>NW_024465751.1:0-10000000 GCF_017591425.1 Ochotona curzoniae
CTTCACAATGTAAACACCCGCTTCGAACGAAATCCCACATTTCTCACACAGTGTCTCTAAAACACAATGCGCTGAAATGCAACTTATTGAGTATTCCGCACAAAGTAATGATCTAGCTGCTCCTTTCAAATGCAGAAAACTCTACATTCATTAGAAACATCAGCGCCATGCAGTTTTCAGCTACTTTTGAAAACTAAGGTTCTGGCACCATTCACAGCACAAAGCACATGTTAGGTATAGGGAAGAAATATACAATGCGCTGAAATGCAACTTATGAGTATTCCGCACAAAGTAATGATTTAGCTGCTCCTTTGAAATGCAGAAAACTCTACACATCCAACAAGAGCTTCAGCGCCAATGCAGTTTTCAGCTACCTTTGAAAAGCTAGATTCTGGCACCATTTATAACACGAAGTACATGTTAGCTATAGTGAAGAAAAACACAATGCACTGAAAATGCAGTTTATATTGAGCATTCCCGCACAAAGTAATGATCTAGCTGCTCCTCTCAAATGCAGACAACTCCACATCCAACGAGAACATCAACACCAACACAGTTTTTCGTCTACCTTGAAACCAATGTTGTGTCACCCATTTACAACACGAAGAACCTGTTAGCTATAGTGAAGAAAATCATTGCTTCACAATGGAAAACCCGCTTCGAACGAAATCCCACTTTCTCACACAGTGTCTAAAACAAAATGTGCTGAAATGCAGCTTATTGAGTATTCCGCACAAAGTAATGGTATAGCTGCTCCTTTCAAATCAGACAACTCCACATGCACGCGAGCATCACGCCATTGCAGTTTTCAGCTACCTTTGAAAACCATGTTCTGGCCCCATTTACAACACTAAGTACAGGTTAGCTATAGAGACAAACTCAGAATGTGAAGCGCTTCATAATGGAAACCCGCTTCGACGAAATACCCCACATTTCTCACGCAGTGTCTCTAACACAAAATGTGCTGAAATGCAGCTTATTGAGTATTCCGCACAAAGTAATGATCTAGCTGCTCCTATGAAATGCAGACAACTCTACATCCAACGAGAATATCAACGCCAACGCAGTTTTCAGCTACTTTTGAAAACCATGTTTCTGCACCATTTTACAACACGAAGTACAGGTTAGCTATAAGAAAGTAAAAACACAATGCGCTGAAAGCAGCTTATTGAGTATTACTCACAAGTAATGATTAGCTGCTCCTTTCAAATGCAACAACTGCAATTCAGAAGAGCATCAGCCAATGCAGTTTCAGCTACCTTGAAACCATGGTTCTGGCCCCATTTACAACACTAAGTACATGTTAGCTATAGAAAGAAATCAGAAGTGAAGCTGCTTCACAATAGAAAACCCGCTTCGAACGAAATCCCACATTTCTCACACAGGTTTCTAAATCAAAATGTGCTGAAATGCAGCTTATTGAGTATTCGCACAAAGTAATGATCTAGCTGCTCCTTGAAATGCAGACAACTACGATATCCAACGAGAACATCAACGCCATGTAGTTTTTCAGCTACCTTGAAAACCAAGGTTTGGCAAACATTACACAAGAAGTACATGTTATCTATAGGAAGAAACACAATGCGATGAAATGCATCTTATTGAGTATTCCGCACAAAGTAATGATCTAGCTGCTCCTTCAAATGCAACAACTGCACATCCAGCGAGAGCATCAGCGCCAATGCAGTTTTCATCTACCTTTGAAAACCAAGTTGTGGCACCATTTACAACACGAAGACATGTTATCTGTAGGGAAGAAACTCAGAATGTGAAGCTGCTTCACAATGGAAACCCGCTCGAACGAAATCCCACATTTCTCTCACAGTGTCTCTACAACACAATGCCTGAAATGCAGCTATTGAGTATCCGCACAAAGTAATGATCTAGCTGCTCCTTTGAAAAGCAGACAACTCTACATCGAATGAGAACATCAACTCCAATGCAGTTTTCAGCTACCTTTGAAAACCAAGGTTATGGCACCATTTACAACACGAAGTACATGTTAGCTATATGGAAGAAAAACACAATGCGCTGAAATGCAGCTCATTGAATATCCCGCACAAAGTAACGATCTAGATGCTCCTTTCAAATGCAGACAACTCCACATCCAACGAGAACATCAACACCAACGCAGTTTTCATCTACCTTTGAAAACCAAGGTTGTGGCAACCATTTACAACGCGAAGTACATGTTTAGCTATAGGGAAGAAACTCAGAATGTGAAGGGTGCTTCACAATGGAAAACCCTCTTCGAACGAAATCCCACATTTCTCACACAGTGTCTCTACAACACAATGCGCTGAAATGCAGCTTATTGAGTATTGCGCACAAAGTAATGATCTAGCTGCTCCTTTCAAATGCAGACAACTCCTACATTCAGCTAGAACATCAGCGCCAGTGCAGTTTTCAGCTACTTTTGAAAACTAAGGTTCTGGCACCATTCACAGCACTAAGCACAGTTAGTTACGTGTATAGGGAAGAAATACAACAATGCGCTGAAATGCAACTTATGAGTATTCCCACAAAGTAATGATCTAGCTGCTCCTTTGAAATGCAGAAAACTCTACACCCAACAGAACTTCAGCGCCAATGCAGTTTTCAGCTACCTTTGAAAAGCCTAGATTCTGGCACCATTTATAACACGAAGTACATGTTAGCTATAGTGAAGAAAAACACAATGCGCTGAAATGCATTTTATTGAGCATTCCCGCACAAAGTAATGATCTAGCTGCTCCTTTCAAATGCAGACAACTCCACATCCAATTATAACATCAACAGCATCGCGTTTTCGTCTACCTTTGAAACCAATGTTGGTCACCATTTACAACACGAAGAACATGTTAGCTATAGTGAAGAAACTCAAAAGTGAAGCTGCTTCACAATGGAAAACCCGCTTCGAACGAAATCCCACATTTCTCACACAGTGTCTAAAACACAATGTGCTGAAATGCAGCTTATTAGTATTCCGCACAAAGTAATGATCTAGCTGCTCCTTTGAAATGCAGACAACTCCACATGCAGCGCGAGCATCAGCGCCATCTGCAGTTTTCAGCTACCTTTGAAACCAAGGTTATGGCACAATTAATAACACGAAGTACATGTTAGCTATAGGGAAGAAAAACACAATGCGCTGAAATGCAGCTATTTGATTATTCCGCACAAAGTAATGATCTAGCTGCTCCTTTGAAATGCAGACAACTCTACATCCAACGAGAACATCAACACCAACGCAGTTTTCACCTACCTTGAAAACCAAGGTTGTGGCAACATTTAATGCAAGAAGCACTTTTAGCTATAGGAAGATACACGATGCGCTGAAAGCAGCTATTGAGTATTAGTACAATGTAATATCTAGCTGCTCCTTTGAAATGCAGACAACTCCAGATTCAGCGAGAGCATCATGCCATTGCAGTTTTCAGCTACCTTTGAAAACCATGGTTCTGGCCTCATTTACAACTCAAGTACAGGTTAGCTATAGAGAAGAAACTCAGAAGGTGAAGCGCTTCACAATAGAAAACCCGCTTCGAACGAAATCCCACATTTCTCACACAGTGTTTCTAAAATCAAAATGTGCTGAAATGCAGCTTATTGAGTATTGCGCACAAAGTAATATCTAGCTGCTCCTTTGAAATGCAGACAACTCTACATCCAACGAGAACATCAGCGCCAAGGTAGTTTTCAGCTACTTTTGAAAACCAAGGTTCTGGCACACATTTACAGCAAGAAGTACATGTTAGCTATAGGGAAGAAACACAATGCGATGAAATGCATCTTATTGAGTATTCCGCACAAAGTAATGATCTAGCTGCTCCTTTCAAATGCAGACAACTGCAGATTCAGCGAGAGCATCAGCGCCAATGCAGTTTTCATCTACCTTTGAAATCCAAGGTTGTGGCACCATTTAAAACACAAAGTACATGTTATCTGTAGGGAAGAAACTCAGAAGTGAAGATGCTTCACATGGAAAACCGCTTCGAACGAAATCCCACATTTCTCACACAGTGTCTCTACAACACAATGCGCTGAAATGCAGCTTATTGAGTATTCCGCACAAAGTAATGATCTAGCTGCTCCTTTCAAATGCAGACAACTCCACATGCAGCGAGAGCATCAGCGCCATTGCAGTTTTCAGCTACCTTTGAAAACCATGGTTCTGGCCCCATTTACAACACTAAGTACAGGTTAGCTATAGAGAAGAAACTCAGAATGTGAAGCTTCTTCATAATGAAAACCCGCTTCGAAACGAAATCCCACATTTCTCACACAGTGTCTCTAACACAAAATGTGCTGAAGTGCAGCTTATTGACTGTTCCGCTCAAAGTAAGGATCTAGCTGCTCCTTTGAAATGCAGACAACTCTACATCCAACGAGAATATCAACGCCAACGCAGTTTTCAGCTACCTTTGAAAACCAGGTTCTGGCACCATTTACAACACGAAGTACAGGTTAGCTATAGAGAAGAAAATCAGAAGTGAAGCGCTTCACAATAGAAAACCCGCTTCGAACGAAATCCCACATTTCTCACACAGTGTTTCTAATCAAAATGTGCTGAAATGCAGCTATTGAGTATTGCGCACAAAGTAATGATCTAGCTGCTCCTATGAAATGCAGACAACTCTATATCCAACGAGAACATCAACGACAAGCAGTTTTCAGCTACCTTTGAAAACCAAGGTTTGGCACCATTTACAAGCACGAAGTACATGTTAGCTATAGGAAGAAACACAATGCGCTGAAATGCAGCTTATTGAGTATTCCGCACAAAGTAATGATCTAGCTGCTCCTTTCAAATGCAGACAACTGCACATCACGAGAACATCAGCGCCAATGCAGTTTTCATCTACCTTTGAAAACCAAGGTTGTGGCACCATTTACAACACGAAGTACATGTTATCTATAGGGAAGAAACTCAGAATGTGAAGATGCTTCACAATGGAAAACCCGCTTCGAACGAAATCCCACATTTCTCACACAGTGTCTCTAAAACACAATGCGCTGAAATGCAGCTTATTGAGTATTCCGCACAAAGTAATGATCTAGCTGCTCCTTTGAAATGCAGACAACTCTACATCCAACGAGAACATCACGCCAACGCAGTTTTCAGCTACCTTTGAAAACCAAGGTTATGTCACCATTTATAACACGAAGTACATGTTAGCTATACGGAAGAAAAACACAATGCGCTGAAATGCAGCATTTTGAGTATTCCGCACAAAGTAATGATCTAGCTGCTCCTTTCAAATGCAGACAACTCCACATCCAACGAGAACATCAACATCATCGCAGTTTTCAGCTACCTTTGAAAACCAAGGTTATGGCACCATTTACAACACGAAGTACATGATAGCTATATGGAAGAAAAACACAATGCGCTGAAATGCAGCTTATTGAGTATTCCGCACAAAGTAACGATCTAGATGCTCCTTTCAAATGCAGACAACTCCACATCCAACGAGAACATCAACACCAACACAGTTTTCATCTACCTTTGAAAACCAAGGTTGTGGCACCATTTACAACGCGATGTACATGTTAGCTATAGGGAAGAAACTCAGAAAGTGAAGTGCTTCACAATGGAAAACCCGCTTCGAACGAAATCCCACATTTCTCACACAGTGTCTCTACAACACAATGCGCTGAAATGCAACTTATTGAGTATTGCGCACAAAGTAATGATCTAGCTGCTCCTTTCAAATGCAGACAACTCTACATTCAGATAGAACATCAGCGCCAGTGCAGTTTTCAGCTACTTTGAAAACCAAGGTTCTGGCACCATTCACAGCACTAAGCACATGTTAGGTATAGGAAGAAATATACAATGCGCTGAAATGCAACTTATTGAGTATTCCGCACAAAGTAATGATTTAGCTGCTCCTTTGAAATGCAGACAACTCTACATCCAACAAGAGCTTCAGCGCCAATGCAGTTTTCAGCTACCTTTGAAAAGCTAGATTCTGGCACCATTTATAACACGAAGTACATGTTAGCTATAGTGAAGAAAAACACAATGCGCTGAAATGCAGTTTATTGAGCATTCCGCACAAAGTAATGATCTAGCTGCTCCTTTCAAATGCAGACAACTCCACATCCAATTATAACATCAACATCATCGCAGTTTTCGTCTACCTTTGAAACCAATGTTGTGTCACCATTTACAACACGAAGAACATGTTAGCTATAGTGAAGAAAATCAGAAGTGAAGCTGCTTCACAATGGAAAACCCGCTTCAAACGAAATCCCACATTTCTCACACAGTGTCTCTAAAACACAATGTGCTGAAATGCAGCTTATTGAGTATTCCGCACAAAGTAATGATCTAGCTGCTCCTTTCAAATGCAGACAACTCCACATCCAATTATAACATCAACGCCAACGCAGTTTTCAGCTACTTTTGAAAACTAAGGTTCTGGCACCATTTACAACACGAAGCACATGTCAGCTATAGGGAAGAAAAACAAAATGCGCTGAAATGCAGCTTATTGAGTATTCCGTACAAAGTAATGATCTAGCTGCTCCTTTGAAATGCAGTCAACTCCACGTTCAACGAGAACATCAACACCAACACAGTTTTCAGCTACCTTTGAAAACAAGTGTTGTGCACCATTTACAACACGAAGAACATGTTAGCTATAGTGAAGAAACTCAGAATGTGAAGCTGCTTCACAATGGAAAACCCGCTTCGAACGAAATCCCACATTTCTCACACAGTGTCTCTAAAACAAAATGTGCTGAAATGCAGCTTATTGAGTATTCCGCACAAAGTAATGATCTAGCTGCTCCTTTCAAATGCAGACAACTCCACATGCAGCGAGAGCATCAGCGCCAATGCAGTTTTCAGCTACCTTTGAAAACCATGGTTCTGGCACCATTTACAACACTAAGTACAGGTTAGCTATAGAGAAGAAACTCAGAATGTGAAGCTGCTTCATAATGGAAAACCCGCTTAAACGAAATCCCACATTTCTCACGCAGTGTCTCTAACACAAAATGTGCTGAAATGCAGCTTATTGAGTATTCCAAACAAAGTAAGGATCTAGCTGCTCCTTTGAAATGCAGACAACTCTACATCCAACGAGAATATCACCACCGATGCAGTTTTCAGCTACCTTTGAAATCCAACGTTGTGGCATCATTTACAACACGAAGTACAGATTACCTATAAGAAAGAAATACACAATGCGCTGAAATGCATCTTATTGAGTATTACGCACAAAGTAATGATTTAGCTGCTCATTTGAAATGCAGACAACTCTACATCCAACGAGAACATCAACACCAATGCAGTTTTCAGCTACCTTTGAAAACCAAGGTTCTGGCACCATTTAAAACACGAAGTACATGTTAGCTATAGGGAAGAAAAACACAATGCGCTGAAATGCAGCATTTTGAGTATTCCGCACAAAGTAATGATCTAGCTGCTCCTTTCAAATGCAGACAACTCCACATCCAATGAAAACATCAACATCATCGCAGTTTTCAGCTACTATTGAAAACCAAGGTTGTGGAACCATTTACAACACGAAGTACATGTCAGATATAGGGAAGAAACTCAGAATGGGAAGCTGCTTCACAATGTAAAACCCGCTTCGAATGAAATCATACATTTCTCACATAGTGTCTCTAAAACACAATGTGCTGAAATACAGCTTATTGAGTATTCTGCACAAAGTAATGATCTAGCTGCTCCTTTGAAATGCAGACACCTCTACATCCAATTATAACATCAACACCAACGCAGTTTTCAGCTACCTTTGAAAACCAAGGTTGTGGCAACATTTAATGCAAGATGTACATGTTAGCTATAGGGAAGAAAACACAATGCGCTGAAATGCATCTTATTGAGTATTCCGCCCAAAGTAATGATCTAGCTGCTCCTTTGAAATGCAGACAACTGCACATGCAGCGAGAGCATCAGCGCCAATGCAGTTTTCAGCTACCTTTGAAAACCAAGGTTATGGCACCATTTAAAACACGAAGTACATGTTAACTATAGAGAAGAAACTCAGAATGTGAAGCTGCTTCACAATAGAAAACCCGCTTCGAACGAAATCCCACATTTCTCACACAGTGTTTCAAAAACAAAATGTGCTGAAATGCAGCTTATTGAGTATTCCGCACAAAGTAATGATCTAGCTGCTCCTTTCAAATGCAGACAAATCTACATCCAACGAGAATATCAACGCCAACGCAGTTTTCAGCTACCTTTGAAATCCAAGGTTGTGGCATCATTTACAACATGAAGTACATGTTAGCTATAGGAAGAAACTCAGAATGTGAAGATGCTTCACAATGAAAACCTGCTTCGAACGAAATCCCAAATTTCTCACAGAGTCTCTACAACACAATGAGCTGAAATGCAACTTATTGAGTATTCCGCACAAAGTAATGATCTAGCTGCTCCTATGAAATGCAGACAACTCTACATCCAACGAGAACAACCACGCCAATGTAGTTTTTAGCTACTTTTGAAAACCAAGGTTGTGGCAACATTTACAGCAAGAAGTACATGTTAGCTATAGGGAAGAAACACAATGCGCTGAAATGCATCTTATTGAGTATCCCGCACAAAGTAATGATCTAGCTGCTCCTTTGAAATGCAGACAACTCCACATCCAACGAGAACATCAAAACCAACGCAGTTTTCATCTACCTTTGAAATCCAAGGTTGTGTCACCATTTACAACACGAAGTACATATTAGCTGTAGGGAAGAAACTCAGAATGTGAAGCTGCTTCACAATGTAACACCCGCTTCGAACGAAATCCCACATTTCTCACACAGTGTCTCTAAAACACAATGCGCTGAAATGCAACTTATTGAGTATTCCGCACAAAGTAATGATCTAGCTGCTCCTTTCAAATGCAGAAAACTCTACATTCAGTTAGAACATCAGCGCCAGTGCAGTTTTCAGCTACTTTGAAAACTAAGGTCTGGCACCATTCACAGCACTAAGCACATGTTAGGTATAGGGAAGAAATATACAATGCGCTGAAATGCAACTTATGAGTATTCCGCACAAAGTAATGATTTAGCTGCTCCTTTGAAATGCAGAAAATTCTACATCCAACAAGAGCTTCAGCGCCAATGCAGTTTTCAGCTACCTTTGAAAAGCTAGATTCTGGCACCATTTATAACACGAAGTACATGTTAGCTATAGTGAAGAAAAACACAATGCACTGAAATGCAGTTTATTGAGCATTCCGCACAAAGTAATGATCTAGCTGCTCCTCTCAAATGCAGACAACTCCACATCCAACGAGAACATCAACACCAACACAGTTTTCGTCTACCTTTGAAACCAATGTTGTGTCACCATTTACAACACGAAGAACATGTTAGCTATAGTGAAGAAAATCATTGCTTCACAATGGAAAACCCGCTTCGAACGAAATCCCACATTTCTCACACAGTGTCTAAAACAAAATGTGCTGAAATGCAGCTTATTGAGTATTCCGCACAAAGTAATGATATAGCTGCTCCTTTCAAATGCAGACAACTCCACATGCAGCGCGAGCATCAGCGCCATTGCAGTTTTCAGCTACCTTTGAAAACCATGGTTCTGGCCCCATTTACAACACTAAGTACAGGTTAGCTATAGAGAAGAAACTCAGAAGGTGAAGCTGCTTCATAATGGAAAACCCGCTTCGAACGAAATCCCACATTTCTCACGCAGTGTCTCTAACACAAAATGTGCTGAAATGCAGCTTATTGAGTATTGCGCACAAAGTAATGATCTAGCTGCTCCTATGAAATGCAGACAACTCTATATCCAACGAGAACATCAACGCCAAGGTAGTTTTCAGCTACTTTTGAAAACCAAGGTTGTGGCAACATTTACAGCAAGAAGTACATGTTAGCTATAGGGAAGAAACACAATGCGATGAAATGCATCTTATTGAGTATTCCGCACAAAGTAATGATCTAGCTGCTCCTTTCAAATGCAGACAACTGCAGATTCAGCGAGAGCATCAGCGCCAATGCAGTTTTCATCTACCTTGAAATCCAAGGTTGTGGCACCATTTACAACACGAAGTACATGTTATCTGTAGGGAAGAAACTCAGAATGTGAAGCTGCTTCACAATGGAAAGCCCGCTTCGAACGAAATCCCACATTTCTCACACAGTGTCTCTACAACACAATGCGCTGAAATGCAGCTTATTGAGTATTCCGCACAAAGTAATGATCTAGCTGCTCCTTTGAAAGGCAGAAAACTCTACATCCAACGAGAACATCAACGCCAATGTAGTGTTCAGCTACCTTTGAAAACCAAGGTTATGGCACCATTTATAACACGAAGTACATGTTAGCTATACGGAAGAAAAACACAATGCGCTGAAATGCAGCATTTTGAGTATTCCGCACAAAGTAATGATCTAGCTGCTCCTTTCAAATGCAGACAACTCCACATCCAATTATAACATCAACATCATCGCAGTTTTCATCTACCTTTGAAAACAAAGGTTGTGGCACCATTTACAACACGAAGTACATGATAGCTATACGGAAGAAAAACACAATGCGCTGAAATGCAGCTCATTGAATATCCCGCACAAAGTAACGATCTAGATGCTCCTTTCAAATGCAGACAACTCCACATCCAACGAGAACATCAACACCAACACAGTTTTCATCTACCTTTGAAAACCAAGGTTGTGGCACCATTTACAACGCGAAGTACATGTTAGCTATAGGGAAGAAACTCAGAATGTGAAGGTGCTTCACAATGGAAAACCCGCTTCGAACGAAATCCCACATTTCTCACACAGTGTCTCTACAACACAATGCGCTGAAATGCAACTTATTGAGTATTGCGCACAAAGTAATGATCTAGCTGCTCCTTTCAAATGCAGAAAACTCTACATTCAGCTAGAACATCAGCGCCAGTGCAGTTTTCAGCTACTTTTGAAAACTAAGGTTCTGGCACCATTCACAGCACTAAGCACATGTTAGGTATAGGGAAGAAATATACAATGCGCTGAAATGCAACTTATGAGTATTCCGCACAAAGTAATGATTTAGCTGCTCCTTTGAAATGCAGAAAACTCTACAACCAACAAGAGCTTCAGCGCCAATGCAGTTTTCAGCTACCTTTGAAAAGCTAGATTCTGGCACCATTTATAACACGAAGTACATGTTAGCTATAGTGAAGAAAAACACAATGCGCTGAAATGCAGTTTATTGAGCATTCCGCACAAAGTAATGATCTAGCTGCTCCTTTCAAATGCAGACAACTCCACATCCAATTATAACATCAACATCATCGCGTTTTCGTCTACCTTTGAAACCAATGTTGTGTCACCATTTACAACACGAAGAACATGTTAGCTATAGTGAAGAAAATCAGAAAGTGAAGCTGCTTCACAATGGAAAACCCGCTTCGAACGAAATCCCACATTTCTCACACAGTGTCTAAAACAAAATGTGCTGAAATGCAGCTTATTGAGTATTCCGCACAAAGTAATGATCTAGCTGCTCCTTTGAAATGCAGACAACTCCACATGCAGCGCGAGCATCAGCGCCATTGCAGTTTTCAGCTACCTTTGAAAACCAAGGTTATGGCACAATTAATAACACGAAGTACATGTTAGCTATAGGGAAGAAAAACACAATGCGCTGAAATGCAGTATTTTGATTATTCCGCACAAAGTAATGATCTAGCTGCTCCTTTGAAATGCAGACAACTCTACATCCAACGAGAACATCAACACCAACGCAGTTTTCACCTACCTTTGAAAACCAAGGTTGTGGCAACATTTAATGCAAGAAGCACTTGTTAGCTATAGGGAAGATACACGATGCGCTGAAAAGCAGCTTATGAGTATTAGGTACAATGTAATGATCTAGCTGCTCCTTTGAAATGCAGACAACTCCAGATTCAGCGAGAGCATCAGTGCCAATGCAGTTTTCAGCTACCTTTGAAAACCATGGTTCTGGCCTCATTTACAACTCAAAGTACAGGTTAGCTATAGAGAAGAAAATCAGAAGGTGAAGCTGCTTCACAATAGAAAACCCGCTTCGAATGAAATCCCACATTTCTCACACAGTGTTTCTAAATCAAAATGTGCTGAAATGCAGCTTATTGAGTATTGCGCACAAAGTAATGATCTAGCTGCTCCTTTGAAAGGCAGAAAACTCTACATCCAACGAGAACATCAACGCCAAGGTAGTTTTCAGCTACTTTGAAAACCAAGGTTGTGGCAACATTTACAGCAAGAAGTACATGTTAGCTATAGGGAAGAAACACAATGCGATGAAATGCATCTTATTGAGTATTCGGCACAAAGTAATGATCTAGCTGCTCCTTTCAAATGCAGACAACTGCAGATTCAGCGAGAGCATCAGCGCCAATGCAGTTTTCATCTACCTTTGAAATCCAAGGTTGTGGCACCATTTAAAACACAAAGTACATGTTATCTGTAGGAAGAAACTCAGAATGTGAAGATGCTTCACAATGGAAAACCCGCTTCGAACGAAATCCCACATTTCTCACACAGTGTCTCTACAACACAATGCGCTGAAATGCAGCTTATTGAGTATTCCGCACAAAGTAATGATCTAGCTGCTCCTTTCAAATGCAGACAACTCCACATGCAGCGAGAGCATCAGCGCCATTGCAGTTTTCAGCTACCTTTGAAAACCATGGTTCTGGCCCCATTTACAACACTAAGTACAGGTTAGCTATAGAGAAGAAACTCAGAAGGTGAAGCTTCTTCATAATGGAAAACCCGCTTCGAACGAAATCCCACATTTCTCACGCAGTGTCTCTAACACAAAATGTGCTGAAATGCAGCTTATTGAGTATTCCAAACAAAGTAAGGATCTAGCTGCTCCTTTGAAATGCAGACAACTCTACATCCAACGAGAATATCACCACCGATGCAGTTTTCAGCTACCTTTGAAATCCAACGTTGTGGCATCATTTACAACACGAAGTACAGATTACCTATAAGAAAGAAATACACAATGCGCTGAAATGCATCTTATTGAGTATTACTCACAAAGTAATGATTTAGCTGCTCATTTGAAATGCAGACAACTCTACATCCAACGAGAACATCAACACCAATGCAGTTTTCAGCTACATTTGAAAACCAAGGTTCTGGCACCATTTAAAACACGAAGTACATGTTAGCTATAGGGAAGAAAAACACAATGCGCTGAAATGCAGCATTTTGAGTATTCCGCACAAAGTAATTATCTAGCTGCTCCTTTCAAATGCAGACAACTCCACATCCAATGAAAACATCAACATCATCGCAGTTTTCAGCTACTATTGAAAACCAAGGTTGTGGAACCATTTACAACACGAAGTACATGTTAGATATAGGGAAGAAACTCAGAATGGGAAGCTGCTTCACAATGTAAAACCCGCTTCGAATGAAATCATACATTTCTCACATAGTGTCTCTAAAACACAATGTGCTGAAATACAGCTTATTGAGTATTCTGCACAAAGTAATGATCTAGCTGCTCCTTTGAAATGCAGACACCTCTACATCCAATTATAACATCAACACCAACGCAGTTTTCAGCTACCTTTGAAAACCAAGGTTGTGGCAACATTTAATGCAAGATGTACATGTTAGCTATAGGGAAGAAACACAATGCGCTGAAATGCATCTTATTGAGTATTCCGCCCAAAGTAATGATCTAGCTGCTCCTTTCAAATGCAGACAACTCCACATGCAGCGAGAGCATCAGCGCCAATGCAGTTTTCAGCTACCTTTGAAAACCAAGGTTATGGCACCATTTAAAACACGAAGTACAGGTTAGCTATAGAGAAGAAACTCAGAATGTGAAGCTGCTTCACAATAGAAAACGCGCTTCGAACGAAATCCCACATTTCTCACACAGTGTTTCAAAAACAAAATGTGCTGAAATGCAGCTTATTGAGTATTCCGCACAAAGTAATGATCTAGCTGTTCCTTTCAAATGCAGACAACTCTACATCCAACGAGAACATCAACGCCAACGCAGTTTTCAGCTACCTTTGAAATCCAAGGTTGTGGCATCATTTACAACACGAAGTACATGTTAGCTATAGGGAAGAAACTCAGAATGTGAAGATGCTTCACAATGGAAAACCTGCTTCGAACGAAATCCCAAATTTCTCACACAGAGTCTCTACAACACAATGCGCTGAAATGCAACTTATTGAGTATTCCGCACAAAGTAATGATCTAGCTGCTCCTATGAAATGCAGACAACTCTACATCCAACGAGAACAACCAAGCCAATGTAGTTTTTAGCTACTTTTGAAAACCAAGGTTGTGGCAACATTTACAGCAAGAAGTACATGTTAGCTATAGGGAAGAAACACAATGCGCTGAAATGCATCTTATTGAGTATTCCGCACAAAGTAATGATCTAGCTGCTCCTTTGAAATGCAGACAACTCTACATTGAGCGAGAATATCACCACCGAGGCAGTTTTCATCTACCTTTGAAATCCAAGGTTGTGTCACCATTTACAACACGAAGTACATATTAGCTGTAGGGAAGAAACTCAGAATGTGAAGCTGCTTCACAATGTAACACCCGCTTCGAACGAAATCCCACATTTCTCACACAGTGTCTCTACAACACAATGCGCTGAAATGCAACTTATTGAGTATTCCGCACAAAGTAATGATCTAGCTGCTCCTTTCAAATGCAGAAAACTCTACATTCAGTTAGAACATCAGCGCCAGTGCAGTTTTCAGCTACTTTTGAAAACTAAGGTCTGGCACCATTCACAGCACTAAGCACATGTTAGGTATAGGGAAGAAATATACAATGCGCTGAAATGCAACTTATGAGTATTCCGCACAAAGTAATGATTTAGCTGCTCCTTTGAAATGCAGAAAAACTCTACATCCAACAAGAGCTTCAGCGCCAATGCAGTTTTCAGCTACCTTTGAAAAGCTAGATTCTGGCACCATTTATAACACGAAGTACATGTTAGCTATAGTGAAGAAAAACACAATGCACTGAAATGCAGTTTATTGAGCATTCCGCACAAAGTAATGATCTAGCTGCTCCTCTCAAATGCAGACAACTCCACATCCAACGAGAACATCAACACCAACACAGTTTTCGTCTACCTTTGAAACCAATGTTGTGTCACCATTTACAACACGAAGAACCTGTTAGCTATAGTGAAGAAAATCATTGCTTCACAATGGAAAACCCGCTTCGAACGAAATCCCACATTTCTCACACAGTGTCTAAAACAAAATGTGCTGAAATGCAGCTTATTGAGTATTCCGCACAAAGTAATGGTATAGCTGCTCCTTTCAAATGCAGACAACTCCACATGCAGCGCGAGCATCAGCGCCATTGCAGTTTTCAGCTACCTTTGAAAACCATGGTTCTGGCCCCATTTACAACACTAAGTACAGGTTAGCTATAGAGAAGAAACTCAGAATGTGAAGCTGCTTCATAATGGAAAACCCGCTTCGAACGAAATCCCACATTTCTCACGCAGTGTCTCTAACACAAAATGTGCTGAAATGCAGCTTATTGAGTATTCCGCACAAAGTAATGATCTAGCTGCTCCTATGAAATGCAGACAACTCTACATCCAACGAGAATATCAACGCCAACGCAGTTTTCAGCTACTTTTGAAAACCATGTTTCTGGCACCATTTACAACACGAAGTACAGGTTAGCTATAAGAAAGTAAAACACAATGCGCTGAAATGCAGCTTATTGAGTATTACTCACAAAGTAATGATTTAGCTGCTCCTTTCAAATGCAGACAACTGCAGATTCAGCGAGAGCATCAGCGCCAATGCAGTTTCAGCTACCTTTGAAAACCATGGTTCTGGCCCCATTTACAACACTAAGTACAGGTTAGCTATAGAGAAGAAAATCAGAAGGTGAAGCTGCTTCACAATAGAAAACCCGCTTCGAACGAAATCCCACATTTCTCACACAGTGTTTCTAAATCAAAATGTGCTGAAATGCAGCTTATTGAGTATTGCGCACAAAGTAATGATCTAGCTGCTCCTATGAAATGCAGACAACTCTATATCCAACGAGAACATCAACGCCAAGGTAGTTTTCAGCTACTTTTGAAAACCAAGGTTGTGGCAACATTTACAGCAAGAAGTACATGTTAGCTATAGGGAAGAAACACAATGCGATGAAATGCATCTTATTGAGTATTCCGCACAAAGTAATGATCTAGCTGCTCCTTTCAAATGCAGACAACTGCAGATTCAGCGAGAGCATCAGCGCCAATGCAGTTTTCATCTACCTTGAAATCCAAGGTTGTGGCACCATTTACAACACGAAGTACATGTTATCTGTAGGGAAGAAACTCAGAATGTGAAGCTGCTTCACAATGGAAAGCCCGCTTCGAACGAAATCCCACATTTCTCACACAGTGTCTCTACAACACAATGCGCTGAAATGCAGCTTATTGAGTATTCCGCACAAAGTAATGATCTAGCTGCTCCTTTGAAAGGCAGAAAACTCTACATCCAACGAGAACATCAACGCCAATGTAGTGTTCAGCTACCTTTGAAAACCAAGGTTATGGCACCATTTATAACACGAAGTACATGTTAGCTATACGGAAGAAAAACACAATGCGCTGAAATGCAGCATTTTGAGTATTCCGCACAAAGTAATGATCTAGCTGCTCCTTTCAAATGCAGACAACTCCACATCCAATTATAACATCAACATCATCGCAGTTTTCATCTACCTTTGAAAACAAAGGTTGTGGCACCATTTACAACACGAAGTACATGATAGCTATACGGAAGAAAAACACAATGCGCTGAAATGCAGCTCATTGAATATCCCGCACAAAGTAACGATCTAGATGCTCCTTTCAAATGCAGACAACTCCACATCCAACGAGAACATCAACACCAACACAGTTTTCATCTACCTTTGAAAACCAAGGTTGTGGCACCATTTACAACGCGAAGTACATGTTAGCTATAGGGAAGAAACTCAGAATGTGAAGGTGCTTCACAATGGAAAACCCGCTTCGAACGAAATCCCACATTTCTCACACAGTGTCTCTACAACACAATGCGCTGAAATGCAACTTATTGAGTATTGCGCACAAAGTAATGATCTAGCTGCTCCTTTCAAATGCAGAAAACTCTACATTCAGCTAGAACATCAGCGCCAGTGCAGTTTTCAGCTACTTTTGAAAACTAAGGTTCTGGCACCATTCACAGCACTAAGCACATGTTAGGTATAGGGAAGAAATATACAATGCGCTGAAATGCAACTTATGAGTATTCCGCACAAAGTAATGATTTAGCTGCTCCTTTGAAATGCAGAAAACTCTACAACCAACAAGAGCTTCAGCGCCAATGCAGTTTTCAGCTACCTTTGAAAAGCTAGATTCTGGCACCATTTATAACACGAAGTACATGTTAGCTATAGTGAAGAAAAACACAATGCGCTGAAATGCAGTTTATTGAGCATTCCGCACAAAGTAATGATCTAGCTGCTCCTTTCAAATACAGACAACTCCACATCCAATTATAACATCAACATCATCGCGTTTTCGTCTACCTTTGAAACCAATGTTGTGTCACCATTTACAACACGAAGAACATGTTAGCTATAGTGAAGAAAATCAGAAAGTGAAGCTGCTTCACAATGGAAAACCCGCTTCGAACGAAATCCCACATTTCTCACACAGTGTCTAAAACAAAATGTGCTGAAATGCAGCTTATTGAGTATTCCGCACAAAGTAATGATCTAGCTGCTCCTTTGAAATGCAGACAACTCCACATGCAGCGCGAGCATCAGCGCCATTGCAGTTTTCAGCTACCTTTGAAAACCAAGGTTATGGCACAATTAATAACACGAAGTACATGTTAGCTATAGGGAAGAAAAACACAATGCGCTGAAATGCAGTATTTTGATTATTCCGCACAAAGTAATGATCTAGCTGCTCCTTTGAAATGCAGACAACTCTACATCCAACGAGAACATCAACACCAACGCAGTTTTCACCTACCTTTGAAAACCAAGGTTGTGGCAACATTTAATGCAAGAAGCACTTGTTAGCTATAGGGAAGATACACGATGCGCTGAAAAGCAGCTTATTGAGTATTAGGTACAATGTAATGATCTAGCTGCTCCTTTGAAATGCAGACAACTCCAGATTCAGCGAGAGCATCAGTGCCATTGCAGTTTTCAGCTACCTTTGAAAACCATGGTTCTGGCCTCATTTACAACTCAAAGTACAGGTTAGCTATAGAGAAGAAAATCAGAAGGTGAAGCTGCTTCACAATAGAAAACCCGCTTCGAATGAAATCCCACATTTCTCACACAGTGTTTCTAAATCAAAATGTGCTGAAATGCAGCTTATTGAGTATTGCGCACAAAGTAATGATCTAGCTGCTCCTTTGAAATGCAGACAACTCTACATCCAACGAGAACATCAACGCCAAGGTAGTTTTCAGCTACTTTTGAAAACCAAGGTTGTGGCAACATTTACAGCAAGAAGTACATGTTAGCTATAGGGAAGAAACACAATGCGATGAAATGCATCTTATTGAGTATTCCGCACAAAGTAATGATCTAGCTGCTCCTTTCAAATGCAGACAACTGCAGATTCAGCGAGAGCATCAGCGCCAATGCAGTTTTCATCTACCTTTGAAATCCAAGGTTGTGGCACCATTTAAAACACAAAGTACATGTTATCTGTAGGGAAGAAACTCAGAATGTGAAGATGCTTCACAATGGAAAACCCGCTTCGAACGAAATCCCACATTTCTCACACAGTGTCTCTACAACACAATGCGCTGAAATGCAGCTTATTGAGTATTCCGCACAAAGTAATGATCTAGCTGCTCCTTTCAAATGCAGACAACTCCACATGCAGCGAGAGCATCAGCGCCATTGCAGTTTTCAGCTACCTTTGAAAACCATGGTTCTGGCCCCATTTACAACACTAAGTACAGGTTAGCTATAGAGAAGAAACTCAGAAGGTGAAGCTTCTTCATAATGGAAAACCCGCTTCGAACGAAATCCCACATTTCTCACACAGTGTCTCTAACACAAAATGTGCTGAAGTGCAGCTTATTGACTGTTCCGCTCAAAGTAAGGATCTAGCTGCTCCTTTGAAATGCAGACAACTCTACATCCAACGAGAATATCAACGCCAACGCAGTTTTCAGCTACCTTTGAAAACCATGGTTCTGGCCCCATTTACAACACGAAGTACAGGTTAGCTATAGAGAAGAAAATCAGAAGGTGAAGCTGCTTCACAATAGAAAACCCGCTTCGAACGAAATCCCACATTTCTCACACAGTGTTTCTAAATCAAAATGTGCTGAAATGCAGCTTATTGAGTATTGCGCACAAAGTAATGATCTAGCTGCTCCTATGAAATGCAGACAACTCTATATCCAACGAGAACATCAACGACAAGGTAGTTTTCAGCTACTTTTGAAAACCAAGGTTGTGGCAACATTTACAGCAAGAAGTACATGTTAGCTATAGGGAAGAAACACAATGCGATGAAATGCATCTTATTGAGTATTCCGCACAAAGTAATGATCTAGCTGCTCCTTTCAAATGCAGACAACTGCAGATTCAGCGAGAGCATCAGCGCCAATGCAGTTTTCATCTACCTTGAAATCCAAGGTTGTGGCACAATTTACAACACGAAGTACATGTTATCTGTAGGGAAGAAACTCAGAATGTGAAGATGCTTCACAATGGAAAACCCGCTTCGAACGAAATCCCACATTTCTCACACAGTGTCTCTACAACACAATGCGCTGAAATGCAGCTTATTGAGTATTCCGCACAAAGTAATGATCTAGCTGCTCCTTTGAAATGCAGACAACTCTACATCCAACGAGAACATCAGCGCCAATGTAGTGTTCAGCTACCTTTGAAAACCAAGGTTATGTCACCATTTATAACACGAAGTACATGTTAGCTATACGGAAGAAAAACACAATGCGCTGAAATGCAGCATTTTGAGTATTCGGCACAAAGTAATGATCTAGCTGCTCCTTTCAAATGCAGACAACTCCACATCCAATTATAACATCAACATCATCGCAGTTTTCATCTACCTTTGAAAACAAAGGTTGTGGCACCATTTACAACACGAAGTACATGATAGCTATATGGAAGAAAAACACAATGCGCTGAAATGCAGCTCATTGAGTATCCCGCACAAAGTAACGATCTAGATGCTCCTTTCAAATGCAGACAACTCCACATCCAACGAGAACATCAACACCAACACAGTTTTCATCTACCTTTGAAAACCAAGGTTGTGGCACCATTTACAACGCGATGTACATGTTAGCTATAGGGAAGAAACTCAGAAAGTGAAGGTGCTTCACAATGGAAAACCCGCTTCGAACGAAATCCCACATTTCTCACACAGTGTCTCTACAACACAATGCGCTGAAATGCAACTTATTGAGTATTGCGCACAAAGTAATGATCTAGCTGCTCCTTTCAAATGCAGAAAACTCTACATTCAGATAGAACATCAGCGCCAGTGCAGTTTTCAGCTACTTTTGAAAACTAAGGTTCTGGCACCATTCACAGCACTAAGCACATGTTAGGTATAGGGAAGAAATATACAATGCGCTGAAATGCAACTTATGAGTATTCCGCACAAAGTAATGATTTAGCTGCTCCTTTGAAATGCAGAAAACTCTACATCCAACAAGAGCTTCAGCGCCAATGCAGTTTTCAGCTACCTTTGAAAAGCTAGATTCTGGCACCATTTATAACACGAAGTACATGTTAGCTATAGTGAAGAAAAACACAATGCGCTGAAATGCAGTTTATTGAGCATTCCGCACAAAGTAATGATCTAGCTGCTCCTTTCAAATGCAGACAACTCCACATCCAATTATAACATCAACATCATCGCAGTTTTCGTCTACCTTTGAAACCAATGTTGTGTCACCATTTACAACACGAAGAACAAGTTAGCTATAGTGAAGAAAATCAGAAAGTGAAGCTGCTTCACAATGGAAAACCCGCTTCAAACGAAATCCCACATTTCTCACACAGTGTCTCTAAAACAAAATGTGCTGAAATGCAGCTTATTGAGTATTCCGCACAAAGTAATGATCTAGCTGCTCCTTTCAAATGCAGACAACTCCACATGCAGCGAGAGCATCAGCGCCAATGCAGTTTTCAGCTACCTTTGAAAACCATGGTTCTGGCACCATTTACAACACTAAGTACAGGTTAGCTATAGAGAAGAAACTCAGAATGTGAAGCTGCTTCATAATGGAAAACCCGCTTAAACGAAATCCCACATTTCTCACGCAGTGTCTCTAACACAAAATGTGCTGAAATGCAGCTTATTGAGTATTCCAAACAAAGTAAGGATCTAGCTGCTCCTTTGAAATGCAGACAACTCTACATCCAACGAGAATATCACCACCGATGCAGTTTTCAGCTACCTTTGAAATCCAACGTTGTGGCATCATTTACAACACGAAGTACAGATTACCTATAAGAAAGAAATACACAATGCGCTGAAATGCATCTTATTGAGTATTACTCACAAAGTAATGATTTAGCTGCTCATTTGAAATGCAGACAACTCTACATCCAACGAGAACATCAACACCAATGCAGTTTTCAGCTACCTTTGAAAACCAAGGTTCTGGCACCATTTAAAACACGAAGTACATGTTAGCTATAGGGAAGAAAAACACAATGCGCTGAAATGCAGCATTTTGAGTATTCCGCACAAAGTAATGATCTAGCTGCTCCTTTCAAATGCAGACAACTCCACATCCAATGAAAACATCAACATCATCGCAGTTTTCAGCTACTATTGAAAACCAAGGTTGTGGAACCATTTACAACACGAAGTACATGTCAGATATAGGGAAGAAACTCAGAATGGGAAGCTGCTTCACAATGTAAAACCCGCTTCGAATGAAATCATACATTTCTCACATAGTGTCTCTAAAACACAATGTGCTGAAATACAGCTTATTGAGTATTCTGCACAAAGTAATGATCTAGCTGCTCCTTTGAAATGCAGACACCTCTACATCCAATTATAACATCAACACCAACGCAGTTTTCAGCTACCTTTGAAAACCAAGGTTGTGGCAACATTTAATGCAAGATGTACATGTTAGCTATAGGGAAGAAACACAATGCGCTGAAATGCATCTTATTGAGTATTCCGCCCAAAGTAATGATCTAGCTGCTCCTTTGAAATGCAGACAACTGCACATGCAGCGAGAGCATCAGCGCCAATGCAGTTTTCAGCTACCTTTGAAAACCAAGGTTATGGCACCATTTAAAACACGAAGTACATGTTAACTATAGAGAAGAAACTCAGAATGTGAAGCTGCTTCACAATAGAAAACCCGCTTCGAACGAAATCCCACATTTCTCACACAGTGTTTCAAAAACAAAATGTGCTGAAATGCAGCTTATTGAGTATTCCGCACAAAGTAATGATCTAGCTGCTCCTTTCAAATGCAGACAAATCTACATCCAACGAGAATATCAACGCCAACGCAGTTTTCAGCTACCTTTGAAATCCAAGGTTGTGGCATCATTTACAACATGAAGTACATGTTAGCTATAGGGAAGAAACTCAGAATGTGAAGATGCTTCACAATGGAAAACCTGCTTCGAACGAAATCCCAAATTTCTCACACAGAGTCTCTACAACACAATGCGCTGAAATGCAACTTATTGAGTATTCCGCACAAAGTAATGATCTAGCTGCTCCTATGAAATGCAGACAACTCTACATCCAACGAGAACAACCACGCCAATGTAGTTTTTAGCTACTTTTGAAAACCAAGGTTGTGGCAACATTTACAGCAAGAAGTACATGTTAGCTATAGGGAAGAAACACAATGCGCTGAAATGCATCTTATTGAGTATCCCGCACAAAGTAATGATCTAGCTGCTCCTTTGAAATGCAGACAACTCTACATCCAACGAGAACATCAAAACCAACGCAGTTTTCATCTACCTTTGAAATCCAAGGTTGTGTCACCATTTACAACACGAAGTACATATTAGCTGTAGGGAAGAAACTCAGAATGTGAAGCTGCTTCACAATGTAACACCCGCTTCGAACGAAATCCCACATTTCTCACACAGTGTCTCTAAAACACAATGCGCTGAAATGCAACTTATTGAGTATTCCGCACAAAGTAATGATCTAGCTGCTCCTTTCAAATGCAGAAAACTCTACATTCAGTTAGAACATCAGCGCCAGTGCAGTTTTCAGCTACTTTTGAAAACTAAGGTCTGGCACCATTCACAGCACTAAGCACATGTTAGGTATAGGGAAGAAATATACAATGCGCTGAAATGCAACTTATGAGTATTCCGCACAAAGTAATGATTTAGCTGCTCCTTTGAAATGCAGAAAATTCTACATCCAACAAGAGCTTCAGCGCCAATGCAGTTTTCAGCTACCTTTGAAAAGCTAGATTCTGGCACCATTTATAACACGAAGTACATGTTAGCTATAGTGAAGAAAAACACAATGCACTGAAATGCAGTTTATTGAGCATTCCGCACAAAGTAATGATCTAGCTGCTCCTCTCAAATGCAGACAACTCCACATCCAACGAGAACATCAACACCAACACAGTTTTCGTCTACCTTTGAAACCAATGTTGTGTCACCATTTACAACACGAAGAACATGTTAGCTATAGTGAAGAAAATCATTGCTTCACAATGGAAAACCCGCTTCGAACGAAATCCCACATTTCTCACACAGTGTCTAAAACAAAATGTGCTGAAATGCAGCTTATTGAGTATTCCGCACAAAGTAATGATATAGCTGCTCCTTTCAAATGCAGACAACTCCACATGCAGCGCGAGCATCAGCGCCATTGCAGTTTTCAGCTACCTTTGAAAACCATGGTTCTGGCCCCATTTACAACACTAAGTACAGGTTAGCTATAGAGAAGAAACTCAGAATGTGAAGCTGCTTCATAATGGAAAACCCGCTTCGAACGAAATCCCACATTTCTCACGCAGTGTCTCTAACACAAAATGTGCTGAAATGCAGCTTATTGAGTATTGCGCACAAAGTAATGATCTAGCTGCTCCTATGAAATGCAGACAACTCTATATCCAACGAGAACATCAACGCCAAGGTAGTTTTCAGCTACTTTTGAAAACCAAGGTTGTGGCAACATTTACAGCAAGAAGTACATGTTAGCTATAGGGAAGAAACACAATGCGATGAAATGCATCTTATTGAGTATTCCGCACAAAGTAATGATCTAGCTGCTCCTTTCAAATGCAGAAAACTGCAGATTCAGCGAGAGCATCAGCGCCAATGCAGTTTTCATCTACCTTGAAATCCAAGGTTGTGGCACCATTTACAACACGAAGTACATGTTATCTGTAGGGAAGAAACTCAGAATGTGAAGCTGCTTCACAATGGAAAGCCCGCTTCGAACGAAATCCCACATTTCTCACACAGTGTCTCTACAACACAATGCGCTGAAATGCAGCTTATTGAGTATTCCGCACAAAGTAATGATCTAGCTGCTCCTTTGAAAGGCAGAAAACTCTACATCCAACGAGAACATCAACGCCAATGTAGTGTTCAGCTACCTTTGAAAACCAAGGTTATGGCACCATTTATAACACGAAGTACATGTTAGCTATACGGAAGAAAAACACAATGCGCTGAAATGCAGCATTTTGAGTATTCCGCACAAAGTAATGATCTAGCTGCTCCTTTCAAATGCAGACAACTCCACATCCAATTATAACATCAACATCATCGCAGTTTTCATCTACCTTTGAAAACAAAGGTTGTGGCACCATTTACAACACGAAGTACATGATAGCTATACGGAAGAAAAACACAATGCGCTGAAATGCAGCTCATTGAATATCCCGCACAAAGTAACGATCTAGATGCTCCTTTCAAATGCAGACAACTCCACATCCAACGAGAACATCAACACCAACACAGTTTTCATCTACCTTTGAAAACCAAGGTTGTGGCACCATTTACAACGCGAAGTACATGTTAGCTATAGGGAAGAAACTCAGAATGTGAAGGTGCTTCACAATGGAAAACCCGCTTCGAACGAAATCCCACATTTCTCACACAGTGTCTCTACAACACAATGCGCTGAAATGCAACTTATTGAGTATTGCGCACAAAGTAATGATCTAGCTGCTCCTTTCAAATGCAGAAAACTCTACATTCAGATAGAACATCAGCGCCAGTGCAGTTTTCAGCTACTTTTGAAAACTAAGGTTCTGGCACCATTCACAGCACTAAGCACATGTTAGGTATAGGGAAGAAATATACAATGCGCTGAAATGCAACTTATGAGTATTCCGCACAAAGTAATGATTTAGCTGCTCCTTTGAAATGCAGAAAACTCTACAACCAACAAGAGCTTCAGCGCCAATGCAGTTTTCAGCTACCTTTGAAAAGCTAGATTCTGGCACCATTTATAACACGAAGTACATGTTAGCTATAGTGAAGAAAAACACAATGCGCTGAAATGCAGTTTATTGAGCATTCCGCACAAAGTAATGATCTAGCTGCTCCTTTCAAATGCAGACAACTCCACATCCAATTATAACATCAACATCATCGCGTTTTCGTCTACCTTTGAAACCAATGTTGTGTCACCATTTACAACACGAAGAACATGTTAGCTATAGTGAAGAAAATCAGAAAGTGAAGCTGCTTCACAATGGAAAACCCGCTTCGAACGAAATCCCACATTTCTCACACAGTGTCTAAAACAAAATGTGCTGAAATGCAGCTTATTGAGTATTCCGCACAAAGTAATGATCTAGCTGCTCCTTTGAAATGCAGACAACTCCACATGCAGCGCGAGCATCAGCGCCATTGCAGTTTTCAGCTACCTTTGAAAACCAAGGTTATGGCACAATTAATAACACGAAGTACATGTTAGCTATAGGGAAGAAAAACACAATGCGCTGAAATGCAGTATTTTGATTATTCCGCACAAAGTAATGATCTAGCTGCTCCTTTGAAATGCAGACAACTCTACATCCAACGAGAACATCAACACCAACGCAGTTTTCACCTACCTTTGAAAACCAAGGTTGTGGCAACATTTAATGCAAGAAGCACTTGTTAGCTATAGGGAAGATACACGATGCGCTGAAAAGCAGCTTATTGAGTATTAGGTACAATGTAATGATCTAGCTGCTCCTTTGAAATGCAGACAACTCCAGATTCAGCGAGAGCATCAGTGCCAATGCAGTTTTCAGCTACCTTTGAAAACCATGGTTCTGGCCTCATTTACAACTCAAAGTACAGGTTAGCTATAGAGAAGAAAATCAGAAGGTGAAGCTGCTTCACAATAGAAAACCCGCTTCGAATGAAATCCCACATTTCTCACACAGTGTTTCTAAATCAAAATGTGCTGAAATGCAGCTTATTGAGTATTGCGCACAAAGTAATGATCTAGCTGCTCCTTTGAAAGGCAGAAAACTCTACATCCAACGAGAACATCAACGCCAAGGTAGTTTTCAGCTACTTTTGAAAACCAAGGTTGTGGCAACATTTACAGCAAGAAGTACATGTTAGCTATAGGGAAGAAACACAATGCGATGAAATGCATCTTATTGAGTATTCGGCACAAAGTAATGATCTAGCTGCTCCTTTCAAATGCAGACAACTGCAGATTCAGCGAGAGCATCAGCGCCAATGCAGTTTTCATCTACCTTTGAAATCCAAGGTTGTGGCACCATTTAAAACACAAAGTACATGTTATCTGTAGGGAAGAAACTCAGAATGTGAAGATGCTTCACAATGGAAAACCCGCTTCGAACGAAATCCCACATTTCTCACACAGTGTCTCTACAACACAATGCGCTGAAATGCAGCTTATTGAGTATTCCGCACAAAGTAATGATCTAGCTGCTCCTTTCAAATGCAGACAACTCCACATGCAGCGAGAGCATCAGCGCCATTGCAGTTTTCAGCTACCTTTGAAAACCATGGTTCTGGCCCCATTTACAACACTAAGTACAGGTTAGCTATAGAGAAGAAACTCAGAAGGTGAAGCTTCTTCATAATGGAAAACCCGCTTCGAACGAAATCCCACATTTCTCACGCAGTGTCTCTAACACAAAATGTGCTGAAATGCAGCTTATTGAGTATTCCAAACAAAGTAAGGATCTAGCTGCTCCTTTGAAATGCAGACAACTCTACATCCAACGAGAATATCACCACCGATGCAGTTTTCAGCTACCTTTGAAATCCAACGTTGTGGCATCATTTACAACACGAAGTACAGATTACCTATAAGAAAGAAATACACAATGCGCTGAAATGCATCTTATTGAGTATTACTCACAAAGTAATGATTTAGCTGCTCATTTGAAATGCAGACAACTCTACATCCAACGAGAACATCAACACCAATGCAGTTTTCAGCTACATTTGAAAACCAAGGTTCTGGCACCATTTAAAACACGAAGTACATGTTAGCTATAGGGAAGAAAAACACAATGCGCTGAAATGCAGCATTTTGAGTATTCCGCACAAAGTAATGATCTAGCTGCTCCTTTCAAATGCAGACAACTCCACATCCAATGAAAACATCAACATCATCGCAGTTTTCAGCTACTATTGAAAACCAAGGTTGTGGAACCATTTACAACACGAAGTACATGTTAGATATAGGGAAGAAACTCAGAATGGGAAGCTGCTTCACAATGTAAAACCCGCTTCGAATGAAATCATACATTTCTCACATAGTGTCTCTAAAACACAATGTGCTGAAATACAGCTTATTGAGTATTCTGCACAAAGTAATGATCTAGCTGCTCCTTTGAAATGCAGACACCTCTACATCCAATTATAACATCAACACCAACGCAGTTTTCAGCTACCTTTGAAAACCAAGGTTGTGGCAACATTTAATGCAAGATGTACATGTTAGCTATAGGGAAGAAACACAATGCGCTGAAATGCATCTTATTGAGTATTCCGCCCAAAGTAATGATCTAGCTGCTCCTTTCAAATGCAGACAACTCCACATGCAGCGAGAGCATCAGCGCCAATGCAGTTTTCAGCTACCTTTGAAAACCAAGGTTATGGCACCATTTAAAACACGAAGTACAGGTTAGCTATAGAGAAGAAACTCAGAATGTGAAGCTGCTTCACAATAGAAAACGCGCTTCGAACGAAATCCCACATTTCTCACACAGTGTTTCAAAAACAAAATGTGCTGAAATGCAGCTTATTGAGTATTCCGCACAAAGTAATGATCTAGCTGTTCCTTTCAAATGCAGACAACTCTACATCCAACGAGAACATCAACGCCAACGCAGTTTTCAGCTACCTTTGAAATCCAAGGTTGTGGCATCATTTACAACACGAAGTACATGTTAGCTATAGGGAAGAAACTCAGAATGTGAAGATGCTTCACAATGGAAAACCTGCTTCGAACGAAATCCCAAATTTCTCACACAGAGTCTCTACAACACAATGCGCTGAAATGCAACTTATTGAGTATTCCGCACAAAGTAATGATCTAGCTGCTCCTATGAAATGCAGACAACTCTACATCCAACGAGAACAACCAAGCCAATGTAGTTTTTAGCTACTTTTGAAAACCAAGGTTGTGGCAACATTTACAGCAAGAAGTACATGTTAGCTATAGGGAAGAAACACAATGCGCTGAAATGCATCTTATTGAGTATTCCGCACAAAGTAATGATCTAGCTGCTCCTTTGAAATGCAGACAACTCTACATTGAGCGAGAATATCACCACCGAGGCAGTTTTCATCTACCTTTGAAATCCAAGGTTGTGTCACCATTTACAACACGAAGTACATATTAGCTGTAGGGAAGAAACTCAGAATGTGAAGCTGCTTCACAATGTAACACCCGCTTCGAACGAAATCCCACATTTCTCACACAGTGTCTCTAAAACACAATGCGCTGAAATGCAACTTATTGAGTATTCCGCACAAAGTAATGATCTAGCTGCTCCTTTCAAATGCAGAAAACTCTACATTCAGTTAGAACATCAGCGCCAGTGCAGTTTTCAGCTACTTTTGAAAACTAAGGTCTGGCACCATTCACAGCACTAAGCACATGTTAGGTATAGGGAAGAAATATACAATGCGCTGAAATGCAACTTATGAGTATTCCGCACAAAGTAATGATTTAGCTGCTCCTTTGAAATGCAGAAAACTCTACATCCAACAAGAGCTTCAGCGCCAATGCAGTTTTCAGCTACCTTTGAAAAGCTAGATTCTGGCACCATTTATAACACGAAGTACATGTTAGCTATAGTGAAGAAAAACACAATGCACTGAAATGCAGTTTATTGAGCATTCCGCACAAAGTAATGATCTAGCTGCTCCTCTCAAATGCAGACAACTCCACATCCAACGAGAACATCAACACCAACACAGTTTTCGTCTACCTTTGAAACCAATGTTGTGTCACCATTTACAACACGAAGAACCTGTTAGCTATAGTGAAGAAAATCATTGCTTCACAATGGAAAACCCGCTTCGAACGAAATCCCACATTTCTCACACAGTGTCTAAAACAAAATGTGCTGAAATGCAGCTTATTGAGTATTCCGCACAAAGTAATGGTATAGCTGCTCCTTTCAAATGCAGACAACTCCACATGCAGCGCGAGCATCAGCGCCATTGCAGTTTTCAGCTACCTTTGAAAACCATGGTTCTGGCCCCATTTACAACACTAAGTACAGGTTAGCTATAGAGAAGAAACTCAGAATGTGAAGCTGCTTCATAATGGAAAACCCGCTTCGAACGAAATCCCACATTTCTCACGCAGTGTCTCTAACACAAAATGTGCTGAAATGCAGCTTATTGAGTATTCCGCACAAAGTAATGATCTAGCTGCTCCTATGAAATGCAGACAACTCTACATCCAACGAGAATATCAACGCCAACGCAGTTTTCAGCTACTTTTGAAAACCATGTTTCTGGCACCATTTACAACACGAAGTACAGGTTAGCTATAAGAAAGTAAAACACAATGCGCTGAAATGCAGCTTATTGAGTATTACTCACAAAGTAATGATTTAGCTGCTCCTTTCAAATGCAGACAACTGCAGATTCAGCGAGAGCATCAGCGCCAATGCAGTTTCAGCTACCTTTGAAAACCATGGTTCTGGCCCCATTTACAACACTAAGTACAGGTTAGCTATAGAGAAGAAAATCAGAAGGTGAAGCTGCTTCACAATAGAAAACCCGCTTCGAACGAAATCCCACATTTCTCACACAGTGTTTCTAAATCAAAATGTGCTGAAATGCAGCTTATTGAGTATTGCGCACAAAGTAATGATCTAGCTGCTCCTATGAAATGCAGACAACTCTATATCCAACGAGAACATCAACGCCAAGGTAGTTTTCAGCTACTTTTGAAAACCAAGGTTGTGGCAACATTTACAGCAAGAAGTACATGTTAGCTATAGGGAAGAAACACAATGCGATGAAATGCATCTTATTGAGTATTCCGCACAAAGTAATGATCTAGCTGCTCCTTTCAAATGCAGACAACTGCAGATTCAGCGAGAGCATCAGCGCCAATGCAGTTTTCATCTACCTTGAAATCCAAGGTTGTGGCACCATTTACAACACGAAGTACATGTTATCTGTAGGGAAGAAACTCAGAATGTGAAGCTGCTTCACAATGGAAAGCCCGCTTCGAACGAAATCCCACATTTCTCACACAGTGTCTCTACAACACAATGCGCTGAAATGCAGCTTATTGAGTATTCCGCACAAAGTAATGATCTAGCTGCTCCTTTGAAAGGCAGAAAACTCTACATCCAACGAGAACATCAACGCCAATGTAGTGTTCAGCTACCTTTGAAAACCAAGGTTATGGCACCATTTATAACACGAAGTACATGTTAGCTATACGGAAGAAAAACACAATGCGCTGAAATGCAGCATTTTGAGTATTCCGCACAAAGTAATGATCTAGCTGCTCCTTTCAAATGCAGACAACTCCACATCCAATTATAACATCAACATCATCGCAGTTTTCATCTACCTTTGAAAACAAAGGTTGTGGCACCATTTACAACACGAAGTACATGATAGCTATACGGAAGAAAAACACAATGCGCTGAAATGCAGCTCATTGAATATCCCGCACAAAGTAACGATCTAGATGCTCCTTTCAAATGCAGACAACTCCACATCCAACGAGAACATCAACACCAACACAGTTTTCATCTACCTTTGAAAACCAAGGTTGTGGCACCATTTACAACGCGAAGTACATGTTAGCTATAGGGAAGAAACTCAGAATGTGAAGGTGCTTCACAATGGAAAACCCGCTTCGAACGAAATCCCACATTTCTCACACAGTGTCTCTACAACACAATGCGCTGAAATGCAACTTATTGAGTATTGCGCACAAAGTAATGATCTAGCTGCTCCTTTCAAATGCAGAAAACTCTACATTCAGCTAGAACATCAGCGCCAGTGCAGTTTTCAGCTACTTTTGAAAACTAAGGTTCTGGCACCATTCACAGCACTAAGCACATGTTAGGTATAGGGAAGAAATATACAATGCGCTGAAATGCAACTTATGAGTATTCCGCACAAAGTAATGATTTAGCTGCTCCTTTGAAATGCAGAAAACTCTACAACCAACAAGAGCTTCAGCGCCAATGCAGTTTTCAGCTACCTTTGAAAAGCTAGATTCTGGCACCATTTATAACACGAAGTACATGTTAGCTATAGTGAAGAAAAACACAATGCGCTGAAATGCAGTTTATTGAGCATTCCGCACAAAGTAATGATCTAGCTGCTCCTTTCAAATACAGACAACTCCACATCCAATTATAACATCAACATCATCGCGTTTTCGTCTACCTTTGAAACCAATGTTGTGTCACCATTTACAACACGAAGAACATGTTAGCTATAGTGAAGAAAATCAGAAAGTGAAGCTGCTTCACAATGGAAAACCCGCTTCGAACGAAATCCCACATTTCTCACACAGTGTCTAAAACAAAATGTGCTGAAATGCAGCTTATTGAGTATTCCGCACAAAGTAATGATCTAGCTGCTCCTTTGAAATGCAGACAACTCCACATGCAGCGCGAGCATCAGCGCCATTGCAGTTTTCAGCTACCTTTGAAAACCAAGGTTATGGCACAATTAATAACACGAAGTACATGTTAGCTATAGGGAAGAAAAACACAATGCGCTGAAATGCAGTATTTTGATTATTCCGCACAAAGTAATGATCTAGCTGCTCCTTTGAAATGCAGACAACTCTACATCCAACGAGAACATCAACACCAACGCAGTTTTCACCTACCTTTGAAAACCAAGGTTGTGGCAACATTTAATGCAAGAAGCACTTGTTAGCTATAGGGAAGATACACGATGCGCTGAAAAGCAGCTTATTGAGTATTAGGTACAATGTAATGATCTAGCTGCTCCTTTGAAATGCAGACAACTCCAGATTCAGCGAGAGCATCAGTGCCAATGCAGTTTTCAGCTACCTTTGAAAACCATGGTTCTGGCCTCATTTACAACTCAAAGTACAGGTTAGCTATAGAGAAGAAAATCAGAAGGTGAAGCTGCTTCACAATAGAAAACCCGCTTCGAATGAAATCCCACATTTCTCACACAGTGTTTCTAAATCAAAATGTGCTGAAATGCAGCTTATTGAGTATTGCGCACAAAGTAATGATCTAGCTGCTCCTTTGAAAGGCAGAAAACTCTACATCCAACGAGAACATCAACGCCAAGGTAGTTTTCAGCTACTTTTGAAAACCAAGGTTGTGGCAACATTTACAGCAAGAAGTACATGTTAGCTATAGGGAAGAAACACAATGCGATGAAATGCATCTTATTGAGTATTCGGCACAAAGTAATGATCTAGCTGCTCCTTTCAAATGCAGACAACTGCAGATTCAGCGAGAGCATCAGCGCCAATGCAGTTTTCATCTACCTTTGAAATCCAAGGTTGTGGCACCATTTAAAACACAAAGTACATGTTATCTGTAGGGAAGAAACTCAGAATGTGAAGATGCTTCACAATGGAAAACCCGCTTCGAACGAAATCCCACATTTCTCACACAGTGTCTCTACAACACAATGCGCTGAAATGCAGCTTATTGAGTATTCCGCACAAAGTAATGATCTAGCTGCTCCTTTCAAATGCAGACAACTCCACATGCAGCGAGAGCATCAGCGCCATTGCAGTTTTCAGCTACCTTTGAAAACCATGGTTCTGGCCCCATTTACAACACTAAGTACAGGTTAGCTATAGAGAAGAAACTCAGAAGGTGAAGCTTCTTCATAATGGAAAACCCGCTTCGAACGAAATCCCACATTTCTCACACAGTGTCTCTAACACAAAATGTGCTGAAGTGCAGCTTATTGACTGTTCCGCTCAAAGTAAGGATCTAGCTGCTCCTTTGAAATGCAGACAACTCTACATCCAACGAGAATATCAACGCCAACGCAGTTTTCAGCTACCTTTGAAAACCATGGTTCTGGCCCCATTTACAACACGAAGTACAGGTTAGCTATAGAGAAGAAAATCAGAATGTGAAGCTGCTTCACAATAGAAAACCCGCTTCGAACGAAATCCCACATTTCTCACACAGTGTTTCTAAATCAAAATGTGCTGAAATGCAGCTTATTGAGTATTGCGCACAAAGTAATGATCTAGCTGCTCCTATGAAATGCAGACAACTCTATATCCAACGAGAACATCAACGCCAAGGTAGTTTTCAGCTACTTTTGAAAACCAAGGTTGTGGCAACATTTACAGCAAGAAGTACATGTTAGCTATAGGGAAGAAACACAATGCGATGAAATGCATCTTATTGAGTATTCCGCACAAAGTAATGATCTAGCTGCTCCTTTCAAATGCAGACAACTGCAGATTCAGCGAGAGCATCAGCGCCAATGCAGTTTTCATCTACCTTGAAATCCAAGGTTGTGGCACCATTTACAACACGAAGTACATGTTATCTGTAGGGAAGAAACTCAGAATGTGAAGATGCTTCACAATGGAAAACCCGCTTCGAAAGAAATCCCACATTTCTCACACAGTGTCTCTACAACACAATGCGCTGAAATGCAGCTTATTGAGTATTCCGCACAAAGTAATGATCTAGCTGCTCCTTTGAAATGCAGACAACTCTACATCCAACGAGAACATCAGCGCCAATGTAGTGTTCAGCTACCTTTGAAAACCAAGGTTATGTCACCATTTATAACACGAAGTACATGTTAGCTATACGGAAGAAAAACACAATGCGCTGAAATGCAGCATTTTGAGTATTCCGCACAAAGTAATGATCTAGCTGCTCCTTTCAAATGCAGACAACTCCACATCCAATTATAACATCAACATCATCGCAGTTTTCATCTACCTTTGAAAACAAAGGTTGTGGCACCATTTACAACACGAAGTACATGATAGCTATATGGAAGAAAAACACAATGCGCTGAAATGCAGCTCATTGAGTATCCCGCACAAAGTAACGATCTAGATGCTCCTTTCAAATGCAGACAACTCCACATCCAACGAGAACATCAACACCAACACAGTTTTCATCTACCTTTGAAAACCAAGGTTGTGGCACCATTTACAACGCGATGTACATGTTAGCTATAGGGAAGAAACTCAGAAAGTGAAGGTGCTTCACAATGGAAAACCCGCTTCGAACGAAATCCCACATTTCTCACACAGTGTCTCTACAACACAATGCGCTGAAATGCAACTTATTGAGTATTCCGCACAAAGTAATGATCTAGCTGCTCCTTTCAAATGCAGAAAACTCTACATTCAGCTAGAACATCAGCGCCAGTGCAGTTTTCAGCTACTTTTGAAAACTAAGGTTCTGGCACCATTCACAGCACTAAGCACATGTTAGGTATAGGGAAGAAATATACAATGCGCTGAAATGCAACTTATGAGTATTCCGCACAAAGTAATGATTTAGCTGCTCCTTTGAAATGCAGAAAACTCTACATCCAACAAGAGCTTCAGCGCCAATGCAGTTTTCAGCTACCTTTGAAAAGCTAGATTCTGGCACCATTTATAACACGAAGTACATGTTAGCTATAGTGAAGAAAAACACAATGCGCTGAAATGCAGTTTATTGAGCATTCCGCACAAAGTAATGATCTAGCTGCTCCTTTCAAATGCAGACAACTCCACATCCAATTATAACATCAACATCATCGCAGTTTTCGTCTACCTTTGAAACCAATGTTGTGTCACCATTTACAACACGAAGAACATGTTAGCTATAGTGAAGAAAATCAGAAAGTGAAGCTGCTTCACAATGGAAAACCCGCTTCGAACGAAATCCCACATTTCTCACACAGTGTCTCTAAAACAAAATGTGCTGAAATGCAGCTTATTGAGTATTCGGCACAAAGTAATGATCTAGCTGCTCCTTTCAAATGCAGACAACTCCACATCCAATTATAACATCAACGTCATCGCAGTTTTCAGCTACTTTTGAAAACTAAGGTTCTGGCACCTTTTACAGCACTAAGCACATGTTAGGTATAGGGAAGAAAAACACAATGCGCTGAAATGCAGTTTATTGAGCATTCCGCACAAAGTAATGATCTAGCTGCTCCTTTGAAATGCAGACAACTCCACATCCAACCAGAACATCAACACCAACACAGTTTTCGTCTACCTTTGAAACCAATGTTGTGTCACCATTTACAACACGAAGAACATGTTAGCTATAGTGAAGAAAATCAGAAAGTGAAGCTGCTTCACAATGGAAAACCCGCTTCGAACGAAATCCCACATTTCTCACACAGTGTCTCTAAAACAAAATGTGCTGAAATGCAGCTTATTGAGTATTCCGCACAAAGTAATGATCTAGCTGCTCCTTTCAAATGCAGACAACTCCACATGCAGCGAGAGCATCAGCGCCAATGCAGTTTTCAGCTACCTTTGAAAACCATGGTTCTGGCACCATTTACAACACTAAGTACAGGTTAGCTATAGAGAAGAAACTCAGAATGTGAAGCTGCTTCATAATGGAAAACCCGCTTAAACGAAATCCCACATTTCTCACGCAGTGTCTCTAACACAAAATGTGCTGAAATGCAGCTTATTGAGTATTCCAAACAAAGTAAGGATCTAGCTGCTCCTTTGAAATGCAGACAACTCTACATCCAACGAGAATATCACCACCGATGCAGTTTTCAGCTACCTTTGAAATCCAACGTTGTGGCATCATTTACAACACGAAGTACAGATTACCTATAAGAAAGAAATACACAATGCGCTGAAATGCATCTTATTGAGTATTACTCACAAAGTAATGATTTAGCTGCTCATTTGAAATGCAGACAACTCTACATCCAACGAGAACATCAACACCAATGCAGTTTTCAGCTACCTTTGAAAACCAAGGTTCTGGCACCATTTAAAACACGAAGTACATGTTAGCTATAGGGAAGAAAAACACAATGCGCTGAAATGCAGCATTTTGAGTATTCCGCACAAAGTAATGATCTAGCTGCTCCTTTCAAATGCAGACAACTCCACATCCAATGAAAACATCAACATCATCGCAGTTTTCAGCTACTATTGAAAACCAAGGTTGTGGAACCATTTACAACACGAAGTACATGTTAGATATAGGGAAGAAACTCAGAATGGGAAGCTGCTTCACAATGTAAAACCCGCTTCGAATGAAATCATACATTTCTCACATAGTGTCTCTAAAACACAATGTGCTGAAATACAGCTTATTGAGTATTCTGCACAAAGTAATGATCTAGCTGCTCCTTTGAAATGCAGACACCTCTACATCCAATTATAACATCAACACCAACGCAGTTTTCAGCTACCTTTGAAAACCAAGGTTGTGGCAACATTTAATGCAAGATGTACATGTTAGCTATAGGGAAGAAACACAATGCGCTGAAATGCATCTTATTGAGTATTCCGCCCAAAGTAATGATCTAGCTGCTCCTTTGAAATGCAGACAACTGCACATGCAGCGAGAGCATCAGCGCCAATGCAGTTTTCAGCTACCTTTGAAAACCAAGGTTATGGCACCATTTAAAACACGAAGTACATGTTAACTATAGAGAAGAAACTCAGAATGTGAAGCTGCTTCACAATAGAAAACCCGCTTCGAACGAAATCCCACATTTCTCACACAGTGTTTCAAAAACAAAATGTGCTGAAATGCAGCTTATTGAGTATTCCGCACAAAGTAATGATCTAGCTGCTCCTTTCAAATGCAGACAACTCTACATCCAACGAGAATATCAACGCCAACGCAGTTTTCAGCTACCTTTGACATCCAAGGTTGTGGCATCATTTACAACACGAAGTACATGTTAGCTATAGGGAAGAAACTCAGAATGTGAAGATGCTTCACAATGGAAAACCTGCTTCGAACGAAATCCCAAATTTCTCACACAGAGTCTCTACAACACAATGCGCTGAAATGCAACTTATTGAGTATTCCGCACAAAGTAATGATCTAGCTGCTCCTATGAAATGCAGACAACTCTACATCCAACGAGAACAACCACGCCAATGTAGTTTTTAGCTACTTTTGAAAACCAAGGTTGTGGCAACATTTACAGCAAGAAGTACATGTTAGCTATAGGGAAGAAACACAATGCGCTGAAATGCATCTTATTGAGTATCCCGCACAAAGTAATGATCTAGCTGCTCCTTTGAAATGCAGACAACTCTACATTGAGCGAGAATATCACCACCGAGGCAGTTTTCATCTACCTTTGAAATCCAAGGTTGTGTCACCATTTACAACACGAAGTACATATTAGCTGTAGGGAAGAAACTCAGAATGTGAAGCTGCTTCACAATGTAACACCCGCTTCGAACGAAATCCCACATTTCTCACACAGTGTCTCTAAAACACAATGCGCTGAAATGCAACTTATTGAGTATTCCGCACAAAGTAATGATCTAGCTGCTCCTTTCAAATGCAGAAAACTCTACATTCAGTTAGAACATCAGCGCCAGTGCAGTTTTCAGCTACTTTTGAAAACTAAGGTCTGGCACCATTCACAGCACTAAGCACATGTTAGGTATAGGGAAGAAATATACAATGCGCTGAAATGCAACTTATGAGTATTCCGCACAAAGTAATGATTTAGCTGCCCCTTTGAAAGGCAGAAAACTCTACATCCAACAAGAGCTTCAGCGCCAATGCAGTTTTCAGCTACCTTTGAAAAGCTAGATTCTGGCACCATTTATAACACGAAGTACATGTTAGCTATAGTGAAGAAAAACACAATGCACTGAAATGCAGTTTATTGAGCATTCCGCACAAAGTAATGATCTAGCTGCTCCTCTCAAATGCAGACAACTCCACATCCAACGAGAACATCAACACCAACACAGTTTTCGTCTACCTTTGAAACCAATGTTGTGTCACCATTTACAACACGAAGAACATGTTAGCTATAGTGAAGAAAATCATTGCTTCACAATGGAAAACCCGCTTCGAACGAAATCCCACATTTCTCACACAGTGTCTAAAACAAAATGTGCTGAAATGCAGCTTATTGAGTATTCCGCACAAAGTAATGATATAGCTGCTCCTTTCAAATGCAGACAACTCCACATGCAGCGCGAGCATCAGCGCCATTGCAGTTTTCAGCTACCTTTGAAAACCATGGTTCTGGCCCCATTTACAACACTAAGTACAGGTTAGCTATAGAGAAGAAACTCAGAATGTGAAGCTGCTTCATAATGGAAAACCCGCTTCGAACGAAATCCCACATTTCTCACGCAGTGTCTCTAACACAAAATGTGCTGAAATGCAGCTTATTTAGTATTGCGCACAAAGTAATGATCTAGCTGCTCCTATGAAATGCAGACAACTCTACATCCAACGAGAATATCAACGCCAACGCAGTTTTCAGCTACTTTTGAAAACCATGGTTCTGGCACCATTTACAACACGAAGTACAGGTTAGCTATAAGAAAGTAAAACACAATGCGCTGAAATGCAGCTTATTGAGTATTACTCACAAAGTAATGATTTAGCTGCTCCTTTCAAATGCAGACAACTGCAGATTCAGCGAGAGCATCAGCGCCAATGCAGTTTCAGCTACCTTTGAAAACCATGGTTCTGGCCCCATTTACAACACTAAGTACAGGTTAGCTATAGAGAAGAAAATCAGAAGGTGAAGCTGCTTCACAATAGAAAACCCGCTTCGAACGAAATCCCACATTTCTCACACAGTGTTTCTAAATCAAAATGTGCTGAAATGCAGCTTATTGAGTATTGCGCACAAAGTAATGATCTAGCTGCTCCTATGAAATGCAGACAACTCTATATCCAACGAGAACATCAACGCCAAGGTAGTTTTCAGCTACTTTTGAAAACCAAGGTTGTGGCAACATTTACAGCAAGAAGTACATGTTAGCTATAGGGAAGAAACACAATGCGATGAAATGCATCTTATTGAGTATTCCGCACAAAGTAATGATCTAGCTGCTCCTTTCAAATGCAGACAACTCCAGATTCAGCGAGAGCATCAGCGCCAATGCAGTTTTTATCTACCTTGAAATCCAAGGTTGTGGCACCATTTACAACACGAAGTACATGTTATCTGTAGGGAAGAAACTCAGAATGTGAAGCTGCTTCACAATGGAAAGCCCGCTTCGAACGAAATCCCACATTTCTCACACAGTGTCTCTACAACACAATGCGCTGAAATGCAGCTTATTGAGTATTCCGCACAAAGTAATGATCTAGCTGCTCCTTTGAAAGGCAGAAAACTCTACATCCAACGAGAACATCAACGCCAATGTAGTGTTCAGCTACCTTTGAAAACCAAGGTTATGGCACCATTTATAACACGAAGTACATGTTAGCTATACGGAAGAAAAACACAATGCGCTGAAATGCAGCATTTTGAGTATTCCGCACAAAGTAATGATCTAGCTGCTCCTTTCAAATGCAGACAACTCCACATCCAATTATAACATCAACATCATCGCAGTTTTCATCTACCTTTGAAAACAAAGGTTGTGGCACCATTTACAACACGAAGTACATGATAGCTATACGGAAGAAAAACACAATGCGCTGAAATGCAGCTCATTGAATATCCCGCACAAAGTAACGATCTAGATGCTCCTTTCAAATGCAGACAACTCCACATCCAACGAGAACATCAACACCAACACAGTTTTCATCTACCTTTGAAAACCAAGGTTGTGGCACCATTTACAACGCGAAGTACATGTTAGCTATAGGGAAGAAACTCAGAATGTGAAGGTGCTTCACAATGGAAAACCCGCTTCGAACGAAATCCCACATTTCTCACACAGTGTCTCTACAACACAATGCGCTGAAATGCAACTTATTGAGTATTGCGCACAAAGTAATGATCTAGCTGCTCCTTTCAAATGCAGAAAACTCTACATTCAGCTAGAACATCAGCGCCAGTGCAGTTTTCAGCTACTTTTGAAAACTAAGGTTCTGGCACCATTCACAGCACTAAGCACATGTTAGGTATAGGGAAGAAATATACAATGCGCTGAAATGCAACTTATGAGTATTCCGCACAAAGTAATGATTTAGCTGCTCCTTTGAAATGCAGAAAACTCTACAACCAACAAGAGCTTCAGCGCCAATGCAGTTTTCAGCTACCTTTGAAAAGCTAGATTCTGGCACCATTTATAACACGAAGTACATGTTAGCTATAGTGAAGAAAAACACAATGCGCTGAAATGCAGTTTATTGAGCATTCCGCACAAAGTAATGATCTAGCTGCTCCTTTCAAATGCAGACAACTCCACATCCAATTATAACATCAACATCATCGCGTTTTCGTCTACCTTTGAAACCAATGTTGTGTCACCATTTACAACACGAAGAACATGTTAGCTATAGTGAAGAAAATCAGAAAGTGAAGCTGCTTCACAATGGAAAACCCGCTTCGAACGAAATCCCACATTTCTCACACAGTGTCTAAAACAAAATGTGCTGAAATGCAGCTTATTGAGTATTCCGCACAAAGTAATGATCTAGCTGCTCCTTTGAAATGCAGACAACTCCACATGCAGCGCGAGCATCAGCGCCATTGCAGTTTTCAGCTACCTTTGAAAACCAAGGTTATGGCACAATTAATAACACGAAGTACATGTTAGCTATAGGGAAGAAAAACACAATGCGCTGAAATGCAGTATTTTGATTATTCCGCACAAAGTAATGATCTAGCTGCTCCTTTGAAATGCAGACAACTCTACATCCAACGAGAACATCAACACCAACGCAGTTTTCACCTACCTTTGAAAACCAAGGTTGTGGCAACATTTAATGCAAGAAGCACTTGTTAGCTATAGGGAAGATACACGATGCGCTGAAAAGCAGCTTATTGAGTATTAGGTACAATGTAATGATCTAGCTGCTCCTTTGAAATGCAGACAACTCCAGATTCAGCGAGAGCATCAGTGCCAATGCAGTTTTCAGCTACCTTTGAAAACCATGGTTCTGGCCTCATTTACAACTCAAAGTACAGGTTAGCTATAGAGAAGAAAATCAGAAGGTGAAGCTGCTTCACAATAGAAAACCCGCTTCGAATGAAATCCCACATTTCTCACACAGTGTTTCTAAATCAAAATGTGCTGAAATGCAGCTTATTGAGTATTGCGCACAAAGTAATGATCTAGCTGCTCCTTTGAAATGCAGACAACTCTACATCCAACGAGAACATCAACGCCAAGGTAGTTTTCAGCTACTTTTGAAAACCAAGGTTGTGGCAACATTTACAGCAAGAAGTACATGTTAGCTATAGGGAAGAAACACAATGCGATGAAATGCATCTTATTGAGTATTCCGCACAAAGTAATGATCTAGCTGCTCCTTTCAAATGCAGACAACTCCAGATTCAGCGAGAGCATCAGCGCCAATGCAGTTTTCAGCTACCTTTGAAAACCATGGTTCTGGCACCATTTACAACACTAAGTACAGGTTAGCTATAGAGAAGAAACTCAGAATGTGAAGCTGCTTCATAATGGAAAACCCGCTTCGAACCAAATCCCACAGTTCTCACACAGTGTCTCTAAAACCAAAATGTGCTGAAATGCAGCTTATTGAGTATTCGAACAAAGTAAGGATCTAGCTGCTCGTTTGAAATGCAGACAACTCTACATCCAACGAGAATATCACCACCAACACAGTTTTCAGCTACCTTTGAAATCCAAGGTTGTGGCATCATTACAACACGAAGTACAGGTTACCTATAAGAAAGAAATACACAATGCGCTGAAATGCAGGTTATTGAGTATTCGAACAAAGTAATGATCTAGCTGCTCCGTTGAAATGCAGACAACTCTACATTCAGCGAGAACATCACCACCAATGTAGTTTTCAGCTACCTTTGAAATCCAAGGTTGTGGCACCATTTACAACACGAAGTACATGTTAGCTATAGGGAAGAAAAACACAATGCGCTGAAATGCAGCTTATTGAGTATTCCGCACAAAGTAATGATCTAGCTGCTCCTTTGAAATGCAGACAACTCTACATCCAATGAGAACATCAACACCAACGCAGTTTTCAGCTGCCTTTGAAAACCAAGATTCTGGCACCATTTACAACACGAAGTACATGTTAGCTATAGGGAAGAAACTCAGATTGTCAAACTGCTTCACAATGGAAAACCCGCTTGAACGAAATCCCACATTCTCACACAGTGTCTCTACAACACAATCGCTGAAATGCAGCTTATTGAGTATTCCGCACAAAGTAATGATCTAGCTGCTCCTTTCAAATGCAGACAACTCTACATCCAACGAGAACATCACACCAACGCAGTTTTCAGCTACCTTTGAAAACCAAGGTTGTGGCACCATTTACAACACGAAGTACATGTTAGCTATAAGGAAGAAAAACACAATGCGCTGAAATGCAGCTTATTGAGTATTCCGCACAAAGTAATGATTTAGCTGCTCCTTTGAAATGCAGACAACTCTACATCCAACGAGAACATCAACACCAACGCAGTTTTCATCTACCTTTGAAATACAAGGTTGTGGCACCATTTACAACACGAAGTACATGTTAGCTATAGGGAAGAAACTCAGAATGGGAAGCTGCTTCACAATGTAAAACCCGCTTCGAACGAAATCCCACATTTCTCACACAGTGTTTCTAAATCAAAATATGCTGAAATGCAGCTTATTGAGTATTCCGCACAAAGTAAGGATCTAGCTGCTCATTTGAAATGCAGACAACTCTACATCCAACGAGAACATCAACACCAACGCAATTTTCAGCTACCTTTGAAAACCAAGGTTGTGGCAACATTTACAGCAAGAAGTACACGATAGCTGTAGGGAAGAAACACAATGCGCTGAAATGCAGCTTATTGAGTATTCCGCACAAAGTAATAATCTAGCTGCTCCTTTGAAATGCAGACAACTCCAGATTCAGCGAGAGCATCAGCGCCAATGCAGTTTTCAGCTACCTTTGAAATCCAAGGTTGTGGCACCATTTACAACACTAACTACAGGTTAGCTATAGAGAAGAAACTCAGAATGTGAAGCTGCTTCACAATGGAAAACCCGCTTCAACGAAATCCCACATTTCTACACTGTGTCTCTAAACAAAATGTGCTGAAATGCAGCTTATTGAGTATTCCGCACAAAGTAATGATCTAGCTGCTCCTTTGAAATGCAGACAACTCTACATCCAACGAGAACATCACCACCATGCAGTTTTCAGCTACCTTTGAAAACCAAGGTTGTGGCACCATTACAACACGAAGTACATGTTAGCTATAGGAAGAAAAACACAATGCGCTGAAATGCAGCTTATTGAGTATTCGCACAAAGTAAATATCTAGCTGCTCCTTGAAATGCAGACAACTCTACATCCAACGAGAATATACCACCAATGCAGTTTTCAGCTACCTTTGAAATCCAAGGTTGTGGCACCATTTACAACACGAGTACATGTTAGCTATAGGGAAGAAAAACACAATGCGCTGAAAAGCAGCTTATTGAGTATTCCGCACAAAGTAATGATCTAGCTGCTCCTGTGAAATGCAGACAGCTCCACATCCACTGAGAACATCAGCACCAACGCAGTTTTCAGCTACCTTTGAAAACCAAATTTCTGGGACCATTTACAAACACTAAGTACATGATAGCTAAAGGGAAGAAACTCAGAATGTGAAGCTGCTTCACAATGGAAAACCCGCTCCGAACGAAATCCCACATTTCTCACACAGTGTCTCTACAACACAATACGCTGAAATGCAACTTATTGAGTATTCCGCACAAAGTAATGATCTAGCTGCTCCTTTCAAATGCAGACAACTCTACATCCAACGAGAACATCACGCCAACGCAGTTTTCAGCTACCTTTGAAAACCAAGGTTCTGGCACCATTTACAACACGAAGTACGTTAGCTATAAGGAAGAAAAACACAATGCGCTGAAATGCAGTTTATTGAGTATTACGCACAAAGTAATGATTTAGCTGCTCCTTTGAAATGCAGACAACTCTACATCCAACGAGAACATCAACACCAACGCAGTTTTCAGCTACCTTTGAAATACAAGGTTGTGGCACCATTTACAACACGAAGTACATGTTAGCTATAGGGAAGAAACTCAGAATGGGAAGCTGCTTCACAATGTAAAACCCGCTTCGAACGAAATCCCACATTTCTCACACAGTGTTTCTAAATCAAAATATGCTGAAATGCAGCTTATTGAGTATTCCGAACAAAGTAATGATCTAGCTGCTCCTTTGAAATGCAGACAACTCTACATTCAGCGAGAACATCAACACCAACGCAGTTTTCAGCTACCTTTGAAAACCAAGGTTGTGGCAACATTTAATGCAAGAAGTACATGTTAGCTATAGGGAAGATACACGATGCGCTGAAAAGCAGCTTATTGAGTATTACGCACAAAGTAATGATCTAGCTGCTCCTTTGAAATGCAGACAACTCCAGATTCAGCGAAAGCATCAGTGCCAATGCAGTTTTCAGCTACCTTTGAAAACCATGGTTCTGGCCCCATTTACAACACTAAGTACAGGTTAGCTATAGAGAAGAAAATCAGAAGGTGAAGCTGCTTCACAATGGAAAACCCGCTTCGAACGAAATCCCACATTTCTCACACAGTGTTTCTAAATCAAAATGTGCTGAAATGCAGCTTATTGAGTATTGCGCACAAAGTAATGATCTAGCTGCTCCTATGAAATGCAGACAACTCTACATCCAACGAGAACATCAACGCCAATGTAGTTTTCAGCTACCTTTGAAAACCAAGGTTGTGGCAACATTTACAACACGAAGTACATGTTAGCTATAGGGAAGAAACACAATGCGATGAAATGCATCTTATTGAGTATTCCGCACAAAGTAATGATCTAGCTGCTCCTTTGAAATGCAGACAACTCACATTCAGCGAGAGCATCAGCGCCAATGCAGTTTTCAGCTACCTTTGAAATCCAAGGTTGTGGCACCATTTACAACACGAAGTACATGTTAGCTGTAGGGAAGAAACTCAGAATGTGAAGCTGCTTCACAATGGAAAATCCGCTTCGAACGAAATCCCACATTTCTCACACAGTGTCTCTACAACACAATGCGCTGAAATGCAGCTTATTGAGTATTGCGCACAAAGTAATGATTTAGCTGCTCCTTTCAAATGCAGACAACTCTACATCCAACGAGAACCTCAGCGCCAATGCAGTGTTCAGCTACCTTTGAAAACTAAGGTTCTGGCACCATTTACACACTAAGCACATGTTAGGTATAGGGAAGAAATACACAATGCGCTGAAATGCAACTTATGAGTATTCCGCACAAAGTAATGATTTAGCTGCTCCTTTGAAGTACAGAAAACTCTACATCTAACGAGAACATCAACACCATTGTAGTTTTCAGCTACCTTTGAAAACATAGATTCTGGCACCATTTATAACACGAAGTACATGTTAGCTATAGTGAAGAAAAACACAATGCGCTGAAATGCAGCTTATTGAGTATTCCACACGAAGGAATGATCTAGCTGCTCCTTTCAAATGCAGACAACTCCACATCCAACGAGAACATCAACACCAACACAGTTTTCGTCTACCTTTGAAAACCAATGTTGTGGCACCATTTACATCACGAAGTACATGTTAGCTATAGTGAAGAAAATCAGAATGTGAAGCTGCTTCACAATGGAAAACCCGCTTCGAACGAAATCCCACATTTCTCACACAGTGTCTCTACAACACAATGCGCTGAAATGCAGCTTATTGAGTATTCCGCACAAAGTAATGATCTAGCTGCTCCTTTCAAATGCAGACAACTCCACATGCAGCGAGAGCATCAGCGCCAATGCAGTTTTCAGCTACCTTTGAAAACCAAGGTTCTGGCACCATTTACAACACGAGGTACAGGTTAGCTATAATGAAGAAAATCAGAAGGTGAAGCTGCTTCACAATGGAAAACCCGCTTCGAACGAAATCCCACATTTCTCACGCAGTGTCTCTAACACAAAATGTGCTGAAATGCAGCTTATTGAGTATTCCGCACAAAGTAATGATCTAGCTGCTCCTATGAAATGCAGACAACTCTACATCCAACGAGAATATCAACGCCAACTCAGTTTTCAGCTACTTTTGAAAACCATGTTTCTGGCACCATTTACAACACGAAGTACAGGTTAGCTATAACAAAGAAAAACACAATGCGCTGAAATGCAGCTTATTGAGTATTACTCACAAAGTAATGATTTAGCTGCTCATTTGAAATGCAGACAACTCTACATCCAACGAGAACATCAACACCAACGCAGTTTTCAGCTACCTTTGAAAACCAAGGTTATGGCACCATTAATAACACGAAGTACATGTTAGCTATAGGGAAGAAAAACACAATGCGCTGAAATGCAGCATTTTGGGTATTCCGCACAAAGTAATGATCTAGCTGCTCCTTTGAAATGCAGACAACTCTACATCCAACGAGAACATCAACACCAACGCAGTTTTCAGCTACCTTTGAAAACCAAGGTTGTGGCAACATTTAATGCAAGAAGCACTTGTTAGCTATAGGGAAGATACACGATGCGCTGAAAAGCAGCTTATTGAGTATTAGGCACAATGTAATGATCTAGCTGCTCCTTTGAAATGCAGACAACTCCAGATTCAGCGAGAGCATCAGTGCCAATGCAGTTTTCAGCTACCTTTGAAAACCATGGTTCTGGCCTCATTTACAACACTAAGTACAGGTTAGCTATAGAGAAGAAAATCAGAAGGTGAAGCTGCTTCACAATAGAAAACCCGCTTCGAACGAAATCCCACATTTCTCACACAGTGTTTCTAAATCAAAATGTGCTGAAATGCAGCTTATTGAGTATTGCGCACAAAGTAATGATCTAGCTGCTCCTATGAAATGCAGACAACTCTACATCCAACGAGAACATCAGCGCCAATGCAGTGTTCAGCTACCTTTGAGAACTAAGGTTGTGGCACCATTTACAGCACTAAGCACATGTTAGGTATAGGGAACAAATACACAAAGCGCTGAAATGCAACTAATGAGAATTCCGCACAAAGTAATGATTTAGCTGCTCCTTTGAAATGCAGGCAACTCTACATCCAACGAGAACATCAACGCCAACGCAGTTTTCAGCTACCTTTGATAACCAAGGTTATGGCACCATTAATAACACGAAGTACATGTTAGCTATAGGGAAGAAAAACACAATGCGCTGAAATGCAGCTTATTGAGTATTAGGCACAATGTAATGATCTAGCTGCTCCTTTGAAATGCAGACAACTCCACATCCAACGAGAACATCAACACCAACACAGTTTTCGTCTACCTTTGAAAACAATGTTGTGCACCATTTACAACACGAAGAACATGTTAGCTATAGTGAAGAAAATCAGAAGGTGAAGCTGCTTCACAATGGAAAACCCGCTTCGAACGAAATCCCACATTTCTCACACAGTGTCTCTAAAACAAAATGTGCTGAAATGCAGCTTATTGAGTATTCCGCACAAAGGAATGATCTAGCTGCTCCTTTCAAATGCAGACAACTCCACATGCAGCGAGAGCATCAGCGCCAATGCAGTTTTCAGCTACCTTTGAAAACCATGGTTCTGGCACCATTTACAACACTAAGTACAGGTTAGCTATAGAGAAGAAACTCAGAATATGAAGCTGCTTCATAATGGAAAACCCGCTTAAACGAAATCCCACATTTCTCACGCAGTGTCTCTAACACAAAATGTGCTGAAATGCAGCTTATTGAGTATTGCGCACAAAGTAATGATCTAGCTGCTCCTATGAAATGCAGACAACTCTACATCCAACGAGAATATCAACCAACTGCAGTTTTCAGCTACCTTTGAAAACCATGGTTCTGGCACCATTTACAACACGAAGTACATGTTAGCTATAAGGAAGAAAAACACAATGCGCTGAAATGCAACTTATTGAGTATTACTCACAAAGTAATGATTTAGCTGCTCATTTGAAATGCAGACAACTCTACATCCAACGAGAACATCAACACCAACGCAGTTTTCATCTACCTTTGAAAAACAAGGTTGTGGCACCATTTACAACACGAAGTACATGTTAGCTATAGGGAAGAAACTCAGAATGTGAAGCTGCTTCACAATGGAAAACCCGCTTGGAACGAAATCCCACATCTCTCACACAGTGTCTCTACAACACAATACGCTGAAATGCAGCTTATTGAGTATTCCGCACAAAGTAATGATTTAGCTGCTCCTTTGAAATGCAGACAATTCTACATCCAACGAGAACATCACACCAACGCAGTTTTCAGCTACCTTTGAAAACCAAGGTTGTGGCACCATTTACAGCACGAAGCACTGTTAGCTATAGGGAAGAAAACACAATGCGCTGAAATGCAGCTTATTGAGTATTCCGCACAAAGTAATGATTTAGCTGCTCCTTTGAAATGCAGACAACTCTACATCCAACGAGAGCATCAGAGCCAATGCAGTTTTCATCTACCTTTGAAATACAAGGTTGTGGCACCATTTACAACACGAAGTACATGTTAGCTATAGGGAAGAAACTCAGAATGGGAAGCTGCTTCACAATGTAAAACCCGCTTCGAACGAAATCCCACATTTCTCACACAGTGTTTCTAAATCAAAATATGCTGAAATGCAGCTTATTGAGTATTACTCACAAAGTAATGATCTAGCTGCTCCTTTGAAATGCAGACAAGTCTACATCCAATGAGAACATCAACACCAACGAAGTTTTCAGCTACCTTTGAAAACCAAGGTTGTGGCAACATTTAATGCAAGAAGTACATGTTAGCCATAGGGAAGATACACGATGCGCTGAAAAGCAGCTTATTGAGTATTACGCACAAAGTAATGATTTAGCTGCTTCTTTGAAATGCAGACAACTCCAGATTCAGCGAAAGCATCAATGCCAACGCAGTTTTCAGCTACCTTTGAAAACCATGGTTCTGCCCCCATTTACAACACTAAGTACAGGTTGCTATAGAGAAGAAATCAGAAGGTGAAGCTGCTTCACAATGGAAAACCCGCTTCGAACGAAATCCCACATTTCTCACACAGTGTTTCTAAATCAAAATATGCTGAAATGCAGCTTATTGAGTATTCCGCACAAAGTAATGATCTAGCTGCTCCTATGAAATGCAGACAATTCTACAAACAACGAGAACATCAATGCCAATGTAGTTTTCAGTTACCTTTGAAATCCAAGGTTGTGGCATCATTTACAACACGAAGTACATGTTAGCTATAGGGAAGAAACACAATGCGATGAAATGCATCTTATTGAGTATTCCGCACAAAGTAATGATCTAGCTGCTCCTTTGAAATGCAGACAACTCTACATTCAGCGAGAATATCACCACCGATGCAGTTTTCAGCTACCTTTGAAATCCAAGGTTGTGGCACCATTTACAACACGAAGTACATGTTAGCTATAGGGAAGAAACTCAGAATGTGAAGCTGCTTCACAATGGAAAACCCGCTTCGAACGAAATCCCACATTTCTCACATAGTGTCTCTAAAACACAATGTGCTGAAATGCAGCTTATTGAGTATTCCGCACAAAGGAATGATCTAGCTGCTCCTTTCAAATGCAGACAACTCCACATTCAGCGTGAGCTTCAGCGCCAATGCAGTTTTCAGCTACCTTTGAAAACTAAGGTTCTGGCACCATTTACAACAATAAGCACATGTTAGCTATAGGGAAGAAAAACACAATGCGCTGAAATGCATCTTATTGAGTATTCCGCACAAAGTAATGATTTAGCTGCTCCTTTGAAATGCAGACAACTCTACATCCAACGAGAGCATCAGCACCAATGCAGTTTTCAGCTACCTTTGAAAACCAAGATTTTGGGACCATTTATAACACGAAGTACATGTTAGCTATAATGAAGAAAAACACAATGCGCTGAAATGCAGTTTATTGAGCATTCCGCACAAAGTAATGATCTAGCTGCTCCTTTCAAATGCAGACAACTCTACATCCAACGAGAACATCAAAACCAACGCAGTTTTCATCTACCTTTGAAAACCAATGTTGTGGCACCATTTACAACACGAAGTACATGTTAGCTATAGTGATGAAAATCAGAAGGTGAAGCTGCGTCACAATGGAAAACCCGCTTCGAACGAAATCCCACATTTCTCACACGGTGTCTCTAAAACAAAATGTGCTGAAATGCAGCTTATTGAGTATTCCGCACAAAGTAATGATATAGCTGCTCCTTTCAAATGCAGACAACTCCACATGCAGCGAGAGCATCAGCGCCAATGCAGTTTTCAGCTACCTTTGAAAACCAAGGTTCTGGCACCATTTACAACACGAAGTACAGGTTAGCTATAGAGAAGAAACTCAGAAGGTGAAGCTGCTTCACAATGGAAAACCCGCTTCGAACGAAATCCCACATTTCTCACGCAGTGTCTCTAACACAAAATGTGCTGAAATGCAGCTTATTGAGTATTGCGCACAAAGTAATGATCTAGCTGCTCCTATGAAATGCAGACAACTCTACATCCAACGAGAATATCAACGCCAACTCAGTTTTCAGCTACTTTTGAAAACCATGTTTCTGGCACCATTTACAACACGAAGTACAGGTTAGCTATAACAAAGAAAAACACAATGCGCTGAAATGCAGCTTATTGAGTATTACTCACAAAGTAATGATTTAGCTGCTCATTTGAAATGCAGACAACTCTACATCCAACGAGAACATCAACACCAACGCAGTTTTCAGCTACCTTTGAAAACCAAGGTTATGGCACCATTAATAACACGAAGTACATGTTAGCTATAGGGAAGAAAAACACAATGCGCTGAAATGCAGCATTTTGGGTATTCCGCACAAAGTAATGATCTAGCTGCTCCTTTGAAATGCAGACAACTCTACATCCAACGAGAACATCAACACCAACGCAGTTTTCAGCTACCTTTGAAAACCAAGGTTGTGGCAACATTTACAGCAAGAAGCACTTGTTAGCTATAGGGAAGATAACACGATGCGCTGAAAAGCAGCTTATTGAGTATTCGGCACAATGTAATGATCTAGCTGCTCCTTTGAAATGCAGACAACTCCAGATTCAGCGAGAGCATCAGTGCCAATGCAGTTTTCAGCTACCTTTGAAAACCATGGTTCTGGCCTCATTTACAACACTAAGTACAGGTTAGCTATAGAGAAGAAAATCAGAATGTGAAGCTGCTTCACAATAGAAAACCCGCTTCGAACGAAATCCCACATTTCTCACACAGTGTTTCTAAATCAAAATGTGCTGAAATGCAGCTTATTGAGTATTGCGCACAAAGTAATGATCTAGCTGCTCCTTTGAAATGCAGACAACTCCACATCCAACGAGAACATCAGCGCCAATGCAGTGTTCAGCTACCTTTGAGAACTAAGGTTGTGGCACCATTTACAGCACTAAGCACATGTTAGGTATAGGGAACAAATACACAATGCGCTGAAATGCAACTTATGAGAATTCCGCACAAAGTAATGATTTAGCTGCTCCTTTGAAATGCAGGCAACTCTACATCCAACGGGAACATCAACACCAACGCAGTTTTCAGCTACCTTTGAAAACCAAGGTTATGGCACCATTAATAACACGAAGTACATGTTAGCTATAGGGAAGAAAAACACAATGCGCTGAAATGCAGCATTTTGGGTATTCCGCACAAAGTAATGATCTAGCTGCTCCTTTCAAATGCAGACAACTCCACATCCAACGAGAACATCAACACCAACACAGTTTTCGTCTACCTTTGAAAACCAATGTTGTGGCACCATTTACAACACGAAGTACATGTTAACTATAGTGAAGAAAATCAGAAGGTGAAGCTGCTTCACAATGGTAAACCCGCTTCGAACGAAATCCCACATTTCTCACATGGTGTCTCTAAAACAAAATGTGCTGAAATGCAGCTTATTGAGTATTCCGCACAAAGGAATGATCTAGCTGCTCCTTTCAAATGCAGACCACACCACATGCAGCGAGAGCATCAGCGCCAATGCAGTTTTCAGCTACCTTTGAAAACCATGGTTCTGGCCTCATTTACAACACTAAGTACAGGTTAGCTATAGAGAAGAAAATCAGAAGGTGAAGCTGCTTCATAATGGAAAACCCGCTTAAACGAAATCCCACATTTCTTACACTGTGTCTCTAAAACAAAATGTGCTGAAATGCAGCTTATTGAGTATTCCAAACAAAGTAAGGATCTAGCTGCTCCTTTGAAATGCAGACAACTCTACATCCAACGAGAATATCACCACCAACACAGTTTTCAGCTACCTTTGAAATCCAAGGTTGTGGCACCATTTACAACACGAGGTACATGTTAGCTATAGGGAAGAAAAACACAATGCGCTGAAATGCAACCTATTGAGTATAAGTGACAAAGTAATGATTTAGCTGCTCATTTGAAATGCAGACAACTCTACATCCAATGAGAACATCAACACCAACGCAGTTTTCATCTACCTTTGAAAAACAAGGTTGTGGCACCATTTACAACACGAAGTACATGTTAGCTATATGGAAAACTCAGATGTGAGCTGCTTCACAATGGAAACCGCTTGAACGAATCCCATCTCTCAGCACAGTGTCTCTAAAACACAATGTGCTGAAATGCATCTTATTGAGTATTCCGCACAAAGTAATGATCTAGCTGCTCGTTTGAAATGCAGACAACTCTACATTCAGCGAGAATATCACACCAACGCAGTTTTCAGCTACCTTTGAAAACCAAGGTTGTGGCACCATTTACAACACGAAGTACGTTAGCTAAGGAAGAAAAACACAATGCGCTGAAATGCAGCTTATTGAGTATTCCGCACAAAGTAATGATCTAGCTGCTCCTTTGAAATGCAGACAACTCTACATCCAATGAGAACATCAACACCAACGCAGTTTTCATCTACCTTTGAAAACCAAGGTTGTGGCCCCATTTACAACACGAAGTACATGTTAGCTATAGGGAAGAAACTCAGAATGGGAAGCTGCTTCGAACGAAATCCCACATTTCTCACACAGTGTCTCTAAAACAAAATGTGCTGAAATGCAGCTTATTGAGTATTACTCACAAAGTAATGATTTAGCTGCTCATTTCAAATGCAGACAAGTCTACATCCAACGAGAACATCAACACCAACGAAGTTTTCAGCTACCTTTGAAAACCAAGGTTGTGGCAACATTTAATGCAAGAAGTACATGTTAGCAATAGGGAAGATACACGATGCGCTGAAAAGCAGCTTATTGAGTATTACGCACAAAGTAATGATTTAGCTGCTTCTTTGAAATGCAGACAACTCCAGATTCAGCGAAAGCATCAGTGCCAATGCAGTTTTCAGCTACCTTTGAAAACCATGGTTCTGCCCCCATTTACAACACTAAGTACAGGTTGGCTATAGAGAAGAAAATCAGAAGGTGAAGCTGCTTCACAATGGAAAACCCGCTTCGAACGAAATCCCACATTTCTCACACAGTGTTTCTAAATCAAAATATGCTGAAATGCAGCTTATTGAGTATTCCGCACAAAGTAATGATCTAGCTGCTCCTATGAAATGCAGACAATTCTACATACAACGAGAACATCAATGCCAATGTAGTTTTCAGTTACCTTTGAAATCCAAGGTTGTGGCAACATTTACAGCAAGAAGTACATGTTAGCTATAGGGAAGAAACACAATGCGATGAAATGCATCTTATTGAGTATTCCGCACAAAGTAATGATCTAGCTGCTCCTTTGAAATGCAGACAACTCTACATTCAGCGAGAATATCACCACCGATGCAGTTTTCAGCTACCTTTGAAATCCAAGGTTGTGGCACCATTTACAACACGAAGTATATGTTAGCTGTAGGGAAGAAACTCAGAATGTGAAGCTGCTTCACAATGGAAAACCCGCTTCGAACGAAATCCCACATTTCTCACATAGTGTCTCAAAAACACAATGCACTGAAATGCAGCTTATTGAGTATTCCGCACAAAGGAATTATCTAGCTGCTCTTTTCAAATGCAGACAACTCCACATTCAGCTAGAACATCAGCGCCAATGCAGTGTTCAGCTACCTTTGAAAACTAAGGTTCTGGCACCATTTACATCACTAAGCACATGTTAGGTATAGGGAAGAAATACACAATGCGCTGAAATGCAACTTATGAGAATTCCGCACAAAGTAATGATTTAGCTGCTCCTTTCAAATGCAGACAACTCTACATCCAACGAGAGCATCAGCGCCAATGCAGTTTTCAGCTACCTTTGAAAACAAAGATTCTGGGACCATTTATAACACGAAGTACATGTTAGCTATAGTGAAGAAAAACACAATGCGCTGAAATGCAGTTTATTGAGCATTCCGCACAAAGTAATGATCTAGCTGCTCCTTTCAAATGCAGACAACTCCACATCCAACGAGAACACCAACACCAACACAGTTTTCGTCTACCTTTGAAAACCAATGTTGTGGCACCATATACAACACGAAGTACATGTTAGCTATAGTGATGAAAATCAGAAGGTGAAGCTGCGTCACAATGGAAAACCCGCTTCGAACGAAATCCCACATTTCTCACATGGTGTCTCTAAAACAAAATGTGCTGAAATGCAGCTTATTGAGTATTCCGCACAAAGTAATGATATAGCTGCTCCTTTCAAGTGCAGACAACTCCACATGCAGCGAGAGCATCAGCGCCAATGCAGTTTTCAGCTACCTTTGAAAACCAAGGTTCTGGCACCATTTACAACACGAGGTACAGGTTAGCTATAATGAAGAAAATCAGAAGGTGAAGCTGCATCACAATGGAAAACCCGCTTCGAACGAAATCCCACATTTCTCACACAGTGTCTCTAAAACAAAATGTGCTGAAATGCAGCTTACTGAGTATTCCGCAGAAAAGAATGATCTAGCTGCTACTTTCAATCTGCCAGAGAGTCAGCGCCAATGCAGTTTTCAGCTACCTTTGAAAACTAAGGTTCTGGCACCATTTACAACACTAAGCGCATGTTAGCTCTAGGGAAGAAAAACACAATGTGCTGAAATGCATCTTATTGAGTATTCCGAACAAAGTAATGATCTAGCTGCTCCTTTGAAATGCAGACAACTCCACGTTCAGCGCAAATATCAACACCAACGCAGTTTTCATCTACCTTTGAAAACCAAGGTTATGGCACCATTTACAACAGGAAATAATGTTAGCTATAAGGAAGAAAAACACAATGCGCTGAAATGCAGCTTATTGAGTATTCCGCACAAAGTAATGATCTAGCTGCTCCTTTCAAATGCAGACAACTCCACATCCAATGATAACATCAACATCATCACAGTTTTCATCTACCTTTGAAAAGCAAGGTTGTGGCACCATTTACAACACTAAGTACATGTTAGCTATAGTGAAGAAACTCAGAATGTGAAGGTGCTTCACAATGGAAAACCTGCTTCGAACGAAATCCCACATTTCTCACATAGTGTCTCTACAACACAATGCGCTGAAATGCAACTTATTGTGTATTCCGCAAAAAGTAATGATGTAGCTGCTCCTTTGAAATGCAGACAACTCTACATCCAACGAGAACATCAACACCAACGCAGTTTTCAGCTACCTTTGAAAAACAAGTTGTGGCAACATTTACAGCAAGAAGTACATGTTAGCTATAGGGAAGAAACACAATGCGCTGAAATGCTTCTTATTGAGTATTCCGCACAAAGTAATGATCTAGCTGCTCCTTTGAAATGCAGACAACTCCAGATTCAGCGAGAGCATCAGCGCCAATGCAGTTTTCAGCTACCTTTGAAAACCAAGGTTCTGGCACCATTTACAACACGAAGTACAGGTAGCTATAGAGAAGAAACTCAGAATGTGAAGCTGCTTCACAATTGAAAACCCGCTTCGAACGATATCCCATATTTCTCACACAATGTCTCTAAAACACAATGAGCTGAAATGCAGCTTATGGAGTGTTCCGCACAAAGTAATGATCTAGCTGCTCCTTTCAAATGCAGACAACTCTACATCCAACGAGAACATCAACACCAACGCAGTTTTCAGCTACGTTTGAAAATCCAAGGTTGTGGCAGCATTTACAACACGAAGTACATGTTAGCTATTGTGAAGAAAAACACAATGCGCTGAAATGCAGCTTATTGAGTATTCCGCACAAAGTAATGATCTAGCTGCTCCTTTCAAATTCAGACAACTCCACATCCAATTATAACATCAACATCATCGCAGTTTTCATCTACATTTGAAAACCAAGGTTGTGTCACCATTTAGAGCACGAAGTACATGTTAGCTATAGGGAAGAAACTCAGAATGTGAAGCTGCTTCACAATGGAAAACCCGCTTTGAACGAAATCCCACATTTCTCACACAGTGTCTCTACAACACAATGTGCTGAAATGCAGCTTATTGAGTATTCCGCACAAAGTAATGATGTAGCTGCTCCTTTGAAATGCAGACAACTCTACATCCAATGAGAACATCACCACCGATGCAGTTTTCAGCTACCTTTGAAAACCATGGTGCTGGCACCATTTACAACACTAAGCACATGTTAGCTATAGGGAAGAAAAACACAATGCGCTGAAATGCAGTTTATTGAGTATTCCGCACAAAGTAATGATCTAGCTGCACCTTTGAAACGTAGAAAACTCTACATCCAACGTGAACATCAACATCAACACAGTTTTCAGCTACCTTTGAAAACCAAGGTTGTGGCACCAATTAGAGCAGGAAATACATGTTAGCTATAGGGAATAAAAACACATTGCACTGAAATGCAGCTTATTGAGTCTTCCGCACAAAGTAATGATTTAGCTGCTCCTTTAAAATGCAGGCAACTCTACATCCAACGGGAACATCAACACCAACGCAGTTTTCAGCTACCTTTGAAAACCTTGATTCTGGCACCATTTATAATACGAAGTACATGTTAGGTATAGGGAAGAAAAACACAATGCGCTGAAATGCAGCTTATTGAGTATTCCGCACAAAGTAATGATCTAGCTGCTCCTTTCAAATGCAGACAACTCTACATTCAGCGAGAGCATCAGTGGCAATGCAGTGTTCAGCTACCTTTGAAAACCATGGTTCTGACACCATTTACAACACTAAGCACATCTTAGCTATAGGGAAGAAAAACACAATGCGCTGAAATGCAGCTTATTGAGTATTCCGCATAAAGTAATGAACTAGCTGCAACTTTGAAACGCAGAAAACTCTGCATCCATTGAGATCATCAACATCAACGCAGTTTTCAGCTACCTTTGAAAACCAAGGTTGTGGCACCATTTACAACACGAAGTACAGGTTAGCTATAGAAAAGAAATTCAGAATGTGAAGCTGCTTCACAATGGAAAACCCGCTTCGAACGAAATCCCACATTTCTCACACAGTGTCGCTAAAACAAAATGTGCTGAAATGCAGCTTATTGAATATTGCGCACAAAGTAATGATCTAGCTGCTCCTTTCAAATGCAGACAACTCCACATGCAGCGAGAGCATCAGCGCCAATGCAGTTTTCAGCTACCTTTGAAAACCATGGTTCTGGCACCATTTACAACACTAAGTACAGGTTAGCTATAGAGAAGAAATTCAGAATGTGATGCTGCTTCATAATGGAAAACCCGCTTCGAACGAAATCGCACATTTGGTCACTTCTTGTCCAATGTCCATGGAGCCCAGGATGATGCAATCAAGCATGTTGAGCACCCACACAAAACAAGGATGCAGATCATCAGTCCAGGCGCTAACAACTCCACATCCAGAGACAAGTTCAGCGCCCAAGACATTTTCAGCTACCATGGAAAACGACGGCTCTGGCAGCACATATGCCTGAAAGTGTATGTGATCCCTGGGGAACTGAGTGTGTGGGTGAATGGCAATATTGGAATTGGCCAGCAGGGGTCTTCCAGTGCCAAAACGACTCCACTTGGCTCATTCACTTCACATACCATCAGCTTGTTGAGCAGCTCTAGAGTTAAACCATGTTTGGTCACTTCTTGTCCAATGTCCATGGAGCCCAGGATGATGCAATCAAGCATGTTGAGCACCCACACAAAACAAGGAAGCAGATCCTCAGTCCAGGCGCTAACAACTCCACATCCAGAGACAAGTTCAGCGCCCAAGCCATTTTCAGCTACCATGGAAAACGACGGCTCTGGCAGCACATATGCCTGAAAGTGTATGTGATGCCTGGGGAACTGAGTGTGTGGGTGAATGGCAATATTCGAATTGGAAAGCAAGGTCTTCCAGTGCCAAAACGACTCCACTTGGCTCATTCACTTCACATACCATCAGCTTGTCGAGCAGATCTAGAGGGAAACCCTGTTTGGTCACTTCTTGTCCAATGTCCATGGAGCCCAGGATGATGCAATCAAGCATGTTGAGCACCCACACAAAACAAGGATGCAGATCATCAGTCCAGGCGCTCACAACTCCACTTCGAGGGACAAGTTCAGCGCCCAAGCCATTTTCAGCTACCATGCATCAGGATGGCTCTGGCAGCACATATGCCTGAAAGTGTTTGTGATCCCTGGGGAACTGAGTGTGTGGGTGAATGGCAATATTGGAATTGGCCAGCAGGGGTCTTCCAGTGCCAAAACGACTCCACTTGGCTCATTCACTTCACATACCATCAGCTTGTCGAGCACATCTAGAGGGAAACCCTGTTTGGTCACTTCTTGTCCAATGTCCATGGAGCCCAGGATGATGCAATCAAGCATGTTGAGCACCCACACAAAACAAGGATGCAGATCCTCAGTCCAGGCGCTAACAACTCCACATCCAGAGACAAGTTCAGCGCCCAAGCCATTTTCAGCTACCATGCAACATGATGGCTCTGGCAGCACATATGCCTGAAAGTGTATGTGATCCCTGGGGAACTGAGTGTGTGGGTGAATGGCAACTTTCGAATTGGCCAGCAAGGTCTTCCAGTGCCAAAACGACTCCACTTGGCTCATTCACTTCACATACCATCAGCTTGTCGAGCAGATCTAGAGGGAAACCCTGTTTGGTCACTTCTTGTCCAATGTCCATGGAGCCCAGGATGATGCAATCAAGCATGTTGAGCACCCACACAAAACAAGGATGCAGATCCTCAGTCCAGGCGCTAACAACTCCACATCCAGAGACAAGTTCAGCGCCCAAGCCATTTTCAGCTACCATGGAAAACATCGGCTCTGGCAGCACATATGCCTGAAAGTGTATGTGATCCCTGGGGAACTGAGTGTGTGGGTGAATGGCAACTTTCGAATTGGCCAGCAGGGTCTTCCAGTGCCAAAACGACTCCACTTGGCTCATTCACTTCACATACCATCAGCTTGTCGAGCAGATCTAGAGGGAAACCCTGTTTGGTCACTTCTTGTCCAATGTCCATGGAGCCCAGGATGATGCAATCAAGCATGTTGAGCACCCACACAAAACAAGGATGCAGATCCTCAGTCCAGGCGCTAACAACTCCACATCCAGAGACAATTTCGGCGCCCAAGCCATTTTCAGCTACCATGGAAAAACAATGGCTCTGGCAGCACATATGCCTGAAAGTGTATGTGATCCCTGGGGAACTGAGTGTGTGGGTGAATGGCAATATTCGAATTGGCCAGCAGGGGTCTTCCAGTGCCAAAACGACTCCACTTGGCTCATTCACTTCACATACCATCAGCTTGTCGAGCAGATCTAGAGGGAAACCCTGTTTGGTCACTTCTTGTCCAATGTCCATGGAGCCCAGGATGATGCAATCAAGCATGTTGAGCACCCACACAAAACAAGGATGCAGATCCTCAGTCCAGGCGCTAACAACTCCACATCCAGAGACAAGTTCAGCGCCCAAGCCATTTTCAGCTACCATGGAAAACGACGGCTCTGGCAGCACATATGCCTGAAAGTGTATGTGATCCCTGGGGAACTGAGTGTGTGGGTGAATGGCAACTATTCGAATTGGCCAGCAGGGTCTTCCAGTGCCAAAACGACTCCACTTGGCTCATTCACTTCACATACCATCAGCTTGTCGAGCACATCTAGAGGGAAACCCTGTTTGGTCACTTCTTGTCCAATGTCCATGGAGCCCAGGATGATGCAATCAAGCATGTTGAGCACCCACACAAAACAAGGATGCAGATCCTCAGTCCAGGCGCTAACAACTCCACATCCAGAGACAAGTTCAGCGCCCAAGCCATTTTCAGCTACCATGCAACATGATGGCTCTGGCAGCACATATGCCTGAAAGTGTATGTGATCCCTGGGGAACTGAGTGTGTGGGTGAATGGCAATATTCGAATTGGCCAGCAGGGGTCTTCCAGTGCCAAAACGACTCCACTTGGCTCATTCACTTCACATACCATCAGCTTGTCGAGCAGATCTAGAGGGAAACCCTGTTTGGTCACTTCTTGTCCAATGTCCATGGAGCCCAGGATGATGCAATCAAGCATGTTGAGCACCCACACAAAACAAGGATGCAGATCCTCAGTCCAGGCGCTAACAACTCCACATCCAGAGACAAGTTCAGCGCCCAAGCCATTTTCAGCTACCATGCAACATGATGGCTCTGGCAGCACATATGCCTGAAAGTGTATGTGATCCCTGGGGAACTGAGTGTGTGGGTGAATGGCAATATTCGAATTGGCCAGCAGGGGTCTTCCAGTGCCAAAATGACTCCACTTGGCTCATTCACTTCACATACCATCAGCTTGTCGAGCACATCTAGAGGGAAACCCTGTTTGGTCACTTCTTGTCCAATGTCCATGGAGCCCAGGATGATGCAATCAAGCATGTTGAGCACCCACACAAAACAAGGATGCAGATCCTCAGTCCAGGCGCTAACAACTCCACATCCAGAGACAAGTTCAGCGCCCAAGCCATTTTCAGCTACCATGCAACATGATGGCTCTGGCAGCACATATGCCTGAAAGTGTATGTGATCCCTGGGGAACTGAGTGTGTGGGTGAATGGCAACTTTCGAATTGGCCAGCAGGGGTCTTCCAGTGCCAAAACGACTCCACTTGGCTCATTCACTTCACATACCATCAGCTTGTCGAGCACATCTAGAGGGAAACCCTGTTTGGTCACTTCTTGTCCAATGTCCATGGAGCCCAGGATGATGCAATCAAGCATGTTGAGCACCCACACAAAACAAGGATGCAGATCCTCAGTCCAGGCGCTAACAACTCCACATCCAGAGACAAGTTCAGCGCCCAAGCCATTTTCAGCTACCATGCAACATGATGGCTCTGGCAGCACATATGCCTGAAAGTGTATGTGATCCCTGGGGAACTGAGTGTGTGGGTGAATGGCAATATTTGAATTCGCCAGCAGGGGTCTTCCAGTGCCAAAACGACTCCACTTGGCTCATTCACTTCACATACCATCAGCTTGTCGAGCAGATCTAGAGGGAAACCCTGTTTGGTCACTTCTTGTCCAATGTCCATGGAGCCCAGGATGATGCAATCAAGCATGTTGAGCACCCACACAAAACAAGGATGCAGATCCTCAGTCCAGGCGCTAACAACTCCACTTCCAGAGACAAGTTCAGCGCCCAAGCCATTTTCAGCTACCATGCATCAGGATGGCTCTGGCAGCACATATGCCTGAAAGTGTATGTGATGCCTGGGGAACTGAGTGTGTGGGTGAATGTCAATATTCGAATTGGCCAGCAGGGGTCTTCCAGTGCCAAAACGACTCCACTTGGCTCATTCACTTCACATACCATCAGCTTGTCGAGCACATCTAGAGGGAAACCCTGTTTGGTCACTTCTTGTCCAATGTCCATGGAGCCCAGGATGATGCAATCAAGCATGTTGAGCACCCACACAAAACAAGGATGCAGATCCTCAGTCCAGGCGCTAACAACTCCACATCCAGAGACAAGTTCAGCGCCCAAGCCATTTTCAGCTACCATGGAAAACGACGGCTCTGGCAGCACATATGCCTGAAAGTGTATGTGATGCCTGGGGAACTGAGTGTGTGGGTGAATGGCAACTTTCGAATTGGCCAGCAGGGTCTTCCAGTGCCAAAACGACTCCACTTGGCTCATTCACTTCACATACCATCAGCTTGTCGAGCAGATCTAGAGGGAAACCCTGTTTGGTCACTTCTTGTCCAATGTCCATGGAGCCCAGGATGATGCAATCAAGCATGTTGAGCACCCACACAAAACAAGGATGCAGATCCTCAGTCCAGGCGCTAACAACTCCACATCCAGAGACAAGTTCAGCGCCCAAGCCATTTTCAGCTACCATGGAACATGATGGCTCTGGCAGCACATATGCCTGAAAGTGTATGTGATCCCTGGGGAACTGAGTGTGTGGGTGAATGGCAATATTCGAATTGGCCAGCAGGGGTCTTCCAGTGCCAAAACGACTCCACTTGGCTCATTCACTTCACATACCATCAGCTTGTCGAGCAGATCTAGAGGGAAACCCTGTTTGGTCACTTCTTGTCCAATGTCCATGGAGCCCAGGATGATGCAATCAAGCATGTTGAGCACCCACACAAAACAAGGATGCAGATCCTCAGTCCAGGCGCTAACAACTCCACATCCAGAGACAAGTTCAGCGCCCAAGCCATTTTCAGCTACCATGCAACATGATGGCTCTGGCAGCACATATGCCTGAAAGTGTATGTGATCCCTGGGGAACTGAGTGTGTGGGTGAATGGCAATATTCGAATTGGCCAGCAGGGGTCTTCCAGTGCCAAAACGACTCCACTTGGCTCATTCACTTCACATACCATCAGCTTGTCGAGCACATCTAGAGGGAAACCCTGTTTGGTCACTTCTTGTCCAATGTCCATGGAGCCCAGGATGATGCAATCAAGCATGTTGAGCACCCACACAAAACAAGGATGCAGATCCTCAGTCCAGGCGCTAACAACTCCACATCCAGAGACAAGTTCAGCGCCCAAGCCATTTTCAGCTACCATGGAAAACGACGGCTCTGGCAGCACATATGCCTGAAAGTGTATGTGATCCCTGGGGAACTGAGTGTGTGGGTGAATGGCAACTTTCGAATTGGCCAGCAGGGTCTTCCAGTGCCAAAACGACTCCACTTGGCTCATTCACTTCACATACCATCAGCTTGTCGAGCACATCTAGAGGGAAACCCTGTTTGGTCACTTCTTGTCCAATGTCCATGGAGCCCAGGATGATGCAATCAAGCATGTTGAGCACCCACACAAAACAAGGATGCAGATCCTCAGTCCAGGCGCTAACAACTCCACATCCAGAGACAAGTTCAGCGCCCAAGCCATTTTCAGCTACCATGCAACATGATGGCTCTGGCAGCACATATGCCTGAAAGTGTATGTGATCCCTGGGGAACTGAGTGTGTGGGTGAATGGCAATATTCGAATTGGCCAGCAGGGGTCTTCCAGTGCCAAAACGACTCCACTTGGCTCATTCACTTCACATACCATCAGCTTGTCGAGCAGATCTAGAGGGAAACCCTGTTTGGTCACTTCTTGTCCAATGTCCATGGAGCCCAGGATGATGCAATCAAGCATGTTGAGCACCCACACAAAACAAGGATGCAGATCCTCAGTCCAGGCGCTAACAACTCCACATCCAGAGACAAGTTCAGCGCCCAAGCCATTTTCAGCTACCATGCAACATGATGGCTCTGGCAGCACATATGCCTGAAAGTGTATGTGATCCCTGGGGAACTGAGTGTGTGGGTGAATGGCAATATTCGAATTGGCCAGCAGGGGTCTTCCAGTGCCAAAACGACTCCACTTGGCTCATTCACTTCACATACCATCAGCTTGTCGAGCAGATCTAGAGGGAAACCCTGTTTGGTCACTTCTTGTCCAATGTCCATGGAGCCCAGGATGATGCAATCAAGCATGTTGAGCACCCACACAAAACAAGGATGCAGATCCTCAGTCCAGGCGCTAACAACTCCACATCCAGAGACAAGTTCAGCGCCCAAGCCATTTTCAGCTACCATGGAAAACGACGGCTCTGGCAGCACATATGCCTGAAAGTGTATGTGATCCCTGGGGAACTGAGTGTGTGGGTGAATGGCAATATTCGAATTGGCCAGCAGGGGTCTTCCAGTGCCAAAACGACTCCACTTGGCTCATTCACTTCACATACCATCAGCTTGTCGAGCAGATCTAGAGGGAAACCCTGTTTGGTCACTTCTTGTCCAATGTCCATGGAGCCCAGGATGATGCAATCAAGCATGTTGAGCACCCACACAAAACAAGGATGCAGATCCTCAGTCCAGGCGCTAACAACTCCACATCCAGAGACAAGTTCAGCGCCCAAGCCATTTTCAGCTACCATGGAAACTGACGGCTCTGGCAGCACATATGCCTGAAAGTGTATGTGATCCCTGGGGAACTGAGTGTGTGGGTGAATGGCAATATTCGAATTGGCCAGCAGGGGTCTTCCAGTGCCAAAACGACTCCACTTGGCTCATTCACTTCACATACCATCAGCTTGTCGAGCAGATCTAGAGGGAAACCCTGTTTGGTCACTTCTTGTCCAATGTCCATGGAGCCCAGGATGATGCAATCAAGCATGTTGAGCACCCACACAAAACAAGGATGCAGATCCTCAGTCCAGGCGCTAACAACTCCACATCCAGAGACAAGTTCAGCGCCCAAGCCATTTTCAGCTACCATGGAACATGATGGCTCTGGCAGCACATATGCCTGAAAGTGTATGTGATCCCTGGGGAACTGAGTGTGTGGGTGAATGTCAATATTCGAATTGGCCAGCAGGGGTCTTCCAGTGCCAAAACGACTCCACTTGGCTCATTCACTTCACATACCATCAGCTTGTCGAGCACATCTAGAGGGAAACCCTGTTTGGTCACTTCTTGTCCAATGTCCATGGAGCCCAGGATGATGCAATCAAGCATGTTGAGCACCCACACAAAACAAGGATGCAGATCCTCAGTCCAGGCGCTAACAACTCCACATCCAGAGACAAGTTCAGCGCCCAAGCCATTTTCAGCTACCATGCAACATGATGGCTCTGGCAGCACATATGCCTGAAAGTGTATGTGATCCCTGGGGAACTGAGTGTGTGGGTGAATGGCAATATTCGAATTGGCCAGCAGGGGTCTTCCAGTGCCAAAACGACTCCACTTGGCTCATTCACTTCACATACCATCAGCTTGTCGAGCAGATCTAGAGGGAAACCCTGTTTGGTCACTTCTTGTCCAATGTCCATGGAGCCCAGGATGATGCAATCAAGCATGTTGAGCACCCACACAAAACAAGGATGCAGATCCTCAGTCCAGGCGCTAACAACTCCACATCCAGAGACAAGTTCAGCGCCCAAGCCATTTTCAGCTACCATGCAACATGATGGCTCTGGCAGCACATATGCCTGAAAGTGTATGTGATCCCTGGGGAACTGAGTGTGTGGGTGAATGGCAACTTTCGAATTGGCCAGCAGGGGTCTTCCAGTGCCAAAACGACTCCACTTGGCTCATTCACTTCACATACCATCAGCTTGTCGAGCAGATCTAGAGGGAAACCCTGTTTGGTCACTTCTTGTCCAATGTCCATGGAGCCCAGGATGATGCAATCAAGCATGTTGAGCACCCACACAAAACAAGGATGCAGATCCTCAGTCCAGGCGCTAACAACTCCACATCCAGAGACAAGTTCAGCGCCCAAGCCATTTTCAGCTACCATGGAAAACGACGGCTCTGGCAGCACATATGCCTGAAAGTGTATGTGATCCCTGGGGAACTGAGTGTGTGGGTGAATGGCAATATTCGAATTGGCCAGCAGGGTCTTCCAGTGCCAAAACGACTCCACTTGGCTCATTCACTTCACATACCATCAGCTTGTCGAGCAGATCTAGAGGGAAACCCTGTTTGGTCACTTCTTGTCCAATGTCCATGGAGCCCAGGATGATGCAATCAAGCATGTTGAGCACCCACACAAAACAAGGATGCAGATCCTCAGTCCAGGCGCTAACAACTCCACATCCAGAGACAAGTTCAGCGCCCAAGCCATTTTCAGCTACCATGCAACATGATGGCTCTGGCAGCACATATGCCTGAAAGTGTATGTGATCCCTGGGGAACTGAGTGTGTGGGTGAATGGCAACTTTCGAATTGGCCAGCAGGGGTCTTCCAGTGCCAAAACGACTCCACTGGGCTCATTCACTTCACATACCATCAGCTTGTCGAGCAGATCTAGAGGGAAACCCTGTTTGGTCACTTCTTGTCCAATGTCCATGGAGCCCAGGATGATGCAATCAAGCATGTTGAGCACCCACACAAAACAAGGATGCAGATCCTCAGTCCAGGCGCTAACAACTCCACATCCAGAGACAAGTTCAGCGCCCAAGCCATTTTCAGCTACCATGCAACATGATGGCTCTGGCAGCACATATGCCTGAAAGTGTATGTGATCCCTGGGGAACTGAGTGTGTGGGTGAATGGCAATATTCGAATTGGCCAGCAGGGGTCTTCCAGTGCCAAAACGACTCCACTTGGCTCATTCACTTCACATACCATCAGCTTGTCGAGCACATCTAGAGGGAAACCCTGTTTGGTCACTTCTTGTCCAATGTCCATGGAGCCCAGGATGATGCAATCAAGCATGTTGAGCACCCACACAAAACAAGGATGCAGATCCTCAGTCCAGGCGCTAACAACTCCACATCCAGAGACAAGTTCAGCGCCCAAGCCATTTTCAGCTACCATGCAACATGATGGCTCTGGCAGCACATATGCCTGAAAGTGTATGTGATCCCTGGGGAACTGAGTGTGTGGGTGAATGGCAACATTCGAATTGGCCAGCAGGGGTCTTCCAGTGCCAAAACGACTCCACTTGGCTCATTCACTTCACATACCATCAGCTTGTCGAGCAGATCTAGAGGGAAACCCTGTTTGGTCACTTCTTGTCCAATGTCCATGGAGCCCAGGATGATGCAATCAAGCATGTTGAGCACCCACACAAAACAAGGATGCAGATCCTCAGTCCAGGCGCTAACAACTCCACATCCAGAGACAAGTTCAGCGCCCAAGCCATTTTCAGCTACCATGCAACATGATGGCTCTGGCAGCACATATGCCTGAAAGTGTATGTGATCCCTGGGGAACTGAGTGTGTGGGTGAATGGCAACTTTCGAATTGGCCAGCAGGGGTCTTCCAGTGCCAAAACGACTCCACTTGGCTCATTCACTTCACATACCATCAGCTTGTCGAGCAGATCTAGAGGGAAACCCTGTTTGGTCACTTCTTGTCCAATGTCCATGGAGCCCAGGATGATGCAATCAAGCATGTTGAGCACCCACACAAAACAAGGATGCAGATCCTCAGTCCAGGCGCTAACAACTCCACATCCAGAGACAAGTTCAGCGCCCAAGCCATTTTCAGCTACCATGCAACACGATGGCTCTGGCAGCACATATGCCTGAAAGTGTATGTGATCCCTGGGGAACTGAGTGTGTGGGTGAATGGCAATATTCGAATTGGCCAGCAGGGGTCTTCCAGTGCCAAAACGACTCCACTTGGCTCATTCACTTCACATACCATCAGCTTGTCGAGCAGATCTAGAGGGAAACCCTGTTTGGTCACTTCTTGTCCAATGTCCATGGAGCCCAGGATGATGCAATCAAGCATGTTGAGCACCCACACAAAACAAGGATGCAGATCCTCAGTCCAGGCGCTAACAACTCCACATCCAGAGACAAGTTCAGCGCCCAAGCCATTTTCAGCTACCATGCAACATGATGGCTCTGGCAGCACATATGCCTGAAAGTGTATGTGATCCCTGGGGAACTGAGTGTGTGGGTGAATGGCAATATTCGAATTGGCCAGCAGGGGTCTTCCAGTGCCAAAACGACTCCACTTGGCTCATTCACTTCACATACCATCAGCTTGTCGAGCAGATCTAGAGGGAAACCCTGTTTGGTCACTTCTTGTCCAATGTCCATGGAGCCCAGGATGATGCAATCAAGCATGTTGAGCACCCACACAAAACAAGGATGCAGATCCTCAGTCCAGGCGCTAACAACTCCACATCCAGAGACAAGTTCAGCGCCCAAGCCATTTTCAGCTACCATGCAACATGATGGCTCTGGCAGCACATATGCCTGAAAGTGTATGTGATCCCTGGGGAACTGAGTGTGTGGGTGAATGGCAATATTCGAATTGGCCAGCAGGGGTCTTCCAGTGCCAAAACGACTCCACTTGGCTCATTCACTTCACATACCATCAGCTTGTCGAGCAGATCTAGAGGGAAACCCTGTTTGGTCACTTCTTGTCCAATGTCCATGGAGCCCAGGATGATGCAATCAAGCATGTTGAGCACCCACACAAAACAAGGATGCAGATCCTCAGTCCAGGCGCTAACAACTCCACATCCAGAGACAAGTTCAGCGCCCAAGCCATTTTCAGCTACCATGGAAATCGACGGCTCTGGCAGTACATATGCCTGAAAGTGTATGTGATCCCTGGGGAACTGAGTGTGTGGGTGAATGGCAACTATTCGAATTGGCCAGCAGGGGTCTTCCAGTGCCAAAACGACTCCACTTGGCTCATTCACTTCACATACCATCAGCTTGTCGAGCAGATCTAGAGGGAAACCCTGTTTGGTCACTTCTTGTCCAATGTCCATGGAGCCCAGGATGATGCAATCAAGCATGTTGAGCACCCACACAAATCAAGGATGCAGATCCTCAGTCCAGGCGCTAACAACTCCACATCCAGAGACAAGTTCAGCGCCCAAGCCATTTTCAGCTACCATGCAACATGATGGCTCTGGCAGCACATATGCCTGAAAGTGTATGTGATCCCTGGGGAACTGAGTGTGTGGGTGAATGTCAATATTCGAATTGGCCAGCAGGGGTCTTCCAGTGCCAAAACGACTCCACTTGGCTCATTCACTTCACATACCATCAGCTTGTCGAGCACATCTAGAGGGAAACCCTGTTTGGTCACTTCTTGTCCAATGTCCATGGAGCCCAGGATGATGCAATCAAGCATGTTGAGCACCCACACAAAACAAGGATGCAGATCCTCAGTCCAGGCGCTAACAACTCCACATCCAGAGACAAGTTCAGCGCCCAAGCCATTTTCAGCTACCATGGAAAACGACGGCTCTGGCAGCACATATGCCTGAAAGTGTATGTGATCCCTGGGGAACTGAGTGTGTGGGTGAATGGCAACTATTCGAATTGGCCAGCAGGGGTCTTCCAGTGCCAAAACGACTCCACTTGGCTCATTCACTTCACATACCATCAGCTTGTCGAGCAGATCTAGAGGGAAACCCTGTTTGGTCACTTCTTGTCCAATGTCCATGGAGCCCAGGATGATGCAATCAAGCATGTTGAGCACCCACACAAAACAAGGATGCAGATCCTCAGTCCAGGCGCTAACAACTCCACATCCAGAGACAAGTTCAGCGCCCAAGCCATTTTCAGCTACCATGGAAAACGACGGCTCTGGCAGCACATATGCCTGAAAGTGTATGTGATCCCTGGGGAACTGAGTGTGTGGGTGAATGGCAATATTCGAATTGGCCAGCAGGGGTCTTCCAGTGCCAAAACGACTCCACTTGGCTCATTCACTTCACATACCATCAGCTTGTCGAGCAGATCTAGAGGGAAACCCTGTTTGGTCACTTCTTGTCCAATGTCCATGGAGCCCAGGATGATGCAATCAAGCATGTTGAGCACCCACACAAAACAAGGATGCAGATCCTCAGTCCAGGCGCTAACAACTCCACATCCAGAGACAAGTTCAGCGCCCAAGCCATTTTCAGCTACCATGCAACATGATGGCTCTGGCAGCACATATGCCTGAAAGTGTATGTGATCCCTGGGGAACTGAGTGTGTGGGTGAATGGCAATATTCGAATTGGCCAGCAGGGGTCTTCCAGTGCCAAAACGACTCCACTTGGCTCATTCACTTCACATACCATCAGCTTGTCGAGCACATCTAGAGGGAAACCCTGTTTGGTCACTTCTTGTCCAATGTCCATGGAGCCCAGGATGATGCAATCAAGCATGTTGAGCACCCACACAAAACAAGGATGCAGATCCTCAGTCCAGGCGCTAACAACTCCACATCCAGAGACAAGTTCAGCGCCCAAGCCATTTTCAGCTACCATGCAAAACGACGGCTCTGGCAGCACATATGCCTGAAAGTGTATGTGATCCCTGGGGAACTGAGTGTGTGGGTGAATGGCAATATTCGAATTGGCCAGCAGGGGTCTTCCAGTGCCAAAACGACTCCACTTGGCTCATTCACTTCACATACCATCAGCTTGTCGAGCACATCTAGAGGGAAACCCTGTTTGGTCACTTCTTGTCCAATGTCCATGGAGCCCAGGATGATGCAATCAAGCATGTTGAGCACCCACACAAAACAAGGATGCAGATCCTCAGTCCAGGCGCTAACAACTCCACATCCAGAGACAAGTTCAGCGCCCAAGCCATTTTCAGCTACCATGCAACATGATGGCTCTGGCAGCACATATGCCTGAAAGTGTATGTGATCCCTGGGGAACTGAGTGTGTGGGTGAATGTCAATATTCGAATTGGCCAGCAGGGGTCTTCCAGTGCCAAAACGACTCCACTTGGCTCATTCACTTCACATACCATCAGCTTGTCGAGCAGATCTAGAGGGAAACCCTGTTTGGTCACTTCTTGTCCAATGTCCATGGAGCCCAGGATGATGCAATCAAGCATGTTGAGCACCCACACAAAACAAGGATGCAGATCCTCAGTCCAGGCGCTAACAACTCCACATCCAGAGACAAGTTCAGCGCCCAAGCCATTTTCAGCTACCATGGAAAACGACGGCTCTGGCAGCACATATGCCTGAAAGTGTATGTGATCCCTGGGGAACTGAGTGTGTGGGTGAATATCAATATTCGAAATGGACAGCAGGGGTCTTCCAGTGCCAAAACGACTCCACTTGGCTCATTCACTTCACATACCATCAGCTTGTCGAGCAGATCTAGAGGGAAACCCTGTTTGGTCACTTCTTGTCCAATGTCCATGGAGCCCAGGATGATGCAATCAAGCATGTTGAGCACCCACACAAAACAAGGATGCAGATCCTCAGTCCAGGCGCTAACAACTCCACATCCAGAGACAAGTTCAGCGCCCAAGCCATTTTCAGCTACCATGGAAAACGACGGCTCTGGCAGCACATATGCCTGAAAGTGTATGTGATCCCTGGGGAACTGAGTGTGTGGGTGAATGGCAACATTCGAATTGGCCAGCAGGGGTCTTCCAGTGCCAAAACGACTCCACTTGGCTCATTCACTTCACATACCATCAGCTTGTCGAGCAGATCTAGAGGGAAACCCTGTTTGGTCACTTCTTGTCCAATGTCCATGGAGCCCAGGATGATGCAATCAAGCATGTTGAGCACCCACACAAAACAAGGATGCAGATCCTCAGTCCAGGCGCTAACAACTCCACATCCAGAGACAAGTTCAGCGCCCAAGCCATTTTCAGCTACCATGCAACATGATGGCTCTGGCAGCACATATGCCTGAAAGTGTATGTGATCCCTGGGGAACTGAGTGTGTGGGTGAATGGCAATATTCGAATTGGCCAGCAGGGGTCTTCCAGTGCCAAAACGACTCCACTTGGCTCATTCACTTCACATACCATCAGCTTGTCGAGCAGATCTAGAGGGAAACCCTGTTTGGTCACTTCTTGTCCAATGTCCATGGAGCCCAGGATGATGCAATCAAGCATGTTGAGCACCCACACAAAACAAGGATGCAGATCCTCAGTCCAGGCGCTAACAACTCCACATCCAGAGACAAGTTCAGCGCCCAAGCCATTTTCAGCTACCATGCAACATGATGGCTCTGGCAGCACATATGCCTGAAAGTGTATGTGATCCCTGGGGAACTGAGTGTGTGGGTGAATGGCAATATTCGAATTGGCCAGCAGGGGTCTTCCAGTGCCAAAACGACTCCACTTGGCTCATTCACTTCACATACCATCAGCTTGTCGAGCACATCTAGAGGGAAACCCTGTTTGGTCACTTCTTGTCCAATGTCCATGGAGCCCAGGATGATGCAATCAAGCATGTTGAGCACCCACACAAAACAAGGATGCAGATCCTCAGTCCAGGCGCTAACAACTCCACATCCAGAGACAAGTTCAGCGCCCAAGCCATTTTCAGCTACCATGGAAAACGACGGCTCTGGCAGCACATATGCCTGAAAGTGTATGTGATCCCTGGGGAACTGAGTGTGTGGGTGAATATCAATATTCGAAAGGGACAGCAGGGGTCTTCCAGTGCCAAAACGACTCCACTTGGCTCATTCACTTCACATACCATCAGCTTGTCGAGCAGATCTAGAGGGAAACCCTGTTTGGTCACTTCTTGTCCAATGTCCATGGAGCCCAGGATGATGCAATCAAGCATGTTGAGCACCCACACAAAACAAGGATGCAGATCCTCAGTCCAGGCGCTAACAACTCCACATCCAGAGACAAGTTCAGCGCCCAAGCCATTTTCAGCTACCATGGAAAACGACGGCTCTGGCAGTACATATGCCTGAAAGTGTATGTGATCCCTGGGGAACTGAGTGTGTGGGTGAATGGCAACATTCGAATTGGCCAGCAGGGGTCTTCCAGTGCCAAAACGACTCCACTTGGCTCATTCACTTCACATACCATCAGCTTGTCGAGCAGATCTAGAGGGAAACCCTGTTTGGTCACTTCTTGTCCAATGTCCATGGAGCCCAGGATGATGCAATCAAGCATGTTGAGCACCCACACAAAACAAGGATGCAGATCCTCAGTCCAGGCGCTAACAACTCCACATCCAGAGACAAGTTCAGCGCCCAAGCCATTTTCAGCTACCATGCAACATGATGGCTCTGGCAGCACATATGCCTGAAAGTGTATGTGATCCCTGGGGAACTGAGTGTGTGGGTGAATTGCAATATTCGAATTGGCCAGCAGGGGTCTTCCAGTGCCAAAACGACTCCACTTGGCTCATTCACTTCACATACCATCAGCTTGTCGAGCAGATCTAGAGGGAAACCCTGTTTGGTCACTTCTTGTCCAATGTCCATGGAGCCCAGGATGATGCAATCAAGCATGTTGAGCACCCACACAAAACAAGGATGCAGATCCTCAGTCCAGGCGCTAACAACTCCACATCCAGAGACAAGTTCAGCGCCCAAGCCATTTTCAGCTACCATGCAACATGATGGCTCTGGCAGCACATATGCCTGAAAGTGTATGTGATCCCTGGGGAACTGAGTGTGTGGGTGAATGGCAATATTCGAATTGGCCAGCAGGGGTCTTCCAGTGCCAAAACGACTCCACTTGGCTCATTCACTTCACATACCATCAGCTTGTCGAGCAGATCTAGAGGGAAACCCTGTTTGGTCACTTCTTGTCCAATGTCCATGGAGCCCAGGATGATGCAATCAAGCATGTTGAGCACCCACACAAAACAAGGATGCAGATCCTCAGTCCAGGCGCTAACAACTCCACATCCAGAGACAAGTTCAGCGCCCAAGCCATTTTCAGCTACCATGCAACATGATGGCTCTGGCAGCACATATGCCTGAAAGTGTATGTGATCCCTGGGGAACTGAGTGTGTGGGTGAATGGCAATATTCGAATTGGCCAGCAGGGGTCTTCCAGTGCCAAAACGACTCCACTTGGCTCATTCACTTCACATACCATCAGCTTGTCGAGCACATCTAGAGGGAAACCCTGTTTGGTCACTTCTTGTCCAATGTCCATGGAGCCCAGGATGATGCAATCAAGCATGTTGAGCACCCACACAAAACAAGGATGCAGATCCTCAGTCCAGGCGCTAACAACTCCACATCCAGAGACAAGTTCAGCGCCCAAGCCATTTTCAGCTACCATGGAAAACGACGGCTCTGGCAGCACATATGCCTGAAAGTGTATGTGATCCCTGGGGAACTGAGTGTGTGGGTGAATGGCAATATTCGAATTGGCCAGCAGGGGTCTTCCAGTGCCAAAACGACTCCACTTGGCTCATTCACTTCACATACCATCAGCTTGTCGAGCAGATCTAGAGGGAAACCCTGTTTGGTCACTTCTTGTCCAATGTCCATGGAGCCCAGGATGATGCAATCAAGCATGTTGAGCACCCACACAAAACAAGGATGCAGATCCTCAGTCCAGGCGCTAACAACTCCACATCCAGAGACAAGTTCAGCGCCCAAGCCATTTTCAGCTACCATGCAACATGATGGCTCTGGCAGCACATATGCCTGAAAGTGTATGTGGTCCCTGGGGAACTGAGTGTGTGGGTGAATGGCAATACTCGAATTGGCCAGCAGGGGTCTTCCAGTGCCAAAACGACTCCACTTGGCTCATTCACTTCACATACCATCAGCTTGTCGAGCACATCTAGAGGGAAACCCTGTTTGGTCACTTCTTGTCCAATGTCCATGGAGCCCAGGATGATGCAATCAAGCATGTTGAGCACCCACACAAAACAAGGATGCAGATCCTCAGTCCAGGCGCTAACAACTCCACATCCAGAGACAAGTTCAGCGCCCAAGCCATTTTCAGCTACCATGCAACATGATGGCTCTGGCAGCACATATGCCTGAAAGTGTATGTGATCCCTGGGGAACTGAGTGTGTGGGTGAATGGCAATATTCGAATTGGCCAGCAGGGGTCTTCCAGTGCCAAAACGACTCCACTTGGCTCATTCACTTCACATACCATCAGCTTGTCGAGCAGATCTAGAGGGAAACCCTGTTTGGTCACTTCTTGTCCAATGTCCATGGAGCCCAGGATGATGCAATCAAGCATGTTGAGCACCCACACAAAACAAGGATGCAGATCCTCAGTCCAGGCGCTAACAACTCCACATCCAGAGACAAGTTCAGCGCCCAAGCCATTTTCAGCTACCATGGAAAACGACGGCTCTGGCAGCACATATGCCTGAAAGTGTATGTGATCCCTGGGGAACTGAGTGTGTGGGTGAATGGCAATATTCGAATTGGCCAGCAGGGGTCTTCCAGTGCCAAAACGACTCCACTTGGCTCATTCACTTCACATACCATCAGCTTGTCGAGCACATCTAGAGGGAAACCCTGTTTGGTCACTTCTTGTCCAATGTCCATGGAGCCCAGGATGATGCAATCAAGCATGTTGAGCACCCACACAAAACAAGGATGCAGATCCTCAGTCCAGGCGCTAACAACTCCACATCCAGAGACAAGTTCAGCGCCCAAGCCATTTTCAGCTACCATGCAACATGATGGCTCTGGCAGCACATATGCCTGAAAGTGTATGTGATCCCTGGGGAACTGAGTGTGTGGGTGAATGGCAACTATTCGAATTGGCCAGCAGGGGTCTTCCAGTGCCAAAACGACTCCACTTGGCTCATTCACTTCACATACCATCAGCTTGTCGAGCAGATCTAGAGGGAAACCCTGTTTGGTCACTTCTTGTCCAATGTCCATGGAGCCCAGGATGATGCAATCAAGCATGTTGAGCACCCACACAAAACAAGGATGCAGATCCTCAGTCCAGGCGCTAACAACTCCACATCCAGAGACAAGTTCAGCGCCCAAGCCATTTTCAGCTACCATGCAACATGATGGCTCTGGCAGCACATATGCCTGAAAGTGTATGTGATCCCTGGGGAACTGAGTGTGTGGGTGAATGGCAATATTCGAATTGGCCAGCAGGGGTCTTCCAGTGCCAAAACGACTCCACTTGGCTCATTCACTTCACATACCATCAGCTTGTCGAGCACATCTAGAGGGAAACCCTGTTTGGTCACTTCTTGTCCAATGTCCATGGAGCCCAGGATGATGCAATCAAGCATGTTGAGCACCCACACAAAACAAGGATGCAGATCCTCAGTCCAGGCGCTAACAACTCCACATCCAGAGACAAGTTCAGCGCCCAAGCCATTTTCAGCTACCATGCAACATGATGGCTCTGGCAGCACATATGCCTGAAAGTGTATGTGATCCCTGGGGAACTGAGTGTGTGGGTGAATGGCAATATTCGAATTGGCCAGCAGGGGTCTTCCAGTGCCAAAACGACTCCACTTGGCTCATTCACTTCACATACCATCAGCTTGTCGAGCACATCTAGAGGGAAACCCTGTTTGGTCACTTCTTGTCCAATGTCCATGGAGCCCAGGATGATGCAATCAAGCATGTTGAGCACCCACACAAAACAAGGATGCAGATCCTCAGTCCAGGCGCTAACAACTCCACATCCAGAGACAAGTTCAGCGCCCAAGCCATTTTCAGCTACCATGCAACATGACGGCTCTGGCAGCACATATGCCTGAAAGTGTATGTGATCCCTGGGGAACTGAGTGTGTGGGTGAATATCAATATTCGAAAGGGACAGCAGGGGTCTTCCAGTGCCAAAACGACTCCACTTGGCTCATTCACTTCACATACCATCAGCTTGTCGAGCAGATCTAGAGGGAAACCCTGTTTGGTCACTTCTTGTCCAATGTCCATGGAGCCCAGGATGATGCAATCAAGCATGTTGAGCACCCACACAAAACAAGGATGCAGATCCTCAGTCCAGGCGCTAACAACTCCACATCCAGAGACAAGTTCAGCGCCCAAGCCATTTTCAGCTACCATGGAAAACGACGGCTCTGGCAGTACATATGCCTGAAAGTGTATGTGATCCCTGGGGAACTGAGTGTGTGGGTGAATGGCAACTTTCGAATTGGCCAGCAGGGGTCTTCCAGTGCCAAAACGACTCCACTTGGCTCATTCACTTCACATACCATCAGCTTGTCGAGCAGATCTAGAGGGAAACCCTGTTTGGTCACTTCTTGTCCAATGTCCATGGAGCCCAGGATGATGCAATCAAGCATGTTGAGCACCCACACAAAACAAGGATGCAGATCCTCAGTCCAGGCGCTAACAACTCCACATCCAGAGACAAGTTCAGCGCCCAAGCCATTTTCAGCTACCATGCAACATGATGGCTCTGGCAGCACATATGCCTGAAAGTGTATGTGATCCCTGGGGAACTGAGTGTGTGGGTGAATTTCAATATTCAAATTGTCCAGCAGGGGTCTTCCAGTGCCAAAACGACTCCACTTGGCTCATTCACTTCACATACCATCAGCTTGTCGAGCAGATCTAGAGGGAAACCCTGTTTGGTCACTTCTTGTCCAATGTCCATGGAGCCCAGGATGATGCAATCAAGCATGTTGAGCACCCACACAAAACAAGGATGCAGATCCTCAGTCCAGGCGCTAACAACTCCACATCCAGAGACAAGTTCAGCGCCCAAGCCATTTTCAGCTACCATGGAAAACGACGGCTCTGGCAGCACATATGCCTGAAAGTGTATGTGATCCCTGGGGAACTGAGTGTGTGGGTGAATGGCAATATTCGAATTGGCCAGCAGGGGTCTTCCAGTGCCAAAACGACTCCACTTGGCTCATTCACTTCACATACCATCAGCTTGTCGAGCAGATCTAGAGGGAAACCCTGCTTGGTCACTTCTTGTCCAATGTCCATGGAGCCCAGGATGATGCAATCAAGCATGTTGAGCACCCACACAAAACAAGGATGCAGATCCTCAGTCCAGGCGCTAACAACTCCACATCCAGAGACAAGTTCAGCGCCCAAGCCATTTTCAGCTACCATGCAACATGATGGCTCTGGCAGCACATATGCCTGAAAGTGTATGTGATCCCTGGGGAACTGAGTGTGTGGGTGAATTTCAATATTCAAATTAGCCAGCAGGGGTCTTCCAGTGCCAAAACGACTCCACTTGGCTCATTCACTTCACATACCATCAGCTTGTCGAGCACATCTAGAGGGAAACCCTGTTTGGTCACTTCTTGTCCAATGTCCATGGAGCCCAGGATGATGCAATCAAGCATGTTGAGCACCCACACAAATCAAGGATGCAGATCCTCAGTCCAGGCGCTAACAACTCCACATCCAGAGACAAGTTCAGCGCCCAAGCCATTTTCAGCTACCATGCAACATGATGGCTCTGGCAGCACATATGCCTGAAAGTGTATGTGATCCCTGGGGAACTGAGTGTGTGGGTGAATGGCAATATTCGAATTGGCCAGCAGGGGTCTTCCAGTGCCAAAACGACTCCACTTGGCTCATTCACTTCACATACCATCAGCTTGTCGAGCAGATCTAGAGGGAAACCCTGTTTGGTCACTTCTTGTCCAATGTCCATGGAGCCCAGGATGATGCAATCAAGCATGTTGAGCACCCACACAAAACAAGGATGCAGATCCTCAGTCCAGGCGCTAACAACTCCACATTCAGAGACAAGTTCAGCGCCCAAGCCATTTTCAGCTACCATGCAACATGATGGCTCTGGCAGCACATATGCCTGAAAGTGTATGTGATCCCTGGGGAACTGAGTGTGTGGGTGAATGGCAATATTCGAATTGGCCAGCAGGGGTCTTCCAGTGCCAAAACGACTCCACTTGGCTCATTCACTTCACATACCATCAGCTTGTCGAGCACATCTAGAGGGAAACCCTGTTTGGTCACTTCTTGTCCAATGTCCATGGAGCCCAGGATGATGCAATCAAGCATGTTGAGCACCCACACAAAACAAGGATGCAGATCCTCAGTCCAGGCGCTAACAACTCCACATCCAGAGACAAGTTCAGCGCCCAAGCCATTTTCAGCTACCATGCAACATGATGGCTCTGGCAGCACATATGCCTGAAAGTGTATGTGATCCCTGGGGAACTGAGTGTGTGGGTGAATATCAATATTCGAAAGGGACAGCAGGGGTCTTCCAGTGCCAAAACGACTCCACTTGGCTCATTCACTTCACATACCATCAGCTTGTCGAGCAGATCTAGAGGGAAACCCTGTTTGGTCACTTCTTGTCCAATGTCCATGGAGCCCAGGATGATGCAATCAAGCATGTTGAGCACCCACACAAAACAAGGATGCAGATCCTCAGTCCAGGCGCTAACAACTCCACATCCAGAGACAAGTTCAGCGCCCAAGCCATTTTCAGCTACCATGGAAAACGACGGCTCTGGCAGCACATATGCCTGAAAGTGTATGTGATCCCTGGGGAACTGAGTGTGTGGGTGAATGGCAATATTCGAATTGGCCAGCAGGGGTCTTCCAGTGCCAAAACGACTCCACTTGGCTCATTCACTTCACATACCATCAGCTTGTCGAGCAGATCTAGAGGGAAACCCTGTTTGGTCACTTCTTGTCCAATGTCCATGGAGCCCAGGATGATGCAATCAAGCATGTTGAGCACCCACACAAAACAAGGATGCAGATCCTCAGTCCAGGCGCTAACAACTCCACATCCAGAGACAAGTTCAGCGCCCAAGCCATTTTCAGCTACCATGCAACATGATGGCTCTGGCAGCACATATGCCTGAAAGTGTATGTGATCCCTGGGGAACTGAGTGTGTGGGTGAATGGCAATATTCGAATTGGCCAGCAGGGGTCTTCCAGTGCCAAAACGACTCCACTTGGCTCATTCACTTCACATACCATCAGCTTGTCGAGCACATCTAGAGGGAAACCCTGTTTGGTCACTTCTTGTCCAATGTCCATGGAGCCCAGGATGATGCAATCAAGCATGTTGAGCACCCACACAAAACAAGGATGCAGATCCTCAGTCCAGGCGCTAACAACTCCACATCCAGAGACAAGTTCAGCGCCCAAGCCATTTTCAGCTACCATGCAACATGATGGCTCTGGCAGCACATATGCCTGAAAGTGTATGTGATCCCTGGGGAACTGAGTGTGTGGGTGAATGGCAATATTCGAATTGGCCAGCAGGGGTCTTCCAGTGCCAAAACGACTCCACTTGGCTCATTCACTTCACATACCATCAGCTTGTCGAGCAGATCTAGAGGGAAACCCTGTTTGGTCACTTCTTGTCCAATGTCCATGGAGCCCAGGATGATGCAATCAAGCATGTTGAGCACCCACACAAAACAAGGATGCAGATCCTCAGTCCAGGCGCTAACAACTCCACATCCAGAGACAAGTTCAGCGCCCAAGCCATTTTCAGCTACCATGCAACATGATGGCTCTGGCAGCACATATGCCTGAAAGTGTATGTGATCCCTGGGGAACTGAGTGTGTCGGTAAATGGAAATATTCGAATTGGCCAGCAGGGGTCTTCCAGTGCCAAAACGACTCCACTTGGCTCATTCACTTCACATACCATCAGCTTGTCGAGCACATCTAGAGGGAAACCCTGTTTGGTCACTTCTTGTCCAATGTCCATGGAGCCCAGGATGATGCAATCAAGCATGTTGAGCACCCACACAAAACAAGGATGCAGATCCTCAGTCCAGGCGCTAACAACTCCACATCCAGAGACAAGTTCAGCGCCCAAGCCATTTTCAGCTACCATGCAACATGATGGCTCTGGCAGCACATATGCCTGAAAGTGTATGTGATCCCTGGGGAACTGAGTGTGTGGGTGAATGGCAATATTCGAATTGGCCAGCAGGGGTCTTCCAGTGCCAAAACGACTCCACTTGGCTCATTCACTTCACATACCATCAGCTTGTCGAGCAGATCTAGAGGGAAACCCTGTTTGGTCACTTCTTGTCCAATGTCCATGGAGCCCAGGATGATGCAATCAAGCATGTTGAGCACCCACACAAAACAAGGATGCAGATCCTCAGTCCAGGCGCTAACAACTCCACATCCAGAGACAAGTTCAGCGCCCAAGCCATTTTCAGCTACCATGCAACATGATGGCTCTGGCAGCACATATGCCTGAAAGTGTATGTGATCCCTGGGGAACTGAGTGTGTGGGTGAATGGCAATATTCGAATTGGCCAGCAGGGGTCTTCCAGTGCCAAAACGACTCCACTTGGCTCATTCACTTCACATACCATCAGCTTGTCGAGCACATCTAGAGGGAAACCCTGTTTGGTCACTTCTTGTCCAATGTCCATGGAGCCCAGGATGATGCAATCAAGCATGTTGAGCACCCACACAAAACAAGGATGCAGATCCTCAGTCCAGGCGCTAACAACTCCACATCCAGAGACAAGTTCAGCGCCCAAGCCATTTTCAGCTACCATGCAACATGATGGCTCTGGCAGCACATATGCCTGAAAGTGTATGTGATCCCTGGGGAACTGAGTGTGTGGGTGAATGTCAATATTCGAATTGGCCAGCAGGGGTCTTCCAGTGCCAAAACGACTCCACTTGGCTCATTCACTTCACATACCATCAGCTTGTCGAGCAGATCTAGAGGGAAACCCTGTTTGGTCACTTCTTGTCCAATGTCCATGGAGCCCAGGATGATGCAATCAAGCATGTTGAGCACCCACACAAAACAAGGATGCAGATCCTCAGTCCAGGCGCTAACAACTCCACATCCAGAGACAAGTTCAGCGCCCAAGCCATTTTCAGCTACCATGGAAAACGACGGCTCTGGCAGCACATATGCCTGAAAGTGTATGTGATCCCTGGGGAACTGAGTGTGTGGGTGAATGGCAATATTCGAATTGGCCAGCAGGGGTCTTCCAGTGCCAAAACGACTCCACTTGGCTCATTCACTTCACATACCATCAGCTTGTCGAGCAGATCTAGAGGGAAACCCTGTTTGGTCACTTCTTGTCCAATGTCCATGGAGCCCAGGATGATGCAATCAAGCATGTTGAGCACCCACACAAAACAAGGATGCAGATCCTCAGTCCAGGCGCTAACAACTCCACATCCAGAGACAAGTTCAGCGCCCAAGCCATTTTCAGCTACCATTGCAACATGACGGCTCTGGCAGCACATATGCCTGAAAGTGTATGTGATCCCTGGGGAACTGAGTGTGTGGGTGAATGGCAACATTCGAATTGGCCAGCAGGGGTCTTCCAGTGCCAAAACGACTCCACTTGGCTCATTCACTTTTTTCTTCCTGTTGTTGATTTTGTACTGTGGCTTTTCATTTAAATGGAGGTACAGTAACTGTGTAATGGAGACTATCATATCCAAGCGTGACAACACAATGCAGTGTGCATCTCTACTTGCAGATCAAAGATGGACTTACAATGAAACTGTTCACTATTTCTTGACAATAGAATGCTGGGCTCTCTGCCATTGTCCATGCCCGCAATGATGGACATATGACTGTGCATGAAGAACTATACTATAGTAATAATATTGTGGAACTTAGTGGTGGGAGAGGAAACTTGGGGAGAGGGGAAGGGAAGTCCCAGGGCCTATTGAACTGTATCATAAAAATGATAATCATGATTTAAAAAAATGAAAGAAAAAAATTTAATTGAAAAAAGGCTATCAAAATGAATGAAGAGGACTGAACAGAGTGCCTGTATGTTGTAACACTACACTCATTACGAATAAATTTCCATAAACTTCTGTAATTCACAACAGTCTTTCTACTTTTTGACACATTCCTGTATTTAGACACTGCTAAGGACTAAGGCTAAATAAACATCATCCTAAGTGAGAACTTCCGTCAGACTCACCTGACATCAGCTAGATTCAAATTCCCATCGGCCAGCTGCTGTGGCTTTGTGTCTACTACGAAATTCAAGTTGATTTTGAATTCCCGTTAAGGTGGCATTAAGAATGTGGCTTCTGGGAGAGCTCACTCCTGAGGGCTTTGTGTTCCTGCTGGATTAGTGCCTTCCAGAAGGTCTGCAGGGAACCTCCTGAGCTTCTTCAGGCCTCTCCGCATTCTCTCATGCGACTTCAGCAAGCAAAGCCCTTAGCAGACACTAAACACTGGCTTCTTGATTCTGTTTTCCAGCCCCACAGGTGTGGGAAATAAACATATATTCAGTACTAATCAGCTCATCTCTGATGCTGGGCTGCAGCAGTGCAAACTGCAACGCCAGTTATACCACTTTCAGCGAAGGCACGTTGGATATAAAGTGCTAATGTAGAATCCAGCAACTCCTCTTCAAGGCATATGCCCGCTGGAACTGAAATTAGGATATAAGGTATCTTTCCTCCCATGCTCAATGTTTTTAAGAGAAAAATCCCTTTTTCCTCCTTGACTAGGAACTAGGAAATGAGTCCAACTCTTACTACTTATATCCTTGTATTTAGTATTAAACTGGAGATAATAGCAAATATAAAATTGTCAGCAAAGTAAGTAAAAGACTTAAGAAAAAGTAAAAAAAAAAAAATTGCAGACATTAAGATTATTCTCTATATAACAAAGCCTAAGAAAATCCCCTTTCTAAAAATAATGAATTGGGTCTAGTGCAACAGCCTAGTGGCTAAATCCTCATCCTAGATGCGGTGGGATTCAATGTGTGCACCAGTTCATGACCAGACTGCTCCACTTCCCATCCAGCTCCCTGCCTGTGGCCTGGGGAAGCAGCTGAGGATGGCCCAAAGCCTGGGACCCTGCACCCACATGGGAAACCCAGACGTAGCTCCTGGTTTCAGAATGACTCAGCTCCAGCTGTTGCGGCCATTTGGGGAGTGATTCAGCAGACAGAAGATCTTTCTGTCTCCCCTTCTCTGTTAATCTGCCTTTCCAGTAAAAATAAACCTTTTTACAAAATGAAACAATTAAGTAACAAGAAATAATAAATGAGCTTGTCAGAAAACAGTTAATACATAAAACTTTACATTAGAAATAAAAGTTTAAAAACACTCCATTTGCAGAAATGTCAAAATAAACAAAATACGTAAGAACCAGTTACACAAAAGAAATAGAACTTTATCCTGAGACGGGAATATGTTGCTGACACAAGCTAGGTTCACTGAGGAGACGCATGCGTGAGGCAGCACCGCCACGCTTACGGAGTAATCCTCCTGAAGCACTGAAGTGACAGACTGCAGCTCCACTCGCAATTCTAACATCTTTCTGTAGAAGTTGCTACATTACTTAATGTCTTATCAAAAACCGTTCTAGTGATGTAGGTGTTGTGGTTCTGGCATAGGAAGCCAAAAGGAAAATGAAACAGAACAGGAAGTTCAGAAATATAGTCACTTGCGTGGTCATGCAATTTACACCAAAGATGCCAAAACAAGTAGTAGGAAAAAACAGCTTTCAAGAAGCAATATAGAAAGACAGGAAAATTCGTATGGGGCGGGTGGGAAATGAACTTCACCCTCTGTCTCACATTGTAAATTAAATGGAATTACAAGATCAAATGCTGACTCATATACAAAATCAACTACAACTTGCACACATTTGGTTCTAGAAAATTTCCCAGGTATACTAGATTGGGGGGAAAAAGGAATGATAACGTCAATGAAGCTAAATACCAGGCAATTTCAGGACTAAGAGTTTATCCAAAAATAATGAAAACATAAGACCCAAAGTGACGTAGACAGTAAGGTTTACAATGATTTAATTTTCAGTGACTGAAAACTGCCTAGGTAAGTGTGATACATTCAGGTAAAGGGTATTATTCATCAGTGAAAATACACAGTGACACAAGCACCAGCACGCATGAATCATTTATAGAGACAATCAAAAAAGAAAACATGAAAAGATTCCAACACAAACAAAATTGATCTTATCGAATGGATGTGCCAAGGACTATGCTAAATACTTAACATGAATAATCAGTCTTAATTTTCAACTATTCAATTTTGTGTGACAAATGAACTAGAAAAAATTCAGATAGGTATCAAGTCACACCTGCTATCAAAATTCAGAAGTGTGTCTTTGGGGAGCCTAGAACTTAATCTAACTTACAGAAAAAAAATCACTAAGTTCATTACATAAATGTCAATTGGCCCAAAGTGCAATGTGAACAGAAGACAAGCCAGGGGAAGGCCTCTCTGGAGAACATCTAACAGAATCCAAGCCGAAGCCTGCTCCCCAGGGACTCGGGCAGGACCTCGGCAGCGCAGACTCATCGGCTTACCTTGGGGAACTGTTTCACAGGAATTAATACTTTCTGTCCCAGCTTCATGTTCTTATTAATCACCACATCAATGTACTTTTCTTCATCTTTGCCTTCTCCTTTTTGAAACTTTTCTATTTCTGTGGAGGCAAAAACACAGTCATGAGATAGATGACCCAGAACCATAAAGGCAGGAATTTCTGCTTTACTCTAAGTGACAAGAAATCAAACACAGAAACACGGGTTATTAAATGACTATACGTTTTTAAGTACTGACACACTTCCTGTTTTATCAATGACCCCTTGGAAATGGGGCAATATATCTACCTATACCTATATATCCATATTTATACATGTAAACATGGACATATGTCACAGTCTATTAAGTCAACTCTCAACTGCCTATCCTATAGCGGGGAGTAATGGACCAGTACCCTGGAACAGCCAAGTTAACCTGCCATCTGTGATCCCAACATCCGCCCTCTGCAGTGCCCTGCAGTTCCAGGCTTGGTTGTTTCACTTCCAATCCAGCTTCCTAGGAAGGCACTGGAGAATGGCCCTGTTGGTCATGTGGAGGACAATGGCGGAGTTCCTGGCTTTAGCCTGGCCCAGATCTGACTGCTGTAGACATTTGGAGAAAAAACAGTTGGGGCAAGGTATCTGTCTGACTGTGTCCCTCTCTGTTGCTCTGAAAAAAAAAGGAAGAAAACGAGTAAAGAAAGGGAAAAGGAACTGTCCTGGGAAGCCTTCATTGCTCAGAGTATGTAATGAAGAAAAATGCAGCAGCTAAGTTCAAACAAGCAAAACTTTACTCCAACATGGGATGAAAACCCTAGGCTCTCTTCCATCACCCTACCTTCCAACCAAATCAGACACCATTGCACATGACCAAAATGAACTGAATGCCAACATTCTGTGAACTGTCAGTTTCCTCAAAGGATAGCAACACTCAATCAATCACTCCCATCCTCGTAATCAACAAAGCATTTTACACACAACTCTACTGCCACTCAGAAAATTAAAAATGTGCCACATCTGTACCCACACACGAGCCCTGGATGAAGCTCAGCTTCAGCCTGGCCCAGAGCCAGCTGACATGGCTGTTTAGGAAATGAACCACGGATGGAAGGTCTGTCTCTAATTCCCTCTGCATCCCTTCCTTTCAAATAAATACATTTTTTATCAAAAAGAAGAAGAGGCTTAGAAAAATCACTTCACTAACAGAACGGCCGAGGCGGGATCCTAAGCCCCACGTCTTTCTGCAAACACAGCATGCCACCGCAGTTGCTCACAACATATTTTGTTTTATTACAATACCCTTGGAGAACTTCTGCCCCTCAAATTAGCTGTTCCCACAACTTTTTCTAAACTATTGTCTATTAAACGATTGTACATGATCAGTAAGAAACTGTTATATTTTAAAGCACATTAATATCAGAATTCACAGCTTCAGCTACGTAAAGTAAATCCCACATTTACTTACATATACTTTTGAAACTTTGTAACTGGGAATACCTTCAGTGTGGTTAGAAGAGTAACAAAATTAAAAAGTGACACTTGTAAAGTGTATTTCATCTGCAGTGTATGGACATATATCAAAATAGTTTAGCTGCCTGTACTATGGTGCTTTACAAAATATTTCATTATCTGAAAACTCACACGAACTTAACATTCTATTTTCACAAAATCAGAATTTCAAAGACTTTTCTTTGTACTACTGACATTTAACATTTTAAAGTAACACATAAAACCACATACAAAAGATTAAAGTTAGAAAACAATTATTACTTTACCTTAAAGTTTAAAATGCAAAGATATTTCAAGGGAACATAAAAAAATCTATATGAAATAATGAATTTCCTTTCCAGAAATACACAGTCCACTGGACATCCCTAATTTGGTAACACTTTCAACAAAATCATAATTACTTAGAAGTACGAGCATTTAAGTCAGCCGTCAGTCATACTGGCATAATATTGTACTGGTTAAGGTTGACTTATAAACTAACAACAGTAGGCTGGGGTCAGCATTGTAGTTCAGCAGGTAAAGCTGCTGCCTGAGAGGCCAGCATCCCACATGGGCACTGCTTTCTGTTCGTCAAGGGCACAGTGCAGCAGCAAAAGACGCTCAAGCATGCGGCCCCTGCAGCCCACGTGAGACCTAGATGAAGTGCCCCGGCCTTTACAGTAAGCACACGCAGGTTTTCACATGTCACACCTTTATAAAGCACCACACAGTGACACAAAAAGCCCGAGCCCTCTCACTATGACCAAACCAACCTGCTTTATATGACAGATGCTTTACTTATCTCACGGCCTTGGTCTCGTGCCAACTTGTAATACAAACTAGCTAAAACACTTAAACTGAATAAAAGTTCAACGAATAATTTTCTCTTTCCTTCTTGGCTGAGGATTGGTCATCAAAAACTGCTTGATGTTTTCATAAAATAGAATACAATACACAAAAATAGGAGATTATAACAAAAAAAAAAAGAATTCTTAAGGCAAATGTTTAATACTTCTTCCTGTCCCTCACTGGAAATCTCCGCCTCCCAACCCTTCCTATGTCTCCTCTGATCACTAATAGAAGGAAGATATCTGACATCCACCAGGACGAACCTGACCCCGTCCTTAACTACAGAAGACCAGCCAACAGAAGAAATCCACATCGGATTTTGAAAATCAAATGCAAAGGGGATTTGATTTCTACTAATCCCCAGATTACTTTTGGTATCACATTGTTTAACATACCAATTCCATCTCCCTGCTCAGACAGAACCAGCACACGTGTGATTAAGGCTTTAGACACTGTTGGAGATTAAAATGCTGTTTTCAAAACAAGGGCATATATAAAATCATCATATATATCATTACATATGATTTATATATATATATACATATATATATATATATACACACATATATATATAAAATCTGCTCCCAGTATCTGTTTGTTTGCCCTACTTTTCTTTCAACCGTGGTCCAATATGCAAAGTTAAGCAATGGTATCTCCCTTTTTGTAACCTATCCAATATATAAAAATCTACTAATCCTTCAAGAAAAAGCCAATCAATCATTAGATATGAGCAAAATTTCCAATATAAAAATACTAGTGATGTGACTGAATCTGTTTCATGTCTGGCATGCATCACACACACACACACCTAATACTAGTATTTTCTTGTCTTGGCAACTTCATTTCTAGGAATTTACCCTACAGTTACACCAGAATCAATATAAAATAGTAAATACAGTTATCTACTATAGCCTTGTCTTTCACAGCAAAACACCAGAAACCTTCTAAACATCCAGCAACAAAACGCTAGTGAAATACGCTGGTATACAGCAATGATACGATGAAACTACATACAACTATGATTTCCAACAAAACATGAAGAAGCTCCTCAGGCCTAGTCAGATACACTGCTTAGTCAGCACACACGCACAGGCATAACACATGTCCCTATTCATTCTATCTAGATGATGGTGTCCTTTCTCTCTGTAAATCTGCCTTTCAAATAAAATATACAAAAGAAGTCCATATCACCCAAGGCAATGCACACAATCAATAAAATCCCAATCAAAATTCAAAGAAAGATATTCCAAGTGTTTTGAGCCTCTGCACCATATGGGAGACTTGGATGGTCCCTGGCCCTTGACTCTGGCCTGAACCAGCAAACACGATTAAGGCCGTCTTTGCAGTCATTCAGAGGGTGAAAGATATATCTCCCTCTCACCTCACTTTCTCAGAAAAAATATTGTAAAAACAACAAAAAAGAGTTGGATGTATCACAATACCAGTTTCAAGGCATATTAAAAGGCTGTTTTAATCTAAACTGTCTGGTACTGTTATAAAAACAGATTAAGCAGAAAAATTAAATAGAATAGAAACCCCAGAAATCAACCTATGGCTCCTCAACCAAACACCCTCTCATGACTGAGTTAAAAATCATTCCCTGGAGAAAGGATAGCCTCTTCAAAAAGTTCTATGTCAAAAAATTAATTTCCACATGCAAAAGTTTGAAACAAAAACCACAGTCCACACTGTGTACAAAAATCAACTCAAAATTGATCAAGTCGTCTACCTAAGACCTGAAACCATCAAAATACTAAAAGAAAACACGGGGGCAATTTTGCAGGACACTGACTTAGCCAGACACTTCATGGGTAGATCTCCAAAAGCATAGGCAATAAAAGCAAAAGCAGACAAATGGAATTATGTCAAGACACATTCACAGAGAATGTGAATATCCAGAATATCTAAGCAAACTCAAGAAAATCAGTAACAAACACTCCCATTAAGAAATAGGGCTGTGCCTGGCTGGCTAGGCTGAAATACCTGCCAGCAAGAGCTGAGACTGTAGGTGGGCCTTGTGATGCTGGATCAAAGCACCTACAAGTACACAAAGGATCTGGTGCTGGGAAAGGGGCTGACAGGGGATTCTGGGAACTCCCCTGCTAGGTTGGAGTGCCCACTGGTGAGTATGAAAGTCAGGGCTGTGGGCAGACCAGGCTGGGCAAGTCTGTGGTAAGCATGTAGACTGAGTCTGGTGTGGGCCAGCCCCCATGCTACACAGGAGAGAGAGAACAGGTATGGGACAGGCCAGGCTAGGCCACAGCACCAGCTGGTATGTGTGAGGACTAGGTTTGTGGTGGTTTGGGCTGAGCTGGGCTGGGCCATATCACCATTTGACTCATGTTTGATATGGGACTGGGGAAGAACTGACCAGGCACCTGCATCCACCAGTATGTGTGCTGGTCATTGTAGACACAGAATGAACCTAAAATCTGCATTGGCTGGCTCACACAAGACTCAAGTCTGAGGTCATCCAAATGAAATTTCTGGGGGCCTCCCCAACAATATCACTGGACTCAGACCCCAAAATCTTCCTGTCTGTGGATGTGCTAAGGTTGATAGCCACTCAAACTGGGGTGAGGTGGCATCTCATTGCAGTTTTCTTTTGCATTTTCTTGATGCCTAGGGATCCTGAGCACTTTTTCTTGAGCAGTTTGAATTCCATCCTGTGACACCATCTGTTAAGTTTATCTTCCAACAACTCATACATCACAGAACAGATTTTAAAAAGATTATGATAGACAGAATGATTCAAGAGAATCAAATGAGAATAAATAATTCCAAACACCATTAAGATTCTGTCAAATGTTTTAAAGTTATATTTTACTTGACTCACAATGGTGCATTGGAATATAATCCTTTAATGTATGCATACAGCTTTATGACCAAATGGAGGTAATTCACACAACCATTACCTTGTACCACCATTTCTCTGTGGACAGCACATATGCAAACCTCTCTGAGTACACTTGTCCTACTGCGCTACAGAACACCAGAATTCATTCCTAACCATGTGTAACTTTCTACCAGTTAACATCCTCTCCCCATCTTCAACCTACGCAACCTTGAGTATCACTATTCTATACTCTACTTCAGGAAGGTCAAGTTTCTTAGGCCTCAAAACTAAGTGAAATCATGTTGTTTTTCTTTTTTGTATGCAGCTTATTTCACTTAACATAATGTCCCCAAAATCTATCCAACTGTCACCAATGACAGGGCTTTACTTATGGCTTGGTAATATCCCCCTGAGTATATACTGGGTAACATCCCCCTGACTATATACTGGATAACATCCCACTGAGTATATATTGGGTAACATCCCCCTGACTATATACTGGGTAACATCCCCTTGAGTATATACTGGGTAACATCCCCCTGACTATATACTGGGTAACATCCCCTTGAGTATATACTGGGTAGCATCCCCCTGACTATATACTGGGTAACATCCCCCTGAGTATATACTGGGTAGCATCTCCCTGACTATATACTGGGTAACATCCCCCTGAGTATATACTGGGTAGCATCCCCCTGACTATATACTGGGTAACATCCCCCTGAGTATATACTGGGTAACATCCCACTGAGTATATATATATTCTTTGTCTTACTATTAGCTACCTGTTTATCATTTAGGTTCATTCAAGATCCTGACTGTACTGTGCATTACACTACAATAAACATGGAAGCATAAGTATTTTCTGATTTGCTGATGTATTTTTTGTATATACATTTAGTGATATGATTACAGGGTCAAAGGGTAGATAATTTTAGTATTTTCAGGAAACTTTATACTATTTTCTGTAACGGTTGTCTTAAGGATACCATTTTTTCACTTCTCACCAACATACGCAGTGTTTGCCATTTTGTACTGTTACTTTAATTTTTCTTTGACTGGAGGCAATTATTTACAAACAAAATGAACAGCAGCAGAGAAAAAAAAAAGACACGGTCATTCACTATCTCAGTAAAATATAAATGTAAACTTTAAATAAGAAGGTCAAAAAGATTTTCAGAGATGAGGTTATTGAATTTTGGTGCTAAACTGATAATTTGAATGAATCCAGAAGTTTAACCACAATTTTTAAAATAATAAAGATCAAAGAGTAGAAATGAGAGATGGGAACTTACTAATATTAGTAAAAGTAAAATAATAAGTTGAATAATAACTGTATTGTCATCACTATATTGGAGGTCTTTCATAAATTTAACCCTCATAAGTTCCCAGTATATTAGGAAATTACTCATAATCTCTGTTTTCCCTTAAAGTTAGCAAACCCAGCTAGACTCCAGAGGTCTTAAGTCTCCCAAAGGATTTGCTTGTTCCCCAAAATACCACAATGTGGCAAAAATCAGGATAAAAACACAAAGGGAAACCTTTGATGCAACAAATTAGCCAACCAGATTCAATTTTGCCTCACAGAACTATGAGGCCTTCTCTAGGTAGCCAATGACAGCACTGATGTTGCTATTCATTGCTAAATGTAACAGGTGCAAAGAGAAAAACATTTAACACATACGCACAAGTGTACATACGCACAAGTGTCAACTATTTGTGTAAACTAATTTCCAACTAGCTGAAGTACGCACTGGAAAGCACCACAAGTGAATGAAGTAACGGTGCTGTAACACAATATGGTAAAAATGACAAGTGTCAGGCTCACCTATAATTTTACTGGTCTTAATGGTGAATACTAGTACACTTCTCTTCTGCTGATGCATTTTCCTCTGATACTAAGGAAAGAACTGAAATAAATATTGAAATCTGTTGAAAAGACTGGCTCAGTTTGTACGTAAATCATGTGAAGGACAGGCGAAAAGATGGATGCAGCATTGAGCAACAAAGGAGAATCATTGCTTTCTAAAGCCCGCAAACCCTGAGCTCCCAATGACTAGGAACTATTATAACCAAATACATTTAACAAATAAATCACAGAGGAAAAAAATCAGCAGTGCGCTGCATTAATACACGTGAACAATGAATTAAGTCAGTTTCTATCTGAAAGAGGAGACAAAAATGTTTACAAAGACTGAAAGGAGGAAAACCCACTTTTTATTTTTACCTAAGGGTTAAATCCCATTTCTCACTTTTAATTGCAAACATCATTAAGTATACTGCAAAAGACCAGCTATCTTAAACAATTATCAGGCTCCAGAGGTCACCAATTAGAACCCTGCAAGGATTTGAATTAAAAAAGGTTTTATGATTAGGTGAAGTAATGATCCAAGAAAGAGATTAGTTCTGTTCACACTGCACTCATTACAAAACCCATTTCCTTTGTGTGAAAATTCAATGTCTTTCTCATTTATCCCCGCTGGCATTTTCACACTTTGAGATAGAAATATGACTGTACTAATGATATTCTATAACAACCATATAATACAAGCATTTTGCTCTCTATTACTTTCATATCTAATAAGATTTACAAATGAATATTTTCTGTTGGCTAGATGTAGAATAATATAAGTGAGAGACTAAAAATAAAATCAAAGTCGAATTTATCATTAAATTGCAATACATTTTAAAATCAGCTCACAGTCTCTATTTATTCAGCAAATAGTGAAAGTACACCAGGCAGAAGGCAGCTTAAAGCATTAGATTATATTCCTGTGATATGTAACACTGAAAATGGCCATTTTTACAAAAAGAGTTATAAATAGCACAGTCAAGGACTGCAACTAGACCCCAGAGAACATTTCCACTTAGTGACATTTAAGATTGGGCTTGCGCAGTAGCCTAGTGGCCAAATTCCTCATCTTGCACACATCAGGGTCCCATATGGGCCCTGGTTCGTGTCTCAGCTGCTCCACTTCACTCGCAGCTCTCTGCTTGTGGCCTGGGAAAGGAGTAAAGGATGGTCCAAAGCCTTGGGTCCCTGCAACCGTGTGGGAGACCCAGAAGAAGCTCCTGGCTCCTGGCTTCGGATTCGCTCAGCTCTGGCCATTGCAGCCATTTGGGTGGTGCACCAGCGGACAGAAGATCTTCCTCTCTGTCTCCTTCTCTGTGTACATCTGACTTACCAATAAAAAGAAACAAATCCTAAAAACAACAATAACAACAACAACAAAAGCCTACTCTGAGCTGGGCATCTGGACTTGTGCTCCTCTCTCAGCTTCTTGGTTGATGAGCCCCACCGGGGGTAGCTTGGCCACACCGTGTCCGCTCCTGGGTGGAGCTGGCCAGGCTGGCCCCAGCTGTTATGAGTGCTTGGGGAACAGAAACTTTATCTGTCTGTCTGTCTCTCTGTCTCTCAAGAAATAAAAATTTAAAAGGAAATTAATAATTCAAGCTATTAAATGAAAGATTAGAAAAAAGACATGAGTAAAACCCACAGAGGTATGCCAGCACAATAAAAATTGTTTAAATGCAAATTAATGTTAGCAAAACACATATATCTAAAAATTTCGTATTTCCTTCAAGCCCACTGTTCTTCTAAGTTTCCTAAAAACTGCCATACAAGCATAAAACCTAACAAAATATGACACCTGTCAATGCAGACTTAATCACGATAAAACCTAACTCAGTTACTGATGAAACATCAACTTGCATTGCTTTTAACAGCCACAGCTTCTGAGAGCAAGCAGGATGTCAGCACGGATCTGTACAACTGCTGAAAATGAGGGCTATGTTCCCACATCAATTAAAGGCCATGGAGAAGTGTCCCTCCAAGGTGACTCCCCTGCCACACTGTACCTCACCTGTCCCCCACCCAGATCCGCCAGCAGGAAGGCTCCTCAGGTCTGTGTCCCAGGGCTCCAGGGCCCCTCATTAACCTCCTGGGACGACAGTAGAAATGAGTGCTGAGCCAAGCTTGCACAGTTCTTTCCTCACATGCCATCCTTGAGCATGAGAAGCTGTAGCTTGCTGCAGTGTTGTGTTGTATTTCTGTCACTATCCTTTTCCACATTAGCTTCCTCAGTCATGGTCACCTGTCTCGTTCCACTAAATTCTCTCTACTAGAACACTCACTGCATTTCCCATTTCCCTGACCTGACACATGGCTGCCTTAGTAAATTTCTAAAAGTATGCTGGCAAGTGCTGAAAATCAACCGGCTAGGTGGGGTGCTAGTCTTCAGAGGGGTGGTCAGGGTACAGGAGGATCGGGGCATTACACAGGCACGAGGAAGATGCCCAGCTGGGGCAAAGGACCACAGGATCAGTCACTTGGGCACTCTGAGCTCTAGTATCATTCTGCCTAGTAACTGAGGGAAACCCAGCATGTGTGACACCGCCACCCACTCTTGGGGGTGGGAGTCATTACTTTGATGGCTCTGAAGGTCCTAATTTGACTTTTCTAGTTCAACACAACCGAGAAAGCAAAATGGTAAACATTTTATGACCTGAATAAAAGCTCAGACAAGCTGATTGTGCAACATTTCTCTAAGCTGCTCAGAGAGCTTTCCTGACATGATCCCTAGTCTCAACCACTGAGTCTGGGAGAGCTGACGGCAGGGGAAGCTGAAACAGCCCGTTACCGCATGCTCACATGTCACCTACTCCACCCTCAGCACACTCATACATCATAATAATCACCATCCAAGTTTGGGAAAATGGCAACCATGTAATGACATTAGCATAGATGCTCTCTGTACAGTGGAGTCATAATGAATATTCCTGCAGGCTAAATTACCTTAGCTAAATTTCTGATTTCCCCTGCGAAAAGCATAGGAAGACAATATAAACTGAGAGGATGCAATTGCAGGTGATGCTCACCTCGAGCAGCATACCTATCAGCATTCCAATTTGAGTAACAGAGTCAATTTCTATGAATATATAACCATCCAACACACTATTCAGAGGGAAAGTGTTTATCATCTTCAAAACATTTGCTGCTCCAAGAACTAATTAAGTTTACAAACTGTGTTGTGAATACCAGAAGCCAGTAGATGTACAAATCATATTGTTAATTATGTCTCTGACAAAGAAACTGTATTACAGGTATTACATACAAATGCTACAGCTAGCCAAGTCCTTTAAATTCTACAATCTCAAGTTTGAGAACAAATAAGCTAAAACATCACATAATATGAATGCAAAATTAAGTTTCCTGGGAAAAAATGCAAAAATAGCCTTAAATGAATATTTAATTGAGATGTTTTGTCACCTTTTTTTTTGCTTATGGCACTTCCAGAATAACATTAATTTATAGCCCCCAGTCAGTCACAACTTCTAGTTTTTTACAACTGCAATAAAGGTATAAACTGATAACATGAAAACAGAACCTCAATTTAGTGAGATGAAGTAATAAAAACATGAGTTCAAATCAGAATAGTACTTGACAGACTCGGGTGGGGACTGGCACCATGGTACAGTAGACTAAGCCTCTGCCTGCAGTACTAGCGTTCCTTTTGGGTGCTAGTCAAGTCCAGGCTGCTCCACTTCCAATCCATCCCCCTATCCATGGCCTGGGAAAGCAGTGGAGGGTGGCCCAAGTCCTCGGAACCCATGTGAGAGACCTGGACGAAGTTCTGCCTCCTGACTTCAGACTGGAGCTCTGGCCGTCACAGACATTCGGTGAGTAAACCAAAGGATGAAAGATATTCCCTCCCTCCCTCTCTCACTCTGTGTGTAATTCCGCCTTTCAAATAAAAATAAAATAAACCTTTGCTTAGAACAAGAGAGTCGGTGGGATCTGGGCCGCCTTGCATCTTAGCAGGAGACAAGGATATGCACGTGTAGAGGGCTGCACACTGATGAGTGCCAAAGGACAAGGCTCCGTGGCACACACAACGAACTCCACGTGCTCTCTCTGTGCTTGGTCACTTGTGCCACATGACTAGGCCTCACGTCTGCCTGTTATGGCTCGTCTAGAGCTCCTAAGCTCAGACCTCTGACTTGGGAGGCTCAACAACAAAGTTTCCCTAAAGTACTTAACAGAAATGTGTGTACAACAATTCTACAGAAAACTGTGCTTCTGAAATAATCTAGCACAGAAACACTATACTGGGCCCGGCGCTAGAGCGTAGTGGTTAAAGTCTTCGCCTTGTATGCACCAGGATCCCATATGGATGCCGGTTCTAATCCTGGTAGCCCTGCTTCCCATCCAGCTCCCTGCTTGTGGCCAGGGAAAGAAGTCGAGAATGGCCCAAAGCCTTGGGACCCTGAACCCTCGTGGGAGACCCAAAAGAGCTCCTGACTCCTGACTTCGGATTCGCTCAGCTCCAGCCATCGCAGTCGCTTGTGAAATGAACCATTGGATGGAAGATCTTCCTCTCTGTCTCTCCTCCTACTCTCTGTATATCTGACTTTCCAATAGATATGCAAATCTCAGCTAGATCTACAACCCAGTCAATTCAAATGAAGCCAGCCAGTAAATTCTTAGCACAATATTCTTTTTATTCATTTTTTAAAATCAAGATTAAATGTCATTTCTGTTACATCTTGGCACAGAGACTATTTTTCCCAAATAAAGGAATATGGATACTAACATAGAAAGTAAAGCTCCGTTTATATTAGCACTGTACAAAAAAAAGAAAAACGAAAGCAAAAACAAAAACAAAACAAAAAAGCCCTAATCTGTAAGGCTGGGGGCAGGGTACGGTACAATGCTGACAACCCACACGGGTACCTGTTCCTGCTGTAGCTGCGAACCCCGATGTAGTCGGCTGGTAATGAGGATGGCCCTGGGCCCTGAGCCCAGGTGGGAGGACCCTGAAGGACTTCTGACCACCTATCTGGACCCCGTCATTTCGTCCACTTAGGGAAATGAACCAGCCAATGAAAAACTGAGCTTTGTGCCTCTCTTCTCCCCCATCTAATTCCCACTAACTTTCAAATAAATAACCTTCAGGAAAAAAATTGTCATGAAACATGTTATGACTCTATAATCCAATACAGAAGCTATGAGCAGCCACCCGTGGCTACTGAGCCCTTGGACTGTGGCTTGTCCCCCTCAACAAGTGAATTTTCAGTTTAATTTCATTGTGATGCTAAGAATAATGAAGTGAAAAATACACATAGTCTCTAGAAAAGGTTGTCATGAATTTTAAATATTCTTCCATTCAATGAAACTCAGCAGAGTACCTAAAGCAGGTCAGCAATGCTCCCGAACACACACTATAATAAATAGGTTTATCTAAAGCAAACACAAACTTTGGAGACAGGAAGCTCTGGGTTCAATAAGTGGTAATCTCACTACTGTATAATATGTTTCCTCCAATCTCAAAACATACACACTTTGTAGAGAACTACACGTGACACAGGGCAAAGGACAAAAGCCCCAGGAAAGTACAAATCAAACACCACAAGCTTCAGGGAGGGCAACAAACATGGAAATCTCAAGGGGAATTTTAGAATGTGTGATATTTTAACTGAGCCTAAAATGTGGCGTGGAAACTTGGAGGGAGCATCTTATGCAGAGAAGAACATGGACAAAAGCTTGTAGACAAGTCCATAAGAGTTCCCAGATATGGAGCAACAATGATGAAAATAAAAGCATAAGGAGGGACACGCTGGTGATGAAGCTGAAAGTGTAGACTTAGTGGAGATGAGCTGGGAGAGTTTTTAATGCTGAATAAAATTTCTTTATGGCAGGACTATAAAGATGCAACTATACAGAGCAGTACAAGAAAACTGCATGGTCCAGTAAAGGGCCTGCTTGCTCTGTTCTGATCAGTTATTGGTCATGATATCTGCAAAAGAATTGAATAAACATTCCAAAATAAGTCTTCATTTTTAAGTGGTTTTGAGACCATCCAGAGGCTCCTGAAATCACCCACCTGAGAAGAATCAAGCAAAATGAAAGATTGAATAACACATGCAAACAGGACAGTAAAAACAGAATGCAAGTATAATTTCATTGAAAAAAATCAAACATTGAAAAAAAAATGTAAACCCAAAGGCTAAAGATAGTACAAAGTGAATCATTCAAATGCCCTCTTAAAAAAAAGGCGGAGTGGGGGGACTTACTTTATTTTTATTGGAAAGTCAGACTTCACAGAGACAAGGAGAGACAGATTGTCCATCCACTGGTTCACGCCCCAAGAGGCTGCAACAGCTAGAGCTGAGCTGACCCAAAGCCAAGGAGCCAGAAGCTTCTTCTGGGTCTCCCACATGCGTATAGGGCCCCAAGGCTTTGGGCCATGCTTTGCTGCTTTCCCAGGCCACAGGTAGGGAGCTGGATGGGACGTGGGGCAGCCAGGACAGGAACCAGCACCCATATGGGGGGAGGGAGATCCTGGGCATGCAAGGAGAGGACTTTAGCCACTAGGCTACCATGCTGGGTGGTACAAATGCCCTCTTGGACAGGCAACTTCACTTTATAAACCGCTTTGAGATCGAAGACATTAAAGACAAATTATTTACAAAAGAACAAAAAATGTCTACATTCTAATCCTTCTGAAACACAGGAAAAAGAATTGACCACTACATCTTTGGACAGTGGTGAAATAACTACAAATCTTATTGAAGGCTAAGTAAAATGGATGACTTTACATTTCTTTTCCTCAAAACATTACTTGTGCTCCAAAATGTTGAATTGACTAATATTTTCTTGAAATACTTTTTGATATTTAAGTTTCTTTTTCAATAGCTACACCTGTTTCTTCACAAAGCAAGTTTTACAGCTCAAAGAAACAACATGCTAAAAGCAAAATCTCTGGCTACAACAAGAAGCTGTCATGACAGGAGCTCTGCCAAGTCCAGATGCCCAAGCACTGTGCCTCGGAACGTCCCTGTCACCAAGACGAGGTGCACGAAGACCCACACACACTCCAAAAAAGAAAATGCTAAAACAAACATTACAAAAACAGAACTCAGCCAGAACTTGTCTTGTTTTGTTTGGGCTTCTTTCTTTCTTTGGTTCATTTTTTTATAAAGTCTGCTCATTCATACTCTGTGCTAGATAAGAGTTTTAAGCCCTGGGAGATGGTAACCAGCATTTCTTCAGAGCTAACACTCCTGGGAGGCAGCAGGTGGTGGCATTTGTGAAGCAATTGGCTCCTGCCCCCAATGCAGGCCACAGGGATGGTGTTCCCCATTCCTCCTCCAGCCTGGCCCAGCCCTGCCTGCTGCAGGCATACAAGGAACAAGCCAGTGGGAGAGAGGCTCTCACCTGCCCCGGCCTCCCTTGCAAGCAGATGAAAACAAAATATTTTCCTTAGGAAAAAAAAAGTTGAAAAGTAAAATACAACATCTAAGTCTCGGAGGGAAATACACCATCGCCAAGAGCGCGTGACTCTACATCTGATTAAAGGTCCATGACTTTTACTATAACAGTAATTACCACATTCTTCATTGGGAATATTTAATTCAAGAACAACACACTTCAAATAAGCTTTCACTAATTCCTAGTTAATCATATTATTAGATGCACTTATATTATCACAACTTAGTCACTTTATTATACATACATTTATGTCATACACTTATCTTTCAGAAGCATTTGCCCTGTGCTACTCTGTAGCATCTACCATAAATGGGTTAAACCTTATTCCTGATTAAATTATAACATACTGAATATTGCAATGTTGACTACTGAATGAATACATTAAATTATTTTAAGCAATCATGATATTTGAGTTCATTTTCATTATCTAGTTAGGTAACTTTAATTATAACTAGAGGTTTTTGGCCTTCATTTTACCTTTCTTCTGGGAAATGATTCGTTGGCTCCTAACTTTTTCCAACCTCAGCTCCTCAAAAGCCTTCGGCTGGGAACTTGTCTTCTGGCAACACGGCGACCTCAGATTCTGTGCAGACATTCCTCTCCCGGGCAGATTTTGCTCCTGTCCATTTCAAACAGTTATTTCAACGAGTTCTGTAAACTCCTGAAATGTTTTTGATAAATTCACATTTTATTTGCTTGGTCAAACTTGATTTCTCTTCTTTGGACTCAAACGATTTAAGAGACACAACAAGAGGCACAGTACACTCCACACTGCTAAATGCTGCACTGTTTATCCAATCCTTTAACTGAAAACAGCACCAAACAATCTAGGTAAGCAGCAGAAGCCGTGTTGGCAACACCTCCCGACTAACTGCACGGAGCCTCGCACTCGCTGTTGCACTAAACCCATCTCTTCTTGAAATCCCTTTGTTTCCCTCCCTGTTCTAGGGCTCGCTATGACAGATGGTAGCAACACGGATGTTCCAAGATTAGTGAAATATTTTCTTCAATTTACTACCCATAAATGAGAGCTATTTTTTATTAAACATGCTGAAATTATAGCCATTATATTGTTTTAACTCCATAGTAAGTTGAATTGCAAATATGACAATAGTTTTCTTTCAATTTCATGGCAATAAAAGGGGATAGGAAGTGAACACAGAGATGGACCAAAAAAGGGAAATGGGACTGTTTATACACAGCCACTTAATAGGAAGCATCTGTGATTAAATAAAAGTTAGAGCAAGTATGTTCTTTCCTGGCAAAGTTTAAAAATCCAGAAAGAGAAAGTACATGAGCTAAATGATTTAGAATATTTTCGGGTGGGTCTCAGGACGGGGCGTCTCATGCCTGGATCCCGGACAGCCGCCATGGGCACAGCCGCCATGTGCTGAGCTGTCCCCAGGCCTGCTGGTTCCGGGGGCCGCTTCCTTCGGGGTGAGTAGACCGAGGGGGAGGCCTCCGGGACTGGGCAGGCCCGGGACCCACCCGCCGCCCTCATGGGGTGGTGAATGGGATTTGGGAGCCGCCATGTGCTGAGCTGTCCCCGGGCCTGCTGGTTCCGGGGGCCGCTTCCTTCGGGGTGAGTAGACCGAGGGGGAGGCCTCCGGGACTGGGCAGGCCCGGGACCCACCCGCCACCCTCATGGGGTGGTGAATGGGATTTGGGAGGGGCGCGACCTTGGGCCTGGGTTATTTAAACCTCCAGCAGCCTCCTGGCAGCTGGTGGGTCTCAGGACGGGGCGTCTCATGCCTGGATCCCGGACAGCCGCCATGGGCACAGCCGCCATGTGCTGAGCTGTCCCCGGGCCTGCTGGTTCCGGGGGCCGCTTCCTTCGGGGTGAGTAGACCGAGGGGGAGGCCTCCGGGACTGGGCAGGTCCAGCACCCACCCGCCGCCCTCATTGGGCGGTGAAGGGAATTTGGGAGGGGCATGACCTTGGGCCTGGGAATTTAAACCTCCAGCAGCCTCCCGGCAGCTGGTGGGTCTCAGGACGGGGCGTCTCATGCCTGGATCCCGGACGGCCGCCATGGGCACATGGTGAGCCGTGTCCAGGCGGCCAGTCCACCATTGGTGCCAGGCTCCGCCTGCTGGCCGCCCGGCTGGGGAGCTCTGGGGATTTGGTTCTTTGAGTTGCTGCTTAATTCGCTCCAGGTTGAACCCATTGTGCTTCTTGGACCTGAAACAGGCAGTAACTCTTCCTTAGCAAAACTTTCAGTCACTAATAATTCTGAGCACCAAATAGCAGTCATGCAGAAGCTAGGGCTTGGGGCCTGTCCTGCAAAAGTAGCTCCAACAGTTGGCCAATGTGTCAACTGGTAATGGAACAGAGTAGATTAGGCACGACTGAACAAACCTTAGCCCACAAGTAAAACTAGAAACCAGAAGGGAGCAGAGGTCTTGCCGAGCTAGGTTCTTGTACCTGCTGGTCTGTTGGAGCCAGGGACGCTGAGCCACAGTGTCTAAGGCAGAGGTCGGGACAGGTGAGGAGCTGTGCCAAGCTGAGTCAGAGCATCCATTGGCAGGCAAGTGATCTATGGCTGGGAACAGACCCAGTTGGGGAGCAAAGGGGACAACCCTAGCTGGGCTGAGGTTCCCACCAAGAGGCACATGGCCTGGAAGGGGAGCTGCGTTCTGATCTGGAAACAGTTGTAGTCTCCCTTGGCACAAGTGTGGACTGGGATTGGATGCACCGAACCGGGCCGGACCCCGACTCCCCCTGGTGTTCTGGAGGACCAGGGCAGATGTGGGATGGACTAGGCAGGGTCTCAAACCCCTACTGAGCCATGTGTGAGCCATATGTGGGTATAGACAAACCATGGCTGGGCTGGAACATCCAACAGCAAGAACCAGATTGGGTGGAAGGCCAGTCAGGAAAAGCCACAGTTCCTGTTATTACAGGAGGTGGACTGAGTAAGGTTGGCTCATGGACCCACTGGTAAGCGTGAAACCTGGCATTGGGAGAGGTTCTGATGGAGGAGCCTGGGCAACTCCTCTGGCAGGACACAGACCCGGCAGGTAAACGCAAGAAACATGATAGGAAACAGCCCAGAAAAGGCCATGGAAAGCTACCCACTGGCATACAATTGGCTGACATGGGGGCAAGACCAGGCTGAATCTGTCCACATCATCCACTGGCAAATCCAGGCACCAGTGTGGGTTGACCTAGGGTTGGTCGCAACAAAGACTAGTGCACATTATGGAATGCCGAGGTGAGGTGGCCTGTACCGGAAGGGACCGCAGCGCCCTACCAGCCTGAGAACAAGAAAGGAAGTGGGCAGAGCCGGCAGGGGAATAAGGGAGGGTTCCTTTGCAGGACAGCTACTTCCGCAGGAGAGCATGGGCTGGGATGGGGGCAGACCAGACTAGGCAGAGCTACCACACCTGTGGGCTTCGTGCGGACCAGATCAGGGAAAAGCCGGGCTGGGTGGATTATTCCTACTGGTGCAAACAAAATTAAAGTGGGCGAGGGTTGTTTGGGCTTAGACGCAGCATCAACTGGAATCTGGGAGTGGGAGAGGCCTGGGAGGGAAATAGTGGGCTCATCCCTCTTGGGTTACCACTTCCACAGGACATAAAACTAAGATAACTAAGATAGCGGCTGGGGTGGAATGGGGTGTGGGACAGACTGGATTACTGCTACACTTACTGGCAAACCAGGGTAGGGGGTGGGCCTGGTTGGGGTTATTGTGGGTCGCTCCAACCTAGGCTGCAGCTCCCGCTGGTTTATGTGAGGGCCAAGTATGTGCTGGGCAGAACTAGGCTGGACTGCAACACCCATTGGTTCCAGTGGAAGTCGGGAGTGAAAACAGAACCAACCCAGCAACTGCAACCACCAGCTGATTGGAGCGATGGACGGTGCCGGGCCCTGTACTTGTTAGCACATACAAGAAGTTTCTTTGGAGATCTTCCTAATCTAAATGCTGGACTCAAAACCATAACGAAGAAAAGAGAGAAGACAGAACGGGTCAACCAACCATCTCAGCTATGATGGACTATGTCAATCAGTGGATTTTTCAAAGACCTCATAGTGCTTGGAGTGGCAAGATTGACAACGATTCATAACTGTTGCAATATCAAAACCACTTGAGCAAGAACCTCAGAGCATGCCCTACATCCGGGACTTGGGGAGGGTGGGAAATTGGGTGGGCCTTCTCCCTTAATACCCCCTTTAAACATGAAGGTAACAATATGGAAACCATACTAGTATTATCCACTTTCCTGTAGCCCTTGAACCTTCTTACTCTAACTAAGTATGTAAAGAATGTCAAAATAAATTTTATTAATAAAAAAAAAGAATATTTTCACCAGTTTTAGGCTAAAAATTAATAACATAAAAGATAATGAAAGAAACTGAGATGTGCGCAAAATGTCCCATACACAGGAAAACACCTGCTGGCTGTATCCTGCACCTGACAGGCAAATGTCACACTTTCAAAAAAAAAAATATTCCAAATAAAAGGTACAATTTGCATTTGTGTAGATAAAGAATACATATGTGCCCACATACAGCCACAGCTATGAGGAGTTTTAACAGCATCAAGGCAGATTAGTAGAAAGCCGGATTTAACAAAACTGAGTGCATTGCAGTGAAAGTTCCATTATCCAGCTGTTGCAGGACTTTTGCCAAATTAATCTCTGGCACTCTTTATCAGTAAAATATCTGCAATAATATCTAGATTGCACAAGTGCCACAAAGAACTAAATCAGCAATCAACAAAAGCCAACACACCAGCCAGTGGATAACAGTATTAGCCATTTTCACCTTTCATGTACAAACGTAAGTAACACCAAAGGGTGGGGTCACTAAAAGCACCTATCTTCCCATCTACAATTCTGTTTTCTTCCATTTGCAGAGCTCAGCTCTTTTATTTGCACAGGTTCCTGTCCACTGTAACTCCTACCCACTCGCCTGTGGCTATGAGGTAAGAGAAGCAGCCCAAGCACAGCGATCCTAGACGCACACAGTGAGCAGAAGCACTGCGGGACGGGTCTAATCACACGTACAGTAACGCATGGTCTTCAAAATGACACTGCCCAGCTCGACCGCGGACAGATGGCCCAGTGCAATCCGCCTACGAGCCTGAGGACACAGCCGCAGCTTCCACACCGCTATATCCTTCGTAGCTCAGAGCACACAAGACACTCAATGTATTTGGGGAATGATTAACCAAGGATATTTAAAAAAAAAAAAAAGATTTTATTGTATTGGAAAGTCAGATATAGAGACAGGAGAAGAAACAGGAAGGAAAATCTTCTGTCCGTTGATTCATTCCCCAAGTGACCACAATGGCTGGAGCTGTACCTATCAAAGTCAGGAGCCAGCAGCCTCTTCCAGGTGTCCCATGTGGGTGCAGGGTCCCAAGACTTTGGGCCGTCCTCAACTGCTTTCCCAGGCCACAGGCAGGGAGCTGGATGGAAAGCGCGACTGCCTGGATACGAACTGGCACCAATATGGGATCCCAGCACATGCAAGGTGAGGACTTTAGCTGTGTGCCTAGACACAAGGCGTATTTTCTGATATTAAAAAAAAAAAAAACTAAATTTTAAACATTACTTGAAAGTCATTTTTATTCATCTAGATATTGCACACCTTTAACACCCTAGGAACCACACTGACATCAGAATTCCTCCAGAAACAACAGAGATACAATTCTGTGACCAAACAGCTCCAAAGCAGGGCAGCGAAGACAAACATTAAGGAGACAATTAGAGCAAAGGCTGAATGATATTAACAGAATGGTTCCGTCCAACCACTTCAAAGGTAAAGGGGGAACATGTGCGTTGAGATCTGTTGGAGCTGTCAACACCAAGTAGTATGGGAGGGGTTCACTTCTGGTTAACAAAGCATCACTCTGGCCGCTTGGCAGCAACAACAGCAGGGCACAAGAACCTCAGGCACCTGCTGCTGACGCGCTCCTGCACAGCTACACGCTCTCTCACCCCCAGACCAGACAAAGCTTCAATGCAATCCAGCTACAGCACAACTCGGTATCTTTCATTTCTGAGCCTGTGAACACCCTGAGACTCCTTCATTCCTTTTGCAGAGTGTATCACTTGTAAATAGCAGTGGCATAACAAGCCAGAGACAGCGATTCACAGGCCAGTTTACAAGACATAGGAACTTGGAATCATCCACTTGACCTAGGACTAAGGGCAGTGTGTTCTGTCACCATGTGCAAGTCCTCTGACAGTGATCAGATTATTAACAAGTAATACATTTTTGAGAAGTCAGATGGAGTATACCAAACAAACATCCAATTTTTAGTTTTATATTCCCAGGCAGCAGAAGACCACGATTAGGCTCCCTGACCAGTAAACCACCAAGCTGCCAGCCACAGAGGACCAGCACCCTGGCAGCCAGGACAGTAAGCCATCGACGACAACCCAAAGCAGCCCTGCAGATGACTGCCACGCACCAGACACACTCATGCGAGAACCATCTAACCAAGAACTGCAGGTTAACAAAGTAATGCTTCACTCCATTTTAACGTAGGTTAAATACATAAACATCAACAAAGCATCAGGGAGTCACCTGCCTTGGTATTAATGAGCCTCCCTCAGGTTCAACCTATTGGATATCTAATTCTTGCTGAATACCAGTACTTGTTCAACAAAGTAGTTCTAGGAGCCAGCATCACAGCACAGAAGACTAAGGCAACGGGCATCACATACAAGCATCAGCTCTACCCTACTTTCTGCTAAATCAAGCTGTTGGGGAAAGTGGCGGAAGATGGCCCAAGGGCCTGGGACCCTGCCACCTTGTGGGAGCTTCTGGTTTTCAGCTGTGGTCTGGCCCTGTCCTGGCTGCTACACCACTTTACTGAAGACTGAACCTGCAAACGGACGTTCTCTATCTCTGTCTCTTCCTCACCCACCATTTCTCCCTCTCTGTAATACTGCCTTTCAAATAAATAAGCAGATCAATCTTTATTTTCATACCTGTATACATAGCATTTCTGAAAAATTTCCTGAGTTCATTAAACTCTTTAAAAAGGCAGAGTTAGAAAGAGGGAGGAAGAGTCTGGAAAGAAGCTCTGGCCACGATGATCATTTGGGGAGTGAAAGAGCACATGCAAAAATCTGTCTCTCTGCAAAAATTTGCTTTTCAAATAAAATAATTTTTAAAAGACCTTGGCATTAATGATACTGGTAGAATAAACACTTTTAAATAAAAATGATATAATGTGTGAAATCAAAGAATCTAAGAAAGTACAAAACTGCTCTTTATTGCCACAAATTCATCAAACAGTTAATATCATCTATCTCACCTTTCTGAACAGACAATGCACCAACCGAGGTCTTAGCATCATAGACTTCCTCTATTCGTAGTTCAGCTATTCCTCGAGGTCCCAATGCATGTAGAAGCTGACAGGCTGAGCTTCAACTTCTACTAAGATTACAGAAAGCTCTGTGGCTGGTGCAGCTGCATAACAGAATAATCTGCCTGCTGGTGCTATACTTTCACATTCAGCAGAGAACAGAAGTGGTAACCATAGGAAAAAGTGAAAGAACCAAAGTTTAAGCAAACTCTTAGAAGGCCAAATGTCTGAAAGGGGACGGGCACCTGGCCTGTGACTAATAGGCCAGAGTGTCACTATCAGAGTGCTGGGTTTGATTTCCAGCTCTGGTTCCCAATTCCAGTGTCCTGCCAATGCGGACTCTAAAAGGCAACGACGGTCCATCCGCCCAAGTGGCAGTCCCCGGATAAATGGCTGGGATCCAAACTTTGGAACGGACCAGTCCTGCTGTGGATGGGAACCTGGAAAATATGAAGGATCACTTACCTTCTAAATAAAGAAGTAAATACAGTAAGACAAAATGCCTCAGAGAACACATTTCTCATCAACTACCTCCCACACGGTGCTCTGCTAAGAAGAGGGTCAGTAGAATTAGGTGAGGTCCTTTCTAGTACAGGCAGATGGCTTCAAAAATAAAAACCCTGCTTGAGCCCAAGATATCATCTTACACAGAACAAAACCCATCATCCAATGGGGTTTTTACAATCAACACCCTCCTCCACCTGCCGTGACTCCAGCCAAAGGGTTCGAAGGAGACACGTACCACCACCTGCAGGTATCAGTAGCAGCCATCAAGAACACAAAGGTAAAAACCAACCCTTGCCCACACACTGCACAGATGCCAGGCAAACACACCCATCTGCTGCTGGAAGAAGCGAGGCAGAGGCCCAGGATTCTGCACTGACAAAAAGCTCTCTGTAGGCTTCCCAATGAACAAGTAGGCACATGAAGAGCAAACCAAATACAAGTAAAGAGAGGAGGCAAATAAAGAGCAAGCTATCAAAGCAACTACAATCAAATAATTGATAAAATTCAGTAAAATAAGAAACTAGCTCTTTGAATAATTCACTGAAGTAATAAGCCTTGATTACATCTCACCACAGAACTAAAATTTGACAACCCGGCCCTGGGTTCTGGGAGCATCTGAGGAGCGAACTAGCAAATGGAAGATTCTGTGTATCTACTTCTCTAGCAAATAATTTTTAAAAAAGGAAAAATAGATAAACACATAATAATGCTAGAAACAAGAGGCCCTACATCACAGGCCCTGTATTCATTAAAAGAACGAGTTGATAGTTCTTACATCACTCAGCTGAGCCATATAATCCCTTAAATATACACATGACCAAAGCCCCACTGAGAAGAGGAGGGCGTTCATGGCCCTCTATCTGTCCTAAGCATTTTATCATAGTTAAAATTTCTCCTACACCATTTGAGGCTCCAATGGCTTCACAGTGATTCCCACAGTTTGGAAGCGGAAGAACACTGATCCATTACAGGCTGCCCAGGTGAGAAAGCGGGAATGTATTCCAACTCATTGTAATGATCCAACAACCCAAATCTGACAATGGCTTCTCAGGACTCCTTATACAAAATATGTAACAAAATATTAACAATTAAAATCTAGCAATATCTAACAGGATCCCATATGACTCCAAGCTTGAATCACCCCAGGAACTTACACTGGCTTCACAACTGAAAATCCTCCAATGTCATAAGAGACGAAAAAATGCAGCCATGTGATCATCCCAACAGACGAAAGCTTTATTAAAACACTAAACATCTATTATGATTAAAAACCCAGAAAAGTAATGATAAAAATAGATTTTATCTAGTGGAAGAAAAAAGTTACAGAAAATACCACAATCAATGGTTCCTGTGGTCAGGAACATGGAAAAAGAAAAAGGCTTGTGTTTGAGGCATCTTCTGTGTTCTGTACCAGGAGGCCCTAGCCAGCACAGAAGGGATGGAATAGGAAATACAACCTTAACTCCTTAGCAGAAGACAAAGTTAAGCCCTTTGTACTCACAAGCATAATAATCTAGAGAATCCCAGATGACTGACAACAGAATCACTATAGAAATAAGTAAATCTAGAAAAATGACTGAATATTCAATGATACACTGCACTGCTATCAGCACAAAGAGTGGACACTGAACAAACACTGCAACTTAAATACTCTTCAGTGACATCAAAACTACAACACGGATCAACTTATCAAAATGTATGCAACACTGCATTTTAACTGTGCTACAATTTGTAAAAGCACCTAATATAACTATCTAAGGGTCAAAAATTATAATTCTCTTCAAAATTAATTTATAAATTTAATTAATACTGAGGAAGTTGAGAAACTGGCTTAGGATTCAAAATGCAAAAAATGATTCCAAAGAAACTTATGTGAACAAGGGAAAAAACCATATAAAGAACACAGTTGACAGACTCAACACTGCTTCAAACAATCATTTGAAGTTTCAGTCATCAACACTATGTAAAAGTGACATGCAGAACAAAGCAACAGAAGGTGCCCAGGACTAGACCTACACATGCATGGCCAACTGATTTTGACAGTTCCAAAGGCAATTCGGTACAGACAGGAAAATCATTTCAACAAGCGCCACTAGAACACACACTCACACACACTCAAACCAATGAATCTCAATTCTTCACTTGATCTTCACCAAAAGGCTGAGATGCAATGAATCTCAATTCTTATATATAAAAACTGGCCTGGGGTCAGAGCTGTGGCATAGTGGGGGTAACCATAGCCTCACAGTGCTGGCATCCCATGTATGTGCTACTAGAGTCCTCAGCTCTGGCCATTACAGCCACTGGCGGAGTGAGCCAGCACATGGAAGATCTTTCTTACTCTCCTTATCTCTCCCTCCTTCTCGGCGTGTAGCATGGCCTTTCAAGTAAAAAGTAAATAAACCTTTCAAAACATTAACTTTAAGTAGAACACAGACCTCAGTCTTCCTTATCTGCTTCTTGACTCTTGTTGACTTCTTTCATGATTCTTGAGTCCAGACATAAATTTTGGCTAAGCAGATTAGTTCCAAAGATACACAAGTATTTGGGTTATGGTCATTAAGTAGATGCAAAATACAGTTTAAGTCAAGACACACAAAATTCAAGTGCAATAAAACCAAAGTGGAGCCAACTGTTACATTGCTAAAAATTTTGTGTCCCAGGTAGACTGTACACAAAATTATTAGCACTGGACACATCTGTATACCTTATCTCACATTACTGTGTCACAGAAATCTCTAGATTTGGGCAAACATTTAGCATTCCATTGGATACATTGCTCAAGACAAGTATCTATCATCATAATACCCAGAAGTACCGTATATGCATTTCCCTTTTGATTACAAAGCATAATTAAATGCAAAGATTGACAGTCAACATCATCATTAATTTCTACTGTGCCATCTAAGACATGCTTAACAGAAATGTTTTTCCTGTATGCACCTGGCATGGAATGCCAGTATGGTTTGGTGCAACTGTCTTGACGGAGTGTTTCAGCTACCAAAGTTCTGGGATGATCAGTAAAAGAGCTAACAAAGAGAGAGAGGGAAAAAAGGTATCCCACAAGAACAAAATGCTTTTACTTTGCAGCACAGCTGTGCATCTTGTGACTCTCGAGAGCCTCAGGAGTTCACGGACCACACCGAGAACCACTGTATGAACCCACTGACGCAATTTCAGTCTCCCAGGCTCCCCCAAACAACACTCCACTTCCCTGTCCACCTTGGGGCTCTTCTAGAAATGAAACTAACACACACACCCAAAGAAGTTATTACCTTTACTAGCTTTGCCTAAATGGAATAAAGCTTATCTAACTGAATACATGAATTCCAGTTCACTTTCTTCATCCTTAAAACTTATTCTTGGATGTAGGAGGTTTCTGTTTTTGTCAGAAACCTAAAGAATTGTACACTCTAACCATGTAGCAATGGTTGGAAAACTAAGTGACCATACAAGGATACAAAGTATAATTTTAAACACTGCTTCAATCAATCATCTCTAAACAAAGGTAACAGAGAAGCAGACACACTTGCAGACGCCAAGAGTCTTTCAAACTATCTGGAGAAAGAAGGCTGAGGGAAGTTGTACCCATGCTGATAAACACCACCACAGTTCTTGGACAGCATTACAAAGTTAACAAACACAGACAAGAAACAAACTAAGTTGAATTTATATTTCCAGCAACACAACGAATACAGATACCTGGACTTTAACAAAGAAAAATACAGAAACACACATCTATACCTGTAACAGCAGTTTTTTCTGAGCTAGATGTAGAGACAGAGTATTCAGAACTGCCTGGGTTTCCCCACAGAGCAGGCTCCTTTGCCCAGTGGCAGTTGACCAGCAGGCCTAAGAGAAACCTACAGAGACACAAAATCTCTTTCTCTCTTCTTTGTTTTCTCTCTGTGTGTCTCTGCTTCTCCCTTTGTGTCTCTCTGCCTCTCAACAAAATATTTTTTAAAGAACCATAAATATGTAAATTCTACTGAATCAAAGAGAAAGTTTCAAGAAAAAAATTTTAAATACTTTGAATTTTAAAATGAAAACACAAGGCAGATGAAGCTAATTCAGTGAAAACTTTAACCTTTAGTACTTATATAAGGGTTCATCAGCAACGTCACAGAAAATGAAACTGGAAATTTATTTTGGTGCAAAGTAATTCTGAAATCCAAGGCCTTCAACAGCTCCTGGGAAATGTACATTAGGGAAAGTGAGAAGGGACGTTACCGAGGAGTTCCAGAGGTGAACCAAAGAACTGCCTGTCCTACTGGTCTATTTGATTTGACCAGGAGCAGAGAGAGAGCGGCAGATCCCAGATGAGCAGGTCCGAGATGGGCAGTGCGGAAACAGGGTGGTTTCACAGCCCAGTCCGCCTCCAGAACCAAATAAAGCGCCATTTCGTCTAAGGAGACAAAGGCTATGAGACAGGGATGTGCATGCACTGAGCTGGAAGTGACCTCATTTCTGGCTCAATGAACTGCAACAATGTAGCACATAGAATGTGACAGGTTCCACCCAAGACAGGTCAGGGTAGCTCCACGATCTAATGCCCAGCAGATCAAGAACCCTAATAGTAGCACATCAGGTGCCATTTCTTACAGTGTGGCAAAGAATTTAAGATTACAGGGAACAACAGTGAGCTGCACATGCGCTGAGCTCAACAAAAAAATAAACAAGATCACTGCATTGCACTGGTCCCACAAGAAAATAATACCGACTATTGAATGCATCGTACAGGTCAAAATAGGTCCGTGTGGCCCTCAGACCTAACAGCTAACAACTTCTGGAAAGATCAACACCAACAACAACCTAGCTGTACAGGACACTTGGTGTCTCCCTAATCCTGGGACCTGCTCCAACCGGAAGTGGAAGAAAGGTTGTCCAGACAACAGTGCAGCCTCAGCATAATGTCACAAGAGCTGGAGACTGGTGAGCCAGGAGCTGGAGCTAGAGACCATAGCGGAAATATAAGAACCCAGACCTGGAACTTGCTGGAGGGAATGCAAGTGACTGCAAACTAAGAGCCATGTACCAACTGCAATAAGTAAAATTGAACTGTAGACCTGTGGGTGACACAGCTTAAAAAACCTGCCCCAAGAATAAGACTCTGCTAACCAGAAGTACAATGACCCAGGGCAAAAGAAGAGACAAAAGCACAATGAATATTACTGAAGAGTCCCCTGCAAAGAAGCAAGACCCTTTGCCAACACCACAATTCACTGAGGAAGACATCGAAAAAATGGGAGAGACAGATTTCAAAACAACTCTTACAAAAACTTCTTATTAACAATGAGAAGCACATAAAGCAGGCATTCAAAGAATTCAAGGAATATGTCACAATGGAAATGAATCAAATGAAAGCTGATATATCAGAAATGAAGAATACAGTGGAGCAAATTAAAAGTACAGTGGAGAGTCTCCAAAATAGAATGAAAGAGGCAGAAGAATCTCAAAATTAGAAGATATTTCCTGTCACCAGTGGGAAGCAAACAAAAAGCTGGAAGTAGAGCTTGATTAGGCCAAAAAAAAGCATTCAAGAACTGAAAGACACTCTTAAGAGGCCAACTATAAGAGTTATGGGAATCCCAGAAGGTGCAGAAAGAGAAACTGGTTTTACAAATATATTTAATGAAATAATAAGGGAATTCGTTCTCCCTAGTCTCGAGAACGAATTGGTAAACAAGATCCAGGAAGGGCACAGAACTCTCAACAGGCTTGACCAAAAGTGATCTTCACCAAGACACATAATAATCAAGCTCTCTTCAATTAAACATAAGGAAAAGATCCTTAAATGTGCAAGTGAAAAAAAAAATCAACTGACATATAAAGGAATGCCAAATAAACTCACAGGAGACTTATCATAGGAAACCCTACAGGCCAGAAGAGAATGGAGTGACATATTCCAGATTCTAAAAGCAAGATCTTGTTGGCCCAGGATAACATACCCAGCAAAACTTTCCTTTGTCTTTGAAAATGAAATATAATTCTTCCACAATAAAGAAAAGTTAAAAGAATATGCCTCTTCCAAACCTGCCCTACAAATGATACTTTAAGATGTTCCCTTGACAGAGAAAAGGAACAGTACCCAACAAAACCAAAGGCAAATGCAAAGAACATCTCAGTAAAATGACAACAGAAGACTAAATCAATGAACAACCCATCGCTGAAATGACAGGACCAAAGTACCACCTATTTGTATTAAATCTGAATGTAAATGGCTTGAACTCACCAATCAAACTTCATAAATGAGAAGACTGGATTAAAAACAAAACCCATCTATTTGTTGTGTACAAGAGACAGATTTCACCAACAAAGATCAGTGGAAACTATATCTCATGGATTTTGTTTTTTGTTAGTTTCATCTCTTTAAAACACTTTCTTCTGATTAAATTCTTCACTGACTCATAGATCATACAGTAGCATCATTTTCTTCAAGAAGGTTCTTGATTTTCTTTTTCATTTCTTCAGCAACACATTAGTCATTCAGTAGCTTGTTATTTTACTTCATGGTGTTGCTAATTTCTTTTTATTTCTTCCTGTTGTTTATTTATTTATTTATTGTGGCTTTTCATTTAAGGGGATATATAGTAACTACGTAATGGAGACTGTCATATCTGGCAGCATGTTATTTAACTTCATGTCACTGTAAATTTCTTATTTTTCTTCCTTTTCTTGATTCTGTATTGTGGCTTTTCATTTAAGGGTATGTATAGTAACTGTGTAATGGAGACTATCATAGCCAGATGTGAGGATACAATGCAGTATACATCTCTACTTCTAGATCAAAGATGGACTTACAATGAAACTGCTTACTGAATCTTGACAATAGGGTGCTGGACTCTGCCATTGCCCATGCCCGCAATGATGGACATATGACTCCACATTAAGAGTTATACTATAGTAATGGTATAGGGACACTCACTGAAAGGGGAGGGAATGAGGAGAGGATAAGGGAAATCCCAGGGCGTGTGGAATTGTACTGTAAAATGATAATAATGAATAACAATAATAAAGAAACTAGAGATGTCAATCAAGCTGCACACCGAAGTCCTCAAGTGAGGCGGCAAAGCGATGCTTCGGGAAAAGCACTGTGCTTGACACGCAAGCACTGCTACGACTGTCTTCACCCTCACGACTTGTGCTCCACCATCACTGAGAACCTGATGCTTCCAGAAAATTAAGTTCCTATCAGAGATTTTGTTACCAATTTGAAATATTAAAAACACTTTACCCATAATAATCAGAGCAAACTCATTAAACAAAGAGGATTTGTATGATTTCCTTGTAAATTTCCTCAAACTACTTATGTGGTAGACTCGTTCCCCACATTCATGATACAGACGCAAGAAAACTGATGTATCTCCCAACGCCTGCTTTCCAAGGTTGAACGCCCTCTTCGCCCCGCACACTGCTGGGAAACCCACTCATCCTTAAAGACTCAACTTGGAAAGCACCTGCGTCAGCTTTCCTTACTCACTGTCTCCTCATTGTGCTCCTGTGGCACTGGCGGCATTCTCTGACACCTGGTGGGAAACACCACGCCAGTCATTCAGGTGCCCAGGACACCAGCGAGCAGACAGGGCGCTGCTTACATGGAGTGTGCATTCCAGCAGGAAAAGAGTCGATCAATGGAGCAGAGGACACACCGTGCAGGGGTGCTCTGAAGAGCACTGAACCCAGAGATAGTGTGCAAGCCAGTATGCAGCATTTACACACCGCTCAGAGTTTCCCCATAAATATCTAAATAGACTGCAATCTCTAATGTCACACTATTCTTCACCATCACATCCCCAACAGGCAGTCTAGTACTTCGCAAAGCAAAACTTAAACTAATCATAACAGTAACAGCTAACATTCAATGAATGTCCTGCCCTATCAGATAACGGATGCTTTGCATGCATTAGCAAACTTCACCTTTTCAACAACCCTGTGAAGTGGTTATTTTTACTGTACTCCACATTTTACCCAACTGAATATATTAAGAGAGTGAGGCTTACATCACACAGTTAATAAGCATATGTGATGACACAGATTCAAATATAAGTAGTCTGATTCCAGAGGCCTCTTTGTTAATCACTACGCAATTCTGTCTTGGAGAAATAGTGGGCATTAAAGATCATCTTGTATCAAAACAAACTGTACATGCAAGCTCTATAATCAATCTAAAAACGTCCTGTACAGGCTGAACAACAGTGTTCTGCCATCCTGGAAAAGAGAGCAGGTCACATCCTAACTCAAACATCAGACACTTGAAGGCCTCCAAGTGCCACTCTGGAGTGACAGCCAAAGCACAGCAAGAAACCAAGCACCCAAACTCGATTCATCTCAGCATGGAGCATGCCCAAATGACAAGTAAGAGAGGTGTCAATTCAGAGAATCACTTCAAGTTACATGCTTTACACTACTTTGTTCTGAAGATGAATTAGCTCTAAGATTCTAAAGTGCACAAGTGCCCTCCACTTTGCTCCACAGCCACCAAAATCGCATCTGGCTGCATCAGAATCTGAGAGAAGCTGCAAGCCGGTGCGGGCAGCTGCAGACAATGGCAGCACACTAATGGCACCTCCGTGTGTTTTCTGCCGCAGTTCATCGTGGGTCAGTGCTGTAGGGCAACGCCAACTCTAAGAATCGCTGACTTGAGAAGATATTATCAGATAGGTTCAACCACCGGGCCATATATGTGATGTGAAAGAAGCACGTACAAGCACAATATGCACTTTTCACTTGTGGGTCAGGTATAAAGAGCATTCAACTAACAGTGTAACACTTCACGAAACAGCAGGCAAAAACTCAGCTTAGTAGGAAGCAAGTACAGCAAGAGAGTGAGAAGAGCGAGTAAGGAGACAAGGATTAGAAATGCTGTTGGGCTGAGGGAAGGGAAACATGGTCTCATTCTCAGGACAAGAACACCAGCAGGAGCAGAGGCAACGCACCACCCATTAACTAATCACACCAAGAACTCTTTCCTAGATGCTCAAAGGACGAGGAGCTTATAAAAAATAATTAGCATTTGCAGGGCACCAATTATATGTCAGTGACTAATTTAATTACACTCTACACAAAAACTTCATTTGCCACCCATGACGTGCACTCGCATTTCCCAACACTGCTATTAGCTAGGACGTGTTATCCTACTTCACAGATGCAGAAAATGCTGCTGCATTTAACTTAACTTGCCCAGATCCCCAGCCACTCTGAGACCACTTGCCAGCTAGACTATCAGATCACTTGTTCAAATAGTGAAGTCATAGCTCACACAGCAAGGCTCTCAGGCCACAGTCCACCCACCCACTGCAACTTGCATACATCCAAAACCAGACAAACAAAGATTAGGGAAAAAGACAGCAGGCACATAGGGGGGTAAGCGAATAATAGATAAAAGAATTGTTTTAGCTAACAACAAAAGATTTCTTAGAGAAATCAGTCTGGTAAACCAAACTTTATCTTTTTACCCTCATTCTAATCTACTTTTAAGAGTTAAAAAAGGGAAAAAAAGTTAAAAAAGGAAAGCTAACCATTTCCTGTCTCTTGGGCTAGCACGAGGGAATATTCGTAATTTGACTGCACATGCAGATGTAATTCTGTTTACCAGAGTCAAATGCAAAGACTGCAGCTTCGCCGCCAGCCACCTTGCTCTCCATCCGGGGACCTTCACCTCGGAAGTTCACCAGCCCCTCAGCAGCTCCAAAGAAGACAAATAAAGAGGTGTTTCTTAGAGAACTTTCTCCAAATCCTGGGGAGTATTCTCTCCAGAGGTGGATGGACTACTATTTTTATTGGTGTGCTAACTGCCACACAAGCTCTCTGCCCGAGGAACAGGTTACCTGAGAAAGGCAATCACACAGCTGGATGAAAACTGAAAACCAAACTCCAGCTCTCTAGCGAGGTGCGTTACCCTCTTCATAAAGGATGGCAGAAGCTCACCAAGACAAAACAAAACCAAACAATGTTTTCTACTTAGCATCTTCCAAACAACCATGACCTAAGCAGTGGCAACACAACCCGCTCCAAATGCAAAATACAATTCAGAATGCAACATCTAGCAATTCACATTACACACTGCAGAATGGTTAAGTGGTGCAACCCATCTGTAAAGCAGGCCAACAGCACAGGACAGAGTATTTAGATTGTTGACAAATTCTGACCTAGCCATTGAATTTATAGGAAACTTTTTAAAGCATTTTCTCTTAAAAATGTTTATTTTTTAATTAGATTTACAAAGAGAAGACAGACACAGAGAAAGATCTTCTGTCCACTGTTCACTCCCCAAGTGGCCACACTGGCCAGAGCTAAGCTGATCTGAAGGATCTAGGAACTTCTTCCGGTTCTCCCAGGCAAGTGCAGGGTCCCAAAGCTTTGCGCTATCCTTGACTGCTTTCCCAGGCCACACACAGGAAGCTGAATGAGAAGTGGGGCCGCTGGGATTAGAACTGCATCCATTTGGGATCCTGGGTCATGCAAAGCAAGGATTTTAACCACTAGGCTACTGCGCCAGGCCATCTAGGAAATTCTTTCAGCCAGCAGAGACTGCCACTGCCTCCTGGGATCGGATCAGACAAGAATAAAATAACAACCCAGGATGACAAATGCTGTCACATATGCAAAGTACTCTAAGAGTTGAGGACAAAAGCACCCAGGGCGAGGTTCCTCTGGGTGAGGAACCTGAGGTAATCCTGGACTAGAAAGGAGAGAGACATCAGTTGGGAAAGGGTACCTGTCTAAAATAAAACCAACACACAGAAGCAACTGGCGGAGATGACCCTGGACAGGCAGACAGGCTGGCGGAGATGACCCTGGACAGGCAGACAGGCTGGCGGAGATGACCCTGGACAGGCAGACCGGCCGCGTAGAGATGACCCTGGACAGGCAGACAGGCTGGCGGAGATGACCCTGGACAGGCAGACCGGCCGCGCAGAGATGACCCTGGACAGGCAGACAGGCTGGCGGAGATGACCCAGGACAGGCAGACAGACTGGCGGAGATGACCCTGGACAGGCAGACCGGCCGCGCAGAGCAATCTGAGGACTCTAGCTAAAGAATCCCACATGCAGAGGAGGGTTCTGCTTGGACTTACACGCTGTATTGCCACTTGGTAAATGCAAACACTGCAAGGAAGGGAACAGCACCACGGGAAGGAAGCAAATCCAGACGGCCAGAGGTGTGAGCGCAGAGATCCAGGAAAGAAAGCTCAGAACATCAGAACGCGCGCATCAGGAGAACTCAGCTAAGCACCCAGCACACGCGCCAGAGGCCCATGCAGCCACAGAAACACAGCACTCGGCTTTCTGGCTGCCCCTAGAAACTGATGACAATATTAAAATTGTTAATTTATAAAATGTTGCATAGAACATGAAGTACAAGTGTCTAAAATTATTGCTAATGTTTACCTCGAACTGGTTGGTTTACAGAAAATGAGTTTTTTTTCCTTTTTTATATTATCCATTTTCCTATAATAAACAATCATTCAATTATGTAAAGACGGACCTCAGTTTGGGTCTTTTCTCTTTTAGCCAATATACCTGAAGTTTTAATTTTGTGCAGGTGCCAATTATATCAGTCTATAAAAGACATAAACCTTGGTTGCATGAAACTTACACTCTGGCAAAGTACAAGCCAGTCATTACTAGAAGATGGAATCTACTTGTAAAATTCCATTCTGGGCCAATGTTGTGGCACAGTTCGTTAAGCAACCACCTGCAAAGCTGGCATCCCATACAGTTGCCATTTCAAGTACTGGTGACTCCAATTCTGATTCTGCTCCCTGGCCAGAAGAGAAATTGGCCTAAAAGCTTAGTGTCCCGTCACCCACATGGGACATGCAGCTGCAGTTCCAGGTTCCTGGTTCCTGCCTAGTCCAGCTCTGGTTGCTGTGTCTACTGAAGATGCAAGATCTCTGTATTTCTCCCTTCCTTTATGAGACTCTGCCTTTCAAATAAATACATCTTAAAAAACCATACAAGGGCCCAGTGGCATGGCCTGGCGGCTAAAGACCTCACCTTGAATGCACCAGGATCCCATATGGGCGCTGGTTCTAATCCCAGCCGCTCCACTTCCCATCCAGCTCCCTGCTTGTGGCCTGGGAAAGCAGTCGAGGATGGCCCAAAGACTTGGGATCCTGCATCCATTTGGGAGACCTGGAGGAGGTTCCCGGCTCCTGGCTCCAGATCAGCACAGCACCGGCCGTTGCTCTCACTTGGGGGATGAATCATTGGACGGAAGATCTTCCTCTCTGTCTCTCCTCCTCTCTGTATATCTGACTTTGCAATAAAAATAAAATAAATCTTTAAAAAAATCCATACAAAGGGAAAAGGAAGGAACATATCCTAAATTTATTTGTTTTAATAGACCTTGAGAGTTTTTTTGCAAGCAAAATTGCCATGCCTTCTGGAAATGCAGTCCCTTTCCCTCCGGGCGCCTTTTATTCCGTCTGCCCAGCATGCCTGGCTGGCACCTGCAAGACAATGATGAATGCAAGTAAAGGGAAAGACATCCCTGCCTTGTTCCTGGTCCGCACCTCTACTGTTTACTTAGCTCTGCATGCTTTAGAATGTCTCTGTCACTCCCAGTTTGCTCAATGTTTCCATCACGAAAGGGTGTCACAACATGCCAAAGTCTCTTCCCGTATCCATTAAAATGATTACCTAGTCTTAATCCTTCAGAGACGCTGTTGGATCCTAAACATCACTCCTGGATCAATCCCATGTGTGGATCCCATTTGTACAATCCTTTACACACTACTGGGTTTAGTTTGTTGGTATTTTGTAAAAGTGTCTATATATGTATACATACATACATATATATATGAAAAGGTCATCTTCCCATTCTATCACTGTTATAGCTCTTGCCTATTTTCCTGCCAAACAAGCATCTTTTACTTTTTCACTTGTTAAGCTTAATTTTGTTGACCATTAAGCCCTTGATTTAATGTAAATTAAAAAATCATCTCAAAAACTGAAAAAAAGAGAATTCTATCTGAATGATATTTAGTCTGTTAAAAAAAGTGAAAAAATAATTTAAAACATAATAAAAATGAGTGAGGCAGCTTCCATAGCATAAATGCCCCAGCACCCATACCTCACGGGCTGTGCAAGCTCCCCCTTGTCAGGTGATGGTGATACACGCGGGATGAGGACCTTTACAAGAGAGGCTGCAGGGAGTCTCTCTGCCCGCTTCCACCTGTGAGGCCACACCGGAGGGAATCTTACCTAGGATATCCACCACGCAAAGTAGGGTACCGAAGTACCCAACTATTAGCATTAAATGATTCAAAGGATTTAAGGACACTGTATTAGTTTCTTATCAGCAATGTAACAGATTATCCTTCGATGATTTAACAAAGTAACACAGATACATAATCTCAGAATCAAAGATCTATCCTGGCTGTGTAAGGCAGCACTCCTCTTAAAGCTCCAAAGGAGAATCCTTTTCCTTGTAACACACTCCGTGGCTTACAGCCACCGGATCTGAATCTGCTTTGCTGCCACCTAGCCTGCGGCAGACTGCCTTCTGCACAGAAGGAGGTCACTCTGGACCCACTCACATGATCCAGGATTATGTATCTATCTCAAGGCGCCTAACTTAATTCTATCTGCAAATTTCCTCTGCTACATAAAATAACACTCACAGACCATGGGGATCAGGATAGCGACATTTTGGGGGGTGAGTGTACCCAGCATATTTCAGGCTACCATAAACATTTCCTGATACAAATTCCCAAATCAAGTTCCAGTTTGTTCCCTGTCACAGAGCTTATCAGAGTCAACTGAGTCAAACACATCTTAGTCATAATTAAAAACCGCTAACCTTGTGTTGTGTGAGCATCTATCGCTGATCCTTTGTTAGAACAACACAAGACGACAGGCTTCACTGATTTTAAGACACACTGTCCCCTTAAACGTATGTGCCACCATTTCAGACCATATTTCCTCTCTTCATGTAGATAATGCAAGTAACGGTACTAAGGAAACTTTACTGGTGATATTTTTCAAACCGATGGCAACATTATTTAATAACAGTGAACTTAATTTACTAGGAAACTGTGGATTACACGTGAACTGACACTTCACCATGCAATGCAACAACAAAACCAGTGACATACTTAAGTTTTTAGAGGATAACAAGGATCCTACTTTTGTTTTTCTCAAGGTCCTTCCCCTTCCAAAAAACAAACAAAACAAAACAAAACAAAACAAAACAAAACAAAACAAAAAACATGAAACATCACTACAGGCAGAGAGCCCCACCCCACTCTGCTAGTCTGGTCTGGGACACCAAGCTAGGCTAGCGCACCGGAGACATGGAGGTGGCCAAGGAGTAGAGCCTCTTACCCGAGCCCTAAAGGAAAGGAGATGAGGGCAGGGAGTGGAATCCATTATGGTTCCTATGCAAGTCTCTGGCCAAAGCCCTTTAATAATACAAAATATGATTGCTTCCTTTAATGTTGCCTCTGCACAGGGATCTTCTGAGTCTGACACAGGCCCTGGTGAGGAGCTAGAATTTATTTTCAAGAACATGAAGGCACAATCATTATCAGCTATTGCAGCTACACTAACCAGAAACATCCACAAACAAAACAGTTACCATCTACAGGCTGTGAATGACTGGAAACCATAAAGTATGTCATTTAAATTCAAAATCCACAAGGAAATTGTAAAGCAACTCAAAGCCAGTTTGAAACACTGATGAAAACAAGCCACCTGGAGCCACTGAGCTCTCTGGACAAACAAACCTGTGGAGGTTTCAGTTCATCTAGGAGGAGGTCGGCAGCCTAGCCCGGCCCAGGCAGCCCCCAGCCTTGGTCCTCATTTGAACTGGTTGGTGTTACAGCCCGACTCAGCCTGTCCTGCACATGTCCTGCACCTGTCCTGCACCTGTCCTGATTCTCACATCTGCCAGTAGGTGTTATGAACTGGTCCAGTTGGCCCACCCATAGACCTGACCCACAGCATACCAGTGAGTACTGTAACTTGGACCTGTCTGGGCTGCTCCCAGTCTTGGTTCTTGGTTCTCACCAGCAGGCACTGTGTCCTGACACAGGAGTTCCCCAAGCTACTCTATCAGGCCACCTTCCAGTCACAGATCTTGCACATATTGCTGAGTGCTCTGCCCAGCCTGATTTGACTCACCTCATGTTCTAGCATTCACCAGCAAGTACAGCGGCCGTGCCTGCCTGGCCCATTCAGCTCTTACCACTGGGTGCTGTAGCCCAGGCCCACCTGTCCCTCCGTACCCTAACTCCGTTCTCCCCTAAGTCCTGGCTCTCACAAGGTTTACCACGTGCCAAGACGCAGTTCAGCCTGTCCTACACTCACTCTATTCTCACGAGCACCAGAGGATGCCAGAGCCCAACCCAGGGTGGCACACCCCAGACCCAGTCCACAGCCACGCTGAGGGATGCTCTAGCCATGTCTAGCCCAGTTTGTTGCCCCCATCCTGCTCTCACACTCACCAGTGGGAACCACAGCCCAGTAGAGGCATCCCTTTAGCTTCCCGACCATATCAGCTCCCAGCCACAGAGCTTGCACATGCCAGTGATTGCTCTGACCCACTCTGGTGTAGCTTATTCACCATTTGGTCTTTACCATAAGATTCTGCAGCCTGGAGAGGCCCAGCTCACCCCTAGTCCCAACTCTCTCTGGTGCTGCAGCCTAACCCTGCCCAGCTTGCCCCACCACTGGCATTCATGCAAACCAGTAGGTGTGGCAGCCTAGCCTGGAATGGAAAAACACTCCATCCTGGCTCCAACGCACGCCAGTGTACTATGGTTTGTCTTAGGATTTCCTCAACCTTGGGGCAATGAAATCAGCAGCATAACTACTGAAGCCACCTACACAGCATCCTTGGAACAGGCTCCACATCAGGGAGCCCGGGGTGACAGTGGCTGCACCCCACCCCAAGGACTGATGAGATCAGGTTGCTGGGATCAGCCCCCTCCCCTTCCCTCTTCACTTCCCCCAAATACAGAGAAAAAAAGTTGGGAAACCAATTGTCTTATCCACTTTTCCCCATTCCTTAACCCTTCCAACCCTATCAGTGGTCTACATGGGTGTACATCCTTCTCAACCATGCAAATATCATCAAAAATAAAATAAATTCATTATTTTTTTTTAAAAAAAGAAAGTATTTAGAGGGCAAGTTCAAATCCAGCACATTCAAATTTTCAGAAGAACCAAATTTTTATGAGGCACTGCTGAAGTGCAGCCCAGAGATGGGGAAAGAGCAACTTTTCCACAGCATGCTACTCGGGAGACAAAGGGTCTATGGTCTCCACAGAGGCCACGTTAACGCTAAGTAAGCAGGATCCAAAAATTAACTCACTCACTATCCACATCACAGTTACGTCACATCCTGTGCCCAAGGTGTTTCTACTACAACAACGGCAATAACCCTGAGCCCCGTTCCCTAGCCCCCCGGGCCCCGTTCCCCAGCCCCCCTGGGCCCCGTTCCCCAGTTCCCCAGCCCCCCTGGGCCCCGTTCCCCAACCCCCCTGGGCCCCGTTCCCCAGCCCCCACCCCCGGCCCCGTTCCCCAGCCCCCCGGGACCCCGTTCCCCAGCCCCCCTGGGCCCCGTTCCCCAGCCCCCCTGGGCCCCGTTCCCCAGCCCCCCTGGGTCCCGTTCCCCAGCCCTGCTGGGCCATGCATAGCTCCTGTGCAGCATCACTTAGCTTTACTGCAGCACTCACTACCTGCAAGCTAAAGGACTCTTCATTCGGCTGATTCCCCACAGAGCTCACAACTCTAAAGGCAGGGAGGAAGTATTACCCAGCTCTGTGTCCCAGCACTTGGCTCACACTAAGCACACAGTTCTTACTGAATAAAAGAAGCATGAAGTGACCACTTTTCAGGGCTAGTGGGAAAGACTGGAGAAATTCAAGCTCTGCCAGTCTTCAGCTACAGGTTCCCCTTCCAGAGGTCTAAACGATGACTTCCTGGAACAGGCTAAATGTCCCTCTCTGAGCCTGGAGCATGTTCCTGCCAGCCTAGAGAACTTGGGAGAAAGAGAGGACTCCCTCTCCATTCCCTAAACATGCAGACACTGGCACGTTTCCTAGATGAAGAAAGCGACATTTGCAGAGAATATTACAAAGCTGATGTTCCGATCTAAGGGCAAAGTCTGTATAAAAATCTATATGAGTATGATCTAAAAATAGACAGATAGTTATATTTTACTTTTTTTTTCCTAATCCCCTGTTTGCTAACACACAGACAGGGAGCTGCGGCTCACCACCTGGTCTTGACTGATGGCATACTCAGTGATGGCCATTGTCAAAAACAGAACACACGCCCTTCCACTGCTCTGACACACACACACACACACACACACACACACACACACACACACACAGCAATTCCTTTAGTACCTTTCATATTAAATGACAGCAATACAAAAGATGGTGGCATCTAGGCAAACAAAGCACAACGCCGTGAGGCCCCTGCAGGCCCAAACGTACAGCTCCGGGGGGGGAGAGAAGCTGCCCGCTGCCTTGCACTTTGACCGGAGCGGCCACACAGCCACGCGCTGTCCAGGAGCAGAACTCACACACTCTTTCTCCAGAACAAGTGAACTGTCCCGCTGCGTGCAACAAACGGATGCCCTGCTGACCAACAGACCAACTGCGCACCGTGCTTCAAACTGACTTCTGAGTATCTGCAATTTTTAAAAAAAGCAATCAATAACGAAAAGCCTGCCTGGACCACTGGACACTGAGCGGACTGAATCTGACTTTGAGCTCTCGGTGTTCGCTGCGATGACTAACGCTTGCCAGCTTTCTCTGCCAAGCACCACCCCGACGGCAGGCAGTGGACGCCATCCCCTGAGAGGACGTGCTGTCCCCTGAGCCTGGGCTCACTCCACATGACTGCTGCAAACGAAAAGCTTCTCTGAATAAGGCACAGCAAAAAGAGTGAAAACAAATCCATTCTGAAACAGCAGAGGAATGAAGCCTTCTGGTTTGTCACCCTGCAGAGCGGCCGGAGGCTCAGCTCTCTGCCCAGCCCCAGGGCCTTCGCACTACTGCCTGCACAAACAGCACTGCCTCCAGAGCTCATTAAGAAACAGGTCAGTATCTTATTACAAGAAAACACTGAGCTTATGAAATTCTTTCTATTATTTTATATATTGTACGCGGTAAAAGATTAAGTTTTTAAAAGACTCACAAATAAGAGCAACAACAAACCGACAAATCGCAGTAAAGCTAATATCCAAACAGAAGTAGTAAATGTCATGTGATGTAAATGCCTCACAGTCATCAACTCTTCTACCCAAATAGTGTCACTGCACGAGCTGTGAGTGAAACGGGTACACAGCTGGGTAAAGGCCAAACCAAAACCCTACACTTAGAGTGTCTCCCATGCCAGCAGAGCCAGTACAAGTCTGTTTGTATAAATATCTATCAGAAAACAAACACATTCTTTCATTTACACAAGAGACCAGAGACTATTTACTGTCTTGACTGAAAATGATGGCTGGCCCAAGTACCCACGGAGACAACAGGCACACACCCACGAGTGGCATCTCCTCCCAGCCGTCTGGGAAATAGCACAAAGGCAGTCACGCACCACGAGCCCATCTGGGCTTCTGAATGGCATCCACTACGCTAAAACCAAGCAGAGCACCCAACAGAAATGTGAAGTTCTTCGAGTGAGGACAGACGGCTGCCTCAAAGTTTAGGAGAAAGAGAAAGCTGTCTCTCCCTCAGTGTAGCACCCTTCTTTCAGCAATGCTCCGTCTACAGATCTATACAGATGTGCGCGCCTTGTGCAAGAGGCACAGTAGTGTAACACTGCGCACATCCTCCGCACAGCTGGAACTGCTCAGACTCCCTGCAGTACCTGGCACAGGCTGCATGCAGAGGAGTTGCTACATCATGTAAGAACAGTGAGAATCTGCACACATTCAGTGCAGGTGCATTTTTCCCCTAAATATTTGGGATCCACAACTGCTCAACTCCAGATATAAAAGAACAACTTACGGTACTCAAAAAAGAAAAAAAAAGTATGGGATAATCTTGTAAAAAAGATTCGAGTCAGGGCAAGGGGTAATGACCATGTTTGGGGCAAGTTAAGAATCAACTACATAGTAATATTAAAGAACAATAATCCATTGAATTAAGGACCAATCCATGAATTTAGAAAACATAGGAGAGAGAGAGTGGGAGGACGAAAAGTAAAAATGTTCCCTTTCAATAGAAGGCTAACCAATAAGTGTCACTAGAATAAGTGAGTTATAAATTATCACTTTACAACCGTTACAGCAATAGAAATATTTGAAAATACTAATGGATTATATGCAAATATTAAAATATGAAACATGAATGATCTGAATTATATTTAATAATATCAAATATTTGTTAAATAATATGTAAAATATTAGTAGATGCTAAAATCTGTGAGAGTTTAATGACAAGCAAATATTTAGTCTAAAAGTATCTTCCACAAAGTAGAACTAATTACAAAAGAAAAATAATAACTGCACAGTAAAGATAACTGATACCAGGTTGGTCAAGTGCTCCAACTGCCAGCACTGCCCACGATGGGATGACGTCACACTGAGACCATGTACCCGTGGTGTGAGAACTAAGCATGGGTCATCCCTGACGGTCCTTCCACTGTGTGTGCATGAAGGAACTGCCAGCACTGCCCACGATGGGATGACGTCACACTGAGACCACGTACCCGTGGTGTGAGAACTAAGCATGGGTCATCCCTGACGGTCCTTCCACTGTGTGTGCATGAAGGAACTGCCAGCACTGCCCACAATGGGATGACGTCACACTGAGACCATGTGGTCATCCCTGATGGTCCTTCCACTGTGTGTGCATGAAGGAACTGCCAGCACTGCCCACGATGGGATGACATCACACTGAGACCACGTACCCGTGGTGTGAGAACTAAGCATGGGTCATCCCTGACGGTCCTTCCCCTGTGTGTGCATGAAGGAACTGCCAGCACTGCCCACAATGGGATGACGTCACACTGAGACCACGTACCCGTGGTGTGAGAACTAAGGATGGATCATCCCTGACGGTCCTTCCACTGTGTGTGCATGAAGGAACTGTCCTGGGCTGAGACATTCTACAGAACAACTCGCCTGTGGAGCTTACCAAACACCTATCAGAAAGGCAACTGCTCTGGCTAAAACATGACAGGAACCTGGCAACTAATCACAACTGCATCTTGGAAAGGCAAATGAGCACGTGGACTACATCACTGCTAAACTTCTGAACTGTGACCACTGTACTCAAGGCATAAAAAGAAACACACAGCAAGGCACTCAGGGGCTGCTGCTGAACCTAGGCGTCCCTGTCGCCCACAGGGGCCTGAGGTCCAGTACTACCTCTGACTCTGCAGCTTCCTGCTCACATCCCCAGGAGCAGAAGCGACAGTGCAGTGCCTGAGCTCCTGGCAGCCTGGGGGAGACTGGCATTGGTACCAGCTGTGCCCAGCAATCACAGGTGTTTGAGGAGTAAACCAGCAAAAGACAGTGAGTACGTTCTCTCCTTTCAAAAAATAAAAAAAAAAAGAATGTTTAGGAATATAAAGGGCATAGTACATGTACCTTGTTCTCAAAAGAATCATGACAGTAATTATAGATGAGAAACCAGTGGCAAATGTTAGTTGGTAAATAATGTAAAGAGTACACAGGGTTCTTAGCACTACTCCATCAAATCTTCCGTAAGTTTAAAATGATTTCTGAATAAAAATGTCAATGCCAAGAAGAAACAAAGGATTTAAAACGGAAGGATGGGGTGAGGAAGTAGACAAATGACTACAATACGTTCTGACAAGGTAGACTAGGAAGATGTTATGCAAACAAACAAGGACTCAACCAATAACTGACAGCAGGCAGCAAAGGAACACGCCGGTGCCTCATGCTGTCCCGGAAACTGACAGATCCCTCCTGGACATCCCTCGAGGCTGTCTGGACACCGCAAAGTTAGATGCCATCTCATCAGACTCCAAACTCCCCTCGCTCTTCTGCCATGGCACTTCAGACTCTTGAAAATGTTCTGTGCTTATGTTTATCTCCTCTATTACATTATGATTTCACAGCCAACACATGATGCTGTTGATGCTGTCCGCACTACGTGATGCTGACCACGCCCACGGCAGGACAGCAGCAGCCAGCGGCCCTGTCCACACTACGTGATGCTGACCACGCCGGGAGGACGGCAGCAGCCAGCGGGCCTGTCCACACTACGTGATGCTGACCACGCCCACAGCAGGACAGCAGCAGCCAGCGGCCCTGTCCACACTACATGATGCTGACCACGCCGGGAGGACGGCAGCAGCCAGCCCTGTCCACACTACATGATGCTGACCATGCCGGGAGGGCAGCAGCAGCCAGCAGCCCTGTCCACACTAGGAGGACGGCAGCAGCCAGCGGCCCTGTCCACACTACGTGATGCTGACCACGCCGGGAGGACAGCAGCAGCCAGCGGCCCTGTCCACACTACGTGATGCTGACCACGCCCACGGCAGGACAGCAGCAGCCAGCAGCCCTGTCCACACTACATGATGCTGACCACGCCGGGAGGACGGCAGCAGCCAGCAGCCCTGTCCACACTACGTGATGCTGACCATGCCAGGAGGACGGCAGCAGCGGCCCTGTCCACACTACGTGATGCTGACCACGCCCACGGCAGGACAGCAGCAGCCAGCGGCCCTGTCCACACTACATGATGCTGACCACGCCGGGAGGACGGCAGCAGCCAGCAGCCCTGTCCATACTACGTGATGCTGACCACGCCGGGAGGACAGCAGCAGCCAGCAGCCCTGTCCACACTACGTGATGCTGACCATGCCAGGAGGACGGCAGCCAGCAGCCCTGTCCACACTACGTGATGCTGACCACGCCCACGGCAGGACAGCAGCAGCCAGCGGCCCTGTCCACACTACGTGATGCTGACCACGCCGGGAGGACGGCAGCAGCCAGCGGCCCTGTCCACACTACGTGATGCTGACCACGCCCACAGCAGGACAGCAGCAGCCAGCGGCCCTGTCCACACTACGTGATGCTGACCACACTAGGAGGACGGCAGCCAGCAGCCCTGTCCACACTACGTGATGCTGACCACGCTCACGGCAGGACAGCAGCAGCCAGCGGCCCTGTCCACACTATGTGATGCTGACCACGCCGGGAGGACAGCAGCAGCCAGCGGCCCTGTCCACACTACGTGATGCTGACCATGCCGGGAGGACGGCAGCCAGCGGCCCTGTCCACACTACGTGATGCTGACCATGCCGGGAGGACGGCAGCAGCCAGCGGCCCTGTCCACACTACGTGATGCTGACCATGCCGGGAGGACGGCAGCCAGCGGCCCTGTCCACACTACATGATGCTGACCACGCCCACAGCAGGACGGCAGCAGCCAGCGGCCCTGTCCACACTACGTGATGCTGACCATGCCGGGAGGACGGCAGCCAGCAGCCCTGTCCACACTATGTGATGCTGACCATGCCCACAGCAGGACGGCAGGGCCAGCCAGCGGCCCTGTCCACACTACATGATGCTGACCACGCCGGGAGGACGGCAGCAGCCAGCGGCCCTGTCCACACTACGTGATGCTGACCACGCCGGGAGGACGGCAGCCAGCGGCCCTGTCCACACTACATGATGCTGATCACGCCGGGAGGACGGCAGCAGCCAGCGGCCCTGTCCACACTACGTGATGCTGACCACGCCGGGAGGACGGCAGCAGCCAGCGGCCCTGTCCACACTAGGAGGACGGCAGCAGCCAGCGGCCCTGTCCACACTACGTGATGCTGACCACGCCGGGAGGACGGCAGCAGCCAGCGGCCCTGTCCACACTACGTGATGCTGACCACGCCGGGAGGACGGCAGCAGCCAGCGGCCCTGTCCATACGACATGCCACACAGGTCACAGAGCACCTCCTCACATGCATCTCACTTCACTGTCACAAAAACTCCCCAGAGGACTTGGATTCCTTCATCAGTTTGCAGACGTGGAACTGAGGCTGAGAAGGATCATCCCACACGTAGAAGTGGCCGACAGACTTACTGAGTCTCCATCTGACTGCAGAATCCTTTCCAGTTAGCCGTGAACTGCACGTGGCAACAAGGGAAAGGTGAGCAGGGTCATCCAAGCATTCTATTTATACCCTCTGGACACACGCAGATGAAAACAGGGATGAAAGAGACACACGTGGGAGGAGGGAAAGCTATCAACACTCCCCCACCACACTGACAACAGGTGCGGCCTGAAACTTCTATGTAAAAGGCAATCTGAGAGGACCAGAAATACAGAAACAAGGACAGTACCACTCTGGAGACCCAAAACTGTCATTTTACCTTAGTGACAACACAATGAGGAGGACATCAATGCTATTCGAGGATGAGGAGACAGCAATGGCTCAGAGACGTCAAATAACTAGTCTAGAACACATACTTAGCAATGTTAAATATTCACAGTTGAGGCCCAGCACGGTGGCCTAATGGCTACAGTCCCTGCCTTGCCTGCGCCAGGATCCCATATGGACACCAGTTAATGTCCTAGCTGCTCCACTTCCCTTCCAGCTCCCTGCCTGTGGCCTGGGAAAGCAGGAGAGGAGAGTCCAAAGCCTTGGGACCCTGAACTCACAGGAGAGACCCAGAAGAAGCACCTGGCTCCTGGCCTTGGGTCGGCTCAGCTCCGGCCATTGTGGACACCTGGGCAGTGAACCAGTGGATGGAAGATCTTTCTCTTTGTCTCTCCTTCTCTCTGTAAAACCTGACTTTCCAATATAAATAAATAAAACTTTAAAAAAAATTCACAATTCAATTTACCTGTTTAACAAACATTAGTTGAATAAACAAATAAAATTTGTGTAGTCCTACGGCCACTTGATCCATTATTAGATCTGCTAAAAATCACTTAAAAATGCAACCACGGCTTCATGCAAACATGTTCTCCTTTTGTACCTGGTTCTGTTCAAGCCACATCAGCTAACACAAAGACTAGGGCAAGCAGAAATCACACCAGCAGACAAATCTTTGTTTACTTACTATATCTGTTTCCTTACACAAATCAAAGTGTGACTTAATCTAGTCTAACACAAATTTAACTAAGAGGACAACGATGTCCTACAACCAGCAAGCAGCCTCAAGTGTGAAAAACTTGTTTCCTGGCCAGTGCATTTGGAGTGCTGCCAGTCAGCTACATGACCTCGAACGAGTCTCCTGTCCTGTTACTCTCCCTGCTCTAATCAGTAGCACAGGAGAGCTCCACGTGGCAGTCACAGACCGAGAAATGTGTGCCAAGGAACCCAGGCACTGTGCCTGCCCACGGGAGGCCCTGGGGAAAGAGTGGCTCTGTAACTTACGCCGACAAATTACAGCTTTCTGAAAATGCCCGCCACAAAATATGCCTATAATGTATTATAAACATTAAAAAAGTAGTGACAATGTATGAAAACCAAAAGTAATGCAAGCAAAGAGATCAAGACTAATTTCAGGGCGGAATGGATGGAACGGAGTAACCGAGTAACCTGGCTATGCGGAGCTCCACCTAGTGGTAACACAGCAGAGTACAAGAGACATAAACAACAAGGGAGAAAAACACCGACAATGAACTGCCCCCCCTCGCTGTGACGGCTTCCCCGAAGCTCGAAACCAACAGCCACCTCAAGGACAGATCAAAAAGCTACTTTCACATATTCTGCTCTTCATCTTACCAAGGTTAAACGCCAATAATATATACGGAACACTTTAAATTCTTAAAATAGCAACAGGGATTGAGTGGAGAAAAAATACAGATATGTGAAAAATTATGAAAATGTACAGCTTACCAATTTAGACTAAGGTACCTTGTGCTTGTAGAGGCTGCTGACTGTCCAGCCTCATTTTTAGACACGCAGTAATAAAATCATTTATGGAAGCTTCCTTGATTAATTTAAGCATCAGGTGCTGTATCTTGAATAGCATACTACAAATCAGAGCTGCTGCTAACTTTGTTGGCAGTATTGGTGAAAGAAACTTCCTACAAAACGAATTTTTCCAACATTTCTAGAATCAGAAAACTAATCCTAATCACATAAGATCACCCTAAGGGGTGACTGAGTGAGTTACATGCTCAATCACTATTTTTTAAATGGATTACTATTGCAATCTAGCATTAAAAAAAAAAAGATTTACTTATTTTTACAGAAAAGTCAGATTTACAGAGAGGAGGAGAGACAGAGAAGATCTTCCATCCGCTGGTTTACTCCCCCAAGCAGCTATAACGACCGCAGCTGAGCCAAACCCAAGGCAGGAGCCAGGAGCTTCTTCCAGGTCTCCCACACGGGTGCAGGGTCCCAAGGCTTTGGACCACCCTCTACTGTGTTCCCAGGCCACAGGCAGGGAGGACGGGAAGTGGAGCGGCTGGGATTAGAACCGGTGCCCATATGGGATCCTGGTGCAAGGTGAACACTTTAGCTGCTAGATTACTGTGCTGGGCTCACACTATCACCATTTTGAAGTTTAAATGTGAAGCCAATGTGCGCACAGCTACCTCAGGTCATTCTGTGAAAACAACACACTTCTTCTCACCTTCACGTGTTACACTCAACTAGACGGGGAAGCTGGGGTCTGCAACAGCAGCTGTACACACCAGAAGCTGCCACTCCCACACTCACTCAGTTCTTGCTGTATAGTTTGTTCCTTGTTAAATAACACCATTTCTAGTTCCTCACTAAACGGTGCACAGCAGATCCTGCACAGCGGCATGGTCAGCAGGTCCCTGCATCGTTCTGCCTCTCTGTATGGCATGCTGTCCCTGCTGCTCAGCAGACCCCATCCAGGACAGGCAGTTCATCTCGACAGCTACGTCATCACAGTTCCCAGAGGAGAGCCAAGCATCGCGAAGGCCCTGTGCGCATGTGCGGCTCCCCGGCCGACAGGCTCGGCACCCCGGCTCGTCGTGCCACCCGCGTGACCTCGGACACTCTCCGAGTGCACACTCCCTCACGTGTGTGCTCAGCTGTAAAAGAACATGACGAATTCTTCTCACTATTGGAAGAATTAAAGGAAACAACATACAGAAGTATGTTACCTGGAAAAAGAGTTTTTCATAATATCTCCATTATAATTCCAATGCGAGTGTAATTTCAACATATCCCACCTTGCAGACAGCCTGAGAACCTTCTTATGTTCTTCACACACCTTTTCTTCCTTGTGCCTATTTTAAGTGGAGGCTTTCTAATTATTGGTTGTGGATATAAATCCTAATGTATTATCAATTGTTTGACAAACAATATTAATATAAAAGGTTGTGTGTCTCTTAAGAGATTTCTCTGAGACAGATCACTAAGTTTCAGTTATTATCAATAATGTTTTCCTATTTCCCTCCAACCACTTAAACACATGCACGATTAACCTCAACCTCCTTGCCCACTGAGGATTTTAAAAGAGCACAGGAAAAACAAGAGCTTGCTTTGTTTTTGATAAGACATGTTTTCAGAAACCCACTTTAAAAATAGATCATGTACAATGAATTTCTCATGCATTTCTATTATAATGAAACTTTTCTTTAGAAACGAGGTTGTACCTCCTAACTCCTTTGCTCAAGTCTCGTCCGAGAACACTGCAGACCTGACTTAAAGTTCAGCCTGACCACACGCAAGCTGTGACTCTGACTGCGCATGTCCCCTTGACATTCCTGAGTCTTAGACTCCACATTTGAAAACAACCAGAGAACTCCAGCAGGGACAAAACAATCTACCTTGCCAAGACACTGTGGTGCTGAGAGAAAATGCATAGAAAGCACCTGGCAGTCGCAAGCTGGGAGTTTATTAAAATCATTTCCCAAAGGCTGAGGACTGCCTGCCAATCCGAGTCGGTCAAAAAATGTGAGCCACTCACACATGAGCGTGAGTGGTGACTCCAGGCAAAGGGGTCTGTGACAGCACTGCTGTCACCAGCATTCAATTTGTAGTAACCACTGCCACTGTGGCTTTGGGCCCACCTTGGCAGCTGTCCGCAGCCTAACTCCTTCAGGTGACAGTTCATTTGGCATATGAAAAGGGCCTCCAAAACTCTGGTTCCAACCTGTCATAAGACAGATCACCAGAAGTATAGGCAAAAGGGCTAATTATATTAGCATGTATTGGCTCAATGAATTCATCAAGAAAAAACAAACAGCTGATTCAAAGTGCACATGACAACAGCTGCTTATTCTTTCCTGGAGCAAAAAACACCTACTGTGCTACCACATTCGAGGACCGCTGGGAATGCACTCCACAGGGACTGGCTGGGCTCCTAGAGACCTGCTCCCACAGTGCAGCTGCTCCAACGTGGCACGCAGCAAAGCAAACGGGAACTGACCCATCAACTCCACATCACCTTCCTAAGTCATCTACTTTTATGATCATTAAAACATCAAAAAGAGTTCGCAAGGACTGCTCACCCAGGGTTATGCTAGATGCTAAGGGTAGAGATGGGAGCCAAGGTCTTGCCTCCTAAGGAACTCCCACCGTCTCAGGGAAGCCGAAAGTCCGAATAATGATGTGAATGGGGTCACGCCAGCACAGTCAGGTACAGAGGGCCACGGGAAACCAGGGAGTGGGCATCCCACAGTCCCTGGAGAAAGGGACAGGTAAGCGGCGGTATGTTCAACCAGAAATGAGAAGTATAAAATGGATGCTGTGTCCTTCAGCTTTCCAGCCAGCAGAGGCTGCAGAAGCAGCTACACACGGAGAGGGCAGTTTTCATTCTCCGTTGGTCATTAGCTGACCATTTCCAAAGAGAGTCACTGGCAATTTAACCATTTAGACACTCAGAATGGCTTGTTTCAAAGAACAGACACGGAATACACTTCAAACCTCAGATGTGATGTGCTTATATTTGTCATCCTGGGCAAGTCACCTCAGCTGCTAGTCTTGATGTCTCCGACAGAAAAAATAAGGTTCAAAACTTCCCTCTCTCCCTGCTCCCCAGGAAAAGCAGGACCCCACACAGAACACGGGGAAGAGGCCCATGAACTGACCCGTCATCTGGTCACCACACTTCAGAGGGGCCATCTAAGGACTAACATGATGTTTGTTCGGGAAGCAGACGTATTCCCCCTCCACTGACAGGCAGGCAGGGACTTCCGAGGAACACCCACGGCCTGGTCCCTTTCCCCGGGGCTTGGCCGGCACCATGGACGCTCAGCACACGTGCCTGCTGGCGTTGAAACTACATCACTGTGGAGCAAAACACACTAGATCAAAAGCTCATCTCTAAGAAGAAAAAAAGAAAACAACAAAATTTAAAAACTGATAATCTAAAGGAAAGCATTAAAAGCTCAACAACTGCGCAGACTCCACTGGGGTAGAGCGGGATGCCAAAATACAGTTCTGCAATCTTGATGCTTACTCTGGCTTCACGGCTCCCGGAGGGGCCCTGCAGAAGGAGCCCTCCGGAAGGAGCCCCCCGGAAGGAGCCCTGCAGAAGGAGCCCCCCGGAAGGAGCCCTGCAGAAGGAGCCCTGCAGAAGGAGATCATAAGTCACTGTGCACAAGGTGAAGGGCAGCCTCCCTCCACACCTCTGCACCTCCACACACGCCCTAACCAGTACCAACAATCTCAACACTTGAGAAACGGATGCAACATAAACCATACTCTTCCTGAAATAAGAGCTTCACCAAACTGACACAGGCCACTTTGAGTCTTACACCCTCTGCTCATTTCCTCTCGGAACTAACAACTAAATACAACCTGGCAATGAACTGGCCACAAGTCCATACATTATTATCAGATAATTAAAAAAAAACAGTGTTACATACTTTTATTTAATGGTTATCTGACTTGAGTTGAAATCTAAGCCAATACGGGAGCAGTGGATTAAATTATAATTCCTAAAACATTTCTAAAGATGTTTTCTAGAAGAGTCAGCACATCCCTCACCAGCAAACATGACTTAAAAAAAAAGCCACACCATTCCCCTCTCTCATTAACCTCACAGGAGCGACACTGGCGGTGCAGGGAGCCGCAGCTGCCCCTAGTGAAGGGCATCAAAGGTCTGTTGCTTCTTACTCTGTTTTAGCAGCAGCTGAACAAGACCCACTACTTTTGTTAAAGAAATTCAGCAGTGAGGGATGGGGAACAGAACCAGTTATCCCCAGAAAACAGCAACGAGTGAAGCCTGAGTCTGGGGGGAGTGTACAAACCAAGCCAGAGAGAAGACCCTCACCCTCGCCACTTCAGGGCTTACAGGTCAGCACAAAGAAAAAACAACTCGACGTTAAACAATGTTTAAAAAAGATCACACCTCATTTGTAAACTGCTTTATTACTGTAATGTGTTGATTAAAATATTGGTCACAGGAGAGCTTTAATTTGAAATTGCCTCTTAGCATAAGCATTAAAATCTTGCAAAATAAGTCTACCAGGAGCATTTCCCAAATACAGGACTTTTGTTAAAAACCCAGATAAGTCTTTATAAAAGATGCATACTGCTCTCCTTTACATTTAAGCCAACTGGAAAGCGTTACACACATCATTCCAATTTCTGCGTGGCTTCAGGTTAGTGCGTGCCAAGTGCTTCTTCCCATCTTTTGCGGAAAATGTTAAGAGTGACCAGCGGCCTTAGAGACAGAAGACCTGCCAGCAAGCTTACAGAACTGAGGTGCTGTGTTCCCCCAGGAAAATGAGGAAGGGGGAAAGAAAACTGAGAGAGCAACAGGGAGAGAGGGAGGGAATGAGAGAGGGAGGGAATGAGGGAGGGAGGGAGGGAGGGAGGGAAGGAGGGAGGGAGGGAGAGAGGGAGAGAGAGAGGGAGGGAGGGAGGGAAGGAGGGAGGGAGGGAAGGAGGGAGGGAGGGAGAGAGGGAGAGAGAGAGGGAGGGAGGGAAGGACAGGCCTGGACTCAGCTATCAGGTGGAGGGAACTAGAGCGGCTGTGCTCCAGGGACTGGAGTGGCCACTACTCAAACACAAGGTACTGTGAGCATTCAGAAATGATATTCAGACAATGTCTCTAATACTTGTCACACCACAGTAAAATAAAGGCTTGCACTGTTGGCCCATCAACGCTGTACAATTCAAACCCAGAATATGAATTACAGTGCTGACACTCACAATAATCTCTAGAAAACAAAGCTTTCTTCCAGTCAAAAATACAGCAAAGTAAGAATAAAAATGCACTATGCTAGTTATTAGATTTAAAATCAAAGTTTCCTAATGATCATTCAAATTGAACTTAACGTGTATTGTTTAAGAAAGCCATCTGCAATTCTGAAGTTACATAACAGCATAACTGGTATGTTCAATGCCGAGGTTTACACGCTAGCTGTCAGTCTGAAGTAACACGTTAACTGGCACAGCTGAGCAGCACCTCAGCCCTCCCAGGGGAGCAGTGTTCCTACAAGACTCAACATCCAAAATGCTCCAGAACCTCTGTTTAACTTACTGGAAGTTAGTCACTTTAGCAAAACCGGAAGCAGAAGCACTGGCGAGCATTAGCAACACAACAGAAACACAGCACGAATAAAGTCAACTTTGAAAAGTGATAGCTCAAAAAAAAAAAAAAAGGTGGTATCCCATTGAACTTTTAAACTGTTCCCTAGATTCGGGACAACACAACTTGGAAAAGTGCACTTACTGCACAACCCACAATGAGACGAATGCCAGCGGACTCATCCACGGTAGACACAAATTACTCTCAGAGACGACAGCCTAGCAGGGAACAAAAGACATGCAAATCATCCAGAAGGAGTACAAACCCAACTGCACAATGACGTGAACATGGCACTTAAACCTACAGTGTTCCCTCTTGTTTAGAAATGCATGCCCATGCTTTTTCACAAACCGATTTTTATTAAAGAAATAATAATAATAATAAAAGCTTGCAATTAAAATGCAGAGCTGTGCAAAGCCATTCCGGGTTCAACATCTTGGAGAGATGTCCCTCCGCCACACACAGAGCACTCTCCCCGGTCCACTACATCCAGAGCCGCCTGGAACTGCATGCCACTGGCAAACCTAGCCACCAGCCCCTGCCTTAAACACGCACCTACACACCAACAGAATATGTCTGCCTCATCTCTCACTTGCAACAATAACAGAGCCACGGCCGGCACCAAGAGCAGCAGCCCGGGCTGAACCAGGCAGCCAGAGCCTCACTCGCCACGCGCGGGGTAACCGAGCTGACCCAGTACGTGTCTGCCTTTTCCCAGGGGATTTGACAAGGCGGGGATGGGGGGGAACAGTGGCCCCAAACCCCTGTCTGAAATAGCAGACACAGCAGAGGGAGAGGGCCGCTCCCAGCAGGGCGGGCTCCATTTACCGTCCATCCCAGCAGATTCTTCAGGCAGGGCAGCCAGAGGATCGCGGTCCTGGGTGTGCCTCCTCCACAGCCCGTCCCTGTTCCTCCCTCCTCCCGCACATGCGGGACCATGCACGCCCTTGGCGGCCGGCTGGACCAGCGCCAAAAGGCAGGGGCGCACAGACTCCTTCGCCAATGTTCTGGATCCTGCCAGCCACCAATAAGGGTCACCCACCTGGCGCTTCCAGGGCGAGGACTGGCGAGGACGAGCAAGGCCACGACGGCCCCCCCCCTCCGTGACTGTCCCAGCGGCCAGCCCGTCAGGCCACGAACGAGTCCCCAAGTCGCCCTGCCTCGTAGGGCAGCCTGCCCGGACACCGGACAAGCGAAGCCCGCGGGGCGAGAGACCTGGACCCCCGGGACCCTGCGTCCCCTTCCTCTGCTCCCCACCACCTCGGGTCTGACCCCGCACCTCCTCCGAGCTTCCCAAACTTCACCAACACTCCTAACACCGAGTCCCCTCAAGTTCTTGCCTTTCCCCTACAGCTTTCTCTGGTTCCTCATTCAGGTTAACCAAACATTGCAGGTCACCGGCTCCCCCTTCGCTGTCCCCCCACCTCGATGTTCGCCATCCCCATTCACAAGTTACCCCCTGGGGATCCCCAAGTCCCCAAAGATTTCAAAGACTTGTCCGGGGGCCTCCGGCTTCTCGCTCTCCGGATACCCCGCACCCCATTCACACCTGTCTCCCGCCAGGCGTCCCGCGTCCCCTCAGGTGCCCACCGGACCACCACCCCCGGGCAGGTGGGTCTCCTCCCGGACCCCGCAGCGGCCCCCCAACGGCCGGCAGTTAACGGCCGGCGCGCCTCACCTTGGTTCACCAGCCGCAGAGCGTGCGTGAAGGAGGGGTCCAGGGAGTCCTTCTCCGCCATCAGCTCCGGCAGGTACTTCTCCTCCATGCTGGCCGGCCGTCCGGGACCCGGGATGCGAGCCCGAGGAGCGCGGGAGGCGGCCGCCCCGCAACCCCCGATGCCGCCCGCGGCCCCAGCAGCCCGGACCCCGGGGCCAGACGCCGCGCCGGCGGTGGCCAAGCCGGGCGGGCGGCCGGGCAGCAGCGGCGGCGGAGGCGCCACAGGGGCGGGAACCGGCCGCTCAGCCCCGGTCCCCGGTGGCCGCCGGGTGCCCGACGCTGGCGGCCGCTGCGTCCGGGCGGGGGCCGGGGCGCTCAGGAGGGGCCTCAGGCCGGCCCCGGCGGCGCGCTCGCAGCCCCTCCAGCGGTGCGGCCCGAGCCCCGCCAGCTGCCTCCGCCTGCGACCGAGCCCCGCGCGCCGCCCCGCGCACTCTGAGCCGCCGCGCGAGCGCCCCGCGCCCGCCGCCTCGCCCCGCCTCGGCCCCGCGCCGCGCCTGCGCGCTCAGCCAAGCGCCGCAGCGCGCGCCGCCCCGTGGGGCCTCCCGTGGGCGGCCCGCGCGCGCCCGCTCCCCACGGGCGGCCCCCGGGCGCTGGGACGGCGAGGCTGCGGAGCGCACCGACCGGGGCGCGGGGCCCGGAGAGGGCGGCCGGCTCGCCCAAGGTCACCCAGCCACGGGACGGGGCTCGATCCCGCACGCGAGCCCAGGCTCGCCCGCGCTGCCCCTAAGCAAGCTCCCGGACGCGCCTAACTTGGGCGGCGTTGCTGCGCCCTCGACACTGGCCAGAAAACCAGGCGGGCGCCTTCCTTCCCCCGCGTGACCGGCCTCCCGAGACCCCGGGCGCGAGGTCGGTTACATAAAAGCGCGCGCCCTTCAGGGCGTCTTTGCCATCCCTGACTTGCTGGTGAGGGTGGGGGGTGCCAGGTCCTGCACGAGTGAGCCGCCGTGCCAGGACAGGATGTCCTCTGTCCCCTTGGCCCGAGGGCCCAGAGGCTTCCCCTGGGGCGCGGGGACTAAGTGTCCCCCAGCGAGTCAAGGTCCTTGCCTGTGCCTCCGCGCACTGACCCGGAGTTGGATACTCGCTAGATTGTTTTATGTAGGGGCAGCTGGCTGCTCTATCCTGTCCGCAGTGACCCACCGCCTCCCAACCCCTCCCCACACTGTCCCCGGCACCACCCTGGCTCGGGTGAGCGGCCGTCTCCGCCTCAGAGCCTCCCCGAGAATATTCCTAAGTTTGGGCAGGCTTCGTGACCTCGTGCCTCGGTTTCCTCATCTACTTCTTTATATATCTCCAGTGTTGGCCATTTAGCTCCTCAGGGAGCACCCCAAACTCTATCGCTGAGTTCTTGTTTGTTTTGGAATTGTCTTCCTGGCCTAGTTGCCCTGTGGGTCGTCGGAAGCTCAGCTTCCTGCCAGCTGTAGCTCTGGGGAACACATGGCAGACAGCAGCCTCACTGCTGGACCTGCTGGACGCCCTGCAGGCCGCGGTGCGCTGAGCCCCCAGGAGACAGCATGAAGGACAGTTGCTGGCGCGCCTCTTCCACCCCAGGCTGCGGACTCGGGCTGGCACGGCAGCGATGCTGCTGCTTAATTCGACCTCCGTCTGAGTTTGTAAGCCCCTTCAGGTGCCAGCACCCCCGCGGGCCCCCAGGGCTTCAAGGGGAATCCTCTTCTGCATCTCCTGGCTTAGGTCTCTGTGCACAGAACTTACCTTGGGGCGTGTCCATTAAGAGCAGCTTGTGTAGGGAGGGAAGCTGGGGAGGAGGGTCCTGCAGCTACTCGGCTGCCGCTCCTCCCGCAGCCTCTGATCTGGGCCTTCTGTCCAGTGACAGTCCTGACCTGCAGAGACCCCCGTGTTTATTGCATGCTTCCTAAGGACCAGGTGCCCTGCTGTGTCTTGGCCACTGTCCTTTCAGCACCCCCACAGGGGTTACACAGTTACAAACCTGGACACCAAAGCTCAGAGCTCTTCCATGGCTCATCTGGGGTCCCACTGAGGCCAGCGAGGACACCCAGGCCCACTTGTCTCTAGTAACGGCCTCTCTCTCCTCCTTCCTGATGCTGCCTTCCCAGGTAGCTGCGCTCCGTCCCCTCCTTGGAGCAGTTGGCAGCAACATCCCGCCAGCAGCTGGAGAGGAGGGCTGCGCACCAGGAATCTGACAGTGAAGGCGCTGCATCTTCTGCTCCAGCCCCTCCTCCTCACAGCAGGTGCCAGCGCATGGAGTGCTGAGTGCAGACCCTCCAGGGAGGAGGGGCTCAGGAAGCCATCCCACCCCCCAAGCTGGCTGAGCCCTGCTGTGGGCCACCTCCACACCCTCTGGTCTTTGTGAGGGCACTTTGCTGCAGGAGCGAACCCTCAGGTCCTCCTGCAAATGAGAAAAGCATTCTGATCTTGAGAAAGGCGGTGATTTTCCTACCTGTGGCTGCAGGAGCTGCTCCCCTCAGTCACTGGGTTTCCAGGCCCCAGGTCTCCAAGGCCACTGCACTCCACGGCACACTGAGCCCCTGTGTGATTCTTGTCTTCCTGGAACAGACTCCCTAAGCTGCACTGAGAAACCCCCGGTTCCCCTTTATCCTCTGGTTAAATCATCAACTTGCCTCCCTGACGCAGGTTCAAGCCATCCCTCACCATCGCAGCCTCACCCAGCATCATGGTCAGCCAGCACAGCACCAGCAGCTGGCCGTCAGTGTGTGCCGTCTGAGTCCGCACCTGCCTCCGGGGAAAGATGGCCTCTTTCCTAGCTGGCCTCGTGCACTGACTGCAGGAGATCAGGCAGCCCCATAGCAGCTCCATGTTCCCAAAGGGGACACAAAGCACAGGGAGAGCATCCATGAGGACTTTCTGCATCTGTCCAGGACTATAAGCTGCTTGCCGCTTGTTCCTTTTTGCAGGAAGGTGAGCCCTATCCAGGTATGCCAAGACCCTGCTGTGCCAAGAGAGAGGAAAAACAAACCTGAATGTGTCCAGGGCCCTGGGTGTGTCCCTGGGCTCTGCTGCTTGCTAAGGGCGCTGCAGGGAGAGGAGGTGCAGCAGGGAGGAACAGGGAGCTTGCTGAAGCAATGACTGCCCTGCTACAGCCACCTCGTGTGTGCTCCAGTTCATTCTTAGCACGTCAGACCCTGGTCTTCTGGGGGCTCCCTTGCTTAGGACTGTCTTCAGAGCCGGTTCATCACCTCCACCCCAGAGCTTTGACCAACGGTCAGATGGCAGCAGGCACTCACCGTTCTCTGGGGAGCCACATCTGACCAGCAGCCCCCTCGCCAGCATCGCTCCAAGTCCTCAGACAAATGAGTTTGTGTCATGTGAACCAGACACCAAAAGATGGCACACCCTCACCTTGAAATCAGTCCTTGACGTGTCTGGAGGAAGCCACCAAGACTATTCAGTCTTATGCCCAATTTAGCTAAAGACTCCGAGCATGAGTGGGGAAGACAGAGAAGCCGTCCGAGCGAGGAGCCCTCACAGAGCCTGTGACACGTGGATCAGGAGTGGCTTCACTGAGGACCAATCCTTCCGTCCATGGCTGTGCCTCACACTCCAACAACCTCCATAGACCCTGTGCACTCAACAGGAGGAAGTGTAGCTAGAAGCAATAGTAGGTGGCTGGCAAGCCACCAGCCTTTAGAGATGAGGCAACTGTTGTCTGAAAGTTTCAGTGATCCAAAGATAGAACTGAGCGTATGCGTGTGTTTCTCTCTCGCTCGCTCTCTCTCCAACCCTTCCATGCATGGGGGGTGCAATCAGTTCCTCCAGCCCAGCCCGTCACATACCTAAAGACGTCTACTCTTTCACCCTAGGTTCATGTATCCTATCAGTGTCACTGTTAGACGGAAAGAAAGCCCAGTTTCCCGTGGAGACTTGCTTCACCAGAGAAGGGAGCCATCCTGGTTCTGTTGCAGCAGCAAAAGAGCCATAGGCTTTGCGTACGCACCCCCTAGTGGCCACATGCGGAAGCGCGTTGTCCCAGAAAGTTCCTGTTAGGGTTGAGAATGCCTTGGTTTTGAGAGGGTCTCCACAGGGACCCCCACCAAGGTCTGTAGCTCCACCCCCCAAAAGGGGAACAGTTTCATATGATCATAGGTGGAAGACAGTGAAAATTGAAATACGACAGAAGGCGGCAGAGGGGAACAAAAGCAAAGGGAAGAAAGATCCAGAGTGGGAAGGAAAGCTTGATGGCGGGGGTAGGGGAGGACATTTCTCAGTGGCAGGCCTTGACGGAGCGGACAGTAATACTGAAGAGCCAGACTCGCCTGCACAGCAGCTTGCCCTGCAGCCTTCAGGTGCTGCCGACAAGCCAGGGACCAGATGGGTCAGGAGCCCCCAGGCGTCACCTCGCCTGACTCGCTCATCTTTTTCCAAGTCTCCATCTTTCTTTACCCCTATCTTCTGAGCTGTTCTCTTCCTGTTTTATTGAGATGTAATGAGAACAATAAAGACTTCAGCCAAAACCCTGGGGGGGGGGGGGCAGTGCTTGTGAGCTCTTAGATACAACCGTCCTAGAAACTGTTACATTGTCTTCCCCTTTCCAGCAGCCGCCCGGCATCCTGCCCCTCCTGCAGAAGTGCCTGGTGGATTTCGATAATGCATCAGGTCATCACCACCTCTAGTGCTTTGTAAGAAGCTGTGATTTGGGAAGTGCTGCTGAAATGTAAAACATTATTGCCACTGTAGTAAAACTATCCATGCTCATCTCCTAACTCACTCTTTCTTGTCAGGTCGCCTGGAGGGAAATGCACACACAGATAGTCCATCCACATTAGCGGCGTCTTCTACGGTAAAGCTGTCCATACCTTAGTTTGACAAAATAACCAGAAACAAAATATTTCCAGCAGTGTCAAGTTACCCGTGGTGCTTGGACAGCTACCGAGAGGGTGATGAAGCTTTCAAAGTTTGCTGCAAAAGTGAGCATGTACCAGTCTCAGAAAAACTCCAGCTCGTACTTTGTTTTGTTTGAGTTAGACCTGAAGTGATGAGCTTAACTGAAACAGCTGTGGGAAAGGAACGGGTGTAAGACTGGGGCAGCGTGCTCGGAAACATCACCGAATCTTCAGCACCCTCCCTTGTCCTCTGAGCCTTTGTCCCTGGATTCTTTCTCTAGAAGGCGACACAAGCCTTGTGGATGTCAAAGCCCTCTCTCCCCAGGCTTGGTGTGTACCTGGCTGACAAGAGATGCCTCCACCTCACTTGTTCCTTGCTGATGGCGGAGAGAGGCGGGATGCTTGTTACACCCAGGCAAGCCTCAGGTGGCAGCCAGCATGAGAGGACGTCCCAGCAGCAGCTTCCGTGAAGCCTTAAGCCAAGAGTCAATTCTCTCCCGCTTTCCTAGCTACCCTTACTGTTGACTGGTGTGCAAAGAAGCAGCTGTTTGGATCTACACAACAGATCTGTGCCAGATCCTACAGGACGACCCACCCCTGAGCCTCTTCAGGCCGCTCTTTCCCTACATGTGGAATGAAGGCACTGACGCCCTCCAGGGTTACTCTAAGGTGGCCATGAGCTCAGGGTCCATATGGAGCTTACTTAGCACAAAGCGTGGTCCTCGGAGGGCCCAGAGTGGGTGCAGAACCAGTAGGGCTGCACCATCCAATAGAAATGTCGTGAAGATCTCAGTGCTTTTAACTCCATGGATTCTAAAAGAGCCGCAATAGCAACTACCTAAAAGGTAATTGTGAGAATAATATAATAAAATTAATATTTTAAAGTGTTTAGAGCAGAGCTATGTACCTGGTGAGCATTTTATGAAGATTTCCTAAGTAACTATGTCTTTATAAATAGGTATTGTTGGTTCAGTAAACCAAATTTGGCAGATCGAATTAGAGAGGCTGGTGCTGGTCTGCGATCCTGTGATCAAATACGAACTGTGTCCAGAAAGGAGTTAGAAAGTGCCTGAGTCAGCGAAATTCAGAAACCGTTCATCTGTACAAGTCACTCAGATCCACTGCTTAGCATTCTGTGGCCTGAGAATGACTTGATTTTTTAAATCACATAACAAACAAAGCCCTGTCAATAGTTGTTTGTTTTTTATCATGGACTACAGAATATACGGGCTAGAGGTGAGAGTCTGGGTCATCTTTTACCAATGTGTGCATGTGAGCACCTCAAGATACTGCACCATTCTCTGAACCTCCATTCTCTCGTTTCTGAGTTGAGCATGATGATTCTCCTGTAAGATACCCCTGTGTGCACATTACCGTTTCCTTACACCATTCCTCTTCCTTGTTTTAAAAATATTTGTTTATTTGAAATTCAGAGTTACCTGGAGAAAGAAAGACAAAAAGTGTCTCTGTGTGTGTGTGTGTGTGTGTGTGTGTGTGTGTGTGTGTGTGTGTGTGTGAGACAGAGAGAATTTTCCATCTACTGATTCCCTAAACGGCTTTAATGGCTAGGTTTGGGACAGGCAGAATCCAGGAGCCCCGATCTCCACCTAGGTTTCCCACACGAGTGCCAAGGCCTGAGTGAACACCTGTTCCATCTTCTGCTGCCATTCTAGGATGCTGGATCAGAGCAAGGAGAATGCACACAGACAGAAAATGAGAGGAGTTGGTCTTGTTCTTCTAGAACACGTCTTTCACCGGAACTAACCAGCATCCCATGGGAAATGCCAATCCCTTCTGAGGACACCCACCCCCAGTGACCTGACTAGTTACTCTCCACTAGGCCATATCTCTTAAATGCCCTAACTTAACATCACCACTCTGGAGACCAAGCTTGCAGCACATGACCCCTGGTGGGGGTACTCCAATCATATGCCTTGCATAGAAGCAAACACAAAGGCTTTGGAGTCCAACGTATTCGTTCCAAGATGTGTACCAGCTCTCAGCCAGAGAGTTCATTTTCCAAGACTGCTTCTTCTGCTGTAAATACATGCTCTGTGGAAAAATCTGAGATGATGTGACTTTATAAGTTGTGTGCACATAGTAGGAGCTTGGTAAATGATAAGTGTCATTCTCAGTGCATGTCCTTGTTGGAGTAAGATTACGTTTCTCGTCCCATCCAACAAGCCACACATAGCAGATAAAGGGAGAAACGGCTACAGAAAGTGCTCCCGCACTGCCGAGTTATTTCCAGATTTCTAGTACAAAGGTTGTCCTCCAGAAGCCAAAGCCACTGCCGCCGAGGAAGCTGCTAAGCTCTAATGACACGAGGACACTTCAAGTGAAGCCAAGCAGATGTACTGGAGAAATTGCTTCAAATAGGCCTCCAAAATTAGCCGGGCATTAGCGGCGTTTGTGCAGAGTGGCTGTTGCAGTCATTGAACAGTTTCTACAAGATGTCAAGCTTGCTCTTGTAACGCTTCCTTCGGATTAACCAAGAGCCCTTAAAACAGGCAGTCCCTGATTGTTTTGTATTTGTTTCTTTGCCTTTCACGAAGTAGTTTTTCATATTCTTCTGCATTCTTCTTCCCCAAGCCGCCACTCCTCCTCCCACATCTTGCTCTCCTTCAGGGTTCTCTCCTAATGAACTGCTTCTTTAGCATTCCAGAAAGCTGGCCACTGCTCCCCTCGTCCCCACAGTGACTCAGGTCACCCAGACAGTGGCTTCCCTGAATATGTTCAGATTCCTGCTTGTGGACACCCTCTCCCTCTTACCCACAGTCTTTTGTGGTTTTGTGCCCTCTGGTCTCATTTTTGGAGCGTTACCCATGCTGCACCAGGCTGGCCTTTAGAGAGGCAATACGCCTGTTTCTTGCTTGCTTCACACCCATCAAGGGTCTCCAAGGCTGGCTCCAGCAAGCCTTTTATTCAGCCAACAAGGCTGCATGGGAGTTGACCTTGATACTCTTACCTCTTTCTGATTACATCACTTCAGCCGCAGGGATCTCTGTTTGGGGGCCTATGTTGTGAACGAATTGAATGGGAGTTCTTTTTGCTAGGAGCGTTAACTCCAACATTCTCCTGGCCCTACTAACCTGCTTCACATCGGTTTTTTCTCCCCAGATTACTCATCCTTCATGATAGGAGATCATTTCCTCGGAGGTCTGTCTCCTCTGCCTGGCGGAAGCACATGCAATAGAGTTTCAAGTTCTGTCATCCAAGCAGAACTTGTCGTGCTGAACTAAGGTCCAACAGAGCTCGCACAGCCTCATCCAGGAGCTCCCACCCACGCCGTACCATACATATCTGTGTGCACTCGGGCATTCGCACATGGAGACACACGCACGAGCTCATGTGGGCACACACCACACAAACACTGGGTCTGGACACGAGAAAGGCCCTCCGTAAGTCAGCGCGTTCAGAGACAGAAATGTCATCACGCGCAGGCGTTCTTCCGCCTGAGCAGGCAGCTCCGCATTGACGCAGTGTTACTGAGTGAGTGCGTGTCGTGTGTTCTTTCCTGAACAGACTTTGGAACACAGTCCTTGCCTGCGTGGAGCCTAGAATCTGGAGAAGGAAATAGACATGCCATGATCTCCTTGCTCTGTGACCTTGATAAAGTACTTTTTTTGTGGATATCAAGTCCATAGTCTTTTGCATGGGTGACCTGAATGAAGTTCTGGGCCTGTCCTAGCCTTTGCTAGGGGAGTGAGGCAGCAAATGTAAGATAATTTGTGCTCGCTCTCTCTCTCTCCCTTTCACATAAAATGGAAATATTAAGTAAATAATGATTTAAAAGGAAAATGTGAGTGCTATCTTCAGAATATTATTGTGGAATGAAATAATGTATGTCAATTGCTGAGTAATAACCTTCTATAATTGATGTGCTATCTAACCTGAAATGATAAAAACAAATTTTCAGAATACCAGGATAAGATCTCTCTTTAATAAAGTCATTCCCTATTTTTATTACATGAGCCAAAGAATGGAGAGTTGCAGAGAACACTAAATTCTCCAAGGGCAGAGAGCAGTGTCGGCAGTGACCCAGGTGACTTCTTAGGCAGCGGTATCAGGGAAGGCCTCTCTGAAGAGGCAAGCAGAACGGCGGAGGGGTCAGCGCTGGACGTCGGCGGAGGGGTCAGCGCTGGACGTCGGCGGAGGGGTCAGCGCTGGACGCCGGCGGAGCGGCAGGAGGGGTCAGCGCTGGACGCCGGCGGACCGGCGGAGGGGTCAGCGCTGGACGCCGGCAGAAGAACCTGCATCTTTCAGATATTCAGCTCTGGTTCCTACACCTTCTCTGTAGCTCTCCAGCTGTGTCCTTCAGTCAGTCATTTTTCCTCCCCAAGACCCGGGCTCCTTGTTGGCTCAATTACAAAGAGAATCTGAAAGGTTATAATGAAGAATATTATGATATTAATCCATGTTGCATACAGTGACTCATCTAAGTCCCCAAGCAGAGAGAATGTGGGAAGTGCTGATCTGCCCTCGGCTTCCTCATCTGCTCCTTATGCTAAGCGTCTTCCAAAGCAAACAGGTGCTTCCCCCAGACCAAGACTTGTACAACAGGCTTAAAAACCTGGCTGATCTAACCCCAAAGTCTGGGCCCTTTCCACACACTGTTCAGTCAAATCCAGATCCATCCCCACCAACTCACACTCATTCCAAAAGAGGTCTGTTTTCATGAATTCTCTCCTTTATTCCCTTCATAAAGGCGATCCCAGTCTTCCCCCCGTTTTACAGGAGACAAACAAGAGATGCTCTGTGTGGTGTGTCTAGTTGCGGGGCTCCTAGAGCAGTCCTGAAGGCTTGGGGGCTGCGGAAGAGGGGGGTGCTTGGAATTAGCTTTCTGTACAATACCAAAGGATATTATTTCTCCTATATAATGGATAAAGAAATTGAGGTCAAAGGTTATTCAGCTTCTAAGTGGATGAGGCAGAATTTCTCCCTTCTGAGAATGGTCGCTGTGTCTGTTCACGTCTTGTCTTCCTGGGTCTTTTGGAAACTCCCCTTACTCCACTCCACATTCTGAAAGCTCACTCCTCCTGTCCCCTCAGACCCACCATCTCCTCCTCTGCTTTCTTCTCTTTCAAACTTAAAAGTCATCTCTCGTGTTAACATTTCATTTTTAAACTATCTGTTAATACAAACAGAAAAGGTTTCATGTATTTCACAGAGACAATTCTAGGAAGATAGCCACACCTGCCTTCCATCCTCCATCCCCCAAACTCACCTCATTTTTTCCTTTATTTTTCACTTTCAATTTTTGCAAGAACATTTCTTTTGTATCCCATATATATGGCTTTCAGAGAACTCATCCTCAAGGGAAAAAAAAGAGATCAGTTTATACATTTCTTTGAAAGGCAGAGAGAGAGTGTCAAAGAAGGGGGACAGGCAAAAAGAGTTGAAGATGTTCCGTCCACTGGTTCACTCCCCAGATATGCTTACAACATCCAAGACAAGTCCAGGCCAAAGCCAGGTGCCTGGAACTTCATCTGAGCTCCCACATGAGTGCTAGGGGTGCCCAACATCTGGGCCATCTTCCCCTGCCTCTCCAAGTGCATTAGCAGGAACCTGGGTTGGAAGCAAAGGAAGAGGACTCAAACAAAGACTCCGATCCTGGTTGCAGTCCTTCTTAGCTGAGGTCAGCCTGCTGCACCACAACACTACCTTCCCAGCTCCCATCCCTCAACAGCTCATGCTGACAGCAGGTCCCTGCTGTCTGTACCACCCCTCCTCAGGACTCCCAGAGCATGGAGCTTCCTCATGTCGGGACAGCCACCTGCTGGTCTTCCGCACTCCCACTTGGTTATGCTTTCCTGGAGGCCAGAAGGCATCAGTGAACCGTTACTGTGTCACCATGAACTCCTAGGGAGTAACAGATTTTAAAGTATGGTTTAGTGTGAGTGACTCAAGTTTGTTCTGAGCTGTAGTTGTAAAAAAGGAAAGCGAACTATAAGTAACTGGTTTCAGCATTTAGCAACTAACTAGAGGATCTTTAAGGGGTGGAGGGGGAAAGGCTTATAAATTAGGGGTGCTCTGTTCTTATCCTCAGGAGAAGCATCAAGTTTCAGGTCTTCAGCAACCATTCCTGAGAAAAAGCGTGTCAATTTCTTAATAGTTTGTTACATATCAGATTTAAGGAGCCAATCACATTTTTAAAAAGAGGGGAGGCAACAATATCCATTTGAGTCAAGTTGAAATTTATGCAATCTTTTGTTGTTGTTGTTGTTCTCATAAAGAAAATTCTTGTGAGTAGTAAGGAAAACCACTGCACTTTGAGCTCTTCCTCTGCTACGCTCAGAATACGCTGCAGCCGTCTGTTCACTGATGCACTGAGCGCCCGGTGCTGGCCAATGACGGACAAGAAGGAGTGGATGGAGCTTCGTGGTATCAGCTCATCTCCACCTCGGAGGAGAAATTATGCAATGCACTTCACGTCAGGGGCAAGGAGAACAGCAGACTAGAAGGGGGTCCCTTGGGTCCTTAGGGCCACAGGAGACTCATTGAAGAAGGACAGGAAGAGAAATGAGGAAGAATCCAAGCCCTTTCTTTTACAACCCAGTAGCAAAGCCCAGCCTAGACCCCCTGCCTGACTTGGTTGGTCTTCACAAGAATGAAACAAGCTTGTCCCTAAGCTCTTCCTGCTTCTATCAGTTATGTATATACACATATATGCATGTGCTATATTTGTGGGAAAAACATTTCAAAAGTTCATGGAAAGCAGAATTTAAAAATAAGCTTATCCTGGGTGTAATTTTTTTTTAACTCTGTGGATGTTATTTATTTCTTATTTTGTTTGTAAACTATGTTCTTCCACTGTGTGATTTGACCCTTAAATGAAACTTTGTTAACAGATGCACACACAAAACAACTGACTGCATATCCAGGAGAATGAAATTTGGGGGAAAGAAAAAAATACAGTCAGATCATGCTTGTTTTAATATTTATACAATCAGCCTCTATATGCAGCAGAGATTTCTGCAACAGTCTAAAATCATCTACATTTCCTTAGACAGTATGGTTAATAGAACAAAGTCTGCTAAGAATCAGTTCTCTGGAATCTGTAATTAATTAAGCAAAGGAACAGATTGTATTTAAATATCTATTGAAAGAATATCAACATTATTATTATTCTGTTCAAACTGCTTTTCCCGTAATGCATCTCATCCCTCTTTTTTCCCTTTACAGCATGTGGCTGCAAAGAAGTTCTTAAAATAGGCAGCGTTTTTAGAATACAATTCTACTCATTGCAGGACTGTGTCTCACTTGCCCCAATAGTGTCTTCTTCCACCAACTCGTCTCTGAGATTTCAATGTGTTAGCTTTATTCTTTGCAGCTAAGGCTTCCTGCGCTTTATGTTTTTAAGTTTAATTTATTGACTTACTCATTTGCTTGAAATGGAGTGGGGTGGCAGGGAGGCAGGAGAGAAGAGAGAGAACCTCCCATTTGTTGGTTCATTCCTCCAAATTCTTGCAATGGTTAAGACTGAACTTGGCTGAAACCATTGCAAGATGGGATCTCAGTCTGAGTATCCCATGTGGGTTACAGGGCCCCAAATATTTGAACCAGTATCTGCCGCCTCCCAAGATACATAGTAGAAGAAAACTTAGACAGGAATTTAAAACAACATTCCAAAAAGAGTGTTAAATGCCAGTCTGCCCCCCAAGACATTGTTTTAAACTTGGAAATACCCAGAAGTAACTCAGACTGACCCCTTTCCATTTTTTCCTTCCTTCCTGTCATTCAACTATTTTTCCATCCTGATCTCTCTCCAACACATGACATGAAAACTTGTCATCTGTGTTTCTAATTGGAATAAGAATATGAAGTCTAGGACCTGGCTTGGTGGCCTAACAGCTAAAGTCCTCGCCTTGAACGCCCAGGATCCCATATGGGCGCCAGTTCTAATCCTGACAGCTGTGGTTCCCATCCAGCTCCCTGCTTGTGGCCTGGGAAAGCAGTTGAGGGAGGCCCAATGCTTTGGGATTCTGCATCCATGTGGGAGACCTGGAAGAGTTTCCTGGATCCTGGCTTCAGATTGGCGCAGCATCGGCTGTAATGGTCACCTGGGGAGTGAATCATTGGACGGAAACTCCTCTGTCTCTCCTCCTCTCTGTATATCTAACTTTGCAGTAAAACATAAATAAATATGCTTTTAAAAAAAGATATGAAGTCTAATGAACCATCACTACCTTTGCCATTGCTTTATCCATCCAGGAGGCCAAAGTACCAGCAGAGCTCAGGCTGACTTGGACTCACATTGACTTGGGGATCAGTACAGCTGGAGAGGGGAGTAGAAGCCGCTCCCCTGCTTCTGCACAGTGCATGGAACAGTCCCTGGTGCCCTACAGTCAGATAAACCAGGAAGCTAACCCAACTGCAGTAAACCTAGAATTGCTGGAAATGAAGGAATTTGAGCCTAATCACATCATATTCACCTGGATGCCAAGAAAATAGTTATTCAGGATGAAGTGGGGCTTTTCTTGACCAGATGAAAATTATCAGAGAAACATAGGTTAAAATTCCAAGTTTGAATCATGAAATTGGAGGGACTTGGAGCAAATTATTTGACTCTCAGAGTCTTCATCCCGAGATGAGGCCAAGAGCACAGCCGTAGAATGCCGTGAGGATGGACAATCATAAACAGATCTCCGAGAGAGTGTGACACGTAATCCTCATGCAATACCTGTTTACCATCAGCAAGAGCATTAGTGCCTCCACTGCTTCAAGGTGAAGCCGTGATTTTAAACTCCAGCCTTGACATTATTCTCTGATAATGCTTGCTGGATGAGTGAAATTCCACCTGCTTATTTGTTAAGAAACCCTAGTACCTACACAGGTGTGCTGCCATGCAAGGCACTGGAAAAAAAAAGAGAGACAGGATTCTGGTCCTTAAGGAATCAACCTTTGTGTTTGAATAGAACATTTAATCTGCCTCATTATTTGGTAGCAAACTGAGCCAGCTGCAAACTCCCCTGGAAGCCAATGAAATGAAGAACCTAAACCGCTTCATCCAACAACCTGCCTTTTCTGTCCAGAACATTGGTTAAGAAATCAAACAACTGCTGCCTCATCTTCATGGCCAATTGCCCAGAAAGGTAGGACAAAAACTCACCAACTGTCACCCTGTGTTCCCAGGCTTAACATCTGCCACTCAAACTGTATTTCTGTGTGGAGTCATAGCTAATCTGGAAAAAAATAGCCTCCTAAAAATTGCATGTATTTGAAATGCACAATGGCAAAAATGAATGTGTAAACACAGTGCATGTAATTCTGGCTTTCCCGTTCAATTATCATGTTCTCAGGCATTTCCATTCGGTCATACTTTTATCCAAGTGCTCACACAGCTGAGAGAATCCAGGCCTCTCCTGTGTGTCAAACACCATGCAAGGTGCCTTTCCAAATCACCTCTAATTTGTGCAATACATGGGCAAGATAATTACTATTAATCCCATTACACAGATGATGAAATGGAAGCTTCAGTAACTTTATCATTTTCATGTCGTTAGTATGGGCAGAACCAGATCCCAATTTTGAAACCACGCTTCTGATGAGCTGTAATGGTATTGCCCTCCAAACACAGGTTAAAGGTATTGCCTCCTGTGTTTTTCTCTTGCCTCGATTCAATGATGAGTCCTTTTGTCTGTTGCACAGCCTCTCCCACTCCACACCCAACCATTCCAAAACCATGTGTCCTTTGGCTTCAAAACCAATCTAGACCTGCAAATGCCTCACTCCCCTCTGCATTCTTTATCCAAACACCCTGCTTTTTTGCCTTTGTGCCCTGGAGTGTGTTCTCAACTGCACAGCCGGGGGATGCTATTTCAGATTCAAGACTTGCTTTCTTGCATTCCCATTTGAGTCAAGGCTTCAGCCCAAATTACCAAAACCTACCCCCTTCCTGGCCTAGATCCGACTGTCCACACTGTCCTTTCATTGTCTTCAGGGTTCCTTTTGTTGAAAACCCAGTTGGACTACACTCACCACTTTCACATCTTTGCTTAAATGTTGTCTCTGGGTGAAGACATTCCTGATCAATTTCATTAAAATTGCACTCCTACCTCTCCCTGCTTGATTTTTATCCATGCCTTCTAATCAGTTTCACTGTCTAGCATGCCACATACTTACAACTTTGTCACAAAGTGACTTCTTATTCTAGGAGTCTAGCAATTTTTGCTTCTTTGTTCTCCAATGTATTCTCCATGCCTGCCACATACTGGGTGTGGTGAGTCAAGATACAAAGCTGATCTTGCAGTGATACTCAATGACTTTCAAAAAATAAAGCACACACGAGTCTTAATCCTGAGCATAGAGACCACTCTGCAGCAAGATCTACAAGGGAGATAGACCCACAAAAAGAAAGGTGAGAGTTAATGTAACATTTTATTGCCAGCTAACCTTGGCTCCAAACTCCAAGTGGAGGGCTTTGGTAAGTTAGGCAAGTCCAAGTGGTGTCAAGTGTTGTCTACGGGACCTTAATTTACCACTATATATCCAACAAGATAGCCAATCATGTCACTCCTTGATAAAGATATGAAAGGCAAGGAGAGAGAGCCTCTTACTACAGGTTTGGTTACAAGAAGGAAGCACAAGGAAGAATCACATTCACCAAGGAAGAGAGAGAAGAAATATGGTCACTCTCCTGTTCTGACCTTTAGAACACAGTGCATTAGTAATCTGGAATCTTACCAGTCCAATCAGTGAGCTTTGGTCCTTGAAAGCAGGATGCTCCGAGGACATTCCTGCGGCTGTCAGGCCTCAAATACACACCGAGTGCTCACAGCTTCTATTGCTTTCTATACTTCATGTGAATACAAGCATTTGTCTATATTTTTAAGGCCACATAAGCACTAAACATAATATCTCTATAGCAGTCCATCCGAAGGGGTGAGGGACTTAGTGTTGGTTGGAGAGGAGCCTTCACTGATGAAAATAGGAGTGCCCTTGACTCAGCGTCACAGCCTTGTGGAGGGACTGCATTTAACCTGCGACACTACGTTCCTGTTGACCTGGAATAAAAGGTGCCGGTGAGTAACTTATGATTCTGAAATCCCAGTTCTGGATGTGTACTGAAAAGAGCTGAAAATGGGAAGCAGGGATTCCAACAAATCGTATACGTCCCTATTCATAGTGGCACTATTCATGACAGGTAAAAGGTAAAATAATGGGAATGTCCCACTGGTGAGTTAACGGGTAAACCAATGTGGTACTTAATATTACTCGACCTTTGCAAGAAAGAAAATCTGACACTCTCTACACCATGGTTGAACCTTACCATGTGCCTGCCCCCCCCCCCCCCACCTTGCTCTCTATTACTCTGAATCCTTGAGCTTTGGGAAGCAAGGCAGGTCCTAGGGGCTAAGGCTTTGGGGAACCAGGCTGCCTCTTCTTAGACTCTTGATCTTGTGTGACTTTCTTGATCTCTCTGTGCTTCACTTTCCTGCAAGAAGAGCTAATGATAGACAGGGTGGCCTGAGCCCTAAGTTCTAAAAAAGACCAGTACAGGTTTCTTCCAGTCACACTTACCTGGAGACCAAGGGCACACTCCACTGGGTTCTTCAAACCTCCCTTCAGGCTATGGTCAAGGTGTAGGGGGCTCCAGAATCCCCACCAGAGCCTCCCTCATTCCCTCCTTGACTGTCCTGAGGGAAGATGGTGTCGTGTCATTCCTGGGCCTGGGACTGTTGGAGAAAATTTCCTTGACTGAGTTTGAACTTGTGACTGGACAGTGCATACAAACACTGAGCATGTGACTCCTCAGATGAGAGACAAAGTATGAGTGGAGGAGGGGAAGGCTGGCCCCAGCCTGCTTCGTGGACGTTCAACACACAGGTAATCCTTGGGCCCTGCCCTCATGTGTGCTGGTGACTGCTAGCTCTTAGCACTGCCCTGTACTCCCAGAATGGACATGGGTGCCTTTCAACACTTTTCCTGGTGGACACTGCCTAGGTCTGTTTCCTCTTTTGCAGGCCCAGTCATCATTTTACTTCCTGCCTGGCTTTTCAGTCTTCAATAATACCAGAGCCCATCTTTTTGGAAGGAATCAGTGGCCTTTCTTTCCACTTTCCATTCCATGGAGGCCCAAATTTGGATTTCTTCAGGAGTAATTTGTTCGCATGTTCAACATTGTCCTTGATACAGCAAACTGTTTTCTGTGTTCCCCTCTTCCAGGAGTGAGCCTAAGGCTGAGATAGGCCTTGTGTACGGAATGGGAGCCAGGGTCAGCTTGGCCTTGCCCTTCATAGGACCTTCCTGCACCAGGCTGGACTGCTTGACACCTCCACCACAGCCTTTGGCTGGCATTCTGGTGACAGGTGTCCATGACTATTTGCCTCACCCAAGATACCCTGCCAATGTGTTGTTTATCTATGCCTGAACCTCTGGCACAAACTCTTGTCCACAGCCTTTTTTCTGTGGACACTGTTTATAACCCATTCAATGAACCACCAGACACCTGTTCCATGTTCTGAAGATTCCAAGGACTGCTTTGTGTAAAAGCAGAAGTGGCCAGAGAAAGTGAGAGGTTGATGAAAGCAACTGTTGTGATGGAAAGTTCTAGAACACCCAGTTTCCTGTCCCTGGTAGGCAACTGAGAGAGGTGAGTTCAGCAATTTCCAAGCAGTGGGCTTCTTCAGAGGGGGCAAGCCCTAGGGATATTACTTGTTGCTGTGCTGTAAAGCCTTGCCCAGTACAAGCACAGAGCAAGTGAATTAGTCAAGTGAATGGATAAATGAGTGAGTGTCTCAGATGATATTTTGTTAACTTTTTATTGTCACAACAAAATACTCAAGGCAACTATTATTAAAAAGAAGTGGTTTATTTAGGCTACAGTTGAGGAGGTTTAAGTCCAAGACTGAGCGATTTCATTGGCTTGGCCTCTCATGAGGGTGGCAGTCAGCAAAGGTAGGATGAGTGCAGAAGGAGGACCAATGTGATGATCCAGTGAGCAGAAAATGGGGCCTAGCTCAAACTCTAGCTAACTTTTCCATAAACCCTCTTAGAAGTACTCAAGAGGTCAATAACATTGATGGAAACCATCATCTGAGGATATACCCCTAATGACCTAAGGACCTGCTGCGAGGCCTACTCTCCTAGGGGTTCCATCACCTCCTAACACTCTCACCTTGGGGATCAGGCCTTATCACACAGGCCTGTGGAAGGTCCTATCTCTTAATACCATTCCAGTGGTAATTAAAGTTTACCATGTAGCACAGCAGGTTAAGGCACCACTCGCAGCTCCAGGATCCCACATGGGTGCTGGTTTGTGTAAGCCTGGTCTGAGCTCTTACTGCTCCACTTCAGACCCAGCTCTCTGCTAATGTTTTCAAGAAAGCACCTGCGGATGGGACAAGTGCTTGTGCCTCCGTGTCAATGTGGGAGAGTGATGCAGCTCCTGGCTCTTGGCTTTCCTCTGGCCCAGCCCTGGCGATTGCAGCCGTTTGGGAGGTAGCCAGTGGATGAAGGAGACATCTCTCTAACTCTCTCTCTAGTGATGCCTTTATAAACAAACAACTAAATACATCTTTATAAAAGTTCCACATGAGTTCTGGAGGAACATTCGAACTATAACAGTGTGTATGTGAAGAGATGAGGAATAAATTTACTTTCATGTTAGTTTCTGTAAGTGCTGCAGAAGAAAGGGACCCTCTTGGACTTAGCAGGAATTGTGCAGACAAGCACTGGGTTTCCAGGGCCCGGGTAACAACAGGGCTGGGACCCTGCTGTGACAGGGCCGCTCAGGGGCAAGAAGCACAGTTGACAGGTGAGTGACTTGAGCAGAGAGGCCAGTAATGAGGCTGGCAGTTTATCTTGGACAGTTGCAATGGGCATATATGTGCTCACAAGGCAGCATTTCCAGCACCGTGAGGACTGAGTAGACACAGCTGGGAAGCAGGAAAGTATTACAGGTTCTTGGGGGTCTGGAGAGAGGCATTGTCTAAGAAGAGCAGGGGTCTCTTGATGTGAGATTTCTTGGCTGTTACCTCTCACTGAGATCCCTGTTTGTCAAAACCGTCACAGAGTCACATTCTTTTACTGTGTTTCCAGGACCATTACGGTGTGTATGGCAACAACTCACTAAAGGTTTGTTGCATGAACAAATTAATAGAGATGTTTCTTGCATATGAAACAAAGATGTTTAAAAATTCTGTTTGCACTTGATTTGCAGTTGCACATCTGTTTCAGCTGTTGGCTATTTTAATTGATTTAGCTTTTTCTGTGCAGCATTTATAAAGTGGACTGTGGCAGTAATATAATTAAACTAATGTATGTACAAGTATAAACAGGTTTATTCAGGATGGGATTTAAGCCTCAATTACATGATATGACTATCACCATCTTGAACAAATTAAGAGTCAGTATGCTCTCATGCGAAGGTCAAGTCCCTTGAGAACACCTACGTTTCAGTCTACGTTTCTATCACTATGAACCTCATTAAGAATCAAATTCTGCCTGATATATGAGAAAAATTACGCTCTCTTCCTAGGATGTGAGACACAGTGATGGCAAGTCTGTGTGAATGGTACAGTCAGTAAGACGGTTCTAATTTCAAGTAATGCTGCCCTTGAACCGAAGTCTTCAATGAGGTGGAGACAGGTAAGTTGCTTTAGGAATTAGTGCTCAACTCTGAATCCAAGAAACTTAAGTGATAGGTGCCCTGACTTTCCCTGGCTTTAACCCAAAACCAGCGACCCAAGGTTCCCCTCCATTCAATACAACAAAGTTGGATCCCAAGGACTAAAATCATATTGGCCATTGGCCCATTGTACCACTGACTTCTTCCAAATTCTGTTTTCAGATTTTCTGAGGTTTTCTTTGATTTTATCAGCAATTGTTTTAAAGGAAATCGGCACCAGGCCATTGGATTACTGGATCATTGATTCTCATAGCCTCATAGATGGTGAAAAGCAAAGGCAGTTTTCAGTTCCATGTCAGCTTCTTCATGTTGCTATGCGGAAAGGTGCTTTGGCCCAATGTAGCACGGAAGAATCTGAATGCAGGAAACCCTGAGTTAGTTCTCTTGGCAAGCATCATTTATGGTAATAAGGCATCTAGGAGCTGTGAACTTTCATCAACTGTCTTTTTGTTGTTTTGCAGTACATATTTGTATCAGTCAAGCTTCCCACGATCAGTGATAATGGCTCATATCTGCTGTATTCCAATGCTCTAAGACAACATTTTAATCTTTCTTCCCCTTCCAGTAATTCTCCAGGGAGGAAAGATCAGAGCAAAGTCATGGATTCTAGGGCCAGAGAATGCCAGATTCCATTTCACCCAGCATACTGTTCCTCCATCTGTCACAAAGAACCTGAAAGTCCTTCGTGGTTCCTGTTTTTATTTCTGTTTTTGCTTTTTTGAAACAACAGTTCTGGTGGCTAACTTATACCAACTGGTCTGGTCTGAGTTGCTTTGTCTCAAGTCAGCTATTCTTTTTTTCTTTTTACAAAGATTTATCTATTTCTTTTTTTTAAGATTTATTATTATTATTATTTTTTTTATTGGAAAGGCGGATATACAGAGAGGAGAGACAGAGAGGAAGAGCTTCCATCCGATGATTCACTCCCCAAGTGAGCGCAACGGCCGATACTATGCCGGTCCGAAGCCAGGAGCCTCTTCCGGGTCTCCCACGTGGGTGCAGGGTCCCAAAGCTTTGGGCCGTCCTCAACTGCTTTCCCGGGCCACAGGCAGGGAGCTGGATGGGAAGAGGGGCTGCCAGGGATAGAACCGGCGCCCATATAGGATCCCGGGCGTGCAAGGTGAGGACCTTAAACACTGCGCCACTGCACCGGGCCCCGATTTTTCTATTTCCATTGGAAAGGCATATTTACATAGAAGGAGAGACAGAGAGAAAGATCTTCCACTTGCTGGTTCACTCCCCAAATGACTGCATCGGTCAGAGCTGAGCTACTGGAAAGCCAGGAGCCAGGAGCTTGCTCCAGTTTTCCATGTGAATGCCAGGCCCCAAGGCTTTGGGCCATTCTCCTTTGCTTTCCCAGACCATTAGCAGGAAGCTGAATGGGAAGTGGAACAGCTGGGACAGGAACCAGTGTCCATTGGGATACCGGTAGTTGGAGGTGGGTGATGAGCTAGTTGAGTTCATTCACTAATGTTGATTTCTTCATATTAACTGGTTCATGCAACTGTAGAGTCCTGGAGATCCATTACCTGACCTGGGAGGCCGGGAGGTGGGATACCAGGCAAAGAGCTGTGGTCCAGGGCCACGGGCAGCCTGGCAGCATATGCTGGGGACCGCTCCCATTCTTGGGGGAGGGAAGGGTCAGCTTTGTGTTCTAAGTGTGTACAAGTTAAATCTGCTCTTTCACTCAGAGCCCACAAACCTAAATGAAGCACACCCAAAGCACCTTCACCGGAATACACGACTAATGTTTGACTAAATACTGGTCACCATGGCGCAACCACTTAACACAGAACATTAACTGTTTCTGCACTGATCCATTGCAGAGCTAAGCTGGGATCCACAAGACATGATAGAATAATATGATCTTGAGAATGCCCACATCTTGATTTCTGAAATCTGCGGATATGTTATGTTATAGGGTCTTGAAAATCCCCATGTCTTAATTTTTATTGTTATAGGGCAAGGGAAATTAAAATTGCAGGAGGATTTTTAGACAGATAGTCAGTTGTTCTTAAAAAACAAAACAAAAAACAGGGCCCAGTGCAGTAGCCTGGCAGCTAAAGTCATCACCTTGCATGTGCTGGGATCCCATATGGTCATCAGTTCTAATCCCTGTGGTCCCCTCTTCACTTCCAGCTCTCTGCTTGTGGCCTGGGTAAGCAGTCGCGGATGGCCCAAAGCCTTGGGACCCTGCACCCACTTGGGAGACCTGGAAGAAGAATCTCCTGGCTCCTGTCCATTGTGGTCACTTCTCTGTCTCTTCTCCTCTCTGTGTGTCTGACTTTCCAATAAAAATAAATAAATCTTTAAAAACAAATAAAAAGCAAAAAAGCAGAAAACAAACAACACCAACAACAACCAGCCTTGGGACCCAGAGCCATCACCTAACTGTCTAAGCCATTGGTTGTGATGCCTGCATACCATACAGGTGCCAGTTCATGTCCTAGATGCTCCAAATTCCTTTCCAGCTCCCTGCTAAAGGAGTGGAAAATGGGCCAAGTGTTTGGACTCCTGTATTCATGTGTGAGACCCAGAAGAAGCTCCTGGCATTTGGCTTTGGAATGGCCCAGCTCTGGCCACTGTAGCCATTTGGGGAGTAAACCAGCAGATGAGAGATTTGTTTCTGCCTTACTTTCTTTCTGTACATCTGCCTTCAAAAACAGCTCTCTCACATGGTCTGGGTGAGCCTGCTGGAAACACAAACGTGCTCTGAGGCAATGACCCAAGCGTAATGCTCAGATACAGAGACAGGTTAGGACATGTGAACTGTGGCCTTGGAAGCTGAGGGTCTGTGGGGTCTGAAGGAGGAGGCAGACTCTGAGAGCTTCCAGAAGCAATGCAGCCCTGCGGATACCTTCACATTAGCCCAGGGAGAGCCACTTCAGATTCCTAAGATAAAATTCATGTGGTTTTAGGTCCCTAAGCTTGTGATCACATGTTCCCGCAGCAATAGCAAGCTGATAGAACTCTGCCTCTCTCTGTCCCCAGAGCTCCTCACTTTCGATTTCTGGGAAATGACTTCCTGTTTTCACTACAACATGATTTAATTTGGTCGGAGTTCTTCTAGAATAATAATTCTGATTTGTCTTTCATGCCAAATCAGGCACAAGAAGAGTCCAAGGTATCTGGTCTCGGTGGTGGCACCAAGGTGTGGGAATCCCAGGACTGGAAGGGAAGGGCAGCTGAGGACCCCGACTTGTCCCACTGCTGCAGGTGACTAGCTGAGGCTCGATGCAGGGAGACACTGGGCTGCAGTGGCACGATGAGGTGCCAGCTGAACCAGGCAGATGGAGATCATGTCCTCTGTCACTCTGGGCCACACTTCACAACCCTGCACGGGGCAGCAAGATGCAGGCCTCTGAGAACACAGCAGAGAGGAGGAAGCCAGGTTTAGACACTGCCTTGATCTGGCTGAAGGGCAGCAGAGGACAGCTAAGTGCCCCCAGACCTTTGGGATTATGGGGTGTGTACCTTAGGGACAGTGGTCCCCTTCGTGAAGGGGCCAGGTGGAGACTCGGCAGGGTAGCTGGCAGGGCCCTGGATTTCAAGAGGATTGCACAAGGCAACTTCAAGCTCCCTCTACCCGGCACTTCGAATCATGACTATAGGAAGTGCAAGCTCCTGATGCCGTCTTTAGAGCCTAGGGTTGCCTCTGTCCCTGGTTCTCCCCACCCTCCCTTTGGCCAAAGCAGCAGGAACAGCCCTCTGATTTGTGCTTTGTCACGTCCCCCTTTGTACCTTTTCCTCCTCCATTCCAGGCGGCTTGGAGATATATTTGTCCGACTTCAAAAAGCCCCCTGACAGTGGGTTGCTGTTGTGCGACAGGCACCACACAGGGGCTGAGCTCATTTGCGGGCAGCTCTCTCCCAGGGTCAGATCTGGTCTGCCCAGCTCCAGCCAGAGCCTCCCTGGGCTCCGGGCCAGCCTGCTGTGCCGTCCACACGCGCTGTCTGCAATCTCCACCTTTCTCTCCCGTGGAAGAAAGGATCAGTGGTGCGCCTGACCGTGCAGCTGGGCCAAAGCTCCGTGATCACTGAGCTGGGCTCCAGAGGACTGCCGCTGAGCCTCTGTGAAAGCCTGCACGCTCCGAGCCCTCGCCAGGGGGAGGGACACGTGGAACCGGGGAGAGTCAACAGAAAATGCGATTAGTATGCGCCTCCCCTCTGCAGCCCTCCTGCCTCCTCTCCCTTTCATCCTAATTCTGGTTACACGTTTAATATGCTTTCCTTACCGGAAGAAAACCACAATTATGACTCTATTGTCTTTTTTTCTTTTTTCTATAAATGAAATCCTATCACGGGGTGTTGGGCAGATTGGGGCTGGTTTGAGTGGTATGCGGTTCCCAAGCTCCAGATCAAATTTTCCCAAAGCAGCTCCCTCTGATTTTCACTCTCCATCAGAGGCCTGAATTGGAAAGAAGCCACTAGCCCTCGTCTGGGCTGACACCTGTTTTCTCTTTTGCATTCAGAGCCTTTCTCCGTGTGCAATGTTCCTTTTCTTTGTGTCTCGCCTGTGAGAAGAGAAGACAGAGACAGAAGGAGGACACAGCGGGGCCCTCATTCCTCCTTATTCCTAAACAAAGTCTCTGGGAGGGGATGGGGTCCTGGTTCTTTTCACTTTTGCAAATTACAGCTGAAAAAGAAGCCCTGATGGGAAGGGAGGGATGTGAGTATGGCTGAGCAATAAAACGGAAGGGAAGTGGATTTTTTCCCCTATACATTCTGAGTCACAAGTCAAAAGTTAGCCTGAGACCTGGTTGCTGCAAATTTTCGAAGTTTCAGTTTATTTTAGGACATTGTCATTTTCATGGTGTTTCCCTAGACCATTCTAGCATAAAGAGTAGTGTCTCCGACTCTGTGACACACTGGACCAAAGCCTTCCCAGCCACACGATGAGCCTCAGTCTTTGCTTCTCTTGGCTCCTGGAGGAACAAGCCTTGTGGACTGCCTTTGTCCTGGCAGAGCTGGTTCATGCCAACTTCTCTAAATGAACAAAGGGAGGTAAAAGGCCTCTCCCAGGCCACATCTGGAAGGAGGGGATGAATGTGTGAGCTGGGTCCAAGCCTGTCTGCTGAGTGTGTGAGTCACTGCTCTCCCGGAATTCCAGCCGCTGATACCGCCCCTGGCTCCTGCGCAGCCTTGCTTTGAAGCCACCTCCAGCTTCACTTCTAGCCAAACAGATTTGTAAGGGGGCTCTCCTGATTTTGTCTTCCAAACCATTGCATCTTAGAAAGCCACTTTCCCCTCAGAACTACGAGGCTCCATTGCTGTGGAACAAGCAATTCTGAGATCCAGAATTAATCTTAAAAACCACTGTCATTTTATTTACCATTTATTATAATGTGTGGCTGGAGAGTGGAGCAGGTCTCAGCTTTTCTTTCGTGTGGCTTTCATGGAGCTCCCTAACTGCTAGCCAGCTGCTCCGGAGGGCTCAGCTGGAGCAAGGGGACTTGATGGGCAGAGCCTGACGCTAGACACAGCAGGATGTTGAACAGTATCCACCGTGGCCTGTGTATCCTGGTGGTATGAAGTTAGTCAGACCCCTAATCTGGCCATAGTGTGTTCTTCTTACACATGTTCCATAAGAGGAAGACCAATTTGCTGCCTGTTATGGATGGACCATTTGTGTCCCATCCAAAATTCCCTTTGAAACCTAATTTTCAGAATATACCATTCAGAGGTGGGGCCTTCAGGAATCAAGTAAGCCATGCAGGCTTGTCCCTGGCACATGAGAGTAGTGCCTTGTCAAAGGCCAGGGGGCACCGCTCTAGGCCCCCTTAGTCATTCTGCTCTTTCTCTACATGAGGGCTCAGTAAGAGGCACCAAGCTGGAAATAAGACAAGCCCTCGTTGGACATCCACTGGCTTGAGATCAAGCTTCCCGGCTTCAAGATCTGTGAGCAATAAACTTCTGTGATGTATAAATCAGCCAGTTGATGGTGATTTTTTTTTTCTACCACAGCACAAGAGCACTAACATGCTGCCTTTGGCGATGGGATAGTTTTAGTACCTTGCTTGCAATTTCCAAGGTCAGGTTAGAAAAGGCATTGAAACTTCTACCTGGTTTACTCTCTGGGGACTTAGCTGATGCCTGATGACCCTGGAGCAGTCTTGCTGGAAAACACAAAGTTACAGCTGTGCCAAGGGTTCTAGTTGCTCCAACCCCAGTAGTTTGAGCTTTCCCATTCCAGACACACAAGATATATGGGTGAAAGAGACTTTGGACCAATTCAGTCTTGACTGAGCCACCAGCATGTCTGGAAACAAGGATTCTTCACCGTGACCTTCATAATTCATGTACATCATATATGGTTCTTTTACAGAAACAAAATTTTTGGGTAATTTATTTTGAGTTCATGGGCACCAGGACAGTGTCAACTGGGACAGGGGGATTCCAGGAATGCGTGCTCCAGGGCAAAAGTAGGTGACTCTGTTCTGCTATGAAATGGCCTTGGAAGTCAGTCACTTCCGCTATACCCTATTAGCCCACAGAGTGACAAGAGCCAAGGGAAGAGGGCTTGGGATTAATCTCTTTATTGGGAATAGGTTGCAGTTTGCAGTCATATTTCAAGATCTCCAAAATCAGCATTCATCATTTTCAGTGACAGCAGTTGCTTAAGCCAAAAAAGAATCGCTCCCACTTTCTCGTGCCCACATTCAAATCATCAGCAAACCTATAGTGACTCCTCCCTCTAAAGATTTTGCAAAGACATCTGTGCTTCTGCCCACCCCATAAGCTACTTCTCGGAGCCACCATAGTCTTCTACATGGGGTCCACCTATCACATCCCAACTTGGCTCCCTTCTCATTCTCTGCAGTACTGTCCACATACTATAAAAAAGCTTCTTCAAAAATGTGTTAGTTGGACCCTATCACTGTCCCACTAAGACCCATCAGCACCTTTCCACTGTAATTAGAGAGCCTCTAAACTCATTACAGTGGCTTACAAGGATTTAATGCACTGCCTCGTTCTTGCATCTTGAATACTGTGTTGTACCACAAGCTTTGTCTCACCCCTGGCCATATCCCATTGTTTCTTTTTTTTGCCTGGAATCTAATTTTTCTAGATCCTCAGAATGCCTGGCTCCTTCTCACCTTTTAGATCCAGCTTAAATGTCACCATCTCGATCAGCCCTGCCCTGATCACACTAGCTAATGTCTACCTTCCTTCTACGACATTCTCTCTCCCAACATCTTGCTATTGTTAATGTAGAAGTCTTGGAAGTTACAATCTACACCTCAGATATGCAAAAATGATTGCTTAATTTTTTCTCTGTTGGCGATGTCTTCCAGCCAGAGAACCCTAATGCTACAGTCATTGGAGACAGTAATGGATGGTGGGTGGCAGAGAGAATATCGATAGAGGCACATTGTAGCTAAAAAGTATAAAGTGTCTATTTCAGGTAAATTCAGACTCTCTGGAGGAAAACGCTTCATCCACTCTCAGCCCAAACTCCATCATAAGTACTTTGTCCCACTTTCTTGCTCTCCTCTCTCTCTCTCTCTCTCTTTCTCTCTCTCTCTCTCATCCATTCTCAAAGTATTTCCCAGATGCTCAGGTAAGCTAAGCTTATGTGTTCCTTTGCATTGGGAGAAAGAAATCCGATGCCTTCATCATGTTGTCGGAGCTTGGTCCAGTACTGGACCAGGTAGTACCTCCACTGTAGATAATTCTCCCCACCTGACTTCTTTGTCCCTGACTGCAGAGAATACTCCACTGCCACTTCTGCTCTACTGAGGATCTTGTTTCCCTGGCATCCTCTAGACTCTTCTCACTGCAGCAACAACTCTGGGAATCACCAGCTTGATGTGGGTCCCTCTCAGCATTCCGCTTTAAGAACACTAAACTCCACAGGGGCAATGAATGACTCTGAGTTGAGAAAAGATCATGTAAAAGGTGAGAGACTGCATGTGTGAATGTGGATGTGAGTGCATGGGCTTGTGTGTGTGTGTGCTCATGTGCACTGACAAATGTAGACTTAAAACCATCCCTGCTGTATTTCAGCACACTGAATACAACTTACTTACTTGTTTACTGTCAGTTCATCTTATTAGAAGGATGGGGCCAGACTTCAGCAGCTGGGGCAGCTCAGGACAGAAGAGAGTTTGGGGTTCTGGGATGTAAGCTTTGCCTGGAAAAAGGTACAGAATAGCCAGCTTACCTAGTACCCAGGACAAGTCTCCTCCTGCTCATGGACAGCCTGGACCTCAGCTGTGACCTGCTTATTGGGGGAGTACAGGGTGGTATCACCCCACGCAGAGCAGAGCCAGGGTCCCAAGCAAGGTGGAGGAGACTCAGGCAGACCCTGTAGCTGACACAACACAGCACAAGGAGAGCTGGAGGGTAGGCAAGAAGGGATCATAGAGGAGGGACCCCTTTACAGTCAGGACACCTGTCTGTGGACCCTCCAACGGATGAGGAGGGAGACTTCATCTTCTCTCACACCTCTTATTCTTTCACCTAGTGGATGGCTTACAACTGCTTAGCTAATTTGGAGAATGATTGCACTGTCATCTTCTCTTTCCTGCAGTGGGGATAGGCAGTGATGTAGACTCTCCTTCTAGTCCCTTGGAAGAAAACAACTCCATCCAAGGCCCCACCTACAGATTTGGATGAAGTCACAGACTGTCAGAGTTCAGGGGGGCTGAGAGAAGGTCTATGCCTGTTGTTTTTACACCAAGTCCTGCAGAGCCAGGAAGGCTGTGGGGGCTGCCTGGGGTTGATCAGATGGCTGCTGCCTAAACATTGCTTTTTTTGCATTTTTTATGTTGGAATCCTACATAAGAGTTTCCTTGAAACATAGATTCAGCTATTGCTGCATGAAGCATGCGAAGTTCTGTGCTCCCTTTGCCCATGTGCGAAGGATGGAGAGGTGCCCCAGAGAAGCCTCCCAAAGAACACAGCTGGTTTAAGGCAGAAAGTGGCCTTGTGCCCAGTGTCCTACCGTTAGTGTCCAGAAGGGAACGAATGAGTAGAGCGCCCTCCAGAAAGACTGTTTTCCCCATGGCAATCGAGTTATTTTCTGCTTCAGAGCAAGTGTCCTGGTAGCATGTTGCAAGCTGCCCTGCTCCACAGCCTGCTGACCCGCAGTGCTGTCTCCATTAAATGGGGCTCCTGATTAATGGCCTTGGGACAGGACCAGGCTGCTTCAAGTGTTTATTATCTTAACTACAGAGGGCCTGTCTGGCAGAGACAAATACTTCTTCGAATATTTGCATCAAAATGCTCTCCCACCTTTTGGGCTGGAGCTGCCTTTCCTAGCCCCAGAGCTCTATGATCAACTTGCTATAAACCCACCAGTGACATTCCATTTGCCAATGCCCGTGTAGACTTCGGAAGGTTGTCGAGGCTGTCACAACATTCAGGGTGATGAGGCAGGAATGAGATGCCACTAGGACCACAGCTGTATCTCTGTCCTCCCTCGTGTTCACGGTGCCCTGGTGGGTGTGTGGGTGCAGCTTTGCGGAGGGAGTGACTCCAGGAAAGCAGAAACTCTGAGATCTCAGTATCTTAACATAATGAGAGGTTATGGAGCATGCAGTCTGGCTGGACAGCATGAGGGATATAGAATGGGGTGTCCTCCTTCTTGGTTACAGCCAAGCATCTCTCAGCCTACCTAAAACAAATCCCATTTGCTGCCTACACAAGTGGTTCTTTGCTCCTTACTGTATCTGGTTCACACATGAGGCATTTATCATTTCCCAGGAGTCAGGATTTGGCCCTCTTTTTAGAAAGTAATACAATGGCTTCATGATGTGTGGGGGAGTACAGCCCCTTGTGCAGATTTGGGCCGTTAAGCACCTGACATTGTGAATGGAATTCTAAAATATCAGTGGAATTCCTCCTTTTAACATGTGGGAGAGATTAGAAATGCTGTTGTATCCAGATACAACCATAGCTGCTCTGTGAAAAATGACAATACTGATTTCATTCATAACATACTAAAGGAGTAAAAAAACAAACACTTTTAAAGCATGAATTATGAGGCTTGGTAAGTTTGGTAAAAACATTTATTATTAGGTATAAACAATCAGGTTTAATGAAGCAACACATCTGCTCCTGAAAAGTATAAGTGATTATTAGAATTGTAGACAAAACATTCTTACTCACAGAAGGCCTAACGGAATGAAAACAGCAATTACAAAGCCAAAAATATTGTTAAGTGTTAAAATTGACACCAGGAAAATGAAACACTTTGCTTAATTTTTGATAACAGTACATGTTGAGATGTGACAGGCTTGGCATTTCGATTGACACAAAATCTAGCTTTTTTAGCTCAAACATATCTCATACTTTCACACCCAGCTTTGCAATCTAATTTCACAAATTGTGACCTTCTTCCAGATGATTGCAAAGCACCACAGGTCTTGGTTTAAGTTGCTTTCCTCCTGCTCATGACTTCAACTGAAGAGTTTGCTTTTGCTGTTGTTATGCTGCTTTCCTTGAGAGCGCAAGTCTTGGACTGGAACCAACAATAGGATTGCTTGAAACTGTCAACTCTCTTCTGGACAGGAAGTCAGGACCCACAAACTCTTAATGGGCACTATTTCACAGAGCATTCTATGTGACGTTTGAACCCAAGTAAAATGGGAAGGGGGACCAACTGTGCATTTTGCCTCATGTTTGCACACAATCTGAAGATTGTCTGGAATTGGCTTGCCATGTCTGTTTGGAAACCTTCTCTGTCATATACACAGAGCTCCACAAACAAAAGGAGCCCCACAAATTTCAGCAATGTGACAGTGTGAAAGAGCCATCTCCTTGGAGCGCTGACATCAGCACCCTTTGAACAAAGCAGCCTGTCCTTTTAAGAAAAAGTCCCTCTGTGGAAACGCTATAATTTCTCTATTACAAAGGAGCCCTTTTCTGAGCACGTAAAGTGCTGGTTTGTTCAGTGTGACCTCTGCTTTCATTCCATCAAGGTTGTATCTGATTACAACGTAAGACAGATGAAGGGGATGCTGTTCCAGGCGAAGAAGAAAAAAAGTTGCAGTCTTGGGTCACTTGCAAAAGTGGTTCATCACTTTTATTGGTCATGTTTTCACTATGGTTCTGAGGAGCTTCTGCTGTGTCTCCATTTCAACAGCTTCTCCTGCTGCAAAAATCTGCCTGGGATGTTTCCAGGAGCTTTGATATGCTTATCGAAGGTGACTCACACAGGTGAACCCTGGGCTGTGCTTTTGCTTTGCTTCCGAAAAACAAGGCCGACAAGCATCCCTATGAGCCCTGCCTCCTCCTCCGTGGGTGCCTTTGGTTGTCCAGGGTTGAGCTGGACAGTCCATAGTGTGTAGCAATTGATGTGACTTCTGAAGAGCGCCAGCAACACTAAAGAACAGCACGGATTTTACTTCTGTACCACTTGAAACAAAAACTATGATGGTGGAGTCTACAGAGTTGGCTTTGCAAACATGGCTCTAACACCTAGCGGAATTGCAAGTATTCCGACATGCCTGCTTTGTGCAAGGTCGCTTGAAGGTGACCTTGGGCAAGTATGTTATCTCTCTGAGGGTCAGTTTTTTTTTTATCTGTGCCTTGAGTTGTCAACATGGGAAATGAAATAGCATTTGTCATTTTCAGGATTCAGTACTTGCTGCAAAGAAGTGTGCAGGGAAGGGAGGGTATGCCTAGTGTTTGTAGTTCCCAACACTTTTGCAAGGATATAACCCCTGGCAGCTTTTTGTTCACTGAGAATGGTGGGAGAGACTATGGCTTGGTTTTAGAGAAGTAGCATGGATATCGGAGTTAACCTTATCTCCTATTCCTCATTCTGAGACTGCCCAAATCCCTCGTGGACAGGGAGTTTCCCAAGGGTTGCAATGGAGGTATTAATTGCTACCTCCTAGTGTCCCTAAGAGCTGTGTAAAGGTAGGGACGAAGCACCTTAAAGTTCTGGCTGTGCAGGAGCTGCTTTGTGAGTGCTGTATGTTTATCAGGGCTGGATTACCTTCATCTCAGTGGGAAACTGCTATGGTTAGCTCCACCCAGAAGTGTTATCACAGCCCCACCACTGTGCTCTCATCCAAAGTTTTGGCCCCGCTGGGGCACACAGCCTCCCTGCTGTCACTGCAGGGAGATGAGTACTGACTTTTACTCCTGCCCAGCAGCCTCAAGGATCATTCTATACCAAATCCTGCTGCTCCCCTGCTTCTCATGCTGCAATCCATGACTTCATATTATCTCCAGAGTGAATCCATGGTCCCCACCCTGGCCCAGCCTGAGCTGCCAGTCTGGCTTCTGCTGCTGGTCTTTGCGCTGTATGTTGACATGGTGAGGCTTTCTTTGCCAAAGCTAATGCGCCAAGGACTTGAACTTTTTTCCCCCTCATTCAGATCTGTCTTACTTCCTTTTTCCTCTGCATTTAGTGACTGGTCTTCCAGCAAAGCGTGCCTTGTCATCACCACTCCTATTCCCTTCTGATGGCTACCATGTTAGTGTCTCTATGGCCAATGTCTTGAGCATTTTCTTTCTTTTCAAAACAACTTAAATATGTTCCTGTCTATCTCTGCTCAGGAATCATACCTGTCCACCTCAGGGTGCTTTGTGTGAATCCTTGACCCTCGTGTCAGCCGTACCCAGAACAGGCCCTGGCACCTAGCAGGTGCACAATCAATGTTGCATTAATGAATATTGATTGCTTGCTGTGTGCCGGGCACTGGGTGAAGTATCGGGATTCAGAGATGAATGGCTGTTTTGTTCTCAAAACAGATAAATCTTACAATGGGCTTTGGATATTATGATGGCACAAAGGAAAGATAAAGGAATCTAAATAAAATGAGGGTTATGGTGGGGACAGCAGAGTTTTCCCAGAATGGGCCAATAAAACCTGAATCCTAAGTCTATATGGCAAATTATAATGATTCCTCCCCCAAGCTGTTGTACCAGGTAGAAATGCTTGCTATTAGCGTTAGTGCTGCGGGTAACCTGTGTACACAGCTGTACATTAATTCATTCGTGCTCCTATGAAACTTGAAGCCTGCTTGGGCTAATTTGTTTCTTTTTTTCTTCCAAATGCAAAGAAAAGCACACATTTTCAAACTCTTTTCTGTTCACCAGGAGATCTTGAGTTGAAAGGGATGCAGAAGCGAGCTGTGGGCCCGGGCCTGGGAAGCCGCCTCTGCTACTGGAAGAGGGATGTTTCTAGTTGTCAGAGTCCTCCAGCCCCTCGCAGTGTCGCCAGGGGAGACGCCGGCGAGAGCCTCTCACAGAAAAACACAAGAAGAATTGCTGTTAAAAATATTGTGACAAGTTATATGAAGCACTGAGGGATACTCCCGAGGTTCTCAGGAGTGAGGCGGCCGTTCCCACAGTCATAAAAGCGCCTTGGCAAGCGAGGACAGTAACTGTAATAAAAGGGGGAAATGTTGTCTGAGCTCATAAAGGGGGAGGGTGACTGTGTAGTTACAGCCCTTCATAAAATCTTTCCGCGCAGCAGAGGGAGAGAAAGTGGGTCAGCAGACGATGCCTCCATCATGCTTGCTGACCTAGACGAGATTTGGTGGGCTGAAAAACAACAGGGCTGTGTCATTATTGCAGTGCATAAAGGCAGGCCTTGGGGGATGACCTGCCATCTGAGATGCAGCACGAGATATATTCCAAGAGCAGAAAACTTACTAGAGGAGCAGTGAGTGACTTGGCTCAAGTCTGTTTCTTCTGAGTTGCTGTAATGGGTTCAGGTAGTCACTCAATGCATGAATTAGGATAACTAACTCCACTTGTAATAATAATAACAATAAGAGCTCCATGGCTTTAGTGTCCCAACTCATCAAACGTTTCATTCTTTTTCCTATCCCCAAGAAGCCTGAGCTTTTCACCACCTGTTCATTCAGGGACCCAGATCAATGGGTCCTGCCATCTCCAGGGCACCCTCCTCAAGGACATTCCAGATGAGCGCCCCCAACCTGTAAGACAAAAGAGAGAAACGAAGTAGAAGAGGACATGGGATAATTTAGGGGTTGGGGATTTGCCAAGCAAAATCACATATTATTGCTTTCTCCAGACATACACAGGTGGAGCAAACTTAGAAATTCCACAGTGACGTCTCCCTGTCACGACAGGAGAGAAGGAAGGAATGCCACACTTGCTGAACCATCACACTGCGTGGATCTCGCAGGGGAGCTCTCCTGTCCAAGCTGGGGTGCATGTGTGTCGTTCCCACCGTAGTGTAAAAATGCCAGGTCTTTTCCTCAGGAAACCCATTTTCCTCAGATGTCACCCATGGCCACATCTGAAGCAGGTCTTGGGGAACAACTCTTCAGGATGTGCATTTTTTGGAGCCTGCAATGGAAGGCTGCAAGTTGTCAAGGATATTTTTAGCCTGGATTTGGGTGGCTTGCTGGTTAACGCAGTTTTTCCCAAACCTTAGTGAATGTGAGATCCCTTTGACTCCAGTCCATATGTGCCAATAATCATATCCCAAAAACTTCCCTGGTCAGCTTTTCAAATCCACCTTATTTCTTTTGCTTTCCCACTTTCTTGTACGTTCCTCTTGACTCTGTGGTGCAATGGAGGCTGAGTTCAATGGAAAGGTCATGTTGTTAAACTTATATTTGTTGTAGGTATTTTAGGTATTTTGTCCAATTGTTGGTTTGTGTGACTTTTTTTAAAATTTGCTTATTTAGATAGAAATTTTTTTAAAAAAAATTTATTTTCTGCCATATGGATTCTACAATCAACTGCTCTAATCCTCCAAGGTCCTACATTTCCTGACTCTGTTCTCTTTCATGCTTGCCTGTAAATCAGATAACACCTTCCTGAGGGCATCTTAATTTTGCAATGTCCAATTCAGCAACCACTGTGGAATACCCACTACCCATATTTGATTTTTTTTCCCACTAGAAGTAAGGACATAATGACTTTCAAATCTAATCCGGAGCATGTACCTCATTTCCTGGATCCATCCATATTGAGACAGGGTATGTTCAGATAAAGAGAATGTGCTCCAGCCCTCCAGCCTCCTGATGAGGCAGTGATTTCATGTAAACAACAGACCCTTGACAGTCACTAAAAGATAAGGGCATCCACTGCCTTCTCTTTCAAAATGAGGTGGACAGACGTAAAAGCTGTGGTGCATTGGTGGAAACAGCAGTTCTTGCTCATGCTGGCGGTGTGTAGCTGGACAGCCCAGCATGATGTGCACAATGAAGAACACAGTCCCCCCAGTTCCTTCTTCTGCTTAAGATTCCATTGCATTATGGGAAAGGCATCCCACATTGCCCTGTAATGGGTTATTGTGATCACTGGCCTTAGTAAGTCATGTAGTAATATACAAGGTGGTGAAACTTACAGAGAACATAGCTGCTGTGGTTTAAACATGGATTTTCCCCTCTGAAACTCTGGATGGAGCTTCATCCCAATTCCATCGCAGAAGAAAATATAATCTGATTATATTTGGAAGTGGAGCTTTAGGCGGCAGTTAGGATCATCATGATGGAGCTCCTATGGTTGTATCCAGGTGGCTTTATACAGAACAAAACAAACCTGAGAAGACACACACATGCTTTTGCAGCCTCCCACGTACCATGTGATGCCTCGCAGGGTCTCAGGACTCTGCTAGCAGAGAGGCCGGCAGCAGACACAGCCTTGGCGCTCAAGAGCCATGTGTCCAGAGACATGTGCATGCTAAAGCTTATAGAAGTTTTCCTCATAGTTGCCCAAAGTAGAGAATCAATCAAGGCATCCGATGTAGAGTTGAGTAAGCAGAATCTGTTAGAGCTATACAATGGAATGTTTTTTAGTAGTAAAAAGAAAAAAATATATATGGCGGCCTAGAAAATCGTGGAAGAACTTTAAATATAGATTGCTGTGTGAAAGAAGCCAGTCTGTAAGGGCTATTTTCTGCTTGGTTCCACCATACGCCGTTTGTGGGAAAAAAAAATCTGTAGAACACTAAGTGATTAGAGATCGCTGCGGGTTTTTAGTGGGGAGGGACAGGTGAAAATTAGGCAAAGCATAGGGAGCTTTTAGTGGTGGAATTAAAATTTCATAATCTATTGTAACGATGGGTCCATGACATGATACATTTGCCAAAACTCACAAAAGTTTACAGCATGAAAATAATTTAGGATCAGCAAATTAAATCATTTGGGGAGGTTGGAGAGCTTGAAAAGCAGTAAAGCTGAATCGCAGACAGTAGGGGAAGAGGTGTTGACCTAATAGTTTCAGAAATGAGTAGAGTCTATCAGACTAAATACAAAGCAAACTATAGGAAGGAACTGTGTTTGAATGCATATCATGGTTTTCTAGGGAGCACATTTCACCCCCATGAATTTGGGAATTGATGTGAGGCAAAGGGATGGGGAATGGTGCAAGGCAGGTCACTTAGTGTTATGGTGGGAGTTTATAAATCAGGAAGGAGAGGAGGCTAGAACAATGGTGTAATTAGGCGCAGCAATTATGGGCTCGAATTCATCTTCATATAGATACAGATGGCTATGCTAGAAATATTTAAAGAAATGTGTGCATACAGGAACTAATACCCACACACATATACATTTCCTTGTTTTGTCAATTGAGAGGGCTGAGAAACACTAACACCCTGATGACAAGACTCTCCAACACCCACGCCTTCGCTACAAATTCTATTCTTCAAGAAAAAGGAATCAGAGTTCCCAGCTGACATGAGACTGGGAAGAAACACTCGGCACGCTGGAGAATCAGAAAGAAAACCTCACGGTGGTAAAACTCCATCAAAGCCACATGGAAGCCAACGGAAAGAGTTGTTAGTGGCCACAGTTGAAACAATTTGAGCAAAATAATAAAATACTACCGGTTTATAAACTACCGTGTTAAGTATTTATGGATCCATGATGATGTAAATAAATTATAGAATAGATGCATAAGTGGGGGGAAATGGATTAATGTTCAGTACAGAATTCTAAATAATTTATGTAAATACTCAGCTATCAATGAGGCTGAGCATAGCACCCTCCTCTCCATACATGTGGACCACACACACTGACCTGCCACCCAAAACAGCAGAGAAAGGCGGTTGGGGTAGGGGGATGTCAGTGGAGACACCTGACAAACAGTGCCGTGGCATGTGAGGTCTTGCTGGTTCTACATATCCCTATACCTCATCAGCACTGTGCCTCCGTAAGCTTGCTCTATTATACTCAGGACTTTAGCTTAATCGTGAATGAATCCTAAAAAACAAACAACAACAACAACCAGTTAATGGACTTTCTGTAAAAATATCACACACCAGGGTTGGAGCAGTAGCCTAGCAACTAAAATTTTTGCACACACCAGGATCCCATATGGGTGCTGGTAAATCCTGGCAGTCCCACTTCCCATCCAGCTCTCTGCCTGTTGCCTGGGAAGGCAGTAGAGGACAGCCCAAAGCCTTGGGACCCTGCACCCGCTTGGGAGACCTGGGGGAAGCTCCTGGCTCCCGACTTCGGATCAGCTCAGCTCCGGCCATTGCAGCCACTTCGGGAGTGAATCAACAGACAGATCTTCCTCTCTGTCTCTCCTCCTCTCTGTATATCTGACTTTCCAATAAAAAATAAAATAAGTCTTTAAAAAAATATCTAACACGTACCCTTCAAAACAACAGTAGTCATTAACAACAAGGAAAGTTTAAGAGATGCTGACAAGCAGGAGGATTCTAAGGAAATGTGAGCAGTAAGTGCCGTGGGGTACCCTGCATGGCATGTGGGAAGAGGAAATGAGAGAACATGAATACAATATGGACTTCCATTAAACGACGAACATGGCAAAACAGGCTGTTTGATAAATGATTGCAGGGAAGACTACAGCTGAGGAGGGACCCAGGAAGGGCTCTGCTTAGAACAAGGCCCTTGAGAACATGGAGTAGATTCCCTCAGGATTGTCAAAACAGAAGTTGCCGTTTCTGGTCCAGATGGCATTCACATCCTCCAGGAGCCCTGTGGATTACAGAATTGAAATGCTAAAGGGGAAAGCAATATTCCATGCAAGTTTCCCATTTATGACCTAAACGTTTTCTTCTCCTCTGTGGGGAAAATGAGAATGTAAGGGCAAAATCAGGACAGAACTTGTGAAAGGCATGGCTGACACTGTTGGGGACGGGGGCTGTGGGTAGGATATGTCTTACACAGTCTTTCCAAGCAGCCCTGAACGTGTTGCGTGTCTTTATAGCTTCATCTTGCTTATCTTGCAGGGGCTGTCCTTCATCTCACATTCAGTGTTTCCTACTTTAGGGGAAGTGTGGGAAAAAGTCTGAGAACTCCTCTGTCTGTGTTATTACATGGCAAAGGTTTTGCTTAGTTGCTTCTTCTGCTCTCACTTTGCAAAAACATAAAGGCAGAAGTCCTATATTTGACTTCACATTCATTTTTTGTAGGTGAGTGTTGTGTCACAGCAGGTTAAGCCACAACTTGGTTGCCTGGATTTCATATTAGAGTCTCTGGTTTGAGTCCTGCCTCTGATTCCAATCCAACCTCTAACTTATGTGCCAGCGGTTGATGGACCAAGATTGTAGGTGCTTGTCATTTATATGTGAAACCTTGGTAGAATCTTTGGCTATTGGTTTTACCTATTCCAGTATTGGATGTTGCAGGCATTTTTGGTGGAGTGAGAGAAGAGCTGGGATATTTCTATCTCTGTCTATTACTCTGTCTTTGAAATTAATGAGTAAATAAAATACCAAAAGATAAGTAAAATATCCTTTGAAATGTTATCAACGCATCAAATCTTGAATCTGGGCTCTGCCCTAGGCTGCTCCCCACGGGTAGGGTACAGACGCCATCCTCCTCATAGGGCTCCTAGTGAAGGGGCTCAGGCTGTAGCAACTGGACCACTGCCAGCTGGCTTCAGTGGCCTGCGTCCTGTTGAGATGCAATGAACCTAAACTTCAGGATCAGAGGAGGAGACACATAGCTACAGTAAAAGGATCTTTGGTCTGAGAGGTGGGGAGTTTCAACTGACTCTAGACCTGACACTAAAGCAAGTCATTTTCTGATCCTCAATCTACAAATCAATGATTTAGGGACAAGTAAGACAAGGTTCTGTCCCTCTGTGAGGGTAAAAGGAGATGAAAATAAACGGATGGATAAGGGTGTCCATTGGATGTCAAACTACCTGGACTTGTGAGTGAGACTGTCGAAAGATGTCCAAAATAGCAGTGAAGGTGATTCTGTAGCCATCACTACTGGGGTGCTTTCTGTAGAATCCAGAGGCTTCTGGAAGTCTCTGGAGAGGAGCCTGCTACCTCCATGGTCCTCCGTGGGTCCTCTGCAGTGGCGTCTGCTCTGAAATCCACTTGGTGCCCTTGTCTCTCATTCTGCAAAGTCGAATGGTAATAGGCCCAGCTCCTTTGTGCTCCTTGTTAATAGAAGTCCTTGTCTTTCAGCCGTGACCTTGCTTGCTGTCATCAGAACAGGACATGTGAGGACGTTTTGCATTATTCCAAGTGACAGGCTAGCAGCATAGTTTTCTCTTCACTAGCTTTGAGTTCATATACTGAAGAGAATAGATCAAAACATGAGGTTCAAAACTTACCCCTCATAGCTTCATCTTTCACACATATGGCTCTGGGATACAAAAGTATATGAAACAAATGAATGAACTAGATGAGGATGATGTTGATGATGATGGAATTGAAGGAGGAGGAAGAGGGAGAGGATCAGGACAAAGAAGAAAATGTAGCGGCTACTATGTCCTAAGTACTTTTCTAAGCACTTTACATGTATCAATTCATTTACTTCTCATCCAGTCCTATCTTCATTTTATGGATAAGAAATGGGACTCAACAAAAAGCCAGTTCACACAAGTAACAAGCTCTGGAGCTCAGATTGGACCTGTAGTTCGTGTGAGTCTAAAGCCTGGAATGGGAACCACTGTGCGGTTACACTGCCATATAAAAAAAGGGAAAGTGTTTGAAGTAGATCATTTCCATGTTGGGGTTCTGCCTCTTTCCCTAAGTCTTCCTGGTCGTGTGTCAACAAATATCTTACAGAGCACTGGACGCCTTGCGCCCTGCACCAGTTGTCTGGAGAACAGCTGTCCCATTCAACCAACTAGTTTGAACCAGTCTCATGACTCAGTCCACCTTCCAGGCATCCTTCTTTGAAAATTTTCCCCTTCTGACACCTCCAATTCCCAAATATTGGGTTTCACAGCTATTTCCATGTTAATTTGTCTCTATCTTCTTACATGCTTGGAGATACTATGTGATTGGTGGACTCCAGAACCATATTGTCTGAGTTCAGATTCTGAGTCTATATCTTCTTATTGTGGGATTCCGGGAAATTTACCTAAATCTGCCTTTACCCAATTTTCCTTATTTGTAAAATTGTAGTATTAAATGAATTTGTGTCCACAATGCACTTAGAAAAGTGCTTTCATGTAGTAAATGTTCTACAACTACTCACCACAAAACTTCAATCAATTCATGGTTACCATTGCTCTGGAATAGGTCTTAAGATCTGCAATTATGATTTCCCCAGCTTTACTTTTATTCTTTTTTTTAAAAAAAAAAAGATTTATTTTTTTTTAGAAAGGCAGATACACACAGAGAGGAAGAAACACACAGAGACAGAGAATAAGATCTTCCATCTGCTGGTTCACTCCTGAAGTGGTTGCAACAGCTGGAGCTGAGCTGATTGAAGCCAGGAGCCAGGAGGCTCTTCCGGGTCTCCCACGCAGGTACAGGGTCCCAAGGCTCTGGGCCACCCTCAACTGCCTCCCAGGTCACAAGCAGGGAGAGCAGGATGGGAAACAGCATTGCTGGGATTAGAACTGGCGCCTATGTGGGATCCTGGTATGTGCAAGGTGAGAACTTTAGCTGCTTAACTACTGTGTTGGCCAGCTTTACTTTTATTCTTCAGAATAGTTTTGGGTATTCATCATTACTATGGTAGTTCTTCAAACACAGTCATATGTCTATCATTGTGCTCATGGACAATAGCGGAGGGTCCAGCATTCTTTTGTCAAGATATAGTAGTTTCATTGGGAGTCCATCTTTGTCTGGAAGTAGAGCTGCATACTGCATTGCATACTCACATCTGGATATGGTAGTCTCCATTACACAGTTACTATACATCCCTTAAACAAAAAGCCACAATACAAACTCAACAACAGGAAGAAAAATAGAAATTTACAACACCATGAAGCTAAATAACATGTTACTAGCTATGATAGTCCCCATTGCACCGTTACTATACATCGCCTTAAATGAAAAGCCACAAAACAAAATCAAAAACAGGAAGGAAAAAAAAAAAGAAATTAGCAACACCATGAAGTAAAATAACATGCTTCCGAATGACTAATGTGTCGCTGAAGGAATGAGAAAAGAAAATCAGGAAATTTTGAAGAAAATTATGTTACCACATGATCTATGAGTCATTGAAGAATCTACTTAGAAGAAAGTGTTTTTGAAGAGATGAAACTAACCAAAAATATAAAAATCCATGAGATATAGTTTCCGCTGATCTTTTTTGGTGAGATACGTCTCCTGTAGGCAACAAATACATAGGTTTTGTTTTTTAATCCAGTCTGCTACTCTACGATGTTTGATAAGTTTAAGCCATTTACATTCAGGGTTAATATGTACGGGTGGTAATTTGGTCCTGTCATTTTAGCAATGGGTTGTTCATTGATTTAGTCTTCTGTTTGCCTTTGGTTTTGGTGGGTGCTATTCCTTTTCTCTGTCAAGAAAAGTACCATTTGTAGGGCAGATTTGGAAGAGGTATTTTCTTGATTGTGGCAGAATTGCATTTTGTTTTCAAAGACAAAAGAAAGGTTTTATTAAAAAATTTATTTATTTTTATTGCAAAGTCAGATATACAGAGAGGAGGAGAGACAGAGAGGCAGATCTCCCATCTTATGATTCATTCCCCAAGTGACCTGAATGGTCGGTGCTATGCCGATCCGAAGCCAGGAGCCAGGAATTTCCTCTAGGTTTCCCACCGGAGTGCAGGGTCCCAAAGTATTGGGCCGTCCTTGACTGCTTTCCCAGGCCACAAGCAGAGAGCTGGATGGGAAGTGGAGCTGCCGGGATTAGAACCAGCAACTATATAGTGCGCACGTTCAAGGTGAAGACTTTAAACACTAGGCCACAGCACTGGGCCCAGACAAAAGAAAAAGAAAAGTTTTGCTGGATATGTTATCTTGGCCAACAGTTTTTTGCTATTAGAATCTGGTATATGTTGCTCCATTCTCTTCTGGCCTGTAGAGTTTCCTGTGAGAGATCTCCTGTGAGTTTAATTTGCATTCCTTTATATGTAAGTAGATTTTTTCAGGTGCACATTTAAGGATCTTTTCCTTATGTTCAATTGAAGAGAGCTTGATGATCATGTGTCTTGGTGAAGATCACTTTTGGTCAAGCCTGTTGGGAGTTCTGTGCCCCTTCTGGATGTTGTTTCCCAATTCTTTCCCCAGATTAGGAAAATTTTCCTTTAAGATTTCATTAAATACATTTGTACAGCCAGCTTCTCTTTCTGCACCTTCTGGGACTTTCATAACTCTCATGTTTGGTTTTTTAATAGTGTCTTTCAATTCTTGAATACTTTTTTAGCCTGATCCAGCTCTGCTTCCAGCTTTTTGTTTGTTTTATTCTGGTAACAGGAAGTATCTTCTAATTTTGAGATACTTTTAAATTGCTCCACTGTATTCTTCATTTCTGATATATCAGCTTTCATTTGACTCACTTCCAGTGTGACATATCCCTCAAATTCCTTCAATGCCTGCTTTATGTGTTTCTCATTGTTGATAAGAAGTTTTATAACAAGTGTTTTGAAATCTGTATCTCCCACCTTCTCAATGTCTTCCTCAGTTAGCTCTGAAGTTGGCGAAGGGCTTTGCTCCTTTGCAGGGGAGTCTTCAGAAATATTCATTTTGCCTCTGTCTCTTGTTTTGCTCTTCATCATTGTACTTCTGGTTAGCAGATTCTTCTCCTTGGAGCAGGTTTCTAAGCTGTGTCACCCACAGGTCTACAGTTTGATTTTACTTATTGTATTTGGTACATGGCTTCTTGTTTGCAGTCACTTGTGCCACTCCCTCCAGCGAGTTCCAGGTCTGGGTTTTTATGTTAGATTTCCACCATGGTCCCCACAGTGCCAGCTCCTGTTTCACCAATCTCTACCTCCTGTGATAATGTGCTGAGGCTGCACCGTTGTCTGGACAACCTTTGTCCCACTTCCAGTTGGAGTAGGTCCCAGAATTACGGACACACCAGTTGTCCTATATAGCTAGGTTGTTGTTGATACTGATCTTTCCAGAACCTGAGGGCTACACAGACCTATTTTGACCTGTACAAAGCCATAGTCAGTGTTATTTTCCTGTTTCTTCCAGTGCAATTCACTGAGTTCAGTGAGTTCTCCGTGAGCTCACTCAGTAGATGCACAGCTCACTGTGCATGCGTTCTTGTCCCTGCAGTGTTAAAATCCCTGCCACACTGTAAGAAATGGCACTTGATGTGTCACTACTAGAGTTCTTGATCTGCTGGCTGTCAGATCTGAGGGCTACCTGGACCTGTCTTGAATGGAACCTATAGGATGCCATGTTTTTGCAGTTCAGTGAGTCAGAAATGAGTTCGTCCCAGCTGCATGCATTCACAGTACTGCCCCATAGCTCTTGCCTCCTTAAACAAAATGACTCCCGATATGGCTCTAGGAGGCCGACTATGTTGTGAAATCCACCCTGTCCTGTACCTCCTGTCTGGGACTTGCTGCTCTGTCTCTGCTCCTGGTCAAATCAAACAGACCAGCAGGACAGGCAGTTCTTTGTCTGGGTTCACCTCTGGAGATCCCAGCCAACATCATTTCCCACCTTTTTTGCTGGTGGACTTCCTGCTGCTGGTGGAGTTCAGATCGCTGTTTCCTGAATGCATTTGGGTATCAGTCACTGCAACACTACTCTGTTGTTTTGTCTGCTTTCCTGTGTCTGTTAGTCTGCAGGTGCTCCTCTGCTGTTCTGTCCTCTCCTATTTCCTGGAATGTGTGCTCTCTTCTTCACACTGGCTAATACGTCTCCATCTGTTTAAACGTGTCCTTACCCTCAAGGATTTTCTTTCACAACTACTAAGTCTAGGTCCCGTGAGAACTATCTTAATCCCTTCCAAAGGCAGTACTCCCATTGCCCAAAGGACCTCCCACAAGACCCACAGCTAAAAGATTGAACCACTTCAAACATCGCTGCTTTTGAGAAGAAGCAGGCAACTCATGAATCCCTGATGGTAAAACCTTTTCCAAAAATAACACTCTGACAGTCCCTGTGCCAGGAGCTGCTTATACCTGCACTAAATTAATCCAACATTGCCTGTTGAAAACTCACTGTGTGCCAACAGTATATCAAGACTGCTAGTTAGAAATATATAATCTAAACAGTATGGCATTGGTACAGGAACAGAGAAGACCAATGGAGCAGATTAGAAACCTTGGAAGTGAGTCCACACATGTTCAATCAACCAACCTTTGGCAAGTAAATGGAAACTAACACAGGGAGAAGGTTGTTCTCTTCATCAAAGGCTGTTGGGACAGTTGGATAGTGTTCTGTGAAAAAGCAAGATCCCCACCTGACACCCTTTACAAAAAGTAGCTCTAAATGGATCAAGGACCTTAATTTGCACCCAGAAATAATCGAACTATTAGAAGAAACATAGAAAGACTCTATAACATATAGGCACTGATAAAGACGTCTTAGATAGTCATCAAAAGCATTGAAATCAAAGTTAAAATAAACCAATGAGATTACATCAAGTGAAGAAGCTGCTGTACAGCAAAGGAAACAGTCAACAAAGTAACTAATCAACCAATGGAATGGGAGAAAATCTTTGCACACTACATAACAGACAGGCTTACTACCAGGATTTGCAAAGAGCTTCATAAACTCAAGGCCAGCAGTGCAAACAACCCTGTGAAGGCAATGAACAGACATTTTTCAAATAACACATTTAAATTGTTAGTAGATATACGAAAAAAATACACTCAGGCTTCCTAGCTATCAGGAAAATGCAAGTAATGCACATTAAGATTCCGCCTAACTCCAGTGATGTTGGCCTACATTCAGAACTCTACTAACAACGACTGCTGGCAAGGATGTGGGGAGAAAGGGATCTTCCTTCGGTGTTGGTGGGTGTGTAGGCTAGTGAAGCCACTATGGAAGTCAGTATGGAGAGTGCTCAGACAACTGAAAATGGATGTGCCTGATGAGCCAATTTTTCCGTTGCTGGGAATATTTCTAAGCGAAGCAAAATTGGTATGGGAGAAAGTGTTACAGCACAATGTACAATATTGAAGACATAGAAACAACACAGGTGCCTGATGAAAGCGAAATGTATATAGAAATTTTGGTATATCTACTCAATGGAACACTTTTCATCCATTAAAAAGAACTAAATTTAATCATTTGCAAAAAAAAAAAAAATAGGGAAGTTTTCCAATGAGAGACCATCATGCTCAATGAAATAAGGCAATCCCAAAAGACAAATAGTATATATTTTTTATGATACAAGGCAACCTTCAAGCACATTACAAAATACAATAAACATAAATAAGCATATGTGTACATACATTGTCATAAATGAACTGTGTAATGGATAGTAGCATACTGGCAAATGAAGATACATTGCAGCATGCATCCGTACTCCTAAATGTAAGGAGGACTCCCCATGAAACTGTTAAATATGCCTTCACACTAGAATACTAAACTTTCTACCGTTGTCTCTACCTACAATGCCATGATACACTTAACTAGCAAAATTTTGGACTTACAAAGGCTGCAATTACACTATTGCAATTTTATGGGGGAAAACAGTGAGCAGAGGGGAAGTTGGGCTTGGCAGGGAGAATTCCTGTGCCTATGGGACCAGATCATCAATAGAAATAATAAAAAGAAAAAGCCTGACCCTCACCCCGTGGCCTCTTTCACTTTTCTCTTTTGTTTGCAAAGATATCCGGCTCAGCTATTTTGCTATGGTAATAGAAAACAGCTTAATACATGAACGTACATATGAGGTCAAGAAAATGGATTTCTCAGGGACAAAAGAAGAGAAGCATAGTTAAAGAAACTCTGGTTGAATCCTAGGCAACAGGGTGGGGAGGGACAAGACTAGAGGGCAGCACTGTGAAAGAAAATCATGATAGTGGTAATAACACAAATCCTTTGTAAGTACAATACTGGAGGGCTGCTGAAGACCAAACAGTGTGGCAGAGAAAGCATAGGGCTGAGACCAAGGAGGCTTGCTCTAATCTACCTGGCTGGGCGACTATAGACAAGGTTTAGACCTTCTCTGTGCCTAAGTTCCACTTGGTCTCAGCTGTCCAGTCGGAGACTTGGAACTGGTGTTTGTTACTACTGAGTGGTTATGTCTCCCTAAATTCAGGTGTTGAAGCCCCCAACCCTCAGTGTGATTGTAATTGGAGACAGAGCCTGAGGAAGGGAACCAGATCTTGGTGGTGGGGCCTCACGGGGGCATGAATGTCGTTACAAGAGACACCCAAGGATCACATCTCTACTTTTCTCTTTCTGAGAACAGGTGTGGGAAGAGATCGTGGATCACAGGGTGAGAAAATGGCCTACTGAAAACCAGAATGAAGGCCCTTACTAAAACTTCCACCATGGTCTCAGATTTGCAGATTTCAGAATTGTGAATAGATACATTTTGATCTCAAATTTTTTGTTATGGCAGCCTTAGATGGCTCAAGTCCAGTTTCTTTTATATCTTTCTGTAACTGGCTTTTGCTTTTCTTTCAAGGTTACATTTTGAGGCATAGCTATGATTCCACTTACATATCAGTGCATCTATTTTATCATCTACATATCATTTTATTTCATCACAAGGCCACAAATCATTTATAAACTCCCCAATGAAGGGGAGTTAGGGAGTTTTCAGTAAGCATGACTTTATACAATCTGTGGCAATGAACTTGTATATATATGTCTCTATACTTCATAGGAGCACTTCTCTGAAGAGGATGCCTACCAGTGGGTGGCTATGAATAGCTTGTGTATATTCTCTGAGTTGACAAATAGCTCCCTATCGTTGGTTCCATCAATTTATACCCTCGATCTGGCTGATGACTAAACATCTTTGGATACTGGTGTTCTGTGAATTTACCCCTTCCAAGTCCTATAACAACCTTGCACTCTCCTTAGAATCCTGGGAACTTAGGAGAGTGGAGCTTTGAACTGGAAACAGTTATTGAAGTAGCAAGAACCCAATGACTGCCATTTCTGCTCTAATAGCTTCTGAATTTTCTCTCTGCATCATGGACTGCAATAGAATCTAGAGGTGACTTGTGTTAATATTTTAACTGTGAATGTTCCTTGAGGGCAAGACTGAGTCCACATTTGTAGATTTTCTAACATACTGCATAGACCAAATGGTTTCGTTAATGCACATTTGTGAATTGCAGCGCATTTTCAATGTTCTTGGGATTCCTCCACTTTTGTTTTTGTATTTCAGATTCCACACTGCCTTTATTCTGTGCTGAGAAAAGCAGTTCTCATGAGCTCTCTTTTGGTTCTCCTGTACTCATCATTCATCTTTATCTCATGACCCCTTCACTCAAGGCTACCCCATAACAACAATTGATTGCAATTCCCTAATGTCACAGGGGAATGGGAATGGGCTGTGACTGGTTCAAGCAGACACTGATGGAGGAGCTAGAAAATAGGTTTGTCTTCTCCTTACCTTGGCTAAGGCGAGGGGAAAACTGGGAGCTGGAGGGGTATGGTGGATAAATGAGGTCTGCTGTTTGGGGGAAGACGGATTCACTGTTTTGTTTGGGATGGTGGTTGGGGAGGCAGACCGAGAGTGACTGTAGTTACAGATAAGGATTAAGTACTGAGAATGCACTAGAGATTTGGAGAATATTATCAGGAACAGTGTTTCAGCCTTGTGGGTCAGTGAATACTTGGAGCAAATAGGTATCAGGTTGTATTAGTGGTCCACGAGCAGTGCAGATGACACCCGATACAGCTCCTGTCCTCGTAGCATTCATGGTAAATGAGAACAGGAGGATGGAGATAGGCAACCACAGTGTGCTCTGTATTCTCATACTAGCTCAGCTCTTTAACAAACACAACTGTTTCTCCACCATGCTTGGAAAACCTGGAGAGTTGAGATCCGAACATTCTACAATTAGCACATGTTGTTAATGTGGGAGCCTATCCACTCATTCTTCTTCAGTTATTCTAGAGAAAGAACTGGCTTTGAAAAAAATTCAGGGTGCTGCTTGGCTCCCTCACACACCGCTGCAAAGTCATGGCCCAAATCACCATCTCTGCCTAGACTTGCTGCAAAGCCTCAGGCAGAAATTGATGAGGTGATCCTGAACATCACAAGGAAATGCAAGGTCGTCATAACAGCAACAACCTTATTGTGTTATGACCTCAAATGTTATTCTAAACCTTTGGTATTTAATATTTTGTGGCATTAGCAAAAGAAGACAGTCATCAGTGATTTAACACAGATTGCAGAAATAAGCTCAGATGTTCAACATCAACTTATGCTTGACAAGAATTTCATGAAAATAATGGAAAATAGTCTTATAAAAGTGTGATCCTGTTATAACTGAATATAATTTGCACAAGAATTAATTTTGACTCTGAGCTGACACCAAATGAACAAAAATGAACTCAAAAATGGATCATGTATTGAAAACGAATTAAAAAATTAGAATTTGAAAGCTAAAGCTATAATACTTTTAGTAAATGTAGACATAAGTATTTGTGATCTTGCATAAGCCTATGTTTTCTTAGATATAGCACCAAAAGTACCATCAGAAAACTTAAAATTTAATTAAAATTCATAAAAATTAAGCACTCATACACAAATGGGACACTGTCAAGAAAATATTTCAAATTATATATCCACTGAGTCACTGGAACTCAGAATACGGAAAGAACTTTTACCTCCCCCCAAAAAGAAAAGACAAATAACTCAAATGAAAAATTAGTGAAGGACTTGAACAGACTTTTTTCCAAAGAAAAAAGTCACTGGGGGAAAGCAAATCAAAACCACAGTGAGAATTCACACCTACTTGGAAGGAAGTCATCGGCAAAATCAAGTGTTGATGAGGATGTAGAGAAATTGGAATCTAATAAATCTTAGGGAAGCAAAATCATTCATCTGCTTTGGAAGCAAGTTAGACAATTGAAATAATGAAACAGAACATTTCATGTAACATTTAAATTTTATTGAAAAGAATCAAAAATCTGCAAACAAAAATTTCTACATAGAGATTAACAAAACTATTATTCATTATATTCAAATGGTGGAAACAGCCCAATTGATGAATAGATAAACAAAATGTGGCGAATCCATATGATGGAATATTATTCAGTCATAGAGAAGAGTGAAACTTCGGTACATGGTACAGTATGGAGGAGCTGAATATATTTTTTCCTATATACCTTTGCTGAATTCCACACACAACGGTGTGTTAAGCCTGTGACTGTGAAACCAACTGAAATCATGTCATTTTAAAAATTGAAAAACTAACAACAATGAATGAAGAAGGAGGAAGATGAGTGAGGAATATGGGCGGGAGAAGGGGTAGGCTGGGGAGTACCTCTGTGTCCGTGATCTGTATTGTGAAATATGTGACATTTTATCTAAATCAAACAGTTCAATCAAAAGGAAGAGAGAGGCAACACACATAAGTGTGTGATAACACTTACATAAAGTATCCAAAAGATGAAAATCACTGCTAAGACAAAAAAATTGATTAGTGTGTGTCAGGAATGTGGAGAAGGAGAGATTAGGACTTGGAATGAAAAGGCATTGCGTATTAATTGGAGCGATGGAAATGCTGTAGAATTAGGAAGTGGCACTGGTAGCACCATCCTACGAATATACTAAACGCCAGTAATTTGTACTCTTTAAAGTGAAGAATTTTTAGCACATGAATTATAACTTAGTATTAAGGGCAGTAACAATTCATAGGAGAGAGGCTTCATGAATTTCAGATCTGGTGAATTTTCAATGTTTCAAAATAATTTTGTGAGAAATGGCTTACCATTTCTACAGTTTCTGTTCAGTAACTTGTTAATAGGAAAAGACCTTTCTACTTCTCACGACCACCATTTTTTAAAAAGGTTTATCATTAATTTTCATTGGAAAGTCAGATATACAGAGAGGAGGAGAGACAGAGAGGAAGATCTTTTGTTTGTTGATTCACTCTCCAAGTGGCTGCCATGCCCAGAGCTGCCCTAGCCCCAAAGCCAGGATCAGAAGCTTCTCCTAGGTCTCCCACGTGGGTGCAGGGTCACAAGGCTTTGGACCATCTTTGACTGCTTTCCCAGGCCACAAGTAAAGAGTTGGATGCAAAGTGGGGCCACCAAGATTAGAACCGGGACCCATATGGGATCCCAGCAAGTGCAAGGCGAGGAGTTGAACCTCTAGTCTACCACACCAGCCCAACCACCATCATTTTAAAGAGTGTCTTGACATCTGACATCGGAAGCATAGTTAATTGTTCAAGTTAACTAAAGTGTGGGGAAAAATGTTCTTCATTCGTTTATTTAATCCCCAAACATTATGGCCATTTAGCAGACAAGGGGCGGATGCTCTGCTTGGCCTTGGAGAGCTGTGATAGTCAGCTGGAATCACTTGTACAGAATAATGACCATGAAGATTACTGGGCCCTGCTATGCCCAACGAACAAACTGCAGAACGAACAAACTTCTAGGCAGACAACTGGATTTTGACAAGTGCTCTGAAGGATAAGAATCAAAAAAGCAGGGAGACACTTAAGGGGCAACACAAAGAAAAGGCTTTAAGACTCTTTCTCTCATTTTACATTGGACTTGTGTAGACTCCGCAGAGTACGTTGGTGCAGATCTGTACCGCTTCAGACCCGGGACATGCTGCCCTAGGCAAATGGACTCCAAGAAAACATGTGTGAAGTGTCAGGTGGTAGAGGAGGATATGGGATTGTGCCTGGTGCCGTTTGCACTGCAACACAGAGGTGACTCTGTCCTGTGCTGCCTGCCTAGGGAATCTTCCAGAGTGAGAAGTCAATCTGGTGGAAACAGTTGGACAAGAAAGTGTGAACTGTGAGCTCATTACATTTCTTCTCACTCTCCCAGGGAAGCCAGGAGATCTTGACTAATAGCCATCGCTCTTCTCCCGTCAGCACATCTCCTCTGCAGGAGACTGTTCTCCCAACTGACAATGAGCATGAGAAGGAAGAGACAACGGAAGGTTGGCAAGGAGACTGCTATGTGCTGGGCACCCTATCATTGCTTTTTCTTTGCTCTCTGTATTTCTCTTGATTCTATGTCCCTGGTTTTTCCTTTCACAGTAAGAGTCATTGAATTGGACTCCAGCTAAGGAGTCAAAGGAAATTTAATTTTTCTGAGCTGAAACTCTGGCTTAGAGATGCTTCCTGAGCAAAGAGGAAAGCTAAGAACTTCAAGGATTGGTCAAGCCCAGGTCTTTAAAGAAAATTCAAGTCTCTGGAATGGTTAGGCACAAAAGGAAACCACTGTCTTCTAGACAGGATTGTCCGAAGTTGAATTAAGAAGCGTAAAGTAGATGAGCCTTGTCTCCATTGAAAAAGGATTAAATATAATATATGAACATACATAATATGCACTTATGTGTGTATGCACACACTATATATATATATGTAATATATTTATAGCCCCAATATAGAAAGTTCAGCAAAGTGACTGGTTAATACTATAAAATACGAAACACAAATAATAAAACTTGACAGCTTGTCTGATAAGTAATTCTTTATACCAGGAGGTTGGCAAAATATCATCTTTGAATCAAATTCAACACAATGTCCCAATGTTGTTGGAACCCAATCACATCCTTCCATGTACAAGCAGTGTACCTAAGGAAACTTGCATATTGTGAGAGTTGTGTAGTTATAACAGACACCACAGGACTCATAAGTCCTAAAATGGTTACCATGTAGTCTGTCACACCTACAAGCCTCGGACTCCTGTTCTCAGCATTTGATACACTTCTACCCAGGCATGTTCCTATTCATTTATTCATTCAACACATGCTATTAGAAATCCCAAAATGACATGTGTCATGGGTCAGACAAGACAGTTGGAAGATCCAATTCTTGTCTTCAGTGAGCTCTGGTTCAGCAGAGTTACAGGAGATTGCTCGGTGAGAGAGGATGAACATGGAATTACTGAGCAGAGTACACTGTGAATCGAGACCGGTGGACATAGGAGGTCGAGGTAAAGAGTTTGCCTGTGAATCAAGCATAGGACTTCCTGTGAAAGAGTGAGGGCCCAGAACCAGTATCTTAACACTTTTGGAGAGCTTTTTATACCTGCGTAATCTTTGCCACCTGCTTACTCCTTTTCCAGATAAGAATGTACTTTAACACTCTCCTCATATGGTTTCATTTGTTAAAATGGAAAAAAAAAGTCTTGATTTAGGCAAAGCATATGTCAATTACCTTCATTCATGTTCATAGCAAACGGTTAATACAATAGACCTTTAGAGAAAGTATGGAATTATTTGGCTTCCAATAGGTTCTCAGTCTTACTGGAACTGGATGATCCCTGTCTGGGCCACTGGTGAGGTGGGCAGAGCTCAGGGTGCACACAACAAGGGGAGAAACCAGAGGGCTGTGTCTAAGCCAAAGTCATTACAGATTCTTCAGTTTCAGCTGAGAAGATGCCAATCTGTTGGCAAGGCTAGAGGACAGGAAGGGACAGGAATGAGCAGACATGGATATAGAATTCAGAGGCATGAGCCTGTGGGGCATGAATAGGAATAAAGAAGAAAGCAGATCAAAGAGAGACAGGTTGTTGATTAAGCCTCAGCAATTTCAGGGGACCTAAAGTTAACGTCCAATGAAAATACCAGGCTGGGGAGAAGAAGAGGTAGAGGACAGCTGTAAGGAGTGGGTAGTGAGGAACAACCCCTTCAGTCATGGGCAGTGAGCTTGATTAAGCCTGGAAAGACAGGAGTCCATTCTCAACAGAACTGATTCTGCCCCTAAGGTTCTCTTACCAGGGAGGGTCTCAGGGGGCTCCCTGCACTGAGTGATAGCCCCGCACTTTCTGCACCCGCCTTTCTGATGCTCTGGGCACCTGCAGTGATGACTGCAGGGGGATGGGTGGCTCTTGTTTGCCTTTTGTACAACTCACCAGTCACCTATCTCTTGGAGCAGTCTTGGAGGCAGGCGCCATCTCTGGGGGCAGGGAAGAACCTCCTCTGCTCTCTCCCATTCCTGCCAGCAATTGTACATCTCCCCAGTCCTCTTCTGCAATGTCATTTCTTATCTAGGTTCAGTGTTCATTATTTCCTGATGCTTTTCAAACTTCCCTTAAGATAGGAACCACCTGGGGCTCTTGCCTTAGCTAACATTCTAGCAGAAAAGAAAAGAAAAGAAAAGAAAAGAAAAGAAAAGAAAAGAAAAGAAAAGAAAAGAAAAGAAAAGAAAAGAAAAGAAAAGAAAAGAAAAGGAAAGAAAAGAAAAGAAAAGAAAATAATGTAGGCCTGGCTGACACTTCTGATAATCCGTATGGCTAATGAACCCCTCAGGCAACTTTTATCAGGGAACTTGGGGAGCACTGGTCCTGAGAGGTTAGAACTGTGGGTGTCTAAAATCAGCCCTTCAGGTAGCAGCCCAGCTTTGCCACTTTCTCACTTGGCAGCCCCACGAGCCCCATGTGACTTATCGAAGGAGGCTGAGCATTAACTCTGTCCCCAGCAGAATGAGGATGAGCACAGTCTGGCTCCTCTAGGCTCCTTTTGAAGATAAACTGGGGCATGTTTATCAAGCTCCTTGCAGAAGAAGCAGCAGCATAGAGTCACCCTTCAGTAAATATTAGCATTTAGATATTTGTTAATGAGTTCAGGAATAATTGGGCATGAATTGTGCAAACTGTGGTGGGAAGTAAATAAGATGTTTTTTTTTCTCTAATGCAGCCTTGTGATGAACATCATGGTGTTTCTAAACCTCTCATTCGACTATACCCTGCTTACAGATTCCCATGGCCCCAACCTGCCTCAGCTCAGCAGCCACATTTCCTACCTGTTTCCCTTAACATATATTAATAAATTCATGTTTGCTGGCTTCCCTCACTCCCTTGCTTTCCAGACTTTTCTTTGGTTGTTAGGCCTGCTTGGAATATCTACACCCACTCCATGGAAGTCCATTTCAAGCAATGCTGTGCATCTGAATGGGGTTGCATAGCAGAGAAAGGGAGCCAGGACTCTACCATAGGAGAGTTCACTGTTTGCAAAGGCAGAAAGGTGGAGTGAGCATGGAGGCAGCAGCTAGTTGGTGATGGGCAACATGTGTCAGGTACCTTGAGATTTGATGGGAAGCAGAAAATTTGGAGGAAAAAATGGAAACTTGCTAATGTGAGTTCCTTAGAGATGGGCTATCCTGATAGAGTTCCTGTAAGGGTTGTCTGATGCCAAAGAGAAGTGCAAGGGCTGAAGGTGGCAAGACCAATTTTATTTGGACTTCTGGTGCTGGAGAGAAAGTCTTCTTAGAAACTGAGTTCAAGGATAATTAAATGTAAAGGGACTGAACCTTTAAAGGAAGAATGAATTGAGAGTCAAAAGGATCATGGGCAATGAAAATGGGGACTAGAGAGCTACGGGGAAATGGAGGTGGTAGTGGTTGTGAGTGATGATCAAATGAGTTGAGGCAATGCACATTTTGTGGCTTGACTGCATTGAACTTTTGGTAGCAAAGGTTGCGATGGAACATGCTTTAAGGTCAGAGCTCAGTGCGAGTGGAAGCCGGGGTCAAGTTCAGTGGGGGTCTTCCAGCACAATGTTCACACGAGTCCTCCATGTGGGAACCTACAGTCAAGTTGTAACTCCCCTCCTGTGTTCTGTAGAGGTCTACAGCTAAGAATGGAGCCCCTGGGGTAGAACCAGCAGAGACCAAGGGCATGCTGGGTGAGCCTATTTAAGAGGCAAAAAGACTCTTAGAGCCAGAATGTGCTGGCAGAGACCACATGAGACTAAGTCAGGCACTCTGAGCAGGGCATCAGTTGTAGTGCATTTGGGGAGTGTTACTCTGCCACTTCCAGTTGCATCCTGGCTTTTGCACGGTTGAACCTATCACCAAGGTTCCCTGTAAATGACTGGTGCTGGTTGTCAGGTCAGACCTTGTTGCGGCTGCTCTGGTCCCTGCTCCCTGCTCTGGAGCCCTGAGGGAACAGCTAATCTGAGGATAACAGGAAAGCAATAGGTGCCAAGGCATAGATGTGGCTAGCAACCAGTGCCTTGCCAGGTCTGATACTAATACAGCGGGGGACTTTTTATGCCCTGGTTTTGCATAATACACTACTGTTTGGACACTTCCACGATTCTAGGTCAGATAGCACAGGCTTGCTTGTGTCTACATGGAAGCAGCCTTGAGGTTGACAACAGCAGTCAAATAGTTCTTTTTGTTACTGTTGTCTGCAATGATACATGTAGTACTGAAGACGCTGGCTGCCATTCAGACGTGGGAAACTCACAGGCAGCTAAATTCAGGGTGGCCAGAGGCATAAACTCCGTCCTTAATTTTTCCCTTGATCTTCGTTTCTCTTTTCCCCTTTCCTTCCTTCTTTCCTTGTCCTCTCCTTTCCTCTCATTGCTTTCCCCATCGTGCCTTTTTCCTCTATCATTGTTTGACCTTCTCTTCACTCTTATATTTTCCTTCTAAAACAAGGATACCCACTGTGAATATGGGGAAGTGTTGCTCCCACTTCTAAGTGCAGACTCATGTACGTCGTTCTACAAGGCTGCCTTTAAGAACATTAAATGGAACATTTTAAAGCAAAACAAAGGGAGTTCCCCTGAGAAACACAAAAACCGGAACAATACAAGCTTCCAAAAACATGCTGAAGCCCTGAGCAGCTAGCATTTTCCAGTGAAAATTCAGTACATAGTACTCTGCACTGAGGCTCTTCCAGGCAGGGCTGTGCCCCAGGGATGCACCTGTGAGTCTCATCCTGCCTGGGCTGTTATTTAGCTTTTCCATCTAGTGGAAGTGTTGAGCACCTTTGATGTTGGGTAAAGGTAATTCTGCCACAATAGAAGCTGTTCTAAAACAATCATAATTTCTGTGGGATTAAGGAGGAAGTAATTTCAGAAGCAATGATTTCTGTGAGTTTATTAACTGTGTGTACGCTCTAGGAGATGACGATCCAAGGGACAAAATGATAACCAAACATGTTTCCTTTCAAAGTGGCCATTCTAGCATGTAAAGGGAAATGAGAGGTATCTGAATGTCCTGCCTGGGAGGCTAGACCAAATCATGTCTTCCATATTCGGTGAGTTACACGATACAAGCCCAAGACCAATTCCAGAGGAGACTTGTGTAAGGTTAAATATTAGGATTTGTTTATAGGAGACCCCTGTTAGAGACTGGGTCATTACATCTTGGGACCTATTCCCCAACTCCTACATGAAAATTGGTTCCCATATAAAACACACTAATATTTTCTTCCAAACCGAATGATCTGATACATTCAAAGCCTTGATATTCGTTTGTACATGAGTCTGCACTTAGAAGTGGGAGCAACACTTCCCCATATTCACAGTGGGTATCCTCGTTTTAGAAGGAAAATATAAGAGTGAAGAGAAGGTCAAACAATGATAGAGGAAAAAGGCACGATGGGGAAAGCAATGAGAGGAAAGGAGAGGACAAGGAAAGAAGGAAGGAAAGGGGAAAAGAGAAACGAAGATCAAGGCTTTGAATGTATCAGATCGTTCGGTTTGGAAGAAAATATTAGTGTCTTTTATATGGGAATCTATTTTCATGTAGGAGTTGGGAAATAGGTCCCTAGATGCAATGACCATGAAGGTCTTAAGATGCTGCCTCCACTGAACAGGATTGTGTATTTCTTCTTCTTTGCCTTTTTCCTCTTTTTGGAACGATTATAACTGGACGTTTGCTGAAAAACTGAGCACATAATCTCATGCACATTTCTCCAAGACGCTTCCTGGCCCAAAGAGGTATTGGCAATAAAAAAATATTTTCTAAGCAATAAGTGCTTTGCATTCATTATTTCCTTTAATTCTTGTTCTGTGAGGCAGCCATGATTTGATTCCTGTTATCCAGATGAAGTGATAAGACTCAGAGAAGGTGACTGACTTGCTAAAGGTCACACAGCTAGAAAATGGTTATCTAAGAGCTGAGTGAGACCCTCTCCCTGATTTGAGGATCTAAGATTTTTCCCAGTTACGGTACTTATGGCAATATTGTGATTCTGTGTAGGAGAAGAGCTAGCTTTTTAGAGGTAAAAATTATCTCATAGAAACCATCCTTACAATGTAAATGCAAGGGCCTAGTGCAATGGCTTAGTGACTAAATCCTTACCTTGCAAGTGCAAGGATCCTATATGGGTGCTGGTTTGTGTCCAAGCTGCTCCACTTCCCATCTAGCTGGTCTGGGAAGCAGTCAAAGATAACCCAAAGCTTTGGGACCCTGTGCCTGCATGAGAGACCAGGAAGAACCTCCTTGCTCCTGGCTTCAGAGTGGCTCAGCTCTAGCCTTTGTGGCCATTTGGGGAGTGAAACAGTGAATGTAAGACTTCTTTGTGTCCCCACTCTGTAAATCTGCCTTTCCAATAAAAATAAATAAATACCTAAATAAATAAATCTTTTTTTTAAAAAAAAAGTCTCTAAAATTCTCCACTTATGAGTGAATATCAGATGTAATGGGAATAACACATCTTTGGAGCCATGAGTGTGGAGGAGACATGTCAGTGTCAGAGAGATGCGACTCTGTAAGTCTTCGTCTTGGTGAATGAGTGAGTGAGTGAAAGAAACCCACAGAAGACAATGGAAATGTGTATTTCTGCCTCCTTGGGCTGTTCTTTCCTTGCCATCCCTGCCCTCGTTGTGGTATGGTCCGCACTGGGTTGCAAGTACGTCTATCAACAGCATGCACCCCCTGCTAAGTCTGGAGGCTTTCATGGATTCCTTGTTTTTATTTGTTCCTTTATTCCAAGCATCTCACGTGGTGCTCAGCACGCAAGGATTGCTCGACACATCATTGTTGGACTAGTAAGTAAATATGCCATGTACAATACATCAAGCCAACTTTGAAATGTTTTTCACAACCTCCAAGATCAACAAAATAGATATTTCCATTAAAGAGTTCTTTAAAAATAAGAACACATGGATTTGCTCTCAAGAATGGATCTCTACTCACAGAATAAAGTTTTCTTTAGTTTTGTCCACTACATGGAATGACTCCAGATGCTAATTTTGGAGCTGGTCTATATGCCTCAACCTTTAGAAAAGCCAATTCATTCTGCTAAGAAATAAGTTTGTGGTCCAAATCAAACAATCAGACAGAACTTCACAGCACGCTTTCCTGTTGTGACTTTTTAAATTTTTGTTTTCATCTTATTATTACAGCTTATTGTCTCTTTGCCCAAGTTTTATAATTTTTTTAGTTTTTCATGCTGTGCTATGTATAAGGACTTCCTCACATTATTTTCAGAATGAGGCTGAGTTTAAACAAACACACAGCCCACAGTCGCACCGTTCTCAATGCGCAAGGCTAAGCAGTGGTATGTTACCTGTTTGGGGCCCATTTTTGCCCCCTTCCCTGTCTCTCTCTTGAAGACATTAGTTAAGCTAGCTGACATTCCAGATGAGTTTCATTCCAGAACTTTATTTACCACTGTGGTCTTTAAGGTCTTGTAACCTTATACTTGACTAGTATAATTGGTTTAAACCATATCTCAAAGTTTCAGCACTAGGTTTGTGTGCCCTGATTCTACAATATTTAGTATGATAACATAAGTCAGCTATGGCTGCAAACTAGGAAATTTTTACTCGTTGATAATTATCTGTTTGAATGGAGACTGTATTTAATCCATTAATAATTTGATGATATATTGGAATTTCCTCTGAAATTAACATAGTGCAATTTTTCTTTTCTTTTTTTTGGAGCCAAAGTAATAAACCTCACTGGTAAAAGTCAGACATTTTATGGTTTCTTTCACTGTTTCTTCTGCAGCTGCAGTCTCGCTTCTATCATGTAAGAGAAGGTTCTGTTTCATCATCCAGCAATGTCTGTCAGAAATGAGAGGAATGGAAAAGAAGTTCTGTGCTTGTCAGGGGAGTCTCTCTCCCTTGGAGTTTCTTGCATTCTCTCTGCTATGAGCTTAATTCGCCTTGGCTTCTTTGTCCTCCCTCTTTTCCCTAGCAGTATCCATCTTCTGGCATAGCTTGCCATCTGTTTAGCAAGGCGAGAGCAGTTGGAACTGCAGACAGCACAGTCCTCGTTCTGATTCTGCACTGATGAATGAAAGGCACTCAGATCACGGCACCACAAAAAACCTGCAGAACTGCCCTTTACGAATGCAAAAAAAAAAAAAATCTGTCCTCCTTTGGTCTAATAACTTTATACAGGCAGAACACAGGAAATACCGAGTTGAAGGGAGAGAAAGAAAATCCATATTTAAAATTTGATTTCCTTATCTTTTGGATTTTGTATATTATTATGAGAGTTTTAATTAAAAGCTCATCTCAGATCCAATTTCTCTCTGACATGAGGTAAAGGGAGATGAAAAGGGCAAACAACATCACTTAAGTTTAAGAAGATGAGGGTTTCATTAACTATTCCTGAATCAACTATGGGATGGCAAGTAATACACTCTAGAGAGTTACGGAGGGACTCTGGCTTTCTGTTTGCCAATGAATTGAGTTGGATGTCTAAATATTTAGAACAAAGCTCATGACGTGCAACAGCCATGTTGGCTGTAACCCTTCGTGCTTAGGTCCTTACTGCCTTTGTGCGTGTGGGGGTGCTGGATGCTTCCCCACTGTAGGTTTCTGATGAGCTGCCAGGGTGGACACTGCTCACTCACTGAAGGTGACTCCCTGGTCGCTGCAGTTCTGAGATCAGCGCCTCTTGAAGCGAAGGGAGGGTTCTCCTTCCTTTAGCTCAGCATCTCAAGACATGTTAGCCATGCAGCTGGAGGGTGGAGTATAATAAAGAGGAATTCCAATTCAGAGGTGTTAGATCAGAAAATTGCTTCACATCCCCTTGTCAGAGCCCTTACTCCCTCCAGTAGGACAAACCTCTCCTGGCTCCCTTCATGAATCAGAAGTTGGCCTGCCTGTTGTAGCAGCTCTGGGAGACACCTGGAATAATCATGTGTTTCTTCAAGACCATGTCTCTCTTCTTGCCTAGGGGGCCTGCCTGAACTGCTTCTCTGTTTCCAGATGGTTCTTTTCCAAGCAAGCCCATTTCCTCTGGGCAACCTCACCTGCTCTTCTTCTTGTGGGTAGATTCCAGTCTGTGTTCTCAAAGCTTGTCAGAATACAGTCATCCCACACAGTTCAGGGCACCTTGCTGAAATTGCCTGACTCCACTTCATTCTGTAGGGACATCAGTTACTCAATACAGATTCATTGAGGTTTCTGCACAGTTGGAAGTGGTGATCAGGCCTCACAGGATTCTTGAATCATCGGTGTTTCTGTTTATATTGCCCTGTGAGGAAAAAAATGATCTCACCCACCTACTTACATATGTATCCCTAAGAACAAACAACAAGTCTCAGTTCTAAAAGAGGAAGGACTTCTCCAGAACAGGCAACTTTTACTTGATCAGGTTTGCCTATGACAGAAGCACAATTTCTTAGAAATTCAGTTAGCTGCCAGGACCGGGTTCTTGAAGCTCCTCGTGGGAAGAGGGTCATGGCTCTGACAATGGCTGTCAGGATTTGGTGATTTGGCAGAAAAAGCTCCTTCTACCTCCACCTGCAAGACTGTTTTCTTACAGCCAGAAAGCACTTTCCTTCGGAAGTAAATGAAGTCATCTGCCACTTATCACGGAATCCCTCTAAGCTATACAGTGAGATTTCAAAGTCCTCAAGGCATTGACTTGTACAAAATTCCATGTACACATGCATCTCTCCTCTGGCCCTACATCACAGGCTCTGCAGGAATGGGCTCTGCCTACTCGCTGGCCCAAGAGTGGAAGGTGGAACAGGAATCACGGGAAGTGAAACTCAACAGGGCGGGACTATGTTTCCACTTTCCTCGATATTGCTTGGAGGAACTGTGCTTTTCTTCTCCTTCACTGCTCAGTCTTTATGTGAGTATGTGAACAAGAGAGCAAACAGATTATAAATTTCATCAAGTGCCCAGATGTTCTCAGAAATCTGTCATCACATACTTGATTGAATGACATTTTCACTCAACAACTGGATTTTGTTTTGTATCAACATGGTGCAGAATAAATCAGATTTCTAGGACTAAAAGGGAACATTTGGTTCAAATAATTTGAATCACTCCAAGATTATTTGTTAGATTCAGTGTATTGGACTCCCTCATGCCCAGATTCCAGCCCTCCACATGGTCACAGTTTTGGTGCAGTGGACAGTGTATTGCAGGCTTGCAGGCTTCTGACTGGTCGTCCTCTACCAAGTTCACTTTATGCATCTTTGTTCTTCACCCAAGACTGGTGAATTTCCACTCAGGAAGCCCCCATCAGCAACCTGTACATGTAGAAACACCACTGTCCACTGGAGCAATTCTCATGAAATGCGTCTGGAGAGCTCCAGGGTGAACAACTCTGAGAGGCGCTCTAGAGACCCCGCAGCAGTGTCTGGGCAACGGAGCCCTGTGTGCCCACAGAAGGCACACCAGCACTTCTCTAATTCTTTTTCTCCTTTCTTTTTACTGGTCCTTCATCATTCACCTTGTGATTCTCCTTCAATTAAATGGTCTGTTTACTGGTCCTTATCTCAAGCTAAAATAGCTGACGCTGAAGTGGTCCTCAATAGCCCAAAAAGGGAATCTGGAATGTATAACTTGCTGGTGAAATGGGGATACGAATGCCTATGTGGGCGGTAGATGACATGGCACCAACTTCTGGACAGCAGTCATACCACAGTCCTTAACATTCCAGAACCAGGCATAGGTGAAAGGTGAGATTTTGAATTATGTGAGCATTTCCAGGACCAGGCGTTAACTGTATCTCTTAGCTGCATTCGTAGACTTCAAGAATAGACATGATAAGCTCAGACACTTCTCAACCCAAGGATCACCTTGAGAACTGCGAGAATTAAGCTTTCCTTTGAAAGACACTTGTATTTCTTGTAACTGAAGGGGATATTGTATTTAAGGTCAGAGTCAGGATTTAATTGAAAGGATGACAGTTCCATTTACAGACCCAAAAGATTCTCTTATACCAATTTCAGTACCCTGGTACCTAAATGTGGCAAATAATCCCTAGAACCTCAAACTTCTGCATTTCCATGAGTGCTGTGGGCTGACAGAATCATCCTTTCTCCTTGTTAAAAGAAATTCATCTCTTTTTGTGTAGAGACCTTGCAAATGTTACACTTGAGGCTATTGTCTTGTAGAGTGATGCACAAACTCTTCAGTATCCATCTGCCTCACTTCATTGTTCACAGGTTAATAACTAGAGGAATTCAGTACAGTGTTAGGCTAGGAGGAAATAATACATCCGAGAAAAAAAATGGGGATATAACCAAATGTACCAAATTTGCAGAACTCTTTGCCAAGGAAGCAGAATTGGCTGGGAGGAGGCAGAATTTAAGGTTGAACAGTAAGAAGTTGCTAGAATAGGAGTAATGTTTGGTGAATCAGTGTGTAGCACCCTGACAAAAATACCTGAAGTTAGTCTTGACACACTGCTGGGGTGGCTCTGTGGCGTTTGGACACCACAACGGGTTATAGTAAAAGAGTGAATAACACCAAGGGAGACATCGTAAGGGCACAGACTGGTAATGTTAGATTTGTTCTGTTAGAGAACCCAGCACGTGATGATATTCCTCAGGAGAGCCCCCCAGGGCATGACTTTCATTTCTGATGTAATAAGAACCCTGTGGAGTAGGGCACTGGTTCTGTTGAGAGGCTCAGTGGTGTCTGTCTTTAAGGTTGGAGATTCAGCTTGGGCAATGCCATTATGAGATTAACCTCTCTAGTGTCAGTGGGATGGAAAAGGACTCCGAGGGCAGCCCTTAAACATCAAAGAAGGAAGAGCAGCTTGTCATAATATACTCACTTGTATTTCTATCATGGGAAGCCTTAGAAAACTATACAGATTTATTGTATTGAAGTAGCAATAGAATGTGAACTGAAATTAGCCGTTCATCTGAACCCCTTGATAAGATACATAATTGCCAGAGAGTGAAACAAAAATCTACAAAGTGTCAGAGATCTGCCTCACCAGTGACATTTTCATTGGCTAAATGGTCTGAGGTATTCCAGCACATATTGTCCAAGGTAAAATGAATATTTTCATCTTGTAAAACCTGTCCCTAAAAATGAAACATAGTACTTGGCGATCTCATTGGGTCTGGGCGGTAGTATTAGGAAAATCGTACCCCCTTATTTGTTACAGGGCTCAGAGATGCTCTTTTTCAAGCAGTGTAGCACTTCTAGGATAGTGAGTCAGCTTCCCTGCCAGGCTATGTGATCCAGACCTATTGGTACTCAGAGACCTCAGGGCATTTACGTTTGAAGGCTCTTGGAAGCCTACACTGAAGAACTACGGCTTACACTGCTAAGGTTCTTGAGTAAGTTCATCCCTTATGTGTCAGACAATAATTTGCAATTTGGGAAGGAGCTTCCTGGTGTGCTTCTATGACCAATAGAGACTGAGCAACCAGCCACGGGACAGAAGTAACCATGTGAAGTGGGTATTATCAATTCATGAAATTTAGGTAGGCAGGAATCCATTACACAATAGGAGTAGTGAGTTGGAGAGTGTATTTAGGATGAATTGCGGAGTGGAATGAAGATAATATCAATTACAGCAGGGACTCGAGTCAGTTCCACTCACGTTTGTGTGGGAAGACTGTTTGAGTTCATAAGTGACTATGGCCCTGTAGGCTCATTGACAAATTGGACTTAATGAGGATCAAGGACACAGAAATATTGCAAGAGATGGACTGAACAACATTTCTCATGCCTAAAATTGCATTCTTTGGCCTCTGGTTTGATGACAGCAGAAGTTTGCTGTTAGAACCTGCTCGCTTCAAGCTGATGGCCTGTCACCTCAATGTTTGACAATGTTTCTTTCCATTTGTGACTTCGGGATCTCTCTGGGGCTATAGCTGATGGAAGAAACATACAGACAACAGACGATTCATGCACATAGCTAAGTATTTCTCCCAATGAACGTCAAAAATATAATTCCAGCAGGAAGGCTGTGCCTTCCTCAAGGGCCCAAGGCGGATCCACCTGGGGGCCACAGAAGCACCTCATCCATTCATCACATTCTCCTCTTTTGCATCACTTGTGTATTTCTTCCCTCATGATCAAGAACAAATGACCTGAATGGAGTTCTTCAGTTGGCCCTACTTTCTGTGGGAGCTTAGAATAGGATATATAAATCAATGATAATTGACTAAAGAGAAAGACAAAGCTAAATCTTTACCTCCAGGCGAGAGGAAGGAAGTACTGCCTAAAAGCTAGTGTGTCCTCATTCTCGGCGTCTGGCAGGTGGAGCTAGGCTTCAGCTGAGCACAAGAAGACAGGAAGTTGTCTTGGAAGCAAAGCCATCTGGACCCTGTTGTGGAAGACTGAGCGGGGTGGAAGGCAGCACATCTGAACTGAACAAAGGCACTGAGAATAAAATAAAATGATTAGAGTGCTTTTGAGACCCTTATGATTACAAATGTAAAATATTTTAAAAAATGGGCTCACAGAACCCCCTAAATGGTTTACTAACCAAGCAGGGAAAGCTCTAGAATAACTGAATCCAGAGACATACATCTCGAGGATAGATATGAAACAAATTCTGAGCATTTCAAGGGAAGAGTTCAAGTCTAATTCTTCTGGCTTGAGATCTGTGTTCATCTTTGAAATGAATAACCAAGGACTTTGAATGCCACTGGAAGGAACATGGGCTACATATTTAAGTCATCAAACATTGTGGCATAAGACTGTATGATGATTGAGTTTGTATTATAAAATAATAGGTAAAAAGAGTAAATTTTAATGGGCTTGGGAGACCACATATATTGTTGTTTGTACCCACATAGAGGATGGTAAGAGCTTGAACTAAGACAGAAATGTAAGGGAATTGAACAAAGAAAACATTTCATTCATGAATCAATGGTTAGACTCTGATCAATGATTTTCCTATTTTCATACTCTTACTTTACAATATGACTTTATAAGTCTTCCAATTAAGACAGGGCTGGAAATAGAACTGACCCAGCAATTGCAATGACCAGCATGTGCATAAGCTGATTGGGGCGATGGACGGTGCCAGACCCTGTAACTGGCAAGCACACACAAGAGTCAGACCTGGAATCACCTCAGGTGAAGTTTCTTTGGAGATCCCTCAAACTGAACTGCTGATCTCAGAACCCCAACCATGAAGAGACTGTGTCAGCCAGTGGATTCTGAAGAGGTTTCATCGTGATTGGCAGCAATTCAGAACTGTTGAACTATCAAAACTGTTTGAGCAGGACCCTCAGAGCATGCCTCACATTGGGGACCTGGGATGGGTGGGAGACTGGGTGGGGCTTCTCCCTTTGTTTCTCCCCTGACCCCAGATTCAGGGAAAAAATGATATTAGTGTGGAAACAATGGTATCATCCACTTTCTTGTAGCCCTTGACCCTTTGTACTCTAATTAACTATGTAGGATTATTAAAAAATAATAATAATAATGGAGTCTGTTATAATGTGAGAGTTTGGTGGTCTGATGGCTTAGTTTTGGCCAACATAATGTAATCATCCACTGCAAGTCTAATCCTTAAGGGGTCATGTGTGCTGCTTTTTGCTTACTTGAACTCACTGCTGCACGAAGCAGCCCAGCAGTGCATTCTGGAGGACAGCAGGCACAGCAGTAGAGTAGGTATATTGCAACTGGTAAGAAACAAGGAGCCAGATCACACCAGACACTCAACTCAGCCCAGCCCAAACTGCTGACCCACAGAACATATACTAAACCTGGATCACACCAGACACCCAACTCAGCCCAGTCAAAACTGCTGACCCACAGAACATATACTAAACCTGGATCACACCAGACAACCAACTCAGCCCAAACTGCTGACCTGCAGAACATATGCTAAACCTGGATCACACCAGACACCCAACTCAGCCCAAACTGCTGACTGACAGAACATATGCTAAACCTGGATCACACCAGACACCCAACTCAGTCCAAACTGCTGACCCACAGAACACATACTAAACCTATCAGCTATTTTAAGCCACTACATTTGGAAGCAATCATGCAACAAAAAGGTAAATAAGACACTTGATCTTATTTATTTATGTAATCTCCAGAAGATTCAATATTGTATCCCTATTAGGAAAAGAGCTAGGACTCAAACTCAGGATTCCTTTTCTAGGACAGAGCTCCTCCTATTGCGAAAAACAAAGAGGTTGATGCTAAGCTCCAGAATTATCTCTTACTGAATGTGTTCTGGGCTCTCAGCCTAGTACTTTCTAATGTACTGTTTCTGATATATTATTAATTTTAATTTTCACATAAACCACATGAGGAGGGTTTTATGAAACCCATGTTAAAAACTGAGTATAAAGATAAGAAGAAGCTCGAAAAACCAAAATGGAGAGCATTTTGTAGAGAGTCAAACACAGGCTCATAAGCCTTCATTTTTCTATGTTTCACCCAGAAAATACGTATTTTTGGTTAGCAGCTGGTTGGGTTGTTCCTGTGAACTATAATGCGGTATCAATGCTCACTCCTTTATATGCATAGTCCGTATTTGATGCTTGCAGGTAACAACAGCAACGTGCTTGCTACAGGAAATAACATGAGCTCATGTTTCCTCCAAATTAGTATTTTTTTTTGGTTCCCATGGCAATTCTAAGAGACAAGTACTATTAGTGACCAAGATTAGCAGAAGATAAAACTGTAGTTTAAGCCTCTAAACCAAAGCAATTTCTAATTTTAAGCCATATTTCTTATCCACAGCTATACTGCATTTTTAAAAGCTGCTGTCATTGAGAGAAGGGTAGAATGACAGAATAAGAGCTGGAGAACAGACAAGCAATGGTGACCTCCTTAGTAGCTCAGCTACGGAATTGTGATTTATCACATTTATCCATAGGATAAATTGTGTTCTGATGTCATCATTTTGTTATTCTTGGGTCCCTAAGACATTTCATCTCCCTGTTTTATTTTCCCGGGTTCCATTGTTTGAGTCCAAAGCAGATATGAGCAGTGAGAGTTACAGAGGGCACCCAGAGCATTTTGTTATGTTGGCAGTTGTAGCTGGGGGTGACAACTATTACAGGAAAACATATTTTCTAGATGGAGAATTTTGTTGTTCTTTTTCAAAAGGAATTTCAAAATTAGGAAATAAGACATCTGGCTATTTCACCTTGTTGACAAGTATTCAGACATGATTGATGGTTCTAGCTAGGACCTTACATATGCATGTGCCAATACTGTAAATTCTATTTTAGCTGTACATCTCAATTATATTCCCAACACTGTTGAAACGTTTGGCTCACAAATGCCAAGTGCAAAGCTTCAATGAGAGGAGGAAACCTAGTGAAACTGACTTTTCATTAAGTGAGCTGGGCTGATATCTCAAGAAAGGGACTCCACGAGCGTCATCTCTTGAAAGATGAAACACGGGTTAGGAGCCCTCAGGGATCCCAGCAAACTTAACAAGAGGAACAGCATGATTCAAATCATGTAAGGTGGAGTTCGCCTGTTCAACAGCGCTAGATCTCTTTCCTTTATGTATGAACCACGTGTGGAGGGCCCACTCCTATGAATGATGCCGTGCTGGGCCAGCAGAATGGTTTAGGAGGAACTTTCATCTCTGTGCTTAAGCAGACAAAACAAAGATCAAGTCAAACTCTATCACAGGATCATGATCAAGACACTTCAGAGAAGCACGGATGCTTCTCATGGGTGCCTGAGAAGATGAGCAAGATTGACTGAGAGGAAGAGGAAGTTGCAGAGAGGAGAGAGTGTGCACTGTTGTTTGGGATTGTTTAGGGCTCTGGAGCTGTGGGGGAACAGGGTTGATGAGTCTGGCATGCAGAAATGCAGGGGTGAGTCACACCTGTGAAACAGCCTATGGAATGGACTTCACCAAAACAGGATTTTTAGGTTTATTTATTTGCTTATTTTTGCATTGCAGAGAGTCAAATGGCATATTAAAATGTGTGTTTGGCCTGGACATTAAGATGCTGGTTAAACCACCCGTTTCCCATATCAGAGTATTTAAGTCCTGACTCTGGGTCCTAGTTCTGGCTTCCTATAAGAGCAGAGACTTGGTGAGTGCAGCAATGATGGTCCATGTGGTTGGATTTTTGCTGCTAACACCAGGAACCTGGACTGAGTTTATGGCTCTTGATTATGACCTTCCCCAGCCTTAGCCATCAGTAGCGTTTTGATAGTGAACCAGCTGAAGGATCTTTTTCTCTATTGTCCCTGACACCCTTGCTGTCTCTCTGCATGTCATTTTTTTTTTAAAAAAATAATGTACCTTCTTTTTAATACTCTTGAAACTCTCAAGATAAATTATCATTTGTTACAAAAATAAAATGGAACCAGGGGAGTGAAGCATAATTTTGTTTCTCCAGACACTCTCTTAAATACTACTGCTAGAAGCCAGAGGATATAGAGCCATCTCTAAACAGAATGAAGTTTCCAGCTTATGTGTCCAGCGCTAAAGATCATGGCAATTACAGTCACAAAACACATAGAAAAGGAGAGACAACCTGGGAAAGTTCTGTCAGAGAGAGGAGACTCGGGCAGATGCTACAACACACAAAGGCTCATCTCAGGCCATCTCCTTATTAAACTGAGAAAGAATCCCATCCTCAAAATTGACACAGAGCTCATCCATCCTTAGTGGGATTGATATCCACTAAGAAATCAGTCATAGACAAACAGAAGCTGCACTGAGAGTGTACGTGGGAGCTCTCCTTGACCTTTGTGATTCTCACAAAGGTGACCATGGGAAAATGAATTATTCTCAGGAATTTCATTCTAGACTTTCATCCACTGAGCCGAAATTGATTGAGCCAAGAGTTTGGTAAGCTCTCTGTCTCTGTCCGTCTCTCTCCCTTTGTGTGTGTGTTACACACAGTGTTGGCTAACAGAACACTTGCCCTGCTGTTGCTGATGGGCTAACAGGAAAGATGAACAGGAACATTGATATACATTCTTAGGTCATTAATGAAAACCCGGTATCTCAGGTTTTCCAATGAAGTTGATTGAAGAATTACTTATTCTGTATGAATAATGTCAGCATTCATTAAGAGCTCCCAGAGCACCTGTAACAAAGTATATATACTGGGTAGCTTAGATGATAGAAATTTGTTTCCTCACCTAGAGGCCAGAGCTTGAAGACAGAGCTGTAGCTTTCTTTGGTTACTCCTGAGCCGCCTCTATTCCGAGCCGCATGCTATTACTGTGTCCTCACATGACCTTTCCTAAGTTTGTGTCTCTGTGTCCGGTTTCCTCTTTTGACAAGATGTTAGCAGTATAAGGACATCAGTAGATTAGTGTTTACCACATGACTCCATTTCACCTTATTACCTCTTCAAAGACCTTATTTTCAAATAGTGACAGTATTAGAGGTTAGGTTTCCAACTACTGAATTTTGCGTCATAGTTGAGCCCACAATAGAGCCATATGTACCTGCTAAAGTTGAGACAGGCAAGAAGATGAGGATCACTGTTGTGAATGAACTGCCATTAGGAAATTTGAGAAAACGTAACTTGTAATATATATCTAGCTGTTGGAGCAGGCATTGAGTCTAGCAGCCAAGACAATAGTTAAGATGCTTATCTCCCATATCAGAGTTTGGGATATCAAAGTCCTAACTTTGAGTCCCAATTCCTGTTTCCTGCCAACACAGACACTTGAAGCAACACTGATGACCCAGGTTACCAGTTTTCTGCTGCCCAAGCGCATCGAGTTCCTGGATGGAGTTCTTGGCGCTGGGTTGCAGCCCTAGCCAGTGGTAATTGCAGGCATTTGAGGAATAAAGCACCTCACTTCAAAAGATAACAACTAAAAGTGCCTTGATCAACAAATGGGTATCTGGATGGTGGGTTTATTTAACACTACCACGCTCTGCTCCACAGTTCCCATAACCTGAGATCTGTCGTAGCAACTATGGGTGAGGGCTTGGACTTCAGGGCTTGGACTTTCCATGCATAGACCTTGGATGATCTTTCGTCTCAATACTTTTAGTCAGTCAGAATACCGTTAGACACCTAAGATTCTAGGGTTGCCAGTCACACTGTCCATATTGACAATATCTTAATAGAGAAAATCCAGTAAGGCTACCTGAGAACTTATAGATGGCCTTGCCTACTGATTGACCGGGAAGCAGACTAGAACCTACAGCTGTTTTCCCCGTGTACTTTCATTAAGTTGTGTCCTCTGCAGGATTTATGTTACATGTTGATGTTCCAACTGGATGGTTATATTTGAATTGAATTTATATTGTCATGTTTATCTCATGACTCAAGAATGCTTTTTTTTTTTTATTAATTCCAAACTATCTGACCATGGCCAAGTTATGTAAATAGTCTTAGAGTTGGCTTTCTGATATGCAAAGCTAAGGTAAGACTTCCTTCCAGGTTGCAGAGGGCACTAAAAGCAATGTTACAAATAACAACGGCTGCCGTCATCACACCCTGTCAACATGATAATGCAGCAGGTTCACTGTCAGGAAGGAAGAGACCTTGTGGAATGAATAGCCAATCTCGTAGTCTCTTGAGACATGCTGAGCACAAACCCTGGAATTTAAAGTGATCTTCACTCTGTTCTCAGTGCTGTCATGTCCACTAGGGCCTGGCCTCCTGTGATTTTGGTCAAGTTAGATTCTCTCTCCTACTTTTATATGCTACTCTTCATATCTTGATTTGCCTGAGTTTATTGGCTAACACTAGGAAAATGGGAAAGTAGAACTCAAAGTCAATTTCTCTGCCCAAGTGTAGATATTCATAACCTGGGGGGCTGTAGAACCTTGTACCCCATTTTCTGAGATATTCTGAGAATAACAGTTGGATTTATTACTTTATATGAATCCTGGAGGAAAGTAATAAGGAAAAATACATCCTATACTTTTTCAGAACTAGAATTTTTATTATTTTACATTAAAAATATAGTACTAGTTATAACGAAAATGAGGTAAAAGGAGCACAATGGAGGAATAATTTTTTCCTCTAGATATCAGAGTATTCTGCTCAGAAATTGGTTGAGATATGTCTTCAAAGCTTTCTCTCAATGTCAATTGATGTCTGTTTTGTGTATGAGCATCCATCTATCTATCATTCACCCATCCAATGCAACTGAGTGCTCTCGATGAGTATTCACTTACTCCATCAAATTACCTACAAGGATTCTATTACCTACAAGATACATCCTCACAAAAGACATGTCTCTAACACAGCTCTCTGGGTACAGGACTAGGTCTGTAACAGGAGATAGCAAATTTCTGTGAAAGATCACAGTTCCCTGAGCCCAGGTCCACGGACAGAGAACCACTTTTGCTCATCATAGTGGAACTGAGTTATTCTAGTCACCCTGGGTAGTTCTGCAAGAATGGCCTCATTTTAGGTAGACTCTATTCTTTTCTTTCCTCCGTAGTTTCCTTTCTTTGAGAGCACGCTATTTTTAGGAATTGAGCTGCAATCTTCGGTCACTTACTGTGATTCAAACAGGTTACTCCTCAGCTTCTTCCTGCTAAATGATAGTGATTCCTCTTTCCCTCTATTTCCCAGGCAATGATCCTAACTGTCACTTAAGAAATTGTAGTCAAAATTGTGGTCTACATGACCATCCTTCTTCACAATACAAAGCCCTGTTTTCCCTCTGTTTCCCAGAAAGTGGCCCTAATTGTGTCATCTTTAAAAGGCGGAGTCAAAACTGTTGTCTACATGGCCATCATTCTTCGGAATATGGAGCCAAAGTTCATATTTTACTGATGTTCCGATAAATAGCTTGCAAGCTCTTGTTCCTTCTCTCCTCACCTCTACCTTCCCGTTTCATCTTCCTGTGCTCCTTGCTGCTTGAAACATTTAGTAGAAGACTTTGTGCTGGTGTAGGACTTCATTATCAAGTAAAGTCAGCAGTTCTATAGCTCTGTGAGCAGGCGCCAGGCGTAGCTAACCTTTCACCGCAACTGCACTACCTAGTATAGTGCTGGATCCATGCCGGGTCCTAATCAGTGTTGTTAATGGTTGCCAGGCAGGCGAGCAGATAATCTCTGCCTGCAAGGTACTTGATATACAGCAAAGGAACAGTTTTATCCAGTGTGGCAGGTCTGAAGTGGGAGCGTGTCCATGGGTCAGGGTATGTCATGTAAAAACTTTAAATCTACTTAGGGAAGTCAGAAAGGGCTTTCCAGAAAGGGCTTTGCTTTAAGTCATAGTTGTGCATTTCACAGAGGAAAACTTGCGATCATTCCCAAAGAAGCAGTAAGTGCAAAGTCACAAAACCAACAAGAACATCAAATGCCAGCAAGCTCACTAGCATGTCAATGTTCACTTGTTAAGTGCCATGAGTCTCTACATGCCTCGACTGGAGTGACTGCAGCAAGACCACCCACATGCCTGGACTGGACTTACCTCAGCATGCCTACCACTGCTTGGAGTGTCCGTTTTCAGAAGCATGAGAGGATCAAAAAACCCAAGCTGGATTTCCACCTAGAGTTTGATCTTTTAGTGACTTTTTATTCATTATTCTTCCACTTTACACATCACAGTCAACTACTCAGCTACTAAGGACTGCATCATGAAGTAACAAGTGAAAAAATAATTACATGTTTCTAAAATTGCTCTGTGGTTATCATTGAAATATCAAATCATTCTGTTGAATTACTTAGTAATACAAGTTTTCTTTTTTAATTTCATGATAATATTCCAATTTACCAGTCACAGAGCTCCCTGACATCACTGTGGTTCCAGCACGGTGGATATTTTAAGCAGTTTTGACAATATAATTATGGTTATTAGATGGATATTTGTTTCTCATCAACTAAATAATAACACCTTGTCCCAAGAAACTGGTTTTCTTGGAAGAATCTCGAGGCAGATTACTAACAAGCATTTTCAGGAAGGCAAGCTCAAAGGACCCTGTGTGAAGGAACTCACAACTCCAATTGTGCGAGAAGCTAGGGTTGTGTAATGAGATCAGGGACAAAGTTCCAGAGGACTAAGTGATGGCATCTCATCAACATCACCTGGCTGACATCTGCAGGTGTATTACCTGGACCAGAACTTCATGGAAAATGACGCTACCTCCCAAGAAGGCTGTAGGTTTAGGATGTGACAATTTCTTGTAGGGCAATTCATACAACCTGAGCCCTATAGAATAGTTAGATATTTCCCCATGAGCCCCTTGTGTCCCCAGACCGCATTTGTAGGAGATTACATTCAATGCATTTCTTTGCAGTAAAATACCACCGCCAGCAGCAACAATATTCTTCTCTAAGATGCATAGATTTTGAAGCAGGATTGGGGTATAGCATATTAAGACAATGTCCCAGATGGGCACTAGTTTGGGCCTTGGCTGCTCCACTCCTAATGCACCTGAAAAAGCAACACATGGGCCCCCAAACATGAGAGACATGGAAGAAACTCCTGGTTCCTGTCTGGCCAATTGATGAATGAACCAGTGGATGGAAACTCTTGTCTCTCCCTCTCTCTGTGTACCTCTGTCTTTAAATAAATAAATAAATGTTTCAACATGATAGATTCATTATAGATTAAGGAAACAGTAGAAAGAACAAGCTCTAACTGGCTAGGGAGTGTCTGTTGAATAAATAATAATGAACAAGTGAGACAGGGAAAGGAATCTGAGTTTCATGTGACTTGTTCTTTTTTTTTGGAAAAAGATACTGTAACTACACTTATACAATGGTTGCTTTAATTTATAGACTATTTCACATTATTTCAAATTAAATTAAACAGGTGATGAACTGAGTATACTGCATGGTACTTAGTAGGTCTTCATGGAAGCTATATATCTTGCCGTTCAGGTAATACCCTAGCCCAGTTTTCCTAGAAATATGGAACCTAAAGCATAGCCAGTGATCTCATGTTCCCTAGTGGATAAAATACCAGGATAGCAAGAAGTAGGTGTTTTAAAATGTAGATGCTATTGTTACTCAGATATAGTGATAACAATATATCAGACAGTGAATGTCATTGAAGAGATTGTTACTCTTGGTTGCTAAGGGAGGAGACGTGCTGTGTCATGGGGAACCACACCGGAAAGCACCAAGAATTATCAGGAAAGCACCAAGAATTATCAATCGGTAGAAGGAGGAATGAGGGCAAAAGGCTTTTGTTGTGGTTTCTGTGGGAAGAGACATGTGAGGAAGAGCAAACAGACTTGGGATGGTGTGGTTTGAATAAACTCAGCAGGCTCTGTGGTGCAGGAGCTGCCACACTCTCCATCGCCTAGAGCTGGTGCAATTAGAGCAGGTGAGTGGCTGCCTGAATGTAAGAGCCCGGCAGAAGCCAATATGGGTGAACTGATTCTTGGTTGACTAGTTTGCAATGGAATATTTCTAGATGAGCCGTGGTTATTTTAGTCCTAAGAGGGATGTTCTTCCAAGGTCAGCAGTGCCCTAGACAGGCATAAAAGTATGTGGCTAATGCATCAGGGAGCAGAGCGTGAGGGAAGGAAGCAAAGTACAAAGTGACAAATTACTGAGATAGAGTTTTTGCAAGGAAAGGCGGCTCAATTCTTGGTCATGTGTGTTGTCCCCAGACACTGCATCTTGGACTGGTTTATTGGAAGGAGAATAAAGGAAAGGTAGCAAAACAAACTCACTCTGCATGTCTGAACAAGATCTAGTTTGAAGCACTTAAAAGACATCGATTGAAATAGTGGTTCTGTTAGTGAAACAAGAAATCTGCTAAAACTGGAACAAGTCTAAACATCAGATTTATGGTAAAGATGCAGTAGAAGAACACTGAAATCACTGCTGATACACACACCACATATGCGAGAATAATTTTCCCAAAGGAAAGAGCTGAAAACGGTTAACTCGTTGTAACATGGACCAGGTTGATATTGACTCTTTACTCAAGTCGTATGCAAGAAGCTACCTTGCTTGTGCCCCAGTTGAAGAGGACCAACGTTTAACAGCAGAAACACAGCCAGTATCATAAACATCTCAGGTGATTCAGGTTACACAATTCTGATGAAAAAAGTGCAACACACGTTTTGCTTGTTGGTTTCACCTAAATCAGCTGTAGATAAGAACACCATTTTAAAATTAAACAAGTGGAATCAAAGTCCTAAGCATGGGGTCAGTCCTGTGGTGCCAGCGTCCCATCTGGGACCTGGTTCAAGTTCTGGCTGTCCCACTTTTGATCTCTAATACAGCCACCATGACCCAACCACCCAAAACTACAAAACGCTTGTTTAAAATGCATAGATTGTTTAAGATGCAGAGCAGGATTGTGGTATAGCAAATTAGGCTGCGGCTTGCAGTGCTAGCATCCCAGATGGGTGCTTATTTGATTCCTGGTTTTTACACTGCTAACATGCCTGGAAGGTCAATGAAAGAGGACCCAAATGTTTGGGTCCCTACACCCACATGGGATACCTGGACAAAGCTCCTGGCTCCTGGCTTCAGCCCAATCATCCCTGGCCATTGTGGTCATTTGGGGAGTGAACCAGTGGATGAAAGAACTCTCTCTCTCTAATTCTTCTATGCAGTGAATAAATAAATCTTTAAAATATATCCTAAGCGTTTTTTCAAAGGATTGTTATAGGAGATGACCTTTGCTCTGCCAGTACAATCGTGGAAACAACACAATCAAGCAGTGACTACTAAGGGTAGTAGTGATTGAGTAAAAATAGGAATGCGCCAGTGAAAAGCAAAGATCTGCTAGCAGTTTTGTGAGGTACTCTGGGCCTTTTCCTTGCTAAATTTCTGGGGACCAAAAAAATAATATCTGCTTATTAGGAGGGAGTTTTGAGATAATTACTCAGATTTAAACAGAAAAATAATAATAATTTTAAAATAATAATTTTTAAAACCTTCATCACGGCAATGCTTCCATTGTTCCTCCTAATAAAAGTCAGTTTTGTGAACATTTCCAAAAGAAACAGCTCTGATTTGGATCCTTCGGTCTTCTGTTTGTTTCTTCATCTCCAATAATCTTTACAAGGCACTTGTGCATCTTCAACTAATATTGTAAAGAAACAGTGGTGACATAGTTAAATTCCCTCGGTTATTTATGAATGGACTGAATGGCTAGTGTCTTTGCCTGCAAAACGTCCTGAACTGTAGGGAGATTTTGCTGAGAAATAAAATCTGTATTTTTTGTTTCTATATTTAATTGCATTTTCCATGAAATTTAAAGTTTCTTCATATTTTTTTGATCCTATGACAGAAACACTAACAGACCGAAGGCAGGATGCTAAGAGGCAGAAGTCGTATGAGGTGTACTCACAGTCTACAAACTCAAGTGTGGAAGAGCCTCTTCTGAGTAGAACTGCTTCCACTTGTCGCATTGAGTACGTTGGGGTCCTAACCTCTGGAGCCCCAGAAGACAACCTTATTTGAAGATAAAGCCTTTAGAGAAGTAATCAAGCCAGAGTGAGGTTACTCAGGTGAGCCCTGATTCAATACAAATGAGATGCTTCTTTAAAAAAATCAGGCATCTGGACAAGGATTTACAGAGGGAAAGCCATGCAAAGACACACGGAAATTGCGGCCACCCGTCAACTACAAGAGACTTCCAAGGAAGCCAACCTCGATCTCAAACTTCTGGTCTACAGAATTGCAATCAAAAGCGTTTCAATTTGGAGTACTTTGTTATGGCAACTGCAATGACTCATTTGTGGAAAGTAGTTTACAAACTGTGTGTTGTAGAGTTTGGAAAGGATGATCACAGAGGCAATTTTGGTACAGCAAGATCATAAACTAATGATCAGTTGTTAAAGCAAAACTTATTTAGTGAGAATACAGTTTCTTGCTTTGAATTGTGGTGAGTGGGGAAGGCAGTAGGGAAGTTGGAACGTGTTGATTAAATTAAATTTGTTTATTAAGATCAGGGAACATTTGGGAATGAAGGACAATTGCTTTCTTAAATCTTACATCCAAGGGTCTAATCACTCATACTAAAAGTGAAAACAGCCTCTCAGTGGAGCTTTGAGAAGGATTCTGATGCTCTGCCTCACAATTGCTTACTGAGCAGGTAAAAAAATGTCCTGTGGCTAGGGCAACGGAAGGTGACAGATAGCACACATCTGTCCTGGTGGGCTATGGACCTATTCAGATATTACTCTGTGATTCTGAGATAATATCACCAAGCCTTTGCAGGCTAGAGTATAATTGATTTCTGTGTGTTTATTGGCTATGTAAATACATAGTGAGAAGATTGTCAGATATGTGTCTCAGAAATGCACATACCTATATTGCAAGGTATATCTGCTCCTAGTTCCCAGATAAGCCACGTTGACAGCTGCAGGAAATAACCTCCAGCTTTTTCATTAACTGGACTTTGTTTCTCATTTGGATCTAAAGTTTTACTCTTGGGGGTAAAAGTCTTTTGTCATCAGGCTTCTATTGTTTTCTGGTTGACCTATGTAGTTGACTTCATGTTTTCTAAAGTCAATAGTGTGTCAAACAGACAAACCTGAAACTATACCTCTTTATCTAGTCAAAATATGTTAGCACTGTTGTTTCCTGAGCCTTTTTGCAGTTTGATAAACATTTCCCATGCATGTATTTGACCCACACACATCAGCTTCCCAGACAGGTGCTCTGTCTAATTAATTCTTTCTGTTCATGGAAGGGTTTTGCCAATCTATTTGTGACCATACCAGAACATTTTTAATCCTGGCCTTGGGGCAATCTGATTTCAACTTCAGGCTGTTTGTAGTACCTAGCACCACATTTTGGCAAATTCCTTCAACCCAGGAGTAGTACCAAGGTGTTCTTTGCTGAGTTCAGAATCAACCAGTGTCATTTTCCATTGCACAGAGCCAGGCGCTGCCACTGTTTCTGAACTTCTCAGACTTCTCCAAGGGGATTGCTTGCTCTTCGTGCCTGCAGCATGGAGGGATTTAGGAACTGGTGGTTTCCCAAAATGTGGAACTTGTCATTGCCTGTGGCAAAAATGGACAAATTTGTCTCTCTGCCTGTGGACAGGGAAGGACGCCACTCATCACCAGTTGACAGTGCAGCCAACTGTTTGGTCAGATTGCCCAAGTTCATTTGGAGATCACAGGGCTGCACATTCTTGGTTAATTGGAGAAGCCACCGAGGCTCTAAGAGAGGGGCTTTCTCCAAAGACTCCTCGTGGATATGGTTCCAACCCAGGGTCCTGGCATTAATTTCATCATTTCTTTCCCTCCCCACCTCGCCTGAGAGTCTGTAAGGAGTAAAGGTTTAGGTCAGTCTTGCTAACAGTCCTGGTCACTGCCTCAAGGACCTATGTGTCGGTTTCTCTGTCACACCACAGCTCGGAGGTGCTAATACACTCATCGATTATTCACTTTCTCATTCTTTCTCCACATGTTTATGAGCATTCGCTGTCGCCTAGACCAGTGTTCAGGAATGTGAAGATGAGACCAGATTCCAGCTTTCCTCACCGGCTGTGACTGAAGCTTCCACGTGTGGCAGATGACATCAGGCCCACGTCCACATCATCTCCCCTTTACCTTCTCTGTTCAAATCACATTAGCCAGACCATCAAGTTGATTTGAATTTTGAAAAATTCTCTTGGAAAGTCTTTACACTTGATATTTCTACGTACTCTTGGTGGAAGGTTTCTCTCAAAATTAATTTGTTCACCTGGATAGGCAGATAATGTTTTCTATGGTCCTAGCTGGAAGCAAGAATAATAAAATAAATGAAATTTTAAAGATTGTGGTTTTATGTGCCAATTAAAATTCCTAAGGATGGATCTCATTAAAACAGGTTAACAGCACAACTTTGATTTAAGCAGGTAGGTTGGGAAAGTGTATCTACCTGAGTGAATTTAGAATAAATAAAGGGAATGGAGATTTATTACAGAGGGAAAATGAAAGTGATTAAAAAGAAGATGGCTTGGTATTGTGAAGTTATTTGAAGCCATGGTTCTCTGTTGGCAGATGCATATAAAAGGTTTTGAGGACTTGAGTGAAATAGCATTACATTTTCCTAAATGTTGAAAGAAAAAAAAAACAAACAGAAATTTCTATTTGTGAAAATAAATCTTCAAATGCCATTTCACCAAGACTCATGGAGAGAAGAATGTGGCTTGTCACACGGTCATATGCACTCTGTGTTGGAAACAGAGTGTGATCCTTGACCCAGGGGTAGAATCTCTCCATTGCTAAAGCAGGTAGGGATGGACCACCTGCCCCAGGAGTAGCACATCAAGGAAGTTTACCTAGTAGAGAATATTCCCACAGCCCTGAAATGCAGGCCTTCAAGAAGATCCCCTCCACTCAACCAGTGTTTACTGTACAATCTCTGGGCCCTGTGTAGTTTGCAGTAATCATGCTGTCGGCTGAGGAGGAAGCGGAGCCTCACTCAGGTGACTTGCTGTGTTTGCTTCATAGGGAAGTTGGAGAAATTCCACAAACAAGGCAGTTTAAAAAAATAAAATAGTTTGCTGGGAAGTCTGAAAATCCTCCTTGCCTCTTCGGAGTTCTAGTGTTTGCCAGCAGTCATGGGAAGTTACGGGCTAGTAGTCACATCACTCCAACCCTGCTTGGGCTGTCCCTGGGCCGTCTCTTCCCTGGGAATCTGCATTTCTTCTCCATTTCTTATAAAGACACAAGTCATCTTGGACCTAAAGCTAAACTTGGACCTCCATATTCCCTCGTACTAATTGAACCAGTTACGCCTGTAGTGGTTTTGGTTTCACATCAGGTGCACTGTGAAGTGCTGGGAGGTAGGGCTTCAGTGTCTGTTTTAGAGGAATCCAATTCAGTCTACACTGCTTGCCCAGGTCATTATGTGGCACAGGGCAGAGGTGGTTTCCACACTGCAGCGAGTGCATGTATAATAAATCGGTGCTCTCTTATCCACATGAAGTGAGCAGCAGGGCTTTTCTGTGCCTGCCTAATTCTTCCAGCAAGTTCTGCATGACTGGAAGTCTCTCAGTTACCTTCACTGGGGGCTTGGTTTTGCTCCACTGAGCACAACTCACACAGAGCTTGTGCTTGCGACTCTTGCTTCTGCGCCCACTTTATTTCCATTCCATTTGGCATGAAATTGTTCTCCAATGTGCAGAAGAGAAGGCTTTTTATTGAAATAGATCAATTTTCTACCTAGGAACCGTTATGTCTGTTGGCCTTTTGGATAATCTCTGCCATGAATTAACCACTTCTATCCTCTTTTTTTGAGATGTTGGCATTTTTCTTATGAATCTGTAAGACTGCTTTCCATATTAACCTTTATCTATCACGAGAGCCATAAATGTATTCCTTGATCTATCATCTGTCTGCTGACTTTGCCAGGTACTCTCTTCTCACACACAAATGATTGTTCTTCTGTGATCTATTTCTCTTTTTATCTTTTTGTATGGCTTCTGGGATTCTTATCCAGTTTCATTTATTTGGCTGTTGAAATTTTATTGGGTAAAAGGGAATATATATATATATATATATATATATATAGAGAGAGAGAGAGAGAGAGAGAGAGAGAGAGAGGAACCTTCCATGGGCTAGATCACTTCTTAATTATCTATATCTGCTGGAATGAACTGCTGCCTGGAACTCCTCTGAGACTCCCTGTGGGTGGCCCAGTACTTGAGCTATCAGCATTGCCTCTTGGTTGTTCACCAGGCAGAAGACAGACTAGAAGTAGAACCAGGATTCGAACCAGGCATGCTGGTACTAGGTGTAGCCATTCCAAGGATTGTCTTAACTGCTGTACAAAATGCCCTCTTCTGGACTTCCTGTCTTCTTTACAGAATTGTCTCTGAACATCCTGGCAATACCTATGTCCTCCTTAATTTTTCACTTTTTTCTTGCCTTAAAGTGTTTTGTTGCACTTAAACAGTAACTTGAGATGATTGGGATATTGATGATTCCAATAAGAAGACTAACTAGTTTATGTGCTTACTTGGTTCGTACAGTTCTACATAATCGCAGGAGTTCAATCAGTGGGTCCTGAATTCATGGACTCCACAATCTTCAACACTCAGATGTTAGTGTAACTGCGAGTAAGCCAAAATGAAATGTGCTTGGACAACCCTCTTCTCGTTTTCTACCCACTTAATTCCCTTCGCGTGGCTTGAAGCATATGGCTGAACAAAACCACAAGATTTCAGAGACAGATAAATATGTCAATACATGTGTATGTTAGACAATGCTATATGTTCACTCAAATTCACATAATTGCTGTAGGAATGAAAGAATAATCTTTCAAATTTATTATTATTACTATTATATTTTGATGATCTTTACATTGTTGATTAGGGCACAATGGATCAAGGGCTACAGGAAAATGGGTAAGACCATTGTTTCCACATTCTTTTTTCCTTCCTGTTTCTGGGAAAGTGGAGAGATAAAGGCAGAAGCCACACCCAGCCTCCCAACCATCCCAGGGCCCCCAGTGTGGGGCATACTCCGAAGGCACTGCTCGAGTGGTTTCGGTGGTTCAACAGTTCTAAATTGCTGCCAATCTTGCCAATCCAAGCACAGTGAAATCTCCCCAGAGTCCACTGGCTGACAAAGTCCACCTTAGAGTTTCCATTTGCCCAAGATTTTCACTGCCAACACTTTGTTGAGGTAGTTAATCAATTTGTTTTGTCCTCTGTAATGGTACCAGGTGTTCTCTGCAGACTCCAACGTACTGCCATATCCTCCGTGTGCACCTGGATATGCTGTCAACTGCTCGATCTGAGACTCTAAGGAGGCTCAGCTTTGACACATTCATTCTACAATCAAACCATGGAACCTGCAATTGTCTTCATGGTTGGGTTTCTGAGATCAGCAGGTCTGTTGGGGGGGATCCCAAAAGAAACTTTGTCTGAGGTGATCCTAGACCTGATTCTTTTGTGTGCTTGCCAATGCAGGATCTGACAGAGTTCGTCATCCCAATCAGCTTATACACATGCTGGTGTTTGTAATTGCTGGGTCAGTTCTACCTCCAGCCCTGTCTTCTACACAAACCAATGGGTATTGGAGTCAAGCCCAAATCTCCCCACCATACATTTGGTCCTCATGCAAACCAGTGGGAGCTGCAGCCTAGTCAGTGTGACCCATAATAACCCCCACCAGACCTGTCCCCTGCGCTGGTTTCCATGCTTGCCAATATGTACAGCAGACTGGTCTATTCTGTCCCACATCCAGGTTGCTCTCATACGTGTAATGGGCATTGGAGCCTAATTCAACCCATCCAGCCCCACTATCCAGCCAATGTGCCAGTGGGTGCCATTCTCTGTCTATCCATGCCTGCCCCAGTCCTGCTTCTCATGCTCACCAGTCAGAGTGGCAACCCAAGAGGGGGGTACCCACTGTTTCCCTACTGGGCCCATTCCCACTCCTGGATCTTGCATTCTCCAGATGATTCAGCGGTTTGACAGAATTAGCCCCCAATGCCAACATCTGCCAGCTGATGCTGTGGCAAAGCCCAACCAACCCACACCTACTCTAACTTATGCTTGCGCCAGTAGGAACAGTCAACCCAGCTTGGTGTTTCCCTGATCCAGCTCACTTGAGTCCAACATGTGTCATAGCCCTGCCCAGTTTTGTCTGCACCTATCCCAACTCACGCTCTCCAGTGCGAGTGGTGGTCCAGCAGGGGAGTTCCATGAAGTCCTTTTCCTGGCTGTGATCCCTCCCCCCACCGGGTCTCACATGTGATGGTTGGGTGTTGCAACCTGGACCAGCATGCCCTGCCTCTCCTTGGCATTTGTCGGCGAGTGCTGTAGCCTGGCCTAATAAGGCACTACAGCAGATGACAGATTAGCAAGAGAAAAGCCTAATATTTTTATTATGGAAAATTGTGTAGTTTAATGCCAAATCTGATGAAAGTTGTTGTGGACAAACATGATTAGGCAGAAAGGGAGAAACTAATGGTAATAAAAGGCCTATTTGTTCATGTTTGTCCCGGCCTCTCTGGCATTTTTCCCCTCCGGGCAAGGGTTAGGACTTGTAGTGAAAATCTTTTGTCATATTTTCATTGGGAGGCAGATGAGGGACCTTTCTAGATTTTATGGCTTGCAGTGTGTGTAGGGGGAGGGGGATGGAGTTCTAGCTTCTGTGATTTCCATTGGAAGGGAAAGGGAAACTAGAAAGAGAGGTGAAGGTCACAGAGACTTTGCCTTGAACGCCCCTTCGGTTCGTAGTACTCAACATGCCAAACTGTTTTGAGCTCCAACACTTCCAGAAGGTGGGAGGTGAACTCAGGCAGAGATGCTGGTGTGCATCACCCTGGTGACCTTGCATGGAGCTGGTTATCTGGACATGTTGCAATGTGGTCCTCACACTAAAGGGCAAGTTATCACACTTTGCTTCCTACAAATAAAAGATGGACACAATACTCCATGGGTTCTTTGGATTTTGAAATATAACTCCAGTGATACATCAGATGTCATGGAAATCTGTGCATTTTTTTTTTAGGAAAACTCTTATTTTTGATGATGTTTACATAGTTGATTAGGATAGGAAGGGTTGAGGATTAAGGGAAAGTGGGTGAGACAATTGTTTCCAAATTTTTGTTTTCTTCCTCTTACATCTGGGAAAAGTGGGAGAGTAGGGAGAGAAACTACACCCAGCCTTTCAACCACCTCTGTACCTGGGTATGGGGAATAGCCACTCAATGTCATCCCAGGGTCCCCAATGTGGAGCATCCTCTGAGAGTTCTGCTCAAGTGGTTTTGACAGTTCTGAAGTTCTGTCAGTCTTGCTGATCCAAGGATGAGGAAATCCTGCTAAGGTCTATTGGCTGACCTAGTCCACCTTAGAGTCTCCATTCACCCAAATATTTGCTATCAATGATTGGCTGGGGTATTTGGCTGATTTATTCTGCCCTCCTTCCTCTGTTATGGCGTCCTCTGTAGACTCCAATGGACTGCAATATCATCCATGAGCATCTTTGTCTGCCATCTACTGCTCCATCTAAGCCACTGAGGGGGCTGAGTTCTGACACATGCACTCCACAGTGAAGCCACAGATCCTTTGATTCTCCCTATAGTTGGAGTTCTGAGTCCAGTGGTTCAGTTGGGAGGATCTCCAAAGAAACCTCATCCCAGACCTGACTCTTGCGTGTGCTTGCCAGTATGGGATCTGGCTCTGTTAGCTACATCAGCCTTTGTACACACTGGTAGTTGCAACTGCTGGATCAGTTCTGTCTCCAGCCCCATCTGATATGCAAACCAACCCATACCACTACACACTTGACCTTCACATACACCATTCAACCTTTTCAGATGATCACCAATAACCCCCATTAGGCCCACCACCAAACCTGGTTCCTTTGCTTGCCAGCATGTGCAGAAGACTGGTCCAGACTGTCCAACATTTCATTCAGTTCTCATACACATCAATGAACACTGAAACCTAGCTTAACCCAGAAGACCCCACTATCCAGCCCACACTCATGCCAGCAGCTTCCACTGCCTGTCCAGCCAGACCTGCTCACAGCCCTGATTCTCATGCTCACCAGGGGAGAGTTGCATCCTATTGGAGAGGTGGCCATAGGTTCCTTACTGGACCCACTGCCAATCCCGGATCTTTCACTCTCCATGTGGTTCTACAGTCTAGCTTGACAGGATTTGCCGCCCGTCCCAGTACTTGCCAGTACTTGATATTGTTGCAAAGCTCAGGCAGCCTGCTTTTATTCTGGCCTATGCATGCACCAGTAACTACAGTTGTTTAACTCATCCTGGCTCATCCCCTAACCCAGTTCAAATGCAGGCCAATAGGTGTTATAGCCCTCCCTAGCATGGTCAGCCTCTAGTCCCAGTTCTCATGCCCACCAGTGGGAGCAGTGGCCCAACCTGGGAGCAAATCCCATAGCCTCCCCACCAGGATCATACTCTCCTCATCCCACCCCTGGATCTCACTTGTGCTGATGGGTGCTATAGCCCAATCTGGCATGGTCTTCCTTCACCTTGGCATTTGCCAGCAAGTGCTGTAACTTGGCCCACCCCAGTCTGCCTTCAGTTCTTGCTGATGTTGGTGGTTGCTGCAGCCTATTCCAGCAACTAGCTGCTGTTGCAGCCCAACCTGGTTTGTCCTGTACCCCATCATGGTTCTCAGACCTGCAATTGGGTGTTATGAATTGGCACAGCCTGGCCTGACCCAGAACTGACCCACATGTATACTGGCAGTTACTGCAACCTGGTCTGGCCTGGTCTGCTCCCAGCCTTGGTTCTTATGCTCCCATGCTGGGGCTGCATCATGACAGAGGACTTCCCCCAAGTTCTTTTATCAGGTATTCTCCCAGTGTAAGATCTTGTGCACACTGGTGGATCTTTTGCCCAGACTGGTTAAATCTACTTCCTGTCCTGGCAGGCACAGTGTCCTTGCCCAACCAGCCCATATCCATTCAAATTCTTACTGTTGGATGCAAAAGACCAGCCACACCTGGTTCATGCCCATACATAGCTCTTGTGTGGTTCAATGGGTACCGAGTCATATTGCAGACTGTCCTACATCCTCCCTGGCTCTCATGAGCATCAGTAGGTGCTGGAGTCCAGCCCAGTCTGGTAACTCCAGACCTAGTCCATACCCATGCTGAAGGACACTGTAATCATGTCCAGCCATGATTGCTCTCCCATTCTGACTTATCTGCTCACCAGTGGGAACTGCAGCCCAGCCAGGGTAGCCCCATAGCTCCCAGCCACAGATCTTGTGCTTGCTAGTGGTTGCTATGACCCAGCTTGGCATAGCCCATCCATTGTCTTGGTCTTTGCCATCTGATGCTGCAGTCTGACCTATTCCAATCCACCCCCAGTCCCGACTCTCACTGGTGGATGCTATAGCCTAGCCATGCCCAGTCGACTCCCATTACTGGCTCATGTAAACAGAGCAAACAGAGATTTCTTCATCAAAAATGTGCTTCTGTCAGAGAATTAAACACTGTTGAAATGTGGCTCTTTCTATTTTGCGTGATCCTAATAAGCACTGACTTGGTACATCAAAGGGCTATGCAAGTTGCACAAGCAGGTACCCCTCTGTTGTCTACCCTTCTTACATATGTGTAATCTAACAAGGCTCCTGGCAATCACTGAGGAAGATGGGGGACATCTGTCTTGGTTCTGAGTGAACCAGCTTGGCTAGTTAGTGTGGTGACACTGGTCTGTTTCTACTCTCCCTAGATGCACTCAAGTGTATCTAAGAAGTGCTGAAGGAACTTCTCAGCACACAGAGCTTCAAGTAGGTTCAATCATTGTCTTTTGTGCAAGTGGACATATTTTGAGGAAAGGACACATTCAATCCCGAATGGTTTAACTGGTTGGAACATGACTGGATGATTGGAGAGAGGAATTTTAGGGGAGAGACATGTGAACAGATCTAGAGAAGTTGTGAACCTGTTGGTCCTGTCACCACTTCCAGAACTGTCCTATTTCAACATCTGTATCTCTGCCCAGCTTTTTCTGGCTGCAGGAGCTTGCCAGGCTCTGGCTTAATTGGAAGCACAGAGCAGTTCTTTCCTCTCCCAGAAGAGATCAGGACGCAGGGATGGGCAGAAGTCAGTGAGGTGTGCTTTATGACATCTGTCAGAAGACTTCAGCACGCTGAGCACTAGCAGTCAGCCTTAATGACCCACTCAGCTGTACACGTTCTTATTGCCTTATCTACATTCCCTAACACTCACACAGCCCCACCATGCCTTCTCTCAGCCTTTCACAGAGACAACAGGCACCAAATTCTCAACTTCAGCTGACTTTGGGGGCGGGGGTGGAGGGAGGAGAATCTCAGCTCAGATCTCAAGCCAGTAGGTAATAATTACTGTTCTTTTACACATGGTAGGGACATTTATCCTTCAATCATTTCTGCTTTATAAAGAAAAACAAATTGATTACATTTCATATCCCACCAAATTCCAAACCACAATGAGTACTGAAAAGCTAAAAAAGGGGGGGGCAGTGATTCTGGAAGCAAATGAGATGAGATTTAATGTAGATAGATGTGCGATAATGCACCTGGGGAGAGTCGTAATCAGCGTTAATTTAAAGTGGGAGCCTGCAATTTGTGAAACAATCATGCCAACAAAAAGCTGAGGCTAGTCATGCGTAACAAGTTACAAAACAGGAAAAGCACATCTTGGTAAACTCCAGTGTCTCACAAGCCATAGACAAATAGTGGTCAATATGATGCCATTCCAGGACCTTGGCAAAGAGAGAGTTAAAGCCCCAGGGGAGGCCACTGGAAACAGATTGGAGACTGTGTTAGGAATGAGACTTAGGATTCAGCTGAGTTGTCAGGGTTTCTGGATCTTTGTGGAGGGGTCCAACAACACACCGGGTGTGTGGGGGCGGATTCCCATGGGGCTCAGCAGCAAGCGCTGAGCCAGGCGGTACTAGGGTCACAGAGACCCACGGTCTGAGATGGCTCTGACTTCACTCACTCTTGTCAGAGCAGGGAGGCATTCTGGGAGAATGTTGACACCCTACCACCCTTTAGGACTTGAGCTTAATGATTGTGCACTACACAAGGGAGTCAAGAAGTAGACACCCTGTGAGGTTGGTCAAGCCTCACCCTGCCTTGTGTCAACTGGGATTCCGTCGGACTGCAAATAAGAAGTTGAACAGAGTAGCTTATATTGGCATGTGCGTTATTTTTCTGGCAGTGCTAGACATATGAAGTTGCCTATTGCTGCACTGGACATCGGACTCCAGTCTCAGAGCTTACCTTGGTCTTTCCTCTAGCACAGCAAGAGGACTGCCTGCAGGTTCTGAGTGGTGACTGTAAGTCACACAGAAGAAGTGAGGAAGAACAGACAACAAACCCACGTACAGAGATGAGAAAATGGGTGCTGAATAGAAGGAATGGCATGATCAAATGCAGAGATGTGTGATAGAGTGATGTGTAGCATGATCACGGCCACTAATCTACCTGATATACACACTGTCTCTTCTTTGATAATGAGAGTCAGTTTGGTTTGGAGGCAAATGTGGTTTTTTTAATCTAATAAATGATAATTAAGTATAACTCTTCTTCATAGCTTGAACCATGCCCAACACTGGAGCAACTTTCACATGATTCTCAAAGAGTCCAACACAAGCTCGTAAACCTCATTAGCTCATTATCAAGCAAATATTTACTGGACTCATGATCCTGCATGGCTATGCTCTGAATGGATACTGAGTAGCAGACTGAATCCTGGGGCTTCAGCCATCTTCATAAGCTATCACTTTTTCAGGAAGAATTAATACACTCATTTAACAGAGAACATTGCACAGGGAGGGGGGTGTCTCTTCATGCTGTAATGATTTTTGTGGGACCCAGATGCATGCAGGGTCTACACAAAATGCTTGCTGCATATGAATCACAGGCAGGACTTTGCAGCCAGGAGAACAGGGGGCTTAAGTGCTCAGGGGGTTCATCAGAAAGGCAGTCTTCTAGGTTTGTGAGCTGATGAAGACTTAGAAGTTCACAAACCGTCTCTGATGCTGCGGCTCCAGCAACTGGAATCAGATTACACAGGGCAGGCAGGGTTTGCCAGGAGTCTTGGTGTAGTGGAGGACCTGGTGAGGACTTTGGAGTTAGGATGGCTTCGACCACGGCTGACCTGTTCCCCTCCTCCTCCTTCCGGCGTTCTCTAGCATTCATTCAGTGCAGATTCCGCACTGGAGAGTGAATCCCATGCCCTTGTACTTCATAGAGCTTGTCTTCCAGTAAAAGCAGACAACAAATATGTGAAACAATCAGCCCAGGAAACTCGGACAGGTAAGGCGACCATGGAGGGAGTCAAAGAGAAGTTGGAAGAGAGACAGCTGGGGTGAAACTTTATTGTATGGTGTGGTCAGGAAGACTTGGTCTTGAAGCAGATATTTGAATGGGAGCACTCATCTTGAGGAAGCTAACTTTAGGCAGATATGGAAACAGGAAGGCCAGCAGAAGACACTGCTATCATCTGAAGAAGAGGCAATGGCAACATGGATTGGGACATGTCAGTGGGCTGGCCAGCAGACTCACAGCCGCAGTTGCAGTTAGGAACTTTGGGACCTGCTGATGAGCTCAATGAGATTGGAAAACAGAGCTTGGTGACACCTTCGAAGTGTTGGTCTTGGCTTCTGGATGGATGCAGGCGCTATTTACTCAAGCAGGAAAGATTAGGGGAGCAGCAGTTTGTGAACAAAAGGGGTCTTACAGCTGTTGACAAATTTAATATATGAATTGAGTGTCTAAGTGGGGGCAGTGAGTGGAGAGTGGAGTGGTGAGGGCAGAAGTAGTGTCTGTCTCACAATGTGGGTGATAAGAATGAGCATGGTTCAATAGGTGGCATATGTGCTGGGTATGACCCTCAGTGCACAGGCACAAGGCCCTGTGATGGTGCTGAGTCTCTGCTCTGCCACTTGTCAGTGGGGTGCCCTTGGGCACATTCTTCACCTCTTTGTATCCATAAAATAAGAATTAGCTTACATGTCTTCTGTAGAGTTGTGGAGATTAAATGGGATCATAGGTATAATGCATAATGCATATCTGGCAAGAAAGAAGGACTAAACCAATAGTCACTGTTACTCATATTAATGCAAATCAGCTCTTCTGAAAGATGAGATCGGTTGTCCTGAGACTATCATCTCTAAGGAAGTTCAGTGTTCAAACAGAAGGGATTGAGCTAGGCAGATACTCAGGAAGCATTTGGGAATCCCTGGCTGACTCCCCCATAGTGTCAGAGAGTCAACTTCATAGAAAGCAAGACTAGGTAAAGGGGCAGACACTTGATTGATAACTTCCCACTTGTCCTTTTGTTTTGGCTTGTTTTGTTTTTTAATTACTTACTATAGAGTATCTCTGTTGTGACCCCATGTTGTCCTGCATGCAACGTTTTGAGAATTCAGACCTTCTAGAACATAAAAATACACAAAATAGGATCTTCAAAAGCCAATCTTTGCTCCATTAAGATCAGAAAGAGTTGGAGTTTAGTGTGGAGACACTGGTCACATTTTAAACTTTAAAGAGGAAACCCAAAGCCATGAGAATTGGTGAACCAGGAGAAGTGGCCCAGCCTTGTTCCTTGCGGGGTCTGGAGTCCTCCTGTTTGCCAAGTGGGGACAAAGGTTTTACCTGGTCTTCTGCACAGGCCCTCATGCAAGCATCTGATTGTTTCATTAATGATTTAGGAAATGACATTACACAAAAAATACTGACAATGATAAACTCTCTACCCAGATATTTGCTTTAGATACTGTTGAAAGCAAAATATAAAGCAGATAGCATGGCAGACCCTCCAGTCCACTGCTGGTCTCCTCTGCAGCTAACCCAGATCTAACAATTGAGCACACTTAATCAGACATGGCCGATTGTATATGTGTGCTCCAGAAACAATGCATATCTTAATTGACAAATGTGTGTGTGGTCCATTAGTTTTAACAGCAAGTGTCACAGTGTACACTTTCACAATGTATGCAATTCTCATCGATGCCTATGAAGCCTTTTCATACTCTTCCATCTCCTCCCATTCTTCATCTCTCCTTCTCTCTCTTTTGCTTCCCTCAGCTCTTTGTGACTTCTCATAAACTGTGTTGGCCTGACTAGCCTAGGCGCAGCAGCTTGGGCGCACCTGCAGTGTCTCTTCGGGGCACTGTGGGCACTGGAGTTTCAGGAGAGAAGAGAATGCTCGTCGATGCCTTATCGCAGAGCATTCCATTGTTTTCCTGGGAGGTTTCCTAGCTTACGTTGCCTCCAGTGATGTACGAAAGTTCCTGTTTCTCCTCTTTATTAGTCTACTGAGCCCAAGTGGTAAAATCGTGCTGCCTTGGCTTTGCTCTTCTGATTGCACTGGGCCATATCTCCTTTGTACCTCATTTGTCTGTGTCTTCCTGGCTGGGTTTTTATTACTGTAATCAAATACCAGCCTTAACAGAGATGAGTAATTGTGACCATTGCTAGCTTGCCTGCTTTGGGATTAAAAAAAATGGGAGAAGGAATTAAGAATAGAGTAGTGGGTGCTTCACGAGATTGACTTTGCCCAGTGATGCCAAGGACTCTAGCAATTCAATTGTAGATTTAGTTGTTCAAAGCCAAATCTGACAAAACTACATTTTGCCCTCTCCTGGGATCACCTCCAACCAAAGTCCTTGGAAGGACTCTCAGAGCTCAGATACATAACCCAGTACTCCTAGAGGGTAACATAGGATTCAGAGGGAACTCCAGGCAGGTCAGTCCTGAAAGTGTTCATTAGGTGCCTGTTATGAACAAGACACAGTGTTTTCTATAGCCTTGCTTCCTTTGAGGGGGAATTAGCAAAGTGATTAAGGAAAGCAACAGATGTGTACTGCCTACCTTTCCCTGGGAGGAATCCAGAAGCTTAAGCAGTGGCTGCATCATGTCAGTTACCCAGCTACAGCCCCACTAGAGGAGGCCCCAAGCTCTGCAGCCTCCTGCCCTTAATATCTCACTGGGATCCCTCTCAGGTATCTTCCTGAATACCTCTGTATACCATCCAGAGAGCTCCAGCCACCAGCTTGTGCTGCATTTGAGCATTAAAAAAAAAAAAAAAAAAACAGATGGCATTGTGGTTCCAGGCTAATTACAGCATATTTATCTGATAAGTGATTCTCATTATGTGCTCATCAAATGATTATGAAAACAAGTGGTGGTTACATCCTTGTGCCTGTCAGGTCTGGTTAATAAAAAATTGGGGAAAAATTAAAGAGAGGAAAATTGCTAACTAAGAGTGGTCTTGGGACCACGAAGCAGAAGGTAAAAAGAAAAGAGCCCTTCTAGGCAATTAGTTAGGATGGCTCGGTGCCCGTATGGCTGTGTCTGCCCAGAAAAGTTGTGCCTCTGCTCACAGTCTGAGGATCCCCAAGTCCAGGCTGAGGAGCACAGAACTGTCTTCCAGTCTCTACCCTTCCCTCCTCTTACTTAATCCCTTGCCATAGTGACTATCCTCCAATAGCCTTTGATTGTGTGCTTTACTCTATTGCACAGCTTTGCTCTAGCTCTCATGAATCCACGGGATTTCCTGACCTGGTGGTTCTAAGCCTATCAAGAGGTTAAAAACATAGGTTTAAGATAGACCTTGCAGGACCCAGAGTGATGGCTCAATTAGTTAATCCTCTCCTTGCAAGCGCCGGGATCCCGTATGGGTGCTGATTCATGTTCTGGCTGCTCTGTTTCCCATTCAGCTCCCTGCTTATGGCCCAGAAAAACAATAAAGGATAGTGCAGGTCCTTAGAGACCAGTGTGGGAAACCCAGTGGTGGCTCCTGGCTTCAGATCGGCTCAGCTCCTGCTGTTGCAGCCATTTGGGAAGTGAGCCAGCAGATGGAAAGCCTTTATCTCTGCTTCTCTCTAGAAATCTGCCTTTCTGATAAAAATATAATAAATCCTTCCCCCATTTTTTTAAAGATATACCTTGCAGGTTCAATTGAAGTTCCAATCACACACCCATCTCCTGTTTTCCTACACTGATGGCTGGACCCTTTTTTAAGTCTTGGTAAGAACAGTTATAATGGTATCAAGGAGTCATAACAGCACAGGTTCTGGATGGCTTTTGTGAACTTGTACACAGAGTTATTAGCACATTGCCTTGTTCTGCTGATCTCTCAGTCCAGGCTGATTCCCTATGGTCAGAGCCATGGAGTGATTCTCTTGGCACCTGCCTGCTGCTTTCCTTCTTTGTTGACTGATAAGCTCAATGAGAGTAGAGACAGTCATGCTGGACTGTCCCAACAGGCAGCATGCGGCAGACATCAAATAAACTTGTGTTGGAAAAGAGGATCTATGCAACTCTGAGAACTGGGGACATCTGTGGGTTGGTGACAGAGTGATGAGTGTCCAGTGATACTCAAGGGGAAAGATGACAGGAGTGGAGATCATAAGTATGTTAAAGATTATCACGTAATTGTATATTTAGAAAGTTGAAATTCATTTCAGTGACAATCCTTAAAGTAAATCTGGATATTTTGTGATTGGTGGGATAAGGGCTAAAAAGTATAAATTTTATTGACCTTGTAGTTTTGCTTTTAAATTAGTTATCTATTGAGAGAGAGAGGATTCGCTTGCCACATGGTCACGATGGTTGGATCTTGGCCACTGTCACCTCTGGTTACTGATCAAGGAACTGCTATTCTCAAGAGGGCTGAGGTCACAGCTACATAATTTGTGACCCCCATCGTGGGAGGGCTACACAGTGGTAGTGGAGACCCCAGGAGGTGGCCCTGACATCCAAAGGCTGAGGAGAAGTAGGATTGTCTGCTGATGAAGGGGTGAGGGCTCAGTGTGTAGAGTTTCTATGTCAAAGCACAGAGAAGCAAATCAGAGGATGCATTTGGGAAACTCTGACTCCTCTGATAGTTTTTGTACCTAGCACCTTCGTGATATTTTATGAGCACCATGTTTAGTGCCACACTGGACTGAAAACTCTTTTGAGGACCAGATTGAGGCCTTTCTTTGGTGTACCACTGAGACAGCCCAGGCTAGAGCGGGCACCGAGGGTGCTGGACACCTGCTGACAAAGACTGTACTGAGTTTTTTCTGAACAGCCGTATGGCTATCCAGTAAACAAGGAGGCCAAGACCATGAAGGCAATCTCACTGTGTCTCGACTTTACAGGATCAGAGTCTATTCCCTATATTTGCTTGTTACTCTCACTTTGACATTTCCAAAAAGGACTTGAGACATCAACTCGTTCCTCGTGGCTTTTCAACACCAGCCATCAGGTGAAGACAACAGAGCATGGACCGTTGTAATTGACTTGGGCATTTATTTTACCTTTGATCCTCCCACAGGGCCTGACCCAAACCCAGTTCCCACTTCTAGACTCTTTTTTTCTGGTGACCTTGGCCCTCAGTCCCCAACAATGTTCCCTTCTTTCCCTCACTCCTTTTCTCCAACACCCAGTGCTTGCTCCACCATTTGTCTTGCAGCTAACCTTGGGATTGAAATGTTCCTCTTGCTGGGTTTTTGATTTAAACTCTTCCTGTTTCAGACACATGGCATCCCTGCAGGCAGAGAAGCTCAGTGAGTCTACTCTTGTACAATTCGGTTTTATAGGTTAATTGATTCGTTTATGGATGTACTAATAAACCTATTCATTCCTCAAGTATTTGTGCTACGGTTATTCTTTCAGGCTGGTATTTGGAAGTCAGATATACTTTCAGTAATTAGGGAATGAAAGTCTCTAGACAAGCAGGGATTTCATAATGAGTATAAGAGGAAAATCACAGAAGGGAATAATACATAAGTACTTCTAAAATTATTTTAATGGTTTATTTAGTTTTAAATGAAAGGCAGATTTACAGACAGAGAAGAGACAGAGAGATCGTCCATGCACTGGTGCACTCCCCAGGAGGAGCATTAGCCAGAGTTATGTCAGTCTGAAGCTAGGAACCTGGAGACTCTTCTGGTTTTTTACATGGATAGAGGGGCCCAAGGACTTTGACCATCTTTTGATGCTTTCCTAGCTACCCTGGCAGAAGGTTGGATCTGACATGGAAAAGCTGGGATGTTGGCACTGCAGACAAAGGCTTAACTCACTATGCCACAGCACTGGCTCCAGTTCTAAAATCTGTTGTTAGTATAGATAATACTCCCATCAACCAAGTGAATTAGTCATCCTTACAATTGAATTTTTATAAACAGCATCTTCTCTTTGGAGAACTTGAATGAATTTCCAACAGCTATTCACTTATTAGCAGAGGTGAGAATTAACCTCATATCCTTTGAACCTCAAATTTATGCCATAGCCCTAGTAAAAAAGGAGTCTACAGTAATAAAAACAAGAACCATCCTGGAGCTGACAGTAATTCTTGTTGCCATTTCAAGTGGGAAAAGCCACCCATACCAGGAAAGTAAATGACTTTCCATTTTGTCTTTTCTTTTTCATTAAGTGGAGTTTGAAATGAATCTGCTTTTGTAAATCTGACAATGTCTCACCCTTGTGCATTGTTCTGATGATGTTCCTGGAAGTCTTTTGCATAGGAAGGGCTCAGGGCACCATTCTGATCTTGTGTATAAAGGAAGACCATTCATGAGCAGACCTGGCAAAGCAGGGACATTCACAGACAAGGAAGAGTAGGAGTGGGGATGGGGCCAGTGCAATTCCTGTCCCTCAGACCTGTCCTTGCCCTGTCCCAGCTGTGTTTCAAGACAGAGCCATTGGTCCTTCTGTTCCATAGGGTTTCACTTCCTGGTACAGAAGCAGATGAAGGAGGCAGAGTACTTCAGGAACCTAATCTCATGGCACTCACCTAGAAAGCAATAGATTGGTGATGCTCTCTAGACATGTTGGGAGATCTCTCCCGTAGTGTGGGCCTCCCTGAGACTCAGAGATTTGGTTTCTCAACTTGCAGGCTTTTGTCTCATCCTAAGGGCAGCCTCCAATTTAGCAGGAACATGTGAGCTCTTGGGTAGTCAGAACTGTATAAGGCACAAAAGGGCAGAAACACTGAGCCTGTTGACCAGACTATGTGTAGAGTGAGATGTTTTCCAAGAGACACTCAGGAGGGGATTGTCACACTTGGAAATGCAGTGCAGGGAACACTGGCACAGGAGCCACCACACAGCTTCTCAACCTTTCCTGAAAAACTTCCACTCCTCCAAGCAAAAGACACTGTTAAGGTTAGGATCAGGACATGGCGTCTTGATCCATGTAGCCCCCACAGTTTTGTCTATGGTTGAGCTCACTTGTAAGCAGAGTGTGACAAAAGGATGTGGAATAAATAAAACACAAGCTAGCATGGTTTATTTCGGAGCTAATCCTGGGAAGCACACATGACCAAAGAAAGTCAGAGAAAGAGAAAAGACCATGCACAATGCTTCTGTGAGCTAGTTACCAGTGCAGACAACTGACAGGTACTCCCTTGGGGACTTCTGTGACACATGGCTGACCATGCCTCAAGCATGTCCTGGGAAGTGGCACTATTTATCCACTACCTCCCACTGGGATTGATTGAACCCTCAATTCTTCCCCCCCTTTGCATAGAGGCCCATGCGTAGAGGCCAGCCCAGTTTTCCAAGCTGAGAGTTGCAAGCACTTTGAACCAGGAGTAGCCAGTGGGAAAACAATTGCCTAGGGATAAAGATGTGATTTCGACAGTATCACTATAGCTTTTCCTACAGATATGTTGGGACTGCCCCAATGTTTAACTAAAGACGTGGTCTAGGAAGGCCCCCATCCCATCATAGTCACACTGTTACCTGGTACTTGACCTCAGATGAGATGCTTTAATTCTCTCATCTTTAATATTTCATCTTGAAATTGAGTATGAAAGTGAAGTCCAGATTATATCCTATAAGCCGTAGCCATGCAAAAACTCAGAAAATCAAGTGAATGATGATGGCCTGGGGGGTTATTTTAGATGAGTATCAAATGGAAGTTGTAACTGATATAGAGCTTTGAGACATGGCAAAATAATTTTAAAGAATATAATCAGTAAATAAGCATTTATAGAAAATTTGGAGATCTAGAGTAGAACACTCTGAACCCCTGCTTCAACAGCCTCAGGGAAAGTGGTGCAGACAGCGGGGTGGCTGGCGCAGGTGGGTAAGGGCTTGGGGAGGTGGGGAAAGAAGCTAGAGGTCTCCAAACACTGAAACGACAGCAAAGGGTGGCAGATGAGCGGGGGCCTTTTAAGTTCAGGTTCACCTTTGTCTTACAAAAGCAAGCAGTAAGGAGGGAGGGAAACTCAGAAACACCAAGTATTTCTTGCCCAGCATCCTACTACAGGCAGCAAAGTTACACAGAACTGTGAGCAGACCTCAATTCTTCCCTACCTGACCAATGAGGAGTTACTGGGTGCAGGTACCACAGCTCTGTCTGAAGGGTGTAGGGGAGCTGCAGATGCAGTGGAAGAGAATGAGCAAGCAAAGACTTCTATCTCATACCCCACCCTGCCGAGCCCCCTCGCCTGCTCCAGTTCTTTCTTGGAACATAAAAGCCTCTGAAGCATACGGATGCAACTAAGCAGACACACAGTTATAAATAAAGGGACAGATACCATAGCAACAGGAGAAGCAAGATGAAATACATCATCTTATTGTAAAGGGCAAACCTGTGCCATACACACAGCAAGCAGCATCTCCCACCTCTCCCTGTTGCTTTCCTGCACAAACATTTCGGTCTTCACCTGCAATGGGCCTGCCTCCCAGCCAAGGCAATTCTGGTACAGAATGTACACATACTTTACACATGTCTCTATTTGTCTGCTTATGTGTCTATCTTATAAAATGTGCTTATAGTTTGCTCTGTAGAGATTTATTTATTTTACATCAGCAGAATACTGCAACGTATAGATACAGGATCTGTAGCAGATTATTTAAAGGTGACCACAACAGCATCTTTGCTCTTCTTGCATGTCCACCATAACACTTAGATGCTCTTCTTGACCTGGGGGTTTATGTCCCTTCTCTTGAATCTTGAAGTGCTTAGATCTCTTTTGCACAATGCAGCATGATTGATCTATTGCTGTGTGACTCGCGGATTAATCATTAAGGACCTGGCAGTTTCCATGAGGGTTTTTCCTTTCTTTTTCTTTCTTTCTTTATTTTTTTTTTTGGAACATTTGCTCCAGGGGGAAAACATTCTCCTGGAAAATGTCCAGTCACACTAAAATTGCCACCTGAAGAGCACACATATTTTTATTCCAGTCAAGTTCTCACTTGGGCCCACCAAAGTGCCAGACATATGAGGGAAATGGTTCTAGATGTTCCTGTCAGCACATCTACCCAGGTGCTATCACAGAGAAAAAGATCAATGAAACCCTGGCCAAATGTGGGGGCCACTGAATCTGTGAAATGTGATACAATGGTTGTGGCTTTAAGCACTGAGATTGGAAGTCACTACTTGTGTCCTGTAGGATGCTGGGTAAGTACCCACATGTGTATGAGCCTCACTGCCATTCCCCTGAGTGTCCGGTACAAACACAGACTGGGATGAGAGCTGACATTCATCATGTCATTTCACCCTTGCCAATGTCATCAGGTACTCGCTTCCCGAATGTACAAATGGAAGCCACAGGGGTTCACCCACAGACAGGAGCTGGGAATGGTTCAAGGCCATGTGCAGAGGCCTTGTTCCCTTGGGTCAAGGCCCCACCTCCCTCCCACAAAATTCGTTACCTCTGATGAGATTTCACTTCCATGTTCCTCTTGGCTATTCCCATACACTTGTACTCACACACGTGTTTTTTTTACAGAGAAATGGGCTACTTTTATACCCAGTGTCATGTAATTTGCCACTGTGAGTTAACATATTTACAAGTCAATACACAGAGAGATCTGTATTATTGTAAGCCTTGGTGAGGCAGTGTGTCAGATTTCTTAAGTGGGAATCTTTCTTCCTTAAGAGGGAATCTATCTGAATCTAAGGATTCTTATTTAAGTTGTTTAGCCTATAGTGTGACTGTTACAAATAAAATTTCCAAGAACCACTTTGCACACATATCTTTGTGCCGTGGCGTAACTATTTTCATAAAACAAATTCCCACACATGAATGAACTGAGTTCTGTAAATCTCAGCTACAATGCGTGCAGACTCCTGCCTCCTCCTGCCCTTGACAACATGAGGAAACCTTGCTGTGTTTCATTTCTGCCACGGACACCCTATCGGTGCTAGAGCCCTGCAGGAGCTCCTTTGAAGACTAGAGTGTAGACCTCATCCTGTCCTCCATCAAGTGTTAAAATCCATTTTAGGAAGAGTGCTGGAGTACTATGGTTGGAGGGATAAGCCCTTGCCTGACTGTACAAGGATTCAATCTTAAATCTGTCACCTGTTGTTCTTGTAACCTTGGACATGCTGTTTGACTTCTCTACATAGATTTCCTGATCCACAAAATGTGTATAAAAATGAAAACTCCTAAGGTCAGTGCTTAGACAGTTTAGTTAACATGTTGGGAAAGGCATTCATGGCCTACCTTGGAGCAGTTGAGTTCAAGCTCCAGCTCCACTTATGACTCCAAATTCCTACTAATGCAGACCTTAGAAGCACCAATGATGGCTCAAGTTGTTGAGTTCCTGCCTCTCATATAGGAAACCTAGGTGGAGTTTCCTGTCCCTCTGTTCAGGCCTTGCCAAGCCCTGGCTGCTATAATTAGGGATTGAATTAGGAGACTAGAATACTCTCTCTGTCAGATTGTCTCCATCTATTTCCCTGTATGTTGCTCTGGCTCTCAGCTAAGTATCCAAAACAGAAACTTCTTTAAGGTTTTCTGTGGCTTTGTGCTGATTCGCAGATGAATTGTGGCAGAATATTCCTCTGTATGTAGATGAAGCATCCAATTTGTCTGATGAAATTGTCGGAAGTGTTACAGAACAGTGTCTTGGCATGGAAGCAGGTGGCACTGTGGCATCAGATGCTTCCACTGAGTTTACTCCCCCTGTGGTCCCTTTATGGTTTCTAATATATTCCCTGACACTGTATTGCCACTGGGGTCTGCGGCAGCATGATTCATAACATCCTGCCAGTTACAGCTCTTCGAAAACTGAGAAAGTTAAGACATGGTATCAATTTCCTTATGAAAAAGGCAGGATGGGGGAATGGACAGCAGTTGTGTGAACACACCTGGTCTTCCTCAAACCCCTTCTCAAACCACAGGGGCAACGCTCACCCTGGCAACGACTCACAGAAGAGCAGCATGCCTGGGGCCTCTGCCTATCTCCCTTGTCAAAATCACAGTTCTTCCTCAATCGGAGAAAGACACCGAGTTGTTGGAAGTGGAAATTTGAGGAGAGCATGCAAAGTTCTCACCATAAACCGGGGTTTCAGGTCCACACTTTTCTCCAGGTTCCAATAGGATGACACTCTCCCTTGTTGGAGCAAAAGGCCTGAGTTGCACCATCCCTTCCTTAAGGGTCCCCCCAAATCATTCTCCCTTCTTCTTTCTGAAACCGCCAGCAGTAATTAGGCCTTTGTCACAGAAGAACCTAAAATGAGATTCCCTGAACTCTACACTAAAAACGTCATTTCTGTCCAGACCTCCAAGTATGCCCAGCAAAGTGTCCACTAAAAACACTGAGAGTTTCTGCAGTGAGATTAGCCGGTCACCCACACAGCCCTCAAGGAAGAGACGCGGGCATAAGAACCACTGGCTGTGGCCTGCTGGGTTGGCATGGGTACAGAGCCTTGCAGAGTTGCGTATTGACTAAAACCCAACTCTCTTCTTAAATGTGGCTTTTCATTTAAAGAGCCTAAATCACAGGTTAACACTATCACAGTGCTGATCTCCTCCCCAACATCATGAGCACTTTAGAAGACCTTAGCCCCTAACCTTACCACCTTTGCAAAAACAATGTTCACAGGGGTCAATCCCTAACACAGACCGCACAGTCACTGTCATCAAACGCTTGAGCCAAACACAAGGGACAGCATATAAAAGGCAAGGAAAAATTGGTTTCTGGGTGCCAGCTAGTCAAAGCCAGCTGTCCAGATTCCTCAGCTGCGAGGGAAGAACCCTTATGTGGGAGGTTAATTTTGAGGCCATGCTCACTGACTCCACTCTTACAAAGTGGCAAGTGAAGTATTTCCTTTTGCTTGTGAAGTTGAGCTACTGCAATGGTGACCCCGAGTTGTAATCTTCTTTTTGCAGGCCGCCATCTGAGACTCTTCTCTTTCCCATGCTGTTTTCAGATGCTCTTAATGGCCATGCTCCCTGTGAGTTCTGGGGTGACCCCAGACCCCTGCACAATGAATGGGAGGTCTGGTTAGTATCACAACCACAGTCTGCAGCAGCTGCTGCCTTGGCCTCCAAGCAGTGAGCTTGCTTTGGCCTGTGATGTGGCTGAAGAAGCATCCTTAGCAGAGTCCTAAACTGCGGATGTGGGCAAGGACCCACAAGACCCAGCAGGTCACCAGTCTCGGCTGTGGCCTCAGCCCCGGAGTGTTGCTGCTGCACAGCTTTGCGAGCATCTGGGCCTAGGGAATCACCTGGACTTTAGGAGCCTCTCGGTGTGCTGTCCATCATGTGCTTCTCTCTGGTCACAGCTTGTGCCTCTGGTGGCCCACTTCCTACTTGTTTCTAAACTCATCACACAAACATTTAGCTGGATTTCTATCATTTTAATTTGCTTCTTGGTGTCTTCCTTCCATTTTGTATTCCCTTGACTGAGCTCTATTTTCGTTTTCTTCTCATTTGTGTATTGTTGTTGAGGGAATTTAGTTTTCAAACACTGATATTTATTATAGCTTGAGAAAAAAGCATGGCAAAACAGATGAAGCTGAGAAAAACTGGGCACCCTAAGCATGCATTCTTCAACCCCTGGCCATGTGTGTCCTTGTCAACTGGAAATTGCTTGCTCCCAGGAGTGGTTCCTCCATTGGCACCACATCCCACACCTAGGTCAAACCTTGACGTGATCTTTCATTGGTTTACGGTTCCCCTGCATTAACCATATCTTCCCTGGGTCCTCATCCACAAGTTATTTTGCTTTACATCCTCAGAGCACGCTTTTCTATGCTGTCTTCCTCTGAGCTTAGTCAGTACTGCAAACTCGATGGTTTATTCCTCTGGAGTCTGTGGTACTCACTTGATGTGGCTCTCCTGGGTACTAGAAGGCATTTTTGAGTTGCTCCAATAATGGTTTCTACATGCAGTTTTGAAAATAGTCATGCAGTGTTTCCTTGATCTGGAGTCATTTTCAGCGAGTCACTCACAGCTGCTCTCTCCGTTATCAGCTCTTTCTCTGTGTTAGATTATTTAGCCCTTATTAATTCCTGTGACTCAGAAACCTTTTTTTTCCATTGGCTCCACTTTTAGAATGTGGGGCACAGGTGTATACTTGTCCCCTTTGCACACCTGTGCAGCCTGCCTCTGAAACTCATTGCCTTGGCTATCTAAGACTAGTTCTAGATTTCAACCCTTGCTCTGCTCTGCTTGTAACAGCTAGCATGTGTCTGCTCATCCCCCTGCTCTCCCTCGCTGTTCTTTCTTGCTTTGATAATAAATATGACATTTATCATGAATAATTTGACTTGTCTTCCATATTAGAACCTTCAAATATCAGCAAATCCTTTAGATTTGCATCACTGTTATCACATTGTTTTCTGACTAATCCTGAAAAGTTGACATTAACCTTATGTCAGTCATGGAAGGCCTTGCGTATTTTGTCAATCACTAATTAGTGGGTGGAGCAACCGTTTGGGGCCTCTGAAATGCAAACGTTGGCTGAGATCCTGAGGCATCTTCAGAAAGCACATGGAAATGAACATTATGAAGAAACCACATAGATTTCAAAAATATTTTACACGATAGGAAACTTAGGCTGTTAAATTTAGAATTTTATTAACAATGATTCTGTACATTTGTGGAATATAATGGACTATTGGAATACATGTATACAACGTGTGCTGATGGAATCACGGTAATCCACACATCCTTTTCTTGACATTATTTTATAATTGGAGATTTGGAGCTCCCTTTTCCTATTTGCTGTTAATGCACACTAGGCTATGGTTATATAACACTAGGACTGTATTCCCTCATTTTAAAGAGTTTTTAAAAATTCTTTAAAAGGCAGAGGGAAGGGGCACACACACACACACACACACACACACACACACACACACAGAGTGAAGGCAGAGCTAGACAGTCTTCTGTCTGCTGGTTCTCTCAGGCAAATGTCCACAACAGCCAAGAACTACAGTGGAGTCTTCCCTCTTCCACGCGGGTAGCAAGGGCCCAAGCACTTAAAGCATTATCTACTTCCTTGCCATGCTTATTAGCAGGACTAAGGATCAGAAAAGGAGCAGCTGACATTTGAAAGCATTCCTACAGAAATGCTGATATTGCAAGTGGCCACAACAAAAAGAATCAGGAAGTTCTTCTTTATGTCTTATTTGGTGAGTGTTATCCAAACTTCCTCTGCCTTGACTTCCCAATACACACTCTCTCTCTCTCTCTCTCTCTCTCTCTCTCTCTCTCTCTCTCTTTCTCTCTTTCTGTCTGTCTTCCCAGCCTCTAGCAATCACTGTTTTGTATTCAAATTGAGTATTTTTTCACTTCTGTGTTCTATTTGATGCTATATTTGCCTTTCTGGGCCTGACTATACTTAACATAAACGTATGAAATCATTTCTGGGGCCCAGCACAGAGGATGGAAGATCTTTTTCTCTGTCTGCCCTTCTCTCTGTAAATCTGTCCTGCCTTTCCAGTAGAAGTAAATAAATATTTTTAAAATCATTTCTTTACATCCATGTTTATTTGAAAATCATAGAACAGAGGTTGTTAGGGTTGGGGAGAGAATTTCGCTTGCTGGCTACTACCAAATACCTGCAATAGCTGGTTGGAACAGACGCCCAGAACTCAACAAAGGTTTCTTACATGAGTGGCAGGGATCCAACAGTTTCAACCATCCCCTGTGCCTGCCAGAAGTGTACTGGCAGAAAGCCGGATGGGAAGCCAGCCTGGGCTTGAACCCAGTCACTTGGATGTGGAATGAGGTTGACCCAAGCAGCAGCCTAACCATGGAAACCACAGATTCCCTTTCCCAGGAACTTTTTGAGATACCCGTGTTTCAGCCTAAAGGAATGATTGATGCTAAGGAGGTGGGGCAGCCAAACTACTCATCCTCAGCATTTCCATTTTAAAGTCTAACTCAAACATCAGTTAAAAAAAAATCTCCTACGTTGACTAAAACACCCAGAAACTTCAGCTTTGCTTGTCTTGGTATAGGTCTTAATTGGTCCTGAAAAACATTGTTCCTCATATAAGCTTGTGCACGTCTCAGTCGGGGCTTGCTCAGGTCAGAATCAGCTACAAAACTCCAAGGAAGAATACAATGCCAAGTTGTAGTCATTATTGCGTATGGCAATTTGTACTGTAACAGGAGAAAGTACTGCACAGCACAGGTGAAGATCCCGTAAGGCCTGAGGCTTTCAAAGCACAGAACCCTTCCATCCTGGTCATGCCAGGAGCAGTGTCAATCCGCCCAACTTGAAAACTCCAGTAATTGTTGATAATCATCTCCAAAGGTTTTAAGTCAGCCCTTTCACAAGGGGGTATCAAGGAGATAATAAATATCACCCAAATGTCCTTGGTGTTTGCAATAAATAGAAAAATGGCAAACGGGAGTTAGAAAAAAGGAAACAAAAATACAAGCTTTCAGCACTGTGGCATATAGGTAGCACTGCCACCTGCAATGATGGTATCCCATATAGGCACCAATTAATGTCCCAGCCACTCCACTTCCTGCTAATTGCCTGGCAAAAGTGGTGGAAGATGGCTCAAATACCTGGGTCTCTGACACTTATGTGGGAGATCTGGAAAAAAATCGTGGCTCCTGGCTTTTTTCTGGCCCAGTGCTGGCCATTGATGACATCTGGGAAAAGAACCAGCAGAAACAGCTCTCAGTCTCTCCATCTCTCTTTCATTCCCTGAATCTTAGATAGATAGACAGATCTTTTAAAAACAATATCAATTGCATAAATTGAGCTGAACCAAAGCTCCTGAGAAGGTGCCCTGGCTTCCATCCCATCTACTCCACCGGACTGGACTCTGCCAGCCCAGTCTCCAGGTCTCTGCACTGTAAGGCCAAGGAATTCCCTGTTTCTCTCTGTTTACTCCATGGGCAAGTGGAAAATTTGCACTTCTGGAGACTGTCAGGAGGCTCGGTGACTTCTACCCTTCTCACCTGTCAGACTCCTGGCTTTCCCTTCCCTTCTGAATTCCGTTAAGAAGGAGCTTAGAACTGAGGATCAGTCTGAGAAATGCTGCACAAAGAAGCTGCCTGAATGGGGCTGAGTGTTCAACACCATCTCATCAACATCATCTCAGAGCACTGCTGTTCTGTTTTCAGAGCACTGTGCCTGTGAAGAACCCCACCCAGCCACGATGGAATGCTCCAAACAAGGAATATGTTAAGCAAGAAGGAAAGGAACCAAAGAAATTGAGAGATACGCAACAAATATCTGGAGTGCAGCCTTCACTTCTGCTGCTAACAGAGCTACATGCTGCCACAGACGTGCCAACACCCCAGCTGCAAAGAACTGGTATAACTGCCTGGAAGACTCAAGAATTTGGTGAAAGCTGGGGTTTGGGCAGAGCATCACCCAGGGCAGGGTAAAGAAAGCTCAAGACCCCAAGCCAGGAAGCAGAACTCAAGGGGATTCCTATCAGGATGAGAATAGAAGTATGGTAGCTATAGGGGATGCTTTAGATTGATTACTTCATAGTGCCAGGATGGGAATAAAAGTGAAGTTATTGGTGTCTCTTACGGAGTATGATAGATGAGGAGACGAGGATCTGTGAAAGTGACGGAAGTTGGCCAGTCTGTGGCTGTGCGCAGACTTGAACCCCGTCCAAGTCCTTGATCATTAGTAATGAGAAAAGCAAACATAGCAAAGACCCATGCGATTCTGTGTCTCTCCATCACACACAGTCCTGTTGGGGCAGCCTGGCTCTGCTTGTGCTCTGCAACTGACACACTATTCATCTCTCACCCAGCCTTGGGGAAAACACACGTGTTTTTCAAGAGCATTCTCAGGTATACACAAACACTCCCCCATGTTTGTGGTAGGTAGGAATCTTTTTGGCTTAAGCTAAAAAGGAATAAACAAACATATGACATATAGCCTCAGTAATAATGTGAAAACAAATTCTGATTTTGGATTGAAGAAGAAAAAAATCTTAGAACAGAAAGCAAAACCACTTGAAGAAAATGCCATAAAAGCAGCATCCGCCCACAGCTTGCTGCGTGCAGCCTTCTTCCTTGTCAGCTCTGGCCAGCTGGTATCTCTTTCAGCTCCACCTGCCACAGCTCCAAGGTTCTGTTAGAAATTCTGTATAAAAGAATTCTGTCCTGAAGCTCCGGGCCTGGGAAACTGCACATCCTTGGTATCTCTCTTCCCTTTTCGCTCATGTGACTGGTTCCCCTTTGCATCCAGATCTCAAGTTTAAATATCATCCCATCTGAGTGGATACCATTTCTCCCCAAGAAATACCATCTGACATTTTTTTCCTACAGACATGTATGGAAGTGTTCATATGTGTGCATGTGTTGGGGGTGAGGGAGAGGATGCACATATAAGTGTTTATTTCCAGAGCCAAGGCAATCCCTCTACGTCACTAACTCTCCATACTGACAGTCATTGAAAATGGTGTATGGAGGATGGTCACAATGCATTTTCAAGGAAAATCCAAGATTCACAAAGCACTGACATAAACTCAGAGCTAGAGGAACATTTGTGCTCGGCCTAGAGAAGGGTGCACAGAGTATGTCTGAAACAGTGTCTAGCTCAGGGCGGAGAAGGCAGATCTACCTCACAAATGTTTGGACAAAGGATCACAAAAATTTAAAGAACAATGCAGTATTTTGGTCATGAACTCACCTTAGTAGGACTGTGTTTAATAATGTAAATAAGGTTAACCCAATGTCCTAAATGAACCCAGGCACACACAAAATAATTAATGGCACAAATGCAATTGAATAGCAACCCACATGCAAATTAATTGAAAACTTTCAAAGATCATATACATTGAAAAAATATTTTTCAAAATTTCATCAATATGAGTTCTGACCAGGTTCGTGATCTTTTTACCTACCTTTCCAACTTCTGGAATAATCCCCCAGGTAAATTAGAAGATATTCTGACAGATATATGTGTATATAAAAATATTGAAGTGGTACAGCATTAAAATAGTGAACTATGGGCACAACATTAGTTTCTGGTAATGAAATTATTCGATGGAATTTGCATATTGATTAAATGTCATATTTACAAAGAATGTTGCATGAGATAGAATGATCTTCTACATCACAGTACTGTCAATCCCAGTTGTGTGTCTCATTACGTTCTAGGTCTCATAGATGAACTAGGGGGAAAATCGGAGGCCATTCACATCAGTCAGAAAACCATTTTCTTTGCATTCATTTCAAGTCATCCCTGAACACTCCTAAAGGAGATTAGGGAAAGGATACAGGAAGTCTTGGATCAAGCCTTAGCCACATAAATAAGTTATGCAAGTGTCATCTAGATGTTAGTCTAGTCATGCCATTTTTATGGGCAATAATTACTCCCACAGAAATGATGCTCTGGGGAACCAAATTTCATTTTAAAAATAGCTTATTTATGTGAGGCGAACAAATTTCATGTGTATCACACTACAGATTTTAGAACACAGTGATAGTTCTTACAGTACCTGCTCTACTGGCCGCATTCCTCACACAGCCTTCCAAATTCCCATAATGTAAGAAGTTATCTAAGAGCTTACCAGGTGCTTTTGGAACACTGTCAATTGAAGCTTGCCGGTTGCATCAATAAGGTGTTGCAATTTGACACCCTCTGCCTTCATTGTCCACATCAGTGCAAATTGGGGTCCCCGGTTTTTTCTACTGGTTTATCTTATGCCCACCTGAAGGCCTGTTTATAGGAAAGGAGTTTAAACTATAGGCTTCAATTGTGTCCCTACTTTAATTCTGAAGCATGAAAGATATGGGAGTTCCAAAAGGCACAGAGACTCTTATGGCTAAACACCAATAAGTAACCGAAAATGTCAGCCACGGAGTGCAGTCAATCCTGGGACCTAATCCATGGCACAAGAATCAAGACATTTTGAACATGTGGGAGAAAGCCTGAATCATTTCCTTTCAGGTTGGTTATAGAGCTACTGAGGAATGTTAAGAGCAGGGGCTATTCTATTGTGATAATAGGGGAAAACGGGGATGGGATGGGAAATGCGAGAGTGGAGAGGAAATCCCTGAACCTATGCATCTGTAGCATGAAAAATAAAGATTAAGAAAGAGCAAGAATGGAACTTGTATTGTTGAAATCCAAACTGCACTGCACACTGATTATGCAAATTCAGACTTTGTGTTTTGGTGTTCAGATACTTTGAGAGTGGCACGTGAACAATATCTACATTCTAGCGATATGAGTAGGTTTGAGTGAGGGCTGGCATATAACATTCAATGCACTGCCATGGCAATCAGTCTGTAATAAATAGAAATCATTTAAAAATCATAGATAACATCTCAGGGACTTGACAATCAAATCCTTATTCTATTTTGTACGTCTGTTTTGTGTGGGAAACGTACTGAATCCACTTATCCTCAACTTTCTCACCTGTGAAATGGTAGTACATCAGTCATAATTTTGAAGATTTATGAATTTATTGCAGACTAGCATAGTCCTATAATGTGATAATTTGGTGTGGATTAAATTACTTTTTTGTTGTTCTCATGAAAACTCATATATTATGCATATACTATGCTCTTTTATTTGATGTGAATGCTTCTACCAGAGGATTTTGCTCATGTAGTGTGCCTTGAATTAGGTGGATCCTCTTTTGTTTTCCAAGAAAATGAGCCTTAAGGTTGCTTTCCCATGCTCATCTTGGTATTTTGTGGAAACTTGCAAAATAGAGTGCAGTGGAAGTGCCCGGGGTGATTTATTTTAGGTTAGAGAAAAGAAAATTATTTTAGATGAAAAGTCTTAGATAAAACTATAGAGAAACAGAGTATGTGCCATTCATCCTAGTTTTTTTTTTTTTCCTTTCACTTTTGGGAATTCCTGACTTCTGCTTCCCGAAGATACACAGGTATTCCAGTATAGGGAAAACATATGTATATGACCTTGTTACATTACTTCACATACAAGTTACAGAAGTGACACAGGAAAAGAAAATATAGGAAACACAAAAGCACAAGATATTTTGTTATGTTGATATAGGCCTATTATACAAGACTTGACTCAGATGAAAAGACTTACACAACAAGACGGAGAGAGAAGCATTAGCATATTTGCTCAATAAAGTTCTTGTACCAAAATTAAATTGACTACCAATTTAATGCTAAGTCGTGACTGGTAGGCAACCTCCGCCTTTAGTAAATCCTAGTGGCTAAGAGTAGTCACAAAATAGGGGCAGGCAGGAAAGTCTCTGCAAAAGGACCTTTCAGCACCAAGGACAGTGCCAGGTTCTCCATTAACTTTGGGAAGTGTGATTAAAGTGTCAGATGCTGACAGGAAGATAGTCACTCCAGTTTAAAACCTGGGTCTTCCAGGACTGTGGGCTTTCTTTCTCTTTAGGATCTATGCCGTGTCTGTTAATAGAGTCTTGCAAATTTTACATTTAATTCATTTTCTTTGCCAGATTGGAGCTTGACAATCTGGGACTGTGTCTGGTATGGAAGGAGGAGAGGGCTGTGCTCAGCAAACTCCTAGAGGTGTGAAGCTTCTTATACCAAGTAGGAAAGAGATGGAAATCCCTTATGCTTGCAACTATTCCTAAAATTATTATGACAGAAGGCAGTTCAAGACCCCATTCTTGTTTATCTTGGTTTCCCTCTTGTTCTGAAGTCTCTCCGTGCTCCTCCTGCTGTTAGAGTCACTCATCTTAAGGTGAGATTCATGAGATCCAGGCACAACAACATTTTAAAAATATGCTTCTTTGCTTGGATAGTTTTGAGACACTTTCCCCAAAATCCATGTTTTTCCAAAAACTACTTTTTTGTGTGAATTTTTTGAAGACCTCTCTCACCCATGGATTTCAAAATTACTTTGCATCAAAATAAACTGAATGTTAAATTCCATTTTCCACAAATGTTTTTGAATTGAAGCTTCTTAATTATCTTTGCATCCTAGTGCAACTATGTATCATGCTGAGTGTTGACATTTTAAATACATAAATGGTAGTACATTGTAAATCCTGTTTTCCTTTTACTCCTTGATATCTGCCACTTCATCAGAAGGCCACCAAATTCATTGCTCCTTACCATAACATACAGTTTTGAAGAATGTATCCAATATAATAATTTAATTCATTCTCTTAGCAAAAGAGAGGCCCTATGTATGGGAGTGAATGAGGAGTTCAAAATCATTTAAAAATGAGGTATAAAGAAGGTGGAAACTTATGAACAATGGTGCTCAGGAGGAAACCTGTTGGAGATTAGGTTGCAAAGCATTTGCATGCTTTGTTGTTGTGATTCAATTGTGTCCTGAGGACAATGACATCTAGAGAAGGATTTGAAAGAAAGAAGAAAAAGAACGGAACCTGCATTTTTGAAGGAGCTGCAGAGGGATGTTTCTTCAGGAAGAAGTGAAACACACTGGAAACAAGAAAACAATTTGTGATGGTTTTTTTTTAAGATTTAAAAAAAAAAATTTATTGGAAAGGCGGATATACAGAGAGGAGAGACAGACAGGAAGATCTTCCGTCCAATGATTCACTCCCCAGGTGGCCGCAACGGCTGGAGCTGAGCCAATCCGAAGCCAGGAGCCTCTTCCAGGTCTCCCACGCGGGTGCAGGGTCCCAAAGATTTTGGGCAGTCCTCGACTGCTTTCCCGGGCCACAGGCAGGGAGCTGGTTGGAAAGCCAGGCTACTGGGATTAGACCCAGCGCCCATATGGGATCCCAGGCGTGCAAGGCGAGGACCTTAACCACTGAGCCATTGCGCCAGGCCCGTGATGATGTTTAATAAGGACTTAATTAAAAGATGCTGAGAGTTTCATCTAAGTCATCAGCAGTAGGAGTTTGGAAGAGTTAAGGTGAGCAGGGGTTGGACGTTTTGTGCACTGGTTAAGAACTTGGTTGGGATGCACCCATTTCAGATCTGAGAGCCTGGATTCAAATTGCAGGTCTGTTAGCAACCCAGCTTCCTGATAAGTCATGCTCTGGGATGCAGTAAATGGTGGCCCAGATGGATGAGTCCCTATAACCCCAGGGACACCCCACTGAAGTTAACATTTAGAGTGTGAACCAAACTCAGTCTCTCTCTCTCCCTTTCTCTCTATCTCCTGTTAAATACAAAATATAAGGATTGAGTAGCCACTGGCCTCACTGGATATTTGGAGGTCAGGTGAGATCTGTTTCAGCATTTCACACACGTTAGATGAGTGTCTGCTTCAGCGCTGTGAGCAGAATTATGGTCAGGAAGACAAGGTCGTGGCACCTACCATGCAGTCCAGACCTCAGACAATAAATAGTGGGTTTCTGCTAAGTCCTCTGTCATGGCAAACACACAGGACCATGAAAACAACTAGCAGAGGAAGCCAAACTACCTTCTGTGTGGTTCCTAAAGGGAGCAGTTTACCACGGAGCCTGAAAGATGGGAGAAATTATCCAGGAAAAGACAGAACAAAAGATGCATATCCACAGTGGGAGAGGTAAGGAAGAGTATGGAGTGCTTGAGAAGCAGAGTTCATGGTGCTATGAGCATTAGTATGGGAGGGCTCAGGAGGGTTTGTGTTTCACAGTGAGGCAGTTCCTAAAAGATCTTGAAGGCAGGCTGAAAAACTTGCATTTGATCCTGAAAACATGGGAAGTAATGGGAATGTCTCAAAGGAAAGAGTGGCATCCCCAAACTTTCATTCTAGACACATCATCGCACCCATGAGAAGGATAGAGTGGAGGGTCTCAAGCCCGGGGCAATGCAAATGGGCTGGGATTGTGCTCTTGGTGACAGAGGGCCAGGTCCAGGGCCGCATTATGTTGGACAATATGCTCAGAAGTGAGGTACCTTGGTGCTGTGGCTTTAGTAGGAGCTGTCAGCCAATTCATTGCAAGCAGACTGCAAGCAGAAAGAGGCAGGCCCATAATAAAGACCTGGTTTTGAGGAGTGATTGAATGATGAGTAGTGTTAGCTTTGTCTGGAGGGACATGAGGGAGAATACTCAAGGCCTGTTGAGTGTGAATGTTCACGTGTGTGTGCCCACACATCTATAACAAGCACATCACGTGGCTAGGACATCTTGAATGTGTAAGGATTAGGCAACTTGAATTAAGAACTTAAATTCAGACCACACACACACACACACACACACACACACACACACACATTTTGTGTGCCATTAGGATAAAGGCATAGATGAACTCATGACATTGAAATCATTAGAGCCAGGAGCTAGAGTAGGATGGTAACAGATTGAACAAGTCTATGCAGAATATCCTAGTCTGACTTTTTTGTCCCCATCACATCCACTTATCATATTCTTGGAAAAATCAGGAGGTTTCTGGTCCACTATCTTGATAAAAGTGAAGGAAAGTGAGCAGAGGATAGAAATTGAAGAGGAAAATTATGTTTTCATAATGCTTTAAGAGGTGAGATTCAGAGACTAATGTAGCTTTAATCTACATAACAGCAATGGATGCAAGGTCCACATCTAAGTTCCCGATGTCCTATGGTCTTCCTCCACTTCCACCTTCATGCTTTTGACTGTGGTTCTTTCCTATAGATTTAGAGATGGGGGAAAGAAACTTGGTGTGTGATCAAGCTAAAAGATAAATATAGGCAAATGGCATTAGACTAAGATCTGGGAAGAAAGTTACTGGGAAAAGTTTGATGCTTGGCTCCACTTACTGCTTTTTTAGCATGACTCAATTTTAGTGAGAAATAAGTGTTTTGGCTGCTCCTCAAGAACAGAGCCTGTTGTTGATGAGAACTTGGGACAACGTGCTCTCCTTTTCTCTAAGACCCGCTGTCCTCTTCCCAAATCTGCTCTGGCTCAGGAAAGAATGCCAAGCCTGACACGTAAGTGTCAGATATGCAGCACTGTGTCTGTAACAGCCCAGCCATCTGCGGGAGGCCGGATCTGCCAGCTTGTCACCAGGCAGGGAAATCCATTTCACACTCGGTGAAAATGTTCACATCCTCCCTCACTCACCAGTTAGAAGTTGTCCTTTCTCTGATTAAGCTTTCTGGGAGTTTTATGGCCAAGGTAACCATATCTGTAAAGTTAGGATGAAAATTTCTTATTTCACAAATTAGTCCCATTGTGTGACAATTGTGTGTTTACCAAGGATAATAACACGAAGATCAGAGGTGAGAAGGAATTTGATAAGCACCAGGTTTCACCCTTGGACTTTCAAAATTAATTATGTCTGGCACCTCCTCAGAGGATCTGCTGTAATTGGGAGAAGTGTGGCCTGGACATCAAATGTCTCGCCAGCTGATTTGAATCTGCAAGAGGGTTTGAAAGCCATTGGTTAAGAAAAGTGCTTCTCAAACTTTAATTTACATAGGGGTTATCTGGGCATCTTATTAAAATGAAGACTCTGATTCCAAGGACCCAAGCGCCAGCCTAAGTCTTAATTGTTAGGAAGCTCCCAGATGCTGTTGACGTAGCTGGTCAGGGTGCAGAACACACTTCGCAAACCTAAGTTCTGGATTAGAAAATCTTTCAACCAGAATCACAAACCTGCTCCTTGTATGCTCAGGGCATGAATTCAAGACCAAGCCTCAGCACCTGTTGTTTCTCAAAGGCCTTCTTATGCCATTTTTTACACTCAATAGAAGTGATTACTTCATCATTTGTCTTTGCATTAACTGGCGCAAGTCTCTATAGCAGCCGTTAGTCTCCCTCCCAGTTCCTGAACACAATGAAATCCAGATAAATTTCATTTCCTTGTGAGTACTCTGAGTAATCAGCGTCCACGAATATTCATCGAACGAACAAATCTGACCTGCTCTACTTCCTTGCTTTATTACTCCTCAAACTGTTACAGCCATTGGTATGGTTCCTCTGTAATGGAAATTCCAGAAAGAAGTGAATTTTTATTTTGACTTCACTGTTCTATCTGCAGCGACCTGGTACATGGGCAGTGATCAATAAGGGAAATCCAAATTAAGACATCGATGAGGTACCACCTAACACCAGTAAGATTGGCCCACATAAACAAGAACACCAACGACGCCTGCTGGCGAGGATGCGGGGAAAAGGGAACCCTACTCCACTGCTGGTGGAGCTGCAAATTGGTACAGCCTTTATGGAAATCAGTCTGGAGAACACTCAAACAACTCAAAATCTGCATACCATATGACCCAGCAATAGCACTCCTAGGAATATATCCAAAACACCTGTTTTACGACAAACCAACATGCACCCCTATGTTCATAGCAGCACAATCAGTAATTGCAAAAACATGGAAGCAACCAAAATGCCCATCAGCAGAAAATTGGATAAGAAAGCTTTGGTTCATCTACTCCATGGAATACTACTCAGCTATTAAAAAAAACAAAATGCAGTTCTTTGTGGCTAAATGGGCCCAACTGGAAACTATAATGCTAAGGGAAATGAGCGAATCCCAAAAGGTTAGATACCACATGTTTGCCTTGATTTAACCTGTAATTTTTGTTTGGTTGTTTGTTATTTTTTGAACCTGTCATTGATACTGTCTCAACCCAGATGTTTTGAAGAATTGAACTTGCATTATTTTTAACATATTGTTTACTCAATACTATGTCAATTAATTCCATAATGTTGTATATTGATGCTGAGGTTTTGTTGGGGCTTTTAACTGACCGGAACTTTACTCTATCAGCTCTACCTTCAGACCAGAGAAGGTCTCCCCAAGAGGCCACTGAACTTATCTGGACAGTAAGACACTGGACTTTACGCTAGGTATATGCTTGCAATGAAGGAATCTCAACTGAACTTGAACTGTGGTTATGCAGCAAGGTGGAGGAATCCACTATGGGGGGAGGGGTATGAGAAGGGTAGGGGGAATCCCCAGTGCCTATAAAATTGTATCACATAATACAATGTTAATAACAATTAAAAAAAAGAAAGAAAAAAATTTTAATCTTTTTATTTATTTATTATTATTATCATCTTATGATACAGTTTAATAGGCTCCTGGGATTTCGCTTATCCCCTCCCCAATTTCCGCCCTCACCTAGTTCCTAGGTCATTACTATAGTATAGTTCTTCATACACAGTCATATGTCCATCATTGCACACATGAACAATGGCAGAGTCCAGCATCCTATTGTCAAGATATAGTAAACAGTTTAGTTGTAAGTCCATCTTTGTCTGGAAGTAGAGATGCATACTACATTGTATCCTCACATCTGGATATGTTACTCTCCGTTTCACAGTTACTGCACATCCAATTAAACTAAAAGTCACAGTACAAAATCAACAATAGGAGGAAAAATAGGAATTTACAACGCCATGAAGTTGAATAACATATTACTAGAAATGACAGTCTCCATTAAACAGCTACTATACATCCTCTTAAATGAAAAGACACACAAAAAAATTGACAACAGAAAAAAAAAGAAATTAACAACATCATGAAGTTAAATAACATGCTCCTGAATGACTAATGTGCCAATGAAGAAACGAAAAAGAAAATCAAGAACCTTCTTGAAGAAAGAGATGCTATTGTATGATCTATGAGTCATTGAAGAATTTAATCAGAAGAAACTGCTTTGAAGAGATGAAACTAACAAAAACAAAAACATCAAAATCCATGAGATACAATTTCTGCTGATTTTTGTTGGTGAAATGTGTCTGCTGTAGGCAACAAGTAGATGGGTTTTGTTTTTTAATCCAGTTTACCACTCTATGACTTTTGATTGAGCTTAAGCCATCTACATTCAGGATTATTATGAAGCAATGGGTTGTTCATTGATTTAGTCTTCTGTTGTTATTTTACTGGAATGTTCTTCGCATTTGCCTTTGGTTTTGTTGGGTGCTATTCTTCTTCTCTGTCAAGAGAACATCGTTATGTATCATTTGTAGGGCAGATTTGGAAGAGGCAAATTCTTTGAAATTTTCTTTACTGTGGAAAATTTTTATTTATTTTATTTTATTTTATTTTATTTTATTTTATTTTATTTTATTTTATTTTATTTTAAAGACAAAGGAAAGATTTGCTGAGTAAATAATCCTGGGCAGACAATTTTTTGCTTTTAGAGTCTGGAATATGTTGCTCCATTCTCTTTTGGCCTGTAGAGTTTCCTGTGAGAGGTCTCCTTTAAGTGGCATTCCTTTATATGTTAGTTAATTTTTTCCACTTGCACAGTTAAGGATCTTTTCCTTATGTTCAACTGAAGAGAGCTTGATGAAGATCACTTTTGGTCAAGCCTGTTGGGAGCTCTGTGCCCCTCCTGCATGTTGTTTCTCAATTCTTTCTAGATTAGGGAAATTTTCCTTTGTTATTTCATTAAATACATTTTTAAACCCAGCTTCTCTTTCTGCACCTTCTGGAACTCCCATAACTCTGATATTTTGCTTTTTAATAGTGTCTCTTAATTTTTTGAATATTTTTTTTTTGGCCTGATCCAGCTCTGCTTCTTTCTTTTTATTTGTTTTACTCTGGTGACAGGAAATGTCTTCTAATTTTGAGATTCTTTCTTCTGTCTCCTTCATTCTATTTTGGAGACTCTCCACTGTGCTTTTCATTTGCTCCACCATATTCTTCATTTCTGATATATCAGCTTTTATTTGACTCATTTCCAGTATGACATATCCCTCAAATTCCTTCAATGCCTGCTTTATGTGCTTCTCATTATTGATAAGAAGTTTTATCACAAGTGTTTTGAATTCTGTATCCCCCATTTTCTCAATGTCTTCCTCAGTGAATTCTGAAGTTGGCAAAGGGCTTTGCTCCTTTGCAGGGGAGTCTTCAGGAATATTCATTCTGCCATTGTCTCTTCTTTTGCTCTTGGTCATTGTACTTCTGGTTAGCAGAGTCTTCTCATTGGAGTAGGTTTCTAAGCTGTATCACCCACAGATCTACAGTTTGATTTTATTTATTGTAGTTGGTACATGGCTTCTTGCTTGCAATCATTTGTGCCATATCCTTTAGTGAGTTCCAGGTCTGGATTCTTATGTTAGATTTCTATCATGGTCTCCGTTGCCCCAGCTCCTGGCTCACCAGTCTCCACCTCCTGTGATACCATGTTGAGGCCGTACTATTGTCTGTACAACCTTTGTCCCACTTCAGGTTAGAGTAGGTCCCACGATTAAGGAGATACCAGGTGTCCTGTATAGCTAGGTTGTTGGTGGTGCTGATCTTGCCGGAACCTGTTTGCTGTTATGTCTGAGGGCCACATGGACCTATTTTGACCTGTATGTTGTCATAGTCAGTGTTTTTTCCTGTGGGACCAGTGCATTGCACTAAGCTCAGTGAGTTCACTCCCAACTCAGCACATGCACAGCTCACTGTTGTCACTGCAGTCTTAAGATCCCTGCCACACTGTAAGAAATGGCATCCAATGTGCCACTTATAGAGTCCTTGCTCTGCTGGCTGTCAGGTCTTTGGGCTCCCTGGTCTTGTCTTTGGTGGAACCTATAGGATGCTATGCTGTTGAAGTTTGCTGAGCCAGAAGTTAGATCACTCCCAGCTCAGTACACACACAATACTGCCCCATAGCCCTTGCCTCCTCAAATGAAATGGTGCCAAATATGGCTCTAGAAGGCAGATTGGGTTGCAAAATCAACCCTGTTCCCGCACCACCCCATCTAGGATTTGCTGCTCTGTCTCTGCTCCCAGTCAAATCTAACGACCAACAGGGTAGGCAGTTCTTTGTTTTGGTTCATCTTCAGAGCTACAGGTTAATGTCCCACCTTGTTGCTGCTGGAGTTCCTGCTGCCGGTGGAGTTCAGATCACCATTTGCTGAATGTAGCTTGGTACCAGTCACCTTTGCTTTCTCTGCTTTCCTGTGTCTATCAGTCTGCAGGTGCCCTCTGCTGTTGGTCTGTCCTCTCCTATTTCCTGGAATGTGCCCTCTGTTCTTCACACTGGCTAATATTTCTCTGTCTGATTAAACATATCCTTACCCTATTCTGCCATCTTGAATCTTTGGATGATTTATTTTTTTAATCTTCCCTGTCTCTTCACATTCAGTCAAAATACTCCCCCCACGATGCTCACTGTCCTGCCTTTTTGAGTTTGTGTCCTCTGGCACATTTAGTGGCTGCTCAAAATGCAAGATCACTGATCCTAAGGCAGAGTTCTATTTCCTTGAGTTCATAAATGGAGTCAGGATACAGAACTCAATGAGTGTAAGTGATCAGTCTAGCTTTGGAGTGAAGGCCAAAGCAGCAGGGGAGTTGCTGACCCTGGAGCCCTGATGTGATTCAGGAGGCAGGCAGCCCAGGGTAGCCAGGGAGCATGCAAGATCTGACCCAGTGCACAGATTCAATAATGAAAGGATCTTAAGGAGCTTCCAATTAAGTCCTTTAGTACACAGAAAGAAAAGCAAATTTCTGTATGGCTATGGCTTACCCAAGATCCCCAAAATTATAAGTAATACAAAAGCAATGTGGATGTAATTATTGAGTTTGAATTTCAAGCTATTTTTCCCACTAAACAAAGAGCTCTGGTTATACGCTAGGTAAGAACCATCATCTTTCATTGAAATTGGTAACTCATGAGGATTTCAGTGCCGCCTGTAGATGTTTATGTCAGTGAAGCTGTCCATGCCAGGGCTAGCAGTGTGTGTGGTGGGTAAAATATCCTATACAAGCAGCGGTTTGTGTTCTTACTACTCTACTTCATATCCAGCTCCCTGCTAATGGCTGGAGAAAAGCAGCAGAAGATGACCCAAGCAGTTAGACCCTGCAAGGCACGTGAAAGACCCAGGCTTCAGCCTGGCCCAGCGCTGGCTGTTACAGCAGTCTGGGGAGTGAAAGAGTGGATAGAAGACCTAACATATACTGTGGCTTACAAAGGGGTGAACTTTTCATCCAATGCCATGCTAGGAAGAGTAATGAGCCACCCTCTGCTTATTTCTCCGTGCACATAGAGCATATGTCATATGGGAATCAGTGAGGGAATACCATGTACTGTCTTAATAATGAAATCTATTGCCTATTGCCAAATATTACTCATTTTCCAATAATTTATTTTCCAACAAATTCTGTTATTTTCAAGGTAGTGGATAATCACATACAAATCTGTATTGTTTAAACCAGATTTGTTGCACATGCTCATCCCGGAAAAAAGTATGAACCCTGGTCAAATGCAGGTTTGTGTAACCATGAGCTCAGACAACTGTTTCTGAGTGGAAATCTCCATTGGGTTAGTCAAATAAGCTTTCACTTTTATTTTTCATCCAGCCTCTGACTCGTTGTGTTAGCACTAGCATCAGTTGGAAAAAGGAGCAACTTCGGGGCAAAAGGCTGTGCCTGAGTGGAGCAAGATACAGAGCAAGCTAGGACTCTGGCATTGCCAATTACTTGCTTTGTAATTCTGGACAAGTTTCAACATGCTTGAGCCAAAGTTTCTTTATCTTTATGAGTTTGCTAATGTCATTAAGAGGCCTGTAAAGATGCAGGCACAGTGCTTGGCAAATAGTACAGATTCAATAAATGTTAACAAAGCACTTTGGTGTAGTGATACTTTAATAATACTTACTGCAAGTCGGCATAAGCATTTAATGTCTGTGAAAATCTTAACCTCGATGTATGAGAGGGGGTCAGAAATTTTATGGAAAATGCAGAATTTCCATGAACATTTGAAGCCTTCTCGTGCACAAATCTCTACACCTGTCCACCCACCATTCATACATCAATCTACTACCTTTCATGCACCTGTCATCCACACAAAGGCATATGATAAATGTCCGATGGGAGGGGAAAGATTTGCTTTTTGTTTAGATCAAACAGGGGCACCTACTAATGCTCTTTGTTCAATTGTAACATAAAAACAAAAATTCACTTTTAAAAATTCCAGAATAAGTGAAAAATGCCAGTTCCAAGATCAGTTAACAAAACATGCTTTCAGTCTCAAAGATGCAAGAGCATTTCCACTCCTGGCATATTTTTTCATTAATATTATCATTGCAATACATAGCCTTCTGCTTTTAAAATGAAGCACATTTTATCAGAAATAATTTTTTTTCATTGCAGAAATCACCATGGAGTTTCCTTGCACTAAATAGGAGGGGTGAGTAAGCTGAGAAAGGGGATTAATTCCCCAGACAAGATGCAATGTCGAGCCTTGTTGAGAGGTGGCATTAACTAGATGGGGAGTTGCCAAAAATAGGGTTGGAGTTAATAGAGACAGACAAAGCTTATCCAGGCAAGTATTATGTATTGCCTACTTTTCTGAAATCATTGGCTGAGATGTGATTCCCAATATTTTTTGTGTAGATTTCTATGATCTTAAAAGAGTGTTCCTGTATTAAAAAAAAATAGCTTGACTGTCCAAGTTCTGATTTAATTCAGCCCTCTTAATTCTTCAGTAGCCTGTATGGGTCCCAGGGGGAGACACACTTATCTGCCTGCCTGCTTTTGTGACTGATTTCCCAGGATAGCCTCAGAAGCTCTACGTGAGGGATTCTAACATTGTAAAAATGCTAGAGGCAAAGGCATGTGCTTCTTGTGAGCCTATGGAAAAGAGCAAAGCCAAGCGGAGAAAAATCTAGCCATTCACAGTGTCACCCACATGGGTAGCAGCTAAAGGCTGAGGGAACGTGTAAGAAGAAGAACTTCCAATGAGCTTTGTTGGAGCACTGATCTGAAGTTGCTAGTAGAGATGAGTAGATAAAGTCCAGCTAGCATGACAGATGTCTTCATCTAGCATGAACATCTCCCTACATTGTGTATTTTCCAGAAGAAAGACTGATTGTTGTGACTGATAGTCAGAGAAACTGAAAATATGGCCTAGCTCCAACAGTAACCAATAGTCCTGCTGGGTGACGTCCTCTCGTCTCTCTACCTAGATCAGTCTCGTGACTTTAAGAAGACCACAATTAGAGCGCAATTACAGGCAGGCCCTTTGTTATACTGTCTTGCTCTTTAGTGGCTCTGTGACCCCTACAGGATTCACAGTCTAGTTTGATCCTCTTCGAAATGGGGGTTAGAGTGGTGCCTGCCCCGTGGTGTCATAAGGTGTAAATGCATGGGTGTGTGCAGTCTTTGGCACCTGGTGCATGAAGTAGAATGTAAATGTTTTTCATTTTTAAAACCTGAGGATGCTAATTTAGGATCTCAGATGTTATGAGCACAACATCACCTTCCTGTATATTTTTGGCTGCCTATTCAGCACGTATTTCTTTAATTTCCCTTTGCAACAGCTCCCATATATCCTTTGAGGAAACACCTTCAAGTTCTTTCTTACACTGAAGTGGAACAATTACAGACCAACCAGTCTTGCTCTGATAGCAGAAAAATGGTGCATTTAGCAAATTTATTTTTTAAAAGTTACAGAAAAGTTTTGCTAAGGAAACCTTGATCAACTTGAAAAAAATAACCCCCCACCCTTTCTTCATCAGATTGGTTCTGATGCACATACCAAAATTTTCTCCCATTGTTTTCATTGGGAATCTTCCTTTGTGGTTTCAGTTTGGAAAAAAAAAATCTGAAGAAACAGAAGTCTAGACAAGCAAGTTTTCCAAATGTGAATCTCTTTCATTCTTAAAGCAATTAACAAAGAGATTTCATGTTAACTCACTAGTTTTCACTTCATCTTCAGGGGTCCTGTGCCTCTAGGAGTCCAAATCTGTCTTGGAAGTCTAGTGACCCATTTCCCTGGAGGATGGTGGTGAAACGACTCTGTGGCCACCTTGTCTGAACAAATGGATCACCCCCTCATTTTGAAATACACTTTTCATTGGGTTTCTAGGAAACTCACATTCTCTCGGTCTTGCTTTTATCTCCTTGCTTCTTCTCTCCAGTTCATTGCCAGACCTCATTTATTTTTTTACTTTCTAAAACTTTAAGATTTTGAACTGTCCTGTGCATTGTGCCATGAAACCAGTAGCAATCTCCTAGTTGTGACAACCAAACAACTCTAGAAATTTCATCAAACGCATCTGAGCTGGGAACAATCACCCTTCATCCACTAGACAAGTCAACAATCAATTTACCAGAAACAAAAGACCAGGGTTCTAGTTATAGGTGTTTGACAAGTTGTTGGTTGTTCTTTGTTTCTCATCTCTGCACCATGGTTTAGAAGACCTACTCTAGAAATGAAGTTGCAAATACTAAATGAAGTAATGTATACAAAAATAACCACTTCTTGCACATTTGTCTCACTACTCTTGGCTGTTTTCAGCATCTTAGGTGCTCTGTCATTTCCTGCCTCAATAGCTGATCACCCTGTCTGCTTCTAGCTTTTGTCTGCCTCCTTATGACCATTTTTTCTACCCATCCATATCTCATTCTGAAGTCTTTGATCTGAAAATGCAACTCTATTTTCACTATTTTCTTCAATAATTATCCTCCTCTTGAATCATTGCTATCTTACCACTTCATAGTCATCTGAATGTTGCCAAGGACATCCTTATGCCAACAACTCAAGCCATACCTACAGCTGTGGGGATGGGAAGCAAATCAGCAGGTCTGGGATTAATTTCATAGACGACAGCAACATACAAAAAGAGTTATCTCTTTAGGCTTAAAAAGTCTCATTTCACAAATTAAGGGGAAAAATTAATTGGTTATTGTTTGGAGTTGTCATTCTCGCTGTCCTGGAGATAATCATACCCAAGAATCTCTAAGTTTTGCTCCAGTTTTAGCGTAGTTCAGATTTTTCAACAGTGTGATGACAAATAGTTAAGGAAGATAAAAGTTCTCAAAATAAATGTGGTTCCCTGTTTGTCCCCATCTGATTGTTTTTCTGTCATGGGGTGGGTAATGTCATAAATAAGGTCCCGGTTTAAGGATATAATCCTTTTTCTAAAACCCTCTATCACTAGCAGTGGAAGCTGACTTACAGACCAGTCACTGTCTGGCCCTTGGAACTCTTCAGTGTTCCACCTGAAAAGGCTCATGGGAAGCTTGGACATGATGTTGCATTAAAAGTACCAGTCAACAGCATCTGGCTGCATTTGGCACAAGCGAGACCTTGGCTAAATGTCATTGCCTCTTTTATTTCCATCCTCCCAGTCTCATGTCCTTATGCAATCCTGTCACCATCTAGCATAAAACTGCTCATTCTTTTTAGGCAAGGGTCCTTCTGTATTACTCCTAACATTTCCTATATTCTAGGATGTTGCTTTTATGTAGTTACAACTCTATTAAATATCCGTTGGGTTAAATGGACTTGAAATTTGACAGCTACAGGGAATGAAAATAAATCATTTAAAATGTAGTTAGAATAATGGAAAATTATTCCTTAGAAAAATTGGGATGACAAAGAGAAAGTGGCAGGAGGGTTCACCCTGTGGTGCTTTCTCACACAAATTGCATGGGTGAGCCAAAATTTGGGGTGAAGATGGAGCTGGGTATTGAATCAGACCCATCCAGCGTCTACTAGAATACTTGACTAAACAACAAATGTTGAAGTAATAACCACTAAACACAACTTGCTTAATGGTTTAACAGACTTGAGTCCTAATTACATGACTTACAAGATTTTTTGGGGGGCCCGGCGTGATGGCGCAATTGTTAAGGTCCTCGCCTTGAACACCCCGGGATCCCATATGGGCGCCGGTTCTATCCCTGGCAGCCCCACTTCCCTTCCAGCTCCCTGCCTGTGGCCCGGGAAAGCAGTCGAGGACGGCCCAAAGCTTTGGGACCCTGCACCCACGTGGGAGACCCGGAAGAGGCTCCTGGCTTCGGATTGGCATAGCATCGGCCATTGCGCTCACTTGGGGAGTGAATCATTGGACGGAAGATCTTCCTCTCTGTCTCTCCTCTCTGTATATCTGCCTTTCCAATAAAAAAAATAATAAAAATAAATCTTTAAAAAAAAAAGATTTTTTTTTTACTTCTCTGTAAAAATGGCAAAAATAATGATCATAAAATGAAGCAATACAAGCAAAGGAAGTGGCTGAGTCCTTGCTTTTCATATCACTTGAATTAATCTGTCTAACCTTGGATTAGGTGATATTGCAGTTTGTGAATACAGCTAACAAACATCTCTGGATGTTGATAAGCTAGTCTCACATGGTGCATTTCTGACAAGCTGAAGAAATTATGTGATTATGGAATCACAGTAGAGCATAAATCAGACCAACTCTAGATGCTATGCAACATTGGGCAAGCCATCTTATGTTCTTGATTCTTCATGTCCTCATATATATGGAGTAGCTACGGCTTGGGATCTCCTCCATTTATAAAAATATGCAAGCAGAATTAATTTATCTTAAAATGATTCTCCATTCTTAAGAAAGTGTGTGACTAGGAGATCAGCTAAATATTGGCCATTGGAATTTAAGTGTGTGTGTCCAGAGGGGCTGCGTTCTGGGAAGGGCATGGAGGTGGACGAACGGAGGACTCTCTTCTGTACCATGCATTTTATAAATCCACTCCTGCTGTCCCAGTAAAGAAATGTAACATAGTTTGCATTGCTCAGGGACAAACTGTTTCCTTCTGGGTGTGTTTACTTCAGTCCAGATCCTCATCGATTAGAGCCTGGATGATTCACTCATCTGGTGTGGCTTCTCTCAAGCCCCCTTGCCCATTGCCTCCAGGCCAGCCTGTGTGCTGCTGCCAGCCAAAGCCTTTCATTCCCCTGTAGGTACCTGGGCTTTCCTTCCAGGAAAAAATTCCAGGCTTCACACAGCATACAAGATTCCAGGCCATCTGGCTCCTGCCTATTTTTCTAACTGCATCTTCAACATTCACCCTTTTAACTTACAGATACTTTCTACTTTCTCCTTCCAGACATGAGCTAGGCTGCTACATCCATAATAGGAACAAGTGTGCCTACCCTTTATTTAAAATATCACAAGGTAGCTATACCTTGATCAGTAACCACATAGATTGTCTATCATCTCTCTGTCATGACTTAGCTATCTAATCTAGTCATCCCTCTACAAACCTAATAGTCAAACTTTATAAAGTACTAATGGCCATGACTACTCTGATCACTTTAAGTCAATTTATCTTTCATTTAAATTTCCACAAAGGTTGTGAGACAGCCTTCCCTATTTCCATTTTTCAGAGGAGCAAACTCTGCTTTAGGTGGTTTAAGTGACTTGCCCAAAGTTACACAATTAGAAAATGGGAGGGTCAGAATTTGTTCCAGACAGTCATCCTGTTCTCTCAGCCACTAAGTACTACTGCTTAATTGCATGATTTTAAGTGGTGGTAAGTTAAGTAAAAGAAAGGACGGAGGTGTTAGCACTGCACCCAAGAGGGGCTTGGAGAAGCTTGTGGCACTTGACAAAGCATGCTTGAATGGTGGTCTTATCATACAATACATCCCCCTCTCTCCTCTTGAGCACGCACACTGACTTCCGGCAGAGATGAACCCAGCTTTCCCTAGTCGTCCTAGCAGACCTTTCCTCCTGTTAGAGGGCCTACCCTCTCCATTTGGGGACCACCCACCCACTTATTCACTTAGTTGTCAGCAATCATTGAAACTGTAATTGTGTCAGATCCTTTCAGAGAGAAACAGACAACCTTTGTCTTCTGGGGTTCACCTGAAGGAGTTGAGGTGGACATACAAACAAGACCCAAATGGGCAAACACCTTTACATGGGTGTAAGTGTAAGAAGGACACAGGAAAAGAGAAACAGCTTGTTTGTTCCATGGAGCATCACTCCCATTGTTTCAATCATAATAACATTACAGACAACATAGTTTCATAAATTTAATATTAATTTTAATTTTCCCAAGTCAGCCATCTGAAAGCCCTCAGTGGATTTTCCTCAGGGTGGTGAGTTTTGTTTTCCTTCTTTTCCTATTCCTTCCTCCCTCACTTCCTTCCTTTCTTTGCTTCCTGCTTCCCAGGCCCTTTGCCTGTTGCTTATCCTTCTGCACTCACTGCACATATCTCCTACCAGAGGCTCTTTTGAACCGTGCTTGCTAAGGGTGTTGAGCCAAGTCTCATTCTTTCTGTCCCTCTTGTCTCTTGTAAGAATGGTCTATGGGATGGCTTGTGTTCTGACTGCTCTTCAGAGCGGGACAGGGTGTCAGTACAGATAATATATGCAGTTGCTCAGTTAAATATCTATCTATCTAACTATCTATCTATCTATCTATCTATCATCTATCAAATGGAAGAAAACACAGTAGGGGAATAATCGATAGTGGACCACTTCTTTGTGTAGGAGCAACAGAGGGTGGATGTGACATTGATTTTTTTCTTTTCATCTCTTTTTTTTTCAGTAAGGAAAGCTGTCCTTCCCAGATGAGTTCGGAACTTTCAAACCTGCTGGAAAATCAAAGTTCTGTCTACCCTCTCCGCCATTCCGTCAGGATAGATGGGGGAAACAAAAACCGAGCAGTTCTTACTGCTGAGTAATGATGTATGTATTAATTCATGTTGATTTTTCACAGTAACTTGTAAATTTTATTATCTCTACTTTGGAGGAAATGGACTCAAAGACTGTGACAGGGACAAGGAGCAAATAGAGGAAGGCAAGATGGCATCATCAAAATCCTCTGCGGATTTTCAGGTTAACTCGTTTCTTGATTAGTTACTTGTTTTGAAGTAAAATAGTATTCAGATACTGAAATAGTCAAAGCGAAATTGTTTCAGCAGCATTTGATTTTTAAGTCATTCTGATATCTTTGTAACTTACACTTTTTGGCCTTATGTTTTGTCTCTTTACTCCTGATCTTTTCTGCATTCTTTAAAATTCCTGCCACAGGTAGAAGAGTAGGTATTTTCCTTGACTTTGGACTTCATCATGTGACCTACACTGATCAATGACACGCTAACCTTCATGAAACCAAAAAACAGGCTTCAAATGCGGTGCCTGATTCTACTTGCCAACTGGCACTGCTACGATTAACCAGTGAGAGTTTCACACCTTTGTTACTGCCTCTCATCCTGGGTACCAGAATGAGCCAGGGTGGCACCCAGGAGCCAGACCAACTGATCCTCATCTAGAACATGCATCTTTTACCCAAGTCCAGCTGAGAACAGCCTATTCCCAACATGAAGTGGTGTTTGTTGCGTGACTTTGGGTTGGTGACAGCCGTTTTACACTATCAAAGGAAAATGATTGATTGTTTTAAGACAATTGTCTTCCTCTGGCTATTTTGCTTTGTAAATTGCCTTACCAGCTACCACAGAGCACTGGTTATTTGAATAACAATGTGATCTTCAAACTGTGGCTGTGAGAAATTCCAAGAATACGTATTATTGGACTCCTGTAAGACAGCTCACAGCCTAGTAAAGGAAGGCAAGAGACACTAATCCAAGGAGCAAGTGAGTCAATCACAGAAGCTACCGGAAGTGGTTTGATGATATCGTGCCAGCTTCAGGGTTCGAAACCAGAAGGAGGTGTCATTCTTGAAAGGTGACCTGAAATAATACATTTTCAATTTACTTAAAAAACACAGTGTGGTGACCTAGTGGCTGAAGTCCTCACCTTGCACACAATGCGATCCCATTGGGGCACTGGTTCTAATCCCAGCAGTCCCACTTCCCATCCAGCTTCCTGCTTGTGGCCAGGGAAAGCAGTAGAGGATGGCCCAAAGCCTTGGAGCCCTGTGCCGGTGTGGGAGACTTGGAAAAAGTTCCTGGCTCCTGGCTTTGGATCGATGCAGCTCCATCTGTTGAGAATACTTGGGGAGTGGATCATCACATGGAAGATCTTCCTCTCTGTCTCTCCTCTCTGTATATCTGACTTTACAATAAAAATAAAATAAATAAATCTTAAAAAAAAAAACACAGCTTACCCTCCACTAAACAAGAAACTTAGCAAGGAGAAAATAGAAAAACTACTATTGGTTAGGAGTAAGGACAAGGGCTTTAAGCGATAATCAAATCTCAAAATGTCACTGTCACTCCTGCACACTACATTTTTTTTGTGCATAAATCACAGAAAACATTTGTCTGTTTAGAACTAATTTATTTCAGCAAGCATAATTCCCAGTGGCAACCATTTTGTTGCAAATGACAGGATTTCATTCTTTTTTATGGCTGAGTAGTATTCCATTATCTAGTCACTAGTTGATGGACACATGGGTTACTTCTACGTCGTGGTTATTGTGAATTGAGCTGCTCAGCACATGGGGGTGAGGATGACATCTTCATGTGCTGGTCTCACTCCTTGTAGGCTGAGCTAAAGGTTAATTCTGTTCAGATTTAAAAGAAATCTTTATACTCTTCCATGACTGTTACATAAGCTTGTGCTCCCCGACAGTGTATTAGGGCTCCTTTTTCTACATATCTTCACCAACATTTGTTATTTTATAATTTCTGGTTGATAAATGTTCTAAAGGTAAAGGAAAAATAAAAAATAAAAAAGGAACCGATGCACACTGCTTCCAAGAATAGGCTGTGAAAGACACTGCTGATTTCATTCTGGTCTTCTGCTGCTCTGGGTCCCTTGCAGGAGGGGATGCAGGCCGCCACGTCCTGTGGACACTTGGCAAGCTGGGCGAAGAGCTGATGCCTTCTGCCAGCAACCAGTGAGGAATAGTCAGGCCAATGAACACAAATGGCAATGGAAGTGGATGGCTGCAACTCCAGAGCTGCCCAGCAAAATCTCTCCCAAGTTCCTGATGCACAGACATTGTGGGGATGGATTATATTGTTTTAAACTCCTTAGTTTTGTGGTGCCTTGTTATGCTCATGTAGGTAACTAATAACAAATATGCTTTGTCCTCAGTACTTGGAGAAATACCATCTTAGCAGATTATAATAATAATTCTCACAGTGTATAAACAGCTTATTCACTTACACTCATTTCATAGAGTTATGTACCAACTAGATGATCCCAATTGAAGTAAAATTTGTATACACATAAAAACTTTCAATGAATCTTGACAAATATGTACTTACCCCTAACAAAAAATATTGCCATTCTAGGAAACTCTTTCATAAACTTTCTTTCTTTTTTTCAGATTTATTTATTTTTATTGCAAAATCAGATATACAGAAAGGAGGAGAGACAGAGTGGAAGGAAAATCTTTGTCCAATGATTCACTCCCCAAGTGACCATAAAGGGTGATGCTGTGCTGATCCAAAGCCAGGAGCGCAGAGCTTCCTCTGGGTCTCCCAGTCAGGTGCAGGGTCCCAAGGCCTTGGGCTGTCCTCAACTGCTTTCCCAGGCCACAAGCAGGGAGCTGGATGGGAAGTTGGACTGCCAGGATTAGAATCAGCACCCATGTGGGATCCTGGCACGTTCAAGGTGAGGACTTGTGCTGCTAGGTCATCATGCCGGGCCCAACCTTTCTGTTTGAATTCCCATTGTCTTAGAGATCACCTAGGATCCATCTCAATCACCACCATTTCATTTTTTCTAAATTTCACATAAAGGAATCCTGCAGTGTACACCCTAATGTCTGATGTCGTCAAGATTCATCCATGTTGCTGTGTATGTCAGTACTTCACAGCCTGTGTTTGTAACTAGCACTTCGTGGGAGTAATACAGTGTGTGCTTTTGCATTCTTCTGTTGGTACATAATGTGAGTTGTTCCAGATTTGGTTATTCAGTTAAGCTAAGAGAAACATCTTTCAACAAATCTTTGTTTGGATATACGCATTCATTTACACTGAGTGAATACCTAGGTGTGGGATCACGAACTCAAAGAATGGATGTAGGTTCAACTTTGTGAGAAACTTCCCCAGCTGTTCCATATTCAATCCGGCATTTGGTTGTCATCTTTAAACTTCACCCGTGCTACTAAACGTGTGGTGATGTCTCGCTGTGGATGCTACCCAAGTTTTCTGTCTAGGGAGGTGAAACATTTTATACTATCATTTCCATTCATATATATTCTTTGGTGAAGTCTTATATAGACAACTCTCAGGCCCATCTCTGTGACATTGTTTCCTTCACGTGATTGGTTTGTAGGGATTATTTTATGTATTATAGATAAGGATCATTTGTAGAATATATGTGCTAGGATCAATTACTCCAAATGTACAATTTGTTTTTACTTCATTAACAGAATTTTAAAATTTAGTTTTTTATTGAGAGAAACAGAGAGAAAGGGAGAAAGGTAGAGAAAGAAGACGATGAGGTTTTTTTAAGACCATGATTCTTTCATTTTGATGATATACAAATTTTCAGCTTTTGTTTAGGGTAAGTGATTTTGTGTGCAGTTTCTAGTACATCTTAGCCTACCTAGAGTTTGAAAATATTCTTCCTCTTGTTAAAGAAGATTGATAGTCTTGACTACAGCATAAGGCTCATGATCCATCTTAAGTTAATTTTATGTCTGCTTAGACAAGTGTTGCAATTCCTCCCCAGTTTGTTGAACAGAATTCTCTTTCCCTGTTAAAAATTTCTAGCATGATTTATCTTCTGAAACTCAGTGGACCCAAATGTTTATGTCTACTGTAGTGATTGACTTGTAGATTAATAGTAGACTACAGATTCATAGTAAATCCAGAAAACAGACCTCTGAGTCATACAAGTTTATTTCTGTGTCAAGATTATTTGGTTTTCTAGGTCCTATGATTTTCTGGCAAATTTTGTAATAAAATCTTTCATTTCTGGAGATATTTTGTAACTTTTGTTAAGTTATGCTATTTAAGGAATTTGTCTATTTCATCTAAGCTTTTTATATCAAAATTTATTATGATGAAATAGAAATTTATGATAACACATTGGAGATTTATGCTATCACAATGGCTACTTATTATGTCACCATTGATTATGACATCACAATAAAAATTTTTGATATTATAATTCATTATTACTGTTATTTGAACTATCACAAATACTAAGAGCATACTGCTTGTTTGTGACAACTTGATTATGGGGGCTTGTGACCTCACAATGATGATAATGTCACAAAAAGTGTTCTAATTTTTAAATTAACTTGCTTATTTTTATTTTGAGCTTACTGATAAAAATGTGTTTAAAATAACCCCTTTATTACCTATTTAATCTCTTTAAGATCCATACGGCTATTCTGTCCTTATTTTAAGATTTCTCGCATTTATTTTGTTTCGAGTTTTCAGAGCTATTGGGACCAATATGCTGATATTTTCATAAAATTTTGGATATTCGAATGATCATTTTGAGATAGTTTTCTTGCCATGTTCTGTCTGTCCTCTCCTGTGGGGACGTCATCAACTCGTACCAGCAAGACCCTCAATTTGATCCCTGATACCACTGAAGCTCGCTCCCTTTTGGCCAAGCTTTTCCTCCACATATTCTTCAGTTTGAATGAATTCCGTTGATTTATTTCAAGTCTAACAGTCCTTGCTTCTGCCATCTTTAGTACAGTTTTATTCAGTAAATCTCAATCAGTTGCCATAATTTTCAGTTCCAGAACTTCCCAGTTCACTTTTAACAATAAAATTTCCTCCCAAGAATCCTTATCTTTTTTCTTCTTTAATGAATTATTGTTTCTATTATCCCACTTAAATCCTTATCTATATGTTAAAGTTATTTTTTAAGGCTCACTAATTTACTGGAAAGGCAGAGTTGTCTGCAGAGAGAGAAATAAAAAGCACTTTCATCCACTGATTCATTCCTTTCACGTCTTCCATGCGAGTAGCAGAGTTCCACCTACTTTAGCCATTTTCAACTGCTTTCCTTCACCTTAACCAGGAACTGGATCAGCAGCAGCACAGCTGGAACATAATTTGGAACTCTGATATGGGATGCTAGCGTTGCAAGCAGCAGTTCAACCAGTTTGCCACAAGACCAAATCCTACAGTAATACTTTTAAGTCTTTGCCTGAAAACTCAAATGTTTGGGTCATCAATATCTACACAATTCATTTATTTTTAAAATGTATCCTAAGATGAAATACAATTGCATGCACTTATGGGATAATGTGTGATAATTCACACACATGCACAATATGTATTGATTCAATCAGCATAGTTGCTTTGCCATCTTTTCATCATTCATAATTTCTTTGTGTTTATGGCCGGCCTGTGCACACACCATTTGTAGTATTTTTATAACATATGTATTTCATTGTAAACTGTAGTTACATTACTATGCTGAATAAATGAGAAGGTCTTCCTTCGAATTTTATTTTGGTAACCGTTATCCAACCTCCATCTACTCCCACTCCTTTTTACCTTTCCTGAGCCCTAATAATCACTTGTGTGTCTCTGTTTCTATGAGACCAACTTTTACGGCTTCCACAAGTTGTGTCTTTATGCACCTGCTTTATTCCACGTAACAACATCCCTCGTTCCACATAGTTTGCTACGTATTTGTTATTACAAGATTTCATTCTATTCATGGCTGAATAATATTTCATTGAATATGCATACCACATCTGTTTTTAAAAAAAATTATTTCTTTTCGTTATTATCATTTTATGATACAGTTGCGTAAGTCCTGGGATTTCCCTTACCCCCCATCCCGTCCTTCTCACTAAATTCCCCAATATCATTGCTGTAGTATAGTTCTTCATACACAGTCATATGTCCATCGTTGAGCACACGGACAATGGCAGAGAGTCCAGCATTCTATTCTCAAAATATAGTAAAGTTACATTGGGAGTCCATTTTTGTCTGGAAGTAGAGATGCATACTGCATTATATCCTCACATCTAGATGTGATAGTCTCCATTACACAGTTACTATACATCTGCTTAAATGAAAAGGCACAATTCAAACTCAACAATAGGAGGGAAAATAGAAATTTACAATGCCATGAAGTTGAATCACATGCTGCTAGAGATTATAGTCTCCTTTACACAGCTACTATACATGCCATTAAATGAAAATTCACAAAACAGAATCAACAACAGGGAGGAAAAAAACAAATTAACAACACCATGAAGCTAAATAATATGCTCCTGAATGACTAATGTGCCAATGAAGAAATGAAAAAGAAAATCAAGGACCTTTTTTGAAGAAAATGATGTTACTGCATGATCTATCAATCACTGAAGAATTTTATCAAAAGAAACTGCTTTGAAGAGATGAAACTAACAGAAAAAAATCAAAATCCATGAGATAGCTTCCGCTGATCTTTGTTAGTGAAATCTGTCTCCTATAGGCAACAAATTGATGGGTTCTGTGTTTTAATCCAGTTTACTCATCTATGTTATTTGATGAGTTTAAGCCATTTACATTCAGGATTATTATGAATGGTGGTAATTTGGTCCTGTCATTTTAGCAATGGGTTGTTCATTGATTTAGTCTTTTGTTGTCATTTTACTAGGACGCTCTTCGCATTTGCCTTTGGTTTGGTGGACGCTAGTCCTCTTCTCTGTCAAGAGAACATCTGTAAGTATCATTTGTAGGACAGATTTGGAAGAGGCATATTCTTTAAATATTTCTTGACTGTGGAAGAATTTTATTTTATTTTCAAAGACAAAGGAAAGATTTGCTGGGTAAATAATCCTGGGCAGACAATTTTTTGCTTTTAGAGTCTGGAATATGTCACTGCATTCTCTTCTGGCCTGTAAAGTTTCCTGTAATAGGTCTTCTGTGAGTTTAAGTGGCATTCCTTTATATGTCAGTTGATTTTTTTCTCCTCCTCGATTGAGGAGAGCTTGATCATGTGTCTTGATGAAGATCGCTTTTGGTCAAGCCTCTTGGGAGTTCTGTGCCCCTCCTGGATGTTTTTTTCTCAATTCTTTCTAGATTAGGGGAATTTTCCTTTAAAATTTCATTAAATACATTTTTAAACCCAGCTTCTCTTTCTGAATCTTCTGAAACTCCCATAACTCTTACATTTGGCCTCTTAATAGTGTCTCTTAATTTTTGAATATTTTTTTGGCCTGATCCAGCTATGCTTCTAGCTTTTTGTTTGTTTTACTCTGGTGACAGGAAATGTCTTCTTTTTTTTTTTTTTATTAATTACATTGCACTATGTGACACAGTTCCATAGGAACTGGGATTCCCCCCACGCCTCCCCAAGCCCACCCCCCATGGTGGATTCCTCCACCTTGCTGCATTGCCACCGTTCAAGTTCAGTTGAGATTCTTTCATTGCTACCATATACAAAGCATAGGGACCAGTAACTTATTGTGCAGATAAGTTCAATGTCTTCTTGGGGAGACCATCTCCGGTCTGAAGGTAGAGCCAATCCCAAAAGGTTGGATACCACATGTTTGCCTTAATTTAAGAATCTATAGCCATTTTGCGGTGTATAAAACCTGATTGTATATAAACTAAAATCAAAATGTCAATGAGGAAGTCAAAGGATGTGATTAAGGACTTGCATTTTTTTAAAACATATTGGTTACTCAATACTATGTCCATTAATTCCATAACATTATAATTTGTTGCTGATGTTATGTTGGGGCTTTTGATTGATCAGGATGATACTCTGCCAGCTCTACCTTCAGGAAATGTCTTCTAATTTTGAGATTCTTTCTTCTGTCTCCTTCATTCTATTTTGGAGACTCTCCACTGTGCTTTTCATTTGCTCCACCATATTCTTCATTTCTGATATATCAGCTTTCATTTGACTCATTTCCAGTATGACATATCCCTCAAATTCCTTCAATGCCTGCTTTATGTGCTTCTCATTATTGATAAGAAGTTTTATCACAAGTGTTTTGAATTCTGTATCCCCCATTTTCTCAATGTCTTCCTCAGTGAATTCTGAAGTTGGCAAAGGGCTTTGCTCCTTTGCAGGGGAGTCTTCAGGAATATTCATTTTGCCATTGTCTCTTTTTTTGCTCTTGGTCATTGTACTTCTGGTTTTCAGAGTCTTCTCCTTGGGGCAGGTTTCTTTTTTTGTTGTTTTTTAAGATTTATTTATTTATTGGAAAGTCAGATATACAGAGAGGAGAAGAGACAGAGAGGAAGATCTTTTGTCTGATGATTCACTCCCCAAGTGAGCGCAACGGCCGATGCTATGCCGATCCGAAGCCGGGATCCAGCAACTTCTTCTGGGTCTCCCACATGGGTGCAGGGTCCCAAAGCTTTGGGCCGTCCTCGACTGCTTTCCCAGGCCACAAGCAGGGAGCTGGATGGGAATTGGAGCTGCCGGGATTGGAACCGGCGCCTATATGGGATCCCGGGTGCGTTCAAGGCGAGGACTTTAGCAGCTATGGCACTTAGCCGGGCCCTCCTTGGGGCAGGTTTCTTCTAAGCTGTGTCACCCACAGGTCTACAGTTTGATTTTATTTATTGTAGTTGGTACATGGCTTCTTGCTTGCAATCATTTGTGCCATATCCTTTAGTGAGTTCCAGGTCTGGGTTCTTATGTTAGATTTCTATCATGGTCTCCATTGCCCCAGCTCCTGGTTCACCAATCTCCACCTCCTGTGATACCATGTTGAGGCCGTACTGTTGTCTGTACAACCTTTCTCCCACTTCAGGTTAGAGTACGCCCCACGATTAAGGAGATACTAGGTGTCCTGTATAGCTAGGTTGTTGGTGGTGCTGATCTTGCCGGAACCTGTTTGCTGTTATGTCTGAGGGCAACATGGACCTATTTTGAGCTGTATGATGTCATAGCCAATATCATTTTCCTGTTACTTCCAGTGCAATGCACTGGGCTCAGTGAGTTCTCCCGAGCTCAATGCATGCACAGCTCAATGTTGTTCCTTCAGTCTTAAAGTTTTCTACACTGTACAGATTGGCGCCTGATATGCCACTACTAGAGTTCTTAAGCTGCTGGTCATCAGGTGAGGGCTACCCAGACCTGTCTTGGGTGGAACGTTAGAATGCCACGGTTTTGCAGTTTGCTGAGCCAGAAATGAGATCACTCCAGCTCAGTGCACAGTGTTGTCCATAGCCCTTGCCTCCTTAAATGTAATAGCAGCCGATACATCTCTATAGGGCAGACAGGGTTGTGAAATCCACCCTGTTCCCGCATTGCCCATCTGGGATCTGCCACTTTGTCTCTGCTCCTGGTCAAATCTAACAGACCAGCAGGACAGCAGGACAGCAGGACATCAGGACAGCAGGACAGCAGGACAGGCAGTCCTTTGTCTAGATTCACCTCCCAAGCTCTCATTGAAGGTCCCTTCCCACCTTGTAGCTGGTGGAATTTTTGCTGCTGGTGGAGTTTAGATTGCCATTTGCTGCATTCCACTGGAGTATCAGTCACTGCAACACCACACTGTTGTTTTTGTTGCTTTCCTGTGTCTGATAGTCTCCAGGTACTTCTCTGCTGTTGTTCTGTCCTCTTCTATTTCCTGGAATGTGCCCTCTGTTCTTCACACTGGCTAATATTTCTCCATCTGTTTAAACGTGTCCTTACCCTATTCTACCATCTTGTCTGTTTAATTTTTAATTTATTTTATGATACAAAGACTCAGCAATTTCCTTTCCTCTCCTGCCACTACTTCCCTTGCCCCACATTACAGCAGTATAGTCCTTCAAAAACAGTCGTAAGTCCATCATTCTGCTATGTAAGCACCTTTTAAAACCTACCTCTGTGGCACCCTGTCGGACAACTCTTGTCTCTATATCCTCAGCTCAGCAACTCCCCTTCCCTTGGGTTCTACCACGCCATGTTTAAGTTCAGAAAGTGTCCAAGCAGAAACATGGAACAACACAAGGCCTGTTTTATGTGATTCTGATTTCTTTAGGATTATAGCTCTGTGCTTTACAGTCCAAGCTTGAAAACACTTGGCTTGTGCAATCTGTGCATTGCTACCATTGTGTCAGAGAGGCAATTTCATACTCATTTCTTCATTTATGTCCATGGACAGACAGACTTTTTTTCTCTGATCTTACTTGTCTACCCATTATGCAACTTGGGGCAAAATAATTCATCTTTCAAGTTTTAATTTTTTTTAATTATGAAATGAATCTCATACTACTTAAATCATAAACTCAGTGGTAATGGCTCCTTTGACCATTTTGCTATTTTCCAAATCTCCAATATTTTATATGGTTTATGAATTAAACACTTAAATTTGGAAGACAAAATATGTTCATTATTTAATTGTAGTAGTTGAGTATATTGTCCATTTATTCAAGAAATGCTACTATAAAAGTATCTACTTCAGGTCCAGCATGGTAATCTAGTGGCTAGGGTCCTTGCCTTGCATGCACTGGGATCCCATATAGGCTTCGGTTCTAATCCTGACAGCCCTACTTCCCATTCAACTCCCTGCTTGTACCTGGGAAAGCAGAAGAGGATGGCCGTGGGCCTTGGAACCCTGCACCCACATAGGAGACCTGGGAGAGTCTCTGGGCTCCTGGCTTCGGATTGGCTCAGCTCCAGCTATGGCATCCACTTGGGGAGTGAATCATTTGATGGTATTTCCTCTCTGTATCTCCTCCTCTCTGTATATCTACCTTTCCAATAGAAATAAAATAAATCTCTTTTAAAAAAAGAGTATCTACTTTACAGAGATGTTACAAAGAATGTGTTAAAGGAACTCTTTTATACAACATTTCTACTACAAGAATGGCTCAGGGTGCAGATAGACACCATAGACATGAAAAGAAGTGAACGCTGAATCTATCTTTGCAGATTCTGGGGTCTATAGATGTAATTTGCAGGGAAAAAGCCAATGTTATTGTAGGACAAAATACAAACATGCCAGAATAACCCATGAATGCTATTGTAAATCTAAAAACATAAGAGTTCAGCTTGTCAGTTGCAGGTTGTCTTTGCTGCTAGAGCACAGATGCTCACCATGTATTGGGAAAAGTACTGATTGACTGACAGGTCGGTTGGCCAGGGAACATTAGGTCTTTAGCCCACATGGGGCTGGATGGCCTGGATGTTTATTTGGCTCAATTTCTACAGCACTTCCCAAGGAGACGCTCAGGAGTCCCTGCACTTCAGTAGCTTGTGAGCAAACCTTGATTTCTGGTCCAGCATGAGCTACACAAACAGTGGAGAGGCTGTGAGAGCAGGGAGCAGCAGGATTCCAGATTGATGAAGCTCTGGGGTGGGATGCCTCCTCTGTTCTCTGGCTATGCATTGGCTACCTAATAAACAGTCACTGCTTTGCATTCTGCTTTCCTTTCTAAAGTGCTTTTTCTTTTTTTTTTTAAAGATTTATTTTTATTTTTTTTTTATTGGAAAGGCGGATATACAGAGAGGAGAGACAGAGAGGAAGACCTTCCGTCCGATGATTCGGGCCGATGCTATGCCGATCCGAAGCCAGGAAACTCTTCCGGGTCTCCCATGTGGGTGCAGGGTCCCAAAGCTTTGGGCCGTCCTCGACTGCTTTCCCAGGCCACAAGCAGGGAGCTGGATGGGAAGCGGGGCCGCCGGGATTGGAACCGGCGCCTATATGGGATCCCGGGCATGCAAGGCGAGGACCTTAACCACTGCGCCATTGCGCCGGGCCCTAAAGTGCTTTTACACATCTGTGACCTCAGTTGATCCTTACAGCAGCTTCTTAAAGGATAAAGGGCAGAATTTTATGTCATCATTTTTGTGTACAAGGAGATATACCCTGATGAGATAATGTGATTTGGTCGAGACTATACAGCCTAGCTATCTTTGAGACAGGCAGCAAGTGCTATTTCCATGATCTAGATCTTTTTATTCAATTGGTAATTATTTCAGGGAACATTGCTGAAAATAGAGGTGTTTCTGTCTCCACAAAGGGTCAGAGCTCAGCATCAGACATCCTTTTCTGTAAGCAAATGCCGATAACAGAATCTGAGAATGGCTGGGCTACTCATGAAAGTTCAACATTATCTACTTACTCCTGGGACTGGCAATCACATCTTGATGTGCCATTATGCTCTTTTCCCTCACACTTCCAGCCTGCAGACTCATCGAGTCAAAACTCAAAAGGCAACAATAGCATTAGGACTTGGGTGAAATTCAGGCCCTGTCTCCACTATAAAGCCAGATCCATTTGCTTGGTCACCATCAATGTGAGCCCTTAGGAGCAGGTGTTCCAAGACTTCTAATTGGCGTGATGGTTAGTTTCCCTAACATTAAGCTGAGTCAAGCTGTATTGATCAGAACCAGTTGGGAAATGACTTATGGGGCTAGCCTATAAAGAAATTCAGTATGGAGATGCAGCAAAGTATTATCAGAATTGCTTATTAGACAGTCCATACCACAAGCTAAATAAAGCAAACACACACACACACAAAGGGCAAACGGTTTGGGTAGATGAAAATGACACTGCGGTTGGCGAATATGGGTCCAGCTAATCTCATGATAATTGACCACTGTTTAATAACCGACAAGTCGATCCTTCTCTAACAATGCTTTCAAGAAGTGAAAATAAGAAGGGATTGTGCTAACAAAGAGGAAGGCAAATGAAATTTAGCTCTAGTTCAGCCTTTCCAGTGTCCACAAGATGAAAGTGTGATTCTATCAGAAACTGCTTTCTCCAAAGAATCCAAAAGAGTTACCTCGTTTAATTAGGGGAGGGGAGCATGTGGGGAGAGAAGAAGCCTTCTGGGTGAGGGGAATTCAGCACGAAGATCGAACCCTCAATTTTAAAAATTGCTTAGCAAAAGCAACTTTAATTGCTGTCTTTGTTATAAAAGATTAAAGGCAGTTATGTCCCAGTGTACCTCACTTAGAGCAATCAATATGTTCCTGAATAGTTATGTGCGAATCAAATTTTTGTAAATCAAATCCAATTTTAAATATCCTCAGAGAGCCTGCTGTTTCAAGGAACCCTTCGGTGAGTTATGTTGTATGGCCATTCATCCCCAAATTTACAGGATTGGTAGGTTTAGATTTATAGAGGATGAAGTCAAGTCAGTAGAATTTGGGTCCCTCCTTCCTGTATTTGGAAGAGCTTAAAACTGAGTGATATGACTCCATGTACATGACACAAAAGCCAATGGAACATCCTCTGGCAGGTTAATAAGTGCTGAGACTGCCTCTTGCAACTTCCGTGTTTGCAGCTGTGACCAACAGTGAGCACAGATGAGCAGTATAGCGATAGAATGTGGGGCTAAGTCCCAGCAGAGCTGAGAGCAGTGTTAAGACGTGGCTGGCAGTTTTCTGTCTGTGACCTTCAAGAGTGACAGCTAGTTAGACTCTGCTTTGGCATGCTCTAACCACTCTGACTTCATTTATTCCATTAATTTGCCAAGTATTATCATGTAGTAGCCATGTGGGGACCTAAGTTCTGGGAATACAGGGAGAGAAAATTATCTGAGAGGACAGATATGAAATAAACAACACAATCCATTCCCATTGTGATGACTGTTATGAATATTAAATAGAAATGTGCTTTGGTTTGAATGAGTTCTACCAAATCACTTGTGCTAGAAACTTACACTCAAACCTCCATGTTAGGTTGTATAGCTCTGAAGAGGTGATTAGGGCAGCACAGTGGAGCCCTCGTTAGTGGATTAGTGCCACCATGGTGACAATGAATTCAGTGATCATGAGAGTGGGTTCCTGATAATAGAGCAGGTTTGGCATCTTTTCCCACCATGTGATGCCTGGGCCATGTTATGCAGCAAATAGGTCCTCACAAAATGTGAGCCTGTGAGACAAATATGCTTCTATTCTATGACAATTACCCAGTCTGTCAAACAGACCAGGGTATCCTCTATGAAAATCAACAGGAAAAACTGACCTATGCAAGTTGTATTTAATTCAAGGTAGAGGATGAATGGTGGCCAAGATAAAAGGAAGTAATTAAAAGTCACAGTTCAACAGGTGTTGTGAAGAGGTCACTCTGACTACCACATGACGTAATGGGCTGAAGCGAGAATAGAAACTGAGAGACCTATAGTGATGGATGGAAGATGCTGGTGGCAGGGTTGGTGTCGTGGCACAGCAGGCTAAGTTGCAGCTGGCAGTGCCAGTCTCCCATATTCTAATACCAGTTAGATTTCTGGCTGCATGGATTCTGATCCAGATCCCTGTCACCGCACCTGGGAAAGTAGCAGGAGGCTGTACAAATACATTGACCCCTGCAATCCTTGAGATGAGGGAGACCCAGATGAAACTCCTGACTTCTGGCTTCAGCCTGGGTTTAACCCTGTCACAGCCATTTGGGGAATGAACCAGAGGATGGAAGATCTCTTTATCTCTTCTCTGTCTGTGATTCTGTCTTTCAAACAAATAAAATGAATCTTTAAAAAAAAAACCATATTGGTATTTTGGATCAACATGCCAGTGGACAAAGAGAGAAATAGATGGTCTAAGAAAGTAGACTGGTTGACTGGATATGGGAGTAAAGAAAAGCAAGAGGTTAAGGCTAGCTTCTGCATTTTTTGATCGGGGAAGTAGATACCGATACTCTGCTCCAGAACAGAGATTGTCTTCACCAGAGCAGACTGGACAGAAGAGATTGGGTGTTGTTAACGATGGACATGCTGATCTGGAGCTGGCATTACTGGAACTGTTCAGGAACTGAGTTTGGGGCTTGATGACTTTCATCTCTGTCAGACTATGATTATCCTGCAAAAATATCAACACACAACATCCCCCTAGCTGTGGTTGGAAGTTTAATGTACAGAGCTTCAATTTCTAAGGAAAACAAGTTTTAGGGGCATGCACAAATCAATCTAGCAAGCAAACTATGTCCAAAACATATGACCTGCAAAAAGGTTGAATGGTAAAAATGGGGGTCTGGGTCATAACTGCAGCAAAAGCCCAATGATTAGTGCTATTATTCAAGACTTTATACCTTTCCTGGGTCACTGCAATAATGGAAGCAGCTTCTATGAAGGTGTTCTAACCTTTGAGTATGACTAACATTATAGTGGGAAGCAGCATATGCTATCCACAGCATGAAAGTGAAGTTCCAGAAAATGTTTAAACCTCAGGTCTATCTGACAAGCCTCTAGAGATATGTGCCATACCATACCATGCAGCTGCAATATCTGACAGAATCTTACTGCCACATACACGTACACCCCAAACCATATCAGGTAACCAATGATGTTGTTATGCGATATAAGAGAAATGAGTTGGGGTTGAATTATGACTTGCTTATCATCCTTCAAACTCAGTTGCATTTATTTCCTTGTGTGTGTTTCTGGTAGCTTTATCTCTGTTCTCTTGGTTATCTGTCAGAGACCCAAGTCAGTAGCCCACCAGCAAGGGAGTCTTGGGATGGTGTTTGGCTTGGCAGTTGAGATGTCCACTTGCAGGACGAGAGGGCCAGGCTTCAATGCCTGGCGGCTGCTCCTGATTGTGATTTCCTGAGGGTGCTGAGCCCTAGAGGCAGCTGTGAGATGGGGTTCCTGCCATCCATGTGGGAGACTGAGATTGCATTTCCATCTTGGCTGTGACCTGGTCCAGCCACTGCGGGTATATGAAGAGGTAGCCAGCACATGGGAGTTCTCTCCTTCTGTTTGTTTCTGAAAGGAAAAAAATAAAGAAACTTCTGTTTTTAGCTTGTCTCCTCCTCTGACTGAAAATTGCCTAAACTTTTTGGGGGACTAATACACCCTTGACACAAGCAGGTCAACGAGTGTCCATCCAGGGGCTGAATCAATTGGGAAGGAAGGGAACTGCTTCCTCCAGGTCACTGATATGATAGGTCCTACTAAGCCTGGGACTTTCGGTGGGGCCTTTGCAACATCTTGAGAGAGGCTGTTTGACAGTGATGCCTACTCAAAGAAATGGAGGCATCTCCAGGTGGGGCTGGAGGAATGTCACGAATCGCTGGAGGGAGGCCTGCACCTGATTATCATTTACAGTCCTCGGTTTAACCATTTCTGGATTCAAGATACTGTTTTCTCTCAGGTTTCATATGACTAAAGCTTTTGCTTTCTTCTTAAACACGTTTGGATTAGAGATTCTGTCACTTGAAACCTGAAAACTTCTGATCAAGTCAATGCATGCGATTTCATTACTCTCATTTCAGTTGTGTGTCCATCCTTTGGGCCACTTCCTGTTGTCTGATTCCAGAGGTGGGTATATCGACCTTGCATAGAACTTTGGAGATGTAGAAGCATGAGTTTCTGTAACGGACACTCTAAGCAGAATGACAGGAGATGGAGAAAACAGTAATACCACTAGAATGCCAAGAATACTACTGGAGCAGTGCTGGGTAGATGCCCTTAACAAATCAGGGCACCCGTTCTCCAGTAATAATGCACCTTCTCCCTGGATAAGTGAGCAAGTCATGTCTAACAAAGGATACTCACAGTATAGACACAAAAGTATGGCTTTCCTAGGTGCTAGGAGGCCCTGTTTGGGGGAATATAAAAACACAGGAAAAACTACTTAGGTGGATTTTGAAATATCTAAGGCAGATGTCTGTGTTAGCGAATTATACCCCAGAAGGAAGGTCTCAATATGTATTTGTGTTTTCCCAGTAAAAGTTCCAAAGCAATGTGAACTTAGCTACAAAGCCAGAGATGAACTAAAGAAGCATCTGAGTTTTGCTAGACGTTCTCGGGATCCTTCCACTTGGATGAGGAGTGACTCTCAACAGAGGCTGGTGTCTGGGTTATTCTTCATGTTCACAGTGAGACAGGTGGTCCTGTGTCCCTTTCTGTGGGGAGAGGAGAGAAGCAGGTGCTGGTATTCTGGCCCCAGAGGGCAGGGCAAAGTTAGCATCCAAGAGTGCAGCTCATGTCATGCCTTGGAGATCCCATGATGAAAGACGAGCTATCTGCCCTGCTGTGGTCATCCTTTTCATTGTGTCCATCGTGCGAAGTGCAAAGATACTAAGTCCATTGTAGAAAAGGCAGCATTGAAGTCAGATTCTCCAGTGTGCCGTGTCTCCCTTGCCTTCCGCACTTGTCTTTCAGCACATCTTACCAGAGTTATTTCTGACTATGGGGACTTTGCAGGAAGATCACATATTGCACAGAGAGCAGGTGTTAAGTTTATGCAAAAGGAAGAAATGTGTTATGGCAAAAATTATTTATTGCATGGCGTCTCCCTTGAGGGTTAGTCTCTTGTTAGAGTTTCAAGGACAGAAAGTCTATATTTGTCGCATGACAGAACCGCATTCCTTTCTGCCTCCTGCTGTAGGTGCCAAAAGCCTTTATGTAAAGTCGTGATACAAACCTGCCACCTTTAGGAGGCAGGGTCTGGTGTAGCACAGAGCATCCCAGGCATGCCTACCCTGGAGGCATTTGTGATCTGAGATGAGTATTCAGCCAGCGAGATGGAGGACAAATAAACAGAGAAGGTCCTGGCTACCCTGGGATCCGACCCTGTCATGGACAAGCAACTAGCAGCAAGTGAGGAAGCTGAGCTATAAGGACTGTAGAAGGTGGCACGCCTTAGTTTATCAGCCCTGAGACTACCTTGCTTTGACCACTTATTATCTATGAATGTCAGGACGAGCCAGCTGGCATTTCTGGACCTTCATCTCCTTGACTGTGAGATGGAAACACCATACTCAGTCGTGTGGTGTTGTACAGAGCAAGCAAAATGAGGTATGTGCTTACTGGTAAGTGCTAAGATAACACTGGTGTTCTCTTTCCTTCTTATTAGCTGAAATATTAGCTCAGTGTTTCCCCCTGAATCATACGGGCAGTTGTCCCTTAGACAGAAATGATGAGTTCTTAGGACACAGCGCACCACTTTGTTCTTCCTTTCTTTTATCTGACAGTGTTTATTGATTATGCCGCTGCTGCTCACAGACTCCTGAGGACCCCTCCCAGCACTGCGCTTGGGGACCCCTCCCAGCACTGCGCTTGGGGACCCCTCCCAGCACTGCGCTTGGGGACCCCTCCCAGCACTGCGCTTCGTGTGGTCACTTGAGAAAGTCAGAATTGACATAGGAAGTAAAACACTGTTCCCACCTATGTCCCAGATCATGCCCACACGTTAGTTGGTTCATTATTGCACGCAGGCTGAGCAAGTGGTTCTAATGTCCATTAAACGCATAACCGAGCCTCCATGTGCCTGGAAGACACTGCACTTCTGAGGGATGTGCCAACACATTCTAATTCTTCATTTCAATGCTGAGTCCCATTTGATCTCGCTCTTCGACACTAAGGTCCCACTGCGTATGTTCTTAAAAGGAGAACTGTGTCAATTCATCTGAAGGTTTTTTTTAAGATTCAGTTTATTTTTATTGGAAAGGCAGATATACAGAGAGGAGAAGAGACAGTGATTCACTCCATTGATTCACTCCCAAGCAACCGCAATTACTGGAGCTACACCATCGAAGCCAGGAGCCAGGAGCCACTTCTGGGTCTCCCACATGGGTGCAGGATCCCAACGCTCTGGGCCGTCCTCGACTGCTTTCCCAGGCCACAAACAGGGAGCTGGATGGGAAGTGGGGATGCTGGGATTAGAAGCAATAACCATATGGGATCCTGGCACGTGCAAGGCGAGGACTTTAGCTGCTAGGCTACCACGCTGGAACCCATCTGCAGCTTCTTGTATATCTGGAAACAGAGCCGCATAAGGAGGCAGCGCATGCCTTAACAGTGAAGAACCACGTTTCAGTCAGCTCCTAAGGCCCCTGTTTCTCCACCAATGATCTGTACAGCGTACAATAAATGTCTCCAGGACTGGCAGTGTGGACTAGCAGCTAAAGTCCTTGCCCTGAATGCACCAGGATCCCATATGGGCACCGGTTCTAATCCTGGCAGCCCCACTTTCCATCCAGCCCCTTGGAGGAGGTTCCTGGCTCCTGGCTTCAGATTGGTGCAGCACTGGCCATTGCGGTCACTTGGGAAGTGAATCATCGGATAGAAGATCTTCCTCTCTGTCTCTTCTCCTCTATGTATATCTGGCTTTCCAATAAAAATAAACAAATCTTTTAAAAAATGAAACAAAAACAAACAAAAAAACAATAAATGTCTCCAAGAGATGGTTTTGTCAACAGGCCTATAAGTAGCCATCCTTATTATTAGTATAATTAAAAACTATTAGGGAAGGGAGATCTGAGGAAGTGCAAAAGCATTCCATAGAAGACTAGGAAAAAGACTGGAAATTGAAGAAACTGAGGACAGGACTGTGGGACGCTTGGTAGCGAGCCTCAAAAAGCTTTGACAGAAACTTGACAATGTGATTGGTTGTAGGGTAGTTTGCAGACAGTGGCTGCCCTGTCTCGGAAGGGTCATGCCGTGTCGTCATGTCCGATAATCAGCTGAGCTGCGTGACTTTCTGTGACTGTCAAAATGTGACAGACAGTAAAAACGACAACGTGGAAGGACTGTGCACGGTTCCTCCATCCACGCCCTGGTTGTCCTCAACATGGAGACTGAGTTCTTCAACACTGCTCTGACATGTGGATCAAAGCATGGGGGTAGAGCTGAGCTGTGGTGGAAATACACATGGATAAGAAACAAATGCTCCTCTTAACCATGGAGACTCAGCTGTCACTTGTTACTGCAGCAGAGTTAGCACCAATATGCACAAGACGACCTAGTTCCTTTCAATTTGTGTATAAAAAAAATAGAGAGAGAGAGAAAGAGAAGAATAATATTATGTCAATAACCATATCCAAAAATGGAGAGGACCACCTATGTGAAGAGCAAATGCTTTGCAGTGTAAGTATGCAAGTAAATTGCCTAGTTCTGGGACATTCCTCTGAGAATTAACATTTCTTAGTATTCGGGAAGAAAGGAGTTCTGGGGTCAAGCAGATATCTTTATTCCAGACTTATCAGAAATTATGATGCACCAATATTTACTGTTTCCCTATTAAAAGGTATAACAAATAATTTTCCCTAACTTGCCACTTTTAAGCTGCTCTTTTGTGATTATAACTAAGTTTGGGCAGTTGACTTGGAGAGCTGTTGCCATTCCTAGGGTTGCATGAACTAGACACGACTGGGGTCTTCAACGAGAATCCAAAGGCTGTGTCTGCAGTGTGGAGGTGCTTGTTTAAACAGAGCTCGGCACTCAGGAAAGCCCATTTGACCCTGACTCTCTGCGGTTTATTAGTTATTTTATCCCAAGAAGATTATCCAACCCTTCTTATTCAAGACTTATTTTCTGAGGATTTGTGTCTGAATCATTCAGAAAAGTTCACACTCACATCTTTGGATATTACATCCCAGTAACATTCTCAACTTATAATAAAAACCCAGATATTTGGATGAAGGATTTCCTCTTCTGGCTTTCCGCAGTCGTCCTTCTAGCTCTGTCTTAGTTCCCTGTCTTCTAATCTGCAAAATCATCTTCCTGGTTCCACTTCACTAGTCATCTCTTCAGCTGCTTCTAGTCTGATTCATCCATTACATTTTTAATTTCAGCAATTCAGTTTTGAATCTCTAGCATTTCTTATTGTCAACTTTCTTATTCTCCTCCCCAAATCTGGTATTTTCTGATGATATATTATTCTCTCATTATGGTAACTATTCTCCTGTTTACTTATTTAATACCTTTAAAACATTCTTATTTCTAACTCCCATTTGGGCTCTTCTGTTGTCTTAATTCGTGGAAGTCTTGGTTTTTCCCACTAACTATGATCATTAAAGTTCCCTTGTGCTGAGTCACTTCCTCATATATTTTATATGAATTTATTATTAATTCATCTTCAGTGAGAGCTAATTTTCTGTCTTATGGGAAACTCCTGTGTTATGGGAGTGGAACTGTGTTGCTAAGCACTTTATTTTGGCTCCTGTGAAGGGCTGCAAGAATACGACAAACTAGGGATCAATTTTTATATTAATCTGCTGGGTTGGGATTTATGAACTATTTATGTTGTGTAGTTTGGTTTCCAAATTCATCCAAATTGAAGGATTTTAATATTCCATAGAGTCCTAGATGGAAACAAGTTTGCAACATTCCCAGTATTGGTTGTTAAAGTTTTTTCTAACTGTGTTTTTTACTAAGAACTTGGTATTTTTTCATGGTCCCAGCTTTGTGCAGTGTCATTCCCAACTTTCTCCCCATCACAGACTGCAGATTTGGCATTTGTCTAGGCCTTGCACTGTTCCTTATTCATCACAGCTGCCGCAGTACGAGATTTTATACTTACCATTAAAAGATATTGGGTATCACATTTTTCCTGTTGATACAAGACATTGCATTTAGAAAAAATAATTGCAAATATGTTGGAAGATCCTATAAAGGTTTAATAATGGATCTGTCCCTCCAGTTAACATTGCTGGGATTTATACATGAAGACATGTAAGCTTCTGGGAAAAGTCATTCACAGAGTTTGAAACTGTTGATCATGCCTAGAAGCAGGATCCAGTTATAAGAAAGGAACAGAACAAAGTCCACTCCGTGATCTCTTAGACCAAGGAAGGTGACTGAGGTGCTTTGCCTCTATCTCATAATCTAACTCATGGTGTGAGAGGGCTGGGGGTGCAGAGGGGTTCCCCCGGCTGCACCCCAGGGAATCTGCCTGAGGCCTTTGCATTTATTGACCCTTGAGTACATGCCAGGCTGAGCGCTATACACGAACTCACTTAGTTCTTGCGAAGACTTTGAGTCAGGTACTGTTATTGCCATCCATCCTCACAGTGCCTGTTCACAGTTAGTTATAATGTTGCAGTAGTATGGAAGAGTGATGAACGAAAGAGCTGATTCTTTCTGCTTAGACACTTAGCTGCGCTATCAATGATACACAGCAAAGAGAAGTAGTATCAAGTTATGCCAACAGGGCAACAACAAACCTTAAGGTGGTGTCAGCGTTAGCCTTGTACAACAGAGGAAAGGGAAAGGTGGGGCGACCTTTACTGAGCACTTTCTGTGAATTAAACACTTTACGTAAAAGCTTTCTGATTTTAATACGTAAGTTACACCCTTGACAATAATACAAGGTAGGGATTTCCACATCTTTGTGTATGTGAGAGCATTCTGGCTCAGAGAAGGAATCTGCCCCCTAATTACCACCTAGTGGGTAGCACATGGCTGTCCCAGTCAACTGTAAAATCTGTCTTGCCTCCAATTCCCCAGTCCCTGAAGCTCTTATAGGGAGTCAGAATGGACTGGAATGTGTAATTTCAGAGAGGAGCGTAAATACCCAAGGGCAATGTGCGATGCTTCCAGCTGTCTATGAAGAAAAGGCATGCGTGGAAACTGTTAGCAATAACCAAACACAGAAAGAATATGTAGGCTGAAAAAATAAAATGTACCCAACTCACCTTCCAAATCATATGCACAATCAAAGGGTGTGGCTGTGATTCCACAGGCAGCACTTGTGCAAATACTACTCTTCAGGGACAGCAGCCCCCCTCCCCCCAAAAAAAACCCTCTTCCAAGCCCTTCATGTTTCCAACTCGGGCCTTGGAATGTTGGCAAGCTTGCTTTGCTCTGTAAGCGATTCCTTGTCCACCTCACTGGTGCTTTCTTGACCACTTCTCTTATCTTTCTGTTTCCCTCTCCTGGATGTTCTCATCCAAGTGCCTCCAATATGGGTGCAAGGAACTATTGTGAATAATTCTCCTGTTTTCAGATTGAGCTCTAGAAGTCACGGCTGGGCCGTGAAGCACACACAGCCAGGAAGGCACGGCTGGGCCGTGAAGCACACACAGCCAGGAAGGCACGGCTGGGTCGTGAAGCCCATGCAGCCAGGAAGGCACGGCTGGGTCAGGGCTCTGCATGCCTCTCCACGCTCTCTTGGAGCTGTTTTCCTTGCGCTTGTTCCATCCTACTCTTCCTGGGACATATCTGGTTCTCTGCCCACATAGTCATGATGTTCTCTTTTTCTGAACATTCCTTGGGCTGCTTCCATTGACAGCAAAATGAGGGCAGGATTAAGGAAAAAGTTTTGCCAAAGAAAGAGTTCACCCTTCGTGTCTAAGTCTCAATACTCTGTCCCTGTGGGCCTCCCTAGCCACATGCCTAGGGTGGTTTCTTCTCTTTTCTACAACACAAATGTTTCTGGACTGTTCTTGAAGTCTGTGTTTATTGTCAGTGCGTGTACCTCTTTCCAGGCACCAGAACAGGAGCCTTGATAGTGTGTCCTGTTTATCCTCTCCTACTGACCAGCACAGTGTCTGACATGGACCAGTGAGGGTTTGTCTGGCTTCTCCTGTCATACTCTCTTGTCGCCTGTGCTGTGAGGATGATAGTGGTGACACCAACGACAGGACAACTGTGGCACAGCGGTATCAGAACGCCTTTCTCTTGGGTTGAATCCCTAAGAATTGAAAGAGAATGTTCTTCTGCAAAGGTCAAGAACTTAGGAGGAAGTTAATTGCTGTGGATGATGGAGGCAAGATACATTCAAGGGATCTGGCACCTTGAAGAAATGAAATATTGAAGAACACTCGAGTACAGTGAGAGCTACAGGAGAGAAAACATCTCCTAGGGAGTCTAGGAAGGTGGGAATTAGAAAAGGGAGATGTGTCATAGTGGTTCTCTCTATACAGTTTTTTTTGTAATTTTGCTGAGGATGTGCTATATAAATTTTCTCCATTCACAACTGACAGTTAATCCACATTGCTTGCTAGTGCTTCAGTACCAGTGGATTGTTTGGGGGAATGGAGCAGCTGCTGAAATTTGCAGCCAGGTGGGTAATGAGATGAACTGTGGCTCTACATGCGTGCAGTGGATTTGACAGATGAGCTGATAATGGACATACAGTTTATACTCCATCATGCTGTATGCTGGGGAGAAATACGGAGAAATCATAGCAAGTCCTCTACTCACACTTTTACCTAGCAAAGCCATCTAATGAAGACTGTTTTGTGCTTTCCGGTCTGTTCATCCTTTGCTTTCCAGAACCAGAAGAGGCCAGAAGGTTGCAGTTATCAGATTTTATTGGCAAAAATAATAACCAAAGACTCCTTTCATATCACTGTTGTCAGTGCCCACAGCTTCTTGATGTTCGCCCTCAAACCCTCAGAGTCACAGGAAAAGTGCCAAGGCGAGCTTTCAAAGTAGTACACCCCCCTGGAAGCCAGCTGCCGAGTGACCTAGATCCGTGCTTAATGAGAACCTGCTTTGATTTGCATGCAGCTCTTTCACCAGAGGCTTGGGAGCTGGGGACTTGGACCCCAAGTAAGCTGAGAAGCAGAAGAGTCCTGGTGGGTGCGATTAGGTCATTGGAGGCAGTGCACTGAGAAGGGATTCGTGCCATGTCACAGCAATGCAGGCCTCGGGACAGAATGTGCTACTATGAGAGTGAGCTGCTGCAAAACCAATTTGGTTCTCTCAGTTTTCTTCTTGCCATGTGACCGGTGTCTTCCTCCTTTGCACGCACTGCTTGCTGCTCTAGCACGGGCTCCTGCTGTGTGATGCCATGTGACAGTTTCCAAAACTGTGAACTAAATAAATCTTTCTTGCTCAGTTACTCAGCCTAAGCTTTTTCGTTCTAGCAGCACTAAACATAGCAAGGCAGAGGCATCTGGAGAGGACTGCAAGCATGAACACTTGGGGCAGTGCGTGCAGCTGAATCGGGGTTTCTAATCCCAGTCAAGCTGCCTGGGCTGTAACTACATGGGACAGAGATGAAACATCTCTTCCGAGTCTGGCCAAACTTGTCACACACACGGCTGCTACTTTAGACAACCAGAAAAGAAAAAGAAATACAATTACACAATAACACAGCAAATGTCACAAGGCTATAGACGGCTGTTTTTTTCCTAAGCATCTGTCATTGCCTCAATCACTCCGGTTTGTTGCACCATCTTTTATCTCTTTGCCACTGAGAAGAGGGCTCTGAAAAATTTCCATAAAATCCAAGTGCTCTGTTCACTGTACCCAGATAATCAAGAGTTCAAAGGTTCCTCCTGATAATGAGCTTGAGGAAATTGGAATAAGAAAAGACCAACTCCAGAGAGTTGACCTAGATTATGGAGGCAGCCCCTGGTTGGGGGTCTCTTTATTCTTTCCTCCAGAGGATAATTAGCACCAAAAGTTGTGGATGCAGGGCAAGAACTTTCTCAGGATACTACAGAGGAGGTGGTCTCCAAGGAAGTCCAATTAAATCTGTATTTGGCTGTAAAAGCAGTCGGGATTCAGTCAGTCCATCTCCCGGAAGAACTGTTGGGTTTGTCTTCATGATGCTTTTTTAACAGGAAGATCTGCCACAGCATGAAGATCTTTAGATTTAAGGTGGCTTTCAGGTGCAGAGACCTTGGGACTAATGGCTCACGTGAAGGACATTAAGGAGAGCAATCTTAATTAATTGTTGACTAGGTTTCCTGAAGGGGGGGTACTAACACAGTTGAGAGGAAAATGCAATGGCCCAAATTCTTTCACAGTCTGTTTTTCATAGAGTTAAAACGCATGCTGGCACTGGAAGATTCTTTGGTGGTGTTGATTCAGGCCCACCCTGGCCATCTTTGGTGTGGTTTCTTGGAAAAGTTTCCAGGCCTCATCTGGGCTTGGTAGGTGGGAGTGGTTTGATGAAATGGCTTGTTCTGCCTTCGCAATAAGAGCACGTGGGCAGGAATGCTGCCTATGGATCTGCCATGTCTGCCCTGTACCAACTCTTCAATGATTCCACAGATGGGAACAATGGAGTCCAGTGCTTGTAAAGGGGCATCTTTGTGTCACTTGGGAAGTTGTGCAGGGCCAGTCTTGCCTCTAGGACCATTCTTGACTTGTCTGTACTAATTTTGTCTACTCATACTTGGCTTATGTGACCTTGCAACTACACTGAGACTGCATTTCTTGGCTTTGATTAGTGACACATTATTAAGGACTTTGGCTCAGAATTGTTTTCGGGTTCTAAAGCCCCTGAAAGACCAATTACCTGTTTCTAATTTGGGGTAAAACGTTTCTTGATCTGAAGAATTGTTTTGGATATTCCTCCCTACTTCTTTGTTTTTTTATTTTTATTGGAAAGGTAGATACACAGAGAAGAGGAGAGTCAGAGAGGAAGATCTTCTATCTGATGATTCACTCCCCAAGCAGCCACAACAGCCAAAGCTGAAACAATCCAAATCCAGGAGCTTGGAGCCTCTTCCGGGTCTCCCACGCGGGTGCAGGTCCCAAGACTTTGGGTCATCCATGACTGCTTTCCCAGGTCACAGGTAGGGAGCCTGATGGGAAGTGGAGCTGCCAGGATTAGAACTGGTGCACATATGGGATCCTGACACATTCAAGGCAAGGACTTTAGCCACTAGGCCATCGCGCCAGGCCTACTACTTCTTAAATTTTTATTTTTACTTTCATATTTAAATTTCTAATTGGTTTTCAACAGATTCAATATCATCCATAGATTCAATTCTGAGGATACAGTGATATTCCCTTTCCTGTTTTTCCCTGTCCCTCTCCCCACCCCCCTTTCCTCTGCCTCTTTTTAGTTTTTGAGATAACATCTTTTAAATTTACATTACAGTAGAGAGGTTGGAAGTTTCACCAAAAAGTGAAAGTTCAACAAGGAAAAAGCAAAAAGACCCTTAGTGGGATTATAGACAATACCTATACACATAGTTCTGTAAAACTTTGTTTCATATTTTTGTCAAATCAATGGTCAAAAACGTTATTCTACTATAATTTTAATGTCATGTCATCACTTGAAAATCTGCTATATATGGGTGTATAGTCTGAAACCTGGGGATGTTTGGACAACTCTGCTTGAAGTTGTTTTATCTACATCTTTAGATTAAATATTTTTGCTAACATCATTTATAATGTTTAAACGAGTACAAGTATATACGATTGACTCTTATAATTTGTTGTATTTGCTATGTGATTAAGAAAGATTCAAAGACTCAGGATATTATAGGTTGATGGATATTACAGGCTGATGAGGGCTTCATTTCTCTCATATAAAAAGATGAGCTCAGCTACTGACCATATGGAGAGAGTGAATACACATGTTAGGGACTTACACCGGGGATATTACATCCCGTAAGCTCATTTACAAGTTGAAAATATCCAAGTGGACGGCACATTTTATACACCGACTCCATCACACGCTCCAGCTCAGCACCACAGCACCCTGGAGTAGAATCCTTCACTGTTGCGATCGCCCATCTGACAGGGTCTGGGACTTGATGCCGCTGCTCGGTGCCATTTAGGCAGATGGTGCCATATCCAGGGAACCCGGGAAAGAAGTCCAAATTGGAAATGCCAAGTGTGGTTTGTATTGAATTCCTAGCCGCTTGTGCCTAATCCTCGGTGGAAGCATAGTTCAGACAGAACCAGCTGCATCTGATTTCTCAAGGACACTAGGCAGCATTTGGAGAAGGAAACGTGGCCACCTCTGCTAATCTGAGCTCTACACCAACTAGATCCAACTGACGCTCTGCCTCCGAGCTGTTGACTGACACTTGACCTTTGGAGACCTGTGTCTCATTACATGCGAAAACGCTCTTGCAGAGGAAAGGTCCCTCAAGCTGCTGACCCCACAACCTTCCTTGAGACAAGAGACTCCTTCCTCTCCTAAGCTCCTCCTGCTCATCTGCTCTTTTGAATTCAGTCAAGCTCTCACAACACACAAAGGGCCCTCCTCAAAAAGTCATGGAAAATGCCTACTATGAAAAAAAAATACATGAATTTCAAATTTTTGGCCCCCAAATAACCTGATTTTTAAGTTCCTTTTACATGATGTTTGTGGCGTGCCCTCCTACTGCTCTGCTAACGCACATATTGCCACGTATGTGTGTGAGTGTAGAAACTCCAGACTGAAATAGCCCAGTCCCTAACTCAGCAGGCTGAGACAGGTGGAATATTTGTCCCTGGTTTTGTGCACATTGGGCAAGGACTATTGAAACAGTACCTGGAGTGGTTGAACAACACATGACAATGGGTATAAAGCAAGAAAAGCCAGCAAAATCATTCTAGATGAGGATGGGGAATTTCCACTAAGGTGTTAAGGAAATAACTTCCTTTTTTCCTTATATATCATGAAGCCAGGAGCAGATTCAGGCTGTTTGAATCCCATCTGAATGCTCATTCCACGTGTTCAGGATCAGGACACCTTGTTCACGACTGAGATTTAATGAACGTGAATGAAAAGGTGGGTTCCGGTTAATTATTTAAGATAAATCATTAATAATTATGATCACATAAATGAAGGTCAGATGTGGATATAGAGTCACTAACTGTATCAGTGCTTGAGATAAGAATTATGAGTTAAATATTTATGGTGATTAAATTATTACAGTAATGAATTGGTGCTGTAACTCTTTGGTCCCTAAAGTGTGTCTCAGCAGACCTACACTAGAAAAAGAGTGCTTGTGGGCAAATACATTTGGAGAACATTCTCCAGCCCCTCTTGGAAATGCATCAGTGTAATAAAGGTTCTGGGACATTCTGAAGTGAAGATCCTGCTTGCCTCTTTGCTTTATTTGCCCCAGTGGTGACTCGGTAACCATCCTGGGGGACTGTGTTTGTTGCAGGTGAGATGATGAGTTTAGCTTCATGTCCCTGTATCATTGACAATTTGTGGCACTGGACACAACGGCAATGGTAAAAGAAATGAAATTTTATTTAAGTCAGAAAAAAGAGAAACTCTGGGCAAATGGAAGTGTTTGGAGAGAGAGAGACCAAGCTGCTGAGTTCTCCCATTTTAGGGGTATGTGTATATCATTAACATTGCATCTGCACAGAGCAAAAGTCGTGATTGTGAAGACAAGGCCAATCTTTTTTTTTTCTTTTTTTTTTCTTTTTTTTTTTTATTGATTACATTGCATTATGTGACACAGTTTTATAGGCATCAGGATTCCCCCCACCCCTCCCCGAACCCTCCCCCCCATGGTGGATTGCTCCACCTAGACATGGCCAATCTTAATGGAGCCCTCTGTAACTTGCTTTTATTGACACCTGAATCTCACTGTCTGTTGCCAAACATTTGTTACAAGGGGCTTCCTGTCTTGCCCTGTTCATCTCGTGGGCAGGAGCTGCAGTTGGTATGTGTTGGCAAGGAGCTATGGAACGGCATTAGTCTGGCCTGCTACTAGTCCCAGACAGCTATCAACACAGCACAAGTGTTTTTGACACAACTTTTGTTATAGGCACCAAATCGTGTGGTGACCCCTCATCAGCTGTTTATGCAGAAATAATCTGGGAGGGGGGTGGAGAGCTATTGTGGCAATGCCATTGGTTAAGTTGCAGAGTGCCAGTTCAAGTCCTAGTTACTCTGTTCTGACCCGGCTCCTTGCTTATGTGCCTGGGTGTCCAGGATGGAATTCAGACTCTCAGTTTTAGTCTGTCCAGACCTGACTGTTGTGGCTAATTGGGGAATGAACCAGTAGGTAGCAAATCTCCCTGTCCCTCTCTCTGTGCTTCTTTCAAATAATAAACCTTTTAAAAAAACAAAACAAGCTGGTGACTTTCACTGCACTGGCACGATAGGCTTAGAGTTGTGTTCAGGAGATTCTGCGGTAAACATTGGTAGAGATTGGGGCAACTAAGATGTAACCCAGGCAGACACTCAGGGTCAAAGGGCCCAAGTAACTGAAGCCTGCCTTGCAGCTCGTCATGCCTGGAACAAAAGTAGAGGCATGGCCTCCACTGCTCCAAAGTGAGAGAGAAACTAGAAGCAGAGCAATATACAGCAATATACAGCTCGAGTCACAGACTCCTTAGCACGAGAAGGCCACTAGTAACTGACAAGTTTGCAAAACTCCTGAATGAATTTCTTCATGGCCCAGAGGATAACCACAACCACTGGATTCCTCTTGGTTTTGCTGGGAGCCTTAGCCTTGGTTTTATTTTTTTCACCTAATAAACTTTCCTTCCTTCTCATCCTCCTTCTCCGTATGGTTTATTCTTCCTGTTCTTGACTTCAAGAACCCAGAGGATAAAAAAGAAATGGCAATCCCAAATAGCTGCAGCAATCCTCCAAATTCAGTGACAAGAAAAGCTTGCATCAACATCACAAAGGGAGGAGGGGAGGACCTCGGAGAGAGGCCTCAGCCCCTTTCCGCAGCGACCAGGGGAGCTAATTTTTCTCTGTCTTGGCCTTGAGACTTTGCCTAAGGAATTCAGCTCTTTCTTCAACACGTGCCTAACAAATGTCTGTCCCAGGCCCGGGCCTGTCAGAGGCAATTGAGATTCTTTTTCCCACATACACAGAATCTAATATTGGGAAGTTAATTTCCTATGAGGGAAAAGGCTGCACAGTGACAAAAGAGACCCCTAACCCTGGGCTGAAGGGCGAAGGGGAGAAGCAGCATCAGTGCACCAGGTTGTCAGCTAAGCTGGAAGTACAGACGGCCCTCAGCTGGGAAACAAGAGCAGTGGCAGCTCCAGCTTCCCGCCCTTCTGTCCTTTTCCAGGCGCTCCCATTAGCCACGTCACCAGCAGGGCTCGGTCATGCTGGAACAGTGTGTGAAGAGCTACTCCAGGGCTCTCTTGCTGTTACACGTGACCCATGCTGGGCGGCTAAATCCTGCTGCCTAGTTTGTTCCTTATTTAATTAAACAGAATAAGATGCCGTGCAGAGCTTCGTGCTACATCTCACTAGGTCCAGTGTCAAGAACGATCACTCATGGCTGTCCAAGCCGCAGTGGGTGAGCTCTGGGTGCTTGACTGACATTGTCTCCCTGGGTTCACCTTGTTGCTGAACCCCTTGGTTTCCCTCCAGGATGTTTCTCCTGGTAGCTGGTTTGGACTTTCTCACAATATGGTAGTCCAGTTGCAGGCAGAATTTCAAATGGTGCCAAAGATATCCTTATCAGACAGGGAGGCTCAACAAAGGGAACCAAGACCAAACAGCCTTGGGACCAGAAAAATCTCTCCCTTTTTCTGCTTAGCAGCATTTCTCACATTTCTATCAGTTTCTATCACATACCATTGATGTCTCATAAAAGGCAGAGCATATTCTGTTATCAAAAATAAGCTGTCACCTTCCTTCTAACAGGGAAGACACCAAAATCCTGTCAGTCACCGCATCCCTTTCAAGACCCAGTAAGGCTTTTCCTGGGTTGGGGACCTAGACTATGAAGTTAGGATCTGCTCAAACAGAAATGTAAAAGAAGACAAAGGAAATGATCTCTTCTGGTTATTTTTACCCAACAAAGATGTGCACTAGCTCTTGTATTCCAGTATCTGTACCTGGTGTCAAGGCTGTTCATATCTGATTTCTTTCTTGAACAGACCCTATCCTGAATCAACATTTCCATGTTTTTCCGGCAGTGCATTCATTTTTACTGTTGACTGTAAGTCCTAAGGCCTGTCCCACTGACTTTCTGGCATCGTCCAAATATCTGACATTCTCTTCATAACGAGGAACAATCATGAATCCACCGTAGTGAAATCTTTGCCTTTGCCTTAGTGACCAGAAGAGCTCTAACCATCCAGGTGTCGATCTGTATCCATTTTTTACTTAAATTCAGTGGCATTTTGTCCCCTGGGAGAAGCCGCCTTTCCTGGGAATTAAGATCTTTAGACAAACACACCCCAGGCTGGAGAGGCAAAACAGACCCTTGAGTGGATTTTGTAAGACAGAATAATGAGAGGGCCCACTTGACTCCAGATGGATGTGTTCTGATTATGATCAAAATAACATCAGCTATTTTTCACTGATCAAAGTAAATGTCTTATCCCGATAATATTCAGAACAGGCCAGGGGAAAGAGGATTTACATCCTAGCTCTGCACATCTTTAACTGATTTAGACAGAATCCTTTTCCAGAATGCCTTCAGATTATCATGAACTTAATCAGAGACCTTAATAAGACATTTACGACAGAGAATAGAAGATAAACTTCAGTTCTGTTTCCAAGAACTGAATCATTCAGGATTTAACTAAGGAAAGAGAGACTACTTTACATATCTACCACAGTAGGCATTTTTAAACCACTTTTGGAAGATGTAATAGGCAAGCAAAGGCTGCAGATATTTAAGGCAAACTATTTAATACGCTTAAAGATAAGTCTGTTCCCATAAAACCATAGCAAAAATCAATGTCACAAACTGTCATTTAGAAGTTTCCAAGACATGTTCTTGTTTACTTGCTTTGCTTTTCCTTGTATGAGCAAAGCGTACAACATAGGACCCAACCTCTTAGAAAATCTTTACATGTCTGAAACCTGTAGTACTTATAGTGTTTCCCATGTTGTACAGGACATCTCAGAGTACCTTGTATCACTGATGCAGGAAATTATTGACAAGAGAAGACAAGAAGTGACTCTGAGAAAACCAGAAATGAGAAGAGAAGTAGGCGACCAGGATAGTGAGAAGCAGCAAGATGCTAGCATCACCTCCAGATAGGAGGACAGAGCTATTTCATTCTCTGGGCAGGGGAACAATAATCAACCGTCAGAGACCTGAGCAATCTGGGTGAGAGAGCAGGAACACGCAGGAGACAGGAAACGCCTCAACAAACCTGGTTTCTCCCCATCCCCTGGTTACTAATCTCTTTGCCTATGTCTCCCCTTGGCCAGACCTATTTAAAAGGCAGTGGAGTTGGGAACCCAAAAAATGGAGTCTCTATTTTCTATAGAAGGACAGCTCATTCTCGGTAGAAAAACTTGAGAAGGGTGCAAAAAGAATGGGCATAACCACAGGTTCTGACCTGCCCATGTGTGCAGGTGCTGATGGGTCAGCACAAGGGGCTAAAGCAATTGCTGTAGGAGCTGTTGGATCCAAGTCTGTGAAAGCAGTGTTTCAGTATTGTAGGGGCAACACAGTGCACCAAGAGCAGAGTGGGGAGGAGTCCTGGTGGCTTGCACAGAGAGATGGTGTATTTAGCTGCTTACAAGAGGGAAAATGCAGTGCACTTTGAGGCTCCTATGTGGTGGCCACGGACTTAAATGAGACTTGCCTTCATGGTTACCCATTTGTCTCCTGCCAGACCCAATGTGGCAGTTGATGAGTGACTGGCAACTGCATTTTGCCAAAATAAGGGGTTTTCTGTATGACCACAATGGAAGGAAAAGAGAGAGAGAAAAAAAAAAAAAACACTAAAAATGTGCACAAGGAGTTATTGTGACTGTTGGGGTATAGCTGGAAAAGCAGCAAAAGGACATCAACAGATAGGAGAGGGAGTCAGTGGACAAGTTCCCAGTGCTGAAGTGTGCTGTACTTATGGCACTGGCGGTGTGAGGGACAACACTGAAGGTGCCCAGTGGCAGGAATGCACAGGAATTGTATTACAGGGGATTGACATTCCGGGGTATGATCAAGGGTGGGGCCAAGGGTAGGAGGAGACAAGAGAAGAAATGGAATTTAGCCATGTTTTAAAGGAGAGACTTTAGGACTAAAACACAAGTTTAAACCTCGCTTGCTAGACCTTTTGCATTCTTTCCTCTTTCAGGAACATTTCACCAATTTATAGCAGGTGTTACTTTCTTGACAATAAGCAATTGGCTTAGACTAGTCATGACTCTCAGTTTATCATGCAGGTCTTCTATGATTTTGCTTCTAGAAACATGCGTGCAGAGGCCCCTGCTCCTCAATGTCAGTGAAGGTTGCTGAAATGGATCTCTGAAAGCTCTTTTTTTGATAGAAACGCCCTCTCCCTTTGGGTCAGAGTTGATGGCTTGAGAGAACCACATAATCAGCTCCGAGCATGGGGTGGGGAGGTCACCACTGGGCCTCAGGGAGCAGGCTGTCTACAGGTGAAAGAGTTGCCTTCTTAGGAAACAGTCCACCAGGCAACAGGTGAACCTCCATGAGTTACACAGCCAGGTGTGTCTGGGATGTCTACATTTCCCCAGAGATGAGTGGATACTGCAGCATCCTGCTCAACTTGCAAGACCAGAGGATTGGTCACCAGGCAAAGAACGCTCAAATGCATCCAGAGGAGAGTGAGAGCAGACCGACAGTGGAAGAGGCTTAAGTCTGGCTGTGGCCACACATGCCAGAAACTTTCCCATAAAGGCTGACCACCCTCCAACTCTGTCGGGGAGACAACAGTGATGAAAGCACACAAGCTTGCCAGCAGCTGTCTCAGTTACTCTATAACCTGGTGGGCATTTTTCTCGCAGTTCTGGAAGCTTGATTGCCCAAGATCGAGGTTCAGTCGGATAAGGTTTCACATGAAGACTCTTCCTGACTTGGAATCAGCCGACTTTCTACTACGTGCTGAAACAATGGAGAGAGACATGACAGAGATATAGATATAGATATATAGATATTGAGAAATGTGCATAGATGTAGCTAAATGATATAGATACAGATACAGATATAGATGACATAGATAAAAGTATGGATGAAGCAAAAAAGACTGAGAGAATGTTGGGCTCTCTTCCCCTTCTTATAAGGACTTCAATCCCATTATATTCCCAAACCCTGCCTCCAAATACTATTACACTGGGGGGTCACACTTTCAAGTGAAACACAAACTTTTAGCCCATGGCTGGAGTCTATACCTCCATAGAAAAGGAGAGGACACAGGAGAGGAAATAGAAAAGAAATAAATTCCAGCCTTCTGATTTTCCTGCCTCCTATCCAGGTCCCAGTTTGTATATTCCTACCAGAAGCACAGTCACATCTACCTTGCTTAACAATCTGAGCACTGAACAAGACAGTGGGCAAAGCACAGGACCTGTACTGAGTAAATGATTATGCTCTTGGCTTCTGTCCCCCAACTGCCTGCGACAGCCAGAATCAACAGAGGAAGGTCAGGATCTTTTCAGATAATCATTTCTTTCTGTTAAAACTCTGCAACAATAAAGAGAAAGGAAGCAGGAACTAGGGAGGCAGGAGAGGAAGGTGCAAGAACTGTTTTAGTTACATAGCCTTGCTTAACTGACCTGCCAATAGCCTCATCTCAGTTACTCTCAGTACCCTCCATGTCAATCTGTAATTCAAAGCACACTTGCTTTGGGCTGGAAGGGAGAGAGTTTCAGCGTGGAGTATGAACTGAGGGAATGTAAGAGGGCAGTCCCTGGTTGTGCTTCTTGCCCTCAGCTCTCCACACTCGCTTCTGCCTGTGCCTGTTTCCTCCCTCCTAGGCGTCTGAGCAAATTGAATGAGATAATGTATGTTCAAGTACTTTGCAAAGACAGATAAAAAATGTAAAGGATTCATTAAAATTTCTATTACTCTCACCATTACCATTCTGGACTTTGATCCCTAGGCCTCTTTCCCTTGTCTTCTGGGATGCTCCCTGCTTTGCCCAGAAAAACTCATTCATTCGGCATTGAGGCCAATTCCCATATGGCAAAAGGACGTGCAGCTTCCAGATCAGCTAAATTAGAAACGTTTAAATTTTTCATCTATTCCCTTGTCTGCTCTTTGGTCAATAGCTTATTCTGACAACTTCATTACTTCCTAATTACTCTAAGTTCCTTTGCTCATTTTCTGTGTGTGATAAAAAAAAAAAAAAAACCTTCCCAAGAAAGGAATTGGACACATCATGGGGCTCGCTTCCCGACTGACAAGCAAACCTGCCCTGCCTGCTTCATGGGCGATTCTTCTTTCTCACCTGGAAGACATTTATTTGCAACAGCCCCTGTGGTGTCTTGCTTGCTTGCTGTCAGGCCCCAACTTCTCTGCTGCAGGGCCTGAGGGGTGCTTCTCCCTCTTCATCTGGGCTGATTCACCCTTTGCCTAAAAATCTTTGAGCAGAAGAAGCTGTCGCAGATATGCCTTAATCATCGTATTACTCATTTCTTAAGGGGATTTTAATCTACTGGGCTTTAATTATATCCCCTTAGAACACGCCAGCCTTTTCTTAACCAGGCACTTTATTCTTGTGATTTGATAATCATGTTCACACTCACTGTCTCAAGAGGCTATTCTTAGACAATTCGAGGTAGAGGGTCCATGGAGGTCACCTCACTGCTGTGGTGTTCAGACGAGGTGGCCTATGCTTGTCCCTGTGAAAACCCAGTTTCCCAGGCGACCTCGAAGCAGCCCCAGAACTGGGCAGATATATGTTTCAGAGGTTACCCAGTGATATCAGAGAAAAAGCAGCTGAGAAACTGTGTGCCCGCTCCACAGGTTTGCAATCAGACATGGCTTCAGGTGGACATAAGTTTCAGTCTTACAGCCTCTTCAAGTCCGTAATCTTTGTGCTGCATGGAAATAGGGCTGAGGGCTTGGTTCACAGGTCCTCTCTTATTTGTGAAAGCTAATGGAGGATATAAATTATGTGGGTATATTACTTAGTTAGTAGTTGTAAATATTTTTTCATTGAGCTAAACCATGCACATGAAATATGCCTTTCTTCCCCCACATTGTGGTCATTGTTATAAATCCCTGGTTTGTGATACGAATATCTATTTTCAAGAAAAACACTATACATATGTATGTATATAATTTCCCTGCATATGGAGCGAATGTGAAAAAATGTTAAAAGTTTCTAAACTTTAAAACTAAAAAAAAAAAAAATCCACTTTTAAAAGTAAAGAAACTACAAGTGATAGATTAAGAGAAAGAAAGAGAGAAAATAGGCCCCTGGAGAATAGCTTAGGACTTCACACGGAAAACATGCAGAGAATTTGGCATCTGGTAGGAATTTATTCTCTTTCTTCTGCCCTGGGATCTCCATTGGTTTCCAACCATCACAGTGGCACAAAGGCTGTGCCTGATGCTCCATTGGTTAGATTGATGTGGTCCATGACTTCATTCTCAAGGAACCAGTATGAGGATATCATCATTATTATCTCCATTGACAGAAAGGTAAGGGAAAAACTAGTTACATGCCTATACTATATATATAGATATAGACACACACACACACATATATATATCATATTGATAGAAAAAAAATATATATATACATATGTATATTACTGAGTTCCACAACACAACTGAAGGCATCAGAATTAGAATCCAGGGGTCCTGACGTGAAAGACAACCCCTTCAAAATTCCAGCCTGATATTTCCCACTTTCATTCCTTTATCCTTACCAGGGTCAGGCGAGGGTGAGGCAAGCAAGAAGCATTAAGGAGGTCTTCATTCTCAAGGCCACAATAACAGGACCCTGAAAATGAAGGCCTCCTTAAGTTTTGTGTCCCAGGAATCTCTTCTGATTCAACCAATTAACACTCTAGAAGGATCCATAGGGAGGAACAAATAGTCATGCCGTGTTGAGGAGAATCCTGAGGTGCATTTGGGTTTAATTAATGGTGTCTGCCATGAGACTGGTACCATTGCCATTCCTGCCCCAGCAGTGCTCTCCAGGGACCTAACCCAGCCTGCTGGATCAAACATAAGCAAAATCTCTTCCAGGATAAAATTGTGCGCCTTGCTTACTTTGGGTATTTCAAAAACCCAGTATATCCGTCCACAAAGTATGATATTGCTCTCAAGATACTCTCTAAGGGGATACAGTCACCTGAACCAACTTCATGGTGGAAGTGAGGACCAGACTTGCACTGCACAGGTGGAGACGCCATGGTAGAAAGGCACAGGGAGCACCATGCAGGAGGACTGTGAGCTCTGCTGGGCATCCTCAAGTGCTTACAGGGCAGGGAGGGAGAGGAAGCAGGGAGTGACCATTGTTGGGGGCGGGGGCCATTACGACCTGAGATCTGCTTGCTCGTGTTCTTCTACACACACACACACACACACAGACACACACATGCCTGTGGCAGCTCCAATGGAGATGTCACAGGAGGGGCAGGATGTATGCAAACGCCCTGAGCTAAGGAGAGAAGACAGCCTGAGCCTGGGACCCAGGGGCGAGAATGGGCTTTTGGACAAGATAATTTCCCCAGGTCTCTCTTCCCTTCTACTCTGTGTGTTACACTTGACTCTGAACAAGTTTTTAATTGTACAGGCAGAAAATTTATGATGCTAAGAGGCAGGAAATGCAGGGTCAAATGCATACTGATGTGCAAATGATTAATAGAAACAGATTATCATTTTCCATTGTGAAAGCAGCAATCTGTACTGAGCAGTTTTGTTTGGCACCTGGATGGATAATCTCCACATCCTTAAGGAATATGCAGAGTATCTGTTGTCTCCTCTGAGCCCCATGGTCCCTGCTGCGGAGTTGTGAAGATCCCATATTCCATATTCCTAGAGTTCAAAGTACCATGCCTGTTCATTGTTGTGCAGTTCACCATCTCCATGGGACCTACAACAGGAAAAGCAGCAACATCACCATTAAGTGAAGGACTAGCCTAAATCTGGAGCCACCCTAATCAGAGGCGGCAAAAAGGCTCAGTGGGGAAGAGACATCCAGTGAGTTTGAAGTGATGGAGGAGACAGATGCATGCAAGCAAAGAAGGGCATCAGAAATGGGGAAAAGGGGTTGCACAGTTGCCAGATGTTTTTTTCAAAGTTAAATTACTGTGGGAATACAGGTAGCTAGGGATGGGGCTAAGGCTTGATAGCTCCATGCAAAGCCCAACCTAACAGTGTGCATGGATGATTAACAGTTCCAATCAAACCAGAATCTGACAACTTCATCTAACCACGTAGATCTATAATTGACATCTCTAGACAAACTACCCTGACAGCCCCTACCTCTTTGATTGAGAGCTCCAGAACATTTGAGTTTTCTATGTTCATGCTGTATCATGATTACAGGCTTGCCCAAATGACAAGCTGGCCTGCCCACGTGACTTGTCCCTTCTCTGTGTACCATCAAGGCTCCCTTTGTGTTGTGCGCAATGCAGACCCAGGTACCAGCAAGTCCCACCTCTTTTTGAGTAGCCAAACCCAAGTTCCACAATGGGAACTTATAAACCAGTGACACCGAGAATCAAGATGGCGGAATAGAGTGAAGACACATTTAAACGGATGGAGAAACGTTTAACCAGGATGAAGCAGAGAGGACACATTTCAGGAAATAGAAGAGGACAGAACAACAGCAGAGGGGTACCTGGAGACTGACAGACACAGGAATCAGTGGGCACAGCGGTGTGGTGTTGCAGTGACTGATACTCCAGCAGCATTCAGCTAACAGCAATCTGAACTCCACCAGCAGCCAGAACTCCACCAGCAACCAGGTGGGAAGGGACTTTCACTGGGAGCTTGGGAGGTGAACCCAGACAAAGAACTGTCCATCCTGATGGTCTATTTGATTTGACCAGGAGCAGAAACAGAGCAACAGATCCCAGACAGGTAGTGTGAGAAGAGGGTGGATTTCACAGCCCAGTCAGCCCCCTAGAGCTGAATTGGGCACCATTTTGCTTAAGGAGGCAAAGGCAAAGGAAAAGACTCAGCATAAACTGAGCTGAGAGTAAACTCATTTCTGACTCAGTGAACTGCATCAACGAGGCATTCTACAGGTTCCACCCAAGACAGGTCTGGGTAGTGCTCAGACCTGACGGCCAGCAGATCAAGATCTCTAGGATGGGCACATCAGGTGCCACTTTGTACACTGTGGCAAAAGCTTTACACCTGCAGGGGACAACAGTGAACTGTGCATGTGCTGAGCTGAGAGTGAACTCACTGAGCTCAGTGCATTGCACTGGTCCCGCAGGAGAATAATACCGACCTTGGCATCATACAGGTCAAAACAGGTCCACATGGCACCCAGACCTATCAAGAACAGGTTTCAGCAAGATCAGCACCACCAACAACCTAGCTGAAAGGACACCTGGTGTCTCCCTGATCCTGGGACCTGCTCCAACTGGAAGTGGGAGAAAGGTTGCAGAGACAACAGTGCAGCCTCAGCACAATAGCACAGGAGGTGGAGAGTGGTGAGCCAGGAGCTGGGGCTGTGGAGAGCACAGTGGAAATCTAACATAAGAACCCAGATCTGGAACTCACTGGAGGGAGTGGCACAATTGGCTGCAAGCAAAGAGCTGTGTACTAACTGCAATAAGTAAATCGCACTGTAGACCTGTGAGTGACACAGCTTAGAAGAAACCTGCCCCAATGAGAAGAATCTGCTAACCAGAAGTACAATGATCAAGAGCAAAAGAAGACATAAAGGCATAGTAATCTTACTAAAGACTCCCCTGAAAAGGAGCAAAGCCCTATGCCAATCTCAGAGTTAACTGAGGAAGACATGGAGAAAATGGGGGATACAGAATTCAGAAAACTCATTTTAAAGAAAATACAAGAGTTCAAAGAAATCAAGGAATATGTTAAACAAGAAACAGCAGCTACAAAGCAAATCAAGGCTGATATATCAGAAATTAAAAACACAGTAGAGCAAATTAAAAGTACAGTGAAGAGGCTCCAAAATAGAACGAATAAGGCAGAAGAAAGAGTCTCAAAATTAAAAGATACTTACTGTCACAAGGGAAAAACAAAGAGCTGGAAGCAGAGCTGGATCAGGCCAAAAAAATATTCAAGAATTGAAAGACATCATTAAGAGGCCAAATATAGGAGTTATGGGAGTCCCAGAAGGTGCAGAAAGAGAAGCTGGGTGTACAAATGTATTTAATGAAATTTTAAAGGAAAATTTCCCTAATCTAGGGAAGGAATTGGGAAACAACATCCAGAAGAGGCACAGAACTCCACAGGCTTAATCAAGCAATCTTCACCACAACATATGATCATCAAGCTCTCTTCAATTGAACATAAGAAAAAGATCCTTAAATGTGCACATGAAAAAAATCAATTGACATATAAAGGAATGCCAAATAAACTCACAGGAGATCTCTCACAGGAAACTCTATAGACCAGAAGAGAATGGAGTGACATATTCCAGATTCTGAAAGAAAAAAAAAAAATGTCAGCCTAGGATAACATATCCAGCAAAGCTTTCTTTTGTCTTTGAAAATGAAATAAAATTCTTCCACAGTAAAGAAAAGTTCAAAAATTTTGTCTCTTCCAAACCTGCCCTACAAATGATATATAAAGATGTTCTCTTGACAGAGAAGAGGAATAGCACCCAAAACAAAAACAAAGGCAAACTTTGTTAATTTCTTTTTTCTTCCTGTTGTTGATTTTGTTTTGTGGCTTTTCATTTAAGGGGATGTATAACAGCTATGTAATGGAGACTGTCATATCTAGTAACATGTTATTAAACTTTATGGCATTGTAAATTTCTATTTTTCTTTCTATTGTTGATTTTGTACTGGGACTTTTCATTTAAGGGGATGTACAGTAGCTGTGAAATGGAGACTAGCATATCCAGATGTGAGGATACAATGTAGTATGCATCTCTACTTCCAGACAAAGATGAACTCCCAATGAAACTGTTTACTATATCTTGACAATAGGATTCTGGACTCTCTGCCATTGTCCATGCTTGCAATGATGGACACATGACTGTGTATGAAGAACTATACTTTAGTAATGATATAGAGGAACTAGGTAGGTGTGGGGAAATTAGGGAGGGGATAAGCGAAATCCCCTGAGCCTATTGAACTATATCATAAAATGAAAATGATAATGATAATAATAATAAACCAGTGATGCTATGATGGTAGAGTTTCCATGGAACATGCCACTCCCACCATGTACCTGACGCCATTGTAGTTTCCATATTTCCTAAAACGGAAATTGAAGGTGCTGAAGCTCTGCCACAAACTCTTCTTTTGCACCCACTGGACTCTGTCACAGACATTACCTCTGTCATTCTGCAGAATGGGTGGGTCAAAGCTCATTGACAGGGATTTCTTCGCAAGGTTTTTTCCTTGGCTGGGACTTTCTGATTATTGAGCATTTTTCATCAAAGCCTATCTGCTCTTTTGGCTGTCTCTTTTTGAGCTTATGCTTTGGCTGTACTCAAATAAATCCTTCTCTCCTCTACCTCTCTCTGGCCTCTACCTTTGAATTCCTTCACACGTGGAGAGAAGAACCTGCACTAAGTCCAGCCAGGAACCCCTATCCCACAACAAAGCCACAAAGACAGCCATACCAAAGCTTTTAACAGATGTGTTTGCCTCCTAGGCAAATGCACTGGCAAACTTTCCCCAAACAGACAGAAGTCGGGGGAAAGTAGGGCCTGATGGACTGGGGCCCTTGAGTGCTGATCCTTCTTTAAGCTTCCCGTCCTCACCATGTGAACCCGTTCCAATCTCCTAGATAGCCATGTTGCTTTGTACAGGTCATTCTCTCTCTCATGACTCTTTTTTCCCAGCAGTGTAGGGAGGCAGCTGTCACCACGGTGCCCACAATGGCCTCACATTTGGCAGGTGCAGCATACCAGGCTCTGGCACCTGGTACCTGCTCAGAGACCGAGAAGCTGTTTCTGAGGCTACTGGTAATACAGAATCTGAGCTCTTGATAGAAGAGGACTTGTTCTTTAGGAATTGCTTCTTGCTCTGCCATCGGTATGTATTTTTGACCTCCAGTGTTTCATAACTGCCTTGAGATCAGCCATGACTAGATGGAGTCTTAGAGGGTCTCTGCACTGACTCACGCATGGGACATTGTGTAAGCTGAGGCCCAAGTAAGGCTACTGCACAGGCCACACCAAGCCAGTGCCAGCAGCCTGGTCACAAACCCTGTGCTGTCACTCCCAACCCCCATGATCTCAGAATGTAGAAAAATAAAGTGACCTACCTGGGCAGCTCATCAAGCAGCAGGGAAAGAATGATTTCAGAAGCCATTTTTCATCTGAAAGGAGAAAAAACAATTAAGACCTTAAGAGAGAAATAAAATTGAAGATTAAGTGCTGCCTAGGGGAAAAAGAAAATCAAAGAAAAGCTGCCAACTACTGGCAAGAACAACAACAAAAGAGGGTGGTGTTTGGGGGTGGGGGACACGCCATAGAGATGCCGGAAAGAACAGGTAAGTAGAATAAGGTAAAACAATTTATGCTTTCTGGTGGGGTGGGTGACTCCTATAAATGAAATTAGGTGTGTGTTTCTAATTTTAGCACTTCCACTGACAGCAGGAAGATAAAAGCTACTCATTGTTCATTGCTAGTAAGGCTCTATTCTTGGCATGTTCCATTGGTTTTTATGCCTAATCCTACAACAACCCTATAATGAAAACACCACTACCGGCAAGTAAAATAGAGCAAAGAGGAGTTGCTGAGTTGCCTACAGTGCTACAGAGCTGGCCATGGATCCAGACAGCCTTGCTTCACAGCCTGTACTCCCAGCCAGCTTGGATTTTTCCTGTCAGTGCATTTTCAACCTACTTAACCAGTAATAGATTTAGCTAACTAGGTTTACTTTTTGCATTAATTTAATACAAATTGTATCTGTGGATTTAACTATGCATATCCTTGATACTTTATGAGGGTGAGAGCTTCTTCATATGTCTATAACGTTTTATATATTTTGTGTTAATTTTTTCATATTATGTGCTTATTTTTAATGAATATTTTAAATGATTATAAATATATTGCAATATCTTACTCTACAACTTTTCTTTGGAATTTTTTTGTCTCTCACAAAGAAGAAATTTTAGGAAGTTTTATAATCAAATACATAAACATTTTTTCTTAATGGTGTCAAAAATTTTCAATCTCCTACTTTGCCAATCTACATTAACAACTATTCTACATCTATGAAGATATTTTGAAGATGTTGTTGTCAATGCATGTTTAATAAAGCAGAGCCTTGTTTTTACGCCTGAAGTGATTGCCGAGATCCTTCTTTCAGTGGTTATTTGGCTGTCTTACGTCATGTCTTGAGTTATTGCTCTGTTTCTGACTGATTTGAAATAAAACTCTTAATCTAATTTCTCAAATCTTGCAGTTTGGATTCTGAATGTTCTTCTATGTTCTTTTATTGATTTAGCTAGTCTTTAGACAATGCCACCTTTTGAGTAAAAATAAATCTTATATTTCTAGAATATGACTGTATTTTGTGACAGACAAGTTGATTTTATTCAATTTTTTATTCAAAGCATCCTTAGCTATTCTTGCTAATTTACTCTTCTAGGTGAATTCTAGAAGTGGATTCTGAATTCTATTTTTAAAAATGGAATTTTGATATAACTCCTTTGTTTATCGAGGGAAAGATTTTGATCAGAGAGGGACTGCACCTACTCTAAGTCACGCAGATGTAGTTAATGTGCATTGATTCATTTCCGGGGCAGCCTCCTAGCCAAGAGGCTGAGCCGCAAGGACCCCAGGTGGGCCCCGCCTTCGGACCCTCTGTCCTCCCTCCCCCTGTCCAGTACAAACACCAACAGGTTCTTCCATACTTCGCCCAAGCACTATTACGTCTGCTTTTCAGGGTCCCCCTTCTGAGACCAGAGCCCACACAGCTCCCAGTGTCCTCCCAGCTACACCCTTTCCACATTGTCCTGACCCACTGAGCTGCGGGGGCAGTAACCATAAGCACAGGAAGACCACATGCCCCGCAATTTCACTGTCTGTTTATTTGTGGTGGAATTTCTTTCTGTGAAGAGGTGTCTGGGCTGAACAGACTGAACAAACTGAAGGCAAATTCTCATGTCAGTGCGCTGGGGAGGGTCAGTATCAGGGAGGTGATACTAGTGCAGTCATAAATCTGAAGCTCTTTTCTCAAAATTAGTAATTGTGATCATGAGTGTTTGTTCACAGATATGCCAATGCTTCTGTCTTCTGGCATGTGAGAGAATCAGCCTTCTTTCCCTATTGAAGTCAGTCTTGGCATATGACATGCTTTAACCGGCTCGGTGGAAACCCAAATGATGTGTGCCCCTTCCAGATGGCAGTTTTAACAGTCAGCGTGCAGGCCGCTGATCCCTTTTGCCCTGTCCAAGTCAGCGGAGAAAGTCAGTGAAAATGGAGCATCCACTGGCGTGGTTCCTTGAGCAACAGCCGTGAATCTGCTACCCTCTGCCCATCAGTAAATGTTTGCTGTTAAACCACTTAGATCTGGGGAAGGCTACCAAAGTACAGCCTAACCTGTCTTGACTAAAACTAAATAATCCCATTGGTCAACATGGACACTCCTTTTTTTAGGAAATTGGGGAATTTGTCCTAATCTCCTGCTACTCACATCCTCTCAGTTCCTTTAAACACACATCTTCAAACATGCTTGACTTAGATTCTTTTATACTTTAAACAATTTCCTATTTCCTTTATAAGCTACTTGCCCTGCAGCCAAAAGAAACTCCTTAGAAACAAGGCAGAATGTTAGTGATTATAAAGTCGTCTGTGGAGACTGTGCCAAACAGAGAATCATAAATGTGGCTCTACACAAACTACAAATTGTGTTAAATTTATTCTCAAAGCTCAGCCAGGAGTTCTAGTCTGCTGATTCCTTAATTCCTCACAGGTGTTAGGGCCTTGCCATGTGCCGTACCCACGGGGAGGATATGGGAGGTGAATGGTGGTGTATTTACCTGGCCGTGATGGTGTTGGCAGCAACAATAAGACCAGAGTAGATTCTGTTTCAAGTTCTAAGGAGCCCAGCGTAAGGTGGCTTAGGTTTATGAAGAGAAACAGAAACACGGATGATTTCACAGGATCAGAGGCATGTACGTTCCATTTTGGAGAACGGGCAGAATATTAAGAAAGGTCTAAGCAGCACACGCACACAGCTGGCATTGTGTTTCAGTGGGCTAAGCTGCTGCTGTGACTCCAACATTCTATACAAGTGCTCATTTGAGTCCCAGCTGCAGCACTTCCAATTTCATGTCCATGAAGGCAGCAAAAGATGACCCAAGTGCTTGGGCTCCTGTTACCCAAATGAGAGATCTGGATGGGGTCCCAGGCTCCAGGTCCAGCTCTGCCCAGTACTGGCCTTTACAGGCAGGCCATTTGGGGGAGTGAATGGAAGATATGTTTCAAAGTGTGTGTGTGTGTGTGTGTGTGTGTGTGTGTGTGTGTGTGTGTGTGTGTGACAGAGAGAGAGAGAGACAGAGAGAGAGAGAGGCATTCTCTCTGTAACTCTGCCTTTTTAATAAACAAATCTTTTAAAAGATGTACATTCCAGGCTATGGTACCAAAATGTGTGAAAATGTAGAGACCACATCCACCAGAGAGTGACACACGGCAACATTCCTTTAAGTCAGGAGAGTGTGTGCATGGATGAGCAGGACACGCGTTATACTCGGGAATCATGTGACTGTGGTGAACTGGCATCATTTGATAGCTCTATATAAGCAACATTCACCAGTCCCAGCTCATTCCTGCCCAAACCCACAGGTGTTGGGGCAACATTCCTGAATGTCCCTCCCTCATTTTTAGAGAATTTAGAAGTTTAGATTTTCATGAAAAAAAAAATCTGATTTATACTTTGAGGGTATAACAAAGGTTATTCACAAAACCACGACAGAGCTATTGAAAAGTCAAATGTACTCTGGGCATAAAAGCCAGCAGAATTGTTCTAGTGAATTTTAATTGGACATTTGCTCTGTATGAAACACATATAACTTGGTCCAGGCAACCATATGTGAACCTAGAGTCGAGATGAAAAGTTGAAAAAAAAAGTTATGCGGTACAGAAGCCCTCTCTTCTCACCTGCTCTGGTGATAAAGTGGCTAAATCCAGGGAACAATACAGTTAAACCACACTATGTCAGTAAGATTTTTCTTTGTTTTTTACAACACCCCAAAACATAGTAGCTTAAAGCAACAATTTCTTCAGCATTTCATTCTGGAGGGCAGCAGTTGGCCTGGGCACAGGTGAACTCGCTCTATCATGCATGTGTCATCAGCTGCCAGATCCTGTCAGCCGTCAGAGCTGGGGAAGGGCCCACAGCTCAGGGTTCTTCACTCTTGCCCACAAATGCCTCATCCTCCAGCCATATACCCCAGGGTGTTCACATGGCACAGGATTCCGTTAGCAACAAGAACAAACAATTGCTGCCAGCACTTTGCTGCTCTTTCTGCATAACAATTTCTAATATCCAAGAAAACTCATGTGGCTGAAATCAGAGAGAGATCAAAATGTATAGTGGTTAACAGGGAAATGAAGGGAAAACAAGAATTTGTAACCAACTTTGTCTCCTGTCATTACTGTTGTTATAGTCATCAAAGATTTTTGAATGATCACATCAAACCCAACAAAAGCAGAAAACCTATTCAACCCCGTATGTTTGCTGATAATACAAAGGACAGAGATGATTACAGCACACAGGCTGTATTAGAAACTGACATTTTCTAGCAAGCTTTGTTCCAGAAATCTATAGATTCCAGGTTGCTTACCATAAGCAGTGTAAACCAACCAAATATGTCCTGCCAAGGGGACTCTGTTGAAAGGCATACTTTGGTCATCCTGATATCAGTAAAGCTCAATGGGAATTTTCATCAAAATGTCATAACATTTAATGTTTGATCAGACTTTTCTTCTTTTTTTATTTATTTGAAAGTGAGAGAGAAAAACTACCATGCATTTGTTCACTCCTTAATAGCCAGGTTCGGTCTAGGGTCAGAGTTGGGACTCAGAAAACCAGTTCCTATGTCCCAAGGGGAGGCAGAAACTCAACTACCGAGTCATCACTACTTCCAGGGTCTGCACTAACAGGAACCTACAATCGGCTGTCAGAGCTGGGCTTTGAGCCCGTGTGCTTGTATGTACCTAATACTTAGAAACTGGAAGACTCTTAAGATATGATTGTCTTAAGTTGATTTGGAATCAAAACTTTCAATAATAGAAAGCAGTATACGAACACCATTAAAAAAAAAAAAACATCCCTCTTGGTTTATAGGACATGAACTTGAGCTCCAGGGAGACCGAAGGTCCCCACTGGCTTCCTTGCCGACCTTCGCTAGGGCCAGCTCCCTCACTCTGTTTCTGCCTCACAATGCACACACGCGTGTAGTCCAGAGCCCTGCTACCACAGCCAGGACTCTTCTTCCCATGGCTGCGAGCATCTTGGGTTCTTAAGTCACAGAAACCTCGATCAAAATCCAGGATTTCATTCTAAACAATATTGAGAAAACAAACATGTTGTTCAGGCTTTCAATTGCCTTCAAACTTGGATAGCCACAGACCCAACAGCATGGCGCCATACACCATAGATGTTCTGTTTCGCATGGATCAGTCTCACTGCTGAGTAATAAGACCCTTCACAGCACAGAAGCCTGACACACATAAAGTTGGGTAGTTTAATTGGTTTGGACACAGGACACAGCAATGCAGCAGTGACCTCTGCCCCCAGTAGTGAGCACCCCCAGCCTGCAGCTGCAGTAAGGCTTGGGAGCCCTGTAATTAGTCGAATCTGGAAATCAAGTCCTGCTTCCTTTACATGTTAGAACTCAAACCTTGAAGTAATTTTCCACAAGAAACCAACAGAGACTTTTGCATTTTTGTTAACTACCAGCAGAAGCCATCCCAGAGGCAACCTGCCAGCCTCAGCTATGTAATCCAGAAGGAAACGGTGAGTGTCCACATGAGAGGAAGGGCTCAGCAGCAGGAAAGGCAGGAGGCCGCTGGGAGACATCCCTGACAGAGGGAGGAGCACGCGTGGAGTCCTGGACAGAGGGACTGAGGGACAGAGCGAACAGAGGGTTCAGGAGCTGCCTGGGAGCAGGGGTGAGGCTCTCTTGCTCCCTGGACACTGGACTTCATCTGGAGGCAGTGAGCTAGTGAGGCAGCATGGTCGGGGGAGAAGGGCACAAACACGCAGTCCAACAGGCCTGCATGAAAGGTCAAACTCTACAACTTTCTGGCTGTGAACTTGAGATAAAAAAGGGTCTGAGGCTCGGAGCTATTGTGTGCAAAGACTGTGGCGCCACAGCTGGCTCAGACAGGACCCATCATAAGGAATCATTTCCTTTAGGAAACGAGGAGTCATTGAAGGTATTTATTGTACTGCTGAAAGCTCACCTCACTGATATACTGAGCACAAAAGTGGAGGACACTCCTCAGAGAGCTCCCCATTGGAAGTCACTGCACTTTGGTGACCAGGAAACTCCAAAGATAGCGCATGGAATGGGTGGGTGAGGGGCAGATGAATCCGTACTTGAAAAGTGAAAGTCATTAGGCTTGGGACTGGTTGTGAGTGGTGGGGGAGGGCTGAGTGAGTCTGTGGAGAAGCGAGAGTTTAAAAGGACTCCTCACTTTTTACTTGGATGATGGATCAATGCTGGACCACCTAAAGAGACATAGAGAGACAGAAGGGGATAACTGCCCAGGGAAGACCTGGACTCCTAGGTATAATAGCAAGGCTGAAATCTGGAAGTGAAAGCCAACACCAAAAGCAGAAATACAAATACAATTCCTGAAAGAAAAGTACAATTAAAGCACAATCAAATCCTCAAAAGATTTATTCATTTATTTAACTTGAAAGTCAGAATTATAGAAAGAAAGGGAAAGAGAGAGAGGTCTTTCATCTGCTAGCATACTTCCTAAATGGCTACTATAACCAGAGCTGAGCTGATCTAAAGTCAGAAGGCTGGAACCTCTTCTAGGTCTCCTACATGGGTACAGGGGCTCAAGGAGTTGGGCCACCATCTGCCACTTTCCTGAGCCAAAAACATGGAACTGGATTGGGAAGTGGAGCAGCCAGGATTTGAGCCTGTGCCCATATGAATACTAGCACTGCAAGCAGAGGATTAGCTTACTACATCACCATGCCAAAGCCAACATTTCAGAAAAAATTTTTTAAATACACAGAAACAAACACCATAAGAAAAGGGCACTGAATTTGGACTTGAAAACCCATGTCCACCTACCACTAGCTGTGTAATTTTGGGTATCAGTTTCCTGAATCATAACAAGCTAATGATAGTCATTCCTGCCACTTCCACCAACTGAAGCACAGTGCACAAAGTGAAGAGACTGCCCCAACCCTCTGCTTATCCTCAGTGCCTTGGTTCCTAGCCCTCAAGACCTGTTAGTGTGAGACCCTTCAGTGGTCCCTCCATACTTGGTTATTCTGAAGGCTGTGGATCCTCCTGGGTCTTGAAAAAGCAAGGGAAGTATTCCAGATTATTCTGGATGCCTTCCATGCAAGGGCCTGCTGGGAGGCTTGAATCAGGGACAGTGAGCTCCTGTGTAAACACACAGCATTCCCTGCCATCTGCCCAAGGTGGGGCGGAATGAAGGCACTGTTCTGTCCTCAGCAGGAACGGGCAGCATCCCAGAGGGCTGGGAACCAGGAGGTATGCTCCACTCCAGGGCTGAGGGAGAGCACTCGTGGTTTCCTCAGGATGAGCGGGGACCTGGGAATTCTAGTATGAGAGAAGGAACTCAGGGACTCTGGAGGTGGGGAAGAGGGCAAGAGAAGGAAGGGAGGGGAGGGAGAAGTGGAAGAATGACAGGGAAGGAAAAACAGGGAATGGAAGAGAACAGACAGAAAAAGCCTAACATTTCCTGAATGGATTTAATGTGCCAGGGTGACATTTCCTCATTCAGTCCTCACAACTCCTAATTTACAGGTAAGCAAAAGTGCAAGGCTTAGACTGAGACAGTGTCTTACTGAAGGTCACACTGATTTTCGGAGCCACAGCCTGTGTCTTTCCCACTGAAACTTACTACTTCCTCATCTGACCCTCTTTGTACTCAGAATCTTGATGGCTATTGAGTGATCTGCAAGGTTAGATACGGTGTAGAGAGACCCTGCTGCAGCTTCCCCAAGGTCTCCCCAGAGGCTTCCTTTTGGTCAGCGTGCTCAGTTCTGGCCGTGCGTGCTGAGGGTAGATCCTAGAACTTGGAACTCAGAGAGAAGCAACCATAGGTAGGCCTTCTGTCTGAAGAAGCTGGGAGTGCTTGACTACGGAAATGGCTCTGGGTAGGGACTGGCAGCTTTCCTAGACCACATGAGGGACATGGGGATGGATGTAGTGCCGGCTCTAGAGGCCAGGGACCCTGGACAATTACGGTGTTGGTCTCTCAGGGTCTGGGTAATCTATCAAGGAGCTCAAGATCACTCTCCTAAAGTGACATTTGTTTAAAGGTCCCGAGCACTGTGAGGAGCATGGCACCGCCGGGAGAATTTGCTGTCTCTACTGAGAACTACTGAGTCTCTTTCAACTCTAATGTGGGTCTCTCCATTGGAAAACAAAGCCAAGGTGGTTTGGAGGTGGGTAACTCTTGTAATTCAAGCTCACTTCCCACTGTAAGCTCGTTCTTGAGGTTTCCTTCAGTCCCACTGAGTGAACTAGCCACCCTCAGTCAGCTGACCCCCATCTTCATGTTTTCTGAGCCGAGACATGATCCTAGCAAGTGCTAATGCCTGCCCCCTGAGAGAGTTGCTTTGTCTCAAGTGACATCTTTTTGTGTAGCCATTTCCCCCGTCTTGCAGACAATAGTGGTTCTTCTTGGTGCTCCCATAAGATTTTCCTTCCACCTCTTCCCTTTTTGGCACTTGTGACCTGTTTGCGTGCCTACTTTCTCTCATTAGCCTGGAAAATACCTGTTGGTTAGTGGACAAAGTTGTTGGGGTTTGTAGAATTCAATATTTCCCCAAGGTCACAGATTTCACTCTTTTTTATTCTAAAGCTTGTAATTTCACTTTTTGCTTCAAACTCTTTTCCATGCAGATTTCTCAAGCACTCTTGTAGAAAATGTAGAAAATTTGCCAAAATGAACATGATGCTGGACATTCAGGACTGGTCCCAAGTGTCCTAGAGTCACAGAATATTCTGCTTTTTCAAAGAGAATGATCTTATAGTGCCCAAGCTTGCCTTCCAATTAACTGAGTACTGTGAGTCTTTATTTAATGTTATTTCTACATAATCCAATTTCAGCTGCAGGTTAATGGACCCATTGGGAGTTACTGCTAGTTTGGTTTCAAATGAATTCAGCAGCATTCCCATATTATTGGTTGTTAATGGGATCACCCAGCTGTTTTGACTTTGTCCCAGCACTTCCTGAGGTGACTGCCAAGGAGAGGACACAAGAAGATACAGTAGGACTCCTTCTTACGTCAGTGGACTGCTCGACTCTCCCTCTGCCAGCTCCCTTTGCCACAGTTGGTTCCAGACCCTGGAAAACCACATGCAGATTGCCAAATCCAGCACTTTCCACACTATTTTTTAATGCAAAAACTTTACTGCAGAATTAGACTGCTCGAGATGCTGTGCCAGTGCTGTTGGACACAGATAGTTCAAGTTCAGTTACAGTGAGAGAAATGTCTGATTTGATCTGATTAAATTCCTGAAATCTCTGACCCTTAGTTTATTTATAAGCAGCGTTCATTGTCAAGGTGCTTATTATCACCTAATCATTTATTAATGTAAATAATATTGACTGGTAATCTACCTTGCAGTTGGTACTTTTCTGATGATTCTGACCTTGTAGGAGATGATACTCTCATAAGAAAGAGGCAGATTAATAAGCAGTAGCAGTTCTTAATAATTAGGCAGCAACACGGGGAAGGTATAGGGATCATGAGACTACAAAGCAATTGTTCCTATTTAGGAAAAAAAAAGATCAGGCAAATCTTCATCAGGTATTTTTCAATTAGTCAGGGTTTAGTCTTGAACTTGAATAGTAGTAGTTAGAATAACCACCAGTGTTGGATGGGGACGGAACTTCAATCAGAGGGACCAGCACAGGCAACAATGCAGGATGAAACAGCATAAGGAGGAATTGGATTCTCTTAGAATTTAAAACAAGGAGAATGGGGGAGAGGGACAAGGATGGGGAAGCAAGGCTTGTGAAAACATAAAGGAACCTTAGAAGCCTGTCCGAGGAAGTAGGACTTCACCCTATGGATAATGAAGAGTGTGAGGGAGCTTTTAGGTGAACAATTCTGCACTTTTGACAAATCACCCAGCCTTACTACCCAGACTTGATTTAATCATGGCACAGCTGGAGGTAATTTGACTAAGATGATGGCAAAACCCGTCAACGGGATAATAAAGATAGATAAAAGAGGGACCAGTCAGTTCTAAGGGAAAACAAGAACAGGTGCCAGTAGGACTTAATAGAAGCTAACTGAGTTTATCTAACTGTGATTATTTGATCTTTTTAAAAATACAAAGCACCAAGTCAACTTTAGCCCACTTAAGGTCCAGATTTACATTTTATGAACCCATGACACTTAAGTTAATGAAGTTTTTTTTTATATTGGAAACTAAGATCAAAGTTATTCTAAAGTTGTATATCAAAGTTGTATATATTTAATACTCCAAAAAAAAGAGTGTTCACAGTGGCTTTGGCCACAGGTTCTGGGGTAACTCAGGTCCCAGTCAGTCATGGGAGATTTTCCTAAATGATGACAGAAGAGGTAAGAGGGTGGCTTTCAGGTTGATGAGCCCAAGTCTCACTTTCATAGGGTTTTATGGTTCTGCTTCACAGGTAGAATCTTCAATTTGTTTTCAAAAGGGGGAAATGTTGATTCCTGAAAAGCCTAGGCAACTAACGTGGGTGACCTTCTGCACTGTGCTCTACTTGTGAGGCAGTTTCATTGAGAGATTCATGCTAAGAATGTCTTACATTTTTCTTTTTTTAGCATGAAATTCTTCGCTCTGGAGAAGGTGCTGTTTGGTTTGTTTTGGAAGTCACACCCAAGCTTTTGAACTGTGAATGTGTGAGCAGGAGTGGAGGACACACGTCTGGAGGAGCCCAGCGTGGCTCAGAGCACCTGCCTCCGCCTGCACCAGCTGCACAAGTTGCAGAAAATCACGTCTTCTTCCTGGGTGCCGTTTTCTGTGTGAAGTGAGGGTAGTGATGAAGCGTCGTCTCTCAGGGTAGCTCGGTGCCCACGTCAGAGTGTTTCTCCCTGACACTCAGATCTGTGCTCTGCAGAAGGAGGAGACCACAGCCTGCCTAGCCCATCTGGGAGGCTTCTGAGAGACCAAAGACTGAGGTTCCGAGTGGAGAAAGAATTCTGAGGTTTCATGATAGACTGCAGGCAGACACTGGTTAAGACCAATGTGCTCTATCCCAGTCCCTTGCTCTCATGCCTTTTGTTAATACCCATGTCTCTGAGACACAAAGAGACATGTTTCCATGTTAGCAACCCTCTGGCTCTCTCTTTTGTGCCATTAGCAAGCACAAGAAGCCCTGGAAAAGTGAGATCAGAAAACCTCAAGCCTCGAGCACTTTTGATTCTGAATCTCAACCCACCATCCACTGCAAGCCCCCAAAGGAACCTCCCCTCCACGTTCAACTCATCAGCTTCTTCTTCTGTGCCCATGTTGCTCAGGCTCCCGATCTCCACAGGCACCTTTGTCATTCAGTGGGTCTGAGGCTCTCATCTGGATATCTTCTGCTTGCCTTCAAATGCTGAATGCCTGGGAGCCAGCCACTTAGTCTACTCCCAACAGCAAACTCACCTAGCACCTGCCTGGGTGTACAGGCACGCTGGATAGCTGCCAGAATTCAATATTCCAAAAGAAAATTGACTTCCATGTTGTTCACCTTGCAAGCTTAAGCCAGATTATTTATCAGAGAGAGGAGGGGAGGGACAGAAAGGCTCAATGAATGGTCTCTTTGTCATTGTGCAGAGTGAGGTGCTACTGTAATTTGGAAGATCACTCTTCCCAAATGACTTACAATATCCATGCTGCCCACACACAATGGGTTCCTCCATTCTGGGACATCAGAAGTGGGTTGATAAATAGGCAGTAGAGAAAAGTAGTCAAACATTGACAACCCGACTTTAATTCTTTAAAATATTCTCAGGCAGTGGCCAAAGGTGGTTTAAAGCTTGGCTGGTTAAAGCAGGAAGTACCTCATCTCGTGCCGACATCCATCCCACACCCACACTGCACCTGGACTGGCTGTGACTTCTCACCAGTTCCACAGCAACAGTCAGCTGGGTTTCTGCTTCACACGCAGGTTTGAGTATTCCACATTGCCTCAGGCACTTTCATAACACAGGATTGCATGTGGGCTTCAGAGAACCAAGTTCAAGTCCCAACTCCAACTGAGAGATTTGTGGCAAAGTGCAGAAATATTATAGATAAGGCACCATCAAGTCATTAGCAAGGAAATAGTAGGTGATTCTGTGGAAACAAGACGATCAAAAGACTCTTGCCAAGTACCCAAATTCTCCATGGTCAGCCTGTCTGCCTCAATTCCAGCACTTGGTCTGGCCTCATCACAGAGGCCCAGCCTGATCTTGGCCTGAAGGCATGAAACACTACAGCTGACATCTCAGAAGCTTCTCCACATCACTGCCAAGGCTCTCACAGGTGTCCAATGCTGGCCAATGACGCCACAGTAATGATTGAGCTGCAGAAAGGCAGATGCAGCCTCATTCCTGTTGTTTCTTTTTTCCTTCACATCATACTTGTTGAAAAGGTGCCATGAGACTCAAGCAGCCCGGCTCTCCTTATGCTGTGAACATGTGTGTAGGGATATCCCTGATGAGTTTCTGGAACTTGCCATGATTAAGCACTCAGTGTTCACTGTGTTAACATGCTTAGATTAGCAAATGATTTGTTGCTACAGAACAACCTAACCTTTCCTAGCTAACATGTAAGGGAAAACATTGATTTAGCAGCCACTTCTACAAGCTTTACCCAAGCTATTTAAGATAGTTGATGGCGAAAGCACTCATGGGCCCTGTTTTTATTTAGCGAGCTAATGAAGTCGAGAAGTAAACATAGAGTTCCTAGGCCCGGCTGCAATTTGCTTTGAAGAGTAGAACAGGAGAGTTTGATGTAGTCTGAGATCAGAAAAGATTTTCTAGAAAACAGGGCCATCTAACCAAAACACAAGAATGAGTAGGAGACAGGAGATGGGCCTGGCTGCTTTGCAAACTGTGTAATCCAATGAACATGAGCTGTGTGAGACTCCGCCTTGGCACTTAGAATATCCTTAATAAGTAATGTCACGTTTTCACCTGGATGTAGCTACCATCTTCCCAGAATAATACAAAAATGTATCTCTTTAATTCTTAGCATGGAAAAAATAACCTTATTTCTAAATTCCGTTTATCTAAAATTCTAGAATGCCGACTTGTTTTAACATACCCAACCATTATTTATGACTTTAGAGAGTACACACCAGGTGTGAGTCATTTAATCTTATGACTTAGTATGTCTCAGACACTGAGTCATGAAGCCATAAAGACACAGAACATTTGGATGAGAGATCAAAGAGAACAGAAAGAAAGGCTCTTGGCATACTAATTGTGTTGAGGAAATCTGTAACAGGATATTGAAGCTGAACCCTCCTATAAGCACCATGAAGTAATGCTTAACAAATTCACATCCATGTCTCCTTGTGAGCTGCCTCCAAGAGAGATTCAATCCCTCTCTTTCTCACCTTGATGTTGAATAGAATCAAGAAGATACAACAAGGAAGATTGTTGAGGCTATTTCTTCAAAGTCACTATTGCATTCTGAGTGTCAATTCCTGTTCGGTGGGAGGGTCTTCAAGCAGCTGATGCTGAGGGCACCGATGCATGTGCCCTGCTGTTAAGGGGTGAGTCCCAATTGGGAGATGCAGAACTAGGAGGAAGACCCATGAGCTATTTTGAAGTGAAACGTGGAGAAATCTGCTGATTGGGGACTGTATGGATTCAATTCTTGTTATTGAAATAGGGTATCCTGGGCCCAGCACAGTAGCCTAGCAGCTAAAGTCCACATTTGCATGACCGGGATCCCATATGGGTGCCGGTTCTAATCCTGGCAGTCCAACTTCCCATCCAGCTCCCTGCCTGTGGCCCGGGAAAGCAGTAGAGGATTGCCTAAAGCCCTGGAACCCTGCACCCACATGGGAGACCTGGAAGAAGCTCCTGGCTCCTGGGTTCAAACTGGCTTATCTCCAGCTGTTGTGGCCACTTGGGGAGTGAATCATTGGACGGAAAATCTTCCTCTCTGGCTCTCCTCCTCTCTCTGTATCTACCTTTCCAATAAAAGTAAATAAATCTTTAAAAAAAGAAACAGGCTATCCTAGAAAGAACAGACCTTTATTTAGCTCATAACTCTAGTTCAAGGTCATGATGCCAGCGTCAGTTCAGCTCTGGTGAAAGCCTTGTAGTGGAGCATTTGCAGATGCAAGAAATCATATCATAGGATGTGAGTCAGTAAGAGTGACTGCGAGTCAGGCTGGTTCTTCTAACCAGTTTATCAAGAGCAAGCCCCAGCTTCACAACTACATGCCAATCCTTTCCAAGGGCACCTAGCGACCTAATGACCTCCCCCTAGAGCCAGCCTCTTAAACGTTTAATCACTTCTCATATCACTACATTGACAACCAAGCCTCCAACGCTTTTCTGATGGGGAGTCACATTCAAACCACAATATTCCACCATGGACATGAACTCCACGGAGTTCTCCGAAGGCAAAATGCATTCACTTCTTCCCCACAGTCCTACTCTCAGAATGCATTTCATTTCAGTATTGCCCAAAAGTCCAACAATCTCATCTGGAACTCGAGGTAAACTCTTTGAGTCTCAGTCCCCATTAAACAAAAAAATGAGGTCCAAGACACAGTGGCGGGCAGGCACATGGTAAGCATTTTTATCATGTAGGAAAGAAATAGATAATAGGTAGGAGTAATTGGCCCAATGTAAGACCAAAACCTCAGAAATCCTGTCTAGCACTGGGGCATACTACAGTGAGTGCTGGGCCCTCAGGGTCATAACGTCTTTGGCCACAAGCCCTGTGCTGAACCTCTTGGACTGGTTTTTCTTGCAGTTTGTAGTTGCCCCTATTGCGCTTGAAATATTGTTGTAGCCCTGCTTTTCTGAGGTCCTCGCTTTACCTTCACTAGGCATTGGCTCATTGGGGAATCTCTGTTGGGACTCTGATCCTGAGGTCAACTTGAGCATGACCTCCTAGAAATTTTTTTCTAAATCTCAGTGGAAGCCACCATGACCCCATAAACTTATGTTTTGCACACCTGCATAATTCACACTGCATAGACATCACCTGTGTTTGCTCCTAGGAAAAGCTGTGTCTGAGCTTGCTTCAATCAGGGCTCAGCAGTTACAGAGCATTCACTAGATAGAACCCTGAGGTCGCCCTGGGGCCTGTGGAGATGTCCCACTCCCCAATTCTCATGCAACAATTCCGCTCATCCAGGCCTCTAGGCCTGTGAAATGAAGAGCGGCCGTGGAGGTTTATGAGATGTCTTCTGGGCCCCTTTCTTACTGTTTTGCCAGCACACAGCTCCATTTTATCCATCTTAACCTTTTTATCAAGCAATAGCTCAGCCACAAGCATCCTTGCACATTGCATTTTTTTTTAATCATGCTGCAATTTTTAAAATCCTTCAGCTCTTATTCCTTTTGTTTCCAAGTCTTGCAGTAAATCTGACTGAAAGTGGCCAGTAACACCATGCTGAAGGCTGAATGCTTTGTTGTTTTGAATTGGTTCTTCTGCTGAGAAAACCAGTCTGTCGTTCTTAGGGCATGGACACAGTGCCACTGTGTTCTTGGCAATAATGTGTCAAGGGTTGCTTTTCAATAGAACCCCATCTGAGCTGCTTCCTTGGTCTCCTCATTTTCTGAATCCTCACACAATCACCCATAACACTCCGTTTACATCATTCTAGTCTTTTTCTAGCCTACACAGACCAACTCTCCCAACCTCTGCCTGCTGTTCAATTCTAAAGCTGCCTCCACATTTTCAGGCATAGTTATAGTAATGACTCATTCTCAGCACCAATTTTCAGTATTAGACCATTTTCTGTGGCTGTAACACAACGTTGGAAGCCAGTGACTTTATAGAAAAAAAGCAGAGGTTTATTTAGCTCACAGTTTGGAGGTTCAAGGACATGGTGCTGCCATCACATCATCTCCGGTCGTTGCTCACTGCTGCTGATGGAGGTAGGTGTGCAGGAATTAGGGGTGAGTCTCTACACAGCAAGTCAAGAGCAACTCAGGGAACAGGCTCGCTCTTACAACTCCTCACTGCTGTGAGAAGGATTCAGGATCACACAGAGAATTCTGCTGATTCCTCTTAGAGAACCTTGCCTCCAGCCTTCCAACATCACCACACTGGAGACCAGCCTTTCAACACTGGAACCCTGGGAATTCGTTCTCAAGTCATATCCAAATCACAGGGGAAAGCCAGTGTTTCTTGAAGCAAGACGTGTGGGACTCTCAGCTGAGAGTGAGCCATGGCTACCCAGAGCCGGGGTGGGAGCGCATGGCTACCCAGAGCTGGGGTGGGAGCACATTACCAAGCAGCTGAATTTCTAGGGACTAAAGAGGAAGGTGAAGGAGATAAGGAGGTGGCGGTTGGTTCCTTCTATGTTAGAGAACTTTCTACACCTAGGACTGTTGAAACATCCATGAATGTGCAGTCCTAAGTTGCTAAGGCAGCAGAAGACACTGCTGTCCGAAGGTGACTTCCCCGATCTCTTTGATCTCTCTCCTCCTCCAAGCCTGCTTAGAAGCTTTGGGAAGCCATCATTCAGGCAACTAATGAAGCAAAAGCCTCAAGAAAAGAGAGACCCACCGAAAAACCACCACATTCCCTCCACAGGTTTACACCACAAGCCATTTGAGCTGGGGAAGATGGAGGCTCCCATTGACATCTTATTCAGAACATCTAGCAAATCTCTCTGGGCACTCTGCCATTGAAGCAAAACATTTTTGAGGTTGGAAATGACTGTGGATCAGCCAGTTTACCAGAGAGGTACCAAGAAAAGGCCCTGCCTTATTGTGATTCAGGGAAAGGGACAAAATACTCCTGTTACATTAATTCAAATATAGATTACAAACGGCACAGTAAAACACATTTTGATTACTTCAATGTTATGTTTTTTCAGTCTGTATTTTGTAAAATGATGCTTATCGACTCTTTGAATTCCAAAATGAATGAAAGCCATTAGGAGTTACTTTAAATGTAGCATGGTAAAGAGATTTCGATTGCTCAATGTCCCTTATCATTCACTTAGGATGTGCAAAATGTTTCTTATGTTCCTTGATTTAGTGTCCTGCTCCAATTCTTGCCAAGAAATGTTAGAGGTAATGTGCGCATCTTCGTGAATACCTTGTGTCACTAACTTTCATACTTTCCCTCTGGGACGTTTAGTTTTTTGATCCAGGCTCCCATGCAAAAGGGTTTTTAGGAAGAGTCCTCACAATGGAGTTTAGCATGGTGATGGAATCAGGTCCATGGCTGCCTACAGCCCAGCTTTATCCTGCTCTATTTTAAAGGCTGTGAGCTCTGTCAGTCCATGGGATCGAGCCTGCATTTGGCCCCTCAGTCTTCTCAACACACGCGCATCAAAACCTGATATGAAAAACACACAAACTATGGCCTCTTTTACACATCACAAGTTAATTCCTAAGAAAGATAGCTTTTCCTTTTTTTAAAAGATCTATTTATTTACTTGAAAGTCAAAGTTACAGAGAGTGGGAGAGGGTCAGGTCCAACCCAGGAGTCGGGAATTTCTTTCAAGTCTCCTACAAGTGTAGCAGAGACCCAGTCACTTGGGCGAGATTGTGTTGCTTTTTCCAGGCCATTATCAGGGAGCTGAATTGGAAATGGAGAGCTAGGACACAAACAGGTGCCTATACAATATGCTGACAAATAGGCTTTACCCACTACACCACAGTAACAACCCCAGGAAGGGTAATTTCTGCATATAATCTGGTGGTCACTTGAGTTATGAAGTGAAAGAATGCATCACATATGACACTGCTGATTATCTTTAAGTACATTTTTCTTTCCTCAGATTTTCTGCTCTAAGGCCGTCTTTCTCTTCCTCTCTCCATTGCCTGAACCCCCTCCCTGCTCAGATCCCATCTGCTTGTGTGCCTTATCCCTTGGTCAGCCAGAGACCTGGCCTTTGATTCTTCCTGACCAGCTGCCCACCCCCCTCGCTTCCTTCGGCTGTTGCAACTTCTCGGTAATCCCCGACCCATCTGGGGATGGGTGGGCTGCCGGTCATCAGTGCCAGGCTTAGGTTATATTTTAAAAAAAGGAGCAACTCTAGTTTGAAAGACAGACTGACAAAGAGAGAGGAAGAGGAAGACAGAGAGCTTCCGGAGACACTGGTGTTTCCATCGGGGCAATGTGGGGGTTCTGTCTCTGTAGCCCTTCTTCGGCACTAGTGAGCCAGGATGGAACTTCAGAAGGCCTACTGCAAGGATGCTGCAAGCTGGGCCTTGACATGGACTGAGAAAAAGGGAACAGCTCCCCTTTTCCTCATGCCTCACAGGCACAAGTATTTTACCAACGTAGGCGCTTCGGGGATATACTGCAGGCAGCTTCTCCTTCGCTGTAACCAAAGAATGGCCGATAATTGTACCAATGGCCCTGCTAACAGCGCATCTCCTTCTTTCCTCCTCCTCACTGGAACGATGCATGCACGAAGCTGCCCACAATCAGAATCTACTGATATGCAGACTGCACAGAGGTGAGCAAGTTATTTTTAATGTGTGAATTGCCATCAAGAAGTGAGCACACCTTGGCATTCTTAAAAACTATGCTTTCTTATCATCCACTGGAAGAGGAGGACCAATTTACAAGTTAAAGCCAGTTCCACATACAGACATGCTTCATAAGTGCATCTAAATTGGGGGCCTTATCACAGAGGCCAATAGCAAAATGTCTAAAAACGTCTAAGAAAGCAAGACACTGGGGAAGACAGGCTATCTTTGGAAATGCAAAATTAATTTTATGTCATTACAAAGTAACACTGGAACATTCTGTGCAAAGGAGACATCAGTCTTTTGAACCTTCCAAGATGGAAATAAAAACAAATAAACAATCACTATCCATTCAAAAACATCAAAACATTAAAAGTCTACAAAAAAGGCCTGGCATGGTAACCTAATGGCTAAAGTCCTCGCCTTGCATGCACCACAATACCGTATGGGCACCGGTTCGTATCCCAGCAGCTCCACTTCCAGTCCAACTCCGTGCTTACGGCCTGGGAAAACAGTGAAGCACAGCTCATAGCTTGGGACCCTGCATCCACATAGGAGACCTGGAAGAAGCTCCTGGCTCCTGGCATCAGCATCATTGCAATCATTTGGGGAGTGAACCAGCAGATGGAAGATCTTTCTCCCTCTCTCCTTTCTGTAAATCTGACTTTCCAACAAAAAACGAATAAATAATCTTTTTTAAAAAATTCTGCAAAAGTCTATTAAAATGTATGTTACTTTCTGAGAAGTGGTAAATTCAATTCCTGTGTAACTCTGTGGAGAATGTTACCCTGGGATGCATTTTACATGAAGGATGCCGTCTCCCAGATCTCTCTACCTAGTTTTTATTCATAGTTTTACTTGGTGAAACCCCATCCCACCACATCTGCCCATGACACCAGTACCTAGCCAGCACGCAGAGAGCCAGCAAAGTATCCTCTGCCTCAACACTTGCAATTTCCTTTTCAAGAGAAGCTGGCTATGAAGATGAGCTGGGCTGGTGTGGTGGCAGAAAGGAGAAGAGCTGCGTGTCCAGGATGTTTGTTTCACCTCAGAGGGCTTCAGGTCCACTTGAAAAACAGAGCGTACTGCTTCTATCAAGCACAGCTTTGGTCCGTCTCACAGACCCATGCTCCCTGAAGCAAAGCAGAGGTTATCGACACTCTCTGGGTGAGTCCAATCAGCAGGAGTTATCCTGAAGGAAGAAGTACCAGGTCCAGAGGAAGAATATCTTTCAGGTCACCAGAGCAATGAAGCAATGGAGCGAGCTTGTGGGAAGTGACTCTCAAGCACTGGAGGCATAGATGTGGCGGTTGGTGAGATGGGTACCTGGTACAGGTGCAGTTCAGGGGACTGAACCATGAGAAGAGGATCCAGATGAGCAGCGGGCATCTCAAATCCATAGAGCCAGAAGAATAGGCTTGGAGAGGCATGCTAGTTGCCAGGGAAAGAAAACAACCTCATCCTTTGCTAACTGAGAAGGCAGAAATACACCCAGTGAAGGTGTGGAAAATGGAGTACATTTTAGTACAATCAAGCAGAAAATCTCTAGACAGGCAGATCTTAAAGAAAGGATTGCATTGCAGGAAATTAACCTGGACCTCATCCCCATCCCCCAGAAAATTTTAGGGGACAATATGAAGACCCCATATCAGACTTGATAAAAAGGCCTCTCATACATGGTAAAAAAAATGTGAACCAGACACTCCAAGTCGATGCATTCTACTTCTGAGCATCGCTTGTCCCAAGCCTCTCCTACTGTGGTAGATACACAACATACAGGCTGTGCCCCTCTCCTCGGGTCACAGCAAACATCCCTCATCAATACCCTTCTCTTTCCTGATGGTCTTTTAGTAACTTTCTCCAGCAACTACTATCCATAGGCCCAGCTTGCACTTTGGCTAGACAATGTCTAAAAGCATTTGATACAAAACCAAGCTTAGCTTGAAACATGTGACATATCTTTCACTCATTTGCCCATAGCACTGAAACACACACATACACACCCCTTTGCCTCCTCTTGGTGTGTTTGCATGGCATTCATCATTTGGTTAATGGAAATCTACCTGCCACTTCTCCCCTCCTCCTAAGGTCCCCAGACCATCTGCCTCTGGTCCCCAGAGATGCAGTGCTTGCAGGGGTTCCAGGGTTCATCCTCACTTTTATTGTCCCAGCTGTCTTCCTAAATAAACTGAACAATGGAATGCTGAAAGCCTCTTTCCACAACCTTGGACTGTTGTATTTCAAAGAGATAATACAGCCAGAACCTCAAAAAAGATGTGAAGGTGGTGTGAGAGTCAGGAGGTATGCTAAGTACCCAGTGCTAGAGAACACACAGAGGGCCAAGGGCTAGATCTGATGGGTAGCATTTGCAGTAAAGGGGTTTAGCTCTGGTGGCAAGAGGCAAATGGGGTCAGCAGGGAACCTCCAGGGCAACAGTGCTCAGAGGGGCCTGGGCAACTCTCTACAGGTGCCTGGACAGAAAAGATGCCAAAGATGATACAACTGAACAAACTCCCAGCTCCCAGCTGTCAAATCCTCACTGTGTTGGGCTTCCAGGCCTAGGTGGCCCCAGTGTTGGCTGAACCGGCTGGGGAGGTATGGTTGATGCCCTCAGCTGAGCTCCTTCCTGTGGGACTGGAGGGTGATGGTCTTGCACATCTTTCCTAAGCTGGCCCTGAAGAAGTGTATTTCTCCTAGTGATAGTTCTGATCAGGAAATTTCCCTGACTCCTGATGAATTAACGTCCAAGCCTGAGCTCCATAACTTGCCTTTTCCCCCATCTGATCTTATATACATCTTTCCATCCATTTTCCCCACTAAGCAAGCATCTATGAAACATCTGTTACACACCAGGAATAAAATATGAATGAAACTTGTGATCATGATAAATCACTATCTGGATTCAAGTTTTCTTTCCAAGTCTATCTTCCTCCAGGCCTACTGCAAGTGACAGGTGCACTCAAATGATCTCAGTGCTGTGGCTGGAATTCAGAGGCAGGTAAATCTTGGTTTGAAACCTACTTCTGTTGCTTTCTAGCAAGCCTCTTAGCCTTTCCATACCTGAGATGCCTTGCAGGGTTGCAGTCAGAATTAAATGATTTAGTGTGGAGCTCATATGGAGTGCTCTTCCCCAGCAATTCCCCCTGTTACTGTTGTTGCTGTTCTTTGTTTTCCTGTATGAGCCTAGCTTGTAGGCATTTCTTGCAGCTGCAAAGAGCTGACCCCCATCCTGCCCTTCGTAGGTTTTATAAGACTCTTGACTCCTTCCAGCAACCACTTCCTCTGCTCACGTCCCATATGGTACCAACAACCTGCGTGCGGCCACACTGACTGTGTAGAATGCAAACCCAGGAATGGGAAAAGCTGTGAGTTGTAGATCCTTTAACATAAAGTCCAGGATGCAATGATACCTAAAATATGGGACTTACTCTGAAGTAAACCAGTAAGTGCATGTTCTCTGGAATGGCAACCACATTGTTGTATTTGTCTGCTTTGGCTAGTGAATTCAGTGGGGATAAATTCTGAATATGCTGCTTCTCATTTAACCATAGCATTCCTTATGATTTGAAAAGTTGAAAGACAGAGATCATTCAATCACTGATTCACTCCCCAGGTACCCATGGCAGCTGGAGCTGGGTCAGACCAACTCCAAGAATCTGAAAGTCAAGCTGGGTCTTTCTCAGGGGCAGAGATCCAAGCACTTGAACGTTCACTGTTACCTCCCGGGTGTGCCTTAGCAGGGTATTGGTACTGAGAGCTAAGCTGGAACTTGGGCCCACCCACCCTGATGTGAATTACTGGCAGCTTCATCACTGCACTGAACGCCTGCCCCTGAGCCCTCACATTCCTGCATTCCCAGCTCACTCCTGGGACACAGTAAAGGCCATCGCAGTGTGTTTTGACCACAAAGGAGTCTTATTATTATAGCTGTTATTATTTTCTACTTGACAGTGTTTTTCCCTCTATTCACACCAACTAGCTCGACACAAAGGAGATTCTCAGTAGATATGCATAAACTGAATAACTGACTGGCTCTCAGCTTTGAAAGTGCTTCCACCAGATTTTGCCTCGTCAAACAGTAGCTGTTTTCCCTTCTTAAATTGACCATAAATGTGTATAAACCAACAGAGAGTACAGGCAACACAGCTAGCAACAGCAGGACAGCAGCAAGCATGGTTTCTGCGGGCAGACGCTGCTGGTTGCAGACACAATGGCCTCCCATTCACCTTCTTCATCTTGGCTGGGGTCTGCTTCAGTTAACAGGAGTGAGAACAACTCGGGGTCCTTGCTCCCCTGCTTGCCTATGTGGCAGGTTGGGGGGCGATAATACATGAAGACAAGGATACACACATACACATACACACAGCCACAACACTTGTGTTCCCTTTTGCTTGTGGTTTTGTCAGCTTGCGACCACAGGTGGGAGTGGTGCACTGAGATTGGCAGCTCGGAAAGAGGGAGTACCCTGATGATACTGTGGAGCTGTGGGACTGGCCTTTCTGGACAGCTATGATTATTTCTTTAAAGGGGCAGAACTACGCTGTAAGCCCATGGAGCTGCCCACGCTGTTGCCTCTAGCTGGAAGCAAGCCTCTCTGACGTTGCTACCTACCTTGGGCTCAGCTGTGAGAGTCACCTGCACATGTAGCTGCTGCTGCAAAGCTTTTGGTGATGTTGGTGTTGCTTGTCTGAGTCTGCAGTCCTACACTGGAAAATCAATATGACAAACTATGTTCTTTCTCTCCAGAGGGTCAAAGAGGGAGGAAAGGGCTATTGTGTTGGGCCTAAAGGGACTGAATCCTATATCTCAACTATTGTTTACCTATAAATGTGTGTTAGCTTGGATTGTTGTAATCAAATGCCATGGACTAGATGACTTAAGAACAGTATTTTAGGGCCTGGCAAGGTAGTCTAGTGGCTAAAGTCCACATTTGCATGCACCAGGATCCCATATGGGTGCCAGTTCTAGTCCCAGCAGCCCTACTTTCCATCTAGCTCCCGGCCTATAACCTGGAAAGCAGTCGAGGACAGCCCAAATCCTTAGGACCTGCACCCACATGGGAGACCTGGAAGAGACTCCTTGCTCCTGGTTTTGGATCAGTTCATCTCCGGCCATTGTGGCTGCTTGGGGAGTGAATCAATGCATGGAAGATCTTCCTTTCTGTTTTTCCTCCCCTCTGCCTTTCCAAAGTAAATTAACAAAGAAATAACTAAATAAAAATAAAATCTTTTAAAAGGAGTAGGTTTTTATTAAGATTCTGATGGAATTTGCTTATGAAGGACTATACTATTGTCATAATATGGGGCAAATCAGGGGGTGGGAATTTGGTAGGGGGGTACATCCCAGGCCCTATGGGATTATACCATAAAAATTCAAAATAAAAAATAATAATAAAAAAGAAAAAAAGAGCAGGAACTTATTTATTACAGATATGGAGACTGGGTAGTCTAAGCCAACTCATCCCCTCCAGCAGGGGAACCATTCTGACATGAAGAAAGCTATCTGCTCACTGCAACCTGATGAGAAAGCATCTGGAAGCCATTTGCTTAGTGAAATCAGTCCAAAAATGACAAAAATGGTTCTCTTGATCCGTGGTAACTAATGCACAGACTACTAAAACAGGTATTCTACAGGAGCAAGATGAACATTTCGAGATTCCATTATTGTTTACAACCTTTGTCTATTCTCTTGAAGAGTATTAGGGCTTTGTTTTTTCTCCCACTTGCTGCATATTGAAATCTTTACCTAATGGAGTATTAAGCCTGTGATTGCAGTCAAGTGAAAGTATGCCATTGAAAAAAAAGCAAAACAAAGAAGGAAGGTGAGTGGAATGTGGGTAGAAGAGTAGTAGGTGGAAAGTATCACAAGCTCCCAAATTTGTATTATCAAATATAGAAAGTGCATTTGCTTTATGTAAATCAAGTAAGGCACATATTTGAAAATGGAAGAAAGTTGGAGCACGGCAAGGTTTCTGGTTTGCCTTCCTCGGGCACTAATCCATCATGAGGACCTCATTCTCAAATAGCTCATCTGAACCTATTGGCCTGCTAAAGACCCCTTCTCATACCATCACACTGAGAATCGGAGCTGTGGTGCAGGCCAGAGGGACAAGCCCCGTGCTGCCATGGTCAGCCCCCAGCAGTGGCCTTGGTTCCGTCCTACCATGGAGGACCCTGTGCCATGGTCAGCCCCCAGCAGTGGCCTTGGTTCCGTCCTACCATGGAGGACCCTGTGCCATGGTCAGCCCCCAGCAGTGGCCTTGGTTCCGTCCTACCATGGAGGACCCTGTGCCATGGTCAGCCCCCAGCAGTGGCCTTGGTTCCGTCCTACCATGGAGGACCCTGTGCCATGGTCAGCCCCCAGCAGTGGCCTTGGTTCAGTACTACCATGGAGGACCCTGTGCCATGGTCAGCCCCCAGCAGTGGCCTTGGTTCCGTCCTACCATGGAGGACCCTGTGCCATGGTCAACCCCCAGTAGTGGCCTTGGTTCAGTACTACCATGGAGGACCCTGTGCCATGGTCAGCCCACAGTAGTGGCTCCACACCCTGGGCACCATTTCCTCATCTGGAATGTGAAGCACTGGGACAGGACTCAGCCCCATCTGTCTGGGAGCGAAGATAACGCACATGAGGCAACACATACGGCTGCTGGCATGTGGTGGGCACTCAGCCGCAGGATGGCAGCTTTGTGGTTCTCTTTCTGTGCCACCACGGGGAAGCAGAACAGTTGTTAGTGGCCTGGAGTTTGTTTTGAGTAATGCCCACCTGGACCCAGTGACCAAGGAAGCAGAAGGGCTGTGGGTAAAAGTGAAGTGCAAGTTTGACTGTCTGTCCTCATTGAATCCTTTTGCATTCCAGATCTGATTTCTCAGCATTGCTCAGAAATCAAGCTACTCTTGCCTCACACCTGGAGTCCACCAATTGGGGCATTTAGTGCACTGGCCCGGGTTGGCCTCTGCTCTGGGGCACGTGTCTGCTCCTTCCTCAAGACCCAGTCTGGTTCCGGGCTCCCTTTGCATTTCTTTTTAACTCCCTGGATGGGCTGTGGCCCTTGCTACTCCACACACTCTGTTGTCCCCCATCACAAAATGAGTCACATGTTTGACTTATTGTCCAAATAAAGGGCATCCTTGGGTCCAAACCTATCCCTCACAGGACTAGCTGAAAGACTGTCTGCCCAAAGGAAAAAAAAAGTGAGAAGATAGTTGGATGCTTAGTCCATGAGATAAAGCCATTTTGTTTTTCATATAATGTAGACCTGATATATTTGTTATCTCTACCATGTTTTTTTCCTAAGACCTGTCTGCTTTAGTGCTAAAAAGAAATAGACTACCACCATCTTATTTAAGTGAAATCATACAAAGTAACAAATAAAACGCATGTTTAGAAATTGAAAAAGCTCAATTAATAATTCATGAGTTCAAGCAGAATTATAACAAGACTTTAGAAGTGAATAATAATAAAGGCATTACACATTAAAGCTTGAGTAATGCAGTTTGAAGGACACTTAGGGGAAAATATATTGTACTAAGTATATGTCTCAATAGAAAAATAAGCTGTAAGAATTTTTATATTTAACTGAAAAGCTAGGAAAAAAATACAGGATAAACTAAGCAGGAATGCGAAATCAAAAAACAGTTAAATAAAAAGCAAGGGTACTACCAAGATGTTTATGTTTGAAAAGGCAGCTCATTGAAAACACTGCTGAAATGGCTTTCCAGAAAGATGACTGAAAGAAAGAGAAGAGGCAAATAAACAGTACAAAGAATGACAGTAACTGCAAAGGCAGATACAGTGTGCGATCATCAAACACCCCGGGGAACGGTCTAATGACAACAATTTGACAACCTAAATGAAATTCATTTTTTCAGAAAAATCAAAGTAACCAAAATTGACTCCCTCGGAAACAGGAGCCCTGAACTGATCTTACAGTAAATTAATAGTCAGCCCTCTGTTCTCCCCGTGGGGCTGGTTCTTGTTTCAGATGAGCACTTTGAAGACTTAATGGCTCCTACACCTGCTCTTTCCCTCACAGGACAGCATCTGACCTTAGCAAGGGTTCATTACAACACACAAGCCAGGAGCTTATCGATGTAAGTGATAGCAGTCAAAAGAGGAAGGGGCACGGAAAAAAGTGTTGAAAAAATCACTTTTGAAAAAAATACAAAGAACCTAGAAGTCGAATGACCTCAATATGATATTTAAATACACATGCACACATATACAACACACATGAGAAAATAGTTCACAACCAGAAAAATCTTTCTACATCAAAAATCAAACTTTCTACATTAATGTATTTGAAAGCAAGCCTCCTAGGCTGGTAATGCATCAGCCATTACGAGCCTTCCACCTTCAGCCACTGCTACACGTAGTTATGGCCATTTTTGCAAATCATCCACTGCATAAAATCAAGAAAAGAGAGGAGCAGTCCCAGAAAGAAATCCACCCAGGCATAGAAACTTTGGAAATAGAGTTTACAAATTAATGGACAAGAAAGGACTGTCCCATTAATGGTGTTGAGCAATTGATTAACCATAAGCAAAGCGATGAAAGTAGATCTCTACTTCACATAATTAGATCCATTCAAGCAGTATAAAGTCAATTAAAGCAAAATTTAAAATGTGTAAGAATAATAGGAAAATACTGTGATATCTGAGTCAGATAGGTTTTCTTTAATAAAACAAAACTAAACGCAACTTTAACATCTTGCAATGAGCATTGCTTCTTGAATCACAAGAGAAACTCTTCAACAAAAACACCACAAACAGTCAAGATACAGAGTCACGCACTTGGAGGAGTGTTTGAGACATGACTTGGAATGTAAGTACTCCATCTTGGAGTGCCTCTTTCACGTCCTGGCTCCAATCGCAGTTTTAACTTATGACTGCGTGAACTCCGGCAGGCCGCTGGCAAGGGCTCAAGTGGCTGAATCCTTGCCACTCACATGGGAAACCTGGATGGAGTTCTTGGCTCCTGGATTTGGTTTAACACAGCCCTGGCTATTGCTGGCATTTAGTGCGTGAGCCAGCACATGGTGAATCTCTTTCTCTTTACTATCCAAAAAACTTAAGAAAGAGACAGACCAAAGGTAACAAAGTTAACAGACAAAAAGTTAATGCTCAGGATACAATAGTTTTTCAGATTGCCAAAACAAAAAACCAATTAAGAGAAAATGATACCAACAAAAGAAAGAACAGGCAAATCTGAAAAATCAGTATAATGGCCCAAATACATTGGAAAGTAAAACATATGAAAACATTCTCATTGTCATCAGGTATAGGAATGCCACTAATCAACCCACAGTGGGATGTCATTCTTGGTATTGCTCAGTGACCACGGAAGGCTGCGTGTGCTGGGCGATCTACAGCAGTATCTGGTGAAGATGATCATGCACACACCCAGTGTGCAAGTCTTTCTCTCTGAAAATACATCACAAGGAAATTACTGCATATGAGCACATGGGCAGATGTTCAAGATACCTAGTGGCATTTATCGTAAAAACTATACAATATCGGGCCCAGGGCGGTGGCCTAGCAGCTAAAGTCCTCGCTTTGAACTCGCCAGGATCCCATATGAGCGCCAGTTCTAATCCCAGCAGTTCCACTTCCCTTCCAGCTCTCTGCCTGTGGCCTGGGAAAGCAGCCAAGGACGGCCCGAAGCCTTGGGACCCTGCACCCACATGGGAGACCTGAAGGCGGGGCTCCTGGCTTCGGATCGGCACAGCACCAGCCATTGCAGTCATTTTGGGGAGTGAATCAATGCATGGAAGATCTTCCTCTCTGACTCCTCCTCTCTGCATATCGGACTTTGCAATAAAAATAAATCTTTTTTTAAAAACTATGCAATATTTAAATTTTTATTGCCAGTAAAACAAACTACATTCTATTTGTACTCCTTTTGAAAAGACTTTGGTTATTTCCTTATTAATCAGAGTTACAGGAAGAGAGAGAAACAAAGATCCGACTGCTGACTTCATCCCTGGATGGCCGGAAGTGCCAGGAGCTTCACCAGTTTTCTCACATGAGCTGAGGGGCCCCACCACCTCCCCCGAGCACCTTGCCTGCTTTCCCAGGACAGTAGCAGGGAGCTGGATTGAAAATGGAGGAGCCAGGACTTGAACCAATACCAATAGGGCTACTGGTGTTGCAAGCAGTGGTTTTACATGCTATACTACAACGCCAATCCTGTTTGTTCACTTTTTAAAAAGATTTATTTATTTTTATTGCAAAGTCAGATATATATATAGAGAGAAGGAGCGACACAGAGGAAGATCTTCCATCCAGTGATTCACTCCTCAAGTGATCTCAATGGCTGGAGCTGAGCCTATCCAAAACCAGGAGCCAGGAGCTCTTCCAGGTCTCCCACACAGGTGCAGGATCTCAAGGTTTTGGGCCGTCCTTGACTGCTTTCCTAGGCCACAAGCAGGAAGCTGCTGGGATTAGAACCAGTGCCCACTGGTTCAAGGCGGGTTCCCAGCGGGTTCAAGGCGAGGAATTTAGCCACTAGGCCACCATGCTTGATCCACATCTATAATCTTAAGCCATATATTAGTTATAAAGGAAATAGGATTGTCAGTATCAACACTGACAGATTTGAAAGCCTAACATGTAATAGAAAACACTTTGTGATAAACTGTAACATACAAAATACTATCATTCAAGTAAATTGAAAACCCACAACAAGACATTTGATATGGAAACCTGGAGAGTAGAACAATAGCCAAACATCCAGGGGAAGGTCCATCTTAACTGGTCATTGCTAAGAGAGTCTGGCCTTGGGAGAGGAGAGGAACCCAGAGTTTTCAGCAGAGGAATCTACCCTTCGATGTCTTCACAACCCCTTTCTTCCTCTAACTTTCTGAAGAACTTTGGCCAAGCCACAACTTAGCTTGTCTTGGACTAACAAGAGCATTTTTGAGAATGGACTAACAGCTATGCTAGCTTATCACACCTTTTAATGTGCTATAAATCACTAAATCAGGTGTGGTTGGCACTCAACACTGCCTGATAAATAAAGAGGAGGTTTTACTGACAAAGTTTTGAGGAGTCTGCCTGAAACCGAGTGAAGAGATGAAAACTGAGTGGAAAGAAAAGAAAGATGGTTATATTGGAGAAAAACTGCAGGGAATTTCCAACTTTATGAATGGGGTATTTACATAAATCTTGTAAAGAGCCAAGGGATTTACACAGATTGAGGGTCCACCCTCAGGAACAATGTCTTTGAGAGAAGACAGGAGTCAACAAAAGGCTGTGGAGTCCTTGGGTGGTGGGGGACCACCTGCTGAAGCCAGCATGAGCCAAGTAGGTAAGCATAACAGATGCCAAGTAGCAGGCGGGCTTTTCCTGCAAATGGAGAGTTCTTCTGCATACAACAGGAACAAACCATCTATGGAGTTGTTCGGAGGATTAAAGCTCATATATTTAAGGAACAGCACACAGTGCTGGTCACAGCGGATATTTAATATGAGTGCATTGCGATTACTTCTGTGTCGTATGGTTTGTCCAAACAGCATGGTTTCAGTATTCCTAAGTCCCATTTCTTATATAGATGTTGAGACCTGAATGTAGCCTGCCCAACATTTGAGCACTCTGAAGCAGACACTTCACAACCTTCTATGTGCAGCTGAATCCTTACAGGACATTGCAAAAGTATTGTTATTTATTTAAAAGATGAAGAAACAGAAGCAAAAAAAAAAATGTTTTCCCATGCCCTGGTTCACTTCCCAACTGCTCACAAAGACATGAGCCAGGCTGAAGCCAGGAGCCCCAACTCCATCTGGGTGTCCCACATGGATAGCAGATGCCCAAATACTTCTGCCTCCTGAAGTGCACTTTCAGCAGGAAGTGGATCCCAGGACCCTCACCCAGGCACTCCAATATGGGAGGTGGGAGACGCAAGTGGTAGCTCACTCAGACTTACTAAATCAGTGTCCAGAAAGGGGAAGCTGCTTCCTTTTTCTGCCCTTGTAACAAAGAGTTACTGACATGTCCAAGGCTGAGACCTAGGCTAGGGACCACTGGACTGAGGCATTCTTCCCAGGTATAGCCGGCCTTTCACACCTAAGATGACCTCACGGATGATTCTCCAGCAGTGGAAGAGGAAGCTGAGAGGAGATTCCTCAGCTGCAGTGAAGGAAAGGAAGTGGATGCCACAAGAGACCACCTTTCACAGAACTGTTGGTTGACTGAGTATGATGATGCACTCAGGATCCTGGCCCTCCTGTCAGAGTGTGGGCTATGCATGCTGGAAGAGCTGGGAACAGTCCATGCAGGGCATCATCTGGGCAGTACATGGGACCGGGGCGATTTCCTGTGTGGTTGGGAGCCTTCCACACAGCAGGATCATGGTGTTAAGTGTGCTGAGGTCATTTTGAGACTATGAAGCTGAAGGCCATAGGACAGGACTGAGTCCATGCTTTTTTCCAAAATCTGGGGGTTTCCAGTCACATGAGGTGTTGTACATGGATGCATCCCTCCATACTATGCCTGTCTGTATACGATCGTGCCTACGTTTAGCCTTTTCAGGAAATCACAGGCTGTTAGATTTGGCGTCTGTCCTAATTCATCATGACCACAATTTAACTAACTACATTTGTCAAAACCCGATTCCATATGGGGCCCAGTGTTTTAGCCTAGTGGCTTAAGTCCTCACCTTGTATGTGCCAGGATCCCATATGGGCACTGGTTCATATTCCGGCTGTTCCACTTCCATTCCAGCTCCCTGCTTGTGGCCTGGGAAAGCAGTCAAAGATGGCCCAAAGCCTTGGGACCCTGCACCCATATGGGAGACCTAGAATAAACTCCCGGCTCCTGTCTTCAGGTTAGCTCAGCTCCAGCTGTTGCAACCACTTGCGGAATGGACCAGCAGATGGAAGATCTTCCTCTCTGTCTCTCCTTCTCTCTGTATATCTGACTTTCCAGTAAAAATAAATACATATTTAAAAATAAAAAAAAGAATCCATTTTGATATCCTGGGTGGACTGAACATGATTATTGCCGAAATTGAGCATCAGCAACTGATGCAGCCACGTGTGGGAAAGCAAGCAGCCCTTTATTTCCTCTGGAGGGCACCAGTCTGATCCACTCCGTAACGGCTGGGCCTGCATAGTCTGTTCTCTCAAGTTTTTATAGAGCAGTTGCATGAGCTATTTTTAGCGCTGGCAGAGGCATGCACGCACAGCTACAAAGCAACTATACAGCGGTTAGCTCCTGGGCTACTACAGTCCTGGGAACTTCCTGGGCACATACAGCCAGCATTTCTTCGTCTCCCTTCTTATCCTTGACATTTTTCTCTTTACCCTACTTTTCTCTTCCTGTGAAGCCTAGTTTTTTGCTATGTGACTGCTGTACCCTGCAAGGGACCCCTTGTGCTTTTTCTCTATTTGTGTGGAAATGTTCATTTTTGGTGAAGGTTTGCACAAAGCATGATCACCGATCATTTACCAGTCTGTATCTCTTGTCAACTTATAAGGTCATGAAGGTAGCACCAATTTGTTGGTTCTTGGTGTGTGTGTGTGTGTGATCACACTTTTCATTGTCCAGGCTGTGGCAGAAAAGCTCATGGTTGGCATTGTGTGTGAAATGTAATTGATTGACAGCCATTATTTCCATAAAGTCTGCCTTTGGGATGGCTATACCTGCAGACGTAAGAATCTAGAGGGATGTCTGGATGACTTCAGAGAAATATGGATGGGCCAAGCTGTCACACTGCTCCTTTGCCCTCAAGGCTGGGATGGGAAATCCAGGTCTGCCTGTTGGGTGGGTGCCCTGTAAGCTGGACCAGTTGTTTCCCTGCTCTGTCCTCAGGTGCCCACCTCGAATGTGGGGTTTGGACCACAGTCGCAATTGTCCCTCATTTCTGAAGCTCCGTTTTCTTTAAAGCCACATGGGTTGCACTCAGAGGTTATTAAGACAGGAGCATTGAGGAACTACCAATCCTTTAGGGCAGCTGCCCCAAGAGCATCACAGCCTCTGATGACTGTGAGGAACCCTGCTTCCCTGGGCGTCCACGCATTGTCTGTGCCTCCCAGGAGAAACAGCCCTCAGCAGGCAGGCACTGCCATCCCGTAAGTAAAGACTGCAAGGGTGCCAGAGAACAACAATAAACACCACTTTCATTCAGATCTGCTTCCTCCTTGAATTTCAATGGTTACAACAGGCTTTTGGGTGCCTTGCTGAGGAAGTGTTTGGAAAATCATGAAAGTGCAAGGGCTCCCAGAGGGGATATTTTCCCCTGAATATCAGAGCTTCTCAAAGCAGCAGGAAGTGCTGATGGTCTCCAATCAGCCACTCTCCCGTAGAGAGGAGGCGGGGAACAGAATTTTCACCTCCAGGTGCCACTCGATTTTCTGTTTTAAGAAAGACAATTTCCTTCCAAGAGCAGCTCAGATTTGGATGTCACACTCTCCAAAGAGCGAGGCTGGACCACTCCTTTTCTGGTGCTTGTCCCCATGCTGCACTTACCACCCAGGGTTCAAATGCCTGTTCCCCAGATGAAGATTTCCACTCCCCCTGCATCACAGTTCAGTCTTCCTGCCAAGAGACCTTGGGACAAGATGTACACAGAAGCACGCTTGAGCATGAGAAAAGTGAGAAATTGAAGGGAAAGGGGCCAATAAGAAAGCTAATGACATCACTGCTTTGCTGACCACAGAGCGGCTTTGCACATAGATCTGTTTCTCTGGTGGTTAGTGCTTGCTTATCCCAGTTCTCTAGTGCCTATTAATATTCTTGGAAACCACTTAGTTGTCATATAATTAAGCCCCTTTTTGAGAAGTTTCTGTCTCTATTGCCACCCATCTCATGTGTATAGGACTGTCTGTATGTCATCCCATTGAGGGGATTTCTTTCCCTGTAGTGAACCCTGCTGCCATTTGGTCCACATAACTAACCCTTTACTCTCTGCACCTTCATCCTGGCAGGGAGCCACTGCCAATCCTCTCTTGATGAGTGGGGTGGTGAGGCTCTTGACCACCTGAGACGGGATTCCAGGAGCATCCAAAGGGGTCTCTTATGGTAACCACAACTATAGCTACACACCCAAACAGGGACATAAAAAAGACATTGGTGACTGGGATGTCTTGTGAGAATCATGGAATTAATAAAACAGCTTAGTTGGGATATTCAGGGACATTTGTATATGAAGTGGGGAGTGTATGAAAGAGATGCAGGCCACTCATTATGACCCTAAGCTAGCAGCAAGACACAGGACACCACAGGTCTCACAAGGAACCCACTCTGCCTGGCACACAAAGGAAGTAACTGAGCTTGACGCAGAGACTGAGTAACTTGCTCAAGTTCACAACCAGCAACTGGCAGAACTGGGACTCAAACCCAGCTGGCTCTGAAGCCTGGCTGTCGCACAATATTCTGTCACACTAGAAGCCACATTTTGGAGGCTAAACTAGGAAGAGTTAATGTGGTGGAAATGGACTAAAAAGAGAGTGAATTAGGCAAGAAGTCCATTCAGAAAGAATCTCATAATCACTGAATCCTGGCCCCACTATCACTTCCAAGTGCAAGAAGGCGCCCTGTTCCCTGGAATAGTGACAGTTGCATGAAAGGAATACTAGGAATGCTGCAAAAGTCACCAGAGTAAAAGATGTGGAAATGCATAGGCAAAGCACTTCATTCATCCCGGAGTGCAGAGGTCAGACCTCAGGGATGAGGAAAACCATAGCAAGACGGGCAGAAGTCCTAGAACCTGCAGGCCTAGCATCACCTGGCCTCGGGAAATCCTGAAGTGAAGTTTGTCAGAAAGGTGGGCTCACCTTTCTGAATCTCAGCATTCTCATGGACAAAGCATAGCTACCAATATCCACCTTACTACCCATCCATCCTTTGGCCCCTGGTTCCAGTTTGTGCCTGGGAGTGTTTCCCAGGCAGTGAGATGCCCAACACTCACAGTGGTTCTGTGGGGACCTGAGCCCAGGGCATCTGGGTCCCCAGCCTATGTGCTCCAGCCAGTGCTTAGCTGTGTTGAACCTAGCTCTGCTGAAGAAGGATTCTGAGATGAAGACAGGCACTCAAAGGTGAGTCATGGTGCTGGGACCAGAGGCAGAAATAGGACAGGAAAAAGAGTGTCCACAAAGATCTAAGAGGAAGTTGAACAGAAACTATCAGCCCAGACACAGTGGACAACTAGTCCAACCCAGAACCCTTGAGGAGCTTGCAAAGGTGTCATGCTGAAGGTTGATGGATGAGATGTTGATTCTTCAGCAGCTCCTATCCGCCATTGGCCAACATGGTCCGTGGAGAGGGAACCCTATCTCACCTCTGGGTTGTACACACACAAGTGCCTGAAGATTCCTACCTGGGGTCAGAGAGAAGAAGCACAGGGAAGATGCCTAAGTTTACCCCATCAGGTTACACCTGTGTGAATCTGGGCCATGCCATGACTGGAGAGAGAGTGAGACTGTGGAGCTGTAGAGAAGGATGCCAAGCCCCCTGGTACTTTGATGTGCAGCATCCCAAGTCACACTCTGCTGGAATCTCTCACATTCATCTCCAGCTCCCTGAATGCCCCCTGGCCCCAGCCACTTGGCATTAGGACCCATCCCCCACATCCTTATGTTGCAGAAGTTCTTCACATGTCTTGCATTCTTAGCAACAAAACTTCTCAGAGGGTATTTTTATTCCCATGAATAGAGGAAGTTGAGATTCATAAAGAGTTTAACCAGCTTGATGAAGGTCACACAAAGAATGACCAGGATTTGGAAAGAAAGTCTGGAATCCAGACAAAATCTGAATTCTATCCCCATTATCCTGCTGGAGCAGTCATTCCACAGCATCTAGCGGTGCCAGCTACATGTGGCTTCCTTCAAGGGCTTGCAGCGAGCCACATTTGCTATAGAAGGCAGACTCCCCAAACGAGATTGAAACATCCTTCATAATTTAGTGCAAGTGATTTCCTCCATCCCCCAACATTATTGTAAATATTTCTCCTAATCAAAATGTAAAAGACCTCATGGATATTTTTTTCTAAATAATAGAGCTCTTTGGGCCCTTTTCTGGGGATATAACTTGAATCAAGGAATCTAGGAGTTCCAGCAGACAGCAAGAACAGCGGAGCTATCGAGGATCCTTGGGAGTGTCCACTCCAGAGAAAAATTTCCACTGACCAATGCCAGCCTTGAATTGAGCCGTTGAAAAGACACCCTGCTGACCATCTGCTTACATGGCTCTCAGTGGATCAGTCAATGTTTCCTGGCAGCTTTCTCTGTGCCACACACAAGCTGGGCACAAGGGCAAATACACCAGCATACATCGTGCCAGCAGACCCCATCTTCGTGTTTAACTCTCAAAGCACACATTGCATTATCCATGCATTCCCTACTTTTAGATCTAAACATTATTGCGACTTTCAGAGCTCTTTCACTCACTGGCTGAAGGCCAGCTGGGATGTTAACCCAAATCACAGTGGCTCTAGTCACTCTGTTTTTTTCACTTTATTCCTTCTTATGCAGGGTCCATCTCTACAGCAATGACAAAAGCCCCACTTCAGAAAGCCGTTTCCATGGTAGGCTCATCTTTGCAAAGTGCTGCTTTCAAAGCAATGCCTGGCTGGTATATGGGAACTTGAAAATCATGGAGTTCTCACCAAGCCCTAACTGCAAAGGGTGACTCACTGTGCCTCAGCGGTTGGTGTGAACAGTGGTGTTACACTCATCACCTGCCTTCCTCCTTAGGCGTGCCAAGCACAGGGTGCCCATGCGATCGGTCCCCAGCAAATACCCTGGACACGGAGTTTGTAATGAGCTTTTATAATGTGCAATGTTTCACACCTATTGTCCCAACATGTTGCTGCAGAAGTCATGTAAGTTCTGTGAGGCTCCACTGCTACCCAGCCCTTATTTACAAAGTCTGCATATACTCTAATATGGAACGTATAGCAAGAAATATGTACTCAAATTTCAATTTTATTTACTTTTGAAAAATTTTTATTTTTTGTGATACAGTTCCAAAGGCTCAGGAATTTCCCCTTCATCACTCAAATATAAATTTTAAAAGATATCGGCAAAGATCTAAGATCAAAGTCCTGAACCTTCAGTCCACGTATTTTGGTAAGAAACTCAGTTTCATCAGCTCAGCTACAACCAGTGAGGACCGAGTCATGGGGTCTGATAAGCTGAATGGAGTGTTCACTGGTGTCACTACACTAAGAGCTTCCTCTAGTGCCGTTGTTTCATGTTGCCAAGAACCCCCGCAGGCGGTTGTCTCTCGCTCTACTTTCCGTAGAGGAATCCTCACTTATGTCCATGGGGTCGTTTCTCTAGAGACTCAAAGCTAGAGGTGGAACTCAGTTCAGGAGCCAAAGACCGTGACAGCTCTCACGACCCCAGATGAATTCATGGTGACTTGCTAAGCTTTGGGTCTAGATCTGAAGGTATACTGACAGGAACAAGTCTTGGCTGGGATTTGGTAGTGCCTTTCAAGTGCACCTGCATCATGGGGTATTTTCCTTCTTTTAAAACATTTTATTGAAAGATAGTATACACAACATGAAATGCACATAAGTGTACAGATAAGTAAGTTTTTGGTCCTTTGATCATACTCAAAAGCATTGCCAAAATCATTTTAAAATATCACTACCACAAATTCCTTACTACCGCTCCATCGGCGTTTCACTTTAGACACGTGAAATGAAACTTCATTGTCATTTATATGATCTGATTCAGCGAAGCAATGTTTATAATCAGATATGTCTATTTTCATGCAAGTACCAAGCCCTGTAATATGTCTTGAAATCTGGTAGTGTGATGCCTCTGGCTTTGTCCTTATTGTTTAAGGTTGCTTTGCGTATTCACAATCTTTGAATTTCAACATTGTCTCTTGAAGTTCTGCAGAAATTGTCGCAGGTGTTTTGATTGGGGTCATATTGAATCTGTGAGTTGGTTGGTAGTGTGGACAGTGTAATGGTAATTACTCCAATCCATAAACACAGATTTTTTTCCATTTTTCATGTTTTCTATTTCTTTCATTAATATTTTATAATTTTCATCGCAAATTTCACACCTGACCTTAGCCAAAAGACCAAGAAGTGAGTCATGTAGATCTCATCCACACACTTGATTACTTTATCCAAAAATATTTAAATTTTTAGAGCTATTGTGAATGGAAACTATCTTATTAGCATTTGCTCAGCTAGTTTATAAAAATGCTATCTATTTGTTTATTATTTTAATTCTCTATTGGAAAGTCAGATTTACAGAGAGAGGGAGAGTCAGAGAGGAAGATCTTCTAACTGCTGGTTCACTCCCCAAGTCACTGCAATGGCTGAAGCTGAGCTGATCTGAAGCTAGGAGCCAGGAGCTTCCTTCAGGTCTCTCACATGGGTGGAAGGTTCTAAGGCTTTGTACACTCCTTGACTGCTTTCCCAGGCCACAAGCAGGGAGCTGGATGGGAAGTGGAGCAGCCAGGATTAGAACCAGTGTCCATATGGGAGCCCGGTGCATGTAATGTGAGTACTTTAGCCACTAGGTTACTGCACCAGGCCCCAGTGCTATTTATTTTTATGTATTAATTTTTATATGTTGCAGCTTTGCTAAATTGTCATCAGTTCTAGTCATTTCTTAAAGTAGTGTTTGGTTCCCATCCAAGAGGATCACATCATTTGACTTAATGACTTATATCATTCTGATTTCTTTTTCTTACCTAACATCTCTGATTAATGCTTCCAAAACTATACTGAATACTGTTGGTGAGAGTACCATTGCATGGTACCGGATGTTCCTGGAAATTCTTCCAGGTTTCCCCATTCAGTGTGATGATGGATGTGTGTTTGTTGCTTAATGCCTCAATTATGTTGAGATATGGACCTTCTAAACCCAATTTTTACGGTTTTTGTTATTTATCAGATCCTTCGTCTGCATCTCTTTATATAATTATACAGTGTTTATTCTTCATTTTCTTACGTGATGCATCCTGTGTATTGATTTGTGTATGTTGAAACATTCCTGTAATAAATCCCACTTGGTCAGTGGGTTACAGCCTTTTTGATGTGTTGGTGGATTTGATTTGTTAGTGTTCGCTGACTTTTGCATGTATGGTTATTAGGGATATTGGCCCATAGGTCAGTATTTTCTTAAAGCTCTCTATGATTTTGTGTTTAAGGTAATGCTGATGTCAGAATGAGTTTGAAAGGCTTTCTTTTTTCTTTTTTACATCATTTTATGACACAGTTTCATAGGCTCTGGGATTTCCCCAGTCCCTCCCCAAACCCTCCCCCGATTTTGAATTCCTCCATATTGTTACAGTGGTACAATTCATAACCAGTCATGATTCCCTCATTGCGGGCATGGACTATGCAGAGTCTAGCATCTTATTGTCCAGATAAATTCAACAGTTTCATTGGGAGATCATCCTTGGTCTGAAAGTAGAGCTGGCAGAATATCATCCCCTCCAATGAGATGTCACTACGTAACTTCAGCAACAGGAGGAAACATCAAAGTTAACAACATCATGAAGTTAATTAACATGGTACTGAGTGACCAATATGTTAGGAAATGCAAGTTCTTAACCACATCCTGTAACTACTTGCTTGGCATCTCAATTTTAGTATATACACAACCAGCTCAATTGGTTTGAATAGTCTAAGAGATATTTTTTCTTAAAAGGTTGGTGGAATTCAGCACTCAAACTACCAAGTCTTGAGCTTTTTTGTTGGGTGGATCTTATTATTGATTCAAACCGTGTCTTGGCTATTTGTTTGGGTTTTCCTCCTTTTAGTGTGTGTGTTAGCTGGACCAGTGGTTTTAAAAATCCTGTTGACATAAAAAAAATTCTTGATTATACCAATTTTTGTATATATTTTAATTTCTATTTTTTGTTTATAATGTATTATTTGCTTTCTTCTGTTAGCTTTGTGTTTGGTTTATGTTTGTCTTTTAAGATGTATAATTAGATGATTTGTTTGCTACTTCTCCAATCTTTTGATGTAGGCAATTATTACTATAAAACTTCCTATTAACACTGCTCTTACTATATCACAAAAGGTTTTGCTTTCACTTTCATTCATTTCAAGGGAATTTTTCAATTTCTTCTTTGATATATTTTATAATACACTATTCATTCAATACTGTGTGGGTTTTATTTTTGTTTTGTTGTTTTTCTAGTTTATAAGAGTTTGTTTATTTTCCAGGATTTTTTTCTTCGTAATATCATAGTCAGGAAAGTTACATGACGCAATTTCACTTTCACAAAATTTGTTAACACATTTGTGGCCAACTGCATGGTTACTCTGGAGAATGTTTCTTCAGTGATGAGAAGAATGTGTTTTGTACAGATGTGGGATAAAATGTTAGGTATCGATTAGGCCCATTTGGTCCATATTGTAGATTAATTCAGCTGCTAAGTTGTTCACTTTCGGTCTAGTTGTTCTGTCAGTTGATGAAACTGGAGTTTTAAAATTTTCCCCGATTATTATTTTCTTAGGATTTATGTCTCCATTTGAATTTGTTCACCAAAGGTATTCACCAATTTATAAAGCATCAAACAGTGTGTGCATATATATATGTGCTGTATATGTGTGTGTATATATATATATATGCTATAGTCATTTTTTATTGCTGAATTTATCCCTTATTACACAGTGACCTTTTGTCTTGGAGTCTGTTTGATCTCCTAAGAGTACAGCTTTTGATGTCTATCTCCACGGAATGTCTTTTTTCATTCTTTGCTTCCAGGCTCTGAATATCTTTATTGTACGTTTCTTACAGGCAGCATATAGATGGCTCTTGTTTTTTTCTATCAGTTCAGGCAATCTATATCTTATTTTAATTTTTAATTGGTTTTTACCAGATTCAATGTGATCTGTAGATGTAATTCTACGGATGTAATGATATTTCCTTCCTTCCTCTCACTCTTCTTCCTGCCCCCTTTCTTGTTACCTTCTTTTTTTAGTTTTTGAGATAACATATTTTAAATTTACGTTTCAGTGAAGAAGATTAATAGTTCATTGAATAAGAAGTTTAAGAAGTCAAAAGCAAAAAGACCTTAGTTTAATGGCAATACAGACAATAGTTATAAACAATAATTGAATAGAAAAATGTCTATTTCAATCTTAGCATGTGACTGCATGGGAACTCAACTGCAACCTGGATTCCTCTGAGAAGCAGAGAATTCCTCACGCCTACACTTCTGCCTACACCTCCCACAATCACTGGTTGCAGGAGATCAATTCTCCTCACTGATGGTTGCCCTGCCCCAGCCCTGACAGCTTCTGGGCTTCTGAGAGCAGCAGAATCTTCTATGACTCCCCGAGTCAGGACAGGTTTCAGCTACAACTCTTACCACAGCAAATTGAATTCATTGCTTTGGTATGCAGGTCTAAGGGGGCTACCACTTTACAGAGCACAGTAGTCACCGGGACCTCTATTGGCTCCCAGGCCAGACTCAAAGCTGATGGGAACCCTGGAAGTCTCCCTGAAAGCTGCCAGTGCCGGACGTGGCTTCTCTCACGTTGCGTGGGAAGAGGATGCTATCCAGCAGTTTGAACGTAGGAGTGGCCAGCAGCAGTGAGCTTGTCTGTCCTCTTTCCGCACTGCCCCATGCAATGAGTCTCTGTTCTGTTCTGTCCATTCTTTACTAAAGGAATCTCTCAATCTGTCCCCGGGAATGTGGTCTTTCCTTTGTTTTTCTGGTATCTTTCTGTGCGTGAGATAAATGCTGCTTAGCATCCTTCAGCCGTGTTGGCTGTTTCGCTGGGGTGTTTTCACATCTCTGAAATGATCCAGTGACATGGTCACTGGGTGCCTACAATTGGTGTGATTGGACCCCACTTTGGAGCTCAGGCATTCAGCCCTGTTGACCAATAGTTCAAGGGAATCAGTTGGCCAGAATTAAAACTGGGTCTTAGATAGAAGCCCACAGACTCATACCACTGTCTCCCTACAAGTGCTTCCACTCGCAGGAACTATTGTAGGTTATCATTTTTGCAAGAAAGAGGCACAACTTCACTGCAGAAATTGCCTGGGGAGGTGGGGACCTCAGAGAGACACTCTGGCAGTGGCTGACCTTTAGCTGGCGTCCTCCAACTGTGACCCAATCAAGCATAATGAGCTTAGAAGAAGGCTTAGAGTTGTTTTCTTCTCTGCATCCTTTTTCTCCCAGACTTTATTGGGACTTTAGCAGAAGGCTGTTTTTCCTTCTGCACTTATTTATATTTAGCCTGAGCATCCTGTTAATTACAGAGCAGTTACAGGAGAATTAGGGACACTATATATAAATTTGCCATTTATGCAAATTGGAAGGAGAGAACAAAGAAAAATTAGCTTAATTAGTCTAATTGCTGAAAAAGTGGGAGGTGAGGCAAACATAGCTTTAAGCAAAGGAAAAGCAGAGGAAGTCTCCAGGAAGTGGTGACCCAAATCAGCCTGGGTGGCAGGGCTCTGACCTTTTTATGATGTCAAGACCTTGCTGAGACTTTGGGATGACTGGAAGCCTTGGAGAGGAAGGACTGAGTGCTTTCAACATGAAAATGCCACGTGATTGTTCAAAAATGGAACAAAGTTCTTGCTTCCTGGAGGGTTGTTCATCTGTGTGTGAGTGGTGTTTCAGGTGGGTAAAGACAGAGAACACCTTATGTCTTTTCTCATTGGCCAGGCCAGCACGTGCTTGAAAAGCTGCCTAGAAGCCATGATGCAGATGTAAGTCTCACTGCTCTCATGAAGCTTGGGAGAGAGAAATTAGGAGGCGTTGAACAAATGATGTGTTAAGAGCACAGTCAAATGGTCTGAGGTATGTGGTTGCCTGTCCCAGTTACATTTTGATTTTCAACATTTTTTAAAAGGTTTATTTATTTTTTATTGTAAAGTGAGATATATAGAGAAAAAGAGAGACAAAATTCCTCCATCCACTGGTTCACTCCCCAAGTGGCCATGATGGCCGGAGTTGAGCCTATCCAAAGCCAGAAGCCAGAGCTTCTTCCAGGTCTCCCATGCAGGTGCAGGGTCCCAAGGCTTTGGATTGTCCTCGATTGCTTTCCCCGGCCACAGCAGGGAGCTGGACGGGTAGTGGAACGGAACTCCTGTCTACTGGGTCACTTCTGCAATGCCCACAAAGGCCTGGTGGGACTGAAACAGGTTGAAGCTGAGAATTGATCTCAAGTCACACTCATCCATGTGGGTGGCAGGGACCCACATGTTTAAGCTATCACCTTCTACTTTTCAGGCTTGGCATTAACAGGAAGCTGCAATTAGGAGCAGATTTGAACCCAGGCACTCTAGTGCAGAATACAGGGGTCCCAACTGGGGACTTAACTACGAGGCTAAGTATCACTCCCCATTTTGATTTTATATAAACAAAAGTACATACTTTTAATATAAGTATTCATCATACACTATCTGGAACATAATTATATTAAAATGTACTTTGGTGCTTATTTAAAATTCAAATTAACTGAGAGTCCTATACTTGTATTGTTTTTTCTGGCAATCTCCTGAGAAAGAACAGACAAAATTTCTCTCCTAAATCTTCCCAGGACCTTAGGAAAAACCCAGTTGCTTAGTTTCGCCCAGCCAAATGCAGGTCTCCTCGGCGTGGTGACATTAGTGGACAGAGTGGGCGACCTTTGGGAGGTTAACACAGAAGCAAGGGCTCCAGGGAATCCTGGGCTCTGCAGTCCCACTTGGCCCTGCGTTTTCCCCGGCTCTCTGAATCTACAGTACAACACCGGACAGATCAGAGCCAGAAAGGTTCTGGGTTCCATGACTGCCAAGCATAGAGTTCTGGGTACATTTGCTGTGTGTTATTCCAAAAGTGTGCGTGTGTTAACTTGTTCATTCCCTCCATAACTCATTGGAGGTGGACAAGTCTGGCCTCGGTTCAGAGCTATGAAGACAGGCAGAGAGACCTCAGAGATTCCAGGGAAAGTGACTAATCAGCCTGAGAGCTGAGATTTAGCCCTGCAGTCTGGCTCCAGGGCCTTCGCTCTCAGGTATACACAGAGCTGTCCAACAGTGGGATTTGCAGTCTGACAACGAGATAAACAGAAACCTGCTCAGTTATTCAGTGTGATTCTGTTCAAAAGGCAGTGGATTCCAAGGTGGCCTGTGTGCTGGAGGTGAAACAGGAGGGCAGACTGAGCTGTGCATTTCCACATGTGCATCTGTCATTGTGGTCTATTGGGAAGGAAGGGAGCTCAGGGCTTTGTCTCTGTCTCCATGTAGGATGGGTGACTTTGTAAGAACATGAACTAAGGGTGCACATCTGAAGAAGCTCTGGTTTTCCTCCCGAAGACTGTAGGGGTTGCATCCAGCGGCACGGCATTCAGAGTAAATGATTTGCATGTTCCTCATCTACTTTAGATTCAGTTTCCCACTAGGGAGCATCCTGGGAGGAAGAAGGTGTGATTCAAGTACTCAGGTCCCCGTCACCTACGTGGGAATACTGGAAAATGGGATTGCGGTTCAGGCTTCCAGCCTGGACTAGCTTTGGGTATTGGAGATATTTGGGGAGTGGGCCAGTTGTTGGAAGTTCTCTCTCTCTCTCTCTCTCTCTCTCTCTCTCTCTCTCTTGCTTGCTCGCTCTCTTTCTCCTTCTCCTCCTAGATGCTCTGGCTCCAAGCAGATAGGTTCTCATAGGCCTTTGGTTCAAGCCAGAGGTGAAACATGGAGTTTCTCTCCGTTTGTTAGAAACACAGAAACTCTCACCAGGCCTGAAGTGTCTGTCCTGAGCTGGTGTGCTTGCCAGGGCCTCTAGCAATCTCCCTGGATCATGCAACAGATGTTTTCCCTTAAACACAGGCTGCTAGAGAGCATGTACTAGATGATTGAAAGAGACAGATAAAATTGCCCAAAGAGAAGGGGAAAAGATGGTAGCAACACTGAAATGACTACATGAAAAACACATGAAGAAACAGGGGTCCGGAACCTAAGAAGAGCAGTAGGGTAGGGAGATGCAGTCACCAGCTTCCAGTTTCTGAAGGCTGAGATCTTCAGAGGGGAGGGACTGCCTGTCTCCACGGGGCAGGACCAGCTCTGTTAAATGTGAGCCGCACATTGTATGTATGTCAGCATATATGTATGTATATACATGCATTTGAAAAAAAACTTATTTATTTATTTTATAGAGCTACAGAGAGAAGGGGTGATGGAGAAATAGAAAGAGATCTTCCATCCACTGGTTGTAGGTCCAGGTCGAAGTTAGGAGGCAGCAGCTTTATCCAGGTCTGCTATGTAGACAGTAGGGACCCAAACACTTGGGCCATCTCCTGCTGCTTTTCTCACACCATTAGAATGGAGCTGGAAATGAAGTGGAGTATCTGGGACATGAACTGCCAGCATTATAGGTAATAGCTGTTTGCCCTGAGCCACACATTTTTTAAATTAATTAATTAATTAATTAGGCAGAGAGAGACAGTCTCCAACACTAGTTCATTCTCCAGTGGCTGGTGTAAGGTAGTGGCTGAAGTCAGGAGCAAGGAACTCATCAGTCCAGGTCTGTTACAGGCATGGCACGATCCCAAGTACTTTCAGGGTTGCCTCCCAGGATCTGTATTAGCAGGAAGCTGAAGTGGGAGCCGCAGCCAGATATTGAACCCAGGTACTCTGAAGTGAGACATTTGTAAATGTTTTAGCCATCAGGCTAAATAATTGTTCTGAGTATTGATGTTAATAACCGTTCGTTGGTTATTGGTCATTTTGAGATAATAATGGCTGACTTCCTCTGTTGTTGATGATAGTCTGGCAGACACGTTGGTGAAGTCATGGAATGTAGGGAACAAATCCAGACAACTTGGCTCATTGTGTTGAGATCATTCTTTTAATCCCAAATCTTCTTTTCTAATGCTCTTAGTTGCTCTGCACCTTAACGTATTTCCCTAAAGGGCTGGAATCCTGCTCAGGTTTTCTTAACATTTGACACTGGCTTGGGAATGGTGAGAAGGAAGACTCAACATTGGTCAGATATATCCCTACCCATAGGGCCCAGGGATTGATTAGGAAAGTCACAGGCAATGGGTACCTGGGTGCAGGTGAGCTATTTTGATGTTTCTCCATGTCAATAAGGAGGAGCCATTGTTCTAGACCTCAGTGGAGAGGTGACACAGAGGCTACAAGGAGAGTTTGCCAAGTCTCTGATATCTGCTGTGTGAGGAATGATTTGAAGGTCATCATGGAAACGGAGACCCTTCTACCCTGGACCCAGCGCCATTTCCTTTTCCTCACAGCTCATGAAATTCATGCAGATCCACCTGTTCACCACTCAGACAACCCGGCATTTTACCTGAGCATCCCACCCCTATCTGCCAACCCCTTCCCCAACCTGTCCACTTACCAGTCATCCTTAGACATTCACCTGCAGGCACCAATCCCCCGGGTCCTGCCCTCAGTCCCTCCCACTCTCACCCCCCACCATGCCTTGTGAGCTCACCTGAACATAAGGAGCCCAGGTGCCTCCATCTTCCCCTTTTTCCTTGCTGGTTTTCCTACTGCCTCGGTCCTGCTCCTGCCCCGATGGAATAAACCTCCTAATATACCTCCTTGCATCTGGTGTTTTTGGCTCACGGTAAAAGCACCAGACTGTGGGAATTAGCTGCGCGTAATAATATAAGAACTAGAACTTTAAGTCTTTTAACTAACATGCTGCATGCCTAGAGCTGAGAGCCTAGGACAAGCAGATCCAGATTCCACAGATCAGAGAACAACGTGGAGCCATTTGTTGGCTTACATCTCTTTCTCATAGTGACAGGGAGAAATGCACAAGGAAAAACTGCTTGTCCCTGAGGGTGTGGGGCCACAGGAGGTGTCCACCTTGTGTCCGTGGCAGCAGTCAGATTCAACACAGAGAAACATCTATACACATTCACAAACACCTGCACCCACCAAGAGCTGCAGAGAGCATTCATCAACAGCCATGTATCCACAAGCAGCTGCATCTAAGCCATGCTCCCCAGTTGCTCACAGACAACAGTGGCCAGGTGCCAAAACATTACATAACAGACTGTAGGTCTGTGGGTTGCTGAGACACCAGGTACCATAGAGAAAGACATGGGAAACACAGAGATAAAGGGTCAAGGGCATCTTCTCAAATTCACTTCCTCATCATCCCACTGGGTCGGCCTCAGGACTGAAGGAGGCAGGATGTCCACTTTGCCTCATTTCAGAAGGGAGAGAATAAGAGGTGCTTACCCCCTACCTGGAGCCATACACTGAGGAAGGTCCAGAGCCAATATTTCAGGTTCTAAATCCCATGACAACTCTATTCCGTTGCCTGAACCTCAGACTTGTTGTAGAAGGTATTAGAGGGTAGCAGGCAGGCAGTAGCTCGTTCTGCTTCACAAATTGCACATAATTTAGGAAAATAAATAAGACTTCTGGAGATGGAATTTTAAAACCTGTGCAAAGCAAGTCACCACACATAGAAGCACATGACACATGTCCATCCTTGAAGACCTGGATTAATTTAAGGAAGAGAGGGAAGAGGCACACAAATTACAACAGAACAGGAAATGTTTGGAGCATTTTGGAAGATGGTTCAATAAAAAAAATGTGCCAGATCATGGTCTAAAAATTAGCTTATTGAAAGTAAATTACCGTGTTCTGTGAGCTGTAGGCAAAGTATAATATGTCTCCTACCAACTTATTCACACCAGGCTCCGGCTATTGGAGCATATCCCAGTATTGCACAGAATAGAATCCAGATGAGGTTTCTAAACAGAGGATCTGGTATTCTAGAACAGGGTGAGACCTGTGCAGGAGCGAATAGGAGGAAGCAAGCCTTTTTGTGCAGGCTCTACCAAGGAGTGCATCTTAGTCACAACAAGAATGGACAAGAGGGATTATTACTAATCAGCAGATGTAAGCATTTTCAAGGATTTGACTGAGAAGTCATATGTGTCCTATATCAAATTATTTCATTAGAAACAACAGGGTTGTCCAGGAAAGAAAAACTTTTAAAATCAGGCTTGTTTATCATTTACATGACAAAGTGGGTTAAGGGAAAGGCTACATTAGCCTGTTACTGGATAATAAATTATGATGGAAACTAATGGTTAATGTGACAATTAGCATCCTGGTTTTATGTGTAGACTAGGGTCATTTGGGGCCATCAGGAAGTGCCTGGGGCCACAACCCACCTGAAGACCTAGATGCCCAGGAAAGCCACACTCACGGCTAGCAGGTAGTGCTGTCATTTGTGATCTCAGTGGTCTCTCCTGACCAGCACATCTACGAGGGGCTGCTCTACGGGTGCTCCATGGCCTCTTGCAGGTGTTCTGGTCAAGGGTGACAGCTGAGATTACATGGTAGATGAGTGTGGGGTGGAAATTCACCAAGAGCAAGAATCCCGAGAGAAGCAGCTAGATACTTCCCAGGATCGCTATGGCCTAACTCAGAGGGCCGGGAAGACTGCCTCTTAATGATGAAGGTCAGCCTTGTGTGTGAGAGGAGGCGAGCTGAGAGCTCAGTATGTGAGGGTCCAATGATTCAGCTCATCAGGAAACTAGATGTATGATTCCACATCTAGAGTCAAAGAAATCGGAAGTTCTATACAGCCTATGATGAAGCAAACACAAAAGAACAATATAGTTTAGGAGGGTGAAAGACTGGGGTGGGTTTCATGAAGGAGGGGACTAATTCAGTACAAGAAGAAATGAGAAGCAGGTGTTTGTTCTGGAAAGTGTGTACTGTGATATAAGAGGAAAATGCACTTGATAATTTGAGAGTAACAAAAGGACTCTATGAACCAGGGGAAATCTGTGAGGCATTCTGGGAGATGTAAAAACCTTTACACCTCCAGATCTCCACAAACCAGAACTGTTACTGCTCAGCAGCAAAGTTAAGATTAGATACTCTGACTTTACCAAACGTGATGTATTATGAATCTCGACCAATCTGGTAAAGTGGTAGGTGGCCAAGAATATAAAATATTTCCAAAACATTTCTTAGAAATATACACAAGTGTAGGGTTTGTATTGTCCAGATTGTTACTTGGAGTGAAGTTCTTTTTTATTTAAATTTTAGTTTTTATTATTATTATCATTTTATGATACAGTTCCATAGGCCCTGGGATTTTGCTTATACCCTCCCAAAGTCCCTTGCCCTTCACTGAGTTCCTCTATATCATTACTATAGTATAGTTCTTCCTGCACAATCATATGTCCTTCATTGCAGGCATGGACAATGGCAGAGTCCAGCATCCTATTGTTAAGATACAGTAAACAGTTTCATTGGGAGTCCATCTTTGTCTGGAAGTAGAGATGCATACTGCATTGTATCCTCACATCTGGATATGATAGTCTCCATTACACATGTACTGTACATCCCCTTAAATGAAAAGCTACAATACAAAATCATCAACAGCAAGAAAAACAAATTTACAACACCATGAAGTTAAATAACCTGCTACTGAATGACTAATGTGTCACTGAAGAAGAGTAAAAGAAAATCAAGAATCTTCTTGAAGAAAACGATGCTACTATATGATCTATGAGTCAGTGAAGAATTCAATGAATTTAATCAGAAGAAATTGTTTTGAAGAGATGAAACTAACAAAAAACCATGAAACCCATGAGATACAATTTCCACTGATCTTTGTTGGTGAAATGTGTCTCCCGTAGGCAATAAATAGATGGGCTTTGTTTTTTAATCCAGTCTACTCATCTATGTTATTTGATTGATGAGTTTAAGCCATTTACATTCAGGGTTAATACAAATAGGTTGTAATTTGGTCTTGTCATTTTAGCAATTTTTTCCTGTTCAGTGATGTAGTCTTCCATTATTTTTCTGGGATGTTCTCCACATTTGCCTTTGGTTTAGGTGGGTGCTATTCCTTTTATCTGTCAAGAGAACATCTTTAAGCATCATTTGTAGGGCAGGTTTGGAAGAGACATATTCTTTTAACTTTTCTTGACTGTGGAAGCATTTTATTTTATTTTATTTTATTTTATTTTATTTTATTTTCAAAGACAAAGGAAGATTTGCTGGATATGTTATCCTAGGCTGATATTTTTTTTTCTTTTAGAATCTGGAATATGTCACTCTATTCTCTTCTGGTCTGTAGAGTTTCCTGTGAGAGATCTCCTGTGAGTTTAAATGTCATTCCTTTACATGCCAATTGATTTTTTTTTCATGTGCACATTTAAGGATCTTTACCTTATGTTCAATTGAAGAGAGCTTGATGATCATATGTTGTGGTGAAGATTGCTTTTGATTAAGCCTGTGGAGTTCTGTGCCTCTTCTGGGTGTTGTTTCCGAATTCTTTCCCTAGATTAGGGAAATTTTCCTTTAAAATTTCATTAAATACATTTGTATACCCAGCTTCTCTTTCTGCACCTTCTGGGACTTTCATAACTCTTATGTTTGGTTTTTCAATAGTGTCTCTTAATTCTTGAATACTTTTTAACCTGATCCAGCGCTGCGTCCAGCTTTTTGTTTGTTTTATTCTGGTGACAGGAAATGTCTTTGAATTTTGAGATTCTTTCTTCTGCCTCCTTTATGCTATTTTGGAGACTCTTCATTGTGCTTTTAATTTGCTCCGCTGTATTCTTAATTTCTGATATATCAGCTTTCATTTGGTTCATTTCCAGTGTGACACATTCCTTGAATTCCTTGAATGCCCACTGTACGAGCTTCTCATTGTTGATAAGTTTTATAATAAGTGGTTTGAAATCTGTATCTCCCATTTTCGCGATTTCTTCCTCAGTGAATTTTGAAGTAGGCATAGGGTTTTGTTCCTTTGCAGAGGAGTCTTCAGTAATATTCACTATGCCTTTGTCTCTTGTTTTACTCTTGGTCATTGTACTTCTGATTATCAGATTCTTCTCCTCAGGGCAGGTTCGTTTCTTTTTTAAAATTTATTCTTTTTTTATTACAAAATCAGATATATAGAGAGGAGGAGAGAGATGATAATCTTCCATCTGATGATTCACTCCCCAAGTGACTTTAATGGCCAGAGCTGAGCCAATCTGAAGCCAGGAGTCAACCGTTTCTTCTGGGTCTCCCACGTGGGTGCAGGGTCCCAAGTTTTGGGCTTTCCTGGACTGATTTCCCATGCCACAAGCAAGGAGCTAGATGGGAAGTGGGGCCACCGGGATTGGAACTGGCAAAGAGCATGCTTCTAAGTTCTTTTGCCCACAGGTCTACAGTTCGATTTTACTTATTGCCCTTGGTACATGGCTCTTTGTTTGTAGTCACTTTTGCTATTCCCTCCAGTGAGTTCCAGGTCTGGGTTCCTTTGTTAGATTTCTACCATGTTCTCTGTAGCCTCAGCTCCTGGTGCACCACTCTGCTCTTCCTGTGATACTGCACTGAGGCTGCACCTTTGTCTGTACAACCTTTCTCCCACTTCTGGTTGGAGCATCCCAGGATTAGGGAGACACCAGGTGTCCAATATAGATCTAGGTTGTTAGTGGTGCTGATCTTGTCAGAACCTGTTGGTTGTTAGGTCTGTGGGCCACACAGACCTATTTTGACCCATACCATGCCAAAGTTGGTATTATTTTCCTGTGGAACCAGTGCAATGCACTGAGCTCAATGAGTTCACACCCAACTCAGCACATGCACAGCTCATTGTTTTCTCTGCAGTATTAAAGCTTTTGCCACACTGTAAAAAATGGCACCTGATGTGCCACTACTAAAATTCTTGATCTACTGACTGTCTGAACCTGGAGCTACCTGAACCTATCTTTGGTGAAACCTGTAGGATGCCACATTGTTGCAATGCACTGAGTCAGATGAGTTCACCCCAGCTCAGTGCTTATGCAGTCCTGTCCCATAGCCTTTGCCTCCTTAAAACAAAATGGTGCCTGATTTGGCTCAAGGGGGCAGATTGGGTTGTGAAATCCACCCTTTTCCTGCACTGCCCATCTGGGATCTGCCACCTTGTCTCTGCTCCTGGTCAAATCAAACAGACCAAGAGGATGGGCAGTTCTCTGTCTGGGTTCACACCTCCTGAGCTCTTCCCCACCTTGTTGCTGCTTGAGTCCCAGCTGCTGGTGGAGTTCATATCACTGCTGGCTGAATGCTGCTGGGTTATCAGTCACTGGAGCAACACACTTTTGTGTCCACTGCTTTCCTGTGGGTACCCCTCTGCTCTTGCTCTGTCTTCTCCTATTTCCGGAATGTGCCCTTTCTTCACACTGGCTAATGTTTCTCCATCTGTTTGAACATGTCCTTACCCTATTCTGTCATCTTGATTTTCCAAGTACTTTTAAAAAAAAATTTATGTATTTTTAGTGCAAAGTCAGATATACAGAGAGGATGAGAGACAGAGAGGAAGGCCTTCCATACATTGATTCACTTTGCAAGTGGTTCATCATGTGCACGAATTAACGCACTAGGAGAAACTGACAAAATTTACCCTGGTAACCTTAGGGAGGATGCATTGGAAAAGTAGCCAGATATGTTCAGGAGAATTACAAGGCACTGCAAAAGCTAAAACAGAATTCCATTAAGGTTGTAAGAAACAAACTTAGACCAAAGGATTGAGAATAGGTAAGTTTGTTTAGACTTCAAGATGGCAAGGATAAGAGAAGTCAGAAGAAACTGCTGACTCTTCACAATGGTGTGAAGTAGAGGATAGGAAATGAGTGTCAGAGGTTTACATTTCAGTACACAGTGTGGGGATTGGCTAAGATTGGGAGTGTAGAAGATGGAACAGTCTGCAGAGGAAGACAGTGACTTCTGTGAGAAGTCTACTGAGTGTGTACTGGTTTATAAACACCATATGGGGGTGGTCAGGAGTCACTTTAGGGACCACAGAACGCAACTTCTCACAGACTGTGTGGGCTTTCTAACATTTCCTTGCACCTTTAGAGCTGAACAAGGACACTTAACTCACCGTTGCTAGTGAACAGGGGGAGAAGGCATCTCTGTCCCTTTGGGCCAAAGCTTTTAGACTCATTGAACAATCCTCAAAAACACTCACTGTTTTCACACCTTGGAAACTATGCAGGGCATGTGATCAGGGTGGAAAAAACACACCAGCCTGGTTCCTAAGACACTGCATGGAGCCCCACTCCACAACCTGTTTACGATGTGTATCTTAACCAAGAAATACATAATTGACATAGAACATCCTTAAGTTGTGGGGCCTATTTGTTCCTGCAGCATAGGTGACCCTGTCCTTCTTAAGCCATCTACAGATATGTGTGGAACTCAGCAGAGAGCTACACAGACCTTAACCATGTGTGGATGGCAATAAAGCCCGGGAATGAATTCAGGACTGAGTAAAAGATTGATTACATCATGAGAGCGAAGAAGTCCCAAGAAAAGCACTCACAAACAGTAATATTTATGACGGGGGGCAAGGGAAATCTGGGAGGGAGTAGGTAGGTCCATTGAAGAACTGAGATTCATGAGAATCAAGACAAATTCCAATTCAATTCATTTCCATCTGTTCCAGTTCAACAACCACAAGTAGACTGCCTCTTAGAGTTCAGGGTAGGAGAATGTAGGTCCTCGGGAGAACGATGGTTGGACAGTACATACGTCGTTTGCTTCCTTTGGTTACAACTCTTTCTCAGGCAAGCCGTGGGGCAGGAGCAAGACTGGAGCAGGTAGAGAGTGAATGGAAGGTTAGCAGACAGGAACCACCTGATGTGAATCTTGTATGTAAAGAGGGAAAGTTAGCAGTATGAATGGGAAAGGGTATAAATGCAAGTTAAATGGTACATTCTAACTAAACGTTAGGGAGTATGATTTCTCCACAATTTGTTGGAGAAATCACACCCATTTCCTCCTTAGACAAAGCCCGTTACGACGTATCAGACTGTCTGATTTTACTATTCACTAACTCCTGGATAGCTTACTTGACTAACCCCTTTCTCTGCAGCTTGCTCAATTGTAACTTAGAACAACGCTTTTTTCCTCTTTTATTATGGTGGCCATGTTAGAAGGGACAACTTTCTTGCTTTACTCAGGACGTTGGTCTTCCAGTGTGAAAGCCAGGACAGTTCTAAGCAAACAAGATCACACTGAGCACTCCATTGCTGATCTTCTAAGTATGTCAGTTTCTTTGCCCACTGAAGATACTAGAACTTGCATGGTAGAGTTTAGTGAATTTCAAAGGATGGTGTGTGTGTATACATACTTGACTCAAAAAGAGTCTCATTGTGATGATAGTAATAATGACGGAGAAAGGCTGAAAGATGTTTAACACACAGCTAATGAGTAAACAAAATAAGGCACGAAGCTGGCCAGACTCCAAAGCTCTTGATTTCACTTTTATAGTGTGCTGTAAGCAGGATCAGGAAAGATTAAGCGATGATGGGAATTTGAGTTATGCTTTAGGGGCTGAATTGGATTTGGCACTCATTGTTTATTAACTTCATCAACAAGTTCTGATCAAATTCTGGTTATGGGACAAATACCACAGGGAGAACAAGATGGATGTGGAATTGCAATCCAGAAGCTTGTGGAAATCAGTAGGACAGGAAGTAGAAGGGCACCTTAGACAGGGATAAACAGCTGAATCCTAGCTGCCCCATGCCCTGGATCAGTGGGAGCATTCACACAAAGACCCTTTGAAATGTTAAACCACTCTGCAGATGCTAAGGGGGATGCCAGCATCTAGCTAGAACTGCTTGTTTGTTAGATATAAACTGGGCAAGACGGTTTCTCACACCATCATCAGGCTCTGTCTCCAGTCTCGTCAGATGCACTTCTCTTCCAGGTGATATTCTACTTTCATGCCAACAGCTAATGACACACACACAGAGGCCGCCAGCAAAGAAACAGGCATCATTTCCAGACCCTTTGCTGTGGGTTTTTGGCAGCTCTTCACTTCAAAGTACAAGGGTTACCTACACCCTTTCCTTTAAGAACAAACTCCCTTCTGAAACACTGCTTTGACCAATGTAAACAGACAACAGACCCATTGTCTGATTTGAAACTGATGAACAAAAGGTGTACACTGAGCTCCCAGCTAACAAATCCTTTGCTAACACATGGAGCCTCTGTCAGCAGAATCTCCCATCACAGCGGCAGTGGTGAGCTGGTGGGAGGGGAAGACGGGAAGTCTGCAGCCCAGAGGCTGGGTCTGAGCGGTCTCTAAGGAGTTTATCTCAACAAAAATTGTTTGAAGGATCAGTCTGATCTATATAAACCAATGAAATACAGGCAAAACCAGGTTGGTCAACAATAAAGGGATGAGAAGGCAAACATGGGAATTCCTCAATAAATGTCCAAGTGAGTTATGCAAGTGCACACCATACCTCGATACCTTGCTGGCCAATAGCCTGGTGGGAGACGTGCAGGCATCACCAGGCCCCGGCACAGTGGAGCAGCTCCAGGCCTGCCAGCAGAGGACAAGGTGTAGCAGAACCTGTCTACCTACAGATGGAATCCTGAAGATGCAGAATCTGACTGGCTTCCACCTGCATTGTACAAGGTCCCTTGTGTCCCTGGGGCTTACGACCTTCCAAGGACGCCCAGGAGTGGAAGGACAGAAGATTGAAGTCTGTTTCTGTACCCTCAGTTGTTGGGGGAGCAAACCAAAGATGGCAAGATTAGTTGAAAGATCCTAAGGACAAGAACGGGCTCAGCCCTGGGGCCACATTCCACTGCAGAATAAGATGCAAAGAGGGCAGTGTGTGTGAAAGCACCAATAGCATCGGGGATCTGTGGATGCTGTGGGGGGGGGCAGAACAGAACTCTGCTGAAGCTATGGGGCTTGGGTCCAGGCATGGTAGCCTCGTGAGAACCAGGCTCCTGGTGAAGTCTTCCCAGGAGACCCTCCATTCAGCCATCCAAGCTCACTATGACCACATGATTCCTTCTGTTGGATAACCACAATTCATTCAGCCAACAAATTCACAAATGCACAGCCAGTAAAGCTGCATTTTTAATCCACTCAATGATTCATTCTTTTGGTCACTTATTCAGTTTCTCAGTCAGCAATTTAGGAGGTTATACGTTGTCAACCACTTACTCTTTCATCCATTCGTTTTATTTTTTTTATTCAGCCAATTAATCATTCACACAAATTTTGTCCCAGGTAGTCATTCCATTCTTGCACTCGTCTGCATCGACCCAATCGACCTTTGTTTCACTCAGCTAATTGGTCAGCGAGTAATTAGTTGTTTGATTCATCTGCTTGCTCATGTACTCAAACCTTCATTTTGTCATGTGTGTGCTTGTTTATTTACTCATCAGTCAGTCAGGCTTGTCTCAGGTCACAGTGAACTGGCCCAGCAGATCTGAAAGGAGCAACTTCTGATCAGTGCTCCCCTTGAAGCTCTTGGACTGTGAGGCAGGGCACAGATGCCACCTGAGGCAGGGCACAGATGCCACCTGAGGCAGGGCACAGATGCACTCTTACTGCTTGTAAATAACATCAAACCTCGCCGCCTGATGGAAGAAATGTCAGTACACAGTCAGCTCACCAAATGCGTGACCCGGTGGTCACGCGTGACTGTGTGACTGGGCATGTAAGGCGGGTACAAAGGGGGTCTGGAGTGACCGTCGCACAGGACCAAGCTAGGGACCCAACTCAGGGCAGGTACTTACAAAATGCTCTAAACAGATCTCCTGAGCTACAGTTATATGTGTAGAAAATAAATCAAGGCTTGAAAAAAAAAATCAGTCAAATTTCTACCACATTGGCAGTCATTAACATTTTGATATATGTATTTACATAATTTTTGCTACAATTTTTACCCCCAAAAAATTACATACAACTTTCATGGACTTATTTAACATGTGATTCATACAGAAGTGTTTTAAAAATATCAATTTGAGAGTCGGAGAGACAGAGACAAGGAGACTGAAACAGAGATGGGAGACCTGATTTCCTCCCCAAATGCACATTAGTGCCCCAGCCAAGAAAAGCCAGAAGCCAGGAATGCAACCCAGCTTTTCCACATGGGTGGCAGAGACCGAGTCACGTGGCCTGTCACCACTGCCTCCCAGGAGGATGCAGACATTAGGATGTTGGATTCGGTAGCTGAAACTCGGAACTGAACACGGGCAATCTGATGTGGGACAAGGGCACCCCAACTTGAATACCAAACATTCGCCTCTCACATACAAGCTCTCATATTTAGTAGACTTTTGGATGTTGAAGTAGCAGTTAAACTTTATAACAATTAAAATAAGGAATTTCACAATTTGATTTAAATCTGTTTTAAGTTGAATTCTTATTAGTACCATAAGAATCACCCGATGTTTATAAATTGAATGTAATTATTCAATTCATCGAATTAGAGTACTTGGAAAGTTTTGTGAATCAAATTACTTAAAGCAGAAAGTACAAGTGGCCTGTACTGTGATGCAGTAAGCTAAGCCTCCCCGTCTGACATCAGAGCACCAGTTGGATGCCCCACTGCTCTGCTGCTCTTGCAGCTCCCTGCTGGTGAACTCAACAAGACAGCAGATAATGACCCAACTGTTTGGCCCTTTTCCATCCATGTGAGAGATTGTGAAGGAGTTCCATGTCTTCAGCTGACCCAGTCCTTGTTATTGTGACCATGTGGAGAGTGAACCAGCAACTCTAAGATCCTTTGTCTGTGTGTGTGTGTGTGTGTGTGTGTCTTTCCATTATGGTTCTCTGCCTTGAAAATAGATCATCTTAAAATAGTATATATTGAAATTATATACAGAGCTGAAGAATCTTTAAGTTTATAGATGGGACTAGGTATTAATCAATGTCTCTTTATTAGTGGTTGTTAACTTGCTAGACATTTATGAACAGAAGAATAAAGTTGATAAACAGAATGCAAAAGCTTATAAACTTTGTAATAGCTATGAAAATCAAGGTAACTTGTGAGTAGTATTTCAAGTACAAGCAAATTTCCTTTGAGGACATTAGCTAAAACCCAAATAATCTTGTAGCTGTATCAAGCAGGAGACAGGCAGCATCTCATTCCTTCCGTGGACTGCCTCTTCTCACAGCTCTGCCCTGGGCTGTCCTTTCCACCATCCTGGAGGGTCTGAAGTTGACAAACTTCTGATGTGAACATGCCCTGGGTGCTCTTTCCTCTCACAGAAACAAACAACTGCCTTCTGCAGATATGTGCTTGCGTGGTTGTTTCAGCATCAGAGAGCTAAGAGAGGGGCTACCCCCTTCTTAACCTTCACCACTCTGAAGTCGGCCCAAAGCCTGGCACACAGTAGGTGGCCAGCCAAGGTACTGAAGTGTGTCAGGAAAGTCAGGCATAGCCATTGAGGTCAGGGTCTCCTATAAAACTGCTGGGGCCACCCTGCGCTGCAGGGGGCTGCCCAGACCAGCAATCCGGCTTTCTAGTAAATCTTCTGCAGCTTCCAGGGTCTCCTACCCCAGCACCTCCTCTGACGATATCTTGGTGTGAGTTCTGTGACAAGGGGCATGTCAAGGTTAGATGCCTGAGCTGGTTTTTCTAAAGTCCAAGGAGGACAGTAGGGGAAATGCCTAAGAGCTGACAATCTATAGAAAGTCCAGGCAGTGATTTTTGCCTAATCTGCAAAACCAAAAAACTGAGCAGGAAAGGCTGCTTTCCACCCTTGAAAACTCTGTGTGAGGGCCCCGAGAGGGAAGGGAAGAGGCAGCTCCCAGTATTTTGCACAGGCTGAGCCAGATCAATGGCCACTGCCTGTGTCCTTTTCTAGGGCAGCCCTCAGACTCACCTCTGATGGCCCATGCCTCTGCTGGTGGCTTTGTGCTGCTTTGAGCCCAGGACCCGCCCTGTGCCTCCCAGGAATCCCTTCTCACAGGGAAGTATTTCCTCTGACAGCATTCCCACGCCTTCAGGACACTTGGGAGTCCTGGAGTCTTTTCTTGGATGTTTTCCTCTGCAGGAAGGCTCTCTTTTTGCCTCCTTTCTCTGACCAGGAAATGTTACTCTTGATTCCAAAGTTTCGTTGTGTCTTGAGACAGAATTTCAGCATACTGACGATTAAAGTTTCCACCATTTTCTGGAATTATACAGTTTTGTTCCAAAATGGCTTACATCCTTCCAAGAACAAAAGCTAAAGTCCTGTTTATGCTAAAAGGGCTTGATGTTGCTTTTACTGTCTCCATTTCCCCAGCATAAAAATGGAGGAAGGACAATGTCTTCTGTGACCCATAACAGATCAGTCTGTGTGACATGCTGGGCTTTCAGGCAGGTGAGCCAGCGACAGGTAAGCCAATGAGCGCATCCCCGTTGTTCATGCTGCTGTGATTCAAAAAGGGAGTGCCAACAGCACGACCTAAATATGACACTTGCTATGTTCCCCAGGAAGGTTTCCTCCATACCATGATCACCTGCTTTTCTGGACTCTGGGTCTTCTTGGCAAATGACTGTTAACACAGGAAATCATCTCTTGGCCCTGTTTCATCCCTAATCAGGACTTCACATTACCATTCCCTTAAGCTGTTCTCCTGGGAAGTTGGCAGGGGTGAATTTATTCCCTGAGAGTGTGAATTATGATGAATGCAAATGCTCTATGACTTCATGATTTTCACACTCACAACCTGAGCCAGAGTCGGAGGCTGTCCAATCACTGTCAGTGACTGAAACGAGGGTGCCAGGGTGACAGAGGCTGCTATTCCTGTCCATTTCTAGTTTACCTTCCTCTACGATCAAAATTAATGCCTCTCTTTGCTATTCTCATCAAAAGCTGCTTTTGCATTGTGTATTTGTATCTGGAATGGTAGCCATGGACTGTTGAATGATTTTGATTTTACCCATATTAACGCTAACATCTGTGAATGTGGATGCCCACAGTTTTGTAACCAGAAACTTTATCGGTCTAAATATAAGAACTTTCATCTTTCCTGAAAACCCAAGACATTTTCAGGTTTTATAGCTCTTTGCACATATACACAAACACTGTTAACTCAGTTCCTTCATGTCTTGGGTAGAGCAAACATTGTGAAAATCAAGTTGGAAGAGTCTATTAGAACAATGGAAATACCCAGAAACTTTACCCAGTAAAATTCGTTATTCATACAATCAGAACAAATCCTTCAGTTTGGAGAGGAAAAAAGAAATATCACTTCTCACTTAAAGCAGCTTCATGCTTCTCTCTTCCCTGAGTTTCATCACATTCCCCTGGCCATCTAAGCCAGAGACTCAGTCATGCTTGATTTGTTTCTGCTTCCTCTTCCTCCAGTATGTAATGAATCACTGACTTCAATCAACTCTTCTAGTTCAATGTCCCCCACCCCATTTCTCATCTACCCATCCACCCTTCTAATCATACACCTGTCTGTCCACATACTCATCCTGTTTCTCTGTTTCCATTACTATCTGTGAGGTCCTAGATATCCAGTGCTGGAGATGAATTAACGGATTTAGGATCAATGACTCCAAGGAATCATATCAAGTGGAACAGGATTATAAATCTACTCCATCTTGTTCAAAATCAGAAGAATTGCAGTACGCAAAGTGTTTTTTTTTTACTTATTTATTATTAATGGCATGTATTGTCAGGAGTTAAAAACAATTTCTTCCATTTCTTTTGAGTTCTTAGTATCATCAAGATCATGTTTGATCTCAGCACCAAGAAGGAAACCATCCATGGCACAATGACTCCCCTTTCTTTAGGGGCTTCTGGGCAATCCTCTAAGGGACTTTCAATAAACCTTGAATATAGTTTATTCAAGTTGATTCTAATTTTTCCGTAGGCAAGCTCTAATAATTACTGTGGCTTTCAGAGATCTGGAGTGTTGCTTCAACCACAAAGGTTTGTTGAAGTCCACTGATGAAGAGAACAGGCTTTTTAGCACACATCTGCCATTATGCCATCTTTGGGTTCTTCTTCAGCCTACTGCCTCAATTATCATCTTTTTCATTGGACAAACATCTTGGTTAATATGCAAGGCAAGGGAAGATTAATTGAAGATATAGCGATAAGGAACAAGGTCAAGCTCCAAGGAGCTTCTTACATAGGTTTGAAGAAAAGGAAAGAATGAGTTACAGCACAGAATGAGTACTGTAGGCAAAGGACTGTGGGATGAAGGGGACCTGCATCTGAGTTGAATCCTAAAGGAATTGTGAAGTGAGGAATAGAATGTGCAACTTGAAAGGGCCACAGCAATGTGACAGGTTCAGGGTTCTTCAAGGTCTCAGTTCAGCTGGGGGAGTTTCCGGAAGGCCAGGTGTGATGAACACTGATTGCTAGGCTAAGATAGTTGGACTTTTTCTGAAGATGATCAAGACCCGCTAACGCATTTCCAAAGAGAATTGAATGAGTTTCTAAGGCCAGCGCTGTTAAAAGAAGCTGTGTTGGCAGATTGCTATCCCAGATATTAGGACTTTATAGCACACAGGAATTTTTCTCCATGTGAGCAACCCCTAGAGAATGCCAGGCTGACTACAGAGGAATGTAAGACAAAAAAAGTTACAAAGGAAAACTGCAGAGTTGAAATTTATTGTAGGCACGTTAAGCATCACTATTCTGACACAGACATTCCTTACTCAAACATGCAGTCCTTCCTCCTTGGTACCTGGTCTTACGCCAGCTGCTGTAAGGACATAAATGACACAGTCTCATCCCATAAAAAGAAAATAAATGGAAAATGTCATCGGAACATCAGTATTACCCCAGGTCACCTCTCTTATGTCTCTTCCCCATTACCTGTCAACTCTACATGGCTCAATTCATTCTGACTCCAGGCATTTTAGCAGGTGCTGATCACAATCAGAAGAACCACTTAAGTATTTGAGCCCCTCTGATTTCCAGATTGCAGAGTTCTCTGTTTTTAATGATCTTAACAGTGTCTCATAGCCCACTCATGCACACGAAGAGCTAGGAGGGGCAATGGCTGGTGATGTTCGGAGGATTTGAAGCACACGTTCTAAAGGCCTGGCATTTCCTGATTTCGGGGAACGGGTTGCAGCAATCCGCCTGCCCTGAGTTTCCATCTAGGAGCAGTGTTGCTTCCATTTAAGCCTCCCGGTGATTTTCTCAGCTGAGTTTGCCTTTATCTTCCCTTCTCCTTAAGAATGTCCACTTCACGTGGGTCTAAAAGTGTGTACATTGTTTATTCATCCTCCGTTGTGATCTACATTATGTTCCATAATACAGCAATCCTCCCCCCCCTTTTTTTGTGAATCTAATGTGATTTTTAAAAATCCCCCATCTTTCTTATTATTTTCTGGCCTCTCGTGAATGGTATGAAAGTTGAAGTTTTCTCTGAAACATTGCTAAGGCTGGGAAGACCAGTTAGCCGAGTTGAAGGCAGATTTACCTGGTGAGAGAACATGCTAACCAGGCCGGGTAGCAAATTGCAAGACTCATGAGATGGCATAATCAACAAGGACTACAAGAAGTATGGAGCACAGCATCCTCACTGCTCATGCGAGGAAAGCAAAAGGACATGATTGTTTGAATCACAAGTCTGATCACCAAAAGCTGCTCAAATCTGCATCCTTATCACTTGTTTGCTTCTGGCTCCAGTTTCACAGTCATTGGAGTCTGTTTAGAAGATGGCCAGTCCTCTTCTCTGGGCCATTCTCCGGGCTTCCTACCACTGTTTGCTGAGCCACACCCTACAGTCTTGCTCTCCTGGCATTGCTGAAGTCAGCTTACTAGGAAGGATGCTTGGCTCTTGCTGAAATAATTTCATTCTTTAATTTAAAATGTGGGCTCAAGCCCAAAACAGACTTATATGTGTCTCTGTGGAAAGCACCAAAAAGGATGAAAAATACAAAATGACTAGATTGAGTCATGGTGTTATTAGATGACATGGTCAAGGAAAGGCCTCCTAAGATGACTGTGCCAGTTACACAGGTCCACCACCACAGACGTTGAAGGGCAGAACATGGAAAGCTAGAGGACACAGTTCCCGGAGAAGGCTCTCTGAGAAAGCAATTTCTGTGTTAACATTTCCAAGAACATTTCAAGAGAAGGGCATTTCAAACAGGGGGAGGAGTTAGTGCAATGGCCTAAAGCTAGGAATGAGCTTAGCTTGTTCCAGTGAGGAGAGGAAATACAATGGATTGAAGATGCTGAGTGATGTATTAGAAGAAGATGAAGTGGGACAATTAGGTAGGAAACAGGAACCTGGACTTACGGGTCAGATGAGCATTTGAACTGTACCTGGGATGAGAACACAGCGCAGTTGTAAACATCTATAGTATTATGAGAGTAGAGAGATTACGCCTCCTGCTTTAGGGCAACTCCTCTATCTTGTTTACCCTGGTGTTACACTCTTCGGTCAGCAGCTGCAGCTGCCTGACTTGGGCTGCCCTCGGAATGCACTTTTGTCAGATCAGTTTAGTATTTTTGTTATCCTCCCAAGCTTGACTTAAGAAAGTTTCACATTCCAAAAGTCCAAGTGGAAGAAGCTCTCATTTACTGGAGCATAAAGACATACGAAACCTTGCTAACTCCTTTAAATGGCTGCCAAGTTTAATTCTCACAGTGAAGAATAATTATGACAGACTTGTAGATAAATCCATTCTCTTCCTGAACCAGCTGTCTACATTATGACCAGATTGACAGACTTGGAATAGTTGGAAGAGTTAAGAAAGAACTACATGTTCTAGAATATTTGAAACTATGGATACATGTATTATTTTGTGGGAATAATATTAATTACCAATATTGACCATGAGAGAAAATGTAAAGCTCCAGTAGCCCAACAAGAACAGCTGAAACTGAGAACATTTCAAAAGTGAACGCTAGGTTCTGCTGGCTTTTGAGGTGAGCGCTTTTAAGCCTTCAATGAACAGATATCATCTAAATTATCTATAGTATTTCAAAATGTAGGAATGAATCTAAAAATTCTTAATCTTCTTAAGCATAAAGCACCCAACTGTCCCCTGCATCTGATTGAATGCTTAAAGATATGTGGTTGTTCAATTAAGAAATAAAAACATATTTGAATCAGAAAAGAAAAAATGAGGTCATAGAATAAAAATCCAACATATGTGGGGAAGACAAAGCAAAGTAAATGCAGGGAAAAGAAGAAAAATAAACCAAGAATTAAAAATGGAATGGAAGGAATGATTAACAAAACGCTGCTTATCGTAACAGAACGATTGGGAAAACACTCTGAATACACTAAGAACACGTGAGAGTTCAGGACGCTACACCTATCACAGGAGACTTGGAGACTGGTGAGCAGCAAGAAGGAGGCTAGATATGGTGGGGCCCATCCAAGCACCTGGCTACACCCAGAGGCTTTCTTATGTGTATGTCAGAGCTAAGGGCTGGATTCGTGATGAGTGTGAAAACCAAAGCAAACAAAGGAATTATAACAATTATTAATCCTAAGAAAAAGGTGATTGATAGCAGATGTATTCATAATAAAGCACATCACGCAGATGTGACATTTTTCATAACAATGCAGTAGAGCTAGAAATAGATCTGAAGACTGTGTTGGTGACAACACAGACCAAGACAGTCAGGTCTTTTGATGCTATAAACCAGGGGTGTGCCAAAGATCAAATGGTTACTACTGTGGACTCTGCATATCATATAGTCTCTCTTACAACTTCTTACCTCTGCTGTAAAACACAAAATCAGCCATAGTCAAGTGGATACAATAACATTACATTAAAATTTTGTTTACAAGAGCAAGTTGAGGACTGGATTTTCCTAGGGATCCCATAATTTTCCAATTCCTGGTTTCCCGACTTAATTGTGGAACCACATAGAAAGGCTTGAAACTTCTCATGTCCAAGCCCATTATATTATTCTTTGAGGCAATGAGTCAGGCATCAAATGGCTCTGCCAAATGAGAAACCACGGAGTAGTCATGAAGTCAGCAGGAGTTAAGAGTCTACATGCTGAATTCAGCCTTTTTCATTCAACTGACCAGTCAATAATGTGTTTCTACTGGGGCAATACAACTCAATCCCCTGAGTGTTGGTGTAAAAATCCAAAGTAAGCCAGAAACAGCACTTATTCCTTTGATAAATGGCTACTTAAACCTTAATATATCCCAATCCCCGTGGTATGCCTTGGGATCATAATTACTTCCAATAACCAGGAATCTACAAATTAGTAGGTGATTTGAATACTTAAACATGATGAATACCGCCTTTCTCTGAGTATGCTGCTTTACGATAGAATCGATACTTACATTACTGTGCATACTATTTCATTTTGTCTTCACACAGCTCTATGAAATAAATAGCACGGGACCTACTGCACCCAGTACACAGAGAGTGAATCTGGAACTCAAAGAGTAGCTTATTCAACGTCATATGGCCAGCGGGTGTAGCAAAATTTAGGATTCAAAATCAGGTATTATCTTCCTAAACACTCAGTCCCTGTGATCAGTACTCTGGTAGATGTAACCCTCGATTATTTTTCATTCTCTTTTCCAGTGTCTGGAACCTCCCCAGATTCAGTGGTTTTGAACAACTATTATTTGTTCATTCACAATTTGAACATTTAACTGGCTTCAAGTTGGCAAGCTAGTCTGACCCCAGATCATCCACATGACTGTATTCTTCCTTCGAAAGGCTCAACTGGTGCTGACTTTGAAGAAGGATTCACTCACGTCTTTCAGGCGGTGGTGCTGTCTCCTCAGGTGTCTCCAGTAAATGTCCTGTCTTTCTTACATCACAGCAGCATTGGAAAGGAAGGTGTGATCCACATGCACTTACCAGGCTTCTGCCTGGACAGAGTTTACTGATGGCTCATTCGTCAAATGAAATTCACATGATCATGAGCAGGGTTGATGCAGGAGGCACCTGTACAAGTGTATGGCTGTTGGTAGGGAAACCGTTTATCCAACAGTCAACCACAGTATCTGAACCAAATGTGACAAAATTAGAGACTAACATCACCACTCAGTAAATCCCATGCAGTGTGGCATGTGCTCTGGTTGAGGTAACCCCATGTGAGTAGGAACACATTGGTGGGAGGCTAAGGATGACTTCATGGAAGGGAAAATAGCTTTGATGGATCTAGAAGAATAAGATGAGATCATCACAAAGTCAAGGTCTGCATGGATTACAGTTAAGAGAACTCTGTAGGAAGTGGTGAGAGTGAACACCAAAGGGAAAAACAGGATGGGGTCCTCACAGCTCATTAGGTTGGTCCTCCAGAGGTGGGTTTGTTCTGAAAGGTGTCTTGCACAGGAGGACCTTCAGGGTAGGCCAAGAACTCAACACTCTTCCATGAGACGTGTCTTTGTGTCTTTGAGTTCAGCTGGATAACCCTGCAGAAGTTGCAGGACACACCTGAAAAATAACGATCCATTGATTTCATTAAATTCCAAGCTAGCAAACACAAAAATGCCTCCTTGGAGAGGAGGAAAGCTCCATGGTGTATGCCATATTGTCAGTGCTGCTAAGCTAGGAGAATCTTTACGCTTTTGAATCACTTGGGCAGCACTCAAAATATTGTTTTGTCAGAGCAAAAAAGGTTCAGAATGTCTTATAAGAAGGGAACTCTCCCCCACTCACTCTGTTATCTCTAGGAACTGGAAATGCAAACAATCACAGCTGAGTTTGAAACTTGGAACTTCAAGTTTCTGAGTGGGCTGCAATTTTGGCAAGACATTGTTCTACCCCCATGGTTATTATGGCTGATTTTGCTGATTTTTGCCAAGATGGGATGAACGTATTTTGTTTGTTCCTCAGTGAGAACTCAGATTTCCTTACAAGATTTGGTTTCAGAGCATCGTTGAGCCATTAACAGCAGCAGATGGGAAAATAATAACCACGCATACGTCTACAGCACCACATAGCTTACAAAGCATTGTCACATACTTCTCACCTGTGTTTGGCACCAAGTCTGCAAGGCAAGCAGGATTGGCAAGGTCACTCCGTTCTTCAGGTGCCTAAATCTCATCCAGGATTCTCAACTAGGGGAAACTATCCCTGCTATCTGGTTAGATAGGCCAGAATCTACATGTCCTCCTTGCTGCCTGCTATGGTTTCATTGTGCTCCCCAGATTTCATGTGTCTTGTGTGAATGGTGTTGGAGAGGTGGGGGACCCAGGAGGCCACTGGCTCTTGAGGGTGTAATGTGTTGCTTCAGTAATGGTTTGGTTATAGAAAAGAGCACTCTGAGCAGCTTGCTGTGTCTCACCATGTGACATTTCTACCATGCCATGTCCGTGCACAAAAGCCCTCACTGGACGCTGAGCAGGTGCCAGAACCATGATTTGGGATTTCTCAGCTTGCAGGACTGTAAGCTAAATAAATCTTTCTCATTTAGCTAGTCTGTGGCATTCAGTTAAAGCAACAGGAAGTAGATCAAGACAGTACTCTCCCCTTATCTATGTTCAAGCCCTGATCATTTTCCCTTTGAAGTATTTCCATATTCTTCTACTTGGCTCTGCTTCTTTTATCACCCCAACTCAGATCATGACTTTTTCTCATCAGAATATAAGGCTTCCTACCCCTGATTCCCAGCTGGCCTCCCCTAAGCAGTTTTCAAAATGTGTCACTATTGCTGTCACCTCACTTCTTAAACACTATGTGGCTTCTCATTATGCCCAAGGTAAATGTGAATGTACTTAGCAGCATTCAGAGTGGCTGTGGCTCCCTTTCCCTGTGTACACTTCCCACAGTCCTTTCCTTTTGTCTCTTTGACTGAGCCACTGGTGGCTTTCTGTTTCTATAAGTACTAGGTTCCCTGCAGCTAGCACCTTTACACCTGCTGGTCTTTATACAAGGAGTCTTCCTCACCATCTTCACATGGTCAAGTCCTTTCCACACAGTTGATCTCAGCTCAGCTTCCTTGACTAGGCTGAAGTTTCCCATTAAACACTCTTGAGGAACAATTTCTTTTCAACTTAATCACGTATTGTGCCACCCACTTAAAAGCATTCTCTAATTTGCTTTGGTCAAGGTGCCCCAAACTGTCTAGAATTGTGTCATTCTTTTGTCAAAATCCTTCAGGGAATTGTGACAGAGTTCCTCCCCGATCATATTTGACTCTACCTCCTCAGAACCCTTCTCTTGATAGGATCTTGGTGCCAACCTGTCCTACTCTTTGTCAGCTGGGCCCTGTTATCATCAATGAAAAGTCCTAGCTCTTGGTATCTGAGAAATTCCATTTCACAATCCTGATATTAAATGCTTGAGTGGCCTTCTGCAAACATCCTATCAAGCCACTTAGCAAGAATTCACCCGTCCTTGACAAACAACCAAATTCTCTCTAATTTCCATTCAGTAAGCCTCTTACTCTGTTCTTTGGCCACCAAGTCCCAGCAATCTTTTCTGTATTTGGAATTTAGCTTGTTTCTGTCCATTGGGGGTGTGTATCCTAAGTCCCAGATTCCCTTTCTAGTGCAGCAGCTCATGTGAAATATGCCAACATCTTTCTTTTTAATTTAAAGATTTTTTAATTTGGAAGTCATATTTACAACAAGAAGGAGCTATGGAGATAAAGATCTCCTGCATGTTAATCTACTCCCTAAGTGCCCACAATGACCAAAGTTAAAGCCAATATGAAGCCAAGAGTCAGGAGCTTCTTCTGGGTTGTCCATGTGGGTACAGAGTCCCAAAGCTTTGGGCCATCCTCTACTGCTTTTCCAAGCCATTAGCAGGAAGTTGAATGGGAATCAGAACAGCTGAAACATGAACTGGCACCTATACGAGATCCTGGCTTATGCAAGGCAAGGACCTTTGCCATTAGGCTGCTGTACTGGGCCCATGACAACATTTTTAAATGAATATCTGATGCAAAATTTCCTCTACACTTCTTATTATGCTTCAAGTAAAACTTGGATTTAGATGTCATCTCCTACTCCCCTTGTCTCCCATGAGCTCTACATGCTAGTCTTCCTTTGGTTCCTCATTCCTGTCAGGTGATTCCTTTGTATTATGTCTTTGTATTATGTCTTCCCATTCCTGGGACATCCTCACATGAGGCTCACATATGACTGACTTTCTCTTATCAGCTAGCTCACAGCCCAATCTTTATAGCTTCAGGAAAACCCACTTGGATCACCCAACCCAGTGTCACTAATTTGCTTGTGCTATTTCATTGCTTTTTTAGAAATTATTTTATCTGAAAGAGAAAATTATGAGACAGACAGACTTCCATCTTCCAGCTTCTGTTTCACTCCCCAAATGGTTGAAATTGCAGGGGCTGTACCAGGCCAAAGCCAGGAACCAGGACATTCTTCCTGGTCTCCCATATGGGTGACAAGGTCAAAGCATTTGGATCATGGTCAACTGATTTCCCTGACATGTGAGCAAGGAGCTGGATCTGAGATGGAGCAGCCAAGACTTGAATTAGTGCCCATATGAAATGTTGGCATCACAGGCTGTGGCCAAGCCTGATGTTAGGCCACAATGCCAGGACTCTCACTGCTGTTTTAATCCTGTTCATGGGGATTGGATATTTCGGTTCACAGGTTAAATTCTACCCTCCCTCATCCTTGTAATACAGCCAGTTGCTCAGTCCTCAGCTTCTTTCGTCTGCATCCCTAAAAGCAATAGTAACAGCAGAGACTTGAGGCCTTTAACATCTGAAATACTTTCTTTTCTGTCCCTTCAAAGCTTTCTACTTACTGGTCTACATTGCCTATGTCACCAGCCAATTTTTAAAGCTATTTTCTATCTCTCTTCACTTAAAGTAAAACTCTGTAACAACAGAACTTTGTTCTTTTTCATGCTTGTCTTAGTGCATCTGTGCTGCTATAACAGAATGCCACAAGTAGGGTAATTTATAAAAAGCAGACACATACTTCTCACAGTTCTGCAGGCTGAGAAGTGCAAGACCAAGCCACCTGTGTCTGAAATGGCCTTCTCTCCAATTCCAGCAGGGCCCCTTGGACCTTGTCTTCCAGAGGGGAGGGTGCCATGACCCCACATGATAGAAGGCACACACTTCCTCTGTCAAGTCTCCTTATGATCACATTAACACATGCCCGAGACTCAGCCCTCATGGCCCCGAACCTCCCAGAAAGTCTCCCAACACTGCTGTACTGAGGATCAAGTTGGTGGGGGGCGTCTTGTGTTCAGACCACAGCACTACTCTGGTCTTGTTATTTTTAAAAAGTTGTTGGCATACTATAGATACTCAAATGTTTGTATCATGAGCGAGCAAAGAACTTAGAGCAAACTTGTTAGGCTGTATTTCTTCCTCCTGTGTGACAAAAGTAGATTGCCCCGTTGGCCACAGTACTTCATCTTTTCCTGACAATATGCCTCCTGCTGTGTGACATGGTTATCGCTCTCACTAGAGGGAGCAGCGCATACTTCCCCAACCCTTGCTTTAGTTTAGCCCTAGGACTCCTACCCGCCAATACAATGAGACACAGGAACTTTGGATCATCTCCAAGTCTAGGCTTTTGCGTCTCTAGCTTCACCATAATAAAAGCATGTCCAGGCCAGTACTCAGGGAGAAAAGGGAGGGATTCACAGAGTGGAACTGATATCACCAGCCAAACTCAGTGGAAGTAGTTGACATATGTCTCATACAGAGACAGGAGAGCTAAATGAGTACTCTTTGCTGAATGCACTGAGTTTTGGTTTGGTATGTTACACATCACAATTGTGGCAATTAGATACATGGTGCAAAGAACTAACATACATGACATGTGCAAGTATCAGTTTTCTTCTCTGCTAAGTGGAGATTGTAATAATTATTGTGCTCAATAATTCATCACAAAAGGTGTGAAAGCCACTTTGATAGTGCATGTAGGTTTTTGCTTTCGGCTAATTAAAGAACTATGTGAATGGATCTTCTGAAAGAATCTGAACTGAGTTGAATCAGTGAGGAGCTGGTGCGTGGTCACCACTATTAGTGGCTGCAGTCTTCCTGGGACACCTGATGAGTCTGGAGTTTTGTTTTGAACCACAGCCTGCCGTCACTTACACTTGATAGATAAATGGTATGTAGGGGGGATGGAGGGGGGATTCTGATGCTCAGGAACCGGTCATGACCAGTTCCTATTGAAGATGAGGGCAACAGAATGCAGCTCAAGGGAGGGATGTTGGGAGAGACCCTGATAGAGAATTTTACAGGGATAAATCTGTCACATCCAACACTTAACTAATTAGATGCAGAGGCAAATGCGAAAGGCTTCAGCATTTGATAAATTAATCAGTGAGTTCTGTAGCAAATTGCCCACTCATATCATTAATTAGATTTCCTGAAAAGGCAAGGGGAAGGCTTTTTAAAGTGTTGATTCTGCAGCTCCTATTTTTTTGGTAACTGATGGGCCAAGACTTTGATCAGATGTCAGTAGGTGGAGAAGAAAACATCTTCACTGGCAGATTCAGGTCCTGACTGCTGCCAGGCCCCAGAGAGACAGGGGAGCACTCAACACCAATCCCAGAAGATGCAGTGATAAGTTCAGGCATAAGCAAAGTATCAGATTGACAACTAAGCACACCACATCCAAGGTATGTATCACTGCAACACCGCTGAGTAAAAGGATGGCTCCTAATCAGCCGTGTAGACCGGTTATCAAGACTGTCCTTCACAAGGTAGCTGACAACAAGGGGAATGAGGTTTGGGGACCCCGGCCTGTTACTGCAACATGAGGTTCCATTGGAGGGTGTTCCTTTCTTCTGCCCCTTCATCAGTTCTGTGCTTTGAATAGGGCCTCCCAACACTCCTAAAAGGCTCCATGGGAGGTGGGGATGTTCAATTTCTTTAGAAGTAAGGACTAGAAGAGAGGACTTCACGTTCTTGGCAGGTAAGGGGCTGTCAGCAAATCTTTGCTGACCACCTGACCCTGTCCACGGTAAGGTTGGAACCACTACTTAACGAGAGCCAGAGGCGATGTTCCAGGGCATGTGAGAGTCAAGGCCAAGTGCCACTCTTGTGCTTTCATCCACACTTCCTGGCCTGCCACACTAAATATGGAAGGCTTAACGTTTCTCACTTCAGATGAGCCTGGAAGCATCCCTGGAGCCTCTGCCCCCTCCCTCCTACCCACCTTCTCTCCGTTTCCTCTACCATGACGAACAAGACAAGGTCAGCAATTCCTGCTTTTATGACAGAGCCCTATTTATCTTGCAGACAATGAAGGGAGAATTAGGGGAGGCTAGGTTACGGCAATGTCATACAGACCCTCAGGCTCCCATTTATCCCTGCAACCTTCCATTTGGGGTGCCCAAAGCACCAAGTCAGACTGAACTGTGAGAAGAGAGTATCACTAGAGAAAGAATCTAGCAAATAGGACCACTATAGTCCGGGCTTGAGTCAACACCTGCCTGCCCATGCTTTCAGATTCCACCATGGCTCTGCCTTCCAGAAGCTTTTCAGAATTCTATGCCCAAAGCTTGGATCACAGGTCTTGAGTCGTCTCAAGTCCCAGAGTCTCAGATTACCCTCTCTTTCTTTTATCAAAGTCAATGCACCTTGTTCAGCCCTTCCCTAATGTGGTGTCGAGCACAGAAGGGCCTGGTCACTGCACAAAAGGGATTGGGCATTGCACAGAGGAACCTGGTGTTTCCTTCAACTATGAAGTCTAAGCTTGAACCTGTGTATAGTTTTACTGTACAGTAAATATCTGAATTTCATTTGCATTATCATTCCAGAAAAGAAAGCAACAATGGGTTTTCCAGAGTGGTTATTGTAGGGAGAAAAGGAGATGACACACACAAGTCCTTGAAAGATCTGCTTCCTGCTAGGTGCCCCATAAAGCTTCTCCAAAGTTTCAAAAAGTCTTCAACACATTAATGTAAATACACTTTATGGAAAAAGTGCTCATCAACAAATAAAACACAAAATAAACTTACTTTAACTCTGATACTCCATGAACTTTTTAAAGTGCCCTCATATTCATACCAATAGCAACATTTGTCTTGCAATTATATTTCATCACTATTGCTAATAGTTAACGCAACATCAGATCTGAGGGATGCAGCAGCTTGGGAACAAACACAGCTGACTCTTAATAAGCATAAAAAACACATGGAGGAAAGAATGCACAGTGGAAAGCAACTCCTCCCTCCCAGCTCACTGTTCAGTATGCTTGGCCCTAAGAAGCAAGTAATGCCATATTCTCCTACCTAAAGCAGAGCCCAGCTAGGACCCGGTAGAGAGAACTCACTCAAGGATAGCAGCAACAGTCAGTACGATTTTTACCAATTGCTTACAATATCGTCATGCCTGTTATTGAATTTTTAAGACGTATTTATTTTTATTGAAAAGATAGATTTACAGACAGAAGAAAAGATGGAGAGAAAGATCTTCTGTCCATTGGTTCACTTCCCAAGTGGTTGCAATGGCTGGAGCTGAGCCCATCAGAAGCCAGGAGCCAGGAGCTTCTTCTGGGTCTCCCATGTGGTTGTAGGATCCCAAAGCTCTAGGCCATCCTCTACTGCTTTCCCAGGCTGTAAACAGGGAGTTAGATGGGAAGAGGAGCAGCCAGCACACAAACCAGCACCTGTATTGGATTCCGGCACGTGCAAGGCAAGGATTTAGACACTAAGCCTTTGTACCATGCCTATTACTTGAGTTCTTGTTTAAACAGGACCTCTCAGTAAGACAGTTTCTCATTATTTCAAAAAGACAAAAAAAAATCAGCTTACAAAAATTGTGGCCAGTTTTAAGAAAATCAATTAAGTAATAATAAGATCATAGTAGGAAAAAAAATACAAAACCTTTCTCTCTCTGTGTGTTTCTCCCTGTCTCTCTCTCTCTCTCTCTCTCTCACACACACACACACACACACACACACACACGCAGGATCTTTGTTCATGGAACTGAGGTTTTACCTGGCTCCATCTCTTTCAAGAACTGCTCTTCTTGGCCTTAATATTGCATACAGTGTGCCTGGATCCAAGTTGTCCCCCTTTCACAAAGCTGAATTAAACTTTCATTAAGACTTGAGTCCTCAGTTCAGTCAACCCTTTACACCCTACCTCAAGCTGGCACACTCCAATTGGCAGCAGAGGTGGCTGCCCAGAAGCCTGTCTCATTGGCTTGGAGCAAACTACTAGCTTGAGGGGGATTTTGCAACATGAGTTTTAGCTGTTTTCCACCAGAGGCTTCTTCCCAAACAATTTTGCTTGAGCTGACAGATCGTACTCCTCAAAATTGCCTTTGTCTGCCCAAACCGACTTGAGGAACTATCTTTGGGGAGCAAATTAGTTCTTTATAAATACAAAAAGATACACTAAATTCTCGCCTCCAACATACTGCGTGTTTTCCACTGGATTGATATCTTCATTAGCTGTAAAATGCCTGCTGGTTTTGTTGCTCTCCTCCCCCGCTCTGCTGCCGGCTGCACTCTCAGTAAAGTCCACAAGAAAAAATGCCAAAAAACGAAAGGAAAAGTTAACCATTTCTCAGGTCTCCGAATCACAAAAACCACTGTAACTCAATGTCACTTTGGAAGTACAGAAATCACCTGGCTGTATGCCAAATGTGGATGAATGATGAAAACTGAAAACCTGATGAACAAGTGGCTAAGTCCTGCTGGAAACAGGAACGCTTAACAACAAATGAGCCATGGCTAGGTGACTGCGTTGAAGGGTATATTTGGAAGGAGTGCAGAGGTGTACCCCAGGGACAGATCTACAAGCTTTCTGGATCAATGGGAAATGTCACACAGTACCCACAGAGTCATGGGAGACCAGGGGAGTAAATACTCAAAGTCACAGGCAACAGAATTCAGCATTTCGCAGAGCACTTCCAAGTGTGACCTTTGCTGTTTTGCATTGCACAGGCGAGTAGCAAGTGAGGAATGGGCCGAGTACCTGCTGGGTCTCTACTGCCTGTAGATGGAAAGAATTCTCTGAGAGGACATTACACAGCATTCCTGACCTAAGGGAGGGTCCTGGAAATTTTCTGGCGCAAGAGATCAAGTAGAAGAGTAAGCTTCAACATGGAAACAGAAGTGCTAAAGAAGGGTCGGGGGAGGCGAGAGAGACTGACTCCCTGACTCCCTGGATTTAGCTAGGTCTTTCTGAGTGAATTATTTCAGGACATTCAATCAGAAGGAACCCTCTGTGTATTCTGAAAGGTTCCAAGGGGGCGTTGGCAGGCACTTAATTTCATAGTTGAGACACTAATTTAGACATCAACATGTCCTACATCGGAATACTTAACAGTGATGCCAGGTTCCAGCTTCTGACGCAGGCTTCCTGATGATGAAGACTTTCAGAGGAAAGTTGTGTTTGCTCAAGCACCTACAATATTCCTACCAAGTGGTTCTTGCCATTGAGTTCTAGGTTTCCAGTTTTGAAGCAGTCCAGCTGTGGTTGCTGTGGGCATCCGGGGAATGAACCAATGGCTGGGAGCTAATCTCTCTCGTCTCAAAATATTTGGAAAGGTTTCTTAAGGGTTCTGACTCACTGGAGAATGAAACCAACAAGACAAAGATCAGTACTTCCCAAACGTCTTATTTCATTTTATACCCTTTGATCCAGAGTCTTTAAAGGCCTCCAAATTTGGAAAGCAGGCTAGGATGTGGAGGCCAGGTTTGAACACAAAAATTCTTCTAATGGTTTTATAAAGAGTGGGAATGTCCTAACAGTCTAGCAATAGAGATTTTTTTTTAAAGTATAAGAAAAATATCAAGCTTCCTTCAAACTAATGTTTATAGAAGTATTTACTATAAAATGGGAAATGTAGAGTTAAAAATAAGGATAATTTTCTGAATTAGCATGATTGGGAAGTGTGAACATGCTTTATAAATTACACAATCTCCTGCATGTGTCAAGAACAGCTCTGCCTGTGATGCTGTTGGTCAAGGTTATCAGATGTCTGAGTGTAGTTGGTCATAAGGAAGCCACAGAAGGAGATCCATGTCCTTCCTCTGCTTATTCACCTGGCTTCTTCGAAAGGATGAAGGCTGCTTAGCTCTTAACGGGACCCTAAGAGTGTATATTCCAACAAATGGCAGCAGGGATAGGTTTTAAGTCATGCACATGAGCTTGGAATAGCCAAGGAGACTGAGCTTCAGATAATTACAAGATTGGTGGTCCACAAGGAAGCAAGTGCCCAACCCTGCAAACTCAGTGTCCAAGATGGAAGTAGAGCTTGGAGAGAGCTGGAAACCAAATCAGAGACAGAACCAAGATGCCCCAAAGGCAAAATATAGACTGTGCTAATTATTGCTTAACTTTTGTTAGAGGCTGAGTCGTGCACATGTGCACAAACTCCTATGCAGTGCATGCCATGTGCCATCCTTGAAAACAGCACATGTTCTGATCACGTGCACAGCATGTGACTTGAGGGTTGCTTATGGAGGGCATGAACACATTAACAAGGAGTCATGGTAGGGCAGTAATGAACCCAGGGATAACTTTCTTGTCAACACAACAAAGGGAAGGACTGGATTCACCATGCTCTGCACACACTTTTGCCTTGGCTGCTAAGAGTGCAGCAGAATGTAGAGCCCAGTTCCAATCCGAATTGTAAATGACAAAACGGCCGAAAGCGAATATCAAGTGACTCTCAGTCTTCCCTTGGGTAATACTTTCTTGGGAGGCAGAGACTTTTCAACTCCTTTCCTTTCTTTTTCATTGATACTGAAAAAGGTGATCCATGCATGTCAAAAGTTTTGACAAGGAAAGAGATGTCAACTTACATTTTTAGTCCAGTTTTCTCCTCTTTAAACATTCTTAAGTCTTCCTGCCTATGCGAATGATGCAGTACATTCTTGACATTATCACACTAGCTTCCTCAATTTTTTTAAATAGAAAAAAAGTTATAAGTGAATAGAAGCAAAGTGAAGGAAAGGAAGGGAAACAGAGGAAAAGGAGGAGGAAAGAAGAGAGGAAGGCAGGATAGAGGGAGGAAGGAGAATTCAATGTCAAATTCCCTTCAGTAAACCAACTGTTTAACAGAACTGCCTCACTATGAGAACACGAATATGCTGCTAGTACAGCAAGAATCGATTGCTCTGATACAGACATACTTTTTGCTCATAGTCACAGCATGGGCTAATTTATATTCACCTCTAAATTTGGAAAAATGCAAAAAAAGGTAGTAACAAAAGTGACAGCTGTAACTTGTGGTTTACTCTGAGCTATTTCATCAATGCTTTTGTGTTCACGGTGATCTCATTTCCCAATTCTGAGTTTTTTAGATGCAAATCAACTTTTCATTTGTTCTCCCATGAGGTCACACACCAGGCTTTGAACCTGAGACTGCAGGCTGCCATTTCTCTGCACCATTCCTGTTGCCAAGATACCTTTTTGCTGCAGTGGGAAGGCGGAACTGCAAAATATAGTGTTTCCTCTTTCAAACTTTCTCTACTCTACTTGTGAAGGAATCATCAATGATGGTGAAAGACTGTGATTCTGGGGAGCAGGAGAGTGGTCCTGAATCCCAGAATCGGCCAGGAATATGCTTATTCATTTCTTGAATCGTCTTGTTAGATCATGGGACCTGGGGCAAGGAGAAATGGCTTCTTTTGGGTTAGTCCTCCTCTGTCCAGTCTTGCTGATGATGGGAGAGGGTATCACCAGGATAGGGATTCAAGATGACCCCTCTACACCCAGAATGATACTGATATACTTCATATTCAGTGAGAAAAGTGAAAGGAGAGGGAAAAAAAAGTGACAGATCTTGGGAAAAGTAGGTACTCAAAGAATTGCAAATATCGTTGCTTTAGTTATCCATTGAGTGCATTGTCACAGGATAGTATCATAACTTCAGTCCGGTACTAACTGGTGTCTAATCTTGAATTATTGAAAATCAGGTTGTATAACAGACATTCAAATCTGATTCGATATATCATTTTATCCAGTTTGTAATTTTTGCATGTAGCCCTTATTAATTTTAATAGTGTACTTCCTTAAGTAAAAAAACAGCACACAGCTCTTAAGGGAGGAAAGAAGAAAGGAGAACAAGTGTATGAAACGGAAACAGAAAGTAAAGACATAGGAACTGTAGAGAGAATTAGACCTCAGAATTTTAGAAGATTCCGGAAGGATAGGTCAGTGAGAAGGTAAACAAGAAATAATGGTGGTTGAAGAGTCCCCAGGACTCCAGAAATGAAGGTAGAGTGAAGGAGTGTTTCAAGGAGGGGCGATACTATGAGCAATGGCATGGAGGCAGCAAATGTGAGTGTAGCTCTCAGAGTAAAGCTGTCCTGAAAAATGGCTGACATTTGTCACTAACGCATAATTAATGGGCTGGGAATTCAGGATCAGAAATCCAGAGAAGCTGGGTCCTGCACCCAGTTCTGAGGCTGACTTCCTAAGGGGCCTTGGCTAAGGCCACTGACCTCTTGAAGCCCCACTTGGCTCTCATTGGTGAAGTGAAAGAATTGAGTTGGATACACCTCAACTCAGCCACCCTTCCATCCTCACCAGCCCTTGTAGTAATTGATCATGTAATAATTAATCCAAGGAGTATTTGTGGATGATCTGTTCTTTTAAGCATCCAGAGATTTTACAGCAAATAAGAACTGCAGTGTAGAGATGTCATCTCTTTTGAATATGATGCAAAAGAATTTTCTGTCCAAGAAAATTCCCTGCAGTTAAGATTGAGCAAATGGTCTCTAGTGACATCATGCTCAGGACTGGTCCAGTTTTGTCCTCTGGGTTGAGTCACCTGTGGAGAGCCTGGCTACATCAGAGGGATTCTCAACTCTTAAACAAGGGCAGACTTTCTAAGGTGACCAATGAGCATCCCAGTTATCCCTGGGACACATTTGGCTATTGTGACCTTCAGCTTGTTCTCACTTTCTGTTTTAAGTGGAAGCCCTTTCATCACATTTTCTATTCAATTAACTGCATATCACCAGGTCTGCTGGTCCTAAGGTCTCCTTTCAAGTCTAGCATGTTGGAGCTGCTGATAAAATTCACTTTATCCATATCTATACGAATAATACCAAGAACAGAATAGAAAGAATCATTTTCCTTAGTACTTGCTGTGCAAAGACAATGCTGAAGGTCCCTCTTTCTTAAATATAGGGTTATCACCAAATAATCACTGAGTGTGTACTTCATGCCAGACAGGGCACTGGTCATCAACTTACAGATGAAAAGCATCCTTATTCATGTTATTATAGCTCTTGTTACTTTAAAAGGACATTTTTTCAGTTCTCACACATGCAAACACACACACACAAAAACAGACCTTGTTGGACCATACTAAAGGCAGGAGCCAGAAACTCTATCTGAGTCTCTCACATAGGTGTCAAGGGGCCAGGCACTTGGTTCATCATCTAATACCTTTCCAGGTACATTAGTAAGGGACTGCATTGGAAGTAGAGCACCAAGCTATACCCACTGGTGCACACAAGAGCCAGAATGGATACAGGCAAGTCATGCTATGCCACAGCATCTGCTGGCACGTGCCAGGACTAAGTGTGAGTCATATAAGACTGGGCTATAGTACCCCTGGAAGGCGCAAGACCTGGGACTGGGAGTGGGTCTGGTAGGGGGTGGGCCGGGCTGGTCAAGGCAGCAGCATCTGTTGGCACATGTACGGATCAGGTCTGGGGACAGCTGAGACAGTATTAAGATACAACACCCATGGGTATATACAAGAGCCAGATGGATGTGGGACAAACTAGGATAGGACACAGCACATGCTGGCACTTACAAAAAACCGGGGCTAGGGATGCACCTGGTAGGGGCTATTGGGGGTCACCCCAAACAGGTGACAGGAGATGTTGGTGTGTGTGCAGACCAGGCCTGTAGTGAGCTGAGGTGAGTTAGGCCACAGCACCCATCAGTTCATGTGAAAGATTGGCTGGTACAGGTGACAGACTGAACCGACCCTGCACTGGCTGGCACACACAAGAGTCAAGTATGAGGTCATCCCAGGCATGGTTACTTGGGGGGCTTCCCACTAGATGGCTGGACTCAAACCCCAACCACATGGTCTGACCTTGCAGTACATGTATCAAGACTGGGCTTCTCCAGTGGCTGATGTTTATATGGTGCACAGCATGCCCGGATGCACACAGGGGAATGACAACCAGCTCTTCTAGGCCAGCAGAGGACTGGGAGTTAGTTCCTCACCAGAGAATGGAAAGCAAAGCAGGTTGGACTACTCTCCTGGCCAAGATTTATAACATGTTCCTAGTACTGTGGATGCACTAAGGCGGTCACGGTCAGCCACTAGACCTTGAAAAGATTTTCTCAACTCCAGTGCAATGAAGCTGATGACTTCTCAGCACAGTGAAAATCACTAAAGTAACAACCTTGAAACACTCTTCCCCACACTGGGCTCTCCAAGGTCTCATCCAGTGGACAGGAGAAAGAAGAAAAGGAAGTAGAACAGCTAAGACTCAAATAAGTACTCCGATATGAGATGTTGGTGTTGAAAAAAATTGCAGATTAACCCACTGTGACACAAGACTGCCCCAAGAACAACTCTTTTAATTATAAAGATAAAAATAATACTATCATTTATTATGGAATTATTTCCAAGATAATATGGAGCTGATTTTTCCCTTCAATTAGTAACACTTTTGTCACAGGCTCTAAATAGTAGGACAACATCCTCAACTCTCCTCATGCATAGTTTACTCATTCACAAATTGTGGCCACTCTAATTATACAGGAATGTTAAAATTATAGCATGAAAAATACCAATATGTTTATAAATTATTTCACACATAGATGACATTTGTACTAGTCAGTTGCTTTGAAGTTTAGAAGGAAAAGCCCTTATAACAATAAGTGTTATCAACCTAAGTCAAAACAAAGTGATTGTCAAATGTCCAAGCTCCAAACGTTCAAGAAGTTTTCCCAGCAACTTCAACGTCTTCTCTCTTAAATCAGTGTGATGATGATTATCGCAAAGCAAAGTCGGCAGAGAAGACGTGTTTCACAGCACAGAGCAACTGTGTTCCTACCTATGTCACTGCTTGTAACTAAGACAAAACACAAGTCGGTTGCCAAACAACTTGGTGTCAAGAATCGATAGAAAATTTAGGACAGTGCTGTTTGAAGAGATAATGTTCTAGTGTCAAAATCAAAGAAGAATCATGTGCCCGGGAAGCAGAAAGCGTGCAGGCAAACTCGTTTTGACACTTGAGGAAAAGCAGAGCTGGCTTTCATTTATGAAATGAAATTACTCTTACTGAATGTGACCACATCCAAGCTCTTAAGGATACAGAAGAACAAAGGCATAATGCAGTTGTCAGAAGTTAGGGAACTAAAGCAAGAATTGTTTTAGCTAAAGAGAAAGCATTTCAAATGAATTCATCTGTTTCCAGCCACAGAGGTAACTTTTTGGAAGCAGGTTGTGATGGGAGCACTCTGAGTACAGGAACCCCAGGGGAAAGCAGCATGGGGACTGCATCCCTCGTTAGTGTCCCTACGAGCCCCCCAACCAAAAGACAGACAAGGACGGCTTTGTGCTAATGAATGTACACTTTGTAGCATTTACCTGCTAAACACTCACAAGTCATCTCATATTCCAGCATTTCAATAATGCTTCAGAGTGTATCTGGCACTTTGTAGACAATCATCACATGAAGAATCCCTTCTCTCCATCTGCATCTAGCCCTGCACTCCTTGGTTACTGCTAATGTTCCTCTTAATTACACTGAAGTTCCATTTCCACCATTGAGCCTGCAGGTGTGTGGAGCAACTGCATGCTTGACATGGAAAATACATTGAGAACCAACTTGGAGCTGTGAAAATCTCTGAGAAATATCCAATGCCAAAAACAAACTGAAGGCATGTTGAGCTTTGTTTTGCAAGCTCATTAATATAATATCCTTTTGTAAGAATTTTCTCCGAAAGGAATACCTCATTGAAATTTGAGTTCATGGAATTGGTGGTCCTGAGCTTTAAACCATGTAATGGAGTGATTCATTCAAATCTTGGTATAAAAGCATAAAGTATCCCCATTTGCACATTTAGCTTCAAAGACACATAAAAATTGATCATTCAAAAATTTGGAGTTTCTGTTTGATTGTTGTTTGGTTGGAATTTTTTGTTTCTAAATATTTTTATTTTTTATTGGAAATGCAGATTTATAGAGAGAAGAAGACACAGAAAGATCTTCCATCCACTGATTAATTTCCCAAGTGCCCACAACATTTGAAGCTAAGCCGATTCAAAGCCACAAGCCAGGAGTTTCTTCTGGGTCTCCCACAAAGGCACAGGGTTCCAAGCCTTTGGGTCATCCTTGACCACTTCTGCAGGCCACAAGCAGGGACCTGCATGGAAAGTGGAGCAGCCGGGAGGCAAACCAGCACCCATATGGGACCTTTGTGGTTGTAAGGCAAAGATTTAGCCATTAGGCCACCAGGACAGGCCCATTTGGTTAGGTTTGTAAGATAATTTTTAATATTTGCTTTTGGGATTTGGGTCTTGGGAGGCCACTCTACATATTGTATTTCCTTGGTTTCCAGACATACATAGTGAAAACTACAAAAATGTGAAAAACATGTACCAGAAGTTGTAGAACTAAGGCTAAACACTCCTCGAGGAACCACAGGGTCTTTGAGAGAGCTGTTCCTGTATATACAGCTTCTTTCTCCTTCTGTCCTTTCGGCAGATCCCAGCTCAAAGCCAAAGAGGCAGCTGAAGCACTGAGTCCTCTGGGAAAACATTCTTCCTGCTCCCACTGCAATGCCCTTCACTCCAGCACCTTTCTACCTTGCAAAGGCCACTGACACAGATCTGCTGTGTATATATGTCATATATACTAACTAGGAAGCCCTTACCTTTAAACACCAAGGCCCATGGACCTCTGTAGTTGCAGCATCTGGCACAGAGTAAGACAAACAGCAGATTCTTGCTTTTACTAATTGCCTAACTACATTCCCAAGTGGCTACATACACAAATCAGGTCCCGGTCATGGCACTGTTTAGGAATTCTGATGAAGTCATCATTGCAAAGTAGATCCCAGGGGCAGGAGAACCACTCAGTAGCTAATGTAGGAAGAAACAGCAGTGAAACTTCCATCCCCAGCTAAGGAGAGCAGAGGAATCTCAAACTCACTGGGATACAATGATGATTGCTCCTGCAGGGGATGAAGGACTGCACTAATCCACCACTAGTGTCCTTCTTTCTTTTCGTCCTGAACCTGCTTATCCAGGTAAAGCCAGGCTAATGCCAAACACTTCCCCGCCTGACCTCCTTACAACACATTTAGTGTGACAATGTCCTGGCGGCGTCAGTTTCCAGGTTCAACCCGCCATGAGATTTTTTTGTTTATGTTTTTGTTTTTGTTTTTCTGCTAGAAAGAGCAGGACACTAGCAACTCTGCAAACTTTGGAAACCTATTCCTCTTCTCTAGTCTTCAATCACACATCCCTAAAATGGGTGCAGTTCATCTCGACAGCAGCTGGACGAGCAGGAGCTCTCAATGTGACTGCAGAGTGGTTGGCAGCATGAAAGGATTTGTGAGGCTCGATGACCACCCTCTGCCATTCTGCATCCTCCACAGCTCAACATGCAGGCAGCATCCCAGGAGCAGCAACATTCCAAAAAGGAAACAGAGGATAAAGAATACAGAAAATGAGCATTTCCCTTCCTCCTCTCTTCATTTCTTTATCGGAGTAGGGGAGAGGACATTCTTAAGTCTACATGTCTATGGGATATGACGGTGGAAATGGCAGATAGCTAGATATACGCAGAAGGCTACCCTTTGGAGCAGAGCTCCTGGCTGTTGGTATCCGAAAGATAATAGACACAGATGTAAATTTAAGACACACCCAGAAAATACAGAAAAAGCTGAAATGACCATGCAACTGCCACCCAGAATGAACAGATGCTAGCATTTCTCCCATGTGAAAATTCAGAAATCACCTGAACTCAGAATCCTATGTGCTGATTTGACTCATTGTCATCTGGGATTTCTCTGGTTTTGTCAGTGATTATAGGAGAGCTCATGACCAACTCACCTCCCCTATTATTTCTTCCTCTCTCTGTTTCCTGTTGCTTCTCATCAGAGAACAATATTAGGAATAAATAACGAATAATATTCAGAAATATATTTCTGAAAAAGAAATTAAGCATGCCAAGAAACAAGTAGTTATTTCAACCACCATCCTGTTTTTGTAAGAAAGAACAGATTTGGACAAAACTCTTAATCTTGAAATGGATCTGTCATTTTCCCAATTTAACTGACGAGCAGAAAATGTTTTGGGAGGGGCAGGCAAGCTGGGTCATCACTTTGAAAACCTCTGTGAAGCACACCTGAATCCCAGCCTGCAGATCTCCCTGCATCTCTGGCAGTGGAAAATGACATGCTGGAGTCAAAGATCCCCGGGTGCCTGTCTTAAAAGACGCCAGGAAGGAGAGAGAACAAAGGAGGACTCCGGGAGAGGGTCCAGACATGACCTGTGGGGCTAAGAGCCTCTGAACCTGAGCAGGGAAGAGGATTCAAAGAGAGTGTGGTAGTTCCAGACTGAAGAGTGATTACTTTGTCCAAAAAGCTTCACTAAAGGCTGAAGTCCAAGAACTCTTTTCTCCAGGAGTGGGCAAATCCTTCAAATACAGCAGCCATTGCACAGCTATGACTTGGTCACACATATCAATAGGTTAATATTTTAATCACCAATTCTTACTCCATTTAGCAAAGTATATAGATCCTCGTTTAACCAACAATGCCCTGTTCCTCATATAAATTCTTCTCAGATAATGTAGTGTTGAATTTTCTACCATATTTTTCCCTTTAAAATCCTAGTAGAAGAAACCAACGTTTATGCAGAATTACTTAGGGCACCTCGTTCATCCGTTCCTGTGTATTGGAAGTTGCCAGCTTTCTTCTGTAGAGAGCTAGAGAGTGAATATTCTAGTCTTGTTGAGCCATTTGGTTTTTCACGTCCCTGTTGCAAATCCTCAATTCTGCTATTATTGCTTGAAAGCAGCCATAAACAAAAAGCTAAAAAATGTGTGTTGCCATAGTTTATTCCTCCCTGGCTTAGTCATAATAATTTGCTGCCCAGTACAATCAGGTTCTACATTTCTGTTTCAAGTAATGATGCAGTGGCTTAGCTTGGTGTGGGCCAATCAATGCTTTCCTAGATAATAACTTTTAATGCACACCAAGAGAAACATAAAACAACAATCTCAAGGTATTGCAAAGTGACCAAGAGCAGCTGAAACTGCATTCGACATGTGGAAATAAAAGACGTAGCACAGGTTTCCCATTTGTGTATTTTTGCCTGAGAGTAGGCACTAGAGTTCTTCCAGGTGAGTTTTAGAATTCAGATGGAAATCCAGAGTCTTACTGAAAAAAAAAAAAAAACAGAATAGAGTTCAACAGAGAAATTTCAGATGTATTTTCAGAGACAGCTGCCTTTAACTCAACATTCAAACTCTTCCCTGATATTTGGCTGGTCCCTCAACTGCAGGTGTGTGGAGCAGACTTCAAGGAGCACACCGAAGGATTAAAGAACTCAGCGATAATGTCAGCTGCTGACCGCAGCAGGGCATATGGACTAGCAGTTTGATCTGAGCCATGGGGTCTTTATCCTAAAAGAAATAAGTGAAGACAGAAAGAAAAATGAGAAGGAAGAAAGGGGAGAAAGTAATGACAAGAGAAAGACTCAACACTCTGGAAGAATATAAAAGAATCCAAACAATGTGTTACTTTAGAACACAACCCCAAATTACTGGACATGCACAAGGAAGTGAGAATCAGCTGCCAGAGAAAACACAGCTGAAGGATACAGTAAATACACCATTTGAATAATGCAGACATAAAATATTTAAAGAAAAATCAAGCAGGCACCCAGTGACTTGCTGAACACTAAAGGCAGTGCAACATATATATATATTTTCTAAAATAAACTTGATGAAATGCAAAAATACAGATGCTGAATGTCCAAGGAACTCTGACGGATATCTGGCTCAGAGACATCATGGCCAAATGGCTAAAAACACAAAGATAAACTGGATGTAGACAAATGGAAACTGAACAGTAACTAGGGAAAAGATGATTCAAGTTATTGTGGCTTCATTAGAGACAATGAAGCTAAGAAAACTCATGTCTTTAAGGGCAAGGATTGAGAGGGACTGGCAACAGGGGCTCTTAGCTCAGAATTCTATACCCAGCAAATATATTCCCCAAGAACTAAAACAAGACTTAGTGCACTGGAGGGCTGAGTGTGCACAGGAATGCTCACCCCATCAGCCACTTCTGGCTGGCTAGGGGGCTGGGGGGACAATGGTCTAGCCTGGCTGGGGCCATCTTGGCTCAGGAGGCCAGAACGCCAATCCGCATCAGGTTCTGCTATCTGCCACCCCACGGTGAGCGCTGGGGACTTGGGCTATGGAATTACTAAGGACATCCATGAATAAGGCCACTGCCCCTGTACGTGAAGAATGAATCCTGAGGGTTTCCTAACAACAGGGCCATTGTACTTGCAGATTAGCGAGGAGACTGAGACCTAGTAGTTTGGAGGGCAGAGACCAGAAGTCCTGTATTGGGCAGACCAACCACCTGCCCACATGGGAGTCATGAGATGGGCTTGTCAACACAGAACATTGCTAACTACTGCATGCCAGTCTACATGAAAGCTAGGGCTGAGGGCCTGTCTAGCAGGACTAGATCCTAGTACATGACTGAGTGCAGGGGATGGGTCACATTAGGCAGGGCCATAGCACTAACCAACACACGAAAGAACCAGGTTCAGGGGTAAATTCTGTGGAGGATATGTGGGTCCAACCCTGTGGAAATGCAAGTCCTGCTGGTTCACTTAAGACTTAGAGTGGTAATGAGCTGAACTAGGTGTGACCACAGAATCCACCAACACTCACAGGTACAGAGACCGAGAATAGGCTGGGCAGATCCAGGCTGCAGCAACTGCATGTACATCCTAAAGGAGGGTGTGGGGTGAGCCAGTACACAACATAGACCAGCTCGTCCAAAGGTCAAGATGGAGGGGCAGACTATGCCAGGCTAGAATCTAGCACCCACCGGCATGTGTGAGATCTGGGTCTTGAAATGGGCCGAGTGAGGGATCTTGGGGGACTCCTCTAGTGGACCATAATTCTTGCTGGTGAGCACGTGATCCAGGCCTGGGGGTTGGGTAGGCTGGGGAAGGTAGCTCTAACTGTTGGCTAATGTATGGGTTGGAAGGGGGTGGACTAGGCAGGGCTGAGCAAACCTTATCTCACTAGCAAGTGCAGAATCCAGGCTGGAGCACGAGTCATGCTGTGCTTGGCTATCACACTTACGGGTTTGCATGAGCCAGGGATGGGAGAAGACTGAGCAGGATCAGGGACTAGCACTGACTAACAAAAGTTGGGACTGGAGTCAGGCCAGGCTACAGCATCCAAAACAATGGTCAGGACAGGTGAGGGGCTATACCAAGCTTTGTCAGAGCAACCACTGGCGTGCGTGAAATCTAAGGCTGGGAACAAGCCTAGTTGGGGAGCTAACTAGATTGTGATTCCCATTGGTGAGTTTGAGGACCAGAGTGAGGGGTGCTGTCTGGTCTTGACATGGTTGCAGTGTCCCTTGGCACAAGTGTAGACTGGGTCTGGGATATACCAGACTGGGCTAATCTCCAGCACCCACTGATGCTCATGAGAACCAAGGTGGATATAGAATGGGCTAGGCTAAGGCTCTGCCCCTGCTGAGCCATATGTGAGCTATATCTGGGTGTGGATCAGGCTTGGCTGGGATGTAGCACCCAACAGTAAGAACTGGAATGGGTAAAGATCAGTCAGGAAAGGCCACTGTTCCTACTAGACAGGAGGTGGGCTAAGTAGGGCTGGCCCTTAGACCCACTGGTGTGCACGAGATCGGGAGTTGGAGGAGGAGATTTGGGAACTCCTCTGTTAGGACACAGTCTTTGCAAGAACTACAGTAGGGAGCAGCCCTGACTGGGCCATGTAATGGTACTCATCAGCACACATTTGGTGCAGGTTGGGGACTTACCAGGCTGGGCTAGTTCATATCTCCCGCTGGTGAATCTGAGCACAAGAATAGAGTGTGGGTCAGGCGGCAATACAAGCCAATTCACATGAGGGCCGAGTCTAGGGACTGGCTGGGCTGGGCTGTAGCCCCCACCAGCATGAGCTGGAATTGGGGGTGGGTTGGGCCAGCTAGCTGCAACATCCACTGGCAAATGCCAGGATGAGGTGAGCCATGCTAGACTAGGCCACAGCACACAACCATCACACGTGAGACCCGGTGGGGTGGGGGAACAAATCTGATAGGGTGGCTGCATTAGTCCCCCTGTTGGACTACCACTCCCATTGGTGAGTGTGAGAGCTGGAAGGGGCAGATCAGGTCGGGCAGGGCTACAGCACCTGTTGGCCTCATGTGAGCTGGATCAGGGGAAAGCCAGGCTAGATCATCTGTTCCTACTGGTACATGCATAAGTCAGAGTAGATGAGGGTTCATTGGGCTTTGCCATAGCATCAGCTGGCAGATGCTGGCACGGGGCAGAGAGGAAAAAGGAATTTTGTTAAGTCAAACTGCAGAACAACCTGCAGAATACAAGATCCAGGAGTGGGAGTGAGCACAGTAGAGAAACTGTGGGAGTGGGCACCTCCTTCTGGGTTACCACTCTGATTGGGGAGCATGATAACCAGGACTGGGGTAAACATGACTAAACAGAGTTGCACCCACTGGCACATATGTGGGCTGGATAGTGGGGCTGGTTGGGTTGAAGTAGGCCTCAATGCCCAATGACATGTAGGAGAGCTGAAGGAGGTATGGGACAGAATGGACCAGACTGGTATGCATATTAGCTGGCATGGGAACCACAACAGGGGCAGGCCTGGTGGGAGTTATTGCAGATCACTCCAAGTAGGCTGCAGCTCCCAATGATTTGTGTGAGGGCTGAGTGTGTAGTGGGCTAGATCGGGCTGGGCTGCAATACCCATTGGTTTGTGTAGAAGACAGGGCTGGAGGTAGAACTGACCCAGCAATTGCAACCAACAGCATGCACATAAGCTGATTGGGGTGATGGGCTGTGCTGTACCCTGTACTGGTAAGCACACATAAGAATCAGGTCTGAGATCACCTTAGATGAAATTTCTTTGGGAATCCCTCCAACTGAATTGCTGGATTCAGAACCCCAACCATGGAGAGTATTACAGGTTCCATGATCTGATGGTGAAGTGCAACTGTCTGAGCTGGGCTTCCTCAGTGGCTTAAGTGGAGCAGTGGACAGCATGGTGCACATGGAGGATATAACAATACATTGAAACCTGCAGAGGACACCTGGTACCATAACAGAGGTTGGAGGACAGATATCATCGTGATTGGAGTGATAAGATCAGCAGTAACTCAGAGCTGATGAACTATCAAAACCTCTTGAGCATGCCCCACTTCAGGAACCCTGAGATGGCGTCAGATGTCTGTCCACATCCCAGGGCACGGAGGTAGTTGGGAAGCCGGGTGTGACTTCTCCCCTTATCTTCTCCCTTCCCCCAGATACAGGAAGGAAAAAAAAGAGAATGAGGAAACAATGGTCTCACCCGCCTACCTTGACCCTTGACCCTTGGTGTCCTAATCACCAATTTAAAAATCATCAAAAAGTGGGTACCTGTTCCTGTCCCAGCTGTGCTACTTCCCATCCAGCCCACTGCTTACAGCCTGGGAGGGTTAGTGGAGGATGGCTCAAAGCCTTGTGAAACCTGGAGGAAGCTCCTGGTTCCTGGCTTTGAGTAAGCTCAGCTCAAGCTGTCTCAAAAGGCTCAAGCAGCCGTTTGGAGAGGGAACCAGTGCTGTCTGTCTCTCCTTTTAGTAAACTGGTCTTTCAAATAATGAATAAATCAGGCTTTACCAAAGGGCTGCCACTGAGGGAAAGGGAGGATTATCACAGGGAGCTAGAGGCAGTCTGTCACACCTTCCATACCCGCAAGGCTGAGGTCTAGAGAAGCAGAGTCAAAGAGCTGTCACCTATTCCTCCCTTACTGCTTTCATTTTCCAAACCAGAAATTTTAATTTAGGCTTATGAAAGGATCAGATGACTTACATACTCACCTATTTATTTAATCCATGGTTTTTTTTCCCAAAGAAGTACTTCTTGTCCTATTCCTCAAATGATCTGCTTTTTAGACACTTAAAATCCAGGGAAAGGATCCTTTTCTTTGGTGGTACCCTTCGCAGAGGATCGTGAAGACACTGGGGGCACAACCATTACTGTTTTAAAACATGAGCTCATCATCTAGTCTAATAGAGTGCATTTGGAGATTACTTGTAAAATTGCTTTCTCTTTTACAAACCCTGACATAAGGAAACAGAGACAAACAGTGATTGGTGTGGAGATAGAGACATGGAGACACAAAGAGAAAGAGGAAGAAAATACGAGGAAGAAAAACTCCTGGCGCTGGAGTCGCGGCATACAGGTAAAGCAGCCGTCTGCAGTGCCAGCAGCCCAAGTGACACCGAGTCCTCACTGTTCCATTGTCACTCCAGCTCCCTACTAGTGGCTTGGGAAGAGCAGGGAGCAGAAGTTCTTGGGCCCCTGTCATCACGTGGGAGCCCTAGATGGAATTCCTGATTCCTGAATTTGGCCTGGCTCAGCCCTGGCTGTGGTAGCCACTTCAGGATGGAAGAAAGTTTCTGTACTTCTCGCACGTGCGCACACACACGCACACTCTTCATCTCTCTTCCTGTCGTGTGTGTGTGTGTGTCCCTCTCTGTAACTCCAATTTTCAAACGTACAAATAAATCCCCTTTTGAAGAGAAAATTGGTAGACATATGTCAGTGCTACTGTCAGTATCTTTGTCAGAACATTATAAATACTTTCAGGCCTGGTTCATTCTTCTGGTAAACTTATGAAAATTTCACACTCTGATGTCCTTTTCATGAACTCTTCATTCCTTCTTTGGACTTTCTGGTCATCCAAGCCAAGGCTGCTTCATTAAGTAACTAGATTTATTTCAGCAGGATGGGCAAGAGCCCACGAGGCTTCAGGGCTTTCCCGCTCTCAGGCCGTCAGCCCTGCATTGGCCCCAGTTGATTGCTGTGGTCTTCACTTGTTCTGGGTTCTCGGCTGTTTACCGCATGGCAGCGGCTCACTCTGATCGCAGTTAACTCTGCAAGCCCTGATTCTGCTTGGGACAGTGCTCCGGAGAGTCTCAGGCCAGCCTCAACCAACAAAGCAATGTCCCCCACCCCAGTCTCACTCCCAAATCCCACTGCAAATTCCAGTAAACTGATCCCAAACCAGAAATGTGGTGCTCATGTCCTAGAATGATGGCTGTTGTCCTTTGCAGGTGAAATGTGTGCTTTGCAGTTTCTGTGCCTTTTGTAATTGGATTTTTAGACCATTTATATAATAGTCCCAATAGAGTGCATGCTTTTTCCTTTCCTCAATCAAATTCACTAGGATTTTAGTGTGGATATATGTTTATCTAGATAAGTCATTTCCAATTTTCAACCAGACATGGAAAGGAAATGATAGACATTTTGAACGGAGAAAATTCTAACTCTACAACCTGACGTTAAGCTGACATTGACATTCAAATTAACTGACTTTTGCACTTAAAAAGGCTCTTTGGACAAGATGTGGTCATATTTCTAAGAGCACTTCCCTTCAGTAGGTGAGGATAAGGAAATAGAGAAATTAATTTGTCACTCAAAAAAAAAAAAAACCAAACATTTATCACTGACAGAAAAGAATTAACAAAGGTAGATGTGAACTAGTAGCTGTCTCATACTTCTTCATTTTTGCTCAAATGTTTCACCAAAATATTGTTCAAATCAGGTGTATTCTCCCTTGGAGGCTCTGGAGAATAACAGAGAAATTCCACCAAAGTACTATTTGTCTCTCTTAAAAATAATTACACCTGCCAGATAAAGATGACTATTGAACACATGTATATTTCCATTCCTCCATCCCAAAATATACCATGATAGCAAGGGCATATATAATCCACCTGCACAAGTATGATGGGAGAAGAGACAGCAGGAAAGAAATGATGAGTCAAAATTGTCGGCGAGTGCTTATTAAACCTGAAAGCCCCACGAGGCTGAGCCCTAAATACTGGTCCCCAGAGCCTAAGAGCATCCTCAGCAACCTCCCAGAGCCCCTCAAAGAAGCCTTGGAGACGGGGAGTCCAGGTGAGTTTGAACTCTGGAAGTCTCATGGAATTGTCTTTTAGGGTCCTTGGGTGTCTGTGCCCTATCATTCCCAGGACAAGACACTTGTAGATATGGGGTACACATGGGGATAATAGTGAAAGATACCCAAGGCTTCATGTTTCAAACAGAATTCAATCTGCTGAAAACAAAAATAATTCAAGAAGCGGCAATGTGAGAATGTCAAATAGAGGGTAAATACCAAATGAGTGAGTCAGGAAGCATGGAGTAGTTCTCTTTGGAGGCTGTCCCTTCCTCTGAATGCACTTCTGAGTCTGTTTTAACACTACTAATGAAACAGACCACAAGAACGCTGTACTCATATCAGTCACACTTTCCATCACTTTGGTCGAATACTTACTTAGGCTATTTGTGAAGAAAAGGGGTTTTATTTGGCTTAGGGTTTGGGAGGCTCATGCATGGGCTATATGGGCTCTACTTGACCCAGTTCTGGTGAGGACTTCATAACAAAGGGCAGAAAACCAATAGCCAAGAACACATGCCAGGCCAGTCACCTCTCCAGCCAGGAGCAGGCTTGGTCCTTTGATGTCAGCCATTCTGTGAGAACTCCGAGGGCCCCATAAAATGACCTTCCAAGTGCACAGTCCAGATGGCCCAAGGATGGTCCACCAGCCCCATCCATTCACGATTCTACAACACTTTCCAACAGCAACAGCTGACAAATTTGATAAATTTCCCAATCACATGAGCCTTTAGACACAGAGCTTGTTCCTATCCATACCGCAGCTGGTGCCCTTTGGTGCCAAACTAAATGAGAGACATACATTTTGCCTCAGTATCTCTGTGGAAATTGGCATTTCTATTGAGGGAACCGATTGGGAGATGGGAATGGAAGGGCAGGGTGAGAATGAATTACAGGTGGAATTGCGGACAAGAGAGATTGTGAGATTTAGAGAAAAAGTGAGGAAGAAGGAGGGAGGCGGGTCTGAAAGGTGTGAAAGAGTCTGCATTGCTGGTGTCATTTCATCCCTGAGGAAAGGAGAGAAGAGAGGAGACGTTTCATATACTCCCCTCTAATAAGAAGACCCACCTTGGCCTCTCGGGCACTCAGCCACAGCGGGCCAAGAAAACTTGCACAGACCCCAAATCTCTGTCTGATCACCCTTATTAGTGTCACCTCCCAAAAACAGGGCCTAATCAGTGTCTACAACCTAGGAGACAGGATTTTTTACTTGATGCAGAGCTATTCTCATGAAAGAGTTGAGGCATCTGAGAAAGAAGAAGGGAGCCTGAAGCTCCAATCAGTGTGAACTATCTAAAAGATCTCATCACCAAGGAGCAGAAGGGAAAATGGAGACTCATTCAGCTTGAACTGTTGGCCCCAATCCACCTGTCCCGGTGACAACTCCACTTCATACGTTCTAAGGAGAAAGAGTAAATTTAACTATTCCCAACACCTCCCCCAAACACACACATTGCAGCCCAAATTTTAATGTTAGAGCTATCTATCTGGGTCCCAAACAGTCTCCAGAAGACTTTGTCAGAACAAAATGTGAGGCATGAGTGACAGCCTAGGGGTGCCTGGGGCTAATTTTCCTAATATCATTTGTTAGTTGGCAAGACACTCATGGATTTTGGATGGGACTGTTGTCCTCAATTGGTTCTACAAAAAGCACCTTTTGTGTGCTACAAATGAGTCGCAGCATGTCTCTGAGTCAGTGTCATTGACAAAGAAAGCCTGGTTAGAGTAGATGAAGGCAAATTTCACTCAGTGCTTTTGTAGCAAGAGGGAAAGGCTTCACAAGAGGGCACTCGAGTCTGAACTCAGCAAAGGCAGCTGACAGTTTTAAGAAGCAGAGTGAGGGCGTGGTGGGTGAAAATTACCAAGCGAACACAGAGAGGGGAGCGGGAATGTCTCTAGACTGGCCTAACAGGACTCGTGCTGCAGGTGGGCCAACATGTCAAATACAGAGATTGAACTCAATTCGACATGAAGGATGGTCAGATACGAAGAGCAGGGAGATTCTGAATCTGTAGTCTTTGCTAGAACTGGCGTCATCAGGCCACGGACAGCACTCCAAGACGAGGTCGGCTGAAACAAGGCTCAGGAGAGTCTATTTGAAGTTTGAGCAAGAAGACCATCCTTACTGATAGGAATTCTCCTCCATTTTACAATTGGGAAAACCATGGTTCTTAAGAGTGAGACAAGTTGGCCCAAGGAATTTAACACTTAATTCAGAACAAGAATATCATTCCAGAAACATGTATGAAACATGGAGTGAACATGCCAAGGAAAAAGTGAATATTTATGTGAACTAAATGGGCTAGAAGAGAAGGGAACAGCTTCTTACCATCTATCTTATGTTTAGACATGCTGAGCTCTTGACTTGGGGAGCTTTTGTCCCTTGGATTCCGTATCCCTGAACTGGTCACCCCCTAGATGAGTCTGACTTCTTCATGGCTCCTCTAACGGGCACAAGGATAGAGGACGAGCTTCTGAATGAACTATACTCACAGGAATGTCTCTGTCCCCTTCCAACTACACAGCTGGGATTGGAATCACTGGAAAGCTGCTTACATGTGCAACCAGGTGAATCTATAGAGTAAGATTTGAAGGAAACAGACTGTAAATAACCCATGTTGGAAGTGCATTTGGCAGCTTTCCCTTTAAGATCATCTGCCCATTGCCTGCCAGATCTAATGTTAAGATCAGAGCCACTGCCAGGGGTCCACAATAGCTGTAGCTGTAGCTACTCCTCTCTGGCTTCTTTTCCTGGTCTTTGGAAGTGAGCACAAGTGTTTGCACACAGGATGTGTTTGCATGTTGGGATTGGGTGGGAAAGGATGATCCTCAATGGAGTGGACCTTGAAAGGAAAGGTCAGATCCTCCGTCTTTGCATCCCATCTGCATACAAGAGGCAGTGTTCTAGAGAAATAAATAAGTCATCTAGGGGGGTCACCTCATTGTTCCCTGGAGCTGTGTGGGATTTCACTTGGTCCTCGGTAATTCCCTTGCTGGGTTATCCTACCTTCAGAGGGTTCCTCTTTCCACTTTAGCCATTATGGGGGTGATTCAAGTGGACAAGGACATGCTGGTGACTGATCCATATTATGGGCAAGACCGACCATTGTGTGTGGGCTGTGTTGGAGCAAGCAAGAGCTCTCTGACTGTGGCCACCTACGTTGCTACACTCTTCCAGAATCCTACAGCCTGTCTCCAACCTTCTGTCCTTTCTTCCTCTCCTCCTCCTCCCCCTCCTACAGCCCGTCCCCAGCTCTGTTCTTTCTTCCTCTCCCTCCCTTTCCTCTTGCGTTTGACCCCATCCTCTTGTGCAGCGTTTCTTGCACCATTCCTGCATCCCTGTCTTCCCTGTGTCTCCCAGGTGCCCTCCTGCCCACTCACTTTCCTCCCTCATCTCTACCTTAGCCCCTGCTGCAGGGAGCTGGGTTGTCGCCAAGGGCCAAAGGCACAGCTTTCATATTAGGGGCCCATTTCTCTTTCAAAGGTTCTGAGCAAGTGAGGCCCCTTTGTTTTGCTGCTCCTGTGTGACCACAGGCAGGCTGCCTTCCTAAGGTGAGTGTTAGCAGCAACAAAGAGAAATGACAGGTGACTGGCATGTGCCTTTATCCAGGAGCATCTGTCTCCCATGGTCCGTTATCATGAACCGTGCAGGTCAGCATTGGTATACTTCATGGTCCTCCAAAGGCTTTGTTTTACTGCAGCTTCTGCTGCATGAAACCCTTAGACTCTGTTGCTTTGGTAAAGCTCCTCCCTGTTCCCCTTGAGGTCTTCAGGACAGCTATGCCCAGTTTTGTTGCATTTCTCCTGCTTACAGAGGGGACCATGGTAATGAGGTCAAGCCCTTGAGACCTACCCTCCTGTGGGCCAATTAATCCACAAGATTAGGACAGTGAGTCATTGCCTAAACAAGCATAGTAATTCAGAATCAGGGAGCCACCAAGGCTATCTTAGTGGCTTAGTGGCCAAGCCATCAGTTGAGGCACCCACATAACCCACATCAAGGTGCCCGAATTGAACTTCTGACTCTAGTTTCCAGAAGACCAACTCTAAATAATAATAGGTGACGGCTCAAGAAACTGGATTCCTACCACACACGTGGGACAGCTGGACTGAGTTCTTCAGTTCAACCTTGAGTACCAACCTAACCCTGACTCCCTGACTGTTGCGGACATTTGAAGACTCAGGTAACAGACGAGAGTGGTTCCTCTTCTCTCCCTCTGCTCTCTCTCTCTCTCTCCTTTTTAAGAAAATAAACTTAAAAAAATAAGAAAAGACAGCCTAGCCACTGGCCCCATAGCGGCCACTGAATGCAAACCTTTTATACCCATAATAATCACTGGATAGAACATTAGCTGGTCTACAAGGGGAACAGCTGCAGCCGCAGTTTCTCCTAGCCATCTCACCATAGGACATTCTGCTGGTAGAACCGGTCCTTCAACCAGGGTACTGTGTGCAGGAGGCTGTGGCCTGTACCATTTCCAAGCACTAAGCTCTGTGTGTCAGGGAAGCACACAAGAAGGGGCAGTGGCTGCCCATGCCCAGTGCTCCGCACCATGGGTAATTGTGAGATTAAATGAGATAATGCAGATAGCACACCTGCCATAGTGGAAGTGGTAAGAATCACAGGTAACTATGGTTTCTGATGTCCTATTGTCTGCTACAGGATTGCTTGGAGCTTTGATTCTGCTAATCCATATACGTTTTCTCTCTGATAGTAAAAATTGTATAGCTGGCTATGTCTTCTCCTTTGATTTCTCAGCCAAGAAACAAATTTTAGATTGCTTTACAGAAACTAACAGGACTTAGCTAAAACCCTGATGTTTTTTTGCATTTCTATTATCTTCACCTCTCTGTAATTTCCTTTATTTCAATTTGATCCTTTCTAACTGCTCTATCTGCTTTAGCTTGTATGAGCTATGTTCTGGTGATGTAAATATAATTTGTTATGCTAGACAGCTTGCTGTAAATAAGGACACTTATCAGGAGAGTTAATAAATCATTTAGGTATTCAAGTATGTAACTTCTAATGATGGAAATCCAAAGTGAAGATGCTGTGGACAGGTGATGTCCTAGCCCACGCGCCTCACATAGCAAGCCCTGGTTTCCCGAGAGCTTTGCGTCCTGCCAGCTCTGAATTGTCCTCTGTAGTAGGGAGCAAGAAGCCACTGACAAAGTCCACTGTGCCCCAGTTTTGCCTCTGGCGGATCCCGCAAAGCAGTCTCAGCCATCAGCTCTGAGGGCCACTCAGCTCATTGGCAGGCAGAAAAATCTCTGTTTTGGCTTTGACTTTGCTGCAAACCTCAGCAGCTTTTCCTGAACTAGCACAACGGCGGAGTTCTTGCCTTTAGATTATCAAAACTTGTCCGAGGAGACTGAAACTCCTGGCAGCCGGTGGTGGCAGACTCCGTGGCTTTGATGGGCCTCGCACATACGCCTTGCCCCTACCCTCCCAGCAGGTGAGAACATTCTGAAAGCCCTTCAAAGCTGCAGCTCCGGCTGTTTCTCTGCCAGCCTACAGCTTCCCTCCTAGTCCTCTCTTGCCAGACTTCCTCTTCCGCTCTTTGTTTAGATTTCTGCAGCATCCGTCCACCTCCATTTTCTGTGCTGTGATTTTTTTTTTTTGCTCTCTACATTCAACAATAAGACATAGTGATAATTGAGTATTTATTTGGAATACTGTGTTATATGCAAGATCCCAGGGAAGCCATCCATGTTTTATGTGCCTGTTTATTGAAGAGGGTGATTTGGGAGTGCTCACTCCCCCTGGGGACTTTGTGCTTCTTGATTATTCCTCAAATGTAGGCTGCAGGCATTGCCACCTTTGCTGAAGATGAAGAAATGGAGTCTCTGTGATTATTAAAGAGCTTTTCTTGGTATGATTTAAGATAAAGAGTCCTATTAAGTGCTTTGTATGGTGTGAAGGTTAAATAAATGGTAATACATTAACTTTGGGGAATTTGATGACTATGATTTTGATTAAGGTGAGTTAGTGAGCTACTTTGTGTTTTTAAACTCCTGTGTTGAAAGTTTCTACCATGACAGATTGAAAGCTGTGACAAGTCCTCATTGCTATGACTGCAGTGAAGACTGGGGTGTCTATGGGGGACTAATCTCCCTTACTCATGCAAGCTGACTGTGTCTCTCCAAATTATCATTATTATTTCTTTCCTATTGCTATTTAGGATCTTTTACTTGTTACATAATACCTTTCCCTATGCCTTTTGATAGTTTTTGTGTTAAAGTCGATTTGATTAAGAATGGCTACATCTGTTCACCAAATATGCCTTCCAATCCATTTTCTCTACACCTTTAGGAACTCCCAAGACTCCTATCTTTGGTAGTACACAATAAATAAAACGCTATTTTTGTTTTTCCTCCTCCTCCACCTCCTCCCACTTCTGCTTCCTCATTGTCTGACTGAGGTAGTTCCAAGGATTTGTATTCTAGCATGAACGCTCTTTCTCCTACTTCATCAAGTATGTTTTTAAGGCTTTTCCACTACATTTTTATTTAATCTTGAATTCTTTATTTCTTTTAAAAAATTTTTTAATTTATTTTAGATGATGTTTACGTAGTTGATCAGGGTGGGAAGGACCGAGGCTTAGGGAAAAGTGGGTGTGATCATTGTTTCCAAATTTTCTATTTCTTCTTCCTGTTTGTGGAGGTGGAGGAAGGGAGATAAAGGAAGAAGCCATACCCAGCTTTTCAAACACCTCAGTACCCAGGGATGGGGAATGGCCATTCGATATCAAGCCAGGGTCCTGATGTCATGCATGTTCTAAGAATTCTGCCCAGTTGGTCTCAATAGTTCTGAAATACTGTCAGTCTCACCGATCAAGGATGAGGGAACTCTGTCAATGTCCATTGACTGACATAGTCAACCTTGGAGTCTCCTGCTCAGATATTTGCTGTCCTCATTTGGCTGAGGTAGTTGTCCAATTTGTTACGTTCTTCTTCCTCTGCTATGGTACCGGATGTCCTCTGTAGGTCCCGAATGGGCTAACATATCCTCTATGCAGATCTGGGTCAGTCATCGACTATTTTGTCTTTTCCACTGAGTATCACTTCTCACAGGTACATACAAGGACAGGCAACAGGGCTCCACTGAACCCCCCCGCACCCCTGGGCTCACAGACCTAGCACCCACCACTCAGGTGGGCCCAAGGACCTGGATCACATGACTTGGGGGAGGGGGAGGAATATCAGATAGAAGTAGTACTCATAGAGGAAAAACATAATTTCAACTTTAAAAAAATACTGTTTTTAATTTGAAAGATTTTACACAGTGAGAGAGAGGGCAAGGCCTCCCAACCATTGATTCACCCTCCAAAAGGCCACACAGCTAGAACTGAGCCAATCCGGAGCTGGGAGCCAGTTTTTCTGGGTCTTCCACACGGGTGCAGAGTCCCAAGGAACAGAGCCCTCTTCTGCTGCTTTCCCAGGCCATAAGCAGAGAGCTGGATACATGGAACAGGTGAGACATGAACCAGTGTCCACACTGGTGCTGGTGCTAAAGGTAAAGGATTAGTCTGTTATGACACTGCATCACCCCTATAATTTCAACTTTATCAGCACCACACACTAACCAGCTGAGCTAACCCATCAGACTAATTTTCAGCTTTAAATATTGCCTTCTAGGGGAGTTTCCCAAAGCTTATAAGGTTCAGAATCCTTCCCTGTTGACACACCGCAATCTGCCCATTCTTAACTCCATCCATGTCCTCTGCTCTTGGCATGTGAGGTCTAAAAGTAATGATTTCCTTCTCCTTGGTTCTGCGGTCCTGTGTTCCAAATCTGTTATTGACCATTGTTACATGCCTTGGTTATCTTCCACTCCTCTCAGTCCTGCATTAGCTTTTTCATGAAAAATTTTGCTAATTCCTGTTTCTTCATGCTTATAAGACCATTCTTGCCAATAATTATCCTACTGAGATTTTAAGTTTTCAATTAATTAACTCCATGAAATGCAAAGTGCTCAAAATTTGTATGACTCTTTCCTTGGAGGCTTGCACGACTCACCGTCAATGACTCCCAGGAGCTTCCAAAACAATCCTGGGTATTATGTCTGTTCTTGATTGCCAAAATCAGCTAAAGCTTCTGACCATCCTTTCTCTCAATAAATGTCATAATCATTCTTAAAGACACGTATTTAGCTATTTTATGATTCTGTCTATTGGAGCTGTATATAAGAATCATGTGTGAAATGAAATAATTTAAGTAACAACAAATTATATTAACATCACATTTTACAAGACAGGCCTTATACTGTAAATTTAAGTGATTTAAGGTTTCTGATGGCTACAATGGTCTGTATTAGTTAAAAAAAAAAAAACTCATGAAATTATGAAGTGCTCACTTTATTCCTCCATTTACGTACCTGTCCACTTGTCCAAATGCCCATCCATTTATTTCTCAAATATCTATGTTTTCCCAAATGTGTTAAACACTGAGATGGAACCATGAGTTCAAAACTGATGAGATCCATCACCTAAAAGTAAGAGGCTCAAGTTTTTGCGGAGGCATGCATCCGCCCATTTCTGTAGAGCACAGGGACATGAGCGTCACCAGGAAGATGTACAGGACATAGGATCCTAGGAATGTTCAGTTGTGCTTTGACTTGTTTGAGGTTGGAATAAACATAGGAGATTGACAGGTAAGGGTAAGCGACGAGATCAAGGAAGTGTTATGGGATAGATAACGTCAGGACTGGACTCCAGTGCTTGACAATCAATCAACAAGACAAAGTGGAAAGAATCATTAGATGTAGGAAAGCCCCTCAGGAAGGTGTGGAACTCACTGGAACAGGAGACCAGCAGAGAATGATGAGCAATTAAACAGCAAGCAACCCATTCTGACCACAGAGCTCAAGAGAAAAGTACTTAGGCTTGGTTGCCGAAAACGGCAACTCCGTGCCACACTGAAAGCTCTGGACATCTTCCCAGAAGTCATGAGGTGTTAAGCAGAAGACTACATGGTCACAGGTTCTCTTAGAAGGTAAGAGCAGGTGGATGTGTGAAGAACGGAATAGCTGTGAGAGAGACAGTAGATGGAAGTCTGGCGGGAAAAGTTGATGAGACTGGGTGAAACAGACAAAACACACCAGTGGCAGAGGGGAAGGTCAGGATGATGTGTCTGCATCATTTCAGAGTATTTTGTTCTAAATCATGTCCATGCCACGTGTTGAAGGCCTAAATCTAAGTGTCAACTATAACAACCATCTTTAGAAATAGGGCATTTACAGATGTGACTAAGTTAAGGTGTAATCATGCTGAGTTAAGTAGATTCAAAATCCAGATTAGTATACTTCTAAAAAGCCATATGAAGATCCACAGGAAAGAACGCTATGTGAAAATGGAGGTGGAGGATGGAGCGACACACTCACAGCTAAGGAGTGTCAGCAGCTGCTGGCACCACCAGAGCCAATGGGAAGGGCTTGGAGAAGGTTCTCCCTCAGAATCTCAAGGAACCGGGTTTGTTCAAACCTTGAGTTTGGACTTCTGACTTCCATATTAGGCAACAGTCACTTTCTCGTTTTAATCCAGTTTGCAGCACTGTTGGTGCAACCTTGAAAAAATAACACACAGAGAGAACATGGACACATGTTCAGTGGGAAGGGAGTTGAGTGAAGCAACAGGAAGACCCAACAAGATTAGGGAAGAGAAAAAGAATCCTAGGCTTATAATCTGGGCAACTGTGGAGTCATCCCACCCACTGAAACCTTTTGGAAAGCAGTCTCAGGGTTCTGTTACAGCAGAAAATGTCACACTTGGCCCTTTGCATGTGGAGCTCACCTCCCAAGATGCCAATGAAGGTGTGCAAGGCAGGATCCGATATGCCAGTGAAGGTGCACAGGGGAAGGATGTGTGATAGAACTGGACCGTTACGCTTTGTGGATCATGGGAAGGGGTTTCCTGCAGCCTCAACCCCAGTCATCTCCCAAATCCTTCTTAGAACAGGACACATAGACTGCACCTTGCCTGTGACGAACAAGGCCAACACCAAGATAGGCTGATGGGACAGGGTCAGTGGTAAGACAAACAGAAAAGGCAGAAATGGTCACCTCAAGGACTGTTACAGTTTCACTGCAAGTGGTGATCAGCACAACCTGAGACAGCTTCTCAGTTAAGTGAACGCTCTGCACGGCTGTACCAGCAATGGCCCTTGTCCTACCTCCCTACTATGTCAGAGACTGCGTGGCGCAGTGTTTTGCTCTCTCTAATGCCCTGGGAGTACATCTCTGAAGTTCAGGTAGACATGGACTACCTAACAGTTAAGGCTACACCTTCCAGACCCTCTTGCCATTTGGCCCTAGGATTAGATTCTGGCTACAAAGACCTCTGTGGAACATCACAGAAAGGCTTTGAGGATGCTGGTCTAGGCCCGCCCCCTTCTTGTTGATTGCACCAAGCATGATCAGTGTGGCAGAGTAGACAGGAAGCCTGAGTCTCTGATTGTCAGGGACGTGCACTGCGACCACAGTGCCCTCCACAGGGCTCAGTGACATATAAGAGAAATGAGTTACCATGCCCTTGGCTAGTCCGGCCCAGTAAATCTTCCTCCAGGGAACAAGCTCAAGAACTTGAATCTTTCTCTTTGTGCATCAGCCAGCAGCAACACTGAGAAGAAAACAGAAGGGACGTGGTTCATGGAAGCTGAGGGAGAGTCTGGAGTAGCAGGATCCTGGGGGAGGACAGAGAAACTGAACGAACAATGACTTTAGAGAAGAGGGAGAAGGAAGAGATGCCTAGAGAAGAACCCCCTGCGTCAGTCCGAGACATGGATGGAGAGGGAACATGGAGGAAATATCAAAGACTCCTTGCAGTAGCCTGTGAACACTGAGCATACACATGATAACTCACTCCTGACATTTTCTTCTGGCCCTTTTCAAAACTAAAGCCAAGGTAAGGTTGATGTTCACCACCCACGGCTCAGAGGGGAAGGTGACTGGAGAGGACTCGTGAGTGCTGCTCCCTGCTGATGGGAAATATAGAAAGGAGTGGTCCATTAGAGATCGTAGACGGCATGAACAGCTGGATCTGGATAGGATAGAGTATGAAGCAGTAATCGGGACCTTGGCCATGTGTCCTGGCTCTGGTCTTGGTGGATCTCCTCCCGTTTGCACACGCTGCTTCCTCTGCCTAGAACTCCCTCCTTGCTTTGCTTCCCCCAAAACTGATTGTAGACAATGGGAGTTGAGTGATTGACAGAGCAGCAAGGGGTTGCATTCAAGTGAGTCACAGGAGGGGTTGAGGAAACAGGATCTAGACTTCCAGCAAATCCTCCTTGCTACTTCTGGAAAGGCAACTCCTGCTGCCTACACTATCATCTCTGTTACCACCATGACCAGAGAAAGAGACTCGCATCTCTGACACTTTGAGTTCTTGCTCTGGGAAGAACATCCTGCAGGAGTCGGTGAGATTGGCCATGTGTCGATCCCATAGCTGGGTTAAGACTTCAGGGAAACTTTGAAAAATGTGTTAATCAGCTTTCCAGTGCCAGAAAGAAATGACTGAGGCAGACAACTTCACAAAGAGAAAGGGTTCTTTGGACTTGCTGGCATTCTGGTGGTTCAAGTTCAAACAGTGCGCTGGGGGAGTGTGCATGTGTGCTGCATGGTCTGCCACAAAACCATCAGGGTTGAGTCGTGGCATCTCTATGACCTGACCTAATCAATCCACTTCTCCATGGCTCCAAGCACCACATTGGGACTAAATTTCTACCCTCCTAACTCCGTTAATATAAGACATTGAGGATTAAAGTCCTGTGTGAATTAAAAGTAAATAAACCACAATGAAGCAGTATCAGAATGCAAACCCTGGCTTTGATCTTGAAAAGATAGGACTCGAGATAGGAGGAATGTTTTAAAATTGGTCTTCCTTTCTGGCAACATAAGTCATCCCCTGGGACATTCCTATGAAGTCAACTCTTCTGGCCTTTTATCCTTCCTTCATGTGTATTTGTATGACTTATACGTTTGTGTCTCAGACTAAGTTCTGCTCCAGCAGGCTCTGAGATGAGAACTTGGGTGATGATTATACATGAAAGAAAGTGATGGGGAAGAAGGGGAAATAACACAGGAGGCATCCAAGAAAGGAAGCAGTTTCAGCTGAAGTCCTGTTACGGTGGGGTCAGAACATCCTCAGCCTGAGACAAAAGAGCTGGACTTCCACACTTCAAAGTGACTGTCACAGATCAGGCTTCACTCCGTCCTGGGACCCCTCCAACCTCCTGAGTCTATATAGCCAGGAGGGCAAAGAGGCTGTGAGGCCCAGGGCTGTTTTCCAAATGCAAGCGGGCAGGTAATGGCTGGGGAGAGGTCATGACATGATACAGTGCAGACTGAGCATAAGATGGGACACTGACCATGTCTTCTGCAAACAGTGGTACAGGGTGCACGTGCTCACTCCTATGTTCATCCATAGGTCTTGACTCTGGACTAGTCGCTCCACGGAAACAAGAATGGGTGTTCTTCCCATTGCTGAGCCTGCTACAAAGGGTTTCTAAATAATAATAATAATAATAATAATAGCAGTTGCACTGCAGACTCTTCTGATAATTCCATCCAGCTGTATTTTTCAATCATCCTATGATTGTGTCGGGATCTTTAGGCCAAGGAAGAGAGGGGGAAAAACAAACAAATCAACTACTTTCATAGATTCTAGGCGCCCACCCAACGCATTTATTTGTGAGAAGCAGATCCTATGCGTGAAGTTATTCCCCCGCACCCCTGAACCCAGGGCTCTATTGACAGGGAGGGAGAGGAGTCAGGCATCTGTTATGCAAACAGGGGACATGCCTGCCCTCTTTGAGCTCAGGGACCTAGAGACTGTGTGGCTCCCGCAAGGAGACACTGGAGACCTTGACTGGACAGAGAAATGTGTGCCTTGCACTTGCTCCATCCCAGTACTTGACAGAGATCTGTCCCAGTTATCTCCATGAGTGTTACATGAATGACAGCAACAATTACTCATCTGTTGATTCTATAGATGAACACAGGGATGTATGCGGAGAGCTGTGGGTGCAGGACAAGCGTGGGCCATTCATACGGAACCAAGAGTTCCAAGACCTGCTGAGTTTCCTGCTTTTGGCAAAAAGGATAGTGCCTCCCTCCCCACACAGTCTGCAGGGCTGGGCACAGAAGGAGCCCCCACATGGAGAAAAAAGGACAGGTTGTCTCCAGGAAGCAACAGATTGGAGAAGATGCTGTCCTCAGAGTGCCAGCCAAGGGAGGGGTGCTGTTAGCAATGCTGGGCTCTACATGCATGCCCCAGTGCGAAGTGTACTTTGGAGAAACAGAATTCAGGAGCTTCAACAGGCGGTAAGCTGTAATGGAAAAAGAGAGCTTCGACTTGAGAGTCATACGAATCTAAGCAAGGAAACCAGCTGCCTGACAAACTAGCCCTGTGATTTGGAGTCTGTCAAAATGAGCCCAAGACAGCATTCATATGCCCGTCACACATTTACTTATCATTGAAGTTACTCAGTTCAGCTCAGCAGAGGCCGGGAAGTCAGTTCTCCATCACTCGCAAAGGTGCCCAGCTTAGAGAAGAACGACAGAGTCACCCTTCCCTGGGTCCATGCCCGTGTGTGCCATCTGCAGGCCTTCACGTTGTCACCCCCTTCTTGCCGAGTCCTTGCCAATGTGAGCAAGAAGGCTCAAGTTCAGAATACAGACTTCAGAATCCACACACTTGAATCTAAAGCCAGGCTTTGCCACTCGATGGCTGAGCCCAGATGTTCTTAACTGTAAAATGAATATGATGGTACTTCGCTGTTCAGTCACCAGGAGGGTTAAATGAAGGCCTGAATTTGAAAAGAACCTTAAGAATCCTCTTTTTTCTTATGCTTGGGGCCGGTAGGATTTAAGCTACCCTATCTTGCACAACAAGCGGAAATAGAAACACAGGGAAAAAGTGACCCAAAAAAGATGGAAAAAAAAAAGAGAGATGGAAAAATTAGGCCCTGATAGCAATAGCTATGATCTTGGAATCAGCCGGGCATAATGCTGTTCCTTCTACTTTACTATTGTAAGGGATGAGATTGAGAGGATGGGGTAAGAATTGAAGTTATTGAAGACTAAGTATGAATCATACTTGGGCCCATCCCGGGGCCAGGGCTTCTTCTTCCAGGTGGCTGTCTCCCTTATTCTATGCAGAGCAGTGGTTAAGGGCCAGGTATACCCTAAGGACCAGAACAGAAAGCAGCAAGTGACAGGCACATCAAAGGCACCACCTGGGCCATAAGAGATCAGAAACAATGCTAATCATTTCTACAGCTAAACCCTCAGGAATAGCTCACAACTTTCAAGAAGTAACTGTGAAAGCGTCATGCTATTGATCGGCAGCAGGACCAAGCATTAAACGAGCTCTCATTTTTAAAATGGACAGAAAAATAAAGAGGGTTTGACCATGATGCTCCTTCCTGGAAGTCTTCCAAGCAGGATGGGAAGAGAAGGAAAGGGCTACGGACAGTGGCTGCAAGCAGGGCTCCTTCCTGGAGCTCAACACAGCAAGCTCCCTGCATCCTCCACCCAGCAGGAGCCAGGGTGTGGGCAGGCGGGGCCTTCCCTGCCTCCAAATGCTGCACTGCCTCCTCCATTCTGCATGGCCCACGCACCTCACTGCCTGCTGTGCACCGTGACTCCACCAGGAGCAAAGGACCCCACAGCTGCCTATGGATCAGCAAATACCTGCAACAATCTTAAGGCAGTTTCTAGACAATGGTAAGGATCCTACAAGAAGCTGTTAGAACTTTGAAATACCAAGAAATACTTAGTTAATATGATAAGTGCAAAAAAAAAAAAAACAAACAAATCAGGGTGTACTTATTGTAGGTAGCTTAATGACTGCCATTGGAAACAAATAAAAAAATAGGAAAATTACTGTTCTGGGCATGAACAATGCAATGAGACAAAAAAAAAAAAAATCAGTGTATACCCTAAAGGTGGCTATCCTTTGTAAGCTGGTATCATGGGTTGCTTTTTTCTAAATGTTTTTTCTAAATGTTTTTAAAATGTTTTCAAACATTTTAATGTTATTTCTCACGGAGGACCTAACATTTCTGTGAAAATCATTGTAGCTCCCTGGTTGGATGGAGGCATTGCTTTACTGCTTCATGGCAGAGGTCTGAGACCATGATTACCAATGGCACCGTTCTTCTGGATCATTCTGCTCCCCTCCACTCCCTGCAGAGGATGAAGCCGTGCCCAGTCCTGTCCTCTCCAAGTTTACCCAATAGAGGGAAGGTAGCAACTATTACAAGCTTCCTTCGCAGACAAGGAAATGGACCCAGAGTAGCGTGAGCATGTCGGAGTTGGAGCAGAGGGAGGCAGACAGACACACACCTGGTCCCGAGCAAAGGGGAAGTCACGGAAGGACATGCTTTTGTCTAAGCAGAGAAAAGATATTGTCACATCCATGTTTTCAAAAGCTGCTTTCTGGTGAGCAGAGAGCTGAGTGGCAGAAGCTAGGGCCTTGGATCGCAAGAGGGAGATAGACTGCCCCGAGTGGCACGGTGGTTTACCCATTTTGGACCCCGAGCCTTGTCCAGTTCCAGGCAGTTCGTGCTTCTGGGCTCCCTTTGTCACAAAGCTCTGATGCACGCCATCAGTTCACGCGGGAGACATCCACGCTTGGCCCGAAGCCTCACAGCGTCCTGAACGGCCCACAGTCGCACACACAGCCATGCTTGGGTGCAGGAAACAGCCCAGAGATTTGGTGGAGAATCCAGCAAAATGCACCACAGCAGCCCAAATCCTTCCAAACTTGGCACTCCAGGAGCTGAGTTCTTTTTAAAAAAGAGTGGAAGCGGAGGGGTGGGAGGGAGGGAAGGGAAGGAATGCAAACAGGGAAAGGGAGGGACAGACCAGGAAAGGAAAGGGAGGGGAGAGTGAGGCGCCGCTGCCTTCCTGACTTCAGGTGTCTGCTGGCTCCTCCTCCTCCCCCTTCCCTGACCAGCCTTCATCTTTCTTTCTTTACTACATAAGAGCATAAACCAAGCTGCTCCGAGTCCTGGCAGTCGGACGCTCTGCGATCCCCTGCTGTCTGTCAGGGTGGCCTCAGGAATGTGCGTTTCTCATTCCTTCAATACTTCCAGATCCTTGCCTTCACCATCCTACATTCAATTAATGTATCACACCTCAGCGAAGCTTCTGCTAGCCAGCACAGACCCTGCCTGCCTTCGACCCCCACTGCTGCATCCTTTGGGCTCCCCTGCTGGATTTTACAGCTGCTCTGTTATGCCAAGGAGTCTCAAATGTGTCTGTACTTTGGTATCAGTTGAAGAGTTTCAGTCAATGCTGATTCCTAAGCACCTTCACACTGCATCTAGAGAGGGGCTGAGTGTCAGGATGCTTGAATATCCTCAGGTGATCCCAACACACCATCCCAACCCACTGCATCGGACTCTGCCATGAGAGCCGGACCAAGCTCAGTTTATTCCCAGATGCGCCTGCAGGGCAGGACTTAGCATGGATCCTAAATCAATAGTTGTTAAATAAACGAAGTACTTCTCTGTCACCATGCTTACCCTGAAACCCCACAATTGTCACTTCTACCTATAACCCTTTAAACTACACAACACAAAGGTCCTCATTTTTACCTCCTTATTCTCAATGCCAGGAAAGTGCCTGTCTCATAGTTGATGCCCATTAAAAGCTTTGGAAAATGAATGAACGAATTAAAATCTCACTTTCTTCATCCATGATGGAGATTTCTCTCCCTGTGGACAAAGCAGCTGGTACCCTGTGAGTTCTCAGTGATTCACAAAGGATTCCCACCTGTGGGCAGGAGCCTTCAGAGCTCATCAGAATCCTCTGCCTGTGCTGAAACAGAAGCAGCACTAACTCATGCCTCCTTTCATCAGAGTGACAAGCCATCTGTGGGCTGAGTGTTTCCTCCTGTTCTTTGTTGGTGTGGTTATGCTGGCTTTTCAGTAACTCAGCCCACAGCCGGTGGCAAAGGAGAAAATAAAACCGTAAGGTGGTGGTGGGTCTGCTCTGTCGGCAGCTCCCCAGACCCTCTGCCTTCCCAAGGGCCAGGAGTCACAGACACGTCTGAGCACCTCTGCCACCGTGCGTCTCTCTCCTCCTCTCCGGCTCCAGCTATGGGAGCCTGCAGCCACCTGACCATGTGCGCACAAAGATTGGAGCTGCATACTTCTCCAGAAGGTGAGCTGGTGTGATCGGAAGTATCTTCAGATGAGTGGGAATGTGTCTGACCCAAATATGTCTGCCTCTGCAAAGGAACTAGATGGATGAAAACTAACTCCCATTTCTGCCTTCCAACTGTTTAAAATGTTTTTTTCTGATCTACCTATTACATGTTCATGTCTTAAAATCTGAAAATTAAGAGATTTAAAATCAAATCAGAACTTGATAGCTCCATCTCTTTCTAGCATCAGAAGCAAACAATTTCAACTTTAAGTGTACTCTGCGTTTACCTCCATATTAGAATTTTTACCCAAAATGCTTATGCTACAATTATGGATTTCTTGATTTTCAACATTATCTAATTTTTAAACTCTCATTATATAATCCTTCACTTTCATTTTGCCCTACAGGTCATTATAATTTTGTCACAGTTTTTGGTTAAAACTATATTTAATGCTTATCATTTTTATCTTTCTTTTTAAGATGTATTTATTTCTATCGAAAAGGCAGATTTACAGAGAAAAAAGAGATACAGAAAGATCTTCCACCTGCTGGCTCACTCCGCAGGTGGCTGCAATGGCCAGGAGCCTTCTCTGGGTCCCCCATGCGAGTACAGGGACCTAAGGTTTTGGGTCATTCTCCACTAATTTCCCAGACTGCAAGCAGGGAGCTGGACGGGAAGTGGAGCAGCCGGGACATGAACCAGCACTCATATGGAATCCCGGTGCATACGAGGCAAAGATTCAGTCACTAGGCCATCAGGCCGGGCCCTAGTGTTTATGGTATGAGCTTACATTGCAGTTTTTCCTTTATCCTCTTTTTATTTTTTCTAATAATTCTTCTTTGCTTCAGTTTTAGTTCTTGGTATTAGGAATTTACTTAGCTTCTAGCTTTCTATGTCACACATTTCTTTATATAGCTAGCTAGTCACTAAGGTATAGATAGATGCTGTACTTTGTCTTCTTTCCTGATGTTTATCCTTTAAAGGTAATCTTCATTTTACTTTAAAAATGTTATTATATATATGTATATATATACACACACTTAAGACTTTTAGAATTTATTTCTTTGAAAGGCAGTCAGTAAGATAAAAAGAGCTCTTCTGTTGGTTGGTTTACTCCCAATACAGTTGCAACATCTGAGGGTGGACCAGTCAGAGTCAGGAGTCCCATCTGGGTTTCCTGCGTGGGTACAGGGGCCCAAGGACGTGGGCCATCTTCTGGTGTTTATCAGAGTACATTAGCAGGAAGCTGGCTTCCTAGCAGAGCAGACGGAACTAGACTGGGGCCTGTGTATGGGATGTCAGCATTGTAGGCAGTGGTTTAACCTGCTCTGCCACAGCACCTGCCAGTTTTTGTAAAAAATCTTTTTTTCTGCAAGATCTATTTTTTTTTTCTGGAAAGACAGATATATATAGAGAGAAGCATAGAGAAGTGAAAAAGAGGCCTTCCTTCCGCTAATTAACCAGGTGGCTGCAATGACCAGAGTTGTGGCAATCTGAAGTCAGGATCCAGGAACTTCCTCAAGGTCTCCCACGTGTGCACAGAGTCCGAAGGCTTTGGGTCATCCTTGACTGCTTTCTCAGCTCCCATCAATGAGCTGGATGGGAAGTGGAGCAGCTGGGACATGAACCAGAGCCCATATGGGATCCTGGCACATGCAAGGCAAGGACTTCAACCACTAGGCTATTGCAGTGGACTCCCAAAAAGCTTTATAATCAATTTTAATAATATTTCCCCACAAAAGCATGCATCATGGATCTCATTGATCATTTGCTAATGCCAGACCCCACCATCTGCTTCGGGCTGAACTTATTAACCTCTGCTCATTGCACAGCTGCTGCCCACAGGTCTCCCTTCAGCTCACTGAGGGTTCCAAACCCTGTTTCTGGATAGTCTGACTTTTATCTTGTTCCTTGGCTTCAATGGAGGACATTCTTCAACAGGTTCCTTAGCTAATTGTGAAAGGAACTGCAAATCAGAACCCACTAAGATCTCACCTCACACTTGTTAGGATGGTTGTTATCAGAAAGATAACAGATTCTGGTAGGACTGGAGAAAAGGGATTCTGTGCACACTGCTGGTGGGGATATAAAACAGTACAATCATTTCAGAAAAAAAGCATAAATTTCCTCAAAAGGCTAAAAACAAAATAATGTGACTTATGTGATCTAGCAATCCGCTCTCAAGAAAACAGCCCTTGTTGGGCCACAAAAACCCTAGATACTATTAAACATTTTAAAACTCTGAAAGCTGGAAAGAAAAAGGAAGTAGTGATACAAGTGACCCAAGCACCTGAGTCATGAAGGAACTTTCCTGACTTTTTTCTGCTTCATATAACTGTTTTTAAGTCCAAGCAGTCCAGAAAAGCCATGGATGCAGACAACAAAAAAAAATCAGCAACTTGGAAAATAGAATAAGTTAGAAGCAGTGTTGTGAAGCAGTAGGTTAAGCTACTACTTACAGTGCCAGCATTCTACATCAGATCACTGGTTCAAGTCCTGGCTGCTCTGTTCCCAGCTCAGCACCCAGGAAAGCACCAGAAGATGTCCCAAGCTGCTGGGCCCCTGCTTATTACCCACGTGGGAGACCTGACTGGAGTCTGAGCTCCTGGGATTAAAATGATCTTGCTACTTCAGAAATGCTAAATGCAGTGATGCACTAGGCATTGAAACGTTGACTAAACACTTAGGGCTATATGGGTATGGCAGGGCTGCTCAGTAACTGTGCTTCCCTCGTTGAAGGAGTTCGCCAGGCAAGCCATGTCTACAGACACTTACTGGCAGCCATTCAGCCTCTTCACCCCTTGCAGAGCCCAGCAATAGAAGTGGAAGAGTTTGGTGGTTTTACTCCTGCTCCTGCCTTTCCTGGTAATCTAAGACTAAAGCCATTTCTGCAGAATAAATCATGAAGGAGAAATAAGGACCTGCCTGGGTGGGTGGAATGTGGCTTTAGTGGGGAGCCTTAATGCAAGGCAGCAACTATTTTTATAATAATTTTACAAGTGGTGGAATTTGAGGATCAGCAAAGTTAGATGAGTTATAAATGTCCCTGGCAATTAAATTTCAACTTTCCATTACCCATAATGCTTTAAACCTCACCAAATACCAGTTTACTTTCCTAATGTCCCAGTAGCTTTCTTCTCTATAAAATTCTGAGACTAATTACAACCCTGACATTTGTGTAAGTGGTCAGAGGATCTAAAATCAAGATGGTCAGAAATGATCATTTGTGGGCCTGGCGCGGTGGCGCAAGTGGTTAAAGGTCCTTGCCTTGCAAGCCCGGGATCCCATATGGGCGCCGGTTCTAATCCCGGCAGCCCCGCTTCCCTTCCAGCTCCCTGCCTGTGGCCTGGGAAAGCAGTCGAGGACGGCCCAAAGCTTTGGGATCCTGCACCCGCGTGGGAGACCTGGAAAAGGCTCCTGGCTTCGGATCGGCATAGCATCGGCCCGAATCATCGCTCACTTGGGGAGTGAATCATCGGACGGAAGATCTTCCTCTCTGTCTCTCCTCTCTGTATATCCGCCTTTCCAATTAAAAATAATAAAAAAATAAATCTTTAGAAATGATCATTTGTGAAAAACGAAGTTGCATTCGCTGCGGTACCATGAGCTGTGGCGGTTGCATCATTGCAGTGCAATGGGCTGTGGTTGCATTTGTTGCGGTGCCGTGGGCTGTGGGCTGTGGTGGTTGCGTTCATTGCAGTGCCATAGGCTGTGGTGCCATGGGCTGTGGTGGTTACATCATTGCAGTGCCATGGGCTGTGGTGGTTGCATTCGCTGCGGTGCCATGGGCCGTGGTGGTTGCATTTGTTGCGGTGCCATGGGCTGTGGGCTGTGGTGGTTGCATTCATTGCAGTGCCATGGGCTGTGGTGGTTGCATCATTGCAGTGCCATGGGCTTACTGGTTGCATTCGCTGCAGTGCCATGGGCTGTGGTGGTTGCATTCGCTGCAGTGCCGTGGGCTGTGGTGGTTGCATTCGCTGCAGTGCCATGGGCTGTGGTGGTGGTGGTGGGTGCTGGGCGATTGTTTGAGTCAGATTCGGTGAGTTTGGGGCAGTAGGAACTTGAAAGTTCCTAGGCTTTTGTTGGAAATACTGAAGAGAAGTTGTCAAAAGTTAATGAAGTGACCCTGAGCTCTAAGTTCAGCTGAGCATGAAGCCAGACCCCATGTTTGCCTCTTCTTGTTTCTGTGGCCTTATCTAGTGCACTTGCATAAGCTAAGACTTACCTACTTGCCTAGGAGATTGTTACTCACTTTACAGAGATCCTGAGAGGGTTCTAGAAAAACTCCTCGTTCCAAATATCTTGACCAGAACCTGGAAAATGGTTTTCCACTTTCCCAGTACACTCATGAAGATTTCTGCCACCACCTCCAGCCGACTTTGAACACTGGAGATAACAGAATGTCGAAGTCCAGAGAGTCATAAGCCCAGGAAAGAGGACATTTAGATTTTTTCTTTTTACTTATTTTTTAAATTATTTTGTGATACAGTTCCATAGGTTCTGGGATTTCTCTTCCCACCTCCCCCCACCGCCAATCCTCTCCTTCCCACTGATTTCCTCCACATTATTATAATAGTACAGTCCTTCATAAACCATCATGAGTCCATCATTCTCTATTTAAGTGTATCCTGGCATTATAGGTTAGGACAACGCATAGAATCCAGCATCCTATTGTCAAGATCTGTTTCATCGAGAGTCCTCCATTTTTGTCCGGAAGTAGAGCTGCTTATTGCATTGTTTCTTCACATCTAGATATGATAGTCTCTGTTACACAGTTACTATACATCCCCTTTAATGAAAAGCCACAAAACAAAATCAACAACAGGAAGAAAAATAGAAAATATACAACATGAAGTTAATAACATTCTGAGTGACCAATGTGTCATTGAAGAAATGAAAAAGAAAATCAAAAACCTTCTTAAAGAAAATTAATAGGAAATTTTTTTTAAGAAATGAAAATAAAAACAGAAATATGAAAACCCATGAGATAAAGCACAAGCAGTATACAAAGGGCTATTGATCTTGTGTATTAAGTGAAGGTTGCCTTATATTAGTGAGCGCACATGATGTTTGTCCTTTTAGGGTTGGCTGTGCTTTTGGTGACTTCTCTAAAAAGTCTTCACCAAAGCTTATATCCATAGAGTACTGCCTATATTTTCTTCTAATAGTTTGATGGTTTATGGGTTCGGATTTAGGGTCCTTGATCCAATTAAAGCTGAATTTTTGTACAAGTGACAGGTTGCAATCTCGCTTCTTACTTCTGCAGCCTGATATGCAATTGTCCCATTAGAACTTCTTGAAGAGACAAGGTTTTCCCTGGGTCATTTTAAGTTTTCTTGTCAAAGATTAGTTAGCTGTGCATGTGTGTTCTCTCCTGGGATTTCTATTGCATTAATTTTCTCTGATTCTTTCACAGTTCCAGACTGTTTTTGATGATCACCGCTCTGCAGTAGGTCTTGAGGTCTACAATTGTGATTCCTCCAGCTTAACTTTAATTGTGCAGGATAGCTTTGGCTATCTGTGTTTCCAGACGAATTTTCGCATCATCTTTTCTATTTCTGAGAATGTTGGGATTTTGATTTGGATTGCGTTGAATCTGCATACATTTTTGGTAATTTGGATATTTTGATGATGTTGATCCTGCTGATAAAGACGTGTTGAGTTTCTCCATCTTTTAATGTCTTCTATTTTTTAATATTTTGTAATTTTCATCATAGAGGTCTTCCACATATTTATTAGCTTAATTCCTAGGTGTTTAAGATTCCTCCTATATATTTTAAAGTAATTTGTACTACAATTTCTTTCTCAGCCATGGAGTTATTTGCGTATACTAGAACCATCAATTTATTTTCATTAATTTTGTGTCCTGCTACCCTGCCAAATTCTCTTATGAGTTCTAGTTGCCTCTTGATTATTTTGGTTCTCCTAAGTAGAGAATTATGTCATCTGTAAACAGGGATAATTTCAATTGCTCAGTTGCAATTTGAATTCCTTTAATTTGTTGTTCTTGCCTAATAGCTCTGGTAAAGACTTCCAATACTATATTGAATAGCATTGGTGAAAATGGACATCCTTGTCTAGTTCCAGTGCTGAGTGGAAAAGCTTCCAATCCTTCCATATTTAGTATGATGCTGGCATTGAGTTTTTCTATATTGCTTTCATTGTTATAGGATTTTTCTTCTATTCCTATTTGCTTAAGGTTTTTTGCATGAAGTGGTGTTGATTTTATTAAATGCCTTCTCTGCATCTATTGAGATGATCATATGCTTTTTTATTTTTCCATTTTTGATGTGATGAATCACATTTATCGATTTGTGAATGTTAACTGTCCCTGCGTGCCTGGGATGAATCCCACCTGATCCGGGTGATTGATCTGCCTGATGTACTGTTGGGTCTTATTGTCTAGTATTTTGTTGAGGATCTTTGCATCTATGATCATTAGCAATATTGGTCTGTAATTCTCTTTTTCTTTTGTGTCTCTATCTGGCTGGGGTAATAAGATGATGTTGCCTTCATAGAAAAAGTTTGGAAATACTGCCTCCCTTTCTATTGTTTGTAATAGCTTGTGGAGAATTGGGGTAAGTCCTTCTTGAAACACTTGGCAGTATTCTACCATGTAGCCATCTGGTCTAAGGCTTTTCTTGGGAGATTTAATTACTGGTTCAATCTCAGTCCTTGTTCTAGGTCACTTAGATTATTAATTACCTCATGATTCCATTTTGGTAGATTGCATGTCCAAAAATCTATCCATTTATTCTGGGTCTTTTGATTTACTGGCATATATGGAGTATAGTTACTTATGTTAGTTCCTAATAATTGTATGGATGTCTGAAATATCTGTTGCTATATTTCCTTTTTATCTTTAATCCTATTGATTCATATCTTCTCCCTCCTCTACTTTTTATTAGTTGAGCTAGTGGGAAATCCATTTCATTGATTTTTCTCAAAGAACCAGCTCTTATCTCATTGATCTTATGTATTGTTCTTTTGGTTTCTATTTTGTTTATTTGCTCCTTATTTTGGTTATTTCTTTTTTAAAAGATGTATTTGTTTTTATTGCAAAATAAGATTACAGACAGGAGGGAAGACAGAAATGAAGATCTTCCTTCCTATGATTCACTCCCAAGTGGCTGCCATAGCTGGAGTTGAGCCGATCTGAAGCCAGGAGCCAGGAGCCTCTTCTGGGTCTCCTATGCAGGTGCAGGGTCCCAAGGCTTTGGGCCATCCTCGACTGCTTTTCCAGGTGATAAGCAAGGAGCTGGATGGGAAGTGGGCTGCTGGGATTTCTTTATTCCTGCTCATCTAGTGATTGCTTCGTTGTTGGTTTTCTAGCTCCTTCAAATGTATGGTTAGCTCATTTACTTGGTGCATCCCATAAGTTCTGATACCTTGTGTTGCTGCCTTCTTTTTTGAAGCAATTTTCCTCCTTGATTTTGTCTATAACTCATTGTTCATTTAGTTGCATATTATTTAGTCTCCAGGTACTTCCATGTCTTTGAGATATTTTGACTTTTTGATCTCTAGTTTCAATCCATGATGATCTGAGATTTAAAGAAAAATCTAATCCAAGATGATTAGATTTTTAAAAAATTTGCTGAGGCTTGTGGTCTGTAACATGGAAAATCATGGACAATGTTCCATATACTGATGAAAAATAGTGCATTATGTGCCTGTAAGATGAATGGTTCTGTAGATACCAAATAAGTCCATTTGCTCTAGTGTCTGGGTAGAATCTGTTGTTGTCTTGCTGAGTTCCTGTCCTGTTGATCTGTCCATTTATATTAATGCAGTATTATGGTCCCCACTATTATTGTATTGGAGTCTATTTCTCCCCTTAAATCCATTAGTATTTGTCTCACATAGCTAGCTAGGTGCTCAGGCATTTGGTGCATATACATTTATTTTGGTGATTGCTTCTTGTTGAATGGATTATCCAATCAAAATGTGGTTGCCTTCTTCATCTCTTCTAATGTTTTTCACGTCAAAGTGTATATTATTTGATATAACAATGGCTATACCAGCTTGTTTTTACTTAGCTTAGGATATCTTTTCTATCCTTTCACTCTCAGTTTCTGCATATCTTTGTTGGTGAGATGTGTTTCCTGTAGGAAACAGATACATGGATTTTGTTTTGTGATCCAGTATGCTAATCTATAATGCTTGATTGATGAGCTTTCAAAGTTAATGTGGATAGGTAGTGATTTGGTCTGTCATTTTAGCAATGGGTTGTTCATTGATTTATGTGGGATATCATCCCTGGATCTCTGCTTGCCTAGCTCATGTGGGAGGCCATAGACACTTGGCATCCCTGGGGGAACTCCTGACAGTACTATCAGCTAACTGAGACCACAACATGGCCTATCCACTGGGACTGCAGCAAGAGAGATGGGCTGCACTCTGTATCTCTCCTCTGCCTCATTAATGAATTGTGCTAGGATTTCCATGGTAAACAACTCCAGTAAGTAAATTGCTACATTCATCCTGTTTTCAGCAGGTAATGAGTTTGCCCTGATACACAGCTTCCTGTGCTTCGTGACTATAACTTCATTGGAGGTCCAGAGGGACAGATACAGCTACTAGCCAGTCACAATGTCATTGTTGGGTGGGAGTACTATCAGGACCGTCCTTCTTCCTGCCCTCTTTTCCCAGCCAATATAAGCTTGTGACTTCTTTCAAATAAACAGACATCCTTCACCACCAGTTTGTCTCCAGTGTTTCTGCCACAGAGTTCTCAGGGCCTGCTAAACAGAAGATCCCCGAGAGAGTTGGTCTTCCACTGTTACTTTACGGGGATGTTCTCCAAGTTTGCCTTTAGTTTTGGTATGTGCTATTTCTTCTCCCTGTCAAGAGAACATCTGTAAGTATCATTTGTACGGTAGGCAGGCTTGGAAGACACAAAATCTTTCAGCTTTTCTTTAATGTGCATGGATTTTGTTTCATTTTCAAAGACAAAGAGAAGCTTTCCTGGGTAAGTTATTCTGGGCTGACAATTCTTTCCCTTTAAAATCTAGAATATATCATCATTCCATCCATTCTCTTCTGGCCTGTGGAGTTTCCTGTGATATGTCAATTGTGAATTTAATTGTCATTCCTCTATATGTCAATTGAGCATTTCACATACATATTTAAGGATATTTTTCTTATTTTCAGCTGAAGAAGGCTTGATTATCATGTGTCATGGTGAATGTCACTTTTGGCAACCCTATTGAGAGTTCTGTTTCCCTCCTGTGTGTTTTTTTCCCCAATTCTCTCTCCATATTAGAAAAGTCTTCATTTATTGTTTCCTTGAATAAATCTTTAAACCAAACTTCTCTTTCTGTGCCCTCTGGACCTTTCATAACTCATATTTGGCCTTTAGTGTCTCTTAATTCTTGACTAATTTTTTTGGCTTGACTAAGCTTCATTTCCAGCTCTTTTATTGTTTCCCCATCGTGGTAAGAAGTATCTCCCAATTCTGAGATTCTTTCTTCTCCCTCGCTCATTCTATTATTGAGGCTGTGCACTGAATTTTTAGTTTGCTCCAGTATGTCCTTCAATTCTAATAATTCGGTTGATTATTTTTCAGTGTTGCTATTTCCTATGCAACATATTCCTTAAATTCCTTAAACTCCTGTTTGTGCTTCTTGGTGCTCCTTTCCAGGAAAGGCATCAGTTGTATTCATTGTGCCTCTCTTCTTTGCTCCTGGTTATTGCAGTTCTGGCTGTTAAATTTTCCTCCTTAAGGCCTGTTTCTTACCTGTGTTGTCTACTGCTCTACAGGCCAATTTTACTAATTGTGTTGGTACCTAGTTCTTCATGTGAGGTCAGTTGTGTCACTCCCTCTAGTGAGTTTCAGTCCCATGCTCTTGTGCTAGGCTTCCACCATGGTCTCCACACCCCAGCTCCTGGCTCACCACTCTCTACCCACTGTGGTCCCATGCTGTGGCCAAAGCATTGCCTGCACAGCTTTACTCCCACTCCCGGTTCTAGCAGTGTCCAGGATTAGGGAGATGCCAGCCATCCTAAATCACCAGGTTATTTGCCTTGTTGATCTTGCCAGATCTGTGCCCGTTATATCTGAGAGCAACCCAAATCTTTTGTGGGTGGAACCCACAGAGTGCCAAGTTGATACTATTTTCTCTGTGGGACCAGTACAATGTGTTAAACCAGAGTGAGTTTGCTCCCAGATTAACCCATGCACAGCTTGATGTTGCCCCTCCAATCCTACAGCCTTTGCCTCAGTATAGAAAATTGCACCTAATGTGGCACTGGTGAGGGTCTCAGCCATGAAATCCACCCTGATCTTGAATGGACCACTTGGGGTTTGCCACTCTGTCCCTGCTCATGGTTGGATCAAACAAATCAGAATGATGGGCAGTTTTTTTTTGCCTGGGTTAACCTCCTGAGCTCCCAGTGAACTATCCTTCCCACCTGGTCATTGGCAGAGGTCCATTCATCACTTGCTGACCTGTGCTAGTGTATTTGGTCACTGCAACACCATACTGTTGTCTCCACTGCTTCCCCATGTGCCTGAGTCTCCAGGTAAGGTGTCCTTCTACCATTCGTCTGTCTCTTCTGTTAACCTTCTCTGTCTGTTCTTCTTACACAAATCTCACAAGTCCCTGATTGTTCCCAGGTACAACTTTATTTCCCACCTCATCCAGTCTTTACTGACTTTTCTCAGAGCACTCTGGTGCTAGTCCCTGCTAGAACTCTGTATTAAAATAAGAAAATATTTTCTTTGTGAAAAGGCACAAAATCTGAAGTCCCAGAGAACTTTACCTAAGTCCTGAAACTTCCACCTCTGAGCTCTGAAAATCAGATTGTTGGATTTCAAAGTTCATTAAAATTAGAATCTAAGGATAAACTTATTTAGAATTAGATGCAAAAATTCCATAAAAATGAGTGTTAGGAGGGCCAGGCACAGTAGCCTAACAGCTAAAGTCCTCACCTTGAAAACGCCAGGATCCCATATGGGCACCAGTCCTAATCCCATCAGCCCCACTTCCCATCCAGCTCCCTGCTTGTGGCCTGGGAAAGCAATTGAGGATGACCCAATGCCTTGGGTCCTTTCACCTGCATGGAAGACCTGGAAGAGGTCCTGGGCTCCTGGATTTGGATCACCACAGCTCCAGTCGTTGCAGCCACTTGGGGAGAGAATCAATAGAGTAAAGATCTTCCTCTCTTTCTGTCCTCCTGTCTGTATATCTGGGTTTGCAATAAAGATGAATGACTGTGGATGGAAAGAAAGAGAAAAGAAAAAGAAAAGAGAAGAGAGAGAGAGAAAGAGAGAAAGAAAGAGAGAAAGGAAGAAAGGAAGAAAGGAAAACGAGTGTTAGAAAATAACTGTGCAGAGATTTCAAATGATTGCACCAAAATAAACAGATTTTACTTCCATGTTCGTGAATTTTCCTCACAGAATTTCTTGCTCTGTTAATGTGAAGTTGAGCTATGCAGTTTATTTTAGTCAATACACTGTGTGTACAAGGTAAATATGCCAGCTCCAGGATACCTACCTTATGTGTTTGTACCTGTCTTTCCTGGAAACTTGTTTTTTGTCTTTGGAAGACCATATCCCACGGAGTCACTACATACTCATCATGGCTTCAGAGTGAGATATCTAGGGAGTGGACCTTCCCTGAGAAGTTCCTGGTGTAAAGAGGATGAGAGACCTGTACAAAATGCCTGTGTACATTTGTTACTTCAAGCCTCAACCTCTGCACCTAGAGGACAGCACAGCACAGCCAAACTATGACCAAGAAACCTGGCAAATGGTTGGCTCCCCTCACTGTGGTCCATTTTAAAGGAAGAAGATACCACCTCGTACACTGTTTTCAGACAAGGAGTCAGAACTGTAAGTTGTGGGTCAGTGCTCCAAGAATTTTGTGTTTCTGATCATCAACTGTAAAATGTGCTATTGAACATGGAGAGACTGATATGCCTTTCCTCCTATAAAGCACTCAGAATGTGTTTATTACATTGTGAAATATTAAAAACTAGTAGTTTTGCCACCATAATATTAATAGCATACGTCCATTATTTCTTACATTCACTGCTGTGTGACTTAGTGGCTAAAGGTAACATATATTTTGTTATTTTGGTTTATGCAAGACAGGACTCTGAAAACCGTGGAAATGGGCAGTTCCAACCCAGGGTCCTTGTCAAGGCTTCCATCAAGGGGCAGCTAGGGAAGTTGTCATCTCAGGGATGGAGTAGGGACTACCTGCTTCTCAACCCACCTAATGCTACTGTAGACCAGATATTTACCATCTGTGTTTGAGGTTCCAGTTACTGTCACATGGGATTCTCTAACAGATATCTTGCTTCTCCCATTGGGTCAGGATACCAAGGAAAGAAGCTGCAGTGTCTTTGTAAGTTACTCCTGGATGTGATATTATTATATTTTTCCATTTGTAGAGAAATCGCTTGTTGACGCCTATTCTCAACAGACGTGCATGCTGCAAGGACACAGATACCCCAAGGCAGAGATTACTGGACCATGTGAGAGGCTACTTACAAGAGATAGAGTGCTAGCAATTACTCCTCCTGTTACTAATGATGATGATGGCCAAATGGAAGAGGGCTTTGGATCAGGCAGGATGTGGGTTGAAATCTCAATGCCACCATCTGCCTGACATGTGATACTTGGCCAAACTACTCATCTTCCCCTAAGGCTCTTCCTTCACTGTGTACAGGGACTGGCCTGGCATATTGCACAGGAACTAGGAGACAGACGTGAATTACAGGCTACAAAGTGCACATATGGCATTTGGCACAAAAGAAGATGAAAAATAAATGATAGCATCATTATTGCATTGTGTGGGGCTTTTAGCCCTAACTAAATGTAATTGCATTTTATTGGCATACTTTTTTCCAAAAGAATTGGTTTGTCAGAGATACTGGCCAATCTGTTAGGCCAGAAAACAAATGCTTCATCTGTTCTCAGTTCCTTGGATCTTAGGAACAGAGATAAAATATCACTGGCTGGGATCCTGATTGGTGCAGGAGACCCTAAACGGACGCCATCTCAGACCTGGGTTTGAAAGCTTCCAGAAGTCTCCTGGTCTGTTTGATCTTACCTCCTTACCTCCAGGAAAGCACCATGACCTCCAGCAGCAAAGGCAGTCGAGGCAGAAGACCTGTTCCCAGGGAGTCCTAAATATTCTGAATTTAACATTTGAAGCGATAGATCTGCTGTGCTTTTTATATGTGAAAACACGGCTCATATTCTGACCTGAGGCCACTGCAGAATTCAAAGGATGAAGTCAACGTATTAAATCCAGTATTATCATGGGTTAGATATTTGGCTCCAGATAAAGATCAAATATTGGTTTATGAGGCAAAATGAAATATTTTGTCTTTAATCTTTTAACAAATAGAAGTTTGTGTGCATTTCTCATAACTGGAGGAAGTTTAGCTGACTTGCGCTTCTCGGGTTCTTGTCCATGTTCGCATCTGCACAGTGGATGAGCTGGCCTCTGGAGAGGGCACAGGAGCATCAGCAAGGCAGCCAGAACCCTCCATGTCTGCGTTTCTCCTCTTGAGAATCCTGCCTATGCAGAGACCTCAGGGTTTGAGGCACAGAGTCAGGAACCAAGAGGTAAGGGATAAGCTGCGTCTGCTACTTGCTGGATGTAGCAACTGGGCCTCCTGGTTCATCTGCAAAACACACAGCAATGAAAGTTCTCAAACCCCAGAACTGTTGTGTGGTAGACAAAAATGGAAGGCATGCTGAAGAGAGTGGAAAGTCAGTTCTGCTTTTGTTCGTCAGCGTCATGGATTTTACATTCGCTGTCCAGGACAGCTCTGGAAAACATCGGGATTATATTGTTGCCATTTTAAGGAAACAGAAAGGCGAGACTAGAAGAGAACTGGCCTACTATTCCTTTGTCCTGCTGCTCACTGTTGTACTGGTTCTGTTCCTCATGTTGCTGAACTTAACCATTATACTCTGCAACTTTTCATTATAAATATCACTCTTGTAGCTACCTTGGTTTTTTTTCCCGACTTAAATTCATTTTATTACTTTTAGTGATTGATTTTATTTGTTTATATAAAGGTTTAGAAGCATAGGGGCCTCTTCCTCTCTCCTCCCCTTCCTCCTTCCCTAGCCACCCTTTCTTCTCTAATTATTACAATGCCATGTTTTCCTTTTATTTCGCAATCAGAAGTATAACACTTCAGTAGATAAAGAAATCAAAGTATACCAGCTTTTACTGAGAATTGAACCAAAGGAATTATAGAAAGCCACTTCCGTGTCTACTGTGAAAGTATTATTAATACATTGCTTATTGTGCAATTACACAGCTCTGATACATAGTACCGGGTGGCAAATTCAGTTAAGAGTTTCATAGCAGGAAATATGCTTGCTATAACTGAATAACTGGTATTTCTCATTTCACTGGTATTTCTCCTTTTATAAAAATGACAGGAATAGTCTTATCAACATTTTTCCTGTGGCCTCTGACACCAAATAAATGATGGAGCATATATTATAAAACAGATCTACACTTAAGTCACCAAATGCTGTTCACGATTTCACTGTTGTATTGATTTATTCTTTTTATATTCATTCTTAACATTTATGAACTGATCACCCTCCATGTTGAATTCTTATTCTCCACATTTCTGGATTATTCCTTTGCCACCAGCTGGATAAAGTCTCTGTTCTGATAGAGTTCATCAGACTGGATAAGGCCCGCCCAATAAACCTGAAAGATTAAATTCAACTGATACTTACACTGACCACATCTGCAAAACTTCTTCAATAACAGTTCCTAGATTAATGCTTGATTGAATAACTCTGGGGCAGAAAATTTGGGGCACATCTTCAGCATTCATCCCACATTTCCATTTTTTTTAATATGAAAGATGAAACACAGGAAGGAAGTTGACTATCCAATACCATGTTACAAAGACTTCTCCTTCGGGTTACAAATATGTGTTTCTATCCTTTGAAGATAGTCAGGAGGGGTAAGGAGTGGGAGATCACCAGTTAGAGCTCTGTTACAATAAGCCAAGCTGGAAATGGCTGGTGTGGTTAGGGTGGAAATAGTGAGGACTGTTAGAAGTTCTGTGAGAGTTCTGTGTATGTTTTGCAGATACAGTCGACATGATTTAAAGATGGATTCAGTGTGGGGTCTGAAGGAAGGTGCCGAGTATGACTCCAGGGTTTTCCGTCGGAGCCGCTAGGACTTTCACCAAGAACGCATGTGCTAAGTTTAGGAAGTCTGGGGGACGAACAGGTTTGTCGGAGGAAGGTCTGGTTTTAGATGTGTTAAATTAAGATGTCTCTCCGGCATTCAAATGAGTTGTCTAGTAGTATATAAATTGGCAGTTCAGAGGAGGCTGTCAGTGGATAGACACATTTATAAAATCCCAGGATTAGATGGCAGCATATAAAGAATGTAAGGATAGTTTAAGAAGAGAAGTGGTCCAGAAACTGTTCTGGGTACTCAAAGTTGAGAATCAGGAAGAGAGAAAGAAGCAGTCCAAAAAGGAGCTCAGGAAGGAGTAGTAATTGGAGAAGAAAATTCAAGGTTGTGTGATGTCCTGAAGCAAGATCAACAAGGTATTTCAGTGTGGGACGAGAGAATGGCTCCCCGTGCACGGCGATGCCAATGAGTGACATGAGATGAAAACTCAAAATCACCAAGGTTGCCAGTGTAGTGTTCATTGGCAATGTTAGTGGCGATGTTTCATTGTGGAAGGGTGAGGGAAGAGCCTAGTGCATTAGACCCAAGAGAGAATGGAGCTGTATATAGAGGACTGTGAACACAGACACATCTTTCCACATATTGCATCATTAAAAACAAGCAGAGGATTCAATGTAGGAATAAAAAAAAAAAAACTGAAACGGAGCTTTGCTTCTACCCTAACAAGAAAGAACTGGATAAGCCACAAAAATAGTCTGCATCTATCAGAGAGCTAAGGACACAAGACTACCAAGCAGCCTGAATTCTTGGCCCAGACAGACTTTATAAAAACTGGCACAGCTGTGGCAGGCCACAGGATGGAGGAGTTCTTGAGCACCACGCAAACCCCCCAAAATCTAACACATTGCTAAAATTTCACCGTGGGCTGGTCTAAGAACATGCAGTGCTGGGAGTGAAAAGGGAGAGTCATTTGCTCCCACTCGCAGGCTTTCCTCCACAGACCTTTACCAGGTTTTCAGGATAAAGACCAGAGAGAGACCAGGGAGAGCCTCCATCCCTGGTGCCAGCCTAGAGGAAAGGAGTGGTGCTCAGTGGGAGAGGCACCTGACTCTTCTCCATGAACGAAAGCCTAAGATGCTGAGTTGGGAGACATGCGATCTTGCAGCCTCAGCAGTGAGAGAAGATCAAAGATGAAGTCTCCCACCACTGGTGAATAAGCAGAAAACTGTCTCTCACAGAAGAGCCCTGAGGCTGGCTCAGTGAGGACGAAGAGAATCAGTGAGCAAACCCCAGCCCTGAAATCCAGGCACACAGGAACTAAATAATAGGGAGCCTACTGCCACCACCCACCGACAGGTCCATGAACAACGAGTAGCAACCAACAGCACTGTAGCACTGTGGAAAGGGTAAGAACATGGAGGATGTGTTCCAGACATGCAGAAGAATCCCGCCAGTGTGCCTGCTCCATCCTGAGGCTGAAGATAACTCCTGCAACACATCCTGATGAGGCTGATGCAGAACCACAGATCCATGGTTGCCCAGGGACATAAGCGCCACTGGTGTCTGTCCCTGCTGTTCTAAAGAAAATGCACAGTGCTTAATCAAAATTTAAAAGATGCATACACACCCCAAAATTAAAAGCATGGAAAAGCAGCCCAGTGTCAGGATGCAAATTAATGAACAATGGGCTCCAGGCTGACCCCAATGCTGACCCCAATGCTGTGTCAGAGGTTTTACATGAGCTAATTAAGATGCTGAAAGCATTAAAGGAAAATGCTGGACAAACAGGCATGACGGAGAAGGCACCAGAGAGAGTGAAACCTTAGGAAATGGCTGAAATGAAATGCTAGGCACAAAGACAATGCACAGTAAAACGCTAGCAATGCCTTTGGTAGGTTCATCAGGACATCCAAGGTAAATAAACTAAGGGAAATGAATAGGGAAGCTGAAGACACATTGGTGGAAATCACTCAAGCAAAAACACAAAGGGGAAACAAGTCAGGGCATAGCAGTTCATCCTACAGATGTGGGATAATGTCCAATAATGTACATTTGATGATGTTCCTAAAGCAAATATTTCAGATATTTGGAGGGATAATCACCAAGAACTTTTCCCCCAAATAGTGAATGTATCAACACAGATCTAAAAACTTCAGAGAAGCCCCAAAGGATATGTATTCTGTAAACCACACATCATATCCAGGCTGCTAAGAACCAAGATAAAGCAAAAAAATTAAATTATGTAAGGAGAAGCAGAAATTAGTAAGAGCAGACTTTTCATCAGTAGTTCTATATCCCATCACTTCTCAGCCTTTTGGTTAAGATCAAGCGTGGCAGCTACGTTATCCGAAAGACAATGGAGTAGCCCCTTGAAAGTTGTAGATGGGAGGGAGCCACAAAGCCTTTTATCCCCCAATTCTATTCCTAGAAAAGCTGGGGTTTTTTTTTTTTTTCAAAGATGAAAGTGAAATAAAGAGTTGTTCAGAAAAATAAAAGCTAACATAATTCAGTGCCAGCAGTCTTGTGCTATAATAATCATGAAAAGGAATAAATCAAAACAGAAGAAATACAGTTCAAAAAAATTAGGTATTTATTTATTATTTATTTATTTATTTTGAAAGGCACTTACAGAGAGGAGGAGAAACAGAGATCTTTCATCTGCTTGTTCACTCCCCAAGTGGCCGCAGTGGTCAGAGCTGAGCCAATCCAAAGCCATGAGTCAGGAGCTTCTTATAAATGTCAGGCAGGTGCAGGAGCCCATGGACTTGAGCCATCCTCTACTATTTTTCCAGGCCATCAGCATGGAGCTGGATCAGAAGTGTTACAACGGGAATTTAAATCAGCGCCTATGTGGGATACCTTTGTCGCAGGTGGAGGCTAAGCCTACTACATCACAGCATCTGCCAATCAAAGAAATTATTTAAATGAGGATAAATCTTAAAACATTTTCCCAATTGCAATTTCTCTAAAAGATGACTAAAGTAAAATTATGAGCAATATATTGCAAATGCAAAATGTATGCAGAGAATAAACTACCAAGCATGAGAAGGAAAGTTGGAAATATATTATTTTAAGATTATGACACTACATAATATTTGAAGCACAAATTAAAGATTCATATTTTAAATACTGGAGCGACTGCTAAGACTTTTTAAAGAGATTTAAATAATAAGCTTGTAAGAAGACGTAAGATGGAAGCACAAAATATTCTCAAGTCATCTAGTGGAAGGCAAATTAATAGAGGGAAAAGCAACAAACAACAAATGAATCTATTAGAAAACAGCACTCAGCGTAAACCCAACTCTATCAATAATCACATTAAGCATGGATGATATGCGCTAAACAAGAAATTTATGCTGAAGTCAATATATTAAGATAAAATAATGAGAAAATGGGCAATTGTCCTTTCAGATACTGGGGGCACTGGTTGTGTGATTGCAGTCCTTTGTATGTGTGTTGAAGTCCTTTGCATCACATGACGTGTGATGTCTACAGTATTCACATGGAACCCAGGTGTCCTCTGGATGGTCTAAAGCATATGTGAGTGTATCACCTGATTTAGGGAATAACTACAAGCAATGAAAGGTCTGTACATGTTCGATACAGGCAAAATATCTTCAGAGAGTTTCAGTCCACACTCCACTGAACCCATGGATGCGCCACTTGTAGTATAGAGGGCTGAGGGTATACTAAATACATAAGAAAACCAAAGAATACAGAAGAAATCAGGAAGACCTATGTTAGTATCAGGCAGACACCAGACAAGCATCGACAACTACAAGATTTCAATGCAAGCCATAGCGTAAGGGATAAGGAGAAGCATTATCCAAATCCATTTAGATGGATAAGTCCCATTAAAGGTTTTTTTAAGCAAGCAAAAGTGTCAGCAGCTGGCAGAGAATACGGGCTGGAGAGAATTTTTAAGATGACCGACATGACATCATCTTTGTAAACTTGAAGGACTGACCCAATCACAGCTTAGGAAGGGCAAAAGCTGTGGAATGCTTCTAGTTCGTCAAGAAGTTCCCACTTCTCCTTCTTTAGCATTATTGTTGGGTAAGAAGCTTTAATTTTTAAACCACCTGAAATGCACTGGGGAAGGAAAAAAATATAGAAAGATAAATATGTATATATATATTAAATTTACACTGTAACAACTCTCTTGAAATCACAGAGGAAATGAGCATGGATTGGGAAGCTTGGGGAAAGAAAGAGCAGCAAACTCTACAACACACCAAACTGAGAAGGTGGACTTGTCTATCAGAGAGGTGTCCTGATCAACCAGGACCACAGCTCAGGGCCCCTGGGCAGCAGCAGCAGGCAGCCCCTGAGGTTGGCTGGACTGTGTGCCTGGGAGAGTAAGTCAGCATGTCCCCCACCCAGTGGGGAGGCAAACAGAACAAGGCGCTGCAGTGAAACGTCGAAGGGGGAATCGAAAGGGAGAATCCATTCATCTCTCTTCGGCTGAAAATATGAGGCAAAAAAACTTCTGCTCCACTTCCTCTGGGGCCTCTGGAAGAGTATAAGATAATGACAGGTTGCAAAGGAACTCCAGTCTCTCAGGGAGTCTGGCTTTCAGGTCTTTGGGGATGGGAGGGGCTGAAGTAGAATGCATACAAGGAGGTGATTTGACAAGACAGGGTGGACAACCTCTGCCCAGACCTTCCAACGGTCTGAATACTGCTGCTCATTCTGGGGTCCATTCAGATGCAAATCCTCAGACTGTCCTGAGTTAGCCCGACTACAGCAACCCCCTCTACCATCTCAGTCACTTTGTGGCTTCATAAAATGTATAATTATGTAAAACAATATACTTTCTTGTTTGAAGTCTGCATGCCCCTGCTGTTACAAAGAAAGCTCCAACTGGGCATGAAGCATGTCTGTGTTCTCACTTCTGTGCGTGACTAACTGCATGAAACAGTGAACTAAAGGACAACACAGGCTTTCCAGCAAGACATGCCTGGATTCAAACCTGCTGCCAGGGTGATCTTGAGAAAGTTATCTAGTTTCTTTGAGCCTTAATTCCTTACTGTGAAATGCAAATCATAGCGCCTGCCTCAGGTTATTCCAAAGATTAAAACAAATGTAGTCAGGACATGTGCAAGTACCTTAAGCTCTCAAAAAATAAGACAGCGCTCACTTAAGGAACAAGGAAATATGGAAATATGCAGGTGCCAAAGGAGAAGGACTCACAGCGGGTCTTCTGTCGTGCCCTCCTGCGTGAAGCCAAGCCCTCCGAGGTTCTTAGTCACATATGGGAGAGTAAGTTGGGGAGTGCAGTTCTGATGTAGCCCAGCTGTCTCCCTGATTGCCTACCCTTTCCCTTCTCCAAATGACCAGGATTGCACCCTTCATCCTTTCAACCCTGTGCCGTGCCTTCGGGACAGAAGAGACCACTTGCCACTTGAGACACCTTCTGTGGGCTTGTTGGCAGTGTGGTTCTTCCCTTGACGACCAACAGCCTAGTACGTTCCATTTCCTACAGCCTGATGGCCTGCCCCCTGATGATCCAGCAAGAAGATGATGTCAGCTTCAAACTTTTTGTTCCAAGGAACTGAGACATAAGGGGGCAGAGTTCTACAGCCTTTCCCCATGTCCTTTCTAATTGTGAATCACTTTCCCAAAGAAAACAGGAAAGCTGTGCTTCTAATGCAGGGGAAACCAGTTTCCAGACTTCCTGTCCTTGTCTACACCTTTGCACCTCTCCTAACCGATAAACACATACATTCTGGGCTGCAGTATGGATGCAGTAAATTCTATTGGCAAGAAATGATTCATAGACAGGTGGATGGCCGGATGGGAATATGTGACAGAGGGAAGGGAGTGGAGAGGGAACACAGGAACAATTAGAAATCTCTGAGACCAGGATCTGAAAGGAACATTGCAACTTTACCCAGAGTCATAATGTGTCCTCAGCACTGAGAACTGGTGGGTGTCCCCAAACAGCTAGACCTTAAACACTGAACCAACAGAAAGGGCTAGGGTCTTCAGGATCTGTGCCCAGCCAGTTACATTTTCAGCACTAATAAAGTTTCCTTGAATCCCAGAGCTGACAAATCTTTGCCTTCCAGTCTCTTATCCCCTTTCATTCCAAGAATGTCTCAAGTCCCCTGTGATGACAGGTGTTGACTAAGTAGCCTTTCCCACTGGGATTCTTCTGATGGCATGGGTCATTACAGGCCCTGATAGATGCTTATGGTAAGGCAAAAATATGATGATTTCCCAGGAAGCCTAGGCAGTCCTCTTTATTCTTTTCTTCTCTTAAGAGAAAACGGGAAATGTATCATTGGACTGATTCTAATTGGCTTGTTAACAATCACCTCTGCCAAAAATACCTTCTACTCTCTTTCCCTATTCAGTGTCTAATCAGCCATCAATATTCTGCTCACATGAAATCTTCCTTTTCCCCAGTGCAGGCTGACTCGTTCAGAAACACCCAGAACACTCCAAATGTTTCTAGCATACAATATTCAAGGAGCAAGTTCCAAGCTCCAGAATGGTCTGCAGCTTCCACTTCTAACAGGCTGGGCTTGTGTTAGGAGACCACCACTGAAAGTACCAAGTTCAAGGCACAACCCCAAGCATTCTATTGAGGACCAGAAAGTCACTGCTGCCTCAGCTTGCCCGTCCACAAAGCCACAGGCCAGACACTGAGCTGTGCCGGTTGTCCCAGACAGCATCCCCGTGACCTCAGAGCAGCAACAACACCAGAGCCTCATGCATCCGCATCTCCAGCCTCCTAAACCTTATGCCAGGAGATCCTAGTTGCAAAAGAGCCTGGGCAATCCAGCTTTCTATTTCCAGGCTCTGCAGCACAAAAATAGAAGAATCAAGTGCTTGATCATAGAAATCAGAGTTAACTACCTTTCCATCACCATGTGCCAAATATTGCTCAGTATCTAAGGCACGCTGTGCATCAGTATTGTCCTTTGTTTCTTAAATCTGATGAAACTGAAGAATGGGGAGTTGGAACAACTTACCCAAATGACACACTCCTTGAGTAGCAGGATAAGATCTATCCCAGGCAAGAGTTTATCCCTCAACCTCTTTATTTCCAATTTGATCTCACCTAGCCAGTACCCATTTGCTCCCTGTGGCTGGGGACTCCTTCAAACGTGACTGGTGCTGCTGAGCACCAATGTTTTTTGTTTTCATTACTTTAAATACAACTTTTAAAATGTATTTATTTTCATTGGAAAGGCAGATTTACAGAGAGAAGGAGAAACAGAAATATTTCCCATTCACTGATTTCACTCCCCCAGTGGCTGCAATGGACAGAGCTGAGTCGATCCAAATCCAGGAGCCAGAGCTTCTTCTAGGTCTACCATGCAGGTATAAGGTCCCAAGGCTTTGAGCCATTCTCCACTACTTTCCCAGCTCCATGCAGGGAGCTGGATGGGGGTAGAGTAATGGGACACGGACTAGTGTCCATAGAAGATGTCAACACTTAGAGGTGAAGGACTAGCTTTGTTGAGCGATTGCATTGGCCGCGTATACAAATTTTTGAACTGACACTTAGGAGCCAGGTATGCTTGAGTCACTGTGAATCTACTTTTTCTTCTGTCGGTGCTATGAAATTCAAATACAAACGATTTCCATCAAAAAGTTGAAGTCCGGATACAGATATATGCTAAAGGTGCAAATAGACATCAAATTTCCAAGAAATAGCATAAAAAGGGAATATAAAATTATACTGACTACACGTTGAAATAACATTGGGAATACAATGGATTGAATAACTTATAATTGATATTAATTCTGCCTATTTCTTTTCAGTTGTTGAAATGTGGCCACTAGAAAACTTAAAATTCTGTTTGATTCTCACTGTGTTTGAACTGGGTGGTGCTGAGCTCTACTCTGAGACCCTGAAAAGCCAATGCTTGCTGACATAAACGAACCTTCCCAGTGCCCAGCTTGATGGGCTGCCCCTGACACTGTCCCCCAGCCCCAGGGTCCAGGGCTGCCTTCTGGCTCCTAGAATCCTCTGGCAGAAGACGCTTCCATGGAACAGGGCCAGGGCAGGGCTTTGCCAGCCCCAGCTTTCTCCAGGGAAAGCAGTGCTATTTATAGAGGCGGACATCCATGGAAAGGGACAGGCCCTCAGAATTCTCAGCAGAGCTAGCTATTCGATAAGGGCCCAGCCTGGCTGGGAAAGCAAAGACCAATTTGCAAGTATTTTTAGGCTAGCCAGTGCACTTTGGGGAATGCTGAAATTCAGATCCGTGTGTCCCCCAGGAGACTGACCACAGCTGCAAAGCCAAAAGTGGACTTTGCAAGGGGGTTGAGGTGGAGCAAGTCACCTCAGTGTAAACAGGCTCCAGGGAGGAAATAGCTCAGGGTCTGTGCCACACCCAGATTGATTGAAGCAGCCCTTCCAAGGTGGGAGCTGCCTGAAGTGAGAGATGGCATTTCTAGCTCATTCTCCGACTCCCTCACTGATTATTTTTGAACATTGTTTAGTGCTGAATGAGAAAAATTACAAAGATAATACTCCTCTTGGAAAGCCCATGGAGTGGGAATACTCATGGTTCAGAAGTGTCGATTTGCAATCCTGAGAGTCCATAAAAGACACCCTGCCTCGTATCGTCCCCTCCTCAGTAAAGCTGTGGTCAGAGGATTTCAGGGGAAGAAGCAACTCACCCGGAAGCCTGCCCTCCCCTGTGGTGGTCATGCACAGCACTTTCCCATGGACAGGTCCGGTTGCTGCCTATCGGTGCCAGGGTCTGCTTCACCACCTCTGGAAAAACGCATGCTCTCTAACAGCTCTGAAGCAGCATCAGCTAGGCTAGGCTTGCCCTCTGCTCTCGTCTTGTCGACTGTCCAGGTAACAGGCTCCCAGTAGGCCATGCATGTCCATGCTTCCTTTATGAGGTACAGACCCCGTCACAGTTTGTTTAATAGTTACGCATCCTAGTCATCTCCTGGGAAAGTATCTGCTTTTAGGATCCCTATTCTCAGATGAAATCAAAGCTCAAAGAGGTTCCTTGGCTTGTTTGAGTTCCTTGGCCTTGGAAAGAGTCTATTAGTCAGTACTAGATGCAGTGCATCTAATGTCCCGGTTGAGGATTTCTTTCAGATATAAAAGCTTTCAGCAGTCACTCAACAACAACCTACTGTATATCTACTCCCATGGAATTTCACTTGGCTGTGTGTAATGTATGTCTCACATATTTGCTCATTTACTCCTTAGGCAACTTCAGAAAATACATTGTGGGGAAGTTTAACAGCTTCCTAAAAATCACAGAGGATTTATGTAAGCTTTTATCTTTTCTCCAAGATAATATTCCACTAAAAGAATATGCCTCACCTTACTAACAAATCATATTTTAATATATTTACCTGGATTTCTTCATTAAATGCACAAGGAAATACAAGAAAAATCTCATTATTTTCATTCTCATTTTACAGATAAGCTGTACTATGAGCATTGTCCTCAGATCCCGTGTTCTCAACCTCTACTGTTGCACAAGGGTAGAAAATATTTAAAATTAAGTTTTTAAAGGCCTTGAGCCTATCAGTTACATCACTGCTGAAGAATCCCAGGTCTCACACTGAAGCACCTAGGTTTAATTCCACACTAAGAATCTTGATGCGCAGTCCAGCCAGTGTGGGCTCTGGATGAGGACATAGGACTGGATTCCTGCCACCAACATGAGAGACTTTGATTATGTTTCTAGTCCCTGCTCAGTCCTGGAATTGGTGGCTCTGTGTGTGTGTGTGTGTGTGTGTGTGTGTGTGTGTGTGTGTGTGTGTGTGTGTGTGTGATTTTAAGTATTTAGACCACACTGAAGTTATACCTATGGAAAATCCATAATCAGTTGAGGGGATTCTTCAAAGTTCTAAAAACAGCACAGAGAGCAATAACTGCTGTCACCTAGCAGTCAAAGCCTCAGACGCATGGGTTACCAGAGTGAGGCATACATGAGACTTACATCCTACACTGCCAAATCTGGGCAAGTCCAGGACTTTGGCAGTCTAATGAGACTAAGCAGTGCCCATATGGAGCCTGACACCAGGGGAAACAGCTGAGAAACAGGGCCCAGAAGTTTCTTTCTTCCCTTGGTCCATTGCTAGTGAGCAGAGCTCTGCCCGCCTTGTGCGTGCTCAGCCTCCTCCACAGATGGTCCCAGTGCAGAGCCTCGTTACCATGGAGGGCTCTGAGTTACCCAGCCCATGTACAGGAGACCCGTTGGGAGATGCAACAGCTGAAAATACGAAGACCTGAGCACTCTAAAAGAAAGAAAGGACACAGCAATCTGGTCCACTATTTTACCAACAGACAAGCATTTTTAAAGTTTCCAGAAGAAAACTGTCCCTACAAGAAGAGCAATGTTCGTATTCTAGAAGCAAGAAGATTCTGACATTCACTGCATTTCACCTGCAGTGAGTCTCACAAAGCGTCTCGGCACACTCCAGGTGAAGATGGATAGCAGATACAGGGAATCCAAGGTCTTGGTGGAGAGGGTTCCTACCTCAGTGTCTGTGAAGAAGAGAATCCGCTCATTTCTCTACTCCCTCCAGGAAGTGAGAATTGGGTTCAAGCAGGGAGCACAGGATTGCTCAGAAGACAGAGACAGAGGGTGCACAGAGGTGCTGGACACATAGGAAAGGGGAAATTGAAATCAACAATTTAAACTCTCAGCTCCCCACCCTGACCCACACCATCATTGGCTGAATCCCCTGGAGCATCAACTTGAGCCCTGAATCTCCACTGCACTGAAAACTTAGTAAAAGTGGATGTCTGTGTCTGGAGTGTGGAATGAGGGGCCACATGAATGATCTTTCTAGAGGACAGTCACCTTCTGGCCTGCATGGCGACCCCTCCAACCCCATGGCTTCGGAGCTGCATCTGGTTTTACATATCCCTCTTGTTAGTGTGACCAGGCAGTTGAGAATTACTGCGCACTGGTGAGATCATCCTACTTGAGGAAAGAGATAAGAACAAAGAACAAAGCCGACAGAGGCAAGGAAATACACACAGCACAGAAAATGTGCTTAATAATCTCGGAGGAGTAAAGGGAGACCAAGAAAAAGCATTCAGAAGAAAAGTCCATTTAGAGGACAAGTGAGAGTTCTTGGAAATTTTTTTTAAATGTGATGACTCAAATGTCAGAGACATTCAAAGTAAGTGCTTAACAGTCAAGAAGTTCTCCCTGAAAGTAGAATAAAAAGGTGTGCAATGAACAGTAGGGGAGGAAAGGCAAGAAAATTAGAAGATCAATCCAGGAGGGTGAACATCCCGCTAATAAGAGAGATCAGAGAAAAGGGAGGGCTGGACATCATCACAGGAAAAAATTGGAAGAGCATTTCCCAGAATAGTTTTCTCTGAATAATCAATACAGGGGAATTATGAAAGTTCAATATCCCAAATCAAAGCATGTATCTCACTGTGAAATTGTGAACAAAAGGAGACCTCAAAGGCTTCTAAAGGAAAAAAATATTTTAAAATATATGGAAATATGAACAGTATTGAATTTTTCCACAGGGGCATAGAAGCTAAGCAACTATAGCTAAGAAACTCTGCGGGGGAATAATGTATTCTTTAGGCATTGAGATCCACTCAAATTGTAAGCCAAAGCATAAAACTGTCACTTGTTTAAGCAAGCCATGTCTTCCAACACAACTACCACGTCTTTACCTTTTCCAAGAAGCTACTGGGGGAGAGAGACTAACCAATAAATGGAAGACCCACAAAAGGCATGTGACAGAGAGAGCTATAAGATGGTGTCTGGTGATTTTCTTGAATAGCAGCTGGTAGTAACTGTGGACAGAAGAATCCCCAGAGGAACAGGATGGAAAACTAAAGCTGATAGAGCATTTGACAGACCTGATGACCTGAGAAGTTGGTGGCATGTGGTTTAATAGAGCCATTAGAGCAGGTGAGAAAACTTGACCAAAAGGTGAGAGTACACACAACGTTACTCTTCTTAGTAGTTCTCAATTGTCCATTCTTACTAGTGAATGAGATGGTTATAAGTGGTATGGAAACATGCATGGTATTGGACGAGGAAATGGCGCAATTGCTTCAAAATGGTGAGGTTTACATCACTGGAGGGCATTCTAGTCTGGGAAGAGGGCAACAATACATTGTTTGCCATGGACTCCCAAGCTAAATATGGGGTTTCTTTCTCTTTAACTGGAGCAACTGTAATGGTCTAACTACATATCTCACCCACTCTATGAAGGGCCCCCCAACAGTGCTCACATGTACTGGAACCCACTGGACCTCTTCAAGCTCTCCAGAACAGCAGCCAGCCCTACGGTCAGAGAGGTGACCTTGGGATTGCAGCTGAGGCACCCTTTGTGGAGATGGCATGCTATGAGAGTGCAGTGATGCCCTTGGGTCAACAGTTATTTGATGGGAACGTGTACATGAAGATTTAAATCTTTGTATCTGGGAAGCCAGAGCAGGTTGTACAAATCCCTCTCCCACTTCCTCACCTCCACCCACTCGATGATCTGCTTAAAATTTGACCTGCAACTCTGGGCTCTGTGGAACTAGAAACCATGCTATTAGCAGTGAAAAAATGATGCAGAAAGTTCAGAACAAAAGGGAATGGTCTCCCTATTTGAGCACCTAGAAATGGTAGACCAACAGGCCAGTAGGCAAGGAGGTAAGTGTGACTTTACTATATTAGTAGGAGTCCTTAACCCCAACTTTCATGAAGTGAAGATAGTCTTGCTATACAAGACAAGACAGGAAGGAATAGGTTGACCTTCAGGTGACCTACTAGCATCCCCATATCCAGTCTTCACTGCCAATGGAAAACCTAAAAACCATGTTCCCATAAGTCCCAGTGACCATGGCTCAGCCTTGCCAAGAATGAGGATCTGGACCACTCTGTGAAGGAAGGAACTTAGCCCAGCAGAAGCCCTAAGGAAGGAGAAGAAATCCATCAAGAGCAGAAGGGAGCTGGTGAGTAAACATAGACTGGATCCAGTCGCAATAAAACCGCTGTTCATCCCAGCCGCTTCTCAGTTGAGGTTCCCTGAAAATTACAACGCAGTGAAAATCTGGAAATGCTGTGCATACATGAGTAGATTTCTGATGAAAAGCCAATCTCTGCAGGCAAAAGAAGAGTGGCTATATAGAGATGTTGGTGTTCAGCTGACACCGTCACTTCATGGCCCCTGCATGGAGCTAATGACTCTCCTCTGAATCCTTCTAGAGGGACTTGCCTTTAGTTGGCAAGAACTGCTTGGCCTAGAAACACCTGGGAAACCATGCCTCATCTTCCCACTCGGACACCTGAGCACAGCTAAGGACCAGCTGGTGCAAGCACCTGCCTCCAAGGAGAGTAGTCCCCTGACCCCTGGGAAACTCTGGAACTCTCTGGGTCAGGATGCCAACTGGAGCCACTACCTGTCTCACTTCTTCCCTGCCAGTCACAACTTCCCTCACTTCCTGGAGGGCTTCTCCAGATACCACTTTTCAATAAACTTCTGGCATAAAATCTTTTGGGAGGGTTCTGCTTCCAGGGAACATGACTTACATTGAAGGTTATTTGACTTTTGAAAATGTCTATATAGGTACTGGTCCAATAACATAGACTGCAGCACTGGCGTCCAATATGGGTGTCCATTATGTCCCAGCAGCTCCACTTTTGCTCCAGCTCCCTGCTAATGGCCTAGGAAAACAGTGAAGGATGGTCTAAGTTCTTGGGACCCTGAACCCACATGGAAGACCCAGAGGAACTTCCTGGTTCCTGGCTTTGGTTTGGGTTAGCTCTGGCCTGCATGGCCACTTGGGGAATGAACCAGTGGATGCAAGGTGGTGTTGGGTTGGAGTACATAAAGCCAGCACTACAATCCCAGTATCCCATATGGTGCTCATTTGTATCCTAGCTACTCCACTTCCAATCCAGCTACCTGATGATGGCTTAGGAAAAGCAGTGGAAGATGGCCACCCTGCTTGGCCAAGGCCATCTATGTGGGAGACCCAGAGAGGCTTCTGGTTTCAGCCTGACTTAGCACTGCCTGTTGTGACCATCGGGGGGAGGGGAGCGGAGGGGAGTGAACCAGTAGGTGTCTCTCCCTGTCTCTCTGTATCTCTGACTTTCAAGTAAATACATAAATCATTAAAAATAGAATAAAACTTAAAATCTATTCATTCACATTGTGGAGGCTTGAAGTTCAAAACCAAGGTGTTGGCAGGGCTCCCACCAACGTTTCTTAGGAGAGAACTTTTTCTGAAGGTTCCAGTGTCAGGTGGATGCAGGGACTGCTTGGCAGAGCAGCACAGCTCCGACATCTGCTCCCCAATTTCCCTTTCTTCATGTGGGTGCCAGTTATGGGGGGTTAAAGACCCACTCTTTTTTAAATGACCTCCCCTTTGTCTTTACATCTGCAACAAAGCCATTTCCAAATGAGGACACACTGAGGAACTGGAGATAAGAACTTTGGCAAATCTCCTTGGGAGAGAGGGCAGACATGGCTCAACTGTGTAAAGTCTCTAACACAGGGGTGATAATCAGAGCAGTGGAGGGAAGCAGTGCCTTGCAAGGAACACAGTCTTAGAGAAGCAGGGAGCACAGGCCAAATTCTGACATCAGATCAGTTCCATCCTTCAGCTGTCTCAATTCCATGTTCAGACATGCAAGGCCCTGCGAATCTACTTACCTTTCTGGAAGCAAAGAAGGATGTGCTCTAGTAAGACGAGGGAGTAGCCCAAGAAAGAGGAAAGCATGGAATACAGGAAGCAGAGACCCCCAGGCAGGTGAGGGTGTGAATGTAAACTGTCTCCTAAATGACTGGACTTTAGCAGAAGGTCCAGTAGAGAGTCTGATTGGCTGCAGCTCTGCGGAGAAAAGTACCAGGGAAATTACAAAGAATATGCTTTAATGAGAGAAAGAGGGGAAAAAAAAGAAGGACAACCAGAAATATCAAGAACAATTAAATAAATAAGATTAAATCATCGTGTGCCATCTGGCTGTAAGCAAACTGCAGATTATAAAAATGAACTCCATGTTTAAATAAGCACTGTAATAGAAATGCATTGAGAGAATGTGAACAAGTTTGTCACAGGAGTTAAAACATAATCAATCATAGCTATATATTAACAAGTATAATTTAAATGTATAAGGCAATAAGAGTAATTTCAGCACATTGTTTAGAGAGAAGAAATGCGATTGTCCCTAAGAATATCTAAAAGATCTATACTGGTTGCACCTAAGAAGCTGGAAGGAGGAGCTATTGCTGCTTTTGCTGTAAAACTGCCACTCTGCTTACTTTTACTTGAAGCCATGCTATCTATTCACATTCTCAAAAATGGCGTAGGACATTCACACACACTACACAATATGCAAAGGTCTGTATTGGCATTGTCCCAGGAACTCCTTGTAGCCATTAGCATCTACTTAGGAATAGGCTCTGTGTGTTATCCTCAGAACAGGGTGAGCAAATCCAGCCCTGCCCCAAAGACACAGCCTGCCTCAAAATCATGGTGACAGGAGACAGTAGGGCAGCTTCTGCCCATTTTGTACACATCAAAATCTTTCTGTAGTCAAATACAGCATGATGTTCAGCTTAGAAAATAGTGGAATATGTCGTTTTCTTTCTACCTCTGGGGCCAGTGAGTCTTCAGAAGCTAATGCCAGGGCCAGCAACATGGCAAATCAGGGTAAATCACTGCTTGCAATTTCAGCACCCCATACAGGCACTGGTTCAAGTCCTGGGTGTCCCACTTCCAATCCAGCTCCCTGCTCATGTGCCTGGGAAAGCAGCAGAGGTTGGGCCAAGTCCTTGGACCCATCAACTCACGTGCTAGACTAAGATGAAGCTCTTGCCTCCTGGCTTCAGTCTGGCCCCGCCCTGACCATTGTGGCCATTTGGGGAGCAAAGCTGCAGAAGGAAGATCTCTCTTTCTGTGTAACTCTGCCTTTCAAATATATTTTTTTAATTGTTGAAATAGAAATTAATGTCACAGGTCAAAGAAGTACAAAGGATCATTGTATTACATGCTCCTCTGAACTTGGGGTTAACTACACATCTCTTGAAATGCTGCCCTGAGACAAAAATGGAAACTGTCGCCGTCCAGCAACAACACTAAAAAGATGAGGCACACTCTTGAGGGTCTGGGAAAAGCCTGAACCGCAACTGGACCCCTCACTGCCAAAAGTGGCCGCGTTTAAATCCTTCTCTCTGCTGCTTCTGTCCCCATTGATCTTAGCTTTCCTCTGCCACTTCTCCAGCCCTCTCTCCGCCACCCTTCTTCCCGTCGTTCTTCCTGTACTGTATGCTGCATTTCCTCGTTCTTGTCCCCTTACTTAGGTCTTACTGCTTCTGTACCACTTTTGTATCCCTCTTTTCCAGCCCTCTCTCTGCCACCTTTCTTCCCACCCATCCTTCTCCTCGTCCCGTCTTTCTCCATTGTTGTCTGTCTGTCCATCCCCCCGTCCATCCGTCGTCTGTCCTAGTCCCTCCTCCTTGCTTTTACCAGTTACTTTTATATCGTTCTCCATCAATCACTTTTCCCCATGGGTCCACTTGGCACTACGTGATAGGCCAGTAGCAATGACATAATTGCAGCAAGGGCATTAGCCTAACCCTGTGACTTCCTGTTTACCTGCTGGCAAGACAAACTCCGCCTCCTGGCCCTGGGCCAGCCGCCATCTTGCGACAGCCCTTCCCAATCCCAGGAGCGGCTTTAGCACCCCACACCCCACAGGAAGCCAGTCACCAAGATTCCCAAGAGGAACTGCCCTTCATTTTCCAAACCAGCACTGGCTGGCAAATCATCAAAATTAGGAGATTGGGTAACACACGAATGACCCATCAGTACTTGGATCCACTATCAGACTGAACTTCAGTGAATGGATTTTAGTCATGTTTTATCAGAGTCCCCTTGAAGGACTTTGGAATTTGCAGAGCTGGGGCCGCCAGCTGACTTTCTGGAGCAAAACATCTGAAATTACCACCCTACTTAGAAATTAAAAGTTAAAGGCACCTGTTGTGTTGAATGAAAAAAATGACAGCCAGTGCCTCCTGACAGCTGAGGCAAAAATGTAAGGGGTATCTGGTTTGTCATTAGCTGGGACTGCAAACAGATTTTCTTACCTTCACAAATAAATTTACTGTGAAATTTCTCAAGCTTTTCAAAAAGTTTATAACTCTTTTCTGATCTGTCTGAAAATTGATCTTGGGCTCTATGGCCCAATGACCTGCCAGTGGAGGGAGAGGTGAAATGTGGGCCCCTCTGGCTTCTTCTGTCCCTAACAGGCATGCTAGCCACACAAGGAAGGAAATTCTGTTTCTTGTTAAGACGGCTGCCCACTGGACCAAGGCCCTGCTGGAGACGCCAGGCTGTGGCCCTGGGCCTTGAGGCTAGTGTGGCATAATTTAGCAATGGTGGTAGACCTGGCATGGCTCCTGGCTTCCATGCTTTACTGTCCTGAGGCCCCTAACTTCTCCTCTGCCCCTCTCTGGGCTCTGTTAGGGACAAGCCTGCAGCTCCCACTCTCAGAGGGGCCACCTTTTCTAGGGTTCTTGTCACCTACATGGGAGTCCTGGACTGAGTAAAAGTTCTTGACTTCTGCCTTCCAGCCTTGGGGATTAAACTAACAGTCTTCCCTCTCTCTTTCAAATAGGTAATTAAAAAAAAAAAAAAACAATAAGGAAATTATACTGATTCCCTGTATTCTACTGAGCTTCGTCCCCCCAGACTGATGAACAGGTGAAACATGGTGGGATCTTTGGATGTTATAAAAAGCATGACTCCCTGAGTAAATGCTGCCCTTCCTGATTTTAACCCAATGGCAGTTCTTCACATGCAACCCTTACAATTTTTGCCGTGTTGCTGCACTTCACTACCTAGGGTATTGTTTACTTTGTGTCAAATTTGATTTGATTTGCTTTCTTTTTTTATCATTTACAGTTTGCTTAAAGCTTCACTTTTAGAGAAATGTTATGCTCACAGCAAAAGCAAACAAAAATAAAAGGATTTCCCATACTCCTCCTGCCCCACAACTCCTCTATTATCGAGATTCCAACTGAAAAATGGCCATGTTACAATTGGTGAAACTTTACCGACACAACATTATAATCCAGAATCCATACTAAGCATTACTGTTCACTCTCAGTTTTGTCTTCTTACCTTTTTTGACATAGAACTGTCAAGTTTGATTTGTTTGTTTTTATCTGATAGGCAATGAGAGGGAGAGAAAGATCTGCCATCACTGAGTCACTCTTCAAATGTCTATGACATCCAGGATTTGACCAAGGCCAGGCAGACGCCAAGACTTTAATCTATGGATGGCAAAGACACAAGTACTTGAGCCACCAGCTGCTGCCTCCTCAGATGCAAAGTGGCAAGTAGCCAGAGTGAGATAAAGTTCTGGGACTCAAACACTGGACATCCCAAGCAGTGAATTCACCCTGCATTCAATACCTGCCCCACCCTTGGTCGCTTAATTCTGTGGATTGGAGCAAATATTTGCAGCACTGCAGCATGATAACACGTGTCTTCTTAGCAATGAATGATATCCCATTGCCTAAATGTACCACTATGTATCTAGTCAACTACTGAAGGAGCTACTGTTTGCATCCAAGTTTGGGCAATTATGAATGAAGCTGCTATAAACAAGTTTTGTGTGCACATAAATGTTCAGCACTTTGGGGTAAATGCCAAGGAACATGCTTGCTGGATCATATGGCAAGGGTATGTTTAGTTTTATGAGAAACTGCCAAACTGTCTTCCAAAGTAGCTACATCATTTGTATCATTTGCATCCCCATCAGCGATGAGCGGGAGTTCCTGTTGCTCCACAGCTTTGCCAGCTTTTGGTGCTGTCAGTTCTCTGGATAGAGGCCATTTTACTTGGACTCTAGCAGCATCCTGTTGTTGCTTCCTTTTGCATTTCCCTGCTGCAATTTATGCATATACATGACAGAGAACATATTGTTATGTGCTTATCTTTCATCTGTGTGTTTTCTTTAGTGAGGTGCTTGTTAAGATCTTTGGCCCGTCTTTAAGTTGTCTCGCTTGTAATCTTTTTGTTTGTAATTGGTTTTTGAAAGTAATCTATTATCTCATAGGTTGCCTGCAAATACTTTGTCTTAGACTTCTCCTTGTCTTGCCAGGGTCTGTCACAGAGCAGACATTTTCAATGAATGAAGTCACCATCAATCCTGCCACGGATTACGCATTTGGTTCTAAGAATTTATCACCAAACTCAGGTCATCTAGATTTCTCACCTGTATTCGTTTCCAGAAATTTTAGTTTTGTGTTTTACAGTCACTTTCGTGTAAAAGTGTAAGCTATAGGTCTAGATGCAATTTTGCCTGTGGATGTCCACTGTTCCAGCACCATTTGACTGGTACCATTGACTGTTAAGAAGACTGCCTTCTCTCCTTTGTTTAATCCCTGTGCTCTTTGACAAAGATCAATTGATCATACTTATGCCGGAGTATTTCTGTTCCATTGTTCTATTCATCTGATTTCCACCAACTCCACACAGTATTTCATAAGACAATTTTCACTAATATGTTAAGGGCTTTTTGGGGTGGATTTTATTTTTCTAATATTTATTAAATTCAAAATGTGCATTGCACAGCACCTAAAATTATCTAAAATGCTGGTATGTGTGGGGAAGTGCACAGATGATGTGTAAATCCCCAGACTGCTTACACACCTGTGTGCCTGACATGTTGGAAGTCACATCTTCTCAGCTGAATGTCGGGCTGTGAGGCATAGCCAGAGCCACAATGACATACTTTAGCTTATTTTATAATCACAAACTCAACCCTCTACTAAATAAACAATTCAAAAAGTAGTAAGTAGAAAATCACTCTCCTCCAAGTGTAAAGGTAAGGGTTGTGAACGACAATCAAAATGTTGGTTTCACTCATATACATTACACTTTTCTGTATTCTGTCACAAATCAGGGAAAACATATGATATTTGTCTTTTTGGAACTGATTTATTTTACTAACCATATCAGTTTCCAGTTGTATCCATTTTGTTGCAAAATGTGGGATTTTATTGTTCTTTCAATAGTTGATAGTAGTCCACAGTATGCATTTGTCACATTTTTAAAAATGTAACCATCAGTTGATGGACATCTAGCTTGATTTCATTATCTTAACTCCTGTGAACTGAGTTGAAATAAGCAGGGGGTACAGATAACCATTCATACACTAGTTTCGTTTTGTTTGGGTAAATTCCCAGGTGTGAGATGTCTAGGTATATGGTAGATCTATGTTCAGATCTCTGGGCAATGGTTGTTCTAGTTCATTATGTTATAATCAGTATATTTTAAGTATATTTCTCCCCAAATTCTCAACATCACTTAATGTTTCCTGATTTTTGGATATGACAACCATTCCAACTAGGGTGAAAAAAAAAACCTCATTGTGGCTTTTATTTGAAGTTCCTTGATAGTTAGTAATCCTGAGCATGTTTTCATGTGTCCATTAACCATTTAAATTTCATTCTTGGAAATATGTTTGTTCACATTCTTCACCCATTTCTTAACTGTATTTTTGATCTTGTTGCTGTTGAGTTTCCTGAGCTCTTCGTAGATTCTGAATATTAATACTATTTCCTAGCATTTCCTTTATAGTTCAGAGGCTTCTGAGTTTGATGCAACACCCTTTGTCTAGCTTTGTTTTTATTGCCTGTGCTGCTGTAATCTTTCCCAAAACGTCTTTGCCCATGTCTTGCAAGAGTTTCCCCAGTGCTTTTCTCTAGTACCTTGAGGTCATAGATTTATATTCTTGATCCATCATGAGTTGATTTGTGTATAAAGTTTAAGATAGGCAAGGAAGGAAGAGGGCAGAGCTGGCAGGGAAATAAGGGAGGGTACCTTTGCTGGACAGCTACTCCCACAGGAGAGCATGGGCTGGGATGGGGGCAGACCAGACTAGGCAGGGCTACCACACCAGTATGCCTCATGTGGACTAGATCAGGGAAAAGCCAGGCTGGCCTGATTACTCCTACTGGTGCAAACAAAATTAGAGTGGGCAGGGGTTGTTTGGGCTTAGCCACAGCATCAACTGGCAGAAGCTGGCACTAGGGGCTAGTTCTGTCAAGTCAAACCACAAAACTACCTGGAGAGTGCATGAGCTGGGAGTGGGAGAGGCCTGGGAGGGAAATAGTGGGCTCCTCCCTCTTGGGTTACCACTTCCACAGGAGGGCATAAAACTAGGACAGGGGCTGGGGTGGAATGGGGTGTGGGACAGACTGGATTACTGCTACACATACTGGCAAACCAGGATAGGGGACGGGCCTGGTGGGGCCCAACTAGGCTGCAGCTCCCACTGGTTTGTGAGGGCCAAGTATGTGCTGGGCAGAACCAGGCTGGACTGCAACACCCATTGGTTCCAGTGGAAGTCGGGGCTGAAAAACAGAACCAACCCAGCAATTACAACCACCAGCTGATTGGGGTGATGGACTGTGCTGGGCCCTGTACTTGCTAGCACATACAAGAATCTGGTTTGAGAAAACCTCAGACAAAGTTTCTTTGGAGATCTCCCCAGTTGAAATGCTGGACTCAGTACCCTAATGAAGAAAAGAGAGAAGACAGAACAGGTCAACCAACCATCTCAGCTATGATGGACTATGTCAATTGGTGGATTTTTCAAAGACCTCATAGTGCTTGGAGTGGCAAGACTGGCAGCGATTCATAACTGTTGAAATATCAAAACCACTTGAGCAAGAACCTCAGAGCATGCCCTGCATCCGGGACCTGGGGAGGGTGGGAAATTGGGTGGGCCTTCTCCCTTAATACGCCCTTTAAACATGAAGGAAACAATATGCAAAAAATACTAGTCTTACCCGCTTTCCCGTAGCCCTTGAACCTTTTTACCCTAATTAACTATGTAAAGATTGTCAAAATAAATAAAAATAAATTTATTTTTTAAAAAATAAAAAATAAAGTTTAAGATAGGAATCTTGTTGCATGCTTCTGCATGCACAGATCCGGTACTCCCAGCACTATTTGTTGAAGTCTGTGCTTCCTCCAGGGATTGATTCTAGCTCATTTGTTATCATATTTTTGATACTCCAGCTGAAGATGGTTGAGGACTTTCACAGATATCTAACATTATCCAAGAATACCTCCAGATGGTTGAGTCCAGAACATGTAAAATCAGAGCAGATGTGTTATCTGCATGTTTTTGGCAGTGAGATTTGAAGCAGACTTATGGGGCAGGGACTTTAAGGTGAGCATGAAGATGCTGCAAGAAGGGCAGAGGTGGCAACAATGGGGAAAGTCTGCCCAGCTTTGCAGGTGGAGGTTCAAGGGCGTTGACACTTGCTCTTGGATTGTGTGAGATACTCTTAGTTCTTTATAATAAGCCCCACAGATTCTCCAAGACTAACTAGTTTGATCTTATTTCTTCAACTTGCTACAAAGGAGACAAAGCCAACGCATGGGGTTAATAACTTCTTGGCCAGATTCTTTGAGAAACTGAGGAGAAGTGGTTTACAATGGGATCTCAGAAAGTGATTATTGTTATGACCTCAGTGGCGTCTCATTGCATATCTTCATCCCCTTCCACTTCTTCCTGGCTCCAGAGAACCAGAGAGGAAACAGCGCCCAGAGGTAAGAGAAGGTAGTAACAGAACAGTTACAGGTAAGACCTGGAGCCCTTCCAAAGAGACAGGCAGGACTGTGACAAAGTCACTGATGACGAAGCGCTAATGAGTCCCGCGGTATCATTAGACGGGAGGTGTCAAGTATTTTGCGATGCCGTCCCTCCCTGCTGCAGTTTCTAGAGGAAGCACAAGGAAGAGTGAAAGCATAGCCTTCAGAGTCTCGTGAAACCGCACCTGAATCCAGGGTCGAAGCCTATCTACTGTGCCACCTCCAGCATCCCAGCATCTTTTGCTCAGTCAATGTGCTGGCCAATCCCCACTAGGTCCAGAAGCATGGTGAGGGGCCAAGGTTCTTGTGATGAAAGCACCAGGTGTCTGGAGGAAGAGCGTGCTGCCCCAGGGCTTTCATGTGCCTCCTCTGTCTTCGTGAACAGTTTTCCCATGCCCGCCTCCTGACTGCATGGGCTGGTCTAGTTTGCTCCTTCTGCTCCCAAACTGTGGCATCACGGTGGGTTTTTCCCTCACCTGCTCAGACCTGCCTTCCTTCATGAGGCTATGCTTCTTATTTGTAGGCTGCACTGGGATTTGAAATTACAGATCCCTTCATTTCTCCCCTCTTGAATTGTGCTTCTCTCTTTTGCACACTAATGTGGACCTTTCTCGCTCCCAGCCCTCAGTGAGGCACTTGCCACCAGACAGCCACCCTTTGCTGGGAGCCCTTCTGGCTCCCTAACAGCAGCTGGATACAGCTCCCATAGTGCCTTGCAGCTGTACCTGTGAATCAGGCCAGAAGGAAGGGATAACTGAACATCTTCCTAACCCATTTCCCCTTTCCTCCAAGTGCACTCTTGCAGTCTCATCACGGGGCCCACTATGCATTGTCCACATCAAGGTTATGCCCCCTGTAACAGGTTGTTCCAAAGACACTACCCAAGAACAGAGGGTCTTGCCCTGCTGAAAGCTCACTACACACTTCCTCCCACATCCAGCTCTGACTAACTTTAAGTCAACCCTCTGGAATAAGGTGTCCTGATGAGAATACCATGGTCCTAAGAAACCAACGAGGAAGCCCAAACTTCACAGGAGGATGGAAGCGGAGCACGGAGGCACAATCTGGGATCCACTCCCTAAGCAGTCTTTCTTCGATACCGCATTGTGTCTCACTTAAAATGACCCTTGAAACAAAATTACCACACTACTAGTGTGGAAGAACAAGCTGGCCTGAGTCAATGGGACAGATCTTAGGGTGTCGCCATTTGGGTGCCCCACAGGCAGGGCCCTGAAACAGGGATTTAAGAGAAACTAGTTTCTCTGGAAAGTACAGGAAACCTATGGGTCAAAGCAAAGAAGTGATTCTGGGGAAGAGAAGGCAGCCAAGGCCTGAAGTATGAAGAACAAGTGCCTCTAATAGCTGTTAGGGTGGGTATAGGATGGGGCTTACTCCTTCCAGAAAATTCTGGGAAGAGGTAAAAATTGCATGCTTAGAAGCACCCCACCAGTGAGGCAAGAAAACTGGCATATTTACACACTACTTCTGACTGCAAGATTACAGCTGCTCTGCTAACAACCCAGCCACCATGGACGGGGTAGCCTTCCATGGTTCCTGAAACAAGGCTCTCTCCAGCCTTGGAGACAAGATCCTACCACGGACCTTATCAGGAGTACCTGACCTCCCCTGGTCAGGCATGAGACAAGGTCCTGGTCATGAACCGTGGCAGGAGTACATGTCTTATAGACGAGATGAGACCCCAGTAATACTGTCTGTCTTGGTCACCTCAAACTTAGGCTGCTGTCCCCCTCAATACACAGTACCTGTTACCAACACCTTCACACTGCACATGCGGATCCACACACCTTATCGTCCAAAATGCTGGAAGCTGTTACAGGCATAGCACTGGTTGGCTGTTGACTAACCTCTAACCCCATGTTTGCCTCCTACATTGCCACTTAAAAAAAATCCTGACAGCTGCCTTGACACCCATCTCATTAATCCCCTATAGCGATTGTAAAAAATTACCAACAAGTTGATGGCTTAAAATCACATGCTTTTATTGTCCTTTATTTCTAGACATGAGAAGTTCAAAATGTGACTCCACGGGCCAGCAGGATCTAATGGTGGAGCTGCGAGCCTCCAAAAGGCTCTAGGGAAAGCCCTCTACCCTGACCCCCATTTTCAGATAAATATTCCCCCTCCCCCCATAACCCCTCTTCTTTCATGACCTCTGCCTTTCAACCTGATCCTCCCATTTCCTGCCTCCTCTGACAAGGAGCCTCATGGTGCTCCTGGAGTATCTCCCATTTCAAGGGTTGCTCTGCCAGGTAAAATCACACACGGCCCCTCCTTTATCTGGTGCCCTAAGAAGCCTTTATTGAGAAATAAAGCTATACATAAACTGCATGATGGGCCCAGCCATGTGCCAGGAAATAAGAAGAAACTATAAACTCAGAAAATATGGCTCAAGCAAGCAATCAGTAGAAATTTACATTATAATGTCACGAATCTCGTCTTTCCAAGTCCGGGAACTTGCAGACACCAGGAAGACTCACTGACAGAGTCCCTGGCTCCCAAAGACGGAGTGGCCTTGGGTTTATTTCCAGACAGCTTCCTGCACTGAGAACTGCACAGAAGGATCGCACAGCTCTTTCTCAAAGCTCAAAGTGTTCTTTTTTATTTTATATGTTGAATTTTTTTAACACATTATTTTCTTCTGATGCACAAACAGCAGCAAGGAAAAAGTCAGGAAGATATTCTCAACTCAGAGACAAGTGGGAGGGGCCCCACTTCCCCCACATACCCTTCCTGCTTCACTTCACCTGCAAATGAAGGAAAAAATATCCTTTTTCGAAAACCATCTTGCCTCTAAAAATGTCATCTCCCTCATTTGTTTCTCTCCCAGCTCTCTTTCATTCTAACTCTTGGATATCAAGAGAAACGAGAAAAATCTTCTGGATAACTTGAAAAAAAATATTGAGAAGGGACATAGATGGAAGAAAATAGCTTGCTGGACCTGACCCTGGGGTGTTCAACAACCCATGCTGTCCACGCAGCTGTGTGCTATGAGCAAGTTACCTCATTTTCTGATCCTTGCTTTTCTCACCTGTGAAATGGATAAATGAATCCATATCTTGATAATGGCACCAAGCTCCCCCATTCAGCATTGCTGCACCTCATTCACAGCTGTGAGCCCAAACCACTCACAAAGCCTGAGTAGGAATATGTACAGTCGAAGTAAGGACACCTGTGAGCTCATGCAACAAGCAGAAGTTGGCACAAATGCTTGGGCCCCTGCCAGCCAGGTAGGAGACCTGGAAAGGCTCCCTCCTCTGGGTTTGGCCTGGCCCAGCACTAGCCAATGGAGCCATATGGAGAATGAACCAGTGATGGGCGATCCTTTCTCTCTACAATTCTGACTTTGAAATAAATTTAAAACAATAATTTTTTTTGAAAGGTAGGAGAGAGGGCTAAGTGGGAAAGATTTGGAAGGCAGTGGAGTTCAAAAACTGGCTGATGAGTATTGAAGTCAGAATGCTCAGCCAACTGTTAGCCCAGGCACAACCAGTTAGCGTTTTGAAACAACTGCTGCTGCTGCTGTTACTTTAGTATCAAGCATTGTTTTCCAAGTGCTCACACTTTCCAACATGTAATCATAGATTCTACACATTGTGTTCTCCTAGTAACAGCCTAGGGTTGCCACTTGGCCATTCTCATCTGCACGCTAAAGTTGCCAGAAACCCAGCGGTGAGAAGCCCAAGCTCACACTGCCAGTGAGAGGCCAGGTAAAGAACCTCAACATTCCTGCACTAGACCTTAGCTGTCAGCCACCCCAGCCCTTCTTAGCCGGAAGGGGAGACTGAGGACGCTGGAATTCCTACTGAACAATTCTCCACCACGGCTCTCACTGACCAGGAGGGATCCATGTGTTAGGACTGTGCCAAAGTAGCTGCCAATTCTCCACTAGGGCTGTGAGCTCTCAAATACGTGGGGCTGCCCAACCAGGTCTCTGCAGGCAGAGAAGTGGTCAGTCTGGTGCCCTTGAGAAAGCAGATGGAGCTGACTCTTGGCGAAGCACAAGAGCATTGTAGAACTAGCAACCTTCAAATGCAGCCCTGTGGTTAATGTTTGTATAAGAGAGCTGTCATTCTCCCTTTTCACTCCCCTCCCTTTAGAGAAACAGATACCTAGATAGACACAAGATTATTAGATACATGCATCTGGTAGACACAAGGCAGATAATAGATACATGCACATGTGATGCCTGATAGATACATGACAAAGACAGATCAATAAATGACAGTGGTAGATTAGCAGAGATGTCTCTGTCCCTGCCCTTTATCTCTACATCTTTTTTATTATCCTCTTCCTCCTCCTTCTCCCTTTCCTCCCCCTTCTTCTCTCTCTCTTTCTCTCTCTTTTTCTCTCTCTCTCAGGAATCTTTGACACAAGATCTTCCTCAACAAGAAACAGATGCTTACAGCCACATGGGAGGGCTGTAAAATGCAAAACCAGCATGGCCAAAGCTACCACTAGGGTTAAGAGGGCTGGATGAGAACAAGCCTCCATCCTAAACAGGGCTGCTATGAGGTAGGGAGTGAATAACTCATTCAGTCCAATAGGAGTCATTGCCATGTGATATGATGAGCTGAATTTCACAGCAAAGGAAGCCGAAGTTTGGAAGAGCTAAGTAATTCAGCAACAGCTATAAAATTTGAAAGGGCAAAACAGTATTGAACTCCAGGCTGGTCTGGTCCCTAACCTACAGTTTCCCCACTAACATATGCAGGGAATGTAGAAGGATCGTCATCAAAAAGATGGGTAGAGAAACGCACCTACCCTCTTTCCAAGTTCCAAAGCACAATCTTAACGTCTTCATTTCACAAATGTATGTGGACCGCCCATTGTATGCTCAGGCTGTGAAGCTAAGAAGGATGTGTCCTCCAGGAGCTAACAACAGAGAAAGAAATAGATCTGCAGAACTTAGCCAGGATTGATGTACAGCCGTGAAAGAGGGGTTAGAAGGGACATGGGCAGTACGGGGCAGGGTGGGAAAGGCGCAGAGATCCTCTGAGAGAGGCTCAGCAGAGAAGATGCACAGTGTGTATTAAAGAATGAACAGAAATGTGTCTGACAATAACAGAGAAACAGCTTTCAGGAGGTATGCTGGCTGAAGTGAAGGTAAGATGGCATGGAGGACTATGGCATGTTCTGGAAGTTGTTTATAGTATGGTCTTGTGGGAGAGTGACACAAGATAAAGCAGTCGTAGACAGGCTTACACTCATTCCACACCAAGAAAGTTCTCCAGTTAGTGTCAGAACCACTGGTCCATTGCCATGCAGATCCTAGAGGGGTCTACACCCAGGAGTGCTGACGGGCTCCCTGGTGATGCAGCTGCTGCTGCTCCTGATCCACTGACCAGCCTTGGTGCAGAGTCAGCCTAAGCTGCTCTGACCACTCCACTCTGACCCTTGCGGTAACTCATCCAGTCATAGGTGGATGAACCAGTGCTAGTCACTGAGAAATGAAGGGGTCTGCAGGGAAGATTTCTGGGAAAGAGTCATCAGATCAGTCTTTTCTCAGCCTCTGGATCCATGGATTAGATGACTTCTAGCATAGTTGCAGCCATTCTGTCCCCAGTGTGAGAATGAAGCCAACACCAGGGACAGCAGAAAGAGAGCAGCAAAGTGCCTGGGTCTTGGAAGCCATCATCCAGTGCCTGATAAGTCAACAGGTCTCACTTATTGGAGGGGATTCTTAGGATCTAACTAGCAAGGGGAGAATAGGGTGAAGCCATGATTGGAGCTACAAGGTTTAGAGGGTGTCTGGTAGGAAGATAAGGGAAGCGGGAAGCAAGTTGGCTTCTCCTGAGCAGAGGGATGGGAAAACAGGGTGATTACAGAGGGCCCTGAAAGCTTGCCAGCAAGGTTTCTGAGAAGCTTCAGAAAGGATGCCACCCGACGCAAAGGGCACAGCAGAGTGGGTGTCAAGAAAGATTCATTGCAAAAATGGATGTTCCTGATGGAGTAAGTGTAGAGAAGGAACAGATATAAAAAGTATTATGGTAACATTTGACAAGAACCTGTAGACTATTAGAGCTTGAGTAATGGGGAAGTATGCCTCGCATTTTTAAGGTTCTCAATAAAGAATGAAAGAGATAAGAAACAAGAGTTCCAAAAGTCTCATTGGCTTGTCAATATGTACTGAGTATCTATCGTCTGCTAGTCCTTGTATCAGGTGCTGGGGACACGCAGATCAACATGAATAGGAACTCCTCACTTTTGGGTCCCATCAACCTCTTTGTCAGTCTGCTGATGAGATACTTCTCCTGGTAATGTTTTTAAGACAATACAACTTGGCACCAGAGCCTTGAAGTGGCAGGCAAGTCTCTGACTCCAGTACAAGCATCCCATATGAGTACCAGTTCAAGTCCCAACTGTTCCACCTTCAGTCCAGCTCCCTGCCAATGTCCTGGGAAGACAGAAAATACATAAATCAAGTCCAATGTGGGTTCTTACACCCTCATTGGAGACTCAGATATAGCTACTGGATCCTGGCATCAGATTGGCTCATCTCTGGTTGTTGCAACCATTTGAGTATGAACCAGCAGATGAAAGTTCTCTGCTTTTCTCTCAACTCTACCCTTCAGTATAAAATCCATAAATCCTAAAAAAAAAAGAATAAAACTAATAATTGCAAAGGAAACCTATATGTTAAAATGTAGTAATCAAACAATTCAAACATAAAGTGATAGTGTGGAGATATATGTGTATCTTTATTAACACAGTAAATAGCGAGGTGGAGCATCTGTCTTGTCACAGATTTAATTCGATGTAATGAGTGTGAATTATACTTTGAGTTCAGAATCAAGAATAACGTAGAAGAAGACACATAACTTCTGTTGTTGTAAAGTCATGGGTAATGCTATTTAGTGCCATGTGATGCTGCATTCATAATTACAGTGAGTAGCATGTTGGACCTTGTTCTTCAAGTGTGATTCAGCAACATCAGCATCTTGTAGGAACTAGAAATTTGAAGTGCAAATTCTCACGCTCCTTTTCAGCCCAACTGAACCAGGCTCTGGGTCGGGACTGGATGTCCCAAGCTGCTCCCAGATGCCCAATGTCACCTTCATGCACCAGCCTGGGAATGGGAATCAAGGTTACAGTGTGCCCTATGTGTGGAAGAAGTCAACTTTCCGGCCTAGGAATTCTGCCTGGTGGATTCTGGGACTCCGCTACCTAAGGACTCTGCTACATCCCACACTCACCAAATATAAACACCCAGACATTGTTAAGCACCATCACGGCTGCCTGACAGAATCCTCTTATTATACCCCATAAAATGTCACCCACCTGTTGGGAGAAAGACACTTCTTCTCTCTGCCAATCCCTACCTGCCTTGCAGGGTGGGAGGTGGGAGCAGAAGCCAGGTGGCAGAGCTACAAATGCTTTTTGGAGGAGGTGATTATTTTTCTCAGCTAAGCACTCAGAGGCAATTGGATATTTCTACTCAGCAACAAGAATAGATTGAAGGTAAAACTGCAGAGGATAAAGAAGGTTGATAATGGGATTTAGGATAATCATGAAGAACTAACCATTTTGCACCATGAGGATATTCTGGACCTGGTTCTGGGCTAGGCACCTGAAGCCCACATATTGCACACTGAACCCCATATCCATAACCACCCATTTGGGAGTTTCCCGTAGTCTTGATGATACGAGAACCCAAAACACAACGTGTAATCCAGGAGCAACCTCCTTCTATAGCAACCCAGGTAGGACTATGTGTGACCCCCTACTTTACCCCCTAAGCCCACAGAGCTCTTTGTAGTTCTCTGTCAGTGCCACACTGCCTTCACATCAGCCCTCTGCATCCTCTGCCCTCTCTGCTGGGTTGGCTTTCATTTTATCAGCTTCTGTCATTGCCCTAATCCCACATACATGCTCTGCCTGGTCAATATCATCCTTATTTGCCAGTCTCACTTTAGGCACCGTTTCTTCCAGGAGGTCTACCACATACTCCAAAACGAGACCTGGAGGTTGTTCCTGTGTGCCCAGCCTCTGTGTTTTGCCCATTACTGATTGTATGATGCTGCCACCAGGCTGTGGGCTCCTGAGGGCAATGTCTACATGTTGCCAAAAGCTTGGGTGTCACCCCAAACTACTGAGTGGAAAGATACTGCCCAGAAAGCTTGTTTAGGAGATGGTTCTAGAAATGAGGAATGTGGGATCTGGGAGAATGAGATAAAGATGAAGAGAAATCAATGTCAGGGTATATTTCAAGGTGTCGATGGTGGCAAGCAAGAGCTCACTTTGCCTTCCAGAATCATCTCCCTAAAAGAATGGGGTAGAGATGTTTGCCCATCAATTTACTTCCCTTGGTTTTAACACCTACAATGAACTTGAACTTCAGAAACAGGGAGATGGTTTATGCTGAGGTTGGTGACAACACACTGTATGTGCACCATTTAGCATCAGCAAATGGGTCCTTGTAGTCATCTGGGATGTGAATATTGTAGCTCCACACCCCTGCCCCCACAGCTCCTGCTCTCTTGAGCCACTTCAACAGATCCAAACACTGAGATGGGGATTAGGGTGCAAGATGTTCAGTAGGGACAGTGCTGTGACAGGGAAGCAAGGACGCAAGATTGTGTAAAGGAAGGCACATGGCAGTGCAGCCTTGAGAAAACCTGGGCCAAGCACGCATAGCACTCGTGAGCTGCCTTGTGTGGCCCTCATGGCCAGGGCTTGAAATGAGCCCTCACTTAGTCACCAGATGGGGTCATCTTCTAGGAGGACCCTGACTGAGCTGACAGCGGGGTTCTGTCTTCTGATCCCTCTCTTGCCTTGAAGGGGGATCTGCATGGTGTGTCTCCACGTCAGTGATCACAGTTTTACAGATTAGATGAATAAAGATGAATCTCAACAAGCGGCAACGTCACCAGGAAAATTATAGGTAGAGTTAGGATTACAGCCAAGCTCCCCGAAGGTTATTTCAGTACCACCATCTGACTGTTAAGTAGATTATTTTCCTTGTCTCTGGGTGAATCAGGAACAATCATGAGGTCCTGGAATTTCAGTAAAATCCTTGATCCAAAACGAAGTACCCTAAAGAGCATCATTCATGCCTCCTGCCTTGGCCTCTAACTTGTCCACTTTCCACTGAAAATGTGCTGACCCTTCTCCACTCTGAATTCTGGTGATTCATCAGATGAGGCTGTATCTGTGAAAGAGGGTTTTTAAATTGTAAAGTGTGAAGCCTCAAGGTCTTCAGAAAATGTTTGTATCACTCCTCTACAAGATGATGCATCTTTCCGTGTCAAGATTGGCCTTAAATTTGCACCACGGCCTGTGCCTGCATCACACATTCCTCTGTGTTCCCTGAGTCTGCTCTCCCAGCCGTGGGCACTGCCTGGCCTCTTGCTTGTGCAGTTTGTCTCCCTCATTGTGAAGACTCCACTGTCTCCATCTAAACCAGCTTCCAGAGCCAGTGTGCTGCCCACTTACTGCTGCTCTCATGGCTAAAGACACAGGAACCACCAGCTCTGCCTAGCCCTGGCCACAGAAGCAACCCCCAAATGCTGCCACAGCCCAGGTTAATCACTCCATAGGCTTGTTCCTAATCTAGAACAGAGTTTTGGCCCAGGACACAGGAGCCACACCTGAGCAGGTTCTTCTTGGATCACGCATCACCGTTTTCTGGGGTCTGTGACCACTCAATACCATTGTTTCTCACTCTGGGAGCTCATCCAAAGTTTAGGTGCCTCGAAGACATCACTTACCTTTACTTTGGTTCAGCCATTGTTTTTGCTGAGCAGCACAGATACCACACTCAAGTTTCCAGGACCCTCAGCATTCTGTCCTTTCTCAGACTCATCACAGAGCATCCAGATTTGATGCCTCATGCTTACATGCCTTGTCAGACCATGAGCTGTTGGATGGCAGGTCTGTGCCCTCTTCCTGCAGTGTCTCCAGCAGCCAGCATGCCTCCCTCCAGTGGGAGAGGCCATTCACCTACCTCTCAGATGTCAGCTTCCCCTTCACAGTGCAGAGACAGCACTTGGGGCTGTGAAGAGCAGCAGTAAGTGGGCAGCACACTGGCTCTGGAAGCTACTTAACCTTAGTGGGTGTGATTGTTGCCATAGTCAATGTGCTGAGCCTGGCTGACCCTGGTTTAGATGGAGACAGTGGAGTCTTCACAATGAGGGAAACAGATCACAAGGGGGATCCCATTTCACAGTTGAGAAAACTGAGGTTCACAGAGCTAAGATTTCTGAGAACCAGAAAACAAAACCTGACATTCCAGAGATGTGAAGGGTCATGAGATGTTTGGAAAAATCACTGTGGAGGATGAGGCATGACAGCCTTGGACATGTGTCCCATAAATTGATACAGGGAAGGACGCCTGTCCAGTGCTGACCCACAAGAAGCTGCCCCATTATTGGGGGTAAAATGACAGAGGTGTGGCCTGCTCCAGCACTGAGAATTCTATAGCACTCAGAATGTGAGACAGGTGAGATCTAAAGGCTGTACAGCTAGGGCTTCACTGTAGGCAACAGGCAACCACTGGGGGTTGTGAGTGATGAGAGCTGCTTTCTGGACGATTACTCTAGCAGTGCATGCTTCCTGGACTGACAGACAGCTAGTCACAGGATTCCTCACTTATGTATCAGAGAAAGTCATGAACAGGAAAGAGTTAGAAGAAGCTCTTGTACCTTTGGTACATTTGACAGAACCCTGGGCGAAGGCAGCACTTCAGTCAACCCATCCCACATGGAAGGCAATCACTCTGAATGAAGGAAGGAGTTGGTAGTGGACAAATGAAGCGACACCTGCCCTTTGGCAGTCAGGGTTCCTAAGGATCGGAAAAGGAGGTTCCCACAGCTCCTCTGCCTCTTCTGGCATGCGATGAGGACCCAGCCTCATTCGCTGACACCCAGAAGCTCTCCTCAAATGCTAACTGGGCCTGGAAACAAAGAGACTTCTGCTGGCAGAATAAGCTGGAAGCATAGTCCTGCAGGTCAGAAGCCAATGTTTCCACCTGCCCCCGAAGGCAGCCTGGCCCTGGGTTATTCTGGGCTAGCGTCGTGGCACCAGCTCCCTTTCTCTCCCTGTGCAGAGCTTTTATGAAAGTCCCTAATGAACTCTGTGCTATTATGAATTTTAGAAATCTCATCTAATGGGGGCTCATGGAGTATAAATTAACCCCAAGGAGCAAAGCTGCATTAATCCCTGTGGTGATTATGCATTAGCCAAAGAATTTCGTTGCCTATTTTAAGCATCTGAACCAGACTGTCTGGGGTGCTTTTCTACTTTGTCTCTGCTGCCAGCCACTCATTTAGATCATCTCATTCTATGCGTCCTCTCACTCCCACCTCCACTGACCCACCATGGTGCCTGGGGAGGTCTAAGAGACCACGTGCTTGGTGCAACCACATGGAAAGGGCAGGAGCCCTGTGTCCTTCAGATTCCAGCTCCCAGGCCAGTCAATTACTGTCCACACGACCTCAGTCAGCTTATTTCCACTCCCTGAGTTCTGGCTGCCTGGCTGAATGGGTGATGATCACATCAACTTTCCAGAGCATCTGTGAGTTTGCAGAATGCCACAGGTGTTGCAGTTCCTCACTCCCTCCCCTCCTGATGCTGTCACTTTACCTGTGTTACTATGACCGAAGCCAAGGATGGCTGGGAAAATAAGTCCCTGGGGTGGGGGGGAGGGGTGGAACAATACAAAAAAGTCTCTGCTTCAGGTCCACATTCCATGGCTGAAAACAGAATTAATTCACATTCTAAGTGCATTAATGATGTCTTCAAAAGCAAGTAAAGAGAAAACCCCTATTGTCCACTCATCAAAGGTGTGTTGTACCTGGTTGGGCACATTCTGGGCAGGAAACCAAGTTGTACCAACCAGTGTCATCTGCCACTTCACATTTGAATCATGCTGTTTTCTAAATCAAAAATTATAATTACAGACTTATCCCGGAAGCAGGCAAAGCCATTCCATGGTGAAGTTCAGCAACACTGCTATTCTGAGAAAACCAGTGTGAAAGGAACCATCCCTCTTTGGCTCCCAGCCTCCAGAGAATAGGCTCCCATGGCAAACATGGAAAGCCAGGGCCACAAAAGGTGCTGCTGATGCCTGACTCAGTGGCTAATGTCATCACAATTCACAAAACACTCTGCAGCTTCCATCTCCCAAGGCAATCACATCCCTGAAGGGCAGGCTGAGCCAGAGAGGGAACATCACAACCCCTTGGCAAGTCAGCCATCAGGACAGGCTATACTACAACCAGAAAGCCAAAGACTCAGCCACAGGTTCTTGGCACTACACTAGACAATCCTAGTGAAAAGCAGCCTTGGCCATCCTTTACCCTCAGCATCTCTGAGTGGTGCAGCCTCCAGATGGCCCTGAATGCTCCTTGAAGATTTGAATTTCATCATTTTAGGGGGTGGATTTCCCCAGCCCCCCTAAGTTCCCACCCCAACTGCTTTTCCCTGTATTATTACAATAGTATGGTCCTTCATAAATAATCATAATTCCATCAGCCTGTTATTTAAGTGTGCCCTGACATTGCTGGTACAGACTATATCAGACAGCCCAGCATCCCATTGTCTAGATATGTCCAACAGTTTCATTGGGAGTACATCTTTGATTTGGAAGTAGGGATGCATACTGCATTGTATCTTCACATCTGAATATGGTAGTCTCTATCACACCATCCCTATACATTGCCTTAAATGAGAACCCATAAAACAAAGTCAACAACAGGTATGAAGTGAAAACAAAAAATGTATATCAGCACGGAGTCAAAAAACATACCACTGAATAACCAATGCATGTGGTCCAGTAGGTTAAGCTGCCATCTGCAGTACTGGCATCTCCTTAACCTACTGCACCACAGTGTTAGCCCCTGGTCCAACATCTTTGCAGACACTCAACCATTTCCACCCAAAGTCGAAAGATTTTTCATGGAAAACAGGAAAAGCAGCAAGTTGGAATTCACCAATCTGGGCCCTTCTCGTTCTTGGGTCTAATTGACTGGGCTTCATTGGGCTTGCGATCTTAATTCATTTGACTTCTTTACATTAATAGTATTATGAAATGAAAAGTTGGATTGCAGTCTCTATTTTATAAGAGAGAATACATAAATCCTTTAGGAAATCAAAAGGCAATTTTTACTTTGATTTTTTGTGGTAATCTCTAACATAAATTTTAAATGTTATAATCTGTTAAGTGTACCATTTGGCGACACTAAGTTCATTCACACTATTGTATTCCACCAACCTTCATCACCCCAACCCAAAACTTCATATGCACTAGACACCCCTCCTCCCCAGCCTCCGATAATCACTGTGAGTTTGGCCACCCTGGTTGGCACCTCTGAAGTCAAACAGTATTGTCCTGAGGTATCTGACTCTCTTCGCTCAGCATAACCAAGAATATAAGGATAGGTCTGTCACATCAACCTCACACATTGAAAGGAGCTCTCTTTGTCTCCTTTGTGCCTTACAACAAGAATGGACATTGTCTCTACTGAACCAGATAGGAAAAAGAGAAGAGGCAAGAGAAAGAATTTGCTCAAAGAGCAACAGAGGTGGATCTGTCTACAGATCTTCCAGCGCAAGTACAGGAATCTTTCTAATTCACTGCTAAGATTGAACTAAGAAAACATCAGCTAACCAGAGTCTCTGCTGAGAACAGAACAAAGCTCCCCAGCCACAGCACAGGCATCAGTGAAGCACCCTAATGTGACTGCATACGTCATAGTAAAAGGTTGTGGACTAGCAAAGAGAATGCTATCCACTACAACATCAAGAGGACCAGACCCTCAGGCCCAAACCCATCATGAACCCACCTACCCATCGATCCCTCCAGACAGACTGGGGCTAACACTGACTTCTTGGGCAGACTTGAGCCAAGCCACCAAGAACCCCATATTCCAACTTTCCCTTCTCTAGTATGTACTTTATCTTAATTTCTAGGGCTCACGAGCCTGTGGACATTAGAGCCATTAGGAATGATTAGGAAGGCACTGTGTAGTGGAAAGGACATGCATAGGGTCTGGGTCCCAACTGGACCACCTTCAGGTTGGCCACTCTGTGTACCTCACTCTGTATCTCACTCTGTGTACCGGGCACAGTACTGGATGTAGGACTGCCATAACATAAGGAAAGTTCTGTCCCTTTATGGTGAACAGAGCCTTACTTGTTTAATGGCATATTCAAGGCAAGACATTTCAAGCTCCCAGGACAATGTGCAACAAGTAATGAATGCAAGTTTCCAGTGTCTATACCACATCTTCAGTCCACAAATGGGGAGCAGTTACCAGAGTCCTCCAGTCCACTGTCGATATTAAAACCTTTCTCATTGGGGCATCCCAGGCTTTACTGGATATTTTCCAGCCTCCATGGATCCCACCCACAACATGGAAATAACAACTCCCAAGTTCTGCCACAAAAACCACCTCCAGACATTGCCCAGTGTTCCCTGGGGCACACTTGCCCTGGCTGAATAATACAGGTTCTGGACTCTGCTGGGCACCAGCCAATACTGGTGAATGGGACAAGGCTTTCTTGCTGGGAGTCAGTGGTCAAGAGGCCCAAACATGAGAGCCAATACATCTTTTAGGTGGATATAATAAGTGAGAGAATTGGCAAGAGGGATAATGAGATACTGCACAGCAAGCTTTGATTGCAGTCAGATGTCAAGACCATGGGGAGCCACTGACAAAGAGCAGTTAGGAGAAGCCAGAGGGAAGATGGCCAGGACTGAGAGGCTGTGGCTGGAGAGGAAGGATACACCCTGCAGAGGATCCAGAGGCAGGAGTGTGGAGGGGACGGGAGGCTACAGCTGCAATTTCCACCACACACTCAACTCTGGTGTGTCAGGTACAGCCATAGAGGCCCTTGCACATAGCTCTTCCACCCGCTCTCCCTCCCCTTGGCCCATGAGTCCTCAGGAGGAGAAAAGAGGAACCCAATGTTTCTGGTGGGTGCCAGGAGGCTCGGGCCTGGGGCCTGGGGCCCTCCCTGCTCCTGGGGCCCTCCCTGCTCCTGGACCTCCCACCCGAAAAGCTGCCAGAGCCTCCTCAGCACCAATCTGTGGAGGCTGCTCTGTGGGCCATGAGACAGAAAGACTCCAAACAGGTAGCGAACTCATGACAAGGAAAGAGCACCAAAGAGAGACCTGCCATTCCCCCAGTACTAGCGCCAGGGCCACTGGGCTTTATGTGCGGGAAAGAAGCTAAGTGTGTCTGGAGCTTCCTGGCATCACCCCAATCCCCACCGCACCCCATGACAGGGGTAGGAGATCTTGCTCTTACAAACAGTGCACTTTTTGAAGTTAGAACAAAGAGGCTCCTCAAGGCCGGAAATTAGAAGATCATTCTGGATTTGGGCTGTTTAATCTGTTTTTCAAGCATAAATATTATTGCTGCCTCAACACTTAAAATATCAAAACATGTGATTCCTCGTCTGCCTGGCTTGGTCAACCCACTCACATCATATATCTTACTTGGCCATGGAAGTCAACAGTGAATCACTGTCCCACTTCCAGTTACTACAGGATGGTGAGTGGAGCATCCAATCAAACAGGGTTCTGTGTCCATGCAACTGAAAGTACTCTACAATAACCAAGGTGCAGTCTCCAAGGAAAAGGTGAGAGATGATGTGGAAGAGAGCACGGTGCTGAGCCTGTGAGAATGAAGCCAGATGATATGTTTTCAATCTGTACTGAAACAATGCTGCGCAAATAACAAAGGCATCAGGCAGCGATGATGCCTGCAAGCTGGATGTGCAAGCATCTGATCAGGGATGCAAGCCAGCAGGAGGCAGTGCAGAACCCAAAGACAGATAGCAGTGTCCAGCCCAGAGTCCTCAGAGATAGAGAGGTGAAAGGAGAAGTTTCCAGAATCCAGAGAGAGTCACTGTCTGAAGGGGTCTCCCATAGGACCCAGGGCTGCAGTAAGGGAGGGCTCTCCACAGGCACATAACCCAGACTCCCCCTCCTCCCTCCCTCAAATGCCCTACAGCAAACACAACACTAAGTTCACATGCACATGGATGGACTTATGCTATCACACAGCTAGCCTGCCTGCTGTCCCACAGCATCCCAGATTTGGGCTTCAAGTTTGGCGATTCCTCATGACAGGCAGGAAGGGAAGAAAAGAGAGTCCCAAGGGAAGATAAAAGCATGAAGTCCTCCCTTCCTTATGCCACCCAGGTTCTTATGAACAAGGAAGTGATATTAGCATTTCCAGCTGAGACTTCTTGGGGTCCTCCCTCGTGTCTCATTTTCCCTCCCTCTTCCCCGACAATTCCTAAAAGCTAATTGCAGCTCCAGGTGTGGAAGTTGTCGGCTTGGGTATGCCAATCACCTGTAATATTCTATTCCTGTGGCAGGAGAATGAGTAATAGAGACTATGACTTTTCACATGTTAGTTACAATCAATCTTTGCCTTGATCCCTGATGTTGATCTCAACCCATCTCAACACAGCTACTCTGAGCTACTGGGCTAGGATTGAGAATGCTTGAAACTTGAACTGAAACAGAAAAAAAAAAAAACTATGAGGATCTTGAGTTTTTAAAACTTATTTATTTAACAAACATTGATATTTTTTAGCATCTGTTACATGCAAGAACCTATACTGGCTAAAGAATTACTCATTGCTTTCTTCGATAAACATTTATGGAACACACACTTGCCAGGTGCTGTGCAAGCTATAAACATGAACAAGGAGGAATCCAGGCCATTCTACTGTCCACATTGCAGAGTGACCCTCAGCTTGTGGAAGCCACTGTGCTTGGACACTCATGATCCAGATTTTGCTTTAATTGTTCACGGAGAAGTTTTTGTGCAAAGATAAAATGATAGCTATCTAAAGGACAGAGTGAAAGTCAAGTCATCTTTCCTTTTTTTTTTTCCTTTTGGCTAGGTTTGATGCCCCATGGAATTAATGGCTACTTAAAACTTACTAAATTTCTGGGGTGTTGAGGTGGCAGGGAGAAAGAGAACTTGGCTTAGCATGGCAGACTTCAAAGGCAAGATATCCAGCAGCCTACTCCAGTTTTGGTATCCATAACTTTACTTTTTATGATAATTTCTTAAAGTAATGCTAGTTTTTAAAGAAAAAATGGCAATAATTTATCCCCCTTAAGGAACGTTGACTTTTAAATGAAATGACAAGTAATCATAAAACAGATCATATCTAAGTAACATGGAAATGGTGTTCATTGTCTTATTCTTTGTCACATTTTTAGCTCTCTCTCTCTCTTTCCAAAATTCCTCATTCTGTAGGAGAACCAGGTGATACAAGTAAAGCAGTCCTGTGGTTTCCAAGAAGAAACCTGCAGACTGTACGGTGCCTGGCCCCATCTCTTCTCTGTCCCATGGCACAGGCTGTTACAAGCAGGCTGACCCTGTTGTCTGAATCTTGCAATGAAGATGACATAGAAGGCAGATTGTTAGACCAAGAGTAAGAAACTCACTTCTGTTGTTTTAGCCACTGAAACTTGGAGCTGGTGGTTAAGGCAGCCTTCTGTGGAGTATCAGGTGGATATGAAGAACATCACACTCCTGGAAAACAGCCGGTGTCGTAGCAAGCACACAGTGGGACACTTTTAGCCTCTGTTCAGAAACACCAACAAAGGTCAATGAGCCACATGCCTGAGTAACACAAGGACAGCAAGCATGGCAGCATAAGTCCCAAGACTCATGGGCTTGCAGTCATCCCACGCTATGCAGGGGCGATGTGCCACACTAATGCTATCTCCCATCTGTAGATGAAAAAGCTGTGCTTTGTCACACAAAAGTCACACAGCCAAGAGTCAAATCCAAAGCCCCTTGCAACTCAGTGTGGAATGACTTCCTGTTGCGGCTTCGCTACAAGATTTTGGCAACATAAACTTGAAAAAATGTCACGGGCTGCACACATTTTCATTGCACGGTATGTTGATATTTATGAGAAGTGTAGGATACAAAGGTTTCGCTTAATGAAATTATATTCAGCTCCACATTCATCATCTTTATTTGAGTCAGGAAAGAAGAGGGCAAAATTTTATCAGGGCCATGTAACTGAGTGTTGCTGTGGTATTTCTCAATCACTGTGCAGGTTGAGTGTCATGTGACTTAGGAATATGCTGTCATCTTTCTGAATCTGTGAGTTAAACTTTTTAACCATGACTGTCTAGTCTACACTGACATGTAACTGTTAAGCCTCGGCAATGCTTCCTGGGACTTCTTGCACATTTTCTTCTCCTCCCCTTGCTCTGAGCTTCTCTACTTCTCTCCCTCCCCGCCATCAGTAACCTTATTCAGTCCATTCACTATGGAGGTAGCTGAAATAAGCAGGGGAGGAACAAGAAAAGAAGGATGGAAAGAAAATAACGATGCCAAGTGTGGAGAAAGAAACATCCTGTAGCACTGCAGGTGTGAGTTTGCGTGCCTGCTCTCAGACATTTTCTAGAGTTTGCCTAATCACCACGGTCACCATTAGTACTCCTCTTCCTGGAGCTGCTAAAGGCAAAGAAAAAATAAGAAATGGGACAGGCGTTTGCTGCCACAGTTAAAGACGCCCCTCGGGACCTTCCTCCCTGCCCACCCCATTGGCCCACCAACCTGCGTCCCATTTGGAGTGCATGGATTCAAGGCTTAGCTCTGTTCCTCATTCCACTCCCTATTAATGTGTAGCCTTGATAGGCAACAAGTGATGATTCAAGCAGCTGTGTCCTGCCACCCACATGAAAGGCGTGGACAGCATGCTGGGCGCGGCTTCCTCCTGGCCAAGCCATGGTGGTGTGGGCTTGGTGAGTGAACCACGGCAAGTGGGGACGGGATCTCTCTTTCTTTCTCCCTGTTCCCCTTTCTCTCCCTTCTTCCCTCCCTCTCTATACCTCTACCTCAAATAAATAAAAGAAGTAATTTGGGGTTTTTCTAAACAAAGGATACTTAAACAAGTAACAGATTTTATGTGTTGTCCACTGGGACCAAAATACCTAATGAAAGAAGCTGTGCTGAATACAACTTGTCAAACAAAATCTCTTTGAAGATAAATACAGATTCCCTAGTTCTATCCCATAATCTTCCTACCTATCACACATTCTGTGTGAATGCAAAGCATAGTCATTCTCTTCGTGCTTAAATGTCCATTTACATTCATTTTAAGATACACTTATTTTTATTGAAGAGGCAGATTCACAGAGAGAAAGAGAGACAGAGAAAAAGCTCCCCCATCTGCTGGTTCACTTCCTAAAAGACTTCAACATTCAGAGCTAAGCCCATCCAAAGCCAGGAGCCAGGAGCTTCTTCCAGGTTTCCCACACAGGTTAAGAGTCTTAAACCTTTGACCACCCTTCACTACCTTCCCAGGTTATATACAGGGAGCTAGATCAGAAGCAAAGCAGCTGGGACACAAACCAGTACCATATGAGATCCCAGCGTCTGCAAAGCAGAGGATTAGCCAATCAAGCCAGCACACCAGGCCCTATAATATTTTTCAAATCTGGTCTGTTTTGTCAGCATTTGTTAGGTAAGTATTTACTAAGTGCCTATTAGGCACCTGGCACTCCAACAGGAATTAGAAATATAGCATTCCATGAAATAACAATGGACAGTGAGCTAAACCGCCTCTTGGAATGTCCGTATCCCACATCTGAATGCCTGGGGTCAGGTCTCACTTCCATCTTCCACTCCTTTCACTTCCATCTGCTGCTACTGCACTGGGAGCAGCAGATGGCTGAAGTATTAGAGTCCCTGCTATCCACATGACAACACTAAAGGGATTCTGGGCTCCTGGCTGCAGACTAACAGACTCGGCTACTGCAGGTGTTTGGAGTGAACCAACAGATAACCTCTCTCTTGCTCTTGTTCTCCCCTCACTCTCACTGTGTGTGTGTGTGTGTATGTGTGTGTGTGTCTTCTCCTTCTGTCTTTCTGTCACTCTACCTTCAAAATAAATAAATCTTTAGTGAAAAAGAAGCAGTGACAAAAAAAATCTTGCCTTATTGGAGCTTTTAGTGAAGGAGACAGACATTAAATAATAAATAAAATACATAATGCTTTAAGAAGAGTGACGTGCTGCAGAAAACAGCAATGAAATAATGAAGAGAAGATGGGAGTGCTGGAGGGATCTGGGAAGCAAGTTTAAAGAGAACAGTGAAGGCAGGCCACACTGAGCAAGGACTTTCAGGGAGCGGAGGAGCTTGCTGTGCAGAAGGCACAGCGTGTCACGCCCACAGGACACAATGTCCACAGGCCTGTAGGTTCAAGCAACAAGGCAATCAGTGTGGACACAGAGCAGTTGTGGGACCAGACAGACAGATGGGGTTGGCTTCAAATAGGGTTTTCTCCGTCTTCCCCTAGAGATAAATAGGAAGCAGTTGATAAATTTTGTAGCTTAGCATGGCATGACGTGACTAGCACCGTAACCAGATGCTTCTTATGGTTGGCTCAGAAGCAGACTATAAGAGACAACAGGGAGGGCCCCACTTCCCTTCCAGCTCCCTGCCTGTGGCCCAGGAAAGCAGCAGAGGACGGCCCAAAGCCTTGGGATCCTGCACCCGCGTGGAGAGACCGGATCGGCATAGCATCGGCCGTTGCGCTCACTTGGGGAGTGAATCATCAGATGGAAGATCTTCCTCTCTGTCTCTCCTCTCTGTATATCCGCCTTTCCAATAAAAAAAATAATAAAAGTAAAAAAAAAAAAATCTTAAAAAAAAAAAAGAGACAACAGGGAGAAACAAGGTCACAGGTCACAAGTATTATGTTTGTCCTGACGAGTTACCTGAGTGATTAGGACGCTAGCTGTTCTATTTCTACACTGATGTCCAATTTATGCTTATTATCACTGGTCTGTGCTATCACACTGATTTCTTAACTTGTCCCTGACTCAAGTCTCGCCCTGAGATCTTGGGCACTGGGGAGTCTCTATAATTTGCACTCACAGATAAACCCTGGAATCTCAAGGACTGGTTCAATCAATGGGCATTCTCACCCTCCTCATCCCTTGAAGGCTGTCAGGCTGGCTTCCTCCACCATCTGTCAGCACCCTCGGAAGCCACCAAGCTCCTCATGGAAGGTTTTAGTGAGAAAACCTAAGAAACAGCTTACGGTTCTCCATCACATCTGCTTGAACAGAGCCCCACCACCTGCTCCAACCTATTTTTGCAAAAGGCTGGGAAGCAAAGAGCAGTGCGTGATTATTCAATCTGCACCAAGATTCTCCTCCAAGTATTCCTGAAACTGGTGCCCTTCCTGGAACTTAAACATAACCCTGTCCTCTCATGTACAAAACTTGGTGTCACGCCCTTGCCCCAATAGAGTTTGTCATCCTACAATCACAGGTTCTTTCTTAAAACTCCCTCCTCTCCCAAATGCCTTTTGCTTGTAAATATTCTTGCCTAACCCATCTTGGCTTCCCTTTCTCTTTTAGTCAATAATACCATAACCACAATAATAAATAGCTCTTAAACTTTAATGTGTTCCATGGAACATCACTGATATTTTTCAAAACTAATGCTAAGTCATTGCACCTCAATGTGTAGTTTAAAAAAGATAGATGGTAATTCACTGACCACATTTTAAAAGAACTGCTATAACCCAACCATAAACATGTCCTTTGAAAAAACAATGAATTGGGAAAGGCATTTAATTTAGCGATCAAATCTCCAGTTAAGACTGCTGGGTCCCACATCAGAATATCTAACTGTTGTTCTCTCTGTGTCCTGGTGCCAGCTTCCTGCCAGTGCGGATATGGAATGGATTAAGCAGTTGGGTTCCTGCCAACCATGTGAGAGTCCTCTGTTGAGTTCCTGCTTTCCAACTTTCCAACTTCAGCATCATATTGCAGCCATTTGAGAGTAAATTAGCAGATAGGAGCTATGTTCATCTATTTCTCTCTCTCTCTCTCCCTCTCTCTCCCTCTCTGTTTCTCTCTCTCTCTATCTCTCTCTTTCTATCTCTCTCTCTCTCTCACACACACACATAAGTAAAAATAATTAAAGAAAATAAACTGACTTAAATAAATGACCAATGCTCACAAAACTCAAGTGACAAATGGATGTTAGAGTCTTGTTTCAAGCCTAGACTTATTTGTCTCAAAATCTAGTCCTTCTTTGGATTCAAGAATGATGCTATAACAGTGTGGGCATGGGACTTTAAGAACAATCACAGTCTTTGTGATTGCCTTTGAGTTTATCCACTCCCCCTTTCAGTGACCTCCCAGTCTGGGGATGTTTTTGTCAGTTCCAAAATCACAGGCTTCACTAGTTTCAAGGGCATGATGGGAACAGCTGCCTCCAGTAAAGAGTTGAACTATGAGTTCTATTGAGAGAACAATGATTAGTTTCAAACTTTGATACCTAACATATTTGCCAAATGTCCCTCTTGAAAATGTTTATCTATTTATTTTTAAAATCCAGAGTTGTACCAAGAGAGGGAGGAAACAAATGACATCACCCATCTGCTGATTCGCTTCCCCAATGGCTGCAATGGTCATTACTACATCAGACCAAAGCTAGGAGCCAGGAGCTTCATGTGAGTCTCCGAAGTGAATGGCAGGAACCCAAGCACTTAGGCCATCTTCTGCTGATTTTTCCAAACCATTAGCAGCCAGTACACTAGCTGATACTCTTATGAGATATCAGTGCTGCAGCTAGTAACTTTACCTAGCACTTTACAATGCTGGTCCCCAAGTATGTATTTGTGTATCTGCCTTCCTTAGTCGGCCATGAGCTCCTCCATGGCAAGAACCAGTCCTTAACATCCTCTGTGTGTGGAATAATTGCATTTGGAGCATGCCTTATTTATTTGGAAGCCATCAAAACAGACCAAAAAGGAGAGAGAAAGAGAGAGAGAAACTCCAATTTGCTGGTTCCCTCTCCAAATGCCTGCAACACAGGGGTTAGGACAGGCCAAAGAGATCCAATCTGGATCGCACGTGTGGGTAGCAAAGAGTCAACTACTCAAACCACCAGCTAATGCCAACTAGCAATCACGTTAGTAGGAAGCTGAATTGGGGGAAAGGCTGTGACTCAGACATATGTACTGTCACTTGAGATATGAGTGTCCTCGGTAACACCTTCACCACTGATCCAAATGCCTTCCCGCAACCTGCCCTTAGTGTGTGTGTGTGTGTGTGTGTGTGTGTGTGTGTGTGTGTGTGTGTATACACTAAGGCAAAGAGGATGTAGGATGTAAAGGAACTACTGACTAAACAATTTCTGAAGACTTGTGCAAGGTTCTGACTCTGGAAGCCAGCCCAGTAGCCTATGGCTTCATTGAATACTCTAGAGTGAAGTGACTGTACTGTTCCAAAAAAATGCTTGCCTTGAACTTGCAGTGAAAAATAAATCATGCTGCCGCTCTTAAAGGGGTGTGATTGTACATGGTGGCTACCTGAATGACCAAGCTAACAATATCTCCTCATTCCTTCACCCCACTTCATTCTTGGACTTTACACAAACATCCAAACCTAATGCTTCAGAAAACAAAAATGTCTTAAAAAAGAAAGAAAAGGAAGAAAAAAACCACTTCAGACCTGACCAGACCAGTGTAATCACTTTGTAATCACTTGTCTTTGATCCAGGGAAGCTAGGGCTTTTACTCCAGTGCCACTGCCTACTAAGTCTAGCCATAGTCTAATTTTCTCCACATATTAAAATAAAAAATTGGGCCAAAGAACTTGTGAGGTTTCCTCTAGCTCCAAAATTCAATGTCCTAGTGGGTGTCACAAAGCCCTTATTACTCCATACATAAAGAAGAAGCTCCCTAAGTATAGAATCACTTACCATTTGCGGGAAGAACTGATCAGAACTCAAGCTGTTCAAATTCCCTTCACCTTGGCCAAGCACGATTTCCTTGCAAAAGTCTTTACTGTGATTTTTTTACGTTTCCAAAGAAGCTCTAAAAACTGTTTGGACATTCATCTGTACTTGTATACCATATGGCTTGAATTTAGTAGGAAGAAGTCAAGAACAGACAGAATGAGCCACTTATGCCAAGTATCTGGTAATTTAGAAAGTTCCAAAAAAATGGATGGTTCAAAAATGCCAAATAAATAAATAAGTGAAATGAAAGACAATGTGGGCATCCTGGACCTATCCACAAAGGCAGAAAAGAATGGATATTCTGGCAGTCTGATGTGCCATATTTTCTAGAACACAAATCATGCCAAAATACAGGGTTTAAGTCAACAGCCATTCATTTAATTCAAGGTTCTGAGAGTCAGCAATTGGGTCAGGGAAACTGACAGTTTTGGGGTGTTTGGGGGGGTTGGTTTTTTTTGGTTTTGGTTTTGGTTTTGACAAACTCTCATCTACCAGAGTTTGGCTACAACAGCTCCTCATTGCTTTGTCGGGCTGCCATGGGCTCAGCCCAGCTTGTTCACATATGGTAGCAGGGATTCCAGGAGAGCAAGCAGCAGTGACCCGATGCTACCCAACCCCGTGGTGGCTACTGTCCCAAGGTCACCCCAATGATAAGATCGCTCAGACTGAAAGGGTAAAGAAAGTCCCCACTCTCTCATGGGAGGAGCTTGTAAAAGTCCGATCAATATGAAGATAGGGGAAGTGGAAGGATTTGTGTCCACTTCTGCTATCTACTGTATTTGGACACATGAGAATTAGTGTAGTTTGCTGAGATTCCAACCTGAAAAGGGAAGACTGGAGGAGGACGATGTTGAAAGAAATGAGAGATTAAAACATAATCTTTATTGTTAAATATTTTAAGAGGTACCTCACCAACATTGACATCTATTGGGTTCCTACAGCAGTACATGTGTACCATGGTCAATGGGCACAAGTCAAACATGAGAAAAATAAAAGGACATCTCAACCATCAGACTTGCCCATAATTGGCAAACAAGAGTGTAAACACAAATAAAATGCTCTGGTTTAATGGCCTCAATAACACAGTATCTTACGTCAGTTAGAGATGAGTCTCAAAGGGTTGGGGTGTCAGAGGTGAAAGGCATAGGACTTAAACCCAAATTCTTTTTAATAATTGCTTTTATTTATTTGAGAGAAGAAGAGGAAGATCTCACCTCACAAATGATCACAACAGCTGAGACTGGGCCCGGCCAACACCAGGAGCTGGGACCTCAAGCCGGGTCATCGCCTGCTGCCTCCCAGCGTACACGCACAGCAGCAGGGAGCTGAAAACACCAACTCCAGAACTGGTATGATATGTGGGCCTCCCAAGCACCGTGCAAACTGCTGCAACAGAACCTGCCCCTAATTGTCTCTGATGGAAAACCCATGCTCTTTGGGCAATATCAAACTTACTCATCACAGCTGCCTTAACTTCCCCATTAAAGAGGCAGAGGCACTCTCGGATTTGTTACTACAATAGGTATTTATCATAAGAATCTATGGAGACATATAATAGTGTGGGGAAATACCTCAACATCCCCTCAAGTCCCTCACCAACCCCTGTCTCTATTTCCAGCTCCCTGTCTAGTGGGGAGGGAAGGAAGTACGGTAGTTCATAGTCTGCAAAAATCACACCCAATGTCAGTGTCAAGGTTTTTCCCTCAAGTGTTTGTATCTTAAAGAATTTCCATTACTAATTTCCAAGATGTCATAATGAGACTCACGATATTCTTACTATTTAGTATATCATCCTATCATTGACACCCACAAGGTCACACAGTTCTTACTATGTGACAGATAAAAACAAACTAAGCCACAGATCTAGAACTCAGAATTCAACGTCAAGACTGAAAGGTCAAAATCAATATTTTTCTTACTATGCCTCACTCCCTCTTGAAGAAGCAGAAGCTGGAAGGTTCCCAGGCAGTATTAAAGTGGGCAGCAGGATAGTGTTTTACTGAGATTTTTGTAAATGAGTCTACTTTCTACCAGAGCTGATTTAGGAGAAACTCTGGCAATTTAGAAACAAATAAAATCTGATCCTCCTTGCTAACTTGAAAAGGACCAGTAGGTGTTTAACACTTTATTATAAGAAATTGCAAACCTGTATAAATTAGAGCAAATACCATGGTAACCCCATGAACCTATCACCTATTTCAGTAATTTTCAACATATGGTTAACCTTGACCTTGGCGAGATTTCTGCGACTGATCACAAAGTTATGATTGATCATGAGCTGCTTCTACGTTTCAAAAAGTAACAACCAAGAAACGTTGAAATAGAAAGGTCTTGCAAGCATCATTGTAGATGAGTCCCTTTGGTTTTGGGAGAAATCTAGCATCCAGAGACAGGACTGGGTTTGGTTAAAGTCACATATCGAGAGTAGGAAAGAAAGAATTAGAATGCTGTCTTACTGGCCCATTGGACCCCCTTGGGGCAAGGAAATGCTGGCTTGATGTCTGTTCCCTTCCTAGCCACTGCTACCTCCAAAAGAGAAAAACAAGGTCAATGCAGATTGGATTTGGCCTCCATCCAGGAAGCTCAATGAACTTTGTCAGTCATGCCCTCCTCTGACCTTTTTGCTCTTTCAAGGATAATTAGCCAAATGGGTTTTCACTGCTGAGACTTGGCACCTAACCAGTCGTGCCCTCCTTAAAGCTGCTGGTGACCAAACTGCCCAGGGAAGGTCCCTTCTGGTCCTCCACTGTCTCAGCCTTCCTTGGCTTAGCTTTCCTTATTTGAAGATTGGGCACATCACAAGGGCGGCTGCTGCTGAGGCTACATGCCCTGCAAGTTAGTTCTGATGCTGGAAAAGGGGACTTTAAAAAGTTCATGGAAAATGTAGCGAGAAGGTAAGTTTATTTTTATGTTAAAAAGTTGTGTTTTTTCATAGAATGCATTTTCTTTTTTTTTTTTAAGAAAAAGTTACACATTGAGCTAAAAAAAAAAGGCTTTGGTGCAAAAATGAACTTTAATTTTTTTCGCCATGAACTTTTCAAAGTCCCTTCATGTTTCCTGGGGAAGCAATGACCTTCTCCCTAGGATGAACAAGGAATAATGACGAGAGGATTATCTCACAGAGTACTCACACATTCAATAATCATCTCATCAAATTGGGCTCTCCTGCAAATACTTCATGCCCTGCTTGGAGGTCCTGGAAACCATGACGAAAGCCTCTTCTAGACCAGAAATCCATATGGGAAACAACAATCACACCCAGGGTTCCAAGACTTCAAGCTGCATGGCAGACACTGGGATAAGTGGAATGAATTGCATGCATTAAATCATTAATACTCACTGTAACCCAATGAGAAAGGCACTCCAGAAACAGTGGTAACTTACAGAAAAACAACTCAGCTATTAGGAAGGCAAGGAAGGGTATTAACTGAGGCCTAAAGTGCTGCACAAATGATAGAAAGGAAATATATTTGTAAGATTACTGTAAAAGCCAAATATCTAAGAACTTAGCCAGCCTGGGTATAAGGTAAATGTATTCAAGTCTCAACTGTGCAGTCCAGATGGAAAATTACAAAGAAACTTAGAAAACTAATGAGTAATAAAAATTATTGGAGAGAATTTCAGGGAGGGGCATAATATTTGGAAATAAACTATATTCACACAATATTTTCTTGACTTTTGTGACATGGTCTTGACAATAGCTCTCCATAACGGGACTATTATAACCCCCTTTTGACAGATGAACAAGACTCAGAGCAGATGAATTGCCAGGTGCCTAACTAAGCATTAGAATGGACTCCCAATCCCAAGTCTTTGCTAATCTATTCCTTCAGAGTTCATTTTAAATGTGAGCATATATGCTTAGTTCCCAACAAAATAGCTCAGGCTCTACAGAAGCCCAGAGAACAGAGTAACTGTAAGTTCTACATTGCCCACCAAGTTCACTTTATTTATCTATCTTAGTATAAGTAGTAATAGTGTGTCCTTTTCTTTGATCCTGTCTCAGTGAAACAAACAACAGCACCTTGACTCTGAGCTTTCCTAGTGTCTCTATCTGCAAAGTAGATTGAAGAGTTTCTGCAGTCTCTCTTTCTCCCGGGAGCAATGTTGGCAAGCTCTTACTGAGGGTGCGAGCTACAATTGAGACTAAATTTAGGACAACCCACACAGAGAAATTTTCTGGTTTATTCCACCCACTCTCACCTCCGGCCCCGACTAACTGATAGAAATGACTGCTCTCTGGGTGAAAGGTTCTGAAAACAATGGAACACAAGAAAGGAATAGGACAGTGAAATTATGTCTGTCCGCCCTCCCTAAGCACATCCCTGGATTCATTAAATGTTTGGGAGTTAGAATCCTTGCCACAAATCACCTGGCCCCCATTCTACTATGGTGGCCCACATTCCTTCAACTTTTGGGGCATTTTACAAATTATTGCCAACACCCTTCTGGAAACCAACAGCACCTATTATGAAATACCTTCTCTCCACCTATCCCTTTCTCAGCCAAAAGGATCATGAAGACCAAAGAAAGAAAATCATAATGGCTTTGAAGCGCCAGAGCAGCCATCGCAAGTGACAGACCCTCTTTAGTACAGGGTGTAGGCTGGTACAAGTCCAGTGCAATGGAGAGGACAGGCAAGCATGGGTCAAATCTCAGGCCATCACTTGTTGTGTGCTGCAACAGAATTTTTCCTGCCCAAGATGAAAAGACCTGAGCTGAGGAAATCTCCTCTGCTGAGATTGGAACCTGTGGTACTGGGACTTCTCATATTCGGTTCCAAACATGATCAGATGCTCAAATAGTCACCAAGTCCATCACAGACGCTTCCCTGGACATGGACAGTGACCAGAAAGGACTTCTCGCCCACCATAGTACTGGAAGAAAGCACTATGGGATCACTGTTTCCTGACTGTATAAACAAAGTCCAGGCAACCCCTTACCTACCTGTGGAAGGGCACTTTCCCCTTCTTTCTCTGTGATACCTACAGAAGACCCCAAAGCAATGCTTATGCTGCCCATCAGAAACACCCATGAGCTACTCCGATCTCTATATTTTGCCTTCTTCTGCCTTGGCTGTTGGAACCCTTCTGCATGGGCTTCTGATACTGCAGTATCAAGTATTACTGCTTGAACTTTTCATGAGCAAGAAACAAGTGTTTGACAGAACCAGACCACTGGGAGCTAGTGGCTTATTCCTTACTATATCTGTTATCTATTTCTGTGGGGGGGGGGGGTAACACTCCTGGACTTGCTTACCCGTAATTGGGTCAACAAAATTCAGTGTCACTTCTGGCCATGGCCATTGACATATGCAAATCACAAAGCCAACCGTATTCACTGGATGGGGAAAGACAGTCTATTTTTTGACTGGAGGTCAGTAAGATTACACTACTATGGGTCAAGAATTGGGACCATTGGGCCCGGTGCGGTGGCGCAAGTGGTTAAGGTCCTCACCTTGCACGCCCGGGATCCCATATGGGCGCCGGTTCTATCCCTGCAGCCCCGCTTCCCTTCCAGCTCCCTGCCTGTGGCCCAGGAAAGCAGTCAAGGACGGCCCAAAGCCTTGGGAACCTGCACCCATGTGGGAGAGCCGGAAGAGGCTCCTGGCTTCGGATCGGCATAGCATCGGCCGTTGCACTCACTTGGGGAGTGAATCATCGGACGGAAGATCTTCCTCTCTGTCTCTCCTCTCTGTATATCCGCCTTTCCAATAAAAAGATAATAAAAATAAATCTTTAAAAAAAAAAGAATTGGGACCATATTTGTCATCAACCCACCACATCGCAGCTACTTTCACTTTAGCTAGTTCAGGATTTATACCAGAGAGGACTATGAAAGTCAGAACTGGAAACTTTGTTGTGAATATTATGTGACTGTCTTCAGGAAAACAAAAACCAGAGTGGATGAAACCAGTAAAAGTATTTCAGGCTCTGTCCTGGTGCCGGCACAGGAATGGAAAACTCCACTCCACTTCTCATTATCTAGGGCATCCTCAGGCTGCTGTGGAGATGGGAGCAGCTCTATTTTGCTACCAGATTTAGTTCTTCACTCATGGACTCACCTCCTTGATTAACTCTAATGAGATTCATGGTTCACATTAGGTCAGCACAAGCCCCAAAGTTGAATGATTTAAAAAAGGATCCAAGAGTTGGTTGCCATCAAGGCAGCTTCCCAGTTACCCGAGTGATGACTGCTTGGTCAGGCAGCTGGCTAATCCAAAACAGGGACTGTCCATAACAGAAAGATGGAAACCCATGCCTTCTCGGACCTCAGCCTCTGATGCAGGCAATGTGATGTACACTCTGTTCCTGGTTGGCTTTAACAGAAGCAAATTTCACCAATTCTGCAGTCAGACAGGCCTCCAAGGAAACTCCCACCTTCACCTTCTCAAAGACTCACCAGCCAACAGCTTCTGACACAGAAACACCTAATGAATCACCCATCTTACAAAGATGACTGAGGTGTCATGAAGAAACCCAACTTAAGTAAAGTTATGCAGTCACAGCGCAGGGAAGCCAAGGCTACCATCTGCACAGAGATGCCATGAATAAGAGAGGAGGCACCGTCCATATTCAGCCAGATCAAAATTTCAGCCACAGCTCTCCCAATCACAGCTGTGTGACCTTAGGCAAGCACCCAACCTGCCTGTGACTGCATGGTTTAGCTTCAGTGGGGACGTTGTGTTTCAGTGAGTGGCGTTTACACAGTGCTTATCAGACTTCCTGCTGCAGGAGAGGTGCTTAGCAATAGCCACCCACTACGCCACTCAACAGCCAGGCGGGAATGTTAGCAGCAATTGGATGGAAGTAGAATCTTTATGTATTTTCTAAGTAACAATGGGCAAAAATGAGTTTTCCTTAAATACATGAGCCTATATAGGAGAATACAAATTTCACAGAGAGCAGAGACACAGTTCCTTTGTCCACTGCTGCATTCTAAAAGCCTGGATGTGTAGGACAACTGCCTTCGGTTGCACAGATGGGTCACTCTTGATTGCCAGAGTAATGGATTAAGCATATGTGGTTCATTTTTGTCTGGTGAGAAGGCTAGACTTCAAGATGCGCCATCAGTGAAGCTCACCTTCCTCCCAGTCACACAGACACGTGCAGGAGCGAAGCAGTGCAGCTCAGAGACTACGTAGAAGAGATTCACGGCACAGAATCCTGCACTGCAGCCTCAGCTCTGTCACCCAAGGGTCATGTAGTCACAAATGTCCACTTCACCCTCTTGGAGTCTGTATTCCCATTCATGTGTCAGGAGTGATGAAAGCCATCTCCTTTGAAAGTGTGCTTGAACAAAGCAAGGCAGAATTGCTGGTTCAACTTAGAGCCTGATGTGCAGGGATTTTATGCATGAGACCGCACTATGCAAACATAGAGTCCTGTCAACCTTAGGGAGGTGAGGCCGGCTTATCCAGTAGGCATCCTTGGTGGGGGACTCATCCAATAAAACCAAATACACAGGGACTGCAGTGGTGTTCCCAATGCCCCTGCCTCATTACATGCCCCACTAGCTCTCACAAGATAGTCATATGCCAGGTAAGCAGCTCTGGGCCAGGACTGTGCTAATACGCGATTGCCATCTCTGGAATTAAGGCTAGAAGTAGCCAAACCATTGATGCTGCTTCCTCAGATGCTTTGGTCCACAGGAGGTAAATAACGCAGCACAAGGTCCCACTTTAGACTTGCACAGTTACATCTTATGTTCTGCTTATTATAGAAATTACTTTTCTGTTGTTTGTTTGCTTTTGCTGATGATTACATGTTTGGCCAGGGTGGGAAGGACTGAGGGTTAGGGAAAAGTGGGTAAAATCATTGTTTCCAAATTCTCTGTTTCTTCTTGTTTGGAAGGGGAGAGATGAAGAGAGAAGGCACACCCAGCCTCCCAAATGTCCCAGTACCCAGGGATAGGGAACTACCCAGGGTCAGGGAACTACCCAGGGTCCTGCTATAGTGCATGTTCTGAGGATTCTGACCAAGTGGTTTGAATAGTTCTGAAATGCTGTCAATTTTGCCAATCCAAGTGTGAGGCAACCCTCCCAGTATACATTGACTGACAAGAGACCAGGGCCAGGCGACCCAAGCCCCACTGAATCTCCCACCCCCCAGCCCCAGGGCTCACAAACCCGCCATTCACCTGGCAGTTGGGCCCCAGGACCTGGTCAGGTGACCTGAGCCCTGCTAGATCCTCCACCCCCAGGGCAAGTGATCTGCCCGAGGTCTCATGGCTATTACAGTAGATAGACTAAAAGTGAAAGGCATGGTCAATCTGACCTCAGGGCCTGTTTGTGCCTACCACTCCAGGGCCCTGTCACTGGCACAGCTGCATTCCCTACTCTCCTTGACTCTCTTGGCCTCTTCCTCCTCTCTTTGCAAGAACCATCCCGGATTATGTCCTGGGAGTAAAGGCTCTGAAGAGGAATTCTGGAGTCAAAAGCTATGAATCTATCTCCAACTATTGCTCAGATGCTAGATAAAGGCAGGTCTGCCCATTCCTGAGGCCAAGGGAAGGGGTGTGAGCTGCATGACCAAGAAGCCCATTAGTGTCTAATGTGAGAGAAGAGCTTCCCTTACAGCTCCTTTCAGAAACCAGAGCTGCCTCCCACATGTGGAGTATTTGAAGAACACTGCAACAACCCAGCTTGTCCTGGAATCCTCTTGCCCATAATTAGCAGCTGTCATGCACATTTATACCCTGAATGTTCCTAGGAAAGTTTCATTGTAGGGAATAGGCTCACCACTTGATGTCTGAACCATTGTCATATCATAGGAGTCAACACTGGATGAGACACCTGCAAGACCGTGTTCAACTTGAGCTATAACAATGCTGGCTGTTCATTATCTGCCATGGCTGTCCTGGTGAGCCAGCCTTTCCTGTGCCACACAAACAGGAACTAGGGAAGGGTGACTTCATATCTGCACAAAGCCCAGGGGCTCCAGAATGGCAGATCTGCAAAAGGCTCTCATTTCACACATGGAGAATCTGGGGTACAGAAAAGCTTGGGAATGTTCTCAAGGCTGAAATCAAAATCATGGGGAGTCAGACCCAGGACCTCTGTGTTATTCTTCCTGCCACACCATGCTTTGTGAAGCTCAGTGCAAGCACATCCTTAAAGTGATCCCAAATCTTCTTGGATCCCTTGCCCCACTGGCTCAGCCATGATCTGTCCACCTCTAGGAAGATCATTTGCACCAGTTACATTCTTGAATACTTCCATAGTAACTCCAGAGGTCCATGTGTGCTCCTCCCCACCACTGCCACAGCATTCACCTGTCAATGCACTCCCTGCATTTGTCCAACCATACCTTCTTTAGCTATGGTCCCCACATCCACATGGCTCCAGCTGACAGTGCCCTGGCTCATGTTTTACACCATCAGCCTGTTGCCTTGTGTGTAGGGTTTCCCCAGCAACACTGAGACATAACAGACTCATCTTCACCATTGTGTAATCACTGGTTCACTACTGGACTCTGGAAGCTGCAGGTTGAAAGCTGGCAGGAAGTCCCAGAGGCTCTTGCCCAGTCCACTTCCACTGTCCCCTGGCCTTGCTTTCTGGAGCATCAGGTAACACAGCATAGCAGGACAGGAGACTTGATTCCTATTCCATAGCAACTGTGTCCGCTGAGAAAACAAAGACAGAGGACCAGATATCAAATGTCTTTTCCATTTTCTGTTGGATGGACTCACCCAAGACAGTGCATCCCTGGGGCCCCTTCCAAGGTGGCTCACACAGTCCCCCAAGTTAGCTTCTATTGAAGCTGTGGGCAGCACAGGGTCACACCTTGCATTTGTTTTCCCTGCTTCCCTGTCTCAGTCCTCTGTTTAGCCCCAGCCTTGCTTCTCTGAGATCTTACACACCAAGAAAGCCTTTGTACATGTGTTCTGCCTTGGGCTATACTTCCTGAGAAACCCATGCTAAGACAATGGTAAGTTCTGTATGTGAAAAACAGATCAAGACCTTATCACAGCAGGGCCAAGAAGTCCCACTGATAGTGTGAGCACATGAGGACAGAATTGCTGTCTACCTTATTCTCTGATCTGATCCATTTCCACAACAGTGCCTGGGAACACTTGCACACACCAAGTACTGGTGAAACAGACCCAAGTAATTCTGCATGTTTTTATAGGGCTTCATTATCAAAAAACGTTTTTATTTACATTGATATTATGCAGTCCCATAGTTCCCATGTGAAGAATGGAGAGGAGGTATGGCACTGTTTTTTTAGTGTGAGAATATTGTGCTTGGAGAGTTTGTCCAAGGACGCACCACTTCCTAGTAAGACTTGCAAACTTGAATGATGACTTTTTGCATACCCTTTGGGAAATTTTCCATTGTATTAGTTAAAAGGTCCTAAGAACAGGCAAGAGTTGAAAGAAATCATTCAACAAAGTGGATATTAAAGACTGAACAATTCAAATAGCTAAGACATGGAACCAAGCCAGATGGCCATCAACTGACAACTGAGTAAAGAAATTGTGGTACATATACATAATGGAATACTAGCGAAACCACAAAAAATGACACAAAAATTGTGTCTTTTGCAACAAAATGGATACAACTGGAGACTATTATGCTTAGTGAAATAAGCCAGTCACCAAAAAGACAAATATGACATGTTTTCTCCAATGTATTACTAATTGTGTATTAGTACAAAGCATGTAATGTATATGACCAAAATTGACACCTGAAATTTGATTATTATATATAGCCCTCTTGAGGAACAGTAGTATTCTTGCCTAAAGAAGAAAGTACTTTGCAATTACCACTGTCTGGGGTTGGCAGAGCCTGGAATTCTGTTTGATGAGTGAGCACAGGAGAAAAGGCAACCAGTTTCAATGTCCTCCAGGAGGCACCAAAGTCTACTTGGGGACCAGAGAAGCAGGGCAAAAGATTTCCTGTAACAAACTCAGATTTACAACAGGAATGGGAGAGATACCCATTCTCTGTGGAAGCATCATGTGCTTCAATGTCCAAGACGATCAAAGAATCATGGGAAGGAAATAAATGGCATCCTTAACATCCTGTAGCTATTAACCCAAAGGTCCCCAAAGGAACCTGACCAGAGAGCTCTGCCACTGCCATGGCCACTCCTGCTACAGCTGTGCTGTTTGGGTGACGTCACTTGGACTTTGAGGCTATCAAGAAAGTCATTTTAAAATTCAAGAGTAACTGATGCCCTCTGAGTTGGAAACATGCTTCTCTGTGAAACAATTGTCCCCCCTGGTCTGAAAGCATCTGAATCTTCATCTATGCGCAAGTTTCCACTGTTCTTGGGGAAATGACCCTTAACCTGGTCAGGACTTCAGTGGTCAGGTGGGCTGGCCTGAGCCTGGGTGGGCGGGTGGGGATGGGGGTGGCAGCTGTGAGCAGAGTAGGGGTGGGGGTGAGGGTGACAGGTGTGAGTAGAGGTTGGTGGGAGGTTTAAGAAAGCTCTTCAGCAGCTCACCTGACAAGGTAGACCAGAGCCGCATAGGGAGGGAATGGCTGCATGAAGGACCAAGGGTCCAGGCTTAGGCTTCTGAGCCCCAGAATCTCCAGCAGCAATGGAAATGCTTGTTCGTCTCTTGGAGGGAATGAAGCAGAAGAAATGAGCCGTCAGGAATCCAGATCTTTGCTGATTGGCCTGAGAGAGCCACTGGGCTCTGTTGGTTTAGCCTCAGCCCAGTGAGGAAACTTGAGCTAATTCAGTGAATTAGCTGGCAAGGGACCACCATGTCCTGGCTTCAGGCTTTGGACTGGCCCAGCTCCAGCCACTGCAGCAATTTGTGGAGTAAAGCCAGCAGATGGAAAAGCTCTCACTCTCTCGCTTTCTCTCTTTCTCTCTCTCACCCTCTTCTCCTCCCTGCCTCCCTCTCCTTATCTCTGCAACTCTTTCATTCAAATAGATGAATCTTATTTAAAAAGGATTACAATGAAACTTCGCAGGGTTTGTGCAATTGAGACATAGGCAGGAATGAACACAGTCATGTGGAATCATTTCCTCCCTTTTTGATTTCATTTCCTTCTTGTCATCTACTTTCTTTATAAAAATGTGTCAGTAGCATCTCTATTAGGACATAAATGTGCTTTCTCCTGGGAATAATTACATGTACAGAGGCCCCAAGGTCAGACACAACCCCCAGTGAGCACAAGGAGAGTAGACAGCAGAGGCCCCAGGAATTTTCCACAGGCCTTGAAGAGCAGTGCCAGTTATAAAAAGAATGTTCATGATTAAAAATTAAATGTTTGATTTAAATATTTAAATGCTCCATTTTCCCCTTGCCTGGTTGTTAATTCAGTATTAACACAGAAAGGGCCTTGTGCTCGAGCCACTGACACTGGCCACAGGGACTTTCTGAGCAAGAGTTCTGAATTCCTTCCTCGCAGTCATCACCCTGAGAGTGTGTAACCATTTTCTGAGCCTCTACTCCAAGGCCAGGCCTCAGCCCAGGTGCTATCATTGCACCTGATTTCTATGCAAACTTAGCTCTGTAATGTATCTGGTATTCTCCATTTTACAGATGAACAGAGTAAGGTTTTTACATTCTGTCCATTTGTCCAAGATAACCCGATCAGCCTGTGCCAAAGCCGCATATTAACGGAGACGTGAAAGTATCACTACATCTGCATGAGCTGGAGCTCAAGGGTTGAGATTCCAGCACTGTCAGGAGGTGGGACCATCCTGACACCATCACTGCTACCTCCTGGGCCCCTCGTCAGATGAGGGTCCAAGGAAGTGCCTGCAAAAGATGAAGAATTGTGAGATGAAAATGAGAGCTTGTTGTAAATCAAGCACAGCCAAGACAGGCATTCTGAAGTAGTACTTGAAGACACATCATCAGCAAAGTAATGAGATATTTATTGTTTTCCAGATTTACTGGCACTCTAATAAATGCCACACTGACATCCGTTGGTGTGGGTGTAGGATCCTGGTGGAATTTTGAGCTGGGCATCCTCGAGTGTTTAGCAAGCACTCACAGCACTTCTGGCACTCCCAGAATGTGCCCTTTCTGGCCCATCTGATGGCCCTACTGAGGAGAAGCTTCTGCCAACTTCAGCGTTTGCAATCAGAAGTCAGAAATTTCACCCAAAATGTGAGAGGTGAAATTAGAGCCGGAGCAGGGAAATAAGTTAGCCAAGGCATCACAGCACATGGGTGTCAAAGAACAGTGACTCCCACCCAAAGTTCCTGACTTCTGCTGCATCAGGTACTTCCAGCTTGGGACCTGGGATTGGGGAGTCAGAGCGGCGGGGGTGGGGGTGGGCAGGTACCTTTGCACCTCAAAAAAACTAAGAAATAGTTTCCAGAAAATCCTCACTGATAAGAGACTGAAGTGGCTGTTCTGAAGAGGAGGCTTGAGTGAGAGAGGAAGAGGAGGCAGAAGTGTTCTTCATCATCGTTAACACCTTAGGGCGTTCCAGGAACCCTAATAGCAGACAGCTGCTTATCCAGGCATTGTGATGGCCACCTTGGAATAAAGCAGTGGCCACAAGGCTTCTCCCAGCAGGGCGTAAAGCCCACAGGTGTCACATATCAGTCCACATAAGATTCTAGAGTTGTGGATAGAGTGGCTTTCATCACACACACACAATATACACACAGATGAGGGAATTAAGTCATGCATGAATTAAAGCCCTTAAAGCAGAAAGCAAAACTGAAGTCACAACAAGTAAGTTGCTTGAGGCCGCATGGCAAGCAGGTGTCCAACAACAACTCCCACCCAAGACTCCTGACCCCTGTACAGAACTACAAACATTTGTGGTGAATACTTGCTGGATGTTGGGGGCGTAGGGAGCTCTGCTAAGCTTGGAGGATGCTGAATGGCATCTCTGATCTGAGCCGCACCTCCTGCTGCTGCCCCCTAGTGAGGACCAGCATTTCCAAAAGCCCCCCAGCTCTGCAGCAACAATGGATGATATGTCACAGGGTCAGCCTCCGAATTCATTTACCAGCTTCCAAGGCATCTTCTATCTGAATAAATAATAATGATGCTGCATGTTGCCCTTTAGTTCTCTAAAGAACTACATTTTTTTTTAAGTTTCTTACCTTTTTATGTGAAAGGCAAAGTGATAAACAGGGAGGAAGATGACAGAGGACCAAGCCTAAGCCAGGAACCAGGAAGTCAGCTTGCGTCCCCGTGAAGATGGTAGGAACCCAAGCACTGGGGCATCACCTGCACCTCCCAGGTGCATTAGCAGGAAGCTGAATCAGAACGGGAGAGGGGACCAGATCCCAGGCACTAGGAGATGGGCTGTGGGCATCCCAAGAAGTAGCGTAGCCCACCTGTATCCTTTTTTGTTTTCTTTTGTTTTGTCTCAGTGTAAATTTTAAGGCAAAAACAAATCACTCCCATAGTTAATTTCTCTGTGAAGCTATGCCATTTGGGGCCCTTGGGTCATTACAGTGCTCTAACTACCCACTTGGTACTAAGAGAGATTTTGTTTGAAAGCAAAGCAACAGAACAGCAACTCATAAATGGCCAGGGGTAACTTTGTGAAATTCCATCCTGTCCATTCAGTGATGAGATCCCTTATTAAAATCTCCTGTAAATGCTTCATAAACATCCATTTGGATGAACCATGCCTGGCTTTTTTAAAGGGTGAGGCTCTATAACCTGTGTTTAGCAAAAATAGTTTGTGATGTTCAGACAGCCAGGGGACTCACTGTCATGTGGGAGTGGCAATGCTTTTGGTTGTTTGCTTTGTTTATTTATTCCTTATTTGAAAGGCTGAGAGAGATCTCCCATTCACTGATTCACCCTCCAAATACCCACCAAAGCCAGGCCTGGCCAGAACCAGAAGCCAGGAACTCATTCCAGGGCTCCCATGTGGGTGGCAGGGACCCAAGGACTTGAGCCGTTTTCCTGCAGCCTCTCAGAGTATGTATGATTAAGAGGCTAGGACTGAAGGCTAGTACTGCAACTTGAATTCAGCCCAACCAGCAGCTTAACCACTAGGCCAGATACGGGCCCCTTTTGTTGTTAAAAAGCAAAATATCCGAGTTCTTGCCATCTGATGTCTGCAGCAGTGGGAAACTCACTGGCATGTAGATTAACATGAGCATTTTTACAACAAAGGTATCCAGGCTTATTCACCAGGAAGAGCCACTTTATAAACATAATTGAGAGCCAAGTTTTGTAAGTCAGTGTCTGAAAAAAGGAAACTGGGCAACAGTTTCTCCCAACATGATGGATCATGATGTTCTACATGAGGGACAGGGTGCACGGTCCTAATCCCTCCCTTGGGCAGTGCTGGAAGCTCTCTCAACGTGTCCACCAGACAAGAGATGCAAACAGAAAATCAAGAGTCCTTCCCTGCCATTCCCTGTGTGACTTTGGGCAGATCACTATGTTCTCTGGGGCTCAATTTCCTCATTTGGAAAATCCAGAGGCTGCAGGAATGGGGTGTGGGGGAGGCAGAGAGGAGATGGAAAGAGAGCGATGGGGACAGGTTGGCCAGTAAGGACAGATAGGAGGAATGGACTTTCCTGTTCTCTTACTTGCTAAGGTTATTCTATTTACTAAAATAGTATATATTTCAAAAAAGCAAAAGGAGGGGATTTTGAATGTTCTTACCACAGAAAGTAATAAATATTTAAGTGATGAGTGTTACTTACCCTAGTTCGGTTATTTTGCAGTGTGCACAGACATTGAAACATTGCACACGCAGCATCTGTAAGGCAATGAGTATATAGTTGTAGAACTGTCACACATCAGCCCAAAATAAAATTTTAAAAAAAGGATAATGAAGCACAATCCAATCTCCCCTGGGTGACATAAATTGCCCCAAGTACCACTGAGAAGAAGTGCTGCAGTCACCTACAATGCACTGTTCTCCCAGCACCCTCTGCATGAACCAGGCAGCCACCCTGGGTGACAGTCCTCTTCGCACTGGTTCCTGAGCAGAGACCTTGAGAACCTACCATCTAGCCTGGGTCTGCCCCCACGTCAAGGGGAGGCCTCAAGTGTTGCCTTCTCTTGGGGGCATTTGCTTTTTTCCCCATTGGGTGAGTGGGTATGACTAAATGAATGATAAACAAAGGGGAGGGCACGAGTGCCCATGGCTGCAGTGGTCAAAGCAGGCAGGGAAGCAGCACTCCCCACTCCTCTTCTGGCCTTTGATCCAAGAAGACCGCATGCCAGCCCAGCAACAACTCAGGATGACTCCCAGCCTTTGCCAGCTGTCCGCTTTGCAAGAATCCCTTGCAGCTAAGGAGTGGTTTGTGGAATCCAGTTCTGGCCAAGGAAACAGGAGCATCTGAGGAGGTTTTTGCCTCCTTAGTGATGGTAATAGGAGAAAAAAAAATCTTCCTGGCTCTTTCTCTTTGCCCACCTTGTCTATACTCCTGGCCCTGTGGGCAGTTTCAGAACTCCAAAAGGCAACTGGCTTAAGAGGAAGGGTGGCAGGGGAGAGAGAAGCAGCAGGCCCTTGATGATGTGCTCAACTGAACTTCCACACAATTCTGAAAACAACCCCCTGGGGTCTCATTGTAAATAAACATTAAATGTCCTTTTGGCTGAAGAAACTATTAGTTAGGGATTCCATAAAGCTACTCAAACACCAACTTCTGCTTGCTTTGCTTGGGGCTGGGATTACATCCATTGATGTGGTCATGGTCATTATCTCCCGCTGATCAGAGCCTCTTATCAGTAGTCACCATGTGTGTTTGAGCAACACGAAATGGTCAAATTCAGTCAGTTCAGGATACAAAAAATATTTCTCAATCCTTAGCCCCTGGGGGAAGAGGAGAAATATTGCAAAAGGATCACTGGGGGTGAAGGAGGAAAAGGGGGCCAGGATTCCCATGCCAGGCAGTTTGCCAGTCTAAGGCATGCGTCTTGTGGGCACATGCTCTGTGCTGAGCACTCTGCAGGGCTGAGGGAACTGAGCAAAACAGGCTTGGAAGCCACAGAGCAGTGCAAAAGGTTGTTGCTTTGTAGTAGTGGGCTGAACCCCTGACTGTGGCACCACCATTCCATGTTCCATATTCAGGTTCTGGCTGTCCCACTCCCAACCCAGCTCCTTGCTAATGCACCTGGGAAAGCAACCAGTAATGGCCCACGTCCTTATGACCCTGCTAGCCATGTAAGAAACCCAAATGGAGTTCCAGGCTTCTGGCTCCAGTCCGGTTTCACCCTAGCTGTTGTGGCCATTAGAGGAATGAAGCAGCGCAAACTGCTTCATTTCTATTACAGAAACAGAACTGGGTTCAAATCTGGCTCTGCTGGCTACTGGATGTAACTTTATGGGAAGATCGTTTCTACCTCCGAGTTTCAATTCTCTGTGAAATAAGATCGTTATCACTTTCCCAGGCGTCTGTGGGGACTACATCAAACATGGCATAAGGCATAGAGAACAAAACTCTAGCCTGGTAACACACTGGAAGATTGGCCACGATTGTCTGTCATTATTCGATACGACTGTGCAGATGCCAAATGGCCTGAATGAGAGGCAACAGGAGTGCCTGGGGCCACCTGGGCAGCTCAGGGCTCACCCCAGCAAGGCGAGCTGCTCCCACAGCCCTTGAAATTCAAGTTACAAGTTATCATATGACATGGATCTTCCGAGACTCCCAAAAATAGTCAAAATCACAAAGTTAAGCCTCCAACATCAAGGATTCCTGAAATATTAATTAGCATTGAAACAAGATATAGTACAATATGAAGTGATGAGAAACACTGCAGGTGTGGAGAATATTGGTCACAGTAGCTTTAAACCAAGTGAAGCCCACACAGGACATAGCCCTGACAGGGATCCTCTCCTCAAATTTACATCACATCTCTTCAAAACCTGCATGGAAAAATGAAATTAAAGGACACATTTATTTTGATGCAAAAATATTATAAAATCTGGGTCTGACTTTTTCATAAAATGCATTTTTCATGAACTTTTTGGAGACCCCTCAAGGGCATGAATTGCAAAATTTTGTACCAAAATAAACTTATTCTCTAGTTCTATTTTCAATGACATTTTGAAAGTGGCTTCATACAGACTGAACTCATTCCTTGCCACTGGCTGAAGCCTGCAGGGCAGCTGAAGTATAGCCTCAGCAATGGCATACAGGAGAGGTCTGGGGCACTCCACATGGGAGTTCCCTACATGCAAATAAAACAAAGCAACTTTATCGAACCTCTCTCTCCTTTCTTTTGGTTAAGTCTGCACTACTCTTAGGATGCAACCGTCCTGCCAGATGTTTTCAAGCCCATAGAACAGCAGAATTTGCAGTGACCACTCTACTTCTCATTGCCTAATTTTGCAAAACCTGCCCTTAACTAGGGTGGAGACCTTTAACCTGAGCAGCCACTTTCAACTGTATCTGTGCTCTGTCCCCCTCCACAGCAGTCACACACAGCTATTGTAGCATGCACCTGGCCCTTCTTTAACATGATCCAGCACCCTCATATCTAAGCTGGTGCATTCTGAAACTGCCACGTCAGGGGCATCTGTGGGACTGTCAGGTCTATGGGGCAAGTAAAAATTCATAGAAGGTACGTGGACTCTGGGGTCAGGCATCTTGGACCAGCCCCTGGGAAGGCAAAGATTCTTTGGCAGAAAAATTATTCTATTACCAAGTCAGTCTCAACAGACCTAATTTATATATCTTCATATTTGGATGGTTGTCAAAGTTTGTAAGATATGCTTTAGCTTACTTTGAAAAGTCATAAAATATGGCTAAGGTAAGAAATAATGATAGCTCATAAATCCTACTTATTTCTATTCATTTCTATTTGAACATAGCTGAACTCAAATTTCCTGTTTTAAAATAAATTCTCGTTCTTTCTAAGTATTTGCTCTCCAACTACTATAAAATTTGTTAGTTTCTGAGATGGACTATCCATTTTCTTCTTTCTGCAGAAGTTCGCAGCAAATTCAAAGCAAATTTAAATGCTTTTTGGCTAATTCTGAATGCAGAACCACAAGGAGTCCAGTTTCTATCTCAGCACACAGGAACTGTGAAGGCAAGTAGGTCCTCATGCACAGAGAGGCCCAGGGACCCAGGGCCCTGACCCACCAAGCTCTCTGCTCCAGAACAGGGTTTAGCAGGAGCTGGTTGAGGCCTGGACTCTGCATTTTTAGCAAATCCCCAAGTTTTTCCCAGGCAAGCGGCATCATTTTACACGCTGAGAAGTGGTGGAGCAGGTATGGAGTAAGCATTCAAGGCTGGTAGTGGGATGCTCAGATACCAGCAAAGAATTGTGAGCAGTTAGAATCAGGAGATGAGGGCTGAATCCAGCAGTCAGAACTTGGGCCAAGCCACATAACTACTGCAAATGATCTCAACATGAAAGGACCAGATACTTCTGAATTTGACACTGACCACCGCTAGTTATACAGCCCATGAAAATTATGTCTGTTGGTTTCCTACAGGTCCCTATTTAAAAACATACATATTCATGTATTTCTTTGTACCACCTCTAATCCTGATGACTCACCCTCCATTGTTCACCAGCACCCAAAATTATTTTCCTTCAATGTGTTGTGACTTCCATCCTAAGAAAAAAGCAATAGTCTTCTGTCTTCTGTCTCCAGCTGCATCACAGCTGCCCAGGGGGATGGGGTCTCCCATACCCAGGCATGCCAGCCCCTACTCTTGAGCAGGTTCCACCTCTATTCCAAGCCACATTGTGACAGCAATGTGTTTGGCATTCTCTGTCCCTTCCAGCCCTCCGCACTGCGTCTCCCAGGATCGATGGCATTAGCGATAGCTCATTTAATTAGTCCAGTTGCAGCCCAGCTTTATTACTTTCCCATTTACAATGAAATAACAAGGAACAAACAAAAGGGATTTATCATTATCTAAGGGATTCAACAAGGCTGGGGAGGATGCCAGTATCTATGACTGGCTCTCCTTGAGGCAGAAAGAACAAACACTGCCATTACAAGAAAATCAGGATTTGTAGTGGTCAACGTTCATCAAGCAGCCTCACTGTCTATAAAGGTGATTGGGGCAGCAGAGCCAGACTTCACTGTTCCTAATAACACCCACTCCTCACAAGGGGACGCACGTAAGACACCTGTTTCTGCGGCCTGCTGTGTAACCACAGACAAGCTGCCACTTAAGCCTCCAGGCCTCAGTGGGCACTGAATCACTTCCAGAGGTATTGCTTCTAGTGACGGGTGGTGGCCTTGCAGGGGACTGTAGCTCCCCAGGTCTCACATGGGCCCAGGAATCTGCATGCTTAGCCATAAACAGCAGATCCTGATGTGTCTGACAGTAGGGGGTCCTGAATAACCATGCACAGCCATAAATCTCGGCAGGCCACACTGACCTCCTTCCTGCCCACACTGACTGCCCAGACAGCCTAAGAGAAAATATCATGGGTTCCACACACCTCCAACCCTCCCCCAAAATTGTATGCCTCTGCCTAAACTCCACTTTCCTCTTCCATCCTCCAACTAACAAGCTCTTCCTCACTATGAAACCCCATGAATACTGGACCTTCCATAAGGCTCACCTAGATTCTCAAAGGTAGAGTCATCATTTCATGTGTACAATGGAGCATTTCTTACAATCCTCAATCAAAGAACACATTTAATTATGTTTTTCCAGTCTCCCTCCCCAGCAATAAACAAGACCCTTGGACTCGCATCCTGCTTATCTCCATATTCCCAGAAATATGTCTGATATATTATTGGATTCTCAAAATGCCTATGTTGGATGAAAGAATGAACAAATCAGCCATCAATAAATCAATCAGTTTTAAGCCAATCTCTGTCTATTAAGCCTCTGCTCTCAGCTTAGGCATGGCAAAATGTATAGTTGTCTGAATGATATGATTTCAGGGAGATCGATAGCTCTCTCCATACCCCAAAATAGCTTCCTCAAATCTCATTATAGTACATGAAATTCTCACCAGTGGTTTACTCATTTAATTCAACAAATATTGATTGTGACAAGAACTGCACAAGATAAACTTAAAATTGTGGTTGAGCCCAGTCTAGTCTGCGTACCGCGTGGGAAGGGGCTATAGTCTCAATGGAGGAAACACTTAACCATGAAAGGTTTCCAGGAACAGTTGCTCATGTCTGGAGGATTGGTGGTCCCATTCTCTGAGGAAATGGATAGGAAGTGATCATTGGTTCATGTAGAGGCACACTGAGCTGGGGGCCTGTGGTACACGTCACATGGCAGCCAATGGATGATGGATACAGACAGAGATGCTCAGAGATGTGTCATGAGAAATCATGGTGAGGAAGCCACCCAACCAGTTCCAGACCATGCCATGGACTAGAAGACACCATAGGATAAAGCACAGGTTGAAAAAACAGCCAAGAGCAAATGCAGAGAGGCTAGAGCACCTGAGAAGTAACTGAACTCTTGAACATTATCCGCCCAACACACCAAGCAATGTAGGTCACACATCGTCTTTGAATAACGTCTGTTGAATGAGTAATAGGTATTGAAAATGCTATTACTTCCATTCTTTTTGATAAAGCAACTTGAACATACAGAGGAAAAAATGGCTTAACTGTAAAGGTGACAGAAATAAGATAGAAATTCGTACTTAGTGTTGTCTGACTTAGGTCTGACAATATTGCTATCCTTTCTCTGTCACGAGAGGGGAGAGCTGCTGGCATCCATGTCAGCCCCATGACTACTCCAGGTGGGAGGTGGGAGCCCTTGTCAAGCTCATGAAAGCTTATTGTGCAAGCACATCCCAGACCCACCCTCAAGTGACTTCTGTGGGTGGCTTGAAGTGAGCCACAGACATTGGCAAATGCTGACCATCGGATTTGTTTAACTTTGTCCTTACCCAGCTTTTAAATATCTACCCGGACTCCAGTGGAGGAAGTCAGGACACTTCAAGCCCTTGCTACAGGGGAGACAGACTGAGATGTCTGAAATGCTAACCTTCAGGTAGTTGACACACACGTTCATTTTGCAGACGGGAAAAATGAAGTTTCCAAAACTAAATGACTCAGAACAACACAGCTAGTGAGTAACAGGTTGTACAGACCTGGTGTTTATTCATTTTGCCTGCCATAAAATACCAAGGAGGAGAACCATGGAAGGAATGGGACCAGTCCCCCCAGGCAGCGGTGATCGAGGGGACAGAAGATTTGTCAGATTCTTTTTATTATAATATTCTAGCAATTCTCAGCAATGTCAGGAAAAAAAAGTCCCTCCCTGTGAGGTGGCTGCACCCACAAACCTCCCTTTCCACACTGCAAATGTTTTTAAAATAAGTGTTTCTGTTTAACACAGCTTTCAGACAAATAAGCCTAAACTGTTCATAACTGTCTTTTTATTTATTAATGTCAGCGATTATCTCTTAACTAATATGCATATTTAGACTTCTTTTTCCTTCTTGGATTACCCAGAATATAGGTTTGCCAATTTTGTTAATATTTGCAAAGAACTAGCTAAGGGATTTGCAAATACTTGCCATTTTTGTTTGTTTTCAATGTCATCAATTTATTTCTTTTATTACTATTTTATACTTTCACTTCTCTAATTTATTCTATTGTTCTTTCTGCAGGTTTTTTGATTAGAATCTTTGCTAACGTGTGGCATTTGTCTTTTTTAATGCATTTTAATGTATCCAAAGCATAACTGACCCCTACATGACCATTTTGGTGAGACATGTTTTCAAAGAAACTATCTTTACTCCATTTCATCCTAAAGCTTTTTCTTTGTCCCATGAGCTGTAAAGAATCAGAGACTTATTTCCAAGCCTGTAGGTTTTTGCTATTTTTTGTTAATTATCCTAGTTAGTCCCGTGAAAGCCAGAGAGGATGGGCTCCTAGATGCCCAGTACCTGAATGCTTGTGACTCAATATGCATTCATTCTGTGTTTCTTGACTGCCTAAAAATTGCTGTTTTCTGTAATGGTTGGATACAATTCTCTAGACATTTCTTTTAGCCCAGAAGAATGGCTGTGTTGTGAAATTTTTCCTTAGCTTTGCTAATTATTTGGTTACTTATACTAACAACCATTGAGAGAAAAGTATTGAAAAAATTAGAATTACGTTTGCCCTTCCAGTCCTGGTCATCTTTGTTTTATCTACACTGAGGTCACATGACTGGATGCGTTGAGTTTAGCTGTGCACATCTCCCTGGGAAAGCAACGTTGTTTCACTGTACAACAAACCTCTTTACTTCTAGCAAAGATCTTTGCCATATAGTAATTTATGCTTACCATGAACACAGTCACACCAACTTTGTTAAGTATTTGTCAAACGCCCAGCTCGATGTGGCTTTCCTTTCATTGTCTCCCTGTCCTTAGATTCTAGGTCCATATAAACATCTTAGAAGTTTTTGAAGAATGGGTTTGATAAACTGCTTTAGCAGGAGCAGCTTCTCTGCTGACACTCGGGTTTATCTCTAACATGAAGACCACCCTACTGTTTTTATGTTTCTTTTCCTTACATTACATCGCAATTTTCCATTTAGTTCCATCTAGGATTTGGATGTTGCACCCTCTATTTCTATTGTTTCGGCATTCATCATAGAAATTCTAGCAAGTTTGCTTAATACACTTAGCATTTCAAAATGTAAAAACTTGGGACTTTCTTGATTTCTTTGTTTCTTGTCTAGCTTATGCTCTGTTTTGCTTGTGCGCTTGCATTCTACTTTTTTAAATCTCCACCTGATTTTTTTTTCCTGTCCTACATAACGAAGATTTGCTTCGATTTGCCATGTAGTTATTACTTCTCTTACCAAGTTCTTCTTCCATTTCAAGCCTTCCATCTGGGACAGTTTTCCTCCTGCCGAAATAAAGCCTTTAGGATTACTTCACTGAAAGCAACTTCAAGTTAGTTGGTGGTCACTTGTCTCTACTTGTCACATGGAAAGAAATTCTTCCTTTTGCCTTCATTCCTAAAAGATGTCTTTCCTTGAATTGTCATATCTAAATTACCCGGCATTTCCCCACTATTTTCCACATGCCATTGTTACTGTTAAGTCGGTTATTGGTATGTATGCTGTTCCTTTGTGAATTATCTGCATTTTTATATCTGTGACTTAATGGTAATTCTTGATCTTTGGCATTCTTCAGTTTTACCGACCTTTGCCTAGATGTGTTCATTTCACTTTGTCCTTCCTGAGACTTAGCACTTTCCGTATGTTTAGGTGGATGTCTTTCATCAATGTAGAAAAGTTCTCAACCTTTATCTTTCCAGGTGTGACTCTATTTCATCCTGTGTCCTCTCCAACTTAAACAGCAAACTGACATGGGTTAGAACATCCTGTTTAAATGCCACATAAATTAATTTCTCTCCATTCTATTTTTTCATCTTTTTGTCTGCTTTGACATATCCTGGGTAATTTCTTAAAAATGTATCTGTTGAATTCTTTTTTTTTAAGATTTATTTATTTATTGGAAAGTCAGATATACAGAGAGGAGGAGAGACAGAGAGGAAGATCTTGCGTCTAATGATTCACTCCCCAAGTGAGCACAATGGCCGGTGCTGCACCTATACAAAGCCAGGAGCCAGGACCTTCCTTCCCAGTCTCCCACACAGGTACAGGGTCCCAAGGCTTTGGGCCATCCTCAACTGCTTTTCCAGGCCACAGGCAGGGAGCTGGATGGGAAGTAGAGCTGCCGGGATTAGAATCGGCGCCCATATGGGATCTTGGCGCATTCAAGGCAAGGACTTTAGCCACTAGGCCACGCCGCCAGGCCCTATCTGTTGAATTCTAAATTCCATATTTTCACTCACAGAAAACATCCTGGGTTTTTTTTTTTTCAAATCTGCTTGGTCACATTTATTATTCTTACTATTTATTCATTTTGCTCATGTTTCTATTCTTCACCTTATTTATTTCTAAGAGACCTTTGTTTTCATTATGAATCTTCCACCTCGGACGTCTCATCCCACACTCTGTCAGTTCTCGTTCAAGGTATTTCATTTCCCTTGTGGGCTTTTTGACTTTTGAATGTTAGTTCATATTTCTTGGAACTTCATTAGTGGGAATTCTTAGAGACTTGTGTAAAAAGTGATTTTACCCAGAAATAATTCATGTCGTCTCATATCTGGCTCCTGAAGTTCCTCCAACCATGAACCATTTTAAATTGATTTTGTGAACCTTCCCAGAGACTGTGAATTTGAACTGTGAATTCATAAAAATACTGATTTCCCAAGGTTATTTCATTTGTCTGGTTCTAACTCCATTCTGTTATGATCAGATAACATACTTTGTATAATTTTGAATTGTTTAAATTTATCAAGACTTGTTCTGCAGCATGTGTCTAATGGATAACATTCCAGGTACTGTTACAACTTCCGTCCAAGAGAGGCCTTACTGACTGACGTCTTCGACGATTATTGCTGATTTGCCTGAATTTCCTTTCAGTCTTGACATTTTGTCGTTATAATGTCTATAATTTTATAGGCATGTGATGAGTTGACCCTTTATATTGCCAACCATTTGTCTCTGTTCCTGGCAACATTTTCATTTCCAGCTACCTTCTCCGATATCAGCAGGCCTACTCTAGCTCTCTTAGGGTTGCTGTTTTAATCTGTCCCTGTTTCTAATCTAAAATGATTCTTTTATAGAGACCGAATAGTTTATTCCTGATTTTAAAACAAATCCAATATTATAACCTTGATCTTCTAATTAAAGTGTTTAACATAATTGCTGTATCTAGATTTATGTCTCTTGTTTTGGTCCCTATTTTATGTCTTGTGTCATCTTCATTCCTTTATTTCTCCTTTCCAGCCTCAGATCATTTCTAACTCATTCTTTTTTTAAAACTCAGCTCAAGGTTACCTCCCCCTGGAAGCTTCCCCTGACACCTTCCATCAAGCCCACATTTATCACTACACAGGTATCCTTTCTTTGGAATTCTGTGGTTAAAGCAGAAACGATGCTAGGAAAACACTCCGCCAGATCAGCAATCAATCTTTGTCAATCCTATGAACCCAGGCAGACCCTGACACACAAATCCACTCAGAAAACACTTGCTTAGAAACTCAGATCATGAGCAAGTGGATAGTAACAACTTTGTTTGTTGAGTTTGAGATGAAAACAGCATAAGACAGTCCAAGGATCCCAAGGAAGGAGGGGTCGCACACAGGCTTAGGGTCAGTACAGCCTTCCTAGAACGTAAAACGTGACTGAGATTGTCAGAGAGGAAGGATAATGCACAGGAAGAAGGGACAAGGGCAGTGTTTCTGTATATGTCACCACAGAAGACAATTATAGGTAGTGTAAGGAAAACCTCTATTTTTATTCCTCATACTATAAGCTTATTTTATGTTAATTTCAAAATACTGTGCAAATATTCATCTTCACATACACACATGTCCAACCTACTAAACCCGTACTCTCATATCCACTGCTGTGGTGTTAGATCTACTTTTTAAGTACCAACTAATCTTAAAAATAAACAGTAACTGAATAATCATACAGATTATGAAGGCAGTGTGTGAAGATGGCAGACTGTGAAGGTAAAATCCAAATACCTGCAGCTTTGCAAACACAAAACTGAAGCAGGGAAATGTGAAAAGGAGTTGAGCAAACTGACGGTATAGGTGATTTAAACTGGTGCAACTGCAAACAAGGGAGAGGGGACGCTGCGGGTGAAAACCCTGGGGGACTCAGGGACCAACGCATACAACACTTTAACCACTTGCCACATGGTTTGTGGTTTTCCCCAAGGTAAGAGCATGAGGGAAGTGATCAGGATTTGCGGATCTGAGCAAAGGAAACAGTCCCATATTTCAATGACTTGAGAAATGCCTGCCAACCCAAAGAGAGATGTGCATCCAGACAAATGGGCAAGAATCTTCTTGGTAACATCATCTGTGATAGTGAAAATCTACAAACAGGCAAAACAAAAGATGGAGCTCATGGCCACAGCTCTGTGCTTGAAGGAGGCTCCCTCAAAGCCATTTTCTAAGATATACAATGACACGGAAGAAATGCGCACGCATGAATTTAGGTACAAACTCTGAATGTAAATCTGTGTACCCAACAGAATATATGTATTCATGATACAAAAAATAAATTGGATGGGACTACGCACTCACACATAGGAATATTTGTATTACTGAGAATGTCTGGTGATATGATTACAATTCTTTTTTAAAAACTTCCAGTACTTTCTAAAACTTCTACTACACATAATACTAATTTTTATTTATTCTTACAGGGTAAAAAGCTATTTTTTTAAGAGAAAAAGTATTTTTATAAAGATGGCACTGTGTTGAAGATCAAAGACATGCGTATGTTGACTGTGGATGTCACTAGCAATAAGAACCAGATGAAACAGTGCTCTGAAGATCTGTGACCTTGACTGGCCAAGGTCAACACCTTGATCAGGACTGATGGAGCGAAGCAGAATGGATGTGATCGGCTCCTAAGACGCTTTGGATATTATTGCCAAAATTGGGATCATCTAAACTGAGTCCAGTCGGTTAGTGCTAAAAATAACAAATTTTTTTTACCGCCAAAACAAAGGTAAAGGAAGGAAGGCACTGAGGACTTTTCACGGCTGTAATAATCTCCCCAGGACAAAGAAAAAGAACGGATCTTGTGACTAACGTGCAAACTCAGAGGATGTGTTCACATTCCCTTTTATAGTCGCTGCCCTTTTGTCTCCCGCGACTGAGTGCTCAGACAAGGAGTTGGCCTTTTGTTCCCGTAACCCTGGGCTGATCTTCATCAATAATGGTTTGTTGCGTCTATTTTCTGAATCAAAACGAGGGTCATGGAACAGAAAGAGGATTTTTGATCAGAGCCCAGCATTTGTCCTGAACAAGTGAGCTCTCAAAGAGGAATACCGAAGGGAAGTGAAAATGGTTGGCCCCAATGAAATGAAATCATTTCCAGGCCCCAAGAAAAAAAGCAACACGTTCCCTACACTCATGCTCTTTATTTTAATTACCTGATCCTTTTTAAGAAATGAAGTAAGATAAAGTTGAAGCTTACTTTTCTTTCTTTCTTTTATTTTTTTTTTAGTGTTATTCTTTTCTACTTTATTCGTTAAATCTTAGACGGCTCTGCAGGTTTGTCATAAGCCTGCAAGCTTGTCTGACCCAATACCTTCCTTTGAGCTTGGTGACTTGAGTGTACAAAAGTAAAAGGAAAAAGTATTCCACACTGATCACATCCCCAGAAGACAATGAGCAAGGACAGTGCACGCAGCCAGAACTCTGCATCACACAGATGCTCACCAGGCAGGTGACACATGCAGGACACCACGGCATGCTGAGTGCTCACACCAACCCTAGCGTGTGACACACATGGTGTGCGAGCATCACACCTAGCCCAGGAGGAGACAGCGTTACAAACACAGATGGTGGCAGAAGCCACATTCACACACAGTTCAGAGATCCCAGAACTGGTGCTGTTAGACACTGAGCAGCTCAGTAAGTCTGACTTCTCTGTGTTTTTTAGATGAAGAGCAAAATCATCACAGAAATGATCAAGTATTCAATATATGAGGATTTGTTGTTTTTATAGAACATCCAATGCAGTTGGCTTTGTCCTCAGACTCTACACTGATCTGGAATCATCCATTTTAACTCTACAATGCTTTGCTAAGTGATAACTTGAGCTTGTTCCAAGATGGTTTTAAAGGTCATTTGACTTAGATCCGCACGTTCAGATCTGATTACCTTGAAGAGGGCATACGCAGGGCCAATAAGGTCTATAAAGTAGACAGACAGCAAAGCTCTTAGCGGGGATGTCTTCCTGGGAGCCAGGAGCCCTCCACCCTGTCATGGCTTTGTATCTTGTAACCCTCGTGACTTCCGCCCCAACCCAGTATTTTGCTGAATGTCTCTCTCCACACCCATAAACCACCTCCTTTGAGATCAAGTGAAGGGCCTGGGATGTCCTCTCATGGCCACGGTCTTATCCCCGAGGCTTTTCTCTGGCACCATGCCACACAGACAGACCTGGAAATAGGAAGATTATAAACTCAACACAGTGAGCAGCAAAGCTCAGCCTGGCCATGCGATGTGACCGGGGGCAAGGCACAGAAGAGACCACCGGCCTCCTTGTCCTGTGGCACCAGGGACCAGAACATGGACGTGGAAAGCATCAGGTTATACAGGGGCAAATACGCCCGAGACCCTAACTGGAATATCAGCATCCCCCAAACTCTGCTTGTGGCAATTCTCTCTCCTAAGGCATTTCTTAACTATCCTTCCCAGCAAAGTGAAGGAGAAGGTTTTTCTTGGAAAGTGTGGGAGAGTTCATATTAATGAGGCAGAAAACAAATTCTGGGAGGAAAAAAAATCTATACAGCCACACAATCCTGCTGGCGGGTTTTTCCATTATTAAGAAGAATCTTTAAAAAAAAAAATTGAAGCCAGTAATTTAAATCTCTATTCATAGCTTAGTTATATTTCTGGACTGCAGCTGGCAAAAGATAGGTAATTCTTTCCCAATTTTGTGAGATGCTTCTAGTCTCCCGTGAGTCATCAGATTTCCAGTTCAAGACAGTGTGGGGTCCTGGCACAATAGCCTAGTGGCTAAAATCTTTGGCTTGCATGCTCCAGGATCCCACATGTGCACTGGTTCGTGTCCCCGCTACTCCACATCCCAACCAGTTCCCCGTCTGTGGCCTGGGAAAGCAGTGGAGGATGGCCCAAGGCCTTGGGATGTATGCGAGACCAGGAAGAAGCTCCTGGCTCCTGGTTTTGGACAGTTCAGCTCTGGCCATTATAGTCACTTGGGGATTGAACCAGCGGGATGAAAGATGTCCCTCTCCGTCTCTCCTCTCCGTAATCCTGACGTTGCAATCTAAAACATAAAATAAATAAATAAATAATTTTTTTAAAAGATGGTGTGGAATGTAGACCCCCCACTAGTCAGGTTGTGTCAGGTATAGCGTTAGGAGGGATTCACACGCGGCCCCGAGAGCTCAGTCGTATGAGTTTGCAGCCACTGCGGAGAGAAGCCAGCCCCTCCCAGACCCGAACAGCAACTCATGTGTGTACACACCAGAGAACAGAACCAGGGAGAGTCAGGGAAGGCTGCATGGAGGAGGAGGTGACACTACGGGCACTAAAGAATGAGTAGGAGTTTGCTGGGCCAGCCACACAGTAGACAGTTGTGACAAGCGGAGAAGACGAGGTGGGAGATCCGACTTGTCTCAGGGGCCCTGTGTAACTGAGACGCAGGCCCACCCTGTGTAACTGAGACGCAGGCCCACCCTGTGTAGCTGAGACGCAGGCCCACGGTGCATGCAGCTCCTGTGACTCTGCCAACTGCCTCCAGCCCCATTATTTCAGGTGAACACTCAGGATGTAAACTGAGCTCTAGCCATCGTCAGGCACTCTGCGTTCTTACTGTAGCTACTCTTCCCATCAGGCCTTACAGATTTCCTTCCTGCCCCCGACCCTACAGGCCAGAAGACCAGTAATCCATGGCAGCAGGGCCACTCACAGCCTGGGCAGACAGGCTCCAAGGCAAAGGAAGGCAGATGGAGAATTCCTGCCGTGAGGAGTCCTAGGAGGTGACAGAAATGGAGGTCCCAGTTGCTGTCTCTCAGCCAGTACTGGCTAATATGCATGTTTCATGTGTGCCATCCGGAGAAAGGCAGGGCTACCAGGGGCTGCAGCTGAGGGCATGGATTCAGAGTACCTGCCCAGGGAATGGGGCAATGACACAAGGTCCTAGGAGCTGCCTGCCACCCCGTTGTTCTAGAGGCAGCTTCTGGAGGGCCCAGGCAGGAGGAAGCCTCTGCAGAGAGCAGGACTTGAAGCCTCAGGCAGCAGCAGAGCCTGCGACAGCTCAAACCAAACCCTCTCTCCCCAACACACAGATCTGGGACCACATGTGCACCGACAGCTAGAGCCACTGCCAACTCTGTCAGCTCAGAGTCACCCATAGGGGAGATACTGGCCCAGGGGTCTCCTGGGGACACTTCTACGTAATGCCCCATCCCCATGTCTTGCCTCTCCCTCCGTCTTCACAAGTACTACCACCACCCCAAACCTCCACACCTTGTAAAAAGTGGAAGCTGGGCCATAGTAAGGCTAAGAGTAAATGTCAACCCCAGCTCCACATTTCATTAATGTCTCAGGATTAGCAATCCCTCACCTCTGAAACTGGATTTATTTGGGCAGCACATATTTCTGGAGTATCCATGATGTTTCAGGCACATGAAATTCATGGCTACAGCATAAACCGTGTCTCGGCCTCACAGAACCTGCAGTGTGGCGGGGAAAGGGGCAAGGGCACACTGCAACAGTGCCCTTGACAACAAGAGAGGACCCACAGCGCAGATTCACGCCTTGCAGGAGCCACCGCTGTGGCTGCTCTGAAGCTGGGCTGCCTTGCCACATAGGGTTTATGACCAATCACAGCAATGCCCCAATGGGAAAAGCCACTGGCACTTCCTTTCATGCGCATGCAACAGACATGGCCATCACCATCAGAAACAGCAGGACTCCCTGCCATCTCCATCACTCTCAGTTGGGTGCCCTGGGGGAAGCTGAGCAATCTCTCTGAGCTGTACTTCCTCAACTGCAAAATGGGAAAGAGCAACACGTGTGCCATGGCATAGCATGGTGGGGCGGAAGGGAGCCCAACGCCCGAAGCCAGGCTTCTTGGCACCCATAGCCATGCCTTTGCTGGCCCACCGGGAGTCATTCTCCTCTCTAAAACCTTATTTGCATCCCTGAAGTGTGTGCAGCCCCACCACACCCAACAGCCCGGGCAGGCCCCCTCTCTCCCCATCAACATGCCCCAGGAGCTCCAGCCTTCCTCTTACATCTCAGACAGAAGTGTCCAACTTGTCTCTGAGACCAGCCCCTCAGTGCCCACCTCCTCACTTCACAGTGAGGCTGCAGGCACTCTCTAAGGGCCCTCCCCAACTAACCAGCCTCAGCACCCCATCCCTGCTGCTTATCACAGCTCACTTGCCACTGAAGACAGAATCTACCCTCTGCCTCGCTACCTCACTCCTTTGGATACACACCTCCGGGTTATAATTCTTTGGATCCTTGTTCCAGGAGGTAATGGTCCCTCCTGGCCACTGGCCAGTGCACAACCAGCACGGCTGTGCCCCTGACATCCCTGGCAGCACGGTTCCCACTGAGCGCCCCACACTCTAACTGGGGCTCTGCTCCATCACTGGGTCTCAGGGAGCGCTGGGCACGGTACTGCTGACTCCTAATCAGGCACAGTAGGGTGTCACCAGATGTCCCCTCAGGTAGTCATCGGTGATGCCCATGGGAAGCCTGAAACCAGCCAACAGTGAGGAGCCCCGCAGCTGTGAGATGGGCCCAGGCAGCCCTGCTGCCCATGTGTCTGGCCTAGCGCAGTGCCAGGGGGAGGAACTTTAGAGGACAGATGTGAAGATGGTCTTCCTCCTCCTGAGGAAACACAGTGGGCACTTCTCGAAGCTTCTCCTCCTCCTCAGGGACCATCCAATTGAATCCTCTAACAACCCTTCCTACCATAAATGCCCCTCTCACCCCTCCCAGTTCTCTGCTTCTTCTCTGGATATAACCTTCCCTCCATTCTCTCCTCTTTCCCTCCACAATTGCCAATGGCCACTAAGGTCAGTACACAAGAGATGGGAGAGCTGGGACTTGGGTCTTTTAATTCCCAGTGACTCTGCTTGTGCCATTGTAAGCAGTCAATGGAAGGAAGACCATTCAGCCATCAAAACTGTGTTGAACAGGAACTAAAGTGGATACAGTGGAGAGTTCTGGCACGAGTGGGTTCCAAGGACCTTTAGATCACAGGGTGGGTATTTTCGGCGCCAGGGATCAGGCCCCCCCTTGCATGTGCCCCAGGGTCTATTTTATATCCCAGACGAGGTTATGTCACACCCACAGTCATCCCCACATGCATTTGTACTAACATGAGACTGTTCTGCAGCAGCTGATGCCTGCTGTATTTGCAAAACTATCAGCTTTGCCATCAATCCCCAAGCTTGTATGGTCTCTGAATTATTTAATGCTACATTCCACGAGGCTGTGAATAATGGAATGGGCTGTAAATAATCTTATCTCTGCCTCTACATGCAGAGATGGCAAAGGGGCACCTAAAGAGGCTCGGAGCCGCCAGAACCTTACAGCACCTGTACATGATTAAAAGACAAACCCAATGCCCCCTCAATAACCGCTATTCCCTAGTGGGTGAAGCAAACGAGCAAGTGCCTCATCATATTTCCCATGGGGAGAGAAGCAATTAGATATCAGTTTCCAGGTTCAAATGCCTCTTGGATAATTACAGCTGCTTTCGAGTCATACAGAGCCTGAAAGAGTACCCAGATCTTTCAGTATCCTATCAAGGTAACTCTCTTCTAATTGACAGACAAGGATGCTGAGCCCCAGAGAGACTGTCTGGTTTAGACAAACCCTAGAATGGGCAAAGGACAGGGCTGGGCCCCAGGCCTTCTGACCACTCTCAGTGTTCTTTTTTCCCATGCCATGGCTGCCCAGGCATCGTGTAAGTTTGCACTGGACCCCAGTCACCATACAGTGTGAACATGACCTGCCTACACAGCACAGTGGGTATGCCTTCGCTTTAAGTAGATCATTGTGTGAACATGGGAAAAAGAATTCTGGATTCTTTGCCTCCATGTCCAGAGTGTCAGAGACAACCCCTCAGGATGAAGTGAGGCATCAGGGAAAAGGAAAGAAAGCCGATCTGCATAGCACCGAGTGCTCCATTATAGGCAAACTTCTGTGTACTGTGGTGTGGTGGCAGCGAGCCTTGGACAACAATCAGGAAACTTCACAACAAGTTCTGGTGCTGCCAGTATCTGCCGTGTAACCTTAAAGAACTCTAGCATGACTCTGAGCGTGCAACTGCTCAATCAATAAAACCGGACAAATACAGTTTGCCTTGCAATGCTACTGTGTGATGAAGTTGGAACATCTTCTACTCGTAGAAGTGTCATTGCCTGCATCTTCTGTCCCTAGGGTTGCCAGGGAGATGCACAAACATGAATCTCACAAGTAGCCATTTAGGATGCTTCAATCCTTGCAGAGGTCAGGGGACACAGAGCAGCAGAAGTATGCATTCTCAAGTGTGATCCTCAGAAACAGCTTGGGTTCATCAAAAGTCTCCATCTTAACTCTTAATAAGTCCTGCCCCAATATCAAAATCTCCCTCCTTGATAAGGGGGGAGGAGAATGTGACCAGAAATAATGGGAAGAATAAAGTCTCCCAGAACAGTCTGTCCCCTCTTGGCTGAAGCATTTATCCTCCTGATCTTCTTTCTCTTGGGATGATTGCTGTTACTCATGGGTCCCCTAAGGAGTCCATGTTGGTCTGTAACTCAGTAGGCACCCTGACTTCTCCATCACATCCATCTCAACTGAACAGCTGACCATCCTATCCACAGAGACATCCCCTGGCAGGTATGGGAGCAGCATTGTAAGCCAAGTAAGAAAAGCAGGTGGTGACAGGGAGGCTCTGTTTAATGGAAGAAGGAAATCCAGCATGACGGAAAGATGGAATATCTGTCCAGGAGAACACTTGGGAAGAAACACTCAGCAGTGTAGATCCCACGGCATGCCGAACACCACCACCATTTCAGTGTCAAAACCTGGATCATTCCCCCAAATTCTGAGCAAAGGACCTGCTTCCTCTCCACCCTGAGAAGGTGCTTCGACCTAGGATACAACGGGGAGCTCCTTGCTGTGGCCTTGGCCCTTGCCCTGCTCTGGGTGATTTCATCGCACTACTGAATTCCTACTTCTCTGAGACTTCCCTGAGCATCCTGAAGTGGGGAAATGTGTCTTGTTTTTCTTCATCTACCAAGTCATTTGCTGAGTAGCTCTATCTATACAAGTAGTCCACAAATGTCTGGAAAGCAAACTTTCTAAATATGGGCTCTTTCCCTGCCTTTCAAATGTGTTTCCCCCAACACTCCCATCACGATACACAAAAACCCTAATCACCGACGAGGAAGAAGAAGAGGCCCCCTGACTCTCCAACTCCTTCATGCCCTGTGTCCATCAGCCCTATAGCTTATTAGCACTGTCTCAGTAGCCAGTTAATTCCTTGACACCTCTTGAGTTATTTGGTAGTGACATGCATCCTTCGAGCTTCAGGAAAATCATGGTAGGCATAGCACTTAATCATGGGTTCAAATCCAACTTTATCCCTTGCTAGCATAGGCAAATTACTTATTCTCTGTGTGGCTCAGGGTTGTCCTCTGAAAAGTGAGGATATAGTATTTATCTCATAGGATTGCTACGAAGATAAAATACATGAATTAAGATGTATAAAGCACTTAGGATACAACAAGTATTCATGTGAATGCTGTGTGTCTCCTATCATATTCATTTCAATTGCAACAAAAGATCCTAAAGAAGGCTGACTGCCCATGGTGCCCTGCTGACCTTACACAAATCCACTTAAACCAGGCAGCTGAAGCCTCAAGCCACAGCATGACAGACACTGCACAACTCTCTGTGAGTCTCAGTGGAACGCCTTATGATTATCCCACAACATAAAGGAAAAGGGAGCTTATAAGAAACCACTCCCATCTGTCTCTGCTCCCCTGCATGTCTGCCCCAGGAGCGTGCTGAGACAGCTTCCATGAAAATGACCACTTCACTTCAGAAGAGGAATGCGGTTTCCCACCCAGCACCCTTCTGTTGAGGCTTCAGCACAGACTGGGAAACCACACAGCTGCCTTCACCGAGCCTGTCACATGGCTTGTGTTGTATTATCATCTGAACCCTACAACTGGGGGTTCTCCGTGCTAGTGTGTAGGAGAAGGACCGAAGAGCTGACCGAAGCTTTGGCTTGCTGATCTTTATCAAATAAATCTGCCAGACCCTGTGCTTAACAAAGTGTTTTAGGTAATTAATAGAATAAAAAGTTCTAGAGAGGCAATTAGTTGAGCACCCTCACCATTTAATCCATCAGCAAACACTGTCATTTCTTCCTTTAAAACTTACACATATTGGGCCAGGAGTGGTAGCCTAGAGGATAAAGTCCTCGCCTTGCACATGTTGGGACCCCATATGGACGTCAGTTCTTGTCCCGGCGGCCCCACTTCCCATCCAGCTCCCTGCTTGAGGCCTGGGTAAGCAGTGAAGGATGGCCCAAAGCCTTGGGACCCTGCACCCACATAGGAGACCCATGAAGCTCCCTGCTCTGAGTCAGCTCAGCTCTGGCTAGTTCAGCCACTTGAGGAGTGAATCAGCAGAAGGAAGATTTTCCTCTCTGTCTCCTTCTCTCTGTAAATCAATCTGGCTTTCCAATAAAAATAAACAAATCTAAAAAAAAGATCTATTTATTTTAAAAATGCACGCATCTCTGTCTGTCTCTTGCTCTCCTCCTACTCAGATCCCATAGAGGAAGCAGACAACATTTTGAAAACAAAAAAGAAGCATCATGTCACTGCCTTGCTGCTTCAGCATTCTTTAAAGATTTCCATTGACATCAAATAAGCCATCACCTGAACAGAGGCCCAGAAGGCTTCTGGACTTGCATCTGCCTGTGCAGCATCGGAGGAGCACTGGTCTCACAGGCTGTCTCACCCGGTGCCATGTTTGCACCTGCTGACTCCTTCTTTTCTGTGATGTGGGGAAACAAGATGGAAAAGCCACAAAGGATAGGAGAGAAAATACAACATAAGAAATGAAGGATACACCACCAGACATGTGGAGTAATGACCAGGAGATGATGGTATTAGGAATCCATGGACTTGGGGTCTCAGGACGGGGTGTCTCATGCCTGGATCCCAGACGCCAGCCACCACGTGCACATGGTGAGCTGTCCCCGGGCCTGCCTGGGCTCCGGGAGCTGCTCCCTTTAGGGCCTAGTTCTGTCAAGTCAAACCACAGAACTACCTGAAGAGAGCACAATCTGGGAGTGGGAGAGGCCTGGGAGGGAAATAGTAGTGGGCTCCTCCCTCTTGGGTTACCACTTCCACTGGAGGGCATGAAAACCAGGACAGGGGCAGGACTGGGGTGTGGGACAGACTGGACTACTGCTACATATACTGGCAAACCAGGGTAGGGGGTGGGCCTGGTGGGGATTATTGTAGGTCGCTCCAAATAGGCTGCAGCTCCCACTGGTTTATGCGAGGGCCAAGTATGTACTGGGCAGAACCAAGCTGGACTGCAACACCCATAAGTTCCAGTGGAAGTCTAGGCTGAAAAACAGAACCAACACAGCGATCGCAACCACCAACCAATCATAGCGATGGACTGTGCCAGGTCCTGTACTTGCTAGTACATACAAGAATCTGGTCTGAGAACACTTCAGACAAAGTTTCTTTGGAGATCTCCCCAATCAAAATGCTGGACTCAGAACCCTAACCAAGAAAAGAGAGAAGACAGAACAGTTATATCAACCATCTAAGCTATATCTTGGCAGCGAAATACGGGACAAACAGAGACTCTATGATGGACTATGTCAATCAGTGGATTCTTCAAAGACCTCATAATGCTTGGAGTGGCAAGACTGGCAGCGATTCATAGCTGTTGAAATATCGAAACCACTTGAGCAAGAACCTCAGAGCATGCCCTACATCCGGGACCTGGGGAGGGTGGGAAATTGGGTGGGCCTTCTCCCTTAATACCCCCCTTTTAAACATGAAGAAACAATATGGAAATAATAGTCTTACCCACTTTCCTATATCCCTTAAATCTTTTTGCCCTAATTAACTATGTAAAGATTGTCCAAAATATAATTTAAAAAAAAAAAGAGAGAGAGAAAAGGAATCCATGGAAAAGACTGTCCCAGAGAGACAATGAGACTCAGCAGTGTGGTCAGAGCTCAGAGAACATGAGGTCTCCTAAGCAGCAACTCAGATTGTGAGTTTATAGATAGCGTCACCAAAACCATATGAAAATGGCCCCTTCATCTGGGAGCCAGAGATGTGGCATAGCAGCTTAAGTTCCCACTTGCAACACAAGCTGATCCACGTCCCAGATGCTACCTTTCTGATCTAGCTTCCTGTTAATACTGCTGGAAAAGCAGTGGAAGATGGCCCAAGTGCTTGAGTCCTGCCATTCATTCACTTTCCTGCAGTCTTCTGGGAAGTAAGCCATCAAACAGAAGATTCATTCTCTCTTCTCTCTCTCTCTCTCTCTCTCTCTCTCTCTTACTCTTCCTCTCTCTCTCCTCCCCTCCTTCATTCTGTTACTCTGCCTTTCAGATAAATAACTTTTTTAAAAGCTGGTTCTGCCAGAATGAGGAGTGGGAAGATCCAACCCAGCCCAACCCCCCTGCATCCTCAGCCTGTATCTCATACCTTACTTTCTTTGTTTGGAGACAAAGGGAAAAACCAAGAGGGGGGTTGTGAGAAGGCAGGCAGGATGGAGAACAGAGAGGTGGCCTTGAAGATTCTCCAGAAATGAGTGAACAGAAGAAGTCAAAGTGCTTTTAGATGCCTTCCTTATCTGTCATTTACCTTCTGCTTGATGTTAGCTACTCAAACAGATCACTGGCATCCTCTTCTGCAGCCTTTTGCCCAGGTCTTTGCTATCAAGAATGTCCACTTTACCCTCCTTTGCTGTGCCCACTGGTGACTTTGAGCACAACCTGGAAGATAGTCCTTCACCACCTGAGCGTTGCATTTCTCCTCTTAGATACCAAAGCCTCATCTGCACAACTTTGTCATGCACTTGCTGGTTGGTTTTTAATCTCAGCCTCGGCTGTCCCTTTCCATTGTGAGGTCATGAATATTAGTTGAATGAGAGGCAATCCGTGTGTGTCTGCGTCCCCAGTGACATCCACCACAGAATTGGCACTCTGCAGACACTTTATAAATGGCCCGAGTCAGCAGCACTGGGTTGAGTCATAACTTCAAGTCTGCTTTTCCTCTAGGTATTCTTAGGAATGTAATTTCATTTATCTAAGGCTCAGCTGCTTAAACTTTACCTTAGAGACCGCATCTGATTCAAGGACTTAGATGGGATACTAAATGCAATAAGGCTTTGGAAAACGGAAAACACAAGTAAATGTTACATGCTATGCCATTTTGTCTTATGGGAAGCTGGGCAATTAAATCTGATTTGTTTCAAAAAGATTATCTACAATGCTAGTAAGTCTTTAGCAGATGAGAAACTGGAGAGGTAGTAAGGTGAAATGAGCCCTAGAATTGAGATCAGTTTCCTAATTAGTCTTAGAAATTGAAGCATATCACTTAATTCATCAGTCATAAATACATACTGAGCACCTGCCATGCTTCGGGCAGTGGGAGTCTGAAGGCTGGGAAGGAGAAAAGAAGGAGAAAGACTTGCACATGGGTGTTAGGAGCTCAATGGCCCCAGCTGTGGGCCACTGCTTAGGTTGCCTTATATCTAGGAAACTGTTACACTGCTAGGAGAAAAGCAATTGAGAGTTGGTAAGCATCCTAGGCCTGACTAATGCTAAATTTGTGTTAACTATACCAGTATCCAAGCATAGCTGCCTATTTAATTTGTTTTTAAAAACATATGTGGGGGAGAATCAAGATGGCGGAATAGGGTAAGGACACGTTTACACGGACGGAAAAACATTTACTCAGAATGAAGCAGAGAGGACATATTTCAGGAAATATGAAAGGACAGAACAACAGCAGAGGGGTACCTGGAGACTGACAGACACGGGAAAGCAGTGGACAAATGGTGTGGTGTTGCAGTGACTGATACTCCAGGGGCATTCAGCTAAGACCAGCAACCAGGTGGGAAGGGACTTTCACTGGGAGCTTGAGAGGTGAACCCAGAAAAAGAACTGTCCATCCTGCTGGTCCATTTGACCAGGAGCAGAGACAGAGCAGCAGATTCCAGACGGGCAGTGCGAGAACAGGGTGGATATCACAGCCCAATCAGCCCCCTAGAGCTGAATTGGGTGCCAATTTGCATAAGGAGGAGAAGCCAAGGGAAAGGAATAAGCATACGCTGAGCTGGGAGTGAACTCATTTCTGACTCAGTGAACTGCATCAACGTGGCATTCTACAGGTTCCACCCAAGACAGGTCTAGGTAGCCCTCAGATCTGATGGTCAGCAGATCAAGAACTCTAGTAGTGGTACGTCAGGAGCCATTTTGCACACTGTGGCAATAGCTTTACGACTGCAGGGACAACAGTGAACTGCGCATGTGCTGAGCTCGCGAGAGCTCACTGAGTTCCGGGGAATGCACTGGTCCCACAGGAAAATAATACCAACTGTGGCATCGTACAGGTCAAAATAGGTCCGTGTGGCACCCAGACCTAATGTCCAACAGGTTTCGACAAGTTCAGCACCACCAACACCCTATTTATATAGGACACCGTGTGTCTCTCTAATCCTGGGAATTGCTCCAACCGGAAGTGGGAGAAAGGTTGCAAAGACAATGGGGCAGCCTCAGCACGGTATCACAGGAGGTGGAGAGTGGTGAGCCAGGAGCTGGGGCTGTGAAGAGCACGGTGGAAATTTGACATAAGAACCCAGACCTGGAACTCACTGGAGGGAGTGTCACAATTGGCTACAAGCAAAGAGTTGTGTACCAACTGCAATAAGTAAAATCGCACTGTAGACCTGTGGGTGACACAGCTTAGAAACCTGCCCCAAGAAGAAGACTCTGCTAACCAGAAGTCCAATGACCAAGAGCAAAAGAAGAGACAAAGGCACAATGAATATTACCGAAAACTCCCCTGCAAAGGAACAAGACCCTATGCCAACCTCAGAGTTCACTGAGGAAGATATTGAGAAAATGGGGGACACAGAATCCATAAGACTCATTTGAAAGCTTCTGATCAAAAATAAGAAGCTCATGCAAGAGTTCAAAGAATTTAAGGAAGCAATAAATCAAATCAAGGCTGATATATCAGAAATTAAGAACACAGTAGAACAAATTAAAAGTACAGTGGAGAGTCTCCAAAATAGAATAAAGCAAGCAGAAGAAAGAATCTCAGAATTGGAAGATATCTCCTGTCACCAGGGGGAAGCAAACACAAAGCTGGAAGCACAGTTGGATCAGGCAAAAAAAAAAAGTATTCAAGAATTGAAAGACATTAAGAGGCCAAATATAAGAGTTATGGGAGTCCCAAAATGTGCAGAAAGAGAAGCTGAGTTTGCAAATGTATTTAATGAAATAATAAAGGAAAGTTTCCCTGATCTGGAGAAAGAATTGGGAAACAACATCCAGGAGGGGCACAGAACTCCCAACAGGCTTGACCAACAGCGATCTTCACCAAGACACATGATCCTCAAGCTCTCTTCAATTGAACATAAGGAAAAGATCCTTAAATGTGCACATGAAAAAATCAACTGACATGTAAAGGAATGCCAATTAAACTCACAGAAGCCTTATCATAGGAAACCCTACAGACCAGAAGAGAATGGAGTGACATATTCCAGATTCTAATAGCAAAAAATTGTTGGCCTACGATAATGTACCCAGCAAAGCTTTCCTTTGTCTTTGAAAATGAAATAAAATTCTTCCACAGTAAAGAAAAGTTAAAAATATTTGCCTTTTTCAAGACCGCACTACAAATGATACTTTAAGATGTTCTCTTGACAGAGAAGAGGAATACCACCTACCCAAAACAAAAGCAAATGGGAAAACATCCCAGTAAAATAGCAACAGAAGACTAAACCAATGAACAACCCATTCCTAAAATGACAGGACGAGGGCCCGGCGGCATGGCCTAGTGGCTAAAGTCCTCGCCTTGAATGCGCCGAGATCCCATATGGGTGCTGATTCTAATCCCAACAGCTCCACTTTCCATCCAGCTCCCTGCGTGTGGCCTGGGAAAGCAGTCGAGGATGGCCCAAAGCCTTGGGACCCTGTACCTGTGTGGGAGACTGGGAAGGAAGGTCCTGGCTCCTGGCTCCTGGCTTTGTATAGGCGCAGCACCGGCCATTGTGCTCACTTGGGGAGTGAATCATAAGACGGAAGATCTTCCTCTCTGTCTCTCCTCTCTGTATATCTTTGTAATAAAAATAAATAAATCTTAAAATGACAGGACCAAAGTACCACCCATGTATATTAGACTCTGAATGTAAATGGCTTAAGCTCAATCAAACATTGCAGATTAGTAGACTGAATTAAAAAACAAAACCCATCTGTTTATTGTCTGGAGGAGACACACTTCAACAAAGATCAGCGGAAACTATATCACATTGGTTTTGTTGTTTTCTGTTGGTTTCATCTCTTTAAAACACTTTCTTCTGATTAAATCATTCAATGACTCGTAGATCATACAGTAGCATCATTTTCTTAAAGAAGGTTCTTGATTTTAATTTCTTCAGCTACACATTAGTTATTTAATAACATGTTATTTAACTTCTTGGTGTTGTTAATGTTGATTTTGTTTTGTGGCTTTTCATTTAAGGGGATGTATAGTAGCTGTGTAATGGAGTCTGTCATATCTAGTAACATGTCATTTAACTTCATGGCATTGTAAATTTCTATTTTTCTTTCTATTGTTGATTTTGTATCCTGACTTTTCATTTAAGGGGATGTACAGTAGCTGTGAAATGGAGACTAACATCCAGATGTGAGGATGCAGTGTAGTATGCATTTCTGCTTCCAGACAAAGATGGACTTGCAATGAAACTGTTCACCATCTTAACAATAGGATTCTGGACTCTCTGCCATTGTCCATGCCCACAATTATGGACATATGACTTTGTATGAAGAACTATATGTTAGTAATGATATAGAGGAACTAGGTCGGGGGGAGGGAATTTGGGAGGGGTTAAGGGAATATGGAACTGTATCATAAAATGGTAATAATAATAAAACGTAAACATATATATATGGGGAAGGTAGAGAACACCAGGCCTGGATATGCCACACTGACCCCCAGGCAGGAGGGCTGAAGACACCCTGGGGAAGAGTATTTGAGGACCTGTTGTAGTAGAAGAAGCTGTGGGCATGTTTGACAAGGGAGGAATGACTTCTGGGAGCTTCCATGAATCAGGCCACTACTTCTCTTACATAGGCAAGAGAGCAGAGATGGGGTGACTTACTGGGAGGGAGGAACCAAAAGACATGTATAAGTTAGGCCAAGGCACTTGCCCACATGCGAGACCTGGGTTGGACTAAGCAGCATCACTTGCCACCCAATGGCGCATGCAAAAGCTGAGGCTGGGGAGGCATGCTTGGCTGGGTTAGACCATAATACCCACCCACAAGTGTCAGAGCATGGGGTGGGCCACATCAAGCTGGGCTGATGCACCCACCAGAATACAAGATCTGGGGGCAGATTCTGCAGAGGAATTTTGAGCTCGCATCTGTGGGATGCAGCATCCTCTTGTGCTGGGGATAAGTCAGGCAAGTCAGCAAGACAGCAGAACTCACCTGGGAGAGTCCTGCCTGACACTTGCTGGAGCTGAAGCTGCTAGGAGATCAGGCTGGGCCAGCCTGCAGCACCCACCAGCACATACAAAGTCCAGGACTAAAGACCATACCCAACAGAGCTTCAGCACTCACTGGCATGCATGGGATACAGGCCTGAGAACTGGCCTGGTAAGGAAACTGTTGGCATTCCTCTGATGAGTTGCAGTTCCCACTGGTGAGTATGAAATCCAGGGCTGATGGCACACCAGGCTGGTCAAGGTAACAGTACATGTTGGCATACATGTGGGCTGGGTCTGGGGTGGGTCAGGCTAAGCAAAACTACACCAATCATGGGGATGCATGAGAGCCAGAGAGACAAACTAGGCTAGGCCCACAGCACATGCCAGCATAAGCAAAAACCGGGGTTGGATATGGGCCTTGTAGGGGCACTGGGGTCATCCCCACTAGACTTCAGCACCTGCTGATGTGTATGAAGACTGGGCCTGTGGTGGCACAGTTTACATGAGAGTTGAGGCTGGGAGCAGAACTGATAAGACAACTGCATCAATCAGTATTCGCAATGGCTGGGTGCAGGTGACAGACCGAACCTGACCCTGCACTGGCTGGTGCACACAAGTCAAGTCTGAGATTACCCCAGGTGAGGTCCGACCTTGGAGTGTGAGTATCAGCATCAGTGGCTGATGATGTCTTTGCAGTGGACAGAATGTTCAGATACACACAGGGGACATGAGAGCCTGATCATCTAGGCTAGCAGACAATGTGGAGTTCCTTGTAGAGGATAGAATGCAGAACAGGTTGTACAACTCTCCAGGCCAGCATTATGGTTTTTGTGGCTGCACTAAGGTGAACTTGGCCAGCCAATAGTCATTGGAAAGACTTTCTCGACCCTGGTACAATGAAGCCGACGATGTCTCAGAACAATCAAAACCACTCAGGTAACACCCTTGGAACATTCTTCTTCCCATCGGAGTCTCTAACGCATCATCAAAGAACTGTACCTATCCCCAGGGTGCCAGTATGGTTTGACAGCAAGGAATGACTTGCTCCCCTCCCCCACCAGCAGACACAAGCGAAACAGACTGAAACATTTGTCCCATCTACCTTCTCCATGCTACAACCTACCCTAATTGGAAGGCCACATGGGTAAGATGTGTTTTTCTTCCTCTTGAGTGTAGACAGGACCTCTTCCAACCAGGAGACAAAGAGGAATAGATGTCACACCTGAGATTAGATTACATGATGCATGACGCTACAAGTCCCTGTGTTCTAGGGACTTGTTCACCTTAGCTGGCTTTGAAGAAACAAGCCATCATGGATTCAGGGAGCTGAGCTCTGCCAGCCCCTGAGGCAGCCTACAAGCAGTGCCTTCTCTACTAAAGCCCTGGACTGCTGCTCCGGACTCCTGGAAATGGGAGACAAGTGTGTGTGTCTGACTGTGAAATGCTTCTGCCCATCTGTCATGGAGCAACAGAGAATACAGAGTGAGGGGTTTCAGGGGGCACCACTAAGCTCAGAAGGGGCACAGCCACGTCCTCAGCCTCAGTTTTCCCAAGTGTGTGGAGGGAACTGGGATAAGGAAATCAGTGTATTTCATGGCACCAATAGTGACACACTCAGATATGAACCATGAAAAGGTTTGCAGATGGTCACATTCTGTAAAGTTGGTTAATAAACAACTTCCCATTTCCTTAGATTTACATTGAACCCAAAGTTTCCAGAGAAAGCCTCATACTGGCTTCCAAAACCAGTATACTGAGAAGGAATCAGATTACATTTATGCCTCCAAAGCAAGTTCTCTTACTTTTTAAAGTTTTAATTGACATATAATGCTTGTCCATATTTTAGAATGCTGGGGTACAGTACCATTATCTGGAAGACACATACAATGCCTTGTGAGAATGTCAGTGTGGTTAGCAGTCGTTTTGGCCAGACAGGTTTTTCAAAGTGCTCTTTCCTCGCTCCTACACCTGGCTAGCACCTACCTCTCCATGCCTCCCAGCATCCTTGCAAAGACAAGGTGACCTCTCAGCCTCCTGAGTTCCCGTGGCCCCTGTACTAATCTCGTGTCATTATTTATTCCAGCCTTCTATGATCTCACTGTCTTCCATTCCACCTCCCCACGAGCCATCACCCCTCAAGGACAGGAATGATATCTTACTCATCTTTGTGTCCCCAGCAGCTGGTCAATAGAATTATATATACCATGTACCATTTATGCGTGTGAGTGAGAGAGAGAGAGAAATATATATCTGAATGACATGAAACATACCCACAAGGGTACTCCAAAAAGTTGATGGAAATAAAATTACATGTATTTTGATGATCAAAAAATTGATATTCATGCACTCAATAAGTCTTTTTAAAGTTTATAAAAATGCATATTCTGGAAAAAAAACTTGACATGGATTTCAAAGTTTTTCTTACACCACAATAAACTTGTTAAATTCCTTTTTTTTTTTTTAGGAACATTTTGAAGTTTTTGTGTGTGTCCATTATGGAGGCAGAATTCCCAACCCACACAACTCCTCTGTGAGCGAAGGAACAAATAGTCCTGCAATCCTCTTCTTCCAGGTAGGCCAGAGCTTGCTGTAGCCTTTTCCTTATCTAAACTGAGGTAGACGCATCTGGCTCTCTTGCAGGTGCAGTCAGCTCTCCTGTTTCAGGCCCCTCAGGCAGCTGCCTGCATTGCTTTCTGGGTTGGCAGCTCAGTTGCAAGTCTTGAGCATCCTCCTGAGAGGTGGGAGAAAAGAGGGGGTGGCTGTGCTAGTGTTTAGATCTAGAAAAAGAAGCCTTAATTAGGCTGAAACTGGGACCATTCCCATCAGCTCGAGGAGGAATGAGAGATACAGGTGCAAGGAAGGGGAGGAAGACTCAGTAAACCCAGAGCAGAGACACTTGTCCCATGAACCCAAAGGGATCTAGGGAGCTGATGACAGACAGGAATACTCGCCTCACTTCCTCTGCTTCACCACTCTTCAAAGAGGCAACACCTTCCAAGTCTCACTCCATTTGCAGGTGGGACTCAGCAACCATTCCAGCTGAACTTGAACCCCATGACTTGCCAGCTATGTGACCCAAGGTGAGTCAACCAAACAGGCAGAAGCCCATTTCCTGACCAAAAGTCAAAATAGTATTCCCAGCCCCATAGGGTCACTCAGACAAATGAGGTCAAGAAGCCACAAAGCCTGAAATATAATAAACAATGCTTAAATGTCAGCTCCGGTTCTCCCAAGACCCTTGCCCTTGGGACAGCAGCTGCTTGAACCCAAAGGAAAATGCTTCCTTCAAAGAAAATGAGATTCTACACCAGGTAGAACTTTGAAGCAAGGGGACTTGCATTGTGCAAAGTGCAATCTCAAGAAAGCCATGTGGAAGCTTGCAGCAGGGCCTGAGAGTCAACCGTGAGAGGGGCTTCAGTATCTCCCCAGTAACCCAAAGCATCTGCCTGACTGGCACACAATATTAATGTGCCCTTTATTCCTCTCTCAGACAAACAAGAAAACCAAGGCTCAATATTGCAATGGCTTTCCCAGAGGTCTCATGCTGGAACTCAGGGGCACTGGGTATCAATGCTGCATTCCCAGAATTCTGTGCTCTTTACACCCCCTGTGACCACTCTTACTGTTTTTGGGGGGTGATTCCCACACACTTTTCCTTCTTCTCCCTGTCCCCTACTGTAGAGTTGTCACACATACTCCTCTCATCTCCCCTACCATGTCTAGATTAGAACAATTCAGCCATACGTTTTACAATAAAACAAGTTCAACAGAAAGAGAATTCATGGACTTCTATGCCCAAAGTGTTTAACACATTTCCCCCTTTATGTCAAAGGACTCTTCTGAGAAGAGTAAAGGCATCTGTCTGAGTCTTAAACAATCACAGAGGTTGCTGCATGGAGACTATAACACTGTTTCCTATAACTGCTGACCTGCCCACTCTGCTCCTGGGGACCCACAACCTCTGTAGAACCCTTTAGAGATGCTCCCCACAGCCTCTGCTAGTTCCTCTCTGGGCCCTAGTTCCTCTCAGGACAGGCAGCATGGCCTTTGCCAGTGGGACTCCTTGGCTGCTGCGGGTTCAGAGGAGTGGGGAGGCCAGCTCGGGGAAGGGAGATTGTCTTGCAGTGATGAATAGGCTGTCACTACAAAGGTCAGCTCAGCTGTGCAGGGCCCTCATCTGTTAGAGCTGGTGATGCCCACAGCTGGTGGATACATGGGTGGGCCCTGGGAACTCCCATTTCAGAATTGCACAGCTGGAGCTTCCAGACATGATGCTTGCAAGCCATGAGTGGCAGGCCATGTGTCATAAGCACTGACTCCCATTCGGGTCTACTCTCTTTTTCCCCTTGCACTGTGAGTTTTGTGGACAACAAAGGGGGAAGTGTCTCATCAGGCCACCAGTGGTTGTCCAGGCACGATCCCAGGCATGTCCATAACATCACAGAACAGGCTAGGCTTGAAGTGAGCCTAGGACCCCCAGCCCAATTCCATCATTTCCAACTGTGTTTTGTGGGTCAATTATATTGCCTCTGTGTCCCAGCAGAAAGCCAAAGGATACAAAAAGAGTTAACATAGGACTGTTTAAAAGGTCAGGAAGCCTCAGGAACCAATGACAGGCAAGGACACTTCAAGGGTATAGGAAAGTGCCTTCAGCAGACAGTGGCTTCAGGAGCAGTGGCCTTCTGTACTAAGATGCAGCTAACCCTGCATAGACACACACACTTTCTTTCCTACCATGACAAGCCTAACCAGAGCCAGAGGGCAAGGGGTTGGTAGAAGCTGTTCCTGGGGGTCAGCTAAGGACCTAGGGAGGGAAAGATGTCCAGCAGGGTCTGTCAGAGCTGTACTCCCCATATCAGTAAAACCAAGTGATCATTTCTACAGGATGATGGACAAGAGTCAACATGAGAACATGTGCAAAGCTCAATTTCCCAAGATCCTCCTCCCTGCCCCAGTGCCCTGCGTTAATGTGACTCTGCCCTAAACCCAAAAACTCGGGACACTCAGGACACTCTCCTTCACCATGAGCTCCCCAGAAATGATGTGCTTTATGCTAAGAGTGGATCCCTCCCTCACGCCTCCTACTAGCACTCAGGGGCTGTCTGCTTAGAAAGCATTGACACCTAAAATGGAAACCTTGGCTTACAAGGTACCTGGTCTCAATCAACACTCGTGGGAGCCCCGTGAGGTGAATGTGTTTGTGTTCACATTCCCCACAGCAGGAACTGAGGCTCTGGTTAATGCCTTTGTCTAAAATACATGTGGCATGAATAAGGGAGCTAAGATGCCCACACCAACCTTCATCTTCTGGGCCTGCGTACCAGCTTCTATTCCACATTCATACCTGACATGGAAGGCTTTGTCTCTCTCAGGTTTCTGAGCCACCCACCAGAGGATAAGATCATTCTCCATGCAGACAGCAAAGTCCCTGCAGAATTCTGCCATGGGCACTTGTCCCCAGGCTCCCATGGGCTTAACGCTTGCAGTCCCCAGCCGTAAAACATACCAGAACACTCTGGGGTGCTGGACCACTCTGTCCTTGCTCCAGGAAGGAGCACCATGTCTTGGAGTTCCTATCCCCCATTGTGATTTTCAGCTTACAGTGATGACCTGGGATCTGGAGAATGACCACCCAGCACATTCTGGACAGCTGACCCCTCTGAAGATGAGGTAGCCCAGAACTCCTTATGAAACCAGGCACAAGGGCCCTCCCCAGGACTTCCTAAAATCACACTCTTGCTTGGCTTCTCAGGAGAGCACTTCCCTCCCAATTCGCCTACACACAAGTCCTGCCTCAAAACATACGCCTGAAGCACCTGCCCCCAAGATGTGCCCGGACCCCCAAATCCTTCCTCAGCACTGGCTAGGTCCTCCTGGTGGCATGACCGTCAGACTGGACCAGTCTCTCCCAGACCAGGAGTGACCTCTTTTCTGTTCCAAATCCTCAGACCTTCTGTGCAATTGCACACTATTCTAAAATTGCAAATGTGTGTGTATAAATATAAAATTCTCTATCAGCACCCTTAAGAATGCAAGAAAAACCTCCACAATTTGTGGTAGCAGGTCTGCTTATGTAAGCAACAGGAAGTCTTATCTGGCTTCTCTCAGGGATACACAAATAGACCTAATTCCCCTCAAATATCATCTCCCCTGTTGAACTCATACCTGGAATTTCATTCTTAGGGTTTTGATTGCTGCTCTAACTATACATCCTACCTGGAGTTACACTTGACCCTGTTATCGCAAAGCTTACAAACTTTAGCTTGCTTGGAATATCAGTTTATTCATCTATAGAACAAAGAAACACCACAATCTCGGGGGTTGGTGTGAAGATATGAAGTCCATAGAAAGCTTTTGAAATGGAAAAAATTATCCTTGTCACCAGGTCTCTTCAGCCAAAATTCCCTAGGCTAAAGGTCATTGCTGCTTCCATGCCTTTCAGCCTGATCAGCAAGAGACTGGATGAACCCAGCAATCCAGTTACATTTTCTCCTGCAAGGAATGGAGCACTGACTTGAAATGGCATACACAAGGAGGAAGACTAAACAGCACATGACGCAAGTCTCACATAGGCCTTTCAGGGCTAGCTAAGACACTGTTTAATTATTTCATCAAGGACCTGGTATCTGCCAGGCTTCCAGTGTACCAGCTTTTGTCTGATGGCTTGAGACTCCTCCTGATTACCTTGTGGTCACAAGGTGGCTCAGCATTACTAGTCATCAGCATAATACAAATGTATAAACCAAGGCGACTCCCTCACACACCTGCTCAAATGGGAAAGACAGTTTCAGTTGACTGTACCCACGGATGATGAGGATGTGGACCAACTGCAACTTGCATTCTATGCAGGTGGGAATGTAAAACAGCACAAGCATTTTGGGTAACAGTCTGCATTTCTGTGAACAGTGAAACATATACCCATCATGTCATCTGAGCATTCCACACCTAAGCACTCATACATGAGAAGAGAAGGCTTATGTTCATGGAAAGTCGTGTCCACACAGCCCAAACTGGAAACAATCCAAGCATTCATCAACAGGTGCACCAATACAAAGAAATGGGGATGACCTTTTGCTACATTCAACCCTGCAGATGAGTCTCAAAGTTATAAGGACACGAAAGAAAATGGGCAAGAAGGAGAACATGATTCTTCCACATAAAATTTTAGGAAATATAAAGTAGTACACAGCAACAGGAAGTTACCATGGTTGCCAGAGAGAGGATGACAGAGGGGGCAGGACAAAGGGACATGGGGAAGCCTTTGGGGAATGATTCACGTGCTTGCTGTCTTGAGTGTGCAATTTCACAGTGCGTACGTGACTTAGTTTGTCTCTGCAACTTTAACAGAGTATCAGACTTGATAATTTAAGAAGAACAGGTAGGTTCTTCCACACCAGCAGAATGGATAGCTGGTGAGGGTTGCTCTCTGCTTCCAAGAGAGGATCTTGACCTCATATCCTCCAAAGGAACAGAGCACTATGCCCTCACATGGTGAAGGGACGGAGTGGAGAGGAGCCCCATCACAGCCACAAAGGCAGAGCCTTGAGGGAAGCACTTCCCCAATGTCACCAACGCACCCAATGCTGCTGCACTGGGATTAGGTCTGCAACACTGGAGTTCAGGCAAACCCATTCAGAGCATTCCCATGAGATGTCAAAACATATCTCACTGTAGGCTTTGAACGTGTGCTGCTTACCATATACCAATTTGGCTCAATAATCCTCTTTAAAAATTACTTGAGCAGGAGGGAGAATAGAAGAAAAAGGCAGAATGATCAAGCCAAACAAAAATGAGTTCACCTCCACTTGGGAAACCCTGGAGAAACATTTGAAGAAGATCATTTTGGGTGACCACAGGATGGCATTTTTTTGTTTCCCAGGCATATTTCTCAAGTATCTGTTTTGTGCTAATAACATGTGAAACCCTGAGGATGTGACACATGAAAATAGCCTGCACTTCAGCAGAGAAGGTCAGCAAAGAGCAGCCACAACAGGACAGCCCAAAGCACCAGGACTCCAGGGCCTACACACTGTATTTCATCCTTGCATATGCTGACCATCCATCTCCTCATAAAGGATTCAGAAACCCAACCTTTCCTTTGATAAGCTTTGGAGTTACCTGATGGTAGCTTCACTGCTGGTGAAGATTATACAATGCTCTTTCTGGTTATGTTACACACTGACTCTGACGACATACCACCATGCTACCCTGGACTCACAAACCATGTTATCCATTGTTCTCTTCCTGCTTCTACCTTGGTTCCCATTATTAGATGGGAATCAAGCACCTGCAGCAAAGGAAGCATGGATTGGGTGCTGGACACTTGAAAAGCACCACATCACCACACTATCTGTGTAACTATGGGACTATGGGAAACCTCCGTGAAATTTTCACCGTGCACAATGGAATAATACATAGTATCCAGGATTGGTGGGAAATAAGATATAACGCATTCAGGAACCACATGCCATGCCTAAGTCACAGCCCATGTTCAGTTAATTGCAACTATCATTGATAATAATAATTCCAATTTTAACTCCATGATTCATTAGCACTGACTGTATCCACAGGTAACAATGTCACTGTTGTCATGTCATTTCTTCTTTTGAAACGTGAGAGCTCCTGTGCTTATTTCCCAGCCTGAGAAATACATAGTAGCAGGCTCACCATGAGAATCACATTAGAAATGTGTTGCATTAGCATACACTGAGCACTTGCTAATCGTAGCAACGTGCTTGGTGTTGATGCAAGAAAGAATTTTGGACAAGACATCATCTGCAACCTCTAGCAGCCCAGAAAGTATCAGCTAAAAATTAAGCTGAAGTGGGAGGGAAGAACACCGAGGAACACGGCGTCGCTTCCCCTAGTCTGGAGGAGAGATCAGAAAGGGCTTTCTGAAATACATACCATCTGAGCAAGGCTGAGAGAATACATAGGGTTCATCCAAGAAGCAAAGAATGTTTTCCAGCCACACAATCAGAGAGAGCCAACAGATGAGAGAACCCTGCCTGCCTGGCATGACTGGAGCTGACCATGAGAGTTGACTTGCCACTCTTCTACTCTTCCCCTCTCTGTTGCCTGCACACCAGCAGCAGCACAGAGCTTTGCTTGAACAGAAGCTGCTCTCTGTTTTTGGACTGATCCAGGCATAGGCATCGTCCAGGGATATGATACCTCTTTCCAGCAGGCCGTGTGACAAGGCTTTCTGCTGGGAGCACAGACACAGCTTATGACAGAGAAAGACTCCTTGGCATAGAAATCTCAGGCAGGCATTGCAATCCTCACATCACAGTCATGTTCCCTTTGTCATCAATGGCCTGTGATTCCAGGTTCATGATGAGTCGGTGATTCTTCAGAAGAGGCTGGAGCAAAGAAAGGCTTCTGGGTGGCTTTATTCGACTGTCCCTTCCAGCCCCTTATGCAGCTGCTCCAGCCCCACCCCATCCCACACTCCCGGGATGACTGATCCAGAGTGACAAACTGGGAACCACAGAAAGGAAAAGACATACACTCAGCACCTCATCAGGTACCCATCACCATTCCCACCCTACAGAGAAGGAAATTGAAGTCTATTGTGAAAAAAATGGTTCGTCTAAATCACAGAGACTATAGGTAAAAGAGATAGGATTTTAGCTTTAATGTGCTTGGCTCCACAAATGTGTGCTGTCTCATTTATATCAAAATGCATTCTGGATCCAAACAGTAAGTGGAAATGTAAAGTGTAAGTTTGGCTCTTATGGAAAAGAAATCTACAACTCATCAGTGACTCCTATGCTTCCTCCCAAGACTGACTAAGCCAGTGGTGAAGTTGCACATGGAGTCTTAGGAGGCTCCACAGGTTTCTAATGTAACAAGTAATGAGATCTAATTTACATTGTTAACTTTAATTTTTATTTGAGAGACAGGCAGAAAGAGATTTCCCATTCATTGGTTCATCCCTAAGAAGCTGCACTAACCAGGACAGGATTGAGGTCAAAGCCAAAATCAGAGAGCTCAATAAAGGACTCGAGACATAGGTGGTAGAGATTCAAGTATTTGAACCGCCATCCACTGCCTCACAGGGTGGATACTAACCAGAAGCTGGAATCAGGGGCTGCAGCTGGAAAACACACCCAGCTCCTCTGTGTAGGAAGCAGGTGTCTCAGCCACAGGGCCAAAAGCCCACTCCTACAACAGAATTTTAAATACAGTCTTCTGTATAGAGAGTAAATTGTAAAGACCAATGCATGGAGCACATAGACGAGCTGTGAGGCTTTTATAAAAGCTGGAGAGTGTAATGGTGGTGGCTGGGCAATGCAGCCCCGGGGGAAAGAAGAGGATACACTCACAGTTATCCTGGGTGTGACACCCACATGCTTTACCTGTGGGCTGGATGTGGAGGTGAAGTGCTAACATGAATTTAACAGGATTTCTAGCTCTGGGACTTGAATGATTTGGAAGATAGTGGTGACATTTACCAAGGTTGTGAACACCAAGTAAAGAGCAACTTCAGAGATGAGGTGGGAAATTAAGACTTCTTGATATATTAAGTTGAGGTGCCCATTAGTCATCCAAGTGGAGATGTCAAGTGGCAGGATGTATGAGTCTGCGGCACTGATGTTAGTGCTGGAGATACAAATTTGGAAGTCATTATCACGAAGATTGGATTTAAAGTCACGCAGACAGAAAGGGTCATTTTAGGAGACTCTGAAGGTAAAGAAGGAAAAGGGACCCTGAATGGAGGACCTGGAGCCATCTAACACCAAGGCCCATGGCCATGGAATGGGATCCAACAAAGACAGCAGTGGGAGCAGCCTGGAGGGAAGAACAAGGGCCAGAGAGCACTAAGAGTGAAGCCAGGGAGTCTCAATAGGCCAGGGGCATCATCCATGCAAACGTAACTGGGATGTACAGGTGATGGCAGCCCACCTAGAGTTGACAGTGGGTGGTGCCGGCAGACTCAGCTCAGTTGGAGCAGGTGGAAGAGGAGATGGGAGACAGGGAAGAAAAATGACACTAAAGCAGCCACATTGTGAAGGAGAGCAGTGGGTGACCTCACCCCCAGTAGTTACCCTGAAAGGATATTCCCCAGAACAGGAGCCAAGTCCTCTGATCAGATGGGAGCTGGGGCAGCTCATCCACTGATGTGGGTGCCAGGGTGAAGAGTGTAGAAGCAGACACAGGTGGGTATGGTAGTGGAGAGGGAAAGTTCCCAGTCTGATGGCTTTCTGTCAAAGATGGGAGCAAGTCAACAACAGAAAGTGGAGGTGGCAAAGGGCTGTGGGGTGTGGAGGGGAAGCACAGCAGGGCAGCCATCACTGTCCCGTGGGACCACCCTGCAATGCTATGTGTGTCTCCTAACAGCTTCTGGCTGGGTTGAGGATTTTACTGGCCCAGGGAAGCCAATGAGGAGCACACACACAAAGGGATCTGGCAAGTCTGGTCATACTGATGGCCTTTAGGTCTCATATCTCCTCTCCTGGGAGGTTCAGTCCCCAACACTGCAGTCTCTTTGAGTAGACACAAGGCAAAGCTGCTTCCACATCAAAGTCAAAGTATGCTACAGGCAGATATGGGATGTAGAATGTGAAATAATAACAAAAAGAGCAAGCATTGCCTGAACCATCAGGGTCCAGGTCTGAAGCAGCTTCTCCATCTGACCTTGTGGAACCTCCCTCCTCCCAGGCTGTCCACATCCTGCTAAAGCAAAGGACTGGGCCACACCTGCTGTTTGCATGCCTTTCTTGTTCCATCAGCAGGCCCCTTTGACAAAACATTCACAACGGCTCTAAGGCACAAGGTCTGGTCTGATTAAGAGGCCAATGGAATCCAAGGCCCCTAGCCCAGCTCCCTCGGGACCTTCAGGCTTGTTGCTCAAGCCTCTCCCAATGCCCGGGAGCTCCCAAGTGCATAGTCTGAAAGCTGCCAGTCCTGACCCCTTGGACTACTGCAGAGCAGACAGCCTGCAGGTGCTGCTCCTGGTGGGTCCCCAGCCTCTCACAGAGACTGTCTCCTGATGACAGCTCAGCCCCCGTTCCTCTCCTGGGATGTTGCTGTCTTAAGTGATCCTGATGGATGCTGGCAGCAATTAGCTGAGAGAGAATTTCCCCCACAGAAAGGTGGGAACGTGCATTAGGCATTCCACACTGGGAGCCAAAACACAGCACAAAATTCATTAGCAGTTAGTAAGCAGTCCTACACTCACCCAAGGGTTAAAAGGAGACCCAAATCCTATAAATAAAGGGCCACTAAGGCATTTTAAATCTTAGCTTACACCAGAGTGGGATTTCCATCTCTTTAATTTGCAGTCTTATTTCCTGGGCCTGTCAGATCTGGTATGTGTTTAGGGTTTTTTGTTTTGCTTTTTTTTTTTTTTTATTAAATCAAGCACCTGTCAGGTGTAAGTTTGTTTCATTGTCAATGAAATGGCCAACCTAGCCATCACGAGATGTCCAACAGGAGCCTGGGCTGCACAGAGCTTCTGAATGGGGTGCCTCTTTTCATGTCCCAATGACTCTGTTTTCTAACAAATCACATTAGAAAACCTTCACCTTTCCAAGTGCTGGCATTCTGCATTATTTCCTGTCCCTCACCCTCATGGGTGTTCGTGAATTGTTCCATTGAACATCTTCTGTGTAACAGGGTCTGAGCCAGAGCCTGGGTAGCCGACAGCAAGCTATTTTATCGCTGTCTCAATGAACCCTGGCCAAGGAAAGCAGCAGTCTTGGGGGTGAAGAAGTGCTGGAGAAGGAAGTAGAACTTGGCCATGGAGTGTGAAGCTGGTGACTGTGGAGTCAAGATGAAGAGGTCCATGTGATCCAGGGTCAGTAGCCTTCAAGAGTTCCCCCAGATGAGAGCACCTGAGATGGAGGCCACCCACTGGAGAAAAGTACTCTGGAACAGGAAGAGCAGATGGGCACAGGGCATTGCACGTGAAGGACATAGGGCGACAGAGAGACAAGGTCAAGCCACAGACATCCAAAGGCTTAGGGTCTGAAAGAAAGGGCAATCGTAGAAAACTTGTAATGTGATAGTTACATTCACATTTTCGTGTGAAAATCATAACTGCAATGCTTACAACCCTTGTAGCTATCAGTTCTAGGAACTTAATTCCAACTGGCTTACATGTGACATTCCTGAGATTTTGTTGGCTTTAGGCATAGAAGAGTCCAGATGTTTAAGGGATGATGGCAGGACCCAGTCTCCCCAGTCTTAAATGCATATTGGCTTTGATGTCAACAGCCTTCTAGCCTTCTTTCAGACCCTGCTGGCAACTCCAGGCAAATCTAACAGCTGACATTCATAATCAGCCCAGATACCATTTCTACTGTTTCCTAAATACCCAGCCATGTAAACCTCAGGCAACTCCACAGAGTTGGTGCCTTCCTATCCTTCTGTCATGGCTGAAGCATCAAAAAGTGAAGTCACTTGTGCAAAGCCATCCAACTAGTAGTGACAGAGTTGGACTGGCGGGGCCCACACAGCAGACAGGAACCTTAAGTAAGAGATCTGCAAATTGTAATAATGGCAGAAAGCCCCTGGGATTTTGTGTCATCAGACAGAATGGGGACCCATGTCCATCCCCAAATCCTGAGAAGTGCAATTTGATCATTGGCGTTTGACAATTGCAGGGACTTAGGTCCCTCCTGAATCCAGGAAAGGCTGTTTCTGTCCTGTAAATCTGATTAACTTACACTGGGGAGCAGGTGACACAAAAGGGAACTACAGCATCAGAAAGGCAAGTAGTTGCAGAAGAAATCAACAGCAACAACAACAACCTCGCACAAACACCTGTCTCCATGTATGTCTGTGTGTGCTGCCTCTGATCCAGCTTCCTGCTGGTTCAAGTTCATCAAGACGGTGGCCCAAGTACATGGGTTTCTGCCATTCAGGCTTCAGCCCAGACAAGCTGTTGCGAACACTCAGGAAGTGGACCAGCAGATGAAAGATTCCATCTCCTCCTCTGTCTATTCCTTTACTCTTGCTCTTATTCCTGCTGCTTTTCAGAGCAAATACAAATCAATAAATTAAACATTTAAAACACAACAGAAGATAAAAGCGACCATTTCAATCTCGTTTTGTGTCCCAAGGGAAGGTGGACCCTTCCTCTTGGCACTGCCGACGGGCATTTCTGTGTCTGGCAGGGCCTTGGCCTGTCCCAGCCTCTCCCTTCCCTACCCCAGGTTCGAGATGACAGGCTTCTGAGGGATGAGTGATGGTGGGGCAGAGACTGGAAACATCACCATCTACTGCAGGCTCCCAGTCAGCTCCAAGGGAGGAAGAAAGGGTCAATTAGCTTGGCAACTTCTAGAATAGCAGAGAGTCCCATGGGGGATAAAGCTTTCAGCGAAGAGTTCAAAGTTTAAGATATAAATTAACTTTTATTTCTCTTTCTTATCAGAGTCCACGTTGGAATTGTCTCTTCTCTCTCACTCTCCCTCCTTCCTGTGTTTTCCACTTTCTCTGACAAAATGTTGGAGGCAGCTGAAGATCCCTTTAGCACCCTTCCTGGCTCTCTCTCTCTCTAGCTGCTTTTCCACTGGCTGTTGGAAGAGCTCTCTCCTCCAGGGCTTGCTCACTCAGACAATAAGGCCAAGAGGTCATGGAGATGAATGCTAGACCAAACTACCAGGCTCAATCACTAACCGCTGTGTGACCTCAAGCAGCTGACTTAGCCTCTTCATAGCCCAATTTCCTCACCCACCAAATAAGAGAAATAAAAAGGGCTTTTGCACCAAAGGATAATGGAAAGACTGTACAAGGGCTGCAGATGAGCACACAGAAGGAGCTCAATAAGTGCTGGCTATGTTTAGTAGAACAGGTTTAGAATGCTTCTCAGGCAGCATAGCCAAGACAACCCCCCCCACACACACACACACACAACCACCACTAAACCTGCATTATGCACTAGGGTTTGTATCTGTTGGGCCAATGGCACCAGGTTCTTTGGCCTTCCCTCTCCCATGTGTCTGTCTGTCTGTCTGTCTGTCTGTCTCTCTCTCTCTCTCTCTCTCTCACACACACACACACACACACACACACACACACACACTTTGCTATTGTCCAGGGTTTGGTCATTCCTGGGGCAACTTCACAGACAACACCCCAGATCCCAGTCCCATTCAGATGTTTAACATGACCCTGGCCCTCCATGACTGGTACAGGCAGATTGAGGTTTTTGCTTCCCCTGGAAAGCTCTGAGACCACCAAGCAAAGTGTCCCACTGCTGCCACAGCCCTGACAAAGCCACAAGTCAGAGAAGCACTCGCTCAGCCTCCTTAGCCAATGCCGGTCACCAGAGCTGTTAGGGATTGCCTCACTCTCCCACCCCCTCTTCCTGCTCATACAGCTTATCCAGGCTCCAACTCCTAACCTGCCCTGAACCCTGGGTTGATTGAATTAATCAGAGCGTCAGACAGCAGTCGCTCAGCCCAGAGGCCACCTGTGCTCCATATTTGGAACTCCATTCACTGGGAAAAGCCGAGTCCCATGGAGAGCCCATGGATTTGAGTTCACTGAACATTGCTTTGGGCAAAGAGTAATTTTATTTCCTCTTCCCCACCCACTTCAAAACATCAATGAAGTGTTTTTGTGGTGTTGCTGACAGCAGATGTCACTTCGAAGCTGGAAATAAAGTCTTCTTTGAGCTATTTATAACCAACTGGCAAACAGAAGACAGTGGGAAGGGAACTCATAGGAGGTTGAGAAAGATGGGTGAGCTGGCCCCTCCAACGCAGCCCTGCCCAGCCCTTGGCACCCAGTCCTCATCTGCAAAGGCGGGTGAATGCCTCTGTCCCAACTTCGAAGGTGGAAGGAGGTATAAGATGGGAAGGTGAAGGATGAGGAGTCAGCTGGGGAAAGGGCAGATCCTCACTTGGCAAGAAAAAGAGGTATGCTTTGTAAATTCTCAAGTGCCTTACACAAGCAGCATTGCAAAGACACTCAGGGAGCTTTCCTCAAAGAAGGTACTTTAAACTGGGGTCCAGGACCTCGAGAGCATCAGGGGGTCTTAGGACCACTTGCAGTTTTATTTAAATCTACAATGAAGGAGGATCTCCCTGGAGAGAAGGACTTTAACTTGCATTCAAATCTTTAAAGATTTGTTTTGAAAGCAGAGCATCAGAAAGAGAAAGGGAGGTCTTTCATCCAGAGCTTCATTTCCCATTGCTACAACAGCCAGGAGGGGGTCACGCCAAACTCTGGAGCCAAGAACAGCATCTGAGCAGAAGGTGCCCAAGTGCGCAGGTGCGTAAGCAGGAAACTGGCTCAAACGTGGAGCAGCCAGGGCTTGAATCAGCTGTCTGTCAGTGCTGGCAGTGGCAGCTCGACCTGCAGCACCACAATACTCGCCCCTATGTTCCAGTCCCTAAAGAAGCCGGGAACTGAAGGCTAGTGAAAGATACAAATCTTCAGGTCTGAGTTCTAAGGAATGCGATGCTGGGGTACCACAGTTGCTAATGCTGTCCTGGACACCTGAAACTTGCCAAGGCAGTAAGTAGTTCTGCAAGGTCCTCACCACATGAAAGTAATTACAAAGAGTGAAAGAAATGTCAGTGAGTGTGAGCATCAGTGCACAATGTATTTCAAACTACTGTGCTGGGAATCTACAACACATACCATTTTTGGTTTTCAACTGGACTTCAACATACCTGGAGGAAGAGAATTAAAAAGCATTGGAGTTTAAACCTACTATCCCTGGTATGTCAGAGAGCTGCAACCTCAAATGCCAACTGGATCCAGGCAGATCACCTGAGCTGGAAGCTGGACAAGTCTGAGAAACTTACCATGAGATAGAGCCCAACCAGGTGACAATTTTTAATCAGCAATATGAGCGCAGAGGTTCCTGATTCTTTTGTGTTTTTAAGGGGGGAAAATGGAAACCCAGGTTTTTAATTATCTTTTTCCACTTAGCACCTGTGGCTAATTCAAAACTTAAGAAATTATTTGGGTTTGACAAAGAACATCAGCAGGTTGAGTTCAACCTAAAGACCACTATCAAGGAGACACCCAGTGAGATGTTCTCACAGCTGATCAAGAAGAACCCAAAGCCTGTATCAGGATTCCTCCAGTTGCAAAGGTGAGTCACCCTAATGTCCCTCTTGAGGTCACCTGCTCCCTCCACCTGCACCTCCTCCCTGCTGGCCCCTAGAAGAGACAGAAATACTGCGACAAGGAGGGCAGCCTCAATTCTGATAAATTCCTTGCATCGTACTCTGAATCAAAAGTCACGATAATAGTAGGAATCTCGGTGTACTACAACATATGTTGAATGTGGGATGTTTATATTGTTATTGGGTAAATAACCCAAATGTGTCCCCAAAGAAGTGAAAACAAGAAAGTGATTAAAAAATGCACACACAAGCAAAGTCAACGGCAGGATCTACTCACTTCAACCATGTCACAATCATGCGAGATCTAATCATGTCACTTCTGTGCTTAAACTCTCTGTCGTTACTTAAAACTCACAAGGTGTCAGAATCCAGGGGAGACACTGGTGGCTTCACCTTGCCTTTCCCACCCCACCCTGGCCTCTGCCTCTGACTCACTCACCCCACTTTTGGTTCATTGTATATCTCATGGAACAAAAATGAGCTTAAAACGGTTCCCTAAGCACCTCCAAACCTCTCAGCTTCTGTGTATTTGGGCCAGCCACTCATATCTCCCACATACACCTCATCTATGAAGCTGCTTCTCTCTTCTTTAGAGTCATCCCATCCCTCCTCCAGTTCTCACAGCTCTTACTTCATTTTTAGCTCTGTGAGCACAAGCCCACCTTTACAGCAGAGTTTACAACCTTTCAACAAGCCATTTCTCCTAGAAGCTTTGGGACAAGCCCACAAGTTATTCGCCAGGAACAGATTTTAACAAAATTATAACTGTGCTAGTTATAGGACTGACCCCCAATTTTGCCCAGAAACTTCTCTCTTCTCCTGCTTGGATGTTCCTTCTGGAACTCAAACTCCATCTCACAAGGCATCACAAGTAGCCACATGAAAGGTTCTTGTGGAGAACAGACACTCTATCATGCAAACCAGCTTAGTCTGGGGCACATCTCTAAATTACTCCAACCTGACACAGTCTCCCTGGGATCACAGGTGAAGTGACGCAGCTCTCCCAGCACCCTGGCAAGGCAGCGTGGGAAAGAAACCCTGCCCAGGAGACCCACAAAATCACAAAGAGAGATAACTTGGTGGAAGTCACTAAGTTTAAGGGTGGTGTGTTACACACACAAAAAGCAATCTCTGTCAAGTTTCTCAGTGACAAACAATAGAATCCATTAGATCTTTCATACAAGGACATTTGAGAGATTAAAGAAGGTCAGAGAGGATCAGAAAATCAGGCTTGGGGCTCATGTGCCATAATGCCAGAATCCTCTGATGGCAACCCCATTGCTGCTGCTGTGCATGGAGGGTACCTCAGCTCCTACGGCAGCTCCCCTTGCTAAGACACAGCCCCCTCCCCACTTCCTGCAAGTGGGCACCCTCAGAATGCATCCCACCCTCCTCCTTAACACCCTCACTTTCCAATCCAAGTTTAGAATCATTAGAAACTGGACTACACTCTATACCTCCCCCATAAGGGAAGCTTAAAAAGTGTGTTAGTTTCCTTATTAATGTTATAACAAAGAATCACATAGTTGGTGGCTTAAATAATACAAACTTATTGTCAGAAATCCTCCCTTCAAAAGACTAACACTAAGGTATTGACACCTCTGCTTTCTTTCTGGAAACTCAGGCTCCTCCAGCTTTGAAAAGCTGCCTGGATTCCTTGGCTCATGGCTCTCTCCACAACACTGCTTTTAACATCACGTATCCTTCTCCAGGAACCCTGTGCTTACACTGGGTATACCCACATAATCCAAGATAACCTATGTCAGTGTCACTGACCTAACCCTGTCTGCAGCATCCCTTGTGCCATGGAAAGTCGATGTCTCCGTGGCCTAGGACTCTGGGTGACCATTATTCTGGCCACTGTAATAGGTTTCTGGCTCCAAAAGAGGAAAAGGATTGGTGACTGCTATTAATCCTGTGCACAAATATTTCGTAATTCTGCATCCTTTTGGTCTCAAAGTAGTGATCTACTTCCCCGTCCCTGCAGAAAACGGTCATGAGAATGTGGATTGGTTTGGACACTGAAACAAGAGTAGATGTGACTGTGTAACTTCAGGATAACAGACCTCCTGTGTGATATTCTATGTTCTTTCTCTTTTCTCTTCCTCAGGCAAACAGTGACATTTCTGCCAGCCTGAGAACCTGAGTGAGGCAGAACCCCAAGATGACCCATATTGGCCAAGTTGCATCAATGAGAAATGAAATTTTTCATTCTAAGTAAGATTTAGGATCCTAAATTAGCTCATGCCAGGAATCAAAAGACTCAAGGCAGCCGAAAGTATGTCCACACCAGCACCATTTTATAGTTCTGTGCTTCCAAGTTTGTCTCCAAAAACAGCTGGTCACCCATCCTGAATGAGATACCTTGACCAAGATCCATAGACCCCATTAGAGAATCCAGAAATCCGTGATCAAGCTACAGCCTTCCAAGTTCAACTCAGTACAGCTCCTCAAAACTCCAGGAGGTATGTGTGCCTGATCACACACACATATATGCACACGCAAGCACACACATGTGCTTGTATACGCAGCACACACATGCACAGAGTCACACACACACTACAATATCACACAGAAGCTGCCCTGCCACTGCCTTCTTCTAGGTCCCCAGTTCCCTGCACAACCTTAGGCCAGAAAAACCACTGGACCACAGAAAAGAAATGGAAGTACTGATGCTAACTCCCTGAGTAACTCAGAAGCCTAAATAGGGATGAAGGGCTACGTCGGCTGACAGGAAAGAGACCTGCCTGGCTGAGCAGACAGACTGGACAGGCTGGTTATAATTGTGTCTGCCACAGCTTGGCAGCTCCAGGAAATGTAAGAAGACAGATACCCAGACAGCCAAGCCCTGGTGAGCAAACTAGCTTGGGGTCAGAACCATCCTCCCCTGACATGTACTTGTTAGAAAGGTTTTGACTAGGGACAGCTCTTTGCTGGGGAGCCAGGCCTGGAAGGTAGCTTGAAGGAAAAGGAGAAAACTGCTGGGTGCAGTGGTGTGAGGTGGGGGCCAGAACGGGTAGGAAAACTAGAATAGAATTTGTCCTAGAAATAAATCCAACAGGTGTACTTAGCCCAGGGCAGTTCTCGGTGAGTGAGGTGCAGAGGTGCGTAAGTTAGCTTCTTGTTACCTTAACCAGGAAGAAGCTTCTGGGGAAGAAATAAAGCTTGTTTGGGCATGCAGTTTTGGGGATGTGCAGCCCAGGAATGGGTGGCCTGAGAGGCTGTCATCTGATGAGGGCAGAATGCCACATGACAAGTCAGCAAGCAGAGAGACACAGGATGCACTCACCTTGCTTCATCCTATGTGGGGTCTCTGATGTCAACACAGCATAATCGTGAGCCTTCACCCTAGCAACCTGACCCCATCACTTCAGTTACATCAAGTGCCCACCCTCTACCCATTAGCCAATAATTAATTCTTTAACATAAGAATTCAAAGTTTAAAAGTCTGCACAGTCTCCCACCCCGCCCTCCACTGCCACCACCATCACCATCACCATCACCACCCTGCACGATGGCACGACTGGCTAACCCTCCACCTCTAAGCACCAGAATCCCATGTGGGTGTTAGTTCATATTCCAGCTGCTCCACTTTCATCCAGCTCCCTGCTTATGTCCTGGGAGAGCAGTGGAGAATTTTCCAAAGCCTTGGGACTATACATCCACATGGGAGACCCGAAAGAAGTTCCTGGCTTCTGGCTTCAGATCTGGTCAGCTTCAGCCCTTGCAACAATTTGGGGAATGAACCAGTGGATGGAAGATCTTTCTGTCTCTCTCTCTATAAACATGCCTTTCCAATGAAAACAAGTATACAGTTTTTTAAATATCTGTATGAATCCAAACCCCTGTCCAAGCAGCTTCTGTGATTTGGAGGAGACAAAATGCTGAATGTGAATCAGGCATATATTGGTTTACATCCAATCCACTGAGAATGTCTGGGAAGACCCAACTTAAAGTTTCACATGCCCTACTTCATTTTGTTGTTTTACATTTGTGCCATGCTGAAACACAGATCTGTCTTTCATTCATTTGTGCATTCATGTATTCAACCCTTCTAAGAAACATGAATAGGGTATCCTCCTATAATCTTGCAAGAAATGAAAGGGTCATAATGTCTGCCCTTAAAGCAGATGCAAATAATACAAGAATACCAGCAGATAGCCACAAACCTGCTGTCTCCAGAGGGTCAAACACACTTAGCAGCATTGCCCACAGAAACCATTTGAACAAAAAAAGAAAATACTAGAACTTCTATTTCTATTGCTTTTCTCTTGCATCTCCTAAATTTACATTTTATGTCTACGTATATTATATGATAAAAATAATTCAGTGTTACTTGTAAATAATCAATACAGGAAAGAATAAAAAGAAAGTATTTTGGCACTATGTGCTCAAAAACACATATTTACTAATACATAATAAGAAAGCTAGACAGAGCTACAGATGTTAGATTTCTTGGTTAAGGAAAGCAAGATAACTACACTTGATTCATCCTTATCCGCCTTCCCATTGAAATACTTACGAAAACAGACCCAGGAGAATCAAAGGTGCCGTAATACTGAAAACCTGAAATAATGTTCAGTTATCTACTAGAGCCCAAGAGGAATTTCTGCTAAGTGAACAATAGCTGGGCTGTGAAGCAGAAATATAACACCAGCAGGAAAAAGACAGGAGACCCTGTATCCCCTAACCGGAAGCCCACAGCAGCTTCCTCCAAGGAAAGAACAGGCAGGAGGTGTGGTGGTGCGGAGGCCAGTTAAGATGCCTGCCTCCCACATCCGAGTGTCTGGCTCGGATTGCCATTCCCAGCTCTGACTCCAACCCTGGACCAGCGGTGATGACATACGAGACTTGAAGAGCCTTCTGTCTCCTGGTGATGCCCCCAAGCCCTTGTAAGCATTTGGAAAGTGACACGGCACATGGAATGCCTCTCTTTCTAAGAAAACAGGCAAAGCAGGGAAAGTGGGAGAATTCAGTGTAACGCTCGACTGTTTAAAACAACCATCATCACTCAAGCAAAACTTGAGAGCATGGATATCAGCAGAAGCTAAGGAAGCAAGAGAGATACCTGGGCCTGTGTGGCAGCCCAGCAGTCAAAGTATTGCCTTGCACACACAAGGATCCCATATGGATGCTAGTTCATATCCCGGTGGCCCCGCTTCCCATCCAGCTCCCTGCCTGTGGCCTCAGAGAACTGAAAGAAATTCCTGGTTCCTGATTCCCAACTTTGGATCAACTCAGCTCTGGCCACTTGGGGAGTGAATCAGCAGACAGAATGTCTTTCTCTCTGTCTCTCCTTCTCACTATATATATCTGACTTTCCAATAAAAATAAAAAACTCTTTAAAAGAGAGAGACCTGAGCCACTGGCTGAGACAAAGAAAGGGACTTGGATTTCGTTTTGGAATGTGTGTGTGTGTGTGTGTGTGTGTGTGTGTGTGTGTGTATTTCTACCATCCCCTTAAAGTCTGTATCTTAATGGTGAGTACACAAAGGGTTTGCTAACAGAGGACAGCTCCACAGATTGGCCAGCACAAAGGAGAGGAGGTCCTTGCAACAGGCAGTGTGCCTCCTGAAGCTGGCACCCCCTGAGCCCTTCCATCTGCCTGTAATGCTTTGTAACTTGATCCTACTCCAGCTGCACTTCCCACACCAGGAAGACAAAGCCCCTATGCCAGGAAGGTTCCTTAGCTGTAAATGGCATAATTCGTTCTGTTAACATGTGCACAAAAGGAGCATGTTAAAGGCTATCAAATAGTTCAGAATATCTGACTGACTGCAAACCTACCAAACCCTAACAGGCTCATGGGGATTTTTGGACAAAAGCATGGCAATCATTGTTGTGTGGCAAAGGGATGATCAGAACTGAAGGGCAGAACTCCTACTCGCGTTGCCCTCCAAGAACCAAGTGCTTCCCACACTTTCAGGCAAGAACTTCCCCTTTCCAGAAGAAAGCCTCTTATTGCTCAATTCTGACTACAAATCTCAAACACATTCATCAGACTACAGGGACCTGACTCTCCTGCCTCTGTCCTAGCTGAAATCATGTCCCAAAAGGCAAATCTTCTGGATTCTACTTTGAGAAGGCAGGAGTCACAAGGCAGAAATTAATTAGGAAGCAGTGAGCCTCTTCAAAAGATACCAGACAGCTGTGAGTGACATATGTCAACTACAGAAGCCAGTACAATGAATATAAATCAATGGGAAGGAGAGGGGAGCTTTTGCTGCAGCAAGAGCCTCACTGTCCACAAAGATGTCATGATGGATACCAAAACCATTAGCATAGCTGTTGTAAATGGAACATAACCACAAGCTTAGTATTGTAGATACTGTTCTCTTCCATTTTTTCATTGGATTTCACAAAGTCTTAGTGAGATAAACCAGCTCAGGATTCAGTTCCACATCAGATTCTTTCTGGGGCCCAGCATAGGAAAACCCCAATGCTGTAGACTGGAAATGATCCCATCTTCATCCACAAGCATCCTATTATAATTCCTTTCCAGTGGACTCCAGGAACACAGGTGTGCTTTAAATATCAAAATGCATGCGTAAATTTGTTTGCTCATTCCTTTTCACCAAAGCCACCCATTAACCATCAGGTAACCAGATCAACACTCAGGTCCAGAGTTAGTGTTGCTGCTGTTTGGCTACCTAGAATCCAAATTCCTCACCTACTTGGCAGTAACCTCCAAGCTGTGTTATATAATCTTAGCAATGAGCAGAGTCCATGGAAACTTACAGAGACTAGGTTGCCCCTTGCCCCATCATCCAACAGCCATGTAGTCACACGGCCTTATCCAAGGCCCCCAACTTGGACACTGAAATTCACCCGTGTTCTCAGCTTCCTTGCCTCCAGTGGTTTCTGTCAATTGACTGAGTGTTGTTTCCAGCCTTTTCAACAGTGCTCTATCTGCCAGCACACTTTCCAAAATTATTTTCCCACTTCAGTCACTCAGAGTCAAAACCTCATGAGTACTACAGTGTTAATATAATACTAACCATTACAGAAGTTAAGGTTCTTGGCCTATCTGGCTTTCTCCAGACCAGAAAAACAATTTTTGTTGGAATCTCTTGAAACCTTCCTATTTCAACAAACATCCTTGCTTGCACTTTCTGCACCCAACTGTTCTAGCTCATGGAAAGGCAAAGACAAATAAGTGATAGTCATTTCTCACGAGGAGTTGGCAGCTGGGAAAAGCTCAAAGTTATATCAAAGCACTCCTGCCTATCAGCACTGCCACACACCTAGGATCAAATTAGAAGTCACTGACCTCACCAAAATCTAGTTTCCTGTAACAAAAACATGAGAACCAGAGAAATGTTTTCCAAAGCTTAACAGCAATTTCTAAGAAAAACTGGGACCAGAACTCAGCTTCTGGAATCCCAGGCCAAAGCCTTTTCCAATTCATCGCCCACCTGCATGGGATTTAAACAGTAGACGTCATCCACCCTTCTGTTGATTTTTGCCAGCTGGCTGGCACTGAATGCTGGCAGGGGCTGCCAACTGGCTGACTTGTAAATGCCCACTTAAGCCCAGCTGGGGTCATCTGCAAAAGAGAAGCGCTGTCTGGGGAGGAAAGCATCTCTGTGGAGGCCCTGGGCAGCTCTGAGCAGGACAGGTGTGGCGCTGGCAAGTGCCAAGGAGGCGTGAGAGCAGAGCTGCACGGGAGCCTGCCTGCCCAGCTTCCCCCACCAGCCTCAGGAGCATATGGCCCCTAATTAGCCACCTGGGAGCAGGTGATTGTGCCACCTATAGAGAATTACAGCTTCAGGTGAGAAACACAGCAGCAAATGGAGTCCTGGTAGACTAAGAAAACCTGCTTTTATGCAAATGCCTTCAGTAACCATAAACAAAAGGGGGCAGACAGGGCCTGGAGTTGACAGACTGGTGAGATTGTTATTCTGTCAGATTGGATCCTGGGTATCACACACCTGCCTGGGTATCACTCACCTGCCCAAGGTCCCCACTGGAACAGTTACGCAGCTGACACCCAGCAACCCTTGGGAATACAAGGGAGCTTGTAGCTCTAATGACTCATGATTTTCACGGTTAAGAAAATTCACTTTACACATGAAACTTAGTCAAAGTTCCTTGGAAGAGGCTCCCTTCCAAGCCACATCAAGCCGGGGACACGGGGAGCAGGGCAGAATCAGGAGCCAGATTATCTCTAACTCCTGAGGCCAACACTGTCTGGTTGTGTCACCTTACAGGGTGACACTTCACTTCTCTGTTCCCAAGTCTCCTACCTGTGAAATGAGGACACTGTCATGTAGGGAACTTGAATACTGATGTTGCAAACTCCTATAAGAGAGCCTGGGACACTGGACATACTCGGTCAGGGCTGCTGTCACTATCGCTATTTCTCCCTGCTTTGGCACTCACTGACGTGGAGGTGGGTCAGCAGCTTGTCCCCTGGCCCTGATGCTCCTTCTCTCCTGTGAGCCCCACTTTACAGGCTATGACACACTCAGGTCTGTGACATTCTTCCAAGGTACCGAACATGTAGGCAACTCTTAAGAAAATTGAGTTATGAGGAATCACAACTGTAGGAAGACTAAGGCAGAGAGACAGTGAGAAGGCCCTAGACGTCAGAGGAAACAGAGCTTTTATGTGTATGTGTTGGCCAGAGTGAAGGTTGGGTGAGTCACCTGGGAGCAGGTGATTGTGCCACCTATAGAGAATTACAGACATAACTAGACCATGTCAGGTGTGAGGGCAGGATTTTGGAAGACATAACTAGAAGACATAACTAGACCATGGAAGACATAACTAGACCATGTCAGGTGTGAGGGCAGGATTTTGGGTGGCACACGTGCAGCGAGCAAGCATCGGGGAAAGAAGGAAGTCCTTGACTCTGCCAACCTTGGAGTTGGCCCACCTGGCCACTCCTACGCAGCTTCTCTGGGTAACTACCTGACACTCCACCTGCAGCACCAACAGAAAGGCCAGCGCCTCTCCAGGCCTGACGCAGCTCCCGGCCCCTGCGCCCTGGCTGCCCTGCCCTCAGCAGGTGGCGTGATTGCCCTTGCCTCTGCAGCAGGATGCCGCTCACAAGGCTTCCTGTAAGAGGCCACACGGAAAACATCTCAGGCTTTGCAGGCTGCGTGATCTCGAACTCGACACTGTCACTGTGGTGCAGAAGCAGCCGTTAAGCAATAAGCAAACAAATAAACGTGGCCGTGTTCCTGGTAACACTGCACTTACGAACTCTGTGATTTTAATTTTGTGTAATTGACACATTTCACAAGTTATTGTCTTATGGTTTTTCAACCATTCAAAATGTAGAAACAGTTCTTAAAATATAAAAAATAAAGAAGATGATGAAGAATGTGAGGGAAGAGGAGAAAAGGAGAAGGAGAGATTACATATATATGATATATATACATATTATATATGATATATAATTCATATATATATCATACACACATGAACGTGGCCCATGGGTCATGGTTTGCGAACCTGTAGTAACAAGGGACAAATGCTTTGTTGAAAGTCTGGTGAGCACATTCTTTTCCTGCCTCTACCTCTTCCAGGTCCGAAGATCCTGGACAAATTGTTGAAGGTTTCCAGATTTGTTTTCTCGTTGAAAAGCTGAGACCAGAAGAGCTCCTTCTTGGTGGGATTGCGTTAGTGAGACACAGCATCGAGTCGCCTTGGGTGCAGACATACCAAATGCCAAAGACGGTGACGGGATAGCCACAACTCTTTATCAATGGAGCAAAAATCTGAACACTAGAAAGTGGAGAGGCGACTTTAAAATCAAGAGAATCCTGGGTTGTAACTGGCTCAGCCCCTTGGAGCTGTGGGACCTGATGGAGTTACTCAGATTCTCGGAGCTTCTACCCACTCATCTACCAATGATCATCAACACGGTCACATCACAGGCTCTATAGGTCATATCCATGGCATAAAATGTAAAGTACTAGGACCAGTGTCGTGGTGTAGCAAGCTAAGTCTCCATCTGCAAATGCCAGCATCCCACATGGGTGCCAATTTGAGTCTCAACTGTTCCACTTCCAAGTCAGCTCACTGCTCATAGCCTGCAAAAGCAACAAGAATTCTTATAGCTCAAGTCCTTAGGCCCCTGCACCCACATAGGAGACCCAGAAGAAGCTCCTGGCTTCAGAGTGGCCCAGTTCCAACCATTATGGAAATTTGGGGAGTAACCAGCAATGCAAAACCTCTTCTTTCTGCATGTTTCTCTCTGTGTAACTCTCCCTTTCAAATAAAAATAAATGAGTCTCTACAAAATATAAAGTTGTGGGCATAGAGTATATGCATACAAACACACACAGAGCAGCTATTATTTATTCCAGGTTTGTCTCGATCTTTTTTTCTCTTCCAAATCCCTTTTCTCGAGAAGAAGCAGGCTTCTTTATGAAGATCTGCCTCCTTGCTGTCTCTACAACGTCTCTTTTGATGGCTCCCTCGCACCCTATGGAGACTGCACGTTCCCTGCCTCCCCAGGGGAACACCTTGCTGAAATCTGGGGCAGCACTTTGAACTGGCATGCTGCCTCCACATCTGGGAAGAGCAGCAAGGTGGCCTGCTGGGAGCTTTTCATTTCCCCTTTCTCCTCCTTGGAGTTGCCCTTTCTGGGTCCAAGCGTGAGGGACCACTTGTGTGGTCTAGAGATGGGACCTTATGTGTTCCACCCTTTCTGCAGCTGCAGGGGCCTCAGGTTCCTGGGGGCTTTATGGATCATACCAATTAGCTTCTGCCAGCTCAGTCCTCTGATCCGACATGCATAGTTCTGGCAAAGGACAGGATTTTCTCATTGCTGGGCATGTCATTCAGGTGGAGGCATGCCACAGGGCAGAGGCATAGCTCAAGGACCCAGGATGCTCTTGTGGAGGAGGGGTGGGTGAGAGAAACACCTTCTAGATATCTGGTTGTGCTGTTTCTCATGGGAGATGGCCTAGCCCAGGGCTGAATCTTGTGGCTAACATGGTTTGAATGGCCCCAAGGGAAATTGTGAGGCTCCCCAAAACAGGAGCTCCCACTTCTCCCATGAGCAAGGAAGCAAGATGTGGCTCTCTGCTTGGTGAGTAAACAGGCGCATGCATCTCCAGAACTGCCCAGGCCAGTGGCCGTTGCCTTGCACAGCCCACCACAGGCACCCAAGCACTGTGATCCATCCATCCATGCTGAGTTACATGGCAAAGAGGCACAAATTCCCTGCACCACTGTGCACCTGCTCCCTTGTAATGGGTCTTGTCCACTGTATCAAACACTGGGCTTGATTTCTTCATCCTTTGAATCTGGGTCTAGCCCTGTGACCCACTTTAGCCTGCAAGACATCAGCAAATATACTGCATGCTGAGACGTGGCCAGTTCCTATGCAAGGAAGCAGCTCTCCCCCTGAATGTTTCATACCTGATTCTTCTCACTCCATGCTGAGAGTAAGCCATGCTGGACCCACTGGCAGAGGAGACACTATGACCATAGAACCCCAGCAAATCATGGACGCTGACCCTCTCACATGAGGCCGTGGCTGCTTGTACCCCAAACATCAACTGATACACACATATCCAGACACCCATGACAATAAGGAAACCAAAGCCATCATCACAGCAGCCCGGCCAGTGTCCATCTGCTCTCTTACCCTCAAGCTACCAGCCTTGCACCTGCACACTGGGAAAGCAGCAGTGACCATAGGAGATGGTCCCCTCTTTCTCCTGCTTGCATGAAGTAATGCAGAGGAAACTCTGGCCTGAAGACTTCATGTTTCTCATAGGGCAAGGCCTCAAGAAAGAATCTTCAGCCACAGTGAGAGAAAGAAGATGCAAACAAGTGGGTTTCCATTTGCCCTGCACACACACGTGCAAACAAACTCCTGTCTATACATCCAGATACACACCACACACATACATGGTTGTGCCATCACTGGCAGAACAACTCCAGCCTTCCCAGGAACTAGGAGAATCCAAAGTAGGAATCATATAGGAAAGTACAGACAAATGAGCCATTGAACACATTCCCCCAGGCAACAGTGTTGGTGAACCTGCAAACGCATGCTTGGTGACTCTATGTATCTTATAATTAGCTTAATTACTTCATGTGGCAGGGTTGTATTGGGACCTGAAGACAGATAAATCAGAGAACAATAGTCCCTACCCAAAACAGGTGAGCAGACGCGTTGTGAACTAGCTCCTAAATGTCCTACAGGTGACTAGATTTCCTGAGCATCTGTGATGTGCTGCTCTGTGTGATGCACCAGAGAAGAAGACCAGATCCCTGCTTTATTAAATCAGTGTCTAGTGAGAGCCGGCTGGGCTTGGATGCCGACGAGGACAGGAGCTCCGAGAAGTGCAGTTACTTGTTGTGAGCCATGCCGCAGCAGCGAGAGTCAAGCCCCTGTCTCCTGCTCATTCCACACATCTCATGGTGGGGAGTTCAGAGTGAGGGTTGGGTGGCGACGTCCTTGGCATATCTGCTTGCTCGCCTGATTAACCACTGGCTGGTGACACACCTGGGAGCTTCTGCGAGCTGATAAAAAAATTATCACATGACTGAATCCTCCCTTCTGAGCTTGCCCGTCCAGAGCTTTAAGTATACACTATGCCTTTGGCTGTCAGCAAATCCTGCTTTTCTTCTCGCCTCTGTCTAGTTCTCCTAGTTATATTCTCATATGTGGGAAGGCAAGAAGCTGGAGTAAGTCTAAATGGTGGTCTCCCTGAGCCCCACCAGGGCTCTTGATCCCTAAAACATAATTAAGGAGCCCCCATCTCCATAGTGGGCTCAAGTCCTGGCTCTGCTCTGACTCCAGCTTCCTACTGGCACACTGGAGGTAGTAGATTTCCCTGAGTTCCAAGCTCATGGCTTCAGCAACAGTCAGTCCCAGCACTGCGGGCATCTGCAGAGTGAACCAGCTAATGGAAGTCCTCTGTATCTCAGTCATAAATTCTTTTAAAAAAGAAAATTTGTATCATCTTTTAATTCCATTTTCCACACACTTTGGGTAGCCTTGCTGGACAGCATTCATGGTGGCTAACACCAGTGGTGACAGTTCATTTATATTTTTCAAGATTTATTTTTATTGGAAAGTTGGATATACAGAGAGGAGAGACAGAGAGGAAGATCTTCTGTCTGTTGACTTACTCCCCAAGTGGTCACAATGGTGGGAGCTGCGCTGATCCAAAGCCAGGAGACAGGAGCCTCTTCCAGGTCTCCCACGTGGAAGCAGGGTCCCAAGGCTTTGGGCCGTCCTTGACTGCCTTCCCAGACCACAGGCAGGGAGCTGGATGGGAATTGGAGTCGCTGGGACTTATAATCAGTGCCCATATGGGATCCTAGCGCGTCCAAGGTGAGGACTTTAGCCACTAGGCTACCACACCAGGCCCAGTTCATTTACATTTTTAAAGCAAGTTAAAAATGATACCAGAGACTTGATGGCAAGCAACAGAAACTAGCTCCGGATGACATAAGCTAAAAAGAGGCTGGTGGAAAGAGATGGGGTAGACCCAAGCTTCAGATGTAAGCTGACCAGCCAGCCTGCAAAATAGATACAGAAAGAGCATCTTCTGTGCCTGGGACAAGTTCTCTTTAGCCATTTCTATTTTCTCATTCTGATCCTCACTTTAATTTTGTGTTTTCTGCTTTCCATAACTCCACTTAAGACTCAAAGTTAGGGAAAAACAAATCTGACTAGCCAACTAGTCAAGCTTGAGTTACAGCCTATTCTGTGTCACTGGGTAATTTATAAACAAGGAATGCATTAGAACAGTTGTGGAGATTGGCAAATCCTAGGTCCAAGGCCCATGCCTGATGTGGGCCTTCCTGTGGTGTCATGATCAGGATAAGAGTGCAAACTCAGTGTCTCTCTCCCCTTCTAAAGTCCACAATCTCTCCTAGGTGCCATTCTTTCACCATCTCATCTAACCATGACTGTCCCTTTCAAAGCTTACTTCCAAATGCAATTAATCTGGGAACTTTGGGATCAAGATTCCAACACACAAACATCTGGAGAGCACACTGGAACCATAGCAAGGTGCATGTCCACCACTAATAATCCCGCTAAAACTTCACATGCACAGGGTGACTTTCCCCCATGGGAATTGGTGAGCAGTGCCAGAGGGATGAACTGTGGCTGCCAGGAGGCAACGGCAACTTCTGTCCATGAAGATCATCATTAGAGAAAGTGTGGGCTGAGAGGGCAAGAGAAATCCAGGGAGTGTAGGCTGTGTTCTCTGTGCAAATCAGCCCTATTTCATATGCTTTTCCTATTGAGCAACATACTTCCTCCACAAAGTGGGCCTGATGTTCTCTCCCTCAAAACCTGACCCAGCACAAAGGGGTAGATGTGGTTCCGCATAATTTCTAAGACTGAGACATAAAGTTTTGCAGCTGGCTCATGCAACCTCTTTGGGAAGCAAGTCTCCAATAGCTTGGGGTCAGCATGTCAGAGAAAAGAAAATAGGGAAATAGCACATGAACAGATAAGTCTAAGAGACCCAAACTAGTAGAGCCCTCCACACCCAGACATCAATCATGGGTGGGAAGAAGCCTTTGGGGGAGTCCTAGCTTCAGCCAGGGTCTAACTCAAAGCTCTTAAAGAGTTATTAAGGGAACCAGAATTGTGGCATAGCAAGATAACCCTCCATCTGCAGCACTGGCATCCCATGTGGGCACTGGTGTAAGTCCCAGCTGGTCCACTTCTGATTCAGCACCCCACTGGTGAAAATTGGGAAAGCTACCAAAAATGGCCCAGGTACTTGGGCCCCTCCACCCACATGGGAGATGCAAAGGAAGCTCCTGGTTCCTGGCTCCTGGCTCCTGGCTCTCTGTTGATATGCCTGGGAAGGCAATAGAGACTAGCCCAAGTAGTTGGGCCCCTGTCACCTATCTAGGAGACTCAGCTAAAGCTCCTAGCTCCTGGTCCCTGGGTTCAACCTGGCCCAGCCCTGGCCATTGCAGCCATTTAGGGAGCAAATAAGCTGATGAACGCTTTTTCTCTGTCTCTCCTTCCAGCTCTGTTAAATCTCCTTTTCAAATAAATGAATAAATTTTGAAAAGAAAATGAGAGAAGAGGAGTAAGAAGAGGAGAATAGAGACAAGGAGAGGAGAAAAAAAAGGAAAAAAAAACATTGATTAAACTGAGACTTGAAGGGCAAGCCCAGCCTTGCAAAGGGCTACAACAAGAACACTCCAGAGTAAGACACCAGCAAATGCAAAGCCACAGTGCTCTGGGTGCGGACAAGCTCACTAGGGAACCCATGAGAAGGGAAGGGAGTTTCTCATGGCCATGAAGATAGCCATATTTCAAGAGGTCAGAGAAAGAAGAATCCAAAAAAGGTTGAACCAAGCAGCCAGCATGGCTGGATGAAAACCAGAAGTACAGAGCTGGCATAGTGGCATAGCAAGCTAATCCTCTCCCCGCAGCTCTGACATCCCATGTGGGCACCAGTTCATGTTCCAGCTGCTAACCTTCCAATCTAGCTCCATGCTTACAACCTGGGAAAGCAGTGGAGAATGTTCAAGTGCCTGGGCCCCTGCACCCACGTGGAGACCTAGAAGAAGACCCTGCCTCCTGACTCCTGATTTTGGATCAGCTTAGCTCTCGCCATTGCAGCCATTTGGTGAGTAAACTAACAGATGGAATATCTCTATTGTCTTCCCTTGTCTCTGTAAATCTGCCTTTCAAATTAAAAAAAATAATAATAATTAAAAAGAAAACCAGAAACATGTGAAATCATAAGAGCCAGAGCAAGAGAGCATCATAAGATGAAAGGTCATGAGCAGCAAACAACACAAGCACAGAGGCAGGAAAGGGCTGGGCCGCCGTACCCACTGCATGTGGCAGCAACATCATGGCGCTCCTGGTTCCAGCTGATTTAGTGCAATGATGTCAGAACAGGAAAGACGGGGCTGGATGAGGAGATTGACACTTCATTCTAACCCTGACTCTACATTCGTGGGGTCCCTTCCCACGTCCTTTGTCTGAACTGCCATAGTGCAAGTGCATCGTAACTGTGCCATCTGTGACCTCCAGCGATTTGATGTAAGCCCTTTCATGACAACAGTGAGCATGTCCGCAGACACTGCAGGTGCCGCGACAGATGCTCTCAGGTGTAGGTCTGAAGGGCAGGTGACATTGTTCCCTTCCTGCAGGAGAGGAACACCACACTGAGATACGATGGGATATGCCAGGACACACCCAGTTCTCTCCCCACTCCCAGACAGTCATTCTGCTTTCTGATTCTCGGGTGACTCTTTCCTGTTTCCTGAACACCCCGGTTAGATTGCCTTAGCAGGCAGTATTAGGTCGAGGCTGACTTCCAAGGTCAGGGATGGGTCCCTGATCTCTGAGAACACTGTGTGACCCTGACCTCACCTCTGAGGCCATTCCATCATCAAGAGGATCAACGAGGCTGGTCTGAGAACTTGCCAGGGTGCAGTGAGGATCAGGTGTGATTCCAGATATAAAAACGCTTTAAAAAGCAAAACCATCCAACCAATATGATGTGCTGCTTATTCTGTGTGCACCAGAGCTCACTGAGAGAGAATTCTAAAACAACTGAACCCTGTAAACGTTCAGACCTGTGGAGAGGAAGAACAAGGTGTGTAATTTTTTAGAAGCTCAAAGGAGAACTGGGAAGTCGTGACTTCCAAGCTCACAGCTTGGAGTTTTTGTGTGGACAGCCGAGCCTGGCGATGGCGTCATCTGGCATGAGTGAGAACGCCTCCCTTCAGCAAGAAGCGGTTTGCAGGAAGGGGATGTCTGTGCTCTGTGTGTGGGCAAGAGTCGAGCAAATGTTCCCTAGCATTCGTGCCTGACTCCTTGTCAAGTGGGATCCAGCTGTCCATGGAAAGAAAGAAATATCAAACCACATGAGACCACGTCCACTCAGACCCCAAAACGGAGATCTGGCATGTGAACACTCTGAAAAACAACACAGCAGCAAATAATTTAAGATACAAAGATTTGCAGCCATGCTTTTCACATCACTGTGTCCAGTATAAGCAATTGACATGGCATGAAATTTCATAAGGGTGAATATATTAAGGCAACGTCATGGTCCACGCATGGATTAGGACACTGTGGTGCCACCAAATGGATTTTTTTCAAAGACTTTACAATGAATTGAGGAAATGTTAAAAATGTTGGCTACAACGTCAAGATCCAAAGCTGCCCAAGCATAATAGCCACTCTTCAGAACTCGGGGGGCCAGCTGGCGAGGAAGAGCACGCGTGGGGCACCAGAGAAGCCAGGAAGGAAATGGACTTCTCATCGCTCATCCTTTGGGTCCTTTGTGAATCATTCAGATAGAAAAAGGCCATCAATGTCCAACACGTTTATAGCAACAAGATCTCCATACGACAAGCTGTTATAATATCTTATAATCTTCTAGATAGAAAAAAAAGTCACATACCAAGAAATTGGAATCAGAGGGCCATTAGGCTATTTTCAACTAGAGATTAAACTAAGAATCTTTATAGATATTTACAGTCAAAAAGCTCTCTCCACTGCTCCCTTCCTGCTTAGCTCCTGGAGGTTGTGCTATAGAAACACAAGAAAGTGAGTCAGGAGGAAGTAGGGAAAAAACCACAGGTAAAGGGAAGGGCCAGCTGGGCCAACATCTAGCCCAAAATATCCATTCCCTATTGGGAAATGTAACTCCCAGAAGGAGGAAGTCTGTTGGGAAAGAAAACTGACTGACATTTGTGACATTATTTGAAAAGAAAGAAACAATAAGTCTTCAGAAAACTGAATAAATATATGCAATAAAATTTTACGCATTTCTTTTATTTATTTGGAAGGCAAAGTTACAGAGAATGAGGATGTGATTTTCCATCCACTGGTTCACACCTCAAACTGCAGGCAGTAATTTTTAATTTGGCAAAATAGAGTGTACTACTTAACTCTGAGTTGAAAAGGAGCTACAAATAACTGTGATGTCTGTGTAAGTTCAGGTTGTCTGATTTAAAAAAAATATATATGTAAGAGATTTCAGGGTGAGAAAATATGGGCCAGATTTAGGGGAGTCTTCTAGTCAGTATTCCCCAGTGAGGAGGGCCCACAGCTAGCCAAAAGTTGCTTTGGTTAGTAACGTTCCTGGGCCAAATCATTGCCTGGGGCAGTCAGAACAATTGCTCCCAAGTACAGATTCCAGCTGGCAGCAAGAGATCAGAATGGTGTATTTTCAGGGACAGCACCATGTAAATGCTAACAACCGATATGAACAGCTAACACTGAAAGCTTGGGATTGAGGAGCTAGGAACATGAGTACTGCAGACCAAGGTAGCTACCTGAGACGCCTCAGAGCATCCCCTACATTGCTCAGCCTAAGACGTGAAGGTACAATGCAGTGTGCATCTCTATTTCCAAATAAAAGATGGACTCCCAATGAAATTGTTAAATATATTTCGACAACAGGATGCTGGACTCTCTGCCATTGTCCATACTCGCAATGTCAGGATACACTTAAACAGTAGAACGATGGACTGTTTGTGAATGACTATATATTGTAATAATACAGGGGAAATCAGTGGAGGTGGAGGGGACTTGCAAAAGTGGGAGGGGAAATCCCACAGCCTGTGGAACTGTATCAAAATAAAATAAAATAATAGTAAGCCAAGGATATTGACCAATACAGAATGACAATGGCAATGGATGGAAATGAGGTATACCTACCTCAAGTACAATAGGAAAGAATCCACACGCTTCAGCTACCACTTTCTTCTCTTGCATTCTAACTTTTTAAGCCACATGGTGAAAGGGGCTGCCATATGTTGGAGTAATCTTGGACTCCAGAGTTATAAGAAAGAAGGCAAACCCCCATTCAGACCCATGACAATATCATCTCCCCTAGGAGCTAACTTGGCCATTTCCTCAAGAGAGCACCCTGGCTGATGTCCCCAACTCTAATGCTTTTCTTCAGCAGCCTCCTCCATATCCCTCCAAAGCAGGAGCCAAAGGAGCTCTAGCACTCAGATCCCAGCCTCTGCTCCCCAACTACTCTCAACTCAGTGGAGAGTTTTTCCCCATCAGGCCCTAGAGTGGCCACACATCACGTCCAGCAAGTGCAGTGCCCTTTCAAAGCAAACTGTGACCAGAGAGAAGCAGCAGACGGGAAGGAGCCAGTAACTGTCCAGAATGTGCCACACTGAAGATGCTTCCAGGGACCCAGCAGCCAAGCGAGTTTCCTGGTGATGTGGCCAGCCTGGCATTGCACCCCGCTTGCACACCCTCTTCCCTAACTCCGGTCACCCTGGGTTGTCCTTGCGTGCAATCCTGACCTTGGTGTCTGAGCTCCAGAGGCTTCTCCTCCAATCTGCTGAAGTCGGGAAGCTGAGAGAGATGAAATAGCGGGACAGCGTGAGGCAGCTTGCTGAATCTCATGTGCTAGAGCCACAAGCAGGAGCAGAAGCTGGCTGTTTCTGAACAGCTCAGAAGTCAAAAGCCACCAGCCAAAAAAAAGGGAAGGAATGGTGATGTGAGATTTGGGGACTTTTTCATTTACTTACTTCCATGGTTTTTCTTCTTCTTGAACTTTACCCACAAAAACTGACAGTAAAATCTACAAAATGAGAAAAACTTACAGATCCACATTCCAAGGGGGCCAGGAAGGGAGAGAGAAAATGACGCAAAGAGCTCACATGTGATTGCATACTTGCTGTATGAGGGGAACCCCAAGAAATTTACAGGAACGTGAAACTGAAAGAAAAGCTCGTCTTGGTGCAAACGAAAAGTGAACTCCATGCATTACTGTTTTCATACGATGCATTTTCTGGAGCTGGAATTGTGGCACAGCACATCAAGCCACTGGCTGCAACAGAGGCAGCCCGTGTGAGTACCACTTCATGATCTAGATGGTCCACTTCCCATCTAGCTCCCTGATAAAGGCCTGGGGCAGTAGCGTAAGATGGGCCCCTGCACCCACATAGGGGACCTGGATGGAATTCCAAGCTCTTGGCAATTGGAGGGTGAATCTATGGAAGGAAGATCTGTCTGACTCTCCCTTTTTCTCTATCTCTCTCTCTCTTTCTCTTTCTCTCTCTCTGTAACTCCCCGTTTTAAGGAATTTAAAACTAAATAAATAAAAAAGATGCCTTTTGCAAGCACCCTTTGAAATCTCGGATACTGTTTTAAATGCCTTACATCTCTTCACAGTAATCTTCATGACAACATTCCAGAACAGACTGTTAGCCCTCTGTGTGGTTGCAGGAATGCTTGCATGCTCACCTGAAATCAAGCACTGGTGGAGGAAAAGTGCATCTCAGCTGTCACACCCCTTCCCCGCCTGACACCCTGAGATGTATGTGACAAGAGGCTACTGCAGTCAGAAATGCAGGAGAGCGTTTCCGACCTTGCAGCTTCTGTGGGTGAGCGCACAGTGCTCCTAGCAAACACGGCCAGGTCCACTTGAAGGCAAAGGCGCTGTCTGCACGCTCGAGTCCATGACACTAGGGAAACCAGACAGACACTCGATGGACAGCTGGCCTACAGGGCGCCTCCTGCCGCTCCCCACCTCAGATCCTGCTGCCTGGGAGTCTCCCCACACCCTTTTCTCTTCGTAGCTTAGGGCTTGCAGCCCTCACCCTCCGGGGCCTACTCCTTCTGCCTGCTTGAGAACCAGTGCCCACTCCATCCCACCAGAAAAGGACTGAGCCATCACGCCTCGGTCACCTCCACCCTCTGAAGGACAGAAGACCAGGCCCTCAAGGATGTGAAGTCCTCTCGTTCTCTCGGGGAGGGCAACGCATTTCCTTGTGTTTCTCTGCACAGATTCAGGGTAGTTCTAGAGAAGGCTCACATGCCAGGATGTGCCATTCACTCTCGCCGTCCTCCCAAACTGAAACAAAGCACCTTAAGGAAGTACAGGGCTTTCAAAATTCACAACAGTCCATTCAGGACTAGAGGGAGTGCTGCAAACCATCTATATCAGAGCAGAGAGGAAAAGGCAAGACACCAGTGATCTCTCGATGATGCAACCAATGGCAACATCAACAGGTGCTGGGCAACTAGGCCCTGCGGGTGTTTATTTTCACTATGTCCCTTTATCTTCAGAACTATTCTATTAAACAGGCAACACGAAGACTCCCATTTCATAGATGAAAAAAGGCAAGGATTACTCACCCCTCCAGATAGCAAGCGGAGGAGCTACGATGTGAGCCCAATGTCTAACGCACTTGCCAGCCCTCTGGCTTAAACTCCACGAACGATGAAGTCACCCCAGCTCACAATCAAAGGGAAGAAGAGATCAAAAGAGGGTGTGAACCACAGGGCATGCACAACTGGGCATGAAGCTGCAGCCCTGCGAGTGTGTTTGTCTGTGGATTCATGCAGGAGTTCAATACACAAAACCCTAACAAGAGGTCAGTGCTGGAAGCACAGTGTGTTAAGCCACTGACTGGTTGCAATGCCAGCATTCCATATGCCAGTGCCAATTCCAGTCCCAGATGCTCCACTTCCAAACCAGCTCATAACTAATGCTGGAAAATCTGGAAAAAAAACAATAGTGAACCAAGTGATAGGTCCCGTGCCACCCAGATGAGCTCCAAGTTTGACCTTTGCCAGCCCTGGCTACTACAGTCATTTGGGGACTGAGTCTACAGATAGAAGGCCTCTTCTCTCTCTCTCCTTCTCTCTCTGCAACTCTGCTTTTCAAAACAAACAAATGAACAAAACAAAAGTCATCTGTGGCCTCTGCTGTGATACAGCAGACTATGCACCTTATGACACCAGTTGAAGTCGCACCTGCTCCACTTCCATTCTGGCTCCCAGGAAAAGCAGCAGAAAACCACCCGAGTGCTTACACTGCTTCCCCACCACCCCCCTCGCCTCTCTCTCTCTTCCTCTAACCGCCTTTCAAATAAAGAAAGACATTAAAACATTTTAAAATCCCAACATGGAAGCCAGTGCTGTCACTCGGCATACAAACCTAAGCCATGCTGGTTAACACATCAGAGCCTTGAACTCCCTCTACTGCAAAACTAGGGCTGACACAACCGTCCTGCAGTGGGGAGAGAAAGTGTCCCTTCCATACAAAGTGTCTGCAACATAACACATGTAACTCTTCTCTTGCCACCACCTGCTCTGCCCTCTCTTCAAGCCCTTCCAGTTACATTCCTGGCATGATCTTTAGAAAAAGACTCAGCTGGCTTTTATTTTCCAATGCAGATGTATATCCATCATTTTCCTTTGTCAGGTAGGTGGGTTTTATATTTCTCTATCTAGCTGCTGGGAGAGAAAAAAAATCTTTAAAGCTTCAAGATGGGATTTTTAAAACATCTTTATAGAAGAGAGAAAAAAGCAAAAGTTTAACCTTCAAGGAAAATAAAAGAGAACATGAAGTCTGTACTTGAACACACATAATACCAAAACATTAAAAAAAAAAAAAAGCCTGATCCTGAGACTGCAGACATATGACCTTGACGCCCATTCCTCGGTCAGCATACAAAAGACCTTTTCCATCTGCACTGGGGGAGGGACCACAGAGCATGATCCCAGGAGCCCTCCGACTCTGCCCTCTGCCCACGGGCGGCAGGAGAGCTGACGGCCCCATCTGCACACCTGTTGATTCACCATTCTCATGCCACATTCCCCTCTCACCCTATTCACACCCCCAAACCTCTTCCCAAGTGAGTGCCATGTGCCAGGCCCTGAGTTATGATCTATGGGGTGGTGGTTGTTCTTGTTTTATAATATTTATTGTTATTTGTACGCAACTCAGAATGACAGAGAGATGGAAAGGCAAACAGAGAAAGAGATCTTTCATCTGCTGATTCACTTCCCAGACGATGACACCTGCCAAGGTAAGGCCAGGTAAGGCCAGCAAGCCCATCCTGTTGTCACACACAGGTGACAGGGGCCAGGAACTGTTCCCAGGTGCATCAGCAAGGAACTGAGTCAGAAGTCGAGCAGCCGGGACTGAAGCCAGAGCTTTGGATGCCAGTGTCACAGGCTACATCACAACACTGGTCCTACTGAGATGATGGCAGCCCCTCTAGACACCTGCGGTACAGGTGTGCTGACAGCCACATCTATGACGGGCCACAGAACATCCTCGCTCATATGCAATAAGGACAAAGGAAAAATAGATCCGTGTCACAGACAGACATGTCAATAAGACTTGGCGTGTTTTGAGGATACAATGAACAAGCATGGAATCAAACAGGTTTGACCTGGCGTGGGAGGTTAGAGAAGGCAGAGGGGAGCTGTGGTCTCCGGGCTGCTGCAATAACTCACCCCAAGACCAGCAAACGGGGGTCACAGGGGTACAGGGTGGGCTTTGTTTCAGAGATTATCCAGGTAGCCCTAATTGTCCGTTCCTATATTTGCTTCCACAGCCTGTATTCACCCAAGGATTTTCTGGGTCAAGGCTGAGAAGTATAGGACGTGGGAGAGGCTGATTTCAGAACAGAAAAGAGTTTAAGGGTGACCACAGCCTTGAGTTTGTGTCTCTGCAGAAAATACCTGTGGGAACCCCACTGCGCTGAGATGACACCAGAAGGCGGGACCTGAAGGGAAGCAGTTCTTAGAGCAGGTAACCAGCGGAGTTACTGCACGAGGCCTGTCCCGGGGGTCTGTCGGTCCCCACACAGGGGATAGCTGTGAGCGATGGCTCCCACTGTCTCACATGGGATCTAGTGAGAACTGCCTGGATTTGCCACTGTTTCCCCCTCGGAAAGGGCCGTGTTGCTTTGTAACCACCCGGTTCACCAATGAACTACTTTTCCTCTACTTTGTTTTGTGTCAAGGAGGGCGACCTGGAGTCGCAAAACAAAGCATAAGATGGGGCCTTTGGGAAGTGATCACCTCGTGGGGGCAGAAGACACCTCAAATGGGATCTGGGATCTTACAAAGAGGTGGGAGGGGCTGCCTGCCCCGGGCCCAGGAGAGCTTCACCTGTGAAGCCAGGAGCGAATCCGTCCTGATGCCCAGAACCGAGAACTAACTGTACCACGCATAGAGGATTCCTTCTAAGGATTTTGCTCTAGCAGCGCCAACAGCCCAAGATAAGCATCTTGCGCTGCAACCTTGTCTTTCAGAATCAACAGCTTCCGGCCCTGAGAGCTTGAGAGATTTCCCTAAGATCACCAAGTAAACTAAGACGCAGAACGCAGGTGTCTTCCACCCACCTTCATTCTAAGTGTCCTACCCCTTGCCCAGGAGCCAGTAGCAGTCCATAAACTGCCTCCACCGTCCCCAAAGCTCACCTGTGAACCCCCCACTTCACAGAAGAGAAAATGGAGGCGTTCCTGGCAGGAAGTGGTTCCAGGGTGAACCCCAGGGTCCTGACCTCTGCTAAGCGCCTTCCCTGAGGCGCTGCTGCCGCCTAAAGGTGGCCTGGAGCGGGACCGCGGGATCAGGGAACGCCAGCTGGGAGAGGGGGCCTGGGCGTGAATCCTAGCTCCTTCCACCTAGCCAGGGACGGCCGCTGTTCCTCTCCCACTGCCGCCCACACAAGAACGTCCTGCACGCCCTCTAGGGAGACTCCTGGAAATCGCACAACCGAGTTGCCAACTGAAACGGAGACGGGGAACAGGTGCAGGGAGCGTCGGGTCCGCCTGGCGCTGGAGTAGCTGGGGCGAGGACTCAGCCCGCGGGGACGGTCCATGGCAAGCTGTGAATATGCACGGCGAATCCGGGATTCTTTCAGGCACTTAGGCGCGCAGACACAAAGACGAGGGAGCAGGCCCTGCCCATTCATTATTGGTCGTCTTTGCAGGACGCTGTACATAATGAGCGTGGAGTAACGGCTGTCACGCCCTAGGCGGGCCCGACTGCAGACCCATAGCGCAGCCTAGTGGCAACCCAGGAGATGACAGGATCCTCTCCCCACCATCACAGACTGCACAAGAGACAAACCCCAGGATTAGGTAGCAACCGAACCTAGAAATGTTGCTACCCAAATTGCCACCCAAATCTAACCGTGTCTAGCAACGCTTCAGAAACTTATCACTTCCCTCTGTTGTAAAATTCAAACTCCTCTCTACCAGCTATCCTGTCATAGTGGATTGTTGCTAACCATAGTTACACTACAGTGCAGTCAAACGTTTTGTTTTTGCTGTCCACTCGTACCCATTAACCATCTTCTCTCTCCTTCTCTCAATCCCTCCCAAGCTCTGGCAACCACTATTGTATTCCTCACTTCTTTGAGATTAACTCTTCAGTTGGCACACAAGGCTTTCTGACCCTTGCTTGTTTCGGTCAACATGAAAGAATTTCCTTCTCTTTGTGTCGAACCATATTCCAGTGTGTATCTGCACCGTGTTTTCCTTGTCCCTTCCTAGCTTGACTCGTGTGGATAGTGCTGCAGCAAGCCTGTGAATGCGGTGGCCCCTCCACCGGCTGGTTCATTTCCCTTGCGTGCCTAGGCGGTGGAGGCATGGCTGGATCACAGAGCTGCTCTCTCTGGCTTTCTAGGGAACCAGCACACTGTTTTCCATTGCGACCACACCAACTTTCATTCCCAACAACAGTGTGCAAGGGTTTCCTCACATCCTCCACCAGCATTGCTGAGATCCTGTCTTGCTGATAACAGACCTTGAGGAGCGAGAGCTGTGGGAGGTGAGCGAGCGGCTGTGGGAGGTGAGCGAGCGGCTGTGGGAGGTGAGCGAGCGGCTGTGGGAGGTGAGCGAGAGCTGTGGGAGGTGAGTGGCTGTGGGAGGTGAGCGAGAGCTGTGGGAGGTGAGCAAGAGCTGTGGGAGGTGAGTGAGAGCTGTGGGAGGTGAGCGAGAGCTGTGGGAGGTGAGCGAGCGGCTGTGGGAGGTGAGTGAGAGCTGTGGGAGGTGAGCGAGCGGCTGTGGGAGGTGAGCGGCTGTGGGAGGTGAGCGGCTGTGGGAGGTGAGCGAGCGGCTGTGGGGAGTGAGCGGCTGTGGGGGGTGAGCGGCTGTGGGAGGTGAGCGGCTGTGGGAGGTGAGCGAGCGGCTGTGGGAGGTGAGCGAGCGGCTGTGGGAGGTGAGCGAGCAGCTGTGGGAGGTGAGCGAGCGGCTGTGGGAGGTGAGCGAGCAGCTGTGGGAGGTGAGCGAGCGGCTGTGGGGGGTGAGCGAGAGCTGTGGGAGGTGAGCGAGCGGCTGTGGGGGGTGAGCGGCTGTGGGAGGTGAGCGAGCGGCTGTGGGAGGTGAGCGAGCGGCTGTGGGAGGTGAGCGAGAGCTGTGGGAGGTGAGCGTTTGGCCTGTTCAGGGAGGCGCCGATGAAGGCACTCACAGGGCTCCTGGGCAGCATGCTGCCTCCCCTTGGACTCCATTTCTTGCTAACACCGACCCTGAGAGGCAGTGGTGGCATTGTCAGTGGTTTCCCTGCCAGCCACATGGGAAACCTGGATTGAGCCAATGCAGGCATTTGGGGAGTGGGACAAATGATGGGAGCCCTCACCCAACCCCCTTCTCTATCTCCCTGACTGTCAAAGAAATTTTTTAAAATGAAAGGAAAGAAAGGGCCCAGCGGCGTGGCCTAGTGGCTAAAGTCCTCACCTTGAACATGCTGGGATCCCATATGGGCGCCGGTTCTAATCCCGGCAGCCCCGCTTCCCATCCAGCTCCCTGCTTGTGCCCTGGGAAAGCAGTCGAGGACAGCCCAAAGCCTTGGGACCCTGCACCCATGTGGGAGACCTGGAAAGAAGTTCCTGGCTCCTGGCTTCAGATCGGCATAGCATTGGCCGTTGCACTCACTTGGGGAGTGAATCATCAGACGGAAGATCTTCCTATCTGTCTCTCCTCCTCTCTGTATATCTGACTTTCCAATAAATAAATAAATCTTTTAAAAAAAAAGGAAAGAAAAAATGTTTTCTTGCTTCCCGGTGTGGATGAAGCCCGCAGCAGTTGCAAACAAGCCGTGTGTTCTGTAGATGGTCGTTTCTGTGGCCCCTCTTCACGTCTGTTCCTGCAGGCAGGGTACACCTTGACTCTTCGGAGACCTCACAAATGTCCTTTCTTCAAAAACCCCTCCTCTGTGAGCCAGGCAGGGAGAGTTGCCCATCAATAGGAGACCAAGAAGCCGCTTTGGAGAAAAGAAGTGGAAATCCCCACACATTCCTTTTGGAGTGGGGGCTATTGGAACCCCCCTTGCCGGTTAGACCCAGGGGGTCACAAAGGAGTGCCTTGTTAGGGCAAGCCACCAAGAGAACAAAGGACCCTGGGGGAGCTGTGGAAACGTTGTTCAACCTCAAGTCCCAGGGGAGGTTTGGGGGCTGAGAGTCCATGGTGGCATTGTGTCTGAAAAAGGCCAAAGGCTGACCTCTGGCTGGAGAGTGGGGACATATGTTTACAAACAAGGAGAGAGGACCCGGTGTGACAGCGTAGTAGACCAGGGCAGGGGGAGCAAGTAGGGATAGGTTCAAAACTGGAGGGCTGGGGCCCGGCGCGGTGGCGCAAGTGGTTAAAGGTCCTCGCCTTGCACGCCCTGAGATCCCATATGGGCGCCGGTTCTAATCCCGGCAGCCCCGCTTCCCATCCAGCTCCCTGCCTGTGGCCTGGGAAAGCAGTCGAGGACGGCCCAAAGCTTTGGGAACCTGCACCCGCGTGGGAGACCCGGAAGAGGCTCCTGGCTTTGGATCGGCATAGCATCGGCCCGTTGCGCTCACTTGGGGAGTGAATCATCGGACGGAAGATCTTCCTCTCTGTCTCTCCTCTCTGTATATCCGCCTTTCAAATAATAAAAATAAATCTTAAAAAAAAAAAAAAAACTGGAGGGCTGGGTCATTATTAGACCATGGTCTAAAGGAGATGGGCATGCAGACATGGAAATGAATCCTCAGGTGTTGAAACTGCGGTTTGGTGCAATAAACGCCACCTGTGATACCAGCATCCCACTTAGGCAGCACTTTGCATCCCGGGTGCTCCATTCTGATCTAGCTCCCCGCCAGTGCTCCTGGGAAATCAGTGGAAGATGACTCAAGCATCTGGGATCCTATCACTCCCATGGGAGACCAGAACTGAGCTTCTGGCTCAAGGTTTCAGGCTGGCCCCGTCCCAGCCATAAGGAATGAACCAGCAAATGAGAGATACTTCTCTATACATACATCCGCCTCTATCTCTCTTTTTCTCTCTTCACTTCCTGCTTTTCTCTTATTCTGTATATTCTTGTATAACTTTGCCTTTCAAATAAATAAACCTCCAACCACCTACTTTGCTCTGCAAATATCCCCTCCACATGTGGTCCCTGTGTTGGGGAGAAAAAACATAGGAACCAACTGGGTTGCTTCTTAAATTCAACTCAGTGGTACTGAGAAAGACAGTCAGCCTTCTCCAGGAACACACACACATGCACACACACACTCGGAAATCTAATTACAGGTTGAGACATTGCAAAAGGGAGCAGGGGACCTTTACGCTGCCCAAGGCCATTTGGACAATTATAACATCATTCGTAGACCACACAAAATTATTAAGTTAAACATTAGCCTGTTACAGATTGAGTTTCAAGTCCCGCCTGTGGTTGCCTTGGTAGAGCCAAACCACGTGATTTCACAAGCCCAGTGGCCCCCAGCCCTGCTTAAGAAAACATCCTCACTCTGAATCAGGCCTTGAAAGGTAAGGAGACCAGAGGAGGCAGCAAGGACAATACACCAAACCAGCCCAGGCGCACGGCCATTTGCTTCAGCTGAGGCTCAAGAACGCAGTGAGTCCTGAGGCTACAGAAACAGCTCCAGGCCAGATCTCAGGGGCCAGAGGACTCTTCTGTGAACTTGAGCCTGACTAGGTGACAACTGGAAGTAACTGCAGTTTGGACAAGAAGTCATACTTGTGTCTTGGTTTAGGAATGTTGCCCTGAGAATCGCAGGAAAGGTGGCTTGAGAGGAGAGACAATAGGTAAGAGCTACAGTTAAAAGGCACCCCAGGACTGAGCCAGACAATCAAGAGGAGAGGATACACTGCAGAGGTTTGTTGGAGTAGACACAGAGAAGAGAGGTGAGAAGGAGAGGAAATGAACCTGTGCCCAGGCACCAGGTACATGTGTAGGCTTGGAATCAGTTGAAGCAGAGGAGCAGCTGAAGCAGAGGAGCAGCTGGGAGAGAATGGAAAGGCTGGGTGGGGAGGCTGCTCCTGCAGCACTCTGCTTTTCCTAAGTGTGGCTCTACCTTCCTCTTTGCTTACTCTGCATTCACCTGGCAGCCCAACCAGAAGGCACTCTAAAACTCAAACAACGCTCGGGGAGGTTCTGCGAGTAGGCTGAGGAACCACAGGCACAGGAAACCAATGGAGAAACCTCCGCAGATCTCTGGTACCATCTTCATCATACCTTTATCGGACATGAAGTCAGTCTGGGTTTGTAGCTGAATGGATAGTAGAGCTTCTACTCAGAAGGAGGGAAATAAACAAACAAGGAACCACAACATAATAGAATATGCCAGAAGTTGGTGTGGACATAGACATGCATGCCCTGGGAGTTTGGGGTGGGGAGGAATCTGTCATAGCCTCAGGATGGGAGACAGGGAGATAGAAACTGTCCGGAAGGTACGAAGGTGAGAGTAGATGGATACTGGAGGAAAGAGAAAAATAGACAAGTGGAGGAATGTCATAGAATCCACTGTGCTCACGACCAGTCACAGAATACAAGCACTACCGTCTTGGGTAATGAAAACCCAAACAAAAAATTCTCACTCATTCAGAAAGTCCAGGGACTGCTGCTCAGTGGGTTCAGGCACCTGCTCCTTCTGTGCTGACATTCTGTCCCATTCAGCTTCCTTACGAAGCTCAGCAAATGGGGCGAAGATAGTGACTGTACAAAACCACTGTTCTCATACTGAGCCAACAGGAAGGTAGAAATGAGACCTGAAAGATGAACCGTTCTTGCTTGAAGCTTGCTTCGCAGCAGTCACACACAACATCACTCAACATTTCACTGCCCAAAACTTAGTTGCTTGATGCACTGGAACTTGTGTCTCCCCAGAATTTCTATACTGCAACCCTCATCCCAGAGTGATGGCAACTGATGCGGAAATGACCCAGAGAGCAGGGCCTCACCTGACACTGAATCAGCTGTGACCTGAATTTTGGATTTGCAGCCTCCAAAACAGAAGCAGATTTCTTCTGTGTGGTGGCCAGTCCATCTCCAGTGTTCTGCCACAGCAGCATAAGACTAGACATGACCAAACCAAACCGCAAGGAAAATCTGGAAACCATTCCTGCTATTACCTGCCCCAATGCCCAGACAAAACTTGGAAATCCCATGTACAAGGACAAAAAGATTGGGCCACTCTCCATGGAGGCCAATGCTCAAACTGGACCTTTTTTAACAGCCTCTTTGGATTTGTAAAGAATATAATGATTAATTTTGGGTGCCCACACATGTTTTTCCATTCCACCTCCCAGTCCTGTAGAAAACTTAAAATCATAAAACCTTCTCAGCTCCCCAACCACTTAATCTGAATTGAATAGTTAGCGTTCATTCTTCGATCACAGTGGCCAACTGAAGGTTGATCAGACACAGGAACTGAAGTATCCTGAACTAGCATCTGGACATTGGAGGAAAAGAACTCTTCTCATTGGGTTCTAAAGTTGGCAGGGCATGAGTCAAAAGCTGGTCGGGTAAAGCAGGGTAAGTAGTGTGTCCCTAGAAGCCGTGCCTACCTGGAACTGCAGAGTGTGACCAAACCTGCATGTACAGTCTCCGCAGATGTCATTACTTTGGTCATTTTAAAGGTTTATTTGAAAGGCAGAGTAGTCTGAGGAGGAGATAGAGTGACGGGGGAGGGAGAGAGAGAAAGAGAGAGAAGGAACTATTATCTCTTGATTCATTCCTTCAAATGACTCCAACATGTAGGTATAGACCAGGTCAAAATCCAGGGCCTGGAGCTTCTTCCTGGTCTCCCACATGGGTGTAGGGTCCAAGCACCTGGGATATCTTCCATTGCTTTCCCAGGTATATTAGCAGAAAGTTGAATCAGAAGCAAAGCAGCTGGGACTTAAACCAATTGTCCATATGGGATACTAACATCACAGACGGTACCCTAGGCTGCTACGTCACAGCACCACCCCACTGATGTCATTACTTAATCTAGTTAACCTACTTGCATGCATGAGTCATCAACGAATGATGAAATGAGTAGACAAAGTTGAAGAATAACAGGATTTTCACATAAGTCTCCATTCCTCCAGAATGGTATCCTTGGCAGAAACTGCCTTCACCAAAAGATAAAAGTTCACCAATATTGGAGAAAATCAGCTTCCTGTGTCACCCAGTATAAAAAGCACAGTGGAGACTAAGGTGCCATTTCTGTGGGCTTTTCTATCAAAGAAAGAAAGGAAGAGAGAAATGGGTGGGGAGTAGAGAAGAAAGGGAGAGAGGAAGAAAGACACTTAGTCTAACCACAAAAAAAAAAAAATAGACAAAGCGAAGAAAATCCACAAAATAACTCATTCTCAGTCTTCTGAAACACCAGTGTCGCGGAAGATTCCAGAAATGTCCAAGATTAAAAGAAGCTGCAAGGAAGTGACAATGGAGAGGAATGCATGATCTAAGATGGTATTTTTCTATGAAGGACAGGGTTGAGACTGTTGGTGGGCAAGTACAACGATGGCATTGTTCCAGTATTGATTTCCTGACTTTGATATTTACACTGGAGGTTATGTGAAAAGAATGTCCTTGATTCTACGAGGTACACATTGAAGTATTTAGGGACAAATGGGCAATAAATGCATCTGCAACTTACCCTCTAACAAGTTAGGAAAAATTATGATGGGAGAGAGTCACAGAACAAAAGTGAGAAAGCAAGAGGCAGCGATTGAAGTAAAGGTGATAATGGGCTAACATTTGGGGGATTTTCCATCAAAGATAATCAGCAATTCTCTGAATTATTTTTGCAACTTTTCTGTGAAGCCTAAATTAGTCAAAATATAAGGTATCAAGAAGACATAATTTGTCTTTTCCCCCTTGGACCCTTTGTGCTCCCTAACACTCTGACACCACAGTTACCATGGCAACCGTCTGTCATATGGTCTTCCTTGTCTCTTTCCATCATTCTGTTTATGGACTCTTTGATGACAGAAATATGTCACTTTTCTTTCTTTTCTCCAAATCTAAGGGTCTTAACATCACTTGCCACTCCAGCCATCCTCTCCAGACAGTGGATTCACCTCTCCTCTTCCTGGCATCCTCTGCCATACCACCATCCAGGTCTTACTGATTGCCTGATTTGCCAAATGTAGCATTTCCGTAGATCCAAGGGACCCATTTTTATGTGAAAATCTGCCATGGTGGGTATTGACTCCAGTATAAGTGCAGCTCGTTGCCTGGCAGCAGCTGGACTGGTAGAAAGCTGAAGAACTTGCTAAAGTGGCTTGGGGCTATGTCATGGATGCTGTGTTGCATCACTTGGACTTTCATTCCTCCTCAGAAATGAAGCCTTCATTTGCCCAGCTGAGTCCCTATAACAGATGCCCCATTTTGAAAGAGTTGCTCAAGGTCACCCTCCCCTTCCCCACCCTAGGAGCTGTCTCTAACCAGTGACTAGTCCAAACAACATACCAAGACCCCAGTCTGTGCTAACTCTAGCCCCAGAGTTCCCTGCAGCACTGGCTAAAACTTTTATTTCTAAATCACAGTTGAACCTGTCCCTCTGTCCCGTGCTTCTTCATGCACTCTTTCCCTGGCACAGCTGTTGATCGTCCTCTTCAATAAAGCCCCGTTCCCCCTGCGTGTTACAGCTCAGAGTTTGACAGCTGGGTAGCCCACACTTGTCAATGTTGAAGAGTGGTCTGAAAAAAACAGAATCTAAGAAGGGATGTTGAGTCTGTACCACTTACCTGCTAGCTAGCAGAGGATCCATCCATGGGGAAGTGACAGCCTCCTGCGAAGTGTGCAAAGTATGGCTGTGCATCCATTAGCTGGGCTAGGACTGGGAAGGGTCATGCTGTTCAATGTGGCAGCCACTTGTCACATGTGGTTTTACATGCAGCAGCTGGTAGAACAGATCAAAGAGCACATTACCGGAGTGGACATTACCAGAAATGGACATTACCAGAGTGTATACTCTCTCAGAAAATCCACTAGATGACTAAGCACCTGGGAAAGGTGCACCAGAGACCCTGGAAAGCTCAACACTGGCTCTCCTCTGAGACCTGAGGGTAAGGCTGAAGGTAGGAATTGCTACGAAATGTCTCATCTTCTTGTTTAAAAAAATGGAAACAATGAGATCTTGAAAGGACAGGAGCCAATTACTGTTTTTCCATTAGGAGCAAGATGGGAGTTGAGACCACTGGAGCCCACTAAAATTCTGTGTCAAGTCCAGGGACCAACTGTATGAGGCTGTCCTCCCTGGGCCACCACCTCACTGCTCCCTGTCTGCACACGCACTATTTGTCAGGAAAATCACCATCTGTCAGTCTCCCAATATCTCCCTCAAGCGGCAACACAGAAATCATCTGCCCATTTCCTAATTTGTTAAAGACCAGCAATGAGGAAGGTCTTCTGCAGGTTCCCACCCAGACAAGGAAGAGTCGGGGAACCCTTAAAAACCCAAGACACTTCTTAAAACATCAGAGTCTCTCTCTCTCTCTCTCTCTCTCTCTCTCTCTCTCTCTCCTTTCAGGAGACATCCCACCTCCCAGATCTCCCAGGTGCCTATTTACGCCTCTCTTCTTTTCATGGTCACTTGTTCACTTCACAAATAAAACCTTCTCTGTCTTCAACCGCTTCCGACTCCTCCTGGACTGCTGATCTGACGCTGTAGGTTTTAACAAGCCATCACTGTGTCTATAACCATTTTGATTATCAATGTCCACATATAACTGTTATTGGTACTGCCCATAAACAATGAAGGCCTGATCCTCACTGTGCCTATATTAGTGCCCCAGGATACAAGAATTAATCTACAACGAAAAGTTATTCTCCTACATGGCTGGGAGACACTCCAGCGGAAGCATAATGAACTTGGGAAAATTCACGATGGACACACATTATGAACCTAGAGGGGAGAACAGAGGGGAGGGGGAGGAATTTAAGGGTGAGAGAGGGAAGATCCCACTGCCAGCTAAACTGTACCAAAAAAACAATTTTTAAAAAAGCCTCTGTTTTACAGCACTAAGGAAATATTTTTAATTCTTATGGGTGATGAGGGTACTGTAGTTAAACATCTTTAAGGATTTACTTGATACTGAAATACTGATAATTTGATGCATGGGTTTTTCATTATGAAGCCAGAAAGATACGGAAAAAGATGAAAAAAAAAATGAAATCTTCCACCTACTGCTTCACTCCCCAAACACAACAGCCAGGGAAGGGCCAAGCCAGAGCCTAGAATTTCGTACGAGTCTCCCTCACCGGTTGCACGGGAGTCAAATCTTTGCGCCACCTTCTGCTGCCATCCCAGGCACACTCGCAGAGGCTGAGCCAGAAGCAGAGCAGTCAGAGCTAGACCAGCCCCCAGAGTTTGTTTACAGTACCCCACCACAATAAAATAAGCAAACAACGGAGGTGTGGCCTTCAGATGAAATGAAACTGCCGGCAATGTGATCATTTCAATGATTGTTTAATTATATTCCTCTAATTGAAAATCATACACAGCGAGGGGCGGAGGAGAGATTGTTGATCCTCCAGATCTTCCAAATGCTGATTCTCTCCCTAAATGCCCACAAAACCAGGGCTTGGCCAGGCCAAAGCCAAGAGCCTGGAACGCCAGCCAGGTCTTCGACATGGATGACGAGGGCCCAAGCACCCAGGGTGTGCATTGCCAGCTGGACCAGAAGCAGAGGTGTTGTGACAGAAGCAGGCACTCCAACAGGAGACGTGAATCCCAAGTGATGCCTTAATGTACTGTGCTGTGAGGCCACCACCACGACCCGAAAATCCATTTTTGAAGATGACCAATGGATACATGGTGGTCTGTTACCCCTTTGCCTCTCTTCTACAGATATGGAAACACTCCGCATTTAGAAGAAGGCAATGAAAGGAGGAGAGGGAGGGAAAGAAGCTAGAGCTTTTCTTGTGTTTCTATAAAGAGGGCTCTGACATCACCTTTCGTCCCAGCCTGTCATTGAGCCATGGCGAGGAAGTGGGGCAGAGGCTGTCCTAAGGCAGGACAAACCTCTGATTCCCAAGCGGATGCGGAGGAGGAACCAGAGGCCCCATCTGGACCTGTTTCCACTTGAACTTGGACCTCACACTCTCCAAAATGGCTATTTGGGGACTGGAGGCTGTAGGGTGAGGAAGCACATGTTTCCTTGTTCAAGCCCATCCACTTTGAAGACAGGGAAAATAGGAAAGATGGTGGTGAGGTGGGACAGATCAGAAAGGATGTTCTGGGACAGGTGCTTTTCTTAGGAGCGCAACTCATCTCTGCCCATAGAGAGGTCCAGGTGGTTCACTTAGAAGGAAGCCACTGGATCCCTGGATCCCAGAGTTCAGTTCCCTCCTCTCTCCTCTTGGAGACAACCCACCCCGGTAAACAGGACCAAGTGCTGGTATGAAGCTGTGAGAAGACAGGAGGAGGTCAGCAGCAGACAAGAGATGTGACAATGACCCTGAGGTCTGAGCACGGGAAGGGTGGTGGTGTCCATGACTGCGGGTTCCCACAGCTGAGCAGGTTTGGGAAGAATCAACAGTGTGGAGTTGACTTGGAGGTGTTGTCACCGGTGCAATGGTGAACTGGGAGCTGCTTCTGCGACATACAGAGCTGGTAGGCAATGACTCAGACTGCAAAACCTTTCCTGTTCCTGGCTCCTGTGGAGGCACAGCAGCGCCCCCTGCAGCCCACTCATGTGACTGTAGCAGAGGGGTAACGTCTCCCTGGGTACAGCTTTCCTTGAAACCTAAAGAAAGCAGTTCTCTGATGAGCTCCCCTGCCTGGGCATCACAGAAACTGCTCTGCAATCGGGTGAGTTCAGCTGGCCATTCCCAGCCGTGGGCTGTCAGCTGGAGGAGTAGCGGTGGCTCCTTGCATCAGCCCTTGCCGTATCCTGGAATCCCTTTTCCTTTCCTCCAGCCAGTGTCTTGTCACTCCATTCCTTCCCTTGGTCCTCTCTGTGCACCTTCATATCAAGCTGACCCATGCACAAACACTTGTGGCTTTTTCTGTCTTTATTGCATCCTTACTAATACAACTGCCACTTATGTAGCAGTCTCCTCTTTGCCTAAGCTACCATATCCCTGCCCTTACATCTAACAAGACCAGACAGACACACAAATAACGGAATCATTCAAAATGCTGCAACTATGCTGAGCCCTGGCTGTCAGGAGCACTCAGGGTAACACTTCTTTTCTAAGGTTTATTTTATTTTAATTGAAAAGGCAAAATGGCATAGCAAGAGACAGAGAGGAAAGAGGTCTCACTTCCCTGGTTTATTCCCAAGATGGACACAATGACCAGAGCTGTGCCAGGCTGAAGCCAAGAATGTCTGAAGTTTCCCACGTGGGTGTCAGGGGACCCTAACATTTGGACCCTAACATTTGACCCTAGCAGTCAGCGGCTGCTTTTCCAAGGCCATTAGCAGGGAGCTGGATCAGAAGCGGAGCAGCCAGGACACAACTGGAGTCCACAGAGGGTGCCAGTCTTTCCGACAGCAGCTTTACCAGCTAAGCCAAGCACCAGCTCCTCTAGGATCATTCTTTTTTTAAAAAAAAAAAAGATTTATTTATGAAGTAATTTATTGTTAATAGATCATTCATTTTGAGTCAGTGTTATTTTTGCTTTCCCATATTATACAAATAAATTGGCTATTAAACATCAATTTCTAGATATAAGCTTATTCATTTTATATAGAGTAATAATGGCTTCATATGAGAAATAATTGAATATTTCTAAGACAATGTACTGAACAAATTACAAAATTCACATGTAAACCTTGTTTTTCTCAATTCTGTCAAGATAAAATGATGATCCAACGAGTCAGCTCTTCCTAATACCCGTTATAGTGCTGCCAAAGTAAAATTGAGTTTAACAGCAAACACATCACCTATATCAAATTGTTAACTGTAAGGACTGAAAGTTTTGTCATAGATCTTTAAGTAACAGTAGCATATTTAAATGTTATCACAAATGTCCTTTTTTTTTTTTACTTCTTTTTATTACCATCATTTTATGATACAGTTCCATATGCCCTGGGATTTCTCTTATCCCTTCCCCAATTCCTTCCCCGCTCACTGAGTTCTCCCATCTCATTACTATAGTATAGTTCTTCATACACAGTCATAGTCCATCATTGCGGGCATGGACAATGGCAGAGAGTCCAGCATCCTATTGTCAAGATACAGTAAACAGTTTCAAATTAACCCTAAATGCAAACAGCTTAAACTCATCAATCAACTGTCATAGATTAGTAGACTGGATTAAAAAACAAAACCCATCTATTTGTTGCCTACAGGACACACATTTCATCAACAAAGATCAGCAGAAACTGTACCTCACAGATTTTTTGTTGTTGTTGTTAGTTTCATCTCTTCAAAACACTATCTTCTGATTAAATTCTTCACTGACTCATAGATCATACAGTAGCATCATTTTCTTCAAGAAGGTTCTTAATTTTCTTTTTCATTTCTTCAGCAACACATTAGTCATTCAGCAGCATGTTGTTTAACCTCATGGTGTTGTTAATTTCTTTATTTTCTTCTTGCTGTTTATTTTGTTTTGTGGGTTTTCATTTAAGGGGATGCAAAGTAACTGTGTAATGGAGACTGTCATATCTAGCCGCATGTTATTTAACTTCGTGGCATTGTACATTTCTCTCTTTTTTTTCCTGCTGATGATTTTGTATTGTGGCTTTTCATTTATAGTAACTGTGTAATGGAAACCATCATATCCAGATGTGAGGATACAATGCAGTATGCATCTCTACTTCCAAAGATAAGATCATTCTTAACTCGCCTCCAGGGGTGATGCCTGATCTAGGCATCTTTCCTTCCCTCCATGCCCAGGCCTCGGGCCACTGAATCGTGGCCACAAGAAAGTTTGCTCCAGGAAACCTTCCCCAGAGATCGCCACTGAGGCCCTCTTAGGATCTCGAGTCTCCCTCACAGCCACTTGTGTACCTGACTTATGTCAAGGACTCCTGTTATGCACCAGGACATGTACTTGCCTCTTCTTCAAGATCTATTGCATTTCCACCTCCCTTTGCAGTTAGGTGTGTGTGTGTGACTGAATTCAAGCTATAAAACTGAACAGTCCATGACTTGCCACGTCCCAATGCCCTCTCCCCACCCACCAAACCCACTACAGAGGAGGCCAAGGATCTGGATAAAGGAGCCACGTATGGAAGGATTTGGGGCTTGAGATATTTGCAAAGGAGACATAGCAGGTATCACAATGTCACTGGGATGAGAAATAAACATTCTGATGACACTTCAGCAAAGCTTCATCCACCTAATCGTCTCCCTGTGTTGTTCCACTGAAGCGCAGGATGCTCAAGCGGACACTACGTCATGCTCATCGCTGCAGTCCCTGGCCGCAATGCATGCTCAAATTCGCCCAGCACCCACTTTGCCATTAGTTTGAGCCTCACATTCACTGCAGTTTCTCCAAGAACTCAGGAGAACAGACAGGGCAGGATCGTGAGCAAGAGCTTTTATTTCCTCTGTTGCCTCTTGTCACTGGCTGCAAGTTCCTACTCAACCATCTCTTGTCCCTGATTTATACTCTCTGAACCACATGTGCCTCTTCATGCTTTCCCTTGTTCTGCACAATAGAAGTTACCTGCATACAAGGGGTAACTGCTATTGGTTACTAACGTCATTAGGATGGCAATACTTGTTCAGGGTAATCCAGATTCCGAGTAGTTTCTAATGCAATCCCAGGGACATTGAAATGCTGTGGAAATTCTAGGAACTCAGAATTGCCAAACAATTCTGAAATAGAAACACAAAGTTGGAAGGCTCACTTTTTTTTTAATTTTACTTATCATCATCATCATCATCATCATCATCATATGATACAGCTCCATAGGCCCTTATCTGCTCCCTAGATTCCTCCCCCTTCACTGAGTTCCCCTATATCACTACTAAAATATAGTTCTTCATGCACAGTCATATGTCCATCATTGTGGGCATGGACAATGGCAGAGAGTCCAGCATCCTATTGCCAAGATATAGTAAACAGTTCACTGGGAGTCCATCTTTAGTCTGGAAGATAGCGTTTAGTCAGAAGATAGCGTTTTGAAGAGATGAAACTAACAAAAAAATAAACATCTGTGAGATACAGTTTCTGCTAATCTTTGTTGATGAAATGTGTGTCCTGTAGGCAACAAATAGATGGGTTTTCTTTTTTAATCCAGTCTACTAATCTATGACAGTTGATTGATGAGTTTAATCTATTTACATTCAGGGTTAATACAAATAGGTGGTAACTTGGTTCTGTAATTTTAGGAATGGGTTGTTCATTGAGTTAGTCTTCTGTTGTTATTTTACTGGGATGTTCTTCACACTTGCCTTTGGTTTTAGTGGGTGCTATTCCTCTTCTCTGTCAAGAGAACATCTTTATGTATCATTTGTAGGGCAAGTTTGGAAGAGGCATATTCTTTTAACTTTTCTTTACTGTGGAAGAATTTTATTTCATTTTCAAAGACAAAGGAAAGCTTTGCTGGGTACATTATCCTGGACCGACAATTTTTTTCTTTTAGAACCTGGAAAATGTCACTCCATTCTCTTCTTGCCTGTAGAGTTTCCTGTGAGAGGTCTCCTGTAAATTTAATTGGCATTCTTTTATATGTCAGTTGCTTTTTTTTCACGTGCACATTTAAGGATCTTTTCCTTATGTTTGATTGAAGAGAGCTTGATTATCATGTGTCTTGGTGAAGATCGCTTTTGGTCAAGCCTGTTGGGAGTTCTGTGCCCCTCCTAGATGTTGTTACCCAATTCTTTCATTAGGTTAGGGAAATTTTCCTTTAAATTTTCATTAAGTACATTTTTAAACCCAGCTTCTCTTTCTGTATCTTCTGGAACTCCTATAACTCTTATATTTTCCTTTTTAATAGTGTCTCTTAGTTCTTGAATATTTTTTTAGTTTGACCCAGCTCTGCTTCCAGCTTTTTGTTTGTTTCCCCTGGTGACAGGAAATATCCAATTCTGAGATTCTTCCTTCTGCTTCATTTATTTTATTTTGGAGACTCTTCACTGTACTTTTGATTTGCTCCACTGTATTCTCATTTTTCTGATATATTACTTTCATTTGATTCATTTCCAGTGTGACATATTCCTCAAATTCCTTGAATACCTGCTTTATGTGCTTCTTGTTGTTGATAAGAAGCTTTATAACAAGTGTTTTGAATTCTGTATCCCCCAGGTTCTCGATGTCTTCCTCAGTCAACTCTGAGGTTGGCAAAGGTTTTTGCTGCTTTGCAGGGGAGTCTTCAGTAATAGTCATTGTGCCTTTGTCTCCTCTTCTGCTCTTGGTCATTGTCCTTGTTTAACAGAGTCTTCTCCTTGGGGCAGGTTTCTAAGCTGTGTCACCCACAGGTGTACAATTCAATTTTACTTATTGTGGTTGGTACACGGGTCTTTATTTACAGTCACTTGTGCCACTCCTTGCACCGAGTTCCAGAATGGGTTTTAATGTTAGATTTCCACCATGGTCTCTGTAGCCCCAGCTCCTGGTTTACCACTCTCCTCCTCCCGAGATACCATGCTGAGGCTGCACTGCTGTCAGTACAACTGTTTTCCCACTTCCAGTTGGAGCAGTTCCCAAAAAATTCGGGAGACACCAGGAATCGTATATAGCTAGGTTGTTGGTGGTGTTGATTTAGTGGGAACCTGTTGGCTGTTAGGTCTGTGGGCCACATGAACCTATTTTGACCCATACAATGCCATAGTCGGTATTATTTTCCTCTGGGACCAGTGCAGTGCACTGAGCTCAGTGACTTATCTCCGAGCTCAGCGCATGTGCAAGGCTCACATTTTTAATTTCAAAGCTTACTGCGAAACTGTGATATTTAAGAGATAATTGGAAGATTCACACTTGTAATTTCAGAGCTCACTGCAGAGCTACAGTAGCAGGAGGATGTGGCATGAGCATAAGAACAGACCCACACACTGATGGAACAGGACTCAGACCAGCAATACATGCTCAGATATGTGGTCTTCCACTGGCAAAGGGGTCCATTCAATGTGTCATTACCATACAATGGAAATCATCGCACCATAAAAGAAACGAAGTGTTGATGCACGCTGCCACAGGCATCTCAACTTCTGAGAACATCCCACTAAGCAAAAGAGACCAGCTACAGGGGATCACAAACTGTGATGCCAAGCTTGATGTCCAGGACAGCCAGACGCATACATTAAAGAAGGCAAATCAGTGGTTGTCAGGGTAGGGGAAATGGGGAGCAACTATTAATACTATGTTCCATTTTAACATGAAACTCACTTGGTGAGTACACTAAAAATACATCAATGATTTGTACAGTTTAAAACGGTGTTTTGCAATGTGTATTCTATCTTGACTTTTAATATAAAAATAAGATTTTTAGTATCTGTGGGCCCAAATACTAGCTTCCTGCTGATGCTGATGCATTATCCTGTTCCTTTCTTCCGCCTCTCTTCCATCCACCACCAGCAGCCACATCCCCAAATAACTGTTCTGTTGATCTGAATGACTCCGCCCCCTCCCGCCCATATCCCACACTTAGCTCTTGCATCCTAAGGTCTCACCAAGGTGCTCCAGTATTACAGCCCTGACCTTCAGACATGTCAGTGTCAGCCAGCAAACAGGGATGGAATCCGAGGATTTGTTCACCTAGGCACTCCTGACCTCTATGTGCCTTCAGCTTTGTTGGGAGGAGCCAATGTGATGATTAATATACTATCAATTTACTCTAAAAATAACATCTGATTTTACTTTCTATGGCAAGAACTATTATAACGATTTAATACTCACAGAGCTATTTCTATATGCCAGGCATTATCCTAGTCAGCCATCACAACAAAACCATCAGAGTGGTTAGCATTAGCTTCAAAATGCTATAAGCCATAGTTACATTCCAAGGATGCAAACCCAGGAGCCTCTTCTTGTTAAGATTTCTTTCTTTGCAAGACACAAGTAAAGAGGGAAAATCAGAATCTATCCACTGATTGACTCCCCAAGTGTTACCAAGAGCCAGGGCCGGGCCAGGCCAAACCCGGTGTCAGGAGCTTCTTCCAGGTCACACAATTGGGTCATCTTGCTGCTTTCCCAGGAGCCTCAGCAGGGGGCTGGGTTGGGGACAGAGAAATCAGAACTTCAAGCACTGTCCATTTGAGATGCTGGCATCGAAGTGGCAGTTTTACCCTCCATGGCACGCAGCCCCAGCCAGATCCTCTTCATCCCAACACATCCTCTGCTCACCTAACGCAACACACTGCTCACGCAGGTGCAGAAACAGGAAGCAGCACATCTAGTGAGTATTCGGTGAGCGTCAGCAGGACACTAACCTTGTCACACCATGTCTCATCCCTCTGTCAGTTACAACACAAACGCTGGCCACCTGCACATTGATTCCAATTCATGATCACTCCTCTCTCAAACACAGCAGTGGAAGCTCGGGGCCTGCCTGAGCACACAACTAAGCCCTCAAAGGTACAACAAATGCCAAGCAGGCACTAGAAAATCTAATATAAAACAGCTTATATCAATTTCTCAGGAGCTAAGTGCAAGATGGATGGCTGAGTTCTTGCCGCATAGAACAACAGGAGATATCATGGAAGAAATGACATCTGCCAGGTAGGCACGCAGAGTGATGCAACAAATGGACTTCTTTGTTTGTTTATTTGTTTTAAGATTTATTTATTGCAAAGTCAGATTTACAGAGAGGAGGAGAGACAGAGAGGAAAATCTCCTATCCAATGAGTCACTCCCCAAGTGACCATAATGGCCAGAGCTGAGCTTATCCAAAGCCAGGAGCCAGAAGACTCCTCCTCCCACACCCACACTCGGGTGCAGGGTCCCGAGGTTCTAGGCTGTCCTCAGCTGCTTTCCCAGGTCATAAGCACGGAGCTGGATGGGAAGCAGGGCCGACAGGACTAGAACTGGTGCTCATATGGGATCCCAGGTATTCAAGGTGAGGACTTCAGCCGCTCGGCTACTTTGCCATGCCCACAAATGGCCTTCCTACTAAGCAAACAATAGAGAACAATGGATGGTTTTGAAACCTGTAGGTCTGTCATTTCGCTTTCAGCCATGAGAGGGCAGTCTAACACATGCTGGCATTTACAAGAAAGTTGCCTTTCTTTTTGTTTTGTCTTGTTTTTGTTTTCTGCCTTACCTATACCTAGTCTTTAACAATATCTCTAGAATTCTAGCTCTTGGGGACTTTATTAATTCTGAGCAGTCCTAACCCCCTGTACGTACAAGGCCTTGACTGAGACATCAGGCTGTGACATTGCATGAAAGGATGACAGACTTGTTTTCCTTATCCCACTCTGACTTGATCCCTGTCCCTTTGCCACCAACTGTCCTTCCAGGAAAAGGGTCTCAGGCCAAGCCACCTCCTCATCCCTCTGCCAAGATTCCCTTTTCTTCTCTGGGCAGACAACTATTCCATTAATGTTTAGAACATAGCAAAGTGCTTGTGTTGTTCTTACTGGGAGTCCTAAATAGTCAGAAAGTTGGTCTTCTCTCTCTTTCTCTCTTTAAGGCTTTTATTTATTGATCAAAGTTCCAGAGACAGGGAGAGACAAAAAGAGAGATCCTCCATCTACTGATTCATTCCCTAGAGGGCCACAGGAGCCAGGACAGGGTCAGGCTGCAGCCAGGAGCTCCTTTCAGGAGCTCCCCCTGTGCAGAAGCCCAAGCACTGGGGCCACCCTCCACTGCTTCTCCCAGGCCATTAACACAGAGCAGCCGGAACAAGACCAGCACCCACACAGGCCACAGATCTTGCAGGGGCAGCCTCACACTCTGCACCACAATGCCAGCCCCTATTTTCAGCTCTTGTCTTCTTATTTCTCACAAAGACCAGAGGAGTTGGCGTTGGCCACGAACTTCGCTGACAGGTGAAGCTGACTGCCGCATCTCTACTGGCCAGTGCCGGTGGTTGGTACTTGCTTCATTTCCCAGTGGAATGGGAACCCCCTGGCCTGGGCACCCTCAGGGCCCAGAGCATGTGAATGAGTGGACTGACTACTCTGGTCCCTGACCAATGGCCACCCCTGCTGAGGCTACTCCAGGAAGGGACTGGTGCTGGTTAACTGGCAGCACCAAAGCAGATCTTACTCCTGCCCTGCTTCCAAACTCCAGGGCTTCCCTAACGTAAACTTCTAACTCCTCAGCATGACCTCGAGTCCCACAGATCATCCAGACTTGCTCTCACCCCAGCTCCTCCTACCAGGACCCCACGCAGCATACACTGTCTTCAGACGAACTTCCCTTGCCTCTACCCCCACGTCCTTGGCACACGCAGGGCTCTCTCCACGGAAATCCCTTCTTCCCATTATCACTCCTGGACCTATTTTGATACTGAGATCTCAGGGTCAATGTCACATTTCTGGAATACCTGGCCTAGCCAGCCAACTCACAATGAACATATCCCTCCCTCTGGATGACATCACCTGGCCTTATTGTTCTGTAGAGAAAGCTCTTCCACCTGCTCGGTTCACTCTCCAAATACCCACTCTTGGCAAGCCTGGAACCCCATCTGGGTCATTGCCATGGGTGGCAGTGATCTAAATACTTGAGCCATCCCCTTGTGCCTCTCAGGACATGTCTTAGCAGAAAGCTGGAGGACATTAACCCAGGGACGAAGGTAGGCAATGTGGGATTCCAAGTGGCAGCTGAAATTGAGTGCTGTTGTGTTGGTTTCTTCCCTGCTGTTCCACTGGCACTGCCACCATTCCCAGCAGCACCTGGCCCGAGGATGAGGACAACAGAACTGCATTCCCCATGAGTGATTCTATCTTCCTGGCTTCCACACCTGGCTAATTCAGACCTTTCAGTCACGATGAGACAGTCTGCTCAGAAGGCAGGCAAGGGTTCCGAGGAGAAGCAAGGCTGTGCCAGGCAGCCCAGACCGGGACCCGAGCCCTCAGCACTGCAGCCAGTAAGAGTTTCAGGGTGCTGTGCGCTTACAGACGCCAGCAGGAGGCAGTGAGAAGCAGCTGTGCCAGCACACGAGAGCTTCCCAGAGGACCTGATGTGGATTCCCGCTCCTCCGCTCCTGCAGGGTGACCTGAGTCAACTTGTTCCACGGCTCTGAGCCACAGTGTCCTTGCCAGCAAAGCGGCGGTGCTGAGCCTCATGTCCGCCTCACAGCATCTAGATGAACTTAAATTACTCAGTGTTAACGAACTGTACACCTACAGCACTCTCCCAATAAGCATTGCTGCTGTGTTGGGTATCTGTCCATCATGCAATGGGGGCTGCCCCTGGGTGTGCTGAGGCAACAGAGACATGTACAGCCTCGTCCTCCCCAGCTCACGCCATGTGCATGGCTTGTCCTCCGGTAACCCATGGCATCTCTCTGATTCGGATAAATACCAAGAGTGTTTGGATTCAGGAGCCACTGAGCCCCTTCTGCCTGGCAGGTGCCCTGTTGCAATGCGGCCTCCACTTCCTGTCTCCTTCATTTACAAACCTTTCCCAGGCCCCTGGCTGTTCAAGAGGAGACACTGCTCAAGGGTGGGCTGGACCTGTACGATGGAGCATGCCAGTCTGCAGGATCTCAACTTGCTGCCTTTCCTTCCAGAGTATTTGTGCCTCCCTGCCCCCACTGTTACGGCCTGCCTCCCCCCACCCCCAGCACCATGGAAAAACACTCTCCAAGAGAAAGATAATGTATGGCCCACGGAGCTGCCAATATCACCCGATTTCCAAGGACGATTGCCTCTGCAGCCCTGAGCCAACGTGTATTAGTGAGAACCACGGAGCCAGGCTCACCCCAAGAGTCTCCTGGAAGGCCACAGGGAGGAAGCGCATCGCCAGGACAAGATGAAACAAGAGGAACCAGGAAGGAAGGGAGCCACTCCTAGTCAACAAGCGTCTTCCCATTGGCAAGGCCAGCCGGGCAGGACTGTGCGGGAGCCCAGGCAAGGCCAGCCGGGTAGGACTGTGCGGGAACCCAGGCAAGGCCAGCCGGGTAGGACTGTGCGGGAGCCCAGGCAAGGCCAGCCGGGCAGGACTGTGCGGGAGCCCAGGCAAGGGAGCTTTCCAGCCACCTCCTCCTGGGTGGGAGTAGGAGTTCAGAGACTGCCTGTGGTTGTTCCCAGAGCCACAACCCCCAAGGAGTCCTGGAGGGAGACCCGGAGCTGTTCATTCTCCCTGCTCACCCACCAACTCCACATCCAGCAGAGAGAGGCACAGCAGGCCCCCACAGGCTGAGGAACAACACACAAACCCATTCCTGCACAACCACTCGGCCGTTTCCTCCAAGGCAGAACACACACAGCGCAGCTGGGACAGCCTCCTGGGCCTCTGTGGCTTGGGGCTTTCTGCCCTCTGTGGGAAGTGAGCGTGCCAACACTGTGCTAAGGCTTCTACCACATCCATCTTCTCATTGGACTCACAGCCCTGGGCAAATGACGTAAGAGGCAGAGAAGCGTATCTAGGCCACAAGACGAGGGGCACAGGCTTGTTCCAGTGGCCCTGGTAGCTGCCAACTTCCCTGGCACCCCTCTCTGAGCCGAGCTCTCTGGGCCTGTACTGTCACGGGGAGGGCAGTGGCCACAGCACAGTTCCCCTTTCTCCCCCCAGGCCAGGAGAGGCTCCTTTTCACCTGACACTGGCTGGGAGCATAGTAGGTACACCATTGGTACCCCCCCCCCCGGGTTGGAATTAAAACTTGCCATTAAATGGAAAGAGAATGAGGCTGCAATATCTGCTAGCGAGACTTATAAGACTAATACATCCAAGTCTCCTTAAGCTCGGCAGAAAATTGGAAAAAAAAAAAAAAAGGAAAGAAAAAGAGACACTCAACACGGGTCTGCTCCTCAGAGTGATCCGTCTGCAGCCACACTTGCTCTGCTCAGCGTCCAGCCGCGGTGGAAGGCAGCTTCTGCCTTGTCTTTGGGGGAGAGAGGAGTGATTCAGGATTTGGCTGGAAGCGGGAGCCTTTGTTGGATGGAAAAGTCAAATCAAAGCTGCAGGGTCTTTGCAGGCCTCATCTTGAACAAGTTGGGAGCTTGACTGATCAAGACTTGCAGAGGTGAGTCTCCCTGACGAAGGCAGGTGCTTCATGCACACAGGGAGAAGTGGCTGGCAGACGAGCTGTGCTGCTCAGTTTCCGCATGCATAGCAACAGCTTCACTGAGGAAGCATGCATGGAATCCCTACTGCCTGCAGTGCACAGGGTGAGCCCTGGGAGGAAGCAGGAAGCTGGGATGGGCTGAATGGCCATGCCCTTGGAGCCTGGAGTCTGAGTGTGAATTCCAGCCCCATCTCCTGACAGTCGCATGTCCACGCAACCTTCAGACCCAGCTGCCTCTCTGGCAAAGTGAGCTAGGGGGACCTGGAGAGTGACAGTCACATATCACCCAGCCTGCGGTTGCTCTGGGACAGACCATGGTCAAGTGACACATGTTCTCAACTCGGTTCTGCAGAGGCTGCAGGAGGAGCCAAGTGGGGTGGGCCACTAGCAGTTCGATGTGCTTTCATCCCCCCCACAAGAGAACCTCTGTTCTGGAGGCCATTCCTCATCTGCTTCCTCTAACAGGCAGTGTCCTCTTCCCTTCAGGTTAATCTTATGTGGGTCAGGCTAAGTATGCCTGGCACTGGTTAATTATGGCGGTTCTTCCCTTCAGAAATAATCAATAAGGAACCCGTTGACAGTGTCTGCACAGGCACACGAGAATACACTGAACAACAGTTAAGAACACAGTTGGTAGAAGCATCCCGCCAACCTCTCGCTGCCAGTGTTGGTGGGCTCCCTCCAATGCCTCAGAAGGGTGGAAGCCCACACTGAGCTGGAAGGGGGAGCCCTCCCTGCCGTGCTCGTGGGCCAGGACCTCTGCTTCTTGCTGGTGCAGCTGGCGAAACTCAGGCAAGCATCATGCTGGGAGCTAGCCAGAACATGGGTAAATCCACCCTCCATCCTGTTAGGTCGTGCGCCTCCAGTAGAATCTGTAAGGTGGATGTAACCTTGACAGGACTGTGGAGAACTCCAGGCCTCACACCTACAGCGCTCCATCTGTCAGAGTCCTCAGTGAGAGCTAATTATGCTCACAGTCTCCGACTGGTGTCTCAGTCCAGCGGGACTGCTCTAACAACGCCACAACCTGATAGGCTCAAACAACAAGCATCCTCTGTTTTCCACAGTAGGGAAGGTGGAGGACTCTGAGATCAAAGTATCTGGTGAGAGCCAGGTTTCTGGGCCATCTTCTTCCAGTATCCCCACAGGGCAGGAAAAAAAAGGTGAGGCAGGGGGAGGGAACACTACCTGATCACTGTGCAAAGACGCACTGCCCAAGCCCATCACCCTGAATGTTAAGATGTCCGCATATCAATTTGGCGGAGTAGGGGCAGGGAGTGATACAAACTTGGCATTCATGGAGCAAAGTCTGTTGCCCCTTGCAGAGTCCGAGCTCTGATTTTGTCAGCCCATGGAGAGAGTTTAAACCAAATACCCTGAAATCAAGACATAAATCAAGGTGCCAGTTTGTTAACTTGCATTGAAAAGCACTGTCGTGGTGTATTAGTTTCCTCATGCTGCCATAATGAGTGCCTGCAAATACAGCAGTTCACAGCAACAGAGGTTTGCTGCTTTGCAGCTCAGCAGCTGACGGTCCGGCCTGTGTCTACCTGCGCTGTACTCATGCCTTGTAGAGGACCAGGTTGAATGCCCTGAGGCACACAGACCCTACTTCCACCTTGAAACAACCACAGTGCACTACACCCTGCTCACACCACATCCATCACTCTAATCTCACTCTCCCACCTCCGTCTTCCACTGTGAAGGACCAGGATGTCTGTTATATCAGGATATTCGAAGATAATTATACTATGTAATTAGGTCAGTTTCCTGGAAATCTTCATATCACCTGCACCCTTGATCACTTTGACCACATAGTGGATTCGAACACAGACACCTTTGAATCGGCCCATCACACGTGATTCAGCCTATCACCCATGAGAACAATACTATACCTACAAGCAAAACTACTGCCCCGTAAGCAGGCATGCATGGAATTGGAGCTGCATGGCATCAAGCTTGCCTGTCAGTGGTGTCTACAACCCCCAGAGGCATGACTTGGCCAATGAACCCAAATGCCAGCATGAGTACAAACCCCCAGGGACAACTGGGCTGGACCCTGGCACTTGTTGTCTTGGTGACCTCTTTGTTTATTCCTCCAAGGAAATCACCACTTATACCATCACCAGGGCTACCTTCAGAGTGGGCCATAGTGTTTTTTAAGGGCCACTGCTAAGAAAGATCGTAAGTAATACTGAATGAGTCCTTACCAAAACTGGTGTGTTGAATCCAAACCCCAGTGCGATGGTATGTAGAGACGGGGTCTTCACGAGGTGCTTAGGCCATGAGTGTGAAGTCTTCGTGATCGGATCAATGGTTAAGGGAGGAGTGCTTGCTTCCTCACTCCCTGCTACATGAGAGCATAGCAAGACAAAGACATCTGCAAGTCAGAAAGGGAGCCCCAGCCAGGATCTGACCCTGGACTTCCCAGGGCCCCAAACTGTGAGACTACTGTGAAAGATACTCTCTAACTAGGGACAGGCGGCCTGTCTTCATGCTGAATGGCCACATCTTGCTTCTCTTTCTTGACCCATTAGATGTAAGATTTAAACCCAAATTATTGAAGTGTTGATTTACTTCCAAGTCCTTGGAATCACTAAATATGTTCCCCAAGTCCCGTCCGGTGCATCTCATAGGAGCCCACAGACCCCTGGGGCTCAGGCACAGGGATGTGCCAGAGGGTGAGCCAGGTGTGACCACCCCCCCAACTCTTAAAGAAATTCCTCTGCTGTGTGCTAGACAGGCCTGTGGGGCACAGACAGTGGAAGACAGCACGCACCCAGACCTTCAGGAGGGCCTGGGACAGAGAGGGAAGAGGAGTACCTCGGCCTTGGGAGCAGGGGAGAGCTGCTTCTGTGGCACCGACTGAATCATTTGACTGTGAAAGGCTTTGTACTGTGTGACCCACTTTTTAGCACACCCAGACTTTGATGGTGAGCAATTTTCCCTTAATTTTGAATACTAACCAAAAGGAAAAGAACAAGCAGTTTGTACTTAGGATCACACAATAGGTATGAAACCATATGTGATGTTTCTCGGTTGTCAAGATTCTTAATTATGTCCTTTATGTTCTGCATAATGATGAGTATCTATTGTGGGGCTTTTTTTTCAGGATCCCTAGGTAGGTGTTATCTTTTATCAGGTACCAACAACAGCTGACAGTTACTGAGTGCTTGCTTCTTGCCAGGCACCATGCCAAGCATCTTACATGCCCCCTGTCACTCAGTCCTCACAATGTGGATTCTGTGACTGCCTCAATTTTGCATAGGAGATAACAGACTAAGGGGGATTCAATAACTTCCCCAAGATTACAGAGCCAGCCAGTGGTCAAGTCAAGCTCTGAGTGCAAGTATTCTTTCCATAAGCTCATAGGACATATTAGCTCATGCCCCCTTAGTTTTCAAATTAAAGCCGTCACTAATAAAAGATAAACTGCAATATACAAAGGCTCCATAGCAAGGGTGGACACTTGGCAGAAGTGTCTGAAGGAAAGGCAGGTTTGGGGCAGGAGGATTTAGATATAAGCTGAGGGATAATAATCAACTCCTTAAAAAAAAAAAAAGAAAAAATAGTGCTTAAAGGCAATCAACAGGAAATGTTTGTGAAGTTCGGGTGTGCGAAGTAAATTCGCAGAACTGCAACACTCTCAGCACAGCTCTTGTCATGCTGCAGATCTGAAACCACGCTGCTCAAATCATTCTCCATCCCTCCCACCCCACCTCTGACGAGGACCAGCCTATGCACTCTCTAGGTGGTACTGCGGTTTAACTTGACAGAATTAGACCCCAGCGCCAGCCTCTGCCAACTGATGCTGCGGCAAAGTCCAACCAACCCTCACCCACTCTGATTTATGCTTGCACCAGTAGGAACAGTCAGCCCAGCCTGGCTTTTCCCTGATCTAGCTCACATGAGACCCACAGTTGTTGTAGCCCTGCCTGGTCTGGTCTGCCCCCATCCCAGTGGGAATGGTGGTCCAGCAGGGGAGCCCTCCACATTCCCCCTACCAGCTTTGTCCCCTCCCCTGCTGGTTCTCACATGTGTTGGCTGGGTGCTGTGGCCCAGTCTGGCATGGTCCCCCTTCCCTCAGTTTTTTGCCAGTGGGTGCTGTAGCCTGGCCCAGTCCAGCCCACCCCAATTCCAGCTGATGCTGGTGGGGGTTACAGCCTAACCCAGCCAAGCAGACACCCAATCCCAGCCATACTATGTACTGGTATGTGTTGTGACCAAACCTGGCACAACCCACACGCTCTTCTGATACTCAGATTCGCCAGTGGGTGATGTGAACTGGTTCAACCTGGTCCACCCCCAACCTATTCAAATGTATCCTAGTGGGTACCTTTCCCTGGCCTGGTCTGACTTACTCCCTATCGTGGTTCTTGCACTCACCTGCAGGGACTGTGTTCCTACAGAGGAGTTTCCCAAGCTCCTCCATCAGAACCTCTCCCAATGCCAGATCTCATGCATACCGGCGGGTCCATGAGCCAGCCCTATTTAGTCTACCTCCTGTCCTGGCAGGAATAGTGGCCTTTCCTGACTGGCCTTCACCCCATTCTGGTTCTTACTATTGGATGTTTCAGTCCAGCCAAGGCTCGTCTATACCCAGACACTGCTCACATATGGCTCAGTAGGATAGGAGACCTAGCCTAATCCATCGTACATCTACCCTGGTTCTCCAGAGCACCAGATGGTGCTGGAGTCTAACCAGGTTCGGTGTGCCCAGCCCTGGTCCCCACTTGCGCCAAAGGAGACTGCAGCCATGTCCAGATTCCCATTCCGGCTCCCACACTCATCATCGGGAACCCCAACCCAGCCAGGGTGTTCTCTTAGCTCCCCAGTCAGGCCTGTTCTCAGCCATAGATCATGCACGTGCCGGAGGTTGCTCTGCCCCAGCTTGGCATAGCCCCTCACCTGTCTTGGCCTTTGCCTTAGATGCTGGAGCCTGGCATCCTGCTCATGCAAACCAGTCGATATAAGAGCCTAGCTCAGCATGACCTGTCCTCTAGCCTGATTTCTGTTCTTGCTGGTGAATTAAGGTTTACTTGGCCCTGCCCAGTCCACCCCCTTCCATAACCAACCAACACATTAGCCAACAGTTGGAGCTACTTTACCCATCTTGCCAGATCTCCAAGCCTGGACTATGTGATCATCAGTGAGAGTTATGACCCACTAAGGGAGTTTCCCAAGTTCCCCCACTTGACCCACTCCCAGATCCAGATCTCACACATGCCGGTGGGTGTTAGGCCAGTGCCCGGCGTAACCTACCCTTCCATCTTGGCCTTGTATGAGCTAGTGAATGTTGCAGCCCGGCCCCCCATACCCTGTTTTAGGATGCACATTCGGGTGCTGCTGCCATGACCTGCCCAGGCTGTCATCAGTTTCTTTACCCGTGAGTAATGGCAGGTTCCATGAATCACTACCCCAACTCTTAAGCTAACCAGTGGGACTTGCATTTCCACAGGGTTAGGCCCATTTATCCCCTACAGAATCTACCCCAAGGCCTGGTTCTGTCATGTGGTGATTAGTGTCATGACTCTTCCTAATGTGACTATTCCAACTCAGTCAGGTGCTGGGATCTAGCCCTGCCAGACATGCCCTCAGCCATAGCTTTTGTGTGGGCCGGCGTGTAGCAGTCAGTGATGCTGTGTACTAGCAGCCCATCTCAGGACTCCCATGTGGCTGGCGAAGCAGTCTGACCCAAACGGAGCTTACAGACTTCCCGCTCCAAGCCACCAGGTCACAGTCCCCATGCTTGCCAGCAAGTTCAGTGACCCCACTGCTGGGAGTCACACAGGATTCATCCCTCACCTGCACTCACATTGGCCCTATCCATGGATGTCCCTAGGCAGCAATTACATACCCATAAACCCTAGAGTGAGCCAGCAGATGAAAGATCTTTTTGTCTCTTCTTCTCTCTGTAAATCTGACTTTCAAATAAAAATAAATAAATCTTTTCTTTTTAAATGAGGTTGAGAGCCCAGTAGGGTAGCCTAGTTGCTAAAGTTATCGCTTGCATCCTCTGGAATCCTATATGGCACCACTTCTAATCCTGCCAGCCTCACTTGCAATTCAGCTCCCTGCTTGTGGCTTGGGAAAGCAGTAGAGGATTGCCCAAACTCTTGAGACCCTGCACACACATGGGAGACCCTGAAGAGGCTCCTGGTTGCTGGCTTCGGATCAATGCAGCTGCTGGCTAGTTCAGCCACTTGGGGAGTGAATCATCGGACAGAAGATCTTCCTCTCTCTCTCTCCTCCTCTCTGTATATCTGACTTTCCAATAAAAATTTAATAAATCTTACAAAAAATGAGGTTGAACATCTTTTTATGTGCTTGTTGACCATCTGTAATCATCATCTTGAAACCTACACTTGCATCAACAGTGAAAATACTGACCAAACACAAGCCCATCTAGAAGACCGTTTTGAAAAATAAACATGGAAAAGCTAGCTTGGTACATTGCAGAGTTAGTATGTAATAAAGGGTGATGCTGCTGTCACAACAGAGCTGTATTTAAAAAAAGACACCTGATCTCAGTGAGTTGAAAGAACAACCACTGCTTGCTCACACTCATCAGCCAGCTGGAGATCTGGTCTTGTCTGGGCTCATATATAGTCAGCTGTGGGTTAAACAAGCAAGCCCATGGATTTTGACTGGACTTTGTATTACTTCTGGAGCCAACTGACCACAAGCGGCGCTCTACGCTTCAGCTGAGCTGACTCAATGCTCTTACCCACATCCCTCTCACTTCTCTTCTGTGCTTGAACCCCGGTGTGGTCTCACAGCAGTGTCGGGGCCTAACAGAACCTTACAGGACATTTAGGCCTGTGCTAAGTTTGCTATAATCCCATTGGCTAAAGTAACAGTGGCCGGCAGGGTTCCGAGGTGAGCCCCCCAGGTAGGTCACATCCTTAGCTGGAAGCTAGGACTTGCTTCTGCTCAGTAGGAGGCAGTACCATTAGTGGGACAGACAGACTTGTGATTTCAGTGTCAGTTGAGACTCCTTGCCGGGCAGGAGTGAGAGGCCTCCCTGCTGGCCTGGAGGACAAGCTGTCACGTAGTGAAAGGACTGTAGTCAGGATTTGCCACCAACTTGCAGGAGCTGAAAGTGATCCCCAGCTAACAACCAACAAGAACGCAGGTACTTCAGGACTACAAGCTGCAGGAACTAAAGTTAGCCAGTAATATGCAAGTGTGGAAGAGGAAGACATCACAGCTGATGCTTGCTTGCAGCCTGTGAGAGCCTAAAGGACTCATTGAAGCGAGGCCCAGAGTCTTGACCTGTACAAGCTGTGAGATAATAAATGCAAGTTGTTTCAGACTGCTAAGCTTGTAGCAATTTGTTGCACAGCATAGAAACATAATATAATTCACAGGACCAATCCAAGAGTCAGCATGGGAGACCATTACCAAATGGTGTAATACAGACAGACCTGAATAAGTGGGGCTATTAATGCAATCAATCCATCACTCCCGCCAAGCATCTGGGGGCAATAATGGCATCCCCCCCGTCAAAGCATCATCTTTGCACCACTATGTTTGCATGCTCTGCCAACTAGCACTTGCTGTTCTTTTTCTTATTTTTCAGAACTCATAATAGCCTGCTAATGCTGACAACAGCAGATTCCAGAAAGGAGAGAGCACAGACAGTGCATTGAATAAAAGCAGGACCAGTGCAACTGGATACCAGAAGTTCAGTCTCAACCCTAATTCTTCTCCCTCACACACTTAATCATACCAATGAAAAGAGCTAATAATAGTATCGACTCTTGGGGCTGTGGTAGAAATTACATAAGTTAATGAATATAAAACACTTAGAACCGTGCCCAGTACAATGTGAATACAACACACATACTTACCAGATTGTTCTAAATGTTTTCAGATAGTTTATCCATATAAGCCTTCTAATCTGTTCAACAGAATACTCCAGAGAACTGCTTTTCTCCAATACTATAGCATATTTTCTTTATGTATTGAAAAAACCCTGTAAATACAAAATATACAACCAAACTACTTGCTCTAAGACATACTAATAAGATGTCATAAAAAAAAAAAACAAGGACCTACATCAGTAATGCTTTTTAGTTCTGCAAGCCTCATCAAATAGTCCTATTGAATGGAGATATCTTTTTCATTTGCAACTCATCATGGAGGTTTATTATCAAGCTGTAGTCCTTGCTTTCTTACTTCCAAGGAATGCATTCTTTAAAGCATAGGTTTTCTAGTGCTTGCAACAGAGCACGTAACAACTTCAACCTTAAAACTCAAGGCCCAATTTTGAGGGTCTTTTTCCCCTTGTTATTAGTTGAAGATTATAAAAAGTCTGCCTGTTCCCTCAGGAAACCTGGAGGGTATTTGTGACTAGAGGAATCTTGGAAACACCGTGTGAAATCCTATCATCACCCTGAAGGCAAGGCAAGCCCTGCTTCACCAAATGACAGGAGGGCAGAAGGGGCTTTCACAGCTGTGTTTGAAAGAAAGGAGCACTGTGTCAGTTTAGGTCTCAGCAGGAGACGAAATGCTACCGGTTATTTTGACAGAAGCTAATATAAAGAACATTAGCTAGACGCCGGCATCTGGCCTAATGATGAGACACCCACATCCTGTACCTGAGGACCTGGGTTTGATTTCTGGCTTCTTATGATGCAAACCTTGAGAGGCAGTGATGAAGGCTCAAGTAACTGGGTTCCTGCCTCACATAGGACAGATGTATATTCAGCCACTGGCTCACAGCTTCCGCCCCTGTGTGACAGTGTGTGTGTGTGTTATTGTTAACTAGAAACTACAAATAATGAAAGGGAGCACTGAGGAGCACAGAGAATGAAATGTGTATGCAGCCACCAATCTGACAGCTGAGAGACAAAGGTTGGAATTATTACAACTCAGCCTTTTGTGGGCTGGTGCCTGCAGTGCAGCACGTTAAGCCCCTGCCTGTGACATCTCCATCACACAGAAGTGCCAGTTCAGTTCCTGGCTTCTCTGCTTCTGACCCAGATCCCTGCTACTGCACCTGGGAAAGCAGCAGCAGACGACCCATGTGTTCGAGTCCCTGCTCCAATAAGGAAGATCCAGATGGGGTTCCCTACCCAGAACTTGGGGCCTGAAGCAACAGACAGAAGAGCTCTCTTGGGTCCGGCACCATGGCGCAGCGTTTAAGGTCCTCTCCTTGCATGCCTGGGATCCCATATGGGCGCCGGTTCTAATCCCAGCAGCCCCGCTTCCCATCCAGCTCTCTGCCTGTGGCCCGGGAAAGCAGTCGAGAACGGCCCAAGGCTTTGGGACCCTGCACCCGCGTGGGAGACCCGGAAGAGGCTCCTGGCTTCGGATCGGCATAGCACCAGCCATTGCGCTCACTTGGGGAGTGAATCATCGGACGGAAGATCTTCCTCTCTGTTTCTCCTCTCTGTATATCCACCTTTCCAATTAAAATAAAATAATCTTTTTTTAAAAAAAAAAAGAAGAGCTCTCTTTCTTTCAAATAAATAAATCTTTTTAAAAACAACTCAGCCCGTCTGAGGAAATGCCCCTTGAAGCTGTAATGCAGTGGTCTCAGGAAAGGGGTCCAGCAGGCTACTGCTGGCACCACTGTTGGGACATGATGAGGCTAATCCTGAGAGCCCAGGACACCTGGAGCCTGGACCCCATGATTTCTGGAATCCACCAATACTAATGGGGCATGGTACCAAGTGGAAAGCAAGGAGGGAAGTTAGGAAGGAGGAATGAAGGAATAGCTTGGATTGAAGGGCTTAACCAGCCCCATTATTCCCATGGACCTACAATGGATCCCATGACTTGGAGGAATAAGATCACAGGAAGAGTTAAGCCAGCCCAAGAGGAGTTCCTTAGCGCTGTGGACACCTGCCAGTCTGTCAGAGACGGGCTTCTGCGTAACACTCTCACAGCCAGACTCCCTGAACCCATCTGCAGAGCTGGCCGGCTCAGACTTCTGACCGTGTCTCCCTCAGTCGCTGTAATCCAGCTTCAGTGACCTCCCTCTTCCTTATGCTCACCAAGCTCTCATCTGCCTCAGTGCCTTTGCACAGCCCTCCTCTGCCTTGACTTCCCTTTTCAAGCCTGTAATTGCTCAACTTGTAATTCAGGTCTCCACTGCAATTTCTTTGAGCGATATCTACCCCCCCTTCCCATCCTCACTGTAACCCTTCACCCTGCCTCATCTCCTTCCTAGTATACTAGTTTATAACTTGTTCAATTTCTGTTTTCCTCCCCTACAATGAAGACACTGAGGACAGCAGCCTTATCTACCCTGCCCATGGTTTATCACATTCAGCACAGATTATGACTGCGGAAAAGTGCCAATGGAAATGTTTGCTGGGGAATGAATAAATAAATAAATTTTTTTAAACTCCTGGCAGGTGAGTTCTGAGGCCAGGCCTTTGAGAACATTCAGCAATGCATCAAGTACACAGGTGGCACTTGGTGAATTTCTGCCTGAAGTGTTCCTTGCAGCAAAGCTCTGCTGGAACCTTGCTACTCTCAATGTCTTTCCTGAAGATCTGTCACTTTCAGGGTGAGGGTGAACGAACAAGACCTAACCTCCAGCTGAAAGAAGATGCTGACCCCTATCTAGCTCGGTGAGTCTCAGAGATCACCTGAACGATTTACTCACATGGAAACTGCTGGTCCCACCCTCAGGATTTCCACACATCTGGGAGGGGCTGAGAGTTTTGACCTGAAACAAGCCCCCAGGCATGCTGCAGTCTCCCATTCTTGGAGAACCATTGTCAAAAGGCTCTCCCAGATAATCATAAGAAAGCCAGAGTTAGAAGGCTGCTGCAATCATCAGGCTGCAATCATCAGGCAAGTGCGTAGAACTGGCCATGCTGTTTGCATCTCTTGCTCCCATACCTCACACCTGAACACACAGAAAGCTTCCCTGGGCTGTGACTGCTGCCTCTTCATTCCCTCATGCCCCACCAGGAGCACAGCCTTAAACTCCAGTCCAATTTAGCTGGATCCCAGTGGAATGAGAAACCAGGTCTTTCAAATGCTCCACATATTGACCCATCTGATAAACTTTCCCCAGTCAACCCTAACCTACTAGGAGAAGCATACTGGGTGTGCTGGGTGCAGAAACAGAGAGCATGGAGGGAAGTGTGCAGGCTGCGAGCCAGGTGGCTGGGCTCTAAATGCTGGCTCTTCCTCTTTCTCAGGGCAGAATGCTTCATCCTCCCCCGCTTTCTCAGTTTCTTCAAGGGAGGTTAGGAGCAATCTCTTCCTCAATGTGTCATGAAGAAAACTAATCCACGGAAAGCTCCTGGTTCATGTTTGAGAAAGATAAAAATGACCACTGATGCTATCAGCAAGGTAGAGGTGAAAGCTGGAGGTAGGGATGGAGGGTGGGAGAGACACAGCCCCTCAGAGTGAATCACAGCCTCTTCCTCTTCCTCCTGGCTCACTGTATACACCCCGACCCCAGGGTTCAATGTTCTTGGGGTACTGTTCCTTCTAACGCTCTCTTCCTTAGATGTAATGTGCTGTTAGCAGGAGACACAGTGTAGTCAGCCCATAGATTGTCATGAACGAGAAACAGCATACTAGCTCCTTGGCTCAAGATCATAAAAAACCAAGACCCAAGAGGACAGTCCAGTGTGGGCTCTAAGGCAGAGTCAGTTCCATTCTCAGAATTTTCCCCATTCCCTTTTGCTCCTGGTTCCTTCCCTTGCATTGTTTATTTGCAAATTTCCCTTCCTAGATTTTGGACTGTATCAGGAACTATTAATATAATGTTGTTCATCCTATTAACTATGCCAAAAACAAAATGAAACAAAAAGCAGTGCCAGGAAACACAAGAAGTATTGGTACATAATTCAGTACAAGGACCAACTTGTAAACTTCCAGAACCCTCCATAAAAGTAAAAGCCTGTGGAAGGTATTGAGCCACCACCCTCCACCACCCTCCACCCCCCCCACACACACACCTTGGAGGCTGTAAACAGAAATTCCAACTGCACATCAGGAAAGCTCTGCAGCTTTTCCTGTAATAATAATAAAAATAATGATAGCAAATTTAGTTGGGTTACACACTGGAAGAATGGCCTCCTCTGGTTTTTCCCAGCACAAAATTCCATGTACCAGAGTGAATAAATTCTCCCCTGGGATCTGGGCCTTGTGTCCACCCAAGAGGGTAAAGCAGCAGGGAAAAAGCAGCTCCTTGGCCAACAATGGGCTCCTTGGGTCCGGCTGACCCGCACTCAGGACACACTCCTGGCACCAGCTCCAGGGCAATCTCTTTATTAGGTACTTGGCAGAGAATGCCAGTGGTTCATTGGCTGCACCACCCGAGCCTGCGTGCAGGCAGGCAGCAGAGGAGAGTCCCCAGGCAGAGCAGAAGTGGCCAGTCTCCACTTGGCAAAGTGGCAGGCATCTCTGAGAGGACTCCAGGGCAATTCTAACCAGCTATCACAAAGGCCAGTGTTGTTCTAACCCTTTGCCCCTGTGTGAACCCTCCTCTTCAGCCAGGCCAGCCTTCCTTGTCCCAAGTGGACATGCCTCACTTGCTTCTGTCTCCACCCTACACACAGAGCTCCAGCCCCCTCCCCACACCCATCCTCTACCGCCCAGCTCCTCTCGGAAAGCACCCGGACCCTGCCGACCAAAAGGGGCCTAGCAGCTGCAGGATTATTGACTTATGCAACAACTACCACAGCCACCACTGATGAATGCTTACAAGGCAGTGTGGTAGGCACCTCACATCCATGTGCTCATCAGCAAAAGAAACTTGCAAGGGAGAGAGGACCGGGGTATCCACTTTAAGGAAGCGGAGACGTGGCACCATTTGCTGAGCTAGCACATGACAACATCAGGGAGTCTGGCACCAAATCCCATGCTCTTTCAATGCAAAACTCAAGTGCAATTTTTTAGGGGGTTCCCCTTGCCAATGGGGAAGCATGAGCTCCTTGGGATCTAACACATCCAATGATCCTGGCCCTCAAAGTGTTTAAGACACGAATGAATACCACTTCATTCTGTCAATTATCCTTTGTTCTTAACCCATCCTCATTGGGTTTCTGTCACCTGCCACCAAAGAAAAAGTCCTAGGACACAGTTGAGCAAGAGTGGGACGTGAAAACTCACATGGGACAATTTCCATGTGTGTAAATGCTTAGCTCAGATATTTGAATAGCTTGGGATAATAAATGAAATTTCTCCCTACTCTTTCAGGCAAGATGTCAAGGTATGTATTTAGCATCCAGGTTACACAAGAGGTCCAGGGTCAGCCACACCACAAGAGAACATGATTTGAGTGCAGTTCCAACTGTGAGCCCATCCAATCAGCCAGAGGATGCTCGGGATGCTGTTCCACTCTTTGCTCCCTCTTAATCTCCAACAACCCCACCCCTGTGCTTGCCCCACACTGAACCTGCTCATCATTTTAATTAATTAAGAGTCTTGGGCTGTTGCCTTGGAAATGCTCATACACCGTCTAGCAGCAGCCTGGCACATGGTGGACCCATGAGCGGGACACGTCAACATTAGCAGCCTTGGAGAGCACCTACAACAAGAACTGTAAACCCTATGGTCTCCAGAAGACAGGTGGGTTTTACAGAACAGTCACAAAACAGCCATGCCAGCTTACACTGCCTGATTGTGAGCTGGGTGCTACCAGCAGATATCCAGCTTATGGCCATCTTACAGAAACAGGACCAGAGTCCAGAGAAGAACAGCAACTCTGAGGGCACAGACAGCATGAGGACGAGGTCTCCAGGCAGCCAGGCTAGACACTACCAGCTCCAGCTTGACTCAGTGGGGTCTCTGCCGGTGCAGAGCCCACCTACAGACTCTGATGAAACCCACCCCCAAGGTTCTTGGCAACATTCCTGCCCATCACTGTAATCCACCACTCCTTCACGATTCCCTCTTGTTTCTTATACTCACTTGTCTGTTCTGGGAATGAACATGAGGCTCCTTCTCTTCCATCAGACTTCCTCTTAGGCCATTCTGGGAGCTCTAGGATTTGACTTGTTAATTTACCACCGTATGGGAAGCAGTCAAGCTATCTGGCAGGCACAGCAGTCACCTCCGGGAGCACAAGGTTAATCAGCCTCAGGTTCTGCATTAAAGAGCTGAGAGGTTTAATTTCATGTGTCAACTTGCCTGAGTGATGGTGTCCCAGTGTTTGGCAAATACCGGTCCAGACGTGGCTGTGACAGTATTCCTTAGATGAGGTGAACAGTTAGCTTAGAAGGCTTTGAGTAGAGCAGGGGTCTCGCTGATGTGGTTAGCCTTGTCCAATCAATCGAACCCTTAAGAGAAAAAGATATAGTTGTTGGGAGGGGTTTGGGGGGCAAACAGAAATTCTGTCTCCAGACACCTTCAGACTCAAGATGCAGCATCGAGGGACTCCAAGCTCTCTCATTCATTTGCCCAATACCTCTAGGAGCTCATAGTCCAGTGAGAAATATACTGGCTGCTACTTCTTTTCACCATGCTACATCCCTGTTTAATACAAAGATAGAGGGAAATAGGAAGAAGGCCTTTCCTACCACCACCTCCAGTCAAAGGCTGTGTAGGTGTTTCTAGGAAAATGTAACATTGGGACTCCTAAAAACAAAAGGACACTCCATCCAATGGTCTCTAACTACCCTTTCTGCAGGGCAGTCTGTTAAGTCTTTGGGACATAAATTATTTCTCAAGTTTGTGTTGTTCTCACCTGTCAGGAGCTCAGGGTTTTGCCTTCCATCTCAAATGCCCCAGTGGGGCCCGGCACGGTGGCGCAGTGGTTAAGGTCCTTGCCTTGCACGCCCAGGATCCCATATGGGCGCCGGTTCTATTCCGGCAGCCCCGCTTCCCATCCAGCTCCCTGCCTGTGGCCTGGGAAAGCAGTCGAGGATGGCCCAAAGCTTTGGGACCCTGCACCTGGAGAGGCTCCTGGCTTTGGATCGGCATAGTATAGGCCGTTGCGCTCACTTGGGGAGTGAATCATCGGACGGAAGATATTCCTCTCTGTCTCTCCTCTCTGTATATCAGCCTTTCCAATAAAAAAATAATAAAAATAAATCTTTTAAAAAAAATGCCGCAGTGAAGAAAGGTAGCAAGAGGGTATGGCTCAGTAGTCTAGTGGCTAAAGTCCTCGCCTTGCATGCCCAGGATCCCATATGGGTGCCAATTCATGTCCTGGCTGTTCCGCTTCCCATCCAGCTCCCTGCTTGTGGACTGGGAAAGCAGTGGAGGACAACCCAACACCTTGGCACCCTGTATCCACGTGGGAGACCCAGAGGAAGCTCCTGGCTCTTAGCTTCAGATCAGCTCAGCTTCAACCATTGCAGCTATTTGGGGAGTGAACCAGTGGATGAAAGATCTTTCTCTCTGTCTCTCCTTCTCTCTGTAAGATTTGACATTCCAATAAAAAATAAATAAGTCCTTTAAAAAGAAAGAAAGGTAGCAAGAGCCTCAGCTCCAGAAGGTGACACTTGCAGATCTAGATTGTGCCTTTCAGCAGCTCAGTGGGCCCTGCTTATCACTTACCCTTATCCTCTCAATGTTCTCATTTGTAATGGGAATTAACACCATCCCCAAAGTGTCCGGGGACCTTAAAAGAGGAGACAAAGAGGCCTGATCAGCAGAGGCAGTGTCCACTTGTCCATGGATTCAAACAGGTGCACCCACATGCTGCAGATCTGCCATCCTTAGCTGCAGCATTCCAGCTCAAGCCAGCCATCACAGACACCCTGGTACCCTAGCTGGGTTTGCTCCCAAAACTGTAAGCAGAACATCATCCATCTGCTCCTGGAAAGCCAAACAAATACTTCATTTTTTTTCTCTTGCAGAGGCAGCCTCACTTTTCTTGTCTGTCAACTGGAGATAATCACACGCCTCCTAAAGAATTGTCAACAGGACAGGAGGCAAGGTTTTTACAACTACCCCTGTCTCTCCTTCAGATCAGAAGGCAGAAGAGAACAACAGCTCAGAGCCTGTTCTAAGAGAAACGGGTCTTCCACCTGGGCCTAGAAGTACCCTGGATCTTTTTTTGCCCCTCACTCAGCAAGGCTGATACTCAGGCACCTTGTCATCTGCAAAGGCTGAATGCAATAAATCACTCAAGCCTTGAGGCCTCTGGCAGCAGGGTTGTGAGCAAGTGTCATTGTCCCTGCCCTACTTTGGCACGGAGAGGTGGTCACAGGACTCCTGGCACCCGACTCCTGCTGTCGACGTCCCTTCACCTGCCCTTCTCATGCGTCAGCATTCTATCACCCACCATCCATGGCACCCTGGCGGACGCCTTTGCAATCGTACTTCTCACTTTGCTTCCTCAATCACAGAGTTGGACAGGCTGTTAGCTCTCAGCTCCAATTGCAAATGGGGCATCGGGGTGAGAGAAGTGAAGCCAATGGGGCAGTGGGTGTGGCTAGGAAAGAGCAGAAGCGTCAACCCCTCCCAGGTGGGATCTGCATCATGTCACCGCCTCCACAAGGAGCAGAAGCCAAGAAACTTGGCAAGAGCTTCTTGGTCAGAGGGGTCAGAGAAGAGGAGAAAGCATGGGAATTCTGTCCCAATAATGTCCTGTTTTCCTTGGCCCTCCCTCCAGCCAGCAAAGTCACTGCCAGCGGAGTTCTTGCCCTTGGGTGGTCATTAGGAATCTGACTTCTAATTCTGGCTGATTACTTTGGACAAGTTGCCTAACCTCTCTCTTGCCATCTTCCCATTTATAATCTGGGATAATAATAGCTTCCCCTCTTTGGGGAAATTTTCTATGCTTTTTTTTTTAATAGAGTTACATCATCTGTTCCTCTTACTTTGCTTTGTTTGGGTAGGCAGGAAGTGATCTGCAGCCAGCAGCCAGTAATCACTAATCACACGGACAATGTGTAAAAACAAAAAGAAAAAGAAAGAACGGCCAAATGCCTTTCCTAAGGAAACATTCCCTTGGGAGTGGGCTTGCACATCCATGCAGGCAACATGGGCTAAGCCTGGGCTTGAAAACATAAATAGCCCCTTGGACTGAGAGCTGGGGAGGCCCAGGTAAGGCAGGAAGGCTTTGGTGAGATCATTTAGCCTGAGCCTCCATTTTTTTAATCCATAAAATCAGCATATTGGACAAGAGAGGTGAGCGTCCTCTGCTGTGTGACTACGCAAACTCACTGCATTAACCACCCCAGCCCTCACCCTACCCATTCAACTTCCAGACCCTGAGCAGCACAAGTTTGATCACATCATTGCTTGGGGGTCGGGGGATAGAGGAGATAAGACACAAGGCTTGTGACATATGCAAACAGTACAACATGCAGCCATCTCTATGTATAAAGAGCAATAGCACAGGAAATGAAGAGCTGACATTAGGTGAGAGAGGCAGGATATAAAAGTATGCAGCAGTAGCTCAATAATTACAAATGCTTATGACAAAGCCCAGAAGGAAATATCCTAAGTGGGGTTTAACTGACTGAGGTTACATAGTGCCGAAGCAGGGACTTGAACCTGGATCACCCATGTAGAGAGCATGTGGATGAGCTTCAGAGCAAGTGCATGTAGAAGTAAGGAGCCAGAGGCAAGGCTGTGCCAGAACTGTGACACAGGCTGAGAGGGCCTACTTGGAGCTGGCAGGAACATTATGGCTGCGGGAACTTCACCACGGATCACGTCAAATAAAGCCAGTGCGTTTTTCTCACATCACTCACTTGATTTCTTTTCTTCAACAATATTCCTGCACACACTGAGAAATCACTGTTGTGTTCATTCTTCAAGCTCATCCTGTAAATATCTGTGCAAGTTAAGCAATAAATCTTTGCAACTGTAAGCAGTGACTCTGTTCCTTCATTCCATTAGATCACCATCGGAGGTCTTAAATAGCTAAGTTACTGAAGCATTCAGACAAAAATCAAGTCCATTTCCTCTGGGTGGAACCACTGCCTTTACAATTACACTTCCTTAAAAAGACAAGTCATTTATCCTAGTCTTAACATTTCATGAAACCCAAGAAATGCCAAAGAACCAAACCTCACACACCCTCCTCCCGTTCGTCAGACTGGCTCTATTTTCTGGAAAGGGCTGTGATTGTCGCATTCAGGTTTTAAACATCTTTCCTGGGCTGAAGTTCACTTCTTAGAAAATAAGAGGTAATTTGAGCTAGATAAATATAGACCCACAACCAAACAAAAATCATTGCACATATTACTTTTTTAAAATAAAAGCTTCAGTTTTAAATAGAAAAAAAAGCTATTCTTTCTCATCAGATGAGTTTAAAAACCATTGACATTAGAAAACAATTCTACCAAACTATCAAGGAGGAACTGTTTATTCCAGTTGAACAGAACTCTATACAGCAAATCTCTCGAAACAGAGAAATCCACATGAAATAGGACACCAGCCAGTACGTTCATGGAAACAGCACCGCAAATAGAATTGGGATCCAGAATCTGAATCTCAGTCCTCACACTGCCCCTTTGTCTTTTCTTTGTTTGTTTGGGGGTGTTATGTTTTGCTTTGCTTTGTTTTTAATACCCAAGCCTCCCTAGGCTCATGACTGCCCCTGACACACATGAAGCTAACAGATCTAGCACATAAGGGGACAAAAAAATCAAACAAAGAAGGAAAATCTCTAACTCTCCTGGCGCACAGATGCTAATAAGGGCAATTCTCAGAATTGGACAGGAGTGTGACCCAGTGCAGGAGATTCTCCTCAAGACACCTGCATCCCATATCTGCCTGTCTGGGTTCGCGTCTCAGCTCCCTTCCTGATTCCAGCCTGCGGGGTGGCAGGGATGGCTCGGGTACTCAGGTCCCTGCCACTTAAGTGGGATATTCAAACAGAGTTCCTGACTCCTGGCTTTAGCTTAGTCTAATTCTGCTTACTGTGAGCATTTAGAGAGCAAAATAGCAGATGAGTGATCTCTCTCTCTCTCTCCTCCCCCCTCCCCACCTCCCCACCTTACAAATAAAGACTATTCTTTTTTCCAGGAGAAACTCCTTGTTCTAATCCAATGGCCTCGTTTTAGAGAGAAGACACAGGGAACGAAGATACAGGGAAAGAGGGCTACTTGCCCCAGGTCAAGCGGGAAACAGACAACCTGGATCAGAATCCAGTTCTGTTAACTCCCATCTTCACCTCTAGAGTCCAGCAACTAGTCACCCAGTGGGCTGTCCAGGGAACTGCCAACCTTCACACACTTGGGCCCCCAAAGGACTGATTACATGAGAATGCAGATGCAGATGATAAAACCTGGGTATCCAGAGTCCTTTGAAAAATGCAAATGCATGGTTAGGATGATCACCCCTTCCTTGCAACAAGAAAGCAAAGGTGCAGAAATAAATGCAACCCAATTAGTCTGAAATTCACAATAAGCAAGAAATGGATACATCGTTAACACAAAATCAAATCTACTCTGCTAGGCAATGCATTAGGAGTGGATGTGCAAAGTTTAGAAAAACATGATACCCGCCTTAAGAATCATTTCATCACTTATGTAAAAGGTGCATACCATCCGTCAAGGGACGTGCTACATTTCGTTGGCAGCAGAATGGAATTCTTGGCAGCCCTGTTTTAAACTCTCAGCCACCTAGCCTTCTCCTCATCTCTCAAATTAACTAAACAGTCCCTTTAGAAGATACAGTTGAGTGTTTCCATTTGGTTCAAACAGTCTGCTTTAGGGAATGCAAGGCATTTAAGTATATTTATGAAAAGTCCCCTCAGGAATGCGGTGCATAGATAAGTTCACACCTATGTTTTTCTAAGAAAACATACGGCCACTGGGGTTTTTTAAATTAATTTATTTGAAAGGCAGAATTACAGGTGAGGGGTGGAGGAAGAAAGAGATTCCATCCACTGGTTCACTCCCAACATGGCTGTAACAGTGAGGGCTGGGTCCGACAGAAACCAAGAGCCAGGGAGTTTCATCTAGGTCCCCGATGTAAGTAAAGGGAACCTAGTTCCTGGGCCATCTTCCATTGCTTCTCCAGATACATTAACAGGGAACTGGATCCGAGTGGAGCAGCCAGGACTCAGACCGGTGCCCACATGGGATGCCAGCATCACAGATAGCAGCTCAACCACTACTCCACAATGCTAGGCTCTGTCACTTTTTATTTTTTACATCATCCTCCATGAACTGTCCTTCCCTGCTACCACCTCATTCTCATCAGTATAGGAGGTGACACCTGTTATGACTTCAATAAATATTTGCTAACCACTGTGTGTCCTTGGCTCCATGCTGGATGCCAAGGTGAGTGTGTGGCATGACTGTTAGGATGCCATGGGGAAGACCTACATCCCACGTGGGAGCAGTGGGCGCAAGTCCTCAGATTCCGTCTTCCTGCCAGTGTGCTGCACCTGTGCTACCTCCATGCAAGACCCAGGTTGGGTCCCAGCTCCCACTTGCACCTGGCCCAGGGCCAGCTGATACAGATAGCTAGGGGAGTGAGCCAGCAGACGCAACTCTTAATTTCCTATCCAACTGCTGCTGCCAGCTAATTTGCCTTAAAAAAAATAGAAATAACAAAGAACAATCCCAAAGTTAAAAAAAAAAAATTTACTGCTGTGCTCTAAGAGCCAACAGTCAAAGGATCACAGATTAACACCTATTTCCATTTCAAGCAGCAGTGGTCTATCTCATTCTTACAGTTACAACTCCACTTACTGCTTGCTTCCAGGTACCATGCTTCTTGCTCAGCATGGTACATCCTAGAAGACCCTGAGTCCTTAGCATGCTCCTGTTGGGAAGCTGCTTGCCATTCCTCCACATCCTACAGATAAGAAAACAGACACCAGGAATCTGCTGAGTTTCAGCTAGTTAGCAGCAGAGCCAGCACTGGCTCTTGAGTCTGACTCCTCCCAAAAATGGGGTGAGTGGTCCCAGCTGAATGCAGAACGTATCTGGAGCCTGGACAACCTCCAATTGTGGAAGTTCCAAGCTCATTCGTAGATGACAAGGTGAATGCTTGAAACTGGACCCCATCTGAAGGGGAACTCACCCAGTCAGAGGGTTAGCCACTTCAATCTTTAAAAAGTTGATGCTACCAGGCCAGCACCATGGAATATTATGTTAAGCCTCCACCTGAGGTGCCAGCATCCCACATGAGTGCCAGTTAGAGTCCTGAGTGCTCCACTTCTGATCCAGCTCCCTGCTAATGTGCATGGCAATGCAGCAGAAGATGGCTCATGTTATTGCATCCTTGTCCACATGTCAGAGCCCCAAAAGAAGCTCCTGGCTTCAAACCAGCCCAGCTCAGGATGTTAGGGTTATTTTGGGAGAGAACCAGCAGATGAAAGATCTCTCTATCTCTCTCTCTATCTCTCTCTCTGTCTCACTCTCTGTCTCTCCTTCTTCTCTCTCTGCCTTACAAATAAAATCTGCCGTTTAAATAAAAATAAAAATAAGTCGCTATTTTAGAAAGAGTTGATGTTACAGAAAATTAACTAAAAAGTGCTAAATAATTTTTACTGGATAGTATAGAATACAGTTAGTGCTAAGAAAAGTATAAGAAATAGTACCTGTGGAGGCTTTAATGTCAAAATTGGCAGAGATAGATAAAGTGAACAAAGCCAGGGGGCTAGAAATTGAGAGGCAGGTGTACTGGCCTGCTGACACCTCACACCTGCAAGCTTCTGCAGAGGATTGGATGCCCTTGGATATATTGAAGTCACCTTACCTGGTGGTGCACTGCAGCTACAGAAAACCCCACCACACTCAGCCCAAGTGCATGACTCATTCCCAACAATGCAGATCCAAGTTCATAGACAATGAGTGGCAGTCACACTGCCCAGGCAGTGCAGCCTTCCTGAGACAGATTTTGCTTTCAGTCTGCCTTGTTTTATTGCATTTAATAAAGCCACACTTGGGCAGGGGTGGCATCCACTAACCCATCATCTAACCTCTGCTTGGAGTTGAAGGGGGTATCTCAGGACCTGCAGGAATGCCAAATCCTGCCCTGCTGTGGAGGTCATGAAAGACGGACCTGCAGAAAACATTGCCATCTAAGAAACAAACACCTTTCGAGCATTAACTGGGCAGCAGCGAACTCTGAAACCCCACATCCCTGGGAAGGTGAGTGAAAACATACGTCACAGACCAGACATTCAGTCGGCCCAGCATCCGAGAGAAACCAAGCAGGGACAGGAACTCCTCTTACACCTGCTTCTAGATGAGTGTTTGGTGCCATACTGCACATGACCTAATAGATGAACAATGTATTTCTTGAGTGAAGTGGCCTACTGCTCTTTTTAACTTGGCATAGCCGTGCAGCCCAATAAATTAGCTCTACACTTCTTGAGGTTTTTAAATGCCTTTAAAATTACACCTGGTTAAAATTCAACTTTGTAATCACACTAGCTACATTCCAAGAGCTCAATCAACACACGTGGCTAATGGCTGCCACAGTGGCCAATGAGATGCATACTTTTTCTAGCATTACAGAAACTTCCATTGTACTATGTAGACCACAGAAGACACAAGAGACTGCAGAGTGAGAAGAATGGCCAGCCTCAGGAGTTTGGGCAGGACTTAGTTTATCCAGCCTATTCTTGTTGTAAAAAGGAACTATAAAAACGGACTTAAAGAGTAAGTCTGCACTGGGGCTAGCATTGTGAAACAGTGGACTAATCCTCCCACCTGTGATGCCAACAGCCTACATGGGCACTGATCCAAATCCCTGCTAATGTGCCTGGGAAAACAATAGAAGTTGCCTATGTAGTTAGGACAAGCACTGGTCCAGATGCTTAGGTCTGTGCCACTCATGTAAGAAACCTAGATGGAATTAAAGGCTTCTGGCCTCAACCTGGCGCAATCCTGACCATTGCAGTCATCTGGGGGAGTGAGCCAGCAGGTGGAAGATTCATCTCTTTCTCTTGCCCTCTCTTACTCTCTTACTCTTTCTAATGCTAGATTAAAATAAATAGAATAAACCTTAAGGGGAAAAAGAACAGTTCTACACACTTCAAGTTACAATAAATCAGGCGTGGCACAATAGCCTAGTGGCTGGAATCTTTGCCTTGCATTCGCCGGGATCCCATGTGGGCGCTGGTTCATATCCTGGCTGCTTTGTTTCTATCCGGCTCCCTGCTTGTGGCCTGGAAAAGCAGCAGAGAATAGTCCAGGACCTTGGGACTCGGCACATACATGGGAGACCTGAAGGAGGCGCCTGGCTCTAGCTGTTGGAGTCGCCAACCAGCAGCGACACTACCTACGAGGTACACTTTTGAGGGTCTGGAAAAAACAGGAACAGCAACTGGACCCCTTATTGCCAAAAGAGGCTGCGTTTACACCGTTCTTTCCGCTACCCTTTTCCCCCGTTGGACTTAGCTTTCCTCCCTGCTTTTCTAGCCCTCGCTCCACTGCTTTTCTTCCCGTACATCTTAGCTTTTCTCCCTGCTTTTACATCCGTAGGTCTTACTTATAGCTTTTGTACCCCTCTCTGCTGCCCCATTCTTCTCCCCATAGGTCTTATTATTTTTGTACCCCTCTCTCTTGCTTTTCTCCCCGTAGGCCTTATACCCCTTTTTCGCTGCTTTTCTCTCTCTCTGCTGTTTTTCTCTCCGTACGTCTTAGCTTTTCTCTCCATAGGTCTTACTGCTTTTGTACCCCTCTCTGCTGCCCCATTCTTCCCTCTGTCCTTCTTATTGCTTTTAGTGGGTGCTTTTATACATCTCTCCACCAATCACTTCTCCCCATAGGCCCACTTGGCACTACCTGATAGGCCAGTAGCAATGACATAATCGCAGTGAGGGCATCAGCCTATCCCTATGACTTCCTGTTTACCTGCTGGTGAGACCAACCATGCCTCCTGACCCTGGGCCAGCTGCTATCCTGCAATGGCCTTTCCTGTTCCTGGGAGTGGCTCCGGCACTCTGCTCCCCACGTTGGGGCCACTTGAGGAGTGAACCAATGGTCGAGGGATCTTTCTCTCTGTGTCTCCTTCTCTCTGTATATCTGCCTTTATAATAAAATAAATAAATCTTAAAATATATATATATAATAAACTCATCCAGTGGCAATAATGCAACCAGCTCAATATACTGCAAGTTCTGAAGAGTAAATACACACCTTCTGTCAAGGAGGACCGTGAGGATGATAAGATTCTGTCTGCTTTCAAAGGATAGATGTGAAGATACAATGCAGCATGCATTTCTACTTTCAAATTAAAGATGAACTCCCAATGAAACTATTGAATATATCTTGACAACAGGATGCTGGACTGTCTGCCATTATCTGTACCCACGATGTTAGGATACATTGAAATAGCAGAATGATGGACTTATGACTGCTTATGAAGGACTATCCTATTGTAATAATATGGGGGAAAACAGCTGTGGGGAGGGAATTTGGGGAGGATGTAAGGGAAATCACAGAGCCTATGGAATTGTATCATAGAATTTAAAATAAAATAGAAGACAAACAAATAAATAAGTAATTAGAGAAGGTGAAAGGAAGGATAATGTACAGCCTACCACCCAGAATAATGATGAAGTCTCAGCTAGGATCAAGTGCCAGCCTGGAATCCATCACCACCAGTGGGCTACTCTGAAAGTATGATAGCCATGAAATTGGAGCATGACAATTATGACTGTCCCAGTGCAACAGACCAACACATCGAGGCCTTATTCCTCATGGCTCTTCTCTTGTTTTAAGTCGTCCCTGTTTTGTTTGCCACTGATCGCTGAGGTTTTCAACGATAAGGACCTTGTTCCAGTGGATGGCATGCACTGAGCACTCCCTGAGGACAGGGACAACACTCTTCATGCTTGCTGAATTAGTTAATCATTTCAATAAACGTACATGGTGGCTTTATTCACTTTGTTTTTTAGATAAAGAAATTAAACAACGGCAAAGTAAAGTAACTTATTCAAGGCTCCCGGTCAGTGAGAGGTGGACCTAGCATTCAGGCTCCTAGCTAAACAACTTCTCAGGTTTCTAAATATTGAAAGTGAGGAGGCAGATGTTTTGATGAAATACCAAAAATGATTCACAAAAATCACTGTTTAAAGCTGTGTTCTACTAAAAAGTGCAAATTCATGAGGCAACATTCCAGATGACATCTGAGCATCACAATGGATGTCTATAGAAAAAAAACACATTCTTACCATAGTTAAGGAGAAGAAATAGGGGCTGGAGCCAAACATAAGCAAATTAAGAATTACATTCTAAACAGAAACAATACAATTATGAATGAGATTTCCTGCCAGGCAGCCTGGGCTCAGTCCCTTACCTGCTTTTATTACAGGACTGGCCTCCCAAGGTTGAAGACTTACTTACCATCTGTAACTGACATGCAACTGGCATGTAAGGCGCTGTAGCTTCTACTTCATTGCTTACTAAGTAACAAAAATTAATGTGATCTACTACCTTTCTGATGTCCTAACACAACTTGCCTCCCCCTCTGTATTCCACAGCACTGTGGAGTCTACACTGTAGCCTGATCCATGTTCTTGTGGCAAGCTTCACATGCTCCCTCTACTCACCTGTGCTACTCACCCCTCCCCCCATGGCAGAACGTGGAGCCCTACACGAATAGAGTGTGAGTAGGTTCAAAAACCCCTCTGCTATCACTGCCAGAGGAGATGGATGTTTAATATTTGGCATACGAAGGGTCAATGGAAGCTCCATTTGCATAGAACCATGGATAAGTACACACAGATTACACTCACTTGTTTGCTATAGCAAAGTTCATTAATTACTTTAAATAGATTTAAAGCAATAAAAACAGAAAATACCCATCTCTAAAGTTTTGGCTAAATGAATGGTACATCCACACAGCATATTCCAAAACCATTAAGAATAATGAGTTAAATCTTTATACACTCATTCACTTACTCATTCATGTACTCATTGATTCAAAACATTTAGTGAGGCTCCCCAGCAGATGCCAAATCCCATTCTTGGGAATCCAATGAGATACGCAGAGGCTTTCTTCTTAAAGAAACTGTAGTTTATTTAAGCAAGTAACAACAGAGAAATAAAATAGCTGCAGGAAGTGAAGTGATAAATGCTACAAAAAATAGGATAGGATTACAGGGCCAGTGGGAGTCTGGGAGAGGGAGTGCCCCCTGGATAGCACCCTTGTGAATGTCTTTGGAGGCCTCTCTGGGGACTTGAAGTCTAAGCTGAGACCTGTGTGACAAGCAGGGCAGTCCTTTCCTGAGAACATGAAGCTGCACAAGTACTCACCAGGAAAAGACAATGGCGTGGACAAAGGTCAGGAGCTGGTCAGGAGCTTGGTCGATTCAACCCAAGGACCATAAGCCAGCACGATGGGATCAGAGCAAAAGGAGAGACTAGAGAACTAAGGCATCCATGTTCCTGTTCTTCACTCTACATTTTTGTCTTCAGCTTTTCTACCTGTTAGAGTTATTAGTAACGGACAGCTTTTGTCTCTTACAATCCCTACAAGAGAGTCTGTTCAACAGGTGGAACAAGCATTGTCACTCCCACTTTACAGGTGAGGAAAGTGAAATGCTGACATGAAGGTACTGTGGCTCCCAATCACATCACATCTTTTGGAGTTGAGAGACTTAAATCAGATCTCTGACGGTCACCACAATGCTCTTCATACTACACCACAGCCTCTTCCTCATCTATTTCAACATGCATTGCTTCCCTGAATTCCGCAGCAAGTCTTCATAATCTTGTTTCCATTCTTGTTTCCAGAGGACTTCATTCCAGTCCTGTAGATACATTGAGCTTTACAGTGCACATCTTTGAATAACCAACTGAGTTTTATTTTCAGTGTAACTTGCTGCTTATGTGTTTCTCTCCTATCAACCTGTAAGCTGGAAGTGCCCTGAGACCATCCATGCTACAGAATTCCATACATGAACTCCATACCTGGGTAGAGCGGATGGAGAGGCCCCCGATACTGCTTGCCCTCTAAATGCAAGGTCATGCAGCTAGGTTTTCAACTGATATCCATCCAATGGGTTGTTGCACAACGAGTTGTTAGAAGGACTTCTTCCTGGTCACCAGTCATTCAACCCAATGCCAAAGAGTCGGCCCAAAAGATCTATGGGATTAAAAAAAATCAGACAGTGGGAATTCCAGAAGATTCCCAAGCCATTAATCCTCCCTCTATAATTTGCACACAAGCTTGGCAGTCTCACTGTATTTCTCAGAATGGAATCTGCCAGGGACTGGGAGATTAATCAGATTTCATTAATTCTGCAAAAACAAACTGTGCTGTGTTTGACTGTGTACTCTCAGGCATTATCGTAAATCATCAAAATTAAAGCTCACCTTTAAACAGGTGAGCAGAAGCACACTGTACTTAGGCTCCGTGAGCAGAAGGCCAGGGCATCAGCAGCTTCCATCAACAGCCTTCCTGCGACCAGCAGGACCAGCTGCCCTGCTCCAGTTGGATCATTAACAGAGCCATGAACATTAGCTCAATGGTTGTCAAGGGGTGAGTGTGTGTGTGTGTGTATTTGCTGAGAATAAGAAATGATAAGCTGCATTGAGACCAGAAAATTTGGAGGTTTTGATTTTGTTTTTAAGCCATGACTTTTTAAGTTAAAGCCTAACTCAGCCTAACTTAGAGACCTTCAGAACAGACTTCAGGTCAGAAAAAAATTATCATCTGGCCAAGGTCACAAGAGTCATTAGTGGAAACTCTGAGACTAGAACGCCATGCGGAGTTATGATCTGGATCTCACTCTGGTGTTCTTTCCACACCAGTGAATCTCCTTGGGGACTTAGTATGGATTAGAATTCAGCCAGAACAGTACTGCCTCCTGGCAGGAGTGAACCGTATAGTTTTGGTTTTGGTCTTGACCATGTGAGTCCCGCAGTCAAGGTGGACCCACGGCTGGAAAAGGTGACATGTGCTTCTCCTGCCTGTGGCATGAGAAGGCCACTCCCTGATGAGTCTATAGGTCTAAGGGAAATGAAAGAACCACACATCAGATGCACCGATTACCTAGAGCAGCTGGTCTCCAACGGAGGTGAAGACAAAGGTGAGAAATAAACACCCAAGTCTCTTACACTTTCGTGATTGCATGTTCTACCACATTGGCTGACTGACTCAGGACTCCCGCAAACCAACAGGCAGTTGCTGTTATGCACAACAATGCTGAGCCTGGGCTCCGGCCAAGCTGAGCCTGACCTTGGCTTGGATATTTAGCTACCATGGGAGCTCAGAAAAATCACCAGCATTCTCAGACTCAATTTCTTGAGCTGTGGAATAAAAGAAATAACACTTACCCACAGGGAGATAATCAGAAGTAGAGATTCAAAATTTTGTATTAACTGCACCATATATTAATATTCAAAACTCCAACCACAGAGATAAGGATGGATCAGTTATGACACTGAAAAGCACCTATGTCAAAAGCATATTCTCTTGTAAGACCTGGTCTAAAACCCCAAAATCACAGCTGAGTCTCATAGATGTCTTTGTAGATAAGTTGAGTGGTGAGGAGGTTTGGGTCAAGAAGACGTAAGTGCTATATACAGCTTCTGGGGCACAGTCTTTTTTTTTTTTTCTGACATAGTCCTTTTTAAAAAGATTTATTTATTTTTATTGCAAAGCCAAATATGCACAGAGGAAGAAAGACAGAGAGGAAGAACATCCATCCAATAATTCACTCCCAAGTGACTGCAATGGCCAGAGATGCACTGATCTGAAGGTAGGAGCCTGGAACCACCTCTGGATCTCTCACACAGGTGCAGGGTCCCAAGGCTTTGGGCCGTCCTCGATTGCTTTCCCATGCCACAAGCAGGAAGCTGGATGGGAAGTGGAGCTGCCAGGATTAAAACCAGCAGCCATAATGGGATCCCAGCACACTCAAGGCGAGAACTTTAGCCGGTAGGCCATATGCTGAGCCCAGGACATAGTCTTTAAAAAAATAAAAGACATCCTGTCTCCTTCCCACTTCTTACTAACTTCAATGTGAGCATGATGGCTGGGGCTCAAGCAACTGCTTTCGGTCATGAGCAGGGAACCAATTGCCAGCTGTGATGGAAAGAAGGCACCTTGGTGCTGAATCCTGGTACCTGCCAGGTCTACCTGCCTGTGGCCTTCTTCAGCATAACCACAACTATTCAGCGAAGGCTTACCTAGCACCACACGGGAGCTTGTTAGAAAGGTAGATCTTTGGGCCCGGAGTGGTAACCTAGCTGCTAAAAGTCCTCGCCTTGAACGCACCAGGGATCCCATATAGGTGCCGGTTCTAATCCCAGGGGCTCCACTTCCCATCCAGCTCCCTGCCTGTGGCCTGGGAAAGCAGTGGAGAATGGCCCAAAGTCCTTGGGTACTGACGTGGGAGACCCAGAGGAGATTCCTGGATCCTGGCTTTGGATCAGCACAGCACCGGCCATTGCGGTCACTTGGGGAATGAATCATTGATGCAAGATCATCCTCTATGTGTCTCCTTCTCTCTGTATATCTGACTTTGCAATAAAAATAAGTAAATATCTTAAAAGAAGAAGAAGATGAAGAAGACGAACAAGAAGAAGAAGCAGAAATGTAGATCTCTGCTTGCCAGAACTCCGAGCCTACTCAATGAGAAGCGCAGAGGAGGGGCCGCAGTGCTCAGCACTCCACGTGATTTCGTGCTCACTGGAGTTTCAGAGGTGCTCATTTAGAATCTTCCAGCGTGTAAGCCTAACCTGATCGCTGATGGAGTAGTCCTAAATTACAGACTTTGTCATGGGCTGGGTGAGGGCTTAACCGGCAGATGAAACAGAACTAGGAACGATGGAAAAGCCAGCAACTGACAGTGTCAAGATTTAAAATGATTTTGACTGGATGGAACGCTGGACCAATGTCAAGCAGACAGAATTCAATGGAGACATATAAAAAGCAAATCAAGACGTTCTTTTTATTGAAGGAAATAAAATATGTTCTACTCATTGGCTTTCTAAATTAAGAAGGGCAACTATAAATTACATATTTCAAAGTATAACAAATAAGCACATAAATGAATCCCACTTATGCTTAGCTCGATGAACAAGTGACAGAAAGATCAGAGAAGAGAGGAAAATCCAAAGTTATAAAGAAACTTAGATTCAGGCCGGGCACAATACCCTAGCTGCTAAAGTCCTCACCTTGAGTGTGCCAGGATCCCATATGGGTGCTGGTTTTAATCCTGGCAGCTCCACTTCCCATCAGCTCCTTGCTTGTGGCCTAGGAAAGCAATCGAGGACGGCCCAAAGCCTTGAGACCCTGCACCTGTGTGGGAGATCCAGAGGTGGTTCCAGGCTCCTACCTTCAGATCAGTGCATCTCTGGCCATTGTAGTCACTTGGGAGTGAATTATTGGATGGATGTTCTTCCTCTCTGTCTTTCTTCCTCTGTGCATATTTGGCTTTGCAATAAAAATAAATAAATTTTTAAAAAGAAAAAAACTTAGATTCAGGGATAAAAAGAAAAAGAATAGGGCATTCATTTCAGAAGTAGCCTGCAGATTGAGAGGGTTTTCAAGTTTAGGTTTAACCAGGAGTAGGATTTTACCAAGACTTACTATGTGCTGTGCAGAGTCAGGCAAATTGATTTTCTCAAGAACTCTGTCGTGATCATTATTGGTGAGCTGCACAAGCAGAAGTTCCCCAAGGGCACTATCTGGCACATGGTGGAACCAGGATACAAAGCCAGGTGGTTAGAGTTCAGGGCTACAGTCCCCAGCAGCTCTGCCAGACTCTCCTCTGTTGCGGCCTGCTTGTTACTGACCAGTTGTTGAAACTGGTTTTAGAAAAATGAGAAAATCCACCATCCCACATACTCCTAAGTCTGAAAGCAGGGAGGGATCTCTGGGCCAAATAATCGTCATCTCCAAGATGTTATCATAAAGCACATTGTTTCTTGAGCTTATCATCTTAAGCATCTTCATGTGCTTATCATCTTAAGCATCTGGCCTCATCTGAGGCTGCTTCCCCTCCAAGTTACAAGACAGCAGCCAATGGTTTAAATCTTTGTGCTTCTTTCTCATACTGGCAAAGAGAACTCTTCACCCTGAGCATGTGCTATTCTGCAATAGACATCCCTTCACTTTTTAAAAGAGTAGCAGAGAGTAATCTTCCATCTACTTGCTCACTCCCCAAACGGTTGCAATAGCTGCAGCTGGACCAAACTAAAGCCAAGGTCTCCCCATGGATGGTAGGGAGTTACATATTTGGGCCTTCTTCCACTGCTTTCTCAAGTGCATTAAGCAGGGAGTGGGTTCAGAAGTGGAACAGCCAGGATGCAAACAGGTTCTTTGGTACAGGACGCTGGTGTTGTAGACAGACACCTTACCCAGTGCACCACAATGCCAGCCCCCGTTCAATAACACTGCATCACTTAGGCAAGCAACCATCTTCAGGTAACGTATTTGGTCAGATCACTCAGGGCTTACCGTTACATCCGGGAATGGGGGTCTCCACAGCAGCGCTCGCTGGGATGAAGGACACGAGGACTCTGCTACTAGTTGTTGTGATCCCCTAAGCAAATCAACTTCTCTCACCTGATTGAATCCTATCAAAATAGTGAGAAAATCACAGAAAGTCTTATAAAATGCTTTTCACATGGAGCAGTATCTCTATATCTCTTCCTCAGCATTACCAGACTCTCAGATGCATCCCAGGGCAGGGTACTTACGGTCACCTGCATGCTTTCCTTGGACAAGTGAAATTATGTTCTGCAAGGAGGGCCCAGACTGCAGTGCTGATGGTAGCAGGTGCTTTGGGAGGAAGGAGATATCTATTACTTACCAAGCATCTAGGTGCCAAGAAAGGTGCTACGGGCTTTATTATTTATTTATCCTAATCAGCACAAGGTCCAGGATTGTACAGTTTGTACATCAATGAACTGGTCTAAAAGCAGAGCTGGATTTCAAACAGAAATCTCTGATTCCACGAGCTAGGTTATATACATCATGTCACCCTGGATCAATCCTGAGTTATTCCTCTTTGCTGAAATTGTGAGCCTTGAACTTGGAAGCTGAGACATCCTGGCTATTTCTTTTCTTCTCTTCGCCTACGTTAGTTTTAAGAACTATTCTTGGGCTAGAACAGATCTTTCAAAAATGTCTATTTATGGAACATTTCCTATGTGCCAAGAAATGCTTTATGTACACAATCGCACTTTATCTGCCAATAACTCTGTGATACAGTTTATCGTAGAGAATGCTTTTATTTGCAGGTGATTGGATCACAAATAAAATAGTAAAAGCCCAAACAAGAAAGGAAGGATGAATTAATTTCATGAATAACAGAAAATAAGGAAACCTGGGTGTAAGAATTTAGGTAGGACTCGATAAACCAGGAAGGCATCAGGAATATCCTCTCCCGATCATTTGGATCCGTTGGTCTTAACTTGGCCCCATGTACTTTAGACCTGGGAGTCACTGGACTGACTATCTTAGGTTTTCTTCATTTCCTGCTGCACGTGGTAGATAAGATGGCTGCAGAAATCCCAATCTGCACAGCTGAGCAATCTCAGCATAAGAGCCCATACTTTTAACACTTCATGAAATTTGAAAAGATTGAAATCCTAAATTTTTGTTATTGTCTGTTCTTTTTTTAAAATTTTTGTATTACTATTTTTCATGATATGGTTCCATAGGCATAGGGATTGACGCCCTCCCTGTTCGCCCCTGCTTTCCTCCATGTTATTACAATAGTATAGTTCTTCAACAACAGTCACAAATCCAACAATCCAATGATGCTATTTAGTGTATCATGCCAGTTTAGGTATAGACAGTGGTAGATAGTCTAGTGTCCTATGATCAAGGCATACTTAGCAGTTTCAGTAGGAGCTCTCCTTTTATTCAGGAGTAGAGATGCATTCTGCAACGTAACTTCTCTTACTTGTATGCAAATCTCAATCATACAGTTAACCGTGTAAATATATGTAAATATATGCTTACTTGTATATATATCTATCTTGTATTTTGCATGAAGGTTTCCTTATATCAGAAAAAAATAGTTGTCCTTTGGGAATAGCTTATTTCACTGAGCGTAATGGCCTCTAGTTCAGACCATCTTGTTGCAAATGGTAGAATTTCATTCTTTTTTAATGGCTATTATTTCATGAAGCTCTTTTCTACATCTGAAAAGAATGTTGGGATTTTGATCAGGTTCACATTCCTTTCGCTAAGCACCACAGTCCCCATCAGATTCTTCGATGATTAGGAGCCAAGTCTGGTTGTACTCTGCACTTCCGGCTTCCTCAGTACTACCCCGACACTCAACTAGCTACAGAATGGGCTATTTGCTTTTTCTGTAGCGTTCTTAGAGACTCACTTTACCTTGTTTATATAACAGAACTTCACATTTTGTGAGAAGCTATTGGAACCATGGTCCCCCATGGGACTACCATTTTAGTGATGGGTTTCTCCTTGGTTTATTAGTCAAAATCGGAAAACAAAGTTGACCAAAGTTTTTTAATAACAAAACTTAGAACTTGAAATTATTTTTAACTAATAATTTTTTTAATGTTCAAAAAAAGAGCCTTAAAGTTTTTCAACCAGAAATTACATTGTTTTGAAGTTGAAAGAATCAGAGTAAATTATTAAATTCTGTCCCTCGTTGTCTCAATTCCTTGGTGTATATAGTAAAAAAAAAACAAAAACGGCTATTTCAGCAATGCGAAGATTTTTAACCAAAAAATACAAGCACACTTCAACAAGTTCATGGAAAATGGAGGGATGAGTTAAGTTTTATGCAGGGAAATTTTTGAATTCATGAAGATAAAGTTTTCCAAAAATTCCTAGAAATGTATATAATGAAAATACTTTACATCAATTTCAGATTTTTTCCACAAAAATAAAATTTGCTTTAAGTCCCATTTTCCTCTGAAACTCTCTAAAGCATTTATGCATTCAAAAGCAGAGAGACAAGAAGTGAGCTCTTCCACCCGCTGATTCACTAAACATATGTCACAGCAGCAGGGTCTGGCCTAGAACAGACAAGAGCCGCCAGGAATTCCATTTGCAACTCCCACGTGGACGGGCAGGAACTCAAATATTTGGGCTGTCATCTGCTGCCTTTCCAGGCGCATTAGCAGGAAGCAGGATAGGAAGCAGTGAGGCCAGGACCTGCCCCAGTGCTCCAACGGGCCATGTGGGCATCCCAAGAGGTAGCTTACACAGCTGCACCACAACACAGTCCCCACCAACTCACACCCTCATATGCTTATGATCCCTAGTTATTTGAAACTAAGTTTGGTTTACAGATACCACTTATTGGAATATTACCCAACTCATCTCCATTTTTTTCCCTAATTTTCTTTTTGTTCTCCAAAATCTCTAAAGATCTTTGTAGCGCATTTACCAGATACCTACTGTGGAGTAGACATTGTCCCACCTGCTGGGAATAAAAAGATGAAGAAAACAGAGTGCTATCCAACAAAGTGCTCACCATTTAGTCGGGGATGGGGCGGGGGTGGGAAGGAACAGCCCTGTTGGGAGAACCTAGCAGGAGGGTCCTCTGATGTCATCGAAGACGGGAGGAGGGCAGCTTCCAGAAACTTCCTCCAGTGCTCAGTTCTCCCTGTGGTGCACCTTATTCCCGGACTGGTATTACTCAGGGATCACCACGTGAAATTGAAGATAACTGTACGTCTCAGTGACAGGATGTCACATACTAAGCAGAAATTACTGTCTCCCCTTCAGGTCTGCACTTGAGAATGACAGGGGCCTAGTACTCTCCATTCCAAGCTCCGAGAACTGGCTACAAAGAGAACCAGTTGCTCTTCCCGCCTTTTCTCACTTTCCTCCCACCACCACAAGCCTTGCTGAACACATGTCAGCAGAGCTGGCAGTCTCCTTCCAGAGGAGATTAGAGGGTGCTTGGGAGCAGGTGGAAGGCACCTCCTAGTCCAAAATCAACACAACACTTTGTAGAACGTAGAGACGCTCTACCATTGCTCCTGCCCATCTCCACGTACTCACTGGTTGCAGACCATCTGTCATCTTTGGAGGCTGAAGAATGAGGTGAGGACATAAGATGGAGAGGTGGTGAAAAGGACAGTGGCCAGGTCAGGGCTGCCCTACAACTTCCAGTTCTCAATCCCTTGGGAGAGGAAACCCTAGGTGATTTTTGGCTCTGGACTGGAAGACAGAAGGGAGTAAGTATGTTTTAGGCCAAGGACCACTGCAGCTGAGAGGGAAAGAGAGCTGCACATCAGAGGTAGGTGTGTGATGCCTTCTGCTGGTGCACCCCAGATCAGTTCCCGGTCAGACACAGATCTACTGGTGCCACCCATCCTTATCAGGCCCAGTGGATAAAGAAAGCTGTCAGCCACCCAAGCTCAGGATGGTGGCTGTGCTACACAGTTTTCTTCCCAGTAAATCATTTGAACTCTCAAATAGTTAAAATCTGTTTCCCTCTGAGCTATCCCTCTTGTGGCTGTATAACTTTCCCACATTTGTTATCTGCCTGATTCCTAGCAGCCTCCTGGGTCCGTGACCTGCACTGTTACTGCAACCGAAGTTCTTTTGTATCTGTGACTTTTTCCCTAATCCCAAGTAACTTGATTTTATCTAGCTCCTATGGGAGAGCCACACTTACAATCTCTTTTCCCTGAGCCATTTTGTCCAACAGAAAGACTCAATCCGTGCCACCTTAATTAATTCAGAACTTCTGATAGAGGAATCACACCTTCGATTGGTCCTTGCCTCAAGGCTGAATTTTAATCAGCCTTTTCACTTAAAGACCTTCCCGGTTTTGTGTTGCACGATTTAGAAATCAGAATCAATTATATTCTCTCAACCTCAAATTTTGGGGGCCTTTTTGCTCTCTTTGATCTCTTCAAAATGGACAATTATTCTTTAAGCCACACTCTGCCTTGCAGCAGCTCATTATGTGCAGCCCATAGCAACTTAGGCATGCAGATAACACTGTTTCCTGGCTTCTTCGCCTGAAGCCATAGCTCACTCAGTACAGGTCTTCCCAGTGATTACGAGTGACAGCTTCACCGCCAGATAGCACGAGCTGCCACTCTTCCATCGTTTGGTAACTTATCTTTGTCCAGAGTCAATGCCACATCAGTCAGGTCCTCTATGATGGCAGAATCTCTGTTCTAACTCTCAATTGCTGCAGCAACCAATTTAGCCCAGGAAATGCACACCTCAACCCTCCCCCGCTTTTTTCCCCCCAACTTCTCATTTTATGCAGGTGTATGCAGCAATGACTCTGTCTCCATTATCATTGGAACCAAAACAATGGCAGGTGCAACTCACCACGCGGGATGAAGTTCTGAGTATGTACTAAAGGTGTGCGGTCAAGTTCCTAAGCAAGGCACCTTGGAGAAGGGGTGGAGATGAGGCAGTGGCACCCTAGGATCTCCTGGGGTCACAAAATAAAGGTTAACAGGGCCAGGGGCACCTTCCCTCCAGAGCAACCTCCCTCACTAGCAGGTACCATGATGCGCTGGGGGCTGCAGGGGTGATTCAGGCTGGAGCTATATGCCCATAGCCAGGCCCTTTGCCGCTGGGGATGCTCTTCCTGTAGAAGTCAGGCTGCACCTGGTGGTTTCAGCACACGTCCTGGCTCAGTGGATGGCTGCGCCTGTGTTAGACAGAGGATGCCAGCACCCCCACAAGGCCTCTCTTGTTCCCCCTGGCTTACATGAAGTCCCAGGCTATTTGCATACTCTCTGTCATCTCGGTGCAATCTCTGATTAAGTTTCTGAATGTTGACAGAAGGGCAGTGGAGCCCATGCCAGCCTCCGTGGAGCCCTGTCACAACCTCTGTGCCTGGGTTCCTGAGAGTGGAATGAACTGCACCACCACATCATGGAGACCATGCTCTGGTCCTGAGCCTTGACCTGGGGGTCCGTGCGCAGTCAGCCGGGGGCGGGGGGGGGGGCAGCTCTTTGGTGTTCTTCCAAGGGCTCTCAGTATTGCCTGTGACCCCTCACCTCCAGTCTCAGGCCTCTACAAACTGTCCTACCTGAGTGTGTGCGTCTGGTTCCTGCAGCCTTCTATGAAGGTGATTCTTCCTACATTAATTGATCTCGTCCAGCTTCTTTAATGAGACTGTTTCTGGGAGCCAGATTTCCCACTTGTTTCGCTCCGCTCGCTGCTTCCCCTACGATCACTGGGGCCTGGGCAGACAGAGCTGGCCGGCAAAGGGGAGAGTGAACACCAAACTGCTACATGCCACATTATTTAAATAAAAAGGCAGTTTGTGGTGGCTTTTTTTAATTGTATTTTTTCAAATAAACATTTTGGAAAGGAACGTCTATTTTTGTTCTAAGAATTAGCACACTACTCTTTCTCCCTTTGGACAATGTTTTAAACCCATCAATGAAAAAAAATTGCTTAACACAGTCCAAACAAACGCTGTCAAGTGATTCAAAATCAAATATTTGCAAGGATCAAATGCTCTACTTTCTTTTGGACAAAGGGGTCCAAATCGTGATTGGTCCCTCGTCCCACACAGGTTGGCTGTGACTTTCCGTATGTCCTCTTTACTTTAGGATTCAGACTGAAGAAGCACATACTATCTGGGACATGTCAACTCGTGGCAGAAAAAAAAGAGACACATGTTCCTATGTTTGAAAATGGCACTTGTGGCCACATCCCAATGACCCAGGCAAGATACACGGTCAGGATGGACTTCAATAGGTAAGAGATACATTTCTGTTACAGAGAGAAGGTCACCTGGGGAACAGTCTTTTAAAGTAAATTACATATTATGCTCAGAGGTGATCCAATAAATATTTAACAACTACTCTGATTTAGCATTGCCCATTGCCTTAGTATAAGTAATCCAGCCAGGGCCAACTTCAAGCGATTGCTGTGACATCACCAGTGCACCTGACCTCTTGGAGCTAGCAGGAACAGCGTGCAGGCAGCACAGAATCAATTCCATTTTAAGTCACCATCAGCTGCCCAACATGAGTTGACTTACACCTGTTCCACAATACAAAGGACTCTAGCAGCCCTGATGTGATAGCAAGTGGAGGAGACAATGACACAGCTCACTCCTAAACCAAGATCTGCAGTCGGAGGGAGAGACCTGGACAACTCAAAATTAAGTCTTCTCATTATTTGCTTTTCCTGTCTTAATTGGCAAATTCAAGTGGGGAGCAAGAATATGAGCTTGAAATAAAAATTATGTTTTGCCTCCATAAATAAGATTCAGCCCCAGGTTCCTCCTTGGAAGAAATTCTTATTAAGAAATTGGCTTTCCTCCAAAAAAAATAAGGTAGAAATCATTCAAGCCCCTTTAATTCCAAACAACTGCGGATAAGAGGCTGCTGCAACAGGCCTCTCTATTTTTGTATATGTTTATAATTTTCCAATTAAAAAACACCTGCTTAAACTGTCTCTGGGGTTCGAACTGGCTCTTACATATGTAAATCTTACGTTTTCTTGCTTTTTTCAACAACACCCTTTAAGGACACTGACTTCATCTCAGGGTGACCCTGGGCAGGATATCTACATGCTGGCAATTTGCATCTCCCTGACTACAGGATGGGATAATAACCCCACCTTATAAAACAGTTGGGAAGTTTAAATGCCTCACCTACATTAAATGCTTGGCAAAGTACGCTGCCCATGGTGCCCACAGGGTAATCACTACCACCCACCACCCAGGGCACTGATTAGGACTATCATGCGTATTACTGGGGCATGGGCTAGAAGTTTTGAGTTACAATTTAAAAGAGTTCAAGGTTTTATTTAACAGCCTCTGAGCACTTGGCAGGAGTAATCTGGCTGTTGATTTTGACTCCATCTGACAGGAATGGCTTCTGCAGCTCCCCCGGAAGCAGGGATGCTATTGTAATTTAACAAGACTCACCTCTGTAGTTACCAGCGCATTCTGTCAATTGGCCTCTAGCTTGGCTCAACCTGTCAAGCCAATGGAAACAGTAAATACTTTGGCTCAGGGCACAATCTTGGCCCACAGAGGTTGGGCTCTGCATGCCACCTTCTGGGAGAATGGACAGTTCTCTCAAAAAAGCTGCACGATGCAGTGTTTCCTGTTGATTCTGCTGTGGAGTATCAGGAGGAAGCACTGTCTCAGAAGCCTTGGTCATTGTGGGCGCGCTGGTGGGAGCCGGGGCACACTCAAGCACAGGTACCTGGCACGGCACCAGCTGCGTTGTGGGGTCAAGGAGACCCGTGCAGGCAGACAGTGAAGGCTACTCACAAAGCAGAGCCCAGTCATCCACTTTCCTGGGAACAAACCAGTCATTCTTCTGAGCTGCTATGAGGAGTCAGATTCTTGATGTCAAAAGTAATAAGGAAAACGCTGATGATGATATTACAATATCATCAAATAGTGAAAATTATTACCAAACATTGCCCAGGACCCTGCCTCCTACTAGGCTCCTCTGTGTATTTGTGTGTACCCATGTGTGAGCATGTTTTTTTTTTTTACAGATTTATTTTTATTATTTTTTCATTGGAAAGGCGGATATACAGAGAGGAGAGACAGAGAGGAAGATCTTCCATCCGATGATTCACTCCCCAAATGACCATAATGGCTGATGCTATGCCAATCCGAAGCCAGGAGCCTCTTCCAGGTCTCCCACACGGGTGCAGGTTCCCAAAGCTTTGGGCCGTCCTCGACTGCTTTCCCAGGCCACAGGCAGGGAGCTGGAAGGGAAGCGGGGCTACCGGGATTAGAACCGGCACCCATATGGGATCCCGGGCGTGCAAGGTGAGGACCTTTAACCACTTGCGCCACAGCGCCGGGCCCGTGAGCATGGTTTTGTATGTGTGTGTGTGGTGTGTGTGTGTGTGTGTGTGTGAGAGAGAGAGAGATTGATTCTTCTATATATTGATTTGTCTTGGATAGTTTTTTTTAAGACTTTTCCATTTTAACTTGAAAACGGAGATAACAGAGTGAAAGGGAGAGGCAGAGAAGGAGAAGCATCCACCCACTGGTTCACTCCCCAAACGCCTACAGTGGTCAGTTCTGGGCTGTTCTCAAGCTGGGATACCAGGGCCCAAGCCTCAGACAATCCTCCTCTGTTTCCCAGGCCATTAGCAGGGAACTGAACTGGAAGTGGAGCAGCCTGGACTTGAACCAGCACACACAGGAGATGCCATCAAAGACTCAGAAGCAAAGCCATGAAGATGACTAGATGAAGATACTCACTTCACTCAGTGTTTCAAAATTAAGAGTTAACCTTACTGGTTTTGGGTAGATTCACAAATGCGGGATGCAAATATGACCATATCACTTATTTTTCCAGTTCATTCACTGAGCAAAACTTGCTGCTATAACAACAATAACAAAACATGGGTCCGGCGCAATAGCCTAGCAGCTAAAGTACTCACCTTGCACACACCAGGATCCCATATGGGCACCATCCCCAATCCCAGTGGCCCCGCTTCCCATCCAGCTCCTTGCTTGTGGCCTGAGAAAGCAGTCGAGGATGGCCCAAAGCCTCGAGACCCTGCAACCCTGTGGGAGACCCAGAAGAGATTCCAGGCTCCTTGCTTTGGAACAACGCAGCACCAGCCATTGTAGTCACTTGAGTAGTGAATCATTGGACGGAAGATCTTCCTCTCTCTCTCTCCTCCTCTCTGTATATCTAACTTTCCAATAAAATTAAATAAATCTTTAAACAACAACTGTTCAGTGAGGCCTTGCTCATGATGCAATCCAAACCACACATTTCATTCAGGGTGGAGGGCAGTTGTGTCTATGGAATGAGCCCGAGATGGGGTCTGTTGGTCCTCATCTCTCCCGTGCTCCCAGCAGAGCCCTGCAGAAGCCAACTTTACCTTCTGGCATCTCTCTGGACAGAGCCAGGAGGAAAAAAACTTACATAAAAGCTTTATCTTCATTGGGGCATCTTGCTATGCTGAGTTGTTCAAAATGAATGAAACAAATGCCATCTCCAGGCTCTAGTAGGTCAGTGTGAAATAAAAAGGATTTGGAAAGTATCTTCACATTATAAAATGATTTTAACTGAAGAAAACCATAAGCTTTCTTTCCTTTTTGAAGCAATCACAGTAGTTCACTGTGGCGTCCTAATCATTCCTGAAACTGAACAGTCACTTCATATTATTTTTTATGACAGAGAAATGGGAGGGTTGTAGTACCTAATAAGCATGTAGAAATAAGTGCAAATCTTTAGATATAACTTTGACCCATAAAACTAAATCTTAGAAATGACAATTGATAGGCAGCCCATAAATATTTGTATTATCAAAAGTATGGTCAGGATACCTTTAAACTGTCAAGGTAAGTGGAGACTTGCCTTCCAATCGTCACTCAGGGTTGTGACGTGTGTTTAGGGAGGCTGAGGTCTACACAGCCCCAGGGGATAGCACTGACATTCAGAGTCCAGCTCCCCCATACAGAGAGCTGCCAAACAGGGTGGTCGGAGCTGACGGCAGGGAGGGTGGATCTGAACCACGTGCTCCTCGCTAGGACCGGGAGAGCTGGAGCAGCCCACCGACTGGTGCTTCTCCTCACCTCCGGCTTCTTTCCCACTCTTCTCCCATGCACTCACGCTCTGTGAATGCTGTTGACTTTCTCCCAGAGTGTCCTCTAGTTACAAGAGTGCTTGTCACTTTGCCTCACCCAGCGGCCTCTCCACTAAGCCTGTAACTGGAGAGTCCCTTCACAAAGGAACTAAATGTTCTTTCTCTTTTCCTAATGAGATACTTAAAGAAACTCATACACAGAGGATTTTTTTTTTCAAATCCGACCTTTGAGAATTGCCTTTTAAATACCAAAAGATTCTGTAACTTTCCATCTTTTCATTTTTTAGCAGCTAGAGAAAGCCTTAGCTGTGTCCTTTAGATCCAAAAGGCCAATTTTAAACATATTTCCCTTAAATACTCATTTATGGTTTAAAAACTTAGCGATTTGATTTCAATCATGGAGAAACAATCCTTATAAAAGGGGAGTATGACCCTGCCCACCTTGGTGAGCCTGACTTGTACACGTTAATTGTGTGTGATGCAATCACGCTGCGTCACGTTGGCGCGGGGGAGTGCTGCCTTCTCAGAACAGGCAGGCGGCAGGGGGACAAGGGGGAGTGCTTACCGTCACACCAGACATGTCTAAGGTTTATTAAGGAGTCTTTATTAACCAAGCTTGGGATAACAGGGCCCACTGGAAATGGCAAATCACAAGTCCATATGGCAATCCAATCAATATAATCCAACCAAACATAACCCCAAGAGGCACAAATGGTAATTACCCTCAAGCCCATCCATTAAGCTGGAGACCTATATCATCCCAGCTTCCCCAACAATATAAGCTATCCTAAGAGACATGCAACAAACAACCTGGACACACTTAAAGCTGCAAACATTCACCTTTCCCTGGCTTCTCTGCCCGCATTTCCACTACTGCTAGGCCTCATCTCTCCTGGAACTCCCAAGAGCACACAAACCAGAAATAACATTGCTGTCTTCATTGTCCCACCTAAGCAGTACACAGAGGGCCCATGCTCAGGGGATACCTGCCCTGGGACGGCCAAGAGTCAGGGTGCCAGAGCAACAAGGAAGCACCCGTCCAAGACAGCAAGCCCCTCCTTATCATGAATCTTTAAAGGGGCTTGAGAGGGGAGTGGTTACACAACAATGCAAGACCGCCCCCTCTGAGATAATAGGTGGGCAGGAGCGAACCCCTAGGCGGTAGGGGGAGTGGCTGAGGGCTCCTCCCTAAGGATGGAATTAACACTCCATCCAGCTTCAGGACAGAGGGTGGGGGACACAGCCACATTCCATTTGCCCACTGTCAAAGGGGGCTGGCTATCACTGAACATACCCCATCACAGCAGCGGCAGGAGAATATCTTATCCGATAGTCTATTTCCAAATCAAGGAACTTGTAATTAAATTTTAGCTTGAGTGGCCTTGGTCCAGTCACTTCCGCTCCTCAAGTTCTGATTTCTTTGCTGAATGGGGACAGCAATCTGGACTGTGATTGGGAACTAGTTAACTGGTGGAAAGTGCTGCCTTGTCCCTGGTGGCAGGTGTGTGACATCACATTGCTAATCTTATTTCTTTGTTGTCCTTTTAAGCACCTACTCTGCCTGCATGATGCTTTGTGAGTGCTGCTCTGTGAGGAATGATAGGAATACAAGTTATTTTCCTTTACACAGCTTGCAATATGTGCATTCACTCAATAAACAGGTACTAAGTGACCATTATTTATCAGCAGCTCAGGCAGTGTTTAAGTCACAAGCATGAATAGCAAAAGGCTGAAACTCCTGGCCTTAAGCAGTTCCCTTTCTAATAGAGAAGAAAACAAAGAAGGTGCTATGGCAGAGCATATTAGGCCTACCTTTGACCCCAGAATCCCATATGGACACTAGTTCAAGCTCCAGCTATCCACCTCCAATTTCAGCTCCTTGCTTAAAACACCTAGGAAAGCAACAACAGAAGGCGGTCCAAGAACTTGAACTCCTGCATTTCCATTCCCTCAGGAAGTTCCTGGCTTCAGCCCGACCCAGTCCTGCTGACTGCAGCCATGTGGGGGACGGAACCAGCAGATGGAAGATCTCTCTACGTCTCTCTCTGTAGCTTTGCCTTTCAAATAAATAAATAAATATCTTTTTTTAACAAGATAAAAAAGGGTAAATACAGACAACACAAAGAAGAGTAAGAAGAACTGCAGTCTGTGACATTGCCCTGGTGGAGGGCCCAGGGCGTTCTACACTGGTGGACCTGCATGAACAAACAACAGGTTTTATACAAAGAGTTGCAAGTTTTATATAACACCCATCAGTAGAAGAAAATATCTCATGTAAAAGTAGTGGCAGATATATTTGAACAAAGTGGTTGAAGAGAGAACATAAAAAGCTATTGATAAATCTTGTCTGTTTTCTTGATGAGCAAGAAGTCATTAGACTTCTTGTAAAAAAAATATATATATAAATAACATATTATTAAAATATACACATATTTGAAAGGCAGAGCTATAGAGAGAGGGAAAGACAGAATTGTCCATCCACTGGTTCCTCCCGAAATGACTACAAAGCCTAGGGCGAGGCCAAGGTCTACGGCAGCAGCCATGAACTTCATCCAGCTCTCTCACTTGGGTGGCAGGTGTTCAAATATCCAGACCATTTTCCGCTATTTTTCCAAGCACATTAGCAGGAAGCTAGAAGCTAGGCGGAGCAGCTGGGACCTGAACTGGAGGGCATCAGATGCTAGCATTGCATGTACTGATTTAGCTCACTGTGCCACCACACCCAGCCGCTATCATGAAGACTTTCTAGCTGTTTGGAAACATGTTTAGTTTCCTTTCAGTTTCCAGGGCTCTTTGGAATGTGAGTTATTTTGCACTGCATGGATCCAAATTGAGGCAAGACAGCCAGGTTAGGAAGCTCACACTAGCAGGGCCAGGACGGTGGGGGACAGAGTGGCTGTCACTCTTGTTTAAGAGGAAGGCACTGACAAGCTAGAAATAGGGATAAACTGAGACTCACACCAGGGTTATGCTGCCTGTGTTTCGCAGTGCCACTAGCTTGATAGCAAACGAGAAGACTCAATTTGCTAACAGCTCTTAAGAAAGCAGTCCCAGCATTAGTAACCAGAATGATTTATTGTACCAGAATTAGACAAATGCTACCAGTTTGGAGTAATTAAACATTGATTTCAAGATTTCTGTTTGGAGATGGCATGGTGGTCTAACAGGTGGGGCTACTGGCTGCAATGCTGGTATTCCATGTGGGTAACAGTTTGAGTTTAGGTTGTTCTGCCTGTAATCTAGCTTCCTGCGAATGTGCAACAGACCATGGCCCAGGTCTGTGGATCCCTGCACCTGCAGGGGAGACCTGGATGAAGCTCCTGGCTTTAGCTTCACCTAGCACCAGCCACTGCAGCCATGCCGGAATAAGCCTTTCTCTCAGTAACTCTTCCTTTCACATTAATAAATCGTTTCTTTTTGTAAGATTGATTTATTTTTTATTTGAAAGTCAGATTTACAGAGAAGTAGAGACAGAAAGATCTTCCCCCCGCTGGTTCGTTCCCCAAGTGGCCACAATGGCCAAAGTTGAGCCGATGCAGAGCCAGGAGCCTTTCTTTGGAGTCTATCACATGAGTACAGGGTCCCAAGGCTTTGGGCTGTCCTTGATTGATTTCCCAGGCCACAAGCAGGGAGCAGGATGGGAAATGGGGATACTGGGACATGAACCAGCACCCATATGGGATCCTGGTACATGCAAGGTAAGGACTTCAGCCACTACACTACTGTGCTGGACCTGATAAATCTGCTTTAAAAAAGATATTTTTGCATACTTTCCCACTTTTTTAGGAACAGTGTCACTGGTACACTTTGGAGCAATTTGCTTATTATCTCAAGTTTAACATCTAAAGGTTTCTTCTTCCTGGGTCTATGGAGGCAGCTTTCTGTCCCTGGCCTTCTCACTGCCCAAGGAGCATTTTGTGCACTGCCAAACTTTTCACTGTGTGAATGGGACCATGTAATTTCTGGCGCAATTCGGAGTAGCCTAAGATTTATTGGGAATGCTTAGCTTCCCATAAAATTTGAAGCTCTGATATATAAACAAGGTAAAGAGTGCCTCTAAGAACACTGTAGCAAAAGCTAGTTGGGGTGGGGGGGGGTAGTACTGAGGAAGCCGGAAGTGCAAAGTACAACCAGACTTGGTTCCTAATCATCGAAGAATCTGATGGGGAAGGTAATTAAATCAAATCTTAGAGTAATAGATAACAAGGGGTTGGCATTGTGTAACAGGTTGGGTTGCTGGCCTCAATGCTGGCATCCTGTTAGGGTGCCAGTTCTTGTCCAGAGAGCTCTGCTTCTGGTCCAGCTGTTATAGGAAAGCAGCAGAGGCTGCCTGGAGTCCTTGGCCCTTGCACACACATGGGAGACAGAGGAAAAACTCCCAGCTCCCAGTTTCAGCTCAGTTCATCTTAGCCCTTGCAGCCATCTGAAGAGTGAACCAGGAGATGGGAGATCTTTTCCTCTGTCCTTCTCTCTGTAAAATCTGCCTGCCAAATGAATATAGATGCTTAAAGAGCAACGAAAAAAATAAGCCATCTATTATAGCCATGCAAGGATATTCAGAGAAACTTCCAGTAGGAGATAATATCAGATCCAAAGCCTACCAATAAGATTGCGCAAAGTGGGGCACACAGCAGATGCTCTGGAAGAGGCACTAAGTCATTCCAGTTATGTTATTTCCAGCAAGAAAACTTTGGAAGACAATGCATTTAGACAAGAACGTGGAAGGGTCAAGTAATTCCCAGTGAGAAATTGAGAAACCACAGGGCACATCTGAAAATTGCCTGGTATTCGTTACCAAGCTCAGGTTCAACCTGGAGGTAAAAAACACACACTTTTTTAAAAGTGGACAGCTTTAAAAAGTCTGGAGTTGGCTAGAACTACCACATTCAACAAATACTGGGAGGCAGGCAGTGATTAAGAGCTAAATTACAGGAAAGGGCGTGGAGCCCGTTTGAGCAGATGAGATCAGCGCTGTGCCTGAATCCTGAAAGTGCCTGCCCACTAGGTGGACAGTCGGCAAAGAATGGCTAACTGGGCTCATCTCTCCTTAACCAGCTAGAGATGGTGCAGGAACTGAAGCTGCTTCCCCGTGTTTCCAGACTTCTCCGAACTTGAGAAGACATTGAGGCGCCCCAAGGTCACTACGGGAAGCACCATTCCGCTCGGCTGGGCACAAATCCAGAGGCGAAGTAACTGCCCTCCAAAGGACACTGTCCAGTCTGCGTCTGTAGCTCTAACCCTTGGGGGACAAACAAGTGACCCTCGGGTCACAGCCGAGGCACTGCAAAGGGGGTTTTCCGTACTTTTTCTCTCCCTAAGAAAGACTACACTTGCAGTCGGGGTTCGCGACTCCGGAGCTTCAGGGTCGTTTACCTTTTCCACGAGCCCCGGGCTCCCATGACGGCTATGTAGCGTCTAGCAACCTCTAGGTGAGGCATTTTCCGCCTTCTCTCTTCATCCTAACAGCCAACGTGGTAGGTTTAACTAACTCCATTTTAAGCGGGATGGCCAGTGTTCGCAGCAACATGCCCAAGGTCACACAGGAGGGGCCCAATCCCAGTCCCAGGCTGCCTGATTCTTAAAACGACACAGTCGCAGTTTTGAGACGGGCTAACCTCTCCTAAAATGGGACCTCTTAGGAGCCTTCCCCGAAGTATCCGGCCGCCTCCCCAAGCTCACAGCCAACGCGCCGCCGAAGCCACCGCGCATGCTCAGGTACCGATTTCATGCGGCCTTGGGAGATTTTTCACGCCGCTCTGGCAGCCGCGCCCGCCCCGCCCACCGTTCCTCCTCACAGGATTGGCCGAATTCGGGGAGGCCCGGAGGAGAGGGGAGGGGGTAGGAGGCTCAGGTTACCGCCCAACACCCGCAGTGCTCTGGGCGCGCGCGCTCTCCGAGCGTGCGTGCGTGCGTGCGTGCGTGTGAGTGAGCACGTGAGTCCCCGGAGCGTGCACGGCGGGCGGGGGAAGCAAACGGGAAGCGAAGGGCGGGGGTTGCCGTTGCCATGGCAGTGACGTCAGGCGTCGGGGAGCGAACCCGGCCCCTTCCCCACGGGCGCGCGCGCACATTCACACACAGAGACAGGCACACGCGCGCGCACGGCCGCTCTCCCTCAGACACACTGGAGGGAAAGGTCACACTAAAGGCGAGGGAGCCGGGAGAGCGGAGGGAGCCGCCGCGCCATGTCGGACGCGGCCGCCGCCGTCGCGCCCGTGCTCTCGCCGCGCCCCCCGCCCCCCGCGCGCCCCTCAGCCCGGCGCCCGCGCGTCCCCGCGACCCCCTCCCCCAGCCGCTCCAGGCGCGCGCCGTGGGGACGCGGGGCTCGGGAGGGTGGGGGCCGCGGCCGGCCGGGGGCCTGGTGTCCAGACGCCGGCCGCCCCCCGGCCCGGCCTCCCGCGGCGGCCAGCGGCCAGGTGAGTGCGGCGCGGGAGCGGGGGGCGGCGGGCGCTCGGCCCGACCCCCTTCCGGGCCGCTGACAGGCGCGGGGGACGCGGCCTCTGGGGGGCGTCCTGGGGTCCGCGGCGGGAGCGGGGCCGGGGTCCCCGCCCCTGGGGGTGGGCGCGGGGCCGGGGAGAGCGGCCGCCCCGCCGGAGTTGGCGGGCCCCGCGCGCGCGCGCGTGGGGACGAGGCGCCGGGAGGCAGGTGGGCCCCTCTCGGGGGGCTGCAGAGCGAGGGGCGCCGGCGTGGGGGCCCGCGGGGAAGCTTCGGGCAGTTGGGAGAGAACCTCCGGCCCTCGGGAGGAGGCGCGCGGCCGGGCCCGAGGGGCGGATTTCAGCGCCAAACTCGGGCGAAGCCCGGCTGGACCGGCCGGAAGGGAGAGGGGCCGGCGGGACCGGGCTGGACGGGGACCCGGGACGGCCAGATCCGCCCGTGGGCAACGCCGGGGCATGCTGCGCGCGCGTTGCCATGCCAATGTTGCTGTTTGCTGCTTCTGGTTATTTTAGGACTGCGCGATTTGGAGCAAAAGGGGAAAAAAAAAGTTACTTAGGAGGGAGCGAACTGCTTGAATTGTCCTGAGAGCTTTCCCTGTGAATGCAGGAAATAGGTTAATCTTTCACGCAGGTCACAGCTGAATTAAATTGCCCTGTGGACTTTAAAATAATAAACACCACACGCTCTAAGCCCCGAAACAAGGTCACGTTGGTGTGAGGAGTTCGGGCCGCGTAGGAAGGAGGTGGCCCGCGCAGTCATCTTTCTGTAGGAAGCTTGGGGGGCGATCAGAGTTAAGGAACCGCGTTGACCCGGTGCCAGCCAGCAGTTGGGAGCGCCCCTTGAAGTAGCTCGGGAGACGGGGCAGACCGGCACTTTTGCCCATCTTTTTTCCCTTTCTGATTTTCCACTCTAAGCGCCGTGTGCGTGGACGCTGCCGATTTGCCTGGCGCTAGCGTGAATTGCGCGCCGGCAGCTGTTGGCGACATCACTTTGAAATGGCCGGGGCGCCGGCGCTGACCTGTGATGCACACTCCCGCCCCCTCCCTCCCGCTGCTTGGAAATTTCCAATACAATGGTTTCCAATTGGTAGGGACCTTGTGAGCAGAAGTCTAGCATAAACAGATTATACCGAGTGGGTTATGTGTTTTGAAATTTCAATCTCATCCGAGAAAACTTTGTGTGGTTTGTGCAAGGTTGCCGGGATTGTGGCAGCCGAGGAAAGCTGGAAGCGGGCGGTCGAGGCGGAGAGTACTAACTGGGGCTGCGTTTGCCGCTCCTCACCCCGAGCATTTCTGACGGGCTCGTTTTCCTTTGATTATGGAACTTTGTCATTTTCAGAAAGTTCTCTCAACCGAGAGCCCTCACTTTGAGCCCTCGTGGCGTGCAGCCAGGGTTCTGCAGGTTTTCGGTACTAGGTGCAAGGGGGGAGGGGTTGGGGTAGTGTTCCGTCTTTCTGTGCGGCTCCTTTTGTACCTGGTCCTGTGCCCTACGGCCTCTTTAAATCTTGCTTTAGTCATCCATTTACTGGCATATGTTTGTATACTGTCCTGTAATGGGGTACTCAATTTTTACAACTTAAACACATTATTTCCTGTAACATATCCATAAATCTTTGCTGTAGTGGAGTTGGGCAGATGGGCACTTCTGCAGCCGGCCCCCCTCTTGGAGGCGTGGCTGACCTTGGGACCATCCTGGAGGTCATGTGTTCATGGAGATCCACGGATCTGATCACTTGCTTTTCAGTTCTGCTGCTGCTGCTTGTAAATTGTACTACAAACAAACAACTTTTTTTGGCGGGGGGTGGGTGACATTTTTGGAGTGTGCTTGAAGGGAACCGGAAGAAGAACAATAAAGCTGGGGTGAATTTTTTGGCTTAGGAAAGCAGCTGTGCACCACTGTAAGAAATCTGGTATTTAAAAGTGTAAGATAATAGACAAGTTAGTTCCTAGTTAAAGTTAGTTCCTGAGAAGTGTACAAAAAGAATTAAGACAACTTCATATGGTTAATCCCTTGACATGGTTCTTAGGAAATAGGGTTTGATTTGTGTGAAATTAGTTGGCGTTATATAAGTTAGGAACAGACTTTTTTTCCTCATAGCTAAGGATTATCAGTATGTTTCCTTAATTGCCCCTTTCCTAGAAGTGGGGACAAAATTAAACTCAGTGTTGTTCCACTCATATGCCATCTCTTGATGTTTTTAACATGAATGGAAAAATTGTCTTCTGATTTATGACCTACCATTTAAGGAATACACTGAAATATAACTGAGATGTTTTTCACCACTGGGTTAAATTTTATGGTCAGCTTTGTTGGGAACCCCGTCCGGGACACTTTGGTGGCTGAGGTTTGAAAAGCAGCTTGTGGTCAGATGTTCTTGCTGGGTCAGTGGTCCTGCAGCAGGCCAGCAGGTGCTGACAGCCCGACCTCTGCCGCATCCAGATGCACGCTGGGAAAACCGTTAACCTGGAGGGATGGTTTCTCTAGGTGCAAATTATTCTTCAGAATTAAAGGCTTAATTTTCGTAAGTTGTAATCTATTTGGGTCACTTGTAACAAATGCTATTTTGACTAAAAAAAAAAAAGACTAACTGTGTGCTCCTTCAGTGTTCACAGGAGTCGGGCATCACTGTCCCCAGCACACACATTGTGTCCCAGGAGAATGTTGGTGAAGTTCTTGGAGCTTAGTTGGTTATGTAAGAAAAGGAGCCTGAGTTAAAATATAACAGAACTGCAGATGTTGGCTCAGACTCTGTGGGAACAAGGAGTTAGGGACGAAGTGGATGCAAACTTACCTGGAGAGAGTGTTACTGGAGGCCAGCGCGGTGCTCCTCCCTGTGGCACTGGGGTCCCACGAGGGCACTCCCAGCACGGTGCTCCTCCCCGTGGCTCTGGGGTCCCACGAGGGCACTCGGTCATGTCCTGGCTGCTCCACTTCCAGTCCAGCTCCCTGCCTGTGGCCTGGGAGAGCAGTGGAGGACGGCCCAAAGCCTTGGGACCCTGCACCCACGTGGGGGACCCAGAAAAGACTCCTGGCTTAGGATCAACTCAGTTCTGGCGGTTGTGGCCATTTGAGGATTGAACCAGTGCATGGAAGACCTTTTCTTTCTCTCCTCTACCCTCTCTGTAAAATCCACTTTTCAAATAAAAAGAAATCCTTAAAAAATGATTGCCAAAGTTTCGTTTATACTTTTCGTGTTTGTGTAGTTTAACAGCCTCGTGTGCATAAAGTAGCCACACCCCTCCTGTTGGAGATGAGATCCTGGGAGAGTAGACAGGCCACGTAGCTGCATTCAATGGACTCAAGCGTGCTTGATAATTGTTGTTGTGCTTTAGATAGAAAGCAAGAAGTTAATGCTGAATTTGGGTTGAGAACCGAGCTTCAGCACATTGGGCAGAATTTTATTTCTTTTAGCATAATTGAATGTAACAGAAATTGAGAGAATGATGCAAGGTGAGGACTGTAGCCACTAGGCTACCGTGCTGGGCCCGATGCCTAGTTATTTATTTATTTGTTTTCTTAGTATAGGTTCCTTGTTCCTTAATTGAGCAGATCAGTAACAATGAAGATAAAGACATGCTATTAAAAGGTATTTTAATTTTAAGTACCGAGGGATTGTCTCAACGATTGCTAATTTCAGAGCACATTGAGGTTTTTCCTTTTTTTAAAGTACAATATTTTAGATTTATGATTAATAAGGGCACTCAATTCAAATTTTTGCAAAGATACATGAAAATAAACACACTAGTTTTTAACATGAGAAGGTATGTGAGAATAGAGGTGGTACTCAGTGGTTTAATTGGAAGTTCTTAATTGCATTGTTTAATTCTCTGTCACTTTTAAAACGTCAATTTTTCTGTGCCTAGAGTTCTTTTCTGCAAATGCAGTAAATAGCTTTATACTTTATGTAAGCTAGGATTTTAAAATAATACTAGCTAGATTTCTCTTTTAAAAATTATTTTATTTATTTTAGAGAAAAATAAAGAGCTTCCCATCAGCCCAGCGGGTCGTAGGCTGAAGTTGGGGGTCAGAATGGGTGGAATGGGTGAGGGGACTGGACGCTCCCTGCCAGGTCCGGCATCCGTGGGGCCGGGATGCAGGACAGGCCTCCAGGCAGGTACTGTGAGAGTCTGCGCAGTGAGCACCCAGCGCTGTGCATACAGCGCGAGCATGCGCTAGCACACGCTGTGTCTACTGGGGGTGACTCTTAACAGTTTATGGAAATGTAAGCAACTTTTTAAAATAAGGCTAAAGAATTTTAGTCCTGAGTAACCTTGTAAGTTTGGTTTTTTTCCTTCTCCAGGAAAGGGCTTCTTTCACCATGACATGTTTGTATTTCTACACACTGCTAAGCTCAGTATGAAATGTCAGGTCATCTTATCTGTAGCATCAATAGAAAATCACTTCTAGAAGCTGGTGTCTTGGTTTTCTCCCAGCTGTTCCCTCTGGGATACTCAAGTGCAGTTATTAAACGTAGTTGTGGTCTATCCTAAGTCGGGGTGTTGCAAACTATGGGCAAATATAAATGCACCTTACAATAATTTAAAAATACTTTTGGATTTCTGTGAGGATAATTAAGCAGTTTGTATAAAGTAATTTTCCATTGTTAGCATTTGCTGTAAGTTAGCATTATGTGATGTTAAAGCCAACAGAATACATGTTTCTCTGGAAAAAAAATATAAGAATGTTTTTCAAAAGGACCTAAAAAATTTCCCCTAAGTGAACAGAAAATAGAAAGTTTTACTCTGAAAGCTTTCATTTGAATACATAGTGAAGTGAATGTTGGAATTGATAGTTTTGAATCTTTTTCTACACTTGAAAGTTTTTTCAAATTATGTGTTTATGTGACACTATCAAGTATGTCTTTATTTCAGTTATAAACAATCTTCTTTAAAAGAAAAAAATCATTTTGTTCTTGATGATTATATGGTAGTTCCCAAACTTTTATGTTTGAAAGAAGTGGAAAATGAGTAATTTACTAGGCTGTTTGCCCAAAATAACCGATTTAGTTGGAGCCTGTGGTGTAATTTATTTTTACTATAGTGTGGAGGGTTATCTTTATCCCAAAGCAATTTATGGCAGACTCTTTAGCTGTGCTTGAGACACTTCAAGTCTGGAGTGTGCCCAGGACTGTGCGATGGAATGCTAGATGTTAGACTAATTCAGCATCGTATGCAAATGCTACTCTTTTTATAATGACATTACACTGATGTTTTGGATATCAGTTTTAAAGTATTCGTTAAGTATATTGTACATATTGATAAAACAATATATTGAAGGGCTTCATTTATATTCTGTTCTTTTTTCTCTCTTTTTTTTTTTGTTTGTTTGTTTTCAAAAATTGTAAGTAGTTGGCCTTTAGCCATGTGCTATGAGGCAACTTTTAATGTGTGATAGAATTTGTCTAGGGTTGTTTTCTCATGTTTTATCTGATAAAGGAAATAATAGCTGTAAAATTGTTCTGTAGATCTCAATATATGTTCAACGTTGAACATTTGTTTTCAACCTGTAACTTAGTAAGTAGGTAACACTTTTAAAAATTCTTAGGGGGAGAATCAAGAGAAAGACGATTTGGGGAGTACATGGTAGAAAAGTGTGTAACATTTTGGTAAGACGATCCGAAGCAACTTTGACACTGGTGGTCAGTTTTAGTGGTTGCATTTAGAGTTCTAAATTGTAGAAGATGGAAGAACAGGTGCTCCGACAATAGGTGGAAAAGATTTTTAAATACAAGAACATTGTTAAGAACATGAAACTTACCAGTATTGAGAGGAAATCAGTAGTAACTAAAATCATATTCTGTGTCTTCCAGCGCTGTTCTAGTCTTGACTAGTCTGGGGTTGTGAATGTGTTAGTCTTTGTTCAACCAGGGATCGGCTTTTAGGTTAGAAAAGGTGGTAGCTCACATACAATTGTAAGTCATTTTTTAAAGCTGATAGCATTAAGAATATTGCACATTTTTATTATTCACCTTGAAAACCGAGTTGTATGCTTAGTTCTGTGTATTTCTGTAATTGATGAAAAAGCGCTTGGATGAATTCTTGCACATGAGAAGTTAGAATTACGTGAGGAAAGGCAAAGAGTAGTGGGTGAGCTGTTGTGTGGCTGCATTGCATTTTTAAAGCAGTGACTTGGAGCCAGTGTCCCTGTGGGTCAGTTTCGTCCCAGTGTCAACCGGTGCTGTTGTACTGTAAATGAGCATGAGATTTCATGTGCGAGCAGGGGGCTTCTGTGTAAAAATTGTGGCCACTGTCAGTGTATTTGATCTTATCACTCCCTTCTTAAATCCTCGCATGCTTCTTGTCGTTAGTATTGTGACTGTTACGCTCCAGCTTCATTCTTCCAGCTCTGATCATCTTTGCTTCCTTTCCTTGTAAAGTCCTCGTCCAATCCTTCTCAAATTGCTTACTGTTCTCCTGAAGAAAAATGTGCCTTTTACACCTGAGCATTTGCACCGGGCACTGCTGGCGTTCTCAGGTCAGCTAAGTGGCACTGCATTTCCTAGGAATCTTGGTCACACTGGGCAAACACTGCGCTGTTCTGTAACTGTTGCCTCCCGGGGAGTGGAGACCTTCTGGTTTACTTGTATCTGTCCTACTTCATGCTCCTTGGGGTCTTTTCAGTATTCACATTGTCTCTTGAATGATTGCCTTTAGCATTTTGAAAAGTAAAATAACTAGAGTGCACAATCGTGAATGAGACGTTTCAGGTACAGTCTGTATGAAGATCTTAAGCAATTGTGTCAGGCATTATGCTAAGTATACAAATGGTACCACATTGCACTCATGAAGTATAATAAAGCCAGAAGATATATTATATGGAAGGAGTAGACTAGGTTACCAGTAGCTTAAATCTTGCCTTAAACTCAGTCATCTAATGCTAAAACCTGATTGTGAAAACATTTTAATAATAATTCTATATAGTCTTAGCTGCCTGTGAAATGTTTCTTTATATATTATTTGAATGCCAAGGCTCATAATTTGAGCAGAGCAGCATCTACCCATAGGGATTAGAGAGTGTGCCCTTGGGCTGTTGTGCCTGAATCCACGGCACTCTCTTGTCTGTGGCTCGGACAGGTTTATTTATTTATTTGAAAGTAGGAGAGAGATGAGCAGGGACATCTTCCATTCACTGGTTCACTCCCCCAGTGGCTAGAGCTGCCAGGCCTACACCAGGTAGAAACCAGGAGCCTTGTCTGCGGCTCCCGTGTGGGTGCGGACATCTAGCCCGCGGGCTGTCTTCTGCTTTCCCAGGATGTCAGCAGGGAGTTTGGTTGGAAACAGCTGGGTTAGGAACCAGTATCCAAATGGGCAATGGGTGTCACAGATGGCAGCTTTACCCACTCTGCCACAATACCAGAGGGCAAGTTTCTCATCCTGCTGTACCTCCTTGTCATTCTTACTGCCTAACACTGTTGTTGTGGAGAGTGTCCGTGAGTTAGTTCATGTTAAGGCGTGCAAGCCAGTGCTTGTGAACGACTTGAAGAGTGTCAGATGTGGCATGCATTTGGGGCAGTAGTTGGGTTGCCACAAGGGGCTTTATCGTTTCCATCTTTTAAAGATAATTGCTTTATTTATTTATTTTACAACATGTATCTGTATTGAAAGGGCAGATTTACAGAGAGAAGGGGAGACAGAAAGATCTTCCATCTATTGGTTCACTCCATGAGTGCCCATAACAGCCAGAGCTGAGCGGATCCAAAGCCAGGAGCCAGGAGCCTCTTCTGGGTCTCCCATGTGGGTGCTGGATTCCAAGGACTTTGGGCCGTCCTCAACTGCTTTCCCAAGCCACAAGCAGGGAACTGGATAGCAAGTGGAGCAGCCAGGATACGAACCCCTGGGGATGCCTGAGTTTGCAAGGAGTCATCAGCCAGAACTTAGAAGTAAGTATAGGAGGAGACAGGGTTATAGGATCCGGGACTGTTGGTGAATTGACACACCCACAGGGGCTGTTGGAACGTGTATCCTCCAGGTAAAGGATTGGGGAGACAGTTGTGTTCTCGTTCTTAAACTGGTAACCATGTGGGTTGTCCTTCCTGTAGTCACTGCTGTGTTGATGCACTGGACTTAGCAGGATGCCTGCATTTGACAGCTCGGGCCCCAGTGGGAAGGAGGCTGCAAAAATGCTGTCTTTCAAATGGTGTGAAGAAGCAGAGTGAGCCATTAGGAAGGAATCATTCGTTATTATCACCGCTTGAGAGACAGAAGCAGTTCGCACCTCCTGGTTTGTTTTCAAATGCTTGAAACAGCCATAATGCAGCCAGAGCCAGGGCTAGGCTGGAGCCAAAGCCAGGAGCTATCTGCATTCCGGATTTCCTACGTGGGCAGCACGTCACCTGCTGTCTCCCAGGCCCTGTGGTGATAGGAAGCTACCTTTAGGAGAGTTGAGTCAGCTGGAGTCAAGCCCAGTTATTCTGATAGGGAATTTGGGGACCTGAAGCGCTAAGTGAAGTGCCTGGTCCAGTGGATTGCTCGTGACAGCAGCATGCTGTCTGGCAGCCTGCCATGGGAAAGGTGAATGCTTATACAAGTTGATCAGTATAGTGGCATTGTCTTGAAATTGGGATACCAGTTAATAGCACAGTTTTTCCCAGCTACCATAGCAGGGACGTCTACGGTGTTCTTTGTGCATCCCCTGCAAGTGTTAGGAGTTGGATCATTTTAGGAAAAAAAGTCTTCTAGAATAAATTCAGTTTTAACCTGCCATTTTCTTCTGTGAACACCTCACAGTGTCGTATGTGCCTAACTTAAACCTCATTTCCCTTTGTCATCAGCATGTCTTTCCATGGTGGGCCAAACAACTTCTTTGACTTTTGTCTCAGTTCTTGCTCTGTGTTGTTTAATCAGAAGGAACAACTTGGTTTGAGCATTTTCTAATGCCTTACAGTTGTTTGTTTAGAAGACTGAATTAGATTTGTAACGCTCAGACTCAGTTTAGTCTTTCCAGGAACATCTCCCACCTGTGTTTTTCGTCTCCATCTTCTTGGTTCCTGTAGCAGTTGTGGTGTCATGGGTTAGACTGTTGTCTGCAATGCTGGCATCCTATATGGTGCCAGTTTGAGACCCTGCTACTCTACTGCTGATCCGGCTCCCTGATCATACACCTGGGAGTGCAGTGGAGGGGTAGCACAGGGGCTTGGACCTCTGCACGCACATGGCAGACGAGGACGAGGCTCCTGGCTCCTGGCTTCAGCCTGGCCTGGCTGGCTATTGGGGCTGTTTGGGGAATGAATTGGCATATGGGTGACTGATATCTCCCTCTCTTTGCTTTGTCTCTCTGTGCCCTCCAACTCTTCCTTTCCAATAAATAAACCTTTTAAAAATAGCTTCTCATTGAGCTGAATTTGTTTCCTGATACTTGGCAATCTGGGGTATCTACATGACACTTTTCTTATATTTGGCAATGACTGTTGTAGCCTGTTTGAATCTTGTTTTGCCAAGCAAAGAGGGGGGGAAAGCCCTAATTTTCAGCCCACATGTGCATGGTGTGGCACATAGACCCCTCGCCATCTGTGTCTCTAAATCCATCACTAACTCTGTTTGTCAGTGCTTCTCTCGAGACACAGTGGCCAGGCCTTAGCTGACCGCTTCACGTGTGATCCGACCATTGCTGAGTACAACGCACCTGTTATCTGGACACTGCTGTTGAAGCAGCCTCAAGTTGGCGTTACTTTTTTTGGTAGCCACATTACCCTTGATCAACTAAAACCTGTCTCTTTTTAGTGAACTGCTTCGAGTCTAATCTTTCTCTTTCTTTACATGACAGTTGAGGCTTTGAAAGTAAAAGCAGGATATTATGTATTGCATTATTATAAAGATTTAAGTGAATTTATCTTTTTTTAGATTTCATCCGATTTGGCTCTCCGCATGTATCAACTCACATTTATATAAAATGCACAGTATTCGTGGTGCTTTACATCTTAACCTTCACAACAGTATTTTGGGAATCGGAAGGAAGAAGTTGTTTCCGGTCGATCATGAGTTGACAGAGTGCTTTGTTGCAAGATTTTTGATTCCAGACCCCATGCTCACTTTAGCATTTAGGACGCCTGTAGTGTGTTCATTTCCACATGGCAAGCATTGTGCGTAGTGTTAGTAGGCGAGTGATAAAAAATGTGATAGTCTGTTCTGCTCCTTCCGACCTGACATATGCTCACTTATATATACATGGTGTATACGGAGTTATAAGTACTTATCAAATACTGAGCATTTTTATGGAAGGAGCTGTGGTAGGCCTGCCCTTCCGAAGCCTTGCTTTCCTCTCTCAGGTTCTTTGTGTAGTAGGCTTGGATTTCCTACTGTGTTTTCATCACGTTTAGCCACTGGGCATCTTCTAGCCAGTAAAACGTTAGAGAAGCATATCCCATGTTGGAGCAGATGTTTTCCATTTTGTGGTTCACTAAATGGCCTTATCCCTCTTTCAGGGAATCAGGATGCCTAAGCTAGAACTATGAAACAGGACTTAATCTGATCGATGGTAGACATAGCAGTGAGAGTAAGGTGCAGCCAAGTGCCTGGGTTTTTTTTTTTCTTACCATCACATATTATTACACAGTGATACTGACACATGAATTTGCATATGTGGTATAAAAAGATAAATAAGACGTTATCCTCAAGGTGCTCCCCATCCCGGTGGCGGCCTTAAGTTCCCATGGGTTATTGGCAGTTGAGGAAGAGGAGAATGTGAAAGAATCCTTGAAGTTAAGGATCTCCCGTGACCTCCAGCTTGAATCAGTCAGTGTGATAGTAAACGTGCATCTACGATGTCCCTACTCAGTGTCACAATCTCCTGAATTCTAAGGATGCTTTCTATGTCTTCATTCAAACCACTTTTTGAAAACAAGTGATTAAGGGCGGAGCAGGCGTGAGGTCTCCTGCTTGTGATACCAGTGTGCCAGACGGGCTTCAGGCTCAGCTGCTCCGCTTCCGACCCAGCTCCCTGCTGACTCGCCTGGGAAGGCAGTGCAAGAGGGCGCGGGCTGCAGCTCCTCTCTCCTGGGGATCTGTCGGTCTCTCTCTAATTCTGCCTTTCAAGTAAATAAATAAATCTTAAAAAAAAAAAACACACAAGGAGAAACAGATGTTGATGAGGATAAAGTTGCACAGAGCAGTTATTAGGAAGCTTTCACGAATGCATTAATCAACATTTCTTAGGTAAGCTGTCTGAAAAAAATTCTGTGAGGTTCTAGATTTTGAATGTTGTCTGTGGCCATTTCCATTTCCCGACTGTATTAAGGACCTCATGTTGTATATGGTTTTACAGATAAGGTATAGATTGGAATCTATTTTTCACTGTAAAGCTAAGTATTTGGGGGAGTTTTGAAATTTTTCAAATAGTTATATGTAGACTCTTATGTAAATAGGAGGCATTGTTCTGGTCCCCAGCCTTCATCAACTGTCAGGGAACCCTAACTTCCAGAGATTGTATTCTTATGGAGTGAGGCTGAAAGTAGAAGAAGAACCTTGGAGAGCAACAAGATGGAAAAGAGGGGTAGTACAGGAGCCCAAGGAAAAGATGGGACAGTATCATCAGGATGGACTACAAGGAGCAAGTTGAATGTGAGATTTGGGGGCCTGGTGTGATAGCCTAGCAGCTAAGTCCTCGCCTTGAACCCACCCAGATCCCATATGGATGCCGGTCCTAATCCTGGTGGCCCCACTTCCCTTCTAGCTCCCTGCTTGTGACCTGGGAAAGCAGTCGAGGATGGCCCAAAGCCTTGGGACCCTGCACCCGTGTGGGAGACCTGGAAGAGGCTCCTGGCTCCTGGCTTTAGATCAGTGCAGCTCTGGCCTTTGCGGTCACTTGGGTAGTGAATCATCGGACGAAAGATCTTCCTCTCTCTCTCTCTCCTCCTCTCAATATATCTGACTTTGCAATAAAAACAAATAAATCTTCAAAAAGGAGAGAGAGATTTGAGGTGGAGGTAGCGGCGTGGATGTCTGACAATTTTCAATTCATTGCTTTGTGATTCCTTGGAAAATAATCAAAATTGTAGATTAGTAAGAATCTTGGGATAGTCTTGATCTGTATGCAAATGTAGATGTTAAGCCTTTCTTTTGCTGCCACTTTTCTATCATAGGTTTTTCTTTCTTTCTTTCCCACTGTTAACCTTTACTTTTAAAGATCATTCTTCCTGTTTAAAGACTTTACTCCAGACAGGAGTGAGACGTTACTTATCGGTTAACACTCTTGTCTCAAGGAACAGCCTTTGTTTTTCTTTTTAGTAAGAATGTATTTTTAAGCCTTTATTTTCCTTTATATTTCTGGCAAATCTTTCTTTCCTTAAATAACTTTACTGACATAATTGTTACATGATATGTTGCATATGTTTAAAAATATTCAGCCTGATAAATTTGACCATGTATGTTTATCCATGAAACTGTCACATAGTCGAGATTCTGAACATAATCTCTCAGCCCCCCGAACCCTCCGACTCCTTGATCCTCTCTCGGCGTCCCTGGGCAGCCTCAGGCTGCTTCCGTTACATTTGCTTGTGTCTTACAGTATGGTATGCGCTCATTTTGTCTGACTTCTTTCACTGCCATGGTTATATTGAGACTTAAGTGTGTTGTGGCATGTATCAATAGTTAACTCTTTGCTGAGTAGGAGTCCATTGTGTGGATATGCTAAAAGTTATTTATTCATCCACATGTTGATAAATGGACATGGGCTGTTGCTAGGTTTTGACCTTTAAAAGTAGAGTTTTAGGAAGATTCGTGTATACATATTTGTATAGACATGTGGTTTTCATTTCCGCTAGATACATACAAGGAGTTGAATGACTGAATCATATGATAGGTATATATTTAACATCTTAAAAACCACTAAAATTTTCCAAAGTGATTGTACCTCATGCAATCTCACCAGACATATACTAGCACTTGATAGGCTGTATAATTTTAATTATTGCCATACTGACCAGTTGTATAAAGGACTTTAATTAGGTTTTTAAATTTTCCCCTAATGACTGGTAATGTTTAGCAATATTTCACATGTATCTTTGTCATAGTTTTGTCTTCTATAATGTGTTCTTCAAATCTTGTTTCATTTCTATTCTATTCTACTCTACTCTACTTTACTCCACTCTGTTTGGAAGAGTTACCATCTGCTAGTTCCACTTTCCAAATGGTTGCGGTAGCCAGGACTGAGCCAGTATGAAGACAGGAGCCTGGAACTCCATCTTTATCTTCCACATGAATGACAAGGGCCCAAACCCTCGGGCTGTCCGCCGCTGCTTTCTCAGGCCATTAGCAGGGAGCTGGGTCAGGAATGGAGCATCTGTGACTCAAACCCTTGTTAGGTTCATCCCTATGGGAATGCCTGTGATGACACATAGCATCTTTACCTGCTAAGCACTGCTAAGCACTGCTGGCCCCTCTGTTCTCTTTTCAAAATTGGTGCCTTACTGTGTTTTTTTTTTTTTTTATGTGTTCTAGATATAAGTTCTTTATTAGAGTGCTGGCATTGTGGCACAGTGGATTAAGTTACCACTTACATCACTGGTTGAAGTCTCAGTCACTCTGGTTCCCATCCATCTCGCTGGTAATGTGCCGAGGTGGACAGTGGAGGATGACTCAAATCCTTGGGCCCTGCATGCGTGGGGCAGACCTGGGTGGAATTTAACAGCTACCGGCTGTGACCTGGCCTGGCCCTGGCTGGGTGGGGAGTGAACCAGTGGATGGAGGATTCTCTCTTGCTCTCCACCTTGATGTGACTTTCACATAAACGCAATGATTTTTCAAGTCCTCCCTTGGATTTATGATATGGTTATATTTTTTTTCAGTCTGTTTTGTCTCTCCATAGTTTTAGTTTAGTACCTTGAAGAGCAGAGGTTTCATTTTTAATAATACATAACTTATTAGCTGCTGCTTTTATGGTTTATGCTTTCAGCGTTTACAATGTATGTGCCTAATCCATGATCACATTTGTTTTCTCTCAGAATTTTTTTAGTTTTAGGTTTTATAGTGTTCTAATTTGAGTTCAGTCTTGGATGAGATTAAAATTCAAGTACACAAATTTTTCTTTCTTTATGGATATTGTGGTACCACCTCTCATTTGTTGAAAAATTATCTTTTTCCTATTGAATTGCTGTTGAGTCTTTGCTGAGAACCAGTAAGCCTGGGTGCAGGTGTAGCTGCAGTGTGTGAAGACACTGCTTAGGGTGCCGTGTGGTGGGGCGCCTGGGACGGAGACCTGTACCAGTTTCCTAGCCAGTTCCTAGGAAGAGTAGGAGGCAGCAGGTTGTTTGGGTCCCTGCCACCTGTGTGGGACACTAGATGGGTGTCCTGGCTCCTGACTTTGGACTAGTCAAACACTGGCTATTGTAGCTATCTGGGGAGTGAGCTGGCATATGGAGAATCCTTCTCTCATTCTGCCTTTTAGGTAACTTCAATTTTTAAAAAATAAGTTTGGATATGAAGAGTCTTAACAATTTAATGGGAGGTATGCATGATCTTCAAAATTTTTTGCACCAAGGTAACTCATCTTTGCATTTTTCTGTGCACTTTTTAATATGTCCTAGTATGTATGAGTCTGTTTTGGGACATTGTTGCATAATGCGTTTTTATAAGTTTTTGTTTAACTTAAAAGAGTTGCAGAGAGAAAAAGAGATCTTTCACCCACTGGTTCACTTACCAAGTGGCCACCAGTATCCAGAGCTCTGCTAGTGCAAGGACTTGAGCCATCCTCCGCTGCCTCCCTGGCTGTCAACGGGCTGGATCAGAAGTGGGGCAGTGGAACCTAAACTGGCACCCACATGGGGTGCTGGTGCCACAGGCAGATGCTTAGTCTGTTGCACCACGGTACTGACCCCTGAAAGTGTCGAGATGATGAATGCCAGTCTTTTATTTTTTTCCTTTTCAAATTTTTTTTAACTGTTTTGTGTCCTTTTCAGTTTCTTACGAATTTTAGAATTCTTAATTTCTTTAAACAAAACTGAGTTTTTGATTGGGATTACATTGAAGCTATCAGTCAGTTTGGAAAGAATTGACACCTTAAAAATAGTGAGTCTTCTGACTGGTGAACATGATATAACACCTTTTTTTAGGACTTATTTGTCTTAGCAGTGTTTCATAAATTTTAGGGTGCCAAGTTTCTTCTATTTGGGTCACATATGATGGTACGCGTGTGTCAGTTGGGTTTCTCTGGAGAAATGGAGCACTAGAAATGTGTGTCTACAGCTCCTTGCGTGTTTGTATGGCATGAGAAAGAGGCACTGGATTTTAGTCCGTGTGATGCAGTGGCTGCAAGTCCAGAATCCACAGCACAGGCAGGCAGTTTGCTGTCCTGCCAGAGTGCTGAGGTAGCAGTTTTCCTTCACTGGAAAAGCTGAGATGTTTACTCTTAGACCATTAGCTTTATTACTACAATCCTGAGGCCCGCCTGTATTATGGTGAAGGTAGATTCCTCGTTTAATGTCAGCTGACTTTAATTGTTCAGCATATCTACTGAATTTTTTGAGATTTATTTCTTTTTATTGGAAAGGCAGATCAGATCTATGGAGGGAAGAATAGACACATCTTCCACCCACTGGTCCGGCAGTATCTACACTAGTGTGTGAACAATTTGGGCACCTTTTGCTAGCCAGGTTGACAAAAGTAACCATCATAATCCATTGATATTCCATATTTTAATGCCTGTATAGATAGTGTGTTTTCTACTTCTGCATACTCGTTCAGTTTCCTTTACAACTTAGCTTTGTCTTTACTGCGCTCAAACAGGACAGTGTCAGTTGGAATAACTTGACAGAGTGATCATTTAATTTTAAGAATTTTTTTCTACCTTGTTTGAGCCATTTTTTTTTTCATGTCACAGGATTGACAATAATTCTTAAATATTTTAGAGAACATAGATGTAGGTAAGAATTTAGAACCCAGACAGTTGTCAGGATAGACAGGAAAGGAAATACAGGAAGTTTAAGAAAAGACACACAGCTCATGTTGTAGATGCTATATGCTCTTCTCTTTTCTTGGTCGAGTCAAATAACGAAGTCTCAGTTCCTTATCAGAAAACTGGACTAATAACCATTTCAGGAATCCACCGTGAAGCCATGTGCGGTATTTTGTACTTAGGACTTGGAATAGTGCTATGAAATTGGTGTAGCTCCCATCACTATTTTACTGTTTTAAAGATTTGTTTAAAAAATGGTTGCAGGGTCCCAAGCTCGTAGGTCGTTCTCCACCGCTCTCTCAGTGCATAAGCAGGAACCTGGGAGGGAAGTGGAGCAGCCAGAACTCAGAGTGGTCCTGTCCGGGGTGCGAGCATCTCAGAAGGCAGCTTGGTTTACTACGCCATGGCCCTGGGCACAGCTGTTAGCTTTTCAACACCATGTGCCAGACACTATACCTAACTTATGTTCAGCAGCTATTTGTGCCAAGCACTACCCCAGATTCTGGACTGTAGTAGTGAGAAACGGGCAGCTCTGCACACACAGGGATCTTGTGAGCTCCGTGTTGTCACAGGAGACCCAGATAATAAACAAACACAGGAATCAACTGGTTTCAGGTTGTGATAAGAAGAGTGACAAAAAGGAAAATCAAACGTGTGAAAAATAATTGTTAGATGGGGAACCCATCTCAAAGGGGGCAGTCACAGAACAACTCCTTGAGGAGGTGACATTGAAGGAGAAACTTTAAAAGGATTTTATTCTGTGTGATTACCTTCTTAAAAAAAAAAAAAAAAGATGTATTTGAGGGCCCAGCATAGTAGCCTTGTGGCTAAAGTCTTGCCTTGCATACGGCAGGATCCCATATGGGCGCTGGTTCGTGTCCCCACTTCCCATCCAGCTCCCTGCTTGTGGCCTGGGAAGCAGTCGAGGATGGCCCAGGGCCTTGGGACCCTGCACCCGCGTGGGAGACCCAGGGGAAGCTCCTGGCTTGGGATCGGCGCAGCTTCCACCATTGTGGCCCCTTGGGGAGGGAATCAACAGATGGAAGATCTCTTCTGTGTCTCCACCTCTCAGTATATCTGATGTTCCAATAAATAATAATACTAAATAAATGAATAAATCTTTTTTAAAAATTCATAGAATTCTATCAACACAGAATGAATTCAAAGTGATTAAATAAAGCCCCGCCAAAAGAGAAAGAAAAATAGCCAACTATCAAAATAGGTTAGGATTACAACATCAGAAAGCTAGTACTTAAAAAAAACTTTTTTTATTTGAAAGAGTCAGAGACAGAAATCTTCCTTCTTTTTGTTCACACCCCCCCCCCCAAATGGTCACAACAACCAGGCCTGGGCCAGGCCAAATGCAGGAGCCCAGAGCACCATCTGGTTGTCCCATGGGTTATGCCTCTGTGCCAGTCACCAGCTTTCGGAAGGATTTTAGGGAAGCAGGCATGGGAAGATCTGTGCTGAGTTTGTTGTGGCATAGACCAGAGAGTGCCTAGCCTTCGGAATGGGGAACGTGTAGCGAACAGGAAGAACTGAGCGAGGCCAGCATGAGCTAGTTTAGGGTAGCAGTTTAGCATAGGGGTTGGGCGGGGACTCAGGGCTGGGTCTTCTGTAGTACAGTAATGAAACTGGATTTTAATCTGAGTGTACAGGGAAACTGGGGGGGAGAAAGATTTGAAGTTTTAGATGAAAATGCTGCCATATACTTTTGAAAATACGAGCCTTACTGGGCAACATCAGCAAGCTGTGTAATTTAGTGTCTTAAATCTCTAGCTGGCCAAGAAACGTTTAACCACTTTCCTGATAGAGTATTTCCAGCAGGAGTTCAACAAAGCCAAGTTTGGGGACCTGGAGCAAACACTGTTCTGTCTTTGACATTTGAACACACCTGTGCTTTTACAAAAATAGTGTCGTATGGTTTTCTTTTCCCTTTATAAGTCCATTGGTAGTTGGTTATCGTGACAGAAGAAAGTAGACCTTGGCTTCAGATTTAACCATAATTATTGATCTCATAGAAGTTTTCGGTATTCCATTAGAAAATGGTGAAAATATTGAGCAGACTGATTTTAAGAGTTAGTTCGTTCTGAAAAAAATTGTTTTTGTTTGAAAGACAGATTTATAGAGACAGAGAGAGATCTTCCACCTGCCATTTCACTCCCCAAGTGGCCACATAGGCTGGAGCTGAGCCAATTTGAAGCCTGGAGTTGGAAGCATCTTCCAAAGATTTGAGCCATTTTCCCTGCTCTTCCAGTCCATATGCAGGGAGCTGGATTGGAAATGGGGAAGCCAGAACTAGAACTGGCGCCCATGTGAGATGCTGGTGGTAAAAGCGAAGGATTAGCCTATTGAACTACTGTGCCACCCCCTAGTTCATTCTTTTATAAAAGAAATTCCTTATCTTATAGAAGAGAATTTAGATCTCTCTTCATGTAATGTAATGTTGCATTACATGAACATTAGAATGCTTTTATGCTCCTAGTCCTAGAGTAGCAGGGTCTTACATCTGGAAGCGTTGAAAGAACAATGACACGAGCTTGCTTTCTGTCTGCTGCATTCTTCTGTTTCTCGTTTTATTTCATACCTGTGTATTTTATGCCACTTGGGTCCGTTGGCATCCTCTAGCAGCTCATTCCAATTCCAGCTTTCTGTTAATGCCTTGGGAGGCAACAGTAATGGTTGATTTATTTGGGTCCTTGCTACCCATGTAGGAGACCCAGGTACTGTTGCGGGCATTTGGGCAATGTACCAGGGGATTGAAGACCCCTTGTTTCCTCCCTCTCTCCTTCCTTCCCTCCCTCCCTCTCTCCTTCCCTCCCTCTCACTCTCCTTTCTTCCTTCTCTCTCTCTTTTTTCCCTCCCTCCCTCTCTCCTTCCCTCTCTCTCCTTCCTTTCCTTCCTTCCTTCACTTTCAAATAAAATTAAGACAAACTCTTTTTTTAAAGGAATACTTGATATTGAGTGGAAATAGTCCCCCTTTCAAGTGATGCAGGTTTTATTAATAATGCTTAATTTTTTAAAAAAAATCTGAGAGAAAGCAGAAATAGCAATCTTTTTGTCTGTTCCTTTCAACTTGCTTTTAACTTAGATGGATTTTTAACTTTTATTTTGGGAATGTGGCTGTTCCTAAGAATGCTATCACGTGGAGCTTACTGTTGATGTTGTAATGTGATCTGAGTTTTAAAAGAAGGCACTAAAAATGTGTGAGAAAAAGTCGCACTGCTGTAATTAGGGGAGAAGTTGCGATTTCCCTGGGAGATTTTTTCTTTCAAGAGATTATAATTTTCTGTAAAAACCAAACGTTATCTCTTGGGCAGGTGTGTTTATTCTTGGTTTTGACTCTGTGTTACAAAGTTTGATTTAAAAAGAAAGATATTTTCTGTCTCTGACACAAAGAATGCTCATATTTGTATTTTTTTTCCTAAGGCTCATTTCCATACCTCTGAGCCTATCATTATTTAAAGAAAAATACCTTTTTTTCTAAGAGAGACAGACAGTGAGTGAGTGAGTGTGTGTGTATGTAGAATCACAACTGCGAATTTGGTATACATTGTAAGAGAACATTGGGTGATTCCCAGTAACTCCATTTGCATGCACTGTTGGCAGCCTCTGTCACAGTTTAATGTGACAGGTGCTCTGGCATTATTCTCTTGGGTCATACAGGGATAAAACTGTTCCTATCCATCCGCTATCTCCTGGACCTTAGGAAGAAGGGAGCTAGATTCTTAGAAGCCACACTGAGAACTTTTAACTCAAATGAATGAATAGCTCAAAGTATGATAAAAACAAGCTTGAAGAACCACACTGTATTTTCTATGACAATATGGATAAGCTATCCAAAGTGAATGATTTTAGCTTGTATGGTCAGCATAAAACTGTCTGCTGTCTGTGGTAATTAACCTCCTTGTCAGTCCACTACACGGCACAGATATGAGAGCGGAACCTGGGGCCAGCTACTGGGCTTATAGCTCTGGTTATCAGTTGCTGGGTGACTTTGAGTACAGTTCTTTCTTTCCCACTTTCCTTTTGTGTTAAAAGAGGAAAATGCCATTGAGGTTTATTTGAAAGGCAGAGTGAGGCAGCAAGAGAGAGAGAGAGAGATAGATTGATTTTCTATCTGTTGGTTTATGCTTAGATGACCACAAGGCGGGTAGTTGGCCAAAGCCAGTTGCCTAGAACTCTGTCCTTCAGCTGTAATGTGCCCAGCACTGCTGCCCATTCTCTTGGGCCAGTCTTCCACTGTTTCCCAGGTGCACTAGCAATGAGCTACATTGGAAGTGGAGCATCTAGGCCCAAACTGATCCCTCTGTAGGATGCCCATGTTGCACGTAGTTTAACCTACTCAGCTACAATGCCCCTGAGTTCAACATTTGATGGATAGTACATTTTCTCCTTCAGTCCTTCTAGTAAACCTACAGATATTTGATTATTTATTTGATTTTTTTTTAATTTGCTTTAAGACAGGGTGAGAGAGATGGAAAGACAGAGACTCCCATTCGCTGGGTCAGTCCCCAAGTGGCCAAAGCTGGAAACACCATCCTGATTTCCCAGAAGGGTGGCAGGGACCCAAATATTTGAACCATCTTCCACCATCTTTCCATATGCATTACAAGGAAGTTGGATCAGATGCAGAGCAATTGGGACTCAAGCCAGTACTCTGATATGGACCGTGGGATGTCAGTATTGATGCTGATACGATCGTGGGATGTCAGTACTGGTACTGATACGGGATGCCAGCATTGCAAGTGGTGGCTTAGCCTATTGCTCCATGATGCTGGCCCCAGGATGGGCATTTTAGATTGTCATTTTACAGATGGAGACGTAGCACAGAAAAGTAAGATCATTCTGCAAGAGTCAGGAAATTAAACATTTGGCCTACTTTTGTCAGAGTATAAAGCTATAGTTCTTTCTTATTATCTAATGCTACCTTCCTAACAGTAATGCAGAAAATCCCAAGGTAATTCAGGAAAGTATTTGAAAGGATCAGTGTCCCAGGGTGTCCAGAACGCTGTGAGTTGTAGTATTTAGGAGGCTCGTGATTGCTTTATCACTGTGGAGACCCTGGCTTCTGTGTTTGTAGATATTTCTAAAATGTTGCACTGCCTATCCTTGGGAATATGTTGTTCCCCTTGAGATTCTATGTGTGGCGGAATATTGGTGTTTATTTCTGAAGTCGGAATGGTAGTATTTTGATTGTTGAAGTTTTTATTTATTTATTTTTACTAGGAATTATCCAAGTTTCTCCAAAGCATCCTGATCGAGGCCTTGGATTCCAAAGCATCTACCCAGTCCTGTCTAGGATTGCTGCTGTCCGAGCGCCCTCTGTTCTCCCACACTGCACAGGCGTGTACAGTTGACCTTTCACGTTGGTGAGATTTATTTCAACTGTGATTTGGATAATCTCAATTCTCTTATGGTTTATTCATTCAGTAATATAACTGATTGTCAAACTGTCTATCTTGTGAACCTTTTAGGGAATTGATAATTTCATACTCATAAAAATAAGTTGCTGCATTTTTCGGACTTTAATTTCAGACTTTTCTGTTCCAGTGTATTCCTTTCATTAATTAGCAGACAGTTATTATTCACCTCCGTGATGTCAGAGCTTCTCCAACACACTTAGCTGAAGTAGAATCTAAGATCTTTTTGTAAAATTTGTATACATCCTTCTGCTTTAAAAAAGTTTATTGGTTGACTTTGTTTATTAGGACTGACACACAGAGATTCTGTCATCTACTGGTTGAGGTCAAGGCCAGGAATTAGGAACTCAACTAGGTCTCCCACGTGGCTTCCAAGGATCCAGCTCTACTTGAGCCATTCCTCACTGTGTCCTGGCTATGCATTAGCAGGAAGCTGGAATCAGCAGAGCTTGGATTCAAACCAGGGCACTCCAGGATGACATAAGAGTGTCCCAAGCTGCAGCTTAGGGTTAGGCAAAGCACCAGTCCCTTCCCCTCTGCTGTTTTTTTTTTTTTTTTTAAGATTTATTTATTTTTATTGCAAAGCCAATATACAGAGAGGAGGAGAGACAGAGAGGAAGATCTTCTGTCCAATGATTCTCTCCCCACGTGACCATAATGGCTGGAGTTGAGCTGATCCAAAACCAGGGGCCAGGGGCTTCTTCTGAGTATCCCACACGGGTGCAGGGTCCCAAGGCTTTGGGCCATCCTCAACTGCTTTCCCAGGCAACAAGCAGGGAGCTGGAAGGGAAATGGGGTTCCCGGGATTAGAACCAGCATCCATATGGGATCCTGGTACATTTAAGGCAAGGACTTTAGCTGCTAGGCCACTGCGCCGGGTCCTTCCTCTGTTTTTAAGAAGGAAGAATATCATGAACAAATACTGGAAACCTATTAATAAACAAATAGCAAAATATATTTGGGGGTTGTGAACATTTAATTGCTTTAAAGGCATAAAAATCATTAATGGTTTAGCCCTAAAATAAATTTCATCATTGTTGTTTGTGATCGTCGTCAGCATCGTGAAGCAGGCCTTTGTGATATAGAACGTTGCAACGGCCCTATAGCCAGTAGCTAATCCTTATCTTCCTCTCCTCCTTGACAGAATCCATCCCTTCTCCCCTGCCTTTCAGATCGTTGACTGTGTCACTTGAGTTTGATCTGTCTTAACTTGAGCTTTAATTTTCCTATTTGACATCTTTAAAACTTCTTTATTGCTGATAGTATTGGCTGATTCCTTAACAAGCTTTTTCCAGCCTCGCATATCGTCTTTAGACTTGGAAGTTCCTATCAGGAGGTAGAAGAGAGGGATGGAGGCGATACAGAAAGATCTTCCATTCACTCCCCAAATGGCCACAGTGAGTGGCCAGGCAAAAACCAGGAGCCGGGACCTCCTTCCAGGTCCCCCTGTAGATGCAGGGACCCAGACACTCGGGCTGTCTTCCACTGCTTTCCCAAGCACATTAGAGCTGGGTTGGAAGTGGAAAAGCTGGGACTCCAGCTACACCCATAGTAGATGCTGGCATTGCCTAACTGCTGCAGTGCTGGTCCCTAAGATTCATTTTATATTTGTATAGTTTATTTGATCACAGGCTTTCTGAGAGCTTTCTTCCATGTTGTAGAGTTCTCTTACAGACTGGGAAGCTGATTTGGAGTAGGTGATGACACAGTATTATATGCAAGTATCCCAAGTAGTGTGCTAACTCCTATGCCGAATCCCTATTTTAAAACTGTTTGATTAGGGATTAAGTTTCCGACACTTGAATTTTGGAATGTACATTCAGACTTGTCAATATCTGGAAGACAGTGTGTTCATTATACTTGGTCATATCTTAGAAAGGTAAGAACTCTGGAGTAGGATGAATTGATGACCAGAAGTGATATGTCCTACGTTATAGAGGGATATTCATAAAATATCTTTAATAGATAAACACTTTCAATAATGCATGCTATACCCTACATCCGGGACCTGGGGAGGATGGGAAATTGGGTGGGCCTTCTCCCTTAATACCCCCCTTTAAGCATGAAAGAAACAATATGGAAAAAATAATAGTCTCACCCACTTTCCTGTAGCCCTTGAACCTTTTTACCCTAATTAACTATGTAAAGATTGTCAAAATATAATTTAAAAAATGAAAAAATAATGCATGCTAGTGCTGTTGCAGTCAGTAGCTCAGTAATGTCCTCATCTGAGCGAATTGTGTGCATGTATGGTTTGTCCACTTTTATAGAAGTGTATGAGCAGAACTGAAGTGATAGGAAGAGTGGATTGCAAATATCAGACACATTTGTGGCAAAAATAAAAATTATAAAATATGCCAAAAATGATAAGTCTTTGTTCTCAGCTGTCCCTCATTAAAACTTACCTTCTGTCTACATATTATTATGAATAAAAGAACATAAGTAATTATAGAAAATATAGGTTGCTTATTATAATGAGAGTTATAACTGAAAGATTTTCTTACATACTTAATTGTTCAGATTTTATACATTTAATTTTTGTACCTTCAAGAATACATTCTACAAAGGTACAGCACTTAACCAAATTCCCTTATAGCCCTCAAGATAGGATTCTGTGTTGTGTGTGTGAGTTAACTACAGTGACTCTGATAAAATTTATTTTGATCAGAATTTAAAAAGACTGAACTGAGAACAGAGAAGGAAATTGTTTAAATGAAAGAATTGTAATAACGTTCATTGAACCTTAATGTGCACTGTGCTTAATGGTCAAGTATCATGTACCTACTTAACATGAAATAACTCTCCTCCTAATTTAAATATGCAAATTCCCATTTTGTGTGTGTGAATATCTACTAGGTTTGATTTGTAAGTATTTGTCTTCAAGAATAATGAAGGTCATCTTATATACAGAGATATTATATTATTTCCAGCATTATTTCTGTAACTGTTAGCTATTTATAACATTTAAGCAGAAGTTGTTCAGAATGTAATCTTTATGTCCTAGAGCCAGTGTCTGTGACTACAAGCCTTTATTCTGTATTGTGGGAAGTAAAATGATCTTTTAAATATTAGAAGCCTTTCAAAATTGTGTCTGTAGACTTTGCCAATAGTTTTCCTGGAAAGTGTGTGTCTACTTTTGTTTGCATATAGGAATCACTATAACTTAATTATAAACCATTGTTTTAGTAAATCATCTTTAAAAGATTATTATTTAACATGTTTTAGAGAAAGCCAATCTTGGTTTTGAGGGAATCACAGATTTATACTTCATTCACTTAATCTTTGTAATTTTCAGCAAAGTGGTAAGAGATGTGTTAATGTTTTATTTTATACACAAAGGTGAGGTCACATAGTTTGTTCCTACTATTATCCGCTTTCCTTTGCTCATTTCCTTAGGCTGTGAGTCTCTAACCTAAACTAGCTGATGACAGCAGGGGAAATACTAGACTCTTACAAGGCTAATGCTGCCGAAGCCACTGTCACCATTATTCTCTACAGTAGGATGTTCTGATGAGTGAAGACACCCCTGTTATCCGGGCAACAGGCATAAATGAGAACTATCCTGGGCAAGCTCAGATATGTGGTGACTGTGATCGTTGGATTTGTCATTCTGTTGCTTTTAAGGCTTATTTTGAAAGTCACAATTATTTCTTTGAAAGTCGAGAGAGAGAGATGCCAGCAACTCAGGCAGTAGCTTTACCTGCCATGCCTTAATGTTGGCCCTTGTTACCTTGAAACTCTAGATTTAGGAGAGAAAACTCAATTTCCATATGTATCACAAAGATGTGCCTTCCTGTAGGATAAGAAGGAACTATCTTTAATGTTATGCCTTTGGCAAGGTGAATTTACAATGGAAGTTTCTTGTGTAATTAGATTATTTTGGAGAAATCAGTTGGTGGACCATTGACTCCTGTCCGTTTGTAACATTGATTTACGATTTTTTGTTCCCAGATGTTGCAGCTGTCCTCATTGAGCCCAGAAGCTCTATAAATCATTGGCTAAAGATGGTGCCTGGCAACATTTTGTGTCTGTTCTTCCTGTTAAGTTGTTGTTGTTCAGAAAGTCTGTTGCTGTAAACATCCCCGACTGGAAGCTGTAAGAAGCGGCTAAGCTTTCAGTCAGATGTTTGCAGCTACCGGCTATTCATAGACGTCATATTGATATAATTACATCTAAGGAGTGGAGTTGGAAGCTACAAAACTTGTGGGAACACATCAGAAATGTTGAGATTCTTTCATTCACTTCTCTCCCTGACAGTGGATTTATTCTGATAGAGTTTACTATGGAGAGTTGCTCAATGGCAGAATGTCATCTGAGCTTCCCAACTTAACATGCTGCTGGCTCTTGGTTCCTCCCCTTCCTCCCCTTCCTCTCCCCTACCCGTCACCCCCTCCCAGACCCCTGCATCTCCCCAGCACACATTATGGGTTCTTATTCCTGTTTATACCCTGTCGGTGAACTTTACGTCTCACGATCTTTCCAGATAGGCTTGAGTTTAAACTTAACTGTTTGGGAGACTGATTTTCTCCCTTATAAATATTATAGAAGTTCTAAAGACTAAATTTACCGTCCCTATCTAGCAATGTACAAGCTAGAAATTTTGGTTTTCTTTGTGGTGGAGGTATGTGTAAACTTTTTCTCCTTGCTATAACTCACCTCCACTTTGTGTTCTCGCCCTGACTGATATCACACCTCCTAATCAGAATTCCTCTCCAAAAACCTGCAAGATCTTGGACCAGTAAGATAGTTTACAGCCCTTGCTGGTGACTTTGGTGGACATATCTGCGATAGGTTAGTTGTCCTGGGTGTCTCAGGTTACTGCTTGGCTCTGCTCTTTTCAGAGCAGGCCTGCTTTGTAAGCACCAAGACTGTATTTTATGTTTTCCTACAGAACTGAATAACCTTTCTCATGGGTGGCATTCAGTGTGACTAAATGATCATATAAAATTTTGTAGCAGCTATTTTAGTAAATGTTAACAATTTGCTTTCTTAAGTACTTTTTGAAAAAGATTTATTTTGCTGTTTGGAAGATTTGCAGAGAGAATGGGAGATGACAGAGAAATAGCTCTTCTACCCTCCAGTTCACTACTCAGATGTTTGCAAACTGCAGGGCTGGACCAGGGGTGTGGAACTCCATCCTGGTCTCTGTGAGAGAAGGGCCTGAGCACTTGGACTGCCTTCGTTGGTTTCCCAGGTGGAGCAGTTGGGACTCAAACCAGCACCAGTATCTCCATAGCAGACATGGGTTTAACTAAATGTGCCACATTGCTGACCCCCTATCATTAATCTTACTAAAGAGCTAAACATAATACAGCGTTAGATTCAGAACATAATTAAAGCCAAAGATTTAGTTTCTGCCTAAGTTGTATATGCTTGAATGCTGGCTAGATCCCATGCTTCCTGAGTTGTGTTGGGTACATTTTCCTTTCGTAATTATTTTTCCTGCCCTAAACACGTAGTATAGCACCTGTGTGCATAGCACTTCAGTAGTTCTTTTTTGCAATAGTGTATTCACTCATCTTTCCTACAGAGGAACAGTTGATAGTTTGGGTCCTAATGTAGCTAATCTAGAGGTTTGTGCACCAGAGCATTAGAGTAGTGCTTGATAAGACTTTATGGGGGAGAAATGAGTTACTTCAGAGAGAAGTGGCTTTGCAGCCTCTAGCTGTAACTCCCACGTTTCCATGCATCCTGGTCAGTGTCTGCTGTAGCATTTTAGAAGGCTCATGTTTCAAATAGCAGCAAGTGGGTAATAGAGCCATTGTTTATTACCTGTGAAAAACTTTGACACGTATAAATATAGCTTTAAAATTAAGTAAGATAGATACAGGTGACACAATTGAATAATTTGTACAGATATGATAGATGTAATCTAAGCTAAATGGTGGGTGGGTGTCCTACATAAGGCTGTTGTACTCTGCCAGCTAGCTACTCCAGTGATCCCTAGAAGCGCAGGATTAGTAGTGCAATCCGTGTTATGTAACATTTGTTCTGTATTACTCGGCCCTGTTGAGTTGCATCAAGCACCATGTTGTCTTTAATTCCTGGTACTTTTGTTTTACTGTATGTTTAAGCACAACTTTTTTCCCTTGGTCTCTACAGGTGATTATTTAATATAAATGCCTAAAATACTAGACCAGCCATATATGCCAGTAAATGTGTTACAACTTGTTTCCTTGGCCTTTAACTTCAGGAAAATAAACATGGTCTTATTAATAGGACAAAATGTCCTAAAGCACAAATGTCGAAAGCACAAATGTCTTTTATTATTTAAGAATATTTTTGATCCAATTAATATTACAAGTAAAATTTTGAGTTACTTGGCACCATTCTGCAAATAGCAATGTTTTTTTTTGCTTATATACTTTGATAATGCTCAGAGGTTACTTTGTTCAACTAACAACTGTTAACATTGTCTTACGTTCAGTTCTCAGTAGGTGCCTTTGAATAAATACTTTGGGTTAGAAAATGGTCACAGAAATACACCATTGGTCCAGTCCTTGTTGGTCTCACTTAGAAGTCATAGTCTTGGGGTGAGCCGGAAGTAGATTGAGCATCTTTAAATTCCAGGGCGGCTTCCCCATGGCACATGTTCTAAGTATAACTTCCTCTTACTCATAACTTCCTCATTGGGTGAATGGGCTGTTACCTGTTATATAACTCAGGATTTTTTGCTTCTTTGAATATTGCTCTGAAGCTTAAATATCAGTCTGAAGGTTAATTCCTTCACTCCCAAGTTTCCCTCACTTGGTTAACTGTAGGTCAACACATGACTGACTGTTGTCTTTTTCCTACTGTAGCTTGTTCGACATTCACAGCTTATCAGCATATTTGGTGAAGATTGGGTTCCAAGCACAAATATGCATCACAATTACTTTGGAATTGGTAGCTCTGGCATGGAACCTGAGAAGTTCATTAGTTTGCGTCTCTGACTGCTACTGGAGGTCCCTGTTCTGAGAACTGTGCAGCTCATCTTACATTCTTTCCCCTGTTAGGCGTTAGGCAGGTTAGTGACTGAAGTGAAGATATTGTTGCAGCAAGAGTAGTTAAAACAGAAAAACAGTGTGCTTGCAGGAGAAAAAAAAAGTAAACTTGCATTTAATCTGAAGAAGTAATGTTTTAGGAGGAATCAGGAGACGAAAGATGCTCAGGTGGTTCCTGCAGGTCCTGGGATGCCAGGAAGGCTGAAAGTCTTTAGAATTTATTTGCAATGGTCATATTTAATTCTAACAGTGGAAATAGTAGAAGGTGGGAAGAGGTCAGACGTGGGAACTCTGCATGAGGCGCAGTGATCAGGATCAGCAGGAAGAAGCGACGACTGAGCCCCTCCCAGGTGTGTGGTTGACTTTGTCTTCTACCCCAAACAGGGCTCTTGATCAACAGTTGAGTATGGATGATAACTTCAGTTGCCTTGAAGGGAAAACTACAGGAATTCTGCCCTCCCCAGCCTCCCCAAAGAGTTATGTATTTGAAAAGCAGAGCTACAGAGAGAAGAAAGAATCCTTCTAACCAGTACTTCGTTCCCAAAATGTCCGCAGTGGCCGGGACTGGACAGCCAAAGCCCAGAGCCAGGAGCTTCAGCCAGGTCTCTCCATGGGTGACAGGTGTTCAAGGACTGGGCCATCCTCTGCTGCTTTTCCAGGTGCATTAGAGGGAGCTGGATTGGGAGTGGAGCAGCCGGGACTCAAACTAGCACCCTTATGGAATGCTAGCATCACAGGCCATGTAGTAACTCACTAAACCAAAGTGCCAGCCCCAGCTGTGAATTCCCTTAGTGAAAAGAATGTCACTTGTGGTTTTTCCCAGAATTCTTCATTTTTTTCTCTTGATAACACTTTTAAAATCTGACAGGGAATGAGAAAAGAAGCAGTTCCCATCCCTGGGTTACTCCACAGATACATGCATAATCTGGACTGGACCAGACTGAAGCCTGAACCCAGGAACACAATCTGGGTGTCCTATGTGGACAGCAAGAATCCAGTTACTTTAGCCAGGCCATTGATCAGCAGCACAGCAAGGCATTGAATCGAGGTGTTGTGCCATGACTCGGGTCTCAGCCGGCATCTTACCCTCCCGCAAGTTAGCCTTCCAGTTGGACTCTTGCTTCATTCATCTGGGTGTTGTCTTCCTGGTTTTCAGAAGAAAACTCATCATGTATACTTTAATACGATTCTGAATTTCAAGTCAAGGACCAGTATAAACTTAGTCAAGGATTCCATGAGTCCTACTTTAACAAGTTTCAGTTTATGTAAACATCCTACACTCAGCTGTAATGCTTGAACTGGCTGGGAGGTGGATGTTTACGTTAGCTGACTTGGAACAGCAACCAGTTAACACACTGATAAGGGATTTGGCAAGAATAATATGTAGAGGAATTTTTTTTTCTTAATGTGCTACTTTGCATTTAAATTACTGTCATTGTCTCTATTTTGTTTTATTTCTAACAGACTCTGGATTTTGGAACTAGTGAGTGTTCTTGTTTGATATTTGTAGATCTTTCAGATTGATAGGTATTACAGTATATGTTAGTAAACGTGGACTTTTTTTAAGATTTTATTTTTAAAAGTCAGGTTTTACAGAGAGAAAGATCGTCCATCCACTGGTTCACACTCCCCAAGCAGCTTCAACAGCTAGAGCTGAGCTCTGATCTGAAGCCAGGAGGCAAGAGCTTCTTCCAGGTATTCAACACGGGTGCAGGGTCCCAAGGCTTTGGGCCATCCTCCCGTGCTTCCCCAGGCCACAGTGGGGAACTGGATGAGAAGTGGAACAATTGAGATATGAAACAGCATCCGAATGGGATGCGGGCGCATGCAAGGCAAGGATGTTAGCCACTGGGCCACCACGCCAGCACGGACTTCTGTATCAGACATTTGTGGCTGTCTACATTCCATGAGTAAATTTGCTCGGAGGTTTGTGGTCTTCTCATCTGATGGTCATAGGTTTTCACTTACATGGTGACTGTGAAGTGGTTCACCACTACCTGGCTATTAGTGCCTGTCGTCATGACTGCAAAGCTGTGTAACTGTATATACGCTCATATATGTGTTAAGATGCTGTAAAGCTTAAAGCAAGCATACATTGTTTTCCAGTAATAAAGATGATGACAACTCTGGTTTAATGGAAATGGTTTGGATCTTTCATCTCACTGTAATTTAGTAATAAAGAGTTGAAACTCCATTCTGGAGCTGATAGCTGATTCTGCCATGTGGTGGCCCTATTACTTTGAGGAAGTAATTAATCTGCCTTTGTCCCAGTTTCCTCGATCTGCTAAATAAGAATTATAATAGCACCTGCCTGATAGGATTGTTGAGCCTAAGTTGACGTACTAGGAATTAGTTAATGTGAGTGAAAGGTTCAGAGTGATTCTTGGTGCATACTAAGTTCTTAATAAATAATGGCTAGCAGTATTATTTTTAAAAATATGTCACCTTTTTTATTCCAGAATATACTTGTACCATGTTTTTAAATAAAGATCAATGTAATATCTGATAAGTTCTAAATATGTATTTGGTCTAGATGATGCTTGCATATTTGTACCTTTATTTAAAATACTGAACTTCAAATTAATTTCTTGGTTTTTCAATTCCATGAAATCAGTGTTTTTTTGCTGACACATTTGGATTCTCTTTAAGTAGAAAGTAAGACAAGAGCTAAAATTCTGTAATAAGTACACATTAAAAAAAAAGAAGTAGTAGTACGCATTATTCCCACAGCTTGGCAGGTGTCTGTCAGCTCGGCTGTCTGCCTGAATCCAAAACTAGGGTTCACATTGGAATTTGTCTTCCATGGAAGAAGTCTGCATGTTATCAGAAATTCATAATTAAGTAGAAAAAAAGACATGGATATGAAGGCTTTCTGAAGGTGAGTGCTATTCTCTCAATTTTATTTGTTCAATAATCTAAAACAATTTTTTATAAATGTTATTAAAAGTTACTCTGTTACATACCTGAATGCTAAACACACCAGATCTCATTGAGTTCTGCATCACTGAATCTTGTCAAATGCTCAAGTTGTCTTATAATTTATAGTGTAAGAATAATGTTGAAATGCATTGTGGAAGAATATACTGTAAAGGTAGTTTTATGAAATGTATTTTTCACATTAAGTATATTTTGGAATTCCCCACCAAGTCAACCTTTAAAGCTCTGTGCATTAAACAGAATTTTTCCTTCATGTCCTAAAATATGACAAAAGATTTGCATATACATGTGGTTTGGGCTGCCAGAAGGTCTGAGAGTCAAACTGCTAATTTTAGTGTTTCATTTATGGCTTTTTTCTTTTTAATAGTCATTTATTTCTTTATGTTACATATTTTCAAGGTTTCATGATTAACAAGGTCTTTGATCAATAAACCTTACTTATTTGGTCAATTAGACTATGATACTATAGTTAAATGTAAATGAAAATTCTAGTATTTCCCTGCGCTCTCCCACCCCGACTTCCTTGTAGCCCTGCCTGTTATTTGTCCCCAGCCTGGTGCAGTGGCATAGTCTCGCAGTTCACGAGACATGGTCAGTTAGGAAATATGACATGGTCAGTGTAGGAAAAGAAAGAAAATAAAGTAGTGTGAATATATAATTAAAAACAATGGGATTCTACTATTTTGGAGTAAAGAAACATCTTTTTCTAAGGAATATATATATGCTTACTGGCTTCAAATGTCACAGAACTGAATAAATATAAAAAGTCTCCATTGTTCCCATTTGTTATTTTTTTGCCATTTGTTAATATTAATTGTGTTGATAGGGAACGTAAGTAGATGAAAAAATTTTTCTTTATTTTTAAGCTTTTTAAATTCTTTCCAGAGCTAACTGCATATTAATAAAACCAACGGCATTTCGCATTCAAGATATAAACATATAAATCAGGCTTACTATTTTTGGCATAAGCCTTAACTTTCTTTAATTTTAAGGGGAAGAAAAAAGACTTGGGGGTGTTTTTACAGTGCATGAAAATCCTGTTAGGCTGAGTAAAATTGTTGCATGAGCAGCTTCTACTTAGTAGCAGCTGTCCAGCTGCTGTCTGGGGACTGTCACAGTGCAGTTATAACTGATTTGTAACTTGTGATCTTTTCATTGCTTGTTTCAAAATAGTTTTGTGAGCACCATGAAGTTATATTTAGTATTTGTCCTGTGGTCTAACATTATTTAAAAACAGAATTTGAACTGTTTCATATTTTAAAAGTAGCTTGAGAAATTACTTTAGTCACTTATTCTCCATGCAAATTTGATGAGCTCAAATACACTGGGGTGGGCAGTAGATTTTCATAAGGTTTCTTTGGTTGGAAAGTGTACAAAGTGCCTTAAGGTAGATGACTGCTGTTAGTTAACCCCAGCCTTCTCGCACTAAGTATTTCTCCTTTACTAGATTATCTGTGAAAACCTTTGTGTGTGTGAGAGTGAGAGAGAGATTGGAAAATCAGATCTTCTGACCATGGGTTTACTCCCCAAGCAGTCTCAATGTCCAAACTGAGCTGATCCGAAACCAGGAGCTCAAAGCCTCTTCTTTGTCTCCACCTGGGTGCAGGGTGCCAAGACTTTGGGCTGTTCTTGACTGCTTTCCCAGGCCACAAGCAGGGAGCTGGATGGGAAACTGGGCTGCCGGAATTAGAACCAGTACCCCATATGAGATCCCTGCCCATGCAAGGCAAGGACATTAGCCACTTGCCTATGGTGCTGGGCCCAAAAATCTTTGTTGTAAATAATTTATATTTCTGAATAACTTAATTCTTAAGTAAGTTAGTTAATGTTAACAGAAATACTGGGTTACTTTAAAGTAAAGATATAAATATGAATGAGAAACTGTTTGGGGACTGGGTATTATGGTCAAGTCTTCATGTTCAGACGGCTTTCTAAATTCTTGGCCATTCACTGTGTAATACTCAGTTTTTTGGATACTGTAAATGTTCCATGTCAACATCTTTGAGTTAAACTTAATGATGTTTTTCTTCAGTTTCTTTATTAGCCCTCTGAGTAACACATTTTGTTTTATTTAAAGGTTTGTTTGTTTATTTGAAAGCAGATTTTTCCATCCACTGATTCATGTTCCCTATGGCCAGGCCTAAAGCCAGGCACCAAGGAGCTCCATGCTGCTCTCCCACCCGTCCTGGATTACAGGGTCCTAAGTACTTGAACCCATCTAACGCTACCTTCTCACATACGTTAGCAGGAGGCTGGATCAGAAAGTGGAGTATCTAGGACTCACACCAGCACTCAGAACATGGGACCTGCTGTTGCAAGCAGGGGTTTTACCCTCTGTGCCACGGTGCTGAGTTGAGTGATTCTGATGGGATGTCGGTCAGTATGTATGGTGTCCCTTGGGGTGAGAGTTGCAGGTGGCAGTCCTAGCTCTGTTTCTGACTCCAGCTCCTTGACAGGTACACCCTGTAAGGCAGCAGACATGGCTTGATTACTTACTTCCCTGCTGTCCCTCCAGGAGACATGTTTGGGTTTGGGACTGCAGGCTTTCAGCTTAGGCCTGCCCCTTCTTACTCTCTCTCTCCACCCTTCTTTCTCTCCTTCTTCCCCAACCCTTCCCCCTCTGTGTGTGTGTGTGTGTGTGTGTGTTTAAAACTTTTGAAAATAAATAAAAATGAGATCCTTTCTCATTGTCTGCTGTATAATAGTGCCTGGGGAGGCAGTTCAGTGCAATGGTAGAAACATTATTAAAGTATAAGGAAAAGACGCTGTTTCGTTTTCTCACACACTTAACGTATCTCTTTTTAACAAAATTGCATAGGAATTTCTCTCACCAATGGTCAATTTTTCTGCAGTGATTGCAGTGGGCACAAGCTTGTCCTTCAGTATAATTCTGGTACTATTCCAACACTGGAGATTCAGACCCATTGGCCAGCACCAGTTGTGGGCTGTGTTTCTAACCTGCCAGCTGCAAGTCAGGGTTTCAATGATCCCTCTTCAGGTTTGGTTCCTAGAGCAGCTCCCCAAATTTGTGGAAAGACTTACGTTTTAGGCATTTATTATAAAGGATATAAAAATAGTCCGATCACCTTGACAACTGGATGGAAGAGATGCATAGAGGAAAGGGTGTGGAGCCTCCATGCGCTGCAGCTATGCACCTGCCCAGCCCGGGCCAGGAGCCTCTGTATAGCCACTGTCTGGAAGTTTCATCTGAACCCTTTGGGAATGTTACGGAGCCTTCATTGTGTAGTACGGATTGGTGACAATGTCCGCCATTGGCAGTTACCTCAATCTTTAGCATCTGTTTTGCTCCCTCTCCGCTCATGGGGAATGGGGCTCTAAGTTCCAGCTCTCATCCCGCCTTGGTCTTTCTGCTGACCATCCTCTGTCCTGAAGCCATCTGGGGCCTCCAGCCTTTGGCCATTTGCTCATCACATGAAAGACGGAATCCAGAGATTCCAAGTGTTTTAGAAGCTTTATGCCAGGAGACAGATGAAGAAGAAATGTATTGCACAGTGTCATACTTCTGGGAATTCTGTAGACCTCAGTCTAATCTGGCTCTATCACTTGGTGTCTGTGTGACCTTGAACAAGTTGTTCCACTTCCCATATTAGTTTTGTGGTAAAGAAAACAATTACGTCATGTGCTTAGAGAATGAGGAGAGCTATGCGCAGGGCTTTGTGCGTTGCTGCTGACAAGGGGTTTCCTTTTCTACCACTTCTTTTTCTCTGAAACTCACATGTGCTCCCTTAATTGCCCCCCTCCATTCATATAACAACACATATTTTAATCAATCTTAAGTCATCCATATTGAATCTTTAAGAAAAAGAATGTACTATAAACTGAATGTATTATGATAGTTTTTATATGACCCTAAGGAGATTAAGTTTTTTTCCCACAGAAGTATTTAGATCTTCAACTTCAAACTAAGCAAACAAGATAAATAAGTATTGTTTGGTTTGTGGAAAACAGTAATTAAGTGTGTCTCCAGCAAAGCAAGTAGAAGATCCCAAAAGGACTACCATCAAAAAAGATAAACAGAAGTGTCTAACATCCTTAATATTGGCTATGCAGATGCTCTGCAACAGCAAGAGAAGTAGATGACAAAGTAGGGTTAGAGGTTGTGCCCTGGGTAACCACAGCAGGTTCCATTAGGCAAGCCTGTTGTGTTGGAGGCGCTGGCATTTGGATTAATGCTGTGTATTTAGTTCTATGTAGAACAGGTGAGTAGGCAAAAAGCAGTGATCATAAAAGTTGACGAACTTGTCTGGTTTGTTTCTGAATGTCTTCATGCCATTGCTTACACAACACTGAAATTTATAGTAAATAAATATGTTGTTTTAAATATTAGCTAGTGACTTTATCCCAATGCTAATGGATCATTTGAAGGAGTTAAAGGCAAAAACAAGGAGACTGACCTTTCTAAGACAGCAGCAAGAATACAGTGGGCCCTAAATAGAACATATGAGATAACACTGTATTATGACCTTGTGCTGATTCCTTAAGCATTCCAACCTCATATTCCTTATATGTAAATGAGTGTCATAGTCACCTAAGCTCTTCCTCTGTGCTCCCATCAGTTATTTATTTTGTTATGTATGTCAGTAGAGCACAATGTTTAGCAGAGGGAATTCTAGGTTAAAATACCTAGATTAATTTTTTAAATGGAGTTATCTTAAATCAAAATAAAGATTTGATTACATAGTCTGGACGCATCACTACCTGAATGTGCCAAACACTCAGGAGATTTCCCATTCCTCAAACTTAGTTCAGATGCCTAGTCTTTATTTTTTTGTTTTTAATATTTATTTGTTTAAAAGTGTTAGGGAGACAGATCTTTTATTTGCTATTTCATTCCCCAGATGTCCGCAGTGTCTACAGCTGAGCAGGCTACAGCCAAGAGCTCCCTCCTTCTCCCACCTGGGTGACAGGTGCCCACGAGCTTGGCCCATCCTTCCCTCCTTTTCCAAGGCCACTAACAGGCAACTGGATCAGAAGTGGAAAAGCCAGGACAGGAACTGTTGTCCATGCAGGAGCATCTAGTGTTGCAGACAGCTGCTCTGGTTCTGCGCCACGGTGCTAGCCCCTGGATTCCTAGTCTTTGTCTTAGATCTCCTAGATAAAGCTCATACTCTTTGTGCCACAAGTATACATCTTGTACTTGCTAATGTTAAGTTCCTGTCATTATTGCTGAATTCATTATTATCTCTCTGAGTACTTCCTGTCCTAGATTATGAGCCACCTGAAGGTAGAGATGAGTTATCTTCCCAAGTTCTGACATGATGTATATGTACTGAAGGAGCAGAAACCTTTTTAATTGGAATTCATCCCACTGCTACCATGGACTATATAACCTGGGAGCAAATACAAATACTGTGAAAAATATCTGATCATGTTCTCAAACCATTAATTTTAAAAATTACCATTGTAGGGCCCGGCACGGTGGCGCAAGTGGTTAAAGGTCCTCACCTTGCACGCCCAGGATCGCATATGGGTGCCGGTTCTAATCCCGGCAGCCCCGCTTCCCTTCCAGCTCCCTGCCTGTGGCCCGGGAAAGCAGTCGAGGACAGCCCAAAGCTTTGGGACCCTGCACCCACGTGGGAGACCCAGAAGAGGCTCCTGGCTTCGGATCGGCATAGTAGCGGCCCGTTGCGCTCACTTGGGGAGTGAATCATCGGACAGAAGATCTTCCTCTCTGTCTCTCCTCTCTGTATATCAGCCTTTCCAATGAAAAAATAATAAAAAAAATATATATATCATTTAAAATTACCATTGTAATTAGTGAAAAAGTCAGTAACTTCTGAATGACAGTTATCCCTGATGGAAAAATCCAATGCGGAGGCAAATGTCAGTGTCCTCCAAGATACTGTGAATATTAAACAGATCCCCTCACCACTTTTTTTTTAAATTAGCCTCAGAGTCTATGAATAGTTTGCTACTTTACACATACTCAGAAATAATACACGTATCTGAAAAGGATATGCAAAATATCACTTTCTAAATTGGGGACTAGATCAGTTTTCATTTTTCTTTACCATTTTTAGCTCATAAAAATATAGTAGAGGGCACAGTGCAATTACTTGGTGGCTAAATCCTCACCTTACATGCACCAGGATCTCATGTGGACAACAGTTCGCTTGTATCCAACTGCTCCACTTCCCATCCAGCTCCCTGCTTGTGACCTGGGACAGCAGAGGACAGCTCAAAGCCTTGGGACTCTGCACCTGCATGGGAGACTTGGAAGAAGCTCCTGGCTCCTGACTTTGGGTCAGCTCAGCTGCAGCCGTTACTGCCTCTTGTGGAGTGAAGCAGCAGATGGAAGATCTTTCTCTTCTCTGTAAACATGCCTTTCTAATATATATATATATATATATTAGAATATATATATTAGAATGACTACCAGACCCAGAAAACTATTTACTAAATATGAATAAAAGTGCTGTAGTTAGAAATTGTGTGGTAACTATTAGGGTCTATTAAGCTATAATCCCTTCTCCCTAATTGAAGTTTGTTACCAAATCATGAATTGTGATTAACATTGCATAGCATTAATGCAGTTGTAGCACTGTGTCTGGTAAGTAGTGGACTCTTTCTTGGAAAGTTAACTTCATTAATACTATTCCCCGTAGTTTGTTGTGTAAACAGTTGCTTACTGCCAGAATACTTGCGTAAATAAATTAGTTGATACCCTTGGTTAGATACAAAATACCAAAAACGAAAATGTCAGATGTTGACCAGATAAACTTCCATCTTGCTATTGTTTTAGAGAAAGGTAGCAGATCAAATGGAGAAGGCAAACGTGACCAAGAATAATAATTTGTGAGCGTAAGAATGCATGTCTCTACCTCAGCAGTGGAACCACCTAAGAATTCATTGGTTGCAGTTTCCTATGAAAGGTGAAAGCATAAGCATACTCTTGATACAAATAAAATTGGTTTAAACTAGCTTTTAATTTGGTGGTTATGGCACATAACCTGCCTTCCTATGAAAATTTGGTATAGGGCCCGGCGCGGTGGCGCAAGTGGTTAAAGGTCCTCGCCTTGCACGCCCGGGATCCCACATGGGCGCCGGTTCTAATCCCGGCAGCCCCGCTTCCCTTCCAGCTCCCTGCCTGTGGCCTGGGAAAGCAGTCGAGGACAGCCCAAAGCTTTGGGACCCTGCACCCGCGTGGGAGACCCGGAAGAGGCTCCTGGCTTCGGATCGGCATAGTATCGGCCCGTTGCGCTCACTTGGGGAGTGAATCATCGGAAGGAAGATCTTCCTCTCTGTCTCTCCTCTCTGTATATCCGCCTTTCCAATAAAAAAATAATAAAAATAAATCTTTAAAAAAAAGAAAATTTGGTATAGAGTAATTTCCAGTTACCATATTTTTCAGCAGCCTCTCAAATCCCCCACTTGTAACTTCTCCCTTCCGTACTCTTTACTAGGCAGGAGATTGTCCTGACAGTACAGGGAGGGGCAGGGGACTGAGGCCTACACAAAGCCAAAACTCCAAAGATGCTGCAGTCACAAAAAAGGGGTAAGCCAAATTCTGTGTAACAGTGCAGGAAGCTACCACACTGAATGTAAGCCTTGGAGTAGAAAGCATGATTTTCCTGAGAAACAACTGAAATTCAGTTTTACTGTCAGAGTACCCATGATGTTTAACTTAGAAACTTAGGGTTCGTATCAGAATATCCATCCAGGTGCAAGGGTTGCCTTTAATAAAACATTGAGTCAGACAGTAGTATCTTCTTGAGGTTTCTGATGTCATCAGGGAAAGGAGTTGACTGGGGTATGTAGCAGACACATTTGAATAACATTTTTGGCAACAGAATAAGCTAAAAAGCATTACTAAAAGTGACAAGATTAAAGTAAGTATATGGAAGATGAAATGTACCTGCCTAGCTGAATTTAGAGAGACTATCAGAGGGAAAGGCACTTGGGGACTGACCTAAGCTGATGTAGCCATGGAGGTTGGGGTCCAGTAGCAAGTTGTATTGTTAGCCATAGAGCAAGTTTTACAGGCTCAACAAAGTTGCCATTACCATTGAAATTCTGCCTTGCCTGAAAACTTAATCCAAAAAGCAATATTCTGTTATTCATAACAAAACCTATGGTTTGGCTGGACATGGTCATTGTGCTAAAGGGTAAGGGATTCAGATGCAGCTGGGTTTTCCTGGCCTGTTCTTGCAAATATGAGGGGCATTACTGTTGGCCAATCAGAAAAGCAGTACTTTTTCTAGAGGCCCATTTGTAAAATTCACAGTTCATTCTGGTTGCAAAACATTTGTTTCACCAATAAAGGTTCCTGACAGTGTAGGATAAGCACTGTTGATCAGGATGGAAACAGTACCTAGGATGATTTTCACGGGAACTTAGGTTCTGTGATTAGAACATTGGTGGGTCTGGCGCAGTAGCCTAGTGGCTAAAGCCTCGCCTTGCATCTGCCAAGATCTTGTATGGGTGCCAGTTCATGTTCTGGTAGCCCCTCTTCCCATCCAGCTCCCTGCTTGTGACCTGGGAAAGCAGCTGAGGATGGTTCCAAGCCTTGGGACCCTGCACCCACATGGGAAACCCTGAAGAAGCTCTGGCTCCTGGCTTTGGATTGGCTCAGCTCTGGCCATTGCGGCCACTTGGGGAGTGACTCATTGGATGGAAGATCTTCCTCTCTGTCTCTCCTCTCTGTATATCAGACTTTGCAATAAATATTAATCTTTTTTAAAAAAATATTGGGCTGCTCATTCTTTGTCAGAATACTAGTAGGACTTAAGTGACGCTTTCATATGATTTACATAGCACACAGTATGCTGGAATACTTGAACATGGATTATAAGCATCCTCTGTGGAAGTTAAGCTGTTTACAGAATTGATCAGATCCATAGCAGGAGTGACATCTTCCCCCAAGAGGAACCAGGGTGACAGTGGCGTGCGCTGTTAGGATTCTACTGTGTGGGCGTAGGGCGTCTGGTTCAGAGACGACAAGGTCAGCTGGCAGGGGACTTTGCTCTTGTTGGTTGTCACCATGCAGCTCCTGCCGTGTGCCCACACTCGAGGTAAGAGGAAGGGGCAAAGGCCAAGAGTTACTCTCCAGCTGTGACAGCGGAAACTTTTCAGAGCAACGTGAGACTTTGTTCACAGAAACATGTCAAAAGGAACTCTAGCAAAAGCAAAACAAAAAAAAGATAACTGAGTAATGTAAATACATAATTTCATGAATGAATACTGTTAAATTTTGGTTTAAAATATCTGGAGTTAAAATGCGCCATACAATAACAGACCAGAAGGAGGTAAATGAGGTTCATGTTCGTGGTAAAATTACTACTTTTATTGTGCTGTAAAGTCAAGGGTGCATGTTATAATGTAAGTGACGTACCAGAAGAGTAATAATAGCTTGTATATGTAACAATGCAGACACAAGTAGGTAGGAGCAAAAGAGAAGCATGAAATGGGCCAAATTTAAAGTCGCAAGACAAATCCAAACACATGAATTGTGAAATTCATTACTTGTGTCAAAGTAGAAATTACAGGCTGAAAAATACGATGTAAGTATACACAAGTTAAACACATGCATGGTAAGAGATACATTAAGCAAGCAGTAACTGAATTAAAAACTGACCATAGTATTACAAGAAGGATTAAGAAGCAAGACTAGAGGTTCACACCTTGATCGATTAGGATTGATCTCAACCAATTCCTACTGGAAGGAGATAATGCGTATATATATGTATTCTGTTGGGTGAAATGGCCAGAGCTGGGCCGATCTGAAGCTGGGAGCTAGGAGCTCTTTCTAGGTTTCCCACGTGGGCACGGAGGCCCAAGGACTTGAGCCCATTTCCTGCCCCTTTCTCAAGTCATTAACAGGGTGCCGGAGTGGAAGTAGCGCAGCCAGGACTCGAACAGTGCTCTTATTGTGTGCCAGCACTGTGCCATTCCGGCCCCTCAAATATTTTTTTTTTTAAAGATTTATTTTTATTATTTTTTTTATTGGAAAGGTGGATATACAGAGAGGAGAGACAGAGAGGAAGATCTTCCATCCGATGATTCACTCCCCAAATGACCACAATGGCCGATGCTATGCCAATCCGAAGCCAGGAGCCTCTTCCGGGTCTCCCACACGGGTGCAGGTTCCCAAAGCTTTGGGCCGTCATCAACTGCTTTCCCGGGCCACAGGCAGGGAGCTGGAAGGGAAGCAGGGCTGCCGGGATAGAACTGGCGCCCATATGGGATCCCGGGCATGCAAGGTGAGGACTTTATAACCACTTGCGCCACCACGCCGGGCCCTCAAATAATTTTTTAAAATCTACTCCAGCTAGTTAGCAGACCCATATGGTTTTTAGTGTGGACTCTCAAACCGTTCAAGGAACAACTACTTTCTATATTGCTCTAGGAACAGGGTAAAAGGAGAGCTCAACTTGGTAAGTGTGATGGGAGAAAAATGTGTAGGGCAGACGTGTGAATGTGGTTGAGAAGTCTCTTCACATTTCAGATTCCCACATTCATTACAGCTAAGTAAGATTCATTCATGAAATAAAGGATGGCTTACTCTAGGAAATCTTCCTGTAGTTTGCTATATTAACAAAAACAAGCAAAAGCCATATTACCACTCAGTAAATATGAATGGGGGTTGGGATGGCATGCAACAGTCACATTGATGATTTTAACTAACTAGCAATTAAAACATCCTAATAGATTAATAGGCAGGAACTTCCAAATTTAACAATTCATCAGAAACAGTTCTCACAAACGAATGACACATCTGTGAAAATGTTCCTTAAAAGTTAGCAATATGGCAGAAATGGTTTTTGTGCACCTGTTACATTTTGCGCTGGAGCTCTTTGCAAATATTAACAGTAGCAGAAATAAATAGTTACAAAAACTGAAAGGGAAAGGAAACAGTTCATTGGTATGATAATATTTTAAAATCCAAAGGAAAGTACAAAGAAGCTAAGTTGGTGTTTTTGTTTAAGATCCATTTATTTTTATTGTAAAGTCAGATGTACAGAGAGGAGTAGAGACCAGAAGATTTTCTGTCCACTGATTCACTACCAAGTGGCCGCAGTGACCAGAGCTGAGCTGATCCAAAGCCAACAGCCAGGAGTTACTTCTGGGTCTTCACGCAAGTGCGGGGTTCCAAGCTTAGGGCTGTCCTCAGCTGCTTTTGCAGGCCACAAGCAGGGAGCTGGATGGGAAACAGGGCCGCCAGGACATAACAGTGCCCATATGGGATCCTAGCATGTGCAAGGTGAGGACTAGGCTAGGCTACAGCGGTAGGCCCTGATGGGTTTGTTTGTTTTGCTTTTCAAATTTATTCATTTATTTATTTATTTTAATGTGACACAGTTTTATAGGTACTGGGATTCCCACCACTCCTCCCATAACCCTCTCCCCATGGTGGATTCCTCCACCGTGTTGCATGACCACAGTTCAAGTTAAGTTGAGATTCCTTCATTGCAAGCATATACCAAGCGTAGAGACCCTCATCTTATTTCCCAGATAAGCTTTTTGGAGAGACCTTCTCTGGTCTGAAGGTAGAGCCAACAGAGTAAAAACCCAATCAATCAAAAGCCCCAACATTGACATTTCCACAATTGAGGTGCATAACCGTTATAGGAGGGGTGTGCAGAGAAATCTTTGGTACCTTGGTGAGGAGTACTTGCTCTGTGTCCTGCCTAGCAAAGTATGTGTGAGTCCATGCTGACCAAGCTTTCCTTGTTTTTCTCTGTTTATTCTAATTTGTGTGTGTGTGTGTGTGTGTGTGTGTGTGTGTGTGTGTGTGTGTGTGTGTGTGTTTGGAGGGGGCTGTGGAGAGAGGGTGGAAACCCAACATTGGAACTAAGTAAGGACAAGAGAAAGCTCTCCTTAGTCCTGAAGGAGTTTACTGTTCTTTTGATTCCGAGGACCGCTCTGGGTTCCTGGCTGTTGTTCCAACGTCCTTGGATCCCACGAGGAAGATTTCGGGCTTCTTTCATCCCGTGTAGTAGATCCAGGTCGGGAGGGATGCCCTCTGAGTTTGCGGGCTCCGAAAGCATTCCAGTTCCCCATGGTCTCTTTGGCAGTTGGGATGCAGTCCTTGGTGCCTGTGCTGATAATCCTTGGTGGGGATCCTAGAGTCTCCAGGTGTGGGATGCAGGCCTCTTCCTGTCCTCCTGCTGCACTCTGGGGTCCTGCTCTGTGCATGTGTCCTCCTGTTAGTAGGTTGTCAGGATCGCTCTTGCTTCCCCCTGTATGTCTTTGTAGTTTAACTCTTGCCTAATGTTTCGAATCTGTTACCAATGAGTTACCTTTCATTTTCCTGGTAGCTTACACTATATGTCTTCCTCACACTTTCTAAGGCTATGGAAGATTTCTTTGCTCTGCACCCCATTTCTGATTAGCACAAGGTTTTGAAAGTGTAAAAGGTTTTAAAATTGATCAAAACACATGGGTTGGGACAGTATTAATCACAGGTTTATCTGAGGAAAATTTACTGTCCTTGGGAATCTTTAGGATTAATTTACGTCCCCGAAACAATGTAGATTCAGCTAGAAGCTATCTAACCATCATATCTAACAACGAAAATCCCAGAGCTCCCTGGCCGGGCGGCCAGCAGGCAAAGCCTAGTGCCTAATGGCGTGCTGGGCGTCCTGTGGCCGCACGCCGCATGGATGCAGCTGCGGCTCATATGTAGTGGGCATGAGGCAGCCGTCCCGTCCAGCGGCCTCTGCAGCCTAGCCGCGGAGGTTTCGGCCCTGATGGTTTTTAATACAAGACCAACATGCAAGAATCAGAAATGTTTATTTTTTTTATTCTATTTGAAAGCAAAATATTTAAATGAATATTACTCACTGTGTGACTATAAGGGAGATAATGTCCAACAAAAATACAAGAATTTTACAAAGGTAAGCTACATAATGTTCCACATTGATATTCAGAAAATTAATAGATTGAACATTGTTCCCCCAGTATAACTAAATTTGCTGAAGTTGCCATCATACCACCAATAGAAATGTCCATGGAATTTAATACACCCAACATTAATTTGGAAAGACAATCATGATGATTGTTTAAGGGAGAGTTGATGGGAGAGAGGTAACTCGAGAGTTGAATTGCAAAGCATGATGGTGAGACAAGCTGTGCCAGTATGAGGGTAGACATACCAATCTGCAGTGCAGAAATATGCGTGAGTGGGGAAATGAATTATTCAATAAGTAGATTAGGGTAATTGTGTATTCCTACAGGAAAAAAATAAATACCTATCCTTCTTACACCATATACTAAAAATTTGGTGGATTTAAGGCATAGGTGGGGAGGAAGATCTTAAATATTTTAGGATACAGGAAAATTTAATGTAAGGAAAGAGTTGTTGAGTGTGACGAAGTATGAGCCATGAATAAAACATTGATAAATCTGACAGTATTGAATTTAGAAACAAGTGCAGTGAAAAACACTAAATATTAAAAGTCAAGCAACAGACTTGTAAGGTACTTAGAATGTATGTGCTAGCAGTAATCAAGGGGAGGGGAAGGGCAATACGTGAAGCAGAACTGAAGGCCACATCAAAGTGTTCTGGCGCATTTGAGGTCAGGCAAACAGCAGATCCGTGAAACTAGGTAAGAGCTAATGCTAAGGATTGGCAGGTGTGGAGAAGCGTCCAGACCTTTTCTCATCACTTTCATAACACTGAAGTCACATGTTGCTTACGAAAGCAGTCCCGAGTGTCATTGACACTGAAACTCTACCATGGTTAGGATTCAACAATACCACAGTACTCAACACTCGGAGGCACATTGAACAGGCAGACAGGAATCCAAATTGCCTTTTCCGAAAACAGGAAGAATATTGATGTTTCTATTGTAAATGAAACCTATTGTAGCTCTTAACAGATTCCACTATAAGGGTATTAAGTTTTGCGGGGACAGTGCTGTGGTGTCTAAGTGAAAAGCTGCTGCCTGTGGCACTGGCATCCCATATGGCTGCTGGTTTAAGTCCCGGTTGCTGCATTTCCAGTCCATCCCACTGCTAGTGAGCCTAGTAGGGAAACAAAATTTATCTAGAGCTCTTAACACAAAATGTTTTTAAAGATTTGTTTTAATTGCAAATACAAATTTAAAGAGGAGGAGAGACAGATCTGTCATCCATTGGTTCACTGCCCCACTTGAGCCAATTGGAAGTCAGGAGCCAGACACCAGCTGTAAGTGCCTGCATCCCACATGGGCACTGGTTCTCATCCTGCTGCTCCACTTCCCATCCAGCTCTCTGCTTGTGGAAAGCAGTGGAAGACAGCCCAAAGTCTTAGGCCCCTGCACCTATCAGCTCAACTTTGGCTGTTGCAACATTTGAGGGTGAACCAGCAGATGAAAGATCTTTCTATAAGTCTACCTTTCAATAAAAATAAAATTTAAAAATATTTTTGTGTTGAGATTTCTAGATAAAATTTAGTTTTCCTTAATAGATTTTTATAGCGCTATGTCTAAATACATTGGGGGTTCTAATGATTAGCATTATAGACTTTTCATCAAAAGTATGTAATATGTATTTCCTATTTTTGTTTTTTATGTTGATGTGATATTACTACAAAGAGAACAGATTCTTGTTCATAGGTGTAATTCTGAGAATATAGCATTCCTCTCTTCCATTCTTCCTTTTTTATAATCAAAGGTCTAATGCTCCACCAAATAAAGAGTACAAGTTAAGACTGCAGTTCAGCAGGGGATATTAACAAGCACTGTGCTCAGTAATCACAGTGAGGAGATGGCCAGTTCACTGCTAATACACTTCTCAAGCACAGATCACCAAAACTGTAGCAGCATGCCTTTCTTAGCCACTGGTGTTTATGACAAAATTTGACAAACTGTTTGCAGCAATACTGACACAGGTATTTTCTTTTTTGTGATTTATAAATAAATTAGAAAATTAGCTCCTACTTACAAGGAGGAACATTTGCTTATCTTTCTGTGTCCGGCTTATTCAACATGATGTCCTCCAGTTGTATCTATCATACTGTAAATGGCAGAATTTCATTCTTTTTCACAGCTGAATAATACTCCAGTGTACATGTGCACAACATTTTCTGTATTGGTTCATCTGACGATATCCTGGCTGATTGCATATTTTGGCTGTTACAAGCAGTGCTGCTGTAAACACAGTGAGGCAGGTATATCTGATATAATGTGTTCATGTTCTGGGCGTCCCCAGGAGTGGGATTGCTGGATCACATGTCAGATCTGTTTCTGGTTCTTAAAGAAACCATTCTGTGTTTGCACAGTGACTACACTGGCTTACATTCCCATCAGCCAAGTATAGTTATTCCTCTTTCTCGGGATCCTCATTGGCATCTGTTACTCTGTCATGGATTTTAGCCATCCTGACTGGAGTGATTTGCATTTCTCTGATGGCTAGAGATGCTGAGCATTTTTCCTTAGACTGTGTTGACCACTCATGTTTATTCTTTTGAGAACTCTGTCTCCTGGTTCATTCCCCAGAGGCCCCTAACAACCAGCGCTGGGCCTTGCCAAAGGCAGGATTCTGGCGTTTCATCTGAGTCTCCCATGTGAGTGGCAAGGTCCCAAACCATTCCACTGCTTTTCCTAGTCCATTAGCAGGGAACTGGATCAGACACAGAATAGCTGGGAAATCCACCAGTTCCCATATGAGGTGTTGATGTCACAGGCAACAGCTTTACCCACTAAACCACAACACTGGCTCCCAAAGATTTTCCTTATACCAGTGTTTGAAATAAGAAAGAAAAGTCACCTGATGACCTTAGCTCTAGTGTCCAAGTTCAAATCCATTGCCCAACCCAGTTATTGAGGATGGTTTTGAGGTGAACACGAAAGGGCTGGAGTATTTCCAAAAAAGCATTGTCCCCCATTCTGCTGCTAATATCACCCCCAAGCATGTTGTCTGATGCAAGGACCTTTGTTCATTGGAGGCCTTGGGTTGCATAAGATACGTGAAGACTCGGAACCTAAGGTCAGTCCTGTGGGGCCCCCGTGTATTGCCAACAACTAGTTATCTTAAACTGTGGGCACTGAAAAGTTGATTCTTGGATCATAAAATAAAGATAAAAAGACTCCCGTATGTTTTAGAGACGTACATTCTCTTTCAGTGTTGGAAATGTGTGAATTGAGAATACTGAGGGATTGCATGAGTAGGGAAGGAGAAATACAGGGTCCTACAGTTGTCTGTTGTGCAGTAGTGAGTCCTTGCACACTCAGGTTCATTCGGCTGGAGCGCAGTCATCAAGTGCATCCCAGGTCCACGATAGAGACAATACACCTGATTCTCTCATTTGCAGGCGTTCTTTGTAACGGTCATGAGATCAGCCCTAGTTCATTGTTCACTGATATCTGGAAGAGTTTAAAGATATTAACTTTAATATTAACATCTTAAGTAATAATCAGCTAAGAAAAGATATGAAAAATGGTTTTATAAATTAAGTACTCCGAATACTCGTTATATTAGATACTAGTAACTACCCTAAACTGAATTCAGGTCTCTGGTATATAAAGTCAATAATATTTTTGTTCCCTACGTTCTGCAATTACTAGGAAAATCAGTTGACACAACATCCAAGAAAAGAAATGCTAAAATGCTATGTAAATGAGTGTTATAAAAAGTATTACCATTACCCTGACCGTGATGACACTGAAGAAGGCTAATTATAGCTGTGAAGGGAAAAAATAGCTCTAGTTTCATGAGACTAGAGGTGAGCTCTGTCGGCTATAAATAAGGAAAAAGTAACTAATGTTTTTTAGTTGTTTAAGTAGCTCATATCAGGTTCAGTGAGGAATGAGTGAAGAGTAACACTGAGTTTGTACCTTTTTCAAGTTCAGCATTTATTGGGTACTTGCTGCGTGACATGGAGGGAAGCCGAACGTTACATCTGTTCATTGTTGTCCCCACATTTGCCTGAGAAGTCACTGTAATTTCTTGTGTGAAAGCTGGGGACTTGGAAGAATTGAAGAACTGAAAAATCTAACGGATCCCCAGATAGTATTTGAGCCTGTATCCTCAAGTATAAGCAAAGCAGATCCAAGAATTGAATGGTAAGGAGCATGAACGCCTGCACGTGGACAGAGCCGTTACTCAGACTGCTCCAACAAGAGGTGCGCTCTCAGAAGCCCAGTGGACAGCCGGAACGTCAAGGGGGATGTTGCTGACAGCAGTAGCTGCCATTTACAGATGCCTGCCTGGCCGACCCAGTGTGTGCCTCTTGGCAGACGATTCGGCCTCGCTGGCTTGCTGCCCCTTGCAGCCATCTGTTCCCGGGACGAGACCTCAGGGCCCTTGACCAGGAGCTCCTGAGCCAGCATGGAGAAGGGGGAAACCTATAAATGATGGCCCATTCTGCCAAGTGAGTGTATTTTCTGAATCCTCAAGATGTCTCCTGCAATTTTGGAACATTTTATACTCAGTGGCCAGATTTTGTTTCTTGCAGTTTTTTACTCAAGAGCATGGGATGTTTTCGTGATCTGAGTTGCTGCTGTTTTTCCGTGTTCCCCATCCTCTTCGTTTTGAGCCCCACTGTGCCGTGGGGAATGAGGCTAAAAAAACAACAAAAGGCAGTCTCTCTTAGTTTGTGAAACACTGATCTGAGGATTATGTTCAACTACTCAGCCTGGCACAGACTCTTGTCTAGGCCAGTAATTTTTTTTTTTTAAATATATTTTGGACAATCTTTACATAGTTAATTAGGGTAAAAAGGTTCAAGGAATATAGGAAAGTGGGTAAGACTATTATTTCCATATTGTTTCTTCATGTTTAAAAGGGGGGTATTAAGGGAGAAGGCCCACCCAATTTCCCACCCTCCCCAGGTCCCGGATGTAGGGCATGCTCTGAGGTTCTTGCTCAAGTGGTTTGGTATTTCAACAGTTATGAATCACTGCCAATCTTGCCACTCCAGGCACTGTGAGGTCCTTGAAAAATCCACTGATTGACATAGTCCATCACAGAGTCTCTGTTTGCCCCGTATTTCACTGCCAAGATATAGCTGAGATGGTTGGTTGACCTGTTCTGTCTTCTCTCTTTTCTTGGTTAGGGTTCTGAGTCCAGCATTTTGATTGGGGAGATCAAAGAAACTTTATCTGAGGTGTTCTCAGACCAGATTCTTGTATGTACTAGCAGGTACAGGGCCCGGCACAGTCCATGGCCCTGATCAGCTGGTGGTTGCAATTGCTGGGTTGGTTCTGTTTTCACTCCCGACTTCCACTGGAACCAATGGGTGTTGCAGTCCAGCCTGGTTCTGCCCAGCATATTCTCGGCCCTCGCATAAACCAGTGGGGGCTGTAGCCTAGTTGGAGTGACCCACGATAACCCCCACCAGGACCGCCCCCTACCCTGGTTTGCCATTATGTGTAGCAGCAGTCCAGTCTGTCCCACACCCCATTCCACCCCAAGAGGGAGGAGCCCATTATCTCCCTCCCAGCCTTCTCCTACTCCCAGATTATGCACTCTCTAGGTAGTTCTCTAGTTTGACTTGACAGAACTAGCCCCCTGTGACAGCTTCTGCCAGCTGATGCTATGGCTAAGCCCAAACAACCCTCACCCACTCTAATTTTGTTTGCACCAGTAGCAATAATCAGCCCAGCCTGGCTTTTCCCTGATCTAGTCCACATGTGGCGTACAAGTGTTGTAGCCCTGCTTAGTCTGGTCTGCCCCCATTCCAGCCCACGCTCTCCAGGGGGAATAACTGTCCAGCAAAGGAACCCTCCCTTATTCCCCTGCCGGCTCTGCCCTCTCCCTTCCTTGTTCTCACGCTTGCTGGTTGGGTGCTGTGGTTACATCCGGTACAGGCAACCTCACTTTGGCATTCCGTATTGTGAACTAGTTTTTGTTGCAACTGGACTCAGCTTGACCCACACTGTTCTAGTGCCTGGATTTGCCAGCGGATGATGTGAACAGATTCAGCCTGGTCTCTCCCTGATCCATGCCAGATATATGCCAGTGGGTGACTTTCCATGGCCTGTTCTGGACTGTTTCCTATCATGTTTCTTGTGCTTACCTGTCAGGTCTGTGTCCTGCCAGAGGAGTTGCCCAGGCTCCTCCATCAGAACCTCTCCCAGTGCCAGATCTTACGCATACCAGTGGGTCCATGAGCCAGCCCTACTCAGTTCACCTCCTGTCTTAGCAGGAACAGTGGCTTTTCCTGACTGGCCTTCAACCCAAACTGGTCCTTACTGTTGGATGTTTCAGCCCAGCCACGGCTCGTCCATACCCACATATGGCTTACACATGGCTCAGTAGGGGTTGAGACGTAGCCTAGTCCATCCCACATCTACCCTGATCCTCCAGTAGGCCAGTAGCTTTTAAACACTTGTGAACCTGTTCTTTAAAAGGAAATCCTCATTAACGGGCACAGTGTGCAGTTGGATAGAAGAGATAAACCTCTAATATTCTATAACACCGTGGATTAAATATAGTGGACAACAGTGAACTAAATATTTCAGATTGGTGAGTAGGATTTTGAATTGTTTCCAACACAAAGAAATATGCCTGAGGTACTATTTATGCCAGTGACCACAATCGGATTAGTACGCATCTTAGAAACACACTGATGGCACACTGCACTCCATCAATAAATACAATCAGTGTCTGCCAACTTTAAACCACCAACATCCAAGGCATGTGCTGGGAATTCATCTCCTGAGCTGCCTCTTCAGCTAGCCTTCTAGCATTGAAAATACAGTTGAAGGCCTCCAACTGAAACTTACTTTCAGGCCTGACGCGGTGGACTAGCAGCGAAAGTTCTTGCCTTGCACCCACCCAGATCCAATATGGGTGACAGTTCTAATCCCAGCAGCTCCACTTCCCATCCAGCTCCCTGCCTGTGGCCTGGGAAAGCATTCAAGGATGGCCCAAGGCCTTGAGACCCTGCACCCACGTGGGAGACCTGGAGGAGATTCCTGGCTCCTCGGTACGGATTGACACAGCACTGGCTGTTGCAGTCCCTTGGGGAATGAATCAGCGGATGGAAGGAAGATCTTCCTCTCTGGCTCTCTTCCTCTCTGTATATTTGACTTTGTAATAAAAATTTTTAAATCTTAAAAAAAAAAACAGCCCTCACTTTCTTACACTCATCTCTGACATCAGCCAAAGTAGGCTGTAGCCGTTGGTCATCCAATTAGCTCCGCAAAGTGCCCTGTTTAACCACCCAGTGCCTTTCAGCACTGCAGCTCCATCCTGGCAGATGGAAGCCATTCTCTTGTCACTCTGTCTCAGACGTGACACTTTAACTGTCCTGGGTCTCAGGCCGCTTTCCAGACATCTCTGCTGATAGCCTTACTTCTGGGCACTCATCACACTCCTCTGTCTTCTCCATGAAACTTACTAGGACACTTTGCGTGTTTGGCTGATTTCTACACTGTAACTGTGGGATTTGGGAATACATTTTATTTTTATTTTTATTTTTATTGGAAAGGCAGATCAGACTTACAGAGAGAAGAAAAGATAGAAACATTTTTATTTGCTGGTTCACTCCCTTAATCACCGCAACAGCTTGAGCTGAGCTGATCTGAAGCCAGGAGCTTCTTCTAAGTCTTCCACACAAATGCAGGGTCCCAAGGCTTTGGATCATCCTCCAGTGCTTTCCCAGGCCACAAGTAGGGAGCTGGATGGGAAGTGGAACAGCCAGGACATGAACAGGCACCCATATGGGATTCTGGTGCTTGCAAGGTGAGGATTCAGCCATTAAGCCATCGCATCAGGCCCCGGGACACATTCTTGACTTTCTGAATCCAGCATCAGGTATATGGTCGGTCATCAGTAATAGTGGGTAGATATACACACAGACAGATGGAGAAGCAAACACACCCAGTACATGAGACGTCCCACTTAATATTTTGCAAAGAAGAGAATTCTCGTGTGGATGACTGCTTTGGGATTTGTCTGAATTCAGAGGATACCTGACACCCTTCCAAGAATGCAGTCATCACCAGGTTAGGCCCAGGGAACAGGCCAGCATGAGTCATAGCTTCCCTGCTTACCTACTGCCTCATATTTATGGCTAATGCTGGCGGTTTCATGCTTGGTACGCAGCAAAAGAATGATTGCATGAAAGTCAAACAAAAGGCTAATGGAAATGATTTTAGTAGTTAATTTTTAAAGGCTTACAAATGACAACTCAGCTGGGAAGATAGACCGAAGCTGGTTTCCAAGGCTGCTGCTCAGTGGTTTTTCCTGGGGCTGGAAGTGGACAGGAAGGCCAGCAGTACCTGTTTCAGTTCCCTGCTTTGCCTTCTTTCTTTTTAAACATCAAACCAAATTCTTAGGCGGAAGAGAGTTTTACATTTGCACCTCCACAAGGTGGAGGGATGAGATGACCTGAGAGCCGTGCTGTGTGACGTACAGCACACTGCTTTCAAGGTTACATTCGTGTGCTGTTCTCACTTCCTTTCCTTACAGCCTGATTGATGGGCACATTACTGCTGTCAGGGAATTACTGCACAGCAAAACTTTCCTATTTGCTCCCTAAGTTTTCCCTTCCCATGTGCCATTCCATTGTTGGTGAACTGAAAAAGTTGGGAAAATGAAGTTCCTAAGAATAGCAGTGCCCTCTGTGAAAGAAGGGAATGGTTTGTTGAACATCTGCTGTATGCAAAACACCGAGAGTGGTTTCGATATGAGATTCACGGGGAACACTCACAGTTACCCTGAAAGTCCATCTCTGATTTTTGTTTTTAATTTTTTTCTAAGATTTATTTATTTTTATTGGAAAGTCAGATCTAGAGAGAGAAGGAAAAGGAGAAGGATCTTCCATCAGCTGGTTCACTTGCCAAGCAGCTGCAATGGCCAGAGCTGCGCCAATCCCAAACCAGGAGCCAGAAGCTTCTTCCGGGTCTCTCATATGGGTGCAGGATCCCAAGGCCTTGGGCCATCTTCTACTGCTTTCCCAGGCCACAGGCAGGGAGCTGGATGGGAAGCGGAGCCACCGGGATTAGAACTGGCGCCCATATTGGATCTGGGTGGGTGCAAGGAGAGGACCCCAGCTGCTAGGTTACCACACCGGCCCCAGTCCATCTCTGTTCTACAGATAATACACAGTCTTGGTGAAATTGGGCTCCTTTCCCACCCACATAGCAGGTAATACAGCTAGGCTTAAAGTCAGATGCATCTGCCTTGTGCCTGGACTGTTTCCTGTATGTTACTGTGTTCAGTGACCATGTGGTAAGAAACCTGTTGTGTTAATAGCGAGTAAAGCCACCCCCTGCAACACTTGCACACCCCACGTGGGTGCTGATTTGGGAGCTGCCTCCTCTGCTTCCTATACAGCTCGCTGCTGGTCTGCCTAAGAAAGCAGTGGAAGACAGCCTAAGTGTTTGGGCCTCTGCCCCCACTTAGACTGTGGAGGAGCTCTGACTCCTAGCTTTGGTCTGATCCCTTTTTCCTGTGGCACTGTAGGGTGTGAATCAGCAACTGCAAGACTTCTGTATGTAGCTATGCCTTTCTTATTAAAGAAACCCAAGTTAGCTGAGGTAAATACATGAAGCAGGGGAACATGCCCTAAGGTGTTAATTTCTTCCCTTTCAGTTAGCTCTGTTAATTCCCCTTTGGAGAAGATGAGCAAACCTGCATCCCCCTCTCCCTCCTTTCACCAATCCATCCAGTACCTTGACTGATGTTGTTAAAAGGTGATAATTTACATCTGAATAGCTATTTAAGAGTTCAAAAGAAATTTGCAACCTCTTATTTCATCCTCACTTTACAAAGGAGAAATTAAAATCAAGTTAGGTTTGTGACTTATCCAAAGTCACAAAGCTAATTAATAGCAATGGGGTTTTCAGTAAACCCAGGATTTCTGATGACACATCTAAGGACGGGAGATGATGTCCCTCTCTAGTGTCACATTTGTTCCTTATTTTGAGACCACTTACCCTTCTAAGGCGGGAAGTGCTTAGCACTCGGGTCTCCACCTATGCCCTGCTGCAGTTAACTGAGTCTTGCAGCCGCCACTCCACATCTGAAGGAGTCCACAGTGGGTCTGGGGGACACATGCAAGTGAATAAACCACTCCTTACTTTTTCTTTGAAGATTTATTTATTTTTATTTGAAATGCAGTTTTTTGTTTGTTTTGAGAGAAAGAAAAACAGAGGTCTTTCCTCTGCTGGTTCACTCCCCAAATAGCCACAACAGTGAGCTGAGCTAATCCCAAACCAGGAACTTCTTCCTGGCCCCCCATGTGAGTGCAGATCCCAAAGCTTTGGGCCATCTTTAGCTGCTTTCTTAGGCTGTAAGCAGAGTGGAATCAGAGCTTGCAGGTCCAGGATTAGCATGTTAACAGCACCACACCTGCCCTAAAGCATCCCTCCGTATACCCAGTGATATGTGTGGTCCTCAGCACAGAAAGAAACAAGGTTTAGAAATCTAAAGGAAACTTGTAACCCATCTTCTTCCAGAAAACATGAGCAGGTTTTCCCCTGATGTCAGAGTAATTTGGATCAATCTCCCCCTCCCTCCTCCTCCCTCTTTCCCTTTCTCCCTCTCTCTCTTCCTCTCCCTTTTCTCTCCCCTCCTCTTCGCTCTCCTGCTCCCTCCCTCCATCTCCCCACCTCCTCCCCTTCTCTCTTCCCCCGTCCTGTCTACCTCTTGCCTCTTCCCCTTCTAGCTCTCTACCCTCTCCCTCCAACACACTCTGCCTCTGTTTCTCTGCCTTTCAAGTAGATTTTTTAAATATTTGGACCTGTCATTGTGGCATAACAGGTTAAGCCACTGCTCCCAAATCTGCCATCCTCCAGGGCACTACTTTGGGTCCTAGCTGCTTCACTTCCGATTCTGCTCCCTGCTCATGTGTCTGGGAAAAGCAGAGGAAGGTGTCCCAAGGCTTTGGACCGTTTACACTCACATGGCAGACCCAGGTAAAGCTCGTGGCTTCCACTTGGCCCAGCCACAGCCATTGTAGCCATTTGAAGAATGAACCCATGACTGGAAGATTTACTTCTTACTCTCTCAAATAACTCTGCCTCTGAAGAATTTTTGAAAAATTAAAATTTTGACAATGTAAATATATCATTGATGCTGATGTAAACGGAATCATCTGATTAAAAGCCAAGGATCTCGACACAATTTTTCTTAAACTCAATCTTGTGGTATTCACAAGAGACATTTCTAAATCTTGCATATCAATAGGATATAAGGGGCCCAGCACAATGGCTCAGTTGGCTATGGGGGTCCCAGTTCACATCCTAACTGCTCCACTTCCCATCTAGCTCCCTGCTTAGGACCTAGGAAGGCAGTGGAGAGTGGCCCAAGTTCTTGGAACCCTCTATCCATGTGGGAGACCTGGAAGAAACTACTGGATCCTGGCTTTGGATCAGTTCAGCTCCAACTGTTGCAGCTGTCTGGAGAAGTAACCAGCAGATGGAGGTTCTTTGTCTCTCCTCTTCTCTATAAATCTTTCTTTCCAGTAAAAATGAATCTTAAAAGAAAATGAAGCGATAGGATAAAATTATGGCATAATGTTTTTATCACATAAAGTTTAAGACAAAAGGCATTACTAAGAATATCACTACATAATTGTTAAGCTAAATTGACTAGCAGAATGTGCTGAAAACCTGCAGGTGTTTATCAGTTATAGTCTTCAAAACATACCTAAGAAAAGTATGTAACTGCCGTTATGATGAGAAAGTTTCAACATGTTTTGTAAAGGTAGAAAGTCATGGGACGCTTAAAGCTAAATGTGATTAACCTAGCGGACCTGTGCAGAACTCTAATTTCAGAGCACACATTCTTTTCAGGCACACATGTAACAGGGGAAAATTGACCTTAAACTGGGCCATAAATCCCATTTTTAAAAAGAGCAAAGTTTATCTCTGATATTATGTAAAATATGTCTGGTGAGCCAGAAGCCAATTTGGCAACTCTTAAGGGTCTATTATTATAGGGAAATTAAGCCAATAGTAACAAAACAACTAGGAAATTCCCTTTGCTTGGAAAAACACACCAATTCATGCTTAAAAAGGAAAAAATTAATAGAAATGAGAAAATAATATGAATGAAATGATAGCACATTTTACAACATTTTAAAGCAGAAATTAGATTTAAAATTTTTAGGATTAAGTTCATATGTTAGAAAAAGACAAGTTAATCAGCTACTGTGACGTGTTAACTTGTGGTAGCCTAGCATTATACTTACCTAGTGCTGTAGCCACAGCTACCCCAAGGTCAAGGCTAGTGGGACAGTACCTCTGTTACACACTAGGTATCTTTTTCCCTGTATCTTCTCTGGGTCCATGCTGTGTTGCCTGCAAAAATGTGCCTCTACACACCTGGAGGTTCAAGGAATTTCAGTCTTATGGGCACTGGGAGTGGAAAAATTCTTGGTCCATTCTGCTTGGTTCCTGTCAGCCGCCATCAGCCGGGTAAGTGACCCTTAGCATACTGTCCTCCTCTGCTTTCTTCTTCACTGTTCTTTTTCCTTGGCTTCAGACCTCAAGTAAATTCTCACAGGCAAACACTTCTCTGGACCCGGCTACTTTGTGGGACCCAGACATTTGGCACAAGCAACCCTACAAACAGCTTTCCAGAAGGATGCTGAGATTGAACCAATCAGATAAGAATCACATTAATATGCACAGTGTTATGTGGTATGTGGTTAACTCCTGGCATGTGGTAACTTCACAGTTACTGAGTTCTTTGTACGTGGTTTCATTGGAATGATGATACAGGAGATGAAATATTGGCCTGTGTGCTAGTGGTAACATTTTTAAAAATGTGGTCATCAGTGTTAATTTTAAGGAATGTAGAGCTAGATGACTTTGGCTAATGGTCTGTAGAAGTCTGTAGAAGAAAAATGGCAGGCAGAAGTTAGCCAAGTATCAAGGAATGCTATAAATGGTGGAAAGTAACCCACAGGAAGATCCTCCCTCCTCCATGCGCAGCAGGAAGACTTTCAGGTTACGCTGCTCTGTTGCTTTGGTGATACAATCTACGTTGTGTTAGTTGAAGCAAGTAGAAGATCCTTTAGCTAATAAGAAGTATGTCAACCAAAGGGTTATATATTAAACCCTGTTAAGACTTAGGGACCTACTTGAAGACGGAAGGGACCCATTTGTTGGATATGCTAGGATATTCTGCCTAAGATGAAGGACAAATTGTACCATTTACTGCTGAAGAAGAATACAACAATCGATGTTCTTGGATTTCCAAGCAACATGCACCACAGTTAGGGACAGACTCTAGCTGCTCTTCATGCATGAATGACTGCTAGATTTGAATGCAGGAGAGGGCTCTGTGGCGGGGCCAGGCTGCACTACACACTACCCTGATGACTGTTTATATGAATGTGCAAACATGGTGATTTTAATGGTGTTTGTGCCAGACAAGGATGACACATGGACTCTGGCAGACTGTGAGGAGGAGAGTCACACTGCATATCTGCAGATACATAAGGCAAGGTCATGCCCTCTCCAATAAAGGACTACTCACCATATGAAAAACAATGCTAGTTGTTCATGAGCAGTAACTGACTACCTGACAGAAGCGGAGTGGCTCATGGTGAGCCAAGTATGTCATGAACCAGCCAGTTGCAGCAATTCACATAGGGAAGATCATGCATTTGAGAACAGATCGAGAAGGCAATTGTAAAGTCTCCCAAACAGGTGGCCAGACTCCCATGGCCCATGTTGCATCAACATGTATCGCTTAAGTGATACCTGCAGCCTTATGGGGTGTATACACGTCTCACACACACCCAGCTAGGAGGAAGAATGTTTGGTCTCCAGATGAGTCGACTCACTGTTAGCTGAAGACATTCCACTGTTGCTCTGCAACTACTCTTCAGTAGAAGGATTGTGGTCAAGGATATCCTCCCAGGTGTGTGGTCAGTTCATCTTTTCTCAAGAGAAAGGCTGGAGAGATGAATAAATATGGCCACCTGGTTTAGTGCTTTAGGGACCTGGAGAAGGCAGGATTGGAAGAGCTGAGACATGAAGCCTGGGGGGAGAGGCATATAAATGGACCCGTAAGAATAAATGCAAAATGATTCTTCCTGGAAAGCATCTTCAACGCATTGGACAGTACGGGAGTGTGGTCACTGACAACTGTGAAAACACAGGCAGTCCTCCCTGTTGCATGTCTCTGCCTGCGCCCTTTGCCAACTGCTGTGACAGTTCCTGTGCTAGAGATGTTTAGCAACAGCAATGGCTAGGGAACACACAGCCACCTGGTAACGTGTGCTGTCACCTGCCAGTCTTCATTGACAAACGTTTTTTATTCGACCTAACATACCACCAGGAGCCTTTATCCTTTCCTCCTTGCTCTTCCTTTCCAGCTGGAAGAAAAGAAAATCTTGTTAATCCAGATAAAAGAATTCAAGTTTGGGAGTTGACAGATTTAAGCTTTTTTGTATTTAAGTCGCACAACACCCAAAGAAATATGACTTTTTGTAATTTCCTTTGTTGTGTCAAAGTGCCTGTTAATACCGGTCCAACCTACTTTATATGATATTGGGCATGGTATATAAGTTGTTTAAGTATGAGACAATTAGATAAGTGTAAGCACTCTTTGAAACGTGATAATCTTGTTTAGCACACTTTTAAATAAACTCTTTAATGATGTGCCGTAGGAGAAAGTCGTTCTAAGATTTATGTAACCTGGGTTAGTCATAATTGAAAGAAGAAAGTAGGAAAGGAACTTGGCATTTAAAAATTGCAAATCTGCTATACTGTATGCAGTTTAAGGATGGGGAAGCCACTTGTGAAGTATTCATTGCATTAGGAAAGTGTTCATTGATCTGGGGTAACACAAGGCAGGAACAATTCTAATATAAGAGCTCTGGGTAAGCAGTATACAAATGTGAATGAATTCCTATGCGGACATTGTAATATAGTGGCTAACGGCAAAGCCTCGGGACCAGACTGCCTGAACTTGAATCCCAGCTCTGTTGTATTCCCAGCTCTCATTCCGTTCATGTCAAATGCTAGTATGATCCCCCTCATAGGGCTGCTGGAAGATTAAGTGGTTTAACTTATAAAGTGAATGTGCAAGTGCCACAAAGGTATACTACCTAAAATGCCTGCTGACTCTAGTAGAACCCAGTGTCCAGAATACAGTAGATGAGTCAGGGCTCAATTCAAGATGTACATGAACAGTAAATGGAATCCACAGAACGCATAAGAATTGGGACAGGGGGCAGGTTTGATGGAGGCATTCAAGAAACAAAATGGCTATGAACTATAACTGCCCTGAGCAGAAGTTTGATACTAGTGGTGTCTGCTGGTTCACTTCCCAAATTGCTGCAATGGCTGGAGCTAAGATGATCCAAACCTGGGAGCCAGGGATCTCTTCCACGTCTCCCACATGGGAGCGGGATGCCAAGGACGTGGTGCGAAGGTCTGGGTGGGAAGTGGAGCAGCCAGGACACAAACCAGTGCCTACATGGGATGCTAGCACTGCTGTGGGTAGGATTAGCCTGCAGTGCCATTGTGCCAGCTCCTTTAGTGAATATATTTGAACTGACTCATGTTCAGAATGATCTTACCCAATTCTGTTCTCAAGTTGTATTCATCATTGTAAATGTTTATTGATGACTAATTAAGCGGCTGAATGAGTAAAAAAAAAAAAAAGGGCATTTGGCAACGAGCAGAAAATAAAAATTTTAAGTCATGTTTAGGAAGTAACTTCCGTATAAACAGCAAGATTGTCACACAGGTAGAGACAGGATCAAGGCCCGCAGTCTGTAAATAGCATTACGTAATAACATCTTTCAAAGTTAAACAGTAGCTAAAATACCCTACCTGTCACATTTAATGATTAGTTGATATAACTTCGCAGCACTCCCCCGGAAGCTGAGCTCATTTATTTTTCATGCGCACACTGTAAGCAAGAGCACCTGCAGCCAGGCCAGAGCTCTCACACGTGCAGAACAGAGCTGCAGCAGTCAGCCTGCGCTTCTAAGAACTATGCTGGGTGTTTGTTTCAGACAGTCCTCAGGTGCTGGCAGCTAATAGATTTTTAAAAAACAAAATAAGTGCCATGTTGGTGATAGGAGAAGTTTATTGTCTGTTACAATTCAGTTTGAATTTTCATCAAGTCAAGTCTGAGTTCTGAGACAGGTGGATCTGAATGAGTTTGTGCTGGCCACAAGTTGTGTGACTTGACAAGAATCGTCAGCTGCCTGAGGCCTATTCTCCTTTGTTAAGACCAGTTGCCAGTGAACTGATAATCGCTTAGCAATTAGCTGTCAGACCTACAAACAACAACAAAAACACTCAGGTTTAGGGTTTTGGCTGATTTCCCGTGGCTTGTTTCAAGGCGCCCTTGGGTGGTTCCTGGACACAGTCGGGGAGAAATGGGGCCGTTAGTGTACTATCACATCAAGTTTCTATCACCGAAACACAGCGACTCCCTGGCTACAATAACGATAAAAGCTGGTGAAGTAAATAGGAAACAGTGCATTTTAAGAAACTGTTACTTTTGCTTTTAATATTTATAAATTTATTTAATTATTAGAAAGGCAGATATACAGAGAGGAGAGATAGAGAGGAAGATCTTCCATCTGCTGGTTCATTCCCCAAGTGGCTGCCACGGCCGTAGCTGAGCTGATGCAAAGCTAGGAGCCAGGAGCTTCTTCGGGATCTCCTGTGTGGGTGCAGCATCCCAAGCCTTTGGACCGTCCTCAACTGCTTTCCCAGGCCACAAGCAGGGAGCTGGACAGGAAGTGGAACTAATGGGACACAAACAGGCTTCCCATTAGGGATCTTGGCACGTTCAAGGCAAAGACTTTAGGCACTAGGCTACCATGCCAGGCCCTGCTTTTAATATATTTAATTGTACAAAAGTAATTCAAAAATCTTACAAAAAATATAATGAAAGCATAAGTTTATTTTAGTTCCCAAAGAAGTTTGGTACAAAAGTGTTTTATATGATCAATAGAAAATATATATTAGGAAAGAACTATGCATGAATTTCAAAATTTTTCATGTAAATATACACACTCATACTTTAAAAAACTCATGCCTCTAATTCCATGAGGTTTTTGAGATACTCTTGCATGTCCATATAATGTGATTTTAAATAGTAGCAGGATAGAGAGGCCAGCTTACCAAATTCCTGTCTAACATTTGGCTCTCATGAGCTGTACTGTCTAGTTCCAACTTACTGCGCCCTTCTTCAGCTCTCGGATTTGCTAAACAATACCGGAGTCAAGAGGATTCTCCATGGTATGTCACCAAATCGGAGCTTGCATGGGAGGTGACCGAGCGTCCTCGTTTGTTTGGGGTACTATGAAGATTAGACCGTAGTGCATCACCGAGGGAGTGAGAGAGACAGAGACAAAACACTGGGAGACTAATCCTGTCACAACCCTCATGAATTAACCCTGTTGGGCCCCATCTTCAACGTAACAGCATTGAAGATTAGCCTTCAGCCACGCGCTTTTGAGTGCTGCTCATTCAAAACGTTGCATTCTGTCTCTGGTCATGAAAATCCATACACTTTTTCAAATTTTTAATCCTCTTTTTTAATACTGTTTTTGTAGTTGTGAGAGATGCACGCCCATGTGGGCCTCTGATTAGGATGAGGGTCAGGAATGGAGGAAGGTGGATGGCACACATGTTTCAGGCTTTTGTTTTTTTTCTCTTTGTCCCCAGGAGAGGAAAGGAGAGGGCTGCTCCATGCTGTTAAACTACGTCAGCACCTGAGGATGGGGTGGTGGTCATTTGATGATGTCTTAGAGACCCCCAGTGTGGGGAAGCATGTCCTGAGGGCGTTACATGAGTGATTCTGGTAGTGCTGAGATGCCATCAGCTTTACTGCATCAGGTCTGTTGGCTGACTACGTCCACCTTTGTGCATGCACAGACCCAGGAGCATGTTATAACTCAGCCAGGAAAGTTGTGCAACCTGTTCTGCTTTCCATCCCCTGATGAGGCACTTGCTGTCTTCTACTGGCCTAGACGATCCTGTCATGACCCCCATGTGCATCTGGTCATGCTGTCCACTGCACAGGCATCAGCAACTGAGAATCCCAGTCCCAATACATGTACTCCAAGGTCAGGCCACATACCTTGTCTTTTTTTTTTTTTAAAGATTTATTTTATTGGAAAAGCAGATATACAGAGAAGAGGAGAGACAGAGAGGAAGATCTTCCATCTGATGATTCACTCCCCAAGTGAGTGCAATGGCCGGTGCTGCGCCAATCCAAAGTCAGGGGCCAGGAACTTCTTTCCAGGTCTCCCACGTGGGTGCAGGGTCCCAAAGCTTTGGGCTGTCCTCGACTGCTTTCCTAGGCCACAAGCAGGGAGCTGGATGGAAAGTGGAGCTGCCGGGATTAGAACTGGTGCCCACATGGGATCCTGATGCATTCAGGGTGAGGACCTTGACCATCACGCTATAGCGCCAGGCCCAGGCCACATATCTTATGATTTTCTTTGTGGCCAGGATTTGAGTCCAGCAGTGTAGCTAGGGAGTCCCCCAAGAAACCTCACCTGAGATGACCTGACTTGACTCTTACATGTACTGGTGATTGCAGGATCAGGTTCAGTCTGTCACTTGCACCAGCTAACACACATACCAGTGGATGCAACCTACCTGCTCAATTCCACCCCAGCCCTATAGCTTATGCAAACCAATAGTTTCTACGGCCTAGCTCATCCCAACCTGCCACAGACCTGGTCTTTATACATTCCAGCGGGGGCCAAGGCCTAATTGGAGTGACCCCCAATAAAGCCCACTAAGCCCACCCCTGCCCTGATTTTGTGTGTGCCAGCCTCTGGCTCAGCTTCCCCCGGCCAGCATACATCCCAAGTGGCTCCCATGCATATCCACAGGTGCTGCATCTTAGTTCAGCCCAACCTGCCACTAAACCTGGCCCTCACACATACTGACAGGTGCCACTGCCTTTCCAGCCTGGCCTGCCCTGGGCCCTGGTTTTTGTGCTCACCAACAATAGGTACAGCTTTATAGGGGAGTATCCATAATTCCTCTATTAGACATGTTCCCAATCCTGCGTGTTGTACCTGTAATGGAGCACTACAGTCCAGCCCAACATGACTCACAGGCAGTGCTGGCACTTGCCAGTAAGTACTGTAGCCTAGCTTAGTTGGTCCACATGCGCTCTGGCTCTCATGCACTCTGGTGGATGCAGCAGTATAGACCAGCCTGGCCTACCCCTAGCCCGGTCACCCCAGACCCTCCTTGGCATGGCTTGCCCTCAGTCCTGGCCTTTGCATGTGCCAAGGAATGCTACAGCCTAGATCCACCTGGCCTTCTCCTGGCCCTAGCAAGTGTCAGGTGGGTTCCTGTCATGTGAGTTCTATGGTCTAGCCTTGCTCAACCCATCACCACCCCCAGCTTTCCACATAAACCAGCAGATGCTGCACTCCCATAGAGGCAAGCCTGCAATTCCCCCTACAGAATCTTCCCTCAGACCTGATTCTCTCACATTCTGGTGGGTGCAGCAGCCCAGTCTGACTCAGCGCACCCCCGGCTCCAACGTTAGTGGGTGAGTACTGTGGCCTAGCCCAGCCAGGCATGCCCCTCAACTCCAGCTTTTGCATGCATCAGCAGGTCAGTGGCAATGTCACCCAGCTCAGGTTTCCCATGTGAGTTGGTGGCTTGGCCTGATTCAGATGTGCCCTGCAGTTTCCCCACTCTGAACCATTCCACCTCAGCTCCTTTGCCTACCTATGAGTGCAGGAGCCATCTCCATGGAAGACCCAGAAATCATTCCTCCTCTGAAGAAATATGCTCTCAGCTGCTTCCACTCCAACATGCACCCTGAACCCCTTCCCCAGGCAGTCTAGAGCACCCCTGCCTGGGGGCTGGAGCGGTATATACTGGCCTGGTGTTCCCCACCTTCTCCACATATCTTTTTTTTTTTTTTAGAAAGGGAGTAAGCAACTGTGCTGGCACACTGATATAGTTAGTACAAATGTGGCATTAGCCAGGTCTAGAATGCCCGACAGCTACTGCCTGCGTTTCCCTCCAGCAATATGATACTTTCCTAGGTACAAGGCAACCTAGGCAGTTACATAAAGCTGGGGAAAATCCATTACTTTTCACATGGAAAATGGATTCATCACATCCCAATGTCATAAAGTCTTAGTAATTCCAACACTCAGTAAGTTCAAAGCATCATCTAAATCAGATCCAGTTTGGACTCAAGTCACAATTCCTCCTGAGGCCATTTTCTCCCTAGCTGTGAACTTAGGAAATAAAACCAGGCCATTCGTTCTAAATACAGTTATGATACTGGCATAGAAGCCTGGGCTACACATTCCCGACCCCGCTGCCCTCTGGGCTCCGCAGTGACCCTGCCCTGTGGTTTGCTTGACTCAGTCTAGCACCTCAGATGAATTGGTGTCTTATGCCTGCAACTTTCCCAGGCTGGAGTTGCACAGTGTAGTCCCACAATTCTGGGGTCTTAGAAGAGCCTCATCAGTATGGCTCCAGCAAACACTGCAGTAGTAGGGGCTCTCTGAGGGGGCTTCATTCCTGTGACAGGTCTCCACTTGGGGCCTGGCCTGCTCAGAACATCCTTTGGAATCTGGATCCATGAGATGTACATGAAGCAGTTAAATTGTTGCTCGTGGAGAGAAGTCTATTGTAATAGTCAAGGGCCACATTCAAGCTTACTATTGCTTCCACTAAATCTGTGTGAGTTTACACATTTATCTCATCTATTTTCCAGAAAAAAAAATGCATGGAGCCTGTATACAGTGTATGACTATAGTCAAATATTTCTACCATTGCAGTTACATGCAGTGATCATCAGGCTTAAAACCATCACAGTCTGTTCATATGTTGGCAGGTTTTATTATATCGATTGCAACAAGGAATTTCAGTTTTGCTGTGATCTCACTGAACCTTCCAAGTACAGGTTTGAAGCTGACAGCAGTTAAATGTTTTGCCCACAATGAAAGAACAAACAGGGAACAGGCAGCAGCTGCCTAACAAATGCAGAGTTACCTGATACTCTGTTACCCCTAAGGGAGAGATGTGTGAGACCTTGGCTGGCTGAATGTGAGACTGTTGGGCTGTGTACCCTCCCTGCTCTCGCATGCATTCTTTGTTCAACACAGAAAGAAATTATCAATTAGTGATTAACTTATAAACATGCATAGCTTATATTTAAAAATTAGAGCTAGTAAGGACAGTGCAGAATTTAGGAAAAAAAAACCTTGATTTTTTTTTTTTTTACTTGATTAGAGCAACTTGATTAGAATAATCAGCTTGAACTTTCTACGTCCAGGATCACGTAGAAAACTTCAGTCAGGACAGGAAATAGTTTCCTAGCTCAGTCCAGTTGTGGCTTAATAGAACCAGATAGACTTGGGAGATATTGCAACTGTGAACATTAACATCCTAGAAGTCAGGGCCATCAGGTGGTTGTCACACTTGGACAAGCTGCTGGATGCTCCCAGGCCACTGTTGCCTTAGTCATACAATGGAGTTAATAAGTTGACTCGCAGAACTGTTGCAGATCATTCATTTGCACATTTATGTATTCACTCAACAAGTATCTGTGGAGGCCACTTCTGTGTGCCAGGTAATGTCCTAGGCACAAGGATATAATAGTAAGTACATTAAAATGCCTCCACTCAAGGGGCTTACATCCCAGCCAGCTTATATTTGAGCAAGTAGTTACCATGTTAACCAAGCATTATAAAGGATAAAGCAAAGAAACAGAGAGCACTGGAGATAGGTACATTCTAGATGGAGGGTCATGTGTACATCTTTAGGGAAAAAGGCCTAAGCGAATGAAGGCATGAGCTATTTGAGAGAATGGAGGACAGTCCAAGGAGAGGGAGTAAGAACAAAGCTGCAAGGCAGTGGTGTGTTTGACTTGTGCCAGGAAAAGTGTTGAGGGTGCTTATATCTTGGAGCTGGTTTGCCTCTCAAGAGGTCACGTGTGTGACGCCTGGTCCTCAGTGGGCTGGTGTACGTGGTGGGACCTTGCAGAGGTGGGGCCTTTGGGAGCCTCACTGTGTCTGTGCCTGTCAGCTTCCTCTCTGGGGAAGTGATTCTCTCATGCTCTCCTGCCATTTTGATGTCATCTGACAGGAAGTGCTACAACCAGCGGGGGGGGGGGGGCCTTCACAGGGGGTAGCTGCTTGCTGTTGGCTTATCAGATCCCAAAAGTGTGAGTCATTAGCTTTTCTTCTTTAGCAGTTACCTTGCCTCAGGTATTTCATAACAGTGACTGAAAAAGGATGAATCCAAAAGGGAGAGAAAAAAGAGAACAGAGAGGAACAGAATGTGATAGATGAGTTGGTAAGATAAAAGATTATGTTAAAATGTGAAAGATTATGTTAAAAAAAAGTTCATGCCGATCAAAGCCATTAAAACTTTTGCACAGAGTATCGGCATCATCATGTCTGACTTATATCCTTGAAGAATGGTTCTGATTGTATTGGTGGTGTAGGGGACAATAGTGGACACAATGAGACCAGTTGAGAAGCAGTTACAGGAACCAGCATTTTGGTACAGCTGGAAGAGCTTCCACCTGCGATGCCAGAATCTTATATGGTTGCTAATCCAAGTCCGGGTTCCCCGCTTCCAATCCAGCTCCTTGCTGGGGAAGCAATGGCCCATGACTTGGGTCCATCCACCCACAGGATAAGGCAGCAAAGCTCCTGGCCTCTGGCTTCATTCTGGCCCAGTCCTGGATACTGCAGCCATCTGGAGAGTAAAACAACAGATGGAATATGTTTCTCTCTTCTTCTCTCCCCAACTTCCTCTCCTCTCTCTTCTCTCCCCTCTCTCCTCACTTCTCTGCCTTGTCTCTCAACCCTGACTTTCAAATAAACCTTCAAAACAAAGGCAGTTCCAGCACCCCCTGTGAAGAGAAAATGGTGACTCACATTTGTTTCCTTGAGCAATGGGTAACTGATTATCCATTTACCTAAGGGGTGAATAATAATGCTGTCATACACAAGGAGTAGAATTGGGAGAAAGTGGGTTTCTCAGGCATTGAAGAGTGTGGGTGGGAGAACAAGTTACCTGTTTTAGACATGTTCGGCTTGAAAAGGTTGTTAGACATCCAAGACTAGAGATGTCAGATCAGGTGGGCAATTGCAAGAGTTTCTCAGTCACAGGGAAGAGGATGAACCTGAAGATATAAATTTGAGCATAGTCTACATTTGTATACATGAAGATGCAAAAAGTAATAAATCCAGGGGCCTGGTGTGGTGTCCCAGTGGCTAAAGTCCTTCTCTTGCATGTGCCAGAATCCCATATGAGGGCCTGTTTGTATCCCGACTGCTCCACTTGCCTTCCAGCTCCCTGCTTGTGGCCTGGGAAAGCAGTTGAGGATGACTCAAAGCCTTGGGACGCTGCGCCAACATGGGAGACCTGGAAGAAGCTCCTGGCTTCTGGCTTTGGATTGACTCAGCTCTGGTTGTTGTGGCCACTTGGGGAGTGAACCAGCAGATGGAAAATCTTCCTCTGTCTCTCCTTCTCTCTGTAAATCTGAATTTCTGATAAAAAAAAAAAAGAAAAGGAATAAATCCAAAGACCAAATCCCAAGACAGGCAGAAATGACCAGTGAAGTCTGAGGATCAAGAGGTGGAGGTGCTTGACACAAAGGTTGCAGAGGGAAGAAGAGACGGACTGTGCCACCTGAAGGGTAGAATGAGGTAAGATGTTGGCAGGTTGTCAACCCTGGTGACCTTGATGTGAGTGGGCTCAGTGGGGAGGGGGAGAAGGCCTGATTAGAGTACACACAGAAAATGGAGCAGAGGGTTATGTAGAGAGCTTCAGGGAGATCCTGCTTAAAGGGATGTGAGGAAGTGGCCAGAAGGGACTATAGAGGTCAGGGATGGCATGCCAAGTCGGTTATCGTTCCCGTTTTCTGCACGGTTCCTCTGACCTGGGGCCGTGCAGCATTCCAGAGACAGGGTGGAGCGAATGTCCCAACCGCTTTGCTGTTGACTTGGCTGTTGCAGGACATGCCACATGCATGAAACATGAGTTCATTTTGGCTTCATGTGGCCTCATTCAGGGGCTAGTCCAGAGAGTGTGCACCCAGACCTGACTGAAACCCTGAAACAAATTTAACTTATATGCAATCTGAGGTAGAAATCCTCAAAAGCTGCTTATTGTAACGCACAGATTTATTACACAGAAAAACCTGACTCAGCTAAGCTCCCCTACCAGCTGCTTCTGTAACCCTCCTACTCCCACTGCTGGAACCCTCAGCCCTCTGTGTCATTGGTCACACACACTTGGTAAGTGATCCATCTGCTTCACATCCTCAGCTCTGTGCTGGCCTGAGCTAAACATTCATGGTGTATCCATGGTGCCTGATACAGATAGTTGCTGGGAAGGGCATGTGTCTGGGGTTCGGAAATCTGCACCATGTCCCGTATCAGGGCTCCTTGGTTCAATGCCCAGCTATGGCTCCTGAGTCCTGCTTCTTGCCAGTGCCAGTCCCAGAAAACAGTAATGATGGCTCGAGCATTTTGGTTCCTACAGCCCATGTGGGAGACCGGAATTGAGTTCATGGCTTCTGGCTGCAGCCTGGCCCAACCATGGCCATGGTGGTGCATGCTCTCGCTCTTCCTCCGTGTCTCCCTGCTCCTCTCTCCCCCTCTCTCTTTCTTTCCCTCCTCCTTCCCCACCCCCCAAAATAACTACACAGGTGATACTGATCTAGCTCTATGTAGTTAGGTATTTGGTTAAGTGAAAGGCTAAAGCCGATGACTTGAGGTTGAGAAGCAGCCAGCAGGTGTGTCTATAGACACAGGCTTCTGTGCCCCTTACAGAGAGTGGTGTACACTGTGGACCTCTGCTGTCACCACCTTTCATACACTCTATGATCGAAGACCAGAAAGACGGTAACAGATGGTCCCTTTTTGTTGTCAAAATCGTGATCGTCCTTCACAGGAAAGTTTCCATCTCACGTGGTGAGCCTCTGGTCCCAAGTCCAGCTAGAATCTTTCCTCTGAGTATCCATAGCTTGTGATCTTTAGCAGATGCTTCTGTTAAAGTCATTTGGATTCTTGCTTTAATTTTGTCCTCTCTCTCCTCCCCTATCAGAAACTAGTATTGTTAGGACCCAGCCCAGAGTCACACACATTTCAGTAAATGTTTGTCAGTGGAAGAACAAATGAATGCACAGATGGTTCCCTTTGTGGTCCTCACAGCGTTTGTACACCATGCACACCGTGGACCCTGCACGCCGTGGGCCAGCAGAGTCTAGCTAACTCCATTGTTTGGCAGAGTCAGGAGCCTTTTGTCTTGTCCTTGGGTGATTCCTGAGTGACTCCCCAACAGAGAAAAGACAGAAAAAGATACATGCAGTCCTTGCTCATCTAATCCTTTGTAATCTGGTTCCTTCTGATAAAACTGCTTCATAGTCAGTGGTTTGACTCCGGCTTTCTTCCCTCTGCACTCTTCTTATAACATTTTACAGTGTTTATGATGAAAGCTGTTTTAAAATTCCACTCTGGTGTGAATACCCACAATTTTCCTATCATGAAACAAAGTACCATCACCAGCTGCTCCCAAATACACAGACACTCACACACACACACAGAGACACTCAGACACAGACACACACAGAGACACACAGGCACAGAGACACTCAAACACAGACACACGCACAGACAGTCTCACACACACAGGCACACAGAGACACTCAGACACAGACGCACACACAGGCACACAGACAGACACACGCACAGACACTCTGACACACTGTGTTTTGATTTGCCATGAAATGGAGGTCACATTAGCAGTTTGCTACTTTTTTGTTGAGAAGGTTGAAGCTCTAAGTCTTCCAGTCTGTTCAGTGGCATTAGCATAGCCTACCTGCGATTTCGAGTAAGGTGACGTCTAAGAAGGGTGATGCGGAGGCCCAGTGTCTCCCTGGCATGATAGGAGAGGCAGGGGCCTGGAGGCCAGCGGTGACCCTACTTTCACTTCAGTCACTTCTGAACCCCGCAGCTTGACTTGTAAAATGACAATGCAGGCATATTGTGAGAATCCAGCCAGAACCTCTGCAAGCTTCCACTAGCTTCATGGATCTGTACAAACACTGAGCACAGGAACAGCTTTCTCTGTGGCTGACACGCCCACGGGGTGCAGATGCCAGCATTCAAACTCCAGTCCTCTCCCTAGAGGATGTCTTTGAGGAGTTTTGGCTACTAATGTTAACCATCCATGCTAAGCTGGCGCCTTTTCTGTGCAGCTCGACTGCTTTCATGTGGGCAGATGTGTCAGTCTCAGGAAATAGGTCCCGACCAGCATCAGCCACTAGTGGCGGCTTTCCTTCCCTTAATCGGCGTGTGTTCTCCCACCCTCCCAGCACCAAGGGCTGGCCGTGAAGACCAGTGCAGGGAGGCACGGAGCGCATTTGCTGAGAAGTTACCCTTGACAAACGGCCCCCTGGTGAAAGAGAAGCCCCCTCTACTCTCTCTCCCTGCCTGAGCATAGTTATGTGAGGATGCAACAACCAAAGCTGTGAGGAGCCACTCCACAAATACGGAGCCACAAGCCTGGGCATGGTAAAGTGTATCTCTTCTCCTCCCCCAAGCGGAACCAAAGTTCAGAGCCAAGAAAACACAGATGTGTCACTCTTTCCTAAAGCTAGTGTAGTGAGATTAAATAACTTGCCCAACATCACAGAGCTAATATGAGATAAAGCAGGAATGGAATCCAAGTCCTAATTCCCAAATGACTGCCTTGCATCTCTCCTCCCCCGCCCCCTTCGCTCTCTCTTTTAACCTCCAGCCATCTTCCCAGCCCTTCTACCTTCCAACATTCTTCCTAGGCAGTCAGTCCAGGCTCATGCTTTATAGGAAATCATTTCGGATTTCAATTCCTAGCCTTGGACCCTTCAGTAAGTTGATTGCTTAGGTGGCTCATGGGCTTTCTCACTCTCAAATTTACTGACAAGCTCCTTGGGTCTAAATTTCTCCTCTAACAGCAAAGCATATCTGTTCTTTCCTTCAATACACCTTTGATGTAGCTGTTTAGTTCACGGGCCCTCATGTTCCTTGTTATCACATGGTGTTGAGCACAGATATGGGCTTTGAGATCGGACGGCATTTAGCTTCCACCAGTCTTCAGTTGGAGAATCATGGGCATAGCCAAGCAAACAGATGCAGGTGGAATGTTTGGAAAGGATGATCAGAGTCATAGCGGCAATGTGAACTGCCAAAGGACTATTGGCTCCTGGACCTTGGTCAGACTGCCCTTGTCAGCAGGGAAACCAGTTTCACTGTCCCCAGCTACTACCACAGCCCCGTGACATCCTGCAGCCACATGCCATCCTGCCACTGCAGCCCCATGGCATCACAATCCCACCCCATGGCCACCTCAATCCCATGCCATCCTGCCACTGCAGCCACGTGCCACCCTGCCAGTACAGCCATGTGCCACCTTGCCACCACAGCTCTGTGCCATCCTGCTGCAGTGCATCTGGTGAAGTCCTAGCCTTGCCCATGTTCTTCCCATCCTGTCATTGGAACTCAGCATGGCCACCAAATCTGTGATCTCTCTTCTTCCCATGCTTCTCTAGCACCAGACATAGTAGGCAGCTTCAGATGGCTTGTGGAGTTGGAAGATAAGTTTATTTGTCTGCAAGTGATTTTCAGCTCCATGCCTTGTTCTTTCATAATGTGCATTTGCAGAAGCTTTTTGAAGACTTATCTTTCCAGTAGAATGTGTCTTGTTGCTGGTCTCCTTTCCCCTGCCCTGTGCGTGACAGTTTCTGTACTTGCAACCACCTAGCAGGGACCCTCAGTCCTCCACCCACCACCAAGGACAGCAAGGATATAACCCCATCATATGGTCCTTGTTCTAAGACCACTTCTGCAAACAGACTCCCAAGGAGGGAGTTAGGACAGGCAGGTTAGTAGGCGAGCCCTAAAAACCTGTACTTTCACAGAAGCCAGGGTGGCAAGGATAGAGGGAGCTTCCCCGTGATGTGGTGGAGTGGAGGCCTCAGCCAGCCCACCACCTTGCACACGCACACACAGCATCCCTGCTTGCCACTGAGCCTGTGGGTTCCTTCTGCTCACTTGCCCTCTCTGGCCTGAGTGGCCAGGCCTGCTGCTCAGCAGCAGAGCTCACTGCAGAGCCATCACGCACCCTGGAGCCCTGCAGAACCTGGCAGCTTTTCAGGCTCTCACACAGAGCTGGAGCTCCAATTGCTGTTGGTCCTTACTTGTCCCCAGGTGCAATGAGGATGACAGTCATTGTCCTTGGATGCCGTCAAGGCAGAAACATAACCTCGGTGTGGGCAGTCCCTACCGCCAACAGCAAGTTCCTGAGCAGGGAAATGGGTCCTGCATCTAGGGGATAGTGGGCAGGTCCCTGAAGAAGGGTCCAGACTGGAGCGCTGCCTAGTTGCTTATGCCTAAGCTCGTTATGCCAGGAGAGGGAAGCAGTTGTACACTGGAGGACAGAGGGTCTGGCACCTACATTCTACCAGTGTTTGTGTCCAATTCCTAGGTTTACTGTGTAACTGGTTCAAGTCTCTTTCCCTTCCTCAACTTCTGACGTCTCATTTGGAAAATGGGTTCCAACGCCACAGCACCTTGCCCTATTGCAAAGTTAAGTCCACCAAGACCCTGGGTGTGAAAGCCCTCAACTGGCCACTTTGCAGGTGCGAGGGAGTTATGTGAATGTGGCCAGATTGTAAAGGTGTGCACTCCTGCGATGGTGAGGCCTGGGACAGACTCAGGGCTGTCCCTTGTGCTTCAGGGGCCAGAACACTAGGGCTCTACCTTAAGGAGGAGACATGGTGAAGAGAAGAAGGGAGAGAGATCGGAGCAGAAGAATCCTAGAAGATGAAAGAATGAAGCCAACATGTATTAACCACCTGTGCCAAGCGCGATGTGTGGTACCTGTGCCTGGCACGTTGCCCATAAGGAAGGTGATTCTTTTAGAGGAATTCAGGTTAGCTGATGCAAGACACACACAAATATAATTTATCTGCCAAACAACCAAGAAATGGGCTGACTTGTGGCATAGCTCGACCTGGAACTTGCAGTGTGTCCCTTGAATTCTCCACTCTCCTCCTCTTGTCTCTGCTTTCCCCACACTGGCTGTGGTCCCAGTAGGGATGTGTTAGCCGAGGTGGAGATAGCAGTTCACACCTTCCCGATATGTAGCCTCTGAACACTGCGGAAGAGGGGCGTGCTCTGCCCACCTGCCTGCTCAAAGCACGCTGGGGCACTAGCATCAGTTACACACCCTCCCTGACCATTGACCTGGGAGAATGTGCTGTGCTCACTGGCTTGGTCTTACCCAGAGCATAAGGGCTGGCAAGCAGTGGGCTCCCCAGAGTGGGAGGTCTAAAGAGATGAAGTAGACACCGGGCAGCAGAAGCCACGGATATGACCACCTCACGCTTCCTTTCTGTCGTTCTGGTCACACACCCTCTTAATAGCTCTTGTAGGAAATGAATGAATGATTGGCATGCAGCTTGAGAGGGGCGACTGTGGTGTTAAATCCAGTCTCATGACTGCCTGTGCTCAATGCTGACCACGTGGCCGCATCTGTCCCTTTGTCTGGCATTGAACCTGGAAGGCGCCAACCTGAGGAAATGTGCTTTGGGATGGATACTCAAGAGCAGCACCCCGCAGTGTCTTCAGCATTGCCAAATACCTGCTTCTCTTCCGGTGTTTGCTCTGGTGGGAACAAGCAGTTTGACTCAGCTGTCATCTTACTGTTTAGGTTCCCTCTGACTTATTTATACATAGAAGCCCTCTCATCCTGCCTACAGGAGATAATGGATGCTTTGGCCTGAGTGTGGGTCACTTAACTGTTCCTTTCCAGAGCCTGTCCCTGCTTGGCCTGTGCCCATGGTGTTGTCCCTTGTTACAGAACACATCCTCCTTTCCACTGTACTGACCCCAAATATCTCACCAATTCAGTTGTGTCATTGAAAGCCGAGTGGCTGTCGTGCGAGGCTGTGCACGGCTGGTGCTCTCGACTTTGTAACATATTTGTATTTCGGAGCTGTGTGATGCATACCCCTCATACCCCTCACAAGTAGTCTGCTGCTGATCCCTGCTGACTTCCGGGGCTACCACGTTTCTATGAAGTGTTACATTGTGTTTGCCTCATGGATTTTTCCATCCTGTTAATTTGCCTTTACTGTTTTAATTGCTGCTTTGTACTCGACAAGCCTTTATTGGTTTATCCAACGAATGTTCAGCCAATAACTAATTAAGTATTCCTCCATGAGTTACTTCCAGTTCACATTACAAACAGTATGATAAATATCGCTGATCTTTTTTTTTTTTTTTCTGGTCTTTTCCACCGTTTTCTCAAGATACATTCCCCAAAGTGGGTTCTAGATGAGCATTTCCGTAGCTCTTAAAGCCAACAGCCATTGGCTGAGTGTCCATGAACTAGTTTTCTCACGGTCCTAGTCATTCATGGGGTGAAACTCATGCTTGTTTTTTTTTTTCCCAGTGTGTGAGTAAGCTGGCTAACTTCCCAGCACTCCCCAACTTTCTGTCTACCTCACTCCTGCCCAACACCATGTCCCTAGGTGTTTACGTGCAGGTTGATTTACAGCATGACGTTTCCTGCTATTTTGCGGGTGTAGCCTTAGAGCACGGAGCTGCATAAATGACCAAAGAACCACCAGCAGCACTGTCCTCTTTGTCCACCATCATGAAACACAGTGTGTCCTCCTCCCGGATTTTTATGTGGAAGCCCTTTCCCCAATGCAATTCTATCTGGAATTGGAACCTTCAGGAACTAACTCAGTTTAGATGAGTGCATGAAGCTCGAGTTCTCATGATGGCGTGACCACAGGAGACACGGAGAGCTTGCTGTCTTGCCAGCACCCTGCTCACCCTTACAAGGACACAGCAGGAAGAACACTGCCATCCAACAGCAGCTGCCACACCTCCCGAGGCCTCGATGCTGCCCTTTCCTGGCCTGCAGAACTGTGAGCAATTGTGTCTACTGTTTAAACAACTGATCTGTGGTGGTTTGCTTAGCAGCCTGCACTGACTTACACTCAGAATCACTCAATCCAACTGTTTGCCATGTCAGTAGACATTTAAGGAGATACTGGATAGATCATTTAGAATTTGTTGTTTTCTTGGCAGCTCCCTTCATTGAATGCTAGAAGTGAACAGGATGGCTTAATGGTGAGGGGTGCCTGGTGAGGACAGGCAGTGGGCAGATGAAGGGACTGCAGTGAGGGCCTCCGGGCCAGGCTCAGGAGCTTGGTTCAGCTGAAAGCAGCTGGTGTCAGGAAGGTTTGGGCACAGTGCTGCCATGAGCTGATCAGCAGGACAGGAAGCTGACAGCAGTGCCTATAAAACTGTATCACATAAAATAAATTAAATACATTTTTTAAAAAAAGTAAAAAAAAAAAAAAGAAATATTCTCATTTCTCAGTTTTTTGAGGGGTGAAGATTTACAAACATACTATGGAGAGTTCTCCAAAGTCATGTGTCAGTCACTGACAGGGTGTCCTGGGCCAAAGCTTAGCACATCCTCCATCTGTCCAGGCCGCCCAGCTACCCCATTTCCCGGGCTGCCAGTGAGCCTGTGGGTTCACTAATTGTCCGCCAGAGGCAAAGCACTCAGGGCCAGGTAGCTCTCAGCAACACACCTTGACAGCTGAATTCATGCTCCAAGAGAATATTCAGACTAACACTGTTCTCATGGAAGTTGCTGAATAATAAGGCCAACAAATGTTGATTCCTCACATGAAAATATGTTACCACTACAACCACTTTTAATTATGACATGAGAGTTCTTCAAAATGTTCATGGAAATATGGAATTAAGAGAAGAGCTTATTTGGGTACAATTTTTAATCCCTGATCGTATTTTCCTAGTACATATTTTCCATGAATTTTGTGATTTTTCAAACTGTTTTATGTTTATTTATTTTGAACGAACTACAAAAAGGAAAAGAAAAGAAGTTCTTCTGTTTGTTGCTTCACTCCCCAGATGGCCGCAATGGGCAGTGCTAGGCAGGGCGGAAGTTAGGAGCTAGGAGCTCCATGGGTGTCTCCCATGTGGATGGCAGAGCCCTTAGGACATCGTCCACCATTGACAGGGAGTTGGATTAAAGGCAGAGCAGCCTGTACAGGAGGCAGCACCCATCTAGGGTGTTGGTGTTGCAGGCGGCAGCTTTACCCACTGCACAGTCACACCAGCCCCTTAATGAACTTCTGAAGGCGGTTCATATGCATGGATGCCAACATGTTTTGCACCAAAATAAATGCATCTTTTAATTGCATATTTCTAGGGGCAGTTTGAAGTACTCTTTTTTCTTTTAAGATTTATTTATTTTTATTAGAAAGGCAGATTTACAAAGAGGAGAGATAGAGGGAAAGTTCTTCCATCTGGAAGAACTCCCAAACGGATCCGAAACCAGGAGTCAGGAGCTTCTTCCTGGTCTGCCACATTGTGTAGAATCCCAAGGCTTCGTGCCTCCGTTGCCTTCCCAGGCCACAAGCAGGGGAGCTGGATGGGAAGTGGAGTAGCTGGGGCATGAATGGGGCCCATATGGGATCCCGGTGCTTGCAGGGGGAATGTTAGCCTGTTGAGCCATTGTGTCAGGCCCAGTACTCTTGTGCTTGTAAAGCTGGATGTGTGTTGGCTTTTCCTCCATCAGATCCCTCCCTCCATTCCTAGGTAAGTAGTCTTGCCTGCACCGCACAACCACCATCTGCTCTGTCATCCAGATTCCCATGGAAGAAAGGAAAAGCACAACTTCTGTGACCCTATGGGGACTGTGTGAAGCATTTGCATTTGTACCATCTCACTTAATTTTTACACAAACCTGGGTAAGTTACCATTTTGGTCCTGGAGGAGAAGGCCACACAGCAATGCCTAAGTTTTACAAGGCAGGATTGAGTTGGAGAGCCCACTTGTAGATGCTCTGCATTCGCTGAGTGCCCGTGGTTTACCTGGGACAGTGTGATACAGCAAATCTCTTCAGAAGAGCCACAGGCCAACACTGAGAGTCAAAGGGACACCAATTTCATTACAGAGGCTGCATTTCAAATTCCTGTCTCTGCTTCCTTCCATTTTCCGATGAAGTATGGCAAGGGACACTTCGCATCATGTTCTGTTTCCCTCAAATAAACTGTACCAGGAACTGCTCTCCAAGGCAGCGGAAGGAGCAGGGGAGCAGCCCTGGTGGAGATCCTTCTGGGAGAGGCTAACTCAGAATTCTGTGAGTGCCACTTAAAATCAGCAAGAGCCCTTTCAGGGATCCAGGCAGAGCAAGTTGCACTGTGAGGTATAGGAAGCTTGCTGAGGTCAATTGCACTTGAGCAAAGGTGTGTCTGCAAAACTATGGTCTAAGGAGAAGGAGGGAAAGGGCGATTATTTTTGTCATTTATTTGTTTGCTTTATCTTAGGTATTTAAACGACACAGGCCCACCCTTTGCTTCTCTCCCCAGATGTCTGCAACAACCAGGACTAGACCAGATTAAAGTGAGGAACACAACTTGGTTCTCCCATGTGGCAATATGGACCCAACTACCTGAGCCATCCATCACCTGCTACCTCTTGGGGTATACACTAGCATGGAGCTGGAAGTGGACATGGAGACAGGATTCAAACCCAGGTGTGATGATATGGAATGTGACCAAACCCTTGGCCCTGGGCTTTGAATGAGTTTGCTTGCTGTGAGAAAGTTGGATCATGCTGGTGGCAACAAACTTAACCCATTTCTCTCTTTCTTTTCAAGTCTAGCTTCAGACCATGGCCAGGTGTCTTCCGGGGATTTGAAAGTTTTCAGGCAGCCCAGTCTACCCTATGCCCCTGTTGCTTGCGTCATAGTCCCTCTCCCAGGACTCCTTGTTTGCTCTTGGCAAGGTTAGCCCAGCTCTCGCTCACATGAGGCCAGTGCTCGTGTGAGCCACATCTCTGAGTTGCTCTTCCTTTGTGCCTGGTTCAGGTGTTGTGATCTGTTCTGCTAACTCCTGTAACTGTGCTTCCAGAGTCCCAGGCTGGGAGAGAAGCTCCTGTGCCTTTGGTCGCTGTCTCAGCCTGTTCCCCTCCCGCTACTGCAACCCCACATCCTGGCTGGCGTCCTAATCCTTCTGAGCTGCCGTTCTCCATGGTATGTGACCCTGGGATCACACAGCGTGTTCTCCTTGCTCCCTTGCTATGCACTCACCAGGATGACGGCCTATTTTCAGACCCCTTGGGCCTGACCTCAAGCGCAATCAGAGTCCTCCCACCACGTCCTGGTACTGTGTCCTGAGTAGGCCTCTAGGACTTTGTCTACCCTCACTCTGTTTCCACTCCTAGTATCTGTACAAGTCTGGAACATTTTTGCCAATGCTATAAAAAAGTATTACAATAGACACTTTTTGACAATCACCACATTAGACTAGTAAGGCAGAAAAATTGAATGACTGATCATCTGGGTTGAAGCAGAAACTCAGTGTCTCACTTGAACTTTGAAATTTAATTTGATTTTTAAAAAAAGACCTGCAGCTAACCTCACACCTAGTGGTGAGCATTGAAGTTCTCCCTTTGATGTATTTGTTAATTACCTTGTTTAACCACTTTACAGTGTATTCATATTTAAAACATGATGTAATTGATAAAACTACAGTGTTTTATCTGCTAATTTAAATAATTAATGCTTGAAGCCAGCACCATGGCAGCGCATAGGCACCAGTTTGGGTCCCAGCTGCTCCACTTCCTATTCAACTCCCTACTAATGTGCTTGGGAAGCAGTAGAGGGGGACTCAGATACTTGGACTCCTGCATCTATATAGGAGACCCAGAAGATGCTCCTGGCACCTGGATTCCTCAGATCTGGTCATTGTGGCCATTTGGGCAATGAACCAGCAGGTGGAAGACCTATCTCTTCCTCAGTTCCCTGCCCTCTGGAGACCCTACACTCACGTGGGAGGCACAGAAGAAGCCAGCTTCCACGGGCAGCGAAAGCACATGGAAAGCAGGGAGACAGTTGTTATATAAGGAAAGGCTCCTTCTGGAGGGCAGGAGGAGAGTGTTCTGGTGAACAGGGCACTTTTGTGTGTTTGTCATGGACTGGTTCCTGGCCAGCGGGGAGGGGGTACATCAACAAGCATGCGTTGTAACATGCATGCGCAGTTTAGGCACGCCTGCCTAATGAATTTTGAATCTTAAATGTACTTAGAAATTACCACAACCCCAGAGAGTCCTAAGACTCAGTGAATATTTGATATTATGATAAAATGAACACGTAAGTGTCCAAATTGTGTACCTTTGTTATCAGAAAGAAGCTTTGCTTCTTATTAGCTACATCTCATTATTATGGTCTCCTTCAAGACCAAAGCCCCAGCTGACCACCAGCCAGCGCTGGAGACCAGAGAAGCTTCTCATTAATTTACAGGTCTTCGGGTCCACTCAGATCTTCATATGATGATAGTGATGCCTTCATTATGATAAAGAAGGGATTAGAAACACAAAATTGCAGGAGTCAAAGTGAGGAAAAGTTTGTCCCAGAATAAGTTACTTGGTTTCCTTCACAGTGACCTGAAAGTCCTGACTCACTTGATTCGTCCTCGGCACAAGTTCCATCAATGTATTTCAGAAGCTTGTTACACTTGACTCTGGAGGGCTGTGAGTTATGCACAGTCTAGCTGGAAACCCTTGTTACGATCCCTGATGTGGTGTTTTGGAGTGAACGAGTAGGATTTTTTTAATCTGTTAGAAAAAATATTCACGCAAGGTAATTGTTATTATGAATAAGACTTCAGAGAGTATGCTCAGCGAGTGTTCCCAGGCACTCTGAGGAGCTTTAGAAAGGGGTACTCCGGGGGCAGACATGCCTCACAAACATCAAGCTGAGTTGTAGCAGCTGCACTGTGACCATTTGTGATGACGACAATCAGTCTGGAGCTTCCAGGGACAGACTCTTTATCATTAATCTCATTTAACTTTGAGAGAATTTTGAGTTCATGATTAAAAGGGAATGTCACACATATATCTCAATGCTCATAACACATGAATACTTGGGGGCCTGGCGTGATGGCGTAGTGGTTAAAGTCCTCGCCTTACATGCCCGGGATCCCATATGCTTCCCATCCAGCTCCCTGCCTGTGGCCCAGGAAAGCAGTTGAGGACGGCCCAAGGCTTTGGGCCCCTACACCCACGTGGGAGACCTGGAAGAGGCTCCTGGCTTTGGATCAGCATAGCATCAGCCGTTGAGCTCACTTGGGGAGTGAATCATGGGTCGGAAAATCTTCCTCTCTGTCTCTCCTCTCTGTATATCTGCCTTTCCAATAAAAAATAAATAAATAAATAAAAATCAAACATGAATACTAGTTAAGGTGGTTTATTTTTGGTTGCATTTTTTTTTGTTTTTAGCTATGAGATGGTTGAACTGGCCATGTCAACCCCAAACACTGTATTTTTCAGCCTGTTTGTCATTATCCTTGATCGATATCGGGGTGAAGAAATATAAATTGTAGTTATCAGTTGTACAGATGACCCAGAACTGGAAGGAGCACAGGTTAACTGAACTACAGACTCAGGGTCAACAAGGATTTGAACACATTCCAAAAGAGGGCTGAAACAAGAGAGAGTGAAACAAGCTCAGCAACACAGATCCAGGACTGACACGCTCTGGGTTGGCATCGTTTGGGGTGAGGAAGACCCATAGGTTTAACCAAAAGCAGTCTAGACATGTGTCAGTCGTGTGATGGGCTGGCATCGCGCTCTCTCAGGAGAGCACTGAGCTTGCAGCGTCCTAACCTACAACCCGGCAGACACACTCCACTTGGACAGAAGACAGTGATAACACTGGAGACCAGAGGGCAAGTAGGACTGGGAATGACCCGGAGACAAGTCTCAGAGGATCCATTCAAAGACCCAAGAAGGTTTAGTCTTAGCGGCAGCATGCCCCAAGTAGCTGAATGGCAACCAGGAGATCGCTTTCATTGATCAGCTGGTCAGCCACTTCTCCAATGCGTAGCCAAGCACAGAATCTGGATGAAATGTATAGAATGGGAGATTTCAAGTTCAGAAGGCATTTATCCCATCACGGCCAATGAAACCTAGGAGAGGCTTCTTTGTAAAGTGTTGGGTTCCTTGGGGTAGCAACATATCGGTGGTAGCTGAATCCACAGAAATGTTCCCATTTCCCTAGAAGAGGAGGGGGTGGTGAGAGGATGCAGGAGAGAACCCGAAGAAAGTCTCACACTTTGAAACAGCCCCGGGCTTGATGTGAATTGGCAGCTTAAACTCAGATCCCACATTGGAATACTGGATTGGTTTGAGTCCTGGATGCCCTACTTCCAACCCAGCTTCCCATGACAATACCAGGGAAGGCAGATGATGGTCTAGGTATCTGGACTCATTCCCCATTCCATGGAAGAACTAAATGGTCCCATGGCATCTTGGGATGCCCGTCTCATAAAGCTGGAGTTTGAGTTCTCACTTTAATGCCAGCTTGCCGCTAACACATACCCTGAGCGACAGCAGGTAATGGCCCAAGTGCTTGGGTCCCTGTGGCCCCATCAGAGACCAAGAAGAAGCTCCTGACTGCTGGCTTTAGTCTAGCCCAGCCCCAGCTGTTGTGTCTATTTAGGGAGGGAACCAGCAGATGGAAGATGTGTGTCCTTCTTCCTCTTCTAACTCTGTCTTTCACAACAACAAATCTTAAACACACACACATCCCTCTCTTAAGCTTCTATTCTTCCTAAGGCCCCCAGGCTAGGCTGTTTATTCTAGAGGGAGAAAATCTAATGACTTTCCAATCTAATGAAAATTCAAAGTTGTGTTAACAAATTGGATTTGGCAGATAAAATACCCAAAGCTCCTTTTATCTGACATCATTTGATGTTATTTGTTATTGGACATTGTTCTGCTAATTGGCTTCTGGAGCTGGCTGCCTGCCTGCTCTGAGGGTCAAAGGGGCTGCCCGTGTGGCCTCGCAGCCCTGCTGAGGGGTGAGCCGTGAGCTCAGAGTGCCGGGCAGCTGGAGGCCAGAGGTCTTTTCCCAGGACAGAACGGTTCCTGGCCCGGAGGCCTGAGGCTGAGGCCCACGGGAAGGCATCTGTCCTTTGCCTCCAGGTCCACCCGTCCTGAAGAAGACTTGGGACAAAGCCCCACTTGTGTAGTTTTTGGACAGGACACTCAGAAAGAACACGGCTGAGAAAGGAAGGTGTTCTGAACTAGCACTGCTTTTCAGTCTGCAATAATGCTGTGTTTGTGCTGGTCAACTTCTAATCTAATCTTTAACTTCTGAAGTTCTGTATTCACACTTTGATCAGCAAGGAACTGCTCAAGGACCTGCGCTAGGTCCAGGCGTGGGCAGCATGGCTCTTTCCACTTTTTAAGAAGACGGCTAACTCGATAAATCTGTGAGATGTGCCTGCCTCCGGCCACTCCCGAGTGCAGTTTGGATACTCCTTCCCGGAGTTGGTGTCTTGTTGCCTCTGCCCTGGGGGATTGCGTGCCTTTTGTTTTACTGGGAGTTTCTCCCTACACAGGACCAAGTGCTCAGCGTTTCTTGGGAAATAATCCCAGAAAATATCAGGAAGCGAACAGTGAGGAGTCTAGGCAGGGAACCGGCTGAGCAGGTCACCAACTGCTTGGGTCAAAGGACTTGGGGACATGGAGGCCGCCCTACTGCAGAGTCCTAGCTCAGTGGCTGTGCAGAAGTCACAGCTTTTTGTCACCCAGGTGCATGGGGCATGTTGTCTGACCACATTGTTGGTGGCATGCAGAGCTCCTGTTAGGCCCCGGTGTGTGTGCGATCGCCATAGCCCCTGACACATGAGCATGGCTGCTTTCAATGTGAAAGATGGTCACGAGCTCCCCGTGTGATTCATGAACGGGCCAGTCGGCAGCAGAGAAAAGCTAGCACAACCCCTTGGGCTGCAGTGCCGAGGTCCTGGAGCCACCGAGCTTGGTCTCTCCTCCGCCCTCCTCCAGGGCTGCCCAGGAATCCACTTCCTCCTCTGTGGAGCAGATGCTCTGCCCCCAGGAACGGTTGCAAAATGCAGTCACGGGCACTTCAGGAAGCAGGTGTAAATGTTGGGTGTTACCTGTTTGTTACCTTTAATTTTAAAAAAGTAGATACTTATGCTAAACTTGGGAATAAGCTGCTAGAATGCAATGCCAATGAGGTTTAACCTCTTGGGATCAGCGGGGGTGGGGGTCAGCTTTGCTTGGATTACAGCGTCCTAGTGAAGTCCAAGTTCCAAGTTCATCACATGCAATTTCTCTCCTCTGGAGGCCTCACGGGTGAGGTATCAATTTCATTTCATAATAAGCAGGCCGACACCACCCTGTTCTTCAGTGACAATACTTCCTCCGCACCAGAATCAGGACGCACAGGGCATGTACAAGGGAAGGAAATAGCAAACACAAGCTGTTACAATGGACAGTCAAGTTACAATCAAAGAGCACACATTCACTTTGAATTTTAATAAGTCAAGTGGGTTTGGTTGTTGTTTGATATTTGGCCAGCGTCCCGGTTCAGATGCATCCATCTACAGAGGGCAGGGAGGAAATGCAATGTTTGTCAAAAGGAAGCCTGCCTTTGATCCGGCCTGGGAGTGACTCTGGCTCAGCTTCCGGTTCAGGGCTGTCTCCCACTGCCTCTTGCTGGGTGTGGGTGTACTCATGGGAAGTGCCCCAGTGTTAAGGGTCCCAAAGCCCTTGCAGGCTTAAAAGAAAGCTGGGACAAGCGTCCACATCAACACAATTTTGAGTGTGATTTGGTGACAGTCATATATCCAAACTGCTTTCCCCACCTCCCATTGCTGGAACCCACACCAACAAAACAAAACAAACACAAACTTTTGCTATAGAATTTCCCTCTCCCCTCCCCCACCAGCACTGGCACTGCCAGGGAGAGGAGACAAAATCCCAATCCCACAATGACATTGGCATGTGAAGAAGCCCAAAATGGCTAGCCTGCCCCCATAAATCATGGAGGAAAAACAGGTGACAGGCAGACACTTGTGCCCACGTGACTGCCTCTTCTGCCAGCACACGCTGAGTGCAGGGCACAGAGCACACAGCAGGTGTGGCTCACGAGCTCAACCTCGACTGCTGAGCTGCTGACCAGCCCAAGAAAGAGCAGGAAGGAATGAAGGCAGGACAAGCTGATCTGATGAGAGGATCCAGTGACAGCTGCCCCGATGCCCAATGCTCTTGACAGCAGCTGCGTGACTCACTCACTCTTGGTTAGAAAATGTCCCCCTGTCCAGGTGACAGCTGCATGTCAGCTCTCCTGTGCCATCACCCTCTGCCCCTGCGTGCTCCAGACATGCCATGTCCTTCCACATGCCACCTCTGTTTTTCTCTTCATAGGGAAAGCCCTGCCTCTCTAGGTCAAGTGCCTGCTTGTTTTGTAAGACTTGGTTCAAGTTCCCGCTCCTCTGAGCTGCTGCCCAAGTTGTGAGCTGAGTCTAGCTGCTCCCTTCTGTGCCTGTCTGGCTCCACGCCTGTCCATCTTGCATGGTGCCTGAGCCAGACTGCTCTGCCAGTGTCTGTCCACATGTCTTGTTCCCCACCCAGATCACTGGGACAATCTCCCATGTGGTGTCTGGCACACAACGATTGCTTCATGAAGGACTGCCAGTTGCTCACACCTGCATCATGGTCTGTCACACCACTAAAAGGACACTGGTGTTTTGGAGGTGAGGCAGCAAGATCCATAAACATTCCTTTGCTGAAAACAAAGTCTGGTCACAGGGGTATAGGTGCAGCCTGGAATGCCAGAATTAGCCCAATGTGGTAGGTGCAGCCAGAAGCAGGGCAAGGATGGTGGCCCTGACAGGCCAGAATTGTGGAGGCTCAACATGGAAAGCAGCCTGATGACAAAATCCCCAAGGGCCATCCTGGAGCAGCAGAGGTTCCAGGTAGCCATGCAGTGATCTCATGGTCCCAGCGCCTTCCGCAGACCTGACGGTTTCTTGCTTTTATTTTCTTTCAGTTAAGCCTCATAGTCTTAAAGTGAGAGGGCGCCTAGCGAGCAGGTGGGGCAGCAGAACGAAGCTAACCCAGGAAACCAGGCAAGTCCTGGACAGTGAGCTGCCAGAGCTGAGGCACATATGGAAAACCAGGATGGCAATAGAAGCAGCTTCAGAAGGACAGTCAGGCCAGATGGTGCTGCTTCCCCACCGCGCTCGTTGCTCCTGTAGACCTCAGCTGCCCTGCCTGTCAGAGGAAAGTGGTAGAGGGTTTTGCACGTGTGTTTTACCCACATGTTGTACATTGGAATATGTGCTACACAATAAACCTAATAGATCTAGCAGGTAAAGCAGAAGGAGCAGGAAGGGACCTGTGCCCTTCCCGAGCACGCTCCAGCCCCTCCCTCAGAGGACACAGTCTGCATTGGAAGAGGTCTGCAAAGCATCACATGGGTTTGCTTATTTTGTCCCAGGGCTGCTAAACTCCAATGACCCTGAAGGCCAAATGAGTAACAGCAGTCTGCTCACCAGGGCTGTGCTGGAACTGCTGCCAGCCTCCAGGTGATACAGGAACATAGGCCATTTTCAGGACCAGATGTTTCGAATAAAGCCAATGCCTTTCAGACTTTCACTTAGTAGTGCTACCTGCTACCCTCCTGGTGTTTTGCTTCTGGAAGGCCAAGCTGCAGTCCCTGCGCTGTCCTCTGCATCAGAGATCCAGTCCTGTGCTTTGGAAAGCCGGCGTCGGTAGGGCACAGGAAGAGGGCCTCAGAAGTGGAGTCAAGGCTGGGGCTGCAGTGGCGCGTGGTTTTCAGTGTCCCCTTTGGACTGGCCTCTGGGCCCAACCCCGTGCTACACAGGTAAAAAGATTTAGCAGCCAGGGGCCCGTGCCATAAATCACTGGCCGAATCCTCACCTCACAAGGACCTTGCAAGCAATCCTATATGAGCACCGGTTTGTGTCCCAGGTGCTCCACTTCCCTTCCAGCTCCCTGTTTGTGGTCTGGGAAAGCAGTCAAGAACAGCCCAAAGCCTTGGAATCCTGTACCCATGTGAGAGACCCAGAAGAGGCTTTGGGCTCCTGGCTTTGGATCAGTTCAGCTCTGGCTGTTTTGGCCACTTGGGGAATGAACCGGCAGGTGAAAGTTCTGTGTCTTTCCTTCTCTTCATAAAAAAGTTGAGCCATTGCGCTAGGCCCTCCCACATACAATTATAACTAATGGGTCGCCTCCTTCCATTTGTTCTTGTTAGCCCCAACTGCTGACAGTAAGAATGGAACATTTATTTCTTTTTTTTCCCCTTGTATAACAAATTCAACAATGCTTTAAAGAGTTCATGGAAAAATGTCTTGAAAGACAAGGCATTTTGAAATTTGGGCATACTCTTTTCCATAATCTGCATTTTTTCATGAACATCTGTAGTCCCCACGAGTTTCTGAGTGCCAAGGGCATTCATGGGGCTGCCCGAGAAGTTTAGGATGACTACACTGGAACAGGTGCACCCTAGGGATACACACAGCTCTGTCAGACATGGGGGAGGGGAGGATGGATTGTGTTACAGGGATCCTGGAACAGATGCATCTTAAACAGGCAAGAGTCGTGGGAAATATTGACCCCATGAGCGTTGTGGGAAGCTGCAGGGCCAGTGGCCAACCGGGGAAGGAAGTGGGCTTTGCCGAGTCATGGGAGGAAGGGGTTGGCCTGGGGAATTGCTGCCTCTGGAGATGCAGACACGACTTTACCCTCAGCATCCCCAGGACTGGCTTGGTTTGCATTAAGACTTTTTTTCTGCTCTTTGAGCAGTATGCAAGGACCAAGGAGCAGGTTCCTCTGATCATCTGAGTTATCCTGAGACCTTTTCACTTTAACTGAGCCCAAGACTCAAAATGTAAGAGAGAGAGAATGAAGGGACGCATCCAATTCCACAGACACTAACAGGAGCCCAGCTTTGAATGTATAAAATGGAAACCCCACTTCAAGTATGAAGCCCCCAAACAGTGTGGAGATTCTTTAGAAGGCTGGAAATAGACCCACCACGTGACCCAGCAGTCCCACTCCCTGATATTTATCAAAAACACCGGAACACAGCCTGTCGGAGATCCCTGCACCACGTGTTCACAATAGCCAAGATTTAGAATCAACCAAAGGGACCCTCATCAGACGAATAAAGAAAATGTGGTATACATGCAGAATGGCATATTGAACTAAAAGAATGAAATTCTGCCATTTGCAGCAAAATGGATGAAACTGAAGACCATTTCATTGAGTGAAAAAAAGAAGACCAGAAAGACAAGCCCTGCGTGGTCTTCCTCACGTGGAGGTACAATGTAAAAAAGAGGAGTCCTGTGCCCATGAGGATTGCTGCTAAAGTAGTTCCGTAAAACCTTTATACCTCTGTCCAACCAATGATTAAGAATGTCAAACTACTATAGATTTAATGATCTATGATTTCTCTAAAATAGATGGTATGTGGCTGAAATGGTTGTTTTTCCATTCAGTGTTGTTTACAGCAGTTGTCTATACTCCCACTGACGAGGGTCTTTTTGGTTTTTACTTGCTAAACGTATTATTAAGCCTTTTGACTGTAATGTAAATTCAAATTATGTTATCTCAAAAACTAGAAAGAGACATAAAGGAAGGGGGAAGGAGAGAGAAGAGGAGGGGGAAGGGCAAGGAAGGAAGGAGGGGATCATAACGCTAGATTTGTGTCTGTGAACCACACTGAATTTATTCAAAACTAGGTAAAAATTAAATAAAGCAAAAACAAAACACAAAGCACACACCTGCTGAAGCCGTGCCCCGGCCCCACCCTGGACCCTGACATTCCCACTGGACAGTAGGCAAAGCTCCAGAATTTCTGCAGGGCTGGCTTGCAAAGGAGGCAGGCTTCCAAACGCAGGCAGAGGAGCCCCCGAAACGAGGCTGGTGGTCGCATGGCTGTCCCAAGTGTGAAGCCAGGCAGCGGCTGGTATAGGGGAAACTTCCGCCTGCAGGGCAGAGCCTGGGTCCGGGCAGCCCGGCCCTAGTTAGCAGGGATGAAATCCCATGGAGGGTTCCACCGCTCTACCCTCTTCTCATATTACAAACAGGCTCGGGATGCCCCAGAGCTGAGCACTGACTAACGTGAATTGCAGCAGCCACAACCATTGTCATAGGCCCAAAGCAGCGTAAATACAGCAATTGAGAGTCATCCCACTGGGGCAGGGGACTTCCCTGCGAGCAGGATGCAGTCCCAGGGGAAGGGGAAGAAGCTCGGCCAACCAGAAGACTGGATCGTCATTATGCACTCAAGGTAATTTGCCCAAGGTCAAGAGCCAGCAAATAGCTGCTCAAAGAAGGAAAGCATTCATGTGCCCTGGCACTGCAGGGTGCAGGTCCGGACTGCTGCTTGGGGTTTAGAGCCGTGGATCTGCTAGATCTGACATGTCAGCATGCCTGGCTCTGATGCCCTAATCTAGCTTCCTGTCAGTGGATGGTTCAAGTGGCTGGATCCCTGTCACCCTTAGGAGGCCTGCATTGAGCTCCTGCCTTTGGCCCAGTCCAGTCCTCTCTGTCTCTCTGCCCAGCCAAATAAAGGCATAAGTATTTTTTTTTTTTAATTTTAACGTTAGCATTGTTCACATAGTTGAGAAGGATGCACGCCCATGTGGACCTCTGATTAGGATGAGGGTCAGGTATGGAGGAAGGTGGGCGGGACACATGTTTCAGGGTTTTGTTTTTTTCCTGTCTGCAGGGGAGGAGGGGTGAGGGCTGCTCCTTGCCGTCGAAGTGTATCAGCACCCAGGCATGGGGGAAACTCCTTTGATGCTGCCTTACAGACCCCGTGTGGGGAAGAGTGTTCTGAGAATATTACTTGAATGGTTTCGATAGCCCTGAGATGTTGATTTTTTTGCTCCAAGATTGAGAAAATATTTCAAGTTTACTGGTTGACAAAGTTCACGCCAGTGCACCCACAGACCTGGAACATGCTGCAAAGCTTGGCCAAGAGAATTGTCCATTCTGTTCTGCTTTCCGTCCTCTGATGAGGCAGTTGGCATTCCCTACTGACCTAGAAGAGCTGACCTCATGTCCCCATGTGCATCTGGGCAGGCTATCCACTGCACAGATACTGAGGAAGTCCAGTCCTGATACATGCACGCCAAGGTCGGACCACACATCCTGTGATTTTCCCTGTGGCCAGGGTCTGAGTCCAGTGGTCCAGTCGGGGGGAGTGCCCCAAGAAATCTTGCCTGGGGTGACCTCAGCCAGTGCAGGGTCAGGTTCATTCTGTCACCTATGCCAGCCAACACACATACCAGTGGATGCAGCTCAGTCAGCTCTGCCTCAGCCCCACAACTCAAGAACAAACAGGTGCTTCTGTCCAGCCTAGCCAGCCTGCCACAGACCTCGTCCTCATGCATACCAGCAAGTGCCACAGCCTTGTTGCGGTCGGCCCCAATAAACCCTACAGGGCCAGCCCCAGTTTTTGTGCATGCAAGCCTCTGCTATGGCCTGGATCAGCCCAGCTCACATCTCAACCAACTCCCATGCACACCCAAGGGTGCAGCAGCTTAGCTCAGCCCAACCAGGCCCCAGACTCGGCTTTCACATGTGTCAATAGATACCACCACCTTGTCCAGCCTGGCCCACTCCAAGCCCTGGTTCTTGTGCTCACCAGCATTAGGTACGGCTTAACAGGGGAGTACCCACAGATCCCCTATCAAGCATGTTTCCAGTCCTGTATCTTGCATCTGCCAGAGGGTACTGCGGTCCAGTCTGACACGACTCACATCTGTCCTGGCACTTGCCAGCTGGTGCTGCCTTTCTGGCTCTCATGCATGCCAGTAGGTATAGGAGTTAGCCCAGCCTGGCCTGTGCCATGTGGGCTTACCTCCAGTTCCAGCTCTTGCATTCACCAAAAGAAGCAGCAGCCCAGCAAGAAGCCCCATAGTTCCCCTACTAGGGCTGCTCCGAGCCCTGGGCTTGTGTTTGCCAAAAGGTGCTGTAGCCCAGTCTGAGATGGCCCACCCCACGTCTAGGCATTCACCAGCAGATGCTACAGCTTGGTTTAGTCCGATCCACCCCCAATCCTAGCTCTTGCCAGAGGGTGCAGCAGCTTAGTCCAGCCCAGCCCACACCTAGCCCTTATGTGAACTGGCCGGTGTATCCACCTGGCCTGACCTGCACCCTGTCCTGGCTCTCACTCATGACCTGCCTGGTCCACTTCTAGACCCAGCTCACACATCTGCCAATGGGGATGCTGCAGGCCAGCCTCACCTAGCCTGCTTCCAGCCCTGATTCTCACACTCACTAGCGGGAACTGTATCTAGCAGGTGAGTTCCCCAAGTGCCCCTAACAGGCCCACTCCCAGTAATGGATCTTACATGTACCAGAATGACATGGCTGGCCCCCAGTCTTGCCACTTACCAGTGGGTATAACTGCCTATCCCAACTGACATGCACCAATTCTGGCTCTCAGTTATGGGTGTTACAGTTTAGCCCAGCCTGGCCTGCTGTTAGACCTGACTTTCACGTGATCCAGCCAGTCCTGTGGCCTAGCCTGGCCCATCTTGCATCATTCTGGCTCTTGAAAGCACCAATAGGCATTGGAGCCCCACTCTGTTTAGCCCACTCCTAGACCCAGTCCACAGGCATGCTAATGGTTGCTGCAGCCTTGGTCAACCTGGTCTACCCACAGCCCTGACTCTTGCATTCACCAGTGGGAGCTGCAGCCCAGCAGGAGAGTGGGTCCCCAGAGTTCCTCTATGTTTTATGCACAGTGACAGGAGGGCTTTGACCCAGCCTGGCATGGCCCACCTGTACTCTCAGTTCTCTGTGGCAAGTGTTACAGCCTAGCCGAGATGGGTGTGGCCAACATTCTGTCCTGGCTCTGATGCATCCAGTATGTGCTAAAGCCTGGCCCAGCCTGGCCCACAATTGCTGACAAGTGCTGCAGCCTTGTCTGGCTAGGATGGCCCCTAGCTCCTGTGCTTCCAGAGCGAGCTGTGGACCAGTAGGGGAGTGCCCACAGTTCCCCTACCAGGCCTGCTCCCAGCCCTTAATCTCATGCATGCTAGCAGGGACAGTGGCCTTGCTTGGCACAGTCTGCCCTTAGTCCTGTCCCTTGCATGTGCCAGCAGGTACTGCAGTTTGCCTCCACCCAGCCTTTTTCTAGCCCTAACCCCTGCAAGTGTCAGGTGGGTTCCGAGGTCAGGCCTGGCTGAGCCCATCACCTCCCTGGTTCTCGATGTAAACCTGTGGGAGTGCAGTCCCACAGGGGGCAAGCCCACAACTCCCCCATAGAATCTGCCTTCAGATCTTGTTCTCTTGCCTCCTAGTGGGTGCTTTAGCCCAGCCTGAAGCGGCCTACTCCCTGCTCCAAAACTTGTGGGTAGTATCGTGGCCTAACCCAGCCAGGCATGCCCCTCAAGCCCAGTGGGCAGTGGGTGATGCAATTTAGCCCAGGCCAGGTCTCCCATGTCGGCGGGTGCCTTGGTCTGAACTAGACATGCCTTCTAGTTCCCCCCCTGAACCATTCCACCTCAGCTCCCTTGCCTACCTATGTGTGCAGTGACCTGGTCCATGGAAGACTCCAGAAATCATTCCTGCCCTGTCAAGCACTCTCAGCTGCTTCCACTCCAATATATGCAGGCTCCTTCCCCAAGCAGTCTACAACCCCTGCCTGAAGGCTCAGGTGTCATGTCCTAGGCCAGAATTTTCTGCCTTCCGTATATCTAGGAAGGGGAAGGGAAAGAGGAAGGGGAAGAGGAAGGAAGGAAGGAAGGAAAGAAGGAAGGAAGGAAGGTAAGGAAAGAAAAGAAAAGAAAGAAAAGAAAGAGAGAAAGAAAGAAAGAGGAAAAAGAGAGAAAGAAAGAAAGAGAAAAAGAGAACTATGCTGGCACATTGGTGTAATTAACACAATTTGGCATTCAACAGGCCCAGAATGTCCACCAGCTAGTAGCTGCTTTTTTCCCAGCAGTGTAGCACTTGCATAAGTAAAAATTTAAAAATGAAGTTTCATTAGGACACAGCCACATGCATTCATCCACACACATCTTTGCTTGCCTCTACCAGGTCAAAGCAAAGTAGGTCCAGACTGAAACCTGTGGTCTGCAAAACTGGAAATGTCAACTCTGGCCTTTGATGGAAAGAAGATGGCTGATCCCTCACACAGATGGAAACCATAGTTTTTATTCATGTTAGTTTAAAAAGAGAGAGAGAGCAAAAAACAAAAACCCTATTCATTCTGAAGTCATAGAACGGGTTTGACTTGTGTTTTATAACTTGTAAACTAAGCGGTACTTTCAAAAGCATTTCCATTTTCAGTGTTTCTGAAGTTGGTTTCACCCTTCAGAGTCTGTGGAGATCAGAGGAGAAAACACTTCTTTGGGACAAGGCGAGCAGGGATCTCCTCGTGACCAGACAGAGAGCAAGAAAGGCAGAGGTAGGAGATGGCGCACAGGACTGCAGGGTCGGCTTCCACCTGCTGCTCAGAGATGGCTCCTGCTGCCCTCGGGGCTTCCTGCCTGCCATCTCCCCCTTGATGCTTTCAAGTGTGCTTTGCTGGTAGAGACCTTTCCTGCTCATTTCCTGTTCCCAACTCCAAAGGCTCACACCCCTTCCCACGCCAGTGCTAGAGCACATTACCCGCTGTGTGTTCTATGTCACCCACTGGTGAAACCATGTCCTGCCTGTTCGCTGCCAGTCATTGTAGACACGTTGAGGTCTTGTCTGTCTCATTGTTGGGCCTGATTCCCGATGCCTGGGCACTATCTGAAACATCTTGAATAGCAAAGGAAAAGAATGAGTTAATTCATGGAACAAATTGAATCCACTCATTAATCCATCCTATTAGTTATGGGATCCTATTAATTAATGGGATACGGTAAGAGCAGTTAGCAGCCACATGGTTACCAGTGAGCCCTAGGTCCCTGTCTCTCTCCCTCCTGGGCTGGGCGCCACGGTGGATGGCTGGGGACAGGGTTTACTGCTATTTACACCAAGAGCAGGGACCAAGATGAAGGGGAGGGCAGCACATAGCTGAGACTGCACATCAGAGGGGGCCCAGGTGCCCATCCTGCTTACTGTAATGCCCATCCGCCCTTTGACTCTTCCAATACTGGCCCAGTGGCCACTCCCTGCCAGGTGCTGGGACCTATGTACTGAGAAAAATTTCCTGTCTGGAGAGAAAGTGACAGGCAATGACGAGGTGTGGGAGGGGCAGTGGAATGTGCTTGGGAATCCCACAGTAGGAGCACAAGCTCTAACCTGCCTGGGTGAGGAGCAGAGCAGGGCAGGGCAGATACACTGCTGCCTTTGCAAGTCGGGAAGCAGGACTGCCTCAGGACCCAACAGGTGCAAGTGGAATAGAGGTGGAGCTTGGAGGGCACTAGAGGGAGAGGTGAGCTGGCTGCCCCTAGCAACCGTCCCTGGGCAGGAGGATGGGCCTGGACAGAAGGGGGAGCAGGACAGGCTGATGTCCTTAGAGCCCCTCATCCCCTACCATGTCGTTTTGTCTCTACCCTCAATGTAGGTTTCTCCCTTTGAGGACTGCAGGCCTGAGCTGAGTAACCTGGCCAAGCTGGTGCTGTAGCTGACAACAGACACACGCCAGAGGGACCTGGGACTATCCAGGGCACACCAGTCACCCTGTCCGCAGGCTGCTGCCCAGCCCATCCATACTGAAGCACCCATAGTGGTTATTATGACAGGGAAACACTTCCATGTTTAGTGGTTTGGTAATTTAGTAGCTGCTCCAAGCCCCTGCCCCTGTGGCCCTACACTGCTACTAGAGAAAGATGGAGAAAGACATATAACACATTTTGTCAGCTAGCTCACTCTCCAAATGTCTGTAATGGCCAAAGACCGAGCCAGAGCCAGGGCTGAATTCGAGAGCTGGGAATTGAACCCAGGTCTCCCACTGGGTGGTAGGAGTCCAACTACGTGAACCCTCACCGCTGCCTTCCAGGGGCTGCCTTAGCAGGAAGCTGGAGCCAGGAGCTCGAGTCCCCTGAGAATGTACTCAAACAGAACCATGTGGGTATCCTAACAGGGCACACGCCAGCCCCTCACCCTCTTGACATTTCCTAGTCAGAAGCACCTTCTGTTTCCCACGGGCTGCCTATTGACTGAGGAGCCCAGCCTGGTGCCTCCTGCAGAGGGTTGGCACTAAGGAGCCCAGCCTGATGCCTCCTGCAGAGGCTTGGCCAGGTGGTTCTCTGAGAGCCTCCATTGCTCGAGGATCTGCTGAGTGGACAGTTTGTGCATAGTTGCTTGCTTGGGCCAAGTTAAAGACTGAGCATCTGAACAGCAGAAGCTGATGCTCTCACAGTACTGGAGGCAGGAAGTCCACGGTGAGGGCAGGGCTGGCTTTATTCCAAGACCTTCTCCCTTGGAAATGGGTCCCCTCCTCTGCTGTCACACAGTCTTTGTCTGATCACCTCCTCTTGTAAGGACAAGTAACGTGGGAGTAGGGTCCTCTCATATGACCACATTTTACCGGAATTGCCTCTTTAAAGGACAAGGTTAACACTGGTGGCCAGGAGGGGCACAGCTTCCTGCTAACAGGCTGTGACACCCCTCAAGGTTGGGAAGGATGTCCTTGGTATCCCTGACTACCCAGTTGTCCCCTGGGTACAACTGTTGTGTCATTCAATGCTCATTTGGCGGGTGACCTTAAACAAGTCCCACATCACCTGCTCAGCTTCCGCATCTGTAAGATATGTGTGTGTGTGTAGGGGGCAGGTGGGGGGAGGAGGCAGGGACGGTGTCTCTCAGCCTGGGTTTCACACGGCACACAGGGGCCGCCTTGGCTGCGTTCCTGTTTGTCTTTCAGGCAGCTGCACTTCATCTCATGATCCAAGCAGCTGTCTCAACAGCACACGCTGTCTGTCACCGGGGGTTGGCTAGTGATGGCCTGTGCAACAATCTCCTTTGTCCTGGGACAGGGCTGGGGATGACCCAAAACAACACTGGAAGGATGTTAGCTGAACAAGGTCACCTTGCAATGCAGGAGGGTGGACCCTATTTATCCATGCTCTTGTCACCGCTCATGACCACATATCCCTGCGTCCAGCAGGGCACCCCTGCGCCTTTGCCCATGGCTGTCCCCTTCTGCCTGATGCACTGGCCAGTTAGGCGTCCTCAAGTTCCCCAAAGGGCCCCTTCCCGTGGCTTCCCTTAGAAGACCACAGCCCAGGCAGTGTGTCTCACTGTGGCTCTGGAACGCTCCCGTGCTTGGGGCCCTGAGTTATACTCATCTTCCTCAGCTGGGCTGTGGAATGGGGCTGGGAGGAAGACAGATCCAGGGTCACATCTGTGCATTCAATAGACACTCCGCAAACACCCAAGGATGAGCAAGCGAGCCAGCCCCCTTGTATAGCAGATTCCTCCAGAGCAGCTGGAGGGTCATTTCCTCCCATTGAATTGTTAGTTTCCCTGCTCCTTGCAAGCACAAGCTGCTTGTTCTGATTGTGTGCTTGTGGGGTGAGCGTTTAGGGCAGGTGTGACTGTCCCAGGTGCTGGCCTGCAGGGATGCCTGGTTTGCAAGGAGAGGCAGGTGCAGTAACAGGTGGGGCCCAACAAATCAGCATCATGAAAGTGGCTGTGGGAGTCACCTTCATGGGAAGTAAGAGGGCTCCAGAAAGAAAGACAGGAGACCAGCAGGTCAACATCTGTGGGACCAGGATTTGGACAGACTCAGGTTGGCATCCTTGAGGCACAGTGCTCTGTCAGGTGGGCTGTGACTTGTGTGGTTTGAGACAAGGCAGGCGTGTGTGTCATGGACAGAGGCACAGCATGTTCACTTCCCTCTCAACTGTCTGCCTCTCCCACCTACCCATGCCTGCTCGCTGGAATGATGTGATTTCTACTTCTGACACCCCAGGCAAGGAGAGCTGGCAAGGGCTGGCTGGCACATCAGCTGGCCACCTGGAGCTGAGTGCACCGTTAGAAGCAGCAAGCTGAGCATTTCCCACGCTTGTTAACTGGGTGTGCAGCCTGCACGTGGCATGCCCAGGCCTTGAACGGGGGCCAGGCGGAGCGGGCGGAAGGTGGCAGCTCACAGAGGCGGCATGGCGTGGAGCCGTCCCGGGACTGGGTTCCTGCCTGCTGCTGCTCCCCCCGCTTGCTGCTGACTTGGTCCTGGGGCAGTTCCCGTCCCTGGCCTGCTGATCTTTCTCTGCACCCTTCCATGACCACCGGTTAAACAAAAAAAGCCACAGTCCCCTTGCACTTAGCCTCTGGCATGGGCAGACACACCCTGGGCTATCGGAAGGGCGTTTCCTCAGGACAACACCTAACCCTTTCATGCTCTGCTGACCCCTCTAGGACAAGGCTTCTTCTCCCGCCCTTCCTACTCAATGTGTGGTGTGAAGGCTGCATGAGATGAAAGGGCACAGAAGACTCTAGAAGCTGAGCTCTGCAGTCATAGCTTTCCTTTGATCCCACTTGATGGGCAGCAGGAAGAAGTTCATTCCCACAGCAGTTCTGTGTTCCACCTCTGGTGGTCCCACAGCTGAGCTGGGAAGTGGATCTGGATATCAATCTGGGACGCCTATGGAAAGCGTGTGCCTCCTGCCAGGTGCTCTTCCCTGCACGGGCTTCTGCTTGTGGAGGCACGTTCCCCGAGCTGTCCTTCTTGGCGTCATTCGCTTTCCTTTTTCAGAGAGGAAAACAGGCTCCTGGACGGTCCTGCCTGAGCCACATCCTAACGTAGGACCCTTCAGACCCCACACAGGGTCTCCTCTTTCCTTCAGTCTACTTTCTTGGGTCACCAGGCAGCTTGGAACCCACCCAAAGCTCTATTCCTCATTCACTTCCTAAGACTTTATCCTCTCCATAAACAGACCGAGGACCCTCCAAACTGTACCCCAGATGGAAACCCCAACACGTCACCCCCACCCTTGGTGGCTTACGTTGGCAGCAGGGCCTCTCGCCACAGAGAGGCCAAGGTGACTGCAAGGTGGGGACATTTCTTCTCCTGCAGCGTCCCTCCCCAGGCCTGGCGGGCGGCTTGGGCTTCTTCCCAGCACGTGGGCTGGGCTGACCTTCCAGAGGCCACGTGCCAAGAGCACAGACCCAGCGGGAAGTGCTTGTCAATCATCCTCTTGGGCGTGTCTTTGGCATCTGCATGGCCCTCCCTGGGGGCTTTCAAACCAGTATTGTCATCGGAAACTATAAGACTTCTCCCTTGCTCACCGCCACCCTCAGATGGAACCAGGCAACGGGACCCACTGTCCTCTCACTTCCCTCCCCCAGCTGCCTCAAGGCCCAGAAGAAGTGGCAGGGAGCTTGTTTAAAGTCACGGAGCTACTGAGCAAGACAACTAGGGCCAGAGCCCAGCACTGGGTCACCCAAGTGGCCTCTTCCCTTCCCTTCTCCTCGGACGAGGCCACAGGTACTTGGGTGAAGCACTGGACAGGATTCAGTAAGCCAGGTCGCTGGCTCAGACCCCACCCCCAAAGTTGTCTGTCCGCACCATTTCTCCCTCTGCTTTCAGAGACCCCGCAGCCACATGCAAGTCCTGTGGCGACAGTTCACTGAGGCCAGCATCCGTGCTGCCGTACCCGGCGTTGTCATGCAGTGCTGTGTGCGTGAGCACACCCATGTGTCCGCGTGTGTCTTCCTTTTGCTTTCAAGTTTCTGCCTCCCATGTCCATGCCAAATGCGATCCACTCAACCAGCCACCTGGCCACCCACACCAGCTGCCCTTGTGGGTTTTTCCTTTATACTGGACTTTGGAAAGCTTACAAGACTGCCACAACATAAATGTTTCACTACCTGTTGTGCCTGCTGGACTCGCCCTGAAGTCGACCCCTCACCCTGTCTGTCTCTCCTCATCTTCTCCCCCTTCCTACTGCCTACTGGGCCCCAGCTGATCCTGGGAGCTCTCCTGGCTTTTCTTCTTTGCTAGAATACAAGACCTACCCTTCCTTGTTTTGTGGTCTGGTTACTCCTTGTAAATCTAGTCATTTCCCCCTGCTGAACAATTTAGCCCCTCTGATGGATCAAGGCTTAAATGTCAGGAATAAAACTCCTTAAACATGTGCACACCTAGACTACTTCCTTTCAGACAAGTGACTTCCTAACTCCTCAAACCATGTAACTCTGACTCCTCTGTGCCTTCTAAATAACGCAAGCCTCTTAGGAACGCTGTGGTTCCGCTGCCTCCACACCTAAGCCTGTCGGTCAAGTGCATCTCCAGGCACGGGACCCAGTTCCTCAGCTCTAGACAACTCGTGTTTTGCTTTCCCAGGGTTACACTTGTTGGACGCCAAAGAGGAAGATGACCTTCTTTGGGGCCCTCGAGTCCCAGTGTGAGGACTCTTGGCTCTCAGGCTGTAGGTTGGGCCACCAGGCCGTCAAGGTGACACAGTTGGCAGCAAGTGTTCGCCTCGGACCTGGCTCAGCTGTTGTGTCAACAGGACCCGCAGGCAAGTGCTGGCAGCCTTTACTGTGAGTGGCTGGGGGTTTTCGGTACATGATGTTCTGCCTTAGCTCAGGATGGTCGTTATCATGTCTTACTTGCATTTCACCGTAATCAGCAGGGCCCTGAAGCAGCCTGACCCATCCACTGTTTTCCCAGGACCTCCAGCTAATCTGTAACTTACAACACAAATCGTCGAACTCTATTACGTCTGAGGTGCCACCTGCCTCTCTGGTTCTTGGCACAGTTCCTACTCCGAGTAGAAATCTTTGATGTCTTTAAAAAAAAAAAAAAAGGCCCGACGCCATGGCTCAGTGACTAAGTCTTCACCTTGCAATCACCAGGATCCCATATGGGCGCTGCTTTGTGTCCCAGCTGCAACACTTCTAATTTTATTTTTTTAAGATAATATTAATCATGGGATGGAAGATCTTCCTCTCTCTCTCCTCCTCTCTGTATGTCTGACTTTGTAATAAAAACGAATAAATCTTAAAAAAAAAGATTTATTTTCATTTTGATCACAAAGTCAGATATACAGAGATGAAGATCTTCTGTCTGTTATTTCACTCCCCAAGCAGCCACAATGGAGCTGAGCCAATCCGAAGCCAGGAGCCTGGAGCCTCTTCTGGGTCTCCTACACAGGTGCAGGGTCTCAAGGCTTTGGGCCGTCCTCGACTGCTTTCCCAGGCCACAGGCAGGGAGCTGGACTGGAAGTCGGACTGCCGAGGTTAGAATCAGGGCCCATTCATTCTTACTAGGCTGCAGCTCCCACTGTTTTGTGTGAGGGCTGAGTGTGTGCTGGGCAGAATCAGGCTGGACTGCAACACCCGTTGGTTTGTGTGGAAGACAGGGCTGGAAACAGAACTGACTCAGCAATTGCAACCACCAGTTGATTGGGGTGACAGATTGTGCCGGTCCTGTACTGGCAAGTACACGTAGGAATCTGGTCTGGGATCCCCTCAGACAGAGTTTCTTTGGGGATCTCCCCAGCTGAACTGCCGAACACAGACCCCCAACCATGAAGAGAGGTGCAGGTTCCATGGTCTGCCATGGAGTGCAGTTGTCAAAACTGAGCTTCCTCAGAGGCTCAGACGGAGCAGTGGACAGGACCAGCTGCACATGGAGGGTATGGCGGTCCATCGGAACTTGCAGAGGATACCTGGCACCACGACAGAGAACAAGAGGACAGACCAAATCGATCAACTACCCCAGCCATGTTCTGGTAAGTGAAAATGTGGGCAAAGGGAGCCTCTAAGGTGGGCTATGTCAGCCAGTGGATTCTGGGGAGATTTCATCGTGCTTGGAATGGCGAGATTGGCAGCAATTCATAACTATTGAATTATCAAAACCACTTGAGCAGGACCCTTGGAGCATGCCCCACATCGGGGACCTGGGATGGGTGGGAGGCCGGTTGGGAATTCTCCCTTTATCTCCCCTTTTACCCTAGATATAGAAAAAAAAGCAATAATGTGCAAACAATAGTCCTACCCACTTTCCTGTAGCTCTCGACCCTTTGTGTCCTAATCAACTATGTAAAGATTAAAAAAAAAAAAAAAACACAGAACTGGTGCCCATATGGGATCCCAGTGCGTTCAAGGTGAGGACTTTAGCTGCTAGGCTATCATGCCGGGCCCTGCTCCTTGCTTACAGCTGGTAAAGAAGTAGAGGATGGCCCATTTGGGGAGTGAACCAGCAAATGGAAGTTCTTTCTTTCTGTCTCTCCTTCTCTCCATAAACCTGATCTGCTTTTCCAATAACAATAAATGAACCCCTTTTTTAAAAAAAGATTTATTTATTTTTATTACAAAGTCAGATACACAGAGAGGAGGAGAGACAGAGGAAGATCTTCTGTCCAATGATTCACTCCCCAAGTGAGCGCAACAGCTGATGCTATGCTGATCCAAAGCCAGGATCCAGGAACTTCTTCCGGGTCTCCCACACTGGTGCAGGGTCCCACAGCTTTGGGTCGTCCTCAACTGCTTTCCCAGGCCACAAGCAGGGAGCTGGATGGGAAGTGGAGCTGCCGGGATTAGAACTGGCGCCCATATGGGATCCAAGCGCGTTCAAGGCGAGGACTTTAGCCTCTAGGCCATGCCGCCGGGCCCACAATAAATGAATCTTAAATATATATATATTTGACACGCTCCTGATAACCAGCCTGCCTTGCTCAAACTGCAAAAATAGACCATCACATGCAGATGTCCAGAACTGCCAGAGAAACGGAATCCTGTGTTTGCCAAGCTCTACCTGATTATTAAAATAATCTGTTTAAAGCCTTCTTTGAATTGGAACTAGCTTTGTAATTAGTTATGTGCATATATTTTTGTGCATATATTCACTTTTTCTGTTTTTTAAGCAGGCTGGCTACTGCGAACAACGGGCACCCTTGAGACCAGCATTCGGGAGCTGAGGGTATTCCCAGCTGTGCCGTGGGCAGACACATGAAGGGACCGTGCTAGATGGCTTCGGAGGAGACAGGCAGAAAAGATATCATTGCCGTCACAGTTCTAACATGCTTTTCTCCTCTGTTCACTTTTCAGTTTATTTATTTATTTTGCAAATTAGATCCACGGACAGAGGGCGCGAGAGCTTCCTGCCCTTGGTTCACTCTCCAGATGGCAGCAACGGCTAGTGCTAGGCAAGCCCAGGGCCAGAGCCAGGGCTTTCTGCAGGTCTTGCCTCGGACTTGGGCCTCTTCTGCTGCTCTCCCAGGCCATTAACACGGAGCCGGATTAGATCTCCACTGGCTCAAGCCGGCAGCCCTAGGGGATGCTGCTGTCACAGTGTTGCAACGTTGGTGCTCCCCGCTGGGCCACAAGGCAGTCTCCATGCAATGTAACTGACTCTTGTGCAGTGTCAATGGTCCTTCCCCTGCGAATGTTCTAGTCGTGGCGTGCCTTGGTCTCCACTATTTCGAGGCCACCAATAGATATCCTTTTTTCAAAATCTGCTTTCAAGAAATCATACCATGGATTGTGGAATGATATCATTGCGTTCAGGTAAATGCCACGTGTCAGAAAGCAATTAGGCAGAATTATAGGGCCTGGCATGGTAGCCTAGTGGCGAAAGACTCTGCTTGCATGTGCCGGGATCCCATATGGGCACTGGTTCATGTCCTGCCAAGCAGTACAGGATTGCTCACAGCCTTGGGACCCTGCACCTGCGTGGGAGACCCGCAAGAGGCTCCTGGCTTTGGATTGGCTCATCTCTGGCTGTTGCGACTGCCTGGGGAGTGAATCAATGGGCACATTTCCTTCTCTCTGTACATCTGCCTTTCTAACAGATTTACTTATTAGTAAATCTTTAAGAAAAAAGCCATCTTTAAAAAAAATAGAACTGTAAAATTAGGGACACAAAGACGTGCAATCATGCAGATCAGTCACATGACTAGCACAGAGGGGGCCTGGCCAGTGGCTTCACCTGGTTACAGTCACCACAGAGCGCTGTGCTGCTGCCAGCTGAGGAGGGCGCAGGAGGCAGAAAGCCAGGGTGCCCCTCATCCCCCCAGCCACCCCTAGCCTTTCGTATTCTGGGCCCACTGGGCTTTAGACACATCTCTAACTGTTCCGTTGGCAAACATCATTTTGATCTCAACATCCAGGATAAGTCAGTGCACGCACTCAATACGGCACACGGCCATGCGGCTGTCCAGGACAGCAACCAGGCACAAAACCAATGTGAGCATCCCAGAGCAAGTCTAGTTCCCACACAGGAATCCCTTCCCGGGAAAATCGTGGTTACTGTAACTATTATGGCCATAAGAGAAAAAGCTCGACTGTGCAGTTCATTGCCAAGCGAGACGCTTATGGGCCCGTCTCCCGCACGCCCAGCTCGGTAAGTACACTGGCTGTTTGGGAGGTGGGCAGCAGGGCACACCCCAGAAGGCAATGTGGAAACACGGGAGGAGCTGGGCTGGAGAGGGGGCGCCACAGCTGGCCCTCGACTGGGCTGGTCACTGAAAGCCACCTTTCCTCCCTCTCCTGGGAAAGTGACAACCGCTGTAAAGATGAAACCAAGGAGCTCAGCACACACATTGAAGAGACCAGGCGACTTTGGGGTCTTCTAAGGACACCTTGGCTCCAAGCGCTGACTTCAGGTGCAAGGCAGCTAGCACAGAGGGGTCCTGGCCAGTGGCTTCACCTGGTTACAGTCACCACAGAGCGCTGTGCTGCTGCCAGCTGAGGAGGGCGCAGGAGGCAGAAAGCCGGGGTGCCCCTCATCCCCCCAGCCACCCCTAGCCTTTCGTATTCTGGGCCCACTGGCACGGCTTGGAAGGAGGCAGGCTCTGCAAGGCCCTGGCGGGGTAAGACGCAGGGCATATGGCCCCGAGCCCGGGGCTGCCCTGGGAAGGCACAGGCAGGGCTCGGGGCTGTGAGAACCCCCGCAGGATGAGCACAACCCGGGCTATTCCAGGAAAGCCCTTGGAACATGCACACGCCAGCATTTCAGGGGAATAATAAAAATAAACCCAAGTCGCTTGGGGCACGCTTGCCCTTATTTTTGTTTGGTGCCACGTCTGCACCTTAGCTGTAGCATTCGCAGTTCACCAATTTCAAAACAGTGTAAGTTGTATGTGCTTGAGTAGTATAAATGAAAATGTTTTCCTGCGCTGTTAAATAGGACTGAAGTGTAAGAAACAGGTTCGTGTATTCGGTACGCAGCAGTCGGGCCCGGTACCCGGGGCCAGCAGGAGCTACGCACGGAGCCCACGGGGACTCCGAGGCTCGGGGACACGGCCGCCCAGCGCCCCCGGACAGGCCCGCAGAGGGTGGCCGGGAGCCGGGGCTCCAGCCCGGGCAAGGTGCGCTCCGAGCCGGGGGGCTACGCGCGAGCGCACGCGCCGAGAAGGCCTCGGAGGGAGACCCGGGCTGCCGCCACCCGGGTGCACGGACCCAGCCCACAAGGAAGAAAAGCTGACGCCGCCGCACGCGAGCCCGGCCCGAGAGCCGCACGCCCGCACCCCGGCACCAGCGGGAGACCCGCCCTCCGGGAGCAGCCCGCAGCGCGCATGCGCCGCCGCCGGCGTGGCCCGGACGCGCTGGGGGCGGTGACCCGCGCAGGCGGACGTCCGCGACGTCGACGTCAGCGCCCCGCGGGGAGGAGGGCGAAGACTGCATCCGCCATGTTGGATGCCGCAGATTCGCCATAAGCTCGCCGGCTCTTTTCCGAAAAAAATAAAAATAGACAGCGAAGCGCCGGGGGGGCGCCTCGCCTTCGCGGTCGGCGCGGGACGGGGCCCCGAAGAGCCCGAGGCTTTTTTTTTCCCCCGCGGTGGGGGCGTTGCCATGGAGACGCGGGAGGCAGGTGAGCGGGCTGGGGGCTGGGGCGCGCGGCGGGTGGGGGTGGGGCGCGCGGGAAGCCGGCTCGAGCGCGCGGGCGCGGCGCGGCGGAGGGATCCGCGGGCGGCCTCTCGCGGGCGGCCGGGCCTCACCGTATTCCGCCGCGTGGCGCGCGCGCGTGCGCAGGGGGCGTTTCCAGGGCAACGGGCGGCGCCGGCGCGCAGGCTCCTCAGCAGGCGGGAGGTTCGAATCCCGGCTCGGCCGGCGAGCGTCTAGGATGGGGTGGGGGACGTGGTTGGGGCTCCTCCCTTGCCTGGCCTCGTGTTCCCTCTCTGTGAAATGGGTAACTCCCTTGTTTACGACAGCCGCGTTCCCGGCCAAGGTGTTTGGAGGGCTCACTGGAGGGCTCGGCTGTCCAGCTGCTGTGCCCCTTCCTCCCCGGGTATCCCGGGACCCTTGACACGTGACTGACACTCGTCCTCGGGTCTCCCACCTGGGCTCAGGGAACCTTGGGTTCCTCCGCTGCCCTGCCTGGGTCCGTTAGCAGAGAGCGGGACCTGGAGCAGCCTGCACACGAACCAGCACCAGTATGGGATGCATGGCTGCAGGCGGAGGCCTGACCAGTATGCCATAAAACAGGGCTGAGGCCCTAAAAACCAGCTTCCTCCTGCCCGGGATAACACCCAGGCTCCCGTGTGTGCCTGGCTCGACCCTCCTGCCCTCGGTGGTGCCTGGCCCGGCCCTCCTGCCCTCGGTGGTGCCTGGCCCGGCTGGTCACTGCTCAGTGGGCTCACCAGTCCCTGCCGCAGCCCAGATGACCTGACTTCCCTGTCCACTCTTGCCCTCGGAGTCTGCCAAGTCCTGTGCAGAAGGTTCCAGAAGCAGTGCCCCGTGCGGAGGCTGGTGGCAGGTGCTGGGAGCCTCCCCCGGCGCCTTTGCTGTCGTTCAGAGCGAGGCGCCCGGTGAGGCCGGAGGGAAGGACACTGGCCGTCTGCCTCCCGCCCTCCGCCCGCCGCACCGCTGTCCAGGCGTGCGGGAGGATGGCGGGCAGGGGCCGCACCAGGCCACCCACAGCTTCTCGGCGCATTGCCGCGTGCGCCTTGCTGTGGGATGGTCACGGACTGAACTGTCCCCTGTCCCCCTGTGGGATGTACTCCACAGTCTGGAAGACTCGCGGGAAGCGGAGTGAAATGCTACATAATAAAAACTTTTATAAAGACTTTGTTCTCCGGCCTCCAGGTGCTCACCACAGGCTGCCTTAGGAAGACGGCCTTGGCCTTGGCCGTGGCTCTCGTAATGGGGGAGACGGAGTTGAGGGGGAACTTTCTCACCTCCAGTTGGGCCAATGAAGGCACTTGTGCGGGTAGTGCCGGCGGCTCTTCAGTGGTCTCTTGAGCTGAGGGTCCTGGAGCTGCGCCCTCGGAAGGTCCAGGCAGTGTCTTGGTGGGACTGACTGATGGGAGCACCCCCAGCCCTGGGCATCCCCCAAAGCTGCCGCCAGGGCCCAGCTGCTTTGCGCTGAGCGCACACTCCGCCCCACGGCAGCTGCTCCCTGAAGGTGCCTGCCCTCCAGCCTGGCGCAGCCGCACCTGGCTGCTCCTGCCGCATCTCCCTTCTGATGTCCTGCGGGTGTCTGCAGCGACTCTCGGCCCGACTCGTGAGAGCTGGCCCTGTGGAGGTGCTGGCCGGGCTGGCTTCGCTCGTGCTGGGACCTGTTGGGCTTCAGTCAGGGCACAGATAGTGGACTCTGTCCTTTCAAGTTCATGTGGGTGCTTCGCCGTCTCCGACTTCATCTTTAACCTCATCTAATTTTTTGTTTGTTTTAAAGTTTTATTGTTATTTTTTTAAGATTTGTTTTATTTTTATTGAAAAGGTGGATATACAGAGAGGAGGAGAGACAGGGAGGAAGATCTTCAGTCCTTTGATTCACTTCCCAAGTGACCACAATGTCCAGGGCTGCACCAACCTGAAGCCAGGAGCCCAGAGCCTCTTAAGGATCTCAAAAGTGGGTGCAGGGTCCGAAGGCTCTGGGAGGTTGGCCCTGGTCAGGGTGGGAACAGAGGCCTGTGGTGACACTGGCCTTGAGTTGTCCTTGGCCCCCTGGCACTGGGGAAGCTGTGTCCAGAGTGGCCCAGGGCAGTGGATTTTTGCCTGGAGCCTGGTGGTTGGAGTTCCTCCCCAGTCGTGCACGGGCCCCTTTGCCGCCATCATTGATGGGATGCATTGCCCTCCCTGGTCTGGCCCCGTGTCCCTGGGAGTGCTCTCAACCACTCTCCCACCTGCTCTGGCCCATCTCTTGACTGGATGGTGTGTCTGTCTTCAGAACCCACCTGGTGAATTCCTTTGTCCTTAAACTGTCTATGGAGAGACCCAGCTGGTGGCTGGCATTACATGACGGAGGGTCTGTTGCTCAGTTTATGGTGCGAGTTGAATGATGTTGGCCCAGTTTCCTGGCACAGGACAGCTCTAAAAGGTCCGAGAGCAGTCAGGTGATCACCAGGCGGTTTTGGTGGGTGTGGCTTGCTGGCTCAGACCACACCCACAGGCTTGCTGATTGGTCGGTGGGTAGCTGCTTTCGGTCACATGCTGGCCCTGGACCAGTCAAGACATCCCTGGGTTGGGCTGGGTGCAGGTGATTTTCTAGAGAAGGGCGCCTAGGTGTGGCCTGCTCAGACTGGTGGGTTTGGCAGGATCCCCTAGGGAAGGTGCTGGAGGTCTAAGGGTGCAGAAGCAGGTGGCTGGGATGCTGCTCAAGGAGAGGGTCTCCCTTTGCAGGTTGGGAAGCGAAGGAGACCTTGCTTGGGCTTACAACTTGGTAGTTCTGGTGGGGCTGCGCCCGCTTATTTCTCTTTTGTTATTTCAAAGCAGCATGCCCTCCTACCCAAGTTTGCATTTAGCTCCTCTGTCGCTGGTTTTGGCTGCCCCTGCAGGTGTCAGGTCCAGGGGCAGCTCTGTTCTTTGTCACCTGCTTGCCACCTGTGTCGCTTTTCTCCCTGCCCTCCCCTCCGGGCCAAGATGAATAATCCTTGGAAGGGCCTTGCTGAGCTGGGCTGTGCCATGCTTTAAGGGATGATGAGATGGAAAGATGAATTGCCCCCTTGGAGTATCCCCGTGTGTGCTTGTACCCATCGTGGTTGCAACCTGAGGGTCATGGCATCCCCCATGAAGGTGAATAGTGATTATGTGTTAGTTAAAGAAAGAGGAGACAGGAAGTGCGGGGTCCAGGAACCAGGCAGACCCATTGGGGAGAGTGACTCTGAGAGAGCCCGGGGGCTTGGCTGAGACCCTGCAGAAGGAGGGGCCGCAGGCAGCCTGAATGTTAGCCTGAAGGAAGGCGTTGCTGTGCCAGACGCTGTGTGGCACATTGTGGAAAGGAACACGAATGCCCTTGTGTGGCCTTGTGGTGCCCAGGCCTGCCAGCTGGGGCTGCTCCTGGAGTGGAAGCCTGTGGCCGGCCAGGCCCATCCTTTTCTCTGGGTGCCCACGTCCCCCCGATCCTGCCTGCCCAGGGAGCTGCCCAAGTGCCACGTCCCCCCGATCCTGCCTGCCCAGGGGGCTGCTTGGGTGCCCATGTCCCCCCGATCCTGCCTGCCCAGTGGGCTGCCCTCAGTCCTGCCTGCCCAGGGAGCTGCCCTCATTCCTGCCTGCCCAGGGAGCTGCCGGGACGCCTGCAGGTTTGTCACTGGGCAGAGCTGATTTTTTCCCTTTAAGGTTGCTGTTGGTGTGCTGGTCCTCCTTTTATCCAGGGACTTTATTCTTTTTTTTTTTTTTTTAAAGATTTATTTTCATTACAAAGTCAGATATACAGAGAGGAGGAGAGACAGAGAGGAAGATCTTCTATCTGATGATTCACTCCCCAATTGACCACAATGGCCGGTGCTGTGTCGATCCGAGCCAGGAGCCAGGAACTTCTTTCTGGTCTCCCACGTGGGTGCAGGGTCCCAAGGCTTTGGGCTGCCCTGGACTGCTTTCCCAGGCTACAAGCAGGGAGTTGGTTGGGAAGTGGAGCTGCTGCGATTAGAACCGACGCGCATATGGGATCCTGGCGCACCCAGGGTGAGGACTTTAGCCACGAGGCTGTGCTGCTGGGCCCCAGGGACTTCCTTCTTACAAGGGTGCGCTGGAAGCTCCGTGTAGGAAGGGCGTGGGAAGAGACTGCCGGATTTGCAAGAACTTTTTGTGCTGCCCTCATACATTTTCTTCAGAATGGAAATTTCTCTGTAGACCTTGTTCTCTAGCTTTTATTGTTTGTAAAACTTGAGCGATGCTGGGAGTGTGTCAGTGGGCTTTGTGCTCCTGGGGGGCAATATTGCTGCACCTTGTGTGGTGAGCGCTCAGCACTGGGGGTCCCAGGGCTGCATGAGGGCCCCTGGCTGTCCCGTCAGCGTGCACAGTAGCAGCGGAGCAGAGAGAGACTGGGGCCCACAGGTCTCCCCAGGAGCTCAACAGGCTTCCACCAGATCCCAGTAGTCCCAACTTCCATCAGCTCGCAGGACCACCGTCCAGGGACCAAGTCTGTAGCCCTGGGTCTTTGGGGACACTTCATAGCCATCCCACGGTGATGGGAAGGCACCCTAGGGAGTCAGACAAAGGGAGACTCCATGTGTCTTTGTTCTTAATTGTAAACTCAGGCGCTTCTCTTTGCCACTCTGCTGTCTCCCAGGAAAGCATCTCCTGTGGCAGAAACCTTTTGTCCTCCGAGCCACTCCTTGGTTTGAGGATAAGAGGTGTGTGGGGTGCAGGAGTTTGGGGCGGAGGGGGGGACACCGTGGAGCATTTTCCCAGGAAGGGGAGGTCCAGCCGTGGGAACCAGCGAGGAGCAAGCTGGGAGGCGGTGAGCTGGTGAGGCAGCCACTGACAGAAGGTTCTGGGCTGAGGCCTCTGTGACACGTTGAGACATCGGATGGCACATTCTAGGCCCGCAGAATTTGCTCTTTGCATGTTTTGCTTGGACATAACTTCATGCTTAGAAGAAACCGGGAGATCGTAGCCCCACGTGGCCTCCCCGTGTCAGTGTGCTGCTGTGTTGCTCTGTCTCCCCGTTTCTGATTGGCTTTCTGAATTATTGGGGACAGTGTCAGACTGAATGCCCCTTTTCCTTCAGTGTTCATTTCCTCCAGGTGGAAACATTGTTACATAAAAGAGAAAGTGCAATCCGTGAAAAACTACTGCTCAGTTTCTCCAATATTCTTGAGAGAGATTGAGATCCTCTATCCATTGGTTCGCTCTGCAGATGGCCACGGTGACTGGGGTGGGCCTGGCCGCAGCTTCCGTGGGGTTTGCCACGTGGCTCTTCAGGCCGCCCTGCACTGCCTTTCCAGGCACCGTAACAGAGAGGTGGATTGGAAGCAGCCATGACTAGAACTGGGACTCTGAGGCAGGACGCTGCCGTCCCAGGCACCGGCTTCACGTATTCACCGCAGCACTGGCCCAGGGGTGGGTTAGCTCATCACCAGCCCCCAGCGTCCCGTAGGAGGGCCTGCTCCTGGCTGCTCCCCTGGTGCTTCCCTCCCCGAGGCTGGATCCAGAGGCTGCGTTTTGGGGTGGGAGAGACAGGAATGACGGACTCCCTGGGCAGGGCTGGAGGCGCAGGGCTGGAGGCACAGGGCTTGGCTTCGCCACAGTGCTGGTGGAGCTAAGGAGAGGTTACTGCTTGTCCCTTTGGTCACTGAACGTCCCCCCGTGACTCTGTTTAGAGACCACATGTGTGTCCTGCTGCTGCCCGCTCTGGCTTCCTGTGCCACAGGATCACACCCAGGGATGCTCTTGCTGGAGTCACGTTGCGGCAGCCACTCAGTGAGGGTTGCCAGGCACGCTGTGTCGCCTGCCCTTCCTGGGTGACCCCCTCCAGCTGCACTGGGGACCACTAGGGGATCTGTATGGGCCAGGTGTAGCCCGTTGCGTTCTGGTGACATCTGCGCTGTGAAAGAGTGGCTGGAGGCAAGGCAGGTCGTGGGTGTGGTCACCTTTGGCCTTTCTGTGTGAGCAAGAACTTGTCTTCTGCCTTGTTTATGTCACTGTGGGTGCTAACCCATCTCCTTAGCTCCACCAGCACTGTGGCGAAGCCAGGCCCTGGGCCTCCAGCCCTGCCCAGGGAGTCCGGCATTTAGTATAGTCTGACTGCATGACTGAATCGGATGCTGCCCCTTACCTGTCCGGCTGCAGCCCCTGGTGGTACCCCGCTTCCTGGGTGGGATCGTGTGGGCTGCAGTCAGCTCCTCCCCGGGGTACCCTGGTCATTTTCTGTGGAGGATGGCATTGAGAAGTGTGACCTGGAACTTGGGGTGCTCACTGTCACTGGCTTCTCAATGCTAGCTATTTCAGTGGACACGGCTTGTACACACGTCACATATGTGTGTCTCCGGCTGGTCATGCCCACACATGAAACACACATGTAATCTCAATTCAGGCTTACACACAGGCATCTGTAACTGATTCTGTTGGGGCCAGTGCTGTGGCATGGCCAGTCCAACCGCCATCTATGATACCAGCATCCCGTAAGGATATTGGTTCAAATCCTGGCTACTCCATTGGTGGCCCAGCTTCCTGGGGATGGCTTAGGAGAAAAGTGGAGGATGGCTCAAGTCCTTGGTACCTTGCATACACATGAGAGACCTGGCAGAAGCTCTGGGCTCCTGGTTTGGCCTGGCACAGCTTCTGCCATTGCAGTCATTTGGGGTATGAACCAGCAGGTAGAAGTTCTCTGTCTCTCTCTGTGATTCTGCCTTTCAGATAAATACATAAATCTTAAAAATAAGACCTGTTGTGTTTATGTAGACTTCTCCCTGGTTTCCTGCTCTAAGACCCCAGGGCTCGTTCCGGCTTTCCGCTGCCTGTCTGATCGAGGGAAGGCCGGCTCCCAGGGTCCACTGTGGGTGGACCCGCTGTGTCTGTAGGTTCTCCGTCCTCACATGAAGACACCCAGGATCGACAGGTGACCCCCGCGTGCAGCACGCTGGGGCCCGTGGGCGCCATTATTCCCCAAGCAGTACAGTGTCTCAGCAGTGTTGGGGGGGTCCCTGTGGTTAGGAATTCTAAGTTAGGTAGGAGCCGTGTCAGGCACCGTGTCAGGCTTTTCGTGTCTTTGGTGTTCGGGGAACAGTCGCCCTGGGAGAGGCAGAGAGAACCTTCATCTGCTGGGTCACTCCCCGAGTGGCCAGGACGCCCAGGGCCATGCGGGATGAAGCCAGGAGCTTCTTCAAGGTGGCCCTCGTGTGGGTAGGGGCCTAGGCTTTCAGGCCGCCCTGCGTCGAGTTCCCAGGCTACCGCAGGGAACCAGCACCTCCGGGGATGCCCGGACTGCAGGTGGCCTCCACCCTCCACCCACTCTTCCTCTTTAGCCTGGGGCTCTCTGCCTAACTGCTGCCCTTGCCTCAGCCTTGTCCCGGGTGGCCTTGTCCCGGTGGCCTTGTCCCGGGCGGCCTTGGCCTTGTCCTGGGTGGCCTTGTCCTGGGCAGCCTTGGCCTTGTCCTGGGTGTCCTTGTCCCGGTGGCCTTGTCCCAGGCGGCCTTGTCCCAGGCGGCCTTGTCCTTGTCCCGGGTGGCCTTGTCCTGGGCGGCCTTGTCCTGGGCGGCTGTGCTCTTCAGTTACGATGTGGCTCAATGCTTTTGCTTCCATTCTGGTCTCAGGGTTTCGTTTCAGGTCTCCCCCTTGAGGTGTCTTGTATTCATTTTCTGAGGAGATGTGGAGTCTTGGAGGTGAGGACCTTGTTTTCTGTTTTCTGACTGTGGGAAACAAGTTGGCTGGCAGCGGGGGTGGAGCCGTGTGCCCAGGCAGGTGTGCAGCCCCGGGGAGGCGATAGGATCGCAGGACTGTGCTGTGAGGTCCTGCTGACTCCTCACCTGCACCTGTCCTGCACCCCCCAGCCCCCCGTGGCTTCTGACTGTGCCTCTGAGGCAGGGTGCCTTTCCCTCCTTTGGGGGAGATGGAGAGTTGGGGCGTCAGGAGCTTTCCCTGTGCTGGGGGTCGGGTGCCCCACTGACATGGTCTTTGCTTGCTTGGGCGTGTGGGGTGGGTGTGACAGGGTGGACCTGGCTGGCAAACCCCTGGGTGAACACTCGGATTCCTGTGTCTGTTACCTTTGACGCTCATTGAAGCTTCGGCTGGATGCTGACATGATCCTGGTGGCTTTGGAGCGTGAGGTCTCTTGGGTGAGGATAATAAACCCGTTGTTTAAATACCTCCTGCTTACCAAAAGCCCTGGTCTTATCGGGCATGTTGCGTCTGGGTGCAGTGGGGCTTTGAAATGGTCTCTCTGAGAGGGCCGGGTTGGAGCCCAGACTTGAAGTTCCTGAATTCATAGGAGAGGTGCTACAACCAGAGGGCAGGCTCCTCCCAGCCGCCCCTGCCCCGCTCCTGGGGCCCAGCCCTCTCTTGCCCCCTTGGGGACGTCTGTGTCACTGGACCTGTTCCAGCTCCCTTGGGAGCTACAGGGTCTGGGGCTGTAGCAGGGTGCGGGGGTTGTGGAAGGGCGGCCCACCTGGCCACCACAGAGCAGGCTGTTTGACAGCTGGCTCAGCCATGGCAGGCTGGGCGTGCTGGGCTCACCCTGGGGCTGCACGGCCCATGGCCTGGCGGGGTGGTCCGACTTTTCTGAGTGTCCCATTGGTGTAAGCCAGGTGTTTGGCGGCTTCCCCCGCACAGTGATGTTGCTTCTGTGCCGTGGGAGGTTCACGTGGGAGACGCTGGCTGGGAAGTGCGTACCTTTGTCCCTTCCCACGACCGGTCTACGCAATGAGGCGGCAAACAGCACTGCCCCTGTGGCGGGATTCTCAGGGAAGAAACCAAGTTGCTTGCCAGTGTCCCTGGGGGAGTCCCCTTGTCCTCACTGCTGGCTGGCTTTGGCCAAGGGTTGTGCCATTGCGTGTGGACATGTCTAGATGGCCACTAGGCCAGGTGTGTGGGGAACACATGCCACCTTGTGCCAGGTGCCAGTCCCGGAAGGGTGGCCGCTGGCGGCAGGCTGGGGCTTCGTCCCCTGTGGTTGCTGCTGCAGACATTGAACCATTTTGTGGAGCCAGAGAGACCTCCGGATGTGAAAAGGCAGTTCTTTTAGAGTTAATTTAGAAATTCAAGACACTCTAGAACATAGGTCAGTCTTGTACACTTACAATTTCAGGGTCATGAGCTGCTGCCCACATCTGCCTCCACTTCCTTCCTGGGCTTTTTTTTTTTTCCTTTGGGTTGTTTTCCTAATTTATTCCAGAGGCAGAGGCAGAAGGGAGAGAGAGCCAGTGCTCCCATCTGCTGATATGCACTGCAGATGCCGCTACAGCTGGGCTGGGCTGGGAACACAACCCGGGTCTCCCACGTGGGCGGCAGCAGCGCTGCCATGAGGAGGAGCTGACAGCCTGGACTCGGGCTCCCCAGTACACGATGGGCCAGGCCGAATGCCCTCCGAGTCACTGCTTCCTCTCTGTTTCAACTCCAGGAGCCTGGGGCACACAGCCTTGGGACGCGTGGCGATCACACAGGGCAGTACTCTGGCACCTGCCTTGGCCTGCCAGCCCGGATGCCGACTGCTGCCTGTGACTCAGCGTTGCTAGTTCCCTTCCCAGTGTCCCTGTCTTGGTGGGGCCAAGCAGTGTGAGGTCCCAGAGCAGAGCCTGCCTTCTGGAAATGGTGTCTCATCCACACCGTATAAATGGGAGATAACACGTGCAATTTGCAGACTTATTTGACACACCTTTTTCCCCTCCATCAGGCTTAAAAAAATTTGTTTATTTTTATTTGAAAGGCATTTTACAGAGAGAGAGAGAAGGAGACAGAGAGAAGGTCTTCCATTCACTGGTTCTTTCCCCGGATGGCTGTAACGGCCAGAGCTGAGTTGCTCTGAAGTCAGGAGCCAGGAGCCTCCTCTGGGACTCCCGTGTGAGTGCAGGTTCCCAAGGACTTGGGTTAGATCGTAAGCAGAGAGCTGCATGGTACAGGAGCCGCCACCGTATGGCATGCTGGCACCACAGGGCTGAGGATTAGCCTGCTGCATTGCTGTGCTGTTTCCTGAATGTCTTTTTTCAAAGATCTATTCATTTTGAAAGAGTTACAGAGAGAGAGAGAGAGAGAGAGACAGAGACAGCATTTCCATATGCTGGTTCACTCCCCAGATGTCTGCTGCTGCTGGACCAGTCGGAAGCCAGGAGCCAGGAGCTTCGCCCTGTTCCCTGCAGGGGAGCAGGGGCCCAAACAATGGACCATTTTCCACTGCTCTTCTCAGTGCGACAGTTGGAGTCTGGATTGCAAGGGGAGCAACCAGGCCATGAATGGGTACCCAAGCTGGCAGGTGGTCTTGTCTTTACCCACTATGCCACAATGGTGGACCTATTTTTATTAAACATTTCAATGTGGGTTATAAGTCAAATGATGATCCCTTGGACATAGCGGTGATTTCACTGGTGGCTTTCATGTTGCTGTGGCTGAAAGTGACACACATGACTGCCTGGCATGTCTGTTAGATGATGCTAGCTTGGACAGGGCGTAGAGCCCTCCGAGCACAGCCAGGGAGGATGGGGCAGGGTGCAGGGCCTCCACTGCCCTCGTGGGGGCCTGCAGCAGGCCCTCTCCAGGAACAGATACAGCTGGCTTTGGGGCTGCCTCTGATCTGAGAGGTAGCTGAGAGGTGTGGCGAGCACGCCAGGCCCCTGGAACACAGCTGGGCAACAGCCCCAAACACTGGCCACTCCGAAGCCCACTGCTGCGCTGGGGGAGCCGTGAGCCATGTGCCTGCTTTCCCTCTTAAATCCGCTGAGAGACGCAGATTCTGTGACCTTTGACGTCAACACCGGTACCACTGTGACCGTGGTACTAGAGTGGTATTACATGTGCTGTGGGTGTGGTTAGTGCAGTGACATCATGTGGGAGTGAGCGTGGTTATCGCAGTGACATCACGTGGATGTGTCATGGGTGTGAATACTGCAGTGAGATCATGTGGGCGTGGGCATAGGCGTGGTCACTGCAGTGACATCACGTGGGTGTGGTTACTGCTGTGAGTGATGTCGTGGGCTGCCCAAGGCATGGTCACCACAGTGACATCACGTGGGTGTGGTTACTGGTATGAGTGATGTCATGTGGGCTGGCATAGGTGTGGTCACTGCAGTGACATCATGCGGGTGTGGTTACCTCTGTGAGTGACATAATAGGGCCCCCCTGGTGACTTTGCAGAAGCAGTGCTATGCAGGGTCCTCCATGCTTCTCCACAGCCTCAGTGGACGTGGAGTGGAGGTCCCAACTCACAGAGAATGGGCTATGAGGCTCTCCAGGGAGATGGCCACACTTGCCAGCTGTTTTGGCACTCAGCAACAGCAGACTGACTGCCTGGGACTCTGGCCTGGAGCCTGTCAGCATGGAGGGCACTCTGAGGCGCTGCATGGGCAGGGCGGGAAGGAGGCACCCCGAAGCGCTGCATGGGCAGGGCCGGAAGGAGGCACCCTGAGGCGCTGCATGGGCAGGGCAGACAGGAGGCACCCCGAGGCGTTGCATGGGCAGGGCGGGAAGGAGGCACCCTGAGGCGCTGCATGGGCAGGGCGGGCAGGAGATGTGGCCTTGGTTCCTCCAGGCGTTGGAGGCAGGTGTGGCCTGTACCTGCCCAGCTCTGTGCATCTCAGCAGGTTCCAAGGCCTGGTTCCTCTTCAGACTTCCTGAGCCACTCATTGTTCACGTGGGCTGAAGTCCGCGGGGGCCTAGGGCTGGTTAGAGCTGGTGTCCTTCCTGTCTGCTCCACTGGGTGCTGAGCACCCAGCTGGTCTTTTTGAAACTGCGACGTCCCGCACAGTGACGCTGAGGCCAGGAGCAGTGCCCGGGTGAAACGGCTGCCAGGGCTGGAGTGGGCTGGGAGCTCTGCGGCTTGAGGTGGCAGGCTGCCTGGATCTCTCCTGAGATGTGTTCAGGTGCCTGAGGCTGATGTCCAGGAGATGAGTAGCAAAGGGCACGTGGGTGGAGGCGGCTGTTCCCACACAGGAAGGACGCCCTGACCCCAGCCCCACCCAGGCTAGCCCGCCCCGATGGGGGCAGCCACAGCGGCTGTGATGTTCCCCCTGGAAGCCCCTGGCTGCCACTCCGGGAGGCGCTGCTTCTGCTTAGTACAGAGATGTGGACAGAAGTGGGAGGACCCTGTGGAGATGAGGGCTGGTGGAGAGCTGGCCTGGTGGAAGGAGATTGTAATGAGGACAGGCTGTGGCCAGAGCCGCAACTGCTGCACCTGCTGGGCTGGCCAGGCGCACCTGGCCAGGAGGTCTGTCCCCATGACGATACATCACTGTCACCCAGGTGATATTCCTTCTGTGTGACAGCTTGAGGTTTAACTCTTAGATCCCCGGCCTAGCTCTCCTCTTAGGACAACGGTCTTTCTTTCTAGTGAGTAAGTCACACCAGCAGAGCAGGGCACCTGGCAGGAGTAATGGGCTGTAGCCTCAGGTCCAGTTTTCATTGTGGCCTATTCAGGTGTAGTGCCTGCATCGGCCACCAGAGGGGGCTGCCAGCACGTGTATGGCGCCTGCTCCGGCACGGTCTGAAATTTTTGCCCCCAGCTCCCAGCAGCAAACTCAGCAAGCAAAGCCGTGGCTCTGGTGTAGCTCCGATTTTGACCGTCATCTCTGGAAAAGTGGGGTGGGGTCCCCGGGGGCTCACAGCCCTCACGGTGCCGGGTAGGGCAGGAGGTGGGCAGGCAGTTAGAGTTTTGCACCTGTGTGTCTCTTGGTGCCAGTTAATCTCATCTTCTGTTTTACTTCTCCATCATCAGCTTCACACGTGACCAGGAGAGCAGGGCCTGACATACCCCACCCTCTTAGCTGCGAGATGAGCCCCTGCAGCCTCAGCAGCCCCGGGTCCCTTGCTGACAGCCTGTGCCTCCCACAGGTCCTCCCTCAGTGTGGGCCCAGAGCACTCTGGGGAGCCATGTGCATGGGCCGGGAGGTGGGGTCCTGTCATTGCTCTCCCCTCTGGGAACCCCTCTCCTGCCTTGTCCTTTAGTCTCGGGAGTTTCCTTAGCATCATGGGAAACAACAGGCTACCAGCCTGCAGGCTCGTGGCCCCAGCCCCCATGACCGGCCGGCTGCCTAAGCAGCTGCACGGGGGAGGACTTGCCCCGGGTCCCGTCCTCTCTCTGCCCCTGGGGAGACCGGTGTGTGCACCCTGCCCAGCCAAGCGTCAGCCCGTGGCTGGCTCTGCCGCTGCATGCCTGCCCTGCCTGGCACTGTGTCCCACCTGCACGTCCTCGGCTGGCTCTCCCTCCTCTGTTGGCGTCTTCTCATCGCCTCCAGCTGCCTCACCTCCTCCTGGACACTTCCCAGACAAGTGTCCTCAGGCACACCGGGCCCAGGACCCCGCCCTCCGGCACTGTCTGCGGTGGCCAGTGTGTTCTGTGTGGGTGTCCACGTCCAGCCTTCTCTCCTGAGATTTCTGTAAAATTATTTATTTTTATTCAAAAGGCAGATTTACACAAGGATAAGGAGATAGAAGAAAGATCTACCTGCTGGCTCACTCACTCCCCACATGGCCGCAGCGGCCAGAGCTGAGGCACGCCAAAGCCAGGAGTTGGGAACCGGGAGCTTTTTCCGGGTCTCTCACATGTGTGCAGGTTGCCAAGCACTTAGGCCATCCGCTGCTGCTCTCCCAGGTCATAAGCAGAGTGCTGGGTCAGAAGTAGAGGAGTCGGAGCATATACCAGCACCCACGTGGGCTGTTGGTGCTGCAGGCAGAGGCTTAGCCTGCTACACCATGCCTCCTGTGAGGTGATCCAGGTGACTGGAAACACAGGCCTGGGGTGGAGCCTGGGGCAGCTTGTAGCTTCCTTATCTGCAGTGCCAGGTCATCACACCCTCATGTCTGCCCTACCTGGAGGGAGCTTGGGTGTAGCAGGGCAGGTTGTGCACTGCGTATGTGCCTCATCCCAGGAGCTCGTGTCATATGTGAGATGCCTGTGTTTATTCGGAAGGTTTGCTGACAAACTCTTGGCCAGTGACTTTTCTCCACACAGGTGTATTACCCTTGCTGTCCGACAGGGGGCTCCAGTGTCTTCAGGCTGGGGCACCTTTTTCCCAGTGGCCCTGCCTGCCAGCGCCTGGTGCCAAGGCAAGGGTTACAGTGCCATCCTAGCAGGCTGCTCACGGGGCCAGTGGACCTGGGAGTGAGGCTTCCCTGCCCAGGGCCCAGACCCCGCTGAGTCAGGGCGTGTCCCTGAGTTCCTTCCCTTCACATCTGTGCATGGAGCGAGGGGGAGCCTGCAGGTGTCCGTGCCGTGGGCCACACTTCCACCCTTGGATTGCTTTAGAGGTGCGGGTGCCACAGTGCTACCTAAAATAGATGTGGTCTCAGATCGGAGCAGACACTAGCATCGAACCTGCTTCGTGGGGGTGTGGCACGCGCAGGGAGGGCTTTGTGTAGTTCATTTATCTTCCTTTCCAGCTGTTGCTTCTTTCAGCCCCATCTTTGGTTCCACAGCAGGTGGTTTCGGTGGGGGTGGGGACGATGGCACAGCCGCAGCTCCTTCAAGGTTCTGCAGAATCAGCCAGGGGATAGAAGAAAAAGATACAATGTTGTAAGGAGGTGCTCAGTGGGAGAATTGACTCAGTTATGCCATAGCCAAGCAGCTTAGTGTTGTTAACATGTTTCCACTCTCATTGGGGAGTTCCGGTGTGGGTTACCTAGCCTGTGAGCCTCTCACTGTGTGCCTTCCTGCTGAGAGCTCGTCACCAAGGGCAGTGACAGCCTTAGAGCTGCTATGAGGGTCCCAGACCCCAAATGCCCGAGTCCTGTCTTGCACAGGGTGCCCTGCCCGTGTGAGTCAGACCACCTGGCCTTGCACAGGTCCGGAGCCCTGGGCTGTGTGCTGGTGCCAGAACCTTCTTCAGGAGGCTGAAGCTGGGGTCTCAGCCCAGGGCTGTACTCACCCTGGGCGCTCTCTGAGTCCAGGATCTGGCAGTTAAGGAGGGGGTTCCTCCCAGCAGCTTTCTTAACAGCCCTCGCCCAATAACAGCCACCTCCAGTGGTGCCCAGCAACTCCCCAGCACCCTGCTGGGACCTGCGGGACCCATACCCAGGGAGCAGTGGGGTCACAGGTCCCTCCTTGTCCCTGGGTCGCCCGAGCAGGTGCGGAGGTCAGAGGTGCAGCCAGGACCTGGCTGTTCCCGATTGGGAATGTTTGCACATCAGATGTCAGAAGCGAGGACTTGTTTGTACAGCTATTTTAAGGTTCTCCTTTTTTAATCGTGCAGAGTAGCTAGTTAAAAACTGGCGACTAGTTCGTAGGAAGTGGGTGCCCAAACCCCAAACTCCGGCGATTTTGCTTGTGCTGAATGTGTCATTTTCCCTTAAAATTCTTTTGTTAAGGACAAGCACACAGTAATTGGATCTAAAAATGCATCCAAATTATAGCATCTTCATCAGGAGTAGCTGACAGCATAATTACGACCGCGTCTCGTCTTTTCATATTAGCTGCGAGGAGCAGTGAAAGCGGCCCCCGTGGATATTTAGGGGAGAGGGGAGTGCTGTGTACTCAGGCCTTGGGCTGTCTGGACACTCTGCAAGCACGTCCAGTGAGCGCAGGCCCTCGCCTCCCCAGGGGCCTGGGGGCCTCTGCGGGGTGTGTCCCAGGCTGCAGCACACGCTTGTGGCCTGCGTGACTGGGATAGGCTATGCCAGACTATCAGCTTGCACCTGCGGTCAGCAGCCTAGCAGGACGCCCAGGTGCTCACATGGCACGGGGCAGGTTGGTCCTGCTGCCTGTGTGAAGCTTGACAGACCGCATGGCATGGTGGGCATCCTAGGCCTAGGCTGGGCAGACCTGACCACATGGTCTGCATCAAGCCTGTATCTGTAGGTTGGGGGCTGGTCAGCCCGGCAGGCAGAGCGGCTGGAGCCCACGTCTGTGGACCCGAGCTCTTCTGTGACCTCCTGACGAGCCCCTGGCTGTCCTTCCAGGTGCATCCGGACGCTGCTCCTGGGACCTCCCAGGTGTCTGGGCCCAGCATTCCGCCTTCCCTCTGTTTGCAGCCTGCGTGGTCTGCCGTGTTTCAGCTCCCGCCTTGGTGGACTGCCTCTGCCGTCCCTGCTCTGGGATGCGGTGTGCAGGCTGCAGTCCCTGCTGGAACAGCTCACTGCTTGCTCTCTGCTGCCTGGTCCTGCCTGATGCGTTTGCTACCCTGCATACTGCAAGACCTAACAAGGTCTAGTCTGGTCTTTTTTCAGAAGTGATTTTTAGAATAGTCTGACTGTAAGACTTCGGGATGCTTGCTGTCAATCCAGCTGGCTTTCCTCTTGGTGTCCAGCCGTGAAAGGTGTCTGTCCCCAAAAAGCTGCCTTGTGTTCACCCAGGCTGTCCTCTGTCCCATTCCTCTGCACACAGTGTCCTGCTGAGTGTTTGCAGTGTCTCCCTGGAGGTGGAGCTCTCAGTGGGCAGGTGTCGTGATTGACCCAGTGCCGAGCACCCACATGCCTGGGTTTGTGCCTCTGTGCACAGTCTTGACGGCAGCAGAACAAGCCAGGGGACCGTGCATGGGACGGTGTCCATTTTCAGCGCTCTTTGTCCACGGGTGCCGGGCTCTGCTGCCTGTGGGCACGCACACCTCTGCTGGACGCTGGCCTCCTGAGCACCTCTTGAGCGGGCCCCCAGGGCTGCAGGGGGAGCCCGAGGAGACACTGTGCCCTCTGGTCTCTCAGCGTGCTTCCTCACTGAGTAGGCGCCATGGCTTTGTACTTGGAACACTGAAGCCTGGCAGGCCACTAGCCGGTGGAGGCCACTTGGTCCCCATGGCAGGTGCTTGGTGGTGGCTGCTGTTGTCCCTGTGCTGGGAGCTTGTCTTCCACGGGTGCCGCTGTGATCGGCAGTGTTCACGGGAGCTTCTCGTTGATGGAGCAGGGCTGTGCTTCGCTGAAGTTCTGTTTCACACATTGCTTGTTTGTGGTCGAGCCACATTGGTGACAGTCAGACGAGGGCTCGCCTCCCCAGCAATGCGGGAGGGGGAAGGGGGTGCTGCAAATGGGAGAAAAGTGATCGAGTAGCGGGGAATGGGGATGAAAGGGCAGTGTGTGTATGTTTTAGATGGGGAGAGGGAGAGAAAGAGCTTCCATCTGCTGGTCCAGTTCCCAGATGCTGCAATGGTGGGGCTGGGCCAGGCTGCAGCCAGGAGGCAGAGACCCATCTGGGTCCTCCTGTGGGTGAAGGAACCCAGGCACGTTAAGAGAGCTGGATTGGATGTGGAGGAGCCAGGACTTGAACTGGTGCCCGTGTGGGATGCTGGTGTCACAGGTAGTAGCCTTCCCTACCATGCCACCACACTAGCCCCTTGTCGGAGTGTCAAGAGCATGGTCGCAGGCTGGAGGGAAAGATCTGGTAGGAAGAGGGGTGAGGGCGGAGCGCCCTGCAGCAGGAGCGCCACGCTGTGCGCACAGAGGCCCTGGAGCAGCCTTCCCAACCACAAGGCAGTTTTGCCTTAAGAACAGAAAAACCACAGCCACGAAAGCTGAGTGTGGGTCCCCCATGAGCGTGCCTAGGGGCCTGCCTTGGTGAATGCTGTGGATATTCCCTGCTCCAGCGGGGACCCCGTTGCTCCTCGTGCCCCCCTCACACTGGCAGCAGGGTGGGGCAGGGGTGCTGGCTGCGGGGAGTGAGGCAGATGCGAGGCGTTTTAGTGTGTGTTACCTTGATGAAGTGCTTGAGGCAGGCTGCTTCATAAACGACAGGAGGCTGGTCTGGCTCGTGGTTCTGGAAGTGAGAGGTCTAGGGGCCTGACACGTGACGGCTTCTGAGCATGCTGTGGCAAGAGACGGGGCGAGCGCGTGTCTGTGCGCCTGTCATTCTGTTGAGGAAGCTCAGCTCCGGGACTCTTGCATTCCTCGGAGGACCCCTCTGCACCAGGGGCAGACTGAGTTTCCACCTCTTCCTGCCTCGGGAGAGGACGACATGCCAGCGCACACGGGCTTGGAGAACCCTCCAACTACACCCAAACCGTAGCACGGCACTGGCAGCTGAGAGTCTTGCGTGGGGATGGTAGGGAAGGTGCTGGGTCCCAGCTGCCACATGGCAAAGGCTGGGGGTGTCCCAAAGGCAGCTGCTCGTGGAGGCCGCCAGGAGGTGCTGGGCAGCACGGGTGCCGAGGCCAATGCAGTAGGTGGAGAGTCAGCCTGGCTCTGTGCTGCAGTTTCCCAGGCCTGCTGCACTCCTGCCTGTTTCCTGTGTGGTTCCAGCAGTGGAGGGGTCATTGCCTCTCCTCCTGGGCCACCCACCTCCCTGGCATCCGGAGACTGCACTGGGAGCATAACACGGGCCCTTCTGGCCTCCGAGCATCGCCCTTCCACCGTCCCTCCTCTGCCCTTCCCTGTGAGCTGCTGTTTCCGTGGAAGGACACAGCTGTGGGTGGCTGCCGTGACTCAAGAGGACATCCTACAGGGAGACCTCCCTGTAAATGTGGAGGTGAAATGACGGTTTTGCTCCTTTCTTACAGAAAACACGGCCATCTTCATGTGTAAATGCTGTAACCTGTTCTCACCCAGTCAGTCGGAGCTCCTCTCCCACGTGTCTGAGAAGCACAGGGAAGAAGGGGTTAATGTTGAAGACATCATCATCCCACTGAGGCCTTTGAGTTCTCCGGAGCCGCCCACCCCAGGCAAGCCCGGACATGGTAAGGGCTAAACGGTTGGCGTGTGCGTGGCTGGGTGGGGGCGCCTGCACGGGCTGCCCGCTCTGATTCCTGGGGGCCAACTCCCAGTTTTGTAGGCATTGCAGAAATCTACAAAATCCACCTTTTCATTTCTCTTCCCTTTTCTTCTTTTTTTTGAGATACATTTATTTTTACTTGAAAGTCAGAATTAGAAAGAGAAAGAGAGAGCATGAGTTCGTCCATCTGCTGGCTCACTGCCTAAATGGCTTCAGCAACTGGAGCTGGGCTGGTCCGAAGCAGGAGGCAGGAGGCAGGAGCCAGGAGGCAGGAGCCAGGAGGCAGGAACCAGGAGGCAGGAGGCAGGAGCCAGGAGGCAGGAGCCAGGAGGCAGGAGGCAGGAGCCAGGAGGCAGGAGGCAGGAGCCAGGAGGCAGGAGCCAGGAGGCAGGAGGCAGGAGGCAGGAGCCAGGAGGCAGGAGGCAGGAGCCAGGAGGCAGGAGGCAGGAGGCAGGAGGCAGGAGCCAGGAGCCAGGAGGCAGGAGGCAGGAGGCAGGAGGCAGGAGCCAGGAGCCAGGAGCCAGGAGGCAGGAGCCAGGAGCCAGGAGGCAGGAGGCAGGAGGCAGGAGGCAGGAGCCAGGAGGCAGGAGGCAGGAGCCAGGAGCCAGGAGGTAGGAGGCAGGAGGCAGGAGGCAGGAGCCAGGAGGCAGGAACCAGGAGGCAGGAGGCAGGAGCCAGGAGGCAGGAGCCAGGAGGCAGGAGGCAGGAGCCAGGAGGCAGGAGGCAGGAGCCAGGAGGCAGGAGCCAGGAGCCAGGAGGCAGGAGCCAGGAGCCAGGAGGCAGGAGGCAGGAGGCAGGAGGCAGGAGCCAGGAGCCAGGAGGCAGGAGCCAGGAGGCAGGAGCCAGGAGGCAGGAGCCAGGAGCCAGGAGGCAGGAGGCAGGAGCCAGGAGGCAGGAGGCAGGAGCCAGGAGGCAGGAGGCAGGAGCCAGGAGGCAGGAGCCAGGAGCCAGGAGGCAGGAACCAGGAGCCAGGAGGCAGGAGCCAGGAGGCAGGAGGCAGGAGCCAGGAGGCAGGAGCCAGGAGCCAAGAGCCAGGAGGCAGGAGGCAGGAGCCAAGAGCCAGGAGGCAGGAGCTTCTTCTCGGTCGCCCGTGCGGATGCAGGGAGACATCGGATCCGTCTTCTGCTGCTTTCCTGGGCCTCAAGCAGGGAGCTGGGTTGAAAGTCCAGCAGCCAAAACTCAAAGCGGCCCCTGCGTGGGGTGCTGCCGGTGGTGGCTTAACCTTGCATACCACAGTGCTGACCCCCCAATCCACCTTTCTAACCAAAATGTCAGCAGTCATCGGCTGTAGGTGCTCATGGAAGAGTGTGTCTTTGGACTCCCCACTTCTGTGGAGGCCGTGTAGCCTCTTAGAGCTCCAGCCTGCTGTAAGCAACATGGGGTGTTCAGTGCATTCCTGGCGTCTGCAGTAAATGGACTAACTTCTCCAAGCCTCACTTGCCTCTCTGAAAGGGAAGAGTTACTTACCTGTTGCCAGGGAGGGAAGTGGATGCTACTTTTCAGTCGGCGAGTGTGCCTCGTGCACCCACCCAGGATGGTGGCCAGCACACAGAAGACGAGATAGGAAGGCTGCTTTGTGACTCGGTATGCACACTCTTGGAGCCAGCCCTTCTGAGCTGACCGTACAGGCCTGGAGCCAGGGTTTGCCCTGTGAGGCCTCCGCTCACCTGGGATCCTTCCGGCTCAGTCTGTGAAGTGGGACACTTCCGTCTGCAGCGTCCTGACTGCTCCCTCTGAGTGGCAGGTGCCTGGATTTTAGCCACCATGTCATCCCCATAATTAGGTCTACAGACAGAGAGAATAAACAGCAGAGGAAGAGCAGCTATGAACAGGAGCTCCAGAAGTGCCCCACAATGCCCCTTTTATGGGGTGAGGGGCAGCAGCCAGTCTCCCTGTGGGCAGATGCCCCACTGTAGGACCCGCCGGCCGCACTCATCACCCGTGCCCAGTTCCTGGGAGCATTCAGAGTGGCATCTCTGAACGGGCTGCTGTGTATGGATCATTTGTCTGACACCATTTACAAGGAAAGGCTGCAGGCAAAGAATGCCTGGGTGAGCAGGTCCGTCTGGCTGTTCCCAGGGTGCTTGGAGGGATAGCAGCCATAGATTGAGTTGTTGAGAACTCAGGAAGATCTACTGGGTGGTGTGAGGTGAGAAGTTAAAGCTAGCCCCTGAAGCCTCACTGATAAGAAGGAGGAGCCGTTAACGGGTGTGTGTACCCCCTTCCCTCCAGCTAACACTGGGGGTCGTCCACGGGGAGCCTTGGCCCCTCACGGCCCTGGCCGGCAGGTTCTTTCCAAGCTTGGGGAGAGCAGAAGCAAGATGCACTTCTGTATCCAGAGCTCACCTCTGATGCTCCTTGCTTTGAGCAAAAGGAGGGTGGGTCTCTCACGCCAGGGATCGCGCCCAGCCCACCTAGCCCGGGAGAGAGTGGGGGACCTGTGAGTCCGGGCCCACGGTTGCCACAGCCCTCCCTTCTGAGTGGTTGGGACACCTGGCTTCATCCCAGGTGAAGGGAAGCCGGCTCCATCACTGACTGTCCGGGGTCTCCCTCCCTCTGGGCTGGAACGCTGCACTCAGAAACACGGTGGTCTCTTTTGTCAGCCTCAGGTGACAGATGGCAGTCATGTGGGCCAAAATGGAGGGAGCCTTGAAAAATGACTTTGGGCTGTGCTTCATGCATCTTTGCTAGCTAAGATTTTCTTCTTACTAAAATGAGATGTGAAAAAGAGAGAAGATAGACTTACAATCTTCATTTCTTTGACAAAGAATTGAGTACAGGTTAGTGAAGCTGGTAGAATTCCCACAGGAGCGGTGAGGCACTGCTCTCCCAGGCGTGCTTGGCCGGCTTGCTCCTGCCTGTTTGCAGGGCTCAGTCAGCTCAGGGTCTGTCCCTCCTGGCTGGGACTTCCCTGTCTCAGCCCTCAGACACTCAGGACGCTGTTCTCCGTGGGCCTGGGACCACCAGCATGGCACCTGCCGGAGTCCTGGGCAGAGGACCCGTCTTGTGTCCTTGGCCTTTGTGGTCCTGTCTCAGCCTCCTAGAGGGGGCGCTCTCTCCAGAATCTCACCAGGACCAGGAAACTGCCGATGAAAACCATGAGACCTTCGCTTGGACATCACACTGCTGACAGCATGCAGAAAGTTGGAAAAGCCTTGCTCCTGGTAGTAAGTCAGTTGGTAACAACATCCTGACAGAAAACTTTGAAATGAACATTTTTCTTTGCATAAGCGGTTTTTCCAGGAATATAGCCAATGTAAAGACACAAAGTGTTCATGGTGATTTGTTTAAAATAACCCAAAGTTGGCCAGATGATAGATGTCCAGAAAAGAAAGGTTAAGTGAATCATGTATTATCCTCAGAAGGAAATCCTGCATAGAAATAAAAAGAACTGGGAGACGTTACAGTACCGCGCTGTGCGCCTGGCATTTGTTGAGTGGACTGACAACGAGGTGCTTGGTTGTCTTCAGTGCTGTTTGCTTAGCTTTAACTTCTTACCTGCTGTCCTTTTGTCTCTTTGTGTTGCGTTTTGAATATTATTCTTATTTTCCAGCTCACTGATTCTATTTGTACCTTTTTAAAAGTAAAATTGCATAAAATATAATTTGCCAGCTTAGCAGTTTTGAAGTGCACAGTGGAATGTATTCTCATATACAGTGTTTTCACATATTCGCAATGTTGTACTAGAGTCACAGCTTTCACCCCCAGGAAGCCCCGGAGCCCCCTCCTGCCTCAGCTGCCTTTTCTGGTCTGTAATTTTCATGTGAATGAACTTTTGTGCTGGCTACTTAGAGTTAGCTTCTGTTTCCAAGGTCGAGCCGTACTGTCTAAGCATGTTTCATTCCTTTTCTTGGCTGAAGGGTGTTTCAGGCTGTAGATTGTCCACCCCTGCATCTGTTGATGGACATTTGAGTTCTTTCCACTTTTTGCCTGTTATGCATGATGCTTCTTTGAACATTTGTGGGTGAGTTTTTTTATAGATCTGTGTTTTTATTTTTCCTGTTTATTTTCCGAAATTGCTCGGTCTTACAGTAATTTGGTCTTCTTAGGTTTCTGAGGGCTGCCCACTGTTGTCGAATGCCTCTTTCTAGTTTGTGTTCAGTATGTGAGAGAGCCCTTTCACTTACCACCAGCATTTGTTAATTTTCCTGTTTTTTTGGTCATAGCCTTCCTACAGGATGTGAACCAGTACCACTGTGGTTTGGGTTTGCATTTCCCTGTGAATAATGATGTGGAATTTAGGTCTTCACTCTGAATTGAGGTCAGGGTTCTGGCTTCACAGTTTTGTGTGTGGGTCTCTCTTGGTCTTTGGAGAACAGTCGTTCTAACAGGAGTGAGGTGCTATCCCATGGTGCTTTCAATTTGTATCGCCCCGAGATTCGTCATGCTGAGTACGTCTTCACAAACCTTTTGGCCATTTGTATCTCCTCTTTGGAGAAATTTTTATTCATCTCTTTTGCTCATTAAAAAATCATTTTATTTATTTGATATTGAGATGTATTAGTTCCTTGTTTATTTTGAATAACAGGTTTCATGGTTTGCGAATATGTTCTCCAGTTCTGTGACCTTTTATTTTGTTGATTCTTTCCTTGGCTGTATGTTTGAGTTTGATGTGGCTCTACTACTTTTTTTGCTTTGTTGGTGTTTTTGTCTAATGTTGTAGAGCATCGGTTCCCTCTGTATTTTGCAATTTCAGGTCTTGCATATAAGACTTGAATCCATTATGAGTTAACTTAAGATGAGCATCCATTGTCATTGTTTTGCTTGTGGACATCCTCCTGGTGTCCCGTGTGGGTGCAGAGGCTTTCCCGGGTGCACTAGCAGGGAGCTGGACCGGAAGTGGAGCAGCTGGACCCCGAACCAGTGATTAAATGGGATGTCAGTGGGTTGCTTCACCTGCTAGACCACAGCGCCTGCCTGTTTCTTTCATGTTGAAGATCTCTGGGTTGGTGTTTTGTGATTTTCGGTGTACAGCCTTTTTATTTCCTTGGTTAGATTTATTCTTAGGATCCTTTTTTTGGGGGGGCAGCTGTTATGAATGTGACTGTTTCCTTGATGGCATTTTTGGATAGTTTATTGTAGTGCAAGATGGCTATTCAATTTTGTCCATTGAGTTTGTTCTCTGCAGTTTTGTTTAGTTTCTGTCGTTTTGGTAGTTTTGTGGTGGAGTCCCCAGGATTTTGTGTGTAATGAGACACAGTTGTGTACAAACAGGGACAGGTCCCGTTCATCCTGACTAGATGGCTTTTGTTTTTCTTGCTTAATTATGCTGTCTAGGGCTTTTGATATCAAGTTGAGTGCTTGTAGAATGGGTGAGTGGTGGTGCCTGTGTCATTTCCTGCTGAGTGGATAGCAGCTGTGGGCTTGTCATGTGTGGCCTTCCTTTTTTTTAAGTACATTGTTTGTCCAGTTTTGGTGAGTTTTCATGATTAAAGGGTGTTGAATTTTATTTGACAACTTTCTGCATCTATGAAAACGATTGTATTATTTTTGTCGTTTGCTCTGCTGACGTTTTATGTCCTGTTTATTGACTTGCAGTGAGTGGTGTCCCCTCACATCCTTATACCCACTTGGTCTGGGCGTGTGACCCTTCCAGGGTGATCTCAGGTGGGACTTGCTGGCGTTGTGTTGGATTATTTTGTATCTATGTCCATCAGGGAAATTGGCTCATAACTTTGTTGTCTTTGGGTGTCCTAGTCTGGCGTTAGTATCTGGCGAATGCTGGCTTCCTGGAGTGAGTTTGCAGTTTGGAGTGTCTCCTGTTTACCTTTTGGGGAAGTTTGAGGATGACTGATGTCAGTTGTTCCTTAAATATTTGGTAGAATCCACTGATGAAGCCACCTGGTCCCGGACCTGTCATTGTTAGTTTTTTGATTACTGATTTGTTCCGCTTACTTATTGGTGTGTTCCATTTTCCATTTCCTTGGTGCTGAGATGTTTGATCCTAGGATTTCATCTGTTTCTTGTGGTTTATCTGATTTGTCAGTACATAATTGTTCATTGAAACATCTTGTGATTTCTGTGATGTCAGCTGTAATATATCCTCTGATATTTACAGTTTTAGTTATGAATTTGTTTAGTTTGAAAGTTTTGTTTAGTTTTTGAAAGGCAGAGTTATAGGAGGGTAAAGAGGGAGGGAGGGAAAGAGAAAGAGGGAGAGGGCGAGAGAGAGAGGGTGAGAGAGGTATCTTTTTTTTTAAAGATTTATTTTTATTATTATTATTATTATTTTTATTGGAAAGGTGGATATACAGAGAGGAGAGACAGAGACGAAGATCTTCCGTCCGATGATTCACTCCCCAAGTGAGCGCAACGGCTGATGCTATGCCGATCCGAAGCCAGGAGCCTCCTCCAGGTCTCCCACGCGGGTGCAGGTTCCCAAAGCTTTGGGCTGTCCTCGACTGCTTTCCTGGGCCACAGGCAGGGAGCTGTAAGGGGAAGCGGGGCTGCCGGGATAGAACCGGCGCCCATATGGGATCCCGGGCGTGCAAGGCGAGGACCTTTAACCACTTGTGCCACCGCGCCGGGCCCGAGAGAGGTATCTTTAACCTGCTGGTTCATTCTCTAGATGACCCCACTGGCCAGTACTGGACCAGCCCAAAGTGAGGAGCCCAGACCTTCTTCTAGGTCTCCCACATGGGTGGGAGGAGCCCAGACACTTGGGCCAGCGTGTTTCTTGGGTCTGTTGTGTTTCTCAGGCTGTTAGCACGGAGCCAGATCAGAAGCCTGGCAGTGAGGACACGCACCAGCTGGCAGTGTTAGTCACTATGCCACAATGCCAGCCCTAGTATATTTTTTTTGATTCCGTTTTCCATGAACTTTAAAAAGTGCTTGCGTATATTTTTCCTAAACCTATTTATGTTAAAGTTTAATTTGGTAATTAGGCATAGGAAGAGGTTAAAAGTAATAGGTCAATCAAAACAACATGTTGCGGGCCCGGCGCGGTGGCGCAAGTGGTTAAAGGTCCTCGCCTTGCATGCCCGGGATCCCATATGGGCGCCAGTTCTAATCCCGGCAGCCCTGCTTCCCTTCCAGCTCCCTGCCTGTGGCCTGGGAAAGCAGTCGAGGACGGCCCAAAGCTTTGGGAACCTGCACCCGCGTGGGAGACCTGGAAGAGGCTCCTGGCTTCGGATCGGCATAGCATCAGCCCGTTGCGCTCACTTGGGGAGTGAATCATCGGACGGAAGATCTTCCTCTCTGTCTCTCCTCTCTGTATATCCGCCTTTCCAATAAAAAAATAATGAAAATAAATCTTTAAAAAAAAAAAAAACAACATGTTGCAATGGAATGAGCAGTGTCGCTTTTCCTGTAAGGTTACCGGACGCACACTGTGGTGCTGGGACAATGTTCTGAAAGCTGACATGGCTGCTGCCTGCCTCGCAGGTGGCCGTGAGGATGGCAAGGTTTCATCCCACTGCTCACAGTCCCTTGAAACTTAATCCTTGTGAGCTGTTTCTGGAATTTTCCACTTAATATGTTCACACTGTGACTTATCCCAGGTAACTAAACATCACAGAACACGGAAGTACAGATAAGGGGCGAGGGGCAGCTAATCTATAAGCTTGTGGCTAGTAAGCTACTTTTGTCCTTTATCTTTTTTCTTTCTTTCTTGTTTTTTTTTTTAGTAAATAATTTACTTTTGACTGAAATTCCTCTGGATTCTATTTTTTGTTTGTAAGCAGAAAGCTTGGTTGCCTGTGCAGCTTGATCAAGAACAAAACAAATGGCTCCTTAAGACACCACATTGAGCCTCTTGGTGGCAGCACTGTGGGGTGCTGGGTGACGTTGCTGCCTGTGTCATTGGCAGCACGTCCGGACACCAGCTTGTGTCACGGCTGCTCCTCTTCTGCTCAGCTCCCTGGGAGGGTGCCCTGGACGGGCACTGGAAGACGGCCTGCCTGCTTCTGGGAGACCTGGCTGGAGCTCCGGACTCCTGGCATTGGAGAGGGAGAACCAGTGGATGGAAGAGATCTCTTTCTCTCCCTCTCTCTCTTTCAGATAGATAGATAAATCTTTGTCGTATGAGAAAAGTTCCTCCGAAGCTTTTTGTCAAGGACTGCCAATCTGTAAAATCTCACCTGTTGGGCTTGGTTTCTCTGTAATGATTTCTTTCCAGGTTTAACCTTCACAACCTGTTTTTAGTTGAGAGATCCTTGAAAAGGTTTAATTGAACCTGTAACTGAGTGGTAATTGATTTGTTATTTTGGAATCCCTTTAAAGCAGGCAGGTTCCTAAATCCTCTGGTTTATTTTATTGCTTTTGAATTTTTGTGCGTGGAGCAAGTGGACTGGAGCAACTTTCACCATCTTGCCCTCCTCCAGGTCAACTTTCCATTTGTGATCCAAGCACGTGGCTCTGGGGGCGAGTTCCTTCTCCCTGCCTCCCCGTGTGTGTGTGGCTATGGTGGTGCCCGTGTGTGAGCTCGTCAGGGGTGAATGCCAGTCCCTGCCTCCCTGTGTGTCTGTGGCTACGATGGTGCCCGTGCGCGATCTTGTCAGGGGCGAATGCCAGTGTGCTCATTCGTTTTGGTCAGGGCCTGGCCAGTTGGGCTTGCGTGAGGATGGCTTGTTTTTTTCTTTTAATTTTTAAAAATGTGGGCCCATGGGCCTGGCGGTGTGGCCAAGTGGCTAAAGTCCTCGCCATGGGCTCAGCGGCATGGCCTAGCGGCTAAAGTCCTCGTCTTGGATCCCATATAGGCGCCGGTTCTAATCCTGGCAGCTCCACTTCCCATCCATCTCCCTGCTTGTGGCCTGGGAAAGAAGTAGAGGACGGCCCAAAGCTTTGGGACCCTGCATCCATGCGGGAGACCTGGAAGAAGTTCCTGGTTCCTGGCTTCAGATTGGCGTAGCACCGGCCATTGTGCTCACTCGGGGAGTGAATCATCGAATGGAGGATCTTCCTCTCTGTCTTTCCTCCACTTTGTATATCTGACTTTTCAATAAATAAATAAATAAAATAAATCTTAAAAAAATGACAATAATAAAAATTAAAAAAAAATGTGTGTCCGGCACGATAGTGTAGTGGTTAAGGTCTTTGCCTTGAACATGGCAGGATACCATATGGGCGCTGGTTCTAATCCCGGCAGCCCCGGTTCTAATCCTGGCAGCCCCGCTTTCCATCCAGCTCCCTGCTTGTGACCTGGGAAAGCAGCAGAGGACAGCCCAAGACTTTGGGACCCTGCACCCACATGGGAGACCCGAAGAAGGCTCCTGGTTTCAGATTGGCTCAGCTTCAGCTGTTGCGGCTGCTTGGGGAGTGAACCACTGGACGGAAAATCTTCCTCTCTTTCTCTCCTCTCTGTATATCTGCCTTTCCAATTAAAAAAAAAAAAGTCCTTGCCTTTAAAACAATTTTTGTTTAAATGTATGAGAGAGATCCACAGACTGAGTTCCCATCCACCACATACTTCCCACAGGGAGCGGGCTGGGATGAGGCTGGGGCTGAAGCTGGGAGCAAGGAAGGAATGCAGGTCAACCAGTGGGTGGCAGGAAGCCAGTTACTTGAGATAGCAGCATTTCCTCCCCCATCATCTCTCTCTCTCTCTCACACACAGAAACACATATGCGACACACACGCGCTGCGTTAGGAGGAAGCTGGGGTCGGGAGGTGGAGCTGGAAGGCAAGGCAGGTGCTATGATGTGGGATGCAAGCTTCCCAGTTGTCCCTTAGGGACAACCTGATGCTGTCTCCTGGGAGCCTTGCCCTGGCTCTTCTGCTGTCTCCCTCTCTCCTGGGATTTCTGCATTCCTGGGCTGTTTGTGGTGTCTCTGCTCCACTCTGGGGCCCCAGGAATAGTGCTGTTCTGTCCCTGTGGCTGGTGATGGCAAGTAGACCAAGAAGTGGTTTCAGCGTAGCGTGGTGTGTGCTTCTGTAGGGGAAAGCCTGGACCACTGAAGAGGGCCAGCTGCTCTAGGGTAAAGCAGCGCCTGCTTCCCCAACAGGTGCATGTCTAGGTTGTCATATGGGCATTAGTTACACACAGGTGGCCATGCCGAGCCAAGTGTGTTGGGACGCTGTCACCCATTGTTCCAGTAATGGCTGAAGCCAGAACCCCCTAGTTCTGGTGTGGGTAGAGTGGGGACAGACTAAGGGTCCAGAGTTGTCCCAGCTGTGCTGAGTCCTGGGCTGGCACACATAGTGCCGTCACAGCAAGACGGACCGTTCTGGGCGTGGGAGTTGGTAACAGATGCTGTTTCTGGGTAATGACTCAGAAAGCATGCTTTAAGCTGACGTGGCCAGGGCCTGTGCAGGTGGGTCACTGGGCTGCTGGGCCTTAGCCCTGATACCCTCACCCTGCTGAGGCCCCCCGTGCCTGTGACTTCTGTTATCTGCCAGAAGGAATTAACATTCCTGGATCTTTTCTGAGGCAGGTGCCTGTGCACACTGCCTGGGCCGCCTGCTGAACTGACTTGGCGTGCGGTGCACGCCCCGGCTTGGCTGTCTCCAGGGGGCTTGTGTGGAGGCTCATCATTTTCCTGTAGAGTGTGTTCCTTCACTGTGGGTCCCCCATCCGAGTGGAGCTCAGAGGGAGATGTTTCTGTGCACTGCTGGCGATCGGTCGGCCCTGATCAACAGCTCTGTGAGGCAGACCGAGCTCCGTCCAGTGCTGGCTGTTACCAGTTAGCTCTGTCAGCTGGACGTGCATTCATCTTTTCAAGCCTCAGTGTCTGAGTGTGAACCCAGGGGTGGTACTCACACCTCCCCGTGGGCTAACGCGATGACATGCAGGCAGAGGGCTGGGCCTGGGGCCTCTCCGGGCTCTGGCACCATTGGTGCTGTTCTCATTTATGTGGCATTTCTCACCATGGGGCTGGTGGGGAGCACGTGGTGCCAGAGAGTGAGGTGCAGTCAGGCTGACCCCAGAATGGCAATGCCTTCCTCAGAAACGCAAAGGCTCACGTGCCTTCCGCTCTAGCAGATAATCTGCTGGCTCCCGGATTAGTTTTTAGGCTTTGGAAATGAAAGTCAGGGAGCTTGACAGTCAGGGCGCTAAGGTGTTAGGCTGCCAGGGTTTCCTGGAGCTCTCTAGCTGCTGTGAGCGGAAGCCACGCAATGGCGTGAGAGCGCTGGGAAGCCGGCTGTCCTGTTCCCTGCATTAGACTGTACCTGGGCCTAACACAACCTGTATGCCCTTCATTCTCGGTGGGGTTTCTTGGTGTGAGCTATGTGGAAATGAAGACATCAGGGAAAAAGCAAGAGCCTGTTGTGCCAGAATGAGCAGAAATGCAAGTACATCAGGGGGCCGCGTGATGTGACTGTGGGCTGGCTGGGAAGGTCTTAGTTGCTTCAGAGAGATGTTCTGGTGAGCGCGGCCCTGGTCACCAATGGCGTATGATGGCTCGCTGGTGAGGAGGGCCTCAGCAGAGGCAGCTTTGCTTGAACTTTCCTGTTCCTGGACTCCAGGCCCTGTGGGAAATGCTCTGCACACGTGGCCCAGTGCAGATGTGCGTCCCTCTTCTGTGGGGTGTGTGAGGCCACTCGAGGCTCCTGGCGGGGTGAAGGATGATACAGAGCAGGGTGCTGCCTGAAAAGCGTACCAAGTCCCTTGCAGCTGTGGGTCCCCCATCTCCTTCCTGCTGAGGAAGTGATGTCCGTGACCTCCGACCTCCTACGGGTGCTGTGAGGACCTGGTGAGGTAGTTGGGGAGGCGTTCGGACCGAGGAAGGGCTGGCGCAGCCGAGTCGCCGTCCCGATCCCTTTGGGCTGTGCTCTCCGTACTGCCTGTGTCGCCCTGTGGCTGCGTTTAGAAGCTTGTGCTCTCCGTACTGCCTGTGTTGCCCTGTGGCTGCGTTTAGAAGCCGTCTGCAGGGCTCTCTGGCTTGCCAGCCTTTGGCCTGGGGTCCACAGTGATGATTTTCTGATAAGGAGGATGTGTCCACACTCAGAGCAGGGTGAAGTGACTCCGCCTCTGTCTTCCTATTGCAAACCTGGGCCATGGGAAATGTCCCCTGTCCTTTTCCTCAAACACCTGACTGTGTACTGAGGAGCACGGGGCAAGGGGAACACCCTCCGAGCGGTGTGGCTCGCTTGTCCCCACCTGGTCCCGGAGTCTCAGTCCGCCCAGCAGCTGTGGGTGTCTGACAGCAGCAGCAGCTTGTTCCCAGGACTGAAGCTACTTCAGTTTCATTATAAATATTTATTTCTTTCTGGCTCACTGGCGGCGTGCTTCTGAGTTACAGAGGCAGCATGAAAGAGGCAGCATGAAAGAAGTTAGCAAGATGCATTTTTTCCCACCGTTGCATTTGAGATACTTGCAGGGAGGAGCTTGCGTTGTCTTCTCTGATGGCCACGCTGCACACACACACACACACACACACACACACACACACACACACCAGTCCCATTCTTGCCAGTCCATGCACAAGCCCAGCATGAGCTGCTGAGCAGCATGTCCAGTGCTTGGGGCCAGCATGGTGCCTCTGAGAGTACCAGGTCTGCAGGAAGAGAGCCGTCCCCCTGGGCACGCTGGCTGGCAATCTGGAGGCACTGTATCTGCTATCTCTGTGCCGTGGAGTGCCCCTGGGTGAACCTGCCAATCTCCAGCTCAGGGGTACAGTTCTCCATGATGCTGGCAAGTCTGCCTTAGACTCCTGCTGCCAGTCACAAATTCAGGAGTTCCCCCGAGGCCTGCCTCACTTGGGACCAGCTAGCTTCTAATTCAGGTTCTTTGCTGCTTGCTTCAGGCTCCATAATTTGCTGGAAAGCAACTCATGAGCTCAGGAAAGTGCCATCCATAGGACTGTAATTTCATTGTTGCCATGGGGTGCAGAGCCGTGGGTGCATTCTGGGCTGGGGAGGTTCCTGGTAAGGTTGCCTGCGCCCCAGCACCTTCTGCTGTCCTCAGGGTTTTCCACCAGGGATGCTCACTGACCTTGGGCCTCTGGAGTTTTATGACTTAGTTCACTTTATTGATTTTAATCCCTGGCCCTTCCTGCAGGCCCAGACCAGTACCTGGGTTCCCCACTCGCTCTAGAGGGGAACTGAAGGAAGTTCCTCCCTCTCTTAAATTCTGTTGTTTGTCCGGTGGCTGAAGTCACTGGGGAGCAAACAGTGATACTCCCTTCAGGAAGGACATCCAGGGGCCTGGAGGTCACTGCCAGTAGCTGAGGGGCCGTGGCCACAGCTGCAGTGTCAGAGAGCATTTCAGAGGAGTGGCCTCTGTCTGCATGGCAGGGCCCCAGAGCCCGTGGCTGGGGGTTCAGAGATGGGGGTGCAGGCCTCCCCTGACCTGGTACACACTGTGCTTCTGTGCTGCCATGCAGGGTGTGTGTTTCAGTGCCAACCTGGCTTCTCTGATGGAAGTTGCCACTTTGGTGCATGGCACTAGTGCCTGTTGTCAAGAATAGCAGGGGAAATGGGCATGACTTTGGGGAGTTGTGTTTTGTCCTCCTTGTCTCTCCGCTGTGCATAGGCTGCTGTTGGTGTAGACATAGCCCTCATGCTCCTTGGTTGTTGCTGGCTGGCCCAGGACACAAGGCCCCAGGGAGGGGGCAGGTGGGCCTGGCTGTGGGGCTTCCTAGCTTCAGGGAGCTCTGGTTTGGTGTCTTGGCCGAGGCTGACCCTTGCTTGGCTCAATAGGGGCTCTGCTCCTGCAAGACCTCCTTTCCCAGGAAGTCTTCCCCAGTGCCCCTGAGCCTCAGGTTCTCAGGCACTCCATGCCATGGTGTTTTCCCATGGCAATGCTGCTTTCCGACAGCTGGCCCAGCGGCTTCCTGCCCCGACTGCTGAGCGTGCGTGTGTGACTGACTTGTAGGGTCCTTGCAGAGCCCCAGCCCTGGCCTGTTCTAGATGGACACTGCCTGGGTGCTGCTGATACCAGGACCCTGCCCTGCCCCTGGCGTTCAGGTTCAGAGATGGCCTCAGCCAGACGATGGCTGTGGAACGGAGGTGGTGGCCAGGCTGGGGCATTTGGGGATCACATCACCCCAAAGGCAAGGCGTGCCACCTGCTCGTGAGCTGTGTGTGATGCCCCATTTCCAGACCTACTCACTTCCCTCTGCCTCCCCTGCCGCCCCGACCCACTAAGCATGAACACTAGTGTAGAAGAAATGCATCGAACTCACGCCACCATGGCTCCCATCATAACCTTTAAAGTCACTGGGAGTACCACCACTGCCTTTTCAGCCTATAGTTTGCAGCCTGTGATTATAATGATCTTTTCTCCTCTTTCTCAGACAGTTGAGCCTGATAATCATGGATGTGCAGTCGTCTGGCCAGCTTGGGGCAGGGGCGACGGGCTCAGCAGCCTTGGTCAGCCTCTTGCAAGGGAGGTCCCCCATAGTCTCTGGGAACTCGGCTTCAGTGGGAGCTGGGGCCACCAAAGGGCAGGACTCGTAGACTAGGGGGGCAGTGGCCGTAAGCTGAAGTCCATCTCAGCTTCACACACACAGGAAAAGCTCTGATGAGCTGATGTGCTCTGCTGGCATATTACATGTAACACGTTACACATGTATATTACACAGTCATTTCTCCTTCATTTAAAACTGACACTAGCACAAAGCTACTGTCACAGCTGGTAATTTCTGGAATTAACGCAGGCTTTTCACTTCATGAAATGGGATACCTGAACTTACGAGAGGGCTTTACTGAGTTAATGGAAAAGTGGAATGAAAAGATAAGCTTGTTTCAATGCAGATCATCTTGAAATTCAGGTGCAGTTTTTTTTATAACTACTTCCCCCCAAATTATATACATATGATATTTGTTGATTTTATTTGAAAGGCAGCTTTTGCAGAGAGGAGAAACAGAGAGAAGTTCTTGCAACCGTTGGGTGCCCCTCCAGATGGCTGCGATGGCCAAGGCTGAACTTGTTTGATGCTGGGAGCTAGGAGCACTTTCCTGGTCTCTCTCATGTGGGCACAGGGTCCCAAGGACTTGAGCCATCCTTCTCTGCTTTCCCAGTGCATAGGCAGGGATGTGGGTGGGAAGTGGAGCATCTGGGAAATGAACCAGAACCCATACGGGATGCCAGTGCCACAGGGTGAAGGATTAGCTTGCCGTGGCACTCGAGAAAGTTCTAAAAGACTCCTCGCATTCTCTTGGAGTTGGTTGTGTGCCCTGCCTTGATGCCCGGTGTGACTCTGTTGACCTCTTGTTTGCTTTGTAGAGTTTCTGGTCATGAAGAGGAAGAGGGGTCGGCCCAAGGGCTCCACGAAGAAGCCCAGCACGGAAGAGGAGCTGGTGGAAAGTGTCGTGAGCTCCAATGAGGCTGGGGCAGGAACCACCGAGGAAGGCAGCACCCCGGCCCCCAGCAGCCTGGAGTGCAGCAAGTGCAGCCGCAAGTTCTCCAACGCGCGCCAGCTGCGCAAGCACATCTGCATCATTGTGCTGAACCTGGGCGAGGAGGAGGGCGAGGCAGGTGCGCATTGGGGATGGGAGGGTGGCGGTGACCCTCTGGAGAGAAGCACTTGGCTGCTGCTTCTTACTGGGAGAGAGCGTGCTCGCACAGATCTTTCCGTGTGACTACCGGCCATGCTTCACGCCATCTTTGATGTGGATGTGTCATCTGGTCTTCCAGGGCGAGACACACAGGAAGGTGGTGGAGTGGACACTGGGGGTTGCAGAGAAGATAAACACACTGTCTGCCCTTGAGCAGTTTCTGTCTGGGGGTTTAAAATGCAACATCTCAACAGTGGGAGGAAAGGTTGCTCTGCCCAGTCGGGAGTGGGCTGAGATGGTCCAGTGGCTTTGGGGCTCAGGAAGGTGGGTGTTGCCGGGGAGTGGAGGGGAGGAAAGGGGCCACGTGAGCACAAGGACAGCGAGGGGGCTGCCTGCGGCCCCCGTGAGAGAGCTGGTGGACTCTGGGAAGCTGAGGACTAGTTGCTGGTGTCTGCTCTGGCTGTGTTCTCAGGGCTTAGCCCCTGCAGCCCATAAAGGAGGCTGGAGCGGGGGAGGTGTGGGCAGGAGGCAAAGGCTCTGTGGTCCAGCCTGGCTGCAGATGACCTCTCAGGAGGAGTGGAGCACTGGACTGCAGCTGGAGAGGCTCCTGCGGTGGTTCCCTCGCTGTCCTTGGGACTTTGCAGCGAGGCTGAAGTTGTCAAACTGTTACCCTATGTTAAAGACATTGCTGCTATTTTGACAGCACTCAGCTGTCACTTGGGAAGCAATTCTGCTTGAAAATACAGTATGAGGGGCCAGCCGTTTGGCACAGCCAATTGAACCACCTCCTGTGTTGCTGACATCTTGTGTGGGTATCAGTTCAAGTCTCAGCTGCTTCATTTCCGATCCAGCTACCTGTTCATGTGCCTGAAGAAGCAACAGAGTATGACCCAAGTGCCTCAAGTGGTCGCTGTGAAGACTCAGCGACACCAGAATTTTAGGGTCTTTAGAGTGGCACCCACCCCTGAGAAGTACACGGAAAGGGCTGGCCATGCACAGCCCACCGCTGGTGCCTCTGCAGGTTTGTACAAGTCTTAAAACCTTGTGCTTTCCCTGCAGGACTCTCAGGCAATTATGTGAAACCCTAGCAGGCTGCCTGGGCCAGTGCGGGACACAGACCTGGAGTCAAGAGGCTGATAGGAATGAGATGGCCGAAGGGGGAAGGATTAGGCTGGACATGCCTTGAGGTGGCAGCTCTGACTTCCGGTGGATTTACTAAGCGTTGGAGTTTGGGTAACCAAATGTTCTGCCACAGTCGGTGGCTTGCCGCTTAAACAAGCCTGGGAAAGTTCTGCTTTGGATCCTTCTTTAAGTGCAGGGCTTCTTAGAATGGTCACATTCCTTTTCTGAGCTTCAGTCCCAGCTCTGCTTCCAGTCGTTTCCTGCTAGTGTGCACCCCGGGCGACAGCAGATATGGCTCAGGTAATTGAGTCCCTGTGCCCCACATGGGATACCCTGAAAGTGTTCCAGGCTGCAGAAGGTCATTCAGAGGCCCCTCACTCATTTGGGGTAGGGCTGGGGGTGGAGCCCGAGTCTCCCCACGGCTGCCCTGTCTCCGCCTAAAACCAGGCCATGTCTGCCCTCGGGATGTGCAAAACGCCCACGTCCCGGGTCACCTTTGTCAAGTGTTCTTGCCAGCCCTATAGAAATGACCATCCTGCCTGGCAGCTCTCTCCTTCCTTCCTTCCTTTCATTTTCTTTTGAAAAGATTTATTTAAGCAATGAAGGACACAGGTAGAGGCAGAAGGAGATGCTCCATCCGTAGGTTCACTCCTCCCATGCGTATGGTGCTCGGGGCTGGGCAAGGCGGAGCAGAAGCCAGAAACTCCATCCTGGACTCCCTCGTGGGTGCAGGGCTCCAGAGATTTGGGCTGAATCTGCTGCTTTCGCAGGCACACGAACAAGGAGCTGGATGGGAATTGGAGCAGCCGGAACCAGAAGCCCAAAGGGGATGCTATGTTAACAAGTCTCACCTGGGCAGATGAACGCGCTGGGTGCTTTTCCCTGTCTGGCTGCTCCGGAGGCCTCTAGACTCTGCATCGATGACCTTAAGTCCAGCTGTGCCGTGGCCAGCGGGGCTGGCCAAGTGCAGCATTACAGCCAGAAAAATCTCACATGGTTGTTTTAATACATGCTCTGCAAGGAGCAATTTAGTGACATTTCCAGTAATTGACCTTGACTCGATAGCTTGTTAAAATAATTAGAAGGAAACAAAACAAACCTTTCCCTACTGTGAATGAGGCACATTAACATAACGCTTCTGCTGTGTGTTCAGTATGTATTTTACTTTGCCTTTCTGAAGTGAAGGAATGCAGAAAAGCTTTGTGTTTTTCTGCCCTTCCGTGGAAGAGCTTGTATTCTGAGTCATTTTGCCACCCTCCTAAATCAATACATCAAGTTGATAAAAGCAAACTTCAGAACCTTTCCATGCTTGTTATTTCTCAGGTTATTTTACGCAAAGAGGGTCATAAAGACTCCTTCTGGCTTTAGCTAAGTGCTTCCTGTGAAAGGCAAGGCTCTGCTCTTAGCTAAGAAGCACCTGCAGCCCAATAGCATTTCAAGTCTCTGCCTTTCTTTACATTTGTGTTAGTAAGTCAGCTGAGCTGATGGTCGTTTGGAGCCAGATGTGTTGAGAGGCTGCAGGTGGAAAGAGCGTGGCTGTGAGGCCCGTTTCCTTTTGCCAGCTGTGAACCCGGGTTCCCCTCTTCACTGCTCTGGGGCGGGGAGCGGGGATGGGAGCTCCGAGGTCTGAGGCCAGGCCCACCTGTAGACCACAGGGCCGTAGCATCGCCATGTCTGCTCCAGGTGCTCAGGGGCCCAGAGGAGCACAAACTGTCTTCTCCAGCAGCACCAGGGGAGGAGAGCTCTGGCTGCTGTTGAAGTGTGTGGGCCAGGAAGTGCGTTCAGCTGTATTCTATGGTGGGGAGAGCTGGGAGTGCTTGGGCTCTCCCTGTTGCCTCTCACACTGTCCCCTTGATGCCCCCACTTGGTTCTGCCACCAGCAGGAAAGCCTGAGGGAGGAGGGAAGGAGGGTGGTGCATATTCAGCAGGTAAAGCTGGGGACAAGTGGCTTTTCAGACTGTTGTGTTTGGGTGGCTGGTAGGTGGCAGAGTCCCAGAGGGCAGTCCCTTATCAGCGTGCTGTTCTGACAGCTGTGCTGAACATCCTGTTTCAGTGTAGCCAATAACACTTTACTCTCCAGGGTATTCTGAGATTTAATGAGTTCTTGGGCAATTTAGAATAGATGCTTTGGCACGTTAGTGCAGTGCTCATTATAAATGAGTGCATCTGAATTAATTTCTGCAAATACTTGATCGCATTCACACTTTAGCTCTTCATCTGCCTGTCACAAGGTAGGTGTTGCTCACTTCATGTCCCGATTGTGTGTAGGGTACTCTGTGCAGGTTTGTAGGGATCCCAGGGCAGAGACTGCGGATCCAAACTCGACCTTTTCCAAATGTCTGGCCTAGGAGCGATGAAGAGCCAAGAAGGCAGAGATGAGCGAGGTGGAACTTAGCCACGAGTGCTGTGTCCCATGGACTTGGTTTTCCTTGTGTGAGAGGAGCTTGTTGGAGCTGAAGGGAGTAGTATAGTGAATGTAATGACCATGGGTCAGGCAGAAGTGACTTTGGGCTCTGTGTGAGGAATGATGGTAAGGGGCGATGGTGAGTCCACCAAGGGGCTTCTAAAGTAGCCTGGGGAGCAGGTGGTGGTCAGGGAGGACTGGGCTGGAACTATGGCACCAAGTGTTCAAGGCCACAGGCCCCATCTCAGCTGTTTCTTAGGAGAGGTGAGGAATGGATGGTAGAGGAGGGCTGGGGTGGTAGAGGCAGAGGCAGGGAGCGGAGGGCTGGACAGGCTCAGGGAGCAGTCCCAGCACTGGAGGAGGACACAGGAAGGGGAAACAGGGGCCTCCAGGTCCCAGGGAAGGTTCTGGGGCCTCTGCATTTGCATCAAGGGACCCAAGAGGGGCTGTTTTAGAAATGTTGAGGCTCCAGGATTTGAAGGACCTGGGTCAAGGTTGTGGAAGTGAGACAGGTGAGAGGCCACCAGGCCTTTGGCTTGGGTGCCAGATAGATGGGGGACATCCCCACCCATCTCCAGTGCAGATGTGTGACAGAGGATGAAGGTGAGTCAGCTCTTGTCGCGTGTTGAGTCTGGTGTCTTGTGGACTGTCCACCAGGGTGCGGAGCAGCACAGGCGCTGGCCTAGGGCTTGGCGTCCGTGTTCTTAGCGATGGATGAAGGAAAAACACCCAGGGCAGCATCTGAGGAGTCTGCTGTGAGAGTGTCCGCAGCTGAGGAGGCAAGGAAGGCTGCCTTCAAGTCAGAGGAGGGTAAAGTGAGTGGTGGAAAGCCACGAGGGAGGGGTGGGGTGGCGGTTGGCACTGGGATGAGCTTCAGAGCTGAGTTAGGTAGTGAGAGGGGAAGAAGGGGGATGTGGGAGGCCCCACACAGCCTGCAGCAGGCACATGGCATTGCAGCCTGGACACTGTCGGCCTTAGGCAGGTGCAGTGTCGAGCCATGATGCCGTGTAGGAAAGCTGGAGAGGCAGGATGTTGTCTGGCCTGGGTAATGAGGCAAGCGGGGGAGACCATAACCGAGCTCCAGGGTGAGGGCTGTGGTCCTGAGTAGAGGATGCAAGGATGCAGTCCACCTTGATGATCTGGTTGAGGGGGGATCCCCATGCCAGGCCTTCCCTCCCCTTCATCTCTTGTTCTTCCTTCTGGGAGGTTCCCGATCCAGCTGTGCATTGTCATCAGTTTCCTAAAGGAAGTGAAACAGAGGAAGATGTGAACATCGAGGCTGACATGCAGTGTGGCAGAGGTGGCAGCAATGTCAGGCAGACACCAAGGCCCTCACTGCTGTACACATTCCTGTGGCTAATGGAAATCCTGAAACCCTAAAGTCACTTCCTCTCCATGGTGACACGTGCCAAGACCCCTGCTCCCCTTGCATATCTGTTGTTTCCTGTAGTTTGTCAACTAGGTACAGTGAGAGCTTAATACTAATAACTGGTGAAGGAATGACTCTGACAGTACTCTGTAATAATAGAAATTCGAAATTCTTCTGAATCGCTTGTTTCTGGAGTCTCCTGTTTAATGTGTTGCACCTGCAGCTGTGTATTGGTGTCTGAGACCGTGGCAGGCATCACTACAGATGAGGGAGGCCCCTGTGGGCTCAGCCTCAGATGTGTTGGGCTTAGCTATGCTTCTCCAGCGTGAAACCATCAAACTGAGCGCAGTAGTGAGCAGGTCCCCAGGGCCTACCGTGTGCGTCGCCGGTGTGAGCTGCTTTTGCAGCTGTTCCCTGCCATGACCTCATGGTGACTCAGTCTGCAGATTCCAGAGTTCCCAGTTCATCTGCCAAAGACAGATCCTGGCTATAGCTCAGATGCCCGTGATGCTAAATCCAGTATTCCGTGCTGTGCCTTTTCCGAGCAGTGACCTTCAGTTACAGGGGTAGGAGACAAGGCACCTTAGGCATCGCTGTCTCCAGGGCTCTGCAGTGAGAGGGGCAGGAAGGGCGTCTGGGATGGGTGCAGGAGGCTGGGGGAGAGTAGGGGTGGGGAGGCCTGTGGCAGCCAGGCCCACCTTTAATGGTAGTTACCCCCGGTGTCAGGGGTTTACCTTGCAGAGTTCCTTTGACAGGTGCAGCTGGGAGCCATCATTTGGTGCATGGCCACTCCCAGCTGGACTCAGACAGTGCTGTGCGGTGTCCTGAAAGCTGCCAGATTGGGCCGGGTGGTGGGGTTCTGTTATAGGACTGGAATTCTCAGAGAATATGTTTAGGGTCTTTGGAGCAAAACACGAACCCAGCAAGGGTGGTCTCAGACGCACCTGTGGAGGCCGTGTGTGACGGCCAAGTCGCAGGAGTTGGTCAGTGCTGAAGTGCTTTGCATGTCATCATGTCTGGCTCTGAGGATGGGCATGGTGTTATTACAAGAGAGCAAGGCTGGCTTTCCTGAGCTGGCTCACCCAGGGCAAGCCTGTGGAGCATTCTAGGCAGGGAGAGCTGCTACTGGTGTTCCATGAATATGTATATTCAGTGCAGCTTGAAAACAAAATACAACTTAGAGCATTAGTTATCAAGTTGCAGACCTTAGCTGGAGCCTGAGTGTCTGGGAGATGGTTTCTGTTGCAGGTGGTATCTTTGGGGCATGGTGGTTAGCCTGGGACCCCCACACCCTACCTGCTCTCTTTGACATCCTTAGAGTCCATATGGATGTCTATATTATGGGACCTCAGCTTGCCAGTTCTCCCTCTCCAGGCATTCTTTGGCCCAGGGTGTTCTTGGAGACCAGGGTGAGTACATTATTCTGACTCCTGTCAGCCCCAACTGGGCCTTCCAGCTTTACCTGTGCCCTGTCATCTCGGCTGAGTGTTCACCACCCAAGAACAGAGGAGACGGGCATTGCCCTGCCATTCACTTCATGGTGAGGGGCATTGCTGCCAGGTGCTGGAAGGATCCAAAGCCGGACCCTGGATGCCCAGGTTAACCACAGGCTGTGGTGCCACAGAGCCAGCTGTGTCCAAGAGTTTGTTCACCTGGTGTAAGTGTTAGAAGCAAATAGCCTCTGGTTATATATGGGGACCCTGAGACCACAGCACAAGGCCCCCACTGGCCCTCACCACTGCAGCTCCATAAAAGTGGTTTGCTTGTCCTGGTTATGGGAATACCTTGACCCCCACCAGAGAGTGGTGAGACTGGAGGCAGGCAAGGGCTGTTTCCTCCTTGAGGCTCCTTTAAGGAGCAGTTTCTTGCACTGATGTCCCTCCCACCCCTGGCCAGGCTGGCTGCCCTCACTATCAGCCAGGACAGTGCTGGGCTTTGCCACTATCTGCTCCTTTGGCCCCTCCTGGAGCCCAGTGGCCCTTGTGAGACACGAGAGAGAGGGCAGTGGGAAGTGCTCCCACAGTGGGCTAGGACATGGATGCCAGTGTCTCCACTGTGGTCACTGAGCCCAGCTGCCCAATCTGTGGAGGGCTCTGGAACCTGGTGGTAAGGGCCGACAGAGATGGCTCCAGGTGCAGCGTGCTGCCTGGCTGGGCAGCAACTGCTATTGGTTTGTCGTGCATCTGGGGATGCAGCTAAGTAGCCTGAAGGCAGGGCCCAGGCTGGCCCCTCTGGGGTCCCTGTGCCCAGCACCAGCGAGACCTCTCAAAGCCCTTCCTGACTGGGTCCACTTGATGGTGTTTCCTGGATGTGTGTGTGCGCAGTGGTAGGCTAAACACCAGCTGGCCTTGTGGAGTGCGTGTCCCATGGGGAAGCCAGTGTGTGACCCAGCTGGACCTCTCACTGCCTTCTCAGCACAGGTGCTGTGCAAGAGCACAGTGCTGTGCAAGTCCTTTGAGCAGGACTGAAAGCAGTGGGCCGTGCTCTGGGAACCCCTCGTCCCTGCTTCCCACATACCTGCGCTTTCACTGGGCTCCTGTTGCACTGCGGCTTTCCAACATAGTGTGTAGGGTATGTATTTATTACATTTTAAAATTTATTTTCATTTTTTTTGAAAAGCAGAAGCAGAAAAAAAAGAGAAAAGAAAGGGAGAGAGAGAGAAAAAAAAAGAGATTGATTTTCTGTCTTTTGCATCATGCCCCAGATGCCTGCACTGCAACAGCCAGGGTCTGGCCAAGCTGAAGCCGGGACCCAGGAGTTCTATCTGGGTCTCCCTTGTGGGTGCAGGTCCTGTGCCACCTTCAGGCATTTGCATTAGCAGGCAGCTGGGCTGGAAGTGGAGGAATCAGCTCTGGATCTGGGATATGCTGTGCAGGCATCCCGAGCAGCTGGAGCCAAACCTCCACCTCATTGATTATGTCTTTGTGTTGTCTGTCTTTCCCCCAGGCATGCTGACCCAGCGGGTAGGCATTGCCATTGGCTGGGGCACTGGTGGGGCACAGACCCTGGTTCAGTGTGGGGCACTCTGAGAGCTGTGAATACTGTTATGCTTATGCAAAGCCTAGGTCATTGTGTATTTCCTCTGTGTGCAGTTGGTGTTCTGTTTGGAAGTGGACACTTAAGAACATTTGTAAACAAGGAAAATGAGAAAAGAAATCAAGACCACAAAGAGCAGGATTTAGTAAGTGGTCGAGAATAAATGTTGATGAGACTGGAGACAGAAGTTCTCAGAGAAGTGCTCAGCTTGATGACTAGCAAGCATATGCAGAGACCCAAGGGACGGATGGGAAGGCAGCCCCCAGGGTGAACTCACCCACAGAGCCTGGGAGTTAAACTTTCTGTGGCTTCTAGATATATTTGGCTAATGGGGAGGACCTTGGTTTAGAATGAGCGTGCCCAAGAACTGGTATGTCCTGGGCCCGTGTGGGCCAAGTGCCGGGGTGTGCCTGGGGAGAGTCCTCAAAGCTCTTGGAACACCCTCTTCCACCAAAGGTCCAGTGATGCCGGCAGTGGGCTCCTTCCGATGCAGTCTGTCAGTGGACAGCACAGACCGGGGGCCTGTCTTCCCACTGCACGCTGCAGCAGATATCCCAGGACGGGGGTAAGAGATTGGAGTGGCCAGGGAGACTGAGGAGTGGGTCCCCCCGTGGTCACTCAGTCTCCCCAGGACACTGTCCCCCAAGGCCACTTCTGCACAAGGCCTAGTGTCCGATCTCTAGGAATAAAGTTGTCCCCGGGACTCCCCTCTGTCCATAGGCCTCCCATGCAGCTTGTAGCAGTGGACTTGCTCATGGATGCTGCGAATGAGGGTGCCTTGCAGTTGACTTAAACCCCACCTGTGGATGGCTAGTGGCAGTGCAGAGGGCTCATAGGTTGGGCAGCCGCTGAGTTCCAGATGACCTTGGGAATGGGACCCTGTTCCTGGAGTAGTTTGCAATAGCACAGATAGCTGACTGCCCAGTGATGTAGAGCTGTACAGAGTCGTGGGCTGTAGGTCAGAACCCAGACCTTTGTTGCCATCCTTAGCCTGTTGTTATTTGTTGAATTTGTCATCTCAGTGCTTAGTCATGCTAGCCAGTGTATCATGGCATGTCCCGAGTTCATTCACGTAGCATGGAGAGGATGTTAACATTCCTGAGCACAGAGCTCAAGTGCAAACAGGATGCTTGGGGCTGAACAGATTGAAGCGGTTTCAATAGAGGAGGAGGGGTGTGTTCACTGCTGGGATGAGATGTAGGCCTAGGGCTTGCCCTCTATAGAGGGCTGAGGCTCTTGCTCCACTCGGAGGGTTTACATGGAAGCACAGCACCTTCCAGAACCTGCTGGAACTGCTAGATGCCAAGGGCAGAGGCATGGCAGCTGTGCTCCCTGACAGTTTCTGCCTGTTAACTTCATTTCCTCCTACCCTAACCCTGGGCCTGCCTCTCACCTAGTGGCTGTGGAGCAGCTGTGTGTTCTGAGGTACCGTGGGTGGTGTCCCTGGGGTGTATCCAGGAGATGGCCAGGAAGCAAAACGTTGAAGGGCTGTTGCATACGTGCCAGGGGCTCTCATGGAAATCATTTTCTAAAGTTTTCACAGTGTGTTGTTTACATCTGATTTACTTGGGAGGGATTTCCTGGAGGTTCATTGGCTGCCCTCAGTCGTGTCATCCAGGGGTGGGTGAGATGGGGCGTGTCACCTGCAGTCCCTTGCTGGGTGTGCCCAGCCCACCCACAGTGTGCTCACCATGTGGGCTCAGTCCACAATCAGGCACAAGGGGAGACCCAGACCCTGCATAGAGCTGCTGAAGTGTCCGCAGAAAATGGAACTGGAGAGAATGAAGGCATTGGCCAAGGGAAAAGAGGAAGGAAAGTCAGTAACTCAGAGAAAACTTGAGAAACAGTGAGAGACCATCATCTAGGGGACCAGGCAAATGCTCACAAAAGCTCTGGCAGCGTGGTTTCCAGGCCCAGCTCAGGAGGCACCTGCTGTGAGTTCACAGGTTGAGGGAGGGTGCAGGCATTGTGGGAGTGGCCAGATCAGGCGGGAGCCAGGGCTTTGGTATCCCAGAGCGGCTGAGCACAGAAACACCTGCAGGACCGTGACCGAAACCTTCTCCCCGCCTTCTCCAGCCTCCCGCGTTTCCACAGCGTAGTGTTGGGCTCCTGCACGTGTAGACCTGATGCCACAGTGACAGGTGGTTTTACACCCTGACGGAACAGGGAGGTGATGGAGAAGCAGATGTTTCTCTGCACTGACACCTGCGTTTGGGTGTGGGCCAGGTTAGCCTTTCTTCAGTCTTCAGTGTCAGTTCCCTGCCCTTCTCCCCCTTCCTGGTGCTTTACCCGGAGTTACTTCCCACTGACTGACTGCCCTGGACACTGGCTGCTTCCTCCTCGTGCTCCAGTCCTTGCGGTGGTCTCCAAGGGTCACTTCCAAGGCAGCTCAGTGCAGTGCTTGGCACATGGTGCACAGGACAGTAAAGGACCTGGGTGCTGCAGCCTCTGTGGCTCTGCAGAATGAAGCCAGCCTGGCTTGTGGGTCATGCCTGCGAAGTTACAGAGGACCTGAGAAAGATGTGGGGACTTGGGAGTGTGCCTGTGGGACATGTTGTCAGGTGCCTTATGTATTGCCCTAAGCAGCCTTTGCCACAGGCAGTTTATATCTGAGTGTCCAGCTAGAATATAAGAGTGGGCTGAGTGTGGCTGGAGGAAAGCCAGCGTTTGTTACTGGGGTTGTGTAGCTGTAGGCATCGGGGTTTGACTCATGATGCTGCCACAGTGACTTCTAGAATTCCCTGCCTACGACAATAACCCCTGGCAGCTGTGCTCCTGCTCCATTGTGTCTGCTGTCCAAGCGGGGGTGGGACTTAGGACACAGGGAGAGCCGGAGAGGCACCTGCCGAGGGAGGGCCAGAGCTCTCAGGGGAACTCAGGTTGGAGGGCGAGCCATCAGCAGGGTTGCTGGTGCGTGACTGTCCCATGTACTCCCTGTCCCACTCAAAGCCTTTTCTCTTCCTGCATCTCCTGTTCCTTACCTGCTCACCCTCACTTTGCCTGCCTCCTATGCTGTCTTTCTCCTCTCTTTCTCTTTATATAATAGCTGTACCTCTGTGTGTCAGGGTTCGAGGACCACAGCGAGAGCAGTGACTCATGTGGCTCCCCATGTCCCTGTGGCACAGTTTTGCCCCAGTGTTACAAGTGGTATCAGGCTTCAAAGAGATCCGTCCTCAGAGCCTGCCCCTAGAACCCAGCCCCAGCCATGGAGTCCTTCCCTGGCTGACCTGTTCATCTTTGCAAACAGCAGCTCTCTCCCGTGGTCTGACTTAGGTCCTCTATCTGCTGAAGGTTTGCATCTCAGCAAGACAAGGACCCAACCTCCAGGAGGTCACAGGCATGGTGGCGCCTCCAAAGAGGTCATCACAGGTAGCAAGGGGGATCCAGCCAGTGATGTGTGTGTGTAAGAGAGAGGGAGAATGAGAGAATGAAGAAGCACAGCAGTACAGAGTAGCGTGGAAAAGGGAAACCAAAGCTGTTTCTTGGTTTGTTTTTTGAGCAGTAGGGGGTGTGACGTAGGGCACTGTGTATTACTGTGCACTGAGGTTCAGGGCGTGGAAGCAGTGTAGGGGTTTGGTCAGTCTGTGGGTCACTGTTGCTGGGCCCCAAGGGATCAGGAATGTCTGTGCTGTTACACAGATGTGTGGGCAGCAGTGGTCCTGGTTTGGCCCAGTGGCATGGTGGTGCTGTCCCAGGCCAGGACCTATCTGACCTTCACCTCAATGCTCAAGGTGTGGACGTGGGCCGGCCCATAGCCCTGCATGGTTTGCCAGGTGCTTGCCTCCCTCCCAGGTGGTGGACATGGCACTGTCCCGGGCAGGAGAGAGGAGGGTGACCATTCGTCCACTGGAGGAAAATCACTCCCAGGGTGTGCTTGGCTCCTCCCACCCAGAGCCCACTGGCCAGGCTGAGTTCCTGTGGCCCTTGCTGTTAGGAGGGATCAGATCAGATCCCTGATCAGATCCTGTAGCAGGAGGGTGCAGGGTCCGGGTGTCCGGTCTGTGCCCCATGGAGCAGCCAAGGGAGGGCCCTCAGCAGAAGCCACCGCAGTAGGAAGCGTCTCATCCAGTGTGTTCTCCCCGTCTGGGCCGACTCAGGTTCCTCCTTTCTCTCTCTTGGTGTGTGTTCTAACATGGTTTGGCGAACACATATTAGTTGTACATTTTATGAGGAGCTTTGTAGCATTTCAACACACGTGTGCTGCTTTCCTGGGATAAGTCACATTTGATCGTGGTGAATGATTTTTTATAATGTGTGGCTGGATTTGCTAGTATTTTGTTGAGAATCTTAGCATCTCTGTGAATCAGGGATGTTGGTCTGTAGTTTCCCTCTTTTGTTGTATTATAATCTGGTTTTGGATTCAAAATAACATTGCCTTCCTTGAATGAAAGGGGTTTCTCCTCCCTCTTCCAATGTTCTGGGGACTAGTTTGAGCTCCTTCTTCCAGCAGTGCCATCTGGCAGGTCCTGAGGTTTTCTTCCTGAGAGATTGCTTTTGATGCCATCTCCCGACTGGTTATTGGTCTGCTGAGATTTGCCCTGTTGATGGCTCAGTGTGTCCACAGAGCGTGTTCCCAGCTGATTGCTATGTGGTTTTTCATAACGGTCCCTAATGATTCTTGTATTTCTGTGGTGTCAGTTGCAGTATATATTTTCACCTGATTTTATCTGTATGTTCTTTTTTCTTGTTAATTAACTAAAGGTTTCAGTTTTATCTTTTTCAAAAACCAATTTCATTTCATAATCTATTTTGTATTTTTTAGTTCATTTTTCATTTACTTCTGCTCTGACACTTGTTATTTCTTTCCTTGTATTAACTTTGGATTTGGTTTGTTCTTGCTTTCCTAGGTCCTTCAGATGCATTTTCAGGTGTCTGCTCTTCAGTGGTTTTGGATGTAGAAGCTTATTATCATCAGCTTCATCAGTACTGCTTTCCTCTACATTCCGTGCCTTTTGGCAAGTTGTGTTTCCACTTACATTAATTCTAAGGAATTTTAAAATTTCCTTCTTATTTCGGCGACACACTGTTCATTTAGTGGTGTGTTCAGTTGCATTTGTAGAATTTCTTGGGTTTCTTTTGTTAATTTCTCGTTTATTGTGTTCAGAAATATATACATGATATGATTTTTTTTCTTTGTGTGTGGTCTAGTATGTGATCTAAACCAAAGAATGTTCCAGGTGTTGATGAAAATGACATGCACTGTGCAGCTCTTTGCTGGAATGTTCTGTGATGTGTGCTGCACTCATTTGGTTTGCGGTTCAGTTCTCCTCTCTTGTCCCCTCCCCTTTGATTTCTTTTGTCTGCATTTTCTGTCCGTTGATGAAAACGGGGTGGTCGCTAATTATTAGACCTAATAAAAGAGCTTTTCTCGTATTAATTCTAATGTCTTTTTTTAAAAAAATTTTTATTATTTTTTTATTGGAAAGGTGGATATAGAGAGGAGAGACAGAGACGAAGATCTTCCGTCTTACGATTTACTCCCCAAGTGAGCACAACGGCTGATGCTATGCCGATCCGAAGCTAGGAGCCTCTTCCGGGTCTCCCACATGTGTGCAGGGTCCCAAGGCTTTGGGCCGTTCTCCACTGCTTTCCCAGGCCACAGGCAGGGAGCTGGAAGGGAAGTGGGGTTGCCGGGATAGAACCGGCGCCCTTATGGGATCCCGGGGTGTGCAAGGCGAGGACCTTAACCACTGTGCCACCGCGCCGGGCCCAATTCTAATGTCTTTTACAAACAGTATCCAGTGTTTCCCATCAGGAGACTATAAATTCACTGTTGTCTGTCTTCCTGTGGAATTGTCCCTTGGTCATTACACAGTGGCTTTGTCGCTTGCTATAGCTTTATCTGCAGGTCTGTTTTGTCTGGTACCAGGATGGTTCTGTCTCATTTGTATTTCTCTTTGCTGGGATGTCATTTTCTAGGCGTTGGCCTTTATCCTGCATGTGTCTGCACTGGTGTAGGGTCTTTCACAGGTGGCAGAGTGCTCGGCCGTGTTTCTGATCCTTAGCCAGAAAGAGTAATTTACTTGATGAAGTTAGTCTCATTTATTGATAAGTATTGACCTAGTGTTGCCATTTAAAAGGTTTTTTTGTGTTTATTTGATTTGTTCATTCTTTCTCATTCTTTCTCCCCCTCCCTCCCCCTCCCTCCCTCCTTCCCCCTGCCTCCCTCCCTCTCTTCTTTCCTTCCTTCCTTCTTTCATTCCTTTCTTTCTCACTCTTTCTTCTTTCTTTTTTAAAATTATTTTTATTATGAATTTTTTATTGGAAAGGCAGATATACAGAGAGGAGAGACAGAGAGGAAGATCTTCCGTCCGATGATTCACTCCCCAAGTGAGCACAACGGCTGATGCTATGCCAATCCGAAGCCAGGAGCCTCTTCCAGGTCTCCCACGCGGGTGCAGGGTCCCAAAGCTTTGGGCCGTCCTCGACTGCCTTCCCGGGCCACAGGCAGGGAGCTGGAAGGGAAGCGGGGCTGCTGGGATAGAACCGGCGCCTATATGGGATCCCGGGCGTGCAAGGCGAGGACCTTAACCACTTGTGCCACCGCATCAGGCCTGTCTTTCTTCTTTCTTTCTCTCTTCTCTCTGGCTTTCAGGTTATCACCAGGAGTAGAGCCTCAGGCCTAGCAGTTTGCTGTTGCAATCATACATTTTCTTTTTAAAAGATTTATTTATATTTTTATTGGGGTAGTCTGAAGCCTGGAACCAGGAGCCAGGATCCAGAAACTGCTTCTAGGTCTCCCACATGGGTGCAGAGGCCCAAGGACTTGGGCCATTCTACACTACTTCCCAAGGCCACAAGCAGGGAGTTGGATAGGAAGTAGAGCAGCCAGGGCTCGAAGTGATGCCCATATGGGATGTTGGAGCTGTGGGTAGAGGCTTAACGAACTATGCCATTGCACCAGCCCATTGTTTTGTTTTTTAAGGTGGGCTTTATATCTCACATGTTCTCACGATGTTGAAACATTTCTTTTGCTTCTCTGTCTATGACTCCCTTAAACCTCTTTAGACTGAAACTGCCATCCGGCCAGGAGGTGGCGCGTGCCATCCAAGAATTCCCAGCTTCCCATGGTTTCCCCCTACAAGCATCGCAGTGTCAGTGTGGGTTGGCTGCAGGCAGACTGGAGATCTGAGATCAGGTAGTGCGGAACCCTGGCTGAAGGATTGCCTGGGCTGTCTGTGTCTGGTCCCTCCCACCTCTGCTTTGGGGCTTCCTGACTGATTTCCCCTCCCAGATAATGGTTTTCCAAGCCCTACCTGTCCTGTATCCACCCAGCCCCTCTGCTGTCTGATACAGGGTTCCGTGAACTCCCTGTACACCTGTCCAACATCCTCTGAAATCTTATCAGCCGGCTTATTTCAGAGAGTGTGACTCTAAGCTCCCTGGGAGCTATTTTTTTCCTGCTCCCGGTCTTGTTTCTTACCCGGCTGCTTCTTCACTGATGATGCCAGGCCAATGGTTTCCTGCTGGCTGTTGCTGCCCTCACTTAGACTGGAATCCTGCTGCTGTTGACCACATCTGCCCCCTTTTCCCCTGACACCCCTCAGCCCCCAAACATTGCTGTGCCAGCCCTTGTGTGTTAAATCTAAAGCTGCCTCTAAGAAAGGCCTCTGGCCTCCCAGGTAACACCTGGACTCATCTGGAGCCCCTTCTCATTCCTGGCTCACAGGGGACTGACCCAGCCTGCAGGGCCCGGGCTGCTCCGCCCGCCTCTCCCTGCAGCCTCAAGCAGAGACTGAGTGCACGAGAGGTTTCTTTCTTAGGTTGTGAATCTTGGCGATGATCTCTTCCATAGCCTTGCGGTTTAATGATCCTGAAATCATTGTGACTTTGTGTGAAAAGCGTCTGCTTTATCTGGCTGGTGTGCTCCTGTGTTCCTGGGAGCCAAGAGTGTAGGCCTTACTGAGCATTACACTGGGGGATGAGCTGGAGGGGCCACCAGAGCCGTGCAGCTGCCTGCCTGGGCTCTCCTCTGCTCTCCCAACCCTTGAGAGAAGCACCCTGACTCGCCGTCACTGACACAGAGGGCACTTTAATCCCTTGTGCTCCTTGCTCCCTAGGTAACGAGTCGGACGTGGAGCTGGAAAGGAAGTATAAGGAAGATGATCGAGACAAGGCCCCGAGGAGAACCCGGGCACAGAAGGCAGAGAAAGTGCAAAAGCTGTCGGGAAAGGAGGCCGGGCAGCCTTCCGGAGCCAAGAAGCCCATCATCAGTGTGGTTTTAACTGCCCACGAAGCCATTCCAGGTGACCTTGGCAGACGGGAGCTAGGGAACAACCCCGTGGGGCGGTGTGAGCCAAGGGCAGCCCCACAGTGTCCTCTGAGTGGTGAGAGGTAACCCCACAGCACCCTCTGAATCCTCCGTGGGGCCACGGGCCTTGTCCACTTGGGCCCATCGTGGCCAGTGCTGTTGTGGTTCCTTCCTGAGGAGGCAGAGGGTGTTGCTGTGGGTACCCCAGCGTGCCCTGCTGCCTTGCTCCGGGTGGTACCCCTCTGCTGGGGGCCTTCCTGCCCGGCTCCCCTCTTCTGTGGGAGCCCTGCTTCTCAGCCAGGCTGCCTTTGCCCGAGCGTGCCCTGTGTGTGTTAGTGGGACTCAGCACATGTTTTATAATGCTGGAAATTTCCATCTCCATTCCTTTTACGTGAAACACCTGGTAGATAAGCTATACTATGTTTTATTAAGAAAATCTCTTTCAGGATGGGTGCTTCAGACAGAAGGCAGTTTATGATGGTGAATTTCAGAAAGTAGTAATTTTCTTTTGTATCCATTTGGGGTAATAATAACTGTCAAATAAAAATTTAAAATCATGTTTAGGATTTTTTAGCCTTTTCAGCATCTGTTTATGTTGCTCATAGCACTTCATTATTAAATGGTTCATTTTTTTTTTCGTATATGCTTTACCGTAGGGTAGGATGTTCAGTAGAAAATAAATCATATACAGTTATATGATAGAACTTTCGGGAAAGCTGCTTTATATGCCCCAAGCCTCAACTGAACAATAGTATTATTTAAAAAAAAGCAAGTCCTGAAGGAAGAGTTTCCTGTTCTCAGTGGTTGCACACAAAGTTCTACAGATGTTCTCAGAAGTCAGTGTGGGCGTTTGAAGATTCCGGAAACGAGAGCAGCAAGTGTGACGGCTTCTCTTTGCTCTTCCAGGGACAGAGGGGCGTTGGAGTCTTTTGTCTTATGTATTCGACACACACCTGTGCACACAGCATAACCCACTGCCTGACGCACACACACACACACACACACACGCCTGTGCACACAGCATAACCCACTGCCTGACATACACACACCCCTGTGTGCACAGTATAGCCCCCTGCCTGACGCACACACACACACACACCTGTGCACACAGCATAACCCACTGCCTCACGCACACACAGACGCCTGTGCACACAGCATAACCCACTGCCTGACGCACACACACACATGCCTGTGCACACAGCATAACCCACTGCCTGACACACACATGCCTGTGCACACAGCATAACCCACTGCCTGACGCACACACACACACGCCTGTGCACACAGCATAACCCACTGCCTCACGCACACACAGACGCCTGTGCACACAGCATAACCCACTGCCTGACGCACACACACACACACCTGTGCACACAGCATAACCCACTGCCTGACGCACACACACACACACCTCTGCACACAGCATAACCCACTGCCTGACGCACACACACACACACCTCTGCACACAGCATAACCCACTGCCTGACACACACACACACCTGTGCACACAGCATAACCCACTGCCTGACGCACACACACACACACCTGTGCACACAGCATAACCCACTGCCTGACACACACACGCCTGTGCACATAGCATAACCCACTGCCTGACGCACACACACACACACCTCTGCACACAGCATAACCCACTGCCTGACGCGCACACACACACGCCTGTGCACACAGCATAACCCACTGCCTGACGCACACACACACAGACGCCTGTGCACACAGCATAACCCACTGCCTGACACACACATGCCTGTGCACACAGCATAACCCACTGCCTGACGCACACACACACACGCCTGTGCACACAGCATAGCCCACTGCCTGACGCACACACACACACGCCTGTGCACACAGCATAGCCCACTGCCTCACACAGACACACACATGCCTGTGCACACAGCATAGCCCACTGCCTCACACACACACACACGCCTGTGCACACAGCATAGCCCACTGCCTCACACACACACACTCCTGTGTGCACAGTATAGCCCCCTGCCTGACACACACACACACACACACGCCTGTGCACACAGCATAACCCACTGCCTCACACACACACACACGCCTGTGCACACAGCACAGCCCACTGCCTGACACACACACACACATGCCTGTGCACACAGCATAGCCCACTGCCTGACACACACACACCTCTGTGCACACAGCATAGCCCACTGCCTGACACACACATGCCTGTGCACACAGCACAGCCCACTGCCTGACACACATGCCTGTGCATACAGCACAGCCCACTGCCTCACACACACACACGCCTGTGCACACAGCACAGCCCACTGCCTCATACACACACACCTCTGCACACAGCACAGCCCACTGCCTGACACACACACACACATGCCTGTGCACACAGCACAGCCCACTGCCTCATACAGACACACCTCTGCACACAGCACAGCCCACTGCCTCACGCACACACACACACGCCTGTGCACACAGCACAGCCCACTGCCTCATACACACACACCTCTGCACACAGCACAGCCCACTGCCTGACACACACACACATGCCTGTGCACACAGCACAGGCCACTGCCTGAGGCACACACACACACCTCTGCACACAGCACAGCCCACTGCCTGACACTCACACACGCCTGTGCACACGCCTGTGCACACAGCACAGCCCACTGCCTGACACACACACACACATGCCTGTGCACACAGCATAGCCCACTGCCTGACACACACACACCTCTGTGCACACAGCATAGCCCACTGCCTGACACACACATGCCTGTGCACACAGCACAGCCCACTGCCTGACACACATGCCTGTGCATACAGCACAGCCCACTGCCTCACACACACACACGCCTGTGCACACAGCACAGCCCACTGCCTCATACACACACACCTCTGCACACAGCACAGCCCACTGCCTGACACACACACACACATGCCTGTGCACACAGCACAGCCCACTGCCTCATACAGACACACCTCTGCACACAGCACAGCCCACTGCCTCACGCACACACACACACGCCTGTGCACACAGCACAGCCCACTGCCTCATACACACACACCTCTGCACACAGCACAGCCCACTGCCTGACACACACACACATGCCTGTGCACACAGCACAGGCCACTGCCTGAGGCACACACACACGCCTGTGCACACAGCACAGCCCACTGCCTGACACTCACACACGCCTGTGCACACGCCTGTGCACACAGCATAGCCCACTGCCTCATACACACACACACACCTGTGCACATGCCTGTGCACACAGCATAGCCCACTGCCTCACACACACACACACATGCCTGTGCACACAGCATAGCCCACTGCCTCACACACACACACACCTCTGTGCACACAGCACAGCCCACTGCCTGACACACATATGCCTGTGCATACAGCACAGCCCACTGCCTCACACACACATGCCTGTGCATACAGCACAGCCCACTGCCTCACACACACACACCTGTGCACAGCATAGTCTGTTGCCTTGAAACTGCTTCCATCTTTTCACTTCGTAGAGTTGCAGAGTTAAAGGTGACCCTTGATATTTCCCAGTCCAAACCCTTCACTTCCTGGGCTAGACTCATACAGCCAGAGATCTTAAGGCACCCTGGTGTTTGGGTCTGGACCCCAGATGGTCCAAATTCCTATTGACAGTCATCCACTATTCCATATAAAATCTCACAAGGGCACCTGCGTGCGTGGTATTTGTGCCTATCTATGAATGTGTTTTTGTTTAATAAGATGAAAGGAAATGTGCTGCTTTGTCCCTTCCCCCTTCACACCTGCAGGTGTGCCCAGGTACACGAGCATATTCTCTCACACACAGACACACCAGTTGCGTGTGTGAGCTGGAAGTCTTGTGAGGGCGTCCTGTGGGAAAGGAGAGCGCTGTGCTGGGATGTGGCCTGCAGTGGCCGTGTCGGTGCCTCTTGATGAGCAGAGCTCTGTGCACTCCTCCCAGGTGCCACCAAGATTGTTCCTGTGGAGGCCGGCCCCCCCGAGACAGGCGCTGCACAGCCCGAGACCGCGGCGGCTGACCTGGTGCCTCGGAGAGGGTACCAGGAGTACGCCATCCAGCAGACGCCGTATGAGCAGCCCATGAAGTCGAGCAGGTACAACATTTCATTCTTTGTGATCCTAGCCAGGGAGTGTCCGTGTGTGTTTACCTGCGGGCTGTTCGCAAAGGCTTATGACTTCTCAGCTCCACAGCTGGGTCAGCCTGTATATTGACCCTTACTGTACTGGCTGAGCCTGGAAGATGGGACACATCCACAGGCTGAACACCAGTTGGCTAGTGAAGGCGAACCCTTTTACTCAAGCAAGCATACGCTCTCCCCTGCTTTCCCCTCCTCTCCCCTCCAACTCTCCCTTCCTACTCTCCCCTCCCCTCTTCTCTCCTCTTTCGCTGTTGTTGGAAGGGGATTAAGAGCACACACTTTAGAATCTAAACTTGGGTTCAGCGCAGCAGTCTGACCAGCTGTTATGCGCTGGCACAGTTGATGTGACAAACCAGACGGACAGCCATCGCATTGTGCTGTGGTGAGTTAAGCCACTGGGGACACCTGTGGCCTGTATCAGCGTGCCTGTGATGGACTCTGAGCTACACTGCTCACAGCTCAGCTTCCAGACCGTGCACCTGCGAGGCAGTGCTGATGGCCCAGGTACTTGGGTTCCTAGCACCCAGCGGGAGATGCAGAGGAAATTCCTAAGTCCTGTCTCTGACCTGGCCTGGCCTGCCTGTTGTCAGTGTTTGGGGAATCAAACTGTGGGTGGAAGATCTCTGTCTCTTTCTGTCACTCTGCTTTTCAAACCAATCAGTAAGCCTCAAAAAACCATTTTATGGAAGCTTTTGAAATAAAGATTATTGTTATTGTTAAAAGGAATGACTGAGCCCCTTCCTTTGCGAAGCTCATTCTGCACGGGGAGCCGAGCTGTTTTGTTGCTGTCTACACACCGGTGTTAGGTGGTCCAGCAGAGTCCTATTTCAGTGGCGAGAACGCATGCTAAACTGCCGGCTGACTCTCTGGCACGTTATTAAACCATGTGATGTGCTTCACTAATTAAACCAGATTATGTTATTAAACCATGTGATGTGCTTCATTAATCTGTTTTTCTGGAGGGGGACATAACAGCATTTATTGACGAAGCCGCAAAGATCCTCATTCCTTTGACGATTCTATGAGAGAATTACATTTCAAGTTTACCCCATACCTCAGCTCAGGGTGATTTGTAGGTGTTAATTATTGTCATGATAGTTCCAGGTCTGTTGGGGGAAGGGTTCAGCTAAATGGGTAAGCCATCTCACTATTGAATCAATCGATCCGGGCTACGGTCCTGTTGTCGTGCATTCCATTAATATTTTATTGTGTAAATTATACAGTGAGACAGACTGATGTATTGCGTGAGCATTTTGTTTTTTGTGGAAAGGCAGTGAAGTCACTGTGGGCTGCTCTCATTGCGTGGCCCTCAGCTCCGTGCTTGGGAGCGAAGGAGCGTCAGACTCAGTGTTCTAGTTCTGGGCTGCCGGCAGAAAACTAAGCAGAAAATCATTTATAATGTCGTTACCCAAAGCTGTAAGTGCTGTTAGTGTTTTTAACGTATTTCCTTATGGTCTTTTTCAAAAATGTATTTTAATTATTTAAATTATTTTTTTTTTTTAAAGAACAGCTAGAGTGAGAACCAGTGCCCATAAGGGATGCCAGCATCACAGTGCCACAACATCTAGCTTTTTTGGTTTTTTTTTTTAAGTTTATATTCCTTATGTGATTTTATATCTTTCCAGGAAAACATTGCATTGTGGTTATTTTCCTATTGTTCACAGGCCTTTTGCTTCATGTGGCACACTGTAAGTTCCCCAGGATGTAGACCAGTCTGTCCTGAGGCCAATGAGGCCGTTCTGCTGTGTGCCTCTTGTTACCTCTGGGCCTGGGCCCTGCCCCTTAGCAGGACAGCGCCATCTCTGACCGCCTGCTCCAGCCTGCTGGCCTTCTCACTTCCCTGATCTCTTCGTCTGTCCTTCCTGCATGCTTTCTTTCCCTCTGCTGCAGTTCACTCTTCTCCCTCCTTCAGCTTTCTGCTCCAGTGTCCATCTCAGGTGGCACTCCCTGTGCCCTGGACTGGGGTTGCCGTGCCCTGAGGCTGGCACTTGGAGCTGCCTGCTTTTTCCTTCCCAGTTGGGGATCCGTGGTCTCAGTTACTCGTCCCTGACTCCTTCTGGAGGGCAGGGCTCACAGATGTTTTTGTTCCTTTTTGTTTAAAGATTTCTTTATTTTTATTGAAAGGCAGGTTTACAGAGAGAAGAGACAAAAGAAATGATCTTTGATCCGCTGCTTTACTCCCTAAGTGGCTTCAGTAGCTGGAGCTGAGCTGATACGAAGCCAGGAGCCAGGAGCTTCTGTTGGGTCTCCCTTGTGGCTGCAGTGTCCCAAGGCTTTGGGCCATCCTCCACTGCTTTCCCAGGCCACAAGCAGGGAGCTGGATGGGAATTGGAATAGCTGGGTTATGAACCAGTGCCCAGTGGGATCCTAGTGCTCCCAAGGGGAGGGTTTTAGCTGGTTGAGCCTTTGTGCTTGGTCCTTTTGTTCCTTTTTGTATCCTTAGTGCCTGGAACAACCTGGTTCCCTGTGTTGGCTGCTCCTGGCGGCTGCAGCAGTGGGAAGATCTCTGAATTGCACGTCTTCCTCCTAGCTTCCTAGAAGTGGAAGTGATGGAGGTGGCCTCTGTAAAGCTTGGCCTGAAAACTTCCTAATAGGTGGCAGAGAGCGTGCCTGTCACCAAGCTGAGAGCTTTGGGATGGGATGGCTGCCCCAGGCGTGGGCACACAGTGCCACAGCTCCTGATCTGTTCGAGGGTGAAGGGCATGGTGCCTTAGTGTCTTCCCCAGGACCTGGCCTTGAAAATGGCACTGAGGGCTCCACTGGGTGTTTTCTTTATAAGATGTGAACTTGCAGGAAAAGATTGTTCCGATGCATTCATATTTTGCGTTTGGGGATTGGACACTGTTTCTTTCGCATCAGGAGCTCAGGGATTGTTTCTTTGATGCGTTTTCTACTAATAAAATGTGTCCCCTTCTGGAGATCTTTTCTTTTCTTTTTTTTTTTGGAGATCTTTATTATTTGAGAAAGACCAAAGACTTGGGTCCCACTTGCAGGAGTCCTGGCATCTTTCCAAACTGGAGGTTTTAATTGCCTCACTCAGGTAGAATGCTCTAGTGTCTGTGGGCTGTAGTCCTTTTAAACATTTTTTAGCTCACACTCCAAGCTATGTGGAGAGGTTTATCAACATAGACCGTCCAGGCAGGCTGGACCCAGCTCAGTGAGCTCAGACCAGTGGCACAGCTTCATTATGGTGTGTCCCAGGTCCTTGGGCAACTGGATGCGCTGTAGGCAGGCTGCATTAACAGCTGTGGAGGAAGTTCCCTGCCCCTTCTGCTCCCAGTGTGTGTTGCAGGACCTGGGCAGCTGCCCCCTGCCAATTTTAGAGGCCTTCTCAGCATGTGTGGCTGCACTGGGGGCAGTGCCCTGGTCCTTCATGCACATGCAGGCTCCCGAGTCAGAGTGTGTCGGTGGCCGCACTTACCAGTTGTATGACATAGGGTGAATACTTGGTTTCCTTATCTGTCAGCTGGGTGTTACAGTCGCAGGTTTGGGATGAGCTAGATACTGGGTATAGAGTGTGTTGTGTGACAAGCACTCAGGCCTTGTCAGCTGTAGCCGTTCCTGTCTCCTTTAGCACACGGGTGGGATTAGGGACCGGTGCTCACTCACCAGTAACGCAGTCCTGTGGATGGCAGTCTTGTCTCCTGCTCCTGAGCCCTCTCCTCCAGCCCTGATTACGCAAGATGATCAAGAGCTGCCCATCAGCTTTGGTACCGGCAGGACGGTCGGAGGCAGTAGCGTAAGACAGCACACCTCCCACCTGTGTGCTGGCTCACAGGTGCCCATCTGGCCGAGCGCCTGCTGTCTCACCCATCCGTTGCAGTCAGGCACAGCTCTTTTGGGACGGGAGTGGTGAGCTCTGGGTGCAGTTCTGGATCCTGTTCCTGTCTCAGCAGTCTGAGGCGTAGGCTCTGTCTTCATGGAGACAAGTGGGGACTGATGGCATCCCTGCCACAGAACCTTGCAGAGGGGGGCGGGTTGCCCTTGGCTGTGGTTGAGTGACTGGGCAAGTCTGGAGGAACAAAGCCAGGAGACCAGGCTCGGGATGTGGTCCCATTAGGACCTGCAGCTTGTCCCAGGCTCCCACTGAGGGTTGTACATGTGGGAAGGATACATTCCACTTCCTGTCTCCTCTTGTCTCGTTCACCTTCTCCAAGCCTCTCCCAGCCATCGCGTGCTTGTTAAGTTTTCCCGGCTGCCTTTACCCAGCCCGGGGATCTAGCATGTTCCTGTCAACACTGTCACATTGCTGTGTACTGTGTGCAGACCCGTCTCCTCTCACTCTAGGCTCCGGGCTCCTGACAGACCCCAAACCTCTGATCCTGCTTGCTAAGTGCGTCAGTGCCTCACGCCACTTGTGTCCGCTTTAGACCTCAGTTAGACTGCAGGTTCAAGGTCTCCAAGGGTAACTGTGCTGCCATCTGTTTCTAGGCTAGGTCCCACCCAGCTCAAAATCTTCACGTGTGAATACTGCAACAAGGTCTTCAAGTTCAAGCACTCGCTCCAGGCCCACCTGCGCATCCACACCAACGAGAAGCCGTATAAGTGCTCCCAGTGCAGCTATGCCAGCGCCATCAAGGCCAACCTCAACGTGCACCTGCGCAAGCACACAGGGGAGAAGTTTGCCTGTGACTACTGCCCCTTCACCTGCCTGAGCAAGGGCCACCTCAAGGTGCACATCGAGCGCGTGCATGAGAAGATCAAGCAGCACTGCCGCTTCTGCAAGAAGAAGTACTCCGACGTCAAGAACCTCATCAAGCACATCCGGGACACCCACGACCCGCAGGACAAGAAGGTCCAGGAGGCCCTGGACGAGCTGCGCCTCATGACCAGGGAAGGCAAGCGGCAGCTGCTCTATGACTGCCACATCTGCGAGCGCAAGTTCAAGAATGAGCTGGACCGCGACCGCCATATGCTGGTGCATGGCGACAAATGGCCTTATGCCTGCGAACTGTGTGGCCATGGGGCCACCAAGTACCAGGCACTGGAGCTGCACGTCCGGAAACACCCCTTCGTCTACGTCTGCTCCATCTGCCTTAAGAAGTTTGTCAGTTCCATCAGGCTGCGCTCCCACATCCGGGAGATGCACGACTCCGCGCAGGAGAGCCAGGTGTTCACCAGCTCCATCAACCAGAGCTTCTGCCTGCTGGAGCCGGGTGGCGACATCCAGCAGGAAGCCCTGGGGGACCAGCTACAGCTGGCGGAGGCGGAGCTGGTGTTCCCTGGGGCGAGTGTGCTCAAGGAGAAGGACTGCTCCCAGGAGGCCCAGCCCAGGGGCACGCAGGTGGACCTGGAGGCCCCCCTGAAAACACCAACCCCTGCCATGCACCTGGTCACCCCTGAGGCCGAAGGTGCCACAGCCTTGCCACCCTGTGAACTGGAGACCACCGTGGTCTCGTCGGATCTGCACGCTCTGGCAGTGGTTTCTGATGGTTGCTTGTTGAAAAATGCTGCCTCTCCCATGGAGGCTCACGTTGCTCATGAGACCACCCCGGACCCCCAGCACAGGGCCTCAGGCCAGACTCAGGACAAAGAGATGGCACTGCTGCTGACCCAGGCTGAAAGCGCCGGGCCTGAGCAGGACGCACTGAGTGGTGAGAACCCCGCACATGAAGGGCAGACCATGGCCACCCTTGGTGCCAGTGAACCAGAACCGAGCCTGTGTCTGAGGCAAACCCCGGCAGAGGCCTCGGATGCCCTGTCCCTGCGGGCTGGGAGTGGGGACACACCCGAGTGCCAGCCCGACTCTTGCAAACCCGCCTCTGAGCACCGACCTGGCATCACTGCGTTCATGAAGGTCCTGGACAGTTTGCAGAAGAAACAAATGAACACTGGTTTGTGCGAGAGGATCCGGAAGGTGTACGGAGACCTGGAGTGTGAATACTGTGGTAAGAGAGGGCAGAGTCGGGTGCAGCCAGCCAGCAGGCTCCTTCCCAGCAGCCCAGCCGTTCCCGTCTCGCTGTGGTCACCTCGTGTTAGTGTAAATGAGCCCCTCCCCGGCAGGTCGGGCCGGGTGGCCACCTGTGTTGCAGTTAGCACGCAGAATGGCTGCGCAGGCAGCTGGGGTGACAGCACGGATGACTGTGTGGGATGGGTCAGGTGTGCCTGCTGAAGTTACCCCACAAACCCTAACCAAGGAGAATCCTGTAGCTCATGACAAGTGTCAAGCTTCTACTTGTGGCCACATTCTAGACAACGGGGGGAAGAGGTCCGAGGGTGGCTGGAGCCCTCTGCAGGGAGACCCCGAGGGCTCTCTGTCCACTCACAGGCACTCTGGAGGCTGCTGACTCTCCAGAGGGGCAGGTGCCACTGGCAGTAGGAGGCCCAGTCCGAGCCCCCGTGCCCAGGAGTGTCAGCAGGCTGAGGGGCTCTGGCTTGTGCCCATGCGTCACAGCGTTTGGCATTGTGACTGGTCCTTGGTGAACACTTGTCTCCTCTCTCGGCACTGGCATTCTGTCAGTGGCAGTAGCGCTGAACTCTGCATCCTCCCACCTTTGAAAAGTAATTTCAAGACAGAGAATTGGTGGCAAGTATAGAGGCTTGGAGACAAGCCTGAGAGGATGCTAATTGCAGTAAAAAAGAAGAAAAAATATATAAAGTAAAATGATAATACTAATTTAGAAAAAAAGATTCAAATTCGGTATAAAAAAAACCTTCCTTGTTCTCACGTGAAAATATTTTTTTAGGCAAACTTTTCTGGTACCAGGTGCATTTTGACATGCATGTGCGCACCCACACCCGGGAACATCTGTATTACTGCTCCCAGTGTCACTACTCCTCCATCACCAAAAACTGCCTTAAACGCCATGTAATTCAGAAACACAGTAACATCTTGCTGAAGTGCCCCACTGACGGCTGTGACTACTCGACTCCAGATAAATATAAGCTGCAGGCACATCTTAAAGTTCATACAGAGCTGGTAAGTAGCCCGCCGAGAGCGGCAGCCCCGTCTCCCCCGGTGCGCCTTGCTTCCTCATGCAGATGCGTACACAGGTGCCGCTGCTGTGGGTCACTCCCGTGTGCTGGCACCCGGCCCCAACAGCGCAGGCAGGGCAGGCGGTCTCAGGCAGCAGCTTTTCACTTCCCACGTGCCTGCTTGACCCTCAGCCCACTGTCTCCCCACCCTCGGCTCCATGCTTAGTGGACAAGTGAGCAAGCGTGCACCTAGATGCAATCCACTGCAGAGGAGGTGAGGGCGGACACGTTGCTGTCTGCGTGCGCGTCTCAGCAGCAGAGCAGGAGGGGAGTGAGGGGCTTTTAAACACCATGTTAGAGAGTCCAGTGAGTCAGGGGTGGTGGACAGCTGCCCCTGGCTGTTGCTGGGGGCCCTGAAGGGTGAGCATCAGTGTTGGCTGCTAGTGCAGTGAGTGTGGACACAGCTCACTATCATGTCAGCGTGTCACTGATTGCAAACCGTCCAAGAAGGAATGTCAGTGAGGCACTTTGATTTTTAAATTCCTTTGCAAATTCTAGGGTGCTGTTAATATTCATGATGTTCTATTTGTTGAGTTCCTCAGTGGGGGAGTTGAAGCACAGTGAATCACTGTTTTGCTTCTGCAAATTTTCACTTAACTCAAGGGGCTGACACCTGAGACTGATTGGCGAGGTCTTCCAGGGGTGAAGGAAGCACAGCTGGACCCCAGGTGTGGCTCTGCATTAGCTGCTTCCCGTTTTACTCAGAGTTCATAACGAGGCAGAGATTCACTGCGCTGCCACGGGTTTTCCAGCACAGCCACTCACGCGCTCTGGCTGTTTGCCTCTTGTGTGTGAAGTTGGGGTGCTTGGATGAAGTGGGTGGGTGCGAGCCAGGACTTTGGGTGAGATAAGCGGATTGGAACAGCGTTTCTCGCATCCCACAGGCTCTGCAGCTTTGGGCGCGTTGCTTGCTCTTTCTGAGACCTGGGAGCCTTCCGTGTAATGTGCCCTGTGTCTTATGCGCATATGTGTATCGACATAGATATGCAGACAGGTTTACACATGTGTCTATACATGCTGCTTATATGTATGTACACACAGTTCTACATATGTGTATGTAGGTATGTGGGTGTCTGTGTGTACACCTGTTTATGTGTAGAGATCTGCTTCTGTTTTTAAGAGGTTGGCAGACAACCCTGCCCATTAAAAACCTGGCGTGCTGCCCTGTTGGACAGCTGAGCGTGTGCACCAGCTGTTCACCGGTCGTCCTCAGGCCATGTCCACCCCCTCTCTGCACGAGGGGTATGGGCCGTCATTCCTCGTGCATTACTGGTAGTTGGTACTGCTCCTGGCCATATTCTTAGGGCAGGAGAACCGAGTGGCAGAGTCCCTCAGTGTCACTCTCCTGGGAGCTCTTACTGGAGGCAGAAGGGACAATGCCAGCGTGAGAGAAGGTGTCTGGGAGAAGCCTTGGAGCCTGGCAGTGGAAGCCCAAGGGGACTGTTTGGTTGTAACTCTGGCTGCCCCAAGTCACCTCCCTATCCAGCATAGGGATGTGTTGCATAGTCACTCTGTGCTTCGGCTGACCTGTCCTCCAGAGAGGAGAAAGAGAAAGCAAAGGCAAAGGTCCTGGAACAGTGCCTGGTGTGGAGTGAGCTCCAGGTGCTTCCGGCTGGCCTGGGATGCTGCAGCACTGAACAAGCAGGCTGTCAGTGAGCTTTGCTCCGTGGAACGCAGACTGCCTCTGCCCAGGATCTGTGCTGGACAGACTCCCAGTCAGGACCAGTCTGCTGCATCCCCTGGACCTTCTGCTGCCAACCCTGTCCTCTGGTCTACCAGGAAGCAGCAAGCAATTGGCTGAGGCTGCTTTGTGCTGTTCTCGAGAAAGTGATATTTAAAAAAAGTTTCTTTGCGTCTCCCCCCCACCCTGCCCTGTCCTCTGTGCAGAGAGCTCAGCAGGTCACATGGTCAAGGTCCTCAGAAGTGCCCTGCGGCCAGGGCGGGGTGTGTGGGACTGAGGGAGGACCAGTTGTGGGCTCTGTTCTGTCTTACGTGGTCTTGGCCAGTGGGAATTATTTCTTCCACTGGGTAGCACAGGAACCGGTGTTTCCAAGTCGTTTAGTGACCTGTCCATGGTCAGCATCAGTAAAGGCCTTGTCATTGCCCCATTGCTGTGTGGCTCGGGTGAGCTGATAGTGTTGTCCCGTCTCTCCTTGGCCCTGCTGCTGCTTTAGAAGCTGTTAAAGCTTAGTGCCGCTGTTTCCTCCATGGGGTTTGCACTTCCTCCACTTGAGACACTTTCAGAGGTGAGCACACTGGGCCTCCTCTGGGGCTGGAGGCCACAGCTCCAGCACATGCAGGTGAGAGACTAGCCACCAGCCTGCATGGGCTCTCTGTGTGGGGAGAGCAGTGAGTTCACAGTGGTGGCCGCATGGGAAGTCAGTGAGTGCCATATGGGGCACCCTGCTCCCCCATCCTCCCAGAGAGGGTCTGGAGAGGCCCGCTGGGGCTTCGGGGTCCTGGAGGGCTGCCTGGAGGAGGGGTTCTGGGCTGGAGGCTGGGCTCTTTGGCCATCCTGGTTTCTGCTGGGAGTGTTTTAACCACCACTCTTTTCAAGTGTGCCGCGTGTCAGTTTGTTTTTCGTCCGCCACGGGGGAACCGAGGGTTTGCAAAAGACACAAGTGAGTCCTAGGAGTGCCCCCTCCTCTGAGCCCTTTCCCGCTGCCTCTGTCCTTCTGGGGGGTCTTCAAAGGCGTCGGGAAGAAGGCTCTGGCAAGCTGGGAGAGAAGCTGCTTTCAGGCCATTGGGAATTTAAAGTAAGAAAAACAATCGCAGGGATTTAGGGGAGATGATGATACTGCAGGAATGCCTCCATCAGCTGTGATGACCAGGGCACCAGGGGCTTCTAGGGGCTGCCAAGGCCTCCCTTAGGGCACCTGCAGCCCCACGGCATCTCCCAAGTTGACTCTCTGAGGCCAAGGACAGGCACAGGAGCCTATGGAGGAGCCCTAAGCCAACAATGGAGCGGAGGTGGGGCTGTAGGCTTGCCTGGCCAGACAGCGAGGACAGTTTCTTGAGAGCTGCTGGGACCCCTGAACTTGGCAGCCACTGTGTGCTTGCTGCCCACGTGTTGGTGGGAAGTACATCCAGACGACGTGGTTATTTGGCAAAATTTGTTTGTTTTTTTGCTGTGGCCGACACTGGCTCCAGGAGGTGGTTTGCTGCAGCTCCAGCTGGCAGCCAGTCTTACAAGGAGGTGGGAGTGCTTGTTGCAAGCGCCCCCATGAAAGTGCCACTTGCTTCCCCCGGAGCACAGTCCCCAGCTGCTGTGGGGGCCCACCGTACTGAGAATGCCACAGCAGCTCTTACGGGTGCCGAGCAACTTGCTGTAGTCCCAGCTCTTTTCTGAGCAGTCATGGGGGTTGGAGGAAGTGTGTGTGGGATAGAGGAGGCAGGCTGTTTGTTTTAAGATATAGTTACTTGGCAGGGAGGGAAAGGGATGGAGTAAGAGAGAGGGAGATGACTAGGGAGAGAGAAGGAAGAGAGATTCTCCATTTGCTGGTTCATACACCAGATGACCACAACAGGCAATGGTCAGAGCTGAGCCAAGCTAAAGCCTAGACTCTGGCACTCCGTACTGGTCTCCCATGTGAATGTCATGAGCCAAAGAACCTGGGCCATCATCCACTGCCCTCTCAGGCTCACCAGCAGGGAGCTATGGATGGAAGTAGAGCAGCCAGGATCTGAAATGACTCTAACCTGGGATGCCAATATTGTGAACGGTGGCTTAACCTGCTGTACCACACTGCAAAGAAGTCATTTTTATTCCCATTTTACAGATGGTAAAACCGAGGCACCGACAGGTTAAATCACCTGTGTCTCTCAGCTCCCCAGAGTATAGTCTGGGGACTTGGGGTCCTGAGATAGTACTAATGGCCAGTGTCCAAAGGAGCAAGAGTTTTGGCATCCATGGGCCAATTTAGACACACAGCTCTGTCCTCTATAGGTGTCCGATGGCCCCACAAGGTGTGGTGTGCCAAGGCGCTGCACACCAGACGTGCTTCGCAAGTAGAAGCTGTTGTGATGTTGTTATTTAGAGGGATGGGCAGTCTATGCTGAGGGTGGTGGGAGCTGTGCCAGTTTCCAGCAGGCATGGAAAGCACATGTGCAGTGCTGAGCCCACTGTTGGGAGTCAGCTGCCCTAGACTGTGGCAGCATCCTCCAGGATGTGGGTGGCTCCTGCAGGTTGTTCACCTGGCAGGCAGTCCTTGCCACTAGCGCTTGTTTCTCAGGAAGATGAGGGCTTGGGACACCTGCTGATGAAAGCAGGTGGCTTGGGTCACTTCCAACAGCAGGCATCGGTTGTCTTCCAATTCCAGGGAGGATTCCAGGCTCAAGGTATAATGGGTTGCTCTCCACTATCTGCTAGCCCCTGTGGGTGTTGCACATGATTCCCCCTGGGTGTGCGTGTATGTTCAGGTCCCTCTTTTGCATAAGGATGCTGCCTTGATGTGTCAGGGTGCACTCCAGTGTGTGTACTTCCACCAGACTGCATCTGAGAAGGCCCTATCACTAACCAAGGTCCCATCTGAAATCCCGGAGGTTAGAACCCCAAGTGGTTGCCTGTGAGGGACACAGTTTGACCCGTGGCATGTGCTTCTGTTCCTCCAGTCCTAGAGGTGGGGAGTCACCCCCAGATGAGCTCAGAGAGCAGGGAGGTGAGCAGGAGCTTGTCCTGATGGAGAGGGTGAGACCTGCTCACAGCAGTGCTGATAAACTCCCTCCCGCGGCTCTCTGGAGGGGGCTTCCTGGTCAGGCATCTGGACCACCCAGGTCCAAGGCAGGGCTTCCTCCTGCACCTTGGATTCTTCGCCTTCAGTTCTCCCCCTACCTCCCCTGCCCTCCCTTACTTCTTCCTTCAAGATGGAAGTAGATTTCCTTCTTCTGTCAAAGTCAGGACTGCTTTTGGTACCTCTGCTCTGCCAGGTCAAATCTTTGTTTTGCTGTCCACCTATTGTTCTGCTACTTCCCCATTGTTGGAGGAAAAGAGGCAGGCAAAGGCTGTGTCCTTCTCTTTCATGGTGTGATCTGTAGATTGCGTTTAAGCCCTGTGTGTGCTGCTGGTCTGGGCTTCGCAGCCTGGAACAGGAGCATGAACAATGCCTGTCATTCCTGAGGGGTTGTCTCAATAAAATAACTTACATGGATCCCTAGGCAAACTATGTGTCAAGTACTAGAGGATAAAATAAGCCATGGACCATAGAGCAGTACTGGTCAGCACAGCACACACTTGACCTTGGATTTGAGCCTGGCCTGTTACCACCTCCACAGGGAGCTTCCCTTTAAACCCTCCTTCTCCCTTCTGAAATGGAGCTAACATCATCCCTCTGCTTCAGGCTGTGCAGGGCCAGCTAGGGGCTGTTAGTAGCTGTGTTGGGAAATGGTATGTATATATTGCCTTGATGAGTGTGATAGTGATGGTGCAATGATTGTGATGAAGGTGACAGCAATAGTGAGGTTGGTGCTGTCGCTGCTCAGGGGTGGTGATAATGTTGGTCAGGGTGAACTGATAGTGGTGATGATAATGGGAGCTGTAGTATTGATGGTGATGCTGGTAATGTTGATAGCTGTGGTGGTGAGGAAGGTGATGGTGGTGGTGTGGAAGGTGACGATGGACATGGTGATGGTGGTGCCGTGAGCATGGTGGTAATGGACATGGTCATGGTGGTGAGGATGGTGATGGTGGACATGGTGGTGGTGAGGGTGATGATAACGGTGGTGATGATGGACATGGTGGTGGTGAGGATGATGGTAAGAGTGGTGATGGTGGTGCCGTGAGCATGGTGGTGATGGACATGGTGATGGTGGTGGTGAGGATGATGATAACGGTGGTGATGGTGGTGGTGAGCATGGTGGTGATGGTGGTGAGCATGGTGGTGATGGACATGGTGATGGTGGTGGTGAGGATGATGATAACGGTGGTGATGGTGGTGGTGAGCATGGTGGTGATGGTGGTGGTGATGGTGGTGAGCATGGTGGTGATGGTGGTGGTGATGGTGGTGAGCATGGTGGTGATGGTGGTGGTGAGGATGATGATAACGGTGGTGATGGTGGTGCCGTGAGCATGGTGGTGATGGGAATGTTCTGATGATGGTGATAGTGATAGTCATGGACACTGGATTTAAATGAGACAGTCAATTGATGATGTTCTCTTCCTGTTAAGGACAAAAGGAGTTATTCTTGCCCTGTGTGTGAAAAGTCGTTTTCAGAAGATCGTTTGATAAAGTCACACATCAAGACCAATCATCCTGGTAAGTTACAACTTTAGAATGGAAATTACTTATAACATGCCATGTTTATTTGAAAACACAGCAGTATACATCAGCCGCACTAGGAAGAAGGATGGACATTTGAGTAAGTTCAAGGCTAACTGCTGTCTTTATTTGCAAGTGGGAAGTTTATATAATTATTTCATTTTTATGCTCTTTTATCTTTAGATGCAGCTGTCCCTTGCATGCTGGTGACGTCTTCTTGCTATTTTCAGTGTGAATTTTGAATGCTTTTAGATGGGTCACAGACCACACAGGCGTGTCTTAGGTCCTTGCCTGATGTTTGCCCTTATCATAAGTGTGTGTTACCCGGAGTGGTAGTTTACAAGGGGTGCCGCCTCCCCTGCAGGCTGAGGAGCCTCAGAGTTGCGGTGACTGTCCCATGCTGCCTGAGTGTTGAATGCACCAACTACCTGGACTTGCATCCCTGATCATCCTGCTGTTGCTGCCTGAGACACTTCATGTTGTTCCGCTTTGTTCTATAAAGTCCCTCTCAGAGCCCTGCCCCGGTAGGCTTCTGTGACTCCCAGTCTGGGCAAGCTCCTCAAGGCTTCAGTAGCAGGGCGCATGAGAACCGACAGAAGTGCCGTTTTCTGTTATATGAGTAACCAGAGGGCCATGGTGCCTCTCTCTTTGTCCATGCCTCATTTCTCTTTTTCTTTTTTTTTCTATCTGCCCTTGGTGTAGGGAGCTCACTTGCCAATCCTAAACACTGAGCAGTGTTTGGTCTGGGAGTAGGTGGAGGCTTGAAGCTTTTGTCTGGGTGAAAATGGATGGTTGCGTTTCTGTGAGGGCATGGCTCTGTCCTTCTCTATTCACCAGCTTAAGTGATTGGTGGCCTAATGGGAGCTAGAGATGGTCTACTTACAGTGGCCAGCCCTTGCACTCGGACAGATGGAAGACATTGTTTTGCTGTGGAATATCCAAGACATGAAAATATGTATAGAATCCTCCCATGTGTCCATAACTCAGCCATGCCAGTTATCCACGTCTTGCCATCTCACGTTATATATCTGTTTCAAAAACTTTATTTTTTCTTCACAGAATATCTCAAGGCATATCCTAGTCATCATCTAGTGTTCCCACTAACAAAGCATGAGAATACATCTCCACCTCTTAGGGTTGCTTGTCAGTGTAAGCATTTTCACCAGTGCAACAAACAGGGTTAGCACGGATGCCTCATCACTCCCTCTTGTTCATGCACCCACCGTGTCTCTGTTGCCCCAAGAAGTCCTTTGCGTTGATGGGTAGCTGGTTTTGAGCCGAGGTCCCGACATTTGTGTTTTGTGCTTGTGTCCCTTGGCGTGTTCTGTCAGGTGCACCTCCCCCAGGGTTTTCCTGTGATGGTGACGGGGGAAGAGCTCGAGTCTCTCCTGCAGAGCATGCCAGGCACTGCATTTGCCTAATCACTGCCCCGTGATGCTGTTTCTCCACTCTTTCCCCCCACCCAGCTTTAACACTAATGGCTGTTTAGACTGAGGATTTGAGTTGGTGTCAGTACGTTTTAGGCAAAAAGGCTGTCGGTGAACCCATGAGGCTCATCTTGACTTGTCCCCTGGGTACACAGGTGCCATCCCAAGGTCCATTTCTGTGTGATGTATACAAAGCCCCTGGCCCCTCTGACTGTCCCCCCTCCACCCACCTTTCTTCCAGAGGTCTCCATGAGCACCATTTCTGAGGTTCTCGGGAGGAGGGTGCAACTGAAAGGGCTGATTGGAAAGAGAGCCATGAAGTGCCCGTACTGCGATTTCTACTTCATGAAGAATGGCTCAGACCTTCAGCGCCACATCTGGGCCCACGAAGGTGAGTGTGGAACTCCTCTCTGACTGTGCTGCTCTGCTTCGCTGGTGAGTGCTTCAGGAAGAAGCGCCTCTTCCTGTGCCCTGTCCTTTGCTCAGTACGCAGAGCTGTGTTCTTCCACCTGCTAGCCCTGCTGATTCAAATCAGGACTTGCTGGTGGTGTTAGCCACAGGTGCAGGCGTACACTTCTTCATGGCCTCGTTGTAGTTAGCATTCAATCAGTGATTATGTCTCTGAGAACTAGAATCTTGCTGTCAATCATGACGGTACTTCTGGTATCTTCTATGGTGCATTGGCCATCACAGGCCTTGAAGAACTGGTGGTTTGATAATGAGCGAAGGTGAGGAAGGCAGCAGAGCCGGCCGTTCATCACAGTGTGCAGTGTTATCAGGTACTTTGTGGGAGAGTGGGCAGGTGGAAGAGTTGAGTAGGGTGAGGAAGTGAGGCTGTGCTTTTTGGGGTCTTGTGTGAGAAGGGTTGGTGGGGAAACCTCTCCTTGGTATCCTGGGCGAGTTGGGAATCAAGATTGTGCTATAGGCGACAGGCCCCTGTCTTGGAATGAGCCCTCTTCCTGCTCTCTTCCCCTCGCCCCTCATCTCCAAGATGAGGAGAGGAGTCTGGGCCAGGAAAAACCATGCCCCCCTCAACTCTGCATGTAGGCCCTTTCTGCAGGTTGGAAGCCTGGAGCACTGTAGGTGTGAGACCAGGATGGAGGAGTGAATGTTCTTTGTGACAGGGAGGAACACGGTCTGTTTGCATGCCCCAGGGAAGGAACTCATAGAGGAGAGAACCCCACAGCTCACCTGGCAGAGGAGACACCTGGAGAAGGGGAGGCCAAGGTTAGGAGAGGCGTGCTAAGTGGCTGCTGCCTGGCAGTGAGTGCCATGTTTCTTTTTGTAGGCAGGCACAGTTAGCATCTCACTTTACTGAGGTAATTGGAGCCCTTAGAGGTCAAGAAACCTGCCCAGTGTCACACATCTAACAAGAGGCAGGACTGGGATTCGAACCCTGGCCACTATCTCTGCACTTCTCTATAGGAGAGAAGCTTAGTGGCAGGCACATGTGTGCTTCTGTTGTTTGCGGTCATGAAACTGAGGGGGTTTGTGGCCCCAGTGGGAGGGGGCCATGCTTGCCTGGAGGACAGGTCAGCCTGGAGGACAGGTCAGCCTGGAGGACAGGTCAGCCTGGAGCTGACTCTGGTGGAAATGCAGGGAGCCCTAGGCATTTAAAGGTGGTTATACTCATGTGAGAGACCCCAGGCTCTGGAGGGAGTAAGGACTGGGTTCCAGGCCTGCTCTCACCACCAAAGAGCGGTGGGATGGGACAAACACTCCTGTCTTTCTAAGCTCTAGTCTACTTACCTATGAAATAGGAATGTGAGCTACTTTGGGATGTGTTGCAAAGGGGAAATGAACTAATTTACATAAATCGGCAGCCAAGCACATATTTAACTAAGTATTACACGTGTTGATGTCTGTTGAAGCAGGCTTACCATCCGAAAATATTCTGAATTATGGCAAAGGTTCAGAGAACCAGAGGGTAAAGCTTTTTGGTGGACTGTCCTGACACTGGACTTTTTAGCTGACCTGCCACTTTTTTTATGATAAGGAACTATGAGTGCCCACAGTGCATTGTTTGGGGACCGTTAGAGTTCATTTCTCCATTATAATGCTTCCTTCTCTTTGTTTACTCTCAAAGTAAAACATGGGACAAGAGAAGCAGAGATTAAGGAAAAAAATTGCAAAAAAAGAAAAAAGGAAGAAAGCAGGCCGAATTGGTGTGGTCACCTTGGCCATCCGTGGAGAAGTTTTGCTTACGGGTGATGTTTGTTCCTCAGAGGACCTATAACTGCTGCAGGTCCCAGAAAGGACAGTAATGGACTTGGGTCTCACCCACCTGTGTGGTTCTCAGACCCGGCTCTCGTGGCTGGCAGCAGTGGATTTTGGAATAGATGGTGTCTGAATCCCTGCTGAGCAGGGTGAGTGCTGAGTTGTAGGCAGCTGGGCATCTGGATGGCTGGTCTGCCTATACCATCTGCCTGGGCACAGTGACAGGTGACCGCCAGAGCCATGGGCATGTAGAGCCATTGGATGATTAGGTGGCAGTGCAGCTGGCCGATGGGGAATGAAGCCATGAGTGGAGATGTTCCTTTGCAAAGCCCTGTGTGGCTGTGCTGGGCTCCTCTGTTGGTCGTAATAGAGAGCAGAGGGCTTCTCAGGGTGCTGTGCCTTCTTGAGTGTGTAAGCCACCGGGAACAGCACCTGGTGCTGCAGTGCCTGGCTATACTTCAGCTCCTCGGATGTTGGTAACGTGCGGAGATGGCATCACTGAGCTGTGCTTGGCCACTGTGTGGCTTGTGTGCTCCATGGTGGGAGAGTCCTGAACCTTCTGTAGCTTTGACTTGATGTTGGAAGACCTGGTGGAGACACACATAGTGCAGAAAGCCGTGCTCAAGCCAAGCTGCTGCCCTGGGCCTAGGGGAATTCTTAATGAACATCATGAACAGGGGACACAGCATTCCTTTGGAGGTGACTTCTGGTCCCATTAATTCTCAGATATGGGGACTAGTTCCTTGTCACACAGCCTATTGGTGCTGGTGGTTAGGTCACTTCATTTTCCAGAAACCCAGCCCAGGCCTAGGGCTTATTATACAGGCCACACCGCATGTGTGCATGTGGGCTCTGTGCCCCGGATGTGTCCCCTGTCCTCTTTCATGCCCTGGCTCCTCTGCTCTTGAGCCAGAAGTGGTGTGGGTAATGGGTGGAAATGCTCACCATAGCACACCATGCTGCATTGTAATGGCTTGTTGACTTGCCTGAATCTCCCCGTGGGCATGGTGGGGACCAGCTCGGCTGAGGTCCAGAATCAGCCCTCAGTGCTTGGTGTAAACACAACCTCAGCAGGGATTTGCTGAAATACAAGATTATTTCCATGCCAAGATGACTGCCATTGTCTTAGCGTCCTAAAGCTGTGCTTGTTTTATGAAGTGAAAGAGGTGTCACGTCTGATCCTGGATCCCTGATCCTGTTGACTCCTGCAGAGGCCCTTGGGGCCTTTAACATGGTTCAACTGGAGTTACTGATCATCTGCCCTGTGACTTTCTCAGGGCCCATGTCCTCAAGGAGCTCCCAGACCATAGGATGGGGCAGCTGTAAACAGCTCCCTGTGGTGTGCACTGGGCACTCGAGCAAGCAGTTACAGGATAGGGAAGGTCAGAGAAAGCGGCAGGTAGAGCGCCTGCCAGAGCCAGGCAGAAGGAGCTGCCAGGCAGGGCTGGCGTGGGGAAGTGTGTGGTGTGCGAGGGTCAAGCAGGAGCACCGTTTGATCCAGAGAGTTCGTTTTATCTATTGCTGTTTTAGATAGTCATGTGTATTACCCTGCTAGGTGTGAAGCCTTTCAAATGCTCCTTGTGTGAATACGCGACTCGCAGCAAGAGCAACCTCAAGGCTCACATGAATCGTCACAGCACCGAGAAGACCCACCTCTGTGACATGTGTGGCAAGAAATTCAAGTCAAAAGGGACGCTGAAGAGTCACAAGCTCCTGCATACCGCTGATGGTGAGTACCCGACTCCCAGGTGGGCAGGACCCACGCTCAGGGCATGCCCAGGGGGCGGGAGCCGCTGCCTGTCTTGGAGAACTGACATGCTAGAAGAGCAGTGGAGACCTGGCTGTGTTCTTCCTGCCAGCGCCCGATGCCTTGACAGCCTGTGGCTCCCAGCAGGGCTGGGGTCAGGTGGCCACTGACTGACCGTGAGGGAGGTGGGGCGTAGCGAGGAGTGCTGCCGCAAGGGGCCAGGCGTCCTTGGTTTCTCACTGCTCTCACCCAAGGAGCAACCTTGGCCACATCTGCCCCGATTGTTGTGTGATCCAAGTTACTTGCTATGTTCTGTTGAAAATGAAGCTCAGCCTAAAATACAGTGTTAGGGTCTGGCTTTGTGGCACTGCAGGTTGGGTTGCCTCCTGCACTGCCTGCATCACACATGAGCACTAGTTCGAGTTCTGCCTGCTCCACTTCTCATCCAGCTCCCTTGCTAATGCACCCAGAAAAGAAGCAGAATATGGCCTAAGTACTTGGGCCTCTGCCAACCCACATGGGAGACCCAAGTGGAGTTCCTGGCTCCTGGCTTCAGAGTGGCCTCGTCCTGCTGGATATTGTGGTCATTTGGGGAATCAACCAATGAATTCCATTCTCTCTCTAACTCTGCCTTCCAAATAGAGCTTAAAAACAACATAAAGATAATGCAACATCAGCAGTGTTTGAGCTGAGTTGACCCTGGTAAGACATAGATGGTTCTGTGTGTTTGTGATTTCCTTTGGATTTGCTGCCTGTGCAGGTGGGGTCTGGGGAGTTCTGCAAGGAGGAGGTGCAGGATGGCTGTGGGGAAGACAGCTGCCCTTCCTGACTGGTACGCGGCCCTGGGCAGCAGGACGCAGCCCGAGGTGGGCTGACGGAGCTTTGCCCTGGGTCACAGCTGCTGAGCCAGGAAAGTGCTCTCTGACTTCCTGTTGGACTTAGAAGCCCCAGCTGTGGGAGGCACTTGTGCCTACTCCAAGAGTAAGATGAACAAACTTCGTTTAGAAGTTTGGTGTTATTTCAACACAGTTCTATAAAAAAATATTGGGAGTGACTGTTTAAATCAAAATTTATTTCAGCCATGACTTAATTTCGGAGATTAGGGGAGAGTGCAGCTGCAAAGTCCCATATTTCTGTGAGAGTGTTCTGGGTGTCAGTGGGTTGTGGGTGCCTGGTCACAGCTTGGTTTGGTTGAGTCCCAAGGCTTCAGTGGAAAGCTGAGTGCTTGGTTGGAATTCATCAGTTCACGGTCAAAGCTGCAGCCTGAAGACGAGCTAGAGTTCTTTTAAAACTTTTGCAGTGCTCGCTGAAAAGCCTGTAATCAAAGTGAACACAGTGCGCGGTGGCTGACAGCGGCAAAGCTGCAAGGGTGTCCTGGAACTCTGCCCTGCGCTGCCCGGCGTGTGAGCCGGAGGAACACTTCTGGATGTGAATGCGTGTTCCTCCCTCCAGTCGCCCAGACCTGCAGAGCTGCTCCCCTGAGTCTGGAATGTCCCCCAGGCCGTGTCACAAGGGCCACGAGGGTGTGCTCCAGCCCATGCCTGGTTCTGTGGTCAGGTCTGCGGATGCTGGATTGACCGTTGTCAGGAGGAGTGTGGTGTGGTGAAGTCCTTTGCACCTGTTGTACCTGTCAGATGTGTGCCTCCCCGAGTAACTCAGCAGGACGCAGGTGCCCTTGTGTTCAGGCCAGTGACTCACCTTTCCTGAAAGGGAACAACCTCACAAACCTCATGAAACATTCTGCAACAAAAGGACATGTTTGCATTGCTGCTTTTGTTTTCATGTTTAGGGAAGGATGAGGTGTCCTGTCTGGAAGAGTGAAAGTGTGGAAATACCAGTGTTCGCATGGCTCTGTCGTGTCTGGGTCTGAGCTGGCCCCATCTCCAGGCTGTGGTGTCCCTCACAGTCGTGCTTCCTGCTCTCCTGAGCGTGGGTTTTTGCGTAGTTGCTCTGGCCCCACTGATGGAAATATGTAGCTTAGTCACACTGTGTGTGTTTCTGTGCCTTGCATCAACCATTTGTTGCCTGTAGCAGCTCTGAAAGCAGCTCGTCTTTCCCACTGTGCAGTGCTCCCAGGTTGTCTGGTTGGTTTATTAGAACTCTTTGTATCTGAATAATTTGTCCTATGTTTCTAGTGTTTCTTCTCAACTCACCATTTGCTTTTACATTTTGTATTCTCTTGATTAAGAAGTCGTGTAACAGGTGTTTTGGATATATTCCTAGAAGTGCTATTGCTGGGTTATATGGTATACAGATTTTCAGTTGTCTGAGTGTTCTCCATACTGATTTCCATAGTGGCTGCACCAGCCTGCAGTCCTGCCCGCAGTGGGGTAAGGTTCCTTTCTCCTTGCATCCTTGCCAGCAAGTGTTGGTGGTTTTCTGTATGTGAGTCATTCTTACGGTGTCAGGTGGTACCTCAGTGATGTTTTTATTTGGATTTTCCTTATTACCAGGGAGCCTGAGTATTTTTTCATATGTTTGTTAGCCATTTGGATTTGTTCCATTGTGAAATGTCTGCCCATTTCCCGTGCACATTTCTTGAGTGGTTTGTTTATTTTGGTGCTTTGGTTGTTCTGGAGATCTTTGTATATTCTGGAGATTAGTCCTCTATCACTTGTGTAGTGTGCAAAGATCTTCTCCCATTCTGTGGGTTGCTTTTTTATTTTTTTGATTGTTTCTTTTGCTGTGCAGAAGCTTCTTAGTTTGATGTAGTCCCATTTGTTTATTTTGGTCTTAATTGCTATTGTTTTGGTGATTTTTTTCTAGGAAGTCAGGGCCTACACCCAAATCTTGCAAAGTGTTTCCAATACCTGTTACACGAGACTCCAGCATGCACCCCTATGTTCATAGCAGCACAATCCATAATTGCAAAAATTTGGAAGCAACCGAAATGACCACCAACAGACGACTAGATAAGGAAACTGGCTCATCTACTATATGAAATACTACTCAGCCATTAAAAAACTGAAATGCATTTCTTCATGGTCAGATGGGCCCATCTGGAAACTATAATGCTAAGGGAAATGAGCCAATCCCCAAAGATCAGATATCACATGTTTGCCTTAATATAAGATAAAATGATGTAAAAAAACACACACACACAAAGGAATTAAGTCACTTTGCTCAGTTAAATTTGTTACTGTTTTTCTTTTTTCCTTCATTCCTCTGTGTTAAAAGACAGTTTCTGATTTGGGGATAAATCTTTTTTTCTTGAAGTTTTATTTTCTGGTTTCACAGCATTTGAGAAATCGAATGTCCTTGAAATTTAGCGAATGGTGTATGCTAAGAGTTTCCAAGCACATCAGTGATGCTGGCTTAATTCCAAGATTTTGTTTCAATATCTTTTGTTCTACTACATTGCTTTTGGATTCTTTTTAAATAATTACAGCTGTGTTGTTAAACACAGATTACTCCGTTCCATTTTATTTTGTTTACAAATACTACTTGTTTTCTAATTTATTGTTCCTTGGGGTTAACTTCAGGATTGTTCAGGCAAGTTAGGAACAGTAACTTCAGTCCCATCATCCCAGGGAAGGCCTCGAGCCATTTGTCCCTGGCTGTGACCTGCTTATGGGGTGAGGGAGGTGGCTCTGGTTGCCTTGGTTGGGGCTCGTCTGGATGGAGCTCCAAACTTTAACCATGGAGTTTGGCTGTGTGTTTGGCAAAAAATGTTGCTTCAGAGCCTGCTTGAAATTATTCCATTGTAGTTGCATCTGTTACACCAGTAATGATTGAGCAGCCTGCTTGGAGAGAAGCCACTTACAGCAGACCAGCCTGCGTTCTGGATTGGGTCTTTGCCACCTCCTCGGTGGGTGACCCAAGTCAGTCATCAGTACAAAGGGACGTAGCACATGGGTCGGGGCTCACCTCACAGGAGGACGCACTCCACTGTCTCCTGGGCTTGTACCTGCCAGTTGGCCGTCGTTCCCCTGCCTTCTTCCGGGTCCCTCTGGTCTCGGTCTCTACGTCTCAGAAGGCGCAGGGTTCAGCCCCTGGCTGTGTCTCTGTCCTACTCACAGCCCAGATGACCTCAGCAGTCTCATGGCCTCTGTGTCCTCTGCCCCAGGCTCCAACACTGTGTGGCCACCCTCTTAGCATCTCCCCGGGGTGTTTAGGGGGCCCTCCGCTCAGCATGTCCCTGCCTTGAACTCATGCTGCTCCCCACACCGCATCTGCTGCAGCCGGGGCTCACCCCACTTTGTCAGGAGATATGAGATATGTAGGCTTCCGGTGTCACAGACAGTTTCCACCGTGTGTTCTGCTTCTGGCTCCTCATGGTGTTTGCAGACCTTGACAGTCTGTGAGCCGGTCTGAGATTCCCAGCAGTGCAGAACCAGGGATCAGGCCCCACCTCACCCCGCCTGTCAGCTAGTGGGGCACATTGGAAACCTTGGCTCAGTCCCTTCGGTCTGGCCTCATTCACAGATGGGCACCAGAGGTCCACTAACAAACTCCCTGCACAAGCCATAGTTATCTCTGCCGTCAGCCCACAGTGCCTCCTGGCTGGCCTCCTTGAGTGTGGCTGTGTCTCCTTCATCTTTCTCAGTGTGGTAGCTGCTGGTTGAGAGCCATGTTCAGAGCCTTCCCACAGATCTGCCTGCAGCCCTATCCACTTCCTTGCGGGCCTCATTGCCTGTGCTGGGCACATGTACTGCCAGCCTCCTTCCTGCCCCTTCAGTGTGGCAGGTGCTTGCTTGTCTCACGTCCTTGGCTGCAGCCTTCCCCTTGCCCGTAGCTTAGTGGATGGGTCAGTCATGCCCTCCATGGTATTCATACAGCCAGTCTCTGAGGGCACCCTTTCCTGGGCACTGTGCCTTTGTAAAAGCTCAGCCCCTCACCCCTCCCAGATCACTCCTGTCCCTCCTGCTTTTTTTCCTTAGCTTGTCTTTGTTTAACATCCTGGACACCTTCCTTGTCCTGAGTGTCCTGTGTCTTCTGCTGGATTGTAAGTGGTGTACGCAGGGATTTCTTTTGTAACCTCACATTTAGGACAGAGCTCGTAGGTGCATGGTAAATTATGGCTGATTTAGTGAAGAAAAAAATGTAAAGTGCCTAGCACGAAGTGATCTGTGTATAGCTGTACTGTAAAATGCCTATTATTCCCCCTCCATTTTGTCTCTCAGGGATGATAATTGTGTTATATCAGATGCTTGTGAATTAAATATTTTAAAATATGGTCAAGAAGTTGTTATTCAGTGAATCTTCTTGGACATCTTTTAATGAAATAGAAAGGAATTGAGCAATTATCTTCTCCCACACCTGCCCGTGCATTTAATTCTTCATGTTTATTGGCTTACGGGGCGTGATGGATCGCTGCTTGTGGCATCCTGATTTCCCAGAGGCCCTCATTAGTGTGCCGAGGAAAGGCTGGGTCGTCCTGGGTGAAGGCTTGCTAGTCAGTGAGTACGAAGAGGGAAGCCACCTAGAACCACCTTTGCGTACATGCCCACAGCATGCAAGAATCCAGTGCAAAAGCCAGGCTGTTTCCCCTGTTGTGACTTTAGAGAAGGCCCACCCGTGACCTAGAGTCTGGAGGTTCCCTGGCATTTTGCCCACCTGTGGCAGGTGTGGAGGGTGGGCTTCTGCAGAGCCTGTGTGAGGTAATCAAGCAGGACTTCCCTCATCATGAACTAGCATGCTGCTTCAAGTGCGGTGCCGACTCCTTCAGGTGCTCCCTCCCTCTGGGTCCAACCTGCCCTTAGATCCCAGAGTCTGAGCCGAGAGGGCTCATCACACCTTCTGCTCTTGGCACTGTGTGGCACTTAGGGCCGCGGGGAGCTGAGCGTGGAAGGAGTGCCATTTCCCACCGCCCTTCTCTGGTTTACGAGTCTCATGGGCGTACCCCGAATATTCCGGAAGATGTCAGTATGGGATTTTGCTTTGTTATCCACCTTGGCCCTCCGAGAGGCAAAGTGTAGGCAAGGTGGCTGTCCTTACCCCACTGGTCAGACTCAGGAGAGCCGAGGAGTCAACTGAGTGTCCTTGTGGAGCTCGAGGCTCGGGGAGGTTGTCTCTGCCGTGTCCTCACACACTCTTGGGTGCTCCTCGTGGGGAGAACGCCCGGGCGGTGTGGAGAGGGCTGCTAATGGAAGCTGCATGTCTCTTTGCATCCTTAGGCCGCTCTTTTGTTTAGGTTTTTATTTTTATTTATTTATTTATTTTAAATAAAACGCAAACTCCAGTGGGAATAACCAAGTCCCCTCTTGTAAAATGAACTGTAAAGCCTCCTGAGAATTGCAGCTTAGATGGACCCATGCATTGAACCATGGAGTATGTTTTTGTTGTTGTTGTTTTGTTTTGTTTTGCCTTAACTCTCACTAGAGTGGAGCATTCTCAGGTGCAGATGCCCGGCACAGTGGCTGGCACTTTTGTCTGGCCCCGTTACTCTTTCCTGTCCCTCTGTCTCGTGCTAATCTATCCATGTGTCCAGCCTGATACGCTAATGACAGTCATCATGCCCTAAGCTGGCTGTTGCTTCAAGTCCAGCCTTTATAGTCCAGAGACTTCTTAAACTGTATTTTCTTTTGCTTGTAGCTATTTCTGTTCTGATCTGCCATTGCACAAATGACCACAGATGCTGGGACTGTGAAGATGTGTGCTCTGCAGCCTTCCTGCATTGTACACGATGCTTCCCTCTTCCCGGGCAAGCAGCCTTTTTGCGCAGGACTCTGTGGAAAGGAGACAGGGCTGGGCTGGAGGGGGAGTCACAGGCTTGGGTGGGTGCCCCCTCATCTCCATTTGTGACATGAATGCTCTGGCAGATCCTCACACACCTGACTCAGCACAGCTAGCCCTTGCATTTGCATTGGGTCCACTCAACAGTCTGGATTGTCTCCTGACTCAATCCTTCACCAACTGTGTCTGCAAACTCTTTCTTGTGCCTATATGAACTGAGGTGGCGTCTGTGGGTCCTGAGGATCAGGAGCCAGACACCTTTATGGGGAGATGTTGACCTGCCATGGTGGGACTGTGATGAGAGGTGTTGATTTATGCTCTCATATTGCCAACAGCTCTATTTGACCCCGAATGAGAGAGGGTGTTTGTAGCAACTCATCTGCCTCACCTAGCAAAGATAGGCCACCTCTTTTCTGGAACATTCTTTCATTTGGAAGGCATAGTGCAAGCATTAGCATGTAAAGAATTATCACAGTTGAGAAGGGTAAAAGTTTTCTGAGAAGAGGATAAAGTCAGCTTGCTGAAAACAGCTGAAAATTTACTTATGCAAAATACCACCTTTTTCAGTAAGACTGAGTAAACAGTCAGAAGGAGGCATTTCCATTTCGTGCCCCTAGATTTTATTACTAATCACGGTTAAGATTTCTGGACTTACTTCCTGTGAGTACTTTACTGCCCCTGCCAGTTTGGAGGTGCACACCAGGTTTGCTTGGTCAGACATGCTTTAATCTGACACGTACCTCAAACAAGCGTTAGGAGGCAGAAAGCACGTTGCACCACTGTCTCCAAACTCTCATGGAATCCAAATGCCAGAAGCCAAAGGCTTTGGTTTCAGATCCTCCCACCACTCCTGTCCTCCCTCGTTTTTTATAGGGCTCTATTTAAAGCAGCGGGGCAGCTGCAGGCGTCCTCAGGGAAGCTCAGCAAGCCTAATAGGATGTAGGAAGACGTGAAGAAAGCAGCAGGTGCTCAGTCCCAGCATCCTGAAATGGGGCTGTGCATCACCGCCAGCAATCCTGCCTCTGCTTACGGGGGTGGAGAAGCGGGCTTAGAGCATTGAACCTTTCACAGGCTCAGGGTGGTGTGGGTGTGCTATGCTTCTGGGTCCGTGGAGCACAAGGGCCTCAACAAGGAGTGTCCTTGAACTCTCACTGTCACACTGCTGTTCACCTTTCCCTTCAGTGGGCAGGACAGCCCTGTGCCCTCCAGTTTGGCGTGTCTCTATTCCCCCTACCCCACACAGGGCAGCAGGCATTTCTGACTGTTCTTTCCTGTTCCTTGTGTTAGCAAGGTACCCTAATTTTGCATTTGCAGATGGCTGGCATCATCTGACTCTAGACCTGGGCGTCTTTTTACACTTGAGTTTGGCTGGCATCTGGTTTCCAGGGCTAGGCAGTGCCCAGAGGTCATAGGTCAGCCTTGCTCCACTGGCCAGTCATATCCATTGGATATAGCCCAGGAGCTAAAACAGAAAACTCAGAATCCTTCCAGAGGAAAAATTGAAATGGGAGATTTTGCAAAGATGATGTCACATCTTCTGTGATGCAGATAAAAATAGGAATGTACTTTAAGATGTTTGTGAAAAATTGGAATTAAAAGATGGGCTTATCTTGGTACAAAATTGCTTCAAAATCCACGAGGTTTTTCATGATACTTTTTTTTGGAGATGCCTCATAAGCACGGATTTCCTTTTTTTCCACTGAAGCATCTTTTAATTGTGTTTTCTGTGAACTGTTTGAGGTACCTTGTTAGTGAGCTGACATGTCCTCCCCAACCCTCCTGCCAGTGAGGAGGGCTTGGCCAGATTGCTGGTCCTCGGGGGAACTAGAGGTGGTGGGGAAATCTGTTTCCTGCATGAGGGCCAGTGTCGGCCCTGCAGAGTCTGGTGCCCGCAGAGAGGCCTAACTCGCCGTACAGCAGCGCCACATCCTGAGCACTGGGATTCTTTTCTACACTGGCAGCAGCAGGTTGTAGATCTACAAATGCCATGCGGTTGGCAAACGTCCTCTGAACTGCAGGACCCGGCTTCTCTTTCTTGAAGGAATTTGCTGCCAGTCCCTGGGAACCTCTGATACAGCTGGCCTCTTAGGTAGTTGGGCTAATATTTTATTTTTGCCTTTGACAGTCTCTCTCTCATATGCATGCATGCACACATAGCTTTGTAACAATGAGTTGCTTCAAAAGCAGGCACACCTGTGTCACTTTGGAATGTTGCCAGCCTCTTTGAGGCCCTCCTACTCAGGGACTCCCTTGCTTCCTCTCGTGAAGGGAGTCACTGCCCTGACTTCTGACAGGGCCAGCCTGGTGCTGGAACCTGGTGCCCCAGAAGTGCAGTGCAGCTCCACTACTATGGGTGACCGGGACCCGGCACGGCTGCTTCCCAGGGTGCACATTCGTGGTGAGCTAGAAACAAAACCTGGGCCTTCTGATGTGTAATGCAGGCACTGTCACCCACTAGATAAATACCCACTCTTGTCTGTGACCTTTACATGTAAACTGATTCATACAATGTCTGTTTGTTGTGTGTGTAGTTCTTTTCTAACATTGCACTTGGGAGGTGCTCTGAGTTAGTATGAATTTGTTCACGCCTGGACTTCTGGGTCCACGATGAGGAATTTCCTGCATAGCAGAGTCTGATTTCGCAGCGTGTAACCAAGGGAGCCTTTGTCCCTGCATCAGCTTGTTTCCCACTTTGGTGGTGATTTTGCAGTAGGTTTGGAGTGCCTTCCACAAATGAGTTTTTATCCAAAAAGCAGTATGACTCAGCTTTCTTTCATTCTCCTTGCTGACCACATTCACCTGAAGAAGATTTCTGACCTCGACAAAGGGTAAACCTTGGCTCTGAGTGCCATTGGGGTGCCTGGAGAGCATCCATAAGCTGGGCCTCTGCTCTTCCTGGCCAAGAGGTTGGGCGGAAGCACCTGCTCAGGACCGCGTCCCAGGCTGCGTGGTGCTTCAGATTGAGGGACCACGGCTAGTGCTTCATGGTCCCACGTAGAAGGACCTGTCTCCTGGCTCCATGCATGCTGCGTGAGAACACATTTAGGCAAAGATGCTTTTCTGTGGAGCACAGGTTACATTGCAACAGCCATGAGCAAGATGGCTCAGGTGTGCCCTGGGTTTTGTCGCCCAATAAACCCTTCCTTATGGTGGTGCGAATAGACTAGGGTTTAAATGTCATGGCTTTCAAATTAACTTTATCATCAGTTTATAGGGTGTTTTGGAGGGTGTGGCATTAGTGCATAGCCATTTGCTAATTCTCCCCACCCACTGCCATTGTGAACTTATCTGGCTGAGGACTTTGCAGTGCATGTCAATTTCTTCTTCCTTCTTTTAAAGTATTTCTGTAGAACACATTTTCAGCTGTTGGATGGCTGTTTTGTTTTGCTGATTGAAATTGTGTGTTGTACTGCCAGCTTTGCTTTAAAAAAATTGCACAAGAAATATGAAAGCATTTTACCTTAACTCTCATTTTGACACTTTTTATCACTAAAATCGACTAGTTCCTTGAGTTCAGTAGACATCAGTTCCTACCATTGTACCATTTTGTAATCCTAAATTTATCTGTAATTCATAAAACTGAACAGATGCAATGAAGACTAAGTGAGCTGTTTTTGTAAACATCAGCACCGTTGGTTCCCAGTGTTCACCAGCACCTGGCTTCCTGTGGGTGCCAGCTCTGCCTTTACCTTTTTTCGCACGGCTTGCTTGGCCACAGCCTTTGTATCTGTTGACTTTCAGTGTTTTCTGTTCACTTGGTCCACTGGTTTCTTCAGCAGCTGTTACTAGTTGGACTTCTTGTTTGCTGTTGACAGAAACTCACTAGAAGAAGTGTGCAGGCAAGGGTGTTGATTGCAAAGCCCCTGCAAGAGGGATGTGCCTCTTTGCGGTTACTTCTCCCTCAGCATTCCCCAGCTCCTTGTCCCATGGCTGCTCCTCCTCGTCCTTCCATCCCTGTTGGACGTCTCTGGGCCCTTGGCCCCCGGCCCCCGCCCCCAGCCCCTGCCTCCGGCCCTGGCCCCCTGCCCCTGGGTGTGTCAGTGCACTTGCTGATCATCCCCGTGATCGTGAGCTCCAGGAAGACAGGGGCCATGCTGTTGGACATGGCTTGGCACAGGGTGCCCCTCAGAGATGCTTGCAGAGTGGCTGAGCCCTGCCAGCCTGGTGGCTTTTGATGCAGTTCATCTCTGCTCCTTACTCTCCTGCTGACCTGTCCCCGTCCCCTCTCCTGCCTCCTGCGATGGCCTTGTTTATATCTTCCACTCACAGTGCGAAGACTCAGTCAGTCTCTCCCAGGTGTCATGCTTCCTTTCAGCAGTTCAGACTCCTGGCTAAGCCTGTCCACTCGTCCACTGTGGCTCAGTCACTGGGCTGGGCTTGGGGGTAGTGGACAGTGCCATAGTACTGGTTACCATGGCTTCCCTGTGATCTGTTGATTATGTAGAGTGGCAGAATTGTGGCTTAACAGCCTTCAGTCCATGCCCTCCTGCTAGTTCCCAAACTTCCAGGTTCTCAGATACACAGGAAAAACACCCAGGAAACATCCTGTCTGCACAATTCCCACCTCCCACGAAGTATCACATGACCAACTAATGATGGATCAGTTCACTGCTTTGCTGATGAGCCATTTGCAAACCATAGTGGACATGAGTAACACCTGAAACAGAAACCTTTTACTTGAACTTTTTAAAAAAGATGCATTTTTATTGGCAAGTCAGATATACAGAGAAGAGGAGAGACAGACAAGAAGATCTTCCATCTGATGGTTTATTCCCCAAGCGGCCACAGCAGCTGGAGCTGAGCCATTCTGAAGCCAGGAGCCTGGAGCCTCTTCCGGGTCTCCCATGCAGGTACAGGATGCCAAGGCCTTGGGCCCTCCTCCACTGCTTTCCCAGGGCACAAGCAGGGAGCTGGAAGGGAAGTGGAGCTGCCATAATTAGAACTGGCACGTATATGGGATCCTGGTGCATTCAAGGAGAGGACTTTAGTTGCTATGCTGTCGCTCCTGGCCTCGAAGTAAAAACCTTTTAAACCTCCACTGCCTAGAAGCTGAAAACCTGATAAGGATGAGAGATGTGACCTACAATTTAGATCAAGAATATGTTATGGCCAGCTTTGTGGCCCAGCACATTAAACTGGCAATAGAGATGCTGAAATCTATGTGAGCGTTGGTTTGAGTCTGGCTGCTCTACTCCTTTCCAGCTCCTTGCTAATGTATCCAGGAAAAGCAGTAAAAGATGGCCCAAGTGCCTGAACCCCTGACAACCACCTATAGACCTGGAAGAAGCTACAGGCTCCTGGCTACAGCTTGGGGCTCATTTGAGGAGTGAGTCAGCAGATAGAATATGTCTCTCTGCCTCTGCCTTTCAAAATAAATAAATCTTAAAAAAGATGTGCAGCACAAATGTGTGCCACAGTGGGAAGACTGAGATGCGAAAGTGAAAATGTGGATCTAGCTATGCTCAAAGTGAGTCATTCCGTGAGCTGGGAGTGCTCTAAACTGAATGGCTCAGGAAGGATCAAGCAGAGACACAGCTCAGACCCCATTGAGTCCCAGGAGGCCCCAGGCCTGGAGGTGGGATGGGTTTTGTCTGGCATAAATGGGACTTGGCAGGGCCCAAGCTCAGAGAGCTTGCGGGGAGCCACAGGCCCAGGTCTGCCAGTCCTGTGAGGCCCTGGGGGCAGCGACTAAGGGCAAGAGTGGAAATCTCTGAGGCCGTGGGTGAATATGCTTGCAGTCCTGCCCTGCTTCTACTCTGGCTGCTTTCGGTGTGGTATTTTCTGCTGCCTTGGTGGGAACTGAGGGCTTGGCTTATCTCAGAGACTGTCAGGGAGGAGAGAGCAGCAGGACTGGAGGGGTGTGACCTGGAGCTCCCTGGGTTCCCCAGAACTCCCGCTATGCATGCCCTCAGCCCTGGTTCCTAAGAGGTGCCTGTTAGCTGTCTGTGGGTCTGGTGCTGCAGCCCAGCCTTATAGCAGCCAGGGTGACTGCTGCATTTTTCTACCAGAGCCTGCAACCCCACAGGGTAAGCTGCGAGGAGCCAGCGAGAGAGCACATTTCCTCGCAGGCCTCTTGAGCAGTGCCAGAGGGCAGCCATTTGTGTGTGACAGCTGTTGATGTTAGGTTGACTGGTACACGTATGCCCATCGCCTCTGGGCCAATTGTGCCATGCTCTGGCATCCAGGTCTGAACTCTGCCCCTCACACTGCAGGACCTGGTGATCCCCTTGGGTTCTCTGCCCCTGCAGGATGCTGATGCCCCTGGCCTGCCAGCTCGGTTGCTGGATGTGGCTGTCCTCACTGAGTCCAACAGTGCAGGACACCTCACTGTCCAGTAGGTACGACTAAACCAGTGTGCTGTGCCACCATTTGTCGCTTGGTGATGGTTTCCTCTTCCTGGGTGTGTGGATTTTGCACCTGACACACAGACATTTGATGCCCATCCTCCTGCCTGTGAGGTCCATCTATGCCGAGCTGCTCCCGAGGTTGGCTGGTCCATGCTCAGGAGTCTCTTGATCAAAAGCAACCAGGCATTGCTCTTCTATGAAGTCATGAATTTACATTCCATAGTGTTAATGAGGCGGCTGAGGATTCTGTGAGCACTCTAAGGCCTTGGACAGGGACCCGGGAATGGGGTGGAGGGCTGCTGAGGACATCTGTCATTTGCGTCCCAAGGCCCTGCTGCCTGATGAGGCGTGGCTGTGGGAGCTGCTTCCCCATCTCTCCTGGGACTCACGAGCTGTACCTGCACTTAGGGCTGGCCCTGATCAGCAGCGAGGTGGTTCCCTTGATCCAGGGCTTCCGCTTAGCACTCCATCCTTCACTCGTTGGCTCAAGTGTTGGATGCTGAGTAGTGAGGTCTGTCTCCCGGGAGGATGGTTCTATCATCTTTCCTTCCCCCATGTTGTGGTGAGCAACCTGACAGCATCGCTCTGGTTTCTTGACTCTTCAGTGTGATTGGTGGAGAAGCTGATGTAGTGGAGGTTATACTGGAATGGATGCATGTGAGGTGTTACCGTCTTTAAGAGATAAAGTTCTGGTTCGGCCATGGGGCTGGGGCAAAAGAGGCCCCCTGCAACGTGGCTGATGTAATGAGTGCCCGAGCCAGGCCAGACCCAATGCTTGGGACTCAGGCCATGCACTGCAACCATGTGGTGATTGAGTCCTAGCCTGTTCCCAGGCCCGAGAGATGTCTTCCCTCGGGGTAAGTACACCATGAGGGAATCTCAGGAATGGGATTAGGCTCCTGGCTCTGCCCTGCTGACACCATCTTGTGGCAGGAAGTGCCAGGACAGTGTTTGGCTGTAGGGCCCCTGGGGCAAAAGGAGCCCCCTGTAGCATGGCTGCTATGAGGGGTGCCTGAGCCAGGCCAGACCCAATGCTGGAGACTCAGGCCATGGTCACTGCAGCCACACAGCGACCAAGTCCTAGGCTTTTGGCGGCCAGTTGCCCAATGGGCTTACGGCTCTGCCTGCTGGCCGCCTGGCAGCGAGCTCTAGGGTTTTTAGTGTATGTAATTGCTGCCTAGGGACACCCATGGATAGGGCCAATGTGAGTGCAGGTGAGGGATGAATCCTGTGTGACTCCCAGCAGTGGGGTCATGGAACTTGCTGACAAGCATGAGGACTGAGACCTGGTGGTTTGGAGGAGAGAGTCCATAAGATACATTTTGGCCAGACCAATTCACCAGCCACATGGGAATCCTCAGATAGGCTGTTAGCATACAGCATCTCTTGCCCCGGCCCGCGGGGTCTTCAATTGAGACCTGGGGAGAGAACCGACGATTGGGGGGGACAGGAGACACGAAGAATGGGAGCAAGACAGGAGGTCTGATCAAGCTCTGGAAACTTTATTTTCTCAGGCAGCATTTAAGCAGCAGGTAAAGGCTGGGGGGGGAGGTTTTACAGAAGGATGTGGGCCAGATAGGGCAGAGGTCACCATGACAACCGTTATCTTGGGTGAACAATTACAGGTGAAAGCTTACGAGGAAACTAGGTGAAGGATAACTGAATCTTGCATTCCAAGACCATTACAAAGTGAGGAAATAACAAAATGGAGTCACCCCTGCTGTTCGGCAGTTCTCTGGTCCCTGGCAATCTCTGACTGCCACATGCCAGTCCACACGAAAGTTATGGCTGGGGGTCTGTCTGGCAGTGCTGGTACCAATACCTGATAGAGTGTTGAAACAGAGGATGGGTCACATTAGGCAGGGGCATGACCGTAACTAGCACATGAGAGAACCAGGTCTGGGAGTAGATTCTGTGGAGGAAGTGTGGGCCAAACCATGTGGAAATTCAGGTCCTGCTGGTTAGCTCAAGAGTTGGGGTGGTGATAGGCTGAGCTATGTGTGACCATACAACCTGCCATCACTTCTGGGCAGGTCAAAGCAGCAACACCCGAATGTGCATCCTAAAAGAGGGAGTAGGGTGTGCCAGGTTGCGATGTTCACTAGCTCATACAAGGCCAGAATGGAAGGACAGACTATGCCAGGCACTGGCCTAACACCCACTGGCATGTATGAGATCTGGATCTGGATCAGTGGGAACTCTCACTGATGATCACATGATTTAGGCCTGGGGGTTGGGCAAGCATGGTAGCTGCAAAGGCTGGCTAATGTGTGAATTGGTTATGGAAGGGGGTGGACTGGGCAGGGCCGAGCAAACCTTAGCTCACAAGCAAGAACAGAAATCAGGATGGAGCACAGGTCATGCTGAGCTAGGCCCCTTACACTGGCTGATATGCATGAGCCAGGGATGCCAGGACACAGCATTGAAAGAAAAGGCCAAGACAGATGAGGGGCTATGCCAAGCTAGGTTAGAGCAACTACTAGCACACATATGATCTATGGCTGGGAACAGACCTGGTTGGGGAGCTAAGAGGACACCCTGGCTGGGTTGGGGTTCCTGATGGTGAGTGCGGGGGCTGGAGTGGGGGCTGCGTTCTGGTCTGGACATGGTTGCAGTGTCTTTTAGCACAGATGTGGGCTGGGCGCACCAACCCAGGCTAGACTCTAGCACCATCTGGTGCTCTGGAGAACCAGGGTGTATGTGAAACAGACTAGGCTAGGTGAGAGCTGTATCTGGGTATGGACTAACCTTGTCTGGGCTGAAACATCAGGAAAGGCCACTACTTCCTGCCAGGACAGGAGGTGGACTAAATAGGGCTGGCCCATGGACCCACCAGTATGCACGAGATCTGGCATTGGGAGAGGTTCTGATGGAGGAGCTTGGGAAACTTCTCTGTAGGAACACAGTCCCTGCAGGTGAGTGCAAGAACCACGATAGGGAGTAAGTCAGACCAGGCCAGGGAAAGGTACCCACCAGGATACATTTGAATAGGTTGGGGGTGGACCAGGTTGAAGCAGTTCACATCACCCACTGGCGAATCTGAGTATCAGAAGAGAGTGTGGGTTGTGCCAGGTTTGGTCACAACACATACCAGTACATAGTATGGCTGGGATTGGGTGTCTGCTTGGCTGGGTTAGGCTGTAACCCCCACCAGCATCAGCTGGAATTGGGGTGGGCTGGACTGGGCCAGGCTACAGCACCCACTGGCAAAAAACTGAGGGAAGGGGGACCATGCCAGACTGGGCCACAGCACCCAGCCAACACATGTGAGAACCAGCAGGGGAGGGGGCAAAGCTGGTAGGGGGAATGTGGAGGGCTCCCCTGCTGGACTTCCACTCCTACTGACTGGAGGGCGTGAGTTGGGAAGGGGGTGGATCAGACCAGGCAGGGCTAGAAAACTTGTGTGCCTCCTGTGAGCTGGATCAGGGAAAAGCCAGGCTGGGCTGACTGTTCCTACTGGTGTAAGCATAAGTCATAGTGGGTGAGTGTTGGTTAGGCATTGCCACAGCATCAGCTGGCAGAAGGTGGCGCCGGGGTCTAATTCTGTTAAGTTAAACCTCCGAACCATCTGCAGAGAGCATAATCTCGGAGTGGGAGTGGCCTAGTAGGGAAAAAATGGGCACCTCTCTCTTGGGCTACCCATTGGAGAGCATGAAAACCAGGATTGGGGCAGGGGTGGCTAGACAGAACGGCAACTACCAGCATGTGTATGGGCTAGAAAGTAGGGTTAGTTGGGTTGAGCTAGGATCAATGCCCGTTGACGTGTATAAGAGCTGAATGGGATGTGGGACAGACTGGACAAGTCTGCTGTACATACTGGCAAGCATGGGAATCAGGGCAGGGGGCAGGTATGGTGGGCTTATTGGGAGTTGCCCCTATTAGGCTGCAGCTCCCATTGGTTTGTGCGATGGCCAATGTGTGCTGGGCAGAATCAGGCTTGACTGCAACACCCATTGGTTCGTGTGGAAGACAGGGTTGGAAACAGAACTGACCCAGCAATTGCAATCACCAGCATATGTATAAGATGACTGGGGAGACGGATTGTGCTGCTGCCTGTACTGGCAAACACACACAAAAATCAGGTCTGGGATTACCTTAGGTGAAGTTTCTTTGGGGATTCCTCCAACTGAACTGCTGATCTCAGAACCCCAATCATGAAGAGAATTGCAGGTTCCATGGTCTGACCATGGAATGCATGCATGTAGGAGGCTCAGATGGAGCAGTGGACAGCATATCCAGGTGCACATGGAGGACATGGCTGTCCATCAGAGCCTTGGCCCAGTTCCAGGAGATGTCACTCAATGTGAGCTTTTTGAGTTAAGATGAAGATGGTCAGATGCTGAGAGACAGTGCCTCTCAGGCATCAGTGATGTTTGCAAAGGCCAAGGAGCAGGAGGAATGGCAAGTGGATCCGAAGTCATACAGGCCAGCAGTTCTGTGTAACAGCCCAAGCATGAGGTACAGGCAGGGAAGGAAGCCTGAGAGTGAGCTGGAGTGGGGAAAGTTCTGGACAGACTTTGGTGCCAGGCCCTAGGATTCTGATCTTGTTCTACAGTGGCCATCACTGGTGGCTGATACAGAGAGCTCAGAAAGGTTTATGCTGTCCATCACCTGGACAGAGGGTAGAGAGGCAAAGTGCATGTAGGGGTCAGGAATGATGGATGGATGTGAGGGTTTTGTGAAGGCAAGAAAACTGATTTGGGAGCTTCTGTGTTTACAGAGGAAAGTAATGAGGTGAACCCCAACCGCTCTGGAAGAATTATAAAATAATTGTGGAGGAATAGATGACAGACATGGAAAGCAGTAGACAGAATCACAGGCTGAAGTAGCAATGTAATTGAAAAAACTGCAGCAATACTAAGGGCCAGCAGGTGTCTGACTTGGGTGATCACGGGCAAGGCTGATGAGAAGGTATTTGGTGGGGAAGATACTGAGTCCAGCTTGGGATGTGTGGGCCAGCTAAGTGGCCAGTCCTGCAGACACTCAAGTCCGCAGTTCAGGGAAGAGGTCAGAGTGGCGGATGCCAGTTTAGGCTTAAAGGCTCGCAGCAGCCTGTAGGTAAGAGAATCATGTGCAAGAAGCGTTGCACGCAGGGTCGCTTGCAGAGCAAGAAGGGCTGGGCCAAGTGCTGGGGAGAGCACTGGCCCGTGGAAGCTGGCTGCCAGGGAAGGGAGGTGGGGCTGCCAGGTGACAGGGCTGTCACCGGGTGCTGGAATCAGCTGTCTGCCTCGTGTCTGTGCCCTCCCCATCAGCTCCCTGCCAGCTGGGGACAGCCTGGCTGCATGCTGGTGTTCCCGCTGCACAGGGCTGCTGGCCCGGCAAGCCTCACTTTGTCTCTGCTGCTTTGCAGGGAAGCAGTTTAAGTGTACTGTGTGTGACTACACGGCAGCCCAGAAGCCCCAGCTGCTGCGGCACATGGAACAGCATGCCTCCTTCAAGGTAAGAGGATGTGGGGTCCGGGGGAGCCCAAGAAGTGAAGGTGTTCGGGTCAGCCTGTGTTCAGGTCCGCGTCCCTTCCAGGCCTAGTTCTGGTACATGTGCAGTCTGAGTTCCTGTGCAGTGTGTCGAATACATCATCTCACTAGATGGGCAGCATCACTGTTGGAAAGCAAGTCAGAGGGCAGGGTGAGCAGATGCAGAGGGAAGGTGTGCACCTGCCCTAAACACCTGCAGGGGTGAAGAGGAAAGGGTGTGGCATATTCGGATCTGGATTAGCTCAGGTGAAGCGATGGAGAAGCAGGTGTCACAAGGCCCACCTGGAAGGCCATTGTGCGAGCAGGGGCTAGCACTCAAGGGGGCTTATGGCAGGGGCCCAGCTGGCTCTCTGCATTTGTTCAGAGTCTGTGAAATACAGGTGGTCACAGCTGCTTAGCCCCAATGCCCTGATGTGGGCGCTGATAACAGGCTGTAACATGTTCTATTAAAAGCTCCTGCTCAGAAAATCAGTCAAAGAGGGTGGTGGGATTTTGATGGGGGAAATCCCAGTCTCCAAAATAGTTCTGTAAAATTCAAAAATTAAAAAAAAAATTAAAAACAAAACTCCTGCTCAGCACTCGGCCAACCTGCCTTTAAAACTGATGTTGTGGGGGCCTGGTAGTGTGGCCTAGCAGCTAAAGTCCTCGCCTTGAACCCGCCGGGATCCCATATGGGCGCCGCTGCTAATCCTGGCAGCTCCACTTCACATCCGTCTCCCTGCTTGTGGCCTGGGAAAGCAGTCAAGGGCAGCCCAAAGCTTTGGGACCCTGCACCTGCATGGGAGACCTGGAAGAGGTTCCAGGTTCCCAGCTTTGGATTGGTGCAGCATTTGGATTGGTGGCCATTGCGCTCACTTGGGGAGTGAATCATCAGACGCAAGATCTTCCTCTCTGTCTCTCCTCTCTGTATATCTGAGTTTGTAATAAAAATAAATAAATCTTAAAACACACACACGCACACACACAAACAACTGATGCTGTGGGCCTGGTGTGATAGTGTAACAGTTAAGGGATGCATGTTGCATTGTACCCCCACATCTGGATATGGTAGATCCCGGTACTGAATCACATACATTTCCATAACTGAGAAGGCATGAAACAAGGTCAACAACTGATATGAGTTGAAAACAACAGCCACAGGAACAGCAACAACAACAACATTTAACAGCATCATGAAAAAAACGCACCAGTGAGTAAGCAGCACATAGGTGACGAAAAGCAAACACGAAAGTACCTTTGGGAAAATGATGCCACTGTGTGATCCGTGAGCCAGCGATGACTTAGACAAGAGAAAAGAAAGTATTTGGAATAAATGCAACTGAAATCAAAAACATTAAAACACATGGGATACAGCCCCCCGCCCCCCCCCCCCAAAAAAAAAAACCAGTGTGGATCAGGTAATTGAAGTTGCACTTTTCATGCTGGTTTCCTTATATTATAGAGAATATGTGGTATTTGCTCTTTTGTGATTGACTCATTTCACTGGGCATAATGGTCTCTAGTTGAGACCACCTAGTTGTAAATAGTATAATTTCACTCTTCTTAATAGCTGAGTAGTATTCCATGGAGTAGATGTACCACAGTTTCTTTAAGCACTCTTCCTTGGATGCACATCTGGATTGTTTCCATGTCCTTGCTATTGTAGATTGTGCTGCTGCAAATCTCACATGCAGATTTCACTTCTACTGGGTATATTCCTAGGAATGGGATAGCTGGGTCATATGGCAGATTTATTTGCAATTCTCCAAGCACTCTCCACACTGATTTCCACAGTGGTTGTAACAGCCTACACTCCCGCCAGCAGTGAGGGAGGTACCTTTATCCCCTCTTCCATGCCAGCAGGTATTGAGTTCTGAATGTAGGCCAGTCTCACTGGAGTTAGGTGGTACCTCAACGTGGTTTTCATTTGTATCTCTCTGATGACTAGGGATCCTGAGCATCTTTTCATATGTCTGTTAGCCATTTGAGTCTGTTCTTTTGAGAAATGTCTGTTATTTCTTTTGCCCATTTTGTTAGAGTTTTTTTTTTTTTTTTCTGTCCCTGGGTTTCTGAAGCTCTTTGTAAATCCTGTGTATTAGACTCCTATCACTTGTGTAGTTTGCAGAAATTTTCTCCCCATTCTGTTGGTTGCTTCACTTTGTTAATTGTTTCCCTTGCTGTACAGAAGCTTTTTACTTGATTTAGTCTCATTTGTTCATTTTGGCTTAGGTTGCCTTTGCTTTTGGTGCCTTTTCTAAGAAGTCTTTCCTCATTCATATGTCTTGGAGAGTGCTTCTTATGTTTTCCTTTAATAGTTTGATGGTTTCTGGGTATAGATTTGGATCCTTGATCCATTTAGAGCTGATTTTTGTATGTGACAGGTGTGGGTCTTGCTTCTTTATTCTGCAAGCTGCTATCCAGTTGTCCCAACAGTGTTTGTTGAAGAGACCAGGCTTTTTGCCTGGATTGTTTTCAGTTTTCTTGTCAAAGATGAGTTGACTATACATGTGATGACTCCCTTCTGGTGTTTCTATTCTGTTCCACTGATCTTCTCTGTTTCTGTGCCAGTACCAGGCTGTTGTGATGATCACTGCTCTGTCGTATGTCGTGAGGTCTGTAACTGTGATTCCTCCAGCTTGGTTTTTATTCTTCAGGATAGCTTTGGCTATTCGTGGTCTTTTGTGATTCCAGGTGAACTTTTGTATCATCTTTTCTATTTATGAGAAGAATGTTGTTGAATCTGTATATTACTTTTGGTAATATGGTCTGTATTAAGAGTCAGATTTCTAGAGGAATCTTAAATACCTAGAAATTAAGCTAATTAAATATATGAAAGACCTCTATGACAAAAACATTAAAAAAGGAAATAGAAGCAGACATGTCTCTGAGTCTTAATGCAGATGCAAGCTCCGTGTCCAGGCAGCAGAAGTGACTTTATTTTGAAAGTTGCATCTTTTGCTTTGAAAGGGACACTCAATTGAAGAGGACTCTTGCTTTGGCTAGTCTTGTATGTATCTTGTCATCATTCCGTAAACACGAAAGGATAGTGAAACATGCAGTTTTTCAGGTAAATAATGTGTTTTCCTGAAACTTTAAAGACACCCTCGTATTTCCATACATTTACAGTGTATTAGGTATTGCAAGTAATCTAGACATCTCTTAAAGTATACAGGAAGAAATGGGTACGTTATATGCAAATATTATGCCAGTTTATATATGGGGCTTGCTCACCTGCAGTTTAAGAGTAGTATTTACAAAAAGTTATTTTGTGAAATGTTTGCCCATTTCCCGTACCCATTTCTTGAGTAGCTTGTTTGTTTTGGTGTTTTGGTTGTTTTGAAGCTCTTTGTATATCCTGGAAATTAGCCCCCTATCACCTATGTAGTGTGCAAAGATCTTCTCCCACTCTGTGGGTTGCTTTTTCACTTTGCTGATTGTTTCCGTTGCTGTACAGAAGCTTCTTAGTTTGATGAGGTCCCATTTGTTTATTCTGTTCTCAACTGCTATTGCTTTTGTGTCCTTCTTAGAAAGTCGGGACCTACTCCTAGGTTTTGCAGGGTATTTCCTACATTTTCTTGCAAGAGTTTGAAGGTTTCTGGATGTAGGTTTAGGTCTTTTATCCATGTAGATTGGATCTTAGTGTATGGTGATAGATGTGGGTCTATCTTTTTGTTTCTACAGGCTATCAGCCAGTTGTCCCAACAACATTTACTAAAGAGGCCTTCCCATTTGCTTGGACTGTCATTGGTCTTTTTGTCATTTTGAGATTCACATTGTGTCACGGCGGGTTAAGCTGCCTGCTGTGAGACCAGCATCTCCTTTGGAGGCAGGTTTGAGCCCTTCCTGCTCCACTTCCAGTCCAGGTCCCTGCTGATGCACTTAGGAAGCAAGTTGAAGATGGAGCAAATTCTTGGGCTCCGTGCTCACATGGGCAGCCTGGATGAAGTTCCAGGTTCTCAGCTCATACCGGAACCAGCCATGACAGTTTCAGCCATTTGGGAAGTGAACCAGTGGCTGAAGCTCTCCACGTGTCTACCTTTCAAATATGTGAATAAATCATCTGAGTTTGCTTCCCAAGTGGCTGGACTGGGACCAGTGCTGAAGCCGAGGGCTGAGAAGTCCATCCTAGCCTGCCACATGGGTTGCAGGAACCTGAACACTTGGCCTGTCACTGCTGCCTCCTAGGGCGTGTGTTAGCAGGAAGCTGGTGACAGGAGCCAGATTTGAGTATCAGCTCCACCTAAGCACCCTGATGCAGTATGCAGATGTCCTGACTGGTTTCATGCTTGCTGGGTCAGATACTCACCCCTCCTCTACCTGTGTGTTTGCTACCCTAGTGTCCTGGAGCCAGGCCTCTGCTGGTACCCAGGGATGACTCTATGAGCCAAGTTTGAGCACAATGGCTGTGTACAATCCACTGAGAGAGATAGAAACATCTGTCCACTGGTTCACTTCTCAAGTGACTACAACAACTGGAGCTGAGCTGATCTGAAGCCCAGAGCCAGGAGCCAGAAGCCAGGACACCCGGGTCTCCCACGTGGATACAGGTCCCAAGGTTTTAGGCCATCCTTGACTGCTTTCCCAGACCACAAGCAGGGAGCTGGATGGGAAGCGGGGCTGCTAGATTTATAACTGGCACCCATATGGGATTCTGGCATGTTCAAGGTGAGGACTTTAGCCGCTAGGCTACTGTGCCGGGCCTATTGACTCCCTTAGTTTTTAATCAAATGTTCTTTTCCTGTGTAAGGATGCCATCAGAATAACACATTATCCTCTTTTTAAAGCTTTGTTTTGATTTGGTGAATTCTTAGACTTTTCCTTTTCTTTATGACCTTGGAAGTTTTGAGAATTAATAGATATTTTATGGAGTTATCTTTCAATTGAGATTTGTTGACGATTAACTTATAAATTACGCCTTTAATTCAGTATTTAGTATTTAATTTAGTGTTGCATTATCTTTATGAAAACACTGTTTAGCGTAAATGTTGCAGTTCAGATGTTAGACAGTTTGAAATGCTGCACATTCACTGCGTATGAACCCTGAAGCAATGCCACTTCTCCTTCTGCGCTGTGTGCTGTTGTCATGTGTGTTAGTCTATTGATGTTGTAAGCTCTTCAGTGTGTAGCATCTTTATTTTTGCTAAAGTCCATCAGACATGTGACTTTTAAAAAACTTTACAAATAAAAAATTGAGTACTTAGTTAAAATTTAATTTAAAAGATCTAGTAGTAACTATAAATTTTTATATATATATTTTTTCCATATTCTTCATTCCCCCTTGCAAGCCTCAGCGTCTTCCTGATGTTTTCCATTACCATAGAGAATTTTTTTCAGCGTTTCTTCTAAGCTGGAGTAGTGGAGCTGCATTCTGTTTTTTTTTTTTTTCCTTTTTTTCTATTTGAAAATGCCTTGGCCTATTTTGATGGCAGTTGATTTGAAGAGCACATCAGTCTTACAGAAGCTGTGATTCTAGTCTTTGTCCTGCATTCTTTCTAACCCTCTTCATCATTCTTTTGTAAGGAATGGAATTTTTTCCACTCTAGTTGGTCTTACGATTTTTCTTTGCTTTCTAATTTCTCATGATACTAGCATCAGTAAGTCTAGGTTTCATTTCTTCTGTGTTTGCCTCAGTTGGATTTATGGATTGCTAGCTTTTAACCAGTTTCGGACCATTATCTTTCTCTCTTAAAATCTTTTGATTTTCTTTTTAATGTTGTTCACATAGTTGAGTGGGAGGCATGCCAGGTGGGCCTCGATGAGGGTGGGGAGGGTTGGCAAGGAGGGTGGGTGGATGCCATGTGGGCCTCGATGAGGGCGGGGAGGGTTGGCAAGGAGGGTGGGTGGGATGCTTCTGCCCCTTTCGTTTTCTCCTGCATTGCAGGGGAGAAGGCGGAGATGGCTAACCCTTGTTGTCAAACTACATTAGTTCTCACGCATGGGAGAGAGCTATTGATGATGCTTTAGAGATCCGATGTGGGGAAGGATATTCTGAGGGTTTTGCCTGAGTAGTTCTGGTAGTGCTGAGTCATGGTCAGTTTCATTATTTCAGGGTTGAGAAAATCTTTCCAAGGTCTGTTGATTGACAAAGTCCATCTTAGTGCACACACGGCCCCAGGAACATGCTGCAAAGATTGGCCAGGAGAATTGTCGAACCTGTTCTGCTTTCCATCCTCTAACAAGGCAATTGATGTCCCTTGCTGGCCTAGATGAGCTGGCCATCATGTCCCATGTGCAGCTGGACATGCTGTCCACTGCATAGGCATCAGCAGTCGAGGAGATCCAGTTCTGATACATGCATTCCAAGGTCAAAATATACCCTGTGGTCAGGATGTAAGTCCAGCGGTCTGTTCGGGCATTCCCTCAAGAAACCTCGTGTGGTGGTGGCCTCAGACTTGACTTGTGTGTGTGCCAGCCAGTACAGTACAGTCAGCTGTGGTCTGTCGCCTGTGCTAGCCAATGCACATACCAGCAGATGTAGCTTGGTCAGTTCTGCCTCAGTCCTATATCCCATTGAACCAATGGGTGCTGCTGCTCAGCCCAGTCACCCTACCACAGACCTGGTCCTCGCGCATACCTGTGGGTGCTGCAACCTAGTTGGGGTGACCCCAAATAACCCCCCATCAGGCCCAACCCCAGCCTTGGTTTTTTCATGTGCCAGCTTGGGTTTTTCATGTGGCAGCTTCTGCTGCAACCTAGCATGGCCAGCCTGAATCCTGCCCAGTTCTCGTGCCCACCTCTGAGTGCTGTGGCTTAGCTCAACCCAACCTAACTCGCATGATGTCATTGGTACCCCACCTAGAGGGGACTCTGGGAGGCTTGTGCCTGGCTTGCTCTGGATACCACCCCACATGCTTCTTCCCCTTGCAAATTCTTCTTTGTACCCGTTCTCTGTGATGCATAGCAGCCTTGAATACTGCTGAGTGCTGAACCTTGCCAGTCCTTGCAGTGAGTGAGTTGCTGAACTTGGGGAGACCTGGTGGAAGTTTCGGCATGAACCCTGATGGAGGAACAAATCAGTCCCTATGTTGGGGGGCCGGGTCTGGGCTCTGGGAAGCTCTAGGGCTCGACCTCCGCTGTCTTCAGATGTTCTGAGAGTACGATGGGGGCCTTTCTTTTGAGGAAGGCTGAGTGTTGGAGCATCAGCGGGACTCCGGAAGACACTGTGTTTTACAGCCTGCCTGCTGGCTTCCTAAATCATGTGGATGCTCTTCAGGCCAGCCGCCAGCTCTACTGGTTGCCAGAGTTCCTGTTACTGTCCAGCCCCACTCCTGACTTTCTGCTCCTTAGTTCTCTCTTCCCTCGCCTGCTTGGAGCATCAGCAGTCCTGTGGTGAAGGCCACATGCACTTGGGGACTTTCCCGTCCACTCCATCTGCTTCCCTATCCCTGGTCCCCACTTGGTAACCTTCTCTGTTTTGCAGGGAGGAAGTGGACAGTGTGCTGTGTCAGGGATGAAAGTTGCCAGCGGTTTATTTTCTGCAGATTTAGGGGAAGCCCTTTTCTCGGGGTCCAGGCCTGTTGTGCTTGGACAGTGTGGCTCTGCATCAAGACTGTCGATGGATCCAGCCCTATCATTTGCACCTGTGTCTGTGGGCAAGGTGCCTGTAAGGTGCTTGAAACATGGGGAAAAAAGCAGAATTGCACCTGCCGTTTTTACTGTGTGTATTATGGGTAGCAAAGATGCAAGTCAGGAGGGATCGGCCGCTCCTGGATATTGCTCCCTTACAGACTCCTCCTATGTTTCCTCTTAATCTTCTTGTGAGATTGCTCCAGCTGTGCAGTCTGTCCCTTTGTGCCTTGGTGACAGCCTCTCCCCCTGTGCCTTGGTGCCATGGCATGGCCTTTTTGCTCATGGAGTTGCAATCCTCGTAGCCCTCTGCCTTGCTACACTCCTCTGCAATGTGCATGACCGTTTAAATATGCTCAGCACAGTGAACCTTTGCCAGCTGTGTCTCCCACACCGCGTTCCTGAGAGCTGGCTTGCTTCTCAGTGAGAGTGTCTACTCCGCAGGGCTGCTTCTCTTCCCTAGTTTTCAGGTGTCTGATTCTGCTATGAAGGTCCTTGCCCTGCAGGCTCACCCTGCATTTCCCCTCTCAATGCTGCCTCTCATCCTTTTTGTACTGCACCAGCACACTGTCCAGGACTTAGCTTTGGGGAGTTTGCACCATGGCCTCGTTCCTTTGTGGGATTGCAGATGCACCAACAGTCCCTGATTTCTGGAAAACAAGTCGCAGATTTGATGTGTGATGCACAGCTCTGCAAAAAAAAAAGAAAAAAATCCATCTGGAATCAGCTGTCTGTGAAATCTGTGCCTTTGTGGAGCTGTTCCGTGTGACACTAAGAAGGAATGCTGACACTTCCTTCCTAGTGGAGCTGCCTGCAGTCCTGAAACAGAAACCCTATGGGCTGTTGGGCAGGCAGTTCTCTGATCCTTGTACTGCTGTGGCTTCTGGAAGGTGAGGGATGCCTCTCTCATGGCCAAGAGCCTTTCAGTTAGGGATAGGAGGGGAAGCAGTCACAGCTAACATCTGAAAAGACATAAATTTTCTGTTTATGTTGAATGCATTCACTGTCTGCTGCCTGTGTGCCAGGAAACCTCAGCCGTTGCCTATTTTCAGTTTAAAATTTGTGGAAGGCATTTTTAGAAAAGCGGTGAGAGGTAAGGGGGATGTCAGTGGCTGAGTTCATGATCTTTGATGAACTTTTCCCAAGTGCCCTGTGGTGTGCCTGCTATCACAATGTACTATTCAGAATGCTAAGAAACAGCATAAATACAAGAAAATTTTGTATTTGATTTTTCATATGATTTTTTTTTAACAATGATTGTTCATGTTTTGGAGTTACAATGTGACCTTTCAACGAGTGTTTGCAGTGTGTGTTGATGAATCGGAGCAATCAGCCTGGCATACCTTTGTGTCTGGAGCCTTGGACCTCTTCTCTGTTTGCTCAGAAAATATATAACAGGTTGCTGTGAACTGGGCTCACCCTGCTCTGTAGCACGAGAGCTGGCAGCTCCGGTCCAACTTTGAATTTGTTCCTTTTGTTCAATTAAATAAAATGCTTCTTCATTCCTTCACCGGTGCCAGGCATTGCTGCATCAGGCGCTGTGTTCCAGGAATGGGCTTTCGGGATGGAGCCGGGACTCCGTCCGACAGCATCACAGGTCCCAGGAGCAGCAAAAAAATCCAGCAGAACAGAAACACCTAGGTGCAACAAGGAAGTTACCCACGAAGCTCTATGGAAACCCAGATGTCTAATAAGATAATTATTACAGCTATATAATTCATTAAACAACCAGTTTATTTTATTTACTTGAATGAGTAACACAGCAAGAGAGAGAAGATCTTTGATCCACTGCTGGTTCCCTGTTCAAATGGTGGCACCAGGCAGGGCTGGGAGGCAGGAACTTCATCTGGGGCTCCTAGGTGAGTGGCACACTCCAACACGTGGGCCATCTTCTGGCTGCCCAGTCACACTGGCAGGGAGCTGAATCAGGGCAGAAGGGCTGGGCACAAGCCAGCACCCTGATATGGGTTGCTACTGTCACTGTAATTTTAAAAAGTCATGTTTTAACTGGGTTCATGTATTACCCTATTGTGCAAAACCTGCAGCTTTAAAAACAACAGCAACTAGAAAGCTCTGTGATTTTGGACATCCACGAATCAAAGGGAGTTCATGTCCTCTCTTGCTGCATTCCTAGACTTACACTGCGCATGTGAAATTGATACGAGTCATGGATATTAAAGGCACGGGGCACCGGTGCATGGAGGATCCTAAGGCCTAGTGTTTGTAGTGTCTGCATGAGGCCCGCGTAGGTTGGAGCTGGTAAATATATATTCCCAGTTTCTGCTCTAAACTTTGAGAGCAAGGAGGGGAAGTCAGGGCTTTACAGAGGGGTCCCACATCAGCAGGGCTGTGTGGAAGCACGTGCGTGTGCAGGGTAGCAGAGTTTCTGGGCCCCTTGGATGGCTGGGTCACCCAGCACTGCTTACAGTCTTGTAGTTTTGCTCATGCTCAACCTCTGTAACCCAGGAGATGGTCTCTGCAAAGCTCCCTCACAGGGCTGAATGCGCACGTACGTAGCGTGGTTACGGCACAGGTGGCCGTGGGCAGGGGTGGTAGCAGGTATTTCACGTGCCTCACCTTGAATTACTCTGAAAAACTGTAAAATAGGTACCCACCGAGTATCCCTTGTCAAAAATGCTTGGGACTTGAAGGGTTCAGATTTTGTTTTCAGGTTGTATAATATTGGTGTATAACTGAGCTATCTTGAGGATATAAGTTTAAACATCAAGTTCATTTATTTCATGTGTTCCTGCAGGTACCATTGCATGGTAGTTTTAGTGCCACCTGTGTTGGAGTATGACTGGCCACACAAGGTCAGGTGTGGGTTGTTCCCCTTGTTGTATCAGGGGCATTGTGCTTCTGGGGCATTTCAGATTTTCAGAGGACAGGGACTCCAGCTGCATTTTATAGGGAGGCTGCTGAGGCTCCGAGTCCAGCCAAGTAGGATGCTCCGGGCAGCAGTTACCCCTTCGGATCTGGGCCAGTGAGGGCTGTCCACTCATAGACAAGGCGCTGTCTTCCTTCCACCAGACTTTGTGAGTCTTGAGAGAAGCAGGGCGTTTCTACCCCTTTGTCTCTTTCCCCCTCCACTGCTTTGATTGTATGCCTGCAGTTGTACATCTGGTTGTCCCGACGCAAGCAAAATCTCCAAGTGGAACGCTGAGTCTGAAGTCCCCAGCCATGGCATCTGTCAGTTCAGTGGAAGTTTCTGAGCTGGGGGCCAGGGCTAAGGAGTGACGTGCAGAGCTGCTTGGGGCAGTGGTCGTTTTTTCCCTTCTTACTTCAGAGTTTGCAGTAGAGTGAGGAGTCAGAGGCAGTGCAGCTTTCTCTTGGTTCTCTTGAGAATGGGTGTGGGTTGGGGTGCAAAGGTCCGGGATGGGGTGGTGATGGTTAGAGGGGACATTTGTGAAGTTTCTTTGAACTGGAAATTCCCTGCAGAAAATCCCTGTGCCACCTTCAGTGTCACTGCTCTGGGGATTTTTAAAGTACCCCTGGACAAAAAAAAAAAAAAAAAAAAAAGGAAATTGGATTGTTTTATGTTAAATTAAAATCCTAAGAGTGTGCAGTATCTTTTCTGGAAATATTGCATTTTTGACAGCACGAGCAATTATAAAAAAATCAATAATCAGAAAGCGCTAAGGAGTCTTCCAGGCTCTTGCATGAAAAACAATTAGTGTGGATTGATTTACTGCTATTTATTGTGATGAGATAATTGCTTCTGCGCAAGGTAGTTTTGAACTTGTGGTGCCCCACGGCTTTAAAACATTTCTTCTTTTAAATTGCTTAATTTGTTCCTGGCTGTATTTTCAAACCGTGGCACCTCTGTGCCTTCTCCATGATGTGGAGACCAGCTTTTGTTCCCCTGGATTCTTCTGCAGGTTTTTAAAAAATATTTAATAATTGTATTGATAAGAGATTTTTCCAAGAGAAAGAGAGACAGAGACAAAGATCTTCCACCCACTGATCCATTTCTGAAATGGTCACAATGTTTGGAGCTGAGCTGATCTGAAGCCAGGAGCCAAGATCTTCCTCCGGGTCTCCCACTTGGATACAAGGTCACAACGCTTTGCGCCATTTTCTGCTTTCCCAGGCCACAAACAGGGAGATAGATGGGTAGTGGAGCAGCCAGGACATGAACCGGTGCCCATATCTGATCCCAGTGCGTGCAAGGCGAGGATTTATCCACTGAGCCATTGCACTGGGCGCTAGGCTTGGCTTCATTGCTGTGGCAGATGACCGTGGCTGGAACCAGTTGCCAGCCTTTTGCTCTGTGGTTTGCAGAGCCTGGGGAGGCAGGTCAGGAAAAGCCAGCACCACCTGCAGGAGGGTGGGGGTTGCAGGTCAGCATGCAGCACAACAGTCGGTCTGCAGGAGTGGCACTTGGCAGTGCTGAGCTCACAGCAGTGTCCTGTGGTGATCTGGAGGTCCTCTGCAGGAGGCGACCCGTGAGGCATGTAAGCCCGTGTGCACCTGTTCCCAGGCAGCTGGGCTGGGGCCTTCGCCTTCCTATGGGCATCTCCGCCCCCTGCCCACCGCCTCCTGAGGCTGCATCCGCAGGCTCCTAGTGATGCTGTTGCTGGGGGCAGGCAGAGCGTGGCTCTCAGTTGTTCTGCTTGCCCCTGTACTCGGGCTTGGGGTGGAAGGTGGTATTCCAGGTGCAGCCATCCTGGGCAGTCTCCCCTGTGAGCATTGCCAAGGGCCTTGGCCTTCACAGTGTCAGTCCTGTTTCTGTGTGAGGTGTTTGCTTTCCTGTGTAGCAATGGGGCAGATCCCGCCATCCTCACCTGGTGGCCTGATGCCAGTGGGGTGGTTCTGTTGCTGCAAGTTGGTGGTCCTGCCTGGTTCTGCTGGATGACTTACAGGCACAGAGCTCACCCTGGGGCTGTCCTCCATCCTGTTGTGTCTATATTTTCCATCTGACTCTGGGCGGGTGGCGGGACTTAGGGGTTTGAGAGTCAGTGTGGTGAAATGCCTCTCAGTGGGAGAGTGACTGCTCCTGGGCACATTTAACGCTGAGTAGTGAGGTTGACCTGGGCACCAGCAGCCGGGGCATTTGTTCTTACACTCTCTGGGTAGGGAGTCTGCAGTGGCTAGTGCTGCCCTGGCTCCGTGGGCAGTGCAGCAGGAATGTGGAGAGAAGGGCTGACTCACACGGCGGCTGGCAAGAGGCAGTGTTGTGCCGAGTGTGTTCCATTCAGTGCTCGTTTTGGGCCACTTGGCAGGTGTTGTGTTAGGGCTCACAGGCTGCAGTGATCCCAGCCTTTCCCAGAATGTTTCCAGTACTTGGGTTTTGTGGACCAGATGGTGGAAAATGCTGTTGTCAGAGACTCCAGAAGGAGAGAAAAGGGATGACCAGCCACTCTCCTGCCTCTATATCCATCCCTTCTGTGTCTTCTGGTCACACTTAGGGACAGACAGCAGCAGGTGCCTGCCACAGGTGCCTGCCTGGCCTGGCTGTGACGCCTGCCCGTTGCTGTTGCAGGCACACTCGTGCTGCACCCGCCCCAAGCTTGGCTTGCACTTGTTCTGCCTTCTTCTGGCCCTTTCCCCAGGTAGACACACGGCTCTCTTGAACCTTCTTTGTCTTAGCACATGTGTGACAGCAGCTGGCATCTTGTGTGTTTCCTTATCTCTGCTACTTAGAGTAAGCTCTGTGAGGTGCTCTGTTTACATTTTCTTCTGGCACCTAAGCTGCATTGAATAAATATTTGTCGGTGCGTAAATGTGAAAATGAATAGAGCCGTTGACATGATAGATTCAGTCATGGCAGACTGCTCAGCAGAGGTGAGACTCGGCTCCTTCGCAAGCTTGAAGAGCGCAGGACTGCACAGCCCTTCCGTTACTGCTTAGTCCTTCACCCCTTCCAGGTCATCAGGTGGCCTCGAGCCCCAGCTCCTCTCTCCCCGCCAAGTAGTACAAGGAGCACAGCAAGGTTGAAAAGAGGCAAGACACGTGCATGGGCTTTAAGAATGAGATGTTTGGTCCCAGGGTGGTCAGGCACAGTCTCCCTGGCTCAGGGGGTTCTTTTAAAGTCACCAAACAGCCTGAGGATCAGCAAGATGGTTATAGCGAGGAGCCTGTGAAGGATGCTGCTTTCTGCTAGGGTGGTGGGGGGTGGGGAGCCTGGCGTCATTATTGCATGACGGTCCAGAGAACTCAGTGGGGATTCCTGGGAGAGGGCATGCGTGTCGGGCTTCTGCTCTGTTCTGTGCAAGTCTGTGCAAACTCAGTCATAATAGATCTTTATGATTGCCACAGTGTTAAGGAAGCTGGTGGTTCTGTAGTGGTCTGGACCAGGAAGGGAACGGAGCCCGGGTTGAGCCAGGTCCCTGAGCAGACATGCTGGAGGGACTGGCAAGTAGCACAGTGACGTAGACTCAGCAGCCAGCTTGTCGTTGCAAGGCTTTGAAGCATAAAGTCAGCAGCAGAACTGGAAAGCTGCAGGACTCACCGTCTGAGCTGCCCGCAGTAGCCGAGACGGTGTGAGCGCTGGGCTCAGGCAGAGCCTGGCTGGACCCCTGGTCTGACTGGTGACACTATGTGGCCTCCCAGGGTGTCCTCTGCAGGCAGATTGGCAGCGTCTCCCTCTCCACGCCTGCCGCCTGACTGAATGACAACTGCCATCGTTGCCACAGGATTTGGATTCCCCTTCCCGATGAATTCTCTTCCTTTGTGGCTGCCAGTGTAAGCCTGGAAGTTCTCACAGTCCAAGAGCACTTCTCCAGCAGAAAAGGGCGTGAGTGTTATTCAGTTCCTCTCAGCAAGGCTATTTGCATCGACCACCTGTGTGTAAACTGTGCATGTTAATAACCAGGTGAACCTCACCACACAGGCTTCGGTTTCTGTTAACCCAGTCCTTAAAACAATGAGCCACCTGGGTCGGGCATATTAACCTGCATCTTGCATCGTACCTGGGCTCCCTACTAGCATTGGCTTCTGACATCAGCTTCATTGCCAACATAGGCTTTGGAAAGCAGCAATGACAACTTGAGTCATTGGGTTCCTGACACCCACGTTGTAGACCTGGGTGGAATTCGGGGCTTCTGCATCTGACCCAGCCTTGCTCTGGCCATTGTGGCTATTTTGAAGCAGACCAGAATAGAGGTTCTCTCTTCACTCTAGCTCTTTTTCTCTCCTCTCTTGCTCTGTTTGTGCCCCAGTCTCTCAAGAAAATTAAAAACAAAACCAAAAAAGAATAACTTCCTCCCAAATTGCAAAAATATTAAGTGGTAGAATCCTAACCTTGCCTAGCTCTGTGTGACCCCTCAAACACCTGTTGGTGAAAGGTGGTAGGAAATATTCCAGACTGCAAACCTCTCCACCCAGGTGGCAGGGAGCACCTCTCAGAAGCATCCCTCCTGAGCAGGGCTTTCCACCCAGGTGGTAGGGAGTACCTCTCAGAAGCATCTCTCCTGAGCAGGGCTCTCCATGGCAGGAGGCAGGGAGCACCTCTCAGAAGCATCCCTCCTGAGCAGGGCTCTCCATGGCAGGAGGTAGGGAGCACCTCTCAGAAGCGTCCCTCTTGACTTTCTGCCTGGACATCCAGGCAAGTCCTCGGTTTGAAGCAACTGTTACTTCCTGCTTTGCTTAAATTGCTTCCCAAGTGTCCGTAGTGAGAGAATTAAGTCTGGGAGGCAGACAAGCCCACAGTCCTGAGTTCTCAGGGATTTGGGACCTTGCCTGCCCTTAGCCCAAGGGTGTGCACTTCAGTGTGACTTGGTGTTGGCTTGCATTTTGGGGGATTGATGGCTACCTCAGACATTAATGAGAAAGCCTCCATCTTCTTGTCAAGTTTCCAGGCCCCAGGGAAGCCTGTGCATAATCCAAGACCATCTCTCTGCACCCCTGTAACTTGATATGGGGCTGGCATTGCCAGAACCAGAGTGATTGTTTTCCCCAGGCCTGTCACTAGGCCTTGAGAAACTCCCCGCACATTGGAGGATGTGGGGAAAGAGTGTGGGTCCTGGTTGTCACTGAAGGGATGACGTGATGGCCAGGGCTCAGGCTGTGTGTGGCTATCAATGTTGTCAACAGCAACCCCTCCCATCCACCACCCTGGGTACTTGCTGCCGTCCTGGGTCATTCATGTATGTCATCGGTGACCCTCATTGGAGACACGTGAAGGGGCTCTGTGTCATACCCAGCTAATCTCCTGTGTCTTTCATCTGCTGCTTCTTGTGACATAGAATTGTGTGCAGAACACTGTATGGGAAGTGAATGCTGATGTGGCCGCATGCTAGATCTGGACCACCACCCTGGAGGACCCCTCCATTGGGTCCTCTGAAATCCACCCCTTCTCTGTCCCAGAGACAGCCACTATCCAGGTGCACTGAGAATTGATTTTGATTTGTCTTTATAGTTTCACTGTACATAATCAAATTAACTCAATGCTGCATGCCTGGGAACTTCAGGCTGACCATGTAAGTGATTGGTGGAAGAACCTTATTTTTGTCTTACCTGTCTGCTTGTCTTAAGCTTTGCCTCCTTGCTGCTTGTGATGCTGATCAGCCCAGCGAGTGCTCTCTCACTCATCTCGTTGCTGTGTGGGGTTCCCTGCTATGGGACAGTCCTCCGCAGGTGCACCCTGTGCCGTGTGTGCTCAGCGCTTGGCTTGCAGAGGGGTGACTGTCTTGTTTCCCCTGTGGGGTGTCTGCTCCTGTCCCGCTCTACCTGCTATCCCATGCGTGCACACTCCAAGAGGCCTTAAGAAACCCACCTCTTCCGCTTTAGCAGGTGCTGCACGACTGGTTCCCATAGCAGCTGTCGCACACAGGAGCCTCTGTCGGTCCCTGTCCTCCTGGGTGAGCGTTCCTGTTGAGGCCTCAGGCCTGCAGTAGCCTCATGCATCTCTGCCGTTCTCATGATCATAGTGCAGCTGAGCCCCTTCTCCTGTGCTTGTTTCTTGTTCGGATTTCTTTGTTTCTTCTGCTCCATCTCCTTTCCTTTCCTTTCCTCTCCTTACTGTCTTCCCCACTTCCCTATTGCAGACTTTGTTTGCACGTTCATTTTTAGGAACTTGCATATGTTGAGTATGGGCTGTTTTTTGGTCACACATTGTGAACCCAATTTCATTTTACAGCTATTTTTTATGCTGTGTAGTGTTAAAGTTATTTTGAAATGGAATGCCATTGAATGCTTTGTTTATATTTTTGTTTGTTGATGCTCTTGTTGTTAGGAGAGTTCACTGAGCTAAGTTAATTTGAATCTTTAATAGAGAGAGGCGAAGGATTTCCCCTTTTCCTTGTGATCACAGAACTGTCAGGGTGTGCCAGGAGACCGTGGAGGGTGGCTCTGCTCTCAAAGGGCCTGCTGCACAGGGGAGCTGGACACGCAGACCACAGTTACACCCAGTGTGTGTGCGTGTGTGTGTGTGTGTGTGTGCGTGTGTGTGTGTGTGCGTGTGTGTGTGTGTGTGTGTGTGTGTGTGTGTGTGTACGTACATGCAGGCTGCAGTTACACCCGGTGTGTGTGTGTGTGTGTACACGTAGGCTGCAGTTACACCTGGGGTGTGTGTGTGTGTGTGTGTACGTACATGCAGGCTGCAGTTACACTCGGGGTGGTTGTGTGTGTACATGCAGGCTGCAGTTACACCCAGTCTGTGTGTGTGTGTGTGTGTGTGTGTGTGTACGTACATGCAGGCTGCAGTTACACCCGGTGTGTGTGTGTGTGTGTACACGTAGGCTGCAGTTACACCTGGGGTGTGTGTGTGTGTGTGTGTGTGTGTGTGTGTGTGTGTGTGTGTGTACACGCAGGCTGCAGTTACACCCGGTGTGTGTGTGTGTGTGTGTGTGTGTGTGTGTGTGTAGACAGATGGGAAGCAGAGCTTGGATATCCTTGCAGGTGTTAGGGAAGGTTTCTGGGTAGGGACAGAAACACATGAGCTGAGACCCACCAGGGAATAGTAAGAGCTTGTCTGGCCAAAATTTCTACTCTAAGATGACATAGGAGCATTTTTAGTAACTTGGAAACAATGTTGTCTGGTCCAAATCTGGAGTGTTTGTTGCCTTTTTGCGAGGCACCAGAGGATGCTCTGTGGGAAGAGGGAGGGTATGTAGGTCCCGACCATCTAAGGCCCCGGTGGGTGCTGTGGGGATCTGGGCCTTGGTGCTTCTCTTGGAATGAAAGCTTGAGCTTTGGCTCCAATTGGATGAGCTTGTCTGGACAAGCTTGTTGGCCTTTCGCTGTTGTATCTCACTGAGATAACCACATTGGCTTCTTACTCTGGTGCTGTGTCGTTTCGTGCTCAACAGATGCTCTCATGATATTTCTGAGACAGGGAGACACAGGGTTTGGTCCCAGGAACTCTGTAGACTTCTTTATTTTTTTTTATTTTTTTTTTTTTAGCTTAACCCACTGACAAAGCAAGACTGGTCCTGAGATCGATCTTTGGCACAGTAGTTAAGGCACAGCTTGGGATGCTTGCTTGCCATATGGAAATAGTTCTCACTCTATTTCTTTTTTTTTTTTTTATTGTTGCTTACATTGTATTATGTAGTACAGTTTTATAGGCGCTGGGGATTCCCCCCACCCCTCCCATACCCCTCCCCCCATGGTGGATTCCTCCACCTTGTTGCATAACCATAGTTCAAGTTCAGTTGAGATTCATTGCTTGCAAACACATGCCTAGCATAAAGTTCAGCGTCTTATTGTCCAGATAAGTTCAGTGGCCTCTTGGGGAGACCTTCTATGGTCTGAAGATAGGTCTGTAGACTTCTTTAGAGAGGTGAAGACCTTAGGAACAGCCTCGCTGAGTCACGGAGCTGTCATGGAGCTCAGCCAGGTGCGTGCCCCACACGAGGCAGGTGCAGCAGCCCATGGTGGGGTCCTTTCCTGTGTAGCACTCACTGTGTACCTGACTCAGTGTCCCAGAGGAGCTGTATGGAGGTCACCTGGGGTTTTGCCCTGCCTCCTTTGTCAGTAGACTGTAGGGAGACCTCCAGGGCTCTGAGCAGGGGACTGATGGAGACACTTGATATGCAGTGAACCAGAGTGGAGATGGGGCCGAAGTGTCAGGGTGTGCCAGGGAACCATGCAGTTGGCTTGGCTGCAGGATACAGCTGCCTCATGAATGTCTGCTGGCATGGTGCCCAGGCAGAGTGACACAGAGCAAGGCTTCTGTGATGTGGGCAGCAAGGAGGGTGGGTTTTCTCTTTCTGTGCAGTTGTAGCCAGTGGACAGCTTGAGCAGAGGTGAGCAGAGATGAGAGGTCCCATCATGTTGAAGGTCACAGAGAAGGGAGAGCAGTGTGGGCTGGTCTAGCTGTCAGGCAGGGTGCAGGCGTAGGCCCCAGCTCAGGCCCTCTGCATACAGTCAGTACTCCAGAGCCCTGCATGCCCACTCTCCCTTGTCCTCCTCACAATGTTCTAAGGTGCAAAGTAGCTTAGTCTGGGTCTGGAGATCCATTTGTCTTATGAATCTATTTAGCACAGGCATATTTCTGATTCGCCCCGACTGGGCTGCAGCTCCCGCTAGTTTGCGTGAGGGCCGAGTGTGGGGTTGACTGATTCACGAACCCATTGTTCGTGTGGAAGACAGGCCTGGGAGCAGAATCTAATTCAGAGAAAGCCTGGGGGTGGGGGGTGGAACTGGAGCTTTACGAAGAAAATAAATACAGCCTGAGTGGTTCTTGCTGCTAATCTTTTCATCTATGAGGGTAATTCAAAATGTTCATGGACTATATTTTTTATGAAAATCTGTGCATTGGTTTCATTTTTACTTTTTGCACCACAACAAACTGGCCTTTTCTTCCCCAAGATTTATTTTATTTTTCTTTGAAAGGCACAGTTACAGAGAGAAGGAGGGACAGAGAAAGAACTCTGTTAGTTCATTCCCCAGAGAACTGTAACAGCAGGAGTTGAGCCAGTCTGAAGCCAGGAGCCTGGAGCTTCTTCTGGTCTCGCTTGTGGGTGCAGGGGCCCAAGGTCTTGAGCCGTTCTCTGCTGCTTTCCCGAGCCACAAGCAGGGAGCTGGAGCAGAGTGGAGCAGCCGGGACATGAATCAGCAGGCCACTGCAGGTGACTTACGGTGAGGCTTCAGGGAATCAGCCTGTGTGAAGCCCAGGGAACCAGCAGGCATCTGGTGGGCATGAAAAGATAGGAGGCGGAACAGCAGCGGCTCTGATATGCCGTCTCAGGACTTGGCTGCAGCGCACCACTGAATCAGCTATGACAGTGGACTTGCTGTCTTGTTTTTAAATTCACCTTTTCTTACATACAATAAAAACTTGCATGTTTCGTTCTACATGAACTGTGCTGGCATTGTCTATTTAAATCTTCCTGCTGAATCCTGGCCTGGAAACTTTGAATAAGTAACTTCTCTTTGGAGATCCAGTGTCATGTGTTATTTGTGAGCGTATGCGTTAGAGATAAAATATTGTGATTTATTTGCCTACACAGCATTTAATCTTTAACGGCGATAATGGAGTCCCAGAATCACAAATCTCGCTCGTTTGTCCTTGTGTCCAGGGGGTCAGAGCTGGTGGCCGACTCCCACAGCAGGAGGTTGGAAAGCACTGGCCTGCTGCTGAGATTTCAGACATGCTGTGTCCACACGGCACTCCGTGTAGATGGCAGGGGCCCAAAGTGGAATGTAAAGTGGAGCATCCAGGGCACCAGTTGGTGCTGCCTGCATTGTGGTGCAGTGGTTATACTGAAGTGGCATGAGTGGAAAATTCCACACTATCAAACTCTGTTTCATGAGCAGAACTGCTGAAGCATTGCATAAGATGTCTGTGCACACATCCCAGTATTTGACAAACTCCCCAATCCAGAGATTGTCCTGCGGCCTGTGCCTGGAACATGGGGAATCCTCCACTTCTCGTGAGGAAGAGGAAGCAGAAGGCAGGCCAAGGAAAGCCAAGAGCGAGCAGGCTTCATCTTCTGTGCTTGTAGTCAAGACAGGACAGGCGGAAGGAGAGAGAGGCCAACAGTTAGGGTTCCCAGCCTTGGATTTACTCCCTCTTGTGTGCCAGTGGGCAGCTAGCCTGAAGGACAGGAACTGGAAGTCTTAGGAATACGGGATGTGTGGTTAGTAGTAGGGGCCCAATGCATGGCCTAGTGGCCAAATCCTTGCCTTGCATGTGCCAGGATCCCATATAGGTGATCCTGGGAAAGCAGTGGGAGATGGCCCAAGGCCTTGGGACCCTGCACCCATGTGGGAGACCTGGAAGAAGCCCCTGGTTCCTGGCTTCAGATTGGCTTAGTTTCAACCATTGCAGACACTTGGAGAATGAACCCATGAATGGAAGCTCTTCCTCTCTGTCTCTCCTCTGTGTAAATCTGCCTGTCCAATAAAAATAAGTAAAGCTTTAAAAAAAATTCATAGTGGGAACCAGGAGGCTTGATACACTCGCAGGAGAGCGAGTGAGTTGCCTCTAGGCACCAGTTTTATTAGATTTCTTTCAATAGATTATTACAGAGATCTGAGGCTCTTGCAAAATAAACAACCAACCAAACAACCAAACAAAAAACACAAAAAGCAAAAATAAAAAAAATTAAAGGTATATAAAGATCACAGAGACTCAGTAGCGTAACTAACAGTCTTATTGTTTACCCTGATTGTGCTGGGCAGTTGTGGTGCAGGTGGTCAGCCCTCTCCTTCTCCTCTGATTGGCACTTAGCCAGCTACACAGTACAGGTCTGCCATACATTTACCACCACCTTCATGAGGCAGTTGACCACTCAGAGCTTGGGAGGTCCCATGCATCCAGTAAGGTTGCCAAGGGCAGCCCCGTGAGGAGTGTCCGACCTTGAGAAGTCAGGAAGAAGCCTTACACCTGCTCCCTGCTTGCTGAGACCTACATAATTCCTAGATTTAAACATGCTAAACTACAAAGAATTCCCAACAACTCCCCATATGCCACAGAGCCAGGAACTAAAGCCAGAATCTGCATGTGTGGCAGGACCCAGCTGCTTGAGCCATCAGCCTCTGGCTCCTGGATGCACATTAGCTGGAAAGAGAATGGAGAACAGAGACGGACTCAAGCCAGGCACTCTGAGGTGCGAGGCAGGCTTTTTAGCCAGCTGTTGATGTACCTGCAGCCCCGTATACCCTTTCTGGGTTTGTGTTCTTAACCCCAGCACTGTTCACTGGGGAGGGGCTGCTGGGGCCGTGGGTTAGGGCTAATGGAGCAGATCTCATTCTGCCAGGGTTGCTCTAGACCAAGGCCTTCTGTGGAGAGAAGGCCAGTCCAAGGCTGTAGTCCCTTCCTTCCAGCTGTAAGAGCTGGAGATGTTAATGGCAACTGGCGGCTCTGAGACGGGCTTCTCTTCTGGGATCATCTGTGTGGTTTTTGTCTGAATGGTCTTCCTTGGTAGTCACTTTGCCAGCAGTGGGGCTGGGGAGTCAGAGGCATTGGGGCTCTTAGGACAGAGCTGCTGGGCCACAGGCAGGGTGCGGTGGGGACAAGTGAGATCAGGCACACAGCATACTTCCAGTCTGTGCCACCGCTCGCTGCTTCTCCTCCCCACTCAGGTGCCCCCTGACCACCCTGTGCTGGAACACTAGCAGTTCAGCTTTGCTTTGCTTTCTGTGTAAGAGCCAACATGCCAAAGATAAAGACTTCATAATCTTTGCTTTTTTGTTTTTTAGAGACTGAGAGCATATGAAAACCGTTTAGCTTTGTATTTTAGCTTCACAGTATTCTTTAGGGATTTTAGTTTTTTGTTTGCCTTCTGTTCAGCAGGCAGATGAGAAAGCCAGATTAGTTTGGCCCCAGCTGCAGGTCCCTCTGTGTAGGAGACACTGTGTGGGTCAAAGCATGAGGAGTGTGGGGACTTGGCACCTGTGGTATAGAGCAAAACGTGGCCTGGCTGTGGGGCCAGATCCTGGGAATGCCCCACAGTAGGCTGACGCTCCGCGGTGACTGTCCCGCGACTCTCTGCCCAAGAATGCTCTCGTGGAAGTGGCACCCTCTGTGGAGGGGGCACTGGCAGGGCCTGGAGAGGCTTCCCAGGAAGACTGATGAAACTCAGAGGTGTGAGGGACAGAGGGACAGGAGAGAGCATGAAAAGCCAGGGTACCTCGTCCGTTTCTCTTTGAGAGAGCGGCTGATGTCACCGATGTGCTGATCCATTCCTCTATATGGCCAACACACACACACACACACACACACACACACACACACACACACACGCTAAAGAGCAGGCCCTGAGCCCTTGACCATCAGACTCTGGGAAGTGGAGCTGATGGATGACCCCGTAGAGTCAGGGTGTGGTGGCAGGTGTAGGCTAGAGCACGTGGAGATGGCAGGAGGTCTGAGAAGAGAGCCCGGAAATTGTTTGCCCAGGGGTGTCTGGGGAGGCCCTGGGAAGGTTGCAAGTGGGAACTGCTTTTGGTGGGGAGGTGGGCAAGAGTGTGAACATTTGGGCAGAGGGCAGGGTAGGTTTCCTGTTCCTTCCCTCTCCCCATCTCAATGGAAATACTGCAGCACATCTGTAGACTTGAAGGAAGTGGGACTGATACCTTCTCCTGCTGTTGGTGCACTTGACCTTCAGATGCCCCTGGGAGATAACAGTGATGCAGGATTCACGGGTGGGCCGGTGGAGGAGTCAGGCTGGGTTCGCAAGACACCAGGGTACATCAGCTGCATCTGCACAGCCTGCCATGTGGAGAAAGTGCTCAAGCAGCGGGGAGCAAGGCTTTCTGCAGCTTCCCAGGATTCAGGTTGGGTGCTGTCATTTTGTTCTCACCTTACAAGGTGGCTGTTGTCATCTCTGTTTTCCTGACTAGTGGATCAGCGCTGTGGTAGGTTGTCCCGCCCCTCAGAGGTGGCACTGCTCCATCACAGTCCACGCACAGGCAGGGCACCGCCCCTCCCGGGACTGTGCTGGGCACTTCTGCTCCGGCTGGGCTAGGAAGCTGCTCTTGGCACACGGTTCCAGATGTGCTGCGTTTCTCGTAGCACTCTTGTTCGAGTCATGCAACACATGACTTAGGACACAGGTGGAGAACGTCCTGCCTGTGGACCGTGTGAAGCTTTCAAAATCATCTGATCTGGCCCTGCCAAGACAGCCACAGGTGGGACTCAAATTTCAAGCAGTCATACAGCAGGCTAATTTTTTTTAAAAAAAGATTTTTATTAGGACTCATATTGAAACTTGTCAAGATACCTTTTCACTATGGTGCTAGGTTTTCAACCTTTGCCTGTACTTAACATGCAATGGTACATTTGAATATTAAAAAGTTAAACATGTAACCTATACTAAGGGACTGTACTGTTGTGATAGTGTGAGCTGAGCTGGTCTGCAGTTGAGAGCTAGGACCTCTTTCTGGGTCTTCCATGTGGGTGTATGGGCCCAAGCACTTGGGCCATCCTCCGCTGTTCTTCTAGGCTGTAAGCAAGGAGCTGGATGGGAAGTAGAGCAGCCAGGACCTGAATTGGTGCCCATATGGGATGCTGGCACTGCAGGCAAGGGATCAGCCTTATGCATCACTATGCCAGCCCCAACTATTTTTTAATTGCATGTGGCATGAAAATGATGTTATAAATATGCACATGGTCCTCGGCAACAAGGTTCCCTACTTCTAGAAGGAGGACACTGGTATCTTTCAGCCCACAGGTACAGGCTGGGTGTGGCAGGAATGCAGATTCATACCTGTTGCTCAGCCAATAGCCGAGTCTTAGCAGCATCCCTGGCGGCCTGAGCAGGCCTTTACGAGCCTCCCAAAGGACTGGCTACATCACTTGTTTGTTTGCTTATCCCAACGTGCCTCTTTCTGCTCAGGTGGATTTAGAAATAAGTTTTCCCGAGTGTCAACCTCCCTAATGACTGACAATTGTGTATGCAGACATTTGCAGGTGGATACGGAGGGGCAAGTCATTAGCCAAAGAAGCAAATGTAGTAAATGAAATAATTGTAATCAGAGCTACTCTTTTGTTAGCTTGTTTATTCTTTATTTTATGACACAGTTTAATAGGCGTTGGGGTTTCCCCTCCCCTTCCCTCCTCCACTGTTCTCCCTTCCAGTGGTGTCTTTCGTCCATCATACTGCCACTGACGTGTCTCCCGACAGTGTAGGAGACTCTGTTGTTTTGCTGTGAGTCCATCCTTGCACTGCATGCATGGGGACCTACTTCTGTTTCTCCCTGTGAACATACATATTTCCACTCTGCTTCCATTATACATTACCCTAGGTACAGGCCACCATGCATGAGTTGAAAAGGAAAAAAAAAATAGAATTAAGTAAAATAGTGGATCTTCATCTCTGTGGTGTTATCGAACTCATAACAAAGGTATCAGTGTGATGCTAAGGTGGTGCAAAAGAGTGTCCAACATCTTCCTGCAGAAATAAATGTTAGCGTGTGACTGTGTGGTTCAAATGGGAGTACAGCAGGGCTAGATCATCGTTCCCATGGGTAGTAGCAGTAACAGTGAGAGAGGGATATTAACAATCTCGGGGGATCACGAGCAATCAGTCTCTCATGAATTACTGATTAATAGATTACATCACAAGATCTTATTCGTGTGTTACAAACATCTAGGGAGTGCAATAAGATAAAATTCACAGGTACAATCCTTAGATTTGACATCATATTCTTACATTAAGGCAAACATATGATATCTGACCTTTTGGGACTGGCTCATTTCCCTTAGCATAATGGTTTCCAGTTGGGCCCATTTAGCCACAAGGAAATGGTTTTCATTTTTTAATCGCAGAGTAGTATTCCATAGAGCAGCTGAACCACAGTCTCCTGATCCAGTCCTCTGTTGCTTCCGTGTTTTTGCCATTATTGGCTGTGGTGCTATGAACATAGGGTGCATGCTGCTTTCTCATGTAGCAGGTATTGAGAGTATATTCCTAGAAGTGGTGATGCTGGGTCATGTGCTAGGTGGGTTCTCAGTTGCCTGAGTATTCTCCATACTGATTTCCATACATATTCCCGTGAAACATAAAGTGGTATATTACTGCTGGTTTCATTTTCTTCCTCTTCAAGAAGAATCTTAAATTCTGGGGTTGGCAAAACAGTAGGAGGAGATACTGGAAGCAAATTGTTTTTCAGAGGGGATGCCCACCTTGGGCACTCGATGGGCCGCCCAGAGGCAGGACTCAATGTTTCTGCGGTCAGGGTTTCCCACAGGGTGTCCCACAATGTCACACAGGTGGGACAGGCTTTCTGGGGCCAGGAACCTCCAGGTGGGAGAAGATGTGGAGAAAGGCTGTGTTGTCCGACCCCTCGCCTCACGCTCCGCCTTTCCCTGCAGCCGTTCCGCTGTGCCCACTGCCATTACTCCTGCAACATCTCTGGCTCCTTGAAGCGGCACTACAACAGGAAGCACCCCAACGAGGAGTATGCCAACGCGGGCAGCGGGGAGCTGGCGGCCGAGGCACTCATCCAGCAAGGTAGGTGAGGGGCCCTGCCCGATTCCTCCCTCCGCGTCCTGGATGTCCACTGCTAAGAGGCGCTTGCTGGCATGTGACAGCTCAGCACCAACTGGGACCCATCATCTGTGTTCCTTTTCCATCCTGTTGACTGATGTCACTTTCATTCCCTCACTGTGTCTCATCAGAGTGATTTATTACCTGGCTGATGTCCCAACAGAAGATCTGCAAGGTCAGCGGTAGCGCCCCGTCCCTGGTCCCAGCGCTACCACCTGGCCTGTGTCAGGAGAGCCCTCTCCTCCTGTCGTGCATGAAGTGTGCAGAAATGGAGGCTCCTGCTGTGCTGTCTCTGCTGAACGCTGACTGGCAGGCCTGTTGGCTTTTCTTTGGGGTGCTGTCTCCCCGGTGTACCTCTCTCAGGTCTTCTGTGCTTGAATGGAAGCACAGTAATAATCCCAGCCTTGATCATGGTGTGGTTTCTAGATTTTTTCTTCTAGGCACCCCCAGCGTAGCTATTACAGCATGTTTGCAAATGAACATTTTTGGGGGATGATCTAAGAATACTTCCTGGGTACCCAGATTGCTTATTCATTTGGAAAAGAAAAAACATTCTGGAATATTTAAACTAAAGAGAGCTGAAGAAAACCCCTGATGGTTCCTTCTTTTATTTATTGATTTATTTTTCAATAAATAGCCACACCCTCTCACCTGAGGGGGCTTGGTCACGTGTTGTCTGCATGTAAGGAAATGCTGCTGTTGTCAGAATCGCACTTGGGTAAATCAACCAGAAAGTGATTGCAGTGTGCGCGTTGCTGCTGTTTCCCGGGTTCCCAGGCAGCTTGCAGCTGAGGACAGAAACCTGCCCTGGGGGATGCAGAGGTGTGGGCTGCAGACACCACCGCAGCTGGGGACTCCAGGCGTTTCCGTGCAGTGGGGAGCTCCGTTGGCTCTTCACGTCATCTTCAGGTCAGGTCTGTGAGTTGGCTGTGTCCTGCAGCCGACTGAAGCGTGACAGGCTGCTGGCAGGGCAGAGGTGGGCGGCAGAGAAGGCTCAGGGCCAGTTTGAAGCTGCCCTCGGGGCGGCAGAGGGAGCTCGTGCGCTGTCCTGCTAGGACAGGCCATGGCGGGCGCTGGCTTGAGCCTGCTCTCCTTTGCTCTGGTCCCACCGCCTGGGCGCATCCCCCAGCCTCTGCTCCTTGGGCCCTGCAGCCTGGAAGGTGGTCCTGCCCACATGCTTGTGCTGCAGTGGAGTGGGAGAAGCGAGGGAGCACTCCCAGCATCTGGTGCCTGCTGTGTTTTCCTTCCTTGCTGTGTTTTCTGAAAACACCCAGAACTCCTGGAGCATCGGTGTGATTTTTTTTTAGCATATCCGTGTCTGGGGGTCTCAGGAGAACGGACTTGGAGACCCCATTGATCACTGCAGTAGAAGGGTGGAGATGCATCTGTGTGTCCTCCACCCTCTTGGGTTGGGTTGACAGGAAATGGACACTTCCTGTGGCCGTGGGGACAGGCAGGGGCCTGACTGATTATACTGCCATCACCCTGTGCTTCCATGCTTTCGTCATCCCCTTGCAAGATTTTGCTGAAGTTGAGCTCTTCCCTGCCCTGTGTTTTTCAGTCACTCTATAAAGACTGTAATCGCTTGGCAGGGCCTGGGTGTTCTGTGTCATCATTGCAGGGTTGTTTGGGCTTCTTTATTCACATTTCCTCCCTACCCTCTTCTGTGGATGTGCTGGGGAGGGAGGCATTTCCGTGTCCCTTAGCCCTTGAGAGTCATCAGTTGCCTGAGCAGGAGGACAGAATAAACACGGATTGTGTGCAAGCCGTGTGGAGGGGCTGGCGTTGTGGTGCAGCAAGTTAAGCCTCCACCTTCTGTCATCCCATAGGGATTGCAGTTTCAGTCCCAGCCGCCCCACTTCCATGAATGCCCTCAGGAAAGCAGTGCAAGATGACCTAAGTGCTTACGCCCTTGCCACCCTTGTGGGAGACATGGTTGAGACTCACTTGTTCTTTCTGTCTCTCCCTCCTGACCTCCTTCTATCTGCATCAGCCCTTCCTCTCCCTTCTTCCCCCTTTCCTGTCTGTAACTTTCAAATAAATAAATCTTTTTTTTTTAAAGTTACTTGAAAGACAGAGTTAAGAGAGAGCATGGTGGAGTGCTGGCCTCCTTCTGCTGGTTCACTCCCTGGAGTGAGTGCTGGCCTCCATCTGCTGGTTCACTCCCTGGAGTGAGTGCTGGCCTCCATCTGCTGGTTCACTCCCTGGAGTGAGTGCTGGCCTCCTTCTGCTGGTTCACTCCCTGGAGTGAGTGCTGGCCTCCTTCTGCTGGTTCACTCCCTGGAGTGAGTGCTGGCCTCCTTCTGCTGGTTCACTCCCTGCAGTGCTGGCCTCCATCTGCTGGTTCACTCCCCAAACAGCTCAAAGCCAGCTCCAAGTCAGGCTGAAACTAGAGCCAAGAGCCTCTTTAGGGTTCCCTCAGAGGTGACAGGAGACCAAGCACATGGGCTCTCTTCTGCTTTTCCCAGGTGATTTGCAAGGAGTCAGTTCAGAATGGAGTGTGCCAATGACTCAAATTCGCACCAATATGGGCACCCATCCATAGGTGGTTGCTTAACTGGCTGTACCACAATGTGATCCCCTCAAATAAATATTGTATGTTTTTTGTTTTGTTTTTAAAGTTAACACACAGTGTGGAAAACCCTGAGCCATGAAGCCCCTGAGGTTCTCGCATCTGCTGGTCAGAGGGAGCAGGACAGGGAGAGTGTGGCAGAGGGTGAAGCTGCACTGGTGTCGCTGGGGACTGCTGGATGGCACTGGACCACTGGGGTTTTTCTCTCTGTTGCTTTCAACAGATTCTCTCCAGCTCCTCTTGATTTTCTTTGCCTCTTCTGTTTTCCTTCCCACCAAAATATTTTTGTGAGATGTTATGGTTTTTCAATTTGCTGTAAAGGAAGAGGTGCGAAGGTGATAGCATAACAGAGAGCTGGGAGTGAGATGTTGGTGTCCCAAGTGATGCCCCATCTCACCAAGCTAAACGCAGATGCTCACAATCCCACACGTCGTCTGGGGAGAGTTTGTTCTCCTGCCTTGACCAGCTCCCAAAGGCTTGCGACCTCTTCCTCCCCTTCGTCTCATGGCAGGCATCGCTGGGCCTGGCTCACCAGCCTCCTTGCTAAGACCCCTGCCATGACCTTGGGCTTGTTTAACCCGCCTTAATCATCCCACATGCAGATCCTCAACTGAGTCACACCTTTGCCATGGGAGGTCATGTAGTGTCCATGTCCTGGGTGCCATCGCATGGGCTGGAGCTCAGCCTTTCACCTTAGGTGATAACTAGGACCTGAGAACATGAAGGACGAGCGTCGGGTCACATGAGCCAGCACCGGGTGCGGGTCTCAGGGCTGGGCTTCCCAGGAGCAATCCCGGCCTGCCATTCCGGAATTCTGTTATTGAAAAGGCAGTAGGTTTATCAGTGCTGCCAGGCACCACAAAGGAACGCAAATACTTCCATGTATTGCATTCCACAAAGAACAAAGGACACCGCAGCTGATTTTTCAAACTACTTCTGGAATTCTACACATGCTCTTGCCTGGTGTATCTGTCCTGGGGAGGAAATTATAATTCTGGGAGACTGCCCTTTTCATGGTGGGTCCTTAATGCCAAGGTCACGAGTGAACTCACCATGTCCCTCTATTGACCCTTATTGTATGTTGCCTGAGACTCTAATGAATTGAAATAGAAATTAATTTCTTGCAGCTTTGATGTCAATTAACTGGCATGGTTATACATTCGGGCTAGATTACACATTTCCATTTGTTGTTCTTTAATTAAAGTCACTGTGGCAAAGGTTGAAGTTTTAATTAATGTGGGGGCACTATCATATTAAGTTTAATTTAAACATAATATGAGGATGTTTTTCTCCCTAAATTGGTTTCCACTAAAGAGCCACCTCAGAAGGAATCTTTAATTTCATTTCCAAGCCCAAGTTTCACCTTGGATGGTTGGCGTGTGCCCGTCGCCACGTTATTACGGCCCTGGGAGACAGCAGCCTCGGCGCAGTCAACCTCACGCCTTGAAGGTTTTCAAGGACGATCATGGGAGAGTGCACAATCTTAGGTAGTTAATAAGTAGCAAGAAAGGTGAGAGACGAAGTCTGATTATTCTCTGGACAAGAAAGGACAAGCCCAGAAAACAAGCACAGTGTGTTTGGGTTTTCTGAAAACTAATATGTGTGTTTGAGCTGCCTTTTGTGTGGAATGTTCTGGAACTTAAGAGTTCGGTGTCTGGCATCACTTTGCGGCCTTTTGACTAAGATCAGGTGTAAGAATTCAGTGTCTGTTGCCAGGCTTTGCATCAAAGGCAGGAACCATTCCCCACCAGCTGTTCTTTCTGTTGGTCTGCCAGGCTTTCTTGTGCAAGAATGAGGGCTGGCAGGCCACGGTGAGGAGTCAGGATGGTATTCCGGGTATGAGAGAAAGCTGCTGGAGGATTTCCCACCTGCGTAACCTGAGTTTTCTTCATGCTTTTACAGGGTAGCTCTGTGCAGAGTGGCAGGTGGGAAACAGTGGAGGACGAACAGGGCTACCAGATTGGTTAGGAACCAGTTGCTCCCATTTGTGCAAAAGACGATAGTGGCCTGAACCGAGGGCTGAGCGACGGCCTTGGGAATGTGTGCTTCTGTTTGGCCACGTGAACGTGAGGTCCCCAGTGGGCGGCACCTCAGGTTGGAATTCAGGGCAGAAGTCTGAGCTGGCCTTACGTATCGAGCAGTCATCACTTTATGGGTAATGTGTCAAGTGTCATGAGCCCCTGACACCCAAGAGCCTCTGGGCTGTCTCCCTCCATTTTACAAAGGGGCAGGGAGAGACAACCTGGGGAAGAATGTCTGGGTACTCCACCTTGAAGCCGTGAGCTGGGCTGAGAACAGGAGCCAGCGCAGGGCAGGGCAGGGCAGGGCACCAGGACCTGGCTACAGAGAAGAGTGGGGGGGGGGCGTCTCTACGCAGTGGGACCTGCACTCAAGTGGAACTGACAACCTGGTGGGGGTAAGAGGGGTACTCTGAACACATCTGCAGTGGCATGTGAGTGTTCAGTTTAAAGCGCTTATTGGTTTACCATTACTTCTTGTATTTCTTTCATATTAGCATAGAATGCTGACAGTGTCTAAGTAGATGGCATTGTATACAAATTTTGTTTGAAAATGGTAAGAAATATAAGGGTGCTTCAAAAAGTATGGAAAGAAATTCAAAGTTAAGTTTATCGTGTTGCAAAGAATCTCTGAAACCCATCTTGTGTGGTGTACTCACGTGCAGAGGGAGGGGAGAGCTCCTGCTGTGAATGAACGGGGACCTTCCTGGGCTAGGAGGGAGAGTTGTAGGGATTCTTCCGAGACTCGGAAAGACTGGACAGGGATCCTGTTGGTTGGAAACATGGGGATGTGGTGGACTTTTTGCCTCAGCATCCTGGGGTCAGAGCAGTTGGCTTAATTGTGAGCCATTGGCTTCCCAAGTAGGAAGGAGAGAAAGAGAAGCGTTCATGGATGTTGAAGCTTTCGTCAATAGAAGTGTGAACACTGGAGTGTGGGCCCGCTGGAGAGGGAAGCAGAGCTGTGCAGGAGCACTGGGAGAAAACGGGACAGTACAGACTGCCTGGTAGACTGAGGTCTGCTGCCAGGGTCCCGGTTTCCCTCCTGGGGCAGAGCTTGCGTCTGAAAGAGCACCTGTTCGCCGAGGCTCTGTGCCACCTCCATATCCTGCTTCTGACTCAGATGGTCTTTCATGTGGTTCTAAAGACTCCACCGTCCCCTTTTTGAAAACGTGGAATATTATATTCTGTTAATCAAAGCATCCAGATATTTCCCAGACCAAGTGAAAAATGTGCTAAGCAAAAGTGACCTTTCAGGATGTGAGCAGCTTCCGCATTTGCTCTCTCCTGGGACCTCCAGGTGATACTCACCTGTGACTTAGCTGCTGACTTACAAAGCTCTGGGAACGGGCTCCTGCTGATGGGCATGGCACTGGGACCGGCCTCCCACTGATGGGCGTGGCACTGGGAGTGGGGATCCTGCTGATGGGCGTGGCACTGGGAGTGGGGCTCCTGCTGATGGGCGTGGCACTGGGAGTGGGGATCCTGCTGATTGATGGGCGTGGCACTGGGAGTGGGGCTCCTGCTGATGGGCGTGGCACTGGGACCAGCCTCCCACTGATGGGCGTGGCACTGGGAGTGGGGATCCTGCTGATGGGTGTGGCACTGGGAGTGGGGATCCTGCTGATGGGCGTGGCACTGGGAGTGGGGATCCTGCTGATGGGCGTGGCACTGGGAGTGGGGCTCCTGCTGATGGGCGTGGCACTGGGAGTGGGGATCCTGCTGATGGGCGTGGCACTGGGAGTGGGGCTCCTGCTGATGGGCGTGGCATTGGGAATGGGTTCCCGCTGAGGTGCAGGGCAATGAAATTGGGGCACCTGCTAAGGTGAGGGATGATGGGAGTAGAGCAGAGGAGACTGAGGAAACACCACTGATGTTCTTTTTTTTTTTTTGTCTAAATCAATTTGTTATTTGCAAATAGAACATAAAAGGAGGCTTTAAGCTGTCTGCTCAGTCCAGGGAATTACATTATGAATCCTATGTCTCATTGGCATTTAAAATATCAGGCACGTATTAGGCTTGCTGTAAATGTTTATTTAGTGTAAGAAAAAGGGACATTAGATTGAAATCTTGGCTCTGAAAAACACATATAATGTTGCTGTAGCATTCCAGGACTAAGGTAAACTTGGATGGAAAACAGATGCTGGAGCTAAAATAATGTGCTTATCTCGAGGCATTTTTGGTGTTTTTTATATACTTGACCTTTTTTTTTTATTTTAAATGTACCTCTGTCTGTGTTTGCAGGTGGTTTGAAATGCCCTGTTTGCAGCTTTGTGTATGGCACCAAGTGGGAATTCAACAGGCACTTGAAGAACAAACATGGCTTGAAGGTGGTGGAAATTGATGGAGACTCCAAGTGGGAGGTAACTTTTTAAAGTACGGTATTAATCTTGACATTTCTGAGATGACAAGCAAGGCAGAGCCCAAGGCCTGGGCAGAGACCGTGTGCCCCAGAGCACTGGGTTTTCTGGGTGAGATACTTGTGAGACCTTTTCAAGACGTGTTTTGTGTTTGAAGGGTATAATGGGGCAAGATCAGGGCCACAAATGTGATTCTTATTCTTAGTTGAACTTGGATTTCTTTATGAGTGTTGCTATTGACCTCATCCCTGATGTTACGTCCGAAAGAAGACCCGAAGGTGAGGAGTGAGCTGTCATCTCTCTTGGGAGAGCGGAGGGGCTGCGGGCGTTGGCTGTAGAGGATGTCCAGAATCTTGCAGGTGCTTGGATGCTTCTTCGGCCTCCGCCCAGTGTGTAACAGCAGCGTCACCTCCACCTCTCCATCTCCACTCAGACACCAGCTGCCTCTAGGCACCCACACTGGTCATTGTCCCTGGGGTGTCAGAACAACTTCCACTTGAGCAGTGGACTTTACACAGCATCCCAGTGTCCAGGAGGGAAGGCTTTGTTTAAAAAAACAAACTTCACAGCACATGAGAAGAAAACATCTCACCATCACGATGACCCATAGTTTTTGTCACAGGGGAGAAGTGACCCCTCCTTTGCACAGCTGGAGAGGGGAAGTGACATGATGATTTCTATTGATTGAAAGCAGTTGGTACAGTAGATCTGATGAAGTGTCTATAAGATGGAAAAAATAATGTCCCTGTCTCAGCCCCAAATCCAGCCTCTTTCTTCACTGGGAAACACTAGATTTTCAACTAAAGTCCAAACAAGACAAGGGTGCCTGGCTGCCTCGGGACTCCCATGTCCCGTTGGGGGCCCCAGCATGAGTAGACGAGATGAGGCAAAGCACGTAGAGTTGCACTCACAGAACAGACAAGGTAGACCTTTGGTAGGATTATCTTACAGGAAAATCCAGAGAGTAAATGACAGTTTGTGAACAGTAAGCATCGGATTGCACATATTGCAGGCTATGGTCCATGCAGGAGTCTTTTAGAAAGATCCTGGAAGATGGAATTAAAAGGTGGCATTTATCTTGCTGCAAAAGATTGAAACTTCATGTGTACTATGTGTGAGAGTTTGTGTAACCAGTTGGAAAATAGAATAGAGGCAAAGGTTTAATTTACTAAGAGAAGCAAATGAGAGAGAGAGAGAGAAATCTGTGAACATGTAAGCATAAAGCACTCCTAAAGGAACACCAAGCTGAACCAGGGGGTGGGAATACTCAGCCCAAAATGCTAATGTTCCTGAAGTAAAATTGCAAGGTGATTTATCATATAATCTCAGAATAAGAAGACCATTTGATTTTTTTTCCCCCCAGAGCTAAAAAAGGTGATTCCTGAAGTTAACCTGAGCCTTGGAGAAATGGCCATGAGAGAAAAATCCCACTGGATATTAGACCTTTTATGAAACCTCTTTACTGAGAGGTCGTGCCTGCACAGATGGTCTGACGGGCGGGAAGCCTTGTCTCTGGCAAGGGCCTGCTGGACAGTGATGACGGCATCTGTGGGCCACTCAGTGAGCGACCTGCATGCAGGCTGCTGGCATGTGCCGACTTCCTGCCTGTGGCTGCGTCGCCAGGGCTGGATGACTAAGTGACTCACAGGCCTGCCGTGGTGCACGTGACAGGCACCCTCCATCCTTGCGACACTATAGCAAATTCAGAGAAGGCTCGGTGACGCGTGGACCTTTAGTGTTCATCAGGATGGTCTCCTTCCTTGTTTGGAGACAAATGTGCTTTTTAATAAGCAAGTAGGGTAACAGCAGCCACATGAAAGAAGATAAAATCAGATCTGATTTTCATAACTCGTATGAGCCAGATTTGTAAGGATCAAAGATGTACGTGTAATGACAGTGATTCTTTAAAACTGCCACATGAAACGTGAGTGAATACATCTAAAAACAATGTAGAGGACATTCATAACTTCAGTTGAAAATCCATGTTCAGTGAGGGGAAAAGTGCACAGAAAAAATTCAAAATGCCTTATAGACCAGAACTTACGGACAGGTGAAAATGATGAAGTTGGTTTTGTCACATAAAAGTCATTAGCATCTTTATAAGATGCTTCTGGTGTGGCATTGAACAAGATTGCAACTCAGTAGAAACATAGGCAAGAAATAAGAGTAATTCATAGAAAAGGAAATGTGTATGATCCTGAACATCGGTAAAGGTGATCAGCCTTACACAGAATAAAGGAAGTATTCATTGAATCCAGGCCGAGATAGAATTCCTCACCCATTTGATTGGCAGGAATCTGAAAGTGGAAGCTCGTTGCTGTAGGAGATCCTGTGGAGAAAGACCCCCTCTTACGTTGCTTGCAGGAATGCAGAATGTTCTAGCCACTGGGGAAGGAGAATGGCAGTGTGCAGCAAAGTTGCATACCGATTTCTTCAGCCTCTAACTAAATAGTCCCACTGTTGGGAAACCACCCCGAAGTCACATTGGCAGAAAAGAGCAGACACTTCTGTGAAAGGCCATTCCTTATGGCGCCATCGGTTATAGCCCATGGCTGGAAACAACTGGATGTCTGTCTGCAGGAAGCTGTGTGAGTACTGGAGGGCACAGCTCCACAGGGAACACCCATGCAGACATGGAAAGGAGGAAAGGGTGTCCCCACAGAGGTCTGTGGGCTGGTCTCCAGGGGCACTGCTCCTCAGTGAGGACACAGGAAGAAACTGTGTGTGTGTATGTTTAAAACAAAAGAAATTTTTAAAAAGTTTAAACTTTTTAAAGGGCGTATATGGCAATGGGATCTGTGCTATACAAGAGTGCCATTGTTGCTGTAAAGAGAGCAGGGTGGAAAGATGCTGACGTAAGTAACTTTGGGAAAGAGTGTTTTCATTGATGCTCTAAGGTTAAAGAAAAAAGAACTGTGGATAAGTATTGTGATCTCGTTAGCAAATAATGGTTTTCCTAGCAGTGCATGTTAATGATTCTGAAACTACGTCATTGATACATTGCAAAGGAACAACTGAATACGTGTGTTATAGATCATGAGATCCAGGCGCCTCGTTGCTGGGAAAAGAGCAACAAACAAGCGTAGAAGAACAGCAAGAATGGACTTGGTCATGCTCAGCTGGAGTTGGCAGAATGACTGTGAACTCACCCCCAAACACATGTGCTGTTTCACACAAGCCTGTACTTGTACCAGCTTTCAGTGCTGAGGGGCCTAGACACAGTGACACCAGGGTAGCAGTGAGCACCCCTGTGCCCAGGTCTTGGTTTCCGACAGCATTCTCTAATAAAGGTGTGCAGGGTACCTCGGAGAAAGTACGGATTCCCATTCCCAGGGCCGAATTAGAACTATGTGGATGCTCCGGGGACAGGAAGTAGCGACATGCAGTCGACAAGACAGGTAGAAGGTAGCTGGGTAAAATGGATTCATGGTAGATTATGTAGAAATAGATAGGTGTATAGAAAAGAGTAGATACATGACAGAAGATAAGTCTACAGATGGGAAGGAGACGATAGCAGGACATGTGTATGAGACGTAGAAACAGCCAGGAAGAATTCCCCAAAGGCCAAGCTGGAATGGCTGTAGTAACAAATGCTTCCCATGTGTTCCTACAATACCAGCAAGCAGATAGAAAGAGAGGAGACTGATTCTGGTTAATGCACATAGAAAGAGTCAGGGAAATGGAAAATAGTCACTGGGCCAATCGCAGCAGGTCAGTTCTCTCAATAATCGCAGAATGAGCGGACAGACACTTAGGAATACTTACATAACCTCAAATACTGTCCTGTACATATTAGTTACCGAGGGGAAGGAGGAGGTTTACCAAGGAGGGACCCAGCACTGCCACCTTAATCAAGGACCCAGAGTGGCATGGTAAGTTAGAAACGGCCCTTTTGCAGCCTTCTAATGATGGCATGGCTCTCCCAGCGATCCTTGATTCCTGCTGCTTCCAAGGGAGTGGAGGAGCTGGCTGTACTGAGTGCGTCAGCTGATGGAGGTACATGATAAAACCCAGAAATCATTCTTGACAGAGCAGAACCTCAGGTGTATTGAGTGCATTTAGTCATATACAGCTGCTAAGTTACAGGAAATACAGCAGGTGGGGGTCATGCTCATAGATTGCAAGTGATGCAGTCAGCAACATCCGGACTGCTGGACACCCCCTAGAGCTAACACCTGCTGCCTCCAGGACCTAAACAAGTAGGGCTAGGGAGAGGGGGGATGGAGTTTGAAGCTCTTAGGGAGAAATTAGTTCTAATGTGAGAACTTCATTTACATTTGATTTGGACAAACTTAAAGCATTTGAGTTAACTGGGGTCTAGATACTTGATGATATTAAACTTTTTTTTTGGACTGTATGTGTGTGACAGTGATATTGATATTGTGGTTATGTTTTGAAAGAGCCCCTTTTTAGAGATTCTGAGATATTCATAGAGGAAATGCTGAATCTGGGTTTGCTTCAGAATGACCCATGGGCAGGTGTGGAGTTGGGGTGTAGCAGCATTGTTGCAAACAAGGGAGTGAGTTGAGCATTGTTCAGACTGAATGAAGGATTCTGTATGGAGGCAGGTGATTCTCAGGTCTCATCTTTTATGCATCCTTGTTTGTACTCCCCCTGACTCCCGACAAGTTTGTTCTGAGAGTACAGGCTTTGGAATCTGAGAAACTTTACATGGAATCCTGTCCATCCCCTACAAACTCCTTGACCTTGCACCATTCCTTCCACTCTGTGGCCTTGTCACCCCCCTGCATGCCAGGGGCTGGTCAAACAAGAGCCTGAGAAGTTGAAGGGATTGACAGGAACCATGCCAAGTAATTTATCCTGTAAGCCGCTCCCCGGGAGCCCTCAGAAAATGCAGTTGCTGTGGTGGTTCTTGACGTTGGTGATGGTGTCAACTTCACATTTTCATCTCATGAAACAATCAACCTGTGTTTCCAATTGATGCTGCAAGAATTTCTTCTCGTTAGCAATGCATACATTGAAATGCCAACTCTTGATGTCAAACTCAGTCCATCTGGGCCTGGCACAGTGGCTAAAGCCTTCTCCTTGCACACACCAGGATCCCATATGGGTGCCGGTTCTAACCACAGCAACCCCGCATCCCATCTGGCTCCCTGCTTGTGGCCTGGGAAAGCAGTTGAAGATGACCTTGGGACCCTGCGCCTGTGTGGGAGACCAGAAGAGGCTCTGGGCTCCTGGCTTCGGATCGGCTCAGCTCCATCCTTTGCAGCTGCTTGAGGAGTGAATCAACATCTGGAAGATCTTCCTCTCTGTCCTCTGCTCTGTAGATCTGACTTTCCAATAAAAATAAATATTAAAAAAACAACCATCTGGGTCAGTGATATCGCTGTCCTCTGAAGGCCTCCCTTGTGGCAGAGGCCAGCACCTTCAGCAAAGCTTTAAAACCAACAGGAGGAGTGATGCCAGGCCATGGGCCCAGCGTTGCGATCCAGCAGCCAGGACCCTGCGCAGAGAGGGTGCTGCACCCTCCTTCCAGAAGGAGAGGAGCCCTTTCATGGCTGAGGCACTGCTTGGCTGCCATGTTGGCTGATATGCTGCTCAGTGGCACTCGCAGGAAAGTGTTCTGTTTGTTAAATTACACGTTCCTCCAGTCTTTACTGGGTGTCTGTTACATGTCAGGCTGCAAATGCCTTAATGAACTTGGCCACTTGGCTGTAAAAGAATAATTACACGCAACCCCGATCTTTCATGCGAGCTCCTGAGAAGTGATGTGGAGCAGAACTTTGGCTCCTGAACTTTGTGTGAGGGCCTTCGTTTTGTTCTTGTCTCTCAGTGACGTTTATGCTTCCTGCCATGCAGTGTTGCAGGTGCCCTCACCCCTTCTAGGAGTGATGGTTACTAACACCTGCTCTTGTGAAAATTCTGTCCCTCTTTTCTCCTTGAGTCCCCAGGTGCCTGCATCTATGTGTGCGTATGTCTCTTCAGTTCTTCCCACCCTCACAGAATTCTGATCTGGCAAAAATGATTCTTGTAGTTTGAGCACATGCATCCTATGAGAAGCAAGGATGGCACAGACCTGAGATTGACTGGCTTTTCACAGGGTGCAGGGTCATCAGAATGGGCCGTGTGCTTACTCACACCCTCCTTCCTGCACATTGCAGCACCTTCTGTTAGCTGCGATATGAGGTCTTGTGTCAGGAGCAGGTTATTGGTGGCGATGGGCCAGCTGGAGGAGACAGAGGAACCCCTAATGAACATGTGCAGGAATATCTCTTAGGTGTAAACAGCGGCCACTGTACCCTGCTGCAAGGATTGTGGCAACAAGCTTCCCAGCAAAGCTCGTTTCAGAAGCATCTTTGTGCTTCCTTGAAAGGAGGAGCTTTGTCTTTGCGAAGCATTTTTATTGGGAGCCTCTGGTTGCTCAGAGATGTCGGTAAAGGAGATGTTGCAAAGTTTTGTTTGCTTCTCTGCACTTGCTTTGTCTTCATGCTTTTCCCCCAACTTCCAGCTGTGAGCTTCTTTAGTAGACAATCCCTTAGGTCTTGTGTTTTTGTTTAGCCTGCAGCAGACACTCCTGAGGAGCCCTCCACCCAGTATCTCCACATCACAGAGGCTGAAGAAGACGTGCAGGGGACGCAGGCAGCGGTGGCTGCTCTTCAGGACCTGAGATACACCTCCGAGAGTGGTGAGGGAACACCCCGTTTTCCTTGGGTCATCAGAATGGGTCCCTGCTGGGCGCAAGGAATGAGTGAGTTTGCCAGTGTGAGAGACCTGGCAGCAGAGCTCTGGACCATGCTGGCCCAACGTCTGTACTACTGTCCAGTGGGCAACCCCCGAGAACTCTACCCTGGACACATCCGCGAACAGAGCCATCCTGGGGAACTGCCTCACATCTTAGGCCAGTCAGGGCACAGAAGCACTGGTGAGAGAAGCAGAGCTCTGCTCACATCCCCAATGCCCCGGGGGCTTTTCCTTGTGCAGGGGTGGCTGGGCTCAGCCATTGTGGGGTGGGAGCTAACCCTGGGATCCCAACCCTGGTTTGTTCTCTCCATGGTCCCACACTCCTTTCTTGTGGCTCTGTGTTCCAGGATCTGTCTCACTCTGGGATGCATAGGAGTGAAGCACACAGGGGAATTGGGTGGCCGAGATGGGCAGTTTGGCATGCTCCTTGTACACCCAGGGACCTGTGGTCACTTACTTCTGTACTTCTTCCCCAAAGGCCCAACCGGGATTTTGTCATCAAATGCCATGATTTCCAGTGTTAGTTTAAATAAAAACAGCTCACTATGGCAACCTAGTAGTAATTGGGGCAGTACTCACAGAAACAATTTTTCCTGCTGCTCTTTACAAAATCTGAAAACACACACACACACACACACACACACACACACACACACACAGGTTAACATTATCAAGTATAGCGCCATCTATACCTGCAGGCCACACCCAAGCAAGTGGGGTCATGGGAACACACAAGACAAAGTCTAGTGGGGATAGAAAAATGAGTTAGGAAAGCACAGTGTCTGCCCAGGTTATATGAAAGCAGCAGGAAAACTCCCACAGGGTGCTGGGCTTAGGGAGGATTCTCCAGAGACTGAGTGCACCTGCTGACTGAAGGGCATTCGAAATGAAGGGCCTGTGCTTCTGCAGATGGCAGAGTGGAGGTGAGGCCCTGCTTCCTGGGGTGTTTCCTTCCTAAGCATTCAGCAGCATCATGGATTGCTCAAGCCTTGCCCAAAGCAGCCTGTTTTCATCCCCCACAAATGCACTCGCGTACACACTCATGCACAGACATGTGTTCATACACACACGCACACACATGTACACACACATGCACACATGTTCACACACATTCACATAAGCACATTCATACATAGTGTGCATAGAAGCTCATACACAGAAACACACATACAGTCATGCATCCACACACATGCACAAATACATGCACACACTCACCCTCACACAAGTGCCACACGTGTGAGCCACCTGCTCCAGTGCTATTTGGAACGTGATCTGGTGCCTGCCCCTCAGCTTGTTATCTGCCTGCCTCATTCTGTTCAGAACTTTGTGCTGTCTGTGGAGTTCCACTTACCTCTTCAATACTGTCCCTCTAACTGCCCTGATAGGGGAACCTGGTGTGATGCATTGTGAACAAACACAAAGGTACCTCAACAGGTGCATGAAGAATAGAACATAAATAGAAGTTTTGAAACCCTACCTGTGCATTGTTCTTTTCCTAATGTGCCCTTTCTACAAAATTTTTGAAGACTCCCTTGTGTGCATGGCTTAAATTTTTTTTTTTTTTTTTTTTGCACCAGAATCAGTGTATCTTGCAGTCTGTTTGTGTACAAGCTTTCTGAGGTGCCCTCCCCTGTGCAGCCCTACCTCGGCCATGTGGCATGCCTTTCTTCCGCAGAGCCACCTGGAGTTCCCCTTCTCTGCTGTCACTGATGGACTCCCATTGGCATGTGGCCCGTTTCATGTTCCCTGTAATGGTGCAAGTGTTGGCAAGACTTCCTGATCTTACGCTAATGTGGAAGTCAAGCAGCAATTTCCTTTTAGTAAATTAATGATCAGGGTCAGGGTGTGCTCAGAAGGAGTTCAAATGCGGTAAGCAGGCAGCAGGTAGCTACCCTGAGCCCAGGAAAAGAGAATGCCAAATTTGGATAGGTTTGTAGTTCCAAAGCAGACCGGGAAGACATTCGCATTATTTTACCAGTGACCATTGTAATGTCCTTGGTGAAGTTTCACTTTCCACCTGCAGCTGGTGCCCCTCAGGAACCCTGCTTTATGGGGCAAGGAGGACCCCCAGGGCACTGGCCCTTGGAAGTCACTCAGCACCCCGAGGCGGGTTTCTGTCCCTCTGTCACCCACGCACCCTGGCACTGCATGGGAAATGAAAACCTCATGCCATCTCCTCACAAAGAAATGGACTTGTACAAAATGCTCTGGGAGCTGGAGAAACAGAGAGGAAGATCTTCAGTCCGTTGATTCACTCCCCAAGTGGCCACAGTGGTCCGAGCTGTGCTGATCCAGAGCCAGGAGCCAGGAGCCGTTTCTGGGTCTCCCATGCGGGTGCAGGATCCCAAGGCTTTGGGCCATCCTTGGCTGCTTTCCCAGGCCGCTTCTGTTGTCAAAATGAATGGTTACTGAGAGCACAGGATCCTTGTCTGGAGGCGTATCCCCAGAGAGTAGAGGGGTGGCTGTCACTGCTGTTGGTGTTGACATTTCCTGTTTGCCGCCCCTCCCCGGCCAGGTGACCGACTTGACCCTACGGCTGTCAACATCCTCCAGCAGATCATTGAGCTGGGCACCGAGACCCACGACGCCACCGCCGTCGCCTCTGTGGTCGCCATGGCTCCCGGGACAGTGACTGTGGTGAAGCAGGTGAGGCCCTTGCCCTGGTGGTGCCCACTTCCTGTCCACGCCCTATCATGATTTCACTTACCCAGGTAGACTCTGAGGGGCGACTGATGTCTGGTGGGTTTTCTTTTCCCACTTGGGACTTCTGTCGCTCTGTTTGTGTATGGGGTCTGCGGGTGAGCAGTGGGAAGCAGTTCACCGTGCCTCCGACCTTTCTGGAGAATGGAGCCCTTAGGGACAGTGAGACAAGCCACTGGCCTTTGGGTCCTGTGAGTTCACAGTGGAGCCCAACAGAGAAGGGTCAGTGTGGAGTAAGGTCACCATGCTTCTCCAGTGGTGACACTGTTTGGCTCACCGCCTCGTCTGTCTGCATGGGAGACCTCGCCATCTGCCAGGTGTGCTGTGTGGGGTAATGAGCTCATGTGGGTACTCCTTTCTACCTTATTTCTCTATCTGCTGTCTCCTGCTTCATTTCAGAAAAGATTTAGGCCAGTTAATGTAAATAATTCACAATGAGAAAGCACACACAGAAGCAAGAAAATATAGAACCTAGAGTTCTCAAGTTGCTGGGGAGACGTTGAAAAGCAAACCATAAAAACGTGCAGTCATGCATTCTTTTATTGGCTGACAGAGTCGGTGCTGAGTGCCTGCTGTGCCAGGCAGTGTTGTGGCTGCTGGGGTTCCAGGAAGGCGTGTCGCTGTCCTAGTGGTTACTCTCGGGTGGGCAGAGGAATGGAGACACAAGATCAAATGCAAATCTGCCAGGATGACTTACGGCATGGCGAGCAGTGAACAAAGGCAGTGGTGAGCAGTAGAAGGAGAGCTGGCAGGGAGGCTGGAAGGCAGTTTTGCACACAGCTGGTGAAGAAGATCTTGCTGGCATTTGAGCAAAGACCTACAAGAGGTATATACTACTGAGTTTACCCACACGTGGTATGATTTTTTAAAAAGTTTTTGTACTAGAGCCACATGTTGCATCCACTGGTCCATGCCCTAAATATTCTGAACGTTCAGGACTAGTCCGGATCAAAGCCAGGAGCCGAGAACTCAGTCCAGATCTGCTGTGTAGATGGCGAGTACCCAAGTACTTGAACCGTGATCTGGTGCCTCTCAGGTTGTGCCTGAACAGGAAATGGGGATCAGAAGCCAGAGCCAGGACTCAAAGCAGGCACTTCAACACGTGCTGAAAGTATTCCAAAAGGGCATCCTCTCCCCTGGACCAGACGCCCACCGAGATCCTGAGGCTTACAGCAGGAAACGTGCAATAGTTTACTAAAGGAAGAGGTCAGATGTTCTCCGCAGTAACAAGAAAGCATTCACTTCTTCGTGTGGCTCTCATAAAAGCCCCTGAGTGACAGGTCTGCCTTTGATGAGACGGGGTGGACTTCCCAAGGCTTCTCCTTGCCTGTCTCCTAAGTGTGTCCAGGTGCACACTGGAAAGCAGGAAATCCAGACTGAGTATTTCTCTGGGGAACTAGACATTCTAGAACAACCCTTAGCGTTGTGAGCCGCAGACTGAACCTAGCTTCTCTAGGCCAGAGTTTGCATGGTGTGTCCTAAAGCCTTCCTCCTCTGCAGGGAAGTTTCTTCCAAGAAGGGTTTGAGTGGAAGTCAGCAGGAAGCAACTGCATGTGTCCATTGGTGCTGGCCTCATGTCCACTGTGGGTGGCTTCAGACCCAGTGGCTCTGCAGCGTTCCTTCTAGGCTGCCTGCCGTCTTTGGGTTGTGTTTTGTGTCTTTTCTCAAACTCCTCACTTGAACTGGCACTTGGGGAAGGGGCCAGTTGGGCCAACCTTTGGAGGCCTATGGATGTTTTATATGTGCCCTTGGGAGTGTGTGAGAGGGTGCTGCTGGCGGAGACAGGGCGCCTCTTACTAAGAACCAGGTTGATTTGCTGCTCCTCAGGGACGTGATTTATTGAGCATCTCAGGCAGTGCAGTGATAGACACGGTCGGAAGGTGTAAGATACCACTTCGATATGCCTCACGCGTGTTAGACTGACAGCATGACAAGGCAGGAAGCAGATAAGCCTCTGCCACAACCAGTGCAGACAACTCGGCTGTGTTCACAGGAGGCAAGAACAGTGGCACTGTGGGAAAGTCATCTTTGCTGCTGTGAACTCGGGGCTGCACATAATCACAAGAGCCCGTGTTTGCAAGCACTGCCCTGGAAGGTGTCTGTCGTGGCTCACTGTGAGACCGGTGTCTCGCTCGCACACACTGCTGACACATGGGGAGGGGAGAATGAGGAGCGGGGCAGGGATAGCGAAGGGGTTGTGGGTAGTGTGGCTCTTACAGCGCGGGATGCCCTCTGGATTCACCCATCCTACATCTGAATAGCAGTGTGGCTGTTTTTATGAGAAAAAATGGTTTCAGGGTTTTTCTTTTTCCTTTTGATGACACCCTGGTTTAGAACTTTTCATCTGGGAAATTGTATCAGCGTAACAAGTGTGCTGGATTACTGAAGTGAGAGTCCTAATGCACTTGTTGGAAAGCAACCAAGTTGTCCCTTCTCCGTGTGTGAGGAGCACCCCAATAGTGGGCACTTGTTCATGTGGCAAGCCAAGCCATTGCAGTCAGTCATGTCCCGGTAAATGTCCACTCAGTGATCTGACGATGCCCTGGGCCTCACTGTGCGTTCTCCACTTGTGTCCTGTAAGTCAGCGCTCATGAGAAGAAGGCAAAGCCGTCGCATTGCAAAGTGCACAGTGCAGCTTGCAGAGCAGACATTCACAGTGTCAGGAGTGTAGCACTTGTGCAAATTGCGTAAGGCCAAAACGTGAGCTCTAGATCTTACGAGAGTCAGTTCTAGATGTTCAAAATGACCAAAATTTCTTCCCCATACAAATGGTACTCTGAATGTAATCGAAAAAAGTTTTTTTTTTTTTCCCATGATTTGTTAGTGTTAATTGGAAAAGGGTCCTAGGTAGTAAAATACACCATTGTCGAGTGAAGATGATTAATCCTGTCGTCATTTCAGGATTTGGAGTGAAAAATAGTGGCATTGCAGGGGGTCAGCTGACAGTGCTGGAAAGGGAAGAGTGGAGGAAAACTGTTGGGTTTCGTGGCTTGTTTTCTTTTTGTTTTTTAAATAGACATGGGAACATCTCGACCCAGTATCTTCTGTGTACATTCATTGCAGAGAATGTAGTGACTCCCTGTTGTGTCACCTTTTCTTAAGTGTCCGCATGAAAACTGGACTCACAGGGATCAGGCACCTGGCTCAGGAAGGGACCTCTGGAGTGCCCCTTGCCAGCCTGGCGGAGGGAAGCAGCAAAAACCTTGGGGGCAGTGGAATGCAGCTTGATTAAAGCCAAACTCTTGTGTGAAATAATGCCATGCTTGAAAAAGTCTTGGGCTCAATCGGCTCTAGGCTTTATGCAGAGGAGATTGATATTTGATGAATGAACGGGTCTGAGGAGGCCAACACAAGGTCTGCTGGCCCAGGTAGAGCTGCCATGAGTGTCTCCAAGGATGCTAGGGACCTGAGGACACCCCCACAGGTGCCACCACACGCTGGCTGCTGCCATCACACTTGGCTTCTCTTACAGCGGGGTAGCCTGGTGTAGAGATTTACCACCTTGGCTTGGCTTGGCAGGTACTGACTAAGCAGTCACCTGTGCTGCGAGTTCGCATGTGCTTGGTGACTGACACATGCGTGTCTGTTCCAGGGGGTGCAGGTTGGTGTGCGGTGGGCTTTCATGCCAAGCCAAGGTGTTGCCAGCTCCCTGCTCACTGGAAAGGGTTCAGTTCTCCCCTTCTCTTGGCCTCCTCTGACCACTGCAGCCCTCGCCTCGCTGCCCCTCCTCTCACTGTCAAGTCCAGGAGGGCAGGTTGAGTTGTTCTTGTGTTTGGGCGCTCTGTCCTCCACCTCCGTGCCCGAGTGGACATGTCTGACTGACTCTCCTGCCACCTCCACTGAGACCTTCCCCCAACCCTGACGAGTACACTGGCACCGTGCAGATAATCCAGGAGGCTGTATCCATCATGGCATCCAGAGGGTATGTGCCCTGCAAGTCTCTTTGCTGTGTGAGGTGACAGCTCCAGGGGTTCAGACATGGGCATCTTTGAGGGGGCCTGGGGTTCTGCCCACCAGCCAGGCTTAGGGAATTGAGGTGGCCACCATTCTGGAGAGTCTCCGGGGGGAAGGTGATCTTCACTGTCCTTGGGCACACACACTGCTGGTGCTGCTTCCGCCAGCCAGAGGCCGTTCCATGCACCCAGGGTATTTCAGTAACTGGATGAGATGTACGAGATATTCTGAAGGGAAGCCATGGACCTCTGTGCATGTAGTAAGTCAGTTCAGTATCACAGTTTGTGAAAGAGGCAGAGTGCAATGGAAAAGGAACAGGCAAAACGGGTCAGGGGGCCTAGTATCTGCAGACCCTCCCCAGGGGATTGTGCTCACACAGGGGCGAGTGCTGGGGAGAGCTGGACCAGAGCATGGTGCTTGTGGATCCACAGTCCCCAAGGCGAACCTGGGATGGCAGGTGGGAGCATGAGCTGGTGGCCGGTCCTGGCTAGGGTGCCAGAGGTTGGGGAGTGTGGAAAGGCCCCACTTACCCTATTGTAGCCATAGACTGGAGTCCTGAGTGCTCAGCCTGGTATCTCTCTTTATCCTTTCCCAAGTCCAAGCCGTCCATGGCTTTGTATCACTTCCAAAAGCGTTCTGTCCTTTTGTGGCGCTCCCTCCGTGACCTGCACTATCTACTTCAAATCGGTTACCAGATTCACGCATACAGTTACAGGATCTGTAGTGAGCTCTCCTGCCATTTGTGTCTGTCCCTGGCCTTCCAAACCGACAGGGTGACCTGTCCTTTCCTCCCTCCCCTGGGGCATGTATCATAAAAGGGCACCTGATAAGGACACGGTGTTTGCTTTCTAAAGCTAGGAGGACTTAACAGATTGCGTTGTCTTGAGTCCTTTTAAATTTTGTTTTGTTTTGTTTTGCTTTGGATAATTTTTTTTTCGTGTGTGACATGTGTGCATTTATTATTATTTTTTTAGTATTATTAATTACATTGCATTATGTGATACAGTTTTATAGGTAGTGGGATTCCCCCAACCCCCATGGTGGATTCCTCCACCTTGTTGCATTACCACAGTTCAAGTTCAGTTGAGATTCTTTCATTGCAAGCATATACCAGGCATATAGTCCAACATCTTATTGTCCATATAAAATTAACGGCTTGTTGGGGAGACCATCTCTGGTCTGATTGGATGATTTTTTAAAACTAGGTTTACACTGATAGCAAATGGAGGAGTTGTGTGCATTGCAGAGGGTCCTCCTGTGGTGGTTTGGTGGGGGGACCTGACTCCATAAGCCCTGCCTGAGCTGCAAGCAAAGCAGTGTGTGGCATTCTTTCTTCCTGTTGCTTGTCCAAAACAAAATAATCTTGTGCTTAGACAGAAGGAAGAAGCTCCAGGGTTCTGTTACACAGGAGGGTGACTGCAGAGAATGATAATGCGCTGTGTGTTTGTTTTAAAAATACAACCACAGAGACAGGATTTTAAATGCTTTCATCATAAAAAGGTGAGCCAGGTTTGCAGAGAGAGCTGGTTCGCTCTGCTCTCACCAGTGTGCTTCATAGCAGGGAGCTGGCTGCATATGCTACCTGGTAAATAGGGACAGCTCTCATGATGAAAACGGGCTTTCAGAGCATGCGCCGTAGGTAACCAGCTAGGTCATTACCTGGCTGCAGAAACCCACCTGATGCAGCCTCATCCAAGTGAGGCTGCCCGGGGACATGTGCCTTGCCAGACCGACTTTCTCCAACCAGGTGAAAGCTGCTACTTGACTGACACTGAATAGAAAACACACTGTGCTGTCAGTGGAAGATGTGTGTGTGTGTGTGTGTGTGAGAGAGAGAGAGAGAGAGAGAGAGAGAGAGAGAGACAGAGAACCAGCTCAGGGAAGGCTGCTGGTTCCTGCGATGTGTGCTGGCAGCTGCATGTCCTGCAGAACCATGGAGTTGTTCCTAGCTGGAGGCTGTCGGACTTCTGACCCAGGAGGAGCTGTGTCAGCCCGAGATCAGGGGCGACAGACAAGTCAGCGCAAGGCCGGTGCAAGGCCAGTGCAAGGCCGGGCAAGGCTGGGCAAGGTCAGTGCAAGGCTGGGCAAGGCCGGTGTAAGGCTGGGCAAGGCCAGTGCAAAGCTGGTGCAAGGCTGGTGTGAGAGTACCAGCCTCAGGAAGCACCTTGTGTGGGAGCCATTTTCTGACTCCATTCAGACCTGCAGCTGTTAGAGCAGACCACATAGTCAGCTTTACTCACTGGACCCGTCTAATGCTTTTAAAGTTCTGATTGATTCATTTGAAAGGCAGAGTTAGGAGGGTGAAGGGAGGAAAGAAGCACGAAGAGACTGACCTCAATCTTCCATCTGCTGAATTACTGCCCAGATGGCCACAGTGGCCAGACTGAAGTCAGGAGCCTGGAGCTCCATCCCTGTCTTCCAGGGGAGTGGCAGATACTCTAGCTAGCTTCTGCTGCTTCCCCCAGCATGTTAGTATGGAGCTGAATTGGAGGTGGAGCAGCTGGGACTTGAACCAGTGTTCACATGGGATACTGATGTCACAGGCTCATGGCTGCATCACCACCCATTGCACCATGACACTGCCCCCCACTTAAATGTTAACCTTGTGGAAAAACACCCTCAGCTCCATACCTGGAGTCATCAGACCTCAGATGGCTGTCCTGGCTCCTGTGCAGGGGGCTCAGGCACCCCGCAGGCCCCCTCTTGCACTTACTTGTTCAGCACCTTTTGTTGGTGGTCTCTCCCTGTGCTGGAAGCTTCTAGGAACTCAGTGGCCAGAACACCAGACAGGGAGGAGTAGTGAAGCTGGCATCTGACCTGCAGGCGCCTGCCCACTCCCCACCTGGGTCTGGATGATGCACACACACTGCCATGACTGCTTCTAAAGCCTTAACTTCTCTTTCCACCTGCTTTAGCTGCTAATTTTTTTTTAAATGTCAGTCTTATCATTTGAATGCCTGCCACCCTCACTGCCAAAAGACCCTCGCTCATGTTGCCGTCTCAGTGTTTAGGCGTGAGGCCCTGAAGGAGATGCGCATGGGTCCAAGTTGTTCTAAGAAGCGGGCTGATGCTCCCTTGTTCAGTCTGTCTCCTTCTCTCTCCCTCCTGTGCGCCCTCTCGCACATCTCTGAACCTGTGGTGCCATGCCATGGTATGGTGCAAGAAGGCCTTCAGCAGGTGCAGCCCTTGGATGATGGGTCCCCCACGTCCAGAGCCATGAGCCAAGTAAAGCCCTGAGCTGCAGTGTGGCCTTTGTGCAGTACCCTGAGACAGACGGTGGGCAGTCTGGCTCTGCCCACATCAGCATGCCACCTGTTCCAGCTGCTTCCACCCAACCATGGTCATCTTTGGGTGTGTCCCCGTGGTAACTGGCACTGGAAACTGATGTTGAGAGAGTGTGGGTCAGAAGAGAGAGGTAGGCAGAGCTCCCCAACGCTGGGTCAGTGTGCAGTGTCTATGAGGTGGCTCCAGGAGCTGTTTTCCCTGGAAGGCATGTCTTGAGTGCTAGCCAGCTTTGCTGTTGCTGTGCATTAGCACCTGGTTGGGAAACACAGTCTACAGAGGCCACTGAACCAGTTGCCTGTTTGACGTCCACTCTAAGACCATGAGTCATCTGCTCCCCTGTCATCTGGTCAAGGGCATGTTATGGGGTGAACTGCTCCACAGCAGGGCATGTCCGGGGCAGCCTTGGGCCTGACGAAGCCTGGGGCCTCGCCAGGCTTGTGCAGGGCTAGCCTCGAACCCACCTCCCTGTTTTCCAGAGCAGATGCTGAACAGATTTGTGGAAGAATAGTGAGGAGAAAGGGAGGACTCTGAGAAGTTGCGTCTGGAAGGCACATCTGTTTCTCTTAGGAGCAGTGTTTTCTGTTCTGGATTGTGACCAGGTTGCAGGAGCATGGCCAGAAGGCCTCTGCTGAGATAAGTCCTGCCCTCACAGCAGGTGGTGGGCATAGACCAGCCATCCAGGTTGCCCCAAACCAGGCCTGAGCCGAGGTCTCTCCTCTCACCTGACCAGCAGCACGCCAGGGTGACATCTAGGCTCACGTGATGCATGAGTCTGTCTTTTCCTCTCCTTGCTCCCACGGAGGCCCTTTTCCTGGGCTCGTAGTCCACAGACCTCTCCTCTACTTCACGATCCGCGTGTGGAGGTGAAGCGGGCATCGCTGACCAGCCTGTCCCCCACACTGATCCTCACTCACCACCCCCGTTCACGGCCGCGTGGGCCCTCATTCCCTGTTGTCTCTGTGAGCATGACATGGCAACAGCCACCTTCTGTCCTGCTCTGCCCTCTTGCACCTGCCAAACCCTGCCTCGCCAAGGACTGCAGCAGCATCTTGTCCTGCTATCTTGTTTCTGTCATCATGTGGGAGATTCCGACTGTGCTCAGAGGATGTGGAAAGAGCTAATGGCCCTGCAGTCCCTGTGCGCGAGTGCTCATGCTTGCTGTTAGGGCACTGTGGTGTGTGTGATGCCTGATGTGACCGCACAGGCTCACTGCAGTCCTGATGGGCAGCCAGGGAGCAGGTGCCTGCACCAGTGTGAGATGCTCAGGTGCACAGAGGAGTTCCTCACGGGCATCCGCACCTGACTTGATCCCTTAATCCACACTCCTTTAGGTCCCTGTTCAGTGGCAGAGAACTGGTGATGCTGGAGCCCTCACTGTCCCTCTAAAAGCCACTTCTCACCTGCAGGATGAGGTTGGTTCCCTGCTCAGTACCCTTGCTGCTCAATGCACTTGACCTTGCTGCTTTGTCAGCCTTAATCACATCAGGCTCCTCAGTGTGCTCAGGCCTCTGGAGTCGACTCCTGCCTCCCATCCCTTGTGAGACGCTGCCTGTTGCTGCCGGCGGTGACCCACAGCGTAAAGACTCAGAATCAAAACCCACTCGGCGGATGGCTCAGTGCCCGGGCTGTCCTCTGCTGGTCTTCCTTAGTTCTAAGCCTCTTGAATCTCTTTTTCATCTTTGTCTTAGATACAACTTTTCCCCTGAGAATTTTATTTCTACCTTAGTTTCTAAGTGGCCGATGGTCCAAACCACATCCTGTTTTCCAACCTGTCTGGTGATTTGCCGAGCCCTTTTATGCTGTAACAGTCTGCGACAATGCCTTTTCTTGGTGACACCTGCAGCATGGAAGTGCATGCTGTGTGTGTGGCCTGAAAATCCCTGAACGCTCTGCCTCCTGTCCATCGCAGGTCCTGGTCCCCACATGACCCAGCCTGAGAAGCCCAGAGGCTCTGCCCCCGGCTCCCTCAGGAGATCTGGTCCCCATGTGCCGTCCTCAGCTCCCCCTCAGGGTAGTCTCGCTGAACTCGCTTCTGTCTCTGTTGCGCTTTCCTGCCCTCTCTGCCTGGCAGCTCTGGTTGGTCCTGCCACCAGACTTGCGCTTCTCCTGAGCATCAGCACCGTTGAGTTTGTCCTTGTGTGCTGGTACCTGGTTCCTGATCCACAGCGCCCCCTGCCACCACCCTGCCAAGAGCATGTGGGTTTCCTTTGATCCAGCCCTTCTGTGCTGCTTCATTGTGGCCGGTGGGCATTACTGACTGAGGTCTCTGAGACTGGCTCAGTCTGGTGTGGAACTGGGAGGGAGGCCCGGCTCAGATTTGCCCTGAGGCAGCTCTTCAGACCTGCTGCTATTGGGGCTCACGCACCTGCCTTGCCTCTGTCTTCTCACCCATAGATGGCACCCTCGCCCTCCTCATGTCCAAGCTGGAACCTGGTGCTGCCTCCCATCTCCTGGGTTCTCTAGTCCTATACGCGCAGGCCCCACACCCATAGCCTGCCCCAGAGCTTCTCTCCTCCGCCCTTGCTGCTCAGTGCAGTCCTCCCCAGTGTGTGAGAACACCTGAAGGAACGTCTCTGCTGTTGTGTGGCATGGCCGGTGTTACAGCAGCCGTGCCGTACATAGCTCGGAAGAGAGACTTGTGAGTGTTCGGCCTCTGGCGGGATGATGGATCAGGGGATGGAGGCGCCCCGGCCCTGAGTGAATCCTTGCCCGGGAATACGTGAGTCATAGCACACTGGGCTGCACAGACGTGTGCAAATATTGTGTCAGTGAGAGAATCAGGAAGTTCAGGTCTGCATCCTTCCCCCTTTCCAGCAGACTTGGCTCTGCCCTGGTCTCTGCTGACGTCAGAGCTGCTGTGTCCCATGCCCTGGGCACTTGAGAAGCCTGTTCCAGGCTGCTGCCAGGCCTCTGCCCTGTTTGCTGCAACTACTGCTCTTCTCTGGCCTCTTCCCTCCTCTCTTGCTTCTCTGAGAGCCACTTTCCACAAGGAAGACAGTGATATGTTATGTGTGAGTGTATAAAGATTTGTTTATTGAAAGAATGAAAGAGAAAGTGACAATGGAAGAGAGAACAATCTTTCATCCAGTGGTTCACTCCTCCAGTGGTTGCAGCTGCCAGGTCTGGAACAGGCAAGGACAAGAGCTAGGACCTCCCTCCTGGTTCTCCCCACGTGGGTGGCACAGGCCCAGCTACTCAAACCATCATCACCTACTGCCTTTCCAGGCATACCCAAAGAGAACTGGATTAAAAGCAGAATAGCTGAGACGCAAAGAAAGTGGCACTGCAGTGTTGCAGGCAGTGGCTTAACGCACTGTGCCACAGTGCTGGCCACTGGAGTGATCTTTCAAAGATGTGATCCATTTACAGCTGACCTCACTTGAAACCCTCCAGCAATTTAGACCCTGGTAGACTTAGGCAAGAACCTCACCAGGCCCCACAGCAGCCTCCCTCCCATCTCAGTTGCCAGTTGCCCAGGAGTCCCTGGGCCCCTGTGAACTCATCCCAACCTGTGGCACTCTGGGTGCCACTGCAAGTTCAGGGCCATGGGAGTGCTGTTCCCTAGAGCTGTGGGCGATGAACTGTTGCTGCCCCGACTGTGCTGTTGGATGGCACAGCTGGGCCTGCTCCAATCCCAGAGCTCTGAGAGCAAAGACCCTGTACCACAACCCCAGCCCTCCTGAACATCTGCACCAGCGCAGGCAGGAGCTGAGGAGTTGGGCTTGTGGTGGCTGCCACCTTTGTGGGAAGGACTAATGCCATCCCTGCATCGGCACTCGGCAGAGAACCCAAATGTCTTTGTTTAGGTCAGGCCTGTCTGGGATGCCCTGCGAGGCAGGATTCTACCAAGACAGGCCAGGGGAGCGTGTGTACTTCCTGTTTCCTCAAGAGCAGGGACCCAGGCTCCAGAAGCAGCTGTGATGTGTAACAAGGGGGACATGAGTGACTCCATGGCCGCCTGCAGTAAGGAACCCTGCCTTGGCCGTGCTGGCTGTGGGAGGTGGATAGTCCCACAAGAGCTGCTTTCCGTTTGAGCACACTCTGCAGGCTTCTGCTTGTCTTGGCCAACCCTGTGGCCACCTCCAGTGCTCTCTGTGGCTTCCTCTTCTGATGATCTGTTTGTGGCAGGGGAACAAGCTGTAGTAGGGTGCATTTAGAGGCTTTTTCAGTATTTAGAGCCAGGCATGTTAGATCACATGACAGGAAGCTCTGCAATGAACTGGCCACCTTCGTTGGACTGGCACGGAGCAGCCCCTAGCTGTGGGTTCCTTGACAGGGGAGCCCTGTGATGGGGTGGTGTCTCCTGAGAAATCCCTTCATGGGTGTCACTCCAGGTCCATGGTACGATGACAAAGCCCTTGGCCTGACCGATAACCAGACTTCAAGTTTGAGCCCTGGATCTGTCCCTTAGTACTGCGTGACCTTGAGCTGTGTCCATCTTCTCTTTGAACTTCTGCTTCCTCCTCTGTTAAATGTTAAAACAATAGGATTACCTGTCGGGCTGTCATGTAAATTGTACCAGATTATACAGAGTCTGGAAACGGCCCTGTGTCTGGCCCAGAATGAGCCCTCCGTCACATGTGAGCCCTCCTCTTGGTAGAGGAAACACAGCCTCTCCATTGTGTGCAGGTGGAACTTGGCCATGAACTTTTCTGTTTCTGGCTGCTTTTGTACATCTGAGCTTGGTGTTGGGAATCCCCAGGGTGCATAAGATGTGACGCCTTTTGTAGGAGAGCTTGTTGCTTGGACCAGGCAGCTAAATCCATAGTTACGTCTTGCAGATCAGCATGTGGGGGCGCTCAGTTTCCTGACCTTGTAGCCTTCAATTGCTAGAGAAGGTCCCAGGGAAGGCCGCTACACACTGGACATTTGTGTCTCCTCAAAATTCAGGCCTTGAGAGCTAAGCCCCAATGTGGTGTGTGATTAGGGAACTAACACCCAAATGGGATTCCTGGTGTAACAGGAGGCAGCGAAAGAGCTGGCCCATTCTGTCGCGACACCATGTGGGAGGTTAGGAACCAAAAGCCTGCCACCTGGGGGAGACCCCTCACCGGCACTCCCCACGCTGCCACTGGGATGGCAGATGTGCAGTGAGGAGCCTCTGTGTGTGTCACTCCCTTGCCAAGGCAGCCCCAGCTGCCTCAGAGACTGAGTTGGAGCTGTAGTGTTGGACAGGGGCAGGTTCTGGGTAAGAGGGACCCCTGGGTGTGATGCCAGACCTGCAGCAGAGTCAGGGCTACGTGGGCCTTGCTGCCCAGGAAGGGCATAACAGTGCAGAAATGAATACTATGTGTGGTTTTCTTTTTGAGTTTTATTTATTTATTTTATTATTATTATTTTTTTTTTTTACTTGAAAGAGCTACGGAGAGAAGGAGAGATAGAGAAGTATCCTATCTGCTGGTTTAATCCCTAAATGGTTGCAGTGGCCAGAGCTGAGCCAGTCTGAAGCCAGCCAGCCAGGAGTAGTTTTTGGGTCTCCCACGTGGGTGCAGGGGCCCAAGGATGTGGCCATCCTCTGCTGCTTTCCCAGGCTATGAGCAGGGAGCAGGATCAGAAGTGAAGCTGCTGGGATGTGGGACATGAATGGGAGCCCTTTGGGGATGCTGGCATCGTATCAGAGGCTCAGCCCTGAGTGTGTGGATTTGATGAGCAGAAAGTGGTGGCCTCAGCAGGTGACTTCAGGGCTGGAGCTGGGACTGCTCGCATCAGCCCCCGTGGTAGATGTCGGGGGTGGCAGTGCTCAGAATGAGGAGTAAGTACCAGTTTGACAAACGGCTTGAATGGCTTTCAGTTTGTGGAGATGAGTGCAAGCAATGCAGACGTTCTCCCCCAGAAACTTGGATTTCTTACAGGGCCTGAGCTCTGTGCAGGGACCCTTCTGTGTCCCTTTGTCCAACAGGACTGCCCAGGGGTCCCAGGTGGGCCTCACTCACCTTTGTCAAAGGACAGGGAAAGAAATTTCTGGGCAAATATTGCTGAATCGAGGGAAGGAGTCTGCATTCTCAACAAGAATAGAAAGGGAGCGAATCCTCGGGTGCTGTTTGAAGTGCAAGGGCCCGTACTGTTCAGCCTCAGGTTTTATCCTTTTAAAATGTACTTATTTGAGGAACAGAGGTTGACAAGCAGTGCTCCTCATCTGTTGTCTACTCTGTAAAGGCCTGCGATGGCCAGGGCTGTGCCAAGCTAACTCCAGGGGCTGGGAACTCAGTCCAGGCCCCACTGTTTCAGCCATCCACACTGCGTCCCAGGGTCTGCATCTGCAGGAACCTGGAGCAAGAAGTGGGTACTGAATCCGGGCACTCCAGTGGGAGTCCTTACCTACAAGGCCAAAGCCCTGTCCCCATGGCCTGCATCTTCACCCAGCCACCTGCCCACCAGGCAGACGAAGTAGTTGATAATCAGAAAGGCCAGAAATGTGAGGATGCTGACTCGGCATGATATGGGGCAACAGGTGAATAATGCACCTCATTCCTAAGAAGACTTATTTTTCAAGACATACTTATTTTGAACATTAAGATTTATGACAGAGAGAGAAAGATATTCGACCTGCTGGTTTGCTTCCTGGATGGCCGCAATGGCCAGGGCTGGGTCAGGCACTCTCCCCCAAAGTCAGGAGTTTCATCCGGCATCCCCACATGGATGGCAGGAGCCCAAGCGCCTGGGTCACCTTCCCCTCGCTCCTGCTGGCCTTGGAGCTGGATCAGAGGTGGGACAGCCAGGGTGAACCAGGGCCCACAGGGGTCGCATGTGTTACAGGTGCAGCGTTTGCTGCTACCCCGCACAGCACCGGTCCCTAAGTTGCAGTAGAGGGGATTCCGGTGAGACGAATTCAGGAAGGGTTCACCTGAGCCTCAGGGTTGCCATTTATGCCTGGGTCACCAGGAGAGGCTGAACATCATGGGAAGAAGGCCTCCCTGGGCCAGGGCTGTGGCACTGGTCCAAGGCCCTCACCACAAAGCTTGGCACTAAGGAAAACTGAGTGTGTCGCAGGGGGAGGGGGCTTAAAGTCAGCACAGTAATGAATTACATGCAGGAAATCTGTTTACATACAGGAAAACCCACAGCCAGCAGGAAGCCCTTGCCTGCCCCTTGCCTTCCAGGTCAGCATGTCTTCTGGGGAGTGTGTTAGAACAACACCTTCAGTGTGTGTGCAGCACCTGTCGCTGTCCGCACCTGCTGTGTGGGCATGGGTGCCAGCTGGGCACATGGGGTCCTCTCTCAGTGGAGAAGTGAATGTTTGGCATGAGATCTTCTGGGTCTCATTGCCTGTGAACGTGACTCTCCTGCTGTAACCACGATGAAGGGTAAGGGGCAGCTGTTTGCCTAGTTAGACAGCTTGGCGGAGTCTGCATCAGACCCCTGGAGCACACAGACAGCAAATACCAGGTGTTCTGGCTGCACGTCCCCTACTTTCTGCTGTCCAGTGGCTTCATGTGGCCAGTATGGGAGAAGCCTTGTCCCCCTCTCATGGCACAGAGGCCGGGAAGAGGCTACCCTCTGTCCCCATTCTCCAGTTTATGGTTCATTCTCCTTCAGTAAAGACAGCCAGCCCTTCCCATTCTCTTTCAGACCAGTGGAGCCCTACTGGACGAGTCCATGTAGCAGCTGGCACCCATCAGTGCTGTGTGCCCAAGAAACAGGGCCACAGCTGGACTGCCCATGGGTGCCCATCTGTGCTGTGTGCCCAAGAAACAGGGCCGCAGCTGGGCTGGCCATGGGCGCCCATCTATGCTGTGTGCCCAAGAAACAGGGCCGCAGCTGGACTGCCCATGGGTGCCCATCTGTGCTGTGTGCCCAAGAAACAGGGCCGCAGCTGGGCTGGCCATGGGCGCCCATCTGTGCTGTGTGCCCAAGAAACAGGGCTGCAGCTGGGCTGGCCATGTGGCTCCCTGCACCCGAGACCCAGTTCTTTGCAAGGGGACACTGGTGACTTCCGTTCAAACAGCCACAAAGCTTGCACTTGGAATCTGTATTTTCCCGGAAGAAGTGGCAGCCGTCTACACAAAAGCAAGAGAAAAACAGGGTGGGAGGGAACCCTTCCTCCGCCCTCCTCAGGGAGCACTGTCACTGTGTGCCGCAGAATTACAACCTTGCTTGCTCCCGGGTGCCCTCCCCTTTCCAATGCCGTGGTGTGCACTCTCTGCTCATGCGTGTGCCCTGCTGCTTCTGCAGGCTCATTGCACGCAGTGCCTACCCCTTCTCTTCCTTCTTTCTTTCTTTCTCTTTTTTCTTTTTAGTCCTGTGCATGTATATGTATTTTTAGAGAGAATTTATTGTTTCATCTTTGTTGCTTGCCCACCCTACTTTATTTATGCATTTTCTTTCCTCCATAAATTCCAGCTGGTGTTTACCATTTCTGCCTGACCCTGGCATACACAGCTGTGCTGTTAATGTGGGGTTGTGGAAGCGGATGTGCTTGCTCGTTAACCCTGCAGAAAGGCCCTGCCCGTGTCTGTTCCAGGAACACTACAGGAGGCATTACTTGGCTAGAACTGAAGCAGTGGGTGAGCCCCGAATGGCTGGAAAGGATGTGGCTCCTTTCCCAGAGCTCAGGCACGCACAGGGACAGTTTCACCCCGTCAATGGGCAGCAGTGTTGATGCTTCACTCTGGTCGTGGCCTTGGACTTGGGTGTGGGTCTGCAACCCTCCAGGCTCTGCTACTTCCTGGAGTCAGGGGATCATCTTGAGTGGAAAGAACCTCTGGTGGCCATTCCGGGGGAGGAATCGTAAGTGGAAGCAACTATGGAGTGAGGTGTCCATTCATCAGGTGGTGATGGGAGGAGCAGATGAGGAGGGCACCTCGGAGACCAGCCCTCTGCCAAGGGGCCCCAGCAGATGGTCAAGGGTGAGAGAGGGATGTGTTCAGCTGGCAGGTGGGGCCAGGGCAGGGAGGGGATCTTGTCTTCATGCTGGGTGTGACAGGAAGACGTCAGGAGAGTCAGTTAGGAGGGCCAGGGGCCACACAGCTCTGCGCTTCGAGTTCAGTTCCTTGATCATTTGATCTCGTGGAGGGATTCTCCCTCTCTCTTCTCTCTCAGGACTTTTTCATGTTTTTAAAATTAACACAAAGAGAATAAATTTCAGATAGTTTATAGAATTCTGAGAAATGATTCTTCCTACCCTCTCTCTTAATTTTTAATATTTTGGTAACATTTTTAATTTATAGCCACAGACTTAATGCTGCAATAAATAGGAAGTTCCGCAGGTGAAACATAAATGCCTGCTCTGCAGGACTATAGGCCAGGGCTCTCAGCGGCGCCCCGAGGCGGCAGTCCAACTCACGTTCGCTCAGGGTTTTCCTCTGGAGGCTCTTAGCCGCGTGGGTCTGGCCCTGAGTGGAGGGATGAGCAGGAAACCCTGCTCCTGGGTCTTCTCTCAGGGCTGCGTGGGAACTGAGATCAGGGGCCAGGGACACTCCGTAGAAGGTGACAGACACCTGCCAAGGTGATGTAGGAGGACATCACATCCTAAGAAACAGGCAGAGGAGGTGGGGAAGGGATGTGAGCAAGTGAGATTTCTCCTCCCACTGAGAGGGTGACGGAGACAGCACAGTGCAGGGATGGCCTCAGAGCCGTGCCCGCACCCTAACCATGCACAGCACAGTGCAGGGATGGCCTCAAAGCCATGCACATACCCTAACCATGCACAGCACAGTGCAGGGATGGCCTCAGAGCCGTGCCCATACCCTAACCGTGCACAGCACAGTGCAGGGATGGCCTCAGAGCCGTGCCCATACCCTAACCGTGCACAGCACAGTGCAGGGATGGCCTCAGAGCCGTGCCCGCACCCTCACCGTGCACAGCACAGTGCAGGGATGGCCTCAGAGCCGTGCCCACGCATGTTTACATGCATGTATATTAATGTGCAAGGATGTAGTTACATTTGCACACACACATGCCTGGATCATATGAAGACACACACGTAGGCACAGACTCATTGCACCTGCATCTGGCCTATCTCCTTGTACTTATCTGGCTTTTAAAGAAAAAAATTATAGTTTATTTATTTGAGAATCACAGCTGGACAAAGAGGGAGAGAGATTTTGTCTGCTGGTATGCTCCTCAGATGACCCTAACAGGGAGGCTCAGCCAGCCAAAGCCAGGAGCCTCATTCATGTCACCTCTGTGGGTGGTAGGGCCCCAAACCCTTGGACCTTCTTCCCTGACTCCCAGCAGGACTGCAGAACCAACCTGGCAGGTGTGGGAGTGCTGGCCAGGAAGTCAACAGCAGCTCTGTTCTGTCTTCATTTCCTGGGCTGCTGCCCCAGGGAACTGTCCTTCCGTGGACATTACCGAATCCTCAGAGAGAGAAGGTCACCCAAACACAGTTTGGTAAATAGGGGGCTAATCCTGCTTATTGGAAGTGAGTTTGAAATACGGACGATGCCTGAAGCAGATGGCCTCCCGGTGGTGGTGGGTGGTGGGAGATGCCAGTGGAGTTGCGTTTCCTTCGGGAACATGAATGACGGGCCCTGCCCTAGACTGACCTCTAGGCACACTGGCCCGGGTGGATGCGGCCATGGTCCCCGGTGCCTGCCACGGTTGCAGTGCTTGCGGACATGTGTTCTTGTGAAAGGAGACACAGGTGTGGAAAGAAACAGTGCTTGGGCCCAATGCAGGCCAGTGGAGAGTCATGAGCAGGGCAGGTGGCCCCAGTGCTGCAGCCTTCCACTGGGTCCACCAATGGGGCAGAGGCCCGGGGGAGTCCAGGTGCAGCCTGCATGAGATGAGGACAGGCACACGGGCATGGGCAGAACTCTGGGCAGCCTGTTATCTGCTTCATCGCCACTCTGCTGTTGGACAGGGTGCTGAGTTCTGCACGTGTGGTGCAGCACAGTGCTGTCTTTGCTGTCTGTGACCTGCTTCAGGTCACCTGCTTCAGGCTGCAGTTGTCCCACTTGCTGGGCACTTGCTGTCTTTATGGGCCGTTTGGTCAGCTCGCAGCCTGGGGAAGATAATGCTTGCCTCCCAAGCTCGGCTGTCCTGGCCCAGTCTCCACCACCACTGCATGTTGGCTAGTTTCTAGTCCACTCAGTCATTTCTGCCAACATTCCTTTGGTGTCCACCCTCAGGCCAGTCACCGCAGTGGCTCATGGCTACCATGAGATGTTGTCTGGTGCAGGGGCATGGGCTGCAGACTAGCACAAAGCCTGGGCAGTGCTGCTGGCTGGGTGGCCCTGGGCGGTTGGTATTCCTCTGAGCCTGGGGTTTTTCCCCCACACACAGTAAGGGAATCCAACCTCTGGGGCTTCTGGAATTGAAACTCTCCACGGATGGGTGTGGCCTTCCGCACTTTCCTGCCCCGGGACAGGCTTGGAGTCTTGTCCAGCAGACTGTCACCACCTCCAGCACTGCCCATGGCAGTGGGCATCCTGCTGCTGTAACAAGCCACAGACTGGAGGCTGACAAACACTGGGGGATTTTTAAAGAAAATGATTTATTTAAAAGGCCAAGTGGCAAAGGAGACAGTGTGTGAGGGTGGGTGTTGTTGGGGGGCAGGGAGGGTGATCTTACCTCGCCCACTCTACTTCCCAAATGGCCAGGGGGTGTGAGGGCTGAGGCACTTGGGCCATCTTCCACTGCTTTCCCAGGTCATTGGCAGGGAGCTAGGTCGGAAGTGGCGCGTCTTGGGCTTGACTTGAGGCCCATATAGGGTGGCATTGTCCACTGTGTCAGAACACCCTTCCTAACAATGAATTTTTCAAGAAGAGATTTATTTCAGTTATTTGAAAGGCAGAGTGATCTATTTGTTCACTCCTTAAGTGGTTGCAATGGCCAGGTCTGGGCCATGCCAAAGCCAAAACCCCAGCCAGTTTTCCCACTTGGGCAGTAGGTGTCCAAGCACTTGGGCCAGCTTCTGCTGCCTCCCTGGTGCCTTAGCAGGGAGCTGGATCAGAAGTGCAGTAATGCTCTGGTGTCGACTGAAAATGTCACGAGTGGTTGCTTAACTTGTTGCACCAGAACTCTGGCCCTGAGAGCAAGTGCTTGTTTGCCTCCTGGTCCTACGGGCTGTGGAGTCCAGGGGCCTGCTGGGGGAGAGGAAGGGAGCATGAGAGACAGAGCAGCAAGTGGGTCACATTTACTCCGTCCTCAGGCACACACTCTCATGCAGGGCACATTCGTCCATGCCTGAGGAAAGAAACTGAGTTTGTAAAAGTTCTGCCTCCCTAAAACTGTTCCAGTGACAGTGTGGCCGCAGAGGGAACCCTGGAACCATGCCAGTCATTCTAGAAGGTGCTGTGGCACAGACACGCAGGTGCACTGGCCTTACCACCTAGGAGCCATGCCACCCTTGCTCCACACAGGAATGCATCACATGCCAAGTCCTCGTGCAGCGGCTCTGCGGGGGTGATGCTGGGGCCATCTTCCTGAAGGGGGGACGCCCTAGCTAGGATTGTTGGGAGGGACATAGCTTAACCTGCTAAGAAAGGTGAATATACAGAATATAGCAAGGGGAGTTGGATCAGAAGACAGGTGGGGCAAAAGGAGACTGAGGCAGCCAGAGTCATCCCTGGCTGGCTGGCACCATGCAGTGTCTCTCAGGGTTTGCCCAGTAAGTGGGCTGGGAGAGGGTGACACCATGGAAGTGGGGCACGTAGGAGTCTGGATGGGAGGCTGCAATGCAGGATCTGCAGACCCCATTGAGAGCCTCACTTCTGGCAGCAACGTAGTGAGATCCCAGAGAACACGTGAGAGATGGGCAGGCTGCGGGACACGGCGCCTGATGCAGGGATGCTTGTATGGTCCCACTGTCGCAGGTTTTCCATTAAGCTGTCTGGGCTGTTAATCATTTAGCTAAATGACACATTCACTCCAATAACTAGGAAAAAAGGAATGGACACCTCAGGGGGTAAATGGCACCATGAAAGCCATATTATTTCTGTCATGGAGAACATTTTTCATCTCAAGCTAATAGATTCAGCCACCAGCATGATTTTTTTTTTTTTTAATAAAGGGAATGACTGAGAAGCCCCTTAGCCATCAACTGGTCAGGACAGAACAGGGGTGATAATTATTCTTGTTGTTCTGTGATATGTGTGACCTCAGTCATTGTCACAGCTGCGCCTGCCAGGGATGGTCTCTGGACTCAGGATCCCACAGACCAAGGATCGCGTTTTTGTGTTTTGCGACTGTCACACTTTCAGTGAGTCACAAGACACTAACAACATCGGTGCCCCGCTCGTAAAGTAGTACGGAAATGCCCGAGCCACCGGTCCTGTGTGTAAACACTTGTGAGGTGTGAGGCAGAGTTGAGGAGAGTGCACGGGGCGGGGTGCATGTCCTGTTTCCTGGGGATCAGAAAGGAAATGTCCAGCTCACAGAGGTGACAAGAAGACAGTGGGGTCCTCTGCCACTGGAAACACATAAGGGGCATAGCACACCCTATCGGGCAGTCTGCCATCCCCCTCAGTTCTGCATGCGCCGTTCACAGGCGAGCTGCTTGCACCCACAGCCTGTGCAAGGGCAGGCAGAGCCTCACAGCAAAGTCCCTGATGAGAACATGGACCTGGCCCAGCCGCAGGTGGCAGGTGATGCTCTGGAACCCAGGGTGATTGGCATGTGGGTTTTAGAGAAACACAGCCCGTGCCCTGTGAGCCGAAACAGATGCATGCTGTTTCAGGGCTCGGGTGGAATGCAGTCACCTCTGCCTCCTCTCGCCTGGATGTTGAGTGCAAAGGACTGTATCTGGAGACTTTACCGTACTCTTGATAATTATCAGTGGATGAGCTGCTGAACAACCAGGAACAGTTGAAAAACAGGGAGGAAGGGCAGATTTCTTAAGAGCTGGCATTGTGACGTAGAGGTGAAGCTGCCTGCTGTGATGTGTTCCCAGTGGGCGCTGGTTCCTGTCCAGGCTGCTCCACCTCCCATCTGGCTTCCTCACAATGCCATAGGAAAGCAGCAAAAGATGGCACGAGTGCTTGGGCACCTGCACCCACATGGGAGACCAGCTTCTGACCTCAGCACATACGTTTCTGGAAAGATGCAGACAGACCTCTGCCTGGTGGGCTTATTGACCAGGTGGCCAGTACACTTGTCAGGCCTTCTGGGTACTCCTTCCTCTGCGCACTGTCCTCTCACTGTGGCTAACATACCCTGTCACGAAGCAGCCCACAGCCCCCAGGCCTGAGGTCACAGAGCTGACATTGATTGCCTTCAGTTCCTGTGTGTTGGCCTTTTTTTTTTTAATAGACAAAAATTTATTTTGGTTTGAGTTACAGGGAGAGAGAGATCTCCCATCCGCTGGTTCACTCTCCAAATGGCCACACCATCCAGAGCTGGGCCAGGCTAACGCCAGCAGCCTGGAGCTTCGTTGGGATCTCCCACGTGGGCATGGGAGCACTTGGGCCGTCTTCTGCTGAATTTCCAGGCTGCTGGAAGGGAGCTGGATTGGAAGTGGGGCAACTGGGACTCGAACCAGTGCCCACGTGGGATGCTGGATTACAGATGTAATAGGCCTAACCTATTACATTACAGCACTGATACCCTTCAACCTGCTCTTGATCATGTCCCCCTCCCGCTGTGGCCAGCAGCCACGTCCTGGTCAGCTCTGTTGTCATGGGGATGGACAGCTGGGCCCATCCCTCTCACAGGCCTGGCCAGGGCACTGTTCCTCTTTTCCTTACAGCCCCTTCAGGCCCCTTCAGCGCTTGGACAGCGTAGACTGGGGTTATTACAAGGACGGGAAGTTTTAACCAACAAAGGTGGAAAATTCCCATCAGGGAATGCTTGCTCGTGACAATCGCTGTGTCCTTAGAATGGTGTCACGTCCCAGAGGCTGGCTCATGGCGCCTGATTGAGCTGATGCTGCCTGTCTCCCTGCAGTGTGTCTGGCCTGTTGGCTCACGGGAGGTCCTTGGGGTCTCAGGCCTGCTCCTCCTCATTGTGTGTGGAAGCTGCAGACAGCTCCTCAGGCGGGGAGCAGACTGCTCGCCCCTTCCCTGCTCCTATCCGGTGCTGTCTGTCATGTCAGGTCAGTTGACATTGACTTCCAAAGGCCTAACTCGTGATACACTTTCCCAGGTAAGTGAAAGTGAAGCAGACAGTTGGACAGAAAGAAAACAAGAAGCAGTGAAAGTCTGGTGTAGCATAGTTCACCTGGTAGCTGTCCGGCTCGCTGGCTTCTGTGAGGTCAGATGGAAAATCCCTTCAGTCCAGGCAAGGAAGCCCTCCACAGCCTCCCACGGGTGCTCCCGTGCACCTTCCTGCTCCCGGGCTTCGGATCACCTGAGGGCAGGAATGAGACTCCCACTGTGAGGCTGTGGGCCTTCCCCAGAGAGCCCATCATGACGAATGGGGAGGGGGCAGGAAGCAGTCCGGTTCCGGCTGCCAGCGGGGACAGAGGGGAGTCAGATGCTGCAGGTGTTTGGGAACTGCCGCTCTCCACATAGGGCAGTCCTTCCTCCTTCCCCGCCTGCCTGGAGCCTGTCACTCCCCCGCCTGGCACTGTATCCCTGCTTGCCTGCCATGCAGGGCTCACTGTCATTCTCTGCCGTGCTGCTGGGTGAGCAGGCTGGCGCTGAGGGCTCGCTTCACTGCCGATGATGCTTTGAGTCATTGTGTGTAGCTAAGACCAGGCAGATGCGGTGCCTGCCCTCGGGTGCTCACAGCTGAGCAGTGGCTGGTGGTGGTAAAAGTTCAAACAGCAAGTGCCTGGGAAGCCACAGTGCCTTCCAGGTCATAGCTATTTACAAAAGTGTCATTGAATGAAGAGCTGGAAAGATAGTTAGTTGGCTGTGTGGTTAACCCCCCCCCCTACTCTGCAAGTAGAAGCTCCTGTAATTCCCATGGCATCATTTTCTTTTTAAATATGTATTTTTAGTTATTTATTTGAAAAGCAGAGTTAGAAAGAGTGGAAAGCCATTCAGTTGCTGGTTCACTCAGATGTTTGCAGTGGCCAGGGCTGGGCCGGCCCAGAGCCCGGATGTTGGACTCTGGGTGTTGATGGGTGTGTAGGTGCCTTAACTGGCGACATTGACTGCTTTCCTGGTGTGTTAGCAGGGAGCTGGGTGGGAAGTGGAGCAGCCAGGACTGGAACTGGCACTTGTTGAAGATGCCAGTGTCACAGGCGCCTCGCCCTGCTGTGCCGCAACCCTCGCCCAGCCCAGCAGCCTTGGTCTCTGGCTCACACTGGGAAGGTACTTATTGAGGTCTTGCAGCTGGCAGGTGCTGACTGATGGCCACAGGTCCGTTAGTGCAGGACAAGACACTGGGGTCTCTCCGCTCTGCCACGAGCACGCACTGGAAGTGAGCAGGGTCCCTGACTGCCCTCCGGGGATGTTCGGCCTGTCTCGTTCTCCTGCTAAGCAGCTCAGCCCCTTCCTCCAGCTGTTTGTGTTCTGATCCTGCACTCGGCCCTGCAGCTGTGCTCTGCCTTCCAGATGTTTGCATGTCCTGTTTCTCTGGTCAAGATAAAAAACAGCCCAGAACTGGTGGAGTCAGGAGTAAGCGAAATCAACGACAGGTGGAGCGTGGCCTGGCCTGGCCTGCCACCCTCCAGCTTCGAGCTGCAGAGAAGGGCCTGGCTGTGAGCTCGGGGGGTCCTATGCAGCACTCCGAGGGGAAGCCATCCTCTCGCAGCTTCTGGGAGACCAAGAGGCAGCATGGTGGCTATCAAACAGCTTGACTTGGAGTTTGAACTTGAGTGCCACCATTTGCCACAGCAGGGGGGCCGCTGTTCAGGTTGGTCTGTGTCACAGAGCCTCGTGTGCCTCCTCTGTGAGGTGAACCTGTGTGGGAGGGCTCCATGGAGCACACGGAGCGCTCCTGGCGTGTGCCACCTGCTCTGTCCACTGTGACCGTGCTCTCGCCCCTTGTGGTTCTCACCCCCGGGCTGGAAAAGCAAGACCCATGAGCTCTCTCTTGCCGCCTTCCAGGTCACCGATGAGGAGCCCAGCTCCAACCACACCGTCATGATCCAGGAGACCCTCCAGCAAGCCTCCGTGGAGCTGGCTGAGCAGCACCATCTGGTGGTGTCCTCCGACGACGTGGAGGGCATCGAGACGGTGACCGTGTACACGCAGGGCGGCGAGGCCTCGGAGTTCATTGTCTACGTGCAGGAGGCCGTGCAGCCCCTGGAGCAGCCGGCGCAGGAGCTGTAGAGGACAGCAGCATTGCACGGCCACGGCTGTGGGAGCCTGGGAGACCACCTGCCCGCCTGGCTCCCAGAGTGGCACGCTCTCCCTGCCCTTCCTGCCTAGCAGCCGAGATGGGACTCTGCTGATCCTTCTTTGGGTGGGCAGGGCCATGGGCATCACCAGCAACCCTGGCTCCCTGTCCCCAGCCCACAAGTATGCCCTTGTCCCGTAGTGTCTGCCTCTGGACAGGCTTATGTCGCCTCCCCCATGTGCCCTGCCCATGCTGGCTTTCCCTGCTTTGGGACCCAGAACAGAGACTCCCCGTCTGTTCCTTGAGCCACATCCCCAACTCCGTGACCCCCAGCCAGGGGCCCAGACCTCATCAGGGACCGCTATGCAGTACGGTGAGGAGGAGAAGCCATGACCAAGGAAGTGACCTTACAGTGGGAGAATCACCACTGGGTGGGGGAGGGTGGGGTTGGCCCAGGCTCTGTGGACACAGTCGCTCCAGCTCGGGGTCCTGGGCCATCAACACATGAAGTTATCACAGCCTGGCTCCTATTCCAGGGTCTTATCTTGCCATCTCAGAATTCTTTCAAGAAAAATGCACTTTTCACTTCTAACCTCCCATTCTAAGGAGGCGAAGTGGATGAAATAAAAGCCTTTGCTGCCCTGGTCCTTTGCATGCTCTGTTATGGGGGATCATCTATGCTGCTGAGACTTGGACCCAAGTGGACAAGGGCACCCAAGGCCTTGGCAGCTGAGACGTGGGCTGCCCGTCTCCTCCTCTTGAATCTGGGAGGAGCAGGTGGCTGACACCCAGGAGTCACAGCAGGTGCTCGTGGTGGAGCCCACACTTTGGAGGTGGAGGCATTGAGTACAGTCCTGCCACACCTGTGCATACTCGGGTTCCAGAAGCCTTCACCCACCCTCACTCCCTGAGGTCGACTGTGACATGCGGATGCTGCTTCCGATGAGCACGTGGGCAGGTGAAGCCACAGCCAATCTGTGGAGGAGTGGAGAGCAGAGGTCGTGGCCCCTGCACTTGCCTTCACTGTTAACAGCCCCTCTGAGTTCCTAGCAGGGCCTGAGGCAGCCTCATGGGGGACAATGTCCAGGCTGCTGCTATCAGCAAGAAGGCCCAACTTATTGTCCCAAGTAATGAAGATGGAAGTGCTTCCAGTATCCAGAGGGAGTAGGTATTGTGAGCCAGATGGGCCTTGAACCTGTGGAGACAGGATGGGAGGAAGTGCACAGGGGGTCTGACAGAGTGGCCACGGGAGCATAATTCTGGAGGCGGGCAGTGTGGGTGTGGGCTGTGGGCCAGGAGCATTCCCACGCAGCTGGAGCTGTGTGCTAGAGGCCAGGACGCGAGGTGCCGACTTGATCCCCTCGTCTGTGGGGACGCAATGACGTGTGATGCGCCAGTGAGAGTGTCAGAGCCAGGCTCCAGCCAGAGTGGGGTGTGTTCAGAGAGGAGGCCGAGGAGCTGGGCTCACCCCGACTCCATTACTCAGGTGCTGTGAGCTCTTCTGCCGTGTCCTGGGTGGGACTGCCCAGCCCTGGTTTATGGGGAGAGCCCCCCGAGCCAAGCCCACGTGGTCAGTAGAGGGCCAGGTGTCCACATGCTCTAGCAGCTTCCTGTGTTCCATGGGAAGGTGGCGGCGGCGTGGGTGTCCCCCATGTCCTCTCTCAGAAGCTGGGCCGTGGTGGCAGAGGGTGGCCCAGAGGCAGCAGGGTGCTTGCATTCAGGCTGTGCCTCGTGGGTGCACACAACCTGGAAATGCAGACACACAGCTGAGGGTCTGTCTTACTCCTGGCTGCCATTCCCTTGTGGGCATCTGGGTGGCAGGGCCAGGAGGGCTGGTTGTCCATGCCCCTCATGAGGAGCGAATGCTGAGGTCCGAGCCATGGAGTACATTCAGATGACCATGCGGTGCAGCCTCCTCCCCGACCTCCTTCCCGACAGACCCTCTGCCACTCTGTCCTGCTCTCTCCGGACTACTTCACTTCTAACCTCCCATTCTAAGGAGGCGAAGTGGGTGAAATAAAAGCCTTTGCTGCCCAGGTCCTTTGCTTGCTTTGTTACGGGGGGAATCATCTACGCTGTTGAGATCTGTGCCTGTGACCAATGTGCCCTCTTCTGCCTGGCTCTCTTTTTGGAAGCTCAAGATGGTGGCTGGTGGAGAACCTTGCCCCAGCCTGTCCTTGGTGACCCTTAAGGTTAGCAAGGCCGCCTCTGGTGACTGCAGGCGGGCAGGGTTCCAGATCCCTCAGCTACCGTTGGTATTTTCTGTGCCTTGTCACCGCTGTCAGCCCTGGCAGCAGGACGGGGAGGTAGGCACTGAGTGGGGGGCAGGGCTGTGAGGCCAGGGTCCCCTTGTAAGAGTGAGTGTCACCCAGAACAGGAGGCCCAGGGCCAGCCCGAGACCAGAGGTAGGGCAGAGAGCAGAGAAGGAATCCCTGGGACACTTGGGGCTGGTGGGACATGCTGAGGACAGTGTAGGCAGCCCCTGGCCCCCTTTCCACTTAGCTGCCAGCAGCTCTCACATTCACACTGGCTTTGCCTCCATGTCATGCCCTCACATCCCAGCTCTGATCTGTTCACACAGGCCGGGCTCTGGTGAGCAGACTGCCCAGGCAGGACAGACATCAGCTGGGATGTGATGTGGGGAAGCCGCACCAGCTCCCACCTGGTAGTGCAGAGGCAGATAATAACGGCACGGGATCTGGCCAGCTCCCCAGATGCCAGGAACTCAGCAAGGAGTTTCCTGTATGTTCTGTGTCCAGTTCTGGGAAGAGAGCAGGTGCACACCACGCAAGCCGTAGAGGAAGACCTTCCAAACAACCCCATTGTGGGGCGAGTTGGCGGAGAATGTTTGCATGGGGGTGGAGATACAGCTGGGCTGCTCGGGGTGTGGTCTCTGTCCCACAAGACTTTGCCACAGCAGTTTGAGCTGTGGGGCTACCCTCCGTGTTGCACATCTGAGGAGGCAGTGAATCCATTTTTAACCTCTCTCTGCAGGGCTAATTTAGCCAATTAGTGTTTGTTGTAACATATGCATATTTAGAATGCATCAGCTTTTGTCACTAATGATTTTTACCTCATTCTTTAGTTCTGTCTTTCAAGGCTGCAGGGAAAACATCATTTGGTTCCACAGGCATTTCCCCCTCCACCCCATTTAAAATTTCAGAATGAAGTGTCTGTCTTGCCTTGAATGGAATCTGAGTTGGCGTCTCCCTGCTGCTGTGTCGCAGCTGTAAGGCAGAGCAGGTCTTTGCGAGTCAATTAAGTAGACGAATACATTGCTGGAGGGGGAACCCGTGCTAAGGGGGCACTCTACTGTGCATCACAACATTTTGTAAGTAAATTATTTTCACGTCAACCTGGTCCTCCCCTCTTAGCCATGACTAGGACACGTTGGGGTTTGATTTAGAAAATTCTAATCTATCACTGCCACCGTTTGCACGGCAATTTAAGGCTTCGGTGGTTTCTGGTAGATTACAGTTGTCCCATGTCCTGCAGGCTAAATAAGCAGCGACAGCTTGGTCTGTTGTTACCATCAAGCAGACAAAAGGGAAGAGAAAGGACTGTGCAGACAGAAGGAGGCAGGGTTGGACTGGAGCCAGGTTGGGGACAGTGGCACTTGACGCCTCCCATGCTCCCATCCCTGGGCCCCTAGCACTGGACCAGAGATGACCCAGACAGCAGTGCTGCCTGTGGGGAGGCTTGTGCTGGGCCAGAAGGGCTGGTGGTGGAACTGTCTGTGATGAATGGGTCCCATTCTACAGATGAGCAAACTGAGGCTCAGGGAGGGAAGAGGGCTCATCAGAGGAACAGAGCCCATGCGTGCCGAATGCCGCTGCCAGGTGCCTTGGTGAAGCGTGTGCTGAGGAGACCGCGGTCCCTATTGCAGGCCTGGGAGGGCCTTGTCCTTGATCCTGCACCCTTGATGAGGTCAGCAGGGACCCCTGGCACACAGCATTGCAGGTTCACTCACTGCCCAGACCAGTTCTTTACACTGTGTTCCGTGGGAAGTGGGGGCAGCGGAATGAGAGCAGCAGAACAGGGCACACTCCCGTGGTTCTGACAAGGAGCACCCAGTGGCCTGCAGAAGAGCCTGAACCTTGGATGTCCCAGTGCCAGACGCCCTGTGCTGTTCCCTCCGACTGAGGTGCCTTGCCCGTGCAAGCACAGCGTTCCTGAAACACTTGTGCACCAGGAGTCCTCTGCTCCTTCCCTCCCCCCTCATATCCTTCCTGGTCCTTCCTGCCTGCGGCCTCACAGTGGGCTGTGGATACCCACTCTTAGGGCTATAGGGAGGCTTGATGCCCGGGACATGCTGGCAGAGGCGATGTGGCAGCATAGGGCAATCTTGCTATCAGGGCCCTGGCAGCACCTAGCATCTCCCTTGTCCTAACCAGGCCAGGTCTGTTCCCACATGGTTGGAATCGTGCTGAGCACAGAATAGCTTCAGCAGGAGGTGTTTGCCAAGTGCCCGCAGTGTCAGTCCTCCACTGGATGTTCTGCACACGTCACAGACTGCCTGTATCACCCATTTCACAGATGTAGGCATGGAGGATCCAAGCAGTTACCTTGCTCTGAAGGGAATGTTTACATTTGCTGGGGATGAAACTTAAGAGATATGAATATATACGTGTCTGGCCTCAAATGCCTCTCTTTCAGCTCTCTATTCTCAGCCTGCGCCTTCTCATTGCCTTGGTGTGGAAGCAGGTGGAACCTGTTAGCTATCAACTGAGCCCTGCAGTAGCCCAAGGAAGCTGGGAAGTGGTGCTCGCCATGGCGATAATGCGCCAGCAGGGGGAGCCAGGAGGCCCCGGCTTACCCGAGGCAGCAGGTGTGGAGGGCTGGTGGTGGACTGACCTCAGGGATGGCTCTTCTGTAGTTCTCAAACAGCTCCAGTTCACCAGAGCTTTGGGCGCAGGGGAAGCTTCACCCACACCTCGGCTCTCCCAGCTCTGGGCCCCGGGGACACGTCTTTGGGCTTCATCTGTGAAGTGGGAGTACGATGTGTCCATCACATAGACGGAGGTAAGGTAGGCCTCCGCTGCATGGCCCCCCACTGCCTCAGCGCACCTGTGACCAGAGGTCAGCCTGGCGGGGTGCAGGGAGGGTTGTGCAGGGCACGCTGGAGCCTCGAGTCCTTTCCCATGTTTGTCATGGAGTGTCTTCCACTGTCTGGGCCTTCTTCTCTTTTCCAGACAGCAAGAGCTTGCGGTTGGAGGGTCTCTGAGGTTCCCACCTAACTTGTGCACCGTGGATTGGCATCGGCCCTGGACTGTGCCTGGGAAGGAGGAGCCTGCTCTGGGGCACCTCTGCTGCACAGCTCCCACGCTGCGTGTCCTCTATTTCATCACGAGTGGGATGTCCGTGCGAGTCACCAGGGTTCAAGCATGCAGCAGTCCAAACCTTGTCGCCCAGTACCATGATGTTCCACCATGTACCCAGCGGGTTCTTAAGGTCTGGCAGGTGCTCTTGCTCCAAGATAGGATTTGGCTCTTCTTGACCTTGAAGGAGTCCCTGAGTAAATATTTTAGGTATTGTGGGCTCTGGCAAGCTTCATTGCTGCACGTCAGCTCTGCTGCGACAATGTGGAAGTGGCCTCGGGTAGGATGCTAATGAGTCTGGGCTGTTGTGCTGCAGTGAACTCGGCAACAGCAGGTGGTGATGGAGATTGGCTCACCTGCCCTAGGTGCTGGACTGCACTGGCCTGCGGCTCAGGGACCGCACAGGTGTTTGTAGTTTGGCTTCCAGCAGCCAGGTAATCAGATTTCATCCCAACAAATGCCATGTCACTTCCCAGAGGAAGAAGTGGTGTGGCTGGTGGATGGCACAGCCTTTTCTGCTGGGATGGGAGTGAGGTGGAGAGGGACGGGGGCTGGCATACACTGACACTGCCTGCAATTCCCCCTGGTCTCGGAGCTTTCGGCCCTTGTCCTGGGGAGGGGACAGGGCCGTGGAGCCGTCCAAGGTTCCTGGCTGCAATCAAAGCGGATTTAGTGGCTTCTCATGCCTGTGATGGTGCCCAGAGGAGAACGAGATGGGCGGGAAGAGCCAATAATTAAATGGCTGGGGAAATGAGGAAGGTTGTATGATTGTGACAGGGTGCAGTGGAGGCCCCCAGCTCAGGGTGCATTAGTTAAGTTGGTGCTGTGGTCTGAGGCCCTAGGAAGTCTGCCCCAGGTGAATTTGCCCTCAGTGCAGAGGCCACTGCCTGCCAGGTCTCCTTCCTGGTCTCTGCTCCAAGCCACGTGCTCGTTGCTGCTACGGCCATTTCCAGGATGGGCTACTCTTAATTAAGTTGGACACACTGCAGTTTTTTGCAGACATGGTGGATGCCTGCTCTCTACCTGAGCCAGGAGTGGCTCTTCTGTTTGTTCCTTTGCCCCTTGGCAGGGATGGGTCTCCCTAAAATCTGCGCTGCTGACCATGAGCTGCCGCCATCCAGGCCCCCTGTCCCCACCCCCACTCAACCCCAGCTCACATCAGAACCAAGTGTGAACTGCGAACCTGACTCTGGGTCTGTGTTAACCCGTGCGGTGTGTGCCCTTTTCCCGGACCCTTCTGCAGTGTAAAGGCACTTCTCCTGGTCTCTTGATGTCTGCCTTGTTCCCCTCATCACCAACTCACCCACTCTTGGATGTGCAGTGGTGGCTTCCTGCAGGTGAGACACGCTGTCAGCCTCACCAGGTGGAGTGCTCTACTTCGCTGCTGAGGACTGCTGCGTGCCATCCATACCCGACACTTGTTGTGGGCTAAGGAGTTGATTAGCGCTCATTGAGCTGGGCAGGAACAGGAACTGGGCTTTGGACTCATCTGTATCCTATATTCTGCTAAATGAGGATGTGGTGGGAGAGTATATAAGGAGCGGTGAAAGAGCAATAAAGGGAGACTTCGCAGAGACTTCCACCATCGCTGGTCTCCTGTCGGTGCTTCATCCCTAGACCCTGTCCCTGTCCACGTTACTGGCTCTGCTGGTTGGAGCAAACGGCGCCTAACATGAGGCATGGCACCAGTGACAATCTGAGGGACCCCTGGACCTATGAAGGTAAGTTTAGAATTTAAAAATTTTTGTAGGAGCATAAGTGATTTTATCCCCAGACCCTCTTCCTGTCCTAGAGCAGAAGGGACGATCTGAGGGACCCCTGGAACTTTGGAGGGGCATTAATGATTTCATCCCCAGACCTTCTCCCCATCCTGGGGCACGAGGAATAATCTGAGGGATCCCAGAAATTCAGAGGCAAGTTAAAAAATTTTGCAGGGACATAAGTAAAACTTATCATGGGGCAAGAACTCGGTCAAGTGCAGATGATTCAGGAATCCAGATCTGCTCCAGTCACAGGCACCGACACTAAGCTTAAGGCCTCGCAGAAGTTCGTTGAAGCTGTCTGGGCTATCCCCATGGTTTGCTCTCCTTGTAGCCACCTTTTACCTCTGGTGCTTGGTAAAGAATGCTTTGCCATCTTCTCAAGCGGTGGTGCAACCCTTTCTTGAAAAATTATACATAAGAAGGGGCAGGGAGTCACAAGGACAACAAACCAGGGTAAAAAAGGGGAAGGAACCCCAGGCCAAAGTCTGGAGAAACTGCGCAAAGAAGGTTTTGGTCTCTTGTAACTCTTAAAGTTTCATTTGTGATATTTTAAAAAATGTGAAATTTTATCACAAATAACTTGGAATAGAATTAAACTCTAATACACTATTAAAATATTTCAATGTGTAAGTTAATGTGGTATTCATTGTGTACAAAGCATTTTTACGTGTTAACGTGATTCTGGTCTGTCAGCTGCTTATCAAATATCTCACTACTTTAAATTGGTAAAGGTTTTGTATTTGTTTTAAAGGTATTTGAGTGATTTCGTGTCAATAACTGAATCTAATCTATAATGTGTTTGCTAATTTTAACAACAAAAAATCTTGTTTCAGATTTTTTTTAATCATCTATAAAAAGGCATCCAAGAATTTAAGTTTCAAATTTTAGGGCTTCCCTTGGTATTCTAATGAGGCCTCAAGAATGCCAACAGATTTATCTCCTGTTTTGTGGAGATAGTTAATCAGGTTGATTGAATTATATTGATAATTTGTAAATGAATGTGACACACACCCCAGAGTTTGGGACACTAAAGTATGTGTATGTTACTGGCAATGCTTGCTCTAGATTTATTCTAGCTGTTCTTCAGACGTGGAAAGAAGGCAGGCATGCTCTAGCCCAGTGCAATGCATATTTTTCCAATGGCCCCTACTATATCAGCAGTAAGTTTTATGATTTTGCTGCTTCCCACCATATACAACTAATTAGAGACATTCCTTATAATCCTCAAGGACAAGGTATTGTGGAATGCACCAACAGTACTGTCAAGGATTACCTTATTAAAACAAAAAAGGGGGACCTGTTGTGGGCTAAGGAGTTGATTAGCGCTCATTGAGCTGGGCAGGAACAGGAACTGGACTTGTGGCTAAAACCACTTAATTGGACTTATCTATATCCAATATCCTGTTAAATGCGGACGAGGGGGAAGAGTATATAAGGGGAGGTGAAGGGGAAATTAAGGGAGACTTCGCAGAGACTTCCACCATTACTGGTCTCCTGTCGGTGCTTCATCCCCAGACCCTGTCCCTGTCCACGTTACTGACTCTGCTGGTCGGAGCAGACATTCACCAAGAACCCTTTCTGCCCGAGACCTGGGCAAGACTCCATATTGGCCCTCACCCTGATCCCAGCTGGCAGGGCAGAAGGATCACTGGGGAATTACAGGGGCAGGAGATAAGTGAGGATGTTTCCAAGGGCTTTGGGGCAGGGGAGGGCTTCACCCCGGCCTGGAGGTTGATGGTGCTGCGTAGTCAAAGCTGAGTCTTCCAGCTTGTGCAGGATTCAGCCAGATGACAGGGGTGGCATGGGCACAGGCCGAGGGCTGGGCAAGGTGGTGGGACCTGCGTGCCTGAGGAAGCAAACAGGAAGTCAGACCAAGATCGGGACAGGTGCACAGAGCAGTAGGGTAAGAACCCCCGTGATGTGCTCCATGACTCCCCACAGCTCCAGAAAACCTGGGGGGTGGCCCTGAGTAAGCACGGCTGGGCCTCTGTCCCTGCCCATTGCACAGGGGGCCCAGGGCAGAGTCGCTGCACTGGGCCTGAGGACAGTGTTGGCTCACTGGCCACAGCTGCCATGGGCAGACAGGAGGCACTTGCTCCAGGCGAGGGCAGCAGCTGCTCTGGCCGCTCGGCACTCCCCATCTGAGGGGCTGTTCTGCAAGCAGGGGAGCAGTAATTCACATGTCTCTGCTTGGTGTCACCAGCTCCAGTGTCTTCACAGACTTGTGTATGAGTAACCTCTGAACTTGACCTTTAGCCCTGCACTGTGAGCCTCCTGGTGAGGATAGGCTGACAGGTTCACTCCTGCCTGGGGGCATTCCTGCTACCTTTCTTCTCACTGCCCAGTGTGGCCCCCGGCTTCCCCAGGGGAGTGTCCGAGGTTGCATCCCACGGGACTCATATCCCCGTGCATGACGGTGGCCACGCATAGGAGCCTGTTGTCAGTAGCTCAGAACTGGCACATGAAGTGAGGGTTCTCTCCGACCATGTCCACAACAGCCTGGGCTCCCCGCAAGAGGCATGCTGTGTACCATGCATCCGTTCAGTCAGCAAATTGTAATGGGGACCCAGTGGGTACCAGCACTGTCCTGGATCCCAGGGGACAACCTTGCAGAAAGCTTCAGCCTGAACTGGCAGCGAGCACATGTAAATGAGATGAAGAGGCAGGAGAGGAGGAGGATGAGTATCCTCTGGAAAAGTAAACTGGGTTAAGAGGAGGGAGAGTAGCTGGAGAGAGTATCTCACTGCATGGTCAGGAGTGGTCTCCATCAGGAGAGAATTTGGCAGAATCTGCCTAGCATGAGACCGTAGGCAGGCACCTGGCATGAGGGTTAGCAGGTACCGCGGGAGCAGGGACTCATGGACCTTATCCTGGGGTGGCTGGAGGCAGTGTCTCTGCAGCCACTTAGGGAGAAGGACAGAGCACCATGGAATAGTTGGTGCAATCGGAGGGCACCCTGCTGGCCTTGCAGACAGAGTGGCTGGTGAGCAGGTCGGAAGGAGCCCTGCTGGCCTGAGAGACCAAGAGTGGCTGATGAGATCAGAGGGGGCCCTGCTGGACGTGTGGACGTGTTTGCTTCTCGGTGAGCCTGTCACTGTGGTAGAGCCTCAGGAGTTAGGTGTGGCATCGGCTGGTTTATGCTCTGAAAGGATAATCATGCAGAAAATAGCTCCGTGCAATGCAGTTTGACACCTACGTGTTTTCTATATACGATCACATGTAAATCATCTTTGTGTCTTTCTTCTTCCTCAGACATAAGCAGAGATGCTGTGTTGCTGGGCAACCTGTTCTTCCACATCCCCTGCAACCTGTGGAACTTTGTGCATTGTGCATTTTGCATTGGCTGTGTTCTTCACAAACCTTTGTGTGATCTCATGCAGGCTGACTCCCGCGCCGCCCCATTGCAGGATGTGTTTTACAGAATTCCTTGTTTTAACCGCAGCAAACATGAGACCTCTCCCCCAAGGCGGGGCCCACCATTGTATGGCTTTGAGCTTCACCTCCGTTCTGCAGCAGGCACCAGGCCCAGTGCTGCTTTCTGGCGTTGCCAGTCTGGGCTGCCCAGTTTCTTTCCCACCAAGAGAAACTGTGAGATTAAAATTGGATCAAGCATGGATTGGTGCTCTGTGTTAGGGACTTGGAAAACTTCACCATGGTGGGGAGGGCCTTGGATATCTCCCGTTTGGAGCCCATGAATCCCACAGAAGGGACTGGATAGCGGGGAGATGCAGTCTTGCACCGGGCCACTCGGGTCAGGAGGCTGGCCTCTGCTTCCTGTTGGCACCACCACCTGAATCGGGACACAGGGCAGGGTGCTGTGGGCACCAAATCCTGTCATCCTTCCAGGTGGGCTTCCCTACCCACTGATGGTGGGCTGGGTTTGCTTATGTCATATGGGTGGGCTGATGAATATTCTGTAGAATATTCAGGGAGTTTTGTTAATTTTCTGTTGATGCCATAATCACTGAGCACTAATTTAGTGACTTAACACCTGTGGGAAGGAATACTCACCTATGGACCCAGAGGAACAAGTGCGGTGATAGCAAGGCTTTGCTCTTACTAGGAGTCTTGCACCTACAGCTTCAATGCCCTTTCTCACATCAATGAAGTGATGTTGTCATAGGTGTTGGGGTTTAGGGTGTGGCTATCTTTGGGGTTTTCTGTGCCTCAGCGGGGCTCTCTGCAAATTCCTGGGCTCTCTTCTCTGTGCAGGACCCCATACTCTGACACTCTGTCTTGTGAAGGCTTCTGTGCTCTTAGCTCCACCACCTCAGCCTGGGGAACCCGTCTGTGTCTCCTCTGCCCCTCTGCTGTGGCGTGGAACGTTAGGGCACGAACCTTGGATGACCATGGGCTCAGTATAACCTGTTAGCAGGCACCATTCATTGCCTAAAATGCAGCAACTTAGAGACTTGTTTCACATATTTGTGTTTAATAAATTTGATAGTTTCACTTTGAATGTCTCCACCTTCCTCTCCTCTCTCTGACCCAGCTGGGGGAGCGGTGGTCAGTGCACTTCCCAGTTCTGCATGCCAGAGAGGAACGTCTCCATGAGTTTGTTTAGAAGGACAGGATGTGATAGAAATGTTGCTGTTTGACCTCCAAGGCTGCGTTCCTGGGAAAGTGTGCTCCTGAGATGCGTGCTGGCGGAGGCCGCCTTCTCTGAGAGGCCCACAGAGAGGGCAGAAGTGGGCATGCGGCTCGTGAGGCCAAAGCTGCCTCCACTGCCAGCCACAGGCAGAGCCTTGTTAGATGCCTGTCCTAGTCGAGCCTTCTGGTCTTGATTTTGAACAGGGGTGTGGGCTTGAGGGAATAACCATGTAGTGGAGCCTAGTGGGAGACCATGACACCTTGCTTCGCAGGCTACTGTGTTGTGTCGATAGTAGCAGACACTGGAGCTCCCCGGGAAGCTGACAGTGAGGCCCATCTGCTACCAGGGAAGGAGGGGCTTCTTGGATCTTGCCATGCTGTTGAGGAAGTCTCTGGGGGAGGGGGAACTCACATGTGCCCATGGACCAAATGCGGTGGGAAGAGCTATGTGCTGTGTGCCAGGCACCTTGCCAGGGGATCCACTCAGGGCCGTCCTGTGAAGTGGCTGTGGAGTCCATTTAATGGGTGAAGTGGACAGCGGCTGTGAGAGGTGAGTCAACTTTCCCAGCCAGGGAAGGTGATGGGGCAATCTTACTTCAGGCTCCTCCTGCTCCCTGGGGTGCAGGAGTGCCCCCTGCTGCTCCTGATGGCAGTCATGGGCCCCACAGCAAGGTCCTCTGCCACCCTCAGCTGTGTAACCACACAGCTCCATCAGTGCCCATGCTGCCTTCCCACCATGCTCCTGAGCCCTGGGAGGATGGCAGAATCCCTCTGCCTGGCCTGAGCCTGCCATCTGCCCTCAGCAGCAGCTCCTGGAACATCCCAGGCAAAGCATGTACTGCCATGCTCGGCTTTAACCCCTCCATGGTGTTGGGGTACCCATGGAGGGAGTGGGGAGGTACCCAGTCCAGGATTGCCCAGGTCTGCCTGCAGCTGGATAAGAGCTACCACAAAGGCAAGGCCCATACATAGGGTTTCAAAGTCATGCCAGAGTGGGTACCCCCAAATACCAGGAGGAAGGGGAGGTCACATCCCATTACCTTTTTTGTTTAGTTGTTGACTTTTAAAAATATTGTTTATTTAAAAAGCAGAGTTACGGAAGAAGACAGAGACGGAGATACTCTATTTGCTAATTTAGTCTTTGACCTGCAAGTCACATCTACTCGCCACTCTCCATGTGGCAGACTCAGGTCTAAGCCTTTTGCCACGTGCTCTCCTCTAAAAGCCCGTCTGTAGCCGAGGAAATGGAGGCCTGGAGAGGTTGTACCAAGTGCACATGCCATTCAACCCTTCCAATATGCTACACACTGCTAGTGCCAGATCTCCTGCCATTTCCTATCACATCCTGTGGCCCACGCACCAGAGACCAGGCGTGGAGGAAGAACTAGGGCCAGTGATGGAGCTGAGTACTGGGCATCGGAGGCCAGCAGCTAAGTGGTAGAGTGGAAGGACCAGTGAACAGAGACACAGCCATCACATGACGACAGGAGGCTCTGGGAATCCGCTCCATGGGCAGGGCTAATCATTGAGTTTTCCCATTTATGGCTGCCCAGCTCAGATAGCCTGATGATCCATTGGTGAAGACCATCATGTCTCTAGAGGCACCTCTAGAGGTCCCAGGGACAGCCATGCAGTGGGTGCTGGGGCTCTGATCTTATCTCTGCACCCTGTGTAAGCCTGGCTTGTCAATACCCAGCCTGTATATACAAGGCACAGGATTCAGGTTATTGCCAAAGATGAAAGCAGAGATTTCATATTCACTGCATCAACAAGGGGCCAGGGTTGGAAATCTGTGGCCTTACCTACCACCTGCCACATGAACATTCACCCTCATCTCATATATCACACACACTAATGCCATGCACCACACATACAATAACATCCCCAGAACACACATGTACCACATGGCCCCTGTATACCACACACACACACACACACCATATACTGTGTCCACACACTCCACACAATGCAGCACACACTCGTGTGGCAGCAGCAAAGGAACTGCTCACTCTGAGGGGGTGCATTTCCTGTGCCTGACGACACATGTATCCATGCTCTCCCTGCAGACGATAATGTTTCTCCCCAGCACCTGGCCACCAAATGAAGGCAGATTCCAGGAAGCTTTGAAATGTTCCAAATGCAGCTTCAGATGCACACACTTTGAAGATTAGCACAAGGTTTAATTCTCCTCCTCTGAACTCTAACTTCTAAATTATTTTTAAACTGTTGGTCTAGAAACGCTCTGCACTCGGTGAATTCTAGGAGCAGTGCAGGCTTGTAGAGAGGGCTGTCACTCACTCAAGTCTTCTGTGTGAAGTGGATTGATAAGCAGGGCCAGATAATCCCCCTTCCTACAGAAGAGATAGGAGAGGTGTAGAGACCAAGGTGGCCAGGGGCAGGTCACCTCTGCCTTCCCCATCCATCCAGAGGATACAGGAGGAGCCCCAGGCAGGTTTGCTCCACACCTCCAGGAGGGCTCTCCTCTCCATCAGGGTACAACGTCACTGTGTTCAGGGTTCTCTGGGGCACATGGCCCAGGACATCAATGGTCTTGTATTCCTCACCCTCCATCTACTCTGCTGTTCTCCAACACCGCTGCTAGGCTGGATCCAACTTTTGCCCCCAGAATATTTTTCACCCTGGAGGTCGCAGTCAGCTCCCTGGCCTCATGTGTGTTTTGCAGGCATCCCTGCTCGCTGTCCAGCAAGCCAGCATTACCCTCGGCCCAGGGCTCCCTGCACCATCTCGGTCCCTCGTACTTCCTGCTGACTGATGCCTCTGTGCCCCTCTCCCCACAGCCTCCACTTGCACTTCCTGCTGCATCCCACCAAGAAGGTAGATACTTTGCTTTGCTTGTTGCTGAATTTCCAGTACCCTGCACCATGCTGTAATACCATAGATATTCTGTAAATATTTTTTAAAAAAAACCTATATAAAATGGAAATGGAACAATATACATCAATAGGGAGCTGAAAGGAGAAAGAATGACTCTTAGAGTCATTCTGAGCTTGTGGCTCTGCTGTGTGATCTGAACTGTCATCCCACTTCTGATGTGAGTCTGTTCTGCCCCTCCCCACCGCTGTCTCATTGGTCAGACTGTGTGCTGGCGCTGTCCTAAGGCACAAGGACCCATTCACCTGGCTGAGTCCAGATCTCCACCTCCTGGCCCAGGAGATAGCGTGGCCTTTGGGAGATCAAAGGGGCCTGCAAACAGGATGCTATCCTGCACCTCTTCAGCTGGTCAATGAATGGGAAAGTGCACGCAGTCACTGGGACAATCCACACCAAGAGTGTGGTGGGACGCAGGACAGATGCGTGAACACACATCTATCCTGCACAGCACCTGTGCTAGCACTCAGAGTCCAAAGGGCAAAGGCTAGACTTGCACCTGATAGGCTGCTGCAGGAGGGGCAGGAGCCAATCAGCATGAAGGCCTGCATCCCAGGGGCCAGCGCTCCAGATGGTACTTCCTGGCTGAAGGAGACAATGGGAGGAGGAGGATCAATGGCCCCACTGTAGCCCTTTGATTTGGGGTGGGTGGAGGGACAGGCCTAGAGGGGATGTCAGCATTTGTCACGGGCGTGTCAGGCGCTGCATGACATGGCAGGCAGGCGCTTTTGGTCCCAGGCAGAGGAAGGGACGGGTGGTTCCCCAGAAGAGTCGGTAGCAGATGCTGGGGTCTAGGAAAGGGCGTCTCTTATATTGTGACCCTCTCGTCATTTGGCTGTGGCATGAATTATGAATGAATGGCTATAAGGGCCACCCATGCGCAGACATGCAGAACTGAGCAGTGCCGTGTTTTTTGTGCTGTGTTGATCAGGAATGGAAGTGGTGTCAATTCGTGGACTGCCATTTCTTTGTAATGACCTCCAAGATGATGTGAACAGTCTGTGGAGCACAGAGCAGTCCTGGGTTGGCTTCCTCGGCCCCTCACTCCCCTTTCTGAATTCCCTCTTTCTTCCTGCCCTTCCCTCTGCCTGAAGGATATTGTCTGGCCTGCCTGCCCACTGCTGTGGCTGTACCCTAAGCAGCTCTGGGCTAAGGCTTGCCAGAGCGGAGATGCACCAACTGTTTACCCTGAGGGGATGGAATTTGCACCTTTCATCTCTCCTGATGCGTCATCAAGGATGGAGCTAAGACAAAGCAGGGAACACAAGGAGCATTTTTTCTTTTTTTGCCTCCAGCCCAGCCCAGCCCTGACCACCTCCCAAATAAGGTATTCTGTGGGCTAACGTTTCCCGAAGCTCAGCAGCACTTAGCACTGCTCCTGTGGATGCAGGAATCTGAAGTTGCAAGTCTTACATTCTGAGCCCCCAAATCTTGTGCACCTGCCTGCCTCTGTTCTCAGATTCCCTCCCTCCCCGTGGCAGACACTGGTCATCAGACTTCACAGCCTTCTCTGACCCTAGGCCTTTGCACCTGCACTTCCCTCTGCTTGACCCCTTCCCTCTTCCTTGGACAGTCTCTGCTCCAACTCGTCCTTCTCTGGGAGGTCTACCCCAATCTGCCTTCTGTGAGCTCCCAGAGTCCCTGTTGAAGTTAGACTTCCCTGGAGCCAGGTCCCAGAGCATCATTCCGCATTGTGTGACTGACCGAGGATAAGCATCGAGTGCCTGTGTACGGTGCTCACAGACAGGCAGCTACTAATATGCCGTCACAGACACAGGAACCAGACCTGGGGCAGGTGCATGGGGGAAGTGAGGCACTACTTACACTTTTATGACTTCCTCCCAAAGCCACACCCACCAGAGTTAGATTATTGAGATACTCACATAACCAGTTGCTCTATTATCTTTCCTTTTAAGGAGTATTTATTGTGTCTGCTTCACGTGAATGCCCTGAGTTTTGGGTTTCTCCTTTTTAAGAGGAATTTTGTAGGTTGAGGGTCTTCGTGACCTTGTGGTAGCAAGGTGAGTGAGGACCTGTGTATGGTTTAGATGGCACCAAGTCCGAGTGACCTCCCAGCTTCCTTCAGACGCGTGGGCACCTCTGGGTTTACCAGAGTGGCAGCTGTATGCTCCTGAGTTCAGTCGCCTGTACCTCTCGGGATGTTCACGGCATCCAGTTGTGAGTTGTGGTACCTCAGGGCTGGAACAGATGAGCACTCTGTCTTTCTCTCAGGTTTTCCCTGTCTGCCCAGGGCACCCCAAGGATCTGTAAGTCCCCATATGCTTCCTTGTCACCCCAGCCCAGCCTGGACCCTGGAGCATGGCAATCAGGATTGTATGTTCTGCAGCGTGGTGGCCTAGGTCTAGGCTCCAGTCATGGCCTGTCTGTTCCTCTTTCCTTCAGAGATTTCCTGACACCTCCTCTCCATGGGGCTCTGCCTTCTCCCCACTGCGTTTCCCAGGATTCACTATGATAAGATAACATCAAGCTGTTTTTGCTGAACTGGAAATGACTTGGCTCTGGCTAGCCTCATTCTGCCTGGCAGGAATGATCCTGTTTGCCATTACCCAGTGGACTTCTTGGGACTGGAATAGCAGAACGGGACATGTGACACCATCCGACCAGCACCTGTTTGAGGATTAGGGGCTGCCAATGACCCAACTCAAAACCTATCCAGTCACACAAGCGTGTTTGCTTTCTCACCCAGGGAGGGGGGGCAATTCCAAAGCTAAACATGGTTCCTTCACTCTGTCTTTGACCTGTCAGCTATTCCTTTCGGTCAAAGAACTAGCGACAGCCTCAGTAGGATGCCCCAATGCAGAAGTCACATGCTCCCAGCAAATATCAGAATATTTCCCTGCCTTTATCAACTGGAAGACCTCTGACTGGCTTCTCCTGTCTCCGTGGCCATGCCTGAGTTCAGCTGTGAGGGAGGAGGGCTAGCCATGTGTACACCCATTGTAACTCAGCCCCCAGAGCTGGGAAGGGCCATCTCCTCTGATGCTGCCCAGGGTTGGGGACTGTAGGGTGTGCCAACAGTGTCTGCCTTGCCAGGAGGCAGTTCTCAGGAGGTGTGGAGGTGGTGGTGGGTGCTTGCTGCGGGGGGAGGGGAACAGGATTGGCAGTCTTGTGGGGAAGGAGCCTAGGATTATTGACCACCTGCCAAGTTGTTTGCCACCTCTCCACATCTCTGGAAACAACAGTGCTTTGGCGGATGCTGGAATCAGGAGAGTTCACCTCAAAGCAACTCATCTGGGACCAGTCAGTCTCAAACCATTTTGTGGAACAATCAGTTATCTTAATAACAAACTCACGTGGAAACAAAACAAATATCACCATTGATTGATTGACTTTTTTTTTTTTACCTTATTTAAGAGGCAGACAGAGGAAGCAGAGACAGAAAGCTCCTTTCTATGTATTCACTCCTTACACGCCCACAGCAGCAAGGGCTGGGTGTAGCTGCAGCCAGGAACTCCAGCTCCCTCGTGGGGAGGAAGCCCAGTTAGTCGAGCTGTAACAGACATCTCATGGTGTCTCCGTCGTCAGGAAGGTGGAGGCAGGAGATGGAGCAGGGGATTCGATCTAAGCTCTCCAGTTTGAGACTTGGACACCTTAGCCACCCGGCTGAGCATCTGCTTTCCCAAGTACAAAAGAAAACTCATGGGAAAATCATTTTTAAAAGTTCTAACAGGAACTAACAATGTGGCACAGTGGATTAAACATCCCATGTGAGCAGTGGTTTGAGACCTGGCTGTTCCACTTTTGATCCAGCTCCCTGCTAACATGCCTGGAAAAACAGCAGAAAATAGCTCACGTGTCTAGACCTCTCACCCAGATGGGAGAAGCAGATGGACTTCCAGACTCCTGGCTGTGACTTGGCCGAGTCCTGGCTCTTATGGCCATTTGGAGAATGATCCAACAGAATATCTCCTTCTGTCTCTCCCTCCCCCATCTCCCTTCCTCTCTTGAACATGCCCTTCAAGTAAATATGTACATCTTTGAAAGACAACTGTAGCTAAGTAATAAAACATACAAACAAAAGGAAAAAGACCACCAAAGGGAAGGGAAATGTGTGAAAATATCCTTGACACATAGAAAAGGATACAGTTTTCTTATTCCATGAGGGTTTAAATCCAACCCACAGTGTAGAACAAGTTCAAATGCAACATCCAGACTTGAGAGAACTCCCCCAGGCATCCAGGGTACTGGCGCCTGATGACAGAGTCCCCAGGCTGTGACACCTCCCAGGTGGCTATGACTGCGGTTGGCGTAGCTGCTTGAGTCTTTCCTTGACCCTTGACCCTTGAGGTGATAGAATCCTGCAAGGTACAGCTCATGTCTGTCTACTTCCTGCCCTTCCTTGCCTCTACCACTTCCTGTGTGACACCATCATCCTCACCCTCTCCCATCCCTGCACTGGACTCCTTCATGCAGTCCTTTCTTCCAGCAGTTTGTGCCATATTCACAGACCCCATGGAAACGTGGTACATTCTTGCATAAAGCCATCCAATGGCTTCCCATGAAACAGGATAAAATGTAAGTGTATCCACCTTTTTCCTCTTCTCCTTCCTAATTTCTTGTCTCTCCCACTTGCTCACCGACCTGCAGTCACTCTGGACAACTTTCTTTTCCAGCCATATTCCAAGTGTGTTTGCAGTCCCCTCGTTGCATCCTTGGCTCTCTGCTGACCACACGTGTAGATGGGCTTGTGTTGACCATCAAGGTAGCCCACATACCATGCCAGGCAATCCCTCACTTTCCTCACAGCACAGATCATACCTGAGATCATTGGTTCAGGTGTCTGAGGCTGTGTTCTCCACCAGCGTAAGAGCTCCATGGGGATTAGGGGTGGGGAAACAAGGACTTTGCTTTGTTCGCTTCCACATACTTGGTCCCAAGAACAACATAATAAACGTTCTGAGTGAGCCAGTGAGTCCTTTAGGACCAGCATGGTAAACAGAACTGACAGCAGAACCCTCTCAGAGATGGAGTGTGGAGGAGTGACATGTGGCTTCAATGTTCTAGAAGCCCCAGGGCCAGGCATCTTGCAGGCCAGTCCAAGCTGATCCAGCCTCGCTCAGTGGGTGTCCTTAGCACCTTAGCACTCAGTGTGAGAACAAAAAAAGGTATTTATGGGCCAAGCCACTTGTCTCTGCAGTACCTGCAGATAAATCTCCTGATTTATGGGTGAGCTGACACCTTCCCAGAGCCAAAATCAGTGTGTGTTATTGTAAATCCAATCGGGCCTCCACATGGACTCACACCATCCAAGTGCTGGCCTTTGCTTTTGTATTGGCCCTGGCCACTGGACACCTGGGGCAGGTCCTGGAGGGAGGATCATGAGCCCCTCTAGGGTCAGTTCCTGGCTTCCCACCTCATTTTCTCTCACTGTGCAGGTACCAGTGTAGATCCCATGGCCTGGGGCAAAGCCCCTTCCATCTGCTTGTGGTCATTCACTGCGTCCTTCACAGCCCAGCTGAGATGCTGCCTGCCCTGGTCAGCCTCCTTGGCATTACCCATCTGGACCTGACCTTTGTATCAACCTGGCTGTCTGAGAAAACTAGATGAGCTGGCCAGGAGCCAAGCACCTGCTTTCTCACCGTGAGCTGGACCTTCCATGCCAGCAGCATGGAAGCTGGTTGTGTACCATTCATTCGCTGGAAGCTTACTGTGTGATTCATGTCCACGGATGGATGCAACACTGCCCGTGTGCTGGAGGTATTTCTGTTCTAAGCAGGAGGACCAGCAGAAATGACAAGTGCTCCAGCTGGGGGTGACAGGGTGGGGAGGTGACACACCTGGACCAGCCTGGGTATTCAGGGCAGGCTTCTCTCTGAGAGGCTGCAGCCTTGCTGAGGCTGAAAAGTGACCAAGATTTGGCGAGGTGAACAAGCAGGAAAAGACAACTCGAGGGTGCTGCTTGGATCTTTCAGTTGGGAGGTACAGAGACACATTCAGGTCACCTTGAGAAAGTGTGGGACCAGGGAGGATGGGAAGGTCCTGGGGTGAGCTGCTCACATGACCTCTTGGGCTGAATCTCAGGGCCCATTTGGCCTTGCTCCCATAGAACAAGCATGTCCTTCCTCTTCAGACTGTATCTGTCGAGTGGCCAGCCTCATCTCCTCTACTCAGCAGCTCTGCTCTGAGATCCAGGGTTTTTTTGGCTTTCCCTTTGTTGTCTCCTTGGAACCCCAGTGTAAAAAGGGCTCACCATGGCCTCTTGAAGCATGAACTTGCAGCTGGGCACTGACAGAGCAGAATGTTTTTTCTTGTGCACAAAGCAAGTCAGTGGCTACAAATCATATTTAAGAACCTTGGGCTCCTGCTTCTGTCCCAGCAGGGTAGTGAACTCGAACCATACATTAGTACGGAGGAGGTATGAGGCCCCATTTCTTTCTGACAATCCTCTTTATAATGCAATTACTTCCAGGACATGAAATAGGCAGTTTGCTCAAATCATCAGAATCCGTAAGGTGGGGTCAGTGGTCAGGGATTTGAGAGATGAGTGGGTCCTTGAATATATCACCTTAAAACCCTGGTCTTGGCCAGGTGCCCAGGAAGCAGGGGTTGAGGCAAGGGCTCAGGGCCTGGGATGGAATGAGGGCCTACGTGAGAGGGACTTCAGAGGGGGCAGTGCTGTGGCGGTTGACATGCCTCGGCAGGGCTCCTGTATCTACTTAGTTATACGTGATAAAGGTATTTTGTAGATGTGGTTAACACCAGGAATCAATTATGTCTAAATAAAGATTGTTCTCAGTAATCTGCTTCGGGTGTTATCCAATTAGTGGAAACCTTAAAAGCAAAATTAAGAAGAAATAGCAGGGTTGGATGGCAACCTGGTCTCCCTCCTGAGCACCTGTGGATCTGGACTCACAGCCTGTCCAAAAGGATGAGCCAGGGTTTTGGACCCCCTCTTGCCTTCGGAGTATTGATGGAAAAGTGAAACTGAAAGATAAATTTATTTTTGTGTAAAGATTTAAAAATTCATATCATTTATATGGTTGCTTTTTATGAACTTAAAAAAAAAGTGAGGGAGAGAAAGATCTTCTGTGTAGGTTCACTCCCCAAATGCCCAACAATGCAGGCTCAGTGAGGTATAAGCTGGCAGCTGTATCCAGCTCTCCTAAGGGTGTGGAACTCAACCACTTAACCCATCACCAGGGTGGCCCAGAGTCTGCACTGGCAGGAAGCTGCAGGGAGGAGCCAGAGGTCAGTGTCCACTCCGGCTCTTCTGGTATACGCACAGGTGTCCTACCTGCTTGGCTAAACGCCTGCCTGGGTCAGTGGCCCTGCGAGGACCCTCGTGCATGCAGAGTGCCTTATCCTTTACTCTTCATGTTGGTAGAGAGCCCTGACTGGTGCAAGGAACATGGAGGGAGGGGAAAGCTGAAAGCCTAACCGAGGTCTGACACCTTATTGAGCTGTGGAGTCTCCTTTTGAGATAAGGGAGGCACTGTTGTGTGCTCATCTCCATCTGTAGTTGGCCATCTGGGGCAGCCCTGGGCTGGATGTAGTTTTCCACAGTTAGAGTTTTGGGGGAATCCATTGTCCAAGTGATCCGACAGGGCCTGACTGTCTCCCTGGGCGCCTCCCCAACACTGAGTCCCCAGAGACTCTCAGGGGTGACAGCTGTGGCCCTCAGATCACAGTTGAGGAGCTTGCAGGGGACCCAGGCCCTGAGCTCAGGTCTGATGCTGGAGCCATGACCTCCTTGGATGGCTGGCATGAGGCATAGCTCAGTGGCCCACGTGTGCTGCCAACCTGCAGCCTGCCCCACACTCACTTTCACCCACCTCTAGCTTTGAGGCAGCATCTCTGTCATCTTGTGGGGATGGAACCTGGCTCCACAGATGACAGGTCTCCACACACTGACTTTCTGCCGAGTGGGGCTCAGGTACTGTCTGGGAGCTAGCAGTCACAGCCAAGTTCCTAAAACCAGCCTGGGGTTCATGGGTTTTAACCCATTGTTTCTTCTAGGAATCAGGTTCCCTGTTCATCCCCCAGAGGCCTCCTTAGGCATCCAGGGGTCCTCATTTCCTACTCTGTGAAACGTGTCCTTCGATGCACTGCTTCTGATCGGCCCTGTATGAACATCCTGAAGCCTGGGCGTTTGGAGGAAGGTGGCATCACAGGCAAATGCTTGCTTTGAATCTGGTTCTTCCTGCCACCTTGGCAGTGGCTTACCACCACCGCCACTTCTCCCTCTGCCGTGCCTCAGTGCTGTCATGTTTACATGATCCTGATATGGCCCTATTTCTTCAGTCCTCTGTGTGCAGGCCTCTCATGTACAGCTTCGCAGTTCTTCCTACAGATATCAGAAGAATTTCCTCAACAGCTGACCTTGGGCTCAGCCATGTAATTTACTGGGAGTAAGGAGCTATTGAAGTGACATAGTGTGCCCATGCCATAGGACCTGTGGTTTTATACCTCCACTGAGACCAGGAGAGGAACACTTTTCCCCCAGCAACCAGGAGACTCAAGAATAGATCAGCTAACTCATCTATAGCCCTGCAGCCTCGGAAAGTGCTTCCAGACCAAACCTCGCTAAGCTCACTTAGCCCCAAGCCTATCAAATCATGTCTGAGCACTTCACATAGGCAATGGCAAGCACTGATCAAGTGTTGACTGATATGACAAGGGAGCAGAGTCCTGTGTGCTAGTGCCTGATTGTGGTGCCTAAGTCAGCGGTGGGTTAAGGATCACAGTCCAGAGGACTTGGGGAAGGTTACTCTAGAGAACCATTTTTTCCCCACTGAAAGGAGCATCTTTTGGTTTAAAAGGAAAGTAAAAAAGTTCTACCAGACTCTTTCAATAGCCCAGGTGTGCACGTGACCTCTGGTCACCTCTGCTGGTGTCAGTGCTTGGCTCTTTGGTTGGCCATCTGTCCTCTCGGCCAGCCCATAAGCTCCTGAGGGTCGAGACAGAATCTTTGTGTAGTTCCAGTAATGCAGCCCAGCAGAGCTGGCCCTTTGTGTGTGTCAGATCGTGTTGAATCGAGTAGTTGTCTTTGGCCATGAAGATTTTGATTTCAGACCTTCCTAGGGTCCTGCATATCAGGGAACTCCATTGCCAACCCCAAGGCTGTGGAGGAGACCAGCTGATGCCCGTGTCTTCAAGGACAGGTGCCAGATAGGCTCAGGAGGCCCTGGGCATATTTCCTCCAGAAGGGTTTGATGATGCTTGTGGGCACACCAACTTTGTTTGGAACCCAAGGAGCTTGCCTGGCTTCCTGTTTGCCAGTTTGACAATTTGTTTTGTCTGTAGTCTAGGCATCAACCTTAGCCCCTGGCCAGCCCCTGGAGTCCCAGCTCCCGAGGAAACACCTGGATCCTTGTGGGTAAAGATTTCTCCAAACTGCTGTTATATTTGCATGCCCTAGGTTTGTGCAATGACTCAATAAGTTTATTGAATGAATGGATGGAGCTAATTAGAATGCCACAGTTTCCAGAATTGCCACAGCATGCAGTGCTACTGGTTTCTTCAATCCTCCTGGGATGTGGGCTACTATGGGACCCAAGCCCCAGCAGTACAGGCTCAGTGTACATCAAAAGCTGGGTCTCTGACTGTCTTGGGGAGCTGTGTGTTCAGCTCCAGCTTTGTACCTTCCCTAGTGGACCTCTCCAGGGTCAGCTGATGGAGGTGCTGTTTGAGATTTTATGCTGCAGGGTCTTCAGGACCACACCATCTTCTGGAGCTCCAGAGAAGAAACACCACCAGCTGAGGCCCTGTTCACAGCAGGTTACCTGGAGTGGCGCGTGAACTGGGATGCAATTGCTGGAATTGCACTTTACTCTCCGAAGTGCTTTGCTGATAAGCTGTATGGAAACCTATGTATACTCTGTGTGTGTTCAGACCTTTTCTTCGTGAGAGTGTGTTTTCTTGTGTCTCAGGATCCAAGCTGGAGTGCTTCTCTTCACTGTTTCCCCAACCTTGCCTCAAGTTCTGGAAAGGTTAGTTAGGTTGGGGCAAAGTTCCTCTGCACCAGAGTGGACACCAGTCAATACAGCATTGACTGGAGCCATGTTACAGGTCAGTCCCTGAGATCCTAACATTTATCATTGAGTTTTATTCTGCAAACATCGATTGGGCACCTGGTTTAGCCAAACACTGGAGGATTCCCATGTTCCCTTCACAACACTGAGAAGTTTTTGGTTATTTGAATTTAAGTTATAATGGGGAAGGAGTTATTAAGCCCTTTTGTCAGCACCTGTCACTGGAAGTTGTTATGGAGACACTTGAATGTGACCAACCCTCTTGCCAGTAACCATGTTTGACTCTGGGCAAAAAGAAATGTTACTGTCATGTGAAGGCTCCAGAGTGGCAAAAACAGTGAGAAGTGAGAGGGAGATTGCAGAAACATGGAAGAAGACATCAGCCTTGACTAACTTTCCCATTGCTATAGGTTTGAACCTGCAGGCAGAATCCTGTGTGGCCCTTCAGGGTGACAAGCATCCCGGTGTATCTCCAAAGTCTCACTGGCAAAGAGATCGAGGGAACTGAGTTTGGGACAACTGCCACTTCTCCAGCTTGATAGGAAAAATCTTAGAACAGTATAAAGTGAGCAACCCAAATCCTGTGTAGAGAAACTTTTAAATTACTGGCTGGAGCTGTGTGAGCTAGGCAAGGTTATAGTGAATGTAAGTGGTTCAGCAACATGAGAACTGGGTGAAGGGTTCACTGCTGGCCATTGACGGGCGGACAGAGCTTGAAGTCTGGGTTCAATCAAGTTAAAAGGTACCTACTAAAATGGCAACTGATAATCTTGAAAGGAACATGATACAGTTCAGCCTCTACACTGACAAGTTCTTTTGTAAAGTTCCTAAAAAATATGTGTGATGAAAAAGTATGCATGTCTTCAACACATTGCTTAACTAAAACTTGTAATACTGTTTTCCATGAATGTTTCAAACTTCTATCTTTTACAGTGCCTTGCATGCAGTTCAAAATTACTAGAAACAGGAACTATGACCCACAGTTCAGTATTCTTTTGTTCTATGTAGTAAGCAATTTCAAAATCACATACACATTTCTAGGCCAGCTGATTGGTTTTTCTAATGTGAAGTGGGTTTGGCTGGGCTTGCAGAACTTCCATAATCAGTTGGCATTTGACAAGGTAGCCTAGCTAGCTTGACGGATGTCCTCAAGTGTCTGAGGCTTTAAGTTTGCACCTGTGCTGGCCTGGATTTGTTCTGAGTATCTCATCCTCCATCAGGAGAACCAAGCATGTTCTGATGCTGAAGGATCGAGAGACAGCGATGAGAAGTGCAGTGTCCTGACGTTTAGGTTCAGTGTGGACACACAAAGCTTTCACTGTGTTCCACTGATCCAAGGAAGCTACAGGGCCAGAGGCAGGGAGTGTTAAGTCCCCTTGTGAAGGACGTGGATGCAAGAAGAGATGAAGATTTAGGACCACTTTTACATCTGTCCACTACAGTTATGCTTGCTGGGAGCTGAGTCCAGGAAGTAGCAGCAGGGAAAGAGGCAAAGTGAATCAGCGAAAGAAGAAGCCATTGAGGCCTGTTGAGAAGACTGCTGCTGGATGTTGCTGGTTTGTGATTTCTCTGAGAGGCATGAAGAACCATGCCTCGTCCACGGGGTGAGGACAAAGCGGGATCTCCTTTTTAACCCCATTCATTACGAGGGCAGATTCCTGGAGCATCAGTTTCAGCACATCCATGTTTTACCCTAGGCACTTGGTGTATGGACTGCTTCCTGGGAAGGAGGGTGGAGGGGTAGGCTCAGCCCGGGTCCTACCAATGCTGAGTTAAGACGTAAGGCTTAGACTCCTTCAAGAGGGAAGGCAGGACAGACACTTGTTGAGCTCCTGGGAGGGTCTCTGTGTACAGGCTTCCTACAAAGGAATGTCCAAGCCAAATTTACTAACATCTCAAAATGAGCAAAGTCCTGAGTGACATCTTGAATTTATAATTCTAAGACAGGGACAGGCTTCTTGGGGGCTGACATCATGGCACAGTAGGCTAAGCCTCTACTTGCGGTGCTTATCGGGGTCCCTCGTCCCGCGAGCAAGACTCCAATATGGTATAGATTCTTTGTAAAGTTTATTGCATAAGACTTCAAGCGTAGTGGCAAAGCGAAAGCAGTTACAACCGCACGCTTGGAGTGCGCCTGGGGGAATTTCCTTTTACTATTTTTACCCACAGCTTTTTTATTTTTGTGTTACTCAAATCAATCCATACACAGCTCCTTACTTCATGCAGCGAGCACACCAATCATGACTTAGATCATGCCGCTTCCATATGTGCTCGGCCCAGTCCTCAGTAACTTCCCGAAACCTGTTTACCACCTTGGCGTCATGAAGCAATGATCAACAAGCGCCATCTTTGAGGCGCGGCTCCATTCTCCACAGGTGCTGGCATCTCCTATAGGCACCAGTTCAAGTCCCAGGTGCTCCATATCTGATCCAATGCAGAAGAGGATAGAACAAGGTCTTGGGACTCTGCACTCACATGGGAGACCCAGAAGAAGGCCCTGGCTCCTGGTGTTGGAGCTCTAGCCAGTTGTGGCCATTTCAGGAGTGAACTGGCAGATGGAAAATCTTTCTCTCTCTCTCTCCTTCTCTCTGTAACTCTGCTTCTCAAATAAAAATTTAAAAAATATTAAAAATGGGTCCGGCGAGATGGTGTAGTGGTTAAGGTCCTCGCCTTGCATGCCCAGGATCCCATATGGGTGCTGGTTCTAATCCCGGTGACCCTGCTTCCCATCCAGCTCCCTGCCTGTTGCCCGGGAAAGCAGTCGAGGACGGCCCAAAGCTTTGGAACCTGTACCCACGTAGGAAACCCAGAGGAGGCTCCTGGCTTCGGATCGGCATAGCATTGGCCGTTGCGCTCACTTGGGGAGTGAATCATTGGACGGAAGATCTTCCTCTCTGTCTCTCCTCTCTGTGTATCCGCCTTTCCAATAATAATAAAATAAATCTTTACAAAAAAATATAAAAAAAAAGACAGCTTCTCAGTGGGGAAGTGAAAGGTAGAGTGCTTTTTTTTTTTTCAAATACATGAGTGTACTTCAAAGAATTCATGGAAAGTGGAATGAAAGGATAAGTTGAGTTGTGTGCAAAAAGCTTGCAATCCATGACGTTTTGTCATACCATGTATTTCTATGAGATTAAGAATGTTCTCTCATGTTATATTCCCATATTCCCCATGAATGAATCTAATTCCCTATTTCTTGACAGCGTGTTGATAAATGTTTAGCAGTTAGTTCTGTGGGATCACTGTATGCACACACACACCTATTATAAATTTACCTATTATAAATTCACCTATATAAAGAATGTGTGGTGGGGCAGACAGGCATTTAGTACATGTCCCATGCCTGTGTTGCATGCTGGAACCCTGAATTGGAACCCTGGCTCCTCTGGTTCTGATCCAGCTTGTGGTTGTTGTATGCCCTTGGGGGCAGCAGATGGTTGGCTCAGACTTGGGTCCTTGCCGTACATGTGTATGACCTGTACTGAGTCCGGAGCTCCTGTCTCAGCCTGTCCCAAAGCCCTGGCTTTGCAAGTATCTGAGGGGTGAACCAATTTGGAGGAGATCTTTCTTGTCTCTCACATAAAATGAACATTATAGAACAATGACATGTGGCATACCATTGATAAATATTAATAAAATTTGCAATATTCTTTCTTATGAGTTTCATCTACCCGAGATCATCACAGAATGTTAGTTCATTTTTACAAGTTTTATTTATTTTATCTGTAGGGAATCCAGAGTTGCAATTGATGAATGAATAATTGCGTTATGAGTGATGGGTGACAGCTTAGTCTATGCTGATGAGTAAGGTGAACACGGGTCAATGAAATCAGGGGTCATAACTCTGCTCCTCTTTCAGTGACGTGAGCAGTTTTCTTGCTGAGTCCAGGAGCAACTATTCTGTGCCAGCTTGTGCCCCTGAAGTTCCCAATATAGTGGCAATGGGCCTGTCATGCTTTCCCAGAGGACTTGCACTGTTGGCTTTGTCCTTCACCATTCTCCTGAGTCTCGGCATTGAGCACGGTGAACAGCCAGGCACTGATTAGGAGAGCTGGTGCCCGACCAAGTGGCAAGTGCTCCCACTAGGGCTGCCTGAGCAGCCCTGGATATGGAACTGGAAAGGGATGGTCGCACAGCCAACCGTGCAGAGATGGCCACCACATAGACCAGGAGACACAGATGGCTCATGAGTCCAGATGTTATAGGCATCACAAGTGTTGGGTATTTGTTTAATTTTTATTGGAAAATCAGATATACAGAGAGGATGTGAGACAGGGAGGAAGATATCTCGTCCGTTGATTCACGCCCCAAATGGCCGCTAAGGCCAGATCTGAGCCGATCTGAAGCCAGGAGCCAGGAGCCAGGAGCCAGGAACCTCTTCCGGATCTCATAGGGTCCCAAGGCTTTGGGCTGTCCTGAACTGCTTTTACAGGCCACAGGCAGGGAGTTGAATGGGAAGTGGGGCTGCCGGGATTAGGACCAGTGCCAATATGGGATCTTGGTGTGAGCAAGGTGAAGACTGTAGCTGATAGGCTACCACACTGGGCCTTATTTTTATTTTTTTAAACATTTACTTTTTTCCTTGAAAGTCAGAATTAGAGAAAGATGGAACACATGTACACACACACGCGCACGTACGCACACGCACACACACACAGCTTCCATCTGCTGGTTCACTCCTCAAATGGCAACAATGGCTAAAGCTGGGTAATGCGAAGCTTGTAGCCAGGAGCTGCTTCTGGGTCTCTGACATGGGTATATTGGCTAAGGACCTTGTGCCATCCTCCATTGCTTTTCCAGGCTATATAAACAGGGAGCTGAATTGGAAGTGGAGCAGCTGAGACTAAAACCAGTACCTGTATGGGGTACTAGTACAACAGATAGAGGATTAGCTGAATACACCACTCTGCCAGTCCCCTTGGAATTTATTATTTTTGCTTTTATTATAATCTTCTGTGACTTGATTTTTCAATATGGCTGGAATTAATAGCCTGGTGAATTTCTGGAAATTTAACGACAGGCTTTTATTTCCACCTGGATTGGACAGGTGTTAATATCATGCCATGTTTGCAGCCAGTTTTCTGCAGAGCAAAAGCTGGCAGAGGAAAGGGCCATGCATCTGGCTCTCCTCCATGGGTGAGCTCCTTGCCTTCTCCCGAGGAATTCAGGAACAGGGAAGCTCTGGGAGGCTGCTTTACTTCCTGCTGTCTGCACTGGAGGAACCCAGAGAAGGCGTCGGGCAGCAACTGAGCCTCAGGCAGCAACTGAGCCTCAGGCAGGATGGAGGTGGCGAAGTGGGGGCTCAGACCAGGGCACAGGTGCACCATGTAGAGCACAGTGGGAGCAGGACTTGGAGCAATAGGCACAGTGAGGCAGCCGCTGCCAACTTGTTTCCAGATGCTCTCTCTGCTGTGGGAAGACAGGAACCCAAGCCCACTCCCCCATGCTTCAATATCAGCATGGGTTTGAAGTCACAAAAGGGAAAGAGTAACTCAGCAATTCTACATTCCCCTTTTTTTTTTTTTTAGGATTTATTTGTTTATATTGGAAAGGCAGATTTACAGAGAGAAGGAGAGACAGAATTTCTGTCTGCTGGTTCACTTCGTAAGTGGTTGCAATGGCTGGAGCTGAGCCAATCTGAAGCCAGGAGCTTCTTCTGGGTCTTTCATGCAAGTGTAGGGTCCTATCCTCTATTGCTTTCCCAGGCCACAGGCAGTGAGACTGGATAAGTGGAACACCTGGGATATTATCCAGTACCCATATGGGATCCTGGCACATTCAAGACAAGGATTCGGCTATTGAGTCCAAGAAGGAGAAATTGCAGCCATTATTGACACCTCTCAGGGCTGCATCCAGACTTGAGGGCTGTGTCCAGCATTCGCTGTGCTGAAGGGGAGGAGGTGCTGGGTATAGAGGGATCAGGGAGGGAGGGAGAGAGAGAGAGAGAGAGAGAGAGAGAGAGAGAGAGAGAGAGAGAGAGAGAGAGAATGAATGAATATCCTCCATCCTTTGCTTCATGCCCAAAGTGCCTGGCTGGCACAGGGCCTTGCACCTGGGCCTGTCTGCAGAACTCTCATTGTGTCCTCCCAATAGCAGCTGTTCCCTAAATCCTAGTCCTTTGGTCAGTGGCACAGGTCCTGCCCAGCCTTCCTCCCACATCCAGTCCCTCTGCTGTGGTTCTCTCAGATGGCACCTGAGGTCCTCAGTGACCCTATTTATACTGTGAAGTATTCCTTTTTTCTACCTGAGTTCCATAGCAGAAGACATTTAATAATTTCAACCTATCCCCAGTCAGTTCTTAGGAAAATGGTGCAAGTCTGTGAGAGCCAAGCCTGAAAAGGGAAGGCTAAATACAATATTGTGCATGGACAGGCAATTTTCCAGCCCAGGGTCTGTGCCACGGGCAGTGAGGTTTCCACTCATTTCTAGCTCCATTGGCCTTTGGTTATTCGAGTTATGACTGAACACATCAATGATGATGCCGAGGCACCATTCTCTGCTGAAGCTTAGCCAATTGTTCCTTCGTTCAGTTATATGCATGGTACAAAGCCTCATGGATGGAGCTGTGACCCCTCCTGCCTTAACAAGGAGAAGCACCTTATAAAGACTCTGGTTTCTGCAGCTCTGGGTCTTCCACTTGGTAGTGCTGTAGCCTTTGGCAGCTCACTTCACTCATTGAGTCATTCAGATTCCTTCTCTGTAAATTGAAATCGAGACTGTCTAGTTTTTGGATGGCTCGCAAGAGTTTGGAGTGTTTGCTCTAGTCCTGGCTGAATAAATGAGTATTTCCTTTGCATCTTTTAAAAAATGCATTTATTTCAAAAGAGAGAAAAAGAAAAAGAAAGGAAGGAATAAAGGAAGGAAGGAGAATAGGAGAGAGAGAGAATTTTCTGTCCGCTGGTTCACACCCAAAAGGCCATAATAACTGGGGCTGAGCCAGCCTGAAGCCAGGAACTTTATCCTGGTCTCCCACAAGGATGACAAGGAAACAAGTACTTGAGTCATCCACCTGTGCCCTCCCAGGCACATTAGCAGGGCACTGGGTCAGAAACAGCAGCTGGGACTCAAACTGACACTCTGAAATGGGTTGCCTCCTCGTAAGCCAAACCTAGCTCACTGCTCCACAGTGCCACCCTCCTCTCTCTTTCCTGAGCAGGTGCAGGATGCGGTGCAGCAGATTTTGACATCAGCTGGACAACCTTGAACATTCACCTGTATGTGCCTCTTAATTTCCTTAATAACACTCATTTTGTGCAAGTAAAAACCACAATAAGGTATCATCTCCTAGAATTGCTACTATTCAAAAATAATTTAAAAATAGAATCTCTGTTGAGATTGTGGAGAAAATGGTACCTGAAATACACTGTTGGTAGGAATATAAATTAATAAAACAATTATGGGTAATGAAGATTTCTCAGAAAACTGAAGATATATCTATCATATGATGCAGCTATCCAATTCCTGGGAATATTTCTAAAAAAATGAGTTGCAAGAGTTAACTGCGCAGTGTTTAAAACAGTACACACACGCACACACACGCACACACATACACACACGCACACACGTGTACACACACGCACGCGCACGCACACACACACAGAGGTACATTATCCAGCCATAAAAAGGGTAAAATCCTGACATTTACAACAAAACATGTAGGACTAGAGGTCTTTCTGCCATGTAAAACAAGCCAGACACAGAAAGACCACATTCTCTGTTACATAAAGGAGTTCACACACACACACACACACACACACACACACACACACACACACACACACACACACACACCACACCACACAGAGCGTGTAAAAAAAACCCCTCCTATGTTGCCTAATTCAACCAGTTAATGTGAGTTGGTGAAATCAAGTGATAGTTGTGAAATTGTTGTGAAACGTGCATTCCCGGCATGAATTTCTGCAGTGCCATGCTGTTGTTTCTATAGATACCTCACTATTTTGGCCAATTGCACAAAAGTGCTTGCTAAAGACCATTTCTGTGACATCCCCGTGGAGATGAAATTATACATTCTATTCTCATTCGCTCATGGAATATCCACAGATTGTGCTGTCTGCCCCAGTCACATGTGTTTGCTTTAGGTACCTCAAAGAAAAAATCAATACATGGATTGCAGATCACTTAACAGGGATCAGACATGCAGAAATCACATTCCTTCTTTGTTAGGGACATCGTTTAGTCCCCATTATCCTTCAGTGAGCTTCAGTCGGGGTCACCCTGCTCTGTGAGCTTGAGATGGGCAGCTGGTGCTCTGTGTTGGGTGATTGCTCATGGAGTGTGAGCTCCTCCCAGCTCCCCTGGGTGAGCTGACCAAGGAAGGGCCTCCCACATTCTGCAGGCTCATTGGTCCTCACTCCTTCGAGCAGCACTTGGGTCCTTTCTGAGAGTCACAAGGTGTCCCACTTGTTCTTGAGGGCAGTTGCTTCACACTGCTCTGCTCTGGCTCTGATTGATACTAGTCCACTGGTTTCCATGGCCAGCAGCTGCTGTGCAAATATGGAGCTTGTTGCCATGGCAGGATGCTCTGGTGCATTTTAGAGGCCAGCATGGCACCAGACTCCTCTCACAGCTGCCTCAAGCCCGGGTGGTTTCTCTCACCGGCCTGGCATTTTCCTGTTGTGGGATGGTGTTTAGGGCTTACAGTATGATGCTAATTGGTGTTATCATCTTACTTAGTTCTCACATTTCCTAGAAACCTTACAAGGTGGATAGTTTTAGTCTCTCTGCTTTACAACAGGGAAATTAATGCAAGAGAGGTTCTAGAAATTGACAGCATCCTAGTTGTCACCCCAAGACTCCAGTGCAGTTCTCTCCAACTTGTAGGTTCCTGGGCTGCCCTTGTATCACACCCACCAGCTAAGCTCAATAAATCCAGCCTGTCTCAGCGATCTCCCAGTTGTCAAAATGCACAATGCTCATGCTTACACGAGTCATTCTAAAGCGATTGTATGGCCTTTACATGGGTTCTTACAACAGACCTGGCAATCGTGCCTGCATTATTATTCCATATTCCAGTGCGCCTGCAGACCATGCACAGATTACTGAGTCTGTGAGCTGCTTCCTGAATGGGGAGGCAGTGCTAGGTAAGTGTAGGATCTTGCAAGATTCCACTTTATTAAAATAAATGAAAGGGCTGGTGGCTAGCAGTCATAGCCTACGATCTGAGGTTGGACAGCAAAATCCTGAGCTGGTTCTGAGATTTGGATAACTGTGTCAGCGCAGAATCTAAGCTCGTTTTGTCAATTATGCCTTTGGCTTCTCCCTGCTTCTGCTTCTCCAGGGAAAGATTAAGCTGATGCAGCCTCTGAGCGCCTCAGCGCTTCTCTCTCTTGAAACACCACCAAGGGAACATTTAAATTTGGTCTTTGAAAATTTACCTTCAGGCTTGGAGAAATCCATTTTGTTTGCCTATTAATTAATTTATTCATTAAATCATCCAGCAGATACGTACTGGGGCTCTGCACTTACTGCAATAGGGCGAACAAAGATGAGTTGAGCGTTAAAATTGTTCTTTTCTCTGCATGGGATTCTGGATCATTTTATTTTTGGAATTCACTGTGGGTGGGGGGCCTCAGTGTAGGTCTGTATTGCTTGTGAGAAGTATAGGGACCATACAGAAGCAAATGACAAAGTCAGGATCTGAATCCAGATTTTAATACCAGGTGCCAGAATTCTCTGCTTTTTTTCTGGGTGTGTTTTCCCACTATAGATTTTGTGGAATCCATTATCAATTTTAAATTTAAAAAAAGAGAGATAGAAAAGACATAATCTTTCATTTTGGATAAAGGACAGACATGTTTTCAGTCACACATCCCACTTACCATGTGTCTTATACTTGTGGGAGTAGCAAGGCAGGTGCCTGTTGTCTACACCACTGGGATGAACAGGATAAGACCTGTGCCCTTGAGGAACTCACGCTGTACTCAGTATGGAAGTGAGACAGAACCCATGATTGTAGATTAGCTGGAGACACACACAGCGTTGTGGGAGCACAGAGGAGGGTCTGACCTGGCTGGTAGGCTGTGGATAGTTTCCATGGTGGGGAGCAGACCATGGCAGCTGAGCTTTGAAGGGATCAAGCTGGCCATAAATCAGTGTACAAAGGTTGTGCAAATTTGAGAGAACATGCTTGGTTAGGAAACAAGCTACAGGTATCCTGACCTGGCCTGAACCAAGTCTGCTGGTTGGGAAATGAACATTAAGGCTAGATTTGGGAAGGGCACTAGAAATTTGAGTTTTAACTTGCAGCAAAGGAAGAAATGTTTCAGGACTTTGGTAAGGCTTGAATATGCATATATATTTCAGAGTATATAGTAGTAAGACAATGGATTGAATGAGAATGTAGGGTGACGTGAGAGGAGTAGGTAGGTTCCAAGTTAGGCAGATGTGGTACCTGCAAGAAGCCTGAATCCTGGGCCTACTATTCTCTGTCATCATACAAGGGGAATATCCTTAAGGCCCCACAGGCACTGCCCAGCCTCATGTCTTCTGATGATGGAGTGGTCCCATTATTTCTACACCAGGTACAGGGTTCTCCTGGGCTGCTTACTCATGAGTTTGGGGAGGCTAGGTGCTCCTAGTGGGTGAGAGCTAAAGGATGAACAGGGCTAGGAATGATGCATCTTGGACTGGGAAGGGGAACGTGGGGAAAGTTTGTAGGCAGAGCATCAGCATGTACATGACAGGAAGGGAAGGATTTAGCACATGGCTTATGCTCAATTTATTATTTGCTTCTCTTACAAGAAAATCCTTAGCCATTGATTCATGCTTGAGTACTTGAACGAATTAGTAATCAATACAAGTTTATGTTTATTAAGTGCCCATTTTTTTTTGGAAATGGTAAAGAAAAAAAGAGCTATGTTCTTCCAAGACTGCTTGAAGCATCGTTTCTGCAAGACATTGAAGGGTATCTCAGAGCAGAGGGCTCCTGGTCCAGTGCAGCTGGGGCAGTAGTGAGACTGCCAACATTCTCAGCAGGACCATGTGGTGGTGAAGCCCGTGCTCTGAACCGGTGGATCCAACAGGTTTGAATAGGCAAGAGGTGGCTTCTGCCAAGTGGAAGGGCCCCTCACCATATTTCCCACAGAAGTATGCTATTCATGCTTTGTGTGTCCCCACATGACTTGCAGATATGTCACCAGAACCATGGAAAAGCACACATCTTTCTCTCCAGTTTCACATAGATGCCTGCTTATGGAATGGACAGACCCATGTTTATCGTTGTTCCTCAGGGTATATAGCTTGTTGCCTGGCATTGCCACGCGGCTCATTTCTGACCATTTCCACAGTCTGAAGTATTCCTGTCTGTGGCATGGTCCTGGGTCATTCCAATTTCCCACTCAGACACTCTTCATCAACCTTATTAATGGCCCGTTCCCAAACCTGGCCCAATATCCCTGTACCTGTGTGCCAGATCCCCGTTGTGTCCAAGCGCCCAGCGTGTCTCAGGCTCCAGCCCAGTTGGGTTAAAGACTTTGAGACACAGAGGCAAAGGGAGCCCAATGCTTTGACTTGGCCAGAGCTCTAGGAGGGAAACACAGAAGAATAAGCCTATAATCAAGATGCTGTGTTGAATTGTGCATTCTTTAAATAGCTGTTATGATAGCATTGTGCTGTGATTATTGAAAGCTTGAGTTAGCAAGTGATTTCAGGCTGAGAGATCAATGTGAAAAGAAATTGCAGTGCAGGATTAAAGAGAAGCCATGCGTGACCCCCGCACTCATGAAGCGTCTACGGCTATCACAGAGGTTGCCCCCTTATAGTAACTACGTCTGTTGTCTATTTGTATCGTGGCGAACTCCTGGAGGTTAGAGGCTGTGGCTGTGTTGTTTTGAACAGTAAATGGATTATGGATCATGGTGCTTTAGAAGAAATAGAGCAGTTATGCTGTTTGGCTATAAACGTTAATAAGGGACAGAGAGCTGAACCTAAGTAAGTTTCTTAACAAAGTGCAAATCTGAAGAGTTCGAGAAAGGCCACCTGTGCATGTGGGAGTATATCAGTATGTTATCATTAACTCTGTGGTTAGCTTTGGCCCAGGGTACGAGGAGCTCAGGTGCCCTCCTTCCTGGGGACATTTTTCTGACTTACCTGGTGAGAAGCATTATTATATCAGCAGAAGAGCCTGAACAAGCTCTTTGAAACCCTTGTCAAAGTCCATACATGTGACCATTCCACTGGGCAGTGGCTTTTTTTTTAACGTTTCAATTTCTGTGTTGAAAGGAATGAGTTGTATACAAGGAGACTAAGTATTCGATAGACAAATAATTGACACTAGAATCATGTATATCATCATCACTTTGTTCTTCATCTCCTTCACCTTTCTGCCCTTCATCATCCTCTTGCTCTTCCTTATGTTTCTTGCTCTTTTCCACCTTGACAATTCCCTGGTTCACTGCACTGGGTTGTTCTTTTAGGTTGGATATGTGCTGACATGCTGTTTGTGTTTCTCCTTCAGATTAGCATCCAGCTTTTCCTCAGGCTTCCTGTCACCCAGCTTTGTTGCCCCACATCGCTCCCAAGTTTCTTTGCGGTACCACCAGTGGGTAGGCAGAGATCTTCTGAGATTTTTGGATGATACTCAAAACTAGGAAGAAGCCGAGGAAGGCCTCTTGAACTTCTTTTCTGTCTCCCCCTTATGAGGGTCACAGGCTCCACTTCTCTTTCATGATGAATCTTGTGTCCCTGTGCCATGTCTCCAGGTTTTCCTCTCTAAAGCAGACACAGTCTTCCAGCTCTCTGAGGACTTTGGGGAAACTCTGAAAAGTTGATGGAAATATCAGGGACCTGCTTTTTGTGCCTCTCTCATATGATGACATTTTACCTCTCCGTTTCCTACAGTATTCTTTTCACGGATTTAGTTAGTTTTCTTCAGCAAGTACAGAGTTGCAGAGCACCTGTCGGACTCTTACTGGTCCTTGTGCTGTCTATGAAGCTCACTGTTCTGTAATGGCTGTCCACTTCATGGATGTTTTCTGTTTCTCACATGTGGGATAACTCTTGAGTCAAATTTCCACCTTTCATATCTTCTCTTTCCCTTACATTCATTGCAGAGAGGAGGGGGTGAGAAATTATGAATATGTTCTGAAAAAGCTAGAGTTTTTTTTGCTTGAGTTCAGAAAGCTAGTATGTAACAGAAGCAGAGTGTTTTTAAGCTCACAGCAGCACTGCCTCTCGATGCCTGTGGTCTGCTTGGGGATATACGTTTATCTTTTTAGTTGGACAATGGCTTCTATTAGTGTTTCCTTGACCGTGAGTTCAAACTGATAAATTATTTAGCTTTGGCAGGAGAAGGTTGGATCATAAAAAGTGCATTCACCTTTGTATCTTTAAAGCTCCATCTATGATGTAAAATAAGGTTAAACATTTTCTAGGGATTTAGAAGAAGTTTTATGATTTTCCAAAGATATACAGCTACTTAGGGGAATATTTAGTCTTCAAATCCTGATGCCCAATTTGCAGAAAATCATTATGCAAATGTTTTGCAGCTAAAATCTTGAAAATAAATATTACCATCAAGCATAAGATCTAAAGTCCTGAGACCTTCACATGTTTATTTATTTAGTTTTTAAAAAACTCTGATCAACAAATTAATTTTTGGTGATTGGGAAAAAAGTCATTGTAGTGGCTAATCAAATAATACAGGCACAGGCATAGCTACTTGTAATTTAATCAGGGGCAGTCAACATGAAATCAGAGAGAAATCATGGTACATTTTGAAGAAAAATGTAGTTAAGAGCCAAGAAAACACCACAAACTGGCTTCTATGTTTTCAAAGGGCTGTGGAGACTGCCGACTGTTCTCCTTTAATGCTCATGACATCTTTTCTAGTTAAAACTCTGTTTGAAAATGTAGAGATTAGAAATGGCTAAATTGAGTCTTTCAATTATAGGGATCAAATTATAATGGTTGATCTTTTCAATTGATATAAATGAGAATGTAAAACTAGAGGGTAGAATTAAATAGTTAGCTGGAGAGAGGAGTTCATAGCAGAGAAATGGGAGGCAGAAGAAATATTGATCCCTCTGATTTGCCTGAGAAAGACCTGCAGGGAAATATGTGCTATTTATTGATAAAATGTTTGGGGTACAGTTGTTGCACTCATTCTGGGAGGCTACAAAGCATATTGTCGTTACTGGTATCATTGGAGAGACAGACTGGCAGAGAGGGGCAGATCCACAGAACCCCTGTCTGCGGATTCATTGCTCCCAGCACTGCAACAGAAGAGGGGTTCAATCCAGGTAGTCCGGTGTGGAAGACAGCCCTTTACCTGCTTGGCCAAACTCTTACTCCTCCTGAAAAGGCTTTAAAACATACATAGCTGAGAACCATTTTGGATCCTAAAAAGATGCACATGTGGACACTATACAGGTTAGTGCGGGAAGAAGAGAAACTACAGAAAAAGATGAAGAAATGACCCTGGAAAAAATAGTTACACATATTCTTTCATTTTCTTTCTCTTTTATTATTCTCCATGATACAATTTTGTAGGAATAGGAATTCTCACCTCCACCTCCTCTTCCCCCATCTCCATTATTCCCCCTGCCCATATTATTACAATAGTAAAGGTCTTAAGCTATAGTCACAATTTCAACCTTTTGCGATTTAAGTGTATCATGGCATTATAGGTGCAGGCAATGGTAGAACATTTAGCACCATATTGTAAAGGTATATTAAACAATTTCATTGGGAGTCCTTTTATTCTGGAGTACAGATGTATTATTGCAGTACTTCTTCATTTCCCAATATGCTAGTCTCCATTATACAGCCCATCTATGAGAATACATGTAAGTACATCTTTACCTATATATCTCTTTGTTTTGTATTTGGCCCATTGACTTCTTTGCAGCAACAAAGCTGTCCATGTTTTCTGAGCATTAAGAGGAGATAAACAAGCAACATAGATGTGGTGAAATTGGTCTGCTTCATTCTCTCACACAGTGGCTTGTGTCCATAGGTAAGGCAACGAAAATAAGATTTAAGTTTGGGGGAGGTAAACATTTTCAGAGGCAGAGCTTATATACAAGTAGTTGGTGAAGATCGTGTTGCAGCTGCTGTTCATATCCTCTCTTTTTAAAAAAGATTTATTTATTTTTAGTGGAAAGGAAGATATACAGAAAGGGGGAGAGAGGGGAAGATCCTCCATCTGCTGGTTCAGTCCCCAGGTGGTTACAATGACCAGAGTTAAGTCTATCTGAAGCTGGGAGCCAGGAGCATCCTCCAGGTCTCTTATGCAGATGCAGGGTTTCAGGCTCTGGGCCATCCTCGACTGCTTTCCCAGGCCATGGGCAGGGAGCTGGATGGGACATGGAACAAATGCCCATATGGGATCCTGGTGTGTGCAAGGTGAGGACCTCAGTCACTAGGTTACCAATCTGGGTCATGATCATAACCCTTTTTAGCTGCAGGCATCTTGACTTTATTAAATACCATGTTATTGGTACAGAAAGGAAGAAAAATCTAAGTAGCTACCTATTATGATGAAATCAACCTTGACATGAATTCTACCTGCCCTTTACATGCCAGGCTTTAGATCTCTTAGATCTCATTTTATCTAGTTATAAAATGGGCTTCCTGAAAGCCTTCTTTCCCAGAATCTCCTTGGAAGATTTTCTCCCTTCTTAGACAGGAACAGTATAATCTTCCTCTCACTCACTGTACAATATAACCACAGTATCTCTCTGTCTCTGTCTCTCTCTCTCTCTCTATCTATCTATCTTAGAAGAGATTACAAAGCTAAAAAGAATGGAGTCAGAAGTTAAACCTGAACCAAATGCAATCCATATTGCAGCAAATGGTGATACTCTGTTCACCCTGTCCTTTTGTTAATGAGTCCATGTTGAGCTCATATTGACCACTCAGAATTCTTTCATTGAGTTCTGAGCTGGGTTTAATAATTTCTGATTTTCTTTAACCTGTGCCCTAAATCCCCTGGTTTTGTGTGAATTCTAACAGTCCTGAATACCACAGAGTTTTGTAATCAGTTGATGATATCTGTGTCACCAAGTTTCTAATGTGAAACATTTTTGAGCAAAAATGAGATGCTAAATTTTGAAATGGGGATATTAGGTTGGAGCCACATGAACATGACCCTACTGACATCTGAGCCAATCTATCCTTCTCTTGCCAGTGGTGGTAGTTTGCTGTCACCTGAAGAGATGAGATTTGCCTCCACTTTAAAAGTTCTGAGATAACGTTCCTAGGATGGATGCCAATTCTGCACAGAGCAGCCATTTCTTACTTCAAGTAGATCCAAAACACAGTTAAATTGTGTCATGATGGAATAGGCGCAGACTGTGACATTGAGTGAAATGGCTGAAACATAAAATGAATAATAATGTTTGCTAATATATATTAGAAATCTGGGAACACGAGTGAGAGTGAACTCAAAGAATGTTAAAAACAAAGCAGAATGAGATTCAATTTGGGGCTGAGCTAAAAGATAAGTGCACTTGCTAATATTTGAGACCTCATATTTTCTTATGAAGCTGAAGATGGTTGGTTGGCAGGAACTTAGATATGATGGTGTGTTCAGTGATGTTGAACCGCCAGAGTTTCTCTGGCTTGGGACAGAGGACAAAATCCAAACTATGTTGTGAAACGTCATGTTGACACCAAGACATTCACTTCCCTATGGTGCTGAGGAATGTGTTACTAAGGAACATCCTCCTTGCTCTGGTTATTCTCCTTAGTGGCTAAGTACAGAACTATGAGAATCCTGCTGAGACAGGCTCTTCAGTTTCACTGGAGATTGTAGGAACCTGGAGTGTGAAGGTCTAGAGACGCATTTATGGGAAAAGACAAGATGAGCGCATTTAGTGTAAAGATAGCAGGGATGTACTGACCAACTTTATTCTGCAGGTATCCATGGCCATGCCCGTTGATCCTACTTTCCTGGAAATTTAGGAATGAAATAGATTCCTAAGACATTGGAGCATTTCTTAACCCATATAAAGTTAAGAAAAAAAAGGAAGCAGCACAGTGAAGCTCTAGGAGCCAATAACCTAACTTGAGTTGTCACACTGTAAAGGATTCTTTGGATTCTTCCTCCAGGTGCCTATAGATTGTAAATTATCCTCCTTCAAAGGAGTATATGGTCATTTATTCATCAAGGTATATTTACCCTGGGAAAAGGAAATATCCAGGTTCTTTTAAAAGGATTCCCAGAAATTGGCTTTGGATCTATGCTAATTTCTGAGAATTAAAAGAATGCAAATCTGTCCTCTCAGAGTAGGGATTTGTAGTGGTTGGTTGGTAAGTGGAGTCTTACCTCAGTTCTGACTCACGGTGGGTCCAAATGTCCTAGAGACATACTCAGTGGCTATTTCCCTAGTTTTTTAGTGTATATAGAACAAATCTACTTCATAACAGTCTGACCTCTGACCTCTGACTCCCAAGGTGTGAGGGTTTCCTGTTAGGAAGCAAAGATCCCTGGAGGTTTCAATTCTCATCTTAGCAGAGAAAGCATCAGAATGTAGCGTCACCATCAGGATTGTGAAACATGGAGGTCCTGCTCTCTGTCATTGCCATTTAGCTCATCATTCTCATTTGTTTGCAAGTCAGATGGGAGGATATTGGAGAATGTGTGTGAACTATAGCAAACTTAATCAGATTGGGCCCTGGTTGTGACTGCTGTTCCAGTCGTAGAATACTTACTGGAGCAAATCAATAAGGCTCCATTGTACTCTGTATGTAGCTGTTGACCCAGACTCTTGTCTCATTCTGATTTTCAAGATCACCAGAAGTAACTTATTTATACCTGGCAGAATCAACAATACCACCTCACAGAATTTCTGTATAGCTGTGTCAATTGTAGTGCCCTGTATCATCATGTAATTTATAGAAGTCAATTCTGACATTCCACCCACTAGCACATTGATGTAATTCTGCTCAGTAGGCCTGGCAAACTAGGAGCATCTAGTGGTTTTGTTGCCTCAGAAAGATATAAACCCTATGACAAGTTTAAGTCCTTCTATCTTAGAGATGTTTCTGGTAGTTCAGTTGTCTTAAGAATGTTGCTATCCTCTCCAAAGTGTAAGTCATGTTGCCACAGCTCACACTATCTGCTCTAAAAATATTATGTCTGTTTCTGAATTTTGGAGGCAGCATGTAACACATTTTAGTGTGTTAGCTTGATCCCTGCAAGAGTCATCTGAAAGTGTCCAGTCTTAATCAGAGACCCAAGTAAGATAAGATACTGTGGAAAGTTCAGACTGAATATCAGTTTCTTTAACCCTTGAGTCACACACCCCAGCTGATGTGATGACCATAAAGTGCCCATGGAAACCTCTGGACAGCAGCAATGCTGACCTCACTCTGGGACTTTCAAGTACATCAGTTCCCACTTTCATCCTCTTCTTAATAAATAAATTCTAGTTCCTAGGTTGTGGAAGGGAATGAATGCCTAGTCATGAGATACCAGGTAACCAAATGGAATGAGGTTCCCATCATGCACTGCTTCTGGCCCACCCTCTGGTCCACATCAGTGATGGCTCATCTGTGGACATGACACCAGCTGACTGAGTTTGGAAATGTCTGGAAGACATACGTGAGCTACGGGAGCAGGTGACTCAGGCTGTTTTGAGAACAGCTCTCTGTGTTGCCTCCTTTCCCGGAACTGCAGGCTCAGCAGCGTGGATCTTCCCTGGTTAACACTACTGGCAAGAGCCTGAGGTTCCAAATGCACAGAGCAGTGATAAGCCCCTGCTATCCCACTATTCATTGGGATAGTTGCACATTTCAGTTTAGACCTTTCTTTTGTGATGGTAGTTTTCATTATAGCTTCTCTGTCCTCACACCACGGCGAGCTTCATCTATACTTCTTCATAGCCTGTTGTCACCAGAAAACATGTCACAACAAAGATTAGAGGGCGATGTGCTCATGTCCATGATAGGGTCATCCCTCAGCTGCCAGAAACCGTTGGCTTTAGGGAAATGTGAAATGACTTGCCAAAGTTTCATGAGGATTATTCAAAAAGTTCTTAGAAAACTTATTTAAAAGACAAGTTTATATTTTGACAGAACAATTAAAATATGTGTAGTTTTTCAAGATAAGCATTTTCATGAACTTTTTGAAAAGTTCGTGTAGGCAGAGTTCTCTTGCAAAATAAAACCAAAAAACCTAAATTCTATTTTGCTCTGTATTCATTTTATTTCATTTAAAAATAATGTTTACATAGTTGAGAATGATGCAGGTACTTGTGGGTTTCTGGTTATAGAGACCCGAGAAATCTTGTCTGGGGCGACCTCACACTGTGTGCGTCAGCCAGTGCAGGGTCGGGTTCGGTCCATTACCTGTGTCAGCCAACATACATGTGAATGCAGCTGCCTGGGCAGTTCTGTCCCCAGCCCCATTTCTCACGTGAGAGGTAGGTGCTGCAGCCTAGCCCAGCCTAGCCTGCCACAGGCCTCATCTTCACGTACAGCAGCAGATATCCTGGGCTAGTCAGGGCAACTGACGATAACCACCTAAGTTGACTTCTCCCAGTCCCAGTTTTTGTGTGTGCTGGCATGTGCTGCAACCTAGCACAGTCCATTGCATATCCCTTATGGCTCTCAAGTACATCCATGGGAGCTGCAGCCTATTTCAGCCTGACTAACTCCCAGATCCAGCCCACAGGTATGCCTACAGATGCTGTTCCTTGACCAGTCTTACATGTCCCCAGCCCTAGCTCTCGTACTCACCCAGAAGAGAGGTGCCCACAGTTCCCCTACCATGCCTGTTTCTAGTTATGGAAATTTCACCTACAAAGGGGCCACTATGATCCAGTCTGACATGATTCATACCCAGTCCTGGCACTTGCCAATGGATGCTGCAGCCTAGTCTAATTGGCCTGTGCCCATTCTGGATCTCATGCATACAGCAGGTGTCACAGCCTAGCCTGGTCTTCCTCCTACCCCAGACAGTCCTGCCCCAACTTCCAGCTCTCACACTTACCAGTGGAAGCAGTGGCTTAGCAAAGAGTCCCTGCAGTTTTCCTACTAGGCCTACTTCCAGCTCTGGGTCCTGCGTGCCAGCAGATGCTGCAACCCAGTTTAAGGTGGCTTGCTCCCAGTGTCAGCATTCACTAGCAGGTGCTACAGCCTGGCTCAGCCTGATGTGCTCCAAATCTCAGCTCTTGCCAGTGGATGCAGCAGCCTAGCCCAGCATGGCCCACCCGCAGCCCTCATGTGAACTGTCAGGTGTTGCATTCCAACCTGGCTTGGCCTGCACCCCATCCTGACTCTCATGCCAGTGTGTATTCTGGGTTAGCCCAGCTGTCCTGCCCTCTGATACAACTCACACATATGCTGATGGGTGCTAAAGCCTAGCCTTGCCTGGCCCCAATTCTGGCTCTTGCACTCACTGATGGAAGTTGTAGCCAAGCAGGGGAGTTTTCCAAGTTCCCCTACCAGTTCCACTCCCAGACAGGGATCTCATATGTGGTGGTGGGTGCCAAGGTCCTGCTTAGCATAATCTACCCTCAGTCTTGTTGTTTTATCGTGCCACTGGATACTGCAGTCTGGCCCATCCTGGCTTTCTCCAACCCCAGGCTACTGTGAGTATCAGATGAGTTCTATGGTCTAGCCCAGCTCAGCCCATCACTGCCACATCCTCTGTAAACAAAACCTACAGATGCTACAGCCCCACAGAGGTTAGACAACAAATCTCTTACAGAATCTGGCACAGATCTGTTTCTCACATGTTCTGGTGGGTGTTGTGGTTCACTTGTGTTCTGGGGTGTGGGCTTGATGTAACTCACACCCCGTTCTGACACTCATGGGCAGTTTTATATCCAGGCATGCCCCCAGCCCCAAATTTTGCATATGCCAGTGGGTGGCAGGCAATGCTATTTAGCTTAGCCCAGAACGCCCACATGGGTGGGTGTCTTGGTTTGACTCAGACATGCCTTCCAGTTCCCTCCTCCAAGCCACTCTGTCTCAGCTCCCTTGCCTATGTGTGAGTGCAGTGGTTCGGTCCTTGAAAGATCCCAGAAGTCATTTCTTCCCTGTTAAATATATCCTCAGCCACTCCCACACCAATATGCCCCCATTGTCCCTGGGCAATCTGCAGCTTTCCCACTTGGGGGCTGGGATGGTATGTCCTAATTTGGTGTTCCCCACCTTTCTCACTTATCTAAAAAAATTAGAATAGGTAATTATGCTGGCACACTGGTGTAGTTAACACACATTTGGCATTAACCACGTCCAGAATGCCTGCCAGCTAATGGCTGCCTTTTTCTCAGCAGTTTAACACTTGTCTAGGTGCAAGGCAACCTAGACAGATGCCTACACCTGGGGTTCCATGCATTGTTTGAGTCCCTTAGTATTTGTAGTTAGTTAAGAGACACGTTGAATATTTGGAGATCCACATTACAGGATACATCTCATGTTTTGCAGCATATATCCTGAATCAGAGGTAAGTATATGCTTCTACATTGTCCATAGCCAGACACATGGGTTTATAAAAGAAAATATACTAAAAGTGCTGCTCTATTACTAATCCAGTTGCAGAGTTTTTGCTTTCCAGCACAGCATCTTAGATTTCTGAGAATCTAGAAACCTTATTCCCCCAAGAGAGGGACAATGCCCACTAAGAAACACAACAATCTTGTGGAAAGAAATAAAATCCTGTAATGCAAAACACACTGAAACTGTGTGGTTATTCTGTTGCAGGGGGCAATGCTACCTAATCTAATACACTCTTATCATGAGCGGCATGAACTACTGTCTGATACTCCCCAGGGGAAAATAATGTCACAGGGAAAACCAACCACACATCCAAGGAACACAGTCATTGTAAAAGAATATGAGATTTGGTCAGAGCATAACAATAAAAATTAATGGTCCAGACAGGCCATAAATTCAAAATAAGTGTAACAGTTTTTTCAGAGATAAGGGATGATGTTGGTAACAGGAAGCAGGAGCTAGAGGTTAATAAAGTCAAATCAAATTGAGGGAGAGTTGGTGGGGAAGTATCACTGTGCTTCTAAATCTGTGTTGTGAAATGTGTGACATCATTATAAATTATTATAAATAAGTTTTAAAAAATTGCAATGCATGGTGGGAAATAGAGTATCAAAACAAAGAATGCAATAGATGGGACACTTGCAAAATGCCCAAGGTCCAATAGCAAATTAGTTGGAAGGCCAGCTTGAGGGACGTTCCCAGAGGCACTGGCAAAAATAAACAGTTACAGAAATGTCAGTAATCTCACATTGGAAGTTCCAAATGCAAAGACATGAATAAATGGAAGAAAGAGAATAAGTGAAGCAATAATGCCTTCAAATTGTCTAGAATTGAAGAATGTTTTTTAAAATTTTGTTTGATAGGATTTATTGAGTGCAGAACAAGCTGGACAAGAAAAAGCAGATGCTTCCAAATGTTGAAATGAAATTTGAATCTATCAAAGAAAAAGAAAATCTAAAAGCAATTATAGATAACAGTGATTCAGTATTGTCACTTAACAGGTACTGACCTAAACACTCCTCAAGTGTGAGTTGATTTGTTAACCAGAGCAATGTTGAGATATAGGGAGTCTTATCATCCTCAAAAACGCTGGGATTTCCTTCTTGAAAATATAATATGAATGCATCATCCATTAAAAAATGAAAATTATCTTGGTATTAGACATCTCACCAGTACAAGCAGAGTTGGGAAGTAAAGAAATAATTCCAATATGTTATAAGCAAAAAAAAAATGGCTTAAAATGTAACATTAGCTAAAGTAGATATCTAACAATACAGTAAGGGGCAACGCAGAGTTGGTCATGCCCATTGATCTTGAATATACTGCTGCTAAGCAGGGGGAGAACCTTGACTTTGAAAACCTTTTCCTCTTAAAGTCTAGATGACTGCTTGGGAGGAGAGTAGAGGGTAAATGATGGGCCTGTCAGGCATGAACTTTTATCCTTCTTGCCTCTGAGAGCTGCTGAGCCAGGGTCATGAGACCAGAAGCAGAGACCATCATTCACGGTAGAGAAACACAAATGGCTTTGCTGCACGTGGGCTGGCAGGCAGAGATGAATGTGTGTGAGGATCATATGGACACATGCATTTTATGATGCAATTTGCAGGCTGTAAAAGGGACTGGGTGGATACTCTAGAAAGCCCCTGAGACAATTATGAAGTGAGTTATTAGGTTTAATTTCCTGCTGAGACTAAACACACTCAGCTGGCCTCGCGCTGGTAAACCTTGACATCACATTCATGCAGGACAAATTTGCCATCATGCAATGTCTACCCAAGGGCCACCACCATGGAACCATGCCATTTGGAAGGTGGATGAAGATTTTTTCTTTTATTTTTAAGCTAGCATCTATAATTTTTAATGGATGGGGAAATAGAGACTCGGAGAAAATGAGTGATTTTCTCCAAGGCCAGCCAAGCAGTAAAGGACAGCCAACAGTTGAACTTACTTTCATCCAGTGATTCCACGTGTTTATTTATTGGAAGCTTACTGTATTTCCAGAAAGCCTTCTAGGTCCAGGGTTGAAGTAGTGAAGAGACAGATCTTGTCATTAGCACCAAGGAATTTACATTTGGAAATACAAGTGGCTTTATGTGCAGTGAAGGAAGCAAGATGACCACAGATATGACAACAAGGTGAAGGGAAGGAGATGTGGGAAGTGATGAGGAGTCAGCTACTTCAGATGGGAGTACAGGAACCCTCACTGAGTGCTGGCGTGTGGACTAAAACTTGGCCCCAGGACAATGTTAGAGCTTATGGTTCCAGATTTGAGAAAAAACAATGCAGTGTCTCTAAGGTGGAAAGAAACTTGGCAAATTGCAGTGGAAGGAAAGTGAATGCTTGTGAAACACAGTGAGTACAGGGAAGTGGCACAGGCTGAGGTGGGAGAGGTGTCACTTGGACTAGCTTGTTCAGTGCTTTATAGACGTTGGAAAAATGTTTAGGTTTAATTTTCGAGGCCATGGGGACTCATGTAATGGCCAAATTTGATTGGCCTTTTCCAGCAAGGTCCTCTGGCTGCTGTGTGAAGAATGCATTGTGATGGGACAAGAGGAGATGCAGAAGAATGGTTAGGAGAAATTTACTCAGCAACAAAGAGTATGATATGATCTTGGCCACTTCCTAGTCTGTTAGCTCATGATTGTATGTGGTTGAGCCAAAAGACAAAGTCAGGAATTTTTCTCTACTATGGTAAGTTTGAAACATTTTTCACACTACTGGCAAAAGCATATAAAGCAAAACATATACAATTTAGTTTTATATCCAACTAACAAGTGTCACCGGTGTCCTTGATGAACACTAGGCTCGATGCCAGAGCATATAAACACAGAGGGAAGAGCTCAAAACAGGACACAGTGTCCAGCAGCTCACTGGAAAAGCCAGGTGCGCTGGCAAAGGGACCTGCCTGGGACACAAAGCAGTCATGGTGAGTCCTGGAAAAAAATGCTTTTAACAAAGTTAGGTAGAAAGTAGATATGCCAATCCTAGAAGAGAAGCACTCTGCATAGCAGAAAAGTCAGAATTAGTTTCCAATGACATGTAGATAATAGGATATAAGGAGGGTTCAAGTGCTTATTGTTGTTCATCATAGTCATCACAGCATAAATGTGCAGAGGGATCACTGGGGAGAGAGCAAAAGCAGTAAACTGTGTGGTAGACAACAACCCAAGCTGCCTTTCCATCTGGGAGATTACAATCTAGATGTCCTTGAGTGATACATGTTAGGATTCACGGTTGCAAGAATAGAGATTTATTTAGGCTATTATGTTTCAGGATTATGTGATGAGTTCAGAGGGATAAAGTTACTCCTTTAGTAGGAGCCTAAAACAGTGTTTGTAAAACTAAGAAATCTAAAAGGCTTTCCAGTCTTTGTGCTTTTTAAATTCTTTGCATGTCTATTGAAAAATTCTCACTGTAGGCTGATTTACCTGTTTATCAGTCTTCAAGGCCATAAGAGACTTTCTAGTTAATTTTTTTCTCTTTTAAAGGGATTGCATGAGCCAGCAATAAAAGATTCAGATTCAGTTTCCAAGGAAATGCATCATCACTTAATCAACTTTAGTAAAATATTTCAATAATCTGTTGCTGGAAAGATTGGGCCAGATTTATTTTTTTTTTTAATTTTGATGATCTTTACATTGTTGATTAGGGCTCAAAGGGTCAAGAGCTACAGAAAAGTGGGTGAGACCATTGTTTCCACATTCTCTTTTTTCCTTCCTATATCTGGGTGAAGGGAAGTTAAAGGGAGAAGCCACACCCACCCTCCCAACCATCCCAGGGTCCGCAGTGTGGGGTATGCTCCGAGGGCACTGGTCAAGTGGTTTTGACAGTTTAACTGTTGTGAGTTGCTGCTGATCTCGCCATTCCAAGCACGATGAAATCTGTTCAGAATCCACTGGCTGACATAGTCCACCTTAGCACTCGGCTGGGGCAGTTGATCGATTTGTTTTGTACTCTGTTGTGGCACCAGGTGTCCTAGGCAGGCTGCAAAGTACTACCATATCCTCCATGTGCACCTGGATATGCTGTCCAATGCTCTTAGCCACTGAGGCAGCTCAGCTTCGACACATTCACTCTATGATCAAACCATGGAACCTGCAATTCTCTTTATGGTTGGGGTTCTTAATCCAGCAGTTCAAATGGGGAGATACCCAAAGAAACTTCTGAGATGATTCCAGGCCAGATTTTTGGGTGTGCTTGCCAGTACAGGGTCTGGCACAGTCTGTCACCCCATCAGCCTATGCATATGCTTGTGGTTGTAATTATTAGGTCAGTTCTGCCTCCAGCTCCGTCTTTTATGCAAATGGGTGTTGAAACCCATTCCAATCCTGCCCACCACATACTTGGCCATGTAAACCAGTAGGAGCTGCAATTTAGTTGGGGCGACTCCAAATGATCCTCACCAGGCTCACCCCCTACCCCAGTTTCCATGCTTGCCAGTGTGTGCAGCAAACTGGCCCAGTCTGTCCCACATCCCATTTAGCTCACATACATGTCAAGGGGCATTGAAACCTATTTCAACCCAACCACCCCCACTATCCAGCTCACACATCTGCTGACAGGTGCCATTCTCTGCCTAGCCATGCTTGCCCCAGGGCTCAAGCGGGAGGGAGGCATCCACTGTTTCCCTGCCGGGCCCACTCCCACTCTGGATCATGCACTCTCCATGCACTCTTGTGTTTTACAGTATCAAAAATGCCAGCACAGTGCCTGGAATTGAATACTGGATCAATAAATGGTTTTTGTTGTGATTAGTGTGTCAAAAGGTGCAGCTTATGTTTTTTCTTCCCCTCTACCCTGTTAGTTCCTGGCCATTGAGACTGAGTTGAATCTTGTTTGTGTTTTCAGCACCATGGATGGCTCCCAGCTGAGTTAAAGGCTAACTGGAGGCCTGCTTGTTGCTTCCTACCTCCCTGCACAGGCTTGGTCTTCCTTGTGAGTGAGCAGCAGCCAGCCCCTGCTGAGACTTCATCCACTGTTCCCATGAGCAGTTTCTTTTGGAGTTCTGAAAGCTCCTTCCATTATCATTTCTCCCTCAGCTTAACTTCATGCTTCCCATCAACCCATATCAACATGATCCCAGCATGCCTTGCAGCTAACAGTGCCTAGCTATCTCATTGCACAGACATATTTGTTAGTTAGCACATTGATTGCCTTAATTAGAATAGTTTTGACAAGCTACAGAAGTTTGTTTTTGATTTTTATCTTTGGGATGATTTGCAGCACCATAAAGCTGTGTAATTATTGTGGGCAGGTCGCATATCCACCAACATCCATCTGTTTCCTCAGGAAACTGACTCTCGCAAGCTTGGAACAGAGTGTGGAAAACAGAGAATAAAAGAGACTGCCATAGGTTAATGTGTTTTCTCATAGCAAATGGGTATTTTTCTCCCGATCTCTTGTGTTCTTGGCAGTACACTTACATCACATTTTTACTTGCCTTTCATTATCAACCAATAGAAAATAATTAATGTTCTGGTATTTTGGGTTTGGTTGTTTTAAGAGAACATGAATATATTTGCATGCTGCCTCAGAGTTTAAAAAAGAAAGAAAAAAAATCCCTCATTTAACATTGTCTTATGAAGGGAAGTACAGCAGGAATTATTTGTAAACATTCTGTAGGTAGGAAACCTGGAGCCCAATAAGGCTAAATGCTTAGAGTAATATAAAGCTAACTTGGTGAAATAAGCATCCATTGGCTATTGGCTTTATCAGAAGGCACAGTGAGAAGACATCAAATGCATAAAGACTCACTTGGAAGTTCGTATGGGTATGACTGCTCTTCCCATGCTTGATGGTTAGTTAAGTTGATAACTGGCACTTTTCCTCAAGGGAGCGTCTTTTATATATTTGGGGCTGCATGAAGATTTCTGTTCTTAGGAGGTAAAGTATGCAGGCAGCATTTTTAACTCTCCTCTTGGGCATTTGGCTACTAAACTGTGTATTTCCACTGATCTAAGGAGGTAGTCTTATTCTCTGTAGAGTTTCTATTTTCTAAGAACTGTTTTCCTTAAACAACCTTACAAATCCACCCTTCTCTACTTATATGATTAAGAGAAATATTTATCTGTGCTAGTCTTCCTGTATTAAACAATGAGGAAACAAACTTGGGAATTTTAAAAAATGCTATGCATTGCTGACTAATACATCAATCATGGACATGTGCTTCTCTCTGATCAATGGCTCCTGATTAAATTCTTATAAGATTTTTTATGAGACTTTTTTTTTTTTTTGCAGATTTAATGTAAGGTTAGAATGAGGCTGGGTTTGCTGTTCATGTATAAGTGACTGTGATGGAACCAGCAGTTGGGTCCTTTTAACATAGATATTCACCTCTAAAGAGAGAATTGTTGAGGACCTATAAAAATCTGCATTGCTCACCAAGAACATGATTGAGACCCAAGATGGTGGAACATGGGAAAGATGGGTTGATTTTGACCACAGGAAGATAACAGAAGCAGAGGAATTGCATTTCTAGGGGAATGTTGGCAAGAAATTTTCAGTGGAAATTCTACAAAAAGAAGACAGATACCACGGAACAGTGTGGACAGTACAAACACATAGCAGCGAATAGGGACACTACTGTAACTCCTGCGGCTGGGCGTTGGAGGAGGCGACCTCTTCTGGGAGTGAGATGAGAGTCGACTGTGGCAGTCTTTGTAACCAGTGATATTGCTTGAGGGAGAACCTGAAGATCACACTGACTTGAATCTGGCCTAGACAATAGCAGGGGACAGGGTGCCCAGCTAACCCTACGGAAGATTACATTTTTTTTCCTTCTTTATCCTCCCACCAGGATGCCTGGCAACCAGCTGGAAAAAAGGGTCGTCTTGATATGAGTAGCGGCCAGTAGTGCCCACATGCATGCTAGGGGGTTTTACCAGAAGGATAAATCTGCATTCCCCACTGACTTTGAGTCTGGCCTGGAGGCTTGGCAGGGGTTGAACACGAACTTGGGACTGTGAGGTACTTTCATCTACCCCACTCTACCACAGCCTCTGGGGCTTAAACTGTGGAGGACCCACACGTAGTGGCCTCTGGAAATGCCTCTGTCTTCTGTGTAGAAGGGACAGACTCGGGATGCTGAAAGTGGATGCTCCTGATCCTGTGCCTGGGAGCCCTGTGAGCTATGGCTGTGGGAATTCTGAAATGCTCTATAATGCTTTGGTAATAGTTGGGTTTCTCCAGTGATCACTGTCTCTGTCTTCAGAGCCGCAGGGATTCCCAATGGGCTGGGTGGTTGTGAAGGGGTCTGTGCTCACATTAAGCAGCTCATAGATACTTTGTATGATTTGTTAACCAGCATGGGAAGGGGTTGGAGTACTGTAGGCTAACCCCAGCTGCTCATCACCTGCGAAGAGAAAGTGAGGTAACAGTTATGCCAGTCAACATGATCATTCCCTCCTGCCCACTGACAATAGAAGATGTCTACCATGCCCACCTTGGGTGCATCCTTAGACTCTTGCCCCACTCTTGAGCACTGACCACAGTTTCTTGACCCCATGCAGCACACAGGTTTGGATAGCCACTGAAGGAGCAGATACTGCACTAAGCCACAGAGGCATAATTCACAGATAAAAGCCATCAGAGAATAAAACAAGCCAGTGTTTTCATAAAGACCTCAAAATAAGTGGAGAAATGAAAGAAACATGAATAAAGAAGACAATATGACTTCCCCAACTAATTTGCCTTAAAAGTGTTAATTTCAGAGTGAAATTGGAATCCTTTGTTTTTCTGATTGAAAAAACTAATGAGAGAATCAAGATGGTGGAATAGGGTAAGGACACGTTTAAACAGACAGAGAAATATTAGCCAATGTGAAGCTGCTTCACATTGAGGGCACATTCCAGGAAATAGGAGAGGACAGAACAACAGCAAAGGGGTACATGGAGACTGATAGACACAGGAAAGCAGCAGACACAATGGTGTGGTGTTGCAGTAACTGAAACCCCAGTGGCATTCAGTGAGAGGTAATTCAAATTGCAGCAGCAACCAGAACTCCAACAGCAACAGGTGGGAAGGGACTTTCACCGGGAGCTCGAGGTGAAGCCAAAGAAATGCCCATCCTGTTGTCCTATTTAATTTGAATGGGAGCAGAGAAAGAGCAGCAGATCCCAGAGAGGCAGTGCAAGAACAGGGTGGATTTTACAACCAAGTCTGCTCCTAGAGCCGTATCGGGTGCCATTTTGTTTAAGGAGGCAAGGGCTACGGACAGTATTGCACATGCACTAAGCTGGGAGTGAACTCATTCCTGGCTCAGTGAACTGTAACAGCATGGCATCCTACAGATTCCACCAAAGACAGCCCCTGGACCTGACAGCCAGCAGATCAAGAACTATACAAATGTCACATTGGGCACCATTTTGTACAGTATGACAAGGGATTTGAGAATGTGGGGACAGCGCTGAACTGTTCATGTGCCGAGCTCAGTGAGAAGTCACTGAGCTCAGTACATTGCACTGGTCCCACGGGAAAATAATACCAACTATGAGGCCTGGCGCTGTGGCGCAGTGGTTAAGGTTCTCGCCTTGCATGCCCAGGATCCCATATGGGCGCCAGTTCTAATCCCGGTGGCCCTGTTTCCCATCCAGCTCCCTGCCTGTGGCCCGGGAAAGCAGTTGAGGACAGCCCAAAGCTTTGGGAACCTGCACCTGCATGGGAGACCCGGAAGAGGCTCCTGGCTTTGGATTGGCATAGCATTGGCTGTTGCGCTCACTTGGGGAGTGAATCATGGGTCGGAAGATCTTCCTCTCTGTCTCTCCTCTCTGTATATCTGCCTTTCCAAATATATATATATATATATATATATATATATACCAACTATGGCATCATACAGGTCAAAATAGGTCCGTGTGGCCCTCAGACCTAAAAGCCAACAGGTTTCAATATCATTTCCACCACTAATAACCTAGCTAGATAGGACACCTGGTGTCTCCTTAATCCAGGGACCTGCGCCAACCAGAAATGGAAGAAACGTTGTAGAGACAATGGTGCAAGCTCGGCATGGTATCACAGGAGGTGGAGAGTGGTGAGCCAGGAGCTGGGACTATTGAGACTATGGTGGGAATCTAATATATGAACCCAGACCTGAAACTTGCTGGAGGGAGTGGCACAAGTGACTGCAAAGAAACAGCCATGTGCCAACTGCAATAAGTAAAATAGAACTGTAGGTCTGGGGTGACAGAGCTTAGACACCTGCCCCAAGGAGAAGAATCTGATAACCAGAAGTACAATGACCAAGAGCAAAAGAAGAGACACAGGAACCATGAATATTACTAAAGACTCCCCTCAAAGAAGCAAAATCCTTTGCCAATCTCAGAGTTAACTGAGTGAGATATAGAGAAAATGGGGGGGGGGTACAGAAATCAAAACAGTGTTATAAAGCTTCTTATCAACAATGAGAAGCACATAAAGCAGGCATTCAAGGAATTTAAGGAATGTGTCACACTGGAAATGAATCAAATGAAAGCTGATATATCAGAAATGAAGAATACAGAGGAGCAAATTAAAAGTACAGAGGAGAGGCTCCAAAACAGAATGAAGGAGGCAGAAGAAAAAAAAAATCTCAAAATTAGAAGATATTTCCTGTCACCAGGGAGAAACAAACAAAAAGCTGAAAGCGAGCTGGATCAGGCCAAAAAAAGTATTCAAGAATTGAAAGACACTGTTATAAGACCAAACATAAGATTTATGGGAGTCCCAGAAGGTGCAGAAAGAGAAGTTGAATTTATAAATGTATTTAATGAAATAATAAAGGCAAATTTCCCTAATCTAGAGAAAGAATTGAGAAACTACATCCAGAAGGGGCACAGAATTCCCAACAGGGTTGACCAAAAACAATCTTCACCAAGACACATGATCATCAAGCTCTCTTCAGGTGAACATAAGACAAAGATCCTTAAATGTGCAAGTGAAAAAAAAAAATCAACTGACATATAAAGGAATGCCAATTAAACTCACAGGAGACTTATCATAGGAAACTCTACAGGCCAGAAGAGAATGGAGTGACATTTTTCAGATTCTAAAAGCAAGATCTTGTTGGCCCAGGATAACATATCCAGCAAAAATTTCCTTTGTCTTTGAAAATGAAAAAAAAATTTCTTCCACAGTCAAGAAAAGTTAAAAGAATATGCCTCTTTCAGACCTGCCCTACAAGTGATACTTCAAGATGTTCTCTCTCTCTTTTTTAAAGATTTATTTATTTTTATTGGAAAGGTGGATATACAGAGAGGAAGAGAGACAGAGGAAAATCTCCCCTCTGATGAATCACTCTTCAAGTGAGCGCAACGGCAGGAGCTGAGCCAATCAGGAGCCAGGAGCTTTTCAGGGTCTCCCACGTAGATGCAGTGTCTCGAGGCTTTGAGCTGTCCTCGACTGCTTTCCCAGGCCAGAAGCTGGGAGTGTGTCATCCAAGATTAGAACCGGCGACCATATGGCATCCCAACACATGCAAGGTAAGGACTTTAACCACTATGCTATTGTGCTGGGCCCAAAGATGTTGTCTTGACAGAGAAAAGGAATATCACCCCCCGAAATCAAAGGTGAATATGAAGAACATCCCAGTAAAATAACAACAGAAGACTAGATCAATGAACAACCCATTGCTAAAAAGACAGGACCAAATTACCAGCTATTTGTGTTAACATTGAATGTAAACGGCTTAAACTCATTGATCAAACGTCAGATTAGTAGACTGGATTAAAAAGCAAAACCCATCTATTTGCTGCCTAAAGGGGATACATTTCACCAACAAAGATCAGCGGAAACTGTATCTCAAAGATTTATATTTTTTTGTTAGTTTCATCACTTGAAAAGACTTTCTTCTGATTCAATTTTTCAATTGATTTCAATTTCAATGAAATTTCAATGATTTCAATTTTTCAATGACTCAGATCATACAGTAGCATCATTTTCTTCTAGAAGGTTCTTGATTTTCTTTTTCATTTCTTCAGCTACACATTAATCATTCAGTAGCATGTTATTTAACTTTCCAGTGTTGTTAATTTATTTTTTTCTTCCTTCTGTTGATTTTGTTTTGTGGGTTTTCATTTAAGGGGGTGTATAGTAATTATGTAATGGAGACTATCATATCTGGCAGCATATTTAACTTCATGGCATTGTAAATTTCTATTATTCTTCCTGTTGTTGAGTTTGTACCTTGGCTTCTTATTTAAGAGGATATGTAGTAACTATCTAATGGAGAATATCATATCTGGATTTGAGGATATAATGCAGTATGCATCTCTGTGTCCAGACAAAGATGGACCCCCAATAAAACTGTTTACTCTATCTTAATAATTGGATGCTGGACTCTCTGCCATTGTCCATGCATACGATGATGGACATATGACTGTGTATGATGAATTATACCATAGTAATGATATAGGGGAACTCAGTGACAGGGGAGGGAACTCAGTGAGGGGGGAGGGAACTCAGTGAGGCGGGAGGGAATTGAGGAGGGGATAAAGGAAATCCCAGGGCCTATGGAATTGTATCATAAAATGATAATAATACAAAGAAGTAAAATTAAAAAACAATAATGCGTATGTTAGTGCAACAGTCAGGAGTATCTTGAGCCCACATCGCTTCACTGGTGCCTTCCTCACTTTGGTGGAGGAGTTCGTTTAGATAGCACATCCCAGTGTTGTCAGAATCTTGAAAATCATACACCAACCCTTTAACGTTAGAATGTGAAGATGAAGAGATTGACAAAACACTTGAAGAAGAAACTAAAGAACGATGAAATGATCGTTTGAAACCAGAGATTTATGAGATGCCATCAAGCATATACGTCTTAGGATTTCCTGAAGGTGTTGAAAACAGAATGGATTAGAAGACCTGTTCAGGGCCTGGTGTGGTAGCCTAGTGGCTTAACTCCTCACCTTGCATGTGCCAGGATCTCATATGGGCGCTGGCTTGGGTGTTGGCTGCTCCACTTCCCATCCAGCTCCCTGCTTGTGTCCTGGGAAAGCAGTCGAGGACGGCCCAAAGCCTTGGGACCCTCCACCTGCGTGGGAGAACTGGAACAGCCTCTTGGCTCCTGGCTTCGGACAGACTCAGTTACAGCTGTTGCAGGTTCTTGGGGAGTGAATCATCGGATGGAAGATCTTTCTCTCTGTCTCTCCTCCTCTCTGCATAACTGACTTACTAATAAAAATAAACAATTTTTTTTTAAAAAAAGAAGGCCTGTTTAGCAAAAGTAGCAGTAAACTTCACTGATTTGGAGAAAAGCAGGGGTATGTAACTAGAGGAGGTACAAGAAACTCCTAGTATGCATGATCCAAAAAGATCTTCACCATGACGTGTGTAGCCAAACGTTCAACAGTGAGACATAAAGATTCTAGAATGCTCATGAGAGAAACCCTGGATTACCTTCAGCAGTTCCCTAATTAGACTGACAATCCATTTTTCATTAGAAACTGTGGGAAAAAACAGGGCAGTGAGTCATAGTCCAAGTTCTAGAAGGAGAAATTGCCAACAAAGATTACTGCACACAGCAAAACTCATTTACACATGAGGGTGAGATGAAGACCTTCCAAACAAACAGAATTTGAAAGAACTTGCCATCATTTGTCCAGCCTTACAAAGATTTTCAGCATGTGTTACACATTGAATAAGAAAATGACAGTCAATATTACCAAGAAATATGAAAGTAGAAATTCTCCAAGTGGAAGTACAAATGAAGCCCCCCCCCCCCAAAAAAAAAAGGAAAAAGAAAAAAGAAAAGAAAAGAAAAAAGAATATTCACAGGAAAATCATGTAACCAAGTCATTGCTTATCAATAGTAACTGTGAATGCCAATGAGCTCATCTCTCCAGTCTGTGGAGCACCTGTAGTCTCAACGTTTTCCAATCAATGAATCCTACTTAGCTAGATGTTCAAAGCTTACTGTCCAGACAGTGGAAAAATTTGGGTCATAATTAAGATTAATCATAATAATGTCTCACACTGCTCTTACTTCAAATTCTCTGTTAGTTGGGCTGCTCTTCAGCACTTCTCTTTCAGCTGAGATCCAGCTTTTAGCTCTTTAATTCCCCATTTGGAATTATTTTCTGGACGTTTTTCTATCCAAGCATAGCCTGGTGGACACAGACACACTGGAGGGATCATTTTCATTCTTCTCTCTGTTGAGTTAGAATTGGTTATCCTTTCCCAACTCAATCTTGTGGTCCAGCACTGATCCACATCTCCTTCTACTTCCAGGTCATGAATACTTTGAGAAAAAAGCTGAGACTGATGGAACTTCTATAGGACCAAGCATGATACATGCACACATGCAATTAAAGGCTAGAAGAAAATAAAGCAGAGAAAGTAAGAATTTTTCTTTTGGTTTCCCAATCAATCTTGTCTATCCAATGTTCTTGTTTCTTTGTTTTTTCTGTTGTCTTACCTTCTCACCACTGCCACTTAAATCCTAGCTATATTTCAATTTCTTATGACATAAAATTCCCATTGCTGTGTGTTCACAACATTAGCAAGAATTATTTGGGCAGTGCCTCGGGGCAGGCTTATTGGAAATAATCTGAGAAGTTCTAATGCAAATGATATGCTGTATTCGTAGTCAAAGGAGAGATTCTTGAGGGAGAAAGGAAGCAGAGTGCATCTGGAAAGAAGATGGGAAATAAAGGTAGGTTTCAGAGCAAGTGTGATCTCAGTCTGATTGCTCTGCAAATTCTTAGGAGTGTAAATTGCACACAGCAGTTGTCTCAACCAAAGTTAAAATGGCTGCCATTGCGTATGTGAAACTTTTTCCTGGGCAGTAATAAGGAAAATTTGCTGTCATGGGTATAAGCCAAGGGCAGTCCTTTAGAGAAAGATGCAGGCTTGGACCATTAGCAGCAGCCAACACTGATAGCTAGAGATGCTGCATGCAACCTCTAGGGAAAACATCCCTGGATGTGGCACTGTATCATTTGCTTCACCAATTTGGGAGTTGCTATATATACTAAACTGGCTTATTTATTTAAAAGGCATAGCTACAGAGAGAAAGAGAGAGAGTGAGAGTCAGAAAGAGATATCTTACAAATGGTCAAAATCCATGTCTTGACTGGGCTGAAGTCAAGCCATGATCTCTACCTGAGTTTTCCACCATGTAGGCCATCTTCAGTTGCCTCTCCCAGGTGCTTTAGAAAGAAGCAAGATCTGAAGCAGAGTGAACCATGACTCAAACATCACTGCAATATGAGATGGAAGTGCTTCAACTCTGGCCCCAGGCAGTTTTTACATTTGTCAAACATTTAATGGATGTCTTCTAGATCCCAGGCACTCTTCTGTCCAATATAGGTTATGGATGATTGAGTTATGTGTACGTAATGTTTCAGGAGACTGAAACTGGATCTCAAGCCTGGAACTAATGATCAGGTGTTTATGAGACAAGTCAGGATTCAAGTCACTGATAATGGAATTCAATGGGATTAAAACTTATGAATTTTTCTTTTTATCCTGCTACCATGTATTGGAACAAGCTCTCCTTAGACCAGGTCAAAGATGAGCCTGCGGATTTGAGTCAACGGTGGCAGATGCAGAACAGGAGGCACAGGGCACAGCGATGGCATTTGACACAGGAAATTGGAGGTTCTCATGATCAGTTTAGCAATGAGGGAGATAAGAGAGAGCTCCTTTCTCCAGAGATCCAGCCAAGCTCCAGGATCGCCTTCACTGGGTGGGCTTGTCATGTGGTCACATTCATCATGCTTGCGGGACGGCATTTGTATATCATTTGGTCCAGGCTACATGTTTGCCCACAAAGCCTTGGGCAGGACATGCTATGGGAATCCAATAGGTTGGGAAAGGAAGAAGAGAAAAACCATCTTTCTTCAGGAGAGAAATGCCAGCAAGGGAAAATAATCAAATACATTCCACTGCTGATCTCTGCAGTTGAGTTTTCAGATTTGCAGCCCCATAGAACAACCACACAGTAAAGCTACAGGGCTGTGAGTTCATTGCTGCCAGCAAGCTTGGGCCACAACTGATTTGACAAGTCATATTTAATACTGGGCTTGTAAAGAAGTTTCTCATTTTCATCTGACAGTTTTTATGATGGAGTCAAGCTCACTAGTTTATAATTGACAGGGTTTTTATGCAGTTTGGAGAAGCTACAGCATCCAGTGGCCTGCAGTTTGCAATCTATCTAGACATTTCTGTTAACCTTGCAAAACCTGAGAACTGAGCTTTGACATTTTGTTACCAGTCTTGTCAATTTCTAGACAGGTGACTTCACCCCAATAACTTTGGGCTATTTCCCTCCTTAAATTCTAGAGTTATTTCCTTGGACAAGGCCAGTGCCGGAGGCTTCAATATTGCTGTTTGTTGACTTGTGTAACTTCTTGGAAAATGATTTTCTTGCTGTGATTTGAAATTGACTTTTCATCTTTGGTGACGAGCCATTCTAGCTTATATTTCCTGTGTTTGGAGGAACACAAATCTATTAAGTGGACACGCATGAGCTTTAAGAACCAGACTACTTTCTTGCAGAGAATTGAAAAATAATGATTTATATCTGAGGTGATTTTGAAAGTATTATTCTAAAAGTTATTCCTCATACTTTGTAATTTTAAAAAGTAATGAGTCATAATTTAAGACTCTAAGTTTTTGACTCACCATAGTGGAGAAAATTCTTTCTGCTCCTAAGTATCCCATTATGTTTCCGTGTTATAGCACCCTAAACACCATTCTGGGGATATTTATGTGTTGTGCTTCCACTGTAGTCTAGATTATGAGTTTCTCTAGACGACTTACTCACTGAGCTCTAGAGAGCTGAGAACTAGCCTAGCCCATTCGACAACCACCCGGCTCTCATGAGCACCAGTAGGTCCTGGAGTGTAGCTTACCTAGCTGGCCAGCAGGCCACACACATGTGGGACAAAAAGCACTCAGGTTACCCGACCCAATCACTGCCAGGTTCCTCCTGCTCCAGGGCTAAGCCCTGTACATACGGGCCAAAAAGGATTGTTATTTTCTAGTAGAGGCAGTTCTACCACCATAGTGACACCCTGGAAATGGGTAAGAGTTTAGTTATCTCTTGTGACTATACTTTTAATAGCCAAAGATGTTAACCAAGCTGTAATGCCTGAACAGCCCCTCCCCTAAAACAGACTCACCAACTCTGTCAATGGTGTCCCTGCCAGGGAAACAGTGTTTGAGCATCAGTGTCAATCCTGTTCATTGCTGTGCTCCTGATGTCGAGCAGAGGCTTGGCCTATGGGAGAACACCCATTAATGTTTACTAGATGGATGAAACTAGATCAAATGGGAGAGAGCGCATGGTCTGCAGGAGGAAGGCAGGAAGCTACTTGGTGGGAAGAGCCACACTGGTTTGAGACTGATGTCAAGCACATGGATGCCAGACCTAGCTAGTGGCAGGACTTCTCTGCATACGACTTGCATGTGGACCTGTAGTGTCTCCAGAACTTCAGACATGGTGAGGCCACTCCTCGGGGCCTGGTCCTGATGCTGAAATGAGGGCTGTTCACACTCCATTAGTGTAACTCTGCTACCATTCACCCATTCACTAAGACCATTTCCTTACTGAGTCAGTAAACTATTGCTAGCAAGAGTGTTAGATTGAGTTCATTCATTCATTTCCAACAACTATTGTTAGATCAGTCGCACAATTAAGCTGTTGTTACAGATGCTAAGGACACAGCATAAAACAAGAAATGCAGGTCCCTGACTTTGTGCAGCTCTCATTCTCCTTGAGGAGTAAACAATAGATGAGGATCCAAGTGAATATGTAGAGAGTGTGGCCAGGCCAGGACTGCCAGAAACAACACCAGGGTGAAAGGGAAGGGGGTAGTGTGAGAGCCTGGTGCTGTCTGTGTGCTTGCAAGGACAGACTCTGCAAACCAGAGCAGGGAAGCATAGAGGCCAGGAGACAATCAGGGAGAAGGGCATCCTGTGCATGTTCAAGTTGGGGAGGAGTAAAGAGGCCAGTGTGCTGCAAAGAGGCAGTGGTAAGGGGTGACATTAGTAAAGTGGCAGGGGAAAGGAGAAGATGGTAGACCTTGGAGGTTGTTATGTAACTCTCACTTAGGGGAGCGTTTGTGCTGAAGGATGGACTGAAAAAGCTCGTGTGACAAGGGTTTAATCTTCATGCTCTCTGCTCATGGGGAAGCTCAGACAGCAGTGCTTTATCCCTAACTGGTGGGTCAACTAGATAGCTGTCTGCTGCTTTCACCAACAGGAGGACTGGTGAAGGCCAGGCTCTCCTGGGATTCCTGCGGTTCTCTCCACATGGTCTTTCTTTTTCAAGGAAGTTACACCAATCTGTGCTTCTGTCTTTGAGGTTGCGAGCATTCCTGGAAGGGAGTTCTCCTTAAGCATCTGCTTGGCTCTTGCACACTAAAACACACTATCAAGTGTGTGACGGAAGGGGTCCACTTGGGCTGGACCCCAGGGGATGTGGTCCACTTGGGGTGATAGGTGTAACCCACGTCCAGTATGCCCACTGTCTTTGGGGCAGACATGGGTGTGGGAGGTTTGAAGAACAGAGCAGAGAGGTCAGTTAGGAGGCGCTTGCACTAATCCTTCAAAGATTAGTGGTTTATTCGTGTAGGGTGATATGAGAAGGGTGGTGAAAATTTGTTGATTTTGTTTTAAAGGTAGATTCTAACTGGTGTATTGATGAGTGGTGAAATATTGAAGACCATGGTAGGTATTTAACTGGCTCAACATGATAAATGAGTTAATCCATATGAAATGATTAGCATAATGCCTGACATATAGCATTCATTAAAGTTGACTATTATTGTCAGGGTTGTGTTCTTAGTAAAAGTTCATTTGATTAATTCATTGTTCACTGGCGGGTCATTTGTTTAAGGGTTGGCTAAGAGGAGAGAGGTTCTCTGTTTTATAGACATTTGAAAACAAAGTGAACATCTTGCCCATCACAGCAGCTTTTAGATGCCCTTGGTTAATGGCAGAAGAGACAATGACTGTGGTTCTTGGTGCCCTGGCCTCAGAAGCTGCTGAGATCACAAATCTATCATTCCTTGGTACCTAATTTCTATAAGTCTAGGTTTATTCTCTGAATTCTAGGTAGTTAATGCCACTCACCCTTTATCTCTGGCATAAAAACAGTCTTCGCTAAGAGTCAGCTAGGCCAGGGAGGGCCACTGTGCTCATGAGGCTCTTTCCTTCGCATCAACCTATGTGAAAAGAAACACTGCTATCTGTTCAAGTAATCGAGATGTACTGACACGTGCGCCCTGTGCAAGGTCAATCTTGGACCTGAGTACTTGCAATGCCTACGATGAGGATGATGGCAAAGCTCATGCTTAAGTGGTTCAGTAGATTGGAAGCTTCTAATGGTGGAATTGCACTACTGAACCCCCACTGAAATGTTATGTTTATCAGTACATCTTCTGGGACAAAATTGAGCAAAGTGGGCAGCTCAGGCTCAGAAAAACCTGATTTACTATTCCCTTGGCGGAATGAATTTTTTTTGTCTAAATAGAAATCTTCAATTTTTATACTTTTTAGCCTGGCAGTAACAAATTCAGCATCAAGGAAAGCCTGCATTTGCAAGAGTGCTGTTAGCTTTGCCTGCCTGGGAGAATGGTAAAGAATGGGGCATTGCGACTCTATTTGCCATGCGGTTGTTCTACATTTTCTAGTGTGAATAAAAACCCACCCTGCTGTTTACCAGTTGTTTCCTCACCTTTTTTTCCCCACATTTTCCAGTTTTTCTTCTTTGTGTCTTGCCCCTGGATTTAACAGGACATTATTGGCCGTACATAATATGTATTTCATATCCCCTCAGTCTGTTACAGCATTTTTTTCTGCATGTATTTCACAGCGGATTCTGATTATTATAAATTGGTTGTAGAGACTTCATTGGTTTCCTGGCTGTGACATTTCTGATGCATATTCCCTATTTATCCAGCACAGCACGTCGTGTGTAAAGTTACGCGGCTCCATACGGCCATGCTTAATGGATTGGAAGGACCTAGCCGGCAGCCCCACTGTGAGGGGAGTCATGTGCTTCCTCTTTGTGTTGTGGATGATGGGACACAGGCTATGGAAGGCTGTACAGCTGATTTGAGTCCTGCATTTCAAAAGAGCCTTTCTGGGCTCCTGAAGCATGTGACCTCAGAAATCACACCAAGATTGCAGGCTGAGCTGTGGCTGTTGGGGTAGGTCCCAACGTGGAACTGCAAGCTTCCGCTTACCACAGCCCAGGAATAGGTGTGTGTACTGTGCCCTCCTCTGGAGGGGTGGAGTTGATGACCTCTGTTGTGGCAGTGTTAGTCTGTTGGAATTGTTATAACAAAATGTCACAGACTGGGTGCTTGTAATAAGCCAAACTTCTCCCTCTTCTGTGGTCTGGGAGGTTCAGTGTCTGGTGATATTCTTCTTCCTTGTTGCGATATGGCACCTTCTCACCATGTCCTCACAAAGCACATGGGGCAAGGTGGCATCCTGGGCCTCTTTTATAAAGGCACTAACCTCATCCATGAGGTGGTGATCACCTCTTCTAACCTCACCTCCCTCAGTAGTCCCACCTCCTAATGTTCTTTCATTGGTGATTAGGGTTCAGCATATGAATTTGGGGAGGATTTAGACACTCCGACCATGAGGGGACCTCTCTGGTTTTAGAGGGATGGCGCCCCTGTCTGCTGTGGAACAGCCAATTAGATTGTGACCTTGTTCCACAGATTTCCCCCCACTGTCTGTCCTGGCTTGATCTGTTACCAGACTATATATGCAGTACTGGAAACTTCTTAGGCTGTGTGTGTGTGTGTGTGTTTGCCTCTGTGCACTTGGAATGTGGAAGGACTTATTAATAGTAAAAGGAGCTGGGTCCCTCTTTCTCCTTCCTCAACTTCATTTAATGGCAAAGAACAGAATCCCCTTTACTATTGTGGAACAAGTCAACTCCCTGGTGTACACTTCAATGGGAAAAGGATAGAAGGATTTTCCCAAGTTCCTTTTCCTAGAAGGACAGAAACCTGTACAGATGCCTCCAAAAGCTTTAGCGACCTGTGGGTGAGGTGCAACTGAACATAGAGGAACTATTCATTGACACGAGACGTGGAGCACCACAGTGGGATGCCTTCTGTCTGAGTTACAGGTAGCAACCAACTTTCATGCTTATTTTCTCCATGTTTGTTGTAAATAATTCACAGTTTGCAATATTACCTTAGACACTCCCAAGTAGCTTACTATGTGGTGAATTGGGTCTTTTACTCACTACTTCCTAATGACTGTTTTGAGCCATTTTAGAATTTAAAGAGACACAAGATGCTGTTGGCCATTACTGTGCTGGACAAAGAACCAGTCATTTGAGCATTCAGTGGAGCTGGTAGGAACCCTTCCTCATTTGATAAAGGAAAGGGGTAATGGTCCCTACTTCTCTAATAGCAGTTCTCAATCCTGGTGCTGAGGCTAACCAGTCAAAGCACAGGTTACTGAGGTCTTAAAGTCCATTCTCCTGGACCTGTGCCTTCTCCATTATCCTTGTCCATCAGACCATACTGATCTTACTACATCGTGGTAGAAAGATGTGGGTAGTGCTATGTTGTGGTGGGACAAATTTACCAGCCGGCTCAAAGCTTTACAGTGACTGGGGATAACTAAAACAAAACCCTAGGGCTAATTGTGGTCTTGGCACTTCACTCTTTTGCCTTGTCGCAGCTGTGCTATGGGACTGCTTCCTTCATCATGCCAGCTTGGCTGGAAGTAGCAATCCAATTCTGCTAATCTCTTGGCTGTTATGTGCAGTGCAGACTCTCCCCTGTGAGATTTCAGAGGGAGAAAGATAAGATGCTACTCTTAGTGTTTGACTGTTGTGAGTGGTAAGATGTGATCCTCAACACAGATGTGTGTGTGTGTGTGTTTTTAACCCTACTTCTGTAACATAGAAGCATAGGGGGAGATACAAGTGACAAATCCATTTTATAAAACACTATTACATGGAAAAGATTTTCCAATACGAGTCTATACCAAAATGCCTCAAATATTTCTAGGGCTTTAACTCAGAAGTTTTTAATTCTAGGCAATTAAATAGTATTATCTTGTGCATATAAAGAACTATTTGTAACTATATAATGGGCATTGTTGTATTCAGAAAGCAAACCTTTGCAAAGACTGGACTGTTCATCAGGGGAGCTATTTAAACAATGAGGTCACAGCCTGATAGAACGCTTATTAGCATGGTTGATTAAACCTGCTATGTGGATAAATAATGTGCGGTGTGCCCATGCAGTGAAGTGTTATTTGGACACAAAAGAAATGAAGTAGTGATACTTGCAGCATAATAGTAAAAGTTTTAAAACAGTGTGCCAAGTGAAAACAGCCATCAGGAGGCCACACTTCGCATGAATCCATGCATATGAGTTGAACAGAATAGACAGATGTATGGATAGATTCTCATACATGTTGTATAAATGGAATATATACTTGGAATACTTATGTTTCCCATAGTATTTAGTTAACATATTTTTAGAAAAGGATTTATTTATTTATTTTGAGTTAGTGAAAATGAAAGCTAGAACAAAAAGGAGTGAGACCTTCCATTTGCTGGTTGACTTCCTAGATGGTTGTGGCCAATTCTGACCCAGGCCAAAGCCAGAAAATTCTAGGTCTTCCACACAGATGGCAGAGGATGCAATGCTTGTGTCATCATCTGCTGCTTTCCAAGGCTTTTATAAGGAAGGTGAATCAGAATTGGAGCAGTAGGGACATGATCTGGCACTAAAGTAGATGTTGGTGCTACAAATGGCCATTTTTACCTGCTATTCCACAATGCCAACCCTGCTAGTGAATGTTTTGAGTGGTACATATATTATGACCCTAGTTTTGTTAAAAGAAAAAGAATATTTTATGGAAATGCTATAAGATCATTATGTGTTTGTTTAAACTGGGAATCAACTATTTATATAATAGTTTTTTCCCCCTCTTCTCTCTAAATTTAGACACTCATGTAGACTTTGTTCATTTGACATTTATTTCACAACCAAATTGTATTCACTGATTTGTATGGGTTCTTGGTTATTTTAAGGATAGTGGTATGGGAACAAAGGGGCTTGAGGTGCTGGGATAAAGGAGATTTTGTATTATGTTTCAGTGTAAACCTTTGAGCAGCATTGGGAGATTCCAGAAGTCTCGCTCTCATGGTATTGGAATGCATCTTGTCTCAACAAAGTTATCCAAGATTTTATGGTCCCATTTGAGTGTTGTGTGCTCTATTATTATGCCTACCCCAAACTTTACAGTCTGTAAAAAGATGAATGTTTGGTATCAGATATATATGTGCATAAAATTAATGTTTACTTTATACTATTTAATATTGTCTAAGTGATTTGTCATTGGCCAAAATCTTCTACCCTTCAGAAAACTGAGTTATTTTTATTTGAGGATAAACAAATGTTTATAGTGATGATTCTGTGGCTGGGATGGGACCAGAGGAGTTCTAGTCTAACTTCACAGCAGACTCTTTCTAATGCCTTTTTTTAAAGATTTATTTTTTATTGGAAAAGTGGATATACAGAGAGGAGAGACAGAAAGGAAGATTTTCCGTCCGATGACTGACTCACTCCCCAAGTGGCCTCAATGGTCAGAGCTGAGCCGATCTGATGCCAGGAGCTTCTTCCGGGTCTCCCATGCAGGTGCAGGGTCCCAAAGCTTTGGGCTGCCCTGGACTGCTTTCCCAGGCCACAAGCAGGGAGCTGGATGGGAAGCAGGGCTGCTGGGATTAGAATTGGTGCCCGTATGGGATCCCTGCGCATGCAATGAGGACCCTAACCACTACACCATTGTGCCAGGCTCCTCTAATGCCTTTTGTGCATGTACTGCACTATGCCTCAATGCTTGTGAGATGGAGCAACTGCTGTCCCACGTTATTGAGAATCTAAAGGAAAAGAGAGTCAGTAATCTTATATAATAGTAGTGGAGCCAGAGAGGATAGAGCTTTTAGATGAAGAGCGGGTGAGGGAGGCTTTGATGGGAAGAAGACATGAAAAAGAAGTGGGAAAATGCCTAATTTGTTTAATCCTCTGTCAATTAGATCTGACTGGTGACTTCATCTTTGATCGTGGGTTGGTGAGAGGCATGAGTTACATTTGAGTCCTGTTGTAGAAGAATTATATGACCTCTGGAAATCCACAGCAGTTGCCTGATTCCCAGCGCGTTCATCTGTGCAGGGGGAAAGATACATGAAGATCAGGCCTGACACTTCCCTGTGCTCCATGACTGCAGTGTGCAGCTGCAGGATTCCACTCCGCAGACGCGGTAGCTCACAGACTGATGGCAAAGAACTGGGCATCTTGCATCTTGATGTGCCACATGCGGAAATGGTCTCAGAACGGGGCTCTCTCAGACCACCTCTGCTCCAATAGTTCTCCCTCTTCTGAGGTTTTCTTTCTGCCCTGAAATTCAAGAAAGAGCTTCCTCTGAAGTTTCTGTATCAAACACCAGATCTACTCAAGAGAAATATGTTGCCTTCACATCTTCTCATGGAACTCTCATCAACCAGGAAAGAATAAACTTATACCACGGAAGATGATAATTAAATCAAGAAACTGGTCTCCAGGGAAACATCCAAGGCCATTTTCTGTTTTCCAGGATCATTCATTTTTTCTGAAAATTATTTACCTACCCTTCAAAAATCGCCTATTACCTTCTCCCCAAACTTCCCTCTCCCTAATGCAGACAATTTTTAAGCTGTCTTCTCTTTAAGTCTCAAGTTTTATAGTATTAAGCATCTGACCTCCTTATTTGGGTTTCATATTTTGTGCGACTGCTGTGCACATTAATAAATGTTTTTAAATGTTTATGTATTTGAAAATTATTTGAAAGGCCTTGAAATGGATGGAGAGCAAGAGTGAAGGCGAGCAAGAGAATCTTTCATCTGTTGCTTCATTTCCCAAACACCCACAGCATCCAGGTACAGCCAGAGCAAAGCCAGAAGCTAGGGACTCTGTTCAGGTCGGCCACGTGGGGGACAGAGACTCCATCACTACTCGAACCATCACCTCCTGCCATCCAGGTTGTGCATAATAGGAAGCATAATCAAAAGAAGCAGTGCGATTTGATCCCAGGCACTCTGATCCTAACACACGTGTCCCAGAGTGCCCACTCACGTCCATGAATGAGTCTGCAGAACTTCTCTCCTGTAAATCTGTCTAGGGTCAGTTTATTCTAGGGAACCCTGCTAAGAGAATGCCAGGGAAGGTTGGACTTCTCTGCACGGGAAGCCACATGACATTGTTTCCTGCTTGTTGTTTGGGCTTTTGTTAGTAGTTCTTGGCGTGTTCCATTTGCTGTCCTCTGAGTCCTTCCATGGGGCACACAGAAAGGTGGGTGAGAGTTGGTGGTGATTTGGGGATCTGTGATTTGTGGTTTTATGCTATTTCTCACACTGTGTGGCCTTTGGCATAATTTTGTCTCTTTCAGAAAATGAAACAGTGGGGAAACAGTCCCAAACACAAAATAATCCTCTCCATTTGGCTCGCCTCCAGGATTCCTGTCTCCTCTGGTGAGAATGGGTGTTTCCTAGACTTCCCTAGGGGCTTCCAGGGTGATGTTTGTGAACATAGATATACGAAGTAGAGCTTGCACTGAGCCTGGCTCGGGACCAGGTTAATCTACAGCCCTACTCTCTCCCTGTCTGTGTCCCCCCTGGTTTCCCAGAATGTGTCATTGTGACCCTGCCCTACTCTGTCACCATCGTTGCACTCAGAACTTGGGGCCACTCGCATCCCCAGAAGTTCTTGAGCTGCATTTGCAATCTGTAGGGTGGTGTTGCTCCAAGCGAATTCTACACAGCACAGCTCTGAGACTTACTCCACAACCCCAAATTCTTGGGTGAAATATATTTGGCAGGTTCAGTTTGCATCATTCATCTGGGCGTTTGGCAGATTCTATTTGCATAGCTTATTGAGGGTGCTGAGAATTCTTGCTGTTTAATGAATGGTGCATTATTACTCCAAATATTTTTCCCTGCTGTGTTCCCAAGTTCTTCTCTTTCTGAAACTCTTGTTACACACATGGTATTGCTCCACCGATCCTTGGCCAGGTCTCATACCTTGTACCTCAAATTTCTGTTCGTCACTCCTCTCCAACCTTTCTCCCTGTTCCGCAGATTGCAGAATTTCTGTTAATCTATTTCCAAGTCCATTGGCTTTTTCTTTTGTCACTTCCAATTTATTGTTAAGCCCATTTAGTTACTTTGTCTCAGCTCTCGATTTAGAGTTTCCATTTGGGTTTTTATATAGTTTCTGTTTCTTGGCTAGGTTTTCCTTTCTTCTCATTTATTTAGATTACATTTTATTTGATTCAGTAAACACACTTATAATGGCTACTCTGAAGTTTTACCACCAAAATAGTGCACCTGTGCTACTTTTAAATTGAATTTAAAAACAAAAAAGCAAAATCCAAAAAGCTAGAGATTTTATTTTCTGTTTATTGTGTGCCTAGTGTTTGTCAAATTTTGTCTAGTGTTTATTTATTCAAAAGGCAAAGCTACAGAGTGAGAGAGAGGCTTGGTCCAGACCTGAACAGCACAGCACATTGGAGGCAGGGTTCCAAGCACATAAGCCTCCTTTTGCTGCTTTTCCCAAGCCACTAAACAGGGAGTTGGATCAGCAGTGCAACAGGCAGGGTATAAACTGGTGCCCATATGGGATGCTGGAATCCTAGATGGTGACTTAACCTGATCTGCCATAGTGCTGGCTGTGTATTTACCATATTTTCACTGAAAATGGAGAAAACTACAGGTGAAGTGGATTGACTTTAAATTTTTTTTTTGTACAAAAATGAATAGTGGAGCTCCTTGAACATGGGCTGGTTTTTGTTTTTGAGCTTTATGAAGATTCACGTGCAAGAAGCCTGAGGTGTTCCTCAAATCCTGTATTTTCAGAGTTCCTCTAAACTCCTTCTCTGTGTGGGTGGGGATCTGTGAAGCCGTGTCTAGTGGTCTTTAAATGTGAGCCGGACGCCGCATGAATTTGTTAGGCCTGACATCGGTGAGGCCCTGCTCCTCTTGCTGAGGCAGGCCATCAGAGCCTTGGGCCTTGTTCAGCCTTGGTAGCTCCACTCTGCTCTGCGTGGCAAGCTTCGGATTGCCCCATCCTTTGCTGGTGCAACACAGCCCTGCCAGTGATTCCCGGGCTGCCTCTCTGCTCTGCACTCAGTATAGCTTTGCTCCTCTCATCACCCTGATTCACTGGGTGCGGCCACTCTGCCTGCTCACTTCAGTGCGCAGACTGTACAGTGCCTGGATTCTAGCTCGCTGTCAGGAGCTTGCTGCAGCACAGAGAGCCGGGGTAATTGTGAGGCTCAGCTGAGCCTTCTGGTCTTCTGTGGCCTACTGTCCCTTGTCTGAAAGCACTTGCCTTATATACTTTTCTCAGCGTGATGATTGGTTGTTGCTGACAGGAAGACCTGTTACTAGTCATACCATCAAAGCCGGGTGCTCAGAAGTGAACACTGTGTGCCACACAGTGCTTTTCAATGGCCATGGCATTGCCCCTGCCTTCAAATCCAGCAAGTTCCAGTGATAACATCTCAAGTTCCCATCTTCAGGGACTTACTTGGTTCTAAATGCCATACTGGTAAGAGCTGAGTGCACGAAATAGTAATCAATTTAAGTATTTTAAGCAGAAAGGCTGTTAGTCTAAGGAATTCAGTGCTAACAAAAGCATTGGAACAAATCACTCCCCGTATCAGCATAGAACTGATTCACCAGGGAAGCTGCTATTTCTGAGGCTGCCAGGGGAACTATTCTAGAATCAAAGGCCTCCAATGCCATTTCCAATGCTTGCTGGAAGACACCATGCTGGAACACAGATCCTAAAATACTGCAACAGAGAATCCTCACATTCTACAACCGTCTTTACCAGCAGAAGCAGTCCTCCAAAGGGCCACTGAGTTGACCTAGTGTATTTTTGCTAACCCTAATTCATGGTCTTAGCCCCCAGGAATCTGCATTTCCTGATGTGAAGGAGTAAGAATGAGTCAGGCTACAGTATGTGTTCTCTCTGCTTGGAGTTCCTTGCTTATCCCCTGGACCTCCCTCCAATGTCACCTTCTCCTTCAATCTTGCTTGTTAAACTTTTACCATGTAGCACATACATCCATTGTAAGGTTTTTCAACATGCTTATATAATGAATTGTGGTTTTCCTTTTCTCAGGAAAGGAAAAAAAAATCTCTTTGGATTAGGGACCATGGAATATTCACTCTCCAACCTTTGGATGCTGTCCAACGGTTGGAACATATTGATCAGTATATGTTTATTGAGTGACTGGTTGAGTTGTGAGAACTAGCGATGATTAGACATCATCAACCCACAGGACACAGGAAGGTGGAATGACCTACTATGAGGATAGAATGAACTTGGACCCTCAGTTAGGTGTCGTCTCATCCCTGGCAGGATACAGGCTTAGCAGACCCCAGACTTGACTTCTGCCAAGATGTGAGAAACAGGGACACTAAAGGAAAATCAAAGGTATCCGATGTTTACAACTGGACCCTCAACAAAATGTAGAGGGAACTTTCCAGATTACTGCAGGAAAGCCTGTAATTCAGGTTAACATTGTGTTGATGTGCAGACTTGCTGGTGCCTGGATATAACTTGCTAAGGATGTCATTCAGTGCTTACTGAGCACTGTACACCACACTGGCACAGCCCCCTCGTCAGCATCCTTTCATTACTGGAGGCAGAATGGCCTTGAACAGAGGCTGGCTTTTGCCTCATTCCATATCCACATTCTTAGGATTTGAACTAACTGATAAAGAGTGAAAGATTCTCCTTATCTGGTTATGTGGCGCTAGGAAGCAGAGATATCGAGACTTTGACTGGATGCTGTAAGTCCTTTTAAGACAACCATCACAGTGGTTTGTGTGTTAATATATTCTTGGACACAGGGGGACCATTCTGAGCCCTGGACCCAAGCTTTCAGAGGGTGCATAATGAGTTACTTCCCACTTGAGTCCTTCCTGTCTGTGAGCTGGAGGAAGAGGCACTCCCAAAGGGGGTCTAATGCACAGGTGCCAGGCACATGGTGTCCCCTGCACTGGGTGAGATGAAGGATTTGCTGGCTGCAGGCAAACATTCCGCTCCCTGGTGGAGGCCTTCCCATTCCCTTGGCTACCATCAGATCTAGCCCATTAACAGCACTGACCCAAATTCTGCCTCCTGGAATTCAGCAGTTGCCTTAGAGCTTGTTTCAGGCCTGGCCCAGCTCATTAGAATTTATTTCAGGGTCTAATTACTCCAGGAAATTTGTGTTTGTATACCTATCACGGCTCCTCCACTTTCCAGCTATTTTGCTGTGCCCAGCAGAGAATCAACCTTGAGAGAAGCCAGGGAGGACCTGGCGTTGCGGGGGAGAACCAGGCTGGGGAGCTGGGATGTCAACTCTTCTGCAGATGATACCTGTTGGGAAACACATCATCTTCCAGCCAAAACAGCACAGCCACCTAGAGTACCTCATTGACCTGACATATGCAGCCATAAAGGCCTAGGGCTCGTCAGTGAAGCTTTTTAGTGGCTTGTTTGATAACATTTATTGTGACAATAGATGATGAGTACCCCAACATTGCCTCAGAAATAATAACCCTTTGGTTTGTTCAACAAATAGTTTTTGCATACCTACCTCAGGCAGGTGCTATTTCAAATTCTTCAACCAGTGAGAATGGTGGGGACTAGAGTTGTGAAAAGTGGTAGTTTGTTTTTTAAAGATTTTATTTATTTTAAAGATAGAGTTATGTAGAGAGATGTAAAGAGAGTGAGAATTAAAGAGAGAGAGAGAGAGAGAGAGAGAGAGAGAGAGAGAGAGAGAGAGAGAGATACTGCTTTGCTCCCAAATGTCCATAATGGCCACTATGGGCCAGACCAAAGTCAGGAACCTGATGACCAGTGTCTTTCACATGGGTGGCAGCGCCCCAGCCACTTGGCTTTTTCTCCCACTGCCTTCCCAGGTGCATTAGCAGGAAGTTGAAAGTGGCATTCACAAGGGATATTGGCATTGCAGGCAGTGGCTTAACATGATGTACCGTGAAGGTGTTCTGTTGTACATGGAAATTACTAAAGGAGATGTTAGAATTCATAATTTTCATTATTATTTATCAGCATTTATTTTTAATGTTACTGAAGGGGGGATGTGGGGGTGATGTTGACTGGAGTCAGACCCCGAGAGAGACTGCTCAGTTCTATCATGAACTCTAAGTACCAGGATCCACAGAGGGGAAGTAGTCCTTAGATTGACTCCAACAAGCCCTCCTTATTCCTCCTCTCCACCCCCAACCCTGGAGGTTCATTGTCTTTAATCATAATTGAAGTCATCAGAGCACATAGAAATACAGCCAAGCTACACATGTGCAGGATGGAAAAAGATTGTGGAAGTATAAAACAAAGCAAGATCAAAAGAATGTAATTGTTGGAAGACAGGGTTGGACTTCATTGCTCATTGGGATTGTCTGGAATATAGGTATGCATTATAGTAACAGATGCTTCAGGATTTCTGAGGGGGCATTCATACTCCTGTCCTTTTTGGCTCCTATCATGTATGAGCTGTGTATTAACTCATGTTTAAATTCAATTCCCACAACATTCTTTGCAGAAGTAGACAGTTGAGGACACTGGGACTTGGAGAAGTGACTTGTTCAAGACCATATAGCTAGCAAGTGGTAGCACCAAGTCTCAACCTGGGTCTTCTTGCCTCTGGACCATGACACTGTACTGGTCCACTGGGAGCTCCTGGTCTTTAAGAAGTATATCTTTTAAAGACTTACTTTATTTTTACTTGAAAGAGTTAGAGAGAGAGAAAAGTAAAGAGATAGCCTCTGTTGGTTCACTCTCCAAATGACTGCTATGGCCAGAGCTTGGCTATTCTGAAGCCGGAGCCAGGAGTTTCCTTCTAGTCTCCCACATGGGTGTAGGGTCCCATGCCTCTGGACCATCTTCTACTGCTTTCTCAAGTCATCAGCAGGGAGCTGAATCAGAAGCGGAGCAGCCGGGACACGGACTGGTGCCCACATAGGATGTAGGTGCTACAGGCAGAGATTTGCCTCATACTTGTTGGCCCCAAATAATTTTGTGGGAATGATCTTTCTTTCACAATCACTTAATCCTCATTTTGTAAATCAAGAAGCCAAGTTTCCAGAAAGCTCCGTGATTTCTCCAAAGCCAATTAACTAGCGTAAGTAGCACAGCCAGTTCAGCCCAGTGTTTTGAATATGTGTCATTTTAGTTCTGTGTCCAAGGGTTGACACATGAACTCCATAAATCCTTTCTACTTCTGTTGTGGAGGCAAGGTGCCCAAGGTGTAAGACAAGTTTGTTCTTTGGTTTCAACTCTTAAATTGGAAAGTGGAGACAGCTGGGCCTAGCACTTGTTTCCAATCAAGTAAATCAAAGCAAAGCCAGGAAGCCATGTTTTGGTTTTGTGTTGCTGCCGTGGTGTTAAAGTCGCGGCGAGCGAGCAGTTCTGTCTGCTGGGTTTTGACCGCTGAGAGAATCTGCCTGATCTCTTCTTTGCCTCTGTGGGCCACTCACAGGCTCATTAGTTTTAGGCATTTTCCAGAAGCTGCTCTATAGGCGAGTTCTGACCGACCTATTTTCTTCTCAAGAGGCCCAAATGCCTTTCAATGTCTTCATCCCCCACTTCCTGAGACATGAACCGAGACATTCCTCCATAGGATGTGCACTGGGACCAGGAGCCACCCTGGGCACTGCTAAGCCACCAAGGTAAGGAAAGTGGTTTTTTTTTTTTCCCCCCTTAGAGGACTGTTTTTCAAAACAATGCTAGTTGAACTCCAAAAGCATAAGCGGTTCTTAAGAGTCTGGGAAATGGAATTTCACAAGTAGGGGATGCAATGCTTCCACCCCTCCTGCTGTGGAATGGCGCCGACTGCCAAGGTGATTGGTAAAGTTAGGGTCACAAGAAGTCCAAGGTCAATGGTAGATGTTTGAGTGTACTTGGAAGGCCTGTATTGGAGGCAACAGCACCATCTCTGCTGCTCACGACCGTAGGACGATGAGCAATCTCTCTCCTGGGATCCTCAGTGCAGAGTAGTCCCTACCCTGTGCAGAAGGCAGGGAGATCTGCCAGCGAGCCAGCCCTGGGTGGACACAGCCTCCGGTGAGTACCCTGAGAGGAGACCAGTGCTGTGGGTGCTGAGTGGAAGCCCACGGGGAGTTTTGCGTGTGGCCTGGGCTTGGATTACCTGCTTTTACCCGTCCATAACTGGGATCTGTTTTGTTTGTTTCTGAGAACTGGAGGAGAAGGCAGCTGGCCTTCAGGAGGATGATTAATGAAGGCAAGCACGAGCACTGGCTGCTTAATTAAAAAGCCCAAGGCCCTCTTTAGTGAAGGGTTGCCTTCCCTTCAGCTGCTCCTTGTGGCTCCTGGCAGCTGTGGCTGGTGCACAGTGAGTTGGGGCACGGTGAGAAAGCTGTACCATGGTGGGGAGTGGGTTTAGGACTTCTGTGTGCTGTCCCACCTTCTCTGCCTGCCCTGGGCTGTTGCTACCATGCCGCGGGCTTACCTATGCTTCAGCGTCCAACAGTCTCTCAGTCCCAAAGAAGACTGACCTACTTCTGCATGTGTGCTGTTGAGAGCAGGGGTTTATATTGTGTCAGTTTCCTCTTGGACATTCTCCTTCCGCTCAGATCTGACCTGCTCCCCCCACCCCCATTTTTGAGACTTGGCATGGGGCAGTGTTAGCACCGCTGTCCTGGAGACGGCTGCTTGCTTTTGAATTCTGACTTTCTTGCACTGTCTATCATGAAACTGGTTCCTGCTCTGTGCCTTGGTTTCCTCACATATGGCAAAGAGCTCAGAGCAATTGCTTTTTCCTTAGCTGTGTGTATAGGTTATAATTCTAGGCTTAGTGGAAGTCCTATGGCAGAGCCTCACCTGTGGTAAGGTAAGCTTCATTTGTTGTACCTGTAGTACTTTGTGTGCTGCTGGCATTCCTCCTAAATCTGGTTGGTTGGTATGAATAAAAGGAGCCATCTATTTGGAGGGGGGAAGCTTCCCCCTTGGTCAGCTCAAGCTCAAATTCCTCTTTCATAAAGTAATATTCTTTTCTACATTCATACGATTTAAAACAAGCCCATGGGAGCAGAAGCCCTAAGTAATCAAGGCTTCATGTTTCAAGTAGAGCAGGTTTTGGGCACACATAACCTCCAGGCTCTGGACTTCTCCTGGCGAGCCTGATCGTGGTTAGATCAAGGCAGACCTTGTTATAGGCAAAAACTACTCAGTACTTTGTAATAGAGTCACATGGGTGTCATTCTGGATTTTGATTCTTCAACCTAATAGATTCCATTTGTTGAGCACCTAATGTGTTACAGGACAGGGGTGAGCCATTTGATTGACTTTCTTTCATTTGATCTTAACCCAGCGAGGTAGATATTTTTATGTTTATTTTATATGTTGGGATGCAGACATCCTAAGAGAGTAAACCACATAGATGAAATAACATGTAGAGATTAAAGTCACACCACTAAGAGGTAGCAAAACTTGGGCTTAAACTTGCATGTCCTGAGTCCCAGCCAGGCCTGTGTCTGGCTTCCCCAGCCGCCCTGGAGCAGAGTGATGCTGAGGTCATGCAGGTCAGTCATAACGGTGACTGATAAAGGAGTGTCTGTCCTGACAATTACACTGTTAGGATGAGGACTGATGGAGAGGAGTAAGATGCAGCCTGCACCGCCTGCCATTTCTCACCATAGCATTCCATTTGGGGCTCCCTAGTCTCACTGAACCAAGTTTATAAACTCATTAGTTTCATTCGTTGCTTTCAGCACACGAGGATTTGACAGCTGACTGGGAGCTGAAGAGATAAGGTGAACGTGCCATGACCCTGTCCATGAGGAAATCGCAGGTAAAGGGGAAGTGAACTCACAGACCAGAGTATTATCATTGAGTCTGATGTGTTTGTTGATGGCCAATCTGTGCTAGGAACGAAGATGGTGGCAGAGGGCAGAAGCAAGGCCGGAAGAGCATTCTGAACGTGTGGCGGGGGAACAAGTGCCCTGCTAGTTTGTTCATATGTTCGCTATTAACCACATGGATTCTGCAAACATTTTCAGTGTGGGATGAATGTGGTTGGCTGTGCACTTTGGAAAGACTCCTTCCAGGAAGCAGGGAGAGGTGAAACTGTGGAATTCAGAGCGAGGGACTGTCTCCCCAGTTAGGGATAAGGCTGTGCTCGTTTTCAGTAATCAGTGAGATTGATCTTCTTCTTCTTCTTTTTTTTTTTTTTTTGCTGATTTCATTCATTTATCTTTTATTTTTTTCCCTGCCAAACAAATACATTCTGAGGGCTGTTCTGTAAATTCAGTGATTTTGCTGAATCACAGGGCTAGGGAATTATAGGTCTGAGAACCACTCTCCAGCAGGGTGAATCAGTAACTAACCGCTGACAGTAGAGGTAGAAAGTGGGGTTAGGGAGGTGGGTAAGAGTCCTCTGAGGTGGCCTAGCATAGACGGGGAGTGATTTCTCTGGAGCAGTGGATGCCTGCATGGAGTATACAGTGTGAGCAGCTGTTGTTCAGTTAAGTGGCAAGAACATGCACAACACGATAGAACTGTGACATGGCTTCCCTGAAGGCACCTCTTGCCTTGCTTCAGTGGACACTGCTGTCCACTCATACCAGAATCCTGGGTGGGTAAAGTCAGGCTCGGGCAGAATACTCTGGTGCAATTCACGGCCTGATGTGGAATGCCTACTTGATCTGAGAGAGTGGATGCGATGGATTTTGGAGGTGGGTGATTTGTGTTGGAGACGGCAGAAGTTGCCATCTCAGTGGATGCAATGAATGTCAGGAAAGGCAGAAAACATTCTGTGTTGCTCAACAGAGGGGATAATTACCACTTAGAGTTAGAAAAGATGGTAAGAGGAAAAGCTGGACCTGGCAGCGAGGCCAAGAATGTGGTTTTAGATTTGCTATATCTGAGAAGTCCGTGCGTATCCAGTTTCAACATAATTGAGATCTTACTCTTGTGTTCTTCTGGAACCTGACTTCACCACATGTGACACCTGCCTTCCTATCCTGGTGTGCCTCATGTGTAGTGCATGTAGTGTAGGATGGTTAGCATATCACGTGACTCCTGTTCTCTATTTCCTTAACAGAAAAGTGACAATGATAACACGAGTATTTCCTGTTATACCACTAGGCTTCTGCTAACTCTTTAAAATGCTAGATTTCATCCCACACTTCCACTAGACAAAATGACTTCTTCCTTTGTGGGGGGGTCGGATCCCTGGGGCTGACAATTCAGGGTGCAGAAGGGATCACTGAGTGTGAGTCTGTTCAGCCCTTGGCCTGGTGTTTGAGTCTCATGCTACCAATGTCCTCCATTAATGCAATAATCATTTTTAATTAGAAGGCTTGCAATTATCTCAGGAAAATCCTCCCAAATGGCTAAAACTGTTTGTGAAAGCTAATTGGTTCTGGGTGAAAGGCATTGGATCAAGTTAACAGCAGTATTCTCTGAACCCATTTCTGAGCCAGGTAAGTTGAAGGTGCAGAAGTAACTTAGGGCATTTATCAGGCTTAGAATGCGAGTAGCCCCTAAAAATACAGGCGAACTAATAAAACCTCACATACACCTGCAGCTCTGCCAGTGCGCACCCCCATGGATAATGCTGTATCTAAGAGTAAATAAATCTTATTGATTTATCTTCCAAATAAAAAAAAAATTGATGAAGCATTCCAAACGTGAAACAGATTTATATAACTGTTATCTGTTCATTTTCTATGTTTAGCAATGTTAATATTTGGTTGTATTGTATGTGTTAGCTCTGCCGTCTGCGTAACAGTGTGATAAATTGCATACTGAAGCATCAACACTTTCTTGTATTAGAGGAGCTGGGACTCTGAGGTCAGAGGTTCAGCACTGTTGAGTTCTGGTGAAGGCTCCGGGACCCGATGAAAAGGGGCAAGGTTCTCCAGGGTCTCCTTTTTAAGGGTACTGATGTCTTGCAGGAGCGCTCCAGCTGTGTGACTAACCACCTCCCAGAGACCCTGCTTCCAACAGCGCAGCCCCACTGGGGGTTTGGGCTGTAACATGTAGATTGGAGAGGTGCAGACATTTGGCCCATAGACTATTGTTTTATTGTTCTTTGAAAGCTTTGTTATTGTTATATGATGTAAAATAGCCATTTCAAGTATGAAGTTCAACTACTTTTACCAACTTTACCGAGTGTTGCCACCACCACCGTGAATTAGTTTTAGGACAAGTTTATCCTCCCAATAAGAGTACTCATTTCCTTGTGTGGTTACTCCCTGTTTCCATCCCCATTGCTAGGCAACCACTCATCTCCTTTATGTCCCTACTGATTTGTCTATTGTGGACATTTTACATATGGAGGCATACAACATGTGGCCTTTTGTGTTTGGCTTACCTCAGCATGCTGTTTTCAAGGTACATACAAGCCATGGCTGAGAATGTTGGATGCCATGGGTATCTCATTTAATTATCTGCTTGTCAGATAATGGATATATAGGATAATTTTGGTTTTGCTTATATTCATAGAAGTATTATGTGTGGCTTATCATTTTGGGCATACACATAGGAGCAGGATTGTTAAATCACAGGATGATTCTATTTTTAACCTTTTGAGAGACAGAAATGTTTTGTTTCAAAGGAATAATTACTTTACATTTCCACCAGCAGGCTTAGGGTGGTTCTCATTTACCCATGTACTCGAAATGCGTTTTTCTGTTTTTCATGTATCATAGCCATTCTAGTGTATGTGAAATTTTTTTTTTTACTGTAGCTTTGGTTTATATTTCCCTAGTGGATAATAATATTGAACATTTTTCACAGGTGTGTTAGACATTTGTACATAATAGTGAAATATCTGTTCATAATTACGTTAGTTTCCTGTCATATTCTTGAGTTGTTAATGTTCTTTGCAAATTCTGGGTACAAACTTACCTATATATGAATTTTGGAAATATTTTTATCAAGTCTGTTGCTTGCATTTTTGCTTTCTTAAGATTATCGTTTAAACTTAAAATAATTGGGATTTTAATGGGATAAATTTAAAACTTATATTGACTATATTCCTGATGTTCCAATGGAAAAGATCTTGGCTTAATCTAAATCTCAAAATCTTCCTGTTAATTAGTAAGCCTAAACATTGGAAAATCTACCAGCCATTGTGAGTTCATATTTGTGTGCAACTGTGCTGTGGGGGCCTGAATTCATGTTTATGCATCGTGTATCTAATCATCCCTGCACCAATGGTTGAACCGGTCTTTTCCTTAGTGAATTTTCTTGGCATTATTTTTTACATTCAATTAACTATAGATACAAGGATTTAATTCTGAACTCTCAATGCTTGTTTATCTCTTCTTAGCCTGGCATTACACTGTCTTCGTAACTAGCTTTACAGTATGTTTCAGGTGAGGAAAGTGGGACGCTTCTAGCTTTCTTCTTGCTCAAAATTGGTTTAGTTGTTCCAGATGTTTTGTTTGAGTGTTCTTTGTGCACAACACTTCCCTTGTTTTTGGGGTTTCTTGGTCATTTGATGGTTCGTTATGATGTATTTAGTTGTGGATCTCTTTTTATCTAGTTTGGAGTTAGGCAAGATTCTTGGTTGTATAGAAAGTGTGTCTTATCGAATGTGTGATGTTCTAGTTATTACTGCTAATATCCTCCTTTTGGAACTTCAGCTCTGTTGGTCTGCTGGAATGGTTCCTGGTGTGCAACAAGTCTCTGAATCCCTGTTTCGTTTTCTTCTCTTGAGTGAACAATTCCAAAGAACCAAGCTGCAGGTTGTCTAATTGTAGCAAATTTCCCAAAACTGTTTATATCTAAAGGTGGTCATTGGCCCATTAGACAAGTAATGATTCATTCATTATTGAGCAGTAATCACAGGTGCCCTTGCTCACCTTGAGCACCTTACCCAAGCCTTCATGAGGATGTATTCTACCTGGTCAAATGCTAAGAGCAGGCTAGTTTCTTTTTAGGTTGTCTCATGGAAAATTCTTAGACTGTTGAGGTGTGAAATACCACTCACAGGCACAGCACTAGATCAGTGGTCAAGTGTCCCCTTATTTTGTTTGTCCTTGGATCAAATCCAGTGTGTCTCCTGGCAGAACCCCTGCTCCATAATGTGTTTTCACTAAAATCCCAGCTCTTGACATCCCTCTTGGTAGAGGGTACCATGACCCTAAGGATGATCTGGGATTCGGTGGCCTTTATGGAGTCTCAGTACTTTATAAACGTTAGGTATGTAAATGCTGAAAGAGGAGGGAGCGTCAACTGTCTAATGGCTAGTGCTCTGTAATTGAGAGCCTGAGACCACTGAATGAAGTCCTTTATAGTTAAAACAAAGACAAAATAGCATGTACTGGGGCTTTCTCACATGCGCTGTGGTCATCTCCTTTCTCTTAGTTTGTTTTTTTTTTTTAATATCTCTGATACCCACCTGCATCCTTATGCTATTTTCTGTTTCCTCTGATCTTATTAACAAACTACCCTCTCCTAAAGCTTGTTCAGTGTGTCCTTAAAATTGCTATGTCCAGGGAGGACGGAAACCAGAAGTCTGTCACAGAGCACAAGTCTTTATTAGGTGTTCGTTGTCACAGATTCTGAGATACATTTCAAGTGCTTCGCTTATTCATTGCCCCCTGGCTGGACAAAGGCTGCAAAGCTACAGAGTGGGAAAGAGCCCCAAGTCCTGGATTTTCCTAGCCTGACTGTGCTTGTGTAGAAGACGTAAAATACAGAATCGTTCCTCTCTTCCCCTAAAAGTAGTCTGGACAAAGATTTAAAACAATAAGTACAATATTGATAAATCAAGAGAAACTTTGAAAGTAGATTCTGGCATTTTGAAATCATGTTCTATGTTGACCCAACAGCTTAAGTAAAAGGAGTCCTCTTGTCTTTCTGAAAAAAAATGTGTACCTGACCTCAGACATGAAACACAAGACTTACAGGAAAAATAAGCAGACACAGCTGACTGTAGAGTGGTCTTGAAGTCCCAGCTGCAGATACTGGGCCTTGCTGTGCTTCTTGAATAGGTCTTGCCCTCGGCAGAGGAATTAGACCAGATGAGTCCTCAGCGGTGAGACAGGATACATCTCGGCACCTGGAAGAGCATCACTGTGGCAGCTGCTCAGGGCAATAGCTGCCAGAGGAGTTGGGGTTGGAGAGAGACAGTGGTGAGGCTGGGTGGACCTGGTTGAGCCATTTTCTTGTCGATTCCTACTTGCATGTGCAGAGTTGTTTGTAGCATGAAGACGGATCAACCTAGCCCCGGCTCAGGCTGCAGAACTTCAGATATTTGAAGGGAAAGAGGAATGTGAGGCAGAGAGGTGAGGAGAGGAAAGAAGAGAGGAAGGCAGGAAGAGAAGGGCATCAGGAAATCAAAGCAAGTCCCTAAGAGATTGAAAAGTTACATCTGCATTTAGGAGATTGCAATGTCAGCTTAAGAACAAAATGACCTAGAATAAAGCAATCTAAAAAGAAAAAATAAATAATGTGCACTGGCTCAAGCTGTGCACTTCCTGTCTGATTTGTCCACAAAGGCAGAAAGGAGCGGGGGCGCCGGGATGATTTGTTTTACTTGTGTCACTCGGAGCTTCCTCTTTATAGGGAGAATTATAATCCCCCTCTACATTGCAGACGGTGTCTGCAGGGTACAACAGCAATTTCCAGGCAGAGGTTACTTTGCCCTGGCAGCTTCTTTTGGAATGAGCTGTCTCAAGCCATTTTACTCCCTGCTCCAACACTTGCTGCCTCCTGCATGCAGACCCCATGACTGTATCCCCTTGGAATGTTCCCAGCCAGCTCTCTTTACTGAGGACTGGAGCCATCTGTCTGCATCAGGAGGGAGGAGCTGGCGAAGCGGGACTTAATGAGAACCCACCTTCTGCCACCCATTCCCACTAAAGGTAGCACCCATTCCCACTAAAGGTAGCACCCATCCTGGTGTGCAGGGAGCCCACACAGGGCCAGGGAACTGGTGTAAGGGCTGTGTTGGCCATCTCCTGAACTGCCTTGGTTGGCCTTATGGGTAAGGTGCTAGAATCAGCATGGGAAATTGGGGGTTGGGTCCTCAGTTGTGAGAGCAGAATCCAAGAACTATTCGCTGTACCCATCTTGAAGAGAGCCATCTTGTTTTAATCATGTTGTGGGAAGACAGGATCTGGGAGAGGCCACAGCACGGGCTGTGAAGCCAGGCTGTCCGGGATCAAATTCTGCTGTCACCGTTTTCTGATTTTAGATTACTCAACCTTCCTGTCTGTTCTTCCTTTCTGAAAAGGAAGTAATAGTTTAACTTAGCATGCTGCCGGGACTGGATGAGCTAAGATGCAGCCCTGGCACATGGAAAGCCATCAGGGCACCTTGGTTCTTACTAGTATTGTTTGTGAGCCCTCTCATCTGGCCCTTCAGAACCAGGTGGATGTGCAGCATAACTCCAGGAAGTGCCACCCCAGTGGGCTTGCCATGCCCAGTGAAAGTAGGATGTTGGAGTTGTGTAATGAGGTGGCAAGTCTTGCTCAGCACCCGGCCTGCACCATGTGTTCTTAGGAACCCAGTAGGAACAATGTGCTGTTTTCCTTTGCAGGTGGCAGCTTTGTATCTCCTAATTCTAGCTGCAGCTCTGCTCTCTGATGTCCCTGCTCTGGGTCTGATCTATGCCACCTATCCTGGACATCTTTTGTTTTTTCCAGCTGATTGGGACTACTTGACCAGCATCCCCAGTCCAGTCTGGCTATAGAGGGTCAAAGCAAACAAAACCAAAAACAAAAGATGGGTTAGTCATAAAATTGCAGTGAACACAAAAGAAAGTTGTCTAATTCTGTAGCAAAAGCAACATGTGTATGATATTTTGATTGAAGCAATTGTATCTACATGTGCAAGCCATGGAGTGATTACGTGAATAGTGTCTTTTCCATTTTCTTCATGGAAGATGCATATACTAGTGCCAGAAGATGGTTGCTGATAGGCTTCATGCAAACTAAAGGCATCAAATCAGATGTTCTGATGGGATCTAAAGCATTCAAAGGGAGACATGCTGAGTGATGCTTGTGTAATTTCTTTCTAGCTGTTGCTCGTCCTTCCTTGGATCAAGTCAGCCTGCTCGAGATTGGAGTTTTGGATTGTAGGACAGCAGATGCCTATTGCATTTGCTGTTTTCCTGTTGTGTGTGGGCCGATGCTTTCAGCATGCGGGGTTAGGAAGGGTTAGTCCCTCTAGGCTCATGTTGAGGGTCCTGGGCATCACAGCATGTAGACTTACATCTCACAGGGTTTGGGGCGGGGTTCATATATTTTTGGTCTCACTTCAAGAAAGATTGATCCTCAGTCTGTGTCTGCTTTTACCGATGGTTGTGCTTACTGGGGCCTATGTGGGTATAGGAGTGTGTAAATGAAAGGCATGTTTTTGGCCTCTATGGAGCTTGCAGTTGTGGGGACGATGGATACTAAGTAGTTAATTACAAACAGCCTCACACTAAAGGACGTCCTGTTTGTGATTTGGCTTTGAGAAAACTCATGCCTAAGTTTGTGGCTAGTGTTTAAGTCACTGGTATCACAGTGTTTAGCTATGTTCATGGCTCCATTTTATATTCCCTCTCTGCTGATACTTTGTACTTTCAGTTTCATTTTAAATTAAGCCATCTTGTAAGCTGTCTTCAGTCTTGCCTGGAAGAAAGTAAGGCATGCATTTAAAAATAAGTATGTGGAAGTTCACTGGGTACCACTCGGTGCGAGTGGCTCTGGTTTTGTGTGCCTTTTGTTCCATCTAATGACATGGGGGAATTTAGTGGGGGGATTGGGCGGGGATTTGGAGAGGTGTGGAAGGGAAATCCCAGAGCCTATGGAACTGTATCATGGAATAATAAATAAATTTTAAAAAATAAACAAATGAAAATGACAGCAACAAAGGAAACCTGATAAAATTATTCTTGATATAAAAAAGAGAGACAGGAGATGGTGTTTGCTCTGCTGAGAGCCTGATGGTGTGAGCCTCGGTGCCCTGCCAGCACTGCTGGGAAGATGTGGATTTCAATTACCTACTCATCCTCCTTAATCCTAACAATCACTTGCATAACATCCATGTTGGGATAACACTAGCTGCTGAAGCAATCCAAAATTCATCGGGCCTCAGAGGCAGTGCCAGCTTGTCTTGCTTGTGCAACTGTGTGCTCTGGGCATTCCTGGTTGATGGTTGGCTTCCTTCATGGCAAGTCCTGGGGTGGGAGCCTGCCTTGTTCATGCCAAGCTCATGGCAAGTCCTGGGGTAGGAGCCTGCCTTGTTCATGCCGAGCTCATGGAGGCAAAGGCGTTCAGGTGAGGCTGCTGCTCCAGAGTCTTACACTGATGCTGCTGCTTTCTGGATGAGAACTTGTCCCTGGCTGCATCTTAAGTGGACAGGGTCAGAGGAGCTGGGAACTGAAGGGCAGGATGGTCAGCTGCTCTCCAGAGCCACACTGTCTTATAGCAGGGCATGGGCTTACCATCTCTGCCACAGGCTTAAGGACTCTAGGAATCTATTTTGTATGTCAGGAAAACAACTGTATAATCTTGGAAATCCCACGAATACAGGGGTGGTTCTTCTGTTTCTTAAAAGGAGGAGGAGTGGGTCAAACTGAAGAAGTCAAATCAAGATCAGATGATGTGGGACTGCTTTGTCTCAAACACAGGGAAATTCTGTCCTCTTGCTTAAGCAAAGGCTAAAGAAAATAGTGCTTGGGACAATTCACAGCTTCAGCTGATTTCTCTATTCTAAATTTCTTGTTGCTTCTCTTCTCATTGCCTTGGGGGGAAGCTGAACCACACAGCATTTCTTTCAAAATGAAATGATGCAGTCTCAAACCTTGCTCAGGCTTAAAATCTTCTGACACTCATTCATGCAGTTAAATGCCTCCTGCCTTTTTCTGCTATTCCACCTGCTGGATCTCATCCTTTGAATTGTGTCTTCTTTTGCTTCCTGTTCAAATTCTGCCTCTTCACTACTGTCCATCCATACAAGGCTGCTTTAGAAAAAAGGAATTAAGTGATTAGTTTGGTGCAAATATGTATTTTTAAAGCCACGCATAGTGTTTGTTTGATAATGTGCATTTCCAGGGAGTTTTTGATGATCCCTTTTACCTTCTCTAGGAAGACTACGTCAATTTTCAAGTCAGAATATGTTACTCCCGCCCTTTCTTGTCATCCATCTTGCAAGTTGATGTCATGATCTTTATAACTCCTCATAAGTTGTAGACTTCACAGGGGCAAGGACCATCTCATTACAATACTTCCGGATGGCCCTTCAAATCCACCATCTGCTTCCCATTTACAGCTGATTGCAATGGGCATTGCTCCATTTGTGCTGGTCAGCTCAGTTGTTCACATGCTGGGACATAATAGATCAGCTGGGGCTAAATGGAGCAGCTGGCTGGTTCAGTGCAGCCTTGCTTTCCATGCAGAAAGAGTTTGATATGAGATTGTGAACGATCATAGTCTCTGTGTCCTAGCTCCATGCCCCTGGAGTTTGCTGTGCCTACAGGTCTTGTTAAAATGTGGTCTCTGCTTTAGGAGGCTCTTGGCTGGGAGCTGTGATTGTGGACTTCTAACAAGCAGCCGGGTACTGTAGACCACACCCTGTGCAGCAAAGACCTGATATTTTGTGGCGAATCTGCTTTCAAAACAATCCAAGTTTTAACGTTCTTTCATGTCCCTGTTTTTAATCTCAGCTATTTTTACTAGAGATGTATGCTTCCAGTTGAAATGAGGAAAATCGAATCCATCTGGTGCTTGTTTTGGGATCCTCCTGCAGTGTTCATACAATAGACAGCAACAATAGCTATGGCTGTAATGCAGGGCGAGGTTTATCAATGATTTATACAGCTGGAACTCATTTGCTCATACTGGCCTCTCTGCACCTCCCAGAAACCAGTCCCATTTTATGCATTTAGAAAGCTTTATTTTTCTGAGGAACACAAAGTTAGGGCCGGAGCTGGGATTTGAATGTGTTTGTAGTTGATATGAGAGAATCGAGCATGTACAGGTGTTGCTGACTCGGATGCCTTGGCTCTTCTGCAGATGTCTCTGTGTTTATTCACTGTGAGCTTGGTCCCGTGCTCGCTCTCCCCTGTGCTTTTTCACATCTTCCTCTGCCTGCCCCTCATTCACTTACACCCCTCCCCGCAGCCCCACAACACACACAACCTCAGGTGGATGTTTTGGATAATCGCTTCAGATGCTGGTGTCAAGACAGAACACCTATCTGTATATAGAACTCTCCCCCGTCCATGCCACCTGCCCACTTCCCCGCTCCCTTTGGTATTTTGCTGACCAATTGTAATCTCTGTGTTGGCTTCCGGCAGACTCATGGGCCTTTCTCCTTGTTCATCAAGGAGACACCCACACTCATTAACTCAGATCTGATCGCCTGTTTCAACATCAGAAAGTACTCTCAGAACCCTGACTTCACTGTGGATATTTTTTCCCTGGATTGGCATCATTCTACATTACACACTCTCCTTGGGAGTAGAGGTTAATTTTCTCACATATTCAGTTTATACTCCCAAATAGCAGAAAAACAGCACCTTGATGGGATTCATTATGAGTCTCCTAACCTGAAAAATACAAACATGAAACTTCATGGTGTGACATGACACTAGAGTTGACTGCTTGTGACTCGTGACATACACAGAATTATTTAAAGTATTATTTTAAATTAAGTGTAAGGTTATTTAAAATTATTAAAATGTTCACCCCCAGGCTGTGTTGTAAGAGGTGTGTGAAGCATACAAGAATTTTATATTTAGACTTAGGTTGTAGCCTTGGTGTGTCATTATAGTTGTACAAATACCTTAAGATCCAGAAATTCTGAAATCTGAAATGCTAAAGATTCTAGCTATTTCAGTTTGGAGATAACCCAATCTGTACTTTTGTAAAAATTTAAAGAATAGTGTATATAGATTATTAACTATATTTTTAAGATTTTATTTATTTTTGTTGGAAAGTCAGATTTACAGAGAGAAAGCTAGAGCTGAGCCAGTCTAAAGCTAGGGGTTAGGAGCTTTGTCTGGGTCTCCCACGAGAGTGTTGGGGCCCCAAGGCTTTGGGCCATCTTCCACTGCTTTCCCAGGTCACAAACCTGGAGCTGGATGGGAAATAAGGCAGCCAGGACCCAAACCAATGCCCATATAGGATCTCAGTGCTTCAAGGTGGAGGATTGGTCAATTGTGCTGTTGTGGTGAGCCCTGTACTTTTTTTCTTTTAAAGCTTTATTATTTCAACGAGTTAAAGACAGAAACAGAAATAGAGAGAGGGGGGCAGAGATAGAGGATTCTCCATTTGCTGGTTTATGCTCTAGAAGTTAACAATGGACGTGGCTGGGCCAGGCTGATGTCAGGAGCCTGGAGCTCCTTCTGAGTCTCCCGCGTGGGTGGCAGTGGCCCATGCACTTGGGCCTTCTTCCTCTGCTTTGCCAGGCCCTTAGTGGGGAACTGTATTGAAAATTGAGAAGCTGGGACATGGTATCCACATGGGATGCCAGAATCACAGGCCAGTAGCAGCTTTTCCCAGTATGATACAATACCAGCTCCCACATCTGTATTTTTAATAAGGCCATCAGAAAATCTCTTGTTTTGCATGTATAATCAGTGATAGCACACTTTTATATAGTCTGTTGTTACTGTCTTTCAATAATCCAGAAAGGTTCCCTGGGCAGGTGTTACTCAGGGAATCGTGGAGATGTGAGTCCTGGAGAGTATTGCCATGAGTCAACCTGTTTAACCCTTAGGTCAGCTCTGTGCAGCTCCATGCAGCCGCTTGCTCTGGGGGTGACAGACTCCTTAAACAAGCCTACTTCTGGATTTCAGCCTTGCCCCTTGCTCCTTGTGTACAACAACGAACCTCTAGCTTTGTTCAACCTCTTTAAGATGGGAAATCTTATAACACTATTTATCTGGATGAAATGGATACAGGAAATGTATGCACAATATATGGACTACAGTAAATCAGGCAATGTGAGTACAGGCGTTCTACCCTCACCATTAGGTGGAAGAGAATCACTCTTGCCCACTACAACCTGATTAACATACGTGCAGATGAAATTTCAGCCTAACCACAGCATCTGCCTTGCAGACTTGATCCTTAAAACTATCTTCATGCTTGAAATCTGAATGAGTACTTAACCTTCAAAACCAAAACCCCTTAAAGGAAATATTTGAGTTCCATGAGATAATTGTCTGCTGTGCTTCCAGACTGGGGACTCAGCAGGGGTGAGCCCCAGTGGGTTATATGCCCGAGAACATGTCCAGTAGCATACAAGCTCTTCTTGATACATGTCTACATCTTGACTCTCATTTCCTTTTATTCCCTTTTCCCCATCTTGATGCCATTTAGTGCTTACTCATTTCATGTTCCCCCTGCCCCATCTATAGTGTCAATGGTTTTTGAAAATCTCCTTAGCTTCGGCTCTCAGCATAAACATTTTATTTCCCCCTGGGAAGTGTTCCTTGGAGGCCTCCGTATCAACAATTCCATTTCCCCACTGGGTACCTTGTATCATGGCCACTAGAAAATGTTTTTCTCTAATTTACAAATCTGATTCTCTTTTGGGTGAGATGGTGATCTCATTCAAACAGAAAATGTGACTTGTTTCTTGCTCTAGTCCAGCTCAGTGCATGGGGTGAAGCAAGTGCCACTATTTGTTGGAGAAATTTTAGGTGATCATGTGTAAGCCTGGATTCAAGAATTCACTTGGGAGGAGATGGGAGCCCTGAGCAGAGATAGGCTGGAGTGAGGGGGAAGGCAAAGATGGGTATTCACAGGGTATCTAGAGTGTCATTCTGGGATAAAGATCGTCTTATCTTCCATGTGGACCAAGCCCGAATGGCAGTCAAACAGAAACCGTTTCCCTTCCCCCTGCACACTGTGTAGGTACTGGTGAATGTGGGAATGTACTAATCCCACCTCTCCTTTTCCAAAGTCAAAATAGTGATCAATAAACACAAGTTGGCAGCTACCTGGGGATCATAACACCAAAGTCAAGGATTACCCTGAAAGTACAGAGCCATCTGGCAAGTCTGGGGAGTTTGACAGAGTTGCAGTCAGAGTAAGGCTTTCTATTTTCTTCTCCCAAGTGTAAAATGGGTAACACCTTTGTGGAGATTTGGGTCTGCAAAGCAAGTGCATTTGCTCAGGCTGGGGCATGGTGATTGGCGCTCTCCTCTCAGAAGGGCTTTTCCTCCTTCTGTGCGGGTCTCAGAGGCCGGAATACAGGGGAGGTATTTCTCAGGTCCTCGCTGGAGGTTGGAGTCTTTTTGCTCATGATCCAAGATGTGATACAGAGGAAAAAGTAACAGCCTTACTCTTGCTTTTCAGTATTATAAATATGACAGGAAACCTTTTTTCAGGCATCTAAATTTGAGAGTAAAAGTTTACCAACATCTTCCTCACTTGATTAAAACTAGCTTGGCAAGTGATTGAGAAATTGAATGGTGTTGGAGGTTAGTGAAGGCATTGGCTGGTAAGACTCAGGGTGGATTTTTTTATTGTGAATTAATTGAACTCTGCTTTTCCATTACTTGGGGTGAACACATGTGTGTCTCTGATGCTACACAAGGCATATTTTAAGCTATTCCTCCCAGCTGCATGAATTCGGTTAATTCACCACGGGTTTATCATGCAGCAAGCTATGCCAGGCACGTTATTCAACACTGATGATTTTGTAATAAACTTCTAGAAAGGACCTCTCTCCCTCCCGCCTCCTTCCGTTTCCTCTCCTCCTTCCTCTCCTTTTCCATCTCCCTCTCCTCCGTCTCCTGCTTTCACTTTTCACCTCCCTCTCCCTTCCTATCTCTGGTCCTCTCTTTTCTGCAATTATGTTTCTCAAACAGACAGAGTCTTTCAAAAATTTATTAGTATATCATTGCATCAACAATGAGTGGCCTGTTGCTTTCTGTGTGGATTTGTGCTTGTCACTACGACCATATCACCCTGAACGTGCCTGATCTCGGAAGCTGAGCAGGGCCGGGGCTGGTTAGTACTTGGATGGGAGGTTTGTGCTTGTGCTTGGGCTTCTAGCTCCTCCCCTCCTTTCACCGCATGGATTGCTGAACACTGTCCAGTTAGGTGGGGAGATGCTCTTCTATTTTCTGATTATTTACAAAATGGAGAATTCACTAGCTCTTTGATTTTGTTCTATCTTTTAGTATTCAATTTCCTATTAAGGATTCATCCATTTCAATTGTTACTGAAAAAATATTGAACATGGGTGAGATGAATTTAATAGGTATTTTTTCAAAAAACATTTTACCATCCTTCAAATTTTGTAGTTACTTCTGAAGATTTCTATGCATTTCAGAGAGCATATCCGTTGTATTATAATTTGTGACTGCTTCTGTTGCCTTTTGCTGAGAAAGTCTGTCTCTTTCTAAAATAATACTCTTCTGCCTGAATCTAATTTCTTTATATATCCACATCATTAACCAAAACCAGATTTATTCTGTATGATGGTAAGAATTGAAATTTGACTTAGATTTTTTTTTAGCAAAAATGATGTTAACACTATACCTTGAATGGAATAATCTGTTGGTCTCTATTATTCATTCTTTATATTAATAGGCATACTTATATACATAAACATGCATGTGGAGGTATGAGCTCTGTCATTGACATTGCTGTGTAGCTCACAATTATATGATGATTGGTTTTTAAGAAAACAATGACTGTATTAACATATAATTCATATGCCATGTAATTCATCTTTCTGGAATGCACAAAGCCATTTTTGTGGTGCAAAAATCCATGTAGAGCATTTCATAATCTTCCAAAAACTGCACCACTCAGCCATGGCTGCCATGTCCCCTGCACCAGCTCCTGGAGCCATTCTTCTGTCTCCGTGGCTTTGTCTATCCTGAATGTTTCAAATTGTCAAAATCATGCACTGCATGGATTATTGTGTCTACCTGCTTTCTGGTAATGTTTCAGTGTTCATTCCTGTGTAATGTGTTAGTGTATTTCAGTTCTGTTTTTGCCAAAGAAAACTCCATTGTATGAATATACTCTATCCTGAATTATGTTGTTGATTTTTATGTTGTTGGTGAGTGTCTTGAACTCATTATCAATTCTTTAACAGTTGCGTAGTTGCAAATATTTTCTGCAGTCATTTCTGTTGCCTATTCACTTTGTTAAAATTTTCCTTTGCAGTACAAAAGCTTCTTAGTTTGACATAATCCCAATGTACAATTTTTGCTTTTGTTGACTATGCTTCTGGGGTCTTTTCCAGGAGTCTGCCTATGCAATATCTTGCAGAGTTTTCCAAATGTTTTCCTTTATTTATTTGATGCTATCAGGTCATGGATTTGGATTCTCGACTCACTTTGTGGAAGGTGTGTGGAATGTGTTCTGTTTCATACTTCTGCTTGTGGGGATTCAGCCTTCCCAGAATCGCTTGTTGAAGAGACTGTCACCTCTCCAGGGATGTATTTTGACTCATTTATCAAAGATTAGTAGGTTGTAGACATGTGGATTGAATTGGGGGCTTCTGTTCTGTCCATTGATCGATATGCTCTATGTGCCACTACAGAACTATGATTGTTACTTCCCTGTAGTATGATTGGAAATTTAGTATTATGATGCCTCTGGCTTTGTTTCTGTTGTTTAAGATTGCTTTAGCAATTCAGGGTCTCCTATGTTTCAACAAAATTTTCACATCATTTTTCCTAGACTTGGAAAATATTTTTGGCATTTTGATTGGAATAACATTGGATTGGTGATTTATTTTGGATAGTATAGACAAGCCATACCAAGCCATACCAAGCCATGAACACGGAAGCTTCGTCCATTTTCTGTGACTTTTATTAGTTTCTTTAGTGTTTTGTAATTTTTACTGTAGAGATCTTTCACTTACTTAGTTTAACTTATTCCAAGAAATATAAACTCTTGTAACTATTGTAAATGGTGCTGATCTTAAAAGTTCTTTCTAAATCATGGCATTGTATTTGAAAAGAATTGAAATTAGTTCTTTACATGTTTAAAAGAATTCAGCAGTGAAGCCATCTGGTCCTGGGCTTTTCTACATGTGGAATGGGAGGACATTATTATAGATTCAATCTCTGTCTTGAGTATTATTTAGGTTTTCTATCTCATCATAACCCGATTTTAGTTGTGTATGTCCAGAAATTTATCCATCTCCTATAGACTTTCCAACTTGCTGGCATACAGTTTTTGGTAGTAATTCCTGATGATTCTTTTTAGTTCTCCGATGTTCCTTATAATAGCTCTCTTTACCTTAATGCTATTGATTTGGGTATTTTTCCTCTTTTTTCTTTTCAATAAATTGGACCACTGGTATGTCGGTTTTGTATATTTTTTGAACAAGCTGATTCTTCATTTTATTGATCTTTTTCTTAATTTTGTTTCATTGCGTATTCTCCAATTTGAATTATTTCTTTTCTCCTACTAATTTTTGGTTTAGTTTTTTTCTTTCTGTGTCATCCGGGTACATTGTTAGATCAGTTACTTGATTCCTTTTCAACTTGACATAAACACTAAATGCCATATACTCTCTGAACACTGCTTTCGCTGTATCCTGTAAGTTTCAATATTTTATGCCTTCCTCTCATTCATTTCTGGCTATTTTGTTATTTACCCTTTGATATCTTCAATGACCCACTGTACATTCAGAAGTATGCTGTTCAGTATCCAGATATTTGTATATTTTCTAGAATTTCTTGAGTTACTGATTTCCAACTTCATTTTGTGGTGATCAGAAAATATACATAGTATGATTTCAGTTTTTAAAAATTTGCTGACTCTTGCCTTATGGCCTAGCAATTGGCCTATCCTAGAGAAACTGTCATATGCTGATAAAAGGAATATTTGTTCTGTAACTGTGTGATTAAATGTATAGTAGATTTTAATTAGGTCTATCTTGTCTGTAGTGTAGGTTAACTCTTTGTTGATTTTTTTTGTCTAGTTGAACTGTCCATTGATGAAAATGGGGTGTTGAAGTCCCCGATGACTGATGTCTGTGTATTCCTTTAGCGCAGTTATCATTGGTGTTAAATAGCCAGGCACCCTTGTATTTGATGCTTACTCATTAACTATAGTCATAGCTTCCTGTTGAGTTGATCCCTTAATCATTACATCATGTTTTTGTCTCTTAACAATATTTGTGTTAAAGTTTATTTTGTTTGACTTTTGGATGCTGAACCTGCTATCTTTTGCTTATCATTGGTGTGGAAAATATTTTTTCCATTCTCTTACTTTCAGTCTGTATCTATCTTTGTTGATGAGGTGTGTTTTTTGTAGGTAACAAATAGGTATGTCTTTAAAAAATTTTTATCCAGCAGGTTTATTCTAGTTAAAGAATTCAGGTCATTTACATTCAGTGTTACTATTCCTAAGGAATTACTTGATCCAGCCATTTCTGTAAGTATTCCTTCCTCTGTTTTTGCCTTGGATTTCATTTGTATTTCCATTTGGAGGATTTTGATTCACATTTTTGTTTTCATAATGATGACTGTCAGTCTCTCTTTTTTTTAAGATTTATTTTATTTCTATTGGAACGGCAGATATACAGAGAGGAGGAGAGACAGAGAGGAAGATCTGTCCAATGATTCACTCCCCAAGTGACTGTAACAGCTGGTGCTGTGCCAATCCTGAGCCAAGAGCCAGGAGCTTCCTCCAGGTCTCCTGTGATGGTGCAGGGTCCCACGGCTTTGGGCTGTCCTTGACTGCTTTCCCAGGCTACAAATGGGGAGCTGGATGGGAAGTGGAGCTGCCGGGATTAGAACCAGTGTCCATATGGGATCCTGGTGCGTTCAAGGCAAGGACTTTAGATGCTAGGCCACGCCGCCGGAGCCGACTGTCAGTCTCTTAATCTATGTGTAATGCATCCTTAAAAACATTTATAAGGCTGGATAAGTGGTTACAAATTCTTTGAATTTCTGTATGCTTTTTAAGGTCTTTATTTCAGTTTCATTTATAAATATGAGCTTTGCTGGGTACAATATTCCTTGTTGATAGTTTCTTTCTTTTAAAATGTGGGCTATGCATATCCAGTCTCTCCTTAGCCTGTAGATAAATAATCTGTTGGTTTACTTGGAAGTCTTTTGAAGGCAATCTAGCACTTCTCATGTGCGCATTTTTCTTCTGAAATTTTGACAATTATGTGTCATGGTGAAGATCTTATCCTATCATGTCTATTAGGAATGCTATGTGCTTCCTGCACTTGGATATCACTGTGTTTTTTTTTTTTTTAAGTTCTGCCAAACCTTTTCTCAAGTGCCTGAATCACTTTGCTCTTCCGTCATTAACAATATCGTAGGGCTAACCAGTATTGAAACATCTGTGTATCTATTTAGTGCTGTTTTAAATTTCACATTTCATGAAATTGTGAGCTTCATCTCTTTAATTCTTTAGTATTCATTTTATTACTTTCCAGATTTTTTGGATGAAAATGTTTGTTTGCATTGAAAATATCCACATGTTTTATTTACTTGTGTAAGATTTGATGTATTTTCCCACTTAACATTTAAATTATTGGCTGTTATTTTTTATTTTATGTTTTATTCAAGTAATTCAGTAGTGTATTTGTAATTAAAAGTGTTGGTGGTGTGAGATTACTTAAAGATTTAGTTTAAAATGACTTTATGGAGACAATGCTTGTGCTTTGAGCACAGGGTCAGGCATGCCATACAGCCACAATGAGTTGGAGAATTTTCTCCCTGTTTCCTCTGTGTTCTTGGGCTGCCTTTTCCCTCTTCTCCTCTAGGTTCTTGTGATTCAGCAATTTAGGCCTGCAATTTGTATCTTTCATTAACCTTCTCATTTATAAAGTACAAGAGAATACTTCTGGAGTTCCTTTGTATTTTTGTTTTGTGGCTGGCGTGTCCCTTCCTAAACTATATAGTCAGGAAGGCTCTGTCCTCCTCCATACTCCTTGTCTTTTTGTGAAAATTCCATGATTGTTTTCCTTATTCTTCTGAAATGAGCAATACTCATTATTTAGAACTTTCCCTTACATATTAAATTTCCTTTCCTTATTCTAATTTCTTATTGCTGTTCCTGTAGTCTGTCCTTAAGTGAGTCTATGGCTTGTTAATTTCTTGCAACACTAACTCTGTATTACTGTCTTCACTGATTTTTAATTGTTATTGTACTTTTAATCTCCTTGTAGTTTTTTCTGATTGGAGTCAATTTTCATCTTTTCTTGTGCCTTTTTGTGTGGTATTTTTTTTAGAAGAGTATTTTATTTTGTATATTATTGATGCAAAAAGCAAAGCTTTTGCATTATTAAGAAAAGAAACATCAACAAAATAATGGCACATTATTGCTTTTCTAGGAGTTAGTTGTATGGCTGTTCTGTTTCTGGGCTGGATACAGAAGGTGCAGAATCGCCTTACCCACATATGCTTCTGCTAGCACATGTGGTTCTCCGGTCTCAGGACAGCTCTGTGTGCTGCAGAGCGTGTACCAAGAAACCGTGCAGAGCCAGAGAGGTCAGGCACAAAGCACCAGCATTGGGCACAAGCTTTTCCAAATTACTAAGCTATCACTGGTTGTGTAAAGTCCAAGGCTAAAGTTTAGTATGGAATAACACGGCCAAAGGGCAAAGGCAGAAGGTACAGGATAATGTGTGGTCATATTTAAAATGTGTAGAGTTTAGCATTTAGATGATCCTTCTTCAAATTCACTGGATTAATACTTCCTTGATCTGAGTGTTTATATTGCTTTTGGAATGTTTGATGGTTTTCTTGAAAGGCAAGATTTTTTTGAACACAGTGTGTGCCCCAGTTTTACCTTTGAGCTCTTGCTGTTAGAAGGTAGTGGGTAACGGACATGAGGCACAGTGCTTGCTGCTGTCCATTTCTGGTCCTCTGAGCACCTGCTTGTCACGCATTGCTGCATTGGAAGAGATGTCTAGGTACCAATTGTGATACAAGTTAGATTTCACCTGAAGATGATAAAAGTTTCATGAGTTTTCTGTGAATAATTGACGTCTTTCTTTTTCAAAGTGGTTTTCAAATTTTGCCTCTTTTTGTATGTTTTGTGAGGAATTTAATGGAATGTTGCATGTTAGTGTGATATCCCATCAGCCTGTATTTAGAGCATGCATAAATGTGTAAAATGAGCAGTGAATATACCACTTAGAGATTCTTTGAAATAAATATGATGCCATTGCAATATTCACAGAATATTTAAGCTTGGGATTTAATGAGTTAACTGAGAGTGAAAATAGTTATTATAAACTTTAAATAAGTTGATTTAACATGTGCCTTTGTGGATTTTGTAACGATTAAAGAAGTGGATGCATACAAGTAGGAGGAATAGTACCTGGCTTGCAGTAGTTATGTCACATGGCTTCACTCTTATCAAAGATCTGAGTGAGAAGATTGTGGGTGCTGGTTCATCCTGGGTCCACTGCAGACACTGGACCCTTGGGTCGGAGTTTCACAGAAGTGCTGTAAACCACGGAGGAGAGATGGGCAGTTTTGCAGGTGATGCGCTTCTCAAGCCGGGAGGTGTTGATAGGGTGCAGTGAGCATTTCCACGTCTGCCGGGTCCACATGTGCAGGTGCAGCCCGTCTCAGATAGAAAATATGACAAAGATCTGCTCCTCTGCTGTCCTATTATATTATCTTTGTGTCTTTGCCAAAAATCAGTTGATCATAAATTGTGGGCTTTATTCCAGACTCTGTTTGACCCCTTTGGTGTATCCTTTTTTGTCTACTCTTTGCTACTTTTCCAGTCCTCATACTTAATATTTTCATTTTAAAAGGAATTTATTAATACTTTAGATCTTCAGGGTCACAGCAAATGCATGGTAAGTACTACAATACAATTCTCATGTTAATGTGATTTTAATACAAAGAACAGAATCAATGTAGTTCAAAGTTATGATTCCTAGAATGATCTTTTTTTCATTTTTATGGTTTCTGAGCTAAAACATTATTAATTAATATTATAGTCAAGAGTGTAATGCTTCACTGAAGAGTTCAACTAGCAAAAACTAGAAGACTAGTCCAGCAGGAATATAGGCAAAGTCTATAAATAATGATCAAATGAAAAATAAAAACTTGCATATATTTAAAATGCAGTAAGTATTTTTAAACAGTGTATCTTCTGAGAGATACAACCTTTCTTTTTCTGTCAGTGTGTCCTTAACAATTTATCAACTATTGACGTAGCATTGACAGTTTTAGGCATCGATAAGTAACCCAGAAATGATTTAAAGTATTTCGAGGGCGTGCATGTGTTAGATGAAGCACCGTGCCTCACGGGCCCTTGCATCTTTCCTCTCGGTGTTCATAGAGGGAAGCAGGTCTCCATGGGTGCTGAAGACTGACTGCATCAGGAGGATTCAAGTTTGAGACTGGGAATTGGATACATGGTCTTTGAGATCATTTCCTAATTGAGATTTTTCTGCTTTAAAATATTTTTCAAAATTTCCAGCAGCTTACCTATGTCTTCTATGAAAGTATTTTTGTCAACTTTTCTAAGGCACTTTCTAGAGTTTGAAAGATACCACAAAAAGTTTGCTCTGTTCCTAAATTATAGAAAAGAGTTTTTTTTTTTTAAAAAAATTGCCAGGTTTACCATGAAAGTTCTCTTAATAAAATTAAACTGTGCATTGAATTCATGAATAGTTGTGCAATTATTCAATACATGTTTCAGTGTTTACTGTTAAGTTGGCATTGTACTTGCTTATTTTGAGGAATATAATGTAGTGAAAATAGTGGCTTATATTACTTTGCATTCATTCTGCTTGGTAAAAAGGCAGATTCCTCAAATCTTCCACCAGATTTGGACATTGAGCTTGAGTGACGGAGAGGATATCTTGATTACCCGTAGCATAGTGACCCTCAGGGAGTAACATCATATCAGTCCTCTTTCCAAGAAATGCTGGAATGAAGGAAAGATCAGATTGGCTTGAGTCAGATGGTGAAATTCTAATCTGGTCCCTGCCATTTACTGCTTATGTAACCCGTTTTATAATCAGCATCTGACACCTCATATCTGCCCAAGAAATGCTTGTGAGTGAGTGAGGTTACTTTTGTTTCTTCAAAAGCAGGGTTATGAAAAAAAAAAAACCCAGCATGAATAGTCTGATTGTTAATCAGGGAATAGAAGATGTAAAACATATATACACACACATAAATGTATATACATATATACAATTTTATGTGTGTATTTGTACACACAGGAAATAAACAAGAGTTGATTCTCTTTATGTGTGTGTGTATAAAAATGTATAAAATATATTTGTGACTCAAAAAATGTCACTCCTTTGCTCACTGTTTGCTGACTTCAGAGCTGTGTTTTGTTCAGACTGGTAAATAATAGATGAGTCTCGGCATAAAGCAGGAGGAGAGAAGCTGAGTTTAGAGTCTTGCCTTTGGTGATCAGCAATGCTGACCTTTGTCACACAGACACGTCAATAATGTATGCTGCAGCCTTGACCCAAGGGTGGTCATCGCCATTTTAAGTCAGAAACTGTATGCTAAGAGTAATGTATGTTCAGTGTGAAAACTGGGTGTTTTTTGTGCGTATGTATGCGTGTGTGGGGAAACAGGTGTATGAAGTAGTACAGAGTTGCTTTTATTGCTTTTCAGTTATTTTTCTAAGGAATGGCATATATTCCATAAAGTGGGGTTTGTAGAGGAAATGATTGGGCAACAAGGCTGCCTCTGTTAGTGTGAACAAATGTTTAGAAATGTAAGCCGAGGCCTGTTGGCTACAATTTAAAGTGCAGATAAGCTTTATACACTGGCAAATGGAAAATATATCGAATATGCAAAAGTGTTTCTTGATGCGAGGATGTTCTAAAGGCTTGAAGTGCAGATGTTTAAGAAAGTTTCTGATGGAGGCTCTGCTGTGGCAGAGACTGAATTCATATAGGTTTAGCTAATGTACATCAACATGCAGTTCACTACTCATGCCTTTACAGTTCTCCTCTATTCCTGGATCTAGATGTTTCGGCTCAGATGGGCTGCTCATCTGATGTGAGATTTGCAAGGGGCATTTTAGGCCTTCTAACCCAAGCACTACAATTTTTAGTCACTGTGTGTGTTCCTCAGACTATGCCTATGGCTAATCAAATTCATGTCTAATCAAATTCATGTCTTTCTCCAGTGAAATATCTGGCCTTGCTTTATGTTGATTTTAAAAGCTCACAGAGACTAGAGGGGAAGGAACAGGATTACAGCTCCACATCTGCACCCCTGCAGAGGGCCACCTTCCTAAGGACGTGGGTATCGGGTGGACATGGGCCAAGGAGGACTATGGCACCAAGAGTCCCTTCTCTGCTTCTCCACCTGCTCTGTGGTGTAACTTCAAACCAGTCACTTCCTCATCCACGCTGGTCATGTTCCATGCTTGTGAAGTCAGGCCTAATTACCTTTCTCCCAGGCCTTTTATGAGCATTACAAGAGGTAATGGATGTGAATGTGTCATTCACATTTGAATGGAGTGGATTTATGCTGTTCTTATAAAACAGAGCTTCCTAGACTCTCAAGGGCGCCATTTCCCCCACGTTTAAAGCATTTTGTCTTGCGATGCCAAGTGCTTTATTTTTGAACAGCTTAGATGGGAGCCTTCTATAACAAGTTTATATACTTTGCTGATCATTTAAGCAGAATACAATAAACATAATTTGATATTCTGGATGAATCACTGGCAATCAGAAAATTAATTTTTACAAGATGATTCCCAGACACCTCTCAGGGCATGTAGAAATATCAGCCGTCTGCTGGCTGGCTCTGAATGGGTGTGGCTTTTCGTCTCCCTCTTGCATTGTTAATTGCATTTCTTCCTTCTCTACTAAGACCTTTACTAGGAGTTCCTTTTTCTCCTTAATTGCTATTTTTTTAAAAAAAGATTTATTTATTTTTATCTGAGAGGCAGCTACAGAGACAGAAGAGACAAAAAGATCTTGCACATGCTGGTTCACTCCTTAAATGGCTGTAGTGGTCAGAACTGAGCTGATTCAAAGCCAGGAACCAGGAGCTTCTTCCAAATCTCCCACTTTGGTGCAGGGACCAAGGCTTGATTCATCCTTGACTGCTATCCTAAGTCATAGGATGAGACCTGGATTTTAGAAATAGATCAGTGGAGCATATGGGATTCAGGCATGCAGGTGGAGGAATAACCTCCAGCCCCTTAATTGCTTTTTCTAAGATGTTGTGGATCCGTTAGTTAACCAAAACTTTGCCATAGTGTCAAATCTTGGCATTGAGTTTTTTGGGGGATACTCAGTGTGTGCTAGGTCCCCTGCTAAGTGCTCCAAGTGGGTTCCGTCGCTGATCCCTTTAGAAAATTGAGAATCTTGACATCCTCTTCATCTTTACTCTATTTCACATCAAATGAACTCCACTGGTTGTATTCACATAACATCCTTAGAATTCACTTCTTACCACACCCACAATTGCTATCTTTCTGAATCACCTCACCTGCTCACTTGTAGCCTGCCTGGCTAGATTCCCTACTTCTGGGCTTCTGCCTTCAGCCAGTTATCGAGGAAGCAGACAGGGTGGTCCTATGAAACACCAATTGTCTCCTGTTTGTCCCTTGCTCTAAGGCTAGTCACATTCTCATCTCTTATCAATAACAGCACAAGTGCAAACACTTGCTTCCACTCTCACCTTCTCCTCAATGTCACCTGCATTTGCCTCTTTCTGACACTTCAACCTCACTCATCCTGTGGCTTTTGCAGTTGATGTGCCCATGGCCAGGTCACCATTCCTGTGTGATTACACTTAGCTTGCTATTATCTGAGTGCTTTCCACTCCTCCCCCACATTCATATATTAAAATCCTGAACTTTAAGATGATCAATTGGGAGTCAGGGCTTTAGGTGGTAAGCAAGTTACAGTGATGGAGCTCTCATAAACAGGTTTGACGCCCTCGTAAAAGATGCCCACGAAAGACTCCGTGTCCCCTGTGTCACATCCGGCACGATCTAGGGCCCGATGCAGTAGCCTGGTGGCTAAAATCCTCACTTGCATGTGCTGGAATCCCATAAGGGTGCCAGTTCATGTCCTGGATGCTCCACTTCCCATACAGCCCCCTGCTTGTGGCCTGGGAAAGCAACTGAGGATGGCCCAAAGCCTTGGGACCTTGTACCCACATACATGGGAGACCTGGAACAAGCTCTGGGCTCCTGGCTTTGGATCAACTTAGCTGTTGTGGCCACTTGGAGAGTGAACCAGCAGATGGAAGATCTGTCTCTTCTCTCTTTAAATCTGCCTTTCTAATAAAAATATGTAAATCTTTAAAAAAAAAAAGGCACTATCTATCAAGCAGAAAGTGGTCCCTCACCTGATGTGGTAGCTGCCAGCAACCTGATTCTGGGCTTTCGGACCTCCAGACCTGAGAGGAAGAAATGGCTGTTGTCTGACAGTTGCCTCCCCCAACTGGCTCAGTGTTCATCAGGTCTCTGCTCTCAAGCCGCCCTCATCTTCGCTCCTCGCCATACTCCCCCCACACGCCCTTGCAGTGCTTTCTTCAATGTCTGCTATCTAACAGAAAACCTTATTTTATTCTGCATTTCATTTATTGGCATAGTTTTTGTCCACGCACATAACCCTGAGTGCCTAGAACAGTGCTTGGTAGGTGTCACGTGGACTCATCGCCTGAAGAGGGAAAGAAGCAGTGCACTGCGTTATCACGTGCAGAAAAGGACAGTCAGAGAGGCACAGCTGGGATGTGAAGCTGACACCTGCAGAGTCTAAGAAAGCAGAATTTTATCTGGAGGAGCAGTTAATGGACTGTGAACTGGGTTCCTCTGGAGGAAGAAATTCTTTCTGAGATTAAAATGTAAGGGACTAGTTAATAAGTTCTGTAATTTCTTAAAGAAACATACTTTTTTTCCTTCTCATTTTAAGCATTTCAAATAAAAGATTTCCAGATATAGTCATTTATTTCCTATCGAATTATCCAATGAGTCTTTTCTCCAAGTGCTGTTATTAGATGCTTCCCAGGTATCCTACATATAGGAGGGGTTTTGCTATCCTTCAGTTGTCATAGCATCACCCGTGGCCATAACACATTCCCAGCTCCTGTGGCACTTTGGCTATGTGGCTGCTCCCTCTCTGTGAAGCATGCGCTGACTGATGGTAGGGACATCTTGGTCAGTTCCTGATGAATCCCATCATAGTATGACCCTGGTGAATGAGGACAACAGGACAGTGTAGGCCAAGTCCAGCGTTCAGCTGCATATGACCAGGGCATGTCAGAGGTGAGTGGTGTCACAGGAAGTAATGCTGGGCTGGAAAAGGAAGTGCTGGGGTGTTACTGTGGTTATTAGGTGTGAATAGAAATCTTTAGAAAAAAGACAATTCTTTCATTCCAGAAGGATTTTTCTTTTTATTACACAGAGGACTTTAATGTAGGAGGTTGATGTCTCAATTCCAATATTACAGTCTCAGGGAGCCTTTTCCTGGGCCAGTGGATGTCTCCCTCCTCTGGATTCTAACAGCCCTTTCTGTTCAAAGTTGCCGTGAACCTGCCTGCCTCCCCTGCTCCGGGTGTCCCTGAGGGTAAGTGGCGGGGCTCAGGCATCCGTTGCCCTACAGCACAGTATCTTCGTGCTAATGTTCTGAGTCCACTCCAAGTGCATTTTGATTTGACAGTGCTGCTGTGCAGCTTATTGAGCAGAATGAAGAGTGTTGGTGTGTGCAGTCAGACCAAAGGTGCTGTACTGTGAACCTCATCTCAGATCGGCTTGCACAGAGACAGGCTGGCACTTCTCTGGGGGATGCGTGTGCTGCCTGCCAGAGCAGCTCTTCTCAGTTGTCTCCCGGTGGAAGCTGGAATGCAAAGAGCTTGCCAGGGGCCCTCACCTGGGCAATGGAGCTCAGTGTCTTCGTGAAGCCCGGTCTGGCTTTCTGCAAATAGCTGGGACTGATGTTCCAAATTCTAGAAGCCAAGTCCAACAGGCTTCTTTTCATGATTGTGGGAGAAACTTAATCTTCGCTCTCCCCCACCCCCGACCCCCCAGGAGACAGCATCTTCTGAGGCAACTTTGAAGAGGGAGAAGCTAAGGCCGGAGGCTTTTGTATTTCCCGGGAAGGGCCCTTGCAGCTGATGTGAAGACACACATCATTACTGCAGTCACGGGGACTTGTGCTCAGTTCTAGCAGAAAGATACTAGCTTGCTGCATTGTCACTTGAGAGACAGAAGGCCGCTTGGGGAATCTGCAAGCATTTACTCATTCATGGGCTGATTGATTTGTTCAATAATCCCTTGCTAAGTACTAAGTTCCGGGTTCTGTTTTAGCCAGCACTGTAACACATAAGTAGGGCATGCTGCCATGCTCCAAGGGGATTCATTCATTCATGCAGTGAGGAAGGCAGTCTTTGGAGTCTGATATGATTCCAGGCTCAGCTCCATCACAGATTTGCTGAATGACTTTGCAAGTCATTGAATACCTGTGTGTCCCACCTTACGTTGGGGATTATAATAGTACATTGGCTCTTTTTAAAGTAAAGATTTTTAATAGATTGATTTAAAGACAGAGTGACTCACATAGACATATTCACAGAGGGACAGGGAAGGAGAGGAGAGAAGGTCTTCTGCTGCTTCCCTCTCCAAATGGCTGCTATCCAGGCCTGGGCCACGGGGAGCCAGGAGCGCAAGCATGTGGGTCATCTTCAACAACTTCCCCAAGTGCACAGGCATGAAACTGGATTGGAAGAGACGCAGTCAGGGCTTGAATCAGCACTCCTGTTTCAGATACTGGCATCACAAGTAGCTGTTTAACCTGCCAGCCCCTTCATGGAGTTCTCAGGAGGCAGCCTGCCACACAGGATTCAAATATTAATGTAATCTTCATGCCAGTTCTGGACTAAACACAGGTTATATAGGGAGAATCACTGAAGATTTAGCCCCCTGTTCTGTGTGACATCTAATCTACTATGGGAAACAGCCGAGATTCACGTGATTATGGTCAAATACACAGATATGTGATTTTTAAAAAATGTATGCAATAAGGAAAATGGTACAGGATTTTGTATAGATAAAATTGTGGAGAGCGGAGCTGCACCTCAAAGATGGCGCTTGTTGACCATTGCTTCGTGGCACAAAGGTGGTAAACAGGTTTTGGGAAGTTACTGAGGATTGGGCCGAGCACGCAGGGAAGCTACGTGACCTAAGTCATGATTGGTGTGCTTACCACATGATGTGAGGAACTGTGTATGGATTGGTTTGTGTAATGTAAAAAGGTCTGGGTGAAAAATAGTTAATGGAGGAGATTCCACCAGGCGCGCTTCAAGGCTATGCTAGAGCTAGAGCTATCACTTCAAGGCTATTGCTAGTTAGCGCTAGGCTGCTTTTGCTTTACTGTAATAAGTCTTACAAGTGCTGTAACTGCTTTCATTTTGACACAATGCTTGAAGTCTTATCCAATAAACCTTTTTAAGAATCTTTACCGCATCGGGGTCTTGCTCGCGGGACGAGGGACCCTGATATAAAATGACATTCTTTCTCGGAGAACTGTTGGCAGTGTATCCTAAAGGGTTACGAGAGTGTGTTTTGTTGGAGGGCATTCATGAAATTTCCCTTTGAACTAATGCAAATTCTTGGGAACTGAAGTCTAAGGGTGGAGAGCATTGAAGAAGACACCAAGGGAACAAAGGAAAGAGAATCTCAAAGGAAAGAAACTGTGCAATGACTCTAGGTAGAAGGGGATGTGAGGATATGACACATTCCAGAGATGAGAAATGACATTGCGCTTGCAGTGCCGATGAGATACGATGGAACCAGGAAGACTGACATGAGAGCCTTCGACACCATAGGCTGGCTTGATATTCTACCAGCTTCCAATGGGAGTAACAGACTCAGGTTTAGCTTCAAAAACATCACTCTTGGTGCAGTGAGAGAAAGGGCCTAGAGCAGAGGGCCATGGAACCGTGTAGGGTTATGACTATTCGTGTTGCTTGGGCTACACTAAGAAGCAGTCACCCCAGTGTCTTATTGGCTCCCGGGATGAAGTTTGGTTTCTTGCTCAAAATGAAGATTGGCTCTAGTAGCCTTGGCCCCTTTCCGTTTGTCCTCTTCATTCTGGTATGCAGTGTGAAGATGAAGGCTTTTTGGTAGGATGTGTTGTCTAAAGACAGAGAACAAAGAACAGGTTGATCACGAAAGAGTTTTTAAGCTTCTGGTTAAGGAGCTTTTTGACTGCTCAGGACAAATCTAGCAAACTGAGTCTCAGGTCAAAGGGAGGTAGATTGTTACTCCTCCCATTGGAAAGAGCTGCAAGTCCCAGGTAGAGGCCTGCAGTGGCTCCCCTGGGGCTCTGACTGTTCAGACCTACCTACCGGAGGGATAGGGACTCTGAAGGTTCCTAACTGGGACATTTGCCAAGTACCTTAACATTGTTAACCCATTTCTCCATTTCAAAGGAGCCTCGGTGCTGGGTGTTAAGTGGGGGCAGCATGCACAGGGTGTCAAGGACAGGAAGGTGTTAAATAGATATGAGCTTGCATGAAATGATGGGTCATAGTGTATTGCTTTTGCTTTGACCTCACTTAAAAAAACATGAAACAAGAAAATTTTTACTTTTCTGTTAAAAGAGAGACTGTTAAGCCCATTAATGGTCCATGAAATGATATTTTCCTATAGCAATAACTGTAAATAAATGGCATTAAGTGAAAGCTTCTTGGACGATTATGGAAAAGACCCTGGTTTGGAGAACTGCATTAAACACAGTACAACCACAGCAGTTGATAGAATGCAGTGTATCATGATGCAGTCACACAACAGAAGCCAATGTGTGGAATGACCACCTCTCTCTCTGAGGGGAGTAACAACAAGTGATGTATATTTTAATCACGCTTTTAAAGAACAGGTTCTACCTTTTTGTTTGAAAGCAGAATGAAACAGATATCGTCCATCCTCTGTTTCCCAAGGAGAGGCTGATGCCAGAACACCAGAATCCCATCGACGTCCCCACTCTCCCACATGGGTGGCAATCATCCAGTTACTGGAGCTATCATCTGCATCCCAGGAAACGTATTATCAGGAAGCTGGGTCAGAAGTGGAGTGGGTACTGGAACCAGGCATCCCAAGCAGCAGCCAATTGCTGTGCCAAGGGCTTGCCCTGACCATTCTTTGAAAAACGCATTATGAATATACTGCTTTCACCATAGGGAAAATTTTTTTTTAAAGCAAGAAAACAAGGGGAAAAAGCTAGTGTTAGAAAGCTTCATTTTTTTCAGCATACAAACAACATACTCTTGTTCAGATAAAGATCTCTACTTGACCTAGGCAGTCACTGCTTTTTTTTTCTACTTGGAGCCCAGAATGTAGCTACGTGGAACAGATCTGTGCCCCAAGTGAAGTCTGGAAGGCACTGTACTCAATCAAGGTCAGCCACAATCAGCCAAACACAGCCACTCCCAACAGCTGTGTGAAGACCCTGAATGCTTGCTTTGACAAGACTCTGGGTTCTTAGAATTGTAAAGAAACGTCCCAGGAAGAGCTGACACATATGATTGCATGTCAAAGCTGTGGTCATTCTATGTTGTGACTAGCTCTTGATGTTTTATATCGGGGATCTTCACAGCTGAGGACTGGGCTTCCACACTGCTCAACGGCACACAGAACATTTTCAGTTCATTTTGTGACCGATGCTCTGGGGGCAGGTTTGCTGCTCCTGGAGGCCCCTGAGGGTCACACATCACTGCCACTGTCCTGTTAATAAGCTTGCAGAGAGCGCAGGAATTGCCAGGAGAAGGGAGCCATTCTCAGCAACTGTAGCATTAGTGCCAACAGATGGAGTGAAGCATTTCCAACAAAAACAAAACAAACCAAAACAAACAAACGTGGGGCCTGAAATGGTAGCCTAGAAGCTAAAGTCCTTGCCTTTCTGGGATCCCATATGGGCACCGATTCTAATGCCTGCAGCCCCACTTCCCATCCAGCTCCCTGCTTGTGGCCTGGGAAAGCAGTTGAGGATGGCCCAAAGCTTTTGGGATCTTGTACCCACATGGGAGACCCAGAGAATGCTCTGGGCTCCTGGTTTCAGACTGGCACATTTTTGGTCATTGTGGCTGCTTGGGGAGTGAATCATTGGAGAGAAGATCTTCCTCTCTGTCTCTCCTCCTCTTCTCTGTATATCTGAATTTCCAATAAAAAGAAAATAAATATTTTAAAAAGCCGCCAACACATAGAGCCCAAGTGAATTTGGAAGTTACACAAATAAATGTGTAACAGAGAACACTCAATCCGCAGTTCTCAGGTGCTGAACAAGGGAGGGATCTGTTGTTTGCTCATTGTTGGTCCCCTTGGCAGCAAAGGAAAGACTGAATGCCCACATTTATTCAGAACCAAAATTTCTATCACTTCTTCCTTCTGGCTTCTCTGGTCGCTGGGACATTGACTACATTACACCAGGATTCAGGAGGTATGTGTGAGTGATACTTATGATCCAGCCTTCAAAGTGGCTTACTTTACTGCTTGCAGTTGACTGGTAGTCAGTCTCGTGGTCAGCCCCTCACTGCAAGGAAGTCTGGAAAATGGAGTATACCTACTCCTAGGCCTGTCGTCTATTGATGCCAAAGGTAGTCTTTCACAGGAAGTATCTCAGGAACTCCCACCCTATTTTTGTTTCTTAACTTTTTATTTCTGTAAAGATAACAAATTCATGCATTTGATACACACAGTTTTAAGGACATAAGGTTACCTCCAGCCCTCCCCTCCTTGGCTTGCTCCCTCTCTCATTCCTCCCTTTCTCTTATTTTCCTTTTAATTGTTACAATGCTCAGTCCTGTTCTTAGCAAAGGGGAGAGGTAAGGTGAGATGATTCAGTACTCTGCAACCTGGTTTTCCTGTTCCTGAAATATGGTTGCTAATTCCCATCCATTGAAAACCATGGCAAGGAACTCAGAGTGTTAATACAAGGTCTGAGTTTGAGGGGGTGAAGGGCCCTTACCTCCACCTTTTCTTGCCAGTCTCCAGATTTTATCAGTTTATTTCAAGTGTAGCTCTTTTTCTGTTTATTTTTCTCTTTCCCTCTTCATCACCACTGCCAAGCCAACTCCATTCTCCATGTATCTGTGAAAAGGGCCCTACAGTGCCATTAAAAGACTGCCACTTGTCTTCATGAGATGCCTTGGAGGTGTCCCATTATCCTGAGATTGACTTCAACATATTTTACAAAGCCTTCCATGAACACCCTCTACTGTTGTATCCCGTGGCCTCTTCAATCTTTGGTGCCACCACTGATTTTCTCTCGATGTATTCCCCATATCACCTCTCCCTTTGGCTGTCGACCATGGTGCAAAGCTCCCCTCACTACTCCTCCACTTGTCCACATTTCCTCTGAGCTTCAGTTCTCTTTTCCAAAAACGACATGATCATCTTATTAGTCTTTTCTGAATAGAATAAATTAGGGCATGCATGTCTAGAATATAGAGTCTTCTCAAGAAATACTTGCCTCCCATCTAATGATGTCTGTCGTTTTCTAATGTGTAAATGTAAATATAAAATAACTGAGTGATGGCCATCACTGAGTTCATACTATCTACTAGGAGCTAGTCTGGTATTTTATATGTTTTATCTTGATACCAATTCTGTGATATGACCTTTGCTCTTGTAGCAATAATTGATATCCCAGGAGGTTAGGTGGGAGACATCTTCCTTGGTTCTTAATGTCTCCATTGATAGTCACCTTCATGTGGGATGTTGTTCCATTCCTCACCTCTTACTCCAGTGTCCAGAAGGAGAAATAACATCTGCAGGTTGGATTTGGGAGACTCCGCTAGGATTCCATGGCTTAGTTCCTCTTCCCCCTTTGAGCTGGGATCTATCTTTATATATATGAGCATCTAATCCGCAGGAAGTCTGCATCTCCAAGTGGAAGGTTTATTTTGGAGTAGGGTTTGCGAGTTTACTTAGGCATTAGAGCCATATTCACATGGTTTAAGCAATGACATTTTTTATACTAAAAAAAAATCTACCTGACTCCATATCTTTCTGTCACAGTTCTCTAAAGTCTTAACATGATCTATATTCAAAATCTGGAATTGGTGCTCATGGCCACTGTTGGCCACCCATAAGCACTGACTGCTCTGCTTAGGCAGTGAGCTACCTTGGCCTCCCATTTCCCAGCCAGCTCCAACTCTAATGCTCATTTTTCTGTGAGCATTTTGCCTGCCCTCTCAGGTACTTCTCTATACGCCACTGCATGGGCCTGAGGAGTCCATTACCGTGTTGTCACCTCTTCATCATTTTAAATCAGATAGAAGCTGTTCTGGGATTTTCACAATGGCCTGGTGGAAACATACTAAAAGTTGCCTAAATGAACCTCCCCGAACACTGATATTCTCACACTGATATCCTTACTGTTAATGACCACAACGGAAGCTGTAACAGCGCAGCAGAAGCCATTTGAAGCGCTTCTTTTACCAAAGTGATCAGCCTATCACTGTCCCATTGCTGCAGTTCCAATAAATGACTGTTGTCTTTCTTTTTCCTTCTGTCTGTGTTAAGCATCAGGAACCTAAGGTTCCAATCTTCCCCAAGTACCTTTATTAGGAAACACAGATCAAGAATTCAGACACTGCCACAGATTGGATATTGGAGTGAGTGTTTCCAAAAGGAGCAAGTGCCAAAGGCTTGATCTCCATGGTGGTGCTGTTGAGAGTGTGGGGATTTTAGGAGATGGGACTCTATGGTCATTTCCATGGAAGACACTTCTCAGGGAAGGGGTTGTCATTAAAGCCTGAGTTTGGAACCAACTCCTCACTTTCTGGCTTATCATAGGCTCCTATTCCCCTCCCCCCCCCATTTTAAAAATTACTATTTTATGTTGTAGTTCCATAGGCTCTGGGATTTCCCTTACCCCATCCCCAAATCTCCTCCCCTTCCCACTGTTTACTTTTTAGGGGCTCCTGGTAACCTTGAAGTTTGTTGGCTTGCAACTGCATCATTCTAGTCCCTAATTTATCTTCACTGTGTCTGTGTGAGACTGAACCTCCCCTCTCCTCCAGTCCCCTCTCCTCTCCTCCTCACTCCTCTCCCCTCCTCCCCCTCCCCTCCCCTCCCCTCTCCACTCTTCCTCATTCCTCTCTCCCTCCTCTCCCCTCCACTGCCCTCTGCTCTCCTTTCCTCTCCCCTCCCCTCTCCTCCTCCTCTCCTTTCCAGTCCTCTCCCCTCCCTTCTCCTTTCCCCTCCCCTCCCCTCCCCTCCCCTCCATTCCCCTTCCCTCTCTCCTTATAAAGGACAACACCCCTCACCACTCTACTAGCATCTCATTGATGATATCTCTAAATAGCCATTTCCTAACTAAGTCTCATTCACAGGGATATGGTTCAGGATGCCAACTTACCATTTTGGTGCCACAATTCAACCTGTAACAGTAGGTGTTCTATATAAGGTAGTCAGTGACTATTTTAGTGGTATAAATTTCCATATTAACCAGAGAAAAAGTATCAAATTGTATTGAGAAAAATGCTATAATCTCATATTCAAATTGCAGGGTAAAACATAGCCCATTGTTTCTTTAATGTCAATTGTACCATGCAGGCCAAATTCTCTCTGAAAAGGGCACTCACTGATCTTGCATAATACAAAGCAATGCTGAAGTCTGAGAGGAATTCTGTGAGCTTTGAAAGGAGCCAGCTCAGGTCAGGGTGCTAGGCAGCTTCCCCTTGGCAATGCCCGGGGCTAAGCAAGTATAGCTACAAGTTGCAGACTAAACTTCATCTCCAATTCAGCACTGCCTGGACTGGTTAGTTACTGCAGTTCAGTAAACATTCTTTGGGGGGTGGGGTGTGGTGGGGTGGGGGGTCTGCCATAGCAATCGAAAGTAAGTGCCTCTTGGGCCATGGGGTCTCAGTCTCAGGTTGGTTGACCCTTCAGACTGTAAAACTCTTTGGGGACTGTCCTGTGCATGGTGGTGATGTTGGCAGCATTCTTGGCCTCTAGCACAGCTGACTTGTGACAATCAGATGCCTTCTAGCGTTGCTAACTCTCCTATGGATCACACACTCCAGCCAGCAGAGAGCCTCTGGGTTAGAGGTAGCAAGCTAGTAGATAGAAGCTGTTAGAAAAAGAGGTAGAATTTGTAAGATATGGGTGGACAGCGAGGGATGATTGGACTAATTTGGCTGCTTTTGAGTTTAATACCACCTCTTTGGGGACAGACATATATTCCTTGAATAGTTCTGTAGCCTTTGCTGGGAAGAACTTCATGGCGTATTTAAGAAATGATTTTGTCCATTCGCTCATTTCCCCAGCTTCAATCCAGTATCTATTCATTGGTAGCACCCAGCTGCTGCACTTGGTGCCTCAAGTACCATATGTCCAAGTGATGGAAGTATGGATATGCTGACTTGTAGCGGACAAGGTCCTGATACTCAGGAAATGTTTGGTGGAGGAAACACACATGTTCCTCGAAAGCTGCATGGTTTGTTGGTCGTCACTGACCATGTAGGTGCAAGATGCAAGCATCACTGAGGATTAATTGTGACTTCTGATAGCCGAGGTAAGAGGAGAAGAGTCATTTTCACAGATCACATGAGGATACTTCAAAAGGAAGTGGAAAATGGAGTTGAAAATTCATAATATGGATTTTCCAGGAACATTTTGAAAAGCTTTGGTTTACCATTGAGGAAAGTTTTATTCTCCTTGTTTGGATTATCTGTACAAAAAACACAGAAGGGTACCAGCTGCATGGAGATGATACCCACGATGTCACACTGGTCCTTCCATCCTGTTGGATAGAACTCTATGGACCCTACTTGGAGACCTAGGAACCTCTAAATGCATTATTGGAAATTAGGGATGAAAATCTACAGCTGCAGTTTGGACTTTGGCTTGAGAGACTTGGCTGGAGAGCTTTATGCTACTGGCAATGCAGACACAATTTAATTTCCCAAGCTTGGAATGTTCAAGGTGGGCAAGTTGGTTTGGGCTTGCAGTTTGGGCTAGTGCTTACACCTTGGTAGCTTTCTTTAGCAGGTGTATTCATGGCCCAGACATTGTTGACCTGCTCTTCCTCAGGCCTCACTTGTGTTTTCTGGCAAAATGTGTAATCCTCAGAAACTTGGGATCTGCCTCCATCAGGTTTTCCCATCTTTATAAACAGAATTTCTTAGTGTCAATTTTGGACTGCCTATATGGTGTGTGTTCTTGGACTCAGATAATTCTGTACCATAATCAGCAGTTAGTTCTCTAAGCAAAGTTTTAAGAAGGGACAAACCAGTCCGAAGGAGGAGGGGAGGAAATCGAGGCTAAGGAAAGAGCCAGAGGGGAGATGGGAAGCTGAAATATCCTGATGTCTTGGCAGAGCCTTGGGTGAATAAAACCTGTAATTATCAGAAGCTGTGCACCAGCCAGTAAAGACTCATTCAGGATATAGACATGTCCTTTCTGACCTTACGAGCTATCTATTTGTTCTTAAATAGATAATAACCTAGCAATATTATAGAAAAGCTAGGTCTTCAAAATTTTTTTTGAAGAAATGAAGGTTAATGTGTGTTGTTAATGATCAGAGAAAGATTCTTAGTTGGAGGAACTATATGCAAGAGCAGGAAAATGCTATGATTTGGGTATGCTTTGAATGTGCCCATAAAACTTTTATGTTAGAAGCCTGGTCCCTAGAATAATGATGGAAGATGTGGGACCTTTAATAACAGGGGTTAAGAGTCCAGCACGATAGCCTAGCAGCTAAAGACCTTACCTTGCACATACCAGGACCCATATGGACCTGGTTCTAATCCCGATGGCCCTGCTTGCCATCCAGCTTCCTGCTTGTGGCCTGGGAAAGCAGTGGAAGATGGCCTGAAGCCTTGGGACCCTCCACTCACATGGGAAACCAGGGAGAGGTTCTTGGCTTCAGATCGGCACAGCTCTGGCCATTGTGGCCCCTTGGAGGGTGAATCAACAGTCAGAACATCTCTCTCTCTCCTCCTCTCTGTATATTTGACTTTCCAATAAAAATAAAAAATAAAAAAGGGGAGCTGGGGGTAGATCACTTGGGGCACTGCCATTGAAGAGGTAAGGCTGTTCTCATGGGACCTTGAGTTGCTTCTTAAGAGAGGACATTGCTTCACACACACGCCGCCGGCGCCACCGCCACCACCACCGCCGCCACCACCACCACCGCCGCCACCACCACCACCGCCACCCAGGAGTACTAACCATTTCCTGCTCTGATTTTCTGTCCCCATAACTTCTCGCCCCCTATTGTGCGCCCACACCAAGCCTTTCAACTTTCAGCTTGTGAAACAGTCAGAAGATAGGCTTTTACTTTCACACGACACCTGGCTTCAGATAGTTTGTTATTCTAACAGAAAGTGAGTATAAAAATATTAAAGTTACTTAATCTTATAAACAACAAAGAGACAAATGAAAGAGAAAACTGAAAAAACAAATTATTTTCTCTGCCTTTGACTCTAGTAACCCAGTGTGGTGTGAAGACTATACTGGGAAATCAACCAGGTCAAGGATCTGCATTTCAGTAAAATAAGAAACAGCCAGACACCACTCCTGGTAGTTCTGACAAGGGGTACCCAAGTGTGATGTTGTCATGAGCTAGCCATATGATGGAGGAAACATCATGAGGCAATGAATCCACCTGGTCAGCTGCACTTTGCGGTCCTTTGATATGGGGTCTCCCCAGGCTTTATGCCACAAATAAGAATAAGGGCAAGGAGAGAACTGTGCTGTGAGCATGTAGCTGGAGTCTACCTACTTAAGACAGAATTGTGGATTGTCTGTTCACTTATTTCTTTCAATGACTCACTTATTGGATTGCAGATGGCAAATAATTTTGTTGCATTTCCAGTTTATTGTTTCTATTCTCACCAGCAACAGTGTGTGAAATCGCCATATCCTGGAAACTCACTTAGTTGGATGTTGGGTCCATTGTAGTTGCTAAATGTCAGCCATTAACCAGAGTGTGGACCGGAGGATAGGACAGAGTGTCTGCTACATGGTCCAGTGAGCAGGTGTATACAATGATTACCCCGGTAATGGCGCTCGTTTGACCTGTGCTGAGAGGCATGCCACTGAATAGGGTTGAATCAGTGTAAACTGTGAGACTATTGATACAGGATCGAGTTTCTCAAAAGGATGCTATTTCCAGGTCAGTATTCAATTTATTATAAGGTCAAGCTGCAAGTGGGTGTTGCTCTTTCCAGTCCTTGGAGAGGGATTTGATCTGTGCTCCTGTTGGTGGAATAGATGGTGCGATGTGTGTAGAATGGGAGAGTGATGGTCTCCGTTGCATTTCCTCAAATGTAGACCCTGATGCAGGATTTCAGATTGCAAGTTCATTCAGGAGGGGATCCTGTGGAAAAGAGGAGAAATGTGACCTGGCAGGAAATGAAGCCAGTATAGCATACATTAATACGCAGCACACTGCTATTTTCAGCTAGGGTTCCATCCCATTGGGACCTCTGAGAGCCAGTGATGTATCTGTTTGAGTGAGGAAGCTGGGGTGTGTATGTACCTCCATCTGTTCATCATAACCTGCCTAACATTCTGGACTGCCCTGCATGTGGGCTCAAGGCACCCTGGTAGCCATATAAATTCCTCAGGGAGAGTTGGGCCTGGCACAATAGCGTAGTGGTTAAAGTCCTCACATTGCACGTACAGGGATCCATATGAGTGCCAGTTCTAATCCCGGCGGCCCTGCTTCCCATCCAGCTCCTTGCTTGTGGCCTGGAAAAGCAGTCGAGGATGGCCCAAAGTCTTGGTACCCTGTACCCACATGGGAGAACTGGAAGAGCTCCTGGCTCCTAACTTCAGATTGGCTCAGCTCCAGCCATTGTGCTCAATTGGAGAGTGAACCATTGGATGGAAGATCTTCCTCTCTGTCTCTCCTCCTCTCTTTATATCAACCTTTCCAATAAAAATAAATAATAAATAAATCTTAAATAAAGCCATCAGGCAGAATCACAATTGCCTGGGATAGTGAAGGTGGTGGCATTTGCTGCTTTGTACTCAGGGGTCTAGGAGATGAGAGCTCTTGGAACAGGGGTTGGGCATGGTATTAATCACAGTGTTGTGGAAGAGCATTGATGCTTGGAAACATCTTCCCAGGCTGTTCCTGTAATTGAAGTGGAAAAGCGATGGGCATCCTTATCAGGAAGGTGATGTACAGATGGAAAGGCCAGAATGCCCGACAGAAGTTCGAGTGCTGATGCAGGAGCTCTTGGCTGCAGTTGCTTTATTGAAAGGAGCTAAGGTGCAGGGACAGAGATGAGACAAAGTAGACAAATGTCAAAGAGAGGAAAGGTCTGCATGTTATAAATTCTAGAGGCTCTGTGAGAGGCGAAGAAAATGTTATTAGTACTCAAAAATTACATCAGCGCTGGAAATGAAATTGATGATGACCATGCATTGGAAAAGATGAGAAGACACGAGTCTGTGTAGACAATATGTAAAAACATTGTTGAGAGGTACCTGTGTCTTCAAATTGCATAAAAATGGTTTACTAATTTGGATCAGATGTACAAAGGACTTTTGGCTCCTCTAGCCTGTGAAATAGGCAATTTCTATTTGTTAATCAGGAGTTTGAGGTTAATTGATGTGGATTGATGTGGAATATACCTGCCATCTTGGCACTATATGCATTCTCAGGAATCTCAGCTTTTCTCCATTTCAGAGTATGGAAGTTCTGTCTGGGGAAGACATTTCCCATTCTTTGGGATGTCACATCGTTCTGTGCTAGTATATGAAGCTCAACAAAATCTGGGTGAAATCTCATTGTCAAAATCATACGTGAGCCACTGGTGAGTTTGGGAATGTGAGAAAGTAGGGTAACACTTAAGCAATGAAGGAGAGCAGTGCATCAAGGTTACAATGGTTCAGTGTGCCGGACATATTGGATTGATTTATGTTCCCATGAGGGCCACACGTAGTTGCTGCCTCTACAAAATCTTTTGTTCTCAAGTTCATCTCAGTCCTTATGGGACCAGCTGCACTTAATTCTTTGCAATTGGCAGTGTCCTTGTAAGCTGTTGGATTTGTGACCTAGTTTGTGTGTGTGTGTATGCATGTGTGTGCACGTATGCATTTTAGCTCTTTCTATAACATGAATATGTTAAACTTTATGGATTTACTTATTTTAGGAGCTGATTTATCAACATGAGACCAGGCTTTCAGCAGAATCAACTTGGCCAAGGAGTACAACATATATAAGCAATGACTGATGTTCACCAAGTTTTCATGTAGTGGTAACAAGAGAAACTGTGGCAATCACAAAAGCTAGTGTGTTTGATTGTGATATGCTGGTATCGAAAGGAACAGCTGTTGCTTTGCTGAGCTGGAGTCCAAAGGAAATGCCCTACTTACAATATGGCTCTGAAGTGCTCTAATGTGAAATAGACCTCATTAAAGAAAAGTGTGGCACCACAGCCTTCTCTGGGGGGTTTGGACTGCTTTGCCTACTCCAGCAGTTAGTATGCACCATCTTCTAGTCAGTGTGATGGGGTGGTAGAGTAGGTTTAGCATGGCCTTCCACTGGGGAGGAGAGAAATTCAATGATTCATCCTAGATATTTGTGTGCATGACAGCAAGCAATGGAAAAGGAATTGTCTCTTTTTCCTTTGAAATTTCCATTGACTTTGTCTATTACATGACTTTTTTTCAGACAGAATTGCAGGCAAGCAATGATACAGATGTGAACCCAAAGGAAATATCAGTTTCCACATAGCTGGGATCATTTTTCAGAAGTAAATCAGTGGCATGAAATGGCATAGGCTTATGTGCTAAGGTAGTCCTGGCTTTGAGTATAGCTGCATCTTGTGAAAATCACTATACCCATCTAGGCTGCTTCTTCATTTTCAGGAGGAAAGTGTTAAGCTTGCTGCATACATTGTTCAAAGAAGCATTGAATAGGCCAATGGGCGAAGGGCACCTGGTGTGTAGCAGATGGCAAATTCCTGTCCTGAAATCATTGTCACCAGAGCTCATAACTTTGAGGCTGAATTCTCCAGTTGTCTCACATATTTTTCCCATTTAACAAATGTTGCTTCAGGCCTCACTACATGCTGGGCGCTGTTAGATACAGTGAACTCAAAAGCAAGCTGACAGCAATTGTTCTTGAAGACTTCATAAAGGCAAGTAACAAAAGGAGTAAGAGCAAAATGCTCAGTGAGGTGAGACCTAGTGTTTTAGGTTGTTTGTGACTATGATGGAATGCCTGAGACGGGTTACCTTTATAAAGTACAGAAGTTGATGTAGTTCACAGTTCTGGAGGTACCAGCATCAGCATGGGTTTGAGGAACATCAAACAATGGCAGAAATGTATGTGTAGAATGAGATGAACTATGAGATAAGAAGTTGGAGAACTATTTGGGGATCAGAGTAATTTTTTAAAAAAATATTTATTTTATTCATCTGTAAGGCAGAATTTCAGAGAGGAGAGGAAAACAGGTCTTTGATCTGTTGGTTCATTCTCCAAATGGCAGGATAAACCATTTTTGAAGCCCAGAGCCAGGATACTCCTGGAATTTCTCACATGGGTACAATGCCCAAGCACTTGAGAGATCCTCCACTATTTTTACAGGCACAACAGTAGGGAGCTGTTTCAGCAGCAGAGTAATAGATACTCAGACTTAGGCCCCATTTGGGATGCCGGTGCTGCAGGTGGTGGCTCAACACAGTAAGCCACAGTGCCGGTTCTCATGCTCAATCTAGAACTGACTTGGGACCCAATATACCTATATTAAATCCTTCTGGGGCAGAGTCCCCAGTGACCTAAGGGCCTCTCACTAGACCACCCTTCTTATTGGTCCCACCTCCTTTCACACCGCTATGACAAGGAACAAACAGGCCCTTGGAGCAAAGTATGTGGGAACCATAAGTAGTCTGCAAAGGATGTTCATGATCTGGGTCAGCAGGCGGTCCACCCCCCATGGCTGGAGCCTTATCTTGGGAACTAAATTTCCTGACTTGCCTTGCCAAGGCTTTTCACAGACTAGGCACAAACCCAGGACTCTTTGGTCTTCTTATTTTCCCTGTAGTCTCTGAGACACAGCTGCTATCAGAGACTCCTGGTCTAAGAAGAAGAAAACCCAGCTGGGTGGCTGGGAAGGTGTTTGATAGTGACTAAAGCAAGGAATAGTGCGGTGAACATGGGATGAGGCTTTGGGAGATGAACCCTGTCTCCCTGAGCCTGGCTGTGTGTCCACAGGACCCATGCCAATTGGCAAGGATCGGTTTCCCTACCAGCTCTGCCGTGCCTTCCTCCCTGGGTTACTGGGACTTAGCATGAGAGGGCCAAAGTATGGGATAAGTGTGATGGCCAAGTAGCTAGAACTGTAGGCTTGGCTTTGGCAGGACTAGTTGCGAGCCATTAGTTTGATTTCAGCAGGAAGGAGGGGAGTTCACGTCCTCCCAGTCTGCAGAGGGCACTATGGCAACAGCCACAGAGATGGGGGATTCTAAAGAGGAATAAGGGTTTAGGGTGATGGAGGCAGTGTTGTAGATACATGAGCTGGCCTCACAGAGGTTAAAGACTGCAGTGAAACTTAGGAACTGGCACAGGGGTTGGGGCAGAGGAGAGGACGAAGACATGAGTATATGCAAGTCAGACATTCTATCACCAGATAAGGCAGGGTTCAGTCCTGGGGAATCAGGTGAATTCTGAGAACATGAGGAATGGCCAGGCACCTGATAATTGCTTCCAGAAGTGACAGACACATTAACCTGTCCAGCCCACAGGGGAATTTAGGAATGGATTACCGAGTGTGGCTGCCAGGCATTTGGACACTGTGTAGTCTAGCCACTCTCACTTCGCTGTCCTCATTTTCCTCTCTCATTCCCTCTCTAAGGACCTGACTGAAGAAATGGCAGCAGTCATCCTGGCATGTGCTAGCCTTGTGCTGTCCATCCACCTGGCCAACTCACTATTATTCATTGAGCCTCAACTTCAATTTCTCTGAGCAGTTTTCCCTTGAAGCCTGGGTTGGATGCTCCCATGAGCATGAATGCAACCTTCACTCCATCCGACATTCATGCGCTGGTTGGGCGTTGACTTCTCAAAGGCCTCTCTTCCCGAGTGTTATCTCCAGCATGCATCATAGCAGCAGGGATACAGTTGGTGCTCACTGTGTGCTCACTGATGGGATGAATGAATGCATGAATCAATGAAAGCGTCAGGGATTCCGTCGTCAAATGAGGAGCCACAAGATTTAGTGCGACAACTTCCCAATTTCTAAGCAAAGGCTTTTTTTTTGCATATACATATTTTTATTTGAAAGGCAGATTTATAGAGAGAAAAGACAGAGAAATCTTCCATCCAAAATGGTGAGAGGTAAGCTGATCCAAAGCCAGCAGCCAAGAGTCTGCCTTGGTTTAGGTTGGTCTTTCATGACTTCCTGAAGGACTCTTGGCTCCTGCAAAAATCAGACCATAACTCCAAATAACAGAATAGAGGGCAGAGGCTAGGGATATTGAGCCTTCATAGAAAAGTCATGTTATCCCTCCAATCATGAAATCATAAAGAGCGCAGTCGTGAAGGTAGAGCAGTGCAGGCTAAGCGCTCTGAGCAGGGATGCCACTGCAGCTGGTAGCACCCTCACCCCTGGCCCGCCCTCCTTCTCTGCCGTGGAAACTCCAGTTTCATCAGCTCCAGCTCCAGCTTCCCATTCTCTCCATTTTTATAGAAGCAATAAGGCATGTCTTTTAAATTTACTTTCTCCCTCTGAAGCTAATTTAATATTTGGAGGGAGCAACAGCCACAGCCATCCCTGAATGGTGGTTATTTATATGATCATAAAAAAGACAGATCCAGCTCCCAGTGTTACTAAGTTGTCTCCAGGAAAAGAGCTAAGAGGCATTGAGTCATTTGTAGTGGGGATAAAAATGAAATTGCCTAAAAGTCACCCCAAATCGTAGGGCTCACGAGGCTGGCACCTGCTTACAGTGGTGGTCCCTTTGCCATCCCTCCCGATGCCTTGACCCCACGTGGTTTCCTCCACTCCTCTGAGGCTGTTTACGCAGAGTGTGTGCAAACTGGGAATAAATTCTTTTTATTGTCGTGATTGAGCTGTATAATAATACTAGGCCTGCAAGGGCAGTAATTGTGGGAATGGTGGTTGTGTTGTCTCTTCTCTGCCTGCGGGATACAAAGTTCCAAGTGTTTTTCCTGACTGCAACCTGCAGGGTACAACTTCCGGCTGCAGCTGGTGCCTCGCTGTCTTGGCTGGCATCTGATGCTGGTGGCCCTTTGGCAGTGGGGAGTCTGGGGTAGGGAGGAACAGATGGCACAGGGGAGAAGACCCCCTGGGGAAGTTTCTGTGTCCCAGGCAACAAGAACAGGCATTTCTCATTATTCCCAGTAGTTGTGTATCACAAAGTCCCTGTGACTCCTGGAGTTAGTTCTGAGCCATTGGTCTCTAGGGCAGGCACGGGCTTAGCTTCCTGTGAGCTTCTCCCACAGCCTTTTCCAACTGTTCAGCACGTAACCTCGTGTGTGTGTTTTTCGGTTCGGAGACACATGCCAGTGGAGCTTACAGGGTGATTAGTCATGAGCCAAGGTAGCAGCTGGGAAGCTGACCTTACGTGTAAAGCACACCACAGCCTTTCTATACCTGATGGCATGTGCTTGGAGGCCATTTGGAACAACGAAATCTCCAAGAGTAATTTCACCAAAATGAAAAAGTGTGCCATTAAGCAGACTGTCAGAAAAAGCACGTGTTGACTCTGTGAGACCCGAAACAAGAAAACAGAGGCAGCAAATGTTGCTAGTTTCACCTCAGCTGGCAATGTGCCCGGGAGTGGCTCAGACATTTTATAGTTCTATGCACAAATGACCACACAGGCCCCCTGAGTTGGAGGTTCCAAATGCACTTTACTAAGCAGTTGAATTCCAAACTGGAACCCACTGATGTGAAAGATCAATTGTAAAGGATGTGCAGCTCCGAAATGTGCCTTTCCCTACAGCCCGCCTCGAGCTGGGCCCCTCAGCTATCTGTACCTCAGGCTGGCCAAGGAAGCTGTGGGCCTGAAGGGTGCCACACCTACTCCAGCCTCTGAGGCTGACCTCCAGTCCCAGTTCTAAGCTGGGGTCTGCCTCTGCTACTCCACGAGCCTACGTCTGTGCCTGGTTTATCTGTCCAGGAAGTGTGGAAGTGAGGCTGTTAGCTGTATTTTGACCAAGTCTCCTGCAGGGCTCAGGCTCCTGCTGGCTGGCATCACTGCCACAGTGCTTCAAGTTTGTTGGTGGACAGAGCCCTCCTGTATTCAGCCCTCCCTGAGTGTCAGATGGTGGATCTTGGCCACATCCTGAGGGTGTTGACAGCTGTGCCAAGGGCAGCTGGCAGACTGATGCCATAGGTGCTGGCACAGGTCTGCCGAGCCTACACTCTTTCCATCCGTATCCTACTGTGTGCACTGCACAGGTGTTCCTACCAGTGTGAGTACAATCGGTGAGTTTAACCTGACAACACCTGACAACACAGAGCTTTACTTAACTCTTCTGCTGTGTTTGAAACTCACACAGCCTCTTAAATCTGGACCGTCTCTGCTCTGCTTCCTGTCCAGCCTGCATTCTGCACACAGTACCAGCACCTTCCAGCACCTTCCACCCCCGTGTGTGTGTCCCTCAGCAGCCCCCGTCTCCAGGATGCCATCGTCATTGCCTGCATCAGTGCAGCGTGACATAGAATATTCTAAAGGTGGGAGATTGCAGTACAGCGCCTTAATGGTTTTTTTTCCCAGGCAAATGCTTGGATCCCTTCATGGATTTTAAATGTCTAACTGTGACCTCTTTTGATTATGTGTCATCCTTTTCCATGGGGATAGCTCAATGAGTATCTCTAATTTCCATATCTTCTAGGAAAATGTCTCTTTAAAAGGAATATGAATAATTGTAAGTAAACTCAAATGTACTAGTGTTTCTCAATGTAAATATATTTATGCCATATTTTAGTATAATTTATGCTTTTGAAATGTCTCTAAATACCTATTTTTTAGGTGTAATTGATTCTAACAGGTGTGGGATGCCATATCCTGTCATTAAATCCTTACAGCCCAAAGTGTTTATGCATGAGTTCACAGGGACTCAAAGAGGTTACGTAACTAGCTCAGGGACAGCTACATACATACCAACTATGTACACACACACACACGCACCTCACACACATACACATGTGTGCACCACAGACATACACACATGTACTGCATTTGCACCTTACATGAATGCACATACATACATTTGGATACCTCAAAACTTCATGCAAAAATGAAGTTCAGTTATTCTGACAAGATAGTTTTTAAATTCATGCATAGTTTTTTTTTTTAAGATCTTTTTTTTTGTTATATTGGAAAGGCAGATTTGCAGAGAGGAGGAAAGACAGAGAGGAAGATCTTTCATCCATTGATTCACTCCCCAAGTTGCCGCAATGGCTGGAGCTGCACCAGTCTGAACCCAGGAGATAGGAACTTCCTCTGGGTCTCCCACTCGGGTCTCAGGTCCCAAGGCTTTGGGCTATCCTCGACTGCGTTCCCAGGCCACAAGCAGGGAGCTGGATGGGAAGTGGGGCCACTGGCTCTAGAACTAGCGTCCATGTGGGATCCTGGCACATGCAAGGCGAGGACTTTAGGCACTAGGCTACCACATCAGGCCCCATGCATAGTTTTTAATAATATATGTTTTCAGTGAAAATTTTTCTTGTCTGGGTATTTAAGGGTTAGCATTTTAATGCTGTGCATCAAGTTGCCAATTTGATGCCAACATCTCATATTGGAGTACTGGTACACGTCCTGATCCTGGTGCCTGCTGGCATGCATGGGAACGCAGGACCAGTGCTTGGGCTTCTCCTGCCTGTGTGGGAGATGAGGTGGAGTTCTGGTTTCTGCCTTTGGCCTGGCCCAATCCAGGTTATTGCAACCATTTGTGGAGTGAACCACAAGATGGAAGGTCTCTTTCTCATTCTACCTGTATCCATCTCCAGCTAATCTGTCTTTAAAATAAATAAATATATTTTAAACAATGTTATTTGAGAGGCAGAGAGACTGAGGGAGGAATAGAGAGAGGGAACATAAAGCACTGGATTGTGTGATTGTGGGAACAGCTCAGCAAGTCTAAGCAGTAGGGCCGGAGATGACAGGGAAACCTCCTGGACAGGCTTGTACCCACAGCCTGGGCTGCATTTCTGCGTTAGCTGAAGAGTCTGAGCTCTTCTAAGGCCTCCCAGCCAATCACTTCCACCCCAGCACAATCTCTTCCTCAGACCAACTGGCGAGGGAACTTAAGCACCTCAGCATGTCCCTTCCTAGATTTGTATCTGAATGGCTGAGCTGCAGCCTAGGCAAATGGGCATATCACAAAAGCTGTCCCCAGCATCCAGCAGAAACCTTCCCAGAGTGTCAATGGTGAGGGTAACTCACTTCCTGGTAGGAGGACCTTGTCCTGGGAAGACTGACAACTTGCCCTGCCAAGTCTACCTCTGACCAAGGGCTTAGTGGATTCCATGGAACCGAGTCCACTCCAGGGGGGCATTTAGAAATATCTGGGGTCTTTTAGTTGTCATGACTGGGGATTTGGTACTGTTATCCAGTGGGTGGAGGTCAGGGATGCTATTAATACGCTGCAATGCTTGAGGCAGTCCCATAACAAAGAACCACTCAGTTCTAAGTGCCAATAGTACCTAGCTGAAAAATTTGCACTGATGGGCGGGATTGGCATGGTCAGGGAGTTTCCTAAGAGAAGTACACTGGGACATTCTGAAATGGTCCTTATAGGCTTACAAGATGATTAAAAAAAAAATACTCTTATTGAGGATGAAATAAAGACATCCTGGTCAGGATTCTATTCAGTGAATGGTCCAGGAGTTGCACCCGAGTTTCTCTGAACTTAGCATCGTTTGTATTTTACCAGGTTTGCTGAGCTTCTGGGTGTTGGCTGTTTCTGAAGGTTAGGATTCTGTGTTCCTCACCAACTAACTGCAGAGAGTAAACCCGCTGCATGCGGGTGGCACGCAAATGCTCAGTCTCACTAGACTTGTACAAACGAGAGTGGCACAGCCTGAGACACAGTAGACAAGGCATTTAGAGTCGGCCCCTGGAGCTAACACCAGTGCACAGGGGTACTGGCTTCACAAGAGGTATTACCTGCCACACCTTCCCCGGGGCTGTCACTGGCTGCCACCTTCCATTACACCTCTTTCTTCAACTAGGTGCCAGAGATGAGTGGAAGCCTTCCTCCGTTTTAACAGCCTGGTGGTGGGTGTTTGGCGCAGTGGACATCAGCTGTGAGGGCAGAGGACCTAAGTAGTTCCAACTTGAAAGTTGAGCAAGATGGCTGATCTCACTCATCCTTGCACCTGCAGTACTGAGTGGTAAATTAACTGGAGCTCTCTTAGAAGGAGGCATGAGTATGCATGAGAAGTGTTCAACATAAGGCCTTGTGGTGAGTTCTAATCGACCTTGTCTGCAGTGCTTCAGCTGGTCTGATACCTGCTTCCCAAGGGGGATTCCTTAGGCCACAGTATCATTTATAATGTCTCCAAGGCCCAGGCAAATGATTAAGCCTGAGCTCACCTCTCATTGCCCCTTCTCAAGTCTTGTACTATGAGCCCCAAATAGCAAAACTCCTGGAGAAAACTTTCTGAATAGTCTAACACTCAGGAAATGTAACATTTTTATCTGTTGGCAAGGTTGAGGATGATGGAAAATACAGAAAATATTCACTCCTGTAAAGGTTGCTTTAAACTCATATTGCAGTAAAGGTTGAGATATAAATGAAAACAAAAACCATATCTATATACAGATATGGTTTAAAGACCTTTCCGGTATATGAAGAAAAGAGCTTTTTAATAAATGCTGATAAATCACACTTTAAAATTCTCTGACTGTTCCTACATCAGAAATGACTTTCAATTATGTTTGAATAGAATTCCCTTTACCATGTTAGTCAAAATGAAAATAGCAAATTTAGTCTATATAGTTATGTTCAAGTTATCAAATATTCTTCATCTGTCGTCTCCTTGAATTTCAACAAATGCAGTGGCTTAGGATAGTATGCTGCCATTTCTGAGATGCCAGATATGTGCATGTCACACAAAACCCAGGCTGTGGTGGTCCCCACTGTGTCCTAGAAGAGCTTGGATTCTAGCTGTCGGTGACTGCAATCTTGTGTGACACCTGCTCTGTGAGAGGTCCTGGAGTAGAGATGGAAATCTAGGGAAGTTGGGGGTCAGCGTTGGGATTTGTGAAACTCAGGGCAGGACAGGACACTGCTGATGGAAACAATGGCTGGGACACAGGCGTGGGGACAGCACTTGTGCTGGGAAGATGTAACAAGATGTGGGGTGAGGCATGAGGCAACGGCAGTGCTGGCCAAAGCCAGAACTGGTGGTATTGGGAAGTCACTTTGGGGAGTGTGAGTTCCTAGTATAAAGGGCTTTGTGCAGGGGGCTAATGTGGCTGCTATGAAGAGAAGCAAATGGGGTAATGATGGTGGGATCACGAGGGGCACACTGGGGATGGAAGAGCCGGCACATGTGCAAAGTGGAGTGGCAAGCCCTCCGCCTTATGAATCCAGCCCTTGTAGATCCAGCGTTCAGGAATTCCTTTCCTTTTCAACTCTATTACTCCTGTCACAGACACACGGTGTGAGCTCCTTCTTAACCCACCAAGGTCACCAAACCGAGAGGCCCTGGTGGGATGTATTCCTGCTGTAATGAGCCTGCTAGAGGCCATGTGCACAGGCACAGGAGCCCTCTGTCAGAAGGGACACTGCCTCATTCTGTGAATCTGGGAGGAACCCTAAGCAACACCATCCAGAAGGCTGGGCTCGTGCCCCGATGAAGGATTTCACAAGATCTCTGGAATGCGTGTGTAACTCCTCAGAGGAACAGTTCAATTTCCTGAAGATCACTTGTAGGCATGGACTTCATTTAATCTCCCTTTCCCAGGAACATTTTGAAGTACCCTTGTATGGTCTTTCAAGTGAAATCAAGCAACTTTTCTTCCATGGACTTCTAACCCACAGAGCCCCACAGCGACTGTAGGGATAACTGTTGCCTTTTAAAAAGTCACTTATTTGGAAAGAGAAATATGAAGTTCAGGAGAATGATAGAGAGGGGGTAGAGAGAGATTGAGAGAGAGCTCTTCAACTGTTGATTAACTGATGATTTGGTTGAACAGTTAGGTCTGGGGCCAGATTGAACCCAGGAGACAGGAGCTGCATCTGTTTCCCCTGCCTAGGTCCTTGCAGCATCGTCTGCTGCCTTCCTAGGAGCATCAGTGGGAAGCTGGACTGCAGTGGACACCTGAGTGTAGAACCAGCACGCTGATATGCAGCGCTGGTGTCATAAGCAGCCACTTAGTGTACTGTCTTCTTCGATGGATGACACAAAAAGGAAATTCACAGGGAGAAAGTCCTACATTTACAAGTGTTTCTCCCTTTCCCTCTTCTCCCTTTCTCCATGCCTTTCTTCCCCAACGCTTGCATGTCCGTGTGTTTGTGACAGTATCTAGGGAGGCTGCTGAGATGTCCACTGTGGCTCCAGACTCACTGGATTCAGATCTTGGCCCTGTCACAGTGTTAGCACGGCCGTAAGCTGCTGAAGTTCATCATCTCTTGCTTCGCTATGAACTCGGATCGTGGTAGCACAAGAGCCCAAGGCGGAGGAACAGGAAATGCTTGTACCTGCTCATCGAGCTTTCACTGTTATCGCTGTGAATGTGAATGAAGCTTTTCTCCCCAAACGTCTGACTCTGTGTGCGTGTGTGCGTGTGTCCTGTCCGCCTGCACTGGAGCGCATTGCCGTCTCCAGAGTTAAGGAGACGTGATTGTGAGTCCTGGCTTTTCTGTGCATGACGTGGGTGACTTTGGACAAGCTACTTAGTTCCTTTTAGCCCCGTCTTCCTCATTTGGCCAGTCAGGCAGATGGAAGAACTATTTCATATAGCTACTATGAGAATTAAGTGGGATAGTGCGAGTGAAGTTCTCAGAGTATTGCGTAGTTTAATTCAGCTTGTCATCATGACTCATTATCATTATTGCTGAGGCTTAAGTGTGTCAACTTGCCTTATGCTGCTCATTCATTCAGAAAGACATTCCTTGCTTTGCACTTTCTAAGCTCCATCCGGTGGGATTAGTGTTTGCAGCACAACTGAATAGAAACTCACCCTTTGCCTCAAGTGACTGCAATCACTATCACTTAAATCCCATGCCAGACCTCTTCAGGAGGAGTTTCCTTCCTAATTTTCTAAAACAGAACCTTGGAAGCCAAGAGTGTTGAAGGCATCAGAAATAGAGCTGGTACTGAAATGCAAGACTCTGGATATGGCTTTCTTCCTTGAAGTCCTTCCTAGACTCATGGTCAGGGGTGCACCTGTAGGGTTTTGAAGGTTTTGTATAGTTTCAGATTGATGATCTAAGCTTTGAATCATTGCAGCAGTCTTGATGAATGAGCTGGGGCACATTTTGTGTGTCTCTTTCTACTAATGAGGCCACCACACTTTGGATGTTGCCCAGGTTACATAGACCAGCTGATTGCAGAGACAAGGGACAACACAGGACTCTGCCGGGCTCTTTTGTTGTCACACTGAATGTGTGGAACGCTGATCACTGGAACATCCTCTTGAGTTAGACCAAATCTGCTTGCTGATCTCTGGCTGTGAGTTTTTCCTGCAGGTCTCTGGGCGGGAGAGGTGAGTGGGAGAGCCAAAGTATCTTCCTCCTTTCCCGCAGATTCTCTTGTTAGCCATACTGACTCATTCCTGATCCCAGGGTGGAAAGCAAGAAAAGGTTGTCCCTGGTGGAAGTTGTGCAGACACCCAGGTACCCCCGGTATTCTCTTCATCACAGATCTGTCAAAGAGAGTGACAGTTACTTGGCTGGCTGGGCCCCTCCACGTTCTGTGACAGGGGGTGAGGCACCATTCGCCTGACTTCCTTTCCAGACTATTGAATCAAATGCAGGAAATGAAATGAGCCTGAAAATACGCTGTTTGGAAGAGTCCCAGGAATCTGGACGGCCAGTAATGCCTACGCAGGAAGCGTTCTCTCCTCTGGAGGCCGGCTCTGCAGGGCAGCTGGTGAGAGTGCCAGAGAATGTGATGGGGAGGAAATTGCACTAGATTCAGGCTCATTTCTCTGGCTTTGGGCTCTATGAGGCAGAAACACTGCCGCTTCATTCAAGTGGCACACTGTGCTGTTGACGAAGGAAGCGCCAGGATCAGTCCTAATGAACTCTCTGATGAGACCACAGCTGGATTTGGCAAGAACACATTGGTATGAGGCAGAAGGGTTTCCAAATTAGAAAATAATTGTATTTTTTTCCTGAAGCAAGCGCATCACATGCATTTCACATATGAGTGTAATTTGAAAGTAGCAAGTTAGGTAATTTCGACTACCTACCACGTGACAAAGAAATTGATCGACAGTAGTGCTTTTTTATTTTGTCAAAGATTTCATCATCAAAATAGTGCATCTTCATGGTAGAAAAACAACACTGAGATGAAGTTGCTCCTTGTGGCAAGTGCCATGGATCAGGAGAAGGGCAGATGGTAGTGGGTGGGATTGAGCGTGGATAGAAAGGGGCCTGCTAACATCCGGCGCAGTCCTGGATCCTCCTGTAGTAGCAGAGCTGTAGCTAGCCCAGCAGCCCAGGAGCGTCTTCTCCACAGGTGTTGCAGCTATTCTCTGAAAGAATGGATTCTGAGGTCAGGTTAACTCAGTGCGAGGCATGGCTGATCAGAGTGGTACGTAGGATGGATCATCATCATCATCATCATCACCATCATCATCATCATCATCATCATCATCGTCTGCCCCACCTCTCAGATCATCATTCCATTTCTATCTAGGCCATTTCCCCTCGCCCCCATGGGACAGCATTTTTTTTGTAAGAGATGAAAAAAAGGCCAATTTGCCTGAGAATCTGGTGGGTGGCAATTTCGTAGTGGTCACGTCCTCCCAGAGGAGCAAGTGAGTGTGTGTATGTGTGTGTGCGCCAGCCTGCCGTGTGAGGAATATCCCTCCGCTGTTTGGCCTGCTGACTGAGATGAGGATGAGCTGTGCTTTCCTGTCATCTTCTAGGGGATTAAGCTCTAGTGGCCTGTGTTGGCAACAGGCTTGAAAACGTGGCCAACACAGGCCACTCTTCCTCCTTTGAATGTTGTCCCCCTGTCCTTTCAGCAACAACAAAGCTTGCACTTGAATCCAGTGCTCAGCAACCGCTGCTGAAAGGCCAAGTTCAGATTTTTGCCTGCCTTTTGTGAAGTTTCACTGGATTTCGGTTGTGTCAGTTCCGTCATGTGCCTACACCACGTGGATAGAGTGAATGCACTGGTTTGGGATGGAGACTCTTTGGCTTGCAAAGGGGGTAAATATTTACCATCTGGTCCTTCAAAGAAAAGAGCCTTTTGGCTCCTGGTTTGGAGGATGCTGTGGCAGGGCCACAAATACACAGCGTCTCACAGCCTCGATGAGTGAAGGAGGTTGAGGGATTACTGCAACCGGGAAGGGGCATAGTGTTATTGAGAAGTTGGCTCTTGGAGGAGTAAAGTGGAAGGACACAGATCGCTGTTGAGGGAGATTCCCCGGGGGAATCCAGACCCGAGTCTTGCCTCCTCTTTCTCCTGGGTGAGATTGTTGCCCATGACAGCCTTTTACCAGCTCCTCTTGGTGTTGGGAGCTTTCCCCAAACGTTTCCTGCTCTCCCTGTGGCTATCTCTGTCTTCACTGTGCGCAGAATTCTGCTCTTTCCTTTATTCTGGTCCCCATCAGAATTGCTTGATTTCCTCCATGATTTGGCCCCTTCCCCGTGATCAGCTGCTTAACGATAGAGACCAGGCCAGCGATCTTGGTTAACTGCACTTATTTGAGAGGTAACATTTCCAAGCAGTAGCCCAACCAAAGCTTTTTGAAGTTGGTGAATCTGCAATCCATATACTCTTGCCAATGTTCTGTTTGGCAACCAGTGCTGTGTGCACATACAGCCAGGGCAACTGGAGGAGGCCCAGCAGCTGCCTATCACCTTATCCAAGCCAATTGGCTCAGGTGTACATGAACTTGACCTGTGACCTTGAATTAATTATCTCTGTGTGCCAGTGCATGGAGCCAGTCGATTCTGGACAGATGGCTCTTCAAAGTCTGTGACTGGGATTTGAAGCAGCCCTTACCCAGCTTGTAAGTGTCTTTCAGCTGATTGTTGTAACTTGCATTCTGGCCTCTCAGAGGCCATGAAGCCATCCTGGTAACTTTTGAAAAAGGCCTCTTTATTGCTAGGAGGCCAGGCTGCCAGGTCCTTCCCAAATCCAGATGATCATCCAAAGATTTAAGTATGTACTTTCCAGAAGGGCAGCTTTTCAAATTCATCATGAATTTCTCTGAAACGTGTTAAGCAAAGCATTTAGTTCCTGCTGATGGATGAAATACTGATGCCATTATTATAATGTAGTGCCTGATTTTTCTTGGCTGAAAATTATATATATTTTTTACATCGAGAGCAAAAGTGGCAAATTGCAAAAAACAAAAATGCAAGAGAAATTAGTAACAATGCAGTAGTACGGAGGTCCCTTGAGATAATGACAATAATAATAAACAGCCCCTGTCGAGTTTCTCTTCAGGCGTAGGGACTTAGAGTGGGTAATAGTTTGATTACACTTCTGGGTCAGCATATCAGATGGTGACTTCGCTGATGAGCACACATGCATCACGCTGGCCTATCACGGAGCCAGAGCACGTGTCAGTCATCACTCCAAGCGTGGTCATACATTCCAGGCATCGCTTCCCTTAGGTCCAATGCAGAAGATAGTGAATGGGCTTTAAGCCTGGCGTGTTCCCATTTGTTGTACAGATGTCCCCCTGCTGGACTCTGTGGCCATCAGTCACTTTCTCCAGAGAGCTCCTGTCAGTGGTGACTTGGAAATAAGTCTCAGGGTTGCTATAATGCCAGGTGGATGAATCTGGGCCAAATACTGAGCAGCTTAGAGTCATTTCACTGATTGGACTTTTTTCTAATATAGTATGGATTTCATCTCATTTTTTCCAACTTAGAAGGGGAAGAACACTGAGTTCCAATAGTAGGGCTTTAAGTTTGGTGCTAAACCTTTAGTTTCTAACTGGGAAAAAAGTGTGTGAGATAAAGAGGCCAGGGCCTAGATACGGCTCACATGTGTGGTAAAGACACAATGTCTTATGCACATGCACAGATAGTACACGTAGCGTGTGCATATAAGGCGGTCTGTGCAGTAAATATGCACATACACACACATGCAGCAGACATGCATGTAAATGCATGCACATATAGCTGCCTTACATATATGGTCACATATATTTGAAGTACACTCAGTATATATTCGTGTACATGTAACACACTTGTACATGCATATACTCAGTATACCTATGTGTACATCCATGCAACATTCACATTGCATATGTATATTCACATGAGAACAGTGTACATATATGCACATATGCACAGTGTATACACAAACCCATAATACACATACAGGTTTGTGCATACATGCATACTTGTTTATGTATAAGCAGATGAGATTTTATCTGGGTATCATTTTAAAGTTGAATGGATCTAACTTTTTTCTTTGGTAGACTTTTACAAAATTTTCATTAGCAGAATTACAGAGAGAAAGAAATACAGAAACAAGGGTTTTCCATCTGCTGTTGACTCCTCAAGTGGCTACAATGGCTGGATCTGAGCCCATCTGGAGCCAGCAGCCACCTCTGGATCTCCCACGCAGGTGCAGGGTCCCAAGGCTTTGGGGCATCCCTCACTGCTCTCCTAGACCACAAGCAGGGAGCTGGAAGGGAAGTGGAGCAACTGAAACACGAACTGGTGCCCATGTGGGATCCTAATGCTTGAAGGGGGAGGATTAGCCGATTGAACCATTGTACCCAGGCCCAGATCTAATTTTATCAAATCAGTTATAGAAAGATGCAGCATTTTTCCCTCTTTACCCTCTTCTTCAAATATGAAAATCTAGGCATCCTTTCTTTTCTGTTGGCACTTGATTTCCTGCTTCTCACAAGACAATGTATTCTTATTCTTGTAAACTCTTCTCCACTACTGTAAAAGGGCTCCCTGTATTACCCACTGTGCTGGCTTTCTATTTCAGCAGCCTCGTTTGGAGGATTGACTTCTGTCCAGGCCTTCCACCTGACTCCCGAGGTCATCTACGGGAGCCTCACCAGAGCCCATGGGGCTTGGGCTCTGCAGGCCCTGAGTGGTTACCAGGCCTCTGGGGGCCCATACTGGAGACTGTCCTTTGCCAAAATACCAGCCGTGCTGATGGAGAGGAGTCCAGAGCTGGTCTGAATGTCCCTTTTGATATTTTTAGCTGTTGGTTTGGTTCCAGCTCTCTCAGATGATCTATTAACATTTCCAAGCTTGTCAGAGCATTTCTAGTTCAGTAAAAGGGAATGGACATGATTTCTTAAAAATAAAGAAAAATGGAGTTTGGGAATGCCAGCAGATCTCCCCCAGGGAATCTGCAGCAGCTTAATGGTTCTGTGCTGGCCCCTTCTGCCTATTAGCTTGCTACTCCAATCAAGGAATCCTTCTCTCCTGGGCCTCAGCTTCCTCATCTGTAAAAGTAGGCTAGGTTGGTGAGGTTGCTGTGAATGCTATGACATAATAAAATACATTGGACCCATAGCAATTCAAGTTTTAATTCAGATGAGCTTTTCCTGGAAGCAATGTTAACTCCTAGTGAGTTCTCACTCCACCCAAGACACTTGGCTAATTCAAGCAGAGAACTTTGCAGATGTTATAAAATGCTCAGTTTGCTGAAGGAGGAGGCGGCCATGGAATGACTTCTCATCAGTCAAGCTTATAGGGCATCTCCTGTTTGCCTGTGTCTGCCTTTTTCTAAGTTGCAGGGTTGCTACGTGGAATGTATCGGATGGCTCGTGTGAAACATTGCTGATGATGCTACAATGACCTGTGTTGATTCAATGGCTAGGCTTCTTAGTGATTGGATGTGGGCTTCCACATCTTGGACTCTTTATTGAAATTGGGCTGAGGCGCTGGAGTAAAAATGTAGATTTTGACAGAGGTAGACCAGTTTGAGCTGTGATTCTGTCCCGTTTTAGCTTGGTTCTTGGGCAAGTTATATGGTGTTTGGGGGCCTACAGAAATGACATCTTCCCATCTTGAGTAAAAGTAGGGATCCTGGGAAGTGCATAGCAACTCATATCAACCCAAATCCTACCAATTTCATCATTAGGGCACCACCATCAAGGGAGAGAATGTATTCTGCCATCTGGTATGACCAGGAAGTGGTTGTTGCTTTTTGATGACCTTAGGACATAACTATCTAAAATTGGAGGAATGTCTGATATCTTCAGTGTAATGCACCTCTTTAAAAATCACATTTATTACCTGTTAGAAAGCTCATAGCCACATTTAGAAAAGGTACCAGGGGTCACGCAATCTGGCACAGCAGGTTGAATCATCACCTGAGATTTGGCATCCTGTGTGAGCACTTGTTGCAGTCCCACCCACACCATTTCTGATTCAGTTCCCCAACCTTCATCAAATGATTGACAAGCATGAGAGGACGTGCTACTGGAAGTGTGTTTTGGACAGTAGTCTAAATTTCTAAACTGGAAAGTGAAATTCAGTTGCCAACCCTGATTGCTTGTTTGATAAAAGAACTAATTGGCGTCCCTTCCTTACCCTGCATCCCTGCTCCCCAATCACGTTTCCTAGAATCATCTCTACCAAATACCAGTGGCATTCAAATCCTGGCCTCCGTGTTTACTTCAGGAGAATTCCGTGCCATGCAACCACCAAAGAATAAAGATCAGATCCAAGGAGACTAAATTGAGGAGAGTGAGACATAACGCAGAAGACGCAGGGTGTAGTCTTAGCCAGGGTAGAGGGAAAAAAGATGCCAATGACTCTGTTATTGGGACAGTTAGCAAAATTTGAAAATGGGCCATAAAGCAGATGACAGCGATGTATGCTTGTTAGGTTTGTTGAGTTGTATATGATATTACAGTTACAGGGAAGGAACTGCTGAGTCTGAGGAATGTTGAAGTATTCAAGGTTAAGGTTCATGAGGCCCATAGCTTGTTTTAACATAATCTGACAAATACTAAAAAAAATGTGATGTGTTTGTAGAATGTGGCAAGGTACAAAAAAAATATCAATGAATATCATGCGAATGTTATTTATTATGATTTTTCTGATTTTTTAAAAATTCTCCTAAATGTTTTTTAAATATGCTTATAACAAATGCATGTATATATGATCAACATCACAAAAGTTCAAAGAAAACTACATGTACCGTAAGGTATTGAGAGTTGATACATTTTTGAAAGATCTATTTATTTATTTGAAAGTCAGACTTACAGGGAGGAGGTGAACAGAGACAGAAATACAGTTTTTCCATCTGCTGCTGCTTTGTCCAAATGGTCACAGCAGCCAAGTTGAGCCAGGCCGAAGCCAGCACCCTGAACACCATCCAGGTCTCCTGCATGGGTGCACTGGCTCAATTGCGGCTCTCCCCGGAGTGCCACTGGATTTTCCAGCATGCCTAGCTCAGAGTTCTGAATCAGGTGCTGGTGAAGGGAGTGCTGAAGGCACAGGGGTAAGCATGGCATCTACTACACCGGTGTAGCCATTTGAGGAGTCCAGGCCTGCTGTTTTGCAGTATGTCATGTCGTTAGGGTTGGTCTTGTCTGCTTCTGCCTGGTCAGAGGTCCCCCTAGCACATCACATCGAGATGTGCACAGTAAGGTCTGTTTGGTGATTGAGATCCCCTGGTTTGTAAACTGAGATTCCCTGGTTAGTTGGTACCTGCTTAGTTTACCTACTGTAGCAGTATTGTTGCTATTTCATAAATAATCTGTGAGGAATATTTTGTAATTATCTCATTCTCCAGTAAAATACATGATGATACTAACACAGGTGTCAGTTGAAGAATTTGGATCTTGAAGGCCTTGACTCCTCCCATTGAGAGCTGGAGTCGACGTTCTCTCACCTGGAATCTAGGACAGCCCGCGGTGACTATGCTCACTGGAGGACAGGGAAATGATGAAGGTCACATGACTTCTGCTTGGAGAAAGCAGGCATCATGTGAGATGTTGCCATGCTGGAAAAGCCCTGAGCAGATACTGTGGTCCCCAGCCCAGCAATCTGCCTGGTGGCAGCAGCACTACCTTGAAAAGACTTCAATCAGGTGCTTCAGGCCATTGGAACCTTCTGGACAGATGAAGTGTCTCCAGACATCTGCTTGCACCCACACAAGTGCAAATGGGAGCTGTCCAGACGAACAAGTCTTCATCTGTTGATCCACAAAATCATGGGGAGAACAAAGTAGTGATTTTAGCCACAGATGCTTGGGGTCATTCCTATGGAGCAGTAGTAATTGAGACAACATCCATCAGTAATTCCTGCCTAAATCAACGATTATATTGATGGCTGCTGAAAGATAGTCTTTTAATTTTATCATTCTGCTTTTATTATATAGAGATGATACATCTCTTTTGCTGGACAAATCTCCCTTGTTGCTATCTTTCTCAAATCCTTTTGGACTTGCATCTGCTTATTATTATTTCTCCAGGAATGAAAAATCAAATTTCCCTGAGCCGGAACCAAAACAGAACAAATGAGAATCCATTTCTTATTAATCTCTAAGAAATAGGCTAGGGACTACAGTGTCAGTCTCTTATAATGAAGTGACATTTTGTCCTTCCTTTTGCTAAGCATTAATTGTAGATGTGCCTCAGAAAATATTAAAAATTAAAAAAAAAACTAGAAGGACTGTCTTTATTTTTCCTGATCATGCCATACTTATTTTGTCATAGCAAATTTTTGTCATTTTATCGGCTGAGGGAAGTTCCTCTGGAATAGCTTTTTCAAAGTGCAACACACACTAAAAACATCACGCAGCCTCCCCTGCTCCTGCTGTTCCCCGTGGATCTGCTGACCTGCGACACCAAGGCTGTAGGCCACTCTGATGGATTGGTTTTCTTCACATGCAGCTGGCTCTCTTGAGATAGGGCCAACATATTGCAGTGATCCCAAACTATGCCCCTTCCATCAGGTAACAGAAGAGAATGATAGGACCCAGAAATGATAATAAACTTGAGTCTTTGCTTAGCCAGAGGGGCAAGAATCACCAGAGAATCCCTGGGGGAAGGTATGTGTTAGCCAGAGGAGGAATGGATCTGAAATTCTAGAGCAAATTATCAACTTCCATCTTCAGCACTGCTCAAGCACTCAATTACTGCCAGACTCCTGCTCAGAGCTGAGTTTTGCACCGTAAATTTAAGGTTTTTCTGTGCACCATAAATTCAGATTTAAAGACCTACTGTGCATCTGGCCCCATGATAGGAATTGAAGATGTCGTGGTGTGATTCTTGGCCTTGTGGAGTTTTCTGTGTGTTCAAAGACGAGACAGTCACAGATGTGTCCTCTGTTCTCTTGCTGCATCCTTCTCCCTTTCTACTCAGTGGTTGGGAATTCAAGCTTAGATGCTTATGTGAGTTCTTTACCCATAGTTCAAGTTTCTCCAGTGGTAAAGTAAGAATGATAATAGTAGCTCAGTTACAGTGCTGGTGTGAGGACTACGTGGTCTGTCTGGTACCCGACAGCCCCATGGTGAGCACTCCGCACAGGTTAATTCTTCATCCTCAACTTCCTCTTTTTTTCCCATTTCTGCAGCCAGCCTAATACCCTTGTATATCTCTTGATATGGAAAGGGCCAGTGGCTGCACCTGTTTGTGACTGAGTTACCACACAGCGAGTACAGCAGAACAGCATGGACCTGTGGTGTGTTGAAAGAGTGAATAAGTCCTTAGCTGCCAGTCAACTGTAAAAGGCCCTGGGCCTCAGCATGAATTGATGGCATTCTCTCATTTATCTGGATTAGTGCTACTCTGTTGCCATTGATATTATAAACATTATATAATAATGATGTGCAAGGGATCTTCAGAAAGTTCATGGAGGGTGTGTATTATGTTGAAACAATATGTGGATTTCAAAATTTATTGGCATTCAAGTAAACTCATAATTTCATTCTTCCAGAACTTTGGATTACAGAATGATAAGTGATATAATTACTTCTGGCATGGTGAGAACAACCTTGTCTTTTTAGCTTGAACTAAGAAAGTGTTCCTTTTTTTTTTTTAATGAGATGGGGTCATATAAATGAGGTATTCCAGAGAAAACACCCTGTCATTTGACAGTAAGTTTTGCTTGAATGTAGACATGCTCTCTGATGGGTTTTCCAGGGATAGATAAACTTCTGAGATGATGAGGTGATTCCAGAACAAAGACTCCAGTTTTGGGGAGCACCCTGGCACTAGCCACAATGTCACATCCTGGCACTCAGGAATGGTCGTAGGACAGGGACAGCACGTGTCCAGCCGGTCATGGGTAAGCCACATGTGTTGTTTTAAATATCCTAGTAGTCATGTGATGAGCAGCAAAAATACTGTTTGTTTGTTTACTATTGGAAAGGCAGATTTCCAGAGAGAAGGAGAGACAAAGATATTCCATCCACTAGTTCTTTCTCTGAAATGACCACGAAGACCAGAGCTGAGCTGATCCAAAGCCAGGAGCCAGGAATTTTCTTTGGGTCTTGAACATGAGTGCAGGGCTCAAGGCTTTGGGTCATCCTCTGCTGCTTTCCCAGGCCACACGTAGGGAGCTGGAAGGGAAGTGCAGCAGTCTGTACTCAGACTGGTGTCCATATCGGATCCTGGCACATGCAAGGTTGGGATTTAGCCAGTGGGCCATTATGCCAGGCACAACAATTTATTTTCATAATGGACTGTGCTAGTGGAGTTTTAGAAGTTTATGTAGAAATGGAGCCTGGTGTGATAATGTAGTGTTTAAAGTCCTCACCTTGCACACACCAGGATCCCATATGGGCGCCAGTTCTAATACTGGCAGCCCTGCTTCCCATGCAGCTCCCTGCTTGTGGCCTGGGAAAGCAGTCGAGGACAGCTCAAAGCCTTGGGACCCTGTACCCGCATGGGAGACCCGGAAGAAGAGTTCCTGGTTTCTGGCTTCGGATTGGCATAGCCGTTGCGGCCACTTGGGGAGTGAACCATTCTGTCTCTCCTCCTCTGTATATCCGCCTTTCCAATAAAAAAAAAAATCTTTTTTTAAAAAAGAAGTTTATGTAAAAATGGAATTAAAGGATCAAAATGGGGGAAAAGGCCTATAGACTTTTCTTAACACACACTTCATCAGGTTCAAGACTATTTTAAAAGTGATAATTACAGCCATCTGTTGCATTCCTGAAGAAACGAGGATTCTGTAGAATTTGTCCATGTCAATGTCATCTATACATTGCTAACTGGAGAAAAGTGAGTTCCTTTTACAGATCTGTTTGAAGATTACGAAATGAAAACAATCAGAAGGAGCTTAAATAGGACAGAAATGAGGGTGCTTTCGGATCTCCTGCAGAAAATCACACAGAATTTGTTGGAGAAGTAGTTCAAGGAGCATTGCAGCCATGTACATTACTGGGCATAGTTAATGAACTTGAGGGACACAGAGAGAGCCTCGGCCCCTATCTCTTGGCTTATTCTCCATGTGCCAGCAATAGGTCAAGGGTCAGGGTACAAGTCAGCAGGTCTCCCATGGGTGTGGCAAGAACCAATCAGCCATCACTGTGGCTTCTCGGGTCTGCGTCAGTGGGAAGCAGACGTGAGGAGCTGAGAGGAGAACTGTAGTCATGCACTCCAGTAAGGGATGTGAGCATCTTAACCACCAGGCCGAAGGCTCACTCCTCCCACGCATGTTCCCTGCTGTGGCTTTGGCTCATCTTCCCCAGGGGCAATCACAGTGAGCTCCTGTTTAAGATCTTCAGCATCCAGGAAGACCAATGGGAAGACGCCTTCGAGAATCCACCCAAAAGCTGTTGCCACGACTTTCACCCTGGACATGTGTGCTTTTCCTTTAACTGGACACTTCCACCTCTCGGGAGCCATTGCCTTGATTGTGCTTCATCTTCAGCATTGTCCTGGTAAAGCCATGTTTCACCAGGATCTTTGCCTCTGCCTATTTCAAGTCACCATTTAAAACTCTTGTCTGTACCTGATCTGGATGCCAGTGTGTTGGCACCTGCTGAGCACAAAGTTCAACCCCCTTAAAGTTTCACTTAGAATGGTGTAGCTGAGCCACACGAGTTGCCTATGGAGTTGGCTTTTGTTTCTGTAGACACCAAGGCCTTTTCCATTAGGCCATAAATAAGATAAATGTTTCCATCACAGGTTGTAGGTTTTGCCTTCTTAATATAAGCTATTAGAAAATTGTAGGTTTCGTTGAGAGATTGTCTTTTTGTAGGACTTCGATGATTTCACCATTCTCCCAAAAAAGTTTTGCCGTAAATTTTGTATTTTTCCCTTTGCTTTGAGGGGGAGGATCAGAATTCACATTGGTCTGACAGGGACTCTTCCTCATGAGCTTCAAGCCAGATTTGGCTCATGCGTGGTACAAGCTAACGGAAATTTGTTTTGACGTAAAACATTTGCAATACCTTAAAATCATGGAAAGTTGAACAGAAAGATTGGTTTATTTCAGTATAGTAAACTTTGGAACACACGCATCATTTTCTAAAATACTATTTTTCATGAACTTCTGGAGACCCCTTGTCTTTAACCCAATGTATCAAAATATTGCCAAATAAACTTGCAATCAATAAAATATTTTCAAGTCATTTTGCAGTTTCAATTTTATATGAAGCTTTTGATTTGATTTTATGTATTTTATGCCTAGAGTAAATCTCAACTGGAGCCAGCACACAGTTTGCAGAGCGATAGCTTGTCTCCTGGCTAACATTTTAGAGAACCGCACTTGGAGGCTGGGGAGAGTCATGGGTTCAAGTCCGGCTTCTGCTGCTGCTAACTGGGTGATCCCCAGGAAAGTTGTTCCGTGTCTCTTGCCCTCAGTCTTCTTTTTTTGTGTACTGAGAATTGTCTCAGGTACCGAGAAGCTTAGAAATGGTGAGACAGCAATCCCATGTCTGTGGATTCTGTTCCCACCTCTCTGCCATTACTGAGCTCTCTTCCTCTAACTTGAATTACCAGCTGGCTTCCATTCAAAGGCCTTGATGCTTGCTGTCTGTCCTGCTCCTGTGTCTTTCTCATTTCATGCTTAGCTACTTCTCTGAGAGGGCTTTCCATATTCCTTAGCATTTTTTTAAGTTTTATTTATTTATTTTTAATTGTTATTAACATTGTATTATGTGATACAGTTTTATAGGCACTGGGACTCCCCCCACCCCTCCCACACCCCTCTCCCCATAGTGGATTCCTCCATCTTGCTGCATAACCACCATTCAAGTTCAGTTGAGATTCTTTCATTGCAAGCATATACCTAGCATAAAGTCCAGCATTTTATTGTCCAGATAAGTTCAGTGGCCTCTTGGGGAGACCTTCTCTGGTCTGAAGGTAGAGCTAACAGAGTAAAGTTCCAGTCAGTTAAAAGCCCCAACAAAACATCAGCATCAATATGCAATGTTATGGAATTAATTGACATAGTATTGAGTAAACAATATGTTAAAAATAATGCAAGTTCAATTCTTCAAAACACCTGGGTTGAGACAGTATCAATGACAGGTTCAAAAGGTAACAAACAACCAAACAAAAAATTACAGGTTAAATCAAGGCAAACATGTGGTATCTAACCTTTTGGGATTCGCTCATTTCCCTTAGCGTTATAGTTTCCAGTTGGGCCCATTTAGCCACAAAGAACTGCATTTTGTTTTTTTTTAATAGCTGAGTAGTATTCCATGGAGCAGTTTGATATTTCCCCTTTTTGTTTGATTCTCCTGTGTTCATTCTCTCTCTCTCTCTCTCTCTCTCTCTCTCTCTCTCTCTCTCGTGTGTGTGTGTATTGCTACCAATAGAAATTAGGCTCCATCAGAGTAAGCATGTTAAACATCTGCTGCAGTCCTAAGCATGGACAACAGAGTCTGGTCAATCTTAGAATGTCCGTATGTAGTTACTGAGTTGAATAATGAACAAATAAAACATTGAAAACACACAAGCTCAATGTCACGCAAGGGCTATTTCTAACATTGGTCTAATATGACTGGGTCTTACTAGTACCCGTAAAGGAAAATGAGGGCTTTGGGATCTGTTGCAGGATGTGCCTTATCCTGAAGGTAGCCATGCCAACCTGAATGTGGCAGCCTCCAGGAGAGTCGTGGCCTTCCCTGCTTTGGAGCCCATGTTGGGCACACATTGTTCTTCACACGTGGCTGCAGCTCTTGGCTTCAGTTCTTTTGTCTGGGGTGCATTTACAGGGAATATGGGATGTTCTCTGCTGTTCATGTTGCTGCTCTCAGCGCCACCACCATAGTGCCAAGTGTACAGATACCTGCTGCTTTCCCCTGCACACTCAGATGTCTAGAAGGTGGGCATTATGTGTCCTTGCAGGATGTATGTACGTAGCCTGATAGGTTTCTCATCTTTTCAATGCCAAGGTTGGTGCCTGCTACCTATTAAAATGATCTGATGGGGCAGGCTTTTGGTCTGTCGGTTAAGATGATTGTTAAGATGCCTGTGTCTGGGGTAGGTGTTGTACTGTACTAGGTTAAGCCCATGCTTGGGTACTTATATGACCCATCAGAGTGACTGGGTTTGGGATACACCCCAGCAGCCCAGCTTCCGGCTGGTATGTACCCTAAGAGGCAGCAGATGAATACTGAAATATTTGTGGTGTCCTTGCCACTGATGTGGCAGGCCCAACCCTGTTGCTGATATTTCTGGAGTGAATCAGTAGATACAACTCGATCACTCTGTACCTCAGTCTTCCTGATACAAACACACACACATGTGCCTATAGACTTAAACACCAGAGTAATGGGTTCAGTGCCTGCTCCAACCCCTGATTCAGCTTCCTTCTCATGCAGACCTTTGTCAGCAGCGGTGATATCTGAAGCAACTGGCTTGTGCCACTCACATGGAAGCATAGGTTGAGTTCCCAGCTCCTTGCTTCAGTTCAGCCATCACAGACCAACGTTATGTTTGGGAGATCTTTCCGTATCTCTGCATTTGTTTCTCAGCCTCTAATATAAATAAAGGATTCAAAAATTAACAATAAAGATAAAATGAGCGTGTACCTAGTAGAGCTGCTAGGACCTGTCTCAAATAAGCATTTCTTCCTGTGGTGTCCTGAGACAAACGGATAAATAAAAATTGTGAAAAGAACAGAGTCTTCGTTCTCTAAAACATTTGACTTGTATAAGTGTATGCAGTTTGTGCTAGGGTTCCAGAAGACTCATGGGGAAGGAGCAGCATGCCTGCAAGAGGTGGGGAGGGTTACCAAACTGTGCTTGCCCTCCTGTCTGACTTTCTTGGGAACCATCCCACACATAGCCCTCTTGGCACTCTGAGCAGCAACTCGCATCTACCAGATGGCTGGGGGATTGCTTGTAAGGCCGTCTGCAGATGATTCTTGAAAACAAGAAAGTTCTCATTAAAAGTGAATGAAAGCATGAATTTTGAACATGTCTGTTTAAAACTCTTAAGAATTTTTAAGGAACCTTGGGCTTATGTGAAATGAGGCATACTCAAGCCCTTGAAAGCTCGGAAAGCCTGTCTGATCAGCAAATGACATACTGATGAAATCTGCTACTCTGTGTGAGTCTGGGAGGTGTTGGTGAACAGGAACCTGCAACATTCTGGCAGGCCATTGGTGTGCCTTTGTGGGCAGTGGTTGGGGTGCAATGGGAGTTTCTGGCATTTTAAATATTCGTCAATCCCTTCTTTTATTTAACCAAAAAGGGAGCACCATTTTCTGCTGTTGCCTGGGATGCGCTATGCATGCCTTACCATGGCATACCTCATTGGCAGACACATCCTGTATTCCGGAGGCTATAAGAAAGATGCAGAAACTGATACAGAGGATCATACTTCACCAAACTTGAAATTCATGAGTAGGAGAGAATGGTGCATTGGGTTTGTGGGGACAGTGTTGTAGCGCTCAGATACCTGTGTGTGTGTGTGTGTGTGTGTGTGTGTGTGTGTGTGTGTGTAGTGGACATGCCAGTAAAATCCCTAACAGGCTGGCTACTCACCTTATACTCCTCAGGTACCCCCGGGTCACTTACAGTCCTCTCCATGCCTGAGCATTTCAAGTCCCTCTTTCTGCTGGAAGATGCTCTGTCCATGTGCAGGATAGGCCAGAAGAACTGGGAGGAAAGGCCCCATGAACTTTCATCAGTCAATATGGGAGGGGAGCTGGTAGGTGAGGACCTTGGCCCCCTGCCCTGCTCAGCAGTTCTGTACTGACCTTCAGAGAGTCCCCTCTGATGCTGAACCCGCTGGCCTTTGCAGTGACTCACTCAGGAACAATGGCTTTGTTCCCATCATCGCTTTCCTCTCTGACTCCCACAGCAGGCTTCCTAGTATCATCTCATGAGTTAGGCACCTCAACCAAGTTCCCACACTAGGGTCTGCTTATGTGAGAGTGGGAACTCCAGACAGTGTCTCAGAACACCAAGGAAGCAAACATGAGACCCTGGCAGAGGATAGTAGGCCACTGTCATAGTGCAAGGTGCAGGATGAAGTGCCCCTACTCTGGATCTCACAGGGAGCGGCTGAACCTCTTACCTAGCAATGCTGGCTTCTGACAATGCACTTTCAAATTGAGGCATTTCATCACTGTTGCCATACTTTGTTAGAACAAAGTCATTAGGTTCAGCTCCCACCAATCAGGTGGGTAGTTACACAAGGGCTGTGAATACCAGTGGTAGGAATTGTGGGGCTGACCCTAAAACATTATAGCCTTTATCTCAGCTTTTCTATGAACTCTTTGAGGTGTCTTTGTATCAGAATATCACACTGCATTTGTGCACGTGGTGGTTTCACTGAATATTTTAGTAATTGAAGGAGTCCTGGAGTGTTGTGGACACTAGTTCCTCATTGACCAGCCATGCAGTCCAGACCTCAGCTGGGGCAGGAGAGCCCAGTGGTTACAAGCAGTAGAGAATAAGGCATCAGAAATAATTTAACAGTACTGTCTTAGTGACTTTCGGTTTAAACTGTCTAGACCTCTGTACATTTATATTTTAAAAGAGGGATAGCGATTTTGCCTAGCTTACGTGTGATGTAGTCCAAATGTGTCCCCACCCCACTACCGGAAAATTCAAATGTTGAAGATTCATTACTCATGAGATGGCAAGAGGTGTGTGTGTGTGTTGGGGGGGGGACGGTGCATTAGAAAGTGCATGGAGGCAGAGCCCTCGTGGATGAGGTTAGAGTTTTTAGGAAAGGCCTTGGGGAGGTGAGCTTGCTTAGTCCTTCCGTCTCTTCTGCTACATGCTAGCACAGCATTCAGCACTTATCCTCCTGTCTTCCAGCACGTGGGGATGCAGTCAGATGTGGCACCTTAAGCAGAGAGCACTCCTCACCAGATGCTGGGCCTGCTGGTGCCTTGACCTTGGCCTTCCCAGTTTCAGGATGGAGAGCATCAGTTTTCTGTTAGTAAATGATCCAGCCTCAGGCATTTGTTACAGCATCACAGGCAGACTGAGGTTAAGGGGAGTATGAAGTTTTGTGGGATACCTAATCAAGGACAAGAGCTCAGTGATGCTATCAACTATTTTTGTTATGCACGTTAACTTCTCAGCAATCTGTGTTGTTATTCTCCCTCCCCCTCCCACCTGCTCCCTGGGCCTTGGGCCCTGATGACTTAGGGAACATTTCTCCAGCACGTTAGGCACTTTGGTATAGTTGCCCAAGCACGTCCCACAAATCACACTGTCTGCTCTGTTTCCTGCGGTGTTTTCCAGCAGTCAGCTAAAGCATCACAAAACCATCTATGCCCTTAGAATTAACAGGTGCCCTGCTCCCTCCCAGTATACCAACTGGTCCCCAGCAGTTTCTGTGTGTCTGCTTTGCGTGTTTTCTGTTTGGGTTCCACACAATTACCAGAGTGCCTGGCACCTACTAGATGCTCAGTTTTGTAATTCAGGAAAAACTTGTCTGAAAATAAGGCAGTTAATATAATTGAAATTGAAGTTCAGAGATTTGCTTCAGGCCATGTGGTTAGTACATATCAGTGCTGCTAGTATCTAACCCAGAGTGCCTCTTTGGGTTTGAAGCACCAGGGCACAATGGAAGTACCTTCTCTAAATATCTTTTATGAGAATGAGAAATTATGCAAAATAAGAGAACTTGCAGAAAATTCAAAGCCTGCTACACAATTGGTCAATGAGTTGTTTGGTTGTTTGAACTAGCAAGTGGGTGACCTTGTGCCTAGGAACCTGCCTTCTGCGCAGTTCTGGGAAATTCTGGGAAGTTCTAGTGAAGTTTGTTGGATGGGCTATATATAACTCATGAAAGTAATCAGTATTTTATCTGAATGGCCTGATTTTTTTTTCTTGCTCCTCTGTTGAATGGTAGTCTGGGGTAAATATGTAGGCAGAAGAGAAGATGGTCAGCTAAGTGGCTTGCTAGATGGCCCAGAGACAGAGAAGCAGAAATTCATGGGAGAGTGAAAAAACACAATCTTCAATGAGCACAGTAGTGACTTCATGAATGCTTAAGTTAATAAAAGTAATTTCATAGTTTTAAGAGCCTGGTACATTTTTTGCTGTTATATATCAATTTCTTGACATTTTTCTTGATTCTGTCACACATTGCATTGTGCTTCCTCAGGGGAACTTCATATAAACAGACAAATGAAGCAGACATCTCATCATTGCTACTACACCAGATTGCCTTTCTTTCTTATTACGACCCTTTATCCCCAAATTGGTATATATCTGTCACTTTTGAATTCTTCCAGTTCCAATGCTAGTACAGTCTTATACTAACAACCATTTAGATTTGAGGTCATTGAGGATGAAGAGAGAGAGGGAGCGAGCTGTGGTCATATGAGGAGCATAGCCAGTGCATCAATTTATTGTGTCAGGACTTCATGTACTTAACCACTCCCCCGTGTCCTCTTCTTGAATGAGAAATGATGCAGAGGCCGGGGAAAGCCACAGATGCAAATCCTATTCTCAGTAATGAACACAGACTTTATAATCACTACCGTTTCTTGATTTACAGCATGAGCCGTGTCCCTCCCACATGTCAGAGTATTTGTTCCTCGTACCTCGTTACACTTACACTGGCGTCACTGGCATTTCTGCAAGTGAGAAGACTGAGGTTCATCCATGTCAAATGACTATTGAAGGTTATGCCCTTGATACGAACAGGCTTCCAAAAGCCCATGGAAATGAAGTTCCAAAATCATGTACATGTTGCACGAATGCTTTAAATCTCCCTTGTACATGATCAGGTATTGACAAGATCATTGTGGCCCAGAGTCATAGTTCTTGTCCAAGAATCTGCACCAACATGCCCAGCATTAGGAAGTCCCCCTATCCACCGACATCATTCAGTATTGTACAGCTGATCACCTGTCATGTGCCGGGCAGCATGGCCCCTTTTATCTGGACCTAGGAATTTTATATATTTCCATGGGGAAACAGGTTGCTGGAAGCTTTGTATAGCAAGCTACTGCCTCCTGTCTTACCACAGACAAAAGAATTTTGCAAAGGAAAATTTGGACATTTTTGAGTATTGGCCAACTGAGGGCAAGAGTACTCAGCTTGCACTATCTGGAGTTTTAAAGAAAGGTTTGCTAATTTCTGCTGTGTATATTCAAATTGTGTCAACCAATTTAGAGAACACTGAATCTTCATAGAAGCATAGGCACACACACACGCAAAATATCTTTTGAGATGAGCCGTGGCCTTGATTCTCGTCTGGTTGTAAGTGAAGACCTCGTGTTTTGCTCAGCATAGACACTGGAGTCAGCGTGGTTCATTGCTGAAGTGAGAGAACTTCAACACAAGCATTGTGAGTTTACGACCTGGGCTCCTTGGGCAGGTCAGCTGCCTCCCAGGCTCCTGGGCTTGTCAACCAGAAATGTGGGCAATGATGGCAGAATTTCAGGGATCTATGAAAGGGCATGGGACAGTGCTGGGGACATTGAGGGGGTCTGAAACATAATAATGGCACTCAGTGTGACTTTCCTCCCCACCTCGGATTGAGTAAAAATTTTAAGATGTTGCCTGAAACCATTCATTCTTTATAGAAAGTTAGTGTGAAGGGTGAAATATCTGATTCCAGATAGGGGAGAAAAGATGAAGAAGAATCCGACAAGTGAAGGTGAAGAGGTGTTTTCCTTGAAGTAGCGACACCTTGGGCAGGTTCAGGTAAGCAATGGAGTCCGCTGTGAGCTCAGCTGCCTGGGATAGGTGAGATGGGGGAGGGGGCTCTGCTCACATCGGAGCATAGACAAGTAGGAAAGGCAGTTTGTATTTAAGTCAACCTCTGCTTTTGAAGCTCCTGTGACCTTGCCGAAAGTTTTGTTTTTGTGAGCTGGGGTAGTAAGCAGTGAAGTCACAATGGGACTCTTACCTAAGCAATCTTGTGTGTACTTATTCACTTTTTAATATATTTAGTGAGGCTTTCTGTGTGTCAGGTACTGTGCTAGACACCAGAAAAAACATCAGTGCACAAAAAATTTACCCCACATCTAAGGAGAGGAGCCACGCATGTGAAAGTCACATGTCAGGAGTGCCCTAAAGGAGAGAGCCGGGTTGTTGAATGCCAGACTGCAAATCCAGATATTGCTTTCGAATCCAAGGGAGACCGGGTCATTTTTTGGGCAGAAAACATGGGAGTCAGATGAGAAGTGGTGAGCGCATCCCCTGCTGACTAAAGGACAAAGGCAATGTCAAAGAGGAGCCACCGCCCAGGGGAAATGTGTGTATGAATGGAGGAAACAGTGCATTTATTCTCCTGATTGAAAAAGGGCATTTTCTCGGTTGTAAAGGCTTCATTTCCTCGGCCTGATATGTATCATTCTGTCCCACGTACATAATAGGGTGTGCTACATCATACATCACAAAACGTATTAATTGAAAAGGTTAATTTTGAAAAGGACTAATTTCTTCCTTCCTAGCAACACAGACCTAATTAAATCTTTCCAGAAGCAGATGGACAATTCCATTCTCCAAATCGAGATATTTATGTAAATATCATTGCACTAATTGATACTCAGCTAAATCAAAGCAAGGTAAACAATGTTTGCTCACGGTGTCAACAGTCGTCGAGTTTGATTTATGGCATTAATGACTTCCTGGAATGAGCTGTTATCCAGAGTGAAGGAGATGCTGGGATCTAATTTATTTTCTTGCTTATGAGAGTCACATTGGAAATGAATCCTGCTTACAGGAAGTAAACAAAGTAGAAGGCAGGAACATCACATGAGAGCCTCTCCCCAGGAACTGTGAATTGAATAACTCATCCTCAAGAAGGATTAAACTCTGGGAACTGTGTCATTAAATAGTGACATCTGTGAGCTTTGGGGGCAGCTCAGGACTGAGCACTTGGGGATGTCAACCCAATGCTTGGCTTCCCCAGCACTTACTGTGGTTTGGGAGGTGCACAACTTCTCCGCTCTTGCTTGTTTCCTAGGAATGCAATATTAGCGTATGGTTTTCTCATGCGAAGGGCTGTGGGTTGGGAGCTAAGACAACACAAAGGGAGTGCACTGTGAAACAGAAAGGCCTGGAAAAGTGGCAACCATCTCAGTTACAACCTGCACGCAGGAGGGTCTCTCTCCCTCCCTCCTCCGGCCTCCTGGGCTGCTTTCAGGTCCTTGGGCTGTCTGTCTCCTCCTCAGGCTTCCTGGAATTGTGCTCCTGTTCTTTCCACGATGGGCTCCGTTGCTAAGCTTCAGGAGTCACTTAAAGGTCGCCTTTCGGGAAGATGTCACCTTCTAAGAAGGTGTCCCACTTTTTTCTTCCTAACCACGGCTTGATTTCTTTTCTTGCCACTTGACATCATTTATTTGGGATGACTCATGTCTTTGTTTTCTTGTTTAGTGTTGGCCTCTCTGACTCTTCACATGGTCCACAAATTCATGAGGCCAGTGTTGTGTCTGCTTTATTCACTTTATTCACACATGTGTTCCTAATTCTCATCATAGTATCTGGCACTGTTGATGGTCTGGGAGCGTTTGTTCACTAAATGAATGCATGAAGAATATTATTCTATATTATCAAAAGATAACAATAAGTGAAAGTTATTCAGTCACGGCTATAGCTGAAGTGTTTTGTTCATTCTATGGGTCATCTTCAAGAGTGATTAGGCTGTGACAAGGAAGGATTGTGCTGGCCAGTACCACTGGTACTGCTGTCTCTCTCCTCCAACCACACTTGCTGTCAAGCCTTCAAGTACCTAGAATGTTCCATGGGGCTTTGTCAGCACAGTGCTGAGAGTGGGCACTGCCCCCTGTACTCCCTGTCTCTAAGTTGCCCCCGTTTAGCCCCTGATGCTGAATGTGCTGTTGCCCCTGGCGACATAGGGTTGGTGTTCAACTTTTTAAAAAGTTTTGTGTTTTAAGTTTCCTGGGAACCTGAACTTCCCGCACTGTTCTGAACCTATCTTTTGTTCGTGCTAAAACAAAGCCAGCTTCTTTGTATTCCCTTCACTGGATGCTCTAGAGGTCAAAGCAAGGCCTTTCTGATGCCCCTATTGGGTTTCTTGGCTGTCCTCTCTCTAACCAGAGAATGAGAACCTCGGGTTTGAGAGAAGAGTTGGGATTTCCCACATCCAGGAAGCAGATCGAGGGTCAGCTGCCTCAGCCCCGCTCTCACTGGTCATCCCAGTGTTGTTTCCTGGGCGAGGTCTGGGGTCTTCCCCTCACAGGTATTTTTATTCAGAAGATGTCTTCTCCATAAGTAAAATCCCACGTGGCTCAAGATTGTCAGCGAGGGCACTAAGGAGGGACACGGGTTATACTGCACTGGGTTGCAGCTATCTGATGTGGCTATTTGGAATGAAAGACAGTGATCAGTCATGAAATTTGAAGAAATAGTAGAAGATGTAGCAGCTGCTGAGGTCATCATTGAGAAAGCACACCACGGCCTCAGAAAGGACCCAAGGCCCTTCCCCAGCAGAGGTTCTCCTGTGCACCAAGTACCAGGCCGCTTTGCACTTCGTCAACATGGTTGTCTGTGTGATGAAGGCCTTCAACCCTTCTCCTTCTCTGACCAACATCACCTGTTCTTTGTAAGCCCAGATTCAACACTATCCCTTCCTTGAAGGTTTCCTAGGGGAATCATCAGACTATACATGGTGCTGTTGCGTTGTTCTATTACTTCTTGATATACACTCCTGCCCCCTCCCCACACACACCAAGCTTCTCAAGGAGAATTGTGGCAGTAGCAAGAGCAAAAAATCGTTATCAAAAAATCACTTCTTGTTTTGAGTTTAGCATCCTTGATATGCTCAGTGTGTTCCTTAGTGATGTACATGATTTGATTTAATTTTTCCAGCAACACTCACTCTTATTAATCCCATTTTGGAACAGAGAAAAAAATGAATCTTGAGAAGATTACATCATTCATGGAAATTCACACAGTAGAGCATCATCTTGGCTTTATTTGGATCTCTTTATTTCAGCATTGGCTCCTACATTCCAGACCAGGGTGAGGAATGGCCAGCCCACGGCTGTGCAAGGGCTGTGAAATTATTTGGTCTGGCACTGCCAAAGCAATCACAGACAGGGTCCAAAATTCAATAAATCTATAGCAGGCTAATTTTTAAATTGTTAATTTTGTATGGCCCATGAACAATGTTATAAATGTCCAAATGGTCCCTGGCAGAAAAATATTTCTCACCTCTACTGCAGACCAACATTGGAAAAAAAGGCCATGGATAGAAACAGCTCATGGATGAAGGTGGCTGTAGACAAGCACTTCTCTTGCTTGGGCTTCCAGGGATTGCCAAGGCTAGCTCCTCTCCACGCATTGCCAAGGCTAGCTCCTCTCCACGCATCTCCCCCGAGACACACACAGACTTCCTGGATCAGACATAATGTATTCTTCTCTCATGACAATCATTCTGGGCACAGGCTGTTTGCTAGAGGGCACAGGGCACAGTTTCTTGTAGAATCTGTTCATCTTCTGATGGTTGGATGTTCTTTCGTTTGTGGTTTTCACGTGATCAAAGCCCTGCTACACATCGGTCATTCCAGGCATGACAACTCCCTCAGCAACAGTTTCACTGCCAGCACCAGCTGCCTCTTTTGTTTCTGAGCACCTGCTTCCATGGAGTCCTGAATGCATCAGAAATGAACCCAATCCTCTGTAGGCTGTAGGACTCCCTCTCCTAGACCCAGCTGAGCACAGATAGTCAATATGGCAGTTGTATTAGAGTTGAGTTTGTGATTCTTCTTCCATTGCTGGAAGTCCCAGATTCTTTTCTTTTTTCCTACCCTGATCTTCCCCCCGCAGCCCCCCTTCTCAGAGTTCTCATTCCAGGGGAAAGTCCAGTTTGGTGTCTTCCAACTAGCTGCTGTTCCCTTTGTTCCTTCCTGGACTTTGAAGTGTACAGAGGAGTGACTAAGCCCACACTTCTGAGGAAGTTCCCTTGGGTTCAAATATCTCTTTCCTAAGGGATAGAATAGCATTATAATAGTTCCTCCTTTACTGGTGTGAAAGCATGCTTTAAAAATAACCACGCCATTGATGAGTCTTCAATAGATTCCCCCTATTATTTCTGTGTTTTTGTACTTGGGATGGCCTACCCCTGCCTTTGAGTCACCTCACCTTTCATTTCTGTGGCCCCGTCGAGCTCCCTCCTGCTCTTTCTCCACAGTTCAGCTAACTGCCTTTTGTTCTTTATTGTCCTAGATCTAACTTGGATCTGCTGCAACCATTTGGGACACCATTCTGGGAGAAAGTGATGAGATCTGGAGGCAGCTTGATGCATTTATTAAACAGCCTAGAGCTGTTGAAAATTGAGATAAGCCACTGTGTTCTGTGATCCCAGATTGCTACATGTACTTTTCTTTGCTAAGAACACTCACCCTAAAGTTTCCCAACATTTCAACAGTCTTCTGATCATCCCTCATGGTATTTTACCTCTGTAATTGCCTTTTCTGCCTATGGTCCACCTGAAGGTACTTTGAAAAATAGACGAACTCTTTGTGCTTCCATCTCCTTCCAGAAGGAACTGGAAAATGGGACAAGTTGTACTTTCAGCCTTGTGTTTCAGTGACCTAACTGTCCGTGGGGACACCTACCTGATACCACTGGCAGGTGTCCAGCAAAGGGCAATATATATAAGAAACATCAGGTACAGTGGTAGTCAGTCCTGGGTTGCAAATGGGAATATCAGAGATAGTGAATGATTTTTTTTTTTAAGGTCAAATAATTAGTAGCCTAGGTAAGAACCAGCCCACTGTAGGAACTGCATGAGTGATTCCTGGACGAAGGACGATAGATGATTATGTACTTGGGGCTGGCTAGTGATTTAGCCTTTCAAGGTCTAATGTTCTTGCCTGTTGAACTCCTGGTGAGTAACAGCTGCCTGAAAGCACTAGTGTGAGGATCCATCACATTACTCATGTAGGGTTTTGAACAGTGCCAGGAAGCTTGGTAAGAGTGCTCCACCCTGCCTTGCCCTTTCCTGCGTTCCACGCATGCTGGTCACTTCTCACATCTGCTGTGTCCACACCCGGCCATTTCTTAACATGCCTTGTCAAGTCGTTGGCTCCTGGGCAAGTCAAAACAGTGCTCACTCTCTACCCCGTAAGCCTTTTCAAGAATCTAGATGCTGTAACCCATCTTTCTTCCCTCAGTTTTCCAGTGATCTCAGCCATGGATGGTGGTCCCTGCAGAGCACTAATAAAGTCACTTGCAAGTTGACTTTTTACCAGTGCACTTGACATTTCACAGGCGCTGAATGGAGGAAGCATGCTGCTTTGATGAGTTCAAAAATACCAAGTTTTGTTCTTGTGTCTTGGGAGAGCAAGCCTTTGGAACTTTTATGTCCTCATTTGTAAAAATAAACATGTGTTAGATTCTTGAGTCAAATTCATTGTCTCACAGTTCTGTAATGTAGATGGCAGAAGTCAGGATATTGTCAGGGTTAGGGCCTTCTGGATGAGCAGAGGACCAGTGCTGTGCCTTTCCCTTAGCTCCTGTTCATTGCTGCTATCTTAGCCTTCCCTTGGGTAGCGGCAACGGCCATATATTTTTACATGTTCTTTCTGTGTGCAAATTTCCTTTTTTTAAAAAAAGAATTATTTTTATTGGGAAGGCAGATTAGATTTATGTAGAGAAGATGAGAACATTTTCCATTCAGTGGTTTACTTTCTAAATAGTTGCAATTGCTGGAGCTGAGCCAGGAGCAGGAGTAGGAGCCAGGAGCTTCTTCCAGGTGTCCCATGAGGATTCAGGGCCCCAAGGCTTCGGGCCATACTCTACTGCTTTCCCAGGCCATAAGCAGGGAGCTGGATTGGAAGTGGAGCAGTCAGACATGAACCAGTGTCCATATGGGATCCTGATGCTTGTAAAGTGAGATTTTAGCCATTGAGCCATTGTGCTGGGTCTGCAAGTTCTCTTTCAAGGGCATTGGATCAGGGCCTACCCATTTATGATGTAACTTCATTTTAACTGGATTATCTCCATGAAGACTGTATTTCCAAATTTTGTTTAACCTCAGATGGTATGAACTAGGAAAGGAACATCTTTTCATTGGACTCAGCTGCCATCAAAATGAACATAAGGAATGATAATAATGGTGCCTAATGCTTAGCAATTGTTTACCTGTGCTACTCTGGTTTGGTATACACAGACATTACCTTTTTAAATTCTTTGTCAAGGTATGTTATCACTTCCAGGAAGCAAAGACTTGGAAGGTTTGCCTAACTTGCCCCAGGTGCTAAACACAGGAAGAGGTGGTGCTGGCAGGCAAATGTCCAGAGAACGCTGGGTCCTCTGTCTTCTTTCCTGCATCCTTGGGAAATTGCTATCTCCCTCTTACTGTGTGTGACGGGAAGGTGTGGGTGAGATGTGGAATCTGGCAGCTGACATGCCCCAGGCTCAGCAGCGCCTGAGTCTGCACAGCATCTCCGAGTCCTTCTGCTGCCCTCAGCCTCCATAAGCCTCCTCTGCATTTTCCTTCAAACACCCATCTGTGGCATGTCGCAAATACAGTGCACCTCCAACAGCCCTATTGATTTCCCCCTTGTAACTGGCTCCCCAGTTGTAAGCCTCCTGGCCTGAAAAATGGTTCAACCATACTTAAAACTGCTCATGCTACACATCTTACCATTGGCTTTACTCTGCCTTTTTCACATAATCCATTTGTTTTCTGCAGAAAGTCCTGTCTGTGTGACCGCAAATAAGCCTTCCTAATTCAACTTAAAGACATTTGTTTGTTTGAAAGGCCAAATGACAGGGACAGTGAAAGGGATTTAGGATACGTTGGCTCACTCCCCTAAACACTGCAATGGTTGAAGTTGAGTCAGGTAAACTGGAACTTCATTTGGGTCTCCGTTTGGATGGCAAGGACCCAAGCACGCGGGCTTTGTTCTTTCTCAGGTACACTAACAGGGAGCTGGACTGGAAACAGGCAGCTGGTACTCCAGCTGGCATTCCTATGTGGGTCGTTGGTGCTGCAATTTGTGACCTAATCCACATCAATGCCAGCGCTCCCACCCAATGAATTCTTACATTCATTTACCAGAACCTACTCTGCATAGTTTCCCCTTTCACATAGACAATAGTTCTAACTGATCTCCTTGAGTTTAGTGTTGGTTCTCATCTGCCAGGTGATCTCTTCTGAAAACCATTTACTGCCTTGCCATAGCATGCAGAAGAAAGTCTGAAAACCCTGCCATGGCTGTTGTGTGAAATTAGAAGTTTCCCCACCAATTTCCAACCCCTGATCTTCCACACTGTTCTTTTACCTCACTTTGCCACCCTCTGTGTGTCTTGATAATGCTGAGATGGTTTGTGACTTGGTGCTATGTGAGAGTTAATCTTTCTCTGCAAATACCACCTCCCTGGGTTTTGAGGATTGGGCATGTCTGAGACTTAGAATATTACATGTTACATGGCAGGTGTTACAGAGGTATTTGTTGACATCATGGAGTACAAGAGATGAGAGCTCAGCACTGTGTTTTGCACATTTTAGTACATCCTAGTGGACGTATGGTAATGGTTTAAAAAATGAATGACTAGTGTCTGTGCGTGTGTGTGTTTGTGTGTGTGTTAGACATGGGTTACAGAGTGGGACTCGGCACATGAAGCTGCTTTCTATGGTCCCACTCAGCATTCACACTATAGATAAACACCCCCTCCCCACTTGCCAAATTTGGCCCTAAAGATGCCTTCTCTAATCTCCTGCTCCATGACTGCTAGGTTGCATGTCTGTGCTAAGCAGAGGAAGGAGAAATCAAAGGGGGGTTGCCCTGTTTCCTTGGGGAGAGATGGTTCAATCTGGCTAATGCCCCCATTCTTCGCCACAGCTCATGATTCAACCGTCAGCCCGACAGATGGACAATGGTCCTGATGAATGAAAGTATCTATGTAAATATGACCATATGAATAGATGCTCAGCTGAACTAAAGGAAGGGAAACAAGATGGGTACAAGGTATTAACAGCTGGGAAGATAATTTACTGCATTAATGACTTCTCCGTGCAATCTGCCATCAACAGGACTGAGATTGAGGATTGAATTAATTTTCTTGATCAGTGAAGCTGAATGCAGAGGTGACGCTTGGCACCTGAAGGCTGATAAATCATACAACTCATAAATATCCGGCCCAATAGGAAAATTGCAGGCTGCTTACATCAGATGCCTTTCCATTGGTGTTCAGGCATCTAGCAGGATTTAAATGGGTTTATTGTTCTCACTTACCATGTTTTTTGTAGGCCTACTGTGCATCACTTTACCAAGTACTGAGTCTAAAGACAAATGTGATGCAATCACTCCCCTGTGATTGTCACTGCTAGAAGGGTGTGCAGCAGGGGTACAAAGGGGAAAGGGATTGGTTTTTGCCATGACTTGGAAATCCTGCTGACTGCCTTGGAGTTTATTAAGAGTCCAGAAAGAAGAGTGAGTCAATATGGACAGTGTGGATGGAAAGCAGTAGGATAAAGTTTGCAGTGTAGCAGTGGGATTAGGGATTTGGTGAACGTATCAGAGATGGCCCTGAATTGGGTCTGGACATGGATGCAAATGGTCCTTTTGGGCAAAGGAGGAAACTCTGAACTGCACGTGGAGAATGAATTTAGAGGGGAAAGATGATGAACACCAGCACTGCGGAGGCTAATTAGGTACTGAGAGCTGGAGCGAAGGCACTAGCCGTTGGACCAGAGTGGAGTAGACTGACTCAAGTAATGTCCAGGGAGAAACACAGAATGGATACTACAAGAAGAGATAGATTTGGGATGAATCATGTGACACACATGAGCAAGACAAATCTCTTAGTTACAGCCTCTATGTCCAACACCAAAGAAAGTAACAAGCTTGGGATCCATCTTGCAGCCCCATCATGGTTATTAAATCCCATTTTTAGTCTTCCCTGAGTCTGAAGTTTTCATTTCTTACTGACATTGTGTCTCTGTTCTTTACCCCTTTATCCAAATAACACCTTTCTTATGATTTATTTTCTTTCTTCCTTTCTTTCTTTCTTTCTTTCTTTCTTTCTTTCTTTCTTTCTTTCTTTCTTTCTCTCTCTCTCTCTCTCTCTCTCTCTCTCTCTCTCTCTCTCTCTCTCTTACTTACTTACTTACTTACTTACTGTGTTACATTTCTTGGGATGTCACAATAGAAACATTGTAAATCTATGGCTCAAAGCAGCAAGGTTATTCTCCCACAGCCTGGGGCCAGGGTGTCTGCAGAGCCATGCTCTCTCCCTCTTCAGGGTGCCCAGTGTCTCAGGATGATGCGTGTGTTCTTTGTTCCATAGATGCATCACTCCAATTGTTTCTTCCACTGTGTATCTAAGTTCAAGTTTCTATCTCCTTCTAAGGATACTTGTTACTGGATTAGAACCTACCACAATCCATATGGCTTTATTTTAACTTGATTATACCTGTAAAGTCTATTATTTTTTCCAAATAAGATGATGTTCATGCCTACTGGGGATTAGGACTTGAATTCACATCTTTGGATTACACAGTTCACACTGCCTTGTGTCTGACCTTGGAGTGTGAAGTTCGATCCACACAATCTTGTTTCTCACCTTTGCAATGTACAGTCCACACCACCTTGTGTTCTACCTGTGGAGTGTGCAGTTCAGTACACACGACCTTGTGTCTGACCTTCACTGTCACTGGAACAAGCACACCTGCGGCTCAATTGCTTCACCTGTCTCCAGCACAATTTTCCCTCCCACTTCCCTCTCTATTGTCTTGCTGAAGGTGTCTTCTAAAATACAAATCTTACACATTATTCTTCTGCCTATAACTGTTCAAGACTTCGCAAAATCAACCACCCTATTGAAATAAGCTTATATCTATTGTTATCTGACTCTTGGTAATGTTTCCATATTTATTTCCCAAATTATTTTTGGTTCATTAGAAAAGCAGAGAGGTGGAGATGAGGAGGAGTTGACGGAAGGAGTGATGGAGAGCATGTATCTGTGTATGTAATAGAACATGAGATTGACTGACTGCCCAATCCCTTGTTCACTGCCTCAGTGCTTGCAACAGGCAGGATTCTGTATTCTGAGAAAGATAAAATAAAACATGCCATTGATACCAGGCTCTCTGTGTCTTGGATGTTTTCTTCCTGTGGGTTTTTTTTTTCTTCTGTTTTCTTGCTTCATCTTTTTTATTAGTAAAATCAGATCATCTGACATACTGTCTCAATCATTAAGGCCATTATGCACAAGGTTCACTGTAGGAAAACAATTGATTGGAAGACAATGGGAAGCCGTGCTGGTGTGCAGCCATGGCCAGCTGCAGTTCTCCGCGAACCTCTGCAAGCAGTTGATGTGGAAATGCACAGGCCAAGTGCTCCCACTCCTCAAGTTTAGGTAACAGATCAGAGAGAGATGCCTGCTAGTACATAGTGTTTACTAGTAAGCCCCCCTTGCTTTAACATGCAAATCACATCCTGCCTCTAACTTTCCTGGCTCATGCCTCTGTGACCCTCAGTCTTTAAAGTCTGGTGCTGCTAATAAATTTGGCTATTGACCATCAGTCAGCAGTCCGTGTATATGATTATCGACTCCAGGCACCAAGATCACCGCTGCAGGACAGTGAACAGTATACCACCTTGACAGTCTCACTCTAACTCCAAAACGTAAAACAGGGGTTAGTAGTAGCTAGTTAAGGTCAGTGGTTTTCCTTGCACTTCTAGCCGCACTTTATCTTGGAAACTGGTTGTGGCTGGATAGAGTTTATGACCTAAAAGCCTGTCGTTTTTGAGCACAGTAAAGATGAAGGCAGGAAAATATCAGTCTTACAAAGGAAACTGTTGGGCTTGGCGCGAAGGCTTAATTGGCTAAATCCTCTCGCTGCAAGTGCCAGCATCCTATATGGGTGCTGGTTCATTTCTGCTGCTGCTCCACTTCCTGTCCAGCTCCTTACTTTATGGCCTTGGAAAACATCAGAGGACGGCCGAAGCCTTGGAACCCTGCACCCATGTGGGAGGCCTGGAAGAAGCTCCTGGCTTTGGATTGGCTCAGTTCCAGGCATCATCTTTTCGGGAGTAAACCGTATGTGAAAGATCCTTCTCTCTGTCTCCTTCTAAGTCGCATCTACCTTCCCAATAAAAATGCGTAACTTTTAAGACAAGAATGTGAACTGGTTAATTAGAACACAACATTATTTTCCAAGAATAAATATATCTTGGATAACATATATTTTGAATAACATATATTATTTTTATAGATTTATTTTTACTGGGAAGGCAGACTTACTGAGAGAAGGAAAAGTTAGAGCAACAAAGCTCTTCTTTTTGCTGGTTCACTCCCCAAGTGGCTGCAGTGTTCGGTGCTTAAGCATTCTGAACCCAGGAACCAGGAGCTTCTGTTGGGTCTCCTACACAGGTACAGGGTCCCAAAGCTTTGAACCATCTTTTGCTGCTTTTCCAGGCCACAAGCAGGGAGCTGGGTTTGAAGATGGAACATCCTGGACACAAAAAAGTGCCCATATGGGATCCCCTCATATTCAAGGTGTGGATTTAGTGACTGGGCCATTGTGCCGGGCCCGAATTATTTTGTTTGATCTCAGTGTAGCACAGCAGCAGGAAGCTACTTTTTATTAGAAAATTCTTTAACACAGATAAAGGTATATTGACAGAAGGTTCTAAAGGAAGCATTTCAAAATATTTTGTCAGAAAGCGCATTGTAACTTTATTACTTTTATTTTTCATCTAACCTTTGCTTATTTTATTTGTAAAGCAAATCTTTGTTGAAAGTGACAAGTGAAAAATAATTGCACCCCAAGATTTCAGGCGGAGGTGGGTGATGAGAAACAAGAGAAGAGCTGGGACCCTGCTCTAAAGACGCCCAGTGACCTGTAAATGAATGATAGCTGTGCTGTGGAAGGTGTTCCTTAGTCCTTTCCAAAGCGAGGGCTTCCTTCCTTTCTATCAACAAGGGTGCTTGCAAGCCACACAGGCTCAGTGTAGAACTTTCATTCCAACATCAGTTCCCAGCCTTCTTTCCCATTCTAGCCAACTGCTGAGAACTGTCAGTCGACACATTGACAAAGATTCTGCTCACTGAGATTCATATACCTAACCAATATAGCTGCAGTGAGGTGCAAAGCATTCCTGTAGCAGTTAACAAACAGTGCCAAACAGGGAGGCAGCAAGGAGGAGAGCGTTTCAGGGCCTGAGGCCAGCTCCGCCTGCATGTTCTTGCTGGGTCCATGGTTCATTTTCTCGCTCCTGTTCATGTTGGGATCAGATTTGGGTGCATAATGATCTCCATAGGCTCTGTGATCCTCATGGAAATTGGCCATGGAGCAGGGTGTCCTGGCTTTCCGGGATGCTTCCTCTCAGGTGCCTGGAAATGCCACAGTGCTCATGAGCTGAAAATGGACTGGAACAGCCTGTAAGACCTCTTTATCATTTAGCACTGATTAAATCTCTTTTTCCCACCAGCTGAATAATTTTAAAATTTTAAATTTGCATATTTTAAGCCTCTAGTGGGCATTCCATTTTTCCCCTCTAAATATTTTAATTCTAGGCCCGCCTTCTTGTTATTATCTACTTAACTGTCTTTCTAAAGAAAGAGCTTGTGATAAAGCTGAGGTCTACTTGGCATGAAGCACCAAATCAGAAATCATAACATGCTGTGTCCCAGGTCATTGTAGTAGCCAGCTGTGTGGTCGTGGCTATTTCTGAAGTTACAAAATTTGTTTTGGTTTTTTTTTTCACTTTAATGACAAATGTCCCGGACCTCAGGATCAAGCACACTCCTAGATGAAAAAATACATGTGGTAATTATTCATGTAGATGATTAAAATATTAAGTTGATTTTTAAAAATTTTACTTCTTTTTATTATTTTATGATACAGTTCCATAGGCCCTGGGATTTCCCTGATGCCCTCCCCAATTCCTTGCCCCCTCACTGAGTTCCCCTATATTATTGCTGTAATATAGTTATTCATACACAGTCATATGTCCATCATTGCAGGCATGGACAATGGCAGAGAGTTCAGCATCCTACTGTCAAGATATAGTGAACAGTTTTATTGGGAGTCCAACTTTGTCTGGAAGTAGAGATGCATACTGCATTGCATCATCACATCTGGATATGATAGTTTCCATTACACAGTTAGTATACATCCCCTTAAATGAAAAGCCACACACAAAATCAATAACAGGAAGAAAAAAAAGAAATTAACAACACCAGGAAATTAAATAACATACTACCGAATGACTAATGTGTTGCTGGAGAAATTTAAAAAAAAATGATGCTTCTGTATGATCTATGAGTCATTGAAGAATTTAATCAGAAGAAAGTGTTTTTGAGCAATGAAACTAACAAAAAAAATCAAAATCCATGAGATACAGTTTCTGCTAATCTTTGTGGGTGAGATGTGTCTCCTATAGGCAACAAATAGATGGGTTTTAGAGTGGGGCAGGAGGACAGGAGGAGGCTTGTATCCCAAACCTGGAGACTCCTGGACCCTCACCTAGGGCTGTCAGTACCAGCACCAAGGGCTATATCCCAACTGTCAAGGAGACCACAGGGAATTGGAGTGCCTTCGTAGGCTGAGAACTCTGAGATCTCCCACACGGGATAGAAGAAGCCCAGATCCTTCCTCACAGGATCTAACGTTGTTGGAACAATAGCAAGGAGCCCTGAACAGTTTTCAGAAACGGAAGAACAGGAAACTTTTTTTGGGACTCAGAAGAGGAACTTTCTCTGGTCCTTACTTAGTTCCAACTTTGGATCCACACCCTCTCTTGCAATGACCACCAGGGTCGCTCCAGAGGCACCGTCCCCACCCCCCAAAATTAGATTAGATAGAGACCAATAAGGAAAGCTTAGAACAGACAGGAAATGGTCAGCTTGGACTCACATATACCTTACTAGGTAGGACACAAAGATTAGTTACTCCTCACTAAGGTATTGAAGATTTCTCTGCACACCCCTCCTAAAACTGTTCTGTACCTCGGTTGTTAACATATGCCTTGTTAAAGTTATAATCCTGTTTGGATTATCCTAAAATTCACCAAGTTCAGTAAAAAGCGTGCTTTGATACTATAAGCTGCTAAATATAAGAATGAAAATGGACACGAGACAGCTGAATAGTACCCTATAACCATTTTAAGGTGTATAGCAGCCAGTTGTGTATAAACTAAAATTGAAATATCAATGAAGTAGTCACAGGATGTGGTTAAGAACTTGCAATTTCTAACATACTGGTCACTCAATACCATGTCAACTAACTCCATAATGGTGTAAGTTATTGTCTATGTTATGTGGTGGCTTTTCATTGAAGGGGGTTGATATTTTGCCAGCTCTACTTTCAGACCAGGGATGGTCTCCCAAGGAAACCATTGAATTTATCTGCACAATAAGAAACTGACCTCTATGCATGGTGCAAGCTTGCAATCAAGGAATCATGACCAAATATGAACTGTACTACTGCAACAATGTGGAGGAATCCAACATGGTAGGAGGGTCTGGGGAGGGGTTGGGGGAATCCCAGAGAGAGCCTATGCAGCTATGTCATAAAACTAAATAATAAAAAATAGAAAAACAAATAGATGGGTTTTGTTTTTTAATACAGTCTACTATTATATTTGACTATGAGTTTAAGCTGTTTACATTCAGGATTAATACAAATAGGTGGTAATTTGGTCCTATCATTTCAGAAATGGGCTTTTCATTGAGTTAGTTTTCTGTTGCTATTTTACTGGGATGTTCTTCACATTTGCCTTTGGTTTTGGTGGGCACTATTCCTGTTCTCTGTCAGGAAGTATCATTTGTAGGGCATGTTTGCAAGAAGCATATTCTTTTAACTTTTCTTACTGTGGAAGAACTTTATTTCATTTTCAAAGACAAAAGAAAGCTTTGCTGGGTATGTTATCCTGGGCTGACAAGTTTTTGTTTTTAGAATCTGGAATGTTACTCCATTCTCTTCTGGCCTGTAGAGTTCCCTGTGAGAGGTCTCCTGTGAGTTTAATTGGCAATCTTTTATATGTCAATTGGTTTTTTCACGTGCACATTTAAGGATCTTTTCCTGAAGAGAGCTTGATGATCATCTGTTTTGGTGAAGATTGTTTTTGGTCAACCCTGTTGGGAGTTTTGTGCCCCTCCTGGATGTTGGTTCCCAATTCTTTCTCTAGATTAGGGAATTTTCCCTTATTATTTCATTAAATACAGTTATAAATGCAGCTTCTCTTTCTGCACCTTCCGGGACTCCCATAATTCTAATGTTTGGCCTTTTAGTAGTGTTTTTCAATTTTTGAATACTTTTTTTGGCCTGATACAGCTCTTCCTTCTTCCAGCTTTTCGTTTGTTTCTCCCTGGAGACAGGAAATATCTTCTAATTTTGAAATTCTTTCTTCTGCCTCCTTCATTCTATTTTGGAGATTCTCCTCTGTACTTTTAATTTGCTCCACTGTATTCTTCATTCCTGATATATCATCTCCCATTTGACTCATTTCCAGTGTGACACATTCCTTGAATGCCTGCTTTGTGTGCTTCTCATTGTTGATAAGAAGTTTTACACCAAGTGTTTTAAATTCTGTATCCCCCATTTCCTCAATGTCTTCCTCAATGAACTCTGAGGTTGGCAAAGGTTTTTGTTCCTTTCAGGAGAGGCTTCAGTAATATTCACGGTTCCTGTGTTTCTTCTTTTGCTCTTGGTCATTGTACATCTGGTTATCAAATTCTTCTCCTTGGGGCAGGTGTCTAAGCTGTGTCACTCACAGGTCTACAGTTCGATTTTACTAATTGCAGTTGGTACATGGCTCTTTGTTGCTGCCACTTGTGCCACTCCCTCCAGCAAGTTCCAGGTCTGGGTTCTTATGTCAGATTTCCACCGTGGTCTCCACAGCCCCAGCTCTTGGCTCACTGCTCTCCACCTCCTGTGATACCATGCTGAGGCTGTAGCATTGTCTGTACAACCTTTCTCCCACTTCCGGTTGGAGCAGGTGCCAGGATTAGGGAGACACCAGGTGTCCTTTCTAGCTAGGTTGTTAGTGGCAGTGCTGATCTTGCCAGAACCTATTAGCTGTTAGGTCTAAGGGCCACATGGATCTTGTTGCTGTTAGAATTCTGGTTGCGGGCGGGGTTCAGATAGCCATTTGCTGAATGCTGCTGGGGTATCAGTCATTGTAACACCACACCGTTGTTTTTACTGCAATCCTGTATCTTTAGTTTTTGAGTACCCCTCTGCAGTTGTTCTGTCCTCTGCTATTTCCTGGAATGTGTCCTCTCTGCTTCACACTGGCTAATAATTCTCTGTCTGTTTAAATGTGTCCTTACCCTATTCTGCCATCTTAATTCGCCAGGTTAAAATTTTTTAAACTTTTAGCACTCTGCTTTGATAGGCTCAGTGGTTTTGAGGGCATTAATAGTGCAAATGGTCTGATTCTTGGTTTCTTGATATGAGATTACCAGGTGATCTTAGTAAATGAGGTAGATGAGACAATTAGGGTCTCTGGTGGAGTTACTTTTAAAATATTAACTGTGCTCAACTGGTAACACTATCTTCTAAAATGCAAAAAAAAAATAGGGCTTCCTCCAACCCCAAACTCTTCCTAGAGCATTTCTTCCCTGTGGGAATAGAATACATCTCAACCCCTGTCCCTTAGCAAGAAGACTGGCCCAGACCTATTACTTTGGTCACTGCCAAAAGGATGTTTCTGTCATTCTTCAACATCAGGAAACTGAGTCTCACCTTTTGTTTAGGTAAAGATTCCTGCTCATGGCGAAGTTTTTCCTACTCTCCTTGTGGTGATTCACATGACTCCCTGAGATGGTGCATTAAAGACATCATTTCCACCCTCTCCTCAGGTCTTTCCTGCCTGGAGCCCCCTCCTGTCACTGGGGCAGGAGCTCTCTTTCTCTCTTTCCTAAATAAATCATATGTTGCCAACAGTTTGTCTGTATGAAAATTCTTCTTTCTTGTGAGACAAGAAACAAGGTTGTTGCTGTGTTTTTTTTTTGTGCCCAATGTCCTACGACGCTAGTTCAAGGTGGATTCCTATTTGAGGCGGAGACTTCTGTATTTCGCAACAGGTCACAGGTAATGCTAGGCTGGCTAGTGATGGACCACTAGCAAGGAATTTTACCTGGGAAGATGCTGGTTTATGTTTAACCATCTTGTCTTCCCCTGGACAGCCAGGCATACGTCTGCCCTTTGCCACAGGGACCAAATAGCTGGTAGTTGCTCACACAGAGTAGAATGTAACCGGAAGTGAGGGACATCAGGCTGTGTCCGTACCGTCCAGGGAGGATTCCTAGGACATCTATGAGATGGTAGAGCCATGAGCTTGAAGGAACTGTGGACCTTGAAACATTACGCTCAGTACCACCTGCTACTTGGAAAACCCCTGTAGACAGTGACTTGGGTGAGATATAAACTGTGCTGGTGTTAACACACCAAGTGTTTGTTTTTGTTGCATGTCACTGCTGCTAACATAAATCCATTGTCCAATGAACGTGCAAGGCCAGTCCCTTAGCCCGTGGGGTGAAACATCTGGGAAACCAGAACTGCTGGGCATACTCCACTTAATCTTATTGGGTAATATCCTTTATTGCCTCCAATGAGTCAAATATTAACATTTTGTGGACTGTAAGTTGAAGACATTAAACACTGTAAGCGGAGAGAGTCTGAATGCAAGCGAGTTGTAGGAACTTGTAGCATTTCACGCTAAGCTCTGTTGTACCTCATTTTGTTGCCTCTATCCATTTTTGTTAGCTTTCTTTGCCTTCATTTTCTTAAGAGTCCTGCTCCACTTTCAGTGACTGCTTCATAAACCAAACTTTAGAAAGCTTCAGTAAGTGTGGCAGTGTTAAGGGAAAGTAGATTGAAGTTGATAGTTTGATGGGAACTGAAGAAATTCAGCGTCTACGGAACACTCTGGGTGGCAGAGGCTACAGAGCAGCCCAGAGGTTCGAGGGCTCACAGATGAGGGATGGAACTCATTTTGAGAAATCAATTGGGTGTCATGGAATATTTATGGGTCTCTGCTCCTAGCCAGCATTTCATTCAGTGAACATCTCTCGTTTACAATGCTGCTGTCTGGGATGGCACACGCGTTCCGTCTCCATCCCTTTAAGATTGCAGGCAAGGTTGCTGGCTGTGTGCTAATGGCGTTTTTCAATTCTCCTTGAGTGTTCTGGGATAATGGATTTTGTTCTCAGCCATCAGACATCCCAGGATTTAGCTGAGTGTGGTTCTGTCCTTGTGGGCAGAATCCTTCAGGGACCCGATTCCTGGTGGAAACACATTTCGTGGTGATTGTGGAATTGTGGCCTCACAGCAAGGAGAGCTATGTACCACTGTGTCTGATCTCTTCTTTATAGACAAGGTTCCAGAAGGGGAAGGCATCTGGCCAAACTAAGCCTTACAGGCCAGGACTGTAGTTAATCACAGTATGTGATCATCATTACCCCCGACTTCTTTCTGTGGAGCGCAATGGCTGTGCTCTGTGGCTGCTACACAAGCTTGCAGGTGGCGGCTCCGTCTGTGATAACCAGCACCATGTCTCACCAGAAAGATGCTCCATAAACGCTGCTGAAATTAAAATTGCCTTTACTTAATTACACAGGAGTCCTTTCAAGTATATGTCATGAAATATCTAGGAGGCTATAAAATATGTGTTGTAAGTAATCTCGAGGCAGAGGAAATGACAGAGTTATCCACTCAGCTTTTCAGATAGTCATTTTTTAGACATAAGAAAATCACCAATCTGCTTTGCTGAGAGAGCTTGGACTTGTACAGGCATCATTCACACACATCTCCATCCTGTGCTGAAGTCAGGACTCTATCTAAATGCTCGTGGTCCCCCAGCACTGATCACAGGAACGTGCAGAGCAGGTCCTCAGCAGATTCTGGGACAGATGAACATTGTCTTGGACTGGTCTGATTCAGAGTCAAGAGACTGATGTCTATAAGATTGGTCACTTGTCTAATTCCAGTGGGCCCCAAAGAGGGTCTTTTTAAAAAAGTCTCTTTGGTCTTTATATGTCTTTGCTTGGGGAGTGGCCAAAATGGAGGGAGCTTTTGCAGACTTCTTGTTGTCCACGTGCTGTTCGGTCAGAGGGCTGGCCCCACGTCTCTCCTGCTCTCTGGAGATCGGAGAGGAAGCAGCTCTCTCCATACACTTCTGAGTTTCCCTGTCTGTCTATTCATTATTTCTTCAGATTTTAATAATGACCTCAGCTTGAGTTGAGAAAGGATAATGAACCATTTATTCACATTCAAGACACTAATTAAAAAGGCACAGTTTTGTTTTCATGAGTTGTGCTGATGACTTAATTATACCAAGACTATGTGAAAACAACTTCTCATTTTGAAGCATGAAAGTATGTGGGCTTGGGGTGTGCTGAGGAACGCATTGAAAGAAGACAGGGTTTTAGGTACAGATCAACCTCTTGTCTCAGTTCTTTTGTAACTGACCGAGGACTTCTCTCTGGTTTTGCTACTTAAAGAAATAGAGATCTGACTGTTGCATTACTATACTATTGTAACAATATGGGAGAAAATAGTTGGAGAGAGGGTAGAAAGGAAAACTTCCTGAGCCAGTGGAACTGTATCATGAACAATAAAATTTTTTAAAAGTGAAGATGAGAAGCAATTCTATTTATGTGATTGGGATTATATTGAATGTAGTGTCATCAACGAAGGATTATAATCTGCTACATTTCTCTTCTTACTTGAAAGGAAGGAAGAGAGACATTGATTGAAAGATGCTTTGTGTGTTGTCTCACCTCCCAAAGGTGCACAAGAGCCAGATCTGGGCCAAACCGAAGCCAGGAGGGTGCCTGGGGTACACGTAATGAGGAGACGTCGGTTACATAAGTAACCTGAATGGCCACCATTTGTAGGAGGGAGAAGTTGTTTGTTAATAAGCTTGGAGCAGAGCAAAAGGTGCTGGAAATGGCATTGGCATGGGCTGAGTGCTCTTGTATACCAGGAGCTTCCAAATGATCTTACTGAATTTTGCAATGCAGCAGACATTATTCTCCCCATGTTATAAATGAGGAGTCTTGGGTTCTGAGATTAAAGTAACTCACCTAAGGGCATTCACCTGGGAAATTCCGAGATCCATTAGAATCCAAGACTGAGAGAACACAGCGTGAGTGTTCTTTATTCCACAGTGGATGGGAAGCAATAAGGCAAATATTGGAGAAAAAGAAATTTTCTAATAGCTTCTAGAATCTCCAAATAAAGTTGAGCTGTGCACATGAAAGCACAACCATTGTCTTTTGGAGTATTTAATCAGATGTGAAATCCCCCTTTGGGAGCAACATGTACTAAGGTAGGAAAGACCATTTCTCTGTTCGTGTCTGAGAAAGACTCTGTACCTTTTGCCAGGCATTGAGTTAAGAATTTTTTTTAAATGTCCATTGATTCACTAATTGATCTAACATTTGTTGCATGGAAAGGCCAGAACTCTGAGTACTAGGGAACTGAAATGTAAAGATGAATGATGTGGTTGGTCAAGACTCACAGGCAGCTGGCACGAAGATCATGGGCTTTGAAGGAAGCCCAGAAGATGTTGTGTTTCACTGCATTTGTTTTGCCACACACCACTGAACCATCTTATCAGCAATGATAATTTCATTTTTAAATTTTGTGCCCTTGTCTCTCTCATGGTTCTGCTTTGTTTTTTCAACTCAGAGACAGGAAAGAGCTTGCTAATATCCACAATATGAAAATAACCAAAGTTTGTTTTTAGGGTAGAGACATTTCTGCTTTCCATGAAGAAATGGAGAAAAGGAAGTAGAGAATGGGAAACTGTAGGAAAACAACACTCAAAAAGTATGAAAATGGCACTGGTGACAGACTGGTTGAAGAATTGGCCTTTCACGGTAGCCTAGTGGCTCAAGTCCTTGCCTTGCATGCACCAAGATACGTGCTAGTTCTAATACTGGCAGCCCCACTTCCCATCCAGCTCCCTGCTTGTAGCCTGGGAAAGCAGTTGAGGATGGCCCAAATCCTTGGGACCCTGTACCCACATGGTAGACCTGAAGAAGCTCCTAGCTCATGTCTGGCCATTGTAGCCACTTGGGGAGTGAATCAGTGGATGGTAGATCTTCTCTCTCCTCCTCTATATATCTGACTTTCCGATAAAAATAAGTAAATCTTTTTAAAAAAATGGCCTTTATAGGTGCTTGACACAGTGTCTCAGAAGACTAACCTTTCACATGCAAACATTGGCATCCTTTATGGACACCAGTTCATGTCCTGGCTGCTCTTATTCTTGTGGGCTGGGAAAGCAGTAGGTTATGGACCATATACCCATGCGGGAGACCTGGAAGAAGCTGCTGGTTTCAGATCAACTCAGCTTTAGCCATTGTGACCATTTGGGCAGTGAATTAGGAGATGGGAGATGGAAGATGTTTCTCTCTGTCTCTTCTCTCTATAAATCGGTCTTCCCAATAAAAATAGATCTTTAATAAAAAAACAGGCTTTTTAGGGCTTCAACAGGGAGAAATAGGCCTGGTACATGTCCCGTGTCTTAAACAGGGCCTCATTGTCAGCTCTACATAATCAGATAGTGGGAAGCATTAATATGTATGTTTAAATACATACACATGCATGTTTATATGATACATACCTGATGAATAATATTAATCACAAATTTGATAAACAGACATTTATCACACCAGATATTGTTGAAGGGCATTTATCTTAGGATGGCTACTATGGGAGCTCTTAGGCCAATTTTTCAAATGTCAGAGCAATGATCATCTCCTATGTCAAAGCTGTAGCCAACAGTGAAAGGATTCTAAACATCCTTTGTTGCAAAAATGTGTTAGGAAGCTGCTCTATTTCTAGCCTTCATTTGCAGAGGTAAGATTCCTTGAAGTATCAGGCATCTGGCTAAGACCTTGCCATCCCTGTGCTGGGGAGAGAAGAGGTCCCCTGAATTCAGACTTTCGCAGGGTCAACACGATCTGCATGCTGGAAGAACCAGGAATGGGTGGGGGTGTTGACAGGAGGGTAGGGAATGGGATGTTAGGGACCACCTCTTCCCGTTTGCTTCCTTCATTAGTGTTTCCCACATTTGCACTTAGACACATAAGCGGTTAACGACGAAACAGAACTTCTCATCAATCAGCAATTTTCCCCTAGCTGAAGGATGAATATGAGGTCACATTTCTTGTAAAAGATGAATTTACATCACAGTTGAGAAAGCAGAGGATTCCTGTTTCCATCAGAATAGCCTTGTGTCATATCCTTTATGAGTTTATGGTTCTCTTTTCCACAACAGCAGTGTAAACCACAAATGTGTCCCTGAAGCAACTTAGTTATTCAGAGTGATTTAACATTTTATTAAAAATATATGAATATAATGCACTTTTCAGTGATTTGTTTTTGTTTGATTCAGCCCCAGTTTATAAGGTTCAGCTTCTTACTCCCTATGGTTATATAATTAGAGTTTATTCCTTTCACTGGATGAATAAGCCACTATTTATTTCTCCATCTGTTGTGGGTGTTTGAATTGTTTCCAGGTCATCATTGGTGGATTTAGGTTGTTTCTAGGTCATCACTGATGTCATTTGGGTGGTTTCCAGGTCATTGCTGATGTCATTTGGCTGGTTTCCAGGTTCAGCTGTTAGGGTGCTCTTCTGTGAGTGCCCTTGCATGCATCTTCTCAAGGGTAGTTCCTGGAATTCTAACCTGCACCCCCCAACATCTAGGAAAAAAAATCCCAAATCTGAGTGGTGTTTTATGCTCAAATTTATAAGATATACCAGAGTCCTCCGGCATGCTCCCGAATCTCATTTCCTTTGGTCACTCAAGAAGACTACATTTCTCAGCCTCATTGTCATTTGATTAGGATTGCATAGCCAAGGTTTTGCTGCTTTATCACGAATGAAAATAATTGAGCTCATGCCATTTCTTGCCTCTGCACAGTCCTTCCACCTAGAAGCATCGTGCTCTGAGATGGCGGAGTCTGCTAGTGGATACCACTGGATCTTTGTGCAACAACCTGCAGGGGAGTCACTTAGTTGGGAGCGCTCTCTCAGAAGACTGTAGACGATTTCAAGAGGTCTTGGCATTTAAGCCACTATGAGTTAGGAACTGATTGCTATAGTTATCATAGAAGCCTAGCTAGGATGCACAATTACGCTAAACTGCTTTCTTTTTCAATATTTACTAAATGAAAAGAGGGAAGGTAAAGAGATCTTTCATCCACTGATTCAATCCAAAAAGTTGCCCGGCACACCCAGCACTGGGGAGGTGGGGCCGAGAGTCTGCAACTCACTGTCCATCTTCCACAAAGGCGGCAGGGATCCAAGTACTTGAGCCCTCACTTGCTCTCTCGCAGAGTGTGCAGCAGCAGGAAGCTGTGTGGAACAGGGCACTTCACTACTGACCCTGAGCATCCTGAGGAGCATATTTACTGCTGTTGCAAATGCCCACTGCAAGTTTCCTAAATTCTGTTCTTATCTCTTATTTATAAGAATATTGCTGGCCTTACATGGAGACAGCTCTGCTTGTTTTAAACTTTCTTCATCACCCACCCCTAATCATTTGTATGTAGTTTTTGTTTGTTTTAACTACATTCTTGATCCACACTTTCTTGGTCATTCATGTTTCTTCTTGTGTGAAATGCCCATTGATGCCTCTTGCCTTTCATTTTTCTATTGAGTTTCTTACTGATTCCCTTTGTGACAGCCCAGACAATAGAAGATGGTGATAGTAAAGCTAGGTCTTCTGAAACACTTCTGGGACATGTGCATTACCTGACCTTTGCCATAACCTTGGGTTCTTGGGAAGCCCAAAAGCGGAGAGTGCTTGTACCTTGAAGGATGAGACCTTGCTTTTCTCATACAGCCCAAGCAGTAAATAAACAGATTGACCCAAATTGATTTCTGTAAACAGATTGGAAGAATCTGTTTGCTTGGTTCCACTATTCCTACTAGGTGGGATGCAGCTCTTCCTGACTGGATAGTTTAGGGTACGTGATGTTTAAACTGATTGGGCATCTATGTTCTGTGCAGCTGCAGTTGGTTGTATGATTACTACCATATACCAATATGCTCTTAGTTGATTGGATAATTGTTACTTAAAAGCCCTGAACATGGCTGGTTGGGGTTGTTCCCCTCTTCCACGTGTGGTGGAATGGGCCAGCCCACCAGTTGGTGCTGGTTGGTGAACAAGACTCCTGAACTTGTGTGACTGTGCCTCCAACTCAGTTTTTGGAATAGATTTGGTCTGCTCATATCGCCAGGAACTCCCCCTAAATCATGTAATCCTTTAGTGATTAAATCTGTGACAAGAGGTCAGCAAGGAGGGATGCAATATCCCCACTTTCAGGTCTCCCTTCTGCCCTGTCTTCAAAGCTCTTTGGGACAGCTGAGCGCCTCCAGGATTCAGAATTTGCCCTCTCACAGTAGCTTGAGTGCCACAGGCTGCTGAGTCTCATATTTCTTTGTTCTGTGATCTAGCGTTGTGAGCAGTAGATTCAGCATACGTCTTTGAAACTATGTTTATTTAAAAAATGTGTATATGTTCTACCCCCTCGCCATTCGTTTTACCGGTGTGAGTTTAGAAATGTCTGATGTATTCTCAGAATCACTGCATGGTTGCATTTCCTCATTGATAATTCTTATTTTAGACAGAACTTTATAAGGAGTGAAAATCCAATATTCATTCTGTGTTGTAATATATGAAATTGCCTATACTTTTTAATCTAAAGGAAATAAGAACTTTTTGATATTTTAGATACAGAATGCCATTTGATACTTTCACTTTATATTTTGTGCATATTTTATAAAATGTGCTCACATTTCTGCATATTTACTGGAATATGAATGTGTATGTGGTGATATAGAATTTAAACAGCTAACTGAGTATATAGTCTAATAGGAATTTATCACCATGTATGTTCAAACCTATAAGTGTATATATATATATATATATATTGCACAATTTTGCTACAGCAAAATATATACATGCACATATATCACTGATAATGGACATGTGCTTGGCTTTGAAGCCCATGCATTTTGTCTGCTTTAGTTTTTAGTGCTACTTGCTCCCAGGCTTTGTCAACTTCAGGTAGACTACAATAACTCTGTTTTACATGAATCAAGCATACAGAAAGCATGCATGTGCACTGGCGCCTTATTTAGCCTAACAAATGAAAGATGAAAGTTGTATCTATCACCAGTCACCATCACCAGGTACAATGAACTCCATCCTGGCCACCACCACCACCATCAGACATCACACACACACACACACACACACACCCCCTCAGTCACACGGGAGGTAGGAGAATAAAGTAAAGGTGACTGACAGTTGGTCGTAGTGTAGTGGGGCAGGAAGTCAGCGGGGCAGGATGAGCAGCTTGGAGAAGAGGCTCTCACCAGAGGGGACTCCCCATGGGAAGGTTAGGGATGGACAGCAGTTACGTGAAGGAGAGCCTGTGGGAGGCATGGAAACAGGAAGTCACAGTAAGGAGGGACAGGGTTGCTGCAGGGCACAGTCACAGAAATTTAGGAGATGAGGAAGAGCAGGGAGGTACCAACCAGCCATGGACCTCCTGGGCTTAGATCTCTACAGAAGGCTGTGCTAAGCCTTTAAAAGACTCCAGTAAGGAAGACACATGGCTACGTGGAAATGTATTCACTTGTGTTTTCAATCATGCATTCTACAAATACTTACTACCACATTTAATGTTCCACACCGAGCTGTCACTTGCATGTTCTTAGTCTCCTTCCAGCAATCTCATGTAGCAGGTTAAATAGGTGCTGCAACTTCCACCTGCTCTCCCAGTAACAGACAAGCTGGCTGAGACCTGGGAGATTTTCAGACTTGTCTAGTATCAGATAATTACCAAGTTACAAATGTTTTCATAAAATTCAGCCCTTTTGGTCAAAATCTCCTTCTTTATGATGTCTGTCTTGACATAGAATTGAGGGCATCTGTTACACAGAAGTGCTAAACAATCAGCAGAGTTAACTCAGAGAAGAAGCTGACCTTCATGCGACAAATGAAAAGGCAGAGCTACAGATGTGTGTGTGGGATCGTTTAGCAAGCAGAAGCTGTTAAGCAAACCCGATAGCATCCCAAGCGCATCTCTGACAGCAAAGTGCAGTATGGGTGGGGAATTTAGGGAAAGCTGGTGGGAGGTCCTGGGTGTCTGTGCGTGCCAACAGCTCTCTCCTCCAACATCTCCGTGGAGAGCCGATGCTGAGACAGGGATCAGCTGTTTAATGTGTGTGTCTCTTATGCTTTCCCAAGAAGCTCTCTTCTCACTGTGAGGACACAGATCCCAAGATCCTGCAGCTCTGGGTGACAGGGCCAGCAGCCAATGACCCTGACCTTTCCATGCAAAATGTATTTACAGCGTCTTAAAAGCTTCATGTATTCTCTTTCAGCTCAGGCGGGTGTGTACTTTGGGCTTTATTTTGTAATGCTGTGATAAAAAGGCATTATTTTCTGCTCTAGAGAAAGTAGGCTACATGATACAGTTTGGCTTTTTAGTGTTTTGCCTTGGAGGTTAGGAGTAAAATCACAGCTAATGAAAGTGGCTGGCATCTTCCAGGTGGTTTCTGTGGGTACAACCTTGCAGGAGAGGGTGAAACATCCTGTCAGGATGAATAGGTTGCTAGGTATTCTGGATGCAGTGTCATTTCATGGCATCTCTGTTCATTTCAGCTTGTCACAATGATCAGAAGTCGGTTACCACAGATTCCACTCCAGATTTCCTGTTGCAACGCTGCCTTTGCTAGATCGCCGTGCTACTCAGGACTTGGGTTTACGTATTTGGAAAGTGAGCCTCATGATGCCTAATCATGAGATACTTAGATATCTACACCTAAAATAAAGTCCAAAAAATGCTCTATAAACTCCAAGTGCAGAAGGATAAGGTTTCATATTACATTTCAGACATAGAAAGAAGTAAAGGTATTCTTATTTAAAGTAATCCCCCCCCCCACTTTTTTTTTTTCTGCTACACACATCTATAGCCAGAATTCAAAAGACCAGGTGTCTACTAGGTTTTATTTTATTCAGTTTTTATTAGTGTGTGCTAAAAATAAGTGTCAGTCAGACAACACTTTTTATGTTCAATTATATCTCAATTGACAAAAGGAAAGGTTTATACAAATTGTATATTCCAAGGAGTGACATGTTATTTCTTTAAATTGTTTTCTAATCATGTTCACATACTTTAACATCTGCACACGCAGAGGTTCATATTTCAAATAGGTAAAGATTGTTCTGTACTAGAACAACTTTCCAGTGTGGGAGACTTTCTCTACAGCAAATGGTGGGGAAAACAATGCAGAAAATCCATGTGACTGATAAAAGAGCCATGGCATATTTCTTCTTCCCAAGAACTTTGCCTTTCCACCCTTAGTTAGGAAATAAGTTATTTGTTTAGTACTTGGGGCCAAAATGTCCTGGTGCTTATTCTGCCTTTCTCCCAAGAGGAACAAAACCACAAATCAGATTGTCAACAAGCAACACCACAGTGGCTTCAAGCGATTTGTGTGTTTATCTGAAATGAAGGCTGCTGCTCTCCTCGAGGGTGCCCTGTATTTGATTGTGTACTTGCTCTGCCTGGGGAATGACATCACCATTGCCACCAACAAAGTTAATGTTACCTGTGCCAGTTATGGACTGCTGTGGAACAAGTGACCTCAACCTTTAATGGCTTAAAGCAACAATAAATACTCATTATATCCTGTTATTTTGTGGCTTATGGCCTCCCATGAGGTAAGATGTGGGCTGGAGCCATAGTACTCTTAGTACTCTAAAGACTTAACCTTGTGGAGGATCCATTTCAGCAGCGGTTCACTCACTTGGCTATGAGTCGGTATTGGCTGTTGATAGGAGGCCTCAATTCCCATAACTCTGACCTCTCCAGAGAGACGTGTGTCTGCCCTGCCATGGTGGCTGTCTTCTTACAGGGTGAGCAATTCAGGGGAGCAAGGCATAAGTGCAATATTCTCCATGTCTTAGCCTTGGTGGTTGCACACTATCATTTTGTCTGCATTCAATTGGTTATATGGATAAGTCCTGTTGAATGTGGGAATTAATCTACTGAAGGGAATAAAGACTGGGAGGCAGGTCTTGTAGTAAGTGATCCTGGGCTGTTGACCACATTAGCAACACAAACTTTTTAAAATTAATGAATGCCTTAAGCAGTGAGAAACATACAAATGCAATGAGATCTCTAGACAGATATTCTTGGGGTGGAAGATTATATTTTCAGATGTACTGTCTTCACTTTCACATGTCATTCTCTAGGTTTTAGTTGGAAAGAGGCAATGATAATTTCTATCTAAACTTAACGTCAATTAACACAGCAATTACAAGACAGTAGCTAGTCTTACATGGTAATTGGTGATAATTGCTTCCAGCTTTAATTGATATATAAATAAGACTATGGAAAAAGAATCCAAATGTTTCCTCAAAAGAAAAAAAAGAAGCCAGCAAAATTGTCAAAGTCGTAAGCTGATATGAAGCTAACAAATTCAACCTGTGAATCTACAAGTCATGAAAATAGCTACTGGCGATGTTTGGCACTTCCTTGGGTCTGGCAAGAATCATGGTGCAAGTGCATACTGCAGGTTGGCTGGCACCAGCTTCAGGATGCTGCTGCGTTTTGTGCAGGAGCCTTGCCCCACACAGCCACTGTACAGAAGGGAGAAGACGCTGTCAACGTTAGGGACCACAGGAGACTGCTCAGTGAATGACAGGTCGACACATCTCTGTCGCGGTCTCTGTAAAGGTGCTCGGGTCTGGTATGTGGGTTACCTTGGGTGTGTTGGAGAGGGAAGGCAACCAACGAGGTAGGGGAAAATCAGCTGGATCCCCAGAGGTAAACAGAGGCAGGTGAATGCATAGTGGCATGTCCAAATATACAAAAAATAAAGAGGAGATGGGAGGCAGAAATGCTTGCCAAGAAAAGGGAGTTGCGGCACGAAGGTCATGTGGAAGAAGGACTTGTCCTTTTCTCTCTCGGGATGTTGGTTCAGTCACAGCTACAACAGTGGTTGCTGTCTACAAGTCCACCAGAGGAGATTGTGGGTGTGGGGGGGAAACTACGCCAAGACATTGGTCTCTCAGACCCCAGCAAGTCCATCAGGAAGCTGATCTGAGCACCACGGCAGGTGGAAGCGAGCTCATGGGAGACTGTGGGGAGCATTTTACAATGAGGTGCAGTGTGCTAATTTCTTTATTTTATCAATTTTTAAATTTTAAAAAAATATTATATTCCCTGATTTAGTTTTGTAGGTATAGGGATTCCCCCTCCCCATTTTCTGTTCCCCATTTCCCCCCCATATTATTATAACAGTGTAGTTCTTTAGTAACAATTACAAGTTTAACATTGTGCTATTTAAGTATGACATTGTAGGTGTAGATAATTGTATCCAGTGGTGTCCATCTCTCGAGATGTATTTCACAGTTTCATTAGGAGTCCACTTTTTATTCAGGAGTAGAGACACAGTATAACTTCACTTCCCAGTATGCTAGTCTCCCTTATATGACTCATCTATGAGAAAACATGTATATATTTGTTTACCCACATTTATATTTACCTATTTGTTTTGTATTCAGTTCTAACTAGGGAATCTAGACATTTCAGATCTACAGGGGAAGTGGAAGAAGTATGACAGAATAGAAAAACATTTAAGTATGATCTGATGGCCGGGGGTGCCCCCATTGCGAAGCCTAAGCTGTGCTAAATGGGTGGTAGTTTTGAATGCTGCTTTTTACAAGACAAGAGAGTAATCACAGGCAAACTGCCCAGCATGGTCACATGATGCCATAATATGGCTTATCTCTGTCTGTACTTAACTTGCATGGTCATGAACCCTGGACACAGTCTCCCAATTGTGTTTAGTTTTCTGGTCATAAACCTAGGATATGATCTTCCAGTTGTCATGAACTCAGGGCAGTTACCATCAGACTGAATAATAATTGGCCATGGTGAATCTGTGGAAGGGCTCTCCTCTCCTCTCTGCCTTCCCCTCTGCTTTCCCCTTCCCTTCCACTTCCTGCCTTCTCAGCTTCATCTTTGGTGGCAGTGAATCTTACACTGTAGAAACGGCATCTTGCTTGGAAATACCACCCTAGATACTGAGAATTTACTTCTTTAATACAGTGTATGGGCATGGGGCCAGAGCTATGCTAATCTTCAGTTAATGAAACTCACAAGAGGTGTTTGCTGTGGCCCTGGCTGATAGCTCACTTAGAACTCCTGAAGGAATTTCAGCTTTATGTATATTGCAACTGTGTCTCTGGATGAATTTCTAGGTCGAGATTGAGTATAACAATGCTCAAAAATAGCAGTACTATATTTTCAGATCTGACTTTTTTACTTTCTCTTGATTATTAATGCTAGTTGCTGTGACACACACTGGGTATTCCACATGAAATTTCACCTGTGGTAGTGACATAATGAATGTTCTGTGCAATCATCTTACACTGGCATGTATGGCCATGAGGGTCATCCTGGGTGTTGACACACCCACAGAGGGTGGAGTGGAAGAACGTGAGAACGAAGGATCAAACCCATGCCGTGGCGAGCTTGGCCTGAATGTGACAGAACAAATCGCTCCTGCCCCCTTCGCACTGTCTGAAACTCAATTACTCAGCCACAATCAGATGAAAAGGAGTCTGTGCCCTGCGTGTTACAGCCAATTTCAAGCCATAACTGTGTTTGGAAAGAGGACCTTGGGTCTTCAGTGGCACACTCACCAAAGTCCACAGACTTTAGTTAACGAAGACAGAATTTGATTTTGTCCTCCAATTCCTTTAGATAATGATTCTTAGCAGGTTTTATCTTGCAAGAGGATTTCATCTTTGTGATTTAATTTCTCTCTGCAAATATGATAATGGTGCTTTTATTCAGCTTTAGGACATTTCTTTCTGATTGATTTAAGTTATCACAGTATCTCTGTCATTCTTAAATCTTATCACAGATTTTCTAATGAGTTCTGCTAGGTAATTTGTCGGAACATAACGGGGTGGGAAAAAGGAATTGGGATGATATTTTAAGTTTGTGAAGAGAGGATTTTGGAGTTAAATGTCATGAGCCAATTGTTCAGATTGTTGAAGAGTGACATTCAGACAGCAACTGGTACTGGAATAAGGTTGTCTCTTAAAGGATGCAGTCTCATTCTAGGGGCAAAGGAGAGGAAAGGGAAGATGAAAATTGCCGATGGATTGGAAGAACTTGGCCCAAGGGGGTGTTAGGCTGATACTTAGGTACCAATCCTTCTTTGGGCTTTAGAAGACCTCCTGATGCGGTCAGTGCACACTGGGTGTGAGGGGCTCTGGCCTTTGCTCTCGTCTGGCATCAGGTGCCCCTGCAAAGAGAGCCCACCACAATTCAGGCCTTTGGTGGGGTACAGGGGGCCCGGATCAGAATTTTGAAGGATAGCAGCTACAGTTGAGGGAGAATTACCATGGTTGGCTGCACAGCTCTGCTGTTCCCTCCTAATTCCTGTTCATTGGCGGTGATAGAAAAGAAGAACTAAGGGGGGGCTGTGTTAGTTCCCCCAGCTCTCTCTAAGGCATTACTAATCCATTCAGGAAGATAGAGCCCTCACCACCTCCTCTCTAAGGCATTACTAATCCATTCAGGAAGATAGAGCCCTCACCACCTCCTCCTTTCCATAAAGACTCATTATGTTAATGTCGCTAAAATAGGGATTGTATTTACCTACTTCAGTGTTGAATGGCAGGCAGATCATTCCTAGCACATGTGTTATCAGGAAATGACATAAGTCACAGTTTGAATGGTGTGAGCAGCCACAGGCTCAGAGGAGAGTACTAGGGAAGGAATGTCAAGACTTTAGGATGCATTTAAGTTAACCAGTTTTCCAATGACATGCTGCCCATGCCACTAAAAACAGGGGCAGGCACACAAATGACTGCCAGAGACCAGTCCATCATCTGCTCTTCCACTTTTCTGTTTTCCCTGTGCAGGTTTGTCCGTCCTGCTCAGTGATGATTCAGTCTGTGTTTTAGTCTTTGATCCCCAAAAGCTAACAGATAGGTCCCGGGCTCATACACAGCAGGTTCTCGGGAGCTGCAAAGCTTTTTGTTTGAGACATCCATTTTCTTCTTAAATTGTCAGGGGACCTGAGGGCCTCCGATCTTTTTCCTCTGCCCCAGCATTCCTGGTTACAATGGGAATGGTGTTTTTTTTTTTTTTCCAAAGGACTATGGCAAGGGGGGTGGAGGAGGACAATTTGAATCTAAATAACCTAAATGAGTGATATTTGCTCTTCTACACCCAGCTGAGTATTTCCCGGTTTCATTTGTTCAACTCTGGTTTTCTAGAAGATGGCACAAGTCTGAGGTGTATTGTTAGGTCTAGAGTATATTGAGGGAGAGAAAGAGGCTTTTAGTTTGGGCAGTTTTATTAGTCAGGGGAGAGAGTCTGCCAGACACCTGTGACTACTTTCTCATGGGGGGTTGACTGCGTGAGGGAACTGGCTGTCCGTGTATGCAGCCCTTGACGGGGGGATGGAGAAAGCGGCAGTTCTTCGGTTCGCGCATGTTTGTGACACGTAGCAAGGGGAACTAAAAGGGCAGGTGTTGACCCTCTGTGCAGGGACAAGGTTAGGCTGATGCAGTATTCCCAACATTCTTGGTCGTTAGTGTTGGTTTGATTTTGGGAGCTCAGCGGAGTCACTTTGGCTCTGCCCAAAGTTACACATATCTGTTGAACAAACAAGCATTTTCCAAATACTGAAGAAAGTGAAGGCATGGCTGAGATCTGGATTGTGAATATAAGACTGATGAAAATCCCACATTGATCATTGACAGACACAACCACCTGCACGCTCCTGCTTCGTGTCACCCAAATATCTCACATGGATTGCTGACTCTGGGCATTTTATCTTACTCATTTCCATTTTCCCCATTCTCTGCTTTTGCAGACTTCTTTCTGCAGCAGTTATCTGCAAGAGTTGATATTAAAAATTGATATAATCTCAGAGGTTAATATCAAGGGATCACTCTATAGCAGATTGTACTAGGCATTATAGAGACATAAAAGCTAGTAAGATGTGTGTGGCCCTTCCTTTCATCACGCTCCTGTGGAAGACCAGATAAACATGAGCACCTTTGTCATCCGTGTATGTGTCGGTCAGGCACCAGACTAGAAATCTGGAAGATAACAATGAGAATTATGGGATATGAGCTCTTCTATTACAAAACAGTGAATGAGGGAGATGATGTCAATCATAAAATTGCACCTGCAGTGGTCATTCTGCAGGGCAGGTGCGTCGTTATGAGAATGAATGATAGGAACTAGACTTCGAAGTAGACTCAACAGAATGGCAGTTGAGATGGTATCACAAGAACAAATGGTGGTAACCAAGAAGGGTAGCTTTCAACATAGGAGCAGGAGTTAAAATCAGCTGTAAATTCCTCATGTTGAAAAGGGAGCGCTAATAGCCATAGAAGTGGAGAGAAGAGACTGAGGCAGAAATCAGGTGGCACTAGGATGAGAATTTAGATAAGGAATTGTTCGTGTCAGATTACACTGTTAAGGATTTTGGTCTTTCAATCTCAAGATAAATGCAAAATGAATGGGAGGGTTAATAAATATAGTGTCATATTGGTGGTTAAATCACTCCTGTGGCAATAGGAAAACTGAGTTGCAGGCTATTGTCAAGGTTGTAAATAGAATTTTTGAACTGTTTTATTAGCAGTGTTTGTAAAATTACCATTATTTATAGACAGTGCAATTAGCATCTGGAAAACACAAGAGACTTGATGGAAAATATAGTGCAGTGAAAAAGTTTAATTATAAACAAAATTATCTGGAGAAATCAATGTTTTCACATATACAAAACTGCCAGTTAGCTGATTGAATGGAAGAAATGAGGCCACTTACCATGGTAGTATAAGAGACAAATGGCTGAAAACAACCAAGGGGCTTGCAAGGTCTATGTGAAGACAGGCTAAAACACTCTCATACAAATGCAGGAGACTACTCAAGAGTTGGAAAGATATGCTGTGTTCTTGAGGAGTCAACACCACGGCCATATTTATTCTTAGAAAACACTGTTTAATGTTATTCATGTTATTCCAATGAAATTGTTGAGTTACTTCCTTTGTCTTTAGACCTGCTCAGAATCAAGTGCAAAATATACAAGGATACCAAGGACAAGTGTAAAATAGTAGGAAAAATCTGAGGTCCAGTTATACTTATAGATATCAAGCATTCATTAAAGTCCATAATTAGTGCTTGGCACTAGGCTCTGGTTGGTGTCCCAGCTTCACTTCTGATCCAGCCTCATGCTGTTGGTATGAAAAAGAGATGGGAAGGATGGCACAAGTGTTTGGGTACCTGCCACCCATGTGGGAGACCTGACTGAAGCTCTTGGTTCTTGGCTTCTGCCTGGCCCAGGGCTGGCAGGAGATTCTCTCCTCCTCTTCCCCACTCCTCCTCTTTCTCCTCCTCTCCTCCTCTCTCTCCTCTCCTTCTCCTCCTCTCCTCTCCTCCTCCTGTCCCTCTCCTCCTCTCTGGAGTCCAGCTTCTCCCTAAGTGTGCTTCCTGGGGGATGGCAAGTAAAGGCACGTGTGACTGGTTTCCTGTCACTTGTGGGGGTCCTAGATTGAGTTCCTGCTCCCACCTCGGCCCCAGTTCTGAGGCTTGTAAGCCTCTGGAGAGTGAATCATCAGAAAAGAGACATGCCTCTCTCACCTTTCTCTCTCTCTGATTTCAAACAAAATACATTAAAAGTTAAAACAGATTAGAAGTTTAAAGTAGATACATTATGCTTGAAAAGAAACCCCAGTGTTCTATAAGAAGTTCCGCAGCTTTTTCCATTTGCGTCTCTAGACAGGAGTGGACATGACGCTTAAACCTCATTTGTTCTCTCACCTAGATTTCACTTAGTTTTGTTGTTGGTGTGGTTCATTTCTCCCTCTTGTCAGCTCTCATATTTTAATATACAGTAAGACATTAAAAACCTGGGCATTACAAATTTCTCCTACTTTACAAACCCCTCTCATTTTTATGTTGTTGCATCCACATGGCATGGGTAATGTTGTTAGTGAGCTGCCACCATCTTTCCAAACTATTCATCATTATTTCATCAGAGTGAGGATTCCACGAAAGGAAGGGATTAGCTTTTTGTTTATCTGAAAATCCCAGTACCTTAGGTTGAGCTTGGTATGTAGATAGAACTTGAGAATGTGGTGTAAATCATGAATGGCTAGAAAAGAGAATCAAAATCAGAGGGCCATGATTAAATGGAGTCAAAGGCTTATGAGAGAGAGCTGGGACTTTTTCATTAACGAGGCCAGTTTTTCCTGTAGGATACAAGTGTGTGAGAATAAGGGTAAGAGGAAGATGACACATCAACAGTATAAAATAACTACTAACTTGTTGCATGGCCTGGGGGGGGTGATTTAACATCTTTGTACAACCTCTCTCTAGCCCCCACCCGCTTGTCTGCTAGCCCCCACCCTCTAGCCCTTGTTCTGGCTAAGAAGCAACATGTATTTTCTGAGTCAATTCGTTTCTACTTTATAATGCTGTCCCTCTAATGTGTCAGAAGTAGAAAGATGTGTGTGCAGCATAAAGTTTGCAGTAAACCTATGGAATGAGAGAATTAGACAAGAAAGAGATCTTAGCAGAGAAATTCCAGTGGGATTATGTAAGGGCATCTTAAAGCATTTTTCTCATGGGTAGCTAAGAAATAAGGGAGACGATTCTAAGCTCAGATTCCAAGTTCTTTATGCTTTGCTGGTAGCAGAGTGATGCCTAATTCTTCTTAGCTTTCATTGAGATTAGCCCTAATGATGTGTTTGGCCAGTGGGAGGTTCTAAGATTTTGAGGTTGGGTCATATCAGAGTTTGCAGTTTGTATCCATATTTCTGGTGAGTGTGTGTGTTTGTCACGCTCACTCTAACAACAGTGAGTAGTAATGTAAAAATCAGATCTCAAGCCCATCAGGCTGTCAAGAGTTCCAGGAGCCTGCCAGTCCCAGGCATCACAGCAGTGGCTGAGACAATGAGTAAAGAAGGGATCTTCTTGGATACTTGAATCCATCCTGTGGAGCAGAAGCAAGGAACCCAACTGTAAGCAAAACCGGAGGTTCCACGTGCAAGAATCTGCTGTTATTGTAGCTATGTGCAGCCATGTAAGTCTCTTTGGCTGGAGCCCACATCGTCACTGAATAGAGATGAGCCGTTATCTATTATGTATGCCCAAATTCTGGGTCCATAAATCCATGAGCAAAATAAAATTTTAATTGTTTTCCAAATTTGAGATGGTTCATTACACAGTGATTGGAGCACTCCATGAGGAGGCTCTTGTTTAATTTCCTGTTAGTGCAAAACCTTCCAATTGATGTCTGATTGTTGCTACATCCTTGCATATTACATAGAATATTGGGCTTTCTTATGTCCATTTTATTCCTGTGGAGACTGAAGTCTGATGAGCTTAAGAGAGCTGCTGAAGGTCATATTGCTTGTCTGAGCTGGATCACAGCTCTAGGATTCAGATTGATTTTGGCTCTAGATGTCCGCTGAATTATCTGGGACAGTTCTACCCAAGCATCAAAAACAGCAATAAAAAACACCTCCCAACAAAACCTTTCTTTTGAGTCTATCCTTAGATGACATCGAAGTCTATTTCTTCATTTGTTAAAGTTTGAAGGAAGTGGTGTGTGACTATTGCCTTGGAGACCACATCAGGATAAAGGCTGAACTTTTAAACAGTGCCAAGTATGCCTTTTCCAAACTGACATCTTCCTCCAAGGATTCCTCTGACAGCACTTGCAGTCATGTCGGGCCATCTGTTTCCCACTGCGCTGGGAGAGCCCTTGGAAAGTGGCAACGTTGCCTCCTGTATCTCTGCCTCCACCAAGCCTCATGCCTTGCCTTCACACAAGGCAAGAACTCAACAAGCATTACTGCGATTGTTTCCTGTCATAGCCCATCTCTGCTGTTCCTGTGTGTGGCACCTGATGCTCGGGCTGTTGTCCTCAGGCCCCTGACTTTGAATATCCAACTATTCCAGGAGAATTTTTTGAACAGCTTGTACTTCCTTCATCAAATTGCTTTTGTAGCTTTGTCAAAAAATCAGATGGCCATATGCATGCAGGATCATTCTTGGTCTATCTATTCTGTTTTATTTCCTACTAAAAATAAAACAGCTGTGAACATTTGTATATAAATTTGTTATGAAGATATAAGCCTTTTAAAAAAGTTAATTTGAAAAGCAGAGTTACAGAGAGAGGGAGAAAGAGTCAGAATCTTCTATTCACTGGTTCACTCTCCAAATGGTTACAATGACCAGAACTGAGCTGATCTGAAGTGAGGTGATGGGAGCCTCTTCTGTCTGCCAGTTGGTTGCAGGAGTCCAAGAACTTGAGCCATCCCGTGCTGTTTTCCCAGGCCATAAGAAGGGAACTAGATTGGAAGTGGAGCCACAGGGACATGAATAAGCACCCACATGGGCTGCTAGTGCCACAGGTGAACTCTTAGCCCACTGCATCATGGTGCCCGCCTCAAGATGTAAGCTTTTATACAACTGGAATTATGTGTCCAGCAGTGCATTTGCTGGATTCAATAATCTTTTGTTTTTCAGAAACTGTCATATTGTTTGCCAGAATGACCACACTCCTAGAAACAGATGAAGCCTCCAATGTTGGTATATTTGCCAGTAAGTCATGTATCAGTGATGAATTACAGATTTCATACTGAAGCCAAACAATTCCTCTGACCTAGTCCAACTGTGTGAACCATGTGGACATGTCTCAGAATGAGAGACCTTCCTCTTCCTCAAGCAGAATTTCAGACTAGCCCTACACTGGAAGATGACTGCCTCACATGTTTATTACCCTGGAAAACTTCCAAAGGGGCAAGATGTGGAGATAGAAGACAATGTACTAATCGTCTTGACCCTGTGGGGGCCCACTTGACCCACTTGAGTGAGTCTTTAGTTTTTAACATAGAAGATTGAAACATAAGGATCAGTATAGTGGCACAGTGGGTTAAATCATGGCCTATAATGCCAGCATCCTATATGGGCACTGATTCCAGCCTCAGCTGCTCACTGCTAATGTAGCTCCCGACTAATGGACCCGGGGAAACAGCCCAAGATGGCCCAAGTTCTTGGAGCTCTACAGGCACAGGGAAGACTTGGATGGAGTTACAGGTTCCTGGCTTCAGCATGGTCCAGCTCCTGATGTTGCAGCCATTTGGGGAGTGACCCTCTTTGTTCAGTCCTTCTCTTCCTCCCTCCATTTCTCTCTCTAACCCTGACTTTCAAATAAATGATTCAATCTTTTTTCCCCAAAAAGTCTGAAAAATAAAAAAACTCAAAAATTTGCAAAATGCTTATATTTTATATAGCTGTGCAATATATTTTTGTATATTATTATAAGAGTCAACATTTACAAGTACAATTATAAATAAATCAGTACATTAAACTTAGAAAAAATTGCAACTGAATACAAAAGCCCATTTCTTACATGTTTCGTGTAGCCTACATGCGCAGCATTTTGAAAGTCACCAGTGGTGGGTAAAATGTCCTAGGCCTTCTCATTCACTCATCAGCTCTTCAAACCACATCAGCCCTGCAAGTTTGGCCCTTGATGAGAGAACCTATGGATGTGCCAGGTTTTTAAATCTTCTCTTATATTTGCACTGTGCCTTTTCCATATTTAGATTTGTTTAGATATGCAAATAGTTGTCTGTTACGATTGCATCCAATCATCAGTGCACTGATATGCCGTGCAGGTGTCAGTACACTCAGCCATGGTTGCGTGAGTACAGACTCCCCAAGTGCTGTGTGTTTATCAACCATTGCCCTCTTGTTAATACGTTACCATGTTTAGCATCATCACTTTTTTTTTAATCCTAGCAAGTTTGTGTTGATACTGTATCACAGCCTTGCTCTGCTAGTTCTCTCGTGTCTGGTAATGTTGAACATCTTTGGATGTGCTTTTTTCCAATCTGCATTTTCTCTTCAGTGTCATGTCTATTTATAACTTTTGCCCATTTTTTAGTTTTTTAATGTTGAGTTGGGAGAGTTCTTGGTATAGTCCAGATTCTGAATTTCTTGCTAGGTATGCGCTCTGCAAATATCTTCCACACTTGACAGCTTATGTTTTCATCTTCATAATAGGGTGCTTCAAAAAGGAAATGTTATTAATTTTCATGAAATTCAATTTATTCTTTTTTTTTTTTTTGCTTTTCATCTTGCTTTTTGTGTCATGTCTGAAAACGCTGTGCCAAGTACTAGATGCTAGAGACTTGCTTCTCTGTTGCCTTTTGCAAGTGTTTAGCTTTATGTTTTAGGTTTAAATCTGTGATACATTTAAGGTAATTTTTATAAGATGAGAAGTTTAGGTGTGTCTATTTTTTCAACATTGGTTTTCTAGCTGCTCCCAGACCATTGGTGTAAAGTCTGTGCTTTCTCCGTTAAGTGCTTTTGCAACTTTGCCAAAAATCAATTGGCGATACTTACATGGGGATATTTCTCAGGTCTCTGTTCCATTGATCTGTGCGTGTGTTTCCTGCCAAATACCATAAAAGTATATATTTTGCAGCTGTATAAATGTTGATGTTGAATGGAATGATTTTCCCATTTTCTTCTGCTTAAAAATTGTATTCTAGCTACTTCTATTAGTTTTCCATAGCTTCTCTAATAACTTGCCACAAACATAGCAATAATTTGTCATCTTCCAACTCTGGAGATCAGAAATTAAATGTGGAACTTGTTGGGCAAAAATCGAGACACCAGCAGAACTATGCCTTCTTGGACGTTCCGAAAGTCTGTTTTCCTGCCCTTTGCAACTTCTAGAGGCTGCCCTCATTTCTTGCTTCATGCCTGCCATTTTTTTTTAAGATTTACTTATTTTTATTGGAAAGTCAAATTTACAGAGAGAAGGAGAGACAAAGAAGCATCTTCCATGTATGGGTTCACTTCCCAAGTGGCTGCAATGGGCAGAGCTGAGCTGATCCATAGCCAAGAGCCAGGTAATTCCTCTGGGTCTCCCAAGCAGGTGCAGGGTCCCAAGGCTTTGGGCTGTCCTCTACTTCTTTTCCAGGCCACAAGCAGGTTACTGGAAAGGAAGTACAGCAACCAGGATATAAACTGGCACCCACATAGGATCCTGGTACATGCAAAGTGAGGACTTTGGCCTCTATGCTACTGCACCAGGCCCCATGGCTGCCTTTATCTTTAAATGCAGCAATATTAGGCTGCGACCTCTGGCGAGATCATCTCCTGCCTCTCTCTCACCCTTTTAAGGATTCTTCAAATTGGGCTCATCTGGCTAATTCAGAATGATCTCAAACTTTAAGCTCAGCAGACTAGTAATGTTAATTCCATTCACCTTAGTCCCTCTTACTGTGTGAACTAATATGTTCAGAAGTTCTTGGGATTATGACATTTTAAAATAGGGTGGATGGGGTGAGGGCATCATTCTACTTACTATATGTTTGTAATTGTTTGTCTTTCCATATAAGCTTAAAAATAATCATGCCCATATCTATAAGAAAACATATTTGGACCCACACACAAGCATGTATCAAGTGGGAGGAGCAGAGATATTTGATATATGGAATCTTCCAGTTTGTGAATGGGATGTCTACTTTTTGTTCTGTAACTTCTTTTGTTAGTGTGTTATAGTTTCCAAAACACATAGTTTATACGTGTTTTATTTTACATCAAATATTTCATTTGTGAGCAATTATTAATAGTATTATACATTCAATTATGACTATGGTAACTGCTAGAAATAGAAATACAATTAACTTTTGTAAATTGATATTATATTCTGTGGCCCTGCTAAACTCATTTATTAATACACAATTATGCCATTGGCATATAGGGACAGATTAAGTTTTCCTGATTTACATGTCCTTTATCTACTTTTATTACTTTATTGCTCTATGTTGAAGAACACAATAGAAGTAAATGTCTTTGCATTTTTTGTAGTCTTAAGTAAACAACACACAGCCTGTAACAAGTGTGATTTTAGCAGTGAAAGTTTGGCAAGATATTCTCTGGCAAGTTGAGTAAATTCTCCTGTTTCTCTTTTTGAGGAGTTATATTTTATACCATAAGGGCTGTTGAAGTTTGTGAAAGCTCTTCTATGTTAAATGCTATGACCACTTGATTGTTTTCCCAATAGCCTGATAATACATTGTATTGATTAAATTTCAAACGATAAACTGTCCTTGTACCTTAGAATGAATTGCATTTGATTATATATGTAATCTCCTTTGCCTTTCTAGATTTAAGTACTAGCACATTAATAAAGATTTTGTGTCAATATTCATAAAGAAGTCTGATCTGCAGTTTCTGTCCTTGTATTTTTATCTGGTTTGGTCTGATTGTAATAGTGTAATGCTGGCTTTTCAGGTCAAGTTCTGCAGATAAACCACATGCACCTGGGGATTTCAGTAGATTTTAATAAGAAATCGAATTCATTTGAGGACTATTAGGCTACTTATTTTCTTGTGCTTACTTCAAATTTATTTTGTTCATTTCTGATTTCTTAGGCTGTGAATTTTAATTATAGATTCAGTATTTTTTTCTTTTTCTAATGTAAGCTTCTATTAGTTGATTTCCTTTCTTTGTACTGCTTCAAGTGAATTCCATATTTATGCATTTCACAGCCTTCTATGGCTTACTTGAACATGTTTTATAATTCCATGCTGGTTCACCTGTAGCATTTGGGCGTTCATGTATTATGGTAGTTATTTTGTGGTAGCTATAGGTGTTAGCGCTGCTTAAAAGCAATTCATCACAATCTAGTACCATTAACACATCATTCATTTGAATGAAAGTTAGAGATTTTACCTTTTGATCTTCTATTCTTCTTCATTTTGCACAGTTATCTTAGGTTGTGTCCACCATGTACAAAGAACACTGTAGCACTGTTATAATTTTCGCTTCAATCACAAAGATAATTTAAAAAATTCAAGAATAAGAGTTATCCACTGTACTCGTTCTTCTGTTGCTCCTGTTCCTGATCTATCCTTGTTGATCTCATTTCTTCTCTGTGTTACTTTTCCTGTAACATGTTTCATTTTCTGGCTCCTCATTTCTTCCGTATGGCTGCTGAGGCTTTCTGTTTCTTTGCAGAAGCTTTCTATTTTAATATTTGTTTTGATTGTGTTTATAATTATCATTAGTTTTTAAATACTGCTGTTCCATTCTTATTTCTGCTATTGCTAGCTGAGTGCTGGTATTTGATTAAGGTATTTTTTGCCACACAGTATGAGATCTACTTTATTCTCAGTGTAACGAATCATTTTGAACTGACTCTCAGAAGGATGTTATTCTGTTCTAGCAGACACACTCTTTGGCTAGTCTGATGAGTACAGCATAGGACCTCCTCATTACCGTTACATGGGACTGCATTGTAGCTCCCCTATTCAGCCTCCATTGACTTCTGTGGAGAAAGGAAGTGCTTTCTGCCACCGCTAGCAGGGATCTGGGAATTCTGGTTTGGTCTCTGACCTTGTGGGTGCAGTGCCTGCCTCAGTACTGGTGGGCGTCACTGAACCCCCTGACTCTTCTGAAGATAACTGACAACACCGTAGCAGCTGCACAGAGAAGCTGCTCTCACCACCCATTGCGGATGGACAGGCAATCTTCCCAGTTGGTCTCCACTGACGCATTGAGGAGGTGTTGGTGTGGGGAGGCAGAAAGGGGTATAGAGGGAGGCTTCGGTGTGGCTGAGCCATGGTGCAAGTCTTGGGTCCCGACTCAGCTGACTCTATCTCCACGAGGAAGTGAGGGAGGCATATTAGAACCTCAAGGAAGAGGTGGCATTCTGGCCTCAGTTTGGCCTTTACTAGTCAGATCACCAGAGGAGTCACGTGTGAATGCAGTGGGGAAATTAATGCTTAAATATCTTTATCCCAATAGGTAACCCCTTTCCACATTCTTTGTCTAAGAAAAGCAGACCTCTCTTGCGGCTTTCTTTGCCTGTGTTGTTGGCATCTGTGCATTCTTGACTTCTGCAGTATCTAGTATGGGGCATATAAGGCAAAACCCAACACAAATCAACCAACCAACCAACTAACCAACCAACCAACCAGCCAGCCAACCAGCCAGGCAAAAGTAAAGCAGCAAACTCATCAGTGTTGCAGGCATATGTCTGTCCTCCCCTCTTCACCTTTAGAGCCTTCCGCTGTTTGATGTACCAAGTCCAGGCTACTTAATAGTGCTTCAGGAGAAAGTTCATGTTTCTTTCAGAAAGTGAGGGTTCTGTCGTTTTATGAGTGTAGAAATTGGGTCCAGATTAAAGTTTCAGTCTGAACTGCATTTCCTCCGTCTGTGTTCAGCGAGAAGTGGGAAGGATGCTTGATCCCGTCATGTGCACTCTGCTTTCTTCCATCGCTTGTGAGTGCTGTGGAGAGAAGCGTGTGTGTTGAGTGTGGTGGGGGTCACACTCTGTCCCAAAGGCACCCCTCTCTCCTCCCTGTCTCAGTCCAGCCGCTCTGAGACCGATGCAGCAGCTGACCACGTTAGTGGTGAGGATATGCCCTGGTCACACTGACTTGCTGTGGTTTGATCTGCTGTTAGCTGTTTTCTCAAAGACAGAAAGTGGTCACAGAAGACAGGTGCATGCCATTTCTTTTGAAGGGAAAAGTTAATGTCTTCTGATTATCTCAGACAGGTTAGAATCCCCTGCTACCTCCCAAACTGGTCTTCTTGTAATACAGTGAGGATACCAGATTCAGAAAAACAAACAAAATAAACCTATAGAGTAAAATAAGTGGGAGTTTCGGACAAATAACCAATTATTTTTGATTGTACGTATGTTAAGTGTAATATTTCTAACATGTAAGGGTACTTCACATTCTGTGCAAAATAGAAAAAAAAGTGTACTTTGTTCCAGTTTATTTTTAGCTTTTTATTTGAAAAGCACATTTGTAGATAGAAGGGTAGACAAAGAGAGATATCACCCATCTGCTGGTTCACTACCCGAATGCCACCAGGGCCAGGGCTGAGCAGATCCTAAGCCAGGAGTTTTATCTGGGTCCCTGCCACAGGTTCAGAGGCCCAAGGACTTGAGCCATCCTCTGCTGCCCTCCCTGGCTATAAGCAGGGAGCTTGATGGGAAGTGGAGCAGTTGGGACTAGAACTGGCACCCATATAGGATGCTGGTACCCCAGGCAGAGGATTAACATATGACACTACTGTGCCAACCTCTCAAACAGTGTTGAAGCCCATAGATATAAATGGGCCTTCAAGAAGTTGAGGGAAGATATGTAATATGAGAAAAATGATTCATGAAATCAATTTTTAATCAAGCCTTTTACTAAATCCCCATGAGTTTTTTTTTGGGGGGGGGGGTGGTTACCCTAATACTTGAAGAAGTTACCTGAAGTTTACATATAGTTCTGCATCCTAGGGTTTATCAGCCCCTTTCTCTACCCCTCCCTGGTTGTAGCATGAGAAGACAGGGAGATGCTTAATGGTTTTACAGAACAGATTCTTATGCTGCTTGTTGAGCCCTGGGAGAGAAGTCTGGGCCTAATCGCTTGTAGCCTTTAGAATGCTGGGTAATTAGTACTTCCTTGTTCTTAGCTCTAAGCCTTAATTCTTAGGAAACAGGAAAACTCTTACTCAGCATGCTATTATAGAGAATAGCATTAGCACCCTGTAATCAAATGCTAACCAAATGCAATCATGTTCCAAAATATATAATTCAGGTAATGAACGTTGTGGACACTATGCAGGGGAAACCTCAGGGAGGGCTGGATTGGTTTCTCCGTGCCATTGCTTCTATTTCTTCTCTAGGAGATGAGGTCATGGAACTAGGAGACTTCTGAGAGAGAGATATTAATGAGTTATTTCCTGCTGCCTTAGTGTTTTCACGGAAGACCTGCAGCTGTGGACAATGATAATAGCTAGCATTTATAATTATGGAAAAGAAAATGCTATTAGGGCTTTGCACCTATTTACTCATTTAATCTTTGCTATGCCTTGGATTAAACAGTATTACTATCATGCCCAGTTTACCAACTGAGACAATAAAAGACTGGGAGGTAACATAAATTGGCTGTATGACTTGAGACCCCAGGCAACCAGAGAATATGTCTGCTTGGATGTCACTATGAAGTGCCTGTGCAGATGCATTGGTTAGCAACCCTACCTGAAAGATTCTATCTGAATAACATTTCTAACTGGGGAAGCATTGAGGAGCCTTCTTTGCAGGCAAATCTGAAAAATAGAAACTTGGCGACTGTTCCTATTCCAGGAAAAATAGGAGGATATGGTCCTTCCCCCTAAGCCAACTAGGAGGACTCTGTGCTGTGGGTTGCAAGGCTCAAAATCAAAAAGTAATATGCAAAAATGGACTCACATCTCTATGTCTGCCACAACATAGCATTTCATAACCTCATAAGGCCTCTGATATGTAAGCTAAGTAAAAACACTCTCTAGGTCCTTCCTTTTTAAAATCCTTACTCGGAGATTGTAGGAGTTCTAAGGAAGGAGTGGAATAGATGAAGACATGGAACAAGAAGAGATAGAACGTGTCGTGCTCCTTGTTAATATCCCAGCCCTGCCCTGCTTTCGGGGCTGATGACTGGAAGTGAAGGGAATGGGATAGGGGTACGGTGCCAGGTAAGACACCTGTAGCCCCAGGTGAATGACTAGATTTGGTACTTGTCTCCAGCTTCATGCTAGTGCAGACCCTGGGAACCAGCAACAACGACTCAGCCGATTGGGTTGCTGGTTATCGTGATGGTAGACATGCGATGAACTCCTGGAGTCTGTCCTAACCCAGTTTTGGCCACTGTAGGAATTTGAAGAGTTAACCCAAATGAATAGAAGAATTCTGTTTCTCTTTGAGTCTCTCCAGCTCTTCAATATATTTGGAAAATTGAGTTGAGATTAAGGGTTGATTTTGTAGGTAGGATTGGATTGTCTGTTATTTGAAAATAGAACTTTTTTGTAGTTGAAAACAATTGAAAATCTTTAGTATCTTCCTGAGATGCTATCAAGAAGATGATGGGAGAGATGAAACAAAACAGATCAAGGTGGTACTAGAATAACAGCAACAATGGCAAGTTATCACCGTGCCTTTGTCGGCCATGTTCAAGCTGCCTGACATCTCTGGATCTCCAGTTCCTCCCCCTTAGGATGAAATGGGTGCAGCTGGCGACCTCTGTGCCTCCCCAGACTCCTGCACTTCCTGGGGCTTGGGATGTCTGAGGATGTTCTTTTCCACTGGAATCCATCCCTGGAATCCCCACCTTCCAGTCCTGGTGAGAAGTGGCCATCATTGCTGCTTAGGTCTCTAATGCAATCTCGTTCTCCGTTTATCTCTCTTTCTCTTCCTTCTCTTTGAACTTCCCTTCCTCACAAGCATCTTTCATTTCTCTGTTTAATTTTCTAGGCTCTGAACTCCTTTTCTCTATTTCTGTTTTTGGAACTCAATTTTCCCCCCTCTTTTGACATTGAACATGTTCACCCTTGCTGTGTCCATGTTCATATGTGGGCTCAGCCCAGAATCAACATTTGGCTCTATCAGAGAAAGGGACATGCCAAGCTAGCTCATAAATACCCCGTCCTCTACTCCTAAATGTATTAGTGCCTTGACAGGACGCAATAGCTTCTGTCAGTTCTGTCCTGAGTATTAGTCCCCTTCTCTCTGTCCTAGACCATTGCATAAGAATGATAAAAGGTAATAACAATAATAAAATGAGATGGCAACAGCATTCTCAGAGCCATGAAACCCATAAATGGAAATGTTACAAACATCTAATGTCTTATTATGACTCCCCTAGAAGATAGTTCATTGCTTATTTCAAAACAGGCACAGATGACATCAATGTTTTGATATTTAGATTTCTCAGATGTGCATGCCTACAAACAAGGGAGTTAAACTTTTCATTAACCAAGATTAACATTATGTTCTTATCTACGGAGACCTTTTATCATTAATTCTTGTTTTCTAACCACTTCAATGGATATTCTTTTGCATCATTTGCAGTGCAGTGTAGTGTGATTTGTGTCATTATTAGCTCAAATAACTGAGGCATAGATAGTTTGTCTATACGTGGAAAGGTAACTTTGGGAGCTTGGATTTCCTGCCTTCAGATGCAAGTCCATGTCTTGGATTACTGTGCAAACACATCTGTCTTATGCATGGTTAGGTTTGGGTGGGTATGGTTCACGCAAAGTTTAATGTGGAGGAAAGAACATTTGGGAGCAGCCTTGAGGGAGTGGCATATGGGTGACAATTATCTTGGGTGGGGATGCGTATAGCACACAATTTGAGACACATGCTACACTGGAATCTTTGTAAAATATTCTTACTGTTTTCTGGTGAATTAGAGAACAGAAAGTTAAAACATTTTTCAACTAAAATAAGGCAGATTTTACTGTCTATTAAGGCTTAATAATGTGCCAATAATTCTAGATGCATTTTATTTAATATAAGCAATTATTAATTCTACTTGAAAGACTATTGATGTTAAGAGTAAGAGGTAATATGATTCATTAAAATAAAATATCCATCGGTTACTATAATAACAAGCATTTATTGAATGTAATATGTTATATACATGCCCATATTCATTATCTCAGGATACTGATGCACTTCTGAGATTGCGGAAGGGGAAGCTTTTCATGTGAGAGTTTGAGGAAAAGCAGGGAAGCAGGTAGTTATAAAAGGATCAGTTCAGATGCTGATACAAACTGAATTGGAGAACAAGGCTTTTATGAGTAGTAATGCTGCAATTTGAATGCTCTTGCATGAAAGTTAGATCTTGAAAATCTTCCTCAATTGAAATTTGCATCTATGAAGATGTTCTCCTCTTACTTAGGTGAGGTAGAAGCAAAAATATATAAAAACTTGCACATGTATCAGCCCCTGTCATTGCCACGCTGGTCACTCTGATGGGAAGGGGCGGGGCCGGTAAAGGGTAGGCATTGTTAGGGAAAGTTGCTTTTCCTGGAAACCAAATGTAAAGACAAAGATATTTCCCTTGAATTGTCCTCATTCTCCCCTCCTATTTTATTGATGACTAAATGGGGGAAAGGAGGCCATAGAACTCTCCCATGTACAGCTGGGGAATCTGGCTAATGTGTTGGCTCCATCACACCGGGCTGCTCTGCTCAACCCTCATGGAGGCTCACCTTAGTTTTTCCTCCACAGTGTGTTAGCTGTCTTGGAGTGCTAAGACCATGCAATGGAGCCACCTCACTGCTGAGCTTTGTGGAGGATCCTGGTACAGTGCTTTCAAGGGAACTGGGGACAAGTTTCCCTCTCTTGCTTAGCTGTGATGCTTCTGTTTCCAGTGGCCTTCACTGCACCTGCCAGCAGTGCTGTAAGTCAGCCCGAGACCTCATTGCCTTGACCTTCAGTTGCTTTCCCCATCTCAGTTGCTCAAGGATTTCCAGCTTCCTTTTAGTCCTTCGTGGTGCAATTGGCAACTCATGCCAGTCTCAACTATAGACAATACTCAAAGAACTTAAGATTTTGGTTTAGGTTTCCAATGATAGCACTGTTTACATCTATACATTGTAATAACAGTATTAATCTGTTAAGCACTAAATATAGAAATGCTTTCTGGAAGTTATTGATGCAGTAGTACCATGGTCTGCTCTACTATTGCTTCATTCTGCCCTGGAATGATAGTTGAACATATTACTTGGTGTGCTTCTTTGCGTCAAACTTTCCGTCGTGCTGAGACTCTTGCTGTTTCCTACAGGGAAACTACTCCATGGAAAGGAGAGTTCCAAAGAAGCACTAAAGAGCATTGAGATATCAAAACAGTCCTCAGGAGTTGGGGAGGATGTTAGTGGAAGGGGAGAGCAAGCATTGTGGTCTCTGGATTTTTTTCCCCATGTCATTTTCAAATAATGAATTGATCACTGGCATCTACTGACATGCAATTGAATGAGGTTTTTCATTTTGCATCTTTGTAAACTCAAGAATCTAATGAAAGGTCTTCCTTCACTGATCTTCCTTCCTGTTAATCAGGTTGTCCTGTCTTCAGATCCTGGGAACCTCCATGAGTTGATCCTTTCTCCTGTCTATATTGATGACATAATTAATTAGATGACTTCTTGTTCTTTCATTTGAAATAAGCACAAGGCTCATCTTGAACATTTCCAAAGAGCACTGAGTGAAAAATAGTGCCTACAGATTACTGGCTGGGTACCAAGGATGCTCCTTCCCATGCCTAGGTAACTGTACTCCTTTTCAGAGGATGGAGTGAGAAAATAATTCTTCAACACGATAAAAATAGAAGCTGGTAGTATTGATCTATAATCCAGGCTTACGAGTTTTTTTCTTAAATTTCTTCATTTTTAAAAAGGTTTATTTATTTATAGTGGAGAGGCAGCGTTACAGAGAGGAGGAGAGACAGACAGGAAAATCTTCTATCCACTAATTCATTCCCCAGATCACCGCAGATAGCGGAAGCAGAGCCAATCTGAAGCCAGGAGTCAGAGCTTCTTCTGGGTCTCCCAAGTGGGTGTAGAGTCCCAAGGCTTTGGGCCATCTTCTACTGCTTTTCCAGGCCACAAGCAGGAAGCTGAAGGGGAAATGGAGCAGCCAGGACATGAATTGGCAGTCATATGGGGTCCTGACATGAACCAGGTAAAGATTTAGCCACTGATCCATTGGCTGAGCCCAAATTACTTTGCTTTTAACACTGTTTTCTTACATTCTAAGATTCCCACTTTTCAGGAACATCACAGAACATACTGTTGGAATATTAACAGTAACTCATGTGTTTCATCATACACAGTGTTCAAACAATAGTCTTAGAGTAGCAATAAAGACAAACGCCAGTGTCTGTGAGTACTCATCTTAATATCAAAATGATGTAAATTGTCATATAGACTATTTCATTTGACTTTTGTCTCTTTTATATTTTCTGTTATTTAGTAACAAGTCAAGTTCCTTTTTGTCAATTTCCACTATACTAATACCATTGCAATAAGCTTTGTTATAGGGTCAGTACCAAACATGGAGAAAGACTCTAGAGAATAAAGTTATTTTTGGCAAAAGAAACTTAAGATATAAATACTTGAGGATTGAAAAACAAAGGTCTGACTCATTTGAGAGCCCTTTTTCTTTTTACTCTCTTACAAGGCACAGAAGAAATGAAATTTCACATTTCATAGTCCTGGCAACAGTCCCTAAGGACAAATATACTAAGGGTATTTTAGTATTCATATCCTATATCGTCTAAACTACAGCACTTTTGAGAGTGAATGATATTTAAAAGAGTGTAAATAAATATTATGTAATCATGGGAATCTTTAAAAGTTATGGAAAATACAAGCCAGAAATGAACACATTCTTACGCAAAATATGTTTCAATTAATGCATATGATGATTCAAATTGTTATGAAAATTATTTTGTGGATTTAAAAATTCTTTATGCCAAAAGATGCTTTCTCTGTGGTTCTCATGAGTTTGAGGAACTCCCATTGTATGTAAGAACAGACATGAATCAAATTGTCTATGTATACCTTTTAGAAGGTGTTATCCCAAAACTTTTGAAAACAAAATTTCTCTTAAAAATTGTATTCTATTGAAAGGAAATCTTGAATACATTAAGTTCTCAAGATCATATCAAGTACATCCTAGTTACTGCAGCACAATTCCTATGGTAAGTTAATATTAATACAAAGAGAACTGATTTAATATTGTACCTGGATACAATCCTAAGAATATAATACTCCTTACCACCTCCCTGTGGCCCCTCTACCTGCCCCCTCTCTTCCTATTTTTGGAGATAACACATTTTAAATTTATATTATAGCTACAAAATGACAAATAAGTTCTCCTTTGCATGTGGGAATCTCAACTTTTAAAACAAAGCAAAACCAAAGAAGAAATGTCCATATTTATCAGTATTACTGCAAACATAGTTTTCTTAAACATTGTTTTATATCTTTGTCAAACAAAGAATAATACCCCGGGGCTGGCGTTGCAGAAATGTGGATGAAGCACAGTGCTAGCATCTCATTTGCTTGTAGGCACAGACCCTGGATACTCTACTTCCCATCTATCACCTTGCTAAGGCACCGAGGAAAGCAACAGAAAAACCCGAAGCACTTGAGCCTTTGCACCCACGTGGGAGAGTAGGATGAAGTACCTGGCTTGTGATACCAGTCTGGTCTCACCCTAGCTGTTGTGGCCATTTGGGGAGTGAGTCTACAGATGAAAGATTCTGTCTAGGTCTTCCAGGTATCCTACGTGGCTGCAGGGGCCCAAGGACTTGGGTCATCTTCACTGCTTTCCCAGGGCATAAACAGAGCTGAATCTGAAGTGGAGTAACAGGGGCATGGAACTTGTGTCCATGTTGAGAACAATCTTATTGTAGTTAAAGGACACTCTAGTAAGCATAGATCAGGTTATGCTAAATGAATGATCTTCTCCATTTCCCCTTTTACATTGAATATCTGAAATGTTGGCCAGAATGTCTTACCGATGTAACCGTTGGGCTCCAGGTAGATTTCTGAGGTACATAGTTTTGTTACATAAAATATGCCTAACATGTCATTTGCATTTTATTATGCTTGGATATTTGGCTAAATTTAAAAGCTGCAAAATCATAGAATTTTCTGATCTAATTTTATTTTAGTTCACAATATTAATTTATCCAATTCAAAAAGAGAAGTTACATCAAAAGATTTTTTTCCCAAAACAGCTCTGACTTTTCAGGGTGGAATATGGTGTACCTTTGAATTCTTACTAATTTTTTTCAGTTCTTTTCATGACTTTGTAAGAATACACTTTTTCCATTTTCAGTAATTCCATTTACTTATAATTTCAGATGCTTGAGTTTTGAAAACATTTGGAATAACAATTTTCAAGTCAATTTTGAACAAATTGATAATACATTTTAGAAAGCTTTTGCATAATAAAAGTTGTAACCTACTCCAAGATTCTTATTTCTTAATATCTTATTTTCATTTACATTTTACAGATCAGATATCATTCTTCAAGCACAATGACAATTCCCTCCTTAACCTCCTTCTCCCTCTTCTTTTTTCCACTTTGGAGTTAACATGTTCTAGACCAAGGCAAAATGGTTAATACCTCACAGAATAAGATATTTAACAAGTAAAAGTAAAAACAGTTTTTGGGGAACATAGACAACAGTTGTGAACAATAACTGACTAGAAAAATGACCATTTTACTCAAATACAGTAAATTACAAAGCGATCACAAATCATGTAAACTATAGTACATAACATTTGTAACCACTGACTCGACAAAGATTTAAAAAGAGTTTTACAAAACTATATTTACAGTGATACGGACGTATAGACTTTTTTTCTTTAGCTTTCATACATCAGGGGAAACATACAGTATTTGGTTTTTTGGATCTGGCTTATTTCACTCAGTATAATGTTTTCTAGTTGCGCCCATTTTGCTGCAAATAATAGCATTTCATTCATCTAAATCATGCTCTATTGTGTGTATATACCACATTCTCTTTTTTTCCTTTTTAAGATTTATTTCTTTTTTACTTGAATTCAAAGTTATATATAGAAAAAGAGAATTAGATCTTCCATCTACTGGTTTACTTTCCAAATGGCCACAGTGGCCTGAGCTGTGCCTGTCTAAAGCTGGGTGCCAGGAGCTTCTTCCCAGTGTCCCACGTGGATGCAGGGCCAATGCCTTCAGACCTATTCTGCTGCTTTCTTTTCCTAGGCCATAAGCAGAGAGCTGGATCATAGGTGCAGCAGGTGGGACTGCACCAGGCACCCATATAGGATGCTGACACTATATACCACGTTTTCTTTGTCCATTTGTCTTGTACCAGATATCTTGGCTGACTGCAGATTCTGGCCGTTGTGAATAGTGCTGCTGTGAACACGTGGTGCAGGTGTCTGTCCTGTGTCGAAGTCCTTTGGTATAAGCCCAGTAACCGGATTGCTGGGCCTTACGGTATGCCTGTTGGTGGTTTTAAAGCAAAGTCCTGCACTGTTTTCTGCAGAGGCTGTGCTGAGTCACACGCCCCTTCCCAGCAGTGAGTAAGGCTCTCTTCTTTCCATGTCCCTGCAGCATGCTAGCCCCGTGTTTTGGATTGTTTAGTTAAAAGGTATATATTTAGCATTTCTTGGGTTTAAGATAGATGAATGTTAAGCAGCAATGAAGAAAAACGCTCCCTGCCTATCTGTCTGCTCCATCCTCCCTACCCTCACTCTCTGGATTTTTGTCTCTGTCTCTCTAACGTGTTGCTAATGCTACCTCACTTGTTTGAATAATGTAGTTATGTGGCTTTGCAACCAACTGCAAGCATATGTCTACCTCATAATCATTAAGTTATTTTGCATTTTCTTTTTTTTTAAGATTTATTTTTATTATTTTTTCATTGGAAAGGCGGATATACAGAGAGGAGAGACAGAGAGGAAGATCTTCCGTCTGATGATTCACTCCCCAAGTGAGCGCAACGGTCGATACTATGCCGATCCGAAGCCAGGAGCCTCTTCCGGGTCTCCCACGCGGGTGCAGGTTCCCAAAGCTTTGGGCTGTCCTCGACTGCTTTCCCGGGCCACAGGCAGGGAGCTGGAAGGGAAGCGGGGCTGCCGGGATTAGAACCGGCGCCCATATGGGATCCCGGGCGTGCAAGGCGAGGACCTTTAACCACTTGCGCCACCGCGCCGGGCCCTATTTTGCATTTTCAACAACATTTTATTAATGGAAAGGAGTAGATTTTATGTATTTCAAAGATACAATTCCAAGAATAAAAAAACACTTATTCTTCTCTGCCCTTTCTTTCTTTCCTTTTTTCTTTTAATTTTTGCTGTAGCATACTTTGACTTTACGCTTACTATAGTCCTGTATTTCAAAGGCATTTGCATTCTTGTCATCAAAAAATCATTTTATCAGTAGTGTTGTAGTTCCACTGAATGTGTGATAGCTTTTATCATAAATAATAATAGATACTTTATCCTTGAAGAAATGAGTGTCAAATTTTTTGATTTCAGGTTTGGATAAAGAAATGAATTATGACTGAAACTGACTTTGTACAGAATTTCATTTTTCAAGTGTTTGAAAAGTTCTTTTGATGGAAGTTCTTTATCAACAGTTACTTTTTTCCCTTTTCATAGATTTGCAAGTAAATATAGAGTCAAACAGGAGCGACGTTCAGTTGAGCTAACTGGAAGGCCGTGCTGTGTGGATGGAATATGCCTGATGCAGCTGTGGGTGCAGAATCATTCTCTGGCATGATTTTGTTAAAACCAATCCCAGCTTTGACAAATACGCGAGACCCGCTTGGGATGCTCTGAATCCTTGGGTTCTTGCAGTCAGGGATTTTTTATCCAGCCAGTGGTGGCTGCTCTTGTACAGAGAATCACCAGGTTTAGATTAAGCTTAAATTTCCTTGAATGTACCCTTTAGCTCTGGAGATAATTTCTGGGATTTAAATTTCATTGTGAAGTAAATCATGTTTACAACCACATGATAACACAGGAACTCTAGCAGTGTGGCAATCAACGATGGGCCGGGTGGAACGGCGGTGGGGGGTGGAGGGGCATTCAGGTGACTGTGTGGCAATCAACGATGGGCCGGGTGGAACGGCGGTGGGGGGTGGAGGGGCATTCAGGTGACTGTGCATACTCTAGGGAATGCCTTTCCATAAATATTTCCTAAGGGCTATTTTTCTATGCGTCCCACAACTCCCTGCTGACAAGTGAACAGCTTTGCATTTCACAGGCCACAGCACATGGTGCTAATGGCAAGCGCATCAAGTAGCAGCAACGTACAATAGGCCCAAGCAGTTCTTGCCCTCACTACTCATGAGCAGAAGGAGCCAGATGCATTAGAACCCCATCGATTGTGTTAGTTAAATTGTGTCTGCTAAGGGACACGACAGGCTAGGTAATGACTCTGTTCATTACATAGAAGCACAAACTGGAATCTTAACAAACCCACTCAGATGATTATATTGAAACTATTAATAGGAAGTCTTAACAATAAAATATGGAGGGCAGGTATAAATTGGATGAAATGTTACAACAGGCAGACACCAATAAAGAGCCATGAATTTTGATGAAGACTATTCAAGCTTCCTTATCTTTAGTTGGAAGTACATATATGTGTCTATTTTTATATTTTGTGTTTTAGCCCCTAAAAGAATGGACTGGGGCCTGGTGCAGTAGCCTAGTGGCTTAGGTCCTTGCCATGCACGTGCCAGGATCTCATATGGGTACTGGTTTGTGTCTGGTGGCCCCGCTTCTCATCTAGCTCCCTGCTCGTGGCTTGGGAAAGCAGTAGAGGACAGTCTGGCTTGTATCCATGTGGGAACTTGAGGGGTAAAACAGTGAATGGAGGATCTTCATCTCTGTCTCTCCTTCTCTCTATAAATCTGAATTTTCAATAAAAAAAAATAAATCTTAAAAAAAAAGATATGTATCTTAGAACTCTTGCAGCCTTCTCTGAACCTGAGTGTTGGTATTCATAGGAGGAAACTGGTAACATGAAATATGGGTGAAAAACAGACAGCCTGAACCAGAGAGGACATGGGATAGAACAGGATACTCGGCAGATCTCCAAGTATCACCTGCTCTTTCAGATGCATCCGGGACGACGTGCAGGTGGCAGCACCTTTCATCACCATTGGCTGCTGTGAGGAAGAAAAGATTTCTCCCCTGCTCCTTTCAGGTAGAAACCCCTGACCCTGGCACAACCTTCCCAGCTTTCACAATGTAACCAAACTCCATTTGAGATGGGTACTAAGCTATGGTAGGAGTCGGACACACTGGGGCTTTCTCTTAACATTTCTATCCAAATGTCATAAGCCGACTGAGGTTGGCAAGCCCTGGTGTCTCAGGGAAGCTTGGCAGAATTCTTTCTCTGCTTCCAAGTTTAGTAGGATTACTGGACTCCAGGGCCCACTTGATCAGTCCACAGGTGCTATGGGTCAGATGTGACTGTGGGTGAGAAAGGCAGGAGCCTCAGAAGGGCATCTGTGTATGCTTTGAACTTCTGCGAGTGTTCCAGCTTGTTCTCCGGGGAGGCACTCTGTGTTGAGGTATTACACATTGTGGGGCTCCAGATTAAACGGTTATGGCCCCTGTTCCTGTCTGTTGCATGTGCTTTTTGGGAATAGGCTGAGGAATCTGTTGGAGTGATTGACAGGGCAGCATTCAGTTCCTCCTGGGTCCTGGGTCTTCGAAATCATCACCTTTGGCTTTCAGCTCTAGGCAGTCTTAGAACTCCACAAACTGCTCTGAGCTGCTCTGAGCTGCCCTTTCAGAACTCTTTGAGTCTTGTGAGAGATCCATGATACTTTGCCCCACACTCTATGCAGCCTCGACTTTCTTCCCAGCTGTCACAGGGATGGGTGTACAAGTCTGTCTCTGCTTCCATACTCCAGATTGTCAAAGGAATTTCTTGTGCGTATATACCCTACTAGGCTTACGGGGGCATTTCTCAAAAATCATTGATTGTCAACACCATGTGTGGATGAAGCATTGATTTACCATTCATTGGATGCCATTTTCATTCATTCCCCAAAGGGGAATATGTATCTTCATTTGCCCCCAATAGCCTCTCTTTCAAGAGAAAGGCCAAAGGAAACCTATCAGAATTATTGATCACACTTCAAAATCCCTGAAACATTTCTTTTCCATCTTACTTGAGAACCTTTCCTAACATCTTACTCAGACTTTACTTAGACTTTAAAGGTCATGTGCTTCGCCCTGTGCTTATCTCCCCTGAAGTGTTACAGTCTCACTGCTGGTGGAAACCTTTGCCATCATATATGACTGACTGAGAAGTCCTCAAAGTGTTTGCAGTCGCAAGTCCCATTGAAAGTCCGCCTGTGTTAAACTTGGTTTGTCTGGGACCTGTGGTGGAGTGGACCATTGAGTTGGGGTCTTCTTTGTTCTCACACTTAGAGGTTTTTCAGCTTATTGTCAAGGAATTGATCCTAAAAACCAACTGCTCTGATGAGGTTATATCCCAAATGATCTACAATTATATCTACAAGTGACTGATAGAGAAGCTCTGAGGGTTCCCGAAGTTACACTGGGAGCCCCAGGCCTCTTAATGCAAGGTGTCCCATTTGTACGTTAGCAGATCGTTTACCTCTCAATGTGCCACACGTTAGAGAACACTGCAAATGCTTCCTTAATTTTTAAAAAAATATTGCTTCATTATTAGAGACAGAGAGACACAGAGGTTTTCTTTCCTGATTGCTCTTCAGTGGTTGGGGTGGGGCCAAAGAAGAGAGCCTGGCATGCAAGCCAGGTCTTTGTGTCAGTGCCGGAAACCCAACTGCTTGAGCCATTGCTGCCACTCATGGTGTCTACTGGAAGTAAGGCTTTGTGTCATCCTCAATTGCTTTCCCAGGCCACAAGCAGGGAGCTGGATGGGATGTGGGGCTGCTGGGATTAGAACCGGCACGTGCAAGGTGAGGAATTTAGGCACTATACTACTGTGCTGGGCCCAAGAAGTAGGTGTCTTATTAAACACAAGCCTAAGCTGCCTCACTGTATATTTTGATTTTTTAGTGAAAGAATAATTTATGGTCAATGAAATACTCATATCATGTGTATAGTTTGATAAGTTTTGATAAGGTCAGACCCCTTATTAAGACACAGAACATACAACTCACAGGGTTACCTACCCTTGTAGGAAATAATTTTTGTTTTTGGTACCATGGATTAATTATTTGCTATTTTTTTAAATAAAATTTTATTTTGACATTCTTTACATAGTTAATTAGGGTAAGAAGGTTCAGGAGCTACAGGAAAGTGGATAAGACTAGTATGTTTTCCATATTGTTACCTTCATGTTTAAAGGGGGGTATGAAGGGAGAAGGCCCACCTGTTTTCCCACCCTCCCCAGGTCCCGGATGTAGGGCATGCTCTGAGGTTCTTGCTCAAGTGGTTTTGATATTGCAACAGTTATGAATTGCTGTCAATCTTGCCACTCCAAGCACTATGAGGTCTTCGAAAAATCCACTGATTGACATAGTCCATCATAGCTGAGATGGTTGGTTGACCTGTTCTGTCTTCTCTCTTTTCTTCATTAGGGTTCTGAGTCCAGAATTTAGATTAGGAAGATCTCCAAAGAAACTTATTGTATGTGCTAACAAGTACAGGGCCTGGCACCGTCCATCGCTCCAATCAGCTGGTGGTTGCAATTGCTGGGTTGGTTCTGTTTTCACTCCCGACTTCCACTGGAACCAATGGGTGTTGCAATCCAGCCTGGTTCTGCCCTGTACATACTTGGCCCTCACATAAACCAGTGGGAGCTGCAGCCTAGTTGGAGCGACCCACAATAACCCCCACCAGGCCCACCCCCTATCCTGGTTTGCCAGTAAGTGTAGCAGTAGTCCAGTCTGTCCCACACCCCATTCCACCCCAGCCGCTATCTTAGTTTTATGTCCTCCTGTGGAAGTGGTAACCCAAGAGGGATGAGCCCACTTCCCTCCCAGGCCTCTCCCACTCCCAGATTCCAGCTGATGCTGCGTCTAAGCCCAAATAACCCTCGCCCACTTTAATTTTGTTTGCACCAGTAGGAATAATCCGCCCAGCCCAGCTTTTCCCTGATCTAGTCCACATGAGGCGCACAGGTGTGGTAGCTCTGCCTAGTCTGGTCTGCCCCCATCCCAGCCTATGCTCTCCTGCGGAAGTAGCTGTCCAACAAAGGAACCCTCCCTTATTCCCCTGCCGGCTTTGCCCACTTCCTTTCTTGTTCTCAGGCTGGTTGGGCGCTGTGGTCCCTTCCAGTACAGGCAACCTCACCTCTGCATTCCATATTGTGCACTAGTCTTTGTTGCGACCGACCCTGGGTCGACCCACACTGGTACCTGGATTTGCCAGTGGATGACGTGGACAGATTCATCCTGGTCTTGCCCCCACATCTGCCCATTTTATGCCAGTGTGTAGCTTTCCATGGCCTTTTCTGGGCTGTTTCTTATCATGTTTCTTGAGCTTACCTGCCGGGTCTGTGTGTCCTGCCAGAGGAGTTGCCCAGGCTCCTCCATCAGAACCTCTCCCAATGCCAGGTTTCACGCTTACCAGTGGGTCCATGAGCCAACCCTACTCAGTCCACCTCCTGTCTTAGCAGGAACTGTGGCTTTTCCTGATTGGCCTTCCACCCAATCTGGTTCTTGCTGTTGGGTGTTCCAGCCCAGCCATGGTTTGTCCATACCCACGTATGGCTCACACATGGCTCAGTAGGGGTTTGAGACCTTGCCTAGTCCATCGCACATCTTCCCTGATCCTCCAGGACACCAGGGGATGTTGGGGTCCGGCCCGGTTCGGTGCTTCCAATCCCAGTCCACACTTGTGCCAAGGGAGACTACAACTGTTTCCAGATCAGAACGCAGCCCCCCTTCCAGGCCACGGGCCTCTTGGTGGGAACCTCAGCCCAGCTAGGGTTGTCCCCTTTGCTTCCCAACTGGGTCTGTTCCCAGCCATAGATCACTTGACCGCCAATGGATGCTCTGACTCAGCTTGGCACAGCCATTCCCCTGTCCCAAATGCTGCCATAGACACTGTGGCTTAGCATCCCTGGCTCCCGCAGACCAGCAGGTACAAGAGCCTAGCTTGGCATGACCTCTGCTCCCTCCTGGTTTCTAGTTTTACTTGTGGGCTAAGGTTTGCTCAGTCATGCCTGATCTACTCTGTTCCCTTACCAGTTGACATATTAGCCAGCTGTTGGAGCTACTTTTGCAGGACAAGCCCCAAGCCATAGCTTCTGCGTGGACTGGTATTTGGTGCTCAGCATTGTTAGTGATTACAAGTTTTACAAAGGAAGAGTTACTGCCTGTTTGAGGTCCAGAAAGCACAATGGGTTCAACCTGGAGCTAATTAAGCAGCAACTCAAAGAACCAAATCCCCAGAGCTCCCAGGCTGGGCAGCCAGCAGGCGGAGCCTGGCACCAAATGGTACACTGGCCGCCCGGGAAACAGCTCAGCACATGGCGGCTGTGTGGGATCCAGGCATGAGACGCCCCGTCCTGAGACCCACCAGCTGCCAGGAGGCTGCTGGAGGTTTAAATAACCCAGGCCCAAGGTCGCGCCCCTCCCAGATCCCATTCACCGCCCCATGAAGGTGGCGGGTGGGTCCCGGACCTGCCCAGTCCCGGAGGCCTCCCCCCTTGGTTATTTGCTATTTTTAAGTATGCTTTCTGAAAGGGCAAACACACAGCATCAAAGAGACAGAGCGAGAGTGTCTTACTCCCCAGATGTCTGTGACACGCAGACCTGGGCTGTGCTGAAGCCACATCCTGAAACTCAGTCTGAGTACCCATGTGAGTACCCATCAGGGTACTTGTAATCAGGAAGTTGGCTCAGAGAAACAGGAGTGTAAGTCTGGCACTCTAAGACTGACGTGGGCATCCTAAGTGTCATCTTAACCATTGTGCTCCCGATTGTTGGTTTTTAAAATCATCTGGTTCAAACTGCCGTTCCATGTTGTGTCAAAGATTTCGTATCTGCTAATTCAGGGTGAAGATCTGGCAGCTGTTCTGGTTTTCTCCCTATGACTATATGTAAATATACATGAATAACCAGTGAAAAAGAAACTGTGTGAAACCATTTCAGCAAAATGCGAAGTCTAAATCGCAAAATAGAAGATAGCCATTTTCCAAACTGTAACGAATCTAGGCATAAAACCCTGGTCACCGTTAATATCGCTAGGGAAAACACCAGAGATTGTGTGCCTTTCAGAGAAGAGCATACTGGGATGTGAGAAGTATTTCTGTCCAATCTGATCAAGCCTTCTGATCCAAATGCAATTTATGGAAAATTCAGAGAACAATGGAACATGTTAATGGACATGATGGGGATATGATTACCAAATTGTAAGTGATAAAACCTTTCACGGGGCAAGTAACCTTGTCCCTTGAGTTGCAACTTGCTTTGGTGGGGTTGAGGAGAAGGTATAGATGGAGAGTAGAGTTACAAGATTTGGGAGACAAATCAATCAGTTGAAGTATATAGTCATTATTCATATCCTAGTATGAACAAGTGACTGTTTATACTCATAGATTGGATAGCTCTATATTTGATGATAGTGGGGGATGCTACAAGTTGTTAAGTATAATATTCCTGCTATGCTTTTTAAAAAGCTGCAACAAAGTGGTTAATACAAAATGGAAAAAGTATGTTTAGTCATATACCTACACTATTTTTGAAATTAATAAAAATCCATTAGAGTAGAAAAGTCTCATAAAAAAATCCTGAGTCTTTTAGGCAGCTGGAACTTAGACTTCTAGAAAACTTTTGGCACTTATTTATTTTTTTTTCTATTGGGTCAATATTTCATACAAAAAATAAAGTATATGAAGTTTCCACAGACAACTCAAAGTCACTTGAATCTGAATCCTGGATTCCCGTTTGATGCTTCATTTGATTCAGTGGATACTCCCATAGAGATTCCATGATCTAGGGAATCCAGGAACTCTGTCCACTGATAATGTTAATTACAAAACACAATCTGTGTTATTTTCCCAAACAGAAGAGAACATTCCTTCTGCAATTGTCTTGATTCTCAAGAAGTCATATGAACAATTATTCCCATTTCGTGGTGTAGAACCTTAATGTAGTGCTCAGACTTGCTGAAAACCACACGATGGACACAGCTCTCCGACATCTCATAGCCAGAGATCTTGATGGAGGTTGAATATCATGAACCATGAAATTCATGCTTAGTCTTCCTCCTTTTTGATTTTGAACCTTTAGTCATGAAGCAACCAAGAAGATTTTTCATAGAAGGCCATGGAGATCTTTCCTGGTCTACTCTAATCATACCTTAATATCAAAAGCATCACTGTGAAGAAGTTAATCTAAAGCAGAAGAAACTTGAAAGAAAGGAGAGAAATGGAGAGTGTAAGGGAGAGAATCTGTTCTAGGTATTGGGGAAGACACATTTATAAATACTGTACTTCATCACGTGTTGGCAAGGAACTGGACTTGGGTATTGCTACAGACGAAGGACTTGGAGCCCGGAAGAGTCTGCACAGCTCACAGATGCCAGAGTCAGGATTAGAACACAATGCTCCTTACTTCCAGCCAGGTCTCTTCCTTCTACTGCTACTTGACTCTGGAACTCTGACTCAGGTTGGCTCAGATCCTTGCAGCTGGCACCTCCCTGAGAGACCACCCAAGTGCGATCTTCACACCCCTCAAACTGACATTCTGCTTCTGGTGTCCCTTGCACAGCTCCTTGGAAACAGCAAGTTCTGTTTTTAGAAAAAGAGTATCTGTCAAAAGCATCGTGTTTCTGGGCTGACAGCAGAGAGAACGTATGTTGGCTTCCATCTGGGAACAGAGCAGTACAGATGGAAAGACTTTCTCCAACCTTGAAAAGTAAAAATAAAAAAGCTTCTGCTGATAAGGTTAATGATCAAAGAGGAAGAGAAAAATTGAAGGCTTCCTGGCAATGCCATATGCCACAGCCGTTTCAGATGCAAGCTGAGCTCAGCTGATGGACTTCATACCTTTTCCCATTTTACTGTTCCCAAGTCTTTCCTCCTCACCTTCGCCAGACACAGTGACTTCCATCTATGTGGGTGCCTCATCATGTTTTTCAAGCTGCACAGATGACAAAATTCTGCTAACCTACATTCTAATAAAGCATCCCTTTCCCAAGAGTGAGATGTGAAAAGGATATAACACTTAAAGCATAATATTAATGTTAGTTTATTTAAAAGTTCACAAATGCAGAAGCTGAGATCCAGAGAACCTAAATGACTAACAAAACACAACAAAACAACAGTAAGAAAGAAATCTACAACACCATGAAGTTAAATAACATGCTGCTAAGTGACTATTGTGCTATTGAAGAAATGAAACAGAAAACGAAGAACCTTCTTCAAGAAAATGATACTATTGTATGACCCCGTGAGTCATTAAAAAAATTTAATGAGAAAAAAATCTGTTTTGAAGAAATGAAAATAAAAACATCAGAATCCATGAGATATAGTTTCCACTGATCTTTATTGGTGAAATGTATCTTCTGTGGGCAACAGATAGATGGGTTTTGTTTTTTATTTAATCCGGTCTACTATTCTATGACATTTGATTGATGTTTTTAAGCTGTTTACATTAGGGTTAATATGAACAGGTGGCAATTTGGCCTATCATTTTAGGTATGGGTTGTTCATTGTTTGGTTTAGTCTTCTGTTGTCATTTTACTGGGATGTTCTTCACACTTGCCTTGTGTTTTGGTGGGTGCTATTTCTCTTCTCTATCAAGAGAACATCTTTAAGTATCATTTGGAGGGCAGGTCTGAAAGAGGCATATTCTTTGAGCTTTTCTTTACTGTGGAACGATTTTGTTTCATTTTCAAAGAGAAAGGAAAGCATTGTCGGGTACATTGTTCTGGGCTGCCGGTTTTTTGCCTCTAGAATCTGGGATATGTCATTCCACTCTCTTGTGGCTTGTAGCATTCCCTGTGAGAGGTCAGCCGTGAGTCTGGGTGCCATTCCTCTATAGGTCAATTGATGTTTTTCATGTGTGCTTTGAAGGATCCTTTCCTTATGTTTAATTGAAGAGAGCTTGATTATCATGCGTCGTGGTGAAGATCACTTTCGGCCAGGTTTCTGTTGGGAGTCCATGCCCCTCCTGTTTTGTGTTTCCCAATTCTTCTTCCAGATTAAGGAAGTTTTCCTTTATTATTTTGTTGAATGCATTTTTTAACCCATTTTTTCTTTCTGCACCTTCTGGAACTCCCATAATTCTTATATTTGGCCTTTAAATAGTGTCTCTTAATTCTTAAATACTTTTTTTAGCCTGTTGCAGCTCTGCTTCCAGGTTTTTGATTGTTTTCCCATTGTGACAAGACATATCTTCCGATTCTGAGATTATTTTGCTTCAATCGTTCTATTATTGAGATTCCCACTGGATTTTTAATTTGCTCTATTGTGTCCTTCATTTCCAATAATTCTGCTTCATTTTGTTCTAGTGTTGCTATTTCCTGTGTGACATATTCCTTAAATTCCTGCATGTGAGTCTCATTGTTGATAAGACACTTTATAGGGTCAGGTGCAGTAGCTTAGTGGCTAAAGTCCTTGCTTTGAACATGCTGGGTTCCCCTATGGGTGCTGGTTCTAATCCCAGTAGCCCCATATCCCATCCAGCTCTGTGGCCTGGGAAAGTGGTTGAGGATGGCCCAAAGCCTTGGGACCTTGCAACTGCATGGGAGACTTGGAAGAAGCTCCTGGCTCCTGGCTTCAGATCAGCTCATTTCCGGCCATTGAGGTCACTTGGGGAGTGAATCATCAGATGGACAGGTTTCTCTGTCTCCCCTCCTCTTTATATATCTAACTTTCCAGTGAAAATATATGAATATTTTTTTAAAAGCTTTATAACAAGTGTTTTGAATTCTGTGTTCTCCATTTTCTTGATGTGCTCCTCTGTTAACTCTGAGGTTGGCAAAGGCTTTGCTTTTTTGCAGAGGAGTCTTCAGTAATATTCATTGTACCACTGTCTCTTCTTTTGCTCTTGGTCATTGTACTTCTGGTTATCAGATTCTTCTGCTTAGGGCAGGTTTCTAAGCTGTGCTACCCACGGGTCTACGGTTGGCTTTTATTTATTACATTTGCATCTGGTTCTTTGTTTGCAATCATTTGTGCTGCTGCCTCCACTGAGTTTCAGGCTCTTGTGTTAGATTTCCACCACGGTCTCTGTAGCCCCAGCTCCCGGTTCACCGCTCTCCAACTGCAGTGATCCTGTGCTGAGGCTGCACCGCTGTCTGTACAACCTTTCTCCTACTTTTGTTTTGAGCAGTTCCCAGGATTAGGGAGACACCAGGTGTCCAAAATAACTAGATTATTGGTGATCCTGATCTTTCCAGAATCTCTGACTATTTGCTCCCAGCTCAGTTTATACACAGCTCACTGTTGACCCTCCAGTTTGTGCCACACACACACTGATCTGCCACTGGGGGATTTCTGGATCTGCTGGCCATTAGGTCTGGGGGCTACCTGGACTTATTTTGGGTGGATACTGTAGGATGCCACATTGATGCAATCCGTGGAGCCAGAAATGATTTCAAGCCTCGCTCAGTGCCTGCACAATCCAGTCCCATAGCCTTTGCCTGCCTGTGCAAAATGGCGCCCGATACAGCTGTGGTGGGGAACTGGGATATCAAATCTACCCTTTTTTCACATAGCCTGTTTGAGATCTGCTGCCATTCTCTCTGCTCCTGGTCGAATCAAACAGATCAGCAGGATGGGCATTTCTTTGCCTGGCTTCACTCGCTGTGCTCCCAGTTAACTCCCCTTCCCACTTGGCTCCCGGTGGATCTCCTGCCATCGGTGGAACTCAGATCGCTGCTTACTGGGGTGTCTGTTCACTGCAATTCCACACCATTCCCTCTGCTGCTTTCCCAGGTTGGTCAGTCTCCAGGTGCCCCTCTGCTGTTGGTCTGGCCTCTCCTATCGCCTGGAATGTTCTCTCTGTTTCATCCAGGCTAATCATTCTCTGTCTGTCTAAGCGTGTCCTTTTTCTGCTCTGCTGTCTTGATTAATCAGTTTGTAAGATTTTTTTGAAATCTAAATATATTCTTACACTATAATTTAACAATCATGCCAATTATCATTTGCTTAATAGAGTTGAAAACTTAATGTCCATGCAAAATTCTGCACATGGATAGTTCTAACAATTCTATTTGTAATTGTGAAAACTTATCTAAATGTCTCTCTGGCTGTTGGAGGGTATTGTAGCCATTATGAAATACCCTTAAAACATAATGTTCTCCAATGTCTATAGGAAAAAAAAAAATGTTCCCAGAGCCCTATGTGCTGGAGTTTCATCAGAACCTAACTAATTTAAGAGAATAGAAATGCCAAGTCTCCTAAGAGGTAAGGAACAAGATCAATACGGGGAAGGACTTGAGAAAGTCACAGCTGAGGGCACAGACTCAATGAAAGGAAGCCATGCAGTCATAGGACTATGCAGTGTTCACGCCCCCCACACCTCTCTTCCACACTGATAGCACTCCATAACACAGGAGCATGACACCCCGGAGGCATAATTTGGAATTATGAAATGTGTTTTAGTTTTTCACCAACATATTGGGAGCCTAATATGTTTAATTTTCATTCTCTATTCAACACAGGGCTTGGAAAAAAAAAAGAATAGAATTCTAGTTTCCAAACTGTTCATTGTCAGAGATTCATGTACACAACCATAATACAAGGTAGTAAGTTTTATGGGAGTGATTATCTTCTAATAGGAAATATGCCAAGTGCTGTGCATATGTGACTATTGCCCCTCACAGCAGCCTACTGTCATAGACACGGCGACATCTCATTTTGTAGATAAGAAAACTGCTTCAGAGAAGCTGTAAGGTCACAGAGTTGGCACACAGTGTGGCTCACGTTTGGGCACGTGGAATCTGAGTTGAGAGCCCAAGGCGCTAATGATGATCTGTAATGTTCATGATCAAGACAAGCACGTGGGCAGAGAGCAGCAGCAGTTGGAGATGGTGGGACTGAGAATGAGAGGGTCCTTGAATCTTACTGATGAAGATGGTTGTCAACGGATTTCTCCCTCGTTGTTTGCTCATATGTATTTATTCTATGAAGCTCTAGGATTTCTCTCGGACAAGTGTTCACTGCCTTTTCTGAGCTAGGTTGATGTTTGCCATAAATCTGAAACAGCATGGTTGGGCTGAGAAGCTCACACGGACAGCAGATGCCCTCAGGTGCTCCTGTTGCAGATAAACATTTGTGAATTAGTTGATGCTGAAATGTCTCAGCAAAGGACAGTGTGTGAGTTAACCCAAGGGGGGTGAAGAGCTCATTCCGTATTCTATTTATCAACTCAAAACATGCTAAGCATATTAAATGACAAAGGTGATGGCTAGATGTGAAATTATGGCAAGATATTCCAAATTGTAGGAGATGAGCAAAACAAAATCTACCTAAATTTAAACTGATTTCTGTTATTACTTGTTTTGAGTGTGTGTAAGAGTAAAATTGCCAAGTTAAAATTCCTTCCATTTCAAAATAAATGCACAATGAATTTAAAAGGCCAAAAGTATTCCATTCTTACTTTCCCATTTAACCTTGTCTCTTAGCTGGATCCGCAAGATGATGGAAACTTTAATTCTCTTGCTGAGAATTAAAATTCTATTGACTTATGACATGCTCACTTCTTGTCTCCTGAGAACATGCTTGATTAATGGTAGATGTTACAACAACTTTTGCTTTAGAAGAACAGTTAGCTGTGCATCAAGGTAATGTACTGAAAGACAGGGCACCCATGAATGCACAACTAGCTGAAGGATGAACTTGGCACCCCTTGCAGTGAGAGCTGGTAAGATCTAATTAGCCGAGTAGAGATTGAGAGCAAGAAAACAAGACTTGTGACACCACAAGCCCCTTTATCCACAGCGTTGCGTTGTGTAGCTTTAGTTATCCATGATCAACTAGGATCAAAAAATTAAATCCTAGAGAAAAAAAAATTTGACTGAGTACCACGATGGAATCCACACATCCTGCCGGAGACAGAAGTTATGTCCTTGTCGTATGTACCCACACCGTATGTGCTACCTGCCTGCTAGTCAGCGTATCATGGCACTGGACTGGTGTTCAGGTAACCTTTATTTTGCTTTGTAATGATCCCAAGGCACAAGTGTAGTAAAGCCATGCATGGCTCCTTTTAAATAAAAAGTGCAAGTTCTGACTTAATATGAAAACAATCTGTATGCTGAAGAGACTAAGATTTATGGTAAGAATGAATCTTCTATCTGAAATTGTGAAGAGGAAAAAGGAAATGCATGCTGGCTTTCGGTTGCACCTCAAACCGGGACAGCTATGAGCACAGTACATGGTAGGTGCTTAGTTAAGGTGGAGAAAACATCAAATAACGGAGCTCTCAGATCTCAGGCATTCGCTGGGTTCAGCTGGGGGGTAAAAAGCCCCAGAATGAGGATTGAAAGCTCCAGGGGAGATGGAATTGAGGCTGATGCCTATGGCATATTCAGGGACGGGAATGTCCTGGAGGCCAAGACTGGACTGAAACAACACGAGCAAGTTAGATCTCTAGCCATGACCACGGCAGCGACCAGCGCTCCTGTGAGTCCTTGCTCATGTTTTACCTCTGCAGAAGGAGGTGCTTGTTTCAAATTATAATAAAGCAAAGCTTCACTATGAGACTGTCCCAGATTTGAAGTAATCTACATGACATAATCTTCAAGGATCAACACAAAGCCTTCCTAAATGCATGCTCCACCACCCTGCCCCCTCACACTCCCCACCCCACCTTCCCTCCCTTTTCTGGCAGGCTTTATCTAGTGATATCACAGGGAAAGCATTTTAGAAGAGTTGCTGAGTGCCCAGTGCAATAGTCGAGTGACTAAATTCCTTGCCTTGAATGTGCCAGGATCCCATGTGGGCACCAGTTCTAATCCCGGCAGCTCCACTTCCAATCCAGCTCCCTGCTTGTGGACTGGGAAAGCAGTCAAGGATGGCCCAAAGCCTTGGGACCCTGCACCCACATGTGAGACCCAGAGGAAGTTCCTGGCTCCTGGCTTCAGATTGGAACAGCACTGCCCGTAGCGGTCACTTGGAGAGTGAATTGTCAGACGGAAGATCTTCCTCTCTTTCTCTCCTCTCTGTATATCTGACTTTGCAGTAAAAATAAATCTTAAAAGAAGAGTTGCTGAGTTACAAAATCAAAATGTATCATCAGAGAAAATGGCGCTCCAGGGAGCCCTTGGCACATGAAGCTGAGATGAGTTGAGCCAGTTTGACTTACATTTCCATGCTTGGGATCTAAAGGGTGGGAAAGCAGGTGAGGCGTTGCCTTGGTGCCCTCAAGCTTCTGTTTGGCTCTGCAGCTGGCGTCTGTTCCTTCTCACTGCAGCCTTGCAAGGTGTGTACACTTAGAGAGCTTTGCTCTTCACATCCAAGGAAGAACTGTCTGCTTATTTGGCTGCCTCGCACAGATGTTGCTTTCTCTCTGGAAGCATCTTGTCTGTCATTCAGCAGAGAACAACCTGGAAGGATAACACTACTGTCTCTTGAAAGCTCGTGAAATGTGTGTTATGAAAAACCAAGGCGTGGATTTCAAAATTTTTTACACAAAACTAATCATTTATTTTGTATTTTGTTAAAGATTTACTTATTTATTTATTTGTTTATTTATGAAAAGCAGATATACAGAGAGGAGACACAGAAAGAAAGATCTTCCATCTGCTGGTTTACTCCCTAAGTGGCCGCAATGGTTAATGCTGAGCCAGTCTGAAGCCAGGAGCCAGGAACTTATTTCAGGTCTCCCACACAGGTACAGGGTCCCAAGGTTTTGGGCCATCCTTTATTGCTTTCCCAAGCCACAAGCAGGGAGCTGGATGGGAAGTGGCACAGCCAGGACACCAACAGGTGCTTATATGGGATCCAGGCACATGCTAGGTGAGGGCTTTAGTCACTAGGTTATTGCACTGGGCCTGGAAACTTAACTTTCAGTGTCATTTTCACTACCTTTTTGAAATATCCTTATAATTGCTTGTCCTAATATCCATCATGGTCTGCACATTGAGATGCGGAGGAGTAATTTCCATACATGTCCACCTACCTCATTCCCAGTCACCTGTTCCTATGGAATAAAAAAAACTACTAAGGCCATCTGAGGGATCTGGTTATTGCATTGTAGAAAAATGCTAGTGCCCAGCACATTGGTTCCATGGCTAAATCCTTGTCTTGTGTGTGCTGGAATCCCAAATAGATGCTGGTTCATGTCCCAGCTGCTCCACTTCCAGTCCAGTTCCCTGCTTGTAGCCTGGGAAAGTGGTTGAGGACAGCCCAAAGCCTTGGGACCCTGCACCTGTGTGGGAGATCTGGAAGAGGCTCCTGGCACCTGGCTTCAGATTAGCTCAGCATTAACCACTGCAGCCACCTGAGGAGTGTACCAGCAGACAGGTTTTTCTCTATCTTTTTCTCTGTGTAAATCTGCCTTTCCAATAAGAATAATTTTTTTAAAAAAAGAAATGGACATGGTTTGGCTTTTAGAACAAGTAGTGCTCTGTCGTTGAAGACAGCAGTGGAGCATCTATGGTTGAGTGTCAGTCATTGTAAAGTAGACGTCACCGACTTGTCCCTTCTCAGCTCTGTCGGACTCTGTTTTAGGAACATGAAGAGGCAGTCAGCATTTGGATTGCCCTTGGGGACCGAAGGCGTGCCTTGCTCTGCACAGTGCGATAGCCTGTTGCGGTAGATATATCACCACATGCTTAATGAGAGTGAAGGAATACCCCTGCACTCTTCAACACTCCCTGTTATCTCTGGGTAACATCGGAGGCAGTGTCTAATGGATAAACTTGCATCTACCTTCTGAGGAACATCCAACCAAATCTTTTTCTTCTTTACAACTTTTTTTTCAAAACATGCCTCGTTGTCATGGAAGAAAGGAATGGAGGGAGAGGGGGAGGAAGGAAGGAAGGGAGGAAGGAAAGATGGATGGAAGGAAGAAAGAAAGGAGGAATGTGTGCTGAGACAGAGAGAGATGGAAAGCAAAGAAAATAAGAACCAATAAAATAAGAAGCCAGTGCAGAGGAGCCTGATATCGTCCCCGCCCCCATCGCCCAGTGCCTGGATTTATTGGAGTCATTGCTTATTTCAAACACCCCTGTGAGCTGTCAATTTCATGGGCAACTCACTTAACTTTTCATGCCTTCCTGGACTCTGTTTTATTCCCTGAGTGTAAATACAAATTAAAATATATACTCAGTGTGCCCAGAGCGGTAGTCTAGCAGCCAAAGTCCTTGCCTTGAATTCACCGCGATCCCATGTGGGTCCTGGTTCATGTCCCGGTGGCCCTGCTTCCCATCCAGCTCCCTGCTTGTGGCCTGGGAATGCAGTTGAGGATGGCCCTAAACCTTGGGCCCCTGTACCTGTGTGCGAGACCTGGAAGAAGCTCCTGGATCCTGGTTTCAGATTAACTCAGCTCCAGCTGTTGTGGCCTCTTGGGGAGTGAGTCAGCGGACAGAAGTTCTTCCTCTCTGTGACTCCTCTTCTCTGTATATCTGACTTTCTGATAAAGATACATAAATAAATCTTGAAACAATGTATACCCAGTCATTGTAAAAATAAAGAAATAATTGTAGTAAAATCCTTTGGCAATCTTTTGCTTTTTTAAATGGCAACACAGTGTTGCTGTTAGTGATGTGAGGGTCACACCACCTTGGACAGGATGCTGGAGACCATCTGTGTTCCCCTTGCTTCCCAGATGAGACATGAATGCTTGAGTTACCTCTGTCTACTCCCCTGTCTCCCTGCAAGCTTTAAGCCCCTTGAAACGTTGGAATACACACCTGTTTCTTGCTTCCAACTTAGTCCAGACCCTCCATCCCAGCTTTTTCCTGATGTATGTTATCTACAATATCTTCCTTCTCTCTCCTCCATGGAAGAGTCTCCAGCTTTTCTGAGGAGCCCCTGTGCTGAAAGGTGATTCAGGCCTGGTTTGTTCATTCGAACAGAATGGTTCCAATTGAATTTATTTTTGCAATGAAATTTATTTAGGGTCTAATATGGGGGAAGAAGAGAAATAAAAGATATCAAACAGATTTCCATTTTCTGTGAAAAATAAATGACTATTCTTCTTTCCCCCCACATTGTAAAAATAGACAAACGAAATAAAAGTCCGAAGCCATGGTTTTCTATAGAAAAAGTTTCTTTGCATGAAACCCAGTAGTTGCATTCTGTTTTCCTGAGTCATGTTGCTGAAGACATAGCATGCAGACTGAGCTCAAGTGCAAACAGACACTTGATGAGGCAGGTCGGAGCTGTAGGGCCAGAAACGGAAAAAGGCAAATTGTGGACAAGGATGGGTGCAGCAGAGTGTGAGAGCCCATCTGTCCTTGGGCAAACAGAAGACGGAAACAACAGAGCAGCTGCCCTCTGTGCACAGTGTTCACAGGCAGCAGAGCATCGGTTACCTGTGGCTTTGCTGTTTATCTACGTGGCCATACTTTTCCCATTTGAAAGAGCTACTAGGTATGTAACTATACCTCATTCTGCTTTTATCTCCATTCGCCTGCTTGCTGCTGCACTGCAATTCTGCCTTCATTGCCGTCAGAGTAATGGTAGGTTCGGCTTCTTCCCAGGGGAGCAGCACGGTCCTCACTGCACACAGCAGCTCCCTGTTTGGGCCCGCCAGGTTAGCCACACTCACGACCAACTGACTGTACACTTGGGTGATTCTCCTTCATTTTCAACAATTCACTGGACCGACTGAGAAAACTCAGCATTGTCACAGTACATCTGATCTTGCCAACAAAAAAAAAAAAAAATGGATACCAATCAAGACCAGTCCAAATGGCACAAGATCTGGGAGATCGTTGAATGAGTGGGTGCCACGTCTTCTCCCCGCAGGGTCACCTGGCAGGTAGCAAGCCTTAGAGGCACCTTAACCAGGAATGCTGACTATGCTTCCGTGTCCAGTGAGGTGAGAAGGATTTATATACCAGCTAGACTCTCCATGCTTCCGAATCAGTCTCCAAGCAGGATGTTAAGTTGATGTTATGGGGCTTATAGCTCTCATCCTATAATCAAAGGTGTTTTTATAGTAATATTAATTTCTTCTGAATGGTTTTTAGTTTCTTGTCTAAAAAAATGTTTTGCTGTTCCAAGATCAAAAATGCATTCTTCTACGCCTTCTGATGTTTTAACATTTTTCATTTTGGTTGTTGATCCAATTAGAAATAATTTTCCCCACTGCTTTTCTGGAGCTCAAAATCTTCCGTGAATTTAGCGGGTGAGGTTGGCTAATGTTTAAGATTCTGTCTATATTCTCAGTGATAAAAATATCAACCATTTACTTATTGCTTTCTGTGTGCTGGGTGTTGTTCTGGGAACTTCAACTTTATTAGCTTATGTAAGCTCATTTATTGTTCTCTAACAGGCCTAAGCAGGGAGAAGTGATGGGGAGAGCTAAGCAGGTGCTGAATGATGGAAGTGAATTTGAAGTTAGCAAACCTGGTTCAAGATTGCTCCCACCCTCTCAGTACGTCTCTCTGAGCTGCCATTCTGTTCACTGCACCCTCATCTTAGATACATGTATACTTTCCCTCTTTTGCTTTTCAAGTGTTTGGCACATACTTAGGGCATAGGGAACTCCTAATACAACTCAGCTGAATTTAATTGAAAATAAATCTTCCCAGGTATTTTTGATGTTTATATTCCTTTATTGGGTAATCCTTAGCTATTGAATCTAATGCTAGGCATGTTCGGTGTAGAAATAAATATTGGAGTCTTGAATCTGGAGACTCTGCAGCCGCACTTCCGTAGTCAGCAGATAAGGTAACTTCTCTAATATCTCACTTTGCAGAGACACTAGGACATCAGATGTATGTGCCTGGCATCTGCCTGGCTAATTTACCTATGTTGACTTTTATCAACACTCTCCATACCTTTAGAACCTCTTTTATGTGTCCTATGTAGAAAACAGAGATGATGCAATTTCAAATGCCTCAGTGTTAGGAAGACGAACAGTCGTTATCTAATTAGACAAATGGCTTTAGACTTCTCAGTCATCTTGAATTCCTCAATCCAAGCTGTAAAATTAGCAGTACCATCAGATAGGTCTCCTTTCTGATAGAGTAAGCCTTACTCCAGGGACTTTCTCTTTCCTCTGTCTGATGTGGTCTACACTAGAAGTGGCTTGAGGGAAAGGTGGTTAGCATTAATGATATCCAGCTTGTGTTTACCAAATGTTATGTCCTATGTGCTAAGAGTTCACATCCGTGATTTCATTCCATGCCATTGCTCCCTGCATGAGGGAGATCACTCCCATTTTACAGTGGGAACACTGAGGCTGAGGAAGTACGACGCAACCTGCCCAGAGCTAGTCACCCTCAGCTGCTCACATCTGTCACATTTCAGAGCATTTCTTTCCTTTCCCATACAGCGCCATGGCTGACTCTGGAATGTGAGCATGCCTCCACTAGGAAGTAAACCCAAGCAGAAGGACCTGCGCACTTAGCAGTCCGTGCTCTCTGCGGCATGTGCGGCTCTGGCTGACTTTCTCTAGCCAGTGCTTCATAAGTCGCTGGTAAGCAGAGAGCACAGACTCTGGGATAGGGATTGGACACGGGCACGATATTTCAACTGAGCCCCAATTTTCTGTTGTGAAAACAAGGATAATGGTGTGTCACTCACAGTTTCTTTGTGGGGGTTAATCCATACTGAACTACCTGGATTTGAGTTCCAGTTCTGGTCTGTACCAGCTGTATGACCACCAAGGACAATTCTTTAAGCTCTTTGTGCTACACTCCTCCATTCTATAAATTGAGGGAATTTCCAGAGGGAGTGTGGGCTACTGCACCTGCAGTCTTGATGGTTTTCTGCATGAGAATCTTCTGGTAGTTACTTAGTCACATCTCCCTGGACATGGCTCTAACCCCATGAACTCACACCTTCCTGGACTTGGGTCTAACCCGGTGGACTCACACCTCCCTGGACTTGGGTCTAACCCGGTGGACTCACACCTCCCTGGACTTAGCTCTAACACCATGGACCACTGATGCTCTTACCTTCTAATGCCTTAAGCTTCTGAATGTTGCACAGTTAACACTTCCCTACCTGGTTTGATTGTTAGCTTTGATTCGATTGCCTAATTCTCAGCTGCTGGTTAGTTCTTAACGGTTTAACACTTGGAGGAATCCATCTCTTAAGCTTATACTTCACTAAAATGAATGATTTTGTGAAGCAATAAAGCAACTTTGTCTCTAATGAAACTGGATTCCAACTACTTTTTTTAAAAAAAATTTTAAAGATCCTTACAAAGAAAGCTATTACTGGTTTACAGGGATTGATTTTATTTAAAAACGAATATGTATGAAGGCAGGCAGAGTGGTGGCTGACATAAATTACTTTGATATATTGCGTGTAAAAGCAAATGCGATTCCTTTTTCCTTTTTAGCTTTCTGTGTTCAGCAGAGGGGAGGTGATTTATCTTTCTGTGCGTTTCAACCTTATGTAAGTTGCTTTTAACTCTAACGAAGAAGGGACAGAAGGAAGTGTTAGAAGTGCTTTCAGTAGGACAGGGAAGGAAGATGAAGAGAAGGAAAGAAATGAATTGTCCTCTCAATCTCTGGGCCTGTTACTGGATGCTGCCTACATGATCTCCTACTCATGGTCCACTGTGGTCCATGGTAGGAAAAAAAAAAAGCCAACAAATGGAGGAAACAGCTCAAATGGAAATCAATAACCAGTTTACTAGGTAGTCATCTAAATCAATTTTGTATAACAAATGATAATTACATCTAATGGCAAGCCCTTCTCATTGAGAAACAAATAGACTGTATTGTATTATAATCTAATTTTCACTGCTCTCTCTCTCAGGGACTGTGGGTCCTATTTTTGAATGCTTTCAATTCCCTGAAGCAGGTCAGAAAAGTTCATTCCGTATGTCCCAATCCTTGGCCCCATGATTATTTTGAGGAAGTTATTAACCTCTGCTTGGATGGACATTGAGTGTGGTCCTTTCACTCCTGCCTCTAGCCTGACATTGTTAAAGTGGCCCTACCTTTGCCAGAATGCTCTGTAAATGTCAGATTTTCTGGATTCTTTTTCTAAAAACTAATATTTACATTCATTAAGGAAAGCAGAATTGTGGAAATCACACCAAGTATTTGGTTCCTTACCCCACTGTTGAGAACAGTTCTCAACTGCTATCCAGGTAATCTGCTTGATTTGACCCAACCCATCCTCTTGTCTTGCTAAACTACCCAGCACAGCACAAGCAACTCTAAAAAAGGTTAGATAAGACACTTGAATTGATTAAAGGTATTGTCTCCTACCATGTGCAATGGGTTTTCATTAGAATTTTGTTGTCTGCCTTGGAGTGGTTGAAAACATTCACATGATGGATTAATCAATTTCCAACTTAATGCATTCACATGTGGTAATGAGTTGCTCAAAATCTTCTCTTGCTAAATAAATAGGCTTCAGGGGATTAAGTAGGACCACAGAGGAACCAAACTTTCAATTTTAAAAAGTTGTGAAGTATTCTTTTCCAACTTAGAAAATGAACCAAGGCCGGTAATTTCCTTTTTTCCCTCATGACATATTACAAGGTTAAAATAAAGCAGCTAAACCTATAAAAATATAAAATAATTTGCATCTTCCAAATGGTAGTACTGTCAGATGCATCATTAAGTATAAATGGGTTGTAATAAAAACACATTAATTAGCTCAAAAATAGCAAAAAAGCAAAATTTCAAGTTTATTTCAACTCAGAAGAATAGAGGGCAGCTTATATATTTGCATGTAAGTAGGAACAACTAAATCATTTATGTGTAAAGAATGCAAGAGGAGGATACAGAGGAAATACCCAGCAAACCCATCATTTCCACAAACCACAATTGCATCTCAGTCATGGGCAATTCTCTTGGTCATTAAACTCATAAAACACCTATAAAATGATTTCATGCAGTTTCATATTTATTGTCTGTCCATGTCCCGCAGATCAACTATGTTGAATTTACAAAGCAAGAGACAATTTCCTTTACCTTCATTTTAACCATTTTTTTAAAATGTACTCTGGACTTTCAACACTTGTCTGCTCTTGGGACACATTTTCCAGCTCAAGGTACAATAAAAAATCTATAATTAAAGCTTAAATGATGATGGATGCCATGCTACAGAATACCTAGTTTCAACTTGTCCTGCCTTTGTCCATCTATTTCATACCTTTCAGTTGGGTTACCAACCGGGCTTGAAGTAGAGCAGTTTGCAATGGGAACTGATGTTGGGGGAATGTTTGCATTTGTAAATGTTGTTAACCAGCAGGGGTATCATATCACTTTAAGAGGGTGGGCATTTGGCTTCATGGCTGGGATGCAAGTATCCCAAGTCACAGTGCCTGGAGGTGATTCCTCCCTGTGATTCTTGGCTGTGATTTCCTGCAGGCACTGAGAGTCAGGGCTGACAACTGCAGGAACTGTGCTTCTCCCATCAACAGGAGGGATTTGGCCCTGATTGTTGCAGGCATTGGGGAAATGGCTAAGATCTCAGTATGTGTATGTGGGAAGCACCTGGAGGGAGCTGCCCTTCTGCCTTTAAAATAATACTTTTAAGAACTAAATGCTTTGGCTCAGAACACTACCTACAGAATTTAAAGATATTGGAAAAACTTTAAAAGTCTGTTGCTAAGTCAACATTCCCCTTTTGCCATATTTAAAGAATAAAAAGAAACTCTTTTCTTTTTACTTTATGGCAGAAGGTGTAAATTTGACTAAAAACCTTCATGCAAATGCTTTTCAGAATTCGTTGTGCTTGTTAACAAATTGCCTTTACTCTAGTAGAACATTTTTAACTTTTTATTTTTGCAAAGGGAACAGATTTCATATATAGTTTTAAGAGCATGATTACATTTCTCATTCTACCCAGCCCCCACTCCAGTTGGTGAGGGAGAATGCGTCCTGCTTTTCTTTCTATTGCAGATGTCCAATCCAGGACCTGCATCACCATTAGCCCATTCCTTGTAGTTGCTTGATTATCAAGAGCGCGGAGAGCAGAATCAGACAGATCTGAGTTTGGATCTTCACCTACTAACCAAGTGCTGTGACTTTGCTCAATTATATGTATACTATATTATTAATAATGAATAAAATAAGCAGTATTGCTATTTTTAAAGATTTGTTTTACTTGAAATTCTCTGTTAAGGAAGGAGGGAGGGAAGGAAGGAAGAAGGAGGAGGAGGAGGAGGGCTGGGTGATACAAGGAGAACAACTTAAAGACCACTCCAACCTTCATGACACATTTTTGAAATGCATGCTATTAATTTTTGCAGTTCCTTTCTTTATTGCTCTATTCAACAGCATGAAAATCTGGGGAGGGACTCAATGAGGGCTATTTTGGGCTATCTTGGCAATTAGCTTCTACCAGTGAATTAAGAACAAGATGAAACCAGAAACAAAGCTACATAGAAGTTTGTCAGCATTGTTCAGGGCACATAGGGGTGAGTGACTCAGAACTAGGACATACACAAGGTCAAGGTGACAGATACCGGACTTTATATGTCTACACCCATGCTACAGCATAGACGTCTGTGCTTAAGTGACCCTTCTATATACAGACAGATGTCTCTGGGACTGGTGAAAAAAAAAAACCAGAGAAGATCAATGAAACAGTATAGAAATCCCAGAAGGGAAGTCACACATTTGTAGCTAGTTAATCTTGAACAAGAGAACTGAAAATAATCTTGGGGAAAAATCTGGTCTCTTCAACAAATGCTATTGGGACACTTGGACAGCAGCCTGCAGAGGTAAGAAACAAGACCCCCACCTGTCACCTTATAAAAAAGCTAAGCTCTAAATGGATCAAGGACCTAAATCTACCCCAGAAACCAGCAAACTACAGGAGGAAAACATAGGAAACACTCTCCAAGATATAGGAATTGTGAAAGACTTAGAAAGTTCGCAAAAAGCACAGACAGTATAAAGCAAAAAGAAATAAATGGGACTATGTTACTCCGGGAACCTTTGTACAGCAAAAAATGGGAGAAAATCTTTTCACACTGTACAAGCAATAGAGGACTACTATCCGGGATCTACAAAGAGCGTCAGAAATTCAATGACAACAAAACAACCCTGTGAACAAACAGGCAAAGGAAACAGGCACCTTTCTTTCTTTTTTTTTTTTTAATTGGAAAGTCAGATATACAGAGAGGAGGAGAAAAAGAGAGGAAGATCTTCCATCGTATGATTCATTCCCTAAACGGCCACAATGGCTAGAGCTATGCTGACCCAAAGCCAGGAAGCTGAGCCTCTTCTGGGTCTCCTACATGGGTGCAGAGTCCCAAGGCTTTGAGCCGTCCTCGACTACTTTCCCAGGTCACAAGTAGGAAGCTGGAAGAGAAATGGGATTGCTGGGATATGAACTAGTACCCATATGGGAACCCGGTGTGTGCAAGGTGAGGGCTTCAGATGCTATACTACTGCGCCAGGCCCACAGACATTATTCAGAACAAATTCAAATGGCTAATGAACATATGAAAAAATGCTCAGGCTCCCTAGCTGTCAGGGAAATGCAAATGAAAATCACATTGAGATTCCTCCAGTGAGATAGGCCTACATTCAGAACTCTACTAACAATACCTGGTAGTGTGGATGTGGTACCTTCCTTCTCTGCTGTTGGGAGCATAGGTTGGTACAACCACTGTGGAAGTTAGTGTGAAGAGTGCTAAGTGAATTGAAAATAACCCTGCTATATCACCCAGTTATCTCACTTCTGGGAATATATCCAAAATAAAATAAATCTGCATATGAGAAAGGGATTTGTAATTCTATATTTACAGCAGCATGATCTATATTAGTGAACACATGGAAACAACCCAGATGCCTGTCCAAAGAGGAGTGGATGGAGAAACTGTGGTACATCTACTCAATGGAATACTACTCAACCATCAAAAAGAATGAAATTCTACCATTTGCAACCAAATAGTCCTAACTAGAAACCATGATGCTTGATGAAATAAGTCAATCCCAAAATGACAAATGCCATAGATTCTCTGTGACATAAGGCAACCTTCATGCAAAATACAAGATCAATAGACCTTTCAATACTATTTGTGCTACATCTCAGGGGGTTTGATATTTTTGAGTCTACTTTCATTCATTCAAAAAACTTTTTTTCTGACTAATATCCTCACTGACTCATAATTCACACCATAGCATTGTTTCCTTCAGGAAGGCTTTTATTTTCTTTTTCATTTCTTCAGCAACACATTGGCCATTCAGTAGCGTGTTATTGTAATTTTCTGTATTTCTCCCTGTCGATTTTGTTTCATGGCTTTTCATTGAAGGTGATGTATGATAACTGTAGTAGAGTACCACATCCAGATGCGTAGATACGATGCAGTATGCATCTCTACTTTCCAATCGTAGATCGACTCCCAATGAAACTGTTAAATCTGTCTTGACAGTAGGATGCTGGTCTTTGCCATTGTCCATACCTACAGTGTCAGGATACACTCAAATAGAAGAATGATGGACTAATGACTGATTATGAAGGACTATACTGCCGCGGTGGCCCAGCGGCTGAAGTCCTCATCTTGCACACACTGGGATCCCATATGGGCGCCTGTTGCCAGCCGCCTCTGTACGTACTGGCCACATGCCGTACCCAAAATGGCGCCGGCCAGAGAAGCCACATCTTGGTGTTTGGTGGAGAGTCACGTAGATTTCGCAGTACTGCGCAGGTGCCTAGCGCATGCGCAGTGAGCTGCGGCGCAGCAGGCACGTAAACACTGGGACTGACGAATCCAGTCGCCCAGAACCCTGCGTAATCATGACGCCGACCTATCATCGGCGGAGGTGGGGCCAGACAGCACATAAGAGCAGAAAGCCTGCCGGGGTCGGAGCCCTTTTCCTCCTCATCTTGCTGTGCACAATAAATTTTACCGCAGAAGGCTTCACCCGCGTCTGCGTCTTATTGCTGGGCGGTAAGACACGTGGGCGCGACAGGCGCCAGTTCTAATCCCAGCAGCTCCACTTCCAATCCAGCTCCCTACTTGTGGACTGGGAAAGCAGTCAAGGATGGCCCAAAGCCTTGGGACCCTGCACCCATGTGGGAGACCTGGAGAAATTTACTGGCTCCTGGCTTCAGATCTATGCAGCACTGCCAATTGCGGCCCCTTGGGGAGTGAACCATCAGATGGAAGATCTTCCTCTCTGTCTCTCCTCTCTGTATGTCTGATTTTGCAAAAAAAAAAAAAAAAAATAAGCCTTTAAAAAAAACAATAATATAGGGAAAATTGTGGGGGAGAGGAAGGTGATTTAGGAAGAGAAGAAAGGAAATCCGAGAGCTTATGGAACTGTATCATGAAATAATAAATACATCTTTAAAAAAATAAAGATTGGGTAGGTGGACTGTAGATAGTATACTCTCGTATATACAGAGCTGAAATGTATAAGCCAAGTAAATGCTTCGGTATAAAAGTCTCTAGCCACTAAAGAGAGCGAGAGTACAGTGTCTGTTTAATTGATGCCAATAACTGGACCAAAAAATGGTGTCACTAAACTGACCATGCAAGTTGAATAAAAGGAGAAAGCTAAAAAGACACTGATAAGGAGGAAGGAATAAAGATCGTATTCCAAAATCCTAAACTGCTGTCAGCAATATCTTTGAGGACAAAATGATGGTATTCAGATAAGTAAAGCTGAGTGAAATAGCCCGAGGAATGACCAAACGTACATCCCGTTTGAGGAGAAAAGAATGGAAGAGAGAAGGGAGAAATGAGAAAGATATTGTATAAGTAACTTCTTTTGTTGAATAATTTTTTATAGAGTACAGGCGTATTTGTTATAGCATTTTCACTTTCTCCGGCTCGTGTGATTGATCTCTGCTCCTAAGCAGGTCGCTTCATGTAGGTTTTTCAGTGGCCCCTCAAATTTCTAAGTCCAGGTCACCTGGGCGCCTCCTCCTCCTGACACTTTTTTCCCAGGCTTGCTGAGGAACAAATCCCATTCTGCATTCCACTCTAATTTACTCATCGTTAGTCTAACCAGCAACTTCCTCATGATTATATTCAATTCCAATGTTTACAGACTCATTTTCATAATATCTCCTCTGGGTTTATTATTTCCATTTGTAAAAATGTGGTAAGCCTTCTAAGTCAGAGTAAGCTGATGTAATTTGTGGGAGGCGATTGCTCTGCTTATTCCTGGATGGAAGATTAGCAGCAGATACATGAGGCTCCACTTGATGGTTGGTGGTGCAGCCCTTGTGAGCAGTCCCTGTGCTTCCCTCGGGGGCTCATTTGCTTGTCTCAGCTTTTGACCATGTCAGGTGTACAATGGTGTTGAGAGATGAAAGTAGACTTTTGGACAGCAGGTGCACTGTGGATGTGATTTTGGTCTTCTTATTAACCTCTTTATCCAGGCGCTGTGCCTCTCTGAGACCACCTGCATGGATACCTTGAGGAATCACTTTGGCAGCACAACAGCAATCCCTCTTGCGTAGTTGTGGATCAGACCAGTCCTCGTTTCTCTGTGTAATTGTATATCCATTTCAGAAATCTAGCTTTATCAAAATGATCTGTTTGATGGTGATTATTCAGTCACTAATTTGTGTATCCAACCCATGTTTGAATAATTTAAATCTCTGATTGACATGTAATAGTGGTGCATTTTTATGGAGCACAATGTAATATTACAATGCATACTGACAGTATGAACCAATCAAGCTAATTAACTGGATTTTCGATTTTCTTGTCTTCGTGTCCTTCCTATCTATAAATAGCATTCTTGATGGTGAACTGTAGTTATTCCACTGTGCTGTGAAACATCAGAACTTGTTATTTCTTTCTCTGCTTTGGTACCCATTATTCAACTTTCCACCATCCTTCCATTTTCACCCTTCTGAGTCTCCAGTAATTTGTTCCAGTGGTTGCCATCTCAGCTTCAGGTTATCGGGGATTATGTTTCAGGTCTATGTCAGCTCGCAGTAGAGGATTGTTTTGGAGTCCAGGTTTGTTTCCAGGGGCGCTTCATCAAAATGGCCCAGTTTTTCAGTTAGTCCACTGGTGTCTGCATGTACCATCTTCAGATCCTATGCATTTTAACAAGTAACATGGGAATAAATTAACTTTGTTATTCATGTGACTGTTTTAGTATCATGTTTTGTAAGTCTTCTTGAAAGCTTCTTTCAGGAGGATCTGGAGGTTTCCCCTGGTAATAAACCAGCAATAATTTTTATATTCTTCTCCAAGTTTTTGTATGTGTTCTAGTATTTTGTTAATTGATGTATTTTCACTTTCCAAACCTAATGTAGACTGGCTTGGTGATAACAGGGCATGTCTTGCTTTAAATGCTGATATAATACACAATCCATGTGACCTCCAGTGAGCTTCAACAGATTCTTGAGCAGTGCCACAAACTTGTGCTTTTCTTTGTCTGCATCTTGACTCTGCCTTGAATATACTGACCCCATTTTCTAGTAGAATATCAGAGTCATCAGTGAATGTAGAGTGGCTCTTACGCTGCATCTCTCTGCATACAAATCCAATACCCCCTGATATGTGCCCAATTGAAGTCATGAAGCTCACTCTGATGGGACAGGCATTGGCAAAAAGCACACTGTTGAACCAACTGATGCGACCTACTGACTGGTATAGGCCTGTCTAGACTGTACAGACACATGCCTGTCTAGGAGTGCAGATAAGTCTCATTCAAAACACATGGTGTGAGAGTGAGGAAGGGACATCTTCAAACAATGACTGGGCTCCATCTCCTTGCAACACGGGGATGGATGCCAGAAAAGCAAACAAGGCCCTGTGCACTGTAGACGCATTGTTACAATTTTACCCAGATCAAATATTTAACATATCCCTCCAGAAAAACAGAAATGGCCAAGAAAGGAGAGGTCATGTTTTGTTAGGTGCTAACAGAACACATTTGGCTTACTGTATTTGAACAAAGCCAGTTCCAGACAGGTGAAGAAGAGACTAAAACATGACATATAAGAAGAGTTAGAAGAACTGGGGAGTATTTTGCAGCTTGTACCAGTGCTGAAGAGAACTAGTACTGTCTCACTAATTGGAGGATCATTAAATCACAATTAAAAGCAGATCTGTGTTAAGAAGCTCAGTAGTGATAACTAGATGCTCAATGAAGGAACAGCATTCCAATGTATTTGTATCAGAAAATCTGCCAGGAGTGGTACGGATAAAACCCATCACTAGATGTGTGATTGTGATGGATAAACTTCTGAAGGATCGTTGATGTTTCAGATCCAACAATTTTTTTGGACTGTGAGTGGAAGGTGTAGATGGCTAAGAACATGGAAATTACACGAGTTAAGTAGGAGCCAGTGCTTAAGAGTATAGGTTGTCTGGCAGCAAGAAAAGCAGGTATCTCAAGAAGGGATTTAAAAATGGAGTACTATGGCAAGAAAATTTGGAGTTGGGTTTTGGCATTGTTGCAACTGAGAGGAATAACCATGAAGGATGTTAGAAGGGACGACTGGGTCAACTCCACTCTTGCAATCAGCCCTGATTGTGATGTGCACTGGACTGCTTGCTCTACCCTGAGTATCATCAGAGCGCAGAGGCCGAGTGGGGGCTGTTCTCAGTGGTTATCCTGTCTCTGTTTTGTGGGCAGTTTTGGAAGATGAGTTTTTATTTCACTCATCATATATGAGGATATTTTTCTGTCTCCTTTTTTAATGAACTCCAGTGAATCACAGCTGAGGTTGAGTTCAGGACAACCTCAATATTACCTTTGTCCATTTTCCTAATAATCTCCTTTCTTTCTGTGACACAGGCTTAAAACCTGGATCTTTGTTGGACACAGAGCTCTGAGGCCACAGTTCTTTATAGGTGGGCCATCCTCACATGACTCTTTACATCAGCACTTTTTCAGTATAGAATGGACCAGTCACCTGATGACACTCAGAGATGTCCAGATGCTGTGCTGTGCAGTCCTCTGGGATAAAATTGGCGTTAATGCTGGGGTAATCTTACATAAACTCAAGGGAGAGAAAAGGATTAAATGTGAGCATTCTTTGTAAATGACGAATAGAACTCGGTTTCATAGGGACACTGATGTTATTAGGAAGGCATCATCAAGTGACATGACAAAGAGTCAGTTGATTTTCCCTGAAAACAAGAAGTTTCTGGGTTAGCATGGCATAGCCTGTACTGTGAGGCAGCCTCACAGTCTGGAATGTGTTTCTTTATGCCAGATGTCAGAAGCAAAAAGAGCTGGGCAAGGGCAGCTTCTGCACGGATTCCCTGTGCTTTTGAGGGAGCTTCCTTGGCATTCCCCTGCCATCCTCTAGGGGGCTCCTTATCGACTACCTGTCAGCAGCTCATTCTGGAAAGGGACACCAAGTTCCTCTGCCCTCAGCCACTGACATGGAAGCTTCTGGGATTTTCCATACCAAAGGTAACTTTGTTGGGCTTTTTATTCTGACTAGGCCTTGTCTCTCTGCTGCCTCTAATGTATGGTCATAGCAGTATTCCTTGTTAGGTTAACAATGCAAGAGGAATGATGGTTCTTCTTGCTGTCAACCTTACCAGCACCTGATATGGCTTGTGACTCAGAAAATATGTGCAAAAAAAAAAAGGAAAAGAAGAGAAGTATTTACTTGGGAATTGGGGAGGGGGGAGGAAATTTAGAGAGAAGAAAAGATTCAAATACAAATGAGCACTTGGCTACCTTGAAAAATTCTGCAAAAGAGAATTATTCTTTCTACAAGATCATTAAACAGGCACTCTTCCATTGAACCAGTATCCAGCCACACACACACACACACACACACACACACACACACACACACACACCAGCTTGTATCAGCAACACATCTTGGAAACTACATGGGCAATCCCCAAGTCATGTATCCCTGCTCTGAGCTTTTCCCAGATCCTATTCCATTGTTAAAGTGCTTTACAAATCTGAGCTCGAGGTTCTATGTCCAGCTGTTTATGGTGCAGTAGAATAATTATGATGTACCATTCCCTCCACCCACCCTTTTTCTTTCTTTCTTGTGATTTTATCTTCCTGGTTGAATCAGGAGCTCTGCAAAGGAAAGCAGTATATACATATAGTTCTTCAGTGACATCCCGTGATGCCTTGGAGGGATTTTAAGCAAACGACTGAGACAGTAAGAGGAAGTAGACGTGGAAATTTTCAGAATCAGAGCAGCGAGAAAGAGGTAGTGAGATTTCACTGGGTGGGATCTAACTACAGCTTCTCCCGCGGGACTAAGAGGTGTGCATATGTGCGAATGTGACATTTATTAAATACCTGCCAAGAATGCTGCCAGGCCTTTTACATCAAAATGCCTAACCTCCCGTTTCCTAAGATGATTTATTTCCCACATTTTATGGAAAAAAACTACAGCTAGATTGGAAGAAATGAGTCCTTTATTTGCCCAGGTTACCTGGCATGGATGCGCTCATGTTCCAAGTCAAGCTTGCTGGATTCTAACGTTGCATTTCCCCTTCTCTCTAGACTGAATACAGTTCGATTCCAAAATGCCTCTCTGCCTCCTGCTTGGTTTCATTTGGGACCAGGTTCTCTTTTCTAAGACAGCTTTCCTTCCTCTTTCCTCTATACTCCTCTGCAGTCAAGCTCTGTGTGGTCCTGAGACTGTCACCATCTTGGCACAGGCAGCCTCATTACACGTGCAGTTGCTACAGATTTCATGTTGGAAAATTATCCATCCTGGCAAGGAAATGTCCAGTGTATCATTTTTAGATAAAATCCACTGAAAGCTTTGTTTGTTAGCAGATCCAAACAAACCCAGTGAACAACACCCAGCTGTCACTCACCTTCTCTCACCTCTGCTGTTGCCCGCGTTTTGTTTTAAGCAAACAATTACTTTGTAGATTTCACCCCATCAAATTCTACACTGCCAAGTTGGTCCTCAGAAAACTGGAATCTGTGTGGGAAGAGAAGCAGCAGAATTGCCCTGGTTTCCCCAATTAAAAGTTAACAGTGTATGCTTCTGGAAATTTCTCCCATCTCATGGAAAGAAAATTCCCGAGAGGAAAACACGTCCAATCAATAAAGAATTCTTTCATGCAGGTGCTACCTGCCCACCCCTCTCCTTCCGCTCAGTTTCTGTATTTATTTTAAACTGTTTGCTTATCTTACCAAGTGCTGTAGCCATCCGATGCTTGCTTCAAAAAAAAAAAAGAAAAAAGAAACACAGTGTAAAGCACTCCTATTTATCCTCTCTTGTGCAGGAGCAGTTTTCTTTGTTCCCCTGCACCTGACTGACATTTCTCAGTGACCTGTGTCCATTGCCACCTGTTCTTTCCTCATCACTAAATGGTGGCCATTCACTTCCTGCAATAGAACATGAGCAATTTCCTTGTTTTTCCATTGCCACTTTTCACGCATGGGCTTCACACCCGGACTCCCTACTTCCGTTGTCCAGACACCATATTTTTTTTTATTACTGTGCCTACACAGCTGGCATTAACAGCCAGTGTTACATTTATTGCATCGTATCTACTCTGTCATATATGCTCTGGGAATTTTATTTTCCTGTCTTTTGTCTTTCATCCAAGTTACTGTCTTGTTTGGTGTGACTATTTGAAAACTTAAAAACATTACTCTCTGATTTTGCATCAGACTAACCCTTGTAGAGATCTCTGAAACTATTCAACCCGTTTATCACAAAAAAATTGCTCAAAGTATTCAAACCATTAAGAAATCTGTCCGTTTTCTCTTCCCACAGCCTTTTGACATGTTTTCCATTGGCTAGGTTTCAAACTGAGGTCCTTCCTCACTTGAGACCTGGGGAAATCTTTTGCCTTTCTCAAGTTTAGGACACTTATTCTTCCCTCTCTTTCGTTTCTGTCCCAGTTTGGATGGAAAACAATAATAGGTCCCCAAAATGGAAAGTACCTTAGATGTTCCATGACCATGTCTTTCATATTACACTTTTTTGTTTTGCTCTAATTGAAATGTGAAAAATTTACAGCATCAGAATCAGAAATATCTTCTGGATTTCCTCAATACTAATGAAAAATCAACTTCAGTCAATTATTAATCCTGCACGTGAAAACATTTACACTTCTCATTTTTTTCCTTCCAATTCTTTTTTCATTGATACACCTCAAGTATGAGATTATTACTGCTAATCTGAAAATCCAAACTCTGAAACTTTGAATGTTGATATAACATCAGAAGGAGAAAATTTTATGCTTGATCTTATGCGACAAATCATAGTCAAAACACAAGCCCACTGAAAATAGTGTTTAAATTAGCTTGAAGTTCTGTGCTAAGGTGACTATGAAACACAAATGAAGTTCAACTTTAAACTTGAGTCCCATCATCTAGATAGCTCATCGGTGCACGCCTAACTAAAAATTCCATCAAATCTGCCACACTTATGTTTCCAGGGATCTTAGATAAGTGACACTCAACCTGTACCATAAACTTTGACCATAAACAATGCCCAGATTTGAGTTTGGTGTCTGTCACAGAAGAGATAGTTTCCTTGGAGGATCACAGGGCTGGGCTCTGTGTCTCTTCCAAAAGCTCAGTGTTCTTAGCGTCGGATCCCTGTGCTGGTGGCACTCTCCGGGCTAGCTGACAGCTGGTTGGTGTTTGCTGACCTATGACCTCTTCCTAAAAGCAGCAGCAGCAGCAGCAGTAGTAGCGCATTAGCTGCTGCTGTTTCTGCTTCCCACCTGTATTTGCCCACAGCCAGAGAAAATTCTGTGGGACAATCTCTGGAGGTGTTAGCACCTCCAGATGACATATCCACTCCTAGGCATAAAACCCAGTATATTGTTGGATGTTGTCTGCAAATTCTGCCTGCCTGTAAGTGGGTATGTGTACACCTTTTCACTCATGGTCTAAAACCTGCGGTGAGCTCCTAAAGCCTTCTGGAATCATTTCTTCCAAATCCGGTTGCTATATTTTCTCTCCTCCATTGTCTATGCTTTTACAGTTTCTGGGTAGGTCCTCTAATTTTCTTACTCATTTCTATTGTCCTGATTTTAGTCCCTGAGCTTTATTTACTGGGAGGATAACTTAAATTTCATTACTATCACACTTTGCACAATTATATTTTTCATTTCTAACAGCTTGTGATATTACCTGGCTTTTAAGAACACTATTTAAGTTTTTTAACCTATTTTATTTATTTGAAAGCGAAAGAACAGTAGAGGGAAGGAGAGGAAAAGAATGAGAAGGATAAGAATGAATGAATCACCCATCCGCTAGTTTATTCCCCAAATGAGCCTTTCCCCTGGAGCTGGGAATTTCTCTGATCTCCCTGTGGGTGACAGAGGTCACACTGAAGCTACCTGCTACCCAGTGTGTGCAGGAAGCTGGAATGATCAGATCCCAGACCAAGCACTCTGATAGGAGCTGCTCTACCAAATCCCCACCACATTTTTTTTTGTTTTGGTTTAACATAAGATATGTTTCTGTTGAGGAAGCAGATCTGAAATCTCTCCAAGGTTCAGAGCTTGCAGTGGGGTTGCCAGCAGACAGAGCCTGGCACCAAATGGCACCCAGGCAGGCCTGGGGACAGCTCACCACGTGTGCTTGGTGACTGGAGTCAGGGATCTGAGTATGAAGACGCCCTGGCCTGAGACTCCTCAGCATCCAGCAGGCTGCAGGAAGTTCCAGCCCCCAAGCCCAAGGTCACACCCCTCCCCAATCCCATCCCCCGCCCAATGATGGTGGCAGGTGGACCCTGTACCCACCCGGGCCTCAGAGACTGCCCCCTCGGTGTACTCACCCCAAAGGGAGCAGCCCCCGGAGCTCAGGCAGGAAAACTTTCCAGATGTCAAGGGATCCTTGAGTGTCTGGTCATAGTTAGGAACCTGCATGGGAGTAGTTCCTGCTGACAGTCAGAACTGTGTCCTCTGAGATTGAGTGTGATGGAGAGAGTAGGAGCCTGGCAGACAATACAAGAATCTGTTTCCCTAACACTGGTTGGCGTTGTTGTTGTTGTTAACCATGAGCACCAAACTTCTAATCAGCAAATATAACAATCACTGCGTTTTCATTTCACCAATAGGTTCTTTTTATGTCATCAAAATTCATATGCTAATATCTTAAAATGAAACTAGCTATTAAATTGTTAATATCACATAAATAGTCAACAAGGATAGTAAAAAAGCCACAGAGTTCCCCAATGGCAGGGATTCTGCCCTATTTGTTTCGTATCTCTGGTTTATCAAATGAAGCCTAACACAGATAAAGGGTTCATTAAGTTTTATTTTAATTAAATTTGAAATAAATGGATAAAATCAAGTGGGAAAATATAAGAATATAATTATAATAGCAATAATACTAATAAAATCATGAAATTCTTTCATCATCCTATTTTATTCATGTAATGATTTATTTATAAAGGTCATAATAGTCCTATTATTTCTGAAAAGAAAACTGAATTGTAGGAAAGTTAAAAAAGCAAGATTACCTTCACAAAAATATCAGCCTAAAAAGCATAAATATTTGTGTATTCCTTTAGAGATGCATCAAGAAGAACCAGGATTAGTCTGATACAAGTTAGGTTTACAACTGTGAAATCTACTGGCTGAGTTATCTCACGCAAGCAAATAACTTTATGGAAATTCAGCCTTGTCATCCACAAAATGTCCTCTAATACATAAAGTTGGTGCAAACCACATGAGGTGATGTGAGTAAGATGCTTCACCCTTGAGAGAGATGCATTGAACAGAAGCATCACTATGATGGGTGTTTTGATGGAACTGTTCCTTCTACTACCCTTAGTTATGAATGATCTCACGTGCATAGGGCAGTGTCTGACACAGTGTGAATGTTCATTACGAGTTTTCCCTTCACTGTCTCCATGTGCTTCTCTCTCTACTCTTGGGGAATTAGCCAGCAATGGAGGCAGGCATGGTCCTAGAGACCTCCTGGAAACTTGCACTTGGTGCCATTTCGTTTTATTTCATTTGATTTCACTTCACATCATTTCATTCCGTGGATGTGTTATGTTTCATTAAAAGTGAAATACTTCATGACTGTACAGAAACTAGCTAACATATGTAGATGTTCATGTTTATATTAGCTCTAAGAAATGTACTTCATAATTGCCTAAACTTGCAGAAGAGTAGGCATTTTCTTGAAGCTCAGTGGACCACAACAACTTTGGGCGGTGGGAAGAGGAGCTAACGTGATGGTGGCAATTGAATCGAATCTTAAAAGAAAAGTATAAATTGGATTCAAAGATACGGGTCGTGCTCACTTCGGCAGCACATATACTAAAATTGGAACGGTAAAAAGATAAGGATCGGTAGCTTCCTATGGGGCATTTTAGGTGATGTTGAAGCATTTGGAAAGTCAAGGGAGTTGTTGAGCACTAAAATATCATTGTTCAGAGTGGCCACATTGTCACAGGATTCAAAAGGTAGGCGCAGGACTATTTACCCAACTTACGGGGATATATGCCGGATTGGACATCTGGCTGAGAGTCCATTCAGCCAGTACTCAGTCCTGCCCACAGCAGAAGCGTTATTTCAGATGTTGGAGAAAAGGTGAGAATATAGACACTGCAACATTGGCTCTGGTTATACACAGTCCAGCTGCTACTTTATTTAATGATTAAACAAAAGCATATTAACTTCCAATTATGCAAGTAATAAACTCAATAATGTATAACTCAATGTATAACTGATGAATAACTCAAACACAGTCCTTGACCTCAAGAGCTCAATATACAAAAAGGAGAGGAAGGTGGGCACCACAGCACAGCATGACAAATGATTAGACATCTGTCAGGGAAAAGAATACCTCTTACGGTGACAAAACTAGTAGAAGCTTGATAATAAACTGAGCATGGGGCTCGAGGGAGGATGAGGAGGAGAAAGCACCAATAATCTACACCCCAAGAAGACAGCAACTGTTCTGGCAGAATTTGTCTGACATAACTATTGTTTTTAAATAGACTATCTATCTATCTATCTATCTATCTATCTATCTATCTATCTATCTATCTATCTCCCATCTATTTGACTGAAAGTGTCTCCCATCCTTTAGCTCATTGCTCAGGTAGCTGCGTTGATGAGGGCTGGTCTAGCAATAATTCAGAATCAGCATGTCGGCGGCTCACGTGTCCTGACAATCCTCCATTTCCATCTGAGGTACATGAGCAGGGAGCTGGATCAGAAGCAGAGCAGCTGAGATCAAACTAGATGCCTGCACGACAATCAGTGGCTTACCCTGCTGACCACAATGCCATCCCCTGTTGAAACTATTTTGTAACTCAATAATGCAGTCAAGGTTTGTAACTTCTATGTGATGGCTTAGATGGTAAATTGTGGTTAATTTGGGTTAGTTTCAGGTCTTATCAAGGTAATTCTAGCTGTGCACATGTTCTAGGAGCAACTGTATAAAACTTAGAATATCCACGGTGACGAAAATGGACTTTTTCTTCTAAATAGGAGGAATTGTGATTGTCACCATTTACTGGCAATAATCTCAAAGGTTAGGGGGAGGAGAGATGGACAGTCATTTTCGTAAGGATCTTCTTCCGACCAAAGCAGCTTTCAATGAGCGTAAACACCAGCACCAGCATCTTTTCTGCTCTCTCTGTGTTTTTATGAATTTCCCCTTTTGGGATCTAGACATTGACGGTTTAAGATTTTTAAAAGCTATTTACAGAGGAAACTTAAAGACTTAGTATGAATACTCAGAGAAAGGCATGAAATCAGGAAAGTTTGTGAACTCTTTAGACAGCCAACCTACACCAGTTGTAACAGCAGCAACAAGCAATATTAAGCCTGGTGAAACAGGGAGAGCTCATGTCTAGAGTCACCACACTGTAAGACTCGTATGACTAGTTTTCAATAAAAAGCCAGCAGGCATACAATGAGTAGGAGGTATGTCTGTTCAAGGGGGAAAAGGAAATAACTGATCCTGGAAAAGACCAGGTGATTGACTTACTAGGCAAAGATTTGCAAATAAATTTTGTAAAAACTCTTTGAGAGCTTTTGAGAGCTAAAAAAAAAAAAAAAAGGTATGGACAAATGACTTATGAATAATTTATAAATAAGGAGTAAATATTTTTAAGGCTGAAAAACTGTGAAGCAGAAAAATTAAAAAGCTGGAATTGAAACATCATTAAAGGGATTTAAAAGTAGGCATAAGCATGCCTGAGCAGAATTCAATGAAGTTGAAGACAGGGCAATTAAATTATTGAATCTGAAAAATAAAAAGAGGAATTGAATCAGGATGAAGAGCACCTAAGGGACATGTGGAACACTCTTAGGAAGGACAACATGTACATGGTGGGAGTTCAGGAAGGGATGGAGGGCGGGAGGAAGGAATGGTGGGAGTTCAGGAAGGAATGGAGGGCGGGAGGGCGAGGGGGGAGGAGAGAGAGGGCAGAGAGAAGGGAAAGCAAGAAGGAAGGGAGGGAGGAATAAAAGGAGAGCAGAACAGGGAAAGGGGAAAGCAGGAGGAGAGTTTATTTGTGAAAAGAACTACAAATTTCTACAATTTGGTAAAGCAATGAATATAAACATCTAAGAAACTCAGCAAATTTGAAGCAGGATGAACTCAATTAAGCGCACAATAATGCAAATTAATAATCAAGCTTTTGGAAGCTAAGGACAAAAAGAATCTATAAACCAGCAAGAAAGAATTGACTCATCACACACAATGGATTAAAAATGAGATTAGTAGCATATTTCTCATTGAAACTTCAGTGATCACAAGTTTGTGGGTTGAAGTATTCCAAGTACTAAAGTAAACAACCAGCCAGGCATTCTACCTTTGCTGAAATGTCCTTTAAAATTGAGCATCTTTAGAGCACAATCTCTTCTTATTCATTTCAGCATCTTTTCAACTATATTGATATTTAGTTATAATGGTGTAACTTGGAAATCGCAGAGAAGATCAGGCCTGGCAAGAGTTTCTACTGCTTAGTAGGGAAAGAAGTCTGCAATTTTCTTCCTTAACCCAAAGAATTAGCTGTTCATAGCATGGGGTAGACTATATTTACACCTTAATTGTTTGATTTGGAGGTGTTTGCAAGGCCACCATTCTCAGGGCCCTTTATCTGAAAGGTGCTATGCCATTTGTAGGGTGCCAGATTTCTCTAGCCATAGCCCTGACACTGGTAGAACAGAGCTGTTATTTTTCAAGGACTTGAAAGCCCTCTGAACTTCTCTGACTCCTTCAGGGTTGAAGTCTATTTCTCAGTTGCGATTCCCGTTCTGCTTCAAAGATAAAAGTCTCGTTGAGAGTGCTCAAAGTTGGCTTCCACAGTTGAACTTCTTGTTAACAGTTATTAGTAGCTCATTGATTTCCTGTAGAACATCAGTCCAGGTAATAACTTGACAAGTTGTGCCTTTTGTGGGTCTTGTTCCTCTTAGGGCCAAGAGGGACACTATAGCTACAAGTATATTATCTTCTGAGAGGACATTTCTTTCCCATCACAACCAATTATCTCCTCAGTAGCTTGGCCTGTCTGTCTCCCACATGGAGGACACACTTGTCTTTGTTACAGCTGTGGTGAATGATCCAACTCTCAAAGCCCATCCTATCCCTGTTTACTCAGAACATTCCTAGTGACATTTTTATCATTCCTAGTGACATTTCTATCAGTTCTAAACCTCTGAAAAGCAGAGGTTTAGACCAACATGTGATGAGACCAAATGCGATGAGAGAGCAGAGTGATATGTTGAAGGGAATCTATGAGGGCTCGAGGATAAGAGAGGAACCTAGTTAGATGAGATCCTTCCGGCCGGCCCTGATGCTTTATTTAAAAATAAAAGTTTATTTTTTGTGAAACACACACGCACACAATGTTCTGCTGCTAGTTCATACCCTATATGCCTGTAAAATCCCAGGCCAAAGCCGGTAGCCCCATCTCAGTCCAGCTTCCCCGTGTGGTTGGCTGGGACCCACGTAGTTGAGCTGTAATGACTGCTTCCTACATTAATAGGAATCTGAAGTCAGAAATGGAGGCAGCACTCAAATCCAGACATTCTAATGTGGCCATTGGATATTCTGTGTGGCATCTTACCCACTGCACAAAACCCACTCCCGCCTCCCCCTGATGCTTTGCTTAATGTCACCCTAGAATGAGAAGTTGTGTTTCCTGATTTACAGTGTAAATCATTGCCATATTGCATTTGCTGCAACTATGGAATGAGGAACGAGAAATGTACTTAAAATTCAGATGATCTAGGAATCCAAATATGGTCCTGCTGCTTTCAGATTAGGAGATATTGGGCACATCTTCTGACCCACTTAACTTACAGTTTCCTCGACTGTAAAATGGTACAGATAACAAGTATTTTGTTTGTAGCATGGCATAATTTTGAGGCTTGGATGAATAATATTTGTAAAGAAAGTTTGCAAAATAGAAATGCAGTTTTACTTAGGATAAGGCATTCAGGAGCTAGTGTGTCTGGGTTCATCAGGTTTTCAGGCAAATTTCATAAACTGTGATAAATGAAATTGCCTAGAATAAGCAGCTCTTGTTCATGATGTATCTCAGATTTTACATAATTATATAGTATAAGTTATTCAGGTGTTACTGCAAATCTTGCGTGTCAAGTCTTCTGGTGCTCCGACTCATTTTTTGGTATGATGACTCAGAGCCTGGCTTAGAGTGGGTGTGGCACCAATGTGTGCTGATCAGATACCTCCCATTAAGCATTGTGGGTGCCTCACCTCTGTTGCTCTGCAGACCAGGCAAGCTCACCTCAGTTTTAATCTGGTGAAGAGGATTTTCAGAAAGTTGAAATCATTTACGAAAGCCCAGTTATTAAATAGTGAAATAGGATATAATCCTTGATATTTTTGGCTATAAAACTTGCCGTCTGTGAAGAGCTGAATTGTATTTAATTGCTGTGCTGCCACTGCCACATCAGGGCTTATGTTAATGACCTGATTTTGATCCCAGTTTCTATGCAGTCCCCCTGGTCTACCATGCCATCTTCTGGTACTACTCTGGGAAAGAGTAAGAGGTCTTCCATGTGACCTACCCAATCATAAGAAAAACCAGTGTGCTCAGAAGGACAAAGACCTGTTCATATTGTCTTCACAGTATGATGCGGTGCTTAAAAAAAACTCTAGACCATAAAAGATGTTGTCATTACAATGCTCCAAAATTCTAGGGTACCGATGTAGGTATTCTACTTAGGCAACATGAGAGAACAGGAATTGAGGAAATTATCTAGTCAACTGGCTTGACTGCATGACAAAACAGTCCCAGCAAGGAGCGGGGACACAGCCAAGGTTACTCGTTTAGTTAGCAGCACACCACCCTGTATCGTGGCAGTCCAAAGTGGAATCTGAAGCCACCACCGCTTTCAACAGACTGTATTGAAACACTGGAGGTTCTGTCATGAGTTGGCCTTCTTTTGCTCCTTCTGCTCATAGCATTGTGCTGCATATAAACGGATGGTTTAATCAATATTTAATGAATAATTTGACTAAACTGCCAGATTGGAATTTGCTTTAGGCATTTACAAGAGAAAACATAAATAGGAAGGAAGAACTGTTGTTTGCTGCATAGCAAAGGAGCTCTTGTCAGACATAGCCTTCCAGCAGATGCCTAAACCCAACACTGGGTGATGCAGACAGAGAACCAGGGCAGGGAGCCCCGGTGTGATTTCTGAATGGTCTGGGGAAGTGGCTTATCATTCCCATGGTTAGTCAGGTAGCTACTTGAAGTCAGTAACACTTGAGCGTCTACAAATAGTCCAACCAAACTAATAAAAACTAAACAAAAATGGAGAAGCAAGTGAATGTGCTATCTTTCTAGCCATTATACCCAGAAGGCAGATGCTGAGATAGCAACTGGGATTGGAGAATGAGGATGGAGCAAGAGGGAAGCCTGTTGGGCTCCAAATACATAGATAGAAAGATAGAAAAAAATGGAAAGGCTAATTATCTAATTTGATCAGTTGGCACTACATATATACTACACTGAATAAAAATGGTATTGTGTTCCATACAAATGTATACTTTTACTTGGTAATCAAAACTTTAGATATTTTTAAAGAAGGAAATCAGAAATTCTGAGTGTAAACCCTGCCAATCTCTCTCAAGTGACTCATGAACTACACAGTCTCTAGCTAAGGAGGAAAAAAAGAACTGAAATTCAAGCATTCACCAAAGACGTATAGCTTGCAATTTTAAGCTAATTATATTGTGTATCCATTGAAACAAAGTAAAAATTCAAATAAAATCATATTTCAGAAGAATACGATAGAACATAGCACCTCCAAATATAACATCAAGACATCTAGGCCATGATAATGATTTTCAAATGTACTCAACACATGAGGAGAGTTAGGTGTCATCAATTTTCAGGAGAATGGACAACAACCAATTGTGTTAACAGGCATATATTTTGAAGCAGATATTGTAATTATGCCCAAAGGAAGTAAGGAAAATAGGTTTGTAATAGATAAAAACAAAGACCCAGCAGGGAGAGAGAAATTTACAGAGAGGATCAAATGGAATTTTTAGAACTGAGCAACACAAATTGAAAAAATAAATCTAATCCTGGTCTAGAGAACTCGTGTGTTACAGGCCTTACTAGTATATATGGAGGCTCGGGAGTGGACTGGGAAAAGAACAAACATGGCTGAGACCTTGTAGAAATTAAAAGGAAGGAATGCTGCACACTGTACTGGCCTCGCAAATATAATGTTTAAAATTATAGTACTATTTTTGGAGCCTCTTTAAAAAAAGGGAAAGGTATATAGTCAACTGCTGAGAGATGCAAGGCATGCCCCAGATACTCTCAGTTGGAGGACATTTTGCACCCTGGCGCATGTAGAGGAATGAGTGGTATAACACTCTGCCAAACTGTTGGGGCAAATTCAACCTTCTTGACATTCAGTTCAAATCCCGTCATCATATTCTCCTAGCAGTTCAAAAGCAATCATTCCGTGACTCTTTGTAAAACATTTTAACACAGATTTTCTGTTCTAATCTTGATGTAGTCTTTATTCTGTTTAACTTCCCAACAGAATGCCATTATAGCTGTATTGTATCTTCAAGTGCTGGCTAAATGATTATATCCTTTCCCTCTACCTGGAGGTATATGACTCATCACATTTCTTCATTGGAAGATGATACATAGTGGAAAATCAATCATTCAGTGCTGAATATCAAAATCAAACTCAATTGATTTATGCAACAGAGGGAGGGAAGAGGGTGAGGATGGGAGTGTGCGAGAGGAGATGTGAAGAGAGAAGATAAGAGAGCAATTGTTTGTGTCTGCTGATTTAGTCCTCCAATACCTACACTAACAAGGTCTAGGCCAGGCCTAGTTCAGGATCCCAAACTATTTGTGTTGCCATTGTACATCTCAAGGATAAAGCACTTGAGCCATCACTTACTGTCTCCTCCCGCCCCTCTTCAGAGTATTTCAGCTTTGGCGGGAAGCTGAGGTCAGGAGTGGAGTTGGAGATCAAACTCAAGCACTCTGAAATGAACCACGCTTGCCATAACTGCTATACCATGCACCCAGAGGTGCTATGACCCCTCGCTTCCCATGAGGACTGAGAAGGCAATGAATGAAGATGATGTCATTGCTTCTCCCTGTCGATAGTCAGCTGTGTTTAATGGGACCCATAGGTCTCATGACCGTCTCAGCAAGGTGGCAACAGCGTCAGGGCGTGGATTATCATTCCTGATGAACAGATGGATGTGTTGTAGCAGAGAAGGCACATTGCTTGTTGCTCTTTATCTTTCGGAAGAGCTGGGGTAAAAGGTCAACAACGGAGCCTAGAATCACTAAATCACTAAATGCTAGGCATTTCATATGTGTAACTACGTATTGCATCTTATAGATTGAAAAGTAAGAAAACTGGTCTCTCATCCAAATCTCAGTTAATAAATGATGGAGCAGAGATTCAAGCCCTTCTCTCTGATCCTAGCACCCCCAGTAGAGGTGCCTTTAAAGATTTCTTCATCTATTTGAGATATTAGCAGCTTCCAGGCCTGGAAAATGAGAGCAAAAGGTTTCATGAAGATAATAAGCTGCAAGATCAGACACTTGCTGCAGATGTGTGCCCAGGGCCAGCCTGGCATCTCATTATGTGGTTTCCTTTTTCCCCCCTTTCAAAGTTATTGTATAATATCTTGTACAAGATGGTGCAACTATCATCTCATTATTCCTTAATATCCTTTAATGAAAGACTTCTTTCTCAGGGCACATTTTTACATCATTCATCTTGGAGAAATTCTGAATATTTTTAAAAAGCAAATGATACAAATCGTACAAATCTCTGCCTTGAGATTGATTGAACTGACACTACAAATTTAAGTTTGATTATATGAAACCTTTAACAATGTTCATTTTAAGATACTAGTTATCAGGGAAAGACAGAAAAAAAAAAAGGCAAAACACCTCACAGTGTCTTACAAAGATGCTGGACAGATTGGCTGATTTGGCAAATCAGTTGAATAGATCCAATGGACTGTGATAATATCAAACTATGAAGAGGCATAGGCTAAATTAGCCACAAAGTCCTTCTGTTGATACCAGGCTGCAATGCAGCTCACAGCAGGTATGGCTTCAAAGCTTAAGACGGTCTTCTAGGAACAGGAACTTCCAACCATCTGCTTATGAGTCTATAAAAGTCACCCCCATATAACATGACCTTGATATTTTTCATGGAATTCTATACTCTGTGTATGGAATTTATCCTATTACTTAATTTTTATTACTAGTGGTAAAGAGACCAATTAAGATGCCTATGCCCCATACTGGAATGCCAGAGTTTAATTTTCCACTCTGGCTCCTGACTCTGACTTCATGGCAATGTACTCTCGAAAAGGCAGTAGAGGTGACTCAAGAATAGAGTTCCTGTCTCCTACCTTTCATCTCAAAAGCATCCAGGCTGAGTGAGGAGCGAATCAGTGGATGAAAGTCTCTCCCCCTTTCCCTCTGTATGTCTGTCTCTCACATATTTTTTTTTTAATTTCTAAAAATTGAAACCCTGGTTTATTATAAATTAGCCAAGGTTAAAACCCATGTGCTATCAAAAATCTACTTCCGAGTCCTTCTTTCTGACTCCACCTTACAATGTCTCTCAGACAGGCAGGCTTCTACCTCTCCTAGTGACTACACCTTGGGTAACATATTCTGAGTGAAAATATCCCAGGCCCCAAGTGACCCATTTCACATGCATCATCTCGGTGAAAGTTAACCATTATGGTAATGGTAAGAGGCAACATGCAGTTATCAGAGTATGTGCCATGCCCTATTCTAAGGTGACGCAGGCTGCTTGGCATAATGCATACCATAATCATATGAAATGCATGAGACTTTTCACAGCTGGTTGCCCACGAGAATCAATTATGAAAGCTTTATGAGAGCTCCTTATCCTGAGAGATACGTTGGAACGCAGAGAGTCTCTGATTTCATGGCACTTCCACTTATACAGGAGACTATCAGTAGTCAATAGGTGTATAAGTAAATGAGATTATTCCATTTTTAATAGAAAGTAAAGAAAGCAATCAGAGATGGTGATGGAGGAGGAGAAAGGCACTACTGTGAAGAGGATTTTGCAGGCATAATTATTTAAACTGCAGAGGAAGTTAGCATTGGAACCACTGTCCTTGTCCCTGAGAATACGGCAGAAGGGGGCGCGAAGCGTGAGTGACGCTCTGCTGTGGACTGGGGCTCGGGAGACCTGCGTGTGAAGAGGCAGCGTGCAGGCCCTGCAGAGATGGTACCTACCCCTAGCAAAGCACCGCTAGAGCCAGCATTCAGGTGCAGGAGTCCTCTGCCCTTGGCTTCTTTGCCTCATATCTCCATTCTTCACATCTTAGGGATGTGAGAGAGGCACAGATAAGGATACTGGCCTGCTCTGAAAGCTGCTTGCATCACTGTTTAGCTCTTTGAGTCTCACTCAGTTTAATGATCTGTGAAAGGGGCATAATAATGGTCAACTCACAGGATTGAAAGAATAATTTTATATCTTATGCATAACCCTTAGCAAATTACCTAGTGGGTCAGCAGTAAAAAGTCACTGAATATATTCCGCATCAGTGTGGGAAATGGTTGTGGACTTGCAAAGGTATGGGACTCCAAGAAACATCGTGGTGGGGTATGAAGGCGCCTCCTTTCCCCCATTTACTTGAATATAAATGATGGGAGGATGGGTGGATCTTCCTTATGGATTTCTGGCCTCTCAGACTCAACAGCTACCTCAATAAGGTGACTTTCAAAAGACTATTAATCAGGTTTCATTTAGATTTCAAAGAAAATAGAACCACGGGTATGGATGTTGGCTGTGAGATTGTGTTCTGCTCTGTTGGGATTTTTGTTCCCAACTTTGCACCTCAGTGTTTAGAATAGGAACTTGTGAAAAGAGCATGAGGAAAAAAACAAGTGCAGATGCTGAAAAGCCTTAACGTTCCGCTGGCTGAAAGGGCTGGTGCATTGCTACCTTACTGGTGTGACGTTAGCTTCATGTGCCAATAGGGCCTGCTTATGGGGTCTCTTCCTGCAATGAAACATACCTCTGGGTATTGCGCTGAAGGTGTTTTTTAGACAGGATTAAAAGCTTCAATCAATTGACTTGAAGTAAAGAAAGTTACTCTTACTAATGTTTAGTGGTAGTGGTGGTAGTGAGCTGCATGTCTAGAGCAAACACTGATTCATGGAGAAGAAGAAATTTTGTCTCAAGATCACAACTTTAGGTCTTTCCTAGGATTCTAGTCTTACATTTGCCCTACACGGTTTGGTTTTACCAACCTCCAAACCCATCTGAATCAATTCTTTACCTATATAATTACATACATTGACATATGAGGATCTTTGCAGCATACATGAAAGACGTATGAGCCAACTATGGATTTAAAAAAATATATACACCAGAATAAACTTAGCTTTCAATTAAGTTTTCCAGGCTTTTTTCTTCTGCATATTCTGTGTTCTCTCCCTTCGTCTAAACACATACACACACGATGAGCATACAATGTATAGTGAGCATACTATTTGTAAAGCAAGCACACATATTTTTAGTATGCTAATATTATAGATAGTGTATGCCCTGCTGTATATAAAATCTACTGATATATTCTGTTTTTCAGGAGAACACTGGTACCCAGGACCTCTTACTCGGACCGTCTTCATGACATAAGTGTTCCTATCTCAGGGGGAGCCTCTGCTCCCTCGCGGGCAGCTCCCAGTGTCAGGACCTAGCATGGAGTCAATGTGTCTGATAGCCCAGACTTTAGAACATGGCACATCAGCTTGTATTCCCTCTGTGCATGTTCCTAGATGCCTGAGATATTGATAAATATTCACACTGAACTTTTCTTTTTCATTCACATGATGAGGATTTATGATCACCTTTGGTTCATGGGAGGTTATGGGGGGGTAAATGAGAATATCTCCTCTCATTCTCTGTTCCATATTTTCTCTCTCTCTCTCTCTCTCATGAGTTCTTTCTATGTAGTCCTTCGAGAGACTTGTCAAACTGTTGTGTTGGTGAGGCACATTCAGCCATGGAAGATGCAGTGCCCAGTGAGGGAGAAAGTGTCCACAAGCAATCAGCTGGGAAAATATAAGCCATGTGAGTGAGGCTCAGGATAGAGGTGAGGACAACGGAAATTGGGAGGAACACTTAGGAGGAGGAAAGACGCCTGAGCTGAAGTGTGTGTCATGGCCAGCACAGCATGCGTGTGATTTTCTTGTATGCTGCCCAGTGATAACCTCCTTCTGTATCCCACAGAGCAGGCTGCCTTCTGTTGGCTAAATAGTCCCACTTGCTCCAGCCCCTCATCTTATGATTACATTTATTCTAAGCATTATCTGGATAGACTTCAATTTTCCAAGGCCCTTCAGAAATCGGATTGAATCATAGCTATCTGGCCACAGCTTTAAACAAACTCCCATGGGTCTTGACTCGGATGGCAGCCTTCTAGTCAGGCAACCTCAGATGCACTGGGCTTTCAGAAACGACACTGTGCTATGGATTCATGGGAAGGTTGTAGACAATTAACACTACATATTGTATATAGTATCTGAAGTCCCCTCCATACTTACATATCGACCTAAGCCTCCATATTGATTTCCACACAGTTCCTCTAGGCTTGAGATAGACCTTGGAGGAGACGTGGTACTTCCTCATGGTCTTATTCCCAGAGCTTTTCACATGAAATGGAATAGAGGTCTCTGGTGCAACTTTGTTAGATGAATAACTGTTTTAGCTACTGCATAATTTAAAAATTGTTCTATTTAAAAAATAAAAACAGTGCACACAGAAGAAGAAAACAAAAGAGACTCATAATCCCATGTGTTTACATATTCACCTCAAAAACCAGTAACTTGTTTTATTTTTAGGTATCTTGCATTGTCTTAATGCATTATTAACAAACTAGTTGGCAACAAACAGGCCTACAATGTCATTCAGATGCCTGTGGAATAATTCATTACTTTCCCTGTAGCTTATTTAACATGATTTATTTAAACAAATAAAATTGTTGGGCTATTTTGTTTCCAAGTTTCCTGTTAGTTTTTGTTTTGTTTTGATATTTCACAGACATTTTATCCAGAATTACACATCTGGTTACTTTCTTATTATAATTCCTGTGAGTGGAAGTGTTGGATAAAAGAAAATTTCTATTTTTAAGATTGTTTATATCATCAGTTTGCCCTCCAAACCTATTCACAGCAATATTCTTCCCACATGGCTTGTAATAGTAAGTGACGAGGAAATGAGACATACAGCATATAATGATAGGAAAACTCAAGTGGATCAACACATGTTAAGCAGGTGCGTCCAGGCTTAGGCAGGGATTATGCTTAGAGCTACAGCAGAGATGGCTCCTACCAAGTAAGCAACACTTGCCCCTGTACTGCTAGTATCACAATTTTGAAACCGACAGTTATATGACCTTTCAATAACTCTCTCTCTCGGTAAGTTAGAGTGAATGTTTGCTTTCCAAGTCCTTCCCTGACATCTGTGAAGGAAGGTGAATGAAGTGTGTAAAGGGTGTGGTACTTAACAAGACTCTCACCTGTGCAAGCCACCTACCTTCTGTGAGATGGTATTTGCTCCTCAGGCTCTGGCAAGGGTTACATGAGATAATGCACACATAACCTCAGTGCATATGTTGCAATATGGCAGTGGCTCAAAGTCTTCATTCTTCCTGTCTTGGCTTTAATTATTCTCCTTAATCACCATTTCCTATTTACATTTCACCCTTATTCCCCTATAACCAGGAGTGTGTGTGTGTATGTGTTTATATAATACTGTATATAGAGTCCAGCTTCCACGGTGACCCAAGGTGAGGATTATTGTTACTGCAAACATCCTGGCCACCTAGGAAGAAGGTGCAATGTACCCCTCTCTCCCTCCCTCTTGCTGAGAACAGTGCTGGGGATATGACAGCCTCCACTATGACACGGTCAATATGTAGAGATCGCCTCCTCATAGTTGTGACTGTTTGAGCAACACAAAATATGAATTTCCACTGAACCGTCTTTCTCTGGCTAGAAGCTCACTTTTTTGATTTACCAGCTCTCCCAGAATGCACTTTCTCTTGAGCTTGTATGTGTACCAAATTCTGTGCAAGGCATGAGAAATCAGAGCTGCCTGAGTTCCTTCCTTCAAGGATTTCAAATCAAACTGAAGGGACAGAGAGGAAAGATATGGCTCATTGATTCTTGTTCTCTTGGTGAGTTGCTGTAACACTGTTCACTTTATTTTTCCATAGGAATATAAGGATTTGACTGGAAACATAGGATAATAAGAGTTTTCACATTATTCATTTACTTTGACAGGCGAGTCAGAGAAGGGACAGAAGGTCCTCTGGCTCACTGCCTAAATGCTCACAGTATCCATCCCTTGCAGTAGGCCAAAACCAGGAGCAAGAAACTCCTTCTGGGTTTTCCATGTAGGAGACAGGGACTCCATGACTTGAGCCATCACCTACTGCCTCTCATGGTATGCCATTAGCAGGAGGCTGGGAATGGATCCAGAGCTGGGATGCTAGTTTGTAGAATGTGAGCATTCTAAGTTGTGTCTTGACCACTGCACCAAACACTCACCCCATAATCTTTTCAAAGGTCTTCTAATAGCAACCATTACATTTTGCCTTCCCATGAGAACTCTGTTCCTAGGAGACAATGGTTTGCCAGGAGTCCAATCCTTGCTTCAGTATGGTCCTCAGTGGCAGTGTGGAGTCACAACCTGGCCTAGACAGTTTGCCTCCTGGCCATGTTTCTGGCTGTGTGAGCTTTGGCATCTCACTTAGTATTAAAGATTTAAAGAGTACAAGAAAGAAAACCAATACATCCCCATCATGGAGTGTTGAGCAAGTTAAGTGAGTTTATCCATTGACATGTTCTTAGTCACAGATCTTGGAAACCACAGTTATTAATTGTTAATTTCAAAACTCATTGACAGATGCTTACTCCAATTGCTTTCCTCTGCAATTTTGAGTCATTGAGTATTACAATAAAGCCAATAAAACCATTGTTTTTCATTTATCGAATGAGAAAGTAAGAATGAGGAAGAGAGGTGAAGCTACTGGCCAGAGAAACAGTTGGTGAGTCAAGAGTACAATAGATGGAAATCCTTGAATTCTTGAAATTTCCATAAAATATGAAGTAGTATCAACTGAAAACCTACAGCATATGAGGAATGTGGTTGTTGAAAAGAAGTAGTAAAAAATGGAATGCCTACTTCTCTTCAGGAACCTGGCTCAAGGAGCTTTCATTCACAGACCTCCAGCACTGTCACCCGAAGAGAGACCAGCCCGTCTACCCACCTGGTCATCTGTGATGGCACAGGTTACTCTGGATTTGCACTTCCGGTTGGTTGGAGAACTTCCTGCAGGAGATACTAGGGAAGCAGACATGGGAAGTAATCCCTGATTATCTTTATCTGGGATTAGACATCTAGATTGAAAACAGTCTCATTGCTAACTTCTAAAAATGAACGTTCCTGATTGGGAGTGTGCTTTTCTCATTCAAGGACATACACAGTTCAATTTCTCTCTCTTTGTTTCTTCTCATTTAACTGTTAGGACTTGTGAAACTTTGGTCTTTTAAAAATTCTCATATTCTGTCTGTATTTGGTGATTTTGGATTTCCTATTACAATGTTAGAAGTTGCTATTTTTTAAAAAAATTTATGTGCTTATTTGAAAGGCACAGTTATTGAAAGGGAGGGAGGAAAAGAAAGAGGAGGGAGAGAAGAAGAGAGAAAGTGAAAGGGGGAGGGAGGGAAGGAGAGAGAGAGAGAGAGAGAGAGAGAGAGAGAGAGAGAGAGAGAGAGAGAGAGAAACTGATTCATTCCATTGGCTGGTCCACTCCCTGACTGACCACAATGGCCAAGGCTAGGCCAGGCCAAGCCAGTGTCTGTGTCTCCCACATGGATGAGAGAGGTCCAAATAGTTGTACCATCTTCTACTCCTTTTCGAGGTGTATTAGCAAGGATCTAGATTGGAAGTAGAACAGCTGAAGCTCAGATTGGTGCCCATATGGGATGCCGGCAGGGCAGCTGACAACTGAGTAAAGTGCATCACAGCACGAGCCTTAACAGGCTCTTTCAGTGTGAGAAACTGATATCTTGCTGAAACTAATCCTTTGTTATTTCATCTATACTTCCCTCAGATTTTTCTGGAATGCCTTTCAGTTATTTATGAAGCTCCTGAAATGATTCTCTGTAATTTTTTATTTTTATATAGTCCATGGTTTGAAAGATTTCATTAGTTATACCTTTCATTCTGTTATTTTTCTTTTCTACAAAATTACACACACACACACACACACTTTTAAATATTGAAGTGGGCATTTGTTTTAATGGTTAAAACACCTTCATTCTAGGCCGGGCGTGGTGGCCTAGTGGCCAAAGTCCTTGCCTTGCATGCACCAGGATCCCATATAGGCACTGATTAGTATCCTGATGACATCACTTCCTATTCAGCTTCCTGCTTGTGGCCTGGGAAAGCAGTTGAGTACGGCCCCAAGCCTTGGAAACCTGCACCCATGTGGGAGATTCAGAAGAAGCTCCTGGTTCCTGGCTTTGGATTGACTCTGCTCCGGACATTGTGGCCACTTGGGGAATGAATCAGCAAATAGAAGATTTTTCCTCTCTCTCCTTCTCTCTTTATATCTGCTTTTCCAATAAAAATAAATAAATATTTTTAAAAAGACACTTGCATTCTGTTGAAATACCTGGCTTATTTTTCCATAATTCCGTAATTCTGTCCCGTAATTCCTGTTTCCTGCTGGGGCGAGCTTTGGGAGTCAGCAGGTAACGGCCCCACTGACGGGCTTCCTGATGGCCAGGGAAGAGCGGACTAAGTTCCTGCCCCTGAATTGAGCCAGAGGAGGACACTGCAGCCATCTGAGGAGGAAACCAGCAGACGGAGGCCCCCGTCTTTGCCTCTCAAATTGAAAATATAAATACACACATATACAGAAATTCAATTTGAAAGTGAGGAGCCTCTTGCTTTTCTATGCCTGGTGTGCTTATATTCTAGTATTAGGATGTGATTTAGGCTCATTTTTTTCTAAAGATATTGGTAGCATAGTTTTCTGTTTAATTTTCAATTTTCCCGAGTTGATTTCATTGCTTTAGGTTCAGGCTTTTTGATTATTTGTCTCAATCTTCATTTTTTCTTGTGCAGGATTTTCTGTCAAAAAGACAAATCTTAGTCAACCCGGGATGATATAACAAAAAAGCAATGCAGTGGGTGGCTTGAAAACACACATTTTTTTCCCTCACGATGTTAGGACACTTCAAAGACCTAAACCAAGTTCCATGCCAGTTCAGTTCCTGGTGAGGATTCTGCTTGTGCCCCTAAAACAATTCATGGCCCTTCCCCTATCATGCTCTCATCTAAATAGCATCACTCCCCAAAGGTCCCGCCTTCCAATGCCGGCATATCACAGCTTATAACTTCCAAGTAGATTGGGCGGGTGATTGTGTGTCCGTGGCAACAGATGGTAGGACGGTAGCAATCCTCTACAAGGCTGTGATACACTGAGACCCTCAAGTGTCACTGCTGAGTGGTAAAATAACATAGAAAGACAATTTGCAATTTATAGAAAGTGTACCTGCAGGAGTTTGTCTAAGAGAAATAATGTCTGTTCACAGAAGCTCACAGTGCTGTCATTTCTAAAAGCCCAAACGGCAGGTGACTCAGTTGTGTAACTTATAGACCAGACAAACAAAATGTGATATGACACATATGATGGAATGTAATTGACCAATGAAACGTTACAAATTATTAATATATGCATCAATATTGAAGTTTAATATTTCACTTCAAACACACAAATAATAATATCTCATATTTCTATTTACATGAAATTAAATGGTGAAATTATACAGATTATTGGTTGCTGAGGTGTGAGAATGGGGGATATTTAACTTTCCAAAGAAATTTTTAGATATTAGAAAAAAGTGTTCTAAGGATGAACTAGATTGATGGCTACAAATCTATAACCATTCCCTAACAATTAGAGCCCTACATTCATACAATGGATGGATAGTATGTGAAGTATACAGCAGTACGGCTTTTAAACAACATATGGATTGATGTGTGTCTCAGGGGAAGTAACTGACAACTTTATGTAATGGTCAAAGTGAAATATTTGTTGTTTTTGATTTTAACTCTTTGCTTGAAAGGCAGAATTGCAGAGAGAAGGACAGACAGACAGAGATCTTCCATCTGCAGGTCTACTGCAAAGGCCTGAGCTGGGCCCATTCGGACAGGAGCCAGGAGTTTCTTCTGAGTGTCCCACATGGGTATGGGACTCCAAGGACTAGATCTGTCTGCTGCCTGCCCAGGCCATAAGCAAGGAGCTGGATCTGAAGTGGAGCAACTGGAGCTGGAAATGGTGCTCATGTGGGATAGTGGCACCAGAGGCGGATGATTAGCCCAAACTAAGGTGCCAGTCCCAAATAGTTGTATTTTTTCTTAATGCATTTAAGGGGCCAGTGCCGTGGCAATAGATTAAGCCTCTGCTTGCAATGCCGGATCCCACATTGGTGCCTCTGCAATCCTTAGTGTCTCCACTTCTGATTCAGCTCCTTGCTGATACTGCTGGGAAAACAGTGAGGGATGATCCAAGTCCTTGGCCCCTGCAGCCACATAGGATACCTGGAAAAAACTCCAGGCTGCTGGCTTCAGACTGGCCCAGTTCTGGCTGTTGTGGCACTTGGGGAGTGAACCAATGGAAGAAAAAATTTGTCTCTTCTCCTTTCACTGTCAATCTGCCTTTCAAATAAAAACAGATTGAAAAAAAAAAACCTCACCTAAGTTTCTGGGTTTCACATACTGCCAAGGCTAATCTGAATTGTGACCTGAGCCATTGTACTCTATAGCCATGATTCTTTTCCAAGTATTATTTTGTAGTATTGTTCAAATTAATTTAGCTTATTCCTTGATCTGTCAGACTCAGCCTGCCATAGGATTTCTTCCAGTTTATCTTCAATGTCAGGTCAAGATATGGAATACATGCTCTTTCATATTCCTCCTACTTGATGAGGGACCTTCCAGAATGTGCTTAATCTTATCATCACCATAAACTACAACACTCTCTCACTACGTCCATTTTAGGTGAGTAGACACGTTTGTAAATTTATTTTTACATGAGAAATAATTTTCCTGGATGTATTAGTTCACCACACATAAATAGCAGCAAGGAAAGCAAAATGCTATTGATTTTTGCATAGCAGGACATGCTTTTCTGATTTGTGGACTACAGTGTAATATCAGAAGTCCACAGATTATTCTGCTGCTTTGGACCATCATGAATCATTTTTTTTTTCTTGTGTGGATCCTGATCCCTTTGGACATAGGCATGATGCCCTTGTGAAGTGATGAAGGGCAACTTGTGAAGCCACATTGGCCTTTGGGTTTGTGGTTCTAGATTGCTAGGGACCACATGTGTTACCACAAAATTCATGTTGAAACATTAACCCTCACAGCGATGGTCCTGGGAGGTGGGGATGCCGAGAGAGAGGATTAATTCATGTGAATTCTGACATTAGAAGATAAATGTGAGGACTCTTCCGTATGTTCCACTGGAGGACACACCTTGAAGATGGCCTTAAATGAGCCAGAAGGAAAGTCCACATGGACATCAAATCTGCTGACATCTTGAACTTTGCTAAGACATCCAGGCTATGATAATTTGCTATGTTATTCCACGTGGGCTCAGGCATCTTGCTAAACTGTAGATGTGATGATAGCTATTTTGGATTTGCCCTGCTTCTGCACCAGTAAGAAACAGAATTTGCCATTATTGATTGGTGGATCACTCTCCAAGGATGAAGACAGACGCCATACAGGGAGGGAGTTAGAGGGAACACCTCACCATGATGACTGTGATCCAATGATCATAGTAGAGGGAGAGAAGAAGTAGATCATGGTGGAAGGAGAGGATGAGGGTCAACTGGAACAGGAACCTTCAAATGTCTTCTCTTATTGTGGCGATGTATAAGCCTCTCATCTGGCATGTGTGTGTAACTACGTATTTCACACTTATAATGATTTTCCTTCTAATTGTACACATTATTTGGGAGTTATGCTTTTCTTGTTCTTGGGACTGCTGCATTAGCAATACAAGTTCATGGCTTGTATGCTCTCTGTCCTGTCTCTTTCTTTTATGGAATGATAAAATGCTGCTTTCTTTGTCCTTCAGATCCTGATGAGTAAATGAATGATGTGGGGACCCAGGTATCTTTATGACTCCTATCTTGCTGGGGAGGGAGGCCTCCAACATTATTGTGAACAGGTTTTTATTGATGGCAGAGGGAACATGGGTCCGCTAGTCAAATATTTACTTTCCAACATATTGCTTTATTTTGCATATGTGTATGGAGTTCTAGAGTTTTGAGTATTTTCAGATTAAATATGTGTCATTCTTTGTTGTGGGGTAAGGAGTTGATTAGTGTTCGTTAGCCTGAGCAGGAACAGGAACTGGACTTGTGGCTAAAAACACCTAGACTAATTGGACTCATCTGTATCCAATATCCTGCTAGATGAGGATGTGGGCAGGGTGGTGGAATAAATAAGGAGAGGTGAAGGAGCAATAAAGCAAGACTTGGCAGAGACTTCTACCATCGCTGGTCTCCTGTCGGTGCTTCATCCCCAGATCCTTTCTCTGTCCACCATACTGGCTCTGCTGGTCAGAGCAATTCTCAGGCATTTATCTTGTCACATACATGCCAATGACCAGACTCCTCAAGAGACTCCACAGGGTGGCCATTGGATTTCTCCCTGCGTAGATTGTTCATCTTCACCCCGAAGGAGGGTTCTCTAGCCAGAGAGGGACAAGCAAGTTTCTCCAAGAACTTGCGTGAGGATTCTGCAAATCACTGAATAGGCTGGCATGTGTGTATTTTTTAAATCATGTAGTATGTAAATGTGAAAATAACCTCAAGATGGGTTTCAGGGCCCACTAGAGCCATCGTGACGTGGACCTGACCAGCCATTCCGCTGGTCCCCTCACTCTAGTAGCCTCATTTCTGACTGGTAAGCCACTGTGAACTTTTGAATCTCCTGGAATTAGTGTCAGTTCAGAACCTGGGTCCGGTAGTTCCTTGAATGTCTGATTATTTTCTTTTTCCCTGTGCAAAGTCATCTTGGTAAAAGACCATTGAAAGGGATGACTGAGGAAAATCATGCTCTTGGATAGAACGGAATCTTCCTGAGTCTTCCAGTTAGATGGGTACCTCTGGCTCTCCGAGTTCTAACAACGCTGATAATAGTGACATCTTAGAATATCTCCCTGGGACTTCCCAGCTGAGACAGCTTGATGTTTCCAATAATTGGTCATATCCACAGGAACTCAGAAAAAATGTGCATGTCATGGTCATCGTTACTTATTTATTTCATTGAAGTGTGCTGTTGAATATGAGGCCGTAGCATGGTCAAATGCCAGGAACACAAGTTGAACAAGACAAACAGGGCTCTTGCCTTCAAGGTGACTGTGGGCCATTTAAATCAAGTTCAGCAGTGCCAATACCTAAGGCGGTCAGGCTACTCTTAGCAGAGGCTGTTGGCTGTGACTTGAAGGCATCAGAAAAGATGTTCTGGGAAAGACAGTTCTATACAGACACATGCAAGAGTAGCAAGACGAGAGAATGGTAGCTAGGAGGGGCCAGTTTAGGAGATAGTCATGAGCCAAGGTATAGAAGTTGGGGCATGAAACATTCTGGTGGAAGAGGAATGGGGTATTGGAATAGAGGCTCTTGCAGATGAAATGCGACAAACTTTAGTTAGACTCCCTGGAGTCCAGTTCTCAACCAGGATTCAACCTTGGCCCTTTTCCTGCTGGGTCTGAATAGCCGCATTGTAGCAGAAAACTCAGTAAGTCAGTTTAGTGTGGATACTCACCCTTGACATCTGATTGCATAGCTTCACTATGTTGTTGCTCTGGCTTGTCCTCAGCAAGACCCCTGTTGAGTTGGTTTGGCAAGAACTACCCTACCCTTAGTGTCTCATCTTAGTCATTTTCCATTCACTCAGATCCTGCAGATCCTTGACTTTCAATCTCCTCTTTGCCTTGTTATATTCTACATCAAGCTCAGTTCTGGGATGAAACCTGTTTCCCCCATTACAGTGAATTCTGAATACAGTTTATCTTCACCTCTTTATCTAGTTATCAGCTCTTGTTCTCCTTGACAATGGGCAGGGATTGACAGTGGGCAGATAATTTATAGTCAGATGATGAAGAGATTTGAATCTGTAGAGAAGTGTTATGGGGCTTAGGTGTTCTGCTGTTACAGTTTATTTACATGTTATGAAATCCAATCTCATTTAGTGACAGAAGGGACGGTAGATGAATATAGAATATTCTGAAATCTGAGATAAATTAATACTAATAAAATTATTGCTGGGTAGTAAGAGGATAGCTATTTCCCTTTAGGAATCCCAAATCTGCTATTGCAGCTTTAATTCTAAACAAAAATAAGATGAAATAGCAAAGCTCAGAGATAAGGAGGCCTCCAGAGGAATTGCCAGTTGGCAAGTTGAAGTACAGTAGAAGACAGCAAGGTAAAGTCAAAGTGAGGTGAATATAAACCTGGAAAGTTCCAGGTGCTGGACCCCACAAGATGTGAAAGAAGGTAAGCTGTGCTCTAGGGCACACCTAAAGATAGAACACATCCACAGATACACAAAGAATAATGAAAGCATTATTGCAACACCCATTGGTTCAAGTGGAAGACAGGGCTGGAAACAGAACCGACCCAGCAATTGCAGCCACCAGCTGATTGGGGAGATGGACTGTACTGGGCCCTGTACTTGCAACTACACACAAGAATCTGGTCTGGGATCACCTCAGACAAAGTTTCTTTTGGGATCTCCCCAATCGAACTGCCGGACTTAGAACCCATGGTCTGTGATGGAGTGCAAGTGCCAGAGCTGAGCCTCTTCTGAGGCTCAGAAGGAGCAGTGGAGAGCATAACCAGCTGCACATGGAGGATATGGCAGTCCATCGGAACCTGCAAAGGACACCTGGCTCACAATAGAGGACAGAACAAATCAATCAACTACCCCAGCCATATGTTGGCAGTGAGAAACTGGGCAAACGGAGACTCTAAGGTGGACTATGTCAAACAGCGAATTCTGCAGGGACCTCATCATGCTTGGAATGGCAAGATTGGCAACAATTCACAACTGTTGAACTATCAATACCACCTGAGCAAGACCCTTGGAGCATGCCCCACATCAGGGACCTGGGATGGGTGGGAGAGTGGATGGGGCTTCTCCCTTTATCTCCCCTTTTACCCCAGATACAGGAAGAAAATAATATGGAAATAATAGTCTTACTCACTTTCCTGTAGCCCTTGAACCCTTTTGCCCTAATTTACTATGTAAAGATTGTCAAAAATAAATTAAAACAGGATTATTGCTTTCGTCTCAACCCCTGTGACGGCCTGTGATGTAGGCTCCCCATCTCTGCTTCACTGCTTCCTGCTTGACAGCTCCTGCCAGTGCTTGATGCAGGGAAGGGGTTCACAGAACAGCCCCCACAGGAGACGGAAGGTTCGTCTCTGCTGTCAGAGGCAAGAGGCCCAACTGCTTTGTACCACAGTTAATTTTTTGTCCTGAGTGGCATTTCATCTCTTTTAGGAAAAAGCTAAAATCTTACACTGGATTCTTCAACATTTGTGAAATTTCCACTGTGTTAAAAGCAAGAAATCATAATGTCTATTGCAAAAATATATCTTGACATGAAAGCTTAGCCACAAAAAAAAAAAGTAGGTTTTTACCCACCTAGTGTTCAACCTATGGGTTATTTGGGCCTGGAACTTGACAATAGAGAATGAAAATGGACTTCCTCCCTGATTTCCAGAGAAACATTTCTGCAAAGCGCCAATACCCTTTGCAGGTTAGCTGCTCTGTAAGGTCTACAATTCAGTACTCTAGATTCGATCCCATCTCCATTTCCCGCCCACTGTAAGACAAAAAGATACACTGAGACAAGAATAAAACAATTTGGAGCCATTGGTGATATATGTATTTAAAAAGCCCTGTTCTAAACCATTTAAAATGAATTAGATTTGAAGAGCCCAATGACAGAACCGCAGGGAGGATTAATAAAAGCTTGGATATTCTCCTGTTTCTAGGGACAGAATTAGGTTCCTATATCTTCTTTTATAGCACAGTTCTCATTCGTTAGCCTGATATTTAGTTCCATAAGCCAATATTCTGTTGTTTTTGGATACAATTTAGTTTTACATATCTCCTTCTTTGTGTCATTTCTCAGATTCCAAAGGCTATTCTGAGCTTTTATTGCATTTTTTCCTCATAACAATTGTGAGCGTTTGTTTAAGCAGGTTTTGAAACTCAAGTTCCTAACCAAGAGAAAACAATTGATGACAGTCTTGAAATGTTGATGAACATGTAGAAATTATCAGTTTTCATGAACCACGTGGCAGAGACTTCCTCTGATGGACAAACAGGAAATGCTCTTGGAGAAATAGTCGTGTTTTCTTATTCTGTGTCCCTTACTGCTTATCAAATCTGTGTGATTTAAATCCTCTTTCATCAATGTCTTCTTAGAACGATTGGTAATATTATTATATTCAGATGATGGTCTAGGCATTGCAGGGCAGGGTGGGGAGTCTTGTAGAAATCCTGACACCCTCATCCGCACTGTGTTTATTCTCCTTGTTGATGCTGTAAGGAAATGTAGACAGTAGGCATAGATGGAGGGTTAAAGCTTCTTTAGTATTCTGGGAAGCTAACCCTAAGAATATGACCTAGAATCAAGGACCATGAGCTCTGCTTCCTATTACTTAGTCCTAACCTAAGTCTTTTATTGTTACGATCTTCCTGCTGATATGGAAACAAAGAAGATTGAGTTGTGACAGAACGTGTGCACAGGAAAGCTGGAGACTGTGGCTCACGAACATCCCTGCTTCTTAGATGCAGAGAATGAGGGATAAGAAGAGAAGCTTCCCAACGGTCTTAGGGAAGAGCAGGTGCTCTGTGTGATGCTTGTGCTGAAGGGAAGCCACGTGTCATCTTGCTGTTCATGTCTCATCAATGACAGAGGTGAAAAGCATATCCCTATGTAGGATGCCGTCAGGTCTTGCTGGTTACTAACTTTGTAACATCCTAGCATTTGCCAAATCAAATTAGCATCCTTCTCATTGGAGACAAACAAGGGAAGATAAGCTGAGTTCCACACAGAGCTATGGGTGTTTGGACAGGAATCCAACCATTAGATACAGATATCATTAATTCTATCCCAAATACAGACATATCCTAAGCTCTGAACATTAGTAGCAGCCCAAATGAACTGTTAATTCGGTTATCCCTCTATCATCAAAAACTCCCTGTGGTCAGTATTTTACTATTATTCTTACTTGATAGCAGGAAGAAGTGGGTAGATATCACATTTGATTTACTCAGGCAGCTACTGACGGGCACCAGGTTGATTCCATATCTTTCATATTGTGACGAGTCTTGCAGGGAACATGAGAGTTCAGGCCTACGTTTCCTATGTTGACTTCATTTCCTTCGGATGTTTTCCCAAAAGTGACATAGGTGGATTATACAGAATATTTCTCTTTTGGTCTTTGAGGCATCCCTATTTTGTTTCTCATGATGGTTGGATTACTTTGCATTTCCCTCTTCTCCACAACCTGCCCAGAATTTTTTCTCTTTTTTTTTTGTATTTACCATAATATTACACAGTCATAAAGATGAAAGCATTTCTGGCATTTTTAACAAAATGAGTAGAATCAGAGATTATGCTATGTTAAACAACCCAGACACAGAAAGACAAAGACCACACGTTTTCTGTCTTTTGTGAAAGGTAAAACACACACACACACACACACACACACACACACACACACACACACACACACACACCACAAGTGGACTTGAACTTAGGGTGTGGTTCGGGTCAGCTTCCTAGCCTTGGCCCTCTTCTGCCCCTGCAGACCTGAGCAAGCTGCTGTTCTGTGATTTAAGGATGTTTCCATTGTGTCTTTCTAGCAATTAAATCCGATGGAATAATAATGAGCTGGATCTAAAATATTTCTGACAGAGCTTATTAGAATGCAGAGTGAATCCACTGTTGAAAGAAACAACCTCCTTATCTTGAACCTGGCACCACTGACATCACAAAGAATGAGAGATTTCTATCTTATCTCTTCTTAGAGATGAGAGGTTAGAAAAAAAATCTTCACTAAAATTAAATGACTTCTAGTTGGTGTTTTTCCCATTTTCTTCACCAGTAATATTTGTTTTTATCTGAAGATGGTGTTCTTTGTAACTTCGGTACAGATCCTGTTATTTAATCCTGGGCACAGAGCTCTGATAGGCTGACAACCTTGGATGCCTCTCGAAGCATTTGGTACAGGAAATTTACTTTTCTGAAAAAGCCCCAATCCCCTGCCCTGCAATGGTATCAGGCTTTGTGCTTGGAATCCACTGTCTAGTAGTTCACGCCCCAGATGGCCTCCACAGCTGGTACTGGGCCAGGTCAAGTTAGGTACATGAAATTCCATCTGTGTCTGCAGTGCAGGTGACAGGGCCTCGATTTTGTGGGCCTTCTGCTGTTGCTTTACCAGATATGTTAGCAGGGAGTTGAATTGGAACCAGAGGAGCCAAGGTTAACATTAGTGCTCTTCGGGTGAGATTTCAACATCAAAACAGCTGCTTAACTTGCCACCATGCCTGTCCCATGCTACTTGTTTTTGTATGATGGACAAGCTAATAGCATTTTAAATGGAAAAGAAATGAACAGAGTAATATTCTTTTTTTAGGAACCAGGAAGTTCTGTGATATTCAAATTGCAACTCTCCCTGCATTAAGTTTCGTGAGAACACAGTCATGTTTGTTAATGCATTTGGAGTTTATGGATGATTCTTTACTGGGCGACAGTTACCAGTTGTGACAGAGGCCATACGGCACTCAAATGCTAAAATAGCTACTTTCTACCAACCTGTGACTTAGAAAAACAATGATACGTAGACCAACCTGCCAGTCCAAACGCCTCTGCTTGCCAGCATATGACTTTGTAAAAGTCACCTTTCTGCTGAAATGATACTTATTATTGTGAAATTATAGTCATGCTCTAAGGAATCTAAAGAAAAACAAATGACACCTTGTCTACAAAACCTCTTTGTAAACTGCAAAAACTATGTGATGGGTATATTCCAAACCTTATTTTAAATCTTTGAGGTGCTTTATTCACATCTTATAGATAAACAGGGAAATGTGGTCAAAATAGGAAAGGGAGCTTAAAATCCTGACTACCCCATATTCCAGCCCAGGCTCCGTTTCTGAACCATTGAAGTTGGGAGAGGGTTTGAAACTGCCCTGGGTTAAGTCAAGCCAGAGCTAATATCAGCTGGCCTTTCCAATTATTTATGAATCATGTCTCATATTAAAATTACCTGGTTCAACCTGTGTGCCCTGGGCTTCACCATGCCCTGACAACAGAAAAAGCAGATAGAGCAAAAGCCCAAACAGTGCAAGTTTTAGTTGTTGCTAAAATGACCAACAAATGGGGTGTCTGGTTATCTCCTTGACACCTAACCTGGAGATGACACACAAAAAATGATAGGAAGGTTGGTGGACTTGAGGACAAACATGAAAACTAGGGAAAACTCAGGGAAGACAGAACACGATTGGGTCCTGTGACTGAAGTCAGAGTTGCAAAGGAGAAGATTGGGGTGGCTGAGAGAGAAGACTTGGTATCCACTTTAAATTTGTTTCCCTTTTCCCTCAAGTTCCCGAGGACTGACAAGGAGCGATCACAGACACAGGCTGGCCAAGGGTGATTGGAAAACACAGGGGTGGTGATGTGTCATTAAAATGAGGCATGCCTATTAGCTTGCACAGGTAGACCAGCTGGCCCTGTTGACTTGCCTCCTTTTCAGTGTCCCATAGACCACCTTGAGAAGCAACAAGGCTCTGCTTGGCGGTGCAGATGCCTCCCCTGAGAGCCATGGCTTTCTGTAGACAGATGTCATAATCAACCTGTTTGTCTTTCTTGCTTCTTTAAATGCCACTAGACAGCCGTGAGGTTACAGGGAAAAGGAGAAATATGTTGATGTCACACTTATCGACAGCAACACTGTGTGAACATGTGAACTTACAAAAGCAACAGTGTAACCGTTTTTTCTATTTTTAGAGAGACACAGGATTTTATTACCAAGTTAGAGGTAAGGAAAAAGGAAGATCATGAACCCTTCAGACCACTGGCCTGTCACTGTCATGCGTGCTTACTTCACAAGCCTACTCCTTTGCCTAGTGTTTCATAAAAGTGTATTTGAAATTAGATGCCAAAATTCTGACTGCTTGTTGTCCAGAATGAAGACTTTAGCCTTGTGTAAATGCAGTGAATTTAGAAAGCTATTTTCCTTTCTGAAGTGCAGAAAAAGGGTAACAGCTACATGAAATATGAAGATATCAAGTTGCTGTTAAATATTTCAAAATCGGCTCTATGTGACATGCCATGCTAAAACTCTGAGCAAAGTCTCGTGTAAACAACTCGACAGGCCTGGACTCCAGATGGGTTTGGATTAAGGAAGACATGGAATATAGGGTCAGTTTCTGATGCGTGTGGCCCTCGCAGCATCGCTAAGGGCCAGCATGCTATCTTCACATTTACACCTAACACACATGTGCTTCACTGGAAATGTTGAGCTGTCCTTGAGCCGCTGACATTTCCTTTATTACTCCTGGAATATGCCTCAGAACTTGCATAATTAAAAAGGATCCATTTCCCCCTTCTCGTTAAATAGCCTGCTGCAAGCACTGGGCTTCACCATGCCTCTCCCTAATCAGCAATGTCTTCAAAAGCAAAAGATCCTTTACCCATGGCACATGAGGTTTTTCATTTTTAATGCAGAATCTAGGAAACTCCTTTGATGCTGTCTTCAGTGAATTAGATGTAAAAACGCTGCCTTGTGTAGAAACTGGGATTCAGTCATTTTTGTGCTTTTTGATGCAACAGCTCCATGCTGGATGGAGTGAACTATTCGTGCCATTTCCACACTTTATTTCCAAAGAGTGCATTTCAATGTTCATTATAGTTGAACCATTTTAATGTGATTTCTCTGATGTATTCATAATGCAGTGCAGTTCTGGATGTGATAAACTACAGTCATTTAGATCCTCTCTCTAGTCGTGGTTTCCAAGCAGTGTTTTTCTAAGTTGTGATAAATGTGATCATTTCTATGTTATTTCTACACCAACAGATCCCTATATCAATGATAGTCATATGAATAGCTACCAATTACAAGTCATATGTGCCAGATAGAGCAATAAGCAATTTGCATCTAGCTATATTAATTTAATTTTTGCAAACAACCGCATGGAACAGCTCTGATTACCATCTCCATTTTACTCATGAAGAAACCAGAGCTCAGAGAAATGAATTAATTTAGGCAAGCTTGATAGCTAGTCAGTGGGACAAGCAAGTTGGAATCCAGGTCTCTGGGTTTTGTTTTTGTTTTTTGTTTTTTTTTTTATTAATTGCATTGCATTATGTGACACAGTGTTATGGGCACTGGGATTCCCCCCACCCCTTCCTGAACCCCCTCCCCATAGTGGATTTCTCCACCTTGCTGCATTACCACAGTTCAAATTCAGTTGAGGTTCTTTCATTGGAAGTATTTACCAAGCATAAAGTCCAACGTCTTATTATCCTAGTGGGTTCAACGATTTGTTGGTGAGACCATCTCTGGTCTGAAGGTAAAGCTGGCAAAGTATCATCCCAGTCAATTAAAAGCCCCGACATAACATCAACAACAATTTACAACATTATGGCATTAATTGACATGGTATTGATTAACCATATGTTAATAGGAAAATGTGGTTCTTAATTACATCCTGTGACTTCTTCTAGCTATCTGGTTTTAAATGGTTATAATTAAATGCTACTCTTTGGTTCTATAAAACAAAGAAATTATAATTGTTACTGTCATCATCATCATCATGTCTTTTTCCTCTTCCTGCATTAAAGGATCAGAATCCTCACTTTTTTTTCCTCAGATAGTCATGCTTGGGGGACCCTGTTGCAGTTGATGGATAGTCTCATCAGATGACATGTCTGTGTAAAGGGGCACGGCTTCCTTTTCTTGTCCTTCCTGTGCAGACTTTGTGAGGCACCAGCAGACAAGGGAGTGGCAATCTGGAAATGAAAGCCAACAGGCTGAGGGAAGTTGCACATAACATGAAGTTTTCATTTACAAGATAGTCGAGCAGTGTTATACAATATCACGTTCAGCGCATCCAGTAGAAAAAGGCTGAATGAGCAGGTGAATCAAAGAATAAATTAAAATCTCCTTGCAGATACAAGTGTTTTCTGTTTCTTTTTACAAGTGAGAAGTCTACCCTGTTGGCAGGCGCTGAATAGGTGTGTCTGTTGAATGAAATCACAGCGCTGAGTGAAAGGGAACAGACATGAGATTTTTGAAGGTGGCATTGGTTTATTTCTCTTTGTGTTGCCCATGCTGAGCATTGCAGCAGACTCACATCAGGAACTTGAGTATCTGGTGAGTGAGTGTTACCACCACCACATTCTTATATGTCTGTGATTAGTAATGTGACATTGTTCTAACATTAATGTGCATGTCAATTCACCATGTACCAAGTATCATTCTAACATTTTTAGTATCCATCACAACCTCTTACTTTTAAATACTCTTCTTTCATGGGGAAAGAGGCACATAGACATGGAGCAACCTTGTCAAACATTCTCAAAATGGAAGAGCAGACATTTTGCATTCAGAGATGTTGAGTGGATATCTGAGAACCAGCTTAAGCAAGACTACCATTCAACAATCACACATTTTCATCAATAAAGTAATTCATTGGATTTAATCCATTCTTCCTCATATAAACTATCCTGTGTTCATGCCAGCTTTCATTTTCTGTCTAGATTGCCTTGAATCTTCTGTTGATTCTTCTCAAACACTCTTCTGGAGATAAGAAGCTTGCATGGGAAATGTCAGATAAATTAGACTGTAATTACCCTTCCATCTTCTTATAGTTGTATTATGCTCTTAAATTTCCATCATTTCAAGTGGACTTGTTGGAAGAATGTCAGTGACTAGAATTGGCAATCCACTGCCTATTTGAACACTGAAGGTGGCTCAGCTCATTCCCTTAGGTCTGAACACCGAGAATGAAGTTACAGTCATATCAGAATAATAATCACCATATAACAGACTGGATTCTTATCCTCTGCAAGCTTTACAAGCCTTTCAAAATGAACTCTAACCACTCTGTTCAAGACAGAAAGCACATTACTCAACTCCATAGTGAATGGGTGCCATAAAGTGAGATCAGAAAACACAGCATTTTCTCCGTCTCTCTCTTCCTAAACAAATAGAAAAAAGGATTTGATTTTAAGCATGTCTGAAATAGATCTTGAGTGCTGACATTTCAGCTCCATTTCATTAATGCTGATCAGAGCATCTTTCTTTTTGGTTTTTCCATTTCGGCTGGAAGCCACTGCTTAGGGCTGTTTCAGAAGAAGATTGCCAATGAATCGCACATCTTGGGCTTGCTGTGGAGCCTGAAGCACACATTCAGCCCTTGCTGTGGAGAGGGACTTCCACTGTTGCTGTGAGCCTCAGAGGCAAGTGTCCTACCCAATCCGTAGATCGCCACATGCTGACTCTATCCGCTGAATATTAATTGAATACTGCTCTTCTGCCACAACCCACTCCTCTTAACCATCTTCTCATGTCCTGAGGACTGGAAGTGTCCCCTAATTCTTCCTTATCCTAGTTTTATGCCCTTCCTCCTGTGTGTATGTTTCCTGATGACCTGACACATTCAGCCATTTTCCCAACTGACGTTAGTGTAAGGCACATGATATAAATTAATATGTTATGGCAGATTAAAGGCATCAGAACATTTTTTTTCTTACTTATCCCATTAAAACATGGGCATGTTTTTCTTCTAACAACTTTGCTTGTCTGCACCTACTTTGATCAATACAGTAAGGCAGAAGTGATATTTTCTTAATTCTGTGTCTCATTTCAAGGAGACTAAACTTCAGCATTTTCTTTTGGAGCCAGTATGTGAAACAACTGGGAAAAGAGGCAGCCTGGGAAATCTGAGATGGTATCAAGAGAGAGAATCGTCCAGAAGAACTTGGCCATCCAGCCATCCCCAGAAAGTACAGGCGAGAGTGAGGCTGACTTGCAACACCCACATGGCTCAGTCAACACCAAGTGAAACAATCAGACTAATTTAAAAGAAAAACAAGATACAGGGATTGGTTTTGAGGCCCCCAAAATAAAACAAAATAAAATGATAAGAGAGAAAGAGGTACAGAGTGTACCTGGTGAACAAAACATGTTCATAGCATACAAGAGCACTTCAAAAACTGTGGAAATTAAATAAGGTTGTTTTGGTGCAAACATTTTTTTAAAGCCACTCATGGTTTGTTCATAATACATGTTTTCCAAGAACTTTTTGAAGAGTCTTTCATGTGTAAGTGAGTAGTGAGAGGAAGCGGGTATTTATAGCAAGAAAGACCCCAATAGAATACAAAAAATGTGTAAGTCAAACTTTTAAAATACAAAAGTCCTTGGACATGCTTCACCAACCAGCGTTTTGAGAGATCCATGTGTAATTAACATAATTAACACCCCAAGAGCTGTAATCTCTCTTCATATTCTGGGACATTCTTTTAATATTGTTTTTGGTGTTGTGTCTGGGTTCCCACTGGAGCAAATTCTGCCCTGACATTAGAAGGAATGCTCTCCCATTTATTACACCCATCAGTTCCAATCATTCTATGTCACTTGGATTGATTGGCTCAGTTCCAAATACTCTCCTTGGGGAGTCGGGACTTTTTGATTTTCTAGAAATTTAATCATTCTATGCATGCTGAATACACACCAGAAACACAACCCTTGGTTAGACATAGAGCAAAGATATAGAGATCAAATATGCGACCTGCGTAGTCTGAGAGTTTGCAGAAAAGTGCTGTGGTGATGAGGACTCAGAACTTGAAATCACAAGTGTCTCTGGATAGTTCTGTTGTCATCCCCAGGAATCCAGGTTAACTGAAGGCAACGTAAGGAGAATTAGGAGAGAGAGGGATTGCTGAAGATCCTTGTCTGTGTAACCAAGGAATTTGAAGTCAACAGTAGAGACAATAGGCCAAGTGTATTTTGGTTGTAGCAATGTATTTTTTATATTATTAAATATTTAAATATCTGAAGTCTTCACACAAGGATTTATTTTTTTTCTTGAAAAATCAGGAGGAATTGCAATGTAAGAATAGTTTTCATAGATCAAAATAAACCACAGATAACCTGATTTGAAGAATAGTGTCTGGGAAATATATGAAATCTGTTCTGTTTATAGCAACACAGAGAGTAAATGAAGGCCTTTCCACTCGGCTAGGCTTTCCTGTTTCCTTTTGCTTCCAAATTGTATATAATTAGTTTATTGGTCTGTGGGTATTTGTTCTAGTTTTCTGTTGTGTAACAGTAGCTTCCAAAATGTACCAAACATGTAAGCGTACTTGGCATGCCTACAATTGCATGACTTAGCTGGGCAGATGCTATTTCACCTGGTGTTGGCTTGTGGGGCACCATAGGTGTAATGGTGGTCACTCCAACTGTGTTTTCTGCCTCTGTCATTGTGAATGTGTGTGTGTGTCCTTCTACCCACCCTTCTTAGAGTGATTGCTTTGCTCATTTATGCCATGTCACAAATTATTCATCATGGTTTTCTGGTCATTTGTGTTCCATCATGCCTGAAGTGACCATGATTAATTACTCTTCGTGACTCTGCTGTCCACCAGGTTCTGTCCAGCTGTCTGTGATGGGGCTCTGATAATGACACTCATGGCCTGATGCCCTGTATGGATAAAAATTGACCCCAGGGAAATGTTTGGGCTAGTGATTAATAATGACAGAGATGTCTTTTCCATTCCTGTAATGATGCTGGGTTTATTTCAAAGCTGATTATAAAGTTTCTACTGCAAGATTTTACTTAATCTTATTTAATAACCCTGTTAAGAGCAGGAGTGTAGTGTGTCAAGTTAAGCTGCTGCCTGAGACTGCCTGCTTCCCTTATACCAATGCCTGGTTTGCATACTAGCTGCTTTCCTTTCAAACCAGCTTCCTGGTAATGAACTGGGGAAGGCTGAAGATGATGCCTCAAGTATTTGGGTTCCTGTCATCCATGTGGGAGATGTGGATGGTCTTCCTGTTTCTGGATCCAGCTTTGCATTATGTGCTTAGAATTGTATCTGTGAACTATTTGATATCTGCTCTCTTTATGTTATTAGAAAAATAAACAGATTCCTAGAGCAGCATTTTGTCAACTTTGATTAGATTACTGCTTGGGGTGCTGGCCTTTCCCAGAGTGCCTGGTTTGAGTTGCAATCCAGCTTCCTGTTGCTGTGGAGCCTGAGAAGCAGCAGTAAAGACGCGAGTACTGGGTCCCTGCACGCACATGGGAGACCAAGCCATGGCTGTTACAGGTTCTTGGGGAATGAACTAGGAGATGAAAGATCTCTTTCTCTTCTCTCTCTTCTCTCTCTCTTTTCTGTTTCTCTAGATCTGCCTTTAAAATACATTTTAAAATAGATAAACAGTAAAAACAAATAAATAAATAATTTGGTGAGGGCTGCTGTCATGACTCAACAAGATAATCTGCTGCCTGTAATGTCAGCATCCCCTATGGGTGCTGGTTCTAGTCTCAGCTGCTCCACTTGCTATCCAGCTCCCTACTGATGGCCTGGAAAGCCTTGGGACCCTATGCCCATGTAGGAGACTCCGAAGAGGCTCCTGGCTCCTGGCTTTTGATCAGCTCAGCTCCAACTGTTGTGATCATTTTGCGAATGAGCTGGTGGATGGAAAATTTTCCTCTCTCTCTTCCTTTCTCTGTCTTTCCCTCCTTCTCGCTGTAAATCTGCCTTCCAAATAAAAATAAGCAAACATTTTTTAACAACATCATTTGGTAATCTCAATACAACCAGGATTGCTTCTGTTCTCAATTAAAACATGGTAAAAAATTGTTTAAAAAAAAAGTCTAAGGCATAAAATCTTTAGATTAATGAGGAAGTGATCTGCATTTGGGAAAAGCAAAGACACAAAACAGAAGCAAAAGAAAATTCAGAATATTTATCTTGCTTCCTTCTATAATTTTACAGAGAGTTTACTTGGATATACAATGCAGCCAATAAACCTTGAATTCAATGTCAGCACATTGGGCTTTATTAAGTATTATGTTTCATTTACTCATATATCCATAAACTGTTTTGAATCCTCTTGGTTGGGAAACTAAGCCCTTCTGGTGTCTTCTATAAGCCAGCCTTGGATTTTGCCCTGACAAGTCTAGACTTCTCACCTCCAACAGCAATCCTCACCTCCAGCATCAGATCCCTTGGAATTCTCGTCAGTGTTGATTTGATGTCATTGAGTTGTTTTGCATCTTGATATTGTTGAGACAGAAGACATAGATGCAGTTAACAATGCCCACAAGTATTTTTGAGTCCCCTCTCATGCATAAGGGCTTTATAGGCATGTGTATATATCTCATATTGGCCGTTAGGATGTTAGTGAAAGGGACATTGTCATGGAAGAAAATTTCAAAGACATTTCTCACACCTATTCTGCTGTGACGATTATGGAGACTCCATCTGGGGTCTCCATCAATCGTAAGATGCAAAGCTTCCCTCCCATTCTGTTTTACAAGTAGAAAGAACAAGGGCCTGTCACAGTAGCCTAATGGCTAAAGTTCTTGCCTTGCATGCGCCAGGATCCCATATGGGCACTGGTTCATGTCCTGGTGGCACTGCTTATGCTTACTATCCAGCTCCCTGATTGTGGCCTGGGAAAGCAGTTAAAGATGGCCCAAAGCTTTGGGATCCAGACCCACATGGGAGACCTGGAAGAAGCTCCTGGTTCCTGGCTTTGGATTGACTCAGCTTTGGCTGTTGCAGCCATTTGGGGAGTGAGTCATCAGATGGAAGATCTACTGTTCTGTCTTTCTTTCTATATATATGACTTTCCAATTTAAAAAATGAATCTTTAAAACAAGAAGGAAGAACAAGCATTAAAGTTTCATTGGCCTTAGTGTGGAGGTTTCTAAGATGTTTGTTCTGGGGGCCCGGCGCGGTGGCGCAAGTGGTTAAAGGTCCTCGCCTTGCACGCCCGGGATCCCATATGGGCGCCGGTTCTAATCCCGGCAGCCCCGCTTCCCTTCCAGCTCCCTGCCTGTGGCCTGGGAAAGCAGTCGAGGACAGCCCAAAGCTTTGGGACCCTGCACCCGCGTGGGAGACCCGGAAGAGGCTCCTGGCTTCGGATTGGCATAGTATCGGCCCGTTGCGCTCACTTGGGGAGTGAATCATCGGACGGAAGATCTTCCTCTCTGTCTCTCCTCTCTGTATATCCGCCTTTCCAATGAAAAAATAATAAAAATAAATCTTTTTAAAAAATAAAAAAAAAGATGTTTGTTCTGACAGTCTGACGCAATCAGTTTCAATCAATATGGAAATTGATACCTGATGTAAAGGTGCCAGCATGGCAGGAAAAAAAAAACCTTACTGGCTTACAGGTTGGCTGGTGGGCACTGGAGAAGCTATGACTAGAGACTAGGAAATGAAGATCTAGTTTATGCAGTCACAGCCATTTCACGCCTTTTTGCACTTGGGAAGCTTGGATGCCAATCATACCCACTTCTCTGGGAGGGGAAGACTCCAGAAAGCAGAAGAGACAGTACCAGGATCTACCGTCCATTTTCAGAAGAAGGATAATCCAATAAGGGAAAAGTATATATACAATTATATTCCATTCCCATCACCTTGTTATACTATTATATTCAGATCCATCTTTTTTTCTATCCAAATTTCTGCTTTCTTGGGTGACAGGGAGCAAGCTGTGTGGCTTCAGATGGCAGCAGGTTCTCTGTACTCAGTGGGATAATCCTCTGTAAGTGAAAAATCCTGAAAATCCTGCACCCTGAACTTAGGGGCATCTGCATTCCACTCCTTGTCTCACCCATGAAAAATGCTCCAATTATCTTCCAGCCTATTATTTGAAAATCTTCCATATCAACTCTTCCACCCAAATAATTGAGCTAAACCTTTAAAATGGGTTTTTAATGTGGGAGCTAGGCAGTGGGGAGTAAGTTGATCCTGTAAGTAAAGTTTCTCGCAATCAAAGGCAGGCTAATTAACTTGTGACAGCCGGGGTGAATATGTGTGTTTCAGATATCCGGCTCTCTGGAGCCAGAACACCACAGGGAAGCATATTAACCAAGTGTCTGTTTCCTTTCTCCGAGGCAATGGAAACTGGTGTTCAAAAGAAATGCATACAACTGTCTGTTGGTATGTTTTCAAGCTATAGGAGATCTTTTTTTTCCCCAAATAACTTTCATGTGACACCAATACATTGAAGCGATCGATTCAGTGTTGATCTTGGGCAGTATTGTAGAGGGATCCTCTCTGAAATTCAAATGGGCCCATCCTAATGTTGCGAATCTTGGGTGCTGGGTTGCAAAGATTGAGAGCACAGAGGGAAGGGAGTTCTCGACTAGAAGTCTAGTCTCTGATGGTGATGTATAATTTGAGGCTTAATTTCATCATCTGCTGACTTCAGAATGCTTGATTACAAACCCTGGAAATCCCTCGTTGATGCACTTCCCTCTGTGACTAGAAGCACTGTACATGCTTCGTAGTCACACTGCTGTTCAGAGTCTCTGCTCATTCTCTATGTGTGAGGAATCTCCACTTCCTGTGCAGCGCTTATTTGTAGATTTTAGTGTCTCTGACTTACAGAGGAGCGATACAAGAGTCAGTGATGTTAAGACACTTGCCGAAAGTTACAGAGCTCGTGATGGAAGAAGCCACTAGTGGAGTATAACTCTCCTTCAGAAGTGAACATTGTTTCCAATGTGTCTGTAGCTGAAGTTTTATTTTGTCATTTTAAAAATATTTGTTTATTTATTTGAAAAGTAGAGGTAGAGAGAGAGGGAGATTTAGAGGGAGAGAGAAAGGATGGGAAAGAGAGAGGAAAAGAGAGAGAGAGAGTAAGAGAGAGAGAGAGAGAGAGAGAGAGAGAGCTTTTATCTGCTGACTCATTGCCAAAATGACTACAATTGGCCCAGGATTGGGCCAGGAGGAATCAGGGGCCTTGAAATACATCTGGGCCTCCCATGTGGGTTTGTGCCACCTTCTGCCTTCCCAGGAGCATTGTCAGAAAGCTGAAGCAGGAGGAGAGAAGCCAGGACTCCAGTTGGAACTCACAAATGTTGACCTGATAGCTGACAACTTTACCCATTGTGCAAAAACACCAGCTCCTAGACTTTCATTTTATGCATGTAAATAACTGAGGGTTATAATGTTAGCAGATTTTATGTTCTGGTTATATTACCAACCAATAATAAACCTAAGATCTTTGAGTAAAGTCAAAGTTTATCTTTTGATTTATACAAGAGAACTAGGAATTTATGAGAACCAGCTTGCAAACATATAAAAATCTGGTGCTGGGTGGTGACTGGCATATAGATTTTTAAGATAACATATTGAGTTCTTTAAGAAGTTAAAGCAAGGCCAGTAGAGAAAATTCAATTCAGAACAACATAAGGGAGATCTTTCTAAATGAATCCGAGACTTAATGGATAGCTTTGGGAAATGTGGTGAGTCTTTGCTTGGAGGGACCTGTACTGAGATCACCTGAGTGCCCGGCAGGTTTATTGCTGGGAAAAACACAGGCTGCATATGTCTGCACTGGAAGAGAAAGCATTTGAGATCTTTGTAAGGAAGAGTTTTTTGAGTATAGCTCAAGAAGGTCCTGAATTCCAGCCTGGTCCCTTCTAGTAAGAGAAGGTGGGAGCATCCCGTGCCCTAAGATAGTTTAATGTGAGCCAAGCCTTTGCCAGTACTGTCCCTGCAAAGTGAAATGAGCAGATAAGGCACTGGATGTCCCTGTGTTCCCTGACTGTACTGCTCTGGTTACTGGCTCTCTAACTCTCATCTTTAATAGTTACCACATATTTCCTTTACCTGGATGCTTGTTCATTTTGACTCCTTCACTGTGTGAATGCTGTGGATACAGGAACTCTACCTTGCCCACCATTATAGCACCTGTGTCACCAGAATGACTGATGCCTAGTGATGTTCAATAAATAGTAACTTACAGAAGGAGAGGAGGGCCTAAGCCATGACAACGTCGAGGCAGTGTTTGCAGCAGTGCTGAAGGAAGTGGAGCTGAATTTCTATAGCTGAAGCTGTGATTCTGTTATTGTCAACACACACCTGCGTCATCAGTACAGCCTAGAGACGCAGCTCTCCCAGAAATCCATCCCCTTCTTAGAAGTCGCCTCTTTTCTGTGCACAGTAAAGCTGGAAGTCCCTCTCTTCTTTGTGGCTGGGTGACGTTTGCTTCTAGCAGACGATCTTGGACAAATGGCATATCACTCTGATTGCATACTCTTAGGTGTTTCTCTGCCACACAAAGGTTCTTCTAGGGATCCTGAGCCGCCCATCAGTTTACCAAGCGACAGATCCTATTCCCTAATTTTTGTGCTACAGCAACCATTGAAAGTAGAATGTGGTTAATTAATTTCTGTGTGGTAGGCCCTAGTATAATATCTAACTAGGGTCATTTATTTGTAGGAATCAAGGAAGGAAATAGGAAAGGAAAGAGGAAGGAAGGACTTGGGGCAGGGAGGAGTTAAGGAAGAGATAATGTGGAGGTTGAAAAAGCGGAAAAGGTGGGAGGGAAAATAGGCAGAGAAAGGAGGCAGGAAGCTGAAGAGGAAAGGAAAGATCAAAATGGGAGCAGTAGAGAAGGAGGAAGGGAAGTGGGACAGAGGCTTCTTCTCTGACATGGACCCACCTTGTGCCCTGGAACTGGATTTAGTTTCTTTGAAAACTGCTGATGTGCAGTTCAGGATCCCTGACACAGACTCAGACTCAACTCTTCTCTCTCTGCTTTTTGGCTTGCCATGTGAGTGTTTCCCTGCAAAAACTATCACTGCCCTCTTCCAACATTCCCAGACAGCCAGACCAGTGGGGCATACCTTCTTCCAGTATCCCCAGACAGCCGGACCAGTGGGGCATACCTTCTTCCAATATCCCCAGACAGCCGGACCAGTGGGGCATACCCTCTTCCAATATCCCCAGACAGCCGGACCAGTGGGGCATACCCTCTTCCAGTATCCCCAGACAGCTAGACTCATGGGGCATACCCTCTTCCAACGTTCCCAGACAGCCGGACCAGTGGGGCATACCCTCTTCCAACGTTCCCAGACAGCCGGACCAGTAGGGCATACCCTCTTCCAATATCCCCAGACAGCTAGACTCATGGGGCATACCCAATTTTAGATGATGAATCTCCAAATTAATTTCCATGCTCCATGAGTAGTTTGTCTTAGATATTTCATTATAGTAAGGAAAAACTGACTCTATTACACCATTCTAGCTGTGTTTCCTTCCTATCCCTTATTGATATCCTGGAAATGATACATGGTGGAGTGAATTTCCTAACCTGCCATTTTCCAACTATGTGTCCTTGAGCAGGAATGCTCCAACTCACTTAGCTTTGCTTTTGCGTCTGTAAACGGGGGTTAAGATTTGCTCCCCTAGGCCATCGGACAGATTCCACAGAATAACACTTTTGCATAGTGCTTGTTTTTTTGTAAGCACTCAAGACATTTTCAGTTGCTTCCCTTCCCCTGAAGGTGCCTTTTTCCTTTTTTGCAAAGTGAATTGACATTGAGGCATGTTTACTTTGAGCAGAAGGCAAAGAAGACAGAATTGGGGTTGAGGGGAGGCAAGAAGCAGTTCTATTAACAGATGCAGTCGGCAGTGGCAAAACTATCCTCTGCTTGGCACGCTGCTCATTTTCTTTGCTGAGCAAAGCTTCGGGCCCCCGATGCCATTTGATTTTCATGCTTGGGGGGATAATAAGAGAACCCTATAATGAAATGAAATGGCCTGTGATCTCATTGAGGAACCAGAGACTGCTTGGGGGGTGGCGAAGGCTACTGTCCAACAAAGCAAATGACCCCTTGCAACAAAGAAAATACAACAATTTATAAGAAAGAACAAAAGTGAAGTTGTTGGTGTCAGGGATGTTTGTGCATTAGCAGGGACCAGACCGACTTGAAACAACAACTCATTTTGTGATAGTGTCAGTGAAGAGCAAAAGTGGCAAGGTCTCTCCAACCTTGGATAGTTTGACAGAAAGTCATCTTAGATAAATCGCATTTCTATGATGGATTCTTTTTAAGATTTATTTGTTTCACAGTCAGGTGTGTGTGTGTAGAAAGAGAGAGAGGGGAGAGGATTTTTCCTCCATCCACTGGTTCATACTCTAGATGGCCACAATGGCCATGGCTGGGCTGGGCCGGGCCGTAGCCAGGAGCTGGGAGCATCTGCAGGTTCTCCCACATGGTGTCAGAGGTCCAAGTACTCGGGGCCTCTTCTACTTTTCTTCTAATTTTCTCTGCCATCAACAGAGAGCTATATTGGAATTGGAGTAACCAGGACTCAAACCTGTGCCCCTATGTGATTCCAGTATCCCAGATGGCAGTGTATCTTGCTATACCACAGTTCTGCCCTGTCATAGATAAGGAAAAAATGAACTATTTCAGATATTGCCTCTGACACTACCAATTGATTGATTTGGGATTGAATAAGAATTGAGCCCCACTGTTTTCCCAAGGGATTATTCCTTCACACTGTGCCACTTGCACAATTCTAGCTTGTCACTGAGTAATGGCCACCTGGTCCAAGCTTTCCATCCGAGTTTTCCCTAAGGATGTCCATTACCTGGTCTGAGGAACGTTCACATGTTAGGCTTTCTGAAATGGGAAACTTGAAAGCTCCCTGTTGCTGTGTTTTCTAAACAAAGGCAACTGGACTCTCATAGAAACACAGCTGATATATGGAGTGACGAGGAGAACAAACCCAAGAAGAGAGTCTTGATGTATTCCCACTCTTCTTGCAACCCTGCCACTCCCTCTCTGTACCCAGGAAAGGGGAAAGAATTCCCTGGCATTGGGCAGCAGGACCACAGTGTTCTGCCGTCGAACAGGAACAATTCCCACAGTAGTAACCTCGGACAGGACTACTCTATGACCAGGGTGGAACAAGGTGCAAACTAGACCAGTCTGCAGATGAACACAGACTTTGTCCAAACTGTGAAATAGCAAAGGCCCCCATCCTCGCTAATACGAGTGACTGCCATATTTTATTCATTATGGATTAACCTTGTTTCAATCAGTCTGCCCAGTAGAAGGGATGGATTGGGATACTCAGCCTTAGAATCATCCTTGTTTCTGACAGTGCTCAAGCCATAGCACACTCCCACTTTTTGAAAACCTCAAATTAACCACTTAAAATCTAATCCTGCAACAGGTTTTGTCCAACAACATACTACTGTGATTGCCTTACAGTTCACCACGTTGAGTCTTCTCCCTAATACAAAGTGAGAGATATAACTTGTTAAATGCCATGTGTGTTCCTGGTATCCTGCAGAGTCAACACAGTGCTGCTCCCCTGGTATTCATCTCATCACTTCCCCTTTGCCCTCAAGCTGATTCAAGTCAAGTTTCTGGCACTTGTCCCTAAGACGCCTTGATCTGTGTGATTCAACCTGGTCTCAGTGTATGAACTGCATTGCCTTTGTGTTTTTCCCAGTTATTCCATCTCTTTGCACTTTGGTTTCTTGAAAGTTTGCATCCTGCTCATGCTATCTTTCCATTCACATCCAACCCTGCCTGGCCGCTCAGCAGTGAATGAGGCACACAAGCACCCTGACCCACGGCTATTGCATCTCAGAGTCACGTGGCTTGCTCTGGCTTGCTCTGCCTGTGATGGTGCCCCTCCCTTTGTTGAAGTGCTTCTCTTCCTTCAAGGCATCCCTTACATGCCTCTAGGCCAAGCAAGTCTTCTCAGGATTGTGTTTCTCAGCAACATGGGAAATTGTGATAAAAGAAAGATGAAATGAAGATGTTGTGGGCAAGTCCCCAAGAGCTTGCTCTGTTGGAGCTTGTGTGGCAACATGGGGAGCTAGCTAATGAACAAAAGTGCGTGGCTTGTGTCAGACTGGGCGAGGCAACCAGGTGCCACAGTGAGCTGGACACATCTCCAGGGAAGTCTCAGGGAGAACGCACTGCAAGTGAAAAGGCCTTGAGTAGCCAGCATGTGACTGGAGGGTAGGCAGCAAGGAACGCCCATGGCAGTAAGCAAGAGTGGAGAAGTGGTGAGGGTGGTCTTTGCAGGACCTCGTGGGCTGTGGTTAGAATGTGGAGTTTCGCTGTTAGTGAGGTTGGAAATGACCTAGAGAGAGCACGAGGGGCATGTCTTATGGTCTCTGTTCTGTGGAAGGTAAATGATGATGAAGGTCGCAGGACTGAGGCTGGAGACAAAGGGAGTTTTGAACCCATCCAGGTGAAAAGTGAGATTCAATTACAAGGTTTCAAATATTCTAATTAATAAGGAATGGTTAGATTTGGATGTAATCTGAAGATACAGTTAATAAAATCTGGGATTTGACAAAAGGAAAAAGAGCTTGAGGTTGACTCCAAGAATCATGGGCTATGAAATTTGGACAGAATTGTATCACTAAATATTTACTAAATAGAAGAGTAGATACATTCTTGTGTAGGTAAGAATGATAAAATGAGGTTTGATGAATACCTAACATTATTTCAACTCCATTCTTACACAAATGTGTGCTGTTTTGCTGAATAGTCAGAAGGGATCACCCCAGCTTGGGCTAGAAGCAGTCCTGAATAGTCAGAAGGGATCGCCCCAGCTTGGGCTAGAAGCAGTCCTGAATAGTCAGAAGGGATCGCCCCAGCTTGGGCTAGAAGCAGTCTAGTGCCACTTTTGCAGTGGTAACAGTGGTTGGTGGTCCTGATCGTCCCAGTGGCTGGTGTTGGGCCTTCTGGCTCTCTTTTCTGACACGTCACAGTCCCCACACTTCTCCATGTGCAGATTCGTCCTAGGTGGAGGATGAAAGCAAAGCCCCAAACAGAGGAACCATGTCCATGGAAAGCCTGCATTCGATGGAACCCAATAAATACATCATTGCAATTGGGTCTTTTGCATTTACTTGTTTTAATTCTTCTACATCGCTGAAATCCTGTGTGGGTAATTGTGGTTAACAGGCTTATGCCATGTAATGGCATTTTGTCACTCAAGTAATCTGTCAGGCCTAAACTTCTTTAAGCTGTGGCAATTGATGTCAGATAATATTTGTTGTGATTCGAAGTTGTTGCTTACTCTGACATGAAATCAACGTAATCTTTCCCGCTGAAGGAAATGGAAAACCCAAGGATGGGGGGATTTCTGCAGGGAGATGAGCAGAGTCGGCAGTCATGGATGCACGTGGTACCTGTCCCATTGGCATGCTGCCAGAATAGGGCAGGCCTGGGGTGCTGTGATGATGGACTGGTCTGCCAAAAGACAGGCCTGGGAACAGGCAGCTCTGGGAGTGAGACAGTGTGCACGGATGCTGGCTCTGAAGATACGGAGGAGCTGGAGACCATGAGAATGGGAGGCCCTGGGTTGGTCTCTTGATTTTGCAGGGTTCCACTGGTACCTTGCATAAAATCAGGGAAATGTTGCCGATGTGGGTTTCTTGGGAGGATGGAATGACAGAAAGCATCCAATCCCCTAACTATTCACAGAGCAGCAGACACAGATCTTTTTAAGAATTGTAGGAATAGCCACAAAACCACAGTCCCTGCTGCTATATCTATTTAAAAAATGCACAATGTGTCATATGGGGGAGGTGCCCCAGAGGGAAGTAAAGCCAGATGAAAAGGTGAAGGCTGCTTCTGCTGCTGTGAGCCAGGGGCCAGCCTAGCTTCTGTAAGCATCCAGTTCCTTCTCTTGCTTTCCCTGGCTCCTCTTGGATAGTCCCAGTGGCTGAATCACAGAGCCACTCCTTTGAAACTTGGGGTCTCTGTGACTTCCCCTTCTCCTGTGTCCCCCTTTTTTGAGTTCTCAAGTAACCCAAGGCCAACCTCACAGTTTCACCATCTGTAGCCTTAATTGCTTCTCTGTTACTCCCTTTTGTTGTGTATGGTTACACAGTCAGAGGCTTTAGGGATTAGGGTGTTGATGTTGCAGCTGAAGTGGGAAAAGTCAGGACATGGTTCCAGGGCAGCGTGGTAGAGTTTGCACATACTTGTGTGGCAGTGCCCAGAACAGTTGTGTTGGATGATTGTTTCTATACAAGACACTGCACACTTCTCCCAGGGTAGCCTTTCCCATCTTTCTACTGCCCTTCCCATTGTCTGCATTCCCCATGATCCCTTACTGCTAGCCTTCCAACCTAGCAAGGATTCCAGCAGCTATGCTGGACCACTCTGCCAACACAGCAGGGTTTGCCATGCATCACATCTTGCCTTGTTTAACCTTTAACAAATATTAATTTAACACTCACCTTTGTGCTGAGTTTTCTTCTTGGTCTTAGAGATGCAGCAAGAAAACCAGTGTCCTCACCAGTTTGGAGGTTGCCTTTCCGAGTCACTAGTTGCTTTTGAAAAATACCTACTCTCCTGTCAAGGTCCACAGCTCAAATGATCTGTTCTGCATGTAAGCTTGTCCATCTCTCTCTCTCTCTCTAGACACACACACACACACACACACACACACGTCCCTCTGTTTAAACAGTTCAAAATCAGTTTTCTTGGGAGACATTTAAAAAAGGAATTACCGGTGGACAATGGCTTACTAGTCTAAGTACTGGCTATAAAGACAGGCCATCATTTTCTCTGTTCTGTCTTTCTGCACCATGGCTTGGCGAGTTAAATGACTATGCTCACCCCCATATTCTAAATGTTAATTTGTCTTTTGTGCTGAAGCATAAAGTTTATCTCTGATGACTATCAGAGGGACACTTGGTTTCCAGTCCTTCGTTTAGTGATAGTCTACCCTGTCCAAATCCGGCGACACACTGGCTTCACGCAGTGTTGCTAGAGGCTCAGACACCCCAAGGTGATCATTATGCACTCCCATGGCTGCTCTTCGGCCCCTTGCTGCATGGCACGCCACGCTGCCTGCCTGCTGGCGCATTAATGTCACTCAAGCCCTGTCACGGCTGCACCTGTCACCACGCTGCTGGCCCGACTGCCCTTCTGTGAATGTGCGGATTAATGAGATGAGGGGCATTCAAAGGGCGCATTTCCATTGCGGTGCAAGTCTTCTTCCAGGAACCCTCTCCTGCTGTCTCTGAAGCGTGTCTGCTGGCTGGGTGTTTGGCACAGCAGTGGAGATTCTGAATGTAACACCGCGTCTCTTCCAGCAGCGTCGGTGTTTGCCTGCCAGCTTCCTGCTCACGTGCACCCCTAGGCAGCTCAAGTGTGTAGGAGACCTGGGTTGAATTGCAGGGTCCCAGCTTCTGTCTTACTCAGCTCTGGCCATTGCAGACATCTGGGAGTGAATCAGTGCATTGGACGTTTGTTTCTATCTTGCAAATAAATGAAATAAATATAAAAATAAAGTGTTTGTCCTCTTTTGAGAGATAAGCCTGCTGTTGAGTCTGAATCTTGGACTCTTTCTAGAGTGGTATGTGTAATGTTTGTTACAGAATGATGAAGGTCCTAATTTATGATAAAGATGCCAGCAGCCACCGCAGCCTACCTCTCTCATCTGCCTTCCTCCTTGTCTGCCAGCCTCGGCATGGCGTGCCTTCCGGGTGGGGTGAATCACATCATTGTGCATTCTTTTGTCAAAGCTGTCATATCTGTCAACTAAAAGGAGAAATTACATTCTAAAAGTCCTGCTGTGGTTTTCAGGAACATCACAGCCCCAGGAAGCCTCTGGTCTCTGGGGACACACTGAAGCTTTGGAGTTCAATCAGCTTGACTGAAGAGAATGCTCAGGGTTTGGGTCACTTGATTTTATCCCAGGTGTCACATAATGGAAGGAGGTTCTGCCTAAAGTCTCATTCTAATTCCCTTGATGGATGGAGGATATGCTGTGATTTTTAAAACAGAAATTTCGTTTTTCAAAAACAACAGTCTAGGATGCATTCCTCTAGTTCACATCCTATGTAAACCTGTGTGTATGTCTCCACATATTCTTTTTTTGTTATTCCTAATTTTTATATAAAGGAAATACACTTTGTATATTTCATATACTCAGGGATTTTTAGAATTTATTTCTGTAAAAGAGTCACACAGAGAGATCTCCCACCTGCTGATTCACTCCCCAAATGGCTGGGCCAAGCCAAAGCCAGGCTCCCAAAGCATCTTCCAGATCTGCTACTTGGGCGCAGAAACTTAAAAACGTATGCCATTTCCCGCAGCTACTTTGACGCATTAGCAGGAGCTAGCTTGAGTGTAAAGCAGCTCAGATTCAAACTGGTACCTGTTTGAGATGACCGCGCTGCAGATGTTAACTAACCTGCTGTGCCATCACACCAGTCTCCAATTTTTACTTTCTGTAATAGAAAATTAACTTTCGGCTCTCAAGGTCAGCTTGCCTAATGGCTCAGCAAATACTGCTTCTCTTTCTGTGCTATGTCAAGATGCTGGCGTAATGTCATGATGTTTCCCTCTGTACCCTCCCTCAGTACCACTCTGCCTCCACTTTCCTTTTTGATTTTCTTTCAATTTTTTACAATGACATGCTTCAACTTACTTTATAATTATAGACTTACCCTTCCACTAAACAAGCAATAAGCAATCATCAATTTATTATACATGTATATATATAATATATAACATATATAATGATGTAACATGTCAGTAGCATGTACTACTGGTATGGATCTGTAATGGACTCACACATGCAAACATAGGCTATGGGTCCACACTGGGCTTGAGGAGTGAATCCATCTTTGTATTTTAGCGTGAGACAGAGCCACTTGATGCTAAATGATTCAGTGTAGCCTGAGATTCTTCTCTCAGTCCTGATGCTTGATGTCTGAATCCATGCATGGGCTTGGGAAAGAACGTAAAGTCTTTGACATGTTTTTTTTTTCTTTTAATCAACTCATGTGTGTAGGGTCTCTGCAGTCACCCAGTTCATTCATGTTCTCTCTCTTGCGGTCTGGAACACAGATACAGGAGGTGGGGCTCTGCTATGCTCATTTTAAACATGAACGTTATGGGGCCAGCACAGAGGTTAGCAAGTTAATCCTCCCCCGAGGCACTGGCATCCTCCATGGGTTCTGTTCATGTTTGACTTCTTCACTTCCAATCCAGCTCCCTGCGTGTCACATGGGAAAGCGGTGGAAGACAGCCCAAGGCTTTGGAAACCTGCACCTGCATGGGCTACCTGGAAGAGGCCCCGGGCTTTACATTGGCCCAGACTTGGCCATTGTAGCCATTTGGGGAGCAAACCAGCAGATGGAAAATCCCTCTGTGCCTCTGTTTCTCTGTGTATAACTCTTTCAAATAAAAATAAGATAAATCTTTACTGCCTCCCCAACCCACCACCCTAAAAAAAAAATGGAGGAGGCTCTGAGAGACTAAGTGACCTCCTGGACTTACCGCTTGTCCAGGGCACAGTCTGCACAAGGATCTGGGCCAAGGAGCTGGGTCATTTTGAGAAATCTTGCTGTGGCAAGGCCAGGAGAGTTGGGTGAGAGGAGAAAGGCAGAAGGAAATTGTGTAGGACAAGTCAGATGACCATAAACTCTTATCACAGTTCCTAGGGAACAAAAAGGCATTTTATGGACTAGATTTATACAACATGAAGTCATTGTCTTATTGCATTGAGGGCACTTACAGGAGAGATTCAGTAAGACAGTTCGAAACTCATTTGCTTAAAGTTACCATGGGTTGTGGAATGAGATCTGAGCCCAGGCTTTTCTGGTGTCAAGCCCATGCCCCTTTAGCATTCCTGTTCTTCGTAAACACAGAGCCAGGAGAGAGAAGGGCAGCTTACTGCTGTTTGGTGATGTGTTTTCATGGTTTAAGGTGAGAACACATCTGCTGGAAACTTCTCTCTTGCTCCAGTCACTCAGTTGACTTCCTGGCTCCGCAAGCTGGGCCAAGGCCGTCATAGTCCTAGTCCCTGGCTCCGCACACTGGGCCAAGACCATCACAGTCCTAGTCCCTCGCTCCGCACGCTGGGCCAAGGCCATCACAGTCCTAGTCCCTGGCTCCGCACACTGGGCCAAGGCCATCATATTCCTAGTCCCTGGCTCCGCACACTGGGCCAAGGCCATCACAGTCCTAGTCCCTGGCTCCGCACACTGGACCAAGGCCATCACAGTCCTAGTCCCTGGCTCCGCACACTGGACCAAGGCTGTCATAGTCCTAGTTATTCAGTCTTTAGCACTGCTTCCCATTCCCAATTTCTAAACAACTTTTGGCTTTATTACCTCTTAGAGAGTGCCTTTGTGGCAATGTTTTGAGCAAATTTTATCTGTATTCTCCCTCTGCTTTTCTCTGATTAGGGCCTCTTTGCCACTTGGCTGCTGTTAAATTACTATGGCTTGGCACCACACAGGAAAGAAAAGCAAAGGCCTCTTCTTAGACTCTAGAATGGTCTAGTTTTTGGAACTGAGTGGATGCATTTTAAGTGTCACTGGCTCTGTAGGTCCTAAGGTGGCAATAGATTTAGCCCTTGCAAACTCTGTTCTTGTGGTAGCTAGTGATTAGAGCCCACAATTTAGCAGTAATGTTTATAGACTGATGTAGAACAATCTATTTACAATTGTTTCAATGGATTTCTCAGAGAAAATAGCTGGAAAGGATTGTCCTGTTGTGTGCCAAGATAGAACTTATCTAAAAGGAGTTATGAGCAATAAGATTTTAGCCAACACGTAAGTGAAAGTATTTACGTGTCTGTGTAATTGCTGGTTGGCAGCTTTGGCACCTGCGGAACAGACATAATTAGCTACTAGGCTAACATTATCAGCTACTAAGATGACCACATAATACATTTTATTGAAATACGACAGGTGAATTGGTCCTGTAAGATTTATACATGTAATCTTATATTTTTGTTTCACTTCCCAATGTGAGTGAGGGAGAAATGGAAGATTCATTATACTTCTGTCATGTGATGGGTGTTTTACATATGAAATCACCAAACACCCCACCCCAAGGGTGCCCTCGCAAGATGCTGGAGTCAAGAGTACAGCAGCACAGCCACAACTTGAATCCAGGGACCCTACGGCATTTTAGCCATTGCACCAAACGTCTACCACCGTAAACGCTGTGGAACACCCTCACGTGAGAGGGTCACGGTGATCCGTGTCAGGGCTCTTAGATTCTTTTCCTTGCCACGTGCTAATTAGCAGACATGTTAATCACCTTCCTACCACCCAGATCTCCCAGTTATAGAACCCCAATAGATACAAACTATCTGACTTACCTCCCAAGATTGTTGTCAACTGGTAGGTGGGAGCAAAGTTCAGCAAAGTCATAAAGTGTGGCGCAAACTGTATTAAAAATAGCACAGACTTCTAGTAACCTGAGAACTACCATCTACCAAAGTACACTCCTCTCCCCTTGCCAGTCTATAGAACCAAGATGGTGTGACTTATTTTTTCCTCTGTAGTATTTCTATTAATACCTTATAATTTTGACTATCATCTTAAAACTCAGAAGGCATTCTTGTCTCTTTCTTATTTTCTTTGTTTTCCTTATTTCCTTATCTTGCTATTTCTCCCTTTGATAGAGAGGAAGAGGAAAAATGTACTTGAATATGACAACAAAAGAAGGAACACAACAAATACTCTGAGAGATGCAGACAGAGGGGAGAGGGAATCTCATGTGTTCAAGGCAGATGAAAGAACATGATTGAAGTCTCAGACTTTAGACAATGAGTCTCGGAACTTGATCCCAGCCCCAACTTGGCTCTTGGTCCAGGTGAGAGGCACACAGGATCTGCTTGAGCAAGCTCCCTTTTCAGATGCCGTGCCCAGTGCAGGCAGTCCCTTCACAGACTCCCTGAGTAGGAAAAGGAATCTAATCAACAGGGGTGGGGATGCACCTGCTCCTTGGCGCCATCCCCAATTAAGTTAGTGACCTTTTGTAATTAGGTTTGGTTCCAAAAGGAACTGAAAAAGGAGATACCGACAGGAAGGCTGTATTTTCCCTATGAGAAACTATGCTGTTGTCTTTGACAGGAAATGGAAAGCGCAAATGTTGGCTTCAGGCTTCACATCCTCTTTCTGTTCCTGATTTTCCTGAGCTGCCCTACACTCGGGAACAGTAGGACCTCTGTGGGTTACTCATCTTTTCAGGGAGAAGAGACCCAGCATGGGCTCCTTCTCAAAGGAGCCACGGGGAGTTCTGAAGTGGAATTTTTTTTCTGGGAAGTGTGGATTGTGCAAAGAAGGACTGCAGTGGTAACAGAATGGATAACTAAGGTTGTTTCTTCTTCTGACAAGAGAGTGGCCCTTGACTAACTTGAAGCTGGTTCTGTTACAAGCCACCACCCATTTTCAATCAAATGACACCTGTCCATAAGTACAGATGTGACTGTATACTGAGGAGGATGAGGTGCTCAAGTGTCAGAAAACAAGCAGAAGTTAAAAACCATTAAGTGGGAGTCTTGATAACTCTCTGAGTAAGGATTTGTTTATAGAAGCTGAGCTATTAAAACTGGTGGAGAATAAGGAACTTTTCTGAAGGCTTTGAATTTGTGTCATGAAACCTTGTGCATAAGGCGCTGTTACTGCATCTGGGGCTGATGAAGTAGATGTGGCAGGTGGGTGGGAGGCAAGGAAAGACAGGAGATGGAGTAAGAAAAGGCCACTTGGACCTATAAGAACCAATTGCAACCAATAAGGACCACCTAGACCCTGTAAGACTCGCTGCCTCCATCCATGATTTCACTTAGTGTGATACAGGCAACCCAAGGAGGAAGATGGTCCTTTCCCAGGAAATCTCAAGAAAGCTAGAGGCTGCGACCCCACACCATTTCAGGGAGTTGGTAGAACACTGCAAAGTCACCATGTAAGAAACTTTTGGGCACACATGTCGCTATAGATTTACTTCTACATTCTAAGTATTGTATGTGTTTCTTGAAGGTAATCTTGACTTCCATCCAAACAAGGGGAAGGAATTTGGGAGGACATAGTTCCAGCTAAGCAAAGTGACAGTATAAGAACGACCACAGGGATTGTGGGATTGAGGCTTAAAAAATAGTGAGAGCAGGGTAGGAGTTCCCGGATACAACTTATCCGGTAGATAGAATGTAAAAGACTTTAAAAAAAAAAAAAAAAAAAAAACCTCCAGACCATCCATACGTAGATTGGCAGTGAATCAATTTGTTGCTTGCTACCACTAGGAAAATTTTATAAGCTGAACTATGGCTTTAGTTGGCTGCCACATTTCTCAGATTAAGACTGTTTACAGATCTTTTCACCAAGATCAAGATTATTAGGGATAGGTCAATGGTGATGTCTTAGGGAGGAAATAATAGTGATTTATCACCATGGCAGGTGAATAAACTCAGCCTTTGTGATGGGTGCTGTTTTTAAAGGGAGGCAATAAATACAATATTATATTTTAAGAATGTTTGCTATGTGGAAAATATAGCCTAGCTTTAGATTTAAAGGCAATGCTCTTTAGCATTGCAACATTCTTGTATATCTTCCAAGCTATTATGAAAGGACATGCCTACTTTAGCTCATAAGTTATAAAGAAACTCAGCTGTAGGTTGACAAGAAATAAGAACAAATACAGACTTAAGTCAATTTTTATGCTAACAGGCATGCTTATATTTGTTAATATTTTCTTTTTTGTCTAAGAGAATATATTGGCTAGCTCTGGGCTCATCTCAAGGCAGCAGAGTCAAAAGCATCTCAGTTTTTATCAACTGTTCACTGAATTTCACTTAGATTATGCTTCAGTTGTGTTTTTTAGCCAAGGATGAGACAAGGAATCAAATGTCTATATTAGGTTTGCACAGAAGGGAGTGAGAGCAAGAAAGAAAAAGAGACTCTAGGAGGGAGGGGGCAGCTTCTGCCTGGGCTCTGGGAGGAAGAACCCAAAGCTTCCTTGAGAATGGGAGCCGGGGGCTGTGCTCCACGTGGACCTGGGGCTTGAGTGAACAAGGCTGTGTGGGTCAGAAGTCTCTGGCAGAGACAGTGGCAGAAATGTTGACCCAAGTAACTCACTAGAGCTTCTCTTGACAAAAATAGTCATAACACCAAAGAGGAAAAATTCTCTTTTTTAGGCAAATGGAACAAAACATTTAAAAAAAAAGCTTTTCTATTATGAAGACTTTACATGGAAAATAAAAACAAAATGGAGAATATCTCTGTGCAGGAGACTGCTGACAAAGCAGCATGGACAGGCTGGCCAGGGCTTAGGGTGATAGAAAGGCTATAAATGGACATAGATTAAGTACGTTTAAAACAATTCAAGACAGAAACATTAAAAATGGGAATGGAAAACCAAAACAACGAAAAAGACACATTGAATAAAGAACAGCTGATTTCAAAGGTTCATTTGATTTATTTGAAAGCCAGAGTGAAAGTGGAAGGAGTGAGAGGAGGCATTCCAGATGTGGGCTGCACAGGCAGGAGTGAGAGGAGGCATTCCAGATGTTGGCTGCCACAGGCTGGTTTGGGTCCAGGCTGAAGACCAGAACTCCATCTGAGTCTCCTGCAGAGTGACAAGGGCTGAAGTAACTGGGCTGCCTTCTGCTGCTTTCCCAGCATTAAGCAGAGATGTGGGACAGAAGCAGAGCAGGCAGTGGCTTAGCTTACTCTGCTACATGCTGGCCTCAAGATGAAGAACATATTCAGTCTTCTACAATAACATTTTCATTAGCAGGGCTGTCCTTGATGCATGGGTAGAATAAACATCAGCTTAGTTACCCTGGAAAGAGTTAGTGTAATGGAGGACAATGGTACAGGGAAAAGATGAAAAGTGTGTTGGGCTGAAAGACTTTGATAGTGGGAGTTTTGAAAGGGCTTACCTCTAGGAGGAAACAATAGGAGGAGTAGAAAGAACAAATACGAAAGAGAACTTGTGAAAAATGTGAATCCTCAGAGTCAGGAGGAACAATGCTAAATACAGAGCCAAGAAAGAAAGAAATCCACTCCTAGTTTTGATATTGAAACAGAAGCCAAAGAGAAGAGGCCGGGGTGAGACACGGAGACTTTTCAAACCTTGAAACAGAAAACACAGATGAGTTACAAAGCTCCAGCAGTTCCACTTGCAGTAATTCCAGGGATGTTTCAAGACCCGCAGGTGGATGCTAAGTGACACTTCCGTCAGTGTGTCATGGAAGAATGCCAGTGGGGAGTTTAGAGCTACATCATTACTGAGGATTGCCACTTACCCATCTATGCAGACGGAACCTCCGGAAATATGCTTATAGAAACCAGGATGAGAGAAGGTCTTAGTCAACACGTGGGAAATCCAAATAGGAACTAATGATCATGTTTGATTTCAAAGTTCAAACACAAGGTGAAGTTAAACTTGTTAAAGCACATGGCTAGTGAGGTATGAGAGGGGTAATCAGTTAAGGCATTTCAAGATTCTTGTATAGTTTGAGGAGGAGGATGGAGGTATTAGATATTGTCAACTCAGATGTATTTTCATAAGTCTAAGAATGAAGAGTAAAATAAAGGAATGAAACTGTAGGTTATAGAAGCTTTCCTTTTGGGAAAGGGCAGGAAGACAAAGGAGGAGCTGACTCTGAGTCATTTATAGAACAATTATAGATGGTGAAGGTACACAGTCTATACCTTCTCCTCCCGGGCCCCACACCTGTCACAAAGGCAGAGGGTGGAGGTTCAGGGTGGGAAAGTTATACAACTGTATTGAAATACATAAAGCAATTCCAGAACCAAGCAGCACTCTGAACTCAGGGAGGGAGACAAACAGACCAGCAGCAGATGTCAACATATGTAAAGGAATAAGACTGTCATGAGAGCACAGGGTGGGCGCTGCCCCCTCACACCTGGGAAATACGTGCCCTTCCAAGGCTGGCTGCATGGGTCACTGAACGGGGGCCCAACGTGCATGCACAGAAATGTCAGAGCACAAGTTAATTCACCTTCCTGCTGGCTAGGTGGATCCAGCCTGCCCTAAGGGGCAGTGCCCACTGAGAGTGCCTCATTAAAAGTCCAGACTTTCATTAAAAGTCCAGACTGCTCTGTTTTTCAATCCAGCTCCCTGTTAATGTACCCGGGAAAGCAGCAGATGACGGGTCAAAGATTTATTCCTCTGCCACCCACATGGGAGACTCATAATGGTTCCTAGCCCCTTGATTTACCCTGGCCCAGTCGTGGTTTTGCAGCCATTCAGGGAGTGGACCAGCAGATGGAAGATTCTTTTTCCACCTCCTTTACAGATACGTAATACAAATATTAAAAGGGGAGCTGTATGCCTTCTCTCTATCCTGCTGTCTAAACCTCTTCACTCTGCTGTACATCTCAGTGATTAGGGTGGGGCCATTCTGAATGTTGCCTGCTGTGAAACTCCAGAGGACGCTGATGATCTGGAAGCTGAGCAAAGGTTCCATACAGATGGTGCCTGTAACTGGTTGGAATTGTGCCAGCAATTCCTCTGACACACGTTTTATCTGCTATGTCAAGTCTAATGAAGCTCCCAATGACTATTAGTATGGGTACCAAGGACTACATCCCAACTGCCAAGGAGACCGGGGGAATTAGGGTGCCTTTGGAGGCTAAGTACTCTGAGGTCACCCACCCCCATTTGAATCTCCCACATGGGATAAAAGAAGTCCAAATCCCTCCTTGCAGAGCCCAATGTCACCGGAACAATAACCAGGAGCCCTGCACGGGTAACAGAAACAGAAGAATAATAAACTCCCTCCGAGACCAGGAAGAGGAGCTTTCTCTGGTCCTTACTTAGTTCCAATACTGGACCCCCACCCTCTCTTGCAATGACCATCAGGATCACCCTGAATCCTCCCCCGCCAAAACCAAACCCAACAACAAACAAACAACAACAAAAAATTAGAATAGTCAGAGAATATCAAGGAAAGCTTGGAACGACCAGTGGGGATTCACACATACCTTACTAGGAGGGACAAGAAAATAAACTACTCCTTACTGGGGTATGGAGGATTTCTCTACACACCCCTCCCAACAATGTTCTATGCCTCAACCCTCAACGGGTGTCACATGCCTTGCTGGAGGTATAAGCCAGTCTAGACTATCCCCAAAACTGCCAAGTTCAGTAGAAATTACGCTTCAACACAATAAGCTGCTAAATACTAAAATGAAAATAGACATGAGACAGCTGAATAGTATCCTATAGCCAATTTAAGATAGGTAGAAGCCAGTTGTATACAAACTATAACTGAAATGTTAATGAAGTAGTCACAGAATGTGGTTAAGAACTCGCATTGTTTATTAGTCACTCAATGCACTGTTAATTAACCCCATAATGTTGGAAATTGTTGTTGATGTTATGTCATGGCTTTTGATTGGTCGAGATGATATTCTGCCAGCTATGTCTTCAGACCAGGGTTAGTCTCCCCAAGAAACTGTTGAATTCAGCTGGGCAATAAGATACTGGACTTTATGCATGGGGCATGCTTGCAATGAAAGAAACAAGATGATTTGAACTGTAATACTGCAATAAGGTGGAGCAATCCACCATGGGGGGGAGGGCACAAGCAGGGGAAGGGGAAACATCAGAGCCTATGAAACGTTGTTATAAAATGAAATGCAATAAAAAAGAAAAGAAAAGAAAAAAAAGTCCAATGAAGCTATAGCAGAACTCTTTGATCCTAAGATCATGCCTATACAGCACAGGTGGAAAAAATGGGAATCAGAGATCTCACCCACCTACTATAAATTGCACAGCAACTAAGGGGCCAATATGGACTGTTTGAATTCCAAATGTTTCCACTATTTTCTGGACCACTCCAGTTTCTAAATTTCCTGAACATTGTTACTTTTCTGCATTCTTACTCTCTTTGACCATTTTTAGAGAGAAATAGAACACACACAGAGATGTTTGCAGAGTCTGTTTGTCTAACAATGGCCCACATGTCTACGAAGAGGGTTTCCTCTCCTGTTTACTTGATGTTCTGCTAAACAGAGATGCTGTTTAGAATTTATAAGGGTAACTGAAACCAAATCTAGGTTTTTTTCCCACCCAAATACCAGATGGACAAGAACAAATAACACAGGAGCTGACACTTTACCCGGAGTCCTGGGGATTTTAGAATACACTTTCTCAGTGCAGAGAAGTGCCAGCCATGAGGAGTGAAAGGGAGGGGGCTTGCAGTTCAGCATGCTGTGATGAACCCCTAAATGGGATCTGAAGTGTAAGTCGTCCAAGCTTTGGAATCAAAGGCCTGGCCCTGCATTATTCACTAGTCTGCTCCAGACGTGGTACCCTTGGGCAGGATACCAACACCAAATCCTAGTGGATAGCTCCTGCTAGCTCATTTTCTTGGTCATGACTCACCATATCACACAGTCTCCTTCAAGCCCTTCTTTTATTCATGACACAGATATGTTAGAAAGTTCTTGATCTTGCACTGTTATACCCTAGGTGCTTAAGAACATGCTTAAGGGGCCTGGAGTGATAGCCTAGCAGCTAAAATCCTCCCCTTGAATGTGCCAGGATCCCATATGGGTGCCAAGATCCTATATGGACACTGGTTCTAATTCACACAGCCCCACTTCCCATCCAGCTCCCTGCTTGTGGCCTGGAAAAGCAATGGAGGATGGCCCAAAGCCTTAGGACCCTGCACCTGCCTGGTAGACCCGGAAGAAGCTCCTGGCTCCTGGCTTCGGATTGGCTCAGCTCTGGCCATTGCGGCCTCTTGGGAGTGAACCATTGCACAGAATATCTTCTCTGTCTCTCCTTCTCTCTGTATATCTTCCTTTCCAATAATGCTAATAATAATTTTTTAAAAAAACATGCTTAAAGTCCAGCTCAAAAAAAAAAATGTCCAGCCCCATTGTTTATGTATCACTCTCCTTGTAGGAATTTACATTCTAGACTTGGCATGCTCATCTCCACCAAAGAGAGAATCTAAGTTTGGGGATCAAGAACCTGATTTGTGGTGAGCTTGGAGCTGTGCCTTGAGGTCTGCTGTGGATCACTTTCTGCCACCTGGTATACCTCTTTCGGGTCGTCCTCCCAGCCAGTGGCTGGCCTACAGATTCTGTTCATGTTCTCTCCTGATTTTTCCCCAACTGCTGTGGCTCTCATCTTTCTGAACTGTTCTGAATCAGTGGCTAGCTTTTGAAGATTAGTTCCCTAGTACAATCTGAACCCTGCTCTACCCCTGATATTCACATCCCTGCCTGTCCTCATGTTCTAAGACTCTATATTAGGGATATAAATACTCTTTGGGGTTTCATGTCGGCTGCCTCAAAAATCCTCTCCATCTTCTCTGCTCAATAGTACCAACTCGTTCTCTAGAGATCTCCAGATCAAAACCTCTCCCTATGCTCGCCAGGCACAGGACTGTCCTCCCACAGCACTGCTTACCGTCTTCTTCCAATGCGATGCCTGCCATATGTCCAAGTTTTCTGTCTCCTTACTCAACTGCAGAGGTGGAATGAAGCCTTGTGCATACATGAGGACTGCGGCAAAGCAGGTTCTCACACCTGATTCATTTCTTCCCTTTCAAAGCACATAACCTCTGTGTCCTTGATGGCTTCCTGTTACGATGCTCCAAAAGTATGAACTGCATTTAACTTTTCTTTTTCTTTTGAAAGATGGGCAATCTTTTTTTTATTCTGGCATGATCTTTTGCTCTTTGTATTAATAGAGATTTCTGAAACCTGCGCTGTCTCCCACATACACCCTTCAAGGGATTTATTTTATGTTTGTGCATTAATTCCAGCAGAGATGTTATATTAGTAGTCTGAAATTGCGGGAGCCAGGGACTTTGAACCAGAACACTCCGGTGGTTCCCGCATTTGCAGGCTCATAAGCAGCATTAGTGTTACTTCACCATGAATAATGAGATGGTGGGAATTGATTTTCTTTAAGTAACCTCAAGTCAACTGATTGATAAATGATAATATTCTGCCACTTACTCTCACTGAGAGCTGTCCAGAGTCAGCAGATCTGGATGGTGGGGTTCCCGTGGGAGGGACGCAGCATCCCTGCATCAGCAGAACACTTGATGAAGTGGTGCTTAGCCTTGGTAGCACACTCCCTTCACAGGTGAGGGAGAGGAAGGTGAGGAAGGGCTGATGCGCAATGGCCCCACGCGTGCTTATGGTCAGCCTCCCCTTGCATTTGCCTGGCCACCTACCAAAACAAATGAACAGCACTGGAAAAAGACATGTTTAGATGTTCAAAGCTTATGGAATTTATTTCAACAGTCCTAATACATACAGCCATGTCTGCAGATATTGCACCGTGAGATTCAGCAACCTTGGGAGATTCCAGAAAATTTCAAAATAAAGCCAGCCTGACTTTGCTTTTCCTTAGCTAAAATGCTGATCCATGCAGATGAAATGGCACATCGGCATTGGGTTTTTTTTTTTTAAGATTTATTTATTTTTATTGCAAAGTCAGATATACAGAGAGGAGGAGAGAGAGGAAGATCTTCCAATTGATGGTTCACTCCCCAAGTGGCTGCAACAGTTGAAGCTGAGCTGATCCAAAGCCAGGAGCCAGGAAATTCTTCCAGGTCTCCCATATGGGTACAGGGTCCCAAGGCATTGGGCTGTCCTCAACTGCTTTCCCAGGCCACAGGCTGGGAACTGGATGGGAAATGTGGCTGCCAGGATTAGAACCAGCACCCATATGGGATCCTGGCACATTCAAGGCAAGAACTTTAGCCACTAGGCCACAGCGCTGGGCCCGGCACATAGGCATTGCATTGAAGGTTCAAAGTAATGTAGAGAGAAAGGATGTGGACAAAGTGTGTAGATTACACATACACGCCACACCGTGTGATTTAAGGGACATGAGCGTCACTGGACTGTGGTGTCCCTATGAAGTCCTGACTCATGCCCAGCGCACACTGAGGGACAGCTTTCCGTAGTCTTACTTGATACAGGAGAAAAAAAGATCATTCAGAACTATTGGGGACAGTTTGAGTTTTCACTTATTTCCAAACAAGAGAACTGGTGGGTGCTCTGTGGCTTCCCCTGGCCACGCCAGAGAGCTCTAACTCATGAAAGAACAGTTCTAAAACAATCCTAGTGCCAAAGAGAAGAAACTAATTATGTTTTTGAATTGAGTTGTTCACCTATTTACTGTGTATCAGCCTCCTTAACATTTAAGGACACAGAAGGGGAGCCCTGGCCCACGCTGCTCATTGCTCTATTTCTGAGTGTGCTATTGGACAGAGATCGGGCGGCTCCACTGATGCAGATCATACAAATGTCTGAAAAACGAGTGAGGAAGTAGAGGCACAAGGGTTTAAAACTAAAGAAATCTGCTCCTCGGGAGGCAGAAATGAAAGCCCTGGTCAGAGTGTGCTGAAGACAGCAAGCTCCACGGGCCAAGGGCATCCCTACCCTCTTCCTGCTGTTCTACCACAACACCAGAATCTTCGCTCCCTCTGAGAGAACGGGAAAGGACCCGTTCTAGGTGTTTGGCATGAGAACTGCAGAACACGTGTTAAGTGAGAATGAAAGGCATACATATTCTAAGAATTGATTGTCTAAACAGTCTCTAGCTAGAAAGGGCTAATTTCACCATGGTATTGATTCAAATTAATGTTAGAAGGATTTTCTTCAAAAAAAATGATTAAAAGGAGGTGAAAAAATTGGAAAGAACATATATGAGGCAAAAGAACAAGATCTTAGATCAAATAATCTATTAGGCCAACAGGAAAAGCAATAAATGTAATAAATGAAAAATATCACATAGGTTAAACCTGTCTTAGAAGTAATGAATACCCACCGCTAAAAACGGAATTGGGCTCATGTTGTCCATTCCTAAAGACAGGGTCTAATTCAGCCTGCATAAGAGTAGTTAAAACGAACTACGGGGAAGTTGACTACCATGTGAGACAAACAAATGAGTCACATTGCAATCTTAGTTTAGTGCTTCTTCAGAGGGTGTTACAAGTCATGTCCAGCAGTACATTGAAAGTTCCAGTAGAAGGAAAGAGCGCTGAGAAATGAGGAAGATATTTTAGGATAACTTGATTTATGCTATAAATATGAAAAACCACGGGCCAGTGGAACAATATAAAGTTCTGAGGGAATCATTTACCCAAGTTTTTCACTCTAAGTTGTCCCCCAAGGATGAAGGCAACATATGGAAGACCTCCAGTGTACAATACTCAACAACATTTTTGAAAAGAGCATTGTGCAACAAAGTGCTATTAGCAAGAATACCCTGTGAAATGATACCCCAAGGATTGGAGAAAACCAGAGCTAGAGGTTGGAAAAGCAACAAGAGAAAGTAAATATTTTATCCCTTTAAGAATAGCAAGTATGTGTAGTTTTTATTTTTAAAGGTATTTTTTTTTAAATAGGTGAAGGTCAGTTCCACCATAATTGACTACAATTAACCATCCACCCCACTGAATCACACTAGGACTTTGTCCAAGTTTGTTAAGGAGAAAAGGTAAAACTAAGCCATGACATCATGTGCCTCTGTTATGAGGTAGACCTGCCTTGTGGAGCTGCTGGGCACTTGTCTCAGCCACATCTGGCAAGTGGCTAGGCTGAGAGTGCGCATGCAGGTTAAAGCATGGACATGCTCTGCTCGCAGCATCTGATACCACGCCAGGCCATGGCCGGAACTCCCAGCAGAATGCTCTGCAGCAAGCCCCTTCCAGAGACACAGGATTCAAGCAGCAAGTGACACCGCTGAGGAAAATTCTAGACTCTGCATGCATTAACAGTTGATTTGCAGAGTTCAAAGGGTAAAATGAGGAAAAGCACCAACTTAGCTGAGTATTCAGAGGTGATTTGTAGTAAAGGCTTTCAGCTGATATGCGCCAGTGTCTCAGGCCACTTAGGGCCTTTCTGATGCTCCTGTTCCAGAACCTGTGCTTCAATAAGTGTAACCTGCTCTTACCCTGCAGCAAGCTGAGTTATATACACAAGAACCCAAAGTGATGGTTGGCTGATCAGGGTGGAGCTGAGGGTACAGGTGCGCCAGTCCATTCTAAGCTGACACAGAACAAAGGGAGGTGGGAATGAAGAAAGCTGTGGTCTATTTGTAACTGGTCACAGGGTAGAAATTAATAACAGAATGCCAATGACCAATTTTTTTATTTCTTCAGGATAATTTTTAAATTTATTTTTTCTTAATTATTACTATTTTATTTTGATGATCTTTACATAGCTGATAGGGCGCAAAGGGTCAAGGGCTGCAGGAAAGTGGATAAGACATTGTTTCCACCATTACTTCTCTTTTTTCCTTCCTCTATCTGAGGGAAGAGGGGAGATAAATGGAGAAGCCATACCCAGCCTGCCAACCATCCCAGGGTCCCCGATGTGGGGCATGCTCAGAGGGCGCTGCTCAAGTGGTTTCAATAGTTCAACAGTTCTGCATTGCTGCCAATCTCAACATTCCAAGCATGATGAAATCTCTCCAGAATCCACTGGCTGACACAGTCCACCTTAGAATGTGCATTTGCTCAGATTTTTCACTGCTAATACTTGGCTGGGGTAGTTGGCCAATTAGTTCTGTCCTCTGTCATGGTACCAGGGGTCCTCTGCAGGCTCCAATGTACTACCATATCCTCCATGTGCATCTGGATATGCTGTCCACTGCTCCTTCGACCAGAATGAAACCATTGTTTCCAGATCTTCCCTCACCTATCTCCTGTATCTGGGGAAGGGATGAAATCAGGGGAGAAGCTGCACCCAGCTTCTCCACCACCTGAGCATCCAGGGATGGGGTACAGTTCCCTGATGCCATCCCAGGATCCTTGATGCGGGGCATACTCCAAGGTTCCACTCGAGTGGTTTCAATAGTTCTGGAATGCCTCTGATCTTGCCAATCCGAGGATGAGGAAATCTTTCCAAGGCCCATTGACTGACATGGTCACCCACAGTCTCCATTCACCCGTTTACTGTCAATGCTTGACTGCAGTAGTTGAGCAATTTGTTGTGCTCTCCTTCCTCTGCTTTGGTACCAGATGTCCTCTGCAAGCCCCAGTGGGCTGCCATATCTTCCACGTGCATCTGGGCATGCTGTTCACTGCTCTGATTTAGCCAGCGAGGAGGTCCAGTTTTGACACATGCACGCCATGGTCAGATCACAGGTCCTACGATTCTCCCCATGGTTAGAGTTCTGAGTCCAGCAGTTCTGTTGCGGGATCCCCGCAGAAACCTTGTCTGAAGTGATCACAGACCTGACTCTTGTGTGTGATTGCCAGCTCAGTCTGTCACCCATGTCAGTCTACACCCTAGTATGTAATTACTGGGTCAGTTCTGTCTCCAACCCCATCTCTTACACAAACTAGTGTATGTTGTGGCCCCGCCCAACCCTGCCCACCACACACTCGGCCCTCACATCCAGCAGCAGGACCTGCAGCCTAGTCAGGGTGAATTCTAATAACTCCCACAAGATTTGGTCCTGGCCCTGTTTCCCTAATTCTCAACTAGCTTTTTTCTTCCTAAGGATGGGATGTGGAAAAAGCTTTATAACTTTCAGTAAGTATTGGTTACTAAATTGTTGCATGAATGTGTGATTTAATGGTTAAATATTTGCATATTTTGTTCATTTTTTCTTCACATTCAGCACAGTGCCTGCTTCCCTGTCCCGATACTCATATGAGTCATTTCAGTCACACATCAGAAATATTTTTTTGAAATTTTGCTTCTCTTTTCTATCCCACCATTACCACCCCAGTCCAAGCAATTTTGACCTTCCACCTTTGCTACTACAAAAACACCACAGGACGGAGCTTGCTAGTGTCCAGCAACCAAGCTCTGTTTTATGACTGCCAGCTTGCTCTGTATTGGGTTGGCTTTATGGCTGAGTGTATACAGTGGAGAGAACAGAACAACAGTTTCGCCTCCTGGTCTAGGTGGGTAAAGCAATGACTTGTCAAGCAATTGTTTAAACAGCTGCCTCTGATCACTATTGGATTAGACTTTCAGCTTAATGTCTCTATGGCCTGGAAACTCAGTGTGGCTCCATTTCCTGCTGAATGGAGATACACTCTTAGAATATGCTTATGGGCTGTTGGTAGATCATCCTTGCAAGAATATTTTCAATTCTCTTTTTAAATTTTTATGCTTTTTAAAAACAACTAAGCTGTAGTACATTTTATTGTGAGATTTCTTCCTATTTTTTGGATAGATATTCCTTCAGATAATTGCATTGTGAAATATTTTATCCTTGTGTAATATTACTTAAGGTGGTTTTGTTTAAGGCAAGTTTACAAGATGGACACACACACATAACACAGAAGGGGTGTGTGTGTGTGTGTGTGTGTGTGTGTGTTAGAGAGAGAGAGAAACAGAGAGAGAGAGACAGAGAGAGAGAGAGAAAAGAGGGAAAGGAAAAAGTTGCAAAGAAGAGAGACCCCTCTGTTTGCTGTCTCATTCTCCAAGTGGCCACACCATGCAGAGCCGGGTCAGGTTGAAGCCAGGATCCAGGAACTCCATTCTGGTCTCCTACATGGTTGGCAGATAGATATTTAAGTACTTGCACCATCTTTTGCTGCTTTCACAGGTACATCATCAGGGAGCTGGCCCAAGGGTGGAGTCCCTGGGATGGGGATAAGCAGTCTTACAGGATATGGTGCTGTTAAGATCTAAATGACCTTTAAGGTCCTAAGCACTTTGGCTTGATGAGTGCACTCAAGCTGTGGTGGTGGAAGTGGCTCAGTGATTGCCAGGGTGGCCTTGCTGTCAAAGCAGCTCCCTTCTCTCCCATTTACTGTCTCCTCCTTTCTAACTCCTGCAATGGGATAATGAGGTAAGAAACCTACCCATTGCTGGGACCAGGCTCTTGGGTTTCCCTCTCCCCTCAACTCTGAGCCAAATGAAAATATACTATTTATAGATCTGATATGATATCACAAAGTGAATTAAGCCGGATGGCATTGGCTGCAGTTTACAAATGGGGATTTTGAAGTGCAGAGGCTGACCTATCTACCAGGCACCTTTAGCAGGGAAGTGAAAGCATTAGCCATTTAAAGAAGGCAGGTTGTTTTACATGACTTATTTCTGTTCTTATCTATAAATCTATATTTCCTGCTTTGCTCCACACTCACACGTTTTTATTGTGAAAGTGACAGCTCAAGGACTGAAGTTCTATTTACAATAAAGTTGCTGCCGCAATCCATAGAGTTCATGTACTCAGCCAATTTGAACAGACTCTACTTCATCAATTGCACAAAATCAGTGTCTGAAGCCTCCTGAGTTCTCCATTTTGTGACTGCTCTCTGCCTTTCTCCTTTGTCTCATGTCAAATATGTGCTTTAATTTAAGTCTCACCAACTGCCATGAAATTTCACATTCCACTAATCCAGGGTATTGAACTTATTGTACTATAATCAAAGTGGAAGTAATAGGGAAGAACTGAATTTTAGAGCCAAAACTAAAATTTAACTCTGTCCTCTTTGTGTTTATACAAGCATGGAGATTCAAGCACTGTGATCTTCCAGATCCTTATAGGGTAAAAGACCATCATGCAAACCTCCATCCCTTTCTTATTTAATCCTCCTTGTCCTCCCATTCTTTGGTATCCCTGATGGTTCTGAATCTGGCCTTCCATTTTTAATCACCAGAGCATCAGACTATAATAGCTGTTTCAGGGAGCTAGCTCAGCTGCTTGATTGATTGGTTGATTTTTTTTTTGCGAGGGCTGAATGAGTGGATAAAGGCAAATGAAGAGGTTGAACCTTTCATTTGCCACTATATGAAAAAAGACTCAATATACTGTATAGATGGGTTGCCATTTGGTTCTCACAAGAGCCTGATAAAGCGAGTATCAGTTTCTTGATCTTATAAATGAAGAAATTCAGAACTTAGAAAAGTAAGATGAGTTTTCCATGACCATGTGGTGGTTGACAAGTGGTGCATAGCACATCTGTGGCTGCGTAGCCTAAAGGCTCTGTTCTCTTGGCACCTGTTCCTTAGTTGGAAACCTCTCAGTCTTTACTCTGGAAAGGACATACAACACTCTTTCCTATCAGTTCCCAAGTTTGAGGCAGTAATGCCGTGATTCTCTGCACTCTGTTACTCCAGAGAACAGTGTTGGCGAGAGCAGTGTTTGGAGTTTTGCTGTGCATGGCTAGTAAGTCAGCTTCACTCTGTGTAGGTTTGTGGATCTCTATTCCTTTTAACTCTCCCTGCACCATCCCTGCCCTGTGACTGGCTCTGCGTCTGCTGTCCAGGTAGCAGGATCAGGGCTTTGGTCAGAGTCCAGGAGCAAATTCAGAGACCTTTGTCAACTACTGAATTGTTGGTTGCCTGAAAGCACTTGGCTTTGCGTCAAAAATCTGTGGAGGCACTGACCATCCTACTGTAGTTTGCAATAAGTTTCCTCAGTTTTCTAAGTTGCCACTTGTTGTGGGCTAAGGAGTTGATTAGTTCTCATTGGGATGGGCAGGAACAGGAACTGGGCTTGTACCTAAAAACTCCTAGACTAATCTGTACCAATTTCTTGGCTAAATTAGGACTTGGGGGGAAGAGTATATAAGGAGAGATGGAGGAGCAATAAAGCGAGACTTTAGAGAGACTTCTACCATCACTGGTCTCCTGTCGGTGCTTCATCCCCAGACCCTCTCCCTGTCCACGTTACTGGCTCTGCTGATTGCACAGCCACTGATACTTTGAGCACTGCTGAATGAGCTGGATCATAAGGCAGTCAATTAAACTACATGCAGCTCCTTGTAAAACCAGCCAGTAGGCGCTCAGAGGATAGGTCCCTGTGTCATCAGCCTGGCTATTTTTCATTTTATTCAACTTAATATTTTAGTATTTTTGAAGTAACATTCTTAATTTGCATTATACTCAAAGACTTAATTCTCTACTAAATGAGTTCAACAAATAAAAAGAAAAATAGTTCATCAGGAATATAGGCAAGGGTTGAAAACAATAATCATTGAAAAGTATTTGCATGACTGTATTAAGCGATTTTTCCTCTCTAGCACTTATGTAGAAAGATATTTGAAGCATTTTTAAATTTGACTTTTAATTCCTATCTTATTAATTAATAAACAAACAAAAAAAAACATTGTGCGTGTGATGCTGTATGCCAGGATATTTAGATTTTAGATATACATTGTGTTGCTTACTAGTGAACAAATCCATTTCGTCATACCCTTCATGTCTTGTGACAATACATAAAATCTATGCTCTCTAAATTTTTTTTAAAAACCTATATATTTATTTTCCTCTCATTTGAAAAGCAGAGAAAAAGAAAGATGATAAAGCAATACAGATAAAACAAAGAGGAAGACAGAACTCTTTCCCTTACTCCCCAGATGCCTGGTCCAAAGCCAGGCCCATGAAGTCAGCCCAGGCCTCCCACATGGGTGACAGGGACTCAAGCACCTAAGCCATCATCTGCTGCCTCCTGGGGTGCACAATAACAGAGAGCTGGATTGGAAGCAGGTGTCAAACTTGAATGAAGAAACTCCATTATGAGACAGAAGTGGCTCATTAACCGTTGTGGCCAACGCCTGACCAATTGCATTACATTGCGTTATCAACCATAGTTACCATATTATACAATGGATTTCTGAAACGTTTTCTTTCCATCTAGCTGAGAAACTTTTGTATTTTGAGGAAAATCTCCCCAGTCTCTCGCTTCCCTCTGATCCCTAACCCCTGGAAACCACCATTGTAATTTCCGCTTAAATACATATGACACTTTTAGACTCCACATATAAGAAAGACGAGGCAGTATCTGTTTTCTGATACTTACTGTACTTCCTGATTACCTGGTCCTCATCTGCAAGACATCAGATGTGAGTGCAGAGCAGTGAGATGCTCTGAGGACTATCAAGATGCGCCGAGTTCTGTGCACTGGGATTTGAAGAGTAGGTTATGTTAGTGTGGCCCAGGGAAATCTCATGACAGGTGAACTGCTGTCCATGCTAGGTAAAAGCCACCTGCTCTGGCTTTTCTATATACCAAGACAGAGCAGGAATCTCAAAATGACTGGTTTGTAAATAGTTCAGATTTTGTGAACTGTATAACCTCTGCCAAAACTATTCAAATCTACCATTATACTATGAAGTCAGCAGCCGACAATATGTCGATGAATGAACATGGCTCTGATGAACTTTACCTACAAAAAGAGAGACTAGATTTGCCCGTGTGTGTGGCTTGTGGGCTCCTGGAAGAGGGGCAAGCAGTTGCTTTCTAGAATAATAAAGAACAATAATTCCACAGAGGTTCCAGGTCTTTAGTTTTTTGGACCCAGTAAAATAACTATGTGTGGGACAACAAGAAGAATTGGAGTCAAGTCTGTAGCTTGTTTATAGCAATCTACTGGCTGTGTTCAATTCATTCCTGTAAGACTCATACAGGCAGTGAATTTAGAATTATCGTTTCCACTCCTCACATACTTGGTTATTTTTTTCAAGGTATTAATGCCAGCTCCTAAATTCTGGTCCCTTCTCAAGGTTTTAGCATTAATTGTCACTCTCTCCATCTATGATAAGCTTTGCTGCAATGGTGAGGAAGCCACTGGATGGGGTTTAAATTCTGGTTTTGCAAGAAGTTCTGCTATCCCAGGGACCCTGCAGCACAACTCTGATGTGTTCAGGTAGATCTCATCACACGGCTCAGGCTCCTTAGCAGGCCAACATTCAGAGGGCTTCACCTTACCTCATCACATCTGACTCAAGAGCCAGATCGGGTGTCTTAGAATTAGCCCACCAAGCTGTGTTGCCTCCCACCGTGTCAATGCAATTCATTTTGTCATCATTTAGGATGGAACAGATCCTTAAACGTTGTTGCCTCCTCCCTGTAGTCTTACTGTTTAACCTACTGTTTTAGTTAAGGGATTCATGGTCATTCCATTAACCTGCTATTATTGTTTAATTGGCTCTAGTTCAGACAGTCATGATCTGTTAAACATCGTTTCTCACAGAAGTACAATGTGCCGATTAGTTTGCATATGCGTAGATTTTGAAAACACAGACATGTTTAATTTGTAGATATGTACAGTTTTTGGACGCCAAGGAACTAGTACCATGCCTGCCAATGGTAAGCACCACTGGACTCTTTCATCACACTGAGCTGGATCCTTTCTAAGCATTTTACATAGGTTAACAGATTCCATCACCTGAAGGAATATGTCATCCTCATCTACAGCTCAAGAAATTCACAGAATTTCTTTGTTTCCACTTTCTCAATCTGACAATCTAGAGAGAAAAAAAGTGACCTTTCCCTACTTGGTGGGTTGGGGGGGGGGGGAGTTCTTAAGACCAAATGAACTACTCACCAAGAAAACACTCAAAACAGCGTGTCTCAGAAGGCAGCACACAGCACACAGCCAGGGAGCTGCACACAGCCAGAGAGCAGCACACAGCCAGAGAGCTGCATGCAGCCAGGGAGCAGCACACAGCCAGAGAGCTGCACACAGCCAGGGAGCTGCACACAGCCAGAGAGCTGCACACAGCCAGGGAGCTGCACACAGCCAGGGAGCTGCACTGATGAGCTAGTTGGTGTCTCCAGGGCTCAGAAGCGACTTCAGCCAGCCACCTGTCTGCTGTGCCCTTTCCAGCTGGCACTTTGTATGTTAATTCCACACCCTTAACATTTGATATCAAGTCTGCAGGTTTAAATTTCTGAGATGAAGGGTGGGAGGCGGACTTCACTCAGGGGACCCATCTTCCCTCACGTTATTGAAATGAAGCTGAGTTTGTTTGCTGCTAGTCTGTGAGATCTCAGGCAGGGAGCAGGAAGAGGAGGCTCAGACAGACTCCTCTGTTCCCCAGGAGGCACTTCACGCTTGAATTCTGATTCTCTGCTCAAGCAGTAACAAAATTGTACAAAGGCATCTTTTCATTTTGTGTGATTTGGTCCATTCTAAAAAGCACGTGTGACAAATAAATTATAAGGGAAAACCTTATAAGACGTGTTCCTTCAAAGTACACCTCAATTATTCAAAGCAAAAAATACGCATCACAAAACAATAGAACTATGTATGCTTTTTTTATTGATAAATGATTTCTTCCTGGCTCTGTTTAGATCCCATTAACTCTTGCCTTAGACGATGACAATGCATTTAATGTTGATTAAGACAGATAGACTGAGAGTGGATCTATTATCCAAGAAGATAGGTTCTAAAACCAAGTCACCAAAACAGTAGGCAGCAGACCGCTTAGCTTAGGTACGAGAGCCCTGTTCATCCATGTGAAGTAATCACGACAGCCACTTTCACACTTGCATTAGCATCAAATTCTGAACTCACCCCTGTGCTTGGCTGTGCTCGGTACTGTCACAAACCCCTTGCCCTGCATCGTCTTGTGGAGACTGATGCGTGTTCCAAAACCATGCAGGAGAAAAAGCAGACTGCACTCTTACTAAAGATGCTGTTTCTGATGATTTATTTGCGTTCCTTCTGTATTTTATAGTCAGGCGATTAGATTAAAATAAATCTGGTCAGCTGCTGAGGAGAAATTCTTCAAAAGAGAACAGGGTGTGTTTTTTTCTCATCTCCTATTTTCTTTGAAGAAAAAATTAGAACTAGATTTTGGCAATTCTACCTGCAGCTGCTTTGGAGTGCTGTGTCAATAAGAGGAGTACAGGAGTATATTCTGAAATGTTCGGAGGGGGCCAGTGCCTTCAGCCCCCACCTGTGATGCCAGCGACCCACATGCGCACTGGGTACGGACTAGCTCTCTTCTGTTGCTCCCAAGGAAAGCAGTGGGTGATATTCTAGAACGTGCATTTCTGTTTCCTCACATGGGAGATCTAGATGGGGCTTCTGGGTTCAGGCTGATCCAGTCCTGGCTGTTCGGCCATCTGAGGAGTGAGCCAGCAGTTTGGAGATTTCTTTCTGATTCTCTCACTCTATCTCTGACTTTTAAATGAATAAATAAATCCTTTTTAAAATGTTCAGGACCAGAGAAGCGATTGATTCTGCCAGGGTATTTGGAAAGGCTACATAGATTACATGACATTTATTCTATGGCTTCAGACATAGTATGTAGTTTGTATCATCTATGTCTTCTTGTCAAAAAGCAAATAAGGACTTGAAACTTCACATGTGCATTTTTTGTGATATATATATTTATATTTGATTCAAGTATGAGAAAATAGAGATAATCCTTCCTTTAAGAAGGATTATTTTCTGTTAGTGAGATGCAAATTTATGTCAAGACAATAGTCTAGAATGTCTTTTTTTCCCATTGGGTTTCTAGCCCAGCTGTTCCTTCTTTTCTTCCCATGATTGTGTTGCACAGCAGGCAAACTGAAACGGCACTGGAAGTATTTCTGTTCAGTTATTTTTCTAATGCATGAATACTGACATCCTTTGACTCCAAGAATTTGGACAAGATGATGATGTTGTGTTAACATTTTGTAAATACTTCATCTGCTCTAGGATATCTGTGTATCATCTCTAATGTTTGAAATATTCTAACTATTTAAAGAAGTTTGCTTTTTAAAAGGAAAAGAAATCAATAATTGCTGCAGGAGAACATGAGGTCAACAGAATTTTCCCTTTTCTGAAAAATGGCGAGATAGCACAAAATGTTTATAAATACCTGGGGAATGATTCAGGAGAAAGAGGACAATTTAACAGAGCAGATGGAACAGTCAGCAGAATGTGCAGAGGTCAGCTTTCATTAGACACAGGGTCAGCCCATTCATTGTAACAGCAGAGAACAACTTGGAAGGTGAATCGGCCCTGGGGCACACGATGTGGTGAAGGGGACTGGAGGTGGTATTTAATTGCTCCTGTTCTTGTACATGGCTGGGGGTGAGCATCCTGAGAGGCTGGGACTTCAGGCAGCTTTGAAGAAGAAACACCACCAGGAAAAGAGTCTGGAGGACAAATAGGAACACGGGCATGATGACTTTCACCTTGATCCTCTCAGGGGTGCCCCCTCCAGGACGAGGTCTCTGGGAGATGTGTATAGATGAGGCAGGTGTCACTGGACCGGAAAGTTATTTCTGGATCTTCCTTAACATCCTCTTGCTGCAGGTAGTATCAGTGTGACAGGCTGCATATGGAGGAGCATCTGCCTGGGAGGTAGACAGGACCCCCTTCACCTGAGCGTGCCCGGAAGCAGGGCTGGAATTGACACCTGGCAGTGGGGACTTCTCTCTCTTATTGCTTCTGCTTCACATATTGCATGAAGTCTCTTTGAGCTCCAGATCTGCATTTTGTCAGTGGCAGGGGATCTGGTCAAAGGCAGCACAAACTCAAACAGGGAAAGGCCCTTCCATGCCTGGGACAAGCTGGAAAACATCTGGGAGACGCCACTGCGCAGTGTCCACCTGGCCTGGGCAGCCTGCACAACCCTCCTTAAACCAGAGTTAGGTTCTCTGATTGCTTCAGGGTCTACTTCATCACCCATCAGTATAGCTAGAAGACATCCTCCTGGACAAGGTAGCAAGTGCCCTTTCTGAATCCTGTGATGAACAATGCTATTGCTAACTCTTCCAGAAAGAAAGGATGCAGGTCCAGCCACAGGGACATGCTATTGATTTGCATCATTATTCCTACCAGTCAGCTGTGATTTCATACTAGGTCTGAGATAGATCCTCCAATTCTCAGCCTGGAAGACACACACACACACACACACACACACACACACACACACACTCTAAGACCCCTGCTTGAAGGCCTTTGCTACTGTTTTCCCATGTACTTGTAATGTCATTCATCTCTACTCAATTTCCTAGCCCTCAAATGTTGTTGATGAAATGTTGGTTGAATTCTACCAGATGGTAAGGCAGATATTGCCACAGAAATCAGGAAATGAATACGATCTTGTCTACATCATAATGTATTTACGACTGCATAAGCCAGACATGCATCATCAAATAGTGTGAAAACACACAGAAGTGCCTGCTATATAAGCACAGTCAAAGTATCTGACCAAGCCTAGGGGCTTACAAGAGGGTGGAGGGGATGATGACTTAACACACTTCTGAAGTCAGATATATGAGCAGCTAAAGGAATGAGAACCACAGCAAGTGGAGCAAATGGATATCAAAAAGAAGTGAGAGATGGCAACCTTCAGAAGGAGGGGTTACTTCCAGCACATCATCAAGGCACAGGATACAGGTGCATCCCACTGGAATAGATCCATGACCCAGAGGATCAGAAACAGGCTTCTTTAAATCTCTTGCACTAGTCTCTCTTCATCTTTCAAAGAACTTATTTACTTTCTGTTTCTGGTAAACTGCTTGCAGTGCTTTCTCTCAGTTTTCTAAAATTCAGGTTCTTTTGAGAAAAGGTGCTGTACCTCTCTAATCCCACATCAACGGGCAGAATGCCATGTACGGAGAACCGTGGCAAACGCCAGGAGTTAGTCCCATCCAGAATACATACAGGGGCCCCTGGCCTCAGCAAAGGCTCACCATGGGATCTTCATACAGCACAAAGCATATGAAGCAGCTTCCACTCAAAGTGCTGCTGCTGCATCTGGGGAGAGGGTGTGGGAAGCATTTTTACCTAAGCTGTGAGTCATCATCATGTGAAGACTGGTGAAAGCCATTCAGCACCACACACTTTCCAGCTGCCTGTGCAAATGCCACGCCACCATCATTTACAGCAATATTTATTACTCTGTCATTAGCATACAAATAACACAGCCTATAGACAAAGGAATCAAGGGACCAACACCATGCAACAGCGACCATGATGGGGATTAATCAGAGACAGAAGCCCACGTTAATGTCTGGGTAGGAGGCGGTAAAAGTAAACTCTAGCAATTACCAAGAATCATAACTTTCCCCATAAAAACAATCTGAGCAAAGCCTAAATGGTGCTTAAAATAGCATTTCTTGCCAAAATGCCCTCATAAACTCACATAAGCCAGTTGAGATAGCTGAATCCATCATAGGCCTGCAGGCCAATAAAATCCAAATTGATGGGGATGATGTCAGGCAGAATCCTCTGGGTGTTCACGCTCACATTGGAAGTCTGATTCCAGGCACTGGATGAGAACCGAGAGCCAAGTGGTTGATTAGTTGTGCTTTTCTAAGTGAGTGCTGAGGGATGTAAGGAAACTGGGAAAAACTAATCTTGGCCTTGTGCAATATCCCTTAACAATTCAGAACGCTTTATTATAGTCTTTTGGCATGATTAGCTAGACTCACATTGTCCTAGGTCAGTTTTGTCTGTTTTACCGCAAGGAAAATCACTCTCCTGAATGGGCTGTGATGTTGACTGCAGCCTCCAATGTTTTGGCTCCTTCACAGTCCTTTATGGCAGCCCGTTCTTGTACACTCTGGAAATTGCAGTTCCCCTTGCCATGAGGTCACTTGAAAGAGAGACTCTCATTGTTTCATTGTGAAATCTCCAGGGCCCAGCACAGATTCTGTCCAGAACCGAAAGGCAGGAAAAGGGGAATTAATATGAACATAGAGTGGAGGCAAACCTTGTGGGAGCAGGGTGTGCAGGGCGTGAGTCATTGCAGAGCTGAGCCCAGGGTTGGTCATCTTCCAGGGCGTTGGCTCTACTTCCAGTCATTGCTCCTCTGGCACTTCTAAGCCAGATGACCAGAAGAGAGCTATGAACCATCTTTTTGCAGCTTGGTTACTTTGTTTCCCACACAGGGAACCTAGTGTCTCCCTCTCAGTGCAGATAAAGCCAGCAAGACAGAGTGTTAGCAGTGCCAGTCTTTCTCTGCTGAAGCCAGGAGCCATACAGATGATTGCTCCTAAGGGAGGGTTTCACCAAGCTTTCCCACCTTAAAGCCATCTGAACTGTGTAAATCATCTCAGACTGGAAGGAGCATGGGAGGGGAAGCCCACACTGCTGGGTTGTGCACAGGTACTGCCATCACATGTGATGGCTGGCTGTCAATACAGATGGAAAAGGCAAGCCAGAGCCCTTCTCCATATCCTACCATCCCATGGCTCTGCCTCGGTCTTTGCCTTGTGTTCAGCCCCTCTACCATTCTTTCACCTGAAGCCCAGTATGATTTATGACTCATCACTCCTTCCTACCCTCCCATGTGCCCTCCCTTTTTTGCTTCCCTGATGTGAATCCACTCACTTTTCCCTTTATGGTGACATCTTATACAGTGTAATTATACCCTACTTCCCTTTAACCCCAACTCTTCATCTGGCCTTCACTGTGGAAGTGCGTGGTGCCATTCAGGACAAATGGCCCAACCACTTCTTCTTGGGTCTCATGAAAGATCTTTAGTCACCTTGATATATACATTTTATCACTTTAAGACAGAAATGATCAATGTACCTGAATTGTTGCATTGTAAGGATCGTATGCATCAACACAGCACTGAGACAGGTTCCTGTACATTGAAAATGTTCAGGAAAGGTTGATTGTTCATGCAACCAAGTCAGACGCTGGAAAACATGTGGGAAGTATGCTCCAAGGACGTAGGGCCTCTGTCCCTGCATTCTAAAGCAGAGCCGTCCAACCCACATCATAGAACTCTTTGTAATTCCGTGTCTCAAGGAGCATAGCTTTTCCAAGGTGAGATCCAAGAATCTAAGTCTGAAGTTTCACCCTTGGTCCTCTTGCTCCCAGCGTTAACCTCTGTCCTCCTCCATCCGCTCACCTTCTCTGTGCTATTGAATCCAGCTCAAACCTACAACTTTGACCTTCCCTGCTAAAGTTTTCCTCTTCTCGTGCTAATTATCTCACAGCTACATGAACCTCCCTTGTGGAATATTTTCTGTCCAGGCACCTGGCCCATTCATGTTCATAAATACTGCCCAAGTAATGTCTGTGACACAGCTTTGGCCAGCCACCGGCCAATGGGATATGTGATACCTCGGTCAGCAGGTGGGGAGTCTAGAGTTCATTGTTCCGAAGAGCAGGGAACGAAAACAAAGGCGTGTGATCCTTGACCTAGCACTGCCTGATTTCAGCAAACAGCCAAGAAATGTTTGAAAACCTGTTCCCAAGGGCAGAGGTCGAGAAGGACAAGGCTCACTTCAACCTTTACAAGAGGAACTCAGGTTTTCTGACCACGTGAGCCTCGACCTTAACCCTAGCTCTAGTGAGATTCCCGCCCCCCCCCCATAGGTAGGAGGAAAAGGTGGGAAAAAAAATGTTAAGCAAAAGGAAGCAGTGTTAAGTGAGAGGGAACTTAGGTGAGATCTGCTCTTTCCCAGGACGTGCAGAGCAAGACTGCTGTAGAAATGAAAGGAGTGCACAAGTAGCAGGATGGTGTTGAGAGCTGGCTGGTGGGTCCTTGCGCACTGCTCTCGTCTGCCTTGCAGGCTTAACTGGAAGAACACCCTCTGTTAGTGGTGAGGGACCTAGAGCTACACTCAGTGCATGTTTTCTTTCATTAGGAGAAAAGATGGGAGGTAAACTTGCTTCATAAAATCCTACCTTTGGTAAGGCTTATTAGAGGAAGATGTATTTGTACATATGAGATCTTCTGCAAAGAGAGAAAATTGATGAGGCATTTATTAAAAACTAGAATGTATGAATACTTTAAAAATTTTGCTTTAAGTATCAATAATTACTTATGGGTGCCACGTGATTGTGTGTATATATGAAATGTAAATTAAGTTAATTTAGTATATCTTATGCCTCACTGATGTTTTTTGTGTGTATTAATGTTTGAAATCTTGTAACAATTTTTAAATATGCAGCGTATTGTTATTAGCTGTAGTCATCAGGCCATGCTTTAAGAAAACTTAAGTTATTTGAAAGTAAGGATGATGGTAGGGAGAGAAAGAGAGAGAGAGAGAGAGAGAGAGAGGGAGAGAGAGAGAGGGAGAGAGAGATCGTCTATCCTCTGGTGTACTCCCCAAATGTCTGCAATGCCCAGGGCTGGGCTCATCTGCACCAAGAACCAGGGATTTTGTCTGGGTCTCCCACATGAAGAGCATTGGCCCAAACACTTGGACTATCTTTTGCTGCTTTTCCCAGCCTGTTATCATTGGAGCCTCATCAGAACTGGAACAGCCAAGATACAAACCAGCATCCATATGGACGGCAGCTTTACCTGATATGCCAGCATCCAGATCACTAAAACGTAATCTTCATAACTAATTGAAGCCTTTTCACCCTTAACCAACATCTCCTCTTTGCCTGTTTGTCCCTGCAACCCTAGTCTCAGGTAGTCACAATTAATTTGAATGCGTCCAGGGGTTTCACTTTTTAGATTGTGTTTTTGTTTTAAGAGGGAGTGTCAGTGGCGTATTTGAACCATAAGCTCATTGTTTGAATGAGTAAGTGCTGAGAGGGAAAGCAGAAGGAGGCGCCTTGGCCATCCACAGCCACCACAGCTCTAGCCTCTCTGCATCCTATTGCATTAAAACAACGTGATTGGGAAGAAGGCTGAGCCTAGCTTATCACCCCACTGCTGGAGGTCCAGCAGTCTCCCTCATCAGCTTGATCACCTGCTGTCCACTTTACCATCATCTTAAGGGTTTCAGAAAAATTTTCAAGGCCTGAAAGTTACGCTGAGATGTTGTGAAACAATTTCTAAAAATTTATTTTCTTGTACAAATTGATAGCTTTAGCTTTGATGTTGCAGAACTTAGTCATCAATTTTGGATTAATCTTTGTATATGATGTAAGGAAAACTAAAACTTGATTTTCTCCACTGGAGCATCTATCTGCTCCAGTGAATAGTATCCTTTGCATTCTCAATTACCCTAATATCATGTCAAATTATTAATTAAGTATTCTCCTTTGTCTGGATGATTAACCTTGAGCCTGATGACTGTAGCTTTAGAGTCAGTCTTGAAGCACATAGTTTAAATTACCCAAAATATATCTTCTTTTTAAAATGATTTTGGCTGTCCTAGATAAAATTTATACCCATACACATGAAAACTGAAGTGCAAATGGACAACAGACACATAAAAAAAAATGTTCCGGATTGCTAACCACCAGGGAAATGGAAATAAAAACTACAGTGAAGGTTCACCTCATTCCAATTAGAATGGAGATCATCCAAAACTCAAAAGTAAATGGATAAATACTCATGAGGAAGCGGAAACAAATATATCCATTGTTGGTGGGAATATGAACTAGTACAATCATTATGGAGGACAATATGGAGATGCATCAGAAATCTGAAAATAGATACATCATATAACTGAGCCATCCCACACATTGGAATTTAGCCAAACAGAATGAAATCAGCACATTGAAGAGTTCTGTGTACCACGTGCTTATAGCAGTACAGCTCACAATAGCTAAGGTATACAGTCAACCCAGATGCCAATCAACTGATGACTGGATAAAGAAAATATGGTATACAGTATACATGCACTATGGAATATTATCCAGCTGCAAATAATAACAATAATAATAAAATCCTGTCTTTGCAAAAAAATTATGTTTGCAACTGGAATCATTATGCTTAGTGAAATCAGTTCTCAAATGACAATACCATTTATTTTCTCTGGTATATAGTTCGTAGCTAATATAGAATATGAAAAAATATAAGAATGAATCTGACATTTTCTGACTGATTATTGCTCTATAGCTAATTATGTCTGGGACAGTGGGCTTTAAACATTTATGTTGAGGTTTTAAAGATTTATCTATTTTTATTGGAAAGTCAGATTTACAGAGAGAAACAGAGTCAGAGGGAATAATCTGTCCGCTGGTTCACTTCCCAACAGGGTGCAGTGGCCAGAGCTGAGCTGACCCCAAGCAAGGAGTTAAGGGCTTCATCCAGATTTCCCACACGGGTGCAGGGTCCCAAGGCTTTTGCCCTCCTTCTGCTGCTTCCCCAGGCCACAAACAGGGGGGTGGATGGGAAGTAGAGCAGTTGGCATATGAACCAGCGCCCGTGTGAGATCTTGGTGCATGCAAGGCAAGGCATTAGGCACTAGGCTACCACACCGCGCCCATTTTCTGCTGTCTCGTTGAACATTGTTACAAATGGCGCTTTAGATCTATACTTCTAATGTGACTAGGAATCTGGTTATTGCAAAAAGGAAAGAGGCAGGAATGTAGGGGCACTGAAGAAAGGAATGCTGTCTTTGAAATAGTGCCATTTTTGTCTTAATATAAAAGTAAACCAAAATTGCAATATTTTCATTAGAACTTTTGATTCTATATGTGAATTAACAGCAACTGTTTTCTGATACTTGAGCGTGGTGTGTCTCGTTGTAGTAATTACATTTTTCTTTTCTCTGAGTGATCTTCTATAGCTTTCATTGCATAGTTATCTCACACATAGCATCAACATTATACTGATTTCTATCTTACTTTACAATTAATTATTAGAACCATATAGTTTATTTTTATCTTGTTCTTACATTCATTACACAATTTTGAGAGACCCACTTATTAATTTCAGCAATTTTAGATATTACAAAGGAATGTCTAAAGTGCAAAACTTTATGAGTCAAGACATCAAGATGATTTTGCTCACATTCAAAGCTGTGTCTGTTTCCTTGGCATGTATGCACTGACAGAATGTGCCAGAACTATTTTGTATACAAGTCACCATAGCAGGTGCCTATCTTCCATTCCAGTCTTATGAGAGAAGCATTTTATTCTTATAGACACAATAAATAATTTAAAATTGTGCTGGAGGGTTCTGAAAATACATTTATCAAGTCTCAGGGGGTGAGTTTGCATATCTCATCTGTTGAAAGTTTTTCTCAAAAAGAGCCTTTTTTTCCATAAATTGTTGTTTGAAGTTTGGTAATGCTTTTCTGTATTCATTGAAGTCATAATTTTCCTTTATTTTGTAAACATGATAAATAACATGATTGATTTTTGGATATTAGGCCTCCTTCATTATCTTGAGATTCATGCTTCCTAATTATAGATTACCGTACCTTCCACTTCTCTCTGGGTTTCACTTGGCAATCTTATTGAGTTTTTATGCTTATCTTTGTATAAAGAACCTGTACTATAATACTCTTATAATCTGTTTGCTTTTAGTATCAGTTTAATCATGGTCTTACAAAACAATGCTATATCTATTTTCCAAAAAAATTTTAAGATTTTTCCCCCTTAAATTGTTAAGATTCTCCAGCAGTTCTGCTTGATGTTGCAGTGTTATCTGTGGGGAAATACTTCCTTAAAAATGAATCTCCTTTACTCGACAGGAGAGCTATCTGTGTTATCAGTTCCGTTTATTTTTTCAGGAACTTTATCAAAGTTTTTTATTCATTGTATAAACACATACTGACCTTCAACAGCACTTACTTTGGTTAGTGACGTGCCCACAGGTTTTGATAAAGTATATGTAGTCCTGTGAGCAACACAGTTTATATATATATAGTATTTCTGCTAACTACTAGGTGGTCAGTCTCTCCCCACGACCGCTCCACTCCTGATGCCGATGTGTTCTCTAGACTCACAAGCTTGCCTTGTCCGGAAATTCTTAAATGGAATTGCAGAACAGAGCATCCTTTGAGGTCAACTCCATTCAGCTGACATTATGCCTTTGCAATAGCCCTGTTGATGCTTGCATTATACCACAGGGTTGCAGTCCAGGGCTACCCCCTCTTTCCCCTGGGAGCTTTTGTGTTCTTCACAGCTTGAGGCGATCAGAAAGACTACTGCAGCACTTCGTGGATCCTATGAGAAGGCAAGTTTTCCCCTTTCTTGAGTACCTGATTGGTACTGCCGGCTCACCTGTAGTTAAGTCACTAAAGAGTTGACAAACAATGCATCCAAGTCATTGCACCATTTTGAATTCCAACCAGCCGTACACCCCCCACACCTTCAACACCATTGTCATTAACAGCTTCATTTATTTTAGATATTTAGTTGTATCTTGTGGTTTAGTTTGCAATTTCATGACTAACACAGTATAATATCTTTTCATGTGCTTATTATTTTTTGGAAATATTTATTTGAAAGGCAAAATTGCAGAAAGAAAAGACAAATATAAAGCAAAAGCAAGAGAGCACAAAATAGAGAAAGAGAATCTTCCGTCTATTGGGTCACTTCTTCCATGGCCTCAGTTGGCCCGGGGTTGGGCCAGCTAGAAGCCAGGAGCTTCATCCTGGTCTGCCACATGGATGGTAGGTGCTCCAACACCTTGGATGTGTGTCTTCCAGTACTTCCCCGGACCTGTTAGCAAGGTGCCAGATCAGAAGTCAAGCAGATGAGACTCAAACTGGCATACATATGGGACACTGTGTTGAGACGATGTGGAAGCTTTATTCACACTGCCCTACAATCCTGGCTCTTGCATCTCTATATTTTTTCTGATGAGGTTTAACTTCAAACTTTTCTCCCGTTTTTAACTGACTTTATCTTTTAGTGAGTATTAAGTGCTATTTATATATTTTGGACAGATTCATTTTTAGACACATAATTTTTAAATACCTTCATCCGTGTGATATATTTTTATTCTCTATCTTTCAAAAATACATTTCCTAAATTTTGATTAAATCTAACCAACTTTTGTTATTAGAGCATACTATGTCACATTCAGGAAATTCCCATATAATCCAATTTTGTCAAGATTTTCTACTAGGTTTTCTCTAGCATTTTAGGTTCTGCGTTTAGTTTTATTGTGATTTTGTAATTCCTTTGTAGAGATGCAATGTATGGATTTAGAGTCACTCTTCTACACGTGAATATAAATATTTTAATACCATCTGTTAAAAGGCTATCCTTTCTACAGTGAATTATTTTCATGTATTCTTAAAAATTCCATTAACGGTATACATGGGAGTTCCTTTCTGTGTTTTTTAATCCTCTGCATTTTATTTAGACAATTTATTCACTATTCAATAATATACTGTCTCGGCTACTGTAATGTTATAGCAACTATAAAAACAACATACTTTTTATATTCTAGCATTGTTTTACTTCAAAATCATTTTTGACTCTCGTATTTTCTTCTCCTTTGTGGGTAAGGTTGGGAATCAGCTGTGGTTTTCTATCTAAACTCCTGTGGGATTTTGTGTGTAAATGCCTTGAATGTGTAGATTAAAACAGCTAACATTTAGCAACTTCATTTTGTTCTATTCATTAGCATAGTATTTCCCTCATTTTCTTGAGATCCTCTACATTCGAGGTGTTGATAGACACAGACCTCACAAGTCAGTCTCTAAGAGTCAAGGGTAGGTATTTTGTGGGATGTGTTTCCACTCGAAATGCTTTATTTCAACTTTCCATTGTTGACAACTAGAGTATAAAAATATACTGTATGTTGATGTAGCTTTGCTAGACCTATTTACAATTTTAAGAGAGAATTTTTGGGGTTGTTTTATGGACAAACATGTTAAGAATAAGGAGATAAGTTTTTCTTTCTTATCTCGTTGCCTTTTTAATTTATGAATTTGTTTTTCATCATTGTACTGGCAAATATACCTAATATAATTGTAAGAGTCATGAATTATCTTCTTGGGGTGAGGAGATGAATTCTCTTACCTTTCAAGTTAATAAAATCCCCTTGTGGCCATTGTTAAGGAAATGTAAAACTTAGTAATAATATTGTACTGTTTCAAAGATAATTTTCTTGCAACTTTTGATTAGTATTTTTCTTTAACTGGTTGATGTGATTTTATTTATTAACTGATTGCCAGATGTTAAATTAGTTTGTGCTCTCAAGGTGAACCCTACTTTCTTTGTGAGACCATCCAACCTGCTGAGGTCTTGGCCACACCCTCAGGTGGGCGGCACCAGCATTGCGCACCCATTTCCTAACTAAGAGACCACCAACGGGGAATATCTTACCTGTAGGTTCCTGCCCAGCAAGGAGGGGTCAGGGAATGCTTAAAATCCAAGACCCTTCCTCAAACCTTTGGTGCTTTGGTGTCTCTCCCCCTCCCCTTTCGAGAGGCCCCCCCACCTCGCGGCTTCCTCTCTGCAGGTGCTTCCCCTTCCATCTCCCTTCCCTGCTCACCTGGTCCCTTCGCAAAGAAACTTTTCTGTCTGCAACAGATTCCCAGCTTTTTATTTCCATACTAAGTTGAGGAAAGAACCCACCGAACATTTCTGGTAACAGTTTGTAATGGATTTTTAAATATATTTATGGGTCAATTTATTCATGTTTTTCTAAAAATGTTTGCATTGATATTCATAAAGGACCATGTTTTCCCCATATTTCTCTTTTGTGGACCTTTTTGGGTAGTTTTTGTCTTTTAAGAATTTTATTTCAATCAGGTTATCTTTCTCATGAGTTACTTATATTTCTTTTCTAAAACTGTAATGCTTTAGGAGCCAAGCTAATATCTCTTCTTTCACTGGCACAGTTTGACTGTCCCTTATCCGAAATGCTTGGAACCCGAAGTATTTCATATTTAGCATATTTTAAACATGCTGAATAATTTGGAATATTTTCATTTACATAAGGGGATTCAAACCCCACAACAAAATTTTTAAGTTTTACTCATACCTATACACATGGCTTGAAGATGATGCAATGCTGCATTTTTAATTTACCTGTGTTTCTTGGGTTTCAGTCTTTGTATCTGTGTATGTGCTTCTGTCTCAGCACTTCTATATAAAACACAAATTTCAGAGATCAGATCTTTCATCCACTGTGTTACTCCCCAAATGCCCAGAGCAATCATGACGAGGCCAAGCCAGGCAGGGAATGGGAAACTGGTTCAGGTCTCCCACTTGGTGGCAGGGGCCCGAGGACTGCAGCCAGCATCTGGTGTCTTTCGGGATATACGCTAGCATGAAGCTAGATGGGAATGGAATAGCTAGGACTGGAAGTGGGCACTCTAGTGTGGGATGCCGTGGCTCCCAGTGGCTGCTTACGCCTCTGAGCCAAACACCACCCCGGGGAGCCTGTTTGGAGAGTGACCTGTCAGATTAGATGTGACATTTTCCACCTTTAGCATCATATTGCAGTCCGTGTTTTGGAGCACTTTGGATTTCAGAATTTCAGGCTAGGGTTCCCAGTCTGCAGCATGCGTTAACTCTGTTTTCTGCAGTGCTTTGGTTAAAACATTTTCGGGTTTATTGGCCTTTCCAGAATACTTGTTTTTGTTGCTCTTGTTTTTCTGCACTTGTCAGTGATTTATTTTGATTTTATGTTATTTCATTTGTAAGTTTTTGTTTGTGTTTCTTTTCTATTTCATGTGAGGGTTTTTTTTTTTTTTCCTTTCTGGTGGAGGCTGGTCAGCAATGTGAAGTTATGATTAACCGTATATTTTGATATATAATTAATATTTTAAACCACAAGACCAGCTCTACAGACCTTGCTAAGTTTTTACCAGGAACTGGCTGCTGCTCAGCTGGCAGGGACCTGACATGATTAGAGAATGTGACAAAGGAAATAATGAAGGAGTCACTGGGGATTTAGTGCTAAGTAATCGCACTTTTGCTACAGGCTATTGACAGATCTGAGTTGTAGAAACATGGCCCTGGCTTCAGTGAGAAGAACAAATGAGAATGGGACTCAGCGGAGGCACACTTCCCAGGTGGCTGCTGCAGCAACAAAGGAATGCCAGGGCACCACTGTTGTTGGCTAAAGTAGAGTTAGAACAGATAAAGCAAAAACACAGCCTGGAAAGGCAGGCCTGGTGATTCACATGGCAGTGTTTGAAGGAGAAGAGAGATCTTACGATGGTGGCTGTGTTAGGAAAATAAACTTGCTTGAGAATATGGGCAATATTACATATTATAAAAATACATGCCTTTGTCTATCCATCCATTCATCTGCCCGGGAAAGAGCAGAGGTAGAGAGATCCAGTGCAAGAAGGATGGATTTAAAATCTTCTCTTTGCATATGCAGGTGGCAAGTAGGGTGACCTGCTGCTTTATGTCGTCATGGTAGTGTTTCTCACAACCAAGTGAGTGGGCAAGGTTACCATCTCACACAGTTTTACATTTGGTGATAAGAGTGCCAAAATCTGCTCTCCTAGAAAATTTACAGCAGAGGAGTGCTCCAGAAAGCTCACAGGATGAGGGGTTAAAATGAGCTTCTAAAGCAGCAATACAGAGCAGCAAACCAACCTGCTGCTTCTAATGCCAGAATCCCATATCAGAGAACCAGTTGGGGACTCGGCTGCTCATTTCCAGTCCAACTCCTGGATAACATAGCTGGTAAGGCAGTGCAGGACTGTCTGTGTCCGTGGGCTCCAGCCACATGCGAGATCCAGAGAGAGTTCAGGGCTCCTGGCTCCTGCCTGGCTCAGTCCAGCTAGAAACAATAGATGCAATGTCTCTAGCTATCTCTTTATCTGTCATTCTGCCTTTCACATAAACACATCTTTAGAAAGTAAACACTTATATAGATACATTTCCTTCAATGCAGATTTGGAAATTCATGCATTTGAGAACTCTTCAAAAGTGCATAGTAAATGCCTATTTTGAAAAAACAAAGTGCATGGATTTCCAAAATTTTTGCCCCAGAATAGGTATATATATTTCTGAGATTATTTTTAAATTTATTTTATTATTTTATGGTACAGATCCATGCGTTCTGGGATTTTCCTTCCCTGCTCCCCAAACCTCCTGCCCCAACCACTGATCTATAACATTACAATGATATACTCCTGCATAATCCGTCATAAGTCCATCGTTCTGTTTACGTGCCTCCTGACATTGCAGGCATGAACAATGTCATAGAGTCCAGCGTTCTATGGTCAAGATATACTTAGCATTCTCACTGAGAGTCCATCTTTGATTTGAATTAGAGATGCATGCTGCATTGTATTTTCACATCTGAATGCAGTATTCTCTACTGCACTGCTACTATTCCTCCCCTTTCTTTTTCACTTCTTCAGTGACACATTGGTCATACAGTGGCATGTTATTTAACTTCATGTTGTTAATTTCCTATTTTTTTCCTGTTGATTTTGTTTTAAACATATATAGTTTTTAAAGATTATTTTTATTGGAAAGTCAGATTTACAGAGAGGAGAGACAGAAAGGTCTTCCATCTGCTGATTCATTGCCCAGTGGCCACATGGCCGGAACTGAGATCATCTGCAGCAAGGAGCCAGGAGCTTCCTGCAGGTGTCCTATGCAAGTACATGGTCCCAACGCTTTGGACCATCCTCTACTGCTTTCCCAGGCCACTAGCAGGGAGCTGAAAGGAAGATGAAGCAGCTGGGACATGAACTGGGACACGAACGAGATCCTGGTGCGTGCATGATGAGAACTTCAGCCACTAGGCTACCGTGCCACACCCTAGGCGTATAATATATATATTTTTTCATTTAAGTTATTTGAGAGGCAGAGAGAGATAGACAGGTGGACAGAGTTTCTGTTCAGTTTTTTCTGTCCCCGACCACCTGCTAGGCCTGGCCAGGGTGGAGGTTGAAGCTTGGAAGTCGAGTCCGGGCATGCCACCTGGATCCCCCACAAGGTGGCAGGAACCCGATTCCTTGAGCCACCTCTGCTGCCTCACGGATCTGTGCTAGCAGGAAGTTGGAATCAGTAGCCAGAGTTGGGAACTGAACCCTGATATTCTAATAGGCAATGTGGACATCTTAATTGCTATATAAATGCCCATCCTCAAATTTCTTTTTATTTCCACTTTTCATGAACTTTTAACAGTCTCTTTCAAGTATCTAAGGAAAAAATCAATGCCAGTTTTTAAAGCACAGCAAGGAAGACTTCATATAAGGCTAGTGTGGTGAGTACCTGGACCGTGGTGAGTACCTGGACCGTGGCGAAAGGGTTTTTGCAGTGACAGAGAGAAAGGGCTTCATTCTGCCTGCAGCAGTGGTGAGAAAGCACTGATCGATAGTCAAGGAGCAGTGAAGGTCAGTGAATGAAAAATTATAAGGAGGAAACCTGGGATTCAGATGGATTCCGCTAAACTGTCCTAACACGATTTTGCTGAAAGCAGGCCAGGGTGTCACCCTACCCCACTCCCTGGCCTTACCCTAGGATTCACTATCATACTTCAGTGCCTGTGTGTTGGCGCAGGTGATGTTAGCTGGGACCACCCACAGTGCCAATTCCAGGAGCAGTGAGGGCATTCCTTGGGGGATGGGGAGGGTGATGAAGAACCTGATCAGGTATCGAGCACGGACAGCTGTTTGTGAGGGCAGGGGATTCTCATTCAGCTGACTTAGCTGGATGCTTGCTTAAGCTGGATTTTTCAAGAAGGCACACCGATGGGTTGTCACAGTAGAGTCAGGAGTCTAATGCTGATTTGCTGTGGTGGCCATCTTGGTTTCAAATGGTGGCGGACCTTCCACCCTGAGATGCCAAGTGCCATAGCGTTAACAAACTACTGGCAGAAGACATGTCTGGATAGAGAGAAGAAACAGATATTTGATTGATTCTGTGCTGTGATTTATAAAAGTCACAAGACAATGGACATTATTGCTCTTAGAGGGATTTTTCAGGAATAAAATGTTCCCCAACACTGGACTCTGTATCTGGTCATAAAAATGCATTAGAAAATGTCACTTATCTCCAAAGGAAAAGTAATTAATTTTGTGATGTGCTTTCTGTGCTCGGAAATGAAGTTGATTTGGCCAACTAGATGGAGACCTGATCAGGAATAATAAATTCTCTGCTACAGAATGTACTTTTTATGGTTGATTTTTATGGATGTCTTTTTATTATTTCCAAAGAAACCCTAGCACTTTGGCTACTTGTGTTGAAGTGGAAGAGAATCATCTCTGAGCCCCATATGTAGTTTTCCTAACTCCTTTTGAAAGTTTCAGGTTTCTCTGTTCTCAAGATTGAAACCCTGTAACTTCAGGCAAGTTGGTGCTCAGTGTTAAGGCAACAGGACCACAGAAGCAATCGTATGATTAGTTGTATCATGCTGTTGTGTGCTTTTGTACAAACTCTGAATCATGAGCATTCTGTAGAGTTGCGCAAACTCTTCTCATGTCACGTGATTGATCTTCTAAGAACCCATGACTAACTCTGAGCACGTGAAACCTCCTTTCCTACTTTCTGTTTAACAACAAACTTCATTCACCCGTTCACTTATTTCTCTAACCCTCCTTCCCAAATTTCACTTTCTGTTCCCATTGATATTGGAGGAGGTAGCATAGGTTAGGTCCACGGGTACAGGTGGCCTCATAGTAGCTTTGCCTGTACATGTGGATTTCTTGTGAGAGAAGAGGGCAAAGCTTTCCATGGAAGTCCCTGTTCAGTCACCTCAGACACTACGGGAATCACGGTCATCTCTTTGTCTAGCCTAGTCATTCTCATCTTAGAGCTCAGCTTTCACCTGCAGATCCTTTATTGTCACCTGTGGTTTTGCCTTTGTCTCTTTCCTTTTCTGGACTTACTTTTCTTTCTGCTTAAATTTTATCAATAGCCATTTCCACACGCCCCCCCCATGGACTTCACATCAAGAATATTCTATTCATAAAACATCTGCAATTCATCCATCTTGGCAATGTATTTATTCATTATGTGACCTAGTGTTACTCTGCTTACCTTCAGAGAAGATTAGAGATGCCTTGATATGAAGCATACCTGTTTTTCAAAAGCTCGTGTTTACTTATTGAAAGCCACATTTAGGGTGGAGGAGGAAATGAGAGAGGGGCGGGGGGAGAAAGAGAGAAAGAGAGAGAGAAATCATCTTCCATCTTCTGGCTTACTCTCCAAATGCCTACACATCAGAGCTGGACCATACTGAAGCCAGGAGCCAACAACTCTATCCAGGTCTCCCATGTGAAAGGCAGAAAGCCAAGTACTTGGGTCATCAGTGTTTCCTTAACGTGCATTAACAGGAAGTTGAGCATGAAATGGCAGTACTGGGACTTAAACCAACACTTTGATATGGGATGTGAGCATCTAAGAGGCGCTTATCCCACTACACCACAGCACAGTGCCTACCACCAAAATAAACTTTCCTATCTGCTACAGCCCACTTCTTGGAGTCAACTCTCTGCTGGGCCTGGCTCCAGCACTGAGGCCTTCCTCAGTGGGTTCTCTCCTCTTCTGTCCCTGCCTTGGAAAGGGCTTCCCCTACTTACCCTGCTAGGATGTGCAATGGGCTGAGGTCTGCAGAAACCCCAGCTACTGGCAGGTTTACCTGTTAGGTCTGTTCCTAGTTGGTGGAGAGACCAGAGAGCCCCAACATTTGGAGAAAGAGAGAATGGAAGGATGGCACCTGGAGCATGGTCCCTCCTGAGGCTAAACTACAAATCCAGCTCTCATCATTGGCATGGCGAGGGCCTCAGCCCAGAGGAGCCTGCCCATCACTGGCCCAGGGAAGCCTCAGCAAAGCTTCCAGCCCAGCAGAGGCTGCAGGGGGAGACTCCCACACTCTACTCTTATGGGAGGCTGGGAGAGAGAAGCCAGTGGAGACAGGAAAGACATTATTAAAGTATATTTTTATAAACATATTTTTCAAAAGAAGTCTGTCTACTTGAAAGGAAGAGGCATAAAAGCAAAGATCTTCCATCTGCTGGTTCACTCTCCAGATGGCCACAGTGGCCTTGACCAGACCACACCGAAGCCAGGAGACTGGAACTCCATCTGAGTCTGCTGTGTTAACAGTCACTTAATTAACCAGGAGCTGGATTGGAAGTGGAGCAGACAGGACTTGGTCTGAAATTCACATATGGGATCCTGGTATTGCAGGCAATAACTTAATGTCCTGCACCACAACGATGATCCCTTAAATAAATGTTATATTTCACTTTTCATTCAAAAATGCTGTCATTTGTCCTCCATGTAAAGCAGAGGAAGGATCTGGCATGCCTGAACGTACCACCTCTGCAATGTGAGATCCAACTCCCTGGGACAGACAGGAGACTGAAGTAATAAAACTCAGTCTTCAGCTCCAATTAGCAGAAGCTGCAAGAAAAAGCTTGATTTCATCGCCGTGGTCAAAGCTAGACATTTAATCAGACTCTGCATGTGGAGCTGAATCTCAAACAAATTAGTTCTCACATTTTAAAATTTTCAGATCCATTTATAAGCTTTTTTATTGAAAGAGGAAAGCTCACAGTGTAAATGCTACCATCATATTATTTATCTGTCTTACTAGATTTAAAGCTCAGCTCATGAATCAACCATGGCCAGTGTGGAAACACCCTGCCGCAGCCTTCCTCCCAATCCCTCGATGACTCGCTTTGGTGTTTCTCAGTTAGTAGTTTTAGGTTTGTAACTCTCTCCTTGACTCTTCTTCGCTTCCTCAGGTCTGTCATATAATCATTCAGATTTTCTTTCTGAAGGAGTAGCAGGCACTGAGGTCTCACTGGATCACGAATAAGGCTTTTTCTCTGGGTGGGGCCTGGAGTTGCTGATGCCATCCAAGTCAGGCATTCTGAGATAGCCATGATCTAAAGCATGGCATGGCATTATGAGTGCCGTAGCCCTGCTTGGCCTGCACATCATGGCACCAATCCAGTTGTTTTCTTCTGGATCCTTCTCATTTGTGCAGAAGCATTGGTGTGTTTGGCTGGACTGAAAACCAAAATGACTTGCCTTCCCTGGTACCCATGATGATTAAGGGAATGCTTGGGTATAAAACTTCCTCGTTCCTTTCCTCTAGTGTGTTCCAGTGGAATAAGCGTTGGGTGTGCGCTTGGGTGTGTGCAGCAGGAGGGGAGGGTAGAGTCAAATGAACTGAGTCTGCACGAAGAGCTAGAAACAGAGGGCCCCAGCAGTATAAGTCACTGGCATCATTAATTATCTTGCACTGGTGAATCAATTTATCAGCACTTTACTTAGTAATTCATTTATTCATCCACTCATTCACAATTTCTTCATTCTTTAGGAAACTGGCTATGAGGCCTCATCACCATAGGTCTGGGTCTGTAAGTGGAAAACCAAACAGCCAAAGCCTCTCCTCCCATATAGCCTACATTGGACAGGGTAGAGGAGGAAGTAAGTACACAGATGGCCTTGGGCTGGACATGTCAAGGTCAAAATATCTAATGACATTGTGAGCAAGATAGACATCATGAAAGTAATGTGCCAAGTTCCAAAAAGGTAGAAGTCAACAGACAAAACTAACACCATCAGTGCTAAGAAAGGATAGGATGGGTTGGAGTGGAGACTACGGGGAATGTGGATAACGTGCTTAGGGATCACTTTCTCCTGTCCTTGTCCACAGCTCAACTGCACATGGTCCACAGTAAGTCCAAAGCATATTGCCATGTCCTGCCTGAGTCACACCTTGGGAGGGACAAGTCACACAACTCCTCTGAGGCTCACTTGCTAGATGAAACTCACAGCAAGATTTCCCGGACAGTCAAATGGATTCCTGCAGCTGGAAAACTTGACCCCAGTGTGTGGTTCTTGCTGTTGTAGGCTGAATTCTATGAAGCACAGGTGCTGAGGTGGAGCTAGGAAATGGGAGTGGAAGGTTTATGAGATATGTGATAGGCTACAACACTTGGAAAAGAGTGTGCCGGGCCAGTTTGGGCAGAGAGAGAAGTTGAGCAGTGCTGGGACCTCAGCAGAGCCTCTGCAGACTCTATGTAGTTATTTGTGTTACATGACACGCATGAGCAGGGACAATGGGACCTGCTGGCTGGAGCCTCTCACTGAGCAGTCACTGGTGCTCTTACAGAGTGGTTTTAATCTTTGGCAGAGAGCAGGAATGGAAAAGGAACTATAAGGAGCTCCGCACATGAGTACTTGAGTCCTGAGAGAAGATGGGGCAACTTGCTCGGGTGCTCACTAAAGGAATTCCTACCTGATATATTTTCACTTCTTTCCTGTGGAAACTGTCTAGTATCGTGTGGGGCCGATGGGAGAGTCCCCTCCTTTTCAGGTTGCTTTGTGGTGAACCTTGCTTTGAATACACACCCATGGCGAGTTGCAGAATGGAGCCATGCAGACTCTGAATAGGTCATTACCTTGGTGTGCTTTAGCTGCCCCATGCTGGAATCAATCCCCGAGCGACTGTCAGGGAGGAAAAGGAGACGTGGCACAAAGCCACATGAAGCAACTGAGGTTGGGCTCTGCGTTAACCTTCAACCTGATTCCCCTAACTCTGAAGTCCAATGCCTGCCTGCACACCTTGTTGCCTCACCCACATGGTAACTTCCTCCTATTCACTAAACAGTTACATTCAGAGTGGGAACACCATGGATTGGCAGCCACCTTCTTAGGAAATCTGGGTGGCAATGCCCTGGAGCCACCTCAAGGAAGTCAGGAACTTTCCCAGGAAATTCTGGGAGCTCAGAATTCCTATACCTCTGAACAGGTGGCTAGCCCATTGACATCGCTTGCCAGTGATTAATCTCAGGTTGAACTGTCTCGCAGCATGTGCTCTGCTTCCAGTGCTACCTCCATACTCTGTCAGCAGAGATGATGAGAACTGCTGGAAATCCATCAATTTACTGAGTGGCTAGCATTGACTTAGCACTGACAATTTATACCTGTCAGCATCCAGAGACAACTCTGCCGTTCTCCAGAGTTAGGCAACTGCAGGGGCGGCTGCCTAACTGCTGCAAGGCAGCCTACGGGGTAGAAGAGTAGAGGTAGAGTGGGGGTGTGGAAACTCACGGCATCTGTGCCTCACTCTGAGATGGGGAAAAAATTACACATGCCTTGCAAGAAGATTTTACGGAGTGTTTGCTGCCTCTGTATTATTTTGTGGGCGTTGATATGGGTGTCAGTTGGGAAAAATCTGGATTAGACATAGACAGACTGGATTATCTGACGTTATTTATACAAGGCTGATGGAGGCATTTTTCCTCTGCAAACGAATGAGGCCAGAGGCTGTCACCGTGAAAGTTGACATCCTTTGTTGCTGAGTGGTAGGTCCAGGGAAAAGCTTCTCTTGGCTCTCTTCTGTCAGTTGGAGTCCAGACCTGCCAAAGAAACCAACGACCTGTGGCTTTCATACCTTCCCCGAGTTTTCAATTAAATCCATGTTGCTAGGAAAAGATTGATGTATCTCAACCTACCTCTGCAGACTTGGCCACCGCAAAATTTTCCGTCATGGACCCTCCAATACTTCAGAGAGAATTTCTTATGTCCATCATCTGTTTAGCCGGCTCCCCATACTTTTCCCAAGGTCGTGGCATTCTTCTCTCAGCCACTGGATTCCCTGGAATTCATTTACTGACACCTCCCTGACTCATGCCCACCTCCCTCCTGCTTCCAAATCACCCCCTTTGCTCATCCTCCCCTCCTGCACAGAGGCGGCGTCAGATTCTCGTCACGTTGGGCTAGCTGGTCGTCCCTCTCGGTGAGTGCCTCTGTGCATGTATTATCTTCTCCTGTCCTATCATGCTCACTTCATTCCAGAGGACTTTCATGGTTGAAGGGAAATCCTTCTTTTCACCAATTTTTAAGGAAATGCATCATATGAGAATTCAGATCCTTTTGGGTCATACAATCTTTTAAAGTGCCTTCTAGATCATTGGTTTTCCAATTTTGAAAAAGTGAGAGTTGGATGAAGGTCAGATCCCTTAAGCTAAGGCAATAGTGTGTTCCTTCTCTGAGTTTCACATTTGTATTTCTTCATATTTTGGCATTATTTCAAAGGCAGCCCCAATATTTTCTCTCTTGGAACTCTCTGCAGCCTAGTATGATGATAGCCATGTAGATCACTGCATCAAAACAACTGAATTTCCTGTTGCGAGCTACTAGCACTGTCCTAGCTGTGATGTGATTGGCGCTATTGGTGCCTGCACGTCCTGCTCACACACTTGAACCCACAGACAGCAAGGAGGAAGCACCTGTGCTAAACAGGACCTTCACAAATCACTGTCTCATGAAGACAGAGATCGCTGTGAATCAGAACCCTGGGCTACCGGGTGGCTACAGCGCCCTTGTTGGAGCTCTTCCATCCCCGGAGAAAGCACCACAGTATAACAGATGTGACTGTTCTTTTTGTGCAAGCAAGAATGGCCCCAGGAATGCAAAAAGGGCAGGAATCCAGGAGAAGTACACAATATAAGTTGGAAATAGGCTAGTGGAATTGAAAAATGAGGCCTCAGGGTGTAGTTTTATTTTTTAAAAAGGACAAATATTTATTTTGAAAGAGGTTAGAGAGAGGGAGAAAAAAAGAGAAAAGAAATCTTTCACTTGCCAGTCCATTCGCTATGTGGATATCATGGCCAGGGTTGGGAAAGGCTGAAGCTAAGAGCCAGGAGCTTCTTCCTGGTCTCCCATGGTAGTGGCAGGGGCCCAGGCATTGAAAGAGCCCTCCACTGTTTTCCCCAGGCCATTAGCAGGCAGCTGGGCCAGAAGTGGGGCAGCTGAGACATATGTCATAACTCCAACCCTCAGCATATTTTTAAGAATAAAAATAGGACACAGCTTGTAATATTAATAGAGAAATACAATGTCTAAACTACACAAGTATGATCACAACAATGTACAGAGAAATGACAATGCACTGATAATAACCATGGGGAATCTCAGCGTGTGCTTTTAGCAATAACCAGAAAGCAGCTGGTTAGCTGCAAGGACTAAACTATCCCCAGGACCAAACACGGATATCCTGCGGTGTGTTCTTCAGAACAACCTGGCTGAATACATTTTATATTTTGTTTTGTAGATGAGGAAATTAACAGAGACTTTTATTGTTGCTCCGCCTTTTCGTAAGTGTCTTATTTGCACATGGGTCTTAGGTTTCCATTTTAAAAACTCTCTTGGCCATATATTATGAATATTAACTGCTCCAACTTGACACACAGTTGAATGTCGCACATGTTCAAGAGACCACACTTCCTGGTCTGCAGGCCCACTGATGACTTGCTTCCACCACATCGGGGCTTGCCTCTCATCCTTATCTTCCTCTTTCACTGCCCTCATCCTGCTCCTGGCACTGATCCTCTGATCTAGTCATCTGGCCACATCTACATCTCTGCCATAATGCATGGCTCACCAGCTGCAGAAGCTTGCGTCTACAAGGAGCTTGCAGGCTATGTCGCTGGAAGTGCTCAGTAGGGGAGAGACATAGAGGGAAGTCCACCCACGTCCACCTTTCAGCACCCACCACCCCCAAGGGAGATGTGCCAGGGCCTGTCTTCCTGTGCCTTTGTGGGGTCTTCCTCTAGAACCAACATAGTTTAGCTCAGAGAATCTGAACCCTCTGCCCTTGGGCCCACTGTTCCATCTCCTTCTGCCCTTTCCCCTGTGTTGTAGGCCATCCCCACCCAAATCTCTGATTGAATGCAGGGTAGCATGACTTCATAATTTCCAAATGCATGATTTGCAAGGTACCCATGCGCCTCCCAAAGTTTTTATGTTCAAAGTAATCCTAAATCCACCTGTGTCTGATGTGGAGGTGGGGTCTTTGAAAGGCGGGAGTGGGTCAGGCCCTGAAGCTGTACCTCCCAGGGATGGCATGAGTGGCCTTATGAAAACAGTGGGGAGAGCCAGGTTTACCATATGCTTGGCCTCATTGCCATGGGATGCCCTCTGCCTTGCTGGGATGTGATGAGAAGACACACTCTGGGCCAGGCTGTGGGCCTTTCCAGCCACCTTTACAAAAGCAAAAGAAATCCTCTTTATAAGCCGCGCAGTCTTAGGTAGTTTGTTGTGGCAGCAGAAAACTAAGACAGCCATAATCACTACTGTATTTTACATGTATTCTTCAATTGAATCTTCTGAATGATGCCAAGTAGTAGGTACCATTCTCCCTCTTTTATAAATGAGTAAATTATGAAGCAGTTTACTCAGCTCCTACAAGGAGATGTAGCTAGTCTGCAAGGTTGGTTTGCGTTTGGGTTTATCTAATTTGACTCTAATATAAACATAACCTCAGAAGTGGGAGGGAAAATGCAGACCGTCTGAAACTCCACTTCCCGGACAAGGCGTGGCAAGCCTTAGTCATAGGACTGCGTCCTGTGGAGTGGGTATCTGGGAACCACCAGGCAGGAAGAATCTTAGTGCAAAAAGATGGACAATACTCACATCCTGGTCATTTCTATTGAGTTCTGTTTCAGTGTTTGGAGGCAGATAATGGCTGGCATGCTGCTGGTTCTTTGGCCCACTTCCTAGTGCACCAGGAGCCACATTTTGCTGAGTGTGTTAGAGAACAAGGTGTGCTTGGGGTCAGTTTCTCCTTTCTGTAGTGCTCCCCCCTTGAGGCTTGCTGTGCCTTCCAAGTGGTGCGTGCATGCTTTTATCCACCTGGAATGCCCTGACCTGGTCTCGTTCTTGCCCATCTCTTCTCTACCTGCTTTGACCCCTGGCAGCTGTTCTGGTCCACTGCTCCTTAGAATTCCCCAACATCCAGCATGCTCCCAGAGCCGTTTTCTTTTGTTGTCTTCTGAGTCAGCGCATGCGGTGGCACACCCCCTTCACCTTGGGATACTATTTTTTGTGTACCCTTGGGCTGTACAACCCATCATTGTGGCTTGAAGTACACGACAATATATTTTACATCTTCAGGCTTTATTTGACGTGGTTACACAATTATATGACCTTTCTAGATAAGATCTTGATCCTCACTCACTTTTTGTTATCATTCATAATTAAAAATTGTTGAAACATGCTTTCTAATCTGTCAGAGTCGTATCGTTTTATGGTCTGAGGACTCTGAGTATCTGCCTATCTGTTTGCTTTGCGCTTTGTCTCCTTCTCAATGGCTCAAGGCCATGTGTACGTTGTGCTTTTTCATTTTGAGCTGTTTACTCTGATTCTATCTCTGACTCCTGGCTTTAGCGGTCCCTTGTCTGCAAGACAAGGTTTGAGGACTCGTTCAGCCTGTTTCTCTGGACTTCAGAACAGGTTTGTGGAGGTGTGTGTGTTAATGTATAAGCTTTGAAAGCCCTAGACTTGTAGTCAGTTGAAAGCCTGAACCCATTGTGGCAGAAATGGGCATTCTTTCCAACACTTAGGGATCTTCGCTGAGTGTAAGGAGGAGTAAGACAAAATGAATAGAGCAAATGAACATTCAATGCTTTCTTTGGGAAAAATTATTAGATTTAAGCAAGATTTAAAAAAAAAACAAGAAAAACTAAATGTAGGCTTGATTTTTCCATAACCTCTAAAGATATTTAAAGTGCTGCAGCTTTCTGATTCCCAAATCACCACTGACTAAATGAGAACTCAACACATAAACGTCCTCCTGGAACGACTCTAACGCAGCAGAACCTAGTGGGATGCCATGCTCGTGCAGGGGAGTCCACTACCTGCACATGCCGAGGCCACACATTGACCATTTTGTCCCCCCAAATATTTGAATTGTTCACACATCATACATGAACTTGGATACAGCCAAATAAACACAGAAAATAAAACAGAACATTGGAGCTCCGGTTTGACAGTGAGACCTGGTGTCTCAGATCCCAGATGGAAGCCTTCCTGACAGCACAGTTAACTGCCCTTGTCTCACCCTAAGGTCCTTCTCCCCTAAGAAACAAAGGGGATTGCTCCCCTCTCCCCCTAGCACACAGTGAGATTCAACAATCCACCTGCCTCAGACTGAAGAATTTCAAAGGACTCGGCTCTGAGTCACCATAGAAGCAGGTCATTTCAATGGTTCTGGGAATTGTACCTGATCTCCCTGACGTTGGTCGATTGCAGCTATACAAATTGTTCTTAGCGGGCTTTTCTCATTTTCAGAGCACAAAAACCAGGCTCAGGGGGCAAGTGACTTTTCACCAGTCTGTTCTCTAAAACCACTCTTCATCTGCACATCTCAGGAGAGCTGGTTAACTGCACTGTGTGGGAATTTGCCAAAAGGACGTTTCCCACCTGACTCAAGTTCTCTGGAAGCCGTGTTGCTCTAGCAAGTCATTGTGTAGATCCAGCTACCACCAAACAGCTCTCTCCCTGTTGTATCCTGCTTGATTCCTCTGGCTTGAGGGATTGCTCCTATGACTGTGTCCAGGACAGGCTCTTGTCCAATAAGAGAAAGGAACATTTACAAGAATGAGGGTCAGAGGAAGAACATGTGGGAATCTTCTAGAGAGCTGCAGGGGTGATGGGCAAAAGCTGGTAGTGAGGGCAAGGCTACTGCAGGCGAAAATGACCCTACATCCCCCAGCCTCATCTGCTAACAAGGGAAACTTTTTAAAAAGTATTCTCAGGAACTGACATGGAGTTACACCTGACCTTCTGGGCAGGAACCCTGAGTTCTCTGCAGTTTTAGGACTTGAAAGAGATAACTAGACTTTCCTGAGTGTCCACATCCTCACCCAGAAGATGAGGCCAATCCAGTCTGATGCTCTCACAGATCAATGTGAAGCTTCATTCCAGCATACATGTGGAGATGGATGCCCTGAAGACTAAAATGTGTCACCCAACATGGCATGGCCCATGTTGAAGTCCGGGGACCAGGAACTTGTCGTGGCTCCAGTGCTCTCCCCCTAAGGGCCCTCACGCCTCCTGCTCTCACCCTTGTCCTAGTGTTTGTGTTCACTAAACTGTCTATAACATATTCATGGTTTGTAGAAGTTTTCCTTGTATCCTGGAAAAACAGAAGTGAGTTACTCATCCATTCTTTCTACATAATTAGAGCATGCCAGCATCTTGGATTGGCCTCTGCAAAGCAACTCTCCTGGTTGGCTTCTGGATCATAATGGGGGGGGGGGGACAGATATTCCTCTCTCCTCTCGCTTTTCTCCTCATTTCTCCTTCCCTAACTCATCAGAACCCTGAGTTTACAACCCTATTCCCATCTGTGCAGTCAGCATTACAAGGCGCCTCTTCTCCTTGTGGTGGCACACGCTGGTCATTTGATGCAGAATATACCTGGTGGGTGGGTGTCTCAGGCACTGAAAGAGGAATGCACTGCCCCAGCAAGTTGCTGTTAGCTGTATTTGAAGCAGTGTACGTCTCTGATTTTACAGGTCATGTCTGCAAAGTTTGGAAGTTGAACTAAGCGTTTTAAAAGAGTTCCGGGTGATCTAAAGCACAGGTCTCTTCCCCTGCAATGGGCCCATGTGCTCTGCTCATTCCTCCCTGCAACCTGCCGAGGCAGCAGCATTTGGACAAACAGCTGCCTCGCTGGGGCAGCTCTTGCTATGTTCTCTGTGCTTTCTGCCAGCCTCACCCCAGTATCACCTCCTCTGGGAAGCGTTCCTGGGTCACCCCACTTATTCAAACCTACATGAACTTGAGCATTCGATTCCTTGTATTGGAATATTTGCTCTATGTCCTTTCACTATGCCGCATTCACTGTGCAGTGTTGATTTTCTTCCCACACTTTGTTCAGTGAGCATGATAGTAAGCTTGACCTAGCTGCAGACCTGCTTCTCAGGGGACCCAGCCCTGACCCTCAGTGGACAGTAAGATCTCTGTGATGCACTTTGTGAATTGTATTTATCTAGTAGCTCACTAGTCTGACAGAGCCAGGTCTTTATCACAGTAGAAGCTAGGCAGTAATTTATTGGTGTGTTATAGACTGAATCAGTGGTTGCTGATGACCGCGTCTGTGGAGGTTGCCTCCTCTGTTGCTTCTTCCTAGAGGGTGGTGAGATTGGGGGGGTGGGAGTGGGGTGCAGGGCTGTACTCATCTCCCTTGTGATCCTAGGGTCCACAGTGCTGCCTCATAATGAGTAACTTAATTTATCAATAGCACTTTAATTGTCACCAGCATTTATCAAATGCTTAATAATGTGCTGGAAAACGTGTTAAACACTTCACAGAAATTATTTTATTAATTCTCCCAACCATTCTTATGAGACAACATGTTACATGAAACAATGTGTTACGTTCACTGGACAAATGAGACTTAGCAGGTTTGAGTCACATGCCCAGTCAAGCCCCAGCTCCGCAGTAAATTTGTCATAGCAACCAGCACTCGATGGATGCCACAAGAAAAGCAGACACCACAGAATCCTTGAATGTGAGTAAACAGAGACCATTATTAAAGTAGAAAAGAGAATTTAAGAATGCATGGAATGCCACCAATTAAGTTCATTTTTTCTCTCTGATATAAGGCAAAATTCATGCAAAATACAAGATCAGTAGATACACAGCTAAGCATATGTACACATCCATTTATCTGGAGGAGCTGTGTAAGGGAGACCAGCATGCTGAGAAGTGAAGGCATGCTGCAGTACGCATCTCTACTCCTGAATAAAGAAGGACTCCCGATGGAACAGTTAAATACACCTTGGCAATAGGATACACTTAGGTAGAAGAACAAATTTGTGGTAACTGTTGTTGAAGGACTATACTGTTATGATAATATGCAAGAAAACACTGGCAGGAAGAATGGAAGGAGAAATTCCTGCGCTGATGGAGCTGTATCATGAAAAATAAAAAGAATATATGTAAAAAGAATGCTCAAAAAGTTCATGGCAATATATATGGAAAAAAAACTATATATGGACTCAAATTATTTACAGAGACTTACATTTTAATTCTCCTTTTCTACTAATGTTTGTAAAGCCAGAGCATTTTATTTCAATTTACATACATATTATTTTTTAATATAGTCATACATCATTTAGTAAAGATATGATCTGCAAAATATATCACTGGATGATTCTGTCACTGACCTAGCCTCCGTGGACTTGCAATGGCTAAGCTGGCTATGGTGTCATCAACAAGAGAATCTCCCATGACCAACATTTTATGTACTCTTGATTGATGAGGAAAATTTCATTGTGAAACACCTAACTGTAAGCATGTAGTTACCAATTCAGAATCCTCCAAAGCCAGCTTCTCTGAATTCTGCTGTTTCTTGTACAGCTTTGTCCACAAAATGTGTTCTATCCTTCCCTAGCATTCTTTCTTTGCAAGGGAAACTATACTCAACATAGATGTCTCCTGTAGGTAGTATCCTGCCTTTAACTTCCTCTAGTTACAATGACCACAAACAATAGTCCAGTGATTTTTTAAGACCAGTGTTTACACCTTTGTAGATTTTTTTTATGCCAACTTCCCTAGAAATCACAATATCTCCTTCTGCCCTGGTTTGTGTAGTTTTAGTGAGAACTCTCAGTGCAAGACAGATCTGCTGGAGCAGAGAACTCGGGCTGACAGCTGCAGGCTTGAACACATTAGAGGGGCTGGACAGCACCTGGGGAAGCAGGTGAGTCAGTTAAACAGAGCAGGTTGCAGGGACCTCTGGGCGTGAATGTTTTCACTGTCAAACAATTAATGGATAAGACAATATCAGGTCACCAATAACCACTAAGCATGTCCACTCCACAATGCCGTAAGGAGGTATGTGGAGCAGCGAACAGAACAGAAAAGCAGTAGCTCTGCATCCTAGAGTCCCAGTGCCTGGGGGTCCTTCCCATTGCTCACACTGCATTTTCCTCCCTGCAGGAAGTCTTCCCTGGCTCATGCCAAGAACCCTGTGGAGACCTGTGCCCTGCCTGCAGTCACCCTCAGTGACCAAAGCCCACGTTCCAGAGGGCAACAAGGAGAAACCCAGCCAGCTTGCTCTTTGAGAGTGCTACCTAATATTGAGCCAGGAGCTCCTTGCCTTTGGCCGAGCTCACAGCTCCAGGCCTGAGTATAGAGCAAAGGGTGGGAAGGGTACTGGCTCGACCACCTGAGCTGCTGACTGTCAGCCAGAGATAGCCCAGTTGTGGAGCAGGCTGAATCAGAGCTGCGTGGATGAGAAGAGGGATTATTCCCTGGTGTCCCTGTCAGCACCTCAGGACCCCTGAGGATTCAGTGAGGTGATGGAGAGACTCTGCAGTTCTGGTGCAGGAGACAGTTTAGGGGCCAGATACGCCATCATGCCATGGCAATGACTGCATATTTGCTGGCATGTCTGCAGAGCAAAGCACATGGAGAGAACCACACAGGGGAGGAGGAGGATGGTGGCCTCGAACAGGGTGGGTCTTGAGAAGATGGGGACCCTTCAGAGGTTGTAGGGTAGGGTCTGGATCAGCTCAGCCTTGAGAGTGGACTGCCAGTTCCTGTTTATACCTGGATGTGTGCAGCCTGAGAAGCAGGGTAATGTAACGGTGAACAACAAAGCAGAAAACAGTGGCAGGTCACCTTGGTCCCAGGGATCTTTCTCTGCACAGGGATGCTGAGGCTGGTCAAGGCTGCACTTCTCAGTCACTGGGGCTGCAGTGAACTGCAGGTCTGCGAGCCAGGTGCCACAGCGCACTTTTTCTCTGGCAGTTTGCATTTGGGTCTATCAGAAACGGAGTGTGGGATGGTCTTCTGCCCAGAGGACATGGTGCCATGGGAAACAAAGTGTGGCACCAAGGATGGGGACAGTCCATTTACAGAAGCAGTGAGAAGGCAAAGGTGAGAGGAGGAATAAGTCTTCTGTTTGGGCTCTCAATGTGATACCAGTTGGTGATTTCTAGAAAGTTTCTGAGACCCAGTTCCATTCTCAACCTTAATTTTAACTACAACACTAATTTTTTCAATATTAAAAAAACCCTCTTCTTACGCTGATTTCAATTCCTTATAATCAGTATGAATAAAAACAAAACTATAAGCGCTCCTGAATTCTAGATGTCTACTATCTGTCAGCACCACTACCTAAATTCCACCCTGAATTGTACCTCACCCTTCCAGGTGACCATCTGGACATGGGCTGGAGGAGGCTGCTGGAAGTGGCTGTTAAGGGTAGATTGATGGCTTTGGAAGAAGCAAAGTGAGAGATTCTCTGTATCCATGTCCGTGCATCAAACCAAGGCCATGTGAGGGCATAACAAGAGTGTCTGCAAGTCCAGGAGAGTCCTCACCAAGGAGCCCATCAGCCAGCCTTTAGTCTCAAACTTCCAGGAGAAACAAATGTCACGCTCAGGATTCGCAGTCCTGTGTAGCTTCCTCATTTGACTAACACTGGTTCTGCTCCTTATGTAATCTAAACCTTTCAACACTGTGTCTGTACCCCCTAATCAGAAGCTAAAGGCTTGCAGGGTTAGCTGATTGGTTCCAAGTCATCCTGCAAAGGCTAACTAGAAAGCCGACTTTCTAAGCCCAGCCTGGCCTCAGGAACGCGTCTATTCCTCTCAAGAACTGGATCCCCAGATAACCAGCTTTAAAACTCAAGCTGCTATTAAAAATAAAACCAGCCACAGAATGATGTGCATGGAGAAGTGGGAAGGGACCTCCAAGACCTCCACTCAAGTCTCCAGCAGCCAGGAAGACACAAGCTCACCATTTCTGGTTGAGAAACCTCCTTCTGGAAGCCTCTGCCAGCCTGAAGGAAGCTGCTACAGGTCCGATGGATGAGAAAGTCCCACATTCCTGCAGCTCCATGGCCAGGCAGCCCCACAGTCCTGCAGCCCTGCACTCCATAGGCCCACAGCATAGTGCTTGAGTGCCATAGAGGAATGCTGAGCCCTTGGCCGGGACCCTGCTGATAGGCAGCTGCGGTAGACTCAGCTTCAGGGCTGTGTCCCTGCCTCTGAGGCCAGCATTCCCGAGGCCCTGAGTTTCCCAGGAATAGCTGAAGGTGGCTGTGCCCCCAGGCGGAGGATGCCATTCTCACTGATGAACCTAAAATGTCAGCTCAGGGAATGCATCAACCTAAGTTGAGGGGTCTTTCTGCTTTTCTTCAAAGGTTGTTTTAATTAAACTTTAAAAATTTTACATAATTATAGATCAGCATGCAAAATGATAGATTCTCATGCCCAGAGATGGCCATGTACCCTTTACCTGATTTTCCTCAATGACAACTTTTGGGAAAAACTGTAGTGTTGCCTCAAAGCAGAATATCATCCCCGACAAAGCAGATCTTACTCAGAGTCCCACAGGCTTGCACATGTGTGTGCTGAGTGTCTAGGTGTATGGTTTTACTCACATCCACAGTGAAGATGACGTGCAGTTCTATGTCCACAGAATCACTGAGGTGGACCTTTGTAACTTCCTAAATTCACCCCAGCCCCTGCACTGTTACCTTGATAACCACTAATCTGTTCTCCTTTTATAGATATTTTACTTTTTTCCTTTAATAATATGAAATATAAATGTGCTCATGTAGTATACAGCTTTTTGAGACTGAATTATTTGAAAGACTTATTTATTGGAGACAGAAAGAGGGAAAAAGAGATTTCCTGTTTCCTAGTTTACTCCGCAAATGGCCACCGCAGCCGGGGCTGGCAGAGGCATAGGTCAGGAGCCAGGAAGTCCCACCAGGGCTCCACCAGGGAGCTGGATTGGAAGCAGAGCAGCCAACGCCTGAACTGGCACTTTAATACGGGGTGTGATAGTTGCAAGAGCTGGTTTAATGCCCTCCTCCTCAATGCCAGCTGCCGAGGCTGGGTTTTTCACTCAAGATAATTATGTGAAGGTCCATCAGTGCTGTTGTGTCTATCAGTTGCCCATTCTTGAAATGGGCATTTTGCGAAGCAGTTAACACACCACTGGGTTTCCATATCCCACTTCAGAGTGCCCGGGTTCACTTCCGGGTGCCGTTGCTAGCAACCTGGGAATCATCCTGTGATGGCTCAAGTGATTGTCTCCCTGTCACTCATGTGGGAGACCCAGTCATTCTCTGTCTCGCTCTGCCTTTCAAATGAATAGAAATAAGTACATAAAGGATAAAATGATTCATTTGTGCTGCTGAGCAGCATTCTGCTGTATGGATGGCCCATAGTTTCCCTTTTTTGTTCTCCCTGAAGACGTTAAGGTTGTTACCCATTTGGGATTAGCATGATAAAGCTGTAACACATCCATGAGCAAAAGTTTGTAAGTCGAAGTCTTCATTTCTCCAGGGAAAATATTCAACAGCTCAAATGGTAGGTTGTGGGAAAGACTATGTTTAGCTTTAAAGGAAATTGGCAATCGGTTTCCTGTTGTGCTTGCGCAGTGGCTTGCTTGTGTTCTATTCCCAGTAGCAGTGCGTGAGTGAGTAAGTTCCTCAGCCTTGGACGCCAGCGCTGGTGCTGACGTTACGCAGTGAATGGTGTGTAGTGTATCTCAGTGGACTTTTCTTCCATTGGCTGTTGACATTGACTCTGTCTTCATGAGCTTATTTTCCATCTGAATGTCCTCCAACATGTCTATTCACAGCTTACGCCCATGTTTTTAGTTATATTCCATTTTTTTTTAATTTTTAAAATTTATTACAGGGATAGAAGAGAGAAATAATGAACTCTCATCTGTTGGTTTACTCTTCAGATGCCTATGTTGGTTACAGCTGGGCCAGGGCTGAAGCTTGAAGGCAGGAATGCGCTCCGGGTCTCCCCTGTTGGGGACACAAGTTTGATCACATTAGCTATCGGCACTGCCTTCCATAAACCTCATTAGCAGGAAGCTGGAGTAGGAACAGGAGCTGAATATGAAACTTAAGTACTTTGCTGCAAATGCCTTAGCCTTTGTATTAAACACTAAGCTAAATGCTCAGTTTGGATTTTTTTTTTGAAAATTTATTTATTTTCATCTGAAAGGCAGATTTACACAGAGAGAAAGACAGACAGAAATCTTTCATGCTGGATCACTCCCCAAATGGTTGCCTCAATGGCCAGAGCTGAGCTGATTCAAAGCCAGAGGCCAAGAGCCTCTTCCCAGGTCTCCGAAGAGGTGCAGGGTCCCAAGGACTTGAACCGTCCTCTGCTGCTTTCCCAGGATGTTAGCAGGCGAAGCAGCCAGGATCTAAACCAGTACCCATAGGTGATGTGTGCATCACAGGGCAGATGATTAGCTTGGCTGCACCACAATGCAGGCCCTGTTTGGGGTTTTTGTTTGTTTGTTTTGTTGTTGTTGTCGTAATTGATTTTTAAGGGTTCTTTACATATTCGAAATGTGACTCCTTTTTGGGGACACTGATTGTAAATTTACAAATATCTTCTCCCACTCTATCGCTTACCTTTGCAGTCTTCCAGCAGTCTTTTACAGAACGAAAGTTTTAAACTGAAACAAAATCCAGTTTATAAGTAAATCCTCTTAAGAATTGTGCTTTTGGTGTCAAGTCTAAAAACTATTTGCTAAAGCATAAGTACTGAAGATCGTCTTCTATAAAATTTTACTTAAAGTTTTATAGTTTTACATATTCAAGTTTGTGATCTGTTTTACTGAACTATTTTCAGGGGAAACCTGAATTTAGCCAAATACTAGAACCCAATAAAGACATAAATGCAAGCTTCTAGCTTTGCCTAATCCATTCACTCACTCATTCATTCATGCCCAGCATAAGTCTTTTCTGACCAATGCCACTTAAGTTAATTCATGGGGAACTATGTGAATCCTGCTGAAATACCAACAAACTCTACTTGTTGTCACCTACCTCTGTGTGAGATTGTCATTCATCATTTCTGAGCCTTTGTTCTGGTTTTCAGTTATAATCTTTCCACTTGCATAAGAGAAAATAAGAAGCAGATTTCAATAAAGTCAATAGAAATGTTAGTGATTGTTTCAGTGGTGCAAACAGGATAAAATAATGCTGATAATTGCACTGAGATATTCTTTTAAAAACATCACCTGAGAGGATGCCATCCAAGCTCCTGGCTGCATTCCCAGCCCTTGGCACAACGATGGCTGATGGATGTCTGACCCGTCTGTGTCGGCTTCACACACATACGAATGAGGCTGTTCAGAGGAGGGATGATGTTGACAGCTTGAAAATACACAGAGGCACAAGGAAAGATTGATGACCCATCAAAGACGCATCATGTAGACAGCTCCGCAGACACACTTTGCTTATGATGTTCCTCACAAAGATTGGACCACGTTGTTGTCAAGGGTACATCAGGGCTTATCCTAACTCCTGGCATATAATCAATATTGAGTGCATACATGTGAACTGGCTCTCAGGAACTAACATGAATATTTCAGGTTTCAGATTTCAGCCCCAAACCTCATCTGCATGTCTCAGGAAACCCCTTTTGCTTCCTTTTATAAAATCATGTGTTTCAGTGACTGTCTGTCCCCCACACTGAGACTTCTCCAAGGGAGAGGGATCCTCTGTCTGGTAGAGGAAGCAGTTAGTACTCTCCTGGGAGATGACCTGCAGACACATGCTGAAGGAAAAGAAAACTGGATGACCCATCCACGTTAGATGCAGTGCTTGCTTGAAGACCACTGGTGTCTCCTGTCTATCTGTAACTTTGTCCCCTGGGAAGGAAACTGATACTTGATGGCAGATTCAGGCCTGTGTGAGTGGGGGGAGGCTCGTGGGTTTGGATCCTCAGTCTGAGGGTTTCTACGTTGCTCTCTGCCACTTGCAAATACAGTGGGGAGGGAGAACAGCAGTCTGAGAAGTTAGCACTGCTGAGTATTTTTCAGAGTTGTTAAAGGATGAAGCAGGTAGCAGGTATACCCTCTCCTCTTCTTCTAGACCAGGAAACATACATTTTTAAAAAGAAAAAGAAAAAATGTGTGCCAAATAGATTCCTCGGCATATTTGTCTATTACTAACATTATCCTAGGTAGCAGCAGGGCGATTTTGTAGGCTGCATAGATAATCGGGACATTAGGGCCTAAGCAAGGAAAATTGAGGGTAACACCATCCCAGGAGAAGGCTGATCTGGCCCTGAGTCTTGGTGGCAGTGAGCAAAATGGGAAAACAGGTGGCAGACTTTTGGTCAGGACCTGCAGAGGGAAGTCCCCTGCTGACAGGAGAGCAGAAGTGGAAGATGGGCTGCAATGCCTGACTAATGGCAGAGGCTGAGGCCTAGGGAGAAAATCAAAGGTTGAGAACTGGAACTGAGATCACACAGCTAAGGCCCTGACCTTCCAATGGCTCCTGGGAAAATATGTGCTGCTTCTGAGAAAAACAGAAGAATGGATGGAGGGACTAAGGGAGGATGAGAAATGAGTGAAAACATAGTTACTTTCTAGGAAAAAAGAAAGACTTCTGGTTTCATTTACTTCTGCTTTAGGTTTAAATTTGTCCTTCATTTATCCCACTTTCATAGTCTGAAAAAAGCATCTTAGAAATTAAGTAAAGGTACCTTAGATTCAAAGCATCTTAGATTGTACCCCCAGGAACAAATGCTCACTCCCCTGTGGAGGTTCTCCTGTTTGACTCCTTCCCCAGGGAACTTGGATGGCAGGTGTCTGAGAGTTCATTACAAGACTGTGTAACACAGGAGGGTGTGCTCCCAGGAGCATGAGCAAGCATGCAAAGTGCAGCGGATTGACTCTTATGGCTGCACATTAGGAATGATTTGATGCATAATATGAATGAAGAACATTGAAAATGTTCAAGGAAATAAAAATGGGAAATGTGAGAAAGAAATAATATGCTAGCAGTACCGTTCCAGGCATGTGTTAGAAGGAAATATATAATCTCTAGAAAAGAACATAGGATCATTAAAATCTTAGGCAATGTGAAGAACCAGTAAACCAGACAATGTGAGAAACTGGTGCAAAGCTTTGATAGGAAGAAGTTACCAAGAGTGAAGACCAGGGAGATGGAAAGATAGAAAATAAGAAGGAAAGGAGAAGGAAGCAAAAGGGTAGAATGAAAACGTGCGGCCTCATCTAATTGCTTCAGAAAGAAGAGATACTGGCGGACATTCAGGGAAAATATTCTTCTAAAAGAATTGATGATGAAATTCCCAAATCAACAGACTGAGGCAGCCAACTCAATGGAATAGAAACTCCAACTTAGCTGCTTTGTAGTTACACTGCTGTACATCAAAGATAAAGATGAAAGTCTGAGAAACAAGTGGAGTGAGGTATCAGGTTACTGAACAGTGATGCTGATTCAACCTAGGGAAGTCAGAATACAGAAGAAATCTCCTCACAGTGCGAAGGGAAAGTTGCCATTGTAACGTTTCATACCCAGAAATGTTATTACAAAGTGAGGCAGAAATGAAGACATTTGAAATGAGCAGAAAACCTTGAGTTTATCACAATCACACAATCACACACATTGTAGGACGTGAAAACAAGGACTGCCTCAGTATCCCCTCATTCAGTGAACTTTGCTGCCAACTGTAGGATTGACCTGCTCTAATAATGGACAAAACTTTCCAGTTGTAAGTTCCAGGCAGGATAGACAGAATAATCTTACCATGTGTAATGTATAGCCGAGAACGACACGTATAAAATGTGATATATAAGAAGAACAGCAGAAATGGACCGTCATAGGTAAAAAGATCAAATAAAGAAATAATAGAAAGTTGTTGTTACTATAGTAATATGATAACAGACTTAAAAGTTTCAGGAAAAAAAGACTTATAAAGCAATGGAGGACTCAACAGGCAAGTAAAATAATTCTAAAATTGCATACATTCAATGATACAGTCTCAACACATGCAATAAAATCAACAGCATTACAAAATGCAGGCTCTTTAATAGTGGAGGATACTAACATAATTTTCTTAATATATGATGCTTCAGTGTAAACGATTTTTAAAATATTGAAAGTGTAACAGTTTATAAACATATCTGTAGGATGTATAAAGCAGTTTTGCACAAAAATGTGGAGAATGCACGTTAGTCTCCGTGTACCAGACACACTTGTCTGCCCTCTATCCACTAGACCACAAAGGAGGCCCCTAAATTCTCAACAACCTTCCAGTAAACATGACAGTTTTGATCATTTCACTATAACTAAGGCATAAATAACAATAATTATGTGTCCAAAATTCTAACATAATTTTTAAATATCTAATGGGCCAAGGAATAAAATCTAGCAAAATGACAAGTTACTTGCAACCAAAAGATGACTCAAATGTTGCACAGAATTGTGGCTATAAAATTGTGCCTACTATAATCCTAATGATCTATGATATCTGGAAGTTTTATTATTTTGGGAGAAATGGACATCTTTTGGATACTGCATTTAGTGCCTGCCATCTTCTTGCTGAATTAAGTATTTAGTGGAACATTAAACCTTTGACTTTAAATTAAAAGTGGTCTCTCATTAAAAAAAAATTGTGCCTAAAGAAATATTCACTTATACATCAATTCAATAACTTTTTACAAAGATTTATGCATTTTCTAGCCTGTTCAAAGTACTTAAAATACATTAGTGAGCCGAATAGAGATGCTGACTTCTTGGACTTTACATTTCAGTGGGATTTTGCTGATGGGTGATCAGCATGGAAAAATATTCACCCTGGATTTTCTTCAGGACACTGGCTATATGAGGAGATTTGAGGTCTTCAAAAATCTTCATTGTTAATACTTAGCATGCATATATAAAACATTAAATGAAATATTAACTGGTACAATATACTCAACTCTCTTGCCGTGATTAACTTTTATATCATATCCACTCCTTCAAAATATGGTGATGTTTTTAATACAACTCGCTTTGTGTGATGATCGTGGGGCTTCTTTTAGTTTTCTCTAGTAGTGCCAGAGTGAAATGGAGAAAAACTCCAAGTTTGGCTGACAGCGGCAGCTCTGCCAGTGTCTTGCTGTGCAGCCTCGGGATCCCTAGCACACATACAACATAGACACTGGAGTGTTCTGATCCCTCCGCTTCTCCACTCATAAAAAGGTGGGAAGGGAACAATGCCTGCTTCTCACAGAGACTGTGTGGATTGAGTGAGAGTCTGTACTACAACAGCAATCTGCAATCAATAATGTCACATTGTTAGTTATTGGGGCTTCTATCCCAAGTTCTGTTCTGTAAGCCACGCTCGGAACTGTTGGAGGCCCCCTAGCAATCACCATGCTCATAAGGCAGAGGGTTCCATCCAGCTTTCTGGGCTGGCTAATGCCCTGCACTCCCCCGAGGGCTGCTGTTAGCTGACACTGGGGATGAGCAGCTCCTTGCTAGGGCAGCACGGGCAAAGCATTGGACTTTCAAGCAGGAAGCTGAACGGGATCACTCAATAATTCATCATTTCATGAAGAATTTAGGGAAACACAGAAATTTATTTAACCATACTTTCTGATTAGAAACCCTCAAGTACTCCAGATACACAGAAGTGTTAATGGAGGAAAAAGATCAGTGAAGGATGATTTTTTTTCTGGGGTAATTGGGTCTTTTCACTAGATGGGTCTTACAGGTTGATTTTTTTTTTAATTTTTACTGTAAAAGAATGCCTGAAATATGATGGCTCATACAGAATCACAGCTTAGTCATGGTTTTAGAGACTCGAGACCCCAGAGCACAATGCCAGCATCTACATGTCTTATCATGAGAGAGAGAATGTTAGTTTATTCCAGTGTGGGAAACACTTTTCAGATCACCTTTGTTTTTACTTCAAAAACTACTGAATGCCACCCAGCTTGAAAGAATGGTGGGCTTACGTACTTTTCTAAGTCAGTGCCATATGTCCATACAGGGTAGACAATGGGTGATTGGTGTAGGAGAAAGACCTTAGAGGAGCTAAGGCACATGGTTTTTTTGTTCTGCGGGTTTATGTACACAACTTACTGGCTGTGAGAGAAGCAGAGGCTCCTTGTTGATGTCAACCACTTCTCCATACTTTAGAGGTCGTTCAATGCCACACAGGAGAGGGGGCAGGAGTGCAAAGGCCTTGTCAGTCTCTCTAGAGTTATCCCTCCAGCACTCACTCTGTCCTTGAGACCCCGGCAGGAAGCCCTGATGGAAGGGAAATGTTGTATTATGTCTCCTACCCGCTTTGCTCTCCCCCTTTCCCCAGCAGCACATATTTTCATGTATTCTTATCCAGGCCAAGGCTCATCTCTCAGGTTTTTTCCCACTTCTTCAAGCTCTGTGCTTCTCCTTTTTCTGTTAGAACTTGACTATCTCTTGAGAACTTAGACATTCCTTAAAGTCTCATCCAGTACCATGGTGACAGACAGTGCTCCATAAACTTCCTTACCTATCAAAAAGTTCTAGAAATTCACTGAGCCCTGTCTATTTATTTACCCTAAAGTATATTCAATGACTATGACTATGTTATTGTCACATTGTTATTAAATTGCTAGTATTCAATCTTTTAACCTATGATAAATTATCATGTATGTGGTTCCATGAAATCAAAACATATAAGTCAAAAAGAATGATCCAAAAGTTTGCATAGATGAGGAATTTTAAATTATGTCATTTTGCTTCATTTTTCCTAGCATAGAGAATTTTTTCTTCATTGAAGCATGCTATTATTAATAACGTTTTGCACACTTAGCTGTTAAATGTCTCCCTAATTGTAATGGCTTTATTCTCTTGCTAGCTAATATCTCACAGCTCACTCTACACTTGGAGCAAGATTTATCGGGAAGAATAGTGGCTCTTAAAACCATGTCTTAAAAAACTGCAATTTTCCATTTGGGACATTTTTGCCATGCTATTATGATAATGTTCAAGCTGTGGGATGTTTTGCAGGGTTGTTTTAAAGATTGTTTGTCTATGTTATACTAAAACAATGCAACTGTGTAGGCTGTATGAATCTGTTTAATTAGGAACTTGTAAACCACAGTATACTGGAACCACACATGAGCAAATCGGTACTAAGCAAGCGTGACTTGTACATATTGAACGTGTGGCCAGCTGTCTCCATAACACATGTTCATGTGTAATCAACCTGAATATTAAATGCATGCATTTGGGGTCAGTAGGTTCTGCACAAGCTTAAGATGTAGCTGAGATGATTGTCCCTGTCTGGGTGCGCTTGGTTTGAGTCCCGGCTCTGCTCCTGCTTCCGGGTGTTGCAAGGGATGGCTCAAGTTGTTGCCTCTGTATCCCGGTATGGAAGACCTGGATTTTGTTCCCAAATTCTGACTTTTGGCCAAGCCCACTCCTGACTGTTGTCTGTCTCTGGATTAAATAAGTAGATAATTATAAGTTGTTAAAAACTTATTTATCTGAATGGCAAAGTCCTTTTATCCACAAAACCATATAATGGAAAATCAATAACAACAATTAAAAAAACACAAAAAATATGTTTTGTTTAACCGCTATTAACCAGCATATACTTAGGTTAGCTATTTTTTCCAAAATAAAATTGAAAAGCAATAAAATGAAATATGATGTTTTCCTGCTTATACATATTGTGAAATTATTACCACAATCAAGCTAAGTAACACACCACTCTACAATGTCCCCTTTTCTGTATGTGTGGTAAGAAAATTTAAGGTTATGGTATAACTCATAGTAAATTATGCAATCTGATTATCTCTAGTCACCCTGCTGCATTTAAGGGTTCCAGAACAGACTCATCTTTCCCCTGCAGGACTGTGCCCTTTAAGTAACCTCTCTCCATTTATTGAACCCTTATCCCCAACAAGTACATTCTATCCTTTGCTTCTATGGTTTCAACAATTTAAGATTTAACATTTAGGCACTATTAGCATATATTCATCTATCTGTACCTGGCTTACTTCATCCAATATCTGGCCTTTCGGGCTATCTATGTAATCCCAAATGGCAAAATTTCATTCTTGATGAAGACTTAGATATTCTTTATTGAGGTGTGTGTGTATGATATCATATTTTTAAAGTATTATTCTGTCAGTGAACATTCAATTGCTTCTGTACCTCACTTCTTGGGAATAATGCTGCAGGTTGCAACAGAAGTGGAGAATCTCTTCCACACACTGATTCCAACTTTTTTGGGGTGTGTACTCAGAAATAGAGTTGTTAGATATAATACGTTCTATGGTTTAATGTTTTCATTGAAATACATGCGGAGGGAGTCCATTCTTCACTACTGTGGATTGTACTGCAGTGCAGCATCTTTCCCACATGCTGGCTGCGTTTCTTTCACAGGTGCGCCCAGACGTGGGCCAGCTCGTTTGCCAGTTTTGGCTCCTTTGCGCTGATCTGAGTGGATAGTGCAACATTTGACACAGTTTAAATGCTGGATGTGAATTTCTATTTCCCCAATGTTGTAAGTGAAGAGCTTATCCTTTCCCCATCAGAGTCCTTGGTGACTTTGTCAGACTAATTGTCCATACAAATATTACTGGGTTCTTTAGTTGTTCCACTTCTCTTTGTGTCGGTTTTCTTGGATTACTGTAATTTTGTCAAAAATAATTTGGAATTAAATAGTGTGATTCACCCAGATTTATTCTTCGTTACAATTGCTTTAGGTATATTGAGCCTTTTCTGTTTTCATATGAATTTTAGGATTTAAAAAATTTCTGTGAAAATGATACTGAAACTTTAATACTGAATAATTGAATCTGTAGATGACTTGAGGTAGTGCAAACATTTTGGCATATTCTTCTGATAACATGTATGAGTTATATTCACATTTATCTGTGGCAATCAGTTCCTTTTGCCAGTGTTTGGCAGCTTTGAGGATACAGATTTCTCTTACCTCCTTAATTAAATTCGTTCTTAAGTATTTCACTTCTTTGATGTTATAATTGATAGAGTACTTTCTTTGATTCTCAGCTGGTTTGCTGATTGTGTGTAGGAACACACAGCTTTTTGCATTGATTTGGTGTGCTACAACTTGACTGAATCCATTTATTAATGTCAGGATTTTGGTAGAATCTTTAAAGCTTGTCATATGGAAGATCATGTCATCTTGAAATAGAGATAATTGAAACTCTACCTGACTGATCCTGGTTATCTTTGTTGCCCAATGTCTGGCTGGTACTTACAGTATGATGCTGAATAGAGCTAATGAGAGGGTACATCCCTGTATTTTTCCTGATCTTAGAGGAAACAACTTTTCATCACTGAGCGTGAAAGTTGTGTGTCCTTGTCAAACATGTCCTTTGGCATGTTGAGGTACTTTCATTCCATGCTTAACACATGGAAAGAAAATTTTAGACACAAAGGATGTTGAGCTTTTTCAAATGTGTTTTTGGCACCTGTTGAGATAATCATGATTCCATCCTTCCTTACATTAATGTGCTATAGCATGTGCATTGATTTGTGTATGTTGAATCGTCCTTACATCAGTAGGAAGAACTTTGTGTTATTAGGAGATGGATCTTTCAATGTGTTGTTAAATTCAGTTTCTTGCATTATGTTGAAAATGTTTGCACTGACTTGCATTAGAAACAGTGATCCATGATCCTTAGTTGATATATAAAAGCTGTACGTATTACATGAATAACGTTTACATTGTAAAGAGATCTAAGCAGGGTAAACATGTCATTCCCTTCCAACGTGCCCCGTTGTGTGGCAGCAGCATTCAGAATGCTTCCTTCTAGGGCTCTGGGTTCTAAAATGCACGATCGTTTCCTACAGTCACCCTGCTTTGCAGAACACTAAAACATATTTCTACTAAGCAACTGTAGTTTATTATTGGGCGATCAACACTTACCCATCCTTCCCCATCAACAACGTACTTCTACCTCTGGAAACCGCAATTTCATCCTCAACTTCTAGTAGATCAACTTGTTGGTTTCTACATGTGAGATCACTCAGTTCCGATGTTTCTGCGCCCGTCTCATCTCATTAAGCAAGATGACCCCTCGTGTTGTCACAAATGGCAAGACTGTGCGCTTGCATGGCTTTGCCCGCTCATGGCTGGTAGTGTTCCATTGTTCATATACATTATGAACAATGAGCATTTAAATGACTTGCATTTCTTGGCTAGTGTGAATAGTGCTGTGAGCGCTACGGGAGTGCAGTCTCCACAGAAGATTAACTCTGTTTCCTTTGGTTATTCCCAGTAACAGACATACCATAGTTACATTTTTTTTATGAGAAACCTCCAAACGATTGTTCATAATGGCTGTATTAATTTTTATCCCTATGCAGGAGTTCCTTTTCCTATCAACCCCTCAGCAGGACATGTGATCTTCTGGCAGCTGTTGTAACTGAGGTGTGAGGGTAAATTTCATGGTAGCTGTGGTTGCAATTCCCTGATCAGTGATGTTGAACACTGTTCATATCCCTGTGGGCTCTTTGTGTGTCTTCTTTTGGGAAGTGTATGTTTAGGTCTATTATCCGTTTTGAACTATGATTGGTTGTGTTTTTCCTGTTGATGTGTTTGAGTCCCCCACGTATGCCGGATATCAGCTCCTGGTAGGCTATAGTTACTAAAGTTTTTCTTACTTTTTGTAGTTTGCTGTTTGACTCTGTTGATGGTTTCCTAAGAAACCAAAAGCTAAGAATATGCTTTTTATTTAATTTAATCACATTTCCCAGTTTTACTTGTTTTCTTAGTTTTGGGCTTTTTTTCCCCTAAAAATAAGTGTGTATTCTGATGTTTAAAGTATTTTGTCTGTCTTCTTTGTACAGTCTTGTAGTTCCAGGTCTTCCATTTAAGCTTTTTAATTCATTTTGAGTGAATTTTCCTGTGATGTGAGAGGTAGGAGTCCAGTTTCTTTCTTTTGCATGCAACATACTATTCTTCCAGCATCATTTATGGAAAAGTCTGTTGTTTCTCCTGGCTCATAATTTCCCACTCCTGTAGTATCAATCTCTAGGTAATTGATGTTCTCAGAAGTGTCCCTTACTCTTCAGTTTTTGGGAAGAGTTTGAAATGGACTTACATTAATTTTTCTGTAAAGGTTTGGTAGAATATAACAGTGATGTCATCAAGTCCTGAATTTTTCTTTGACAGGAAATGTTTTAATCACCACTGTAAGGTTTATTCATTATTGATCTGTTCAGGTTTTCTATTTCCTTCGTGACTCAGTCTTATACATAAGTTGTACGTCTAAGAAATGTTTTTAAAGATGAATTTACTTACTTGAAAGGCAGAGTCTCCGAGAGGGAGAGGTGGAGCGAGGCAGAGAGTTTGTCTACCTGCTGGTTCATTCTGTGACTGTCTGTAACAGCTGGAGCTAGGTCAGGCTGAAGCCAGGATCCAGGAACTCCTCCAGGGGTCCCATGAGAATGGCAAGAACCTAACTACTTAAACCATCACCTCTTGGCTCCCAGACGTATAAGCAGGAAGCGGGGGTGGAAGTGCCTACTAGCTGGAACTTGAACAAGGCATTCCGATACAAGATATGAGCATGTCAAAAGTCAACTAAACATGCTATACCATGACGGCTACCCATGTGTAGCAATTTATCCATTTCTTTAAGGTTATCCATTTTTTAGGTGGAATTATTCGTATTATTCTCATGATCTTTTGCCTTTCTTTGATATCAGTTGTAGTATTTCTTTCATTTCCAGCTTGATTTAAGTCTCTATTTCTCAGTTTACCTAAAATCTGTCATTTTTGCTTATTTCCTTAATAGCAGTTTGAGTGGTTTTTGACTCGGTATCAGAAATATGTTTTTTAATTTTCTCAATCAATTTGGGTTTATATCTTTCTGCTTCCTTGTAGTGCATCATTATGTTTTTTAATTGGAGAGCTTTCTTCTTTTTACATATATATATTTTTTCAAAGAATCTCTTTTGCTTATTTGAAAGGCAGAACCAGGAAGAGATAGAGAGAGAGAGAGAGAGAGAGAGAAATGTTGAGACTGATTCATTCCTCAGATGGCTGCAGCAGCCACAGCTGACTGATCCAAGGCAAACAGCCAGGAGCTTCGAGAACTTTCATGTGGTGTAAGGGGCCAAACATTTCAGCCATCTTGTACTGCTTTCCCAGCCACATTCGCAGAGAGCTGGATTGGAAATAGAACAGCCAGGACTTGAATCAATGCCTCTATGGGATACTAACACTGCAGGAGTCAGCTTACTTGCTATAGTGCCAGCCCCAGCGATAGGCATTTATTGTGTAAAATTCCCTCTTGGAATTGATTTTCCTGCTTTAGTTCCAGTGTATTTGTTTCCATTTTCATTTGTCTCAAAATATTTTTAAATTTATCATGCAGTTTCTTCTCTGACTTACTGTTTTCCAGAATTATAATATTTAATTTCAAAGTATCTGAATTTTCCAGTTATCTTCATGTTATTGGTTGTTGTTTTCATTTTTTTATGCTTTGAGAATATTGTTGAGATGATTTCAAACTCTCAAATTTGCTAAAACTTGTTTTGTGGCTCAGTATATGTTGTACTCTGCAACATTTTTCTGTTTGTGCTTGAAAAGTGTGTGTATTTGGTTGGTGTTGGACAAAATGCCCTGAGTGTCATTTAGGTCCATCTGCTCTGAAGTACAGTTACATCCAATGTTTCCTTATCGATTCTCTGCCTAAATGATTTATACATTGTTGAGACTGGGGTACTGAGGCCCCATCCTATGATTCTATTGCACCCTATCTCCTTCTTTGGATCTATTAATGTTTGCTTTGTTTATTCAGACACCCAGTGCAGAGTAAATTCCTGTTTATGGCTGTTACATTCTGTTGGTGTATTGATCCCTTCGTCATTACATAATGACTTTCTTTGTCTCTTTTTATAGTTTTCGATTAAAACTGCATTTTGACCAAGATAAATGCCCATATAGTGACAACAATTTTCTATTGGTTTCTATTTTCATGGAGTATCTTTTTCCTTCCCTATTAGTCTATGCGTCTCTTTACAGCTGAAAGAATTCTTGTAGGAAGCATATGGTTTGTTTTTTTTTTTTTAATTTAGTTTTCCAATTTGTTCAGTGACTGTTATTTATTTGGAGGATTTAATTCATGCATTGTCAATGTAAATAAAGGTAAGGTAAATCTCCAGGTATTATTTATATGTAAGTATTTACTATTTCTTTTTTGCTAATTGTTTTTTTTTGCTAGGTTGTAAATCCGTTGTTCCTATTGTCCTTTCTTGCTGTGTTCCTTTATACTCTAATGAGGCTTTGTAGTAATGCAATTTGATGTCTTTTTCCTTCAACTTTTGTCAATCCATAATAGGCTTCTGTTTTGTCACTAGCATGAGCTTATTTGAAGCATTTTACAATTACAATGGCTTCCTTTAAGCTGACAGTAATGTGACTTTGATCACTCTGATACACTTTATTCCAGTCTATCACATGTTGTTATTTCATTTAATTAATTTGAGAAGCAGTGGCATAGAAAAACAGGCAGAAAGAGCTCCCATCTGGTTCAGTACCCCAAAACCCACATTGCCTAGGCCTGAATTGGGCTGAAGAATGAAGCAGGGAACTCAGCTTACGTATGGGGTGGCAGGGAGCCAACTACCTGACCAAACACCTGCCTTTTAGGGCAATCATGTCGACGAGCCATGAGATGTAGATGAATTGTTTCTTAAACAATGGGCCAGACAGCCATCCCACATACTACGGTTTCAGTCAAAATTTACATGTTTTATATTTATATTCCTTAGCCGATTATTACCTCAACATTCAGCACTAATAATTTACCTTTTCAACCCTTAAACTAGAGATCAGCAATTTATCCATAAACAGTTTTAGGACTTTCCAAATTTGTGTACCTGCCTTCTTAGATCTAGTGGATTATACTGTGAATCCCAATGTGAAAATTACTAATTGAACAGAAATCACAAACTTTATTGTCAGAAAGACCTGAATCCAAAACTATGTACTCATTATCTTGATCAATGTCCATTTTCTGGATTTCAGTTTCCCCTTTAGTAAACTCAGGAGGATATTTTTGCAACAGATATTTTAGGAGATCTATTTTACCCACAACCTTATATCCAACCATTGTTTTTCCTGCTCACTCGGGGGAAAGTAATGTTTGTGCTCTGTGAGCTTTCCTCCTTGGCTAGAACTCTAGTCAACAGAAGATTCCTGGTCTTTGGGAGGATAATAAGGCTCTCCTTCGCTGGAATTTAGAATTGGGATATTGTACTGAAAGCCACATGATTGGGTGTGGTTCCTAACTGTCCAGGCTGTCCAATGTCAGGACAAGGAATCACTTAGCTACTGAGATTCTGATTTGCAGAATGGGATGGCCAGAGTGAGGCGAGGGCAACAGGCATGGTACAATGAGCTCTCTACACCAACTTAAAGGACAATTCTATGGCACTCTTACCTAAACACTTCCCACTGAACTTTTCAAGGGAAAATGATAATTTCTCTAAAAGGACTCACTAGATAAGTGTCAGAAATGAAAGCCTAACAGCTTTCATGGAAAGAGGCAGAAAGCACAAAATGATTATTTTAACGCTGTCCGAAGTTTCATCATAGTGTACTTCTTCTGCAAGACTATAATTACAGCAGGGTTTACCCTGACTTGCAGTGAGCCATTAAAAAAAGCAATTATTGCTAGCAGCCCTTGTTCTCTGGCTGAGAATTGAATGGGAAATTTAATAGTATTATAGGAACTTCTCCCTACCGAACAAATTCTAAGAAATGCTATGAATTGAATGTGTATTTATTTTCCAGAGACAAGCTTATCTTAATTGAGTTTTTCATAATTGTGTTCCACAAGTTGCATATAAAAAGGAACGGGGGAGCAATGAGCAGGGAAAGGAGCACTGAAGGATCGAAATGATTTGTTTCTCCGTATTTTTCAACCCTTCTCTTGCATCATCCTGAGTCACCTCACAGGAAAGAGAACAGGGCACTGCTATTATTGATTGATACCAAGATTGCTATACCATAAAGTATCAGTAGGGACGTCATTTGTCAATAATAAACTATGCTCAGTTGTAACAGGAATAGTATCTCTGTTATTACTCAGCTAACCCTTGCATCATTCATAGTATGATGCAGATCTTGAAGTTAAATAAAGATGGAGGCCCTACACGGTGGCTCAGTGGATAAATTCACATCTTGCATGTGGGTGCCAGTTCATGTCCTGACTGTTCCATTTCCCTTCCAGCTCCCTACTTGTGGTCTGAGAAAGTAGTACAGGATGGCCCAAAGCCTTGGAACCCTGCACCCATGTAGGAGACCTGGAAGAGGCTCCGGGCTCCTGGCTTCACATCTGCTGGATTCCAGCCATTGTAGCCATTTAGAGAATGATCCAGTGGATAGAAAATTATTCTGTCTTTCTTTCTCTCTAGAAATCTCCCTTGCCAATAAAAATAGATAAATCTGAAATTTTAAAAAGTCAAAGAAAATGGACAGGGGCAATGAAATTGCCAAGCCAATGTTGTTGGTTGATGAAAATGTGGGTGTTATGCTGGATGGAACAGAAGTGACTTCACCATGACCACCCTGCCATGGTGGACACTGGAAGTTTCAACCCCCGGGTCCAAGGTCATGCCCCTCCCCAATCCCATTCCCCTCCCAATGATGGCAGTGGACAGGCCCTGTGCCTGCCCAGGCCCCCGATACTGCCCCCTTTGGTGTACTCACCCCGAAGTGAGCAGCCCCTAGAGTCCAGGCAGGCCCAGGGACAGCTCACCATGTGCACTTGCTGGCTGGAGTCAGGGATCCAAGCATGGAAACGCACCGGGCTGGTACCCACCAGCAGCCAGCAGGCTGCAGAAAGTTTAAACCCCCAGGTCCAAGGTTACACCCCTCCCCAATCCCATCTCCTGCCCAGTGGTGGTCATGGTGGACACTCCCATCCAAGAATGTTTGGAATACATTGATGGATCACCCTGATCTTGTCTCAGTATGCAAAATGTCAATACCTGCCATGAGCACCCTGAGCTACTTGCCACTTGCAGCGCGGAATGAAGAGCTGCTCCTTTTTCTCACCCTTAGCTCGTAAGATGTATAAAATTCCAGTGACATACCTTAGGTGGCTATTTTGGGGAAGTTGTCCCGAGCCATCTCCCACATCTCCTACATTTGAAGGAGCAGTTTATCAGACGCTTTGTTTTGATAATAAACTCCTTTGCCTGGACTAGGAGCCTCTCCCTTTTTTCTCAAGTGTATCCAAGTGCAAGTGCCTCTGAGCATAACAGAGGGTGCCTAGCCTGCTCATTGTGAATCCCAAGAGCTTCAACACTCTGTGTTAGGTTCAGAAGATAATTGAGAAGGGGAGAGAGTTTTAGTTTAGGCAAAGGGCTTTATAAATCAGAGGAAACACAGTCTGACAGATTGCTCCCTGGCAATGGGAGATGGCCCCAGGGCCACTTTTCACATGACAGAGTGACCACATGAGGGAAATGGCCACCCAGGGTATACAGCACTAGCCTTTAAGACATCTTGGGGTTGGGGGATGGGAGAAGGTAGCAGCTCCTGGATTTGTGCATGCTTTTCAAGCCTAGCAAGTGCCCTGCAGTGCAGTGAGCTGAGCCAAGACCCCGAGTGGTTCTTGTAGGGCCTTCTAGACGTTTCTGAGGAGCTAAAGCAAGGAGGAACCATTACGGACTCACTTTCACTCTGCCTCTGGCCACCATCCTGCTCTGTCAAACCTAACATTCTGTTCATTTACTTTCTAGTGTAATGAATTTACCAGGTGAATACACATGTGTTATAACTCATTGAGTCATATAGTGTGTGAGGATAATACATATGTGAACAGGAAGACTAGTAATGGTTCATAGAAATTCTTTCTTTGGCAAAAAGAAAATAATCGAATAGCAACTAGCATAGAGAGAGGGAGAGACTGACCTCTCTGTTGGTTTACTCCCCAGATGATCTCAGTGGCTGAGGTTGGGCCGAGCCTGAGCCAGGAGCCGGGACCTCCACCCCGATCTCAGCTGTGGGTGGGAGAATATCTGGGACACCTTCACTGCTCTGACATGCACAGTAGCAGGGTGCTGGAACAGAAGTGGAACAGCCGGGACTCAAATAGGTGCTCTAATGGGATGGCGGCATTGTGGGGCACAGCTTACTCTCTGTAGCACAATGTCAACCCCATAATGATTCCCTGTTAAAAATGTTCAATATATTAATTTATATTAATTTGATTCTAATAGTTTAAAGAATTAATTGTTTTACACTAAGGTTCAACAATTATAGCATGAAAAGATGAGTGTATCTTTCAGGACCCCTTTAGACTAAAGTGACAGAATCTCATTTTAAAGCAGCTTGATTTTAAAAAATTCCAATTACCTGGAAAGATGATGGCTAGGTCCATATGCTAATGAGGTAAGGCACAGGAGCCAATAGAGTGCTGCAGATGACACAAACCAACTTGGGAGCTCTGTGTCAGAGTCATCTGCTCGCTTCATCTCCCTTATTTGGTCTTTCCTGAAAAGAAAACTTGGCTACCATATGGCTCAGAAATTCATCCATAAAACTCCAAGTCTTTTGAAAACAGGTGAAATCTGTTTCAACCATTATAGAATAAAAATTTTAAATAAAGACACATATTGGCCCTGACCTGAAACAACCCTAGGAGATAGCATAATTTGAAATTTTCTGTGGATTTTCCAAAGTGGCTCATTCCTAATAACCAGAAAATAGTGGACTTGAATATTGCATACAATTGTTTGTATATAGTCCTAATTTCCAATGTATGTACAAAAATTTTTATTATGTGTCCAATTCCAAAAACTCCTCTTTCCTGTAATGCATCTAGCCAGTGTTCAGACAAAACTAGCACTTCCAAAATTACATCCATATGTTACTTTCATACCTAAATCCAAAAGTTTTATACTTAATATTTTCTATTGAGCTTTGGATGGAACTTAGAAAGATCAAAATGTTTAATAATGGAAAATGTAAATATCCATATGGGATAAAGTATCTGTAAGCATGAATGTTCCATGGAAAGGAAGAGTGACATCCTATGGCTCAGTGGGTAGAGATGGCAGTCTCCACACATTTGTGGACTTGCTTGTTAACAGGCCCTTAGTGTCTTGTCCAGTCAAAGAACCCGGGCACCACAGAATCTGGGTACAGAATGAATTCCCTCTCGGGTGTTCATCTTGGGCCATCCCTGAGGAGTGCAGTATATTTAGGAGCAACCCCGTTCTGTGGCTGAAGCTTCACTTAGCATGCTTGATTGAGCCTGGGGAGTGCCTTAGGGAATGTGCAATCCAGAACACTTCTTATCATGTTGGGTGTTTCTCAAGCCATAAATATTCCTTAAAATCCCAGTCAGCTATCTGACAGTCTCATTTTCTAAAGATGGCAGAACCAATGCCAGAAACTATGTCTGGTCATTATCTTTGGATCAGGACCCTGCTGCTTTGATTGCTTGTCAATAAGCCTGGTGTTCTGACCATCCTTCATGGCCTCAGATTAATGGCTCCTGTCCTCACTACTGCTTTAAAGTAAAGATACAGCAAAGCTGACTATCAGCCTCCCATACAAACACGGCCAACTTGCTAAGGCTGTCGGGAATGCTTTCCCGCACTAGACCCTGGAGAATGTGATCTTTCGCATGGCTGCTGACCTGTCTTTGCATATACTAATTTCATCCTGAGCTATTCAGCTTACTTTCTTCCCTGAATATTTTGATTTTGCGCTGATGAGGCCAAGCAGAAAGCCTGCCTAATGTGAGGGTACCACACAATGTTTTTGGAAAATGGAACAAAAAGGTAAGCTCGTTTTGGTGCAAAAAAAAAAAATTGTGAAAACCACATATACTACTGGTCTTCAAAAGTTCAGGCAAATGTATGCTATAAGATAAATATGCATAGATTTAAAAATTGTTTGCTAAAAATATCTTTTAATTAGCTTTTCCATGAACTTTGACTACCTTCATATAGGAGTGCTTACAATTTACTTTATATTTTCAGCTAGGCTGTTCTGTCGGCTTGTTGTGGAAGCTTGCTTGGGATGAATGAACAAAGCCTATAATCCAAGTTGTTTCTGTTCTTTAACACTCCAATTTTGTTGGGTCCAACAAGTTGGGGTCTCAAAAATAATTCCAGAAACCTATGCCCAGATGCTGCATGGCACTGACTGAGGAGGGCGGTGGGGTGCTACAGGAATGCTGAAGGCCCCTATCTAATTCCTCAAATATCATCACCGTAGTTAGTCATGGTTCTTTTAGTTTAATATATATTAGGTCTACTTTATGCCAGAAAGGGCAAAAAGAGACTCTTTAATTTAGAAAAATCCAGGTATATCAGGGATAGGAATAAGTAATTTGACCTAGCTGGTATGTTATTGGATGAACTCACTGATGCTGCTCTCTACAGATAAAGTTCATTCTCCTGGATTGGTTTCTGTGGCGGGAAATGCACTATTGGGTGACATTCACATCCTCAGAACTTGGTGTACCTGGTGCTAGGGATAGGCAAGCCTTCTCTGTCATTGATTTCAGCAGAAAATTCAAGAGAGGGCTTCAACTTTGCACAGTTTGGGTTATGCAGACATTTCCGGAATCAATGTGCGACCCAAGGGTTATTCAACTGTCATTGGCCAGGTCTTAGTCACAAACTCATCATTGCCATCAGACCGGAGGCATCTGCAAAGGGAAGAGGTAGAAACAGGTGCTAGGGAAATAAAGATTATAGTAGACCTAAGTATGTTGCACTGTGATGCACACCAAAGCAATTGTGTAGGTGCTCTCATAGTAGCGGGGAGGAAGGAGTGGAGAGAAAAGACAAACTCCCTGCTAGAGGGCAGAGAGCACCCCCATTCTGTCTTGATTCCCACACAAGTGTTCCGTGTGATACCACCTAATGCCAGACATTTGCAAATGAAGCCATGTAAAAGTCTGGATGAGATCTGTCCTATGAATTGCATATCTTCCCTTAACAACTTCCCCTGCAAGAAGAAAGGAGTGGACCAGAATGTTGGGTCAGTAAAATTTTCAGTGGGAGGAGGAAGGGAGAGCAGCCCGCCCTTCCAATCCCAGTTTAATCACTTTCCTAATGCCAGGTGTTCTCACAGCGGCTTTTCAGTTGCCACTCACACTGTGGCCTGCCAGACATAAAATCGTCTCTGAAATATTCCTGCAGTGCACTCATGGTTTAAAAAATACCGAGCTTGCCTTCTTCACAGTTGACGCCATTGTCAAAGTAATTTAAAGATTGAAAGGTAGTCTGGCAGCCTTTTCATCCCTCCTGCGCATGTCTCTATGCCCATTACTTACAATTTCCCCAAATTTTAAGTTGTGTTTGTGAGTTACTTGCTGGAACAGGTTATGCTGTGGCCATTGCAGACCATTATGAAGGAAGGGATGCGAGATGAGGCAGCTGCTCTTGTCATAAAGGAAACTGACTTCTTCCTTTTGCGGATACCCACCACAGAGGGATGGAGAAAAGCCCTTTGATTCATTCCTTTACATTCATTCCTCCGTGTAACGCAATTCAGTGGCACGTACAATGCCTAGCCTTTTCCCACCCAGAGTTAAGTAAAACCTCTTGTGTAAGAGTGACCAAGAACTGTCGTCATTATAACTCCAGTTCCTGTCATGGAATAAAATGTCAAAAATAAATAAAAGGCTGCAATGAAATGATAAAAAAAAAACTGGGTAATGGGATTGATTGTACAATATACAGCTGTAAATACAGAGATAAGTGCTCACTTTCGGCAACATGCACACTAAAATTGGAACACAGAGATGAGTAAAACTATTTTCTACTCGTCAGTATTTGTTGTGAGGGTGGGCATTTGGCCAAATGACTGATATCCCAGTGAAGATGTGTGTGTTCCGTAACAGAGCGCCTGATGCGGTGCCAGGCTCTGGCCTCCAGGCAGCTTCCTGCAGACATAGACCCTAGGCAGGCAGCAGTAGTGTTCCACAAACCTCTGACACCCACATTAAGGACTTGGCTAGATTTTTGAAAAAGAATTATTTGTTTTTATTGAAAAGTCAGATTTAAAGAGGAGATACAGAGAGAAAGAGCTGTTCACTGGTTGACTCCCAAAGGGGCCGCTATGGCTGGAGCTGAGCCAATCCAAAGAGTCAGGACCTTCTTCTGGTCTTCCACATGGGTGCAGAATCCCAAGGCTTTGGGCCATCCTCTATTGCTTTCCGAGGCCACAAACAAGGAGTTGGATAGGAAGTGAAGCAGCTGGGACATGAACCGGTGCCCATATGGGATCCTGGCACATGCAAGGAGAGGAGTTACCCACTAGGCTATTGCGCTGGGCCCTTGGCTAGAGTCCATTAAAAAATGACATTCAAGATTACCGTGAATATCCTTTCTATGGCAGATATTTCACAAATATTTGCTGACTGGATAAGCAAGGATACAAATATGCACATATAGTTTCCTTGGAAAATGAACTGGACAAGGAAAAGTCATTCCATTCGAAAAGTGATAGAAAATGCCAAGGCTTGGTGGGCTGTGTACAAGTGACTGGTCGGCAGTTGTGACCATGGCGGAGTCTACACTGCAGCAGCAGTGGCTTCTCCAGCGATGGACCTATTCCTATCCCTTCCTGGGGCTTCCACACTTCCACCACCAGGCTCATACAGCCCTTAGCCCCTGGCATATGTCCTCCAATTTTGCTACTGTTACCTTGGCAACCAGGACTCACCCTTACCCAGAGACCCTGTGTGTGATTTTGAGTGTTCCTGGGGAGTTTTATTTTTTTTCAGGGAGGATGGGGCAAGCTTGCCCTGGGTAGCTCCAGGCTTCCTCTTGATTTCAACTATCATCTCAGTAACAATAGTGCCAAGACACCTTTTTCCAATTCACAGCACTTCTCCATTTGTCAGACATTTAAAGGAATTTATCTATGGTTCATTTACCCATTTATGGATTAAAAATGTTAAATGGAAGTTGGCTCCTTACTGCATAATGGATATTGTAGGGGAAATCCTAGCCTTCCCTGATTCCTACTATAAAAGAGGTGACAGTTAACCCACTTGGTCAGCAGTTAACCATGTCTTAGGGTTGAGTAGGAAAAGATTTATCTTGACCATGCCTTAGAGTTGTAGTGGAACGAGAGACCTCTTCAAAAACAATGATATCCAAACTGAGGTGTAAAGGCCAGTTAGCTACATTGAAGTAGTGATAAAGATGCATTTATGAAAGGGAGAGGAATATACAGGTACATCCCGAATGTGCAAGGTGAGTGGAGTGCACAGTGTGAGGGTCTGTGGTGAGATGTATGCCCCTCCCACTGCACATGTCAAGGGGGTGGAGACTGATTCCAAAACAGACAATGGGGATCCAGTGTTTGGGGCTAGGGATGGAGCACAATCAGATTAGCCTTTTTGTGCACTGTGCTAAAATATGGAACAGGAATCAGACAATGTCAATGACATATATATAGTATGACCGTATTGTTTTTGGAGGTTGATATGTTTGTGGAACATCTGAGTGAAAGTATTCAGGAAGGATGATAGTCATCTCAGAAGAGTGATCTGCATGTCATGGGTTTGGGTCCGCTGACAGGTAAGTCAATAATAACTGACTCCACAGGAACAGGGAGCATCACTCAGGAAGAAAACATGTAGATAAGATGAGGGGAGAAAAGCAGAAGCAGGGAGACAGGGAAAGGAGGAGGGGAGTAGAGGAGAAAGTGACGGAAGGGAAAGTGCTTAGGAGAAAAGCCCAAGGCGCATAACCAAAAGCATCAGGTGAGACTGCGGGCAGTGGCATTTGGGAGTAAGCAAAGGGTTAGAAAGGAAGCAAGGAAGTGTGGTTCAGGCAACGGAAAGGGGAGTGGCGTTTCTGTAACTGTGGAGGGTGAGGCTACTCTGCTTTAGGCACGAGGGCAGAGACCAGATCACATTCAGCTAAGGAAAGCCTGGGAGGGGGCTGTGTTAAGATGAAAAGTGCAAGTGACTTTTGCAGAAGATGGACAGGGAAGGGGGAAGAAAGCTAGATCAATGGAGCGACAAGTGCAAAGTCATCACTTGGACCCCAAAACACACCATGAGTACCCCTGTGGACTTGGAATTTCTTCCTCAAATCTTCCCAGAGAACAGCCCTAGTGATTCCACATCTAGTCCCCTGGGCCAGGAGGAGGCAGCCTAGATAACGATGGCAGGAGCGGGGGAGAAGGCATTAACTATCCATGCTGCTGGCCAGCTCCTGATCCCCCTTCACTTTAGTCTCTCTTTGACTTAGGATAAAGCTCCAAGTACCTCTTCCAATGTGCAGAATGTTGAATGAAAGGCAATACACCTAGCGATAGGCAGTTCATTCAACGTTATTATTAGGTCCTCTCCACCACCACCCCTTTTTTTAAACTTCTCTCTTCTTTGGATTTGTGTTGTGGTATAGTAGATTAACCCATCAGTTGCAATGCTGGCACCCCATATTATAGTACTAGTTTGTACATTGGCTGTGCTGTTTCTGATCTAGCTCCCTTTGAATGTGTCTGAGAAGACAGTAGGTAAATGGCCAAGCACTTGGGCCCCTTCCATCCGTGCAAAAGACCAAGATGTAGTTCCTGGCTCCTAGATTTGGACTGGCCCAGCCTTGGTTGTGGCTAGCTGAGGTGTAAAGTGGCAGACAGCACTCAGTCTCTTTCAAAAAAAAATAAAGCTTTAAAAATTAATTTCTTTCTTCTAATGCCACTGCTACTACTACTATGTTTGAGTCATTTTAGGTTCAAAGAGGTTAAATAATTTGTACAAGATCACATAGCTGGCAGGAAGTAGACCAAAGACTGACAGGCAGCTGTGACAACTTGAAAATCAGTTGGGTCTCGTGTGTGTGTGTGTGTGTGTGTGTGTGTGACACAGGGGCTGACCTGGGATAGGGTCAGAGGGACAGCTCCACATGAGAGCATTCTGATTGCCTTGATGAGGGGGACATCCTGCCTTTGCAGGCCAGATGTGAGATGCCGAGCAATCATGATTTTTTGAGTTGCTTTGTGGTTCTTTCAAAACACAAGGTTAATATGGCACTCTGTTGAAACCCACAGCATGGGGAACAGATTCTGTTATCCTAGGAGGTTTTTATTCTCTGCCTAGCATCTAATCCATTATGAAAAGCAAACAATAATGTTGACCGTTCTGCATGAACTTTCTAAGGTGGCAAGTGGATCTCATTGTACATCGCTTTCTCATCTCTGCTGATGCAACCACGTGGGCCTTTGGGGAGTAACTTAGCTTATTTTTAATTATAGTCACATGTGCTTATTTCTGCCTGTCCCTCACGACCTCCCCCGGAGGGACAGTTGTTTCTGCTGCAGTGGTGCTGAGAAGGGAAGGAGTGCTGATTCATTGTCCTTAGATGCTCATCTTCACCTCCTCTGTCAATGCTTCGGCCACCGTTGCTCTTGCCTCCACCTTCACAATCCGTATTCAGGGAGGGTTTCTGATGCTCTTTTCTGCAGGCCAAGGTGGAGAGGAACATGGCACTTAAGGTGCGTCCCACGTGATGGCACTTTGTGGATCATCTGAAATAGGTTTTGTGTGCGAGATTTGTAATTCTCTTGCCGGAGTCAAAATAAAAGTTCAAGAACAAGTGAAGAGGAATGAACTCAGAGCATCTGAGCACTCCTATGCCAGGCTGGTGCCTAAAATATTGCAGTTTTATTCTTCCTTCTTTCCATAAAATCCCACAATTATAATAAGAAAAAAAGCCTCCAGTATCCGTCGCATGTCTCCAACACTTCTCCCTTTAATGATTTTCCTTCTGTATTTTTGCCCTTCTTAAGTCTCTTCTTTCTCTTCATTCTCTCCTTCCTCCCTTCCACTTCTCCTCTTTTGCCATCATCAGAAAAAGCATGGACTGGTCATCTTCTCTGGTGATCTGCCGTGTCTCTCATAACTCTAAGTTCCTTTGGGGAAAGGGTAAAAAATATTCAATGGATTAACCACTGATTTTTGAAAGTAAGGTTGAAACCATTGGGCTACATGACTTGACCTTTGGAAGCTGGTCTTTGTGGCAGAATCTAGCAGCAGGACAAGCAGCATCTGGATGGGACAAAGGGACATCAGAGATACAATGCCCTCCCCCAAGTCTGGTTCCTCCCGTAATGCTGCCTAAACTTTGGATAAATTGTCTGCTTCCTCTTCTTTAAAACACGGGGCTGATGAGATAATTGCATAAAGTAATCAGATTCCGGCAAATGGTTGTTTCTCCATTCAGGCAATTTGCTTCTGCTGGGCATAATGATCAGGTCTGTGCTAACTGACAGTTACAGCCGCCGTGCTTTGTGCAGGTGCTGGTGGAAGGCTCAGACCTGAAACCCTGCTTCTCTGATCTGTGTTTCATGTGCCACTCCATGGCCTGCTCATATTTTCTTTCATATCATTTTAATGTACATATCACAGCTGTCATGTTTGCTAAAAAACACCTTAGTACTACTTTTGAGAGTGGGCAATATATGATTAGCTTATAGTTTATTTCTGTCACTAGTTAATTCATATTTTATTTAGTGTTACACAGTCTGGCCAGAAACCAGTGTGTGGCCCCCAACTCATCATTTCCACTAGGAGAGGCCAAGCCTGGGTTTGGGAGCTGGTGGAAGGCCACAGATCTGACCACTCATAGCTGGCACTGAGAAACGCGGCTCTGACTTCTTGCAGAGTGGTCTCCGTGACGGGACCACATCTTCAGCCAGGCTGGACATCAGTGGGATTCTCCTTGATTTTTCCAATTCCTATTTCTTCGCCCTCTTGTTAGCTACATAAATGCTAGCTCAGCTTGATTCTGTGCACCCTCTGTCCCGACACATAGCCTGAACTTCAGCTTCTCCCCTGAGTGTGGGCTTTTTTTTCCTGGATTAGAATTAATGATTTATGTCTGATATGGGTCCTGCAATGCAAATTATTGCACCCCACCCTGTGCTCTGTTGAAGAAGATAATAAATGGTAATCGCCGATGTGTGAAGCCCAGGCAGAAGCAAGGGGCAGTAACAAGGTGGAACAATAGAATCCCCAGAGACTGTAGGACCAGGAGTGAGAGCAGTAAAAACCTAGGGCATCCCAGGATGCTGCCCATTGCCAGAGGCCAACACCCGGAAGGAGAGGTGCGGGGACACTTGCAGGTAAAGGGGAGAAATTGTGTGTGATCTAGCCCCAGCCAGGTCAACCACAAACACGGGTGTCAAGCACAGAAAAGGAAGATGCGGCTGTGTAAGCACTTTGTTTGTTTTCTTTTTTTTTACGATTTATTTTATTTCTATTCAAAAGGTGGATATACAGAGAGGAGAGACAGAGAGGAAGATCTTCCGACCCATGATTCACTCCCCAAATGAGCACAACAGCTGGAGCTGAGCCAATCCGAAGCCAGGAGCCTCTTCCAGGTCTCCCACGCAGGTGCAGTGTTCCAAAGCTTTGGGCCATCCTTGACTGCTTTCCCGGGCCACAGGCAGGGAGCTGGATGGGAAGTGGGGCTGCCAGGATTTGAACCGGCACCCATATGGGATCCCGGGCATGCAAAGTGAAGACCTTAACCACTGCGCCACCGTGCCGGGCCCTGTGTAAGCACTTTGTTAACCACTGTGGCCTGGGCTTGGGCAGCTGAATGCACTGTGACTAACCTGCAGGCAAGAACATGGTGACTTATGCATCAGAACACAGAGAACCCCCAGGCCTGTTCCACGAGTGGGCCTTATCCTTAGTGTCCTTCCTCCTAAACGCGTGTCTGTGTCCCACGAGAGCAGGCTGTGATACTTTGGTCCACTGTGGTTGTGGGTAGAGCAGACTACACATAACTCAATTATGAGTGTTGTACTCAAGACTTAGCAAGTCTGTCCCACTTGTTTCTCTCTGCCTCTTTCTATTTCCCTCTCTATGTAGTTACATTAAACAGAATGGGAGGAAGCTGATACTATATAGTGTGTGCTTCAGTTTTTCCTAGATGGACATTGTTTCTCTGTAAGGTGGATATCCAGTTGTCTTAAAAATCTTATAGGGGCAAGTGCTGTGGAGTAGCACATTAAGCTGCCATCTGTGACTTAGGCAGTGCAAAGAGCACTGTCCATCTCTTATCTAGCTCCCTGCTGGTATACCTGGAAAAAAGCAGAAAATGGCCCCAGTGCTGGGGATCCTGCACTGTTGGGGAGACCTTAATGAAGACCTGGTTCTTGGCTTTGGCACAGCCCAACTCTGGCTGTTATGGCCATTTGGGGAGTGAATGTGTGAATGGAAGCGCTCTTTCTGACTGCATCTTCCTCTCTTTCTGGAACTCTGCATTTAAAACTCAATCAATCTAGAAACTCTAGACTGTAATCTTACAGGGATCAGGAAGCCGCTAGGAGGTCCCAAGTCTCTCTGGACTGCGATCTGGTGTCTCTTCCAAGTGGTGGATGATTCTGTGCCAGACCTCCTCGGCGCTGACTTTGTGTCTCTGACCTTTAAGTTTTACCCCAGCAAAACAGAAACAGTGTTTGAGTGGATTGAGTAAGATGGCAAGCATTAGCACAGCTAGTGAAAAAGCTGGTTCACGGGAAGTAAAAGGCAATTACATTTTTAGATCATTGCGAGTACTTGTGTTTTTGCATAGCAGTGACAAAGGACTTACTTCTGGGAACTGGTCTGCAAGCCCAATATACAATTGCACAAAAGGAAAATGGGCATGAATTAGACATTCAAAAATTAGTTTACTTTTGTTCCCAATTTTAATGGGTATTTTCCATGTTTTGAATTTCTCCCTCTTTCTCATCTATGCTTAATATTGCAAAAACAAGGATGAGTTTTCCTGGTGAGGCAAATGTGTTACATTTCATGCTCTTTCTTGGTCATTTGCAGCATGGCATATTGTCTAGCTGTCTCAGTCTACTCAGGCCTGTTATGCTAGTAATACCATAAAGTGCATAATTGCACAACAGAAATTTCTTTCTCACAGTTGTAGAAGCCTAGACGCTCAGGTTCAAGTCTGGATTGACATCTGCTGAGCACTTGCTTGTGGCTGGTCCATGGGTAGAACTTTCTCACTGTGTCCTCACAGGGTCCAGAGAGCTAGGTCTTCTGAAATGTCTTGATAAAGATACCAACCCCATCCGTGTGGGCTTTGACTTGACTTAGGCACCTCTGTAGGCTCTACTTACAACATGTTCACTATGGGATTAAGAGTTGACATCTGCGTGGGGGTAGGTGTCTTGTATCCAAGCACAACACTAGTAGGTTGTCTGTGATGATGGGTGACAACATTTCTGGTTGTATGACATTCTTGGAACTTTCAAACTGTGGGCCTAGCATTAATTTTTATATTTCCAGCATCCATTCTAAAGCAGCTGAAATGTAGTTTTTGTTTCGCTGTGTGTGTGTGTGTGCGTGTGTGTATAAACTGATTGATTGGGCTGTGTTCCTACCTTTTTAGTTGTTCAGTAGCTGCTTGAACATCCAGTAATAGCTAAAGGGATGCATTGTAGCCTCACAGTCCTGATGGAGAATCATTTCTTCTTTTTGTAGACAAGGACACTAAAGCTCGGAGTAAGCTCATTCAACTCCCACCTACCCGAACGGGGAGAGAACCAGCATTTGACTGATTGTTTCTAGTCTAGAGATCCAATGATTTTCCTACTCTGCATTTAATTTTTTAAAACAGACTTGTATTAAATACTTGGGGAAAAAATGTTTAACTTAAGTCTTATTTTAAAACTCTATTGCAGGGCCCAGCGCGGTGGCGCAAGTGGTTAAAGGTCCTCGCATTGCACGCCCGGGATCCCATATGGGCGCCTGTTCTAATCCCGGCAGCCCCGCTTCCCTTCCAGCTCCCTGCCTGTGGCCTGGGAAAGCAGTCGAGGACGGCCCAAAGCCCAAAGCTTTGGGAACCTGCACCCGCGTGGGAGACCCGGAAGAGGCTCCTGGCTTCGGATTGGCATAGTATCGGCCCGTTGCGCTCACTTGGGGAGTGAATCATCGGACGGAAGATCTTCCTCTCTGTCTCTCCTCTCTGTATATCCGCCTTTCCAATGAAAAAATAATAAAAATAAATCTTTAAAAAAAAAAAAAACTCTATTGCATATAGTGAAGAAAAGCCGTATGAATCTGGGTGTAGAGGCCAAGTCTTATCTCATCTGCCAGTCAGGCAGTGGCAAAACTTCCATACTGTGTTCAGGCAAAACACATCCTAAGTCATCAAGTGTAAGGCATTCGTGTGCAATTGGAAAATCACAGAATCTGACTTAATCCCTACCTGTTTTTCCAATTTTTTACTTAAAGATTTGAGTACATGTTCAATGAAAACTACAAGCTTGGCAAGTGTTTTATGCAGACTTTGGGGACTGAATATGTAACCACACTCAAATGCTGAAGCCTGAACTCCATGTTGCAGCACTTAGCAAGCAGACATTAAATTTGTGTAAAGTCATGACAGTGAAGTGCTCACCCTATAGGAATTCTGCTCTCATGACAGTAAAATGCTCACTTGTCCACATGCTCTTCATTTCTGCCTGCATGCAAATAGGGAAGCCCATGTGGGGCACAGCAAGGGAGTGACGACCTGCCAGCCAGGGAGAGAGCTCTCTTCTTAAGCTGAAACCTACCCTGCAGGCACCATGGTCTGACTCCCAGCCTCCTCCACTGACAGAAGATGCATTCCAGCTATTTAGCTGATGAAGTCATGCTACTCACTTAGAACAGACTGAAAACTAACATAGTCAAAAGCAGCCTTCCTGGGAGAATCCATGCTGATTCAAGACCCATCCAATGTGTCTGATCTGTAACATTGGCACTGGCAGGCTTAGTTTGTTGGGGTTGCTCTAGCAAGATACCTTGACCTGGGTAACTCATAAACTTTAGATAACTGTTGCTTCTTGTTCTGGATGCTGGGAAACCAGTTCAAGATACCAACAGATTAGGTTTCTGGAGAAGACAGGCTTCTCCTCTACATCTTCGCATGGTAGAAGGAACAGAAGCTCTTAATCTCTATGCAAGGGTTCTAATCCCACTCATGAATAACTTCTATGTCTTCATCACTTTCTGAAAGCTCCAGCTCTTAATGCAGTCACCTTGGGTAGTAAATTCCAGCACAGGGCTTTTTGGGGATACCAACATTCAGAAGCCACACAAGCTAAGAAGGAGTCAGGTTCCAGATGCTTGTACTCCAAAGTAAACATTACCCATCCATCCTAAAAGAGCAAGATATAAAAAGTACAGCAGCCTTGATTGAGTTTTTCAGAGAGTTTATGAGAATATAAATTCTCTTTGGTTTTCATTTTCTTGTGCTATAAAATCAGGAGAGTGGAACAGAAGGATTCTGTGGTCCGAATCTCAGTTGGGGTCTTGAATCATCGTCCATATGCTAAAGGCTGGCCCCTGGAGTCTGATGTCGGTGGCACTAAAAGGATGAAACTTAATTCAATCAGGCGTTTGATGCTGATGTGTGATGGGGTCTTTGTGATGGGACCACAGGGATATAGACAAACACAAACCTGACTCTTGCCATGTGATGCTCTGTGCCACCTTAAGTATCTGCCTGCAAGAATGATAACAGACGCTAACAAAATTGGGCTGCCAGGTTTGGACTGTATGACCACCTGGAGTCATGAGCCCAATCGAACCTCTTTTCTTTACAGAATTAGGCTGCACTCAGGTGTTTCATCATAGTAACAAATAGTTGATTAATACCAAGACCTGGAGGGTCATTTTCACATTTTGGAGTTTATGAGGGGTTAGATCTTCTTGATTTTTATAGGACATTGATATTCAAGCCTGCATGTTAATACAAGTGAGGAAGTTTGAATCTCAACCTGCCCTGCAGCAAAACCATAGGTCTGGGCACGTGACTCCACTTCCAAATATTTTCATGTCCTCAAGTTGTTATAATATGAGATTATGTTCTAAACCCAAAAAGAAATTTCTTCCTGAGAGTACCTACCTTTGGCTACCTGTAAGCCTTAGCACGGGTCCCCGCTCTGTTACACAGACATCTTTGTCATCCTCCAAATTTCTGTTTCCACAGCTGTACCACATAATTTCAGGCAAAATTTAGCTTCACTTCTCTCCTAAAGAACCACTTCATAGTTAAAATGAAGAAGATCTTCAGAGGGAAGAGAAGTTACTCCATGCCTCTTCCTTTGCCAGCCCCTGGCATGGGACTGTGCATACATCAAGTGTTAAAAATCAATAATTCCATGACTTTAACAAATTGGTTCAGCTGCCTGCATCTATTGACTCATCTCTAAGGAACTTTTCCAATTATGACACCCAGGAATTCAATAGAAATACATCGTTGTGTCTGCACATTAAAGTCATGTGAAAATATCAACTGTATTTTCAGAAAACCAATTATAAAGCTGTGAAAAGGCACATATTTTATAGTGAAAACACCTGGAGGCCTACAGTGGGAGGAGGCCGGAGGACACCTTCATTCGATGCTGGCTGTCTATGTCAGCTGAGAACTGCAGGAGGCTCGCACTGTCTGTCCACTGTTGGATGAGAAAGTCACATGGGAGGAGCTCTGGCTGGGATTGCATTGTCTGCTGATTGAATTGTCTTGTATCTATTCCCTGGCAATAGCGAACACTTACGGAGCACAATTATTTAATTGCTCCTGTCAATTCTTGTTGACAAACTAAAAGTCAAGTCGTTTATGGTACAGATAAAGTGAGAGAGATAAACAGGAAATTAGGAAGTCTTACAGAGCTGTCCCCATTTACCCTAATGAATGCTGATTAAAAAGCTCTTACAGACTTGTTAGTATCTTCTTTATTGTGTGTGCTTTCTGAGCTTGCCTCACACTTCCTTTTTTGCCTGCTGGTGGTAAGGGGCCTCCAGGGATACCAGGGAAGACTTTGGCAGGCACAGAGTATTGGTGCTGGAAGGAAAGTCGGTGACTGTGTGGCCAGCACCTTTTCTAGGCAGGTGGGTGACTTGAGGCTTTGAGAGGGGAGAAAAAGTATGCAAGGGTTCTAACCAACCCTTCATCCCAAGCCCAGCTTTTCTCCCTACAAGGGCTCTGTTGCTCTCAGATGCTCCCTGGACCTTCAAAGTAGAAGCTGGTAGCCCTCAGGTTCTGGATTAAAACGTGATGTTTCTATTCTTCCTTCTCGAACCCCAAGAACTTTTGATCTGAGTTTCTCCACGGGCCCCTCCCCCCCTGTTAAAATGTTAAAATATGGAAATGTGGGACATGAGAGGCATTGTGACTCCATAAATTGGTAGTCATTCATACATGATATGAGCTATTAGCTTGCAGACAGGATGGGCAGAGAGGGAAAAAGAAAGAGAATGGGGAAGAGAGACAGTGACTAAGAGGGTGGTTTTAAGGTTTTGAAGAATGAAGAAGTTAGCAAGTCAAAGTGTGGGCGACCGCCCCTGGATCTCTGCCTGCCGAGCCCAGATGGGAGGCCATAGGCACATGGCACACTGTGCCCTTGGTTAACTGAGACCCCAACGTGTCCTGTTCAATTTGCATGCAACAAGAGCGATGCAACAAGGAGTGTCTCTTCCCTGCTCTTGTTTGAACTGTGCTAAGACTTACTTTGTGAACAACTCTAGGAAGTCAGATGTCACATTCATCCTGCTTTTCAGCAGGTAACCAGTCTGCCCTGAGACACAGCTCCCTGTGTCTCCTGTTCCCTCTGAGCTTTAACTTCATTGGAGGGTCCAGAAAGATAGACATATCCGTTAGCCAGTCGCAATGCTGTTGTTGGGTGGAAGTACTGTTGAGACCACCTTCTGCCCGCCCCCTTCTCCTATGTAAGCTTGTGGCCGCTCTAAAATAACCGGGCATTCTTCACCACCAGTTTGTCTGCAGTGTTTCTGCTGCACAAGACCACTGTCGCCTCACCTCTCGGTGGCCTCAGGGCCTGCTGGACACAAGACCCCCCGAGACAAAAGAGGTAGGGCTTGCCAGGAGCTTGGCCATTCCTTCAGGAGTTGACCATTTTTTAAAAAAGATTTATTTATTTTTATTGCAAAGTCAGATATACAGAGAGGAGGAGAGACAAAAACATCTTCTGTCTGCTGATACACTCTCCTAGTGGCTATAACAGCCAGAGAGCTGAGCCAATTTGAAGCCAGGTCTCCCACATGGGTGCAGGGTCCCAAAGCTTTGGGCCGTCCTCGACTGCCTTCCCAGGCCACAAGCAGGGAGCTGGATGGGAAGTGGGGCTGCCGGGATTAGAACCGGCACCCATATGGGATTCAGGCTCATGCAAGATGAGGACTTTAGCCACTAGGCTATAGCACTGGGATCAGGAGTAGATGTTTTTGATGTGGCTGAGTTCAGGCTTAGAATTCCTTCTTTCTTGGAGGACCTCAGTCTTTTTAAAGTGTTCAGCTGATTGGATGAGCTCTGCCCACATTTTGGAGGGTCATCTGTTTGCTTCAAAATTTACTAATTGAGTGATGAATCGCAGATAGCTGTATCCCCACAGTATCTCAGCGCTCTCTAAGCAAACACCTGGGTAGTAGGCAAATTGACACACAAATTGGGCTGTGTCACCTGCCTACAATGTTCTTAGCAGAATCAACTGCGTCAACTTTTACTAGCTGTCCAGGAACTCTTGCAAACTCACTTGACTTTCTTAACAAAGCATTGATGTTATTTTATGATAAGCAGATGCCAGTTTGAGAGACTGGAAATTATCAATAAAAAGCTTGTGGAATTATTTTTCATGATACAAAAATTCTGCTGATTGCTTCACAATTTATTCAACCCCTGTTAAGCCCTGTGAAGCGCTTCAGGACACCGAAGCTCTCAGAAGGCGGTTCCAAGGTCTACCAAAGGAACATGATTAAGATGCAAATGAGTTTCAGTGGGGTTACTTTTGTAATAGCATATATATAAGGCAACTTTCAACATGGCAGATGAAAGAAATCTGCCAGGAAGCTCAAGGACAGTTCCTAGCATGTGTGACTTTTGCGCCAGTGGGCAGTGTTTAAAAGCAGAAATCTGTGAAAGGACATTCTTAAGGTGGCCCAGTGGTGGCGCGGCCCCTCCAGGGCCCAGAAAGCAGGGAGAACAGGACTTCTCCCAATGCAAAGCCCCAACAAGGATCCAGAGAGCCGTAGGGTTGCTGTCTGCCTGTAGGGTGCAACAGAGCGTTTCAGCAGAGTCTGCCTTGCCAGGTCCTTCGCAATGGAATCCTTTGAGAGTGTGTGGAAGCACAGCTGAGGTTCCCCGCACCCCTAGCCTGTAGGTCCAGCACAGAGAATGCTGGTTTTCTCAGCAGTGGCTCTGGAGGGCAGAAGGCCCAAGAGCCTGCAAGCGACATCGGCTCAGCCTCAGCCTCAGCTGGGGGTACCCCACTAGCAGAAGCAGCAGAAGTGCCAGCCAGAGGTCACTTTTGCAACACACCCACTCCTTGACAGCTCAGAGATGCTTGAGTGATCTTTCATAAATCCAGAGTCCTCCTGATTCAGTCACCCCCTAAATGTTGTACCCCTCAAATACCTCCTGTGGAAGATTTTGGGCAAGAAGTTTCCAACACATGAAATCTGGAAGTACTGCTATATACCCATTCAGAATGGCGCACGGATGACTCTTCCCGCAGAACTTTTAGCGGGAAGAGTCATCCTGTTTGTCATCAGCCTTAGAATGCTTGAGATCTTCATTTCTCTTCTTTAAACTTTCTTCTCTCCTTTGAGCCTGTACGTGACCCCAAACAATCCTCTGTAGGACAGAAATCTGTGTCTCGGCCCCTAGAGTGAGATACCCTGTGGAGAGCCAGCAAGCTCCATGCCCCTTTGTGCGGCAGGGGTCAGTGCGGGAGCCAGCACTTAACAGAAGTTTACTAGATGCTGATGGGATTAATGAATTGCAGATGAACACCAGGAGCTATATGCAAGGCTTTGTGGAAGAGAGGCAAGTGTCTCACAAATAAAAATAAGTGTCTGCGACTATTTAAGAATTGGTATTTTTTATGATGTTGGTATCATAACTGGTAATGACGCAGAAAAAAAAGACAAATGTGTTAAAACATTTCTCTTGAAGTTTTGAAATGAACTGCATGTTTTCATTATGCAAATTCCGAATGTTGCGTCACAAACAACAGACCGTGGCTTTTTAGATTAATGGAAGAAGGAGCAAAATGAATCTTGGCTGTAGCTGAAAAGCGCTTGGAAAGTAATGTCTAAAACAGAAAGAGCTAAAGCACAAGAAAACCCCAAGACCAGCAAAGTCCTTTCAAACATGCTTGCTTTATTTTCAGAGCAAAAAGTATCCTTTTCCAAATGATATTCTTCAGGTTCATGAGTAGATTTGTTGAAGGTTTGTCAGTGTATTATTTCCCCGCCCCCCAAAAGTTGCTTTGGCCTCACTGATAATCTGCTTTGTTTTTTTCTCACATATTTTTTTTTGTCCGTCTATTTGTCATTTTCTGCATGTATGTTTTTCGATTTTTCTGATTTTCTATCACTTATTTTTAATTATTTATATCATACATACAAGGGACAAATGTATTTCCGGATTCTCGGTTCCAAGATGACAAACTGGAGGAACAATGACAGCGCTAAGAAGGGCCGCGGCCACGTGCAGCCCATGCTAGAGGGAGCGGCCATGAGAGATACCTGGGAAGTGAGCCCAGTGCCTACGTGCTTGGCTAGCTGTGTGTGAAGTTTGTTACTGTGTGGGCTGCGCCATTCACAGCAAGGTGGGCAGAAACCCATCTCATAAAGCCTGCAAGGGCCAGACGCCACCAGCCGGATTCAGACCTGCTGGTGCTGCTCCACAACTTCCACCAAGGGCCATGGAAACAGCATAGTGTTTAAGAGCTAAAGAAAAATTGTCCTCTGGAAAAATAATGGGCCCGGCAGCTAAAGTCCTCGCCTTGAATGCCCCAGGATCCCTTATGGTCGCCGGTTCTAATCCCAGCAGCTCCACTTCCCTTCCAGCTCCCTGCTTGTGGCCTGGGAAAGCAGTCAAGGATGGCCCAAAGCCTTGAGACCCTCCACCTGTGTGGGAGACCTGGAGGAAGATCCTGGCTCCTGGCTTCAGATCGGCACAGCACCAGCCGTTGCGCTCACTTGGGGAGTGAATCATCGGACGGAAGATCTTCCTCTCTGTCTCTCTTCCTCTCTGTATATCTGACTTTGCAATAAAAATAAATAAATCTTTTTTTAAAAAAATTAAAAGAAATATTATTCATTCTGGTGGTGCCTACTGCTTCTCATCTGGGTGGAATTTGCATGCTTCTGATGAATCATTTATCGAGCATATTTTCAATGCGCATTGCCCTTTCTTTGAAGTACATTCAGTTTTTTAATCATCCTGTCTATTGAATTGTCTGTCTTTTTGTTAGCCATTTTTAAGCCCTGTCTATATATTCTGGATCAAATAAATGTCTTCAAAATATCTGAATTCCTTTTTGGCTTTGCCTTTTGTTCTCTGAACACTTCTTGGTATAAGCCAATGCTCTTAATTTTAATGTTGTGTTCAGTCTTTTATAAAAGTAGTGACTTTTATGTCCTGCTTATAAATTCCTTTCTTATACAAAGACCACTAAATTATTTTGTGTTTTCTCACAGGAGCTATATTGTTTTTACCTATCACAGGTCACATATATACTTGTAATCCACCAGAATTGAATTTTTCTATAATGTCAAATGGGAGTTGGGTTTTGCTTTTCAAATGTTTGGCTTTCATTTGGATGTCAAATTGATCCATCAGCATTGATTAAACAGACTCCTTTTTCTTGTAAGCTGCATGGTGACCTTTATAACAAATCACATTTGGGGACCTGATTCTACATTGTATTATTTTCATTGCTTATTCTTGCACCAGCATGTATGCTCTTAATTATTATAGCATTATAATTTTTACTATCTGCTAGTACAGGTTCTTTGAATTTAATCTTCTTTTCAGAATTGTTTTGGCACTAATCCTGCTCTTTGTACTTTACACATTTGATTATTTTTAGTGAAGAACCCCTAAGGCGATTGTTCTGGTGCAGTGCACGAAGCGATCACCTGTGAAACCAGCATCCCATATTAGAGCATCAGCTAGTGTGCCAACTAATCTGCCCTTCTTTCAAAATGCTTTAGTTTTATGCGAAAGGTAGATTTACAGAGAGAGAGAGAGAGTCCTTCTATTTACTGTTTCATTCCCCAAGTGGCCACAACAGCCAGAGCTGAGCCAATTCAAAGTCATGGTCAGCAGCTACTTCCTGGACTCCCATGTGGGATCAATGTCTTGGGCCATCCTCTGTTGCTTCTCCACACCATAGCAGACAGGTGGCTTTCAAGTACGGTAGCCAGGACACGAACCAGTGCCCATACGGACAGTGACATTGTAGGTAGAGGATCAGTTTGCTTTGCTAGCATGCCAACCCCCACCTGCTCTGCATTTGATCCACCTCCCTGCTCATGTCTCTGGGAGGCAGCAGGAGAAGGTCCACGTGCTTGGGTCATGGCACTCAAGTGGAGCAGGGACTCAAACCCAAGTACTTTGATATGGGATATGGGATGTACAGCAAGTCAAGTAGCAGCTTAGCTTGCTGTACCACAGTGTTCACCCCCACAGAGATTTAGAGGTATGATTGAAACTATCTGTGCCAAGATAACAGTTGTAATTTTCATGTTTTTTGAAATTATTTTATTTGAAAGGAAGAGTCTTAGGCAGAAGGAGAGACTGAAAGAAAGATCTTTCATCTGCTGGTTCCCAAATGGCCACAATAGTGAGAGCTGAGCTGATCCGGGGCAGAAGCTAGGAGCTTGCTCTAGGTCTTTCATGTGGGTGAAGGGGTCCAAGGACTTGGGCCATCCTCTACTGCTTTCCCAGGGCATAAGTAGACAGCTGTATCAGAAGTGGAGCAGCCAGGATTCAAACTACTACCCATATAGGATGCTGGCACCGTAGATTGAAGATTAGCCTACTGTGTCACAGCACCACACCCTACTGTATTGTTTAAATTGTATTTATCCTATTGACCAGTTTGGACGGTGTTAGTATCCTTGCTAAATTGAGTGTATAATACTGCAATGTGCTATATAATTTCCATGCATTTACTCATGTTTTAAACAGAGTTTTATCATTTACTTTGTGAAAGTGGTGGTATACATTTAATTGTATTATTTTCTGAGACCTTAAAAAATTCTTCTAGGGACTGGTCTTGTGTCATAGCACGCCAAGCTGCCGCCAGCTGTGCCAACAGCCCATATGGGTGCTGGTTCATGTCCCTGCTGCTCGATTTTTGATCCAGCTCCCTTCTGTGTGCTTAGGAAAGCAGTGGGGGACGGCTCGGGTGCTTGTGCCCCTGCACAAGAGACCCAAAAAGGCATCTGGTTCTCAATTTCAGATAATCCATTCATCTCTGGCTGTTGTGGGCATTTAGGGAGTAAGCCAGCAAATGAAAGATTCTCTCTCTCTCTCTCTCTCAAACAAATAATAATTAAATGGAACTTTCCTTCATGATAATTAATTTCTAAAGCAAAAGCAAGTAAGCAAACAACAACAATAACAAAACAAAACCGTCATACCCATCGCATTGTAAGGTATATCTTATCACATGTATAAGAAAAATATGGGGCCTGGCACGGCATCTCTCCTCTGCATATCTGACTTTCCAATAAAAATAAAATAAATCTTTAAAAAAAAGAAAAATGTAGGAACAAAGACTACAAGCTACACAGTATGAATATGGAATTATTATATACTATTGCACTTGTGAAGTGTCACCTATGATGTAAGATTCAGGATGCGTAATGTGACATAGTATCTTTAAATAGATTTGTGACAAATTTGTGATGAGTATCGTTAACTCTGAAGTTTAAAAGATAAAAAGAACATATGGGTGAAGCTAATGAAGGGCATCTCTGATTGGCTCTAAAGGAAAGAAAGAAGAAAAGGACAGCTATAAGCTAGAGAAAGCGTTAAAACCTTTTTAGATACAGATGCATTAAATATAAACTGACTCTTTGCTTCAGCTAGAAGGCAGAGATTAGCAGATCAAGTACAAAATTAAGATATGGCTACACAGAGTCTATAATAATGGCATGTCCAATTTAGAGACAGGTTAAAATTAAGTTGGCTAACTATAAGACAGTTAGATAGTAAATTTAATAAATGTGAGATTACACTATTAGGAAACACACATGCCTAAGACAGGACTACAGTTTTGTAATAAACAGATACTTTATGACGTAAAGTTAAGTTCTTGAGTAAGCCATTACAAGGTAATAATCAGCTATTGTATTATGGTTTTCTAAAGCAGAACTGATCAGATACATGTACGTATGAGGATGTGTGGGTCACATGAGCATTCTGGATTCAACCAACTGGGGATTAAAAATACATTTAAAAGTGCCTTATTCATCAGGCACAGAGCTCGTTCTTATCATTAGTCCCTAAACAATGTAACGGCTGTTTCCATTTACCTTGAATTGGATATTGTTAAGTGTCTGGAGCTGAATGAAGATACATCAGTGTGTAAGGAAGCAAATAGGTCGAATGGTAATATGTTATGTCACATAAGGGCTTTGAGCAGCAGCAAAGTTTGTTATCTGAAGGGGATCCCGGAAACGACACCTTTCTGTACACACACACTCACACACACACACACAACATATATATAAACATATATATACACATATGTTTATATTCACCTATATCAAACAAGTATACTTCAAAAATCTGTGCAAAAACTAAATAAACATAAGCTCAGTTTTGTGCCAAAAGTTTTTGAAATCTCTCTCTCACACACACACAGATAAATGTCAAAGCACTTATGAAAATACACGTTTTGGGAAAATATGCATGGATTAAAGTACTTTTGCATAAATATGATTGCCTTTTAATTCCACTGTCCAGGAACATTTTCAAGTACTCTCGTTGTCAATGGAGAGAGATTTTTCCCAGGGAAACCACATTCCCCTGGGAAGACTAAGCCCAGTCAGAGCCCGCGGTGTCAGGAGAGGTGATGGAGCAGGTCCGTTCTGAAGGCCGGAGCAATGGAGCTGCAGGGAGCCCTTCCTGCAGTCGGGAGCGGGACAGCAGTTGATGTCCCAACGCAAGACTGTTTGGCAGGAAGTTTGCCCCTTCTTCACAGGGAGAGACTCTGCCTTTTCATCCTGGTCGGAGGCCTGCGGACAGTAGCCAGGGCATCTTCTGCCAGTCTACTGTGACACCCTCACAGGCACAGACCATGTGAACATGACTGACTCTCTGAGTAGCTCCTGCCCAGCCAAGTTGAGACATTAAAGTAGCCATGACAGTTCATAAAATATTTTCTAATTTTGTAAAGCTAAATATAGCGGCGCAAGGTTAGAAAGGAATCATGCTTGGATCTTGCGCCCCTTGCTCGGTGTTTCCCAGCAAGAGGGAAGATTCGCTGTACAATCAAGCACCGCATTCTCACTTTCATTCTCCAGTTCTTTGTTTTTCCTTTGCTTTTTTGGGACAGTTTCTACGTCTTGACTTAGCTCTTCCATATTTTAACTCATATGTTCATCCTTTTCTTTAACATAAATTTCAGCCCTTGCCTGGCAATTCCATCATCAGAATCACCCCCAGAAACCATTGCTATTGATGGTGCTCTGTCAGAAAGGTCACATTTTACTTGCTTTTTCACATTTACACTACATCTTTTTATTATGTGCTGTGTCTTATGAATATATGATCTGTATTGTAACCATCTGAATTAAATTCCATTTGATGCATTTTGTATGTGAGAAACATATTTTAAATGTTTGCCCATATTACCAAAGATGCTCTAAAGAAAGATGCTGGAGATGAACTGCACAGCAGACCCTTATAGCCTTCTGCCAACTGAACGATCCTTGAGGGCACGAATGTGCTGCTCACTCTATTAGCATGGGCCTCATGTTGTTGGGAAAGATAAACATTGATACTATATATGTCCCTAACTTGTGATCATCAATAGCTAGTCCAGGTAATCCTCCAGACAAACTCAGAAAAGACCAAGGAACCTGGAGTCTTCAGTTTCGGAGGACTTTTCCAAAGACAGCAGGGAAATGCCAAGGACAGGAGCCCAGCACCTGGGACCCTTGAGCTCGTCTCTGGGTACACACAGCATGGTGCCTTCCCCTTGTAAAGGCCCATATCCACAATGCTGACTGTCCAGGGTTATTCTCAAACTGACATGTCAGGATTCGGAGTTCACGGTATTTCATAAATAGTTACTGAATTCAAATAGAAGACTTATAAAAAGTGCTGAAAAGAACGACAACTCACACTTTGTGTTTCAGTGACAAGGATTCTCTGACGCATTGCCACTTTGCATGGTTCAGAGTCACAGGCTCTTCATTTGCAAAATGGAATAACATTGACCACCACCAGGGAAGCAGGAGCAAGAACCAAATTAAAGTCATAAAATAATCAGCCCCATCCCCGGAAACAATTCCGAGGAGAATTTTGTGTTTAATTCTGATGTTATGTTCTATGCCTCTGTAACAGATGCTTTATGCCCTCCTTTTCTGAAGCTTTAGGAAAAGGAAAAGATAAAAGGAAAGACAAGAGAGGAGAGGACAAGGAAAGCCACAGCGTGCTTCCGCGGAATCCGCCTTCCTGCCCCTCACACCCGTTACCACTGCTGCCTCCCTCCCAACCATTTCCTTGTCTCTGTTTTCTTTCTGCTTCAGGCTCCAGCGGATTAACTACAGCTGAGCATTAGAGACTCGGATGAATCCTCCTAAAGCAATCTCATCACAGATGGTTGAGAGCCACGCTGATTAGAATGCTCTCTGCTCCTGTGCCGGGGACATGTTGGAGGTGAGAGGAAAAGAAACAAACACCCCCTTCCTAAGCTGCGGATTTCCCAGAAGGTACTAGGAAAAGAGTCTAAATCAAGGTTAAAAATGAATACATTATCAGTTTCATGTTTACCCACAGGAAGGTCTTATAAGTTAAGAAGAAAGTAATATCTTTGAGGAAGTTCCTATTAAAAATCAGTTATGAACAAAATCCGATGGCATTGAATGTTTGCATTAGATAAGCTCCCCAAAGCTGCATTCTCAAAGTCGAAGGTTTTATATTTTCATTAGTTTTCCTTCTTTCCATTCTATGCATGTAATAACAAGGTGTGCTGAGCGAAGGGAGGGGATCAGAACAGCTGCGAGGTCACACTGTCACCGCAGGCCATTCTCACAAACATCTCCAACTTCCTATTACTTGCTTAGCAGCCGTGGGGTGAAGACTGCTCCCACCCTGTCCGCTCTCCTACTCCAGCTGTTCCTGTCCAGGGCTGGTTCTGCCCTAAAGCTCCCCCGGGGCAATTTCCATATCAACTGTACATTTAATGCCACCCCTTGGATTCACCCTCCATTTTCGATATGGAATTATGTTTTCATAAAGTGAAAATGTGGTTTACTTAAAAAGAATCTTCCAATTGCAACATGGCAGTAACAAGCATATGGCAAAGATCTTCCCGTTCCTCCTGAACAGGATCCTGCAGCGTTGACATGGGCAGTTTCTGCACTTGCTGCTGTGGCTGGTACAGGTGGGCTCTCAGCAAGTGCCCATGGTGCTGTGGGAGTTGACAGTCTCTCCTTGTGGCACAGCAGAGAATTGTTCTACGCATGTTGGGTTTCATGTGGGTAAAAATAAACTTACGTGATGCTGTTGATATTAGGTACTTTCTTTTTAATTTTTGTATTAGATTTTTGATAAACTTTACATAGTTAATTAAGGTAAAAAGGTTCAAGGGCTACAGGAAAGTGGATAAGACTATTATTTCCATATTGTTTCATTCATGTTTAAAGGAGGCTATTAAGGGAAAAGGCCCACCCAATTTCCCACCCTCCCCAGGTCCCGCATGTAGGGTATGCTCCAAGCTTCTTGCTCAAGTGGTTTTGATAGTTCACCAGTTATAAATCACTGCCAATCTTGCGACTGCAAGCATGATAAGGTCTTTGAAAAATCCACTGATTGACATAGTCCATCATAGAGTCTCCGTTTGCCCCATATTACGCTGCCAACATATAGCTGAGATGGTTGATTGACCTGTTCTGTTTGCTATATTTTCTTGGTTAGGGTTCTGAGTCCAGCATTTTGATTGGGGAGATCTCCAAAGAAACTTTGTCTGAGGTGTTCTCAGACCAGACTCTTGTATGTGCTAGCAAGTACAGGGCCCAGCACAGTCCATTGCCTGGATCAGCTGGTGGTTGCAATTGCTGGGTTGGTTCTGTTTTCACTCCCGACTTCCACTGGAACCAATGGGTGTTGCAGTCCAGCCTGGTTCTGCCCAGCACATACTCGGCCCTTGCATAAACCAGTGGGAGCTGCAGCCTAGTCGGAGTCACCCACAATAACCCCCACCAGGCCCACCCCCCTACCCTGGTTTGCCAGTATGTGTAGCAGTAGTCCAGTCTGTCCCACACCCCATTCCACCCCAGCCCCTGTCCTGGTTTTCGTGCCCTCCGGTAGAAGTGGTAAGCCAAGAGGGGATGAGCCCACTATTTCCCTCCCAGACGTCTCCCACACCCAGATTATGCACTCTCCAGGTAGTTCTGTGGTTTGACTTGACAGAACTAGCCCCCAGTGCCAGCTTCTCCCAGCTTGTGCTGTGGCTAAGCCCAAACAACCCTCACCCACTCTAATTTTGTTTGCACCTGTAGGAATAATCAGCTCAGCCTGGCTTTTCCCTGATCTAGTCCAAATGAGGTGTATACACGTTATAACCCTGCTTAGTCTGGTCTGCCCCCATCCCAGCTCATGCTCTCCAGTGGGAGTAGCTGTCCAGCAAGGGAACCACCCCTTATTCCCCGGCCAGCTCTGCCCCTTCCCTTCTTGGTTCTCATGAGTGCTGGTTGGGTGCTGTGGTCACATCCAGTACAGGCAACCTCACCTTGGCATTCTGTATTGTGCACTGGTCTTTGTTGCGACTGAACCCAGCTCAACCCACACTGTTCTGGTGCTTGGATTTGCCAGTGGATAACATGAACTGGTTCAGCCTGGTCCTCCCCTGACCCATGCCAAATGTATGCCAGTGGATAACTTTCCATGGCCTGTTCTGGGCTGTTTCCTATCATGTTACTTGTGCTTACCTGCCAGGTCTGTGTCCTGCCAGAAAAGTTGCCCAGGCTCCTCCATCAGAACCTCTCCCAGTGCCAGATTTTGCACATATCAGTAGGTCCATGAGCCAGCCCTACTTAGTTCACCTTCTGTCCTAGCAGGAACAGTGGCTTTTTCTGACTGGCCATCAACCCAAACTGGTTCTTACTGTTGGATGTTTCAGCCAGCCATGGCTTGTCCATACCCACATATGGCTCACACATGGCTCAGTAGGGGTTGAGACCTTGCCTAGTCCATCCCACATCTACCCTGGTCCTCCAAGACACCAGAGGGTGTTGGAGTCTAGCCCGGATTGGTGCATCCAATCCCAGTCCACATTTGTGCCAATGGAGATAACAACCGTTTGCCATTCAGAATGCAGCCCCCGTTCCAGCCCACACACCCCTTGGTGGGAACCTCAACCCAGCTAGGGTTGTCTCCTTAGCACCCCAACTGGGCCTGTTCCCAGCCATAGATCACATGCCTGCCAGTGGTTGCTCTGACTCAGCTTGGCTCCACTCCTCACCTGTCCTGACCTCTGCCTTAGACCTATGGCTTAGCGTTCCTGGCTCACGCAGACCAGTAGGTGCAAGAGCCTAGCTCGGCATGACTTCTGCTCCCTCCTGGTCTCTAGTTTTGCTTGTGGGCTAAGGTTTGCTCTGTCTTGCCTGATCTACCCTGTTCCATTACCAACTGACACATTAGCCAGCTGTTGGAGCTACTTTTCCCAGCTTGTCTGACCCTCAGATCTGGACCACATGTTCACCAGTGGGAGCTATGACTCACCAAGGGAGTTTCCCAAGTTCCTCCACTTAATCCACTCCCAGACCCACTCCGCATACATGCCATTGGGTTTAGGCCAGGTTCCGGCAAAGTCTGGCCTTCCATTTGGCCTTGTATGAGCTGGTGAACGTTGCAGCCCAGCCCACCCCCACACCCTATTCTGGATGCACATTTGAGTGTTACTGCCCTGGATAGTTCAGACTGTTAGGGGTTCCTTTACCTGTGACTCATGGCAGGCTTCTTGGTCACACCTAACTTAGTCCATCACCACCCAAACTCTTGAGCTAAACAGTGGGTCTAGAATTTCCACAAGGTTTGACCCACACAACCCTCACAGAATCTACCCCCCAGTTATGGTTCTTGAGTGCTAGTTAATGTAATGGCTTGCTTAATGTGACCCTTCTCCTGATCCATCATCATGTCAGGTAACAGGATATGATTCTGCTGGACAAGCCCTGAGCCATAGCTTTAGCATGGACTGGTATTTGAAGGTCAGCATTGTTCAGTGATTACCAGTTTTAAAGGAAGAATTACTGTCGTTGGGAATCTTTAGGATTGCTTCATGTCCTAGAAGCACAATGGGTTCAACCTGGAACTACCTAAGCAGCGATTCAAAGAACCAAAACCCCAGAGCTCCCCAGTCGGACAACCAGCAGGCGGAGGCTGGCACCAAATGGCACTGGCCACCCAGGGACAGCTCACCACGTGCACATGGTGGCTGTCATCTGGGATCCAGGCATGAGATGCCCAGTCCTGAGACCCACCAGCAGGTGGGAGGCTGCTGGAAGTTTAAACTCCCAGGCCCAAAGTCATTTTGCCCCTCCCCAATCCCATTCACCGCCCAATGAGTTCGGCGGGTGGGTCCCAGACAAGCCCAGTTACAGATACCTCCCCCTCTTGGTGTACTCACCCTGAGGGGAGCAGCCCCCTGTGGTTCTTTCTTATTGTCTCAGCACAGGCTGCCTGATGCAGTTGGTAGCAACTTAAGAAATTCCACAAAAGATGCCTTGAATCCCAGCCTAGGTGAAAGATTAGAAGCTCTGTAATCCTGGTTTAAGCACTTAGCTGGCAAACGGGGCCACACCTACTACTGTGCCAGGACTTATGCACTCATTGCCCACTTGGGTTTCTCTTTCTCTGAGTTGCACATCTTACTTGGTGCTCACTTCCTGGTCTGCAGAAAATGGCCTAATCCTCATAGCATGACAATTGGGCCTTGACCCACCTGAGTTGAGTTTTTCCTCCAGCCTTAATCCTGCACAAATTACCCAAGCTATATTGAATAATCTGTATTTATTCAAACATTTCCTTGCATCCCACGCCTCTGGTATTCCCTTCTCCTGGCCCCTCTGTCATTCCAGCATTTCTACCTACCAGAAGGACCTCTCTATTCTTGCACTTAACCCCTTGCTCTGTCTCATACATCTGTTAATTCAGAAGCCCCTTTTCAGTGCCTGATATAAAATGCTACGAAGCTGCAGTGCTCATGCTGAATTCTGGGGTTTGTTTGTCAAATTCCAAAGCATGTTATTCATATGGTGTTGGTCTAAATAGCACCAAAACTTGTGGTAAAACAGAGTGCTTCCCACTTCTCACCCACAATGTCTGTGATCACAGACAATGTCTTCTGTTGTTTTTGCTTCTATTGAATCCACTGTTGGCTTCACTACTCTAGGTGCTCCACTTGAAACTGCATTTCTTGATGTATTTCTCTCTTCTCATCTATCCTTGTCCCATTTTTGAGATTACTGTTGTTAATGTGTTAAGTTCTATTGATTATCTTTACATCCCTAATAATGTTTAACCTCTTTTTCTATTTCTTTTGGTAGTATTTATTAAATGTCGCTCCCTTTCCCTTTGTGTCTCTGGTCCACTCCTAAGACTTCCTTCTGGAGGCAACTCTTATACTGTAAGTAAGTTCATCTTTATATTATGCTCTTGGCCCCATCAAGTCCTCTGTGGCTTATTTGTTCATCTGAACTCAGTTAATCTCCTTATCTCAAAACAAGATACACCTCCCCTAACTCTCTTGCCTTTGTTTCTCTACCTTACCCTGTGCCTCCCATTTCACAGTCTGTCTGAGCTGCTTTTAGAACCTAAGGAGAAACCTCTTATGTTGGGAGGGCTTCCAGCCAAATCTGTTTTTTCTCCTCCTTTTCAGCCTGTTTTCTCTGCTATTGCCTAAATCATCATGAAAGCATGACAACCGAGAGCTGACTCAGGGACTGTCCCGGGCACTGTGTGTAGAAAAAGAAACATAGTCTTGTAAGCTAAGTAAATCAGGAAGCACCATTTTTCTTTGCAGACACAGATTAGACTTAATGGGCTGAATTAGTAAATCCAGAAAGGAACTTGTCTTGGAGCCAAGGCCATCATTTTTATAACAATGGGATGTTTTTAAGGCATAATTCTGCAGTCCTTATAACTCAGAGCTGCCAATGAGCAGGAAGGATAGATAAAAAGAAACAGCCTGTTTCTTCTAACCCAGCGCTGGGAGGAAAAAATCATTGTAAGTTTCTGATTCAAACTAGCCAATTATTGCCTGAACAACTACAGTCAGATATCTCAACTGACAATCAATAATCAATTCATGATCAATGTAAAAAACTCACAGAAAGCCTACTGAAACTAATTCAATCAAAACATGCATTGATATAACATCTTGAACCCTATATATCTCTATTGTTAATGGCTTATGTGTCATCTCTCATATTCACTACCCTCAGCCTTCTGAGGGTGGCGATTATATCTTCAATACCGTTGTCACACAGTGAATAGCATTGTCTTGCCTAGGTCTTCTCAGAAAGTATTTGGGCAATGTGGGATGAATCTAACTTGTTGGATTGCAGTGATGTACTTGAAGGGAGCTGAGACTAGCGTGACAAATGAATTGATACTGACCGTCAAGTTGAGGGTGATGAGGGAGGGATAAATGATTTTGTCTGGAGTTGGCAATGTCAGAGAAAGTATGAAAGTAGGAATCTGAAAGAATAGATTAGATACAGAAGTGTACATTCCAGGCAGTGACGGAATTCAGTAAACTCAAGGTACTTGACCTTGCACAAAAGTGTGGGATGATTTCTACTTAGGATTTGAAAGGAGGCAAGAAAAAGATGAGATACTGTGTCACATAACTCTCTCGGTAACCATGGGAAATTTATTTTTGTTTCCTGAATGTCAGATTCCTTTTCAAGAAATCAGCAATGACAACAGAGAACTGTGCAGAATAGCCATAACAAGGCATTAAACATATTCAGCATAGTTCCATGCTAATATAAATGAATATAGGCATTACAAAACTAGGATTATATTTTCACATTGGAAAAGGAAACACATGCCAAATTTAGAGAAGTCTAAATACTTAACTGTATGGTCTTTACTTTGTCTTAGGAAAAAACATGAACGTCTCCTAAGAAGTGAGTGGCCTATCTTTGTTGAATGTATCAAAAAGCATTGGTGGGTGAGCTGTAGAGAGCCAAGGGTCGTGAAAATCAGTTGTATAGAAATTAATGGTTCCTCATGCATCCCTGCTTCCAGATGAAAGATGGATTCCCAATGAAATTGTTGGACATGTGTAGGCAATGGGATGTTGGACTGTCTGACATTGTCTGTACCAACAATGCCAGGGTACACTTAAATAAGAAGCTGATAGGATTATGATTCCTTATGAAGGACTACACTATTGTAACAAAATGAGAAAAATCTGATGGGGGTGGGAATGTGGGGGGGAATCCCAGCCTATACAAAATTGTACCATGTAATTCAAAATTCAAAATAAATATATATTTAAAAAAGGAAATTAATGGTTCCTGTGAGAGGCACTAAACATTTTTACTGAGGTAGCAACAATGGGAAGGAACATGCTCAGTTGTTGAGAGGATAAAATATGGAGAACTCATTACATTTCATGGAGTAAAATCGGATTGAGAGTAGTTTGCATGGGGGTCCGTGCCCAACATGATGAATTCATCCTGTTTGCTGTGATGAAGAAGCAGAGTCATCCTGCTGACTCTGACGAAGGAAGCTCTGAGTGATATTTTGAAGTCCATGGTGCTTGGGGTTTCCACAGCCAATTTGTGAGCTGTGTTGTCAGGAGGCTCACACTGGAAGGAGGGACATGATTGTGGAAGCCAAGAAGATCAGACTAAAGTGGTTTGGGGACGTGAATCTTGGTGCCTGTTCTCTGGATTCTTGCCTTCCTGTTCAAAATGGCTTATCTGGGGTTTTATGCTACTCCATAGCCACAAGCGCCTTGATTAATATGTTTACTACTAAGTAGATCAGGAGAATAAAGGAAGAGGGGACGTCAAAGGCAACCCAAGGGTTTAATCTGGGTGGCAAAGTGGATCAGGAAGTCAGTCACTGAGTTAAGAACAGTGGAAGAGGTGTGAGCTCAGAGACTGGGTGGAGATTGCAGTGTTACACATTCTGGATCTAAGATGCCAGCCTAATGCTGTTAAGAAAAAAAACCCAGGGAGCAATTTGCCACACGGAAGTGTCCACCTGGATTTAGATATGAATGAGTGTGTCATGTGTATCAAGGCAAAGTCAACAATGTGTGGAGGCTGGGACCACCCACAGAGACAGCAAGGTGAGCATGGATGCCGGAAACTGACAGAGATGCTCTACAAGCGACACACTTAAGGGAGGATAATCCCAGTTAGGTATGTGACACGATGGCTGTGAGAAACAAGGTCCAATGCATGCCTCTTTTTCTTTAAGTGTTCCATGTTAATGAAGCACACACGAAAGCAGCCCCCAGAATGGAGATGAAGCGAAGATGCTAATGAAACCTACAATTTCTAGCAGAAGGTAAGACTATTCATGGTGCATTCGGCCCTTAACCATGGCATACCAGGGCAGAGGGATGCTCAGAGAGCAAGTGCATACGGGCAGAACATGTGCTGTGTTCCATTTTACCTTGAGCCACCCTGCAAGGCAGAAACAAAGGACACTCAGAGACTCCCAGCCACCAGCCAGAAACCAGTGGTTAGTATGCAGCAGAGTGCATAATTTCCACTATGACATGTGGTATTTATTAAGAATATCCACAACTCGTGGGCCTAGCATGCATGGGAGCCTAAAGGCTGAGGTCTTTGCATTGCATACGCTGGGGTGCCGTATGGGAGCCAATTCGTGTCCTGGCAGCTACACCTCCCATCCAGCTCCCTGCTTGTGGCCTGGGAAAGCAGTTGAGAACTACCCAAGGCTTTGGGACCTTGTACCTGCAGGGGAGACCTGGAAGAAGCTCCCGGCTCCTGGCTTCGGATTGGCTCAGCTCCAGCCATTGTGGCTACTTGGGGAGTGAACCAGTGGATGAAAGATCTCTCTCTCTCTCTCCTTCTCTCTCTAAATCGGACTTTCTGATAAAAATAAGTAAATCTTAAAAAAACTCATATAATTCTTATAGAATAACTACTTTAATACCTATTTTGTCTTACTTGCCTACTGCTGCTGGCTCACTTTATACAGTTCATGAGCAATTTAGCACAGTGCAGCATGGGGAAAGCTGCTGAGTAAAGGCCTGTAAGGGAGAAAGAATCTCTATGCGATAAATGTTGGCTGCATCACAGATGGCTTCTGGGTGCCCAGGATAGCTTCAATTGTTGCCCAAATATCTACTTCCCTCAGGCACATTTTGCAGGTTAATTATAAGAACCTCAGGGAAACAGAATTAAAAGAGGAGCTTATTTAGGTGCAAAACTGATTTTGAAATGCCTGTATAGCTTTTTCATAAGATGCATCTTCCATGAACTTTTTGAAAACCTCCTAGGATACGTTGCTTTCACTTTTTTCTTTTTTTGCAACAGAATAAGCTTCTCTTTGGATTCCATTTTCTGCAGACTGTCTGAATATCCTTTCTGTTTGGATCTGTTAATATTGGGCTCAGCACTGTGGCTTATTTTGATCCTGGGATATTGACAGACTCAAAACTCAAGCTTGAACTGTGACTGGGTATCTGACCTCTTGCACTTCTGTTACCATGAGGAGGGCTTACTCTGGGTGACCTGCTGGCCCCAAACACTGTGAGTGTGAGCGTGAGAGCTTAGCATTTCATGTTGCTGTATTCTCTCGAGTGTGCAAGGCTGCAGTGCATGACCAATGTGGGCGTACTTGATGTCAGTTATAGTCAGAGGCTGGTACTGTGGCTCAGTGATTAGGCTGCTGCTTCTAATGTCAGGATCCCTTATCAGAGTGACAGATCAAATCCCGGGTCATCTGCTTATGATTCAGTTCCCTGCTAACGTGCCTTAGCAAGCAGCAGAAGATGGTCCAAGTGTTTAAAAGTCCCTGCAAGCACCTGGCTCCTGGCTGTGGCTCCACTATTTGTAGCCATTTAGGGAGTGGATGATCTCTCACTCTGTACCGGATAGATAGATAGATAGATAGATAGATAGATAGATAGATAGATAGATAGATAGATACTTTAAAAAGGAGAAACAAAACACCACATTCACTAATGATTCTAATTTAAAAGTCATCTTACATTTATTAGTCAGTCACTACACTGGGCTGCAAAATAAACTTTACATGGCAGGCAGAGGCCTGTTGTCACACAGTTCCCAGATATAACAATATAGTAACAGTGCTCAGGTGGCGCATGCCCAGGAGACACGAGAACCGTAGCAGGTTGTCATTGCTTTGTGAATTTGTGATCAAGGAAACATTTCAGGGAGAAGTAAATGTTACAAGTTAACATTAGAAAGTCACGTTATAAGCCAGGATAGGATGACTTGAGGGAAAGAGAGAGACAAAAAGGAAAAAGAATAGCACACGGGCAGGTGTATGTGAGATGCTGGGAAAGAGAACAAAAGCTACTAGGGAGCATGAAGGCAAAAGAGAGAGCAGCAAAGAATGAGTGAGCTTTGCTCATGTAAGCCTTCTTAAGAGAACAAGGAGGGAAATTGTTTTATTAAGTTTTGTAACACTCAAATATTTCCACACCCCTCCCTTGCAAAATTACAAATAACTTAGTCCAGCTCTACACCCAATTTGCAAATTTTAGGGCAAGACTTAAAAAAAAAAAAGAAAAAGTAAACAACCTATGAAAGAGCCCTTCCAAAATCAACAGCCCATCTGATGATGAAGTACTAGGTCATTTCTGATGCGACAGGGACTCGTTTCATGCTGCTGATCAACACACTCAGAGAGCCTTGTGGATAATTTCATCTCAGGGTGCCAGTGTCTTCCTTCCTCAGCTCTGCACTGCCTGCGTTAGATGTTGCCAGGGGTAACAGAATCTGTTCTAGAATCTGACAGCTTGCTAGAGCTTACAGAAAGGAGCAATAGGAGGAGATGGGCTTCTCCACAGCAGTCTACGAATGCTATGAGGACAGAAACCAAGTCATTCTTGTGCATGACTCTCATTTAATAATGCTTGGCAATAATGGTTACATAATTATTTAGACCAAACTATCATCTAATTCTTCCTTCCAAGGCATTTATGGAGCTAGAAGATGTGGACAGAGAATAAGATAGCATGGCCAGAATATAATGCTACTTTGTAGGACTCGATACATGTTGGTGGGTATAGGAATGAATGAATGAGTGAGTGAACTGATGGTGAACACCAAGTTAGCCAGTCCATGTCTGCTTCCCTTACCGGACTGCAGGCTTTCTGATTGCTGCAGCTCCGAGTTGGGAGATATCCCCTGCTCTTAGTTACGTCTCAAATTCAATGCTTGATGTCAGCTCTAGTGAAAGAATAGGAGAGAGGACAAGTGGGTCATCGGTGCAGAAAGCTCCTCGTCCCAGTTGTTCCTTGGGCATCTTCTAGGACCTTGGTGGGTTGTATTTCGCAAGCTGAATTTCATGAATGAGAAAATGTCCTTGGCTTCATTTGTAGTACGAGCTGACTGTTTACTTGTCTTTTTGATTTAAATAACAGACATTGCGTCACCCTATGCATCATAGCTCACCTCCACTGATTTCTCAAAACACTCTGAGTGTGGGTTCATCTGGGAACCTTGAGACCTGATGATGAAAGTGTCCTGTGAGTTTGCCAAATAGAGGCTGGGTTTGTTTTTTTCACTCCACATTCTGACAAAAGGTTAAGCCTGAGACCTGATCTGTACTGGGTATGAGGTCTGAAAAGAAGGATGAGACGGTGAGTCATTTTAATACTTACTACTTCTTAGGCAAATCAGAAGCAAGTATTTTTAACCAACAAAACACTCTCAAATACACACTATTATTCTGGTTCATAATCCTGCTGAGAAAGTAGAGGCATGGAAAATTTAAATAACTTGTGCAAGATCATACACCCATTAAATAATTCAGTATTGAAGTAGCTTCTTTGAGTAACTCCTTCCCACACAGCTGGTTATCCCTGGCACTCACCCTAGGATCTCAAACTTCCTTCTGGGAAAGGTGGTCCAAGCTACAATATTATCCAGATCTGTTGTCTGTCATTTCCTGTTCTTTCCTCTGTGCCCTCCACTGCCTCTTCTCTCTCCTAGGAACTTTTCTGGGAGATTCATTCACCCAGTAACACTAATTTTTGTGATTTCAATATTAGGTAGCAATACCCTCCGGCAGCAGGTCTAGTTCCCCAGTAACTGCCCACTGTGCTAAGAAAATGTGTTCATTGCAAGGAGTATTAAAAAGGGTTTTAAATATGGTTGCACAAGGGTTATAATATCTCCCCCAAAAATCTACAGACCACATCACGGACTGCTCAGCAGGCTGGTGAGATTCAGCGAGACCCACTGCAGGGTCAGAGCTTTGGGCAGGGTGGGGTGAGGGAGGAAGAGGTCCCCTCAAGGAGGTCCTTTGTGACACTGGAGGTGGCGAGCAGTAAGGGTCATTTCTGGGGCAGTGAGCAGCAGGCACAGACTGACCCATAAAGTCCAGCAAGACCAAAGAACAAAAGCGAGAGGGGCTCTATCAGAAGCTCTGGGGGAAGCATGGCCAGAACAGGAGGAGAGAGGCAGCTTTAAAGCATCTGAGGAAAGGGGCAGTAGCTGAAATATGCTGAAAGTAATTGGCCCAACTAAGACCATTATGTTCAGTGAAATAAGTCAATCCCAAAAGGATAAATATTATATATTCTCTTTGATATAAGGCGACCTTCATGCAAAATACAAGATCAATAGCTCTTTCAATAATATTTTTGCTACATCCCATGGGGTTTTGATATTTTTGTTTTTATTTTTATGCATTCAAAAAAGTTTTTGTTTTTCTTATTAATTTCCTCACTGACTCATAGGTCACAAAATAGCATCATTTGCTTCATGAAGGTCTTTGATTTTCATTTCTGCAGTGACTGGTCTTTCAGTAGAATGTTATTTACCTTCATGTTGTAAATTTTCTGTTTTTCTTTCTCTGCTGTTGATTTTGTTTTATGGATTTTCACTTAATGGAATGCATAGTAACTGTTTAGTAGAGACTATCACATACAGATGGAAAATGCAATGCAGTGTACATCTCTACTTCCAAATCAGAGATGAACTCCCAAAAAACTGTTAAATGTTTCTTGACAATAGGATGTTGGTCTCTGCCATTGGCAGGTCTACAATGTCAGGATACACTTAAATAGCAGAATGATGGACTCAGCACTGACTGTGAAGGACTATACTGTTGTAATGACATTGGGGAATTAGTGGGGGTGGGGATTTGGGAACGGGGAAGGGAAATCATGGAGCCTATGGAGCTGTATGATGGAATAATAAAACAAATGAAATAATTTAAAAATCAATTTTAAAAAAGTAATTGTGAGCATTGGGCGTTGTTGGAGGCCTGGGTAAATCTGCCACCTGGGATGCATGTCTGGCATTGAAGGGTTGGTTCAGGTCCTAGCTTCCTGGCTTCCTGGCTTCCCATCCAACCTCTTGCTAATGTACCTAGGGGAGCCAGGAGATGATCTCATGGTCTCATAGGTCCCTGCCACCTAAGTGGGAGACTCTGAAGGGGTTCTAGGCTCTGACCCAAAGGCATGGCTGGCAGAGCAGCCAGATAAAGCAGAGTTGAGATGAGTGACAGAAACACCATGGTTTATGGGATTCCCTGGGAGCGGTCCAGTCACCTCAGCAATGTTGGCAGCAATTACTATTTTCTTCAGGCCTTTTTATTTTTTTGAGAGAAGAAGTGTTTGGGGTACACTTAAACTCAGCTTAACCCTATTTTGGAAACAGGTATAAAGTTGGGGTGCTATCATTATTCAAAACCCAGATAATGTAGTTCTAAAAAAAAAAAAAGGAAATTGCTTCCCTAAAGGTATGTGAAAAGGCAGATTCCAAAGCAAGTAAATATAACTGGCCAATATTACTGCCCCAGCACATGTCTCAGGGTCGGACATAGCATATCAACTCAACACTGCAAACATTCAGTCATTCAGCCCTCACAACAACCCACTGGTTTATTGACCACCTCACTAATGAGACCACTCAAGTCAAAGCAGTTCAGGGATCCGCACAGGTGTGAGGTGTAGCCTTGTGGTCTGCACAGGCATCAAGTGGCAGGCTTGCAGTTACCACGCAGGCATTTGGGAAACAGAGTCTACGTTCTGCACCATCTTACGGAACTGCTTTTCACTCAGCTTAATGGATGCCTGAATAAAGCATTTGGGGTCATCAGAAATTAGTTACAAGGAGTACACAAGAGCGGGCAAGAAAGATTCTTGCTTACAGAAAGCAAGGCAGAGTTCTGGACAGGAAGTACCGTGCTGACCCATCCTAGCTTCTCACTCTGCACGTGTGCTCTCATCTGTTTACATTGGTGCTAGAAATGCCTTCTGATGTTTATGTCCCCAGATTCAAGTCGTACAACTCCTGGTTCTAAAAAGTATTAATTTTTACATGCTTCCTATTGAGCACATTTTAGGCCCTATACAAGGTTTACGGCCATAGTTCTCCTCCTGCCAACACATCCAGGGTACACCTGTGGCTTCCTAGGTTTGTGACTGTCAAGCAGTGTGAAGAGGTGGGGTTGGCCATCAATAATTGCAAACTCTTAAGGAGTAAAATGGAATTCTGTGAAACTGTATCTAATCCTCACCATAAAACCACTGAGATTGTTTTCACTGCTGTCATTTTTAGGATTAGAAAATGGAGGCCACAAGAAGTTAAATACTTTTGGTTAAAACATAATTTGGGGATGGCATTGTGGTATATAGTAGATTAGGTCACTGCCTGAGGCACCAGCATCCCATACGAAAATTGGCTTAAGGGTAGGCTGTCCCACTTGTGATCCAGCTTCCTGATGAAGTGCTTGAGATGTCAGTGAAACCTGAGTGGCACTTGAGCCCTGGACACCCATAAGGGAAGTCCACATGGAATTTTTTTTGCCCTTGACTTAGCTTTAGTCTGGCCCAGCCTGGACTTAGCAGCCATTTGGTGAGTCAATCATCGGGCAAAATATCTGTGTGTGTGTGTGTGTGTGTGTGTGTGTGTGTGTGTGTGTGTGTGTGTGTGTGTGTGTGTTGTGTGTGTGTGTTCCTCTCTGTCAGTTTGCCTGTAAAATAAATAAAAATAAAAATTTAATTAAAAGCAATATCTGGCATATATAGGTAAAGCCTGAATCCAACCCCTTGTGGTATTGGGATCAGACCTCCAACCCTTCCATCATACAAGGGAAAGCAGAGAGAGAAACCAACACAGCATTTGAACTGAATGAGTTTGAACTTAATGTTGCCTGAGCTTAATGCACTCTGATTAGCAGCTTGTCATTTAGTGTTTGCACATTGTATAATTATGTTTGTTGCTGGCCATAAATTAATTGTGCATGAGCCACAGTATATACAGTTAAGCACTGATTTTCCTTTTCTCCTTCCTTTCATGCCTGCAACAGCATTCATAGTTTGCACAAACAGTCAATCATGTCTGGGGATGTTGACTCGAGCATCTTTCCTTATCATAAAACTGCAACCTTAATCACCATTTATGCATAAATTTATCATTACAACCAACCTGAACAGAACTTAACTACTTTGGAATTTCATCATCCGGTGGCATGTTCATCTGTAAATGATTTACAGAGCTTTGTGTCCATTACAAAAATTTCATTTGACCTGTGTGTGTCATGATAGTAACAAAGGGATTTTTTCATCATGCTTTGGGGTGTGGTGTCAATTTTTAAGACTAAATTAACAGCAGGTGTCTGGGGAGGAAAGCCAAGACTGGTAGTTTAGGATACCCAGCTGATTTGAGGTTAGTCAAGGAATGAATGATTCCAGTAGCAATGTCTTGGTGAGATCAGAAGACCCGTAATGTAGGAAGTTGGAAATAATGGATCTAGTCTGGCAACAGAGGAGTCCTCTAAGCATGGCAACTCCTCCTGCTAGAGGATATAGGTCAGTTGTAGGTGTGCAGAGAACAGGGGCAAGTGGTAAGTGACAAGAAAAGCCAAGAGTCAAGTTGAAAAGCCCAAGGTGTTCAGGTGGCCAGGTTTTGGTGCAGAGGCATTCCCCAGCAGTTCACTGGTCAAGCAGAAGCCATCATGCTCTGTATTTCCATAGCATCCATCTAAAGTGAACCAACAAAGAGCAGCCAGGATGGTCAGTGCCTGCAGGCTGAGAATGGGTAAGAAAGCAACTGACATGTGAATGAATAACGAGAACTGAGTTTCTACAGTTGATTCATTTTCATGCCTGACTTTCCTGGGATCTGATAGTAACTTCACTTTCAGTCTTAATCATGTTGCTGACCAAGCAGTAAGTCAGTTTAGAAATGAGTTCTACTTGAGACAAGCTAATTCCTTGCCACAAGAGAAGTCTGGACAGGTAGTTGGGGTGAGTAACATGGCTATGCCATTTATTGAGTTTGTACTCTTAGGTGATCAATTTCTGCATAGATCTTGACCTCCTTATCTGTAAAATGTGCACAATAGCCATCGCATCTTATGGGCATGGGGATTATTAAAATGGTGCCATGAGTATAAAATGACTACACATGGTGTCTGATAAATGGCAGATGGCAGGTGCACATGGGGAAGGCGATGTTGCTGCTGGGACTCTGCCTGCCTGGTTACTGCAGCACCTGGGCAGCTCTCTCTCAGTTGCTTCCATCCCTAGGCTCTGTGGAAGCTTTCTGGCAAGTTGGTAGGGAGAGGACAGAAGTCCAGGTGTCGTGAAATTGTAAGAGGTTTCTGAACAGTGCAAACTATCCCCTCCATCTCTTTGCTCTCAGTATCAGAAAAATACTGGTGTTTTAACCTGATCCCAGGTCCAAACCACATTTACCAGAGAGGGAGCCTTTAGCCTGGGACTTACTCTGTCTTGATTTGGATGAATTCCCTCACCCTGTTAAGCTATCCCCATCATATCTGAGGACAGCTGGAGACTTCTTGCAAAAAATAGATGCTTGGACACTACCCTGGAGATCCTTATTAGTGGTTCTGAAGGTTCCTGAGAAGAAGTGACCTAGCTCTGCTGCAAGGGCAGCTACTTGGGGGCCATTGGGCTGCTGGCCCAGGAAGCTCTGGTGTGGAAGGTCTATGGACCACACCTGAGGACTCTGCACAAGCCCAAACAGTTCAGGCAGTAATTCACTGCTATCTCCCTTCTGCCCCACTTTGTCCCATTCCCCATATATAAGAGCTGGATATAAATCTTACCAATTTGCAACATCTCTGTGGTGTCTACAGAGCCAGGGGTTTTTCACACCTTTTCCCAGACACCGGGACTTGCCTGGGTGCAGATGGTCAGTTTCCTTTGGCTTCTGGGACAAGTCAGTCATAGTCCTGTCACTTGGGAGTCTGAAGTCAAGGTGGAGAGCTGTGCTTCCTCCGAAGTCTTGGCAAAATGGTACTTTCCTGCTTTTTCTCAGGATCAATTCCATAACACCTGTGCATTCTCTGACTTACATTTGGATCCCCTGTGTCTGCCCCCATCACCACACAACCATTTTACTCCTTTACCTCTTCTTATAAGAACCCCAGCCCTTGGATTTGGGGTCAGTCTCATTTAGCATGACCTCATTTTAGCAAATTACATCTTCAAAAATATTGTTTTTGTAAGTTCACATTCTGAGATTTGGGGCAACTGTGAATCAAAGGGTGGGAGGTACTGCTCAACCCACCATCCTTAGGATTGGGAGGCTCAACTCATCTGATTTAGCTTCCAATACAATTAGTGAGACCACTGTTGCATTCCTTTTGTTACATCTCCCTAGGAGACTCTGAATTTCAAATCACAGCTTTAAGCTTGATGCATTGCAGCTCCCTCCTTCAATTTTTAAAGCAATGTATTTGAAAAGCAGAATGATTGAAAGGGAAATCAGAGATCTTGCAAGCGTTGTTTCACTCGCTAAATGCTTACTACATCTGGGGATGGGCCAAGCAAAAGCTCCAAGAACCAGAACCCACCTCAGTCTCCTACAAGTAGAATGGATGCCAAGTATTTGGATCACCCTCGGCTCTCTCTCAGGTGCATTGGCAGGAAGCTGGAATGAAAGCAGAGGCAGGACTCAATCCAAGGAACTCTGATAATATGGGTCTTTTTTTTTACATTTTGTTATTATTATTATTATCATTTTATGATACAGTTCCATACTCCCTTATCCCCTCCCCAATTCCCTCCCCTCCCACCTAGTTCCTCTATATCATTACTAACATATAGTTCTTCCTACTCAGTCATATGTCCATCATTGCGGACATGGACAATGGCTGAGAGTCCAGAATCCTATTGTCAAGATATAGTAAACAGTTTCATTGTGAGTCCATCTTTGTCTGGAAGCAGAAATGCATACCACATGCATCCTCACATCTGGATGTTAGCCTTCATTTCACAGCTACTATACATCCCCTTAAATGAAAAGTCAGGATACAAAATCAACAATAGAAAGAAAAATAGAAATTTACAATGCCATGAAGTTAAATGACATGTTATTAGTTATGACAGTCTCCATTACACAGCTACTATACATCCCATTAAATGAAGAGCCACAAAACAAAATCAACATCCAGTAGAAAAAAGAAATTAACAACACCAAGAAGTTAAATAACATGCTATTAAATGATTAACGTGCAGCTGAAGAAATGAAAATCAAGAACCTTCTTGAAGAAAATGATGCCACTGCATGATCTACGAGTCATTGAATGATTTAATCAGAAGAAAGTGTTTTGAAGAGATGAAACCAAGAGAAAACAACAAAACCGATGTGATATAGTTTCCGCTGATCTTTGTTGCAGTGTGTCTCCTCCAGACAATAAACAGATGGGTTTTGTTTTTTAATCCAGTCTACTAATCTATGACATTTGATTGAGCTTAAGCCATTTACATTCAGAGTTTAAAATATAAATAGGTGGTATTTTGGTCCTGTCATTTTAGGAATGGGTTGTTCATTGGTTTAGTCTTCTGTTGTCATTTTACTGGAATGCTCTTCCCATTTGCCTTTGGTTTTGGTAGGTGCTATTCCTCTTCTCTGTCAAGAGAACATTTTGAAGTATCATTTGTAGGGCAGGTTTGAAAGAGGCAAATTCTTTTAACTTTTCTTTAGTGTGGAAGAATTTTATTTCATTTTCAAAGACAAAAGAAAGCTTTGCTGGATGTTATCCTAGGCCGACAATTTTTTTCTCTTAGAATCTGGAATATGTCACTCCATTCTCTTCTTGCCTGTAGAGTTTCCTGTGAGAGATCTCCTGTGAGTTTAAGTGGCATTCCTTTATATGTCAATTGATTTTTTTTCACATGCACATTTAAGGTTCTTTTCCTCATGTTCAATTGAAGAGAGCTTGATGATCATGTGTCATGGTGAAGATGGCTTTTGATCAAGCCTGTTGGGAGTTCTGTTCTCCTCCTGGATCTTGTTTCCCAATTCTTTCTCCATATTAGGGAAATTTTCCTTGATTATTTCATTAAATACATTTGCAAACTCAGCTTCTCTTTCTGCACCTTCTGGGACTCCCATAACTCTTATATTTGGTCTCTTACTAGTGTCTTTCAATTCTTGAATACTTTTTTTGGCCTGATCCAGCTCTGCTTCCAGCTTTTTGTTTGTTTGTTTCCCCCTGGTGACAGGAAATATCTTCCAATTCTGAGATTCTTTCTTTTGCTTGCTTCATTCTATTTTTGAGACTCTCCATTGTACTTTTAATTTGTTTTACTGTTTTCTTAATTTCTGATATATCAGCCTTGATTTGCTTTACTGCTTCCTTAAATTCTTTGAACTCCTGTATGTGTTTCTCATTTTTGATCAGAATCTTTAAAATGAGTCTTATGGATTCTGTGTCCCCCATTTTCTCAATGTCTTCCTCAGTTAACTCTGAGGTTGGCATAAGGTTTTGCTCTTTTGCAGGGGAGTTTTCAGCAATATTCATTGTGCCTTTGTCTCTTCTTTTGCTCTTGATCATTGTACTTCTGGTTAGCAGAGTCTTCTCCTTGGGGCAGGTTTCTAAGCTGTGTCACCACAGGTCTACAATGTGATTTTACTTATTGCAGTTGGCACCCAACTCTTTACTTGCAGTCACTTGTGCCACTCCCTCCAGCGTGTTCCAGGTCTGGGTTCTTATGTCAGATTTCCACCATGGTCTCCAAAGCCCCAGCTCTTGGCTCACCACTCTCCACCTTCTGTGATACCATGCTGAGATTGCACCGTTGTCTCTGCAACCTTTCTCCCACTTCCGGTTGGAGCAGGTCCCAGGATTAGAGAGACACCAGGTGTTCTATATAATTAAGTTGTTGGTGGTGCTGATCTTGTCTCAACCTGTTGGACGTTAGGTCTGGGTGCCACATGGACCTATTTTGACTGCCACAGTCAGTATTATTTTCCTGTGGGACCAGTGCATTCCAAGGACCTCAGCGAGTTCTTGCAAGCTCAGCACATGCGCAGTTCATTCTTGTCCCCTGCAGTCCTAAAGCTATTGCCACAGTGTGCAAAATGGCGCCTGACATTCCACCACTACAGTTCTTGATCTGCTGGCTGTCAGATATGAGGGCTACCCAGACCTGCCCCGGGTGGAACCTGTAGAATGCCACGTCGTTGCAGTTCACCGAGTCAGAAATGAGCTCATTCCCTCTCAGAGCATGCTCAGTCTTTCCCTTGGCATTTCCTCCTTACACAAAATGGCGCCCAATTCAGCTCTAGGGGGCTGACTGGGCTATGAAATCCACTCTGCTCTCACACTGCCGGTCTGAGATCTGCTGCTCTGTATCTGCTCCTGGCCAAATCAACCGGATCAGCAAGATGCACGGTTCTTTGTCTGGGTTCACCTCCCAAGCTCCCAGTAAAAGTTCCTTCCCACCTGGTTTCTGGTGAAGTTCTGGCTGCTCCTGGAGTTCAGATCGCTGTTAGCTGAATGCCGCTGGAGTATCAGTCAGTGCAACACCATGCCTCTGTGCCTGCTGCTTTCTTGAGTCTGTCAGTCTCCAGGTACCCCTCTGCTATTGTTCTGTCCTTTCCTATTTCCTAAAATATGTCTTCTCTGCTTCATCCTGATTAAATGTTTTTCTGTCTGTTTAAATGTGTCCTTACCGTATTCCGCCATCTTGATTCTCAAAAATGTGGTTCTTGCTTTGTGTTTATACATTGTCCTGCTATTTGTATTCTTGTCTTACTCGGTTGTGGCAGGTGGTAAATGCAGAATTTCCTAAACTTTGTTCTGTAAGATTGTCTTCTTATTTAAGATTCTTCAGGTATTCCTATAGCAGCAGTGGATCCCAAACAAGGGACAACAAGGAGTTGGCAATGGACCAGGTGTACACAGAAAAAAAGAGGACATTTTCCTGCACTGTCAGTGTGGGAATATTTTGGAGAGAAAAAAAAATTTTGATGAAAAGAAACATTGATGTTGAAGATATAAATGTTCAATCAATGTGGCTTTTTAAGAATAAATGCGGCCAATTTTAAACCCATTTCAAGCTTGCATTGTGCTATTTGGGTTACTGCCTCCTGCAGCTTCTCAAACATGATTGTCTCCTCTGCTTGTGTAGAGGCAGTTTTAGTCTGAGAGAAGACAGCTCCAAAGCTTTCATCTTTTGAACAAGACCATGTTTGATGCAGCTCTGCCATCCTTCTGTCCTGAGCTGCCCAATTTTCTACTCATTCCACTTCCATGCTTCTGCGATTTCAGGATCCCAGTCTCACATGCTCCTCCTCCTGTCCCTGCTGCCTGGCTGGTCCTTCTTCATCCTCTTGGACCTCTCATCTGTTCTAGGAACCCTTGTGAGTTCTAGGAAATGAAACTTAGTTCCCTCACCTGGTATCTTCCATGTGCTTAGCTGCAACCAGCTCTGTGTACATTCCTAGCCTCAGAACCTGGTCCTGTTGCTGAGACAAGGACCCCTTCTGTAGCTGTCGCCTGCTGAGACATCCACACACTGTGTCTCGGCTGTACTTTTTTGCCTCTGTCCTTGGGCTTTGTCGGTATCCCTGTATGTATCACCTGCCTTCTGTGAAGACAAGCACCTTGTAGGGCTTGTACTTGCAGAGATCCTGAGTCCATACATGGATGGACAGACGAACACGTGGGTGTCTGATGACTTTGGATGTGCTGCTTCTGTCACATAGAGGTAAAGCTTCAGTAAAAGAGAGAACAACCTCGTGTGCCAAACGTTTGGTTGAAACCAAGCAGAGCATTAGAGTCTGTAGGCCTGTGGTAGTCAGGACAGAGACACTCAGGGATTTCAAGACAGAGAACCCAAGTGGGAACTCTGCTGCATGCTTACCTGGACACAGACCTACCTCGGAGACAGTGCCAAGTATTTAAACGATACTTAGTGTGGATGTAAGGGCCTTGTGCCTTTACACGGGGGTTGTTCTTCCTTAGGCTGCTGTTGTATGATCCATTGCCTTAGTTGTTCTTAAGGGAAGAATATACCTGCTTTGATTGCAGTAGGACAGGATTATTTTTAAATAATACTTTATTTATTTGAAAGGCAGAGTTGCACAGAGAGAGGAAGAGACAGAAAAAGAGGTCTACCATCTGCTTGGTTACTCCCCAAAAGGCTACAATGTCTGGGTTTGTGCCAAGCCAAGGCAAAGAGCCGTGAGCTTCCTCCATGCTTCCCACATGGATGCAGGAGCCAAGCTCTCCTGTCATTTTCTGCTGCCTTCCAGCCATTGTCAGGTTGCTGGATTGAAAGTGGAGCAATCCGAACTCCAACTGAGCACATATGGGATACTAGCCTTGCAGACAGAAGCTTGACCTGTTAACCCACCTCACTGGCTTTCCACCACCATCTCCCAGCCCCAGAAAAGGGGAACACTTAGAATTTTCCTGTATTCCCAATGTTTTGGTCTCAGTGACTGTTGAGATGTAATTCTGTAATGCTCTACTATGCCATTCCTGGAACTTTCTTTCAACATGCAAAATGCCCAGGAGGGTGGCTATTTGTAGTACATTCCTTACATCAACTTTGGAATTTGCAGGCTTTCATAAGTGCTCATAAGTGAGCTCATCAAACTGATATTGGCCACTTCCACTAATGTCTGCGCATTTCCAGTCCAGCCTTTACTCACTTCTAACTGCAGTGTTACTTTGTTGGGTAGGAAGTCGAGGTTGGCCCAATGGCAGTTCCTCATCTTCTGTGCCCGTTCGCCTGAGACAGAAAAGTTATGACTTTCGCAGCAAAGAGATGGTAGAGACTACCAGCAATTCTTTTTTTTTTTTATTGATTACATTGCGTTATGTAACACAGTTTTATAGGCACTGGAATTCCCCCCTCCCCTCCCCTATCCATGCCCCCACCCCCATGGTGGATTCCTCCACCTTGTTGCATTACCACAGTTTAAAATTCTGTTGAGATTCTTTCCTTGCAAGCATCAACGGTTTCTTGGGGAGACCATCTCTGGTCTGAAGGTATAGCCGACATCGTATCATCCCAATCAATTAAAAGCCCCAACATTACATCAGTAACAATTTATAAAGTAATAGAATTAGTTGACATGGTATTGTGTAACCAAGAGAGAGAGAAAAAAAAGAGTGCAAGTTCTGAACCACATCCTGTGACTTCTACATTGGCATTTCAATTATTAGTTTATATACAACTGGGTTCTATACACCTTAAAATGGCTATAGATTACTATTCAGCTGTCTCATGTCTATTTTAATTTTAGTATTCAGCAGTTTATAGCGTTGAAACATGATTTTGCAGAACCTGGCTGTTTTTCGGGTAGCCTAACTCTATAATTCTAACAAGACATATGTCAACAGTTTAGGTGAACAGTTTTAGGAGGGGTGTGCAGAGAAATCTTCAATACCCCAGTGAGGAATAACTAATCTTTGTGTCCCACCCAGTGAGTTATAAGTGCATCCCCACTGCCCATTTCCTGTTTCTAAGCTTTCCTTGCTGTTCTCTATCTATCCTAGTTTTTTTTTATTATTTGTTTATTTGTTAGTTTGTATTGAGGGGTTTCTGGAGCGATCCTGATGGTCATTACGAGAGAGGGTGGGGACCCAAAGTCAGAACCAGACAAGAACCAGAGAAAGCTCCTCTCCCTAGTTCTGAAGGAAGTTTACTGTTCTGTTTCTGCAGACCACTCAGTGCTCCTGGTTGTCATTCTGATGACCTTGGATCCTGCAAGGCAGAGTTTGGGCTTCTTCCATCCCATGTGGGAGATCCAAATGGAGGTGGGTGACCTCAGAGTTCTCAGCCTCCGAAGGCACTCCAATTCCCCGTGGTCTCCTTGGTGGTTGGGATGCAGTCCTCAGAGCTCGTACTGATAGTCCTTTTTGAGGATCTGGGGGTCTTCAGGATTGTTATACAAGCCTCTTCCTGTCTGCCTGCTCCACTCTGGGGTCCCCCCTGCTCTGTGCATACGACCTCCTGTTAAGAGGTTGTTGGGATTGCTCCTGATTCCCCCCATATGCCTTTGTAGCAATTCTTTAAAACTACTCTTTTATCCTGTATTCTCCTTTTTGTTCCTACTCCTCCTGGGTTCTATCATTGATCTTTCAATTATTGATCATGTAATTTCTGTCTGGCCACTTAATCTGTTTTTGTTTTTTCTCTTCTTAAATAATAGTACATAATTTATTGTCCCATTTTAATATTAAACAAGAAAATGTTTGTGAGATTCCTGACTGCCAATGTGTGCTAAATGCTTGAGAACCGAGAGCAGTTCCTTCCACTTCCGTTGCTCTTCTCTTCCATGTTTTCCCCTTTATCCTCTTTTTAACGCACTCTTTCTTCATCCCAGTATCCTCCTCTCTTCCTTCCTTCTCTTCCCTTTGTAATTCAGCTCTAGCAGTTATCTAATGATTAAGCTTATCAGAAGTTGCAATAGCATTCATTCAAAATGCGTGATTGGGCTCCAGGTCCTTTGGTCTCCCATGCTTTCATAGTCAGTTGATGTATGTTATTCATATTTATGGTGTCCAGACAATGTTGTCTTGTTTCCTATCCAGCAGTTCCTTGGTAGTGAAATTACTGCAAAAGGGGTTATGTTTCTCTAATCAAAGGGAATCATCAAGGAAGCCACCTCCTACACGAGGAGAAGACTTTGGACAAAACAAGAAAGTCGTATGGTGACAGTGCCATGATTTACATCCTATTCCTTTCTGAAATGAACAGAAGCTCGTAAATTGTTTCCATAATGTTTTTAAAATTTTTTATTTATTTTTTATTGGAAAGTCAGGTATACATAGAGGAGGAGAGACAGAGAGGAAGATCTTCCATCCGATGATTCACTCCCCAAGTGAGTGCAATGGCCAGTGCTGCGTCGATTCGAAGCCAGGATCCAGGAACGTTCTCCAGGTCTCCCACATGGGTACAGGGTCCCAAGGCTTTGTGTCGCCCTCGACTTCCTTCCCAGGCCACAGGCAGGGAGCTGGATGGGAAGTGGTTCTGACGGAACCAGAACCGGTGCCCATATGGGATCCTGGTGCATTCGAGGTGAGGATGTTAGCTGCTAGGCCACGCTGTCAGGCCCCCACCATAATGTTTTCAAGCCAGTTGTTTCCTGTGTTTGCTGACTCTCTGAATTATTGGCCAATGTGTTGGCACCTTATTACTCATGGGAACATTTTGATTTTGGTGAGAAATTTTGCTTTCTAGAGGAACATACTACTCAGCAAATTAAGCTTTGCTACCACGTGATGGCTGTCTGTCAGCCCTCTGACATCTGCCTTCCTCAGCAGGCATATCGGCTCTCTGATTTACAACTGTGTGTGTTAACATATCCTCTAACTGAAGAATCCAGAGTGATTTTCCCAATTACAAGACAAATGGGTCAGTTTTTTCTCTAATTTGAGTGTATATATTCATGTGTAAAATAGACAGTGTTATAAATGGGATGGCCATGCTAATGTCTAAACACAAGGACCAGTGTTTATTGGCCACAGGACTTGCCACTATCTCAAGTGACAAGTTTTCCTCCTGGCTGTAACAGCATTGTGCTCGACACAGTGTTGTCCATTCAACTCTGAGCAATGATGCTGTCAGATTAATGATGGTTGTCATGCTGCCTGATTGGATGATGGTTGCCATTTTGCATGGGACTGAGAGGAGCAGCAAAGGGGTAAAGAAGATGCCCACATGCCAAGGGGATGCAAAAGTGACTGCCATCTGTGTAGCAGAATCAAGTGAAGTGAGTGTATCTGCACCCCAGGGCATGGATTCCACAAGAAGCCCAAACAAACTCGCCTCACCTGTGGCCTCAGAAGGAAATGGTACCTCTTTTTACCCCATTGCTCACCTGCATGTGCTTGGGTCACCATGTGTGTCCTGTCAGCCTCACAGATTGTGAGTGAAGGCGAGATGAGATGACAAGGGTCAGAGTCATTGTGTCACATGCATAAAACAATGCAGAACTTTAGCCACTATTATGATGTTTAAAAACTCAAAATGGTGCCTGAGAGAAGCACTGACATTTTTGTTCATTAACTATGAATTGGCAGAATTCCAAACACTCCTGCATCTGCTGCTCATTTGCACCCCACAAAATGTCAATGTGTATCAGTGCTTTGATTTGACATGAAGAACCTGAGGGGGAAGAGGAAAAGTACCCAGTAAATGAGAATGAGAGGATGAGCCCCAATCCCTGTCTCCCATGGCAAAGCATGGCTCCTTCCACTGCGCAACACTCACAAAGTCAACCGGTGCTTCTCCCCACTTTCTGGCAAGTAAAACCCAGCAGCTCAGAAGGTTCTGGACGTCATGGTTCTGATTTGGCCACCTCCAAGAATATTAGGCTCCCACCACATTTTGGGTTAAGTCTCTCAAAGTTTGCAGAAGTCTTTCAGTTCTTCATTAGAGGTGTCCAGAATTACCCATCTCCACCCAGTCACTTAGGGGTCAAGAAAATTAACAAAGCAAGCAGCCAGTGGAGAACTCAACTCATTCCACAGACAGGAAAACCGAGACTTTAGCCGAGAAACAGAAATTAGCTCATCCCCACCTTCTTCTCAATGTTCCAACAACAAGGTCTATTTGTGAGGTGGGAAGTGGCATCCAAACTGGGTGTTCCAAAACACCAGACCCTTGTCAAATACAGGCTTTGCAAACTGTCTGAATATTGGCGCTTCCTTTAATAAGCATTGTCATGTGGGTCCAGGATATTACTGAGCCCCAGTTTCCTTATCTGAAGAACAGTGTCAGAGTTCCTGGCACAGGGGAAGCATGTGGCGCAAACCTGGCTGCTGTGTAAGTCCTCACCTGGCTGGGTCCCTCATCTCCCTAATTACGTGGAAAAGGCAGAGTCAGGCAACGATGAGGAGCCAACAGCGCAGCCATGTAAACTGCCAAATCCCATCGTCTTCCACGTTGATTCAGAGAGACTCGACACACCCAGTCTTCAACGTGCAGCTGAGCCTCACGCTTCATCACGCTCAGCTCCTAGAGACCACCATGTGTGCAGCAGCCCCACCCCCAATTATGTCTTCTTTACATCTACAGTCAGACCTTGCCTTGAGCAGCTCCCCAACCTCGTAGAAGAATGATCCTGGTACATAAGGGGCAATTTGCCATCTTGAGGTTGCCCACGCTCACCACTGAATGTACACTATCTTTTTGCCTTTCAGTAATTGCTACTCTTCTGTTCATGTCTGTGTATGTCTCCCCATTGTACTCTGACACAAGAGAAGAACGTGAACTAAGACTAGCTGGAGGCACTGATTCTTGCTGGAATCAGCTCTCCATCCCTACTAAAATAATTTAGGGGTCTCTGCCTCTGCAGCATACCGTGATGGAGGAAGGTGCCTGGTTGTGTTTCTGGGAATAGATTATCAGTTATTTTCCCATGCAGAGGTCCCTAGACTGTCGTGGTGGCCTCTCTTTGTTAGCCAACTTCTGTGAATATGTGACAAAAATATTTCTGGCTTTTTTATTATTATTTTTACAAAGCAACCAAAGTAGCAAACCAACTATGATGCCAACTCTGCTGCATTTCCACGCTAACTAATAGCAGTCTCAGTCATATGAGTTTTGTTTTGTTTTTAGGACAATAAATTACATATATTCAGGTGTCTGGTTTTTACCACCATTAAACTTAACTACCCTGTTGGTGTCTCTTTATGGTTCTTCTTTTATAAGGACCATAAAAGAGAAGCTACAGTACTTCCTCCAGGGCCGGGAGGGAAGCCTCCTTTTCATATTTCTAATAGCTTCAAATAAAATATGCTCAGGTTCCCCTGGCCAGCTGACTGTGGAAAGTTGTCCAGAGAGAACTGCTCCCTGGCCCCCACTGTCTTGAGCATCAGTTGCAGTTTCTAATTACTTTGCTGTATTAGATTTATGGACTGCTCAGCCCTTAGGGTGATAAATCTGTGGATTGTGACCACTCCCTCATTCCAGGTTCCAATTAATGTGATTGGGATTGAGCCTACGGTGACAGCTTAGGTTTTGTGACTTTCATCGTGCAGCTCAGTACCTGAGTCAGCACACGAGTCCAGAATCACCTCTCTACCCATTCGTCTTTCAGAGCCTTTCACAATGGTTCCACATTAGTTCCATTCGTTTGAAAAGAAAACACAATATTTAAAGCTATGGATGCTGCTTATGGGTTTTTCTTTTAAAACATTCAATACAGGTAACTTCTGCTGACAAGTTCATAGCATGGCACCTTCATTTTTGCATGGGTGAGTGCAGTCAGCGTCCCATGTTGAATGGTGTTATCAGTGACGGTGACACACAAAAGGGACACAAACAAGATAGATGTGATGCAGACACGGGGTTTGTTCCGAGTGTTCATGCGAAGTTGATGACCTTTACCTTTTTTTTTTTTTAAGACTTATGTGCTTGTTTGAAAGGTAGAATTACAAAGAGAGGAGAGTGTATGTGCAAGACAGATATTCCATTCCACAAGTTTACTCCTTAAATGGCCACAATCACCAAGTCTTGTCCAGGCCAAACCCAGAAGCCAGAAATTCCACTTGGTCAACTCAGATGGATGGTGGGGGCCCATGTACTTGGTTCATCTTCTGCTGCTTTCCCAGGTTCATCACCAGGGAGCCAGTTCAGAAGTGGAGCAGCCAAAACCTGAGTGGGTGTCTATGTGGGATGCCTGTATTCCAGGCATCAGTGTAACTCACTGAGTTCCTATCTTTAACTTCTCTATTATTGTATGAGCACCTGTACCAAGCAAAGGGAGAAGAGCAGGACAGAGCCTCGCTGCCCCTCTCTCTGCCTGCTTCTTTCTGCCACACTTCCTTGTTTTCCATGCTCTTAAAAAAAAGAGGTAAATTTATTAACTTGAAAAGCATAACAAAAAGAGAGAGTCAAAGATTTTCAGTCTGCTGTTTATTCTCCAAATAACCATGGTGACCAAGGACAAAGAGCCTGCAAGGGCATCTGACAGGGCCCAGTCACCACCTTCCCAAGCACACCAACAGCATGTGGGATCAGAAATGGATTAGCTAGGTCTCAAACCAGCATACCAACCAAGTGATGGCTTAGCTGGATGTACGCCAGCACTGGCGTTTACCAAAATGCCCTTCACCAGCAGTGTTGCCAGCTCCATCACTAGCTGTGGTTTTGCTCTATGGGAAGAACACAGGTGCAGCTGTGGAACTGTGCCCGCCTCTGCTCTCTACCTTGCTGGTTGGCCTTTCATCATTTGGGGTGGAGGAATTTCTGTCCCTCAATTCCAGCCTAGTACCTGTTTATAAAGGAAAGACAAATAATATTTCCCTCTCCTAAGTATGTTACAAAGTAATACAAATATAAAACTTATCCCGAAGCTGACACTCGGAAGAGAGATAAGCTGAGATTACCAACTTTGGAGCACAAATGGCTGGTTCCAATTGCAGGTGCTTCTTGTTGCCTACACAGCCCAGCACAAGCTACATAACCCCTGTGCTTCACGTTCCTCAGGTACAAGCCAACAGGAATAATCACAGAGTATTATTGGCTTATTGTGAGATTAAACATGATTGAAAGCACTCATGGCTAAAACTGTGCAATTAACAATCAAAACATTTTCAACAGCCTATTTCTGGCTCCTTCAGCCATTATTTGTAGAGCACCTATAACATGCAAATGCCCCTCAAGATACTTAGAGATACACAGGGTAAATAAGAGCCTTGAAATTGGAGCTATACATCACACTCAAAGATGGGCTTCTCTGGGCCTGGCACAGTAACCTAGCAGCTAAAGTCCTTACCTTGCTCACTGAGAAAATCCTATAGTATTTGGCTTTGAATAGGTAGAAACAGAGACTGGCATATTATTGAAAGATGTAAGACATAGCTGCAAAGAAAGAGACCAAAAAGCACAATGCCTTAGAGAGATGTTTCCTGTTGCAGCCAGCACATGAAGGTGTAGCTTGCCCCAGCAGCTCTGTGACCCCAGGCACATGGGCTTCTGCACTATCTCAACACAGCTTGTTTCTAGGCCAAGGATGGCTGTTCCAGCCCTTACCATCTAACTCACAGCTGCGGGTGGATGGAGAAGGGAAGGAAGAGTTGCAAGGTTATTTCAGCCACTTCCGCCTGGCTAGAAACTAGCTCTGGGGGAAACCAGAAAACCTGGTGTTGAACTAGCAAACCTCATCAGAAAGTTAACAAGAGAGCAAAAACAAATACCAAGGTGGCAGAAGTCCCTGCTGAAGCAATTTCTGTACATGGTCAAGTCCCTGCTGGGATGAGATGAAAATTGCTCAGAGTTGGGCTCACAGATGTGAAAGTTTCAACACTTGCAACCTTTGCTGAGTGTGTAGTGAAACTTGGTTCGACTACAAGGAAATGTACCTGAAGGAAGAGAACGGCTCCATGTACACCTGCCAGTGTGTGACAGTCCCCCAGTCCAGAGGGGTGTTGGGAGTCTCTCCCCATGACAGCAAATGAACTGTTCCCGAATAGGTTTGAGTTCCTTTTCTCCTATTAGCAGATTGCTCTGTAGTGTAGGAGAGAAATGAGACTGCTCTGAATAAGCTCGATGACGTGGAGGTGACAGGCCACTTTACCTCTTACAGAATCTGAGAGGCTGCCATGCTTGGGAATGCATAATTTATAACAAAGTAGGTTGGGGGAGGAGGGAGTGGGGACCTTGAGCCTGTTCTCTGAGGGGCAGCGGGATGACGTGGCCAGTGTCACTCCTGAGAGGACCTGAAATTATAGACTAAGATGGCCATAATTCTGTGGGGTTCCACATCATTTATTGAACAAATTTGTAGCCAATATTCATTCCCGTCTCCTCTCTTCGGGATGCATTATAGGAGAGCACGTGTTTTAAAGCCTGAAAACAGAAAGATATTTTTTCTACTCACTTTTTGAACTGCTCTCCTACCTTTCCACCCCTCTGACTTTTCGTTAGATAACAGAAGGTAAGTGGGTTTTGTAAGAGCAGACCATGGACATACTATTGAATATGCTTGCCCAGTCCAGTTGGTTCCTGGCGTCCAGTGATTTGCCCTGAACGGTTCATGTCTAGGAAAGCTATTACCCTCAGCCTAGAAGGAGACAGGAGAAACAGCTTGCTGCCAAGAGCTATGGCGAAGGAGCTATGCCCAGGAGCTAACTGATTAACAACAGACACCTGAACAAAGGAGTAACATGGGCTTTTAAGTCCTGCCTTTTGCAGCATTAGCTCAGGAGTGGCTGAACTGTGTGCTAAGCTCTGGATTTTTGCTCTCTCTTGTTTTGTGGTATGTTTCACAAATGAAAGATGCCATATTTCTTATGCATGCCCCTGTAGAGTGAAGACCCCGGGGAAGGAGGGTGAGGAAGTGCTCTGCTCCATGCTCGCAGATTTAGGTTCCGTCTGCCAGGTGTATTCCACGCCCTGGGCCTTTAGATCCTATGTATCTATCAGCAGACAGAGAGAGAGAGAGAGAAAGTAGAAGTCTTTTAGAGGCTGGTTAGTACTCAGCCTGTGGCTGATGAACCCACAATGGAGCCTGCAAATAGGTCTATCCTTGTTTCCATTGATGCCGATCAATGAGCCAGCCTGTGTCACGGGGGAAAGTAGGATTGACAACTGAAGAGAGAGCAAAGCATGAGAAAAGGGAGGAGCTCGAGAAAGGCCAGGCAATGTTAGCAGAGACGGGTGGAACAGGCTCTTGTTTTCATGCAAGAAAGAATTCAGATGTGAGACAGAGAGGGAGCAAGTTTAATGGGAGGGACTGGCACTTTTTCAGACAGTATCAGAGTAAGTGCCCAGTCACTCGGGCTGGGAAGGTAAGGTTCTACAAGGAGAAAGCATGCCAGACATGCCAGGAAAGCAGCCAGGGCAGAGCTGAGAGCTGAGCACAGCCAGTTCTCGAACTGGGGCACTTCTTCCTGCTTTGTCTCCTTCCCCTCCTCTCCCTGAGGGTCAATTAGGTGACATTCCTCCCAAGGTTTCAGTGGTCAGGGCGATCAGACTGGGCAACCCACTTAGCACAGGTAGAAAAACTTCCCCTGGGGTGCCTTTTAAGGGCAAGACCGTGAAGGTTTGATTCCCTGATGTGATCAGGCTGGACAACCACTTCGATGTTGAGCAGAGGATTCTCCTGGAGAGCCTTCCTGGGGGACAGGGCTGAATGCATGCGTAAAGTTATCAAGGTCTGAGCAGAACTCCGTAGTGTAAAATACTGGGCTGCTGCCAGGGTGTGCATCAGAGCTTCTGCTGATGCTTTTCCCTTAGGCCACCCCTTTCACACACAGGTTAGTGGCTAAGTCCCTGTCTGATTGCAACAGACAACTTGGGAAAGTGTGAGCAATGACAAAACCAGAAAAGCAAGTCTTGGTGGTGGAACCCAAGAAGCAGGACTCTGAAACAAAAATGTGAGAGATGACCAACACAGGCAGCACAAAAAAGGAGGAACCATGAGGCCTAAATTCAGAACAGTTCATTGCACCTGCCACTTGCTGAATGGAGGGGTGTTTTACACCTGGGGAGCTCTGCTCACTCCTGCTGTAGAGCAGCTTCCCGTCATTCCCACTTCGAATGCCCAGTGTTGTTCCAGCACAAACCACCTGAAAACAAGACAACAATTTGAGGTCATCCAGACTAGCACATCTTACATATCCACACTCGAGCAGGCATCCATGCCACCAGGAAGTATAGTAAAACACACACTGGTGAGACCCAGTGGGGTTTGTCATCTCTCACACTCTCAGGTGATGCTGGCCTTGCCTAGCCCCAGACCACACTCTGATTTACACAAAATAACTGATTGAAAAGTCAAGCGAGGTAATTCCAGAAAAGGAGAAACACTGGCTGGAAGGGCCTGAGCAGGATCTTCCTGAAGCATCCGCCAAGTCCAGAAAGGCGTGCTTAGAACCTACTGCCTCACGTCTCTCCCTGGTGTGCAGCAGCGACTGCTCACCTTTCCTTGGGTTACATTGTGCCCTTTCGCAGCCTCAGCTTAGCTCCCTCACCTCTCTACACTGGAGTTGAAAGCAGAGCTCAATTGAATTAGCACCAGCTAAAAGAGCACAGAGAGAGGTTAAACAAGATCAACTCTTCGTTCCCATTCAAGAGGAAAATTGTTTTTGCAATTAGGAGGAAAAATGCACAGCAACAATGCTGCATAATCTATATTCTTGCCCACTTGGCCCCGGGATCACCTCCCAAGTGAGCCTTGCCTACTAAGAGCCACCCTCATTACCATGCCACCCAGAATGACCTACGTGCTGTTTCTGCATGCTCCTAAAGGACCTGATAGGACCTCCTGCCACAGCCAGGGTCACCCCGCAGTATGAGAGTCACAGTCATGGCTGTGAACAACCAGAGGTGATGCAAAGTCCCATGACTATTGTCTCCTGCAACGAGCAGGAAGTATGAGTTGTAGTGCATTTGTCAGTGTCCAGCTGGGAATGCAGAGTTACTGTCACAAGCTCAACGGGGGGAATTGAACCCAAGGAACTTATATTGTGGTATTGTGAAGCCAGAAATTAGGAGGAGTCAAGGAAACCCAGAGACTAGCATCTGTAAAGCAGCTGCCACTCCTACAGCTGGGCTGTAATGGTACCGCCAAACCACAGAGCTGGCACAGCCCAGGAACTCACTGATGGCTGCTGAGCATGCGGGACTCCTGGCAGGGGTGAATCCACAGGAAGGAGCTGAAACTTTGGTCATCACACATTGTCATCTCCTAGGCTCCAGAGTGGCCAGAAGCAGTTGGCATGGAGCAACATACCTGGGTGACAGCTGGAATTCCCACCATGCAGAACAAGAAAGGAAGGAATACCTTGGCTTCTCCCCTTGTCTCTAACTGAGTGACCTGGAAAGAGAGCTTTGGAAGGGACTGCATGCAGATCTTGAAAAGGGGATCAGAGGGAAATCCACGAGGCCGAGGCCAGGAAGGACAGGATTCCGGGTGCTGTCTAACTATAGCACTGCCCTGCAGGGAGTGTGAACAGACGTGAGTGTGAGACATCCACTTTGTCCCTCCTCCTGCCTCTCCTGGGAAATTGTGGGTAGGAGAATTCTGGATGTAGAATTCCTGAAAATCATCCCAGGATGCTCTCAGACCTGACCGTCTCCTTGGTGAGGGGCAGGGAGGGGTGTGCTCCACCATCTGCAGGAAGAGAACAGGATTAAAGAACAAGAGCAAGGACTTCAGGTGCCATCGACAGCCTGACATTAGGGCTTCTTTCCTTGTTTTCTTTAAAAGTTTTCAGGCCCTCTTCCACACACAGGCTGATTTCTATCTAGCTACCTTAACGAAGTCAGACCTGGAGTCTGGTTGTCGTGGTGCGGGTGGGCAGGGTGGACCTGAGAGCAAAAAAGCAAATGACAGGCAGTAACTGCTCAATAATACCTGCTAACCTGAGTTGCACTTCTTTCCATTTCACAAACTTTTACAATTGAATCTGTCAACAGTAGTTGAACATTTACCATCGCTAAGGAAATAGGTTTTGGTAGAAAATTATCATTTGCCTAAGAACGCATAATAGATATGATTTTGTGTCAAACATACAATTCATTCATTGACCTAAGGAAATTTAAGGAGAAGGCCGCATTCAAATGGGTGTGAGATAGGGCCCATCTAGCCCCTGTTACCTGTAAGAAATATTTTGAAGCACTTTTTTCACCTTCTTCCAGAGATGAAGTGAGCATTTTGAAGGTAGGTTCTAAAGTCAGGTGAGGTGAAGGTACTGTGTAGCATGTGAGTTAAAGCCTGGAGTTTTAGTGCGTGACAATTACTAATTTATTGCATGCCTTTGTCAACTTGCAAATTTGGTTTATGGGCTCTTCCCGCAGTGAATTGCGTGTTCCTCCTCCAGTGGCTCAAAAGGACTTCAGTGGGCACTTTGTCCATTGGCTGTTCCTGCATAATTACGTAGCACATAGGCTCAGTTTTTCATAGGTGTCCACATACAGTGGTTGGTGAGAGTTTTCCATTGTCTAAGATGACTCTGGAATGCTACAAAGCTAAAACGATCAATTCTTGAAAGAGAATAGGAAGAGAAGTATGTGGCTGGACATTTAAATGCCAGGGACAAAACCAGATCCTTGTATCTGTCAGCTCCTCCGCTCCCCCGCTGTAGCAGTACCACAAGCTGTGCCTCAGTCTCCCTGTGATGCAGAGAATAAGACGGAGGCCAAGGAAGATCAGGTGACTTTGGTGCACCTCAGAATTTGAACATGGATCTCAATGGTGCTAGAGCTCTTGGTCACACCTGAGATAACAGCAGTGCAGAAAGGATGAAGTTGCCAAGACGAAAAGGAAAACCTAGAAACCTAAAACTAACAGAAATGAGGAATACCATAAATGGACTCTTCTGTAGCTGGAACGTGACCAAAGCAAGAAGTCAGTAAACTTCAAAAACCAAAAGCTTGCGCCCAGCGCGGTGGCGCAAGTGGTTAAAGGTCCTCGCCTTGCACGCCCGGGATCCCATATGGCCGCCAGTTCTAATCCCGGCAGCTCCGCTTCCCTTCCAGCTCCCTGCCTGTGGCCTGGGAAAGCAGTCAAGGACGGCCAAAGCTTTGGGAACCTGCACCCGCGTGGGAGACCCGGAAGAGGCTCCTGGCTTCGGATCGGCATAGTATCGGCCCGTTGCGCTCACTTGGGGAGTGAATCATCAGACGGAAGATCTTCCTCTCTGTCTCTCCTCTCTGTATACCCGCCTTTCCAATGAAAAAATAATAAAAATAAATCTTAACAAAAAAAAAAAGCTACAGCCAAAATGAAAGAGTCAAAGCATACAGGAACTGTGGGGTAGTTCTAGAAGGTTGAACACCAAGAAAAGAATATTTAAAAAGCTGAAAAGAAGAGATGTTTTAAGTAATAGTGGCTGGGGATTCCAAACCCAAGGGCAGAAAGTAAGCCACAGAAAACTCAGGGTATCTGATAGAATAAATATAAAAAAAAAAAATCTAAAGCTGAGCACATAGTATCCAAAATGCAGAAAATCGGAGACTAGTAGAAAACATGTACAAAACACAAAATTGCTAAAGGGCTGGCATTCAAAGTACACACAAAATTCTTAACAGTTCTAAAACAAAGAGCAGTTAGGATCTTGGTGATGAAGCTGACATCCTGCACTCGAGTTCTTGACTTCCACTTCCTATTAATGCAGACAGAGGGACATCAGTGACGTTTCAGGTCATCGAATTCTCACCACTCAAAGGTGAAAGTTGCATTGAGAAGTTATAGTATGAGAAATAAGCAGATCTGACATTGATCAATATTACATCATTAGGAAGCAAATTAAGTCAGCAATGAGAAACTAGCACACACCTGTTAGAATGACAAAAGCCCAGAACACTGACACCACCAAGTCCCGATGAGGATGTAGTTCAACCAAAGTGTCACTGATGAATGGCAGAATGCAAAACACTGCTGGGACTTTGAGAAACATTTTGGAGGTTTCCTACAAATCTAAACCTAGACTTCCCCTGAGACCCAGTCTTTTTATTCCAGATATTGATCCAGTGAAGGTGAAAAATTATGTTCATGCAAAAACCCACGAACAGATGTCTATGTCAGCTTTATTTGTAACTGCCAAGAGTTGAAATAGCAGAGATGTCCTTCAGTGGGTGGGTGGGGAAACAAACTGGTATAGACACATGATGGCTTATTATTCAGTGTTGAAAAGAAAGGAGCCACAAGGAAAATAAATCAATCTGAAGAGGTTGCACTCCCAATTACATGACATGAGGAGGACATGAAAATACAGACAGTAAAAACAGCAGGCCGTTATGGATATGGGGAGAGTGCAAGAGAAAGCTGAATGTAGCGCAGGGGATCCCTAGGGCAAGGGGACTATCACATGGTACTGAAATAGTTGATACAAGGCATGATCGATTTGTCAAAACCCATAGAACCGCACAACACCAAGAGTGAACTCTAATGTAAACAGTGAACTTTGGTCACTGGGAATGATCGATCAATTGTAACAAATGAGACAATGCACACATTTAATTATAGGGAACTTCTAGAAGCACAAAAAGTGTGAATGGGAACTTTCTTTGGACATTTTTAAAAAAGATTTATTTATTTTCATTACAAAATCAGATGTACAGAGAGGAGGAGGGACAGAGAGGAAGATCTTCCATCTGATGATTCATTCCCCAAGTGACTGCAACAGCTGGTGCTGTGCCGATCCGAAGCCTGGAGTCAGGAACCTCCTCCAGGTCTCCCACATGGGTACAGGGTCCCAAGGCTTTGGGCCATCCTTGACTGCTTTCCCAGGCCACAAGCAGAGAGCTGGATGGGAAGTGGAGCTGCTGGATTAGAACCGGCACCCATATGGGATCCCAGTGCATTCAAGGCGAGGATTTTAGATGCTAGGCTACCACGCCGGGCCCTCTTTGGATATTTTGATTAGCTTTTCACAAAACCGAAAATTGTTCTAAAAGTAGAGATGCTAAATACACACATATACAGAGACAGACAGGAAGGAAGAAATGAACTCAGGTCCACAAGCTTACAGAATTGTCACAATGGTTAATTTAATTTTGTGTGTCATCTTGGCTGGGTGGGAGGTGCCTTGACTGATAAGACATACCTGGTATGCTGTGAACCTGTCCCTGTAACCAAGAATGCAGAATGTGAGAGAGCAAGGCACAGGTGCAGGAACAGAGAATCTTAAACCATTCCTGCCTTGAGCTTGTTGTTTCTCGGGATCCAGGAAAGCTGATGTGGCAACATTGCAAGACCCAGGTGTGAGCTGCTGTTCTGAACACACAGTGTAACAATGCGAGCTGCTTCAGCAGGAGGGACACTCCTCTTGTGCTTGCTGAGCACTCTCTTACCCCTTGGTCTGGAAAGTCTAGTACACTGCTGCTCAGAGAGGCAAGTTCTCCAGAGAGCCGTCCCTTTGGCCCCTTTGTTTGTCCTAGATATATAAAACTTTCCTTGGGCAACTCCTGCTTGGGGTTGCCTAGTGGGTGACACCCCAAGCAGAGAGGGACCTCTGGTGCATGCTGAAATCTACAAAAGAGATTTGCCTGGGAAGCCATCAACTGAGGAAAGGGTATCATGTCACCAAAGTGGGTGGGCATCAGCCAGTCCTTTGAGGGCCCAAAGAACGCAATCTTTTTGAACCGGACATCTATCTTGTCCTGCCCTTTGGCAATGAAGCTTCTGATCCTCCAGTGTTTGGATTCTTGCACAGCAACCACTGACCATGACCTTCCTGGTTCTCTAGCTACAGACAGCTACTGTGGGTGGTTACAGCCTCCACAGTGGCAGGAGCCGTTCCCCTGGTGAATGTGTGCTGGTGCAGTCATGCATCCCCGTGCATTGTATCACTTCTGTCTCCTCAAAGAACCTAGCCAATGCACTTGTCAGCTTTACGGGAAGTAAAATGATCTCTCTGAGACTCAAAGGCAAACCAGCAAGATGCTCAGTAACCTCACTGATTTTTACCTTTGTGAAAATTACTTTTGTTTTCTACTAGATTCACGCTCTCCTTTGGTCAGTTCCAAAGGAACTTGTTGTTAACTAGTACTCACACACAGACTTGTAAGCATGGTTTCAATGTATTAAATCTGCCAAATGCTTTAAAGGTATAGCATTGGGAATCAAAGAGTAAATACAACTATACCTCTGGATTGATGCTATGACTATGTGCACACAACCCCTACTGGTCCTACCTCCATGTCGTCCCCCTTCTTCTCTCCCTCCTTCCTTCCTCCCTACCTTCCTTCTTTGTTCCTTCCTTCCTTATTTCCTTCCTTCCTTCCTTCCATCCATCATTCATTCATTCATTCATTCATTGTCTTCCCTCAAGATCCTCAGAGCCCTGAAATACAGAATTACCTGCCAGAGTGAACCAGGGGATGTCAACCAGCAGGTGGACATTGGTGGCAATGTAAGGCCGTCCATAGTAGCTGCCCTTGGGAAGACACCACCACTCTAGCTATGTATTCTCATAGATATGTGTAATACAAAGACAACAGGACAACAGTTCGAATTGGTTAATGTACACAGAAGACATTTTAATAGGTAAATAGGGACAAAACCTTGTTTAAGAACTTAAAAACTCAGTCATGCAACGTGAGCTGACAAAATGAAACCTGAAATGACACAAGTCATCCGTAACAGAAACTTTCCATTCATTGAGTAGCTCTGGAGGTGACCGAGGGCCTGGAACTTGGAAGGCAGAGGTGGGGATACATCCAGAGACAAGTATGAAGCAAAAACAGTAGCAGAGAATACAAGGGTTCCCAGAGGACAGAAGGATGGGGACTGATGCCAATGCCTGGGGAGCTCTGAGGAGCAGTGAAGTCGGCCCTCCTATGAGCTGCTTTCCCAGGTGCACATGGCACTGGGCTCCCCACCTTCTTTCCTCTCCCTTCCATTCTTCTACTGGAGACGTGGCAGTGGGGGGTGGGGGCGGAAGTGTAGACATGCTCAGATGAGAGCTCGTCACTCCGAAGTTCCTGATACACAGAAAACAAGAAACCTGCCCAAACTGCTAGAACATAGATTTTTCTTCTGCTTCAGTTCCATGTAATCCAATTCTGAATAACACTCCCGCCATGGCTTCGAGGGCAGGAAAGTCTGCTATACAGTACAATGCCTTTGAAGAGTTACCCGAGGAAGCAAAGAAAGGAAGAGCACTCGCTCAGAAAATGACCGCCAACAAAGCAAATGGAAGCCCATGTGGGAACTGAAACTCATGCTGACCTGGGAAATTCTTCATAAAGTTTTAAAAATATTTTTTATTTTCCTACCCACTTTTTTCTGAGGCAGAAACAGAAACTCTCATTCACCCATTTACTCCTAACGGAGGTCAGTGGCCAAAGTTAGGACTCAAACCTCACCGCACAGGTGTGAAAGGAGAGTAACTCAATCAGTGTGAACTGGCTCACCCTAACAAAACTCTTACAATGTCTCTCTCTCTCTCTCTCTCTCTCTCTCTTAACATCTTTTTCTCTTTCTCCCTCTCTCACTCTATCTCACACACATACACAAACATGGAGGAACTTTTAAAATTTTGTGGAAAATGGAACTTATTTAATTTGGTGCAAAACAATGTTTGAAATTGTTGCATACAAGAGGTCTCTGAAACTTCATGGAAACCTTTGTCCTTTGAAAAAGTTTCTTGGCCTTAAACATTTTTGTACCACGATAAACATATAAATGTGTGTGTAAATGTATATATCATTTATTTCGTTCAGAGGTAGATGGAGTTCCTGTCTTCTGGTTTGTTCTTCATACGTCCAGTGTTGGGGGCAGCCAAAGCTGAAGGTCAGGAACTCATTCCCGGTCTCCCATGTGAGTGAGAAACCCAACTAACAGACTCCTCCCCCTTCTCTCCCTCCTCTCCCTCCTCCTCCCCCTCCTCCCCTCCTCCCTTTCTCCTCCCCCTCCTCCTCCCCTTCTTTCTCTCCCTCCTCTTCCTCCTCCTAGGATGTGTGTTAGCAGAATCTGGAATTAGGAGGACAACGGGGACTCCAGTCTACATACTTCAATACAGGATGTGGATGACCCAGCTGATATCTTAACTGCAAACTTCTGGAGTTCCTATGTATTTGTCCATCTCTATTCAAACACATGCACACACCTGGAGCCTGCTGGTGCACAGGTATGTAATGCAGGCTCACAACACTTGGGGAGCATCCAAAGATGAGTGCAAGTTCCAGGTGATTTAGAGGTGCTTCAGTGCAAACTCCCTGTGTTACATCTGTTTAATTTTTGCTCTTAAACAGAATTCTGGTCACCAGTGATTGCAAATCCAGATCACCAATCTCCTCAGATGAAGATCAAGAAAATGCTGTAAAATGATATTTTGTGTTCGTGGTTTTGAAAATACACAGAATAATTCATAATCATCTCATTGAGATGAGTAAGACACGGATGGCATGTGGAAACATGTTGCAAAAGCCTTATATTTATGTAAGCGTTAAACAAAAAGTGAGTATTGCCCTATTTAGTGAACTTCGCTTTTATTTTGTGCAGCTAAGCAAGCTCAACCTCAGTTACACTAGGACTGCCTCATTCTATAATATCTTTCTCAACCATATAAATCTTTAGGGGTCTGAGCAGAAACTTGACCTTCAGAGAAATGCTGTGTCTGTGTTCCCAGGAAGCAGGGGGCACCCAGATAGTCAGACGGCAAGGAGGGAGACACCTGGAATACTGCTGGTCATAACCATGTCCACATTAGAAATGATTCGTGTACGGCCACAGACTCCATGTATTTCATCAAAGAGATGGAGGAGCGTGGTGATGCGGCTGCCTTCCCCAGTCCACGCCTGTGTTCCCCACCTACCTTCCCTCTTGATTAAAAAAAATTATAATGGCATATTTTCAGTTCAAAATCACAGCCTTAATACTTTATTAGTTAAAGAATTCAACAAATAGCAAGTAGAAAAAAACCACTGTTCCTCAAACACTCACCAAATCTCGAAATGCTGATTGCCTGTTTGCACCCTGTATTCATTACTGCAGCTCAGGGGAAATGTGATATTTGTCTTTTGGGCACTGGCTTATTTCTATAAGCATATGGTTTCCTGTTGCATCAATTTTATTGGGGGGAAAAAAAACAAGATTTCATTCTTTTTCTATGGCTGAATAGCATTGCAGAGTATGTATATTTTCTTTATCCAGTCGTCAGTTGGTACACATGGGGGTTGATTATTTAGCTATTGTTAATTGAGCTGCTGCAAACTTGAGAAAACAAATAACTCTCCCCTCTCAAATGCTGATTTCATTTCATTTAGATAAATTCCTGAGTGGAATGGCTGGGTCATCTGGTAGACCTGTTTTCAGGTTGCTGAGGTGTCTCCATGCTGTCTTCCATAATCGTACACTCCTCTCCGTTCCCACCAACAGTGGATTAAGAGGCCTTCCCCTAACTCCTCACCAGCGCCGACTGTTCTCTGATTTCTTTTTGGCTTTATTTGAATTTCCTGATGACTAATGATCCTTAGCATTTTTTTTTAAGATTTTTAAATTTTTATTTGTGAGGCGGAGTTACAGAGGGAAGGAGAGAGGGCAGAGAGAAACTTCCATTAGCAGGTCCAGTCCCAGATGCCTGCAGTGGCCAGGGCTGATGAAGCGGAGCAGATCCAATGCCAGGCGCTTCCTTTGGGTCTCCCACATAGTTACAGGGGCCCAAGGACTTAGGCCATCTTTTTTGCTTTCTCAGGCCATGGGCAGAAAGCTGAATTGGAAGTGCAACAGCCAAGAAACAAATCAGTGCCCAAATGCAGGTCCAGAGCCTACTATGCTATGGCACCAGCCCCAAAGCATGTTTTTATATGCCTTTTGACCATCTGAGTTTGATCCATTGAAAAATTCCTGAAAAAGATGCCTGTTTATGTCCTTTGCCTATTTTTTTGGCTGGTTTTGTTGTTGCTGCTGTTGAGTTTCTGGAGCTCTTTAATCTTGTGGATATCCTTTATAGTGGCATATTTTGAAATCTGTTGTTTCTTTATTAAGGGTTTACATTACCGTGTAGAGCGTGTTAGCTTAATGTAACCCCGTTTGTCCATCTTTGCTTTAATCCCTATGCTTCTGGGGACTTGGCCAAGAAGTCTTTACCCATGCCAACGTCTTGCAGTGTTTCCCCATTGTTTTTCTCTAAGATATTAGACTTATCGCCTTGAAGCATTGTGAATTCATTTTTGTATGTGATCTAAGGTAGTTTTCTCATTTCCTATGTCTGTACATGGAGATCTAATTTTTCAACATCATTTGTTGAAGAGATTGTCCTTTTGTCGGGAGCAGATTTTAGCTCATTTGTTAAAGTTTAGTTGGCTCAAAGTGCATTTATTAATCTCTGAGGTTTATATCCTGTTCTGTTGGCCTATTTTTGTTGCAGTACTAAGCTATCTTATTACTGCCCTGTGGTGTATTGTGAAGTCTGGTATTGCTCTGCCTTCCACTTTATTTTTGTTCTTTTAAGATTGCTGTAACTGTTCAAAATCTCTTGTATTTTCCCATGAACTTCTGCATAATTTTTGGTAGATCTGAGAAGAATGTTGCTGGTATTTTGGTTGTGATGGCATTGAATCCACATTGTTTTGGGGTAGTTGGACATTTTATATTAATTCTTTTAATCCTGGAATATGGCAAATCTTTCCATTTTTTGTCTTCTTCTGTTCTCCAATGTCTTACAACTTTCACTGCAGAGATATTTCCTATCCTTGATGGTCATGTCACTTTTTGTAGCTATTATGAATGGCATTGATCTTACCTGCTCTTCCACAGCCATGCTATTGTCAGTGTGTACAAAGGCTAATGCTTTTCCATGTTGATTTTACCAAAGTCTCCTAGGAGTTCCAATCATCTCAGTAGCCTTTTGGTTCCCTGTATAAATGATTACATGTCATCTTCAAGCAGGGATAATTTGGCTTTGGTTTTTCCTATTTGTACTGCCTCTTCCCGCCCCCTCCCTTTTTTATCCTAATGGCCCTGGCTAAATCTTCAAGAACTATATTGATTAATATTGGTTGATGTGGGAACCCTTGATCCTTGTCTGGTGCCAAATCTTGGTGTAATTTCTTCAACTTTCCCCCATTTACTACAATTCTGGGTGTGGATTTGTCATATAGTGTCTTGCTTGTGTTTAGGACCTAGTTCTCCCACTGAGACAGGATGGAAGGAATGAAAGAATGGCATTTGTCTGACTGCTTCATGGGTAGCAGGGAAGAGCCAGCTGCCCTTTGAGACACACAATGGAGTATAAGAACCTCAGTTCATGGACAGCCCTGCCCAGCTCCCATACAGCTTGCCAAAGTACTGCCAGACCCTGGGACTGCTACCACGAACACGCTAGTTAACCTCACTTCCACCTTGAACCTCTTCCCTGCTGGGTCTTGGTTTGCAGTGTCTGTCTGAATCCTAAAGAGGATAACTGACTTCTGAGGTGCCAGGGACATTTCTGCTTTTATTTATTTTTTTTATTTTAAAGATTTATTTATTTTTATTGGAAACATGGATATACAGAGAGGAAGAGGAGAGAGAGAGTAAGATCTTCCCTCCAATGATTCACTCCCCAAGTAGCTGCAACAGCTGGGACTGAGCCAATTCAAAGCTAGGAGCCAGGAGCTTCTTCCAGGTCTCCCACTTGGGTGCAGGGTCCCAAGGCCTTGGGCCGTCCTCAACTGCTTTCCCTGCCACAGGCAGGGAACTAGATGGGAAGCAGGGCTGCCAGGATTAGAACCAGTGCCCATACGGGATCCCAGTGCGTTTAAGGCGAGGACTTTAACTGTTACGCTGTCATGCCTGGCCCCATTTCTGCTTTTAGTATTGAGATTTTAACATTCACAGGAAATACTCAGCCCAATACAAATTAGAGTGCTGGTCACCCCAGTTCTGTGCAAGCTGTAGAGACGAGGAAAGCCTGTATGGCACCGATCATAGCCTGTTTTATCTTGTGAATGGTGTTTGATGTCCAGGCTCATCTGTAGAAAAGATTATTAGAAGAAAATTTGAATTATTTGTAATGTATTACAAGCAATTTCTTGCAAGTATTTCCTAACAAAAACTCAAATAAACATTGCATTATCCAGGGAAGATAAGATTTTAAAAAGCATATAAGAATAATATAAAATATTGTAGTAAAATGTTCCAAAGAAAGAATATATATTTGAACATTACAAAACAGAAGAACAGAAGTAAGGCTTAAATGTTTCAGGAGAAACTTGGGTGAATGAAGGAACTCCCTGAAGAAATGAAGGAAAACTCACAGGAAATTAACCCTAGTGGGAAGAGACAGTTTAGCAAGAGCAAAGCACGAGTCTTCCCCTGGCAGGGCTGGTTGAACACAGAAGACAGGCTACAGCTCTCAGAGAGGAATGGAAAGCAATCTTTGTGCTGTAAAGGCCAGATGACAGCCCTTGATAGCAAAGTCCCTGATGTATGGCCGACGAGTCAGGCTGGTGCATAAGCCTGGTCAGCGAAACACCATTGCATTTAGAAAGGAAAATTCACCTAGCAGAACAAAATTCCCTAAAGCGATTATTAAGCCTTAAGAGATCTGAAGACTTTAGTAACTCCAAGTTAGAGTTTGGCAGGGACTTGAGACAATAAGAGCGCTGACAGTGAAGGTGTGTTGCCTTGTCCCAGCACTAGCATCCAGGGTACCATGTGTGTTACATGGGGGTGGATGTCAAATCTACAATATGCAGATTCCAGGATAAAGGTCCCTCCAGCAAGGCACCCACACCCTGTAAAACTTCTCCTAATTCTGTCCTGCTTCCAGACCAGAAGTACAGTTGGGTGTGGTACCATTGGGATTCAATCCCTGGGCACAGTTGCTGGAAAAAAAGGCTCCTTATGCCTCCCTCCACCAAGAGGCACATATGAGGTCTCCATATGGGCATACAGCAGCTGCTGCGGTGATAACATGCACTGAATGGGTTACCCAGAGATTTCACTTCTTTCTTTCACAGTTGTGGACCTGGACACTCAAGGCAAAGGCAGCAGAAGGGTTGGTTGCTCACGAGGGCTTTGGATTGTTTGGTAGCAGATAGCTGCTTCTTCCCTGTGACCTTTGCCCTATGTGCGGGGAGGGATCAGGGATGGGAGAAGAGAGGACAGAAAGTGATAGCTCTCCTGTCACGTCCTTTTTCTTGTAAACATAACATTTCTCTTCAATTACAGCCCTATCCAACTTTCTGCTTTGATCTTCCTTACTTTCTAAAAGAGTAAATCTGAAAGAAATGACATTGGAGTTAGGGACTTCAACAAGGTAATTGTATGGTGGAAGGGCACTAAGTCCAGACAGCCCCTCAAGGCTACATCCCTTCTAGGGATTCCCTGGCCCACCCCATCTCCCAGCTGCCCTGAGGATCCTCTTGGCACAGTGGAGTTGGTCATTCTTGTCTGGGCACAGGGTTCCTCCCACCACCAAGCCTGGAGAGAAGTAAGTTCCTTGCAGGGCTTGGTCTCTTCCTCGGTGCCTCCTCATGCAAGTTTACAACCAGACCAAGACTGAAGCCATTTTGAACTGACTTCTAAGTTACTAGTGCTTTAGAGATTTGCAATTATTCAAATGGAACCTTAAAATTCATGATACAGAGATAGTATATATGGAGTTTCATACGTTATTAGCATTTTGTAACAATGTAGCAAGTGATACATATATATGTGTATATATGTACATATTTGTATTGCATCTGATTTTAATAACCAGTCCTTTATAAAAGAAACTACTATAACGGGATTTTGCACAAGTTTTAGCAATTAGACTTGGTTGAAACTGCAAAGGCTACATTGAGTTGCCAAGAACTGTATTTACTATTAGTAAGCAAAAATACAGAAGTAGCTTAGTATTGACCTAATTAAATTTGCATTAGTTAAAATGAATTAGTCCAACATATAAAAATTAATCAATGTGCTATGTCACGTTAACACAAAAACAGAAAATCATTTCTCTTATTTGATTTAGAATGGCTAATTGTTTTATTTATAAACTATTTTATATTTACAGTTGTCAGAATATGATACTTTCCACCCTCCTTGACTCCCACCTTTCATCTTTCTTGCTTTCCTATTTTTACTTTTATTTTGTAAGCATTTGCTTATCTGGGAGTCTGGCACAATGGCTCAACAGACTATTCTTCCACCTGCGAGTGCCGGAATCCCATATGAGACTCCTGGCTCCTGGCTTCTGGCTTCAGAGCAGCTTAGTTCTGGCTACTGCAGCCATCTGAGAAGTGAACCAGCATATGGGAGATCTTTTTGTCTTTCCTTCTGTCTCTCCCTCTCTCTGTAAATCTGCCCTTTAAAATTAATAAATGAATCTTCTGGGATCAAAATGATGTTTGCTTTATTCATGCATGGTAATTTAAAATGCTGGAAACAAGCCTAGTGTGCACAGTCAGATCGGGGTGAGCAGGATGTGGCATGTGCATTCAGAGAAATGTTGTCGAGCTTCCAGGAGGAGGAGCATCTGATGCACCTGCTGTAATATGGATGAGCCATAAGAACTGCATGCTAAGCCAAATGAGCCAGACGCAAAAAGAGCAGCAGGCGCTTTCACTCATGTGACTTACCCAAAGCAGCTAAGCTGGTACAAATGGAAGGGAGGAGGATGGTTTTTCCAGGAGCTGTGGGGAGGAGAACACAGGGAGTTTTAATCTAAAAGGGAAGGCATGCCAGTTTGGAAAGATGAAAAATGTCCTGGAGATAGATGCTGGTGCTGGGTGTAGAGCAAGCTAACTACATTCAATGCACTGTACGCAAAATGATTAAAATGGAAAACTTTGTTACGTGTATTACATGTTAGCTTTTAACTCATAAAAATCAAGAATGGTCCTTGTCATGCATTTCTGATGATTCTTTCTTCCTTTTCCAGAAAAACAAGCTATTGTAGGTTCACAGGGCGGTGGTTGAGAAGGCTTACAGGCCGTCATTGGCTCTCTTTCAAAGCGTGAAGGAGTTAATCTGGATTCTCAAAAGTAGGTTTATCATCTCTGCGCTTGCTTCATGGTCCTTGTAGTGTGGCTTGACATGAGCATGAGACACGTCTTCATTGTCAGTGCTGGAGCTGGAGTGCAAAGGTGAAGTGCATACCATTAAATCTGCCCGGACTCCCTCTGCCATTGCAGGCCTGGCTGATGCGGGCTTCGCAGCTGCAAAGTGAGAGACAGTGGGGCAGCCAGGCAGTGAGCTTACCTTGAGTTGGTGAGCCCAAGTACTGCTCATGCTGGTTAGTGGTCCTGCGCCCTCCTGCAGCCATCTGTCAACCCCACTTGGGAGAGAGCTGGCCTCCTCGTGCCAAGAAGTCAAATTTCTCAGGACAGAAGCTGCAAGGTCTCCTGCTCCCCGCCGGCCCCTGCACCTTGGTGTGCAAGCCTGCTGAGAGGAGCCAGGCTGTGGACAAGGCCAGCTAGTCTGAGCCAGAGGAGACTGACTTTCATACGCAGAGCATGGAAGGCCGAGGATCTTGAGGGAGCCCTAGGAGCCCAGCACAGAATCACACCCACTCCTTGCTCTGGACACTGAGGTGAGTCCCTTACGCTCTGTAGGTTTGTGTCTTGTGGTGAGTCAGGAATGAGACCTGGCTGGCAGGATTAGTTTTAGGATGGTGATCATAGACCAAACCTGCTCACTCCACACTCCCTTTGCCGGAGGTGTTCATCTTCCTTCAATACCATCCTTCTCCTTACTTAGCATGCTGCTGCCAGCAGTGCTCTTTGATGCCTGGCTTAGCACTTCTGTGTGAGCTGTTTCATAAGCCGTGCATCTCCTTTCATTGCTTTGCGGGCTACTACTAATGCTTCAAGATGCAACTTGGATGTCGGGTTTTTCCCTTTAGGAAGGCCACTCCTTCCGCTTTTAGACATGAATCATGTCCAATGCTTTTCCCTGCCCTGCTGTACTTCTATGCCTTGGTCATATTCCCATTGTCTGCCTCTTTTTGAATTGTTGCTACCTACTCCTTTGTCACCAGTGCCATTCACTGCTCTATCCCAGGAGATAGCAAACTCCCTTACATGAGGCATGATTGTGAATAACTTGAGCTTTCCAAGCCAGAGAATCTGTTGCAACCCACTCACCTGTGCTCCTCCATTGCAAAAGTATCAGTGACAACAGGTAATGAGGAAGCAAAAGGACTTTATTATAAAAACAAATAATAGGCCAGAACTTGGTTCATGGGCCAAAGACAGATTCCTGCTGTCCTACTCACGTGGCGTAGCACTTGACCTACAATAGGCAAAAAAGTCTAGTTTGGACATCTCCCTTTACAGGTGCTCTGCTTTGTCCACAATGGGCCTGATGGATGCTCTCTGCAACTGCCTTTCCTCAGAAGTCTGTCTGCTGTGTTTACTTACTTGAGCTGAAGACACAGGTACAAGTGGTGGAGCTCTCTATGCAATCAAAGGCCCGTGTTAGCCTTTTAAACCTCAATTTCCTTACCTGTCACATGGGTTGTGTGCCTGCATTGGAGGACTGCGTGAGCATCAAGTGATCATACACCTGGCATGCTTTTTAAAGATGATTTGCTGTGATGCAATTAGTAGCATTATTATTACTCACTCATACTCCACACTCTGGGCTGCTAGATGAGACATTCATTTACACATTTAATTGAAAAGGAAAGAAACTATTCTTAAATGTCATTATCAACTCAATTTTTAAATACTACTAACTGCTCACTTTAATTTCTAAGTTCTAATTTTATAAATTCTGGAGGTTTGGAGGTTTGGTTTTTGAACAGAGGCCTTTGATGAGAGAAACCCAGAGTTTGCTTGGGTGCTTATATTGTGACAAACAGTCCACTGCGGGTTGTTTGGAAGTCCCATTTTAGAGTGCATTGGTGTGACAAATGGTTTCAGTTCCACCCCTGGGTAATCTACCTTCCTTCCCAAGTCACAGCTATAACACAGCTGTGTCTTGTGGGTAAGGATGGCTGTGGGACTGAGTCACAGCCAGTGCAATGCAAACAGAAGCAGAATATAGCCCTTGCAACCTGACCCTTGGGAATTAAAAAACAAAAACAAACATGCAGTAGCAAAAGGAAGGACATGTCCGCTGGCACACTTGTTGCTTTTCTACTTCCTGTGGGCTCCCAGGGTGCTGAGCAGAGCACTTCTGGAAGCTGCATGCAACAGCAGCCAGGTCTCTCACCTCACCCAGCGCAGCAGAGCTGCCCTCACCTGTAAGCTTCACATTGCACAGTCAACTGACCAAAGAATGAACTACTTGTACTAGGCTCTGTTCTACTTTCATTTGCTGAATTTCAAGGCCTATTTGTTATGCTATCCTCTTACTGAAAGTCGCAGTGACGGAGAGGCACATAAACCTCACCTCTCTCCTTCACGTAGTCTTGCTTCCCCTCTTTTTGCTTATGGCTTCTTTGGCAAGTTGCCCAAACCTGTAACCCTCAATATCAAAACATTCCAATTTTTACAAAGCTAATGTGATATACAAGGGTTGATCCCTAGTTTGGCCTGAATCTCAAGCAATTTTGGAAATTTCTTCAAGTAAAATACTACAAAATTTTTGATAAGAAAACAGGCACTAAAACTGTGAAGCCTGGGGTAGAAAGCTGACTTAGTGGTTAAGATGCCTCCTAGATGACTGTATCACATTGGACTGCCTGGATTCCTGTCCAAGTTCCAGTCACTGCCATCCTAAAATGTTCTCAGAGCACCAGGCATCCAGGGACCCCAGTCTCTGCCCCAACCACAGCGGTGTTTGTTTACGGGTTTCCACTGGGCTGACATGACAAGTTCAGCTGTCCTAAATGGTGAGCAAGTTAGGAACACACTAACCTAGGAAACACATAGACCTGAGCACATACAATTATTCTTACATTTATTAATAAGATGATAAGTAAGTTGCCCAACTTATTTAAATATGTTAGGATGAATGTGATACAACAATTGTATTGTTGGCTACCAAGTTCTTACTTGATCCAAATATTGTGATGGGTGTTTGGCCTTGAATGGTCTCACTTGCTGCTCCTAATAAAGCCAGGAGATAAATTTATTACCATTTTACATCTAAAGAAAGAAGAGGAAAGAACAAACTTGTCCAAGATTCATGGGTGTCTGAACCCCAAAGACCCAAATATGGAACTACTGCTTATTTGCCCCATAAGCAATGACATAAAAATAACCCTGGCGTTACTGTTTTCCCCAGGTAGAGCCACATGCCTGATTTCCCCACATTGCTAAACACCTTCAGTGAATAGTTAAAACATAATACAAAGCAGGTAATCAACAAACATGCGATAAAGGAATAAGTTAGGAAGGAAACCAATATAGAGTCGAGTCCAACATTAAGCTACCCTTTGGGGATATGGAGCTGGCTCTGTCTTTTTGAATGATTGATTTACACTGATCAAGGGCAACTGCCAGCCATATGGGTCCAAAAGCTGGAGTGTAATGACTTCGTGATGCTATCTCTGTCACTTAATGGCTGTAAACATTGAAGAGATTAGAATTGGCAGGGTCTGTGGCACTATTGTTTTTTCACTTACTGAGGTATCTATATGGTAACTTAGTGCTGCCAGCCAATATAATATTAAAGATTTATAGGCAGTAAAACATAGTTGGGCCCCCAACCAAGAGCTGGCCTGAGCTACGCATGGGAAAACAGTATGCGATTTATGTTGCCTGATGAGACGGCGATTGACCATAATCATACCTTAATTTCACAGACCAGCTTTCTTCAGAGGATCAAAATATCCTTGAGCATATGGTTTATGATCTTACTAACAAGCATCAATATTGACTCAAAGTCCCTCAGCAAAAGCTGCTGTGGAACACTCAGCACATTAACTCCCTACTGTTCGAGGTCATTGTTCTGTAACTCTATTAATCTATCAAATTGAATAGCTACAAAGAGAAGACTGTTCACATGGCTGATCTCCCCCACTGCGGTGAAACAGCCTCTGAAGTTGATCGAGTGTGTAAGTTTTCCTTCTTCTTCTGGAAGGATCAACTTCTCCTCATCATCACCTAACTTTGCTCTTTAGCACTTTTTCAGTTATTCTCCCCATTCTTTCTCGACTTTGTACAAAAATTAGGCCGCCCTTGCTCATTGCAGAGAATGTGTGTTCCTAGTAGAAGTTCATAAGTGTGTCCACACTCACTAGCTGTGTAAGTTGGTGCATTCTCCTTTACTCAGTCTTTCTATTGTAAATATCAGAAACATTGACTCTCTTCACATAGTTGGGAAGAATATTCATTACACTGTGAGTAAAGTAAATACATACTAAATTCATCCTGTCCTAGAGTGCGGAGAACACGTTCACATGTAGTTCTCCCAACTTTAGGCAGAGTTTCAATTGAATTGGACATAAAAAAAAAAATTATGAGAGGAAGGCAGAGAAGAATCCAAAGTCATTATGATGTGGGTCATTTAATGGTACAAAGAAGGAATCTGGAGGTTCTAGAATTAACAGGTTAAGACATATGAATGAATGAATAATTCCTGACAAAAGCATCCTTTGAGTTTACACAACTCGGAATGTTGTGTTTCATCTTGGGATTTTAACAAAGGCCTTTCCAAGAAAAGTCTATATGACTGTTTGAATTGAGTGTGTGACATTTCATTTCTTCTATCATAGCTTTTAATGTTCTCTTCTCCTGTTTATTGACAAATACAAGTCTCCAAGGGGTGCTTGGCTGAGGATCATTGCAGATCAGTTCTGTTGCAAATTGTCAGACAGTGTGGAAACTGGAGAATCTCCACCCCCCGAGGCCATGCCATGCTGCACATTTCAAGTCAGTATCATATGCTGAAAAGAATGCACTTGCTTGTTTCTTTGAAGGGCTCCCTTGGCTGCAACCTTGGCAAACAAAATGTGCCACCACCCGTGGGCCTGCAGTAGCTGGAGAAACAAATCTAAAGAATGGAGGATGAGCTTTTGCCCTTCATCCACTCTATCACAGGAACTCCACACCTACAGGAGCAGGTCATCCTGGGCAGTGTCCAGACACAAAGTCACACCGAGGGACTTACTGAAGGACATTTAACAAAGGGACAATTTCAGCAATCAATCAATCAAGGAAAATGTTGAATAAACTAGTGCAGACAGGAACCAGTAACCACAGGGAGCTTATACTGCCCAGGGCAGAAGAGCATGTGAGATTCATGGATGTCTCCGGTAGGAAGGTGACCACTCAGGAGCAGAGCCACTGCCAGAGAGGGAGCAGGAGTGCGCACTCTGTACCCTCGCTCTCTCACACTCCCTGTTCCCTTACTGGTCAATCTCTGACCACATGAGAGGTGGCCAAGGGAGCGTGGTACTGCCAATTCTGAGGTCAGCTTGCCTGAGGTATGTGGAAGTTCATCAGCCCAAGCGCCCAGTTTTACAGTTCTTAATTACACACACCCATTCCATTTCTTATTTGATTTGTACCAGAATGTGAAGGACACAATAGGTTGGGCAAAGTGTCTGCGTCAGCTACAAGTGTACCTCAAATAAGATTTATTCTTGATAAAGCAGTTCCTGGTGTTGATTCCAAGTCCCCTATTCAACTGTTCTCCCGACCTTTTGTAAGATCATTCAAGGTGGCGCTGTGTAGTACTGAGTCAACAGAACTTCAATCAATCCGATTGCTCATAACATTGAACCTTAAAGAGGAAGGCATTAGAACACTAGCTTTCCGTGTAGCCCTTTGGATCTGCTACAAATTTGATTATCCTGACAACCCTGTTAAAGTTCAGTTTCCTTAACTGGTCAGTATAAAGTCCAATTTATAAAGAAATATGTGCGCTCTCTCTGTCATTTCTCCATATCTATCTGTCTATTGTGACTTAGTTATATTTTGGTTCCATGAAAGTTTAAATTGATGTCTGAGCACTAACGTAATGGTGGTGGGATTTTTTTTAAAAGGAAATTAAGCCATGAGGCTCTGCCTGGATGAGTGGATCAGAGCCTTTCTCGAGAGGCTGGGTTCATTTTGTGTTTAATTTTTAAAAAAAAATTTTAATGATGATTACATACATGTTTGATCAGGGTGGGAAGGATCAAGAGTTAGGGAAAAGTGGGTGAAATTTTCTGTTTCTTCTATTTGTCTCTAGGGAAAGGGGAGCGATAAAGGGGGAAGCTACACCCAGTCTCCCAAATGAACCAGGGATGGGGAACCACCACCCGATATCAACCCAGGGTCCTGATATAATGCATGTTCCAAGGGTTCAGCCCAAGTGGTTTGGATAGTTCTGAAATGCTATTGATTTCACCAGTCCAAGAGTGAGGCAGCCCTCCCAATGTCCATTGATCTACAGAGTTGACCTCAAGTCTCTATTCACCCAGATATTTGCTGTCTTCTTTTGGCTGTGGTAGCTGTCCAATTTGTTCAGTTCTCCTTTCTCTGCTATGGTATCTGATGAGCTGCCACATTCTCCATGTGCTTTAGGGTCTGCATCCACTGCTCTGCCTTTTATACTTGCAGGTGGGCCCAAGAACCCAAACCAAGCAACCGGATCTCCTGCCCCCGGGGCTCATGAACCTGACACACACATCACAGGCAGGCCCAAGAACCTGGGACAGGTGACCTGAGCCTTGCCAATCCCCATCCCTGGGACTCATGACCTTGGCAACCACATCACAGGTGGGTCCAAGGATCAGGGCCAGGCAACCCATGCCTAACCAGATCACCCACCCTGGGGCTCACAAAGCCAGCACCCACCCCACAGACCTAAAAACCTGAGCCAGGCAACCAGAACCCTGCTGATTCCTCTACCCCTGGGGCTTGCAAACCTGACACCTATGTCACAGTTAGGCTCCAGGATCCATGCCAGACAACCCAAGCTCCACCAGCTCCCCTACCTGTGGGTACTGTAACCTGACATGATCTGGGCTATTCCTTGCCTTGGTTCTTACACTCACCTACAAGAATTGCATCCAGATAAAGGAGCTCCCCCAAGCTCCTCTATCAGGTCTCCTCCCAGTGCCAGATCTCATGCACAACAGTGGGTCCTTGGCCCAGACTGACTTTGTTCACCTCTTGCCCTGGCAGGAACAGTGGCCTTGCTCAACCAGTGCACACCCATTCTGGTTCTTACTGTTGAGTGTTGTAGCCCTGCTACACGTGGTTCACCCCCAGGCACAGCTTTATGCATGGTTCAAGTGGAAATCAAGACCTAGTCCAACCCCATTCTACATCCACTCTGGCTCTCACAAGTACCACTTGGTGCTGGAGTCCAGCCCAGTCTACCACTCCCCAGGCCCATGCTCACCTGCGCTGAGGGAGACTGTAGCCATGTCTATCTCAGACAGCTGAGGCATCCCCTTAGCAGTCCAGCCAGGCCTGTTCTCATCCACTACTCTGGGTATGCCACCAGAGATTGCAATTTTACAGGAGTAAGCACACATACCACCCCACACCAAGATTCTGCTACTAGACCTGATTGTTTCACATGCTAGTTGTTGTCATGGCCCATCCTAACATTACCTGTTTCCTATTCGAAATCTCACTGGTGGGTACTGTGATCTTGCCCTGCCAGGTAGATCTCAGGCTTAGCATTAATGTGTGCCAGTGAGTGCTGCTTGGTGATGGTCGCTGCTAACTACCCCAGCTCAGGTCTTCCATGTGTTCTGGTTATTCATCCTGACCCTTGAAGGCCCTCCTGTCCCCCTTTCCAAACCATTTGGTCTCAGCCCCTCGCTTATTTATGGGAGCCCCCCATCAATAATTCCTCACCTGGGTACCAATCCTCACCTGTGCAATAACCCAAGTCCCCTTCAAACTCACATCCCTAACCCCCCCCAAGAACACACCACTGAGCAGCCCCAGGCAACCACCTGACCTGGGCAGGGGAGGTCCCCCAACCTGGATTAGTTCTAAAAGAAGTAGGTTGGTTATCATCACAGCAGGTTATTATAAAGCAAGTCATCTGTGTTTTCTCACACACATATTTCCTTTTGCACATGCACCTTGTCCTTCCACTTTGTTTTGCCGTGAGTTTGTGCAGATCAAGGTCCTCACCAGAAATAGTACAAGTGTCAATGTCTTCCCAGTGCCAGAACCATAAGCCAAATCAAGCTCCTTTCCTTTAAGAATTAGCCAAGCTCAGTTTTTAAGTTTACAGCAAGAGAAAATAAACAAAAATGGAAGACTAGTACCACGGAGTGAGATGCTGTTATAATACCTGCTTTGGAACTGGGAAACAGACTGAGTCAGACTGGAAGAGTTTAGAAAAGCAGGCTAGATTGAGCCAGGGATGCCATGGCCAACACACCAGCCTGATTCTTGTGAAGACTGAGAAGAATTAAAGGCTGTCTGTAGCTTCTTAGATATGAGTTGAGTGGCCATGAGCAGAGTGCTGCTGGGAATGTACACACTTAAGGCCCTGCTGGTGAAGTCTCAGAAGGACATGAAGACTAGCTTATTGGAAATTAGAGACAAGGTCCCCTTTTTGTGACAGAGTACATGGCAACACCATCCTAGAGCTTCATGAAGCTGAATTTAGGAGTGAGAAGGGTCTGGCTGGAGAAATCTCTAAGCAACGCATCATGAACGCAGCTTCACAGATATTTTTAACTGCATATGGTAAGCCCAGGAATGGCTTAAAGACAAAATTTATAATTAAAAAAATAAGAGCATAAAAATCATTGGAATGTTTATAACCTGATCATGCAAGGGTGAAAAGCTATGTTGTAGAGGAAATAGCGAGGCAGTGTTCCAGGGACTCCCTGCCAAAAGGATAACCGTGAGAGAGAGATGCGAGTGTTGTGCATCAAGACAGAGTGCGGGATGCCGTGCGGGCGTTTCGGAGGCCTTGGAGACCGCTGCTCCCATCTGCAGACACAGAGGGAACACAGCTCTCACAAATGAGACAAATGTAATTAAGATTCATAAGGCTCTATATGGCTCGTATAGGTGCACTGCAACTAAATAATGATCGTATACTTTAGATGAATAGAAATTACATGACAGCAATTTCTTTTAAAGGAGGTACAGGAAAATGAGTGTCCCTGGTCATGACCAGGGCGCCATAAATGCTCAGGACTTCTCAGACCGTGGGCAGATGTGGAAAGCAGATTCATCAGATGGGATCCATATGAGTCATGGTCAGCCACTTTCCTGTCCTACCCTCAGTAAGTACTCACAGAACAATGCGAAAAAATGTAGCCTGAATTTTATATCCATATTGGTGAAATCAGCAATGCATGTAATACTTCAATAGTTTATCCCATAGAACAATAAAAGCAAACATTTTAGATTCTACTGATCAATTAATTGTGTTGTGTGAAGGAAAATAATAACAATTTTAAAAAGACTTCGAATCAGTGTCTGAATCCTCTTCAGAATAACGAAGAGCAGGAAGGACCGTGTTTGCCTCTCTGCGGCTGCTTTCTAACCATACCTGCTCAGGTCGCAAACAGGCTGCAAAGGCCCAGCTGCAGAGAGCATCTTGACACCTGCCCACTTGGCTTTTCTCAGCCAACATCCCTGCAAATCCACACGTGGGTACTCACTGGCCTTTCAGAGTGGAGCCCACAAGACCATGTGAGTATAACATTACACCTAAAGAAACCCTAGCATGAGCTGGGCCACGGGACACACTGCCTAGGCGTAAAGGGAAGGGAGGCTCCGACTCCCGTTGCAGACAGAGCCTGTGAGAGGTGCAGGAATTCAAGGCTGCAAGTGCTATTTCAAGGTGCAGAAATGAAAAACACAAATGCAATCCCACAGATGTGTCAGATGCCTCAGTTGGCTTCCCACACAAATTGGAATCTGTTGTCCCCCTCTTCAGGGGCTTTGTTTCAAACCTACACCCTCCAGTTTTCATTTACAATCTCAGCAACTCATTTATTATTCCCAGCTGGGTTTGTGTCCAGGGCTCAGCAATCATATCTGTAATCATTAGGATGTCGTGAAAGTGAAAACAGGAAACACTCTCTTCAATATCCTTCCCATCCCCTGGACATCACCTCCCATTACTCAAGCCTGTCGAATCACTTGAGGGCTGATAATGGAATGCTGGGGATAGAGATCCGCCAGATCCTGAGCCCACTGAGAATTACATCCTAGCTATTTTTGCTGTATGAATCTTGGATACAGGTCAGAAACAAATATTAAAGTTTTCACAATGAAATTTATCAAAATTTGGCAGTGTCTGGTTCTAAATTTTCTAAGTATTAATAAGACATGAAAAATGGAAGCTATTCTCTGAGAGGTTTTGCTATCTCTCTTGCAAAATGCATCCTAGCCACACATTCCTCGCTGGAGACGTTGTGACGAAAGGGGACGAGTATTAACCCACTTCAAGCTGTCTGTTGACTGGGTGGGGGATAGTTGGGGAGGTAAAGTGAGATAAACAAATATAATCAGAGACAGCTTTAGACTGGCAGCCCAACTGATGATGGGCAAACTTGTCTCTCACCATGCATGAGATGGATCCTCAATACACAATTATTAATACATGGGCTAGGGGAACAAACCTTTGCTTTTCACATCTGTGTTTTTTAAACTTGCAGTCTATATATTTTATGTCATCACAGCTAATATCCATTGTTTTTCAATACAGGAAAATATTAAGCAACTAACCACAGTTGTATCAGGGGCAAGGCCTTCTGCCTGCTACTTTAGGAAATAGTGTCTGTAGGGATATGATATGTTTTAAATAAATGACATAATGCTTGAATGGTTTGTGTCCAAATTGGTCTATTGCAACCATATCTTATAAAATCACCCACATCGTTCATAAACACAACGTAGTTATCAAATTATAATGCTATGAATTGATATGATTATCAGCATTTTATATAAGTGATTTATGTATATTAATACATAATATATTCTTCACAACAATTTTCTCAGGCACTGTTAGCATCCCCACTTTGCTGATGGCATACACAAAGTGAAGAATGCCGCTTTACCCAAGCCTCATATATGACAGGGCTGAAGTGTTAATTCAACAATTTCAGTCCAGAACAGAAACTCTTGGTCACTACAAAAGCCTTTGATTTAATAGCTTAGGAAATGAGGTGTAAGAGGGACAATAATTAGTGGAACTAGAGCCAATCTTATTAGTTAATTAGTATATTGCCACTATATTGCCAGCAAAAGGGGAAAGCACTGGAAAGATGACTGAGAATTGGATGACGAAGTTCCCTCTTTGTCTTCCAGAAGGTGGAACTTGAGCCAAGAGGTAGAGCAACATAATGACTAAAACGTGGCCCGTGTAGACAGTGTTGCTGGAGGACAAGCGGCAAAAGCAGCATCCTGCAACAAAGGTGGGAGGTGGAGACCGCCGAGGCTGGCATCTTAGCTCCTACAGCCCCCCTGGCCGGACCAGAATCTACAATCCCCCTGGCCTCGGAATGTCAGCATGGTCCGACTCTGCCCAACCCTGAAAGGCTATCCCCGTCACACCCTAATTGTTCTTTCTGCAGTCAAGCCCTTCGCCTCACACTCTTTTCAAAGTTGCCCAGAGCTTCATGATCTTTCTTGACACACATCTACTTCACAGGTGCTTTGAGTTCCAACAATCTGCCTCTCCCCAAAGCTGATTTCATCCCTTTGGGATGTGGTTCAAGGATGTATACCCAGGGATGCTTTTCTGAGCCACCCTTTAAATACTTCTCCCCAATGGTCTTGATTTGTGATTGTTAGCACTTGAACTATGCCATCCTCAAAACCTATATACTGAAGTTCTTAGCTCCTAGTGCTTCAGAATGTATCCTTATTTGGAGATTATCTTCGTAATGGATGTCAAGATCATCGTGGTTTGTGTCATCATAACCAGGAGGAACTTGGATGCAGAAAGACACACAGAGAATGCCTGTGAGCATGAAGAAACCAGAGCAATGTCTCCACAAACCAAGAAATGCCAAAAATATTCTCAGTAAGACACCAGGAGCTAAGGGAGACCAATCCAATCCTGCCTTCACTTGAACATCAGACTGTGTCTGAAGTTGTGAGACATTGAACTTCTATAAAACCACCCAAATTGTGCCATTTGGTTTGCAGTCCCAGCAAACTAGTACAGTGATTCTAGCTTTATTTATCAATTTACTGGAGTTTCTTGTAGTCATCACCTGGCTGCTACAGCCGTGCGAACTGGCAAGAACTGGCACATGACACTCAAACAACTCTTGCCGTTGACTAATTTTCCTCTCCTCCCCACCAACCTGATCCCCTTCTATGTTCTTTCATCTTCCTTTTCTTCTCTTTCCTCTCCCTCTATTTAATGAAAGAACTTCTAGACAAGGAACCTCTAGGCTTCCAGGTTTCATAATGAAATGGGTCAACATTAGAGGCTAATGAGACCCCTACAAAGTCTGTCACCACCAGAAGACCCTTGTTTCATTTCCAGGAAGTCTTAGAAATAGGATGGATTCTAAATATGAGTCCCCAAACAGGTGGTACTCTATGAGGAAGTGGGAAGCATGTGACCCAGTTCCGTAGCTCCAGGCTGCTGTGGCACCCTGGTTCTTTTTCTAAATGTGGAACTCTGACAAATTTCAACGTGTCTACAAACTAAGAATTCTGTCAACCAACTTTCAGATGTAGCAAAATATGAATCTTTCCATAATGATAAATGTTGACTCTTAACATTTTTAATGCATCCAGCATTATATTTTCATTAAAATACATACATACATATCTATACATGTATACATATATGGTCATTTGTTTAGCTAGTCCTCATTTAGATATTTAGATATCTTCCACATTTTGTTATATATATTTGTTATATATATATTTAGATATCTTCCACATTTTGTTATGATAGTGATACATTTTCCAATATGGTCATTCTTAAAAATATGTCCAATTATTTGTTAGGCTGTGTTCCAATTATTTCTTTAGGATCAATTTTTTTAGGATAGATTTAGGTTTAAGAAAATGTAGGTTTTTAGTTGTCTACATATTGCCAAATCGCTTCCCAGAAAAGTTCAGTTGATTCATTGTCCCACAAGCTATGTGTAAAAGTCCCTCTTGCTAATGCCACAGGCTGGCATTATTCTGCACATTGCCAGCTTTAGGGGTAGTGCACATTGCCCCATCTTCATAAGCATCTCATATCTCCTCCAGTCTCTCTCTTTACTGATGATGCTCTCTGTATTTTACCTCCATGTTCCCTTCACTGTATCTGTTCTAGCCAACAGCTTCGTCTGGCTTTTCTGTTTTTCTCCCCACCAGTTGGAATCTTGCTGGTTTTTGGCCCAATGATGGACCTTAAAGTCCAGCAGACAGTAGGTAGGAGAATTCAGCTCTGCCTTCCACTATATCAGGCTAAGGTTTTTCCTGTGAGTGTGCTTCTCTGTCTGTAGCCACAGTGTTTTAAACTCCTCCCTTATAGTCTTGTTCTAGAATTCTGCTCACTCCATGTCCCTGGTGACCCTGCATGAAAAAGGCTTCTGATGCTGCTGCTGAATTCCTACGGACTGTTTAACTCTACCACACCTCTTCAGCATCATTTCAATTACTTTTTCTTGCAAGTAATCGACACTCAATTAATACTATCATTTGATTCCCACCTTTTATTAATCACTGCTTGCACTCATCAATTTTATACACTTCAAAGATACACAGCACACACACATGTACACACCAATTTTTCCACTGTTGAATGACCTGAGACTGAACAGTGTACAGGGGAAACAGGATAAAACTGGGATGTCTCAGTCTTGGAGCTGAATGGCCAGATTCAGATGGCTCCATTTGGTCAGTCCCTGGTGAGGGCCTAAGGGTAGACGTGGTCAAGTCAGAAAGTGTGTGGGATGCAGAAGTGGTGTGGTGAGACAGGGATCCCGAGAACAAGCAGCAGCCGGTCTTGCACCTTATGTAACAACTCGCCATCAAGAAGACAATGAAGACAATGGACTCTGAGAGGACTGCTGATCCCTCCCAGGGTAGTGCCCCTGGACCTAACAATCCAACCAGCCATCATATCCTGCCTCTCACAGGTCTGCCACATCTAATACCAGCATCCTAGAGATCAATACATGAACCCTGCAGGGACAAAGCACCTATATACATATGTACATGTCCCATTAGTGCTTTGTTACATATTTTTGCATTTTTCTTAGTCCCTTGGCTCTCAAGTGCTATTTTCTGTTCGTTATAAAACGAGAATCTTACTCACATGTGATTGAAAAAATTTAGCAAAAAAGAAAAACCTAAATTGTCATAATTTTACAGATATGTTCTGTTACCTAGAGTAAATAAAGCTTTAGGAAATTGGAAAATGGTTGAGAGATCTCTATGAAGCAAAGATAGGCTAGATACAATTGAATGAGTAGAAAAAGGTGATATGAGTTAACAGCCTGTGCACTGGGTTTGTTTGGATGGCTCAACGTGTTTGCATCTCTTAGGCAGAAAATATCTCCTTGAAGATTGTGTGTGTGTTACTATTGCATGGACAAACCGGTGCTAATTATGAATCAGCTGCTTTCTTATACCTGGCTGGGTCAGAGAATTCCATGAGCTTAGAGTCCTTGTCTCCACTGTGAAGCGAAAAGATCAACCACACAGAAGTGAAGTAACAGTCACACAGATACAGAACAAGTTCCTAGAAGTAGAGGAATTGAAATGTAAGCCAGTTGACACTACATTGCAAGTTCTTGTCACAGTACCACGTAAACATAGTGCACTCCAACCGGATGGTATAAATATTAAAACAGATTTAGCCGATGTGAAATAATGCTCCTGAAATGTACAAATACTCACTCTGAAGCATACAATTCCAGAATAAAAGTGTTAAGATATATCACTGAAACAATGGCTTTAAAAAGTTAACTGGAGAAAAAATTCCCCAAAATGATAAGAAACATTTAAATGCAACAATTCTTTTAAGAATTTTCTTGTAAATAGAAATATTTTAAGAAACAAGTGGCTGCGCCTGGCAGCGTGGCCTAGTGGCTAAAAAGTCCTCACCTTAAACGCCCCAGGATCCCATATGGGCACCGGTTCTAATCCCAGCAGCTCCACTTCCCATCCAGCTCCCTGCTTGTGGCCTGGGAAAGCAGTCAAGGTCGGCCCAAGGATTTGGGACCCTGCATCCGTGTGGGAGACCCAGAAGAAATTCCTGGATCCTGACTTCAGATCAGCATAGTATCGGCCGTTACGCTCACTTGGGGAGTGAATCATCGGACGGAAGATCTTCCTCTCTGTCTCTCCACCTCTCTGTATATCTGACTTTCAAATAAATAAATCTTTAAGAAAAAGAGAGAGAGAAATAAACAAGTGGCAAAATGTGCTCACACTGAGATCAGTTAGAATTGCTATAACCAAAAGCATGCTAACACTCCTAGTGGGGGCTCCTGGAAATGAATTTCCCCAAATGGAAGGTATATATCACACTGGGGAGTCTACTGATTTTGGTGAGCTAACAGGAGTTAGTGGGCCAGAAAATGTGTCTTCATTTTCCTCATTCTGAAAATAATAGGCTGTACAATAATAGAAGTGTTATCACAAGTTCAGTATCAGAATCTCTTGGGTGAGCCTCATCTGAAGCAGTGTTGGTAAAACATATGGCAGTTATGGAAATTCCTCCCCTTCAATGCTCATAATTATAGCGTTCAGCTGCATTCATGGGATGAGAGCAACTTGCCAATAAATAAAAAAGAGATAAAAACAATCTGTCCATAGCATTATGAGCAGCAGTGTTAGGAAAAAACAGTCACCAGAGAGGGATGTCTCCTGTGACAACATCTGGAAAAGAGAGGATGTGCTGGTGTTTAGTTCAAGCTCAACACTTCCAAATGATTTACTTGTGGAGAATGGTGGTGTTCATCAAATACACTGACATTCACTGGTGCAGCATGAGCTCCATTACTTTTTTAACTCCTCACTGCCAACCACCTCTGTAAAGTCAGTAGACACAGACAGCCCTCAGGGCAAGCAGGGCCTTTGCATACATGGCAGCACTAAGAGAAAGAGCTGCAGGATTGCTGATCCCCCAGTTCGGAGAAGGGGCTAGAAACAAGCCAAGAGGCTCATGACTGAGCACTAGAACACAGCAGAGGTAGAGATAATGAGATTTGTGGAGATCCTAGACGCCACATGATTCCTCTGGAATAAAAAGCTTATTCGTGAAAAGATATATTGATCTCTCTGCTCTCAGAGCAACTTTTCAAAAACTCGAGTAGATGGTTGAGTCCATGTTAGAGGAGTCTGTTAGATTGTAAGTTTTTAAAGTAGAGATCAAGGTCTCTTTCTCATCATTAGGGATCAAAGCTAAGCTATTGGAAACTGAACTTGAGCCCCATTGAATGGGCAAAAGAAAATTCTAGTTCACTCACAAGAAATTCAACAGGTAGGAGAAGAAAACACAAGCCAATGCTATGGAAGATCATCTAGAAGCCAAACAATGATGGAAGTCAGATGCCTGGAGCAACCAGGAATGCAAAAACCAGTAAAGCACCAGAACAGACGTCAGATAAAGTTAGTCAATTTTTATTATTGGGGTAGTTGATTTATAAGGTCACATAAATAGCAAATACTGAACCATGGCTCGTAGACTATATTAAAGATTAACTTCCTAGGAGTCCCCGGCCACAACATTTTTGTTATCTTATCAGCACATAACTTTGTATGTTTATGTGTTTCTGTTAAATATACTGTATTTTTGATGACTCAAGTCATTAGATTCCATCCATCCATGTGACAGATTAGCTTAAGTTCCCAGTATTTCTCTGGCTCAGTGCCAGCTATCATGTGTCAGTGGGAAGAGAGAAGAGGGGGGAACATAAGACTGGAGATGGAAGCTCTGTTTCCTTAGCTCTTCTTCTCTCTCCTTCCCTTCCTCCCCCACTTGTGTCTCTGATGAAAAAAAAAACTGGAAATATTTTAGTAAGCATATACTGTTGACTAATTAACATTGAACTCACAGGCAACACCAGAATAACTCAATCCTGAACAAAATGTACCCAACACAGACATTTTCCCCAGAAGGCACATCTAACCTATTGATATTTAGCAATCCTAAATAGCAGTGAGTGCTGTATTTGAGGGCCAACATAAACCATCTCCTAAATCATAGACTTATGGAAAAGTGCACTAAGCTGATTATGCAAAAAAAATATGTAATTGCAGCTTGGAGCTGAAACAAGAAGACCGAGTATAATGTTGTTTACACCCAGGAACACCCACACAGTGGCTCAGGTCGTTCTCCACCTTGCAGAGCAGCATGAATGGTACAAAAGCACAAGTATTGATCCTGGAGTACCAACAAATCTTGGTGCATGGACAAACATGTATATGCAGAACCCATGAATAATGAAGATCAATTGTTATCAAATAATTTTGAATAAAATATTCACAAGCTGAAAAAGAAGATAGTCATTGTCAGGACATGGACATACAGCTCAATTAGAAGAAAAATATTAAAGTTGAGAAAAGACAACATTATGACATATAATCATCAAACTTTCAACAGTAAAATATAAGTAAAATATAAAGAATAGATTCTAATGGGAACATGACAGAACTGCCAGGTTACCTTCAGAGTGTCTGTAATTAGCCTAACAGGTGATTTGTCATCAGACACCTGACAAGTTATAAGAGAATGCAGAGACAGAGTCCAGGTCCTTAAAAACACAAAACTGGCACCTGTATCTAACACAGCTGTCATTTATACATGAAAGCACAGAAGGACCTTCAAAACACTTGAAAGAATTTTCCTCAGCCAGCCCAACCCTATAAATTATTTGAAGGACGTGTGTTACACACAGAAATAGATAATGATGATCTTCATCGTGAAAAATGTGAAAGTAGAGAATCCCCAGTAAAGGTACAAAAGCAAACAATGAGAATATTTGTGGGAAAGTGGTAGGAATAACTTGTTGCCTTTTAATAGTAACCCTGAATGCAAATGACCTTGTGAGACTGAAACTAAAGCACAAGCTAAGTAGTACTGAAGTGTGCTGAGTAATAGATGAATTAAAAGAATAGTGTGTTAAACAGTAGACAAATAGCACTAGGATGATGGTAATGAGGAATAGTATTAGGGAGTAGCATTAAAAATAGTTCAATAATAAATGAATGTCCAGCAATAAAGAAAATATTCTTTGTTTGAGTCTAGAGGATCAAGAGCAAACACTTGAGATTTCCTTAAGAACAATCGTTTACAAACATCAACAGACCCAGAATAAAATCAAATGGATTATCATGAGAATTCTGGGGGAACAGATTCCACAACAATTCAGCAGCAAACCGCAGTTATTGAGTGTGTGTGTGTATAAAAGACGTCTGCAGATATGCAAGAAATTAAAGCACACACACACACACACACACACACACACACACACACACACACACACACACACCTGGAGGAAACAGTAAAGCAAGGACTCTGAGTAAATGAATCAACCCAAGCAGAGACCTTGAGAAGGGAAGGGATGTGGGAACAGTGAGCAAAAAGTGAGCAAAGGTAGAAGTAGAGATGGACACATACCCATCCAATGTTTCAGAATACGTGACTGGGATATAAGAACCTTCCTTAGGAGTCTTGATGGATGACTAACTGTATCCTAAGAGTGACGTTGAGCTCTCAGAAACGGGGATAATTACCAGTGGCATCTAAAGGGATACCTTGGGACCATCATGGTAACCCAGGTTTACCCTCCACCTGCAGGCACTGGCATCCTATCCAGTACTAGTTTATGTCTTAGCTGCTCTACATTTTATCCAGATCCCTACTGTGGATAGAAGGAACAGTGGAGGATGGCCCAAGTCCTTGGCACTCTGCACTCATATGGGAGAACTGAAAAAAGCTCATGGCTCCCAGTATTAATCAGTCAGCTCCAGTCATGGACACCATGTGGGGAGTAAACGCAGTGGATAGAAAAATAAACAAAAAATAAAAATAAATTCTAGAAAAATTTAAAGAAACACCGTAAGTGAAAGATGGTCCAAGTATTTTAGCCCTTTACACGCACATGGGAGACCCAGATGAAGCTCCTGTCTTCGTGCCAGCCCAGCCCTGACACTGAACCAATCAACAAGTCTTGCTTTCCTCCATCCCTCCTTTCTCTCTCTCCTTCTCTTTTTCTATCCCTCCCTCCCTGTTTCCCTCTAGTTCTGACTTTCAAATAAAAAATAAGTCTTTAGAAGACAAAAAGAATAGTGTAAATTATCCACCAATAATAAAGATGTGACGATGCAGAGACTAGAAGAAACAAGTAACTATAGACCAGGAAAAATGTAAAACACCACCCAGTTGTTCTGATATTATGTAGGATACAGAGACTGACAAACTTGTTTCATGAATAAAACTCATTTCTGTACTCATTACAAGAAAAAAAATCAAGAACTGAGGACAAAGTATAAGGTTAAAAATAATAAAAAGGATGGTAAACATATAAGGTATACCATAAGAAGGCTGTAGTAGCAATATCAGTACTCCATAAACTGAATTACTCAATTGTATACATTTTTATATTTTCTCAGCATTACTTGTTACCTTTATATATATATTTGTTTTATAAATCTAGCACACATCCGTAAAAGTTGATCATATTTATGACTACAAAAAAAGCATAGTAAATTCAAAATAGAAATTTTATAGACTGTGATAAAAAATCTGCAATGACCAAAACCAAAAATAAGCAGCGCTTGGGTTGGAATTGTGGTATAAATGAGTTAAGCCATGACGTGGGAAAGCCTGGTTTGAGTCCTGGCTGATTCACTTCCTATCCAGCTCTCTGCTAAAGTAAAGATGGATTCTTCCATTCTTCTGGTTCAATGTGCAGAGGACACACTAGCAGAGAGCAAAGGGGAAATCAACAGATGATAATCCAAGCGCTTGTGGCCCTGCCACTCTCCCGGAAACCTGGATGCAAGTCTTGGCTCCTGGCTTCTATCTGGCCCTCCTGTGAACAAATAAATAATGTAAAATATTTCTGAAATAATAATAAAAGTAATAAATCATGTCCAATTAATTATGTACTGTGTAAACAGCAGGTATGAATGACAGACTGGAAAAATCAAGGAAAAGGACAAAACTTTGCAGGAAAAACCGAGGCACAATGCTGTCGGTGTTTGGAGAACAATGTCAGGCCTAGAGGGATTACGCTGTAAAAAGGAAGTCAGAATATCAAGGAAATGGGGGTCTCTCCTCAGGTAACAAGAACCAAAAACAGCTGAAAAACATCTGAATAAGGACAGAAATACTAAAATAAAAACTACAATGAATGAAACTTGTATGAGAAAAGGTATGCAAGTATTGAGCACACACAGGAAAATCTGAGTCTTCGAAATTATAAAAAATTCCTAAGTACCTGATTAAAATAATCAAGGAAAAAGAGAATAATGAAAAATAGAAATTCTAGATATTACTTGTCAACCTATAGCAAATCAATAAATGATCATATAAGCAAACCTAGAAAAGAAGTATTGTTTGCTTCTCATGAAATGCACAAACTGCCAAGATGGCTCATGGAAACAGAACATCTGAGCAATGTTTGGCATAAGGGTGAAGATTTGCCCTTAACAAAAGGTGTCCAGACTGGAGCTTCATGCACTGATGATGCACATGTATTTCCAATGCTGTTCAGAAACTTCTGATGACGCCGTCAAACCCTCAGATAAGCATATCCTCAAGTGTATGCCCTGCAAAGTCCAGAAAAACACACACCAATTTATTTATACCTTGGAATGTGAAATTTGCCATAGGGACAAATTAGAAAATGACTTGATAGCATTAATTCACAGAATGCTCTAACAGGAAATCTGATCAGAAGGATGCTGGTGCCCAACATATGCTTAATACTCACTCTACAGTAGATACTAGGTTATATGACTTATCTGTATTAACACAACTGACCACATTGCAACTCATGACATGTGTGCATAACTGCTAGACTAAATGCTTCTTTTAAGTTGATCATTTATGGAGAATCAAGATGGCAGAATAGGGTAAGGACCTGTGCAAACAAATGGAGAAACATTAGCCAGTGTGAAGCAAAGAGGCCACATTTCATAAAATAGGAGAGAACAGAATGATAGAGGAGGAGCACCTAGAGATTAACAGACACAGGAAGGTGGTAGGCCCAACAGTGTGGTATTGTGGGGATTGGCAGTGGCATTCAGCAAGCGGCAATCCGAACTATACCAGCAACAAGGTGCGAAGGGGCATTCACCAGGAACTCAGGTGGTGAACCCAAACAACCTCCCCTCCTGCTGCCCTGCTGGGCTGGTCGATTTGAACAGGAGCAGAGACAGAGCAGCAGGTCCCAGATGGTGCAAGATCAGAGTGGATTTCACAACCTAGTCTGCTCTCTAGAGTTAAATTGGATGCCACTTTGTGTAAGGAGGCAAAGGCTATGGACAGTGCTGAGCATGCACTGAGCTGGGAGTGAACTCATTTCTGGCTCAGTGAACTGCAGCAACATGGCATCCTACAGGTTCCACCCAAGACAGGTCCTAGTCGTCCTCAGACCTCATGGCCAGCAGACCAAGAACTCGAGTAGTAGCTTACCAGGTGCTGTTTTGTACAGTGTGGGAAAAAAAAAAAAACTTAAGACTGCAGGGACAACAGCGAGTTGTGCATGTGCTGAGCTGGGTACAAACTCACTGAGCTCAGTGCATTGAACTGGACCCACAGGAAAATAATACCGACTGTGTAATTGTACAGGTCAAAATAGATCCATGTAGTCCAAAGATCTAATGACCAACAGGTTCTGGCAAGATCAGTACCACCAACAACCTAGCTAATATGACATCTTGTGTCTCCCTAATCCTGGGACCTGCTCCCACCAGAAGTGGGAGAAAGGTTGTACATACAGTGCAGTCTCAGCATGATATCACAGAGGATGGAGAGTGGTGAGCCATGAGCTGAGGCTACAAAGACCATGGTGGAAGTCTAACATAAGAACCCAGACCTAGAACTCATTGGAGGAAGTGGCACAAGTAACAACAAAGAAAGAGCAATGTGCCAACCCCAATAAGTAAAATCAAATTGTGGACCTGTGGGTGACACTGCTTGGAAACTTGCCCCAAGGAGAAGAATCTAATAACTAGAAATACAAAGACCAAGAGCAAAAGAGGAGACAAAGGCACAATGAATATTACTGCAGACTCCCCTGCAAAGGAGCAAAACCCTTTGCCAATCTCAGAACTAACTGAGGAAGACATCGAGAAAATGGGGGATACAAAATTCGAAATACTTATTATAAAGCTTCTTATCAACAAGAAGTAGCACATAATACAGGATTTCAAGAAATATAGGGAGCATGTCACACTGGAAATGAACCAAATGAAAGCTGATATTTCAGAAATGAAGAATACAGTGGAGCAAATTAATAGTACAGTGCAGAGTCTCCAAAATAGAATGAATGAAGAGGAGAAGTGTAAGATGAAGCAGGGTAAAGATGGCCCAAGGGCTTGGGCTCCTGCAGCCACGTGGGAAACCCAGAGGAGCTCGTAAGTCCTCCTTTTGATCTGGGCCAGCCCTGGCTAGTGCTTCCATTTGGGAAGTGAACCAGCAGACAGAAGCTCTCTAGATCTCGCCCTTTCTCTTTCAAATAAGTAAATGAATCTTTTTGAAATGATAAATATACAAAGTAATCGACTTGCTTTGGGTTCATGTTTTTTTATGTTGTATCTTTTTAAATGGTGAATTTTGTTTAAGAGACAGAGTGAGAACTCCATTCCACTGGTTCATGCCTTAATTGTCAGGGCTAGGCCAGGAAAAAAACTGGAGCCAGAAACTCGCTCTGCATCTCTAACATAGGTGGCAGGGACCCAGCTACAACCTACTGCCCTAGAGTGCACATTAGCAGGAAGCCACAGTTGTATATAAATCTAGGTTTTGAAACCAGGCACTCCTCATGTGGAATGTGGACCTCCAACTGCAAGGCCAGACAATTGCTCTAAACCATTCAGATTGGCAAGGTAGACACAGACACAGAGCAACTTCACTGATGATTTCTATGATGAACAACTCAGGGGAAAGACATATGTTTTCACTGAGTTAGTCTACGATTGGGTGACCGTCATTCACATTCAGTCCAGAAACTGAAAGCTTACAGCAGTCAGATCTTCAGATCACTTGGAGAGAGTCCCAGAGGAATTGGAACTATTAAGTTTGGACAGGCCACTCCAGGACTCATGTCCCTGGCTCTCTGTAAGAGCTTAGCCCGAAGGAAAGATTCTGGCCATCACAGAATTCTTCAGAGTGAAAGTTCTAGCTGCCAAATACGCTGCACCACTGAAGAAAAACTGGTCTCTAGGTTTCACTTTGTCTCACAGGAAGGGGAGGCCGGTGCAGGTGTTAAAACCCAGCTTGGCCAGATTGTAAAGTGCAAAGTTGTTACAAGTGGAGAGTATATGTGACACTATGTTAGCCATAATGTGTCCACCATGCCATCTTTGGTTCTCCTTCTCCCAGTTTACCATGCATGGCTGCAGGGGCACAAACAGGAAGATGTATTAGAATGTGGAAAGGAATGGAAAGCCCATCATAACGATGACTTAGGACAAAGCAAATGTTCTGGGAACTTGCTAATGTTTAAAATATTTTTAGGACTGTTAGAGCAAGAGCAATGGGCATATTCTGTGTGTGCCTACGTATAGGTATAAGTGAATAGATTTACTGGGGAAGACATGTGCCTTCTTCTAAGCAAGGTACTTTCTACCTTACATGATGACCAAGAGTGGTTGGCCTGATTGAAGATCTCATTCATGGAGGCATTCAAACATAGCTTACATGTATGCATCCAAGGGTAGAGAGGGCTGAGGGCTGAGGTTTGGATCCTTAAGGTTCCTTCCATTCCTGAGCTTCTGTGAGCCTGTAAACCCACTCACTGCCCTTTACACAGATCACACGCAGACCTCTCAGCTAGGGCTGTGCTTCTGTTGTCACAATTGCAGAGAAGTGCTTTCTGGGCTTACTCTAGGAACACAGTAATGGGGGGGGGGCGGAAATGATGTACTAATCAATAGAAAATGGGAGGACAGCCGAGAGTCACTGCAAATTGGAGGAGCCAATATCTGTAGCTCAGAATGCAGGCTCGGCCTCTATGCGCGCGTTGTCTGCTTTCTGCTGTTCTCAGATTTCCCCTCACTCTGATCTCCTCCGCGTCTCCTTTGCAGGTCCATGAGCGCTTGGAGCCGCCTGGACACCAAACTCAGCCAAGCTGTCCCTTCCCTCGAAGGAATCCACTTTCCCACGGAGAGGTAGTGGCCCTGACAAAGGTACAAAGGAGATAGAAGGAGCAGCTCTCCACTTCCCCAAAAGTCCTTCTCTGCACATCTGCCAGGGGTTCCCAGAATCCCAGGCAGTCGCCCAGCTACCAACTGCCTCCTCCCTCTCTAATTGCTTTTCCCTGGAAATCCCAAATTTTCTCCATTTTTGTGAAAAAAAATACAAAGAAAACCAAAAAGATAAGCAAGCAAACAACAAAGATTAAAAAAAAAAAAAGCACTGCTGCGTTGCTCTAGGCTTGCTAAGGCTGGCAGGCAGTGCTCAGTTCCCAGGGCAATACAACATGAGCTCTTCAGGCCAGAAACTGGATCAGTTTTGTTTTGTTTCTCAACTCACTTACAAAAGCATTCCTTCCCAGTAAAGACATTTTTTTTTTACTTATCAGAGAGTATTACAAATAAATAAGTTAGCTTCCTGCTGAATATTAATGTGTGGGTAAGTGGGGTGTGTGTGTGTGTGTGTGTGTGTGTGTATGTGTGTCTTATGGGAAGGCATATTAAGATTCTTAGTGAAGTGTGAAACTGTTTGCAAAAGATCAAGTCGGGGGTGGGGGGCGCATTATTAACTGAACCTGAAGTGGCAGCTACTGAGATGTGTAAAGATTTACTTTGCAGGTAAGCAATAATCTCTTTTTTTTTTTTTTTTTTTTTTTAAAGATTTATTTTTATTATTTTTTTATTGGAAAGGCGGATATACAGAGAGGAGAGACAGAGAGGAAGATCTTCCGTCCGATGATTCACTCCCCAAGTGAGCGCAACGGGCCGATACTATGCCGGTCCGAAGCCAGGAGCCTCTTCTGGGTCTCCCACGCGGGTGCAGGTTCCCAAAGCTTTGGGCCGTCCTCGACTGCTTTCCCAGGCCACAGGCAGGGAGCTGGAAGGGAAGCGGGGCTGCCGGGATTAGAACCGGCACCCATATGGGATCCCGGGCGTGCAAGGCGAGGACCTTTAACCACTTGCGCCACCGCGCCGGGCCCAAGCAATAATCTCTTAATAAAATTGTGAGCGATGCGTGGGAGAATTGGGCACTCAGCAGATAAATGAAAGGAGAGTGAAATTAAAATGTCAAAGGTTCATTGAGCAAAAGGAAACAGGAGTGGAGGTGGGAGGATCTGGGAAAGAATGAAGACATAGAAACCCAGGGTTTGCAAGAAGGAAATTAATCTGAAATTTCAAAGTAAATTTGCTGTACTGACCACACAGGAAGCTGACTCTAGTTGCGAAATGTGCTGTGACACTGATACAAAACCGATCTTCACCTGGTGGTCACACAAGGGGGAGTCCCAAAGCATGTAAGCGTGGGAACTTGGCTCAGCCAGATTGGAAAGTACAAACTCAACACAGGAGCACTGATGAGCTACTATGCCGATCACAGTGTGTCCACAGCACCACTTGTGCGAGGCAACATGGACAAACTGAAGAACCCAGAATAGAAACCAAGCTGGCAAAGACTTTAGAAAGTTCATCTTGCCAGAGGACTGAAGACACTGAGGAGAGTGGACTGCAAGAAGCTCAGCAAAGTGACAGTCCCAGGATCCAGGGCAGGACTGCTGCCAGTGGCTGGGCAGAGAATGGAGCATTGTGTGACCTCCCTGGAAGGGGAGGCAGGAAAGACAAGGGTCATATCCAGCAGCTACAGGCCTGGGCTGACAATGATAATGACCTAGACAGACCAGGGGCTGATGATACCTTTGTGCTGGGGATAGTGGCAGGGCAACTGCTGAATTAGGCCCCAACTAAAGACAGGCGGTAGCTATTTGGTAATTCCCCATTTCCGCTGTAGACTACCAACATATATGCATTTAGTGAAGAGTCAGATATGAGAAATCTTGTTTCTATTGCTAGCAACTATATTGAAATGTTAAAATTTGGGCCAATAAAATAAAATATTTCTAAGGGCCATGCTAAAGTTGGTATGCCAGTTTGGGGGCCTCCCATGAAGCTATTGGGGTCACATCCTCATGACTGGATTGGGATGGCTTTATGGAGTCCTGTGCATGTGGGAGTCCAGTGTGTACCCATCACTCTTCCTTCTGTAGCCACATGATTCTTCCCTTGAACTTGTTCCACCTCTTATCTTGCTCATCAGGTGCCACATCAATGGGCTTCCCCACCCTCAATTTTGAACTCCAAAACTTTGAGCCAAAATAAACCTTCTTCCTTCATAAGTAGCTATTCTTCAGCAACTGCTATGGTGATGAAAAGCTGATGTGAGCCATACAATCACGCCCTGCTCAATGCTAACACAAACTTTAGAGTATAAGCAAGTTTCTGCAGGATATAATGGACTACTTCCTGATGATCTGAGCTGCCTGCAAATGGCCAGAAAAGTACCCTCTTTTCAGATATACTGAAGCATAAGAGTTAGACAAAAAATGAGTATTGAATGGGGGATGCCCAAGGGGTGAATTTGTGCCATAACCACTCCTTTTTTATTATATATTTTTTATTAGATTTTGACAATCTTTACATAGTTAATTAGGGTAAAAAGGATCAAGGGCTACAGGAAAGTGGATAAGACAAATATCTCCATATTGTTTCATTCATATTTAAAGGGGGGTATTAAGGGAGAAGGCCCACAAAATTTCCAAAGAAACTTTGAGGTATTCTCAGACCAGATTCTTGTATGTACTAGCAGGTACAGGGCCTGACACAGTCCATCACTCGGATCAGCTGGTGGTTGCAATTGCTGGGTTGGTTCTGTTTTCACTCCCGACTTCCACTGGAGCCAATGGGTGTTGTAGTCCAGCCTGGTTCTGCCCAGCACATACTTGAACCTCGCATAAACCAGTGGGAGCTGCAGCCTAGTTGGAGCGACCCGCAATAACCCCCACCAGGCCCACCCCCTACCCTGGTTTGCCAGTATGTGTAGCAGTAGTCCAGTCGGTCCCACACCCCATTCCATCCCAGCCCCTGTCCTGGTTTTCGTGCCCTCGCATGGAAGTGGGTAACCAAGAGGGGATGAGCCCACTATTTCCCTCCCAGGCCTCTCCCACTCCCAGATTATGCACTCTCCAGGTAGTTCTGTGGTTTAACTTGACAGAACTAGCCCCCAGTGCCAGCTTCTGCCAGCTGATGCTGTGGCTAAGCCCAAACAACCCTCACCCACTCTAATTTTGTTTGCACCTGTAGGAATAATCAGCTCAGCCTGGCTTTTCCCTGATCTAGTCTAAATGAGGCATATACACGTTGTAGCCCTGCTTAGTCTGGTCTGCCCCCATCCCAGCTCATGCTCTCCAGTGGGAGTAGCTGTCCAGCAAGGGAACCACCCCTTATTCCCCGGCCGGCTCTGCCCCTTCCCTTCCTGGTTCTCACGTGTGCTGGTTGGGCGCTGTGGTCACATCCGGTACAGGCAACCTCACCTTGGCATTCTGTATTGTGCACTGGTCTTTGTTGCGACCAAACCCGGCTCAACCCACACTGTTCTGGTGCTTGGATTTGCCAGTGGATGATGTGAACTGATTCAGCCTGGTCTTCCCCCGACCCATGCCAAATGTATGCCCATGGATAACTTTCCATGGCCTGTTCTAGACTGTTTCCTATCATGTTTCTTGTGCTTACCTGCCAGGTCTGTGTCCTGCCAGAGGAGTTGACCAGGCTCCTCCATCAGAACCTCTCCCAGTGCCAGATTTTGCACATACCAGTAGGTCCATGAGCCAGTCCTACTCAGTTCACCTCCTGTCTTAGCAGGAACAGTGGCTTTTCCTGACTGGCCTTCAACCCAAACTGGTTCTTACTGTTGGATGTTTCAGCCCAGCCATGGCTTGTCCATACCCACATACAGCTCACACATGGCTGAGTAGGGGTTGAGATCTAGCCTAGTCCTTCCCACGTCTACCTTGGTCTTCCAGAGCATCAGATGGTGTTGGAGTCTAGCCCAGATTGGTGCATCCAATCCCAGTCCACATTTGTGCCAATGGAGACAACAACCGTTTGCCATTCACAATGCAGCCCCCATTCCAGCCCACACACCCCTTGGTGGGAACCTCAACCCAGCTAGGGTTGTCCCTTTAGCTCCCCAACTGGGCCTGTTCCCAGCCATAGATCACGTGCCTGCCAGTGGTTGCTCTGACTCAGCTTGGCTCCACTCCTCACCTGTCCTGACCTCTGCCTTAGACCTGTGGCTTAGCGTTCCTGGCTCACGCAGACCAGTAGGTGCAAGAGCCTAGCTTGGCATGACCTGTACCCCCTCCTGGTCTCTGGTTTTACTTGTGGGCTAAGGTTTGCTCAGTCCTGTGTGATCCACCCTGTTCCATTATCAACTGACACATTAGCCAGCTGTTGGAGCTACTTTGCCCAGCTTGTCCGACCCTCAGGTCTGGACCACATGTTCACCAGCAGGAACTATGACTCACCAAGGGAGTTTCCCAAGTTCCTCCACTTAATCCACTCCCAGACCCACTCCGCATACATGCCATTGGGTTTAGGCCAGGTTCCGGCAAAATCTGGCCTTCCATTTGGCCTTGTATAAGCTGGTGAACGTTGCAGCCCGGCCCACCCCCACACCCTATTCAGAATGCTTTTGGGTGCTACTGCCCTGGATAGTTCAGACTGTTAGGGGTTCCTTTACCTGTGACTCATGACAGGCTCCTTGGTCACACCTAACTTAGTCCATCACCACCCAAACTCTTGAGCTAAACAGTGCGGCCAGAATTTCCACAAGGTTTGACCCACACAACCCTCACAGAATCTACCCCCCAGTTATGGTTCTCGAGTGCTAGTCAATGTAATGGCCCTGCTTAATGTGACCCTTCTCCTGATGCATCATCATGTCAGGTAACAGGATATGATTCTGCTGGACAAGCCCTGAGCCATAGCTTTAGCATGGACTGGTATTTGAAGGTCAGCATTGTCCAGTGATTACCAGTTTTTCAAAGGAAGAGTTACTGTCATTGGGAATCTTTAGGATTGCTTCACGTCCTAGAAGCACAATGGGTTCAACCTGGAACTACCTAAGCAGCGATTCAAAGAACCAAAACCCCAGAGCTCCCCAGTCAGACAACCAGCAGGCGGAGGCTGGCACCAAATGGCACTGGCCACCCAGGGACTCTCACCACGCGCACATGGTGGCTGTCATCTGGGATCTAGGCATGAGGTGCCCTGTCCTGAGACCCACCAGCATGCGGGAGGCTGCTTGAAGTTTAAACTCCCAGGCCCAGGGTCACGCCCCTCCCCAATCCCATTCACTGCCCAATGAGTTCGGAGGGTGGGTCCCAGACAAGCCCAGTTACAGATACCTCCCCCTCTTGGTGTACTCACCTTGAATGGAGTAGCCCCCCGGAGCCCAGGCAGGTCCGGGGACTGCTCACCATGTGCACACAGTGGCTGGCGTCTGGGCAATAACCACTCTTTAAGGTCACTGAACTTGTCCCCTGAGCTGGCCCAATAGATATGTGACAAACTGAGACAACCATGTTTTGTAGAAGTGTTCAACGGATTGTAATGGGAAGGCAGGGAGGAGCATGTGCTGACTGGTAAGGTTCTGCTCCTTGCTATTTGCTAGATCCATGGCAGAGACAACAACAAACCAGAGATGAGGAAATTGGAGGATTAGTTTGACAACCCAGAAATGTTCAGGCCCCTTTCTAACATGCTCTCATTATATCCCACATGGTAACGGCATGCACTTCACCATGTTATTGTTTACAAGCTGGGTGACAATGATGGATACTGTTGGATAATTTCATTAGTGTCTCTCTCCCCTGCTTAATGTCAGGAACTGCTTCCATGTTCCTGGCTTTAATGATTGTGGACTGTCTAGATCCTATGCAACAAGTCTCCCTGCTACCCCAGGCTTCTTCTCTGGTTTCATGTTTAGGTTTTCTTTCTCCTTCAGGTTCCTGCTTCAGCATTGTCTCTTCATAGATGGTATATTTTCTGTCCTTACTCTAAAACAGTAGTCTCTGCTGCTCTCCACATATGACATCGTACTCTATTTAATCAATTATAGGCAATTATGGAGAGTTACTTCCAGACTCATCTGTGGGCTCCCAAATCAACAAGTCTCCTAGTCCCTCCTAAAAATGGTTTAGAATTTGTGCAGGATTGATACACATTCTCATATACTTTAAATCATGTTAGACAGCTTGTGATAGCTAATAAAGTGTAAATGCTATGTGTCAGGAGCCGGGACAATTTCGCGCCCAACGTGGCTGGTGTGCAGACCACCGACAGGGAGATTGCCACGCAAAAGGAGAGGCCTCTCGAAGTGGTGTTGAGTAGAATACCGGGTGAGCAGTTTCACGGTTGACCCGCTGGAAGTCGTGCTCGGGGAAATTTGTGGCGCAAATCTTACGGAGTTAAGGTAAGATGGGACAAGCATTATCACAGCAAGAATTATTCTTGCAAGATTTTATCAGTCTTATAGACTTATTCAAGACACGAGGAATTTGGGTGATTAAAAAAGACCTCAAAACCTTTTTGGATTTTGTTGGTCAGATTTTTCCCTGGCATCCCCAGGAAGGTTCTATATAAGTCATTTAAGGTTTATATTAAAAAAAAAAAAAGTGTTTTGTAACTTGATTTCACAAAAGTAATATGATATAGAGTGGTCCAAATCCACTGTTAAATTAATCTAAAGCATGAGATGAATTATGTGTGCTTGTTTTACAAAATATCTCCAGGTTAAAGTATTTCAAAGAAGAGGTTGGAAGTTGCAAGAGATTTAATAGTTATGTGTCTCTGTTCTGACATGTTTGGTGTTTGTGTTTATGTTTGTTTTGTCAATATTGTTGGTGTTCTATTATTTTTGTCCGGACAAAAACTAAATTTTGTTTTAATACTCTTCCTCCAGTTGTGTCTTCGTCTTGAATTGTTAAGTTTTTGTTCTTGTTCTGAATTGTATGCGTGTGTGACTGACTGACAGACGAGATGGGATGGACCATGACTAACCTACTTTTTCTCTCCTGGTAAATAATTTTAGAGAGGTTTAACAAATTCAACAGGACCTGGCCAGAACAGACTCCCCACCTCCACTGGGGAAATGTTCTTGTGTCATTTTCTTGCTGTTTGGTCTTCAACTTAGAGTGTTGTCCTTGCATTGATTAAGTCTAACATACAGTATTTAACATGTTCAGTTAAATGCTAAAGGTACTTTTTGTTTAACTCATTTAGACCTCTAAATTCTTCATAGTTCTAAACCAAGTCTCATGAATTTGAGGGTTCTAGTAGGATCCCCGGAACTCTCAAAGATTGAGGCAAAATCTGAATAATGTGCTTGTCATTTAAAATAATTTGGATTATAACCTCACAATATTATAAAATTATGCTAAATTTGTTGCATCATATATGCTATTAAACTAGGTGATTATTTATGTTTATTGGTCAAAATGTTTCCTATTCATAAAATTGATTCAGATTATAAATTACTTGTGTTCTTATTTACAAGGAAGTATGTGAAACTTTGCCTTGCAGGAAAACAACTAATTCTTTAAAGATGCATAGTAAAACTGCTCATAATGTGTATATTTTCTAAATGTTTGCCTTTAAAACAATGGAACTGAAGTCTGATTCCTTGTGAAAAACAACAGTGTTTTAAATCTCCTGTAAGTTATTTTCATCTTATTAATAACTAAACCTGTTATCTAGCTTCAGTAAATTCCAAGGTAGTCTCTCAAGACAACAGCCAAATTGAAGTTTTTTCGGCTCTTTTGACGTCAATAAAACAGAAGCTAAAGAAAAGCTCCAGGCCCATCAGCCATAAAACAAGAAAGAAACATGCTTGGAGTCTGCCCTTTGAAGAATTTGGGACTTTGACTTTGTCCCGGTTGTGGTAATTCTTATCTGCCTTCATTTAAAAAAAAAATCCAAATCAGCTAAAAGAAAGTTGTTTGAAAAAACTTCTCTTTCCTGGTTTTAAAGTGGATTTGTGCTCAAATATGTTTCCATGAATTAGAAAAATGGTTGAAAATTGTTTAAAGCATTGTATTTAAAAGTTGGTATGCTTTTATTTAGAAAATGTCTGTGTGTTCAAAAGTTTTTGAAGTGTGCATACATAGAAATGCTAGTAAATATCTAAAAATAAAAATATCTCCAATTTTGCAAACTGTTAAAAAATTGAAGCCATGGCTTGCGTCCTAGTTTCTCCTTTCCTCCCTGAGCCTTAGTTACTGAAGAGTATAAAAACCCTCAGTTAAAATCAATAAACTGACAGCTTGATCAGACATCCTGTCTTGCTGTCCATTCTTCGTGTCTCTTGTCCCCCAATCTCTCCTAGGTGGTTGCGACCCCCGTTGACTGTCCTGCTGGACAGGACAGCTATGCAAATATCTATTTCGGTGTCTGGTTTGGGAAATAATGACAAGAAAATGTGTGCCAATGCTAAACACCAACACAGAATATTTTTTCCAAATATGTCTCATCTGTGATTGGTTAACTCCAGTGATCATGGAGATGGAGTGGTCCAGGTTTCTGTTAGTTTAATGTCTGTTGTTTCTTCTCTAGAATGAGGTAATAAATTTGTCCTGTTCTCTTTCCTCTGAGTTCCTAACAGCCTAGTACCCCAAACACCCACTAAGTATGTAAGTAAAGAATATGTGAAGAGACAGTCATGAAGGACTACAACAACTCCCTGAAAAGAGGTGAGTTCACTATGTCTAAGTCATGAGGAAGGAGGCTGTGTGCAGGGCAACTCCAAAACTACATGGAGAGAACAGCACAGACCTTACTTGGGGTCAGATCACAGATTGGCTTTAATACCAGGAAGGAAACTTGCTCTCAAGGCCCTGTGCAGCTGAGGCATTGCTTCATCAGACTTGACTGATTTTCCTTTGCAAAGATCAACTTGAGAAAACAAGGAGAGGAGAGGGAATTATTGCATGACTTGCTGGTGGAGGAGGTGCTGAATACTCAAAAATGGGATTATCATTCCTTTTTCTTGGAGGTTACTGCAATTCTGCCTTGGTATTTTCTGATATGAAAGGACTTATTGCATCCAAACTGCTAGTATAAATCTATCTAATACTGGATAATTGGTAAATACCAGAGATGTATTTCTCACAGTTTGAGAAGCTGAGAAGTTCAAGGTACTGAAAGTCTGTCTGGAGACCGACCAGTCTGCTTCCAAGGCAGTGCCTTCTCTCTTGTTGTTGCCTTCTTCAGAGAGGATGGACAGTATGTCCCTACAAGATGCAAGGGATGGCCAGGAAGGAGAGCCTTCCTGGTTGCCTCCCATCCATTGATGAGGTGCTAATCCTATCCATGAGGGTGGAGCCCTCAGGGCCTAATCCTTTCTAAAGGCCCCACCTCTCCATACTGTGGTACTGGGGATCAGTTACAACATGCATCTTTGAGGGAACACAAACACCCAAATCCTAGGACCAATTATGTTTCCTTAGTCACATCAAAGGTTACGTCTTTTCCAGCAGAACTTGGAAGCAGTTCCCAAGTTACACCCCATGTGTAATCTAGGTTAAAATATGGAAGTGATGAGGCTGCCTTGGAAGTCACTCAGGATCCAAAGTCATCCAGGCAGATGGGCCAAATCCTGTACAGTGAACTTGGACAGCATGAAAATGACATCTTTTGCTAGCCTCACCCATCTTTATGAGGTAGGCAGACAGTACAAAGAAACTCCTGACAAAATCTCGAGGTTGAATGGGCAGCTGGGGTTATCAGCATGTGCCTATCTCAGTTCTGTCCCTGACCCTCTTCCTTCGGGAAGTTCAGCCTGTCTGACTCAGAGACCAAAGGAAACAGCACAGATGCTGGAATTATCTTGTCATCCCCAATCTTCTAACTAGGATTTCTGAGAGAAGTCCCTAGTGCCTGTCTCTTCCTTAACCCTTGCCCTGGGTTTCCAACATGCACAATCCCAGCCTGACCTGGAATTCTGCCCGGAGAACAGACTTCTGATATTCTTATCTTATTAATGATTTTTTCAATATGCATGCTAGCAATTCTTTATTTAGTCCAAGGCTAAGCTTATGATCACAAAGTAAATTGAAACTATGTCATTGTAATACTTAAAAGAAACATAATGAAGGAAGGAAAGGACATGGAGTGGGTAAGTAAGGATAGAGCGTGGGGTGTGAATATCATTATACTCTCAAAAATATGTGTGTATTTGTAAACATGCATATATATATATATATATATATATATATATATATATGAAATTTGTTCCTCTTGTGTAAATAAAAATCTATTTTTAAAATAGCATACTGAAGAAAATACCCCTGAAAGACCACATAGCCCTTTTCTAGTCTGGATTTTGTTGGTGGAGGATTTCTGGGTATAATATATTTCCCTAGACTACCCCCAAGAGAAGGCCAGGAGCCACCCAGCAAGGCTATTGCAGTTGGGCCAGAGGTTTTATGCATGAATGCTGGTCTGTCCCCAACGCATGTTTCTAAGCTGCTGACATCGCTGAACTGCACAGAATTCCCATTTTCATATCCACACACTAATGGCCCACAGTCCCTTCTTGAATAGAAGTAGTCCATCATCTAGAGGGGCAGCTGGTTGAAGGTCAATCCTGTGTAGTCTCTTCTAGTTGGCAAACAGACATTGAATTGCTTCCATGTACTCTTTTCTCACTGTCTCACAGTGTTTGCAGGTGGTCTGAAAGATGGTTCCGTGTAGTCCAGAGGGCTGGTTACATTGTTCAACAGGATAGGCTAGAAGATCATGACAATGTGGAGGTAGGTGGCTTATTTAAAGCGTAGAAAACTTGCAGTATACAGTCAATTCCTCATCATTGCTCCTGTTCTCTCCTGGATAGCTCACCAAGTTATGATACCGCAGCTGGATATATCAGAAGTTCTTGTCCTTGTACAAGAAAAGAATTTTGGATGTAATACAGAGAGCAACAGTGAATATGTTAGTGATATTTCATGAAGGGAACGTACCCTAAAGACCAGGCAGGCAGCTGAGGAAAGAAGCGCGAGCCAGCGCCCTGATGCTTAATCTAGTTAACTACTCTCAGGCAGCTATCCTCTCCCGAAAACCAGTACCAGAGGGTTTTCCTCAAACGTAGCAAGAAAAAAACCTTTGAAGTTTTGTGTCCCTCTACATCCCCTCTTCCCATCCTGCTTTAGACACTTACCCAGTGGTATCAGCCTGAGGTTCAGGCAATGGGCAAGGAGAGAAGTGAAGGCGGGTATAGTAAAGGGGCGGTCACAATAGGGATTAAAACAATCATAGTGACACCAAAAATATCACTTTACATCTTTGCATACACGGAACATCTTCCTAGACAGACCCAGAAACGGGAAAGTTAAGTGTCAACACTTTAAAGCAGCAGCCTGACAGAAGTAATCTCACATGTGTTAATTGAAGACCAATTGATATTTTCTCTCAATGATGACTGTGGGCTAAGAGATGGAAAGTTGCGCTTTTTCTCCCTTCATTTGTTTTAAAGCCGACACTCGGACTTTAAAATCCAAATATGCCATTGATAATCTAAGTTAGTTGCTTTACCTCATTAAGCCTGTTTCTCCATCAAAATAAAAAATAAAATGGATGATAACTACCTGGTAGATTCACATAAATCCAACAGAAATCCTTGAGAATCAGGTGTAAGGTACAGGGTGATGAAAATACCGAGGCAAGCATCCCACCTGCCAAGTCTCACTTCCCATCGTTATCACACTCAAAATTGTAATATTGACCAATGGTAGGGGAAGCAATGTTTTGGCAAGGCTTCTTGGTCACTTTTCTCCATAGATACTTGAGATGAAACTTGGTGCCCAGCAAGCAGAATCCTACCACCACTCGTATGAAGAAAATTGCAAAAGAGAAAATGACCAGACAACACATGAAATAAACAGGATGGACAGAGACACAAAGAAAAGCAAAAATGCCTAAGATTACTCTACTAGTCTCTGGAGGAAATAATCTAATGACAGAATCAGAGACTGTAGAAGCTATAAAAGAAGTCTAATAGTGGAGATCCAAGATGGATGAATAGGGTATAGCCACGTTATCCTCAACTGTTCCAGGATAAGAAAAGAAAGAAGGACTACCTATTCCAGTGGCCTGGCTAATGATCAATTTCAACGAAGAAATGTGAAAAAAGAAAGATTCCATGGATCCAAAGGAGTAAAGACTAACACCATTGCAGCCAACTGCTCATGGTACAGCCAGCTGCTACCCTTGCAAGACACCATCAATCCATAACAAGATAGGATAGCTCTATGCCCTGCCAACTTGCAGTTCTTGTTGATAAAGAATACAATTACCACCAAGTCAGCCTAGGAGGTAATGCTGATCTGCTGATCAGAGCAACTACCAGGGTAAGAGCAGGCATGCTGCCATGATTCCCTCCCATTCCCCACCCCTACTCCATCCTGGGCAGCAAAAAGTCAGGCAGTGCTCATCTGATCTGCTCCCACCAGTATCAGAAACATCAGGAGACTGCTGCAGCCCCTGTCGCTGGTGAGACTGCCTGAGTGTAGCTGGGACTCACAGTCACTGAGACTGTGTCTGTGTCTGGCTATGGAGGCTCAGAGCCCTCTGGGGGCCTGGGATGAGTCATTGCAGAGGATCCCAGGCTCCCACAGGTCCTCCATGTAGTTAGAGCAGATGTATGGGCGGGGAATGTTCCCATGTGGGCTCTGCTTGAGCACTGATTGCATCGGAAGAGAGGAGGTAAGGCAATGATCACACCAACAGATGACATCCTACCCTTCCACCAGCTGACATCAGAGGAAAGTTACTGCACCCAGCACGTGACCAGGACCCTTACACTATGCCTGAGTGCTGAACACAGCTCCTTGGCCTGATCTTGCACAAGGTCCGGATATCAGCAGAAGGAGCAGACACTCCAGGAAGCCACAGAGGCATACTTCAAACAGAAAAGCCATCGGGGAGAGAACCAAATAGTTTCACAAATGCTTAAAAGTAAACAGAGAAACATGAGAAAAATAACATTAAACAAAATATGACTTCACAAAAGGAACACAATACTTCAATACTAGAATGAGCAGGGGAAGAGATTGATGAATCACCTAAAAAAGAATCTTAAAAATAAGATTGTTCAAAAACAATGAAAATCAAATGCATATGTTAAGAAAATTAACATATGATATGAATGAAAAGTTTTACTATGAGATTGAGATTTTGAAGAAATCAAATTGAAATATTACAAATGAAGATTTCAATAGGTGTAATTACCAGACTTAGTGAGGCAGTGGAAAGCATACATGATCTAGAAAACAAATAAAAATTTTTTACACTTTTTTTTTCATCAGTACATGGAAACTTCTCCAGAATTGACCATGGCATAGGCCACAAAACAAGCCTCAGCAAATTTTTAAAAAATCAAAACTATACAATGCATATTCTCAGACCATCATGGAATGAAGTTAGAGACCAAGAAGTCAAAACACACAAGAAGACTTGCACATAGAGACTGAATAATATGTTACTAAATGAGCAATGGATTAGAGAGGAAATCAAAGGGGAAATTAAAAAATTGCTTGAAACAAATGAAGGCATCAACACAACATGTCAAAACTTATGGGACACAATCAAGGCAGTGTTAAGAGGAAAGTTCATCTCAATCAATGCTTATGTTAAAAAATTATAAAGGCACCAAGTAAATTAGCTAACCTTACAGTTGAAGGAGCTAGAAAAATAACAACAAAGCAATCCCAAGATTAGTAGAAAAAAGAAATCATCAAAATAAGGGAGGAAATAAACCAAATTAGCGACCAAGAGAACGGTTCATAAGATCAATGAATCAAATAGCTGGTTCTTTGAGAAAATCAACAAGATAGATTTCCAACTAGTCCAACTAGTCAAAAAAGGAGGAAGAAAGTATACATCAATAGTATCAGAGATGAGAAAGGAGATATAAAGCAGATACCTCAGAAATACAAAGAATCATCAGGAACTATTACAAGCAACTATATGTGAACAAATCAGAAGACCTAGAAGAGATGGATACATTTTTGGACACATACAATCCACCAAAATTGAATCAAGAAACAATTAACAATCTAAATAGACCAATAACATGCACACTGAGATTGAATCAGTAATTAAAGCCCTCCCAACCAAGAAAGTCCTGGACCAGATGGCTTCACTGCTGAATTCTACCAAATGTTTCAAAAGGAACTTACCCCAATCCTACACAAGCTTTTCCAAACAACAGAAATAGAGGCAATTCTTCCAAGCTCTTTCTATGAACATCACCCTAATACCAAAGCCAGAGGCCCACATGGACATGCATCCCTCTCAACAATGTAAACAATATTAAAAGAAAATTATAAAAAAAAGAAAGAAAGAAAAGAAAATCTTATCCATGGCACACAGTCAATAAATGGAAGCATCAACTCAAATTCAGATTTTGCCAACTCCAAAGATTGAACTGTGTTTATGAAAACTGACTCCTTTATTGAGGCAAAATTGTTGCCTGGAGGCCATAGAGATGAGAGCTGTGAATCTCTATGATAGGCATTTAATATTCATTGTTGCGTACTTGTAGTGTTTGGAACAACCCTGTTATTGCCAGGTTTCTTGATACCCAAGTTAGAAATGGATCCCAGAGTCTATAAAATCTAAGGGAAATTAAGTGTTTGCAAGAAAATTTGAAACAGCTGCAAGTGCTGGAGTCCAGATGTCAACCTCTGCCCACTGACTGCAAATGACAGTGTGGTTTTCACTGCTTAACACTGCAGAACACACATTGCAACCATGCTATTTTGCTATAGGAAATTATGTCATTGGCTGTGCATTCTTTATGACCTCTAAGAAGCTAGAAATTCATTGTTTTGCCTACTTATTTTGTTTTCAAATGAGTTTTGTTGTCATTCTTTGTTGTTTCCGCTTTAGTGTGGGCCTGAGGTACTGCTCTCCTCTTGCGTACAATCTCAGTGAACCTGACTGTCACTTAAGTTTGTAGACTACAACTTGTAATGATGATGGCTGTTTTTCCCAAATAGTATAAATGTCCTATGACCAGCAATGGAAGTTGGATGTTATTTCCCTCATGACCACAGTAAATGGGGTGGGGATCAATGAACATTCACAGCAGTGTTGACTTTTCTAAGAACCTGCTTAAAATATTTTGGTTTCTAATTTCTAAATTCATGGACTCGATTGTTTTAGAAATCTTGGTGTTTAAGATCTAAATGTGAACAGATGGCACATGCAGATTAAGATGATTCAAATGTGGTTCTCAAAAAAAAAACTTGGCACGGCAGTGAAGTTGCCTCTCGGGATGCCCACATGCTGTACTAAGAGTGCCAGACCCAAGTCCTGGCTTCCTGCTGATGCTCTCCTTGGGAGTCAGGAGGTGATGCCTTCAGTATTGTGTTACTGTTGTGCACATGGGAGACGCTGGCTGAGTGCAGGGTTCCTGACTTCGGTCTCTCTCATTGCAGCTGTTTTGGGCAGTTGCAGGATGAATTGTTGGAAAGAGAAATTCTATTTTTCTTTCTGCATTTGCTCCTCAGTGCCTTTCAAATAAAATGCAAACAAATTCATAGATAAAAAAATTTTAAATAGTGAGCCATTTAAAAAATTGCAGGCAAAATAGAGCAAAACCAAAAGGAGTCATGAAGAAACTCATGGCCAGAACCACAAGAGTTTTCAGAACCTCTAGTCCTAGGGAACAAATGGTTTAGAACCTGCGAGGGTCCCTGTGAAATCAGGCGCTTTGAGAGAAGCCACAGCCTTTCATTGACCCGGTCAATGGCTATTTCAGAAAGGTGCAACCAAAGAAACACTGCTTCTGGGGAGTTAAGATGGCCAACATAGGAGGAAGGCTGTGAGGGAGAGCGCAGTGAGAGAGGGATAGAACGCTGCAGAAGTAGCAAAGAGGAACAGCAAAGAGCACAGGGAGAGGTGCGTGAAGTTCCCTCGACAGTGTGAAACCAAAAAGATCCACACAACTCGGAAGAAAAACGAGAACAAAACAAAACAAAACAAAAGGCAAGGAAGACGGTGTCCCTCTCCAGACCTGCTGAGTCACCATTAAGGACAGCCGACAGGAGATGCAGCCAACCCAGAGACAAGGAAGCCTGGAGGGATCATCACTGGCAAAGGTCTTCAATGGCAGCAGAGGCAGACTGCATCAGCCTGAGGTTCAGGTGAGCCAGGGAGGGACAGCAGTGGGTTAGCAGCTTCTGGAGCCCGCCCTCCAGAGGCAGGCACAAAGCCTGAGCCTCTTGGGTGCTCCTCTCACCACCCCTTCCCGCAGAGGTTCCAGCTTCTGAGGACACAGGGCAAATGCCTTGAAACTGCCGAAACTGTGCCTTGGAGGTGGCTCACAGTGGTCCTGTGTGCTGAGGAGGCACAAAGAAAGCGCCCCAAATATTCCTGCGCTGTGCGGGCCAGTGCATCTCAGTGTGCAGAAGCTACCAGAGAGTGTCTGGACCCCCCCCACACACACACACACCCTGATATCCTGTGGGTGGGCGACACGCCAGGAGGGCTCTGAACACCTCCGTGCCAGGCTGTGCAGTCCCGCAGGAGCCCCTTACATTGAGCGCCTGGCTAACCCCTTGCCATGCAGTTCTGTGCACAGGGGACACACCAGGAGGGCTCTGAACACCCCCGTGCTGTGCTGTGTGACCCCTCCGCGCAGGAGCTACTGGCATAGAGTGACTGGCCCACCCCTCGCCCCTCACCCCACAGTTCTGAGTGTGGGCGACACACCAGGAGGGCTCTGAACACCTCCGCGCCAGGCTGTGCGAACCCGCTGCGCAGAAGTCACTTTCACAGTGCATCTGGGTCACTCCTTCCCTGCAGTCCTGTGTGAGGGAGTCACACCAGGAGGGCTCTGAACACCCCCACGCCACACGTGGTGGAACCGCTGCGCAGGAGCCATGCCCAGAAAGTGCCTGGATCACCCCTCACCCACAGTCCCGTGCATGGGCAACACACCAGGTAGGCTCTGAAAAATCCCACCGCCCAAGAACCCTCCGGGCCCTGCAGTCCCTGGCACTGAGGACGCACTGAGAAAGCACATAAAAATCATCCACATCCTGTGGATTCCCATGCAGGGGGCGCACCCAGAGAGTGCCTTCATCCCTCTATGCCCTGGGGTGCCACACCTGTAGAGGAGGTGCCCAGAGTGTGCCTGGAATCCACGGGGCCTCGGAGGTGGTGCCCTACAGTCCCGTGCACTGAAGACACACCAAAAGTGCCTTGAAAATTCCCACGCCCTGCAACTCCACACCTGCTGGCTCCAATCTCTACAGGAAAGCGCTTGAAGACCCCTCAACACACGGGTGCCTTGGCCTCTCCAAAGATACATCAGCGCAACAGGAAGAACTATCAGAAAAAGTTATGCTCCAGATGAAAGAGCCAGCACCCCACCAAATAAGGGCCAAAAGCCATTATCAATATCGGAGATGCGAGATGAAGACATGGAAGATTTACCAGACAAGGAATTTAAAAAAATAATGCTAAAATTCGTCAGAGACAATGAGAAGAAGTAGGAAGACTTCAAGAACCACATAGTCACAGATATACAACAAGTCAAAACCAAAATGGCTGACATGGAATTCAAAATTGAAAGTTTGACCAATGGAATAAATATGGCAGAAGAAAGGATCTCTGAAATGGAAGACACACAAAATGAAGATAACCAGCTAGTTAAACAGCTGGAGACAAGCCTCAACAAAGCTAATAAAATGAAAGATCACCTTAGAAAATTGAATATTCGGATCATAGGCCTTCCTGAAGGTGTAGAAAGAGAATCAAGAATTCAAATGGTGCTTGACGAAATTATACAGGAAAACTTCCAAAACATTTGCAACATGAATCCAGCCCACATACAGGATGGACAGAGAACTCCCAGCAGACACGATCCAAAGAGATCTTCACCCAGACACATGGTGCTCCAAATTCTACTTCAACGAAGACAAAGAAAGAATCCTGAGACAAGTACAAAGCAGAGAAAAGATCACATACAGGGGAAAACCAATCAGAATCACTGTGACTTCTCTGAAGAGACCCTACAAGCAAGGAGAGAATGGACAAAGATCTTCCAAGTCCTGAAAAAAAAAAAAAACAACTGTCAACCAAGAATAATGTACCCAGCAAAGATCTCATTTGTATGTGAAAATGAAATCAGATACTTTCATAGCAAAGAAAAACTAGAAGAATATGTCAACACAAAACCAGCTCTGCAAAATCTCCTTAGAAATGTGCTAATCCCAGAAAAAAAGGAGGCAAACCATAAACAAAGATGGCAAACAGGAAGGTTTCCAAACTACAGCCCACACAAAGAAGGGCAATTACACAGATAACAATACCCACAAAACACACTCACATGGCAGGGCAAAATCACAACCTCTCAATTTTAACTCTTAACACAAATGGTCTAAATTCACCAATCAAAAGACAGAGATTAATGAAATAGATCATCAAAGAAGACCCAACTATCTGTTGCCTATAAGAAACACATCTAACCAGAAAAGATGCAAAGAAACTGAAAGTGAAGGGATGGAAAAAGATATTTCATGCCAATGGACGAGAAAAAAAAAGCTGGGCTAGCTGTCCTAATTTCAGATGAGATAGAATTCAATCTAACCAACATCAAAAGAGACAGGGAAGGCCATTTTATACTGGTGAAAGGAATGATCCATCAAGAAGCAATCACCATTGTTAATGTTTATGCACCAAATTCCAACGCACCTAGTTATGTGAAGCAATTACTTACAGACTTAAGGGGAGACATAGATACGTACACAATATTTGTAGGTGATCTCAACACACCTTTAACATCAATGGACAGGTCTACGAAACAAAAACTCAACAAAGAAACAACAGAGCTCACACAAACAATAGAACAAGTGGACTTAGTAGACATATATAGAACATTTTATCCTAAGGCCACAGACTATATATCTTTCTCAGCGGTGCACGGCACCTTCTCCAGAATCAACCATATGATAGGACACAAAGCAAGTCTAAACAACTTCAAAAAGATTAGAATCATACCATGTACCCTCTCAGACCACCATGGAATGAAACTGGAAGTCAACAACTCAAAACTCCCCAGGAAATATAGACACTCTTGGAAGTTGAACAATATGCTATTAAACTAACAATGGGTCAGAGAAGAAATTAAAGATGAGATCAAAAAATTTATGGAAACCAATGAAAACTCTGATACAACATTCCAAAACTTGTGGGACACCGTCAAAGCAGTGCTATGGGGTAAACTCATCGCAATCAGAGCCCATGTCTGGGCCCAAGAAAGACGCCAATTACAGGAACTAACCACACTCCTCCAGCAACTGGAAAAACAACAGCAGAAGAGCCCCACACACAATAGGAAACAAGAAATCATCAAAACAAGGGAGGAGATAAACCAAATAGAAATAAAAAAAAACTATACATAAAATCAACAAATCAAATAGACACTCCACTGGCCCGACTGACCAAAAAAAAAAAAAAAACAACAACAACAAAACAAAAAAAAAAAAACAAGAGAAAGCGAGAATCAACAGCATTAAAGACGAAAAAGGCAACATAACAGACACTGCAACCATTAAGAAAATGATTAGAAATTACTACAAGGAACTGTACTCCAATAAATTTGAGGACGACCAAGAAATGGAAAAGTTCTTAGACTCCCACCACTTACCAAAACTTAGTCCAGAGGCAACAGAAGAATTAAATAAACCCATAACCGAGGTAGAGATTGAAACAGTCATCAAGGATCTCCCAACAAAGAAAAGCCCAGGCCCAGACGGTTTCACTATAGAATTCTACAAAACATTCTGAACAGAACTAACCCCAATCCTCTACAAACTCTTCAAAACAATAGAGAAGGAAGCAACCCTTCCAAACTCATTCTATGAAGCCAACATCACCTTAATCCCAAAACCGGAGAGAGAACCATCAGAGAAGAAAAACTATAGACCTATTTCTCTGATGAACATTGATGCTAAAATTCTCAATAAAATCCTAGCCAATAGAATTCAAAAAATCATCAGACAGATCATTCATCCGGATCAAGTAGGATTCATCCCTGGAATGCAGGGATGGTTCAACATTCGGAAATCCATAAATGTAATACACCACATCCAAAAACTGAAAAACAAGAACCACATAATAGTATCAATAGACTTAGAAAAAGCTTTAGACAAAATCCAACACCTCTTCATGCTAAAAACTCTAGCCAAAGTAGTCATAGAAGGAAAAATCCACAACATAATCAAAGCAATCTATGAAAAACCCAACGCCAGTATCATACTGAATGGAGAAAAGCTAGAACCCTTCCTGCTGAGATCTGGAACAAAACAAGGATGCCCGCTATCACCACTGCTATTCAACATAGTCCTAGATGTACTTGCAGAGGCCATAAGACAAGAAAAAGAAATCAAAGGCATACGAATGGGAAATGAAGAGGTCAAGCTTTCACTATATGCAGATGACATAATCCTGTACATAGAAAAACCAAGAGACTCAATACAGAAACTGCTAGAACTTATACGAGAGTTTGGCAGAGTGGCAGGGTACAAAATTAATGAACGAAAATCAACAGCCATAGTGTACACAAACAGCCCCAAGATGGAAAAAGATCTAACCAGGAAGATACCATTCAAAATAACAGAGAAAAGTATGAAGTATCTGGGAATAAATCTAACCAAGAGTGTAGGAGACCTATTCAAAGAAAACTACAAACTATTCAAAAAAGAAATTGAACAAGACCTCAAAAAATGGAATAACATCCCATGCTCCTGGATAGGCAAAATCAATATTATTAAAATGTCTATACTACCACAAGCAATATACATTTTCAACGCAATTCCAATCAAATTTCCCAAAACATTCTTCACGGAACTGGATACAATGATTCAAAAGTTCATCTGGAAGCACAAAAAACCACGAGTAGCTAGAACCATCCTAAATAACAAGAAGTTAGCAGGGGGAATCACAGTTCCGGACCTCTGGACATACTATAGAGCAGTGGTTATCAAAACAGCCTGGTACTGGCACAAAGATAGAGAGGAAGATCAATGGAATAGAATAGAAGCACCAAAAGGGAACCCACACAGATACAGCCAAACAATCTTTGAGAAAAAGACAAACGACAGTCCAAGCAAATGGGAAGGCCTCTTCAGTAAATGTTGTTGGGACAACTGGCTGATAGCCTGCAGACACAAAAAGATAGACCCACATCTATCACCATACACTAAGATCCAATCTACATGGATAAAAGACCTAAACCTACATCCAGAAACCTTCAAACTCTTGCAAGAAAATGTAGGAAATACACTGCAAGACCTAGGAGTAGGTCCTGACTTTCTAAGGACACCAAAAGCAATAGCAGTTGAGAACAGAATAAACAAATGGGACCTCATCAAACTAAGAAGCTTCTGTACAGCAAGGGAAACAATCAACAAAGTAAAAAAGCAACCCACAGAGTGGGAGAAGATCTTTGCACACTACATAGGTGATAGGGGGCTAATCTCCAGGATATACAAAGAACTTCAAAACAACCAAAACACCACTGGCCAAACTTAGCAGGAAGGCCATTGTACTATTTGGTTGTTAGCACTGGAGCAAAGGAGAACGGAGATCAGTGACGTCTGCTGGGAATGCCAAAGCAGACATTCAGCCTAGCACTAAAGGAAGAATGCAAAAAAACAATTAATACTTTATCACTGGGTGCCAAAGGATATTTGTGTCAGCTGTTTTCAATATACTAGCCATAAGGAAAAAAATCCAGATTTATAGATTTACAATAAATTATGAACTTCAAATAAATAGAAATATATCCAATTAAACATGATTAAGACCTTTTCAGTGGACTGACACTGTGGCATAATGGGTAAATTTACAACCTGAGATGCCAGCATCCCATATGGTTACTCATTCTTGTCCCAGGTGTTCCACTAATGACCCAGCTCCCTGTTAATTAACCAGGAAAAGAAGCAGAGAGTGGTCCAACTGCATTGGCCCCTGCACACACAGGGAGGAGTTCCTGTGTGAAGCTCCTGGCTCCTGTTCCGCATAGCCCAGCTGTGGCCATTTGGGGAGTGAACCAGGGATGCAAGAGAACTCTGACACTCGCATTTGCCTTCCCTTCCTTCCCCTTCCACTCCCCCACCTCCTCTGTAACTCTTTCAAAATAAATAAATCTTTTCAAAAAGTCCTCTGCAAATAAAATTAACACATTATTGACAGTAATTATAGAAAACTCAAATAAAAGGAATTAAAGACCAAAATATATGTTAATGCTTAGAAGAGTATATAATATTATGATTTGATATTGTGTGATCAGTAGACTTGGTATGTCCTAATGAAAGCTCTAATTTATGGAAATTTCAAGCTAATGTTTAACTGCAAGGAGACAAAAGCAAAAACCCACTAACGCAATATTTAAGAAGAAAGTTAGAAATTCTTCACTACTCAGTATCAATGTTTCTTATAAAGCTACATTAATTAGGACTGTATGGCATCGGTGCAAGGGCAGACAAATATACCAATAGATTTGAGTCCAGAAATAGAGCCAGTCAAAAAAAGACACCTCATTTATGACTAAGGTGACCCTGCAGAGTCGCAAGTAATGGGCAATCTTCAATAAATAGTGCTGCATCAACTGAAATTCTTATGGAAACTTGAATTTTGACCCCTATTTTATCCCTTACATAAAAATCAATTCCGTGAGGTTTTTAGATCTAAATGTTAGAGCTTAAAAAATAAAGTTCCTAATTAACTCAAAATAGAACATAGACTTAAATGTAAAATGAGAAGTTATAAAAGCCTCTAGAAGCAGTGAGAAAGGCTCTGCATGACCTTGCTTTAGTGATGAGGTTTTAGTTACAATAGCAAGAAAAAAACTGCTGTAAAACTGAAAGATCGACTTTACCATAAGAGAAGAATTGGTAGGTAGGGATCCATTAAAACTTTAAAAATTAATTCTCTATTGAGAGAGAAGCCATGAGATATCAGAAATCACAAACCTATTACAGGATTTATATTCAAACTTTGCCATGAGTCTTTCAACTCAACAACTGTGTGTATGTGTATGTCTTCCTTTATCTAAATTTTTCAAATAAATAAATAGATCTTCAAAATAAAACTGTAATATTTAAATCAGGCAGAATCTGAACAGACTTAGGAGATTAACAAACACCTTAGAGCAGTCGCACGTGAGTAGAAGGCACAGACACATATGCTTAAATTGATCATCCTGAAACTGAAAATGTAAAACAACCTTGAGATAACTTCATATGATTAAAATGTTTTTTTAAAAACCACAATTTCAGGTAATGGTGTAGAGTGACAAATAAAAACTCAACATTTGCCGTTGCTGTGCCTGCCTAAGGGCCCTGCCATACTGAAAACAAAGGGGGAGGCACTGAACATTTCTTATCATATGACTTGGTAATTACCCAAAATTGGAAATCAATGTTCACAAACCTTCACATAAAAAAGCATACATGAATTTTGATAACATGCTAAAAGCCATTTTGAGCCAGTTTCATTGTGTAGATTTCATTTTTATAATACTCTGAAAAGGCAAACTTTAGCGACAGAAAATGGACCAGTGCTTGTCACAGACGTGGGCATGATGCAGGATTGGCTGAGTGATGTATGCGATTGTTAGAGCCATGAAATCACCTTATATGGTGTTTATTTAGTGATAGTTACATGATGTTATCCAATGGTAGAAACATATAGAGCTTCACAACATAAACAGTAAATCTTAATCCATTAAAATCAAGGTTTCCGGTATTGTTTTCCGTAATGATTGCTCCGGTCAAATCACAAAGCAGAGCTACCACGTGACCGAACCATTCCGCTCCTGGGAATTCACTCAAATGAGACCCTCCAGTTTCCGGAAGCTCAATTTACAATAGTTAAGACAGAATCAACCCAGATCTCCACCAACTGACAATAAACAGAATGCGCTGTATGTACACTATGAGATACTATTCAGTCATAAGAAATAATGTAATCCTATCTTTTACACCAAACTGGATACACTGGAAAACATTATGCAAAGGGGGAAGAAAGCCAGTACCAGAAGGATAAATATATTCCCCCTGGTCTGTGGAATCTACAATAAGGATTACAAACAATGGAAATGCATATGAGTGAAGTTAAGACTCTCAGATGTGATTAGAGTGTACAGCCTTTCTCTATGCTCTTGAGGAACAAGGTGGTTGTGTTTTAGCTTGCCTTTGTTGAATCCGTTACCTAGTGTAGCATTACTCCTGGCTTTGTGAAGCTGACTGCAATCATGTTATTCTAAAAATTAATTTTAAAAAAAAACAAGAAATCAAAGAGGAAGAAGAGGAATAGGGTCAGAGGACTCAGTGGGCTCGTAAATGTGTAACATGAAATTTTTTCAGCGTAAAAATAAAATTTGTTTAGAAGAATCTAATTTTATTAAAAGTGTCTAACGTAACCACTTTGAAGAGCATGGGGAGAAAGACATTCAGACTGGAGCAGCTCACTAGACCAAAGACAAAACCAGTTTTATGGAAGCACTGTACTTGAGCTGGCAAGGTTGTTTCTCCTGAGGGTTTAGTTAATAACTCTGAAATCCCCCAGGGAATGTATACTGGGATTAAGCAATATGTAAACAGATGGTGGAGGGCAGAAACCAGATTTCTTTATTGCAGTAGGACATTAGAGATAAGCAGTGAGACTGAAATAAACCCTGTGGTATTGAATTACAGTTAGAGCTATTAGAATGAACTGAGGTTTAGCTTAGTATAAACCATACAGTACAGACATAAAGTAATTATAGGTATGGGTTTACATATACATACATTTTCTAGCTCTTCCTCTGAAAAGACCTGGCAGTAATGATGTCCCAGTAGTCTTAAGCACACGCAACACCCAAATCTTGATTCTAATACCATTTTCAAAAATAATAAAAAAATTGAACCTGGAATTTTTGGAGAAATGCATAGTTTGTGAAATTGATCATGAAATATACAAAATGAATTCGAAACATCTTGCAATGCCAAAAAAAATCAAGAAACCATCAAAAGAAAGGAAAAGATTTCAGAAGGATATATCAAACACGAAAATTAATAAATAACCCAATGTATCAAATAGGTATATAGGGATTCATGCCAATGTAAATAAATTATTTAGTAAATAAAGGCAGGAGAAGAGAAATTTTCCCCAGACAGAAGAAGAATTTCAAATTGATGAAGTTGCTCTGCCTTCAAGGAGGTGGGACATTACTCCGCGTAAGCACAACTGCGGGCTGCTCTTAGAGATCAACTCCAGAATGCACAATGCGAGAAAGGTGAAGATGGTTGGAACTAGAGTGGAGAAGCCTGACATACCTCCACCAGAGGACTGCAGCTCACATCCTCACTGTAAATCATGGGACAGCAGGACCCAGATCCTTGAGGTCACTTGCTTTCATGATCTTCTTTCCAAAACCCACGCCTATAATAAAAGCAAGTAGAAAATATCAGACAAGCCTCAATTGAAGAACACACATCCAACACTTAACTCTTACTCTTCAAAATGGTAGAACTCATGAAAAACAGGACAAGTCTCTTAAAGATGTGTTCGTAGCCCAGAGGGGTCCAAGGAGACATGATAGGGCATATGGTGTCCTGAATGAGATCCAGAAACAGAAAAAGATTTTGGAACCCTTGACAAGAAAACATGGGATTTGATGAATAATGCATCAGTATTATTTCATCAATTATGGCAAATGTGTAAGAGTCTAATCATAGGAAAAACCTGGTGAGGAGTAGACAGGAAATCTGCATTATTGTTGGTACTTGCTTTGGAATATAACATAAAAATTGATGTAAATATGAAACTGTTTCAACTTAACATGTGGTTAAATATGAAAAACAGGCTCTAGAGTATAATGAACATTGACAAGTTTTTTAAAAGTTCATAAAATATACATTGTGAAAAAGTTCTGCATGGATTTTAGAAACTTTGCACAAAAATAAGCATATTTTTATTTCATTTTCCATAAGCTTGTTGAAGAATCCTCATATATAATCAGGGAAGCAATAATTTTCCAACAAAAATTCCAAATCCATGAAGAAAATCATTTCAGAGAATTGGACTGCTGTAAAATTGGGAGTTTATGTTCATCAACAGACTGTATCAAATAATAAAGAAGCCACAAGATACAAAAAATGTGTTTTCAATAAACAAACATCCCTTCCATAAATCAATAGAAGACAACTTGAAAAATGCAAAGCAAAATACTGTGCTTCCATCATCAGTGAATATGAAAATGTATTCAAATAATTAGTCATCAGGAAAATACAAATTAAAATCCACTGACCAGAATGGCAAGAATTAAAAAGGCTGGAAACAGTCAGCATGTGTACCATTGGAATGCAATATTCTGCTGTCAGGTGCACAAATCAATACATCCATTTCAAAAAGTCCGTATCTTCTTGAATTGGACATTAACATATCTACATAATTGCTCTGGTCTAGCAGCTGTACTCCCGAGTTCAAACCCACAGATGCACTGAAAGATCTACACAAAGGTTCTAGCAGCAGGTCTTGAACTAGGCAAATGAGGAGCCCAAGGTGAAGAACTTCATGAATTCTCATTGCCTCCCCAGTTCACACAAGAACTGGTCGTGTACCTTGTCCCATCTCTCAAGACGTTTTCCTTTCAAATGTTTTCCTAAATGTCATGGACTGCCTTTGCCAGAGGTACCTGCGGGGCAGCCACATGCCCCCAATCTGTGACTTGGAGTCAGGACCTACCACTGCAGAGTACATTCTTAGTTCCTGATGTGCTTTATACCCCAATGCTCCCCAGTACAGGATCGGGCTAAGCTAAGGCTCCCCTAAAGCCCACATTCACCCTTAGCTTCTCTCCTGGCACCAGAATTTTCTCCATGCTGCACTCCCCACACTTCCATATTGGTTTCTCCTAAAATATCCTCTTAACGAATCTCCAGGACAGAAATTCCCATCTCAGACTCTGCTTATAGGCAACACGACAAGTTCCAAATTGGAAATCACCTAAATGCCCAAACTAGAAAATGGGGCAATAAATCTTGTATGTCCACACAAAGGAAGCAAACAGCCATGGAAAAACCTAAAGCATTGTCACATACAGCCACACAATGACACCACAGTTACGTTACCTAGGGTAGGAGCTAGGTACAATAAAGTGGAACTATTATGCTCACCAACTGACACAAATAGCTAATGCATTAAAAAGAGGAACCCCTTACTCCAGAGGAAGGAGGGGTTAGCAGGGTGGGATCTAAGAGGAGTTTATGGAATTTCAGGTTGACGCTTGTGCATGAAATTCAAATAACCTTCCAATCTAAATCCAGGGGAGAGAAAGATTTCAAGCAAGATACCATTTCAAAGGGTCCTAGGGTGACCCGCTAATGACTTCCTTCCTATCGTGGTGGTTCTCCCTAGTCCTTACTCAATGCTGTTGTCTTTTCAACGATATTCCAAAGTTCACATCCAGTTGACTAGTTTGGCTTTCTGAAGCACTGAACTGAAATTCCAAATTAAATCAATTTACCCAAAATTCACTTCTCCTATGAAAGATTTTTGGAAATAATAATGGTTCTGCAAATAGTAAGACAATGAAAAGGACAAAGAGAAAATATTTTGAGCCATATTAAAAGTTTAAAAAGAAAGAACCATGATCATTCAAAGCTTTAAAATTTCCCTGTGCTTTGAAGGGAAACGTCACATGCCTGGTAGAGAATGGGACCAGGAGAATGCTTGACATTTTTCTGTATGTTTAAATCACTGCCATTCTATAGCATAAATAATATCGATCTCTATGATGCCGTGGCCTGTGTAATATTTCTCAGCTGAGAGAACACGGCCTTTAACACCACACAAGACAGAAAGAAACCTCAACCACACCATTCCACTTATGTAACATTGGTCTTCTCATCTCCGTAAGCCTTCACCTTCTCATTTGAGCAATGGGCAGGATTGTATCTCCAACTACATGGCCATGAGGATGAAAGGTCATAAACGAGAAAGACTCTTGGACACACTGAAAGTTCAAGAAAAGGTAGATCAGAGAAGGAAGTTCAAAGAAGTCTTTAGCAAGGTGATCATTAGCAAACTCTCAACCCAGAATAAAGGGTATCCACACTGACTTCCTTCCGTGTGCCAGTTGGAAGTATATAGATAAACCGAGGTCCATGATCCTAGGAAGATACTGGTACAGGTAAATTAACAGAAAATGTGGCAGCAGCTGATGGGAACATGGAGGAAAGAGGACAGGTTCAAACATGGAAGGACATAGGGGGTGGGAGCATCCTGTCTGCAGAGGTCCTTAGAGCAGAATCCTGGGCAGGGAGGGGAAGAAGGCATGCCATGGGGCAGGAAGGAGTCCAAGCGCGGTCAGTCCCTCCAAGCTCTCAGAGAACACCTCGCCTCTTCACAAACAGACAGGAGGAAGCGACTGTTACTAAAACAGGATCCCTGACGTAAAGCCTTCATTTAAATACTTTCACTATGATCAAGGAACACTCTTTGTACTCACCTACAGCTGTGGATTTTCCTTTTATTTCCTCTCACCTTTACAGTGCTGCTTATGGATTTGTTCTATATCCAGAAGTCTATATCCAGGAGCAACGGAGACGAGCCGAGACACCCTCTAGTTGCCCATAGCTGTGGTGCATTGCTGGGAATGATCCTTGCTTGATCTAGAAAATGTTTTAAAGCACACCTGAACGTGGGTGGCTGTGGTACAATGGATCGTGCCACCATTTGGGATGTTTGTACCTCCTGCCGGAGCACTGGTACAGCTCCCTGCCTGGGAATCAACAATTAGTTGCTCAAATATTCAACTTCCTACAATCCATGTAGGAAACACATGCAAACTTCCTGGCTCTTGCCTCAGCCTGGCCCAGCCCCGGCTGCTGTGGCCATTGGGGAGTGAATCAGTAGAGGGAAGATCACTCTGTCTCTCCTTCTCTGTGACTCTGTCTTAAAAATAAATAATTCTTTTGCATATATTCCATAACAGAATAACTTTCTAAAGCATTTTCTGAAGTGGCAGGGGCTTCTGTCTGGGAGCAAAACTGGGCTTTAATAAAACTCCCCAGGCATGCCATGTTGCAAAGGAAAAGTCATGCAGCCTCCTGAGCCAGCATTTCATATTCTTATAATAGAGATGTTTTGTTTTACTGCATTTTTTGCCACGGTACTTTTTGTTGCATGCGCACATGAATATGCTACTTGATCATGGTTTCACAGAACACAGACACTAGGCAAGTTCAAATTTCAAATAAGAAAATGTCACTGAATGGCAAGTGCTTCTGCGGAAATTGTCTGTATACCAGGATGAAACAGGAATGTGTGAGAAGAGGCTCCTTTGGACAAAGTTCTCTGGGCAGCACTTCTCAACAACGGAAACAGTTGAGCTGGGACCAGCCACTGTGAGGGAGATCATGGGGGTGAAGTGAGAAGGAGGGATCTACAGACAGAAACTTCAGGATGCCAAAGGAACAGGCAGATAATAGGGTCACTGGTTAGAGACCAGGGGCTGAGATTGGTCCAAGTATTTTTATGGGGATGACGGACTGATGATTGGTGTCAAGGACCAGAGGGTTAGCAGGCCATGTTAAACTGTATGGCTTTTAATCTGAAGTCAACGGAAAGGCCTAGGAAAGCCAATAACCAGCAAAATGTCATGATCTCATTTTCTTTTAAAAGTCTCTCTACTGCATAGGGATTCATTATAAGGAGATAAGTGTAGAGATAAAATCTGTTAGGATTCTATTATGGGCAGCAATATGATGTTAGCTTATGTTAAGGAAAGATGACCAAAAGTAGACAGACATATTTGAGTTTTAGTTTGGTATGTAGTCAAAAAGATGTGTTGATGAATCAGATTTAGGGTCTGGAAAAATAGTGATAATAAAAGAAATAGCGCTAGTGATCCTCATGTTTTTGACAGAAGCAGCATGATAGATTACGCTTTAGGGACATTTGATATGAAAAATAGATGCAGAGCATGTCTACGTCCTGACATGGGGGTTGGGGAAGACAGCGCATCCCAAGCGGCTTGAGCATAATTCACAGTGGCTCACAGTGGCTCACAGTGCGAAGGTAAGGCTCAGACCGCCTATTAGCACAGGGGCATACGGAACATCCTAGGATAGTGGCAGGATGCTGTTTCCCTCACTGCCTCCCTGGATGACCTGACTCCCACCTCAAAGGAAAAGTGGCTAATATTACCTCAAACTCAAATCCATGTATATGTAATCTGAAATAGATAGAGCCCCTCTCTCCTGAAGAGTCTGAAAATGGGTACTTTGCCTTCACTAGGCTTGCTGAGTAATGGGTCTATCTGGGATCTGCTTTCTGCTACCAAAGGGAGTATGAGCAGTCCAGTTGCAATCCTGTGTTTATTCTTGTGTGATTGGCTAGCTGCAACAGCGTGCCCTCAGTTTCTCTCTCCCCCGGTTCCATACACCGCTCTCCCACTACGAGGGGTGTCCTTATCCTGTCACTTATGACTGGGATAGCTCTATAACTTAGTTTGGCTTGTAGAATGCAGTGGAAGTAGCAATACATGACCTTAAGTTCTAGAGTTTCAGAACATGTCATCTTTCACGTCAGTCCTCTTGGGTGCAAGAAGTACTACCTATACGCTTGAGCAAGACAGCTTGTTGATGAAGGAGTGCAGGAGGGAAAAGCCTGTGCGGGCCCAGTCATTTCAGCCTCTGCTGAGAAACCCACGGAGAACAGCAGCAGTACCAAGCTGGGTCCAGTGGACCCACTAATAACAGGATGCAATGCATTCATGTTGATCTAAATCACTGTGTTTCAGTGATGGCTAAGTGGAACACCATAAGTCTAAAGAGAGTGCGATTCTGTGGGCGATGACCTCACCAGGAGCACATGCAACAAGAAGAGGGGAAGTGAGTCTAAGGAAAATAAAGCCCTCTTGCCTACTCTTTCCACCCCTTGGGCACTAGTTCTATTCCTAGATTGTTTCCTCTATAGGCTCCAGAAACACTCCCTTCTTGAAAAAAAGAACTATTTCTTCCCTCAAAGTCTGCAACTCAGATCTACAGCTAAGACATCTGGCTCCAAGTCCATGATTTCTGGTGGATTCCTCTCTGTTCACTTCAAGGTTATTACTTCAGGTCTAACTGCTGACAGTTTGTGATCACGTAATCTAAAGTCAACAGGCACAATCCACAATAGTAGGGAGAATACAGGAAAGAATTAGGTTATTTTGTATAACACTTTTGTGTACAGTAAGGCAATGCCTTACGACTGTGCAGCCACCTGGTTGGGTAGTGAGGTCGCACCAGGTGTTTGGCAGGTCAGGGACTTTGCTGACGGAACAGCCTGGCCCATCAAGTTCTGCTCTTTGGGAGGCTCTCCTTGGTCCACTGTTCATCAGCGCACATTTGAGAGAGGCTCTTGGGTGGAGTCCCCTCTCAGCTGGAGCTGTCATCACATGGCAGTCCTGCTGTCTCTGGGGCCTAGGGAATTGTGCAACACAGAGCTGCACTGGCCAGGATGGACGTCCTCCCTACCATAAACTCCCACGAGCTCAGCTGTCTATGGGTTGATTAAAGTTCTGGAAATGCCACTGGCTAGAAATGAAAGCCCAGTGCTTTTGAGCCAAAAACTTTGAATCTAGACACACCCTTGAAGGGTTTATAGCTTATTAATGAGCCTTGAAGTTCTGCCCATCCCTGGGCTCCTCAGCTCTGCAGCTTCCTTCTGGGGGACTAGCTCGGGAGGGAGGCAGAACTAATCTTTCTCTGCGCCTGGCCCTGGCCTGTGTATCCACAGGGGTCAAACGTTCTGGGCCACGATCCTACTTCTAGTTTATTTCCCAGTCTGGCCAATTTTATTGTGTAAAGAAGTTGAGCTTTTGCAAATCCACAAAGCTCATACATCTGGTTCTTAGCATGTTGGATGCCTGCCCCAAAGCAGAAAAGTCCATTTCCTTCTTTCTTTCGAAATGAATGGCTTAGATGGAAGATCGTCCCTCCACTTCAAGGCAACTGTGAAAGGCATTATTCCTACCCACCATCCCAACAGTGTCTATCTGCCTAGGTCTCAAAGCACCACTCCCAGGAAGTGCAGGGCCCTGAGGTTTGAGATACATGTGCAACCACTCAAGTGGATGGTCTTTCGCCACTGCAGAAAAGGTAATGTCAGTTTCCCATTTCCAAGATATGCCCGACACCTTATACCCCACCTTGAATCAGATAAATCTATATTAATAGGGTCTGTTACTCCCAAGCACTAAATTCCTCCATTAAAAAGAACCCTTTACAAATAAACTAGACAGGGGCAGAGGAGGAGGAGTGAGACTGATAATCCAAAGAAAGCCAAGATGGAAACTATGGGCACATCCTCAGTTAATGGCTCAGTTGGCACCACAACCCATCTCTAAAAGCACCTCCCTACCGCCCTATATGTAGAATTCATTCTCAACTAGACTTTCTGTAGCAGTGATGGGCAAGTCATCTTCTCTATAACTCCCCCAATCAATCAGACCATTTTATTCCCCAGCAAGAACTTTTTTTCCTACAAAATCCCTGACCATCCCTTCTGCTCAGATTCTGTTGGAAGACCAGTTTCCCTTGGGAAGCAAGGGTCTGAACAAAGTAAACCACAATCAACAGCACCTGATACTACGTTACAGAAGAGAATGTGTCTCTACATTTGCAACCCAAATTAATCCTAATCCTTCTCAGCTGCAAAGTGGAAAGAACCTGCCTAGCAAAGACTGTCAAACCTTCCATGGTCAGGTATTTCCAGGCTTGTTGGAGTTGCTTAGGGGTGGCACTCGGCATACACGCTACCCACTAGCCCCCTTCTTGTCTTTCATGTCTGGCTAACAGCTAGAACCCACTTGTTGCAACTTGTCAATGGCCAGTGGATAACACTATCCCTATGTTACTGGTGACTTAGACACTGCCACCGTGTTTTCTATGAGAAGGACTCCTCTATTCAACTGCCACGCCCCAGACCCCCAAGGTCCAGCTGCTGTGAGCTTCTGGTGTTTCAGAGTTTGGGGGTCGATAGTCCCTTCACCCTGAACCCAGATAGGAAAACCTGGGGTGACTTCAGAGTCTACAGTCATAGTAATACCCTAGTGGACCCAAAAGTCACTAACCCTCTCCCACGCAGGCTCAAATGTGGGCCTTGCCAGTTACTCTCCTGGTAAGACAAGCTTTTGTCCAGTAAAGCCTCAGAACCCTCTGGAAACTGAGCCCATAAAGACCTTCTGCTGGGGCGGCTTCCTCTCTCTCTGCTCTGACTTGATTATAAGACTTCAGCTCCAAAGCCAGTTATTGCTTGTGGCTGAATTTCATTCCAGTGAATTACTTGGTCTTTGCTTTCTGGAGCCCTGAATATGATCCAAAACCAACAGTGATGTCAGTTCCTTGTAACAGCCACCAAGAGGTCAGCGACAGCCTGCCCTGCCCTTCCTCAGAGGGACTTCGAAATTTAAAGGTGTACTGTGAAGACAAATGGCTGCTTTCTTCCATTTTTTTTCCTTGTCTCTAGCATGAAGGGTGCTGGAGATCTGGAAAATGCACATTTGGCAAGCAGGAAGTTAGGTCAGCCGGAATCTTAGTATGAACTGCTCTACTACTTCTGTGGGTTTCTGACTTACCACAGCTGGAGAAATAAGCAAGTTCTTGGGCAGGAATGGAGAGGAAGCGAGAGCCAGGATGCGGTGGAGCTGCTGCCACCATGCCTGTTTGTCTTCAGCGTGCCTTCCTTGTGCAGCTGAGGCCTTGTTCTTAATGGCTCACCCCAAGGTGCACTACCCTTACTTTCAAAACTGTCCTCACCTGGTGGGGAGTTGGCTGGGTCTTAAAGTGAAAGCTGAATCACCTGGTAGCAAGCAGTCATTCTCAGCCTCGGTGTTGCATTAGTGACAGTGGCAGACTCTATGGGTGCATGAAGCCTTTGTTCTTCCCTTCAGACCCTGTGGCTTATTGACTAAAAGCCCTTCCTTGTCAGATCGGACCCACATTCATTTTGATATCAAGAAGAACATGAAAAAAAACTTTAGTGTAAGAGAGAAGAGAGGGGAGACAGCCCAAAGGGACTCAGGTGATCTATATATTCAAGAACATGAGGACTAAGAGGGAGGGAGCAGTGAAAACTCCCTGACCTTGGTGATTGAAGGACCTGAGAGAAGTGGTTGTGAGTGTGGGGCAGGCATCGGCTCTGAGAGAGCAGGGAACTCAAGTGTTCGGACTGAATGGCTGATGGGAATGAGCTAATGGATTTCTGCCCAAGTTCCCTAAAGGCCTCAGAGAAGCTTGTGATTGTTTTGGAAGATATTTTGCGACTGGGTTGGGCTTCTTCAACCATGATTGTACGCAGGACCTGGGCCACATTTGGACATAGATTGTACTTGGATTACAGGAGAGTTTATGTATGTTCTCATTTTCAATATGGCATAGGATGATGCTCAAAAGTGAAATATGACTGCCTTAATGTTCAGTAATAGCCTTTCACAAGGAAGGCACTAGGTTGGTGTGAGCTGGATTAGAATAGAGATCAAGGGAAGGAATAGTGACTTCAAAGCATCCATGATAACCAAACACTCTGCACATCAAACTGAAGAAAGGAGAGTTCAAACCTTACAATGTACCAAGTAAGGGAGCCAGAGTTCAAGTTCTGGCTTCTGTACCTGAGATCCATGCTCCAGATACAGCAGGTGCTCTGAGCTGGGAGGAGGGGAAGGTTGCTGATGGTGGATGAAGAATCACCATCCTTGTCTCATATAAAGTCCCCTTCTGCCTGTCCACTGCAGAGTGTGTGATCCTCAATAAATGCCTGGGAAGCCTCTGTCCCAGGAATCCATTCACCAGTCAACCAAAGAACAGGTGAAAAGGCCCTGGAAAGAACTCTAACATGCCCTTTAGCTCTGTATCCAACCCTCCTCCTTCTTGAAATGCCTGGAGATGCAGCAGCCCTCATGTGATCATGACCCCAAACAAGGTGGTGGTGGAGTGGTTCCCAACAAAACAATTTCCAAGGAGGCAAATGGGTTGTCTTTTATTTGCTACTGGATGCTTTCCTATCTGACACAGGGAAAGAGTGGGAGGGACCAGGTAGGGAAGAGAGGGAGAGAGTAACCAAAGGAGCCTGGAAAGACGTGCATGTGGCCACCAGGAGGAGGAAACGTGCGTGCCCTGGGTGGGAGTCCCCACAATGTGCATCTGGGTCCACCCATTCCTCCTGGTCATGCTTGGCAGAGGACTTCAACGCCAGTCATGTGTGTGCCTGTGGAATAAGCATCCTTTCACTCATCTGAAAGCCAGCATTGAGCATGCCTCTTTGCCAGAGGCCTGCTCCAACTGACTCGAGAGCTTGCAAAAGATGCGTGGATCAGCGAGGCGATAAGAAGACATAAGACATGGACCACTGTGGCATGATGCTCAGAAAATGCACACCTCAGAAAAGTTGCCTTCTTTATTTATACACAAATCATTACAAGCTTTTGCACAACATCCAATTGTTTCATTTTTACTTCATTACAAAAGAATGATTACAAAATCGATCCTAAAAAACATTATTATTATTTTACTTTAGAGAAAATATTGTCAGGGAGCTATCACTCATTCAAACCTGCAGTGAGCTGGCAGAACCAGGAGCTCCACAGTTGGCAGCACATGTGGTTACATAGTGACAAGTGGTTTACTTATATTCAAAATCAATTTTTACTAAACACAAACTAACTTATATTGCTTAAAATATTGAGTGCAGAGTTGAAAGATCATGAATGAAAGGAATTTATAAAAGCATATAACATAAATTCTTTGCTAAATCTTATAATCAAATCATGCATTAATTAACGTAACCTTCACCTAGTGCTGATTCAATTGGTTTTTGTTCTTAGTGTTGATTTAATTTTTTTGTTCTTTTGTTAAAGGGCAGTGAAAGGGATCAAGGCAACTCAGCCAATCTACAAACAGAGGATCTTTACAAGAAACTTCCTTTTATCTTTATAAACTGTTTTCTTTCCCTAAATATGAGTGACAATATAAGATAGAAGTTTTTAGAAACTGTTTTCTTTCCCTAAATGTAAGTGCCAACATAAGGTTGAGATTTTAAGCCATTTTGGGGGTTCACATTTGTTTCCCTTTAGAAGATGCCCCATATACTTTCTGCTTTCCGTGGTGAGAAACCCAAATGTGTCATATCATGTGTTGTAACAGTTTGAGGCACATGGTAAACAAACGCTTTGTACCTCTATGATTGCCATCTGTTCCAACATATTATCTAGCCATTTCTTAAGGAAAACATTACTTATATCACGGCAAACTTCAGGACAAAGGTAGGCGCATAACAGGATGTTTGGAGATAGTGTGGGCTCAATTGTACTATTGTATGGGTTTAGCTGTGTGTCATTGCCTTATGTTGCTAAAGATGTTTTTATCATAACGTGATTGATCAATTTGAGGTGTTATACCAGTTACAGAAATCACTTCACATTAGCAGAAAAACAACAACAACAACCTCAGGATAATTCTATGAAACATCAGAGAGGTGGCTGAGTGTCCATACAATGGGGTGAGGCAGCAATGAGGTGACCAGAGACATTCTGCCAGGCCTTGCCACGCAGCCAGAAACTCCTCATAGCCTTGCTAAGCGAGGAGTGGTGCTCATCACACACCCATGCCATCCTACCCAACTGCATGGCTCCCCACACTGCTTTAAATGCATTGCTCAGAGTGTCACAGGGATAACTTCATTGGATCTTTCAATTCCTCCCCAGAGAAAGCGTGCAACCCTAACTGCATTTACAGACCAGAAAACCGAGGTTCAAAAAGGTCAGCAGCAGTCCCACACATCTGCCCTAAGGCTCAGCTCCCAGCCACAGACTCCCAGCTCTGTGCTTTCATCCTGCTGTCTTACTGCTACCCAGATGTTTGCCCCTTTCTGAAACCTGGTGGGATCTACTAAAACAAAATTAACATCTTCCCCGTGGTCTGCTCGAGGCATCGTGAAGAAATTGTCCATCCCACAGGTTTCTCCAGAGGCCAATGACTGCCTTCTCAACCAACTCCACATCCCAGTGCCCAATGTGTCTTCTGAATGAACAGTAGTTGAGAAATGAGTTAATTCATTCAACATGGGAGTAAGGTTTGGTACATACAACCAGAGATACAGGAAACAAGTATGGGATGATGGAGAACCATTCCGTGATTAGTACCTAGTTTCAGTGCAGTTTATTAATAAGGAAAATAGCATCATTAATGCTCTGATATGCTACACTTTGTTCTCTACCTAGGATGTATCCCAAGATTCCCAGCTGTGGTAACATAAAGAAGCACTGTTCCTGGCACAATTCAGGGGTCCCTGTCGGGCATGGCGCATAGCGTGAGAGGGGTGCCAAAGGAGATGAACTGCTGCATACCTTCTGATGGCATGAAGACCACCTAACCTCTCTAATGGCAGAGACAAACTGTGTCAGCTCTCCAAGCAGGGTCAACAACAACACATCAAACCTTGCTAACCACGTGTTAACAAGCTCATGTGAGTCACGGAGAGCTATTTTACACAAGATTCGTCACTTTGATCTGAACAGGAAATGAATGACTAAATATCAGATACCATTTGACTGTGATTCACAGCTCTTTGGGCTGTAGACATCGTAAAGGGATACGATCTTCTCTATTTCAAGCGTGCGTGGTCAGGAGGTCTGCTGCTTAGTTTCTTCCCGGACTTGAAGAGCAGAGAACGCCTGCCGGTCAGCCACAAGGAACACCCCCGTTGCGTTTTCTGACAATGTGCACTTGAGAAAAGGGACTGTAATCCATGCACTACCTCTAGGAAAATGACAGCCCCAAAGATAATTATCCTCACCTTAGGATGTTAAAACGAGGCTGCTTCCTTCCCACCACACATACGAACGATTTTGTTTGAAAAGTGGAATGCACTCCATTCGCTTCCCATGCACAAATGCCCCTCATTCAGATTGGCCTCATACACAGATGATCACTGGATTACTTACACATTTCACATCAAGTCTGTGCAAGAGCGTAGGCAGTCCTCGAGGTATTTAGGTTGAGGGGCACGTGACTTGGTGCGATAGAGCTCAGAAGGCAGTGAGCAGCAGCTCAGAACAGCAGACCACTGCAGTTCCTGAGTTTGTATACTCTGCGTGCACATGAGGATGTATAAGCATGCTGCAAGGATTCCTATGGAGTTACACCTGAAAGAATTCCCAGTGATGAAAAGCTTTGTAAGGTGTGGATGACACACACTGTGAGTGTGGTGCCACACAGTGCAGTGGCTGACAACCCAGTGGAATTCTAGCTTTCCTACTGAGCATGGGTACAACCTTGCTCATTAAACTCTGAGGCTTCTGCGGGTCTGGGCGTGTGGGTCTTGCTCTCCGTGTGTGTGTGTGTGTGTGTGTGTGTGTGTGTGTTTCACTTGGGAAAGCATCTGGTATCATTCAGAGAACATTCACTACTACTGCTAACAATGCATGATTTCATTGGTAAATGCTACAATGAAACCTTTAGATGATATCAAGCTCCCCTCACAACTTTGCACCTGCAGCCTAGTTTTACTTCATATACTTACTTCCTTACCCACTCATTTCCCTGAGGATCTCAAAATGTTCAGGGAGGAATTAACTCTGAAGTCTCGCACTTTATCTCTTGGTTTCAACTCATTTCTTTGGGTTTTGTGCTATCCCTCTCTTGAGTAGATTTGTTATTTCTGGAAACTCTTCTCTCACCTATCTCTGTTTTCGTCTTTCTGAGTTCATTCACTAAATGATGGAAATTTGCCGGATCCTGTCCCTGGACCAGCATCTTTTCTCAATCATCTTTCTGGATTGTCCCACTCATGCCGTGACTTGTGCGATGAGCTCCACGCCTGCGCTCCCTGTGTGACCTCCCTGCTGGGTTTCTAGGATGGAATAGTCCACTCGTTACTCACCTCCACACCACCAAAGTCTCTCCTATTCTCATCTAGCTCAGATGCTAGAAGCCATATGGTAGAGGCCAGGACTTAAGACTGACATGTGGGAATAATCTCTGTCCAACCTTCTGTTCCACATATCCCATTCGATCATTCAAAAACTTCCATAAACCTCCAAATATTGCATTAGTTCATCCCACTTCACGATTCTTACTACAAGCACCTGGCACTACATTAACCCTAACCAGTCTTCCAAGAGTCATTCTCCTTTCTGGGTTCCCATCCCACCTCTTTCCTACCCTGAAAGCAGAATGCCTTTCTAAAATGCAAGTTGGACTGTGTCACTGACTCCACTCCAAATCGCACAATGACTCCCATCACCTGCAGCTGCATCTCCCTCACACTGTGCAGCCCAGAGCTGAGAGAGGAGATGCTCATGGCAAGAAACCACCTGTGGCCAAGGAAACTTCTGGACTTTGCTCAGATCCACCCCCAGGTGTTGACTAATCTACATAGCAGGAGTATATTAAATTGCTTTACATGAATATTTTCAAAGCGTATTTTGTCTTGTTTTCCAGCACGAGCATTTCAAAGATTCTCCATCTGTAGCATAAAGAACAAGCCTCATTGGTAGGACTGAAACAATCTTTTGGCATCAAACCTGTCCTGTATATACTTCAGATCTTGTTGATCCCTGCTTCCCAGTTTACGCACCAAGAGAACAATTGTCCAACAGGCAAACCCATGCCCTTCCTGCTGGCCAAGACCCTGTCTGTGTCAATGAGCATAGGTCAGATTAGTGAGTTGGGGTGGTGGGGGGCGGGGAACTTCTGAGCTGAAACATAAGGCCCAGTGTGCATTAAGTTGCGGGTAAAAGAGTTAATTTCTTCAGATTTTAATTTCCATAGTTGTAAAATATGGATGACGGTAACAAATCCTACTTCGTAAGGCCATTAGGGGGCCTAACGGGGTTGTTATTTATAAAGTAGTTAGAACAGCACTTGGTATATAATGAATTCTACATATGCTGAACCACAACTATCAATCGCTAGAGAGATGATCATCACCAAGAGGCAGACAATGCGTATCTGAAGCCCCCAGGACTTAAGACTGACATCTTCTGGAACCGACTGGAAGCTTCTTTGGTTGACGTGATCTACTCCCCACGGTCTCCCCTCTATGGGCAGCCAGCCACTAAGGGCTCTGGGGGGCTGCCACAGTCACACAACCTGCACAGCGACAAGTCCTTTTCCTTTCTGTGCTTGGTCCTGACTCAGGCTTTGAGAGTCCCTGCACAATGCCTGCTCAACAGCCCCAAGCCACTTTTTCCAGCATGGCCCCAGCTCTTTGCAAGATGGTTGCACTGGGAAAGCACTCTAGGAACCTTCAGAGCATCAGTGACCACAACCACACCCAGGAGAGACAGGAGCTGAGGGAGGGGGGAAGGGCAGTGAAGTGACCTTCATGAAGTCCACCCGTGCCCTTCACTGATAAGGACACTTGACATATTCCCAATTGACTGTTACACAGCACAGTCCAGCTTTCAATTAGAACATAATGTAAAATCCATTGTTTACCGAGGGTAATGAATAATGCAGTTTCAGGCGTGAGCCTGAGCATTTGCTGTGGCCCTGTGGACAGGAATTACACACAGCTTTCTCCTCCTTTTTTCTTAAGCATAAACAACACAGGGCTCCCTGACGTGTTTCCTCATAAGAAGTCTTCAAAGCTATCATCCCTAGGAATATAGAAAACTTGAATTTATAGCTACTGTCCGAAGGTCAGAGCGATCTGTCATTATAGAACACGGTCATGTGTGTACTGGAGATGATTTGGTCCCACAGGAACAGGCATTCAGCGCTGGTGAGGTGGCACATCAGACTAACCCTCTGCCCGCAGTGCCATGAGGCCATCTAGGCACCCTTTGTGTCCTGGCAGCTCCACTTTTTATCTAACTCCTTGCTTAGAGCCTGGGCAATCAGCAGAGGGTGAATGATGCCCTAGGATATCTGTACCCGCATGGGAGACCAGGGAGAAGCTACCGGCTCCTGGCTTCAAATCTGCTCAGCTCTGGCTGTTGCGGCCATCCAGGGAATAAACCAGTGAAGAAAGATCTCTTCTCTAGCTCCTCTTCTTTCTGTAAATAAGCCTTTCAAATTAAAAAAAAAGAAGAATCTTTAAATATATATATATGCTTTTCGGTACACCAGTTAGGCTGCTGCTTAGGACAACCATATGTTACATTAAAGTGTCTGAGTTCATCCTAGCTTCCTGATAATGAACTCCATGAAAAGCAGAAAATAATGGCCCAAGTGGTTGGGTCCCTGGCACCCATACAGGACATTCAGATTGTGTTTCTGGTTTGGGGTTTTTGTCTGGATGCTTTGGGTAATAAAGCAATGCGTGAGATTCTCTCTCTCGCCAATTAAATATTTTTTAAAGAGAGAGAGAGCAGAATCCTCCACCTCCAGAGAGATTTTTAGTGATGGAAGATATATTATAGAGATACAGAAAGGACTTGAGGGAACCGCATCTTTCCCAGAAGTGGCACGAGTATGGATTGGTACTTGGAATCCATACTTGCTGAGTTTACTTTTCCATGCTCCCATCATCCTGTCACACCACATACCACCATGCAGACACACAAACCCAGCCTCTTGCAGACCCATCCTTACTCCACTCAACATGTTCATTTTCTTCTGGGACAATGTTTTTTTCTAGCATTTTTAGTAGCAGGACTCTTGATTTCAAAGTGAACTTTTAACAGGAATCCAACATACAAAGCAGATACAAAACAATTAATGAATTCCCTGAATTCCCAGAGAATTTAAATCCATTTCTGAAGAGAATAGAAGAACCAAAATAGTGTTTTATTGTTAATAATAGCCCCTGTGGTCTAGCTTCCAAGATGGGCTTGAGAAATGAATGTGGAAAAGCTATGATGACTAAAGAGCATCCATCGTGAGGGCTTCAGAAAACAGAGCGACAGGAGGCATGAGCCACGCCGCAGTATCCGTCATGTGCCCCTTCACCATTACTCATCGCATTGCTGCTCTCACACCACTGTTCCACCTTGGACAGACCACTCAGCTCCTCTAGAGTGCTGCTTCCTCATCTCTGGATCCACAGGATCAGACTGAAGGAGCCCAGCTTCCTCAAGGCAGCATAAGTCTACAGAGCTGTGGGAGAGCTAGTGTCAAGGAGCTGGTATTTATCAGAAGTCATGGTTTGTGGGAAGGATTTAATCATCGCTGCCAATTTGTCCTGGCTTGTCTGACTGTTGTGTGACTTTCAGAACCTCCTAAAGAGATTTTACTCGTGTCTGTAATCATTTTTACAACACTTAGCTATGCAAGCCACCAAGCAGTTCATTTTCACATGTGTCACTGAGTAAAAATACTAGCAATGTCAATAATCATAGATGTTTAAATACTTGGCCACACGCAATGCCTATATCCATTCATTCCTGTGATTCTCACCATTAGCCTATGTGCCCATTTTATAGGTGATTTGATGTCTGGCTTGCCAAAATCATCCAGCAAGGAGAAAAGACTGGAGCTGAATCGGAGATTGACAAGCAGGGACCAGGTTGGCATGGTGTGATAAGATCAGGGCATCACTATTTTATCAGGTCAGCAGCCCAGATACATGAAAGAGACAAGGCACCTGATCAAGGTGAGACAGATGCACCGGGCAGAACAGGTGAGAGGCCCCTGCAGAAGCACAGGGAGAGCCGGAGGGCGTTTCCCTGAGAAGGTGGCAGGAGGGCTAAGGAGAGAGAACATTGCATTCTTATCTTTCAGGGAACGCTTAACTCTGTAATCCAAAACTCTTTCATGAATTTGGCCCGTGAAGAAATGAGACTAGCTCCAGACTAAAACTGATCCCTCTGCCTGTGAAGTCCGTAGGGTGGAAAAGAGTCCTTTCTCACCTCCTCTTTCTTTACAGACTCTTTCTTTGGAGGGGTCCCCTTTCCAAACTTGAGTGGTTTTCACGGGTATTAAATGAGTCAGGCTGTCTCCCATGCCTTGCCCCAAGCAGGAAAGTGGATGCCAAGAGGCATTAAAAGGTTTAGGTCTGTTTTGTGAAGCTGCCAAATCTGATAACTAAAGTTTGTTCTATTTTATCTTATTTTAAGGATGTCAATGGTTGCTTTTCACTTAGCTATAAAAGCTGAACTAGTCCCAAGTTATTTGAAAAAAAACTAAAGCTGTATTGTAGGTATCTGACTTTGGCCTAAGCCTGAGAAACAATCCTGAATTTCTTCAGGTTCTAGAGCTGTGCAATTGCAGGTGGAAGTATGACTTAGACCACGTGGTGGTGGAGCCAAAGGGATGAGAGATCATCCCCCAGGGCATGCTTGAAGCAGGTGCCCTGACTTCATTCATAACAGCAGGCTGCTCTGTGGGCGGGAGGTGGGGTGGCAGGTGACCAAGAGTGCAAGCGATTCTGGTATCTATGCATCCGCATGGCTCGATGGCGTTGAGTCCTCCACTTGCAAGAGTTGGGTAGGGGTGTTGTGGCATACCTGAATAGGAGCAGATTGAGGCAGAATGTCCACACACAGCACTGGTCCAGCACGGCATGTAAGAAGTGGAGCACAGTAGAGAATATTTGTACTGGAGACGGGGAGGGAAAGATGAGGGGACATAGGTACAACTGTGTTATGTTTATTCAGACCACTCAACTAAAGATATTCATGATAACGGAAGGTAGATTCCTTAGAGCCAAAAAAAATGAATGACAAACACAAAAAGAAAACTGGAATAAACTGTAATAAACCCAAAGGTGCTCTGTTAAAACTGATGATGAGGTTGTCTGTGCAAAAAAAGAGATTATGGAAGGGGATAAAAGATGGAACAGAATCTCTCTCTACACTGTACTTGTTGAGCATTATGGTTAGTGGTGCATTAAGCCTGTAATTACAAATCAAATTGGAATTATGTTGTATTCGAAAATTAAAGGCAAAGAAGAGATGAAAAAAGGAGGAGGAATTGAAGGAAAGAGGAGGAAAGTATGCTTATCCTTTTAGAATTGCATTTATAAAGTGCATGAAATCTGTTCTTTTTATATTGATAGAATATTTCAATGAATAAAAAAGTTTTTAAGTAAAAATCCAGTATTTAAATAAAAACAGAATATCAACATCTCTGCCAGCTGTTTTCAGTTGGAATTTTTTTCTACAGTTATAAAGCTTATTAACCCTTTTCTTTGTTGTCTTTAATTTCTTGTTCAGCCCACTAGTTCATGTTTATATCTCAGATAAAATACTTTTTAACCAAGGATTTTCTTTGCGTCTTTTTTCCTAATTGATGTTGTCTGCTAAGATCTCCCCTGCTCTGAAGGATTTGAGCATATTTATAAAAGCTGCTTTACAAGTTATGTCATTCAGGAGCAGGCATTGTAACGGAACAGGTCAGGTGAGGCTTGGGGCACCTGTGTTCCAAACTTGAGTGCCTGGAATTGACTGCTTCTGACCCAACTTCCTGCTGATGGACAGCCAGGAAGGCACAAGTGACGGCTGAAACACGTGGGTTGTGGCCACCGTGTGAGAGTCTTAGCTCCTGGCTTCAGCCTGGCCCGGGACCACCTTTCAGGTATTTGGGGAGTGAATGGACAGGTGGAAGACATCTTTCTTCATCTTTTCCTCTGCCTTCTTCCCTGTCTTTTTTCTTCTTCCTCCCTCACGCTCGGCCTTTCAAATAAATAAAAGTAAGTGAATATCTCAAAGTCAGTTGTTGTCAAGCAGTTTGTGACGGACTGTTTCCCTGCTGCTTCCATGCTTGCCTGTTCTTACTGCATTCTGGACATTGTCTATGCCGTGCTGTTGAAAGAGCCTGAGTGCAGCTGTGTTTTCTCCTGAGAATGCTGACTTTTAGTCTTGCAGCTGGTTCACTTACTGGCAGGTAGGAACAACTTTCAAGGTCCATTTGCCATTTTCTTGCAGAGCGGTCAGGGAGCGCTCTGTATTCCAGGACACAGCAGTGCCGCACTTTGGAAGTGGCCTTTTGCTCTTTTCTCCATTTGCCAGAACCCCTGGTTCTCCCTGTGGACATCAAACATCTCTGTTCATCTCAGGTTATCCAGGTCCGTTTATGTCAGGCTCCAGGTTGCTGCTCCCTGCACAAGTATATTTTTATTGCATATGGTTCCTTTAAAAAAAAGATTTATTTGTACTTATTAGAAAGGCAGATTTACAGAGAGAAATGGAGACAGAGAAGAAAGACAAAGATCTTCCATCCACTGATTCACTCCCCAAGTGGATGCAATGCCTGGAACTGAGCCATCTGAAGCCAGGAGCCAGGAGTCTCTATTAGGTCTTCCACATGGGTGTAAGATCCCAAGACTCTGAGCCATCCCCGACTGCTTTCCCAGGCCTCAAGCAGTGAGTTTGGATGGGAGTGGGGTAGGTGGGACATGAACCAGCATGCACATGGGATCCCAGTGTATGCAAGGCAAAGATCTAGCTACTGCGTCATCACATCAGGCTCCCATCTGGTGCCTTAATGGGCTGACACATATTTTTGAAGTTCCTGTGTATTCTCTCCCTTATTTCACAGCAAGCCTGAGGAGCTCAGCTCAGAGTTTGCTTTCTAGAGCCTGGGTCCAGGAGTAACCCCAGCTGGGAAACCAAGGAAGCCTTGCGCCTCATACCCCTCAGCTCTCTCCAAGATGTGTATAAGCCTTTCTGAGATGAAACGAAAGGAAGAGGCTCGCATGGCTATCTTTAACATCATAAACATTAAATCAATTTTTCACTTCCCTTTCAGGGCTTTAGGGAGGAGTTGATCAGGCAAACCACAAATGGTAACTTTGAACCTAGCAAAGTGTGTCACAAGGCCCTGCTGTAGGTTGGCAGAGCTGACATCTCTTTGGTAAACTGAGAGAATCAATGTTGAAACAAAACTGAAGTTGAATCTACTTGAATGACACACACATGTGATGTGTATTTGTTTTCTATATTCTTAGCACTGTGCTAGCTGCCAAAGCAACAGTGGTGAGTGAGACCTGGCCAGGAACCACGAGGAATTCACAAGAGGTTAGGACACTCTCCGCCCACCTGGTTAGTGCAGTAACGGGCTCTCTCCAGAGGAACTGCAGTGCGAACACAGAGCAGGAGGGAGATGTTCTAGCTTAAGAGGTTAGCTATGGCATTGGAAGAGGGGTAAGCGCAAATTGTAAGACTACATGAAAGTTTTTCAGACTGAGTAAAGTGGAGGATTCCTGCTAGCAGAAACAGCTGGCTAAAGGTGCAGAGGTTCAAGGTAAGTGAAATCATAGAACCCTCATTAGTGCATGGTTGTAGCATGTCCTATCTACAGTAATAGGGTATACTGGCTATTCTGTTAGGCACAACACAGCCTGAGAGATTTGGTCAGGGAAATGAGGGGAGGCCAGATCATAACATGACTTCAGGCTACACTTAAGCTGAAGAACAAAGATTTGTTTTGTGTTCAGGTGTTGCAATTGGAGAGCTGTCAGTGGTATTTATGCCTTTAATTATGCTATTGCAGTTCTAACTCCACACCCCACTATTCAGCTCCCATCTGAAGTTTCTATTCCTATTTTAAACTTGTAAGATCGCCGGGGTTGAAGCAGAGGTAGTTGCAGACTGGGGAAGCCATCTGGAAGTGTGTTATTGTGGTTAAGTCAACCGTGCGGGCTATCCCCTCACTCCTGGTGAAGGAAGTCGTCCCCGTCGTGTGGCTAGGCCATTAATTCCTAGAAAAAAAATGATGGCAAACCGGGAGTGCTGATGATGCACTCAAGGGAAGTGGACCTGAGGGCTGACTTTGCAGTTAGGAACGGATGTCCTTGCACGGGGTTCTTCGGGAAACAAGCCCTGAGATGGACTTCTCTGCACAGCAATTTTATCGTGGCATGATGCCAGCGAAGGGATGCAGGAAACAGAATCAACCAGAGAGAAAGCAAGACTGCTTTGCAATGTCAGGTCTTTTAAAACACTTGTGACAAATGGAGTTAAAAGATGCGAAGTTTTCTCTTGCAAAAAGCTTTTGAAATCTATGCTCACAAGGTATTTTCAAAACATTCCTGGAAGATATATAGTATGAAAAATATGGATTTCAAGTTTTGGGGTTTTTTGTTTTGTTTTTACCAAAACAAACTTGTAATTCCACTTTCCATGAATTTCCGTGTGGTGTCCTTGTACAGTTCAAACAGAAGCCTTGATTCATTTCCCGAGGGGCTCCATGGGATCAGTTCGCACCCTCAGAAGGTTTGGCTCTGTTTCCCTACCTCAACCAGTCACTGGAGGCCTTCTCCCCAGCTAAGAATTCCCCATGAGTAGCTCATCTCGGGGCTGGCAGCTGGAAGCTGGCAAGCTTTTTTGCACCTGGACATGCTGGATCACCGCACCTGCTCCAGGTGACCCACTGCGGGATGTTCCACCCCTGGGAGAAGCTGTAGCTAGCCAGCCAGATCATTCCAACTTCCAAAATAAACATTGACATGCGGCAAGTAATGGCCAAGTGGTATTAAGGACTTGTTTGACAAGAAGGAGGAAACAAAAGACAGAATGAGAGGAACATATTTATCCTCAAGGGAGGGATGTGTGTGTCTGGAAAAGCTCAAGGAGGGAAGAAGACGCGTGGAAGAGGATTGCAGCCTGTTTGGTGGGGACTGCAAGGAGAGCCAGGCCCTGCAGGAGAGGGGCTGAGCCAGGCCCTGCAGGAGAGGGGCTGCAGCTGGCACGGGGGAAGCACAGGGTGTGGGGCAGAGTTGTGGATTGCAGCGGGTCTTGGGTCTCTGCATGTCTTCTGCCCCAACAGCAGGCAGCTGTCGCAAGCTGTCGGCATAGGAAAAAGGTTAATACCTCCCTCCTGGGGTCACGACAAATGTGGTGGACCTAATTACAGCAGGATAACAGCTCTTAAACCTGACTAATAGTTAAAGCTCTGGGAAGCTTACAAACCAAAATCATTCTCATCTTCAGACTAGCCACACTGTAATTTCACAAGACAAGGGTCAGTGTTCTTTGTAAATCTGATATGTAAACAAGGCTGAAAACTGGGTTAAGACATGTCTGCACCAGCTGACATGTCACCGCAGTGAGAGGAAATGGGAAGGGTCATTGAAAGGGTAAATGGAGACACGCCCCAGTGTATAAGATCAATAGGAAATAATTAATCCCAATGCAGCCAGCCACAGGAAAACACAGCCAGCAAATGGATCACTCCCGGCAGGATCTGCCACACTTGAGTCAACTACACGGAATCAACACTGGCACTTGGGTCGACCTCTCCATCCAGTGCCTCACTGCAGTGAAAAGGGTAGCACACTCCACAGGATCCTTCCACTGCCTCACAGACAACCCTGCAGCTCACCAGGCCTCGAGCCAAAGCCCCGTGGGCCTCAGCATCCTCCGGCCTGCCCCCAGACTTCACAGCCTAGTGGGTTACACTCACGAAAGTTGCCTCTCTTCTTCTAAACACACAAGACGTTTTCTTGTCACTGTTCACCAAGTAACAGGATCCCAACTGTTGGATAGCATTTATTTTATATCAGGTGTGGATGTAATCTGGAGATGACATCCAAACATACCATTTTATGGTTTATTTATTTTTGTGTTTATTTATTTATTTAAGAAACAAAGAGAGACAGACAGTTCCCATCTGATTCACTCCCCAGGGCCCAACAATAGAGCTTGGGTCTGGGAACTCTATCCATGCCGCCCACAGGGGTGACAGGACACAAGTACCTGAACCGTATTACTCGCTGCTTCCCAAGGTCTGCCTTAGTAGGAAGCTACAGTCAGGCTAAGAGACAGGCATCAGACCCAAAGGGACACTGTCATTCAGCTGCCGTCTAGACCACTAGACCAATGCTCAATCATGCTGTGGGACAGGAGGAAGAGATAGATAAGGTTGTCTACTCCTATTAGGAAATGTCAGAGGCCAGCATTGTGACATTGTAGGCAAAGCTTCCCATGTGATGCTGGGTCTACTTTTGATCCACCTGTCTGCTTACAGGCTGGAAAAGCGGTGAAAGATGGCTCAATGGGTGCTTGGGACCCTACACCCACCTAGAGAAACTAGTGGCTCCTGGCTTCAGATTGTCTCAGCTCTGGCCATTGTAGCTGCTTGGGGAGTAACCAGGGGATGGAAGATCTCTCTGTCTCTCCTTCTTTCTGTAAATCTCTCATATAAATAAAAATAAAAAACAAATATTAACAAAGGAAAAAGGATCATAGAGAAGGCAAGACCCAGGAGTAGGACTTCCCGACCTTGGCACCAACAGCATCATGTTGGACTGAAGAGTTCATGGGTGTATGTACGTGTGTGGAGGGGTGCTGTTCTGTAATACACAGGATGTGTATTTGTCTCTATGCTCTCTAAAAGAGTAGCACCTCCCCCCAACACACAAACACACACACGACATCACAATCAGAAATAACTCCAGACACTATAAATATCTGCTTGGAGAAAAAAGATGTCCAAATCTCCAGCTGGAAAGCATTGACCTAGATCCATCATAGACTAATGTGTGTTTTTCCATCAAAGTGTGTGTTTGAAACCAACTCACAGATGGAAACATCACACAGTGAGGAGGGGGGTGTTTGGACTGGCAGATAAGGGGTTGGCTAAGGTGCCAGTGACTCACACCGGGGTGCCTGCGTTTGATCCCCAGCTCTGAGTCCTGATCACAGCTCCTCCTGAAGCACACTGGAATGCTGACTCAAGTTCCTGGGCTCCCTGCCAGCCATGGGGGCCACGAGGGAGACCCGGATTGGGTTCCTGGTTCCAGCTTCAGTCCTTGTTGCTGCCAGCTTTGACAATGGGAGTCAGCACCTTCCTCACCCCTCCCATAGATAAAATGGCTTTGAACATTACAGTTGGAATCCACATGCAACTTTATATTCTGTCTCCACTCAAAATCACATTATAATGATTCTTATGCACTGGTAAACATTTATCATGACTGTCATTTTTCACAGAACATTGCGCTCCATCCTCACAACACACTATCATGATTTTAATAATAGGCCTTTGAGAATAGATTAATTCCACTTTTTATCCTTATCAAGAGAAAGGTCACCCTAAAATGCACATAAATGCTCGCACACATGTGTAAGCACACATATTTACTCATGGTTCAGTTTCTTTTCATTATGTACATTTCTAGAAGCAAAATCACTGAATCCCAAGTAATCAAGATTCTGAGGAGTCTTGATGAATACCACAGAATTGGTTTCTAGACAGTTGCCCCGACCCACAGTCCCACCAGCAGTCACAGCAGTGTTGCTTTGATTTACAATATCTGAAGGGGTCTGTTACCCCAAACTGTAAGAGTCTAAAGTTAAAAACAAGATAGAGACCCGGACACTCAGCGTATCAGTAGAGATGCTGACTGGCATTTTATATCAACATATGTGGTCTCAAGTTCTAGTTCTACTAGCAATTCCAGCTTTCTGCTGACTCAGACACTGGGAGGCAGCAGCTGATGGTTCAGGCAGTTGGGCTGCTTGCTTGGAGTCCTATACCATGTGGGGGACCTAGACTGGATTCCTCGTTCCTGGCTTCTGTCTGGCCTAACCTCAGCTATCGCAGGTATTTGGGGAGTTGACCAATGATGAAATCTCTCTCTCTCTCAAATTGATTGATTGATTTTTACAAATAAACATGGCATATGAGTCCTATTGATTATGCCACAGGTAATTTAATTGTGCTGGCAGAACTTTAATAAACTTTGTAACTAAGAACTGTGGTTCTGGCATTGTAGTCCTGTTCATTAAAGAACTGATAAAAATCCAAAATAATTGAGTAAAGGTAAATGACTTTATTTGCTTAGAGTCACAAGGAGAGGACTTGGCTGACATGCAAGGCTGAGCGGTGGTGTTCTGGGTACCCACAGGTCAAGCTCAGCACCCTCCAGCCTGAAGATTTATCTGATTTCCATTCTACTCTGAATCATGTCAGGTCTAATCTACAAGGAGTAATGTCTTTTTTGCAATGTTCTATAAACCTTGCAGTAGGTAGAAAATCTGCTCTTTCATTTTTCTATTTGGGGAGGAAACTTTTAAAAAGAAAATATGAATGTGCTTGTGGGCAGCCATGGACATTCCTGGGCCCAGGTGTCTGACTGTCCCATGTGTCTGAGGGTGCATCCCTGCGTCTCTGAAGATTGGCCAACATGCATGCTGTGATCCAGGCCTCTAACAGTTATTCCATATGTTCTAGTGAAGGCCAAGTAGGCTTCTCTGACTATATGTGCAACCAAGTGCCGGACAGTTGGAGCTAACCAAGAAGAATAAGACGATAAACTGATGGCACAACACAATAGAGCTGACTGTGTGCTCCCTGGATGGTCAGTTTTACATACATTTACTGAACATGACTTAGATGAAGTCTGAGTCTCTATAGTGGCACCATAAAGAAAAAGCAAGAAGAGAAGATACTAGGCATAAAGTTAAACTGAAGTCTATGAAGAAAGTACCCAGCATGAACTACATTGCACTTAGTATGTGCCAGGCACTGTTGAAGATATTTTTCAGGGAGTGACGCCCTAAGGTGCCCATACCACTCTCCTGCATCGGACACTATTGTTCAACAGCTTGTGTGTGATCCCCCACCTGTGAGCACAGCAGTTGAGGAAGAAGTTTGGTTGCTGAATCCAGAGAATGGAAGCATTAAAGCTCTGCGATGCTGCTTTCTAGTAGCTAGGACACTCAGATACACCACTCCAGGTTACAGCTTACCAAACAGCAAACTAGGAAAGAAACCCCAACCACTATGAATTCAAACTCCTCATTCTTCCTACCATTTCCTTACTCAAGTTGTTATCTAACTGGGGCACATTGTGAAGGGGCTGGATAGTGACCACAAGTGCAAGACAAGGACCCAGACCAGGGAAGGCTCCTGACCTCCCCTTTTTGCCCCATAATACATGCAAGGGTCTGCTGCAAAGAGGGCATCATATCGCACTGCTCTTTGTTGAGCCACATTGTGAATTTCACTTCTGTGTTAACCAACATCCACATGGGAGTGTCGCCAAGGCTACAGACTTTCTGCCTCCCTTGAAAGGTGGGGTGTTCTCACTGAAAGAGACTCATGAACCGTGCTCCTGCTCGTAAGATCGCATGGATCCTTCCTTAGACTAAATCCTGCAACAGATGTTTAATGAGTAAAGTGTCACAGATAATTTGTGTATTATGAGGACAATTGAGATAAAGAATACATTTGCATTGTGCTAAAAATGTGATTAGTTGAGTGTGAATGTTGGAATCTTCATAATCACAAAGGAAAGTCAGTGTCTATTAATACAAAAGGGGTGTAGATGGAGCTAATGAGCTCACACACACACACACAAACGGTGCAGACAGAGCTAATGGACTCACACACACTCAGACAAAGGGTGTAGACAGAGCTAATGAGCTCACACACACACACACACACACACATTGAACAATATTGTATCATGGACCTGTCAGATAAACTTCACACATGATGCCCATTTTATCTCTCAAAAACTATTCTTGTTGAGTCACTAGCACGTGCCACCGTTATTTGCAGTATTATATTTTGAGAGTATAACTATATTAGTGTGATTTTCATATTATATAAATGTCACATCATCATGACATGATATATGATTAATTTTGGCACATCATATTGGTTAAAAGTGAGTCACAAGGCACTGGCATTCCAGGATAGGGAGTAAATTCTTTGCCTACACCACTAGCACCCCATAGGGGTGCCGATTCATGTCTTAACTGCTCTGCTTCTGATCCTCTTCCCTTCTAATGGCTTGGGGAAAAAAAAAAAAAACAGTGGAAAATGGACCAAGTGCTTGGCCCTTGTCACACATGTTGATGACCTGGATGAAACTCTTGGCTCCTGACCTCAGTCTGGTTCAGCCCTGGCCAATAGCAGTTTCCCTTTCTCTCTTCTCTCTCTCTCTCTAAGTATGGCAACCTGCAGGTCTATACTCAGTAGAGCTATTGTGTGAATTCTGAGAGTTCAGTAAAGACATTCACACTAACAGAAGATGTGCTACCTGATGGCCAGCTGGAACACAAAATAGGCATGAGGCTAGACAGGGATAAAGGAAATAAAAATGAGTGTGGAAGTCAGCAAGGAGTATGGGAAAGGGTTTCTCACAACTGACTGCAAGGAATTAACAGCAATTACTATTTTGTGTTTGTAAAATGGTTGACTTGAAATTAATAACAAATAAGGTACAGGGATGTTTAATGAGTAAAGTATCAAAGATAATGTACGGATTATGAAGGCAACTAAGACAAAGAATACATTTGCAATACATTAGAAATGTGATTAGCTCTGTGTGAATGCTGGAAACTGAGCCCAACAACAAGAGGAAGAGAAATATTCACCATCACGGAGCTTGCTGGCATAGGATGTACCTGCCTCCTCATGCAGTGATAGGAGCCCTTCTTCTTGGAGTTGATGATACAGAGATGAACAAGATAGGAAAATCTCTCTGTACATGCATTAAATTACAACCTGTTCTCCCAATTACTCTGGTTATTTGGAGCAACGCTGGGACCCACTCAAGATTGTTTTTCCTAGGAAGAGGTGATTTCTGTAAGCTGTGGGCAGGGCCTGCTAGGAGTGAGGAATTGGCCTGTTGGGTGCTTTCTTGGTGATTTTGGAGAAACAGTCTCTTGAGGTGAGAATCCCGATCCCATGGCCCTTAGCAATAGACATGTCTGCTGTGAGACACATGACCTGCATCTTTAACAGAAAGGATCACAAGTAATGACTGTGGGACACAGGCAATCCTAAGCTCTGAAGGGAAGAGAGGGTTGGCCCAGCAGGTGCAGAGCAGGTGCCCTGCAGAAGATTCAAGTACAGAGAGCGCTCCATGGGCCCCATTCTCTGACTTTGGCCTTGTGTGAGTCAGTCATATTCTTTGTGGTTCTGTTTCCTGATCTGTACGCTGTTGCCTTAGGGGCTTCTTACGACAGTTAGGTGTGGTGCTGGACATACTTCTCCCGTTATGCAATTCCTCTGCCAATCAATAACAAACATCTAAATGCTGATCAGAGCCCCTTGAATGCTGTGGGTTATGCTCATCCTGGCAAATTCTGAGCCATACATATCCTTGCATTATCTGGCATTGTGCTTGAAACACGGTCACTTCGTAACAAGCATTCCACGAATTGAATTTGGGTTGAATGCACAAAGAAGCAAACCAAACATGACACGCTTAGAGAACAATTGCAGGTACCAGCTCTTTGGAGGATTTTCTAGGCTTTTATAGAAATACTGAAATATAGAGAACAGGGGCATACAAGTAGATGGAACAAGCATATATGAGGGACAAGCATTTTTAAAAATCTATTTTGTGCCTGACACTATGCCAGCCTTCTCTCAGACCTCCTCGCACGATGTCCTTAGCAACATGCCAGTGAAAACTGTCATCACTTTGACCTTACTGCTGAGGACCCAAGGGCTCAGAAAAGCAAGGGAGTCTGTCAGAGTGACCAGAAGCAGGGATAGGGCGAGATGAAAAGCAACCTCTCTCTGCTCCGAATGCTCCTCCCCCCTTCCCGTTCAGCCCCCGGCAGGGGCAGCCTGGTCGCTTGATGCACGTTGATTTGTCTTTTGTGTCTGGTGTGGCATTGGCTCAGCTGTGCTCACAATGCCCATTTTCAATTATAGCTTGCAAGCCTGTGCTTTGAAAAACATAATGTGTTCCCCAAGTCAGACCAAACAGAAACACAACTGTATGTCTAAATGTTAATTAGCTCTCAAAGCTCCCCATCTCCCTCCCTACCTCATCCCCAAGTTCTCCAGTAAAATAGGAAGGACAATTCCTTCCCTGCCTTCCTACTTTTCAAGATTCATTCTACTTATTTGAAAGACAGAACCAAAGACAGAGAGGGAGAAACAGAGCTGGTGTGTATGTGTGTGTGTGTGTGTGTGTGTGTGTGTGTGTGTGTGGGTGGGTGGTGTTCTGTCTGCTGATTCACTTCCCAACTGGCCAAAACCAGCCAGGACTGGTTCAGGCCAAAGCCGGTGTCATCATCCATGCCTTTCACCTCTAGGACAAGGGCCCAAGCACTTGAGCAGCTTCTGCTGTTTTTCCAGGCACATTAGCAAGGAGTTGGAGCAAAGGTAGAGCATCCATGATTCAAACAAGAATCCCCAGTGTGATGCTGGAATTATAGACATTGGTCGAATGCGCTGTGCCACAAGGTCGTTTCCTTCACACCCTCCATGATGCGCTCCCACCAGACACCAGAGAATGGAGCTGCTGGGTGCTAAATGGTAACTTGCCTATTGTAAGCTGAAATTAAAAAGCTCCTCTCAGCGATTTTAGTGCAGTAATCTATGCAACTTTCCTTACCTGATCTCCCCACTCAGAAAGCCTTCCTTGGCCCTCAGTACCTTTCTTCAGAGAGCCTTAATGATATGCGCAGTTTGGGACATGTTACATTTACAAGAACTTGAGGGAATATCCAAGTGGAGTTATAATCAGGCTGCTTAAAAAGTCCAGATAGAATGGAGACGCTGGCCTCCAGGTGTTTTTCTGCGTCCCCCCTACAGAATGCAAATCACTGCGCACGTGTGGTGGGGTTCTGGGAAGCGACCCTCTGGAAGAGGAAGACCAGACTGGAGTCCCTGGGACAAGAAAGTCAGTAACAGGAAAAGGAACAGAAGATAATGATGACAGGGAAGTGGTGAACAAGAATCTCTAGAAAAAAGGAACAGTAAGTGGAATCAGCAGCATTACAGTCCAAGATGCTTGTCAAGGGATGTGATTATTAATGTTTTCCAATAGAGATGTGTGTTAGTCAGATACACTTGTGTGGTAGGAGGGGAAATACAGCAAGACAAGATGACTCTGAAGAACCTAGGCGTTTTCTGCCTTTTGTGATTCTGCCTTAATGGCTTGGCTGGGGGCTGTGTGAACCTCAGGCCTGATAGTCTACGTGACACCCGTGACACCCGGCAGGACACCTGGCAGGTCACGTAGGCAGACCACTCCTCAGGAAGGAGGTACCTGGTGTTTGATTAGTTTCACAGCCCAATAGCTTATCAATTTGTACTTTTTGAAAGTTGCTTGTTTCAAACCCACCAATAGAAGCCTGCTAAATCATGACTGTATAACTAATAGCCCAAAATGTATAAGAACTGGGGGACTTGGGCACTCGCGTTTTTGCCCTTCTGGCTCGCGCTTCTTTTGTCCTCCTTGTGCATCCTTGCAGCCTCAGCTGCGGCTGCCCCTCCCCCGCCCAGCCATGCTGGGCTGGGGGAGGTCGCTGGGTTACCTAGGCTAACCTGAATAAACCACCTTTTTGCCTCAGCACCGACTTCAGACTTGATGATTATCTGGGGGTTTCAAAAAACAGGCACAACAACTCCAAGAGAGGATGAGAGGAAAGCATGATGAGATAGAAAGCTTATGCCTCATTCCAAAGTCTCAGGCCTGACACAGGACGCCCGCAGCAGACAGCTGTTAGTGAAGGAATTGGAGAACACCGCAGAGCAAACAACATTCTTCAGAACATGTCCCGAGTTCCCTCTAGAAAGAGGTCTACCATCGAGGGAAGTACGGAAGGAAGAAGAGTGACAACGGAACTAACTGTTAGGAGGTATTGAGAGACTGACATTGTGGCACGGCAGGGACAGTGCCACCTGCAGTGCCAGCAGCTCATCCGGAACTGGTTTTAGTCCTGGCTGCTCCATTTTTTATCCTAATGGCCTAAAAAAGCAGTGAAATATTATCTAAGTACTGGGGGCCTCTGCCACTCACATGAGAGATCCAGACAAGACTCCTGGCTTCAGCCAGCCATTGTGGTCATCTGGAGAGGGAAGCAGGGGGTGGATGATCTGTGTGTGTGTGTGTGTGTGTGTGTGTGTGTGTGTGTGTGTGTGTGTAGTTCTGACTTCAAAATGCATTTTAAAAATCTTTCTTTTTTAAAAAGGTATGTCATTGAGTAGTAAATTGAGTGTAACATACGGAACTTAACAAGAAAGTAAGTCTGCCTGTGCTTCGTTTACAACCCAGTGGGTGAGGTTTTCCTAGCAAGTTGGTAGAATCTGAAGTCAGATCTTTACATTGGAATCCCTATTAGCAACTAATTAACAGAGGAGACTCATGTCTTGGTGTTAATTTGCACTCATCAAATCCCCTAGTGACTTGTATTCACTCATGCATACATCCTTTCACTTATTCATCAGGCGTTGATGGGACTCCTACAAGTCTGCAGCAGAATATCCTCCACATGGTGACAATAACCAGAATGTGCAATCAAAAGGAAGACCCAAATGGGTGCTCCTGTTGACAAAACATCTAAAGCAAGGCCCTCCATCACCACTTCACAGTGCACGAGGTGGCAGTGCAGTGGGCTAGGTGACTTTAACAATGTTGGCTTTAGGGTTCCATGTCCACCATAGAGATCTCCATTGCCAAATACCAGGCAGACACCCAGCTCCCTTGGAAATGTCTTTGCATTGGATGTGCAAGACCAGCCGGGCGTGAGGTGAGGAATCGCCAGGGCCTTGTAACACAGAAGGCAGGAAGGAATCGCCTGAGGATGAATGTGTGAAGGGTTTTGTAGAAGACGAAGCTGAGATGGAGGGAGCTGTTATTTCGCTCATGTCTTCTTTTTTTTGTTGCCATTTTGGCCCCCTTGTCTGTTCCAACATCGGTGGAAATGGCTCCTTCTCCTGCCCTGTGCATGTGCGAGTGAAAGTGTGTGTGCACATGTTTGTCCAGGAATTAGAAGACATACAATAACTCCAAGTATCAATCAAGAAGTATCTATTAAAACATCACTTCATACTAGAGGTTAGTAAATAGCAACATGACAACAGCTACACCAGCAACAAGGAGTTGTTATTCCCATTATGTATATATATTTTTAAAGATTTATTTATTTTTACTGGAAAGGCATATTTACATAGAGGAGAGACAGAGAGAAACATCTTCAGTCTGCTGGTTCAGTTCTCAGGTGGCAGTGATGACCAGAGCTGAGCTGATCCGAATCCAGGAACATGAGCTTCTTCTGGATCTCCCACACGGGTGCAGGGTCCCAAGGCTTTGGGCCGTCCTCCACTGCTTTCCCAGGCCCCAAGCAGGGAGCTGGATGGGAAGTGGAACAGCCTGGACAAAAATTAATGACCATTTGGGATTCCGTGGTTGAAGATGGAGGATTAGCCAATCGAACCAATGTAGCAGCCCTTTGCTATCCCCATTTTAAACACCGAGAAGCAGAATACCAGTGCCAAGAATTTGTCTGAGGTATCAATGCCAGAAAGTTCAAACCCTGTCCAATATCACTCCACACCTAGTAAATGCCCAGAATCTCACCTGCGGGGTTTTTTTTTTTCCAATGAATCAGGAGATTCATATTATCAGCCCCCCCTATAATCCTAGCATTTCCTGCTCCAAAGAGTGTTGTTCCCTCCCCTTGGTCTCCTGGATCTTGGCAAGCATTCAGGTGATTTATACAAGGTCCGGTAGGTGGGGCTAGAGAGCAGTGGCTGCTGCCCTGTGCTGGTAAGGGGCTGTGACTGGAGACGCTGGCCTCCGGGTCAGCATCTCCCCCTACAGAATGCAAATCACTGCCCACGTGTGGTGGAGTTCTGGAAGAGGAAGACCAGCCCGGGGTCCCTGGGACAGGAAAGTCAGTTACCGGAAGAGAATATGACCTGAAGAGGTGCCCTGGATCTGAATCCTGGTTCCCTCTGTCCTAGACCCACTCTCCTCTCTCTTCTTTCTCCTTCTCGGTCTCTCCTGTTCGCTGCTGTTCGCTGTCAGCGTGCCGGTGAGGTCAAGATGCCATGTTGGTTGGTATTTGTGACTGACTTGCTGATTTCACAGAGTGCTGACGGCCCTGACAGTTCTGAGGCTGTTTTGTGCCAAGTCCCCTGGCCAGGATGTAATGCTTTTCTCAGGAGTTGGCATTTCTTGAGGAGAGACGCTCCTCGTCAGGTCGTATCCGGGATGCTGGTCACGCCTCCTGTTGATTCCGTGACTGCTTCTGTTGTTCCTCCGTCCCCAGCTGGGCACCTGTTGGTCCATCCTCTCCCCTCAGGCTTGCTCCTTTGCCGGCCTGTCCACACTGTGCTCTCTGCCAGGAAGTCACAGCGCAGTTGGTACCTAGGGAGCAGAAAGCCACGTGACACCTCTTTGGCAACAGAATATCTGTGACAATCATTTTTGAGAAATTCCTCCATGTGTTAACTGTTTATATAAGCACAGACGCATGAACATTTATTTTATATTTCCTAGTTTGAGCCAAATTCTTCCAGTGTTGTTCCTTGGGGACTGTTGGCTTCCTCGCCCCATCAACGGCGATTCCCCGGTTGGACTGTCCCTGCTTCGTCCCTCAGTTCCTTCCTCCGCCTCCCTGTCTTTCCTTTCTTTGCTGTTTCTGATTTGTTTGTTTTTTAAACAACTTTGGTTTGTCCTAGGCAATCTGAGATAAAGCTGAGAAGCCCTGTCATCAAGGTGTGGCCAAAAGGATATCAGGCTTACTAATTCTGCACAAAATAATGAATATGTAAATATGTAAATGAATTGACAGACAGGAAAATGCAGGGTGCTGGACAGAGCCATGGAGGTGGCACTGAGAGTTCTGATTCAATGTTGCTTTGTGTCCTCTTCCATGGACCAGCATTTACAATTCATGAAAGGAAACAGGTTGGAAAGGGTGACATTTCAGCGGAGGGGGACTTAGTAGGCTATTTTTGAGAACAGAGGACATGCCCCACAGTGTGATAGGGAACGTGTATCCATTTATTCACTCTTCACGTATCCAAATCATCAGTGACGGCAAAGCATGGTTTAAATGCTGTGATTCCCCCAGATCATTTACTGAACACCGACTACATGCAAATCTCTACTGAGTCATAGACCCCTCACCAAGAGAGGCCATAGGCTGTGCTGCAGATGAAGAAATAGTCTTGGAGAACTTGGGAGCTTTTACAGAGCTTGCCTGGGGGCAGGCAGGGTCCAGTGTGGCTCAGTCGGCCGGACTCCAGGGCTTGTGCTAGCCAAGACTCAGCGTCTCTCTCCTCTAACTGCAGGTCTCCTCTCAGGGAGCACACTGGTAGCTCACACAGGAGCTAGAGGACTTTTCTCCAGCTCCTAGTCAACTATCAGTGTTCTGACAATTAACTTTGATCTGACTGCTGATAGGGTTCCTGGGTAAGCCGCACCGAGGACAATAGTCCAGGAGGGACTTCACCAGTCCACACCCTCATGAGCATGAGAAAGACTAGGAACACTGCAGTGTCAAGGCCACACAGCCTGCCTGCACACAAAGCCTTGTCCTGGCACGTGGGATGCACGTGGAGGTAGCCTCTTGGTGAGTGAGAAGCAGTGAGCTTTGGAAAACACACAGAAAGCTGGACAGATCTCTAAGGATTGTTCAGGGCAGGGGAAACACAGCCAGAGCTCAAAGCAGGAAGAGGACATCAACACGGTTCTCGGATCAACTGTGAGCCAAGCACACTCAGGTAGAACGTGAAGTGGTGCTCCTGCGTGCTCCAGGAGCCTGCCAGGTCCCGCAGTCCCTGCAGAGCTGGATGCAACATCACTAACTTGGGGCTCATGAGGTTGGCACTTTGCATAACTCCAGGTATCTTTCAGAAGCTTCCCCCAGTACTCTGCTGTGAATTCCTTTCCCTGTGTAGGCTAGAGTAACGCTGGTCCTCACTGCTAACAGGCAGCAGTGGGTATGGCAAAACATACCCACTATGCTAATAGAATTTATTGCACAAATCAAGCAATAAAACTGTTCAATTGCACAAATCAAGCAATAAAGATAAGCCTGTTCATGTGCATTTTACAGCTCCCTAGATAGTAAAAAGGATCATAGTCTCAAAGAAGAATGTTCAACCTTAAATTAATACAAAGTCCCCATCATCCCCGCCCTTCAGGCCACTGATTTCGCAGAGAACGTCCAAGGCCCACGTGAACAGGAAAATGGACGGGGGAGAAGTGATGGATTCAAGCATCTGTCCTTTGTGGCACCATGCAGTTTAATGATGAGTTAAGCGACAGTCTCCCCACCTCCTCCACAACCAGGCTGGGCACTGAGCAGGGGTACTTCACAGCAGTTGGTCACTCTTCTCCCTTTCTCCACATCCAACTGCAGTGGCTCCCTTGTCCACTCAGTGCCTCTGGTCAGGCTTAGGATACATGATTTTTGCATGGCAGGCTAGTCCCTCATCAAACCTCAGGTGGCGGCTTTTGTCAATGAACAGGTTCAAAGTTGCCCTGGCCTTCTTTCTCCCCACAAAAATGCTTGGAGGCCCGGATGCCAAGAGAGCCACCATACATCTCCATCTACAGAGGAGAGATGGGCCTGGGAATGGACCTGGAAATCCAGCAGAGGACAGTTTTCTGAGATATTTATGCAAAAAATACAAGAAAAAAGTTTTCTATTGTCAATCACTCCTCAGAAAGTACAGTTCTTACTAAAAACACAGGAGTCATTTAGACATTTGAAACAACTGAAAGCAGACAAACAAGCAAAGGTAATGAAGAAGGTGAGGGAACCCTTTGTGAACTTTTGTTGAGAGTACTGGCTGCGTGCATGTGTGAGTCAGGAAGTGTGTGAGGGGCGTTGGTTTTCGCCTGAAATGGGCCGTCCAGTGAGCACTGTGGTGAGCGGTCACACTCTCACTGGATGAGCGGGAGAGTGGGTGAAGGGGGGATGGGGCACATTCTGAAAAGTTCTCTAAATTCACATGAGGTACTGGAGAGTTGGGGTCTCCAAACACTATCACCTCCCGTCGCGCCTCACCCTTCAGCGCATTGGTTCTCTATGGGTTCACAGAGTCACACAGTGATTGCAAGGTTGCAGTGCTGGGCACACGGGAGCAGCACAGCCCTGAGGACTGCGGGGCACACAGCTGTTCTGCTCTGGGATGCCATCCCCTCTGTCCTTGCAGAGCCGGAGAGGAGACATCAATGTGATTTTGAGTAAGTTCCCTTTCCTGCCTGGACCTAGGTTCCAGTCAAACGCACACACAGTACCCCGCAGTCCCAGGGTAACCACTGGCCTGGTGGGATTCAAGGCGTCGCTTACACAGCGTCTAAGTGCCCTGCCCAGCGTCTAAGTGCCCTCAGCACCTGCAGGAGCTCAGCCTGAATCAGAATGTGCTTCAGTGAGTGAGACAACACAAGGCAGCTCACATGCTAAAGGATGAGCTACAGACAGGGAGGCATGGCTCGGCCTTGTGAATGGCCAGAAAAAAGTGTCCATTTCAGTTCAGCAGCAGGAGATGAAGTTTTCTAAGGCTACCATGGTGGCACAGCAAGCTAAGCTGCTTTTTAGAATGTTGGCATCCTGGATGCTCTGCTTCTTATCCAACGCCCTGCCAATGTGCCTGGGAAAGCAGTGGAGGATGGCCAAGTCCTGTGTGGAAGACCCAGATGATGTTCTTGGATCTTGCCTTTGACCTGGTCCAGCCTTGGCAGCTGCAGCCATTGAGGACATGTACAAGCAGATGGAAGATTTTATCTCTGTTTCTCTCTCTGTGTAACTTGACCTTGAAAACTAATAAAAAATCTTAAGAAAAAATTATTTGATGAAAAATATTTTAAATATATGTATAACATTTTCATAATATAGATTTTCCATGTGGTCTTTCCTATATTCAATAATTGTATGCAGATTGTTTTGCTGACAAAGAATAGTAATTAACGAGACAGACATCAATATTAAGTAAGATTTTAGCTTCCGTTATTACAATAAAGTACATTAACCAAATCATTTACTAGTTCTGCTTGTAGTAGGGATAAGGATGGCAATATTTATTTTAAAAATGTATTTATTTTATTTGAAAGAGTTACAGAAAGAGCGAAGGAGGGAAACAGAAAGGAAGATTTTCCATCTACTGGCTCACTCAACAAATAGCTACAGCATCATGAACTGGGAGGGTCCAAGGCTAAGAGCTAGGAGCTTTCTCCATATCTCCCACATCAGTGCAGGGGCCCAACACCCTGGGCCGTTCTCCACTCTGAAGCCACTAACGGGATCAAACATGGAGCAGCCAGGACATGAATCAGCACCCGTGTGGGATGCTGGAACCATAGGTGAAGGGTTAGCCTGTTACACCACTGCGCCAGCCCCAACGGTGGCCATATTAATAAGAGCACACTCTGTGTGTTTAATAAATTAGATCATATCAGTAGTAAAAGGATTTATTACTGGATCTTTAAATATAGCTCAATGGATGACATTTAATCATGCATTATGTTAACAGAATGATAAAAAAAAAAGAGCATAAGGCCCTCCAACATAATGTAGAAGAAGCATTTGAAAAAATTCAATATTCTTTCATAACAAAAATGACACACTTCAAATGGAGGAATCCAATTATTAATAATGATGAACTGGCAACAGCTTCTGTCCTATTGCTTGCGTCCCATTGCTCCATTTCTGATCAAATTTCCTGCTAATGTCCTGGGGAAAGTAGCCAGATGAGGTAAGTCCTTGGACCCCTGCCACCATGTGGGAGATAGGAATGAAGCTCCCAGCTCCTGGCTTCAGCCTGACCAAGTACTGGCCATGGCAATATTTGGAGAGTGAACCCACCGATGAAGATAACTTTCTGTCCCCCTTTCTTTCCAAACTCTTGTTGTAGGGTTTTTTGACCCTGAATATGGCAGCAACCTCAATTCTTGAAGAATTTTCGTACGGACACAGTTTAGTTTTAAAGCAAGATTTATTAGAAAAGTTGAGAAGAGAGGCTCCCGTCCTAGCGACGGGAGGGGGCTCTGAGATAGGAAGGACCCTTACCGCCTGCCATAGTGGCAGGAGGACAAGAAGAACCCGTATTAATGGTGGGGAATGCACCTTTTAAAGGTTTACCTCAAAGATGTTTCTCCATAAACAAAGAAAATTCCTGGTTTCCATGGTACCCGGCCTTGGGACAAAAGGCCACAAAGGTGTCACTGGCCAACTTCCTTGGTCCCTTTCTAATGATAAAGAGGCCAGTTTGAAGCCCTGCCCCTCACAATGGCCGGAGGTGATGGCCGGTACTTCAGGTGGGGAATTGATATGCTAATAGCACCCTTGTGCCTTGGAAGAGACATGCTGTGGTGAATCTAAGACATGGTGGGGGGTTTTATATTTGAAAAAATGACTTGGGGACCCAGAATACCCTAACTGCCTACTACCCAGTCTAACTCCTCTCACACTCTGACTTTCAAAATACATGAATAAATCTTTAAAACATACAGATCCTGGAAATGATTCACAGCACATATGGTCAAAGGGAGTTGTATGTGTGTCCCGAGACCTTATAATAGGAAAAGGGAGTAGTCTTCGGAAAAGGTACATCTCCAGATGCAAAAGAATGAGGTCAAACCTGCGTTTTGCAGCATGTATAAAAACTAGCTCAATGCGGATCAAAGACAAACATCGGAGCTATAAGGAAACATGAGAAAAAATTGTCAAATTGAATTTGGCAAAGAGTTTTAGAACACCAGAAGTACAGGTAATACAAGTGAAAAACAGCCAAATTTGACAGCAGTTTTAAAACTTCTGTACGTTAAAGAATGAAATGAACAGAGAAAAGACAGCCTACAGACTAGGAGAGAATATTTTCTAACCATATACCTGATACAGGGTAAAAAAAAAAAACTCCTATAACTCCATAATAACAACAAAACATTCGATTTTTAAAGTGGGCAAGGGCCCCAAATAGACACAAGTGACTAGTAGGCAAATGAAAATGCCCTCAACACTGCTAATCACAAGGAAGAGGAATGTTCCGGTCATAGCAGGGTAGCTCTTAAGGCCCACCAGGATCCCCACATTTGCTTTCTAATGGAAACAGATAGCAGGTGCAGAGTCCTCTGTGCTTGGTTCGTCAGAATGTAAAATGGTACAGCCACTGTAGAAAACAGTACAGCTGTCTCTAAAACAAAAACAAAATAACTCTATGATCTCAAAATTCAAACTTCTGGATGTGTAACTGAAAGAATGAAAGTGGAGTCTAGGCGAGTTCTTCGTAGTCCGTGTGCATTGTGCTAATACGATGGACAACTGCACACATACACACAGCGGAATATTACTCCCTCTTAAAAAGATGGAAATTTGGATATGTGCCAAAGCATAAAAGTTGGAGAATATTACACAGGGAGAAATAAGCTATTCATAAGAGATGAACACTAATAGAAAATGAACTTTCAGGTCCCCAGGGCTACGGAGAGGGCAGCCTGAGAAATTACTGTTTAATGGAGCGGAGTTTAGCTTTGCAGGCCCATTAAAGTCCTGAGACTAATTGCCCAACAATGTGAAGACAAAGTTTATGCTATGTGTATTTTACTAGAATCAAAATTATCAAACAAATGTTTGAAAATCTGAAAGAATAAAAATTAATTCAATTGTATCACTAAGTAAAGGAAAATAATTTCGGACCACTGCAGTTACCATGCCCCCTTGAACCCGCTTGAGAGCTCCTAGCTCATACCGTCTCATGGAGAAGACACGAAGCAGCGAATCCGAATTTTAAATCTTGGTCTTACCACTGACTGGCTGCCTGCCTACGCTCAGTTTTATGACATAAATGAGGGTAGTTACTGTACATACAACGGGCATGAGCTAACAAACAGGAAAATTGCTTCCATGAATGTTCTGCACAGCGCAAACAGTCAAGTAAGAGTTGGCCCTAAAGTTTATTCTGTTTCAGTGGCAGCTGCCATTAACAGACCAGGGACCAGGCTGCAGCCATGGTGCTGGGCATGTGCTGTTCTTGTCCGCAGGCCTGGGCAACTCTCTAAGGCAAGTGTGACACCAACAATAAAAGTTTGTGAAGCCCTGCTTCCTGCTTTGTGCTGGAGTACAGGCTAAACGTGTCCATCCCTGGGGAGCTCCCCGGGCACCTCACCTGCCCACTGGCACTTGTTGCTCAGAAGGACCTCCTGCTTAGTGCACTGCGATACCAACACCATCTAATGCTATTTCAACAAGAGGGTTTGCATTGTCACGTTACACTGGACCCCACACATAGCATGGCCAGTTCTTCTTGGACCAGCCAATAGGCAGAGGGCTGGAAGCATCTAACTGTGGTGACTGCAGAAGATCCCAGAGGACAACAGGATGAGGAGGAGAAAGAAGCGGAAGGGCACAGGCTCCCAGATGAGCATGGGAGGGACACAAAACAGGAAGTGGCAGAGCCAACTAAAACCCTCTGAAGGCTCAGCCTCTGTGTTGCCCCTCATGCCACTCTGCCCTGGACAACACCTCTGGAGACAACACTATCCCACCCAACTGCACTCAAACCATTCCCCATCCATGCGGCATTTGGGTTTGTTTCTGCGATGTGGTCCCGTCTCAGCGGATCTCCCTGTGGATGTTCCGAAGTTGTTCACTGGGCATCCTGCTGCTAGCCCTCAGCAGAAGCACTGCCTGAACTCCCGAAGAAAGGCAAGGTGCACCAAAAAGGAGACCTCTGAGGGCGTCCACATCTTTTTCTGGAGGATTTTGCAGGGGCAAATGAAGGCATTCAATGAGCCAAAACAATTACGCCTTACATTCCGAGCCTCCCAGGAGCTAGGGTCCAGGAAGGTCTCTGAAGCCCCTTGCTTGCAGGGATTAGAATGCCATTCACCCTGCCTGCTACAAATCCTTACACACCTTTCATAGGCAGTCTCAAGTTTGTTTTCTTCTGGTTAGGAGGTGGTTTAGCTGCAAAATAAAAAGAGAAGTGCGTAGATTTTTTCTGAGAGGTGGTACGAGGGTTGGAGCAAGAACGTGTGTAAGGTACAGGGATCTTTATGATAAGAAATATAAAGGTTTTCATGCAGGAGCTGGAAAGTCTCAGTCTGTTGGTGCTGGCTGATCTGAGGAGCTTTTAACAAGAAGCAAGGAAGCCACTAGATGTTACACATACATACACAAACACACGTACTCTCTCACCTGTACACCTGACAAAACATTGAATTATTTTCATGCTTTTCATGGCTTCCTTCTTTTATCTCACCTGCTAAGATAAAATCTGCTTGCATTGGGCCCAGTGGCGTGGCCTAGTGGCTGAAGTCCTCACCTTGAACACCCCAGGATCCCATATGGCCACCAGTTCTATCCCAGCAGCTCCACTTCCATTTCAGTTCCCTGCTTGTGGCCTGGAAAAGCAGTCGAGGATGGCCCAAAGCTTTGGGACCCTGCACCCGCGTGGGGGTACCCTGAAAGAAGTTCCTGGCTCCTGGCTTCGGATCGGCATCGCACCGGCCGTTGCGCTCACTTGGGGAGTGAATCATCGGACGGAAGATCTTCCTCTCTGTCTCTCCTCCTCGCTGTATATCTGCCTTTCCAATAAATAAATAAATCTATAAAAAAAAAAATCTGCTTGCATTGCTTGTCTAAGCTTTAGTTTACTAAGTGACGATTGAAATGGAAATGACGAGAGAGGTTAAAACAATCTTCTAAGTTGCACTGAGGTTGAACAGGGAAGACTTCAGGAAGGCGTCCAGGATGTTTTATTGGGGTGATCATTCCTCCTGTGACCCTTTTCTGGGAAATGAATGTTAACAAAGCAATGCGATCCCCTGTAAGATGTTAACAGTCATGTCGGCTTCTCTGGAGACGATGTCATCTTGCTGAGGTCAAGTTATAACTTCAATGGAAATGGGAATAAGAACCCTGGAGTCGACTGCCAAGTGTGTCCCGTGCCCACTGCCACCTTCTCACGGTAGTAAGTTCCTCCGGGCATTAGCAAGGGACATGGCACTCAACTACAAGCAGTCCCCTGCCCAGCTGCCACTGCAGCTGCAAAGGTGGCATGACTCAAACTGGCCAAAGAAGTTGTGAGCAGGAATGCTGTGAGTGCCAGCAAGGCACGGCCGTGCTGCTCAAGGAAAGGGGTACACACTGTACTTCCCTTCCCTCCATACAAGACAGAACAATTTGTTTTGACCTGAGATGAAGGCTGTTCGGAGTTCACTCTGCACGGTTATGTAAGAGAGAAATACACAACCATAATTTTGTAATAAGGAAGGTGATAAGATAAAAGCTATTGCTGTGGCAACTGCCCTCTTCCTGAGAAGTACGTGATATATTTGGAAAGCTGATGAGGAGGCAGTGGGGTGCAGCAGGGTGTGGAGTGTGCATGTGGGTCTTCTTACTTTACAAGGTTGTGGTGAGGAAGAAATTCAGTGAAAGCCCTTTTGTGAAGAAACGCTCTGTAAGGGCAGACACACCATGATTTGGATGATGTTAAAATGAAACCCTTAATCTTTCCCCTAGGGAAAATGGTGTCCTCTAATATATTGTTTCTGTAAATGATCCTCAAATCTTCTGCGCTCAGAACACCAGTCCTGCCCCTTCATGTCCACTTGCATCTCAACTGCAGTGCCAGCTTCACAACAGGGCTCCTCTGCCAGGATCCTGGCCACATCCACTTCCTGTGTTGCTTAAAAATTGTAGTGGCCAACTGAGCAGTGTCCCCTTCCTCCCTGTCTTTTCTCCGAGCAGCGGCCAGAGGGATTCCGTCAAAAGCAGGCTCTGCTCCACGCCACGCGCTCCATGACTCCCAATAAGGGGAGGGACCGCATTCCTCCTACAGCATGCACTGGCCTCAGGACATGGCCTCCGACCCCTTCACCAACCAGCTCCTCCACAGGCTGTGTGACTGCAGCCCTGCTGACCTCTTGCAAACATCAGAAGCCTGAGCTAATCCTCCTGCAGATCCTACAGTTTGTCTACCCTCTACCCAGAATGCTGCAAGCTACTCCCTGCTCCCAACTCCCACAGGAATCAGGGACTATTCAGATGGCTCTTTTCAGAAAATGCAGGATAGCAGGATGGGATCAAATTCTTCTCTTAGACTGGATACACATTCTTGATTCGAAGTACCAGATACTTAAAAATTTTTTTTACCCAATGTTTGAAATTCGTATCAATCTTTTGCCCGAGGATCCCCATCACTCCTATGTCTATGAAAGTGAGTGAAAGCGTGGGTTCTTCCATGTAATATTGCCATCATCGCGGCATTTGTCCTGGTTGTTTAGACGTTGTCTGTGTTCACACCTCTGGAAAAGAAACCTCAGGAGGAGAGGTTTTGGATAATTTACCCCATCATCTACAAAGGCTAGAAAAGATTCCTGTACCTAATAAGACTTCAGCTCATTTTAGTTAAATAATAATAATAATAAATCCAACATGGAATGGGGGAACTGGCGCACTGTACAGAGGATGACAGCGAAGGAGGAGGCCAGGAAACAGTTTAACGGGGTGGGCGGGGACACGAGGTGATGGCTGAGCAGGAATATGAGAGACAGTGGTGAATGATGCGAGGTAATCATGCAACGGGGTGTGACAGTCACTCGGGGATGTGACGTAATAATCTGACAGTCCACTATGTAGGGCTCATGAGCTTGGACAAGAAAATGCAGAAGAGGAAGTCCTCATCTAACTGCTGTGAAAGCGACTGATTTGGGAACCAGTGGAGGAGGCACACGGGGCTGGAGCCCTGAGCATGAGAGGAAGTAGATGAAGTAGACAGGGTGATGGGACCAGCCCAGCATCTACAGCAACACTCTACCCCGAGTAAGGTGCACATGTGTGGTGTGGGGACAGCATATGAGGCACTGTGGACTGCTAAGGAAGTCTTGGCCTGAGAATCTGCAGTGTGCTAAGCCCGTCATGACAATGACCAAGTCCGTTTCCTTGACCTGCTGCCTTCCACGTGTCTTCCCTGCCTCACCTGCCCAAGGCCTTGCCTCTTCCGTTCCAGGACTTCCTGCTCTGCATGGGTTTCCTTACAAACGTCTGCTGCAGGCTGCTGTCTCTGCTGCTTTCTTTTGAGACAGCCCCAGAGGGGGCCGACAGCCCAGAGGGGGCTGTCAGCCCAGAGGGGGCCGTGCCGGCTGCTCTTCCTTGTTTGCTGCAGGTGAGCCTCAGGATTCGGCCAGGGAAGGTACAGAAGGAACTCCCTTGCTGCTCTGTATCACAGGCCCAGGAATGTCAAGGCAAATGGACGTTGGCCCTAGAACCTGGCCCTCGGATGCTTATAAGATAGCCAGACAGGGCCCGGTGCAGTGGCGCAGTGGTTAAGGTCCTTGCCTTGCACACCCGGGATCCCATATGGGCGCCGGTTCTATCCCGGCAGCCCCGCTTCCCTTCCAGCTCCCTGCCTGTGGCTCGGGAAAGCAGTCGAGGACAGCCCAAAGCTTTGGGACCCTGCACCCGCATGGGAGACCCGGAAGAGGCTCCTGGCTTCGGACCAGCATAGCACCGACCGTTGCGCTCACTTGGGGAGTGAATCATCGGACGGAAGATCTTGCTCTCTGTCTCTCCTCTCTGTATATCCGCCTTTCCAATACAGAAAATAAAAAATAAATCTTAAAAAAAAAAAAAGATAGCCAGACAAACTAGCCTGGAGCCTGGGAGTGATGTCACAGTCTTAGGCAACTCATTGCCACTCCCTGTGCCTCTAATCTTTTTTCTTCCCTAAATATTAATTTCTGCTGTTGTTACGTTTGGAAGGCAGATTTACAGAAAGACGACAATACAGAAAAATTTTCCATCTGCTGATTCAACCCACACATGGGTGCAACAGCTGGAGCTGAGCCAATTCAAAGCCAGGAACCAGGAGCCTCCTCCAGGTCTCCCACAGGGGGAGCCCAAGGACCTGAGCCATCCACTGCTGCCTTCCCAGGCCACAAGCAGGGAGCTGGAAAGTGGTGCAGCTGATTCTGGAAGCAGATGCTAGCACAGCAAGGCAGAGGGTTAGCCTGTTGAGGAACAGTGCCAGCCTGGTCTTTTCTTTTTGAAATGCCCTCATGATGTTTTCCTGCCAAGCACATGTGGAGGCAGCCATACGATAAGGACCTTAGAAGGTGCCAACTTACTTGATAGGTTTCAAGGACCTTCAACATCAAATGACTTCATTGTCATTGGTTCTTTCACTCATCACCTGGGACCACTCATCACCATTTCCTGACTGGAACCCCAGAATTTTATGACCAAAGGAATACAGAAACCAATATGCCCTCCATGGGCGGTCATGGATTTTGCATCTCCATTGAGGGTTAATAATTGCATTTGGAGCAGATACTACATAGAGGGTCCATTAGTGGTGTGATGTGACTTTTTCAGTTCTATTGTAAAGGAGCAATTTGGAAAGCAGTTTATGTTAGTTGAAATTCTTTCTTCCCATTGCCCCACTTTCATAGATCCTCCTGACTCATCTGTTGTTCATCATTGTAACCACCCAATCCAGGAACAAGGTGAGTCTCATGGAAGGCAGGGAAAGCTACCAAGGCAGCTGCTGTGGGGTTGGAGACCCTCTGTGGACCAGTTGGCTCTTTGTGGTGACACTGCGCCTTCTCATGCATCCTGAGTGTCCTTGGCACTGACACTTGGTACTGAGTACCAAGAACACTGGATCTCTTTATACACATCCTTCCTAAAATAGCACAGTTGCAGATGGGCCAGATAGCAAATTCACATGGCAGCTGTAGATCCAAAGAAGGTCAGAAATGTGCATTATGAGGGACTAGTATCTTTCACTTGGGTCCTTCAAGTTCTAACCTGCACTGCTGGTCCGAATGTAAGAGACACCATATTGGGAAAGATCAGGAGGAAGCTATTATAGATTGTGTCTCCTATAGCCAGTAAATGCAGTGAAAGCAAGAACAAGTTCTAACTAGGGGGGATGCAGAGGTGTACCTGATGGTAACCCACATCCCAGATTCAAATGATCTAAGGGCATGGTGATAACCATCGATTTGGCAAATGTGTTTTGATACCTTCTAGCAAGGAAGAGGGATCACTGACGGTTTTATTTATGTCATCATGGAAAGCCACATGCATTGACAGTGCGGGATTTTATTAGCCTACCTTCTCCTCCCATAGCATTATCCAAGAGACTTGGACTTGCTGGACATGATGCAGAACTTCACTTTGGTGAAATATCTAGATAATGTCACAGTGATAGAAGCAGATGGATGGGAGACGGCGGCACACTGGAGACCCTGATCACAGGCATGTGCTGCAGAGGGGAGCAGAGGAACCCTGAGGGGATCCGTGTTCTACCACTTCCTTTGAGTGCTTGGCCATCCTCTATTGCAGGTCCAGGCTGTGGTCCCAAGAGCTGAGCTTAGGCTGAGGCTCATGGAACCTAGGACTCCTCAGATCCTCCTCAGTGGTGGGAAGGAAACCATACAAAGGTTGTGGCAAGCTCCAAAGTATGAATCCCAGGCAGATGGACTTAGACCAAGGCCACGTCATCTATAGTAGAGAGCCACAGGCCTTTCAAAAACAACTTCCACCACGTCACTGACCATTATTGATGACAGAATGATTGCACAAGCAGGCCATGTGGCTCTCATCATGAACTAGGCCCAGTCAGAACCACTGTGTCAGACGCCAGAGTGAACAGTGATCTGTTGAGATGGAAGTAGTGCGTTGGCGCTCACATGGGCCCACAGGGCATATGCAGGCTGTGGGAGCAGATAACACAGACTGCCAAGGCCTCCTCTGCCAGCACAGCGGGGTGTCCTTCCAGGACATGGCCTTGACTGTATGGCAGAATCTGCATGATCAGTTGAATGCAGAAAGGTTTGAGTTTCTTATCATGGATGGGTCAGTCTGCAATGTGGGTGCCACCCAACCGTAAACAGACATGGACCCACCCAAGCATGACATCAAAGGACAATACTAACAACCATTGCCTCAGTGAGTAGAGCAGTGTGTCATGCATCCAAAGATTCCCTGATATTTCAGAGGTAGCCAGATAGGATGGTAGCAAGGGTAAGGAGAATTTAGCATGCAAATGAAGGGGGACAGAGTGAATCAGCTCTGAAACTGACCCCCACTGCCCTGGCAGGGCTATGCTTTATTCCACCCCTCTCCCTCTTCAAACTGGCCCCTTTGAGACAGAGTACTACGCAGTGTCCTTGAAAGGTTGCCTTGCCTGGTGCCTGGGGAAATGGAGTTGAGGAAGAAACATAGGTGGTAATCAATGGGAGACACTCACTTTGCAAGGAAGGACATGCTGCCTAATCATAGATGGACAGTAAAGACAATCAGGTCCAGTGACTGGGAGGGAGGGATGAAGGTCTCAGTGCTTGGTCCAGCCCTGCAGTGACCTCCCATGGGGGAGCCACAATGCTTGCTCCAGAGCCTCACAACAAGAGGCTCTCAACCTGGCACAACTATGTCTCCCAGATGGGGCACTTAGCAATTTGTGAAGATGCTTTTGGTTGTCATGTCTTGGAGAATGCTTTTGGCATCCAAAGGGGAGAGGCCAGAGATGCTACCCAGCATCCTACTGAGCACAGGATAGCCCCACGGCACAAATGACAGTGCTGGTGCCAGGGAGACCCCGCCGTTCACTCACAGACACTCCCTCAGGCTACCCCATCATTCAGACTTCTTCTGTACTCTGGCTTGCTTCTCCCTCTCCCTGCCTGTCATATAGGCCTTTCTCCCAAATGAGTATCTTGCCAACCAAGCCCTTGCCTTACTGATGCTGGGATATTCCCCATCTACCACAGGGCCTGGTATATAGCAGGTTCTCGGTAAACAAGGAAGTATGATGGAAATCCAACCCAACATCTGTCCTCGTGTCCTTGTGTTCCAACTGGAGCCAACATGAATGTTATTTTCTATGAAAGTTATCCAATTAGAACTCTAGGAAGACACTGTCAGGCTGGGTATGCACAAATGTGACGCTCTTCACACTCTGCATTAGATGTCTGCTTTAACAGGGGCCTTCACTTCAGAAGCTCAGCTCCCATGTTGCCCCTTTACAGAGCCTACACACGCTTCTCCTTCTCCAGCACTAATGTAACAGCACCACAAAGATGTCCCTTAGCTAAGTAGCTTGCCACAGTGCAGCTTTTGTCATGTGTCTATCCCCAAAATTAAACTGTGGTATTTTGTAAGTTGAAGACCTTATGTTTCTACATGTGTCTCTAGCACTTGGCTCTTGTGTATGAAAGACTCTAACTAATGTTTTACAATGATCACAACAGGAGGTGAAATCAGAACTCCTCTGTTCTTTATCTACCAGGAGAGGATCCAGGGAGAGGATGAACTGCAAGTTGGAGCATTGGTGGAAGGGAGTCTTTGCCGCCTTTGCTAGGGGAAAGGGTGGCAAGGATAAAGCAGATAAGTGCTTTGTAATTCATTTCTCATGGAGAAAGAAGGCAGTTTACCACCAAGAATCAAGCCTGTTCTGAGAAGCGTGGAATTAGAAGGGCGAGATCATTAAAGCCACATAGGCTGTTTGCTCGGTTATTCCTGTGGAGTCAGAATAGTCAACCTGTCTTAATAGAAGACAATGAGGAGTCAGGATATTTTTTAAGCAAAGCAGACACCATTTTTCAGACCCATGTGGAAAAGGAAGTAGAGGGAGAGGTATTTATAGAGAAACAGAGACGGCCATGACCTTTCCCCAGCCAAGCTTGTCCCTTCTAATCCAGTGCACTTTGCACATGGCTTCAGCAAGATCAGAAGTAGAATCACTGCAGAGACACAGCAAAACTTAAGCCCTCCCAGAAAGATGGGTGAGCTTGCATTTGACCATATCCCAACAGGCACCCAGATGCAGTCAGGTGGCCTCCCCCAATGACCTGGCTCCTCTGAAACCATAATGTGACCATGAAAGCTATTTCCATGCTCCATCCTGGGCTGCCCCACATTCGTACCATTTCAAGGGTCAGGCACATTCCTGGAGTTATATCTGCCTTCCTCAGTCCTGACCACTCACTCTACTGTCCCAAGATGTGACCCCAATCATGTACGTGGAATCTTGCTTGTCTGAGGTGCTGTCAGGGCAAATGACTTGCATTTCTTCCTCCCAGAATCCTTACAAAGTTAGGAAGCCAAGCTCCTTGCCCTCTAGGTATGTTTCCCAAATAATAAATGCCACACACTCCATCTTTCTATTTTCCTGATTCTGTTTGAAGCCGACATCCAGCAAGAAAGGGATGACCTGAAAATGAGAGAATAACACTATGTTGGTTGAGGAGTAATTGGAAGATTATCTGGAATACAGGAGACTTAGAGATCAGAAATGTCCAAAGAACTATTGTGTAGGAAAGAATTTGAAATGTGTTACATGGTCTCAGGGATTAGTAGAAGGCTCTGCGAGAAAGATGGTTGGTCTAAACAAGAGGTCTCCTGCAGAGGGGTGGGATTGAGTGGGCGATCTGGTCATGAAGCGCAGGGCCCACTGTGGAATGTGTGACAGATGCAGCTGGCTGGCCAGGGGTTACCACCATCTGTCATCGGGAAACACTGAAGGCCTTTCTCAGATTTAGTTTCTGAGAATTCTTTACAATTCTATGCATACCCAGGGCATAGCAAACTGTGGCCCATGTGCCAAATCCAGCCCACCACCTGCCAGGGCAAGACAGACTTTGTTGAAATGTGGCTGTGTCAACTCCCTGGTGTCATCTGTGGCTGCTTTCATACAACAACCACACAGCTGAACAACTGCAATGAAGAACCAACAGCCTGCAGAACTGAAAATATTTGCTCTCTGGTCCTGTTCAGAAGGCGTTTGCCAGTCCTTAGCGTCGCTCATTCCTCTGAGAATCCATTGGCCAGGCCAAGGTCCAGTAGGAAAATGGAATATGGCTCTGGGAGCTTTGAGCAGGAGTGAACATTCCCCTGGAAATGACAAAGACTCCTTCCTCCACCATAACACACCTGAGCAGGTGATCATTCTTGCTCCCTCTAATTTGATTCCTTGTCCCATTTCTTCGTGTGTTAGTCCCCGAGTGAGCAGCTCAGTCTCATCCAGGCAGATGTTTGCACACATATGCCACAGAGCTAAACTTTCTGTTTCCCAGAGAGTAGACACCAACACTGCAATGACTTAAAAATGTATTGGAAATATAGATAATTTACTGACAGAGCAGGCAACTCTAGTCTGACCCAGTTAAAACAGAGCATTGAATGGATCGTCATTCTCAGTTTGAATGAACCATCAGGGTGTGGACTCACAGAGGCAAGACTAAGATCTCACAGCAAAGCCTTGCACCAGACGTGGCAGCCTGCAGATGCCCCTAGTTGAACTGTGTCCTCTAAAAAGATACATTGATGTCTTGACCCTATACGCACGAACGTCATTTTGTTGGGAAATAGAAGCTGTGTAGAGGCAAACGCGTTAAAAAGTGGTATGGTATCAAAGTAGGCACTGATGTTCTTATAAAACAAACAAAAAAATTACACAGAAGCATACAAAGATAATTCGATATGAAGAAACACTGACACATAGCAAACAGCCTTGTGAGACCAGAGGCATCTGTAGGAGTGCTGCATCTACAGGCTAAGAACATCAAGCACAGGCAGCAATCCCCCAGAACTAGGCAACCGTGAGCACAGATGCTTCCCTGCAGCCTTCAAAGGGACCATGGCCATTCTAACACCTTGATTTGGGGCCTCTGAACCCCCAAACTATGCAACAATAGACTTCTATTGTCTCAAGCTATTTGTTTGTAAGTGCTTTCCTGCCAGACAGGCAATCCTGAAAAACAATGACAGAGCTCACTGAGTGAATGAACAAACGAGAAACACCAATTTACACTGGTCCGGAGCCAGATCTGCTGGTGAAGAGCCAGGAGGCAAACTGAGGCAAAGCAGAAGCAGTTATCTGTAAAGGAGGCAAGTCATGTTCGCTGAGAATGTCTCCATTATCTACTTATAATGAGGCAGGAAGGGCAGCACCCAAGGCATTGGGGCTAGGGTGGGCTGCTTAGGATCAGAATCAGGCTAACCTGGGAATAACATGGATGTTGGCTCTGCAAAGTCAACCTTTGAGGCTTTGGAAAGAAGGATGTCCCATGCCTTGCCTTGGAGCTGTGCAGCTGGAGTCGCCATCTGAATGACAAAGGACAGCTGCTGCCGAGAACAGTTGCTGGTAGCTGTGGTGACAAGGCTGAGTGTGAGCAGACAGGACTCAGATGAGACTGATGCGCCTGCAAAGGCACTAAGGCCTGGCCCTTGGTGCACTTGGTGGTGCTGCTGTGGGGCTCCAGATGGATATTATCCAAGACACGAAGGTCAGACCCAGAGAAAGGGGGCAGTAATGAGTAGAAAAATGAGAGAGCAAGCAGAAAACTCTGAAGGAGGAAAAGGCTCCAGGATCCGGGATCCCATATGGTCCGCTGGTTTCAATCCCGATGGCCCCACTTCCCATCCAGCTCCCTGCTTGTGGCCTGGGAATGCAGTCGAGAATGACCCAAAAGCCTTGGGACCCTGCATCCGTGTGAAGACCTGTTCCTGGCTCCTGCCTTCAGATCAGTGCAACTCTGGCTGTTAAGGCCACTTGGGGCGTGAATCAGCAGATGGAAGATCTTCCTCTCTGTCTCTCCTCCTCTCTGGGTATCTGCCTTTTCAATAAAAACAAATAAATCTTTTAAAACAATTAAGTCTTTTGAAAAAAATCCCAGAGCCTATATATTTATGAGACAGTTCCAAAGAAAAAGTTGTAGCATATTTTGTGTTCCCAAAAATCACGGTTTGTAAGGCCAAGGTTCCCCAGCTCCATGCTGTGAGTGTTTGGATTAGAAGGTCTTAATCCTGTCTCTCGATGCAGTGCTGATCACCTTGACCTTGCATTAGAACAGGCTTACTTAATGAGATGGGAAAGCTCTACTGCCCTGGCTAAGGCTTTCCAACTGAACTGGGTCAGGAACTGCAAACAGAAGCAGCTGCTCAGTGTAAGTGGCTGCTTTTCACATGGGTTGGCCCTCCGTGTCCACATTTACAGATTCAAGTACAACGTTAAGTATAAATTCAAAGTACTCAAAAACTGTGCATCTTCACTAGACACATACTCAACTTTCCCTTGTCATTATTCTCTAACATCTACTTAAATGGCATCTGCACTGTAACTGGTATCCTAGGAAATCTAGAGGTGATTTAAATTATACAGGAAGTTACGAGCAGGATATATGCAAATCATTCTATGTAGCAGACTTGGGCATCATGGATTGTGGGACCTGTGAGGGATGCTAGAATTCCTCTTGGTCAGGGTGTGTGCATGCAAGAGGCGACGCCCCAGCTTGATCAGGGGTGTGGTCTGCATGAGTTTACCTCACTGTGTCTTCCCAGGAGAGCTGTGAGGTTCAGTGTGATCCCATTTACACAGGTAAAAACACTGAGGTCAAATTATCTGCTCAAGGCTATTCAGCTCATCAGGGATAAAGCCTTGATGTGAGCCTGTACTTGTGCAACTCCAAGCATCTCTTGACCATCACTTCATCTGTGGGAAATGGTTCTGTCCAGCTGAGCTTCAGCATCTCAGTCTACAAAGTAGACTGAAGCTAAAGGCCATCTCCCAGGACATGAAGGACGACTCATCAACAATAACCCTGCGTTGGGCAGTGAGATCCCAACAGCTCCCTTACTGACCCCATGCCTTGATCACAGCTGAGCAGCCAGAAGGATCCTCTGAAACAAGCCGGCCATCCTCTTTTTGTTGTGAACTTGAACTTTAAGGAGAATAAGTCAGAGACTGAATACAGCTGAGCTAAGTCACTTTAAAGACCATGCCACTGAGTCAAGATGGCTGAAGCTTCCTAGCTGGCCCTTTCCCTGCTTCTTCTTGGACCCCACCCTTCCACTTCACCCTGCACTTCATGAAGCTGCACATCCCAGCCTCCCTTTCCAGAGACCTTCTGGGTCAGCTCAGACCAAGGGAGGCAAGGGAAGCAGAAATCTACACACCTCTTCCACCTCTGCTTCTACTACCGTTTCAGCAGTGGCCTTGTCTCTTCTCAGTAGCCTCACCAATGAAGAGAAGCCTTCTCCCCCTGATGTGAGATGACCTCACCTCAGTTCCAGCTCTGGCTGTAGGGCCCTGTCTTCTGAATTGAGCACTAACTTCTCCCACTTTTTCCTCAAGCCCTAACAAGAGCAGGTGCCTACTAGTCCAGGTGAATTTATGGGTCTCTCACAGGAGACTCAGGCATCCCATTTTATGTAGCCAGTTCCTTGAATTAAACACCCTCTGTATGCACGACCTAAAATGGCTTCTGATTGGCCAGCTTGCGTCTGATTCCATTTCAGAGGACTACACTTGCCTACCTTCCTTGTCTTAGATACACTCTGACTTCATTTCTTTGTACAGCTCCAGTATCCTGATAAATCCCATCTCTCTCTCTCTCTCACACACACACACTCACACATTTCTTAAAACTTAATGAGACAGAACTGGCTTCAGATTTTGCCACCAACATAACCTTGACTAATTTAGTGCATGATCTATGCTTTATAAACTTTAAAGCAATTTGCAAATATGCACCTATCACAAGGAGTGCTCAATGGGTGTTTGAAAAGTGTTTGATGTGCTCATTAGCCCTTGGCTAATATATACAAATGCACACCGATGACAGGACTGAAGTACTCGTCTGTATTTCATCCTCCCCATTACAAATGGCTGGCTTCTCTCCATTACAGCCTGATCTGTGGCTGTGTCCAAAACCAGTGAAACTCTAGACAGTCAAATCTCCATGCCTCTGGATCCAGGGGAATGATGTAGACTGTTTCTGTAAGACAAACCCTCAGCGTTTACCAGTGAAAAGCCCTTGGATCTGCTCCAGAAAGGAATGGGAGATTCCCCGGGGACTAAAGAAGGGGCCCTGATTCCGAAGGCTTTCCAAGCAGGCTGGAAAGAGTAGATTCTGTCTGCGTGGGCAGAGCTGCCTTGTTGGACGTCAAAGGGGGCTGCTCTGACCAATTCAAGTCCAGAAGCCTCCGTCTGCAACAAGGCAGGAGCAGGATGCAGAAGCACAACTTGTCTTCAACATCTGAAGCTCTTTTGTTATGCCAAAGGGCCTCTGAAGCCCAGAGTTTGGAGCCCTTCCGAAGCACAGGGTAGAGCGGCCCTGTTATGCACAGGAAGAACCCCAGATGCCATAGATTTAGCGAAGCAACCACCACCATGGCCCATGAGCCGCCCCTTACACTCTGCCCCATTCACGAGATCTGGTGAGCTTAAGGCTCTGAAAGGCACCATAATAAGATATGATTAGAATAATCCAACTTCTGCTTAGAAGATCTCTTGAGCAGGTAAGTACTAGCCACTGAGCCTTTAAAGACAATTATTATGGACAAATGACATCTCTTTTCGTCACTCTGTGAAGATAAAAATTTGTCCGAGAAGAGATGACAGAGGACTCAGAGAGACAACATAAGCTGCAGGAAGCTGCTCCAGGATAAGCATGCTGTGCCCTCCTGCCCTGCTGCCCTCCTGCCAGCCCCATGCTGCACTATCCCCTCTTCTCTTTTCTCCCAGACCTGACTCCGCCTCAACGGGGTTGCCTCCCTCCCTGGAGAGTGGGAGAAATTCGGCAGATAAATAGGCTAATAGATCCACTAAAACAACAACACATTGCATGCTCATCTGCCACAGGTAGGCTCACACTCAGCCCAAGGATCTCCCACCTACACGCAAAGCCAGCTGTACACACAGCTTCGTGCTCTGAGACTGGAGAGGGTCTTGCTGGGTTAGCCTCTGAGGCTTAGGCAGCCAGCCTGCAAATCAGTTCCTGTCCAGGTACATGGCCTTCTTAGCCAGGGACTAAGACCCTTCGGAATGACATGGATCTCCTAGCCAGTGTCCTCTTGGGCACATCAAAGCTCCTGCAGAGAAGGGAAACGCATTTGCAGCTGAAGACAGCTCAGCTCAATCCTGGTCTGAGCTGAAGCCCTGCGAAAGCTCAGGGCTGGGAAGCTCCGATTCCCAAGGGCATCTCAGATCATTAGACGAAGTCGGCATGCGGGGGGCTCCAGCCGGATCAGGGCAGGCCATTGCTTCTGCTTGTCTTCAGTTTCATTTTGTCCTCAGAATACAGTTCTGAATAGGTAGCATCCTTCCCAGGCTACGGATGAGAAAATCAGCACAAAACAGCTTTCATAGATTTGGTGAGGCAGGCAATTAATTAATAATGCAGCTGAGATTGGTGCCTGGGACAGCCTGACCTACAAACCCGTGCACGCATTTCAACAAGCCTCTACCTCTGTGTGCTAGCAGGCAGGCAGTGCAGTCAGAGGTTCTCATGCACTGTCACCTTGTGCTTCTCACACAGCTCTGCAGGCAGGCCCACGATTAGTCCCATCTTCCAGGTGAGAAGACTCAAGCCAAGCAGAATAAACCAACCTCAACTGATGGAGGCCCAGGAGCCACAGTAAGCCACTCCTTCCCGTGCAGATAGTTCTGAAACACAAGCATTTTCTTTTTGATAACTTAAAGTGTATTGATACAAAGAGAACAGATTTCATGTACTTCTTATATATTACGTTAAGCACATGACTCCTTCCATCTTCCCTCTTTCCTTCCTTTTTTTCCTTTTACTTCTAATTTACTCTATAATCACAAGCTTAATCCTTCACTAAATAAAGCATTCAACAAGCAGGAAGTATAACGACCACTGTTTCGCCAAAGTGTAGACAATAACTCTAGGTGAGAAACAAACCTCAAATGTCAGTTCCATTCATAATCATTTTGCAGTGCCCTATATCAACTACCACAAATCAGAGAAAGCAAACGGTATTTGTCCTTTGGGGCCTGACTTATTGTATCTGCCTTGTGGCAAAAGACAGGATTTCATTCTTTTGTGCAGCTAAGTAATATTCCATGGCATCTCCACACCACACCATCTCTATCCAGGCATCAGTGAATGGACATCTGCATTGGCTGCGTATCTGAATTATTGTGGGCTAATCTGCAATGAACATTGGGGTGCAGGTAGCTCTTTTATATGCTGATTTCATTTCTTTTAGGTAAATTCCCAGAAGTGGGATGCTGAATCATATGGTAGATTGTCTCCACACTACGTTTGATAATACTGGTACTAGTTTATATTCCCGTCATCACACACATTCCCCACGTGTCCTTTGAAGACCCCTTTCTCTGCCCCCTTTGTGGAGCCCCCGGGTGTATCAGCAGGAAGCTGGGCTGAAAGTGGAGCCAGAACTTTAACCAGGCACCCCTGTACGGGATTGGATGTCTCAAACGGCGTATGAAGCGCTGTGCCGCCCATCTTTCTCAGGAAGTGGGCAATGCAAATACTAGTCCACATGTGGATGCATGCTATTGCACTTCCCTCCCCCTGCCGAGGGGCCTTGAGAAGAACACCAAGCTTCCCAGGGAGGCCGTGAAGAACGATGGTCTCAACGGCCTTTTCTTATCCAAGCAAGGTCACTCCGAACATCTGGTCACAGCCATTGTATTTCCTGCTCATTGTACCGGTAGTTTCTCCTGACAAGTCACAATATCCAAGTCAACGAAAAGGCCCTTGGAGCCTGCTCTGAGCCTCCACCTGCCCCACAATGCTCCTGCTGAGCCTCCACCTTTCCCACTCCTGCTGTGGTTCCGCTCTCCGTTGGAGTTTACTGCCCAGGGGGTGGCAGTTTCCATACAATCGCTGCAGATCCAGGACATTTCCATCCTTCAGGAGAAGCATCTTTAATAACAGAAATATTCTGTATCTGTGTTGTCTTCCACCACGGCCCCGAGGTCCAGGTGACCACAGAGCACTTGAAATTTGCCTAGCCCGTGGAGGAAGCAAAATTTTAATTCAGTTTTAATTAAATTTGAATAGTCTCATGGGGCTGATGCAACAGTATCGGGCAGCACAGATCTAGCTAATTACTAAGAAAATACCAGCCCAGTAACATATTTATACACTTATTTTATGCTAAACATGCCATGACTTCAGTTTATTTACTCCATGGGTTTAAGTCTCGGCCACTGTATTTTGCACTGTGGTGAGTCACCACTGTGTAAACATTTAATGCATAAAAATAAGCTCAAGAAAGAGACTGCATGTCTGCTTATTAGCATCATGCTGTAAAACCTCCAAGAGTAATCATTTAAAGATTAAACACTCAGAAATACAGTCAGTCCAGCAGGTGCTCATGCCAACCTGCTGCCCATCATTGCCAGGCTTAGGAGAGTAAAGGTAATTATCCCGTGGCATGCATTGTCTGCACCTGCCAGCCCGTGGGTGTGACTGCAGTTGCTGTTAACCCAGCCCCCTGCTCCTTGTCCACAAAGTGTCCCAGCCCGACGGTTGTGGCTCCCTTCTGCTCTCCTGCAGTCCTGCTGTTTCTAGGTACCCTCTACCTTGTTTAGCAACTACCTGATCCTCCCTGAAACATGAACTTCATGATAAGTTGCCCCAGAATTGCCTCCTATTAACTCCTAAAAGGAAAGTGCCCTGGATACTCCGGTATTTGAAATACACAGGTTCCAGAGCTCCATCCTAATACTGGGCTCACAGCGACCACAGCACGACCAGGACTGCTGCTTTTCCACAGCTCCCCAGGTGATGCTCCTCTGTAGAGGGATGTGGGAAACACTTGGACAAAGACTTTGAGGAGCAGGGCAGACCAGGACCATGTGCCATAACCACCAGGTAGGCCTGGTCATTACCACCCAAGGCGCTGCCTTCTTTCTGCATTGCTAGGCATTTAAAGGGAAGCGCTACCTCCCCAGGATGGATCTGAAGCTTTGAGAAATTAAGACGCTTTCATTCAACACCTGCTCAGCAAACATGCATTCCAAGAGAGCTCCGTGCCAGGTGGCTGGACAGCAGTGAGCAGAGCAAGCAGAGAACTCTGCTCCCCAAGAGATCACCATGGCATTGGGGGAAGCTGGCAACAAACAGATACACAAGGCTGTAGGTCAAATGACAACAAGTGGGAAAGGGAGATTGGGAGAGATCCCAGGGCCGATGGGAGGAGGGAATCCCGCAATCCCCTGGCATTAGGTGGCCTTTTGTGTGGAGACCTGGAAGAGTTAAGCTTGCAAGTGAAAGATGTTGGAAAAGACAGAGCTCTGAGGGCAGAGAGAATGGTGCTGAGTCACCCAGGCAATCAACAGCCACTCTAGAGTTTGCTCCAAGCCTTTCTGAGTCCAAAGTGTTCCTTCAACCATATCTCACCAGCTCGCAGTGTTAGTGATTTCTTCCCTTAGCCATATTGAGTAATTAACTTATCCTTTTTGGTCATCTGCAAAAAAAAAAAAAAAAAAAGGAATCTTGGATGGCATGGGAAAGTCCCTTTTACAGCAAGTAGGGACTTTGGCACACTAGCAATTTTAACATGCTTAAAATTTATTTATTTGTAAAGAGGAGAGAGAGAGAGAAAAACAAAGAAATCTCCCATCTGTTGGCTCACTCCCCACATGCCTATAACAGCCAAGGATGAGCCATGCTAAGACTGGGAATCAGGAACTCAGTCCATGTTTCCCATCTAAACTGGAAGAACCTAAGTATTTGAGCTATTATCTACTGCTTCTCAGGGTACATGTTTGCTGGGACTTAAACACAGGACCTTGGATGTGGGATGAGAGCATCTCAGCTGGCATATTAACCCCTGTGCCATATGCCCACCTCTTGTGAGGTCTGTTTATTCTTCCAAGGATGTCAGCTGGGCACTAGAGTCATCCCCATTTGATACGTGAGACCCAGAGAAGGAGTCCGAATGACCCAAGGTTTCCAAGCTGTTATCAGGCAAAAATGAAATTCAAACTAAATGTGCTCAGCAGGTTCTCAGTCTCATCAGAACCTTCCGGGCTGCTGTAGTTGACCACCCCCCAGTTAACAGAGTCTGGGAAGTCGCATGGGTGTGCAGGCCTGGAGTTCCGCCTTGGTGGCTGAGCTGGGCTTAAGCCTAGAGGAGGTCCCCACCCCTGTTGAGTGAAGCATTGACAGAACTCGCCACAGCAAGCACACTCTTCCTCTTAGCAGCTTTCAAAGGAAAATAAGAAAAAGAGGCTTTCACTGAGGCGTGTGACAGCTGACATGGAGAATCTTAGCTCTAAATTGCAGACTTATTAAATCCATTAGAATAATTACAATTGAGAATTTACTTAAAACCCCATAATGACCTTTGAGACAGCCTTTTGCTTTAGCGCCTTCTCTCATTTCTGTCCCCCACCCACCTCCTGCCCCAAGGACACAGTCCTGTGAGACCAGTGGGAGCCTTCATTCTCGCTGTGTCAGCATCCGTGGAGTCCACAGTCTAATGGACGCAAAGGAAACACTCCCGAGGAAGTAGGGAAACTGGCCCCTCTCAGCTGGGTTGTCAGCTTGGGTCATGTCAAACTTTCCTTAGCAACAAGAGCCTGAGCTCCAAACCCACTAGCCTAGGGTTCTTATCGCACCTCTCCCGGCTGTGACGGTCCAGGAAAGAAGCTCACTCCCCAGCCAGGCTATCAGCTTCCCTTCCGTACATGACTTTCCTTGAGTTTTCCTATCCCAGTTCAACTTCTCTCTGTCCATAATGGTCTCCCATGGGAAGACATGGCTGAGTCATAGTTGACCTCTCTCACCACTTAACATAGAGCCTGAAACACTGATGGGCTTAAAAAGAATTTCATGATCCATGGAGGAAATTGATGGGTGAGGAATTGATGGGTGAGTCTGTGTAGGCATTGCTTCTACTAACCTTTTCTGTCTTGAGAGCAAGCATGGTCTAAGTCCTCCATGGGAAAGGCATGCCCAACAGAAACCAGAGTGAGCAAAGCCCAGGCTTAGGAAGCTCCAGGCTAAGGGAACAATCACAAAAATGACAATTCACTCAAAAACAAGGCCAGCTGGACAGTACAGAGGGGCCGGGGTGGCTACGCAGCAGCAGGAAGGCGTGAAAGACAACCCCAGCTTATCCACTGTCTACTCTTCATTCTTGAGTCCATTCCCATGAACAATGTGTCTTGCATGGTACTATAGTAATGTGTTTCCCATCAATCCTTGCAAACGAGTTGTGGTGTGCTAATATAAACGTACTATTTGAGGACTGGATTTCACGAAAAGTTCTGAAACAGAAGCAACACAAAGCCAGACCTTGGATTTCTGTCGTGTCTTCCTGCTTTCTGCTGTCTGGAATGTGTATATGATGGATGGAGTCCCTGCTGCCTTACTTTAATTTGAGGATGAAAACAGTCTTTACACATTGATGGGAAAGAGATCAATAGAACAAATCCGGGTTCCTGATGACTTCATTGAACGTCTTGTCCATGCCTGTGTAACCTCCAGATGTCCTTCACGTGAGCAAGCAAAACTTTTGTGCATTAGTCAGGGTGCTTGCACTTCTGTTACTAGCATGCCTAGCGGATACAGAGACCTCTTTGCAGAAACAACATCAGAGCAAATCCTGCACTGTAAGAAGAAATCAGCGTGGAAACACCAAGAGCGTGCTAGAGGGAAGCGTGGAGGCAAAGGCTCCGGAGCCAGAGAAAAGCTGTGATGTGTTCTGGATGGAGGAAGAAGGCAGTGTGGCTGGTCCAGCCCAGGGGACGGAGAACACAGCCAAGACACAGTTGGGACACAGACCATTCTCATCCCAGTGCCCCACACAGTTCCCAAGCCTTAGATGTAGCCTGGTGACTCTGGTGAAAGGATTAGGAAAGAATTGGAAGAGAGCAAAGAGAACAAATTATTAAAGATATTGGACTTTATAATCTGTACCATTCCGTTTATTTCTTATATTTAGTGGTGCCTGTCATGTGACATCATGTGGCATATGGAAATGATTGAACCTTCTTTGGGGTGTGGATGGACCCCACTCTGAGTCCCCAGATCCTCTCCTGCTCGGCACTGACTCTTCACTCATTTTCCTGTCACCAGTGTTCGTATGGTTAGGCTGGTACGGTTTGTTTTTAGTTCTCTTTCCCTGCTGTAAGGGACCAAATGTTGTTAAGTGTCATTTGCAGAACTAAATTGACTGGGTTGCTTACTAGTTGGGGACTCTGAGTGGGCTATTTAACCTATTTGTGTCTTAGTTTCCTCAGTTTCCTCATCTATAAAATGATCCTCATCCTCTCTGAGTGAGTCGAAAGGTCAAATGAGAGATACAGAGGAAGTGTTTAATGTAGCGCCTGCCCTTGGAAGGCAGAGGTGGAGAATCAAGAACAGGGGGCTCTGGGAGTGCGAGGGCTGCGGAAGAAAAATCACGTAGAAAGACGCATGGGAGTAGCCCCAAGGGTGGAGAGGGTACTTTCACAACTTGGTGGCCTCCAGAATAGCCAGAGAAGAAGAACAAGACTAAATGACAAAACCATTTGACACTAGCCAGCCCTGGCTGAACCATCTCAATGCCAGCACAAATGATTGAAGAATCAATGGAGGGACCCAGAATGATAGCCTAGTGGCTAAATCTTCTCTTTGAATCCACCGAGATCCCATATGGGGCACCAGCTCATGTCCTGGCTGTTCTACTTTCCATCCAGCTTCCTGCTTGTGGCCTGAGAAAACAGTAGTGGACAGCCCAAAGCCTTGGGACCTCCACCCACACAGGAGGCCTGGAAGAAGCTCCTGGTTCCTACCACTGTGGCCACTGCAGCGGATAGAAGATCTTTCTCTCTCTCCTTCTCTCTGTAAATCTGCCTTTCCAATAAAAATAAATAAACCTTTAAAAAAATAAAAAAGACTCAATGGAGGACATATGGTACAGGCTCCAAAGATGGCCTACCATGACAGTAGACAAATGTGTAGCCTGCCAGACAGTAACACAGCAGCCCTCCTGGTGATAACAATCAGGCACTTCACAGCAAAGTGGCAATATGGAACACTTTTCACACGGATAAGTGCCATGATTATGTTCCCGATACACCTGAGCCTCTCCTTTTCATCACTGCCCTTGGATTTCTAGTATGTTCTATTCACCAGCAGGAGAGCCCACACAACACCAAATCAGATACCAAGCCAGGGGATCCCCCACTATAGAAAAAGAGGTTCAGGAGTGAGCTCATGATAGTGAAATCTACTGGTTTATACACAACACCTCCTAGAATTGGGTTAAAGGAATAAACTTGATCCAATTGTGACAGTTACAAGGTGGGGCTAAAGAGAGGTCTTTAGTTCATTGCAGGAGTGTTCTGGAGGCTGGTTAGGGTTGGTTATTAATTTACTGTACTGTCAGCCTAGGTTCTCTCTTCTTCCTGATTTACATGAGCTCATCTCTCCACACCCACCAGGATGAGCTTCCACCAGATGCCAGAGCATGAGGCCAGCAGATCCTGAGCTGTAACCCCAGGCTATGAGCTCTCCCAAGAAACTCCTCTCCTCTTGGGCATTTTCTTTAAAGTTCCAAAATGTGGACTTGTGCGGTCCCCAGTGTACACGTGATGGAAGACGCTGGGACCTTCGAGAGCTGTGGGGGGCCTTGAGGCATCCACGGTCATGCTTGAATTCGTGCTTCACTCACAGGAGCAGGTCAGCTTTCAGTTCAGCATCTATAGCCCCTTCCCTTCTCCCACACATGATGGTTTGGCCCCTCTCTTCTCTGACAAGGCATTCACCAGAAGGTGAGCAGATGACCGTAGCCTGCTTGTAGACTTCCAGAACTACAAGCCGGAATAAGCCTTATTCTTCATAAATTGCCCAGTCGCAGGCATTGCATTAGAGCTACAGCACATACACTGAGACAGGTACACAGTTTCTGCCCTGACATCTTAACTTTGAACAACTCTGAATTTGAACTCAAATGATAATTTGCTCTCTCCAGCAAAAGCAGCCTGCAAGGTTACACCCCCAATAAACCCAGGGGACTAAAGGTATTCCCTGACCCCACATCATAGCTGGCATAATTAGGGAGCTCCATGGCTTCCTATGGCTTTGGTGGAGGTACCACCTGTCCCTGTCAAATCTCTTTCCCTTCCCAGCACCAATTTTGATGCGAGTGACACCTGCTAATATCTGTCCATCATGGTAAGCTCTGTCTGAGAACCTGATCCCTGGGGTACCTGAATTCATAAGTGACCTCACAAAGGAACCCAGCAAATAACCCAGGAAATAGACTAGGGCTAAAGCCCTTGGCAATTTGCTGAGTAAATGTTCGGGCGGGGGCACTTCTTGTGTATGAGGCATTCCTCTTGAAGCCTGCTTAACCAACACTTCCCACCCATGCTGACACCTGCAGACTGGAAGAACACGAGCAATGGCTCTACACACCCTTTCTCAGAAGAGTCAATCACTAAATGTGCACCTGTCATCTTCCTAGAGCCTCCTGCCTCCTGCCTTGGGGACTTGGCACTCACTGGTCCCTGAGCCTGGCCATATTTCTCTTAGGAAGACATGGCACTTACTCCATCAATTGAATACAGCTGCTCACTGTCAGGCCTCTCCTGCTCAGCCCCCACACAATGTCCACAATACAACCATAATCCACTCCTTAGGCAATTTTACTTCACCCATAGGCCTGGTCGCCACCTGATATATGATTTGTCCTATGTGTCTCTTACCACCAAATCAGCTTCCCGAGGGAGCAATTTTACTTTTTCATTACAATGTCAACAGTCCTACTATAGTGGCTAGTATATAGTGGACACCCCATAAGCGCTTCCAAAGTGAGTGAATGATGTAGGGATTCCAGGATATGTTACTGGTTTGGAGGTGCGTACTGATAACTCCCCCGTTCCCAGCACTTTCCCCCATGGGAGATGAACCTGATTCCTTCCATTTCCCAGTGCTTCGCCCATGGGTCAAGTTTCTACCTATCATCAGAAGAAAAGGGACCTTCAGAACCTGGACTTGAATCCAGGTTATCAGGCAATGACTGTCACACTTGGGAGATGCGGTCCCAGTCATCACACTTTCTCCTGAGTGACATCCAAGTGCCAATGGTCTGTTTGCGTTTCACATTATCCCCAGAAGAAGTCAGAAAAGAAATGGCAGAAGTTCTGCCCTCTTGTCCTCTCGTTGATTTGTGACTGCCTGCTCTCTACCAGAATTTCCTGGGCAAGGAAAGATGCAGCTTCGTGAAAGAGGCCAGCTCTGTCATTCGGATGTACGTGAGAAGCCCAGCCCCTGGACCAACTGTGAGTCTTGCTAAATGGCGCTTCCTTCTTTAGGATGTCTTGGCCTCTGATAGAGAAGGACAGGCCTGGGAGCCACATGCAGAAGCCAAGCAAGAGGCTCACTGCCTTCCACAAGGCTAAGGTCCCAAGAAGAAGGTACTGACTTGTGGCTTTGGAAAATTGAGCCCTACGTTTCAAGCACTCTCAGGACTCCACAAGGACCTGGTCCCCTCCTCTCTGGCATCATTCCTAGAAACAGGGACCGAAAAGAGTTCAATCCAATTTGGGGTGGGGGGGATGGTAACTAGCCAGGGACAAAGTCCTTGCATGGGGAAGACAGGGGGGTTGAAATGTGGTAGGAGGGAGAGAGTCTGCAGATGAAAGCCTGGGATTATAAACAAATGAGAGAAAGGATGAAGCTTCAGGACCTTAAGTTAACCAGCTCAAGGAAATTGGAGTTGGAGCCCCCAGGCCCAGACATGAGTAATGGACAATATCATACAATGAGCTCACAGTAGGATTGTTCTTAAAGGGCCATGTGCAAGCTTCCCAAGGGGGTATGAAACCCCCAAATCACTTCCCATCAGCACTTTGGTTTGCCTGTTGAGGGGGATCATCCCAGCTGCCTCTCCTACACATACGCTCTATCTGCTTCTCTGAATAAGAACATTCTGCTTCTTATCGAGCCTCTCACTGGGCCCCATGGCCGCAACAGTTGTCTCTGTCCAGCTTTGTAAAAATACTGTACTCTTTGCTCACCCTTCTTTGCGTGTGTCTTCGTTCTTTTTCAAACCCAAACAGCCAGAGCTCCGAGCACACCTGTATCACCAGCTCACGGAAGACGCTCAACCAATGACAGACACTGCTTCCTGTCTCCTCCTTTACAGACTGAAAGTGCCTTGCCAAAGGCAAATGAGGAGGTTAGGACCCCACTGTTAGAATGCTTACATCCAAGTCCCGGTTCTCCTCCAGGCCCCAGCTTTCTCCAATGTACATCTTGGGGCATGACAGGTGATAACTTGCGCTTGGGCCGTAGGTGACTTGAAGTTCCCAGCTCCTGGCTTCATCCTGGTCCACCCTGGCTAGTGCAGACATCTTGGGAGTGAGCCAGCAAATGGGAAATATATGTCTGTCTGTCCCTTTCTTTCTCTCTGTGTTTCAAATAAATCTATTATCAAAAGAAGGTGACAGTACAATTACTCCACAAAGGGGGGGTTTATAGAACAAACCTCAGCTACATGGACTTTAATCATCCATTCATTCATGAAATTTGTGTATCAGGCACTGATGAAAAGCTTAAAGGATGAGATTGAATCTCGCAAGCCCAAAAGCATACATAGATGTCTTTGTGTCATAGAAAACACTACGTGAGCAGTGATAAAAACTCTATGATTCAAATCATGACCTTTTGTGGACTTTGAGAAGCTGATTACAAAATGTAAATGAAAACATAAAAAAGCAGAAATAGTCCCGGTGTTGCAGAGGCAAAACGGGTGACAGAAGCGATTCTGACCAGATGCTGACCTGGTTATTAAGCTCCGGGGAAGGGGGTGGGTGGGGTGGCATAGGAATAGACACTTGCACTGAGCTGAAACCCCAGGGAATGACTGGATGAATTCCTGATAAAATCCATGGGCACAAACTGTGGGGCATTCATGCAATGAGTGGATCTGGGAGAACTGATGTGTATTTAGAAAGCATTTTATCAGGACTCCCCTTTGCCACAGTACACAGGAAAGCAACCTTCCCATAGCTCCAAAGGCCTTACGTTAACGGTAAAACTCCGCACAAAAGCAACCTCTCCACAGCAGAGACATTCGTGTTAAAGGTGAAGCTCCAAAAGCACTGCTTTAATAACAGGGGAGAGGAGTTTATGGTCTCAAGCCAGGAAAAGATTTATTAAATAAGACACCAAAAGCACATACAGTGAAGGGCAAAAAGCAGGCAAGTTCATCTATATTAAACTGAAGGTTTTCAATGTACCGAAGAAACCACAGAAATTGTTAAGATGAGCCAAAAACTAGGGAAAATATTTGCAACACACGAAATTGGCAATTAAGTAGCTTTCAGGATCTATAATGAATAAAAACCTATGAGAAAAAAATAACAGTTCAGTAAAGAGAAAAAATGGCCAGATGAAACCCAACAAATGAGAAAAACATTAGTCAACAACCAACACAGAAAGAAAAACCTCACCCTAGTAGTAATGTAAAATCATACTTCAAGAAAACAGCATTTCACATCCACTAAATTAGCATAGAGTAAGGTATGATAAGCAAATGATGAGCAAACTGTAGCCCTCAACCTCCCAGCCAATGCCGGCTAGGAGCGTAATTAGACATCATCATAGCAGACACCAATTGGGCACGTGGGAAACGTGAGAGATACAGAAGTCAGCCCTAGCATATGCCCTGGAGAACCTTGCATTCTCCCCGCTCCAAGGAGATGTGTGCCAGGGTGGCCACATTAGCACAAGTGTTTATGCCAAGATCTTGGGATGATAAACATTCCCTGAGCAGCAATACAGTGGATGCTCCTGAGATGTGTCATGTCTCTTTAGGGGAACAGAATGTGGCAGAGAAAATAAACAAATTGCAGCAATGTGCGCAGGAGTGAGCAGATCTCAACTACGTCATTCGGAGCAGGTGGCTGTTGACAACAGCATTGGCAGAGTGATTCTATTACAAAAAGTTCAAAGGCAAGCTCAACTGTCAACATGAATTCAAGAAAGCCAACAAGCAGGACGAGCCATGGAGGAAAGACAAATCCAAGGCCACAGCCAGTCGCAGGCCTGAGGGGGGACACACGAGAGGTGATCGTTGGTGTTTGGACAGAGTGATGGACACCTGTATTTTGAGGGGGGGAAGGGTTGGCTCTTTTAATTTGATGTATATCCAACATATAGCCTACGGATACTCTGGGTTTTTAAAGTAGTAGCAAATAATACTGCTTAATTTTACTGGTGAGAAAGAAGTGAGACCAATGAGAAAAGCCTGGTGTAGGAGTGATCCTGTGTGCAATGGCCTGGCTCTGACTGGTTGGCAGGGCAGGAAGTAGGACAGAGGCAGGCAGACCACACGCAGCGCAGGCGAAGCAGAAGGTGCTGAGCTGCAGCTGTGAAGGTGAAAGGCGGAAAAGCCCAGCCTGTGTGGAAGGGCCTTTGCTGTGGGGGTACAGGGTTCCTCAAAGTTCCTGTCAACCACACCAACCTGTCCTGTGGTCCATGCAGGTGCATTCAATCCCTTCCTCCCTGAAAGAGCTGAAAGGACAGAGCTTTATTCTTTCATCCAAACTCAAGTCAAAGTTAATCAGCCACAGGAGGCTTCCTTGTGTTACACGGCGCTGGGCTGACTCAGCATTTTCTGATCCTCCCCCCCCCCCACATCACTTCCCATCTCCGGGGGGAGGGGTGGGAGCCACTCCACAGAGGATGAGGCTGCAGCACTTTCTCCCAAGCCTGGGAGGTGCCTGTCTGTGACTAGAGAACCTGCTTTTCCTCTGTGGCTTCATCTGCAATGGAGGGGGAGCCAGTGCCTGAGTTTCACTTTTTATTTTTCAAATAATTGCACAAACTTAAGAATTGGAATTGCAAGCAAAACCTGAAGTTAACTGTATACTCTTTGCACAGAGAAGTTTTCCAGAAAACAACTGCACCATATTCATTGTGGTGAGTGTGCAAGGCAGGGCAGTGAGCACATTCTCACTGTCACACAATCTTCTCACACTCCATTTCCAGAATGCTCTCATAACAGCAAGTTAATAAAGAATTTCTTCCAGCGTTGTCATATTATCAGAACCTTTTTTAAAAAAAAAAGGAAACACAACAAAATTTATCACGACCTGAAAACCAGGAAGTGTCTAAATGCAGGGAGATGCTTGATGATTCTTAGGTGGCCAAAAGGGGTGCAGTGAGCTAGGGAAAGTGCTGACAGGAGGAAGGTGAGAGCTCAAGACAGGCCACGGACTCCAAGTGGCTCAGGTGGGAAGATAATAGGTCTGTAAGACTGCGTGCGTGTGTGTGTGTGTGTGTGAGAGAGAGAGAGAGAGAGAGAGAGAGAGAGGAATACTGCAGGTCTCTAGGTGAGTACGGATTAGGATCATTTCCAAGAATAAGGCTGGAAGTGAAAACACAAGTTTGTTAAGATTCTTTTGTTGTCATTTGCAAAATCAGCTGATACGTCATCGCTGATGCAGTACCGGGCATGTGTGGTTTGCCTGCCCATATTCCTCACTCCAGTCTAACCTTCCCTCCACAGGCTCGATGGAAATGACAAAGTGTGCAGGAGACAGGGTAGGTGCCTTTCACTTTGCACAGCTGTGCTGGGAGGAAGGAGTGGAGAAGTGGCTCGGGTGTAGCCAGAACCTGGAAATGCCCCTGGTGTGCATATGGGTGCAGGAGACCAACCACTTGGGTTCTCTTGTTGTTTTTCCAGGCAAAGCAGCAGACAGCTGGATTGGAAGTGGAGCAGCTGGGACTCAAAGCAGTGCTTCAGTATGGGATGTCATTGTCACAAATAGCAGCTTAATACACTGTGCCAGGTGGCCAGATGCCAGGATCCCATTTTCTGGCTGCTGCAGGATTCTGTTGGCATCTGTCCTTTAGAGTGTAGCTGTGAGCATGGAAGATCTCTTTGTCTCCATCTTTCCAATGACTCATGAGGGAAGGAGAGAGAGGAGAGGGAGACAGAGGGAGACAGAGGTGGGTGTTCTCCATGCTCAACTCCTCTCTCTTCGGGCTTCAAATCCAGGTCCTGAAAGAGCCAAAGCCCAGTGAAGGATCTGATCTGACATTGCTGTCATCAACCTGCAAAGTGTGTGGTAAACAGCTTACATCCAGCATTCCCGCCTTGGCTGAGAACATGTCAGCCTACCCCTGCCCCCTGGGTCCCAGTAGGATGCTACCTAACCAACTCTGTCACCTGCATCCATGGAACTGACACCTGTTACCTGCACACACCATCCTATGTATTCATCCCTCTAGTCAGCACTTATGGAATCTATGCCATGTCTTGGGTGGTAGGGGTGAATTCCCAACAAGTTATAGTAAGAGGAACAGGTACCTGGCGCACAGAGCAAGACCCAAAGCAGATGTCAAGTGGCGACTTGTACAGGACCCAGGACAGAGAGGGCCTTCTTAAAATTGAGCCACCAAGTGGATGCTGGGGAATGTGAGTTGGGCATGACCAACACGCGCATGAGGAACAACAGCCATTCAGATATGTGACCACTTCCAAAATGTTGTGAGGAAATGGCGTTAATAGGTCAGTGTCTCCACTTGCAAACGATCTGGAAACTCACGCACATGCAGATCTCCAGAAAGTTCGTGGGGGATTTGTGTAAGTTATGTGTGGATTTCCCAAGTTTTTCCACCGCTGTACGCTTACCCTTTTGTTGCATTTTTCACACAAACTTCCTGAGCTCCCCTTCTGCAAGTGTGCATGGAGTCTGAGGAGAGACAAAACAGGCAGAAGTTAAACAAAGAAGGACAACGGTGTGATGGGATGTTGAAGCCAGGTGGCAAGGTGGTGTGGGGCTTGCTAGTCGCTAGCCAGCTCCCCAGCCCTGCTTTGCATCTGCCCATACCCTGCATCCCTGCAAGAGAGGAGCTGAATAAATTACCCCTCACAGACACCACGGTTTTATTATCCAACCATAAACGTTCAATTAAGGAGATTAATTGCATGTAAATTGCCCGAGTTGTAATTGATGTGACTTGAAAGGAACAGTAAATGGATTGGACAGCAGAAGAATTACGCCTCCCTCAAGCAGGCATATATGCCTGAGGCCATTTGAAGAGGGCACTCGGTAAGGTGCCTGGGACCTTGGGAGAGCTCCATGTAGGATGGCTAGATCCCAATCACCATCATTCTTACGTCACAGCAAGAAATAAAATCATTCTTGGGAGAGAATCACTCAAATTGACACATTTGTTGCTTATTTTCAGGATTTTTGTGAAAAATAGTTGATACATCATTCTTTTTCTGCAATTTAAAATCTTAAAGCTGGCAGTTTTTCGAAGAAGTTGTCACACACATGCTGATGCCTCGTCCGCGCCAGGTGAAGGATCCACAGCGGAAAACATGTGCCCTGGGCACAGGCAGGAGCCTGTCTCCTCCCGAGGGGTACCATTGTGGTCTGCTACGTCATGGGGTGGCGCTCACCGCCTGGGAGCCCAGGATGGTGGGAGTGTGCAGGGGGGATGTGTTCTCTGTTACCCAGCCTGAGTCCACACAGTGCTGAGTCAGCACAGAGCTCTGTAACCCGAGGAACAGCCTGCGGCTGATTAGCTCTGATCCCGAGTTTGGATCAAAGAATAAAGGCCTGCGCTACAGTCCCGTGGAGGCCTCTCTTGGCTTTGACAAGCAGCAGCAGCGTCCTCAGGTGAACTCTCCTTGATCTTCAGGTCCCAAGCACAGGCATAGCGTAGCCAGAATTCTGCCTGCCACCTGGATACTCCATCCATTTTATACGGCTACAACTAGGGTTACTCAAAGACATAGCAAGGTATATGATACCTGCTCAACAAATGTTGGTGCTGGGCCCAATGCAGCAGCCTAGCAGGTGAAGTCCTTGCCTTGCACACATGGGGATCCCATATGGACGCCAGTTCTAATCCCAGCTGCCCCGCTTCCCATCCAGCTCCCTGCTTGTGATCTGGGAAAGCAGTCAAGAACGGCTCAAAGCCTTGGGACCCTGCACCCACGTGGGAGACCCTGAAGAAGCTCCTGGCTCCTGGCGTCAGATTGGCTCAGCTTCAGTCATTACGGCCACTTGGGGAATGAATCAGCAGGCAGAAGATCTTCCTTCCGGTCTCTCCTCCTCTTGTATATCTGTCTTTTCATTAAAAATAAATAAATCTTAAAAAAAAATAGTTGGTGTTGTCCGTTAATGATGATGGGTAGCTGCTCAGGGCTGGCCGTGGTGCCTGTGTGTAGACGGACTCCTGGCTTGGCTTAATGCCCTGCTGTCACTGGATTGATATTTTTACCAGTTTTTGAGCAAGTGAGCCCACCCTTTGCACTGGGAATCACAGACCACATGACTGGCCCTTTGGCTTCCCCGTGTAGGGCTGTGGCTGTCCCCGGTACTGCCTAACTTCTTTGGCAGAAACACACCTGCTTGGCTCCGTCCTCAGAGATGACTGCGGAAATGCCTAGGTGACAGATACTCTAAGGGCTCCCACAGCCACGGCCACCGTTCGACCACGTTCCCACCCGACTCTTCTTCCGACACGCGATTCTTCTGGATTATAACTCAGGATACTTTGCCTCATTTTCCCAGCCTGCACGCTTAAAGTTGACCATACCCAACTTGCGGTAGCTGAGACAGTGTTGCTAAAACGAGCCAACAAACGAATCCAAAAGAGCGTATGTGGCCAGTGCAGATTTATACATACATGTATGTATTTTTGCATAGAAATATGTGTTCTCATATGTGTGCATGTTGTGTGCAAATACATTGTGTGTTCTCGACCTTGAATATGACTTTAAAACAGCCCTTGTGTATCTTACCATGTAGTGAAATATCCCAAGGGTATGTGGAAGCCTCAAGAGTGGGCCCATTAGTGAACTGCTTCGCTGGGCATGAAGAAGGGCTGGTTTGCGCTTACCCTCAGCTGACTGCCAAGGGCACCACATTTTGGCTGAAGAGTCAGAATCAGATAAGGCCTGGCTTCTCTACACAGTCGCCTTCACACTATCAGCCAGGGAGCGCTCCAAACCCCTAACTTTCTAACTCTCAGAATTATTTTGTTGTAAGGTTTTTGACCCCGAATACAGCAGCAACCTCAATTCTTGCCTCGCAGGAAAGAAGAATTTTCGTGAGGATACAGTTTAGTTTTAAAGCAAGACTTATTAGAAAAGCTGAGAGAGGAGGCTCCCGTCCTAGCGACAGGAGGGGGCTTTGAGATAGAGAGGACCCGTGCATGGGGGGTGTTGGGATCTTTTAAAGCTTTACTTCAAAGGGGTTTCTCCAAAGGCAAAAGAAATTCCTGGTCCCCTTGGTACATGACTTTGAGACAAAAGGCCAGAAAGATGCCAGACAGGCTACTTCCCTGGTCCCTTTTCAATAATGGGGAGACCAGCCTGAGGCCCTCCCACGATGGCTGAGACAATGGCTGATGCTTCAGGTGAGGAATGGATATGCTAATGTCACCCTTGGCCCTTGGAAGAAACGTGCTCTGGTGAATCTAACACATGGTGTGGAAAACGCCATTTTATCTTTGAGAAGAAAATGGCTTGGGGACCCAGAATGCCCTGACTGCCTACTACCCAGCCTAACTCCGCACACAACTTCTTTGTGTGTGTGTGTGTCTCCATCTTCACCCCCCTCTATGATCTTTACATGAACCAAAATGTATCTATTTTTAAATTGATTTAAGTAACAGAGATGCACAGAGGAGGGTCATCACACCGGGATCGGAGCCAGAGTTCGAGGCGGGAGCCAGGGCTTCCATCCACATCTCCCATGGAGAGCGAGACCCCAACTGCTTTAGCTGCTGCCACTGCCTTCTAGGTCAGCCTCAGCAGGAAGCTGGATCCAAGAGCTGGAGCCAGGAACTGAACCCGGGACCTTTGACACAGGACAGAAACAGAATAACTAGGCTGAAGATTTTCTTTCCTTAAAACTTTTTAAAAATTTAAATGAGAAGCAAATGAAATCATTCTCATGACCTTGTAGCCACTTCCTTAACATCCTCGGAAAAAGCAAAACAGCCAGCTTAACCAGGAAGCCAAAGCTTGAATGCAAACATTGGGATTTGCATTTAAAAGGCCGCCCAGGAACCCCTCCTCCTCACCAGGCCCCTTTCTCTTCCTAGGGGCTGTCTGAGAGTGCAGGCCACTGGTGCACGAGAGGATGAGACCAGGGCTGTGAAGTCCTCACTCAACAATGTCAAGTCCTTCAACCTTTGGGAGCCCGGGGGCTCCAGAGTACACAGAACCCTGCACTGTCTTCCCCCGAATTCTCTAACACACATGAGGAATCTTCCAGAACAGAGTTCCCAGACTCCTTCAGGGAGCTCTCCTCCCATGGCTCCAATAACCCTCAACAGCTGTGTCAGGAGGAGTTTCTGACTCCAGGGCAGCCTCCATCAGCAATGCGGTGATGACAGTGATGAGGGGGTTCCAGCCAGCACTGTGGGCTGCCTGCTCCGAGGAGTACCCTTTAACACAGTGAGGCAAAGCTGCGGCAATGTCCCCCAGCTGCTGAGGGGCAATTCCCAGGGGTCTTTCTGTCTTTGATCTCCTCAACCTTCTTGAGATTCCCCTTCTATCTTTTCCTTCTGAGACCATCAGGCCTGCTGAGGTCCTGGCCACACCCTCAGGTGGGCGGCACCAGCATTGCGCACCCATTTCCTAATTAATCAGGAGACCGCCTATGGGGAACATCTTACCTGTAGGTTCCCACCCAATAAGGAGGGCTCAGGGAAGGCTTAAAATCCAAGACCCTTCCTCAAACCTTTGGTGTCTCTCTCCCTCACCCCACCTCCCGGCTTCCTCTCTGCAGGTGCTTCCCCTTCCCTGCTCACCTGGTCCGTTCGCAAATAAAATTTTCTGTCTGCAACAGATTCCCAGCTTTTTATTTCTATACTAAGCTGAGGAAGGAACCCACCGGGCATTTCTGGTAAGAGGTGAGCAAAGGCTTAACACAAGTTGCTACGTGTCTCGCACACACCGGCTGGAACTCTCGCAAGCATGGATTTCTATCATCCTCATAAACGATACAGATTGAGTAAGATGGACTCCTTGCCATGTGCTGAACTGAGAGACATTAAGTGCTTTTCTCAAAATCTCTCAGACAGTTAGGGGTAGTGCTGAGCTTTCAACCTGAGATCAACCAATCTGGACAGCCAGATTAGCGGATGAGGTGAGTTAGTGGTGCGGGAGGAGGGACGAGGGCAGTAGGCAGTTAGGGTATTCTCTGGGTCCCCAAGTCATTTTTTCAAATATAAAACCCCCCACCATGTCTTAGATTCACCAGAGCACGTTTCTTCCAAGGGACAAGGGTGCTATTAGCATATCAATTCCCCACCTGAAGTATCACCAATGTGTGGGAGGGCCTCAGGCTGATCTCTTTATCATTGAAAGGAGAGCAGGAAGAAGTAATACACATCTGCCTAAGGCCTGGAATGTTCTATGTCTGGCACCTCTGTGGCCTTTTGTCCCAAGGCCAGGTACCATGGAAACCAGGAATTTTCTTTGTTCATGGAGAAACATCTTTGAGGTTTAAAAAGTGCATTCCCCACCATTAATATGGGTTCTTGTCCTCCTGCCACTATGGCAGGGGGTAAGGGTCCTTCCTATCTCAGAGCCCCCTCCTGTCGCTAGGACGGGAGTCTCTCTTCTCAGCTTTTCTAATAAATCTTGCTTTAAAACTAAACTGTGTCCGTACGAAAATTCTTCTTTCCTGCAAGACAAGAATTGAGGTTGCTGCCGTATTCGGGGTCAAAAACCCAACACCTGCATCTGAGATGAGCAAGGCCGGGTTCAGCAGTGGGCTGTAAGCTGCAGAAAGTACAGTTGTCTTTTGAGTACAGCATGCGCAACAGGGTGGTCATACTTTACTTACATTGCGTCATAGGGACATCAGGCCTTGTATCCACCAGCAGGGTCTGGCAAGTGGCAGGGAGATGTAAGGAATTATTTGAATATGCCACCCTGGACCCGGCGCCATTTCCTCTTCCTCACAGCTCACAAAGTTCCCGTGGTCTAGTCGTCCACCAATCAGATGCAACCTGGCATTCCACCTAAGAATCCCACCCCCAATCTTCCAGCCCCTTCCCCAACCCCGCCCACTCACCAATCATCCCTTGGCATTCACCTGCAGGCTCCAATCCCCTGGGGCCTGCCCTCAGTCCCTCCGAATCCCCGCCCCCCACACCTTGGGACCTACCTGAACATAAAGGGGCAGCAGGTGCCTTCATCTTCCCCTTTTCCCGCTGACCTCTACCACCTGCACCCCGTTCCTGCCCCGCTGGAATAAACCTCTTAAGATACCTCGTTGCGACTGATGTTTTCAGCTCACGGTAAAGAACCAGGTTGCGGAAATTAGCTGAGTGTAATAATATTGTAATATTGTATGAACTAGAACTCCAGCTATTTTAAATAACTAACAGAAGGTATCAGGATTCCCACGTGACAGAGTATCTGCCACAGGATCAGCCTTCTCAGCCCACAGGCAGCATGGAGCAGCAAGCCCACACAGCATTGGGGGCTTTGAGTGCTGTCCATCACAAGGGAGGGTTTGGTCTGGGTCTGCACAGAGTGAGCGAGCTCTGCCTGGCAGCTCCCACAGGCTTTGCCCTGCAGCCATCCGTGCTCTTGTAACGAATGGAAACTTGACCTTGTGCCCTGACTTCCTTCCCTTTTTGTCCTTTTGCTTTCTTCTTTTAACGCAAATTTATACAGAGCACCTGCTGTATTCTAGCCTATTGCAAAGACCTGAGAAAACGTGTTTACACAGACCTTCCTTCATTTACTTCGTTCATTCATTCAATTCTTAATAAGTGCCCATCATCCCAGGAGGAGTTGCTGGAGGCTCCAGGGGACCTACTTCTGCTTTCTAATTCTGCTACTTCTGGCTGGGTTCCTTGTTGTCTATACGCCATACTTCCCCCATGGTGATCTATGCATGGTGCAAATGTGATGGTGGCAACTCCCCACTTAAAATTGAAGGTTTTTTTTTTTCACATGCAGGAAAAATAACCTATTTGCTTTACCCTGTCACGGCACACCATCCATCCAGGCTGACGCAGTTCCCACCTCCCAGTCTTCACCTGTCACACGCTGGCTGTGCCAATACCCTGAGGATATGAAAGAATTTTGATATTGAAGAGAATAGCCTCTGGACTATAAACCCCTAGGTTCTCATTTCTTCCTGCTATTCATCTGGCCCTGTGACACTTTAGACCTGAGGAACAAATTAAAACAAATGAATTACACAGTAGCAAATACACTGGTGAAAGGTGAACCCTTTGTTGAATCCAATGTAATGTTTTCCTAGGCTTGTATTGAGAATTAGAATTAACCCTTCCTCAGCCTTAAGGCACTGTGGCTTTCAAAGCTGAAGTGACCCAGGGGCAGTTGCTAGGGAGGGCCAGTGCCAGGTTGGCTCTGGTTGCCTTAAGGGAAACACTTGACCTTCAGTGGTTTAGGCTGATTTGTGGAAAAGCCCCAGGGTACCTGCCTCTCAAGTTCAGGAATAACTACTACAGCACCTTACATGTAAGCATTACATGACTTCAATCAAGGTATATTCTCCGGCTTACTACCTTTTTAAAGATAATTTCAAACTAGCTTCTACTTGATCCTATGGGAATCTTAAAGAAAAATACACTCACACTTGTTAAACTTTAACTCAGCTCCTTCCAGAAAGGAAACACAAGGCCCAGAATGTGCCAAGCCATGGAAGGAGCAGACTGGGGATGGACAGATGTGTGCTTGAAGCCAGGATAGAGCACGACCGAGTTGTGTGGCCTTGGCAAGCTGCTCCACCTCTTTGGTCATTGGTTTAGCCACATACGTCATCAAGACCATCATACCTACCCATGATGTATGATTTGAAGATGGAAGGAGAGCTGGGACTCACTCCTGGAAGAACTGACTCTGAAACTATGAGAAAGAACGCATCCTTTGCTCTGCTGAAGAACCTAGATGTTTTCTGCCTTTCATAACTCCTGCCCTAATGGCTTGGCTGGGGCTGTGTGAACTCCAGGCCTGATAGTCTACATGACACCCGGCAGGACACCTGGCAGGTCACGTAGGCGGGCCACTTCTCAGGAAGGAGGTACCTGGTGTTTGATAAGATTCACTGCCCTATAGCTCATCAATTTGTATTTTTTGAAAGTTGCTTAATTCAAACCCACCAAAGGAAGCCTGCTAAATCATGACTGTATAATTAATAGCCTGAAATGTATAAGAGCGCTAGGTTGTTCAACCGGGGGTGGGGGGGTGGGGGTCGTCTCTGGCTCTGGCTCTCTCGCATTCTCTCCTTCTCTTTTGCCTCAGCTGCGGCTGCCCCTCCCCCAGCCCAGAGGCTGGGAGACCTAGGCTAACCTGAATAAACCACCTTTATGCCTCAGCATCGACTTCAGACTTGGTGATTTTCTGGGGATTTCAAAATCCAGCACAGCATTGCAACCAAAGATCTGATTCTGTGCTGATGGGAGTTGAACACTCGATGGTGTGTGCACCACCAGTTCCGAGTCCTGTGCCGCTTCAGAGCTCTTCTCTGGTTGGGGGAGTCTTTTCCCCTGAGCCTGAGTGTAGTCTCAGAAATCTTTTAATGGACTGTCTGTACAACTTGCCATCAAGCTGTCTGAGCTCCCATGTTGGCCTCTGGCCTTCCTCAGCCCAGCTGAAACTCAGGGTTCAACCCAGGGAAATGAGTACTGGCCTTCCTGCAAGGGCCTTTTTCTTTCCAGATCTCAGGCTACAAACCTGAGAAGAACAAGTCAGGTGGTTTACCTGCACTCCTCTTCTTACAGATGAAGATGCTAAAGAAAATGGAAGCAAGCTTGTGTCCTACCTGACCAAGCCCAATGCTCTGTCCCCTGCCAGTGTGCCACCTGAGAACCTCAAGTTCTTGTGATGTTTTCTGGAGTTTTGCAAAGCCCAGAGCCTAAAGAGGAAAGCCAGCCTATGAGCAGCCCTGAATCACCCTTTGGGGCCCTATCCAATGGGACACCCCACAGGTTTCAGGGAGTTCGATCAAGGCCAAGGATGAAAAAAGAGTGTTATCACTCACACGCCTAGCAGGAGCACCAACCCTGGAGACACAATGGTTAATCAAGGCTTTCAACGATGCCACTGTGACCCTGCAGACATCTGGGCACTTGGCTGAGTCCCTCTGCCCCACCCTCCTTATTACAAAGGTGATAACCGCTTACTCACTGGGTACTCAGATTAACAGACACCGATGATATGGAAGTCCTGGTATGGACTCTAGTCAGATGACATGTTGGTGTGAAACACTCTGGAAAGGGAGAGTGACGGGAGCCTGACAGGTTCATCTGCCTTTGGCAACTGAGTCTAAGTGAAAGGCCATTGAGTCATCACAAGGAGTCAGAGACTGGAGGGGAAGGGGAAAGGAGGGTGATAGAGTGAGGTAAGGAAACATCGACGTGGCATCTAAGTCATTAGTTGCAAGAGGTCAGTGAGTAGCAACAACTGAACAACTGTGTGCACAGCATCTGCTACGGCCTGGCCTCCTCTTGGTCCCCACTTCCTGACTGCCTCTTCCCTTGATGCACATGGTGTCATCATTTGTGTCTACTCGTGTTTCTCCAAACAGTGTTGTTCTGCCCTCCCTCCTGCCTTTTCTCATGAGTTTGTGCCTCATACTGTTGCCATCATGGAGACCAGAAGGGAAGAGAGAGGGAGAAATCCAAAGCTCTAACCCTTGTGCATATGGTAGTGGAAGATGTTCCAGTCCAGGGGCCAGACTTGGACCCATTACATTAGCAATTGTTCTTCTCTGTAAGAGTTGGCTGGGCTTTGGGAAGAAAAGGGCAGGCGGAAGCGGTGGAGTGGTGACCCCTTGTTCCTTGAAGGTGGTCATTCTCTGCTCGTGGCAGATTTCTTTGTGTCTTCTATGTATCTTTGGCAGAACAGTTTTCATCTCTTCTCTGAGAATCCTTGCACAACTTTGCCTTCAGTACAGTACCACATTGCTCTCACGTTCCACTGGATGCAGAAGTGGCAGCATTTCTGTCTCATACCCCCTTCCTCTTTCCTAATCAGAATTAAGAGGAAATGGTACAAGAAACTATGCCACAGTTTCTTATACTGCTGCGTGGCTTGCTCAGTCTCAGGCCCTCCTGTCAAGGGATGTCTGAAGGATGGACATCCTCAACTTGCCTGAGGTACACGTGATGACAAACACAGCCCTGAGTAGGGACACACACTGGATACTGCAGAACTTGAGCTGTGAGATGCTGGGAGACTTGCTGGCCCCAGGATGGCCCTCTGTAAAACAAAGCTCCCAAAGGAATGTGCTGTTGAGAGCTTGTCCTCGCTGTATCAGTTGGAGAGAGAAGAATTGCTATGAGCAATCGCATTGTTCATGCCTCTGGCTACAGATGAAAATAAAATCAGCCCCAGCTAATTTAGACAGCAAATATTTTATTAAAGATTCAGCTCATAGCATCTCTGCAAGGACCAGGGAATCAGACACAGACTCTACCTCCCTGGGAATGGTGAAGGCAGGTGTTGCTGGCAAGCCGAATATAGACCCCAGGAGGTGGTCTCTCCTATCCCTACCACGGTGGCTCTGCTTAGCTCCTAGGATGCTAGCAATACCAATGCTAGCAATGCCAGCACGAGGCACTGGAGGGGATCTCTGTGTTAGAAACTCGCCCAGGAGGCCCAGCCACCACTCCAGCACCCCATGCCAGACACTCATCCAGCTGCCACCTGTTTACTCACAGCCACTCTAAATCCCTGGCAGTACCTGGATCACCTGCCAAACCCTGGACAAAAGAGGATGTAGGTAATGTGGGCTCATTTTCATTTGGGCTTTCTAACCATTCTTGGGCAGGCAGGTATGAGTGGTTTGGAATAGGTTGGAGTCCATCATTACAATGTGGCAGGGCACTGTCTTTCCTCTCTATGATAATTACGGCACCTGAGCCCTGCTCCATCTGTTTTCACAGGTCAGTCCCCACACTGTGTGAGGTCAATATCATGATGCTTATCCCACAAGAGGACAAAAGTGAGTCACAAAGATGTTAAATAACTTTTTATTAAAGACTTATGTTGATTTTATTTGAATGGGATAGAGAAAGAGAGGTCTTCTGTCTACTGACTACAACAGCCAGGGCTGGGCCAGGCCAAAACCAGGAGTCGGGAAATTCTTCGGGTCCTCCCATATGGTTACAAGGGTTCACGTGCTTGGATCATCTTCTGTTGCCTTCCCAGGTGCATTAGTTTGAAGCAGAATTGGAAGTGAGACAGCCAGGAATTGAACCAGCTCCTAAATAATTTTCTTAATATGTGATATGACTTGTCACTGATGTGTTAGTGTCCAAAATCACCTTGCCTGGTGCACTGCACTTTGCTCAGTGTGCAAGGGGGAGTTTGTTGCAGTCATTGAGACAAAGGACTGTCTAGCTAGAATGGGAAAGCAGGCACCAGTATACTCATCAAGCTGTCCTACCATTTCCTGGAACCTCTCTGCTTTGGGGGAGGCTTCCAAGAACCTTAGAATCCCAGAAATTTTGTGAACCTCTGTCAGGTCTATGCATCTAAATTGCTAGGACAAAGCGGGCTAAGGACCTTAACTGTGGAGAAAGTTAGTTTAATGCGAGGAGCCAGACAAAAGAACAGACCATTGCCAGGAGCCCTAATGTGGCTAAAAACCACAAAGGCCCAAATCACCTGGGGCGAATGGATGTTTATCACAATGGAAAGTAAATCCCAGCGGGAGGTAATGACCCTCTGGAATCTGAGGACAGTGAGAAAGGCCCATGAACATGGTGTCTGCAGGCTTTCTTCATTGCTGGCCTTTTAGAGAGGTACTCCAGGGCATCACACTCCATGGTCATCAAAAGAACACACAGTACCACCTTCTACAATAAAGAAAAGCCTAAAAGATGACACTGAGGGCAGGTATTCAGCCCGCTGGTTAAGACACTGGCTAGGACACTTTATCCCGTACTGGAGGGCCTGGGTTGGATACCCAGCTCCACTCCTCATTCGTGTTTCGTGTAATGCAGACCCTGAGGGCAGTGATGATGAGACAGTGGCTGGGTTTCCATCAGCCACATGGAGAACTGAGGTGAGATTCAGCCTTTGTTGAACCCTGACCGTTGTGGGCATTTGACTGGAGAATGGGAATCTTCTTTGCTTCTCTGAATAAGCGACTGAATGAATAGATAAATAAATAAAGCAAAAGGAAACAAACAAACAAACAAAAAACTCTCACATTTTGCTAAGTGGGAGAAGTCAAATAAGAAAGATCAAATATTTCCTGCTTCCTCTCATACAGAATGGCTGAGAAAGGATATCTGTGAGATGTCCCTTTTATTTTAGGATTCTATTTTAGGATCTGAGCGTCAGGCACATTTGAAATTCTCAGAGGTGTTTACCTTTTGAGTCTGTGTTTACCTGTGGTGGAGGTAAGAATGCAGATGAAATCACAAATTTAGATTATAGTGAGGATTGCTCAATTCTATAATGCACTAAAAAAATCATTGAACCATGTACCTAAAAACAAAAACAAAAAAAAGTTGACCTTATGGTATGTAAATTATACCTAAAAAATACAATTGACCCTGAATTGGGACGTATGTTAAGTATCTATTGCTGTGGTGTTGCTAAAAAAACAAGCATTGCTGTTTCCTGATCTGAAGAGCAAGAATATGGGGATGGGAGCCAGGTCTCCCTCCCCTCTCTGTGTGTCTGAGCCTCACTGCTGACTCACATGTGGCAGGTGCACTCGGATGTGGATGGTGCTGGATGCCTCAGCTTGCACATGGACTGACATATTTGGATGCAGGTTGCTCTCTTCAGCTTTGGCAGCTCCCAGGGAGCCCTGAGGTTGAAGCTCATTGGGGACGAGTATGTAGTACCTTTCCCCAGGGAAGGGGCTGCAGCTCTCCCCAGAATCCTAATGTAAGGTTTAAAAACATCACAGATGTGAGCTTCAAATAACCATTCCCAAAGGGCTGTGCGGGACTGCGAGTCTGGGAGCGGAGTGCTGCATGAAGTGGTGTGATTTCTAAAACCTGCACTTATTTCTCTCTTGTCAAGCTGCTGGTGATGTTATTTCTCAAATGAAGGAAGTATTTGTAGGAAAAGCAGTGCAGTTTTGACAGCAACAAGCCATCTAACCGGAGGAGACTGTCACTGTCCCAGTCAGAGTGGGTGACAGGCGCCCTGGGTCACAGTGTGGTGGCCAGGGTGTCCATCCCTCCCTGCTCTGACCTCTTGTAATTGTGCCTTCATCGTCTCTCCCACTTCCTCTGGGCTGCCACGTGAGGAGCGCCGGGCTACAGGACAGAGAGCACAGGGTATGCCGGTGTATCTGGTGTGATCTGGGTTATTCTCCATGCATCTCTTCCTACCTTCCAAGCAACATTCATACAATAAAAATGCTTCAGATACAGAAGAGTTCACTGAATACATCAAAGCTCTCAGCGAATCCGGAGTGTTTATTAACTGACTGCATGACACAAGCCTGCTCAGAGGGACCCAGGAGTTGTTTCTCCCATAGCCTGTCACCATAGTGATAGTACGACAGAGGCCCTTCTTATGACAGGAGTCCCACGTGAGACTCAGGGAGAAGCACAAGCCCACAGGCACCATAGGTAAGTTCACCAAGGGGGAAATTGAGGCACATACTTAGGGAATTGCAGAGCTGAAAATAAATATTCCTGGGACTCTGCAGTCTGCTGTGTGTGTTCCGTGTCTGGAGACAGAAAGGCACTACTTCTGCTGGACAGCAACCAGTGGCCTAAGGCAGTGTTAAGGTCATGAATGGAACAGACCTTGTGGTCTGTGCTGGGGCAGCAAGAGCCCAGGTGTGTGGACTCTGGAGGAAACCTGCTCTAACCTTCACCTTGGGTGGCTTCACCAAGCAAGGATTTGAGGGACCGAAGAGCCTGAGGACGCATCTTAGCACCATCCTCTACCCACCCGTGCAGAGATGAGGACTCAGGGCAGGTAGCTGACCTGGGAAGTGATCACAGGAGAGAGGAGAAGAAAGAGGAAGGTGAACTGGGAAGAACAATGCTAAGAGAGGGGCATCAATGGACAGGTGAGCCTGTGACCTGCAGTTGACGACTGGGTAGAATTACCTTGGAATTGTCCTAGGAGCCAGGATGTATGCACCCTCTCCCTGCTTCGGCTAAGGTGGCCCCTGGCCCAAGAAGCCCTGCAGGCCGCAGAGCATTACTGCACGGAGGTGAGAAGCTGCCGTGGCTGCCCCCTGCCTCACACATGAGCCTGGAAGTAGCCATGGGTGGCCTGGAGCAAGGCATCAGCAGTGTGTGCTTCAAGGCAGAGAGAACCCCTCTCCCCGATACACACACACACACCCCATCCCTGCCTCAAAGCAGGGGGAGGACACCAGGAACTCTCTCCAGGGAGAGAATACTGTGGGGGAAATTCCAAGATGAAAGAAGACGGAGGTGGGGGGAAAGCCGCAGGCCTTTGGGGAAATCCTAGGCTGTGCTGGGTAACGAGCAGGCTGCTGGGTGCTGGCCTTGTAGCAAGGCTGGGCCAGCTTCTACTATAATGGATCCAGTCATCTTTTTGTGTGGGGCTTCCTCTATCCCAATCTCAAGGGATGCGTCTAGATTCTTCTCCATGTGTACCCCTGGACCCCCTACAGCCCCAACACTTGTTTGTGCAGAAGTTAATCCCTCCTCCTGGGTTCTTTTAACATGTATAAGAATGTCCACATTCATACACATATCACAAACAAGTGCACCTGCACCCAACTTAGGACTCCTAGAACTGCTGGCATTGAGTGACACAGCTGAGTCTCCCCCCCTGGCTTCACCTTTAATCCCTGGGCATTGCTCCTGGGAGAATGGAGAGCCAGTCGGGAGTTTCCCTGACTTTGGAATAAGCCTGATTTCTCAAAGGCATCTGGAACAGAGGCAAAGAGCAGAAAGAGAGACAGGTACTTCTGGATCCATGTCAGACGCAATTTCTCCTAAGCCAGCTGCTCCAGAGACCCGGGCACTGTGGTCTCAACTGGAAAGTTCTGAAAGGTAATTCAGATTGTGCATGGAGGGCCTGCCACAGGACCAGAGTGGAGCCCAGCATGCTCACGGCAGAGGGATAGGAGTTAGAAGTGGGCCCAGGAAGAGAGGAATCCAATTCCTTATCAGTCCATGCCCGGTTGTGGAATTTCCGATGCATGGCTTTACCTCTCTGAACCTTCTGGTGGTGAAATGAAATTTCAGGAAGATGCTTATTCTAGCCAAAGCAAATGGGGTGCAGGTTGGGCTCCAACCAAGATGAATTGTACCAGGAAAGACAGGGCACTCGGTTTTACTGTCTACAGTGTGCCAGGAGATGCCAATATTTGACTCACTGTTGTGATGTTAGCCTCTGCTTTTAGGAGATACTCTTCATTCTCCCAGGTTAGGTGGAAGATAAAGCATCTTTTTTCTGCCTTTCCATGACTGCTGGCTCTTGTTTAGTTGTTCTATCCTGCTAGGTCCTGAGTCTTGGAAACCTCAATCTGGACTTTATTCCATGCTGTGCCACTGGTACCTACACAGGGCTGGCATGCCGTAAGAACTTAATAAAGCTTTGTAAAATGAACGAGTCGAAGGATGGATAAATGCCTCCCACTCAGCTCATCACCTTCCTCAGAGCGCTCTGACCGTTCTCTGAGATGTGCTGCACTTGAAGCCGGTGAGATTTTTCTCTGCTTGGGAATGTAGACCCTGTGCCAACAGATCAATAGAAATCTGTATTAAACAGAAAAACACAGCAAGAAACAAATATGATTGTATACTATGGCTTCGAAGACAACAGACATAGACCTGAAAGTTGACTGCTGATTTGCTGTTGAGCAGATCACTGCTCTTCTGGAGTGGACAGGCACCAGAACTAACCTCCAGCAACCGCGCATCCACCTGGGCAGGTTGTATCTATAGCTGACGGGGTTGCCCAGACAGGAAACTCAGACACAAAATTGGTGCAAAAAGTTTTCTAGGAAAATTGATCTACCATCAAGACTTGTAAAGCAGAGCAGAAAAAACACAAGATTTGGTCCAATGAAAAGTTGAGTTAGTCTACAGTTCCAGCGGAGGCCCTGACTGACCCCATGAAGGGGCGCTGGAGCATTATGAGCCTTTGTATTGTCCCCAAGGTCAGCGGTGGGAGCCACTGCTGTCTCCGTGCCTCCTTGCAGCGCCTAATGTTTCAATATCAGCTAAAGTTCTTTCAGGGTGCCAGTTCTTAGACCCTGAGAGTGTCCTATATCAGTAAACCCCATGCTATCCAACTTTTGTCCCATTTGGCATCAAGCACATGTTCCTAGCAACATTTAACATTGGAACTCCTTCCCCCTGTCTCTGTGTCCCCCAAGCTAGGAGACTTGTCTCTATTAATAGCACAACAACATGGGCATGTAGGGCAAAGGGTGATAATAGCTTCTGAGGGCAATTGTTATCTTCAAGCGAAGAAGGAGAGCCAGTTCTGAATAGAGGGCGTAGCTCAGGGGCATCTAGATTCAGGATGGGGTACTGCATCAACCTAGATGTTTTCCATCACACCTTGACCTTGGCATCACTGATCTGCCTGAGCAGGGAGTTCCACTCTCACTGGAACTGAGGATTCAATGAAGTGCACTACCTTCCCTGCTGTGTGCTTGCAGAAAGGTTCCTCTGCCTATGCTCCCCAAGAGATCCCTGGCTTCTACAAATGAGCTCTTGCCTGTCCATTAGCCTCAGGTCCTTCTTATTCATTCTTCAGCATCTCATTGTGTTTATTTAGAGCTCCATTCCACTGTCCTGACCCTCACCCTGAACTTCATACTTATAAAATGTCAAATGTGTCACATAAGCTAATGAATACTGTACTGCCGGTTACCAGCCCTCCTTACCACCAGTGAGAGTTTGACAGTTGTTCCCTTTTATCCAGGACTAGCCATGTCTACACCCCATGTACCACTAACAAAAAAGTTTATATTACCAGATTACAGTGATATATTCTTCCCCAGTGCCGTATTTCTTTTTTTAAAGATGTATTTGTTTTTATTGGAAAGGCAGATCTGCAGAGAAGCAGAGACAGAGAATGATTTGCTGTCCACTGATTCACTCCCCAAGTAACCGCGGTGACCAGAGGTGAGCTGATCCAAAGCCAGGACTTCTTCCAGGTCTCCCACGTGGGTTCAGGGTCCCAAGGATTTTGGCTGTCCTCCACTGTCTTCCCAGGTGACAGTTAAGGAGCTGGATATGAAGTGGAGCAGCTGGGACATGAACCAGCTCCCATTTGGGATTCTGGTGCATGTAAGGCAAGGATATAACCAGTAGGCTACCACCCCTCCCCCCAGTGCCTGATTTCTTAAACAAGTCTATAAGCACTTGCCATGAACCAGACTTTTCTAGAAGCAGATTCAGGTGGAAATCTCAGTGTGTATGCAAGAGCAGCTTGCATCATAGAAGGAAAGGATATACAGTTGAGGGGAGAGAGAACGTGAGCTGTGGTTCAAGTCCAAAACAAGCTTAAGTCAACTTGCAAGGACCTTTGGACTTGAGAGAAACGCTCAAAGCAGCCTAGGTGTTCCTAGGAAAATGATCGCTGGTAAGGCTCACTCAGAGGGCGATAACTAACACGGGTGATATTTTTGATTCCTAGAGGGGCCTCCTGTCAGCCCTCCACATGCTCGGGCTCCCATGGCCTGGCACAAGCCTGGTACAGATCCTGAGCTGATTCTCCCTGCAAGTTAATCAGCTGCTCCCTCTAGAGAAATCCTGGGGGAGGTCATGAGTGTAGGCTACTACTGCAAGCCCCCTTGCAGCATGTGTGTGCCACATGCCAACCAGGACAGACAGCCAAGTTCTATGCTTGCACTGCAGGTTACAGAAAGCCTGCCTACAGAGGAAGAGAAGGGTAGAGTAGATAAATAGAGCCAAGTGGAAATGAGAGTGGGAGGCCCAGGACTGGTACAGTGGTGCAGCAAGCTAACCTCTGCCCTGTGGTGCCACCATCCCATATGGGCACCAGTAACTGTCCCGGCTAACCCACACTTGATCCAGCTCTCTGCTTGTGGCCTAGGAAAACAGCAATGGAGGTTCTGGCTCCCAGCTTCAGATCAACTCAGCTCTGGCCATTGCAACCATGTGTGCAGTGAACCAGTGTCTGGAAGCCCTTCTCTCTGTACCTCGCCTTCTCTTTCTGTGAATTTTGTCTTTAAAATCAAAATAAATAAATTAAAAAAAAAAAAAAAAGCATTGGAGGCCCCAGCTCTTGTTGGCCCCTGTTCCTAACCCCTGCTTGAGCTCAGCTAATTCCACAACCTCAGGCTCAGGAACACCTGCTGTATCCCTGTGGCTATTAGTTCCAGTCCACTTCTAACAACGCACCAAAAAATTCCAACATTTAAGTGCAAAATAAACTTTTGCTAACTCCATTGCTTTTTACTTACATTCATACTCCTTTTAGGTTCACTTGTTATACATTTGTTTATTGTGGTTCCTCATTCTTTTCTTCTGCTGTGGAAATAGCAATTCCTAGACATTTGTGTCTTCATTAGAGAATCTTCAAGGATTTGGGTAACTGAACAGCTGATGTTCTCTTCTTTTCCTCTGTGTTCCTGTGTTTGTTCAGCCACTCCCTTTAGCAGGGATCATTTGACACGGTGGCACACCCAGATAAGCTGGTGTAATCAACACTGAGCTTGATCTGAATCACTACTTATAATCTGACCTTGATTAAATTAAGCCCTATTGGGCCCTGCACAATAGCCTAGTGGCTAAAGTCCTCGTCTTGCATATGCTGGGATCCCATATGGGCTCCGGTTCCCGTCCCAGCTGTTCCATTTCCTATATAGCTCCCTGCTTGTGGCCTGGAAAGGCAGTCAAGCGTAACCCATAGCCTTGGTACCCTGTACCCACATGGAAGACCCAGAAGAAACTCCTGGCTCCTGGCTTTGGCCTGGCTTAGCTCCGGCCACTGTGGCCACTTGAAAAGTGAGCCAGCAGATTGAAGATCTTTCTCCCTATCTCTCCTTCTCTCTGTGGATCTGACTTTCCAATAAAAATAAATAAATCTTTTTTTTTTTTAATTTTTTTTTTAAGATTTATTTTTATTATTTTTTCATTGGAAAGGCGGATATACAGAGAGGAGAGACAGAGAGGAAGATCTTCCGTCCGATGATTCACTCCCCAAGTGAGCGCAACGGGCCGATACTATGCCGATCCGAAGCCAGGAGCCTCTTCCGGGTCTCCCACGCGGGTGCAGGTTCCCAAAGCTTTGGGTGGTCCTCGACTGCTTTCCCAGGCCACAGGCAGGGAGCTGGAAGGGAAGCGGGGCTGCCGGGATTAGAACCGGCGCCCATATGGGATCCCGGGCGTGCAAGGTGAGGACCTTTAACCACTTGTGCCACCGCGCCGGGCCCAAATAAATAAATCTTAAAAAAAAAATCAAGCAACATAACAGATCCTTCATGATTATACGTGTTTGATTCCAACATTATTGTGCAATCTGATCTTTATAGCTCTTATAATTTCTTAGAAGAGAAGGCACCAGTATTTGTGAAAGGCTTATTAGGTATTCATAAAAGAGATAGCACCAATAAAATTGCAGTTATCAGTATTCAAATAATGTGAATAACACCCTACCCTCTCTTATAACCCAGAGCCCTTTCAATGACAAGAGATAGAACCCCACCATCACACACACACACACACACACACACACACACACACACACACACTCATCAATCCAGTGATTAGGATGCTGGGATTATTAATCCTGCAGCGGGATTAATAAATGGTCAATCCCCCCCAAAAAACACAGAGAATAGCACACGAGACAGGTGAGTTTTTCCAGCAAAATCACAAGGCAAGAGAAAGAACAGGGGAGTAAGGAGTGCCCACTCCACCGTCTTGCTTCTTCCCTCTCGATGAGTGCTTCCCCTTTGAGTGCTTGGTTTGGCGACTCCGGCTAGAGATGATGACTCACTCATCTCCAGTGCCTGAGGTCCCTTCTGGAACCCTGATCCTAGGTGGAAATCTATCAGCCGTCAGGCTCCTAGACTAGTTCATATAGCTGTATGGAGTGTAGGATTCCTCTTTCCAACTGTGCGACCAGCATTTTACCCAAGAGGTCAAAGATATCAGGAAGGAGCAGAGCTCGCCAAGTGTTGGTGTCCTAGCCATACAGGCACGTCCGCACAGATGTCACTGTTTTCCTCGATCACAGTTTGATCAACAACGTATTGGATCTAAAGCCTTTGGGGGAATATCCCTATGGCTTCCTCAGTAAAAGCGAGGGTGAAAACTTGTAGCTACTAGCTTTTCCACTATGGTCTTTTGAGGGTTCCTCTGCAGAGGCAGGAGAGATCAAATCCCAAGTGATCCTGGAAATGAGAATATAGAAGGTTAAAATGCTTCACAGGCTTTTTCAAAACCAAGTATCCAATAGCCATGCAGAATGACTTCAAGCAAAGAGAACTGGTGCACTTCTAGGTGGTGTGTGATGTAGATGAGTAGAAAAGTGACAGCACCTCACTTTGGCTGGAGAAGCCCCATCGATCAACCCTATGGCTTGGACACAGCACTCCCGCTCCTGCAGACGGCTGAGAATCTTCCATCATGCCTCTCTGGTTCTGGCTCTGTTTCTGTCCTCGCCACCCATCTCAGCAAGAGCTGGAGACATTGAAGATGTACTCACACATTAAGAATCACGGAGTAGTTGTTCCTTAGCCCAGCCTGGGAGGTGGCAGGACAGGTAAGCTAGGATCCTAAGCTTAACAAGTGCCTGGATTAAGATCCACAGCCTCACCCTGGTGTTGGTATTAGTCTCTCATTGCCATTTGCTGCATTCCTACTGAGTCTGGTACAGAGCCAGGCAGAAAATGAGGCCGTCCTTAAACCCATTTGATGTGTTCTCTTCACCCTGCAGAGTTGCTGAGTTTTTGTTTTGTTTTAACATGAAAAATCTCTAGAACATTGTGGGTTAAGTAAAGAAAATGTCATTAAAGTGATGCCACCATTCCACTCCTTGCGGTAACACCAAAGTGACTAGAGGCTGAGCATCCGCAGGCTCCCTTCCTGGGCACGGGGTCCAGCTGCATCTCTCGGATTCCTTGAATGTGACCATTGTGGCTTGTTCTCAACAGTCACGTCTGGGCTTCCGCCTCCCAGTTCCAGACCTGGTCCCTTTGAGGCGCGTCTCATCACTGCCTGTGGTTCCTTTCAGTCATACAGTGCTGCGTACAGAAGACAGGGAAGGACAAGGCTCTGGGGACACCTGCGCCTCTAATCAAGTTCCCTGGATTACTGAATCACCTTGTCTGCCGGTAGTCATGCACACACCCACAGAGGGCTTCATACCAAGGAGGTAAAACAGGCTTTATTTAAGCCACTGAGATTTTGGAGTTATTCTTTGTAACAACCAATATTAACTACTCTGAATAGCACAGTCACCCAACGTAGGGGAGTTTCTTAAAATGAGTTTCACCCCAACAACAACACAGTTCATTGACACTAAGAAATGCAGCACAAAAGTAGGGTAGAGTAAGACGTTCGGAAACTGTCATGGCCTATCTGTGTGGCTGTACCAAAAAAACTATTGGCTCAATGGGCTAGTGATTGTGGAAAGTCACGGTTTCAAACTGGCCACACCCTCTGAGTGTCTCAGATCTGTGCACTGCTCCCTCCACAGCCATTTCCCTGGGTCAGAGCAGCACAGCTGCCCGCTGGACTATGGTAACACTGCCCTGCATGCTCTCCCTGTCTCCAGCGCTCTCTTCATCCAGCAACCACTAAGTTCTATCCAGAGTTCACTTACGATCCTGTGAAATTCAGCCAATGCTGCGTAAACAATTAGAAACACAATGCCTTGCTAAAATACACTGAATTATTAGAAAGATGTATGTGCGAGAGCGCGGTCACAGATGATGTCAGGTCTGCTTGCTTATTTCCCCAGTGGCCAGCGCTGGGTGGTACCAAAGGCAGGAGCCAGGCACGCAACTTGTGTCTTCCAATTTGTTGGCAAGAACCCAACCATTTGAGCATTACTGCACTTCCTCAGAGTCTGCATTAGTATGAAACTGGCCAGGGTCAGGAGCTACAACCAGGAGGCAAATCCAGATGGCATGTGGATGTCTTAACTGCTAGGTCAAATGCCCCTCCCATCCTGGTCGGGTAGCTTGGCGCTGAGTGTCTTGGAGAGCTACTTCTCTCGTTGTCCCCACACGCTCTTGACACGTGCTGACATGTATCCATACACATACGTGGACTCATAACCACACATACACACATGCATGCATCCATGGACACTCTCCCTCCGACCATGCTAAAATGCCTTGCCAGTATCTGAACAGGCTCTGCTTTCCTTGCTACCTGCCTCTTTTGTTTCCATTGGTCTTAGATACTATCTGCTCTATTTCCCTGCCCTCAGTAATTTTCTCAGCTCTCCACTTACTAAACACTTTCCAAGGAGTCTGCCCCTGTTTCTGTCTGGATGCGACCTCCTCAGATGCTGTCTTCTGTTACTCCCTGGTGCTGTGCAGACCTGTTCTTGACCTCATTGTCCTCTGTTCCCATGCTGGTATGTGAGTTTTGGGCCAGTAGCAACACACCTTTTCCCATGGGCTTCAATTTGCCTGGCTTGACAGTGAGGACTGTGGTCAACCTGCTGCAAGGCTTGGCTGAGTGAGCTTGTATTGCACATGCTCAGCCAGCCCTCGCCGAATCATCTGATTTGATCTTCACAGCAGCTCTTCCTAAAGGCAAGTAGTGCAGAAGTTGAACCGTAAAGGCATTGCATGATTTGCCCGTGGGTGCATAGATATGGTAGGAAAATCATCAGTGCTTTGGCTCAAAGCCGTTCACTTCAAATCCTTGGCCCTTTCCAACACAGTGCACGGACAGATGAAGGAGCGAGGAGCACTGCAGCTGATGGAGACTATTGTGTACACAACCTGCACATGGTTGTGTTTTTGCGTTTACATCGGTGGTTGCATCCCTATAAAGAAGAAGGTTAAGTTCTTGCCTCGCTGCTCTGTGAAACCCTGGCACAGACTGAATATTTGGAAAATGCTGTATGAAACAGAAGGCACTGGAAGGGGAAGGGTAATGAGCAGAGAGGGGAACTATCACCATCACCAAGCCTGTAGCACCCGGAACTGTACATGAGATATTATTGGGAGTTATCTCATCCCTGTGACCTCTTGATAGTGCTTCATAAAATTGATTTCAAGAACAAAAGCCCTGTGTGAGGATTTAAGAGACTAATGGGGAGCTTGAGAACCAAACATTCTTTTAGTGTGATTTAATCCATGTGCCTATGGATGCTGTTAGGACAGTTCAACTGCTGTGCGCTGCCTGAGCATTCTGCGAGCCTGGGGACAACACAGCCAGGGAACCTGCACCCTGTCCTTGGGGGCTTGAGCCCAGTCACCCAGCTGATCCTCCAGCTCTGTCACCACTGCACACATGAATGCCATTTGGATTCTTGCTTTTCTGAACATCATGTCTCACCAGTGCCTTGCAGACCAAGTCATTGTGACTGCCAAGCAGTACAAGCACCTAGAGAGGAAACACACTGGGATGAGATGACCCAAGTGAGTGTGACGAGCACGGAAGGACGGCTAGGCAGGAGCAACGCTGGGGGAATAATCCTTACTTGGAGAGGATGTCCTCGGTGTCACTCCAAATGAAATAACTTGATCTGCTTTAAAAGAAAAAAAATCTCCCCTTGGGCCTCATGCAGTAACCTACTGGCTAAAGTTTTCACCTTGCATCTGCCAGGATCCCATGTGGGCACTGGTTCCTGTCCCAGCTGCTCCACTTCCCTCCCAGCCCCCTGCTTGTGGCCTGGGAAAGCAAAGATGACCCAAAGCCTTGGGCCCCTGTAGCCCATGGGAGACCCAAAAGACTCCTGGATCCTCAGCTCCGGCTGTTACAGCGACTTGGGAAATGAAGCAGCTGATGGAAGATCTTTCTCTCTGTCTCTCCTTCTCTCTGAAGATCTGACTTTCCAGTAAAAACAAATAAATATTTTTAAAAATCTCCCCTCAAATGGCCAGTCTCCTGGTGAGTTCAGGGTGTTTTCAAAAAAAATGTGAAAAAACACTTTCAAACAAGAATATGAGAGACACCTAGGACCTTGAAGGGATGTTTCGAGGCTAAGTGCTGTGCTGTCCACGGAGCAGCCGCTGGCCAAGGAGACTATCCAGTGCTTGAAATGTCCACACAGCAAGCTAGCAGGAGACACCAAATATTTACTTTTCTTTCATTTTAAATAATTTATATTCAAATCCAAAAATAAAAGCAGGGTAAAGTATCTTTCACCAATACAACATTGTTGGAAAACTTTTCAGTATGTTACCAGCAACATGGGTACGTGCATCTGTTTTTTTTTTCTGATGCAAATTTTATGAGATGCCAATATAGACTAAGTGCTCCCCTTAAAAATGTTGGCATCTGGATTCAGATGTGCTGTTGGTGTAATGTCACACTGCAGGCTTACTGTGAAAGTCTCTCCAACAGTTTTACCTATTGCAATGATATAAAATGCAGGAGTAAAATTAATTACATCTCTTTTTTTTTACTCCATTTTAGGTTAAAGGAGGCTCCAAGGAATATTAGAGGATATGTGTGACCCTGTTACATTTCTGTGACAGACAAAGCTGCTGATGGGGATAAAGATTTAGCCTCTGGGAAGAATTTCTTTAAAAGAAAAAGAAAAATATCTGTGTGGATACAGAAGCCAAAAGGTGCTCAGTGAGGGCCTGGACCCTCGAGGTTGCCTGCACCTGATAGGAATCCACCTCCAACAGCACCATAGAAGCGCAATTGTGATCTTTGCCCCAATAATGCCAACTCCCAACTCTGATTGTGGGACACACAGTCATGGTGATGCTCCATGTGAAAGTCAACAATCTCAGAACGAAGCACTGAGTCCCATATGGTGGATGGGAAATTGAGGCTCAGGGATGATGAGTGGGTCCTGACATGCCTGCGTGATGGAGCTGGGTCTGAGTCCAAGGACAATGTTCTCTTCCTCCAGCTGTTCCACCAGCTTGATAAAAGTTCTGTGAAGACTGCAAGGAATAATAATGTGATGGTGCCAACACCCACCCTTCCCACAGTGCACAATCTTGGTGTCTGTGAGCTTCCTCCACGGACCCTGCCTCCCGGTGCACTCCCCCTAACACAGCAAGGCCTCCTCGTTGCTCCCAGCTTGAGAAAGAGGCAGGGTAGGGGAGCCTTGTCCCAAGAGTGCAGGCTCCCAATGCCAACCAGTGAGGATGACATCGTACAGTCAGACAGCAGAAGACAAGCACAGAGGCTTATTCTGACGGGTGTGCACACTGAGAATCCATGTCAGGCTGCAGGGCTCAGCCCACGAGGTGCCATTCATGTAGTTAACCCGAACTGCTGTGGCATGTTCTTGCAATAGGATGCCAGGGAAGAGACTTGGGGGAGGGGAAACACTAGCTTCAAAACATCTTCTTGATCATCATCATCATCACTGGTGAGCCTTTGAGCCCCTAAAACAGGCCCAGCACTGCAATCTGTACTTGATTCAATCCCTTTGCACAGCAAGCTCCATTCTTTCCTGCCCTTCCTTCCCCTGCCACACCCCCAGCCCCAGTCTGTGAAAGCTGGCCTCCTCCTACACTTCCTCACAGCCATGCTCCCCCATCTTCCCCACAACCCCGCACTGACTCCTGCCTGGCCCCTGGGACAGGCTCCAGAACGGTACAGCAAGCCTTGCGAGGGTATTTGTTAACTGAACTGCCCCCCGGGGCAGGTGTTGCAGGGCTGGCTGGGCTCAGGAGCTGGACTTGTTCTCGGCTCTCCTGCATCCTGCCCTGATGCAAACAGACTTCCTGAATGCCAAGGGTTAATGCCCTTTTGGGCCCTGAGAAATTCCCTGGCCAACTTCTTTGCTTTCTTCTGAACATGAATCTTAGGAGCTCAACCAGTCACATGTGTGCTTTGGATGATGGAAAACAAGTGCAACATAAGACAAAGGGCTAATATCTGGGCCCCCAGGGTCCCACAAAAGCCTCGTCCTATGTCCAGATTATGATGTTGGTCCTATGGCAAATTCAAGGAAAAAGTACCACAAAGTCAAGGCAACAGACTGTGCGCACAGCTGCTGTCCCCTTCTTAGCATGTGCAAGCCAGCAGCCTTCTGGGACACTGTGCACACTGGCCCTCCTCGTCACCCAAGGTGCTTGGGACAGAGCTGCTGGGTTAAGAGGACACACAGCACCCCAGCCTCTGCCCCTCTCCCCATCGCTGCTCTTTATGTCTCCAAACCCAGTGTAGCACTTCGTACACATGAGGACAGCTATATAAAAAATAAATGCGTAAATGTGTACAATAAATCTTGGCCAGGAGGTGGAGAGACTGTAACTTTTACTACCACTGTGACAAATGCAAAAATGACACAATTGCTATGGAAGGTAGTATGACAGTTCCCTTAACATAGAACACAGGGAGCAGGCTTGTAGCTTAGCAATTAAAATGCCCACACCCACACTGGGAGTTCTTGGGTCCCGGAGTCTGTGTGTATACTGCTAATGCGAACCCTGGGAGGCACCGAGGAAGCAATCTAGGCCTGGCTATTTATTGTCCCCCTCCTATCTCACCACCCTGCCCCTCCCTGGGGAGCGCACCAAATCATTGATCAGACTGTTTTCCCCACAAAACTTAGAGTCCAGCTGGACTCCTGGTTCTGTCACTGTAGAAAGACAATTTCTCTCCCCTGAGCACATATTTCTCCTCTTTAAAATGAAGCAAACCCTGGTGGCCACATTCCTTGCTGGTGCATTGCTAAGATGAACGGCGATAATGCCCGTGAAAGCCCTTTATCTTCCCCAGTGACAAAAGTAGATGAAGTGTCTGAATTAGTCTCCTTCAACTTGGCATGTTTCTCATTGGAAATTCTCCCAAACGTGCACTTTTTTAAAATGTTAGTTTGTGGGACCTTGACTAACAATATCATAAAAGGATCCTTTTGGTAAAATTAGCAAAAGACCGATTTGGATAGAGTAGAGATAGTGAGAATAGCAGAAAAGTAGACTATCCCAGAAGGTTTAGAGAAGGAGGTTAAGGCCAAGGCTTCCTTCCCTCCTTCAGAGACCTGAAATCTTCCTGAGCTCTCTGTGGTGGCGACCCAGAGTGGAGTTAAAGCTCTTGCTGTTGGTGTGGCACACGACTTGGAAAAGACCCATGGACACAACAGGCAATGGTGCCCTGGGCATGAGGGGTAGCACCCAAGGCTCTGGGGCACAAAGCATTCTAACAAAACGTCCATCATCTGTGTCACCAGGGGGACAAATCTCCAAGCACAGCGCCCTAAAGGAGCAGTGTGTCACACCAGATTCCCTGTCTGTCTGTTCCTTTCCCCAGACAGAAAACAAGAACTGGATATGGGAGCAAACCACCCACAACGGTCAGCCAGAAACTGCGGAAGCCTTGCGGGGTCAGATGGCAGGTGCAGTGGGTGGGCTTGCAAGACCTGCAGCTCATGTGAAAGCACCCAGGTTTGGGGTCCCAGCTCCACTTCTGACTGCAGCTTCCTGCTAATGCATGTCTCAGAGCTGAGTCTCTGCTAGCCGCATGGGAGACCCCAGCTGAGCTCACCTGGAGCTTTGGCAGTTCCTGCAGGTATTTGGAGAGTAAGCCAGCCAATAGGAGGTCTCATTCTCTCTGTCTGCCTCTCAAAAGCAGATAAAGACATCTTAAAATAGTGACAACAAATCTTGTTTTATTACAAAAGAGTCTGATTAATGTCTTGTTCAACACAGGAAATTCCTAGAACTTGAGTATCTCGCCCTTGGTTCTCGTGTTCTGGAGACAAGGAGCTCACCGTCTTTCATTGCAGCCCACCTGCTGCTTGCAGGGTTTTGTTCCTTAGCATCACCACCTGTCTCCCAGTGCTAGTTCCAGTACAGGTAGACACCAGCTATGCAGGGACTGCTCAGAACAAATCCAACAAGCCCTTTCCACCCAGACCTGGAAGGAAGGTATTCCTCAGTTTTCCATGAACATTCTTCTCCCCAGGTAGGTCCCTTGGGTCACATGCTCACATAGATGCTGGCGAGCTTGAACCTCATAAACTTGGTCCCTCTTCTTAATGTACAATATAGAAAAGCCCCAATACATAATGTTAGGGAAGTCGTCGTTCCTAACTTAGGGTCTTGGGACCAGACCAAAGAGAACTCCAGGGAGCTTCAGGAGTTTAGCAGAGTAGCAACAACCTATTCTTGGAGAAGGAAAAGCCTGGGATGCTGAGCTGACACAGGTGGTGTGTAGGTTGTACATTGCACACTCGTGCCTTTGTTGGGGATTCCTTGGAGATGTGCCGTGTTCAGCCTGTTCTCCCATATGCAGTACTCTGGCTGGGATGCTTTCAGCAGAAGTGAAGAAAAGCCAGTGAAAAAGGGGGAAAAGGTGAGAAATGGCATAATGCATTTGTGGAGCTGCTCATGATGCTGTACACTTTGTGAATACATTTCAGGATGAAAGCATCCAGTAATGATGCTGAAAGCCTTCTGCAGAACCTAAATCTCCAAAGAAGATTCTAGAAACAGTGTTTTTTGATGCCTGATAACACAGGCAATGAGAACCGAGTATGTGTATGTGTGTGCTTTTCCAGAATCTTCCTTAATGACTTAGCACTGGTAGTCTGGAGTGAGCTGCAGTGAGAGTATTTATACTGTGTATATCAGCCATGCTGTAAATCAGCATTTGCTCTTTGTGGAGAGGCAGTTATGCAACATGCACCAGCATACCACAGACTGTTAGTCACTCCTCAAAGTCCTGGCCCTGCATGGCTGTAGGCTCCAAGGGCAGCCGGCTGTTCTCAGCCTGCTTCATCCCAGCCTGGACCCTGGGCTCCTCCTGAACACACTGCTGCAGGCTGCTGAGCATCACTGCCCAAACATGGAGGCCATGGGTTTGCTTTGATCTCAAATCTGCTGCCATGTCTACTAAGGGTCATGAGATTCTTGTACAAGTACAGAGGGAGATGCCAATCTGCCTGGTTGCCACTAGGATAAGAAGGGCCTGGTCAGGGTTCCTGAATACAGAGCTTGCTCTTTCGTACCCACTAGGCCTCACTGTCTGCCTGCTAGTCTTCCATGTCACCCCTCTGACAGTCTTTCCCAGGCATGCCTGAGGTCCTCCAGCAGCTCAAGTCTTTGCTCCATCTCTGACTTCTTCCTTTGCTCACTGCACCTGATGTGTCAAGATGCCTAACACACCACACAGACCAAGCCAGTCCCTTTGGGTAGGAGCAGACTGGCCACTGACCTCCATGATGGGCCCAAGAGTTTACTCAATTTTTCATCACTTTTTAAATTCAGAAAGATCTATTTGACATGGAAATTGGATGAGAGGTTCCCTAATGCAAATCTGCTTTGTAATTTTGTACCTTAGAAGATTTCCATTCAAATTGCAGCCAACTAAATCCAGGAACCTAGAGGCCTGGCCCTTGACTCTGTACAAACCCTCACAAGCCACAGACCACCACAGAGTCTGTCTCCCCGACACCAGGGAAGGGTGTGGAGAGATTGTATGCCTCTCTTGCTACTTACCAGGAGCTATGCCCACAGTTGAGCAGCCTCTCATGTCATTCCCATCTAAAATCCCCCACAAAGTCAATGCCATCGTTTCTATCTATTTTGCAAATGAAAAGGTTAAGGTTTGCCCACCTGAAGTAGCTTTTAATGGGTCACACCTGTATGAGTAATAGAACTGGAATATGAAACCATTTACGTCCGACTTCACATCCTAGTTCTTAGCCACCACACAACAGGAAGAGCTAAGCTCTCTCTACCTCAATCATGCCACTTGTCTACTGTGGTTCAGGTTTTTCTAATTACCCCCTTAATCTTCTGGGAGTGTCATTAAAGCATTCTTTGAAAAGGTTCCATTAAAAAGCAATCAACTTGATGAAAATATGACCTCTTTGATATCTCATTTATCATTCTGCCACCAGAAAGCACCACAGGACTAGCAAAGAAAGCAGCCAGCAGTTATCAAGTCCCTTCCTTAGGTCAAGCATTGTTGGTCTAAGCACAAGGCTCTCTTCTGAACTCTTCCGAGGGCAGTGCTGCTTGTCCTGAAGGCTGCAGGTGAATCCCTGTGATGCAGCTGCTAAATGGGCCACCACCAGTGACCACAGAGCTGGACTCCTGTAAGTTCAGCTGCCAGGGAATATTGGACAAAGCATTGAACATCAAAGGATGAAAGAGTAACCCTTAGGGCCCGGCGGCGTGGCCTAGCCGCTAAGTCCTCACCTTGAACGCCCGGGATCCCATATGGGCGCCGGTTCTAATCCAGCAGCTCCACTTCCCATCCAGCTCCCTGCTTGTGGCCTGGGAAAGCAGTGGAGGACGGCCCAAAGCTTTGGGATCCTGCACCTGTGTGGGACACCCGGAAGAAGTTCCTGGTTCCCGACTTCAGATCGGCACAGTACCGGCCATTGCACTCTTGGGGAGTGAATCATCGGATGGGAAATCTTCCTCTCTGTCTCTCCTCCTCTCTGTATATCTGACTTTGTAATAAAAAATAAATAAATCTTTTAAAAAAAAACCCATACGTAAGAATCAAATAAAATCCAAAGGAAAGGAAAAACATTTACATCAAAATGTTTAGTAAGATTCCAGGACATAAACAAAATCAACAAGTTCCACAAGTGTTCAAAAAGAGAGTCCTTGAATCTGCTACTCTCACAAAGACTGTACACAGCTAAACCATGAGAACTGAAGCCACATAAGGTCAACTGCTCACTGCCCAGGCAGCTCACCTTCGGGTGGGATAAAGGAAATATTATCTCAATGAACAGATTCAAAGAGTGAGCAAAGCAGCATTTAACAAGATCTGTGCTACAAGGGACTGTAATGAATTGTTCTTGCTGTGCTACAATAACAAAACCTAACATGTGGTATCTGAAACTTACAAGTATTTTCTTAGCTCATCTGTGTGTGTGTCAACTGGTCAGTTCTATGGGCCTGGCTGGTATCAGCTGGGCTTCCTCTAAGTCGGCTGTTGCCGGCAAGTTTCCTGTTGCCTGAAGAGTTTAGTGTGACTGAAGCTGAGAACTGTATCTCCATGTGGTCTGAGGCTTCAACAGGCCAGTTCAGGCTTCTTCCCACTGTGCGGAGGCACAGGGCCTCTAGTGACCGATGGGTGAAAAGGATCCACCACTCCTGCCAGATTCTGTTGGCCCAAACAAGTCACCCAGCCAACAGGCTCCATTCAGAGTGGGAGATGATAGGCTAAACTTGAAGGTGATTGGGGCCACAAGTCCTGCGCCAAGGGAAGTGAATATATGTAGGTGAAGAACTGTGGCCAGTTTGGGCTGAACCCTGCCATGGAAACATGAGCCAAGAAAACTGACTGTACCTAGCATCACAGAGCAAGGTCATGGTCAGAGCTCAGAAGATAGCAGGACCATTTTAGGGAATGAAAATGTATTTTGACGCCTGCTTAGCACTACACCCCATGGCAGGGATGGGTATGCTTGATTTCACTTAATCTTCCCAATACCTCGGTTACCTGCTTTGGTCAACGTGCACAGACGTCTGGCCTTTGGCTCTGTCCAGCTGATATCGTCTGCTTTCTTGGATGCTACCAACACAATTTTCCTTCAAGGAACCGTGGCACTTCTACATCTTCTTTTGCAGGCTTACTAGGGTTGGCCCATTTTCTAGCCATCAGAGAGAACGCCACCTCTCCACCCTTGAATCTATACTTGGGTCTAGGACCTAAGCCAACCAAGTTAGAATTAGCCACAGAAATTCTGCATGGCCATTGGAAGGATGTAATCTCCATGAGTGTCCCTGTAAGGACGCTGAAACCCAGGCCTGCTCGGTCCTCTTTACATCACACAGAGAGACTGCATCTGAGGGTGAGATCCACTCAATGGCTCATTTGCATTGCTTATATCCCTACGTTTATTCCATACTACCCTGTCCTTTGCCTCCTCAGCTCCAGTGGTCTTCTTGTAAAAATCTATTCATTCATTCACTTACTTATTGACTTGTTAGTTATTTTAAAGCCAAAGGCACTCACACATGCACAGGAGAGATGTCTTCCACGAAATGGCCACAAAGAGCCTGGGATTCTGTCTAGGTTTCCCACATGGGTGCCTGGAGCCCAAGAACCCAGGCCATCTTCCACTGCCTTCCCAGGTACGTTAGCAGGGAATTGAATTCTAAGTGGAGCAGCCAGGACCCCTATCAGTACTCTAATGACAAACTGTAGCTTACATCGCTGCTCCTGACGCTGAGCCCAACACCCGTCCTCTTGCCGTGTCTCCTGCTCTCCCTCTCTGGAAACCTTGGGTCCCTGATGGTCACATGCTCCTTTCCTTTCCTGATTGAAATCCCAGTGTCATCTCACCTCCTCCAAGGCCTTAGCCACTCACATTGCTTTAGTTGTCTTAATTTAATGTGGATTCTGGGATATGAACTCTGTGTACCTTGAAAAGATGCAAACTCTTAGATTGCCAGACAAAACCAAATGCTCTCTCCTCTCCCCCTCCAGCCCTCCTGCTGTCCCTGGAAGTCACTGCTCCTCCAGCATCAGAAGTGTTTCCCAATGGGATGTGTGCTAAGAGTACGTGCACTCTTTGGCTTGGTTTTCTCCAGAATCAACTGGTAGCATACAGGATAGACTCATTCATGAGTTACCTTTATATGCTTGACAAAAACATTTTAGGTGCAATCTTGTATTTCTACCTAGGAACAAATGGCCTTGCATTTTTGAAAGGCTACCCAGCACTTGGCCATGAAAATACACAGCATTCTCTGTTGATGGACATCAAGTTCATTTCTTCTCTTTGGCCGGATCCACAATGCAGTGACCACTCTTGTACATAGAAGGGCTGATTTGCCTATATGTGTGGAATGAATTACCTGGGAGTCAAGCTGTTGGACCAAAGTACATGAGAATTGTACTCTATTTTAAAAATTTCAATTAATTTATTTTAAAGGCAAATTAACATGGAGAGATGATAGATAATGATGATGATGATGACAGATGATAGAGAGATGATAGGAATATTCTAGCCATTTGCTCACTCCTCAAATGCTCCCGGCACCAAGGCAGGGCTACGGTGAAGTCAGGACTCTACAACTCCATCCATGTCCCCCTCGTGGGTTTTAGGGACCAAGTACTTGGGCCATCACCTGATTCCTCCCAGGAAGTGCATCAGCAGGAAATTGGATTGGAAGTACAACCAAGACTCAAACCCAAGTACTGTGTTGCAGAATGCAGGAATCCCATGCAGTAGCTGAACTATTGCACCCCAACACTTGTCCCTAAATGGAAACTCTGAAATTGTGTAGCTTCTACCCTGTCATGCTTGGAGGCTGTCCCTCCCCCAACACTCCTTCCCTTTGCGCGTCCACCGCCTTGACTTCCCTGGATCTTCTGCAGAACCCTGGCCTCAGTCAGCCTTGGTTACTAGGGGCATAATTCCCTTCATGGTTGCTGGATTCTCAGCGCCCACATTACTGTCTTAAGCTCACCATACAGAGGTTTGGAGAAAATGAGTAAAAAGCCAACAGTGGACCCAGTGAAAAGAAGTTGAGATTTGTTATCCAAATAATATCAGATTTTAATAGTGCTGGGTGTGTCACACATTTGTGGCTGAGGCTGCATTTTCCCATCTGGAAACAGGGATTCTAGCTACATCAAGTGCCTTCCAACCACTGATGACCCTGAACTCAGCTGTTGATAAGAACCTGGACTGATGAGAAATTGTTAGCAGCTAAGAAGTAAACGCTAAATCAGCATGGCAGTTCAGCGTAGTGACAGCCCTTGTTGGCATTCATGAACTTCCACTTCTACCTGGGAAGACCATCAGGCTAACTGCTGGGTTTCTGCTGGTTAAGTACTCACTGGTGAGAAGGTCAATTGGCCAGCAAATATTCCCCACAGAGAAACAGCTGCCTGGAGCCCCAGGCTCAGGTCCAGTAAGTGAATTGGGTACATCCATTAGCTCACAGTGAGAGCCTTGAATTTTCTAGTAGATCAAGCAAAATGTCTGTTTAAAGGAATTTCTGGGGTTGGCGCTGTGGCACAACAGATTAGCTACTACCTACGATGACCATGTCCCATATGTGTACCAGTTTGAGTCTTGTAACCCAGCTCCCTGTTAACATCCCTGGGAACACAGTAGAAGATGGCCCAAGTAGTTGGACCTTGTCACTCCCCTAGGACACCTAGATGGAGTTCTGCTGCTGGCATTAACCTGTCCTAGAATGAGTTGCTATAGCCAATTGGAGAGTTAATCTGCGAATGGAAGACCTCTCAGCTTCTCCCTGTCTCTCCTTCTGTAATTCTGCTTCTCATATAAATGAAATAAATTTTTGCATAAATACGTAAAGAGGTTGCTGATGGCTGTCAAGAGGTGTCATGGAACATCAAGGCTCTGTCTAGCCCAGGACTGGGAGGTGCCTTTCTGGGTGCCCGAGGAGTTCTTTCCCAAAGAACAGCTCCAGAATGTGAGCAAATAAAAGATGTCCCAACTCCCTGGGGCCTATACCAAGCACACACATTGTGACTGGGACTAGCCCAGCCAAGTGGGGAGCATCTGCTGGAAAACTCCACGCTGAGGATGAGTGCCTTGTTGGGCATAAGGGCCATCTGCCTTCCAGTGATTGCTGGGCATAAGGTTGCCAGCCGTCTCTGGGTGAGATGGTGACTGACCACCAAGTAGCTGCCCAGCTTGAGATGCTCTGCCTGGATATCAGCCTGCACTGCCTGGGATCGAGCCAGGCCAGAAACTGGTGGCAGACAGCTATTACATTAGGGAAGGACCTGGCCTTGGCACATAGCAGGCGTCTGAGCTGATGGAGTCATGGGCTCAGTCATCAGATGGTTGGGAAGAGACAGACCAAGACAATACACAGGGGATAGTAAGTTCTGGAAGCTGTTTAGCACTGAAAGGCAGAGAGTTGTGCGGCTGGACCCCAGCTTTGGCAAGCACACTCTCCCCATAACTTAGGACATCAGGTGAGCTTTGTGAGTCCCGGTTTTACACCTGCAAAATAGACAAGAACAAATAGACCAGGAAGTGAAGAGTAAAGATGCTGTAACTGATATTGGTGTTGACGCTCAGAAAACCTAGCACCTATTTCATATTTTCTGTGTGTCAGCATAAGAATATTAAATAATAGTAAAGATGGTTAATTAAATAATGACAATATTAAGAATGGGTAATTAATTTAATACTTGCAGGGGCTGGCATTGTGATGTACCAAGTTAAGCCGCTGCCTGTAGCATCAGCATCCCGTATCAGAACAAACGTTGGAGTGCCAGCTGCCCCACTTCCCATCCAACCCATTATTAATGCACCTGGAAAAGCGGTGGTGCAGGAGGGCCCAAGTGTTTGTGCCATTATCACAAACGTGAGATACCTGGATGGATTTCCAGGCTCCTAGCTTTAAGTTGGCCCAACTTCAGGGTTGCAAACATTTTGGGATTGAGCCAGTAGATAGAAGAGCTCTTTCTCTACCCCCTGGCACTCTGATTTCCAAACAAATAAGGTGAATCCTTAAAAATAATTAATACAACAGAACCCATGCTGATACTCTCCCCATTTTGCAGGTAAGGGTTTCAAGGACTAGAGAGATCCTGAGATTGTCCAAGGTTAAATAGCTCAAAGCCAGCAAAGCCTGAATTAGAAACTAGGTATTCCAGCTCGGGAGTGCCCACATGTCCACAGGTGATTGGCCATGGGACAGGAAATATCAAAGCAAAGGACCCCTAATGCTTAATGAAATAAGCCAGTCCCCAAAAGACAAATATGTTTTCCCTGACCTGTGGCAACTAACACACACAGTATAAAAAATGTAAATGTATAGGAGCAAAATTGACATTGTACAGGTTTTGAGTATTATTTACAGACCTTGTTTTTTTTTTAAGGAATAATAGGGCTTTTTTTCCTGCTTTCTGGTTGTTGAATTCTTTACCTAATGAAGTATTAGTCCTATGAGTGAGACACGAAGTGAAAGCATGGCTTTGCAAAAATTTTAAAAAGAGAGACAGGAGTAGAGTGGGTAGAGACTGGGGGCGAAGGAAGATTGGGTGGAAAGTATCACCATGCCCCTAAAATTGCACTGTGGGATACATGGAATCCGCTCACTTTATATGAATAAAATAACGAAAGCAACCATTCACATGAGAAGTAAAGAGCCCTGCCATGCTGGGCAGGAGGTGGTACTCAACACACCTGAGTTGCTTCTTCCATCCCTTCCCACACCGACCGTTAGAAATTCCACATTAACTTTATTCTAGACATCCCTCGGAGGCTGAGCCCACTGACCAACACATGGGATAACTTCCTGCCATCAGCCACTGACCTGAAGAGGTGAAGGACTCTCCCTGACAGAGCCTGGGGAGCAACAGCCCACCGTGGGAGGCCAAAATGCAGGGACTCGGGAGGGCATTGAGGGAAGATGGGATCACTGCCAGGCCAGCCAGACCTAGAAACATCTTAGCAATTAGGGCCTCTGTCAAGGCCCCACCCACAACACACCCACAGTGGGGGCCCCTCACTGCACTCACCTCACACACTCACACAGCTGTGAGCCAGTCCTGTGCCAAGCCTGGCACCCTGACTCAAGGGGCTGATTGAAGGCCCTTGCTGTTTTAGCCTCCTGTGGCTGTTGTGATAAATTCCAGCCAGCCTTTTGGTCTGCAGCACCAGCAGCCGAAAGGCTGGGAGGTCTGGCGGTCAGATGCCCAAAAGGGACATAGGGGCCTAACACAGAGCTGTCGGCAGGACTGAACACATTTCAGAGCTCTGCAGGGAAGGATCTGTCCCGTGCCTCCTCCGGCTCCTCTCTGCTGCTACATCTCCTCCTCCAGCTCTAACCCCACACCTCCTCACTATGAGCACTCTTACGATTGCACGAGGCTCGCTCAGTAACCCATAATTGACCACTCTGGCAAGGTCCTTTTTGTCCCCATGAATTAACCTATTCAGAGGATCCTGGGATTCGCATATGGACATCTTTGGGCAAGCATTGTTCAGTCCACCACATGGATATTCAGCTATGTGACATCAAGAAAGTTCTCTAATACCTTGTGCCTCTATCTATTTGTCAATGCGATGGATTAGTTAATAGCTTGTAACTAACAAAGAATATTCATCAATCCTTTGAAATACTCCCTGAGTCCAGCACTGTGGGCAGCAGGTGAAGCTGTAACTTGGGATGCTAGCATCCCGCATTGAAGCACCAGTTCAAACCCCAGCAACTCTGCCCTAATCCATGTGTCTAAGAAGGTAGAAGATGCCCCAAGTGCTTATTCCCCTGCCACCCGTGCCAGAGACCAGAAAAAGAGGCCCTCGTGGAGCTCTGGGCTCCTGGCATTGAACTGGAGCAATCCCAGACATTGCAAGCATTCACAGCTAGCTCTCCTCCTCCCTCCCATGTTGTCTGCTTCTTCTCTCTCTCTCTCTCTCTCTCTCTCTCTCTCTCTCTCTCTCACTCTCTTCCCCTCCATCTTTCTGACACTTTCCCTTTCAAATGAATAAAGCAAAACTTACAAAGGGTAATACTTTCCGGTACACAGTAATCACTATTTATTTATGAAATAATGGAGAGTGACACATTGAGCCATCCTAAGAAAAATCCTGTTTTCACACAGGCTGCTTGCTTCAGCCTTGTTCTCCTTCCCCACACGGAGATGCGATTGCATTCACATCAGCTGCAGCTCAACCCCAAGGGCCCAGCCTAGCTTGTCCTAGAACTCTGGGCCAAGAGAAACTTGCCAGAACATTTTCTGGCTCTTTTTCTTCTTGTCAGCCCAGACCTCTATGGCCCTGGCATCAGGCAGCATTCCCAGGCCTGCAGCCCATTGGCAGGGAGGCAGTGAACAATGTGATATCCCAGTGCCCACACACCACTGCCTGCTGCCAAGCACAGCAGCACAGCAGAGCTCCAAGAGGCATTCCGACTCCCACCCTCTTCTCCCCTCCCTTCTCACACACTCACCAGGGAGCAGGAAGATGCAGAGACTTTGCATCTGGCCCAGAGTTATCCCCTCTTCCCTGCCAGTCCTGTTTCTTCACACCTGGCTCCAATCAACCCCTCTTGCATGACTCCCAGGCCACAGCCTATCCCTGGGCTCTCTGTTCCAGGTTAACCAGCTTGGAGCACCATCTTAAGACACACTGCTTTTAACCCTTGGAGTTGATAGTCCTGGGGCTGCCTCCTGCTCTGGCTCATTCCCAGGTAACTTTCAGAAGGGATTCGGCTTTCTTCAGCGCCATGGGCTGGCGTGGCAGCCTGCCGGGTTCCCAAGGTCATGTGTTCTCACTGGCATCATTTCTTCTTTTGCACAGTCCTGTAGGCAGCTGCCCCCTGGCTGGTGCACTCTCAGACCCTCTGCGCTCCCCTGGAGGGGCCTCACTCCTGCAGTCTCCAGCAGCTGCTTGGCACCAAGCCACATCACTACAACCTCTGCAGTCCTGGCCCTGCACAGAAAACAGTCATTGAATCCAACCCAGGAACGGGCCCTTTCTGCCCTCTCAGAAGCTTTGATGTCTCCAAGTTGAACTCCCAGTCATCCACCCGACCACATAAAGAATCCATTCCCCAGAACGGCTGCCAGCTTTCTTGAGCTTAATCAGATTTGCACAAGATATAAAATGTCGAAGCCAGACAGAGTCTTCCAGGCTATCTTGTTAACCCCCTCCTTAGTGGACAAACTGATGCATAGATGGGCTTGTCTGAGGGGTAACAATTGCTCTGCCTAGTTACTTTTCACCAGTTGGGGGACATGAATCCATGCATAGCATTTAATATCCAAGCTCCACTAGGTGTTTCCATGTGTCCTGGGTGCTTCCTGTCACCCTGAGATCTGCCCAAAGCTAAACAGGAGAGGCCTTGTGGTTGAAGGAAAGGAGCCCGACTGAGCCTGACAGAAGAGGGGCCACTGGAGAATGGAAATGCTTGGTGCTCCTTGTGTGTGGCTACCAGTGGTGCCATGCTGCCTTGGGACCCAGCATTACCTCAAAGATGGGTAACTAAAGTGGAAAGGCAGTTATGCACAGGCCTCAGATCCCGCAAAGAAGAAAACTTCCAATCACACACATTTCTGCACACATCACACATCAGCCATTTCCAAACAGGGATGCAGGAAGGAGGGGAGGGAGAAGAAGTGCCTTTCTCTGCACGCAGATATCTGCTTACAAAGTCGATCTGAGCCAATCACTGCAGCAAATAGAGAGTTAGTGACCTGATTGGCCCAAGCACCCGAGACTGTAAACCAATCACTGCCTATTCTCTACCAATCAGATATCCGAACTGAGAAGAGCCTTAGATTTCAGGAGCTCCTTCACACGCCCGGTAAGTTAGCCATTTCTGTGCAAGAGCCCAAGGCAGGGCGCCAAAGAAGGAGGGAGGCCTGCAGGGGAGAACCACTCATTCCTGCAGCCTTCCTCCAGGGCAGGGACCAGTAGTCACTGGCTGTTTTTGTAGGTGAAGTTGTGTGGAAATGCAGCTACCTGCCTTATTTGAATGTGGTTTGATGGCTATTCACATGAAGTTCACCCACCCGTGTCTCAAGGGAACCCCAACATCTGCTACTCAGGTTACTTGAGCCCCTGGAAATCTTTGCCAGAATTCTTTATTGTTCAACCCTTCTTTCAGTCCCTCAGCTGAACAGGGCCCTTCCAAGAAATCAGCCATTTTGGCTTAAACCAACTGAAGCTTGTTAATATTGCATGCAATCCAGGTAGCTTCAAAACGCACAGCTCCAACCCCTGCTGCACACATGCGCACACCTGCACACACATTCCACAGTGAGCTTCACAGCATTTTCCCAAGAGGGCCCAAGTTTGCCAGCATGTGATGCCATAGAAATGACAGAAACTGAAGTCCTTTTTAGACCTACCCTTAAGACCTTGGTTCCCATAGAAAAACTTACACAGACAAGCTTCATGTCAATAGCCCTGGGCCAGAAATTTCAAAACAGGTTTAGCTCTGAGCCCAGGCGTTCCCATTATCTGCACCGACATGAACCTTCCCCACTGCCATGGAGTCAAGGGTAAGGGGCCGTGCCACACCTCACGTTTCCCTGCAGCATCTAATCACCATAGACTCATCACGAGGACCTAGGATCCCCCCCACGCCTCACAGACATGCATTGATTGCCCAGGCCCCAGTTCATGCCTGGGTGTTATCAGATGTATGAAGCTCCCAGATGTTGAGACTCAAGGTTACCCAACTTGCTGATAGAGCATTCCCACAGAAAATAGCATCCTAGAACGCGTTTGCAGTCATTACAATGTGTGTGAGTTCAGGCACTCCTGGAATGTGTGCGGCAGGATGACCTGGGCCTTGGGCCGGCCTTGGCCTCTTCACACAGTGCTCTGGGGCCCACCCATCATTCTTGAGCTGGACAAGATGCTTCAGGGCACAGGATCAGTCAAAGGAGCCAGCTAACTCATTATCTCCCCTGGATGACTTGGGCCTTTGATGTGTAGAGATGTGAGGAGGGCCAGCCAGGAGAGCCTGCTGCAAGCGATGGACATGACAGGACAGGACAATGAGAAGACACTCTCAGGAGGGTCGGCCTGGGGAATACAGGGGAGACGCAGTCCAGATCATCTTCATTGCTTTCATGTTTAGAATTCCAAGAGCTTTACCTGTGGCGGCTGATGTCGTAACGTCTTTGCACTTATCGACTGCTCAGACGCCGAAGGAGAGTTGTGTGCTTTTCTTCAAGCTCACCCGGAGCTGATGATCGGCTATCAGCAATTAGTCTTTCTCCTCTCCCATTCTGCACCAAATGTGGGATTTGCTATCTTTACATACACTGTTCCAGCTGACACCCAAGGAAAGTCATGATTCAGGAGTGTGGGTCTCACTTCAGAAGGCGTTAAGGTGACTTAGAGAGATGCTGTAACTGCCCCGTACACATCTTGATTTTAGAATCAGTGGATCTTCCATCCAGGATGCTTAAAATGTGTTTAAACAACTAGGAACCCCTGATTGAAGGAAGGTATCACTGTGAAGAATTTAGCTTTAGAATTCCAGAGTGTTAGAGTTAGACTGGAATTCAGAGTTTGCCTCTCTCAACCTGTGAGCCAAATGGTAGCCAGCTGTGCAACACCCCTGCCAGGTAGCCACCAGCCCATAGGGAGCTCTTTGTGCAAAGGAATGAGGACCCCACCTCAGAGAGCAGCCACCCTCCACCAGCCCTGGCTAGGCACACCTCCATTCTCAGGGAGCTTGTATTTGCTTCCCATGACTTCTGTGTACTCTTTGTTTTCAAAGAGGCCTTCAGAAGCCTGAAGAAAGCTTGTACATCTAGTTTTCTTGGAAAGGACCATTCGGAAAGATCCCACTGTAGAGCAGTTTGCATGTTGGACAGCACCATTTCCATCAGCCCACTTCATTAGAAGGGAATGGTGTTCAGTGCCAACACATGCACATCTGCGGCCAGTGCAATCACATGACATTTCCAGAAGAAGCTATGAATGAATAGATGGACAAAAAAGTGCCTAAGTGACTTTTGCAAGTCCCAAAGCCCTGAAGAGAAAAGAACTTCCTTTCACAGGTACCTAACATAGATCTAACTTACAGCTCTGTGGTATGAGGGGAGTTTAAAAGCAAAGATTTCCTCTGGTACATTTTTCATACCCAACCTTTCAGAAAGCTCATGTTCTACCTTGGCATGTGACAAGGGGCTCTGGAAGGCAGATTCTAGGAACAGGCTGGTGGCCAGATGAGGTGGGCCTCTTCTTTTCATGGAACTGGTCAGCAGGTGACTTTGAAGGCTGTGTTCACATATCCACACATCCAACATGCACATACTTAACGCCCAATGTAAGCAAAACTCAGAGCCCAAAGAGAGAGGACACAGCCCTGCTTTATCAAAGTGCACAAAGACAGAGAAGGAAGCCAGCAACTTGAACACAGAGATTAGAAAAAGGAAATTATAGGATGCCACGAGAATGCAAAAGAAGGAGTTTGGAAAGACAGAGTCATAGGAAGCTCAAAACATTGTCAGAGACTATAAAGAATTAGAACAGATTGAAGTCAATGAATTATTTGAAAATATGGAAACTCAAAGAAAGTAAATTATTCATTCATCTGCCCATTTATCATCTACCAATCATCCATCTGCATATCCACCAGTTACCCACCAGCCATTTGTCTATTTATCCACTCATCTGTTGGATGGTAGATGGTTGGTGGATATGTCTTGACCCAAACATAGGCAACAAATACTTATCAACCTTCAGTTTCCCAGGCCAGAAATCCATGTCTCTAATTAGCTCCCTAACACACCCCAATCTGCCGGATTGACCCCACTGGCCCTGGCAGGCCACCTTTGTGCAATCGTTTCCCAAGTGTTCTCACTATAGGCAGCCTACTCCTTGTCACCCTCACAAAACCTCCATGCACCTGCTGAAGTGAGCTGTCAAAAGTCTCATGTGCATGTGTCATCTCTATTCCCAAATACCTCAGTGCTTTCCAGATGCCCTTGGAGGAGATGAGTCACAGAACCTTGTTCATGCAGCGTCTGGTAAAGTCAACCTCGCCTCCCACCTCACACTAAGCATACTGAGCCTTAGCTCACTCTGTCCTAGGCACCACAGACTCTAGTTTCTAGAAATATTCTTCCCTCTGCCTGGACCAAGCCCATCCCCTTGGATGTCCTGGTTGGGGCCTAGAAAATGTTTCCAGTTCAACACCATCCAACAATCATTGGGATCTCTCCTTTACGCATCCACAGATCCCTGGGATCTACAATTTAAACATTTTCCTGTACCATAAAGTTACCTAGACTACAGGCTGAGAATGACTCCTGTGTGCACCCAACTTGGTGGCAGTAACTACACTGACGTTATTGTGCAACCCTCACCACCAACACATAGCATCCATTAAAGGCGACTACACCCTAGACACCACCCTAAATGCTCTGGAGTTACTAGCGACCATGCCAGTTCCACAGACAAGGAAGGAAATGCTCAGGGAGTCAAGGGAACTTTCTGGAGAATGAAACATTTGGTGACAAGTAGGAAGTGTCAGAATGAAACCCAAGCCACCCTGATCCTGTGCCCTTAGCTCTTGCACTGTTTCCCTCACGCATGTTGCAGTGGGCTGCATAAGCAAAGCGCATCCCCTGGAGCATTGCTGAAAAGAGAAGCTGAGGAATCACTTGTAAGAGGGACTACGTGATAGTGCAATGAGAGAGACAGAGAAAGAACAAATTTTGTTATATAAGTGTCAGGTGATGGTGACATCAGAGCTGTGGCATAAAATTCATCTTTTGGAAATGGATGCAATTCTCCAACAGGCTGCCTGCACGGCCTGAGTCATGACCTGTGCCAGGTTGCACTCTCTTACTCCCTGGTGATGAAGGGATCCCTATTTGTGGCCACAACATGACCTATCCAATCCCTTTAAGCTTAAATAAAATCACTGATCATCTGATATGGCAGTTAAGAAACTTTTGGGGGTGCCTGCAGCTTACCTAGAGTGACTGTCTTCTACGATTGCAGCCGTGCAAGGCAGTGAGCGACAGCTCAAGCAGTTGTGTTCCTGTCACACGTCTAGAACACCTGAGTTGGGTTCTCAGTTTCTCATTTCAGCCTCAGCCCAGTCCTAGCCATTGAAGGTACTTGGAAAATGGGCCCATAGCTGGAAGCATTCTCTGAGTCTGTCTCTCTGCTTCATAAATAAATAAAAAATAGATAAATAAAGCGAAGAACTAAACAACTAATTCCAGAAGGGGTGTGGGTTGGGTAGAAGACTCCCAGGTGACCAGCTGCTAACTGGCCAGTGCTTTGGCCTTCATTTGCTCCATACTTAGTTTCTTCCTGGAAGGGGAGGGAGACCTCTCCCCGGAGAAGCAGCCATGGCACAGATCTGAGCTCAAAGTCACTAAAAAGGACTTTTCTCACACTTGTGTTGAGTAGACTCAAATGTTGGTTTCATCTCTGAGGCTGAACTCAGCAGACCTGCTGAAGATAACTTCTGTACTGAGGCAAAAAGGATGGATTGGCCAGAAAGTTTTCTTTTTCACCCTGTGCTTGTCAACAAGGAAGAAGACAGGAGCAGAAATCATGCAATCTGAGAAGCCAAGCGGAAGGTGACATAGAAGCAGACAGGTGGCAGAAAGAGAGAACATTGCAACTCTCCATCCACAAATATTAGGAAGAACCAACAACGGCCCAAGAATCAACTCCCGGATAGTGTTGTTTATAACAAGAAAGGGAGCATGGTTAGAACTCACAGATAGCTGCATGGCAGGTCATGCAAAATCAAAGAACAAAAATCTTCAAAAAATTTCACTACTAGAACTTGTCAAGTTGTAGCTTGCTTTGTCAGTCATAAGCCAGTCAGAACTAAGGTGGAGCCTAATTCAGCAAGCGGCCATTGCCAAGGGCTCTGGTTTGCTTCGTTCCTTCCAATGAAGAAATAACAACAGCATTTCAACTTAAGGTCTTTCTTACATTACAGGTATAAAATGTTCATGTTTAATACGGACTGACACAAATTTGACTAGGAAATTTAACCTTTTGTGTAAAAATAGTTAGTGTAAAAAACATGACCGGACAGCCATCTCATTTGCTTGGTTGTGTCCGTTTTGACCTCATGGAGTGCCAGAGCAACCCAAAATAACTAAATAATCCTGCCTGACAGTAAATGATCTCAGCTGAGTAACTCTGAAGTGAAAACATTCAAGTTTGGGTTTCTATTGAAATTTAGATTCGGAAAGGGCAAAGTAAATAACTTTTCTATTGTCTGTTGAGGGAAAGTAGCTAAGATCATCACCCTTCAAGGATCAGGAGATTGACCGAGTTACTTAATCAGATTAACCATCACAAGACCTACAAAGAATAACTAGCTGAACCTTTCAAAGCTTACATTCCAAAACACCCAGTTATGTGCTATGTCAACAACCTGATGAGCTGCCAAGGGAAGGGAAAGATTTGCCTAATGAATAAGTCACAGTGGCGAACCTGTGAACAGGGCACTCAGGCCCTGCAATGAGGTGCCCTATTCCCTGAAGGCTTTCTTACCTGCAGAAGACAGCTGTCTGCCAACAAATGCACCAAAGCTATTTTTTAAAATAAAAATGGTATTTGATGGCCACTCAATGGCTTCCAAACATTTTCACCCTACAGCAGAGTGCAAGCTATTTCAACAGTGGTCTGGCCTCCGAACACCCCTATCATCCTTGCAAAACTTGCTTCCGGTAGAAATTCATCACGTGAAAAGCCTCAAGTACCTTGGCAGTGAAGAGTCAGGTGAACACGTGGCATCCTGTGGCCTGGCCTTCAGCCTGCAAAGAGGATTTTAGCATAAATTTGCTGAGTCTAAGACCATGAGACCATGAACTATGTGTGTGTGTTTGTTTAGTTTAGTTTTTTTAATACTGTGAACTAATTTTAAAACTCTGAAATAACTTGTTTTTAAAGAGTCTCAGTGTATGTAATGACAGATTTGAATGTAAACCGTATTTCTAAAGAAATCTTAATCTGTAACGAACTTTATAATATAACTTAAAAAGCTGTCAGTTGCTAAAGCACTTCATATTTTTAAGAAACATGAAATGCAGTACAGGAGCAATTTTTTAATAAAGAATTTCCAAGCCCAAACATGAGCTACTACTGTAGGGGTTCTACAATTTTAAACTTACCACCTGCGATACAAATATAATTAAATGTGTGGTATCAAAAAAGGGAGTGTGTGTAGTTGTAGTTCTGTTCTGGTGCAGTTTACTCAACCACACATCGTTCCACTGACATATTCAGTGAGTGTCCGTGAGGACTCCGTGCTAGGAACTATGCTCATTGCCAAGATAAAATAGTGAGTAAAAAGGGGAAAGATGTGGCCCCCAAGTAAAGAATCTGGGTCCGATACTGTCAAGTCAAAAACCAATGGGAGCCACATGTGTGAATGCTAGTTTTCCAGGAGTGCCATCAAAGAGTAAAAAGAAACAGTGAAAGATTAAAACAGACTTTTACTCTTTTACACAATCCAACCTACCCAATATTTTATTGCTTCAACAGGTAATCAATGAGAGGTTTTGCCTTTTTTTCTACACCAAGTTTCAAACCCTGTGCATTTGATACTTGTTGGATTAACCACATTTCAAATATTCAGCAGCTACAAGGATGGCTGGGTACCATGTTGGGCAGATTGGGTCCAACTGGAAACACAGCTCAGAGAAACATGTCACACTGTTGTCTGGTGTCCTGGGGAAGGGGGAAGAGGAGTAAGAATGATACGACCAACCCAGCAGCACTCACTTGGGAACCCTGGAAAACGGATTTTCTCAAGTAGACCACGCTAGCCAGTAAGTGAGTCCACAAAAGTTGATTTGCTTCTCTTGGCTTCAGTATTCTTGTCTTTAAAATAAATGGCACTTGTAAAATCAACTACCAACATAAATAACCATAGAAGAGCCCAGCGTGGTGGCCTAACAGCTAAAGTCCTTGCCCTGAACATGTCCGAATCACATATGAGCACCAGTTCTAATCCTGGCAACCCCACTTTCCATCCAGCTTCCTGCTTGTGGCCTGGGAAAGCAGTGGAGGACAGCCCAAACAAAGCCTTGGGTCCCTGTGCCCATGTGGGAGACCTAGAAGAAGCTCCTGGCATTGGATCAGCTTAGCTCTGGTCGTTGTGGTCACTTGGGGATTGAATCATCAGATGGAAGATATTCCTCTCTATCTCTCCTCCTCTTTGTATATCTGACTTTCCAATAAAAATAAATAAAACTTTAAAATAAATAAATATGTTAAGTAGCTGTTACTTATGTTTAAATAACGAAAATGTTATAGAAGTGTAAGTGTGTGTGCGTGTATGTGTGTGTAAATGACAAAGATAAACCAACAAGTGGAAATTGAGAAACTGCTTTTAATTTGGGGGAAGATATATTAGCTTAAAAATCTGTTCTAATAGCTCATATCACCATAGCCTCCATTTAGATTTTGAAATAAAATTAAAGAAATTAAAACATAAACTTCATTGCAGATGATCCTAAACTTAAATGAAGTTATATTCCAATAAATACATCATAAATTGAGAATAGTGTGAATCAAATGCATCGAGTCTCCCTCACCTCTGAGAGTTTAGTCTCTTCTACCTGAAATGCGCGGTCACCTGCACTTGGGTATCATGAGACAGCATCATGCCATGTACCATGGCTCAAGTCAGAGCTCAGTGCAGAGTCTGTGGAAGGTGCCACAGCCTCATGAATTCGGAAAGTTCCAAGACAAACCATAAGTCAGTTGAGACCACTCATTAAATCTCCTTAGCAAAAGAACTTTCAGAATTATAATTTGTAAAGAAATCTCAAATAAGATGACCCAAAGATACAACTGAATGTTAAACCACTTCCTTGAAAATAAACGTTTAATTAAATTTTTAAAAAAAAGAATATGGGGGAACGGTATCACAATTATTATCTTCAGCAACCGAACTCCTTACTCCGTACCTCGTGTGTGCTAAGAATAACAGTATATTGAGACTCCGTAGCCAAAAATTAACTAGTGTAAAGATGTATCAATTTACACTCTTTTAATGAATACTTAAAAATAAGAAATCACGATGCAACTGAGGGGGACACCCATAATGTATGAGATCCGGGAGAGAAGTGAGCCCGAATGGGGAGAAGTCATGTTCATGGAGAAATCACATCAATACCATTTCCATTCAGCTTATCTTGTAAGAGCAAATAGTCTGAACTTGACGTCTATATAATGTCATAAACTTGCAGGACATTGAACACACAGTGTAGTCAAGCAGGCAGATCCCTCCTGAGAAGCCACCAAACCTTCTCTCAACTCAAACCAGCAAAGCTCTCATGCAATCCTTCCGCATTAAGTACAGGATTGAGTAAAGAGAAGCAAGATCTCTGCTCAGAGGCTCAGCCAGTGACAGAGCTTTGTGAGGGATGCTTGCCCAGCTCAGTGAGGATGCTAAGATGTGTCTTCTCAAAGTATACTGGAAGTCAAGGTCATCGGCTATGGTCATCAGGGTGTGCCCACAAAAGCCTTTGTCTGTGATTCCTGGGGGAACCATGCTGGGATGTGGGACCTAATGAGTAGCAATCAGACCACTAGAGCAGAGTGGACGAACCGTTGTGACCGTTGTGGGAGTCAGTTCCTTATAAAACGGGAAGCAAGATCCCAAAGTCTCTCTTCCTCTATGAGATGAAACAGTAAGATGGCACCAGTGGTGCCAGGTGCAGTATCCCCCCACTTGAACTTCTCAGCCTCCAGAGTTGTGTGATTAATAATTGTCTATTGATTGTAAATTGCCTGGCCAAGAGTTTGTGCCCACAAAACAGACAGAGACGCTTTGTGGCTGCCCGAGAACACAGGGCGAGGTGAACCGTGGGTTGCTCCGGATGGTAGAAAGGCAGGAGGAGGGAGCTGTGGTTAAGGGTTATAACGGAATGCTCTGGCCTCCAGTCTCAGGCACAGCCTCCGTGAAGGGGCAGGATCCTGCACCAGCTCCAGCCACTGCCATCTGCCTCCTTAAATGTCTTCCTAACTGGTCAGGAGTAAATGTTTTCTTAACTCATCAGGACCCTCAGTTCCTTAATCTACAAAAGGGAATTCCAGTTTCACACTGCCTGAGGTGAGGTCCTCCATGGCTCAGGACATTGCACCTGTAACAGCATTCCTGCTCTCTGTATGGTCAGAGGGATAGATGTTAAAGGGGCCCTGCTAGGAAGCCAGAGGCCAGTGTCACCAAGCGGAAACCAAGGCACCACCAGACTGAATCACGAAGGAGACAGGTAACCACTGGTGTCTCATCAATGTGTGGATCACCAACCCACAGCACAGCCTCTTAATGCAACAGCAGGCTGCTGGGATGCCGTGCATATGCACACCCAGAGGATGTCAAAGAATATGGCTCAGTGAAGGCAGCTTATAAATATCCCACGGAAATGCAGGTTTTATTTATGTACCTTTCCATAGGTCACACTAGAAACATACTTAGTAGATTTTATTTCTGGGTGGTAGCATTATGGTTGATGAATGGTCCCTCTGTGCTTATCCAAATGTGCTAATTGCCCTCCAATGACCACATATGGCTTTTGTAATAAGAGAAATAACGAAGAGCATTTTAAAAACAAACAAATGGGCATGCCACATTGGCAGAACAATTAAATTTACGTTCCTCCTGGTTGTTGTTTCTAAGTGTTTGGTGTGTGCTCCTTGTTGGGCTAAGAACCCCGTCCAGGTTTACTCTGGTCTCATACTGGTCTTGTGAAACAATTTGTTCTAGATCAGGGCAGAAGGAAGCAAGCCTGCTGTGGTTTGAATATTTGTCCCCTTGAACTTGTGAGTGTAGTTCCCAGAGTTTTATGTTAGTGGTACTGAGACAGTGTACACTTCACTTTGGAATCACAGCCTTGGAAAGGAATTATATTCTGAAGTGGGTAGGACCCCCACAATTGAATACTGGTGACTTTAGGATGCCAGGGGCAGTGGATGCTTCCTCTCTGAACACCTTGCCATGCAATGATGCCCAGGTCACCTAGGGACTCTGCTGGAAAGAACAACATTCTCAAAGGCTGTACTGGTGGGCCTCTCTCATTCTTGGCTTCTGAATGTTCAGAAGGATATCATCAAAGGGTGACAGAGAGGAGAGACAAGAGACATCTTCCGTCTACCAGTTCACTCTCCAAATGCAGCAACAGCCAGGGCTACACCAAACCAAAACCAGGAGCCCAGGACTCTTTCCAACAGGGAGGGACCTAAGCACCTGTGCCATCAGTTCTGCCTTCCCAGGTTCATTAGGATGAGGCTGGATGGAAAGCCCAGAGTAACTGGAACTTAAACCAGCACTGAGTTAAGGGACGTTGGCGTAACAAACTACAACTTTAACCTGCTCCCCTAACTCCAGCTGCTAAAATTCTTTTCATCTATTTTGCACCAACTTTTTAAAATCCTCTCATATATGCCAAGGTATGCCAAGAATAACCAGCAAGCACCAGAAGCCCAGAGAGCCAGGCAGGTTCCTCCCCTGGCACAAGCAGAGAGCTCATGGCCCTGCGGGCACCCTGATGCCTGGCTGCCAGCCACCAGACCACAGTGTGCAGCCAGACCCTTGACGCGCAGACCTCTGGCTCTTGGTAGCCAGTCACAGTGACCCCAGGAAAGATTCCTGCTTCTCCCAAGCCCGGGGGAAACAGAGCCAGAACTGCCAAGCAGTCATCCGGCTCCAGGGCCCGCCCCCTGAGCCCCCACTTCATGTCACAGCACACGAAGTGCACGTACAGCTGTGAGAATTAAGAGCAAACTGAGTAGAGCACTTGGCATGGCGCCTGCCACATTGTAAGCACTGCACAAATAGTGGCTATCAGTTCTCCTTAATGATGTGGAAAGAGCTCATAGCTTAATTTTAAGGGGAAAAGAGCATGATTTAAAATTGAACACGGAGCCTAATCTCACCAGGGATTCACATGATGCTAAAAGCCACTTGATTGAGCATCAGCCCCAGCTGCTCGTCCCTGAGGTGTGAGATTACAGAGGCTTTGTCCTGCCCCGGCTGTGACTGCTGGGCTCTGGCCCGGCCGCTTCTCAGTGAGTATGTATTGCTTTTTTCTTTTGTTTTCTGAGCTGTTTCTAAGTTTGAAAAGTATGGAAAACCAACCAGCCCAAATGCAGCACACACCCCACACATACAAGCTATTAACAACCGCCTACCTTATCAATCACTTCCACCCCTGCTTTGCCTTCTGAATCAGAGAAAACCCACAGGGAGAGGGTAGCTGATTTCAAAACAGCTATGCAGTGGGGGTGCCACTTGCTGGTGTGCAGGACTGGCTGCCCAAAAGCCCCGAGGGACGTTTCCTTCTCCGCAGTTCTCCTGGGACATCAGGTGTGCAATGACTCCAGCTGTAGGGACTGGGGCATCCTCACTGGGGACACAGCAGGCATGAAGAAGGGATCCCTAGCATGTCCCAGGCCTGCAGGGGGCGTAACAGCAAAACGCAGGTTTACTTTCTGGCAGTGCTAAGCTGACATCCTTGCAATGGGAAGAGCGAGCATCAGAAGCCACCAAGGGCAAGGACAAAAAGAGAAGAAGGGTGTGGTGAACAAAGTAGTATATGTCTCATTGCACACACATGCGTGCGCACGTGCACACACACACACACACACACACCCCCTGCCTCTCCACACTGCTGGTAACTTGAGAATGAGGGAGGTCCTTCTGACTGGGATGGCCCTCAAATCTCACAAGACAATCTGTGTTGGAGACGGAACAGGACCCAGTGACCTGGGGAAGACAACACTGCCAAGGCAGCGACAGAAGCTGGAGGGAGGCAGCCACAGGCCGAGGAGGGCCAGGAGCCACCAGCTGAAAGAAACAAGCAGACTAGCTCTGTCACGTTCATTTCCAGAATCAGGAAAGAAGCATCTGCTAGTTTAAGCCAACAGACATGTGATTGTTTGTGCCACCTCACCAATCCACAGCACTCTCCCTGACCCCACGTTGTCCTTCTAACCTGGAATGGACACAGGGACAGAAGGACCCCAGCAGCAAATAGCTTCTCTCTGGTTAGCAAATGCTGCACATCTCAGCACAGCCAAAGGATGTGTTCTCAAGGGAAGCCTTCTTCCGCCTCGATGGAGACTTCCTTACGACCAGTGTCAGCGACCCAAAAATCCCCATGCTGGTTGTCTAATTATTACAAAGTCACAAAATGGGGTCAATTATTTTCTTTCCCTAAAATTTTCCCACCTACCGAGATTGCAATCTTTGCCCGGGTGCTTGTAGGAAATCATATACCGCTATGACATTTTAAATAGGCATCTATGTTGTTATACATTTACATAATTTCGAGTAATGTGCTTTCTGAAATAACATGATCCAAAAGAAATATAATTAGAACATAGAGGCAATTTGAAACAGTCTACTAGCCACAATTCAAAAAGTAGACAACAGGTGGCATTTACTTTGTAAGCACTTTTAATATGTCAACATGTAGTCGATATAAAAACACTACTGAGACACTTTACCTACTCTTGTTCTGCTATGAAATTTTTGAATTTCAGTGCTTATTTTCTGCTTGCAATATATATCAAGTTGCAGTTGTATCATAAGTTTTCAGTAGCCACAAGTGGCTAATAGCTACCAGAACAGGGCAGTTCTAGAGTATTGAACAATTGCTTTAGCTTTGTCTTGTCAAAAGCTTGAAGTTCATGTTTAACTCTCTTAATTATGGAAAATGTCTTCCATGTGGTGTAATTGGCAATGCCAATTGTATTGTCGACTACAGCAGCCAAAGTCAACTTACTATCTGTGGGAAAAGCTGGCTTTATTTAAAATATAAAGAGATGGAGGATAAACAAATAAAATGTAAAGAGATGTGTTAATATGTAACTCTGCCAGCCTTCTAATTCATGAAGTCAGATTATAAGAATGACAAATCATTATATATACAAATGAATACATGGATGGATGGATGGAAGTAAATAATGGATAAATAAATGATAGAGAGCAGAAAGATGACAAATGATAGATAGGTCATAGGTCAGACTGTTAAATAGATGCAGCATAAATCAATGAGAAGACAGGTAGAACTGGGACTTGCCCCGAGTGGTATTGGTACTCAGATGAGTGAGGTATTGCTAACTTTAAGATTTCCCACAAAATTCCTCCCTTTGTTCCATGCTCCAGAGGCAGGATTCAGAGTGGAGAAGGATGGCTTGTTTCAGGAAGAGAGAAGAGAAGAATTGCCGGTGAGCAAGGCAGACCAACAAGGTCCACACCCACTTATGACCACCATTGTTGAAACAGCAACAGCAGAAGCTGGGAAGGGGCTTAACAAGCCACTCCCTCCAATGTCTCCCCGGAGCCCTGAGGGCCCACGTTCAGCTGGAAGCTTGCTGGGCTTGATCAGCCTGCAGACTCCCTCAAGCTGTCGTAGCTCTCCAGGGAGAGGCTGATGGCCAGGACACTGATCTAGCTTCCATTAGCAGTTTGGGGTGCTGCATGAGGGAACCCAAATCTGAAGACGGGATCTCAAGGTCACCTTCAAGAACATCATTCACCTCTCTGGGTCTCACTTTTCTCATCCACAATATGCATCAGGAAATGACTTCATTCGCCTTTAGGAAGACTATACAGGGTAGCTCGCTGAGCACGTGAGGCCTGACTTCTAGAAAGTTCTCTAGAACTGTTCATTGTCATTTCATCATCAAAATACCCATTATCAAATAGAACCCAGGGGACTTCCAAGGGGCTCTAGACTTCATCAGGTGTAAGAACTTGTGGTTTTCTTCTCCTCCAAACTTTATAACTCGCCCTCATCACTTGGCGAATGAGGGACACTGGGACTCGGGCACTGAGCATCTTTCAGGTGCCAGGCAGTGCGCTGACCAGATGATGCATGCTGCCTCACTGAATTCCACCAGCACTGCGGAAATAGGGGTCACCGTCCTCTGTTTCATCAGCAAACAGGCACAGCAGCTTGTTGCCATCTCCAAGATAGCTGTGACAGGACAAGGGAGCTTCATTCTGTCAGAGTCCTTTCGGGCTGCTAGCACAGAGTCCTGCAGACTGGCTGATGGGTAAAGAATGCAGATTTATTGCTCACAGTTGTGCAACCTGGAAAGTCCCAGAAGAAAATACTAGTGGGTCCTGTCATCTGGCAAGCTCTAGGCTCTGTTTTCACAGCAAAGAGGTCAAATTCTGTGTCCACAGAGGTGACGGTGGAAGGGCCAAAGAAAGGGTTGAAGTGACTCCATGCAAGTCCTTTCATAGGATGCCTGCCTCCTCCCGCAAGTCATACTTCCCAGGGGTGCTGCGGTGGGCCAAGTGAGGGGGTGAGTGAGGGACAGGAGGATATCACCTGAGCCCCAGCAATTCCCTTAACTCCAGCTCCTCTCATGACATGGGCCTCGCGAGCCCAAGACCTGCCCTCCATGCCTTGAGGGCCAGCATAGATACCCAGCCACTGGAGGGAGTTGTTTGTAGAGGACAGTGACTGTGAGTTCCAGCAGCAAAGAAGTGTGCCCGGGCTCATCTCCAGATGTCAGGGGCAGAATGCTCACAGCCAGGAAGGGGCGGGGTAGGAGAGAGCAAAGCCCGTGGCTTTCTAGCAGTCCCTGCCCTGCTTCTCAGCACCAGATCTTCCTCAGCAGAGTCAGCAGGATCCTCCACTGCCGGGAGTCCAGCTCCAGCTGAGTTCCGAACTCGCGAAGGGTGTGTGGATGAGGCACAAAGAGGAAAGAAAGACGGACCGCTAGGATTTCATCATAATGGACCACGCGGGAAAGCTGTCCGCTTTATTTATACAGAATCAGTCAAACTCTGGCTCAGACTTTTTATGTCATGGTCAAGTGGGTGTTTCTAAAGATAACTCTGCCATTTGTTTCATCCTGGAGCCCTGGTTAGGAAAAAGTTCTCAATAGATGGTGCATATCAATCAGTAACACATTGCTACCACAATCCTCATTCTACAGCTTAGTCTCCAGTTAATCAAGGAAGGAAAGACTTCACAGGAGGAAGGACCTAAAGATCAAAGAAAGAGGGAAAGAATAGATTCCCACCTACACCTGGGGACAGAACACCCTTGATTAGCATATGGTCAATGGGGGAGGGAAAACCCTAAGTCCTTTGGCTAAAACAGTATCAGCAACATCAACTTCCAAGCTCACATTGGTAGTAAACATTAACTCTGCAGAGGCAGACAATGCCTAAATAGATTACAGTGTCCATGCAAAGGGGGGCAGAGCTGCATTCAGGAGGTTGTAGAGACATCCGCGGGGCCCTGCCAAACAGCGGGAAGTTCCTTGCAGCCCTGCCTGCAATGGAACAATACTCTTCACACCTTCCTGTCTTCCACACCCATCACACGTACCCCAGCACTCCATCCAGTCCAGTCCCAGGCACCATAGAGTCGGGAGCCAGTGCCCAGTTCAAGTTTCTGCAGACAAGGGAAGGCCAGTGAGGTAGAAAAATGCAATTTGCCATGTAAATAAACAAGCAAGCTGCCAGACAGGGCCTGCCGTAAGCTTCCTGCTTAAGATGAAGACAGCTTTCTTTGGCAATAACCAGCAGCTGGGGAAGCATCTCCACGCCAGGGGTCTCGGGTGGTCCCAACACATCCCTGCTGGGAGTGGCCGATGCTAAGGCAGGAAACTGGCAAGGAAGCTGGCACTGACAGCTGTGCCGAGACCTCCCAGGGAAGGACTCAGAGCTGCCCGGTTCCTGCGATGCAAACTGAGAAGCAAAAAGCTGTCAATGGTGCCAGCTTAGAAGGAGCCAAGGAATGGCCCACACCTGCCAGACTGTGTGAAACACAATAAAGCTAAGTTCTCAGGACAGCCACAAAGGCAGCGACTTCCGTGGAGAAGTCCGTTTCTCATGGAAAAACCTACCGGGACAGGTTGAGTAATTTCTGAAGTCGAATCCTTGGGACCAGAAATATTTTGGTGTTTGAATGTTCTTTAGATTTGGGCATCTTTGCATATGCAAACTAAAGTACTTTGGAGATGAGAGCCGCGTCTAAACATAAATTCATTTATATTCACGCATACCTTGTGTAAGGACTTATTCCAATATCCCACCTTGGACCCTGCGCCATTTCTTCTTCCTCACAGCTCACCGAAATTCGCGCCAGTCCAGCCATCCACCAATCAGATGTAACCTGGCATTCCACCTGAGAACCCCACCCCCAATCTTCCAGCCCCTTCCCCAACCCCGCCTACTCACCAATCATCCCCAGGCATTCACCTGCAGGCTCCAATCCCCTGGGGCCTGACCTCAATCCCTTCGAATCCCCGCCCCCCACACCTGGCAGACAAAAAGGCCCCGAGGTGCGGCTCGCTCTCTTCTTCTAGGCCTCCTCTTCCTTGCTCTTCCCCTCTCTCCTCCTTCTGGCCTCCCTTCCCCCCCTTCCCTTCCTTTTCCCCTTTTCCTGCCCCGCTGGAATAAACTTCCCGAGATATGTTGCATCTGATGATATCAGCTCACGGTAAAGAACCAGGTTGTGGGAATTAGCTGCGCGTAAGATATCATAATATCCTATGAGCTAGAACTAGAACTCCACCCTTTTAAAATAACTAACATTTGGTGCCATGACTGGTCGGTTTCCCCGGCACTTGGCCGCGTGGCCTTCTGACCTTCGGCCACTAGCGGGACCCGAACCATGAGAACTGCGATCTGTGTTAACTGTCTTCATCTGCGCCACCGAGACTCTCCGTCTCCATCCGCCCGCTGCTTCGTGAATTCATCTCCAACAGCCTGTTCCTGATTTTGCCCGCCAGTTCCAGAATTCTCTACCTCCACGTGGCCGTTCCTGAGTTCATCTAACTTGACCGTGCTAGCATCTGCCTCCATCCAGCAGCAACGTTGCCCAGACGTGTGCTCCCCTGTACTCCATCTCCACGTGGAGCACACGAGGCATTCCCCATCTTTCCGAATGCTAAGTTGTTGCATGCATACACTGTTGTAGGTAGGGTTCCCTTCCTCAGCCCTTGGAGTTTTGGGTTTGGCTTGGCATAGTTGCGCTCCTCCAAATAGGTCTGATTTTCCAATTTGGGAGCTTTTGGGAGACCGGTTCTGTAAACCCCGGCCCTGTAAACCCCAGCCCTGTAAACCCCGGCCGGGTGCCGTGTCTCTTAGCCCCTGAGCTGGAAGTTCCCCGACCACTGGGCTGCGGGGAACCCCTGTACCTCCGAGTTGGGTTGCTGGGATGTTAACGACTTCGGATATAGGCGGTGTTTTGGGATCTGGCTTGTCCCTTACGTAGGGGTGACGACCTCCTACAAGAGCCATCTTTTGCTGACCACTGGGTCCGACCCCTGGGTCGTTTTTATGGACCACCGGGTCCACTGTGGTAATCAGTCCTGAGTTGTAATAACGGGAGCTATTTTTTCATCGCCAGTTCCTCCCAACACCCCTTTGGGCTGTCTTCTAGCAAATTTAGACACCCTTCAATTGGCTCGTTATCTAAAACGTAAGACTCTAGTGCGCCTCTGTAATGCAGATTGGCCTCAGTATGCCCTAGCCAACTCCTCCAAATGGCCGATTCATGGCACTTTGGATCCGGGCATTCTTCGGAATCTAGCTGACTACTGTGTGCATTCGGAAAAACGGGGGAGGTTCCTCACGTGCACTCTTTCTACACTCTCCGTGCACGTCCCCAACTCTGAAGCTCATGTTCTCTCCACATTTTTCTAGCCATGAAGAAGGATACCCCAGTGCCGCCCTCCAGGGCTCTGCTGCCACCTACTATCCCCTCTGCAACTCTGGCCTCCTCTTGCGATTTTGACCCTGCCAACGAACCCCCTCCCTATCCCACCCTTGCGACCGTCTCTGTCCCCAGTACAGGAACTCCAGCCACAGACACGCGTCCTATCCCCCCATCCGCCATTTCCTCCAACCCTGACCCTCCGACTGGGGCTCCACCTACCTCCTCCAAGGCTCCACCCACCGCCCCACCCTCTGCTCCTAGTCCTCCCACCACGAGGTCCGGGACAGTGCCCTCCTACCCACTTCCTCTTCCTTGCCCAACCCCTCCCACCTCCCTCCCGCTCCAGTCCTTCCCGTCTGGGAGGTTGCGGGAGGTTGTGGGAGTTGATGGGATTGTTCGAGTCCATGTTCCCTTTAGCTTTGGAGATCTCTGCCAGATACAGCAAAGGCTGGGGTCATTTGCATCTGACCCCACAACCTTCATTAGAGAGTTCCAGTTCCTAACCCAATCTTATAACCTCGCTTATCATGATATACATACTATTATCACTTGTTCCCTTTCTCTAGAGGAGCGAAAGTGAGTCTGGGACCAGGCACGGGCACATGCAGACGAGACACACCACACTGACCCGTCACACCCACTGGGGGCAACCGCGGTCCCTGAGGAGGAACCCGATTGGGATTATAACACCCACAGGGGAATTCAACAACGTCATCATTCTGTCACGTGTCTTGTGGCTGGCCTGAAGAAGGCGGCGGTCTCTCTTAAGGCTATAAATTATAATAAGCTTTTGGAGGTTATCCAGGAGAAGCAGGAAAGCCCATCGGCCTTTCTGGACCGCCTTTCGCAGGCCCTTCTTCAGTATACCAACCTAGATCCTGAAGGTGACACAAGGTGCAGTGATGAAACCAGCGCCAGCGTAGCTTCAGCTGGAACAGGAGCCAGGGCTTGGGTCACCCTGCAGTGTTCCCTCTGAGTGCTGACACCAGGCCGGGTCGTCTGGCTGGCCTTGTGCTTCAGTGCCATGTGGCAGAATGGCTGGGCCGATCCAGCTGGGCCACGCTGCAGGACTGCAGGGTCTCAGTTCTTCTGGCTGCTTCTGTGCTCCAAGCAAGCCCACAGGAAGGGAACAATGGTTCTTCCTCCTGTGGAACACCCTAGAGATCCGGTTCAAGCAGCCTTGCCCTGAGATGTGCCCCCAGACCTTGTGTTGTGTGGCTCCGGTGCCCACCAGGCACTGGCAGGGCAGTAACTGTATCCTGCCCCATGCTTGTGCCCGCATCTGCCTCACCCTCATCAATGCATGGCCTAGGGCCCAGAGAGATCATTCATTGCGTTGAATAAATGTGAAAGGACTGTCCAGCAGGGGAACAAAGGGATGGCAAAGATGGTACCATCTGCTTGGGCTGGCCAGTTCATGGACCCTGCTGTCTTCAGCATCCCACACCAGGCCCAGGCAAGCTTCTGCATCTTAGTCTCACGGCCATCCTGTGCTCCGTCCATGATTATCCCCACTTGCTAATCTTACCCTCCTGTAGGTCTGTAGTATGCCCCAGGGAGTTTCTGTATGCAGGCACACATGCATGCTCCCGTTTGTGACTCTCATTCATGTATTGAGAGTCCACTCTGCACCAGGCACACACAGCAAAGAAGAAAGCCTGATACTGATCCGATCTATTTAAATCTTTGTTTTTGTTCATTGTGTATCATTTGGATTAATTTTTGAATATTGCATGTTTGAATATTGCATTGAAATATTGCTGTTGATTTCTGATTTTTTTTTTTGCTTGTTTGTTTTGGTTCTCCTTAAATGTTGTCTGTGAGGCAAGCTCTTCCTCCCCATCACCTTCCTCCTGGCTGCAGTGGAAGGACCACAGGGAGTCCAGGAGGGTGACTGTGAGGGTGTTTGCAGGAGTCACAAATCATCCGCATATTTGGCACCATGGTCAACCAGAAGCTGCAGGACTTTGAGGAGGAGGTAAAGCCAATCTGGAACATGGTGACGGAGGCCACCCTTTCCCAGTAGCCCACGTACTGGGTGGTCCCAGGCATCCTGGTCCCAGCGAGACCTGAGTGTGGAGAGGCTCTTGGGAGATTTACCCACCACCAATCATAGCATTCTTATCAATCAAGCATTCCTTTGCATTAATCTTCCTTTCATTCCTATCCTCCTTCTACATGGCACAGAGAAGGCACTGAACCCTGTTGCTGAAGCTCGTTATATTCAGAACTTCTTTCTGCTCTGTGGCGTACTAGAATTGGCTTCCATGCCCTGTAAAACTGGTTGTTCAATTTTGCAAGCTGGAATGGACATGGACACCATGGAAATTGCCAAATTCTGTCATTTCTTCCCTTTTTTACTTTTTGGGGAGCCAGTTTACCAGCACAGATCTACTTTCTCCCTCCTTTTCCTTAGCAGGCGCTAAGTTCAGTGGGCTTACACAGTGATACGTGCCGGCAGGAGGGAACTCACACCTGCCTCTCAGCTGTGGGCTCTCCAGCACCCCGGGGGCACCGTATGGTAGACGAGCTACATTCTCTCTGGTCTTCAGCTCTGTCCCTCCATCTTTCTCCTGGAGTCTCCTGAGAGCCATGCCCTGGAGAGGTGTCCAAAAGGGCAATGGCTTGAGTTTGTCTTAGTCACCTCCCAACTCGCAAAGCCACAGCAGTGTCAGGGGAAAGTTAGGAACTGCCCCTGCCATGTGTGGGCCAGACATAGAGCGTGTCACACGTACTCTACCACCTGTGAAAGCCCCAGATCCACAGGTCCTTACACCCAGAGATGACTGGCCTTGCCTGGCCACCACACCTTGCACCTCATGCCTGCTAATATTCCGCAGCCTCAGACTAGAAGACCCTTGGCTAAAGATCTCTTCATCAACCATTTTAGGGGTAGGTGGGAAGCCTGGGCCTCCATCAGCTGACCTTCACTTGACTAAACATCTCTGTTCTACATCAATTTTGGTCAGCCTCAAAGGATACATAAGGGCAATTCTTACTATCACTGTGTAATGATCCCATTATGAGATCACATCTGTACCTAGCGTGGAAGGCAAGGTGATTTGTCACATCTATTTTGGTTGCTTTTGTGGCCCAAGGCCAGTTTCAGAAGTGGCAGCATTCTGAGAAGGGAAGTCACTGAGCCAAGGTCACCTAGCTAATGAGTGATAGGATCCCAGAAATAGAATCCCAGTCTGCTCCAGCCCAAGTCCTCAGCAGGAGACTCAGCGCCGCCTCAAGCCTGGGCTTCCTGATCGCCCCTCTGTCCCAACAAACCAAATTGTCTTTGTTTGCTCCTGCTTCCCTCTGTCCTTCCACAGACACTGCCAGAGCCTCTTGGTTGTGTTAGACGCTGCACTGAGATGGCACATGTGGCCTTCGCCCTCAGGATGAGGACAAAATGCCATTACTAGCATGGCCTCCTGAGTCATGACTGGAAAGTCACTTGTCTCTATATTCTAGGGACTTATTTACACTTTGTTGAAAGGCAGAGAGAAAGAGTGAGACGGAGAGCAGGAACAGAGTGGGATTTTTTTGCTCCCCTGGCTCACTTCTCAAATGCCCGTAACAGCCAGAACTGGGGAAGGATGAAGCAAGCAGCTTGTCACTCAATCTGGATCTGCTACGTGGAACCCAGGATCTGAGCCGTTAGCAGGAAGCTGACCAGAAGCACAGGTGCCAGGACTCGAACCAGGCTCTCCAATGTAGGATTCAGGATGCCATCCTAGCTTCTGTGCCAGATGCTTGACATGAGGAAAGTCTGTTTCAAAGATGCCTTCCCTCTGCCCATTTGACACTAATGAAAAATACCGCCTCACAACGACAGACATGCTGAGAATCAGAATCAGATGCATATTCCTGAATAAAAGACCCTCTTCGGACCGTAACAGGAAGATTCAAGACAGCTGTCTGCCCAGGGGTGAAGTCAGGTGAAGGCTGAATGAGGCTGGACAAAGAGGAGCGTTTGTGAGTCAGACACTATCTACCCCGCGTCACCTGCTCACACCCAGTGCCAAGCTTCCCAGTCATATCTAATTGCTTTTCAAAGCACCTTTCTTTCTTCTTGGTTCAGAGATCCCCTCAGCTACAATCTTCACAGCTAATATTTACTTCCCTAACAAGGACAGTCTAGTGGCGATCTAGATTTTTTTTTTCTTTTAAGTCATTTCAAGTAGCTGATAGAACAACAGCCCTAAAAGGTTGAAGTCATATCGTCGCTGTCATCGCCATCAGCACCCTGAGACTAATACTGTCATTTCCATTGTCATTATATAAAGAGCATGGAGGGCAAAGGCTGTGACTTTCCGCACCAAGATGCCTTGCCTCATGTACGCATTCATTTTCTACAACCAATTATTCTGGGGCAGGAGCCCATATTCGTTTGTAATGTGAATAATTAGCCTTATTGATCTGCTTCCTCAGATGGCATTTCCTTAGAGGATGACACGTCCCGTCTTCATTTGCGCTGGGCCAGGAATCAATGACCGTGTTGGTGTCCAGCAGCTCCAAGGGCTAGAATCGGGAGCGAGGGGATTGATGCTGCGCACGTACAAAGTGTTTCAGGGTGTGTCGGATTACGTGGCGGCCACCTGGGGGAAAGGAAAAGTGACATTTTAGTCAAACAGCATTTATTTAATTTCTGCTGTTAATTTTTAAAACTCCACCTCCTTATTTGAGAAGCAAAGAGGAGGAGACGTGAAGGGAGAGAGAAGAGGAGAGGGAGAGAAATGCATTTCCCTGGATCACTGGCCCAAATAACCACAGTGAGGATGAAGCCAGGGTCTCCACACGGCTGCCAGGGACCAACTGCCTCCACGAATCAGCTGCTTCCTCCCACAGCCCATCTTAGCAGGAAATCAAGAGCTAAAGCCTAGAGTTAAACCCAAGTAACCTGACACATATAAGGGCATCTTAATTTGCATATTAACCACTAGACCAAATGCCTACTCTATGCTATTATCATTCAACTAAGAAATTAAGTAAATTTCTGTTATATTCTCTGAGCATCCCTCCATGTTAAAGAGACATTGTAGAAAAATGTTGGGCCCAGTGTGGTAGCCTAGTGGCTGAAAGTCCTCGCCTTGCACCCACCGGGATCCCATGTGGGTGCCAGTTCTAGTCCTGGCAGCTGCACTTCCATCCTGCTCCCTGCCTGTGACCTGGGAAAGCAGCAAAGGATGGCCCAGGGCCTTGGGGCCCTGAACCCACATGGGAGATCTGTAAGTCAGGCTACTGACTTCGGATGGGCACAGCTCCGGCTGTTGCGATCACTCAAGTGCATCAGTGGAGGGAGGATCTTCCTCTCTGTTTCTCCTCCTCTCTGCATGTCTGCCTTTCCAATAAAATATATCAATCTTTATGAAAAAATGTCAACACATGCAGATTTTGCCAATGTTGTTGGACAAATCATTGCCCTCTCTGAGCCTTGCTCAGTTTGGGGACACTTGCTGTCAGTCCTTGGCTAGCGAAATTGGGTCCAAGGAGGCTTATCTGTGCCCACCCCCCTTATCTCATCCGTGAGGGTTTTCCCATCGTGATCTGAAACCTCCCCAAACGACCGTCCTACATATCGTCACACTGAAGATCAGGCTTCCGCGCATGAACTTGGGGCCATGCAGACACTGAGTCGTTAGTAACTCCATAGGACACTTGACAGTCAGAGGCAGCACCCAGTGGAAGCAGGAGGGCCTTCTTAGCGTCGCCCGCTACAGCCCCAGCAGAACTGGGGAATGGTACATACCCAAAGTAGGGATCACAACCAACATTAGAAAAAACATTTTCATTTCTTAACATAAAATGAAAAATAATTTTATAAAATACTTTAAACACGAAGAAAACAGAACAATAAAGGCAAAATATGAGCCCATGTCTATACTCAGGTGGTCATTCCGTACTATGTGTGGGCGGCTAGTCCCAGGGCAGCTGATTCTTAGATAGCAAGCTCTGGAGGTGCTCAAGTCCCTTCTAAAGTAGCACAGCACTTGTGTGGAGGCCTCACACCCTATCCTGGATGCTGGGCCTCAGTGAGGGGTAACTCGTAGCAATTTCCATCATGTGACTGCCATGTATTCCTTGGCCAATAATGGTGTGAAAAATAGTCTACATGTATTTGGGATGGACACAATCTTTTCCATCTGTGGTCGGTTGAGTCTGAGGATGCAGGACTTACCGATGTTGAGGACACAGAGTGTCCTGTTATCTTTCCCTTTTAGCCCCCATTTCCTATGGCAAAATAGGCTGTTCCAGTTACAACTGTCAGAAGCCAAAGGCAGAGTCTCCTGGCCTATGTGACTGAGAGTACAGGAGCGGAGGGCAGCATCTGGACGCTGGGTGTCTCTTTCGTTGTCCCAAATCTGCCTGCATTTCTCTGCCTCCCTCTCTTGCATGAGCCTCAAGATGCTCCCAAGTATATGTGCCTGTGACGCTGAAGGGAGGAACTCCTGGCCAGAGGTTTTCTCCAATGTCCAGCTGGCCTGATGGAAACGAGCAAGATCAGCACGGGTAGATCTGCCCGGTGAATGAGCCAGCAAGGGCGTGGAGCTGCATGGCCTCCCTTCTCCCCCCACATCACCCCTCTGATGAACTCAGCACCAAGATGCTCATTTTACACATGAAAGAGGGGGGCCCAGATGATTGGCACAAGGAGACCCGAAGACTCCTGAGTAGCTTCTCTGGGCTCACTCACTCAGTAAATCATCATATATTTAAAAATCAGCACGAAGAAGAACAAAGCTGGGAGTGAGCATTTGCAAACATAAGCATTTGCCGGTAGCATTGTGATCTGGGTGACAAGTGCAGACTCACACCTACCCTGCCCTTATTCAAGTGCATCAGGAATGCCCCACTCGACCCACGCGCCTGTGGATCCCGAGCCTGGGCAGGATTCCTCCAGGGAGGACCCAGCACTGCTCCTCCAGAAGTGCACCCAGTGTGCGATTCCAACCCCACCCCCGAAACAGACCATCTTGAAGTCACCAAGCTGTTTTCTGAGAAGTATTTATTTTTTCAATAGATATGCAAGTATGTATTTTCTAAAACAAAGTCAACACACACTTATTGCAGAAATTGGGGAAGATGCATGAAGACATGGAAAAGGACATAAATAGTAAATATAATTGCCACTCCCTGGGACAACGGCTGGTAACATTTTATCTGATTTCTTTAACCTTTCCTTTATTTTCTCTTATGCGTGTGTCAATACCTTGTACTTTCTCTTCCTCCACCTGTTTTACAAGTGCGCCAAGCTTTTACTACCTCTTGTAAATATTGACCTCTTGAAATTCTTGAGCCTGGCGAGACACAGGCCCTGTCCAGGAAGCATCCTTTGCTACATTGATACGGAGATCGCTGTGGTTTTAGGAGACCTTTTTGTAGAGTCTATGGTTATTTCACAGGACATTAAGCCCTCACAAGGTGTTTCCACTCCTTTCATAAGGCGCTGCTGCAGGCAGACAGCACAGAGCAGCGGGGCGCTGTCTGGGTGTCTGTTTGGGCTCACAGACCCAGCACAGCGTGTTCCGACTTCTCATTTGAGAAGCGGGTTGCTTGGGGCACTCAGCACCGGAAGTAAATCAATGCAAAAATAAAGCATGAGTTCTAGAATATGAGGAAATGAGGTCCCGTGAGGCTGCGGGATCGGCTTGTTTCTTGGCAATTATTCGAGAGAAACTGTGCTTTCCGGTGTGCTTTCCGGTTCTCGCCTTAGACTCCAATTTTTGCAGACAGGGGAGTGGAGTGAGCATTGCAGGATTCGTCAGAGCTTGCAAGATGCCAAGTACAAAGCACCTGCTCTTTGTGCTTAGAGCTGCTGAACTTGGCTCGGGGGTCAGAGGGATCCGCTGGGGAGCGGGTGGCTCCCGGGCACTCAGGTGAAGCTGATACTTCTAAATGAATCGTTTTGATGGATGAATGAAATTTCCAACAAGTGAAAAGACAGGGAAGGAGAAGGGAGGGAGGAAATCCAGCGCTCATCAAGAGTGTCTATGGAAAAGTCAGCAGACCTGGCCTTCTGCAAAGCACTTTATCTGTGGTCTTGTGGGTTGCAGCAGGGGAATCGGTATAGAGGCTCCCCAGGCAGAGCTGGCCTTACTTTCCACTTGTGGCTGCACAACTGCGGCCTCAACAACGCTTGGGAAGGAGGCTGAGCGCCACCTCTCCCGGAAGGCTCAGGTATGTGGATCTTGTCAATCCACCTGCTACATGGACACATTCAGGGATTCAAGGACCGAGAAAGTGACCCCATGCTGCGTAATGCTGGGACAGTGAGACAGCTGCCTCCTCCCCGGACTCAGTGCACCCCCAGCGTGCACACAGAGCTTGTCATTTCATTGTCAGGACTGACAGCCTTTAATGGGGCACAGGAGACCCCTTACAGATAGTGCAAACCTCCCTAAGCCTCACCACCACCACCCCATCATTCACCCCTGCACGCCAAGGAAATTGCAACCTCCAAACGCCCAGCTTCCTCCCGGGGGTACATGTGGACCTTGACAGGCTCTGTGGACCTGCAGCCTAGAGCCCTGCGGACAGGAGAGGGTTCCCTGCTTGAAAATGCCCCTTCCACACTGTTGATGCTCCCTACCACCCTGCTGTGTGTGCCCAGGTTCCTCCTGCTCACCATGTAGACGGCCCCATGTCAGTGGAGAGCCTCTGAATGGTCATCACCCTCAAGCACTACCCAAAAGTGGCACTTTGAGCAGAGCTTCCCTTGAAAGCCCATGGAGCTGACTGCTGTGTGCACCTGCCTTGCTCACTGGGCAGTGGGTTCCCTGACAGCAAGGCTCAAACCTGGTTCTTGCTCTCATTCTAGATGCTCTCATACGCTCCTAGGTGCAGCAGGGCTCGAAGCCGTGGGGAGGTGAAGTGTGGTGTAGCACCCGCTCTTCTCTGAACAACCTTGGCCTGGATGTCTTTCAGTGCCTGGCAAGGAGGGGCATTCAAAGGCCCATTCTGGAGACTGTCAGGTGTACTGAGCCTTTCACTCTGTCTCTTCATTCTGCTGCTTCCGAAGCCAGGCATATGAGGTTCGGTAGTCTCTCCAGGTGACTACTTGCACCAGCCAAGCTAGGGCCCACACCCCTCCACCTCCTGGTCCACCACTGTGCACATGCCCCAGTCATCCACCACAGGGACAATTAAGGACAGTCCTTGTACTGCCTGAAACCTGCAAAATCATCCCAGCTGAAACTGAGCTGGCTCCTCCCCAGGAACCCCCTCTTTCCAGGCTACTGTAGTGCATCCTTACATGGAGCAGGCTGTCCTTCCTCTGGGGACCTTTGAATAACTGATCCTCCTGCTCACTGCGCATAGGAGCAAAACACAATATTTGGACCTGGCAAGATAGCCCAGTGGCTAAAAGTTCTCACTTTGAATAGCCTGGGATCCCATATGTGCACCAGTTCTAACCCCCGCAATTTCACTTCCCATCCAACTCTCTGCCTGTGGCCTGGGAAAACTGTCAAGAATGGCCCAAAGCCTTGGGACCCTGTACCCATTTGGGAGATCCAGAAGAAGCTCCTGGATCCTGGCTTTGGATCGGCACAGCTCTGGCCATTGCGGCCACTTGAAGAGTAAATCAATGGACGGAGGATCTCTCTCTCTCTGTCTCTCCTCCTCTCTGTGTATCTAACTTTCCAATAAAAATAAACAACTCTTTTAAAAAATATATGGCAATATTCAAGTACCCTATAGCCATTTTAAGGTGTACAGCAGCTGGTTCTGTGTATAAACTAAAATTGAAATGTCAATGAAGTAGTCACAGATGTGGTTAAGAACTTGCATTTTTAAACATATTTGTTACTCAATACCATGTCAATTAATTCCATAATGCTGTAAATTATTGTTGATGTTATGTTGTGGATTTTAATTGATCAGGATGATACTCTGCCAGCTCTACCTTCAGACCAGAGATGGTCTCCCCAAGAAACCGTTGAATTTATCTGGACAATAAGATGCTGGACTCTATGCTTGCAATGAAAGAATATTGATTCAATTTGAACTGTAATACTGCACCAAGATGGAGGAATCCACCATGGGGGGAGGGCACAGCGAGGGGTTGGGGGAATCCCAGAGCCTTTGAAACAGTGTCACATATGCAATGTAATTCATAAAAAAATTTTTAAATATGACAATATTTATACTAACAAATGATACAATAATAAATAATTAATAGCAAAGTAACACTAATAGAAAAATAACAAGTGATAATGACAAAAATAACAAATCACCCTTTTTACATCGTTAAGCAATGTTAAGTTTCCTTGACTGTAAGATGGAATAATAGCAAGACTGACTGCAGAGGATGCCAGCAAGTGGTCCATGACCTCATCTGTGTGCAGTGGCTGCATGGTGCCCAGGGCATGGTCGGGGCTGTGTCTGCACACGTTTCTCCTGTCATCGTAATTCTACTTACCTTGAGACACCAGGACAAGGAGATGCTGTGAGGTTAAGACTGGGGAGGGGGGAGGAGGAGGACAGAGGAACGTGATGGGTGGGACCGGGCCCAAACAGGCCAAGGCGTGGTGCAGGGGAAGGTTCACCCTGGAAATGAGAACCTACACTCGCCATTCACCCAGGCTGTCCTGCCCCAACCTGGGCTGACATGCCACTGAGTCCCAGCTCCCTGGCCTTTAGTGAGTTTCTGCAAGGAGAGCGAGCCCTCACAAAGCTGTTCTCTTCCCCAACCACCTTCCTCCACACCAGAGGACTCCCGGCCCTCCCAGGCTGCTTGTTAACATCTTAGTTTCCAGACACTGCATCTCACATGGATTAATTCTACTGCTTGACAGATTCATGGCCCCAATTTCCTGCCTCCACTTCTTTTTAACTTGTAAAGACACTCATTTAGTTATTCATTTACCTGTTTACTTACTTACCTACTTACTTACTTGTTGGAAAGGCAGATTGAGAGAGAGAGATCTGCCATCTGCTGACTCACTCCCCAGATGGCCACAGTGGCCAGGGCTGAGCCTGGTAGAAGCTAGGGCCAGGGGCTTCATCCTGATGCCCCACATGGGTGCAGGGACCTAAGCACTTGAGCCATCTTCTGCTGTTTTTCCCAGGGACATTAGCTGGGAGCTGACTTTACCCGTTATGTTACAATGTCAGGGCCAATTATGAAACCATCTGTGCTCACTAGGGATAGTAGGAAATTCGAGAAAATGTAGAAAAACAAAATCAGTAGTCAAATATGATCCCAGGGCCCAGCGAAGTGGCCTAGCGGCTAAAGTCTTCGCCTTGAACATGCCAGTATCCCATATGGGCGCTAGTTCAAATCCCCGCAGCTTCACTTCCCATCCAGCTCCCTGCTTGTGGCCTGGAAGAGTGATCAGGGATGGCCCAGGACCTTGGGACCCTGCACTCTCGTGGGAGACCTGGAGGAAGTTCCTGGCTCCTGGCTTCAGGTCAGCGCAGCACTGGCCATTGCAGTCACTTGGGGAGTGAATCATCGGATGCAGGATCTTCCTTTCTGTATATCTGACTTTGCAATAAAAAAAAAAAAAAATCCCAGGGCCATGTGTAACAGCCAGTTATACTTTCTGTTCAATTTGTTTTTCTCTACTATATATAAATATATAATGATGGATATGTATCATATGCAATTATAAAATGTCTATTTTCCTGTGTTAAATATGAGGGTATTTTAAATGGTTGCACAATCATCTGTCATTTGAATCTATTGTAATTCTCCTGCTTATTTCTTATTGGACACTTTTTCATTATTTTAAAACCACTGAGATGCATGTCATTTGCCTATTTTTGTGGAGTGATATGTTACAATCAAATTCATTGTAAAAAGCTAGAAAAATGTAAAACTCCTACCAAATTATATACTCATTGAAAGAATTGTGCAATCTTGTTTATTTACTCCTAGTTCAATTGCTAATTTAATGGATGCTAAGTGATGTTTTTATTCCTCCTTTTATATGCTTGTCTTTAATTTTTATGTGCTTAATTTTTTTGGCAATATGCACTCCTTTTCTACAAACATTGCTCAATTCATTTCTCTTTGAAGTGGTTTCACTTATTAATTTCTATGAATTCTTTGTGCATTAGGGCTGGAAGACTTTTCTTTGAATATAGAAATGTTCTTAATGATGTTCATAGAATATAATGACAAATTTAAAAGATTTTGATTTTGATTTTTTTTTTTTTGCACCAAGACGAATCTATCTTTAAACTCTGTTTTTCTGTGGATGTTTTGAAGTATCCATGTGTGTGTGTGTGTGTGTGTGTGTGTGTGTGCGTGTACATCTGTGCCTGTGAGTTCACGAGTGTAGCCCTTGTTTAATCTGATTCTTACGTACTCAGAGCCTAGCAGGTGCTGGTATATAGTTAGCCATCAGTTGATCTGGGAGGGACCATAGTACTGATTTTGGAACCAGGATGCTTGGATTGAAATCTTAGTTTCACCATTCCCTTGCCGGGCAGTGGGTTCGCTGCTCTGTGACTTCTTTGGTGTCAACACAATACAGGATTTTTGTGCCATTGCCTGCTGTGAAGAGTAAGTGCATTCTTACATGGGGGAGATCACTTCATGCTCTCGGGCAACCTTGGGTAAATCACCCCAACCTCTGTGGCTCGTGTCAGGCAGTACTTCCATGGTGTGTAATTCCCTGGGCTGGCTGGTGTGGAGTTGGACTCAGTGGAGTCGCAGGACAGTTGTCTTGCTCTGTACAAGCTTTGGCTGATCTGGCTGGCCTCAGTCATGAGTCCGTGATCAGCAGCTTTTCTGGATGTAGGCTGGCAGGTGCACGTTGCTACATAAGGTTTCATCCTCTAGTGCATGGCCTAGGCTGATTGGCATGGTGCTAGCAGGCACGCATATGTATGTGCGCGTATGTGTGTATGTGTGTGTGTGTATACCACAACCCTGTTAGCCAAGGTGAATTCACTGGGCAATGCCAGCTTCAGTGTAGGCAGGCCATCAGCGTGGCAGTTGCATCCAAATAGGGAACAGGTATGGGTAAGGTGGGCCCTGGCTATAGTCAACATCTCGTTCTACAAGGCTCCAACTCTATTGGCAAGGAGATCCCTGTTCTGCAGAGGATGTGGGGACCCAGCAAAATGCAGTGGCATGTGGCCCTTTTACATAGAGAATCAGGGTAGCCCCCACACATAGCACGTGGCTTGGGATCTACAACTGCAGTGCTGTCCCTGATGGCCTGTAGACACCTGCTACAGAACCCACTGAGAATGTGGAAGATCTGCGCATGCTCATGTGCCTTGCATAAAACAGCATTCAGTTTACACAGACTCTGATCAGCCATTATAGTGCCCACTATGATAGCAATGGGATGTGGACAGTTACCACACTGCATCATATGGCCAGCACAGATGCAACTTGTTGTTTTCAAATATTCTCAGCTGTGGTCATTTGACTCTGGATGAGGGACCCACGAATACAGAGAAACTGGTTTCGAACCCTGCTATCACCCAGTGAGTGCTGTAGATGTTCCTCCCCATGGTTACCTAACTTCCCCCACTCTAAAAGCAGGGGAGCAAGGGTGCTTCCTCCATCAAGTTGCCAAGGGGTGCACGAGGTTGCACACAGGAACAGTGGGCAGCACAGCCCGGCTTGCAGACATCTCTGCCTGCGCCTGGCCCTTCTGTGTTGAACACAAGCCAAGCTGTGGGTATTCCCATTTGGCCATTGCCTCTTTCAGTCTCTTATAGGGAACAGATAGACTACCTAGTCTAATAAAAAAAAAAAAAAAAAAAAAGCAGCCAGCTCCTTGCTTCCGTTCTGGGAAAAGCAGTGGAAGATGGCTTAAGATTTTGTATCCTGACTACCCACAAGGGAGAGCTGAATGAAATTCCTGGCTTCTGGCTTCATCGTAGCCATTTGAGGGAGTGAAGCAGTGGAAGCAGTGGATGGAAGATTCTCTCTCTCTGTAGCTCTGCCTTTGTAACAAATAAACAAACCTTTAAACAATGGTATTGAATTCCTAGTATTTGGTGGATGCTGGATGCTAGCACGATAGCAGGTACAGACACAGCTGTTTTTTTCACATAGCTTGCTATGCTTGGGACAGTCACTGGGCGGTTAGTGAAATCCACTTTGAAAAACTCACATTTGGGCTGGGACCTGAAGGAGGAGAAGGCAAGAAAGCCACCAGCGGGAAGAGGAACTGGGGCAAAAGCTGTGGGCAGGACCGGCTGGCGTGGGCAAGAAGAGCCAAGCGTAAGAAGGCGCAGCATAATGAGCACTGTGCCCAGACAGGACTTTGAGCCAATCGGGCAGATTCTATCACAGTCCAGCTCTTCTCCCTCAGTGCTGTGTGACGTTGAGAAAGTTAACCTCTTGACTGTGCCTTGAAGTCCTCCTTATGAAGAGCTGCCAGCTTGCGGCAACATCCCCGGTGAATAAGCCTCCTTCATGCAGCTCACACAGTTGTGTAGGTTGTGGACTTTGCAGTCCCACCAGCAACACCAGGACGAGGCTGCTGGAGGACCGTGAGGCCCAGAGGCCTGGGGGTCTGGCACCGGGACCGACCAGCCCTGCTTTCTGCTGAGGTTGGCATCACTCCAGAGCTCAGTTTTGCCAGGACCCAGAACACTGGGAAGGGACGTGAGGGACAAGTATCCGTGCACAGGCTCCTCGCAGACACTGGCAGTCTCAGCCAGCACAGCCTTGGGGACAGGCTGCCAAGATGATGAATGGCAGGCAGGCCAGAGAAGAGCTTGAGAGCCGAGGGCTAATTGGCTTGGGCTAGACTCTTGACTGGAGGCAGCCGTGCAGATAACACTGCCCTGTGCAAGGGAGATAAGATAGACACCGACTTGGAGCCATGCTGGGACTTGACAGCAGCCTTGAGTGTTGGGCAGCAAGCTTGTGCCCTGTGCTGTTCTCAGTGCCTCATATGGTCACCTAGGCATCGCTCACCACAGGCCCACAGCATCAGCAGGGCCGCCTCCTGCATTGTGCAGGATGTGTGGGTCAGGAGTATGTTCCCAAGCAGGTGTAAGTGAACCGGACTGACAGACACTTGGACAAAGAGGACTTTAGCTTTAATACCTAGGCGGAAGTCAGGATGGGCTGGGCCCTGGCTACTTAAACTTGACATCATAGGCCCAAATCCCTTTTTGTTGTTTCCTCTGCCGTTCCTCCCGGTTGCCACTTTGCCTCATGCTGATTGCTTTGTTGTCACTAAGTGGCTGCTGTTGGTCCACCAATTACATCCACAACGGTGGCCTTCCTAGTTGCAGGTGAGGTTGGAAAAAAGGAAATACTACATAATAAGTAGGATGCTCATATTTAACTAGGGACATTGTTGACACGGAGGACGGTGGGTGTTGAGTGGACACTTAACATCTCTGGGCTGCACCAGAGGCTTAGGGTCGGGTGGCACGGGAATGCCGCAGAACATGCCCCTGTCTGCCCTCATGCTAGCTGCAGGAGCCTCAATGCCAACAGCACCTTCCAGAACTTCTGAGTCTGGAAGAGGGTATCAGCTTCAAGTGAGGGGTCCGTGATTCACAGCTGCCATATGCAGAAGCGACTGAGCCAGGGAGATTTTTTAAAAAAGATTTATATTTTATTTTTATTGCAAAGTCGAATATACAAAGAGAAAGATCTTCCGTCTGATGATTCACTCCCCAAGTGACTGCAATAGCCAGAGCTGTACCGATCTGAAACCAGGAGCCAGGAACTTTCTCCAGGTCTCCCATGTGGGTGCAGGGTCCCAAGGCTTTGGGCCATTCCCAACTACTCTCCCAGGCCACAAGCAGGGAGCTGGGTGGGAACTGAAGCTGCGGGAATTTGAACTAGCGCCCATATGGGATCCTAGCACATTGAAGTGAGGACTTCAGCTGCTAGGCCACCACACTGGGCCCTCAAGGTAGCTTTTGTGTTTCCTGGTTTCTGAGTACAGACCAGAAGTATGGGGCAGGGACAAGGAAGGTGGTCTGTGTCAAGCAGAGTAGAAAGAGAGCATCCCTGGGGACCACTCCCTTGGGGACTCAATGCCCTCACTCCCTGGGCACCATGTGGATATGTACCCACTGGCCCAACAGAAGGGAGACCACTGCTCCACTTTCCTCCATAGCCTGGCCTCAGGTTAGCTGTCCCCTTTCCTTGCCTCACCCAGTCTGCCCTTTCAGCCCTGCTCCCTGGTCCCCCTCCATGACACACTACCCGTTTCCATGTCCCTCCCTCAGGCTCTGAGCCTGGGCTCACTCAAGGGCAGGGGACTAGGGGATGGAGAGTGTGGGTATAGGCTGAACCAGAGAACGGAAGCTACCTCTCTCACTCTCAGCCCCTCTCCCACTCTCTGTAATTCTTTCAAATAAATTTAAAAACTTGAAAAAAAAAAAGAACAATTACACCTATCAGCTCATAAATTCTGAAATGGCTTGCAAGTTAAATGTAGTGCTCCCAAGTTACAGCAGAAGACGGCTTGCACAGCTTTTCGGATTACTCAGGCAGTGAACAGTTCAGGCATACTCCGACCAAGCTGAGCCCGCTCTTTAGTCCACACCGTAGTAGCCTGCACCCTTCCACCTATGGACCTACCCTCCCTCCCGCGGTGCTCACTTCGCTCCACCCTGTGATGTGCTAGGGAGCCCTGAGGTTAAGGAAGGCGAACGTGGGCATTGATTTACCTCTGTCGCCCCCATTGTCTCAGGACAGTGGCACTGTCCACACAGTTCAGAAGGAACAGCAGGAAGCAGCCCAAATCTCTGATTTTTCTGCTTCTTATAAAAACAGATGTGGTCTGTTACCACATATCTGTGCAACACATGTTGGCTTCTACTGACTTTTATAAAAGCGCATCTCTTAAAAACACATGTGACCCTTCTCTTGGTTTTTTTTTTTTTTTTGGTCCAACTTTAAAGGTGGGACCAATGAGGCAAGCAAGGGGCACATGCTCTCTCACGATGGCCACCCCAGGAAGGACCCAGGACATGAGGCAGGAGGTGCAGGCCATCTTATGCCTCCTTCTAGCTGATGCCCCACTGCACTGTCCAGAAAGGAAGGAGAACAATGGGACAAGAAAGAGAAGGGGAGAAAGTATGGGAGAGAGGCTTAGGTCGTAACTACTCACCTCTTCCTTTCTCAAAAAGCTCCAAGGATGGAGTCCAGCTTCATGGCACAGTGAATTAAGCTTCTACCTGCAACACCAATATGCAGTATCAGTTCCAATTCCAGTCCTGGCTCTTCCTCTTCTGGTCCAACTCCCTGCTAATGTTCTTTAAAAAATGAACACAAGATGGTCTAAGTACCTGGTTCCTCCCCCCTTGTGGGACGCCTGAGCACAGCTCCTGGACTTTGCTTCAGCCTGGCCCAACCATGGCAAGTGAGGACAGAAGACTGCGTCCTCCGTGTAACTCTGACTTGCAAATAAATGAATACATTTTTAACAAAACTCCAACAATATTAATATTATTGACATTGAAATACCTGTGAGCAGAATAATCTATCCTGTTTCAACCCTTACTCTCTGGGAAGATGCCTGACCGTGCCCCAGGAAGGAATTTATACTTTATATAAAGTGCAGTGGCTAAAGTCACAATTCTGGGGTTCTATGAGATCCAAGACAGAAGCCGGGGACAGGAGACAGAGCCTGGGTGTCATGCCAGCTCAGTGCCAGGTGCTTCTATGACCTATGATTCCCCTGAGAGTTGGTTATACCCACTGTAAAAGGGGCTCAGGGGAAGCGTCTCCCACATCACCCTTGCTCCACTTGCTTGGTCCTAAGATCACCTCGTCCCCTTTTCCAACAGGGTGACATCCCAGAGACAGGATGTCCCTCAGTCCCCAAGTCACAGACTTACGCCAACACAGAGCAGAAAGTGTCCAAGCTCAGCAGAATGGACTTCAAAGCCTCCTCGGGCAGCTTGTAGCTCACCGGAAACATGCAAGTTCTGCCACACCTGTCCAAAAAATCAATATAAAGGGTTAGACTGCAGTGAAGGTTCACGCATTGCAGATGTAGCTACATCAGAAGGCCACAGGTGAGGACTCCAGTCAGGGCCAGCTCCGGGATGAGGTAATAGGAGGCAGCAGGTACAAACACCTGCAAGGCCTCGGGCAGTGTCTGGGAATGGCCACCTCTCCAATGGGACCCCCTGAGCGCCTCTCCTGCCCCTGTCTTGTTCAAGCTCATGGTATAGATGGGCTCCTGAGACTGCCCAGCTATGGGCCACAGCAGCTTGGATCCTCTTCCTGCACCTCCGCTGAGATTCTTAGAAGTCCAGATAACATCACAGCTTTCACACCTGACACACTCTAGTGCTTTGGACATTGTGTTGTCTACTCTCCCCTGAGCCAGGAGAGTCTGAGATGACCAGTTCTGGATGAACCCTGTGAACCTGTGCCATGGTGCACCACGACTGACATCTAGAGATGCTGACTGTGCCTGGTGTCCTGGGACTGTGATCAGCCTGACCACTAATGGTGTCCCCACTGTTGTGCCCAGAAACCAGTCACCCAAGCTGGGTTCCACCACTCATCAGCTGGAAGACCTTAGGTCCATGGAAGAACTTTAATTTCCTTATTCATAAATGTGGAAAAATATAAATCCTTACCTCTAATGCTTGTAAGAAAGATTCAATAAGGTGAAACTCTTAGAATGGAGCAAAGCCAAGGTCAAGGTTCAGAATGAGGCTTGGCTCTTTCTTGCACTACTACTTCGTCCAGTCCCAGTGTCTACCGCCCAACCGGGAAGACAGACATTGATTAATTGTCATCCCAGGCAAGGCTGCAGCCTCAAGGACAAAGGGATCCCAAAGCATGGTTTTTCTGTCTGGGATTTCCCACTTGTTCCCATAAGCCTCTCTTGGCAGGCCCCTGGATCACTTGCTCAGCACTGAACTGTACCCAGATGAACAGCCTAGCTGAAGAGTAGAAAGGTGACAGTTCCAAGCCGGTCAGATGTATTCTGCTGTCACACCTTCTGGTGGTCCAGGAGGAAGGGGGAGCTGCAGGAAAGAGAGGAAAGGGGGGCAAGGAAGGCAGAGAAGCTGCACTGTGAAGCCTGAGGAGGAGGCAGAGGGTGTCATACTGTCACCCATTGCTGCTGATCACAGGTCTGCCACACACTCACCTCTTTCCACATTAGTCCTTGTCTTCTGGTCTTCAGCCTCTCTGTGACTGTCACTCCACATACGGTTCAATGGCACAAAAGCCCCAAGTCCAGCTAGGTGAGGTAAGCTGTGTTAAAGGGGCAAAAGAAACAAATAGAGGCAGCTTCCCTCCCAGGCAGTGTGTGTGTGTGTGAGTGTGGGTGTGTCTGAGTGTGAGTGGATGCACGTGTGTGTACGAGTATGTATGTGAGACTGCACGTGTGTGAGTGCATGTATGTTAGTGTAGATGAGTGCTTGTATGTGACTGTGGGGGTGAGTACGTGTGTGTTAGTGTGTCTGTGGGGGTGGTGTGTCTGTGTAAGTGGGGATGTGTGTCTGAGTCTGCGGGTGTGTGTGAGTATATGTGAACACCATGCGTGTTAGTGCGTGACTGTGGTGGGAGGTGTCGGTGTGGGTATGGGTGTTAGTGTGAGTGCATGTATGTGTATACAATTGTGTGAGACAGTGTGAATGGATATGCAAGGGTGTGTGAGAGTGTGTGTTGTGTGTGAGTGTATGTGTGGACATGTGGGTGTGTGTGAATGTATGTGTGGATGTGTGGGGGTGTGTGAGTGTGAGCTATAACAATGAGAAACTGAGGATCCTTCACCCCTGAGTCTGTGTCGCTGGCAACACCTTCCATTGGCACCTTCTTTGAAGATAGGAATGTTCAAGGTCTGTGCTGTGCAATAAGCTAACACCAGTTATAAACGAGCACCAAACCTTTGAACTGCAGCTAGTACAACTGAGAAGCAGACTTTTTAATTTTCTTTCATCATAATTATTTGAAACTTGAATGGCCACTTGTGTCTAGCGGCCACCATGTTGGGCATCAGGGTCCTATGGGTCGTCTGGCACTTTAAATGGATAGACAAACTTTCTGGATCCATTTTCTTCTAAGCTCAAATGATCACACAGCCCTGATTCTGTATCAAGGAGACCCATCAAGGGGAAGAGAACGCTGGACAAGGGGCGGGTGGGAATGACTTTAAGCTGTGACATCCCGCCACTCATCAGCTACTGTTGATACAGCTTTAAACAGCTGGCTTAGGCTGATCTATAGTAATGCAATGTAATTTTCTGAAGATTAAATAAGGCAATGCCAATGAAATTGTCCCACATGGTTGAAAGTACCATTCAATTTCTCCCGTTATTATCAGGATTATGTAACAAATCAGTCCTCAGTTTCAAGGCACCAGCAGCTACAAACACGCTCAGTCTGTCACCCAAACCGCTACCCAGAAACTGTTCATGAAGAGGACAGGACTGGAGGCCCATGGCCTTTCTCTCGGACACTGATTTCCCATTCACTGTGAGATCAATTATTCCAGAACACTCTTGCCAGGCGTATTCATATTCTTCCCATATTTAATGATCATATGCACAAGGATGAGCCAGAGACTGTGTCAGCTGTCTAGATGCCGCTGAGATACACCTACTGGGAAGCTTTGAAGGCATTCCTTCCAGACACCTACCCAATATGTGGTTTGATTACTGTGTAACAGATTACCCCCACATTTACAAGTGTAAGACAACATTTAGAAAGCGAGTGGGTCAGGAGTGCAGGAGGGGCTTGGCTGGGAAGCTCAGGATCAGGCTGTCTCAGGCTGCCCTCTGGGTGACACTAAGACTGAGCTACTTGTCCTCTCAGCTGGGGAAGATGGCTTCCAGGTCACGCACCTGACCGTTGGGCTCAGTTCCTCACCACTCAGGCCTCTCCACTAGGGCCAGGATGTCCTCAACACGGCCAGTGCTTATCCTAACAGAAGCAGATATTAATTCATGGTTTTTATTATGATGAAAACAAAACAAACCACAAAGACAAAAACAAGACCAAACCTTGGTTATGTTGTTATGAATTTATGCAGAACAATGACGTTCATTTGGAACTTTTTAAAATAGCATGCTTTCGGAGGGTCAGATGTCCAGGCACAACTTGCAGGGAACAATCAGGGTTGAGACGCAACCAGGAAAGATCCACTTCCAGGCTCACATCACTGCTGAGCGCGCCTAGTTCCTTGCGTCTCTAGGTCTGGGGCCGCTTGGGGCAGCTGGAGGCTGTTCTCGGCTGGTCCCTTGCCAAGTGATCTCTACTGCGTCTGCTTCTTCCCCAAGCCAGCCAGGAAGGGAAAGCCTGCAGCAAGGGCCCGGCAGATTTCTGTGTAAGGCGCACTCTGTGTGTGCCATGTTCTGTTGGGTAGAACATGAGGCAGGAGGCAGAGGCAGTGGGAGCTACTTCAGAACACACCACCCCGTGATGGGTCACATACATGCCGAGCGCGGGGCTGCGTGTCTCCTTTACCAAATGGTCCTAAATGATTTCCACACCAGTTCTGGACTAAGTTTGTATAACACTTCCTTGTTCTTACCCACCACATACTAATATTTTGACACAGGAGAAGTTGCTTAACCTGTCAGAGACCTGGCTTTCATCTGTAACCCGAGAGGAGAATCAAAGAGCCTTCTCTTTTGATGTCCTAAGAATGCAACGAGTTATCTCTTAAGGGTGTTAGCCAGTCCCAGCAGGTGCTCAGTGCTGAGTAAGCACCAGCACCTCCACTGAGAAACCTCTGAGATGTTTTGCTTTCTTAGAATGTTCAAGGAACAACGCAGAAACCCCCTTTCTCAGATGAGAAAGCAAATACATTGAGCCTCGGAGCAGCTGAATGGTCATAGGAGAGGGCATGAACTTTCTAGGCTCATTTCAGAGAACAGCAGGGGAGCCATGAAGCCCTAGGAACTTCAGGCTTCCCTGGAAGCAGTCTGGCTTCCTGCTGGCTTCCAGAAGATAAGGAATGGCCAGCACTGTGGAATTTCAACCCCAGAGCTGCTTATTTTGAATTGTTAGGTATTTTTTTAGGTTTCTGCCAAATACTTCACTTTGGAAGAGGCAGAGCAGTAAACTTTTTGGAAAAATTTTACATTTAAACAAATGGGCAAATAAATACAGAAATAAATACCAGTGGATTGTCCCCAACTTACCATAATTTGACTTAAATGTTTGACTTCACAATGATGTGAAAGTGTACCCAAGCGACCATTCTGGTTTTTTCCTTTCAGCACAATATTTATCATATTACATGAGGCATTCAACACTTTATTATAAAATGAACATCCTGCCGGCAGAACCTGGCCAACTGTAGGCTAACGTCCGTGTTCCGAGCACGCTTGCGCTCAGCGCTGCAAAGCTGTGATGTTTGGCAGGCCAGGGCTATCAAAGGCATTTCGGATTCATCACAGGTTTCTAGGGTCATAATCCATTAGAGGATGGGGTCAGTACACAGGAGCCAAGCCCCACAGGTGATGAACACACCTTGCCAGGGGGGATGGAGGAAGGATTGTGAGCTGCTCAGGGTCCCAGAGCCCCGAGAGCATCCCCCACGTGGCCGTTTGGCAACACCAGATAACTGAATCGCCACTGCAGACCCAAAGCAGCCAGCTGTGCTCCCCCTCCTTACTAGCCCCCAGGTCAGCGCGGCTTCCTGTTTCCTGGTGGGCTGGGCCCATGGATCAGGACCTGTACATTCCTTTTTGGCTGTCAATCATTATCTTTCTAGCTGTCCAAAATCTTTTGTAATGTCTCTGTGCATATCAGCGGTTCTCTTCCAAGTACACACTGCCTTTCCAAGGGAGAACAAAAATACGACCAACTCAAAAAAAGCCTATGTTGTGCCGGTTTTTGAAACCCCCAGATAATCATATGTCTGAGATCGGTGTGTGGCAAAAAAGGTGGTTTATTAGGTTAGCAGGTAACCAGCCCACCTCCCCCCGCCCTGCAGGGTAGGCGGGGAGGGGCAGCGCAGCGAGGCTTGCAAGGATCCACAAGGAGGAAAAGATGCGCGAGCAGACAGAGCCAAGGGAAGGATGAGAGCCCAGGCCCTGTTTGATACATTTTTGGCTATTAAATTATACAGTCATGAGTAGCAAGGTTCTTTTGGTGGGTTTTTGAAACAAGACTTCAATACAATCGATGAGCTAATGGGAGTGAATTCTTTCTAGTACCAGGTACCTCCTTCTGAGGGAGTTGGCCTGCTAGTGACTGCAGGTGTAGTAGACTATCAGGGCCCTGAGGGTTCACACAAGCCCAGAAGGCATTAGGAGAATACAAAAGGCAGATAACGCTAGGTTCTTCATTCCCCCTTTTCTAAGTAATAATCAAATCTGTGATTTAGTAACATACTTAGTAAAATATAAGTAACAATGTAAAAAGCATCGTTGAACTATTAAATTAAGAATCTCTCAGCAGTGCTAAGGGGTTAAAGTTAAAGACAGTTTACCAGGAAACGGAGGACATAACTGCCTATCATCCATCTGGCTCCTATATGGTCCATACAGAGATGAACCCAGCTGCTTTTAAGGAAAGGGGCCGTTAGTTGTTGATCTTGGAGGCTTCATGTGAGAGGGGAAGCAGTAGGAGTTACAGCAGCAGTGGCGGGGGTCCCAGCTAAGGTTTGATAGAGGTAAGATGTCATCAGGTGTTCGATGTAAGCTGACTTGAATGGCTTCTCTTTGTTGAAGGTCTAGATGAAAAACATAACATGGTTTAACATTCAACTAGAAAGGTGTTTGTAATCTAATTGTTTTTTGCTCTGTTAGGAAACTTGAATATTGAGCTCTAGCCTTTAGATGTATCAATGAATCAATGAAACACGTTGAAATCTGTTGAGTGATTAATATTAGAATTGTACTCCATAGGCTATCAATCAGAAGGCATAGCAAATATGCAAGGATTAGCATATAGATCAGAATTTAGCCATTCAGTAAGGACAAGTTAAATGCAAAGTGACTCCTTGGAATTATTGATTTGACATTTGAAAATACTACAGTTTTATATCAGGTAGGTGATGTCTATCACAGGGAGGGCAGAGTTTGCCTCCAACCAAACCGGAATATGGATGGCAAAATCTGGCGGGCCTCTCAGGGTGTTAAACCACTGTCGCCCAAATGAGGGGACAAAAATATCTTTCCACAAGTTAAGGGCCTAGGTGACATAATTTCAGCTCCATGTATGCGAGTCCAAAGGGTCTTTCCTCATTCCTCCATTGCCTTCTTCCTCTCAGGCATTTCACTTAGGTTGTTGCTGCTGGGGATGACTGGGGCCATCTAGATTCTTATACATCCATTTTTACAGTATTTTTTCGAAATCGAGTGAATTTAAAGTAAGGAATGCTGTGTTGATTTCAAAAAATTATACTTTACATCGTTGTATGCCCTAGGTGTTTCAGGATGACACACATAGCCTAGATCATAAAGCACGCATGAATACATGTTTGTTGGCAAGATACTAGTCAATTGTTGATGGCAAAAGATTTATACAGGATTTCATTTGCAACAATTGCAGTTTGTAGTATTTGACGAGATTTGCAGATTTCATACATCTTTAGGAGAGGCAAGCATTACTAGTTATAGCTAATTAAGCCATGTATTCCCAATTGATGGATCAAGAATCTTCCAAGCATGGGCAGCTTGCTTTCGGATAGGGTGTCTCCCAGTAAAGTTAGTCGTGGTACTGGTTGAGCAGTCATGGCCAATTAATTACTGCCGTGATAGCACTGTTATTCCAATTCAAGCTCTCTCTTACTAATAAGGTTTTAGTTCATAGACATACTTGGAAACATATATGGTATTAATAAACTTCTTTTTTTAGTATAATCTGAAGATATAGGGTCTGATGGGAAAGGCAGTACACAGTGACTATAGTGAATTTAACAAATTAGCACTCTTATGTGTGAGCAGTAATCACTGCGGCTCTTCTTGACACGCTTGCTTGGTGTGGAAGCCTCTTGAACGCAAAACAGAATTCTTAGGGACAGGCCATAACGAAGTGGATAAGTTCTTCTCATTGAGAGAAGAGCGCAAACATCTTTATGGCTATTCTTTGCACTGGGGATGGGACCATGAGGTTCTTCACAGAAGAGGACACTCTTCGCAGCAGTGTCCTGGCTTTCCACCATGATATGCTTGCTTTCTTGTGGCTCTTTTAGACCAGATGCCTTTGGGCCGATTTTGAGGTCTGAGTGCTACTCAAGATGTTCAGTCTATGAGGTTGCTGTAAGAAACCGTTTCCCTGTAGGAGCATTTTACCTTTACCTGGACATCTGATTTCATTGATCTTTCTTAATATAGCATACATTTTTACCATTAGTTCATGTGGGATTTGGAGTCCCTGGCGTTTGAACTGTGCTCAGAAAGTCCATTTGAATACATTCAGAAACTTTCAGCTGAAACCAGACTTGTAGTTGAGAAAAGAAAATAGAAAAAGACACGACTCTCCAAGAGTTAATTGTGCATTAAAATTATTTTTCAAATGGATTTGGTTCAGCAATTTCTTAGGGGCATTTTATCTATAAGGTCAATCAAAACGACTACATAGTTGCAATTCGATAGATGTGAAACCTTGTAGGATTTTGACCTCTTACAAACCAGATGGATAATAGATATAGGAAGCAAGGTTGAGGGAATTTACAATAACAAAACAAGAGTGAAGTTATAGTAAAACATTTGTTCTCTAGCAAATGCTTTATAGTGTTAGTTTTCCATTCCTACTTGGGGGGAGGAAAAAGCACCTCTTTTTGACCTGTTATCTAATGAGGACCATGGAGTTCCTTCATGAGTGTATATCTTCACATCAACATCCTGGACCTTTTGGTGGCAGGATTGCAATTAATTGGCTTTCATTGAGGGCTTCCAAATGTCATTTCTGTAACCAAATTTTCTGCACAATTATATTTACCAAAGAAGAGTTGCAATCTTGCGGTGTTGTTTTGAATTTGAGCTCTGGGGCATCTAGAATTCCAAAATCAAAAGAGTCAGGTTGATTCAAACCATACAGATAAGAGATATTTTGTCCTTTAAAATGGACACCACAATATTTCTTGAAAATGAAGCTTTTTTAAACATGATAATTTAACAAAGACAACAAGTTCCTTACGGAGAACAAATGTGTATTTCTTTGGCGTCACAAATTGAGATATAACTTAAACACAGGAATTAGCGTAAAATATAATAACTTTTAAGAATTTAACAATTTCAAAGGTTGGAATAACAGTTAATGAAATAGGTGGATAGGACAGTTGACAAAATTACAATTTTTTCTAAAGTCCTCAAAACTAGGAAATTCATTGTCAGATACTCAGGAGCACTTCATAGATATTTATTCAAAGGCATTTTGCAACAGATATCAGTTAAATGTCAGTCATAAAACGTTAGATATTAGTGTTCAAATACTTAAACAATGTTGTAAATATTTAAAATTATAGCCAGATTATTTGTGAAATTTCTGACTTTTATCTTTTTTTAAATGCTTGAACTATAAGGTATATGTTTACTTTCCCTTTGATCTTATGATAGCAATAATCTGTTTAACAAAATTTTTCACAGAAAGTTCTTTCAGTAATCTTTATAACCTTCTCACCAAGACTTTTCAGGTTGCAAACATCCTTATCTGCCATTCTTGGATCTACATTTGAAACAAATAAACTCAATCCAATAATTTTTTAAAATAAATGAGGTTAAAATTTTTAACACAATTGTTCAGGTAACTTCAATTATCTTTTACTTTATAGCAATTCCATGAACATTTTAAAAGCAAAACCATTTTGGAACCAGAAGAAGCAGTTACTTCCTCTAGCTGACTTAGGAAATCCTTCTTAAGAATCGCAATGGGGGGACAAAGTCAAGTTCCAAAAAACTCTTCAAATGCAGGCTAAGATGCCCTCCTTTTCTCGGGGCAGGAGATCTTCTGTTTTATTGAAGTCAGGGGTATGGAAGAACTTTAGTTTGGCTGTTGTTTAGGAGGTGCCAAGATTACTGCTGATCTTGTTAGGAGGTTAGTCATCAAAAGATGAAATAACCTTAACAATGAATCGTTATGGACCATGTTGTTTCTCTGACAAGGAATCAATCTTCCAATTTTAATTTGTTCCTTTAAAAGGATTCCAAAATACTATTAGAAATGCACACAAATATAAAACAATTTTACCACACATCCTTTAAGAATTCGTTGTTTCTGTGGGCTTTCAGATAATACTTTGTAATAAGGGAACACAGATAACTTACAACCTGAAATCAATTTCGAGATTAAAAGTTATTTTGACAAGAATAACATCAGTATACATTATCAGTACCATGTAAATTATTAAATATGAGCAACAATTGGAAGTTTATAACATTATTGAATTATAACCAAAATATTTGAATTAATCAATTGATTATCAAATGTTGTTCTCTGTTTTGAGAGTTCCATGGTCTATGGAATTCCAAAAGTCAGGAGACTTGGTTAGACTTTTGAAGCAAATTTTGAGATTCAAATAAGTGGTTATGAGTTACATTTAAATGAGATGTAGCAAGTATGCTGGATTTGATGGCTAAGGCAAGAAAATCTTCAGGCAAATGGAGTTAAGCAAGCCAAACCCTCCCCAGCAGGGGGGTGAAGAGTTCGCTCTATGCAGGCCCTCCTAAATCTGTATCAAGCCCAGAAGCCTAAATGAGGTCTGACTGGCAACAACAGGGAATAGAGGGTGCTTTCACAGTTTTTCAAGCCAAGTGTGAGCAGGGCTACAGACAAAGGACACGTAACAACATCGATCCAGGGACAAAAGATATCACAGCCCCTCGGAACGGAACCTAGGTGGAAAGGGAACCTTTCCACCTCTCGGGATTGGATACTGGGCAAAACGGGTGGTACTCTTGACTGGACTTGGACACTGCTATTCCCTCAAGCTTGAACTTTTAGGCCTTCGAATCCGGAAACCCAGTGGGGAAGTCGCCTTCACTAAGCCTCTCGAATCGGAATCAGGTAGAAGGTCGCCTTCTCATCAGACTCGGTACCCAGGCAGAAGCCATCTAATCTGACGCCCACTTAGAAGGTTGCAACAACCCATCAGACTGGAAACCAGGCTGAAGGTACCAAGCCATCGGACTCGGAACCAGGGCAAGCAAGTCCGTCTAGCTCGGAAACAGGGAGAGCACGAGTACCTCTGGTCATTGCAATGGACAGGGAGTCGGCTTGGGGACCCCAGTCGTCACCAGAGATTCCTATAGGACCAGTGCCGATATTTCGCTGTCCCGCCCCTGTCGCTGGAATGGTCAGTCTGCCGAACCTCAACCTATCCGGAAGATTTTTGGCCATTCTGCTAGTCATAGGGAAAAGGTTAAATTAATCTAGTGAAACTTTCTGCTGTAATTCAAATTAGGAATTTAGGCGCCGCCACTCTAGGTCCATTGAATCTAGGTAAGAGGCTTCCTCTTACAAAGTTGTCAAGTTCAGATTCTGCGCCAATTTAACTATTAGCAAGCATTTTAACTTATAGCGGGCAGACACAAAAACATAAACAGTTTCAAGACAAGGTCAGACAAGTTACAATTAGGTTACTTTATGAAAAATCATTCTGGAGGGAAGCACTACTCTCTTAGCAATCGTGTGTTTGCCTTAATGGAGAGGGTTTTTTAGCCGCTCACAGGCGAAATTACCATAGGGCTTTTGACCCATACTGGGCGCAACAAAGGCAAAATTAGTGATAATAGGAAAATGATCAGATTAAAACTGGCTGTGGTTTAAAGAAAGTTAGGCGACACTCACCAACGATCAGTCTTGATGACCTGAGGATCCGGACGAGCCAATGTTGGCGGTTTTTGAAACCCAGATACTCATCAAGTCTGAAGTCGGTGTGAGGCAAAATGGTGGTTTATTCAGGGGGGTTCAGTCAGAGCTGGTAACCAGCACTCCCCAGCAGGCATGTAGGCGGGGGAGGGGCCAAGGCAGCGAGGTGCAAAGGATCCACAAGGAGGACAAAAGAAGAGCGAGCCAGCAGAGCCAAGGGAAGGGACTGAGAGCCCAGCCCAGTTCTTATACTTTTTAGGTATTAATTATACAGTCATGACTTAGCAAGTTTATTGGTGGGTTTGAAACAAGCAACTTTCAAATAACAAATCGATGGTATGTGGGCAGTGTTTTATCAAGTACAGGTACTCCTTCTGAGGGAGTGGGTAGCCTAGTGACTGAGGTTGTCCGTAGGATATCAGGCTGAGGTTACCAGCCAGCCAAGCCATTAAGGCAGAATCACAAAAGGCAGAAAACGCCTAGGTTCTTCACCTACATGCCCCATCCTCCCACACTCATGTGATTAAAGCAGTCTGGAATTATCACTCGTGGCACAGCATATTAAGCCACCATGGTACCTGACATCCTTTGTCAAAACACACCAGTCTGAGTCCTAGCTGTTGTACTATCCTGCCGCCTGCCACAGTGCCTGGGAAAGCAGAAGATAGCCCAAGTGCTTAGGCCCCTGCACCTACATGGAAGACCAGGGTAGAGTTCCTGGTTCCTGGCTCCAATCTGGACTAACTCATTGCAAGTATTCGGTGAATGAAAGCTCTCTCTCTCTCTCTCTCCGTCTCTAATTCTCTCTCCTTCTCCTCTCCACCCCCCTCAAATTCCCTTCCTCCCTTCTTCCACCCCTGCTTCCATCCTTACCTTTCAAATTTCAAAGAAGATCAGACAATCAAAGATGAGCCCTCACTAGGTAATGGTATGTGAATGAGTTGCAGGAGGCACAAGATAGGTGTGCAGGATCCAGCTGTCGGACAAGCAGCCAGCCGAGCAGCTGCGACTCGTGGCAGGTAACAGATTGCTTGGTGAGCCAGCCCCACAGTGTGGCTCTGGCAGGGGCTTCACACAGAACACACACAGCCACTGCCACCACCCTGCTGCTGAGCCCAGCGGAGCATCGGCCTGGGAAGACGTGAGCATGCTCCTGCCCTTAGTCCAGCATTAGTCCTTGCCGAGGCCGTTTCTCTTCTCCCACAGCTTCTCCCCTGGGGTGGGTCAGTCTCCTGCCTTTTCATCTCCTCCCAGCTGGGGGCAGGGACAGGACTGCCAAGGTCTGCTGACAGGAGGAAGGGAAAGTGGTCAACTGTTTTAAAGACTTGGAAGCGAACCTTTTTGGAGTCAAGTTCCAAGTGACCTTTCAAACTTACTGTGAGCTCCCATAGAAGCTATATCTCCAAGTAAGCCCCCCGCCCCCATGGTGTGCTCAGAGATCCTCCTTTGTTCCATAGCCCCCTTGAGGGAGTGGCATGGGCACTTCTCCAAGGGGTCCAAGGTGAAAGACTGACAAGGTCACACTGTCCAGAAGGGACAGAATGGGAGCCATCCAACCCGTGGGGCCTGTGCCCTTGACATTCCAGACATTCCTGAGACTGGAGAGGCTCTGCAGTGTGAGCATGAGCCCGGAATGGGCCTCAGGACCAGCTGTCTCAACTGACCCCAGCCACTGCTTCCTGTCTCCCTCCCTGTCCTGGCTCTCCCATCATGGCTTCAACCCAGACCACCCACACTTGAGTTACAAGGTTGACATCTTGGCCTATTGATCACAAACCACCAGGGCCCGTGGCCTTGGGATGGTGAGTAGCTTCTACGAGCAAGGCCCAGAGTGAGCACAAGGGAGATATAAGTTCAAGTGTCAGCTCCACCACTGCCCTGTCTTAAATCCAGCTGGCCAGACCCTCATCTCTCAGACACTCACATATTTCATGTGCAAAAAGAAGGAAATGGTACATTATCTTGATTTCAGGATGAAAAGAGATAACATTTATAAAACACCTAGCTCAGCATCTGACACATAGGAGAGATACTTAGGACATTAAGTACTCTTTGAGCTTAAGTTCTACCGTGCAGTTGTGGCCGTTTGGGCCCAGTGGTGACCTAGCAGAGCACCCTTCAGTGTGATCCAGCTGGAGCTGGAGTGATGTCTCCTCTACAAACTGTCTCCCTCTGCAGCAGGACTAGGAGCTTGTTCCAGATGCAGCTTCTGACAACCTCGGGCTGTTCTTCCCCAGGGCTTCCTGCAGCACTGGCTGGGTGACATGAAGCAAGTGCCTAGCACAGACTGAGGGGGCGCCTCCAAACCCAGCAAGGACCCAAGAACAGTGGGCTGGATAGTTGGTGCCAGTGGGGCTGCTAGTGAGAGAGGAGTTAGAGTGGGTAGTAGGCAGTTAGGGTATTCTGGGTCCCTGAGTAAAAGAGAATTTCCCCACCATGTCTTGAACTCACTCTCCCAGGGGGGTCTGGGGTGGCTATTAGCATTCAATTCCCCACAAGAAGTATCGGCCTTACCTACGGCCACCTGTGGGAGGTCTCAGGGCCGATCTCTTTATCATTAAAAGGGAGAGCAGAGAAGTAATTTACACATCCCTGCCCAAGGGCCTGGAATGTCCTATGTCTGGAACCTCTGTGGCCTTTTGTCCCAAAGGCCAGGTACCATGGAACCAGGAATTTTCTTGTTCATGGAGATTACACTTTGAGGGAACCTTAAAGGTGCATTCCACTATTCATTCGGGTTTTGGGTTTTTCTTGTCTTTCCTGCCACTATGGCAGAGGGTTTTGCTTCTTGTCCTCCTGCCATATGGCAGAGGACTAGGGTTTTTATTTTCCTGCCCTATGGCCAGAGCCTGGGGGTTTTTCCTCTTGCCACTATGGCGGAGGTAAGGTCTTTTCTATCTCAAAGCCCTCCCGTTCCTAGGCGGTGAGACTTCTCTTCTCAACTTTTCTAATAAAAATCTTGCTTGAAAACAAACTGAGACCGCATTTGAAAATTCTTCTTTCCTGCGAGACAAGAATTTGAGGTTGCTGCCATACTCGGAGTCAAAATTCCTGCAACACTAGCACTTCTTGTACCCCCTTGGCAGTACCAGGAGAGGAGTCTGGGCTCTTGGCCTTTTCACTTGAATTTTTCTTTCCCTTTTGCTCTGGCTGCTCTATAGCATCTGGCCACCACCACCAGACATATGGCACGAGGGTCCCGTGCTCTGCCTGCTCAAGGACTCAGAGCATCCATTCGACACATCGGAACAGCCTGTCCCAAGCCAGAGGAATGTGCCAGAAAAGAGGAAGAAGCAGGCTGCACCAGTGAGATGACGAGATCTAAGTGAGGGTTAGGTCCTGGGTGAGGTCCAGCCTTCAGGGTGGCTTTGGACTGCCCTGCATAGAGTTCAGGTGTCTAGAAAGTTCTTCCAAGACCCCTGTTCATCTGATTTCTCCTCATCCCAAACTCCTTGCAAGAAACTAGAGCAGTACTGAAAGGGGGAGGCATGCAAACTGTTTTGAAAACAGGGAAGTCCCTGTGAGACACTGGTTCCTGTATCAGCATTACCACTATTAAAAAAAGTTAGTGAGCTTGCTGAGTGCACGTAACAGGGGCAGAATGTCTAGCACAAGGGAAGAGGGAGCAAAGAGACAAGCCCAGAGGCCTCACAGAGCCAGACCTTGAACTTGACACTTGACAACATCATCTGTCTTTCTCCTGAGTCTGTGAATAAAGACTGAAGCCCCCAGAGGTTGGTGGCTTCTCATGCTTGGCAGTTTCTCTGTCACTGGATCTGAGCAAAGCCAACTTTGTACAGCAACAAATCTGCTGTTGTTGTCAAGGATGCCCTGCTCTGTGTTCCGCAGTCCCTGGGAAATGCCTGCCCTCGACTGAGTCACAAGGCAGGTCTGCTATGAGACAGGATTCCCAGGGAGCTGTCCCCAAAGACCTGGAAACTTCTCCTGAACTTGGGAAGTAATAGAAGCTGCTGACCCCAGGCCTGCATCCCTGGTCCAAGGAATCTGGGTTCCAGAAGCTGCCCAGTGCTGGGACACAACCAGCTTCAAGTTGCAGGTTAAACAGCTTTATGAAGGTATCATTCGCTTACCACATGCACTTATCCATCCAAAGCATGTAATTCAGGGTTTGATAATCTAGTCAGAGCTGGGCAGTCATCACTGCCATCGCTGTGAGGGCATAATCGCCACCTCTACAAGAGACCCAATGCACTGTCACCCTCACTCCCCCACCCCCATCCACATCCCCAGGCTGAGACAGGCACTAATTCATTTCCTGTCTGGTGTTTGGTATGGGCTGGGATCATGAAACGTGTGGCTTTATCTGGATGGGTCCTTTGAATACAGCGTGATGCATTCAAGACTCCTTGATGCCACAGGACATGTCGGTATTTTATTCTTTCTAGAGATAGACCCCGTTGTCTTTATCTACTCATTGGTTGATGAAAATTGGTGTTGGTTCTGCTTTCTAATGGCTGTGAGCAGTGCTGTGACGAATATCCATCAACACGTGCTCGTGTGGGCAAGTCTGTCTCCTGAGCATGCTCCTAGTGGAGAAACAGCTGGGTCCTAAGGTACCACCTCTCATTCTCTCCACCAGTGTGTGAGGGTTCTGACTTCTCCTTGTTTTTGCCAAAATGTGTGATTATTTGCATTTGCGCTATAGTAATTCCACTGAATGTGAGGTGGTATCTTGTCATTTTAATTTATATCTCCCGTGGTATCATTTCTGTGATGGTCTTGTGCAGAAGGACAATTGATTAGAGCTGTAGGAAAATAATTGATCAAAGAAGACATTGGGAAGCTTTGCCAGAGTGGAGCTTGGCTAGCTGCAAATGGTCTGGGAGCAGTTGATATGGAAATGCAAAGGCCGGAAACTCCCTAAACCTCAGGTTTAGATAACAGATCAAAGAGAGGCACTTCCTCTCCCAGGCAGGGGAACAGGAACCAAACCAAGCAAAGGACCTGCTAGACTAACAAGTTGTTTAGTTGTAAACTCCCTCTTGCTGTTGATATCGAAGTTCCTCCAACACTCCTGCCTTTTGCCTACCTGAGCATCTGTCTTTAAAAAGTCTGATGCTGTTAACAAACTTTGCCTATAGAGCCTGTGCACCAACTCCATCACTGCCAGAGAGTGAACGGTCTTGTAAGAATGTTTTACTCATTCTGCACAGGTTCCTGCACAATATGCCACTTGCAATAACATTCTCCCATTCTGTTAATCATCTTTAGACCTTCTCAATGGCGTTGTTGTAGGGTTTTTGACCCCGAATACGGCAGCAACCTCAATTCTTGTCTTGCAGGAAAGAAGAATTTTCGTGCGGACACAGTTTAGTTTTAAAGCAAGATTTATTAGAAAAGCTGAGAAAGGAAACTCCGGACCTAGTGATGGGAGGGGGCTTTGAGATAGAAAGGACCCTTAGCCCCTGCCATAGTGACAGGAGGAAAAGTAAAATGACCCATATTAATGGGGGAAAGTACCTTTTAAAGGTTTACTTCAAAGGGGTTTTCCAAAGACAAAAGGAAATTCCTGGTCCCCCCTGGTAACTGGCTTTGGGTCAAAAGGCCAGACAGGTGTCAGACATGCTCAATGATAAGGAGACCAGCCTGAGGCCCTCCCACTCAATGACTAGAGACAATGGCTGATGCTTCAGGAGGGGAGTTGATAAGCTAATGTTGTCCTTGTTCCTTGGAAGAAACGTGCTCTGGTGAATCTAACACATGGTGTGGAAAACGCCATTTTGTCTTTGAGAAGAAAATGGCTTGGGGACCCAGAATGCCCTGACTGCCTACTACCCGGTCTAACTTCACACATCATCATGGCAGGTGCATGCCAGCAAGCCCACCTTGCACAGTGCTCAGCACTGAGGGAATGCACAGGCTTGTTCCCCATGTCCATCTGACCCAGCACTCACTGTTCCTACTGCCTGCTGGGTCCTGCAGAGCCTGGCTAATGTCTTTCCAGTGTCAACACCCATGGGAGAAGCCCCCAAAGCAGCCAGCTATCCATCCTAGGGAAGCTGTCTTGGGACCAGCACTGTGGTGTAGCGGGTTAAGCCATTGCCTATGATGCCAGCACCCCATGTGGGCACCTGTTTCACTTCTGTTACAGGTCTCTCCTAATGAATTTCAGAAGATGGTCCAAAGCTTGGGCCCTGCCATTCATGCTGAAAGTCTGGTGGAGTTCCATATTGCTGCCTGGCCCGGCTCTGGGCACCACGGCTCTTTGAAGAGTGAGTGAGCAGATAGATGATTCTGCTCTATGTATTTCTGCTTATCAAATAAATAATTTTTTTAAAGTATACCACTGCATCTGAGTGGTGGAAGTGGTTGACACTGTGGGAAATGGACCAGGCATCCACTACCTTGAAGCCTGTGGCTGAATCCCTTTCCCAGGTCTAACTCACAGTGCAAGCTCTGAGCACATCAGGCAGGGAGGAAGGGGCTCATTCAGACAGTGTTTTCTGGCCACGCGATGGAGGAGAGATCACTGGAGGCCGAAGGCAGGGAGGACAAGCAGGGAGCCAGGCCTGCAAGAGACCAGGGCAGGTGTAGAGGCATAGGTGCATGGAGAGGGGATGCACTAAAGAGCGACTGAAGAGGAGTTTAAAGGAAGCTGCTGAAAACACAAGGGCAGGCATGGCCTGGATGTCCTGTGGGAAGGATGGCGTGTGGTTCACAGCCACGCGACTGCAGGGTCTTGGCTTCTAGAGAGAAGAAGAATTAAGAAAGCAGTCACGTGGGCAGCTCAGCCTCTCCCAAGCAAATAAACAGAGATGGTACTCCTGACCTTGGATGACTGGGTGAACACAGAGGCAAATGACCAAGGCCGTGAACGCCACAGCTAAAGAGCTGGTAATGGGCACGCGACCCCAGGTTCTCAGCTTCCTCACACCACTCCCTCTCCTTCCTTCTCCTCTGGAGCCCCTAGCCCTTCTCTGCCCAGTCGGATGCCACAGGGAGCAGACCGCTCTGAAGGACCTGACTAATGTGCCAGAGAGGGGGAACAGGCCTCTGCATCCTGGATCCGGTGTGTGTGCAACTCAGCCTGTTTCTAGGGGGCCCTCCCCGCAACTGAGTGCTGAGTGGAATGCTGCAGACCGCAGCAGACCAGCCTCGTGCCCTGAAGAGGTCTGTCACGGGGTGCGGGTGCAGAGAGAAGTGCAACATGGCTCACACATTTTACACAGCCCAGATCTTGCCCAAGCCCCTTCCCCACACTGGCTCACTGAGTCCTCTCAAAAACCTTCTGCTGGAGTTTCCTCACCTTCCCTCTTGTGCTAAAGTGGAAAGAACCACATATTTCAGCAGCCAAGCTGGAGCAGAACCAAGTTAATGCAGGCCTGGGGCCATTTCTGTCTCCCAACACTGTCCCACTGTCAGGCTCAGCTGACTTTGGCAGAAAGTGGCTCTGTGCTGGCTATGAAAACAGGGACATGGTGCCCGTTTGAGCCTCAGAGCTTCCCAGTAGGAGACATCGCCATGCAGCAAGGTAAGCTTTACTGTCAGCCTCTGGGAATCAGCGTTCCCTCTAGCATCTGCCATTGAGGTGACGTGGCCTTTAACCACCCCTTGCCTCAGTTTCCCTATCTGTAAGAACAACATAGTAACATGCTAGGGAGAGAAGGTAGGGAGGAAGGAAGGGAGGAAGGAAAGAAGGGAGAAAGGAAGGAAGGAAGGAATATATAAATAAATATTTAGGAGGAAATACACAGGATTAAAGAAATACACATTGGGCACAGCACAATAGCCTAGTGGATAAAGTCCTTGCCTTGCATGCGCCAGGATCCCATATGAGCACCAATTCTAATCCTGGCAGCCCCACTTCCCACCCAGCTCCCTGCTTGTGGCCTGGGAAAGCAGTCGAGGACAGCCCAAAGCCTTGGGACCCTGTACCCAAGTGACAGACCCAGAAGAGGCTCCTGGCTCCTGGCTTTGGATCGGCACAACTCCAGCTGTTATGGCCACTTGGAGAGTAAATCAATGGTTGGAAGATCTTCCTCTCTGTCTCCCCTCTTCTCTGTGTATCTGACTTTGCAATAAAAATAAATCTTATCACAAAAAGCAATACAAGTTAAATTGCAATGTATTTATCAAAATAGCTTAAAAGCAAATTGGTAAAATCACTCTGTTTGAGTCCCTTAGTGTGACATGCTATAACAAGAGCTGTGAGAAGAGGCTGGTATCTGATCAAGGGTGTGCTTCCGGAAGAGCAGTAAGCATGCCCCAGTGCCAGGGTGAAGGTCTCCTGATGTCAGCTGGCGCGGCTGACATGGTGGTGACCGCATGGCCACCATCGCAACTGAGGCAGATCCCGAAGAGCCCTTAGAAGTGAGGGGAAAGGACGATGGCCTTGCATCCCGGAATCGGTGGTGGTCCTAGCACAGAAATGTTTAGGAACTAGTCACAGAAATCTGTGACCATGAAATTTTGGAAGAAACAAGACTTTAGTATTATATCTAAGCTGAGGATTCCAAAACGAGTGCTTGCTGGGTGGCCCAAGAAGGCCCCACACCCGACAGCCAGGGTCGTTGCAGGGCTAGGAGAGGGGCCACACTGGGAAGTGGGATAGAGTTTGGGATCTGAGACTTGAGGCCATAGGAGGAGGACCATCCTCAGCTTCCCAGCTCCATGCCATAGGCTCTAGGACAAGCAGTCCCAGGTCCCAGGACCGGGGCCAGGACCAGGACCCAGAGACTGGGACGATGAGAAAGCCAAGTCACGAGGGAGTCTCCAGGGCCGGCGGAGGCAGAGAGGCCCTTTCCGAATCCCCATGCCACCGAGGCCTCAGTACAGACTTCTGACCCCCCAGATCTAAGTCTCTAAATTAATTCTTTCAATTTTAAATAACAATTTTTGAGCCTGAATCTGGGATTGCCCACGAATCCCTTGAACTCTGTCAACACTTCCGTTCACAGGATGTATTTATCCACTTGCTTGTCTCAGGGGCTGTTCATGACACTGGCGAAATGATTTGAGATCTGCAAGGGAACACCCGCCCTGTTCCCATCATGTGCTATGTGGCAGCAGTGAGAGTTGGACACAACCAGCATTACATCTTCATTTCTGTGTGGCCTGGAGCACATTTTCTAAACTTTGCTGGGAGATGAGGCTGATAAAACCCACTTGTGTGACTGCTGTGAAGATTGGGCAAATGCCAAGTCAAAACCCACAGGGCTTCATCATTCTCCAACCCGGGCATTGTGCTGCCCAGAGTCCATTATGAATGTTACTGGGACCAAATTTTATAGTAGGAATGGACGTTACTCTCGGAAGCACTTTTCTAATGCTGTCCTCAACCTTCCGACACCCAGGCCCTACTCAGCACCTTGACATGGTCTCCCAATAAAACTCGGCAGATGGAGAATGAAGAGCTTGACCCTGACCGAGCCGCGTGCTGGCTCTGACTGCATGGTACTGCGGTGGGGATGAAGTGGTGTTTGGGGGCGGAAGAGTCCAGGCTTTGGAATGCGGGCTCTTTTCCAGATGCCCGATGGCAAATGGATGTATTCGCCGTCACAACTCTGAGAAGCAGTACCACTCCCATACCTGCATGGCCTGCAGTTTGAGAGGATGTGTGCCCAAGAAGAGAGAGGCTGGCCTCTGGACCCAGCCGAATTTGATTTTGAGTCTTGCTCCAATTTGAATATAATTGGCCCCAACCACAACTCACGTTGAGATTGGATTGCCAGTGTAATAATGAGGGGGGATCAGCGTCTTAAGGTGCATCTCACAGGACAAGGTTGGTGTTGCTCCCCTGAAACTGGGTAAGTTTATCCCTAGGGCAGATCGCCATGAAGCATCCTGCCCCTTTTCTCTCATCACCTCTTCCACGCATGCATCGTCCTACATGCACTGGCTTCCTTCCACGTGCACCTGCTCCCTCCATTAAACACGCCTGCGTCACTCTTCCCCATACACCTGTCTTTTCTACCATGAGACCCTCACCAGGGCTTCCCAGCATCCAGAACTGTGGGTGCAGTTTAAATCCTTCTCTTTATAAATTACCCACTGCCAGATATTTGGCTAGTTCAAATCCCAACTTGTCCCTCACCTCCTTTGACAAGTTCTGGTGTGCTCAAGCCTCAGAATACACTTGTGAAACACCTCACCTAGAAACCCAGAAGCTCCCAGCAGGGCAGAGGTGTTTGTTGCTGTGGTTTTGTTTTCACCTTTGCTACCCAAGGACTACTTATTCTGCGTTATGCCACCAGTTGCACAGCATTAGAAATGGGTGCCCATGGGCCCGGCGTGGTGGCGCAAGTGGTTAAGTCCTCGCCTTGCACGCCCGGGATCCCATATGGGCGCCGGTTCTAATCCCGGCAGCCCCGCTTCCCTTCCAGCTCCCTGCCTGTGGCCTGGGAAAGCAGTCGAGGACGGCCCAAAGCTTTGGGACCCTGCACCCGCGTGGGAGACCCAGAAGAGGCTCCTGGCTTCGGACCGGCATAGCATCGGCCGTTGCGCTCACTTGGGGAGTGAATCATCGGACGGAAGATCTTGCTCTCTGTCTCTCCTCTCTGTATATCCGCCTTTCCAATACAAAAATAATAAAAATAAATCTTAAAAAAAAAAAAGAAATGGGTGCCCATGGCGAGAGCAGAGCATTGCACCTGGCTCCATTGAGTGCACCATAAATATTCGCTGAATTAGTTACTTACGAATAAAGCAAAACTCCAACCTGGAAATCAGAAGGAAAATAAACTGGAATTGGCCATTTCTGCAGCCTGAAAGAAACGTGGGTCAGGTAGGACCCAGGCAGGACCCGAGACGGCACTGATTTGTTTCCATCCCTTCTGTGTCTCATGCGCTCTTGAATTAGACTACACTGTGACTCCCCCACTTAGCTTATATCTCAGGATCAGGACTGCACAGGAAGCTGGACGTTGCTCCTCCCTCAGGAAAGCCACTGCTTGGCTGTGCCAGTTAAGACAAAGAAGAAAAGCCACACAATGCAGGCTTATTACCAGCAGGTCTTCCGTCTCATTTGTTGGCTTCTGAATGATTTGAGATGCTCATTCTGCATCAGTAACTCTTGCAAGAAATATGAGAGGAGATAAATTTGCCATGGACGTTGTACACTGAGCTGCAGTAATTACAAGCTGCTGTCCCGAAAGCAACTCAAAGTAGTTGGAATGCATAAATGCACAATGCTGGGGAAGAGGTTCCGAAAGCAAGGAGACGGAGGGCAGGGAAGGCAGGGAGGAGGCAGGGACGCAGATCCCTGCTCTGTCCACGGTCTCTGCACCAACCATGATGCTAGGCTCCCCTGCAGAGTCAATTCCTCTCATCCATTCAGGAACCCTGGGAATTAAGAAGAATGTGAAATTCATGTTAGGAGGAGAAAGCGAGATCAAAAGCAGAAAAATAGATTCCAGTAGTGAAGCAGAAGAAGAGAAGTGAGTGAAATTGCTCTGCAGAATCTCCATGCAGCTTGTGAGGGGAAGCGCAGGCTGGGGATGACAGAGGGAGGGTCTGGAGGTTTCTGCATTGAGAAATGCACAGAGAAGCTGGGTGCCCACCCATTCCCCTGTGCCCTTCTGACCCTGCACGGCCAGGCAGCCAGACACTCCGCTGCACACTCAGGTGCACACACAGAAAGATCTCGGGCTTACTCTTAAGTGGATTGAACTGAGGGGTTCTCAGACCTGAGGACCCAGAGAGCCAAGGAGGGGAGTGATCAGGGGGCTTGCTGAGAGCAGCAGGCTCCCACCAACTGTCACGGTCAACAGAGAAGTGGAGCTGCCCCACAGAGGACCGCAGGACCGCTCCCGAGAGAGGCAACACTGCCAGGAGGACAGTCACGCTGCTGTCTCTCAGGTGGCAGCATTGTGCTTTCCTGGTACAAGTCATGGCCTAAACACTCTAACATTTATTCATCCATTTTATCCTCAATTTGTAGGGTAAGCACTGTTAGCACATACAGTTTTTCCTCTGAGTAAATAGAGCCAAAGGAAAAATCAGTAATTCCAGTACTAAGAAAAATGACTAATCCTCTTACTAAAAAACCAGTGATGTTCAGGTGCTAGTCTTCCAGTCTCGTTCAGTGCCACAGTGAACCCCATGACCAACGAGCTCTACCTGCAGCCCTCGGCAGGCTTCCCCAGGATTCACTGACTCGCTGCATTCTTGGGACGTGCTCGCCAGAGACTGTAACTCGCTGCAGAAAGCCTCCAAACTGAGAAGCAGACGGAACCCAACGGTAGAAGGGGGACACAACTCAGAAGATACTGAGAAAACGCACAACATGGAATAGCTCGCTAAAATTATTTTCTATCTCAAAGGAGTAAAACGATGTGTGACACCTGCCTTAGATGGAATAGGGAGATGAGGATGAGCCTTTGGCGCAGTGGCTAAGGCATACGCAGAACATCCAGGGCCCACGTCCAGCTTCCTGCTGAGGTGCCACGGGGGAGGCTGCATACTCAGATGCCTACCACCAGCATGTGGGAGACTCCAACTTGCTTCTGGGTTCCTGGATTTGACCTGGCACACTAGGAATCTTCTGACCAGAATAGTTGCCCTGCATCTTTTCCCATCAATGCTCTAAGATTACACTCACTGAGGGAGCCTTGCTGCAGAAAGGATGCTTATTTTTGTTAATTGTGATGTTTCGTAGCTCTTTTTTTTCCATTTACAAACCTGTACTGGAGTTGAAAGAGGGGGCAATGCCCGTGTTCACACAGCCCTCAGCCAGATTCACACACTGCAGCTCACAGGACACCACTGCTCTGGAGACGCACGCGCATGCGCAGCTGCAGGAGAGGAGTCTGCGGGACAGAGGAGATGGGAGCAGCCCAGGGGGGATGAGGACCTGGCCAGCTGCTTCCATGTCCTCTGTCTCAAAGGCTTCACACTGGCCAGCTCCATCCCCTTGGGGGCCACTGAGCAACCGTGTGGCCACAGCTCAGAAGCCCAGGTGGGCGCTGTGGACCCTAATGCCTGGGAAGCTCTCAACTGGTAACACTCCATACAACCCACAGGCAAGTCCTTTCAGGCGAGGGGTCCAGAGCAGCGCGCGTCCGTGGCTGTGTGGCGATTTCAAAGGGCACAAGAAAGTGCATGGGAAACACATGAGAAAATTCTGGTGAATTTCAAGCTGTTTACTCCAAGATCATCCTATCTTTTCTTTTTTTGAGATTTATTTATTTTTATTACAAACTCAGATATACAAAAAGGAGGAGAGATAAAGAGGAAGATCTTCCGTCCGATGATTCACTCCCCAAGTGAGCGCAATGGCCGGTGTTGTGTCGGTCCGGAGCCAGGAGCCAGGAACTTTCTCCAGGTCTCCCACATGGGTGCAGGATCCCAAAGCATTGGGCTATCTTTGACTGCTTTCCCAGGCTACAAGCAGGGAGCTGGATGGGAAGTGGGGCTGCCAGGATCAAAACTGATGCCCATATGGATTCCCAGCATGTTCAAGGCGAGGACTTTAGCTGCTAGGCCACTGCACCAGGCACAAACCAAATTTGTAATCATCATGGCATGTGATCAGTAGTTACTGCAACATGTGTCACTCAAGAACTAAGACGCATCACGTCATAAAACATAATCACAAATATAACGTTCACACTGAAATGTTTCTGAGACAATAGTGTTATCTGTGTTTAAATCAATTTCCATTAATAATCCCAAGTATGCCCTGCTTCTCAGGTGCATAGCACGTGTGTATGGGAATGCTGGTATGTGAGAAGAGCCATGACACAATTAAGGAGCAAGAATTGTATTTGACTGCCACGTGCTGTCACTCTCCTTTCATCTAAAATACTTTTCCTGCCTCTCGGATTTTCAAGATGTTGGTCTCTCTGAAGAGTCCTTGCTGGTTATTTACAGCATCAGCAGCAGGATTTGTCTGAATAGTATTGCAGGCAGACTTCAAAAAAATCCTGTCCTGTCGTTTCTTTCCTATTTTTAAATGTTTATCCTTATTTTGGATCATGTTTACATTGTTCATCATGGGGGAAAGGATTGAGGGGTTAGGGCAAAGTGGGTGTAACCATTGTTTCCCAACTTTGTTTCTTCTTCCTATGTCAGGGAGGAAGGGGGCAGATCCCTGCCTCCCAACCACCCTAACACCTGGGGATGAGGAAAAACCTCCAGATATTAACCCAGGGTCCCAGTGTGGCACATTCTGAGTATTCTGCCCAAGTGGCTTCAATAGTTCTGAAATGCTTTCGATGTCGCCAGTCCAAGGATGAGGAAACCCTTCCAATGTCCATTGGTTGATACAGCTAAACTTACACTCTCCCGCCACCCAGATTTTTGCTGTCATCATTTGGCTGTGGTAGTTGTCCAATTTGCTCTGTTGTCCAATTTGCCTTCCTTTGTTGTGGTACCAGATGTCCTCTGCAGGCTCCAATGGATTGCGATATCCTCCACCTGTACCTGGCTGTGCCATCCACTGTTCTGTCTTTTCCACTGAGGACAAGTTTCCAGAGGCAGGCCGAAGGACCCAGGCCAGGCCAGTCCCCAGTCCCGGCACTAATGTAGACTGGCTGATGTTGCAGCCCAACCAGGGCTATCCTGCACTCCAAACTGGTTCTCAGATCCACTAGTGGATGCTATGAACTGACCCAGCCTGGCCCACCCTCAGATATGACCCAAATGTATGCTGGCAGTGACTGTGACCTGGCATAGCCTGGGCTGCTCTGTTCCTTGGTTCTTGTGTAGGGACTGCATCCTGAAAAAAGGAGATTCACAAGCACCTGTACCATATCTTTTCCAAGCAGAAGATCTTGCACACACTGATGGGCCCTTTTCCCTGTTAATTTTGTCTATCTCTTATCCTGCCAGGAGCAGTATCCTTGACTAACTGGCCCACACTCTTTCTGGTTCTTACCATTGGGTGTTACAGCCCAGCTACACCTGGTCAGCACCCAGACACTTCTCTCACACGATTCAGCAGGAACCAAACCCTAGTCCAGCCTGTTCTACACCTATCCTGGCTCTCATGAGTACCAGTCGGTTCTGGAGTCTAGCCCAGTCTGGTGCTCCCCAAACCCAGTCCACATCCAGACCAAGGAAGACCGCAGCCATGTCCAGCCTCGTCCACCACCCCTATTCTCACCCCATACTTGCTGGAGGAAGCCCCAACCCAACCAGGACATCCCCTTAGCTCCCAGTCGGGCCTGTTCCTAGCCATAGACCTTGCACATGCCAGTGACAATTGCAGTTTCACAGCGATAAGCTCACATTACCCCCCCAACATATCCTGTCCCCAGACCTGATTCACTCGCATGTTGGTTATTGTCATGGCCTAGCCTAACATGACCTCCTCCCTGTTCTAACTCTCACTGGGGAGTACTGCAATCTAGCCCTGCCAGGTAAAGCCCTCAGCCTTAGCTTTCATGTCTGTAATTGAATGATATTCAGTGATGTTTCCTACTGACTACCCACTCAGGTCTCCCACATATGCTGGTGCTTCAGTCTGGACATTAAAAGTTGTCCCGTTTCCTCGTCCAAACCGCTCAGTCTCAGCACCATCGTTGGCCTGCAAGTAGAGTAGCCTTGTCTATGGAAGTCCCCCAGTGGTCATTCCTCACGTGGACACGAACCCTCAGGTCCCTGCTCGCTCTCACTTGTGTCATACCTCAGACCCCCAAGTCCCCAGTGCATACTGCTGGGTGTCCCAAGGGCTTTGCCAGGCACCACTGGTGCCCAGGCCACTCAATCTGAGGTTAGCCACACTGCCACTGAGCATGCAGGGTTAAGGGACCCCAGGCAGGCCCAATCCAAGGTCACACATCTCCCCTGCATAGTTTATTTCTATATCAATAATATACTCTAATTGTTAGCAGCTTCGATACAGCTCTAGCCAGCTTTCTTTCATTTGAGTGAAAAGAAGAAGGAACATAACCTTCTACATGTGACGTGGATTTGGTTTATGTTGACTATTTCATTCTAAAGGCTCTGGATTGCAGGTTCCTATTTCTGTGTATTTCTAGTAAATCTGGTTTCGGATGCTGAATATTTTAATAAAGTCATTGCAGGGGTTCTGACTTTCTTATCATCCCCCGAAATTAGTATGGCACTCAATTAGCACTTAATCACTTGGACGCGTAAAGCCTGATTTAACGTTCTTCATTTAAACAGGTGGAAAGCTCAAATTATCTTTAGACCCCTCTCATTTGGTGGGTCTCTGGTTTTGAATTCACTCTATTCAAGGATATGTCTGTGTATGGGGCGGGGGTGGAGTGGGGCTTGGTTAGCCCAGATTCATGCCCTGATCTATACACTTCTTCTGGTATGAGCTACTGTTTGGGAGCAGAGAGAGAAGCACAGAAGGAGACAGAGAGAACAATAGAGTTCCCTTCTACTGATTCACTCCTCACATGCCTTCAGGGGAAACCCAGTCAAGGTCATCCACATAGGTGGTAGCAGTCCAAGGATTTGATCATTCTCCAGCGCTTCCCAGGGGATCAGCAAGAAGCTAGAACCAAAAGCCAAATCAGGAACCAAACCCAGAAATTCCAATACGTGATGCTGGTATCTTACCCAGCATCTGAACATCTAGGACAAACCCACACCTTAGTGCCTTCCTGATATCTCATCTAGACGCTTGGTCATCAGTGATGGGTCAAGAACATTTCCCAATTCTAGCAGAAGAGAACTCCAATAACCCTGGCATTTCTCCCACAGACCCATTGGACCTCTAGGATTTGTGCTCCACTCTAACAGCCATAGCACAGCTATAGTAACGTTCGGATGATTTTCCCTGTGATGAAAAGCTAGACCTTAGCCATGGAATCTCCAGGATGCCACCCTTCTGCCTAGATTCCTCTTTTCAATGCCCAACACTGGGGATTCAGTCTTCCTCGGTCACTGAACTTTCCTCTTCGTTTCCCCAGGTCACTAACCCTCGTGCTCTCTTTGGGCTCCAGTTCACTGTGCGGCACACACAGCCAGGAGATGTTTGGCATAAAGCTGGGTGACCACGGGGTTTTCCCCAGGAGTTCCTCTTTGCTTAGAGATTGTAGACTTGCACTGTTTACTACCCACTACTTGGAAACCGTTCTCTCACATTTTTTTTCCTAGTTGTATATTTGGTTACAGCAGGAGAGAGAATCCATTAGCAGTTGAAGCATCATGTCTGGAAGTCTTTGAAATGTGTTTTTAATTTCCCAGGCTCTGAAGTCCAAGAAAGTACAGCAAAGGAGGATGAAGCAGTTATTGAACAAGCCGATTCACAGTATGTTCCCTGACTTAGTAATACGTAAGCAATCAGCTCCAAAAGAAAAACAGTTCCAGAGTTGATGAGACAAAAAGTGATAAAAAATAAATTGAAATGGCCTTCTGCTTGTCCTTTCTTATGAAAGTGCTGGAGGAGGCACTTAGTGCAAGGAAAGAGCAGAAGAGATTGGCCCTGGGTCTGAGATGGAGGAGCACGCTGAGGAGAATAACATTAGCAGAGGCAGTCCCAGGGTGCCCATTTGTATCAGGCTGAGATCTGCTCAAATGGAAAGAAAAAGAGGCAGGCAGACAGGCAGGAAGCCAGATCCCAATCACATAAGTATAAATCCAAGAGCCTCTATCTGCAGGATGAGTGTTTATAGAGCTATTGGCAGGCACATGTCAGAATGTGGGAAAGCAAAAAAGACACACACAAAATAAGCAATAGAAATCAAAAGCAACTATCAACTTTAGGAAAAACAAAAATTATAGAAGGTTGATGCCACTGTACACTGATTTACCTAACAATGAGTAATATCTTTTAACCAAAATTTTGTTAAGAGACATGGCTAGAGAAGAGAAACTTCTGTGTGTTGTGCGGCATTGTACTGTTGTGTAGAGAAACTATTGTCTAAGAGTGTATAGGCCGTGGGGCAGTAAGTTAAGCCGCTATCTGCAACTCTAACATCCCGAAAGAGTCCACTGGAGTCCCACCTGGTCCATTTCTGACCCAGCAATGTTAATATTGCTGGGAAGGCAACAGTAGATGGCCCAAGTGCTTGGGCCCCTGCCATTCAAGTGGGCGATCCAGATGTAATTCCAGGCTGCTAACCTCAGCCTGGCCCGTCTCATCTGCCGCAGCCACATGGGGAATCAACCAGTGAACAAAAGTGCACTCTATCTCTCTCTCTTTCTCTGTAACTCTGCCTTTCAAATAAGTTGAATAAACACTGAGAGAGCCAGACAGAGAGAGGAGACTCTCCTTCACATAAGCCTGGATCAAATCTTTGCTCTATCACCATCTAACTTGGTCAGCTTGAAGAGCCTCTGTAGACTTTCTGGATTTTCCTTTTCCGTGAAATGTATGCAGCCTTATAGGATTTCAGTATTAAATGAAATAATACACACTTAGTCCTATACACATATAATGTCACTAAATTTGTTTGTTTACTACAGGAATAAGGCTTCTACAAAGCTACTATATTTAAAATTAATAATTTCAGGAGCCCTGCACTTTAGCATAGCTAGCTATGTCTCCACCAGTGGCACCACCACTTGAACTTGTGGCCACCAGTTCAAGTTCCAGAGGCTCCACTTCTGATTCAACTCCCTGATAATGGCCTGGAAAAGTAAGAGAGAAGAACCCAAATCCGTGAGCCCCGGCACCCATGTGGGAGGAGGATCTTGGCTACCAGCTTTGGGGCAGTTTCAGTCATTTTGGGGTTGGTGAACCAGCAGATGAAAGATTTTTTTCTCTCTCTGCTTCTTTATAACTTTTCCTTTCAAATAAAACAATATATCTTTTTTTTAAAAAATAAAATTACTAACTTCAGTTATACTGATTTATAAAGAGAACATGATTTCAAATGAAAGCAAGCAACAAGGCAACTGATGCAACAGATGCGAGTCAATGAAGGAGAAGTGACCAGGGTTGATGAGATATTTTCTGAGTTTGCCCTATATCCCAAAGCATCAGAACTGGAGAAGACAGGAGTTCTGCTCTTCACAGTGGAAGTTGAAGGCTCTGCACGTATTCTAGTTCTAAGGAGAGTCAATACTTCTCCAACTCATTGTCTTCTTTATTCCTACATAACTGTCTTCATTTATGTTCTCATCATACGATACCTGCATTACTATGACATGCCTTGGGCCTTGTCCATCAATCCACCATCTCATCAGTAAGCTAACAGGGGTCTACACAGATCTCTTCTCTGATTTGTTTTCATTGTATCCTGATTTTTGAAAGGTATTTTTTCTGGGTGTGGAGTTCTTGTTTCACTCTGTTACTCCATTGTCTTCTGGCTTGCATTGGTTCCAAGGTGACATTTCAACATATGCATAAAATATGCACAATCGCCATTCCTCATTCTTTGACATTACTTTATGAATGGAGGATTGGAATGTCTTTCTTTCAGTTTCTCAGACTTAAATACTAGGTTGGAGTGAGCCTCCATCTCCCCTCATGTTGTGTAACACTCAGTATTTATTCTTTTGACTCTGATTTAGTACCTGTTATATGAACTCTCTCTATCCCCCACCCCTGTAATCATCACTATTACGCATTCAGACTTTTAAGAGTTATCTATAGATCTGAAAGTAAGAGTTTCAGAGAAAATCAGAGTAGGGTGGGGAATCTTTTCCATCTGCTGGTTCACTCAAGAGATGGCCTCAACAGCCAGGGCTGGGCCAGGTCAAAGCTAAGAGCCAGAAGCTTCATCAGAGTCTCACACGGGGCCCAAGCACTTGAGTCATCTGCTGCTACATTTCCAAGCCCCTTAGCAAGGAACCAGAGCAGAAGTGGAATACCCAGGACAAGAATTAGTGACTACTAAAATCACAGGTAACACCTTCACCTATCTATCTGGACAATGCCAGCTCCCAGACCGATAATTTTTTAAGCTTTTGTATTTGAGGGACAACATGTGATATCTGCCTTTATATGTCTTGCTTATTTCATTTAATATGATGTTCTACATTTTCATCCATTCTACTGCAAATGATGGGAAAATCCATTTTTTTTTTTTTTTTGCGTATCTGAACATTATTTTTTGTGTATATACCATGGTTTTTTTTAGTCATGTATCTGATGAGTATTTTGGTAAAATTTTTATCTTGGGTACTGTGAACAGTGATTCAATAAACATGGGAGAGCAGATGTCTCTTTGATACAATGATTTTGTGTCATTTGTTTATGTATAGCACCCGGAATGGAATTCCTGGATCATATGGCAATTCTATGTATAGCTTTTTTTTTAAAAAAAAAAAATCATCATACTTGTTTCCATATTGACTGTACTAATGTAAGAATTCAATTATCCATTCTTCCAGGATGTGTATTTTTAAAGTCACAAGCAGACATGGGGGATCCATCAGCTTACAGAAAACCCCCAAAGTGGCTGCTTCAAAATCAGCAGACAAGGAGTGGTCCCAGATCAGTAGGCTTCCTGAATTAAGGAGATGTGAAGGGGTCAGGAAGTACACACCCTAACTCCCTCTCTACCCATGAGTACTCAGATGGCCTTTTGTACCTCTTGACTGAGCCAGGGCACCTGAGTCCCTTGGGGAGCCCCATGGCGCTCTCATCTTGGTGGTGAGCCTTGAGCCCTTCCCTGCTTGCCTCAGTTTCCCACCATGGGGGAAAGGGACTATTTCTGGCAATCTCCCAAATCACTGGAAGGAATTACAAAAATATCACCTCAACTTCAGCAAGACTCAAACGCAGAGCCCGACCTGTGGGTTCCTCTCCTGTGGCCAGTCTGCATGTGGCTGGCACCCAGGGATTGAACTTGACTTTCATCCACTCTGTCTCAGATCCTTCCAATTAAAGAATCTGGGCCCCACACCTCAGATGTCCCTGGGGAGACAGAATATCCCTAGAGGATCTGAGCCCCAATGGCTTTCTATCTCACCATCCTGGTCCATGGAGACACCAGTTGGTGACCTAGCTATCCTACTGTCAAGACAAGCTTACCACAAATGGGCTTCGTCTGTGATTCTAGAATCAGACAGCGCCTCATTCTACAAAACAGAATTGAAGCTCCAGCGAACTGAGTGATGAAGGTTGGTCAGATTTACAGACAAAAGGCTAAAGACAGTGTAAACAGAGAACAAACAAAAATCAGATCATAAAAGTTAAAACAAACACACTTTATCTCACCTTCCTAGACCTGTGCTGTCCAGGGATTGGCTACAATCCTCTCTCTTAGCTTCTTCAAAGGTCAGCTTAGCCTTTCAGTCTCACTATGTTGATGAGGGATTCGGTGATTCCACTTCCATGGGCTCTTCGGGCACCGATAAGCAGCTCTATCCAAACCAATGACCCATGTTAAATTTCACTCACCATTGAGTAAAGATGGTTTGCCTCCCATGTGACTGCCATTGCTGCATTCAGTTCTCTTGGCCTGGGTTCCCAGGGGACAGGAAAAGTGAGTCTCTGGACCAGGGTACAGCACATCATCCTTACGCCCAGCTAAGACAAAGGAATTCACAACCAAGTCCAAAGGAAAGACGCTGACATGCAGACCACGCACTGCTTCGCAGAGATGCTTAGCACATTGAGTGGAAGAGAAACACAAAAGTACATTCCAAATTCTTAAGGAAGCCAGGAACTCTGCTGGCTTCTGGGAGTCTCAGGAGGGCTTCTAAGGGACATGACCTACCCTCTCGCTGACCTTCAGGCTGAGCACTCATTTCTAGAATGATCTTCAGTGACTCCATTGGGTGACTCTGATGCTTTGGAAGCACTTTGGCCACCTCCTGGCCAGTGGCTATTAAGATGGAAGCAGCAGGCAGCAGCTCTATGAGCAGCCAGAAGAGTTACCCTGAGGCCTTTATAAAAGGAAGCAGTGGGAAGTGTGGGGGGGAAGCCAGCTATAAGAGTGTTTGATTGGGAATGGCCAAATTTATCCTGGCTACTCCCCCAAATGGGCTTTCTGCGATTCTGGAGCCTGGAACTCTAAACAAGGAAGTCGTTAAAATACAAATGAAAAGGCACAGAAATAGTAGTAGGTTGCATGGCTACACAGCGAGGTCTGTCGGGTCTGGGCTCACAAGACTGAATTGCTCAAAGGCGAGATTAAAATGAGTCAACGGCACCTGCTCGCTTTGCACCACACTCTCTTTGGAAAGGCAGAAGCCAGGACTAGTTTGTGTCAAAAAATACTTCTGAAGAGGCTGCAGGAGTCTGAAGGGGCTAATGTGTCCAACTCTGGAAGCAGAGGGAAGAGAGGAGTCAGGCAACTGGCCGTGTGGTAGAGGCCATGCAGAAGGCGTGTTGGTGGCGGGCCGGGAGGACACAACAATGCCGGATGCAGAGCTGAGCTCGGGTCCCCAGGCGGCTCTCACTTGGATCTGTGTGGGACGTCTCAGTGAGAACAGCAGTGGCCTTGCCGACGCCCTTGGCCTTCTTGTGGAAAGTGAAAGTCTTTCTGCAGCACCCCACCCAAGGTGGCTGGGGTGTGAGGCAGCAAGGGCTGGGAAGGGAAAATGCCTTGCCCTCCAACCAAGGCTCGGAATGCAAGATGGAATCTGAAGACAAAACCCAGGACTGGAATGATCACAATCACTTTCTGGGGAAAACGGTGTGACAGCAAGCAGCCCGGACATTCCACTGCGAGACAGATGGGTGAGTGAGCCAGTGCTTACCTCTCCGCCTGAATAACACAGGCTGAGGTACACACACACAGGGCAATCAAGTGCCCACTGCCACACGGGAGTGAAGCCAGAATCCACAACTCCATATGTCCCAAATCGGAGGTGACTCTCTGTCAGCTGGTTTCTGGGACTGGCAGAGGGTGAACCCGGGTGTAGCATGAGCAGGGAGCCAGTGCCAGACCACCAGGTCTCTGCCAGGACCCCTCATCCTGCCGGGGCCCCTCTGGAACAGCCCCCCACCAGCCAACCTGCTCCTGCATCCTCCCTTCTGGTGATGGGACACTCACTACCTGTTGAGGCAGTTTGCCCAACTTCCTGACACTTCAAATGCTTTAGAAATACTTGCTAAAAAAGCAGAGGTGGGTTTAGGATTCAGAAGTAGTCCCAGGCTGGATCATTCTGGAGTGTCACTTCCAGGAAGGAGCTCTTTGACAAGTTCCCATCACTGTTACAAGCGCAAAAGTCTTGCTCTTCTTAGAAGCTGCCAGCATTGTGAAAAGGATCAAGGCTGAAAGCCGAAATTGCTTTTCTCTCCTCGTGCTTATGCTGTCCTCAAAATGGACAGGCCAACTGGGAAGAGCTGCCCTGGGGGCTAAATTTCCATCCATTTGGTGTCCCCAACAACTACCCTTGCCTGCGTCTCCTCTCTGATGCGGCATTCATTAGGGGACCCAGGCTGGGCCACGGGTGCCCCTTATGCCAGTCACCTGAACGTGCAGTAACACAGGCAGGTGACTCAAAGAAGCTGCTGGAGGAGCCAGAAAGGGTTCTTTGCCTCCTACCTATGAGAAAGTCCTGAAGCCACCCTCAGTGCCCTTCCTAGTGGCTCTCTTGTCTCCCCCTTTGATTCAGGTGCCTGGAGGAGATGCATGAGGAGGGAGGGAGGAAAAACGTTTATGTAGAACAGAAGGAATTTGATAGGGGCTGGAAGAAGGGGAGGTTGCTTTACTTATTCCCAAATGCTGAGACATCTGAATAGCATCTACTTCTGTTCCCCTTGAGTTCCAAGATGCATCTGGACATTGAAAGGAAAAGGCAGAGGTATTGAACTAATACCTAATCACTTTCCTTTTTGGAGACTAGATGTGCTCCACACAGTTCCTGCTGGAATCAATCCCCAGGCTGAGCCTGTCATCTGGTTGGATTGCTTCATTCAATAATTCACCCGAAAGCTTTCAGGTGCTGCACACTCTGCTCCCAGCATATGCTTGTTGGATTGTGCAAAGACTACAGACCCAACGGCTTTTACTAGGTCGTCTTCCCTTGTTTGGATCATTCAATGTGAGGCAACAAGTATGTCCATGCAAGTGGGTATTGTCTTCAGCTGAGCTGGTTCTCCAGGACTGGATACCACAGACATGTTCCCTGCATCCTCCACATGTATTGGCAAGTGAGATCTTTTACTTATCTGAAAGGCAGAGCTTCAGAGAGAGACAGACAGAGAGAGAGAGAGAGAGAGAGAGAGAATCTTTCAGCCAGTTGTTTATTACAAGAGAGAGAAGACAGGAGCTTCTTCTGGGTCTCCTATAGGGATGCAGGGGCCCAGGCTTGGAGCATCTTCCACTGGCTCCCCAGGCACATTACAAAGGAGCTGGAACACAAGTGGAGCAGCTGAGACTACTACTGGCACATAAAAGGGATGTCGGTGCTTCATACAGAGGCCTTACTTACTTACAGAGCAGCACCAAACTCTGCCAATATACATTTGTGCCTTGTTTTTGTTTTGTTTCTGAACAGTCTAACATGGCAATGTGAAAACATGTCCTTTTACCAAAGCTTTGCCAACACCAAATGATAACTGTGACCCTACATGATGAGTGTTGTCTTGTGTTGTCTTCAACTTCATTCTAGGGAAATGCCAGATACTCCCAAAGCCCCCACCATCCATATCTACATTATCTGAAACCTAACCAGTGTCAGGAACTCAGCTACCTACTTGGGACATCACGGAACTCCATGCCTAGCTGAGAGTTCTGGTGGTATGTCCCCCAGCTCTTTCACAATTGGCGGTTTGCTGTGGGCAGACTAGCCAGTCGGCTCAGAAATCACTCAGTCATGTGGGGTTTCCTGTGCTAGGATCTGCTGTAATCATGCCTGTTTGACATATGGAGAAGCTGAAGCACTGACCTAAAGACGTTCTGCAGCTCAGCGGTTGTCCGACCCAGGGCCAAGTTTCCCACCGAGCATTGCAGGGGAGTGGCATGTTTCCAGAAAGCTGCAGTTGCAGAATGGAGCCGCTGTGCTAGGAGTGGTGCTCCCCAGCCTTCTGCAGGGGATGCTGCATACCCCCACAAAGCAACAACAGGGCCTAAAGTATTCTCCAATAATATGGGCAGGAAGATGATTCCATGAGTGTTTTTGGACCATTAAGTGGTGACTTTGACACGCATATTACTGAGGTTCCATTAGGTCAGAATAATAGCCGAATCGTAATTGTGTATTTTTGTAAGCAAAGCTCATTGCTAAATGCTGTAGGGTGCTATCCAGTTCCACTGTCATCACACTCACTTCTCTTTGGGAAGCAGAGAGTGTACACTCCCATCACCAGCTCGCTCCCCAAATGCCCACAGCGGCTGAGAAGTTGAAAGCAGGGGTCAAGAGCTCAATCCCGGTCCCCCGCACGCGCTGAAGGAACCAACTGCTCGAACCATCACTGCCTTCCAGCATGAGGCACGGACAGAAGCCAGTGCTGGGAACTGAACCCAGCCCTCCTCCGCTGGGAGCAGGAGTCTGCATCTCCAGGCCAAACGCCTACTCCCCTTTTTCCATTTTATAGACAAAGCAACTGAATTTTATGGAGCGTGCGGAATTTATTGGAGGCCAAATTGATAGCAAATGGCAGAGCTGGCCCCCAAACCCTCCTGTTTCTAATTTCAGAAGCTTTCATACTATTAGCCAAGCAGCTGGGCCCCCTGGCTGGGTAAGCTGCAGGCTACACCTTTGTGCAACTGCTCTTCTCATAAAACAAAAAAGCTCAGGGTGAGAGAGATTGAATTAAGGGCCTCAAATCACACAGTCGCAGATCAGCTATTAAATCCCGGGCCCACAAATTTTCTGTCCAGAATCTCAAATAAATCAGGACATCCATGCTGTTGGTAGGAGGAAGGGCTTAATTCCTTCCCCTCTTCATCAGAGACCAGGCCCAGGGACTTGTTTCCAAAGAATACGGTATGGAAATAGAGAAAAAGGAAATATTTTGTTCGAGGGAGATGAGGTAGATTCCACCTTGCCCAAATGATCTGTTGATTTTGCAATCCCATCCACATTATGACGCAGCCAGGAAGACTATAACCCCAAATTAAAGAGACAGGTGCCAACAGAGGAACATCCTGCAAAATAGGTGACCGTTATCTTCAGAACTGCCTGGAACGTCACATGAAAAGAGAGATTAAGAAGCTGTCATCAGAAGACACCTAAGAGGCAACTCCATGCGGTGTGGGCAGCCAGAATGACCCAGGACTGGGGAAACACATCCGGCCGGATGCTGTCAGTTAGTTAGTTCAGGACACTTAGCAAGTACCATCTCTGAGTGGCTGCCATTGCACCGTGGTTGTCACATATGATGTTAACCCTGGGGACAGTGAAGAGTGTATCCAGGAACTTAAAGTGGTGTCTGTACAGCTTTCCTCTGAATCCCAGCACATTCCAAAAATAAGAACATTAAATAACAACTCAGATAGAAACAAGCCAATCCCCTAAACCCGAGCTGTCATTCCATGGGCATTTCTGTCCCCAGTGCAGAGCAGTGCACGCACTTTCAGGCTGAGAGTCTGTGAGTCTGCTGGCTGCTTCTCAGAGGGGAAAATCTGCCAGGCTGTCCCTCCTCAACCTTCCCAAAGCTGCCAGGCTGCAGCTGAGCTTCAGTGGAAAGAGACTGACATTCTTTTTGTTTTATTTTAAAGGAACAGTTAAAAATACACAATTGTGCGCATGCTGCAATTACCCGTGGGAGTTAAGGCAGGAGCAGCGGGGTGACTAATAGGACAGTGGGACAGCTGCCCGTGGAGGAAAAGCCAGCCTCAGCCACCCCAGTTTGATGTGAAAAGTCCTCCAGGCCCCACCCAGGCTGTCTTTTCTACCCAGCACTGCCCAGTTTGCCCTGAGTAAATCTCCTTCTAGAAAGGGATTCCACAGGACACGGGAGCACATCTCCTTCCCTCAGCACGCACCTGGATTCACAAGTTACCCAACAGAGACTCAGGGAAAGTTGGTAGCAAAACCATCCCTGGAGAGGGGCTGACACAGCAGGCCTTCCAACTGTGGGCACTTGCTGGAATCCTCACTCCACTATCAACAGTGCCCTGTTGGGGTTGCACCTTGGGAAGGGGCACTCTGGGACTTTTGCCCTGCCCCCAGCCAGGCCCCCTCACTCTACTGGAGCCATCTCTATACCTCAGGTTGATGCTGGGTGCTCTGCCTGCCAAGCCAAAAGTTGACTCAGTGTTTGTTCCTGTGGGTCCCCTTGCTCTGCAAAGGAGTTGGGATGCTTCTAGGAGACTCAGCGGAAATGGACAGAAAGACACCTTTTCTGGGCATGCTGGGGTGAAGGGGAGAGGTAAAGGCCTCTGTGAGCACCCAGGGTCAAGGTCACAAAGCACAGAGACTGTGGGGACTCTCAAAGGTCACCTTGTACAGGGTGTTAGCTTATGTCCGCTTTGCGAGCAAAGACTGCATAGTAAGTCACAGTTTTCATTCTCTGTGGTATCTTGCAGACTCCCAAATGACTCAACGCGCGTGTCCGTGAATGGTCACCCCAACTTTCCAAGCACACTGTGAATGGTATTAGTGATGTCAGCAGCTCGGAATGTGCCTGCGGTAGGTGAGGGCTCCACACAGACAACCAAGGGCCCGGTGGACATCTTGTGAGCACTTCCTCCCCTGAGAGAGCTGCAGACAGCATTCCAGAAGGTGACCAGTAACAGCCATCTGTCTCAGCAGGACGCACTGGCAGGGGAGGGAAGGGATGGGGGAGGAATGCGCAGGGGAGAAGGGTGCGGGGGAATGAAGGAGCAGATGAGGGGGGAGATAAGAAGAGAGAAGAAACGGGAGTGCGGCATGGGGAAGCAGAGAAGGGGTGGGGGGAAGAGCAGGCCTAGGGCCTAGAGAGGGGAGGAGCCCAGAGAATGAGGAAGAGGGAGGAGAGAGAGGAAGAGGAAGAAAGAGGAAGGGAGGGGAATCAAGAGCGATCCTGACAACCTCTTAACAGGAGGTCATACGCACAGAGCAGGGGGTACCCAAGAGTGGAGCAGGGGGACAGGAGGAGGCTTGTATCCCAACCCTGAAGACTCCCGGATCCTCACCAAGGACTATCAGTATGGGCACCAAGAATCCCAACTGCCAAGGAGACCATGGGGAATTGGTGTGCCTTTGGACGCTGAGAACTCTGAAGTCACCCATTCCCATTTGGATCTACCACATGGGATGGAAGAAGCCCAAATCCTTCCTTGCAGGATCCAAGGTCAACGGAACAACAGCCAGGAGCCCTGAGCGGTCCACAGAAACAGAAGAACAGTAAGCTTCCTTCGGGACTAGGGAGAGGAGTTTCCTCTGGTCCTTGCTTGGTTCTAACTTTGGGTCCCCACGCTCTCTTGCAATGACCATCAGGATTGCTCTGGAACCCCTTCAAAACAAACAAACAAACAAACAAACAAACTAGAATAGATACACAGAGAACAACAAGGAAAGCTCAGAACCAGACAGGAAACGGTCAGTGGGGATGCACTTATAACTCACTGGGTGGGACACAAAGATTATTTACTCCTCTCTAGGGTATTAAAGATTTCTCTGCACACCCCTCCGAAAACTGTTCACCTAAACTGTTGACATATGCCTTGTTAGAGTTATACGCTAGTTTAGAACTACCCTAAAAACTGCCAGGTTCAGCAAAATTATGCTTAAACTCTATAAACTGCTAAATACTAAAATGAAATTAGACACGAGACAGCTGAATAGTACCGTATAGCCATTTTAAGGTGTATAGAAGCTGGTTGTATATAAACTAAAATTGAAATGTCAATGAAGTAGTTACAGGAGGTGGTTAAGAACTTGCATTTTTTTTAATCATATTGGTTACTCAATACCAGGTCAATTAATTCCATAACATTGTAAATTGTTGATGTTATGTTGGGGCTTTTAATTGATCGGGATGATACTCTGCCAGCTTTACCTTCAGACCAGAGATGGTCTCCCCAAGAAACCGTTGAATTTATCTGGACAATAAGATGCTGGACTCTATGCTTGATATATGCTTGCAATGAAAGAATCTTGACTGAATTTGAACTGTAATACTGCAATAAGGTGGAGGAATCCACCATGGGGGGAGGGCACAGTGAGGGGTTGGGGGAATCCCAGAACCTATGAAACTGTCACATATGCAATGTAATTAATAAAAAACAAAACAAAACAAAAAACATAGGAAGGGAACGGAAAGGGGATGTGAGAGGCGGGACACAGAGATGGGCTATGCCAACAGGAAGAAGACCAGCACATTGGGAGTGCCAGTGTGGCAGGGCTGGGAGGGGCGCAATCCCATCCCATCCACCTCTGCCCAGGCACAGAAGGTGGCTGCTGTGCACTTGACACACACACACACTCACACACAAACCCACTCTCCCACACTCACATATCTGCACTCATTCTCAGGCTCTCACACACTTTCACACTTACACACTCCTACACTCACACACACTTATACTTCCCACCACCCCCAAACCACACACACACTCAGGACTCACAGAGCTCCGTGCCTCAGTGATGTTGAAGAGGCCCTTACTTCTGCTTGCTGGAAACTTGTGGAAGACATGGGCAGAACACTGCAAGTTACAATGTGACATGCAATGTCTTTGACCAAAAAAAGAACAAACGAGGGTTGAAAACTTAAAAGAAAAAAAAAAAACTGAGAAAAAAGAATGCAGAGAGTTGGCTGACTTGCCTCAGTGTACCCAGCTGTGGACAAGAGCCTGATCCGATGATTCCCAGGCGGAGGGCAGCATAGGGCAGGTTTGCCACCTGCTAGCATCGATGCACTGCCAGCCTCACCCACGTGCTCCCATCTGTTGCACATTGGCAGGTGTGCAACAGCTACTTTGTGCTTGAGAGTAATGTTGCCACACACCACCATCGCCATGACTGTCCTCTGCAGCCACTGTCGTGGCCGTCTCTAGGGCAGGACTCACAGAGCAGCAATCGTGCAGAGCAAGTCTGACATGCCTGTCCTGTGCCCTTCTGCCAGTCCAGCATGTGCAAGTGCAGCTCAGCTGCAGAGGGGTGTGAGCAGCTCTGGGCAGGAGGAGGGAGGAGAGGCCACTGGCTGCAGCAGGGCTATGCTGCTCTGACAGCCTGTACACAGCTAAAGCCTCAAGCACGCGCGCACACACACACACACATACACACGCATGTGTGCTTACACATGCTCACGCTGACATTTGCTCTATTCCCTGGGTCCTCATTCCAGCACCTTGAGATCACCTCAGACTCCCTTCAATTCTTTCTGTTGTCATGGGGACCCAGCCAAGACACCAGCCCTGCAAGTAAAGGTGCCTTCTCAACACCCTGTACCTGCCCTGTACCTGCCAACACTGGCCCTGGACCTGCTGAGGTGCTACAGCCCACTCTCCAGGGTCCTGATCAAGCAGTTCAACACTGGTGGTATTGGGACAGGTACGTTAGTAAACATTTATAAAGCTCTCCTTGATTTGGAAAGCAGAGAGAGATTTTTCCATCTGCTTATTCTCTTCCCAGATGGTCACAATGGCCACAATGGGGACAGGCCAAGTCCTGGAACCTAGAGCTCCATCCGGGTCACAAATATGGACAGCAGGGGTCTAAACACTTGGGCCATCTTCCACAGCCTCCCCAGGTGCTTTGGTAGGAACCCAGCCTGGAAACAGAGCAGCCAGAATTTTGAACCAGCTTGCTATGGGATGCCAGTGCAGCAAATGGTGGCTTAACTCGCTGCACCACAACATCAGTCCCTGCGCTAATGAACTTGACTCTGGAAACTCAGCCAGTTCTTTGAGAGATTAAGACATGATTGTGAACCTTGACACACTGCCACTCCTGTTGGGGACATAACTACACTCACATTTGCTTCTTTGTGTTTTCAGCCACTCTGAGGATCGAATGTGTGCAGGGAATACATTCAATACTGACAATCTTTACAAAACATACCACGACAAATGGGGACAGAGGTCAGGACCAAGGAGGACAGTATTTGCAATGAGATCATGCGAACAGCAAAGAGCAGCTGCTTGGGGACAGCTTCCCATTAGATGCTAGGCGACAGAAAGGAGGAAAGTGCGAGAAGGTCCTTCAGCCCATGAGCTGTGGCGGCTCCTCGGGGAGGAGAGGCTGAGCGAAGGCAGGTGTACGGAGGAGAGCGTCATCTTTGGTACCAGCCGGAAAGTGCTAGGTTATCCTGCACAGTAAGTAACACGGAAGCCGCAGGGCTGCGCTTCTCTCTGGCACTGGGTGCCATACCGTGGGCAGGCGGGCACCCCTGCCTGGGCTGCCCTCACCAGGGCCAGGCTGTGGCGTGGGAGGGACCACTGTCAGACTCAAGACTGCGACTGGAGGAGGAAGAAACTTGGCAGAGTGCTGATTGGTTCCCGGCTCTCCCACCCAACACCACGTGGGCTCCTTGCTCTGGCCCGCCATTGGTCAGAGCCACGTACATCACCCCCAGGATGGGCTAGCCTTCTTCACAGAGGGTGGAGAGCTGGGAATGCTTGATAAAGAGCAGCATTGGCCACTGCAAACACCAAGCACTGATACCTCCTCTGGGCTCAAAAGAGGGAGCCCCCCGAGGGGCTCCAGGGCGGCTCACTTGACATCAATCACATAACGGGTTTATTGCTGTTTTCAGATATAAAAATATCATTAGAGGTACTTGGGGTAGCTGTAATTTATCTGTATGCTCTCACTAGGACTGTGCTAACCCAAGTGCATATAAGCACTTACTGAGCTTTCAATTACATAAATATGTACACGTATACATTTTATTTTATAACGACTTGATTTCTACACCAAGGCATGCATCTTTTGACTTCAGGACTTGAGTCATGACCGTTATTTTCTTCTAGAAAACTCCATGTTCGAGAAGCACAGTTTTACTTCCGTTTCTAGAAACTTCTAGGTGCTTTCTCAGGCATGTGGAGAAGGAGCAAAACAAGGAGCAGACACCACAGAAAACCAAGCCAAACACATGGTCCTAACGGTGTGCATGGAAAGGGGAGGGGAAGACACAGATTCAAATCCCCAGGGGCTCACATTCCACCACAGAGGAGCTGCTGGGGGGAGCTCAGAGCTGGGCGCCTTCCTGAGGCTGCTTCTGTCTTCATCTGCCAGTGGTACCCAAGGTCTAAAGCTGCCTTCTGCCCAAGGTGATCTGGGCCACGGAAGGTCATGGGGCTGGACCAGGAGAAGGCAGTATCTGAGTTCCTCCCTCGGGAGAGCTAGAGGGATGCCTCAGGCCCATGACACGTCCTCCACCAGCCACCATCTCACGATGCACTAAAAACGTTTATGCTTGTGCATGACAAGAGCCGGCAGTAAAAGCAAACAGTCCTACTGCGAGGGAGGACGCCCAAGACCCCAGCGCTGCCCTTTGCATCAGTCCCCGTCTCCCTTGCCTTAATGTAGGACATGAGAAGGAGCGTGAGTTAACAACGGCATGATCGCTTCCAGTTCCTCTGAAATAATATGTAGAGAGGCAGGCAGCGAGTCCTCCCTGCTCTATCCCCTGGGGACTAGCGAGGTCACGCAGCCTGGAGATAGTCCGTGGACAGCCTGCCCCTGCCTGTGCACAAGTGGCACAGCACTCGCAGCCCGAGCTCCCAGTTCCCTTTAGTAACTGTTCACGTGTTGCTGTGTGCCGAGCACTGCTCTAAACTGGCTTCATTTTGCAAACTCCCTCAGATTCAGCCTCTATAATAACAGGAACATCAAAAGGAACTCACCCATTTTACGGATAAACCTTTCGAGGTACACGCAGCAAAGGAAGGCCCTCACCAGAGGCCACTTCTCTAGATCTGGCTCTCGGCTGTGCCCTTCACCTTCTTGTCCATTCTTATGCTTCACTCTCCATCCACCCACACATTCTAGAAGCTTCCCTCTGTTCCCGGCTCTCCTCTCTCCCTAATGACCCCAACTGATGTTTCTTTTTTGGGGGCTTACCCACATTTCCTTTTGGAGACAGCTGCTGTATCTGCACCCCTGGAGGCTCCCATCACCCCTTATGACACAGCCTGAGCATGGCAGGCAGGAAAACTTCGCTGCCTTCCTGACACGGGTGGGGGGACTGAGACGCTGAGCCTTTCCAGGTGTGACTACTCCCGGGGGTGGGGGAGGGAGTCATCTACCACATCTTCTTCCTCATCCACATCCACTCACCCCAGCCACACTGCACGCGGGGAGCCGCATCCCATGCCAGCGGACAATCTTCGCTTTGCCTTTCCACAGTTATCATCACAGCAACGCCCTCCTCAGGCTGCAGGTCCAGATCAAGAAGAAATGAAGCCCTGTGTGCTGGGCTGAGGGAACAGGTGCCTCTCATTTGGCTAAATAAGTGAAAAATCCCCAGATCCGTCCCACCTGGAAAATGCGTCCCACTCAGTTCTGGATCCAGCCTCAGGCGAGCTCCCTGTGACATCCACGCACGGCTGCTTCCCACCCTGCCGCCTGGCTGCAGACGCTCTTCACCGCCTCTCTGCACTCCCTCCATTCCTCCTTGGAGCACTTCGCCTCCTCCGTCAGAGCGGCACTGACAGCAGCCATAACTCCGCGTGAAGCCTGCTGGGAGCCCAGCCCTGGAGGACCGCCATGAGCACAGGTGTGGAGAGGAAGGTGCTTAATGAGCTCGCGCCGGGCAAATTCTGGCCACAGTGTGGTGGTCAGATGCTGTGCAAGAGAATACCCCCTCTGCTTGCTCAGAGCTTGCAGAAATATCAACAAACTTGTGCTAACTTGCACCCAGAGTAATGGGTCTTATTACCTCAAAGACCATCGGGGCAGCTGTGGGCCACCTTGTCTGTGGGGACCCAGATAAATAGCAGAATGCAGGACACAAGTGGCCCAAACAGACATAGCCACACATCAGAATGGCTTCCATGTGCATGACACTGGGTACATGCTAACATCATTGACTCCACAACCCTCCCATGCGTCCCATGGCAGAGATGAGGAAAATGATCCTATCTTTTCCAAACTGGGAGACGGAAGTCATTTGAGACGGGCACCCTACCCCTCTGCCGGGGAGAGGAAGGCGATGCAGCATTTCTGCTGTCACATCCAAGCTGATGGGTGACAGAATCCACTCCACATCACAGCCCTGATGCCTCCACAACCCACTGTTAAACTTCTCACCAGCAAACCCAGTGCATGTTGCAGGAACAGGACCCTATCAGAGGGTACAGCTGCACCTCCTTGAGCTCAGCAGCTTCATGGGAGAAATTTACTGCCAGAAGTTCACCACTCAGAGAAGCTGGGAGCTCTTTCTGTTTCAGGGACTGAGTTCCTGGTGCTGCTCGTAGAGAAGGGACCCAGTAAGAAGACACAGAAGATGCCGAAGGAATGCCAGGCAGAGGGCACTCCTGGAGGGAGGAAGAGATAACACACGGATGACCTTGAAGAGCAAGCCCAGGAATGCCAAATCAGGACCCATGGAAGGTCTGCTTCTGGAGAAGAGAGTCTCTTTCCCAGGTGTCTGCAGGGCAGGGAGCCAGGTTTGCAGGGCAGGATCCAGGGCTCTGCGAGCAGAGACCACGGAGAACAAAGGGGGCTGTCCCTCACGTGCGTTTTCTTTGGATTTTGAAGAATTCTGTGAACTGATAGGACTCCAGATCCTAGAACAGTGCCTGGTGAAAACAAGCATCCAGTGTAAACACCAGATAAGCAGGTGGGAAAAGGGTTAATAGGTATGTCTTTGTAGTGCAAAACACGTTCAAACTTCATGCCCAGTGGTCTTCAGAAGTTCTTGGGAAATGTTTCTTATGAAAAAAGGTGCACATGTCTTCAAAAAAATGTTTGCACCTGAATAAATGTGTCTTCTAATTCCATTTCCAGGAGTTTAAAAAAATCCCTCATGCACACAGAAGTGAATGGATGGGGAGGGGTGATCCCCAGGACGTGGTAAGGTGGAGGTCCCGTAGTTCCAAATTAGAGTTCTCAGAGGCTTCATCTTGTGGCTGGTGCTTCAGCATTACCTAGGTAGGCAGAAGGCTACAGGTGGCTACAGGTGGCTACAGGTGGCTACAGGTGGCTACAGGTGGCTGCAGGTGGCTTACACTTGAAGAGGCACATCCCCAGGCTCATGAATCAGCGGGGGTGGGGAGGTGTGGGTCTTTATCTCTTCCCCCACAGACCACAGCCACTCTACCTTTGGACACATCTTGTGCGCCGCTGCTCATTCAGTGTGCGACAGGTATTTCCCTGTGTGAGACAGCTTGGGACTATGTGTGCATGTAGTGTGCTTGCCATCTCACCTTTTAAATAAGCATTGCCTCAAGGTGCACCTTATTGCTGTCAGCACTAAGAATGCTCACCCTTGGGCCCGGCGCAATGGCGCAAGTGGTTAAAGGTCCTTGCCTTGCATGCCCAGGATCCCATATGGGCGCCGGTTCTAATCCCGGCAGCCCTGCTTCCCTTCCAGCTCCCTGCCTGTGGCCTGGGAAAGCAGTCGAGGACGGCCCAAAGCTTTGGGAACCTGCACCCACGTGGGAGACCCGGAAGAAGCTCCTGGCTTCGGATCGGCGCTCACTTGGGGAGTGAATCATCGGATGGAAGATCTTCCTCTCTGTCTCTCCTCTCTGTATATCCGCCTTTCCAATGAAAAAATAATAAAAATAAATCTTAAAAAAAAAAAAAAAGAATGCTCACCCTTGTGCATGACGAGAGCCTGGAGAAAAGGCACAGTCCCTCCACAACCCTACAGCCGTCAGATGGCAGATAAGGCTTCCTGTGGTCTATGGTACAGCAGGTTGCCATAGGGGACAAGCCACTACACAACTCAGTGTAGCCGAGAGCCTCCCTGCACAAAGGAATGCATGCTTGGAGGGGTGGACGTGCCAAGTACCCTGATTTGGTCAGTACAGATTGTATTCTTGCACTGAAGTAGTGCAGTGCATATTATCAATAGGTATAATCATTGCATGCCAATTAAAAATAAAAATAAGAATGAAAAATCTTCTAGCCACCCCTGGTAATGCAGCAGGATCCCCACTTCACAGCTGGGACCCACAGGCTTTTCCGAGACTGGACAAGGAGCACATAAAGCAGACTGGTCTTGCTCCATCAGTTTGCCCCCTTTCGTGCAGTGCTAGGAAGAGCAGGTGTGCACCAGGCCTGGCTTAGCTCACCAAGGGGTGGGTACACAGGGAGAAAATCAAGCTGGCATCTCCCAGAGCTGGTGGCTCCCCTTTCTCTGCTCTGAGCACGTGGCTCTGAGCTGCTCCAGAGGCACAGTTGTCCCCAGGGACCACTCACCACTTTCCCTCCCCTCGCTTTCTTAGACTTTTCTCTCACAGACCTGACCTCTCCCTTACCCATGACCGTGACCGTGATGACCTCTTGGGGGGGTCCCCTTGAAGAATCCACTTACTTCCACCCCAGCACATCTACCATATATACAATCAAAGGTGGTGTTGCAAGTCTGTAGGACTCCATTTGTAACTGGGCCCCAAGGGCTAGGCTGGGAAGAGGACCCCTCATTACCCTATTTCTAAAATACCAGACATCTCTGCGTACAAAAACCAAACTTAAAACAGAAAAAGCGAATCCCTGTCGGGCTCCCTCCTAAGGTCCCACGTACTTTCCCAGAGGCTGACAGGTGCCACCTGCTCCTGCCACCAGTTGCTTGACCTTGCCCTTCACAGACAGGCCTGGCAGCAAAACCATTGCCGGAGCATGATGTCACCACCAGGGCATTCAGGATCCAGGAGGCCCCACCCGGGCAGGAGGAGGAGGGGTACGGGATGTGAGGCAGACAGAGAACCTAAAATAGAAGGCTACAGGGCACAGGGCGGACAGAGGCCATCACCCTACAGCCCTCTATCATTACGCAACTTCCTGTGCTCACCCAGGGACAGAAGGGAATAGGCTCCACAGTGTCCACGCTGGGCCGACATGTCACTGTGAGTTGCATGCTTTGCTCTGCTGACTGGCACCACCGTCTGGGGGAGGGCCCGGTATCTCCATCTCCCTTCCCACCCAGTGAGCAGAGGGTCCTCCCTCTCTGGTCTTCCTTGCCCTTCCTAGCCCCATGGTCCCCACAGTGTTGTTGCAGTCCCTGTTCCCCGTGTCCTGCACCCAACCTGCCTCCCTCTCCAGACCCACCCAGTGACAGGCACCAAGCAGGTGAGCTCACAGGTGCTTGCAGCAGGCATGTGACCCAGCTCCTCTCGGATCCAGGGCCCTTTCACCACCCAGTTCCACCTTCCCTTAGAGAGGCTCTGATGGCACTGGCTGGCCAGTGGGCAACAGTGACCACAGCAACCTCATTCTGCCTGGGAGCCTTGTCATGTCCCTCATGATCGTTAAGTTTTGGTGCAGGTCTCTGTCCAATAAATTCCCTTACACCAAACAAATTACCTGTTTCATCCCGCCTTCAGTGGCATGTGGCACTGTCTAGTAGACATTTTGCTTATTAATTTTACTTATTTGGGAATAAGTGTGTGTGTGTGTGTGTGTGTGTGTGTGTGTGTGTGACAGAAAATGAGTCCATTCACTTGTCCATTGCCAAAATTTCTGCAATAGTCAGAGTCAGAGTTGGGCTGAAGTCAAGTTCCAGGGACTCAGTGCATATCTCGCAAGCGGCTAACAGGAACCCAACTCCCTGAGCCTTCACTGCTGCCTCCCAGGATCTACATTAACAGGAAGCTGGAGTGAGAAGCTGAAGGCAGGATTCAAACCGAGGCTCTTCGACGTGGGACAGCATCTCAAACAATGACTTAGCCACTAAGCAAAATGCCCACAGAAAGACATTTTTGTATGAGATTCCTAAAGTAAATTGTTGTTGTTGTTGTTTTCACCTTATTTGTAAAGCATGAAGATCTGCCATCTGCCATCTGCTGGTTTCGCTGCCCAGGTTCCCCCACAGCCTCTGTAAGGCTGAAGCCAGGAGTCCAGAACTCAGAGTTTCTCACATAGATGCAAAGGACCTAAGTCCTGGAACCATCAGCCCCCACTTCCTGGGGTGTGAATTAGCAGAAAGCCGGGAGCAGAGTGGGGACACAAACGCAAGGACACAACCCAAGCAGCATCCTAACCACTGTGCCAGTTCCCCATGGGGGACATTTCCTACTGTGAGCTTTGCCCATACACAGTGCCAAGCATGCTACAATGCACACGTCTGGTCCTGAAGCCCAGCAAAGAACTCATTGACTCCAACTGTTAATAATTCCAGTGTTGAAAACCCCTGTTCCTGTGTGTATTGCATCGGGATAGAAATCTTGGCTCATTTGCTTTAAATTCCCATGTCTGGCTCAGAACCTGGTTAACAGTAGTTATGCAATATAATTCTGGTTTGTGTAAATAAAAGTCTAAGTGAACAAACTCTCACTTTGCTAAATGTCCATGTCTATGAAATCATACAGGTGGATACAGCAGGTCCCCAGGTGGCCAGGTCAGCCCACCTGCACACATGTCAGTGCACACTGAGGCCTGAATACATCTGAGGCAGGGCCTTTCTCTCTCTCTCCCTCTGTCTCTCAAATATACACACACACACACACACACACACACACACACACACACACACACACACGGGCACCTACACACGCAAAGCACTCCTTAATAACATCCAAGTCCAGTTCCAAGTTCCCTGACGGTTGTTCAGCAGGAGCCCCTCTCTCTGCCACTCTCAGAATCAGCTCGTGACAGACTTCTAGGTAGCTTGGCAAGTGTCCCCCATAAAGCATTTCATTGAAGGGGTACACTTTCTTAGCATGATTCTGTTATTAGATGAGCAGGAGACCCAAAAAGCAAAAGGCTCATTTTTGCAATTATACACGCAGAAGGCAGCTCAACTACTGAAAAAGTGAAATGTCAATTTGAGAATGGTATAATTACCCAGAAGCCACACGCTGGCTGGACTCACAAAATCCAGGCACCCAAGTGGCAGGTGGAAACCGAGTGGAAGGGGCAGGAGTCACAGAGCTGCTGCCAGCTAGCCCCAGCCCTGAGGGCAGCACATGCTGGAAAGGGGCCACATCCAGTCTCGTACCCTACCCCTGTGGAAATCTGAGGGCACAACAGACAGCAGAGAAGGAGGAGTTCACAGAAAATGTAGTGCAGAAATTCTCCAAGCCGATTTTCTCTGGAACAAAAATATGCTGTGATATGTCTACGAGTTCCTGGCTGTGCAAGCCACATCAAGTTCCAACCAGCCTCCCTCCTCCATGCCTGCCAGTCTCCAGGGCCTTAAGGTTTAGCATGCCTGGGAGCACCTTGGCTTCCCTTTCTCTAATTTTGTAACCTTGCAGAATGCTCCTGTTTATTCATTCCCCTCCCCTCTTGCTGCACAAGCTCCTCAAACAAAGAGCAGGTGTCCTGTTTGTATCACCAGTGCCATCTCGACAAGTGTGTGATGAATGCAGAAGTAAAGAGATGAAAGCGGCTGAGTCCTTGCCACCCAAATGGGAGTCCTGGATTGAGTTTCCTACCTTCTGGTTCATACTGGCCTGTTTCGACCACTACAGGCATCTGGACAGTGAGGCAGCTTTTGGAAGCTCTCTTTGTCTCTCCTTTCAAATCATTAAAAATCAGTAAATAAAAATTGTAAAAAGAAATATGCCAGAGAATTTCAATTGCATGCTTCAAGGAGAAAAGACTTTTTCATGTTCTCCAATTGCATTTTCATTCTTTTTTCACTTGGTCTAAATATTCTGTAGTGCGCATGTGCATTGGCCCCTTAGGAAACTGCCTGTCCTGCCCCTGCGCTTTGCAGCTTGCTAGCCCGGGAACACAAGAGCTGCTATGTGGACCACACGACTAGGGCCCAGAATACAGGTGATGGCTTAGGTTCGAAGACCTAAACCAAATCAGTCTTTCCCTCGTTTTCGACATGAAAATGAGAGGCCTCCCTCCAGGTGTTGGACATACAATAGATGGGGACTATGAGAGATGGCAGCAGCTGGATAAGGCTGGAAGGAAAAGAAAGGAACTGTCTTCCAAAAAAAAAGCTGAGCCAGGAGCAGGGTAGAAAGGACCTTGCTCTCCAACATTCCTGAGCGCTGTCCCTGTCCCTGGTGCTGGCACCTGCATCAGGAGCCCCAGGAATGCTTTATCTTGCATGAACAAGCTCCTGTAGGGTTCCAGCCACTCACACTCAAACTAATTCCAATGAGCAGGATTGATGGGACAGCCCTACAGGACGAACGGGCCAGGAAGCTTTACTGTATGAGCCTGCAAATGCTGGAGTCCAAGAGACCTGCACATGGATTCCTCCCTGCTCTTCTGCGCATGAGCCATACAAATGTGTACAGCATTCAGCTTCCCTAAGCCTCACTTTCCTGGGCTTTAAAAGTGCTGCTAAGAGCAGGCGTCTGCCTGCTACATCTTGGGGAGAGAGCCAAGGGTGTGACTCCTGTCATCTCCCACAGCAAGGCGGCTAGTACGTACAAAACACCCTAGAGCCACAGTTTTGATTGTCAAAACTCTATCGCATCCTCAGTCCTTTCTTTACTATTTAGACAAGACCCTGCCATTTCACAACACCTTCTCCTGTGTCCTGGCAGCCATCATGTCTTCTTGAACCACACAATGCGACGTTTTGACGTTCTCCAGCTCAAATAGAATAAATATACATTTGTTTAATAAAATACTAAAAGTGTTCTATTAAAATTAAAAGATTCATGTGGCACAAAATTGGAGAATTGATTGCAAAGGGAAACCTAAAGACAGAGGTCAGGGCAGAGGGGGATGCAGCTCAGCTGGGGCAGCGGCCATGGGGGCACAAGAGCATCCTGGATTGGCAACTTGAACCCTGGAGACTCCAGGAGGTGGGCAGTCAGGGGACAGTCCCTCCTTTTTGAGCACCGACCCTAGGGAGAGTCTGACCTCCTCAGCCAAAGAGGGCACGGCAGGAAGAGGAGACTGCAGGAAGCGCAACAGCACCCTTGAGCACAGAGGCTCAGAGGCTGCTTCCTGAATCCTTGCCCCTGTGCCAGTATCCCCCAGTTCTACCCTCTTCACCAGCACAATGTTTAAATCCTCAGACAGAACTGTTTATTTGGAAGATCTCCCTGAGCTGCCACCATCTTGCATTTTAGAGAACAAAACCTTTCTGGACAATGGATGGGGTCATTCCACCCACTTCAAACCCTTCTGAGAGGAGAGTATACATTCAGATTTTGGGCTTAGCACCTTCAGCAGAGGGACTCAAATCAAATGGTGTTGCTTACAGCCTCTAAGATTCAAACTTGTGATTGAAAAAGGAAGCATGACACCTGTTTCACAGACTTCAGGAAAATAGAAAGAGATCATTTTTTTAAGAAGATCTGCTATGGCAGTGTCAGGTTCATGGTCAGACATTGAAATGACAGAGGTATACTGATACAACAATATAAGGATATAAACGACTTTGCAAGTCCTGGCTCTAACAATCACATAGAAATAACTGAAACAATAGATGAGGTACAAAGTATTCAGTCAGCCCACCATTTAGCAGTCAGCACATCCTCCCTCCTCCCTGCCACAGCTGCACATCTCCACCGACCAGCAACCTGCCACACGATTGCCCTGAAATCACCCATGATCCCTTAAAGAGACAGCCTGCAGCCAGGCAGTACTGCTTTGCCGTAGCTTGACCCAGGAATGTCCCTAAAAGCTCTTGAGCTTCCACTTCTCCCTCGTTAAAGTGGGGGTGAGATGATCTGCCTGAGAATCTTGCCTCGAGAATTATTTTGAGAACACTCTGCGATGCACTTGGCCCTTGGAATGTGTGTTTTAAATTTGAGCTTCTTCCATTTGTTCTAATGGATTTTACCATTTAAGGAAAAGCATATTTTTTAAACCCAAGGTGTTTTTTGCAGCTCATTATTTTTATCTGAGACCGTGAGAGTTATTAAGGTCTTTGGGTTTCTTCTTCTCTCTCTCCCCCTCCAGAGGCATTTTATGATACCAATTAGATGTGCAAGTGCACTGAGATTAGAAGGTAATGACTGGCAATGTGAGTGAAGGCTCCTTCTCCCAGCACCCAGCTCCTTCTCCCAGCACCCAGCTCCAAACACCAAGCTCTCTCTGGGTTCGGCGGCAAGGGGCATGGGTGTGCATCATTAGGATCTGACAGTTGAGAATCACCAGAAGCCCTTTGGAGAGAGGGCTGTTTTACACACGCAAGGAAGCCTGTTTACATAACGTCTCTGCATACTCAGTGTTGCTTGTATTTGGACAAGAATGTTATAACACAAACACAGAAGTCAAGTTCTGGGGCATTGGACGGGCTGAATCAGCGATGAGACGGGCCAAGGCAGGGCCTGGTTTTACACATGCTACTGTGCCAGCTACAGGGTTGTGGAATAGAATTCTCTCCATGAACCCATGTTTGCCAGCAGTGTAGATGCCCTGATGAGCCCGTGCTGTGTTGATGTCTTCCTTCCTTTTCGGTTCCATTGTTCCATGCCCCTTCGGTCCTCTTTTCTCCACCTCTTCAAAGGCCCAGGATATCCTCGTGCTTCTGCCGCTCAGCCTGTGTCATCCGGCTCCAGGCTCCTTTTGGAGTGGCCTTCCAACAAAGCAGTGTCTCTATGCTGAACACTGGGGGTCAGGCTGCCTCCACGGGACAAGGTTACCACCAGATGCAATGTCTACCTCCAGCTTACACCCCTCTACATTTCACACTGCAGCTGCCCAGGATGGGCCTCCAAACCTCCATGACGTCATCACCCCTGGCTCTGCACGTTTGCTCTTCTTGTCTGCTCTGGATAATTCCTGCTTGGTGCAGGGAAGTCAGTTTAGAACTGTGCCCTTCTCCCTGGAGGTGCTAGTAACGCTTTGTTAGAGGGGTTGGTTCTGAGTGACCAGATGACAAAATCCTTCAATCATCTCTATACTTACATGCATTTCTTAGTGCATATACTGTATTTCAACACATTTTTTCTTTTAATGAGAGAGAGGTCCCTTCCAAAAAGTCCAGTTCTGTGTCTCAAAGGGCTCGGCCCTCACAGGGTGTGGGCACTCTGCCATTGAGAGCCTTGTCTCTCCTCCACCAGTCCTGGCTCACCAAGGCCTGCCCTTTCCATCACCTCCACACCACACATGGCATTCAGTGGAGTTCAGGCAGAACAAAAGCCACGCCCCCTGTGCACAGTAAGCATGCCTCAATACAAGTCCACAGCAAGTGGGGCGCTTCCATCCTCAGAATCACCTCCGAGGTGTTTGCAACAGTCCCAGCACAGTTGGTAGGAGATGGGCACAAGATGCAAGCAGGTACAATTGCTCACCTCTCCCTTGCATGGTACTGTAAGTGGAGGTCACAGCTTTGAGGTTAGCTTCAGCCATCCTAATAGTCGCAGAAGATCTCACTTCCACCCCACACAAATGCCACCAGCCAGGCCATCCCACTGGGGATCACCAACGAGACATGACTCTGGCTCTCTCACAGTCCTGTCTCCCAGATCCTCCACAGTGAGTCGGCTGCCCAAAGTAGGGAGGAAGCAGGGCGGAGGAGGCACTGTCTCCTCCCCAGAGGGATGCTGGGAGGCAGGCCTGCTTCTGACGACCCGGCACCATGAATCACAGTGAGGCGACTGGATCCCCAGAAAACATCAGCACTGTTTTAAAAACCAGACCTGAGGCGGCACGTCCCAGCAGGGCTGGGTCATCCTGAGACAGGGACAGGCCAGGAGGGATCTGTCCTGGGCCAAAGCCCTGCTGGCTATTGCTGAGGCCTGTCTGCCCATCAGCTGAGTCAAGGTCAAGGTGAGAGTGGAACTTACACTAAGGGCAAGGCCAGCACATATCAGCACCTACACCATAGCAAGGTCTACCCCAGGGTCAACAGAGCAGGGGAAATAAGATGCACTTCCTGTCCTCCATTAAGGATATGACGTGCAGCCTCACCTGTGTGAATGCCATGTCCCCTTCCCTCCTGGGATGTGAGAGGCGTCCCTAATCATGTCATCTCCATAAGCCCTGGAAAAGGAAACAATCTTCACTTCCATTCCCTCCCCACATCCTAGAGCATTTCTAACAAGGCAGGGTGACCCATCTGTCCCAGCGGCCCAATGAACTTGGCTTCTTTGCATGCCAAACAAAGGAAATGAAACCATGACGGTAACTGCTCATAGAGACTGTGGACCAGACGTGACGCCTACTGGATGACTCAGGTTGTAGCACCGCATCCTCCTTGTCATCCTACCGTCATCACCCCTGTGTACAAAGGAGGCTACTGAGGACCATCCACGGGAGACCTCGCTTCAAGGGCAGCTCGTGGTGCTGTGGACATCCGGCTCCCCCACTGGCTCCTCTGCTGTCCCCAAGCACCTGCACAGACTGCGCCTGCCACTCTGCACAGAGCTGGGGACCCCCGCCCCCAGCCCCCAGCCCCCAGCCCCCAGCAGGTATGTTGTTATTTAAGAAAACACCTGAGCTGAAGCTCACCTTCAACAAAGCCAGTTGGTTGTGCTGACAGTTTTGGGAGCCAAGATTTCCAACAGCCTGGTGTCAGCTCCCACGAGGGCTCTCGGCTGCTTCACCTCACGGTGGGCCATGACGGCAGCAGGCATGAGAGCAAGCGAAAGTATCACCAGAAAACAGGCTCCTCTTGGAACAACTTACTTTCATGGGAGCTTGTGGGTCCCGTGAGGGTTGCCTCAGTCCCATCTAGACTGAGGACCTAAGCATGTCCTACTTGGGGCCACCTCTCAAAGCCTCTACCTGCCAACACACTGAACCCCACACTCTTCCAACACAGGAATCTGCTGAGTCATGTTTCAAACCACACTCCACCCACAGCACCCAAAGGCTAGGAAATGCCCTGCCCGGCCTCGCCCCGAGGGAGCCACAGCCTCCACGATCCTGCAGCTTCCTTTCCACCGTTGTGTTCTTGCCTGGCTTGGTGGTCAGGGTGATGTCATTCAGCTGGAAGGTTCCTGCCCTTTCAACTTTGCAAAGTTGTTTGAGAAGCGCTAGCCTGCAGGAATTTAGCGCCAAAGCCCTCTTATCCCTAGGCTTTGGTGACTGCGGGCTTATTACTGCTCGTCTGGGCTTCCTGTGTCTTCATGGCTCACTTCGGCTAGACTGAGTGTATCCAGAAATGCATCCACTTCCGCAGGCTTTTCCAAATCGTTGGTGTATAAATATGTGTATTTGTCTGTAATAATTCTTCCGGTTTCTGCAGTATCTTTTACATCTTCTTCATGTCTCCATTTACTTGAGTCTTCTCGCATTTTTTTTTCTAATTAACCTAGCTGAAAGCTTATCAGTTTTGTTTATCTTGCTGCAAAATGACTGGAACTGGAGTTCATTTTGTTACATGAAATAAGCCAGGCACAGAAAGATAAGTACCATATGTTCTCTCTCATATGCGGGAGTTAAAAAATAAATCTGATCTTGGAATTGGGATTGGGAATGAGGAGAAAGCGAGACTGGATAGTGAGTACTAAGCACAGTAACAGGAAAGGAACAGAGTGGGGTGAGAACCACCCTGCACAGCGAGGCACTGTGTGCAGGATATAAAGAATTAGGTGAGAGCAGCTGGGAGGCTCCAAAGGCAATGGGAAAATAAGGAAATGGAAAGACTGGTTGCCTGGTTTGACAGGTTTATATTGTGTATACTTACTGAAACATTGCACTGTACCTCCTGGAAATGTACAGGTGTTACCTGGTCATCTAACATTTTCGTAAGTAGAACCAGTGTTTGGTGTGTTGATTAGGCAGGTCCCATCCTGTGTTGGAGTGCTTGCAGAGGCCTGCTCACGCAGACCTGGGAAGCAGCTGGTGATGGCCCGAGCCGTTGGATCCCTGATCCCTGACTGGGAGACCAGGATGAGCCTCCAGCTCTGGTCTTTGGCTGTTGCAGGCATCTGGAGTGTAAACCAGCGGGTAAGAGATTGGTCAGTTTCTGCCTCTGAAATTTAACTTAATCAAATGATTGATGTAAAAACAGTGATGGCGAACTTCTTGCTGCGGGTTTTTCATCACAAGTAAATATTTCTTAGTGGAAAAGTATATGAAGGAACACAACAGAAATAGGTTTGAGGATGCACCACCCACTGGTGGCAGCCCTCTGCCTTGCGGAGTCCTTTCACTTCCAACATCCTAGTAAATGCAGCACCACTGTTGATATTTTACTGTGTGCTTTTCTGGTGCAAACACAGCTAAGACTCCTGACCAGGGCAGGTGGCAGGTGCTGTTGGTGACTCCCTCGGGGATGCTTTGCCTAAGCTCAGGGAGCCAGTACACAATGCAGACCCAGATTCCAGACGATCGGCCCTTGACAGCCCTGTGCTCCGTAGACTGCCACCATCACATGGCTGCATCCATCACCACATGCTTGTCCCCTCCTTCGTTTTCACCATCCAGCCCGAGCTGTCATTGCCTTCTCTGATAGCTCTGGCCTCAGAGCTTGACTGCTACTGCCTAGGTCTCGTCTTTACCATCACTCTAGCCCCTCTGGAATCATCATGCCTCCTTCTTTCAGACCATCACTTTTATTTCCAGCCCACTCACACTTTAGTGCCAACACAACCCAAAATCCAATGATCCTACAATGTACCTCACCCCACTCATGCTGTCATTTCTTCCCTCCAACCTAAAATTCATGGATCCAATCATAATCCCTTCCCTGCATCTTTGTCCCCTCCTCCCAACTCTTTCTTTCCCCTTATTTTCCTGTTAGGATTCTAATCCTCGATAAATCATTGTCAGTCCTATTCTCTATCTACATCCGAGTGTCTGTTTCACTGAAGGAAAACCCAAGGCGATGCCAATGTTAATGACCCCAGCCTAGGCGAGACCCTGAGGTTCCCAGCGACCCTCCCATGTTATTTACACCACTCCAATCTCCAGCTTTCCTGGAAGTCTAGGCTGTGTCCGCTCTCCCCTTCCCAAGCCACCGAAGGTTTCCTCCACTATTACCCAAAGCTTTCTACTCAGTACAAGGCAGCAATCAGAAGGCAAATCTGCACACCTTTGCCACCATATCCACCTCCGAGCTGCACCTCTGCTCACGCCCATGTCTCCCATCCTCCCCATTCTTCTCTTTCTCTCTTGCATTATCATTTCCCCTTTCCATGGGGTCACTTTAATCAGTGAGTACATATGCTGCATCACATTTGTCTTTTAAACATTCTCCCTTGACCATATTTTCCCTTTTCCCTACTGGAGGAGAACTGTCTAGACTCATTTCCTATTTCCCATTGAACTCCACCCAGATAGTAATCCTAAAAACATGAGCGTCGCTGTGTCAAGCGGCCAGGCTGAGTGAAACCAGCATCTCGTATGGGTGCTCCTTGGTGTCCTGGCAGCTCTACTTCCAATGCAGCTTCCTGCTAATGTGCCTGGGAAAGCAGTGGAAGGTGGCCCAAGCCCTTGGGATCCCGTCACCCATATGGGAAGTCTGGAAGAAGCTACTTGCTCCTGACTTCTGACCAGCCTAACTCTGGGTGTTGCAGAGATCTGGGGAGCAAAACAAGAGGTAGAACATTCTCTTTCTCTCTCTTATTCATAATTCTGCCTTTCAAATAAATAAATCTTATATAAATCGTTTTTTAAGGGAGTTGATCCTCATGTTGTGAAACCTCAGGTAGTCTCTAGAACGCCGCTCTGCATTGTCTTCAACCCTATTAACCTCGTCAACTTTGCCTTAGCCTTTCTTGTTCCAGTCATATCTCAACAAACATTGCGATGACCCAGGACTCAGGATTCACACCTCTAGTTCCACATGCACCTGCATGGTGGGAACCTCACAGCTTGTTCCTCACCTGTAGCTACTTGTCAATGACACACCTACCTTTTATTTTGGAAGAATCTGCTCACCCTCTCTCTCTTACAGACATCTCTGCTGGAGGGTCCCATGGGAATCTCAAACTTTACATGTCCAGAAATTCCTCACGTCCCACCATTCTCCCAACTTTTCTACTGCTACAATCATCCTCAATCCAGTTAACGGTGACTGCATTCTTTGCTGTGCTTTCTCAAAATCCTAGAAGACATCAACTTCCACAGCAAGTCCATCAGCAAAGGTCAGCTCTTCCGTGAAGCAGATCCTGAAGGAGACACTTCTCACCCTGTCATGCGCATCCCTCTCCAATGCCTTAGTGCAATGATTTTGGAACTGTTCTCATACCTTCATCTTTGTGTCTTACAGCAAAGCAACAGGAGTTGGTTCTTCCAACATGTGAGGCAACATTGTGCTTTTGAATCCACAACAACCATGATTGGGGTTTAAAGCCAAAATCCTTAGCCATGCATGACGTGCTCGCCTACCCCCATTCCCACTCTGACCTCAGCTCTCCTGTTTTCCTTCACACATCCTCTGTCCTTAGAGAAACTGGCTTCCGTGCCAGGGTTCGGGTCCTTCCTCCTTACCTGTGCAGGTGCAGGACCTCGCATAATGCCCGGCACCTGGGAGGCAGTCAGTGCACACTGCTGGACTCAGGTCTCTCTCCCTCCTCTGCTGGCTCCTCTTTCCAGCATGAGCAGCTCTTGAGAGCAAAGGCCTTGCAGCACTTCCCGTTCACCAGAGCTCTCTCCCAAGGGCCAGGCATGGGGTGGATCCCATAAAGCAAGAGGCTATTTCAACTTGGCTCTTCCAGACTAGACTGAGTGCTGGGCCTGGACCACAGCCAGTGCAACACCAAAGAGATGGGAAAGGCACACACCAACACATGAAGGTGGTGAATCAGGAGCAAGAAAGGAGTCACACCTGTCCTCTTGTCCTTTGGATGCCTCAGTTGCAAGATCAAGGTCAGAAAGAAAATCAGCAGAGGAAAAATGTCCAGGTACCCTGGAGGAGAGTCATGTGCTCCTTTGGTGTGAGAGTGCCTGTCTCTCTGACCCCGGCTGCAGCTTCTCCTCTGGCTTCAGTGCCAGAGAGGACCTTCATCGGGCTTCAGGGGACCTGCTCTTTGCTCCCTGGACCTGGGACAGGGAGCACCGGCTCTGGCTTCTGCAAAGATGAGCAGAGGCTATGAGCATGTGGCTCCAAGGGAAGCTCACAGAGAGACAAGGGAGGCCAGAGTGGACCCTTGGGTCACATGGTAACTGCAAACCCAAGCCAGTGGCAGGGTCTCAGAACAACCTCAGCGGCAGCACAGGAGTAGCTGGAGATCAGAGGGAAGGAATCTGCAAGTGAACATTTGGCAGCTGCACAAAGGGATGCAGGATGCCACGTTGCAGCAGAGATGCAGGGTGAGTGGATACGGGAATTCTGGAGAGTTGTCTCGGGAGCTCACGGGAGAAAGGATGCGCTCTGATACCTTAGGCCAAGGACGCTCTACGGGGATTTTTTGTTTTACCTTCCTAGTTTCAATTCTTTCAAAGACTTACTTACTCATTTATTTGTTTATTTATTTAAAAAGAATGGTGATGGAAGGATAGAGAAATGATCTTCTGCCTGCCGGTTCACTGCCCCAAATGGCTGTCACAGCCAGGTATAGGCCAGGCCCAAGCCAGAAGCTAGGAACTCCATCCTGATCTCCCACTGCGTGGCAGCGGCTTAATTACCTGAGCTGTCTGCCACTGCTTCCCCAGGCCCTTTAGCAGGAAGCTGAATCGGAAGCAGACCAGCACTCTGAAATGGGACGCAATAGCCACACCTGCTCCACCATGACACCAGCCTGAAGTTCTATCCAGTTCTATTGTGCATCCAAAGTTGGCCATGGAATAGAAAAAGGAAAGCAGAGTCCTGCTGAGAGATGGGGAGGGAGCGAGTCAGGCTTCACTGGAGGCTGCGGGCTGCCCTGGGCCAACTCAAACTGTGCAGGGAGAAATTCCCACTCCACAGTGCTTGAGGGCAGTGATTATATCAGAGGACTAGGCTACGTGAAATTTCTAGATTGAGGCTGGAAGTGCTGCAGGAATATCTGCTTTCTGCGAGCAGAAAAACGATGAGCTCACCAGAAATTTTTGTCCAAGGTCAAAGGACACAAGCCTCAACTGCTTCCAGTTTACAAGTCACATCTTGATCATCATTCATGTAACCTGTTTATTTAACCTGCAGATGCAAACTTTACATGTGCACATGTGTGTGAACAGCCGACTTGGAGTACAGAAACAAATGACTAACAGGACTCCAAGGAATGAGTTAGGGCTGGGCATTGAGGCACAGCAGACCAAGGTGCCTGGTTGGAGTCCCACGTATTCCCCACTTCCATCCAGCTTCCTGCTAACGTGCCTGGGAAAGCAGTGGAGGAAGGCCCAAGTACTTGGCCCATGCCATCCCATGCGGGACCTGACTCCTGGCTGCAGCCTGGTCCAGGCCTGGCTCTTGTATGTGTGTGTTTAAGAAGTGGACCAGGATAGATTTCTCTCACTCTCTGTCTCTGTTTCAAATATCTTTTTCAAAAAATAAGACCCAAACTCTACACAGATGAAACTGATTTCCTGAAGGAAGCAATTACATCTTTGCCATGCACTGCGCTGCCTGACAGGGTGGATTCCCCAAGCACACACAGCTACGGCAGAAACAGGTTGGGGTCGGGAAGGTCATGCGCCATGGTGGCCTGGATCAGAGAGTGTCTAGTTTATGAAATGTTCTGAGAAACCCCAGAGCCACATGTTTCTATTCCAGTGTAATGAGCATATGCCAGGGTGTCTGATGCAACAAGCAGTCTACTTTCACACACTGCCCATGCCCAGGGGTGCACCTGTCTGCTCTCATGCAGCCATCTTGCCCTGTACCCTCACCAGGGGCCTCCTGAGACGTGACACCCAGGACCGAAGTCAGAACCCCCAGTTCCACTTGGAATTTTACCAGATTCAAGACACACACACGTGGACACACCCTGTGTGCTGCTTCAGCCTCGGCTTGGGAATCCGTGCAGCCCTTGCCAGCTGTGTTGAGGGGCATCCTTCAAGCTGACCTGAGAAGTGTGGCTTCCTAGGTCATCCAGAGTCAGAAACTGCAGCAGCCTGTAATTAAAAAGTTGCGTTTTGGCTTACTTATTAGATCTGCAAGTGTACACACACGCACACACAGAGGCACACACACACATGCACGTACGCACACACACACACATCATGCACACACACATGCACACATCATGCACGTACACACACATGCACACATGCACACACACACACGCACAAGTGTACTCAAGGGAACAAAAGCAAATAAAATCAGGATGCCCCCAAATCAACAGCTAATGAGACTTGAATTCCTCATACCCAGAGCATATAGTTTGGAAGAATCAAATATATCCTTACAATATATCCTGCCAAATGCATGGTTTGACCAGGCGAGCATGGTGCCCGAGCCTTAGCTTCTTTTTCTTGAGTTGCTTTACAGAACAAGTTTGTTCTTTTCTGCAGCACAGGCCTAAAGACACTCAACAGGAGCACTCTGTCTTTGCCCCACCTGAGCAGGTGATTCTCCCGAGGGCTAAATGTCCCACACTCTTCCACCATCATGATGTTCAGCCATGATTTGGTCATGCCAGCCCATATTGCAAACGCATTTTAGTTGATCTACATATTGAATCTCCAAACAGAAACAAAATCATTCATGAACAGAGTGAGAGAGCGCCAGCAGACAGTGGGGCAGGTGCCAAGGCGTGGGGCAGAGGTCTGCTCAGTACCTGGAAACTGCAAGGAACAGTGTGAAAGCATGGACCAGGCAGCATGTAGGTATGGGCGGCCAGGGTAGGCAGGGTCTCCTCGTGAGGGGCACCTGCGAGCCATTCCAAGTAGTGAGGTTATCATCATTAAGTCTGCTTTTTAAGGTAACGCAGTATAGGGTAAGACAGAACACAGGGCTACAGAGGCAGGGACGGCCATGGCCCAGGGGCCTTGGCTCAGCAGCTGCTCATGTGCAGATGAAGGGCAAACACTTGCAGGCAGCTGGCTGAGAGTGTTGGGCAGGTCATAGCACTAAGGGCCCGGCGCTGTGCCTTTCTCAAGCCTGCCAGGTTCCTGGCACATTGCTGAGTGTGACACAGTTTTCACTCATCTAACTGCCATTGTCATTGTGTGAGGTGAAGTTTGCTGGCCATGTAGTCCTGCTTCACAGATGAGCAAACTGAAGCATGAACAAGAAAGAGCCAACTCCGTGGGGTGATGCTGCACAGAGAGCTGCGACTGGCTGGTGCCATTACGTCAGGGCACGAGGCCTGCGGGTCAGACAGCCCTCTCTGAAGTCATTGCAGAGGATGTGAGGTGCCCGGCCCGGCCTGGCCCAGCCTGGCCCTGACTATGATCTCTCACTAGGCCTGTCTTGAGGGGCGGGGGTGTCAGACGCTCTGGGAAGAGCATGGACGTGATCTGTGGGCACTGGGGCCCTGGACGATAGTGCAGTCTCCCCTGGTCCCTGGTGCCAGGCAGTCTTGGAAAGGAGACGACTGCCCTTGAGACCTCCGAAGCTGGTCAGATGAAGGCTCGGTCACTGGGTTCCCAGTGAGCCACTGCAGTGTGTCCTCGGAGACGGAGGGCTAATTAGCATTAAGTGTGGGCTTAGAGGACATCCTGAACCCACATGCACAGGAACCCACTGGGCACATCCTCAGGCTGGAGTGCTCATTGGAGCGTCTACTCCGCAGCCTGGAATGGGGTGGAAATAAAGCAACAGAGCTTAATCCACTGGACAAAATGGACGGGGCCTCTTTGCAGTCTCATTTGCTTCTAGATGGGGAAGCAGGACCAGTGCTAAGAAGAAGCACCTGAAACAGGTGGGCTCTGACCCCTGCGGCCTCCTGACCAGCAACAGTTCTTGGTCTGACTGCCAGCTCCCCAGGGGCCCAGGCAAGGCGAGGCGGTGACGTCTGACACTGCAGGACTGCCATCAGTGCCTTGCAATGACCAGCTTGGAGACCTCAAGCAATTAGCAAAACCTCTCAGAGCTGCAAGGCTCCCTAAGAAAGAAAATGACAGAGGTGGGAGATATGAAAACAGAAAAACGCCTCTACCAAGCGTTATGAGGACTGAAGGACAGCATGCAGCCCAAGAGGAAAATGCCACCCCATCGTGCACAGTTCCAGCTGCAGTGAGGCAGGTGGGCTCCACAGCAGAAGACACGGACGTGTCTCCAGCACCCGAGGGCTGGGGCTTTGAGCCAAGAGAACCTGTGACTTGGGACACTGGGTCTCCCATCCTCATGGTTCAGGGGCCCTCCTAAGAAGCTGCTGCTGGATGCCAAGGGCTAAGCCAGCAGAAGGCAGCACCCCCATCGCCTTTGGGAAAGATGCGGATGATGCTTGCAGTCCTGTGTCTCCGCTGCACCCAGCCCCTTGGGCAGATCATTGTCTTGGAGCTGTGGTAGACCCCATCAGGACCTTGCTCACATCCCCTGTGGAAACGTGCACACACCAGGCCATGGTAGCTCCCATGTCCCCACGTCATTGCATCACTGTGTTGGAAGCTGCCTGGGGGAGCCGGGACCCACTTAGCCAGCCTGTGTGGGAAGCAGAGTCCCCGGGGATGGCCTCAAGTTGGTGAACACAGACATATCAATCTGCCAGCTCCCTTGGCCCCAACTTGAGCATCTCTGTGGCATAACCCCCCTGCCCTGGTACCCCTCCTTCAGGGCTGAGCCAAAGCCATGCTCCTCTACCAGGCCCACATCCCGACAACTGTGCCACAGTGTTCAAAGAAGCACCTGCTACTTCGCCCCTGGCTCATGACTTATTTCAGGAACTGCTTCTGGGAAGCCTGGAAGGGTTGGCTAAGACAGCACAGATTTCCAGTGGTGAATGCTGAATAACCCCCACGCCAGCCTCCGAGATAGAAGGTGTTTGGAGAAACACTTTCTCTCATTTAATTCTCAAAATCAACAGTTGCAGAATATTCTCCTCACTTTTTTTTTTGGAGATTTAATTATTTATTTGAAGTGTAGGCTGACAAAATGAGAGAGCCAAAGACTAAGAGATTCTTTTTTATTTACTGGTTCACTTATTGAATGGCAGCAACCACTGGAGGGAGGTCAGGTGGAAGCCAGGAGTCTGGAACTCCAGCTGAGTTTCCCCACGTGGGTGACAGGCACTCAAGTGCCCACCTGGTGCTGCCCAGGGAGCTGGATCAGAAGTGCAGCAGCCAGGATCCCAGCCACTAGCCCAGTGTGGAATGCCGGCATGGCAGACAGCGGCTTAACTGGCTAGACCACACGCTGGCCCCTGGAAAGCATAAAAAGTAAGGAAACGGGATCAGAGCTGTAACCATTCGCCCCTTCTGCCCCAGCTGGTGAGGAATGCACACCACAGGCTAGCACCCAGAGCCCATGCTTGTTTTTATCCCATGGAGACTCGGTGGGGAGAGACTGGAAGATGGACAGGGTCTCCACGCCCTCTACTACCAGGGCCAAGCGGCTGTCGTGCACGCGGAACATTGCGCAGCATGTTGTACCTGAAAAGGAAAAGTTTCTGTTCAAATCACTGCCTTGGCTCATCTCCACGGGCGAGTGAGGAGGATGATGTGGAAATAGGAAAACAAAGTACTTAGCACAGAACTGGGGAGACAGCACATGGCTGGCAGACGTGTGTCAGCAAACAGGATTATGTGTATGCTATAATGTATGCGTACTCACTGTTTAAGTCGCCTTGCTATAAATAAGCCATCTAATATCAAAGGAAACGATGTACATAGTCCCAGTAGATGTGAATAGCCTCAGTGTCTAGTGAATGGACAGGAGTTACAGGAGCAGGTGGACGTGTGCTGTCCCTGCTGGTGTATTTAGGGAGTGGGCACCAGGGATTTGATTCGGAGCTGGGGGTCGGGGCCAGAACTCTGTGGGTCCTCAGAATCATGCCGAGGTGTCTGGGGTTCATCTCCTTAGTAAAGGTGAATGTTAGACCTGGTTCAACGAGCTCCTTCAAGGTCACTGCCCTTTGAAGACACCCAGGTTGCTACGCTCAGATAACCATACTTTTTACTGCCTCACTTCACCAGGTATGTGTGTGTGCCCAGCTCTGGGCCATGTGTCTGATTGTTGAGGCAGAGCTTTCTATGTCTGTGTTGCTGTTAACCCTGATCACAGGGGCTAGCAGGGCAGCTTTCAGATGTGCAAGTTGAGGCTTAGAGATGCTAAGCCCACCCTGGTTTCAGAAAAGGGGTCCCGGGCCAGCCCAGGTCTCTGTGCCTCATTGGACTTGCTCTGGGGAAAGTGCGTCACTCTTTCCTTGACTCTTCTCCAAGAGCAACCTTACCGGGACATCTCTGAGATGGGGCAGGACTGCCACTGTCCCCCGCCCACTCACCTCTGCACTGCCCTCTCCAGAAGCAGCAAGGCTGCTGGGAGGAAATGGGCCATCTATAGCATTCCCGTGTGCCCAAGCTCAACCTGTCTGACCACAGCACAGCCAAATGGTCCAGCGGCATCCATTGAGAATGTAGCAAGTCCTGACGTGGGATTATAGTGGACACAGCCTAAAAAACCCACCAGTTCTGCTGGACAGAGGGTCCGCTCTGGGGAGAGGACCTGGACACCGCACCAAAAGGCCTGCCAACCTTAGCCATGCTGTGGTTTTTCCAGCTCTGCAACTGGCAAGTGGTGCTCAACCCACCCACAGGGTGGCAGCGAGGCCTCAGGGAGGACAGGTGTAAAAAGTGTGCAACATGCCATCAGTGCACAGCAAGCACACAGCAAGCAGTGGCATAGTGACTGGCATAGTGACTGGCAGACTCAAAGCTGACACCAAACTTGCTCACAAAAGAAGGGAAGAAGGAGAGGACAGTGGGAGCAGAAGAGAGGAGAGAAGAGGGCAGGAGAAGGAGGAGCCGCCTGCTGCTCTCCCAGGTCTGTCCTTGCACTCAAGCAAGGGAAGCAGAGCCTGCTGTAGGAGCACCTGCCGCTTGTTCCTGGTTCTTGCTTTCATCCTTGCTGTGCTACGTGTTCCAGGCCCCCCAACCCTCAGTGATAGACACATGAGACAGGGACGGAAGTGGGGGAGCCCCAGAACACCGGGTTCATCTTCAGGAATGAATCAGCTCAGAGAGCTGATGATGTGAAAAGGGAGAACATTGCCCTTGACCGCAGAGGCCTGGGACTCAGTATCCTCTGGCAAGTCCCACTCTGCCACGGTAAGCCAAAAATATCTCCCCCACACCCAAACACATTGTTGGTGCCAGGAAGAGGAAAAAGAGGGATTTTTCAAAGACACTGTCGTCTAGCTGTCGCTGTGCTCTTATAAAACAGATGAGGAAACTGAGCTCTGAGAAGCACAAGCGTTGTTCAAGATTACATGGCTACTGCATGATGAGAGCAGGGCTAAAGACATCATGCTGTGCCTACCCTCCCAAGTGCTCTACGAGCACCGGAGCCTTGGGATGGGAGTCAGGGAGAGGATCCCAGGAGCAGAATCCACGGTCCTCACTGCTGTTACTTGGGTCTGTTTTTGCACATTTGTGGTAAGTTTTCCAGCTGTGCTCATCAGAACCTAAAGCGTCATCAAGGCTCCACTGGGGCTCAAGACGCAAGCAGGGGACCATCTCTGGCCATGTTTGCCCTCTGCCTCCCATCTCTCAGTCTCCTGTGGTTGGCTTCTCTGTGGGGCTTATGTGTCAGTGGCTCTGAAGGAAAGCATCTACTTCTACACATGAATGCATCAACGCATGAATGAGCACAAAGCCTGGTGACTGCAGTGGCCGTGACCTCGCTGCTCGAAGACTTGGCAGCTGTGGGTTCTGTTGGCCAAAGGCAAACTCTACATGCCACCGGGGTATCAAGGGCAATAAGGCTTCCACCCAGAGGCAGCCTCTCCCACGGACGAGTTGGACTAACACGCACAAACATTCAAGTTCCTGCCCCTGTGTGCACTAGCCAGTCCTTGGACCTTCACAGTAAAGCTCGCTTGGACACGCGGTCATGCTCTGAGATGCATTCAGAATCAGCAAGAGCGAGGTCTGTAGGTTTGGAAAGCTCTTGTCTGTGGCCCATGTGAACATGGGCAATTTGAGACCTTTAAAGGCTGCTTGATATGCCACCTCCTACAGAAAAGCTCGCAGCCTCTGCTGAGGTGCTGGGCTCTTCCCCTGGACTCCAGACTGCTGTGCACAGAGGCAGCCATTTCTCTACGTTCTGTGTTCAGCCAGGGTATGTTACAGGCCCTTTTAGATACTTCTCACTCAAAATTCTAGATCTGTGTCTTGCTCACCTTCGTGCTCAGCATGTGTTGACAATAACAAGCCCTCTATACCTCTTTGGTGGGTGGATGGGTGAGTGAGTGGACAGATGCCAATTATAAACCAGATTCTATCACTCACCCTAAGTTCTGAGTCACATCCAGGAGCTAGAGTTAAAATCATGAATGAATTCCATAACATTTAACGACTCTTAGGCGGCACCCTGCACCATGGATGAAGACATAACATTGCTCACACATGAGTTAGGGGGGCTAGATGAAGCCATTCCTACAGGCCTGCTTGCTTCTCTGTGTGTGTGTGTGTCCCTGTGCACACATACACACTTACCCCTACAAGGAACTCTTTCACCAAAAGCAGAGCAGGGTCCTGAGGTCAAGAGCTACCCTAATAAAGACTTAGAAACAGACTCAAGAACACTAACTGTGTCTAATTTCCTGGATCACTTCAGCGGGGCTGCCTGTACACACACTCACACGGAAGTAGCTCCCATATCACAGCTCAATATAAACATTGATTTGTGCCAAGAAAGTCAAAGAGAACGCTACCCTCTGCTTGTCCTGGCGCACTGACCACAGAGGCGGCCAGCCAGGTAGGGTACAGGCAGGTTAGCAGGCTTACACTCACTTCCTTCTCTGTGTTGCTAATGAACTGATGCAACATTCTTCATCTTTTAGAGCCCCAGTCTTGTTCTCACTTGGATGTCGCCATAGGAATAGATTGAAACACACACTCCACTTATTCATCTTCCTCAAGCTTTTGTAGCAAGAAGTGAGGCCTATAGCAGAAGACTGAAGGGTTGCAGTAGAGTGATGCAGACGAGGGCGAGAGAAGCAAGATTCCCCTGCAGAATCGACCACAGTCTATTCTAATCCAGATCCTGACTCCTCGCGGCCACGTGGTCCCAAGCAGTGGTCACTGGCTTCTAGATCTTGCTTTCTTTGTTGTAACTATTGAGGTTCCCACAGGGTCGCTGTCAGGGCCCTCTTCCTGATTCTGCTTCCTGCCACACATCTTTGGTCTGTTGCCGTCACTTGAGAATTTGTGGTTTCCAGTCCAGTAAGGGTGTCAATATCAGGCTCGAAACAGTGGTATGGCACCCTTCAAATGACTCAAAGTGTAAATGGCAGTTACCAGCAGCTGGGCCTTATAGACCCTGCAAAAGGAAACTGCAATAATGCCAGCAGGTGCAATTCACAACTGTGTGGCAGTACCTGCTAAGGTAGTCGTTAACTTTGAATGAGCCCCTCTGCTCCTGATACATTCTTCCTAGAACAGCCATCCCACCCCTGCTCGGTCCTGGAGATGAGTCAAATGCCCGACCACTGTGGAATGCATAATTACCTTCAGTGTGGAATCTTCACTTCGTGGCCCATTGCACAGCACCGAGAGCAAAGCCTCTACAAAAACCATCAAGCTCAGTAATGAACCCCACAAACCTGATGTTGAACCAAAATGACCCAGGTACAAGAGTATGCAGAGCTCCATTCACATAAAGAACCCCCCAAATGAAAACTAATCCACAGCGATCGGTTGAAGGTAGGCATTGAGGAGAAGGTGTGGGCTGGTGAGGTGCAGCGATGTGACAGGAAAGCATCTGAGGGCACGCATTTACTAATTCTGCAGTGCACTTGTGTTACGAGAACTTACTATGTTTTAAATATACGTTTGTGCACCTTTACTATATTTTGTTGGGGTTTTTTTTATTGTTTAAAGAAAGTCACATGGCTCCCCCTAAAAACTCCCCAACACAATTATGACAACCAACCCCACAGAAACCAAAGGATGGGAGACAGAGATGATAGTAAGACTGGTGGCTGACTTTCCAACAGAAGCAATGTGAGCAGGGGACCATGGAACAGAATTCTTGACAGGCAGGAAGAAATAAAGTGCCAAATGGAAGTCCATGGGTGCAATGGAGACAGCTTTCCAAGTGGCAGGTGATGAAGAGGTGTTTCCAGGCAAACCAGAATACAAAGGAACACGACACAAAAAGCCCTCTTCAGACAAGAGACAAATAATTCCAGGGAGAAACAGTGAGAGAAAAAGAACGTTTCAGATGGTATGCAGAAACTTTGAATGTGCCAAGCAAGAAGCAATGCCCTCGGATCGTAAGTCTCCTTCCTTGAACGTAGAAATGGGGTGTATGTCACCCACAGTTCATCTACCGAGTCACCGCTTGAGCACCTGCCATCCATCACACACACAACATGCAGGGCTCAGTGTAAGAGCTTTGCGGGCAGACTCGACCACCTAAAGTAAGGAAATGCGCAGTCAAGGAGGTGGCATGTCATCCAGAAACACACAGCTGACACTTGCACCTGCATGTTGGCCTGCACAGCTGCTTCAAACCACTGGTTTAACAGACGGACATTCGTGGCACAGTGGCTGCACCATCTGCTGTGCCTGGGTGAGCGAATGCCTTCCAGACTGGATTAAAGTCACAATGACCTCACTCATGTGGCAGGATTACTGCTCATTCCTCCGGAAAGGAAGCTCAGACACAGAGAGGTCCAGGAACTTACCTGAGGTCACAGAGCCAGGAACGGTAAGATGGAGCATGAACCAGGCAGGCCGGCTCTTCAGTGGGGAGAAAACGCCACAAAGCCCGAGTTCTGAACCTGTTCATGGTGACACTCTATAAATTTCTCTTCTCCTTGCTTCACTTTCTCATCAACACATCATGGGACTGCACAAAGATAGCAGAGAGCAAAAAGAGAGCTAAGAGAGTTGCTGAGATTTTCTGGTCCACATCTATTTTCCAGTGTAGCATTATATGACGAGATCGTCTGTATTTCTGCATGCTAAGAACCAGAAGAGAGACTAGAAGCACGTGATACTTGAATATTTGTATTAAGAACCTCTAGCAAGAGAGGGTGAGTGTAATCAAGGGGGCATTGACACACACAGATGCAAAGACATGTAAACCTTCTTTCTCTTTTGCATGCTGTGGACATCCCAGCAGATGAGACACGTCAGGTAGAAGAAGGTCCCTGCAAGGTGTGCTTCTAGATAGGCCCACTTGGCGCATGCTCTGTTTCCATCCCATGTGTTTGATGCTTCCCCATCGCCTCCTGAGTGCAGTGTGTAAAAGTCTTACAGACGAATGAGCTCACCTCTGGCACTTGTCCATACTAGCAGTCTCCTGGAAACTCCACTTCCCTTCTAGACAGTAGATCAGGTGCACCATCAGGTGCAAAGGCAAAACTGAGTCTGTACTGTACGGCAGGTGTTTCTACGCACTGTCCCACTCCATCCTCCTGGCCGCTCTGAGGAAGATGTGTCTATTTCCCCAACTCCACCAGGGGGGAGATTGGAATGCTGAGAGCTAGAATTACCTGGGACAGGCCCTGGTTTAGACTTCTGCATCCTGACCTGTGCATAGCCATGGGTTCACTCTGTTCCAACTCACTGCCTGGCAGATACACAGTGCCCAAAAGTGCACCATAGAGATCTCTTAAAGCCAGGGGCAACTTGCAGCTAGGATGTGGTCCAGAGAGTCTCCTACTCAAAGTGTGCTCCATGGACCAGCCATGCTGCACATCCTAGGAGATGGTGAGAAATGCAGAATGAGATCCCAGATGGGGCCAACTAAATGAGACACTGTGCTTTTATTTTTTTTTTTCTAATTTCATGGGCAATACTTATGCAGTATTGCAACACTCATACTCAGTGTAAGCCAATCCCATAGGCGGTCAGCCTCCACATCTGCATGCCCAGCTGGGAGCCTGCCAGGCCCTATGATCAATCCACTTGTGTCTAGTATAGAATACATTCTTGTGACCCCACAATCACCTACTTGGGCTGTGGAGCCCTGGACCCTATGCCTTCTCTCTCACTGGGCTTTCATTCCCTTGTCCAACTTCTCTCTATCCACCTCCTCATAGCCCATGTCCTCCAGTCCGGTAGACTTTTCTTGGATAGCCACATAGTACTGAGAGTATGCAGCACTAGTCTTTCTGAGCCTGGCTCATCTCAACTAGCACAAGGACTGCCAGTTCCATCCATGTCGCTGCCAATGTCAGCATTCCATTCATCTTGAGCAGCTGACTAATGCTGCTGCATGCTGTGCCACATCCCCTACCCATCCGCTCAGCTGGCATGCGTCGTGAGCATGTGAGTGGAGACGTCTCCCTTACAGGCTGAATCCGTTTACACTGGAGGATTACCCAAAAGCAAGATGGCAGGGTCACTTAACAGCTCTCTGTAGGGTTTTGGGGGGAGCCTTCACAGTGCTGCTCTCCATCAGTCTCCATGTGTTCCCTCCTCTCCGAGTCCTCAGCAGCCATTGTGTTTTCATCAACAGGCATTCTCTCTGGAGTGACACAGTGACTCCCCACGGCTCTGACTTGTGTTGTTCTGATAACAAGTGGCACTGGGCATCATTAGTCATTTGTGTTTCATCTATAAGAAACACCCATGCACATCCTCAGCTGATTTCTTATCTGGAGTGTTTGTATGTCACCAGAGTTTTGGAGCTCCTGATCCACCTTAGGTGTTGATCCTGGGGATGCCAGCCTGGGCCCTCTGTGTGCACAGGGTAGGGAATGCTGGCTCCAGGGCATCATTGCAAGCTTTCCGGAGAATTTTCACCATCAGAAACAAAGATAATAATAACAGCAATCATCTAAATCAGGCTCGGCATACAGCTCCAACTGCAGATTGTTCCCAACTTTTCAAAATACCATTGGGAAGGAAAGGCACTTAAACGGCTTTGTTTATCAGCCAATGGACTGGCCCCAACGGGTTTGGCAAAACAAAATGTTCTGGTTTCCCAATGAGATCAATAATACCTTGTCAGTGGCATGTTTTTTTTTAGTTAGCACTTCAAATACCCATCATGTAGAACCGCTCTTCTTTCAGCCGTCACTTGTTTAAATTCTCACTACCTTCAACCTTGACCTTAGACCACATGGATGCTTATGCAACAATCCCCATGGCTGCCTTTCCAAAACCACCCATGTCCCGCAGTGGCCTTGGCTCCTTTCCCTCATCTCACAGATTTGACAGCTGTGCCACCTCCAGCGCCCTAGGCAGCTTTGGGAGTGCTGGCTCAAGCCTTGCTGCCCTTTAGTCTCTGAGCCTTTTCCGGACATGGTGAAGCCAGTTAGACTCTGGTTCTCAATCTTGCTGGGCTTGAAGACCCTTTAGAAAGAACTGGTACCTGGATCAGCATCTGTCCAGGCAACACCAAAAAGCCCTGGCTTTGGAGAAGGTCTGGAGTGGGATCAGAGCTGCCTCTGCTTCTTGCTGGAGCAGTGCCATTGGGTAAACCCTCTCTTCTCTGAGCCTCTTTGGCCACTGATGCATCAGTGGGGCCACTGATGATGCCCTGGGTCTGAGGACATCACATCAGGGTCCTGGACACCGTGAACCCTGTAGAATTCTGGTGTTGAAGTTTTCACCTCCAAGGTGGGGGTTTCAAGAAGAGAGGCTGTGGGGCTGGAGCCAGATGGCAGGATCTGTGCTCCTATAACAGGTGCCCAGAGGGCTTACTTGCCACTCTGCAGTGGGAGCACAGTGGCAAGGCACATCTGCGAGCCAAGAGACAGCCCTCAGCAGACAACTGGCCCTGCAGAATCTAGATCATGAAATTTTCAGAACCTGGAGCTGTGAGATAGAAGTGTCGGTTGTTTGGGCACAAGTCTATTGTACTTGTATGGTAGCCAGCGGGTTGGGTGAAGACAACGTCCCTCACACGCAGAAGCTCAGCCAGGGAGGGTTTGCATTTTGATGATACAGTAAGTCATGGAGGGATGAAGCTCACAGATATCATGAACCTTTCAATTTTCAAAAAAGCAAAACTTGAGGTAATCAATAGGCTAACTCTGACTCTTTCCAGAACTTATGCAGATGTCAAACCATCACATGGCCTCCATAAATGCATGCAATGATTATTCATCTATTACAATAGGTTTAAAAATGGAAAACAAGGGGTTGGCCACATGGCTTAGTAGATCATGCCTCTGACCTCAGTGCTGGAATTCAAGACAAACACCGGTTCAAGTCCTGGCTGCTGCAGTTCTGATCCAACTCTCTGACAATGTACCTGGGAAAGCAGCAGAGGATGAGCTAAGTCCTTGGACCCCTGCATCCACATGGGAGACCCAGAAGAGGCTCCTGGCTTAAACTTGGCCCAGCTCCGCTTGTTGTGGCCATTTGGGGTGTGAATGAATGATCAAAGAGTTCTCTCTCCTCTCTCTTTCTGTTACTCTTTTTCTCCTTCTCTCTATGGAACTCTACCTTTCAAACAGAAATAAATATCTCTTTTTAAAAGTTATTTATTTATTTTACAGATTTATTTATTTGATGATTTTTACATAGTTAATTAGGGTGATAAGGCTCAAGGGCTACAGGGAAGTGGGTGAGACCATTATTTCCACATTCTCATTTTTACCTTCCTGTATCTGGGGAAGCAGGAGAGATGAGGGGAGTAGCCACACCCAGCTCCCAACTGCCTCCATGCACTGGGTTGGGGACAGTCACCCGGCACCACCCCAGGGTCCCCGATGTGGGGCTGGCACCGAGGGTCCTGCTCAAGAGGCCTTGATAGTTCAACAGTTCTGAATTACTGCAGATCTCACCACTATAAGCATGATGAAATCTCTCCAGAATCCACTGGCTGACATAGTCCACCTTAGCTTCTCTATTTGCCTGGATCCTCACTGCTAACACTTGGCTGGGGTAGTTGATCAATTTGTTCTGTCCTCCGTCTTCTGTTACAGTACTAGGTGTTCTCTGCAGACTCCAATGGATGGCCATGTCCTCCATGTGCACCTGGATATGCTGTCCACTGCTCCGTCTGAGCCTCTGAGGAGACCCAGCCCTGACACATGCACTCCACAGGCAAGACCATGGAACCCACAATTTTCTCCATGGTTGGGGTTCTGAGTCCAGCAGTTCAGTTGGGGAGCTCTCCAAAGTAACTTCATCTGAGATGATCCCACATGATTCTGGTATGTGCTTGCCAATACAGAATCCTAATCGGCTTATGCACATGTTAGTGGTTGTAATTGCTGAGTCAGTTCTGTCTCCAGTTGTGGGTGTTGCAGTCCAGCCCTATTCTTCCCACCACAAACTCAGTCCTCATGCAAATCAGTGGGAGCTGAAGCCCAACTGGAGTGACCCACAATAACCCCACCAGTTCCCATGCTTGCCCCCTGACCTGTTCCCATGCTTGCCAGTATGTACAGCTGACTGGTCCAGTCTGTTCCACATCCCATTCAGCTCTCATACGTGTCAATGCGCCTTGAAGCCTAGTTCAATCCAACCAACCCTACTATCCCGCCCACACATGTACCGGCAAGTGCCACTCTCTGTCTAGCCATTCCTGCCCCAGTCCTGGTTCTCATGCTCACCAGTTGGAGTGACGACCCAATAGGGAAGTGTCCATTATTTCCCTACTGGGCCAACTCTCACTCCCAGATCTTGCACTCTTCAGGAGATTCTGCAGTTTAACTTTACAGAATTTGCCCTTTGTGCCAGTTGATGCTGTGGCAAAGCCCAGCCAACGCACACCCACTCTGGCTTATGCATGCATCAGTAGGAACAGTCACCCAAGCCTGATTTTCCCCTGCTCCAGCTCACATGAGGCTAAGAGGTGTTGTAGCCCTGCCCAGTCTAATCTGCTCCCATCCCAAACCTCACACTCCCCAACAGGGGAGCCCCATGCAGCACCCCCTACTGGATTTACCCCCTTCTCCCTGGGTCTCTTGTGTGAAAACATCTCTTTTTTTAAAAAAAAAATTAGGTAAAATAATAATGGAAACCAAATTGTGGGAAGGATGTGGCTCCCTTGGAACCTTTTGCACTTCGGTGGGAATGCTGACTAGAACAGCCCCACAGAAAACAGAGCAGCACCTCCTGCAGGAGTTACAAATAGAGTGACCCTATGGTTTATTAGTTCCACTCTGTCTCCATATTCCAAAGCTGGATTTTGAAGAGATATTTGTACACCCATGTTCACAGTAGCACTGTCAACAAACAGCTAAGACAGAGAAACAACCAACGGTCCGTACACAGGCGAACACAGAAGCGTGATGTTATCTGTACATACAATGTGGCATTGAAGGACATGCTGCCACGTGGCTAGACATGGAAACAAGGGTTGCAGAGAAATCAGCCAGCCACAAAAAGCACAGCAACATGGTTCCCCTCACAGAAGTACTCAGACCAATAGAGTCAGAGGGACAGAAAAAAGGACAGTTGCCGGGGCTGAGGCCATGAGCGGGGGGCTGGAGCTATTGTGTCCTGGGTGGAAAGCTGTGTTTCTACAGGATGAAGCATTTTGGAAAGGGATGGTGGTGATGGCTCCAGACACACTCGGTGGGTTATGTAATGCTCATTTGGACAGAATCAACTGCACTTTAAAATGCATTCTAACATAAAATTCAGAAAATGTAGGCAAGATATTTAACCACTTGAAAGACAGCACCCCTTTTCTAAGTGTCTCGTTCAAGCCTTGGTTCCTTCTCTTCCTCTAACTTCCTGCTAGTGTACATCAGGCAACAGCACGTGATGTGCTTAGGTTCCTGACACACACAAGGAAGATCCAGACTGCATCCCAAGCTGCCAGCTCCTCTGCTTCTCTGCCTTTCACATAAAATGAAAATAAATTTAAAAAATAAAAATGAATAATTGGAGCACTTAAAGGTCAATAAATCCTTCAAAGACTTACTGTAATTTCTTGCATTGGACAGATGCAATGATTGACAGGTCGTAATTCACCTGTTAATAGCTGTACTAACTTTTTTTTTTTTTTGGTCCACAAACCAAGAATGAACTTCACATTTCTAAAGAATTACTGTATAGTCATCTCTTGTTATCTTCAAGGGATTGGTTTCAGCTCCCCCGAGGATACCAAAATCCACAGTGCTCAAATCCTTAACATCAAATGGTATCATATTTGCATATAAACCATATACTTCCTCTTGTATATTTCCAATCATCCAGAGGTCACAGAGGACACGAAGAACAATCTGAATGTTATGTAAATGACACAAGCAGGTGCCATGCAGTATTGTTCAGGGAAGAATGACAGCAAATAAAGTCACTGCATGTACGGTATAGAAGTCACTTCCTCCCCACAGATCTCTAAGCCATGCTTGGCTCACTACGGGGATGCGAAAGCTGTGGATACAGACGATGCCTGTGTCAGACACACAAGACCCCTTCATCAACCACACAAGCAACAAACCAAACCACGCTGGGTCTTCATGTGTTCCACAGAGCCTGATGTACTGTCCCTCACCTTCACAGGAGAAGTCTGTTGATCCCGGGCCAGAGAGTTCTGAGAGCAGCTCAGTCGCCATCAGGCATGTCTCACGCGTGGAGCAGAGGTAGTTCTCTGAAATAACCTTACATAGTCTTCACAAGGCTCTAGTGAAAAAAAATAACCATTTTACACATGGGTAAACTGAGGCTTGGAAGACACACATAGCTTGGCCGTAGTCCCACAGTCGACTTGTACCTGAGCCTGAATTAAGTGCAGCTGCTGCAATTGGGTTAATTTCCTGGGGCGAGGGGGCGAGTGTCTTTAGAACCTACCAAACAAAGTCGAAGAAGAAGAAGAAGAAGAAAAGAAAAGGAATCCATAAATGGCAAGGATCCATTTACACCCTGAAGGAGTGTTACAGTGAGGTGGATCAGGAGTGAACATGGCTTGGGTCAATGCAGGTGACACCAGGAGGCTGCTGCTCTCATGCTGTTCTACTACAGCGTAGTCAAGGGGAGGCCAACAGGCACATAAGTGGGTGTTGAGATTATGTGCTGAACTGGACTTTTCTCATTGGTCCATGGGAGGACCCAGCAGGTGCAAGACACCAGGGGCTAAGAGAATGTAGAGATAAATAAGACCCATTGCTTACCAGTGCATAGTACAGAATATACCATAGGGCTTGGGGGTGGGTGTGCAGCAAACCAGCATCCAGGTGATAGAGAAAGCACAGACGTGGTAGTGCTGAGTGAAGGGAGGGACCCAGGCGGGCTCATGGCTGTCTTCCTCCCTCCCTCCCTGCAGTATCTTACTCACATAGCTTGAGTGTGAACACAAGATCAATGCTACTCTAGGCATAGATGAAAGCCTGAGGGAGTAGAAGACCCCTGGAGAGCCACAACTTCATGAAATGAGAAAGGCAGAACACTGGAACAGAGTGGGAAAGCTGTGTGCAGGCTCCGGGAAGTGGGAAGAGCTGGCTGGTGGGGTGACCTTCTCACAGAGCTCATCAGCACAGGGAAGACCTTAGGAGCAAGGCCCTGTGTGATCTGGATCTTAGAATGGCACGGTCAGTACAGGCACTCAAAACTGTCAATGTCCGGAAGCAATGGCTGACTCTGCCGGGACCTTGCATGCAGCTCTGCAGAAAAGGGACCATGAGTAACAGGACCGCCCTTTAGTGCGGGACTGTACGTGTGCAAAGCCAAGAACATTTTTGTTCTCCAGAAAGAGCTGGCTGCTCCTTGAGCGGTACACCTAAACAGGTGGACCTGACCCATCCAGTAGGTGCACCTTTCTTGAAACACATCAACTCCATCCAAGAAAAAGTCATGCCATGGCTCGCTGCCTTGGCATTTGGAGAAAGCCAAGCCCCAGGGTTCTGGGGAATTAAGGGCTTTTATGATGGAGAGCTTGGGAGCACTGGCATGGTTGCTCCTAGACACACACACAGACTGATTCACCTTTGCTTGCTGTGGAAGTCACATCGGATGAGTCACAAAGCGGAAGGGCCCTGCAAGGTGTGTTTCTAGACAGGCCCGCTTTCCACATGGTCTGGTTCCAACAGGCGTTGTTTGATGCCCTCCCCGTCACCTCCCAAATGCAGTGATGAATAGTCTTTCAGACAAATGAGCTCACCTCTATTACTGGTCTATGAAAGCGCAAAGACAGTCTCCCGGAAGCTCCGCTTCCCTTCCTGATAGCAAATCATAGTAAATTTGATTGTACAGTATCATCTGTCAGCCGCTGGTCAACAATGAGGTGGATAGCTCAGCTGCTGTGATCTTCCTCCCTGCCCTTCCTGAAGCACCTGCTCAGCACAGTAACTGGAGTGCATGCAGGGTCTGCCCAGCAATCCAATGCCAAGCCACTACAGCGCAGTGGGAGGCTCCAGCCTGGGAGCACTCCTGCCTACTCTTCACCCGGTGGCAGGAGCAGAAGGATGAGCAGGGCTGGCTCTCCCTGCCTGGGGAGAGACATTCAGCTGCAGAGCTTCACCGAGCAAGCATGAAAGTACAAAAGGCAAAGCTGGCAGGGGGAGCAGGCTCGGTGTGTCCTTGCTTTGAGATTGCTCATTCCTAAACCTGGAAAACAAGTGTGTGTGTGTGTGTGTGTGTGCGTGTGTGATGGAGAGAGAGAGAGCCAGCAAAAACTCAAATCTCTTTGATCTCAGAGCTTGCCTGTTTGCTTTTTCTGCTGAGCTGTTAGTCCCAGCAAAGGACACAGACAAATATGCATTCATTAAAAATGCTCCTCAAGTGGCTAATTTGCCCTGGGGTTTAGGAGAGTTGGCAGGGCGCACCCAGAAATGAGGACAGGGCTGTCCGTTCTTCATTAGCGTCAGTCCCCGCCTTCAGCTACTTCAGGCTCATTGTGGATGTTAATGAAATGTTTGTGGAACTGAACTGAGCCCAGAAAAGCTCAAAAACAATCCCTCTCCACTATGTTCTCCCCAAGATCAATCCAGGCACTCACAGCTCAAAACAAAGTCAAGTCCCAGGTCACCAAGGAATTACTGAGCTCCCATTATGGACCAGCAAATATGGTCCTCGGTTGGTCCTTCTTCGATTCAACAGGCACTTCTTGATGAAGTGTCTGTGCCTGCTGGAAAATGTGCAGGGCTCTGGGGCATATCCACGCCTGAGGATGTGGGTGCCAGACTGCAGTTTGTGCTGGGCTGGGCTGGTCCAGCCTGGAAGGGGGAGGAAGTGCAAACAGGGAGGGGAACAGCATCTGGATGAGAGCTTCTCTTCCAGCTGTGGCTCCTCTGACCTCCAGGCTGGGTGTTAAACGTGCACGCGGAGCCTGGCCCACACAGCTCTCCAAGGGCCCCGTGCCCCAGCAGTTTGGGAAAAATGAACAAGTTTTCTGTTTTGTTTTGTTTAAAAAAAAAAATCTTTTTTCGAGAACCTGACTGTGTGTTATGATGAAATGCCCCATCTTTCCTTAAAGATACAATTATAAAACAAACAGCATATGGATTCTTGTACTACTTTCAAGGAATAACAGCAGAGAAAATTCCAGAGCCTGTGAATTCTTCAGTAGGCCTGGCAGGAGAAGAGGCAGTGAGGTCACTGGGAGTGAGAGGAGGAGGGGAAGGAAGAAAATGGCACGAGCGGGGATGGTCGGCGCTCTGCCGTGGATCTGGGTCCTGCCAAGTCCAAGCTCATGGCGTTCACTGGGAGTCTGTCTGGCCACTGTCACGGGTCGGCAGACTGTGCCAATCTGCTTTCTGTTCACCCGGTGGACACCAGCCCAGTCATCCCCCTCGGGGGTCAGCAGCACCCGAGACCACGCCCTGATGTCTGCAGATCCCAGACCACGTGCCTGCTCCCGGAGACAACTCAGCCAGCCCCCGGTGGGGGCAAGCAGGACCTGGCCATGCCACCCCTGGGCTGCGGACTCGCTCCCCACCTTCTCAGTTAAGGACGAGGCAGGTTCACACTGAGATAGACAAGGAAAAGTATGAGCAGGTGAACTTCTTTCTGATGCCACTGCAGTCACGCTGATCTGAGCATCTTCTTCAGTCACTTGGGGTGACATCCAGGACAGCCTGTGCTCTCTGGCCGATCCACTCAGCACCCACACCCAGCTTCTCCCGCTGCCTGCCAGAGCGCAGGGAGGACACTTCCGTCAGAGAGAGACAGCATTGTGGGGTGAGACGGGGACCGGGAAATGTCCAGTCCCCAGTCCGATTTCTGCATCAGAGACCAGGGGCCGTGGAAAAGACATAAACCCTGCACTCATGGAGATCTCGTGTGGGGAGGACCAAGCTGGGAGGCTGTGGGTGCAGCAGGAGGGGAAGCCATTCCGTCACGTGCTGCTCCCAGGGATGGCAGCACGTGAGCAGGGGCCTGGGGCAGCGCATTCTGCAGGTTTGATGAGATGGCCGGGAGGGCACAGAGCAAGCCCAGGTATGGGGACATAAGCCAGCCCGGGACCCTGCGCTGTGTGACAGCCTGTATGCTGCTGGGACTGAAGTGTGACAGAGGCAGGGGCAGGAACGGGACTGGCATGGCGGGAGGACAGGGCAAGGGCAGCCCGGGAATGGCTGTGGCCACCCAGTTGGGGCGCTGTCACTTGCAGTCTGTTGATGAAAGTGCGCCTCCACGAAAGCAGGAATGCTGAAACTCAGGGTGCAGGGGCCCAGAGGGGCCGACAGAGGCTCCTCCTCCTCCCCTTGCCCTCCTTTTTCCTTTTTCTTCTGCTCCATTCCTCTTTTTCTTTTCTGTCTGTTTTTTTCCCTCTTCTTTCTTAAGTTGACACCTGCCAGGGGTCAGCGTTGCGGTCGGGTTAAGACATTCCCTGAAACGCCTACATCGAAAATGAGCACAGGTTCCAATCCCGGCTGTTTCACTTCAGACACACCTCCCAGCTGACGCACCTGGAAAAGCAACAGAAGATGGTCCCAGGCCTTGGGCCCCCGACACCCACGCAGGGGACCCCGACGGAGGACGCCCACGCAGGGGACCCGGACAGAGGACGCCCACGCAGGGGACCCGGACGGAGGACGCCCACGCAGGGGACCCCGACGGAGGACGCCCACGCAGGGGACCCAGACAGAGGACGCCCACGCAGGGGACCCCGATGGAGGACGCCCACGCAGGGGACCCGGACAGAGGACGCCCACGCAGGGGACCCGGACGGAGGACGTCCACGCAGGGGACCCCGATGGAGGACGCCCACGCAGGGGACCCCGACGGAGGACGCCCACGCAGGGGACCCGGACAGAGGACGCCCACGCAGGGGACCCCGATGGAGGACGCCCACGCAGGGGACCCCGACGGAGGACGCCCACGCAGGGGACCCGGACAGAGGACGCCCACGCAGGGGACCCGGACGGAGGACGCCCACGCAGGGGACCCGATGGAGTCCTAGGCTTCAGACTCTGACCTGGCCCAGTTCTTGTCACTGCAGCCCTTTGGCAAGATGAAGTAGCAGATGAAACACCTCTGTGTCCTTCTCTCCCTGTAACTCCGCCTTTCAAATAAATCAATCTTTAAAATGAACACTTGTTGAGTACGTTATAGATTTCTAAATTCCCTTCCCTAGTGTAACAAGAAATCCTTACATGGAGCCGAACTGCTCCTGGTACATTCATGCTGAGTTTGAGGTCCCGGTTCTGCACACGCCAACCTTTGGAAGCGGAAATGGAGGCTTAGAGAAGGGCAGAGATGAGCTCCCATGCACAGAGCTGGGGAGCCCCGAGATGTGAGACAGTGAGCAGGAGGGCGGCTGCTGTTCCACCACGGGGGAGGTGTGGCATAGTGTGGCACCTGCCATCTGTAACAAGAACGGACAGGCTGCCCACGCAACTCGCGACAGGGAGGGACAGAGAAGGCCAGCGTGGACTCCACACAGGATTCCACCTGCAGCAGTGAACAAAGGAGCAACCCAGAGTCCACACGTGAAGACTGCGGGAGTTGCACCGAGAGCCGCCTCGATGCAGGTAAAGGTGAAGCCATTGGCGAGGCCGCGTCTGAGGGCAGCCTGTGCCCAGGGAAAGGTGCTCAGGCTGAATTTCCTTCAAGGGACTCGTGCTCATGTGAAAATCCTGTTTTCCTTAGATCTCCCCACCGTCTTCCCACACACGTTCGATTGCAGTTTCCACATTCAGGGCTTTCAAAGCATCTCTTGCTCAAAGTTAAGCCTGAAACCCGGAGTAGGATTTCTTCATCAAGTCCCCTCCAGTGTTTAAACGATGGCACACGCAAAAGGCCTCCAAACACTGAGCAAACACACACCTTGCACACACAAGTCCCTCCGGCTGTTTTGAACAGACACAGTCATTTTTCTAATATTTTATTTGCGTTCTTTCAATGAAAAATCGCAAGTCTGGTAAACAACTCCTTAGTGATATTTACAGGTGTCATCACAAGACTAAGCCATCACTAATACCTCAATACTTCCAAAAATGAGATACGGTGCTCAAATGCCAAAAAAGCAAGAGGTGCAGCTCTCCTCCACGCAGCCCTTCTGTGGTTCAGTTCCCCTTCTCCGGAGCAGGCTGCCTTTTCCCAGGGTGGAAAAAGCCCGTGCCACAGCAACAAGTCAATAACGTTTAACATCAGAAGAAAATTCCGTCCTCAACTTCATACGTGCTGATGTGAGACTGCTGGCCAGGGCGCAGCACCCACGATGCAAAGGCAACTTTCCTGTTTTCATCACAGCTGGAGAGGTCCAGTTTTTTACTGGTTGCCATGGCAACAAGAGACCGCGCATCCGCAAGGGACCAATGTTGGCAGCATCCTTGCTCCTCATCTGAAAGTTTAGCGATCGAACCCCTTCTCTTCTTCGGCACCTGTGCTCCCAGGAGAAAGACTATCTGCCAGTACGCCCGGAAGCAGAGCAGACTACAGGATGCGGCCTGAGGGAAAAGTACAGGGCATGTCCTTCCAGTTGAAGGGGTTCCCACTGGTGAGGATGAGAGCAGGACTGGGGGAAGCAGGCTTGGCTGGTCAGGGCTACAGCCTGCACCAGCGCGCGTGTGCACCGGGACTGCGGAGGGTCGGATTGGGCTGGACTCCAGCCCCCACTGGGACTCGCGAGAGCCAGGTCGGGTGTAGAACAGCCAGGCGAGGACTTGACTTCTGCTGAACTATGTGAAAGCTGTGTCTGGGTGTGGACCAGGTATCGCTGGGCTGCAACACTCAACAGCAAGAACCAGAATGGATGTGGCTAGTTTAACAAGGCCACTGTTATTGCCAGGGCAGGAGATGGACAAAGTCAACCTGGGCCAATGGCCCACCGGTGTGTGCGAGAACTGCCACTGGGAGGAGGCCTGACAGAGGAGCTTGGGAAACTTCTTCATGGGGACGCAGTCCCTGCAGGTGAGCGCAAGAAGCAAGGCAAGGAGCAGCCCAGGCCATACCAGGTCACAGTACCCACCGGCATACACGTGGATCAGGTCTGGGGACAGACCAGTCTGGGCCAGCACATATCACCCACTGGCAGATCTGAGAACCAGGGCAGGGGGCAGGAGGAGCCAGATCAGGCCGCAACACCAGGCAGTTCACAATAGGACCGACCAGGACAGCAATCAGACTGTGCTGGGATAGGCTGCAGCACCCACCAGCAAGAGCTGGAACGGGGGCAGACTAGACCAGGCCAGGCTGTGCAATACGATTGCAGACACTGAGATGAAGCGGGTCATGTCAGCCTGGGCCCAGCGAGGACCGGGTTTGTGAGTCCTAGGAATGGGAATCTGACAGGGCTTGGGTAGCAAGCTCAGGTCCTGGAGTCCACCTGCACGGTGGAGGCCGATTCCTGAGCCTCAGGGGTGCGGGACCCAGCGGGGCTCGGTCACCTGGCCCACATCCTGGGGCCTGCCTCTTACCTGGGATCAGCTTTCTGAGCCCCAGGGCTGGGGGGATCGGTGGGGCTGGGGTCGCCTGGCCTGGGTCCTGGGGCTGCCTGCGAGGTGGGTGCTGGGTTCATGAGTCCCAGGGGTGGGGATCAGGTGGGGTTCGGGTCTCCTGGCCTGGGTCCTTGGACTCGCCTGCAAGAACATGTCCTACTTAACGAAACAGGTAGAGCAGTGGACACAAGCCCTGTTGTAGACGAGAATATGGCAGCTCCTTTGGTGCTGTAGCAGAACAGAACTGGACAACTCCCCCAGACAAATGATGACTGCAAAATATCTTGCTGAACAGAGCCAATGGACACTGGGGGGGCGACATCATCCTCGGACCGGTGAGATCGGCAGCATTTCAGAATGACCCAAGCCACTTGGACAGAACCCTCGGCATATGTACTCATGGAGACTCTGGGTTGGTATGAGGTGGCGGTTCCTCATCCCTGGGGACTGGGACGTGTGCAAAGTCATGAGTGGTTTCCCTCTTTGTCTCTCCTCTTCCTTGAGAAACAAGAAGAAATAGCAAATTTGGAAACAGTGAGTACACGCAACTTTCCCTAAAACTTGATTCTTTCATCCCTAATCAACCATGTCATCATTATAAAAATAAAATTTATAAAAATAAAATTTTAAAAAAGTAAAAGGTATGTGTACATGCTTATATAAAAGCATCAGATAAAGATGTGATGGCTGGGGCAAGAGCAGCCAGTTTGCACTGTGAGGTAAAGTTGGGGATAGATGATATCTATTATTTACCACTGTGGCACAACAAGGCAAGAGAAACCTGCACACTGAATTCTTTCATGCCATCCTGGTTACCAGGACTTGTGACAGGGACACATTTACATCTACCTGAGTGAGCTGCCATGATTTTTGGTTTTCTATAGCAAGGCTGTACTCTGCCACCAACACCATCACCTGAACCTTCCACACAGCCACAGGATCACAACCAGCCAGTCACCTCCCCACGTCTGGGTGTAGACCACGGTTCTAAGACCCTCCCTTAACTTAAATGATTTTGCCAAGTGACAGTAAAATTAGTGGCAGGCTATTGCCAGCCCTAAAGATGAGGCCAGCAACGCAAGAAGCTGACACTGATTTAAGCTTCTGTCTATTTGCAGCTCAAATACACTATCAATATCAGGATGTGTGGCAAATGGACACACAGAGGGACAGCAGTTACCTTCGCGCGCCCGACAGACCCCTGGTCCATCAGCATTCTCGTGTGCTTAGTCTTCACAGACAAGCAAAGTGCGGCTCCACCTCGTGCCCCCGTTCACGCAGGCAGCACCAGCCCTGGAGCCCCACGTGATGGGGCTGCTCCCTTCTTGGGCATCCTCTGTGCTGCTCAAACTCCCCAAACGAGACAGAAGTGAGTTGCAAGGCAAATGAACCTGTCGAGGTGTGAAAATCCCAGAGCAGCTGTTCCAGAATTTTCTCAATATGGATGTGGGTGTCTGCGCTCTCCCTTTTGAGCATGGAAACCATAGATTCCAAAATTGGTCATTTACACTTCAACTCGGAAGAAATAACTTGCGAATTGGCCACGCTGAGGCGGAGCCCGGGACAGTTCTGACTTCCTGGCAGCCCCCTGGCACTTGCCAGTTCCCAAACTGGGTAATTTTCCTGTCTCATTTATTGTACGTGGGCAGATGTGTTGACACGCAACCAATGCGCGAGGAAGGTGCTTCCCCCGCGCTGTCATGTGCAGGGCGGTTGTCAGGGAGCTGGCGCTGAGTCTGTAACTGTGGATGTGTCGTCTTTCTCCTCTAAGTGGCCGTGAGAGGCAGGGACCAGGACGTTCATTCCAGAAGGAAACCTGAAGATGCGGAAACAGAAGCTGCCCGGCCGTGGCGTCTGCCTAGCTGGCCCTGTGTCTGAGCGCCGGGCTCCCCACAGGCAGTAGGGCTACGCCTCTGCCCTGTCCGGTCACCCACTCTCAAGCTAAGGCCACACACGGTATTTGAAAAGCCCTGCGGCAACTTGAAATCCTGGTCCCTCAGGGGCCACCATTCGCTTTCCAGAAAGCAGGCATTCATCTTGCAGCCTCAGATTCCAAACCTGGGGATCCAGCGCTCTGTGGATTGTGGGCTTTATTTATGGGGGAAAGCCTGAGAATGTTTCAGAGCACAGGCTTTTCTGCCGGCAAAGCCCCCGAAGGCGTTGTTCCGTTGCCAGTGGAGGAGGCATTGCAGTCACACACACACAGTCAGCCACCAGCTCTCCATCTCTTGGCGTTTTGGTGTGTGCTCCTCCCTGGAAGCCCCTCTGTAACGCCAACCCAGCGCTGGGTCTGTGCTCTCCCTCCTCTGCCTGAGCGACTGCTCCCTGCACGCAGACCCAGCTTGTCTTGGAGCCCATTGTGCAAACCCAGGGCCTGGCGCGCAGCAACACGCAGTATGTGTGAGCTGGATAGGCACTGATGGACTCCAGCAGGGCGACCTCGCAAGGTTCCAGCGGGCGCAGTCTGAAGCTACTGCTCTAAGCCTCCCAGCGCTGCGGACGGGAGAACTGCCGCTCTCAGGGTGGCCCAGCCCCTGCTGTCCAGCACAGGAGCAAGTTAGTTTACAAAGTTTCCTTGGAAGCAGGGCAGGCCTTAAAGAAACCTGCTGCGGGGTGGTGTATGCACCTCCAAGTGCACGCCTGGAGCCGGGACCCAGGCAGGAGGCAGCCCCAGGGCCAGTTGTCTGCGGTGGCTTGCATTCTAGAGCCTGCCCTGCAGTGGAAGCTCCAGGCTCTCAGGGCTCCCTGCCAGGCCCATCTACCCCCTCCCCGGCATCCGCAGGCCCTGGCATGCTCACTGGCTTCCACCAGCACATCCTACCTGTTGGGCATGAATCGGGCTCCACAGTCCTTGAAGGTCGCACGCACCTGCAGCTCAGCAGCTTCCCCAACCCTGGCCACACATTGTGTCACTCTTCTTTCCAGAACCCAGGCTGCCCTCTGAGTGGGCGAGCTCCAGGCGCTCAGATCTTGCATGTGCAGGGAACACACGCGCACTTGTGCAGCCTGTGTGCAGACAAGGTGCCGCTTCAGATAAAGGTCTGCGCGCTCCAGACTCTCAGCATTGGCCCTGCCCTTTCCACACACGGGGACAGCTCAAGCAGATGGTCAGCTCCTATGGCACCAGCCCGCGCCATCTGAGCCCCACTCAGCTCCAAGGGTCTCCGGGACACGGTGGAGCAGAGTCAGGTCACCCTGCCGAGGGGCCTGCAGTTCCTGCCCTCAGGACCCATCCTCGCTGTGAAGTGCCTCTCCGGTGGTTTTGGTAACGCAGGAATGGCTGTAGCAGGGGCTGGTGGATGACATGACAGGCGTGGGACAGACATGAGCAGCCCTCATATCTGCTCCCCACGGGAGCCCGCTGTGCTCCATCTCTCCGGCTCGGCCGGCCTTCAGACAGCAGCCACCAGCGCAGGTGTGTGGTCCAGTCTCCTAGTAACGATGCCGCTGCCACCATCACTAACAAGCCCCCTGCTTGCCTCCTGGCAGCATCCATGGAAGCACCCCTACCCCCAGCCCAGCCCCAGGAGAGTCCTCTTCCAAAACTCAGTTGCTCTTTCCAGGTCAGACTCCCAGCATCCCGCAGGTGACTATGGACATCTTACGGTGTCTCTGCTGCAGCCCACGCCCAGAGTGCCCACCTGCTGTGCTAACCCAGCCCAGCCCTGCTGCCTGGCACAGCCACCTGCATGCCCCAGTAGCCGGCACACAGCAGGGGGCTCTGTGATTTTTTTTTCCTGAATAACAGAAGGAAGCATCACACCTTTTTGAACACCCTTTCCATCTACTGGGGAGTATCATTTAACAAGCATTGATTACAAAGGCGTAGTGATAACAGATTTTAAGAGACACAGAATAAGCCTTAAAACATTTTTATTTGTTTGTTTCAGAGAGAGAAAACTTCCATCTTGTGGTTTACTTTTCCCATCTCAAATGCCTCCAAAACTAGAAATGGACTGGGCCAAGCTGTGAGCCGAGAGATGGACCTCGGTCTGGCTGAAGGGACCCAATCCCTGGCTTCACACTACCGCCTCCTGGGTGCACACTAGAGGATGCTCGGGCAGCCAGGTGAGGAGCTCCAACATGGAGCAGGGTATTCGCCAGCAACTTAATTGAAGGCCACCGTCTGTCCCCCACATGGGATTTCCGGACTACAAAGAGAGGGTTGCACAGGACACAGTATGACGTCTTCTCAAGGGACGACAGAAGTTGGAGCCTTGCAAGCAGGTGTGTCTGTTAGGAGGGACGCAGGTGGCCAAGAGCCGTCCAGGGAACCAGTGGGCCACAGGCCAGGCCTGGTGGGGCTTTTCCAGGAGGAAGGTTCAACTGAGTGGGCAACCGGCCAATGTGTGGGCAGCACAGGGACAGGTAATTTGCACAGGAGGGTACTTCATTTAGAAAGGAATTTGTGTGGGTAGGCATTTGATGTGGCACTCAAGGCGCCGCTAGGGACACCCACATCCCACGTTCGAGTTCTTGGATTCGAGTTCCGGCTCCGGAGTCTGGGTTCCTGTGAACAGTCGCCCTGGAAGGCAGCTGGTGCCAGCTCTACACTGAGACCTGAATTGAGTTCCTGGCTCCTGGCTTTGGCCTAGCCCAGCCCTAAACACTGCAGGCACGTGGGAGGGCTCATGGTCTCATAAATATTTTTAAAAATGATTAGTAGACACGCAACACTGTGAGTTTTGTTCCATCTCCCTCACTTCCCATGCCGGCTGGGGAGGTTGGAGCTTGCTCCCACCTGGCTTCCGAGACATTAGATTGCAAAGGGGCAGAGTCTGCCTCTGAGAACAGGCGGGAAGATGGACAGCGAGGGTGTCCAGGGTGGGCCACTGGCTGGGCAATGCAGTGAGGAAGCCACCACCCAAGGTAGCACCCTGGAGGGGGCACTCAGGGGAGGCCAGTGTCCTTCTTGACTCATGGCCGCTGGGCCTCTCAGAGGGTCCCCATACGTGGAAAGAGCATCTTTGCAAATGTTGCTAGTCAGGTAGCCAAGATGCAGCTACACTGCTGCAGGGTAGGCCCTGGGGCCATGACCGCTGGCCTTAGAAGCAAAGGACACACACACACCCCCCGTAGGCACAGGGGGAGAAGGGTAGGGAGAGGAGACCCACATGCCGAAGAAGGCCAAGGCCCGCCAGGAGCTGCCAGGAGCTGCAGGAAGGCGTGGGTAACTTCCTTTCACAGCCCTCCCAAGGAACATCTTCACTTCAGACTCCCAGCCTCCAGAGTTCACTGCAAAGACAGAGGAACTGAGAGGGAGGGAGGAAGAGAGAGAGACATATCTTGCATCTGCTGATTAACTTCCCTTTGGCTACAACATCTGGGTCTGGGCCAGGCCTCCTCTCTGGGTGGCGGAGGTCTCAGGGCTTGGGCCACCACTGCTTCCCAGGGGCACCAGCAGGGAGTTGGATCACAAATGGAGCAGCCATAACCAAAATCTATCTATGGGAGGCCACGCTGCTGGGCCAAGTGCTAGGCCTTAGCTTGTGGTTTCTGGCTGCCCAGGAACTTTCACCTGAGGCTGCCTTAAAAAGTTCATGGGGGCCCGGCAGCATGGCCTAGCGGCTGAAGTCCTCGCCTTGAATGCAGTGGGATCCCATATGGGCGCCGTTCTAATCCTGGCAGCTCCACTTCCCATCCAGCTCCCTGCTTGTGGCCTGGGAAAGCAGTCAAAGATAGCCCAATGCTTTGGGATCCTGAACCTGTGTGGGAGACCCGGAAGAGGTTCCTGGCTCCTGGCTCCAGATCGGCACAGTACCTGCCATTGTGCTCACTTGGGGAATGAATCATTGCACAGAAGATCTTACTCTCTCTGTTTCTCCTGCTCTCTGTATATCTGACTTTTTAATAACAATGGGTAAGTCTTTAAAAAAAAAGTTGATGGGAATTTTGTGTCATTAAAAACAAAACAAAACACAGCCACAAAAAAACTATGCACAGGTTTTAAATTTGCTTTTGGGGCCTGGCGGCATGGCCTAGCGGCTAAAGTCCTCACCTTGCACGCCCTGGGATCCCATATGGGTGCCGGTTCTAATTCTGTCAGCCCCACTTCCCATCCAGCTCCCTGCCTGTGGCCCGGGAAAGCAGTTGAGGACGGCCCAAAGCTTTGGGACCCTGCACCCGCGTGGGAGACCCGGAAGAAGTTCCTGGATCCTGTCTTCGGATCGGCATAGCATCGGCCGTTGCGCTCACTTGGGGAGTGAATCATCGGACGGAAGATCTTCCTGTCTCTCCTCCTCTCTGTATATTTGACTTTGTAATAAATAAATAAATCTTTAAAAAATAAAATAAAAAAATAAATTTGCTTTTGTACCAACCTCTTTTAACCTCATTTTCTCTATTTTAAGAAATTTATTTGAAAGATGGTGACAGAGAGGGAGATAAGACATGCAGATTGAGAGAGAGATCTTCCCCATGCTGGTCCACACCAGTCAGGGCTGGCATTCCCTACATGGGTGGTAGGACCCAAGCCCTCGGTCCATCATCTGCTGCCTTGCAGGTGCGTTGGCAGGGAGCTGGGTGAGGGACTTGGTCCTAGTCGTTCCAACCTGGAGTGCAGGTGCCCCAGGTAGCAGCGCAACCTGCTGGCCACCCCCCCAACACCTGCCCCTTAATCCTAAAACTGCTGTAGTCTCTCATGCCCTGTGACGAGGAAGATGCTCGGGAGCTGTAGTCCATCATGTGGCCACAGAAGGCTCTGCAGAGGTGACGAAGCTTTGCCATCACAGCTTCGCCTCCCTCCCGGAAGGTCCCCGCTGTGGTTCCGCACCTCTCTGGGGCTGGAGTGGCCCCGGAAGATACACGCCTGCACTGGCTTCCAGGATGTTCCAACAGGAAGCCGAGCAGTTTCTGGATTGAGTCATGCCTGCCGAGCCTGTGGTTTTCAGGAGAAGCACTAAATAGCAGAGAGGGACTCCAGGGGACCGGGTCACGGAGGACTTTAACTGCTGCACTCCGAGCTTGGAATCGCTTCTCAGGTTGGGGGTGACTTGCAGAGAGCACAGAACTTCAGGAAAGTGAATCTGGCTGTATCACATGTCTACTATCAAACACTTGGTTCCAAGTAACAGAACTATGACCCAACGTGGCTTAAATAAGAGACGTGCTGACTCATCGAACAGAAGGCCCAAGTAGGCTTCAGGTGTGGTGGGATCAGGGACTTATCTAAGGGACTTATTTTCAGTTGGGTTTCTTCCATGGGTGTTAAGATGCGTCCCCGAGAAACTGCTGAAAATAATCCTCCTTTTTACCTTGGTGACCCAAACAGACCTTACATACACTCATTCCTCAGCCAATTCCGGACAAACAGGTTAGGGTTCAGCTTGAGTAAGAGTAATAGTTGGCTTGGTACAGACCCTTCATAACGGTACTTGAAGAAGGACCAGGGAACTGACCTGGTGTAGCCGCCTCCTTACACGCCGTCCCCTGGAGTGCAGTAATGACTGCACCTGCGACCCGGGAGAGTTGGCAGGTGCAGCTGATTGTGCTCCCCCAAATGTCCCCCAAGACATTTGGGGTTGCAGAAGACTAGGGCCACACGTGCCACATCCCCTCTGATGAGGAATCTCCCACAAGCTCTTCGCCCACGAGGTGGTCCCCAGGAAGGCCATGAGCTAATTGGGCAGCCCACTCAGAGCTGGGGGGTGACCCTGACCCTGACCCCTGTGGATGGGGCCTGCTAACCAGAGCCCTCTGCTGGAGAAACTACAGCTCAGTGTTCCACTCGAGAAGTGAAGCTGCAAGGGCAGACAGATGCAATGAAAACGTGTGACTGAGGCCTCAGAATTTAGTAGTGGGACAAGGAGAGAGAGAGGGAGAGAGAGAGACCCTCCTTCTTGCCTCCCCTTCAGAGCTTTAGTCTGCATACCCTCCCCACACACTTCCTGCCTCTAAGGAAACGGGCGCATTCCTGGCAGCTCCTTAGCCTGTAGTAAAACAACTGCCTCATAGAAGGCCACACGCTCCCCACCTCTGGACCCAGCTGTGACACATGCGGGAGCCCCTTTCTCTCCTGCAGTCTCCCTGATGGGATTGGCCCTTCCCTCGCTGCAGGGTCCAGCCACAGGGCAGGTACTCTCATCACCTGAGGAATGGCGATGAGCATGGAATCAAATGGCAGTGAGCATGGAATCATCGCTGGGACTCCCCAGGGAAGACCCTGCAAGCTGACGGCCAGTCCTTCTGCAAGGCATGCCCGGAGTGCAGGGGACGGCGGGGCGTGCCCAGCATCCCGGCCTTAGGAGTGCTGCCTGGACGGAACGTCGCGGCTCCAGCCCTTGGCCCTGGAACATGTGGTTTCACAGAAAGGAAGTGGGGTGATGAGTAAAGGCTTGGATGAGCCCATCAGCCTGGGAAAGGCACACCTGTTGCCAAGCCTTCAGATACAGATAAAGGAATGAGCCGCATGTGTCTCTCCACTGTGTCACTGGGGAATTTCCATCGTACTGTGCAATCTCCTGGGGTAGCTGCCATGGGTGCAGGGCTGAAGCCGAGCTGATCTGGGCTCGTGGCGACCAATCAGGACAGGTGGATCACACGGGCCTCCTTACTGGCCTGCTGGCTGCCCCTCCCATGGGATGCACCAGGCTATGGTAACGGTCTCTTCCATGGTGCCTCTCCAGTCCTGGTTTGATCTGATGCATGCCATAAACAACACTTCCTCAATTAATCCATCAAGTCAGTCTTTATTGTCCACCTGCTGTGTAGCCCAAAGGCTCCCTGGGAAGGCAGGAAGCAATGCCACACCTTGCCTGTCCTCAGCAAGCTGCCGGTCACCCCGTGAGGCCAGCAGCTGTGAACTACGGAACCGTGCCAGTCTACAGGGCACTGCAGTCTGTCTGCCAGGTCAGAGAGCAGTGTCACTGTGGGTGGCACCTGAGGATGCTCCTGGAGTTGTGCCGGCAGGTGCTACGATTTGAGTGGTCTACACCACACACAGCACACCAGTGCATTCTCCCAGAATGCCCTCCACCTGCCTTCTGGGAAGCACCAAGTGTGGCCAATGTCCTGTCTGGGCTCCATCAAAGCCTCCAGGTGGGGTGTGGGAGAAGGGGTGCTTCCAGGCAGGCCGCAGGCTCACTCTGCCCCTAGCATGCAAACCAGCGGGCTCAGCCAGTTTCTCTCCCAACCCAGGGCGGCTTGGCAGGGGTCCCCAGCGGCTTCTAAGACCAAGTGCCTGCTGCATTTTGTTGCTTTGTGGGGGGCTGCGTTTCAGGCACAGCTCCAGTGCACCGTTCCCTCCCCATTCCCTAATCCATCTTGCTATTCTTGCCCCTCCTCCCAGCGCCATACAGCAGGTGCTCCCCTCCCCCTCCGTGCATGCCTGTCCTATCTGGATCCCCTCAAGTCTTCCCCTTTCCCTAGGTCTGCCCATCTGCAGAGCAAGCCCCGTGGTTGCACAGCTACACAATCGCTTCTTCACCACAGTAAGACCATCTGGGGCCAGCCGGGGAACTTACTGGGGTCACACTTGTTTCAGGGAGTAGCAGTGGACTGGAGCCAGAGGGCGGGTCGTCGCCCCGACACCGACACCGGCTCCCTGGGAGCCCCAAGGCCCACACCAAGCAGCCTTGGGCTGTGGAAGGGCTGGGAGCGCCCATGCTCTGTGGGAGGAAGGCAGCCACGGAGGGGTTTGACCCCTTGGTTAAGCTGAGCCTCTAATTCTCAACTTGCAACGTGGACTGGTAGTCTGGGCCAGGGGGGCAGGCGCTCTAAAAGCACATTTAAATAAAATGCTGCTTTAGTCTTTGCGTAGGACACGGGGCCTCCAAGGCCCGCACCCTGTGTCCCCCCCTCCCCCAAGCCCCAGCGTCACTCAGACCGCCGTGCAGCCGAGCCCCCTGCTTAGGCTCCCACTGCAGAGTCCTGGCCCGGCTGCGGAGCGCGCAGCAGCCTGCGCATCAGGGAGGACGGGAGCGCCGGGCGGAGCCAGGCCGCAGGGCTCGACTCTGCGGCTCAGAGCGGCTGGGAGCGCGGGGTCGGGGTAGCCGGAGGGCTCAGCCATACCAGGCCCCCGGCCCCGCGGCGCTCCTCCCACATTCCCCTCCCTAAATCCCACCTGGAGTCCCGGGCCCTCCGAGGAAGTCGGTGGCTCGGCAGGGTCGGCAGCAGGACGACCGGCCACTTCTTCTCCGGCACCCTTCAACCCGCTCACGTCTTCTCCACGCGCGTCCGTCGCCTCCTCCGCCCCAGGCTGAGCCCACGGGCCTCCGGGGCCGCCTCCCGGGCCATCTTCCCCGGCCTGGCCGGCGGGCGCCGGCACTGGCGCAGCTGTCCCCGCAGGGCCCCTGTCGGGGCGGCGAATCGGTCCCCACGTCGCCGCCGCCTCCGGCGTCTCCCCGACCCGGCCTTCTGCCAGGCTCGCCGCGGTCCACGTGGCTCGGCTCGCAGGAAGCCCCGTGCGCTCGGGGCAAGAGGGGGCGGTGGGGCGGAGGCAGGGGAGGGCCGCGCGTCCTGGGGGCGGCCGGGCGGGCGCACCGCTGCTCCCGGGCGGGCTGGCCGGGGGAGGCGGCCCTTGGCCGCTCGCCCCGCCTCCCACTCCCGTTACACCCGGAGGAAGGTGTTCCCGAGACCGCTCCACCCTCATCCCGCCTCCCGGCTCCAGCCTCGGCCGCCCGAGCCCACTATGCCAGACAGTTTCGACACTTCGCAAAGACAAAGAGCCCTGGAGCGGCAGCCCCAGGAGGAGAGGGCGACGGAGGAGGCGACGAGAGCTGCGCGGGCGACGAGGGTTCGGGACGCCACGCCCCTTGCGCTCGCCTCCGACCCCCTCGTGCACCCCAAGCCTGGAAAACTCCAGCGGATCTGCAGCCGCGGTGAGTGCTCGCGCCCAGCCGCACCGCCCCGGGGCGCGCGGGGTCTGCGTCCGCCCGAGTTGAGACTCGGGCTGTTCCCTGTGTGTTCTCCGGGCTGTCGGGACCCGGGCAGCGAAGGGGGTCAGCGGCGACTGGGAGTGTGTGTGGCAGGGGAGGTGTCACCTAAGACCCCAGGCGCCTGGAGGAAGACACACGCAGAGAGACCCCTCCCTGGCCGGGGCGAGCACTGGGGCGCTTCGGGGCGGTGGGTCTGGGAGGAGGCTCGGGGCTAGGGGCTTCTACGGTCTCTGGAGGAGCTGATGGGGGCTCAGCGGGGAACCTACAGTGGTGGGGAGCCGGTCCCTGGGGCAGCCCCGGTGATACTGCGGCCGGGTCCCCGGCTGAGAGCTCCCTGGCCCGGGGTCACCCGTGGTCAGACACCCCAGGGGGCTCCGGAACGGGGCCGGGTTCTCTCCGTGGCGCACCGAGGCCGCTTTCTGGAGGAGCGCGGTCCGGATGAATCGCCCCATCCGCTGCGGACCCGGGGGAGCAGCAGGCCCCGGGGACGGCGCACAGCTCGCGCCGCTGCTCGGGATCCGGGGGAGAAGTTGGTGCCAGGACCGGGGCTGCTGCCTGCGGCGTGGCGGCCCCGCGGGGGCTTGGGTGTCGGTGGTAGCAGGAGAGCTCCGAGTCCGCCCCCAAGCCGTGAGCGCCGAGAACTCCTCGGACGAAAGTTTGTAACTTGTCTGCGCCTCTCGCGTGTGACCTCCCGGGGCAGGGGCCACCTCGACGCAGGAGAGCACGGGGGCTGCCCGCGGCGCCTCGCAGAGGGCGCAGCTCAGTTCGGAAGCGGGACAGTGGCGCAACTTTGAGCTCCTCCTCGCTCTACGCGTGTTTTGAACGTGACCTTGCAGGAAGAAGCGCCGCCGAACTTGAGATGGGGGGGTTGAGGCTGCGCCTCAGTTCGGCACGGTCAGCCAGAGCCCGCGCCTTCGTCCAGCCCGCGCCCGGGACCACCCCGAGAGGAAAGGAGTGTCGCTATCATCTTGGCTCTACTGTCCGGAGCGCTGAGCCCTCGCCTGTCCGTGACGCGTGGGTCTTTCTGGGTGTGTGCTCCCCGGGGGGCCAAGACACAAGTACGCGGTGGGTGGGTGTGGGGCCGTCCACTGCGTCGCGTGGGCCAGGCGCGTCCCGCAGAGAGGGAGGCAGCCGTGACCCTGAGGGCAGCGATAGACTGGCCGTGTGGCCGCACTCGTCCTGCTTTCCTGTTTGCTTCCTGTCTGCCCCCGGCCCTCAGTCGCGGGTCCCGCTGCCTGTCCGGGCAGTCCGCGCTCTGAAGGGTCCCCAGGGACACTGCGAACGCCCACTCTGCGGCTGAGCTCGCGTGCGCGTTGGGGGCCGGGCAGCGCCTTCTGGCCTTTGGCTTTGCGCGCCGGCCCCCTGCAGGGCCTCCCCACGGTGCCGTGGGCGCAGCTCGCGTCTTCCTGGGGAGCCACGGGTGGAGCCCCCGTTTTCTGCCAGGTGCGCATCCCAGGTTCCAAAAGGCGAGGTGCACTGCCCCCTGCCGGCTGCTCTGGGCAGTGCCGCCTGGCTGGGGGGGTGCCAGGGGCGCCAGGGGCAGGGTGCCTGGGATGGCTCAGGGTGCACCCTGCCTCTGCTCAGGGTTCCGATCGTTTTCTGAGTTCTCCTAGGTGGCTCAAAGGCCCCAGGAGCAGAGCTCACCATTCTTTGACCCCGGTCTCTGCCTAGAGTGGGGCAAGAAGCCGATGCCCTCCCAGCATCTGTGCTAACTTGCAGCAGGAATCCTAAGTTCTGTCTCCTTGACTTCCCACCTGCATCTCAGTAGCTGTCACGTATGGCTGTGTGTGTGAGAGAGAGACAGACATGTTCTAACATGAAATGAAAAGGTAATCTTTTTCATGAAAACTTCTTGTTTTAAGAGAGGGAAAGAGTTTATCTACTGACTCCTTCCCCCGAGTGCTCACAAGGACCGGGACAGACAGAAGCCTGTAACCAGAAGCAGGGGCCTCACTGCTGGAGCCACTTGCTCCACCTGCTGGGAGCTGAGCCTGCGTTAGAACCCAGGCACGCTCAACCAGTGTCTTAAACTCCAGACGCCTGTCCCTCCGTGAACCTGCGAAATGCCCTTGCATGTGACATGTCTGTCACACCCTCGCACATATCTTCCATGGCTGCAAGTCTGGACCAAAGAGCTTCGTGGTACCCTTCCTACTGAATAATTACATGCAGTGGTGTGCTGATGGCCCCAACATGACCTTTTGTAAACCCCAGGGGCGCTGACTTTCACTGTGTGGGTAGCACTGTCCAGGCAGGGCCAGGGGCTTCCCGCTGAGCAGGCCCTGGGGTGACAGACAAAAAACAGGAAGTGTCGCTGCCCTTGTGGGCTCAGGGCTTCCTCGCAGCTGGGCCCCAGCAGACAGAAGCGCTTCAGAGCACCCTCAGCACCCGCTGTTGAGATACCACCGTGTGCTGCTGGAGGCCGGCACAGGCTACCCACTTCACCCTGCTGCACCTGCCCGCCTGCCCTCACTGGTCCCCCGTGTGTGTGTGTGTGTGTGTGTGTGTGTGTGTGTGTGTGTGTAGGGGGGTGGGGCTGGACCTGTGTGTGGGCCCGCAACTGAGCAGTCCTTCTGGGTCCTGGGGCTCCTGGGACTCGGGCAGATGTCCGCCTCCCTTCTTCTGTGAGCAGCCTCCACCCAGCCGGAGCCTCCCCCAGCCAGAGCCTCCCCCAGCCGGAGCCTCCCCAGCCGGAGCCTCCCCAGCCGGAGCCTCCCTAGCCGGAGCCTCCCGGATCTGTGACTTTCTGACCTTCCTGGTCTCTTACCTCTCTTGAGTCAGTTCCTGTGTAGGCTGCTGACTTACAGGACTTAAATTTAGATGGAGCTTCGCCCTGTGGGGTTTCAACCTTAACTCTCATGCCAGGCCTTCTCCCACACCGGGAAAAAAAAAAAAGATGAAAATAAAAGGCATCTTTCATCTTACTCTTACGATGCCTTGCAGTGAGTGGTGTATGCTTGCGCACGCACACGCCAGGCCCCCGGAGGAGCTGGCCTGTTGGCAGGGGATTCTAGAAGGCTGGCGTGCAGCCTGGGTCATCTGTGTGGCCGCCCCCGCCCCCGCCGCCGGCAGACCTCTGAGGCTGTGGGAACGCTTCCCAGCTCTAATTTGGTGTCAGGAGCCCAGACGTGCAAGACTCTGCAGTCCTAGAGCCCTCGCTTCACTGCTTTGCACCCAAAGGCTGCTGGGTGCTGGGTCTCAGCTTCGTTCACTGCGTCCTCGAGACTCCTATGGCACGCTGTGAAGGCCTCCCTTGCTTGGGCAATGATGCAAGCTCCCATTTCACTTTTTAAAATTAATGAATTGGAAAGGCAGATATACAGAGAAGGAGAGAGAGAGTGCAAAATGTTGCATCCCAAGTGGCCGCAACAGCCAGAGCTGAGTCAATCTGAAGCCAGGAGCTTCTTCCCGGTCTCCCACGTGGGTGCAGAGTCCCAAGGCCCTGGGCCATCTTCTACTGCTCTCCCAGGCCAGAGGCAGGGAGCTGGATGGGAAGTGGAACAGCCGAGACATGAACCAGTGCTCATATGGGTTTTGGGCACACACAAGGCAAGGACTTTATCCACTAGGCTACCACGCCGGACCCCGTCTCATGTACTTTTGCCCCACATTCAGCCTCCACACCCAGTGGTGTCATGGGTCTCCCTGGGGAGGCAGCTGCTGGACCACCTGGGGGCCCCCTTCTCCTGTTCCACTTCTGTTTTCCGGGCACTCCCCAGCTCACATGCACACACAGTCAGCTGACCAAGGCAGTTGTTGGTTCCTCAGCTGTTTTTTCCACATGGCCTTTGGAAAGCTGGCCCAGAAATTTCAGAGTCTGTAGGCCGAAGCCCGCCTAGTCTAGTGACATTCATGGAACTCCCTAATGGGGTATGAGGCTAACCGGGGCACAGCAGTTGTTCCAGTGCGTCTAGGAGACGAACTTGACCTTCCCTTTCATGCAAACGCACAGGGGGAAGTCGTTAGGTCTGAGTGAGTCTGACTCCTTCCACAAACCCACAGCTGTCTGTGCAGTCAGTTCCCTAATTCCTTATTAAAAGCCCGCAGGCCCTCAGAGAATGGGGGTCTTTGGTTGGTTTGTCCTGCTGTTGGTGGCTGGAGTGTCTTGGTCTCCATTGAGCCCAGGTGTATGGGGCGCTTGATCCAGGCCAGGCACCGCGCAAGGAGATAGAGAACACGTGGCCCCTGTGCCGCCCCCATGTTCTCCCAGAGGGCACGGTGTCCTGGGTAACGCCTGGGGCTGTACAGTTAGGCTGCGTGTGCTGTGGGAGCAGGCATGTGCTGAGAGCAGGGAGGTGCGGGAGAGAGCTCCGCCTGGGACAGACAGCTCCGCCCGGCAGAAGCGGGTACACAGGACGTCTCTGAGTGTTGTGCCCTGCTGGATGAGCCAGAGAAACCACGTAAGGCAGCAGGTGGGCCACAAGCCTCAGAAGGGAGGGCAGTGAGTAAGGCCTTCAGGGGTCCCGTGTGGCAGCTGCCCTTACTGTCAGGGGGTCCTGGCTTCCTCTCCAGCCTTGTGGACTCGGTCCTTGCTGCCCTACCAGGCTGCAGGTCTACACTGCAGGGAGTCCCTGCGATGTGGCTGTTCTGTGTTTGCATGCATCCCCCATCTCAGCGGATCTGGGTGGGTGGCGTGGATAGGGACACCCAGGTGTCCTCCACTGACGGCTACAGTGTGGCCGTGTGACATGGGCACTGCCCCCCCTGCCATCCCGCCGCCAGGCCAGGTGTGAGGTGCACAGGACGACAGCTGTGGGATGCAGGAGCCCTGTGAGGTGCAAGGGCGAGTGTTGTAGGGAGAGTTTTGCATCCCATGGAAATAAGGGCCTAATGCCCCAGGGAGTTGGAGCAGTAGCTTCTCCTTCCTCTGGGTTGCACAGACTTTGACAAAGTCCCACCCCCCACTCCCGGGGGCGGGGCGGGGAGAGGTGGGACACTAATTAGCTGGGACCATGGCCCAGGGAGCAACCCAGAGTGCTGTCCCCAGGAGCAGGGACACCTGGCAGGCAGGGTAGTGGGTCACACGCCACCTCGCTGCAGCCATTCTGTGTGGCCTGGCTGGGGTAGGACTCAGGTACAGGTACAGGCCCCTGGAGTGGCCTCGGTTTCTCGGTTTCCATCTGGGCAGCTGTACCGGGATGTTTCCCCGAGTGAGAGGAGCAACTCGGAGCCCTCGTGTCCTGGCTGCCCCATCCTACTGCTGCTGCTTGGGGCCTGGCACACATCTCTAACTCAGCATTTCTGCAGCTTGCAGGTGGCAGCATCGCTTTCCAGCCCACGGGAGGTACGTGGGTCGGCCTCATGGGGAAGCATTTCAGCAGCGTGGATGTCCATCATGTGTCTGACATGTACCTGGTGATGTCAGACATGACCAACCTCTTCCCACTCTGGGCAAGCTGAGTTTGTAAAGGGCCTCTTCCCAGAGACGGGCCAGCATTCAGCGACACTGCCCAACTTAGCCTGGGTACCGGCAGAGCATCACAATCAGACTTGACCTTGACCCCTGGAACGGGAGGAGTCAGGAGGTCCAACCCAGCCTGTTTGCCTTAGTCCTGACAGTGCAGGGGCATCCGGGAGCTGCACCTAATCAGTGGTGTCAGGAGTTTTTCAAGGGCTAAAGAGTACCTGGAGGGACCACCTGTCTCTCTTTTGATCCTGCAACAGCCAGGGCGGGAGGAGTTTGTCCTAAGATTCCAGGTGATAGGTGAGAAGCCCCAGGGACCTTGAGGGAACTCCCCGGGCCTCGGTATGCAGCTGGCGGGGGAGACCACGTTTTGACCCAGGTCACTCCTGTGGCTCCAGGGAAAATAGGTGCACACCTTGGGAGATGCAGCTGGACCTTGTCCTGCCTTATCAAGTAGCATCTCACAGAGAAACAAATGGCTTACGGGGGCGGGGGGAGGTTTGCCTGGCTGTCCGCCCACGCCAGTAACTTAGTAATGGCACCACTCGCCTGTCTGGTACTTGAGTTTCCTGTGTGTCCTGAAAATGTGCTGGATGTGCGAGGTTATTCCCTAAGGAAGGCCTCACACTCTGCGATGTAGGCTTCCCATAAACACTGTGATTTTACTACCGAGAAGGCGAGGTCCCGATCCCGTGAGTTGGGTGTGCGTGCGACAAGGGGCCGTTCATGAGAAGTTCATAGAAAGTGCGGGTCACAAAAATATCATGTGTGGATTTCACAATTTCTTTGTACCGCATTACACTTTTATTTCATTTCCATGCTTTTTAAAAATACCTTCGTGTATATGTATATGCATGTATAGAGCGTTTAATCCTGTATCTGAGAGAAAGAAAGAGGCAGAAAGACACAAAAGTGGAGGCGGTGTTCATCTCCTAGTTTACCCCCCAGATATTCTGGAGCTGGACCAGAGTGGAGCCAGGAGCCTGGAACATGGCCTAGGTCTCCTGTGCTGGTGACAGGGACCCAGCTGAGGCGCCATCACCTGCTCCCGGAGTGCACAGCACCCCGAAACGGATGCAGGACTTGGTGGCCCAAGTACAAGGCGAGGCACCTTGCCCTCCTGCTCGCGTGGCCTTTGTCTTCACTGGGACACAGACGTATTACCTAACTAGGCATGAATCAGAAACTCTTAAGAGAATATAAATGTGAGTTAAAAATGACAGTAATTGAGAAGAGCTGGGGAGAATTTTCATTCCAAGTAGCTTTCAGAAGCAACAGCCAGTTGCAAATGAGTTTTAGAAAGTCCCCATTCGGATGCATGCAGACGGTCCTTGCTCTAAATTTCAGCAGATAAGAACATTTCAGACCCCTCTAGATAGCATGGTGATAGATTTGGCTGCACTAAAAACAACAACAGCAACCAAAACATCCATTTGAACTCGCAGTGAACTAATAGGCTGGAGTGGCCTCAAATTGCCTTCACGCATATTTATTTAGCAGAGAGCTCGAGGCAAAAACCCAACCCAGGAGCGCCAGCTCATCTCCCGGGAGGGCGGATGGGCTCCAAAACATGGCTTCACGCTCAGAAAGCCTGCAGACAACTCCACGAGAAATATGAAAATCCAGCTAATTGGGCAATTACCATCTCAGAAATAAAAGTCCTTATGGAAAGCACAGAGAGGGAGAGAGAGAGAGAAATAGAGAGAGAGACTTGCCTTAGCTCTTCGGAAGGCCAGGCTGGAGCCCGGGAGATGGCTCCTGGGCTTGCTCGGCCAAGCCAAGGGTTCTGCTCTAGCTCCCTGGTGCCAGCACATGGCAGGGCTCCTGCTGGGGACAGACCTCCAGGGCGCCAGGGCTGAGAGGCCTTCGAGGGTCACGGGCATCGGGTTTAGCAGGGCTTAGCCCCTGTGTGTGTCATGCTGTGTGCCGTCTCGCTGACGGAGGTGGGAATGTGGTGGTAGGTAAGCGGTCACTCGGAGGCATGTCTGAAAGCCACCCTGCCCCCTGCTCCATCTCCCCGCCCTGGCGCAGTGGAAGAGCAGGGTGCGGCCAGGTGACCGGCTGAGCGCTGGGATAGGTCACCTGCTAGCCCTGACAGAGACGCCGCGCTCCACCTAGCTGCCAGTCCCTGGCTGTGTTGAGCTTGATGATAAGGGTCATCATTCTGAGTTGCCACAGCCTGATCAAACGCGGGAATCGATGCACAGAGCCACAGCCTCCTCACCATAACGCAGCAAGCCTCGCAGCGTAGCCACTGAAACCCCCAAGTGTGTCTGTGTCACAGGAAGTAGTGGCAGGGGACCTGCAAGCCGTCTTGGATTTGGTCGAGGACAGACCCAGTGTCAGTCAGGCAGTCACACACACACACCGTTCCATCGCACGGGGGAGTGGATTCAGGGCCAGGCTGAAATGGCACATCACACTGGAGCCTAGAAGGACCCACACTGAGGCAGGTACCTAAGCATGTGTGGGGTGTGATCTTGAAGTCCTGCAAGCCAATCGCTTTCTTCCATGGTAAGGAGTCTACCCAGGTGGTGTGAAGTCACAGTTGAGGGGCCGACACCTGGGCAGGCACAGGGAACCAGAATTACATTTGGAGCAGGGTAGTGATGCCCAGGCAGGCACAGGGCCCCAGCCTTGGCTAAAACTTCTCAGGAAATAATTGCAGTGGGGCCTGGCGCGATGGCACGCTGACTAAATCCTCGCCTTGCACATGCCGGAATCCCACATAGGTGCCAGTTTGTGTCCAGCTCCTCCACTTCACATCCAGCTTTGTGCTTTTCTTCTGGAAAAGCAGCCCAGTGTCTTGAGACACTGCACCCGTGGGAGACCCAGAAGAGGTTCCCGACTCTGGATCATCTCAGCTTCGCTCATTGCGGCCACTTGGGGAATGAACCAGCCACAGAAGATTTTTCTCTCTGTCGCTCCTTCTCTTTGAATCTGCCTTCCCAATAAAAATAAATCAGTTAAGAAGAAATCATTGCAGTGGGAGGATTTTCCGGAAGACCTAAGAGTTCGTGGTGCCTACGAGAGAGGCTGTGCGTCCGGGATGCGGTCTGTGCGCCCTCCTGGGCTGGGCTGGTACCTACACTTACCCTCCTTGGTTCTCACCCCTACAAGGTGAGCCCTCCCCGCCACCCATCTCTACCACAGCCCTCAGAAGGCTCTGTTCTTTTGTCATAAAGCTCACTTCACAGATGTGGAAACTTAGGCTCTGAGAGGCAAACTTGCTGAACCAGAAAGTCGAGCAGCGAGAAGGTGGCAGGACCGGAACTTCTGAGTGGGAAGCTCTGGACCTCTGGCGCCATGCTGCTGAGCCATCTCCAGCTCGCCGCATATCTCTAACAGCGCTGCTCTGGGGGGTGCAGGTGGCTTCATTGTGAGGCACCAGGCATCGACACCTGCCTCCCTAGCCCGCCTTGAGGTGCGCTCTGGGGCCATGCGCCCAACTGCCAGGACGTCCTTTTAGGAAGGAAGCCTCTGTCTCTAGACAAACAATGGACTTGTAGACCAGCATGGGCCACCAGCATCCCCAGTGCCACTGTGGGCCTGCCAGCACAGAGCAGGAAGGCCCAGCATGGAGCTTGCCACCACCCAGCTTCCTGCGCAGGCGTCACTTAGGAGCGGTCTGCCCCACAGAGCAGCTTGGCCACACTGGCGAGCTCCCTGGAGAGATGATCTCTTTCTGGAGGAGAGAGAGGTTTGTTGTTTGTTGTTCTTGGTACTGGCCACCCCTGATAATCCTACCACCTGGTGGCCTGACAAATAGACCTGTTGCTGGGGAAACATCAGCTGCTGCACACGAAGTGTGTGGCTGAGGTATGTGACTGCTTGCTCTTCAATTAGTCTTAGAGTGGAGAATTCCCTCTTGGCCAAAAGAAAAAAATAACAAAATTACAAAGAAGGGGAGGTGAGGTAAACTCGAGGGTCTTGCTCTGGCATGCTCAGGGTCTTGCAATGGTGGGAGGATCCTCTGTATGATCGGCCATGGGCATGTAGCCTGTGAAGTCCAGGAGTGCACTGGGGAGCTGAGCGCTCACGTGTGCCATGTAGCCCCACGGGCACGCAGAGGCATCAGTATGGGACCTATTCCAACAGCGCCGACCCCTGCATGTTTGGAGCTGCGCGCTCACGTGTGCCACGTAGACCCACGGAGCACGCCTGTCCTTCCAGGTGTGGAGCTGAGTGCTCTCGTGTGCCACGTAGACCCAGAGGGCAGGAGGGGGCATCAACGTGGGACCTGCTCTGATAACGCCATCCCCTGCATGCAGGGTTTCCTCTTCCTGGGTGCCCTGAGTCCTGGCAGCACTCAGGGTAAAGTGGGGCTGAGGTCAGTTGGTTGCATGGTAACGGATGATGAAGGCTGCAGGTTTGGGTAGTGAGCAGCAGGAAGACTCCTAAAATGTCAGCATCGCAAAGAGCCGTGGCTGAGCCCTTCCAGCCCAGGGCTTCAGGTGTTCACTGGCCTTGGCATTCATTGACTGATTTGCTCCGTTGAAGTCGTGACACTGTGTGACCTTGAGGGAGTTGTTGAGCCCCTCTGTGCCTGTGTCTGCCACCATACCATATGGACAGTAACTACATCCTCCCCGGGAGGTACTCAGTGAGCTCTGTATGACTTCATACTGGGAAAACTGTGGAAGAGCAGTTGCTAACATATTGTGCACCATCCATGCTCCCCATAATGATTTCTGTTAGGAACCTTCTGCACATCCTCCCCCAAAGCAGCAACTTCTCCCCTGAGACCTCACACACTTGACCTCTGGACCACCATGTGGGTTAGGAAGGTATGCATTGCACAGCACTTCCAAGCAGAGGGGCCTTCCTGGAGGAAGTGGCAGGGTGGGGCTGCTTACATTGATGGCTGGGAAAACTGTCTGGGCTTAGCGAGGTAGAGTGAGGTTACTGGACTTCAGAAGCAGGTGAAGGACCCTTATTTGACAGCTAAGCTGTGATAGGTGCGTGCCTGAGCCTGTGGGCAGTGCTGTCATCTGCTCTGGGCCCGCACACTGGCATGATACTGGTCACCTTGGAGTGTCCCCCTGCCCACAATGGCATGCAGGATCAACGCGTAACCTCAAGTGCTGGGTCTTCAAGATAGCGATTAAAAACCGACAAAAGGAACTAAAAGTCACATTGGATTTTGCTGCAGAAAATGTGAAATCCATGTGTAGTTGTTTTATAATATGCATTCCCAAGAACTTTCTGGATTCCCTCATATGCAAAGATCTCAACATTTTGGGGGTGGGCACAGAAATAAACTTACCTTTAAATTCCTTTTTCTGCAAACTTGCTTAAGGTGCCCTCTTACCAGGACCAAGCCCCGGCCGCTGGATGATCCCAGCCCAGTTTCCCTTGCCGAGTCCCCTCCTGAGTCCCTGGGCCGGACACAGCTGCTGCCTGTGCCTGCTTTCTGCCTGTTTCCTTCCTGCATTTCCTCCCAGGAAGCCCAGCCCATGGACACTCTGGAGCCAGGTCACTCTCCAGCTTTGAGGCCCTTATTGCTGCCAGGACTTGCACTGTGGAGGGACCTGGGGCTCACCCCTTCTGCCACATCAACACAGACAGGAAGCTGCTCAGGGCCTGCTCCCTGGGGTTCCTGATTGCATTAGCTGCACCTCCACCCACCTTCCTCCCACCTGTTTTCTCCTTGTTCCTGATAATCAGATAAGAGCCCAGAGAACAAAACCCCTCTCCCCAAGCTGCCCTGGCCCATATTTCAAAGGACTATAAATAGCAGTTAGAGTGGCCAGGAACAGCCTTTGATGATGTCAGTTTTGTCCCTGGGCCCAAGGTTTCCCTGGTCAATAGCAGTTTGCCTGCCTCCTCTTCCTCATTCCCCTCCCCGCTTTCTCTTCACCCACTTCAGCAATAGTCTCCATGCCACAATCCCTTCCCCCGTCAGACAAGCAAGCATTGCTCTGGGAAGACGATGCTGGTGCAAGGCATGGGCCACCAGCACCCCACTCCACTGCAGGCAGATTCAGCTGACCCCCAGGCAGGAGACAGGCATGGCCATAGCCTAGAGCTGGGGAGAGAGAGTCCACCCTTTATTACTGCAGGATGGACTTTGTGAATTCCATATTCCAGCCTAGCCTCCTTCCGTGTGCTCTGGAAAAAAGTCAACCCATCCTTCTGAGTAGCAAGTTGGTCAGGGAAAGCCCCAGCGAGGAGCTGGTCCTCAAGCTGGGACTCTGCAGCACCAATGTGTTTGAAAGAAATGCTTCAGAAAAACCTGCATGGCCCAGCTCATGACAGGAAAGAGGAGGGCTGAGACACAGACAGGAGCCCCCCGTGAGCCAGGTCTGCAGGAGCTGTTCCGTCGTGACAAGAGGGGGAAACTTCTTTCCCCTGGATTGTAAGAACAGATTACATTAGGATGCTGAGCCATTGGAGACAGAATGTGACTGGGACAGTTCCAGCCGCACCTGCTGAGTAACTGGGAAGCCACTGAGGACTCCAGGGGCACAGCCACAGAGCTGTGCCCCAGCAGCTGTGCTCTTGCTCCCACAGCACACCTGGGGGTCTCATATCGGGGAAGATGAGCTCTTCTATTATTTATTTATTTGTTTATTTGAAAGGCTGTTAGAGACAGAAAGAGAGAGAAGGAAAGATGGAGAAAAATAGATGTTTCACCTGCTGGTTCACTGGCCAAATGACTGCAGCAGTCAGATCTGGGCCAATACGAAGACTTGAGCTACTTCCAAGGCTCCCACATGGTGCAGGGGCCCAAGCAGTTAGGCCATCCTCTACTGCTTTTTGGCAGAAAGCTGGATCAGAAGTGAAACAGCAGCTGGTTCTCGAACTGGCACCCATATGGGATGCAGGCATCGCAGCAGCTGGCTTTACCCACGGTGCCATGGCACTAGCCCCAGGTTGAGCTCTTAAGGCCTCCCTCCTGTAGGGAGTTGTAGAGATGACTGTTTTCTGGAAAAGCCGAAGTAATTCCCTGGCCTTAGTTACGTGTCCTTTACAGGTAATTCAGACAGATGTGTGAAATTCCTTCCTCTCAGTGGGGCCTTTTCCTCAAACCCTCCACCAGCCCTGGAGCCAGTGACGTGTCTCTCATGGAAACCTTGACTAGGTGTGTCTGACAAGAGAAGGAGGCAGCAAAGATGGGTTGGGAACAGGTACAATCCTTGATGCCACCTACTCTCAGCCCTTCTCTGACTAGTATAACAGCTTGGGATGGCATCGTCCTGGGTAGGGCAGGAAGGGAGAGTGAGCAGGTCCAGCAGGGTCACCTACAGCAGGATGGCAATGCCAGGCAGCAGCCTGAGCAGGCACAGGATGTGCACATCACCTCACTGGTGACCTTGCTATTGTAGAATCTGAAAGTGATCAGTAATTTGACCCTGTCCTATGGCTGTGCAGTTAGACTGTGGAAAGCTTCTTGGTGCCTAATTGGAGTGTTCCACGAGGGCAGTCATGGGCCTTGAAGGCAGTAGCCCTCTGCCAGTGTGGCACAGATCCACGGTGTAGGGGAGAGTGAGGCTGTCTCCAGAAGGTCTGAGCTCCCTGGTCCAGCTCAAGGTGGGGCCTGCCTGGAGAAGGAACGAGGCTGATGCTCCCGTGCTCCCCTCTCTGGCACCTCTTGCTCCTGGCCTGTCTCCCAGCATACTCACCTGGTTCTTAGGGACTCTTGGGTGAACCCTCTTCCTCCATATTCCTTTGGAAGGGCAAGTCCCACCCACACTGTCAGGTTTATTCTTGCAAACCTTGGGGATGGGGATGTCTTAGCATTTGCATCATTAGATTGGTGTCACTGCTTGCGTGATTTGATCATTTACTCTCAGCCACAATCAGTGTCATAGGCATTTGCCGAGTTCTCATTTTGTGCATCCCTTGGGAAGAGTAGACACAGTGAAACAACCTCCCTGCCCTCCTGACCTTCATCATTATCATCGTTTCCACTTGCAGATGCAAAAGCCAAGGCATAGAGAGGTCCATGGACCAGGCCAGCAAAGCAGGACCTGGGATCAGGAAGCTCAGATGCTGGGATGGAAGACGCCATCCTGTGTGGCACTGCCCAGCACACTGGCTTCTCTCACAGCCCCTGGGCACACTACTCCACTCACAGCCCCGACAGCAAGATGGGTGTCATCCACCAGGAGATGTTGTGGGTTGGGCAGGGTGGGCTTAAGGCCCATGCCAGCCCTAAGCCTGTCTGCATTTGAACTTGGACTGCAATTCTGCAGGAAGCTTTTGAACAGCAGTGTTGGGCTGCTGTGTTAGATAGCCATGCCTTCGAACCTCTGCCACTCACTAACCAAGTGGTTTTGGACAAAGCGTGGAATTCTTTTAGAGCCTCAGTTTGCACATCTGTGAGATGGGCCAAGGGGCTCTGCTATGGAGCGTGTGGCCTGTCAGTACATATGCTCTATATACTCAAACTCAGACTGCAGTATGTCTAGTTCCTGTACTCAAACCACAGCCTCTCCACAAACTGCTAATGACCAAGTCTGTCTGGGCTGTGCAGCCCCACCTTAGCCTTTGCATTTAGAAACCCACCTCATGGGGTCGGTGTTGTGGCTCAGTGGGCTAGAAGTCACCTTCATCGCCAGCATCCCCTATGGGCACCTGTTCAAGTCCCGGCTGCTCCACTTCTGATCCAGCTCCTTGCTAACACACCTGGGAAAGCAGCCAAGGATGGGTTGCTGCCACCCGCCTAGGAGACCCAGATGGAGTTGCTGGCTCCTGGCCATCTGGGGAGTGAACCACCCTCAAAGATCTGTCTCTTTCTCTGGACTCCCACTTTTCAAGTAAATCTTTTCAGATGAGGAAGAAAAACATGCTTGAGGAAGCCCCGGTATTCCACTCCTCTCAGAAAGGGAGGCTAGACAATGGCTGTCCCGTGTGACAGGCACCTGTACCAACTGCCCGAGATTGTGTCCACTTTCATTTTCAGATGTGTGGGAGTGTGTGTGGTGGGTGGCCTGACCTCCCCAGCCTCTGGGCCTCCGGGAAGGCAGGAGGGAGGTGGGGACCACTCGCCCTACTAGCCCTGGAAGAGGGCTGTCTGCTGACTTCTCTGCTCAGCTTCCTCCCATCCACCCCTCTGGCTTTTGGACCCTGTCTGCCCCTCATTCTGTGTCACACACAAAGGCCAGCCAGCCGCCCAGCTGCTCTATGCTCCTCGCCCAGCCTCCGTCTCTATCCCTGCATCTTCTCTCACTTCTTGGTCAGCTAGCTGCCCTTGTGCAAACTGATCTGGCTACACTGTGTCTCAGCCTCAGTCTCATTTTCCATGAGCATCATGTTCTGCATGGGGCTTCAGAGTCAGTATCACCCACTTGGTCACTGGCCATGACCCGCTGTGTGCAGAGCGGTGTGGCATCCTGTGGGCGGGTCTGCTCCTCCCCGACAGACGGACAGACACAGTGACTCCTTCATGGGCTGAGCAGAGTCAACGTAGGCGCTGGTTTCTGAGGCAGGTGCCAGTGTTTCCTGGCTGTGTGGCCTGCAGCAGATTCTTCATTTCCTCAAGCCTCCGTTTACTCATCTTCAAAACAGTGACAGTAGCGACAGTAACGACACCCACGTCCAGACACCGAGGTGGGACTCCCTGAGCCTTGTGGGCAGCAGCCTCCGTTGGGCACCGGGGATGGATCCAAGGCTGCTGGCAGCTAAACACACTTCTGTCCCCTCCGTCACTGATACCTACCTGTTGTAAAACTCGATTTATAGGGCCCAGTGAGGTAGCCTAGTGGCTGAAGTTCTCGCCTTTCACGTGCCTGAATCCCATATGGGTGCCAGTTCTAATCCCAGCAGCCCCACTTCCCATCCAGCTCCCTGGTTGTGGCCTGGTAAAGCAGTCGAGGATGGCCCAAAGTCTTGGGACCCTGCACTTGCGTGGGAGACCCAGAAGTTTCAGGCTCCTGGCTGCAGATCAGCTCAGTTCCGGCCACTGTGGCCGTTTGGGCACTGAACCAGTGGGTGGAAGATCTTTCTGTCTCTCCTCCTCTCTGTGTATCTACCTTTCCAATAAAAATAACTAAATCTTAAAAAGAATGAAAACAAACCCTCGATTTATCTCAGACGTGTGATTAGCAACCACAACAGCCACTGAAGTGAACAATCATAATGGCAGCCTGCAGTGAAAGGTGTCTTTTCTTAAGCATGGACTGTTTAGGCTTTTTCATTGGCCCGTGGGCCGCCGTCGGCCACAGGTAGCTGCTGTCACAGGTGGTCCTGTGAGACAGACACGGCCAAGTTTCGCAGCGCGCCAGTGAGGGTTTCTGAGTCCTTACTGCTGCCCCGGGTTATTCACTCTTGTTTCTCATTGGCTTATTTTTTCAGCAGAACCCTGCAAAACAGTCAAAGTTTGTACAGTTTCTGTCACATAGATGAGTAAATCAGGGAAAGGCTGGTTTTGGGAAATTCCCCTCCCCCGCCATGGCTCCGCCAGCCTGCCCTGCGGGCACACCTAGCCACAGGCCACACTATTGCATCACAACTCGTCCACAGGCTTCCAAGAAGAGTCCTGTCATTAAAAAAAAAATGTGGGGCTCGTCCTCAGCAGGGCCGTGCTCACAATTATTTAGATGACTTTTTTTTTTTCACTTGGAGAGAACGACAATGATTTATTAATCGAACCGGCCCTGCTCCTCCACGAATTATGTCAACTTTATCTCCCTGCCCTGAGAAGAAACAACATTGGAGAACAAAAATCCCTTTGGAGATTTCTTGTGCTATACTGAGAGGCAGGAAGGAATGCCAGATGGCGCGAGGGGGGCCGGGAGCCGTGGCTACCCCAATGGGGGAGCAGGGATGACTTATGGATTCTGACGGGGAGAAGTTAAGAGCTTGGCTGTGGTGTGTTGGCTTAGAATTTGCTCCAGTTAGGGCTAATGTGTATTTTTGGAACCTCTGAGTCTTGGTTTAAGCCAGACAATTCCCTGCTGTGGTCCCAAGTGGGTCTTACTGGCCACACCACGAGCGAGTGGGTAACAACGGGCTGATCAGCCGGGACGGGTTGGGTGTTGGCTGGGCCGTGCCTGTCTCACTTGTGACCAGGGAGAGCCATGAGTCATGTGAGCGTCCCTGGGCCTCCTGGAAGATGACGAGCATCTGACGTGTCCCCCCCCAGGCAGGCCCCTGTTCAGGACGCAGGATAAGAGAGTCTGGCTGTGGAAGAGGCGCGGCTGGGGGTCAGGGTGATGTGAGTTAGGCGGAAACAGCTACTGGCCATCTGGGGGACCAGCACAGGGAAGCGGTGGACTTTGGGGCCGCCATGTAGAGCAGCTGAGCGAACAGTGCTGCTGCAAGTCAGCCACTCTTGGGGCACCGACCTAGAGGTTAAAAGGCCCTGGGCTGCAGAGCTTGCAGGTTGAGGTTCAAAGTTCAATGCAATTGACAAGTTTGTTTTTAAAAAGCCAGTTCAGGGCCCTGCGCGGTGGCGCAAGTGGTTAAGGTCCTCACCTTGCACGCCCAGGATCCCATATGGGTGCTGGTTCTATCCCCAGCAGCCCCGCTTCCCTTCCAGCTCTCTGCCTGTGGCCTGGGAAAGCAGTCGAGACAGCCCAAAGCTTTGGGACCCTGCACCCGCGTGGGAGACCCGGAAGAGGCTCCTGGCTTCGGATCGGCATAGCATCGGCCGTTGCACTCACTTGGGGAGTGAATCATCAGACGGAAGATCTTCCTCTCTGTCTCTCCTCTCTGTATATCTGCCTTTCCAATAAAAAAAAAAAATAATAAATAAATCTTTAAAAAAAAATAAAATAAAAAGCCAGTTTAGCTTGGGGGCGTCCAGAGCTGCCTGTGTCCGTGTGGAGGTGCCTGGGTTCAACTCCAGGCTCTGGTCAATCGCAGCTTCCTGCTGGCAGCCGTGTGGGGAGGCCACGGGTGGTAGTTCAAGGTGTTGCACCCTTGCTGCCTGCCTGGGAGACCCTGTGGAGTTCTAGGCCTCAGCCGTGAGTTGGGCCCTGCTTTATGGGCGCTGTGGGACCAATGAACACAAATGTGTAAATAGATCCATCTTTTCAAAAACCGGTAGACCAGTAGAGCGGTTGGTTCGGGATTATACGATGCTGTAAACAGAGTCTGCATCTTTCCTTGAAGGTCGCACGTGCCAGGCTAAGGAGCCTGAGACCTGAGCCTCAGGTGGGAGCAGGGCTCTGTGTCCTGTTTAATACGCAGATTTGCTCCCAGGTCTTCTGGAAAGGGGCAGTGTCTGCCCCTCATGGGCATGCGTGCTGTGTTTACAGCAGGGTCACCTGCTGTTTACTCAGATGTGACATGTGTCAGGCCTAGGGATGGACTCTGTGTACCATGGAAAACTCGGACTCTTCTCTTGTTATGTTATCCGTTCATTTATTTGTTCATCAAACAGTCATTGTTGGCCTTATTTTATAGCTGTTCTATAGTTGCTGGTGGCACGAGCCTATGATAGGTAGAATAGAGCACTTAGAGGCTGAGCCCAGGGAGAGCAGCTGACAGTGGATTAAAGTGATTCCTGCTGCTTAATCAGTCCTTGCTCACGAGTATGCATAAACATGGGGGTGCAGATAAACACCAGGAAGCCATGGCCACCCTGCTCTGAGGTGTGGTCCCCACCCTACTTGGAGTTGGGAAGCCAGCATAACAGTTGTTTTATTCATGTTCGCACTCAAGAACTACTGGTGGCGTTCAACACTGTGGTGTAGCAAGAGAAGCTGCAGCCAGTGGCGCTGGCGTCCCATGTGGGTGCCGGTTCAACTCCCGTCTGTTCCACCTCCAATCCAGCTCCGTAATAATGTGTCTGGGAAAACAGTGGGGGATGGCCCCAAGTCCTTAGGCCTCTGCACGCACACGGGAGACTTGGCTCCTGGCTCCAGGCTTCAGCCCAGCTCAGGCCATTTCAGCCATTTGGGGAGTGAACCCGTGGACCAAAAGCGAAAAGAATAAGTACCGGATGAGCCTGACGTGCTGAGTGCTGGCCAGGCACTGTGTGAGGCCCTCATGGAGGCACCTGCTGATGCCCAGCACTCAGGCCACAGGGTGAGCTGGGAACCTGTGTGGCAGTGCCAAGCCTGGTGCGAGCAGCCAGCAAATAGACCTTTGGGAAGGGCTGTGCAGAGTGACCTGAGGGTGAATGGAGAGTTCAGAGGGGCAGGTCTCAGGGTCGGGGATGTCTTAGGTGACCTGACATTGTCCCTGCGGCTGTTCCTGACGACAGAGGGGCTGGCACTGCAGGAGATGCGGTGCAGGACTAGTCGGGAGGCTGTGGCTCAATTCTCGTTTCCTGCAGTGAATGTTTCCTGCCTGTAGCTTTCCTTCCTCCAAAGTGCCTCCTGCTCTTCTCCGATCTTCTTCACTCCTATGTGCCTCTGTGCCAGCATCCCACCCATCAGGAGTTCTAGAGAGAATCCTTCTATAGCCAACAGCACACATGCCTTCCAGAGCAGACCCATGCCTTTAGACACAGCTGGATTCAGTCGGTCACTAACTCCTGCTGTTTGTGTGTCTCAGCAGTGGTAACTGCCCCTGCTACTCTGCCCCCAGCCCTGCCTTGAGACCTCATTGGTTAGGCAATCGCCCATGCAGACCCGTCTTCTTTCTGCTGTGTGAATGGATGGTGCTCTGTCCGGTGCGCAGTCAGGTTGAAATGCCTTGGCCAGTTTGTGTGTGTAACAGTCTGCCCACTCCTAGGGTGTTAGAGCCGCAGGCACGCGTCATTCCTCCCAAGTCTGGGAATTGCCGACCTTTCTGCATAGCCTGGCTGGGACCGGGCAGCCCGTGGTGGCCTCATGTGCCTGGCTGGGAGATCAGCTGGGATGGCAAGGGGTGCCCTGACCTTTCTCAGGCTGTTGGCCCGTTCTCCTAGGGACTCGCTCAGGCTGGATTGCCCCTCAGGTTAGGCAGCTGAGTGATTCCCAGCAGCAGGAAGGGGGCTTCTGTACATGAACATTTTGTAAGCGTGTGTGTGTCACATTTGTTCTTGTGCCATTGGCAAGTTATACAGTTGTCCTTCGCTTCAGAGAGTGGAGAAGGAGGCTCCGCCTACATTTGTCAGCTCTGTGCGACTAAAGTGGAAACATCAGAGCTGCAGTGTGTGAGGGGAGTGACACTCGGGCGGCAGGTCTGGAAGTGGAAGAACAAGAGCTGTGCTGAACTTGGCTGTTATTGCATTCTTGCATCCCCAAACTCTGGAGACCTTTCCCTGGGCCACCTCCTAGATGCCATAATTAAACCTCATCTCCATCCTCAATTCATTAACCATTAGCATAAGACTCTGGGGATGCTCTTTGGAGAGCCTCATAGCTCCTCCTGCTGCGGGGAGGGGGACCTGAGACGCGGCTGCAGAGGGCCGGTGCACAGTAGCCTGAGCCAACAGCAGCCACTGCTGTTGCGATCACCTTTGCAAAGAAAAAAGGCCACGCAGCAGGACGCAGTGGCTGCCTTTGTCATCCTGGCCAGTTTACTCAGCCAAGTGCTCTCAGCCTCGGCTACCCATCCCTGCCCTGGGAAAAACAGCCTGACATCTCCTGATTTCATAAGGGGATCACATGAGAAAATGCTCTTTTCAGATTTTACGGTGTAACTAGTCTTTAGTGTGACATGGAGGGACTGCACAGGGCAGGGCCAAGCTATGTAGTCTCCCTGGAGATGCTAAGAGGTCAGAGGAGGCACATGCCACAGTCTGGGGGAGGCGGAGCAGACCTGATCAGGCATGGCGAGTGGGATGGTCCGCTCACGGAGTCAGAGAACTCCCTTCCTGCAGCTCTCCAAGTGTGATAGGACACAGCTGGGTGACAGCAAGCTGGAAGCAACACAGAGAGAAGCAGGTTACTTCTGCTCTGCTGGGGACCTCCGTGGCCGGAGCACCCTGCCTTCATCTTGCACTTTCACTGTCTTCTGGCTCATTTGGACTCCTTCTTGAACCTGCTTCCCCAGGTCTCTCACGTTGCCCACCACCCCTCACTTGTCCTGGCACAAGCGGCAGCTAAAAGTATCATCTCTGCTGCAGCTGCTACTTTCAGACCTGCCCCTAGTGGGCCCTACTTCATGTCCTTGCATTTTTTCCCCAGAAAGCTCTGTGCACCTGTTGGCTGTGCTAGGCTGGGTTCCCCGTAGGAAGGGGTAAGGAGTTGACCCCGTTCCTGTCACTGCTCAATCAGGGATGACAATAAATGCTCCATGGGAGAAATAGACTCATGCTTAAGTGCTTGGGGCGGGCAAGTACATTTCCATCACCTTCCAAAAGGCGAGGGACAATTCCCTGTCTTCCCTCCCAGCCCTTCCACGTCCTGAGTTGCTCCTGAGTTGCGGACTTGCCCGCCCTGAGGGCTGTGATGGACAAAAGCTGTGAGCGGTAGGGCTGGGGGTTTTCTCCTCACATACCTGACCTGGGCGGCCTTCCCCTCCCAGGCGGAGGAGGTCTTGGCCTTCGGGGTTTTCCGTGGTTGACAGGGTGGGGATGGAGCGGCACTTCCCTGTTGCTATTTCTTTGTGTGCTGGCTGCGAGGGGAACAAAGGCTCCTCCAGGGCCACATGTAGCTGTGTTTGAGGTCCAAGAAGTTTCTGTGGCTTCCTTTTTTTTTAATTTTAATTGATTAATTGTTGATACAGAGAGAAAGAAAGACAGAAAGCTCTTCCATCCGCTGATTCACTCCCCAAGTGGCCACAATGGCCAGAGCTGTGCCAATCCGAAGCCAGGAACCAGGAGTTTCTTCTGGGTCTCCCACTTTGGTGCAGGGTCCCAAGGCTTTGGGCCGTCCAGGCCAAGGACCTGGAAGGGAAATGGAACACCTGGGATACAAACTGGCACCCGTATGTGATACAGGCACATGCAAGGTGAGGACTTTAGCCACAAGGCTACTGCGCTGGGGACCTGTGTGGCTTCTTAAAAGGAGAACAACCTTCTGGGATCACAGAAGCAGTGACAGGTATCCTTGATTGACAGACAACCGTTCTACCAGAGAAGGCTGGCCTGACTGTATGGCATTCAAGAACAGGTCAGCAAATGTGCCCACGGTCTGACTAGGCCCGCAGTTGGTCCCCTGCCAGGTTGTGCCCATCACCCCACAGTCAGGAGAGATGGCCCTTGTTTACTGTTGGGGCACAGGGCTCTTAGAGTTACATGGAGAAAGCTGACCTGTGCAGCCATGACATTCAACTCCATGATAGCAGAACGCACCTGGCTGCCGAGCTTGAGCAGTTTCTCCCAGCTTGTAGTCAGGAAATGGGAGCCCAGCCCCAGCCCAGCCGCTGCCAAGCCCCTGCCCAACCCTAGCCCAGCCTCTGCCCAGCCCTAGCCCAGCCGCTGCCCAGCTCCAGCCCAACCCCTGCCCAGCCCCAGCCCAGCACCTGCCCAGCCCCAGCCCAGCCCCGGCCCAACCCCAGCCCAGTACTAGCCCAGCCCCTGCCCAGCCCCAGCCCAGCCCCAGCCCAGCCCCAGCCCAGCCCCAGCCCAGCTCAGGTCAGCCTCAGCCCAGCCCCAGCCCAGCCCCTGCCCAGCCCCTGCCCAGCCCCAGCCCAGCCCCAGCCCAGCCCCAGCCTAGCCCCAGCCCAGCCATGAGCTGTCCACGTAGAGTTGTGCCTCTGGGCGATTTCAATGTCAGTTCATTGCAGTGGAATGAAATACAACCTTCAGTCTCTGGTCACACAGACTGCTTTTGAGAACTCAGTAGTCATGTGAGATATAGTGGCCAGTCTGGAGGACGCAGGACAAAGCTGACTGAGAACTTTGCTGATCTCACAGAAAACTGGCTTGTGTCTGGGTGCTGCTGGTGCTGGCCTCTAACTCAGCCAGCGCATAATCAACCATCGAGGATGAAAAAGGAAGGTTGCTGTGAGCGAGCACGCATGTTCACTCACTGTGGCTGCACACACAGTCACCCTTGGAGAGTGTCCATCCATCCGTCCCTGTTCAAGATCAGAATCACTTTTCAAATTTCTTTGAGGAGCCCACGTGTAGCTGTGATGCATTTGACTCTGGTCAGAAACTAAGCCACACAGAATTTGAGACTAACTAGAATTTGTTTGGGGAAATATTTATTTTATTTATTTGAAAGGCAGAGTGACAGAGAAAGAGGGAGAGACAGAAAGAGGTCTTGCATTAAATGGCTGCGATGGCAGGAGTTGGGCCACGCCAAAGCTGGAGCCTGGAACTCCTGCTGGGCAGCCCATGAGGATGCTGAGGGCCCAGGTATTTGAGCCCTCTGCTGCTGCTCTTCCACATGTAACAGGGAGCTGGATCTGCAGTGCATCTGAACTGGCACCCTGACGTGGGATGTTGGCATAGAAGACAGAACCTAACCATAGTGCCAGATCCTAGGACTTACCTGAGGTTTTTACAAAGAGGTAAAGAGGCAGATGTGCATTCAAGTGCTTCCCCGATCGCAGGCAGGTGTGACGCCAGCTGTGGCCTCCTGCGAGGGCAGAGGCAGTGACCATGGTGTCCCCCAGATGGCATGAGAGTCCTGGAGACCAGCAGCAAGAGCGCTGAGGGCCCCTGAGCTTCCTGGGCCCTGTTGCTCTTGTCTGCCTTTCTCTGTGAGGAAGGATGCTCTGCCTCTCCTCGTCCTCCCTGGCTTCGCTCTCTTGACGTTGGCATGGCCTCCCGGTTCCAGCTGGACCGAGCAGCTTCCGGTCCCGTATTAGCAGTTGTTTTGATATTCTGGTTGCTCTGCATTTGTCGGTTAGGGCCTGGTTCCTATGTCTTTTTGACATTTCCTTCTAGTGGCTCGTTCCCTCTTGTTAGCATGACTGCCCTAGCTCCATCCTGTGCTCTCCCCATCCAGTGGTGGCATCTATATTTTGTCAAGGAGACTTGATATCAAGGAAAATACTTAGGAGCCGTATCCTGCTCCCCAGTGTAGTCACTGGTGCTGGAGGAGCATTACTGGTGAACAGAGCTGGCGGGTGTGTGCGTGAGCGCGCGCGCACACACACACACACACACACAATGTTGTGCACATACATGCCTACATCCTGCACACATCCATGACATAGTAGATCATCACCATACCCTGCCCAGCGTGCACTCACACTCAGTCCACATCTATCATGGTGCCAAACCCTACCCTCAGCCTCCTCACCACCAGCACAGGCCACCACTCTCATTAAACTCCAGCCCAGGACCCTCTTGGCTGCCACCTGGGAGCTGAAGCGCAGACAAGGATACCGCCACCCTAGCAAGCCTGTGCACAGGTGTCACATCAAGTATTTACCTGTCTGCTAACATCAGAGACCCAAGGAAGGCCATGGTTGCTGGACTCAAATCGGAACAGAGGGAGAGAGAGCATTTGTGTCCCAGACCAGGGGCCGTGCCAGTGCGGGGAGGCAGCCTGCAGGCTCTTTCATTCCTCAGGGACCCAGCCAGAGTCCAGGGGGGTGTGGGATTGCAAGTGAAAAGTGAACACTTGGGGTGGCCGTACAATGGCAGTGGTGGCTCCCGGCCGCTCTGCAGCCTGTGCTTGGTGAGGGCCCAGTGGGACGACAGCACTGGGCCTCTGCTGGAGACAGCACCGCCCACCCCATCCCCTACTCCCAGCCTAGGATTTCCTAGCGGAGTGACTTCAGCCCAGTGACCAGAGCCACAAGTAGCTCCTCCCCCGCCCTCAGCCCTGCCCACAGCATTCCCAGGCTGCCTGAGTTCTGGATCAGCTAGCTGAACCCATGCATCCCGTTCCTGTACCATGCTCTGTTCTCCGAGGTGCACTTCCTCACCTGGGGGGTGGGAAGCCGAAACGGATGTGCGGAGCAGCAATTTGCTAGAAACACACCCCAGGGTAGGCCCAGCTCATGCACCGGGATCAACAGCCCCAGAAGAGAGCTGAGCCGGCAGCTGGAGGCTGAGGTCAAAGGGTGCCCAGGGCTGCTTGGTGCTCCTCCCAACCCCCACCCCAGTTGGGCCTGTTTTTCTCTGGAATGACAGCAGTTATCTGCTGGCCCAGAGTGGGCTGCAGGCCAGGCCTTCTGATTAGATAAGGCCGCCTGTTCTGGCTGTGCTCAGATATGGACATGGCAGCAGAGGAGCTAGTGGAATTTCCGCTGAGATAACCTTTCGGTGGAGAGCGAAGGAGGAGGCCGGAGCAGAGCAGGCTGGGGTGGAAGGGTGCTTTTCCAGAGGGAGCAGGCCTGTGTGATCGTGCCATCCTGCTGGGGCCCGGCTTGGCGGCACTCTTTGTTTATTCTCTCCGGAGGGCTTTCCAGCTCAGGCCCCTGGGGGAGCCCTGGAGGTTAAGCACAATGGGAGCTGTTTGCTCTCCAGGGAGCACCCAGGTCCCTGGAACCCACGGCTGGCACTAGGCTCTGTGTGCCACCAGGGACTGTGGGATGCACCTGCTGGGTCCTCTGAGTCTTTGACCCTGGGCCAAGTCCCTGCTCAGCCACACTTCCTCTGCACTGCTGAGGGCTGGCCCCCAGGTGTGGCCTACTGCCCTGCTTTCCAAGAACTGGTGAGCTGCACAAACTGGAGCAGAAGTGTCTGGCTGCTTGTGGCTCCTTCATCTAACAGCCTTGCTTATGGGGATGAGTACAACTCACAGGGCCAGGTGGGAGCTGGCTTCTGTCACTTCCCTGTCAGGGGAGGATCTGGACTTGGAAGATGCCCCCTTCCTGCAAACCTGGGCATGTCTACTTGCTGAACTGCCTCTCTGTGGGCTTTGCTGTCTGATTCTCTTGGAGTTGTTAATGTGCTAGAAACGGCTTCTGTGGCCAAGATGAAGAGAATGGCAGAACATGTGCGGTGACACACTGTGGCTGTCAGGGGTGAAGATGGCAGGTCAGTCATGCGCACACAGACACAAGGCAGCTCAGCCTTTTGTGCCCTGTCCTGGGCAGGGATAATGGGCGCATTTATTCCCATATCGCTTCAGTAGATCATGTCTGTCTTACATGAAAAGAGAAGGGGTAACAGGAATCCACTCACTCTCCATGTGCCCTCCAGCCAGGGCTGGAGCAGGCTGCAACCGGGAGTCAGGGCCTCCGTCCTGGTCTCCTGTGTGCTTGGCAGAGGCTCCAAGCACTTGAACCATCATCCTCTGGCTCCCTGGCGCATTGGCAGCGAGTGGGTGTCCCAGGTGGCCCCCAGTGTCCCTCAGTGGGATTTGGGTAAGTGCCCGTCACATGCGGATGCTGGGTTCACACCAGGAGCTGGTTTCTGCTCCTGCTGTTCTGTCTGCCAGCGTGCACCCTCTCCGCACAGCCCTAGGTGGGCCTGCTCAGGAGCCCGCATTACCTGTGCCTGCTCCCTCCGACCCAGCCTGCCAGACCCAAGAGTGTAGCTCCTGTCCCTGGTTGGCTGCAGGCTCTGGCAGCACAACTCTCCCCTCAGTTCATCTTCTAGAAAGTTGAGGCACTGACAGGTGCAGTCAGGGCCCTCCTGGTGCTCAGACATGCTCCTGCTGCCCACAGCCAGGCTGCAGGGCAAGAACACTAGAGTCCTGGGTTCCTTAAAGCAACTTTCCTGATGCCTTCGCCACTCACCCCTGTGTGACCTCGGCCTTGCTAATGAAATGGGGCCAAGAGTGGTGGTTCCTATGAGGAGGCGCAAGCAGTACAGGATCCCCAAGAGAGAGCTTAGGTTTGCACAAGCCCAGTGCACCCGACTGGTCGGCTTCTCTCCAGCTCCCATCTGGGAGCTCACATCCTCCCCTGGGAGGATTTTGTGAGTGTCAAACAGCATGAGGACTTCCAGGGTGTGCTGAGTACGTTGTAGAACTCTTTACGGGATGAGCTGCAAGCTCCAAGCATGGGAGCCGGGGCCCGCCTGTGCCAGGTGGCGAGGCTGCCTGGATGTGGCCAAGACATTCCTGCAGCATTAGCCCCTGTCTCCAGGCCCAGTGACCTTGTCAGTGCCGCTGTCACAGGGGACAGGGCCACCAGAAACATGGAAATTTTCTCTGTGCTTCTAGAAGCCAAGCCCACAGACTGAAGCCTTCTCCAAATGGATTTGTATTTTTGTTGTGCCCAGCTGGTAAGCACGTGGGCATTTTTTAGATAGCTCTTGTTCCTGGGGGCATCGGACTGTGTCCTTCCTGCCTCTGCCGCCCATGCGCCTTGTGGTGCTGGGACAGCGTCCAAATCCCACAGTAGCTGGGCAAGGCTTGCCATGACCCAGACCCTACCAGGGCCCTCTGGCTCCTTCCTGTGGTCCCTGCCCCCGTCTCCTTCCGCTGATCCGAGTAATCCTAAAAGAATTAACAGTGTGGATGCCAGGCGCACAAGGCCCGAGTCCCAGTCACATTCCTGCTGCTTACTGTGTCACTCTGGGAAAGCAGAGTGACCTCTCCTGGTCCCTTTCCTCACCTGCGAGCTGGACATCGAGATAACAGCAGCCTTTGGACAGGATGTCATAGACCCTGTTAGACACGTAAGCATTTTACAAGCTGGAGTTACGTGCCAGGGTGCTTCAGAAAGCTCTGCAAAATGGAAGGGTAAGTTTATTTTGGAGATAAAACTTTAACCACATGCAGAGCTTTCTCATGCCAGGCATTGTCTGTGACGTTTCAATGTGCCTTTGTGTGGGAGACGCGGCCATCGCTGCATGTGAGGCTATAGAAATTACGGAACCCGGCTTCTCTTTACCCTGGCGCCTCTCACGGGGACCCTTCCTTCCGACTCAAACCCTGCGCTCGGCTGGGGACCTCTCCCTGCGCTGGATACTTGCCTCAAGTAGTTTCCAGTTGGCCTCCCCATCATGAGGTGCTGTGTTGCTAACCTAGGTTGATCCTGGTACTGCATGGATTTTTTTACTTAATTTATTTTTATCGGAAAGGCAGATTTACAGAGAGAAAAGACGACACAGAGAAAAGATCTTCTATCCACTGGTTCACTCCCTCAAGTGACCACAATGACTGGGGCTGAGCCAATCTGAAGCCAGGAGCCAGGAGCTTCTTCCAGGTCTCCCACACCAATGCAGGGTCCCAAGGCTTTGGGCCGTCCTGTACTGACTTGATGCCATTTTCAACATACAGTGGGATAATTAGGACATACTCCCTCACGGAGCATTTGTGCAGGAGCCCGGAATGAGCTTCCAGGAAATGTTCTGGATTTCCCTTGAGCAAATCCTGCTTTATAGTTGCGTAGTATTCTTAAGTGGCAGGGCAGTGTTTGAGTGACATACTTGCCCCCAGATGTGTTGCCTTTATCATGTATGTACTGAACAGTGGACGTTGTCTACAGCATCGCACGGTCCTTTAGCATTTCCCTTTGCGCCTCATCCTTGGCCAAGAAAGGTGTGGGGGACTTGCGCCACCTGCTTCTTGTCTTGACTGTGCTGTGGCAAAGAGAAATGAACTTGGGGTCAAGAACTGGGAGAGCATGCAGGGCAGAGACCGAGGCCCCAGAGCAGGGCAGCATCATGTGACCATGGGAAGAGGGTGGAGTCACCGAGCGGGACACAGAATGTGCAGGGAGGACTTCACGCCTGATACAAGACACATTGCGCCTCGTGCCCGTCAGTTCTGGGTGGCTCCTGTGCTGTGATGGCGGTCTGGGGTGAGAGTGGGCTACGCTGGAGCCTGGGAGTCATGTGGAAAATAGGGTGTGGGCTGATCCTGGCCAGCGGGGACTGCGTCACAAGAATGGTGCCGTTCTGTGCCTCTGGGGGTTCCTTTGCCCTGGCGCCTCGAGAACTGCAGACCTGAAGAACACGGGGCACAGAGGAGCAGACACTGATGTGCCAGGGCAGAGCAGGTGCCAGTGCACGTGCAGAAAGCTGTCTCCCCAGGATAGTTGTCTGAAAGAAAAATGTTGCGCAGCTGGGGCAGCCTGAACCCAGCACTTGGTCAGTTCCTTGGCAGTTGGTGTGAGTGAGCGTGGAACAAGAGAATGAAAGAGAAAGCTGTCCTTTTCAAAGCTGTGCTTCCCCACTGCAAGTGTAAACATGCCCCAACACACACACACACACACACACACACACACACACACACACACACACACACACACACACACACACACACTCTGGGTTTGGCTGTTCCAGCTCCTGGGGTGAGAATGCTCTGTCTACAGCTGCCAAAAGCCGGGTGCTGGCAAATCGCCAAGAGCGCCCCCTGCAGAAGCACCCCAGGGTGCTTTTCCATGTTGCGGAGCAGCCTCCTGCAGTGGCCTGCGGTGGTACCCAGACTTGGGTCTCCAGGGATCCCCGACGCTATTCCCTGTGGCCCATAGTTGACATGACCCAGGACCAATGACTAAATATTTACTCTGTCATTTAAGCAGTAACAATTATACATTCTTCTTGTGGCCACAAGTAGCACTGAAGCAAGGCCCAAGTACTTAGCAGGACAGAAGGAAATGAGGGAGAAGAGGGCTGTTGTTTCCAGATCTTTACCACTTCTGGCAATGCCACTGTAGCTAGAAGTGTTCCGGGAAAGGCAATGAAGTCTTAGTATTGTTGGCTTTGACAACAGGAACGAACTCCACAGAAGCTTCTGGGAACGTAATTTAAGATTCACACTGGCTTAAGAACCCAAATTTAAGGATGCATTCTTAGAGGTAGGGAAGAAAGTAGCATTTCAAGCGAGCACGTAACAGGTGCATCTACAACCAGTGTGGTGAACCAGTATGTGCTGATCCTGTGCTCTATCCAGTGATGGTTCCTAATTTCACAAGGATTTTGAGTTTGATGACTTAATTTCACCTACCTTTCAGAATGGGGCTAGGTTATATTAAATGCTATGTTTCTAGTTCGGTCTGGTCTATCTCTATACCATAAACACTTATCCACACTGCATACGTATCCTAGGTGTGTACGTGTGTATCATCTATATTATATACAAGTTCACCATATGCTTGTATGTATTTACGTTAAACATTTACTAAAGCCAATTTAAAAACCCGCGATCATTATGACAGCAGAAATAACCAGTATTACACCGTGTGTAAGAATCAAGTCTGAAGGTAACACTTCCATTCCCTCAGCAGAGAGGGCTAACTGGGGGACAGTGCTGTGTTCAGTGTGGCTGTGTGGCCCACAGTGGCTAGCGCAGGAGTCTGGGTGGGAACAGAGATGAGCTGGGGCACCAGGGACCTGCAGACCCTTGCCCCACATTTTTGCTCCCCTGGACTCTGCACCAGGGGCCTGGAGACAAAGTGGGGAAGAGCCGCTCCTCCCCGTTGGCTGCCTAGGCTGCTGTCTGCCCTCAGCTTCCTCACAGTGACCAGTGACAGCCAGGCAGGGATGCCCCGGCTGCAGCCCTGGGTGCTTTGCCCACTCGGCATGCCTGTTCCTGAAACACTCTTGGTCTGGAAACTTGCAGCGTGAGCCTCGCGCAAGTGCGTGCCTTCCCTTGGCCTTGGAAAATACATGTGGCTCAAACAGCATGAAAAATTCAGCTTGGGTGATTAACTTCAGGAGCAAAGCTGGTCAAGAGAGAATCCATCTGGCAGGGGGCAGGGGAGGGCCTCTTACTTCTCCCTTTGGCTGTGCAGAGGGGTCAATGTGATGGCATGCACCTGGAACACAGCCCCAGTGGGTCTGGCCAAGTCAGAGATCTGGGGATGCCCCAGTGGACAGCAACCCCTCCTTGGCCAGCCCCATGGGGGGACTTGTCCCTGACCCGTCCCAGTGTCCCTGACCCGTCAGCAGAGGCAGGAGGATCTGGGTGTTGACAGTGCAGGTGCCTGATGCCAGCCACGCTGAAATGACCTGGGATGAAAGGGCCTTTTCTATGTGGGCACCTGATGCCCAGCATGGGGGTCCTCACAGCTAAGCGCTGAGCCTGGAGGAGGTGGCCTGGCCAGTGTGAGCAGCAGTGGCTCGGGAGTCTTGGGCATGGGAGGGGCTCTTACAGGTGAGTCAGTAGAAGGGACAGTTGGGTCACAGGGGCCTTGGTGGGCTTTGAGGACACTGTACCTCCGGGGGGGTTGCTTCATGTTGTTGATTTCCTGTAAGCCCCATCTCACCAGAGGGTGCAGCAGATGGCTGAGTTCCACAAGCCTTCTTGGAAAAGCAACAACTTACCCAAGCTCCTGCGGCCTCCCTAAGACGCCTTCCTCTCTCCCCACAGCCAGGAGTTCTGTGTCCTGTCTGTCTCCAGGGCCCAAGTGACATGCAGCCTGTCGCCCTTCTCTGTTTAGCAGTACATTCCACGGAGAAGGCTGGCTGGTATCCGTGTCACCTGCTGTGCAGCCATGCCCTGACTATTCACTCAGCGTGAATCCACCACTTTGGTGCTCTCAAGTCCTCTGTGCCTGGCCCTGTTTCGCTCACTCTTTGCAGCCTTTGCACATGCTGATCCTTCTGCCAGGAACGCTGTTCCCTGCTTTTCTGCATCTGGCAAGTGCAACTGCAGGCTCCTCCAAGAGGCTACCGGACAAATATGCAACTCTGGCAGCAGGGCTGAGGGCCCTGGGGGTGGAAACCGACAGACCTGGGCCCAGACACCATCTTCTGGGTAGACTTGACCCAGCTGCTCACCCCTTGGGAGCTGCTGTCTTCTCATCCCTCCGGAGCTGTTACCCCAAGAGCTGAGAGGGGCGCTGCGTTGAGGGTGGGGCCATGGGGGGCCTCAGGCCCCGCAGCACATGGGCTTCCTGTCTCTGCTTCCTCATCCATCATGCCAACCAGGAACTAAGATGTGCCCCACCTGCCTGCCATGCTGGAAAACATCGCCAAGCACCCCTCTTCTCAGCGGCCCCCCCCAAGGTCATCCGGTGCAGCGTTCTAAATCCAGGAAGTCACGCTGAGCGGTTTCTGCCTGAGCAGCCAAGGCGGCTCACTTTTGTGTCCCTGTGCTGTAATTGCAGGGCTTTGCAGTGGTTTCTCTGTTGCCTCAAAGTCCCGACACATTCCCTTGTCACATGTGTAATTGCATGTCAGGAACCCCCAGCCTCTCTGGGTGCCTGCCACCGTCTCCAGGGACAGATGTCTCCATACAAAGGAAGCCGTTAGCTGGTGGAAGCCAGCTATGTGATTCGTCAACCCCCCCAGGGAGGCTCCCCGCTGACATTGGGTGCCTCTGGGCGGTGGAGGAGCCCTGGGAGTCCTTCAGGGACTCCTTCTGTGTCCCCCTTTCTTGATCTGAAACAACCCACAGCGCCCAAACCCCAAGCCCTGAGGGACAAGCAGTGGTGCCACGGACTACGCTGGAGGAGCCTCGGACAGTTTGCAGGAGTGGGAGGGGTGTCCTCAGGGCTTGCCAGGGTGTAGGCTGCCCAAGCCCAGGCCAACCTGCCCGTGCCAAGGCTGCCTCCGTGAGAGCTGGAAGGGGTGGCGGGACCTCCTGTGCAAAATGCAACTGGAAGGGAGTGAGTCTAGGGGACAGTCTGGGTTTGGGTCTAGGTTCTCGCACTTGTTAGCTGGGCGATGCTGGACAAATTCTTAGCCTCTCTGTTTTATATCATCCTCTGAGACACTGGCGTGAGAGGTTCTCTTACAAGCCTCAGTAGCTGAGTGAGGAACTGTCTTAATACTGCCTGCAGGCTCTCAGCACGTACGTGGGAGTGGCCGAGTGAGTCCATGTAGCAGTCAGTGCTAGCTGACTGACAAGCAGCTCCTCAGGCCGGCAGGAGAGCATGCGTTCTGATTGCATGGTTCCGGGGTGCTCTTGGTTGGGTCTGTGATGGGCCCGCGTTGGGCTGCCTGAAGTGTGTTCACCTCAGGAGGGACAGGCTCACAAAGTCCCTGGGCCTGCCCCTCTTCTGCCTTCCGTTGCCCAGAGTAAGCCCCACGGCGCAGCTCAGCCTGCTTCCGAGTAGGCAAGGAGCGAATACTGCAGATTGCTCTGCAGTCATGCCCTTTGCTGCTCACACACAGGAAGGCTGCCTGATTTCTGGGCCCCATGCCTGCACACCCCACTCAGCAGGTCCCGGCCAGCCCTGAAAATGTGTGTTTCTCCCACGCTCCAGGAGATGCCACTGGACCCTGGCTCCTGCTAGACGCGCTGCCGGAAAGCAGGTGCACAAAGGTTTTTTGAGAGTTTGGGAATCTGTCACTGCAGGATGGGACCAACCCTTGCCTGCCTCTCTCCAGAGGGAACTGGTTCGTGTGCTGCCACAGAGTGGCAGAGCGACTGCTCTGGTGTCTGTGCCCACTGGCGTGGACAAGAAGACACTTCCTGAGATCTCTGTGGAAACCAGTGGGCATCTTCCTGGTATTCCTGGGCGGTGGCTGCTTTTTAAGGATCACCATGCCCGTGTTACAGAAGGAAAGTGGATGCAGGAGGTGGTGTGGCTTGGCTCAGGGTGTCCAGCGAAGATGAACAGAGCCGGATCCCGTGTCAGATGGCTTGGCTGTGGAGCCTCCGTGCCTGGCTGCTAGGCTGTGGTGCATTGCCTGTGACGTGGGGGGAGCCTCAGCTACTGCCCTATGTTGGCTGCTTGGTGATGGGTGCTAGAACAGTGAGGGGCAGGTGGGTGGCCTGTCTGTTCTGGACCTGACCCGCCTCCGAGGCTCCTGTGTGCTCTGCAGTCTTTGAGGGTCTGGGAAGCCCACCTACCAGGAAGTCGTGCAGCTCCGCTTGGGCAGGTCAGCAGCGTGAGGCCCCTGGCTGCTGTCTCAGGCCATGAGCAGACTGCCAGGCAGGCAGGCCACGTGGGCTGGGCCACGCTGTATCTGTTTGGAGTTACACACAGAGCAGCAGCTGGCTAGCAATGGCCCCATGCAGCCAGAAAGCCTCGTGAATTTGGAAGAGCAAACTCCTCCAGTCCTGGTTTTCCCAGCACCTTGTTTACACTGGGAATTGAGCCCAGGCTTTTCTGTGCCAGCTTGGGCCAGCTTTCCAGGGGGTAAAGTGCTGAGGGTACTGTGGCCGGAAGTGTACATCCGCCTTGCTACCTGGCTCCTTAGTCGCTCCGTGCCCCAGGGCTGGTCGCCTCTGTGCAGGACCCTCAGCCAGGACAGAGACTTGCATGGTAAGCCACATCCTGCCTGGGCAGGGCTTGGCGGGGTCATGGGCAGTTGGGCTGGCTCCCCTGGACCCCTCAGACCCGAGGACATGTGCTCGGCCTCCGAGCTGGGACTAAGCTGAGGAGGTGAGCTCCGCAGTCCTGGTGAGTGCAGCCTGTGGGGGCCAGCGTCAGGGCTGGGGATAGAGGTGCCCCGCACAGCTGGGGGTAGGGGTGCCCCGCACAGCACGATTGCAGGGGGAGTGGAAGGTGGGTCAGCTTGTGAGTTTTATTTTTCGCTCAGGTTAAAGTGGTCCATGGCTGCTGATGAAAATTCCGGGAAGGCAGAGAATCACTGGGACCCAAGCACCGACTCCGTAAGCCTGTTAGCATGGCTTCCTGGGGAGGGCCCAACTTAGGGTTGGAAGCTGTAAGCCTGTTAGCATGGCTTCCTGGGAAGGGCCCAACTTAGGGTTGGAAGCTGTTTTCTTTCACCTTAGGGTATTTTGGTTCCTAAATGGTTAAAAGCTAGCAGAACTGTGCTTCATGCTCTGCTCGTTTCTCCAGTGGAACAATACAGTAGCTGTTTCTCCCTGTCTTTTTAAATTCATCGTGACCTTGTGTTTCTTTTAATAGTGTTTTTTTTCTGAAGATTTATTTTATTTATTGGAAAGGCAGAGGGACAAAGAGGGAGAGAGAGAGAGACAGAAAAAGAAAGGGCTCTCCCATTTGTGGTTCTCTCCCCCACGTGGTTCAATGGGTTAAGGCTGGGCCAGGTCAAAGTCAGGAGCCAGGCACTTCACTTGGGTCTGCCACACAAGTGCGGGGCCCACGCGCTTGAGCCGTCCTCTGCTGCTTTCCTGGGCCAGCGGCAGGGAGCTGGAGCACAGGTGGAGTCGCAGCGATTTAACTGCTGCTCCCATTGGCTGCATTAACCCGCCGCACCACAGTGCCGGCTAGCTCTGGTCATGACCTTGTTAACGATGTTCCATCCAGGTTAGCATGCCTCAGGAAGCTTGTGGAGAAATGGAATTAGGTACCAGTTCATTTTGGGTGTGAAAAATAACAAAATGAGGGGGCTGGTAGCGTGGCAGAGCGGGTGGCCTGTGGCCTAGCATCCTACATGAGTGTAAAATTGAGCTCTGGCTTCTCCACTTCTGGTCCAGGTCTCTGCAAAGGACCATGGGCGAGCAGCAGAGGAGGACCCAAGTGCCTGAGAGGCTCAGATGGAAGCCCTGGAGGAAGCTCCCGGCTCCTGGCATTGGCTGGCCCAGCCCTGGCCAGGGTGGCCATTGGGGAGTGAACCATCGGATAGGGGATCTCTCTCTGTAACTCTGCCTTTCAAATTAATAAATCTTTTTCAAAAACTTGAAATCCATGCGTAATTTTGGCGTAATGTACATACCCTCTGAACTCCCTGAAGTTTCCTTATGTTTGATACCTTGATTAACTTTTATCCTACTGTAGACCATGTAGTAGCCGTTTGGCATTTATGCTGTTACAAGGAACATGATAGGACGTTGCTTGCGCATTGAATCGTCTCCTGGAAGGACAGTGATGGGGTGGAAGTGGCGAGCTGGCCTGGGTCGAGTCTGTGAACTGCTGAAGGTCATGGCACAGCAGAGCTGGCTAGGCCAAAGCCTCCCACCACAGCCTTCTCCGTACGTACACCTGACTCCGAAAAAAGACCCCGGGCTCTGAAAGAGGCAGCAGAAATTCTGCTGATCTCAGCCAAATTTCACTGGACCTGGGAGAGCTAGGGGGCCCCGGAAGAAGCCAGAAACAGAGTGTAGACCAGCCTAGGAGCCGCCTCTAGCTAGGTGGGGCACACTGCAACACCGCCCCTGTGTGCAGCACACTCCCTCAGCAGCTGCACCTGCTGCTGTGCGTGGGCCTTGGCTGTTGGCCTTGTGTGTCTCCAGCCTACTCGGTGTTGGCTCTTTGCTTATTGCTTATTCTGATTCCCCCCCGCCAGAATGTGAACCCCATTCATTCACCTGTTCGGCTTCTTGCTGGAGTCCTGTCCGATCAGGGACAGAACCCGACTCTCACAGGTCAGGTAGGGCTTAGGGTTACGGATAAAATGATTGGGGAAGGAGAAGAGCCGGGACTCGAACGGCACCCATGTAGGATGCTGGCGCCACAGCTCTGCGTTTCTCCCTTCTCCATGTGGGCCTGGTGTGTTTTCAGATCAGATACGAGCCAACTCTGCTACCTGGAAGGTGACCCATCATCCCTGCCCCGACAGCCTCCTGGACGTATCAGCGATATTTTAATGTCTTTGTGAACCAGGATTTTTCTGCTTTGAACGTGTGTGAGAACATTCCAGAATGTGTGTTGGTATTTACTCAGCAATGGGGGTGCTGGAGCTCACTTGCCCCAGTCCCTACAACCAACGCCCCCCCGGCCGATGAGCCCATCCTCCCAAGCAGGGCGGCAGAGCCCGCATCCGCACATGCCCACGGCCACTTGGCATTGTGGGGCCTTCCAGCTCCCGCCACGTTCTTGGATGTCAAGGATGTCTCCTCGTGCTTTTATTAGCATTTCTCTGATTACTAATGAGCCCCAGGCCTCCGTGTTGGTCCTCTCTGCCCTCAGCCTGGCCGCTCTGGCTTTCTCCACCCACTCCCCAGGCCTCTCTCTCTCTACCTTTCTGAATCCCAGGCCAGCCTCTGCTCCTCCCTGCCTGGCACCGCCTTGCTGAGATCAAAGACTGTTCCAGCCCTGCCTGCCCTCAGTTTCCCCCTAAGATCTTAGCCTCTGGGCCTCAGGCCCTCCGCTATTCCCCAGGGGTAAAACATTGCACTCTGGGAAAATCTTCTGGGCATCCAGCTGCGAGCAGGTGTTACAAGTACTGGACAAACCCCATAGCCTGCCAGCAGCAGAGTGCCAGTGTTGGCATCCTCATGGTACTCGCCTAGCTTTGTGTTTACCAGGGAGACCTCTGCTGGGGGCTGAATCTTTGTGTTCCCAGCAACCACGTCAGCCTGGTGGGGGAAGTTGTACCTGAAACGATGGGTTACTTACAGGCCTTTTTGACAATCCATGGCAACCCTGAAATTCTGTAACCAGGAAATTACTAAAAAAGGTTCTCCTTGTAGGCTCCTTCCTAAGGTTTCTAACTGGGGCCTGCCTTGTACAAAGCAGGTTATTGCAGGAGGCCCTGGGTGCTGTAGGGATGTTGTGGGCTGAGCAGAGGCCGTTGTCTTTGGCAGGGTAGTGAGGGACAGCCGCAAGCTAGCCAGCCCTCCAAGTCTACGCCAGACAATGGCTGGGCAGCATCTGGTAAATTATGCCAGGAAGGTCGAGGCCAGTGGGAGCAGAGACCTGAGGAGGTTCAGTTGAGGGGCCCCGTGGCTGGAATCACTGGGCACAGCAAGTGTAGGTTGGTTTAACAATAGGGTGTGACGGGGGCCTCCTCCAGTAAACTGCAGGTGAGCAGGTGCTTGGCACGGCAGGTGGCTGCTGCCCAGTCCTGGGGTATTGTCACATTGATGCAGAGAAGCACTGGGCTCCCAATCTCCCTTCCTCTTGTAAAAGAGAAGAGATAGAGATTTTACGTGGGTGATTCTGTTGTGTGAAAACTGCAGTCATTCTGAGTTTTGCCTCTTGGTGTAGAGCCTATTTTCCACAGACTCAGCCCTCGGCCCAGTGTGCTGAGGGACCTGGGGGGCTGAGGGGCCTGGGGGGCTAGGGCTTAGCTTGGGGCCTTGCCACAAAGCCTAGAGCACTGGGACTTTGACGGCCACAGAGCACATCTCAGTGTGGAGACCCCCTTCTTCACCCAGAGGACTTCTGCCCACCACTGTCAGTGAGCTTGCCCAGCACCACCCTCAAGCCTCGGGCACTGTGGGCTGAGATGGCTGAGCACTCATCAGGTGGCTGAACGCGAGCCCGCATGAAGGTTACTGGGAAAGCCACACTGAGAGCCCACAGCGAGCAGGTCTGTGCAGCCGCCTCCCAGCAGCAGGAAGCTGCAGGACCAGAGCCCGGCCTGCCTCCTTCTGAAGTGCTTGCAGTCCAGTGCCTGCCATGTAATAGAAGCCGCGGCCCATGTCCCTGGCCTCCTTGACCAGTTGGCCTGTGACAGCTCCTCCTGTGTGGTCTCCTTTGTGGTCCAATGGCTCAGGAAAGATGGGTGGGCTTGGAGTTAGCAGAGGCACGAGCAGGCAGGTCCACAGCTCAGGCAGGTCCACAGCCGCTCTAGTCATTGCTGTTCTGGCCCGTATCCCAGAGCTGTGGTGAGACTCCAGGAGCAGAGTGTCCAGATCTGAGATGCCAAGAAAAGTGCTAGTGTGATGTAGGCATCTTTGGGCGTTGGATCTTATGCCTTCATGAAGGATGCCATTTGAACTGGGACTGGAGTGATGGAAAGAAGCCAGAACTCTGAGTGAGTGCAAAGGCCCTGAGGCAGGACGGGACTTGGAGAGTTCAAGACAGAGCCAGTGTGACTGGAACTGAGAGAGCAAATGAGAAGCTGTGAGGGCAAAGCAGAGAGTGAGAGAGGCGACTCAGGTTACTGCCCCGGGTGGGGTGGGGCCTGGAGAGGACCAGCTGCCTGGTGTCTCGTGGAGGGAGCCCTCTTCCAGGATGGTGGCAAGGAGCTTGCCCCCTGCAGCAGGCTTTCCACTGGGTGAGGACCCCGGATCGGAGAGTAGCAAGCTGGTTTGGCCGTGGGTGTGCAGCGGGCGTGTGGTCTCTGGACGGGGAGATGTTGGGTGACTGTCTCCTGTGACCCGCCCTGAGCATGCACAGCCTCCTGACGCTGTGGAGAGCTGGGCAGGGGAGTCAGGAGACACCGGTGGACGCAGCGGGCCCCGTGACCTAGCACAGTCCTGTGCATCCCTTGGAGATGTGTGACCTCAAGGTCGGTGGAAATGAGGGGGACAGCTCAGGATCGTGTGTCACCCTTGACGTCAGCTCCAGGGCCTGGCCTTCGGGCTTGAGGCAGTGACCATCATCTGCCAGCTCAGTGTGACCTGGGACGGGTGACCTCGCTCCTCCGGGCCTGCCTGATGGGAGGCTGCTTGGAAGATGGAATGGCGTAATCCTCGTGAAGTGTTCGCAGCAGCGCACATAGAAGCAGTTAGCCGAGGAGAGCTATTGCCGGGCACAGTGTAAATGTTTAATAAATACCAGTGCCCTTGTGTTACGCGGTGTTTCAACAACCGCTTTCTATTCATCTTTGCTGCTGTCGCAAGGACAGCGGATCCAATGACATGCATATCATTCTACCATAAACACTGTTAATTAAAGGCCCCAAGCCCAGATAACCTTGCTTTACCGTCCTTAGCAAGCTATAGCTTGATAAGAATTCCCGAAATGTGTTCGTCGATCCTCTAACGCCCACGCAATGAGTGTTTACTGCCAGAACGTGCACGTGTTTCAAAAGGATTTAGCTCAGGTGCCGGAGTGCAGCCCCGCAGCCCCCAGCAGGAAAATGACAAGGTTTTCGTGCCTCCGACCTCTATCCACTGCAGGTACAGGCACTTCTGGTTGTCACTTCAAATCCCATTTGAAAAGGCCACCGTTCGCATGAATCATACAGCGTGAAGACCCGGGGAAGAGTTCTTCCTACTTTCTACTCCGCTTTCTGCCCCTGCTGAGCTTTCGCCCTGAGCGGAAGAGCAGACACGGCGCTCCCAAGGCCCAGAGCCTGTGCGTGGCCCTCGGCTTGCGCTCCGATGGTCACATCCCCACTTTACAGACTGCACACTGGCTTCAGCTTGCGCCTTCTCGGGAATCCAAGAGAAGCACCTTGGAAAGTGGCATTGGTCGTTGGAAACAAATCCTTTGTTTCGCCAGGTCGTCTTGGGGTTCTGGGTTTAGAAGGAGGGCACTTCCGTCAGTTGGCAGGAAGTGGAACTAAACGCCAAGCTTGCTTTGGTGCATATGTGTGGGCCACAGGGGGCTTAGGGAAGATTGTGGAAATCTGTGTTACACATTAAAAAAATGTGTATGGAATTTAGCATGTTTGGCAGGCAAATCAACATGTCTTTTTCATTCCATCTCCTGGAAACTCACCTGTTTACCTCTTAAACTCCTAAAAGGAGCTTCCTGGCAAGGGGAAAGGTTTCCGTTGGCTTCCAGCTTGGGGGTTTGCAGTCCCGTTAGTGGACGCTGGCAATGGCAGAACACGCTCGCGAGGGTCATGCCTTCCGCTACCAAGTCTGTGACCTTTCCTGATGAAGCCATCCGTGACCCGGCCACCTGTCCTGCTCTGGCAACTTACCCCCATCGCTGCCACACTCCAAACACTGCAGTTGAATCAGACCTCCACCCTGAGCCATAAACCATTACCCCGTTAGCCTGGAGATAAGGCTTCAGAGGTCAAACACTGGCCTGTGTTTGGGGAACAAAGTCTTGTTCCATCCCTAGCAGCCCTCACAGGTAAGGAAGCGGACCTCAGGCCTGTCCACTCCCATAACCAAACCACACAGGACTAGCAAGCATTGGAAATGTGGCCAGTGTAACTGAATGACTATACTTATATTTGACCTATTCTTAGTTAAAGTAGAAGTTAGTCATGATGATTAGTTAATTCATTAGTGCAAATGAAGAACCTTTTAATTTAAGATTTATGTATGTGTTTGAAAAGCAGAAAGAATTACAGAGAAAGAAGGAAAGGACAGAGATCCTAAATCCACTGGCTCCCACTGAATGGCTGCAGTGGCCGGAGCTGGGCCAGGCTGAAGCCAGGAACCCAGAGCTCTGTCTAGGCCTCCCACGAGGGTGGCAAGGGCCCAGGCACTCGAGTCTTTTTCCAGTACTTTCCCAGGCACAGTAACAGGGATCCGGATTGAAAGGAGCAGCTGAGATTCAAACTGGTGTTCACAGTTGATGGCAGCATCGTGGGCTGCAGCTTAAGCTGCTGTGCCACAAGGCCAGCCCCGGGCTTTATCTTTTTTTAATTTTAATTTCACTTTAGGAATTAGCCGCCTGAGGGAGCCTGCGGTGTAAGCTAACAGATTAGCCTGCTGGCAGCTGCCTGCAGGAGACACAGTTTGTCCAGGTGAGGGACAGGACACTTTATTTCTTACAGCACATCAAGCAGCCTGTCCCGAAGTCCCAGGGTGCTTTCTTCAGGAGCCTTTGCCAGGAACTGGGCAGTTCTATTTAAGCTTCCACCTGGAGAGGAACTTTGTTCACTGTTGAATTGTCAGCACCCAAGAATGGGCCTGATGTGTCCTGGGGACCCTGTGATTCTTTGCTAAACAACCCGCAGCTCTGGTTCTTGCTAATACACCAGGAGTCTGCACCAGGCAGTAAGGACAGTCCCTGTGCTTGACAAGGCTCTCACACGGATCAGCTCAGTGCTGAACCATGCAAGGCTCCGCAGGGCCCCAGGCAGGGATCCAGCGCCCACGAATGATGCCACCGAGAAGGTGTTTCACGGAGGGGCCAGGGAGGCTGGGATGGGCAGAGGTGCTCCTGGCTGGAGCTGAGCTTCAGCAGGTGCCATGGGGAGGCCCCACACCACAGGCCAGCCCCACTCCGAAGCGGATGCCCCCTTAACCCTTTCTGGGCACTGCCCAGAGAGATGATAAAGTCTGTGTGGTCACCTCCCACACAGGGCATCCCTTGTCTGGCCAGCAGGCAGTTCTCTGGGGCCAAGAGTGCCCTGTGAGCTTCTAGAAGCCTAGCCACAGCTGCACCCCCCCACCCTGCAGGTGCCAGCCGAGCATCCCTGGCATGGCAGCTTCCAGGTAGCCTGACCTCAGCTGAGGAAACAAACACCTGAAACCTGGACTGGTAGAGTGACTCCGAGGTCACAGGGAGTCACTTGCTCCGAAGGCGAGTCCCACAGCTCCCAACGGCCAGGCAGCTTGGGTTTCCTGCTCGTGCCTGCACTGGCCTTTATCTTCACAGTCACGCGGTGCTTTCCTCCGGTGTGCCCCTGCCGATGAGCAGTGGAGTTGCAGCCAGGAATCGGGGACTTCCTGCCACTCACAGTCTGCTTCACACACCGAGCTGCCTGGACCCTCTCCCTGGGTCCCCCTTACAAAACACTTCTCAAATGGAATAGCTTTCCCTATCTGCCCGACTATCTTCTGTGACTCCCGTCTGCCCCCAGGGCAGGGCCAAAACTTTGGCCTTGACTTGTGGGGTTCCTTTGTAATTTACCAGCTTCCTTCCAACCATTCAGTCTCGATGTTGCCCATACATACCAACTCCCTCTGACATGTGAAAAAGAAGCATCATTTGCTCCATATAGACTCCCTGCCGGGCGCCTCATCTCAGGCCAGGATGGGGCTGCGGTTGTATTGTGAACACCTCACCAGAACTGCCTGAGGTCAGTTCTATACTAGAAAAGAAAGTGGAGTTCAGAGAGGCTGATGAACCATGCAGGTCTCAGAGTCAAGAGCCAGCGGACCAAAGGTGGCCCCCAAATCATGCATTAGACCAGTGGTGTCCACTGGAGCCCTCCCAGTGCTGGGAATGGCCTCTGTCCACTTCAGTAGCCAGTGACTACCTGGAGCACTAGAAGTCGGGCCTCTACGGCTGAGCAACTGTGTCTTAACTTCTAGTTAAAAGTAGCTCCCAGAGGCTAGTGGCTGGAAAGCCCGAGATGTCACACTGCCCACAAGCTAACACAGCCTGCTGGCGGGCACTGGGAAAGGACACGAGCTCCCACAGCCACAGGCGGATCTTTCCTGTTCACGCACACAGGCAGGTGGACAGCGTCCTTGTCACTTGTCCTTCAGGTCCCAAGAGCTGGCTTCATTGATGAGACAGATGAGAGGGAGGGACAGAGAAAGAGGGTGACTTTCCATCTGCTGGTTCACTCTGCCAGTGGCTGAGTCAGGCAGAGCCAGGAGCCTAGAATTCCATCCGGTCCCATCTGTGAGTGGCAGGGGCCATCTTCCGCTGCTTTCCCGGGTGCACTGGCAGGGAGTTGGATCAGAAATGGAACAGCCAGGATTAGAACTGGTGCGCACAGAGGATGCCGGCTTTGCCCACCGTTGTTGAGGTCCTTTGGGGGAGTGAACCAGCAAGTGGAAGAGCTCCCTCTGTCTATAACCCTGCCTTTCAAATAAAATAAATAAGTACATCTGAAAAAAGCATACCCCCGGGACACTGGCATTCTCCTTTCCTGCTTGCCCTGCTGTGGCACCCTTCCAGGCCCCTGCTGCCTTCTACCTCCTCCCTCGGATGCCCTGCCCAGCCCTGCCCTCTAAGGAAGTGTCTAAAGTCGGAGCCTGTTCCTCCACCTGGCTACTGCCTCCAATGCTGCCCTCTCAGGATGTGGGGGGCAAACGGACCAACAAACAAGGGCCCCCAAGAGCAAAGCTGGAGGTCTCCCAGTGCCCACTATGTGCCCCACATTATTGATGCCCCAGTTTGCTGCCCACTGCTCTCCCCAGACCCAGAGGTGTAGGTGGCCCTCTGCCTTTCTCAGGCAAGGGATTGGGACCAGAGCAGGCTGTATGGTGTAGTGAGCTGAGCTTCTGCCTGTGGCACTGTCATATCATATGGGCATGGTTTGTGTCCTGGCTGCCCCACTAATGATCCAGCTCCCTGTTTATGACCTGAAAAGCAATAGAGGACATCACAAGGCCACGGGGAACACTTTCCAGGAAGCGCTGTGTTGAAAGAGCTGTGTTTGATTCTGGTCCATTCCCCTGCAGCCCCAGCCATCACACCATCACCTGGTCACTGCCAGCTTGGCCATAGCCCACCATCTGCCAGGCTTTGGAACCAGGCACCCCTCCTTGCTAGCCACATTTTGCCAGTGCTGAAACTGGAGCTCAGCCATGCATGGCCACTGCCTGCTAGGTGCCAGGGCCTGGGTGGAACGCAGTCCTCTGGACTCTTGCCCAGTCGTGGCAAGTCAAACAACTGTGGGGAGAAGAAAGAAAAGTGTTGACAGGCCCCCTGTGCTTGCAGGCGCTGCTACCCAATGAGCAAGCCCAGAGGCTGAGTGACTGGCAAGTGAGCGAGCCGAGGGTCAGTGCAAGGTGCTGTGAGTCTTCTCAGTCGAAGTTCTCGGCTGAGGATGCTGAATACCTGGGCTCCGCCAAGCTTGTGCCAGATGGGAGGCTTCTGGCAGGAGGCGGCACACGTCAGAAACACTCAGACTCTGTTGCCCAAAACAGGTGGCATGGGCAAGCCCACTTTCGGTGGAGCTGCAGGCACAGCCTGCCGTAGGGAGGGGGCATGATGCCTTTTCGTGGCATGATGTCACTGGCCGTGCATGCCTGCGCTCTGCAGAGGACACTCGGGTTTGATGCCTGGCTCCGTCTGCCCAGGAGTGGTTGTTCAGCTCTGCGCATCCTTCCTAACCACCCTGGGCTTCAGCCTCCTCCTCTGCGAGATGGGGGTGCTCCTGGGAGCACGTGCAGCCTGCCACAACTGCGGAAACAGCAGAAGTGCACGCTCCAGTCCTGCAGACTGGACATGCAAGACCAGGGTGCCGCAGACTTGGTCCTCGATTAGGATTCTCTTCCCGGCTTGCTGGAGGCCAGCTTTATACTGCGTCCTTGTGTAGCCCTACTTGGGGTGCCAGGGTGTCTCCCCTCTTCTTAGAGGACCCTGGTTCAATCAGGTTAGGGCCTGGCTTGATGACCTTCTTCCCTGTCACCTCCCGAAGGCTCTGCCGTGTCTGCAGGTGCATCGGCCCCGGCAGCAACCTCGCTCTTCTTCAGGGCCGGTCTCTCCCTGTCCTCAGTGGCCAGCCTTGCTCAGAGCCACTTCCCCTGAGACAGGCTAGGGACTGACTGGTGCGCCCAGGCTGTGGTATTGGAGTCCTGGAGGAGAACTCCCTCTCGTTGCCCTGTGTCTGAGCACGTTTCCAGGTCTCACTCGTGCCCTTCTGCCTTCCTGGACATTAGTGACACAGAATCATCCAGGGCTTGGAATGACTTCTTGACACTGCAGGGTGACACTCGGAAGCTCTACCTCAGTGTCCCCTTCCTCGATGGTGGCTGTGCCCGGCATGGAGTGTGTGTCTGAGGTCAGCTGGGTTGGCAGAGGGTGCCAGCAGCTGACGAGGGAACGATGAGAAAATCCTCCCTGGTATCTCTGATCAGGAAAGCATTGCACGCACCTGGCAGTGACCACAGCACAGCCAGCTGGGACTGTAACTGGGACCTCAGACATTTGGTGACACTGTTTGATAAGCCCCCTCCCAGCAGCTGCTGACCCCAAAAAAGCAACCGCTGTATCCACTGGGTATCACAGCGGATCTCTCCGTCCACAGCGTGCCCAGCCATTTCCTGCGATTCTTAGAAATATTCCAGAATTGAAACACGCTTACCCCTGACAACGTGCTCCATGACCAGCTGTGAGCTCCGCTGTGGGTGCCAGCCACACACTTACCTGCACACCCCTGAACCACACTCACACACATCCCCCTCTGTCTGGAGAGAGAAAGGCCTGGGTTTGCTTTCTGGGTTCCAGCCCCCCAGTTCTGTCCTCGCCTCTCTCTGAGCCTGGGTTTGATCCTCTGCTTGGTGGGGGAGCCAGTTCCCTCACTGCCCTTGGGACTGCTGTGCCACCACTTTCCCTGGTGCTGGGTGCACAGCAGGTGTCGGGGCAGGAGGAGGAGGGCAGCTTCCTCCTTCGGTCAGTCCTCCCAAGCCCTTCTTACCCTTCATGGCCTCAGGCCGGTAGCCCTCAGTCCCAGCACCCTTGGGAGTCCTTGATTCCTCAGCCCCATGGCCCCTGGGAATCCCTCCTCCTCGCTGCTGTGAGTTCTCCAAGTCAAGTGCAACTCCCCTGGGATGGCTTGCGCACTCGGCACGGACGCCAGGGCAGGAAGTGGTGAGAGGTTGCCCAGCAGAGCTCGCTGGACTCCCAGTGTGGCTGGGGCATGGGCTTTGTACCCTTGTGTCCCCTGGCTGCTGGCCAAAGTTCTTGGAGCTGCCTGTGCTGTTCTTGCCCCACACTGGGCCCATGCATACCACGTTAGTGATGAACTTGACCTTGCCCGACTAAGCACACATCAGGCCCTCTGTTCAAATCTTGCCACTCTCTCCCAGTGGTAAATCTGAGTTTTGCTTTTTTTTTTTCTTATTTTACAGGTAAAGAAATGAGGCTCAGAGAGGTTAAGGATCTCCCCTGAAGTCACACAGAACTGGTAGGTGGCAGAGCTGGGCGTGAATACCTCCCTCGCTGACTATACTGCCCAGTTTTTGCCCCTTCAGGCAGGGCTCTCTGCAGGGACACCTGTGGCTCCAGTCTTTGTCTCAGGGTGAGGAAGAACCGTTGGGGCTGAAAAGTGAGAAGGGCGGGCAGGGTGAGATTTGATCAGATCAGCCCCTGCTCCAATACAAACCCCAAGCTACTGCACACCGGTCCTGGAGTGAGCTCGTGGGGTGGTCAGAGTCCACCTGCTCAGGGAGACCCTCCAAGGCTCCAGACTCTCTAGGAACCAGGGCTGGGCCACACAGCAGGGGCCAGGCACTTCCTCCCGAGCTGTTGGCCTCATATCCTGTCCAGGTCTGGTCTGCCACAGTTCTGCACAGTGTGGTTTTGTAGTATTTTTGGTCTGTTGTTTTTGTAAAAGGCTCAGCCAGTCTATTGGCAGAGTTCTGCTTTCTTCTTCCTGAAAATGGCTGATCTGCTCAGCTCAGCCGGGCTATTCCAAGCTCAGCTAGGACCATGCCCAGCCCAGCTAAGTCCATGCCCAGCCCAGCCAGGGCCATGCCCAGCCCAGCCAGGACCATGCTCAGCCCAGCCAGGACCATGCACAACCCAGCCAGGACCATGTACAGCCCAGCTGGAGTCATACCCAGCACAGCCGTGACCATGCCTAGCCCAGCCCAGCCAGGATTATGCACAACCCAGCTAGGTTCATTTACAGCCCGGCTGGAGTCATGCCCAGCCCAGCCAGGACCATGCTCAGCCCAGCTAGGGTCATACCCAGGGAGGATAATGTCCACCCCAGCTAGGGACACATACAGTCCAGTTAGGCCCATGCACAGCCAGCCAGGAGAGAATTTTCAGATAGGAAAGCCAAAGACCAGATGTTGCTAGCCTAACCCCCTAGCCTTCAGAATTCCTGACTATTTGTGGTCCAGGTGGTGTGACATTGCCATTGCCCTTGTTGCCTTTTACTGTGAGGATTCTGAGGCCTGGAATGTAAGACCCGCCCCCACGATTCTCACCAAGCACAAAGCAGCATGGCTGTGGCTCCCTGAGCTCGAGGGCCTTGCTGCATTGCAGTGCATTCCACCTGCTGCCTGGACCATTACCACCCTTAGCTGGGGGACAGGGCAGCCAGGGGCAGCCAGGGGCAGCCAGGTGACTCAGCACACTGTAGAGTGTCACTACATGATTCAGCCAGGCAGGGGCTCTTGACAGCAGGCTGTGTGAAGGCAATGGCCGTGATCTCCACAGGAGAGCCAGAACCAGGGTCAAACAAGGGCCGCACGAGGAAGGAAGGCATGCTGGGCAGGAGCAGGCCTGGTGTGTGCTGAGACCGATAAGGGATGTGCTGGGCAGAGTGTCCTACTCCGAGTTGGATTCTCTGCTGGCTTCCCCACCCTTCTCCCCACATCTCCTTCTCACTCATATTCCCCTGTCTGCTCCCCACGCTCGTAGGAGTGTGCCAGGAATTCCATGTTTTGTATCCAGAGAAGTCAGGCAGAATTCAATGGGGGCAGAACAGTTGCATCTGAAAGGAGGAAGCTACCTGTCTTACTTCTTAATCGTTTTTGCACAAGTCCCCTTCGGTTAAACTTAAAACTGGTTCCTGTTCTTGCGCTGTGTTTATATTCTCATGATGTACTTTTGAACCAGGACTGTGAATTCTCAGTACAGGGCCATGCACTTGTTCCAGGCCCACTTTCCAAGTAGAGACTTGGATTTCAACAACAGAGACAGAGCAGTCACTCACATAGGATGCTGAACTTCCTACCTGAGGACCAGGTCTTGGGCAGAGGTGGGCTAGCCTGTGTCCTGGCAGTCACCGTGCTGAGACTGCTCTGTCCACCCTGTGGCAATGTTGGCACCTGTGGGGCTCCTGTGGGTGCCTGGCATGGTGTCGGCATGATGAGCGTGGGGAGTTAGGAATCCCGGACTCCACAAGTGACCGAGCAAGCTTGAGCTCCCCTTGTGCCTTCCCTGGGCTCAGAAGACAAATCAGATGGGCGGTGTCTCCCGCACATGCCTGAAACGCAGCCAGCCTTGGCTCTGAGGCATAGAACAGCTGGGCTTGGGGGACAGAGCCTTCTGGAAGCTTCCCTTTGATGAGCAGATCTCTGGCTCTGGGCACAGGGAGGCCTTCAGAAGGGGGCAGTGCCATGGCGGTCCTGCCTGGGGCCTCCAGACTGGAGCTGTGGGCCTGTCCTCACTCTCCCCAACCTGGGGCCTGGGGCTGCCAATGCAGCCAACTTGTTTCAGAGTGGCTCGCTTTCGGCAGGGCCCAGAAGGACCTATTAAGTCTTCCATTAACTGAATCTCATTCAGCTGGAAAAATAATCATCAGAAAATCATTCTGCCTGGCTGCTGTCTGGGGAGCCCGGGGAGCTTGTTTGAAGGAACGTTTACACAGCATCTGGACAGCAGGCCATGCCCCTCTCCGTCCCCAAGGAGCAGGTGGCTCAGTGGTCGACCAGCAAGCCGGGGGCAGATCGGGCTCATTGGGCCGTCCCCGTCTATCGTCCAGGCATCAAGGGGCGGGCCCAGGGCAGGTCACCAGGGACGCAGTCCTGAATGAAACAGACCACCTCTTCAGTGGCAACGCAGGCTCAGGCTGGCCGCTGTCTTCGTTTGGACAAACTCCAGAGAACTCTTGGTTCAGCTCTGGTTTCAATCGTGTCAAGTAGTCAAAGACATTCGGCTCTCTAACCTGTCTGTTTACCCCAATATCTGGCCCTTGTTCAGACTAGTATCCCTAGGCTTGCTAACCAAAGCTGGTCTCTCTCTGTCCCTTTCTCTCTCTTAATCAGAACAAATTTTTTATAATTCAATTGTTTCCTTACAAACTTGTTGATGTGCCCTGATGCCTAGCGTGCGTACACACACACACACACACACACACACACACACACACACACACACACACACACACACACGAAAAGGTGTCATACCAGAGCTGGACAGCTGGAATCTCCCTTTAGCTTCAATCTTATCAAAAATGCACACCTCTGGGCTTAACTTTTTGGGGCCTCACTTTCCTCATCTGTAGGCTGGGTGTGTAAGCCGTCAGTGGAATAAGGCTGCGAAGTTTGTTATTATCTCTGAGTCGCTGTGGTAGAAACGGGCCAAGCTGAGGACGCCCCTGGGGGTCTCGGGAGCACCAGCCTTGCTTTCCTTTTGCAAGCAGGACCAGCTGTGGCTTGTGCTTCCCCTGCATCTCTGGAAATGGACTCACAAGGAGAGCTCTCATCTTGAACCTGCCATGGTCAGGTGCACACAGCTTGATGAGACCGTTCACAGTTGTCACAAGGGGCCATGAAGTCCATAGGGAGCCCAGGAGTACCCCATGCCCAGCACCGTGTGTGGCAGTGAATGATGTAGTTCCCACTGCAGACACAGCCGGCAGTGCGGGTCCACCGCTCTCTGTGGAACTTAGAGCAGGTGACCCTGCAGGCTCCGCCTGGCAGGGGGCAGCTTCATACTCCTCCCAGTGCTCTGCGGGTCCCCCCCCCCTTTTGTGGTGCAGGGCAGAGGCTGAAAACTTGGACACCCACCCCCGCCGCCACCGTGTTTCGGAGCTGAACGAGCAAATTCATCAGATAAGGACGGTTGCCTCCTTCCTGGCGACACGGGGAGCTGGGCCGTAGCCAACGCCAACGACGGAAGCTTCTGCAACAGACAGGACAGGCATCAGGCGCTCTGAACTGTCTTGGAAGTGTGCTGAGCTCTGTGCCACCCCAATCGGGGAATGCTTTCTCCCTGTGGTGCAAGTGCCAGTCTGTGAACCCACAACCCCTTGCGTTCCTGGCCACAGTGCAAACTGCTTAATGTCTGCAGGTCTGCCCCATCCCTCACCTGCCAAGCCCAGTTGTCAGGGCTAAGAAGATTTGAATTCCTTTCATGTGGCTGGGGATAGGAAAACACGCCCAGCTTCTCCCCCAGGTGACCCTAACTAATCCCGCCTAATCCACCTTCTCTGGGCCCTTCCTTGACACTCCTGCCCAGCACCACTCTTTGTCCTGGGGGAGCAACTTTATTTTCGAGGATTTGCAGCAATCCCGCCCCTTTGGGGTGATAGGGGAATGGACCAGTTAGCCTGAGCCCCAGCAGCGGCTTCACTTGTGCTGTCTGTCTCTGAGCTGGAGCCCCAGGGACTACCGTGGGCACCCCTCTCTGCTTGCCGCTCGCACGCCAGCTGTGGCTCCCAGCCAAGTCCGAGCCTGGAGACATCCACCATGGGGTGCCCTTCCAGCAGCCGCTCCCTCTGAAGGGCAACCTGGTTTCCAGCTGTTCCCCGGCGTCACTGCTGTGTACCTGGCGGGGTTGAGGTGGCTTCTGCCAACATGCTACAATTACCCTGACGCTTCTTAACCTTGGTGACGCCCAGCACCACCTGCTTGGAGACATAGGTCCCTGGTGAGTGGATGGTCCAGGTGCTGGATCCGGGTGTGGGCCTTCTGCTTGACTGCACTCCCCAGTGGGAAGAAAAACGTGGTGCTAGGTATGTTCGATGAAGCAGCGAGGGTGTCATTGATAGCACTGGGGAGGTAGGACAGGGCAGTATCCAAGAGCAGGCTTGGGGTGAGCCCTGGCCTTGCCATGTGACTTGGCATCAGCTACCTGAGCCCAGGTCCTCTGTAGGATAGGCTTGGTGCGTCCATCTCCATCACACAGCCGGAGACTCTGTTCCGCATGTTGGCTCTTCCCTAAAGAGCTGTGTGGTTTGGGGAGAACTCAGCAGAGCTGGGTGCACTTGCCCCAGGGTGCCCTATGAAAGCTGTGTTAGAGGTTGGCACCCTCTGGGTTGGGCAGGCTGGGCACAGGTCAGATGAAAAGGCTGTTAGGGTCTCCAGAGAAGGAGCATGGATGACGCTGGTGACCCCTGGTCTGGTACAAAACACCACTGAGCATCCTTAACATGACACGGGTCAGCAAGCGTTCCTACCCTGACCCTCATGCCTGTGTCCCGTGGAAGAGCAGGGCTGCCCCTGTGTTGGGGGATGCAGGCCCAGTGCCCAGAAAAGTGGACTGACTTACCCATGTCCCTTGGTTACGGGAAGCACATTTGTGTTCAGTTTACCTGTGTGCACTGATGTACTGTGATGAATGTTCTGGAGAAGTCAGAATCACATGGTCTCGCCCCAAAGACTCCGTACTGTCCTCTGTCTCCTAGGTGCTGATGAGCCCTCTGCATCCCCAGTCCTCCCCCAGCTGTGATGACCCCTGCCCGCCCCGGTCCTCCTAAGGACCCCTGCCCCGGTCCTCCGTGAGAGCCCCCACCAGCCCCTGGTCCTCAGTGAGAGCCCTTGCCCGCCCCTGATCCTCCTAAGGACCCCTGCCCCCGGTCCTCCGTGAGGGCCCCACCCGCCCCTGGTCCTCGGTGAGGGCCCTTGCCCGCTCCTGGTCCTCCCCTCAGGGCGTGATCAGCCTTGGTCTGCAGGACCAGAGGTGCTGCTGGCCACCCACCTGCCGCCTTTGCTCCCCAGAATCCCTAAGGGTTAGCGTGCCCAGGTGGCCTGTCAGCTTCATCATCGTCCTGTGCTCTGCGGTTGGTAACTTCAGAGGCCAAAGAAACTTGGGATTAGAAGGTTGTGGAAATCCGTACAGGACTTTGTCATAATATAGATTTCCATGAAATTTTTGAAGATATTCTTGATGTCTGATTTTTAATTTCTTTTTTAGATTTATTCTATTTGTATTGGAAAGCCAGATTTATAGAGGAGAGACAGCAAGAAAGCTCTTCCATCTGCTGGCTGCAATGGCTGGACCTGAGTCGATCTGAAGCCAGGAGCCAGGAGCCTCCTCCAGGTCTCCCACACAGGTGCAGGGTCCCAAGGCTTTGGGCTGTCCTCTACTGCTCTCCCAGGCCACAAGCAGGGAGCTGGATGGGAAGTGGGGCAGCCAGGACATGACCCAGTAACCATATTGTAACAGCTCTTGTAAGGGGAGGATTAGCTAATTGAGCCTTCACACCAGGCCCCTGGTTTCTTTTCTTGTAATTCTTCTTCCTTTTTTGAAAAAAAAAATTTAGTTTTTATTGACTTGAAAAGAAGAGTTAGAGTGAGCAAGATACACAGAAAGATCTTCCATCTGCTGATTCCCTTCTCAAATGGCCGCAACGGCCAGTGCGGGGTTAGGCTAAAGTCTTTCTGTGGCTCCCCCCATTGGTGCAGGAGCCTGGGCACTTGCCATCTCCTACCGCTTTCCCAGAAGCATTGAAGCATTAGCAGAGAGCTGGGGCAAAAGTGGAGCAGCCAGGACTCGAACCGGAGTTCATATGGGATTCCAGCACTGCATCAGTGGTTCAGTGCCACAGTGCCGGTCCCAGTGCTCGATGTCATTAGGTCTTTTGAAGGACAGGGTAGGGATTCAGGTAGCCTGCTTCCTACATAAGCTGTGTGCTGACGGTAAGGCCAGGGTGCAGAGCACCAGCAGAGAGTGGCAGCTTGCAGTGGCAGTGTCGCAGGGCTGGGGACGAGGGTCGAGGCTGGCTCCTGTGGCTTGTTCCGCTCTCGGGCATTTGTAACGAGCTGGAGGCTGTCCCAGGCGGGTGATAACCCCAGTTCAGCAGATGTGTATCAATTGCTCAAACCCCGTGTGTGTCATCCCTTGGCGATTTCAGGCAGCTCTCTCGGTCCCTGGTAATTAATTGTCCCTGACACCTCATTCCCCAGAAGCTTTATCTGCCTCACCGCTGCTGTGCCTTATTAGCCTCAGGGACAGGTGCAGGCTTTGTGGTGTCTCCAGCCTCGCAGTGGTGACTGTCACTCAACCGAAAAGATCAGGGGTCCTTTTTCCTGCTCCTGCCTCTCTGGTTCTCTCCAGAGGCTGGCATTGCACACGTACATCCTTGGTCTGCTGTGTCTTCATCCAGGTTCCGCTAGGGAGCCAAGCGTGGCGTCCCCCACACGGCCAGGCTACCTCACCCTGTGCCGAGAACAGGCCGTTGTCTTCCTGTGGCTTCTCCGGGGCCTGGGAGCTGAGAGGGCGTCCTTGCAATTTCTCCTAGGACTTTCCTAGCGCACATTTGTTTTGAAATGTGCTGGACTCCAGCCTCCCAGAGGCACTGGGACCTTGTGAAGGCCTCAGAAGCTTTCCCCTGAGCCTTCCGTGGTATATTCCAGCCTGCTCACTCAGTGCCTGGAACAGCATGGGGAACAGCAAGGCTGGGTGAATTGGAGAAATGCATAGATCTTGATGAGTTGGTGAGCAGACTGTGCTCAGCTGAAGGGGTGGTTCAGAGAGGCTGGGTAACGTAGCATCGTCACGCAGCAAGCAGGTGGCACAGCCCAGCGCAAATCAAGCTCCGTCACCTCTCAAGCCCATGCTTCGGGGCTCACATCTGCCCTTGGGTTTTCCTTTCCTCATTCATTTTGGCATCTTTCTCACCACAGGGAACTCCACCAGGCAGGCAGCATGTGGCAGGTTCCCAAGCCACAACCAGCACGAACCAGGCCATCCATCACAGGGTGTCCAGGAGGGGACAGATGAGTCAACAGTACAGGTGGGGGCTGCAGGCTAAGGGGCCCCTAACTCAGCCCAGAATGGACTGGACTTCCTCGTGGGAGTCAGCACGTACTGGGCCCCACCCAGCTAGCAAGAGGCACACAGTCCAGGAAGATGGGAGTGGGGACAGAAGCCAGAGTGGCTGTAACATGTGGCACTTGGCCATGGTGCTTGGGTTACAGATAATCTGCTTTACACAGAGAAAGGACAGCTGCTTTCTCGTGTGTAAAGCTGCACAGTCTGGGGACGGAGAGCTGCGGGCAGGTTGGATCAGAAATTTGGCACCATTTGCCTCATTCAGCTCTCACCCCTTTGACACAAGCCGGCAAAATGACCGGCATCGTGCTGTGCCCACATCCAAAGATCTAGATGGGTCCCAATAGCAGGTGTCTGAGCCTGCGCCCTGCCCTGGACCCATCCCTATGCTGTCACGGATGGGAGCCCTCTGCTGGCAGGTTGTCCAGCTCTCCGACAGGGTCGCTCCTTGGCCTCTGTGGGCCTTCATCCTTGGCCTCCGTGGGCCTCCATCCTTCAGCCTCTATGGGCCTCCATCCTTGTCCTCCGTGGTCCTTCATCCTTGGCCTCTGTGGGCCTCCATCCCTCGGCCTCTGTGGGCCTCCATCCCTCTGCCTCTATGGGCCTTCATCCTTGGCCTCTGTGGGTCTCCGTCCTTGGCCTTTGTGGGCCTCCATCCTTGGCCTCTGTGGGCCTCCATCCCTTGGCCTCTGTGGGTGCACTTGCTTCTCTTTTCTCCCACACCTGGCCCCATCAGTGAACCACTTTAGGTCTCATTTTTTTCCCAGCATCTAGCTGGAAGTAATGCCTGGGGGATTATCTGAACAGACCCACTTGGATTTATCTATCTACTCACTCACTTGTTCCTGTGTTGACACAGGAAAATGAAAGTTTAGCAATTGCCTAATAGTCCCTTTTTTATATCACTTCTGTCTTCTTAGCAGTACCACAGTAGGAAGTAATTATTTCACTTTACAGAAGAAATCGGCCACACAGCTCAACCAATCGGAACTAGAACGTGGATAACCCAAATCCTCTCCATTGGAGTGAGGCAGAGCCCATGGGGAGTGGTTGGTGGCCTGAGCCATGCTGTGGGCCTAGCATTGTTGCGTTTGTTGCTGCAGAAATCCCAAATTCAGGAGTGAGAGATGCAGCAAGGGTGCACTGAGCACTGCCCATGCTGCTTGCGTTGGGATGCAGGGTTGGCCCATTTCTCTGTGCCTTGATGCTCGCAGGTCCTGGGTCCTTGTGACAGGTAACAGCTGGGCGGCTGGCTCTGCAGGGACTCTGGGTGAGCCCATTGTACACACGCTCACACCAAGGCTCCAGAGGGCCTGTCATCCTTGGAGTCCCCTGCCGCATTGGCTGGATCAGTGGCTGGGAGTGCTTCCCCGGGAGGCGTGGAACGAGCAGTCCCACTGATCTCATTGTTTGCTTCCTCCCTTGTTGTGCAGGTCACTGATGAGCAGGATGCTCCCCAGGCCAGCCCCGTGACCATCTCAACTCCGGAGACCACGTGCGAGCAGCCAGCACGGTCACATCACGCTCTCCAGGGAGGGTGACGGAGACAGCTTCCCTCCAGCCTGGGCAAGACCCTTCCTTCCAGGCTGCAGTGCACCGGGAGCCCTCCCCGAGCACCCGTGGCACCCGCGGCACCCACGGCACCCACGGGTGCTCTCCGAATCCACGGCTTCCAGGTTGAACGAAAGCTTCGCCAAGAGACGCTTCAGCTGTGCTGGGATTGCAATCGTGACTGGCTCCCGTGTTTGCTGAGAGAGCCACCTGCCACACATGGTTGGGGTGCGCCCCTCGGAGCCATCCTCTTCCTGTCCTCTGTCGTGAGGGCTCGTCCCTAGCAGAGTGAAGATGGTGACCCCCAGGAAAAAGACCCTCAAAGCACTCGCCTTCCTCATGCTCCTCATCTTCCTCACCTCCTTCCTCCTCAACTACTCGCACACCATGGTGACCACCACCTGGTTCCCCAAACAGATGGTCCTGGAGCTCTCGGAGAACTTGCGCAGGCTGCTCAAGTCCCGGCCATGCACCTGCACGCACTGTGTGGGCCAGCGCAAGCTCTCGGCATGGTTTGACGAGCGCTTCAACCACACCATGCAGCCGCTGCTCACGACACACAACGCCCTCCTGGATGAGGACACTTACAGATGGTGGCTGGTGAGGCCCGGGCAGCAGGGGGTCAGCGGGAAGGGGAGACTGGGGCTCCTAGGGACTCCTGGAGCCCTGCAGGGTTCTGGTTATTCCTCTCTGGTCCTTTACCACGGGATCCGTGACATGTGGCGGTCAGAGCAAAGGGGGTACTGCCTAGGTTCCTGCACCTGTCATCCCCAGGGACCACAAACAGCCCTGGCAGCAGGAAGTGCTCTGAAAGCAGATCTGAGGCTAAGCTAAACCCAGAGCAAAGAAACCTGGAACTTGCTGGACACGTAGCCAGAAGCCAAGGCGGAAGTCTACTCAGGGGAATCCAGAGGTCTGATCCAGGTGTCTGCAAGGTTGTTCCAGGGTTGAGCATAAGTAGATCAAAGAAGAGCCAGATACATTGTGCTGTGTTCATGACACCTGCCGTACACCAAGCACTGATAGAATGTGATGGAGAAGACCCTGCCTCCCTGGGTCTGTCCTCTGTCCTCTGGGCTGGGGTGAGAGGGCACACAGAGGGTCCCAAGGCAGGGCCCTGCTGCTGCACAGAGTGGGCACAGGGGCTGCACACAGGTGCACCTGCTCACCCCTCCTCTGGGGCTGGGCCCTCAGAGATGGCTTCCCAGAGGAGAGTGCCGAGCTCAGCCTGGAGGAGTGAGCTTGTGCGTGGGTCTGGGGTGAGAGGGTATCTGCAGGAGCATCAAGCTATAACGCCATGTGCCAGGGACCACTGAGAGAGTACTGTGGTCTCTTGGAGGCCATCGCAAGTGAAGGAGCCACAAGGGGCACCAAGCAACCAGACCTTGGGAGGCACATTGTCTGGGTAGGACGGGAACAGATCTGGGGTCCTGCAGTGTGGGCTGCATGACACTCCGTGACACAAGACAGTGCACCAGGCGCTGCCCCTGGAAGTCATCCCATCCCGTCTCTGCTGGTATTCCTTTTCTATCTTGGCAGCACGCTGCCTCTAATTGGCAGACTGCCTCCTTGGGCACTCGCAGCGCTTGTCAGTCTCACTGTGTGCCCAGAGAAGTCAGCTTGTCTGAGCACGCACAAGCCAGAGCCGGGACCTGCTCGGCTTGTGTCATTTTCATTGTGCTGTACTGTGACTCTCTACTCCTGCCAAGCTGTCCTTTCTGTCCACTTGGGCTATCCTCGTCAGGCTTACATCCCCAAGGACCTGGCTGCTTTTCTGTAGTGAGTCCTGGGAGCAAAGCCACGTGACGCACGGCAGTGCTGTGCGTAGCACCCAGTGGATACCAGGCAGCTCTTGCTTAGTTCAGCATCCAGCAGCTGCTCCAACCACACAGGGAGGAACACAGTGCCAGGTCACCTTGGCAAGGCCAAGTGCACAGCGGCCCTTCTTGGCTGGGGACCTCCGGTGGGCCTCCTGCAGAGTAGCCTGGCTGTGGCCTCAACCCAGGCATGCTGGGAAGTGGCGGCCACTGCAGCAGCTGCAGCATTGCCTGGGAGCCCGTTGGATGTGCAGCATCTAGACTGTCCCAAGCCCTACTGACTCAGAAGCTGAGCCTTGTTGTGGTCCCCAGGCGATGGGCCAGCCCTGGGGAGCCTATTAGCAACAGGTGTTTAATCAGTATCTTAATTTGCAGTAAAGTGCATGTAACAGAATCCATGCATTTGCACCAGGGTTAGGTAACTTGCCACTTCCTGCCCACAGCCCGCCTTCATCAACCACATCTTCACCGTACCTGAGCCTCCGTCACCCCTCCCTTCTGCTTTGGCGTGATGTGTTTGACTGTTCTAAGTGCCTCGTGCAAACAGAAGGAAATGACCTCTGTCCTTCTGTGGCTTCTTCAAGCACAGTGTTGTCAAGGTTCTACCTTGTTGCATCTTCCCTATATGCCACCTGACCTTGGACGTGCAGTAACTACACACATCAGGGACCTCCTGCGTGTCTGGCTGACTCTGGCTGTCATGGGCGAGGGGACTGTGTGCCAGCCAGCCAGGTGGTAGTTAGGGTTGGGGAGCCTGCGTACCCCCGCTGCCCTTGGCTGCTCTTGTTGGTAAGGTGTGAATGAGGGTCTACAGGCCCCAGGCCAGTGTCTGGATCTGATGTGAGATATTGAGCAAGGTGGGATGAGGTTTGGATGGGCTCCCAAGGTCATGGCTGTGGCCCATGAGAGATGCTAAGGCGAAGCAGGTTGGATGAAGGGGGTGAGTCCCACACAGGCCCTGCCAAGCGTGGCAGGCTGAGCCCAGGTGCACAGTGCAGATCCGAGCTGCCACCTCTGCCATGTGCCTGACTGATCAGCCGAGGTCCTTGTTGCAGGCAACCAGAGCAGTCCTGCCTCATCTTTTCATTCCTGTAGTGAAGTGCCGGAGCCCAGAGAACCATACAGGGAAAAGGGCCTTAGGGTTGGCTCTGTCCTTGGTTCAGCCTCTGCTATTGGCATTCTTGCTGGCCGGTCCCGAGGTGGCAGAGTGCGTTGCATGGTGACAGACAGGGTTTTGGGCAGGGGATGCTCACAGGTGCAGCTCTGTGGTCTCCGAGGGGAAGCCCCGGGGTTCAGTCCTGAGGGCTGCACCCTGATGACAGCCCAGTGTGATCGCATCTCAAGGCCCTTCCTCTAGTCCCCATTCCTGGATGAAGCTTCCGTCGCCTTCAGAGAAGTCCCCAGCTCGGGGAGCACAGCAGGTGCCTGGCTCCCAGCAGGTGCTGCGTGAGTGAGGGCAGCTCGGTCTCCTTGAAGGGCAATGTCTGAGTGGCCTCCATTCTTGGGGCCCGGCAGAGAGAATGAGACAACGGAGGGCCTAGGAATCCCCGGCAGGCGGTTCCACAGCCAGGAAACCGAGCCTGCCGGGGCCAGAGGCAGCACAGTCAGGCTCACCTGTCCCATCTTCTGCCCACAGAAGCTCCAGCGGGAGAAGCAGCCCAATAGCTTCAATGACACCGTCAGGGAACTGTTCAGTGTGGTGCCGGGCAACGTGGACCCTGTGCTGGAGAAAGGGTCGGTGGGCTGCCGGCGCTGTGCTGTGGTGGGCAACTCCGGCAACCTGCGAGAGTCCTTCTACGGGCCAGATATAGACAACCACGACTTTGTGCTGAGGTCAGTGCCCGGGCCCCCGCCCTACCTGCACCATACGCCACGGGACGCTGAGGAGGGGGCTGGCGCAGTGGCAAGTGTCTGGGCTCAGGCTGCCTCAGTCAAGACTGGCCTGGGGACCCCAGGCTCCTTCCTGCACCCTGCAAGCCTTTCCCATCTCAGCTTGTGGGGTCAGGATGGGTCAATACAGAGGGGGACGGAGAAGCCACAGACAAGACACGATTGGCTGGACGAGGCCCATTTTTGTTGTTCAAATCCCTCCCCACTGGGCGATCTGGGCTATAACAGAACCGCGGGCTTGTAACGCAAGCCGCCTTTGCTCTCCCCCAAGTTGAACAGACACGCCAGGAAGCTGTCCCCAGTCTGGCCTGCAGTCCTCGCAGATCACTCACAAATGCCCAAGGGTGAGAGGCCTCCTTCCCGTGCCCCAGAGACCTTCTAGAATAGTCTCTCCGTTTCCGTGCCCTCTGACCCAGTGTCTCAGAGTTCCTGGCTTCCCACCGCGTCTCTGTACCTGCCAGCCAATGGGAATGTGTGTGGTGACATCTGAGCTCAGATTCATTGCCAGGCAGCTCCGCAGTGTTGGCAGCCCGTCTGAGCCGACCATCACGGGTAGCACAGCATGTAGGGTTCTATCCCCCGGGTGCCCGGTGGCAGGCATGCTCCGACCCACCCTCTCAGATCAGATACTGGCAGGGCCCTTGGCACTGGGTCAGGTTTGTGCCCATTTCACAGATGGGGCCCAAGGAGTTGGAAAAGGACTCGGCCAAGGCCACAATTCAGGCCCCTCCCCTTCTGCCACCATCTGTGTCACTTTCCCTTCCAGGATGAACAAGGCGCCCACCATGGGCTTTGAGGTCGACGTGGGGAGCAAGACCACCCACCATCTTGTGTATCCCGAGAGTTTCCGGGAGCTGGGGGAGAACGTGAGCATGGTCCTGGTCCCCTTCAAGACCACCGACCTGCAATGGGTGATCAGCGCCACCACCACGGGCACCATCAGCCAGTGAGTCCCTGCCTCCGTACAGAGCCCCAACCTCTCCTGGGCACCCACGGGGTTCCCCAACAATCCCCATCCCACCGCTTGCTGCTCAGGGACTCCCGTGTGGACCCCCATGATCAGATGCCAGCCCCTTGCACTCCCAACAGCCAAGGCCCAGAGGGAGCAGTGCAGTTGGTGCCGCTGCTGCCCCCAGAGGCCAGGGTGCGCAGCGCACTTGGCCTCCTGCAGAATGAGGAGCTGGCATTGGAGACTTAACTGGTTGAATCCTGGCCATGGCCGTATATTCCCTCCGAACCCCGCGAGGAGAAAGCCGAGGCTTGGCTAGCAGCCTGCCTCTGGCTGAAGCTAGTTCAGCCCAGCCTTCTCTCTGGCCCCCCAGCTCCTAGGTTCCAGAACTGGGGAAGGAGTAGCCTGGGTTTCCTGCCTCTGGGGGCCTCTCTGCAGGGGTCTGGAAGAAGGGAAGGGCTCGGGGCATGGGAGCGGACTGGCCTTAGCCTGGCTGTCAGGAGGGGCGTGCAGTAAGTGACCCCTTCTCTGTCCTCACGTGGGACCTCTGGGATGGGCCGAGACAGTCGATCAAGGGCAGCTGAGGCCCCCACAGTCAGGCAGGTGCTAGGAGGGAGCACTCCTGCTCCCAGCCTCCCAGGGAGGTGTGAAACTGTGGCTCCTGCAGGAGTGAGCCGAGGTCGCCCCCTGCCGCCCACAGGGAGCTGTTGCAGGAGGGCCCTGGAGGCAGGAACCTTAGGATGAGCCAGGGAAGGAGGACTCCTCCCCGTGTAACCCATCTTCTCTGTCCTTCTGCAGCACCTACGTCCCTGTGCCTTCCAAGATCAAAGTGAAACAGGAGAAGGTAAGTTGAGGCTCAAGTGTCTCTCAGGTTCTCAACCCTAGACCCCAGGCTCCAGGCTCCCCAGCGGAGGCAGCAGCGGAGCATTTAGCATCCCTACGAGGAGGGTCCCAGCCCTGGGAGAGGCTCGCAGAGCAGGGTCCTGAGACCCCGAGCATCACCGCCCACGAGCCCACCTGGTTGCTACGTGAAGCTGCAGTTTCAGAGTCGCTTAAAGCCTCAGCTGTAACTCAGCTCGCTCTGTTCACACCCCTCTGCAGTCAGGCCAAGCAGGGATTGCAATGCACCCACCTTCGTCCTTGACACACTAACACCTTCCCACAAGCACAGAGAGGTCAGGCAACTGGCCCAGGGTCACGCAGAAGGCTCAGCTAGAACTGGGTTCCTTGTGCTCCTTGTGCCCTGCTGGGAAGTAGGCATGGGTGCACCAGCACGGGCAGAGCTGGGGGGCAGAAGAGCCCCTGGGAGACAGTAGTACCTGGGCCTGGCTGAGATTCAGGGTCCTGCACGACGCTCCGCCTGAGCAGCTAAGAGGCGGGACATGCACACCCCCAGCTCTGCTTCTGCCAGCTGGGTGACGCCACACATACTGCAGTTCACCCTCCTGACCCCACGTCCACAGCAGTCACCCGAGGACAGACCTCAGTGTGTTAGCTTATCGTTCAAAGTGGGCGATTCCAGCGGTGGGCCCCTGGTGCTAAGAGGCTAAGCTGCCTCTTGGGATGCCCGTTCCAGGTGGAGGCACCTGGCTCTGCTCCTGATCCAGCTCCCCGCCCGCCCAGGAGGCTGCACCAGCTGGCTTCCTACACCTCACAAAGGGAGGTTCAGATCAGGTCCTGAGGCCCCGCCTCGCCTGGCCCAGCTGGTGCAAGTGGTGGGAATGTAAGCCAGTGGATGGGGAGTCTCCGCTCAGTGCCCCCTTCTTTGTCTCATGGCTCACCCCGGGCCTTGTGCTCGCTCCTGCAGATCCTCATCTACCACCCGGCCTTCATCAAGTACGTCTTCGACAGCTGGCTGCAGGGCCACGGGCGGTACCCGTCCACCGGCATCCTGTCCGTCATCTTCTCCATGCACATCTGTGATGAGGTACACCCCTGTGTGCCCAGCAGGGACGGACATGCTGAGGGGGCAGGTGGCCAGGGCATGTCCATCCCTCCTGGAAAATTGGGTTCCGTGTGATACCCGCCTCCCGGGGTGTCATGCAGGGGTCCCCAGAGCCCTCAAGACCCAGCTGGTGCAGGCTCAGATTCAACATTCAAGCTCAAGAGGCCACAGGGAGAGCGGTCCAAGGTTATGGTTCATGGTTGTAATTGCTTCAATAGAATCCCCTGGGGAGGAAATGGTGGCGCCTGCAGCCATAGCACAGCCCAGACTCACCAGAATTCCAGGGGAGTGGGAGTCAGATGTCACCCGAGGGTCCCACTCTCCGCCGAGCCGTGGGCCTGCATGTCTGTGGATTGTCTCACAGGAGGCTGGGCCCCCCACACACACCCCTGGCTGGAGCCCAAGTTCAGGCTGGGCCTCCTTGTCTCACACAGTCCACCCTCCCCTGGCTCATGGATGGACCCCCAGGAAGTGGGTTGCAAGGTGGCCACACAGACTCCATGCCAGTTACCCTTAGAGCCAGCCCTGGGGTCTGCAGCCCCTCCAGCTGCAGCCAGCTGCTCACGGACTCCTGGGAGTCTGCCTCACTCACCTGCCCCCGCTATGGGGTCTGCAGCCCCTCCAGCTGCAGCCAGCTGCTCACGGACTCCTGGGAGTCTGCCTCACTCACCTGCCCCCGCTCTTCCTCCTCCAGGACATTGTCCCTGCTGGCATTCCCAGGAAGCTGCCCCCGGCCTCCTCTGCCCCACCCCTGAAGTCCGCTCTCCATGCTGCTGTCCCCTCCCTGGAAGCTGCTCCTTGGGGCTCCTCTGCCACCTGACTCGAAGGCTCCTTCTTGGGAAAGCTTCCTCTGACCTCAGGCCCCGGCTCCTGCCTCTTCTTGGCCATAGGAGCCCTGAATCAAGCCCATGTCTCTCCAGGGCCAGCCAGGCCTTGATGGCCAAAGGCTGTGTGTCCCTGAGCTCCCTGGCGCCCCCAGTGGACAGCTGCCTGCACTTCATCCTGAGAGCAGAGCGTGGCCACCAGCCCTGGCTGGTGAGGGCCTCAGATGCGGTGGCCCGGCCATGATCCTCACCGCATTTTCCAGATGGCCATTGAGGGCATTCTAGGGCTCAGCTCCACAGCTCAGCCTGCCTCATCTCTCCATTTCTCTCCGTCCTGTCCCATGAGAAGTAAAGATTGCACCTGGCCCAGATGGGGTCCAGCCCCCTCAGCACCACGCACGTGCAGACACACACACACACACACACACACACGTACTCAGCCTTCTGGCTGGCTTGCATCTAGGTTTATTGACTTGTGTTTGCCTCACCAAGCCCAGGGTGCACCGGGAACCTACAGCAGGCGCTGTCTGGATCTTGGCAAGCTACTTTGCTTTCTCCAAGAAGGCCTCCAGCCTCTACTTTGTCTTTTCCAACTTGTTATTGTAAATTGACATGTAACGATTATTTGTGCATGCCCCCTGGGGTGCCACGTGATGCTTGGGGATGGAGAACTGAGGACCTGATGTTAAACAGGTGCGAGGTCCCAGGCAGGTGGTGTTTTCTGTTGCGCATTGGAGCGACCACAGGTCATGATGGTGTGCTGCACACCTGCACACAGCCCCAGGAGTGTTGGGCCCATTTCTGTCCCAAAGGAGGGGGCGGGCACTGTGCCCTGGAGCATGTGACACAGGGTCTGTACCCGCCCCCGCCCGGTTCCTGGAGGCGTCTCACCTTGCCTTTCTCCTGTGCAGGTGGACTTGTATGGCTTTGGGGCAGACAGCAGAGGCAACTGGCACCACTACTGGGAGAACAACCCTTCGGCCGGGGCCTTCCGCAAGACCGGAGTGCACGACGCAGACTTCGAGTCCAATGTCACGGCCACCTTGGCGGCCATCCACAAAATCCGGATCTTCAAAGGCAGATGACGCTGCGCGGGGTGGGGAAGGGACGCGCCCCTCTGCGCCTCTCCATTTCCGGCCCCAGCACCTTGCGGAGCCAAGGGGCCTCCTTGGGGTGTGCCCAGGGTGCCACTCACAGCCTGTGCCCTGGCCTTGAGCAAGGTAGCTCGGTCCTGCCAGAGCTGCAGAGCTACGCTCAGAACCTGTCCCAGCGGGGCGGACAACCCATGCACGGCTGCCCTGGGGGACAACCCCTTCCCACCCCGGGTAGCAGGGAAGGTCCGGTCTAGCTCCGGACACTAAATCATTTTGGCCTGTAGGGTGGCGGGGTGCCTGGCATGGAAGACTCCCTGCTTTGTCAGACAGGCCTGGTCCCTGGCAATGGGCCAGGGCGATGGATCCATTCTCCCTAGGATGTCTCCATGTGCAGCCGTGTGCCCTACAGCTCAGAGCCATGCCTGGTCCCATGGGCATGGGGCCCAGGCAAGATGCTGCCCGTCTTTGCACGAAGCCTGGCCTCTTGCTTGGCGTGACTTCCCCCTGTCACCATTTCCTTCCCAAATCTCACCTGGTGATGGCCAGGAGAGGCCTCCGACAGATCTCCCTAGAAGCTTGGTGATGTTTCTGGCGGGAGCAGGTGCCTCGGCCGGTTGGAGTCATCAGCGGTGGTTCTGATTGTGGCCGGGAGCACAGCTGATGGCTTCCACGTGCCTTGGTGGTGGGGGTGAGGGCAGAAACGCATGCAATGGCTCACATGACAAGGAGGAACCCACGTGGGACAGGGGACCCTCTCCCGGCCAGGCGCCATCGCTCCCCTTCTCTGGCTAAGAGTGTCTGTCCCAGATTCCCGAGCCACTCCCTGGAGCAGAACAAGGCTCAAATGGCCTTCAGCCACGGAGGCCCACTGCTGGTCGGGGCGCCCCCACCTTGCAGGGCCGTCCCAGAGCCCTGTGGCAGGACCCGTTTGTGAGGTCTGGGCGGTGCCTGAGCCACGGTGACTGGCATACCTCACGCCCCCGTGCCTGCTGGCGGCTTCCTTCCTCCTCAGCCTTCCTGATTATTTATTGATTTCTTCGTTCATTCGACTGACATTGTACGCCTGGTGTGTGGCCGTGCTGGTGGGGCTGGCTGGGGGATGAAGCTTGGTCTGGCGGAGCTGGGGTCTGGGCTCAGCTGCTCTTTAGGCTTGGGGTGTCTGGGGCCGATCCCTGGGAGCATCAGGCCAGCAGTCACGCAGCTGTGCCTGCCTCCCAGCCTGGCGGGTTCATCCTCAGGCCTGGTATTCCTCAAGTTCTGAAGCCTCCCTGGGGCCAGGCAGGACGGGAGCTGGCAGGCCTCGGGCATGGTGGGGCTCGGCTCTTTGCCGATGCTAACTCAGAAAAGCCACTTTTCCCCGTGAACACACCTGCTGAAGCATGGCTGCTGCTGCGAGATGAGTGCGAGTGGGGAGAGATAGGAAGAAAGCCCCTCTTCGAAGCCCTGGGGGCCACTTTGGCTCAGGGGCCCCTCTCCATCCTGGGGGAGGGGCGAGCAAGGACAGGCTCTTGCATGCCCTTCTGTGTGGGTTTCCCTGAGGGCATTCACCGTGGCTTTGGTGAGATTCTGCAAGACTCAGAATCCAGACGGTGTTTCCCGTTCAAGAAAAATAACAAATCCTCCTAAACTTGATGCCCGTCCTGCCGCGAGGTCGGCGCTGTGAACCAAACGTGAAGCCAGAGCTCCTGGTGGGCTGCTGCTCCGATTCACCCCCGAAGCCCCTCTCCGGCCCCCAGGACAAACCTGACCTGAATGGGTATCACACAGGCAGCCATGTGGACCGAATCCCCCAGGATGTGAAGGACCCCGGTTCGGGTTACACACTGGCTGCTTTGGATTCCACTGAGCATGCGTAGGTTCCCCACGGTGAAGATGGCATCCACTGTTGCCCGGGCACCTGACTTGCCTTCTCTGATCTTTCCCTCCCCCACTCTGCCTTGGTAGGGAGATGCTCCACTATGAGCCATCTCCCAGCCCAGGAACCCCAGCTCTCTGGTTCCACACTTGAGCAAAGCTAGCCCCAGACGAACCCACGTCACTGGCCAGGGACCGCTGGCTGTGGCCAATAGCGCAAGCAAACCGAGCAAGAATCAGATGCCCAGCTTCCAGAGATGGACATGGTCAGCACTCCCAGCCCAGCTTGTGCCCACCCCTTCCTGCCCCCTGCAGCCCAACCCAGCCTGCTGCCTTTCTCGCCATGGACCTGCACTCATTCTCAGGGTAGAGTCTCCAAAACTCACTGGAACCTCAGCTTCCGCTCTCCGGGCGCAGCAGAAGCATCCATGGCTTCCCAGCCTCTAGTTTCAAGAATCCACTGTCCCCTCCCTGGGGTGAAGGTGGCTACAGCCCACCTGAGGGTGTGGGCTGGAGGAGGAGTGCCCACCCTACACACACACACACACACACACACACACACACACACACACACACACGGCTGGAGCCAAGGCAGGGCTCAGTCTACAGCAGCCAGAGCACTCCTTGGTGTCCAGCGCTGGGCTAGAGGGAGCAGGAGGCTGAGAGCCCAGCATTGCCCGCTGCAGCCTGTTGGGGGAGGGGAGGGCAGGTTGGCAGCTAAAAAGAAGCCAGCTCTCCTTCAGGGGGTGCCTTTCTTTGGCCGCTCCTGCTTGCCTGGCACCCTCCAGCAAACCCTGTGAGCAGGATGCAGTGGGAGAAGCCGGAAGCACGTAGGGGACTTGAACTGGGGTGTGCAGACAGGAGGGGGAGGCAGCAGGAGGGGCCCTGGAGGCCAGTACTACCTCCCTGGGGATCGGGCCTCTGCATCGAAGGCCTCCAGAAGCACAGTGCAGGCTGAGAATCGCGATGTCTATGCCACCTGCCTGTAGCCTGTAGCCTGGGCACAGCAAGATGGAGGCCAGTCAGGGGCTCGCCTGCCCTCTCCCAGTGTATCAATGGCAAACTCCCTTTGTGCAAGCAGACAGCAGGTGGTGTGATGCTGTCGGCTTCCCTCCCCCGGACATGGGGCTATCCAGCCCTTGCCGCCCCAGCTGCCATCTGTGCTGGGCAAAGCATGACAAGTTCCTGTCCCCACGGAGGCTCAGGGCTTTAGCAGCCTCCTTCTCAGCAGGAGAGTGGCTGTCACCGGATGGGTGTTTGTCAAGGTCTGCACAACCTGGTTGGCTGGCTGGGCCCATGATCTGCCCACAGCACAGCTGCCCCAGCCCCTCTCCCAGCTCCCCCTCGCAGCCCAAGGCTCTTGAGCACTTTTTGTCGTCGAGGCAGTCCCAGCATCTGGGTCCTGGGCTTTCCTGTCCCCTGCCACTCCCCTGCTGGCTCCCAGCCCAGTGTGGGTTGATCTGGATGGGTTTTGAATGAAGCTGTCTTCCTACCCAGCCCCTGCTTTCCGGTTTATTTATTGTCAATTATTTCCAATGATCCCAATCAAAGTGAATAAAGAAGAGCTATTTTCTCGTTTGGGTGTGTTGGGCATTTTTCTACTGCAGCCAGACAGTGTTCTTCCAGACCAAGATGAGCCGAGCCCTCCTCCCCAGGGCCCAGAAAAGTATCAGAGATAACAGGCTTTCGCCTTTGGCCTCAGGGATGTTTCTTCAAATGGACCTGCTGCTGTGTGAGCCTGTGGGAGGGGTGGGTGTCACCCCAGCTTGTTCTCTGAACTTTAACTGCCGTGTGAGAAATGAGTGAGCAACTACTACATGAAATGGATGTGTACAGCCATGTGGAATGGGTGTGAGCTATGGTGTGAAGTGGGTGTGAGCAGCCGCAAGGGCAGCGATGAGCTGGGTGTGAGAGGGTGTGAACTGCAGTGACAGTTCCCGGTGTGGCCCTGGACAGCCTGTGTAGCTGCTCCCTGTATGTGACCTTGGAGTCTCACAGCAGCCATACGAACAGCTGAGGGCAGCTGGATTCCACCCCAGCCCTTTCCTGGTACTGGCATTCTGCTGACAGTGCCTTCCATGGCAGCCCCACCCCACCGCACCCTGGGACAGGATGAAACAGAGGTTCACACAGATCCCTGGAACCCAACCAGCCGGGCCCTACCCATTAGGTGTGTGAGTTTGAGCACGTGGCTTCACACAGTGTCTGCCACCTTGCAAATATCGCTGGGAGGATGCAGCCCCTCCCTGTGAAGGTGCAGGTGCAGCAGGCTTGGAATAGAGCCTGGGCATCCTACATCTGAGCATTGATGAGCCCCAGCTGCTCCGCTCCTGAGCCAGCATCCCTCTGTCGCTCCTGTGCAGGCAGCCGAAGTACCCGGGCCCTGCTGCTCAGGCGAGGGAACCAGATGGATCCCGTGGCTCTGCTGCAGCCACCTAGGGGCTGAACCAGCAGATGTAAGGGCTCTCTTATTTACTCTCTGTTCTCCTTTTCAAATAAATAAAGTGAACCAGTATTTAAACAAGTGCAACAGATCCTGGCACACGGTAACCCTCCAGCTGCCCCCAGCTGTTACCAATGGGACACCTGGGCAGAGGAGGAGCCCAGGCTGTGGCCCAGCCTATCTTCTGCACCTGCCTGCTGCAATGCCCACCCTCCCCCCATTGCTCTGAGCCTGCCTGCTGCTCCGTAGCTCCCCCACGCAGTTCCTGCACCCCTCCTCCCTCCCCATCACCGCCGGTCCTCCTTTAGCCCTGTGCGTCTCTCCTCCCCACCCCGACCAAGATTCTACTCCAAAAGCTTCTGATTACTTTTACGTCATGGCTGCAATGCCTCAAATGACCATAAGGTGGCAAGATGTAGGTGGTCACTGTGACCTGGCCCCTGGTCATGCACAGCACACCTCCCCCTTGGGCCTGAGTGGCAGGTATTTCTTCAGGACTGTAAGGCCACTGCCTGGACACATTGGCCAGAGGGAGGCCACCCTAGTGCTATACTCCCTGCCCTTCCCACAGGCACCGGTGTGCCCACGATGGGGTTAGGACAAGCGCCCTGAGAAAGCCTTAGCAATCACCTTCAGGCATGAGAAGGATTTGGAGTGTGCGTGAGGCAGGAGAGTCCTGTGATAGAGACCTGCCCATTTTCTAGATCCAGCTGCTGTTTATGTTGCTACTTGTGTCCACAGTGCTTCGGGGTAACCTCAGCTGCCACTGCGTCCATGTGGGTGAGAGCCCCTGAAATGCCACCTTCCCGACCCCAGTGTCCCCCGATACCCAGCCTAAGCAGGGGCCTCTCCTCTGCCCCCAGAGTGCCAGTTGGCTTCTTTGCACCTGGGCGGGAGGCAGTAATGGTCCCTGTGACTCAAGAGGAGTTGTGACGACAGCACGTCTAGCCTGTACACTCACGCATTCAGCCAATTCCAGGTCAGGCCACATCTGGTTACCAGAATGTCCAGTTCTTGTTCATTTGCGTGATGCCCTAAACCACATCCTCTCGCCTCCATTCACAGTGTGTTAGGTGCGACAAGCCATCGGGAGATGGCACAAAGCATACAAGGACACCCGTGAGTTATACACAGACCATGCCATTTTTGTTTCATAAAGACTGATTGATTGATTGATTGATTTGAAAAGCAAAATTGCAGAAGTAGAGAGAGAAATATGTTCCATCCTCTGGTTCACTTCCCGGAGGACTACAGTGGAAACTGCACCCAGTTCTCCCCTGTGGATGCAGAAGCCCAAACACGTAGGCCCTCTGCTGCTTTCCCAGGCACGTGGTCAGGAAGCTGGATCGGATGTGGAACGGTCACGACATGAATCAGGCAGTGGCTTAGCTGGCTGTGCTGCGATGCTGGTCCCGTCCCACTCCATTTTATGTAAGGGACTTGAGCATCCAGGAAGGCATGCAGGCCCTGGATGAACCCTGCATACTCATTAAGTATGTCACTTTCTGTGACAGGGACTGCCTGTTACCCGGGGTGCCTGCACTCCTGTGCACCTGCAGAGAAAGGGCCCAGCTGGTTCCAGGACCCCTGAACCTGTTGGCGTGGGGTTGGACTCTGCTTCCTCTTTTGGGGTTCAGGTTCAAGGACTCCTGCCACGGTACTACCCATCTGCTGTGCCCCCCATCCAAACCCTGGGGCTCAGAGCTTGGAAAGTTCCTGGATTGGGGTAGCTATGGGCAGGCCTGGCAGCGAGAAGGAGTGGAGGTCCCAGGAGGGTCCAGCTAAGCCCCCACTCCGCAGGGCAGGGAGCCCAGTATTCCAAGGATTTCCCAAGAGCCCTGAGATCTCTGTGTAATTGGCTGTGGACACCCCCACAGGCTGAGAGCTCCTCCTCCAACACTGGGTGACCCTGGGGCTTTTTCCCCTTGAAGCTTTTGCCCAGACGGATCTGTAGAGGCCCAAGGTTTCTGTGTTCCAAGGAAGAAACAGGGCAGTCACAGGTGCTGCGTGCAGAAACACATGGAACTTTGACCAGCAAATGTGTATCCAACGTCCACCGGGGACAGCAGCTCAGGGACAGCCCGGAGAGAGGCCCAGTGGCCCAGTGCTGGCCGACAGGAGCTTCGTAATGAGGAGCTGGCTCCCTGACACTCCCAGGCAGCACCTGCCGGGCCGACACCTGTAGCTCTTCCAGATTCCTGCAGATAGCCTGCCTCACCAGAGAATTTAAACCTGCCCAGGGGCTAGGGGTGAACCAGAACTTGCAAGGTGTAAGTTGGGTTCCTGAGTCCGGCTAGTGACCCTCGCCACTCCACCCCCTCCCAAGGGATCGGCTCTGAGCTTTGCTCCCAAAGGAAGTGCCTGGGCAGCTGGCTTGGACAAGAGGATGGCCACCAGAGGGCACAATGCACCCAGCTTCAACCAGGCTCTACACACACACACACACACATACACACAAAGAGGAGACACTTGGAAAGACAAGCGAGAAGGCATGCACCCATGTAGAAAGAACTTCAAAGGGCTGCAAATACCAACAGGATCAGCAGATCAGAATCTCCATGTTGTAGCCAAAAAGCAGGTCAAGAGCAAAGTCTGAGCTCCGAAGGAAGCAGCCACATGTCCAAGCTCATGACAACTGGCCGAGGGGTGTGACCAGGCCTCCAGGTGCCCAGCTATGCACCTGGCCCCTCTCCTTGGCCTTCCTGTTGTTTCTTAGATGTGGGACCTTTACCGAAAGCCTGACCTGCTTGAACTTGGTTTCTCAATCTGCGAAATGGGTACAAAGTAGCTCAGCGCACACAGCAGGCACCCTGGGCTGAGTGTGTTCCTGTGTCTTGTCCTTGAGGGCTCAGAAGAGTTCCCCTGAGCCATGGCAGTGGCCTTGGGGAGGCCAGGACACACAGGACCTCAACTTCCTGCCTGCAGCCACTCAGCTTGCAGCTGACAGGCCGGGATGAAAGAAGAGGTCAGAGTGGGCTGGCTGAGGCCACCATCACGGCAAAGCCCCAGGCCCCAGCTGAGATCCTGCCAGATCACGGTCAGTGGCGTCTGGCCATGCACCTATACCGGTTGTTGCTAAGACAGCGCAGGCTGTCTGGCCATCTCCATCTTCCCACGATGCCAACTCTGACTTCACCTCCAGTGTGTGACCTCCAGGGTCAGAGGCACAAAAGGAACAGGGACTCAGGGTGCCTTGCTACCTCTCACCTGTCTCCATCAGGGCTTGGTACCCATCGTTGCTGCCGCAGGTTGATGGCTGAAACCAGCCATTCTGTCCCAAAAAACTTTAAGGGAAACCACTCTGGTCCCACAGAACTGAGGAGGACATTAACTCTACCTATGTCTTCCCTTGGAGCCACAGGCCATGGCCTTGCTGCTGGCAGGTGAGAGGCCAGCCCTCGGCGCTGTCCTGGATGGCCCTGTGTGGGCTGGACAGACCCTCAGTACTGGGAGCTCCAGGAGATGCAGGCAGCTCAGGTGCCCCCAGAGGCAGGACCACAGCAGACAGCAGGCCTAGGGTCCGAGGGCAGGGCCATCCCACTGACATGCCATCTCCGGCTTCTGATGCCACTGTGTGGAGGGGAGCCAGGCTACTCCTGGCTGCTGCCACTGTCGTTCTCTGCCGCCGCTCCCTGCCACACCGCTCGTCCCCAGTGCAGACCCTGCTGTCTCGCAGAGGCTGCGAGCTCCTTGGTGAGAACTGTCCCAGTGAGGGCTGCAGAAGCAACCATCTGGGCATCTATCTGGGCAGATGCATGGGGGCATCAAAGGGCTCTTGGAAAATAAGTGAAAGCATAACTCAGATGGGAATGGATCCTAACATTGTTTTGTTATCTACGACGCATACTTTCTTGATGATTTTAAAAAGCAAAATATTTATATATTGGAATGACAGACAAAGAAAAAGAGCCTCTGCCAATAGTTTGTAAGTCAAGTGCTTGCCATGATCGGGACTGCGCCTGGAAGAGGCCACGACTGTAACGCAGGCCTTGCCTGTGTGCGACAGAGACTCACCTACCTGAGCCATCAGCATCGCTGCCAGGACCAGCATTAGCAGGAAGCAAGAGCTGGAGACAGACTTAAATGCAGGCACTCTGAAGAGGGGCCAGACCTTCTTAACCGACAGGTGGGATGGCGTTCTTCCATGGATTGGAGGGGTGGGGACTCCACAAAGTTTGTGCAGTGTTCTCTGTTTTTTTTAAAAAAAAGATTTATTTATTTTTATTGGAAAGGGTTACAACAGCCAGAGCTAAGCTGGTCCAAAACCAGGAGTCAAGATCTTCCTCCAGGTCTCCCACGCGGGTGCAGGGTCCCAAAGCGTTGGGCCGTCCTCGACTGCTTTCTCAGGCCGCAAGCAGAGAGCTGGATGGGAAATGGAGCTGCTGGGATTAGAACTGGGATAGAATATGGGATCCCACATTCAAGGTGAGAACTTTAGCCGCTAGGTCACACCGCCAGGCCCAAGAAAGGCTGCCTCTTGCCAGCTCTTTGGGCTAGTCTCATTCATGCAGATGGCCACAGTGGCTGCTTCTCCAAGCTGACCACTGGCGCCTCTCCTTCCAAATCTGTACGTGGTGGGTCTGGATAAGAACCTGGGGTCTCAGGCATTTCACCGACTCCACGCTTGCCAGTGCAGCCTCCAACAGCCAGGGGACAGGAATGTTCTGTTTCTTCCCTTTTAGATGCCTAGCATCTGGCACAGTGCCATGCACATAGTAGGCGTGCAACAGAATGTGCTGATTAGGGCTACTGTTGTTGCTCAGTGGGTTAAGCCATTGCTTGAGACTGGTATCCCACATGAAAATCAAGCTCAGGTCCCCGCAGCTCTGCTTCTGGTCCAGCTCGCTGTGCGTGTACCTGGGAGACCTCGAAAGCTGTTCCAAGGGCTCGGGACCCTGTCGGTCATGTAAGAGTCCAGAATAGAGTTCCCAGGTTCTTCGGCCTGGCCCAGCCATGGCTATCGCATCCACTTTGGGGTGAATCAATGGATCCCCTCCCCTTCTTTCAAATAAATATTAAATAGCTAAATCTTAAAATGAATGCAAGAATAAAAGTTGTGCTGATTGCCTGGTGGGTGTATTTGGTTTGATTCTGTTTCATAAAACAAACGCTAACTCTTGCTGCTGGTCTTACTGAGCCCCGGTCCATCCTCCGACCTGTGTGACTGTAGGAGCAGGAACTAGCACAGCAACACTGCGTAACATACATCCCCACTTAGCCAGGCAGGCCCCCTGGCCCTGGGTGCCAGGCTGCAGGTTCCAAACAGGCCGCCTCCCTGTGCTTCTTGTCGTTCTCGGGCCTGGACACCACAGGTGCATGCTGGAGCCTTGATGTGTCGTGTTCGGTGGGATCACAAGAACTGAAGGAATTTACATGATGGAGCTGAGAACGAGGACCACAGATTCTTGGACAACCCTCCAATGAAGAAGCTGGACGAGATCTGTGATGCCCCGACCCATAAGACAGGACCAAGTGAGTGTGCCGGGGACAGGTTGGGCCTGAAGCTCCTGTTTCTTGGAGGCCAGGCCCCACGGGGCAGGGGAGCTGGAGCAACCTGGCAGGGAGGACCAAGGTCAACAGCAGCTTGCTTTCCATGTGGGTGTGCCCTGTTGAGAGAGGATCCTCTAGTCCCAGTTGACGACATATGGAGCAGAGAAGTCAAATGCACATACACATATTGCCCCACACCCCACACACCTACACATACCCACACCCCAGGACCCAGTCATTTCCGTGGGCTGAGCACACTAGTGCTGTTGGAACCACCAAGTTTGCGGTAGCTAGCACGTAGCAGAAGATGACCACAACAGATGTTAAACCCAAGGTCAAGAACATGACAGGACACAGCCCTGACCCTGCCCCAAGGGCCCACAGCTCTGACCCCACCCCTTCAGGGCCACTGGGTACTGGACAAGGACCTGTGGTGGGTGTTCTGATTTCAGAGCAGGTTGCTGGCTTAGTTCTGGTACCTTCAGCCACACTTGACAATCTCTGCTGTAAAATGAAGCATTGAGATGTCACCAGCCAAGCAAGCTGTGTATGTCTGGGACGTTTCGAAGCACTATCTTGGGACACAATATAGATGTTTGAACTAACATGGGAGAAAACAGATCAATGCACATAGAGCAGAATCCCCAAGAGCTAGGAGCTGGCCCAAGTAGACTTCTTTCCGTGTCCCAGGGGTCCCACACCGGGGGGGTCCTTGACAGCCCCATTGTCCATCCCCTCCCAGACTTGATTGTGCTATGAGCCCCTTGCGACGGCCTTTTCTCCTTTCCTGGTCAACCTCCAGGTCGCAGATATGGTGTCGCTTCTCCAGGAAGCCTTCCTGATTCCCCTCCCCTCCTTAGCACACTGCTGGTCTCTCTGTGCTCTTCCTTAGCCTGGGACCCTGGAAACAAGGATCTAGGGTGCACTGGCCGTGACATCCTCAGGACCCAACGTGGACCCTGCCCGCAAAAGAACATCTGCTCCAGGAACTAGAAATGTCCATTGAGTACTTCCTCCATCTAGCACCAGGCTGCAGGGCTTTCCCAGGTACCACCTCACATCTCCATGGCACCCAAGAGCCTCGTTTGCTGGTTCCTCCACTGAGGACTCAATGAAGGAAGGCTGTCAGGCCCAGGCTCGGACTCTGCTCGTGGAGAGGGAGGTGGGCACCTGTCATCGGAGGGTCAGCCTCACCAACTCCAGGTACCCGCAGCTCTCCCCAACCCTCAGTAGGTGAAGTCTCCAAGTCTCACCTCCCGTGCCCTCTGTCTCACCCACCCTAGCCTTCAGTGTGTCCATGCCCTCTGTTTGCACTTGCATCCTGCAAATGAAGGCGTTGCTTTGCGCTCTTGTCCAGCTCCAGCCATCTGTCTCCACTTTGCCTCTCCCACGGGCGCCCAGTGTACTCGGCAGCGTCCCTCGAGTTGGGCATCGCTGGGGGCCTGAGCCAGTGAGTACATGCAAAGCCACTGCATAGTGCCCAAGGAGCCCAGTGGAGAGCAGGTGAGATGGCTATAATTGCTGAAGATTACTCGGCAAGTCACAGCGCCATGTCCACCTGCCCTCAAGGCCCAGGCATGTCCAAAGCATCTGGATACCACCCTGCTGGGGGAGGGAATCATTGTGCCTTGGCAGTGCCACCTTCTCATACAGGTGGCTAGATCTGGTAATCAGGGAGCTGGAATTGTCAAGCAGGTAATCCCCTCACCTCCACCCAGCAGAGGGGGATGGAGGCCTGGCCTTGACAGTGAGTGGGAGGTAGGCTGTGCAAGGCTGGCATGTGAGCAGCTGGCTGGACCAGGGCCCATGGCTTCAGGATGGCACGTGGGAGGCTCAAGGGATGTCAGCTAAGATAGGGACTTGGTCCCACAACCACACACCCTCTCGACACACAGACACCTCCACTGCAGCCTCAGCTCCCTGGGTCTGGGGGAACTGGCTGGTTCTTGCCCCTACAAGAGTCCTGGGAAAGGATCATATTCATTCTGCGAGTCCAGGCTTCCTGGACTCAGAGCACAGCCTTGGGAGAATGCTCTGCCCCTGTCCCTGTGTAACACTTTGCAAGCAAGCAAACCAGCCACAGCCACGGGAAGACAGAGCCACATGTCACCAGAGCAGCTTGGGTTCCACGGAGCACAGGGCACAGAGCCATCAGTAAGGGACCCTTTGGGTGATAGTCAAAGCAGATTCTAACTGTTTCCTTTGATCTCAGCTCAGCAAAATCCAGCCAGGAGCAGCTGAGAAAACTGGGCTCTGAGCCTGAGAACCACCCAGAGGCTTGAGCCTGGGAAGCCAGGTCTGGGGCTGGCATCTGCTTTCCCGCTCCAGATAAATTGGTCAGCAAGTGGATAGCCTGGTACAAATGGGTAATCGATGCACTTATAACTGGAGGGTCCCTTCAAGTTCAGGGTCTGAACTTCATAAAGATCCCCTCAGGTTCAGGATCTGCCAGTAGACAGCATCTGCCAGGTGAATTGCTTCAAGTATGATCAGCTCAGGGCTGGCATTATGGCTTAGTAAGTTAAGCCACTGCCTGCAGCACAGGCATTCCGCATGGGTGCTGGTTCAAGTCCCGGCTGCTCCACTTCCAGTCCAGACCCCTGCTAATTTGCCTGGGAAAGCAACAGTTGACCCAAGGCCTTGGTTCTCTGCACCCACGTAGGAGACCTGGAAGAAGCTCCGGATTCCTGGCTTCAGCCTAGCCCAGCCCTAGCACTGCAGTCATTTAGGCAAGTCTGCCTATCAAATAAATATAAAGTAAACTGCCCCCCACCCTCACCACAAAAAAAAAGAAGATGGAGACTGAGCAGCCTGACCCTCACTCGGGGGGCAGGGGGAAGTTAGCAGTGCTTTGCTGTTAGCCACCCAGAATCCCCAGAGCCTTGAAGTTCTGAAAGTTCTCATTGCACTCCTACACAAACAGGCCATGCATGTCTTTTTCTCTGTGAAAATAGAAAGAGCAAATGGGGGTGGAGGAGGGGATGGGAAGAAGAAATGGAGAAAGAGTGGGAGGGACGGAGGAGGGAAGGATAAGAGGGAGGGGAAGGAAGGAAGGGGGTGTGGGGGAGAATCGAGAGGGGATTCAGGGAGTTGTTTGCTGGCTGCTCGGGCTGTGTGGGCTGTGTCGAGAGCCTCAGTCCCAGGATTATCTACTTGTTGGGTGCCGGAGTCCAGCTCCAGGTAAGTTTGGAACTCGAGAAGGGTGCATGGATGAGGTGCAAAGACAAACGAAATGGACCACTAGGATTTCATGATCACAATGGACAATGCGAGAAAGCGACTGTCCCCTTTACTTATACAGAAGCAATCACAAGCGCTGGCACACACTTTTGACGTCATGGTCAAACGGGTGTATCCAAGAATAATTAGAAAAGGAGAACCTAAAGATCAAGAATGTAACCCTAAATACAGGTCCCTTAATTAGCATAAGGTCAATGGGGACAGCCAAGACAGTAGGAATAATAGAAGGCCCTTTTCCAAGACGTTATTATTGACATTAACCTCCAAGCTCACATTGAGTAAAAGAGCCAACTCCACAGTAGCAAACAATGCCTGAATGGATTAGAATTCTTACGCAGGGTGGTCAAGTATCCATGCAAAGGAAGGTGGAGCTGCATTCAGGTGGTTGTAGAGACGTCCACTGGGCCCTGCCGTGCAGCGGCAAAGTCCTTGCAGCCCTGCCTGCAATGGAACAATCCTCTTCACACTCACATGTCCTCCACATCCACTGCACAGACCCCAGCAGTGGGGGTCCTGAAACCCCAACCTCCAAGAGAGAAGTCCCTGGCCTGGGCTCTGGGGAGTGGGCGATTTCATGTCTTCGGTGGGGACTACATCACAGTTAGAAAAACAAGATGAAGAGGAAGCGGCAGGATGGCGTGGACCCCAACAGATCAGGCTGGGATGGGGTGAGTAGGGCCGGGAGCTCAAGGCAGGTGCAGGCAGCTGGAGGCAGCAGAGTGAGGCAGAGAGGTGGGCCAGCACAGTCATGAGGGACAGCCAGAACAGAGTCAATAGCAGAGAAGGACCTTGTTACTGCCTTCCCTCCCTCTCACTGAGCACAGGGAGCCCTGGAGGTAGGTGGAGTCTGCGTTAATGAGTCCTGTTCATGGATGTGCAAGCCAAGGCCAGCGAGGTTTCCACAAGGTTCCTGGAGGAGCCATATTGCCAGGTCCTGCTGGGACCAGGCGTCTTAACTGTGAGATCCATAGCCATGGTCAGGGAGTCCTAAGTCTGCTCTTGGCTGAGTTTGACAGTAGGTGGCTGGGGAACCTTCTAGAAGTCCCAATGGGAGCAGAGGTGCAGGTGGCATAGTTCCAGCAGGTTATCAGAAAGGCAGGCTCAGCAGCAGGAAGCCTGGAAGAGAAGCGCTGAAGCCGGCCATTGTCCACTGACCCATACAGGTTCTATTGAAGTCAGAGCCCACGGAATTGTTCCCAAAATAGAGCTGTGACTTCACAGCATGTCCTGGAAATCAGACTTCCTCTTACTCAAACGCTACTTCCCTTTACACGCTGAACTTTCCACATAAAGATGGAAAATGCCTGGGCTCAGCCAACCCCAGGGGCTATGGTGCCGAGGGTGGGGGCTTCTGTCCTGCCTTCCGGCACGTAGGCATAGCTGCAGCTGGACGGCTGCTGGGGGGCCACCTGCTCTGCTGAGGCCTGGGCTGCATGCCTCCAGAGCCCACCGCACCCTGGTCCATGCCCCACACCTGTCCCTCTGACTGGGGCCGCACAGGATGGTCCCAGGTCCTCTAGGAAGGGGCGGCTTTGGGGCCCTCCGGCCTCACTCCTTTTTAGCCCCCATGAGGTAATCAGAACGCCCAGGAAGACCATCTCCCCGCCAGCCCAATGCCCCCAGCTTAGCACAACTATAGGTTGGCATTCTGTCACCTTGGTGCAGAGGAAGCTCCTGATTGGAGCAAGTGCATTATTGTGTCCTCGGGGTCTGGTACTGAGTGGGTGCTCAGCAAGGGCTGGCTGCATGGGAAGAGACATCACTTTTTATAAAGAGTACATACTTATATTTTATTTGCAAGGCAGAGTGACAGAGAGAAAGGGAGGGATTCACTTCTCAAATGGCCACAACAGCCAAGAGTGGGCCAGGCTGCAGCCAAGAGCCAGAAACCCTACCCAGATCTCGCACGTGGGTAGCAGGGGCTCAGGGACTCGGGCTGCACTCTGCTGCTTTCCCAGGTGCAGGAAGCTGGATCAGAAGTGGAGCAGCCAGGCCTCGAACCAGCACTTTGATATGGAATGCCAGCATTGTGAATGCAGCAGTTTCAACCTCTGTACCAACCTTCTTCCTCTGCAATCTACAGGGGTAGTTACAGCCCTACCCCATGCCAAGGGAGAGGGCAGAGATGCCCCATCTTGATGGGAGGGTGGCAAAAGCACATGAGTGGCAAGAGACATGGCTACAACCACCTTTGGACAGGAAGGTTCCACTGGCACAAGGCAGGTGCAGGATGGGTCGGGGAGGAGACCAGCAAAGGAGCACAGGCTGGGAGCACCACATGCAGGGAAGCAGAAGGGAAGGACCTCCGGGGCCGGGAGCTTTATAGATGGTTCAGGACTGGATCGTGGGGCTGTGAGCGTTGCTGTGGGATTAACACCCATCTCTGCCTTCTTTAGGCTTATCGGGTGTTCTGAACACAAGGAAGACATGGGTCACTGTGTATGTGTGTGTGTGTGTGAGAGAGAGAGGAGGGCAAGCAAAATTGCCTATTTGATTTGTAACAAGGATAAGGATGGCCAAAAGCCCTCCAACCCAGTGACTTCAGCAGACAGGAAAGCAGGACCCCAGGGCTCTGAGCCAACCCCTGCTCCCCAAGCCCAGGAGGAGCTAAGGCTTCCAGAAAGCATGCCAAACAAGTTTCCCAATTGTACGGCCCCGTTTCTTCAGTGATCACACAAGCATGGGGGTGCAGCTACTACGTTCCAGAGGATGTGATGGGGATACAGGGAGCTAACTCTGCTCTCCTAGTGCTTGCATGTTGTGGGAAAGGTAGGATGTGCCACAAAGGCAGGTGCCCAACATTGGCACGATCTCCATGGCTCAGCACAGCAGAAATGTCCCTATGCATCATGGACTGTGAATGAGCAGCATCAGCCCCAGCCACAAACCCCTGGCCAGGACCACGTCTCCATGCAAACACAGTCTGCGTTTGGGGTCCAGCCAGGCGCCGAGGAGGAAGAATGGAGCCAGTGCTGGAAAGGAAATATAGAAGGCTTAGAGTCCGGGCATCCCTGGGGAAATTGTTTGATCTGGAGACAGGAGGTTCAGATGATGGGGCCTCCACTTGCAGTTCCCTAGGGGACTGTCCAGGGCAGACAGAAAAGCAAGGTCCCTAGGGTGGGTGTGCAAAGAGAGGGTGGTGGCCCATGTGGCTGGTGACTCATAAGCCAGGATGCTTTGGGGAGAGATTAGACCAAAGAGCAGGAAGCAGGGGTAGCTTCCGCTCTCAGTGGGAAGTGCGTGAAGACCACCAGAGGACTTGGAGGGTTGAGGCCCAAGCTCCAAGACCCCAGGCTGGCTTCCAGGGAATAAGAGGTGATTATCAGCATTGGAGTTGTGCAGTTCCCATGTCAATCCACCCTTCCAGCAGCCCTGGGGTGCAGGTAGGTCTATGGAGAACAAAGGGTCCGATGATGCAGGACTCTGTCCAAGTTCATTCATGACCTAGTCTGCCTTCTGACCCAAGGCCTAGCGGAGAGACATGGAGAATACAAAGCTGTCAGGATGGAAGGTTTGGGGACACTCACAGGGGAGCAGTGGAGAAGCCAAAGCTTGGTGACCTGAGGGCCTTCCCACCCCAAGGCCCTGAGGAGCACCTGTCACCCTGACCCAGCATCTCCAGTACCCCAGGGGGCTGTACCTGTGGGTCATCAGGAGGCTTGGTGGCCATTGGGACAGAGCTCAGATCCACCGTGGTCTCATGATAATGTCCAAGGTTTGATCTCTCAACCTGGAAATGTGCTCCCTGGTACAGGTGCAGTGAAACCAAGGGTCTCAAGAGGGGAGATACCCAAGGCGGTCTGACTGGGCCCAGATTAAAGACTACATCCTGGTAAATACAGAGGCGGGAGGGCGAGGGTCAGATGCGGAGACGGGAAGCTGGGGGCCGGGGTGGCCGCAGATGCTGGAAGAGGCACTCCCCTGGAGCCTCCAAGAGGAAGGCAACGCTACCTTGGTTTTGACCCATGAAGATTCACTGTGGGCTTCTGGCCTTTAGGGCTTTAGGGAAACAGATCCATGCTGTTCTGTGCATGCTTAGTTTGTGCTCTGTGCTGCAGCAGCCCCAGACTCCAGAATAGTCCAGAACTTTCTTAGTCATCGCTAGCTATGTCTCTTTTCCTTTTGGTGTTTCATCTACAAAGGTTATTCACAAAAATGTGAAAGCCCAGAAAGCTTTTGGGCTAGTCTTGGGGGGCGCTGGGGAATGTCATGGTTCCCAACCCAGCTTGAGGGCAGAATCGCAGGGGCTAGCTGAGCCCTGGGCCCAGTGGGAGGGAAGGAAGTCAAGCCGCCCCAGGCACTTGGGGAAACAGAGTTCAGAGGAACGTTTCGCCAAGCAGCAGCAGGTGTCACAGGGTCCCTAAAAGCTCCAGGAGCCGACACCTAAGCCCAGGGTTCCCGTGTGCACAGCTGGGATTCAGGAACCCCAATGAGTGGGGCCCAGCGAACAAACTCAGCCTTGACCCTTGCCCACCTTGGTGGAGGCCCTGGTGCTAGCTGCTCCGAGGCTGCCCAGCAGCTGGCAGGCCTGGAGGCCGGGCTGTGGTTAATCAGTAAGGCTGTGTTTGCCTGGCTTGGCTCTTGTGTGAGTCTACCACCCCTTGGCCTAATTATGAGGGTTTGCACTATCAGCATTTAACAAAGTGTAATGAGTAACCAGGGTCCTGAGGCCTCCACACCTGCCTTGTATAAACAAGCCCCGGATGGCCCCAATTTCTCTGAGGACTTTGGGCAGGGACAATTGCAGCCTCCCCCAGCTAAGCCTGGTCCCCAACTGCGGCACCGGAATACCACTCAATGCCTTTGAGTGTGGACCAGAATGCAACTGCGCCCACTCAGTGATGATCTGTAAGGGTGGGCGTCACCAACTTGAACATCCGAAATTTCAAATCTGAAATTCTGTGAACACTGGACAGATACCACTGGAGGGGGAAATTATACCCCTGGCCCCACAGGAAAGGCCATGATCAAAACACAGGGGCACTAAAAGTACAGTATGGAAGTACCTTTGCCCCAGGGGCAATAATAGACTAAGCCTCCACTTGTGGTCCTGGCATCCGATGTGGGTTCCAGTCTGTGCCCCAGCTGCTCTACTTCTGATCCAGCTCCCTACCTATGACCTAGGAAGGCAGTGGAGGATGCCCCAGGTCCTTGGAACCCTGATCCCTACTGGGAAACCCAGCATTATCTCCTAACTCCTGGCTTAGGATTGCAGCCAAGTGGGGAATGACCCAGTGAATGGAAAACCCCTCTCTCTGTCTCTCCTTCTTTTTCTGTTGTAATTTTGCCTTTTAAATAAAACTAAATATTGAAAATAAAATAAAATGCCCTATACACTCACGCTCTGTGTACCAGTTGTATATGAAACGCAGATGCATTTCCTCCAAAGCTCTGCAACCTGCAGTGCTTCCCGTGGAATGGGAATAATCAACCTGCAATGGGAAGAAAGGCAGGGGAGAGTTCGGCAGATGCTGTAGGACCCCCTCACCCTCCTTCCATGGACCCCAACATTTTCAGAGACCCAGGGACTTTAAGAGAGGACAGGCAGGTGAGAGCTGCATTTAAGGTGAGTGTGGCACAGGGAGTATGGCCCAGTGAAGTGGGTTTAGACCCGGTTCCAGGCTGTGTGTGTAGCATAATGTAAGATGCTAAGGCCTGGGCATCCTGCTGGGCATCCTTGGGCACGTGACCAGCTATGCTAACGTCTCAGTTTCCACATCTCAAGAATGAACAACAACTTTCAGGATCATGGAGAAGACCCAATGAGATGATTTATAGAAAGCTGGGTCCTGGTTGGTTGTTCCAGAAGCTTCTTCTAGGTCTTGCATATGAGTGCAGGGGTCCAAGGACTTGGGTTATCCTCCAGTGCTTTCCCAGGCCATTAGCATAGAGCTGGATCAGAAATAAAGAAGCTTGAACCGGTGCCCATAGGGGATGCCAACATGGCAGGCAAAGCCTTAACACACTACACCATGGTGCCAGCTTCCTGTTTTTTGTTTTGTTTTGTTTTTATTCTTACAAATACCATTTCATTGGTGGCTTCCCTCATGCAGATGTTTCTTTTGCATTTCTGTTTACCAGTTTGATTCCCTGGAAGCCACATTAGTGGGTAAGAATGTAAGAAGTTTGGAAAGAGATACACAAAGCTATGTTGATTTCTAGAAAATTTATCCCAATTCAAGAGCAATGGGTATTATTTTAACTTCCTGAACTTGCTATGTAACCAGTGTGTGAGCCTTCGGCTGCCAGCAGAGCAGGTGCTTGTCTGTTACTTCCTGAGCTCCTGCTGCCCTTGGTACCCAGAGGACTGAGACCATGCAGACCTCAGTCAGGTGCTGGCTCTGGAGATGCCCTTGGTCGTCATGCCTGGACAGCCACCCCCTGCCCCTGGGGTCCAACCCTCTGGGTGCCCCCCGCTGCCCAGCTCTCATGGAACCGGATTACAACTGCACCACAGGAATTGCTGGAAGAGTTGCCGGGGGGTTCCAGGAGGACCTGGCACCAGCCAAAGCTTTCCGGGAAAAACCACAGCCCACCTGGTTAGTGCCTGAGGCTGACTTGGCACTTGGACACCCATCTCCCTGCCTCAGTGGGAGGCCAGCACTGGGGGGAGTGGGAGTGGAAGTTGGGGAGGAAGATCTGGGAAGGAGGCAGGGTGCAGCAGGGCTGGCAGCAGAGCTGCCTCCTAGCTCCTCTGGCTTCAGGCTGAGCCTCTGCAACCCCGGCTGTGTTCCTCTTTCCTGCTGGGAGAGACGAAGACAGAGGGACTGGACTGAAGAGGGAACTAAGCTCATTCTAGATTCATCTCTGAATTGGCACTGGAACACTTCGCCACTGGGCGCCTGGCCTGTAGAGCGAGCCGTCCTTCTCTGGTGGTCTTCTATTCCAGGGAGTAACTGGGGGCAGGCTTTGGAGCTGAAGGTCCTGGGTTCAGTCCCCGCTCAGCAATGACAATTGACACCTGGCAGCTTCCTGCCTTTTTTTTGCATGCTAAGAACCTGACAGCAGCACAAGCACATGGGGCATTGTGGGACAGTGACATAGCCCATCACTTGGGGCACTGGCAGCCCATTCCTGAGTGCCAGGGATGGAGCCCCGCCCCCACTTCAAATCCAGCTTCCTACTCATTTTGCCTGGGAAGCAGCAGCTGATGGCTCACGTGTTTGGGTTCCTACCAACCACATTGGGCACCTGGATGGAGTTCCTGGCTCCCAGCTTCAGCCTGGCCCAGTCCTGGCTCTTGTAGGCATTTGGGGAGTGAACTTGAAGTTAGAAAATTTCTCTCTTCTCTCCTGCTTTTTCTGCCACTCTGCCTCTTTTTAAAATTTATTTTATTATTATTGCAACATCAGATATACAGTAAGGAGGAGAGACAGAAAGGAAGATCTTCCACCCATGAATTTTCTCCCTCAGCAGCCACAACGGCCAGAGCTATACCAATCTGAAGTCTGCCTCCTCTGGGTCTCCCAGGCCGGTGCAGGGTCCCAGGGCCTTGGGCTGTCTTTGACTGCTTTCCCAGGCCACAAGCAGGGAGCTGGATGGGAAGCAGGGCTGCCGGGATTAGAACCGGCGCCCATATGGGATCCCGGCACGTTCAAGGTGAGGACTTTAGCTGCTAGACTCCCGGCCTAGGCCCACCACTCTGTCTTAAATAAATAATTCGCTGAGAAGTAAAGGGCATAGATGTATAATCTTAGAATTCCAGGAGTCAGGTGTTCTCAGGGCACGTTGCCCCTGGAGGGCCTGTACAGAGCTTCGCTTCCTCTTGGTTTCCAGGGTCTAGAAACTGCCTGAATTCCCCAGCTCCTGGCTCTTCCCACATCTATAAAATCAGAAATCATCAGGCTTCCTTGGCAGACTCCTCTGCCTCCCTTGTCTTTTCTCAAGCACCTCTACGATCAACTTGGTCCCATCTGGATAACCCAGGACACTTCCCCTGTGTGAAACCCTTCACTTAGTCATACCTACAGAGCCATGTTTGCCTACGTAGATTATGGGAATGAAGACACAGACATCTTGAAGGAGCATCACTCCGTCACACACACCAAGGACTCTAGTACCGGACATGGGTGGCCTAAGAAGTGGCTAAACCCATTGCACCACAACACTGGTTCCACACAAACACCATTGTACCACAGCACCCTTCCCACGTTATCACATTTTAGTACATTTGAGAAGTATCTGTTCTTTGCCAAGTGCAGTCTCTTTCTGAGCTGGACATAATCTGTCTGGATTCTCAAGACATTCATAGGGTGGTTCAGATGACGATTAGATAAACAAAGAGGATGTAATTCTATACAGAGACAAAAGTGGGGGACCGGCTCAGCGGTTCAAAAGGCTAGCACAATGGCTCTGCCTGCAATTGCCAGGATCCCATATGGGCACTAATTCATGTCCCAGTTGCTGCATTTCCCATCCAGCTCCTTGCTTATGGCCTGGGAAAATAGTGGAGGATGGCCTAGGTCCTTGGGTCCTCACTCCCCCATGGGAGACCTGGAAGAGACTCCTGGCTCCTTGCTTCAAATCAGCTCAGTTCTAGCCATTGTGGCCATTTGGAGAGTGAACCAGCAGTGGAAAATCTTCACTCTGTCTCTCCTTCTCTTTTAAAATATGCCTTTCCAATAAAATAAATAAATCTTTTAAAAAATTTAAAAAAATATAGAAAAGGGTTGACAAAAAGAGTAGATGAAGAGCTCTGAGAGAGACCAAGTTCCACACAGAAGGGGCAAAAACATGGAGGTGGCAAGGTGGCAAAGATGGCCAAGGCGCACGGTCCATGCCATTCCAACCCAGAGCAGTACACACACACCATGAACTGAAGAAGGAGCGTAGGAAAGACGAAACCAGGTCCTGGAGCACATTCTGTGTCACAAATGAAGGGTCTGAAGTTTATCTGGCAGGCCTGGAGAGAAGGTGAAGGGTTGAAAGCACCTGCGACATGACTATACCTCTATTTTACAAGGATGGCATGAAGTGTGACTTGTAGAGGGTGGTGCAACACAAGAGGATGGGGTGTTGCGGTTGGCAGCACTACTGATAAACAATACAATACCAAACCCTCGAAATATCAGTCCGTTTCTCTAGGCAGACTATGTGGTGCAAGCAATTTGACTGTGTCTTTATTTAGAAGTCTTTTTAACAAACCGTGTGAAATAGGCTGGCGGGTTATACTCACCTCTGAAAAAAGCAAAACCACGTCTTACTAAGGTCAATGAGTCTCCTCAAGGCCAGAACTAATAGGGGACTGAATGGAAAGTGGAGCCCCCATATTCAAAGTCATAACCCACAGGGTCACCTCCCCAGCAGGGGACATCAGATTTGGGATTTTTACTTTAGGCATCTATCTTCAGAATGCACACATCAAAATATGCCAAGATGGATACACTAGCCAACTCAGACCTCACGGTAGGGGACATTTGGAGGTCACAGTCAGCCCTCACACTGCTGAGCCCAGGAATCCCAAGGTGGAGGCAGACTTGAGAAGGTTTGGACTCAGTAGAAACCCATCCGTCTGGCCCGAGAGACCAAGAATTGCCGAACAAATAGAAGCGAAGGAAGAGAGAAGAAAGGCGGAAGGGAGTCTCACTCTTGCTTAGAATTGCATGCACGGAATACATGATATCTCTTCTCTTTACGTGAATTTAAGACAGTGCAATTTGGTGAAAAAACGAATTATAGCTGCACAATGGATAACTAAGATTTTCCTGGAAAGCATTGTGGCATCAAGCTAAGAAGGTTCTGCCTTGCAAAACAAACTTCATCAAAGTGAAGAGGCAACTGACAGAATGGGAGAAAATGTTTGCAACCTATGCAGATGATAGAGGGTTAATACAATCTCTACAGAGCTTCAGAAACTCAGCAACAAGACAATTCCGTTAGAAATGGGTGTTTTTTTACAGGATGGTATTCGATTGCTGACAGACATGTGAAAAAATGCTCAGGATCACTAGCTATTGGGTAAAAACAAGTGAAAATCACAATGAGGTCTCACCTCACCCCAATTAGAATGGCCATCACACAGATGTCAGAAAACAATAAACAGGACAAGGACGTAGAGAAAAAGGCCTTCTGGCCCACTGTTGAGGGGGGGTGGGAATAGCAAGCTAGTACAAATATTATGGAGGAAAGTTTGGAGAAGTCTCAGAAATCTAAAATTAGATCAACCATGTGACACAGCCATTCCGCTACCTGGAACTGATCCAAATGAAATGAAATCAGCATACACACATGTTATTTGTACCCCTGTGTTCATAGCAGCTCAGTTAGAATAAATAAGATGTGATATCAGCTCAGACATCCACCAATGAATAATTAAAGAAAATGTGCTATTTTATGAAATGTTACTCAATCATAAAAAAATGGAAGTCTGTCTTTTGCAACAAAATGGATGCAAATGTAAACTATTATGCTTAGTGGAATAAACCAATCCCCAAAAGACAAGTATTGTGCTTTTCCTGATTCGTGGTAACCGACAGATAGAGTACCAAAAATATCATCTATGTAAGCGAAACTGGCCTTTTAAGATTGGATTATTGTTTACAGCCCTTAACTACACACTTGAGACACAGTTGCTGCTTTTTTTTCTACTTGCTACTTACTGAATTCCTTGCCTAATGGAGTGTTAAGCCTGTCATTGTGAAGCCAACTGAAGTAATTTCAATTGTGGAAAAAAAATGTCAGAAGGGAGGAGGGTAAGAAGGGGCTGTAGGAAGACAGGGAAGTGGGGGTGGACTGGGGGTGTCACGCTGCTCCTGCATCTGTATCATGGAAGGCATAAATTTGTTCATTGTGTGTAATAATTCTAAAAAAAAAGAAAATGACCTATGCTTGGATTTCAAAATGTGTTTACCCTCAAATAAATTTACCCTGTAATTCTATTTTCCATGTTTCCAGAAATACCTTGGCATAACACCTACGTTCCTTTTGTTTAGAGACAGGTCCCAGCATTTGCTTTGTGACTTCTCCCATTTACCTGGTTATTATTCCCCTGGAGCGGTGCCTGTTTCAGAGCAGGTGCTCAGTGGAGACAGGCTGAGGGGATGACAGAGGCAACTGAACAGAGATGACAGACTCTAGATCACCAGAACAGCCTCTGCTTTGAGAGAATGAAAGCAAAACTCATTTATTGAACTTGTTCATAGCAAAAGAAAAGCTATGTTGTAAAGGCTTTCTCCACCAAATTTTAAATACACATACAGTGTATTTTTTAGTGTTTTTTTTTGTTTGTTTGTTGGCTTGATTCCAAGGTCAAGCAGTCCATATACTTCACTCTGTGTAGAACAGAGAAGGCTCTGCTGTGATGGGTGCCGCTGGCCTTCTTGGCTCACCATCTGGTTGTTGCACCAGGTATGGTCTGGTCTTACTCTTCCATTTCAGGCAGTAGGCACTGTCTCTGAGCCACGGGTCTGGAGTGTTTGGAGTGACTGGGACGTTGCCTGGGACTCAGTACTCCTCCCTGGGCGATTTCCCCCCTCGAAGTTCTGTGTGCTGACAGCTGTTACCATCCCTGCAGGAATATTGAAAGTGTGGAAGCAGAGGTGGAACCTGGGGCAGGTTCAGGCTCAATTTCCCAAGACTCAGACACTGACATGGGAATGAGAGCACAGCTGGCTCATGAAAGTGTCGGAAGTATGGTGCCCAGGACTCCAACCCAAGAGGTGGTTCCTAGAGACTGCCGAAAGCCGAGACCCACCAGCTCCCGGCTGTGCCTTGGCGCAAGTTGGGTAAGTCCCTACTCAGGGCCTCACAGGGCATGTGAGGCAGGAAGCGCCTATCGGGCAATGTGGAAAGAGCATGATGCATTACCCTGGCTGTGAGTGGGTGGGTGGGGGGGGGGGTAGTTGGAAATGGGAGGGTGTTAAGTGGACGGAACAAGACAGATTGGCATGGCAGTGTTGGGGGGGCAGATTATATGTGGCAGAATGGGGAGGGATCAGCGTGGCTGTGTGTGTAAGGGGGTGGGCAGAACATGGATGGATCAGTGTGGCTGTGTGTGTAAGGGGGTGGGCAGAACAGGGAGGGATCAGTGTGGCTGTGTGTGGAGGGTGTGAACACAGGGTCTCCCCGTGATGCCTCGTGATGCTGTTGCCTGGGGGTGGGCCCTGCCAGGGGCTGTATCATCTCATCCCAGCCTCAGGTCGGCTGTCCCACAGGAGCCCATTGTGAGCCGCGCGTCTTTCTCCCCCATAGGTGTCACCCATGCAGTCCGACAGGGAGAAGCTCTCCTCCCTGCCAGAGCTCCTGCACACACGTGGTTTTTCTCTTTCCTTTTTATGATCCTAAATAGAAGTGTGCCCCTGTGTAAAGTCTGCAGAAGGTAAAAATAGGGAAAGGAAGGAACTCCTGTCTGAAATCCCACGAGCACTGTTAGGTTTTGATCATGCACCTTTTCAGATTATTTGCATTGCATCCATTTTTATGTAATTGCACACACATGTAACATAAAAACACAGGCACAGATTTATCCAGCCTTTTTTTTTTTCTTTTTCTTTTTCCTATCGCATCCTCAGTACTTTGATTTTTCTGCTGGGTGAACATGTCTGCGGTTGGTCTGTGTGCATGACCGCTGGCCTTCAGGGCCGTATCAGCTGTTGGCCATCAACATGGACCCTCTGAGGGCAACTCCCGCGCCCAAGGCCGTGCTCACAGCTCAGACGGTTGCTCTGGGATGCCGTAATGACTCCGAAATGACAGAGTGAAAGGAAGTGTGCCGGCCTCCGACTGAAGGCTGAGGAGGATGGAAGTCACAGCGCATGGCCAACTGTGCCAGAAATTTCCCTGAGGGCAAGAGGTCATTGCACACTTCCATATGAGCTTCTGTTAAAGGAAAAAAAAAAAGTTAAGAGAGTGTAAGCAATAGTGACAGCCTGAGGGAAAGGAGAGAGCATTTGTGTTTCTCAACATTTTATTTATTGCGTGGCAAATAGTGACAAGATTGTTTAGAGATGACATCTTTGTTTTTGGCAATGAACCCCGATTTCCTCAGCGGATACATTGTTGATGAGCAAAAAAACTACATTCCCAGTCTGCCTTCACAACTGGTGGGATCACGTGAAGAGAGCAGAGTGTATATAGAACGTCAGACTGTTGTGATGCTCCCGTGAGGGTTTGTGAATGACATGGGAACTGGATGGGAACACATCACATACAAGGACAGCGTCTCTTCCTTGTTCATTGGAAGATTCTCAAAAGGTGAGAAACACCAGCCGCCCTCCCGTCAAGCTCCAGCGGCCACAGGGACAGGGTTCTCCCGGGAGCCACGGGAGCTGGGAAGTTCCCTTCCCTACTGAGTCTCTCTTGAGCTCTGGCCTGAATTCATTGTGTGGCAGCTTTGTGGGACCCTGAAGAGAATACTCAGCATGGCCATGCCTAGACTAATTGATGCTAAGTTAGTGGAAATTTGTTAGACAGCAACGGAAAACAGGCATAGTAGTTTCGGAAAGTTGCCTTGAATAAAGCTAATCGCTCCTTCCAATCAGAAGTCTCTTGCTGGGGACCTGGATTGTTGTGGCTGGAGCCACAGCAGCCATCTTGGCCCATGGGAACTCAGGAAGGCAAGCTGTGTAGATGACAAAACACAACAGCCACCTAAAGGGAGCAGGGACTATCCAACAGCTGACAAAGTGGAGTGAAATTCAAAACCTGCCCAAGGATCCATGGAGGACATCGTATGATGAGAACGGGTCCAGTTCACTAGAGAGACATAACAATTTTCAATATTCATGTGTCAAGCAACAGAGTTTCTAAATATCTGAAGCCAGCACTGACAGAAATATAGGGAAAAATTTTAGTGCCAGAACTAAGGCTTGAAATCCTGGGAAACAGGTGTCTACATTAAGGAAGAAGATAGTGAGGTTGGCGTTGTGCGGCCGTGGGCAAAGCCTCTGCCTGCAGTGCTGGCGTCCTGTGCTGGCGTCCTTTGAGTCCTGACTGTTACACTTCCAGTGGCTGATAAAAGCATCAGGAGGCCTAAGTGCTTGAGCCAGAGCTTCCTCCAGGTCTCTCTCTGTCTCTCCCTCTCTCACTGTAACTCTGACTTTTAAAACAAATAAGCAAATCTTAAAAACAAAACAATGAGTTAGTAATCACAGTTAACCTCTGTAACTGTGAATGCAAAGGTCATGGATTCAATCAAGCATGGAATCAACGTTTTCAAAAAATCTTGCCTGTGTTGAATAGGTATCGAATTTTTTCTCATTAATATTTACTAAAATATATACATGTATACGCATACCCATATAAACAAGTGTTTATATATCATCATGCTTACATTGTATTAAGAAGTTTTAAATTTTTCAAAAATTATTACTTGCCATAAAGACAGAGAGAGAGAGCGCTTGCAAGGTCCTGGCTGTCACAGTGGGCAGGGCTGGGCCAGCCCCGAGCCAAGAGCTGCGGAAGATACACATTGTATCTTCCACGGAACACATTGCCTGCTGCCATCACTGTGGTGTCCCTGTGGGACGCTGGAGTCTGGAGCCAGAGCGGAGATTTGAACTCAGGCAATCCAAAGGGGGACGTGAGCATCTTAACCTCTAGGCAGCACACCTGCCCCTGGAAGTAGCTCAGCAATGACGTGCAGTATGCTGAAGGATGCGTACGGCTTATATGCAATCTTCCAGAAGAAACTCAGGCACGTGTGGTTGTGGTGTGTTGAGAGTCTTGCAAGCAATGCCCAGTAGACAGTGAGGAGTGATGGCGTGATGTTAACGTGTGAGGACAGCAGGCACGGCTCCAAGCCCCCTAACAGCTCCTCCACATTTCCCCTACCATCTGAAAGAGCAATAGTATTTCTTCCACCAGAATGATGAGAACCCAGGCATGATCTCTCAGCTCAGGGCAGCTTGGCAGTCAGGAGACCCCAGAGGCCCAGGAGCAGGGTGCAGGGGAGAGTGGAGGGGGTGAGGTAACAGACAAGAGACATGCGCCCAAGCACAAACAACAGGCTCCAGGCCTCACTGTACCAGGCCGCCTGTTGGGCCACAGGGTACCAGAGGGCACCGGCAGGTCCCTGACTTGTACAAACATCCCTGGAGGAGACAGATCTGTCCACCCCAAGGATGTTGCACCCCCACTACACAGCTGAGCACCAGCCAGAGAGGGAGTGGCTCCCCAAAGGGCAAGCAAAGCGTGGGTGGCGCTGGAACTTGCACTTGAACACAGTGTTTTTCCTCCGGATCTCCCTAACGATTGTCATTGTTCAGCTCGGGAGAGGATGTCCACTGCGGAGTCACCACATGGCCGTCCATGGCTCACACCCAGAGGTGGAGACCTGAGAGGAAGGTGAACCTGCCACCGACCCCCCCAGGGGCTCCCACTTGACAGGGACAAGTTAACGAAGGCCAGCCTCTTGGCACCAGGACTGCGTCCGGGCAATGGGAGCAGAAATAAGGCAAAGCATCTTCACACGTGCTCTCTGCACCCCACACTCCTGCACAGCTGCTTCGCTTTCTCTCTCCAACTCCCCAAGTCATCAACTGGGATGGCCTCGGAGATCTCCCAGCTCCCATCAAGCACGGGATGGTGGCCAGCCCTCTCAGACTGCTGGGACGTCTCCAGACTCCCCTGGCTTGAAAGCAGCTTTAAAAACCTGAAAGAGAGAAATAGAGAGAGAGAGAGAGAGAGAGAGAGAGAGAGAGAGAGAGTGTGTGTGTGTGTGTGTGTGTGTGTGCGCGTGCGCGTGCGCACGCGCCATCCAGCACAATAATATCCCTGAGTACACCCAATCCAAACACATTGTGAACTGCACACGGTTCATTACCTCTGATGAGTCAGCTGTGACAAACTGAGGATGAACTAAACAGCCCAAAGGGCACTGACCAGGGGACCTAGCCGGACACGCACACCAGGAAGAATGCATGGAGCACAGCCAGATGGTAGCCAATAGCACAGGCACTGCCACCGCAGGAAGCTCCCAGTGCCAGGCAGGGCTGGGTCCTCAGGACCCGCTTCAGGGTCCTTGGTGCCACAATGAGCACCCCCAGCAGAGGAGTGGTGTGACACTCAGTTATCCTGCATGATTCTGCAGCCCAGCCTGCCCCACCATGGTGGCATCAGCTGTGCTCCTGCTATGGGCTACAGGGGGAGGCAGATAAACCCTCCCTTGGCTCCTGGCCCCCACGCCTCAGCCTTTGCTTCGTGTACCACATCATCTCCCTCCACTGTCTCAGCCTGTTTCACCAGCACAGCCCAGACAATAGCCCTGTCCACTGGGGTCTCCTGGTTGCGTGTGAAACCTGCCCCACCCCTCCCCAATGCAATGTGTCAGAGGAGGAGCCTCTGGGTGGTGATGGGGTCACGAGAGCACCACCCTCGTAGGTGGGATTGTGTCTTTATAATCAGAGAGGCCCTTTGGAACTGGGACAATGCCTCTCACCAGGTGAGAGCTGAGCCTGAAGGCCTCATCCATGGATCAGACAGCAGGGTGGTCAACAGACCCCCAGCCTGCTGCCCTGGGCTTGCCATCTCAGCCCGTAGAGCTGTGGGCAAGAGATCTCCGCTATTCTCTAGTGCCCCAGTCACAGGTGACTGGTTAGAGCAACCACACAGGGCAAAGACACACGTGATGCTCAAAGCCAGCACCTGTGCAATATCGCAGGCACAGCAGGCCACGTTGAGGAGATGGCTGGAGCGAATGACCATTGTCCCTCCACCTCCTGGCAATCTATCACCTATCCCCTCCTGGTTCAGAGAGAAAGCTGGGGTCCCAAGAAAGTAGCATCTTGCCCAAGGTCACCAGTGAGGGAGCAGCTGGGCACACGTGGAGAAGCAAGGGTTCTGGATGACATCAGGCCTAGGGCTGGTGCAGGCAGTGCCGCTGAGCGGGAGGATGGCACCCACGGCTTCTGCCACCCTGTGCTCACTAGGGCTGACCACCTGTCCCTCCCAGGGCGGGCGGTGGTCCCTGAGCATGGCAGACACAGCACCTGGGTTCCACATTACAGTGCCTAGGTTGGTACCCAGTTCTGGCCCTGATTCCAGCTTCCTGCTGCCTCAGGCCTGGGAAGCAGCATTTGTGTGTCAGGTAACTGAGTCCCTTGTCAACACCTGGGAGACCCAGATCAATTTTCAGACATCCACCTTCACCAGCTCAGCCTCGGGCATCCCAGGCGCCTGAGGGGGGAAGTTACACAGAGCTTTCTCTATCTCTCTGTGGTGCCGGATAGATAGACAAGCGACACTTGACGTCCCGCCCCCCGCCCCCAGGCCAGGAGTTGTAGACCGGGAAAAGCCTAAATTCAGGGCCGGGGGCTGGCCTGCCCTGCCCGAGATACCCGCTGAGCAGGTCACTGGGCGCAGGGACCCAGCTGGCAAAGCCATTCAAACCCAAGCAGAATCCCAAACAAGCAGCAGGCTTCTCTCTGAGCGTTTCCTTCACTATTTTGTTTTCCATGAAATTCAAGGCTGGGTGGGTAAAGGAAGGAATGTGATATACTTGCTCAAGCCTGGAACTTTTCCCAGAGCCCTGGGGCCAGAGAGCCCAGGCATGCAGACACGCCCTCTCGGCTAGAAAGTTCTCAACCACCCTTCCAGCCCCCTCCCTTCTTGTTTGCACTAGGGGGAGGACCCTCCTGCCCCTTCCAGGATGGAATGGAGCAGGGGCCTTCACATGACTCCTAACTCTGTACCTTGCTGAGCTGGGAACACAGAGGTGGCAGCACAGAGAGGTCGAGCAACCTGCCTGAGGTCACACAGCAGGGAAGGAAGGCTCCAGAGAACCAAGTCAGTCATAGAGCCCTTAGGGTCGCCCTCCCCCTCCCTACCACGAGAAGACCCTCAGAACAGAGGTGGCCTTGGGCTCAAGAGTCCAGCCCCAAGGACAGGTCCATGGAGCTGGAAGGAGCCCCTGGTTTTCTACCCCAGACCCAAGAGCCTCTCTGCTCTCTGCTGGCCAGCAGTGACTTGAATTTCCCAACCAATGCTTTGCCACAAAATCAGCATCTCAGAGGTGCCCAGCGAGGGCTCAGCCACCCCGGGAGACTTCAGCCTGTGAGCCAAACCCGCTGTTTGGATGGTTGGCTTCCCAAACCTGCAGAGCAGTGTGCAGCCCACAGCCTTGCCCATCTGGACAATGAGAATGTTGGGATCAGGGAGAATTCCAGGCAGGGATCAAGGGCTAGAGCCCGCCTAGAAGTCAGCAGGAGGTTCAAGACTACAGGCTCTGCCAGTGAGGCCAGCCACCTTGTCCACAGGCCAGCATGGGTGAGTCCAGGGCTTGGGGCTTCTTCCAAGAGCCTCCTGCTGGAGTCCTGGCCCTTGGGGCCTGTGCCTCACACAGGTTGGAACCTTGGTGCCTTCACATGAGAGATCCCTGCATCTCTTTTGAAAGTGGTTTCTGAGCAGGGTAGGTGGGCAGGGCATGCCTTATGAGCCACAGGTCACAAAGCAAAATCTTCCAGGCCTGCAGCAGTCCTGGAGAGCGAGGAGGGTCATGCCTGCTTGGCGTCCTGCCAGTGCTGCCACCAGCAACTCCTTTCTCACCTCTAGGTTCTCTGCCAGCTGTTACAAAACAGCAGGACCCCAGCCACGGCCAATCCCAAGTGTGGTCGGTTGCCTGTGTGCCCTGGGCCGACAAGCCCTGGAGTCCTGGTTTCCACATCTGTTCACAGGCCTTGGGCCAGCTGTGACTAACACTGGCCTCTACCCAGTTTTCGCTGGAGGACGCTGGTAGTCAAGAAGGGGCTGCAAATGGGGCTTGGCTACCAGGGTCTGCAGTGCCTTCTGGCATGAGGGTTCAGGCTGTGGAAGGTGCTCAGGGTCCACAGTGTGGGCCACGGTCATTCGTGGGCATTTGCTGGGGTCTCAATGGAAACCTTTGGCAAGAGCCAGCCCCCCTCTCTAGAGTTTATTTTGGCAAAGCACCTGGGCAGATGTGGGGGTGCCAGGGCCCCATTCCTCTCTGAAGTTTCTGTGATGGACAATACAGATCAGCAGGAACAGAGGCCCCCCACACGCAGTATACATCTGGGGGATGGCAGGGACGCCGATCCGGTGCTGGCGCTGCCATCTTCAAAGCGCAGAGGGAGGTGCTAACAGGAACAGAGGCCAGGCCAGGTCTATGCAAGTGGGGTGGGCCTGGGACAGAGCCAGGGGAGGGCCAGTCATCCCTGGGCACTGCCCTGAGTGTCTGTTGAGCCGCAGGATTTTTCGTTTCTGGGGAATCATTTTTCCTGGTTATTTAATAAGATTCCAAGTTGGGGGAAGAGCTATGGCAAAATAAGACAAATGTATTTCTTCCAAGTTTTTTTCATTCACAAAATATGAGAGTCAGCCCTGCCTCTCGTTGCCCCTCCCCTGGACACCCACATTGCAGGGCTTGGAGAGGCCTTGACTCTGAGTCCCCAGCTCAGCAGGTGAAGGCCACACACAGGGGAGTTATTTTCTGAGCCTGGGCACAGATGTGGGTAAGAATGCCAAGATGAGCGAGTCTTAAATGCAGTGACAGGGTGATGATCACAGGAGGACGGGGAGAAGCTGCCGAGGGGCTCCGAGGTCCACCCCCAGCTGCTGTGAATGAGGCGTGGGCAGGCTCCTCGGGGCTCCAGGAGGCACCGACCCTGCCCACACCACACGCCTGGCCTCCTGGGCTCCTCAACGCGCAACCACCTTTTAGCCACCTTTAGCCACCAGGCTGTGGTCACCTGCAGGGGCAGCCTGCCGAAGTGCAGAAATTGAGACCATTCAAATCACGCCCCTGGGGGTCTGGCCGGACTGGGGTTGTCTGGCCTGGGTCCTTAGGCCTGCCTGCAAGAATACATCCTGCTCAGCGAAAAAGGTGGAACAGTGGACACAGACCCTGATGCACATGGAAAATACAGCAAGCCATTGGGTTCCACAGAAGAAAAATAGAGCAAATTGGACCACTACCCCAGCCAAATGATGACAGCAAAAACCTGGGTGAATAGAGTCTCAAAGTCGACTGTGTCAGCCAGTGGACATTGGGAGGGTTCCTTTATGCTTGGATAGGCAAAATCGACCGCATTTCAGAACTATTCACTCAGGCAGAACCCATGGAACATGCACCACATCAGAACCCTGGGTTGATATCAGGTGGCTAGTCCTCATCCATGGGTACTGGAACATTTGGGAGGCTGGTCTGGCTTTCCCCTTTATTTCTCCCCTTCCCCCCAAAACAAGAAGAAATAGAAAATTTTGAAACAGTGATTTCACTCACTTTTCACTAATCTTTGATCCCTTTCACCTTGATCAGCCATGTAATCATCATGAAAAAAAAATCTACTGGCCCTAGCAGGTGTCCATCCTGTGGAGCGTGGATGATGGGCAATGGTCTCGGTAAGCTCCACGCTGCACAGTGTTGACTCCAATTCATCACCTCTGTTTACACTGCAAACATTCTCCAATCAAATGATCCACCCTCTGCTCTCCCGAGCTTTCCAGGTGGCCTCTGTAGATGGTCACTGAGTCTGTCCAGGCTGCTTGGCCTGGGAATGCATCGATGCCCCCACCATGAGGCACAGGGAGCTGCCTCACACCCAGGCCACAGTCGTGATGGTGAGTCCACGCGAGACCCGGAGCCGAGGTCAGCCAGCTGTGCTGTCCCCACTTCCCTGCCTCATGGATCCTCAGGGGTATTTGTAATTTTAGAGGCAGCCAGTTCATTACCATGTAGCTCACAATGGCTGCTCCAACGAGCCAGCCACGAGAGTGTGGCTTCAAAACCAGAAAGGGCAAAGGGAAGCAGGAATGAAGCATGGGCTCTCGTTTCGGTAGGTCAGGAGCCTGAGGTAGGACTTGCCGGCAGGCCCACTTGGTGAACTGGGGCTCTGCTAGCTGCTCTGGACATCTTAGTGTTGCTTTCTGTTCAGAACCGGCCAATGTCAGAGTTGGGCTCATTGACATGGCTTCAGCAGGAACAGCTCCACTCTGCCTCGATCTGATCCAAGGCGGACCAGAGCTGGAGCCTGCTTCTGATGATGACCACCTCTAAGTTTCATCTGCCAGCTGGTGGGTTTTGGGGTCACATGGTGATAGAGGACCAATGCGCTGTCTTAGGCCATCCAGCAATGGTCCTGGGTTTAAGTTCATGTTCACTGCTCTCTGAGTCTTCCCCCTAACATCTCTGGCAGCCCTGTGGTGTCTCTCAGAATCCATTCTTCCTTGTTTTCAGGTGATAGTTTGTACTTGGGCAGGAGGACACAGAGCTAACGTACACAGGTCCTTTGCAATGGGGTCGAAGGACTCTAGGGGCGATTTCACCTGCCACTCCCCCTGCTCTCTGCTGGTCACCTGCACTGAGGGTGTGAGCGGGAAACTGCTAGGATTTACACAGGATTTGGTTTTCGAACTCCAGCAGACATTTTATTTACCTATTTAGTTTGTAAAGATTTGCTTATTTACTCGAATGACGAAGAGCGATCTCTTCTGTCACCTGCTAATTCACTTCCTAGGTACTCTCGCCTATCTGTGCTGGGTCAGGCTGAAGCCAGGCATTCTGAACTGCTGCCTTTAGCATCTTGCAAACAGGGAGCCAGCGTTTACGTGGAGTAGCTGACTTGAGATGTAGGCATCCCAGGCAATGCCTTACCCTGCTGCACCACAATGCTAGCCTCTGATACACACATCTGAACTGCAGAACCATCAAGGTGGGAACTTAACCAAGTATGCTGTTTAGGGGAAGGGCATAGTGGGAGACAGTTATAAAAGTCAAGTGGGACTCAACCACTCGCTCAGCTTCCTGCGTCATTATATGATTTCCCGCCCCCGTGTTCCACACTCAACCACTGTCACCCTCAGCAGAAGCCAGACCAGTGGATCTATCCAGCCTTGAACACCACAATCACAAATTAAAAGCTGTTTCTTCCTAAAGTTAGTTGTCTCAGATGTTTTACTGACTGATACAGGAACGTAAGTAGGTCCCTTGGAACATGAGGGATAAGCTGCAACCTGGGAGAGAGGAGTAAGAGAAGAGCCTGCACTTTCATGACTGTGCAGCCTGGTGAGCTAGAAGTCTCGATTCCGATTGTTGTGGAATCGCCACATGAGCCCTGACCCACCCAGCAAATGCTCAAAGGAAGTACCCTCACCTTGGCTCATCTGCCTTACGTAAGCCGTTTTTACTCACCACTACAGCAGCCAACCCAACACACTTCCTAGGGCAGTTCATATGTTCTACTGCCCTGTGGCTAAGATGGCTCCAAACTTAGCATAGTTAGGGGCGTAGGCACAGCCATCTGTGTACCTGCCATGATTTGCCCACCCAAAATCCACCTCGTCTCATACAAAATTGCTATCATTGCTCAGAGTACCTAGGTAGCGCTCACCAAGCAGCAATTCATCCAGAAGAGCCCCCTGGATCCAAAAACCTGTGTGGGAAGCAAACGAGGCAAGCAGCATGAGCCAAGCACTTGGTTAAAGCCATCCCTTAATGACAAGGAGTCATCATGCAAATAAAGTCTTCCCAGGTGGCAGCTGTTACTACATGGGGGCCGGCAGGGTGCCAGAGCCGTGTGGCTGCTCATCACAGCCCAGAGTCTCCCCTAAAATGATTCAAGAATCTTGGACGACAAAGGCACAGCCAGCACCTCTTCCCTGTGTGATGTACAGACAGAAGTTCAAGTCCCTGATGATGCCTGAGCCACCACCTACAGAACTGCTCCCTGGGGAACCATCCCATCGCCACCACCAACATCTCCAGAGACTGCTTCATGGCGATCTCACAGTGATTCTTAGTAAAGCCAGGATGGTACCTTTGTTCCCATTTGACACAACAGTGCCCGATGCTCAGAGAGGCTGAGTGGCCACAGATCATACAGGTAACTAGAGGTGGTCAGGCTGAGATCTGAGACTCCTATCCCTAACTCCAGTGCATATGGTCCATCTCCACTGGGTTTATAAGTGAATGCAGTTTGCAAATGGGAAAACTGGACACGCAAACCTGTGGCTTGGTTTCTGAGGGTTCTTTAGAAGGCATATGATTTTAGCTGATGCCAGCTGCTCTAGTGAAACACTGAAGACTGGTCCACTTAGCACCAATGGGTACTGATTGCTTAGAGCAGTGGAGACTGGGGAGCCCAAGATTAAGGCACCAGCAGACACCTGGAGCTCTGGGTTCTGACCATAAGCCCTGGGAGACTGCGATAGCCACTGGGTTGCCTCATAGCAGCCCTGTCTGATACATTCTTCTCAAAGCCCACCTGTCGAGGATGCATGCCTGAACACAGCCACCAGCAGGATCAGGAGAACTCGGGCCGAAAGTGCCCGCACCCTGGTGAGGGGAAGCAGAAGCAAGGGGAAGGACTTGGCCACCTCCAATGGGCCAAGACCTCCGTGAGGCTGATCTATTGGTCTATTGGTTTCTCTCTCTCTCTCTCTCTAGTTTTCATGTGGCTGCCAGTCTTCCTTCTCCAGGAAGTGAAGTGTGGCTGCCAGGAGATGCGTCCCAGGCAAGCCACCCAGCCAAGGGCGTCAGGGAGAGGATTCCAGTGTTCGTGGCCAGGCTTTGCACCTCATATGCCTGCAAGACCTCTTAAGTGTTGCCTGCCCAGCTGTTTTGTTGAAGCTTCCATCTGTGTAACTCTCATCATTCCTGCTAACATATTTTGCTTACAGAGACTGCCGTGAACTCACCAGGACCCTCTGGGAAGTGACTATGTCAAGCAGACTAAAGCAGCAGGAGCTGCATCTTTGTTTTTGCTCTCACTGCTGCCTCTGAGAGAGAGAGTGAGAGAGACGGAAAGAGAATGAGAATGAGAGCGGGGTAGAGTGGGGGTGAGGAGCATTCATGGGAATGTGCATGTCTTGGAGCGAGGAATTTTTCCAGGCCAAACAAATCAATGTTGATAGCAGAAGCGCCCTTGCCATTGGCTGAGGGCAAGCCGCCCTCTCCCTCAGGCCGCTCTCTTTCCAGTTATTTCTCCCAGATGAGTTCTCAGCCCCTCCCACACGGTTCCCTCTCCTCGCTCAGAGCATTCCATAGAGGGGCTCGTGGTCAACCCTGAGTTCTTACATCACCCCGTGGCCAAGAGGTCTGATCATGAGCCTCATTAGGTGACATGTCCTTTCCCACCCCACCCTCTGGGGGTCAGGGGCCACTTCTTCCTCTTCTCTACATCCTTAGAGCCACGTGGGTTCTCTGTCTGACCGGTAGAATATTCCAGCAATGCCTGAGGGAGAAGAGGTCCAAAGAGATGGTTCCTTGTGTCTCTCTACCACCAGGACTCACCTTTGGGGTAACCCGACCATCTTTTGAGCAGGTGCAATGGTTTCCCAGGGCCCCCAAGAGTCAGAACTGATACCAGCGAGTGGAAATTGCATGGAATGGAGTTAGCATGCAGTGTAAGAAAGAACATTCTAGCACTCAGCGCTCTCTACAGGTGAGAAGAAAGGCGGGGCACACCCACGCAGAAAGGAGAACCTGCTCTGTAAGGATTCTCCTCCGATGCCTTCAGCAAGCATTTACCTCTGCCAACCTTGGAAACGTGGGGTGCAGGCCTCCGGTGATGAACAGGAGGGTTTGGCGGCATACAGGTGGCACCTTCCTCTATCAGCTTTGGCACTTCCTCTCTCAAGGCCCTTCCTGCCTCCACCACCAGAGGCAGCCATGACAATGCTGGCAAGAGACAGGAAGGCGTCAACTGCCATGGGCATCTTTGATGACAGTGAGGCTGTTGGTGTCCAGCATCTTTTGTGAAAAATATTTAGAAACTTCCTCTGATTTTACGAGGATATTGGTTAAGTGAATTATGTTGTGTACATTATGTTGCTTGATAGACTAATGTCAGAAAGATTCTGTGAGCGATTTGTGCACCCTGGCCTGGGAGCTGGCCTGGATACGCAATTACAAATGACTGCAGCGTGACACTGTCTGTTCTATGTGTCTGTGAAAATGCAACTTTACTATGAGACCAGGAGAGACAGTCACATTCACGCCGGCTATTTCAAGTTATCAAGTTAGATTAGACCCAGGTCCAAGACAACAGAAAACTAAAAAAATCAGTGACCAAGGCAGATAGATTTAGTTTTCTCTCATTAAGAAGAAATTCAGAAGCAGATATCCCAGGACTGTGCCTGCAGCTGTGTGGGTGATCATGTCCTGGCTTCCTGCTCCTGGTCCTCAGCAAGTGCCTTTGATCCTCAAGGCTACCTGTTGATGTTCTGGCCTCATGCCCAGGCAGGTGCATGTGACTCTGTTAGGGAGTCCTCCTACAAGTCCCACCAACCACACCTAACTGCAAGGGAGGCTGGGTAATGTAGTTTTTAAGCTGGTCACAAACACTATATAGTTCCCAATTGTGTGTGTGTGTTATATTTTAAGGTGTTCTAGTAGGAAATCCCAATTTTTTTAAACTAAAAAAAGGTCGGGGATTGAATATTGGGTAGCCCAGGAGCTTTCCCTGTCATGGAAAGACAAACGTTCAAAAGCACACAAACCAACCAACTCTGTTCCTTTGGCAAGGCTGCTCCTCCACCTTTGTGGAAGAGGGCTGTGAGAGGCAGGAGGGAGATGAACCTTCCCTGCAGGGTGCATTGCGGGGTCACCCAGGAAGCAAGTGCAAGTGTGAGATTCCCACCCAGCAGCTGCTTCCGAAGGGGGAAGACAGGGACTCACATTGTGGTCTTCAATCTCAAACTCAGCTGGGGCTAAATCCCCAACCTGGGCCACCAGTGAGGGCTGACCCCGCCCCATCCACTGGTCTCGGAGGGCCTCAGCTGGGGGCTGCCTGTTTGCCTCCCTGTGTGCCCCTGGTAGTGGCTGGCACCATGTTGCCTTGCTTTCTCCTCCCTCTACACTGCCCCCCACTTCTCCCTCTCTTCTCTCTCTTCCCCCATCTCCCATTCTGCATGGTGGATGAGCATGCACACGTGAACATTGGGACAAAGGAGAGGACAGGAACATTTGCAAACAGCAATTTTCATTATTTCTCTCGTCTCCTTTCAGAAGAGTGGGCAGGACACGCTAGCCCAGAGTTGAGTTCTACGTGGCCGCCTGGCTCCTCTCCCATTCTCATCAGGCTGACTTTCTGAGGTTGCCTCCAGGGGATCCCGTAACCTAGACACAGCTGGCCGCGAGGGAGACGCGAGTGCTGCGGGGTCGTGCCACACGCGTGTGCCATTCCAGCAGGGACACAGGCAGACACCAAAGGGGACACTGCATTCCTCCACCCTCCACCCTCGGCCAACCTGGGCTGTGCTGTCAGGGGGTCCCTGAAAGACAAGCACACTGGGGAAGCCAGACCCCTGTGGTGAAGAGGCTTCTGGAATGCTCTGCTTTGCTCCCTGGAAATTGCAGCCAGGATGCTGGCCATGCCCCTCCATCTGGGAGCCCTGAGATGGGGGCAGAGGGGTCACCAGACAGGGCTAAATTCCCAGATTCGCTCCTCACTGGCCATGGGCCCCTGGACCCGGGCCCTGGCACTGTTTTGTCATCTCTGCTCTGTGAGTGTGACATGTGAGTCCCCTTTTCCACCCTAAGACTGAAGTGTGAGAGAAAGCATCTTATGCATCTCAGGACCTTGAATTGCTGCAAGAAGTCAGAGAGGAAATAGTCACATCCAGCAAGGATCGCGCTCCTCCCAGCACCTGCTCGCGTCCCTGTGGGGAAGCTGGCTAGCCACTGGCTCATAGTCAGCATGCAGCAAGGCAGGAGAGGGCTCCTGCCCTAAGACAGACCAGACTCTTGGTTTAGCTGTGCCACTGACTGGCTGTGCAACCTTCAACAAGTTATATGGTCCTTCTTTGCCAGCTACAGCTTCTGTGTTCATAATGGGAGTAGTAGCAGTCATTGTCTATATGTTGATGGACTCCAAGTACTTGGAACAGTCATGCCATGCCATGAGCCCCTTGGTGTGGGTTGGGTTCTATTGTCACTCCTGGGGCTGCTCCCAGATGACATGGCTGCTTCTGGCAGAACTCAAAGAGGTGAGAAGACTGCCGGGGCCGACTCCACAGGCTTCCAAAACTATTGACTGGTTTGAACTTGATGTCGTGCTTGAACATTTTTGGGTGTTGGGTCTTGCAAGTTCTTGTTTCAAGCAAGTCCACCAGCAGCCATACCAGGAAGCTCTTTAGAGGAGCTGCACATAGCTTGCTGTGTTGACTGCACAACCAGCATTCTTTGATTCCCCCACTTAATCCTGTCTCCACAGCCTCACACGAGTGCTTGTCTCCAACCATCCCACCAGCAATCCTTGAACACACATGATTCTGGGGTGGCTGGATGGTGCTTGTTCTGGAGCTGGGCCACCTGCTCGGTGGCCTCGTTGCTGACTATCTCCTTGACTGGGGCTCTGTCATTTCCCCCTCTGGTCCTCAGCTTTCTCTTAGATTTGACAATGCCAGGAAGGGGCAGCAGCCACACCACCAGGGAAAGTACTAAAACCTGCCCGTGAAGGTGTTTCAGGCCAGGGACACCTGGCTTTACCGGCTCTCCCCTGCCTTTCGTCCCTGCATACTTGCAGAATCCCCCTTGGGAGACACTGCCTGGGGAAGGAAGCAGCTGTTTCCCAGAGCCACAGCTCTGGGTGTCAAGATCTCCAGTGCCTGGACTGGTCCTGGTGCACCTGCTTCCTTGGGTTTGTGAAGCTCAGTGCAGATGGCCACCCAGGGCGTCGCTCCTCCACTTGCTGCAGGAAAGCGAGACCCCTGGAGAGGACACAGACAGGAGGGCATGCAGCAGTGGGAAGTGTGAGAAGGGAGTGCTAGAGCAGTTCTGAACTGTCTCAGCCTTTCTGTTGCAGTGTCTAGAAGGGTCTGAGGATGGGTTCCTGAAGGATGCTGGTGCACGGGTCTTCACAGTAACATGCAGAAAGGGAAGCCCGGTGGCTCATGGCAGACCTCTCCTGACTCCCTCAAGGCCCACAAGCCACCCAGGAGCAGCCTCCTGCTGACTCTGCAGGTGCAGAGCACTCTCATGCCCTTCCTGCATCCGGAGCGGTCCCCATCGGCATTGCATTAACCCAGCACCAGCTACAAGTCTCAGTGCAGCGGCGCCGGTGGCCTGCCTTTCAGAAGCCCTGTCTGTGAAATGGGAGCAATGGCAACTCCTTGAGCTGTTCTTCTGAGAAGGAAGAGGGAACAGCAGAAACAGCTGGGCTCCTTTGGTCAGGCAGGGGCCTGAGTGTCCCCCAAGACTTCGAGGGACAGTTCTGCCTGCAGACAGAGTCAAGGCAGTGCAGCTGCTGAGCCTGGATCCTTGCCTGAGGCTGGGAAGCAGGAGCGTGCAGGAATCCAGATAGGCTCAGGTGCACAGGCAGCCGCGGTCCTTCCTTCCCTGTGGACAGGTGTCGTTCTCTGGAGCAGACCTGGACAGCCCCTTGGGGCTTCTTGAACTTGGCTTAAAACTAGAGATGAGCATCACTCTCTCTCTCACTCTCTCTCAATATTCTCGAAGCCTGGGGCTACCGGAGGCGCCTGGGGGGTGGGGGGAGCTGGGGCTGAACCCCACAGGAGGAGAAGGGAAATAAGCAGACAAACAAACCTGCAAACAAGGGCAGCATTTGTCAGGGAGAGAATGGGCCCATTCAGCCCACGGCCAGTGCTTCCTCCAGGCCTGGAGCCCAGCCGCGCTGCCCAGCACCTGTGAGCCCTGGCTGCTGTGCGGGGTTAGCGCCAGAATCCATCCCTCAGCCTGCAAGGCTGAGGGCAGAAGCCCTGCCCCCAACACTGCTGGGCAGACCCTGCTCCATGTCTCTCTGCTCTGGGGGTCCCCACTCTCTTTCTTTACCCCAGAAACCCCAGGGACAGTGGAGGAGCCCGGCTGAGAAGAAGCCATCTTGGGGCAGAGGGAGAAGAAAGCAAAGGAACATTGACTGGACCCTACTGTGTACCAGGCCCTGCCAGCCAATACTTCTAGCATGAGAGAAAGGAGGTGGGCCCAGAGTGGTAGCCTAGCAGCTAAAGTTCTCACCTTGGGTTGCACCAGGATCCCATCTGAGCACCGCTTCTAATCCTGTGGCGGCCCCACTTTCCAACCAGCTGCCTGCTTGCGGCCTGGGAAAGCAGTCAAGGACGGCCCAAAACCTTGGGACCCTGTACCTGTGTGAGAGATCTGAAAGAAGCTCCTGCCTCCTGGCTTCAGATTGGTGCAGCTCTGGCTGTTGTGGTCACTTGGGGAGTGAATCAAATGATGAAAGATCTTCCTCTCTGTCTCTCCTCCTCTCTGTATATCTGACTTTGCAATAAAAATAAAATATATCTAAAAAAAAAAAAAGGGGGGGGGACTTAGACCTCCCCCCGACCCCCCAGGGTTGTAACTGCGGTTGACAGGCTCCTGCACTGTGAAGGAGAGATGGCCTTTCAAGACACACATCCCACAGAACCAAGTGGGGCGCCCACTGGACACTGCACGGAGTGTGGTGTCCACAATGGGAACAGGGCCTCCTGCGGCTGGCTGGTGAACCAAGACTCACGTGCCCCCTGCAGCACTGCAGGGAAGCCCTGGGGAGAGCCCAGCCACGGCCCTCACGCTGCATCGGGACTGTTCTTGGGAACCCAAGTAAGAAATGAGACTCGCTAACAGTGCTCACGGCCCAGAGGCCCCTTCCCATGAGATGCCTGGGCTCCCAGGAGGCTGGGCTGTGGAATGTGGAACTAGGGGCTTTCAGGACGCAGTTAAGGTAAACCAAGGTCATCCAGCAGCCCCTAACCCAGTAGTAGGGTGTGGACTCCCCTGGAGGGAGGCGCGTGTGAGGTCGCGGGCAGAGAACAGTCAGACAGTACCTGTGGGAGACATGATCCCGTCAGTCACCACCTCATCTAACCCGAAGAGAAGCATGGAGATCGCAGCCATCCCAGCCATGCCGCCTGTGGGCCTTCCTCGTATGACACGTCCTGCTTTCTCCCATCTTATTGATGCAGAAGCAATGTCTCAGATTAAGCTACTTGTCCAAGATCACACAACTGAGATGTAGAGAGGAGTGGCAGGGTTTCAGATCGAACTTTGAGTCTATCACCTGCACTCTGCAGATTCTTTCTCTCTAAAATATTTGTTTATGTATTTATTTATTTATTTTACTTGAAAGGCAGAAAGAGAGAGAGAGAGATCTTCCATCCTCAGGTTCTCCCCGCAATGGCTGCTATGGCCAAGTGTGTGTCAGGCTGAAGGCAGGAGTCAAGCCTTCCATCTGGGTCTCACACATGGGCAGTGGGGACCCATGGGCTCTCCTCCGTTGCATTCCCAGGTGAGCAAGCTGGATCAGAAGTGCAGCAACCTGGACTCAAACTTGCAGAACACCGACATGCATACAGGCGGTGGCTTCACCCACTGTGCCAAACACCCACTCCAGGCTGAGCCTGCAGTGTTAGTGGGTCAAGAAGGGCCTGGAGCCCAAGCCTCTTGCACAGCCACAAACACAGACCCCGTAGAACCCCCAACCGGCCCCTGTCCGCGCCTGTAGGCCCGGCTACAGACATCTCTGTGTGTTCTGCTGTTTTGTAATTAGTATCACTGTTTGCAAGCAATGACCTTTGGAAAAGGGGAAAAATGCAAACCATTCCCAAACAACAAGCAGTCTGCCAGGGCAACCCTGGCGCAGGGGCCGGGCTTTCTCAGCAAAGGGCCAGAGAAGGGAGAGCTGGGGCCTTGAAGCCAGCCAGTCCCATCCCTACTGTTCAGCCGGGCCGACGCAGGCTGTAGGCCAACAGATGAGTGGGCTGGCTTCCAGTGACACTCTATTTATAGGCACCAACAGGGGAGTTTTGCATCCTTTCACATGTCACCAGTATCGATCTTCTGATTTTTTTTTTCTCAGCCATTTAAAAACATAACCGTTAGTCCTGGCAGATCGTCCCTATAAAAAGACACTCCAGGCCAGACTTGGGTTGCTCTGAATCGGCATATAGCATTTCTGGGAGGTGGGTTTTGAAGGGATCCAAACTGGGATCCAGCCTGTGCTACTCTGGGAAGGTGGAATGGGCGACTTAAGCGCTGTGACTCCATCTCTGCTTGATGGCCCAGGCTGCTCCTGCTGCCAGCGCTACCACTGGGGGTGAGGCGGATCTTCCCAGAGTGAGCTTGGGAGCCAAGTCCCACTGCCTTGGCCATGCTTCCCGGAACAAGGCACTTTCTCAGGCTAACACACAACAAGCTAGCCCAGAACAGACTGCTGAGCAGGTTGCGCTTCACATACCATGGGAATGCTGGGAGAACCCAGCTGGCCCCAGCCAACCACTGTATACGGGGTCCCCCTACAACAACTCCAGGGAGCTGGGCTGTGCAACAACTCAAGGAGATGACGGCTCAGAGAGATTGAGAACTTCCCCAAGGACATGCAGCTGTCAAATGACACCCCCAGACCCTACATCCAGGCCAAAGTGGTTTGAGATTAAAGGGTCCAGAGGGGAAATGACCGGATGCGCCTCTACCTGCTACTCTGGTCCTGTTCCTTCCCTGAAATCACCAGCTGAACTGTCAGTCTTGGTAATACCTTGCCAGTTACAAGGGGTGAATCAAGGGGTGCAGAATGAAGAGGGGTGAGCAAAGCAAGCCAATGGAGACTTCAGTGAGTGACAGAGATGCTGTTTACCAGGAGGGGTCCCCAACTGAGGGGCTGTCCAGGGAGTGCATATCAGTTGAACAATTCTCCTTGTGCAGGCTCATTTCTTTCTATTTGAAAGGCAGAGTTAGAACAAAGACAGAAGGACAGACTAAGATGTTCCATCCACTGGTTCACTCTTCAGGGAGCTGCAGTGGCTGAGCTGCGTCAAAATCAGGAGCCAAGAGTTTCTTCTGAGTCTTCCACCTGAGTGCAGAGACCCAAGGACTTTGGCCAGCCTCTACTGTTTTCCCAGGCACATTAGCAAAGAGTTGGATTGGAAGTGGAGCAGACAAGACCCAAACTGGTGCACGTACAGGATGCTGGGAGTGCAAATGGAGGCTCAACTTGCCATGCTACGGCACCAGCCTTGATTAACCTATTCTATTTTGTTGTGACTTGTCAGGGATCCACACTGCTTCTCTTATGTCCCCTGCACAGCGATCACAGTCTGATCAGTTAACATGTCACTTGTCGAACACATGGGAGATGCGACAGTTGAAGAGTGCAGTGGAAGTGGCTGATGAAAGCAGGTTGCGCCTCCCTGAGCAGGTGTGCTCTGGCATGATGCCACAGCCCAGTTGCTCACACACTTACCTGTGTGTGGGAGACCCACTGTCAGTCTCTCCCTTTTCCAATCAGGAGGAGCCAGATTTCAAATAAATACCTGGTTTCTTATTCCCACAAGGGTCTTTCCTAATTGCCTATTCATTCTTCTTCTTCTCTCTTTTTTTTTTTTAAAGATTTACTTATTTATTTGACAGGCAGAGTTACAGAAAGACAGGGAGAGGAAGAGAGAGAGAGAGAGAGAGAGATCTCCCATTCACTGGCTCACTCTCCAAGTGGCTGTAATGGCTGGAGCTGAGCTGGTCTGAAGCCAGGAGCTTTGTCTGGATATTCCACATGGTTGCAGGGCCTTCTTAAGCACTTGGGTCATCTGGCGAATTTCCCCAAATGCATAGCATGGAGCTGGATCAGATGTGGAGCCAGTTGTAGAACCGGCACCCACATGGGATATTGGTGCACCACAGTGCTGGCCCCCTGTTCACTCCTTTAACTCCTCATACCTGCAGCCATGGGTTGGCCCACTGCAGTCCATTTCTGGTACGATCATGGGAGCTTTGCCCAGAGAAGAGGCATTCTGCAGAGCCTTGCCACTAAGATCTCTTGCCAGCCAGAGAACTTACTAGAAAACATCATAATTTTCTCTCTGCCCACACAGATACACAGTCACAGAGGCGACAATGCACCTGCCAGGGTGCTTGGCGATATGTTTGCAGATCGTAACAGCTTGACATTACCCTGTGCCAGAGTAAGAGCTGCGTTCTCCAGCACTGGTCTCTGCTACCAGCAGACACCGTGACAACTGACCAAGCGACCCTTGATAGCATTGCAGGGAGATACAGTTTACTGAGAGGTAAGACTGACTATGGTACCACAGCTCTGGTGATTTCACATTTAAATGGGAAAAAGCATACATACATGGGATAAACGGACATGGAAACAATGCATAATGGGATTTTATAATCAAAATGGTGGCTCTCTTATTTTGGGATAGCTTAGTCATTCAACTAATATTTACTGAATTTATGACCCATTTATATGCTAGGAAACATAGTAAGTGCCGGGAATAAAGTAGTAAAAACTACAACAACAACAAAAAAGCCTGAGATGATGGTGACTCTTCATTTTAATAACTTTTTTTGCTCATCCACTGGCTCACTCACTAAAGGTCTGTCTGGGTTGGGGCCAAAGCCAGGAGCAGGGAACTCAGTGCAGGTCTCCTTCGTGGGTGACAAGAACCCGAGCAGAGGTCACTCCCAGGCTCAAGAGCTCCTAGTAGCCCCTGTGCCCAGCATCCTCCATGGGTACTCAGGACAGGAATGCTGCCCTCTTCACACCCTCTCCATGCTCTCCATGGAAGGCTGTTCACACCAAGAACCAGCCCCAGCGGCCAAGCCCTGCTCCGCTGCTGTCTGATTGGGCAGCTTCGGGCAGAAAGCAGAATCTGCCCAGCTCCTTGTCTCAGAGCTGAGAGCAAGGGACTCCAAGGTCAAGCCCCTTGGCCTCTCTGAACTTCAGGTTCTTGAGCTGAAATGTATTCATGCTGTTTATTTGAGAGAAGGGGGGGGAGGAATCTCATCCCCAGGTTCCCATCTCAAATTCCTGTGAGATGGGGCTCCGCCAAGCCACAGCAGGGCTCTGGCAACTTGGTCACTGAAACCAGGGTTGCTGTGGAGCAGAGCCGAGGGGGCTAAGGTGCTGCTGTGCCCCTGGCTTGATCCCCACTCCCGGCTCCTGACGCCAGGTTCTTGCGAAGGCTCTTCCTGGGAAGGCAACAATGATGGCTCAAGCTGGTGGTTTCCAGCCACCCTTGTGGGATACCTGGGGGACCTTCCTGGCTCCCAGCTCCTGCCCCGGCCCAGGCCGGGGTTGCTGCAGGCAAATCAGGAGCAAATCAGCCAGTAGGAGTCTCCTCTCTCTGTTTTGCAATAAAGAAGACATTTGAAATCAAATTAAAGGCAGTTCCTTCATTACAGGTTAAGCGCTCCATGGCCACAAGTGGCCAGTGACTTCATATTGAGAGTGATGTTCTAACTTCTTCCTCCCTCTTTCTTTCCTGCACATCCCTCAGACAGGGTCCCCGCCCCCGCGTAAGCTGTAGCTTTACCATGGAGATGCATAAGGTGAGGGCCTTGCCTAGGACTCAGCGTGTCTCTTGTCTCTCATTCCTTCCTGTGCCTCAGTTTCCCTGTCTGTAAGCTGGGCAGAGGGGAACCCAGCTCCATTTAGTCACACTCCTGGTGCAACATGTATGGTTGCCGGGGTGGTTCAAACTGAGCTGGCATTGACTCCCAGCACTTTGCACAAACATAGCTCTCCTCTGAGTCTCTGTTGTCCCTTGATGGGCCTAGCCAGAAACTTCTGCACAGCGACACACCAGTCCTGCAGTGAAGGGCCCCAGAGCAAGGAGAGGGCTGCATGGAGGTAGAGCAGGCCTGTGAGGTCCCCACTGACATGGGTGGGTGCAGGAGGGAGAGGCAGGAGCGGCCCCAGGGACAGTTTTTATGGTTGTGCAGGTGCAGGTCGTTGCCCGCGAGGAGCACGAGGTGCACGTCCCAGCCCTGGGGAGGGGTGGCTAGGCGCTGCATCTGGCAGGAGGCAGGCTCATGCGGTGCTGAGTCACCTCTCAGCCCTGAGGGATCCCGAGGAGGGGTGTGAGGCAGTGCACGTCCTGTTTGGTTAGGGAGGGGCAGAGACTTCCAGCCACGCTCTCTTCCCTTTTTGCCCTCAGTCTTTCCAGTTCCATCTGGCATCCACATCCCAGCCTGGGGCAATGGTCTTGGAGTTGGGGCTAGGCAATGACAAGCACCCCAGCCCAGGGAGCCTCCCTGGGACAAGGCCTCCCCATTTCCAGGCAATAGCTAAGGTTTCAAGGGCCCAAAAGCTTGTGGACCAAGAGACCGGCCTGAGCTGTCCACCACCAGGAGGCTCTGGGAGCAGCTGTGACTAATCAGAGAGAGACCACTGCATGGAAGGGGACAGGACCCTGACTGGTTCAAAGGGGGTCAGGGAAGGAGGGTCCAGTAGATGGGTTTGATCTGGCTAAACTGCTGACCCTGAGTCCTGTACCCAGCCACGAGTGCCTTTGTTCCTCCATCTGTATCTTGGATGGCAGCAGCGAGATGAACAGAGGGACACCGGCAGTGGTGGGGTCAGTTGTGGCTGCATGAATTTCCATGGGAGGTGCTGTTTAACCAAGGAACAGCTTTAGAGGGAGAGTGAGGCCCAGTGCACACCGGCCCCAACACTCCTGGGCCCTGCCTGGCCAACACGTGTCATCCCGAGAGGTGACATGCACTCAGCGTGAACTTCATCTCATGAAATCGCGCAATGACTCTGAGACGTCTGCTTTCTGTCGGGCAGGTGGGGTGGGGCAGAAGGAGGTGGAGAGGGAGAGACTTTGCCTGACACGGAAAGGAACAGGAAAGAAAGACACACTCACCCACGTGTACACCCTACTCTGATCGCGTTGTCAAAGTGCCTGTGCCCAGCCCTGCCTGAAGTTCGCATGTCTTCTGATTGGCCTGTGTATGTCCCTATGAACATAGACCGCTGGAGTTGGGCTGCCAACACCGTCCATAGGTAGAGGCCCTAAAAGCACCTGTAGGGGCTGGCGCTGCGGTGTGGTGAGTTAAGCTGATGCCTGCAGGGCCAGTATCCCCTATGGAAACTGGTTCCAGTCCTGGCTGCTCCACTTCTGATCCAGCTCTCCTCTTATGCATCTGAGCAAGCAGCAGAGGATGGCCCAAGTGCTTGGGCCTCTGCAGCCCCCTGGGAGACCCAAATGAAGACCTGGTTTGGGTCAGTCCCAGCCCCAGCTGTGGTGGCTGTTTGTGGATCTCACTCTCTGACTCTGTGACTCTCACTTTTAAATACATGAAATAAATCTTAAAGAGACACACACCTGTGACTCAGCGCCTCCCTTGGGAGAACTTGTACGTCACAGCCGTAGCACCACCCACGGCTTCTTCAATCCTCAGAATGATCGTGGAGCCATCTCAGGCTCCCCAGCTACCCCGGGCTGGCTCCCTCCCTCTCTCCCCTACCGCAGGGAGGTGATTTCTTGTTTCGAAGATTGTGCTATCACCCACACATCCATCTAGTCTGTGACACGCAGAGGGAGGGAGCCACGCATGCTGGCTTCGCATCTTCCTTTCTAGGCTTTTGCTGTGTTACTCGGGGAGGAAGAGACAGACAGGGAGGGAGGGAGTGTGTATCCTGCTGTCTTCCTAGTCCGACCCGGGACCCCAGGTCTGCTTCCATGTCATCATTGAGTCCTGCCGAGGTCCCTGGGGTTTGGCCATCACTAGTCTTGCACAGTGAAGAAGACAGAAGCTCCAGTGAGCCCAGTGGCTTGTCTCCTGTACATTACACAGTGCATCAGTGCCAAGGTCAGCCTCGGGCCCTGGTGCAGCCATACCTGGGCCTGCCCACAGCACCTGCCTCAGATGGCCACTCCCCTGCTACGGCCTCCTGGGTCAGTGGGGCACTGTAGCAGGGCTTCCCCCTCTGCCTCCATGGTACTCTCCTCTTCTACCTCTCTGCCACCTGTTACCCACTTACCATGCCCCTCCTTGCTCCACCCAGGCAGGCCTTCTACCCACCCTGCCCTTGACCTGTGATTGGGAAACCGTCCCTAACCTCACCCTAACTGGTGCTGGCAAGGACACAGGCTAGCACTGCAAAGCCCTCAGGTGCATTTGTGAATAAAGACAGCCAAGCTGGGGGTGAGGCCAGATTCTTCTCATGATGCTGCTCGGCACAGCGGCCAGGTCTTGGGAGAGGTGAGGCTGGTGGGCAAAGGCGAGTAGCACCCTTGGCTGTGACGTGACTCAGGCCTAGTGAGGCAGAGGAAACACTGGCCATGAGCGTGTTGGGTTGTTTTTTTTTTTTCCATTTTTTAATTATATTTTTGACACTCTTTACATAGTTAATTGGGGCATAATGATTCAGGGGCTACAGGAAAGTGGTTAAGACTATCATTTCCACACCTTTTTCTTTTTTCTATATCTGGGGTAAAGGGAGAACCTCCACCTAGTCTCCCACCCATCCCAGGTCCCGATGTGGGGCATGTTCTGAGGGTGTTGCCCAAGTGTTTTTGATAGTTTAACGTTATGAATTGTTGCCAATCTTGCCATTCCAAGCACGAAGAAATCGCTGCAGAATCTGTTGGTTGGCATAGTCCATCTTAGAGTCTCTGTTTGCCCTGTTTTTCACTTCCAACTGCCAACTACCCCAGCTGATTGATTTGTTGTAGTTGATTGATTTGTTCTGTCACCTGTCTTTTCATGGTTAGGGATCTGAGTCCGGCAGTTCAATTGGGGAGATCCCTAAAGAAACTTTGTCTGAGGTGAACCCAGACCAGGTTCTTGTGTGTAATTGCAAGTATGGGGCCCAGTACAGTCCATCGCCTCAGTCAGCTGGTGGTTGCAATTGCTGGGTTGGTTCTATTTCCAACCCTGTCTTCCACTGGAACCAAGGGTGTTGCAGTCCAGCCTGATTCTGCCCAGCACACACTCAGCCCTCACATAAACCAGTGGGAGCTGAGGCCTAGTTGGGGCGACCCACAATAACCCCCACCAGGCCTTCCCCCTATCCTGGTTCCTGTGCTTTCCATTATGTGTAGCACACTAGTCCAATCTGTCCCATATCTCATTCAGCTCTCATACATGTCAATGGGCACTGAAGCCTAGGTCAACCCAACCAGCTCCACTCTCCAGCCCATACACATGCTGTTGGGTGACCTCTTGTCTAGCCACCCCTGCCCCTGTCCTGGTTTTTGTGCCCTCCAGTGGGAGTGGTAATCCAAGAGGAAGGTACCCGCTATTTCCCTTCTAGGCCACTCTCACTACCAGATTAGGCACTGTCCAGGTGGTTCTGAAGTTTAACTTGATAGAACTAGCCCCCCAGTGCCAGCCTCTGCCAGCTGATACTGCGGCAAAGCCCAACCAACTCTCACCCACTCTATTTTATGCTTGCACCAGGAGGAATAATCAGCCCAGCCTGGCTTTTCCCTGATCTAGTGCATATGAGGCCCACAGGTGTTTACAGCCCTACCTAGTCTGGTCTGCCCCCATCCCAGCTCATGCTCTCCAGTGGGAGTAGCTGTCCAGCAGGGGAGCACCCCCATATTCCCCCTGCCGGCTCTGCCCCCTCCCTCCTGGTTTTCATATGCGCTGCTGGGTGCTGCGGCCACATCCGGTACAGGTCACCTTACCTTGGCAGTCCTTATTGTGCACTGGTTTTTGTTGCAACCAAACCTGGCTCGACCAACACTCTGTTCCAGTGCATGGATTTGCCAGTGGGTGATGTGAACTGGTTCAGCCTGGTCTGTCCCCGACCCATGCCAAATGTATGCCAGTGGGAAACTTTTCATGGCCTGTTCTGGGCTGTTTCCTATCAAGCTTCTTGAGCTTACCTGCAGGGACTGTGTCCTGCCAGAGGAGTTGCCCAGGCTCCTCCATCAGAACCTCTCCCAGTGCCAGAATTTGCGCATACCAGGGGGTCCATGAGCCAGTCCTACTCAGATCACTTCCTGTCCTAGTAGGAACAGTGGCCTTTCCTGACTGGCCTTCAACCCAATCTGATTCTTACTGTTGGATGTTTTAGCCCAGCCATGGCTCGTCCACACCCACATACAGCTCACACTTGGCTCAGCAGGGGCTGAGACTTAGCATAGTCCTTCCCACATCTACCCTGGTCTTCCAGAGCATCAGATGGTGTTGGAGTCTAGCCCAGATTGGTGCTTCCAGTCCCAGTCCACACTTGTGCCAAGGGAGACTACAACCGCATCCTAATCAGAATGCAGTCCCCATTCCAGCCCACACGCTGCTTGGTGGGAACCTCAACCCAGCTAGGGTGTCCCCTTAGCTTCCCAACCAGGCCTGTTCCTAGACATAGATCATGCGCATGCCAGTGGTTACTCTGACTTAGCTTGGCATAGCCCCTCACCTGTCCTGGCCCCTCCTTAGATGTTGTGGCTTAGCGTCCCTGGCTCACGCAGACCAGTAGGTGTAAGAGCATAGCTTGGCATGACCTGCCATGAGCATGGTTTGTGACAAGGGCAGTGCTGGGGCTGTGGAAGCAAGACTCTGGGAACTGGGAGAGAGCCACAGGCCCTGTAGTGTCCCATGGAGGGCTCCCAGCAGGAGGGGAGACCCCAGGAGCTGCATCCTGCAGGAAGGGGCAGGGCCTGCAGTGGCAGAGAGGTGGAGAGAGGTGTTATAGCTGTGTAAGGGGGAGGAAGCAAGGAGTGATTTTTAACAGCTCTGACATTGAGCCTGTGGAATTAGGAAGACTGGGTTCTGTTTTCCTTGCCGTATGCCTCTTCACCTCTGCATCCCACAGTGGGGAGGTCACAGCTGTGCCCAAGGCTAATGCAGGAGTAAGGCTCTGGGGCCCAATGTGGGGCAGGTACCCCAGCAGTTCTGTTGCATGCTTACAGGGACTCACTCTCTCCCTTTGAAGTTGGTCCCCAATAGTAGGGCTACCTGGGGATTGTGGGACAGTGGCAGGAATATGGGGGGATCCTCAGAATAGCCCAGAATCCTCAGAGGCCTCCTCGTCTCAAGGAACAATGACAGCTGCTGTTTACAGAGTCCTAACAACTTGTAGGCCATGTCGCACACCTCACCTCTGACCCTTGCACTACTTCTGCATCCCAGTTTTACAGCTGAGGATGCTGAGGCTCTGAGACAAGCTATGCAGCAAGAGACTGGGCCAGGAGTTGAGCAGCCTTGGCCTCAGCAGCACACTGGGAAACACAGGAAGTGGGAACTGAATCAGGGCCTGTGAGTCAAGAGTGTCGGGGTGGAATCTGAGCATTGCACCTGTGGGTGGCTGGTGGGACAGGAAAGTGGGTGGGCTTGCTGCCCCCTGTCTGCACTGCTGGTCCTTGAGTGTGGTCAGGGACAGGGAACACACTGGGATACCCAGCCTTCTGGGCCTGGGGCATCCAAGCACCTAGAGGCAGATCCCCCTCCCATCCACCCTCTGCCCACTGGGGGCCACTGCCTTCTCTCTGAGATAGGGCAGCTGGATGACTGGGTTATCAGGCCCTGCAGGGCTGGGCTCTGGGTGAGTGTATTGTGGGTAGGTATAGGTGGCAAAGGTAAGAAAGTCAGAAGCCCTAGCTGGCATGGGGAAGGAGATCATGGCAGGGAGGAGGAGCAGCCTGTTTGTTTCTGCTGCACTGGTTGGGGGGAGGGCAGCTGGAGGGAAGGGTCCTGGAGGGCAGCAGGGGTGGGAGGCTCGGCACTGGGGCCCCATTCCAAGAAAGCTGGCCCTGTCTCTGCCTGCTGGGCAAAGTGCCAGGTTTCCTGCTTTAGGTAGGAAACTGACGTCCAGGCCTCCTTATGCTCCCCACCCCTTCTCCACACTCTTGGACAAAGCCCAAAGCTGCACCCCAGCCCTGCTTCTCGGGGATGGCATTCTGCAACCTTGCCCACGTGTCCATGCTGCCTGGGACACAGTCTGTCCATTCCTGCCCCTGAACATCCTCCCACTCACCCTGTTACCTCCTTTAGGGAGAAACTCCGGCCTCCTCCCAGGTCCCCCAGTCCTGGTGAGAGCTTCTATAGGGACCTTGATCGCAGGCCACCTTCCAGGTCACTGGCCAAGCTTGAGGGACCGAGTTACCTCCTGAAAGTCCGATCCCCTAGGTCAATACTCAAGAACCCAGAGGGGAGGGGAGGCCCCACAGCCAAGGATGTGGGCTTGGCCATGTCTGCTGTCTAGATGGAGGTAGTCATGCCTACACTACAGAATCTCATCCCTGGTTGTTGGCACCTGCCTCCAATGGCCACTCCTCTTGTATGGCCTCCTGGGTCAGTAGGGCACGGTAACAGGGCACTGCCTTTGATGTCACATACTGCTTGTCAGGTTGACAGCAAACAGGGCAGAGAAACAGAGCTTCTCACCTTGCCCTCCCTACCTCCTCTCGCAACATGAAAGTTAGTTGAAGGCACCCTGCCCCTCCTGCCTTCTGAGTTATTCACAACTGACAGCACGGAAATTACTCCAGAGGATCCGCACACCTGGCCCTCCTGCCTCCTGTTGTGCTGTGTTAGGTAGTTAACTATAGGAAAACCTTGGGCTCTGGTGACTTCCTTTCTGCCTGAACTTTGCTTGTACTGCATGGCTCTTAATCTGATTGGAGAATGAGAGCTTAAGAACGCCCTGGCTTTCACTGTTTGGAGCAGTGGCTCCTGGAGTGTGGCGGGAGCTGCTGTCGCCAAGCTTGGGAAATAAAGACTCCTGCTGACATCCTGCACTTGGGTCCAGTGTGATCTCTCTCACGCTCTGCAACAGCACACACACCTGTCCCACACCCACTGGTGTCATCAACCCCTGCAATGCCATTGCCGACACCTGGGCCCGCTCAGACATGTCCCCTCGTGACCTGAGCCCGTGGAATAGTGAAAGTTGCAAATCAGTATCCCTTTTAACTAGTTTTGAAGTGTGTTGGGCAGCTACTAACAACTGAACACCTCTTCAACTTGACACAGGAGCTCCCCGTTAGCTGCAGTGTTGTCCCCCGTTTAACATAGTTCTCCCATTGCCAGAGCTCTTTATTTTGTGCTTAAGATTGATTTATTTGAAAGAGTGACAGAAATGGACACACACACACAGATCTTCCATCCACTGGTTCACTGCCCAGATGGCTGCAATGGCTGGGGCTCTGCTTGGAGCCTGGAGCTCCATTAGGATCTACTGCATGACAGGAGGGGCAGGGGTCCAGGTACGTGGGCCACCACTATCTGCCACTTTTTCAATGTATCACCCGGGAGCTGGGTTGAAGGCAGAGCAGCTAGAACCGGAACTGGAACTCCCATATGGGAAGCCGACAGCACCAGCTGTGGCCTGATGCACTGCTCCATGATGCTGACCCCTGCCCAGCTGCTGAACTCCTTATTTAGCCGCCCTACTGCCTGGCTCCCCCTGCTAGAGGGGAGCGCCTGGGAAGCAGTCTTTTCTCCTTTGTTGTCTGCTGCTAGCTCCTAGGCCGGTGCCTGTTCATGACTGGAATTCAGTGTGTGGTCACAGAAGGATCAGCTCCAACTCCAAGGCTATACACAACCATGCATGTCACATCTTATCAAAATGTACAGACTAAGCCCATGGGAGGTATTGGTATTAGGACAAGGCCACACTCTGTGGACACTTGGGAATGGAGGGGAGGGGACAGATTCTTGTCTGTCCCATGCTTACCTGGGGCAAATACTCATTGCACACTTCAAATGCATTATGCATTTCATTGTCTGTGTTGGCTCATCTTTAGGAGATCATCACACAATGCCACAGAGTAAGCATGTTACAAAGCCTGGAGGTTTATTTCAGCCTACAGAGCTTGTCCAGGGTCAAGGCTGCAATGGGCCTGGCCTTCTTATTGGTAGGGTTTCTCAAGGGACCAGAGCCTTATCCTGTTTCCCTGGGCTGACATCCAGGTCCAGGTCAGTCTCCATGCTGGGGACTGCCATGTGTACTGTGGGCAGGTGACCCCCAACTCACCATTCTCTGCTGTAGTGGTCACATTGCTGTCTCTATCTTTGTGCCCCATGCCCCTGTGAGCTTGGCAGTCTCTAGGACACAGGTTAATTCATCTAATCTGGTAGCGTCTATGTTCTGGAACCTACTGTAAGGTCTCATAGCAGCAACCATGTTTCTGATCACAAGAAACAGCACCTGCCTCCCAGTGAACTCAATGATGAAGGCATGTGTTGCAGCTGGGGGGGAACTCCAGGAAGGACTTGGTTCAGCCCCTCCAAGGCTGTCAGCAAAACTCAGGGCCAGTCCTCACAGGGAAGGCCTGTCCTCTCCACACCCCCCATTCCTGCCTTCCTGCCTACAGAGGAAGAGGTGGACTGCCGTCCCAACGTCCAGTCAGCCACTCCAGTAACTCCAGACTGCCCTATTCTCAGTGTGTTCTACCAGAATGGCCCTGATCCAAGCAGGTGGAGACTTGCTGTGATCCCTGTGCATGAAGCAATGCTACAAGGATGGCCCCCGGGGGATAGCAGATCCCTTTGGAACCGTTTTCAGCCCGAGACTGCCCAAGCGCAGACTGTTGTGTAAGACAAAAATGAAGCACTCTTCTGTTTCGGTCACAGTTGTGTTGTGTTATAGCTGGAGTAGTTGGTGGTATGGTTCAACATGTATGGGCTGCATAAGTACCAGGAAAGTCAGCAGAGGGAAAGATGCTCAGGGCAAAGCAAGGGCTCTCTCTCTCTCTCAATAGCCGTGATGTCGACAGCAGGTGCACCTGCAGAACTGTGTGCTGCTGTCCTAGTGAACAAGTAGAAAAGCGTTATGCTGTGTAATACGGCCCTCTTCCACTGCACTCTCAACGTCCATCCGTCAAAGACAGGGTAAAATTCAGAGCATCTGAGTCATTGTTGAAAACTCTGTCCGTGACAATGCAAGGGCTGAGGGATTGAATGAATGCATTGTTGACACAGCCAGGGCATGATGGCGTGAGCACCTCCTTGTGGTTGCGCATGGGCTCAAGTTCCCCATGACCAGCCCCGTCCTCCCTAACATCTTCTCCACAGGGCCCAGTCACTAAGGCACCTGCTGGACTCTTGTCTGTGATGCAGGCTGTAGACTGCCTGCCTTGCACACTCGAGGTGTGTGTGTGGGTGAAGCGGGCACTCCGTGGTGTTTCCCAGGCCTTCACGGGATCCTGCACTAACAGGAAGAGACCAGGCTGCTCTCCATCACCTATCACTTAGCTGGTCCCTTGGGCTGGGACATCGTCCTCCCTGCCTCCACATTAGCAGTTGTCCTCCGGGTTGGATGGGGCAGAGCATGTTCATCCTTCCACAGAGGCCGTTGACTGTGTCAGCCCTTTGCTGCTAGATCCCAACTCAAGTTTAGAAGTGAATATCATAAAACCAACAGACTGACACGAAGTGCAGTGACATTCAAACAGCTGGAGCAAAGGATGCAGACCCTGACTGATGTCTGCCTCTTGGGTCCTCTATTAAAACTCACTGGTCTTGGGTCATGCTGTGTAATGAAGATAGGTAGCCGACTCTAGTGTTGCTGAATGCCCTTGGCTGCCTGGAACAGGGAATCTGGGGGGCTGTCACTCCCAGGGAGGGTCTCTCATTGCTCCAGCCTGGTCTCCCCACTAGGTGAACAATCTGTGAAAACGAGGGACACAGACATTTGGAACTGTCCCTTGCCCTCCCAGGGGCAGATTGGAGCTAGGGGTTTAATTGTGCCCTTCTGAATTCCCACAGCAGAATGGGGGAAAGCTAAGATTTCCAAGGCCTGAGGAGAAGGCAGTGCTGGGTGGAGCTCCTAGACAGGTGTGCCTCTTCTGACTTGCCAGCACTGCTCTTCCTCCTCCCCTGGGGTGGAGGTGCAGGGCAGGGGATGGTGGCCAGTGTTCCACCCAAATCAGCCTGGGCTGGCTACAAACACCTCCCTGCTGCTGCAGCCAAAATCCTCACTGAGACACAGGGCCAGGCATCGCCAATCTGTGTGCACCTGCCCTCATAGCAGTACAATGCGGGAGGTAAGGCAGCCATGGCAGCATGGCCTCAGCTTGCAGCTCAGCACCTTCCCTGGGTATGCGTGGGGTCAGGTCCTCTCTGCCTCTACAAGGAAGAGAATCCAGCTTCTTGTTCTAAGTGTCCCCAGAAACCCATGTGGCCACGTGGCACAGAGTAATGATGGTCAGTTAAACTTCAGGCACATCAAGGAGACCTGAGGCGCAGACATCCGTGGCTCCCTGCGGATACAGGGTTAGCAAGCCTCCGAGGTGGAGGCCAAATTCCAGAAGAGCTCCACTGAAAATGCACGCCTCAAATGCCCAATGCCACTGTCTGGACATCCAACCAATCTCTGCCCTGAGGAACCTTAAGGTTGCCCCAGAGAGCAGAAGCAGCACATGGCTGCCTGAGATTCAAGTGGGCCTGGCATTGTGTCACAGTGTTACAGACATCTGCAAAGCCAGCGTCTCATCTGGGTGCCTGTCTGAATCCCATCCACTCCACTTATGATCCAGTTCCCTCCTTACATGCCTGAAAAAGAAGTTGATTATGGCCAAAGTTCTTGGATCCCTGTGCACACAGAGAACCAGATGGAGTTCCAGGCTCCTGGCTTTGGCTAGAGCCAGTCCTGGTCGTGTTGGCCGTTTGGGGAATGAACCAGTGGATGAAGAACACTCTGCATCTCTCTCTCACTCACTCACTGTGTAACTCTGCCCTTCAGATACATAAACAAATATGTTAAAAAGTGTCAGCTCATAGCTGCAGGGCCTCCCAGCAGGTATCAGTCCCACTGTGGAGAAAGGGTCAGACAGTCAGGAGCAGGCAGCCCAGGGGCTGTGTATTGCAGAATGAGCAGAGCTGAGGGCATGGGGGCACTGGTCCTGGTGTGTGTGACGCTGCCCACATATAGTGACCCTGGTCCAACCTGGCAGAGGCTGCCAGGCTGCACTGGTTACTGTAATGGGATGCTCCTCTCCTGATTCCCCCACAGCCCACCTGTCTCTCGTCTCCTAAACCTTCCTCTCCCATCCCATGCTGAGTCTTTCCCAAAGCAGTGAGGACACAGGCAACAGGCTAGATCCACTGACTGATGGGTGTATAAAGACAGCTCTGCCACACTAGGATCAGATGAGCAGATAGAGCTGTGGGCAGCTGCCTGAATGTTAGGGAGCATGCCAGGATTCCAGCTGCATTGCTCATTCCCAAACCCAGTGTCTATTGGTGCATTAAAACCCTCTGACTTGAAGGCCAAGGAGGGCTGCGGAGCAGGGAAGCAGGCTCAGGGAAGAAGTGCAGTGCTCCCTAACTGCGGTTCCAAGGCATGCCGACTGCCTGACAGCAAATCCTTGCTGAGGGCCTATCACCTACCACGTGCTCCTAAACAGGCTTTGGATACTTGTCTGGATCCTCGTGCAAGTGTCCTGCAAGGCAAGCACCATTACGATTATCAGCCTCAACTGCATCCTGAAAGTTGAGAGCTGAAGCGACTTGGTGGGGGGCACTCAATGAACAGGATTGAGATGTTGGATTTGAGTCTGCGCAGCTTAGATCCTGCTTACTACATTAACTATAATAATGTGTTCCCTGGGGCCTGGCGCAGTGGCGCAGTGGTTAAGGTCCTCACCTTGCACGCCCGGGATCCCATATGGGCGCTGGTTCTAATCCCGGCAGCTCTGCTTCCCATCCAGCTCCCTGCCTGTGGCCCGGGAAAGCAGTCAAGGATGGCCCAAAGCTTTGGGACCCTGCACCCGCGTGGGAGGCCCGGAAGAGGCTCCTGGCTTCAGATTGGCATAGCATTGGCCGTTGTGCTCACTTGGGGAGTGAATCATCGGATGGAAGATCTTCCTCTCTGTCTCTCCTCTCTGTATATCCGCCTTTCCAGTAAACATAAAACAAATCTTTTAAAAAATAATAATAATATGTTCCCAGCTGTGGGCAACGGCCTAGGTTGCATTGTACCTAGACCAGTGTTACGCTGCTGGGAGCAGAGCAGCTGATAACTGGCAGGCATCCTGGGCCTAATTAATGCCAAATCTGTGTTAACCACATCAGTGTGCCAGCAGAGTCACCTGGCCTATTCTATTTTTTCTTCTAAAGATATGTGTGTCAGAGGGACTGTTGGGTCCCTGAACTCCAGAGGTAGACGATCCGGTGGGACCTGGGTCATACATTCTGGAGTGCCAATGATGTTGGGTGAAGCCCAGCAGTTGCCTGGCTACTAGTGCGAACTTGGTGTGTGGGGTTGGACAGGCTCTGGGGGATGGCACAGATGGGGGCAGGCAGGGACATGAGGGTTCATATCCAGGATTGGTAGTCAGACTGTAGAGTGCATGTGTCAGAACTGGGCCTCCTCAGTGGAAAAGATGGAGCAGTAGATGGCAGGCCGAGATGCAGCACGCGGACGGTATGGCAGCCAACTGGGGGCCTGCAGAGGTCATCTGGTACCATAGCAGAGGAAGGAGGGCAGAACAAATTGGACAACTATCCCGACCAAGCAATGACAGCAAATGTCCGGATGAGTGGACACTCTGAGGTGGACTACGTCAGCCAATGGACATTGGAAGGATTTCTCATCCTTGGAATGGTGTGATTGACAGTATTTCAGAACAATCAAAACCACTTAAGCCAAACCCTCGGAACATGCTCCACTTCTGGGCCCCTGGGTTGACATTGGGTTGCTGTTCACCATCAGGGTACTGGGATAGATGGGAGCCTGGGTGTGGCTTCTCCCCCACCTCCCCTCTTCCCTGCGATACAGGAAGAAGAAAAGTAAAATTTGCAAACAATGTTGTCTCATCCACTTTCCCCAAACCCATGATTCTTCCCACCCTGATCAGCTATGCAAACATCATCAAAAATAAAAATTTAAAAAAAATGTTTTTAATGTGTTAGGTTGCTCAGGCTGTGTACCGCACAAGCGCTTCTGGGATCAGGCACGTGGGTACTGAAATCCAGCAGGAATTCTGCCCCCTGGGCTGCTCAGAGAGCTGGTCACCTCTGTGTGACATACACACGAGGACCAGTGAGCCATGCCTGACCCCTTGGAACAGCAGCTGCTGACCACACAGCGGTTCTTGTTTGCATGATTGATTTTTCGTTTGAAACTCGTGACTTCCTCTAAGCCCTCTTAGAGTACAGCTGAAAATGCCAAGTGGGTGTAGGCTGAGAAATGGAGTCCCACAGCAGCCAAGACGGGAAAAGCCACTGAATTGCCTTCCAGCTCAGCCCCCTTCCTGCAGGTGACAGAACTACTGCCTGAGGCAGTCTTCCCGATGGGCATCTCGGGCAGGTGTACCAGGGCGAGGGTGTGCACACACTGACTAGGACCCAGCTGAGCTGAAACTCCCCATACTCTGCCAGGAGGGACCTGTGTTGGAACCACTGTATACAAGAACAAATAATGGGAAACCAACCCTCTCCCCACCCCACCCCCTCAAGGAGTCTGGGCAAGTCCCTGGCCATGCAGTGTCGGGTAAGAGGCTGGCAGTCTCAAGGAGCACTGGAGGAGGGAGGGCATTTGGCTGCGGGAAAAAGCAGCCCATGTTCTACCATGTTCTACTTTAAGTGTGGAATATTCATAATGCCACGATGTCGTGTTGGTAATTAATATTTTAATGTAGATAGGCATGTGTTTAAAGAGGAGAGAAGGGCACAGACAGAACTCTCACCATTTGTTCACGCTCCAAATGTCTGCAGTGCCAGGAGTTGGCCCATATCGAAAAGCTCCCTCCACAGGTGGCAGGCTGCCTGGGCCCACCTTAGCAGGGAATCAGGGAGCCCGGGCCGAGGTTTGAACTCAGGTGCTCCAACGCAGGACCTGGTGCCTTCACCCCAAGCCCAGCACCTGTCCCTGGGTATGTAGGCCTCCCCCATTGTGTTAAAGGCAGCAGACAGCATGTCTGGGTTCAAGTGCTCTGCAATAGACCCCTTGGCTCCCAGATCCGAGCAGGCTGAGGTACTTGAGTCATTGGGTCTTGGGTTAAAGGCTCATCCAGATACCCGGTACTTGGATTCTAATGGAATACTTCCCTCGCGCAGACTTGAACCCAGGGACTCCTTTTTGCTGTGTCTCAATTTTCTGGTGTACATAACGGGACTGCAGTAGGACCGGCCAAGTGAAGCCGGGTTACCTTAGCCAGTTCCCCAAGCTGACAGTGGAGAGGTGCTAGGAACCCCGACATCATGTCTGAGGAAAGTCTGTCACCAAATTCATACACCGGACTGCATTTAACTGCTCCTAAGACCGATGTGCTTATTTGTATGACAGAGTTACAGAAAGACAGAGAGACATCTTTCATCTGCTGGCTCAACCCCCAAATGGCTGCAAGAGCCAGGAGCTTCTTCCAGATCTCCGGAAGGGCCCTCTTCCACTGCCTTTTCAAGTGCTTCAGCAGGAAGCTGGGTGGGGGTGGAGCAGCTGGGATGCGAACTGGTATCTACAGAGGGTGCTGACTGTGTCACAGCACTAGCCCTGCATTTAACATTTTTGAAAAGATTTATATATGTGTTTGAAAGACATACTGAGAGAACGAGAGAGAGGGAGAGACAGAGAGGGGGAATCCTCTTTGCTGGTTCACTCCCCAAATGCCTGCAACAATTTCGACTGGACTAGATCGAAAAGCAAGAGCGCTCATTTCCAACGCCCAGTGCTAGCCAGCAGCCCAGCTGCCACAGAGTGTGGGCACACGTGGGGTCCAGATGCCAGCTTTGGGATTCCTTGAAGCGGCTCTCCTTACTCTTCCCTTGCCCCATCCCTGGTGTGCCCTTTAAGCCCAGCCGCCCCCATAGTTCTATAGGCCTGGCTCAGGGCCTGACACCCAGGGGCCCCTGCTGAGGGTTTGCTGAGAGCTGCTTGAAGGCCGTGGCGCTGAAGCCTCACAGCGCTCCTGCTGTTCCCTCTGACCCCACAGCAATGTTCTTGTGGCTCCTTTCCAAGGCAGGTCCTGAGCAAGGACTCACACGGTGCTCATTACACAGCAAAACAAAGCATTCTGGCCCTGTGCCTCGCAGCTGACCCTTGAACTGCCATGTGGCCGGCGGCTGCTCCATGGGCTGTCCCAGGGGAAGGGATCTCGTAGTCCAGGCCACAGCTGCTGGGCGTCCAGGGACAGGCAGTGGCCCATGGGACCAGGGAATGCAGCTGTGATCACAGGTCATTTCATATCAATTAAACAAGAGGAGCTTTCATTCCCCTACACATGTGGGCGTGTACACACACACACACACACACAACCAGACAACAACAGGAACGCAAGGAGGACCCTTGGCATTCCTTCTTTTTCCTTAGACAGTCACAACGTTAAGAACTACTCCTCTCTTGTGTTGCCAGAGCAGGCATGCAGGCAAGGCTGGTGCAGACCTGGTGGGTGGCAAGGAGGGAACAATCCAGGCACAGGGCCACCCAGATCTCTACTGCAGCCGACTTCCACCCTGCCAGTGCCTGCTGGGCTGCCGAGTTCACCAAGATAAGGTAGCCAAGGCTGGGACTCAATATTGTGGAGTTAGGGCTCCCCAACAACATGTGCTAAAGGAAAGCAAGCTGCACCAGTTGGAACTGACTCCCCAGCTGACTCCTTCCATCCCCACTGCCTGCAGAGCACCGCCCCTCTCGCCCAGGCTGCTGGTTCCCTAAGGCTTGCTTCTCTCTCCTTCCCCCAGGCCTGAGCAGGCTCCCAGCGGAGAACCCCTCTCCAGGGAAGCTGCATCTAACCAGAGATGAAGATCCGGTCTGCTTTAGATGGCATTTGTGTTTAGCCACTGCCTTTGATTCATAACCAAATTGCTTGCTTCTCCTCTTAGAACAATTAGACAATAATTTTCCTTTAATTTATTCATGATTTCAATTTATGCAAGAGATCCCACTATTTTTTTAATAGGGAAGAATAAGATTTACAAATCTGGATTGTGGCTAAAATAATAAATGATAATTGCCAAGGACAGTCACTTGAGTCATTTGAGAAGTTACTGCATGGTGGGTATCTTGGGATGGGTCAGGGAGCCGGAGCTGACCAACGCACAGTCCCAAGACACTTCCTCTTGTTCCCTGCTTGACACCACTGGCCTCTCCCAGGTTCTGGAACCTCCCACAGGACCTCTGGGTGGGCCAAGCCCTCTGGCTGCACCTCGCCCGTGTAGCCACACAGAGACACACCTAGAACCCAGGCACAGACCCATTAGAAAGAAAAGTGAAATGCATTTCATCAATATTCGCTCAACAGCCACCCTGTTGAGACATTAAGCCAGCCCTGGAGTTGCAGAGATGGATAAAGAAGTTTCCCTCCCATCCCCCACAGGGCCGACACAGCCCAGTGCCAAGTGTGGGGCCCACATCCTTCAGGCTTTGGGGGGGAGGTGGAGATGCCCCAGGGGTCCCTGTGATATGGGGCGGGGCAGGTGCAGGCAGAACCCTCAATAGCACTTTCCTGCAGGATCAGGGCTCAGCGCTGGGGCTATGCAGCGCTGGGGCTATGCAGCGCTGGGGTCGTGCAGGTTCTGCAGAAGCACAGGACTAGGCTGTCCCCTCCCTGGTTAAATATTTGCCTGCTTTTGGCCCCACCAGAGAAGTTTGACCGGTAAGCTCAGCAATTCCATCTGGACATGACCTTGTGCACAAAAGGGTTGAGGGCTTAAGCAGCACTTTTATTATTTGGATTTTTAGTTAACTAGGAGAGCGTGCAAAAAATACAGCTATGTGCTCCTTTCGCTTGTGTCTGTCTGCCAGCCGACTCCCCTCCCCCCAGCTAACCCGTTAGCTCTGCTCTGGTGCAAGGTAGACCCCAGGCTTGGGCCTGCAGAGCACCCCACCTGGGACCAGAGCCCCAGCTCCTGCTGCAGAGGCTGTGTGTGTGTTGCTGGGAGGGGTCTAGGCTCTTGTTCTGTCCCAGGAGGTGGTACAAAGGCATCCTGGCCTGAGCCTCCTGCCCCAAGCCCTGCTCCTCGCCTCCCTTTGTCCTCTCTCCCACCAGGCTTAGCTCTCTGTTGCCTGACTTTTGTGCTCCTGCCTCACTGGTTTGGGTCCCTCCGTGGCTGTGGCAGTGAGGCCTGGTGGTAACCTCTGGCATCAGAGCTTGACTCTCACCTTCAGCTCTTATGTATCCTGAAGAGCCCCCACTGCTTTCAGCAACCTCTCCCCATCCACCTGGTGGGGCCAAAGTCAGAGCTGCTTCCCAAGGTTCCCTGGACCCGAGAGTCTCGGCTCCCCCCTCTGCACGGTGGTCTGAAGTCCTCACAGGAGCCTCCACCGAGACCAGCGCTGCTGCCAATTCCGTCCCATGGCCTTTGGGCCCAACTCACTTCTCTCCCTTTCCTGTCTCTGCCCTTGCGTTAGATGCCAAATCATTCTCCCAGTGTCATGCCCACCTCTGAGAATACACTCCATGGCAGTCACTGGGTGTCACACGTGTTGGTGAAGACCCAGAGGGCAAGGGCCAGGACCTGCTCAGTGGCCAACCTCCAGGTCAAACGCACGCTTGATCAGAGCCAGTCTCTTGAATGAATGAAAAAGTGGATGAAGAAAAAAGTGACCTCCCTGTGATCTCTCCAGCCCTGTGGGCAAACGCTCTCAGCCCTCACCGATCAATGCTCATCTCTGCCCCAGTTTCTAAGCCACACCCAAGAGAACAATCGCTGGGCTTCAAAGGCATGGCATGGTGCTGGGTGGGTCAGAAAGCCTGGCAGGCAGAGCGGAGGTCACAGAGGTGGTGCCGGCCAGGCCCTTGCACACAGCACGCCTCCCACATCCATTCATTCCACCTGCTCTGGCGGTGAGCCTGCTGGGCTCCCAGCCTGAGCTGGACTTGCTTCTCCGAGAGTTCCCTTGTGTTGTGTCTGGGGGCCGTGTGATGTGCAAGAGCCAGAGAGAGCAGATCTCACCAAGGAGAACACTCGTGTGCTGTGCCCTGGCCCGGGAGACATGGCCTGCAGCCCGCATTCAGACCTCGGATGCACCTGAACCCAGACGTGTTCTGAGGTGGACTGGATGGTTCCTAAGGAGTTCAGTAAGGTGTGGAGAAAGGACGTGAGGGGACTATCTGGAAGCAGGAGTAGTGTCACAGGATGCCCCCAGTCGGATGCCACATTCTGTCCTTCCACTTTGCTTTATCTGAATAGTGCACGGCGTGGAACTATGCCCAGGAGATTCTTAAAAGAAGCTGGAAGGCTTCTTTTCACTGTATTTAAAAAAAAATGTTTATTTATTCATTTGAAAGGTAGAACTAGAGAGGGAGAGACAGATTTTTCTATCTGCTGGTTTACCCCCCACATAGCCCCAAATATCTGGGTCTGACCGGAAGCCTGGACCTCCCCCAGGGCTCCCACGTGGGTGGCAGGGGCCCAAGTACTGAGCCTTCTTCTGCTGCCTTCTCGAGCTCACTAAGGGAGCAGGGTTGCAAGCCGAGCAGCTCATATGGGATGCTGGTGTCGCATCCTGACCAGCTGTGCCACGACGTCAAACCGTCACACTGTTTTGCTTAAATAATTTGTTCCCTATTCTTCCTAGTGTGTAGAACACATACAAGGGAAACATCTCAGAATACAAAAAAAATCGTCTTGTGAGCGACAAGATCTGGGAGGAGTGGTAGAAGGAAGAGGGCTTAGTTCCCACTTCATGGCCATAGACTATTTTGGGCCCAGCATGTGTGTTTTATTAAAATGATACAGTGAAGTATTTTAAATGTTTAAAACACAGTGCATTTTGTTGTAGTTCTTCTTACTAGCAACTCTTAATCCACTCACTTGTTCATCTACTGATTCCTTGATTCACCCGACAGTGGCAGTCCCACCCCAGGAGATAAGCTATGCAGACGGAGGAGGCAGCGTGGGACATCCTGATCCCACAGGGCAAGCTCTGGGACAGACTCCCCCGGGGCTCGGCAAGGGCTAAGATTCAGTGGCTGACCCCAGCACACATGTCGTGGGACCACGGAAGGCTGGCAGGTTGACTGGAGGCCGCAGAGGAAAGGGGCTCCCGAAGCTGGGCTTTGAAGGATGCCTGAGCTTATGTCAGGAGGGGAAGTCCAGGCAAGAACCTTGGCCTCCCTCAGCGCAAACAATTAACCTTTCCAAGTCAGCTGACCCATTTGGCAGGAGCGAGACATCCCCGCGCCAAGGGGAAGCGAGGTGGGAGGAGAGGTGTCTGGACTAGGGAGAGTGTGGGAGGTATTTCCTGCTTTATCCTAAAAGGAATTACACCTATGTGCTCACAAAGGGAGTAGGGTGGGGGCTTCTTTCCAAAGCCCTAGTTGCATGAGACCCTTCGGTGGAGCGTGCGCGGTCTCTGAGGGGCTTTTTGTACCTCTTCTGGTGTAGCTCATGACACCACAGCTTCCATTCCATGAGAGCAATCACTACTACCTTCTCGGATTTGTCCCTCCTGCTGGGAGGTTACAGGAGGGTTTCTCAAACTGTGGCTGTTTGGGGTTTCAGACACCAGGGCAGCTGGAAGGGTGGCTGGGTTCTTTGAGCCATGACCCTGGGCAAGTCACTCTTATTCTCCAAAGAGATGATATTGCTGGGCAACCAACTCTTGGGCTTGCACAGAGCTTCCTGCGACATTGCCCCACACCTGTGTGTCCCTTATGAAATGCACTGTCCTCTTAGCTCTCGACCTCGAGCTCCTTCTCTGTGCACCTGGACAGCACGTCTCAACGGGCAGCCACTAACAACAGCCTTCCTGGGCAGTCCTCCACTCAGCCTTCCCTGCTCTTCCTCTGATATCTTTCAGGCCAGTGCCCACTTACCAAGATCCACGGTGCGTACTCCCTTGGCGCTGTAACACTTTCCGACTGTCTCCTTGGCATGCAGTGGATACCATCAAGGGCTTTTGAACACCCAGCTGGTACTCTGCCTGCTGGCAGGCCAGGCTTCTCAGGGGAGTATGCCAGGGCTTTTGTAGGCAGCCCCTGTGGGCTCAGCTGGATTCAATGCCAGATGGCCCAACCCTTCATGCCTAGTGGGTACAACGACTACCAGTCCTAAACTCCACACACTTTTCTCATGCCTCTATGCTTTGATTTGGAGTGTTCCCATGGCCTGGAACTTGGCCATGCCTTCCAAACCTCTTTGTTTAGACAAGTTTCAAGTCTCTCCTCTGCATCTCTCTTTCACCTGCCTCCCTAGCTGGATGAGACAGTACTGCTCCTTACCCCCTCCCACTACTCACAGGGCTCCCTCAGTGACCACACACCCTGGGCCAAGGCTGTTTTCTCTATTCTCTAACATGGAGCAGCCTAAGTGGCATGCCCAGCACCTGGCATGGCTGGAGGGAGCACCAGTCACAGAGAGAACCGATGTCCTTGTGTAGTCCAGGGGTTGAGCGAGAGCCCTCCGGCCTCTGACACAGTAGCTCCCGTCTAGAAACTTCCACTGCAAGTGGAATTGACCAGTGACACCTTCCTCTCTGGGAGGAATTATTTCTTCCAATTCCCTAACATGTTGGGTTTTAACTGCTTTCCATGATTAGAATATAATATATCAGGGTTCTCCAGAAAAATAGACATCATAGAAGACACACACACCAAAGCTCATCAAAACGTGTGTCATGGAAAGGTCTATGCATAGGTTTTTCAGCTTTTTGTAACAAATCTTATCATTCCATTTTCTGTACCTTTTTAAAGTATCCTCACACAGGAATAGAGAGAGGTCATGGACATCCCCATATCCTCTCTCTGTAAGCAGCAAAGCAGGCAGTGAGGTTCAGGTCAAGTCCAAAGACGGAGACCCAGGGGAGCTGAGGGTGTAGGTTCAATGGCAAGGCTAGACAAGATGCCCGAGCTGCAGCGGCGGGGCCCGAAAAGGCGAACAAATCCCTCCCTCCACCTCTGCTCCTTTCAGGCCACCCTCAGTGGACTGGATGAGGTCCAATCAAACTGCGGAGGGCGATGGTGATCTCATTCAGCCACACCCGCCGAGACACAGCCAGATGGAATGTTTAGGGCACCCCGTGGCCCAGACAAGCTGACACACACACCAGCCAACCATCCCTGAATCCATCTCTTCTGAGTAAACACACCCCTATTTGCCCATGAGCAAGTCTACCCTTCAATTAACTCCAGGATGCCTACAGTGGGGACGAAGAAAGCATTCTGAGAGCTTTGCTGCTGGACTGATTTGGGAGGGGGAAGCTGAAAACAGAGGGACAGACTTGTCGCAGGACACACCTGTGGCCAGCAGTAGTGCTGGGCTCTTCCCAGCTAGCCTTGCTGGGCGGGCAGGCCCAATGGCTCCCGTCCAGTGGCGGGCTCTCAGACTCCACGACTTGATGCCTCAGGCTCCCCTTACCCCTTCTCAGTCTCACAGCACTCTGCACTGAGGGATAGGACTATCCATTTCATTTCGCTGGAGCATCCCAGACAAATGCAACTCCTGAGGTTACAGTACAAGAGCCCAGCTGAGGTCCTCCACCTCCTCTCCCTCTACTACAGAAACAAAAGTCAGCCAGGATGGTCGAGTAAAGAAAGTCCAATGTTTCTAGAGACTTCCAAGGTCCAGATGCCAGAGCATGTGGCCTATATGCGAGAGGTTGAAAGGACAGGGGGCAGGGCAGACCAGGAAGAGTGGCTGAGAGCCATCTGGGAGCCTTTCTATGTGACACCAGCAAGCCTGAAGCTCCACCATGGCCCCTCCACTGATGCAAGCTTCCTCTTGCTGGCCTGTTTCTGTCCTAGCAAACAGTTTAAACTTGTGTCTTGATTTCTGCCCAGAGCAAACACTTTTTCCTACTTTAAACTAAATCTACTGATACCTTTAATTTTGAGACAGTACACACAGGTATTCTAGTTTCCTCTATACAGAAAGTGTGCTAGGAACTACAGCTGGAATCCAGGTTGTAGGGATTGGAAATGACCAGAGCGGAACTCTTGATGCCACAGACAGGCTGCCTTTCTCTACATGAGGAGCCAGCCTGGATGCAGAGCCACACCAGAAGAGATTTGGGTGTGATCTGCTGGTGATTCAGCCTGCGACTCCAACACGCTGAGTAGCTGTGACTGTGCAAGCCAGGTAGCCACTCCGAAGAATACCTCAGATAAGCAAACACCAACTTCCCTTGATAGGCCCTGTGGTTCTAGGCTTCCTAGAATATTCTAGAAAGCTGGACACAGGCAACCACAGCTGAACTTGTCCCCACAGGCCATGAGCCAGACCTTCATTCTCAAGGCAGTGTGGTACTATAAGGAGGTACTAGGCTACCAGGAATAGGCTCTTTGGCTTGCGCGAGTGTCCTGTGGCACAGTTTTAAAAGATACGTATATTTGTATATTTGTAAGGCAGAGTGGCGGACAGTGGGGGAGACACACCAAGAAAGAGATCCTCCACCTGCTGGTTGGCCCACAGATGGTTGCAGCTAGATCTGGGCCAAGCTGAGACTGGGAGCCTGGAATTCCATCTGGGTCTCCCACGTACATGGCATACAACCCCGTACTGGAGCCATCATCTGCTGTGTTCCCAGGTGTGTAGGCAGGTGGATTCAAACCTGCACTCCAAGTTGGCATTTTGGAGACCTGGGAGGTGGTATAGCCCACTGCCCCACAAAGTCAGCCCCTGGTTGCACATTTTAAGTTGGGTGATGTTGGTTGTGCAGTAGACAAGGGAAGGGTGTAGAGAAGGGCAGCGCATCTGTGCAGCCTACACAGCCAGACCACAGGATGTGAGCAGTCCTTGGGACCAGAGGTGAACCAGTAAATACTAACCGTGGTATACTTTCATGATTGGTGCTATGTGTCAGGGACGGTTCTAAATACTTCCCACATACGGACCCACTGGTTCCTCACTTCACAGATGAGGAAACAGAGGCATGGACAGATTACAACCCTTCTTAAGGTCATACGGGCTGAAGGTGCTAAGGGGCTTGCTTGAGCACGACAAATGTCCCTAGGCTCTGTCTGTCCACATGGCCTGTGCTAGGTGTGTGTGTGTGCAGTGAATCTCACTCAGGGTCCCAGGAGAGGCTCACCTGTTAGCCGAGGACCTGTTAGAAGGAGGTTCTGTGCTAGATGGCTCAGCATCCTTTTTTCCACCTCTCTGTGGGCACTGCCCTGGCCAGGCCAGTCACTCCTGGCACTGAGAAGGAACGCCAGCTCCTGGCCATACCTCAGGCCCGGGGAGTTTTACCCCCACATTTACAACCACTTTGTCTCTCCCTGGCTATACACAAGCCCACCTGCCATCTCCTTTCCCTCCCCAAAGCTTCCCATGTGCTACCTCGGCTGTGGGGACACTTCTACCCACTCATGCCGGCTGGCTCCTCCTCATTGCTGCCGACATCAAGACCTGTTCTTAGTGGCCCAGCTGGCGATGGCAGGGCTGCCTACAATGCTATGCCATCTCTGTTCCCTGAGAGCTTGTGTTGCCATCCAGGGCCGCCCTGCTTATTGCCTTGTTTATTCCCTGTCTTGTTAGATGGTCTGCCTCACCCCACAGCAGTGCATGTTGCACTCAGCAGGCACACATCCCCGTGTCGCTGTGGGACTCCTGATGCCTGGCACAGAGCCTGGCACATGCTTGATACCCTTTGCATACAGGCTAAGCATGTGAACAAACAGATGAACAATGGATTCCCACTTTCAGTCTCCACCCAACCCTGGGAAAGGGAGGAAGGCTCTATCTACTTATAAAAGGGATAGGATCCCAAGGAGGAGGGGAGATTCCTGGGGTGGCCCAGAGCCCTAGCCCTGGGAGGTGGCCTGTGGCTTCCGCAGGAGGAAGGAGTCAGGCGCACAAGCAAGTACAAGGCAATGTTGGTCAACCACAGGGCAGGCCCCTGGGAATGCCCACTTGGAGCTGTTGGAAGAGCAGATTCCCCAGACCTGAGTCATGCTATTCAGAGGAAGTCTCCAAGGACCCGCCCTGGGCAGCCCAGCTGGCGGGGCTGCCTGTGCGGAAGAATCAGTTCCCAGTGGGGCTGGGAGCAGGGAGAGGCCACGCAGCTCAGCTCTCGGGGCAGAGTGCAGGGCTGGGCTTACAGAGATCCTGGTGCTCATCCCCGGGGCACCCCTAAACACCAAGATAAGGCGTCTTGGGGCCCACTGTGCACTTGGCTTGGACTCGAGGTCCACTGAGCCCTGGCCAGAGGAAAACAGCCATCAAGGACCAGGAGGACAGTGATACCCTGACCTGCAGAAGTCCTGAGGAGGCAGCAGAGGCTGTGGAATCAGATGGCAGAGGAGTCACATCACTGCCAGCAGCCGGGCCCGCAGACATGTGCCAGTTCCTGGGCAGTTGAGATTACTCACTGGGAAATGGGGCGGCCCTGGGTGTGTGCATCCCAGCGCAGTCCTCTTTGGTAGCCTCTCTCCAGAGAGGTACATGCACACATATTCACATAAAGGCATACACATACACTCACATACCTGGACACAATACACACTGCACACACACATATTCCCATACATGCACATTTACAGATGCACATATACTCACACATTATACACAGATAGGAATGCAAGGAACGCATGCACATGCATACACTTATACGTATTTACCCACACACGAATGCATACATACACACATGTGAACACACATGCATGCACACGGATCGATTATGAACAATTGGCTCCTGTTCCTTTGTAGTCTGAGAAGCTCACCTCCTTATCTGCCAGCCAGAGCCCCGAGACAATGGCTGGTGTGATCAGTCTGAGGGAAGAGACCAAGGGAGCCAGTGATGGAGAGGCCGGTCCCAGGCAGGAGAGGATGAAGAGATGGGCCAGCCCAGCCAGTGAGGCAGGAAGTATGGGGTGACTTCCTCCTTCCGCCATCTTGCCTTCTGTTCAGGTTCTCAGGCGACTGGATGATGCCCAGGCTCATCGACACAGTGAAGCTACCTCACTGAGCCACTGGCTCATCTACAAGCCCCCTCACAGGCACCCCGGGAGCCACATTGCATGTGGACACCCACAGGCCATGCAAGCTGATATGGCACTTGCTCTCACAGATCCCTGACTGTTAAGTGCCAATGAACAGTGAGCAAAGTGACACTGGTGAGACATAGGTTGGTATTCTGCCTCCTTCCCTGCGATGTTAGCCCTGTGGGCATGTACCCAGATGGCCTAGGGGAAGGATGGAGGAGGGCTGGCTGGCCCAAATCTGACTCTGATCTGAGCAATAAACTCAGAAACTGAAGTCCCCAAGCTGTAAGGAGGTTCTGTTCATTGCTATGTAGCTAAGCCTGATAAATGCTATGTACTGCTGGAGACTGGGACACAGGGCCCCTCTGTACCCACCTGAACATGAATCTTGGAGGTCCTTTCAAGCAGCTGGCTCTGTAAGGATGCTGATGGCATATGCCTAATATATATATATATATATATATATATAATTTGTTTGAAAGGCAGATACAGAGAGAGAGAGAGAGATTGGTTCACTTCTCAAATGGCAGCAAAAGCCAGGGTTTTACCATGCTAAAACCAGAACTTCTGGGTCTCCCACTTGGAATCAGAAGCTCATGTGCTTGCGATGTCCTCTGTTGACTTAGGCTGTTAGCAGACAGCTGGATCCAAAGTGTAGCCACTGGGACGTGAACTTGTGACCGTGGAGGCTTATCCTGTTACGCCATAAGGCCAGACACATATCAGTCATTGTAATCAAGGTTTTTTATGCTGCTGTAATTATTCCAGGTCAGGAGATGCTGTACATCTTGTGGGGAGAGCTGTTGTCGTTGCTGAATCTCAATTAGAACTTTCATTACCGATGAAAACCTTCCCTCTCCCAGACCAATCACAAGAGCTTCTCCTTTATACAGCCTCTAGAGCCTGGAGACAGCCCTCAACTGCTCCGTCCTCGGACCTGGGTCCATGTGGCTGTGAGTTGCCTCTGCTTTTTTTCTCTGCTGCAACGTCTCTGCTCTCGTTCAATAAACCTCTCTGCTTCAATTACTCTTCGTTGTCTGTGTTCCTCATTCTCCATGGACACCAGACATGAACGGGCAGAGGAAAATAACCATGAGAACTCTAGGCTCCTGCAGCAGTACCTAGACATTTCTGGTGGTTAATTGCCAACTGAGTGAGAGCATTTGGGGTGTCATTATATCGGTCAGAACAGGTAAAGTTATGGTGCAGAGAAAACTCAAGTCACAGTGACTTTGAACGACAAAGGTCCATTTCTTACCTCCCGTAACAGGTGAGCAAGGCTCACACATTCTGTCTTCTGCACTCAGGGCTCAAGCTGATGGCAGCACAGCCACCATGTGGGAGAGGGTCAGTGGTGGGACATATGCTCAAGGAGTCACTCCTGAAGCGTCACTCTCATTCCATCTGACCCATTGGTCAGAGCTGATCTTGTGGCTACGTGGCTCCAGAGCCTGTGGAAGTCCAACTCCATGTTGGGCTTGGGAGGGGAAGAGGGAAATGAAAGGCGAGGCTTTCATCATTCCTCTCCAGAGGCTGCCACTGTTGGAGGCTCCCACGCCTGTCTGTCATGAGCCACATGGCTCCTCCATTTTCCCCATGTGCAAACAGCAAGGATGCAAGGACAGGACTTCGGAGAACATGGGCTGTTGTTGCTGAGGACCGGGTGGAGGCTCAGGCCAAGCTGGTCCCACTCCTGGGGAGCTGTGAGCCACAGCAGAGGGAAGATGTTGGCTGTAGGAGATGCTCTGATGGTGGCTGCTGCTGCAGTTTACACAAATGCATGTGAATGAGGCCAGCAAGGAGCCCTTGTCAACACTCAACTCCTTCTCTCCCTCACTATGGTCCTGCCATGGGTCTCGGTGCTTCCAGGACCTGCTGCACTCTCACCAGACCCAAGTGCACTTCCCCACCTCACATTCTGCTTGAGTTTCCGCCTCTGTGTGAATCTCAGATCCATTGCACATAGATGGCTGGCTGGCCAGCTCCATCCGGAGTAGCAGAGAGAGTCTTAGCTGTCACTCTCCCCGTGTCTTCCAGTCCATCCTGCATGAGAAGCTGGCAATGCTTCCACACCTAATCAAAGCCTGTGCTCCCCCTTGAGGGGTCCTTGGTGGCTTTCACTATTTTTAGTTGAAAGACAGTTACACAGAGAGAAGGGAAGACAAAATCTTGCATCTGCTGGTTCTCTCCCAAATGGCTGCAATGGCTGGAGCTGGGCAGATCCAAAGCAGGAAGCCAGAGCCTTCATCGGGTCTCCTACATGACCCGAAAGGACTTGGACAATCCTCCGCTGCCTTCCCAGGTCATTAGCAAGGATCTGGATCAAGAATGAAGCCACAGGGACTCAAACCAGCGTCCATATGGGATACTGGTACTATAGGAGGTAGTTTAGCCTACTGTGCCATGGTGCTGGCCCCAGAAAAGGACAGCCTTAACTAACATCTGTGAGGGAAAGGAAGAGGTTACCTGTGAATTATGACTTTTAGGAGTGAATTGAAAAAAGAAATAGAAGGCCAAGGTATAATCTTAAGGACAATCATTCTGATAAGGATATTAGTTTCAAGGGTTGGTGCAATGGCATTGCTAGTTAAGCTTCCACCTGTGGTGTCAGCATTCTATAGGAGTCCTGGTTCACTTCCTGACTATTCCTGTTTAAATCCAGCTCCCTGGTGATGCACCTTGGAAGGCAGCAGAACAGGGCTCAGGTGCTTAGACCCTGCACCCACAGTGTGTACCTGAATGAAGTTCCTGGCTCCCAGTTTCAGACCAGCTCGTCCCTGGCCATTGCATCCATTTCGAGAGTGAACCAGTGAATGAAAGATCCTCATCTCTCTCTCTCTCTCTCTAGCTCTCTCTCCTCCTCTCCTTTCACTCGCTGTAACTCTTTCAGGTAAAAATAGATAACTAAAAAACACTAACTTCTCAAATGTTTTTAAAAAGCACATACACATCGAAATAGAACACTAATTAAAATTTTGAATGATTGAATGAGATGTTACAAAAATCACATGAAAAAATTTAGACTAAATATTCATCACTCTTTCAATCAATACAAACAAGCTTAGTTTGTCTGGTAAGGAACAGCATCGCCAAGGGGGACTGCCACGGCAAACGTGACCTGTGCTATCTGACCCTTACAACTTTCCAACAGATGTGCCTTAAAAACACAAGGCTAGGTCACACTTGTTAGGCAAAGCACAGAAGGAAGTGGAATGAATTCTGGCCAGAAAAAGCATCAATGAGGGCAAATTCAAAAGCCTGCATTAATAAAGAATATACTTTTTTGATGAAAAACAGTTATCAACAGTAACAATGAATTATAACTGTAACATTATCAAGTCTGAGTTACGGGGACTCAGAGGAAAAACAGACACGTGAATTACTGGGAGAATTCAGTTCATCTTCATCCGTTCTCAGTGCTGGGTCAGATTTCCAGATGCCAAAAAATTAAAAGCATAAGTTCTAAACTATATTGGACATTGATTAAACATCTTTCCTTTTTTAAGCATCATTGGAACATCTAAAATTGAACAGACTATTCCACAAATAAAGCCATAAAAACCCATACAACTCCAAGTCAAGCATTTCCTGACTCACTCTACTGCAACTACAAACTAATAAAAGCTGAAAACCAAAAAGTCTGTTCACTTAGAACCTTTAAAATTCCTTCTCTTTTAAATGACTTATCAGCTACCCTGACTCTTTAGTCAAACTGGAAAACAAAATAACAAATTGCAGAATGTCTATAAAAAAAAGGCATCAGACTCAGCTGGAAGATAAAGCATGTTCAACAGAAAACCCAAGGACTACCTACAGATACAGAACTAAAGCATTAAACACAACAAGAACATTAAAATGACTGACACAGGATTGAACTAATCAAAGCAGAAACTATAGTGCACTAATTTGAAAAAAATAGTAGATAAACTGCAATTCAGTAAGCTTAAGCAAGAAGAAAACACATTTGCATAGGAAAGAATTGCATAAAGTAACAATTTTTTTTAAATAGGAAGAAAAAATTTGCTCAGCACATGTGGAAATTTAATATATGACCATCTCTGAGATGTTGCTAGCAAAATAAAACAAGCCTGAATTTGATCCAGCTTCCAGAAAGATCAGAGACACGCCGCACAAAGCTGAAATCCTAAAAACCCAGAGGGTAGCAAAGCCACAGGGTGGTGGGTGGGGCCTCTGGCTGCATCAACAACCGTTGGAGAAAGAAGGGAGGAGGGACATGCATGGGCAGGATGCTGTGGGCGGAGACTCGGGTTCCCTGTTCTTGGGGGTTGGTGGTCAGCAGACCTGAGCGCTCTCTCCTTGTCTCTCTCGGGTGGGCAGCTTACAACATTCACATACGCCAGACCTTGTTGTTGTCTGATTTGAAAAATAAACTGAATATACATGTATTTACTTATGATACAACTGAAGAGCTGTTAGCTTGACTAACATTTGATTATTTTAACACGATGTCTTTAGCTTGATGTGATTCAGAGAGAGGACATTTAATGGAATGTACTAGTTCACAGAGAAAATCTTAGAAGGTGCCAGCTTTACTTCAAGACCTCCAGGACTGGGAAAGGAGCTGAAGGAGCTGGGGAGAAATCCCGGTGACATGAGGTGACGCATAGTGACAGCTACCGGCCCGGAACTACACAGGAGCTCGGGCACCAGTCTCTGCCAGCCTCACCTGCGGCTGCACTTCTCTCCGGATCAGAGGAAACTTCTGACAATATTGCGGAGTCCCCGGAGAGATAGCATGCTTTCCAGAAAAGAAAATTCACCAAAACTGATTTGAAAAGATGATGAGAATCCCAAAATCGTTACGTGCGGAAGATCGACGGGGGAAGTTGCCAGCACGTTTCTGTCTCTCCTGAAAAAGAGGTGAGGTCGACAGGTGCGCACAGGGCCGTCCGCCAGGCCCTGGGAGGGCACAGAGCTCCAGGGCAGTGGTCAGCTGCAAAAGAAAACACTAAACATCAAATTCGGACATTCAGACTTCACACGCAAAAGATTAACAGCGAGCCTCACCAGTAAACATTTTAAATAAATAAAATGTTGGCTAATTTGGAAATCAGGCAGCACGATAAGAGGATAAGAGAGTGAAATATTGTAACCTTGCGTAATTCATTCAAGAATTTAAGAATGCGTTCAATATCATGAAATCTTTTAATGCAATTTGTTACATTAGGAAAAGTACAAGATTATTTTTGTAGAAACAGAAAAGCATGTGAAAAAATCAACAGTAGTTTTGATTTCTGAAAAAGTCTTATTCTTTTTTTTTTTTTTTTATAAGGAGACAGCAAGAGTCAGAGCTGGTAAAAAAAAAAAAAAAAAAAAAGAGAGAGAATCTTCCATCTGCTGGCTCTCTCCCCAGTGTCCAAGCAGCCAGGGCTGGGAGAGCCCACAGCTTCATCCGGGTCTTCCACATGGATGACATGAACCAAAACACTCTGGCTAGGCGCCGCTACTTTCCCAGTTGCAATAAAAAAAGAAAAAGAAAATTAAAAGAAGAAACAAAATAATGACTGAAAAAATTATGATTCTATGCCCAGAGAAAGAATGCATTCACGCGAATAGCCATTATAAGCTTTGTCAGAATTCAGTAAAGTCACAGCTAACTGACACAGAAACAAGTGAATGCCACTCTACCTAAAGACAAGACATCCTGCTTTCTTTTTTAGCGTTTATCTTCTAGGTCTGTACCTACCTAGACAACTCCTTCTATACAACCGGGACTGGGAGAGCTGAGCCCACGCTGCCAAGTGGCCGGGCCGCTTCCTCTAGGTGACCTTGTGCCAGCGGGGGGAGGTACTGGCAGCAGGATGGCAAGCAGCGGAGGGCCACACACCGCCTCTGGCCCCGGCCCTTGGGTCCAGCCGCTCCATGGACACCTGCAGGGACACTGCCTGGGGACTGCGGCCCAGGTCACAGCAGGAAGCCAGCAGGGTGGAGGCCCAGCTCGTGCAGGAATGCAGGGGTACAGGGCTGCCCACACCATCCGGTCCTGGAGAACGCCGTCTCTAATTCTTGGCATGTTGAAATGAATCCGCACATGCCTTCAGCCTGGCACGTCTCACTGCGATCGTCTCTTAGCTGATTGTCTGCAAGCAGCCAGCTAAATGTGATACAAGAAAGACCCTATTACAACAGCAACAAAATGATAAAATGCTGACAGGAAAAAGCTATAAAAGAAATAAGCAAGACCTTTTATACAGACCTATTATAGCCTTGTAAAAATGTAGAGATAAAGCTCATCTTTTGTCAGTTACACTCAACAGCATAACAACGGCAATTCTAGCCAAGCTGATTGTTATGTGTAAGGTAGTTTCAGTGAAAAAAATAAAGCATGTCTTGGTTTTATTTTTAGGAGGCAATTAGATGATTCTAGAGCTTACAAACAATTAAGGAAAAATATTTAAAAAAAGAAATCATGACAGATGCCCTACCTTATATATAAAAGTATGTCATGAAGTCCAATGATTAATTATTAACTAAGTGAATGTATGGTGGTACTTAAATAGCTGTATGAGAAAGGACACGAGTGGCAGATGAAATCTGTATTTTAGTACAAATTAAAACAAACACGACATTCTGAATCAGTAAGCCTGAGTGACACTCTAAATACATCTCACTTTATTTCCTAAAATAAATTCCAAATGGATAAAACAAACGCATGTAAAACTTTGAATCATGAGAGTACTAGGGGAAAACATCAAAGATGACTGGTTTAAGCTTCAAAACTCAACATTCATACAAGAATGGGGATCTTAAAGTTATTAGCAAAATGAAAAACATTTATCACCAAAAGACAAAGAGTCAAACAATTGAAGCTTGTGCTGTGTACTAGAATTTTAATTTTCCTAATAAGTGAAAATTCCCTGAAATAAACAAGACTTAAAAAATCAAAGGAAAAAAGTGGATACCAGACAGGAATAGAAGAGTTTTAGTAGAAAAAAAAGACGATTCTTAAACATAAAAATTCCACAGCTTGACAAAAAAAATTAAAAAATAAAACATAAGATATAAATAACATTTAGTTGTCATTTTCCACCTGAAAGATTAACACATGGTCTGGATGCTGACACAACCTCCCAGTGGTAGCATCGCGGGGTGCTTTAGTACTCTGCTTCCCTCACTGCATCACAGTGGCTAGGACAAACTGCGGTCCAGCATCCATCAGGTGTCCCTGCTGGCTCAGCACGTGCTGACAGCCGGGTTCCCGGGCAGTGCAGGGCAGCCGCGGCCAAGCGGGTATGTGTGCCTGTCCCTGTCGTCCCTAAGGATTCCACTGTGGTTTGAGCACAGGGCTGCACCCTAACTTTCTGGTCCAGTCTAATTTCTTGTCAAAGGCACCAGCTCTGACAGCTGTGACACCCTCTTAGCACCAGGGCTGTGAGACGCTAGGGACCAATGGAGGACCACGCAGGTGGAACTGGGGAGCTGCTGACGAGAGGGGGGAAACTGATGAGAACCCCGTGGAGAGCAGCCTGGCGAGCTCACACGTGGGACAGGGTTAGCTCCCAATCTCATCAGCAGTGCATTGGGCACACATCACATACACAGTGTCAGGGCTCACAACACCGCACACTGACAGGTATCACACTGCCCAGTGCGTCGCCAGACCCAATACCACCATGTCTTTCCTGCCCCGGAAGTGACCCAACTTTCACATTCAGCCTTGGGTTTCTGCTCACCATGCACTGCTTCTGTGATACTGTGAAGTCAATAGCATCCTCCATCAAACCGCCGTGAAGTCAGGAGCTGCCTGGACTCGCCAGCTTTTAGGGCATATACCCTGGAACCTGCCCTGTGAGAACTGATGTGGCTGGCAAACTAGCCCAGTCCCGAAGGCACATAAATTATTGCGGCACTGCTTGTGCTGAACACTTGGAAGCATGCATCATGCCCATCAGTGAAGACTAACAGACAGACACAACGGCTAGCGAAGCCTTGGCTGCTGCCTCCCGAGCGCTGCCGGATATGTTGGAACTCGAAACCAGGTGCAGATGGTGTTTTCCATAGGGCAGGGGGTGGTGTGTCACAGGAGTGATGAATGTACGCGTTGATGTGCGCTTGCTTTCTGCATGTGTCTTAGGAAGCACATGCACAAAGACCATGTTGAATAAATGGTTGTTCTAGTGCCTGGTGGGAGACAGACAAGGAAGCAGAGATTCAAAGTGGCAGCAATGTATTTTCCCATCTACCTTGTTTTGTGCAATTTCACACTGAAACTGCTGGGTCGTTTGCACAGTGGTGAAGTCAGAGCAGAAGGTGATCCTGTGTGCCAATGACAAGCCTAGCACATGGGTCCTGGCACTCACAGGATGCTGGGGTGAGCAGCCCAGGGCTGCCCGGCCGTGCCTCTGCATGCAGAGCAGTCTTTCTGAAGATGAGTCTGTGGCGGACGTGCTCCTGCCTAAGATGATATTGTTGGGTAAAAGACAGCCTTTCCCAACCACAGAGAGAGCCACCCAGCTCACTGCGGCCAACACCAAGGCCACTGCCCCGAGCCCAGGCTGCACAGAGGCCCCAGAGGCTGCCTGCGTGACTCAGCTGGGGCAGGGGAGAGAGCAAATGGCTCCCACCGTCCTGGCAGGTGGTCTCTTCCCCTCCACATGGCCCGGGATGAGCAGAGAAACCACTAAGCTGGGAACATCTGCCAACTCTGGAATTTTACAGGGCACGGTGACTTCAGGGAAAGTCATCTATGATCTGGGAGATTCAGCTTCCAGATGGGGATGGGTGTGTGCAATGTGTGGGGTTGTTGGCAGGGCGAGGAGTCACATAGGTTAAACGCTTTGGTGTTCCACTCAGTTCTGGGTAACAGCAGGGAGTTCCTGACTCTCTCTCTCTTTCTCTCTCTCTCTGTCTCAAGCACACACACACACACACACACACACACACACACACACACACACACACTTATTTTGCGTATAGCTCAACCTGTTGGGGACTTTGACCAAGCAGAACTTTCACAACCAACATTAGCCATTACCTAGCTTTGTTAGGGATTACCTGGCTTCACCAGCTCACTGGTCATGTTTACTGGGTAACAAGAGACCAAGTGTGGGTTGGTGAAGCCTCTAGTCCTGTGGGAGGAATAGTGAGCTAGCCTGGCAGCAGAGGTTTTGTTCACTTACTGCCCACCTGGAGGGACGGCCACTGGCAGTAATGGCCCGCCTGCCGCAGGAAGTGTTGGCACCAGTGCAGTCTGTCCCTTACCTGCTCTTTGGAAGTGACATGCAATTTTATTTGGAGGAGTCCACTGGGGTGGCCCTGGCAGGGAAAGGAAGGGACTCCTGGGGAATCTTAATTTCTCTCAGCAAACTTCTGAGGTAACCAGATGACACAGTTAAGACTCAAAGAGTTTAAATGGCTTCTTCTAAAGGACCCAGGGCTAATAAGTTGAGCCTCTGCATGTATTGCCTTTACAGTCTTAGTTACTGTATTTGAAAGGCAGGGGGGCGGGGAGAGGAGGGCAGAGAGACAGACATTTTCCATCTGCTCGTTCATTCCCCCTGAAATAACCAGGGCAGGGCCAGGCTGGAGCGGAGAGCCTGGAACTCCAGCTGGGTCTTCCACAGGGTGGCAGGGACCCAAGTATTCGAGCCATCACTTGTTGCCTCCAAGGTTGCACTTTAAAAGGAAACTAAAATCAGAAGTGAATCCAGAACTCAAACTGAGGTATTCCATCCCACAGGGTGGCTTCAGTGCTGTGCCCAACGCCCTTCCTTGCTGCCTTTGAAGTGGTAGAGGAGAAGCAGGACAAACCCTCCTGCATTACTCAGCTATTTGTCATCATGACAGAAAACTCGAAGGAAGCACTCGAGAGAAGCTCAGGGTTTTGGAGAGTCCATCTGAGATCAGGTGCCTCCATTGATCTGTCTGTTTTCAGGAGGTTGGATGGAGCTGTGGAGAGCCTGTCTGGGGAAGGAGCACTTAGCGAGTCAAGAAGGGGAAGTGACTGCGCCCTGCTCAGTGATTTTAGAATTTGATTTTAGAATCAAGCCACCTCCAAGAGATTCTTTGCATGGCACATCCCTGGCCACTTAAGGACCTTGCACTAGCCCCTGCCAAACCCCCTAGTCAGGTTTAGTCTCCATTCACCTGGTGCCACTAATTTGACTTTGGAGTTTGAATGTCCTTAAGAGTTTGCAAGCCAACTCTCTGTCAAGACATGCTCCCTGCAGGTGAGTGCAAAAACCAAGACAGGGAGCCCAGACCAGGCCAAAATACAGTACCCACCAGCATACATTTGGCACAGGTTGGGGACAGGGCCAGGCTGCTTCAGTCCATATCACTAAATGGTGAATCTAAGTGCCAAAACAGAGTGTGGGTTAGGTCAGGTCTGGGCACAATACCAGCCAGTCCACATGAGGGCTGGGACTGGGGGATGGCGGGGCTGGGGTAGACTGTAGCCCCCACCAGCATGAGTTGGAATTGGAGGTGGGCCTAGCCTGGCCTGGCTACAGCACCCATTGGCAAATGCCCAAGGTGGGATGGGCTGTGCCAGACTGGGCTGCAACACCCCACCAGCATGTGTGAAACCTGGTGGGGGGATGGCCCCAGTGAGGGGGCTGTGGGGACCCCCCTTCTGAACCACCACTCCTACTGGTGAGCATGAGAGCTGGGATGGGGACAGACGAGGCTGGGCAGGGCCACATCCATGAACTGAACCAGGGAAAAGCCAGGCTGGGCTGACTGTACCTTCTGGTGCATGCATAAGCCAGTGTGGGTATGGGTTGATTGGGCTTTGCCGCAGCATCAGCTGGCAGAGGCTGGCACAGGGACCAAATTCTGTCAGGTGCAGGCATGACTTAGACAGATGATAGTACCCGCTGGCACCAGTATGGACTGGATAGTGGGGCTGGTTGGGACGAATTGGGTCTCAGTGCCCATCAACATGTATGAGAGCTGAATGGGATGTGGGACAGATGGGACCAGTCTGCTGTACATACTGGCAAGCACTGAAACCAGGGCAGAGGTGGGCCTGGTGGGGTTTTTCGTGGGTCACTCCCTCTAGACTGTATCTCCTACTGGTTTACATGAAGGTCGACTGTGTGGTGGGCAGGATTGGGCTGGGCTCCAACACCCATTGGGTTATGTAAAACATGGGGCTAGAGACAGAACTGACCCAGCAATTACAACTACCAGTGTGTGCGTCGGCTGATTTGGGTGACAGACTGTGCCAGACCCTCTGTTGGCGAACACATACGAGAATCAGTTCTGGAACGGCCTCAGATGAGGTTTCTTTGGCGATTCCCTACCAACTGAACTGCTGGACTCAGGACCCTAACCATGGAAAGAATTGCAGGTTCCATGGGATGTGTCAGAGCTGGGCCTCCTCAGTTGGTCAGAGGGAGCAGTGGACAGCATATCCAAATGTACAAAGAGGATATGGCAGTACATTGGAGCCTTCAGAGGACACCTGGTACCATGACAGGGGATGGAGGACAAAACAAATTGATCAACTACCCCAGCCAATCATTGGCAATGAAGATCTGGGCAGATGGAGACACTAAGGTGGACTATAACAGCCAGTGGATTTGGGAAAGATTTCATTGTGATTGAAGTGGCGGGTTTGCCAGCAATTCAGCACTGTTAAACTATCAAAGCCTCTTGAGAAATTCATGGTGTTGTGAATTTCTATTTTTCTTCCTGTTGTTGACTTTGTATTGTTGGCTTTTCATTTAAGAGGGATGTGTGGTAACTGTGTAATGGAGACTAGCATGTCCCGATGTGAGGATGCAGTGCAGTGTGCATCTCTACTTCCAGATCAAAGATGGACTACTAATGAAACTATTAGCTGTATCTTGACAATAGGATGCTGGACTCTGCCATTGTCCATGTTTGCAACAATGAACATGTGACTGTTTATGAAAAGTTATGCTATATTAATAATATAGGGGAATTTGATGATGGGGAGGGTTTTGTGGCGAGGACAAGGGAACTCCCAGGGCCTATGAAACTGTATCATAGAATGATGATAATAATTAAAAAGAAGTTAAAATAAAATAAAATTTAACAAAAGAGTTTGCAAGGCAACTCTTTCTTGTCCATATCCTACAACTTCTAAACCTCAACGTTTCATTTGTTCCCATACCATGAAGCACTGGCAAACACCTTGGCACATGAATTGACAGCAGCGTTTCATTTGGATGTGTGTGGTGGCATGTTTATAGCACAGCAGAGCAGTCAACTCAGATCCCTGTGGATGGCCCATATTCCAGAAAATTCTCCAATCAGGCAAAGGCCAGAGGTCAAGGAAATGCCCCATGGGTGTGTCCCTCCTGGCAGCCTGTGCTCCCATATATGCAGGCTCAATGCTGACTTAATCCCTGCACCCTAATACCCACCAGGAGTCGCTCATTCATCCTCGGCTAGATGTGCAAAGCTTCTGTGGAGCTCACTTGTGTCCCCATCCTGGACAGCCGAGGATGGCAAGAGGCTCGGAGTCTCTGCTCTTGCAGATGCAGGTGGGTGTCCTGCCTTTGCCTTGGGGAAATCACTGTGATGCACACACCACAGCCTCCCCCTCAGTCCCAGGCTTTACATTGTGGAGTCATAGATTCCCCAAACTAATACTGACTCTCAGTAGATCTCAAACCAGTGGCCCTTGAATTGAGGGACGTTGGGCTGGTGAAGACATGGCACCCATTTTCTGCACTAACTTAGAGGGTTAGCCCTCTCTCACATTGTTTAATCTACTTGAGTGACAGATATGCACACTCTCACACAGAGACATAACACACACGATAGACAGCGATAGAGAGAGACTCTCATATTACTGCTACTCCTCAAATGCCTGTAGTACCAGGGGCAGCCAAGGCAAACACCAAGAACTAGGAAGTCAAGCCGGGTTTCCAAGTGGGTGACAGGGACCTGCTCACTGGACCGGTCTCCCCGGTCTGGAGTCAGGGGCTGGCGCCCAGACTTGAACCCAGGCACTGACAGAGGACATGGGCATCTCCACAGATGTCTTAACCACCGTGCTAAACATCCATCCCAGGGTTACCATTACAGAGGGGAGGGTCCTCCTGAGAGCTGCCTGGGGGAGAGGAGGGTCTTTTTTTCTGCATCTGTCTGCCTATGCTAAGTGGGAGGGGAGAGCCCCTGGTCACCTAAACAGAATCGTGGAGTTGCAGGACCTACAGGCAGTGTGAGACCCAGAGCTTTGAGGGTCATCAGGGGAGGCTGGTGGTCACTCCCTCGATGATCCCTGCTTTGGGCATCCCCATCCCAGCTGTCACTAGGGACGCATGGAGACTGTGGGAAGCCACCAGTCTTGGACCAAATCCCTATTGAATTGTGCCCCCAGGGTCTTATGACAAAATCCTGGCCCCAGGAGCTCAGAATGTGTCTGCATTTGGGGTCTTGAAAAAGGCAGTCAAAGTTACCATAAGGTTTTGAGGGTGACCCGATCCAACATGACTGTTTGCAATAAGAGAACATGAGGGACTAGGCAAGTTCAGAGGCCAGACAGGGAGAAGGCACCTTCCTAGGCTTCAGAAGACACCCCTCCAGCTGAGACGTGAGCCAGCCTGGGAGGAAGCAGCTCCGCAGCCCCAGCTCCCAGGTGTCATTGTCCAGCAGCGGACACGCTGGGCACCACTCTCCTTTACCCCCTCCTTTCCTGCCTTAATAAAGCTGGGATAATAACATCTTCCTCACTGGAAGGCTCCAAGGGTGCAGATACGGCAGCAGTTCCAGCAGGGTGGGCGCTGAGGGAAGACCTGTGGGAGCAGCTGCCATCCTGAAGGTTGTGACCGTCAGCTGCCCGCACCACACCCCAAAGGGGAGGGCCCCGATGTTCCCCTACCGCCAGTTGCTCAGGGGCCTTTGTGCAAACACAGGGCAGCCTGCATGCTGGGCCAATGCATGCTGCCTCAGGAGTGTATTGAACCCTTGCTAACTGTCTATCTGTAAATGCTTCAGACCAAATTAAAACTGTGTGTTGTACTTTGGGGGAGGTGGGGAGGATGGCGGCACTTAAGGCAGAGTGAAAGTGAGAGAGTTTTTTGGGGGGGGGGAGTGGAGGCAATGCTAACACTTAGCCCGCCCAGGAGCTGAGCCAGGCCAGAGACGCCTGGCCCCATGCCAGCAGCTTACCTGTGTTTGGGAGGCTGTGTGTGGAACGAGGAGGACGAGTGGGACGTGACTGAGCATGCGGGCCGTGTGCACACGGTGGTGGTGGTGGAATCCCAGCAGGACCTACCAGACACCTGCAGAGGCAAGCCACCTGGGAAAGCAGGGGCTGGTGGCTGCTGGAGCTAGCCCCTAAGGGCCAGGGCTGAGATTTCCAGACCTGCCTGCTCCTCCCACTCTCTCACAGGGAGCGCCAGCAAAGGGTGCTTTCCTGCACACTGCTGCAAGGGACCTCGGGCTCTTGCAGAATGACCTTTGTGGTATAGTTCCCTGATGCAACAGTGGACGCAATGGGCAGCACAAACAGGTGCGACCAGGTATTTGCTTCTGGCGTCATTGGACCAGAAGGGCTGGTCCACCCATTAATGCCCCATATCAGTCTGGCTTGTTTGCTTTCCTGCCATGGACCCACTGGGTTTCCTGGAGCAGAGGAGATCTGAAGGAGGCCCAAGGGAGCTGCCCTGAGTCGGCCTGCTGCCTGGCAACGGGCCCATGCATCTTGGCAATGCAGAGTGACCGCTGTGTGCTAGCCAGACTCTGGGGGTCAGATACTGGTGACCAGGAGATGGTTCTCAAAGCAGAAAGATTAAACAGAAAACGAGGCTTCCCTGTGACAGTCACAGAGGGCCATCAGCGTGCCCAGCTGGGGCTGTGGAGACTCACGCCAGGTGGAATCCTCGGAGGGCCCATGTATGTGTCTGGAGGCGTGAGATAGCCACAGGCCTGCCTACAATGAATTTCACCCTCTCATGCTTTCTCCGGACTTCTCCCTTTATGTTGGGAATGGTTAGAACTGTCCCCGCAATAACCTGTTGTCTAGCAGACCAGTGTTCCCCAAGGAATTACTCTGTTGATAGAACTTTCTGGACAAACAGACCAATCCGGTAGCCTTTGGTCATGAGGACTATCAAACACTTAAAATGCAGATAATTTTTGTTTTCATTTGAACTATTTTCAGGAAAGCCACATGAAGCTTCCTAGATGGCAAGAATGTTAAACCACACATGTGGTCACTGAGCAGGTGCCTCCCTCCTAGGCCCACAGCCACCCTGTTCTCCCACATCTCTGTCCTTGAAACAGGCTCTCCCGGAGAGAGCTTTGTGTCCTGAGCCTTTGTCTCATTCAGGGACGCAGGTGGCCTGCAGCAGGTGTGTGGGTGGGGACCACGGACCACAGGGTCAGGTGTGTAAGAAATACCCGCCATGGTTTGAATGTGGTTTATTGTTACAGAAACTCACGCCAAGGTGATCTGATTCCCCAAGCAGCACAAGGAGCAGGGGCCTGGTGGCCAGCACCAGCCTGAGTCACAGCGGCAGAGGCTCCTGAGTGGATTCATGCTGAGTCCTCACTCTTGTGAGCCTGCGTCAGTCACCGCGAAAGCTGGCCATTGTCCGGCATGGCTGCTTCTTTGCATGCTCTCTCTCCACATGCGCCTGCTGCCACAAGCGGAGTGCAAGCCACCTGTGGCCACCTGACCTTGGCATTCAACCTCTAAACTCCGTAAGCCAAAATCAACTTTGCACTTAGGCATAAGCCAGCCCTGGCGTCTTTGATAGAGCAGTGGGGATCACACTAATTCATGGTCCATTTCTCTTTTATCAGTAGGGGTCACATAGCCCCCATATTTCCTGCCCCATACAAAATTCTGTGTCAGCTGTCAATGGGGTTTCCCAGCTCCCCACACTTACGTCACATTTTCAGGGGCAGAGTACGCAGCAGCCAGGCACCAGGCAAACCTGGCTTCCTCCCAGGTGCTGCCTGGACGCCAGGATCTATTGAGACGGCCGGTTGAGGCCACAGCGGCATCACCCTCTCTGTAGGTTTTACCCAAATAGAAGCCAGTTGACTGGGCTGTGCCTCACTGAAGTCCCGCCATGCTGATCACTGCGATGGAGAAGGCTCTACGCCTCCAGCCTTCTCTTTCCAAGAGCCCACTGAAGAGCGAATGGGGGGAGCCCACTCTAACACTGCCCCATTTCACGTTCCTCATCACAGTACTCTCACTTGGCTTCCTGCAGAAAATGAGAAGCAACCAGGGCTACAGGGACAGAGCCCATTGAGGGCAGCTCCAAGGGATGCTTCCCACCATGGACTACCTCATAGGTGCCAACATGTCCATCTTAGAAATGAGGACACTGAGGTCCCAGAGGCCGGAAGGCATGTCCAAGGTCTCCTAGGACGTAGCATGGTCCGGTGGCCACCTGTGAGCAGATGCTGCAAGCAGGGAGGAAGGTGGGAGGCAAACAGCAAAGGCTTTTGGGAACTGGACGGCCCTGGTAAGGCTTCTCCCCCTTCTCAGGGCACAAGGGGATGAGTCACAGAGACGGCCTGGGTGCTAAATCATCCAGGTGATTCCAGAAAGTCATAGGCCAAGACTGCCCGCTCCCTGAAGCCCGGGCTTCCCTGTCTACCCCATTCTGCAGCAGCTCCCTTAAAGGTCAAACCCACAGCCACTTTCCAGCCCTGCCTCTCCCAGGAGAGGTGAGACCAGTAGCCTCGCCCTTCCTCCCTCCCAGTGGAAGTGCTAGGAGCCAGGACTGCTGTGAGACAGGTTCAGGGTCAGGGCCAGTTGTCAGACCGTACTGCTGCAGAGGACGGGACTGGAGTCCGGCACTCTGGGAGAGACTTCCTGTGCCATTCTCATCAGCTGTGCATATAGGCAGGTGCGTGGTGGCTCAAGGGCAAGAACATGGGCTTAGGGGTCACGTGGACAGGGCAGTTAGGGTCAAGCTTGGCAGACACCTTACTAGGATACCTTGGGCCAGTGCCTTAACTCATCACCCTCATAATGTGGGGGTGCTAAAACAATGCCCTCCTGGCGTCATTCAAGTTATGAGGAGTGCGGGCACATGGGCTACAACAGTCCTAGATACGTGTTGGCTATTGTCCTTGGCGAGGAACCAGCAGCCCAGGGCTTACCTCCATCTGAAGTTTGGCTGGCCCATTTGCAAAACAGACACGTGATAGCCCTTCTTTTCAGCTGGGGTGCTGCCCGCACGAGCTGCCATGCGTGCAGCCCTGGCACAGGGCAGCCAGTGGGTCACGGTGAGCCCCTCCTCTACATCCTCTACTCCCGAGTTGCTCTGCGTTCCTGTGAGTGGGGCTTCCTGCATGGACGGGCCCAAAGAGTGAGCTGCTCCGAGCATTCACGGGGCACATCCGACACTCCCTGCACACTCCCTGATGGTCACCTGCGTGCCTGTCAGGAGATGCTTGTGGTGCCAGCTCTTCCCAGAAGGAGCAGGTTCTTGGAAGTCAGCCGCAGCTGTCAGTCTTCCCTGCTGGGTGGCTGTGGGCACCTTATCTCATCTCTCTGAGCCTTACCTTCCTCCTGTGTAAAACAGGATTACAACCTGCACATTGCTGGGTGGTCGCGAACGTCAAAACTAAAGTGCTTGGACATACCTTCACTAAGATATGCAGTGCACAGTTGTTTTCCATTTTTGTTATTCTCTCTTTTTTAAAAGTTTATTTATTTTTATTTAAAAGGCAGATTTACAGAAAGAAGGAGAGACAGAGAGGCAAAGATGTTCTATCCACTGGTTCATTCCCCAAGTGGCTGCAACAGCTGGAGCTGAGCCATCGGAAGCCAGGAGCCAGGTGCTTCTGCTGGGTTTCCCATGTGGGTACAGGGCCCCAAGGACATGGGGCATTCTCTGATGCTTTTGGAGCCCTTAGGCAGAGAGTTGGATGGAAAGCGAAGCAGCTGGGTCACAGACCAGCGCACATAGGCACTTGGAGGTGGAAGATTAGCCTGTTGAGCCACGGTGCTGCCTCCTATCCTCTCATTTGCTACACCTGAGGTGGCAGGATAAGGGATGGGAGGAGAACATGAGGTTCAGAGAGGGGAGCGGCCTCATCTAGCTCCCACACCAGAACAAGCAGCTCTGCCGCCAAGTCTGGCTTCAAGTCTGGGAGCTCAACAGTGGTTCCAGACATGGAGTTGGAAGAAAATGGGTGGGATAGGATTTTTATTTCTTGTGGATGAGCAGAGACATGGCAAGCCATGGGAGGGTCCTTCTTCCTGGTGTGGCTGGCCTCTTGCCTCCAATCCAAGACGGCCAAGTGTTAAGCAGCTGACAGAGATGACATAATTCTGTCTCATCAGCCAAACGCAGGCAGATGCATGCATCTTTCCTTCACCTGCCACTTGTACAAGCATCCTCAGAGGCAACGTCAGGCCACACCCACCCGCTAGCTCCACCCACCTCCTCCACCTGCTGCAGGGTAACCCGCACCATGTAGCAAAAGCTCCGAAAATAAGATACACTCTCTGACCCAGAAACTCCCCTTCTGTTACTTTACCCCAAGAAGTTAGTTACAGAAAGATTGCACAAAATGGAAGCATAAATGGGAATAGTCATTTCAGCAGAAAAATGGCCAACAAATGACCTGTGATCCTTCCCCGGATGGAGTAAATGCCATGTGTCTTTGAGTCCACGGGGATGGGGCGGGAGCGGAAGGCATCCATGGGATGGCCATGACCGCTGCTGACTCCAAGATCCTGCTCTTTTACAGTTATGCCACACTTAAGCTCTTTGCAGCTTTCTTTGATGTGTGCTGTATTCTATAATAAGAAAGTAAAGAAATGGGTCAACAGACTCTTTTAAAATGCAAAATTATGCATCATGTGTGGCCATGAGGTAAAAAAAAAAAACAGGTTATGAAAAGTCTATGAAAAGACTTTTAACCACTGTCATAAAAATCTCTGGTATTTAATGCTGACATAAAACTTTAAATATATATTTACACACACACATGCATGCAGACCCACAGGGGGAGAAAAGCCTAAAAATGAATAGCATGAAAAATATTAACAGAGATTATTTCTGGGTGTTTAGCTGATTTAATTTCTGCGATATACATTTTTCAAAGATATAATGGTACCTATTTAGTGATCCTCTGGATGTTTTAATTTCCCTCTAAATTTCTGTATTATTATTATGAGAACAGCCACGTTTAAAGCATCTCTCAGCTGCTGACACATGCAGGACTAAAGCACCTGCCATTGGCACCAGCCTCTCCCTTCTGTGCTGGGTGATCTTAGCTGATGACCTGCTGCATGCTGGGAACCTGGGCCCTGGCTTCTTCTCTGGTGTGGGTAGAGGTGGATCGGAAGCCATGCCCTTCTTAGATGCGGCCAGCTGCACGGAGAAGGATGTCTGAAATGTGGAGGCCTCGCTTTGTCCTCTCCTGGCACTGCCTGTGCCCCCTTGCCCTAGAGAGCCATCGTTCGGGTGTCTCCAACGGGCAGGGCAGGCTGTGGCTTTCTCCCTTTCTTGCTTAGGAATGGGGCAGCTGTGTCTTGTATCTGAAACGTTAGCTGCACCGAGCACATGCCACCAGGCCCGGGGCATGCGCCTGTGCGTTATTGCATTACTTGCACTTTGCAGGATCTAGATGCTGACCGTGTTGCCCAGAGTGACCACGATTCTACACAAAGAAGCCATCCCTTGAACTTGCTGGGTGCGCAAAGACCTTCGTGGCTTGCATGGTTGAGGAGGGTATTTCCGTCTCTTTCCAGAAGGAGGGAGCCCTGGGAAGGGCGCTGGAGTATCAGCAAGGGGGACTAGGGAGCTCCCAGGAAACAGTTTCGGATTTCCTTCAGAAGGCATGGCAAGGGAAAAGCAAGAAAGGTGCTGGCCTCGCCTCATACTGACACCACTCGGCAAGTCATTGACCAGCATGCACTTGGCCTCCAGGCCCAGCCAAGGGCGGGGCTGCCTGAAACAATCCACACAAGGCGTGCAAAGTCAGGCCGTGAAAACCCTTCTGCAAGTCTTGGGCCAGGCCCTGGGGGGTGGGAGGTGGGGAGGCACCAGTTAGGAGCCAGGCTCCATGAACGGACTGCCAGCTGGCTCTAAGGCAGGCCCAGAGTCCCCTGCAGATGCGTGACGACAGCCCTGAGCCACCAAGAGCAGGCTGAGGCCAGGCAAAGGCCCAGACCCATCCTTCCTGCTAACCTGGATGAGGGAGGGCAGCTGTCAGCGAGTGTCTGTATGTAGCACTTCCATGTTCCAACTCTCCCCACTTTCTTTCTTCATCTGGCCTCACCCGCGACTCCCCTGCCTCCCTTCTTTCCTTCTTATTTAATTAACAAACACCACTTGAGTCTTGCCCAGCTTGTGAAAGCTGCGGTGCTCTCAAGATGGAGAAGCTGTCGGACTCTTAGCAGGGAACCCCAACTTGCAGAGGCAAAAGCCAAGGTGCAGGGGGAGGGCCGAGGAGGGGCCCAGCAGGACTGGATGAAGCAGGTAGGCAGGTCTATCTGGAAAGGGCAGCTGGCAGTGGATGCAGCCGGCCAGGCTCAGCCAGCAGTCACAGGAGGAGTGGCCCCAGGCACACAGGCCTGAAGCTCCCCAGATTTTCCAAATAAAATGAAGTGAGACAGTCTTTAATTCACTGATAGCCATGACATTTAATCTAGAAAGAACCGGCCTGAGCAGGGCCAACACCAAGCAGAACTGATGTGGGGGGTGCCAAGAAAGTAAGAAGACAGTGGGCTGGGGACTGTCAGGCCCAAGATCCAGCTGTGCCTGAAACTGGCCCTCCTCTGGACATTGCTGTTCTGTAAGCCAACGAAGACTCCCAACCCCATCACTGCTTAAAACAGTTGAAATTAAGTAGTAGCCAGGTAGACACCAAAGAGTTCTCACCGATTGTCAGGAAGGGCAATATGGGGTTCTGGAAGCTGAAGTAAGGCTGTGTGTGCCCATGTTTTTCTAACTTCAAATTTTTTTTTTTTTCCTGTGGGACTTTTGATTACCGCTCCTCCCCCCACCCCGAATGCATTGGACTTTGTGTAAGAATCTTCTCAGATTCTGTCGCCCCGCGCGGTGGCGCAAGTGGTTAAGTCCTCGCCTTGCACGCCCAGGATCCCATATGGGCGCGGGTTCTATCCCGGCAGCCCCGCTTCCCTTCCAGCTCCCTGCCTGTGGCCCAGGAAAGCAGTCGAGGACAGCCCAAAGCCTTGGGACCCTGCACCCGCGTGGGAGACCCGGAAGAGGCTCCTGGCTTGGGATCGGCATAGTATCGGCTGTTGCAGTCACTTGGGGAGTGAATCATCGGATGGAAGATCTTCCTCTCTGTCTCTCCTCTCTGTATATCCGCCTTTCCAATAAAAACATAATAAAAATAAATCTTAAAAAAAAAAGAATCTTCTCAGATTCTGTAGCTGAAGAATGAACTTGGTCATCGTCTTTGAATTTTGTGTGGCTCTCCGAAGGGCAGGGATATGCTTTTGTTTTAAGATTTATTTATTTTCTTTTCCGTCAGATTTACAGAGAGGAGAGACAGAAGTTTTCCAACTGCTGGTGCACTCTCTAACTGCCCGCAATGGCCAGAGCTGAACTGACCCGAGGCCAGGGCCAGGAGCCAGGAGTTTCTTCCTGGCCTCCCACAGAGGCACAGGGACCCAAGGACTTGCGCCATTCTCCACTGTTTTTGCAGTCCCTAAGTAGGGAGCCAGATCACAAGCATCACAAATGGGACACAGACTGGTACCCACATGGGATTCCTGCACAACCTGGAGGAGGCTTAGCCTGCTGAGTCACTGCTCCAGCCCCAGGGATGCACCTTGCTTATCTGGTTCTTCCCTTTCTCCCTAGTATTGTGTGCAGTGCCTTGATAAGTCTTGACAAATTCATCTTGAATTTAAGAATCTAGCAGCTACAGAGCAAGAGAGGTTGGGAAAGAAGTTGGTTTTGTGCAGGTGCCCCGGGGGTTGATGACTGGTCCACAGGGGCGGTGTTTAGGCTGCTGTGACAGCCCCCTGACGACCCCTGTGGCACATGGGAGCAGGGATTGTCTCTTTGTCTTGTGTTCAGGCTGTGAGAGCAGAAGGCCACACTCTGGGGAGCTTCGAAATCACACGTAACTGCTGTATGGGGGCTCACCTCCTTCACGAACATCTCCTGCTGGATCCTCACCGGGAGGAAGGGCCAAGGCGGCCCTCTGGGACATCTATGACTTTAATACTTTTAAAAATGATTTTATCCATGTGAGACAGATAGATCAACATGGACAGAAAAGCCTAGGTCTCCCACCTGCTGGCATTCCAAGTGCCTGCAATAGCCGGAGTTGGGTTAGCCAAAGCCAGCAGTCCAGAACCCAGCGTAGGTCCCCACATGGGTAACAGGATGCAATTCCCTGAGCCATCAGCTGCTGCTCCCAGGGTATGCCTCAGCAGCAGCTGGAGTGGGACACAGAGCTGGGACTCAAACCCAGTCTCTTAGACATGGAGTATGGATGCCCTGGGTCTCTAGGAGAGTACCAGGGCATTCCTAACTCCTAAGGGTCCCATCTCCTAACAAGCTGGCCGAGGCAGCGGGGCACAGCCTAGGAGACAAGGCAGTTCCCATGTGATGTGCCCACGTGAGAGCAGGTAAATGTTCTGCTCCATGTCTCAGTGATAATGAAAGTGTGATAAGTCATGTGTTGGCTGTTAAAGTGACCCTGGCCACTTCCAAACACCATCCATCATCAACACAGTTCATGTTGACACACCTGATTTTATGGAGGGACGGGCAGGAAGGAGGAAGAGGGACACGGGTGGCGAGCTGCCCTGGTACACTTCCCGACAGATTACAACAGTGTCGTGGGGTGGAAGGTACTGGAGGGCCATGCCCAGGGAGAGACAGGCAGTGCCATCACAAGAGTGGAGGGCAGTTGTGGTTCCTTGCCACACAGGAAGCAGACAATGAACTTGCTTCTGCTGGCAGCAGGAGCCTTGTGAAATGTGATGAGGCAGGACATGTGTTCAACATGGTAACCTGGGGTGCAGCGTGCCACGGACCACGATCTCTGCTCCAGGCTCCATTCTCAGCACACTCCAGGCATCCTAGTTGGCACAGCACTCCCAGGGAGCCTGCCGGCCACCTCGGGTGTGATGGATGGATGGTGCGAGGGCACAACAGAGGGGAGATGCAAATGATTCCCAGGATGCTGAGAGGTTGGCTTCTGGCGAGGGAACAAAGACTGCTGTTTCTCCCAACATGTCTTGTGGGGCTATGGGACCAGCTCCAAGAGGAACCGGAAGAGGTGATGAGGGGGTGGGCTTCACAGAGTGGAAGGCTTTGGAGAAGTACGTGGAGAAAGGAGTGAGAGGGATGGGACCAGGGCTGGGGATCCAGAGAGGACCGGCTGTCGGAGAGTCACTGACTGAGGGAATTTGAGAGAGAGAAGAGACAGGCTAGAGAGAGAGGGGCCCCGGAGACAGCCCAGCACTGGAACAGGGGAGAGTCTGGCTTTTCAGGGGCACTTTCTCATCTCAACAGGAGGACACAGACTATGGGGACACAGCAGTAGGCTCCTGGGGAGCTAAGGGGCAGGAGGCCCTGCTGGCTTCTCTCATTTCCTGCATGCATAGAAGGGATATTAACTTGACTCAGGTACCCGAGGTCCCAAGTAGCAAAGTTGGCTGAAGGCTGGAAGTACCAGCGACCTTGTTGGGCCCTCCCAACCCCACGTACCCACAGAATCCAAGCAGACAGCATTGCAAATGGATGATGTATATGGGCGTTTTAATTAGAATGTTCTAGAATAAACTTGAAGGCATTGATAAATAGAAATTTCCAGCGGATATGAGACCAGAAAATCCAGTCTGCCCCTGTGATGGGTTGACAGACCGTGCAGTCGCTCAGCAAATCTAATTCTGCTACTGATCAGCGAGGAGTCATCATTTCAACAGCTCGCTGTGGTTGCAACCACGTTCAGCTCCAAGGGCCTTGGTTGTGGAGGTGCAGGTGGCTCTCTGTTCCTGGGGATGGAGGTGACCCCTCCACGTAGGCAGCAACCCCATCCTGCTTGCCAGGTGCCAATGTTGGTGCTTTTCCTACCCTGTGGTCACCTGAGCTAAACACCTGAAATTTGGTGGAAGACAATATTGGCTGATATGGTGGGAGCTTGGGAAGGACTGGATGGTTTATAGGGTACAGTCCCTACAGAGGATTTAGGGTAGCTTCATAAGCAGCAACCTCATAGCCATGGATAAGGTGCTCCCTGCCTCATCGTGCCATGCCTTCTCCACACACCCTCATCTGATGCCAGGTCAACGAGGCGAGTGTGAGCCTGCAAACTCCGGTCCACAGTCCAGTGTCTTCCTTGGAAAATAGCTGTGTTCACGTGTTGAAGAAACAAGCAGCTCAGGAACATAGAAGGACGGGGCAACTGAGGACACCCTTGGAGATGCTGGGTGGGGGGGGGGCGTCTGGGTTGGCCTTAAAAACGAATGCCACCTGCCACACTCTGGGGTGAGTGCTCCTTCACTATTCTCATCCCGCTTTGCCCCTCCATCCCCTGACTTTTCAACTCTGATGGTCTTCCAGAAGTTTGGGTGGGCTTCCCACTGCTCAAGGGCCTGGCAGTTCACAGAGCAGCTCTGCGGCTCCAGGTCCCATGCCTGGAGGCAAGCTGGTGCTGATGCAGGAAAAGGGCCCACACTTCAGCAAGGGCCACCTGAGCTTTCTCCTGTCGGCTGGCCCTGGGCTCAGTGGCAAATTCAAAGCTGGGCAGGCAGCCTAGGGACCACAGGATGGTCTTAAAGGAAGACCTCCTCAAAGGGACAAGAAATGGCATCTTGGGGAAACGTGCCAGTCCCCCACCCCCATCCCAGGGGTTTCATGGTGTTACTTTCCCAGCACTTTCCAACTGGACATTCCATCTTTGGCAGGTAGCAAAACATAGGTGCTCAATAAACCTTTGTTGAAAGCCAAACCAGGTGACTGGGGTGGAAGAAAACTGTCCCTCCGCCCCCGTCAGACTGAGAGTGGCTTTGGACAATAGGACGGTGCCCAAGGAGGGGCGCGACTCTGTGTTCATTCCCACATCTTCAAATCCAGAAGGGTGCCTGGATGGAACGTGTGCTCCGCAGGGTTACGGAACAAATGGATTCTGCTCATCGTGCTGTATGCAGAGCGAAATCAAGTGCAAGGATCTTCTCCACCCAGGCCCAGCTTCTAGCTACCACTCAGTAGGGACCTCGGAAAGCCCACGGAGGCGAAGCAAGGTGGACTTGGGCCCAAGGGGGTCTGGCCCTGGCCTCAGTGGCCCCACAGCAGCGTTTCTCAGCAAGGGTACCCGGTAAGAGCCACTGGGGAGTTTTAAGGAAAGCTCCAAGCGCTCTTCTCCTGTGCCCTCTGACTCATCTGGGCTGGGCCCAGGCCCTGGCATCCACCTTTGAAAAGAAAAAACAAGGCTTCACTAGGGTGGAGAACGGCTGCTGTTCTTGGCCAAATGAACACGCAGGCAATAGTCACCCAGAGAAGCACGGGGTTGGAAAGGGGGCAAGGACGCTCCTTTTGGCCAGCCTTGTGGGGTTGGGAAGGGCCGCCCGGCAGTGGGAAAGTGAGGGTAAGGAAGAAGGCAAGGCGCCGGCTCTGGGGCGGGGGTGGACGAGACCGAGACGGAAGAGATTACACGACGACGGGGAGGGAGGATTCAGCTGGGGAGGGCTGCGGCTGCACCAGAGAGCACTCCACGCTAATCACAGGGAGCGGGTCTGGCGGAAGCGCTGGAGGCTGCCGCCTGGAGAAGGCGGCTAAAAGGAGCTCAGCAGCCCAGGGCTGGGGGCGGTAGGGCGAGCTGCCCGGAGGGACGCCGGGGCGTGGCGCCGCGAGGTTCCTTGGGCAGGAAGCAGCCAGGCAGAGACGGGGGGGGGGGGGTGCCCACAGAAACACGGCAGGCGCACGTGCACAAGCGTGAGCGCACACACGCACACATGAGCACGCAAACGCTCCCCCTCCACCGCCACATGCACCCAAGCCCCAACCCTCGGGGACGTGGGAGGCCAAGCCACTGCCGAACTGCGGTCCGGAGGTCTCTTCCCCGTGCTCCTTCCTACCAAGGCTTGCGCAACAGGCGGCGGCGGGTCCGGCGGGAGCCCGCCGCGCGCTGCCCCTGCGCGGCCCTGCGCGCCCGGGAGGAGGGAGCGGGAAGGGGTGTGTCCCGGCGGCTCTAGACCCGGGAGGCCAGGGCGGGGCGCGGCGCGGGGGCGGGACCGCGCCGCCTATAAAGGCGCCCTCCGCCCGGACATAAACAAACCGCGCCTGGCAGTCCACTTGCACCCCCGGGTGCACGCCCATCACCGCTGCCGCAGTCGCTGCATCTTCGCCGCTCTGCTCAGCTCCCACTGGGCGCCTGAGCACCACTCCTTTCCTTTCTCCCTCTGCCATAGGTAAGCCCGACGCTCTCCTATCAGGACACCACAAGGAAAAGGCAGGGGTCGCCCGCGGGGTGCTGTGTGGACGCCGAGAGCGGACCGCCCTTTGTGGTTCAGTGGGTTCCAGGAGCCAGCTCCCGGGATTTTGGGTGGGGACGCGCGCCGCTGGAATAGGTTTCGATTGGGGGATGATGGGGTGGGGAATCATCACAGTTCACTTTCCCTGTAGCTAGGGCAGTGCGGGATCTGCGGGTCGGGAAGGATGCGGAGTCTGCCGGGAACACCTGGGTCGTATTTCGTGGCGTGGTCTCACGTTCGCAGCTGCAGGTACTGGCCCGGGTGCGCCTGGAATCCCAGGAGGAACCACGGGGAGAGGGGAAGGGAGCCGAAGTCCGCTGAGGGAGAGGTCGCGCGCACGAGGCTGGATAGGGCGGAGAGGGACGCGCGGGTGTGTCCGATTCCCCAGCCGGGCTCCAATGGGTGTGGATGCGAGGGGCGGCTGCCGACGCAGCCCCGAGGCCAGGTCGACTGTGTGTGCGTTGGGGAGGGCCTGGGGTGTGTCACAGCGCGTGCAGTGCGCGCGGGAGTCAATGTCCGCGGACGCCGCCGAGCAGCGTGCGCCCCCCGGAGGTGGAGGTGGCTCCAGTGGTTGGCGCTGTGTTGCGCGCGCTGGGGAGGGTGGCCAGGGCGACAGGGGTCTGGGGATCCTGGTGGCGGGCCCCTGCCTTCTGGAGCCAAGAGTGGCGTCACTTTTGCCTCCGCCCAACCGCCCCCGCTTTCCTTTCCTCCTGGTCTCTGGGCCGGGCCTCCGCTGCTGGCCCTGGGAGAGTACAGCCGGAGTTGGTAGGGTATTCCCTGGAGGAGCTCAGCGTTTTTTCGGTTCAACCTCCAGGAGCCTGGGGCAAGGCAGAGTGGCGCGCTGCGGTCTCAGGGTACAGGTGTGCTCAGCACCTCTGGCCTGCCTGGAGCTGAACTGGGCTTCAGTGGGATCAGTGCCCCACTCCACCGCCCACCTCTGCCCTCTGCCCCTGTGGAGCCCTCCCAGCCGTCAGAGCAGCATCCCTAGGCAGCTGGAAGTGGAAGGTATTCTGCAACAGGTACATGGCTGGGGAGGCCCCGTCCTCACAGGTGTCCCAGGCACCTTGGTAAGGTTTGGCTAAGCTACTGGGGGAGAGCAAAGCTTGGGAGATAAGCCAGTGGCCATGGCAGAAGAATTTGGACCACCGTGGAATGCCCCTTAGCTAGCTAACCTCCCATGTTATCCACAAACGCCCTGTGCTTGCTGGGAAAATGGCAGTTCCCAAGCAGAGGTCCTTGCTGGGCTCCCCACTCCTCATGTGGCATGGAGGGAAGCTAGGGACTGGAAGGCAGGCCCCAGCACCTGCCTGCAAGGGGCTGCCACTGGCTGGTCGGGGAGAGGTACAGGTTGGAGTCCTCGGTGCAGAGTTGGTGGTCCCTGCTGTGGCTGGTGGGTGCGTGTCTGGGAGTGCTGGGGCAGGGAGAGCTTGCTCTTGAGTGGTGGCAAATTTCCCAAGGCGTGGTGCTCAGGTGTCAGAGGTTCCCCTGCCCTGGTGGAATCTCTTGGCCGCGAGGGCCCTTGTCCCCCGACTACAGTGTAAGCCGTACAGGGGTGAGAGGGGCTGAGCCGGCCCTGCCCTGTAACTTGTTACCTGCCCCAGGGCCTGGGATACAGAGGCAGGTCAGATAGGCGTGGGGTGACTGAACACCTCTTTGCCACCTGTCACCTGCTTTCGTCTGAGATCTGGCAGGTAGAGTCCCAAGGAGGGTTAGGTTAGGGGTTGGCTTTTCAGGGAGCCTGGGGCGAGCCTGGGGCAACTCAGTCTGCTGGAAGCCACCAGCACATCCAGGCTTGGGCCTTTGCAGGGGAGCAGCAGCCCCGCCTGGGGCCTCTTCTAGCCGCTTTTTGTTTTACAGATGGGAGCTCAGGTCTGGGCTCAGGAAGGGATGAGCGAGCCTGGGTCTGGATTTCACACTCTGGACCCCCTTCCAGGAGTCTCAGCAGTACAAGGGGCTTCGAGGCCCATTTTGGCCTGTCTGGGAGGAGAGGGTAAGAGAACTTGTCTTCACGGAGTTTCTTATTGTAAGGCAACTTTTGAGGCAGAGGAGGCAGAAGGTGAGCGTGATTTCAGTTTAAATCAGGCGTTTAGAGATGAGCTAAGTCAGGCCGGTGAGGAGGAGATCCGAGCTCTCCGTCCCTGGCAGGTGGTGTGGTTTCACTGGTTTGCTTGCCAGGACGGACACAGAGCTGCAGCATTTGGTCCTTTGTCCCACCCCCTCACCCCCTGCGCAGTGTGCATTGAAACTGCTGGCCCTAGCTTGCCCTAGCTTGGACCAGAAAGAAAGCTGCCATTGTGTTTTCCTGATGTTTTCTTCCTGGAGACTCAACTCCAGAGAATCCTGTCCAAGACTTGACTCCAAGGTCCTGGGCCTGGGAAACGGGCAATGTGATGACTCAGCACTGAGGGCCGGCAGGGGGCAGGGCTGACTCAGCAGGGAAGTGGTTGGACTGCAGCCTGGGAGCTGGCAGGCAGGAGGGCCGGACCCGTTGGTGGTCTCTGGAGGACACTTGCTGCCTCCTCATCTATTGGGTCCTTGTAACAACTCTGCCTGGACCCTCTGTGTTCCATTGAGTGGATGAGGAAAGCTGAGGCCTGCAGAGTTTAAGGACTTGCCTGTAGCCACAGGGCTGCAAATTGGGGAGCCAAGCTTGGAACCCAGAGAGTGAGGGGGGCTGCATGTGCTCTCCCAGGAACCTCGGCTTGGACAAAGAGGGCAGAGCCCTGTGCCTCTATTTCCACTTCTGCGCAGTGAGAGTGATGGGACCATCTCATCAGGTGTGCAGGCAGGAGGCTGCGTCACAAAGTTGTGGAAAATGGAATTGAAAGGAAACTTTTTGGTGTCTGATGCTTCCATCTGAAACCATAGGGAGTCCCAAAGAACTCCCACACCATTCATGTTATGAAAAACCATGCCTGGATTTTGAAATTTTTGCACCTTTTACTTTCTGTATTTAAAGATTTTTTTTTCCTTTTTTTTATTTGAAAGTCAGAGTGAGAGAGAGAAAGAGAGAGAGAGATCCTCTGTCTGCTGGATTGCTTCTCAGGTGACTTCAGTGGCCAGTGCTGGGCGTGGCCCGAGCCAGGTGCCAGGAGCTCATCCCATGTGGCTGGCCGGGATCCAAACACTTGGGCCACCTTGCCGGCTTTTCGCAGGCCATCAGCAGGAATGGGGTCCGAGGAGAACAGGCACGGATGTGGACCGTTGTGTATGGGGTGCTAACATTGCAGGTGGCGGCTGTTAGGGCTGGCTCCTGTTAACCGAGTGAGCCCATGTGAGCAAGAATAGGGCTCTGTATGTAGGACATGCCATGGGGTGTTTGTTTTCTCATCACCTACAAAACTGTCCTCAGGGCTTCTTTCTGATCCTCAGTTTGGGGCCTTCGCAGCCCTTGGAAAGTGCCTGCTGCAAGTGCTGGACCCTGCACGTGGTTTCTGTGGTTGTTCCAGAGAGCTAAGTGTGTGGCCCAAGCTCACTCTGAAGGCAGCTGGGCTCAAGCCCTCTGCTTTGGACTGGCTGGGGAGAGGGGACAGGAGGTGGCTGTGTCTGCTTCACGTTGGTGGCTGCTGGGATCAGCTCTCTCCTGGCCGGCATGCCTGCTGACCCAGTGCCTCAGCTCATCCAGCATTCTTCCTATTTTACAGGTGAAGCCAGGGCCGGGGACACACCTGATCGGTTTGTGCCAAACCTGGCCTTCTCTAAACTCCAGCGTTGCCCTTTAAGAGCCCTGCAGGTCCCATCAGAGCCAGCTGAATTTTCCTGGTTCACATTCATGGCCTGAGGCCTCCCTGGCCACCTGCAGCCTGCTTATCTGGCTTGTTGGGAGGGGAGGGGCTCTGCGGAGGAGGTGGGGACACTGAGGCCCCGGGTGGGGAGGCAGACCCAAAGTGGTGTCTGGGTGGAGTGGAGTGAAGCTGCCCAGACTGGGCCCACTGCACAGCACAGGAACAGCTTGGAAAGCGAGGGCCACAGACAGGAAGTGAGATCTCCAAACAATTTTCTTTCATCTGCCTGGATTCTTTGAGTTTCCCCGATAACATTTATTTATTTATTTTTAAAAATTTAAACAGATTTATTTATTTTACTTGGAAGTGAGAGTTACAGAGAGGGAAGAGACAGAAAAAGATCTTCCATCTGCTGGTTCATGCCCCAGATGGTCACAGTGGCCCAGTCTGGGCTGCTACGGAGCAGGGAGCAGGAGCCCATTCAGGCCTCACACTTGCTTGCAGCGCCCAAGGCATTGAGTCATCCGCTATTGCTTTCTCAGGTATGTTAGCAGGGAGCAGGATCGGAAATGGAGCAGCCAGAGCTGGAAGCCTGCCCACAAGGGGGCGCTGACACTGCAGGCAGTGGCTTTGTTGGCATCTATGATGGCGGCTGCTCTCCTTAAATCAAATCTACAGGACAGCAGGCCCGGGGTTCCTTGCTGCCTGGGAGGCTGGACTGGGCGGCCCTTGTCCTCACTCATCCCTCAGTACCTTCAAACCTGGCTGGCTAATACCAGCTCCCGTCTGTGTGGCTTGAGCTCATGTTCTCAGACCATCCTGTGTCTCTCAGGCCTGGCCCACAGAGTCTACAACCAGCACCTGCCCCTGGGCCTTGGCTGGTCTTCCTTGCAGTTGTCTCCACCTTGCCAAGCCCCACTGAGAATCTGCAGGAAGGTCTGACCCCTCGAAACGCAGGGGTTGGGATGGTGGGGCATTCCCCACACCTCCCTCTCTCCGCACTGACCTCTCTGGGGCCGTGCCCAAGTTGGGTGCCCTGCACACTGCACAAGGGCCTCCCCGGGCAGGAAGGCAGCCCTGGCAGAGTGGAGAGAGGTGGGGCTTGCTTCCTGCTTTTCCTTAGTGGTTCCTTTTTTCTCTTTCATCCTGGCATCCTGCAGGTGAGAATGGGGGAATCCCGAAGGCATGCCCAGCGGGGTGTCTCCCCCACTCCATTCTTGCACCATTTTGTGATTGGGGTTTCTCTGGGGGCTTGAAGAACCCTCTTGTCAACCTCCCATCCCTGGTGAATGTGGGGGACTTGCTCGTGTTGCCCAGGAGCCCAGTGCTGCCAGTTAGGTCAGTTGCATACGACAGTGAACCTGCAAATGGCCACTTGCTGGCTCTCCCTGGAAACTTCTCTGCTTTACAAGAGATAGAGCCAACACTAGTGCCTGAAAACCCCTGGTGGACACGTCTGCCCAGCCGAGGGAGGCAGTGGCCAGCACAGCAGGGCAGAATTCTTCAGGGTGGACACAGCCATCTTCCTGCTGGTTAGTCGACGTGGAACTGCCTTCTAGAAGCTTCTGGGGATTGCTGTTCTTGGAGGAAGTGGCCATGCCTCATAGCAAGTGCATATTGATACCCCCCCCCCACCACCATTTTAAAATGGTTTTATAAAGAGCCCAGTGTGCTGGGAAGAATGCCAGCTCGCATGTGACTTTGAAACCAGACATGGGAGGCAGGGGACAGGATCTGGGCTGACTGCTGGCGATGACAGTTGACGCTGCACTTGACAACCCAGACAAGCTGCTTGTCCACAGGATGCCCTTTGCTGCCCTCTCCGCGCTGCCCACCTGCCCACGAAGCAGAGAGAACTCCATGTGGTGGATTCTGCAAGTTGTGGGGGCTTCAGACTGCCTACCTGTAAACTGGGCATGGCAGCTACAGTACCCGCCCTCCTGCAGGGAGCTCCTGGAGCGACACACGTGATGGCTGCAGCAGGTGCCCCCATTCCGGGCTTCACATGTAGTCCTGCACCTGGGCAAGGGTGCAGATACGGTCTGTGACAGGATGTTGTTGGGTCACCGTGATGCCTCCTGGCTGGGGACATGTGTCTTCAGCTCTCTGTGCCTCTGCTTTCCCACCTGTTAAATGCTGACCCTGTTGGTTGGTGCCTTCCTCCTGGAATTACTTGTGGGTGTTTGAAGCACTGGCTTGCTCCGTGCCTGGCTTCCTGCAGCAGGAGCCCCTATCTGAACTGTGCTTGCCTTAGTTTTGCCTGGAATCTCCAAGACGCAGGTGGATGCTGGCTGTCTCCCAAGCTGCTGGACTGGAAGGAGATCTGCCCAGCTCCCAGGCCTTGGTTATTCATTGACTGACTTTGCGAATTCAGAGGAGCCCCTGGCGCTGGTGGCACTCAGAAAGCACGTGGCACACACTGCCTGTCTCCCACACCCTGCCTGGCTCCCACACACTGCCTGGCTCCCACACACGCTGTGTACTCACAGGTGTCCTGGATGGAGCAGTGATTTGGCTGGAGGTGCGGGCCATGGTTCAGCTCCTCTGCTGTTGTTTACTGGGAGCTGGAGTTAACCACAACCATCTCTGAGATGAGTGCCTGAGGCTAACCAGGGAGAACTTGTTCAGGGTCCAGAGCTAGGAATGCAAACCTCATCCTCCCCTCCCCCGGCTGCCCTTCCTGTCTCTGACCTTTATAGGCCAGGTAGCCGAGGCAGAAAGGAGTATGAGTGGCCAGGATGGTGGCGGGTCCTGGAGCTGTGTTTTCAGGACAGGGTTTTAGTAGAAAATAACACATCTTGATAAAACTTCTTCCCTAGAGGGGCTTCTTCAGGAGTGACGATGACCTTTGCCACATGAGTCTCAGCAGGCTGTTGTCAAAACTAAGAGGTTGACTGGGAGTCAGCCCCGACTCATGTGAGGCCAGGAGCATGGCTTTGATGGGTGTTCTGCACCCTGGGCTTCTCAAGGGCGGTGTGAGAGCCCAGCGTGGAGTTCATACCCAGGGAGAGGCTGGACTGGCCTGTTGCACCTGTTGGGCTGAGCCAAGCAGGAGCCTCTGGGGTGGGGAGGAGGGAGTGACCCCTAGGTGTGGCACTAGTTGGGAGAGGTCAGGGTCAGGGTGTGATGGGGTGTAGAGGAGGTCACATGCCTGGTGGATGGTGTCTTCAGCCAGCCTGACCCTTCCAGGACCCCTGTGCCCTTGGATATGACTGAATCCCAGGCAAGAAGTGCTTTGAGGAGGTTGTTGAAAGTGGATCAGTCCACAGCACCCTCTCAGGCTGCTGTGCAAACTCAAGGCAGCGACAGACCCCGGGACTCAGCCATTGCAAGGATGGCAGGGCATGTGTGTGTGTGCGCACGTGTGTGTGTGTTTGTAAGAGCTTGTGTGAGAAAGTATGAGTGAACATGAGCTGCTGTGAGTGTGTGCAAGTCTGTGTGGCAGGTGGAGAGAGTGTGAAGCTGTGTGCTGTGAACATGGACATGAATGGGGCTGGGAGTCTAGGAGTCTTACGGGGAAGGGCCAAGATCTGCCGTTCTCCACCAGGGCTGGCTGTGTCCCCAGGCGACAGGTGGTCATAGCACTTAGGGTGTGATTGGTAGGGGCCCAGGAAGCTGCTGAGCCCCTTGCTGTGCTCAGAGCAACCCTACATCCGAGAATTCCATGGTACCAGGGTCAGTGGTGCACGGTGGAGTTAGTGGGGCTGTCCTGAGACAGTGACCCTGAGCACCAGGGGGTGCATGCCCTTTGGTACCTGGGACCATCCTGCAGCCTGCTGCGTTGGGTGAGCTCATGAGCAGGTGCCTGCCTGGTCACTGAGACTGTAGGCCGGGAGAGGGCAGTCTTGGGTACTGGGTCGGTTGGGAGGATGGTGGCCTAGACCTGGCAGACCCCCTGGCTGTCCATCGTTTTGTTAACATGCAGGTTCCTTTAATGGAAAGAAGCCATGCCTCTGCTTTAGTGAGTTCCAGGACCTGTACTGTACTTGGTGTGGACCAGCACAGCTGAGCTCAGGCATGAGTGACATTTGGGGTCCCCGGGATCTTTGTGCCAAGGCTGTGCCTTGCACAGTAGGAAGTTTGGCAGCATTTCTAGCCTCTGTCCATTGCAGGCCAGTAGTAGTCCCCTCTGCTGTGACCCTCAGGCATATGCGGCCAGATGTCTTAGGGCAGACAGAATCTCCCCCAAGGAGGCAAGCACTGTGACAGCTTGGGTCTTCATTGACTGCGTCTGGGCTTCCCTAAGACTCTGAGGCTAGGTGGGGCTTTGTCTAGCTCCAAAAAGGCAGATTTGCAAGTACCTGCTATCTCTAGAAGATTCCATCATTTTTTCAGCCTACTGCCTTCTTGGGCTAGGAAGCCAAGAAGCAGGAATGGGGCAGAAAGGTGTGACACAGACTTCTCAGCAGGTACATGTGTAAGACGCCAGGATGGCTAGACTTGGTCTCCTTTCTGTCAGAAAGAGAGGGCAGCCTTAGAGGCTGACCGTGTGTTCCGACAAACACCGGAGAACTGGCCGGACTAGCCTGAGCTACAGCCTGCAGTCCTGACAGATGTGGAATGGCCTTGAAAGATTGCTTACTTGTGGTTGAGTGATGGCTCCAAGGGCAGTCTATACAATGTGGCCATGAAACTACCTGATTCCACAGTGCCATGATCACATGGTGGCCTGCCTGGTGTGATGGTAGCAGCTAGAGTGAGACAAGGACCTAAGGGAGGGGGCAGTGCACAGGTGTGGTGGAGCAGGCTGCCAGGTCCTGGCAGGGCAGGGCAGGAGCCAGCCTTCCTTGCTGAGCCCAGCATGCAGAGGCCTCTGTGGAATCTGCAGTCTTCTCTTGGCATGAGGCCCTGGACAGCTCCCTGGGCCTGTGGGGGCGAGGTGTCCCACGGGTCCCGGGCTCGGGACCACAAACGCGCTGAACAAGCAAAGCTCACGGACCCTGGCCTTTCAAACCCCTGCCTCCGAGCTGGCGGCTGCCCAGGAATGCTGACCAACATAAAACCGACTTTGTTTGTGGAATGTGTTGGAGCACAGGCTCCAGAGGTCTCATAAAGGCAGCCTTATGGACTGCTTATCTGCTGGGAGAGCCCTTACAAGGCTCTGAGCCGAGCATCCAGTGGGGTGCAGGACGCACCCACAGGGTGCCGTAGCCATATGCTGACCTCTGACTCTCAGAGTCCCCCGGGCTGGGAGCAAGCCCTCCTCTTGGCCATGGCCTCCTTGGAAGGGGATCTGGAAGGGGCCAGTTAAGGGCTCTAGCCATACTGTTTCTCACAGTTTGTTAGTCAGAGGCCTTTAGCTGTGCACTGGTGGCCTGGGCCTTTTCTTCTTGTTACTTCTTCTTCTGCCTCCAACTCTTCCTCCAGGGCTCTTGTGTTGCTCCCTGTATAACTTTGCCTTTTGTGGGGAGGGGGCTCTCCAGGTATTGGTTCAGGAGGGAGTCATTGTTACCAACTCCAGAATGCACAGGAAGCTCCTGGGAGAGTGACTTGGGGAGGGTCCTACACCGCCTAAGCGTGACCCTCCAGGGACAGGGTGATGGCCACAGTCCGTGCCCACCCGACCTTCATTTTCTGGTTCTTCTGCACCTGCCCAGGTTAGAGCCAAGGAGGGACCTTTTGCCCACTTCTGCATGAAGTGTGATGTGTGGCCAAGGTCTGTCCTTCCGGAGCCCCACTCAGTGCTCAGGGCCTGTGGCCCTTGGCTTCAGGTGCTCCCTGGCTGGCCATTTTCATCTCAGTGGGCAGCTTGGGTCCTGCACAGAGGTGGTTATGGAGTACAAACGTGTGTGTGTTGTGTGCATGTGTTTGCACATGCGTGTGTTAACTGGGTGCCCCACACAGGGTGAGTGCCCCAGTGCCCCTGGTTCTGCTTTGGATGTCAGCCTGTGACTGCATGACTTCGGCCTTGGTGATTTGGGTTACCAGGGGCATTGTGCATGTGGTCTGTGGGCTTGGATTTGATGTGTAGGATCCGTTGCGTTGAAAATGTAGTCGAGTCTGTGAGCTGGCTGCCCACAGGAAGACTAACACGGGGCAGTGGGCACGAGGGTCTTGCTGTAGACCATGATGTGGGTGCAGGGTGGCAAAGTGGATGCCTGCTTTTCTGCCAGTCTCACATTCTGGGCTTGAATTTGCTCCCTGAAAGAGGTGTCTGCTGGACGTGCTGACCTCTGGGCTTTTGTCCCCTCCCACACAGGTGACAGCAGAGACAGCCATGTCCCGGGAGCTGCAGGACGTGGATCTGGCCGAGGTGAAGCCTTTGGTGGAGAAAACAGAGGTGAGTGCTCATGGCCCTGGCCTCCGCTGCACCTGTGTGCACATGTCATCATGCACACAAGCACACTCCAATCACACATCATGTACACATGTGTACGACGCAGCCACATATGTATGTGCACCAACACACAGGTCCCAAACGCTACAAGTACAAGAGGCACCGCTTTGTGTCCCACGAGGCTGTTAGGTGCTGTGGCTCCTGCCTCCCTCTCGGGCTCCTGTGTTGGTGTCCCGCTGCTGTGGCCCCTAACTTGCAGCGGCAGAGCCAGAGGTGCCCTGAGCACCCCCGTAGCTGACATGTGTGGCTGTGGAGTTAGAGCGTTCACCACGCCTGTGTGCTCTGTGTTCTCAGAGCCCTTCCCTGCGAGGGGCCAGAGCACAGTTCGTGTTCCTTTTCCAGCAGCCTAGTGTTTTCACCATATCTGGCCCATGCCAGTGCACGGACACTTGTCACTAAGGATGCTGTCACCTGGGATGGTCATCCATGTGCCTGTGTTCCGGCCAGGCTGCGCTTCCCGTGTGTGTGAGCAATTAGGGATGCTCCATGAAAAGGGTGGGGCAGGGAGTGAGCGATAGGCCCGTGGGTTCCTGGGTTATTTCTGCACCTGTGGAAGCTGATGACTCCTACTCTGTGTGTCCTCTCTCCTCAGACCATCAGCGGCCTTCTGCGTGAGTTCGACGTGCAGGCAAGTAGAGCCCATGACTTCTCGCCCCTCCCCTGCCCTCTCCTTCCTTTCATTGATTTGGGGCAGAGTGTTGTGTTTGTGATGAGGGGATGGGGCAGGGCAGAGCCAGTCCAGCAGGCTGCCTGTACCAGGTGCTCTTCCAAACTATTAGCTGTCCTGGCCAAAGAAGTGGGAACCAGTCACTTCTTGCGACAATCTCAACCCCTGAGTGGTCACATAGAGCTGGGCAGAACTGCGACCGTGGGCAGGGGAGAGGCAGGGGGAGCAGTGAGAAGCTGGACTGGCTAGGGGTGCCACTGTCACGGGAGGGGGCCAAAGCAGAGGCTTGATGGTGTCCTGGACTCCCCTGGAAAAGTGAAAGCCGGGGCTCCAGGTGTGCCCAGAGGGGGGACAAGTTCTGGGTGGGGTGGGATGGTGGGCTGGGCAGGTGGTGTGAACTGTGGGAGCTGCAAGTCCTAGACTCGGAGTCTCCAGGTCCAAGACCAGGCTCCATGCTGCCCTGAGCCCTTGGGCAGTAGCACAGGAGGGAGAGCTTGGGGCCAGCGCAGGAAGGCTGCTTTCCTTGGGGTCCCCTGAATCTCAGCTGTCTGGTGCTGGGGGCCTATCCTCCTATCCTGTCTGGGGCCATTTTCTGTGACCTCAGCTCAGGTGTCCTGCCCACGTCTCCCTCCCAAACCATTCTCTCCGGATGCTGGGCATCCTGCCTGCTCTTTGGGAGGAAAGGAACACATGGGAGAGGACATCCCTGAGGCCACCCTGCAGTGACTTGGGTCGGTGGCTGTAGGACCTGATCTTCCTCTTTCCAAGCTGAAAGTTGCATGCACGGACCTTGATGCTGTGAGTGAAGCAGTGGGGGCTTCTGGCAAGGGTCCCATCACAATGCTTGGTGGTCCCGTGTCATCAGGGCTCAGATGGTGCAACACACCAGTGATTGGGTGTCTCCCCAGCTCTGCCTGATGGGGAAGGGAGCCCGTGGTCTTGCTGTGCTGCTCAAGGGCTGGAGTCCTTTCTGCTTGCCTTCCTTGGGCTTGCATCTCCGGGAGGCAGGGGGATGTGGGCCTTCTGCAGGTGCCCAGGTTATCCTGGGCAGTCCTTCCTGATGCAGCTGGGGAACTGAGAGAGAGAGAGAGAAGTCCTTCCTTCAAGGCTGCATGGGATTCTGCCTTCTGGAATCCCCGCCAATGTCATCCACGCTCAAGGGGCTTGAAGACAGATCCTCTGGCAGGGAGGGGCAGATGCCGCAGCCAAATGAACGGCTCTGCTAATTCCATTAGTTCTTGCTGCTGAGATTCTCCATTCCTGTCAGGGTCAAGGGCACTTGCAAGAGGCAGGGAGAGTGCCCTGCAAGCCACAGGATGCCATTTCTTCATAGGTGCGTTCCACCTGTCTTGGGCCTCATCTGTGAGACAGCCAGGGGCACCAGCCCTAGTGAGCAGCAGTCGGAGAGCATGGCCCTGACTCACACATCATGCCTCTGTTCGCCACTTCCACTCTCTTGTGATGGTTTGTGGTAAAACTCATGCAACAGAACAGTCACCAACAGGACTCAAGGCACACATTTGTTCTTGTCTTTGTTTGTTTAATTGTAACTTATCCAAGAAAAGATTTATTAACTTACTGGAAAGGCAGGGTGAAAGAGAAAGGGAAGGAGAAAGAGATTAATCTGTCTTCTGGCTCACTCCCCTGCTGGCCGCAACAGCCAAGGCTGAACTGGCCAAAGCCGGAGCCAAACTCCCCACAGGGTGGGAGGGCCCCACACCCGGCCCCTCTTCTGTTGTCTTCCCAGGTGCCTTAGCAGAGCAGCTGGGACTGGGGCCAGTACTCCAATACAGGATGCCGGTGTCGCAAGCAGTGGCTTAATTCATTGTGCTGCAATGTGGACACTTGCAGTTGGCCACCACAACCGCATGTATGTGTGCAGCCCGACAGCACTGGTCCATTCCCCTTTGTGCCGTGCGGCTGTTACTGCCGTCCATCTGCACAACCGATGACTGTTGCCAAACCGAGCCCCAGTGCCTGGGAGACCACTTCCTGTTCCTTTCCACCCTCTGTGAGTGCAGTCACCTAGGCTGTGTCCTCTGGGCAGTGGCTGTGCCTCTTGGCATTCTCAAGGGTCACCTGTGTTCTGTGCTGGCGTAGTTTTCCAAGGTTGAGTATTTTGTCGTGCGTTGACCCTGCCTTTTTCGTCTGTTTGTGAATGAACAATTGGTGGCTCCCATTGGTGGGTATTGTGAATCAGCGCCTGTGACTGTGGGCACATGCCTCTTAGAGTCTGCATTCCATTCTTTGAGCATAACTGGGAGTGAGATTGCTGGATTGGAAAGTCTTGAAATCCTGCTTGTTGGTTCTGGGAAGCCAAGAAAGCAATCCAGAGCCTGGAAAGATAAACTCCTGCCTTTTGTGTCCTGCCTGGTCATTTGCGAAATCCTTTTTAAATGTAGTTTGTATCCTACAACGTGAGCAGCCAGTAGAGTAGGCCCAGCTGGGAAGGTGAGGTTCAGATGGGTTTCCACATAGGCACAGACCTATTTTGAGCCTCTGGGGCCCTGGAGTGCATTCATGAGATTGGAGCATTTCCTTATTGTGCTTCCTTTTTTCCATTAACAAATGCCCACTTGGTGCCTGGCATTGCCTCAGGTGCTGGGCATACAGTGGTCAGTGGTCTTCGTGCTTGAATTCTGTGCTAGAGGCTAGTACCACCAAGCCTGGTGTGGGCCGAGCATTGATCTGATTGCATCATGTCAAGCTCCATGATGCTCACAACAAGTCCGGCTCATTGTGCAGGTGCTGGGTCCTGGAAGGCACAGTAGGTGGATTGAGCTGCCTGGATGAGTGTAGGGCTGTGTTGGAGCTTGGGCATATGCTTCCAAAGTAGGCATTTGAGGCCCCTCCTCCACCTGGGAGAACGGGGAGATATGCAGCATATCACCAGGCTAGCAGGAGCATCAGCTCTGACTGCTGAGAGCAGAGTTCTGGCTGATACAGAGCCAGGGCACTACGGGCTCTGCCTTAGCCCAAGCGATCAAGGATAGATGGACTAGAGAGAAAGATGAGGGATGGATTTGTGGCACACAGGGCCAGTGGTCACGCTGGCCTGGATCCTGAACCTTCTCTGGGAAAGGAAAGTTATCACTGTGAAATGTCGGTAGGGCCTCCATGTTACCTGGGAATGATGGTGTTAGCGCCAAGTCCAGTGTTGTATGAGACTGCTTTGAGCTTGTTAACACAGAGAGCAGGTAGAAAATCATCCGCCTCGGGGTTGGGTTCCCATTTCCAGTGGGTTGTGACGTCTGCGATGGCTTCCAGCAGATTCCAAGGTAGGACTTATGAACACCACGAGTGCCCCAGCCTCCGGGGTTGGGAGCACTGCAACCTTTCCTTCAGTGTGACCAGCAATGCTGCCCAGCCCCAAAGGGCTCCCACTGCATGCAGGACAGGAGCACCTGTGGGATGTAGCATTCCAGAGGCTGGCCCTGATCCCTGGATCCTCTGCCTGCTATGGTGCGTCACATCCATGGTGGGGTGTCCCCTGCCATCTCACCATGTTTTCTAGAACTCATTGAGGAAACTGGAGCTATCCCGCTGACGGCTGCTGGCAGTTTGTCTCAGTGACCTGAACCAGGCTGGCACAGTCACCCAAGGAGCTTTGATCTGCTTTTGGACTTGCCAGGGCCAGTCTAGCACTTACCGACTAGGTCCTTCCTAAGTCACCTTTGATTACTGTGTATCTGGCCAAACAGGTCATCTAAACAGTGCCTCACGGGGCCTGTGGTTGACACCTTGAGGAGGCAGCTGCTCCAGGGGACCCAAGGGTCTCTCGTGGTTGCTTGAATGGCCAGCTGCTATTGCCTGTTCATGTGGTTGAGTCCTTACCTGCTTATTAAAGAGAAGGTTGTCTGGCCATTTTTTCACGAGCTGGGGCTGATGATGAATTGCTTTATTGTGTGTGTCCAAAGGCAGAGAGCAGGGAGAGAGAGAGATTTCCACCTGTTGGCTCACTGCCCAAGTGCTCGCAGCAGCCGGGGCTGGGCGAGCCTGATCTAGGGGTGTAGGGACCAGGCTCTCCATACACATCTTGTGCTTGCAGACATTCCCTTCCTTGGTGCAGCAGTCAGCAGGCAGAAGTTGCCTGGAGGGTCTCCCTGGCTGCTGACGGCCGGAGCACATGGCAGCACAGCCTTCTCTCTTCCTGGAGCACGTCTCCGTACGGTAGTCTGGTTGATTTGGCCTGGGTGATTCCCCAGGCAAACGGTGAGCTCTCTGCTTAGGAGATTCTGCCAGCTGCTGCCAGGACCTTGTACCAGTCCCCTTTCTGGGTGGATTCTGAAGGCCACAGAGTGGGGCCTGGGTGGGCTGTGGGAAAGACCCGCTGCAGGAATGGCTTCCTTTGCCTGCTGAGAAGGCACTGGCTTCCGGTTCTAGGTGGTGAGGCTTACAAATTGGAGGAGTGATGTGGATGGGAGTATTTGGAGCTCTTTAAGATTTATTTATTTTTCTTGGAAAGGCAGATATATAGAGAGGAGGAGAGACAGAGAGGAAGATTTTCTGTCTGATGATTCACTCCTAAAGCAGCTACAACGGCCGGAACTGTGCTAACCGAAACCAGGAGCCAGGAGCCTCTTCCGATCTCCCATGTGGGTGCAGGGTCCCAAGGCTTTGGGCCTTCCTTTAGTGCTTTCCCAGGCCACAAGCAGGGAGCTGGATGAAGCGGGGCTGCCAGGATTAGAACCAGCACCCATATGAGATCCCGGTGCGTGCAAAGTTGAGAACTTTAGCCTTCTTGCAGGGCCCATGTGGTAACCTGTCACTCATTTTCTTCCTTCAACATGGTTGCTTCGTGGTCCTGTCCCCTGAAGGAAGGTGGACAGAACTGAGGAGCCTGGAGGTCCTTCCCTAACCCTGTCCCACCCTCGCCCTCCTGCTGTCCCGCGGGACTTACTTAGAACAGCCCCAGTGACAGATGGTGGGAGGGCTCATCTGGATCAGCAAGGCTTTGGGAGACAGACGCCAGGCCTGGCCTGGGCACTCCTCTGGAGGTTCCCTGGGGGCACCCCTCCCCGACCCGAGTTGGTAGGAGAGAGGATGGCTGGCTCACCAGGTGGCCCTCACCTGGGTGGCGCTTACACCTGCCTTTCTTCAGTCTGTCTGGACCAAGCTCTGGCTTACCTAGCACAGACGCTTATCTCCTGGTGTGCAGAAGCCATGCCGTAGGCAGAAGGCATGTAGGTCCAGGGCTGTTTGCATCTTTGGCTGCTTGTGGGACCTCCCCGGGCCTAGTGATGCCATCTATAAGATGGGCATTTCGCTGTTGGCCCCTAGGAGTGCTGTCAGGCTAGACAGCATGTGCCTGTGGGACTGAAGGGTGGGTCCTGGAGGGTGGTTGCTCCCCCTCTCACTTGTCCTCAGAGGGCCTTGGATTGCTGATCCTTGGACAAACTGGGCAGATAATACCAGGGAGGGGCAGTCAGATACATGTGGGCAACCCCACTTGCGGTGTGCGCCCCTGGGGACTCATGTGCAAGCTTCGCAGAAAGCTTTCCTTCAGCCTGGTTCCTTCAGCCTGGCACCGAGTCCAGAGCGGGGAGCATACAGGCCGCAGGTGGTGGGCTTTGGGGCTCTCCAGATCCAAGATGGGGTCACCAAATCCAAATCCGAGATGGCTTCACTCTCCCAGTGTGTGCCTGGGGTGCTCCCAGCCTCTGCTGCTCAGGGCAGGGCCTGGAGTGGGGCACATGGCCAAGGGGATTGTGGCTGAGCCCCTTCTGCACCTTGGGAAAGCTACCTTCTAGGTCTTTCCAAGGCAGGCAGGAAGAAAAGCCAGAGAGCCCGGGTGATTGTCTCTTGCGGCCACATGGGGTCTTCTGCTGTTGTTGCACTTGTTCCTGGTCAGAGAGGCCCCTGGATGAGGCCCCAGGACAGGGCAAGCAAGAGGACACACAGCCTTGAAGCTCTCGGCTCCTTGTGCCCTTTCAGCGCTCGTGGGCACCCGGGGCAGGTGACTGGGTGATTCACTCCGCGGGGACAGCACGTGCCTGTGGGACTGAAGGGAACAATGGCGTTTCTTGTGAGTGCTTTAGTTTGCCCCATTCAGTCTCAGTCCTGCTGGTTTTGGCCAATGGGAAGAGGAGGTGAGAGAGCTCCAAGACTGGTTAAAACCCTGTGGGAGTTGTAAGTGGGCATGCGTGTGCAGGTGCAAGGCTTAGGGCACAGGAAGACCAGGACACCTGGTTTGCTGGCTTTGTCCCCTCCTCCCTTTGTGGGCTGGCATGCCAGAACTCTGGAGTTCCGAGTTCATGTGGTAGGATCTAGAACCCCTGCCAGGGCTCAGTAGATAAAGATTCTGACATGCCTTCTGCTACTACAGGTTGGTAGCCATGGAAAAAGTGCTCTCAATTTCCCCACCTGTATAATGGAGTTGGCAGGCTTCTCTGTGGCTCTGGGAGCTTAGGTGCCCTGCCCAGCCCCTGGGCACAAAAAGTGCTGGCCTCTAGTGCTCTGTGAGGCTGTGTCCTGGGCACGCAGTGCTGGGGAGCAGGGAGCAGGGGAGCAGAGGTGGGTTTGTCGAGTAGCTCACAGCCAGCTCGAAGGCACTGTGAGCTGGGTGCTGGAGGTGAGCGCCACATCCACCAACACACTCAGCAAGAGGTGTACTTTCCCAGGAGGTCCCCTCTGGTGTCACCAGCAGAGTCCAGGGTCTTCCATCCAAAAGGCACCGAGCACCTGCTGTGTGCAGGTGACTGTGCCAGTTAGCAAGTCCAAGGTAGCCATTCCTTTTTGGACCATCCCCACATCAAAGCAGAGCAATTCTAAAGCCTCAAAGAGATGTGTCAGAAACTGTTAGCCCTCCCCACTCGAGGGCTGCCAGAAACATGCTCCTTGCCACAGGACCGGGCATTCCCTGTCTGCCATGCTGGGTTCCAGGCCACCAGCAGGTGGCTTCCACTCTTTCCCATCCCAGAGGCAGGAATTTGAAGGCTAATTCACAGTGGCTGGCCCCTGTGCACAGACCAAGGGGACCAGGGCACGCTGCCTGGTTTAGCCTATTTTTAGAAGGAGCCATGTGGGTGGGCGGAGAAGACAATGAAGAATGGGGGCCCTACAGTGGCTTATTGTTCCTCTGGAGGCTTCAGGGCCTGGCAGGGCCCAGCAGATGATCCGTGGCCCCCACCAGGGGTGGCGCTGGGGGCTGGCCATGGCTCCCACGTCTGGATTTTTCCAGGGCTTCATGTCAGCAGCAGGGAAGTATTGGGTCACGAGGGGCAGAAAGAGGACAGGGACACAGGGCTTGGCTGTTTGAGTTTTCCTCTCCTTCATGTAGAACCTGGGAGGCAGGACTCTGCTTTTCTTTCTGAATCCTTGCTCCTTTCGGTACCATGGCCCTGGGGATGTTGGTCCTCCTCCTTGGCCCCTGCCCTCAGCCCCTTTGATGGGCTGCTTCATTGGCTTTGCTTTCTTCCAAAGAACTCCAGGGCCCTATAACTCCTGGGGTCCTCCCCATTGCCCCTGCTAGGTATAGGCTCCTGTCCACTTATCTCCCTAGGTATCAAGGTGAGTGGCATATAGTAGGTACTTAATCAGTGAGTGGCACATGGCAGTGGAATGGTTGAAGTCGCACAAAGGAAGAAATGGATCAGAGACGGGCGTGTGGATGGCAGGAGTGTTTCCCAGTGCTGTCTCAGGGCTGGGAGCCTGCGGTGGCAGCTGAGGTTGCACCTGCTAAGTCCTGAGGGTGCACACAGGTGAAGATACACTGAGGGTGACCCTTCTGCCTGGCCTGTATGACCCCAGCTGCTGCTCTTACCTTCTTGCCCTGATAAGCATGTGTAAACCCGACAAGGCTCTTGTGAGAGATGCGGGCCGTAGAGATGGCTCAGGGCCACCCCAAGCACCGGGGCCGCCAGTCCTGGGCCAGAGGAAGTAGATGTGACCCAGGTGAAACTGCTTCTCTCAGATGCAGATCACTGCAGTGAGATGAGTGACTTGGGGCCTTGGAAACTTCTGGTGATTGCAGCTGGAGCCTGGTCCAGGAGTGGGTTGAGGTTCTTGGCAGGTGACTCTCCTTTGGAGATGGAAGGGAGAGCCAGGAAGGGGTGGGGTACGGAGACATGGGGTGGGGGACTGGCTGAGTGAGCAAGTCTGTGGACACAGGCTGGATAATTATTTTGGGGCTGGAAAGGGGCTCCCTGGCCTGCTGAGAACTGGGGGCAGGTAAGGGATGGGTGTGGTGTGGTGTCATTTAGGAATCTGGGTCAACTCAGAAGAGCTAGTGTGTAATCGATACTTGTTCCTGCAAGCAGAAGTCTCAGGTGGTAGGCACTGCTTCCTCTCTGTTTTCCATCTCTAAACTGATGGGATTGTCCAATATCCTGTATCTGTCATTCCTGCTCTCCTCCTCTCCCCCCCACCTTGTCTACTTTCCATCTCTGTGAATTTGTCTACCCTGGACTAGTGTATAAATAGAATCATCCCATGTGGAGTCTTCTGTGATATTGTCAGTTTCCCTGTGTTGTGTGTAGCAGGTATCAAACCATCCAGCCTTTATTACATGTCACACCTGTGTGTAGATAGTCCACATTCAGTTTATCCATCTTCAGTTGATGAATGCTTGAGCTGTTGGCATTGGCTGCTGTGAATAACATCACTTGCCAATGGGTGACAATAGGGTTTGCTGCGGATCCAACCCTTCCAGCTTTGCTGGATCTGGATCCAATCCACTTCACCAGTAGCTGGTTTGCCTGACTCAGCTGGTCAGGTGGTCTTGCAAAGCTGCCATGTGGAATGTGTGAGTTGGCTTTGGCATGGGAAAGGTTGGGAGGGGGATAAATGTCAGGAGAACTCTACTAGAGCAAGAGGTGGGTGGCTTTCCCAAAGAAAATTGAAGACTGTTCTTGGAGATAGGGAGTGGATTTTGAGCAGTCTAACCCATCAAAGGCCCATCTTGGGCGTGATCACCTGTGGCCAAAGGTGAGCTGAGACATGCATGTGCAGGAGACCTCTGTTTCTCGGATGGTGGAGATGCAGTGGCGTAGGGGAAGGGCTGTAGTGCCTGGCTTCTCCCAGAGTTTGGTGCCATTGATGGTATCGTTTGACCTGGGGTTCTTCCCTCTGCACCAACAGACTCAACCCCTTTCCTTCCCTTTTTCTCTCTTGCTCTGGGCGTGGCTCCTGGTCACTGACCTCTACCACTGCTAAGCCCCAAGCCCTGGTTGCTGGCTGAAGGTGCACTCCATGCTTCCTCCGGTGCTGGGAATGGACATCCCATGGCCCATGTGACAGGCCCTGTGTCTGCTGTCCCCTCAGGAGCAGGACATTGAGACTCTGCACGGCTCCCTCCATGTTACTCTGTGCGGGACACCCAAGGGCAACCGACCCGTCATCCTCACGTACCATGACATCGGCATGAACCGTAAGTTCCCAGGAGCCATGGCTCACTTTCTGAAAGGGTCCATCTTGGAAGGGCAGAGCGATGGCTGAGGTGGGGAACCCACTGTCTCCACTCTAGGGTCTTTGGGGAGCAGTTCTGGGAAAAGCTCTTGCCACAACCCTGAATGGCCTGGAATGTACTGTGTAAGGCTCGTACAGTATGGGGCTGCTATGAGCCCAGGGAGCCCTCTGCCATCTGACTGGTTCCGGAGGCAAGGACTTCAGTTAATACGATGGTGGTGCTTAGTGTTCCCCTAAGAGTACGATAGCCATCAGCCTAATCATTTGGAGACCTTTCCATCACTCCACAGGGAAATTGTGTCCCCTGTATCTGTGACCCAGTCTCCCATCCTCACCAGCCACTGGTGATGGACCACTTGTCTGCTTTCCATCTCTATGAACCTGCCTGCTCTAGTGTGTTGGAATAAACAAATGGAATCACACAGTCTGGGGCCTTCTGTGATGCTTTCACGGATCCCTCGTTGCATGTAGCATGTGCCCTGGTTGCACATAACTGCACCTGCGTGAACATAGCCCACGTTCATTGAGGAAGCCAGTTTTTGGCTCTTGTGAGTACTGCTGCTATGTGTGTGTGACTGGAGAGTTCTAAAGGTTTCTGGGGAACCAGGTGGAGATGGTAAACCCTGCCACTCAGATGGAAGACCTTTGGCCTGGCTCATCCCTGGCTGTGCTTGGCATCTGGGGAGTAAAACAGTAGATAGAAGATCATTCTGTCTTTATTGCTCAGCCTTTCTTTCAAATTAGAATAAAGTTTTGAAAGAAAATACACAGAATGGAGATGGATTTTTCCCCACAGAAGGCACTTTTAGACCTTCTTGTTCAGTTACATTTGAAAAGCGCAGTATTGAGTGTTCCGTGCTTGGGTAGGTTTTGACTAATACATTACTTGGTTTATATTTTCCCCTACAGCTTATTAATTCCAGTTCATTCTTGAGGCTGTAGATGTCCTTCTTCATCCTCATTTCAATTTAGCTCACATTTCCCTCCTCCGCCCCCTTGTGTCTGACGTGCTGGTCCCAGGCCAAGTGCTTTGACAAGCATGGTGTGCCTGCATACTGGGCTCTGGTGAACATGGTATTGCCTGCATCCGTGTTGCACACGTTGTCCGCAGGCTGGTTGCCATGGGCGAGATGCTGCAACCGAAGGCCCACACTCTGGGATCTGCTCGTTCCCGGTCCTGGAACAATTTAGTGGATGCTTTGTGAAACATGTCCTGCTTGTGGTTTTGCCACCAGCCCCTTCCTGCATGTGACTCTGCCTTTTCCATGGGCTTTAGAGTCTTCTGCTGGTGTCTCTGCTTCCAGGAGATGGGAGAGGAACTACTGGGTGGGTGATGGGAAAAATGATGAGCATCCCTTGCTATTGGCCAGAAGCTGATCACGATAGATGGATTTCAAGGGAGTCTAGAGAATGTAGTCCAGCCAGGTGTCCAGGGCGAGAGAAGACATGATTTGGTGGTCCTTTGGCCCTCAGTGATTGGCAGACTCCAAGGCCACACAGGAAAGGAAGAGTCCATGCTTTATTGCCCGGCTCTTGTTAGAAAATGAACGTGCACTGGCCAGTGGCCCAGACATGAGCATCTAGAAGACTTAGAGACCAAGAGGTTTTCAGCCAAGAAACCCAGCGTGTCCTAGGGCCATGGGGCCAGACTGGGAGCCCATGTCAGCACCAGCCACAATTTCTGAGATGCCTCTCCTGGCACCTGCATCAGTTTGCAGTTCACTGATGAGCCAGCCTCGGTCCTGAGAGCCGCCCTTGTCTTTGTCACCAGGAGAAAGTGGAACTGGGGTCTGCACAGGGTGGGAGCCAAAGCACCGCATGGGTACTCCTTGTCAGCGAGACTTCTGGTCTGACTTTTCTCTCGTCGCCTTTCTTCCTTGCTTGCCTGCTTTGCCTCCAGACAAAACCTGCTACAACCCCCTCTTCAACTACGAGGACATGCAGGAGATCACCCAGCACTTTGCGGTCTGCCATGTGGACGCCCCTGGCCAGCAGGACGGTGCACCATCCTTCCCCGTGGGGTGAGACGTTGGGGTCATCCCTCCCAGGATGCATACTGAGTTGGCCACTTCATTCACAATGCCATTTATGTCATGTTTGGGGCATGCTGAATGTGACTGGCCTGGCTAGGTCCATTTCTAAGATGCAGAAATTGAATTACCGAGCCATTCACTGCCTTGTTCAGAGTTGCGCAGTCATCTCACTGAAAGCAATTCCCTTTGAAGCGGCAACCTGTGGTGGGCTGTCTGCTCTGCCCAGCCGTGCTCAGCCTGCAGTGGACAAGGGCTATACCTATTCGCATGGTGTAGTCACAGTCAAGCTCACCACTGCCTTTTGCACCCCTCCTCGCCCCACCAGTAAGCATCAGATGGGGTGAGGTTGGACTCTAAAGGACTCCTCTTGACGCTGTGATTAAACCAAGGTAGGAGCAGGCTTCTAGGTCAGCATCTTCCAGAAGTCACCATCTAGAGGGCATCAAGAAATAGCCTTTTCAATTAGCATTTGGAATTTCTCCTTAATAATTAACCCTTATCGGAGAAGAAGGGGGCCAGGACCACACATTAAAAGCTTATCAAAATGGTGAGAAGCAGTTAACTGTTAACCAGCAGATAAACCAGGGGTCAGTCACACCAGTGGACGGGGAAAGGCTTGCAGAAGGTGCATGAGGAGACTATCTCAGCTCCCTGGCAGGTTGGAGTGATGTTGCAAGACCCAGGGGGCCCAGCCTGGGAGTGTGTGTTGAGTTGATGCAGGGTGTGTTTCTGCCAAGGTCATGTGTGATTGGGAATCCCTGCTCTGAGTCCCTCAGCTAGGGACAGTGGGGGAGCAGGGAGCATCCCAGCCCCTGTAAGGGTGAAGCCTCTGCAGGCTGAGCCTGATGCAGCAGAGCAGGCATGGGGTCGCCTGGTCAGGCAACTCCTGGATCTGGGACCTGCTTGCTACACAGGATAGGTCCTTGTGGGGTACCCTGCTGCCTCCTTGCTGTGCCCCCAACCCTGGGGTGCAAGGAGAAGCTGAGAGGCCCCAGAAGTGAGCTTGCTGGGCTTGTCTCTCACTTTGGGGGCCACTAGCTCCCAGCGCATCAGCAGCAGCCTGATGTCCCTGTCTGTCATCTGCCCTGTAGACCTCTTCTCCCATAGTCCAGCACCACTCTCCCCCACCTGCTCCCACTCAGGTTGAGTCCCACTTATCCAGATCTTCTCAGGCTCCTGTACCTGCTGGTTTCTGCTGAATATATTCCTGGCATTCTTTACTCATACAAAGCTCTCATGCCCTTCCTCCCACCTCACCTTTCTCAGTCACTTCTTCCAAGAAGTCCTCCCTGACTGCCTGACCCAAATGGACTTCCCTACCCAGTCTCCCCTCTTTGCACCTGCTTTCCTCTCACAGCCTTTGTTACGAGTCTGGTCACTTTTCTTCCACAGTTGAACTCTGCTGTGCTTGCGTGCCCCCCCGCCTCCCCCAGAGCCTGGCACGTGCAGGAGTGTCAGTGGCTCCTGGGCAGGTGACTCAGGCCCCTTCTGGGTCCTGCTCTCTGAACTTGTAAATGGGCAAGGCCTTTCTGCCCTCCTTTCTGCTCTCCCAGCATCCTGCACCCATGGCTGAACACATACCCCAGCACCCCTGCCTCTGGACCTGTTGGTCTTAAGAACCAAAGTGGGCTATTTTGGGATCACTGATGTTTAGAATTCTGGTACTGGGGAACTCTTCTACGACAGCTCAGTGAGCTTACCCAGGGGCCCTTCCTTGGGACCCCAGGCCTGTGGGAGGAGCCTGCCTCTGTGTGTGCTGCTGGGTACTCAGAAGGTGAAGGGCACTGGGCAGGGGGTGAGCATGTATGGCCCTTGGGTACTCATGTCCCACTGACTGCCTCTTGCTGTGTCCCCAGATACATGTACCCCTCCATGGATCAGCTGGCTGACATGCTCCCAGGAGTCCTCCACAAGTTTGGGTAAGAGCAAGCCACTCCTGGGGCCTGCAAAGAAGGGCGGCTCTCGCTCACTCCATCTCTCTGCCTTGATCCCCGTCTGGGCACCCACACCTGGGCTGGAGCTGAGTAACAGGCAAGGGGCGTTCCGGTGCTTTGCAGACACTGCTCCCTCTGCGGCTCCATCATATTGGTCCTCCTTCCTGGATGGCAGCACCCACCCCGCCATCCTGCCCCGCCTCCCCTCCTGGTGCCCCTGCCTCCTCCCGAGCTCTGTGGCCGTTGGCTGTGTGCCTGAGGCTGGGTGGGTTATGCAGAGTGGAGGCTGACTTAGTTCCTGGCTCTGGAGGCTATGAAGTCCCAGGACACAGTGCTGGGTTCTGCTAAGAGCAAGAGAGAGTGAGGCTGCAGAGGGGGCAGAGCCAAGCCCTCCATGTCCACAAGTGGGTTTGGCTGTTCACCAGGACGGAGTCCTGAGACCCGATCAGCTTCCAGAGGCCTTGCCAGGTGCCGCATGCACAAGACTTTGCGGACAACACAACCCCCCAGGCTAGCAGAGGGCTCCTGGGCTGCCCAGGACTTTGGAAACAGCTCCCTGGCACTGCCTGCTTTCTGCTCTAGCTGTCTGTGTGATGATGATGATGATGATGATGCCTTGTGCCCTTGCCCAACTTGCTTCCCTTCCCTTCCAAGCTCTGGCCTCCAGTGGGAAGCAGTAACGAATGCCCTTGGGGCCTTCCTGTAAATGTCAGATGGGGCCCTGGGAGCCTGGGCTCCAGCCAGGAGGGAGGGAAGGGAACCAGGCAGTCCAAGGTCATGGTCCCTGTGGAGTCTTAAAGGGACTTGGGGTCCTTGAGAGTCCAGCCTGGCAGCATGCTCCAGGGTTGTGTCGTGTACATGAGGCCTCCTCGGTGGCCACGCTGCAGTGGTCCAGGGGGCTTTAGGCGATGATGACGGCACCATCTCTTTCCCTGATGGGAGTCCTTGCTTCCGCTTCTAGGCTGAAGAGCATCATTGGCATGGGAACGGGCGCGGGCGCCTACATCCTGACTCGATTTGCTGTGAGTTCTTGGGCATATTTTAAGTATATCAAATTCATTGGAGACTTAAGGAAGAAAGGTGGGGAAAACAGGAGGGCCCAGAGGGAAAGAAACAGAATCCCTCACTGTTTCCAAAAGCGGAACCCTGCCCACCTCTTGCACCTGCTCCGTGCTCCTGTATCCTGGGCACACACACAGGTGGCATGTCCTCACACAAATCCAGCTCCTGTTTTCATGCATGCTGTGCCAGGTACACACTTTTGTCACAGGCTTGGTGTGTGTGCTTCGTTTTTATGTTACTACAACATAGTCCCCGAAGCAGGCTGCTTCATCGTCTGGCTCCCTGTTCTGGGGGTTCAAGGAGCGAGGTAGGGCCAGGCTCGCTGTCCTGACAACCTGCTCAGGGTCACGTGGTGGCCGTCTGATGCCTGCTGTGAGCAGTACTTCTGCTGACCCCAGGGACCTCGCGCTGCACCAGCCCTCGCCTAAGTGCCTCCAGCATCATCCTGCTGAGGACCACTCATCAATACTGGGATCTGTAAGGATTCCTCACTTCCTCTCCATGGCAGGCTCATGCACTTGGCCAGGTACATGAGTTGTGTCCACTTACAGAAAAGTATACCACAGCCCCGCTCTGTCACACCTGTTTGGGATTTTGAAGCTAAAGTCCATTTACATCCCAGCTTAACCCCAACATGAACCAGAGATGCATGCGTGAACCTGACAGCTGTCCTTCTTGTTACATCTCGAGCACTGCTGTGGCCTTGACATTGCATCCTCAGCAAGCTGTTGGAAAATGCGGCCCTCCTCATTGCCTTCCCACGTAGGGAATTCCGCCCGTCTTCTGCTTAGCTGGGCTTTGCTGTAGGAGGTGAATCAGCCACCGAGACTCTGAGAGTAGAAGGCCTCAGGAGGGTCATGGTGCCTCTGCTGCACCCTGATTTGCGAGGTTGATGGGGCTTGTACCCATCTGACAGCTAGAAGAGCTGAGGCCCAACCCAGCAAGGTGGGGGCTCTGCAGCACATGTCATTGCTACCCCCTTTTGGGTTTCTGCAGGACCTAGTGTTGTCCCCCTGGGGTAGGGTGTGGGGCTTCTGGCAGCTCTTGTGGTCTGACCCTCTTCTGGGTGAGTGCCCTCCCATGTGGTGTGACTTGGGAAGTTCCAAGGGTTTTGGGTGGCCCGGCTCTGTCTCACCTGGTGTCTTGCATCTCGCAGCTCAACAACCCTGAGATGGTGGAGGGCCTCGTCCTCATCAACGTGAACCCCTGTGCTGAAGGCTGGATGGACTGGGCTGCCTCCAAGGTGAGCCTGGGACCCCGGGGGCCGCGCATGCCTGGAGCAGCCCTGGAGCTCCAGGCCCCACTGCACTCACTCCCGGCAGAGAGGGCCTTCTCCTTGGTCTCACTTAGAAGAGTGGGTGTGACCTCAGCTATCTGTCTTGCAGAGGGTTCAAATAGGACTGTACTGGCCACTCCAGGAATGTCATTAGCACACAGACCTCCTGTCCAGCCCCGTGGGGCATCTGATGGATTAGTTAAGTGTTTGGGATTTGAGGACAGAAAGAAACCTTTCCATTTACCAGGTTCCTCTTCAAATGGTTGTAATGGCCGTAGCTGGGCTCGTCCAATCTGGGAGCCAGGAATTTGTTCATAAGCCAAGGACTTGTGCTGTCCTTCCTGTGGGGTGGATTGGAAAGAAGCATCTGCGACTGGAACCAGTGCCCAGATGGGATGCTGCAGGCGGAGGCTTAGCTGGCTGCACTGCTGTGCAAGCCTCCAAAAACCTGCTGTCTTAAGACAGACATTCACGAGGGAAAATACTGTCCTGCTGGTGCCATGGTATTGGAGTAATAGGGGGCTTGTGTGTGTGAGCACCTGCTGTGGGCATACACTGCCCCCCATCCTCACGGTGCCCACTGGCAGGGGTACTTCTAACCCCTGCACTGCAAAGGAGGGAGCTAAGGTCGCGTGGTTGAGGACATTGCACGGGATTGCAGGAAGTGGGTGGCAGTGCCTGTGACTTCTTGGTGTGTGAGCTTGGCTGTCCTTAGCCGTGGTGCTGCTGGTCCAGTGTGGCAGGGGGACACAGGCCAGTCTGGCTGGGACAGAAGGGGCCTGAGCGAGCCATCCTGGGAGGGAGCCCGGCTCTGGCTCAAGTCCTGAGCCTCCTTGTTTATTTCTTAAAACTCCTTTTTTTTTTTTTTTAATGAAGGAGAAAAAAGTTGTTCCAAGCAAAACAGGATAAAGCCCAGGTGGGGGTTGGGGGAGTGGGTCCTGGCTTCTCCCTCGGAAGGGGTGTTTTTGCCAAGCTTTAGGGTGGCTGCTGAGAACAGAGGCTTTGAGGAGTCACAGTCCTTGCCCCATCCTGGCTGCTCCCATGTTGCCTTGCTTGTCTGAGCATGGTGCCAGAACATGGGGCCCTTCCCTCGGGTCTTGGAGACATAGCAGGAGGGGAGCTCACTCCCTGTGGTTCTGATTGGATTTTTCCAGCACGGGAAGCAGCATTCCAGTTGGCCGGTTTGGCTCCTGGATGGCTGCTGTGAGCCAGGCTGCCTGGTGGGGTGACTGGCTAAGGTGGAGCCTGAGGAATACTGGGGATTACAGTGGCCACAATGTGTACTTCCTGCCAGACCCCAGCCTTGCTGTGAATCCCTCTGCAGGAAGCAGGGTTGGAGGGGGAAAGGGCAGAAGACCCTTCAGGAGGGCGGGCTGGAAGTCCTTGGGGTGCCGGGGTGTGAGCACCTTCACCAGGGCCCACTGCCCGTGGTGCCTGTGCACTGCTCACCTGTGCCTGCTGACGCTGTGGCTCTCGGCACACCAGCTGGAGGCGAGCCCGTGTGCACAGTGCCCCCTGGGCTGGGAGGTGGCACTCAGAGAGCAGGTCCAGGCTGGAGCTCGTCTCCCCTCCTGGTTGATGGGGTGGTCTTGAGGGACCTCCTGCATGGCAGGCAGCATTTTTGGATCTCCTGTTGTATACTGAGTACTTATGGGGCTCCTGCCTTAGGATTAGCAGTTACAGAACTCCTAGTGTCCCTGGAATTTGTGCGCTTCTTGCTGTAATCTGGCATTTAATGAGTTGCTGATGTACACCTGCATGCTCCAGAACTCTTGCTGGATCCCTAGCATTTATGGAGCTCCTGCTGTATGCCTAGCCTTGTTGGTGAGCGCAGAGGTGGTCACCAGTGTGCTACATCAGTACAGTCTGAGTTGGGAGGGTGGCTTTGCAGGGACTGTGTTGAAGGCGGTGCAGAAGCATCAGTGGAGAGCCCCACAGGTGCAGGGAGGTGGAGGAGGAGGACTCAGGGCGCGCTTGGAAGAGGTGGAGGGGTCTTTCTTGCTAGAGGCTTGGGGGCCTCACTGCTTGTAACTCTCGGCTCCTGTCCTCCAGATCTCCGGGTGGACCCAAGCCCTGCCGGACATGGTGGTGTCCCACCTCTTTGGGAAGGTGAGTAGCACGGCCTAGCGCCCTCTTGGCCATATAGAGCAAATGACTGAGTCTCCTTGGCCAGGGGCCATAGGGCTATTTCCATTCCAGCTGCAGGATGTGGAATCGGAGACTGAATGATTGGCGGGGGGGAGGATTAGAACCCGTGAGTTCGGGAACAGAGTCCACTGTAGCCACTCCAGGTGATGGCCTGTGTGGCTCCACTCCTGTTTGGCTCTCAGTTGGGAGGGTAGGGGGCAGTCTGCAGTCTCCTACCCTCCCCCCACCAGACAGGCAGAGCCTGCCCTCTCCTGGTAGGCAGATGGTGCCAGTAAGTCCTTGTGCCCTCCAGCCTGGCCTTGGCCTCTGGGTTTGTATCTGTAGCTGGCACCAGCAGCCCCAGCTGAGGGGGGATTGGCCATAAATTCTGATACTGGGCAAGGACCTGGAAAACCCCTCAGTTGCCTGACCTCGAGCTGCCCTGCCCTATTGCCGCTGTGTGGCCTTGCGTGAGCAAGGGTGACTGCCTGCCAGCCAGCATGTTGCTGGGCCATGGCATTCCGCTCTGGAGCTGGGGAGGCGTGCACATGGAAGCAGTCCTTGCCTTAGCTGCCGTGGCTGCTGCCACAGAGGGGAGGGCTCGGAGCAGGGTGAGGATGCCCGGCTCATGAGATCACGTAGCCTGGCCCTGCCAAGCTGCTGCAACAGGAGTCGACAGCCATTAAGCCTATAGCAGGCAGGTTTGTATGTTGATAGTCTTGCATGGCCTGTGAGTGGCGTTCTAAGTATTTCGGTAGTCCCTGGCAGGGAAAGGTTGCCAGCTTTGACTCAGGTCTCCAAAGACAGGTTGCTCACCATTCTGGAACTACGGCCCTGGAGTCAGGTATCATGGGACTTGAGACATGAACCCATGATGGCTGTTCCCAGCTGCTGACCACTCACGCCAGTCTCTGCCCCCAACTAGCCCCGACTTTTCCACATCTGTCTGAAAGCCCCATGTCTGTTCTCTTCCATAGCTTTCCATCAGCTCTCAGGGCCTCTGGGGTGCTTTGCGAGGTCTCATCGTGAGATTCCTGAGTACCTTTCCCAAATCAGTTCATAACCTTCAGGTCCAAGAGCAACTCTTCTGGGGGTCCACTCGGGTCTTCCTTCTCTTTCCCCCTCAGCTATTCATGTCCAAAGTAGGCAGAAATTTAGGGGATTTCAGAGCCCATGTCTCTTTCCCTTGCAGGCAGGGCATCGGGTAGAGCACAGAACGTCTCGATGGCACCCAGGGTTCCCTGGAGATCAGGCCATCAGCAGGGTGTTCACCAGCATCCCCGGGTCAGATTTGGACCTGAAATTACAGCAGGGTTCCTCACACTGGCTTGTCCCAATGCCTTTGTGTGACTAGCCGGTTGGGGTTCGTGGTGGACACAGTGTGGCTGGAGCTGTGCTGGCTTGCTTCGCATCCCGCTGTGCTGGCGCCTGGTACATCAGAGCCTCGTGCGTACTGCAGCATGCCCCACTGCTGAGCCCAGTGGAAGCGGAACTGGCTCCTCACTTGGGGCCTTGCCCCAGCTCACACTAGAAAGCACCCCAAGCGGGGCTGGGCCAGGGCCACCCTGGCTGTCCTGAGGCCTGGGGCAGCCCTCCATGGCAACCGGCAGTGTCCTCTTGGCAGCAGCTTGCTAATACATTGGGTTGATTTTGTTTCTTGTGCAGGAAAAGCAGGTTTTTAGCTCTCTCCGTTAGAAGTCCACCTCTTGGCAAAGGGCTTTTCAGTGGCAGTTCTGGTGAATTCCACATAGGGGGATGTGGAGAATGGAGAGAATGGGGAGTCAAACAAGAGAAGTGATTTCCCCAAGAGAGGGGCAGCAAGGGAACTGGTCTCCCCGCTGTCCAGTGGGAGCCCGCCAGGCCAGCCCTGATCTCCTAGCCTTGGCTCCCTGTCTGCACCAGGATGTGGAAGCATGGCTCTCTGGCTCGCCCTGTGCATCGGGCCTCATTAGCCTTCCTTTGTGTCTGAGCACCGGCTGGCAAGGGGCAGTGAGCAGGCCAGAGCCACAGCACAGTGAGGATCTTCCCCACCCCTTTCTCTGCACGCAGGAAGAAATGCAGAGCAACGTGGAGGTCGTGCACACCTACCGCCAGCACATCGTGAATGACATGAACCCTGGCAACCTGCACCTGTTCATCAATGCCTACAACAGGTATGGGGGAGGCCCTCGGCCAGGTGGGTGCTGCTGCTCGGCTCCAGGGTGGGTCTGTACTGTGGAGGAAGGGAGCACAGGGCTGCTGAAATGAGAACAATATACAGGCCAGGGGTGCCTGATATAAAGACCTGGAGGTGGGAGTCGGACCTGAGCTACTGATCCAGCCAACTGGGGGCGGTTGTGCGTGGGACCCAGGGCCTACGCTGAATCAAGGGGTGAGTGTGGCTGACCTTCAGGAAAATGCCATGTGTGAGATGAGCTGGTGTGCAGCTGGGTTCCCTGGAAGGAAGGGAGGATCCAGGCCAGCTCTTGCGAGGCAAGTTAGTCATTGCAAATCAAGGAGGTGGGGCACAGCCTCAGGAGCTCAGCCATGGCCAGGGCTGGCAGCCAGGGGTTCATGAATCTTCCAATGGGCTCATTTAGCCTGCTAAAATCACTCACTCTTCCACCATCCCTGAGAAGGGTTCAGGAGTCAGCCTCCTAGGAGTTTCCTCTCCTCCAGTGTCAGTAACCTGACTTGATTTGTCTTTGGAACAAAGTCCAGTGTCAGTTTCCACTGGTGTCTCAGCATGGGAGAGCTGGTCCAGGCTCCGGGCCTCATGGGCAGCACTGGGAGCCCTGCAGACCAGAGCAGGGCACTGCTGTCTCCCTGAATGCCCACAACATGACATGAGAGCTTGCTGGGGCGGTGAAGGCACCGAGGTCACACAGCTCGAAAGGGGCACAGTGCCAGGCTGGGACCTCAGCTGCAAGGGCACGGGGTGCCGGGGACACCTGGCCACCCAGGCTGTGGCAGAGGAACCATGGAGGTGTGTCTGAGCCAGGTCCTGGCTGCTCCACAGAGAAGTCATGGCTCGTGAGGGAGAGCGCTGGGGAGGCTGGGCTGCCCCACGCAGCCTCTGACAGGTGGACAGGCAATGAACATGCTGCATGAATGATAACAAATCATCTGAGACAAAATGAGATTGGCTCCCTGGAGATGGTCCAGTGTTACTGTCCCCAAAACAGCCCCCAAGTGACCCCCAGGGGACCCCACATAACTTGGGGATGTCGGGGTGTAGCTCTCTCGGCATGGGGTTGGGGATGTGCAGCTGCTAACAGTTCTTGTATTGTCGCAGCCGGCGGGACCTGGAGATCGAGCGTCCGATGCCGGGCACACACACCGTCACCCTGCAGTGAGTAGCTTTTCTTTCCTCTGCCACCTGTGGTGGGCCATGTAGCCATCCTCACTTTACCTCTGCCTGATGCGGGCCGTCCTGGGTGTAGCCGGATGGCCCTCCATGGGTGATTCCTGGGTGGTGCGTTGTGGTCACTGGCACCTGGGAGAATTCTCTCTGGAGACAGAGCTCTGCCCAGCCCGACCCAGTTTCTCCCCGAGTCCCTCGGAGTGACCTTTCCACAGCAGAGGGCCATACTTTGGACACTGTTTATGAAGTACCTGCTGTGTTAGGTCCCAGGATTTTCTTCCCAAAGCATAAAAATGAGCAAGCTGGGACCCATTCTTGGAGCACCGTTTCCATTTGGGCGGGAGTGACAGCATGGACCTAGCTCATAGATCCCCCAGCAACCACAGTGTCTCTTTGTGGCTCCACACGTTCACCGCGCCATGTGATCCATGTGTCCTTGGCACATGCCTTTCCCTTGTAGTTTGTGCCATCCTCGAGTTCCTCTTGGTTGTCAGCAGAGCCCTGCCTATCCTCCCGTGAGACCATGTTCTAAAATAAGACTGTCAGGGCACGGGACTTACGTGGCTGAAATTCATGCTAAGATGTACATGCCCACTGTCCCTTTTCTCCTAAGAACAAAGCAGAAAGGGTTGGGAAGATGAACTAGAGCAATGGGTACTATGAAAACCATCATCCATTTTTAGGGCACTGGTCCCAGTCTGGGAATGTATGACTCGGATTCTGAACCTTGTGCCAATCACCCCTGCTCTCTCCCTGCCCACAGGTGTCCTGCGTTACTGGTGGTTGGAGACAACTCCCCAGCTGTGGATGCTGTGGTATGTAGGATCAGCCGATGGAGTCAGTCACTGGCCCAACAACCCGTCTAACTCTGTTAGGTGTTGTCCTACCCCTAGCTACTGCCAGACCAGGTGACATGTTTGAAGTGTTGTGCTGCCATTCAAATGCCGCTGGGCAGAGTCCCCCACCAATCTCTTACCCTGTTACCTGCCATTCCTGGATGTTTGGCCTTTTCCCGCCACCAGTCTGCTTCCATTGATTCATTTTAGAGGCTTGACGTATCTTGGCTTCCTGGCCTAGAACCTTCTCTTCCATTTTGGAATCAGGTGGTTCTCCTTGGCTTGATGGTTGCCTGATAGTCTGGCAGGGGCCCAAGGCACCTGGGCAGTGGGGCTCAGGCAGGGCTTTCTGACTCGGCGCATGCCATGTGTCCCCTGTGCACTGCTGTGAAGGCACAGAGCCTGACTTCCTGACTTCCCTTGCCACTGGATGGGGCTGCCAGGCAGCTGATGTGTGTCCCAGAGCGGCGCACACCTGGAGGAGTGCAGCAGGCTGCCCAGAGGGACGTGCAGACACGCATGTAGCAACACTTGTTGCAGCATAGCTGGCTTTGAGTTTCTTACGGGCCAAGCCAATAGACACCCCCATCCAGGGAGCTGCTGGTTCTGCCCTAGGCATTCTGATCATTACAGATGACCTATGGGTACTCGACACAGTGCTGGACACCACTCTGACATGGGTCCAAGGGAGAGGGAAACCAGCTTGGGGCGGTGGTGCGGGGACGTTGACTGTGTACAAAGCATTTGTCAGAACAGGTGTGTGTGACCTGCAGCGTCTGACCCAGCTGGGTCTCAAAGGCCTGCACAGAGCAGGTGCTTCTGCAGCGTGGTCTGAATTTTAACTAAGCTGTTCAGCTAACCTTTGAAAAATGACATTTTTTTCCCATTTTATTGAAGGGGAAACTGAGGCTCAGAGAAGTTTAGGAATTTTTCCAAGATGACACAGCCACAAATAGGACGGCTGGGATGTCTCCCTAAACCCAAGGACTGCCTTCTGTGCCAGTTGGAATGTTGCCATTATATGAGTGGCACAGTGCACAGTAGCATAGGGGTGAACAAAAGTTTTAACTTGGACTGGACTCCAGGTAGAAAATTAACAAATATTTTTGTCCTTGTCCAGGTGGAGTGCAACTCAAAACTGGACCCGACTAAGACCACACTGCTCAAGGTACAGGGGACAGGGTGGGGACATCTGTCCTTTTGTAGAGACACCCAGGCATTCTACAGCATGGCCCTGGGCTGGTGAAGGTGGAGCTGGTGGTCAGAAACTGCAGAACCAGCAGTCACCTCTTCATGGGGACCAGCCAGTGTAGTCAGGCAACGGAATTAAGAGACTCCATCTGGCTCTGACCACAGGAGTCTAGGGCTGCTGGACCTAGGGCTCTGAGGAGGGAAGGATCAGAGCTGACTTGGCAGGGGTGGGGCCAGCATGCTCCTCCCACAGGGGCTGTACTTGCCCGATGCAAGCTGACATCTCTCAAGGTTGAGGAAGAGCAGGACTTTGCAGCAGGTTCTCTGAGCACCTGGAGCACTTCCTGTCTGGGAGCTGGGTTTGAGGAGGACCTGCAGGTGCCTTGTTGGTGACCAGCTGAACATACACTCAGAAGCCAGAGATTCTTGTAGACCTGACCTAGGACCCAGTACAAGAAAGGGCCCTGCAGCCGTGGAGTACCCCCAGGAGGCACTTGCGAGAACCTGGGGTCGGGGGCAGGTGTATTCATGGTTCCCTCAGAGCCCCCTGCCCCAGTAGGAGGAGAGTGCCTTAGAGTAGCACTAGCTGAGTGTCAGATACTTGTTCCAAACTGGGCTCTGCATAGATGTTTTCTTTCAAGTGTCCATCCAAAGGATGGGGTGAGATTAGAAGGTGCTGGGCCTTGGGCTGCTTAACATGTTCATGCTTTGTGGGTTTCCAAACAAAGTACCACAGACCAGCCTCCTTAGAATGCAAGGAATCTAGTCCCTCCCAGATGTGGAGGTCTCAAGGCCAAAGTCAAGGTGTCAGCAGGGCGGTGTCGTCTCCAAGGCTCTTAGGGAGAAGAGTCTGTTCTGGGCTGCCTTGCATCAGACCCTTGGCCCTGACTTGTTTCTCTTCCTCCTAGATGGCAGACTGTGGCGGCCTCCCGCAGATCTCCCAGGTGAGAACCACCCCGTCTTTGGCCACCTCTCTCTCCTGCTGGGGGCAGGGGCCTCTGCCCACTGCTGCCTTTCCCCTGACTGTGGCACTGGAGAACTGTGCACACAGGGTACAGTCTGGGAAAGCTGCTCACTGGATCCCCCAGAAACCAGCCTGAGTGGGGGTTTAAGAAGACTTTGGAAGATCTGCCAAGTAGACACAGCATGGTCTCATGGATGAGGATCTAGATGATTCTGCCCCAAAGACCACAGCAAAAGGGCCTCCCCCAGGGAGAGCAGAGGTTGGATCACACAGAAATACATCCTTTAATGGGATGTGTTGTCGTACAACTACTGACCTTCTCTTCAGGGTCCCTCCTACATGTAACCCCCACTGACCTAACACGTGAGCTTTTCTAGCCATGTTCTGTCTTTATATCCTCATAATGTTGTTTTCTATCTTAGTGTGAAAGATCAGGTGAATTACTCTTTCCCTCCTTCAAACCCTGTGCTACCTTCTCTCTCCTTCCCTTGTTGACTTGAATGAGAACAGAGCTATCTCTCACTGTAAGAAAGATGCTTCTCAGTGCATAGCAGGTACTCAGCCAGCACAGTCTTCCAGGCTTCCATCCCAAGGAGGCCCTGTTCTCCCCTTGGATCCTCATGGAGTGAGTGTGTGCTTCGAAAGGATTTCCACATCCTTGGTCTAACTGGCTCCTTACAGCAGCAGTAAGTGGAGCAAATGTGGTGTCTTAGTATTACAGACGCCTGAAGTGATGGCCATGCCACCAGAGAATCCCAACATTCTCATTCCCTGGCCTATAGTCCGGACTTCTTGAACACACAGATGCTCTCTGCAGCTGCACCTGCTGCTCTGGCCTCTTCTCTTGTGGTGCCAGCCTCGGGGAGAGGGGGCAGTTTGTACATAGCCACTCCTTCCAATGCCATTGGCTTCTGTCTGAATTCTCACTGTTGCAGAAGAGAAAGACCCAGTGCACTGGAACTGGGAGGTGGGGTCAATTAGAGGTTGTCCATGTGACTCTGATACTTCAGGGTTCACTTCTTGGTTCTGATTAAAGTCACATAATTTGAGTGGAAGTAGCCCAATTAATTGATTAATTGGTGTGTCAACCACCTATCCTTCCTTCCTTTTATCTTTCTTCCCTGTCATCATTTTTGCCTACTGATCCTTTCTCTTGGTCTGCCAGGAGAGCTGTGGTTTTTTCACCTACCCATTTGTCCTTTCCCCTGCTTCTCTGCCTTTTTCTCTCCTCCATTCATCAATCTGTCTATTCTTGCATCCATCCCTCCACCCTCTTTCCTTCCCTCTCTTTATGCCCTAACAATCCATCCATGCATCCATCCATCCTTCTATAGTTAATACCTTCTATCCACCCTTCTATCCATTCAGCTTCATTTTTGCCCACCCATCTATCCATCTATCTTGCCTCCTGCCGGTCAGCCATGCTCCTATTGAGGACTTGAGAGACTGGCTTCTGAGTTTGGAGAGGCCTAGGGGTACCCTCAGGACCCTCCATTTTCTTACCTGCTAGCTGTAGAGCCTGGGGTGGGTTATTTGCTATTCCAAGTCTGTTGAGCTGTACCATGTTCATCAGATGGTACCAGCCTTGGGAGCAGGTGGTCAAAAGGAAGGAAAACATATGAGAGGTGTGTGATATCGGCACCATTGTCCCCGAATGCCCAGGTGGATGTAATGCCTCATCTAAAGTGGTCTCACCAGAGACACCTGCCCTAGGCAGGGGACCTACCCCTGTGTCTCCTGCAAGGACAACTGGCTCTTGATGGGTTGTGCTGCTTGTTCCTCCCAGCAGTTCATTGCACACGAACTATTCCTTCCAGGCAGAGTGAATTCCAGAGCCCACATTCTGCCCATCAGTCTCCCTGGTCATCTCTGCTTTGTCCCCTCAACACATGATGGCCTGTGTCTCAGGTCGTGCTCTCCCTGGAGGGGGCTCTGTCTGGCCTTGGGCTCTTTCCTCACCCTAGTCCCTGACTCTTGTCTTCTCTTGCAGCCAGCCAAGCTAGCCGAGGCCTTCAAGTACTTCGTGCAGGGCATGGGATACAGTGAGTATGGGGCTTTCCAGCAGGGATTTTTCCAGTGGGGGCAGATACGGGGGTGGAAAATGCCGTGTCCTGAGCCTGTAACAGTGGATGTTCTGCCGCCAGCTCTGGTTCTCTGCAAAGAACAGGCGTGTGGAGGGCACATGGCAATGCGAGGGCCATGCCTGTCCCTCCTGGGGTTCAGCTGTCACCATTGTGTTTGTCTTTCCCCTTCTTTGGGCTGGAAGTTTTCCCACACCAGGGATTCTTTGAGGTGTAGGTGAGGACTGTGCTCTTAAGCAATGAGAAGGTGAGAGGCAGTGAGAAGATAGAAATCCTTTTCATGTCAATTCCTTGCTTGCTTAAGAGACCACCAGTGGTGGTGCTGCTGAATGGGGTGGTGGTAATGGAGAAAGAGGAACAAGTCCTCCCTTTGTTTCCTTGGAACCATCACAATGGTTGCAAGCGATTCCCCCCCTCCATTCTACACATGACAGAGCTGAGAACTTGCCAAGCTAGTGTGGAGCAGAGTGGGGCTCTGGGACAATTCTCTGCCAACTGAAAAGCTTGTTAGGTGGGTGGAGAAGCTGCACGGGGTCACAACAGAGCGTGTCTGCTAGGCCACAGCCATGGGGACTGAAGGTTGAGCAGGTGCACCATCAGGGAACTTGCCTTTCCTTGCGTCCTGGCTGTAGTTTTATGACTTAGACGCACACGGGCTATGTGGGGGAAGTGGTGCGCAGTGACCGGGACAGATGATACTGAAGGCAGACGGTCGGTCCTGATTGGCCTGGAAACCTGTGTTCCCGAGTCTCCTGGCCTGCTGCTTGCCAGTGTGGTGGGTGTGCCATGCTCAGCCAGGAATGCAGTGAACTTCCAGTCCCTCTTATGGGGCACTGTGTCTGCAGGGGCTTCTTGCCCACGCAGCTGCTGGCCATGTGGGATGTGTGCAGGTAAGGGAGGTACCTGGAGAGACGTGGCCAGCATCCCTGGTTGGCCTTTTAGGGTGGAGATTCTGGCTCCTTGAATCTGCTGTGGGCCTGGGTTTCTGCTCTGAGAGTGTTTTCTGAAGGGGAGAAGGGAAGGCAAAGTGAGGCCCTCCTTCCCCTCACAAATGAGCTTTTCCAGGAAGCCAGAGAAATCTGTAGACCTGAGGGAGAATCGCCGGAAGAGATGCCAATCAGAGAGCAGGAACAGTCACTGAGCTTCTGCTCATGATGGTGGCCTGGTGGCTAGTTCCCACTGTCCTGGCAGCTTTGCCTATGGCTATTGCCTGGAGAGGCCGACAAAGCTTCCCAGCTTTGGGTTTAAGAAACAGGTGCAGGGAAAAGATGACATGAGGTCCACCCTGGCTTCTTTCTAAGAAGGGAGTTGGTCCAGCCGGGATAAGCCTGGGGTGTGAGCAGCTGTGGGGGAGAGAGCCAACCTGGGCATAGGACCTCTGCATGCCAGGGACTCTTTTGGCCATTGCTCAGCAAGAGGCTGCTGCCATCACGCTTCCGTGGCAGGGGCTATTTTTGTGCTAGGGCAACCCTGACCATTCCCACAAGCTGGAGGGCATTAGCCTGTCTATTACTAGACTCGGGATAGCCTAATCTACAGTGGCCCTATGCAGAAGAAGTCTGCAGTCACACAGCTGGGAACCATGTGGCACAATGAGGGGTCAGACCCACACCTGGGTTCCTTCCCATGTAGATCCCTCCCCCAGCCTGTTGGCAGACACAGGGAACCCACAGCTGCACTGCCCCAGGGTAAAGGCAGGACGGGGAGCGTGCTCAGCCAGGATGTGCACCATGGCTGCTGGTCAGGTGCTCCAGGTCCCCTGCCTGATCCAGAGGAGTCAGCCTTCTTTTGTGTCTCCGCAGTGCCCTCCGCCAGCATGACCCGCCTCATGCGGTCCCGCACAGCTTCCGGCTCCAGTGTCACCTCCCTGGAGGGCTCCCGCAGCCGCTCCCATACCAGTGAGGGCTCCCGCAGCCGCTCCCACACCAGCGAGGGCTCCCGCAGCCGCTCCCACACCAGCGAGGGAGCCCATCTCGACATCACCCCCAACTCGGGCACCACAGGGAACAGTACCGGGCCCAAGTCCATGGAAGTCTCCTGCTAGGCGGCCTGTGTGACCCAGGACTCTGAGCTTGGAGGCAGCCCCTCCCTGCACCCCTCCACCCATCCACCTGCCACCCACATAACTCCGTATTAACCCGAAGCTTATTTTGTAAGCACGAGCTCTGGCTGACAGATGGGGTCTGTCCAGGGAGGGGCAGCGGGGGAACCATCACAGTGTCCTGTTGCCAGTGCGAGTGGCCAGTGCCCAGTACTACTGCCTCACCTAGCCTCAGCATTGCCAGAAGTCCCAGAACAAAAACCACAGGGCAGCAGGCACTTTGGGGTCCATGCCTGGGCTGAGTTCCAAGGGAGTCTGTCAGGAGCCTTTCTGCTTCATCTGCACCCAGGCCCACCCCAGCCCCACCGCAGTCAGCCCCTCCCTGCCCATTTCTGGGCAGCAAACCCTGTTCTGACTTGGGAAGGGGGAGGGCAGGTGCTTTTGTTTCACAGACAAAGCAGGAAGGCAAAAACACAGGTGGAGCTGATCCCAGGCTGAACCTGTTGGAGAAGCAGGTCTACGCAGTTAACTTGAAGAAGCTGAGGTTCAAGGTCGGCGCCCCTCTAAACTGTCGGGTGCTGAGGCAGCCAGCCTGTTTGCTGTGGGGCTCATGCCTAAGTAGGGCAGTAAAGCCATGTCTTACAGAGGCACAGTTTGGGTCACTGTCTGGCACTGGGGCTTTTTAAGGCTTTAGTTCTGGTACTTGCCTCGGCCACAGCCCCGGCCTCCCGAGCCCACCAGGACGGGGTTCTCTCTTTCCTTCCTGGGAGGGGAAATCATGAATTGGGTTTGTGACACTCCCTGACATGGAGCCCAGCATTGTAAGCCAGCGGGACCACTGGGAAGGGGCTGGGATTGGGGGTGGGAATTTTGGGGGTGGGTACTGGTTGGGGTGGGTTCCTAGTGGTGGTGACAGAATCCTGTGTTGTGGTGACTTCAGTGGGTCCTGGCCTGTTTTTCAGGAACCCTGTGATTGAATTCAATCCAGTCTCCGATGTTCGGGCTCTGGGGTCGAATCTGTACTCAACTGCTGTACATGGCTAAGCAGGTCCCACTGCCATTGGGACTTTGTATAGAATGTCTGCCTCCCAGTGGGAAGTGCTGACCAAGGAAATGCAAGGACTCTGAGCCCTGGGACTCTCCTGCCTTCCCCTCTTGCTGGGCCCCTAACGTTCCTCTGCCGAGTGGGGCACACAGCACCCCTGGCCTTCTGGCAAGGTTGGCATAGCTGTCAGGTTTCCCGTACTACTGCCCTATTGATTTTCATTTTGGCTAACTATGGATTTTCTTCTAGGAAGTTTCATCAGACCAAATCGAACATTGAGTCAGCTGTGTGGGTGGGCCTGGTGATTTTCAGGACCCTAGGATTGGTAGAAGGAAGTGGTCCAACTCCCATCTGGCCAGAGAGGCCATGATTGAGCGTATTTACCACTTACCCCCTGGCGGGGAGGGCAGGGGGAGGGGTCCCTTAGCCTTGTGCAGAAAGATCCAGGGGTCGTGTCAAGGATGGCTGGGTGTGGACCCGAGACTGCTGTGTTCAGGCTTTCCAGAGGAGTTTCTTAATGAGATATTTGTATTTATTTCCAGACCAATAAATTTGTAACTTTGCAGTGGCCCGTGTCTTCTTCCTCTTCTACTTAAGAGAGAGAGAGAGTGTGTGTGTGTGTGTGTGTGTGTGTAGTGCTGAGGTGGAGGGATGCTTCTCTCCCCTTGAGGAGGCTACCCGGCCTCCTGGCACCAGCCCCACCAGTGATACTCTGTGCAATGGAGCAGCTGTGTTCCGGGAAAGCATAGTGGCAGCCACATATGTGACCGGCCCATTTCTAGAGACCTCATTTGGGAGTAGACAGTTGTAATTGACTTTCATAAGCTATTGTGTATAATCCACTGTTATTATCCAATATACCACAGGTTGAATGTCCCTTTCCTAAAATGTGTGGACCTTAAGTATCTCTGGATCAGGATGTGCCCGTTGAGCATCCCTAATCTCAGAATTGAAAACTCAGAAATGCTCCCAAACCTGTAACCTTCTGGATGTCACGGAATCCTGCCCCATACCCATGAAAAGTAGTGAGCGGAAGTGGCATTGTGCCTACAATGGTTAAGATGCTGGTGAAGACACCCTTTCCTCTGCAGGTGCCTGCGTTTGCTGTGCAGCTCTGGCTCCCGACTCGAGCTCCGCACTAATGCAGACCCTGGGAGGCAACGGGTGATGGCTCCAGTGGCTGGGTGCCTGGCACCCCCGTTGCAGAGCTGGTTGCTTTCCTGGCTCCCAGCCTCAGCCCTTGCCTAGTCTGAGCCATTCTGGGCATTTGGGGAGTGAGTCAGTAGATGGTACCTTGTCTCTATCTCTGCCTCTCAAATAACTAAATGAGAAATCCACCATGTGTTTCATACTCAACAGTGTGTCTCAGTTCAGATGAGTCATATTTGAACTCCCCATGAGTCTGGACAGACAGTGGTAAAAGGATAAAGCTGTTAGTTTCATATATATTTTATTAGAGAAAAGTGTGCAGCAAGATCATGTCTTTGCTCATGATGAATGACAACCATGACAGTGTTCAACTTCTGCATGTCCGAGAACACCATGGGCAGCTGTTTGGTGCCGTGGACAAGATGTTGCATCCCAGCTCTGCTTCTGTCCCAGCATCCTGCTGATGGCATCTAGGAAGGACAGCAGATGAATGGTTCAAGGACTTGTGCCCCTGCTATCCACGTAGGAGACCTGCGTTGACTCTGGGCTTCTTGGCTGGCCTGACCAAAGTCTGGCTGTTGATGGCCATGTAGGGGGTCAGCTGTGAACAGATCTGCCTGTCTCTGTATCTCAACTATTCAAGTAAAAACCCTGAAGTTGTGCACATGTCCTAGAATTACATTTAGCTTTCTGTTTAGGATTGGCTTGAAATCCACCCAGTAGTTACAGATAGTGGGTGTCGAGGGAACCCTTCTAACCAGAACTCAGCTTCCCCTGTGTCTGACATCTTTCATAACTGGTCCATTTGTCATGAGGAGGGGCTGATGTGGGAACATGACTGTTACTGAAGCAAGGGCTTTCCTGGGATCTTGCTGCTTCTCCTTGATATTCTTGGTGTGTCACCATTTCCCATCCAAGATGCCTTGTGACACTGAGGAGCTGTGTCTTCTCAGCTGCCTTTGACCTGTCATAATTTCTCAATAGTTGCCTTGTTCCTGGAGAACAGCCCTCTTTGGACACTAGCATGTTATTGATTATACTGGACTTACGTACTTGTAGGAAGAGTTTCCCAGCCTTGTAACACACCGTAGACATCTCCAAGGTGCATGTGAGGGTACAACCAGTAATGGGCCATGAGCTGAGGGCCTGCTGTTCAGGAAATAAGCTCAGGATTGTGAGAGGCCCTTGGACCAGCCCAGCAGGGTGCAGAGGCACTCCCAGCATAGGAGGCAGTGTGGCACTGGGCACAGAGGCTGGATGCCATCAGCTTTACGAGGAGCCTGCCATACATATGTGCAGGTGGCCACAGCAGGACGTGAGGCTGGAGGAAGAGTCCTAGGCAGGGACTTGCCAAAGGGAAGGAAGGCACCTTGGACCCCATTGAACTGTGGGTAGTGCCTCAAATTGACCAGAGAAGCTTTCAGAACCCACAGCATACTAGGAACTAATAAAGGAGCCACTGTACGTGCAGTGGAATTATCCGAAGGTGGTGTTTGTATGGGGTGGGGGGTGACGTGGGCATGGACACCACTGGACCGTTGCTGTTGGTGGAAGGGGGCTTCCAGGAGTTATGACGTATCAGATGCTATTTGGAGATGGTGAGCTTGGAGGCTGTTGTGCCAGCTAGGTGTCTATTTCTGTTCTCTGGGCTGCTGCTTTTACTTTCAGATCCCCTAACTTTCGGTCTCATCTGCATCTGGGAGGCCAATTACACAGAGGTCAGCCCCACAGGTGAGATCTGTAGGGACCAACAAGGCTTCCACCTACCATCTTTCTGACTGCCCGTGCCCAGACAATATCTTGCAGTGCAAGTCAGTGGAATGGTCCCTCAATGAGACCAACGGGACACCTGATCCATGTGGCGAGGGGTCGATCTTGGGTTTTTTAAGTGACTTGGGGACCCTTCTACAGGTTAGTATTGTATACAAAATGAGATCATTGAATCTTTTAAAAATCCTTATTTTCATTTCATTTGGAAAGCAGAGCTTTGGAGAGAGAGAGGCAGAGAGGAAGAAAGAATCTCCCACCCACTGGTTCACTCCACAAATGCCCACACAGTCAGGGCTGGGCCAGGCTGAAGCTAGAAGCTCAGCTCTTAACCCAGGGATCGCCTGTGGATGGCAGGGACCCCACTGCTTAGGCTGTCACTGCTGCCTCAGGGCGTACTTGAGCAGGAAGCTGGAGTTGATGCCAGTGCAGGCATCCCCAGTGATGCTTCAACCTGCATCAGCAGAGTTTTTGAGTGGCCCTTTGGAGAGACTCTTACAGTGTGAGCCCTGACAGGGGCTTTGTGCCAACCTTCTCATCTTTTTGCAGGTCACTTTTGCTCAGACTTGCATTGGGAACGAGTTCAGGCTCAGCCTTTTTTTGTTGTTTTTTGTTAAGATTTACTTTTTTGAAAGGCAGAGCTACAGCAGGCGAGAGGGGATGGTGGTGGGAAAAGGGATACGGGGCGTCTTCCGTCTGATGATTCACTCCCCAAATGGCCACAGTGTCCAGGGCTGGGCCACAATGTCCAGTCTGAAGCCAAGGGCCAGGAGCTTTTTCTGGGTCTTGCACACCATGTGGATGCTAGAGCCCAAGCACCTGAGTTGTCCTCTGGTGCTTTCCCAGACGCATTAGAAGGAAGCTGGGTCAGAGGTGGAGAGGGTGGTACTTCAACTGGTCCCTGTAGGAGATGCCAGCGTTGCCATCTATGCCATGCCATTATGCCATGCCAGCTCCTCTGCTGGATGTGTCACACAAGAAAATGCTTCATAATGAAACACTCTGACTGTTCCTTCCAAATTCTGTGTTCCTAAAGTTGCAGTGTCTTAGAGCTTCAGGAGTTCCCCCCAAAGTCTACACACACATTCATTTTCATCCAGGACACCCACACGGCTCCACTCTCTAACTTCTCATTTTGAAACAAACGTGCTTCAACATACAGGTCTTCCTGGAAATCACTGGTGTGGCTGTGTGTCCGTGGGCAATGATGTGCAGCATGACTCTCGTTGTATATTCATCGTTTCTAGCCACCTGTACATCTGCTCACGCAGCTGAGCAGCGACTACCTCCTGGGCTGGCTTAGGGAGTGTATGTCACTATCCTTAGAAAGCTGGGGTTTAAATCAAACTACAGTATGAAATATGGTATCAGAAAAATCAAAAAATCAAGGACTCGGTCTGAGATTAAAGAGCATTCAACTGGATATTAGCGTCATTTTAAATTTAGATAATTTAGTAAACTTAAGTTTACTTTTAGATAAAGGTCGAATAAATATACAAGCTCACTGATAGGGATTCTTCGTAGAACCTTGGTGGCCTCTCGGGCGTTAGGGAACGGGGACTGAGTCCCAGGTGTGTCACCGAGTGTTGACAGCAGCCTAGCTCTATTGAAGCCTCCTGCAGGTGGCACAGATCACACCACGAGGCCAGTTCTGTTGCTTTCTGCATTTCACAGGAAAGAAAGAGCACAGTTGAGCAGTCTTTAGCCAGAGTACCTGGAATACAAGTGCTTCTGGGTCTAGATTCTTAGGATTTGGGGATATTTGCCTGCACTTGTCGGTTGCCCCTGTGTCATTTGGAAATCTAAACTCTGGATACCCGCAAAGCTGAAACGTCTTGAGCATCCCTTTTAGACTTTGGGACATTTCAGATTAGGGCTGTTCAACCTATGTGTTTAAGTCCACTCGGCCGTGTCAGGCAGCCTCCCTTACCCCTGCCTGTGCCACCCAAGGTCCCTCAGGCAGCTGCAGTAGACAGGTGCTGGACACTTTGTCATGCAGTCATAGTCAGTCCCTGACCTCCAGGGATCCACTTGGGGTTAGAACGACCTTGAAGAAATGAATGAGGAAGTGAGTCAGTGCTCCACATTCCACTGCGTGTTTGCGTTCTGTGTCGTTCAGCCTCAAGGCACTGGCAGCTCTGATCTCCGAATTCTAGGATTTCTGTTTCCAAGCCCTGTCTCTGAGCTTTTAATCTATTGTTATTTCCTTGGGTAACACAGCTAGCTGCAGCTTCCACCATGTGGGCATTTATTGAATATGTTCAATGGTCCCCCAGCACCTCCTGCTAACTGAAGATGAGAAAATCTGCCACATCCGGAAAGCTGTTTTGCTGATGATTTATTGCTTGAAATAGAGAAGTTTGAAACAGAGGATGCGAGCTACAAAAATCCTTCACATTGAACAAACATATTATGTGTGACATAGATCATGAGAAAAACAGGGAATGCTATGAAACCTGGCAGATGGCCCGGGTGCTGTTTGACCCAAGTTGGAACATTCTAAGACATTTCGTATTTTGGTCACTTACAAAAATGGCAGTAGAAATATTTAACATTACATCACAGCTTAAAAATAGATTACATATACATAACACACGCAGAGAGGTACGGAAATACACAGTGAGCTGACCATTATGGCTCACTGCTAGGCAGGGTTATCACTGTGGTTATTTTTTTTCATCAACATAAGTATTTAAAAAGTCATGACATCATCCACAGCATGGTAGGAGTTACACTGCTGGGCCCACAAGCCCTTCGGATGCACAGCACAGTATCATCGGAATTACAGATGGATTGGCTTTCTTCACTTACTGTCTGAGTCACCTGTAGCTGGAATGCTAGGGATTGTCGGTGAAGCACCTGTTGGGAAGGTTGTACCTCTCTGCCATGAGGCAGGAGAGCTAGGCTTAAGTCAGGAGAGATGGCTCAAGGTGTCAGAGAATCCTGGGTTTACAATGTTGCTCTGCCCCTTGCTGGCTGGAGTGACCTTGCACAAATGACTTAACCTCTCAAACACAGCTCTCCTCTCTAAAACAGGGTCACAAGAACAATGCCAGGCCTGGGGTGTTGTCCAGAGGGTTCAGTAAGATCCTGAGCAAAGTGGCTACTGTAGGGCCAGCACTCAATGCTAAGCATTGACCCGACAGATGCCCGTAATGAGGTTAGGTAAGCTTGAGCAAGAGCCAGTGGCTTGATGAATTCAGAGCTTTCGCCTTCCTCACCATGGCAAACCAGAAAAACTCATTCCAATTATTAATGTAACTTTTCTTACTTTTGTGTCAGATCACAGAGTTAGGAGGAACAGTGGGGCCATGAAGAACACTTGGCCTCTTTATAGCCCCTGCCAATGCGTTCTCCTTTGGGGTCAGTCAGGCTGTGCCTCAAGGCCACCAAAAGTGAGGCAGAGGAGGTTCAGGTAAGGTTAGGCTCCAGCCTTGTATCGAGTGGTGTTGCAGGCTCCTTGAGGGTCAAGTTTCTCCAGATATGAATGGAGAAGGGAAGCATGCACAAATGGCTCTGATAATACAACAATGTAAAGCTTAGCATAGTGCTTGGCACCAAGGAAGCACTCAGTAAATGGAGTGCTTTTCAATGTGGTTGCTCTTCTTAGCAGGCCACACTCTGGCAGGACAATTCTGACTTGCCTGAAAGAGCTTCATTGCAGTGGGTCCAGTGCCTCCTCCTGACCTCTACCTGTGGATTCGAGACAGGCCCATTTCTTAGAGCCAACAGGAATTGGAACATTCCTCACCCCACACCCTGCCTGCTTACAGGATGAACCCCAATTCCTCCAACCAGGCCTGGAACCAACTCGGGAGCTCTGCCCAGACTCCACTTTAAGGATGCTAATTCATTCAGAGCTGGGTTCTCTGTTAACTTTCAGATGGAAGCAGCTCATTTCCAGCTGCTTTACAGATGTTAACTATTGAAACAAGAAGAAAACACAGCGTCATTCATGCAGATGAGACGACTCGTCTGGTAAATCCTCCTACCGTGAGAACTCTTACGTGTTAGCAATGATGCATTTCTCTAACATATCAATTATTTCTTTTCATTTGGTCTTTAAGATAAGCTTCGGGCTGAGAAAAATCAGATGTTCATGCAACTCTGAGGGAAGATGATTCAAAGTAGGAATATATACAACATCTATTCAACGGGTTCATATTGAGTACCACCAAATGGCTTGTGCTAGGCTAGGCTTGCCGGAGGTTGCACTAGGAAGGCAGAGTCCCAGTTCTTTTTCCTGGTTAGGACTCTGCCTGGTGCCCCTAAGTCCTCATGGATAACAGCACATTGATATTCAATACACAGTGTTGGATGGACAGTCGTTTCTGAATGCACGAAGCAAGCTGATTCTGATGCTGAAGATGGGTGGAGATCTCTAAGAGCTGGGTATATCTGTTCCCTCCCTTTTGGGTATACATAGGTACCTGAGGCCAGGAACACAGCCTGTCTTTTTTGGGAAAGTGAGCTAGAAAGCCAGCAGTAAGAGCAAAAAGTGAGAGTAAGAAATTGCTGGTCTGTAAGCTTTTCTAACTGGACATTTTGGAAACCTGACAAGAAGGAACAAAAAGATGAGCCCTCAAGTTACTCCATCTTGGGTTTGAAGCCTACCTGCCTCACTCAGCAGCTGGGTGACTTTGGTCCTGTCTCCTTGCCTTTCTGAGCATCCATTTCGTATTTGTAAGAACAGAAGTAATAACAGCATTTGCTGATGTGGCTACTGCAATCACTGAGCCGTGAAAGGTAAAGCACCCAGAACCGTGTCAGCACGCAGAAGGTGCTACAGAAAAGAATTGCAATTGTAAAGACTATAGTTTACTAATAACGTCAATAATAGCTTCATTTCCATTAAGAATGGCCTCCCCTGGCTTTGACCATCAACCCCCTTTGGGTTCTGACTTCTGCTCAGCTCACATCAAGCTTCTGAAGACGTTACCTCTGTCTTCAGACCACAAAACTTTGAACAGCACAGCCAAAGGCATGAAATGGGTCCCTGAAGTAGAAACAAATGTGTCCTGGTGCTTTGTGGTTCTGCAGCCTTCGGCTGGAGGCCACCCCAGGCTGAGGCAGGCTGGACTCACTTCTTGAGTGACCTAAGGCACAGCTGTGCCTGTCTCCCTCACTTCAGCTGGGTGTGGTCTAGACTTTGGTGGAACCCTCCAAGACTCCTAAGAGTAAAGGAATGTTCCAGGCCCCACCCTCCAGGAAGTCCACCAACTCCTGCAAGCATCTCCCCAGGCAGGGAGAGTGTTGGGATACAAGAAGGGCCCTGCCCCCTGCTTGAAGCCCCATCAGTCAGCAGCACATTTGATGTTAGGGTCAATGACAGCTTCTGAACTTGGCTGACCTTGCCCTACATCCGGAGTATCAATTGGGGGTTTTTCCACCCACATGAATGAAATTTGTCAAATAGCATTTCTCGCTGGGATACACACAGTGAGGACTCTTCATAATGCTGGAGTGAGGAGAAACCTAACTTGCAACAGTACCCAGGTTAACGGATGCAACTTCCCATTAAAAATCCAACTCAAATAGCTACTTATCTCATATAGTAAATGCTTGGTGATGGCGGAGGGCAGAAGTCTTTGGCGTCAGAGCTACCCTTGGCATGTGATGGGCAGCACTGCCCATTCAAGTGCCACTTGGCAAGACCCAAGTAACAGATTATTCTGTTGCTGTGAAAATGCCCATCCTTCGGAATGGGTCGCAGGGGTTCTGTGGTTGGTCCTCTAAAGAAGGAAATAATAGATTGGAAGTTGGCTTGACTCCATTCCTGGAGACTCAGACAAGACCCAGCTGGACTTCCAGGGATCTGGGAAGGCTGGGTTAGATATGGGCTTTGTCCTGAGAGGCTAGACTCAGCCATTTTCTTTGGGGTAGATGCAGAAGGCTGCTGTGGGGGAATTCCACAGTCTGGGCTGGATCAGCACTTTCAGGGGTCATGGGATGGTTGAAGAAAGGAAAGGAGCCCCTGGGTCATTGTCAGGGTAATGGGGAGTAAGAAGTTGGCAAAGGAAGACTCAATCATTGACCAGTGACTGGCCACAGAGGGCTGGCTACTTTGAAAGACCTAGGCCAGACTCTGAGCCTGCCTAATTGGCAATTTCTGTGAAGTCAGGATAGGATTCCAAGTCGGCAAAGATGTCATTGGGATTCCTGCAGGTCAGGTTGCAGAAACAAGCATTAATCCACTGCACCTGGCGGGAGAAGCCAGGCCCACTGGGACACTGGAAGGAGACATCGATGGTCTTGGACTTGTAGGGTATGCAGCACCTGCCATCCGTGCAGACCCCACAGTATTTGGGTTGGTAGGAACGGGTGCTGACACAGCCTGCGAGGGTGAAGTTCATGGGTTCCTCAGGTTGGTACACTGCCAGACACTTTTTCCCTGCCTGCAGGAAAGGAAAGGCACACTTTGAGTTGATGTGCTCAAAGGATGAGCAACCATGTCTTATCTCCTAAAGCTCAACTCTCCCTCCTCGCATGCTTCACTTTCCTTCCAGCTGCACAAGCATCTTCAAGCAAGGAGGGACTGTGTGTGACAGTTACACCATGCAGGGACACGCAGAGGATCCCAGAGGAGGATGGCTTTGCTTGAGCTACGTCTCCAGGCCTGCAACTTCCCTTCTCTTCTGTGTCTCTGCCTTGCCAGGACCCAATCGCTTATCACAACCTCATCAACACAGGGAGTAGAGCCAGTCTGAGAACTGCACAATAGCAGTCACCTTCGTCCTAACTTCGCTCCCTCACTGCCCCTCACAGCTTCTCACACATCCTTTTATCATTCACCTGGATGGAATGCATCTAAAGGTGTATGAGCCCTTTGAGACTGGAGGCTCTTTCTGTGTCCCTATGTATGTTCCATGCCTTATGCATTTTAAGCATTTAGCAAACTCATTGCATGAACGGATCTTGGGGTGGACTGCACACTGGGTCAGAGCTTGGCGTACAGCAGAGGTGCAAGTTACATAGGGCATGTCATTTATGCAATTGGAAGGTCCACCTAAGACACATAAATATGGGAACAAAATGGGGTAGAAACATTAGCCTGCAGTAAGAGATCTGCAGCAGCTTTGTGGGAGAGCCATCTCGTTCAACTGGACATCTTTGCTTCCATTTTTTTTTTTTCTGCTGGTGGTGTTTTCTTTTCCACCCATGATTTTAATTAAGTGACGTCTACTGAAGACCATTATATACTGAGCAACCAAAACAAACCCAGTACAGTGGGAGAAAATGCACGAAGGAGGACCAGCAGAAGGAAGAGGACAGATAGATCCAGTTAACTCAGCAAGAGATGACTGGAGAAGCTGTCCAGGAATCAGAGAACAAAGCTGGAGGTCTGCAGAGAATCATGGGAAGACGGGCTGTCTCTACTGGACAGTCCAAGAAAGCTCCCCAAACAGAGCCAGTGCCTGGCTTTGTTTTGCTTTGTTTTTGATGTGACACTGGGTGGCCCAATGTAAAGGCATAAGTGAAAAGGCCTTGAGTTAGGCAGCTAAGATCCAGGTTTAGAGCTGAGGGCTGGAGCTTGGGCTGCTGTGACCCAGCTTTGTTTTAATGAGCATAGACTCTCAAAGCTGGAAGGGATTTGAACAATCAAGCCCAATAATTCAAATAATGAGGGCCTGAGGCTCAGGGTTGGAGACTGCCCGCAGCCACACACAATGATGGCAGGTGGGTGGCTTGACCCAAGCAGCTGGAAGCCTGCTGAACGCAGCTCCTATCAGTGGACCTGACTGTCTCATGCTCCAGTGTGTGGGCATGGGAGGGGAGGGAGAATGGGCATGTGGGGAGGCCCTCAGCCGTGACAGAATGATCCGAAATGCCGTGGTTCTAGCACTCAGCTTCTAAAGGGTGAATTTCACCAGCCTGGTGAGCTGCGTTATTCCTGGTAACTGTGGTAGCAGACCCAGCAGCCGAGCTAACTATTTCCACCACAGAAACGCCCTCCCCCTGCTGACCCCAAAGAAGTTCAGGAAGTAGGCTCAAGGCCAGGTTTGTCTGCCTGTCAAGTGCAAGAGACCAGCCCCCAGTCTGCACCAACCTTGATGTGAGAGCGGATGTCCATGTCACAGGGCCGCAGGTTGCACAGACGGCTCTCCTGCTCGGGCCAGCACCGGGCGTTGGCATTGGAGATCCGAGTTGAGATACCCAAGCCACAGCTGGTAGAACAGGGGCTCCAAGGGCTTGTGTAGGCTATGCAATTACTGTGCCATGGTTCCACATCGCCTGCAACCACTGCAAAGACACCACATTCCCCATGAGGCTCCAACCCCAGTTGTCTCCAAACCTTCCGGTGCCACATTAAGGTTTGGGACAGGGAGCCCCTAAACTTAGGGAAGGAGCTGGGCTGTTCCTCCGTGCGGGAGAGCTGGTAGGCTGCCTGCCAGCCCAGGTGGCTCCCTGGGGCCTTCTGCTCTAGGGAGGCCACTTGAAAACATAGAAAGTGACTGGTGGGCCCAGGGTCATCTCCTGCGGTGCCACCCACAAGCTGTGTCATCTTAGCCTGCCCACTCTGATCTCACGCTCCTCATGGGAATGACACCAGCTGCCTTGCAGGGCCAGTAAGGCAATGATAGACTCTAGATTTTGACTAGGTGTGCCAAGCATCTTGTTGGGTGCTGGGCACAGATGGCTAAAGAACCGCAGAGTCTGCCTCTGCAGAGGTCCAGTGTACTTGGGGAGAGGTCAAAGGTGACACCTGACATTCCATCAGAGCAGGGTTGGGGTTCTGAGTTAAGCAGACATCCAGCCTTCTGCAAGTCAGGTGCAGTCAGCCTATCTATAAGGAGCTCCTATCTATAAGGAGCGGAGCTTTCAACCAGCTGGCTGTCATCTTTCCTAACCATACCTCCCACTACACCACCAAAAGGAGATGCCTTCCAGAGAGGAGTCAGAGAAGATGCCTGCACACATGTGAAATGTCCAGCTGTCACTGCCCTTCAGCCCTCAGTCAGCTATGGGCTTGAGTGGTTACTTGACTGTTGGCCAACTCCACTTTCAACTCAGGTGGTTCTCCTGATGTGTGCAATTTCAGGACCCAGAAGGAGGAGGGGCCAGCATGGAAAAGGGTAGCAAGCTGGAGACAGAGGCAGGTGAAAAGGCAGTAAGACAGATGCCGTAAGATAGATGATGCAGTTGCACAAGGCAGCCACCCAAATCCCACTGCAGCCATACACGGGCAGCGTGGGCAGGGAGAAAGGAGCAGGCAGAGGCAGAAGAGACAGACAGATAGATGGCAGAGAGTAGAGGGGGAAAGGGAAGGAAGGAGGGAGGCTGGAACCAAGGTACCAGGGAGGGAGTGGGCAAGAGAGAGGACAGCTAAAAAGCTCAGGAGAGAGAAATCTCAGGCTTGTCAAAAAGAGAGAGAGCAGGGCTGGTCAGCATTGCTGGTTGAGTCTCCCCGAGAGCATGCATGTGTAGGGAGCACTGAGGAGTGAATGGCAGAGAAAGAAGTGTCAGAGAAGACAGGAAAAGGTAGAGTTCAGTACCCAAGGAGAGCCAGGCTGGGCTGAGCCAAGGCCAGGGGAGGTTGGGCAGCCTCTCTCTCAGAGGACCCAAGAGCTTCCTTTGGTTCCTGGGATGCCTGGGCAATGCTGCTAGGGCTCAGCCTGTGCTTGGCCACTACGTGGTCACTGGACCTGCCCCCTGACAATGGGCAGATGGCTTCTGCCTGTGTCCTCCCCAGCTGCCCTGGTCTTGCTGGGAAACAGGCTGTCTCCCTACAATGTCACCTGGATGCTGTCCTTGAGGGCTCAGTTGGCAATTTGTGGGGCACTTGGGGGTTTCAGGGCCAAGGGTGCTATTGGCACGGTATGGGTAGAGGCCAGGCACAGTGCTGAACATCCCCAAGGGCAGGCAGCAGTTGCCACCACAAAGTACCCAGTGTGAAGTGCTGACAAAGCTGAGAAATTGCAAGCCTCTGAGCAATCCCATGTCCTATGCGAAAACAGAGCCAAAAGACAATTCTCTTAGAACCCCAGAGGTTTTGTCTCTCTCCATTATTCCACACCCATTCCTTTGCTAGGTTAGGCCTTTTTGTCTGGAAATGGCACCAGTTGATCCTGGTCTCCCTCCTTGTGCAACCCCCCACAGAACAGCCCAGCCCCCCTCTTTGAGTAGCATCCCTACACCACCTCACCCCGCCAGCTCCAAGCAGGTGACCTCTGTGCTCTCCCCCTGCCTTCCTCCTCCATGGCTGCCCCCACTGGCCACACCTCTTTATGATCCCCTAGGCAGGGCACCTGGCATCACGTGCAGCCTGTCTCACTCCATGAAGATCCTTTGGACCCCAAACATGTTCCTTCCCTTGCATTCTATCCTGCGTCGTGACAAGTCCTGGGTGTCGGCCTGTATTTTTCACCTGTTCCTATGCACTGGGTAGATACCAACGTCTTCAATCTTACGTGAGCAAAAACTCTTGTATCTGCTTCTTTTTCAGCACAGGAATTATTCTACCCACCAAAATAGTTCAAATCAATGTTAGGTCATCCATCTGTTCCACCCATTCATTCATCCATTCATCCATCTTTCCATCCATCCATCACCCATCCACTCATCATTCCGTTCATCATCCATCTGACCACTTACTCGACTCTCCATCCATCCACCAATGTGGCAAACACTGAATGGGTACCCACTAAGTGTCTAGTATTGGGCTAGGCTCCAGTGGGCAGTAGTGAGAAACAAACCCACTACCTGAACATAGCTTCCTTTTTCAGGACTCCCAGTTTACCTTGCTGAGACCTCATTTGCCACCCATTCTCCACTGCAGGTGGAGTCGGGGAGGGAGAGGCATTCAAGTCATCATGAAGCCTCTACTGGACTGGTGCTCTCCCATCCCTGCTCTTGCACCTGCCCCATCACTTCTTCCCTCTCTGGGGACATGTCTTTCCTCTATTCCCACCCTAAGTTCTTTATCGGCACAGGAAATGGTTACTGTGTATATAACTTTGTTCTTTCCCAAGCACCTCTTCATTTTATGCGTGAGGCAGAGCAGATGGTATTGTTCCCATTTTACCTTACTTCTGGGAAATACGATCCCAGAGGAGATGTGATGGTCCCTAGATCACACAGCTGGTAAGAGGTGGACTGTGGGTTGGACTCAGGACTTGCAGTTGCTCACAATGTGGTCTTAACCTCCCCTCCCCCAGTCCCATGCACTGCACCCACCAAAGGCAGCGGTGTCACGGGGTGTGGCCTTGCGCGGCCTCCTCACATCGTCCTCGCAAACCCACTGCTCACAGCAACTGCCAGGCACGTTCACTCGCCGAGGGCGGTGGCACCAGAGACGCGGGGGTGGCACGCTGAGACACTGCGGGGTGCAGCCCACGGTGCCATCGATGCAGGTGCAGTTGTACTTGCAATTAGGCTGGAAAGACTCGCCGTTGTTGTAGCGCACTCCATCCAGGATACAACCCACGCCGACCACCTCTGCAAACAAGGGGAGGGGCAGATCAGGCTGGGAGGTGTACTCCCTGAGACCTCCAGTTGCTGCACTGCACCCCAAAGCCCACAACCCCAAATCCCTGTGGGATTTCTGCCAACATGGGGAGGGGCACCCCAAAGCCCAAGGCAGAGAGATGCCAAAGGGTTGGCACCCGGAGGACAGGGATTCGGTCAGACCTGGGCATGGAGAATGTGACTATTCACCCACAGCTTCAGCTGGCATCCACTGAGGGGGTTATGGGGGTGCAAGGACTGAGCAGCCCCCAGCAGGACCCCAGGAGGCTTGCTCATGAGCTGTTCCTAGCACCTGGCATCAAAGCCTGATGCCACCAAGGCTCAGCATTCTGGGTAGACAAAGTGAGTCAGAAACCTTTGAATTAAGTATTTATTGAGTGTTCTAGGTGCTGAGACCTCACCTGGAACGAAGTAGACAAGAGGTGTGCTTTCAAAGAATTTACACAGCAGAGGGCTGTGAGGCCCTTGGCTGTCTCTGTGTGATGTGTACATGTGAATGTGAGTATGTGTGAATACTGTGTCTGTAGGAGCACACGCACAGATGTCAGTACATATTTGAGTGTGACAGTGGCAGTGCGTGTTGGACATGGAGAGAAGGGTGTGGGCTGAAGCCTGGGACTGTGCCCTGTGTGTGGACACTTGGACGGGGACATCAGTGTAGGTGCCTGACCATCATTAGCATGGTGATCCTCATTCTTGCCACACAATGCAACCCCTTGAGGAGCTGTTAAAATGCTCAAAGTGCTGGTATGATGGTGCAGTGGGTTAAACTGTTGGCTGAGTTGCCAGCATCCCATGTGGACATCATTCTGAGTCCTGACTGCTCCACTTCCAATCCAGCTTGGCATTAGTGCATCTGGAAAAACAGTGGAAGATGGCTCAAGTGCCTCGATCTCTGCCAGCAATGCTCACTCTGCCTCTGTGCAACTCAGTCCTTCCAATAAATACACAGATCCTGGAAGACACTTCCAAGCCCACCATGCGCCAAAACGTAGCAGTGAGCCTGGGTCCCTGTGATTTTTTCATTTGAGTCTCTCTAGTAGTTTTCGAATCTCTCCAAGTGAACCAAACTTGCAACCAGTGAAGTGAAGCAGTGTGACTGGACGGTCCTAGAGTCTCCTCCAATCTTGGGGCATGGGCTGGTGTTGCTGTGGCTCCCATGGCCTGTCCATCGTAGGCAGGTGGGATCAGTGAGTGTATGGTTGAGAAGGATGCTACCCACGGGCTCTAAGTTCAATTTCTCATCACTCTGACTCCCAACCATCAAGACACTGACCCTTGGCAAGAGAGTAAGTCAGTCCAGTTTCCTTCACAGCTCCTAACTCATCTCAGATTTGCAAGTCTGGGCACGACCCAGTTAGCTTTCCTTTTACTAAAGGGCTCCCATGATCTCAAGCCACCACGCTCTGCCAGTGGGGTGGTGTTCCCTTCAGCATGCCGCGATGGTCTGGCACCTCTGAGAGAGAACAGCAGTGTTCCAGGCTTTGTTGTAGCACTCTTATTGCACTGTCTCTCATGCAGGTCCACTGTGTGAGTGGATTGTGAGTGGAGAGAGAGATGGATGAATTAGATGGGTAGATGGATAGAGGAAGGGAGTGAAGGAGGGAGCGATGAAGGGATGGATAGATAGGGGGATGAAAGGATGACGGGATGGAGGGAGGGGTGGCTAGAGGGATGGAAGGGTGAGTGCACGGCTAGAGGGAGGGAGGGGAATATGTGGGCTAGGAGAAGCAGGGACAATCTTTATTGAGCTCCTACCATGTCTCAATCCCCTGTCACCCCAAGAACCCAAAGGGACTGGCATTCTCTGCCAGTTTGCTTGAGGAAATTGAAGGATAGCAGTTCCTGCCTCCAGTCACAGCACCAGGTAGGTACACTGCTTGGAGTCAAAGTTGGGTTGCCCTCCTCCCTAAAATGATGCTTGACTTACTATTCCCTCCCTCTGCAGACTCGGGTCTGGGCCTGGAACCAGATCTGCCCTCTACCCTGGGGACGACAGTGGACACGACAGAGCTGACCACTGCCAAGGAAGCTGAGAGCAAAGTCAGCCTCTTTCCTCTGTATTGTGCTGTGTTTATACCACAGCACTCCCGGGAAGGTGATCTTATCAAGGTCTCTCTGTGACATGCTCATAGTCACGTAGCCACTGGGTGTATCTAAAAGGCAAGCTTGTCTGCCTTCCACCAAACCACATTGCCCTCAGGCCTGACCCGGCTGCCCGAAACACAAACTGGTGTTTATACAACTGAAGTAACCCAACAGTCTCTTTCAGAGGTCGCTCTGCCCACAGACGTATTTAATTTGGCCTGCAGAGTGCCTTTTTTTTTTTTTTTTTTAAGTTCTGGATGTATTGCCAACATCTACAAACCACATGCAGAAGTAGATTTTTGGATCCCCCTGCAAACTGAGTAAACTTCATGAGCTCCAGCTCATTTCTTCGCTCTGCCACAGTGGCTGAGGCCAGTAGGGCAACCTCTGACGCCGGAGTCCACTGTCACCGCTGTCTGGAGGGGTATGTGGTAGGGTTGGGGCGCTTTTTTGGTCATTGCCTTGTCCCGGCCTGCTTACCTGTGAGTCTCCAAGAGCGGGTTTAGCCTTTTGTGGGGAGTGTCAATTGGTTGAGCTGACCGTTTGTGTGAAGGTTGTCTGTTAGGGGGACCCGATTTCTCCTTCCCTGGGGTCCCCAATGCCTTCCTCTCTAGTTTTGCTTAGTTACCTAGCCTCTTGCCTTGTTTCTCTAGCAGCTCATGGACTGATACCATGGCAGCATTTCTGGAAGCTTGTTCGATGGAATACGTGGGGGGAGGGTGTGCATGAGCATGTGGCATTTGTGGGGCATGCTTGTTGAAGTGACAGGTGACAGTCTGTGGACTGGCACGAGTCTAGTGCTCAGTGGAGCTGGAAAGGACAAAAGCTTCTTGTAATAGCTCTTTTGCAAGTTGGCAGGAACCATGCACATATAAAACCTCTGAAGTCTTGCAGTATTTATTGAGATTCTTTCTTTCTTTCTTTCTTTCTTTCTTTCTTTCTTTCTTTCTTTCTTTCTTTCTTTCTTTCTTTCTTTCTTTCTTTCCTTTCTTTCTTTCTCTCTCTCTTTCTCTTTCCTTCCTTCCTTCCTTCCTTCTTTCTTTCTTTTTTTTTTTTCTTTTTCTTCTTTCTTGGAAAGTCAGAGAGGAGAAGAGACAGAGAGGAAAATCTTTTGTCTGTTAGTTCACTCCTCAAGTGGCTACAGTGGCCGGAGCTTCTTCTGGGTCTTCCATGCGGGTGCAGGTCCCAAGGCTTTGGGCCGTCTTGACTGCTTTCCCAGGCCACAAGCAGGAGCTGAATGGGAAGCAGGGCCGCCAGGACAGGAACCTGTACCCATATGGGATCCCAGAGGATGCAAGGCAAGGACTTTAGCCACTAGGTTACCATGACAGGCCCGAGATTTATGTATTTCTGTGTCTGCAGATTTCTATGAGCATGACCAGGGACATAGCATATCTAACGCCTGATACCTTGGTGAATGTCATAGCTAACACAGTCTCCCTCAGTTCATTGACGGGGAGAGACAGGGGTGAGGGAGAAGATGCAGAGGCTGAAGGGAGGACCGAGACAAGGAGGAGAAGGGAGGATTTCTTTTCCAGGCCCCTGGTGGAGAAGGAAGACTGCAGAGGCCGTTTAAAGGCTCGCATGATGTCTGGGTCTAGGAGAGAATCTCCATGAAGATGCAGCACCTGTCAGGACATGGTATTAAGCCGTCTTGGGGTTGCCAGTCCCAGTGGGCTGCATGTCTGTCTTTGTGGCCTTGAAGAACTGTTGGAGAACAGAGAGGAAGTGACAAGACAGTTACATAACTGGAGGGGAGTTAAGTGCAGGAAGATCAGGCCAAGTTTTCCCTGTCTAGGTTACAGGCGTGGGAAGCTGACTGCACAGTCCGTCTTGAGCATCAGCACGCGTAAGAATCATCTGGGCACAGTAAAGGTCTACATTCCCATCCTCACGCCCAGGGAACTTGATTGAACAAGTCTGGGCCAGGACACTGAAATTACATTTTAGATGAATGTATCAGGTGAGCCTAGGAGAATGTTACCACCAACTGTCTTTGAACACACAATTTTATGGGGCCAGTAATGAGTCTCATTAAAGGATACCCACTGGGAAGAAGGAGTGGGCAGACTGCAAAGCTGGACTCAGGACTTGGCAAAGATGAAACACAAAGCAATGATTAAAGACAAGGGAGTGTCCCGAGGAGCACAGGCTCACATAGCTTTGTTGTTAGCTGAGATTATCTAGAGGGATATATATATATATATAGAGAGAGAGAGAGATAGAGAGAGAGAGAGAGAGAGAGAACAAGGAGAGCTAAAGTTAGGGAGGAATCTTGATCTAGCATTGGATAAAGAAAAGGCTCTTGTGTTTATGAAACACTGTGGCACCATGACACCTAGTCACCGCACTTTATCATGCTGGTTACATATTTTAGATAATACTCAGATGCTTCAGATAAAGAAAACTACAGATTAGAGCAAAATGGGAGATCTGAATGTCCTAGAAATAAGGTCTCCGGGGATGTTTAAAAAATGTCCATGGTGCGGCATGTGAAGATGAAACCGATAGAGCTCTCCCTCCAAGCATGAGGATGTGGCAAAGACTAAGAGCAAAGAAAAAGCAAAGGCAATTAGAAACTCCAGGGAAAAAAAATCACAAGGCAGGAAATCCAAGCAAGCATACCACCTCATGTGCAATAAACAATATTTACATAGTCATAATAAAAATACAGGTGGTTGTATCAGCAGACATCATAACAATCATATTTGAAAGATAGGTTTGGTGGTATTATGGAGGTAAGCCATTTGTTATCGTCTAAGAATATGACTACTTTATCCAGATTTAATGTATCACGCTGGTTAACATAGAGCAGAAGTCGTATATCATATAGTTTGTTACTATGAGAATGGCGAAAGTTACAAGCATAATAACCAGAGAAACAGACCGGTAGGAAGGGATGTTTGTAGACATCTGGCTTTCATTGTTTCAAAACTAGTGAATTTTTAAATTGCATCCTGTTCATGTCTAGTACTTCTAAATTATCTGGAGCTCTCCAGTGTCTTGGTATGTTCTGGGATGCTATGGGTATTCGTACAGAGACTCAGGGCTGTGAGTGTGCTGAGGGAGTGGGGCCTTGGGGTAGGGCTGGGGTGCCAGGGGCTGCTGAGAAGGTATGGAGGCTCTCACTTACGTGCACACACTCCTATTGCGTACCTCGGGTGGTCCCCGCTGTAGTCACAGTACAGGCCCCGATGGGGGTCACAGACCGCAGCCTCTGTGCAGTTCTCCCCAAGCTGATGGGCACACATCTTACAGCACTCACAGCCATCCGTGATGAGGCTGACCCCCAGTGGGCAGCGGGGTGGAGATGGCGGGCATTCACATGGCCACTTGCAGAACTGGGGTCGGGAGGATGCGTCCTCCTCTTGTGGTGCTGGGGTGAAGGCCATGGCTGCGGACACTGGGATGAAGGCCTGTGGGGCAAAGAGCAGAGGTGAAGGGGCTGCCGGGGCTGAGGTCTTGAGCCCGGAGGACTCTGCAATCCAAGTCTGTTTCAGGGGGGCTAGGACACTTTCAACACGTTGGTTCCTGCAGCTGTGCTTCCTGGAGTGGAGCATCTCCTTTCCTCTCAATAATAATCACAGCAACAATAATAAAAACTGTGCTGGGGAGCGCAATGTTCCAAGAAGTTTTGCAAATTGCTGGAGTCCTGCTTCTGCTAAGTGCTGGGGCATGGTTTTACCTGAGCCCAAGGCTTGCTTCCTCCTTTACTGTCCTTTCAACCCCCTAAGGCAGAGGACTTGGCCCAGTTTGCAGCAGGCACCGCCAGAGCCTACTGATGGGCCATGCTGCTGGGCAGCTATGGCCCTGTGCTCATTGCTCAGTGCCAGATCACACAGGCTGAGCCCTGCCTGTTTAGTCCCTGGTTTACACCAGCGCACTTGTTATCGCTATTGCTTTCCCGTGAGCCTGAGCAGCCTGGTGGGCTGCGGCTGCAGGTGCATGGCTCCCAGCTCCTTGCAGCTGTGGGGAAGCAAGCTGGGTTCCTGTTGCCTGCACAGGCCCTGCTTATACTCAGGATGATGGACCCTTCTGGCCATAGCTCCCCAGTAGCCCCTTCCCCATCCTTTAGCCTCCACATGTGTTTTCTAATCTGGCAGACACAGTGAATGGAGCATTGGACAGGTGGAGTTGAGAACCAACGAATGGAGGTGTCTGGCATCTGAGTCCAGGAGCTTCCAGCTGCCCTTCTCCCTGGGAATCTGTTACCTTACTGGCCCCACCCCTGGGATGGTTTCCTGGAACATACACAGGGGGAGAGCTGGAGCCAGGCTCCTTGCCATTTCCCCTTCCTGGGTGCAGAGCCTGCGGCCCAGGCTCTCTGCCATGATGGCTGAGCTCCTAGTGGGTAGAGATGAGGGCAGAGTTGGCTCACTCCCGCGTGATCTACCAGCTCCCACTCGCCCAGCTCCCACTGTCAAGGCATTGGGGCCTGGGCTCTCAGCTCCAAAGAGCAAAATCTACTGCTCACACACTCAGCTTCGGCCCTCTGGTCCACTAAGCAGGATGCTGAGACCTCAAGGTTGATACCACTTGCTGATGTCAGCCAGGCACGGGGGAGCATTGTCCTGCTCTCCACCATGTCCTTCCAGTCCCTCCATGGAAGTCTGAAAAGCCGGTCCAGCGCCTCCCCAAGCCTCAGCTCCTGGGGGCTGCAGCTCCTGGGGGCTTCTGCCACCTCCAGCCTTGACTTCAGCCCTGTTCCTACCTTAGGGCCACCACCACATGGCCCCCTTTGGCCAAGATGCCCTTCCTGCCCCTCTCACTGCCCCCTGAGCTACCACGGGCATCGGGCTTTTCCCTCGGCTCTGTGTACATGGGCGGTGGATGTGTACGCTGTTGGTGTGACAGCCAATGTCTGCCCCCTCTGCAGGGACAGGGCCAGAGGCACGCTGTCTGTGCTGGGGACAGGCAGGGTTGGTCTTTGGCGAGGGCAGAGGCGGGCAGTGGAGAAAATGGAAGCCACAGCCTTTTCCAGTGCAATGGGCCTCTGTGGGCAGTATGGCTTTGGGAGTTGTGGCTGACAGGGGGGAGCAGCACCGGGCAGCCTCACCTAGGAGGCTTAAGCCTGCCTATCCTTATTTCATCTTCCCAAAATCATAGCAGAAAGTTCAAGTCTCAAGTTAGTAAAGCCACACACACACACCCTCTGTGACTCCCCTGGGAGCCTTTGCTAGGCCGAGGTCACAGTCCCTGGAGTTCCATGAGCACCCAGGGGCCATGGATCTGGTATTGTTGGCAGAGGAAGGAAAGGGGCCTCCTTTTCCAGGAAGCCCTTCCTGCCTGTAGCTCCCCACCCCAGGAAAGTGGGCCTGGCGCAACACGTGGGGCACGCAGCATTAAGTGTTGGGGCAGTGGCTGGGATGGGAGGATGCTGACACATGTGACCTTCAGGAGGTCATCAAGGAGGTCATGACCTGGAACCTCTCCTCTCAAGCCCTGAGTTTGGGTGTCAAGAAAAGAATGTGGGGGCTGAGGTAGTCACACATGGGTTCTTTCTGTGTGGCTAGACGAGCATCGCCAGTCTAGAGCCCAGCATCCCCCCTGCAGCATGGGCACAGTGACACCTGCCAACAGAGGCTGCTGGGAGGGTACAGAGGGCATGGCGTGTGCAGGAACCGCAGAGAGGGCCTGGGCATGCGAAGCCTCAGAAGTGCGACCACCTGTGTACCAGAGAGGTTGGCATCCCCTTGCCCAGTCCACGGTGTCCAGCACAGGGCGTGGTGTGCACATTTTTGGGCTGAGTGGGGACGGGCTGTAATCCAGTGAGAATTCCACTCTCCCATGGCCCAAGTAGCTACAGGAAAATCCCAGCCCAAAAGCAGATAAAGGGAAGCTACAAGAGAAATGCTTCCGCTTCTGGGCTCAAGGCCTGGACCACTAAGCCCTTGCTCTTGGCGCCATCTAGTGGTCACAAGCCTTCCAGGCCCCGGCCAGCAAGAGCAGCAGTTGCAGCAGCAGGCAATGAGCAAGCCCTGGAGGGGCACAAGTGTCAATGACAGGTGGTCTGCGAAGAGGGCATCTCTGTGGCCGTGTCAGCTGGCAGCCGTCGCCAGCGCTTCCTTCCTGGGCTGGGCTTGGGCATTGGCCCAGGGCCTCACGGGATGAAATTTTATCAGCATCACTAGGTATTCAGAGGGTGGGAACTTTGGGAAGTGCCCAGGTTTGGATAAAATCAGTCAGCCGGCTGGAGCCCCCCTGAGTCAGACACTGACATACCCACTGCCCATCTCTTGCCATGTCCTGCCCTGGGTCATCCAGGGACCCTGTCAACAGGCAAGCAAAGAGACATCACACCTCCAGAACCCTGGGGCAGGATCAACTTGGGAACAACCATGGAAACAAGAAAAGTCCTCCCTGGCAAGCGCAGAATTCTTGCCATGTCCTTGGGCACCCTTGAGGTTTTCTTTTTGTTATTCATTTGCTCGTTTCCTTGAAAGGCAGCTGAGGTGGAAGAGACACAGAGAGATCTTCCCTCTGCTGCTTCACCCCCAAGTGACTGCAGCAGCTGGAGCAGAGCCAGGTTGAAGCCTGGAACCGGGCACTCCATCCGGGCCTCCTGCCTGAGCGATTGCGCCATCTGCTGCCGTCCCAGGTGTATTACCAGCTAGCCGCCAGGACCTGATCAGGCAGTACATGGGATGTGCGCATTGCAGAAGGTGGCCCAACCTGCTGTGTCACAAGACGGGTCTCACACCTGAGGTTCCTCCCAGGTTCTCATTTCCTTGGGGACTGGGGGCTGTCCCTGCCGTTCACAGCCCCAGGCAGGAGCCTGCCCCACACCCTTACCCTGCCTTCAAAATCCCTCCCTCTGTTCTCTTGCCATCACAAGCTCTTCAAGTTGGAATGAGTGTGCCCATGCTGCAGATGGAGAAACTGACGAATGTAAACCCACGGCGGCTATGAGAGGCCAAGGCCATCCTTTCCAGTGGCAGAAGCTAGGAGGAAATAAAAAGCAAAGCAAGAAGAAGGTTATCTAGGGAGGGCCAGAGAGAGAGAGAAATTCCCTTGGCACTTCCAAGTGGCAGCTGGACATCGAAGTCTCTTTTACGATGTGTTGCTGGAGCTGCACTCGTGGGTGTGGGAGACGGGAAGGAGGTGGCAGCTGCTGATGTTTCCAGGGCAGGAGCCCAGTGCTAGCCTCAGCCTGGCACTGCCCAGGTGCCCCTGCCCAGGCCTCAGACCACAGCCTAGCCTCACCAGGGCCCTCCCAGCACATCCCAAAGCTAACTGCTGTCTTGGCTTCCAAAGTCTATTGCACCCGGAACCTCACAGAGCTTGTGTACACAATAATGCCTGGCAGTGGCACCAGGCTCTTGATGTCCATATAGGAGTCTAGAATGTTCTGAAGCAGTGAAATTTGAGACCCACTGATCTGCAGAACTTTTAAAAGTTCTGCTTTATTTTATTTATTTAAAAAGCAGAGTTATAGAAAGAGGGGGAGAGACGCTCCATCTGCTGCTTCATCCCCAGAGGTCCACGTTGGCCCAGCAGTACGCCAGGCCAAAGAGGGGAATCAGGAGCTTCTTCCAGGTCGCCCACATAAGTGCAGGGGCCCAAGCCCTTGGGGTTCAGCTAGGGCTGGGACTGGCACCCTCTGGCATTGCAGGCAGCAGCTTTGCCCACCACGCCACAACACTGACCTATGGAATTTATTACAATGCAGGATACTGACTCTGGCTGGGTATGTCTGGCTGCAGGTTTCCCAGGCTGGAGCCCAGGGCCTTCAGTTTGACCTGTGACCCTTTGGGGGTCTTCTGGGCATGGCTACCACTGTCTTGCATGTTGGGCTGTGGAAGGGGAGGGGGGAGTTGCAACACAGAGAAAGGCAGAGCTCTCCCACCCGTTGGTTCATTGCCCAAATGTCCTGGAGCCAGAAACTCCATCCAGCTCTCGTATGTGCAGGGCTGGAAGCCAGCCACATGAGGCTTCACGTGCTGCCCCCCTCCCCAGACATGTGTTAGCAGCAAGCGGGAACTGTGAGCGGAGCCAGGACTCACCCCAGACTGGCGTGTGGGTGTCGCAGTGGCCAGTGTGCCCTTACGCCCATGTCAGCCCTCTTGGCTTCTGCACCCATACATCGCCCACATACACCCCAACTCCCTCTCACTGTGCAGTTCACACATCCCTGCAGCCACCTGGGGTGGGGCCTCATTCGTCGAGTAGATTGCATGCAGCCGCTGTAGTGAAGTTTTTACCCTGGACACTTCAGACTGAAGCGCGGGGCAGAAAGCAGATAGGCAATGGAGCGGCCCCCATCCCCACAGCCCCGCTCTCAGGAAGGGCGTTGCCAGGCAGGGCGGCAGCGAGTCGATGCCCCGGCCAGGCTGATGGGGCTTTTCCAGTGAGCGGCTAATAAGGGCTTCGTAGTGCATCGCTCCCAGCAAGGCCTTGGGGGGCAGCGAGGCCTGGGAATCATGCTGCAGTCACCTAACTAGAGCTGACAGGTGTGAGAGCAGGGGTGGGTGGGCTGGCCAGGGGCTCCCCGGGGCACCGAGTCAGCCGGTGATGGGGAGGTGCGCATGTGCGGTCACTGACGAGCAGGGCAGAGGATGGATGGGCGGACAGCACATGCCTCTGCAGCGGGGGACCCTGGGACGCCCCAAGTCCCTGTTCCCTGCCAGCAGTCAGCCTGCTTCCCTGGCTGGAAAGGGGCAGAGATGATGGCCACTGCCCCCTCGCAGCCCCAGGGAGTAGCTCCTAGGGTCCTCTCCCCATTTCAGAGATGAGGAGACAGAGGCCCGAGGAGCGGCCTTACCCTGCAGGGCCCTCACATGTCACCTCTGTACTCCCTCTGTCATTCCCATCCACTCATTCCTGCAGCTGAGCCTGGAGAGTGGCCTGTACTCCGACACTCCACAAGGGGGCAGAGTGGAGGCCGGCCCAGGTGGGCGGGCTGCCTGGTATCTCAGCAAAGCAAGGCTCTGCAGCAGGAAACCCCGACTTCACCAGGGTCAGCGGTTGTCCACTCCGCCCTCTGCTCGCACAGTCCACTCCCCAGACTGCGGAGAGAACCGTCACTCCCACAGGTGCTCCCAGCGCACCGTGATGTGCCAGTGTGGACAGTGACATCAAGCCAAGCGAGGAACAAACACGAACAAGGTGGGTGGTGGCATGTGCAAAGGCCCAGAGGCCCGGGAGGACAGGTGGCTGAGGTGGAGCAGAGGCGAAAGAACAGGGCCTGCATGGTGCTTTAGGGGAAGAGGCAGCTGCACCTGGGAGAGTTCAAGGAACAGCTTCCTGGAGAACCTGATGGGGCTGCCCAAGACTCCAAGGACTGCCTGCACAGGGAGGGTGGGAGCAGAGCAGGTGTGCGCCCACCAGCACGTGGGGGAAGAAATGCACTCCTGGGCAGGAGTGGCTGCTGGAAGGCAGCCAAGAGGCTGCTGGCTCTTCCGTGTGAGCCCGAGGTTGGGGCCTGAGGGGCAGGGAGGCGTGTCCAGAGGCCCATCCCACAACCCCCTCCCTAGATAGGCAGTGGTCTCTGGTCCCCCGGCAACCGTCATGCTCCTTGCGGTCAGTGATGGACGCTGGCCTCCAGCAGGAAGCCGGCTAAGGAGGAAATGAGCTTGCCTCAAGTCACCCAGCAGAGAGCTCTTACCCCTTCTAGACCCCTGAGCTGTCACAATCCCTGTTCCCCACGCTTGGAGCTTCCCTGCCCCCAGTGCAGCCCTGGGCAGACTCAGACACAGCCCTGTCCTGCAGTCTCAGCCGCAGTGCAGGATTCCTGCAGGGGCCCCAACTGTTACTCCCCGCCCCCATCCGCAGATCCTGTCCCAGGCCCCAGGCTGGAGGTCTCGGCCTGGGCGGGCCCAGATGCTATCACAGGCCCTGGAATGTTCCTCAGGCATGCTTTGAGAGGCCTGCTCCTTCTTGCTGCCCTGTCTGGCCTCCCTGCTTTCTCTCTCAGCAGAAGGAAGGACTACCGCATGCACACTGCGGGGCTGCTGGAGTGTCCCTGGGTGCTGGCTGTTGCATTTCAGGTCCCAGGAGCTGTGAGGGTGCTTAGGACCCAGGCATCTGGGTCTTCCCAAGTGTGGTGTAGGGCTGGAACTTGTGCTCACCGTGTCCCGTGGCCCTCTGCATTTCTCCTCCTCCGTCATAGCAGGTAAAGCCACTGCTGGCCACCGGTTTGAGCTGCTCTGCTTGCAATCCTGCTAATGGACTGGGCCAAGCAGCAGAGGGTGGCCTGGTGGGAGAGCGGGTGAAGCTCCTGGCTCCTGGATTGAGCCTGGCCATTGTATATGTCCAGGGAATGAACCAGCACATCAAAGATCTCTCTGTCTCCTTGATGTTCAGATAGATATCTTTAAGAAGAAGGAGGAAGAGGTGTCTTTACACTCTGCCTGCTGAGGGCACAGCAGACTGCCCATCAGCACGGCTCTGGAAGCTGCAGGGGGTCCAGCCAGCAGGAATGCTGCGTCCACAGGACCAGGATCACCACAAACACCACAGCCAGCCTCCAGGGACCCTGTCACCCAGCAGGGCTTGTCAGACAGGCGGCTCCTCAGCAGGCGTTATCAATACCATCATCACCACCATCAGTCACCATTGCCATCATGTTCATCATCATCAACAATATCATCATATTTATCACCACCACCACCACCACCATCACCTCTTCCTCCCCCTCAATAACCCAGAGTGTTCACAGGCTCTCCTCTAGATGGTTAGAATGAGGACATCTGGGGACTCTTTGGAAGATGTCCCAGCACTTCTTGCCAAGATAGGTGCCCCCAATCAGCCAGTTCACTGATGAGCCTGCCTCAACCGGCTCTTAGCCTGGGGTCTGCTCTCTCCTGGGACTTTGACTGCAGCTAATTCTTCCACCTGAATTGGAATTCCCTCTCCCTGCCTGTGATGGGCTCATGGGGGCTGGGCCCCTTTGGGGTGCAAAGGGCAGACTATGCCACTTCCTTCCTTCCCTGCTTGCGGCAAGCACAGGGGGTTGGCGTGAACTCTTGCTCTCACAGCACAGTGCAGGCTCAGGGTATTGTCCCTGTATTACCAGATTCCCAGGGATGCTGTGTCTTCCGAGGCCACAGAAGGAATGCCGCATCTAACATCCTAAGAAGCAGGTGAAGTTTCATCTAATGATGTATTTTGTTTACCGGATGTGTACTCAGCATGGAGTCAATGCAAGGAGGACACGGGGCCTTGGCAAGGGCACCAAGCCTGACTGCTGAGCCTTTCCCTCAGTGCCGCGCAGCTGGGACCCGCCATACTGCAGGGACTCAGCTGCCACGGCGCTGCCTGCCTTCCCAGGGAGTGCGGAATGGATCCAGGGGGTGGGCTTAGGACACTGTGTCCAGAACAGAGAGCTGGGCCCATGCTAGCTCCCATCACCACCCTCATTGCTGGGACCTATGCTGACTCGAGGCTGACACACATCACCAGGGACCCTCCCTCCTGCCCTGGCTGGCATGGCATTCTTCCTGGCTGTCCCAGAATCCTGGGTCCATGTCCGCTCCCTCTCCCTGCTCTGGCTTCAGAGCCACAGCAGGTGGATTGGCCCCTGGCTGTGCGAGGGGAGGTGGAGGAGGTTCCTGGAGCCATCTCATGGGGCTGGGTACTTCGCTGACCTGGGCAGAGCCTTCTCTGCCACCTGGGAGGGGCTGAAGAGCCAGAGGTACCCAGCCCGAGAGACTGCGCTGTCTCACAGATCCGAGGACCTCTGTTGTGCCCACTGCTGCTGCCATGCCACAAAGCCTGCTGCCCACTGGGTACACCCCTGTCAGTGCTGTCTGGGACAAGCATCCCAGCTGTGCTGAGGGCAGAAGGGAGGCATGTGGGCCTGGGTGGGCCTGCAAAAACACACCTCCCTCCCAACTCCAAACTGCAAATGGGAGGTGTAACAGAGGTGCGTGCTGTACTGTCTCCAGTTTGGGAAGAGGCTGCTCTGCCACATGCCCGAGTTGCGTAGTTCGTCTGTGCACACTCAGACACAGAACCCGCGCACGCTCACATACACACAGGCTACTGCACATTCCCATGCACCCCGACAGGACCTGAAGGCCTTGGGCACATCTGGCTCCAGGCATCCCCAGGACTGACATCTGTGCACCTGTGCTTGCTCCGTGAGGTCTTTCAGTGCCCTCCGCTGCTGGGAGAGCAGTCAGGAAGACCTGAGGTCCCCAGCAGCGGAGGGACACGTGGAGACAACCCAGCAGCATCAGGCTGGCATTGCAGCCTTCCCAGCCTGGTGACACTGCCCTCTGCCCTTCGTTCCCAAGCCTGGGTGGACACTACCTGCCCGCGATCCTGCAGGTTCTGTCGGGCAGGGACGGGAACTTCTCACTTCTGCACAAGTACTGAGACCATGGAGGAAGGAGGCTGGAGTGCAGGAAGGGAGACCCAAGGTCAGACGTGCACTCCAGGCCAGCACTGGCCCTCAGGGTTTGCAGCTACCAAGGGGGAAATTATATCTGCTTTGGGACTTTTCCGGGGTGTTTAAGATGTCTGCATGCGTGCTGGGTGGATTGAGGTAGGACCTGACACAAACCTAGAATGTTCGGCATGGAGCTCGGCAGTGCTCTGCACACAGTGGGCGCTCAGAAAATGAAAGAGGAAGAAAGAGGGGGAAAAATCCAGGTGTGTCTGTGACGTGCCTTTATCACAGAGCCAATTCCCCAGTCCCCAGTTGCCCCTTGGTCTCTGGTTTCTCTGCCTGCCCCTCTGGCCGCTGCCTCACAGACTCTTCCTGAGCGGGAGGCAAGTCTCCCAGAAGTCAGCCTCCCCCAGGCTGGAAGTCAGCTTGGCGCTCCCACAGCCAGTCTCCAGCATCCATAGGAACGTGTGCACTCATTTTTTCCATTAGCATCCCGCCCGCCGGGACCCTGTTGGATGCCCTTTCCATATAAACCGGGGCGGGCGCTGTGTATGGAAATTTCACAAGAAAGCGAGGCTCTGCTGGTTGGACCCAGGCTTGGTGTCCCTGTGGGGTGCCTAGCCTCAGCCCTGCCAGCTGAGAGCGCCCCCTCCCGGAACTCCAGTGCCTGGTCTGCGTCCTAGGGGCCCTCAGTGTCATCAAAAAGCAGCGGCTGCTCCCGGGGTGGGGTGGGGGTATCCAGGCTGCCTCCTCCTCCTGGAAGTAGCAGACCTGCCTGGCTCACTATGGAGGCTGGGAGTCCTCAGGCTTAGTTCTGAATGTCCCAACCGCAGCATCTGTGAACAGGGCTCTCAGATCCCAAGGCTAGCATCTCCCGCCATCTCCCATCTGGCAGCAGGCACTGGCAGAGGCTGTGGGCACCCGCTGCCTGTCCTGCGCCTGCCTCCCCCTGCCCTCGCTGCCACGCCACTGCCTCCTGCAGCAGCCTAGCTCTGTGCTGCCACGTGTCCAGCTTCCTGGCTTCTGGGAGATGCTGACTTCTGTCCCTGCCGTGCTGGGATGCAGGTGGGACACAGCAAGAGCTCAGGCTGTCTCCCAGGGCCCCTGCCCCCAGCCCACATGCACTCCAGGTAACCTGGGCGGCTATCCCTGTCTGGGGCAGTGGCAGGTGCCCCGTTTGCTGGGTGATGGCGTTTTTCCTGAACGTGGTTGCTGGTGCTTCGCGTATCACCTCCCCACAGGATCTTTGTAAACTCAGGGAGCACAGAAGTCTCCTAGCAGCCGCCTGGCTTGGTGCTGCCCTGGGGGTTGAGAGTGACTGACATGCCCGGGGTCACAGGGCCAGGCTTGCCAGGGGCACGGTCAGGAGTCCTGGCCCACCATCACCAGCTCCACCGAGCTCCCTTTTCCGTTTCAAGGTGAGGGAGATAGGAAGGAACTGCCTGGTGGCACGTCCCTACCTCCTTCTAGCCTTCCAGGGTCCTCTAGATGCCCCCTCGCCACGCGCGGCAGCCTCACCCCTGTCCCCTGGGTTGGCCAGGACTTCCCACCCTGCCCGCTGGCCCTGTGGTTAGGTTGGGGAAGGGAAAGCCTGGGGTCCCCTCTCGGTGCACCCCCAGGCAGCAGTCACACTCACCGCTGTCACGGCTGCCAGCACCCAGGGGAGCCACCTCATGCCTGGAGCGAGCAGCCTGGAGCAGCCGGCCACCTCTCGGGGGAGCTGGACCCAGACTGGCCAGGCCCATCAGGAACAGCGGCTGAGTTTCATCCACAGCCTGCGGCGGCTTTTAAGGGAGCGAGATCTGACGTCAGGGTTAAGGACAAACCGCACATTTTCCTCCGGAAAACTTTTCCTGCCTCTTTCTTTCTTCTTTTTTTTTCCCCTTTCTTCCCTCTGTCCCCACCTCCAACCAGGCCAGCCTGCCTGGCTCTGACAGCTCTTAAAGGGGAAGTGCCACAGGGATGATTCCTCACCAGGGAGTTCCATTCCAGGGGATCCTGAGAAAGTGGGAGGGGCGGGGGTGGGGGAGGGCTCCGGGGGAAACGCCCCTCCTCCCACTTGTCTAGGCTGCTGGCGCTTCTGCTCTTCCTTAGCTTCTCTCAGCCCCTGCCCCAGGCAGCGAGCAGAGGGGTAACCCAGGCTCAGGTGATTAGCACTGCCTCTCTCCGCGGCCCCCAGCTCAGCCTTGCAGCTCCTGTCACACCCCAGCAAGTCACCGTCTCCCTGGTCCCATGGTCTGCAGGCTCCGACTCATTCTCTTTGTGTGTGTGGGTGTGGGTGTGCGTGTGTGTGCGTGTGTGTGCTCGGAGGTGGCAGCAGGCGTGTGTCTATGGAGTGGCTTGGGGTGAGCACAGTCAGGCTTCCTGGAGAACTCCTCTCACCATTTCTGTATCCCTTGCCTGGGAGTGCACCTCTGACCCCGTTCTGACCCATAAGCCAAAGTGGGAGATTTTCTGGAGGGCTCCTAGAAATCACGCCCCCCCCCCACCCCCCCAGGAAATGAAAGAATACCTCTTTTCCTGTCTTTCCTTTATGGGCAAATGTGATGGCTGGAAGTCCAGCATCCATTTTGGGTATGCGAGGCACAAGTCTCAGAATGAAAAACCAGCGTACTGAGTCCAGTGAGGCAGAAGCAGCGGAAGGCGCTATGTTCTTGGCTGTTTGTATGGTTACTGAACCAAACCTGGAACCACCACCTCCAGGCTTGTCCGTGATTCATGGCTTAAGCCATTGGCCACGTGGCTTACTTGTTAGAGCTGTACATATACAAATGGCTGTACGAGGGTTTTCTGAATCATGTGCATAATGCCAAGGCTGGACAGTGCGAGGGCACATGCAGACTGCCCAGTCCTTCTTTCCTTCTCGGGGACCCTCGGATTTGCCCTCACATGCAGTTCCCAGAGTGCTGAGAACAAGTGTCGGTGATGGAGCCATCGAGGTGCTGGGGCCAATCCAGTTCGATGACCTTTCAGAGAAGAACAGGTGGTGATGGGCAGGCAGCCCGCGGGCCGTGCAATGGACACACCTGGCGAACACACCACGGGCACCCGGGCCGTGTTTCAGGAGAACCACCCTGAGAACGGAGGAAGACACAGGTGTGTGAGCTGGTGAATCGGTGAGTGCGTGTGTGCACTGCGAGGGCCAGAGGAGATGTGGAGGGCTTGGAGGAAGGGACACATGGGTCCCTGTGAGGTACTCAGTCAGGTGCTGCTCTTCAAAGGGCCTGCAAGAATGTGCAGGCAACAGCTGGGCTCCAGGAAGCTTTTGTGGGGCAGTGAGTGAAGAAGGGACTGGATGGGATGCTGGCGGGCCTAGGGTAGGGCGTGTGCTCCCAGGCATGCGCACAGGGCATGGTGGGGGTTGGGTAGGGAAGCACCAGGAGACTTGTTCTTGTCATTGGTAACGTGTCAGACAGGTGGCCACTGGCGTCCGGCAGGTCCCCCCTGGACTTGGCTTCACAGGTGTCAGCTTTAACCCCAGTGCTGTTGCCCCTTCCCACAGCCCCCGCTGGACACAGGTGGGAGCTGGGATGGCCCTCTGGCCTCTGCTGTGGGTTTTGTTCCATATCCCTGTGCAGTGCGCACATCAGGTGCTAAGCACCTCCACGGCACTTAGGTGCTGAGCACCCCTGGGCTCCCACGACCCGCTCTATCTACCCGGGGATACTGAAGCACAAAATGATGCAGGAAGTTATGGTGGGTCACCCACCAAGGAGGGGGCTCAGCCAGAGCTTGTGCACCAGACACCTGCCCCTCCCATCTCGGGTTCTGCACTTGGTTTTGTAGTTTAGCTCCTCAGCTTGGCTGTGCCCTGCGCTGCCTCAGTTTCCCCAGTGTGAAGCCCTCAGATTCTACCCACCCTACCTCACACTGCCACGATCCCTTAGAAGTCCGGGATTCAGGGCTCGTCTGAGAGTCTTGCCATCATGTGTGTGTGGCACACCCATTGACTACTGACTGCTTGCTGTGTGTTTTTGGAGATGTCACATAACCTCTCTGTGCTGTTTGTTCATCTATCATATGGGATGAGTGAGGTAAGAATTTGTTCAAAGCTTGACAGGTAGGACCTACTAAGTAAGTCCCTTGGCCTTATGCCTTGGTCACTGCTGTGTTCCACATCCAGACTGCTTCGGTGGCATCAGGGGACCAGCCCGGTGGCAGCAGGGGGCTGGCCCTCATCCTCCTGCTGCCCCTGCCCCCACAGCCTAGCCTCAATCTTGGCTACAAGCAGGGCTCCCTGCTCCTCACCTGGGCAGGGAAAGCTGCAAACGCTGGCATCAGACCAGCCTGTGTTAAGCAAGCAACTGAATGTGGGGTGTCTCCCACAGATTCCTCTAGTACCCCGTTACCGGAGGGGGTGAGCCTGCTGCCCGCCATCCAGCCTCCTGGTGAGCGAGAGACACACAGGGGCTCTGTCTAAGCAGTTCCGGTTTATTTGGGGAGTACAAGTTCTTATATAGGATAGTGAATAGCCTCAGGCCAGGAATTCCAGGAATCCCAGGAGGGGAGAAACTAGGAGCCAATGGTCACCTGCACTACGGGAGCCGCCTCCCATAGGCCGGGCCGGTGAGCCAGTGGCCCTGGCCAATCAGTCTTCCTTTGAAACAACTTGACACCGCCCCCCCCCCCGCCACCCCCACCCCCCCGATCAAGCCCAAGGCTCTGTCCTTGGCCTCCATCTTACTCGTCATGCATAACCCAGTGACCTTGACTGTTAGTCGCCATCTTGTTGACTTAGTAACCTTCTTTGCCCCTGAGCCCCACACTGAATGCTTGTTCCGTAACACACCAAGTGGAGGTCTTGCAGATGTCATGTGTCTCTGAGCCTCGGTATTCCTGTCTGCTGGTGAGTCCCTCCAAGGACTGCTGTAGGTGCTTATCACACCATCATTTATTTTCATCACTGGGGCTTCACTTGTGTCCCTATCGTGGATTGTGCTGTTCCCATCTCTCTGAGTCTCTGTCTCTCGGCTTAGCTGTGCAGTGGGATCGTCTCCCCTATCCCTGCCTCCTACAGCAACAGCCCGAGTCCTTCTGGTGAAGGGAGATGGAGATGAGTGTGGCCCGAGGTCCTGGCAGGCTGTGGGGAGAGCTGGTTGCACTCTGGCTCTTGGTGGCTGTGCTGGCTTGGGTTGACAGTGGTGGGAAGTGGGTGCTCCAGGCCAGAAGAGCAGGGAGCTGCTGGCTAGAAGCCTTGCCATGAAGGAACCGGGCATTGTGTCAGTCCTTGGCGAGAAAGGTTTCCCCAGCAGCCAGGGGAAGAAAGCGCAGAGAGGTGCTCCAAAGGCAGCCTGGCCAGGAGGCAGCGCAGCCTCTGGGCCATGCCTGCAGTGCCCGCACCCACCTGGGGCAGTTCCAAGGTCTGTCTGCTGGGTGGAGCTCTGGCAGTGCACCTGCTAGGAGGCACAGGCGTTCTCTGGCGTACTTGTCCTGGGGTGCACTGGAAGTTTTCACAGCATGCAGATCTTGAGCCTGCGATCCAGAAACCAGGACTCCGTGTGTCCGGCAGGGCTTGAGAATGTGTTTTTCAGCAAACACATCCAGAAACACTTGGAGAAGTAATGGCAGGTATGCAGGTGGGGGCTGGAAGCCCTGAAATCCACTCTCCTCCTGCCAGTGCCTCGTCATGGAGGAATCACAGATTTCTCTGGGATTCAGATTTCCTGTTTGTAGAATGGGGCAGTAATGCATTTGCTAGGGGTGTGTAATGTGCAGTGAAGCAGCTGCAGGGCCACCTTACCTCCAGCTGGGTGGCTTTCAGCTCAACCATCACTTCTCTGGCTTCCTCGAAGGCCAGGAGGCAGAACTCAAGGTGTCACTGGGCAGTGTGCCATCCACAGGCTACTGAGAGACACCTGGCAGTCACTCCCAGCCCCTGGCTCCTCTGGGGGTCGCCTGGCTATGGCTCTAGTCTCATGGTCCTCGTGGGGCCTCCCCTCTCCTATCTGTCCATCTTCCAAGCATGGCTTGGCTTCATCACTTTGTCATCCTGCCACAAGCCCCAGTTCTGGATGATAGCTCAAGGCTACTTCCTTTGGGGTGCATCTTTTGACCTACTCAGTCCAACTCTGGGTAGAACACCTGAGGCATAGCAGGCCCTGAGAGCCCTGCAATAGTTTGTGCTCCAGTTCTTCTATGTTGCCTGAGTATGTCATCTTGAGCTTGAACTCAACACACTGCATGGCCACTTCATCCACCTCCATTGCTTCTACCTGGGGACTGTGACTTGGAATTGCCAGAATGGTGTCATCCTAGGAGAAGGGCCCTGAGGAGGGTGCAGGATCTTTCATGGCTGAGAGACCAGGCTGGCTGCCTGGGTGCAGGGCGGTGGCTGTATTGGCACTGGAAGGATGGATCAGGGCTGGCCGCTTGGGTGCAGGGTGGTGGCTGTATTGGCACTTTACAATGTGCATAGACACCCCTCATCAGAGGGTGTCTCCGGAGGCTGGAGGAAGGGGGTGTCCTCCAGAGCCCCTGGATTTGTAACTCAGGGGAGAGGAAGAAGTGAAGACTGTACAGAACCCCATTCCCACAAGCCGACTAAACCATGACAGAGTGCCAAAGGTCCCCACTCCCAGCCTCCTCTGCTAGGGACCACTGCTCAGTCACAGTGCAGTGGGCGGGCTGGAGGAGGGTCACCAGTCCCTGCAGGAGAGTGACCTCAAGACATTCCAGAAAGAGATCTACAGGCCGGGAACCATGAACCTCTCTGGGAAGAGGAGCTGTTTCATCCAGAAAATGAGGCTTGCAGAATTGTGTCCTGATTCCCTGGGATGTGATCCTGTGTCTCCATCTCCACGTCCAGCGTCCCACATGCTTTCCCAGTTCTTCTTTATAAAGGCAGTGCTCTTTCAAGCTGTATTGCAGTGCAGCTCCCTGCCCGCCCCCCACCCCCGCATCTCAGGACTTGCTGTTGGCTTTGGCTTTCTGAAAGAGCAAACATTTCTTCCAGGACCACAATAAAAGCTTTGTGGATCCTTATTCAGGTCTTCAGCTGGGGAATTTTCCATCCTGCACTCATCATTTTCTTTTAAAAAAAATTTAAAGAATTATTTATTTTTATTGGAAAGTTAGATATACAGAAAGAGGAGGGAAGGCAGAGAAAAAGACCTCCCACTGCTGATTCACTCCCTAAGTGGCCACAACAGCCAGAGCTGAGCCGATCTGAAGCCAGGAGCCCACAGCTTCTCCTAGGTCTCCCATGTGGGTGCAGGGTCCCAAGGCTTTGGGCTACCCTCAACTGCTCTTCCAGACCATAAGCAGGGAGCTGGATGGGAAGTGGAGCAGTCAGGATTGGAACTAGTGGCCATGTGGGATTCTAGCACAAGCAAGGCAAGGACTTTACTGCTAGGTTACCGTGCTGTGCCTGCTCATCATTTTTCTTCCCAAAGTTTTTCAAAGCACTGGGGAGCAATCAGCCAACCGTACCATAATTGGATTCTCTGCTGGGACTTACATGTTGCAGGAGAGCAGGTGTCAGGCTCCACAAAGCCTTACTTACTAAGGCACTTGTCCCAGGTGACACCGAGTGATCCTCTAAGCCACTGTTCTGCCTTGCATGCTGTGGTTTTCCAGCATTTCATGCAATATGGGCAGTGGGTCCCTGATACCTTTGGAACTGGTCAAACCAGGGAACCAGGACCATGTTCCCATGGTCTGACCCAGGTACCATTGGGCTATTCCCATCAGGCTTGTCTATGTAACACAGGTATCAGTAGAATGAGAAGAAGAACTTGCCCAGGAAGTTGGCTTTGCAAGATGCATAGGAGCAGTGGTGGGGAAGGGAGCCCGAGGATCAAAGAGGCAGTTTCTTTGGTCATCCAGAAGCTCTGGGGCAGGTGCAAAAGAGGGGTCTTTCTGGGGACCTGAAAAAATCAAGGCCATTGACCACTGAAGCAGAATCATGACAGCAACTTGTGGATGGGGCAGATGGTGTCTACCGTGGAGTTCCATGGCCATTAGAAGGAAGGGACACAGATGTGCACAGAGCAGTGGGGCGAGCTCACAATGCAGAGATGAGGGGAAAAGAGGGTGGGAATGAGTCTTCCAGCCTCCACTATGGGTGTGGACCCAAATCAGGTACATGCACTCACACTCCCTTATTTTTAAGAGGGTGTAGATGTCGGGACACTCACATTAGAGACACTGCCCCTGGCTGTGAGGGAGAGGACTTCAATGAGTCCAGGAGAGGAAGGGCAGCAGAAGCACGATGGGAGAGGACAGAAGGTAAGGGTGGGGCCACAGGGAGGCACGCCCCTTCTCAGCTTGGCTCTGCAGCTGGCTTCACCAGTTGCTGTTGCAGTTAGACGTACAGTCTCAACTTGGCAGCGGGCTCTCCTGAGTGTCTCAGAGTCAGACAGTAACCACAGCTCCGAGCCTCTCCCTGCCAAGACTGTCGGATTCTTGGCCATAGCTGTGGTTTTTTCCCCAGGGTCTCTCTGCAGTGATGATGCTTCCTGGGATGTGTTTGGGTCAATGAGGGCTGAACAGTCTCAGAATTCTTCCCAGCTCTGTACATGACTTCCGCATCACAGATGGCAGAGCAACATGGCAACCTTCTGCTCCTTACCCAGGCCACTGAAGCTCACATGTGTGCCCACAACCCCGAGACAGGTCCAGGCTGGCACAGAGAAGGTGCAGAGCCCTTAAGATGGTCATTCGTTGATCTCCTCCATGACACAATAACACAGTTTTCCTTCTTTTAGCTCCTCATTGCAAATCAGAATCAGAGGTATGAAGCTCAGTCAAGCTCATGGCTGCTGGAGGATAGAAATGGTCCCAGAATTCACTCTGTCATTCCCATTCAGTCTCCTGTCTGCTGTGCTGTTGCACGTTGTCAACTGTCTGCCAGTTGTCACTCACTGGGCACCTGCTACAGAGAAGATTCTAGAAGGAGCTGGGAATACAGTGGGCAAACAATCACAGCTTTGGCCCCCAAGGTCATCGATCTTGTGTAAGCAATCGCATTTGACACCTTAGCTAGGGCAGCCCCATAAGTTATAGGAATAAAGGGAACCCCTTCTCTCAATCTGGGTTGGGGTATAGGATGATGCAGGCCAGAGGTAAATGCAAGTTTGCATATGGAAGAACTGAGACACAAAGGGTAGCATTTCCCTGGGAGCAGAGGTAGAATACGAGTGGCTGGGCAGAAGGAGGAGCTGGTGTGTGAGGCTGGGGAGAATTCTGTGGGGGGTAGCGCCAGAGGACATGCAGCCACCTGGGTTAAGCCACAGTGTTAGAAGAGCAGTAGGGTTGGGGGACAGGTGGGCAACTCATGCCACTGTTTGGTAGTATACTTGGCATTGGGCATAGTGGAGGAAAAAACCATTGGCCAAGTCCTCACATCAGTAAGTAAAGGGATGAAGCAAGAAGTAAGACTGTGATAGAAGGCAGCCAGGGTTGTAAACCTGATGACATCTCTTTTAAAATGTTCATTGATTTGAACCCCATTAGGTGTCCCACACAGGTGGCAGGGGTCCAGGTAGTTGATTCATCATCCGCTGCCTCCTGAGCTAGATTGGAAGTTGAACCAGGGCTTGAAGTAAGGTCAATGCAGGATGTGGGTATGCTCAGAGGCAGGTTAACCCACTGTGCGACACCTATTCATTGGGACATCTGTTTACCCACATTGTTCCTGATGATCTGGCTGCTTTTTAGGCCTCTTCATGTCTAACATCTCTCCTCCATGCAGGGCTTCCTGGCTTCCCTCCAGCATTTCCCCTCTACAGTACAAGCAGCAGTTGCACATTTTACATGTAAAGCATACACAGGTGCTTTGGACATGATGATGGTTTGCATACACTGGATAATATATCCTAAGCTATTTGAGGGCCCTGATGGAGCTTCCAGATCTGGGCTTACCCTGTGCTAACTGCACTTAATACATTCAGTTAAGTGTTTACAGGAAGGAAAGAGGGGAAAAAGTGTTAAAAATAATCAGAAATGAAAAGATGAGAGAGTTGGAAAACAAATGCATAAATTGGGGGATAAATGAGTGGTGAGATGTATGGTTGGGTGGGTGGATGAATATGTAGATTGATGGGTGTGTATGGATGGGTGAGTGAACTGATGGATGGTTAGGTGGGTGAATGGATGGTTAGTTGGTTGGGTGAATGGATGGTTGATTGAGTAGGTGAATGGATGGTTGGTTGGGTGGGTGGATGGATGGATGAGAGGGTGAATGGATGGATGGATGGGTAGGTGAATGGATGGTTAACTGGGTGGGTGAATGGATGGTTAGCTGGGTGGGTGGACAGATGTGTAGATGGATAAATAGTGATTGAATGAATTACTACGTGAATGATAAGCAGAAATTTGGAGAAAACAAAGATGAGTTTTCTAGGTTTTGCAGAGCATGGAATGGCCCCCTTGCATCCCCACTCCGATGGTTGAGAAGAGCAAGAAAGTCACCTGGCAGGTTGATGGAGTGGCTCTGCTTAAGCATCTGCCCTCTGGCTGTGCATTCGGGGCTATTTCTACTTTTGCACCTGCATGTATACAAAGGCATAGGGAGATCTCCACATTGCTGCTTACAAGTCTTGACTATATAGCTCAATCACTCAGCACTTCATTTCCCTTCCTGTTAAATAGGGTACAGAGCTGATCATCTGCACATGTGACCACAACAGGAACAGCATCCTAGAGCCCCTCTTCACTGATGTGTCCCTGGTGCCTGTGTAGTGTCTCCCCACCCCCCTGCCAACTTCCTTGGAAGAGGGGAACTGGGGACAGTCTCCTGCCTGGCTGGCCTGCAGCCCCTGACTGGGACAGCACCGGCTTGCTTAGCTCTGGGAGCCTCCCAGGCACCATGGGTCTGCATGGGCAACTCTCCCTGGGGGGGTGTCCACTTGCAGTGTTGCCTGTGGCACCATCGCCTGGGCACAATGTTGCCTGTCTTCTCTCTGCACGATCTGGGCTAGATAAACCCTCTGCTGTCCTTTGTGCCTGATTCTGTTTGGGTTTCAGGAAATTCTGCCCAGAGGATCCTGCCAGGTCAGGGGGAGCCCAGTGTTCGGAACAAACTGGGCTTCTACACCGGCTGCCAGGAACTGGTCTGTGGACATGGCTGGTGCTAGTAAAGAGTCTGACCAAACATCCAGCATACACTATCAGGGACACAGTGGCTGCATATCAGCTTATGTATACATAAGCATGTGTATGCCAGCACAGACTTTATCTACATTACAATGACATGCATTGAAAGAACCAACTGGAGCGACCATTGTATACTGAGTATCTTCTAAATGTTCCACTGACACTTTCTATACCTTAGGACAAGCTTCGCTGAGCAAGTCTCAAGACCTATCCAGTCACCGGCCCACGGCTACAGAGCTGGAGACAAAAGGGGACAATGCTTATTTAGACATGTCTTTACTTTCCCATGCTGGCTAAAGTAAAGACATAGTAAACTGCTATAAACATTAAATGTGTGTACAAGAAAAGTCTTTAAAAAGCCTAGGCTCTCAGGGAATGATCCCCACACCCTATCTTGAGTCTTATCATAATGTGTACTTGAAAGGCTCATATTCTCCAAACCCTAAACTAAAACATCATAGAGCTGGTGTTGTGGTGCAACAAGTTAAGCTGCTGTGCGTGAGGCATACCACACGAATACTGGTTTTAAGTTCCAGCTGCCTCACTTTCATTCCAGCTCCCTGCAAATACTGATGGGAAGGCAGCAGGAAGTGGCCCGAGCCCTTGGGCCCCTGCCACTCACAGAGGAGACTCAGACGAGTTCTAGACTCCTGGTTTCAGTCTGGCCAAGCCCTGGCCATTAGGGCCATTTAGGCAGTGAACCAGATGGTGGAACATTTCTCTCTGTGTATACATATTTCTGTCTTATCCTCTCTGGCTTTCAAATAAATGAAATAAATCCTAGACAAAATAAAATGGCACACAAAGACTCATTGCCAAAGATAAGTGCTGTCACATTTTAAGATGCTTTTGATAACTTTTCTATACTTATCTATATATTAGATGTATTCCTGGAGACAGAAATCACTCTACTGTTGCTTATTTATTTGAGCTTAATATCGTAAGCACATATTCCATTTCCTTTGGAGACTTGGGCTGGCATCCTGTGGGTGGGCACGCTATGATTTGTGAGACAATTCCCCCACTTAGCTGCTGTTCGGCTTCCCGCCATTCTGGCAGTGCAGGCAGAGAGTTTGAGCCTGGTCTAGGAGAGACCAAAGCACGATGCATCAGCCATGGAGCCTTCCAGTGGAGCTGAGGCATCAATACCCCGTTGACCACTCTGAAGGTCCACAGTCAGTCTTTACACTTCCTTTGTCCCTGTTGCTTCTCGTTGGGCCTCCTTCCAGAAACCCAGTATCTGGTTGCCACTCATGAATTCACCAAGCAGCCTAGCATATGCCTTTTCCCAACCTGCCTCTGTTCCCTCCCCACAAAGCCTGCATGGGTCGGGGGGTGAAAAGATGGGGCCTAGGGTGAGCAGGTACCCCGTGGCATGGGCAGGAAAGAAGGTCTTGGTTAGTTGTCTTTTTTTTCCCTACCATTTACTGGGGCTTTGCCCAGAGAGAGCTTCAAAGAACACATTCAGACTTCTGCTGTAAACACTGGAGTCTGCTGTTTTTCTAAGGGAGAGAAGCCTGACACCATGTGTTTCTGCTTCAGTGGGCTCCACATTTAAGAAAACATTGCTAGGGACTGGGCAGAACTCAAGTCCAAACGGTGCTGGTGCTGGAAGGAGCTTCCTGCTCCCTGTTGGAGCGCCTCCCAGGAGCTCTGGGAGGCAGGGGCAGCTTCATGGGGTGGCCTGCGGAAGTCCAATTTTGTAGCAAGCCCATCTTGTAGCTTTGTTTCTCAGATCCGTTCTCTTCTTGCTGCCAAGGCTGAGGCTCTCCAGGAGAAACTGGCCTGTCTCATTCTCTTAAACCTGTAATGTGTATTAGATAAGCCTACAGTTCCCAGCCAGGCTCCAGGACCTACGTCTGCCTTGAGTTTGGACATCACCCTCTCCTGCAGGTTAAAGCTGACTGCAAACTCTCAGCTGCCTCTCCAGGGACAGGACGGTGTGCTCTCAATCCATTGGCTCTGGCTTGTCTCCATGACCATTTAAACCAAAAGTAACGCTACATGACTTAGTTTGCTAAATGTCCAGCTTGCTAAAATTCAACTGGCTTCCTCCTTGGTCTCTTAGACTACCTACAGAAGCAGGGGTGCCGGCTGATGCACAGCTTTGTGGCGATCTCTGCCAAGAGGCCCACGCGAAGCAGTGGTCCTGGTGCAGATGCTCCAGCCTCAGCTGTCCCAGCTGGCACTCCATGCGTGGAGAGAAGCCACTGAGCTGAGCTCTTGTTAGCCTCTTGATCCCTAAGTCCGGGAATAAAACAAAATGTTTCCTTAAGTTGTGGGATTTGGAGTAGTCGATATGCAGTCCTGATGCCCCAAGCCTGCTAGCTGTGGCACCTCTCCATGGTTAATGTTGCTTGGTGGCAACTTAGTCTGAGGTCATCAGGAAGTCCATAGCAGGTGTGCATTAGGAACAAACTATGCATTCTGTGTCCACACACACATGCACACCAGCAACTTATCTCGAGACTGTTATGGTAGTACAGTGGGTTAAGCCACATGCTACAATATAAGCATTCCACATTGGAGAATAGGTCCAAGTGCTTTTTTGAGGTCCACTTTCCATCAGGCTTCCTGCTATTGCAACTGAAGATGGCCCGACCTTTGGGACTCTGCAGCCCTGTGGGAGATTGAGAGGGAGCTCCAGGCGTCTTCCCGGCCCAGCCCTGGCTTTGCAGTCATTTGGGAGTTAAGTCAGTGGACAGAAAACCTTTCTCTAGATCCCTCTCTTTCTCTCTCTGCAACTCTGCTTTCAAATAAATACATAAATCTTTAGTTACCAACACCGGCTCAGTTGGTTTATTTACTGCCTGAAGAGCTGGCGTCCCATATAGGCTCCGGTGTCAGCTGTTCCACTTCAAATCCAGCTCCTTGGTAATATGCAGAGAAAGAAGCAGAAGATAGCCCATGTGCTTGGGCCCATGCATCCCCATGGCAGACCTGGAGGAAGCTCCTGGATCCTGGCTTCAGCCTGGACCATCTCTGGCTGTTGGAGCCATAGGAGAGTGAACCAGCCGGCAGAAGAGCTCTCTTTTTCCCCCTCTTGTCTGTTACTTTGTATTTTAAATAAATAAAACAAATCTTTTAAGAATTTAAAAGAATTTCATCTTCTTTATTTCCTGCTTTGAATTATCCACGAGTCATATAATAGCACTAATCGTAACAATGGCTGACATGTAGCTGAGTGGGTAGATTTTGAGAGGTGTGTGGTTTGAATACCCATGGCTCGGCTCAGACAAGCAGTGGGCTCAGACACGTCCAGGAGGGTGCCCCCTCCAGGAGGAGAGCCCGTTCCCTAGAGGGAGAGACTGAGAACTGCATTGCGTGTGCCCAACCATGCCGCCCTGGGGCAGGATGTGTGAAGGGGCAGAGAAAGCAGGCAGGGTCCCTCACTGAACCCACACTCCTGGGGCCAGTCCCCAGGGTCCAGGGAGTCCCTTGCCTCCTCCGTCCACCTTCTGCCCAGTGTTTTGCTGTGAACAGACTTGGAACCCAGGCCCTCTCTGCGCATGTGTGCATAGGCACACACAGCTTCTGTATATAGCAGGTGCTACCTCGGTGCTGGGAGGATAGGGAAGGGACCTTATTCTCAGCGCTGTAAGTCAGAGCACCTGCTGCTCTGAACGGGGCCTTCCCGCATGCTCTGTCATGTCTCTTGACCTCTCCCCACTCCCCAACCACGAATCCAGCTTTATCCCCAATACCTCCTTCCTTGCCTCTCATTCACTGACACCTCCAAGAGACCAGTGTGCACATCACGTGGCTGATCAACAGCACCTCCTAAACCATCATCTATTCCCAAATTCTGCCTCTACAGAAAGCTTCCTGGACCCTCACTGGCAAACATGGCCAGCCCCTTCCTTGTTCTTTATTTTATCTAAAGCACAGATGCCTAACTAATATTGTGTGACTTGCGTGTTTGGAATTGTCTTTCTTCTGTCTGCATACAGGAGGAAGGCGGGACATTGTGTGCCATATTGTTAAACTCAGGGTACAAGCCGTGATGACTAAAGGAGTGACTTGAAGTGACCCTGATGCCAAATGCTCATGCTTTTGAAAAGTTCCTCCTGAGGCACAGTAAATGATTAAGAATTGAACTATGCTCAAAGATTGAGTTTCCAGAGATGAGATGTGAAAGAAGAGCTGGAGTCAGCAAGATCAGGCCTGGGTGAGGAACTCAGTAGGCACCAAAGCGGGTCGGGGAACACGTCCGGCACCAGCCCTTGTCCCACACTACCCAGCTCCTGGATGACGTTCCTTTTCCACTCTATCTCGTGAGTCTGCTCTGTTCTCCACCCAGTCAAGGCCAGAGCTGAGGCTTGGTTGATTGGTCATCACAGCTGCATCTGTGGGCTTTGTATTCACAGTCAACCATGGCCGGCACTGCTTCACGGTTCCCTCGTGGCCAGACAACGTGCTGAGCAATCCCAGGTCATCCTGTGGTTCCCCTCCATGCCTCACCACCATGAGCTCACACACAAGACATGCAAAACTTGAGCAGCCTCGGGTGAGACCAGCCTGCTTTGGGCTAGCAGTGCATCTGTGGTTGGTTACAAGCACCCAAAGCTAACGTTGCATCTCAGACTTTCAATTCACTGAACTGCATGTTCTTTAGATGTTGGTTTTGTTCCCTTGCCATGAGTAATTCTGGGAGGATGACCAGACATTCCAGGAGTGAGTGGAAGCCAGTGTCAGCCTCGTGAGTCCTCAGCGTCTAGCTCTGGGCCATGGATTGGAGCTGGGAGGTCGTGGGTACTGTGCAAATCCCGCACACAATTCAGAGACGATTGAGACTAAGGCTAAGAGAAGGATGAAATGCAGGTCCTGCTCTTAAGCGGCCATAGTGTGGTCAGCCTCGCTCCTCTTCACTGCTCTCTCCTCCCGCACACACTCACACTCACACACTCTATAACTCTGCTCAGCCGATGTCTGCACACACTCTCACACACACCCCACCTGCTCCTTGCACACTCACACATACATACCCTCGTCTCACCCACTGTTTGCATACACTCACACACACACACTACTGCCCTCCTGCTGTCTGCACACACTCACACACACACATCCACACCACTGCCCTCTGCTGTCTGTACACACACACACACTCAGACACACACCACTGCCCTCCTGCTGTCTGCACACACACACTCACACACACCACTGCCCTCCTGCTGTCTGCACACACTCACACACACACACACATCCACACCACTGCCCTCCTGCTGTCTGCACACACACACACACCCACACCACTGCCCTCCTGCTGTCTGCACACACACACATACACACACACTCACACACACACCACTGCCCTCCTGCTCTCTGCACACACTCACATACACACGCACACATCACTGCCCTCCTGCTGTCTGCACACACTCACACACACACACACATCCACACACACACCACTGCCCTCCTGCTGTCTGCACACACACACACACACACACACCACTACCCTCCTGCTCTCTGCACAAACACACACACACTCTCACACACCAACACTCACACACACTCACACACACACCACTGCCCTCCTGCTCTCTGCACACACACACACACACATCCACACCACTGCCCTCCTGCTGTCTGCAATCACTCACACACACACACTCACACACACACACCACTGCCCTCCTGCTCTCTGCACACACTCACACACACACTCACACACACCCACACCACTGTCCTCCTGTTGTCTGCATACACTCACACACACACACACCCACACCACTGCCCTCCTGCTGTCTGCACACACTCACACACACATATCTCTGCTTACCTACTGTCTGCATACATGCAACTCACTTACATACTTACACACACCCCACTGCCCTCCTGCTGTCTGTACACACACACATATTGCTTGGCTTCCTTGCTTTCTGCACACTCATATACACACACACTCACACCCCTCTGTTCACCTGTTGTCTACACACTCACACACACCCTCTGCTCACCTCCTATTGAACACACACACCTTCACAATACACACCTCTGCCACCCATTAGTTCACTCAGATCCAGAGAGACAAAGATCCCAGTCATCCTGTGAATGACTCAATCTTACCTAAAAAGCATCACTAAAAATCACGTATTCAGGAATTTGGAGGCCCTGAAGTTCATTGCAAAAAACATTCTCCAAACTTAATATTCTTATTCACCTGCTTTGTTCTTGTGCAGCATCCTACACAGGTGTTGTCACTTTTCCTTCTTCTCTCGTTCAGGGAATATCAGACTATGAGTCCAGAGAGAGTGGTTCCAAGCCCACATTTACTACTGTGTCAAACCATACACAAATGATAGTGCCTTTTTAGACAGCATTTCGAATTTTGTTTGCATCAAACCCGGGTCTAGGTGTCATTACCAGTGTCTCAGTCCCTCGGTCAAATGCCTGCCCCTCACACAGTTATGATTCTCATGTTTCAGATGAGAACCCTGAGAATCACTGAGCCTAATTTACCACCCAAGGTCAGGTCACAGACAAGGTCAAGTCATCGTCTGAACCAGTGTCTGTCCAGCTCCCGCGTCTGCTTCGGCTGAGGCTCTCCTCCGGCTTCTGTATGAATCGGCAGCTCACAGCTTGCACCTGGGATGTGGGGACAGGCTGGGCCACTGTCTCTCTAGAGGTGACCCTGCGCTTAGGGGGCCTGAGTGCCATGAGTGGGCACACGCCGAGGTGGACCGCAAATTGGCAGCTTCTGTCCTGATCTTGGTGTTTTGGTTGCTTGGTGTCTGGTGCCGGCCCAACTTGGCCCTTTGAGTTGGGAGCCTTAGGGTGGGATGGCTTGGAAGAGCCAGCGTGTGTTTAGAGTCTCTCTGAGAAGCTTGTGTCACACACAGCAGTGGAAGTGGCAGCTGCTTTGCCAGGAGGGCATGAGAACTTCTGCTCTCGTTCAGCAGATCGAACCCTCTGGGGGCTTGAGTAGGTGGGAGTGGGATGGGACTATGAACATTGAAATCCCCAGGACAAAAATACCATGATTCGCTACTCTCCATGTAAGGGGAGGAGTGGCAAGGCTGTGGAAACCCTGAGATGCTTGCAGCTACTTGTCTGCTTGCCCAGTGTTTACAGAAGGCACGCTTATGTCTTCCTGTCCTGCGTGTCAGTCTTGCGCAGGCATCCTCACGTGGACACCCACGTCCACACAGCCATGTGTGCTGGGGCTCAGGTGTGTCCCTCCTGTAGATGCAGCCAGTGTATGCAGTTCCCACTCTCGTGCACCCCTGGGTGGGGACAGCTGTGAGCCCTGGGCAGCGCCATGGACCACGGCTGCTCTGTCTTCCAGTGTGTGTGTTTGTCCCATCCAGGTGGGACAGCATCTGCACATGTAGCCCCAGGTGTCCGAATCTGTGCCAGGGATTGGCTGGCCAGGTCATTTGTGTCAGCGAGGTGGGAAAAAGGAAACAATCAGGGAGCCCTATCAGCTCCCAGCAGCACTTGGGACCCAGTTCCATGGGAGTGCTGGGGCACTGCCTGGCTGTCTTTGAGAAGGTACACACAAGGCAGGAGCACCTGCAGTGTGTCTCAACCATTTCCCTCTGTCATAGTGCAAGGTTGCTTCCTGCGGCCAGAGCAAAGAGTAATGCACATGCCATTAGAGCTCATCTGATGTGCAGGGCAAGGCCAGTCGGTGGAGGCCTCACTCCCAGCTCTGCTGCTTCTTACTTGATCCCCTGAGCATTGTCTTCTCCAACCTTCAATTTCTCTCATATGAAAAATGGGGACATTATTGTTTCCTGCAAGACCAGAGCAAAACAGGATTAAATGATGTACCTGGAGCAACTCTGAAGAGATGAGATCACTGCCTCAGTCCCCTTTGCTCATTTCCCTCCAGCCTTCTAGTCTCTGCTTGTTGGAAAGGCCCAGGCCTCGGGGGCTGTGGCTGTGATGCAGAGCTGCTGTGTACATCAGGAGCATCCCACATGGCAGTACACATTCAAGTCCTGGCTGCTCCGCTTGCAACCTACATTACTGCAGGTGCATCTGAGAAAGCAGGAGAGGATGACCTGAGTGCCTGAGCCCTTCACCCATGTGGGAGATCCAGATGGAGTGATTCAGGCTCCTGGCTCAGCCCTTGGCTGTTGCGACCATTTGGAGAGTGAATCAGGGTATGGGAGGTCTCTCTCAGTCCCTGTCTCTCCAACTGTCTGTCACTCTGCCTTTCAAATGGATTTAAAAAAAAAGGATAAAAGAAAGACCAGGCCTCAGACTCACTTCTTTTCTCTGGAACCTAGGTAGTTTTGAGTAAGCAGGAATACTTGAGTACCTCCCAGGGTGACTCTCAGCCAGCCCAAGCTTAAGTGTCCTCTTGGCCACCTTCCACACAGGCCTGACTCTGCCCCTGTCTCAGGAACCCCAGCATGGCCTGCTCCAGCCCCTCATCGTCTTTGGCCTGCATTGTAGCAATAGCATCTCAGTTGATTTCCTGTTTGTGTCCTCCACAGTCTTTCCTTCCTGTCAAAGACACAGGGATCCTTTAAAATGCAAGTTGGGCCAGTGCCCTGCTTCTGCAGGCTCACCTTAGGGAAAGGCCAGAGCCTTGACCTGGTTGCCGGTGGAGCTGGGGCCCTCCAGTCCAATCACATCTGGCATTCTACTCCAGCTTTGAAGCTCCTCAAATGTACACGCACTTTACTGCCTCAGGAACTTTGGGCACACCATTCCCTCAGCCTGGCTCTCCATCAGGAACCCATGTGGTTCAGTCCTTCCCATTCTCCAAGACTCTTTGCTCAACCCCGAGGGCCATCTTAGGCAGGCTGTGTCAGACGACAGCCCACACTGGTCTCCCTACTTTCTGCAGCACTTGCAATCACGGACTAGCAAGGACAATTTCTGCCTTTCTCCTAGTCGGGGTCTAGCTGCAACCCGCCAGTAGCATCAAGCTGCCTGAGGGCATTTCCTTTTGCCCTCCTTGAATGATCATCTTCCAGAAGGCCTGGAGGTAACAAGTGCCTGTCTTTCTGTAGAATAAATGAATGGATGAGTCAATGAATGATGCTCAGGAGCCTGTCTTCCAGGGTCCTCTGTACCAATTTGATTGTGATTTCCACAACTTTCTGTCACCCAACTTAATCTCAGTTTACTCCTCCTGTAAAATGGGGTGGGAGCAGGACCTCCCTACTGAGTGTTTTTGACGGGGAGGGAGCTAAGATGTTTACTAAGAGCTCAGATGGAGACGAGCGCAGAATTCATGCTTAGGAAAAAAAAGACTCTTGTTTTGCTTCGTGGTTTCACAGACACTTCAGTGGAAAATGGGAGCAGCTCGTGATACACAGCAGATCTGAGCAAAGCAAAAACAAAAGTATATAAAGTATATGAAAAGAATTGGTGTGAATTACGTAAACTGACACACACCCACACACGGAGACAAAAGACTGGCGGCAAACATGGTCAAATGTTTGCAGAGGCTATTTGCGGAACGACTTTTAGTTGTTTTTATTTGTATGAGGTTTATACTTGAAAGTTTCCTCTGTGATGACTTCGTGTGTGACTTTCACAGTGCAAGAAGCTCCAGGTAAGAGGGCTGATGGATGGCGTCCCCAACCCCAACACTCTGCCACATCTCTCCTTGCTCCTCCGAACATCCCTCTCACGTGCTCGGTCACAGCTGCTGACTGTGGGAGCAAAGCCTTCCCCCCTCGTAACTTCTCTTGAATCCCCTCTAATACTCCTGGAGGCCAATCAAAACTCGTCCGCTGTGTGGATGCCAAGGTGAGCTGTGACCCATCCCTAAGCACCTTTCTTGAAGCAGTGACAAAAACAGTGACTTGGGGCCAGGGAGCCAGATGGAGCAAGCTCCGCCCTGGCTGCTTCTTTCCTGAGATCCAACAGGCACTGAGAAACGCTGGAGGACTAAGTTGGCCAAAGGTCATGTCACCAGAGCACAGATGGGGACCAGCCACGTACACTGTGCCAAAGCCCAGTGACCTGCAAAGCCAGACACACCTGGTAATAGAGGGTGGGCAGCAGAAGGGTCCTAGCCCAGGGAGAACACACCCTTCCTAGCAGCGACTCAACTTGTGAAGAAAGAATCGCATTGTGTTTTCTCCCACCAGTTAAGCTGTGTGCTCAGTTTGTGGGTTGAGGCCCCTCTGATTGTCCCATTCATCGCCTGCTGTTCTCTTGGAAGGTAATGAGCTTCCATCAGGAGGGATTCTTAGACCACCAGACACACCTGGAAGCTGACAGCAAATGGGTTTATGAAGAGTTCAAGGGCAAGTAGGGAAAGGAGAGGGAGGGACAAACTGGACAACAGAAGAGCTGGGAGAGGGGCTCAGCGAGAGGGTACACTGTGTGTGGGGTCTTCTGTTGGCTCTGCTCCTGCTCTGGGTTCCAGCAGGAGGGGCCCCAGAGCCCCTCCAGCCAGAGCCACAGGCCCATAAGCAGATGCTGCAAACTTTCACAATGAGTCAGGGGTTGGCTGCGTACGATGGTAATTTTCCACTCCAGGCCATATGGGCTGATTCTGAGCTACAGAGGAAACCACTTGGCAAGAGGCAGGCTGAGAAACCTCAGATCATATACAAATTTTTCCCTCTCCCAAACCCCCCAGACCTCCAGCACTGGCGGATATAAGCATCATGTGCCTGCTCTGGCCCCAGCACATGTCACCTCACTTGTACACATCACATCCCTTCCTGGATGAGCACAGGACATGCAGGCGCACAAGTATGTGTAACACGCATGCGCCAGAACCTCCAACCCCAACAACACCTCCAACCCCAACAACTTTCTATGCTCTGCCCACTACCCCTAGGGAGTGTCTGCTCACTCACCCACTCCATCAGACCATGCCATGCTACGAATGGAAGAAGTCACAAGCCATGACCCGTGAGGAAAGTCCACGGCAGAGGGGCTGCCCGTGCCATCAGTAGAACTGGTGATGCACAGAGAGTGAAACGGAAACGGTGGCCACGCATGCTAAGGATCTACCGTGGCCTCAACGTCACTGAAATTTCTTGCTGGCGAGGAAGATGGAGAACAGGGCTGGAGGGCTCTTGGGTATTAAGCAAGTGGAATTTCTCTGTGCCAGCCTCATCGTGAAAGGAACATAGGCTGGCTACAAAGATGACTCGATGACTTCTTTGATGTCACAGGCATCTCAGATGCTTTCCTGTTGGGCAAAGGGAGCACGGAGCTCAAGAGGCTGGTACCAGACACTGACAGCTAGTGGGGCTGTAAGGGGCCGAGCGACGTGGGAGACCTGTGACCTAGAATCTCGCGTGAGCTGGCCTGAATGCGGGGTGATTCCAGATCTAAGGATTGTGTTTGTTACCCACACGGTTTGGGGGGGATCAAAGGGAGAGGATGGAAACCAGAGAGAGGAGAGAGCTTTTGGGGAGAAGGTGGCAGGCGCAGGGGCCCTGTGGGGCTCCCAGGCTGGCTCTTGGGGAGAAGAAGGTGACCGTGAACCTGCCAGGGCATCTCCCACCTTGCATACCTTGGCTCACTGACGGAATATCACCAGGTGTCAGCCTCTGAGTGGATCCCAAGGTCACGTGCCAGGAGCTGTGGTTCCTGCTCAAGGGAAGCCTCCAGGAGAGGTGGGCCTAGTGCTGAGGGCCCAGGCAGTGCATCCTTCCAGCATCCCTGGGAGAGGACACAGGCAATTTCTCGGCCCCTGAGAGAGTAGCCATGTGAATGGGGATCCTGCAGGCTGCTTGGTGCCTGGGTGTCCATCTGGAGAAGCAGCCTCTGGAATAGGGGAAGACCCTGTAAGGTGCAGGGTCTGCTGCTGGGGATCCCAGGCCCTGGGGCAGCTCAGCTCAGCAAGAGGAAGCCAAGAGGAAGCTCTCAGTCCACACCCTGGATACCTGGGGTGGGTGTGGGCTATTTTCCTGCCATCCATCTTGCCAGAGTGTGTGGAGCAGGCAGCAGGCTGCCTGCGATGTGAGGGGGAGGAGCTAGAGCATTCCCTCTGTCTAAAGGGAAAGGTGAGATCTAGACTGGTGAGACGAGGTCATTGTCTGGTCCCCGACATCAGTGGAGAGCTCTCCCTTTGCTGCCTGCCATTCATCAGCACTGTGCATGGCACAGGTGGCCAGTGTTACCCAGTGGTGGGGGAATTGGGAAGAGGGACCCTGAAAGCCAGCAGAGATTGTGCTGGGCTTTGCAGACAGGGGTTCTTGACAAGGAGAAGGAGGTTGCCTGTGGCTCCATGGGGATCTGGGGGAGATCTGCCTCAACACAGCACCGAGAGAGTATCAAGCAGAGGAAGACGATGCCCACGGGTGCGTGGCCAGCCAGTGTGCTGGGGCTGTCCTCCTGTCTGCCCTGGCTGAGCAGGTGCAGACAGGGCTGCCTGATGTCACCGAGTCCTACAAGGCAGCCTTGGCTTCACTGCCCCAGGACAAGGGTCCCAGCTGCAACCAGCTCCTGTTCTGGAGGTTGAGCCTCCTGCCAAAGGGGCTGTGGCTTCTGGGTGGCACATGTGCTTATGTGGTGGCACTGGTCTGGCAGTGGCATTCCTGAGTGCTGGTCCTGACATGGCTCCTGGGTGGGGGCTGCCTGGGCCTGCTGTTGCTGAATTGGCTCTCCTTCCCACTGCCCGGTGACACACAGTGTGGCACGTGTGTGTGTGTGTGTGTGTGTGTGTGTGTGTGTGTGTGCTGGTTCACTCCTCAAGTGGTCTCAACAGCCAGAGACTAGCTAATCTGAAGCCAGGAGCCAGGAGCTTCTTTGGTCTCCCACGTGGGTGCAGGGTTCCAAGACTTTGGGCTATCCTATACTGCTTTTCCAGGCCACAAGCAGGGAGCTGGATGGGAGGCGGAGAGCCAGGACATGAACCAGCACCCATATGTTATCCTGGCAGATGCAAGGCGAGGATTTAACCACTAGGTTATCATCACACTGAGCCCTACTGGCCAACATTTTACTATAATGCAGTTCCATACAAGTCAGGTCACCATGGTGGAGCCCTCAGGAAGAACCGGCAGCTTGGGTGACCTGGGCCAAAGGCAGAGCTAGTGGAACTGACAGGCTGAAACTGCTCTGCAGAGCAAATAGAAATGCCAGGGGCAATGAGAAAAGTGTGTCATTTTTGCATCAATGACCCACAATAGCAAGCCATCTATTTTCTTCCCATCAAGCCACTTCGCAGGGTAGTGCTCCAACCCCAGGGCAGAGGCCACGCCCTGCACCCCAGCTGTGTCATTGGCTGTCAAAGAGATGCTCAGGGTTAATCCGACAGGACAAAGGCCTCTCAGTAGAGCAGAACCCGAACACCCCTTTCCTCCCAAAGCCAAGTTCATGAGGGCATAATGCATACAAACCAAGACCGATGACGCACACAGCGGGTATCCATATTGTCCTACTGGAGAGGTTCTCTTTTTAGGAAAAGAAGGCTGGGCCTGGCGGTGTAGCCTAGCGGCTAAAGTCCTTGCCTTGAACGCACCGGGATCACATATGGGCACCAGTTCTAATCCCAGCAGCTCTACTTTCCATCCAGCTCCCTGCTTGTGGCCTGGGAAAGCAGTCAAGGATGGCCCCAAAGCCTTGGGACCCTGCACCCATGCGGGAGACCCGGAAAAGGTTCCTGGTTCCTGGCTTCGGATTGGCTCAGCACCAGCCGTTGCGCTCACTTGGGGAGTGAATCATCGGATGGAAGATCTTCCTCTCTCTCTCTCCTCCTCTCTGTATATCTGACTTTGTAATAAAAAAAAATAAATCTTTAAAAAAAAAGAAAAGAAAAGCAGGCTGCAGAGTGCTAACTTCTGCTTCCAGCAGTGTCCTGTCCCCTCTGTGAGGTCGCTGGATGGATGGGGACCCCTTCAGAAGGAACCAGCACCTCCCGCCGGGCGTTGGCCTTGGGCTCAGGTCATTCTCTCTCTTGCCCGTCTGTGTTTGGCGCAGCTCTTTTGTGTCTCTGTAATCAAATATTACACAGGCCACAGTTCCCAGTCCCTGCTTCTCAGTGGGATTCCGCAGGGATCGGCAGTGGCGGGGCTGGAGGCCACGGCTGGCCCGCCTCCTTCCCTGTACTGAAGCCAGTGTCAGAGCTATTTGCGGTCTGTGATGTCACTCTGCGGGCCGGACCGCCACTGTGGTTTCTGATGTCATCTGCTGTCTGGCTGGACGGTGCTGGCCCCAGTGTGGCCCCTGGAAAGGGGAGGTCCCTGGAGGCCCCCTCCCCACCTGCTTAGAGAGCTGTGTTCCTGGCCTCAGCCCACAGGAAGCACTGAGCTAGTCTGAGCAGACGATCCAGGGTTGCAAAAGAGGCAGCTGTCAAGAACAGAACTAGCCCCGGAGGCCTGGGGTCAGGGCACATTTGTAGCCTAGGGACCAAGTACTTCCAGATCAGGGTCAGGCCCAGCCTGCCTGCCTCCAGCCACTTACTCTAGCATGGCAAGGCAGTGCACTACAAAGCCAGATTTGCCTGGCATTACTGGACTCCACTGGTGAAGTCTGCCTTTCCCCCAGCCCCTGGTGTGCCTCCCTTACCTGCTCCCCACCCCTGGCCTGACAGCAAGCTCCTGCCATTGAGACACCTCCTCGCAGTCACAACGATGGCCCCGCCAGTTCATCCTCCGAGCACAGAGCAGCCGGCGCCCACCCCCATCCACAGCCCTGCGGTCTGGCAGCACCAGGCCAAGCCTTGTCACTGCAGCCAGCTCTGGGCAGGACTTCTACCCCGTCTGTGCTGGGTGAGCTGGGCTCCCACCCCTCACTCCATGTGACTGAGACATGAGGGATTCTGTGCAGAAGTGTGCTGGACACTTCCCAGGCAGGAGTCGCCTTGCGTCTGTTGTGTGTCACGAGTCGCCCTCTTCTCCATGTCCCAGGGCCCGTTTTCTGTCTCCTGGTCTCCAGCATGCTCTGCCAACTTGCTTATCTTTATCTCCCCACCCTCTGTCCCAGCTTGGAGGAGAAGGAAGTAATGACCCTTACTGCAAAGATCTAGTCTCCTGTAAAAACTGAGCTGAACTCAGAGAGAAGCGGTGGGCCTGGTGGCCTCCCTGCGGGTGCCCTTGAAGGTCACCAGCCAACCTTTCTTGCTTCCTCTGCTTGAGCTTGACTGTTTCACTGTCTAAGCCATCACACACTGAAACATTTGACCCAGTGTTAATGATCATGAGCAAGAGAGAAAGGGGGATGCAGGCGGGACTGACTTTGGTACCCTGGTATGTGAGACCACAGCCAGAGGACTCTGAGCCCGAAGTGCTTGGGAGTAACCTGCTGTAGACACAGAAGTAACACACGGGCTGGTGCCACACTCTTTCCCCCGTCTCCCTGCCACCACCCACCCAGGGCCACCACCTACTACACGACTGTGAGGGATGGCATCTGGAATGGACTGGGGATGTGTATGCAGTGTCTAATTTATGGAGTCTTTATGAAAAGCTGGGCTCTGGAACATTCCTGGACTCCCATCCCATGGGACATGCCTAGCTTCCGTGCATTCTGCCTCTGATGTCACTCACTTAGGGCAACTTACCCTGTCTGGCCACGCTTGGAGCCTGTGATCTTCTTTCAGTCCCCACAACAGCTCCAAGCAAGTGCTCATGTTCACTCCACATTTGGCAGTCAATTCAAGCAAGCCTCTGAAAGGCTGCTGGGGAAGGTGGGGAGCAGAGCGAGAGGCGGCAGGGGTTGGCCGCTGAGTCCCCGCTGTGGCTGGCGCTCACTTTCCAAGCTTGGGACTGGAACCCGTAGCCTCTACCTCCTTGTGCTGTGCTGCCCTCCATGGGAACTACCATGTCATGGACTTCCACACAGGCATGTGAGTTTACGCCAACTTCCAGAACGGAGCTGACAGCAGGTGCACACAAGCCTTGGCTCTTCTCCTTCCACATAGGGCCTTATTCTCCTTATTCATGCCTCTCTGCCCATAACACCCTTTCCCCAGCTCTTCCATAGTGGGTCATAATGGGTCAGACTCATCGCTTCTCGGCCTTTTGGCTAAGATCAAGTGTATGGGTCAGACTCACACACACAAGCACACAGAGATGTCACCTCCGCAGGGAGGTGACTCCAGCACCCACTCTTCCCATGACACTGACCTCTGGCCTGGCCCAGAATTGGATGCATATAATGTTTGTGGAGCAATGGAGAAGGGCCAGGAAGGAGGGACTGTAGGCACCTCCAGAGTGGGGGAGCCCTCACGAATGCCTGCTTGAATCAAAAAGGAATGCAGGAGATAATCTTCAAGTGTTCGGAGCTAGGATCTGGATTAAGGTTAGGATTAGGGCTAGGGGTTAGTTTAGGGTTTGCTGTTATGGTGACTGTGAGGGTATGAGTTAAGGTTAAGTTTAGGGCTAAGGGTGAGGGCTAGGGGTTCGTTCAGGGCTGTGGTATGGAGTTCGGGTGAGCGTGAAGGTTAGAAGCAGCAAACGTCTCAAATGTTGGCGCTCTCCATTTCAGCAGAATGAGTCCCAGCCTCTGTCACTGGCCGTGGCCTCATCCGCTGACACACTCCAGCAGCCCTGGGTCTTGGCTGTCACACTGGCTGCCACTCACTGTCTAATCTCTAGATGGCAGAAGGTGGAGTCACCCAGCAGTGCTGGAGGCCAGGGTGTTATGTCACAGCTCTGCAGTGCTGGTGGTCTGTGGGCAGGAACTGGGCACCTTCGTAGGCAGAGGCCAGACCCTAAAAAAGCAAGAAAGAGAGAAAACAAAAAAAGGAGGCATGCAGAAAGAAGTGATTCTGAACTTCAGAAAAAGAAAACAAAGCAGCGTCGTGATGTGGTCTAAATGGAAGTTACTCTGAAACATAGCATGGTTCTAAGAACTGACCAAGACTAATTCACAGGAAATCTTCCAGCCTTGAGGTGTGAAATGGTCCTCTGGCAGCGCTTAGAGGCTACGTTGTGCATTGGAGAACACGACCCATGGTCCCAGCTGCCGCAAACACTGCTCGCACGTATGCGCAGTTGCGAGGGTTCATGGTGTCGCCTGGTTTGGAACTGACCCTCTGGACATGGCATGAAAGAGCTCCATGAGGACACAAGGCCAAGTGGAACTGGCAGTATGAACAGCATGTGGGAACTTCAAAAGGATCCTGTGAATGAAAGAACTTTCCAAATCACTTGGAAACCTGTGCCCACAGAGGTCTTGAGAATTCAAGTATATATGACAGACGAAACATGCAGACAGTTTAGATTTTGTGAGGTTTTGTGAAAAAACAAACAACAAAAACCAGAGACTTGGCATGGATCAGGCCCTTTGGGAAGCATGGCTGTGAAAGTGTAAGGTGGCTCCGGAATGGAGCTGAAGACGGGGACTCGAGGGGTGTGTGGGTGTGAGCCTGTGCGTTCTGTAATGGCAGGCAAGGAGTGGCTGGGCACTTGAGGGACAAGAAAGGGAAGATGCTGTTCAGAGTTATGCAAGTATCCAGAGAAAACAAAAATCACATCATGACCCAACTTGGAAGGTACAGAAGGTGAGGCTGAACAGTGTCAGCAAGCAAAAATCATCCTTCTCGGAAGGAACTCAGCGGGCCTAGTGTTCAGCTGATGAGTAACCTCCGGGAGACTTCCCCTGTGTGGAGTTGGGATGGCACACAGGGGACCATGGGAGAGACTTGGTATGTGGGGTTAATCATACGAAATTGTGGATTTAGGAGTTTTCCTGTGGATCTGTTTATTCCCAAGGGTTGGTGGAGAGGAATCTATTTAACCAACTTCTTGGGTGGGTTTTAGACCCTATTTGGGGACCCTGAGCTTACAGCCTGGGGTGAGCTGGTGATAGCTGCTCCCATTTTCTCAACCTCAGTGAAGACCTGGGAAGCCCTGAACTCCTGGCATTGTTGGGGCCACTGTGGACTGGCTGGGAAATGGAGGACCACATCTGACACCAACTCCTTATTTCTGTAGTGAAATACTAGGGGTGTGCTACAACAACAAAAAAGATTTATTTGGGCTCATGGTTCTGGAGGTGTAAAGATCTAGAGGGTCTCATTTGGAGGTGATGTTCTTCTTTCCTTAATTTTTACTCATTTGAAGAGAGACAGGGAAGACACACACGCCCACACTCACTGCTCTACTCGCCAGATGTCCACAGTGGGTGCGAATGGACAAGGCTGAACCCTGGGCTCAGGAGCCCATTCCAGGCCTTCCCCAGCATGGCAAGGATCCTCTCGGTGGAGCCTTCACTGCTGCCTTCCAGGGCCTGTGTTAGCAGCGAGCTGGAGTCAGGAGCTGGGGCATCACGCCTGGGTATTCAGACGTTGGCATTGCAGCGTCTTCAGCACTCTCCCTGGCAGAGGCCTGAGGTGGTAGGAAGCACCCCGTCTGTCTACATTCACTGCCACCCTCTCCCCCTCTTCACAAAGTCACCAGGACTCAATTATGGGGCTGCACCCCAACAACTTAATTCATTCTGAGGCCCTTTGCACTCCATAATTGGGTTCAGTGTCCACTGCCGTACAGCAGTAACTTGACACCGAGATTGGCCAGGCCCTTGGCTGACTTGACAATCAACTTCCCTTGGAGAACATCACTTGCCTCATCTTGCCCTGGGTGGTTCCAACTCAAGAGGAAGTTACCTACACATGGCCGGAGGGACTCCTACTTAATGTCCTCATTTCCTTTCTGGACTCACACCTTACTAATTCTGAAGTTCCCTCTGGTTCTCAATGGGAGCAATTGCCTTCTTTACCTCTGACTTTTGGGTGACCTTGGCCTTGAGGCTAGATGTCCCATGAGCTCCCGACCTTGATACACACACAGGGAAGGGTTTGGCGATGCCTTCGTGGCCACCCTGAGACAGAGATAGTTCATCATTCCACTGGCCAAGTGGCTATGGAGCCCTCAAGGAGTGGAGAGCTGGGCCATGCCTGAGGAAGAGCACCATAGTGGGAGTCCGGGACCCCGAATTCTCAGTGAGAACTGTGGGCCCCGGACGGGCTCTGTCCCTCTCATCCTTCCAGCCCTCCAGAGGGCTTGGTCTCTACAGCCCTCCTAGTTCCAGCTACCCTAGTTTGTGGACTGCAAGGGCTCTGTGAAGTGGCCTGGCATCTTCTGTATGTAACAGGATGTAGAAATGAAATGTTTTCATCTCATTTACTGAGGCTGAGGACAAAGTAGCAGATGTCAGACCACCCAGGCAGGGCTTGCAACAGCGGTGGTATGAGGCTCTTTCCATCAACAAAATCCACTGCTCAACCACAACCACGTGGAGGCTGGGGACCACCTGCTGCCACACATAATGCTGGTGGACAAGGTGCTTCGGTGACAATGTGTGCGGACTTTTTAGGAGTGTTATCAGGAAAACTAGGAAGTGGTTACACCTGAGGTTTGATCCAAGAGCAGGACTACCACAAATACATTGCTTTGCAACAGGTCAGAGATGCGACACAGACCTTAACTACCTTAAAATCCAGATGTTAACAAGGTGAGCACCTTCCCGTAGGTGTTTGAGGGGGCATCCATTTCCTGCTTTTCCCAGCTTCCAGGGACTCCCTGTATTCCCAGACCCATGACCTTTTTGTTCATCTTCCAGGCCAGCAACACAAGGCTGAACTCACGTGTTACTCTCCCCAGCCCTTCCTTCTCTCTCCCTTGCTTCCTTGTTAGGAAACCTGTGATCGCATCGCATGCAACTGGCAGCCACCTTAATGTCAGCTGATTGGCAATTGTAACTCCATGCAAGCTTCACTTCCCTGTCCATGACCTTCGTCGCAGGCCTGGAATTACAACACACACAGCTTTGGGGGCCATCATCCTGCCCTCCGGAAATGGGAAAGAGTGGGAAAAAAACAGAGTTGTTTAACCTGTCTTCAGCTAGCACTTGGTAGCAAACTGAGTTGTATTCGTTCTCCAGGTGAGGGAACTGAGGATGAGAGGGTGGCATGCATCCTCAGCTATGCTTGGAAGCTTCCTAATCCCCACTTTCCTCCAGGAATCCTTTCCTAATTAGCATGGAGTGTGGCCTGGGTCTTGGGAGTTTGTAGACACTCCCTAGTGAGTCTCAAAGATTGGCCCCACTGGGAAACCACTGCTGGGCCTGCTCATTTTTTCATTGTATTTCAAAAGCAGAAAAAGAGACAGAGACAGGGATAAGCTCCCATGTGCTCCTTTGCACCCTGAATGGCTGCAACAGCTGAGGTTGGGCCAGCTTGAAGCTAGGTGCCTGGAACTCAAATGCGGTCCCCCACGTGGGAGACTGGGACTCAAGCACTTGAGCCATTACAGATGATTCCCAAGTTGTGTATTAGCAGGAAGCGGAGACTGCAAGCAGAGCTGGGACTTGCACCCATGTATCTCCATATGGGATAGAAGGGTCCCCAAGTCTTAATCCCTGTTATTAAATGCCCGTCCCACCCCCACCCCCCCAGAAGGAGAGGGAGATCTGATACAGAGATGAAGGCCACAGGAAGACAAAGACTGGAGGATCACTGCAAGCCCTGGGACACCTACAGCCACCGGGAACTGGAGAGGCACGGAGCTGAGCCTTGCAGTGGGCATGACCCTGCTGACACCTGGACTCTGGGTTGTGGGCATTGGGGCCATGATCTGCTCCCGGCTCTGTGTCCCCAGCATCCTGTCACAGCCCCCAGGCCCAGCCTGATGGAGGGTGGTAGGCAGCACCAGGGAACTTGTGAGCCCCTCCAGCTGCATGCACCCTGGTTTCACCAACCATTCTGGGCTAACCCTGGGCCACACCAGGACGGCTGCAAGGCCACAGAAGGTAGAAACATCTTTTGTGACAAACACGTGAGCAGCTGTTCCTGCTCTCACGGTTAGGCATGTGTCAGGAGCAGAAAGAATTTGAACTGAAGATTTGTGCTCACAAATGTGTCCTGTGGGAGGGTGAAATGATAAAATTCAGCTGCTAATCTTGAAACCAAATCAACCGACAGCTGGGCCAGCTGTTGCTCCTTGCGCCCGCCCACTCTTTCACAGCCAATCAGGTCTTGGCAATTCTACTTCTTATAAGGGGGCTTTGGGGCTGTCCCTTGTCCCTGCCTCCATGTTCACACCCCCACAAGGACATGGGCCTAGTCTGTGCTGGTCTCTGGCCTTCACCGGCACATCCTGGTTCCCCAGCCTGGGGCCTGGTGTGTGACGGGGGCTGTGCATGTGCTCGTATATTGAAAGACTCCCAGGCTCAGGAAGTTAGGTCACAGTTTAGTGTTGCTCAAGAATTTTGCAAATGAGTGACGCATCATTGCACGTGGATGCTTTATTATCTGTGTGGCCATTTAGAGCAGGAAGTGCTGGGCAGGGAAGGACTTGGCAAGGTGAGTGGGGACCACAGGGCTGGTCACTTGCTGTAGCTCTTGGAACCTGGTTCCTCTTGGAGCTCTCCCTTCAACCCGGATCCAGCCGTTATCAACTCCTCCTCTTTGTCAGCCTCTGCTGACTGGCCATCCTTGACTCCAGCTGGAACAGAAGGGGCAGGTGCAGGTTGGTCCAGGGCAGACCCAGGCTTCTCCCTGTACCTGTCCCATTCTCTCTGGACTCTCAGGACTCCCGTTTCTGATGGACATTTCCTGTTTAGATCCTACAGTGGGTTGTCTCTAATGATTGAATCACTAGCTTTCTGGTCTGGCTGTGGGGCCAGGACAAGGACTTGTGGCACTTGGCCATGCCAGCAAAGAGCCAATGACTCAGACACCAAGAGCAGAGCTGAGAATCTCACACACATATTAGCCAGGCTCATGGGAAGGGCATGAGTCCTGCCATTCAGAGCACACAGCACAGGCAGGGCGCCTGGCTCACAGCCAGCAGGTGCTGAGACTGCAATCAGCCCCACCCCCACCCCAACAGAGGTGAACCTTTCCTGCCCCAGGGGTGTGGTTACCTGCTGACACCATCAGGGACCGGATGTACTTGGACCAGAAAGAGCAATCAGCTTGCTTCAGGCCCTGGCGACTGGGCAGTGCGATACTGAACTCCTTGTAGGTCTCGCCTCCAGCTCGAGGGACAAAGTCAGGCCATGGGGATGCAAAGGCTGGTGCTTTCCTGGAGAATGTGTGAGGGTAGTTGGGGTTCCTGGGAGAAGGAAGAAACATCCATGAGGGAGACTGGCCTTTTCTTCGGTCACCAGGATTCTCTTTGTGCTTGTACTGGTCTCCAGAGACCAAGACATGCCTGCTCGTGGGTCAGCCCTTGATCTGGTGGGAGCCGCCCTGCGGGCATGGTCAGAACTGAGTCTGGAGTTTTCTGAGCTCCCTTTCTCGGGCTTCTCTGGACAAGGGTTTTTCTGGATGGACAGGAGGCCCCGTGTCGCCTCTGTGCTCATGACCTCTGATTTGTGTGCCATTTCTGGATGGATGGTCCAAAGCCTGGGGCAGAGGGGTGAGTTGAGAGCCAGGGAGCTTTCCTGCTAATTCCTGGCCAATTTCCCCTGCGAGATGATATTGCACTCCCATTCTTGGACCCAGGTTCCTTCTCTAACCGGCTGCCCGGGTCCATCTCCTAAGCACCTGCCAGCCCCAAGCCAGTGGATGCCCATCAGTGTGCTTGCTCCTGGCTCTGCCTGCTCTAACCATTGCAGCCCTGGCTGCTTTCTTCAGGCTTTAGGGAACATCCTACGCACCTGCCAAGGCTTTACTTTCATGGCTTTCCCTTAAAGAAGCATGTCCTAAAGCCCTAAGTACAAGAAGTTGTTTCCCACTCAGCTCCCATAACAAACTACATTGAGCTTTCTGCTGTCCTGACTCATGCCTTGATCCATCTGTTTCTGGCCTTCAATGATCAGAGCTGGGCTGTGGGCTGTCTTTCCTTTTAACCTTTCCTGCAGACCTAGCATGGTTCTGGCTTATCAGCGCAATCTGGTCAAAGACAGAAAGGCAACCGAATCACCAGGAGGAGGGAATGGCAGGGCCAGTTTAGGAGGTGCAGTCAGTAATTATGCTAGTTGGGCCAGAGCAGAGGCAGCTGGGAGTACAGTGGGGCACTGAGCACTTTATGCTGAGTTACACTGAGGCTGGTAACTTAAGGCAGGGTGCTCTCCTAACCCCTGGGCAGAAAGAGAGTGGGTGTCTTCCCAGTGGTCTGCCCCCCCAGGGGACAAATGGCTGAGACATCTTTGGTCATTGTAGCTGGAACGGGGTGGGTACCATGGGCCATCTGGTGAGTGGAGGCCAGGGATGCATCGGACATGGCAAGGACAGAGCCAAGCCCGAGTGTCACTGGTGTCAAAGCTGGGAAACTGATTTCTGGATGATTCAGTCAGATGCAGCTGAACAACTGTGTCGTCTAGTTGGGCAGCTTTCCCTACGGAGCGTCAGCTACACAGAGGCAACGCTGGCTTGGAGGGGGAGCTAGAGACAGGTGACGAGGGGCCCATGTGGCAGCTGTGGAGAGCAGACTGAGTCCTCGAGACACAATGAGGTCACTGCATTTGGAAGAGGCGCGTGCATGAGTGTGTCTGTGTGCACGTGGTGGGGGCAGCACAGGACTCGGGAGAGAGGCCTCCTTACCCAGATCGGACGAAGTTGGAAAAATACTGCATGATCTTCAGAGACAGGCCTTTCTCCTCCAGGGTGAATTGGCCCTCGAGGGCCGGGTAGAAGGGCAGACCAAAGGCGAGTTGCACGTCTGTCAGCACGTTCAGGCTGGGGCAACATGGAGAAGAGGGGAGCAAACATGAGAATTCTAAACTGCGAGAGAAATCAAATGAAGCAGAAACCCCATGTTTCTCCCTAGAGCAAGCCTTTTCCCTCTTAACATGATGCTGTGGGCTTCCTGGTGGGAGTGGGGCGTGCTGGGGCTTGGGCTCAGCCCTCTGCCCGCTGGCCTCCTTAGGGCAGGCCCAGGCACAGTTGTTGTTGGAGTGGGCCCAGCACAGAGCTCTTGTTAACAGCACTGGGAAGCAAGTTCGCAAGAGCACTTGCTACACCCCACCCATGACACTGAGAGCACCACTGCATGGCTGTCTTCATTCAGGGCTGTATCCTTAGCCCTTTCTTGCCAGTCTTCATGGCTGGTATTCACTGGTCAGCCCACCCTGGCATGGTGACTGGTTCAGAGCTCTTGTCCATAACCCTGTCTGGTACTGCAAAGGACATGCAGTAGGTGGCACAAGATGAGCAGAAAGACCCAGAAGCCAGGCCAGTGTTCTGAATGGTCTGAGGCCATTGGGTGAGCTCTGTGAGTCTGGGAGGGGCCTCCCAGTCACCTAAGAAAAGAACTTGACTTTTCCAAGAGGGGCCCTGGCCCTCTGCTTCAGCGAGGGGAGTCACATTGACACCTGTCTTTGGGGATGAGGTGGCCACACTGAGAACATAATAGCTCTCCCCCATCTTCTGTAATCTCAGGTGAGGCCTGGCAGTATCAGAAGAATGAATCATGTGATGCAGGATGGAGATTTCCGGTCACATGGTGTCTGGTGACCCATCAGTGGGGCTGAAACACACAGGTGATTAATCACACCTATTCGAGTAGCCCTGACCAAAACCTTGGGACACCAGGGCTGGGTGAGCCTCCGTGGCTCGTGGCATTTCACGCACACAGTCACACATCATGCAGGATGGAGCCACATGTCAGCATCTGGTCGTGTGCCTCTCTTTTTCATCTGCAATCAGTTGGTGTCCTTTCCCTGTCATCAGCCACGATGTCCCGAGGGCGTCTGGGAGCCCCTGAATGTGTAGCTCGTGTCAGAAGGGGAGAGGTCCTGTGTATAGCTTGAGCCCTCTGACCTGGCAGGTGTCCCCAGCGGACGGTCAGTGGCAGATCAGAAACATGGAACCCAGAGAGGGTCCCTGACTTGCCCAGAGACACACAGCTCATTGAGTGGCCAAGCAGGATGGGACAGCTTGGGTGGCATCCACACCCCGGGGCGGAGGTGATGACTTCTGGTCTCACCTTTCTCTGAAATGCTGCTGCATACTCCACTCCACTTCCACCCAGCCACTCCACAGAGGAGGGGGCAGGGTCAGGAAAGTGAGCTCGTTGCCCCGAGGTCACTCAGCTTCAAGGGGGAGGAACGCACGGCAGGTGTGGGAGGCCACTGGGCGTCTGCTCTCTGGTTAGTGTCTGACTTTCAGGCATTACTGCCTCTGCCTTCCACAGAGACCTGCTCTCCTGTTTCCTCCAAAGAAAACAGCTCAACCACTCCTTGTGTCTGTGCAACCTTGGACAAGATGCACAACCTCTCTGGGCCTTAGCAGGAAGATGGCAACATAGTCACGCTTACAGCCAGACCTTGAGTGAGGGTCAGCAAGCAAGCACTGTGGGTGTCTGCCCTCAATTCTTTCTTGCATTTTTGTGTCCTTCCCTGCCCCAGTGAGCGGCCTCTGAATCCCTAATAGTGGGTGTCTCTGTGCTGGGAAGTGTGCTGCGGGGCCTGGGGCAAGCTTCTAGACACACACTGGTGTGAAGCTGTGGGCGTGAACTTGGCTGCAAAGACTTCATTCGTAGTCTTCATCAGAGTTTTAGGAAAGTATGTGCTGCTAAAAGTTAACCACAGGCTCGGGGAGGGAAAGAAACCGTATCTGTAACATCTGCCCCTTTCCATGATGGAAATGCTCCCTCAGAGCCCGTATCAAGCTGCCGGAAATGCCTGCCGTCACGTGTGGGGTGGGGAGGAGCCATGAGGGCTGGCCGTGAACTTACAAAGACCAGAGAGCACTGCTCTGGCCTGGTGGGCGGTGGGGGACGACGGGGGAGCCAGCCTTCCAGCCCAGCGGGGTTACTGACTTGATGTCCGTCCGTGCAGCACAGGCGGTCTCCCTCAGCAGGCTCCTGCACTGCCACAGTGCTTCACTCCTCCCGAGAAGGCATCGTGCCCGCAGGTCTGGAAACCCAATGCATCTGTTCCCACCGCATCTACCCAGAGCAAAGGCTCTGCGCCAGTTGTATGTGTCACAGGGATTATGGAGTTTAATCAAGCACACCGCCTCCCAGGCGCATGCTCCACTCCCAGGAACCCCAACCTGGCCGCAGCTCGCTTCTTTATGTTGGCATTTCTTAAAGAAATGTAAGAGGAGAATGCTACTGAGTGCTCCCCTCCCCCAGCCTTTGCTCCTGCTCCAAGTGAACGGATGGCAAGAGGAAGCAGGCTTGATTTACCTGTAAGATCCACACCATTGTACATTCCACCAAGCATGGCTTCTTACAGACCCCAAGCAACTGCCATCATGTGCGTGTAACTACCTTGCACACAAACTCCTATGTGAACTGAAACACCCTCTCCTTTCTGCCCACACTTCCCGCCACATTCCTCTTCGGTTCAGTCCCGCTCCTGCTCAGACACGCCAAGCCCTTTCCTGCCCCAGGCCTTGCTCCTCCTGGACAGCTCCTTCATGCCAACTCCTCCTGGCTCAGTTCTGTTCCAGGGTCGTGTCTTTCCCTGTCTCAGGACTCAGCTCACGTGTCAGCTTCCTGAAGGTTCTCCCCTCGCCACAGATGCTGGCCCCTTCCCAGCGCTTCCTGGACTCACTCTTTCCTTTCTTTCTCTCCCTCTTTCTCTTCTGATTTCATTGCAACAAACTCAGCAAGGCAGTCATCTGAAAAGCTGCTCCACTAAAAGCTGAAGGCCTCTGCAATGCATGGGCACATCTAGGATGCAAAACATCTCAAGCTGGAATTTTTGGTGTTGTTTTCCAGGGTTGGGTCAAATTAGAAAAGAAAAGCATGACTGCCTCATTGGTCATTTTAACTTTTTTGTCATTAGAGCCTTATCTTTTCCTAAAAGGAAATAAGCCAACTGGCCAAGTAGTGGACATTCATAGTACAGCAGGTCTCCAGCACATGCTCTATGAAGTAGGGACAACTGCACCCATTTCATAGGTGAGGAAACTGAGGTAAAGGATCTTGCTGAAATGCAGGCAGCTAATAAGCAGATGGGATTAGAACACTAGTTTTCACTGTGCTGGGCTGCTTCTTGCTCAAGCAACAGAACAGTGGAACATCCTAGCTAGAGCCGGAGTAAGAGTTAAATCCCACTCTGTCAAAAGGTGAGTCAAATTTGCTTCTCTCTGAATTATCCCTTGCACCCTCTGGGTGTGCAAGTGACACCCCAGGAGTCTGCAGACCAAGGAGCCGAATACAGTATACAGTTCACGTCTGGTAACCCTCCCTGACCTCATATGAGGCCAGCGAATGCTCTGGAAACTAGACCTCCAGTTGCCACAAACGGCTACCTGGCAGGTGCAACTAAAGGCAGGCAGGAGGCAGGGCAGAAGGTGGGGCACAGGGCTGGCCTGCCACTTGCTTGCTCTGGGAGGGGGTATCATGCCTTCTCCTTCCTGGCCTTTCATTTATTTGTAAAATGGAATTACCCAAGACCATTCTGCAGTCCTGCCAGCCTGGGAATCCGAAACTTCTCCTCACACAGCAAAGTTTAGTTTCTTTGTGTCCCTGCCTCACATCCATACACCTGATCCTGCCTTCCAGAAGAGCACCCTCAGTTGCAGAGATGGATGCTTAGGTCTTATCCAGTGGGCTGTCAGAGAACTGCATAGTTATTCTGTGAGCCATAAGCCACAACCTGCAAGGTAAGCAACATTTTATTGCATTCTGCTAGTTAGCTACTGCCAGGAAAGTTAATATATGCTAACAGGGATGGAGGGAGGAGACAGATGGTTGTAAAGCTAGCGTGCATGCGTGTAGACACACACACACACATACACACATTTTAAGCTTAGAGATGTGAGCCAGAAATAAAATGAGAGGTGTTGACAGAGCAGAGAGGGAGATGGGGAGAGAAAAGTCTTTTCTAGAAGAAGATAAACTTGCCAACGATGAAATGAGTTAGTGTCTGTGGCTCATTCATTGATACTGGTCTGTACTACAGGGATGGTGCCACACTGCCACCATGGGACAGGGACGCAGGGAGCTGCAGGGGGAGCTGTCAGGAATGCGTTCTGCAGCTATAATAAGAGGACACATCTCTTAGCACTAGGGCTTGCCAGGCCCTGTTCTCCAGAGGAATCCATCATCACTGTAGCCATACTACGAACATTAAACCATCTGCGCATGGAAACCATGTGGAGTTTGGGAACTTTGGCGACACTAGAACCAGGGGCATCTACTGGCGTCCTGAAGCTGCTGGAACCACTGAGCACGCCTGGGGAGACTTCAGTCATGGCAGTGCAGGCTGGGCATTGGGTATGAGGGCCACGATGCCCCTTGGGATGCCCACGTGCCCAACTGGGGTGTCTGGGCTTGAGCACCTGCTCTGCTCACAATCCAGATTCGTGCCAGTGCACCCTCTGGGAGGCAGCAAACGATAGTGCAAGCAGTTAGTACCTGCACCTCACATGTGAGATCTAGTTGGAGCTCCTGGTTTCCGGCTTCAGCCCAAGCCAGTCCCACTGCAATGTCGGGTATGGGAAGGGAACAACAGATGTAAGATCTATCTCTGGCATTCTACCTTTGGAATAAATACATGAAAAAAATCTTGAAAAATCTTGAAATGTTCACTTCTGGCAGTCAGCTCTGAGCTCCAGTCAGGATGTCAGCGGGCCATGCTCACTCTCGAGTCACCAGAAATCCTACTCCTTGCTCCTCCAGCTGCAGGGACTGCCAGCATCCCCTGGTTTCTGGTCACATGGCCCTGTCTCTGTCTCCTGCGCTCCTTACCTTTTCTGCTGCATATGGCACAAACCTCCCCTGGCCTCTCTCACCCAAGCTGCTGTGCCTGCAGTGAGGGCACACCCACGTCCAGATCCTTCCCTTAAGTCACATCTAGCAACGTCCATGGACCCATGTGTGTGTGGGCAGCCATGAGCCAGCCTGTTTCTGGACACTGTGAATGCTAACATGTGCTTGCAACAGTTTCCTTAATGCCATGCAAAGCAATCCTGATGCATGCTCTGTTATGAGCTGGATGCCAACCTCGAGGGTGACAAGCAAGGGCCTCCTGGTGTGGAAGCGGCCCCAGTGGCTCAGAGAAACAACGGAGTCCAGCCCGGGTGGCCCGGCCGGTGAGGGACCTCAACCTGTGCAGTTGGCACCCCTTTAACCAGCCCTGCAGCTCACAGATCCAGCCCTATTGAGGCTGGTTGGTGCCCCTGGTCCAGGCTGGAATGCATAACTTCTGCTCGGACACATAATAGGTCCCTTGGCAACAGTTACTCTGCTGGTACTCTGGTGTCCCTGAGGCTGAGTTCAGGGCAGGACAAGGGCTCACGGCCAAAGTGCTCCTGTGTGAAACTGAAACTGCTATAGCTGACCAGGGGAGTGGTGCCCCAGCTCCTTGCAGGGTCCCAGGCAGGTGTGGGCAGCGGATCAGATGGCCCATCCACCTGCTCCTGAGCCCAAGACAGGCAGTCCTATGACTCAGACCCCCACATGTGCTGCGCCCCAGGCCGCTCTGCTCCTCCTCCTCCTCAGCTGACACAGTGTTTCTGCCCCTCTGGTTTTTGAATCACCCCTGCCTTGATTTTAGGGACCCTGGGAGCCACTTCTCTGCTCCCCAGCCATGCCCCCTGTCCACTGGTGTGGGTCCCTTGGATCTCTTCTGCGTTAACCTCTGGCTCCTCCCACCCATGCTGACCACTTCACTTCACCTGATCTTAAGTCACAAGTCACCAAGCTGAAGGGAAGTGAGAAAGGCCCACAAATTACTGGGGCAAATGAAACTTTCCTTTAGTTGAAAGAGAAAAAGAGAACTCCTTTATACTGTGAAAAGCTGTTCTCTTAAGCTAAATGCTCCGAGTCTGGAGACATACAGATGCAAGGTCAATGGTGACGCCTCCTAAGTACTAACTACACATGATTAATAGCAAGTGCCAGCACAAAGCTTTCCGTGTCCTTGGTTCTACTTTTCCTGCTCACAGTACCATGAGCTAGAGAGGCTAGTACTATTGCACCCATTTGGTAGATGATCAAACTGAGGCATTAATGAGGATGAGTGATGGGTCTCCCATCACAGATCCAGAACTTGAACCTTGGCCATGTCCTGCTTTCTGTTTCCCTGTGGCTCACAGTGGCAACAGGCCCACTCCTCTGCCAACCGCTGCCCCAAATCAGACTGCCTCTGTCGCCTGTGGCTGCCTTCCTCACGGCCCCCTTACCTGCCGTGGTCGTAGTTCTCAGGAGCGTGGTACATGAAGACATTTCCTCGGGCCCTCCGGGCCCACAAGCTGGCCAGGTCGATCACGGGGCAGATAATGAAGTAGTCCCTGAGAAAATGAGAAGGTGGCAGTGGCGGAGGGAGGGTAGCTGTGGTGGTTACGCCGTGCTTTGGGGACAGTGACCCAGGCCGACAAAGACCGGTGTCCTTGTGTTCACCAGGCGAGGGTACTCCAATGGCACAGGTGGGCACTGATGAGCAAGTCAGGCCATAGTGTGGGGTCTGCTCTGGTTCAGGATGAGTGGGGATACCAGAACCAGCCCCCACCAGCAATGGCACATTAGGGGTTAAGGAATCTGGCCGATGAATATCTTCCAGGGCCAGCAGCAGTTTTACCCAAAGATCTGGGAGCAAAATTCATCACAGCAAAACACACGTAACCGTCAGCAGAGCTCAGCGCGGCAGAACCTTGACGGCTCTTTGTGCAGGTGGCACCCTGAGACCCCTGGCTCCCACCTGACCATCACTCTGCCACCTTCACCTCTTGGCACCCAGGGAACATTCGTTGGTGTCTCAATGGCACCACTGGAGAGGGTGGCTCCTCCTCTAGTGGGGAGGACCTGGGAAGCTGTCCAGCAAGTTCTAATGCACAAGGAACGAGCCAGCCTAAATGCCAGGCTGTCTCCTGCAGTGACATTTCCTATCCATGTTCCCTTTGTGGGTGACGCAAATGTGTTTATGAAACTGCAGCCCGTGACAGCCTGGCCCTGTGTGCAGTGACAGCCAAGCCTGGCGTGCAAGCCACCTGAAAGCGAGCGACTCAGCAGCTCCGCATGGCCTTGGCCGCTAACCCTTCAGCTGAGACACGGGGTGAAAGGGTCGCTAACCACCGAGACTCGGCGATGACCAAGGCTGGTAATGCAGGGACAGCCCCACAGCTGTCACGGGAGGCACCCACCGGCCTCCTGCTGATCGAAATGAGTGCTGTGGGTGCCTCTGTGGGTCAGGAGCACGCTTTCCTGCCGCAAGGCTCCACAGCTGATGGGGCTGGTGCACAGGCTGGGCCGGGCCGGGCTGGCCACAGCTGTGCTTCTGCTTATGGCCCCAGAGGAATCTGGGAGTGGGAGCAGGGAAGGGGATGGCTGGCTGCTCTTCCAGGAAGCCTCCCTTGGTTGTGCTGCCTTCTCAGATCTCATCTTTACCCCAGGCACCGAGGCTCTCTGGACTCCACCCGGTAGCCCTCTCCCCAACCCACTGGACAAGGCAGCCTGGGGGCTAGACACAGCTGCTGACAACCCGGGCCAGGGCACAGCTCTACCCAAGAGGGAACCTGAAAGTCACTGGGGCCCCAGGACCCCCACGGCTGAGTACCAAGTCATCCTGAGCGAAGGATCCCCCGACTGGAGCCACACCCCCTCAGCCAAGAGACCCAGAGACCCTCTGGCCTGCCCCTCCCAGCAGAGGCCAGCTCAATAGCTATCTGGGCCTTGATGTTGCTTCCGCTCCAGGGACAGGGAGCAAAAAGGGAGTGGAACCGTCACCCAGCAACCACAGAGGGGGGAAGGCAGGGATGAGTGGGTCCCCACTGTGGCCCCTGCCCCAGAGGCCTTTGAAGAAAGAATGACCCGAAATCCAGGTTCCCTTCCTCTCACTGTAAAGCCACTCCTTGCGCCTTTCTGGGGAATTACACTTTTGGCACCATTGAGAACCCCGCAGGTGCAGGAGGGAGCCAGGCCAGCCGTGACCCTGGGGCAGCAGCAGGGAAACCAGGCTTGTTCCAGGGCCCAGCCCTGGAGGCAGGGGTGCCATAGCACTGGCGCTTACCGCGTGGCGTTTTCCAGCGCCCGAGAGAAGGAGGCGTAGTCATCCGCTGAGTGCTCCAACGAGTAGTACCACGTGGCAGCGGCCAGCACACGCGCGTCCGAGTCCTCGCCACCCAGTGAGTTCTGCAACGCCTGGTAGAAGGCTGTTTTGCTGTTGCTCCGCCCTTGACTTTCCTCAAATTTCTAAAAAAAGAAGGAAAGTTAAAAAAAAAAAAAACAATACTGCACGATGATTCTTTGGCCAGATCCTGAAAAGTTCAGGTCAGTGTCCTGCTCACAAGCTTGTTCTAGAATTTTCTCTCCAGCAAGCAGTCTGCTGGGGTTTGAAGCCCAGCTCTGTCTCCCCTTTGCTGGGTGTCATTAACCAAGTGCCTTCTTCCTCCGTCCACCGCGGGGTGATGGGAAGGACTGGAGGGGTTAACACAGGGGAAGTGAGTAAAATGGCTCCGGTGAGCTGCTGGCCTGGCCTGCAGTCCATATTCCGACTGCTCTCACGGCCTGCTTCGTTTGCTGCCTTGGTCACGCACCATCAAGGGCTGTGCACACGTTTTTACTCAGCTAAAGATGTGCTTCACTCAGGGCCACGTGGAAAGAGACCTTGAGCCGGCGCAGGAGCCCCCGACCTGTCTCGGGGGGCTCTGGCTCTAGAGGACACAAACTGGAGGACGCAGCCGTGAGTGCGTGGCTCCCCAGGGACCAGCAGGGCGGGCTGCCGGGCTGTGGAAGGCTAGAGCCTGGGCCAGGGCCTGCGGGGTGGCCAGCCAGGCGGGAGCGGACCCTCCCTCTCTCCTCTTCTTGTCTCTGGGCTGTGCTGTGGGCATCTGGGGGTGTGACAGTGCCTTGCCCCATGAGCTAGTTTACGCCTGTGTGGGCACGAAGGGGAGAAGAGCGGGGGCAGCGCCTCGGCTGAGGATGCTCCTGCGTCATAGCTGGACATGGCTCTAGGGTCTGGGCTTGGCATGAGCTTTAATACTCACACTCACACACACTTGCACACACATACACTCACCCACACTCACACTCAGATTCACACCTGTACTGTCACATACATTCATTCCCTCCACACTCACTCACATGTAAACTCACACGTATATCAATTAGCCCACACTCTCACATTCACACACACTCACACACACTCACACACACTCACTCAGACACACGCATCATCACCAGAGGGCAAGCAGCTAAGAGGACGTGGTGCCCACATCCACGATGTAGGGCATGCTCCTCTGCCACAGACCACAGGAAATCCGGCCACTTGTGAGCATGTGGGTCGTGTAACAGGAAACAAGTGTGACACAGGACGAGTGCTGCACACTCCAGCCGACCGGGGAGCCTGCGCAAGCGGACCTCGCAGAGCAGAAGTGGTCTGGTGGTGACTAGGGGTCTGGGCGGAGAATGGGAGGGAGTGGGAAAGGGTGGTCCACGTTCAAGCATTACAGTCACAACACACCCCAGAATTCTTCCACACAGCGGAGGAATCTGTTACCAATCACAACGCGTCTTTTTCTGCTCCATTAGGAGCGAGGGCTGTGGTTATCACACACCTGCTCAAGAGGGTCGTACACTGGGTGCCCTGATCTGATCCTTGTTCAGCCTGCACAGAAACACCACGCTGGGCCCATGCCTGTGCATCATTGCTGTTTATTATACTTGGAAAGAAAACTGAGGACTCCGAGTCTGGAGTCAAAATGTAGGGTTTGGGCCTGGTGCAGTAGCCTTGTGGATAAAGTCCTCGCTTTGCACACACCAGGATCCCATATGAGCACTGGCTTGTGTGCCGGCTACTCCACTTCCCTTCCAGCTCTCTGCTTGTGGCCTGTGAAAGCAGTTGAGCATGGCCCAAAGCTTTGGGACCCTGCCCCCATGTGGGAGTTCTGGAAGAAACTCCTGGCTGTTGGCTTTGGATCAGCTTAGCTCCAGCCGTTGCAGGCACTTGGGGAGTGAACCATGAGTGAAAGAGCTTTCTGTTTTTCCTTCTCTCTGCCCTTCTAGTAATAAATAAATGAATCTTAAAAAAATATGCAGGGTTCAGGTGTCTGCTGTCAGTTCAGGGCAGTGTCAGGGAAGGTAATCCGCCTCTCTCTGAGCTTCAGCATCTTTGAAATGCCTGAGATGGTGCCAACACAGGCTGTGTCTCTCCTGCCCTCAGAGGAGATGCAGAATAAGAGGAGCCAGGAGGTCCTGGTGTGCAGGCAGGAGCCTGGGGCCTGCAAGCTGGGCTTGCCTCTTCCTGTCCTGTGGCCCTGGGCGAGTCGCTTCACCTCTCGGCTTCATGGATCAAGCAGATTATTAAACCTGCCTCACTGTGCTGTCCCCAAGCCCCCTGGCTCCAAGAGGAAAGCACCAAGCCACGCCCTGGGCCTCATCCTCTCTCAGGGAAGAGGGCTCCTCCTTGTTGGGAGTCACATTTTCCCTCCTCACTCTGTGTAACAATGAATGAGCAGTGAAGGTAGGCGGAGCCCAGCCTGGTCTTTTCTCGTGTTCAGGCTGCTTGTTCTGCTCTGAGCCCAAAGCAGGAGGGCAGGGATGTAGGTGAAGGTAAGGAGGATGGCCAGGCAGAACCTTCAGGTCCTTTGCTGACTGCCTGGTTTGTAAAGGGGGAATTACAGAGACCTCAGATACTGGGTGGGGCTGAGCCCAGAGTGGGTGCAACCAGAGTAGGAGTGGGGAAAGGCTGGGCTGTCTGCATCCGAGACTCCCCAGGCTCACGGGAGGCAAATCCACCTGCAGTTCTTAGCAGCGAGCAGCCACAGGATGACCAGCACTGCAGGACTGGGGGTTCATGCTCCTGCTGCACTGGTCATTGTTGTGCAAACCCGAGACATGACTTCCCTCTCCAGGCTATAACGCAATGATCATGCAAGCTATAACGCAAGAGGGCCACCGGGAGGCCCCTCAGCCAAAACCCCAGACCCTCCTACTTGGCAGAGGAAGTAGGGCTAGGACTGAATTGATAATAGCCTGCTCCCAGGCTGGTCTGCTCGTTACAACCTAGAGGAAGTGCGTGCTGGTGGTAATGCTGTTTCCTGCATTCTGAAACAATTTGTTAGGGCTGTGGCTGGGGATGACGAGCAGAGCTGCCCATGGAGCAGGCTCTCCTGGCTCATCCCCATGACTGGCTTGGGACACGTGAAGCACCCCACTCATTGTCACAGCTCTGCCTTACCCTGGCTGCTGGACTGGCATTGAGACCCAGGAAGTGACCCCAAGATCTGGGCAGTGGGGAAAGGGAGTGACACTGTGTTCTCCAAACGCCAAACAGGCTTTCCGCTTTCCAAGGCCATGCTGTCTCTTCTGCTTAAACACCTTTGCCTAGTTTGCCTGTGTAATGGCTTTAGGTGAGGCTCATATTGTTTAAAAAGAAAAATTTCAATGTGGATCCAAATAGCCTGGAAATCTGGATAAAATACAGTTCTGATGTTAGTGAGTCCAGGGTAGATTCCCAGAATATTCGTTTAAAAATGTTTCTGAGTTACTTATTTATCAGGCAGAAAGATGGGGTGGGAGAAGGCAGAGACACACCCATAACTCCTCTCTGTGATGGGGTGCAGCCGGGTGACAGCACCCCACAGCAGTGGGCAGATGCGACTCCATTTTGGTTCCTGTATAGCCAACCGCAGGTGGCTACTGCTCTAAACACTTGCTCACTGACTGGCTGAAGGACTTCTCTGAGCTTAAGTTGATAGGATACTTCATGTTGTGTACCACCCAAGCTGGTTTCTAATGCCTACCACCTAAGTTGATTTTATGATTTGTATTGCTCACCAACCAGAATGTGATTCACTGATTGGATAGCTTGAGAAAAAAATCCCCAGCTGTTACACACCAATAAGAGCTCAAAAAATCCCTGACTTCGGCCATGTGGCACAGTGGATGCTGCAGTGTGGGAATTGTTGGCGCCACACTTGGCTAAGAAGGACTCCTCCTGTACATCCAATTCTTGTGCCAATGTGATCTCTCTCGCTCTTCAGAACTTATCTACTGGCTTACTCCCCCAGATGCCCACAAGAGCCAGGGCTGGGTCAACCTGAACCCAGTAGCACAGACACTCCAACTGGATCTACCAGGAGGGTGTCAGAGACTCCCACCACTGATGCTCCTCAGGGTCTGAATTCGTAAGAAGCAGGAGTTAGGAGCCAGACAAAGCCAGGCATCAACCCAGGCATCGTAAGTCTCACAGTGACACACAACCAAGCCAGACATCTTACCCCTAGCATTTTCGTAAGTCCCCAGACAGTGCTGGCACCATGGGTATGGGGGTGTGTCCCTCTGGCCACAAGTGCTAAGACATCCCAAATTCCCTTTGGAGCTCTCTCCTCCAGGGAGCAGGGCAGAGCACAGTCCAGGGGCAGGTGCTGAGGTCAAACCATCTGGCTCCACACCCACTCCGCTCCTGGTTCTGGCTCTCAGCATATGCTGCCGTTTTCCCTACCTCTGCTTCCTTCCTTATGCAAAGTGGATAATGATTTTTTAAAAATGCCTGTTGCACAGTGACTGTCGGATGCCAATGAAACAATAAGTGTGAGTGGCTGCTACTAATCGCCTCGCCAGGCCAGACCAGAGGTCCTGTGGGCCATCTGGGTCCTGGTAAATCTCCAAGCCCTTTAGCTGTCACTTTGCCTGCTGTTGTGAAGGGAGGTGTCCAGGGATGCGCACAGTGCCAGATGCCAGCATGGTACCAGGTACTTCCTACACTGAATGTTTGAGTCGTGGAGGCTTTGACTTTTGTCCTCACAATGCAGGCCAGCAGGTAGAAGGAGGACTTTAAAGTCAGGCCCCTTGTGTCCACACCCTGAGCTGGAAAGATCTGAGCTACAGGGTGGCTTTGCTGCTTGTCAGCTTTGTAGCTTTGGAGAGCTCAAGCTAGCTCTCCATGCCTTTGCTTCCTTATCTGTGGAATGGGCATGGTAACACAGCTCTCTGCATAAAGCTGCTGAGATGTTCAATGACAGAAGACCCACAGGGGTCTGAGTACTGTGTCCTGTCGGCTCAACTCTGTGGCTGCTTCAAGAGGCCAAGAAAACCCAAGTCTCCCTGAGAGAGGCCCAAACATTTGGAATCTTCTCCTGGATCACTATAAGGAAGCAGCTGGTTGGGGCTGCCGCAGTGGCATATTAGGTTAATCCTCAGCCTGTAGTGTTGGCATCCCATATGGGCACTGGTTCTAGTCCTGGCTCTTCTACTTCCCATCCAGCTCTGTGCTTACGGCCTGGGAAAGCAGTGGAGGATGGCCCAAGTCTTTGAGCTCCTATACTTGTGTGGGAGATTTGGAAGAAGCTCCTGGCTTTGGATAGGCACAGGTCTGGCTGTTGATGCCATTTCGGGAGTAAGCCAGCAGATGGAAGATCTCTCTCTCCTTCTCTCTGTAAATCTGCAATTCAAATAAAAATAAATACATACTTAAAAAAAAACCACAAACAAGCAAGCAAGTAGCTGGCCATGGGATGAAGGACAGACTCTCCTTCATGGTTTCTGCATAATCTTCCCACGTTGAGGATGCCATCAGGGCCACGAGGTGCCAAGCTCTGGGTGTTGCCAGATGTGCTTCTTCCTTAAAGGGACCTCAGCACATTCACCTCCAGATCCCTCCAAGTGTAATCCGGGTCCGTCTTGAGTGTGGCCTGGCTGACTGACCAGTCCCGGAGGAGGAGGGGACGCCAAGTGCCTGGCTTCTGAAGAAGGCACCCAGCTCTTCGTTCCTGGCGGGGTTGGGAGAGCAGACGCCAGTGCCCTTCAATTAGAGGCTCAGCAGGCAGGTGCGAAGCCACCGTGTGGCTGCAGACACGTCTGCCTGGACAGTGGCGAGTTCCTGGGGACCCTGTTGAAGGGCTGTCAAGCATCAGCCAGTCCTTGGCATGTGTGCTCAAGGACAGCCATTAGCATGTCCTCAAGCAAAGTTAAATATTTATTCATTTTTATTTATCTGAGAGGCAAAGTGATAGAGAGATATTTCAGCTGCTAGTTCACTCCACAAATACAAGGAGTAGTCCTGGGTCAGGCCAAGCCAGGGGCCTGGACCTTCACCTGGGTCTTGCCCACACTGGGTGGAAGGACTCGGTATTTGAGCCATCACATGCTACCTCTAAGATAGTTGTCAGGAAGCTGGATGGGATGCAGAGTGGGAGGTAGGATTCGGTCCTGGCTAACAGTGGCTTAGCCCACTGAATAGCTAGACCCCAAGGGCATCTTGAGAGGTCCTGAGGAGCTATGCTGTCCCACATGGGACTTGGCTATAATGAGCTCCATTTCAGGGACATAGAAAGGGTTGCTGTCAGGATTGAAAGAGTGAATGATTAGAAGGTGGTAGGCATGTGGGAGACAGGTTGTGAGTTACTAAGCAAAAGGAAATCAACCCAGTTCATTAGACCCCACCTTTGTGTTCACACCAGTGAGATGCTGCATGGCTGGCCCTGACCTTCAATTCACTGCTCACTCAGCAGCTCTCTACTGGGAGCCTGCTCAGGCCCAGGGCAGCTCTGGGCATTCAGGACTCATCAGCAGACAAAATAGAGCATTGTATGTCCACACAGGGGACAAGACACCACAAGCGCTGGCACCAGGGGTACATGCTATGGGCACAGTGCAGATGGCTGAGGGACATCCTGCTTCAGTTCAGCGGTCATGTGTGTGATGACATAGAAGACAGGTTAGGCCAAACTGGAGGGGAGAATGGTCAGCTGCATAGAGAGAGCCAGAGGAGGGTAGGTGAGGGCAGAGTAACAAGGAGTGAGGCCAGAGGAACTGGAGAGCTGCAAGGTAGAGGTGGCCTCACCTTGCTTTTTGCTGCTAGGGGAGCCTAGGCAGCCCCAACCAGCTGCTTTCTTATAGTGATCCAGGAGAAGATTCCAAATGTTTGGGCCTCTCTCAGGGAGACTTGGGTCTTCTTGGCACTCAGGCAGTCTGCAGCTACACACAGCAGCGGGCTGGCTTCCTTGAACTGGATCCAGCAGGAGCCGATGGCCACTGACCACTGCTGCTCACCAGCTCTGCCCCCTGGCACGCTGATCCCGGGGACTGCTCGAGCCCCAGCAGCCTCCTGGGAATTTTGCACCTGCCTATGCTACTCACTTAGTCCCAAGAAACAACCCTTTCACAGCCCTTTCTACCTCTTACCAGGACCCTCCTTCACTCACTGCTCAGGGTTCTGGTGGCCTTTGCTGGGAAAGCCATTTCCAGGCTCTGGGACCTTAACTCTGCCTCCCACCCAGAGCCAAGAGGGTGGCCAGCAGGGCCTCTTCTGTGTCTCTGCCTGGGGAAGGGAGCCCAGCATTGCCTAGGACCTCTTACAAGCCTCTACTGTGGCTCACCCACGACACTGAACTCCGGCTCACCCTGGTGATCGGGTCGAGGGGCAGGAGTGACTACACTTTGGGGAATCCACAAAAATACTTGTGACTTCTTTGAAAATCCAGAGAAAGGAATCTAAATGATGAAGAATGTAACCATGAATCCAGTGCGACTTACATTCCTCTTGTTTAGCAACCACGGCAGCCCTTAAACTTTTTGAACATTCTGGGCTGGATGAGCAAGAGCTCTGAGCTAGTGCTTCCGCTGACAGGCAGGTGCAGCTATCGGCCCCATGGGTAGACTTCGCTGAGTGACAGTGCAGGTGGTGAGATCCTGGGTCACAACACTGGGCAGAGGGTCCTGCAGGAGCTGGCACAGCCCAGAGCAATAGGACATGCAGATGGGGCACTCCGGTGGTTGGGAGCCATGTCCTTCATCAGAAGAGTCTCTGAAAATACCCAGAGCCCTATCCAGAGGTTGAGCCACACTGCAGCCTGGCTGAGCACAATGGCTTGCCCGGACTGCATGGCACAAAGCCAGGAACTGAGCTTCTTTTCCCTATGTCCCCAGCCGCCCTGGGTCTGAACCCTTACACTGTGACACCCAGCTGCCTCTGCAAGTGCCTGCTTTGGCACCACGGTGCCTCTTTTCAGGAAATCTCACACACACACACACACACACACACACACACACACACACATGCTGCAGCCTCCTGCGAGCCTCTCTTACTGTAATCTGTCACCAAGGGCTTGATGTTCAGTGCTGGGGCTCATGCCAGCGCCTCGAGCTGCCAGGTTCTGCCTTCCAACTCAGACGGGCTGCCCTTCCCCCAAAGCCCCCACTGCACCTGCTCCCAGCTGAGGCCAGTCCCTGGCCAAGCTCGGGACATGGCGGTAGCAGAGCCCAGCTTCTGATTTCTCTGTCTTCCTTGAAGATATGCCTGTGCTTGGAGGGAAAGGCAGAAAGCACATCTTGGAAGGAATCTGCTTTTGATCATGCAAATGAGTGGTGCCCAACTAATGTAGGCAGCCTGTCAATTTCACCAGGGAAGGAGAGGAGAGGGGAAGCATTCCCCACAGCGCGGCTGATGAATTTCCACAGCAAAGCGGCTACTTCAGAAACTAAGACCTCCTTCACCAACGCAGCCTTCCTGGAGCAAGTGGGTATGTTACTAGGCTTGCCAAATGGCAGGGGGGTGGGTGGGGCCCCTGCTGGCCTGCACTGGGAGTTGGGTGGGGGCCTTCGCAGGGATTCTGTGGGTCTCTGCCAAGATGATGAATGGGTGCGGGAAGGCGGAACTTGGGGCAGGAGGTCCCTGCCCCTCCTGTGACCCTCTGGGAAGCTGGGCTGTGTGTGCTTGGCACTGGGCCCCAGCTGACACAGCTGCAGGGCTGGCACCAGAAAGGAGTGGTGCGTGCCTGCTGCGCTTTGGAAAATCAGTCCTGGGTCAGGCGAGGTGACTCAGAGATGGTACGTATTCTTTGTGTTCCTTTGGCTAAGTCTCTGAATCAGGCATAATAGCCGAGAACTCTAATACTAATGCTGAAATTCAGAAAGTGAAAAAAAAAACCAGCATTTATTCAGGTTGAACTGTTTTCTAGACATCAGTGTGTATGTGGATCTTTTGGTCATTTTTATGGCGATGACCTGCTGGTTTCACAGACAGGGAAATTGAGGCATGGATGCTGGGGAACTTAAATGACCCAGCTACAAAGCAGGGCCTCTCGCTGTCCTGTGGTCCATGCCTCGCACCCTGGGTCATTCCGGCTGACAGTGCTGTCTTCTGCCTCTGCACTTTCTTCTCACAGCACGTGGACCTCAGCCACTGGCCTTGTCCACACTCTATCTGCTGGCCTGACCATGAACTCCTTCAGGGAGGTAGGCAGCTGGCATTTATGTCCCAAACAAGTCACCCAGCATCTGGCGCAGCTTCAGTGCCTTGCAGATGTCGGGTGACTGAGCAAGTGCACCTGGCTATTGGGGAAATGTGTCTACCATCCTGTCTTGGTGACTGGGGAACTGCTGCACCTGCTACTCAGTCCCAGATCAACAGAGGGGCAGGACGATGTCATGGCACAGAAGAAGGTGAGGAAGAGGAGTTGTTGAGATTGAACCCTTGGAAATACCCGGGCTATCCTGGTGTTTTCCTCATTGGCTCCAGGTGCTATGAGAAATTCATTAACCACCTTTAAATGAAGGTGATGCATGTCCAGGCAAAAGCTAGGAGAGGTAATAAGAGGGCAGCCAGGAGTAGGATAGCTTGAAATCCAGGGTGCTTTCAGATAGCAGCTGCTAACCATCTTTTTTCTTGCAGCTCTGTTAGGCAGGGTTCTGAGGATTACCCTCGGGTTATCATGTCTGGTAGGCCTTTAGCATGCCTGTTCTAGAGTTTAGCACAGAGGGCATCATGGTAAAGATCCTCATTTGGAGCGATAGGTTGGCAGTACCATTGAGGTTTTGCCCAAGACTGGTGAGCTGGCCTTGGAGCAGTTATGAACCATGTGTAGCCTTTCTTCCTCAGGGTACATGTCTCTGCCTTCCAGCCTAGGCTGGGGTACAGTGAGACCATGCATGAAGTGCAAAGCCCTGACACACATGAGCCTTCTGCTAGCTGGGGTCACTTACATTTGAGTCCCTGCATATTTTTGTAGACAGATAGGAGGCCCGTGGAAGGAAACCCAGCTTTCCCCAGACTCTGAAGGAAAGAGGATGCCTTTGGGATCAGAAAGACCTAGATTTGAGCTCTAGACTGTCCCCAACCTGACTTCGCATCTGAAAAATGGTTATAACCATCCTGGGTTTGTGGAGTGTTGTGAGGGTGGACTATTTCATTGATGTCTCCTGGGCTGGGGCCCCAGTTCTTCCTGGTTCCTTTGTTCAGCCCAGTGAACATTTATACACCTGTTACACACCAGGCACTTTCCAAGGCACTTGAGTCATCACAATTTCATTGCTCTTGGATGTCCATTCCAGGGAGGGGAAAAGACAATGGATGGAAAAATAGACCACACAACAGGATGTATAAGTCTCCTGACACATATGGAGAACAGGATAGGTGAGAATGGAACAGGGAAGACAGTTGCAGGGACAAGTCCTTCCCCATCCATCAGCATGATCAAGCAGCCTCTTATGGAATCATGCCAGTGAGTTACTGGGGGAAGAACATTCTAGAAGAGAGGACAGCACATACTAAGACCCTGAGGGTAAGATGTGTTCAGATGTGCAGTGACCTGGGGGAGTAGCAGCAGTTGAGGTGTGGGAGCCAATTGGAACCACAGCAACAGGACTCTGGAAGTGACAGCAGGGAGTGCGGCTTTTGCTCTGCAGGAGAGGGAGCAACGGGTGCCATGAGTAGAACAGCGGGATCTGCATCACAAGGGGGGCTGCTCACACCATGGGGAGAGGCAGGGAAGAGAGACACAGACAAGTCCCATAGGTCCCAGAGAAGTCAACGATGGGATAATGGCAGGCAGGTGGGAACTATGGCTGGGTCCCGGATGTTATGAAGACAGAAGTGCTGGATTTGTTGACGTAATGTTAACAGGATATGAGAGCAGAGAATAGATTTTGTTGTTGACCTGCAGCATGCAGAACAAGCCGCTGTTTGGGGAGGTGAGGGCAAGATTGTGGGAGAGCACTCCCAGTGTGTGTGGGGGGGTGGAGCTCAGGGCTGGAGGGAGCTGTGCATGCCGCATTGCTGAGGGCGCACTGTGACACTGCAGCGAAGAGGCCAAATCTATCAGAGGGTAGACCAAATGTCAAGATGCAAAGTTGGGACTGGAAGTACGCATGTAGGAGATGGCAGAGGTTAGGGTTGTGGCACACAAGGTCAGGCTGCCACTTGGGAAACCCCTGTTCCATATTGGAGTGCCTGCTTTGAGACAGCTATTGCACACTTCTGAGCCAGGTTCCTGCTAATATTCCGAGGAGGCAGCCGATGATGGGCTTGCCTGACACATGTGGGAAACCAGGTTGGAGCTCCTGACTCCTGGCTTTGGCCTGGCTGATCCCCTTGCAGTTGGAGTACAAACTATCAGATCTCTCTCTCTCTCTCACTCACTCTCTCTCTCTCATTCTCCAATCCCTCTTTCATTGTCACTCTTTCAAATAAGTAAATGAATCTTTTAAAGACACAATCAGCATGCAGTACTGCTGAAGGTGATACCCTGAGTTCCAATCTGGCTGTTGGTACTTTCTTCCTCCCACAGACCTCTGCAGTCAAGCACTGGGGATGGATCCAGCCACTGAGTACCCTGTGTCTCAGCTGAGCAGTGGAACAGGCCCGGTGGGCTTCTCTGCCCCACCCTCAGAGAGGTTGCACTGTTGGGTGTCCCCAACTCAAGAGCATGCTTTCCAGGCTGAGCCAGGCTTGAGCAGTGAGCTTCCTGTTGGCGGTACCATCTTTCTTTGCAAGTGTGCCCCAGCCTCAGGTGACTCTAAGGAGCTTGGCAACTTCATTGGCCACTTTGGAAAGTCGGAGATGGCTGGGATAAGTCCAGGAAGTAGGGCTGTGAGAGCAGCATGTTCTGCTCAGAGATGGGAGCACCCTCATTCCCACGGGGACAGCAGGGCCCGTGGACACCTCTTGCCCCGAGGGAGCACCCTCATTCCCATGGGGACAGCAGGGCCACGGACACCTTTCGCCACAAGGTCTGAGGGTCCAGTCATCTCCAGAGTAAGGTGTGCACGGTGGCAGAAAATGACATGGGTACGTCCCTTTTTTTCCCTATGCTTTTGTTCCTTGGGGTTTGACAGCAGATAACAACTCTGCCTATGAAGATAGAAATACTCAAGTGTGTAATTTACACTCAAGCAGCCCCTGTTTCCAATCTCTTAACAAAAGAGGCTTTTGGTCACAATTGGGAGATGTCTGCTTCAGAGAGCAAGAACCCTGGGTCTGGGGAGGAGAGAGGGGGCAGCAGAATGGGTGTGTGGTTCCAAACCTGCAGGGAAGGGCTGAGCCACACAGGGATGCTTGGTGGGAAGATACTGAGACAGAAGCTGCAAAAGTGACTGGGCTTTGCTCTCTCTCTCTCTCTCTCTCTCACTCTCTCTCTCTTCGTCTCTCAGGACCCCTGAGAGGACCCTTGGTCACTCCACGGCCTACTCCAGCCTTCAGATGGGAGCTCCAGGAAGTAGTGTAACTTCTATCCCGGCCCCAGCATCCCTGCCTGCCTTTCTTTGCACGCATGTGCTTTTATGAGTTGAATATTCCTCATCTAAAATGCTTGCAATCAGAAGTGCTTTGTTTTGTTCTTGTTTGATTTTGTGTTGTTTTTTTTTTTAAATTCTGGAATCCTTGCATACACATAAGGAGTGTCTTGAGGAGGAAACCCAAGTTTAAGCGCTAGCTTCATCCACTTCTTGTACATACTGTAAACATATATGGTCTCAAAGTAAGTTTACACAATATTTTCATAAGTCTGCGAGGGAAACAAAATGTCAGGGTTTGGAAGTTTCTCCTGTGGCATTATGTCGATGCTCAGAAAATTCTAGATTTGGGAGCACTTCAGATCTCAGACACTTAGTGGTCAGAGGCTCCGTGACAGAGGGGAATCATACAGGGTTAAATGGGGAATTCTTAGTCCCAGGGATTCAGCTCCTGGCTGGAGGGGCCCCAAAATTCCAGACAGAGTGGGTAATTCCAAAGCACACTGCTGTGAAACTGCGTAGGCCAGGGAAGTATGCATTATTTATAGCAGTTGCAGTAATTAATCCATAATATTCTTTTTCATACCTCCTGGGGTAGCTGAAGTTAATTGCTTGTTGTCTTTCTTTCTATACCATACTCTTTCCATGTGGAGGTATATAAAATACACACACTGACGCAGCTTCAGTTACAGACAGCTTTGTTTTTCTAAAGTAGCAAAGCTGCCTTCAGTTCCATCTCCGTTGTTTCTTCTGCATCTAACCACATGTCACGGGTGTGCCCCAAGCCAGGGGAGACTCACTCATGTTGTGTGCACACTCTTAGTGTCCACATAATGCCTACCAGTGTGTGTGTGTGTGTGTGTGTTCAACTTCACTTTGTTGACCGTGTTTCAGTTAATGGACACCTGAGGCATTTCCAACTTGTTACCACAATAATTAATGTTGTGATAAAAGTCCTCCTACACTTAGCATGTAGAATGGGTGCTTTTACCGCTGTAAAAAGGAGATATATTCCCCCAAGGAAGTGGAATAATCCTAAAGAATATGGAGTCCTGTCTGGGTGCGGTGATGGTTTTTTCAGACATTCTGGGTACCCTGCCTTGTATGCAGCACAGCTGAGACCCACATTATGTGTGGGTCTCTCCTGCTTCATGAGTTCCTATTATTCATGAGAACAGGGGTTCTCAAGCTTTCAGAACCTGAGTGCTCTCACTTAGAATCCATAGGTTGCTGGGGAGCCCGCATTCCTTCACGATTCATTCCCAGCTGTTACCTGTGGATGTTTCTGTGCGGCCCACTCCCCTGATGATGCCTAATGTCTCAACTCCCAACCCCACGACACACGTCAGGCTCCTGCAGCTTCAGTGTCTCCCAGTGTGTCCACAGCTGTCGTGCTAACTAGCAGTCACGTTAAGGATGCTTGGCCAGAGGCACACAGGCCCAGACAGAGCTGCAGACACCTGAGGCCCCACCCTACCTACCTTCACGGCCTTGGCTCTGTTGATGAGCCCATCGTCCTGCGAGCTCCCGATGAGCAGATCCACCTTGGTCCATGGCAGCCTCTGCCGCGCTCTGGCTGGAGTCTCACGCAGGTAGCGGCCGTCGACCATGGGACCCCAGTAGTGGAAAGGGCCACTCACAGCCAGGAGCTGCGTGGGTTATGAAAGGCTGTCATTACATGCATGGATCTTATCCTTTACATAACAAATAGCAGAATAACCACGTGTATTGCTTTGCTACATGAGGTTCTAGCCAGAGCCATGCTGATGTCATCCACATGGGCTCTACTAGAAGCAAAGTTAACGCAACAGGAAGAGGCAGCCAGGGCACTGTGACAGTTCCAGGGGCTGGGAGATGCAGCTAGCCTTCAGGTTCCCAGGAGCCTTCCTGCCAAGGTCACAGCTGGGCCCAAGGGAGGAGTGGGGAAAGATGGTAGGGAGGTAGGCCAGGGGAGTCAGTGGTAGAGGAGAAAGTAGTGGCCCTGATAGATAAAAGTGAATTAGCTTTAGTTTTCATCAGATGAGCCTACAGTGGAGGAGCTCAGCATGGGACTTGCTCTGACTCCCTGGTCTTGGAGTCCAGCAGAAATAATGACAGCCATGCCTGACATCATGCCCTCAATGAGTGTCAGGGCCAGCCAAAGGCACACTATGAATGAGAACTCGGTAGCTGGAAAGAGACACGAAGCTCTTTCAGGAGTGAGAGGGACCACAGCCTGCTGTGCAGCTACATCTCCCGCTCCCAGACACGTGCTGGGACTGGACTCAGGGCTCCTGTGGTTCCAGCCCAGCACAAGGCCCTCTGGGTGTGCTGCACTGCTGTATGCCCCTCCTCTGTGAGCCCTGCAGCATAGCTCCCATTTCAGAGATGATAAACCTGATTGTTATAAGGACCTGTCTGTTTTGGTACCTGGCTGTATCCCACGGAGGGCAAGGAAATGTGCATTCCAGCTCCAGCTAGTTACCAGCCAACCATGTGGCCAGGATGGGTCACAACTCCTTTTCAGGCTGTAGTTTTCTACATACAAATGACTTACCTTGGTTTGGGCATCATTGAGGATGTTAGCAGGCTTCTGGCGGAGGCAGGACACCACATCTTGGCTGGATGAGCTGGAACAGCCAACCTCCTTTGCCAAAGCAGCTGTCTGCAGCTGAGCCCTCTCGGGGCTGATGACTGCAGCTGGGGAGAGTGCAGAGCCGCCCTGGAAGAGAAGGCAGGCTCAGAGCTGGGGTCTGGATCAGCCCTGTCCATGGCTCACCTAAGAGACCTTCAGGCCACAGCTGATGCTCCTCCACTCTTGGGAACCACAGAATGTTCCTGGGGATGCCCACGAAGGGGGTGATCAAGACTGAGCAACAGCAATGCCCACATGCCATGTGATCTTGAATGGGATAAACTTTGGCCTTGGTGATACGGCTAGAGTTGTGCATGGAAGCAAAGGGTTGATAGGTTTAGAGCAACCCTGCGAGAAGAGAACTCTGCACAGATGGAATTCCATGTCATCACCCCCTCTTGGGTTTTGCCTAAGCAGCAAAGTTCCCCAGCTCAACTATGAGAGCTGTATTTTCAAACATATGCCTCCCAGAAGATGCCAGAGACACAGCCATTGATTTTCCCAGCCATCTGCTGTCCCAGCAGAACTAGTGAATATCCATGTCCAAGCACCAGGGTACTGGGGCCATTTCCTGTCTTGGAGCCAGGGTCAGGAGGTCCAGCTCTGCCTGGATTGCTGATGGCATCAAGGTCTCTGCCCCACCTCTCTACCTCTGCCAAGGACCTCTGATGAGTCCTGACTCATGAATGATGAGAGGGAATTCCCACTGCATCAAAGAATCATGGACAGAACAGGGAAGCAGCTGGGATATTAGCTGCCACCACGACTCAGGTAACAAGTGACTACCACTGATAGAGGACTTGGATGAATGAACTCAAGAGCTCACCCACAGCAAGTGTGTCAGTTGCTTGCTCTTATTGGCCCCAATTGATGTGGTGCAACCTTCTCCCACCAGGGTTTGGCCATCTTTAGAGGACAGAAGCAGAAGGGTAAAGTGTCTACAGTGGCATGGGTGTGGAAGTAAAAAAAAGAAGCATCTTGATCCAAGTGGGGCACCTTCTCAGAAGTAAAGCCAGCCTGTGGGCTCAGATAATTGGGCTCCTCCAGGGTGTGTGTGGATCCCAGGCAGGGCCCCCATGAGAATGGAAGGTTCTAGTTCTATGACCAGGGAGTCTTGCGTGAGGGGTTTCACTGGCCTCCAAACATTGGTCTCTGATAAGGGGCAGCTGGGCTGGATAACATCACTCTCAACTACCTGCTAGCACCTGCAGGTCCTGTGAGTTGGTTTCTCTTCTACCAGGAACTGGGGGCCTGTGCTTCATTCAAATAACCTTCACAAGCAGTAATATGGCATAATTATCACCCAGTTTTGAGACAAACCAACTAAACTTTAGAAAGGAAAGGAGGGAGGTCTAGTATTTCAGCTCTCTAGTATGTGCCAGGAATTAGGAGTTTTGTAACAACACTCATGCTCACTGGGTAACTCACCAAGGTCTGGGTGCTGAGTGCTACACATTCGTCACATGTCATCTCATTAAATCCTAACCACAACCCTAAGAGGCAGAGAGGGAGGAGGAACTGGGGCACAAATAGGTTCACTCCCTTGCTCAAGCTGGCGAATAGCAGAGCCAGGACTCCCATCTCAGAGACCCATGCTGAGCCATGATCTCAACTTTTGTGTTTTCCCATGTGTGTTTCTATCCAGTGGAGGAGGGCACATTGTTGAGCTGAACTGGCTCCTCTTACACAGGTGCTAAGAGAGCACACTGGTCTGTCTGACTCCACGGTCACCATGTCCCAACTCCAGGTCTTCCCCTGAGCTAAGTGTATCAACAATCGTCACAGGGGTGCACCAGAGCTCATATAGAGGATGGTGGGAGGAGTGCACAGGGACACATCTCTGATGGCAGGCAGGAGTGACCCTGAACACTCACTGCTCTCCCAAGAGACAATGGATAGACATCCAGATGGAAGAGATGCATGCTCCAGAGTGCCCATCTGAGAGGCCAATGGGAACAGACGCAGTTCCTGGAACAAGGTGTTCCTAACAGCACCACTCATGGAAGGTGCCAGTGGTTTTGTGCTTTTAGGATCAGGGCTGAATGGTCATGGGCAAAGCACAGGCAGAGCAATGGGTGTGGTGGAATGTGCTGCAAATAGGGCTTGGAGCCAATGCCCAAACCAGGGGGAGGACCAAGAGGGACAGCCCAAGGCTGATACTGCCACAACAAGTGCCTTAATCAGGGTCCCTGTCCCAGAGGCCAAGTAGGACCTGCAGCAGCAGAAAAGCTGTGGTCCAGGTCTTGTCCCCAGATGCAGGGGAATGACATCAGAGAGTCTTTGACACCATTTCCACCTTGGCATCCTGGCACAATGTCATCAACCCCATGTCTTTCTCCTGCCAGAGAGATTATTGAAAGAACAGGCCCAGATATCGAATTATTTAACTTCCATGAAGGAGAGACTCTTGTCCCATTTTACAAATGGGAGTGTCCAGGCTAAGAGAGGGAAGTGCCCATCTTGAGACCAGAGGATTGAATAAGACTCAGGACTGGAGAAATGAACCAGATGAGCCTTACACATCCATCTGAAGCACTCCTGAGGACAGGTGGTAACATGACCACCACCTGTATCTGTTTCATTGCTAAGTCCAAGTAAGGACCTCGTAACTAGAGTAAGAAACAAGGCCAGACAGTGGGACACTCAGCCTGGGCCTGGAAGACATATGGGGCATGGCATTGGAGGCTCCTCGACACAGGTACTGCATGGCCGAGGGCCCAAGGAGCCCATCCCCACTGTTCTCAGCTGCCTAGACCAGGCCTGGCAGCTTGGGCTGCTGACTCAAGCAGAACAAGGCAGTTGTTCGGTGCTCAACGTTTTCAGACAAAGTTGACTGCCGCTGGCAGGACTTCCATCAGGCAAGGCTCCTGGCTGTGTAAGTCTCCAGCCAGTGGCTCCCTGTGAACTCAAACATCTATCAGAGAAGGGGAATTGCAGCCTGGGTCATCCCAGGGCCTGCAGTTCCACCGCGATAGCTGTGAGTTACAGTCAAGGTGACTTGGTGCCCTTGTATTCCTGTGCCTTGGGATTTATGCCTTCACCAGTGAGAGGCCAGCTTTCCTGAACAATAACATATATGTTGTGTGTTTTTCAACAGGAAACATACAGACCCACTCCCAGAATACTCAAGGTCAAAACCCACGTTCTAAATAGCAAATGGCAACACATCCAAGGGGGCTGCCCAGCTCAGCTCCAACACTGCCCAGGGCCACAGGGAGATGCAAATTCGAATGGAGCCACTGATGTTTTCCACATTTCCCTCAGCCATGAAAAGCCGGGGCTCCTGCTTCAGCACGGAAGTGGTTGAAGGTGTGGGTGCAGCTGATGCTGTGAGATAGCTATGAGAACTTTCCTCTGTCTTCTGGTGTTGGGTTTTTAGCATTTTTCTGTAGGAAACCTCTATCTTCATGGAAAAATAGTGGTTAAGCAAGACAAAACATAACAAAAAACCCAGCTACTCAGCCTCCACTTTAAAGCACTCAGCTGCAGACTGGGGCTGGGAGCAGAAGGAGGGGTGCTGTCCAGAGCTGTACCAAGAGCTTGGACTCTGAGGCAGAAGGCCCAGGGTCGGCTTCTGGCTCTGTTGCTTGTAGGAGATGTAGTGCAGCCATCTCCCACCAGGGTTTGGCAACTTTCAGTGGACAGAGGCAGAAGCATGCTCACAGGTCAGGGTAAAAACGTCTACAGTGGCATGGGTGTGGATGGCATGGGTCAGCTTCACAGTGGCAGGTGTGCCATAGGACTGCTGCCACTGTAGTGGGGCCTCAGGGCACCCCTGCAGTCTAGAGGACCTCTATATCCCCTGATCTGCCCTTCCATAACAGCAGGGCCATGCCAGACCTACGCTTTATCTAAATCTGACTCAGCTATTAAGTCGCTTAGCGCTTCCTCTTGTTGTTTTTATAACTCTAAAAATAGCATGGGCACAAACCGCAAGTGCTGACTCGGGCTTAGCTTCCTGGAGTCTCCGAACACTGGCCTGGTCTCAGTGAGCTGTGATGGTCACCTCGGGCCAGGCCTGCTCTGTCCTTGAGTGCTCGAGAGCTCATGCACAGCCCTGCACGGGAATACACAGCACACACCAAGATGCAGACCTACCCAGAGCACAACAATTTCAGATATACATACACAAGTATACAATTACACATCCACACACAGACACACACACAGGGTCCCAGCACGGGAATACACAGCACACATACATCCTCAGAGCACACATAGTCCACCCCCACACACATACATGCAAAAACACGCAGGAATACATTCACACACATCCACACTCATCCACATGGACACACAAGCACATTCCTACACAGACACACACAAACACCTGCACACATACACAGTGTTTCCCATGTGGAATTCTCACAGGCCTTCTACGAAGGTGTCACCAACAGGAAACACAGCAGGGAGAGGGGCTGTCTCCATGTGAAGCTTGGCCACCCCGAGGGGCATCTGTGAGCAGAGCAGTGACTTTGGGCAGACTAAGGAGCTGTGGGCCCACCTGTGCTCTCACACCTCTCAACTCCTCAGCCCCCTGCAAGTGAGGCTTTTTGGAGTGAGGAGCACTCAGAGGAATGGGCAAGGGCAGGTGTCTCAAGCTGTACCCCACATTGAGCTTCCCCCCCAGGAATTACTGTGTGGAACCAATAACTAGCTCCCACAAAACCCTCATGGGGGGCCCTCCTGTGAGGGCTGAGCATCAGAATCAGCCCACAAGAAGGGCACTGGAACAGATTTTTGGGGTGACGAGACTCATGCTAGGGGGCAGGAGTGGAGGAAAACTTGGACTGCAGCCAGTGGGCTCCCTGGCTCCATGTTCCGGCCACTGTGTGTCTCCATGGTGAATATGGCCATCGTCCCTCTCTGTCCCTGTGTGAAGGGGAGGCACAGGCAACCGGGGCAGGCCAACAGTTCTGCCTGTTACCACTTGGCTGTTTTCCATTGTCTCCCAGAGCATGGGGGGTCCTGGTCTATAAAGGGAACATTATGGTAAAAGGTCACAGGGCAGATGGGCAAAACACCCAGTGGTGGTAGACACTTGGGGACAGTTCCTTGTAATTAGCAGTAGGTATAATGTCAACCAAGGTTTAACTTCCATGGTAACTTATCCTGGCCTGAAATTTCACTCAACTAAGCCCGTCAGTGCAAACTAGGCTGAGCCCGTTAATGTCCACCCAGGAGAGCAGTGTAAGCACCCAGGTCTTGGACTGTTGGGTATCTAGAACACCTGCCTAGCTCTGGTCCAATGCAGTGGCCATACATGGGACTTTTTTGGCTGTCATGATCTAGGTCATGATGAATGATAAGGTAAGGATTAGACAGGAAGGATCTCTCTCCCAGTTAAATTAAAGCATGTGACTGAGTTGCTGAGATAACTCAATGAACTCTAATTTATACTCAAGTTCATGTCCATGTTAGTATTCTCTTGAATGATTTCTACACTGGAATCATCTTTTCTTGACTTAAGAGTTTGCCTCTGATTTGTAACACTTCGGTTTTGACAACATTCAGGCTGGCATGATGACTGATAGATCTTGAAGCTCTGAATTAGGGCACAAGAGAACACTTCTTCCTGCTCTCTGGAGCTGGTCCCACCCAGTGTTACTCAGTGAGAGGCCATGGAACGTGGGTGAGTAAAGCAAAGGTCCAACAAGAGCTCAATGCATGTCTCTCATATGGGAAGTGGCGACCTGAGCCATTGAGGCAGCTACTTGTACCACCCAGCATGCATTCAATAAGAAACTGGGATTTGAGAAGAGCTAGGAACTCAGGCCCAGGGATTCTGGGCTTCCCAGTGGGCAGCTCAACTTCTGCACTGAACACCCACTGCTACTCTGTGTTAAAAGACACTGAAACATGGACAGGCATTTAGCAGAGCACTGAAGCCAGCAATGGAATGCCTTCATCTCACACTAGCATGCCTGGGTTTGAGCACTAGCTTTCCTTTCTTTTCCAGCTGTGTGCTAATGTATAACTTGGGAAGGAAGGCTCAAGTACTTGGGTCCCAGATGCCTACACAGGAGACCTGGAATGTCTTCCTGGCTTCCAGTTTCAGCTGCTGTGGGCATCTGGGAAGTGGACCATCACACGGGAGCTCTCTCTTTGCTTTTTAAAGAAAGAAAAAAAACAAAGTGTAATGAATTTGAAGAAGAATCCACTCTCAGGCACTTTGATACACACTGGCAGTTGTCCTGCAGGCACCTAACACGGAACTCTTGCTTAGGTTGCCTCACGGAAACACCCACAGCCTGTCTGGGAAATAAGAACTAATATCACACAATATACTGCTTACTTAACCATTCCTTTGTGTATGGGCCAGAAGTGTACGTAAGAAGTATTTGGAGCAGACTCAGCAAAGAGTGACAAAGAGGTTTAAGCTTAGATGGATTGGAAACTGGACTTGCCGGCCCCAGGGTGCCCTCCATGCTGCCATGCTGCCTCAGTCCACGACAGGTGTCAAAGGAGAGAGAGCTGACCTGGCTCCTGCCCTGTGGCCTGCCCTCCTCCACGTCTCCTTAATTAGTCCAACCTTACCAATTCCCAGGACAAGGTGAACAAATTGATAGGTGGGTTTTATTGGCATTTTATACTTTTTAGGAAAGTTTAAATTTCCTCCAGTGATTGATACTAAATTTCCTCTAGTGGTTGATATTAAATTTCTAATTAGAAAACATTTAAATTACATTAAAACAATGAACTAAAATGAAACTGACTCCTATCAAAAGAACACTTGCTGATTCTGCTAGCCTTGTAGTTCAGACTCCCTGGGAGACTAGGTGGGAGCCCTGGGTGCCTTTAGAAGTGAAACAGAATGCCTTTTCGCAGCATTCAAAGTAAACATAGCAGCACAAGAATGCACAGCGAGAAATATAGGTGAGCAAGACAAAATTAAGTTAGCATGAAATGCAGGCAGAGCTGGGGTAGATGCTGCCAGTCTCCTGACTGTGAGTGTGTATGCCAGTGCACATGTGCTTAAATATTTATATTTAGGAAATAAGTGACATCATATTATTTTTGAACCTTTCTCACCCACTGAGCAGTCTATTGTGACTGTCACTCTGTTCTATGTATCCTTTTCAAGGTTTTTGCTTAAAATACTCACATGCTAAGTTGGACACAAATGTCCATAGCAGCATTATTCATAATTGCTAATAGGTGAAAATACCCCAAGTGCCCATCTAATGACACCCGGATCAGGAACAAACACGGCCTGTCCATATGAAGGATCATTATTCTGCAACATTTTCTTCAGAGAAGTATCTATTCTGATCCTTTGTTTTTAACATTGAATTGTTTGTCTCGCTGTTATTGAGTTAGCCAGAAATCCCTTATCAGAGCCACGATTGCCATTTTTTTTTTCACCCAGGTTGTGGGCCACCTTCTCACTTACAGATACCATTTACAGCACAGATACTTTTCATATTGACAAGGTCCAATCCATCCATTTTTCCCCCCTCTGGCCAGTTGTGTTTTTTGTGTTGTAAAACCTTTGCCTTACCCAAGGTCTGAGAGCCTTGCCTTGCATTCGATAGAAACCTATTTCTCATGCACTCTTTGAGTAACCAGGTTCTGCCTACTTGCCCTACAGAAACACTGAGCCATCATGTATTTCCATTTGCAAACTCAAGTTCCCCACTAGTTGCAGGGGAGAAGGAGGAAGGGGAAACACGAAGTTGTGCAGTAGCCTGGCGTGTATTAGCAGTTTACAGATGGCCGTCTTCTAAGCAGGACAATGATTGTACCATTTCCTTAAAGAATGGCAGAGTCTCAAAGAGAGTGCCCACCTTGTTCCCAATCAAGCCCTGTTGGCAGGCTGTTCTGTCCCCAAGGCTACTACCCCACTTGGCCTCTGCCTGCCAGACAGAAAATTGTACCACCTCCCTTCTCCAGCCTTCTCTGGCCATGCAGAGGGGCCAGGCAGCGGTGGCTGTGGCCTTCAGAATGGACCGTGCACCTGACGCACCCCTCCTCCGGGTCTTGTCAATGGCAAAATGCCTTTTTCCATCTGTCACAAACTTGATGTCTAATTGCCTCCCTCACCTTCTGGCAGTCGGAAGCCATTTAAATGCTTGGCACAGAAACATTACTGATTTCCAAGTGAAGGTGTCAAATTTTAGAACTGACACCATGAGTGACAGCTGAGGCCATTGCTGCCTCTTACTGAAGGAGGAATCTGAAACGTGGGCCCAGTGTCTCCACTCGGTACACTTCATATATACGTAGGGCTCTGTGTCTCCCAGTCAACTGTTTCTCTATTGTTCCGTGGACGAAGGGGCTGCCACCGAGTCAGGATTGAGCAGTCCCCATGAGCAGGACCTTCTCTTCCAACTACCTTGCTTTATTTGTCCCCACCAACTTTATTTCCTGCTGTCTTCTTCCCTTTCCCAATAAACACACTGGTGGTAGAAAATGCCCACTGTTCTGTACAGGAGCACATGGTGTGAACAGACAATTAAGAAGGTACGAAGGGAATGGCAGAGCAGATGCCCTCTCAGGCAGGACAGGTCCACAAAGAGGCAAGACCTAGCCAAGCCACTCGCCACTCCACGCAGACTGAGTGGGGAGCTGAACCTAGAGGCAAGAGTCGTGGGATATAGAGGGGCTTTCTGAGGAGGCACTGGCCTGGCTGAAGGCTGGAGGGTGGCCTGAGCAGGCTTCCAGGGACCATGGGCAGGAGCTGCAGGGAAATGCAGCTGTGTGTGTGTGTGTGTGTGTAAGCATGAGTGCTGGAATTAGGTGTGGAATTCAGAGGGCTCCCTCCTGCTGCCACCAGGGGCTGATGGCTGCAGAGAAGGCTGGCCTGGGAAGCAACTGTGCATGTCACAGTTCCAACACCCTGACCATCAAGAGACCTCAGTGATTGGCTTTGGGGTTCCTGGGGACAAGGTATCCAATGAAGCACCTGTCCCCAGGTCCCTGGCCTAGCCTGCCTTAACATCTTGTCTGCAGGCCCAAGGCCACACCTGCCCTCCCATCCCACCCTATGCACCCTGGTGTGTCCTAGTGCACCCAGCATTTCAGCTGTGGCGCCTACTTCCACCCGTTGGGTTCATGGTCCAGGCCCCAGCCTCATGAGGCTAGCCCTGACAGCTCCTGGACCCTTGATTCAAGCAGACCCTCCCTCCAAATTTCTCTGCTGACTCTCGCATTTCTATAAACTCCATGTAGCACTCACAGCTAGACACCTGAGCCTGCTCAGGTTCTGGAATCCATACCACACTGCTTCTGACACCATCTTCTTCAAATTTGTTAAGTGAACACTAGCATAGAATATTATTTTTATAGTGACACAGAAAAAAAAGGTCTAGCAGGAGCTGCCGGATTAGAGAAATCCTGCTGAATTCAGCACCAACTACTTGGTAACTGGCTTCATTTTTTGGGTTCCAGTTTTCCTATCTGTCAAATGGGTACCTAATGGGGCCAGGGTGTGGCATACACTCTTACCAGATGTATATTATTAGAAAAGCCTTCCAAAGTACCAAAGCCTCATTTCCCTCAAATGCAAAGTAAGGCAAGAAGAATATTTCCCTAGCCATTTGCTGAGATAGACAGGGCGTGCCAAATGCCTACTTACGTACGTCAGATTTCCAACAGTGACAGCCGCTAAAATCCCAACTGATGCCCCCAAGAGATTTTATACAATTAGATAGCAGATCCAAACAATTCTTCATAGCCCATCAAACACGGTGCGGTGTCAAGTATCAGCTATCGTACTGTTAGCATCAAGATAAAATTAAAGTAGTGAGATGTTCTCCAGATATGGCTGTGTGATTGTACCCGCCTGCCTCTGCCCCCCATGCTGACCCCTGCTGGGTGGCCTGGCTCAGTGCTTACTGAATGGATACCTGTTCATAACTTCACACCCAACGTAGGGCTGGTTTTTAACTGAGGTCACCACTTGAAATGACATCAAGACCAGCTTCCTGTGCATTCATCCTCTGATAAGCACAAGACAATCTGGGCTTTAGAAGGAGGCGTGTCTCATCCCAGCAGTAAAGCATCCCAGGACGGGGTGCTAGCGGGGCTTCAACAGGAGCTTACATAATTTTGTTACAGATTTGCGTGCGTCTTGTGGTGCTCAAGTCCATCGCTGGAGTGCTGGGTGAGTCTTGTTGTGGGTGTCACTGTTGCAGATGAGAATGCCCGCAGAGCCGTTAGGAGGCCTGCCTGGCTGCTGGGTAGGCTGGTTGCAGAGGCCTTATCGTGAACGTGCACATGGGGCTGCCTTGGCTGTGGTTCTCTTATCAGGAAAATTCCACCAGTGTCTGTGACTCAGGAAGGAATCAGGTGTTAGAGCCTCAAGGAAACTTGTGCTCCTAGGAGGGCTGGGGAGGGAGTTCCTTCTTGCACACGGGCTCCCTTGGTCTCTCACTTCCTTTCTGTACATGTGTATCTGCAGGCTGCTCACTGGCACCTGTTCCCTGCCTCCTAGGGGCCCACAGTTTCTGTAATTCAGACCTGCAGATGTGCAGGGCAGGGAGGTGCCAATACTGCTTTGAAATGATGCTGGTGTGGTTCTGACACCATCCTCCACTGCTATGCCCCTGACTTCCTCAGAAAGACTGGCACACTGCCCTTAAGCCAAGCACCCAAGGCCGCTGCAACCACTGCCCGGATGATCCGCTGTGGACTGGCGCCAAGGGAAGCTGAAGACGGGATGGTTCAAGTTCCTCGTTAAGGTGGCTCTGTTTTCTGACTTTTGTGCCTCTGTTGAGTCATGGTCTTGCATTGGGCATGCATCAAACCATTCATGGGAGCACAGCAAGAAAACTCTAGAGGATTTCCTTATAAATATCACTTGAGAAATCTTATCAGTCAACAGTAATTTTCATCATTATAGTTGAGTCATATGTGTCTACCATTACTCATTCAATATGAATCCATGGGGCGTGCTTACATGAAATTTTCTTGCTATTGGGAAACACGATCAGGAATTGGAAATGACCCGACAGGCGACCACAGGAAGCCCTTCCCGGAGGAGGCTGCAGGGAAGTGTCAAGCCAGGACGTCACTGTAGATGTGGTTTCTGCTCTACTGAGAGCCATCAAAGTGGGCAGCAAGCCTCCTCACCCCGGAACAGGTGCAGGTGCTGTGGCAATGGCTAAGCTTCAGGCACAGGACACTGACACTGCTGGCCTTCATCCATGGATGCCACATGACATATGCTATGGGCAGTTCTGGATTGTGGGCCTTTGTGCAAAGGACAAGAGTGAGGGGCCAGAGCAGGGCTAGGGTTTAGGAAGCACAATCCTTTCGCCAGATCCTGATTCAGGAGGATGAAAGGACTAAGTCTGGGATGGTCTTAAGCAGAGACTCCCCCCTGACCCTGGCTGGTCCTCAAATGGGAGAAACAATTCTATTCCAGGTCAGTGAACTCAAACTTGGGAGAGCCTGCCCATCAGCAGACCGGAGGAAGGAACGTGGGAGGAATCAACACACATGCTAAGAGCAGCAGGGCTGTGGTGGCAGAAAGCAAAAAAAGAATTAGAGCAGGTCCATTTATTGGCCCATTCTGGTGGATCTGAAAGGGGCAGAGAGAAGACAAGATGGGCTGACCATGCCGGGTAGAATGCAGATAAAGCACAATGGAAGTCATCTTGTAATGGAAAGAATGGAAAAGACACAGTGAACACCCCAGCTAGCACTCCACCTTGTGCTCACCTCCCACCCTCTGTCAAGCCTTAGGTTTGCTGTAGCAACACCAGCATCACCTTTGGTCTTCCCTGGAAGCCCCACCCCATCATGGCAGTCATGCCTAGCACCTATTGGACTTACGCTGAACTCTCAGACATCAGGACATCGGTCATCAGCACCTTGACTTCCCCTAGTGCCCTGCGGCTCAGCCTCGTGGCTCCTCCATGGGAGCTACTAAACTAATACACGCATAAGAGTTTCTAGATTCCAGAAAATAGGAGGGTCTGTGGATCAGCACAGCCACAGGAAATTGGTAAGAAGGCCAAGTTTCAAAAGAATGCAGCTGGGTCCTGCTTGGAGAGTTTCACAGCATCCGGAAAACCTGCTGACCTCCTCCTCCAGCCGCTCAAGGCTGAGGACACCCTGCCTCCCCCGAAGTGCAGGCCCTGGGTTTAGGTTGAGCAACGGCGGAAGAGAACTGCTCTAGCAAATCAACCTACTTGTGCAACTCTGTGCAGGAGCAGGAAATGGCAAAACATGAGCATCCACTTTTGTTTTGGAGAACACTACCATGCCAAGGGGCCTCCCGGGAATCTGGTGAGCACGCATTCAGATCCCGCTCCCAACCCACTGAAAGGTTCAGCTCTTCTGACTTTGGAGATGGCTCGCTAAACAGGGGCTCTTCTCTCCCCAAAGTGGTCTCCTCACTTACTGTCTTCCATTTGGGTGAAAAGTCAATTTTCACAAGTTATCTCTTTGTTCAGAAGACCCAGCCTTCTTCTTACTTATTCAATGGCTACTTGGGGCTTTTCACTTTGGGGCTGGGCTCTGTGGGTTTGCTTGAAGCACAGCCTGCTTTTCCAGGCTTATGTCCTCCACATCCCCATTGGAAAATGCAAGAGCGACTTCCATGTTCATACACACACCTTAATCCCACAATTACCATGGCCGAGTCATGTTACTACGGGGAAAGATTCGGTAACCTGTGCAAGGCCAACAGCTTCCGGGTAACCTGAGTCCTCACCTTGCCCTAAGACAGGTGTCCTAGCCCTGTGGTGTGGTTAAAACCTGAGGGAGCTCAGCCAGGGCAGGGGGTGATCCCTTCTCCAGGGGCAGCTCTGGTCATGGTTGTAGACCAGGGGAGCGCTGGATGGGGCCTTTATGCTGTGTGCTTTCAGTGGTAGGATGCGGAGAGTAAAGTGCTTGTTGAAGAGAACCTAAGTCCCCATGGGGGAGGAGGCCCAGAGTTCTTGAATGATGACACTGTCCTCAGAACACGCAGGGTGAGCATCGAACGCCAAGAGAAGGAGTGAGGTTCGCCCTGTGGATGACAAGTCCTGGCCAAGGGCTATCAGAGAATGGCAGGAGTGCCTGAGCCTTGCCTGGGGAACCAGGCCTTAAACAGGGAAGCGCTGAGCATGGAGGAAGTGGATGGCGATGTGAAGGCTCCATGAGATGCTGGTTTTAGCATATAACCTCGAGGGCTGGACTCAGTACACTCACCAGCCTGGTGACACAGGAAATTAAACACTGGGCGGTTTCTCCAGGTGAAATTTAGACACAGACAACAACTAAGGAACACAAAACCCATCGGCAAGAGCCAGCTGTCTTTGCTGGTGGTTCTCAGATGTTTGTTTCCTCATCCATTCTCTCCACTGCTTCACCACAGCAAGCCACGTAGGGCTGGGATGCTGCCAATATTGGTCCATGCTATCTATACACCTGGACCAAGCAGGGCTTATTCATTACACTCGTGCCACGGGAGGCTGAACTGTCTTGGAAAGCACTTGACTTCTCCAACCTGGAATCCCGCCAGGACGGAAGCTGGAGAAATGAGCCTCTGGTGGCTGCAGTCAGGAACACTCATCAGCCTCGGCCTGGCTCTGATGACTTCAAGTGCATAAAGCTGGTTGTTCCCCCAGGGAGCTGTTCTGTGTTAATGAAGGGGATGAGCCGTGCTCAGGCCTAACTGAGCGACCCCCAACCCTGTGCAGGCTGGCGTCTTGACCATCTGCCTCTGACCATTCGTTGGAGCCCTCATTCCTAATTAATTTATTTACCAAGCCCTGCGGAAATCAGCTGCTTCCTGCGCACATGGTCCTGGGGGTCTGTGAGCCCCAGAGCCTGACCTCATGATCATCTCCTGGCAGGTGCAGTGGGGGCTGGCTGAGTCCATACTGACACTTGAGCTCCTCAGGAGTGGCATTGCCTGCCACGTGTCTGTGTCTTTCTTCTTGGGTTCACTGAGGATGTCAATGACCTTGAACAACCACCACCCTGCTGGGAAGGAATCCAACCTCGTCCTGCCACACTTTAGTGTGGGTTTCCCATGGAACTGGGAACCCTGGGGTTCACCCTGTCTCCTGTCCTGGCTCTTTTCTTGCTTCCTTCCTGTACATCCCAGGATTTTGTCATCTGTCTTATTCCTCTACTAGGTTGTAAACTGCTCAAGTGCGGGGAGGGACAAAGCCCTCTCTGAATGTATAGATTCCCAAATCTGTCCTCCAGTGCAGCATACACAAGGGGGATGTCTGCTGCACTGCACAGCCTAACACACACAGCAGATGTGGTTGGGGGTAGGGTTTGGCAAAGGAGGAAGCAGAGCAATTGGCTGTGAACTCCTTGAAGACAGGCCTGGCCCAGTTTGGGGTGGAGTGTGTCTTGAGTAGGTGCAAGTGCAGGCACAGTCACCCAGGGAAGCACACAAGCTTCACTGAGAGGACACTGGAGCATGTCTGAGCTCAGTCATGGGTCAGGAGAGAAAGTTGCATACACTCTGAGGGGGTGGCACGGGAGATGGACGGCTGGAACAGTTAGGCGCTCTGAGGTGTGGAAGAAAAACAACAGGTTCCCCCACCCTCCTCGTTGGGACCCCTGACCTCCCTTGGGCCTTGGCCGCTTTGTGCTAAGTGGCCTACAATTCATGCCTCTGAAAACTGCCCTTCATTGAGGAGGCTGTGTCCTTGCTGCCCTGACAGCTCCCGGTGCTTGCCTGTGTGACCAGGCCATGCATTTCCTCTTCCTCTGTGCCGGAGGACAGGGAAGTCTGGCCAGGCAGAGAGCCAGCCCAAGGAGCTTTGTTGCTTCCTTCTGCCATGTGTATGGGGAAGCACAGTGTGGCTAGCTGCAGACTAAGTTGCTGTAAGTTGGTTCCAGGAGCCTCCATGGCCTGTGACAGACCATGCTCAGGTGCCTCCTCTCTTGGGTGCTCCTAGTCCCTCCATGGGATGGGTGCACACCTGCTCCCCAGGACACACTGGATAACATCTAGGACATTTTTGATTGTCATGACTTGATTGCAGGGGAAGGGCTGGAGTGGGATGCTCTTGGGTCAAGTTCAGGGATGCTGATCATTATTGACTGCACAGGGAAGGCTCCCATAGCCTGGCCCAGTTTCTCTCTCTCTCTCTCTCTCTCTCACACACACACACACACACACACACACACACACACACGCACTCACGCTAGACCACAGTAGCCCAAACTGAGACTGGTAACCCCTTGAGATTCCTTGGAAATGGCAGCTGACAACCTGAGCCACCTGACAGCATGGCCCACAATAGGAGCCAGTGGCAGCACAGGGTTCACCTGCTCTGTGAGCCACAGTCCCAAGTTCTCACCTCCATCTAAGCCCTGCTCTGGTCACAGTTTACAGCTTAAGGAACTTTTCTCAAACCTCCTGTCCTTCCTTCACAGTTACCCAGGAGGTGAGAGAAAGCTCCCAAAACAGTGCATGGTGGGGGGCACTGGCAGCAGCCCCTGGTCATTTGGTGACTCACCCTGGAAATGGGCAGCATGGAGACCTGGGCTCTGGCTCCTGGCCTCTTGCTCTTCAGTAGCTCCTCCTGGAAGGGGACCCACACCAGGCACCCTCCCGATGGCACTTCTCCTCCTCTCGGTCTGAGCCTGTCCCCCTCGCCTCCAGGGCTGGCTTAACCAGTGGCATGCCCTGAGGCTGGCTCCTTCTCCTCCTCAGCTCAGGGACACATGAGAGAGAGAGAGAGAGAGAGAGCAAGTGAGCGAGATAGAGTGAGAGAGCAGCCTGTAGGAACTCCTCTGGCCCCTGTGCCTTGCTCTGCATGATTTCTTAGCAGTGCATTTTTGACATGTGACTCCCCCCAGAGAAGGTCAATAGGTGTATGGCCAGCTTTCATTCATGGCTTCTCAATAAAGCTTAGCGGAAAGGGTGGTGTGCGGGAACGGGTCCTGGAAGTAACCGAGAGTACCCAGGGCTCCGGACTGCTGAAATGAGAGAGTGAGCCAACAGGGCGCTCTTTCTGGGCTTGCGTCCTAGACCCTGAGTGCATCTGAGGGGAGTGCCACTTCCGCCGTACTCCATCTCCACGCTATTTCCCCTCCCCGCTTCCCGGTGCGCTCTTTGCACAGTGGTTTTGACACCTGTCTACTGAGAAAGCCTCTCTTGAGCACAGCATTTCTTCTAGATTTAGACACAGCCTTGGCGTTTGTAATTCATCTAGGCAAACTGCACCAAGTGAGATTTCCAAATGACTGTCCTGGGTACATGCCGGTGTTTTGGGGTGGGGTGGGGATTCTTGGAGGACCACCCCAGCAAGGTCGGTCAGCATTCCCAGCCCAGGAAGGCAGCTCCCAGAGGAATCCTGGAGCCAGCATGCTAGAAACTTCCACCTCTTCTACCAATAAGCTTTCAGGTCCTGCCTATCTGGGGTTCCTTGTTTCAGATTCACACAGTACAAATAGGAAAGGTTTATACATATATCCCTACATATATATGAATGCAAGGTGTATTTTGTGACATAGGATTTGCTGAAAGAGAAGAACAACTTACACCTTATGTGTATGTCCTTTGAAAAATCAGTGGAAAAATAAAATTAAAAGATAAGTGTATTTTGATGCAAAATATTGAAAGTTCTGCATAGCTTTTTTTCAATATTTATTTTCTATCAGCTTTGGGTATGTACAGATTTCAAAGTATTTTGCACTACAATAAACTTATCTTTTAATTCCAATTCTCACCAACTTCTTTGAAGTGCCTGCAAGGGCCCTTCACCCAGATTCACCCCAAGGTCACCCTGCACCAAGGCTGGGTGCTGTCTTGTTCCCCAGTCTCGGCGTGCACGTTGTGGTGTGTGAACCCCTGAAGAGCTAGCACCAAAGGCGACAGCGGACCCCAGGACACCTCAGGCCCTGTCCCTCCACGAACTGGAGCCTCAGAGTCACAGTGCCACCAGCACATCCCAGAGCATGGCCAGCAACGCACCCCAGCCAATGCATCCCTCCAGCCGCGCTCCCCCCAGCCCAGGGTGTCTTTCCTAGGATACAGTCCAGCCCACAGGCTGCGTGGGTTGCTCTGTGCTTTTAGGCCAGCATCTGCCGGGCTAGGTGCAAAAGGGGAGGACTACCTGTTATTCCTAAAGTTTCTAGTTTCTTTTGGTCATGATCAAGCAGAGGTCGCTGTTGCCAGGCTGTGCCAAGTCTCTCATACTCATGGAGGGTACAGCCAGCACCAGGGACACAGACAATGTCACAGCTGGGAAACTGAGAAAAGAGAAGCTGTGGCTCTAAGCCTCAGGCCAGGGTCAGGCAGAGGGGAGGACAGGCACAGCAGATGGCTCCAGAAACACATACATGCACAGCCTCAGCTCCATGGGCCCTTCAGTTAGAGAGAGAGGACCAGTTTCTCCAGGCCCTGGCTACGTGGAGGCGAGCTGCCACCTTCCTGGGGATGCGTGAGAACCCCGATGAAGGGCCTGTTTTCTCCATCTTTGCAGACAGAAGCCTGCTCCTCCGTGTGGTCACTGAAAACAGGAACCTGCCCTGCAGCAAGTGCTTGCCTTCCTTGTTTCTGGCAGAGGAAGTGTGCAGTTTGAGCTCTGACAGCGCTGCCTGCTAGCATGGGCGGCTCCTGCACATCCGCGGGAGGTCCCGCTGCCGCCACTGCCTGCTCATTCCCCGCGCAGCAGCAGCAGCTGATGGCCAGGCCGTGAGGCGCCAGGGGCCTCGCCAGCCCCTCTGCAGCTGACTCCCCGAGGGAGGCCAGGCCTCAGCAGGTATCTTGGGGGGATGTGGCAGGGAAAGACTTGGGGAACTTTGCTGAGGCACAGCAGGCAGGATGGACTTTCTGGAGTCTGGAGCCTCTGAGGACACAAAGGAGAAGCTCAGTCTATAGCCTGTGTCCTGCACAGGGCAGCTGCTCTGCAAATGGCTGAGGCCTCAGGCTGTGCAAAGAAGGACCAGGGATTTGCACAGGCCTGTTGCTAACCAGGGAAGTTATTATTATTATTATTACTATTATTATTAGTTATTATTTTATGTTTGCTAAATAGCAGTCTTTGAGGGAAATTAGGACTTGCCACCAGTCTCCTTAGCTGTGTGACCTTGGGGAAGGCACCGAGATCTCTCTGGGCCTTCATTTTTACCATCTGTAAAATGGGAAAGCAGTACCTAATTCGCACAGCCACTGGTGGGTTAAATGTACTAAGGTGTGCTGGCTGCCAAGCTCACTTTCAGACGCGCAGTGTGGGCTCAGGGAATGTTGCCGCCCTGGGGTGCTGACACCCCAGGCACGTGGAGCACAGGTGGCTGAGCAGCCGGAGTGGGGTCATTTGGAGTCTGTGCAGCACTACTGGGGAGAGCCACAGGTCACTTGCTCTCATGGAAGTAAGGGTGTGGGCAGTGTGTGTGTGTGTGTGTGTGTGTGTGTGTATGGGGAGCCTTGGGGGAGGTGTGGATTAGAGAGACCCATGGGGGAAGTGCACACATTCCAAAAGCCCACTGGAATTGGAAGAGATGGGAGAGGCATACTACTCTGTAAGGAATGTGGCATGTGACATGATCCTTTGGGTACCCACACGCTTCGGTGCCTGTGTCAGGGGATGACTTGCTTGGGCTGTGGTGTCAGGATGTCCTTAGTTGGAGCCATGTCTGGAGTCATGAACAAATGCCCCTCCCCTCCTCCTGAGTGATAGAGGGGGAGACTGGAGGAAAAGTGACTTGCCTGCAGTGTTCAGAACCATCCTGTGTGGCTGTTGTTTGGGTAAGAAAATGAGGATCTGAGAGGTGGGTGGCTCCCAAGCAGCCTAGCTGGTGGGAGACAGAGGCAGGGAGAGGCTCCCAGGGGCTGAAACAGGTGAACCACAGAGGCCAGGGTCTGCAGCTTACTCTGCACCCCAGCAGCAACGCACCCTGTTGGCTGTGAGCTCCTGCTCTGCTCCAGCTACAGTAGCTGCCCTGCAAGGCAAGTGAACTAGGCTGTGGCCCTCTGGGAACAAACACGTAAGCCCAGATGAACACTCTGGCAAACTCTGTTGCAATGGATACGCTCCAGTTAGAAGAACGCGAGTCTAGGGCAGTTAACATGCCCAGGAGTCAAAATCTCCAGAGGCGATGCAAGGCCTGTGGGCTGGGCACCCAGACTACGCTGAGCCCCAAGCGTCCGACACAGCTCTGGGAATCTATGTGTCAGGGGGTGTCAGAATGTCTAGTTCAGCTTTCCAAGTGGGCCACTGATGAGTGTCAGTCTTGCCCCCGCCCCCTTGTGCACTGAAAAGAAATTCATATTGTGATAAGTGTGAGGCAGTGGCTCCAGGTGTCAACCCTAAGAGGACTATTGCTCACTAGGCACTCTGCTGTGCCTCAGCAAGGACTGTTAACCAGCAGGGGGCGCACACAATTGGTTCAATGGCCAAGCTACTGAGCTGGCAGCCCTTTGTCTCCAGCTGGCCAAAAGCATGGTTTGGTTGCTCCTTCATCTGATACAAACAGAGCAAATACGAGGTAGCAGTGGTGGGGGGCAGGGAGAATTGTGTACCAGCCACCTGAGGCCCTTTTCTTAAGACAGAGGAAACTGTCCCACTCTGAGCTGTGGGAGCTGGCAGCACACTCCTGAGACAAGTGTGCCTGTCTTAAAGACGTAGGCAACACTGGATCTGGCATACCCTGTTGGCTTCCTGCAGTGACCAAGGCTGGTGGGTTCTCATTTTGCACCTGCCACACAGCAGGACTCCCTCTCCCTAGTTCTTTCTCAGAGAGGTTGGAACAGAAAGAACAGAAGGGGTCATTAAGCGTTTACGCTGTGTCCTAGGAAAGTTTCCATTGTGTCATGGGTGCCGCCCGAGAGCCCCGCTGGACATGTACGTATCTGTCTGTCTGTCCGGCCTTTTGATGCATACACACTGAAGCTGTTCCACAAGATGGACTTCCCCACTGCCTGTCCCCACTAAATGTCTGAAGGAACAAAGAACAGCCTGCGTCGACCACTTCCTCCCATCAAGGCACCACTAAAGAAGGGGGTAGCATTTGATGATGATAACCCCAGCCATAGACAGAATGGGGGAGTGGTGCAGGCTCGGGGGCTCACCAGGTCTCACACAGCTTCCCATGGCCTGTCCGTGCAGGCAGACTGATCACTGTGCACAAGATGGTCATGACCCAGACCCCCTCCTGCCTGCACTATGTGAGCCATTGTTTTTTATTACATACATCACAGTCATCCGACCCGATGGACTGCGTGCAACGATGGGAACCAGGCAAGGTTTCCCGCTACAGAGTCGAGTCAACACAGACACCGACCTTGGAAAGCTATCCTGGAGAGGGGGTGGTCCCTAAACCCTCCATGAAATAAGCACAAGAAGACAGATGCCACAGGGGATGACAGAGAGCTTAGGGACAAAGATGCGAGGGGCAGCTGGCGCTGTTCCCAAAATCAGGTTCACTCAATTTGCCCACAAGCCCTGGGAGGGCGTAGTACACTGACCCAACTTACAGACCCACCCCAGCAGCAGTGCTGGCTCCCTAAGGCGTTGGGCAGGAGGCATGGCAGCCTAAAAAAGAAATAGCACCTGCCACCAGAAGCAATGAACACCAGCCTGGGGTGGGGAGCTCATTCAAGAGACCAAGGCCTGGTACAATGAATGCTTGAGGATCCTGGCTGGATTGGGGGAACAGCATCTGTGTGACTGACGTGACTCAGGCTGGGTGGGACTCAAAGCCTGCATATGCTGGCTGGGGCCAAGCCCCAATTCCACCTTATAGGTGAGCTTACGAGTAACACTGGTGATTCACGCAGATGCATGCAAAGCACAGCTCAGCTTGCTGGGAAGTGTGATGCAACCGACAGCAAGGCCTTTCCAGTGTTTGGGGATATTTAAACGTCCCTGGGGGAGAGCTCCAGTTGCTCCCTCCTCTCCAGAACTTGCGTTTCCCAAACACCCAGATCTGAAATGACAGGTCCCATGCTGGAACCTCTGTTCTCCCATTCTGTGTAATTACTGGTATCAAAGTGAGGGTCTTTGCAGTTGTTATTGTCGTTGTCTGTGTTTGTCTTGTCAGCAGAATTTCAGGGTATGTCGATATCAGGGGCCTAAACACCATTTGGAACATGGTCTTTGTTGGACAATGTGCTCTGCATCCAACAGGATCCCTGACCATGTGGAACTCTATCTCCCTGCTTGCTCTGCCCCCCTAGGTGGTAGAGACATTAAGGGAGAGGAGCAAAGTCCCATGTCAACAATGGCCCTCCATGTCCACCTCTGCCCACCAGGTCTCCCTCACTGCACCCCTTCCCCGTGTCGGGGTCACTGAGGCAGATGCACCACCAGAGGCCTGAGCCACAGGGACTCTGACATGCCTAGATTTCAACCCCTGCTCTCACTGATCTTATTGTGAAAAACCCAGCAAGGCAGGTGCGGCAACAGCCATAAAAGCCTCCAAAGCACAACTAGCAACCAAGAGGAGCAATTCAGGACTTAATAAAGTGTGAAACTGACAGCCTTCCTGGCAGTGAGCGACCCCACATCATCTTCCCATGGCATCTTAGAATGACCAGAAAGTGACCTCCAGGACGATTCCATCCTAATCTGGTCTCAGGTTAAAGCTCACCTCTGTTAGCCTGGGAACTAATGAGATCCCTTTCAAGGCACACAGGCGTAGAATCGGCTCCAAGACCTGGTGGCCCAGCTGACAAACGGGCAAAGGCTTTCTTAACTGAGTGACTTGAGCAGGTAGCTTGCCTTCTCAGAGCCTTTCCCTCAAGGTGCTCTGTCCTGAGCAGTGGCCCACCCACGTCCCTGCAGCAATTTGCTTGCACCTGTTTTTCATAGAGCACACCCATGGAAGCTTATTTTAAAACACAACCTGCACCACATCCTAAAGGAGGGGGTCCCAAGTTTTCCCAGTGGCTCTTCCAAGACTCTGACTTAGAGCCAGCCATGGGAAGATGACTGGAGAAGTACCTGTGCCTCCTCCAGCTGGCATTTTCTCTGCATGTCTCGCCCTTGGAGCAAGGCTGAGGAACCTGGGCCAATGCTAAAGCTCTCCTCTGCAGCTCAGCAGGACAGGGAAACGAGGTGGGGCAGGGGCAGGTGGCAAAGGCCTGTGGCCACACCTGCAGCTGCTCTGTGATGGGCAGCAGGGAACAATGTGGGTCATGGGCTGGCGACCCTGGCAGGCAGCTTCCCTTGGCCTTTGTGCTTGTGGAAGTGCACCTGCCAAGTAGGTCAGGATGTGGTGGGGTACCCCGGAAATCCTGTGAGATCCTCGGTCGGTCGGGAGAACAACAGATGTGCAGCCCTTGGGCCCCCTCCTCTTTTCCCTGAAACAAAGTGTCAGCCTGCAGTCAGGGCTGAGCCAGTGCAAGGCAGTTATGTAGGTCACAGTACCAGTCATGCTGTGGGGGACAGGAGGCATCAGAACTCCAGGCCACTGTCCCAGCCAACCCTTTCTGAACCCTATTTGAGGAACCTAAGGCCTTGAGAAAGGCAGGGAGTTGCTGGAGTTGCACAGTGTGACCTGGCCACCCAATGCCCTTTGGACTCGGTTGCTGTCCTCCAGCCACAGCTCCAGTTAGAAATTCTCTCTAGGTTCATTACGCAGAGAAACCCCTTCAAAACATTTTGGGGAATTTCCCTTTATATGTTTTTTGTGTACTGTATATGCACATGCATATTACATTTTTAGGAAGGTGGGGTTCTATATGTACTACTAGTCTTCTTCCTGTTTGGTTGCTGTGTTTCTTTACACACTTCCCCCTGGTCCCTCCAAGCATCATCGACCTTGCCTGGCTCCCCTGACCTAAGGTTCCAGCAAGGCTAGGTGGTTACCGCCAAGAGACCCCTTAGGGCCTGCACATCCCTTCTATTAAGGGTTTCCCCAGAAGTTATATACCTGAAGTAGACTTCCATTACTTTCTTAGGGTAGAAACAAGGCAGCACTCACCAGTGCTCAGAAGCAGAGGCTTCTAGAGACAGGCCATTCTGCTTAAAGTGCCAGCTCGACTTCTTCCTCATTGCTTCACCTGCGGTGTGTTCCCCAACTGATCTTTTCTGTGAACGCCATGGTGGGGAGAAGTCCGGTGGTACTGTACGAGAGGTCATACGGTAATTATCTTCCTATCTTGCAGGAAATAGAAATTGACTGACCCAGTGATGGGGCTGTTGTGGGGGTCACTGTGGCTGCTGGATTGGACCCTGGGTGCACCCAAAGTTCATGGAAAAATGGAATGTGAAGATAAGTTTATTTTGGTGCAAAGAATCTTGAAACTATATATACATATATTGGCATACATATATATGTGGTCTGACATTCATAACTATATACATATATATAGTATGTGTGTATACTTTGTATCTATATATGTGTCTGTGTTTATATATACATGTATGTATATATATACACATATATGTATATATGTGTTCTTCCAAAAGTTCATAAAAAGATGTGCGTTAGGAAAAAAGGGTGGATTTAAAAAAATAGACTTCCATTTTCTCATGAACTCTGGAATGCATCCTTACACATGATGAACATCCGGTTTCTTTACTCAAGGCATGAAGCTCCATGCCTGAGAAGGCGCAAGCAGCTGCCAGACTTTGTTCAAGAAAGTTCTAGATCAAAGGGAAGCAGGGGTGCCTCTCTCAGCAGGCTTTCATATCCCACTGTCACCAAGGGTTTGGCTCCTGGTTCCGTGGTGGATCAGGCAGGTTCTGAGAAGCCTGGCCCATGGTGTTCAGGAGATCCAAAGCACACGGGAATAGTTCACCATGTGGGAACCAGGATGGGTATGAGCTGCTGGCACACAGGTGCTGCGTTCCATTCCTGGTGGTGACTCCCTGGCAGCATATGTCCCTTCTGCACCATACGTTCCCTCACGGTGCCCAGTCACAGCCTGACCAGAGATCTGAGACAGCAGTAAGGTCCCCGGCGGGGAGTGCAGCACCTTGGCAGGCGGGCCCGGCCCTGGCGTTCTCATCAAGGAGGGATCCGGGAGACGCTGACTGGGATTCCTGTAGACTGCTCTCCGACAGCAGCTGTCGTACAGGTGACCTGCCTCTCCATCTTCTCCAAGAACGTGAGGCAAAAGTTTGGATTCTGTCTAGTGGGATTTCATAATGAAACGACAACGAACCTTTTCTCTGAGTAATAGCTTTCAAAAAGACATTGAGTCTTGACAGCTAAAATTAAATGGGGTCAAAAGGATCTGTCTTTGGAGATCATCTCTTTCATTCGTCTCATTTCTCAGAAGACAAAACTGAGGCCCAAGGTCGCATAAAGACAATATCATCGATCCACAGCCTGGAGGGACAGTGAGGGGTTCTCAGCAGGCTCCTTTGACCTGAAACCTACAGGTCTCATGGCGGAGGAGGGGGTGGGAGAAATCCCACCCTCGCTGAGTTAGTGTTAATTAACTCATTTTTCTTTTGCCCTTTCCTATTGTTCCTAGAAGCAATTTCGTCTCTGGTCCCCTCTCTCCCACTGCATAAAACTGTCACAGATTAAATCAAATTGTTCAGCTTTTTCATTAGGGAGCCTCCAGCTTTCACTCTCAGGGGCATTCTCACCGAGAGGCTCTCTCTCTCCCTCTCTCTCTCTCTCTCTCTCTCTCTCTCTTCTAACTTAACTCCTTCCTGGAGATTATGAAGCCAATGAGCAGACCACTGAGGAGCTCTGCGGTGGGCGTTTTTGCTGGGCTGAGGGACCAGCTGCAGCCCCTGCTCTCACGAAGCATCCAATTCAGCGAGCACACCAGGCTGGAGTGCTGCGACAGGGAGGGCGTGCGGTAGACCAAGCACCTGGGCAAGCAGGAACAACTGCCTTCTTCAGCTCACAGCCCTGGGTATGTTGGACTTGGGTTTTATAGATGGATCTCAGTTTTCCTATCTGGACAGTTTCAAGCTGGCAGGTTCCTTTCCTCACCCCATCACCCTCTAGCTGATCCTGGGGACTTCCCCACAAACAGCATGTGAGCATGTGCGAAGGCATAAATGTTAAGAAGAATGGCGATGCTGGAGTTCATGATGACAGACAGCTAGTCTTCCTGACTAGTGTTCTGCCATGGCTGTGATTAACAGTCCCTGCCTGTTGCTCAGACCTGGCTGCAGGAGTGAGGATCAAAAGGGGGAGGGGCTGCAGGGCTGGAGGCAAGGGGTGGCACAGCCTCTGGAGGACAGGGCAAATGGGGATAGAGTTCAGGGCACAGTGGCTAGGTACTTCCTAACCGCTGCTACCACATGTCAGGTGCAAAAGAGAAAAAGGCGTTGCCAAGGGTGCCAGGTGCACCGAGGTTAGGGCCCACTGCAGAAGGCAGGGGTCCAACTAGGCCAGCTTGCACCTGTGTCAGAGTTATCTCCCAGGCTGAGGAATTTTCTCTAGGTGGTCAAAGGCCTCAGTGATGACAGACTGGACAGCCAAGGCATAGGAGCAGCTTGGGATGGAGGGGAGGCAAAACAGCCGACCCAGGAAGAATTAGGAGCAGGAGGTGGTGGGTGGCCTGCATGGCATAGTCTGTCTTGGGGTCTGTGTGGGATATGTGGGAGAGCCTATTGACAGCACATACCACATGTGTGGTTTCTGAAGACTACATGGGATCATTTTGCATGTCATAAGCCTAGTGTGGGGGACAGCCTGTGCATGTTACATGCCTGCTTTGTGAGGGCTCTATGGGATAGTCCGCATATACCACATGCATGGTTTTTGAAGTCTGTAGGGGATAGCTTGTACGTATCACATACCCACGTTACGAGATGTGTGTAGGACAATGTGCTTTGTGAGGTCTGATGGGGAAGTCTGTAGTCACACCCACTTGGAGATGTTGGTGAGGCCCCTGCACCTGACACGCATGTTCTTCTTAGGGCTGTGAGCCCTTCAGAATCAAGAAAAGGCAGTTGGGTTTGCTCCTTCCCTGGTAAGGGCTGAGATGGGGCCTTTGGTTGGTGCCTGTCTCTATTGTGCCTGTGGTCTCCCAGGGTGCTGGCCTTCTCAAGGCACTGGCTTAGATCCCACATTCCTCTGGTGCCCTGCAAGTGTCTGCTGGGCTGAGGGAAGGAAGCTGGGTCCCATGTCTTTCTGCTCTCACCACTGAGCATGCCTTCGGAGTGCCTTCACTGAGCCAGGGGCTGCTGTCGGATGATGCTCTTCAAATCTGCCCAGCTCACAGAAGGACCTACCAGGACCGAAGGTGTCCCCTGGGAAAAGGAGATGGAGGGCATGGGAGGGAAGGACCCAGGCCTCTCATTTCCTTGGGCCTCACTCTTTGCCAAAATCAGAAGATGGGATTTGCGCCTGACTTTGAACCTGAAGCCCCCTCCAGTCCCATCTTTATGCTGCAGTAGAGGCATTTGTGAATTTTGCAAGCATTGTAATCACCTGGGGAATAGTATGATGTGTCACTTTAAGTTATGCATGAAAACTGTTGGTGTACTTGCTTAGCATATACGAACTTTTAAAAATCCCTCATTTGGTTTCCCTAGTTTCTTAGCTATGCTAGGCCTCTCACCAGATCCCATCTGCTGCTCGCCGCGATCAGACAGCCATGCAAACCTCAGCATCTTTGGGAAGGCCCTGCTCTGAGAGCTCCATCTTCCCAGAGAATGCTTATGTGGTCCCTGACCTAGGATCATCCAAATGACCATGTGTATAGGTGTTTGATGCTTTGTGATAGTGCAAAAGTGATGCACTTTCTGCAGAAACTGCCCTAGAAAGGTTGAATTTCCATCTTCTTCCTGGTTAACAACACAAGATACCACCCTTGCTTGTGGTTCCAGGGCATTACAGCTCTCTTTCAGACCCCCCAATCCAGGGGGATCGCACAGTGTGCAGCAGCTTAAGCGGCTTAGATCCACTTCCAAATTGCGGTGTAAGCAACTCTAAGCGGATGGGTTTATCAGGATGATGCCTGGCACAAGCTGAGGGGCAGCTGGACGTGTGAGGAATAGAGATGGGAATGGAGGAAGCCCACTGGGAGCTGGCCGACTCTTCCAAATTTCTACCATCTGGATGCTAAGAGCAGAGATGGGACATATTTGCAGTTGGTCTGCTCCTGTCCCTTCCCTCGGGGCTCTGTCCCCACCAGACAGGAATAGCTGTGGTTATAAGCCTTTTCCACCCATCCCACACTCTGTCCTGTGACCCTCAAGTCCCTTTTCAACGCACGTGCTCCAGGGCCCAGAAGTCACATGTTGACAAGGACATACAAGACACCAGGAAAGAGATGGGAAATGCGCACACCTGGCCTGTACAGCACCCCAGGCCACTCAGCAAGTTCCTCATGTGCTGTGCATCAGTGCATTCTGTGGCCATTGCCAAAGGCTCTCCTGTCATGATCCAGCAGGCAAACACAAACCAGCTGCTTGCTCAGGATTGGCTACCTGCCACATGAAACCAACTGCAAATCTAGCTGCACTATGACCTTGACTGGTCACCTCTTTTTGAGACTCCGTTTTCTTCATGGCAAAATAGGTACACGGAGACACGGGTTTGAAGATTCTCAAAAAGTGATGGCAGAGGTGCAAGTCCCCGAGCATTTTTTGTTAACAAAACAAAAATTCCAGGGGAGAGGTGAAAGGAAATGGGAACCCAGCGGACCCTCTCTCCCCTTCTACCTCCTCTGAGCTGTGTGTACCCTGAACTCCCACCAAGCACCTGCCGGTGGCCATGGCCTGTGAGCACCGGAAATGCAGTTCGGCTTCTGGTAGAAACCCTGCCTCCTCAGAGCAGAGGGATGGAAACTTCTGCCCCCAACAGCCTTTGCTAGAAACTTCCCTCTCTGTGGTTTGTCTCTGTCATTCCCTTGATAAAAGAAGCTGAGCTGCCATGTAACCAACGCTCACACATCACGTCTTCACACACACGTAGACGCCCCTCACGAGCAGGCTGCCTGCGCAAGGATGCACCATGCGCTCTGAACTGGGGCATTCTCCGTTGCCAGGGCGTGCGGCGCGGCTGATTTTCCGTGTGTGTATCCTGTACCCCAGGCTCCAAGTGACCCCTCGAGACGGAGAGATGGGGAACAGCATGAAATCCACCCCGGCACCTCCTGAGAGGCCTCCACCCAGCTCAGATGGTAAGTTTGACTCTTTGCTGATTCGCCTGACTCTGTTCTAGAGAGACAGGATGAGACCAACATTGCTGGTGGGTTTTGATAACTGCCTAACAGGGCAGCGACACCTGGGAGGGCGTCAGGAGACTGGTCTCTGTGCCGAGTGTGTGACCCAAACACTTTGCCATGCAAAGTGCAAGAGCATGAAGTGTGTGGCATCTCTTGGCGAGGCTGAAGAGTCAGCCTGTGGAGGTAGCTCTTGCAGCTGGCTCAAGCCCTTTGTTTTGTAGATGAGGAAATTGAGGGGCCCAACAGGATTGCTTGCCATCTTCAGAGTCCGATTTCCAAGCCAGGGCCTGCTGATTCTGAAAGTCAGTGACTTATTTACCATTGCTACATGGTTAGCTGCAAATGACATATCAGTGTCCCACCACAAAGGCTGCCCCGTAGAAAAGAAAGAAATCCTGTGTCCCCGGGCAGGAGGACAGGAGGACAGTGTTCAGTAAAGACTTTCGTTTTTTTTTGAAAGTTAGTGTTACGGAGATAAAGGGAGAGATAGAGCTTTGTGCCTGCTGATTCATTCCACAGATAGCTGCCACTGTCAGGACTGGACCAGGCAAAGCCAGGAGCTTAGAACCCCACCTGGGTCTCCCATGTGGATGGCTGGGAACCAAATGCTTGGGCCATCATTTGATGCTTTCCCAGGCACATTAACAGGGAGTTGGACTGGAAGTAGAGCTGTCAGGACTCAAACTGGTGCCCATATGGGATTTTGGCGGCACAGGTGGCTGCTCACCCACTGTGTCATAACAACTCCCCAGAACAACCTTTGGAAGAAATGCCAGGTTGAGCTGGTCTCTCACAGCTACAAACAGTCCCCCAGCAACCATGGAGGGACAGCATAGAGCTGAAGGCCACGGCCGAGGATCAAATCCACAATGCCTGCAGCTCAGCTGTACTTGTGATTGTACCAGCCTTGATTTTACCGCTGAGAGTTTCAGATGCTGGCACAGGGAAGGGGCCACATTGTGCGGGTGCCTTGGAGGTCAAGGAGGCCACATGTCCACCAGCGTCCACAGGCTGACCAAGGGTGACTTGGGATGTGGGGGCCTTCTCCCTTCCTTCAAACAGTGGGTTCTAGGGAGTACCTCCTATGCGGTGACAACATTGGACTTTCCCAGGTGCTATAGCATCTCTGACAGCCCTCCTGTCTGCCATGCTGGGCTCTGCCTTGCTTTAGGCTCTTGCTTCTTACCTAGCTTCAGTGGAACTTTTCACAAAGGGACCTTTCTGCTTCTTCCTGGTTGCCTGCTTACACATTGAGATGGATGCTTGTAAGTCCCCATGTGAATGTGGGAAGACCTTACCAGCCCTACTTGCCAGTCAGACTCAGCATAATCTTAGTGCAGTTAGTTTTCAAGCCTAGCGACTCCCCTTATCACACTGATGGAGGAAAAGCAGGAATGTTCCCAGTAGTTCAAGTGCAATTTGGAGCAGAGTATGTGTGCTGCCTGCCCCTGACAGGAAGAGAATCTTCCCTCTCCCACATAAAATCCAGGACATGGCACACTTGGGCAGGCTGCCCCCTCCTGCTGCCACCGTTGGAAGGCAACTTGGGCTGCTGTTCTCACCTTCTCCAAACTGGCTCAGGTCATGGCCTCCTCTGCTGGTCAAAAGCAGCATTAGAACATGGCAGTGCCATGCCTAGGATTGGGCAGGCTTGGCAAGCCTTGCCCCAGACAGCCTCTCATCCAGAACTCAGGGCATGGCTGAGCAAGTCCCTGGCAAACAGTGGCAAACTCTGAAGACGCTTCATCTGACTTTCTTTTTCAGATGCAAATTGGGATGGGAGCAAATTTCTCTTTTTCCATTATGTGGGTTGGAGGTCACCTCTAAAGACAAGGAGAGGGGTCTCCCCACCCCACCGCCCCCTGGTTAAGAAAATTCCCCAAGTCGTACCCAGTTTGTGACCAGGCAACCACATCAAGCACTGGTGTGTTGCCTTTTCAACCCCTCAAGCCCCCAAATTCCCCGTATCAGCTGTCCCATCTTTACTTCCTTTTCTCTCTTACATCAGCAATGCAGCAAGGGATGGCACAGCTGGTGACACAACAGTCCCTGTCTGCAGGATGCCATAGGTTGGGGTCCTCATGGAGCAAACTCCCTCTCAACCAATGTCCCCATCCTCATAACTTTTTCGGTTAAATTTCAAATGCTTGGGAGGGTGGGCAGGTCCTGCTGTTTGCTTTAGGCCACCACTAGTGGGACCTGAAATTCAATAATCCTATATGAGTAGGGTGGCTAAGTTTGCATGGTCTATGAGAATGATGTTATAAATGTCCAAATGGCCCACTGCAGAAAAAAGGTTCCTACTCCTGCTCTGGGCCCTCACTCAAGTGTAGTAGCCTCCTTTGATGTGAGGTAAGCAGTCTATAGGCCCAGGTGTCCCCGGGGTTGGCAATGTGGCAACTGAGGAGCTTTTCCTATGCCAGACATGGGATGGCAGGGCATAGGGCTCTGCACATCTGCCCCAACCTAGGCTTTCCAGCACATTCTCTATTGGTCTGTTTCCAGGACATGAACTACACTGTCACCAAGTCCACAGGGACAGCAGGACTGGATGAAAATGGGGCAGGTTTCAGAGGCAAAGAGCCCTGATCCAGGTTTTAGAAATATGAAGCGCCTCACAGAGGCTCTGCAGTCATAATCTTTCCCCATAACAAATGGAGAAACTAAGACTTGGGGCAAAAATAATCACAATAATAACTTTACATCTGGAAGTGGGAAGGATGCCCACAGCTCTTGGTAAGAAACAGTCAGGGTGGGTATTTGGCACGGTCGTCAAGTGGCCACTTGGGATGTCTCCCATCAGGAAAGCCTGCTTGAAGTCCTGGCTTTGCACAACCTGGAGGCAGCAGAGGATGGCCCAAGTCCTTGCGTTCCTGCTGCCACAGGAGAGGTCCAAGTCAGGTTGTAGACTGCTGGCTGTGGCCTGACGCAGCCCTGGCTATTGCAGGCATTTGGGAAGTGAACCAGTGAATGAAAAATCTCATTAAAAGTAAGTAACATCTTATCAAAGACAAAGAAATGACCACTGTGTCCCAAGGAACAACACCAAGGCAGGCCGGTCCTGCTCTGAATAAGTTGTCCAAGGGCTGAGTTCTGCTTGGTGTGACTCTTCCGTAGGGCTCGTCTCTTTTACACACTTGTGCGTGTTGTTCAATCTGAGGCCTTCCCGGGGGGAGCCATCAGCAAATGCTGTGCGTCTGAAGCAGCTCCTGTTCTCAGCAAACGCTGTGTGTGTTAGGATGAGAAGACATTCTCACATCGGCCTGCTTTTGGCGGCTACCGGCCTTGGGGGAGGCAACCCTAACCCCGTGGCTCCCAAAAAGGATGCCAGTTGCCACTGAGCGAGGCCGCCCTAAGCACGTGACTTTGCATGGATGCTTATTCTGATCAGACAAGGCTCTTTGTATACATGAAGCAGCCCGGCTCAGGTTAGTTAAAAATACAATCTTCCCCAAATCACAGAGCCATTAAGCAGTGAAGGTGGAATTTAAGCCAGGTCTGATTGATTTCAAAGTCCATTCTCTTTCTACAAAGCTCTTCCGAAAATCCTCCCTGGAGTTCTCCTTTCACACTTGGCACATATTTCGCGACTAAATTCATTTCCTTATCTTAAGCCTGCAATAATTCTACCCACTTCCTCTCATCCCTCACCTATCTGATGAAATCCAAGCGCTCAGCCTGTCAGAACGCCAGGGGCCCCAGGAGGACATGATGGTGTCTTTGAGCCTCAGGAGCAAACCTGCATTTCTTATTCGACATTGATTTCGCAGTAGACCCTGAAGCTCAGGATAGTCTCAGCTCCTGAACTTGCCAGGAGAGCCCTCTTCACGGCCGAGTGCAACTGGACCTGGCCCAGCACCTTGTGCAATACTGTCCTGCTTTCTAATGCTCATGATATAGGAAACCAGGATTGCACAAGTTGCCCTGCCAGGGACCAGACGTGCCCACAAGTCTGTAAGCTAAAACCCAGATGCAAGAACTGCCCAGAGCTTTTTCAGGTGTGAGAGCATCAACCGGTCACCATGGAAACTGTAATGGAAGCTCCACTTGATTATTGTGAAACCTACACTCTCCAGGCCCTTTGTCTTGCCTGCAACCATTGTGTTCCTGACAATATTGGTGGTTTCACTTTCTTCTTGTTTTGATTTAGAAGTTATCTTGCTTACCTGAAAGGCAGAGTCATGGAAAGAAAGAGACAGAAAGAAAGATCTTTCACTTGTTGGTTCTCTACCCAGATGGCCACTAGCCCAGGACTGGGTCAAAGCCTGACTCCTGGAACTCCACCTGGCTCCCTTATGGCTTCTGTGTGACCAGCACCTGGCTCATCCTCTATTCCTCTTCCTGGTGGTCGGAAGTGGTGCAGCCAGGACTCAAACTAGTGCTCCTGCAGGAAGCTGGCACTATAAGTGGTAGCTTACCGTGCTGTGCCACAGCACCGACCCCTACTTTCAGATGGTTTTGAACATCAGAAACAACAGTTCTGTCGCACAGTCTGCCTCCTCACTCTGACATCCATTGCCAAGCCACGTGCGACACAGTTTATCTCAAAGTTCTCTTCCTGGCACACGTTGCATAACCTGTGCCCCTTGTTTCAACACTGGTTTTTCACAAGGAACTTTTGCCTTGGCTGCTCCCCACAAGTCAGATTCTGCCTTGACTATGTTAAAAACATGGCACCATGACTATTTCTAAGGGTGCATTAGCATAAGTACTGCACCGTCAACACGCCTTCCCCACGATGTCCATTCTGCACAGGCTCACCGCTGTAGGACACACCTGCTCGCACTTTGGAGCTCACTGTCGGTCAGAGAGGGGGTCAGTCTCCATGGTCACAGCAACACAAAGATGCATCTTGGGTGAGGGGTGATGGCTTCAAAGGGGCAGGAGGGTATGGGAGGAGCAGGAAGACGAAGGCACCTCTAGAGCACTGGAACAGGGGGCTCTGGCCTTGACAGAGGCTTGGGGGAGTCAGGTGGTGGGGGGCAAAGTGTTCCAGGCTGAGGCAACTGCCTCTATAGGGGTTTTGAGGCCCAGGAACATGTCTGCTTTCAGAAGCATCCAGTCAAAAGTTACACCAAGCAGAGGCCATGAGGACTGCACTAACAAGCAGTTCTGTCCATCCAGGAAGAACAGAAACCATCACGGAACTGGAGGTCAGACCCTGGTCGTACAGATGAGGAAAGTTAGGCTGGTTCATTTGCCAAATGTGGCCAGCCTAGACCAGAGGTTAGCATCCCCAGGCTGCAGGCATCTTTCCTGGAGGACTGAGCCATCACGTGCCTTAGGCCTCCTCACTGGCCCAGCACCACCCTGCACTGCTCCTCATGTTGTGCTTGCAATTTCAGGTTCTTTTTCTTAGGTGGACCTCCACATTTGCATAAGCGTCTCGCTCCGACAAATTCAGATTGGCCCCTTCTTAGAACTCGGGACTTGTGGCTGCCAAGCTGGCCTGAGTTCAGTGCTACAGGCCTGAGTCACATAAGGAAAGCCTTCCTGATTCTTTTTTATGAAATTCAGTGAAGGAGAATGTGAGGGAACCCCCTCCTGGTAGGCACAGGGAAAGTTGGCAGGGAGGCAGGCCTGAGGCCCTTGCCTGGCCAGTCCTGCCATGGTCTTCCATGCTTTTTTCCAGGAGTTCTTTCCAGAACTCTGAGCTGGAAAGTGTCAGAGACCACTTAATATTTCCATCTCATACCAGAAACTCTTGCTTTTACCTTATATGCTGTTTGTGACTCAATTTCCCCAAGGAATTTGTTTATGTACCTCTGATTCATGTATACCAATTGGTAACCAAATTCTTTTCTGGAAGCATCATTCATATCTCTGACTTGTTCTAGCCCGTGACATTTCCTTGACTTTATCAAAGAGATGTGTGATGTGGAGCCCCTTAGACATTGGGGCTGTGAGAGGCAGGGTCTGCGGCTCCCAGCATGGGGGTCTTTGGATCCTAGAAAGTAACCCACTTGGGCACGGAACAGGCGTGCCTTTGAGCTGAAGCTTCCTCCAGACTTCCCTACGCTGAGGATCAGGGGAGTGACACCTGCCAGGACTGTGTCCGTGTTCTCTAGAGCATGAGTTCATGCACGCTTGGCTGATGGCAGATGCTTGCCGAACAGTCGCTGGATGAATGGCGACATGGTGCATTCCCAGTCTTCTAAGTTCAGATGCTCACCCAGCAGGTGTAGGGGTCTTTGTCAAGGCCAGCAATGACTGTGTTTGCTGATTTGGAACACAAAGGACATCCCTAGAAATGTAACCCAAGGCTACTCCACATTGAATGCATCTTAACTTTAGTAAATCACTAAGGGAGGGCAACAAAGATATTGCTTGGTATCAAAAATCAAATTTTGAGGTTGGTGCTATTGTCATTGCTGGTGATACCGGCATCCCATATTGAAGCACACGTCTCAGTGCTCTTGCTAATTTGCTTGAGAAGGCATTAGAGGGTGGTCCCAGAGTTTGGGACCCTGCCATCCTTGTGGGAGACCTGGATGGTGGCTCCAGACCTGACTATTGTGGCCATTTCAGAAGCAAACAGGTAGCTAGAAAATCTCTTTTCCCCTCCCTGTCTCTGTCATGCTACGTTTCAATAAACAAACAACTCCATGTAAAATAAAAATAAATTCCTGCATCATCACTTCATGTCTAAAGTAAGAAGTGTTCACAGGAAACAACTATATAGTATTCTCCCCCTTTCAAAATCTCAGCAGAATTGTTCTCAATGCACACACAATAAAAAGTGTCATTTTCTTCCTCTTCCCTCGGCCCAGACAAACATATAGCCTTATGTGCAGGAGTTTCAAAAAAGTTCATGGAAAATGAACATATGCAAAAAAGTTTTGAGCACGGAGCATGTTTTTTGCATAATACACATTTTCCACGAACTCTGAAGAGTCCGCCCGTTCTACGAGCGGAGAGCGTTTTCTTTTGCCTCAGCGTTGGTGACCTCTCTCATGGTGCTGCCACAGAGCTCTTTCCCTAGAGGGTCCCTGCGGCAACAGGAACAAGAGCCACTGCTTTCTATTTGAGACAGAGACCGACACAGTGCCCATCTGCTGGTTTGCACTCCTCCAGACTCCCACAATGACTGAGGCTGTGTCAGGCCCAAAGCTGGGAGCTGAAAGCCTCGTTCTCCCACATGGTCAAGGACCCAGCTACTTGAGCCATCCCTGCTGCCTCCCTGCATTAGCAGGAGGTTGCCCTCAGAAGCTGCAGCCAGGAAAGGAATTCCAGTGCTCCAACATGGGGTGCTCCGAAGGCATTTCTACCATTGCAAGGTGCTGCAACAAACTTGCCTTTCATCTCTCAAGGACCCTGGAGGGGGACACATGGTTATGCTCTCGGAGAGAATGAAAGGCCTTGGTGGGGTGATACAGGAACAGAACCGGAAGCCTGACCCTGGGACTTCTACCCTTAGGTCTTAGGCTATTGTTTTTTCAGGTGTAGACACTGGGGTCAAGACAACTCGAAGGCAGAGTCACCTATCCTGGGGTCCTGTAGGTGTCTGTACCTGTCACCCCTTGGGGGTGAAGTTTCCAAGGAGCCACTTCCCTCCACAGCCTCCCCTCCCAGGTGCCTCTCGGCACTTGGCCAGTTGAAACACTGTTGTGCATTTGTTTCCGTAGGGCTGGAGAGTGACTTCCTGGCTGTGTTGAGTGATTACCCGTCTCCTGACATCAGCCCCCCAATATTTCGGCGTGGGGAGAAGCTGCGAGTGATATCTGAGTGAGTTCATCTTGTGCAAATTTAACACCCTCAAAAGCAGCTGAAGCCAATCTGGGGGGAATAATGAAGCTTTAACTTCAGTTGGCTATTGAGAGTACGTAGAAGCCAACTTCCGCTTCACCCACCACATGGGTGATGAGATGCCACCTGCCAGTGCCAACAAAGAAATTAACCACAGGGTTTGAGAATGCAGCCACTGATGTGCAAAAAGTATTGCCTTTCTGCCTCTTGAGCCTGACTGAAAACATGCTGAATAACAAAACCAAACCAAACATAAAGGTCCCCTTATTTACATGTCCACTGGTGTGGCCCCATGCAGCCATGCTGGCTAGACTTCAGGGCACTCAGCAATATGGGAAATGATGTTGATTTTACAAAGTCTCTTACTTGCAACCTACAGAGAGAACATCATTTGGTGCCACTATATGGGATGGTTTATCAGTTGATCCGGAGCTGATGATGCCCTGCTGGATACACACATTCTGTAAACTAGATATTTTTAGTTGGAGCAATTCTGGTCACCATGGTCAAGGGCAGTTCTTGGAAGATAGCTGTGCACACTGTGAGTCACTTCAATTGCTGTGTCTGTGCCTCTGCTGCTCTGTTGCTGACTGACATACCTGCTCCTGTCTGTTCTTATTCCTGCAGCGAAGGGGGTTGGTGGAAAGCCATTTCACTCAGCACTGGCCGTGAGAGTTACATTCCTGGAATATGCGTGGCTAGGGTTTACCACGGGTGAGTACATTTCTCACATAGATGTGTTAGAATGCGATATTTATGACTGGTGGTTCACAGAGAGGTTCCAATATGCTACTGAGGATGGCAATAAAGGCATTGAGTTTAGAGCAGAAGTTCCTACTTCACCCTACACCCATGAGTCAACATGAGACCTGTGCTAATTAACTTCTCCTTTCTGGGGACTCAATTTCCCCATCAGTAAAATGGAAGAAGTCAGGCTTGCAGCTCTACCATGGCACATTTGACTCGCAGCTCTACCAAGCTGTACCTGGCACACAGCTCTACCATGCTGTACCCAGCCATAGCTTACTTTCCTCCACGGCCAGATAAAGATCCCAACAGAGAATAATAGGTGTGATTATATGAACCCATGGATATAGGTGTGAGGAAGCTGGGACAGCAGCAAAGCCGGGAGTACAGGAAGCACTCAGTCAACGTCGGCTGTGTTCTCTACAGTTCCACATCTTGAACCACAGAGACTGCTTAACTGCCACAACTGCTTAAGGGCCCAAAGTGGCAGAGGCAAACAGGAAGAGAAGCACACAGTCTAGAGTCAGGCTTGGCAGATGCAAAAATAGCACCTTGCCTTCTCCTGTGGCTGTGTAGGCGTTGTGGGCTCCTGGGCTCTGGGGCTCCCCTTCTTCCATGGAAAACCTCCCTAACTTCATTGAGCCTTCATCTCCAGCTAAGAGGAAAGGGGGTGGGAGAAAGAAGTGCCACTTTCACGCCTGGCAACTGACACCTGCACAGCCCGAGGATGACACATATAATGAGGCAAAGCTACCCACCCGGACACACCTTGAAGGCTGGAACTGTCGCCCTGTATTTCAGCATTGAGGATTTAAACTCTGAGCCCTTGACACCCTTTCTGGGCTCAGGATGGTGGCAGCAGGGAGAGAGTGGGGCCACAGACTCTCCTGGACTGGCTGCTTGTCATGGGTCCTTACTCCTTTCGTCTAGGACCTTCGTGATGAAGATGTGAAACTAAAATTGTCAGGATTTGTGACCAATGGGAATCCAAGCGAGTGCAAACTGATCTTTCAGGGCTACTAGTCTCATAGCCACAACATCATTCTTCAACACACAGGAGGGACAGGTCAAGGATGGGTTGTCCCAGCATAAGGCACACCAGCTTCAACTGTGCCGTGACCGACGTGGTTACTCACACAGACCACTACATCATCTCTGACCCTCAGCAGCCTACTCTCTGGGAGAGACAGTGTCAACTGCCTGAGAGCGCCCAGATGAGGACTCTATCTTAAGTGCTTACCAGGGGAGGTGACCCTGGGTTACCATTCATGCATGGCCCTTGACATTGTTTTATTGCTTTTGTCTTAAGTGGAATGTGATGGAAGGATGTGAACACATCAATGCTTACTGCATACACTGAAATAATTAATGCACCATGCACTGTGAAGAACTGAAGAAACTGTTGACCTATTTGACTGAGTGATACATCATCAAGATCTTCACAAGAAACTGTCACAGTGATCATTGCACAAATGAGGGGAAGCCACCTTGTGCTTCAGGAGCACTCAGCGCCTACTTGTCCAACTTGCACCTGGGCCATGGTGGAAGGGAATGGCCACACAACAGGGCAGGGCCAACAGTCACCATGGCACACAGGGACTGGGCGTATGGCAGAGAAGCCAGGGCTCACCCACTGAGATGCAGGGTCTCTTACACAGCAGTGCACACCTGCTCCCTCAGACACATCAGCCAGCATAGCATCTCCTTCTCCACTGAGATGCAGGGTCTCTTACACAGCAGTGCACACCTGCTCCCTCAGACACATCAGCCAGCATAGCATCTCCTTCTCCACTGAGATGCAGGGTCTCTTACACAGCAGTGCACACCTGCTCCCTCAGACACATCAGCCAGCATAGCATCTCCTTCTCCACTGAGAATTGACAGCGTGATCTGAAGATGAGCAGGGACTTCTCTTGGGAACAGATGCCTTGTGCGCAGAATGGCTTGCTAAGAGCATTCAGGTTGCTGGGCTGCCTGAGGGCAGGTGGAAAACTGGGCTATAGCATTATACTTGCTTTTCCTAACTAAGCATATATGAAGAACAGCACCCTGAACACAAAGCCACAGCCCCGTAAGAACAGACATGGCCCTGCCGTGTGAGAGTGTGGCAGGAGGGATACTGAGTAGATGACCCGAGAGATGCACGTTACATGAAGTGCTCCCAACAGGAGTGCTAGAATGTGCTGCAGTACGCGTCAGTCACAACGCCAGGAGTGCAGATGCCCCGTGTTCCCTGAAGAGCTGGATGAGGGGCAGGTTATGCCTTACAGTGTCATGATCCGGTGGTACATCTGGCATGAAATAGGAACTAGGGGAATACTATTTGGAGGATTCAAACTTTACCCCATTTCTCCAATTCTAGAAGCTTCCGATCATCTGGGCCTGAATTTCAGATTCATTCTGACTTGCACAGGGCCTGACTATTTGCGGAGGGCCAGGGGAGTGGTTAGACATACTCAGGATGCTCACTGCTTCCTTCCTGCTTCCCAGATGGCTGTTTGAGGGGCTGGGCAGAGACAAGGCTGAGGAGCTGCTGCAGCTGCCAGACACGAAGATGGGCTCATTCATGATCAGAGAAAGCGAGACGAAGAAAGGTGAGTGTCTGTTCCCAACTGGCTCATCACAGAGCTGCCTTCCCCTTCCTGTCATTGCTGTGGTCAATGTCCTGAGGACCCCACACTGGGGGGAGCCAGGGGAGCCTCGGGGACTAGAAACAAGGACTGGCACCCTGCCTGGGCACAGCCCTGGGCACTGACAAGGCATTGGATCTTGCTGTCTTCCTGCTACAGAGCCTTCTGGCAGCTGAGAACCCAAGTGAATGCCAGGAATGGACAGTGTGCTGGACAGATAGATGCTGCTGGAGGCCTGGCTGGGCCCCTGTAATGGCCTGCTAGAGCTGAGCTCTCCCATCTGTGCAATGGAAGGAAAATCCTCCCTGTGACAATGCAGTGAGATTCGAATGTCTTGCCATGTGTGTGGGCTCTTGCCACACAGGAAGCCTGCCATGGGAGGCCCCTCTATGTTCCCCATGAGGCAGCTCAGACGCAGGGCCCCCGGTGCTCACACATCCCTGCCATCTGCACTGCCACTGCTTCCCAGGCCCACACAAGCAGGATTAGCAGGGGCTCTTTGTTAAACAAAGTCTCAGGCCTTCAATTTCAGTCCCATGAATGACTAAGCCCTCACCCCTGCGTCCCTTATCTATAACCTGGGTTACCAAGAAAAAAAGAGCTGAGTTCCATGCCTGTCCTGGGTGTAAGAAGGGCTTAAACTCCTAGAACACAGAGGCACTACAACTTGCCCTGACTAAACCATAGCAATAAAAAGACATTTCCAATAAATGCAGAAGATGCTGGTAAGCTCTGAGCTTGCATCACAGACACACACACGCACACACACACATGCACACACACGCACACACGCACAGACACACGCACACACGCACGTGCACACATGCGCACACGCACACACGCACACACGCACATGCACACACGCACACACACACACGCACGCACACACGCACACACATACAGTTCTATGAGAAGAGTGCCTGCTGTGCTACTACTAGAACTGTCACCCACACACCAGAGCCTGCATCGGGAAAGCAGGAACGTGGGGTCTCAGAAACTTCTAAAATAGGGAGATCAAGAGTAAGGCAGAGGCAAAACAGCATGTGTGTGTCCCCGGGATCCCCACAGCAACACACTCCTAAGCTGGCATGAACAAAGGGAGGCAAAATGCTGTACGGGTGCCACAGTTAGTCTAAAAATGGACATGTCGTCAGGCATCTGCAGTGGGGCTGTGCTGGGAGTGGCAAGTCGCTCCCCCGGGTATGCAAAGTTCTGATGATTTTTCTACTTGCTACCCTTGACTTGCTCACCATACTTCCAGTTCCCGTTGACATGGCGGGAAGTCACGCACTGGGGTGAGACTGGGGGCAGGCCTAGAGCTCAGCTAGGCACACCCCTCAGAAGATTCTAGACAGGGACTTCAGGGAGTTCATGGAAAGAGATATCAAGACAGCGTTATTTTGATGCAAAACCAAAATGTAATCTTCAGAAAGTTCATGAAGACACTACACATGAATTTCAAGAGGTCTTTGCAGAACAGTCAGCTTAGGTCGAATCCCCTCTACACAAGCCTGCAGTAGTGTCTTGGCAGGAAGCCCCACCCAGGCTTCCCTTCCCATGCTGAGTACCTCTGGGTCTTACTCTTGGGGCTCCTGTTTCCTCATTAGTAAGGCACCTGGAAATAACACTTCCAGAGGTCTTACTGAGAACTGACAGAGATGTTGCCTAGCAATAGCTCAGCCCGCTTCCCCATTGTTCGGACAACTAGGATTCTCTTTCCCCTCTTGTGGGCTCATGAGTGTTTTCCAGTTCCAACGCCCCCAGAAGACGCAGCAAGCACAATCCTCAAACATGACCCAAGTTCAATCCTCCCAGTTTCTCTTGGGGAAGTTGAGGCTCAGACAGACACTGGCACGTGGCTGAGGTTCTTCTTTCTCTAGCTGATCTGGTCCTAAGACGCTAATAGGGAAACCATACACCACCATTCACATGCCTCTTGAGGATGCCTTGAAACACATCTTAGCCACTACTTGCTTCCCGTCTCAGAAGACCAAGCTGGAGTTAGAGGGACTAGGCACCAGGAAAGGAGGTGTAATCATGAGAAACTCTCCCTGAATGTATGGTGTCACGGCAAGGATAGGATGGACAAAGAAGATGGCAGTGGTGACATCATGCAGAAACTGGATCTCCAGGCTGCAATCCAATTATGTGCATTGAATTTGTCTGAAGGAGTTGCAAAACATTTACCTCAAAAGGCAAAGAGGGGGTGAGTGCAGCAGTTAAGATTCTGCTTGGGGTTCCAGTGTCCCATTCCTGAGTGCCGGGTTTAAGTCCCATCTCTACTTCCAATCAGAGCCTCCCAGGAGGCGGCAGGTGAGGGCCCAAGTAGTTGGATTCCTGCCACTCATGCGGGAGACCTGGGCTGAGTTCCTGCTTCCTGGCTTGGGTCTGGCTCAGCTCCAGCTGTTGCAGGCATTTAGGGAAAATGAAAACAGATGTTAGATCTTTGTCTGTCCTACAAACAAGAAGGAAGAACAGGGACAGGAAAATGCAAATGAGGGAGGAAGGAGGGTCAGGCCTATGCACTTGGGAGACCCCCGAGGAATGCACATTGCTACAACAACACACTCTGCAACCTCTAACTGGAAAGCTCAGTGGTAGTGGAAGCCAGGGGGCCAGGTCCCAGGGTCCCTGGAGTACCCCAGGTGAGCAACTCTCTCTGTGTCCCTGGTGTCGGGCTAGCTGGGGGCTGCTTTTGGGTGGGGACATGAGGGAACCGCTGACCTGTGCTCTGTCTCTGCAGGTTTTTACTCGCTGTCGGTGAGGCACAGGCAGGTGAAGCATTACCGCATCTTCCGCTTGCCAAACAACTGGTACTACATTTCCCCGCGACTCACCTTCCAGTGCCTGGAGGACCTGGTGAACCACTACTCCGGTAAGAGCCGCTCAGAGCAGACCAGGCAGGCAGCTCCCAACTACCTACCCTGGGCTGCCCTCAGGCAGGCCTGCACCTAGCTCACCCCTATACACCCCTGGGAGACTCCTGCTCTCTGTCCATTCCACCTGTTAGGTACACTGCCTTTTTGTTCACCCAGGACAAAATTTCAGGCTGCCTATGTGTGCCTTTCCCCAAACCTCGGACATGTCAAGTGCACCATTTCAAACCCATCCTCTTCTTGGCTGAATGAAGGACACAGAGCAAGCTCCTATCTTGGCAACCACAAGCAGGTTGCACTTCCTGCCTGTGGCAGGCCCTACATTTGGGAGACTGCAATGTAACTCATCTCCCCTTTTCCTGTTATGGCCAGTAGCCGTCCAGTGACCAGCACCTTTCCTAACCCCTGGTGTTGGCCTAGATAATCCTGTACTAGTCTGTGCTGCCCACCAGTTCTGAAGACTCGGGATTGCAGTTTACTTTTTGTGAGTCTTTCTTGCACCCAAGGCTGGGTCCAGACTGCCCCAAGCTGACAAAGGTATGATATTTATGCGGGAAAGGCACAGCAGAGTCACAGGGAGAGAATGGAGGTGGGTCTGCAGAAGGCTTGGGAGCCAGCTCTAGATGGAACGCCATTCCCCCAGAAAAGCAGTCAGTGCTGAGTACTGGGCTAAGTTTCCAGAAATTGGCTGGGAAGCGCTTGCTGCTCAGGGTTGATGTCCAGGGTCCCAGGTCCCTGCTGGGTGAGCTCAGGATGGGTCCCTGCTTTCTTGTGCTGCAATGAGGCACATGCGCATTGCTTCTGTCTCCAGGGAATGCTGAGGACTCACAAGAGGGAGCACAGGAAAGGACCACGCAGGGTCATGGGCAGGGAATCATTCATGCCCACCGGCTGTCTTCATCTTTCCCTGGGGCAGGACTTCCTCGTCCCCCACCCCACCACACCTCCTCTTCCAGGTCAAAGCAGGAAAAGCAGCAGGCACATCCACTCCTCTCAGGCTCGGGCTGCAGACCTTACACTCCTGTGGGAATTTGCTCTTTAGGCTCCGGGGTCATGGCCTGAAGGCACCGAGGGCATTTCAAGGAAGAAGCAGTCCCCATAGTATTGAACTGTCACCGCTGCCTTGCGAGCCACAGCAGATGAGGAAGGAGCTCTAGGTGTAGACAGAGGCAGGGCCAGTTGGGGTCGAGGTATGTGAGACCTGACCAACTGACACCAGGGCGTGGTGCTCCACTCACGGAGGGTGGGGGCCCAACACACAGGTCCTGTGACATGTTCAGCCCAGCCTGACATGCACCGAACACAAAAGAAACGATTATAGAAATGGCTCCCGTGATACCGGAAATCCTGGCAGCTAGCTAAGAATGAAAGAGGAAGGGAGTCCTGGAAACAGCCCATTTCTCCTGGGTCTGAGCAAAGGCTGTTTGTGGTATTTGGCTTTTAATATCAATCATCAGAGTAATGTGGAGACCAGAAGTTTTGCATAGACAAAAGTAAACATGAGAAGGATGCTGCCCCAGCCAAGCTCTTAGAGCAGGCCCAGCCATTGGAGGCCAGGCCCAGAATGCCTGTGTCCACCTGGGCTGTTTAGCTGAGCAGGGCATCTATCTGATCTTCAGGCAGAGCTTGTGCCTCTCAGCAAGCAGGCCCTAGCCATTGTGTCACTCAGAGTGTCGTGGTCATCTGTTGACCTCCTGACCATGACTGAAGTTGGTCTGAAGACCTCAAGTGCAGGATCCCAAAATAGAAACAGCAGTCAGTGCTACCCCCAGAAACCCTTCCTGCAGGCACTGAATCCAAGCGGCTGGACCCTGGGCCGCTCTGGCTCATGACTCAGGCCTGCAGGTTGATTTCGGTCCTTGTCCTTGGGACTCTGGGGAAATTGCTCTCCTCTTGGAACATTACTTGCTCCATCTAGAAAATGGGGCTTAGTTGCTTCTTTGCAGCATTGGTGCACAGAAAAACCTGGGGGCCTAAGGACGGTTAGGTGCATGGTGTTAGTGAGAGAACAGGGGTAGCAGGGCACATGAGACCTAGGATGTGGCTCAAAGGACAAAGGGAAGCAGGTCAAGGTACCCTGGTGCATCAAGACCAAGACACACTGTGGGGTCTCCCTTGTCCTCTTTTCTTGATTCCAAGTCAATGAAATGGGCTTCTATCACATTCCTCTGTCCCTGAGCAAGTGACTTGTCACTGGGTGTCTCAGTTTCTTCCATCCCCAAATGGTTCTAGAAAATTCAATCTGCACTAAGTAAATGTAGGGCCTCAATGAGATGAAGGGCTGGGGTTGGCTCAGTACTTGGCTTATGCTGCCAGTGCATAGTGCATGGCACCTGTGCTGCAGGCTACATGGTTTCCTGTCCAAAGTCTTGGTCTGTCCAAGGTGGGATGGCCAACAGTGTGCTCTTGCCATGCTGTAGCCACAGCTGCATCGGTCAGTCTGTGCATCTCTAATCTGCCTCATATCCTAACCCAGGAAGCTCTTTCAATTTCCAGCCATGACAGGCAAATTGTTTTAGATTCATATCCAATTACGCTTCCCTCTGACCTCATGGTGTTGCCTCAGCTTTCTCCCCACATGCCCCAGGTGGGTGGATGTTTGAGTCCACAGGGAAAGGCCCTCTGTACCTACAGAATGAGGCACCATTGTCCACTGGGCTGACAGTCTCTTTCTGCTGTTTGGGAGGTGGAGGCAATCTAAGGTGGGGTCCTGTCTAAAAGCAGGTGATGGACCACTCCAAGATGGCAGCAGGGACTAGGGTTCTGCCCTGCTGGAGACCAGGGCATCCCACCTCTGCTGCTGTTTCACCTCTGGCTCTGCATCGGACAGGGGAAGCCCCGGGGTGCTCAGGCTGAACGAGATGGTACAGCCTCTTCCCTCCTTCTCTGCGTCTTCCACACTCCCGTGCCTCTTTCACTATTACCTCCCTTGCCAGCCATTGTCCTTACCCCCTTCTTCCTTGCTCATCCCCTTTTATCTTCCTTATTTCCTTCACGTTGGTTGGCCCATCTGGCTGAGGCTCATCCACGAGGTGAGGAACTAGGAAAGGCTGCCGTTGTTGTTTCTTGTAACATCACATTGCAAGGGAGGAAGCAAGGTTCAGAGAGGTTTAGGGTTGTTCACCATCAGGGGCACGGAGCTCTCTTGGGGTAGAGTAACACTTCTCAAACAGCAGGGTGGCCTCACTCAGGCTTGCCTGCCATGCTTCATGCCCACCTGGGCTCGGTGTCCCTATGCTAAGCACCAGGATGTTGGGGCAGTGTCCTGCACTCCGTGCCGGCTGTGGCTTCCCCAGAGTCCCTGGCTCACTGCTTTCTTCCTCAGAGGTGGCTGATGGTTTGTGCTGTGTGCTGACTACGCCCTGCCTGACACAAAGTACAGTTGCCCCGCCCACCAGAGCCGCCAGCTCGCCGGTCACCTTGCGCCAGAAGACTTTTGATTGGAAGCAGGTGTCCAGGTGAGATGTGTGTGTGTGTGTGTGTGTGTCCCCACCCTATGAACGTGGGAACACGAAATAGAATGTGAGGCTGGCACATGCATACCGTGGCCAGTGTCCCCTAGGGGTAGGCGCCCCAGCAGGTGCCAACCAAGTCCCTCAGCTTCTGCCAGTGACTGTGGGAGTCCCCATGCAGTGCTGGTAGGGAATATTTTCTCACTTCACTTCAGCTTCTTCTAATGGGTAGACTCCCAGAGAGTAGCACATTAGTAAATGTTGCATAAATTTGTTGTTGAAATGCCGCTTAGAGAGTCCAAGCAGACTAGCAAAGCCCTAAGGTGGTATCGTTTATTATAAGGAAAAACAACCTTTTTGTTTCATTTTGTTTATCTTATCATTGGCTCTTACATGTGCAGGGCTATTTAGTTTGTGGCTCTTGGGTTATGTTAGTAAGCGACTATTAACCCAGACACATCACTGGCACAGTCAAAGCTCACTAGAGATCAGAATTCCCTGTGAGAGGCACAGCCCACTGCTCCTTGTACACACGATAGAGAGAGATGCGTTTGTGTTGGAAGGTGGAGCCGTGTGAAGGTTTGGAGGCTCACAGGCACCAAGTGCTTTGCCCCAGGTCACACTGCTCACTACTGTAAGAACTGGAGAACAGTAAGTCTGCAGCATACTAAGCTCACTGTCTTGTTCTCCATCTCTCCCCTCTCTCCATGCCCTCCTTTTTCTCCCAACCTGCAGGCTGCAGGAGGATGCTGAGGGGACAGGGAACCCCCTCGGGGTGGACGAGTCCCTTTTCAGCTATGGCCTGCGGGAGAGTATCGCCTCCTATCTGTCCCTAACCAGCGATGACAGCACCCCCTTCGACCGGAAGAAGAAAAGTGTTTCCCTGATGTACAGTGGCAGCAAGAGGAAGAGCTCCTTCTTCTCTTCAACACCATACTTTGAGGACTAGCTGGGGAGCAGCCAGCCAGCCATGAGGCATGGCGGTTCCAACTGTTGCCCAGTGTCCTGCCCCAACTAGGGTGCCTGAGGCTCTGGAGCTGAGAGAGGCCCCTTGGGAACTCAAACTCTCCTCCTCTTTGTCCACGCTGTGACCACAAGGACCTGGGGTCTGATGAGTGTTGTGACTCTTGATGGCCCAAGGCCGGGTACGTGCACATGGTGAAGATGGGCAGGACAAAGATTCACGCAAGCACAGGAATCTGGCCCGTTCTACAGGAAACTGTCCATTGATCACACTCCGGGGACACTGGAAAGTCTGAGACGAAGACTGACCAAGAGCTGTGCCTGGTGGGTGGTTCGGGTTTGTAGATGGGTTCCTGCATGGAACTTTGTAACCCAGGGGATGTCATCTTTCATGTGAAGGGCACTCCGTGATACTAAACACTAGCCCAAAGGACTTACTGGCTTGAATCAGGAGATGCCTTGGCAGGCTTGGTGGAAGTCAGGTGGCCTCTGTGATGCTGAGAGGGCCAAGCATATGGGAGAAAGGGGGCAGGTGGTGGGGAAGACCCCAACATGGCAGGAACTGCACAGGCTTCTGAGATGTCCCCAGTTATTAAGAGTTCCTCTGGATTGCTGGGATTGTTGCTGCATCAAGGCATCTATTATTCATCCTTAACTGTCTGAAGAGGCACCATGTTAAGTCCCTGTGCAAGGTGTCAGTCCCCCCCACCCCCCCAAAAAAGAACAAGTCATCCCAGCTTCTAGTGCAGCTGTAGACAAGGGGGAAAGTGTCCAGGCCAGTTATGTGACAAAGATTCCTCCCATCCAAATCATGCCAGGCATGGAGGAAGGGAGCAGGGTTCTGCAGAAACCATGACCCGCCTTCCCCTGTATCCTGGGGCTGATGGGTGGGGAAGTGCCTGCTGTGGTGCCTTCTGCCCTGTGCCAGCATTCCTTGGATCTGAGCTAGAGTATGCAGCCATGCCTTCCCAGCAGGCCACAGGGACTTATGTAGGGAGACATGTGTGGTCTTTTCAATAGTCAGAGAAGGCTGCTTCAAAAGGATCCCCCAGCATGTGGGAGATGAACACAATCTGGGGACTGCCTCCCACCTCCAGACTGGAGGCCGACCCCAGTTGTCTGGGGACACAGCCCCCCACCATGAGACCAGGGGCTTACCCAAGCTGCCTGCATGGTGTCTTAGCGCCTTATTTTCCGTTGCAACAAATCTGATTGGAATGCTGGGGGAGCACTCCGCTGGGAGGTAGAGGTGGGGAGACTTCTCAGTGGGAAGCATTATGCTGTATTAAATCCTGTATTTATTCCTGATGAAAAATAAACTTATTATGTATTTAAACCTTGAAAAATGGACAGAGCATCTGGGTTGAGATGGACCAATGGTTCAATAGCCCTGAGGGTTGGGATTCTCCAGTCAAGGCCAACTGCACAGAGGCAAAAAGAGCCAGCAGAGGAGACCCAGATGCAAGGCTTGCCCTTTGGAAGAGCAGAAGGCAGGTAGGAGCTGAGAGGATGTCTTATCGCCCTGGACAGCAGGTGGAGGGGCTGGAGGAACAGCAAAGCCTTAGTACCTGCTAGATTCTTGTCCACAACCCCTGTGATACCAGTCTAGTCCTTCTCCCCATACGGCCCTGGGATGTACTATCTTACAGGCTCTGCTCTAGGAGCTGAGGCTGCGACAGTGCAGGTCAGAGGAGGTCTCTGACAGAGGGAGATAACAGCACCAAGAAACCAAAGGCTGTCCCACAAGAGGGCATGGGATAGGAACTGGCAGGGTCCCATCCGAGGGTGCTCAGGAGGGCCTTCGAGGGAGGGAGAGAGGAAGGGAGCGAGGCAATACTTGAGCAGAGGTCTGAGAGGCACATGGAAAGCAGCCATGAGGTGGTGCGGGAGGTGTGCGGGAACCGTCCGGGCACTTTGTAGGCAAAGCAAGAGTTCAGGCACAGAGTGTGTGGCGACAGGCATGGCCAGGGCTGACAGAGGAGACAGCCCAGTCCTGCAGGGGAGGGGTGGGAGTGGGGTCTACTCTGGAAGCCCTCAGGAAGCTGTGCAGGGCAGCGGGGTCTTTCTCACCCACTGGATACAACAGCTGCCCTGTGGGAGATGAGGTGTGAGAATCTGCCTCTGCATTGTCTTCTTGACGCAGTCTTACAGCTAAGGGTGTAGAGAATTTGAAGACAAAGCTGTGAGAAAAATGAACAAAAGGAAAACGTATGCCATATTTTGAAGCAAAATGAAATTGAAGAGGGAAACCATTCCATAGGAAACAGGAGAGCCATTTTAGAAGCAACCATAGATTATGACAACACAATGATTATCATCTGTGCTAAAATCAACAGTTTCAAAATGCATGAAACAATTACTATAGAAAGAAATGGCTCTACAGGTTTGGAGATTTTAATGCACCAGTAGCTGAAACTGATGGATTAAGCAAAGGAATCTAAATAAACAGATTTTGGTAACACTAAGTGATTTTTACGCTCACTAATGGGGAAGCCATTCGATCACAGAAGTCCTGAGGAATGTCACAGTCAGCTACATCCTAGTTATGCTTCCCGGCACAAATGAAAGAAAATCAGATAAAGCTTGAGGGGCTGTAGCTCATAAAATCGTAGAGAGTTGGCTGATTGAAATATGACATTGACCAAAGAAAGAAAGAACTCGTGAAGTCAGCTGCCAACTCAAGAAGCTGAAAGAATAAGGAAAAAGCAGGAGAGAGTGATAGAGGGAAGAGGTTTGGGGGAGGCCATCAGTGAAGCAGAGTTTTCAACACACAGCCCAGACAGGCTAAGAACAGTAAGGTGACAGTACTAGTGAAACACAAACAGGTGTGATCACGTATGGCAAAGGTGGAACAAAAGCAGCCGCGTGTGGGTGTGTTCCTAACAGCCTGCAAGACAGGGTGCCTGAAGTCCTGAGCCAGCCTGGGGCCCCTCCCCTGCCTGTGCATCCTCTCTGTGCCATTGGGAACCCACTTTCTCCTCCTCCTCACCCACGGTGAGCATCCCTGACTGGACCCTGCAGAAGAAAAAGATGAGGACCAGGCCGTAAGGAGGAGCATGGAGACACCCAAAGAAACCAGGGTCCTGAGCAACCTGGAGACACATGGACGCTTCTCACCTTGGGAACAATACCAGAAAGAAAAAAGAGAGATACTTTACTCTGTAAACCATGTAAGTGGTAGGTCTCTTTGTCACCACAACTGAATATTTTTGCTCCAACAATCATAGCTATAACCCTGCCTTTGTTTGCAGAGGATGAGCTATCTTCATTGAAAATTCAGATGAACCAACAGGTCAGATTTCAGAAGTGATGAGAGCTCAGCCAGTTGCTAAACCAACTTACTTGTGAAGAAACATGCAGCAATTTGCTAAACCAGACTATTCCCCCAAGCTAGAAAGCACAATACAAACTGAGTCACCATTCACAAAAGCAGCCAAGTGACATGAGGTTAGCTTCCCAAAGCTATATGTGCAAGTGCTCCAAACTCTAGGAATAGACTCAAGGAAGCAAAAATAGCTTGGTTATGGAGCTAACCTGACGCAAGGCTGAACATCAGAACATACATTTTTTTCTACAATTAAATGAAAAAAATCAACAAAGCTAATCCTTATATCTCCAGAAGAAATATTAGAAAAAGAATAAGTTTATTCAAAGACTAAACTTATTCTCATAGCCTATGCCTATCTCAGGAAATTTTGAGAAAAATAAGCCTCAAGGAGCTGCCCACCCTATGAGGACTGTTACCCAAACAAGAAAAAGTAGTGCTTTGATCCCAAACCACCCTCCTCCATGTCACTCTCACAGGGCAGGGTCTTGGGCGCCCTTAATGAACCAGTGCTCCCTAAGTGTTAAGGAAGCGCCAGGAAAATTAAGCTTCTGTACAGTGGCAAGCTACTCTTGGCAGAACTGAGATGAGAAATGTCATAACAATACCAAACATATAAAATAAGACAGAATTCTTTCCTGAAGCGACATACTATATAGTTCAAATGTGGTTTGGCCCAGTCAAGAGTGTATTGGCATATCGCTGTTAATGTGATGGCCGGAGGTGAGGGGGACTTTGGGGTTTCTGGGCCATGGGAGCTCCTTCCTCATGAAGGAAGTTCCCAGGAAAAGGTGTGGTTATCGTCAGACTGGGTGCTACACCCAGACACCACTCCCCTGCCTCTGCTTACACAGCATCTTACCTTCTGCTTTTGTGCCATAGGTGGGGCAGGCCTAAGGTTGGCACAGGAAGCTGAACAGATGTCACTGCCCTGACCTTAACCTTAACCTTGCTCAACCCCCACATGTAAATCTCTTGTCTTCCTGTGGAGTACCAACTCACTGACACTGTTACAACCATAGAACATAGACTGAGATAAGAAATGTCCTCACTGAGGTGCCATTTCCTCTGCTCTGTGAGACAGGGGAAGCGCAGGGCATCTCATCTCGGCTGAGTTCCGAGGGTCCAGGAACCTTCCAGGTGCACATTGAGTATTCTGCCCACAGCACAGAGACCCCAAGGCCCAGGAGAAGGAATGGTATTTGCAAGGAACACTGACACCAATAAGCCCCAAATGTGGGATTCAAGCAGGAATCGAGGTAGAAGGGGGGCAGAAAAGCTGACCTTGAGGCCAACTAATGAGGTCAGGGGTTCACCCGGAGGAATGTGGAACTGAAGTAGAGTCCAAGGATGGCAAAGGTCTCTGAGTCCGATCACACAGGTCATGACATGACACCTCTGTCTTATCTGCGTTGTGTGTGCCACAGGTCATCTTTCTCCTCCATCCCAGCCCCCAGGGAAGAGAAAACCTTCTGGGATGTGCTTTGGTTCACAGTGCCTTCCTTGGCCAGGGAGTATCTTAAGGCAGGGCTACCTGATTGGAAGCTTGGCTTCTGTTCCTATACCTGGAGACCCCAAAGAAGCCCAAAGTCTCGAAGAAGCAGTTTCATGGAGTGGACAAACATGGATTTAAGTTCTGCCCTATGCCATTTGGCTGGCTGTGAAGCCTCCCTGCCACTCAGACTTCCTACCTCTAGACAGAAAACAAAATGGCAACCCCATGTCTGTTAACATGAGAATCTGGGAGATGAGATATGAAAAGTGCTTTGTGGCTCCAAATGTGCTAAACAAATACAGATGAGTAATCACCACCGTAGGAATTTCTTTTAACTGATGTTGCAACAGCTCTTGCCTCCAGGATTTTCAGACTTCAAATTCTACTCCTGAATAAACTGCCAACTGACATTCACTCCCCAAACATCTGCTGGTGAAGAGCACATTTAATAACCGCTAATATATTGAAGTATTTTCGTCCTCTCAATCCCAAGTAATTTCACATGCGTCCCAGGGGCTGCTGGGAGCAGTTGGAAACGCTGCTTCCAAATGACTCAAACAGACGGGAGGATTTATTTTTAAATACACTGCCATTTGTTAAAACAGATTAGTTTTTGAAATTCCCCTAACACCTAAACCCTGAAAAAAGAATAATCTGCCTTCTGGGTCTTTTGGAAGACAGTGTTGGCATCTTCTGGGTCCTGGTGAGTGTCTTGTTACTGAGAAAACTCTGGAGAAATCCCCCCAGGATCAACTCACAGAAGGTGCAACACCACACACTGGAAGATGTTGGTACGCAAGCTTCCGGCCACTAAGATGGGCCCACTTCAGAGCGACAGATGGAAAACCACCAGAACCAAAGAATAAGAAACTCAAGATGAGAGTGGGTGGGAGGAAGCTGGAATGTCTAACCACTGCCCTGTTAATGTGCTCATTTGCTGTCGGCTTGGCCCATGTTAGTTGCAGAGCATCTCCTTACCATTCGATTGCTGTATGTATGAGGTCCCTGGGACCCTGTGCAGAACAAGGCATGCTGGTCCCTGCCTTGCTGCTCTTTAAAGTCTTGTGGTCGAGGCAGCCATGGCACTAAGGGTAATCATTTACCAATGGAAAGCATTACAGAGCATAGAAGAACAGACAACAGAAGCTCTGAGATGAAAGTCTAGAAGACTTCCCTAAAGGACAAGCAATTGGGCAGGTGTTAGGATGTGGGTGCAGCTAAAGCATGCTCCCAAAGTCTCAGGTATCTGGAGTTTGGGGCTCAGAGTGGCAATGTGAGAGGTGGTGGGGCATCCAGGAGGGCCCAGTGAGGGACACGTGTGATGGATGTCACTTTTGGGAGATTGGGTATTCATGGGGCTCCAAGTTGGTGCTCCAAAGAAAACTGTCACAAAGGAAGGAGATGGACCCCTTTCCCACTCTGACCTGTCCCACCAAATGTTCTCTTCCTCTGTCTGCTGAGACATTGTACACCACAAGGTCTTCCTCAGAGCCCTGTCAGTCAATGCCATGCTCTGAGCTGAGTAATCCTAGTGTCCTTCTGTGCTGCCAACCTCGGGTATTCTGCTTTAATTCCAAAAGATGGATCAGTATCTCTAACAAAGAGGAGAAAAAGAGAAAAGTCTCCCATAAAAAGAAAGCTCCTTATACATGGGACAGCAAAAAGTCAATGGAAAAAATATATATAGTATGAAAAAAATATATAGTATAAACATGCATACAGTATGAAAAACTAACACATGGGTTTAAAATTTAAAAAAAAAAGTTTGCACCAAGATAAACTCATCTTTTAATTCCATTACTTTTTGAAATACTCTTCTATGAGACACAACACAGTATGGATTTCAATATTCAGGAGAGGTTTCCGTGGCTGAAGGAGAGAGATGGAAAGGCAGGTGGTACTATTTTCTGTTAGGAATTGTAACAATGCTGATCTTGTGTAAGCCAAGCTCAAGTGAAGACACTTTTACCACCTTACAATCGAGTGTTTGGATCCCAAAAGTTGTGCATCTATACGGTTTTGGAATTGCTACCAAGTGAAGAAGAACTTCAGTTCATGCTGTTGGTCCCAAGGGTTCTCCCTCTTTCCTCAATTTAGGTTGCTTTTCAGTGTCTGAATTGTTTCCTTGACTTCCCATGATGCCTCTCTTTTACCTTCATATTCTACCCTGCCCAATCAGCATCTTCTTTAACATGCAGGTGCAGTTTCTTACTTCCTTAACAAACCCTTTGGAAGCAGACCAATGTTCACGGCAGTACCATTCACAATAGCCAAACAGTGGACACAACCCAAATTGTCATCAGCCAATGACTGCATGCAACAAGCATGCTCTATATGCTTGATGGACTTTTCAGAATGGAATAAAGCCTGGAGAAGAAAGGAGATTTTGATCCGTGCTACTCCAGGCATGAACCCTGAAGACATTCATGCTAGACACAGGTTAAATACTGTATGCGTTCACTTACATTATGTACCTGGAATCAGCAGATTCAGAGTCAGGAAGTTCATGGGCTGTGGGAATCGGGAGAATGGAAAGCCAAACTTTCTCTACGGGATAAGCGGGTTGCTATGGCAACAATGCTGATGATTGCACAGCTCACTGCCACTGAATCGGACACTCGGAGATAGTAAAAATCCCAAACTGGAAACACAATTGTGAGTTCTGTCACTTGAGCAATGAGCCCCTCTGTTTTCAGGGTAAAACTCCAAGCTGCCTGAGGCAGCTGGACATCTCTGTGCCTATGCTCTGCTGGTCAGCAGGACCCTGACCTGCAGCCTTTCTCTCTCACCAGGACTCTGCACAGCCTCTCCAGGGAGGGCTGCTTCCATACCCGCACCTTCTCCTACACGCGCTGGGACCTTCTCCTTTAACCACTCTCATTTAAATCACCTGCTTTAAGTGCTTGTCATCCCCACACCTCCTCACCCCTCAGTAACTAAACACTTCCCAAGCCTGGCAGCATGTATCACTCATCATGACTTACTAGAATCTAGCATGGCGCATCTGACACAAATTTCAAGCTCAATAACATTAGAAGCTAATCAAAGGCAGAACAAGAAACACTGAAGTTTAACGCAATGGCTAGCCACATTACTTTTTCCGTCATGACCATTGTCCTCATCAGTATCATCACATTATCACCATTATTGTCACTATCACCACCATCATTACCACCATTATCATTACCATTATCACTATCATCATCATCAATTAGCAAGCCCTGTAGACAATCCAACAGAATCCTGAGTAATGAGTTCTAGTCTTTGCCTCTAATTATTGACAAAGGAGATAAATAATGGTTCAGGCCACCAAATCCTAATGAGGTACTTGCAGGAAACAGATATTCCAACATCTAGGAGTTCTCTCATTTTAGACCCAATGAATGGTGGCCAAGGGAGGCACCGGAATCCTGGAGTCACAGAACCTGGAAGGGCAATCCTAAGCAGAAGTCACAGGCCAAAGGCTAAGGGAAAACCCAGCTGTTACAGCCAACCAGCCTCAAGAGGCAGCAGAGACAACAGATCTCCCCAAACCTGCAAGGACGCCCAAGGGAGCGCCTGTGACTCACCATGAGCAGAGCCCTCTGGAAGAGTCTGGAGTTTGTGATCCCAGTTGTGAAGAGATGGATGCTGGCCACCTCAGCCCCGCCACGGTCTGCTGCCAGGGATACGCGCTGAGGGTCCCCGCCAAATGCACTGATGTGAGTCTGCACCCATGTCAGGGCTGCAACCTGGTCCAGCAGTCCCCAGTTGCCCGTCACTTCACCAGACCCTTCGAAAAATAGGAAAGTCTTATTGTGATTTTGCAACTTTGGATTTAATGATCCAGGTAGAGTCTATACCAAGTTCATAGCTTCTGCAGAAGCCCCAGGCTCTTGTCCCGCCAGGCCAACACCACAGGGTTCCAAACGTGGCCAAGAGACAATGAGAAGAATGTGACTTCCTAACTCATACACATACAGGAGTGAACTCCAGCTGCAGCCCTTGCTAGCTAAGAGAGCTTAGCCACGTCCCTCCACCTCTCTGGGCCTCTGCTTTCTTACTGGCTGACCAGGGCAGCTGCTGTGACAGGTGTGAGATCACAGACACGCATGTTCAGTTGTGCCAAGCAGCTTAGCACAGGTGGGAAGCATACAGGTCTTTGCTCCTGTACAGATGACTCTCCATGAGAATAGCCAGCCCAGAGTAGAACCTACTGTTTCATCTACCGTGGCCTTCAAAGGTGTGTCACTAAACCCATCTCCACGCCCTTTCTCATGAAGTTCAATCATGAATTAATGAAATGCTTTAGACATAGGAAGAATGCAGCATGACTGTTCTCCTTGGATTCTTAGCACACTCCAGGCCCACCCGCCTTCCCTTTCCACTCACTTGTCCTTAATCACACCTTCAAACACCAGCCCTCACTCTGGTCTGAGCTGAAGTCCACACGCTTTCTGGTGTGCCAGGAGACCTCAGCAGATTCTATGTGGTAGGAACATCTCTGGTATATATTAGACCATTCCCCAAGCTCCGGATTCCTCACAGCTCTCCACCATGCACCACAGCTATAGTGAACAGGACTCATTCCTAGCAAGAAACTGTTGAGGAATACTTTCCTTAGTTCCCAATAGAAAAAAAAATGGTACCCTGGTCCTCCCAGTTCGCACTCATCAAGCCGATGAGAGCACCGGCTAATGAGTCTTCCAGAATTTTTTCAAGCACTGTTCATGTTCTGCGTCTGCTGAAGCCATTCATTGGCACAACATGATCCTTGCTATGAACTTTTCTAGAATGTGTGTGCATGTTCCAATTGCCAGGATGGACATTTGTTTTTCCTCCAAGGTATTGGGCAACCCAAGAGAGCAGGGTACCAGCTGAGCAGACCCAAGTCCTACAGATTTGGGAAGTGACATTCACAGTCTGAATTTCCAGTAACAACTAGTGAAGGTATCTCCTTGCCTCTATCTTTCTGTCGGTCAGCATCCCATCACTTGTCAAGTTGGGATACAGGCACCCACTAGCTCCCTGACTATCTGGCTGGTTCTCAACTGCCCATTCTATTTCCTCAACCATTAGTAAAGTCCAGCCTTGTCAGTGGGTATCAATGGGAGGCAACCAACATGCTGCCAAGTGCCATGTGAGCCCTGAGCAATCACTTACAGCTGTTGGGCTTCAACTTTTCCAGTCTGTAAAATGGGGATATGACCAGTACCTGCTTCTTTTGGCTGCTATGTTAATTAAACTAATTAACATTTGTAAACAGCGTGGAACCCCTCCCCCCCGGAACAAGGCATTCAAGAGAACTTTTTTCCCTAAATAGGGTGAGGCAAGCTTAGTTCTAACAGCCTGTCAGCAAGGCCCTGAGCAGGGCCAGGCCTACTGTCAGCAGCAGGAGGAGCGGTAGCCCTCCCTCGGGCAGGGGCCCAGTGCCTGCTCCTGTGCTCAGCCAGCCTAACAGACTTTCTGGGGGCAGGAGAAGGGAATGTGGTGCTGAGAGCCACAGGGACCATGAGGTCATGGCCATGTGTGGTTACCGGTGGCTTTCCAGCTTCCTGGCCTGCTGTCTGGTGCGCTGGCCAAAGCACACTTCCTCTGTTCCTGCTCTGGCACGCCTGCTGCACACCCCTCCCCCTCTGTCCTGTGTGCCACTGCCCCTGCAGCCACCATGCTTTGCCAGAGAAGAACAATCCCTGGGTGCTGATGCTCTCGGGGTCTGTCTCCATGGTACCATCCCGGCCTGGGGGCGTGGCCTGGTCCCCCATCTCATTACCCACGCCTTCACTTCCTTTCCAGTTGCCCTTGTCAACAGGAGCAAGCTGCCTTGAAATCCTGGGCTTGTCTCCCAGAGAGCACAGGTCTGTTCAGGCAGTCCAAGACCCACAAGGAGATATTGTGTGGATCTCACGCTGCTGGGACCTGGAGGCAGCTGTGTGCCATCACCTGCCTCAGAAAAATGGGGACCATTCTGGTCCCAGGGCCAGCTCGTGCTCTTGTCTTCCCACACATCAGCTCTTTGTAGCTTTACTGCAGAGGGATAGCTGTGATGTGACTGGGAAAGGGAGGAAAAGAGATAGGAAGGGAGGGGAGGAGAGGGATGGGAAGAGGAAAGAGAGGAGGGGTAAGGAAGGGGATGGGGAAGAAGGAAAGATGAGGAGAGGAGACAGGATGGTAGAGCCATACAGGGTAAGGTGGGGAGCGAATAAGTGAGGAGAGGGAAGGCTGGACCCGGGACATTGAAGGCCCACAGAGCAAAGCCACTGCACTTAGACACTGTCCTGCTCAGAAGCAGAACCTGACACTGAGGCAGGCTCCCAGGGCAGCCCAGCTCTTTCCAAATGTAGGTTTGGAGCCATGCTTTTCAACTGTTCAGAAGGAAACGGCGAGGGAGTGCTAGGTGGTGCATGTAAGGGGGCATGGAACATACTGCTTGGGCCAGTGTGAGGGTGTGCACAGGACATTGCATTTTTTGGCTAAAACCATGGAATGAAAGACAGGACAAGAGATCCCTGATGCCAACTCTGCACTTCAGGGGCCAGTGCAGGATCAGTTAGGTTCCCAGAATGACAAAGGAGTCCCCCTGATTCTGGGGGCAGTAGCAGGGGAGGCTGAAGGGGCACAGGGAGCACATGGGAGCTCTGTGCCTTTTGCTCAGCTTCTTGGAAACTGAAAACTACTCTAAATCATATATATACAGAAAAGCAGAGGGCTGCATCTTGGTCCTAGGCTGCTGGCAGGGATAAGTGCAGTTGGAGTCCTCCACCAGGGTGTCCTCCTGGCTGCACATCCCTATGTCTTATGGCTTCCATACCCTCTGCACAGCCTGGTCTGTGGCAGTCCAGGGCCGGCCCATGGGCACTTCGGGAGCCTGTTTCTGTGCTCCATGGCTCTGCTGCTGCTCTCCCCACTGTCGCTGTCCCTGGGCCTTGGCTTCTGTCTTGATTTGGCAAGGATGCTACCCACAGTACTTCCTTTCCTGGGCTGCTTCTCAGGGCAGCGCGGTGGCAGAGCTGAGACCTCAGAAACTCAGGGAGGTCAGCTCAGAGCCACATGACTGAGAAATGAGACGTCCAAAGGGCCTACCTAGCCATGTGAGGAGCAAGCTGCAGAAAGGCCTGCCACTGTCTGCCTTCTGGGACAGGGCTCAGAGAGCTCTTTTACCACATCAAGCCTTTTTGCTACGGAAGGGACACATGGTGCTGGCTGCAGCAAGGCACTCTGCAAGCCTCATTTCCCTTCTCCCTGGTTGATGGTTTTTCAATTGAGCAACATGAACAGCAGCATTGGTACAAATCAGAAGAGGGGTTCCATGTGCAAGCTCCCATTGTTTCTCCATCATCCACCCTCATTAGCAGCCAAAATGAGTTTCACCAAAGACATAGGAGCTTTCAATAAAATGGCCTCCCTACAGGAATGGGCAGATGACAAACAGAAACTCACTCTCTTCCAGCTAGAATTGCTCCAAGCTAGAAGAAGGTCAACCTTGGCTGGGAGAACTTCCCCAGAGCCTGGTAAGGAGGGGCGCTGAATTCCAGCGACTCTTTAGAGAAGTGAGCTACTAGAATCATAAATCCTTGTGTTTCAGGAAAAGGAAGTCCAGCAGAACCCTCCTGAAAAGTGAGCTTGCCTATGAAAACTCCTTTGCACTTGGTTTGTGTCTCACCATCACCCAAGGCCTGTGGAATAGAGAGGGGAGCATGAGAGAGAAAGCTGCGGATTTGGTCCCCAAGAGCACCTGACCCTGTAATGGGAACGATGCTATCTGTCCATCATCCACATCTCCCATGCTGGCCTTGGGCTACATTGCACCTTAGTATACTGCCTGTCCCATGGAACACTGGAGGGCCCCATACCACCTGAAGCTCATGCTGAGTGGTCCACCCACTCCTTGCGCCCTGGTAGTCATGCAGGATGCCTGTCTAGTCACACAAACCAGAACTGTCCATCATTCTGACCATGCTGCCTCCACCCGCCCATCCTAACTTAGCACATAAGATATTCAAGGATGTAATGAGATCCTTGGGAAGTAGGGAGGGTGCTCAGCCCCTTCCTATGAGGGCTTTAAAATCTACTAATGTTTCTAAAATTGTTTGCGAGGTATCACATATTCTCTCACTCAAGTCCCACGGACACTTTGGAAACTGAGTAGAGTGCTAATCACCCATTTTGCAGAGGAGAAAACTGAGACTGGCGTAAAGGAAGGGCATAGCCGGTTGATGGCAGAGCTGCCCTTCAATCCTCAGATTCCAAGGCAGTGCTCCTGGCCTCTGAGGCTGCTACCAGGTGCCTCCCCGACCTCGCTGGCTGCTGGAGGTACAGAAAGATGCAGCTCGGTCAACCCAAGGCTTGTCTGCCCTGGCAGGCAGTGGGGATGACAGGAGGCAGGATGGTGTTCATGAGGGAGGTTGAGGGTGTGTGGGTGGGTGGGGGGATGGCTGTGACGGTGTAGTCCTTGATCTGAGACACATCGCCTCCCTGTGCATGGAAGAGCTATAGTCATTTCTTACAGCTTTCTGGAGACAGGCAGCTCCCAATGAGCCTGCTCTGCCATTTCCAAACCTTATGACCTTGAGCATGTTTCTAACCTCTTCGGGCCCTCGGTTCTCTGCCCCTCTCCCCAGGCCCCCGCATCCCCAACATCAGATAGAATTCATGATGCAGTTGGAACAGCGACAGACACATGTCACGCCGTGAAAGACAGCTGCTATCCTCCTGTGTGGGCGTCAGTCCTGCTGTAGGCTCTGGGGACTGCGCTAGAATGCGCTCTGTGAGAAGCTCTGCTGCAGGAGTTGGTAGCCCAGAAAGGGCGGCACACTTAACACTCACAGAGCCACCCTCAGTCAAGGGACCCAGCCAACAGCACAGCTCACCAGAACTCAAGAAGCCAAAGACGCCCACGCGGTAGCCAGCAGTGACCACGATAAAGTTGCCGACGGCAGCAAGGAAGGAGCCATCGATCGCTGGCTGCCCTTCTCCCTCCATGGTGTTGTGAAAGAAGACAAGGACGGCTGCATTGGGTCCCTGTGGGGTTGGAGAATTAGAGGGGCTTGAGGCTGATCCCACTTATCCACAGGAGTGTGGCAAGGGCAGCTTTCCCTGCCAGCAGCCAGCTTCCCAGCCCATTCAGCCAGCTCCTCCCATCAGCTCTGCCTTGGAGAACACAGGGGTGCAGGTGTAGGCTGAACTGCAGCACCTCAGATTTCAGGCCGATGTCCTGACCCCCACACCGTGGTCTGGAGGTTTGGTCCTATGATTCTCTGTGTGATGATGTTGGGAGTGGTGGCCTTTTGAGAGGTGGAGACCTGGGGAAGGCCTTTGCAAAAGATTAGGGAGTATTTGCAGGACCCCCGGCTTAATTCTTACTGAGAGCTGTGATAGAAGGTGTAAACAGTCTTTGTCCAGCTCTTTGGCTTCATGTCTGGCCATGTGATTGCTTCCTATCAACTTCACTCCTGCCTAATGTCATCCACCAAGATGCCACACCTAAGGGACTTTGGACAAAGACAGGGACAGAGGGCTGATTGCAAGAAGGCACAGGGAGACACATGTCCACCAGGCAGTGAGAGAGCCTTGGGAGCAACCACACCTGCGACCCTCAGTCATGGTCCTACAGCTGCCAGAACTGTGAGACAGCAAGCTACCGCCATTTCCTAGACCTTGCTTCACAGCTAGGGGACCCAGATCCTGCACAAGGGGGGGCCTGGTTCCTGCTCTGTGGAGTGAACATGTGGCAGGGATAGTTGCTCCCTCCAGGCTTGGGGCCCAGCTCCCTCCAGGCTTGGGGCCCAGCTCACAATGCCACATGGTGTCACATGGTCCCCCAGCAACAAGGACTGACCCATGCTGGGTTGCAGAAGAGTGTTCTGGGTCCTCAGGGACTCCTGTCAGCTGGCGTCTCCTTGCCAGTAACCCTCTCATAGCTGTATGTAGCTGCAGCTTACAGGCCCCACAGTTAGAATCCACTTGTGTTGATTATTTAGTCCCCAAGCAACTCCTCAAGGTTGGTGTGTTCTTATCTTTCCCATTTTACAAACAAGGAGGAGACAGTAACTTAAAGGATGCCAGGTGGCTCATCTGGGATTACACAGGAAGAGGGAAGTAGTAGGTTTGCCTCAGGTTAAGCCTTTTTAAATATCAGAACACTTCACTCTCTCTGGGAACCCAGTGCCCCACTCCAGGCCATACTGTATACATATGGCACTGGGCAACTCATGCCTTGTCTGGATCAGGTCCTGCTACCCCAGGCGGTGAATTCTCCACTCCATGTACAATGGCCTGACACACACAGATGCTTCCATGGCAAGAACCTCCTCAAGAGCAAACACTGCCTAAGGACCTACCTCGGTGGGTGCTATGCTGAGTACTTGTACCTAGAAAGACTCATGCAATCTTCTACTTCACGAGATAGTTGCTATGACAAACATGAGCACCCTCATTCTACAGGTATGAAACCTGAAGCTGCAACTGCTCATACAGACTCGAGCTTCAAAACAGCGCACTGGTGGATTCAAGGCCCAAATCCAAAACCCGTCCTACTGCGTCAAGACATGTTTCTAGAGACTCTTCCTATGGAGCACATTTGGGTTCTACATGTGGGGACTAATTTGAATCTTGGCTCTACACTTCTTAGCCCTAGTCACACCAGCCCCAGTGCCCAGGCTGTGCTGCCCATCACTGGGTATATTGCCCTGGGTATCTCCGTGAAATATTATTGGTACTGAAAATCACCCAAGTTTCAGTGCCTCTCTTCCTGCCCATCCCCCTGAAATAGAGGCCTGTCCAGGGCAGCTCTGTGGGGTTTAGACCTGTGTCCCACCTGTCACATTGCCTGGTCATCCCACATCATCTCTGTCCAATACAATGGGGATAATGGGACCACCCCAACATGTTGCAGTGGTGAGGATGCAGAAGAGTCAGATGTGGCATGGGAAGGGTCAGGGCACCTTCCTGCTTGCTCACAGACATCAGATCCCAGCTGGCAGTGGCTGGGGACAGTGTGGCAAGGACACAAGCTATGCCGAGCATAGAGGTGCATGACCTACGTGGGCTGACAGGGGCAACATCAGCAAGCCCAAAGGGACACTCTGCAAGAAACACAACAGCAAGTGCTTCCAGACTCACCACATTCTCAGGAACGAAGACATTGAGGTACAAGCAATCTTCACTGACTCCTGGAGGCGCAGGTGTCCGGGTGCCCGGCTGCCAGCAGCTGGCCCTGCCAAGACAGAATGTGCTGTTTCCAGGAGAAGCAGCCATTGGGACATCCCCTGCCTCCCCACCCAGTCCATGGCCAGAACCTGTCACCAGCTTGAGCAACGAGAGCCAAGACTAGGTCTGGGACCATGCAACATGGCAGAGCAATGCTCATCTGCCCATAGGCAACTTGGCTCAGCACCTAGCTTCACTAGCCCCAAGCTACAACCATTCCTCACTCAAATCTCCACCGCCTCCTTGGCACCATGGGCCTGGCCTGATGCAGTCAGGTGCCCTCATCAGTGCACAGTCATGGCTTGTGCTCCCCAAGGGGTAGAACACATTTACACCCCACCTTTCCATACTACTGCTGGAGTCAGAAAAAATCTGCCCTTGGGTTTCAAATTTTTTTGCATCAAAAAAATGTATCAGTTGAATCTATTCCAACTTTTTAGGCAGTAGCCTCAAATCTGACCACAAGCAGTACTAGACAGAAAGGGTGACAATCTATGGGACACCTATTGGCAGCAAAGTGCTTGTCACAGGCCATCTGAAGGCACTTCAATTAGGAGAGCAGTTTCCATGTCAACTGTTTCAAATGACATTTGTGTGGAAGGAGTAGGCAAAACAGCATATGTTGAGAGGGAGAGAAAGGATATTTAGGCTTTAGCCAAACAAAACTCCTTGCAATATTGTTTTCTGGTGGGGAAAGCCTCCCCAGTTTTTGGTTTCATTCACTCATTTCTGTTCCCACAAATCTGACATCTTGCATCTCCTTCGGCTGTGTGCAGTCATTGCCATGCAGCTGCAGGTGACATGCAAGGGTTGTCAAGGCCATCAGAGAAAGCTTGGGTTATGCAAGAAATGATACATGCATTTCAAAATAACCTTATCTCTTAATTCCATTTTCATGAACCCTTTGAAGTACCCTTGTTTGTACCCCACTTTTTGACACGGTTGTTTCCATGGCCTCTCTTTCCTGGATGCAATGTCCAAGGACTTTTGAAAGATGGATGCTGAGGAAGGTAGGGCAAGCCTGAGTCCCCTGATCACTGGATGGACAGAGCACCCAGGTCCAAGCATCTCTGCATGGACTCTTCTAACAGTAAAGCAATCTTCAGTCCCCAAGATGTGGGCATTTATTCATTACAATATTCAATGTAACCTTAACAACATTTGATCCATCCCTGAATGCACTGCTCTGTTATGGAGTCTCGCTTGGATGGATTAGAATGGGAGAAAGTTTCTCTGGGAAGTCATCAAAACGCATTCCACTCAACTCCTACCTTGGCTTGGTGGCATCCCAGGAGCCTGTCCAGTTCAAGGGCTCTGGTGCCCGGAAGCGGCCCTCTTCCAGGGGTGGGGCAGCATAGGGAACTCCAAGGAACTGATCCACTTGCTTCCACGATGTGCCCAATTGGATGGCCAGGGACCTTCCCAGCAACCAGCCGTGGGCGGCAATGGGTACAGAAGGTGTAGATGTCTTAGAGCGGAGCCGGGGGGTGCCTGGCAAGAAGGCAGAGTGGGCAAGGAGGAGAGGTGGTAGGGAGTGATTGATTCATTGGTGTTCTGAAGGCACAAGAAAATAAAACCACTGCCATTTGCAACTTGAAAATGTCAGTAGTTCTTCTGGATCACATAGCTTAAGTCAAGTCAATTTTCCATTGAACAACAAAAACAACAGTACAGCCTGCTAATCGTTATTAGGCACCAAATACATGCTAAGGGCAGATCTAATCCCCTCCACAGTGTGTGGCTTCTTCCCAGTCAGCTTGCAAGGTACACACCGAGCCAGGCCCACAACTCCTTCCTGGCACCTGGGCCTGTTAAAGAGTTCCCAATGGAGTAGAATTCTACCCCAGATCTCCATGGTTAAGCCAAGCCATCATTGCTGTGGCCAAATATAAGGAGTCTTCCTATTAAGCGAGATAGAGGAATGAATGCAACTTTTATAGTTATTCCAGGTCAGGTTTCCCCACCAAATGTGTTTACTACAAAGTTATGAAACCAAATGACTTCAAGAACTTTGGATCTCAGATTTGCAGGCTTACATTGAAGGGCTTCTGCCAGGACCACAGGGCCATGTCAGGTTGAAAGCTCTCCTTTCTCACCGCCAGCTCTTAGCCATGCCCCTTTGTCACAGAGAGTCAACAACCAGTTCTTTTCTGCCTCTTCTGTGCCACCATTGCGAGGATGCCCACACCCACAAGAACTCCCTGTTGCTTCCTGTCAAATCCCACCTGGCCCCTAAATTCAAGCCAGGTATGCCTGCCATCCCTCCTTCGGGCCCAAAGCCACTTCCGCCCCTTCCGTGAAGTGCTAATCTCCTGCTACATTTATCAGCACCTTGGTCACCCTATCTTATTTCCTCCATTGTATTTTCTTTCATTCATTCGTCAGCTCAATAAGCCTTTGTTGAGTCCAGGCCCAGTGCCAAGAACTGTTTCCAGGGACTTGATACTGTCCTGTATCTGATTTCTGTGTCTGACTCAGGGTCTTGTATGTAAGGAACAATAAATAACATGAAGAAAGCTTGTGCCTAGGAGACAGGAGTCCTGGATGAGGTCTAACAGTCAAGTGCCAGTGTGACTGGCTGATCTCTGCAGCTTCCTCTATCAGAACACATGGCTCGTGGGCATTGGGGAGAGGAGGCAGGTGGACACAGAGATGGACAGACGGACACAGACAGAATCTCTCCATTCCTCAAGAGCTTGGCATAATGCAGTAGCTCTCAGAGGGAAGTGATTCTTTTTTAAACATTTATTTATGTATTTATTTGAAGAGCAGAGTAACAGAGAAACAAAATCTTCTTCCCACTAGTTCACTCCTCAGTTGGCCACATTGGGAAGAGCTGGGCTTATCTGAAGCCAGGAGCCAGGAGCTTCCTCTGGGTCTCCTGTGCAGATACAGGGACCATCTTTCACTGCTTTCCCAAGTTAGCAGGGAACGGAATCAGAAGTGGAGCAGCCTGGAGTTCAATCAGCGCTGCTATGGGATGCTGGTGCTGCAGACAGCGGCCTTACTTGCCACATCACAGCACATGATTTTTTGTCCCTTGGGGACATGTGGCAATTCTGGAAACCTTTTTGGTTGTTGCAAGGCTTGGGGTGTTGCTAATCACTCCACAATAGATGGAACAGCTTCCCACAGCAAGAATTCTCTGGCTGCAGATGCTAGCAGGATTCAAGGTTGAGAGGCTCTGAAATCGAGTCTGTTCACAGTCTTCAGGCCACAAAGCTCGGTGTGGGGAGCTGGAACTGATAGGAAGACACTTGAAAAAATGACAGGAAAAGGAATTCAAAGTGGGCTTAGGAGCTTGTACCGTGGCCTTTCAAGTTGGGCCACCAGCTGTGGCATTGGCATCCCATATGGGTGCTGGTTCAAGTCTTAGCTAATGCCCTGGGAGAGCAGTCAAAGACAGCCCAAGTCCTTGTGCACCTGTACCCATGTGGGAGACCAGGATGAAACTGTTGTGGCCCTTTGGAGGATCTCTCCGAATCTCAACCTCTCTGTCTGTAACTCTGTCTTGCAAATAAATTGATAAAAGAAAGAGATGTTTATTTTGGTACAAAAAGATTTAGAAATCCCTGCATCATTGTGTGTGCGTCTGTGTGTGTGTGTGATAGTCATTTCACTTGAACTTTTGGAATATTCTTCCTAAATAGTATGTACTGGGAAAACTTTGGAATCTTCTGGTCTCAATTCTTTCCATTCTGTCCCCCCCTTTCAGAACAAGAATGGTAGCAGCTCTAAAACACAGCAGGAAAAACGAAGGAGGTCTACAACATCCTGAGCCCGTGAGTCCCACACTGAATGAAGGCCTGAAAGAATGGATGAGTGAGTGGAAGGAAGAGAGGACAGAGAGGAGACAAAGTGAGTTTACAGTCTTCCCTGTTGTAAAAGCATTAGAGTACAAGCTACAACTCAGAATGGAAACCCAGAATGGAAAGAACAGTTGCTGTTATTTAATCTGGCATCAATCACAAATCACAAAGGGCTGACCTTTGGCTTCTCCTCACAAGATTTCCTGCTACAATCGTCAACCAAAGGGCCTCGGGCAGCTTTCAGCACTGTGGCTGCTGCAGTGGAGGAACCTTCTCTTGTCATACGGGAATTAGCCACATTGCATGAACGTGGCATCATCTGACGGTAAGAGCCAAGCCAGAAAAGCACAACAGCTGAAGAATTTCGAGGGAATGCAAGTTGCTTTTCCAGAGACCATGGCATGCAATCCTCTTCGCAGAGACTGCCCAGTGAGATCAAACATGGGAAAATCGTTAGATAGACAGTTCTCCCTTTGAGATCTCTTGCAGAACCAGTGGATTCTCTTCAAAACCACTCACATCATTCAGCCACATGACTACCTGGGCTAAGAGAATCTCCTGCAGCTGTTAGCTGTGAGCAAAGTCTACACAGATGCATACTTCTGCACATAACCATGAGTCTATGAAGATACATACTGCTGCACATAACCTTTCTTGGATGCGAGCATTTCCCCAGTGGAGTCCGGCCACACTACATTCATAAAGGAGTCACACACACACACAATTTGCTTCACAGAACTCAGACCTTGATGCTCAGGCCTTTCTCAGCAGCAGAGCCACATGGATGGGCTGCATGCAGTGGTGAAGCACACTGTTAATATCAGTCTCCCTTGACTAAGCAATCCAGTGTCCAAATGAAAAGGAGATAGTACCAGAAGCAGAAGCTGTAAGACCTCCACAGGTAAGAATCAAAGTATCCCCAGATGTGAGGGCTCCCAGCCTCAAGGTTAAAGGATGAGGCTGAAAGGCAGAACAGGGCTGTAGGGCTGGAAATGCTCAGAGATGAGCTCACCCACCACTCTCAGCACTAATGTAGGGACCAAACGATAGAAAAAAAGAAATGTAAAAGAATGTTCTGGACGTATAAAACAGTAATGAACAGTGGTCTATTTAATCTTTTTCTGGGAAATTCAAAGGCCAGAAATGGACATAAAAATAGTTTTTTCCTTACTTTCCTTCAGTCTACTCCAGGTGAGTGCTATCTGGCCCAGGATAACTTGGGTCAACTTTATCCAGAATTAAAGCCCATTGCCCACCAAATTTCCATGTGAACATCATTCACAGCCATACCCAGATTGCTCAGGAATGGCCCCAGAGATATAGCCTGGGCCTACCTGGCTTCCTGTAGATGTGGGTGGCCTCTTCACGGAGCAGAAGCTGACAGGTTTGGCCCTGTAGGCTATGGGTACAGATCTGGGTATCAGCATAGAACATGCACCTCACAGCTCCAGGTCGGGTCTGAAGAGTGGTGACAAGGCAGTCCTGGTGACTGGAGCATTCTGCAGGGAACAGGAGGAAGGAGGACCTCAGAGCTGTTACATCAGTGATGCCTGCAGGTTTTGATCCAGGCATACATCCACCCATCATCTCCCTATCCATCTACTCACTCACCCACCTGCCCATCCAGCTATGTAATCACTCATTCATCAAAATACCAACTAAAAATCTCAGTTATTATACCAAGAGCTGGGAAATAAAATGGTAGAGACTGAGAGCCCAACTGCCCTATCAATCTATTTTCCACACTACAGATAGGGATATGTTTGCTCAACTCAGAAATGTGTTCTTGTTATTATTGTTGTTATTATTTTGCTTAAAATGTGTCCAGGGATCCTCATGGACTTGAAGATTCAGTCATACTGGACAAGGTTCTCCATACCTCAGCTCTTGCCATCCTCTTCAGCCTCTCCTCCTGTTGTCCACTTTAATTCTTCCACAGCTGGCTATTCATCCATCATGTTCCACCAGCAATCATGTCCTTTCCACCACAAATCCCAGGTACTGCACCTACACTTAAACTACTGCCTGGCATTCAGTAGTGAGCGCAGCTCTGAAAATAGCACTGCTTCATTTGACAAGGGAGGCTGTGCATGGCTTCAAGCCCTGTGCATTACCCAGGTTCTGAATGGTACCAGCCAGAGTGGTGCAGTGTACCACCTATTCTTCTGTACATGATGGCCCAGTCCGTATGATAAACATGGCTTTGAACATTTTCATATCCAACCATGCAGGAAAGGAGAGCCATGAAAATCACAGAATCTTGAGTGCATTCAGAATCTTGGAGGGGTGGAAGTGATACCCAATTTCAGCCTATTTTAGAAGTTAGAAGTGTTTATAGAAGTCCTAATGAAGCAATTACCTAGGATTTATTTGATTACCCCTAGAATTTACCACCCATGACTAGAATCACTGGAACATCTGTGGGCAGGTTTGAATATTTGAAAGTTGTTTTTTGTTTGTTTTCTCCAATAAAAAGTCTCTCTTGAACTTTTTTTACCCTTTAGATTTAGCTTTGCCCTAGGAGATGGGTCAATCCTAGTGTATCTCCTCACTATGGCAGCCCACCAGGTACCTAGGGGTAGATGTCATAGCCATTTCCCTTGATCCTCCGTCAGATCCTCCTCTGGCCTAGCTCAAGGTTGCGCTGTCACTGGCTGCTTTACCCCCGCAGGCTCTAACTACTGACTGCCCATTGAGAAACAGAAGGTCCCACGCAGGCATTCTGCAGGAAATGTCCCTCCTGCGAGGCCCCTGAACTTCTTGTAGGATGTCCTGTGTGCTTCAAGATCAGATTCGGAGGCAGCGCTGGCATTGGATTGTTTCTCCCCATCTCGAATACAAGCTCTCCTTACCCAGCAAGCACAGGTCTTGAGCAGCAGAGAAGTTGCTGATGGCAGCCGTGCTGATGTGGGCGACATCAAACTTCCTGATGGTTGGATCAACAACTACTGACGACAGGGTCAAGGTCTGCCACGAATCCAGAGGGACTAGGAGAGAAAGGGGAGAGCAGTCACAGCACTAGCATCTGGTGTACAACAGGCAGTGGGGTGTTACCCAATGTGCAAGAGTAATCCTCCACATGGTCTCCGCTCTCACATGAGAGGCCTTTATAAATATCCCCATTCTACAACTATTTGTTAAGGTTTTTTTTTTTTCCTATGATTCAAGCTCCAGGGATACATTGGTTAAAAAAAATTCAACCAAGAAAAGCATGTCTACTCTGTTTTATCAATTCATAGCAGAATGAGAACCAAACAGAAAAGACAAGAAAATCATTGTGATACAACTGTCAGAATGGAACGGTTAGAAGAATCAGGTAGCAATGATAATAACAGGCTTAGCAGGTTTGTTCTACAGCACCACGCTTCCTGTGTGTATGGCAATATGATACTGTCCTCCTCCAGCCTGAGGCTTTGAGTACACACTCCGATGGGCTGCTCAGTGCCCCATCAGCGTCCACCAGACATTCTCCTTTGCTTAGGTATAGGCTGCATTTAAAATCTAGTCTGTGAAAGCAGATCAAAGTCCCTAACCTCAACATGGGACCACTGAAAGGTCAGCCTGGCTTCAGAGCTCCCTGGGAGAACTGTGGCCCACTGCTTGACTTGCATTAAAATGCTTCTTCCAGGGCAGGTATTTGGCTTAGCAGTTAAGTTGCTGCTTTCGGATGCCTACATTCCACAGGGTGCCTGGTTAGAGTCCTGCTTCTCCGCTTTTACTCTGGTTTCTGTTTAATGAGACTGAAAAGGAGAGACCTAGCTGGGACTTCCAGGCCCCTGGCTTTGGGACACATAACCCCGTCCTGGCTGTTATGTGCACTCAGAGAGTGAACCGACAGATGAAAGATTGGCTTCTTTTTTTCCCCTTCTATCTCTCTTTATGCTTTACAAATAAGATGAAAATAAAATTTTTAAAATAAGGAAAAAAATTTTCTTCCCAATGCTGTCCTCACTTTTTTAACAGATGCTAATCCTGAGAGTTCCATGTACAAAACTTTCAACATGCAAATCTTCATCTCAGAGACTGTTTCCTGGAAAGCACCAGCAAAGACATCCTCTTCCGAACAAGAAGAAAGTGGGACACAGACAGGTTTAAGTAGCGTGTCTGAGGGTGCCCTGCTCCTGCACTCTGCAGTGAGGTGAGAACTGGCCCACGGCAGTTACACAGCCGGTGTCTGTCTCCCTGTGTGCAGGACACAGCTGCTTCAGTGTGGAGGAGGGAAGAACAGGTGAGGAGTCAGATGGAAAGCCTGGACCGAGGTGGAGAGCTAGCCTAGAGCTCATCCTGTGAGCTGAACTGGTCTTGGCTATAGCTGGGCAGTGGGTTTCTCTGAGAACACAGATCTTGAATCTTTGGCACAAAGCTCCACCAGCAGGAAGGGCTGTGAGCCTAGTCAGTGGGTATGACAGTGTCCACAGGTAGCAGCAAGGAGGCTAATATGCTGCCTCCGACAGAGGCTCCCATGGCCATCTGGGAGCTTGGATCTACAACACCCTAGAGCCATGTTCAGCAGGCGCATCACTGGGACTTAGTGGAGAGGGTGTCCTCTCTTGTTCTTTCTGCTTCTTCTTTTTTTCAAAGAAGAATAAAGTAGCTTGTTCTTTTAATACTCTGAGCATTTACCTTGCATTAGCAGAACATGATGGCAATAAAACACATCTGAATGCCCATTAAGTGGACAGTGGGAAGGGAGCCTAATGCCTTCTTTATAGAACGAGGGAGACGGGTTCATGTCTGTCCAAGTCAGAAGAGAACAAGGTCTCCTGGCTCTAAGACACTGCTCTCTGTGCTCCCTCGATCTTCCCTGGAGCTGAACAGCCTTTCCAGAAGACCGTCTCCAGGAAAAAAGACTCCGGAGAGCACCATTCGGGTAGCTGTACGGGAAAGGTGCTGATGTTCATATCACATCTATCATTGGCATTTAGAACACTGTAAGGTTCACTAAAGCAGCAAAACAGCCTGCTCCACTGTTGTCTTTATCACTGGAAAAGAGAGAAGGAGAAAGCTCGCTTGCACAGGTGGCTATGCAGTATCTGAATCTCGTGTAACTCAGCAAGGGACAGGTGGAGCCCCAGCCACCATTCTGGAGCCACGGGTCCTCCCTTAGAATCAGGAGTTGTGCATTTCCAGCCTAGAACTTGGCTTTGCCACAAAAGAATTCTGGGTTTTCATTTTCTTAAGGTTCTTTCTCATGTTGCTATTTCCACAGTGTATGCAAGCAGCATTTTTTGCATCACCAAAAGAGCTGGGTATTTTTAGATGCTGAGTACACTGCAATTTCAGAGATCGGGGGGGCACACTTGCCAAGTACAGTCTTAAAATGGAAGCCCCAGCCACACTCTGTGTTTAGGTTGCTGTAATTGAAGAGTGAATTCTACCTTTAAGTGAAGGCCTGCTTATCTGTTGCCATTCACTGGAGCCAAGGCCTTGCCATGCCCTCTTTCTTTTCCCTCTTCCAGCATACAGAAGCCTCTTGGGGAGTCTTTGCTGTTTGTGCAGAAGCCAATATCTTGAAGTCCCTGTGGACCTCAGGGAACTTCTGAGAATAAGTTCACTGTGGATGCAAAAGCATGAGGAAGCCTGGGAGCTGGGGATGAGCATCCGGTCAGTGTTTGCTGTTTGCCAGGAACCCACTGCAGCCTTGCATGTAACCCTTAGCATGGAAACTCCTGACGGGGCCGGGGGAAGGTGCTTTTACCACCCACAGCTTGCAGACAAGGAACCTGATGATTTCATAGCACACACTCAGCCCGTTGGCTGAGCCCATGTTAGCTTAGACAGCTCCATGATAGCGTTGGCCAGAACTGGAGTCTCGGTGCCCTAGGGACAGGACCCCAATGGAGGACCCTACAACAATGGCTCCTCTCTTAAACAGCACAATCTGAAACTTATTCGTTCTATTTCATTTTGTTTCTCTAAATAATTTTAGGGCTGGCATTGTGGTGTATCAGGTTAAGCCTATGCTTTTGATGTCAGCACTCCATATAGGTGTTGGTTTGAGTCCTGGCTGTTCTACTTCTGATCTGGCTCTTTGTAAGAGCACCTGGGAAAGCAACAGAGGATGGCCCAAGTACTTGGGCCCTTGCACCCAGGTGGGAGATCCAGAAGAAGTCTCTGGTTCCTGGATTTGGCCTGGCCCAGCCCCAGTCACTGTGGAGTGAGCCAGCAGAAGATTCTCCCTCTAACTCTCCCTCTGTAACTCGGTCTTTCAAATAAGCAGAAAAAAAATATTTAAAAAATTCTTTGTAGGTTGTAATGTTGGTGTCATCTTCTAAAAGTACAGCCTCCTGTGTATCTGAAATGCATACGTATCACATGTTGCATGCTTGCAGGTGCAGTGAACTTTTTTAGTGGTTTTTTCTCCTTCATTTGTCTCTCTGTACTTTCTCACTCTTTTCTGCCCTGTAAATGACAGTCACTTTATAAGTAAGTGCATTATCACGTAGTGACAGAAGCCTTTCCCCTTATTTTGCTTTATGAAATGTTTTATTGGTTATGCATAATTTTGGGTGAAATTTAAAACCAAGAAAGTGCATTTGAGTTATTACTGGGAATGACAATGAGGTCATTTGAGAATCATTGGCTGTCACCAATTTAAGAAGCTTATAATTTGAACTTTATTGTGTTTAATAACTTATTGTCATTAAGTATCATTAAGAATCGAATGAAATATTTTTTTCCATTCTACTTTTAAAATGACCATTTATTTATGAGCTTTTATTTTCAAAACAAGACACCTTCCTGAACTCACTTTGATGCAACTCAGACACTTGGTCAACTTGGGCTGCTCTAGAAAAACACTTGAAAATATGGCTGGGGCTGGCCTCTGGCACTGCAAGTTAAGCCACCATCTTGGATTCCAACATCTCATCCAAACACCTTTTCAGGTACCTGCTGCTCAACTTGGAGTCCAGGTTCCTGCTAAAGAGCCTGGGAAAGCAGAAGAAGATGGCATGATTATTTGGGGCCTTGCTATTCACATGGGAGACTCATATGAAGCTCCTAACTTCTGGCTTTGGTTGACACAGGCCCAGCCATTGAGCCCATTGGGTAGCAAACTAGCAGATGGAAGATCTCTCTCTCTCTCTCTCTGTGTGTGTCTCATAATCTTTCTGTAATTCTATAGAATAAATAAGCCAATCTTAAAAAATAGGCTGCCTCCCCCAATGTGACAGCCAGCCACAGGCTGCACTACCACAGTAGGGGCATGCGTGTGTAGGCTGACTAGTTGGGCACTAGTTCCTGCTGCAACCCTGACCTGTCACATTTGAGAAATGAAGGGAAAGCATCTTTCAGCATTTTTTGCATGAGATCAAGGTGTTGATTTGTCAAAGCAGCAGAAAATGTCTGATGCTCCCTCCAATGAGCACATACTTGCAGAGCCATTTGCTTAAAGAAAAAATACAACTTTCTCAAAACCACCAAAAATAAAGAGCAGCTAGTAGTGTAAGCTCTCAGGCCTCCAAAGTGATTCAAATTCTTACGCTTCCATTGTGACTAGTACAGAAAAGAACTCCTTCCAGGTCTTCAGCACGTCTCCCAGGGAGTTCCTTCCCCAGAAGCTGGAGGAAGCATCAGTGGGCCCCTACCCACGCAGGCTGGAGGGGAGAAGTGGGAAGAGCAAAGGTCAGAGGCCTTTAGACTGAACAGCCCCAGTTCCCAGCAAAGCAAAGCAGCATGCACTTCATGCCCTATGGAGGTAACAGAGTTTAGAATGAGGTCACCAGAGGGGATTCCTAATGCAGGGCCCTGTCCAAAAGGGGAAACTGGCACAGAGGCAGTTCCTAAGAGGTGGAGGGTGAAGACCCAGAAAATATACTGCCCACAAGACCTGGGACCTCAAAACTTCAGATTAACAGGTGGATCCTGCTCCCACCTGACACGGGACTTGCAGCATTCAGATCTGCAAGGCAGCTTCTGCTGGATAAGCCTCACCGTGCGCAGCCCTTGCCATAACAGCTGCCAGCCAAGGATGCCCTAAGTGCATCCCCGAAGAGAACACCCAAGCATGGATTCACAGAGCCTGCTCTGCCCCAGTGTTGCCCCCCTGGCTTTGGGACAGCTGCTTAACATCCCCAGTAACACATGTAAAAGCAGCCAGTGTTGGTGATGCCTCTCCCTTGGTCATTCATTTCAACTGCCCACAGCCATGGGATCTCACAGCTCTGCAGGTCACCCTGCTCCAAGGGCTGGCCTTATTCACTGTAAGGTGGGCTCATTTCCTGTAACTTTGCTCTGACTTTGAGTAAGATGCATTTTGTCTTTGTAACTGTGTGGAAATCTGTCAAGAAGAATAGTCACAACACCTGCACTCATGTCACAGCACACTCCTCATACACTAAGGAACATTATTTTTTACATATTCTCTGGATAGGTGGTGGTGGGGTAGCGACGGAGTGAGCTAAGCCGGTCCCATCATTACCTCCAGTCATTCCAATGGACCACAGAGGTGTCATATTTCTTGTATGTGCTAGGAGAGACCTGGGCATGGGGTGCAGGCCATATCAGGAAAAGTCTGCACACTGCGGCTGTCATTATAATCTCTTCTCACAGTAAGTGCCTGACTGCTTGCTTTCCGGGAAAGAGAGGGCCCATCTTTCCAAGCCAATGAGTCTCTCTGTGTCTGTTGCTCCTAACACAGAAGGGTGGCTGTGGCAACACCCTCTCAAGGGCATTCACTATCACTCATTCCCCCAACAGTCTCCACCCAACAATCTGAGAACATTGTCTGCCCCTCCACACTGACCCAGAAGGCCTTGCATAAGAACTTGCTCAAATCTCTCTCATTATAGATAGGGTACTTCCTCTAACCCAGTTTCTTAACTCGTGTTTGGGTTTCAAGAGACTCCTTTCCCTTAAAATTCAGGGAGAAAAATCTCTAATGAATTGGAGGGGCCAATTATTTCTAATCCAGTCTCATGATGACCCATGACGACACCTGATTTCCATACTAATGTGTCAATCAGGCCCTTCTTTCTGTTTGTAGCCAAGAATCTTGGGGAAGCCACTGAGGCTTCCTCAAATGACTGCCATTCAGTGTCTTCCTGTATCAGCCCACTACGTATGTAAAGGGTTCTTCCTGACGAACTCAGCCAACGTCGCAGCTTCTGTCTTTTTTGTAGTTGCTGACCACATCCCCTGGCCTGGTTTCTATGTCACCATTTGCCACTAGGGACCCTCCCACCTTTCCATCTGCAACCTCAGGCTTCTCCTCCTCTGCTGTGCCTCCTGGTTTGGCCCTGGACCTTTGCCATTTACATGCCACACACTCTCCATAGTGACTCACCAGCCTCATGACTTCAAATATCACCTACACGTCACTGTCACCAGTCACAACCTGGCCCAGACTTTTACTCAGAATAGTACAGTCAGTGCTTACCGAGCATCCAAGCACACGTCCCCCAGACACCCCAAAACTCAGCCTGCTGAATCCTGGACATTTAGCCTGACTTTCTTCCCCTTCCACACTCAACAGCTGGTTCTCCTCTTATGTTCTCTAGCTGTGCACTCCCAATCCTGAGGCTACCCAACTTGGAATCCTAAGTATTGTCATTGATTAGTGCTTAAGTGGGCTGAATGTCCAGCTAGGAAGGACACTACAGAAGGAAGTCAGAACAGATACTCTTCTAATCCTAAATTTCATATCTGTCCATTATTTAAGTGGCTATGCCCCATGGAATAACCACTCCTACCCTTATATAAGTTTATACCACTTCGTTAGATGCTCAATTTATCTCACAATCTGTCACCTCCTTGCTTATCTCTCCAAGCTCATCTCATATCTCTTGACCTCCTACCCTCATCATGTTCTGCTGTATGGCTTTGTGTTACTAATAGTGAGCCATGCAATTCCATTCCAATGTGAAGTGAGTTTATTCATTGGATGGACTCAAACCCAATCCAGATGCCATCTGCTCTAGAATCTTTTCTGCAGCTCCTTCTCCACCAGCACCCCCAACCAAGTACCAAACTACGCCTACCGTTCCACTGATATACTTCACTGCAGTTTCTTTTATCTTCTGCTTAATCAGGATGTTCTTGAGATCAACAGAGGCTTTGCCTCAGTTTTCATTAAATATCCAAGATGAATCATGATATTGTAAGAAACTTAAAAGCAGAATAGTAATATAGCTATAGCATGTATTTGTTAAGAATTCATGGGGGTCAAACATGAATAACATCATTATTTTTTCATGAAGTTTTTCCATGAATAAATGGCTATTGAACAAATTACTTAATGACATTCCTCAGTTAATAAAGGAACAATGGACACAAATTCTTTTTACTTTCACTTTCATCTCTACAAAGATTACTGTCCACCTACCATAAAGCCTCAGTATAATTTAATGAATTGATTTATTAATCATAAAGAAAGCAAATAATTAAAAGTTGATATACCCAATTCCCCACTTCATGTCAGTTTATAAAACACTTTCACTTGCACTGTTAGAATCAATATAAGCCAAGCATTGCTGGCATTACTATTATGCAGGGGACCAAACCAAGGCTCAGAAGTGTTATGCAGCATTGCCAAGATCATAAGCTCAGAACAGGAACCTGTCCAAAATGCCCCCTCTCAATTCCCACCCTAGAACAGCTCCTTCTCCTCCTTGTGACTCAGCTGAAGCCTCCTAAAGTGGTCCCCATCAGGGGTAGCAGTTCCTACAGATATCTGTGATGTTCTTGCATGTGCGGAGGCCAGAGCACTGTGGGCTGGTGAGTAGCCATGCTTCATGCTAACTTCAAAAGGACTCCCAGAGAAATGTGTCATTAAGAAGAAATCGCATACAGGAAACCAGACTTGGATCTACACTCCACCCCTGTCCTCAAAAAGCTAAGGTCACCACAAGCAAAATGCCAAGGGGAAACTCAAAGTCTTAGATGGAATATGACTTCTAAGAAGTTTGATTCCTTTCAAGTGGATCATACTCCCCATTAATGACCTCCAAGGCCCAAAGTCTTCCTGGAGATGGTGTGAGGATTGAGTTTCCTGAGAGCATCTAAACTTCTCTTTCCTGAGATCACCACACATGATCCTGGGTAGCTGGGTACGACTGCAGAAATCCTGCCATACAAATGCATGTGGCACCCAAGGCAGCTGAACAGGCATTCCACATCCGTGGGGACCCCTGGTGGGCTGTCAAAAGCTGGCCTGAACTCACACAGCTGGCATGAACTCAGACAGACCCCTGTGGCTGCCCTGCATACTCTAGGCTTCATGCTGCTGCTAAAGTTGCTGTGTATGAGTGGCAATATGAGCAAGGCATGGCTTAACCATGTTAGATATGTGACTTTGCCCAAATATCCTAGCAACTTTGGGATAGGAACTGACAACACCATGAATTTCACCTTAGAGAAATGAAGGTTTAAGGCAGAGAAGTGATTTGCCCTATGTCCTACAATGTAAAAACAAAGGTGAAATGGAAACTGCGATGCCCCAAAGCCAAAGTCTCTATGCCTCGTGCCTTGTACTTCTGCTGTGCACCTCAGCTTGCCTATTGGTAAGATGATCTTAAAATCAGATGGAAAAATGCCACACCCTACAACATCTCTATACCCGATATTAGGATTGTAAAACTCCAGAATAAAGAAAATTTCAGAACCCATCTAAGCCAACTTCTCACATAGCAGGGGGCTCTTCATTGTGTTTGTAACATGGCTTTAGTCAGGAATGGCTCATGACACCACTGGCTGTTAGGAACAGCAACTTGCCTAATGGGTTTCCCCCAAGCCCTTGACGATGATCTGTGATTCTAAGATATACAATCTTTCTGGTTCTCCCCATTATTAAACTATAACCACTTGTGGGAAAGATCTAGTCAAATAGCTATGTTTACCTGGTTGATACTGCAATAGCATCACCTGGCTAATTCCATACAGATGGGCAAGAAACTTCATCATGGCACTGGGAAGTGAGAATGTTGTTTCATGCCACTCCATGCTCACTAGCTCAGATCAAGCTAAACAAGGTGTAGGCAGAGGAGAGTCTCTTCCTGTCATCACAGAGCTCTAGCTGGGGATGGCTGCAGGGGCCAAGGGGCATGGTCAAGAGTCTGCAGGAATGGGCAGAACCTGCCAGCAGGAAGGAGAAAGGGAGGCTCACACTGAAGTCCAACCCTTTACCCTACAATTTTGATTGACTTCAGGCTAGAGAAAATAAAATATCTTGCTTAGCTAAGCAGATTTAAAAAATCAACTAAAGCTAAGGCTCAAATAGCCAAGAAATAGGTCTCAAGTTGGCATATTTGTGCCTGGGTTTATCCCCTTTCAACGTGCCTGATGAAACAGTTAGAAAACAGGTGCTGTCTGGGGAAGAAGTTTCATGGGGTGGGATGGGGTGTCTGCTCCCACTCAACTGTCTTATGAGTATAAAATGATTTACAAGGGCCTGATGTGATGGTTTGGTGGCTAAATCCTCACCTTGTACATGCCAGGATCCCATATGGGCACCAGCTTTTGTCCCTGATGCTCCACTTCCCATCCAGCTCTGTTTGTGTGCTGGGCAAGCAGTAGATGGTCTTGGGACCTTGCACCCATGCATTAACCCTGGAAGAAGCTCCTGGCTCCTGGCAGCTTCGGATTGGTTCAGCCCTGACCATTATGGCCACTTCGTAAGTGAACCAGCAAAAGGAAGATCTTCTTCTCTTTGTAAACCTTCCTTTCCAATAACAATAAAATAAATCTTTAAAACGTGATTTATAAATGGTTGGTATTCAATATGTATTTCCTTTTGTTTGTAAAAAGGAAGCACATGAAGGCAAGCATGTTATACATGCACAGCACACACAAGCATATGGATGAGCAAACACAGGCAGTCCGTATCAGAATCCCACAAGGACATGTCAGTGCCCTGAAGGCAGGAGTACTCCCTCCCTTTGAAGCACATCCCAGGGAAACGCTGTGCAGGAGCTCTCAGCACAGATGGGATGTCAGCTCTGGCACACTTCCTGCTTTGCAATCACACTCGCTAGAGGCACATTTAAAAATACCGTGCCTCCCAGTGTTGTCTGCTAAGCAACTACTCAGATTCGTAGACTATGTGTGAGTGCGAAGGGAGATATACAAAACTCCGTATTTTTTTCTATCTTGTCAGTAATTTGGTTTTGGTCATAAGTGTTGGGCAAAAACAGAGAGAAATAAGCACTGTGAAATCACCCTGGAACAGCTTTGCCTTGACTCACCCATCTCCAGCAGTCAGTGCAATGTCTGTAGCTAGCAACGCACCCCTCAGCCACTCTTTTGGTAGTGACGGTAATTTGTAACAGAAAAAAATACACTTTTTTGTCTAGTAAGTATGCAACTAGCAAGTGCTATGTGGGACATCTGGCAGCATAGATACACCACCTTTAAATATAGATTTCTGGAACTCAAGAATTTCACTGGGTGCAGAAAATACTCTTCACCCAGGAGGATCTTTGGGGCACCATGGTATTAATTATGATGAATGAAGAATCGTAAAAATCAAATGTCCAAAACTGGGGGGGATGTGGGCTAGGGAACAGATAACAACAGGACAGCTGTGTCTGATAATATGGTGGGGCCCTGTTCTGTTTGCTGATCACCAAATGCAGTAGCATAGAAGACAGGTGAGTGAGTGAGTGCTTGCACACATGCATGTAGACAGGTAACAGTCTGGAAATAGACATACAGTGAGATATTAGGTTAAAAAGCAACAAAAATTACAATACTGAGGCTAATAATATGGTGTAACAGGGAACAGATAAAGCTTCCACCTGCAATACTAGCGTGCCATGTGGACACCAATTTGAGTCTTCACTGCTCCATGTCTGATCCAACTCCCTACTAAGTAGTGTGGGGGCCAGCTCTGGCTGCTGTGACCATGTAGAAAACAAACCAGGGATTGAAAGATTCTCTCTCTCTCTCTCACACACATGTACACACACCACACACAGACACAGACACACACACACACACACACACACACACACTCACACTTCCTCTCTCTTCATAACTCTAACTTTCAAATAAATAAAACTTTTCCAAACCTGCAATATTATAAATAGACTACAACTATCTCGGGCCAAACAGAAAAAAATCAAAGGAAAATGGAAGAGAATCCAATGTATTAAACAACATGCACTGACTTTGAAATAACTGTGTGGTCTCCTGCTCTATTTCCACATGGTTTGCATTTTCTATAATTAACAAACCATCAAAGCATTCATCTCTTAAGGATCAAATGCTCAGCCCAGTGCCAAGCACAAAATGAGTCTGCATAAATGTTTCACAGTTTTGAAGGAAAAAACCACTAAATTATTGCTTATAGGTTGACACACATTTTTTTATTCTCTCCTTCCACAAATGTCTACAAAAAGAATAAAATTCAAGCTACCAGATCAAAAAGAGCGAAAGAAAGAGAGAAAGAAAGGGAGGGATAGAAAGAGAGAGGGGTGAGGAGAGAATGGGAGGGAGGGAAAAAGGATAGGAAAGGAAGGCAAAGGAAGGGGAGAGAGGGGAAAGAAAGAGGACAGAGAAGTTGAATGGGGAGGAAGAAAGGAGCAATGTGAAAGGAAGGAGAAACAATGGCAAAGAGGAAGCAGAGTTTGGCTACAGAAGGGCTGGAGGTGAGTTAGGAAACCCAGTGAAGAACGGGACTGCTGCACATCCTGCAGAAATGAGGCCCGTGGGATCCTGGATGCCATGGAAGGCAGGGGTGTCACAAGGGCGACATGTTGACAGGGTACACCTATTTGCTCATCAGTGCTCCACGCAGCACCCATTGCCTTGGCCACAGTGATTCAGTATTCTCTTTTGTATTAACCCCAAGTGTTGACACTGCTGCATTCAGAAGATGACGGTAGACCATCAGGAAAGTTATTACCCACCAAAGTGGGAACTCCACGGTCATTTATTGAACTGACACATTGAGGGACAGCAGAAATGTCACATAACTCAGAAACAAAATTCTAGGATGATGAAATCCTCCATTGTGGAAAGATCTGAAAGTGCAGGCTTCTGAGATGGGAATTGCAGGTGGGTGGAGGGGGCCAACATCCTCATTTGCCGCCTTTGCGTTTTGAGATCATAAGCTTTCTGGGACTTTTTAATTTGTTCAACTGCTTGCACAAAATCCCTGATCAAAATCTGTTTACCAGTCTGGCTTGGACCTATGCTGCCTGTTGGTACTCAGGGCTGTGGATCCCATCTGGGCCGTCTGTGACATGGTACTGACAATGCCCTTTTTGCAACACCTCAGAAAGCAAGCACTTGACCGTGAATGGAAAGTGTTTAACACAGACATTCCACAGAGACCACTGGGGGAAGTTACATTCATCCTATGCACACCATCACTGAACTCAGCTGTGTTACTGAGCAAGGCAGAGTGACAGCACCCAGGGAGGGTGTTCGTTTTTCTTTTTATAATACTTTCAGCCACTTTTTGGCTTTAAATAATTTCTCCCACATGAGCTACGCTCTGTCTCCATAGACAGAGCCATAATGACAGGTGTCTAGAATCCCTCAGACATCATGTCACTCACCAGGAATTAACGTTACGGGCATCAGCCAGGTGGCGTCTGGAGCCCAAGCCAAACCTCTCATTTCCTGACAAAGGGACACAGAGGAGGGGCCGGTGTAGCCCACACAGAGCTGCTGCCTTCCTCCACACCCCGACTGTACCCACCACTGCCCATTTCCTGCTCCCTGGAACAGGCTGCTATGACAGCCATGGCCCATGTGCCGAACAGCTCCATCTGGGCTGCTCCCTCAGTGCCAGAGCCACAGACTCCTGGCCTCAGACCTAGTGCCTCAACCTCAGCTGTCAGCCTTAGTATGACGTATAACTGTGAGTCCCAAGTCTTTCTCACTAAAAACACCTGTGTTGTGCTTTGTGGCTACCTTGATGGTTACATTCATCTTGATGTTGCCCCAGGATTGCATAGGTCAGGTCACGCCTGGGTGAAATAATCCTTAAAGTAAAAACTGGAAGAACTGAGCTAAGGCTCCCGCCCCACCTCCAGCCAGCTGCATGAGAGGAACAGTCCTGTTCATTTCTTTGAGCAGATTTCTGCATCTGCACAGAGGGCGCACTGCCTCACTGCCCTCCCTCCGTGCATGCATCATCGGAATGAACCAGAATGATTCTAGTGAGAGAGTCCTGGGAGGCCTCAGTGACTGGCACAAAGGTGAAGGGAGGAAGAAAAGAAGCAGAGGGGCTCTTGGCAGAAAGATCCAGGTGGCAATAGACTTACCCTTCGCTGGGCGGGATGGCAGAGTGACTGGAGGGCAAAAACTGGGGGCATCATTTTGAGCAACTGGAAAGTTAAAAAAAAAAGGCAGTGTTTTAGCTCTTTTCATCTCATTCTTACAGAGTTGGAGAATCATGAATCAGGTACAAGATGCTAACGGCAACACTGGGCTTTGAAGACAGACTCATTGAGCTGCGTATCAATTAGCATAGGCTAGGGTACCCGGAGATAACAAAGAGTCTCCCTTCTCAGCAGCGTACAACCATGAAGCAAGCTTCTTCCTCTTGGCCACAGCAGAGGAGCTGTGAGAGCATCCACAGCATCTTCCCTCAAGGCCACAGCTGAGAAAGAATTTTCAGGGCAAAGATCAAGCAGCAAATTTCCAACTTGCTTTTGCATGTCTGCCTACAAGAGATCCACATTATGACTGCCTGCACAGCATTATCAAAGCAATGAGTGAGGACATGTAGACCCACCACTTGCCACAGAACAGAGAGCCAGAAACACGTGGCAAACAACAGAAACACCAGCCATCTTCACTGAGTGATCTGTGGTCTTTGGCAATGCGCTTGAGCTTTTTGGGCCTCCATTTCCACATCTGTATAGTGGGATGGTGCAACCTGCCTCAACAATCTCCTGTGAGATGGCAGGAGACAAGGACATGTGTGATACAGTATGAGAGCTCACCAGCTGACAGCCTAGGCTTTGCAGACAGCCTTGGATTTGAACTCACTATGTTACTTAGGAGTCATGTGCAATGATAAGCTATCTAACGTCTGCATCCGGTTTCAGCATGGGTAAATTGCGATCGATGTCAGAATGAAAGCAGACACCATCTCCATAGACCCCACAGATGGTTCATGAATGCTAATTACCTCCTTTGCCCTTCCTCTTCCTTTAAGAGCAAATCTTTTACTGAACAAATCTAAGATTTCAAATACCCCACACTGTGCTCTTTTCCGAAACTAGAGCTGCCCACAGCACGTCTGTGCTCACCGGGAACTGCTAAAAGTGTGATCTGTGCTCAAGAGAGGATCTTTGGGTTCAGTGGTCCAGGGCAAAACTTGCTTGGCCACTCTGCTGCTATGTGATCTTGAGGAAGTGATAAATTCTCTATCCCCAATTTCCTATAAAGTGAGGATGATAATAGGTCTCAAGGCTATGAGGTATCGGTGAGTTGGTGTAAGCATAATTTTTGGTGTACAGTAAGTACTCAATAAATGCTGGCCATAGGTCATCCTTAATATTGTCCTTTCATAATGACATAGCCTGATAATTTTCTCTTATCCATGTCTATCTCCATGGAAAGGCTGGGGTCATAGTCCTGCTCCATTCTCACACCTGTCTCCTTCAAAGATCCCCTTTCAATTTCATTACGTCTTATCCTACTACCATCATTGGAAGGCCCTGATTTTGCCTTCATTAAATCATGCAGATGGCTTGGTAACAGACACCTTGTGGGACTCCACCCCAGATAATCTGTATCTACAGGTGTGATGCAGGGCGGGAGACAGATATTTCAGTCGGGGGTGACAATGCTAGTTGAGGGCTTTAGGAAGCTCTGAGCTAAGGGTGCTGTCCTCCCTCACCCTGTGAGCTCCACACACAACACTTGTGCTTCCTAGTAGCCACCCTTCATGCTCCACCTCCACCACATGCTCCCCACGTGCTGTCCTGTGTCATGGATATCAATTTACAAATGCCTGTCCTTCCTGAAAGGGATTCTGACAGCAAAAGCCTCAGAGAACAATGTGTCTATAGGGAGGGCTCATTGAAATGGTATTGCCCTTGAAAGCTACAATGTTGCTTCTATCCATCCGAATTGATTGGAGTCAGCTCAGCTTGCATAGGACACATTTCTGCAACACTGATGGAAAATTGGAAACTGTGTAACTATCTGATTCTTTGAGTGAACTGCAGAGCAGATCTGCTCAGAACATTGTCGCACATGCATTGCTTTTCAGCAAAGCATGCATCACATAGTTCTGCCAGTGAAAAGTGATGGGCTCAACAGGAGCTATTAGCCTGAGGGAAGACTTTCTGAACTTTTGAGGACTCTTGATCAGCTTTGTGGGGATCTGGAGCTTAGATGTCCTTTGGAAGACTAAGAACTATGATGAGAACTTTGAAAAATCCTACTGAAAAATCCAGGCGGAAGTACTCAACTAATTAACACTTCTTAGACCACGGATGAACCCTAGCCTTCCTGGGATTTGGGAGGCATGTGCAAGAGCAAGCTCACACTGTCTCCCTCAGCCAGTTGTGCTTGCTTCTCCCCAGCTCTGCTTTCAGCTGCAAGCTGACCTAGAAATTGACCCTGATGGGTCAATTCCCACCATGGCAAATGGTAAACACTTTTGACATTGTGATATAACACAGGTATGTTTGCTCCTCTTCCTAGCTCTTGGCACAGAGCTCCTGAAAACCTATGAATTTCTTAGGCAGCAGGGGTGATAGAAGCATCTTTTGCCTTCCTGATTTGTTACTGCATTTGGTTTCTGGCACAAGAGCTTCTGTTACCTTTTTGGGAACTCTGGGGGTAATAAAGGTGTCTTCCAAATGACCAGTAGCTAAGGCCTCCCCAGCAGCTCTGTGATGAGGCTAGTGGCCCTAAACCCCATGACCTGTCAGAGGGCTACAAATTTAAGCCCAACCTCAACCTCCAGAGGGATCCAAAAGAAGCAGAGCTGGAGTTTATTCACCAATGGCCAATGAGTTATTCCCTTACATGTAAGTAATGGAGTCTCCATGACCTCCCTATACTGGCAGGTTTGCAGAGCTTCTGAGTTGCTGGACACATGAAGTAACGGGGAGCACGTACCCTGGGGACGCATGGAAGCTTCAGCCCCTCAAAATACCTTGCTGAATGCACCTCTTCCACTCAGCTGTTTCTGAAGTATAACTGTTGTAATAAACCAGGAAGGCAAAATAACTATTTCCTGAGTTCTGTGAACTACTCTAGTAAATTACCAAATGGAGGACAGGGTTCAGAGGTTCCCCAACTGGCAGCCAGTTGGTCTTTAAGTACAGGAGCCCAGGGCTATGACTGGTATCTAAAATAGGGACCAGTCCTGTTGAGACTGCGGGGAGTCAGGGTCAGAATTGAATGGAATTCTTGGACACAGTTGGTTTCCAGAGGGTGAAGAATGGGTTGGTGTGGGAGAACAAAGACCATACATTTTGGGTCAGGAGTTTGGTGAGTAACAAGTATCTCTCACCCTCACGTTTGCCAGTCCACATGTTAAACAGTTAGCAGCTACCCAAACTGGGTGACATCAGGCCCCTATCTCATCAGTTAAGGAAGTAAAGACACTGCATGGGCAATGGCCACCTGAGTGTATAGAGCATGCTCTGTGCTTGGTGAGTGGCATGAGAAGGCTGCTGACGGCTGGAGTGCACAGAGGAGGACCCCTGCACACGGAGTCTGGTTGCAGCGTGCAGAGAGGTGCAGTCCCAAGAGCTTGGCATTCCCTTCCCAGATTCCCTTCCTGTATCTGGGGTTGCAATAGGTTCCTAGCACCTTCATGTAGCAGAGGAAGGGGATTGTGAGGCTTTGGTCGGTTTACTTAGAAGTCACACTCACTCTGTAAACAAATCAAAGACCTCACCTCCCTGCAGGCAGTGCCAAGCTCTGGACAGGCAGCCCTCAGTCTCTTCCAAAAGCAAAAGATCCCAGTGCCCTAGCAGCTTGCTTGTTCCGAGGCTCCCTGTGTTCTGGGACACCACTAGAGCAGTGTTTTCCCTGAACTTTTACCCAGGCCCTCTGGATGCGGACATTTCCTCTGCTCCCTGGAAGGGGCTGCAAACAGCCACACTGGCACTCACAGAGGCTTTGTGTGACTGTGAATCTGTGCTGGGATTCACAGGATCCCCTGTGCACTTGAACACAGCCACGGACACAGGCTCCCTGGTGTCCTCCTCTTGGGAGTTCCCATCGTGTGCCTTTCTCCTCCTAGATGCTAGGGCACTGCTCAGTTCTTTGCTCTAGAAACAGAGTTGGAATAGAAAGTTCATGCTGCAAGCTTCCCTGTGTAGGTTTTCACCATTGAGGCCCTGAGATCTGGGAAAGCAGGAACCCTGGTTCCCTCATTTCTATATCTGGTTGCCCATCACAGGCAGGAAGATGCTGCCACTCTTTCATTCTTCTCCCCTGTGCCTCTGACCAAGCATCACCCCAAGTGCCACTTCTGCATAATCCATCATCAAACACAATCCCTTGCCTCCTCTTCACGCTCACCTTCCACCCCCAAACACTTCCCTTCCACCTCCAAAAGATCCTGCAGCACAAGCCATGGGAATGGGCATGGGAAAGCACCCTTTCCTTAGGTGTATAACTTGGTGTAGGAAAAGCATTTCTGAATTGTGTCTGCCATATGCTAAGGGTTTAAGAAGGGTTCCCTTTCTGCCACCTCTTTGTCCTTTGCCAAATGGTCAGCCTTTGGCAGGCAAACTTCTACTCCTTAAATCCCTATGGTGTCTGGCATGTGGTACCTAGTGGTAGCTTCCCAGTAGATCAAACATGCATCCAAAGCAAGGCCAAGTTCTTGTTCTGAAATTCTTCATCAGAACTTCTTGATAAAACCTGATGTCTGGTGTTCCACTTTGACTGAGAGGTAAAAACAAGGCTCCCGTCCACTCTTCAAGTTTCAGGTCCAGTAGCTCCTCATCCCCAGCCCATTTTTAACATTTCCTACTGCCATGTGTATGACTGGCTCCTACCCAGGATGAGAGAAGAGGTCACAGAATTAGCTTCTGTGCTGAGATGTTCCAGAAGTAGTTTTGTCTACTAGAGAACACAGAGTTGGAAACCAAACCAGTGTTCAGCTCCCAGTTAATGAGTAAGTTTTGGCTCGAATGATCTCACAAATCAAATAATAGTTTGTACATGTCAACAAGATCCAACCGGGAGAACAGTCTAACTATGAAGCCACTCTTCAATGAGGTTCTTTTTTACTGTCTAGTCTAAGACTTATCTCTATTTCACCCTTTTCTAATGAAGATTATAAAGAGACAGAGACCTTGCCCTGCTCAGTGGAGAATCACACTACAGTCCGTCACCATAGCTTTCTAACAGCCTGCCTTTCTCTTCTGTTCTAAACCTCTTGTGCCAGAATTGCAATCTGCCATGTGCGTCCAAGATATTTCCTACCTGGGGTCTGAATGGAGAACGAGAGATGAACCCCAACTGAATCAGTTTTTCTTCCTCTACTTTCCCACTGAAAGCAGGCAGCACATAGTGGTAGAAGGCTGCCTTCTAGTACATTTCCGTGGCTCTAAGCCTGTGAGAGATGGCTGGAGAAGACCCAGGAGTCAAAGGACAGGAAGGGCTGTGGGAGCTGTCAGCAGACATTCACCATACCCGAGTCAAGTAGACTTCTTGCTAGCTCCTCATGAACACAGCACTTCATGCATAAGACTCATTCTAGTACTCAGCCCAGTACACTGTAGTTGATCACACAGGTTTCTGTTCCCCTCTCTAGGTTGCATCTATGTAAAATAATGGCATCTCATTAAACTTAGGGTTCTCCACATCCAGTAAATCTCAGTGCATTCCATAAAGCCCCTGAGCTTTCAGCCTCACCATGCATGGGATTCCTCATGAGAACAGTTCATTTCTGATTAGGAACTCTACTTTAGCCTGTGAGTGTGGGAAAACAGGAATCATTCAGTCCCCAGACCAGCACCAGATGAGGACATAGAGATTCAAAAAACCTAAGTCACTGCCCCAACATCATAGAGCAGGTGGATGATGGATGTAGAACCTGGGCCCAGAGAATGCTGGGCAGGCAGCCAGGTACACAATTAGAGCCTGCTAAAGGGAGGCGCCCGAGTATGACCGATACTCAGACGGAGCTGGGGGCACGAGAACTCCCCTGTGAATCTTCAGAATTTCCTGCCCTGCAGTTTCTGGTCAAAGCTTCCGAGTCCCCAGCATGACACCAAGAATACACATTGGAAAAAGTGAGTGGTCTGGGCAGTGAGATGAAGAGAAAGAGAGCTGATGGAGGCGGTAGGGACAATGAGCTCTGTGGGTTCATTTCCTTGCCAATGCCTGTGAAGACGCTCTAGCACTCTGGTCTCGTGCCCATTTTACTTCTGAATAGATAAATTACTCCATAATTTCCCCCAGTTCCTCCATGAGTCATATGAAGATGGAAAAATGACATTATTCAGACTTTGGTGGGGTGAAGAGGTAAAAGGAAGCAGTGACAGGTGACACCTAAGAACCCAGAGCTGGACCCTAAGATCAGGATCCTATGCAGACACACTCTCCTCCAATCCCCTGGGACTTAAAGTGGGCATACTGAAATAATAGCTTTTTCAAAACACAAACTCAACAAGGTTGTGTGTTGCATTATACAATCCTAAAGTGTGTTTTTTGGGTTTTTTGTTGTTGTTGTTTTGTTTTGTTTTGCTACAATAGGTCAACAACTTAGGATTAAAGTAAAAGGCAATGGAGTGATTTCAGATCAAGACACAGGATACTGAAGCCAGATACCGGCGGGAAGATCTTGTTCAACCTGCTAATGATCAACTCCAAAACAACCTGTCCCACAGTGGAGGAAGCTGGAGGAGGCCGGTGGGCTCATCAAGGAGCACCCAGGGCAAACTCTGCATAGGAGCCTGAGGTGGCCCTTTCAGGTTAGAGGCGGCTCTGGAACAAGAAGCCAAACCACCAAGGCTTGGGTCTGTTAGTCTTTGTCTTCTTTAATTTATGAGCCAATTGCTTGTTAGTCATCCTAGTTAGGGGAAATCCAGCAGAGAGCATGCCTAAACATCCTACTATCCAGCCCCTTAAGGGAAATGCAACATTGAAAAAGGAAGGGGTGGGAGTGCTGTGATGGGTGACGTGCAGGATGCGGAGCTCTCTGTTGCAGACATCCTAAGAAACCTTCTAGATCAGACTTTGCACGACTCATTTCCAGAGCAAGGACCAAGCAAAGTTGAGCACCTGCCTTACACTGACTGTGAACTGAAGGAGGTCACTGATGGGAGAGGCTGCAGACACAGCTTAGCCTTCCCCTTGGAGTCCTAAGATGGGGATTTGAAGCTTTTAGGAGCTGAGACATCTGTGTGAGCATGCTTCTGGGACATAGATAGAGACATCTAGCCTCCATTCAATCACCTGCAGCTCCCAGAGTGTATCCAAACAGAAACACTCACAACAGAAGAGGAGATAGAGCCACGGTGAGTCTCACTCCCTTGCTCCTGATGGAGAAACTGAGGAATGGTCTAACGTTCTGGGAAGCAAACCCCCAGCAGACAGCGGAGCGGAGAAGATCCTGAAGAATGCTCCGTGGAGAGCAGTGGATCCTCTGTCACATCCCAAGGCCATTCACTCGTTAATTCCACCATCAGGTTTAAATTGAGATTCCCAACATGTGCCAAGTTAGAACCAGCATACTTCAAGGCTCCGCTCTGGGCCGACAGGCTCTGGACCAGGAATTCCTTCTTGCATTGATGCTGTCACGTGCACTCTGGTTGTATCCATTTCTCTTTCTGAGACTGCGATGGACTACATTATCCTGATTAACTAACAAGATGAGAAAAACATGGGAATTTGGCAGAGGAGGTATTTTTTGGGCTTTGCTATATGCAACAGCACCCTTGCTATCTCCTTGTCTTAGCCTGAGCAAGGCCAAACATCCCCTTAAATTTAAGGTTTGAATACAAAAGAAAAATCACTGATGATTGCGACACACTGAAGTTGTCCACTGTTCAAATTAAACGTCATCCATGGAGCTGACCCATTTTCACTTCAGGAAGCAATTTGGTCACCATCTTTCCTTTGAGTCAACGAGCAGCCTTCCAGCTGATTAACTTGTGTTAAGCAGAATTAGTTTTTTGTTGCTTATAACCACTATATCATGGCTAACACCCTTCCTCACCCAACGCTGGATTGTGACAGAGTCAAGTAAAGAAGCCCACGAAGCTGCCGGGAGGAGTTACTTACTGGGCTTCTGGTACCAGCCGAAGGGGTAGGTGCGGACTTCTGTGTCTGGAGAGCCACAGTCCCAAATATGCCAGGCCCCTCCATTTTCCTCACTGCATGTTTGAAGACCAAGGCTGTTCAGAATTAAGCATGTCACCTCCCCTCCTGGAAAAAAGAAAAGGGGGAAAAAAAAGCCAGCTAGGACCAGGAAGTTAAGTACCAGAGATACCAGCTAAATGAGAGAAATTGAGCAAGCTGATTGCTCAGTAGACATGAAAATCAGCCCTGTTCACCTCCTTGAGGAGCTGCAGGGTCCAAGTAAGAGAACAGTGGAGACTGCCTACCCCAGACTATTCAGTGTACAGGGAGAGGGGCCATCACCATGATCACCTTTTAACTGGGAAACATTCAGAAAGCCAAAGCCGGTGCAGCATGGGTCTGTGTCACAGAGTCGCTCACATTCAAAGAACCTGGTGTGAGATGAGAAAGAGCAGTCTGAGAGCTTTTGTGGGTGGCCTTAGGGTCTCCGGGGTCATTCCTATTTTGGAACCACTTTCTTCATACCTGCCTAAAACTGAGGCATCAGACCAACACACACTCCAAAACAACCTGTTCCCTAGCAATAAGGTCCTTTCTGAAGACAATACTCCTTACTCCTTTCTCAGAAATGTCATCTCACCATGCTTCTTTCCATCACTCAGCCATTTAGCAAACATGTATTCTATGCTTATCACATGCCATGCTCCAGGTCAAGCTAACCCAAGGTCTGGTTTTATAATCCTCTTGAATAGAGCACCAGGAGGCTCTGAAGATCAAGTTCATTGGCATGCTTGATAATTTCTATTAACTGAAAAGGTATAGCTCAATATTTCTCCTTTCTTAGCTGAATGGAGGCCCTGGATTGAATAGTAGGAATTTATCTTAGCTAGGGCTTTGATGTTGTAACCTTCTCATTATCAAAATCCTCAGTCCTTTTGGGTTCTATAGGACTTATTTTTATTTTTGTCTTTATCTTTTGTCTTGTGCCATCTTCTCCGTACAAGTAGAGTGGTCTTAGTAATAGACACTGGAGCTGTGATTAAAACAACTCACCCATTGGAAACAGATTTCTCAGACATGGGCACTTTGCTTCTAATGGAAATCCCCGACACTTTTTGGAATGGCAGGCGCATGTAGAAGTTTTTCACTTTATTTGCCAGTGTAACTATACAAAAGAAGAAAACAAAATGGTGTTATTTAAATAAATAGGCACCTTTGAACCTATAAGGCCATGAACCTATAAGGCCAAGGGAGCAAAACCACAGACTGACAGCTTCCAAACACAGAATGTTAAACTCGGGTTACTCTTGGCTGCCATTCCTAATCTGACTAAAATAACAATAAAGACATTCCTGTGATAGCGCAAATTCATACTTGTGAAGCTGGTAGGAGAGGAAACCATAGCAATAAAATCTGTTAAGCTACAGAGTAAAAAACTGGCTTAATAAGTCCCCGAAAAGACAACTCCATTTTTTCCCATGGGAGGAACCCAAAAGCAGCTCCACATTCCTTTGGAAATGCCAGTAAGTGTAGCGATCAGCACAGCTGGGAGTACAGGAGCCTAAACCAGAAGGAGCTGCTGAGAATCTAAGCATGATACACTTGGTTTTCCACATGCCACACCTCTTCTTCGGCCAGTGCCATCCCCATCATGGAAAAGACAGGAGGCTTATAGAAGGTAGACGGAGGGTCTCTCCCATGCTTCAGGCAGAAGGAATGCCACGAGCATCACTTTGCAAGTGAGGGGTTCTTCCAAGTCAGTGTACATGGTGAACAGTAAGCCTTCCCCACTTTCCAACCTTTCCTGGCAACTGTACTACTAGCATGTAGGATTATGGTCCAGGAAAGTTACTGAGATATTTTTCTGGAGAAAAACCTAAGGGTGGGCTAGCCAATCTGTCCCACAGAGAAACCTACAGTAGACAGGCTGCCACCATGAGCTCAGAGCTTTCCAATCAGCCTGGGGGCCTCCTTCATATCAGAGTGAAAAACCAAAAGGCACTTGTAGCACAGAAAGCCCCAGCAAAGCAGACAGGACCAGAAACAAAGCATGGCAACAGGTCAGGAAGATAGAGACTGTACAGGGTGACAAAAAAACACGGTAAAATAGAAGTGCATCACTGGTGATGTGGTGCAGTGGATTGTGCAAGTGCACATGCTGCTGCTGGTATTTCATCTAACGGTACTAGCTGTTGTCTTGGGTTCTGATTGAGCTCTCTGCTAGTGCAACCAAGAAAGCAGCAGAAGATGGCCATGTATCTGGGCCCCTGTCACCCACATGGGAGGCTCAGATGACATTCCAAGTTCCTGGTCTCAACTGGCCCAGCCCTGCATATTGCAGCCACTTAGAGAGTGAACCTACAGCAGGGAGATCTTTCAGTCTCTGTATTGATCATTCTGCCTGTCAAATAAATAAGTTTTTTAAAAAGGTATTTTGTTAAAGCCAGTTACTGCTGAGCTCATCCATATTAAGGAGCCAGGTGTGGTTCCCACAGACCCATGCACCTGCAGTGGCTTTTTCTATTGAAACTCCAAAGTGGAATTATTCCCAATGGTTGACTCAAGGCAATTTTTTAAACAGCCTTCCACCTCTACAAGGAACATAGATAACTTAATTCTGAGAGGGAGAAATTAGTCTTAATATTTTCAAAATCACAGAGCCAGAAGCCTATTGGAAATAACTGATTATCCTGCTGAGAAACCTGCAATCGACACACACACAGACTGACACAGAATCCCCCAATGCTCACCTTTCTTCCGGAACAAGGCCTTGGGCCTGTGGGGCAGAACAAGCCTGCAGCCCCAGCTGTTGGATTCTATGATGTCATCACACTCCTGGGCTTCTGGGTAGAGGGTGCAGGTATAGTACAAGGGCTCGCTCTCTGTTATATCCACAAGCCGACAGAAAAAGGGTTCCTGGACACAACCTACAGGCAACAGAGCACTGGTTGTTAGTCCCTGGGAGGCCTTCAAGTCCAATGAAATCTAGGGGGAAATGCCTTGAAGAGGCTCTTCCTAGGCAAAGTGGAGGACCAAAGCAGTTATGATCACATGATGTGCAAGGACTAAGAAAAACACTGGTGTTCTGCTAGCTAGGCAGATGGTGTAAATAAGGTGGCATCTGAATGGGGTGAGAGATAATTCAGACTTAACACCACAGGGGGTACAGTCAGGATCTACAGACCAGAGGCTGCGGGGCTATGAAAACTGTGAATGTGCTGTCTGATTCACCTGCCCCCTTTGTCACTGGTGTAAGTGAGTGGCCAGGAGCAAGGAATATGTTTTACTCATTTGCTTGTTTTGGTTTCGTTTCTTTCATTTCCAAAATCAAACCCAGGACCTAAAATATAATGCACATTCAACAACTGCCTGTTGGGCAAAGGATGGGTGAATAGCTGGGATTCATGGGGTGGTTAGAACAAATAGATGGGTGAATGGACAAACAGATGAATGGATGATAGATTCTGGGATGAAAATTAAGGTTAACTATACTGTATAGTTCTTAAAGATAGGAGTTGTGTCCTGTCTTTCTTCTATTAAAGAATTTCAGAGAATTCATGGAAAACCCTGAAGCAGACACTTAGCTCAAAGATTGGTATACCCAGGTTAGAGTCTTGGCTCCACCTTCTAACTCAGGCCTGCTGGGGCAGCAGTAAAAGCTCAGGTACTGGCTTCCTGTCACCCACATTGGAGGCAAGGATTGAATCCCAAGCTCCAGTCCAGGCCTGGCTACTATGAGCCTTTGGAGAAGGATCCAACAGATGGAAGTGCTGTCTGAGTATGTGAGCGCGTGTGTATGAGTGTCTTTTTCACAAACAAAAAATGTCGTGGAAAACAAAATTAAAAGACTAATTTAAAAGTTTTTAAATCCTTGAAGTATTTTATAGCATGCAGTTTTCATGAACTTTTTGAAATGCCCTCAGATATCATGTGCTACACTAAGTGTAGTCACCACTGAGTTACGTCACTGGGCTTGGTCTGAGCTGTGTCCTAGGAGTTGTTAAATTTGTCCTTTGATGTCTGACCACATGGTGTAGAAGAAAAAGCATAAGGTCCAAGGATGCTCACGAGAAAGACACCACTGGTTTGCCTCCTGAGCTGAAAATAGGTGTTTGAAAAGCCAGTGCTTTTGACTGGGCAGGACTCGGCTTCCATTGACAACAACTTGGTTAACGTCCACAGGCGAGAAAAGTTCTCCTGTCAAACCTGAAAAAGAGAGACAACATCAACTTCCTTTGCCCTTGTGTTCGCAGTAAATATGAAAGAGAAAGTAATGTAGGTAGACACAAAGAGCCAGAGCAAGCGAGGTGAGGACCTCTTTATGCTATGTCAGACCAGTTCTGAAGTCAACAGGGCTGAGGGCTGGGGAAGGCAGGAAGGGTTCTGAAGGGCCCAGGGAGCCCTGTCATCTGTGGAATTGAAACACCTGGAATATTCATTTGGAAGACACCATGGGAGCTCTCTGGCCCCTTTGTGTATTCACGGCCAGGTCTTTCCCCATGAGAGTTCTGCCCAGTGTTCCTACAGTACTGCACCCCTCTGTGCTGATGACAGGACACACGCCCCAACACTAGACAGCAGTGCTGTCAAGCCTGTCTCTTCTCAGCCTTCGTGTTTCTGAATTTTCCTTGTGTCAGGTGTCAATCTCCAGCTCAGATCTCTTGCTGCCTCCATTCCCTGACATGTTCACCACTCCAAGAGCGTTTCTCAGTCTGGGATCCAGCTGCATTTGAAGCTCATTTCTGATTGCTTGGCGACATGCCAGCAACATGCAAACACCTCTGGCTCATCCCCATGCTGTTCACTGTCCCCATGTCACTGTTCATGCCCACCCCTATATTGACACACAACCATTCAATCCCCTACTTCTATGGTGCTAATCAGGCTTCAAGGACCAATCACATTCCCCCCAGCTGTGATGCTGTGACTCTGTGAAGAGGTTCCCCAGGGCTGAGGACCTCAGCAACCAGGCCCATAAGGAAACACTTTAAATCTTGCAAGATTTCTGTCTCTCCAGACGATAAAATATAGATCAGAAGAGCCAGGACATATATGCAGGGCCCCTTACCTCAGGGCTCTGCAATAAGGGACATTGCACCGCCCGTGGGCCTTGTGCTACGCCTTGGGCTGGGGTACTTCTCAGCAGCCCACCTTCCAAGCTTTGCAAAACAAGGACATCTGTGTTGAGCTCCCTCACTAACAATACCAGGCAAAGGGGACAAGGGCTTGGTGAGCAACTGACGAGAAGAGAAATGTGTCATGGACAGAGATCCAAGAGACCAGTTTGCCTCGTGGCCCTTTGGAAGCTGCTTAGCACCTAATCATACAAGGGCCAGTTCATGTGTCCGTTGTGACTGAAACGTGCCTGGCCCAGGTCAGAGCTCAGGGAGAGTACAGACTGCCTCTAAAGCCACAGTTACATTCACTCGACCATATTTGTCCTGAGTCCTGGCACAGATGTTTCCCAGATCACCTTTGCCCAAGTGTCCCCTGGAAGCCTCTGGAAACTCCTTCGAAGTTCCTCTGGAAAGCCTGACTCCTACAAGCCGCCTTGCACCCTCCTCCTACAACACCCCTGCCTTCAGCACCTGTCCCTGTTGTGCCTCTACCATATAGCTGCACCATGGCTGACACGAGGCTGTGGAAGCCAAGGACACAGCCTCTGCTCACCATCACCCACAGGATGGATGACTGCGCTGTGTGGTCACTTTATTTTCTCACTGTCTTAGGAAGCACTCAGTTCCTCTTTGTGTCTCCTCAGACTTTGCATGCACTTTAAAGGCAAGGAGGCTGGGACAGGGCTTGCCAGAGCAGGCTGCTCCCATGGCTTCCCAAGGGCTTACCTCAACCGCCCAGACTGATGGCAGTAACTGATACATGAAATACCTTGTTGGGATTTGAATCAGAGAGCTCATTCCCACGGCCTTGAGAAGCACAGTGCAGGTGAGTGAGCCCTGGAACCACCCCCAGCCTTGGTGCAGTGGGATTTCTCCTGCAGGCACCTGATCCCCTTCAGCTGGGTGTGTGATCAGGGAAACGATCCCCTTCGGCTGGTATGAGAAAGGGAAACCCAAGCTGAGTTTTGTCTGGCCACCCTGAGCTCCACCAAGGTCTTGAGCAGAGACCAAGTTCCCCCTCTAGGGAGGAGGGGTCAGGAGCGGCTGTTGTAGGAATCGGGCACATTAGGTCTCTGGCAAAGTGTGTGATGATGACTTTACTAGAATGCTCCCAAGCACCCCCAACTCAATCACATTTGCCTTGTCAAGAGTGCAGAGTGACCCAAGAAGGACACCACCAAGATTAGGAGTCATAGAAATAAATGCCCTGATCTGGCAGGATGGCAGGGCCCTGGAGGGGACTGGGACAAACTGCACAGCTGCCCTGGAACTGCAGCACAGCTCGGTTCAGTTTGGAGGATAGTTACCAAGTGGAAATTGGCAGCTGGTGCTGCCAAATTTTTCTGTTTTTTTTTTCTTAGAGAGGCTGAATAATCTGACTTCTTTTATATAAAATCTCCCAATAGAAAAATATTGACCTTATTAAAGGAAATAAGAGGTCTGTTCATCAGTTTGATCAAAAAAAATCCATCTGCTCTGCTGGACTGGTTAGGTAGAGCTCAAGGTACAAGTCCATGTGGTCTGTGCCTGGCAGGTGGCTCGTGTCCCACAAGGACCTGGACTGTGAGTCAACCAGCCACAGACTGAATTCTGGCACTGCTGCTTACTTAGCACTAGATGGGTTTGACCAGGGATAATGAAGCACTTTAAGCTCAGAGAGTTCCTTGGCAAAACCAACCAGCAGTTGTGACACTGGGGCAAACAGGTTTCTGTAGCACTAAATCCAAGGCCTGGCACCCAGGAGGCTTAGGGGACAGTAGTAAGGGTTGGGGGGGGGGTTGCTCTCTTTTACTTCCTCCTGGGGAGTTTTCTGTGTCAGCAGGAAGGTAATGATGGGCAGTAGTGATGAGCACTGATGAGCAGTGAACGAGCTCTCCGATTTGAACTAGAAACTTGCTTGAGAGGCTGATTTGTCCGCTCACTCATACTGGACAAAGATCAGAAAGGTGAGCTGCCTGACGGTGCTGCAGAAGGGACCCAGGATGAGGCTTGCTTGGAAAGCAAGGAGGGCAAGTTCTCACAGCAGGTGCATCCCTCTCTATGATTCACTCTCAAAACTGATAACTACAGTGGAAACCTCTGTGTGGGGCAGGTCACCTTACCTAGAGAGATGGGATGGGAACATGCCCTCAGATTGGACCCCCACAATACAGAAAGCGGAATGTGATGGGGATGATGCTTGATTGGATGCCTGCTGTAAGCCAGGCTGCGTGCAAGCAGGGTAATCACTGATACCTCCTCCACCACATAGGCACAGTGCTGCCCTCTGAGCACCTATTATGTGTCCCTTTGTCTCCAAATCAGCCTTGGGCTCTGACACAACTCTCACATGTAGATGAAGAAATGACAGCTGGGAGATGACTCACTTAGGGTTACATAGACAGAGCTGGGATTTGAACCCAGGTCTGCTTAAACTAAGAACCCAGTTTCTAACACACACACACACACACACACACACACACAAACATTCCTGAGATCCCACAAGCACTGAGTAAATGCAGAGGGTCTTCATAGTTGCTAAACAAGTGTGACAGCATGAAGTCTATCTCATGTCGAGCTACACACTCTGGGAAGGGACAATCATTGTTTGGGTTTCTGTTGGGTCCAAGGCAATTGCCATGTGTCTTCTCGCCTCATGGAATAAGATATAGGCAGGATTGTTTTTGCTGAACCCATGAAGAACCCAAAGTTCTTAACAGGTAAGCAAATTACCCATGCCTGTGTAGGGCGTGGCAAGTGGCAGAAGAACAGTTCAGGCTCTAGTTAATCTGCTTTGTAGCCTAGCCTCTTTCCTCCCCTTTGTTTCTACCCATACCCCCTCTCTCTTTTAGTTCCTCCTTAGTAACAATTGTCAAGTAAATGTTGTTCCATTTAATGTTCAAATTCATAGCTTCCACTGCATGTCATGAGTCTTTTGCGAAAGATTCTCAGTTTGCTGTATCATTAAACCATTTCCAAAAGTTACAGTCCTCAGGCATGGTACACACAAAGCCACGATTGTGATCAGGTGAGATCTTTCCCCTTAACACAAGAAGGGGCTTGTCTGGCTTCCTTTTAATAGTTGCTTTCGTAGCTAGTAATCAAGTGCATCTATCATGGCTCTGTCTTGCTTTCTGTGCCACTTGCCTGTCCAGGAAACTGTCATGTTTATGAAGTGGATGACTAGGTGGACCCTTAAGGGAAAGCATCTCTGTCTGAAGAAAGGGCAATGCCATTAGTGTATTCATTGACTAAAGCCTTGGTGCCACAAGCTGGGCTCCGCAGCTGAACATATCCAAGGGTATGAGGTTTTCAGGATAGGTACCTGTTTCTGTTGGAGATGCTAGCCTTCGTTCCATGTCTCCTTTACACGCCAGAGACTCAGGCCGAGACCCCATGTCAGAATCTAGCAGGGGGAAAAAAAAACCATAGAGCAGTTGTGATGCTAGTAAGGAAAGGTGGTACAGGTGTGTGCAGTCTCATGGGTTCCCACACCAGGTCCCCAGGACAAGATCTGGAATAGATCTTGTGGCACAGGGCTGCACTCCATGGGCTTTTACGGACCATTTGCCCACCTCCCAGTGACAGAACTGTTGTGCACGATATTGAAACTATTAACATCTTCAAATTCTTTTGGAGGAAATAGAATGTTAATATATGTTAGTATTTATAACACCTGTGAAGATACAGAGTAAAATTCCCAAGGGACTCGGAAAAGTGCAGATTCAGAGAACTAAAATAATTTGTCCCAGACCATTCAGATGGTCAATAGTCCAGCTGGCATTTGGAAAGATAAAAATAAATAAACAAAACATCCAAATAAGGGAGAGCTTGCCAAGAAAGACACATAAGCCTGGGGGAGAAGAGGGTCTCAGGCACGACTTCCAGACACTGCATTCTGCGAGGTCAATGTCTCAGAGAGAGCTAACTCCTTCTTCATTTAATAGGTCATGCTTTGCCATCAGAGATTTCTGATAACTGGCAAGCACTGGACTTCGGGCACACTGCAGGGCCAGGGTCTCACTCAGAATTTTCTGGTCCCATAGCATTTCACTTAGCCTAGGCAAGGCTCAGTCTTCTTGACTTTAAATGAATAAAATGTCTCTCCACTTGCAGGCTTGTCTAGCAGGTCTGAGTAAATGAGAATCTTAATGAAGATTCTTAATATATTGTTTTAAATCAAAAGCCATGGCACGTACTCTTTTCTTTCCCTCCTCCCTGCCCTTTCTGCTTCATCCTTCTTCCTCCAGTCCTCTTCATTATTATCTTACCATTGACACCAGCGACATTAATAAGAATTTATTATGTATTTGCAGTGGGCTAAGTACTTTACATGCGGTACTGGCTCAATGCTCATATGTACTTTTTAATTTCCATTAGACATCTGGGCTTGCAGGGACTAATTGACAGTATCAAAGCCACACCAGTGGTTAAGTGAGGCAATGAAGATTCACACCCAGTTGCTGTAATTCCACCCGAAATCTGTACTCGACAGTCTTTCACTTCAAGTGAAGAGTGTGTATGGAAACAGGCAAGAGAGGGACTTTTTCCATGTCTCTCACCCAGTACTTGTGACCATGAAGCATGACAGCTCACTGCCTCGTTGCTCAGATTGGAACTCTTGGAAGTTCATGTCCCACTTTCATTCAACCCTCTCCTAACTGCCTTTCATTGTTTCTGAGTCTGAGTAGGTACTCAACCAATGTTCAAAATTCAGAGGAGGAAAACAGAAGGGAAGTGCCACATGTGTACTCTACCCTGCCCTCCACATGCACCAGATGGCCATGGCAGCACCACCTGCCTGGGCTCTGATCCTACAACTGGGGACCCAGGGAAGAGGTCCATGGGACTCAGTGCCCTGTGAGGGAGGGGCACCAAGTGGCCATTTACAATGGCCTCTAAGCTCCCATCCTGGTAACAGAGGAAGCTTGTGGTCAATAAATTTGATCTCCCCAGAACCCACTGCTTCTCCCTCCACCCTTTCTTGTCCCTTTTGCTTTCAGACTTTTACATCTTATCTGATGAGGAATTAAGATCCTTGTTTACTACAGAAAATGTTCTTTTGGAAAGCACGCTTCTTCAAGTTCCCTGTGGGAGCACGTTACCCTTAACTGAGAGGGGCTGGACGTTCATCTGTTATCTCTGCCCCTTCAATCATGGAGCTCACCTTTCCAGAGATAAATCTGCTGAAAATGGATGATGGTGTCTTGAGCTCCTTCCAGGGCTGTCAGACCTGCAAAAGAAAATGTTAATTTTCAAGAACATGCGTACTTTCACCCATTGGTCACATGCCCTTGCCAAGTGCCCTTTCTTCCCCCATCTGGCTCCTTTTAGGCTTGAGAACTCGGTTTCCCATACAAACCACAGCCCAGAAGCTTCTTGAAGCTCTGTTACAACTCGATGGTATAAATTCAGATCTTTCAGATTTTGAATGTCACATTTAAGGCACCAAAGAGTTTATTTTGATGGTGAACCTGGGACAAGAGGATCACTGAAGGAACTAGAAACTGGCTTAAAGAAAACAAAGCTTCTGGGAGACTTCAGAAATCTTTTTCCACATCACATAATTCCTCTGGACTCTTGCTTTCCCAGCCAATTGGGTTTTGAGAACCTCTGTGGGAGAGGTTCTCAGGCTACCTGCTAGAGACCTGGGTCTGTGGTATGCTCCCCAGACCCCAGCTATCAGCTGCTGTCATGATGTAGCCAACTATTAAAACTGCTAAATTCTCCTTTTGGTAGTTTTAGTGTCCACGGATATGACCATAGATAAAGTTGTGCTTGTCACATTCCCTCATAGTCCAGTCCTCAATTCCTGCCAACCTCCCCTGTAACATTGGAAGCTAAGAAAAGGACTCAGAAAATTGTAGGGTACAGGGACAAACATTCATTGCAGGACACAGCTGGCTGGCAATCTGAAGCCACAAGAAAAGACCAACTTTTTCTTTCATGTGAGACTTCATCATGCATAAAGAGCCATTATTATAGTTCCAGCACTATAATCAGCGAGTTTAGCACAGCACATACTGCATACCTCACTATCATGTTATAAAGCAAGATCCCCCAGGTTCCAGCTAGAGAAATCAGGTCAAGAGGGGTTAATGCCTCAACTGAGTCTGTTTTGTTTGGCTCCATATCCCATGTTCTTAACCATCATACAACGGGAAGAATAATGCATTTTATAATTTTCTCCAACCATATTGGTGAAAAAATGTACAAGTTCTTGTGTTTCAAGTGACACACAGAGAACTGCATGGAAAACCCAGCTGGTGAAGTGGTGATTCCTCCACACACAAGCCTGACCCTACACCATGCCATGAGGGTGAACCAAAAATGCTGAGCTCTACCTAGACTGAATGATGCCAGAACTTCCCATCCTGCCCTAGATGAGATCATGTATTTCCTTAAGGTCTCACACACACTCCTCTGACAGTCTTCTTCAGAGGATGGAAGTCACTTAGAAAATTAAGGAAGTGAAAACCTATGACATCTGGATGACCCAGACTTGAATCTCTGAAATTCTGACACTTCTACATTACAGAGGAGGCAGCACCATACAGTCCCACAGCACCAATGCAGAGCAGGCAGCCACCTGCTCAGTTTCCGTTCTACTTTCACTGTTCCCTCACCATGTCATCATTTGCACATTACCAAGGGCTGGCCATGGGGCTCTGCACCTGGTCACAGCGCAGCCAGAGAATTTTCCTATTATTGTTAAAATCTTCTTATGCTCACATTGAATGTATTAAGTCCTCCCAGACATAGATATATAAGAATATATCTATACGAACATGTAGATACACACACATATACCTGCAATACAGATGTAAAGTTTTGAAAATACATTAGACCACGCACTAGAACTCTTATTCAACATTTTGGAGCAGGTGAAAGCAAGAGTTTATCTTTAGGGAGGTTCTACTGCTTCCAGGTCTGTTGCTTTGCAAGAGCAATGATCCTTCATGGAATTGCAAGAGGAGGGGATCTCCAGGTGTCAGCAGCCTCCTTCTGACTTTGGTAAGCTGATGGGTCTTTTACATGTCTGAACGTGCATGTGCACACTGCTGTACATGTTCCTAGTGGAGAACTGCAGGTTCTTCCATCACCCAGGGAAAGGTGGCAGCACCACACAGAGGCACGCAGGTTTGGGGTGGTGTTTCTGACCCAGAATGCACAGCAAGGAACGGAGCCTTTCCTTACACTTTGGGTATGGCCAGGTAATGGAGGCATGTGTCTTCCAGCCTGAGAAAAACAGTGAGTCCACTGCACCTTTCTGTTCTGTGCTGTGCAATACAATTCAGCCAATGGAATTTAGTTGAGTCCAGCATACATGCGGTGAGTCCCTTGGGAGATCCAGAAGGCCTCCCTAACCAGTATCAGTGATCATTGGCGAGTGTGATTTTTAAAATGACTGTGAAGTCTCTTATGGAAACTACAAGGCTGAAGTCAAAGGCAGATTTATAAAGCAGAGAGGTGCCCCAGATCCCACCTTTTCATGGAGAATAGAAGTTAACCGCTGAAGACAAGTGCAGATCCAGGGGTGGCACCAGAGGAAGCCACAGGAACACACTTGACTAACTCATCTTCGTCTGCCACTTCCTGGTCTTTCCACAAGCCGCCTTCTGTTTGTTTCCTTTAGCTGACCTGCTTTTTGTCACAAGGACTTGTTTCAGCTTAGAACTAGGAGGGATGGAGAAGTGATTATTATTTATTTCATGGTCTGAGAGCCTCCTGCCTGCTTCTGTGCCCAAGAAGCCTGTCTCCCTCAGCCTTAGGCTTGGTACCAGCCTCCACATTACTGCGATAGGCCTCCTCACTGCCTGGAACCCCAGTTCCTTTTCACTTGATTGATGTCTGCACTCGCTCTTTATAAGGCAGGTGCTATGTTCTTGTCTGAAGGCCTCCCTGTGTGCTCTGGCCCTCCCGTGGATTCTCACAGCCCCCACAGGACACCTCTGTCTTTCTCTTCACACCTGACAGTCATCACCGGCTCCCTGAATGTGCTAGAAATTTCCTGAGAGTAGGGACTGGGCCTTACTCCTCCTTCTGTCTTCCACCCCAGCACGATCCTTGGTACAGGCCTAGAGTTCAGTACAGATATGAATACAATGAAGAATGAATAATGGAAACCAGAGCCCACCAAGTAAATGCAGGGCTTATCCTCCCAACAAAAGAAACCAAGTCACCAAATGAGTCCACCTGCATTCAACTTCATTCTATTCCCCAAAACTTTGCTAGCACAGTCTAGAAGCAATACAGAACTTGGCAGACATCATCTGTCTCCTATGATGGAAGAACAGTAGTGATGGCCCAGGCATCTCTCCTATTCCCTCCACACAGGCTGCCCGCACAGCCGATGGCCCTGCAGTCAAGCTTACAGGAACATGTACACACTGAGAGCTGTGTGAGGAGCCTGATCCTTAACACTCACGGGTGCCAGGTGCTCCTGGTTGATTTTGATGCACTCTGCAGAGACGGCACACTCACGCTACAGTTGGTTTTCATCCACACCCTGAGACTGGGCAGGATCCTAAATTGGAAAAAGTCCAGGAGTGTTTTGGGATGTTGAGAGACTTCTCTCAAGGAGCCCCACACTCCACACAGGATTCACAACACAGAAATTTTCTTTACTCCCAACAAGCACCATGGACTTGGCTCCTCAGCATAATGAATGTCAGCCATGGGTAGTGCTTGGCCAAATTAGTGGCATTCAGGATGAAAGCTTGGCTGGTGGAGTTTCAGCTCCAAGGCGACCCATGAATGAAGGGAGCATGATGGCCTCCCAAGGCCAGTATCCTTGGCTTCATTCCAGAACCAGCCACCAAGCCAGCGAGTTCTTCACCAGAGTGAGTTTGCACTATGGAGTTTGTCTTAAACAATCCTGACAATAAAGGTGCCCTGGAGACCCCTAGAGGGACAGGAACAGGGCCCTCCTTGGCTCACTGAAGAGGTGACATGTGGTGTGAGGATTTCTGTGCCTGTTTGCTAGTCACGGCCCCGTGGTCCACTGGAAGACTACAGGGGAAGAGCTCTTGGGTGATCCAAGATTACAACTGCCAAGAACAAGCTAACTGTCCTGGACCTCCACTGAAGTTTAGGAGGGTTCAAAACAGTTCCTGAGCTCTGGGGGACCTCCAGAGCCTGGAAGCGGGATGTGACGATGATAGTCTCCTAAGGTTCTGTCATCAAAGGGTGGGTCACCTACTCAACGGCACTCCTCCCCCACCAAGGCCATCTGTTCACTTGTCTCCTCTCCTCCACGGTGAGTTCCCCCACCAGGAGTTGAGTCCAGCAGGAAGCTGGAGCTGAAGAAAAGCTGTGCTCCTCATATGCCAACAGTCCTGAGAAAGCCCCTGGTCCCGTGAGTCTCACTCTGCCTCTCCAGGTTTTAACTGAGATAACACTTGCACACAAGGAGCTGCTTGTCCTTGTAACTTTTTCTGGGGAACTACACAGAGCCAGAGTCTGCCTTGGCCATGGCAGCAGGCTGGCTGTGCAGCGTATTGGTGATCCTTCCAGCTATCCCAACTACACACTGGAGAGCGAGAACGTCTGGTGGAGGAATTCTCCTGATTCTAGGATTTGCTCAGATTCACGGGGTCAAGCACAGTGTCCTCAGGACTCACCATTTAGTGATTGTTTTCTGCCAATGACCCCAAATTTCTATTTGTATCCCTTTTCTATAAAAAAAAATTCTCCTGACTCTGTCTCAGTGTTAGATCTGAATTAGGATGCAATAAAAAGTACCAAACACACAAAAGGATGCAATCCATGAAAGCTGAGGCAAATTACCAGCAGGTAATTTTTAAGGCCCCTGTCCTAAGGTGTCCAGGAGACATCTAACCTAGATGCATCTGCTTGCAATGAGAATCACAGCTGCACTCTCTCTCCATCCAGCCCCTGGCATCCCAGCACAAAGGCAGACCTAGCACACCACAGCTTCCTCCACGGGGCACATCAGGCTGAGCCTCGCAACTGACTGTTAGATTCAGAGGTTTTCTGAACCTAAGTAATTTTTTTTTCCTATCAATTTTGAACTTTTACAGGTTTCAGAGGAAATGTAATTTGCCTGGTTTCCATTCATTTGCACTTAAAGATATCGTCAGGACCCTGCTACAAGAAATCCCATAGCTTGCTACATCGTTTATCTCTCAAACAGGAAGCTAGATCTTGCCAGAACCACATAGCTGAAAATGCCCAGAGATGTTCCTTGGAAATGTAGGAGGTGCAGAGCCAGAATGGATTTCTGTCTTAAGATTACACATCACCCTGGCACAAAGGGGAAGCAGAAACCCAGATTTACAGCTGGCACTTCTTGATGCTGGCAGCAAGACAAAGCACAGCCTGAAAGTGCTATGGTTTCTGATTCCTGATCACATAAATGAGTGTGTGTGTGTGTGTGTGTGTGTGTGTGTGTGTGTGTGTGTGTGTTGTGGGATGGCTTGTTTGCCTTTATCTTTGCTGCAGGCTGGTGTCAGACATCAACCCTCAACTCCTGTGGGACAAATGACTTGGATGGGGCTTAGGGACACTAACATGGGCAAAAAGGAGACCTGCTATACTCAATGAAGTGAACTTCTGTTGTCCCTGTCCACTTCTGCATCTTGGAGTTCTTTGTGAGTAGAAGCCTTCCATCTCCCTTGTTTTCTAGTACCTAGCCTGGTGCTTCAGGTCAGGAGCGATGCAGAGTGGGTACAAGGGCCATGGCCACTCTGCCTCCAGCTCACCTGCTCTGTGGCTGCTCACACGCACACCCCCACTCAGCAGTTCGCATCTGATCCCACAGCCTCCTTGAGCCTGTCATCCTCTTCTCACCACAGCCTTTAAAAAATACTAGTAGCTATGTTCCTGGCCTGGAAAAACAGCATGGTATTAGTGATATCCATCTCAGCAGCCAAGGCCACCTGTTGTTTATCCTGGTTTGGCTTTTGGTCTGTGCCCATGCCTTGAGAACACAGAAAAAAATAAAATCAAGGAAAGAAAATCCTTGAGGTTGAACATATTGTTAACTCACATCTTGTGCTGAACACAGCAGACCCCATTTAGCAGAAACTGTGTTATTTGCTGATCCAAAGGCAACGGCAACTCAGATGTACTCCACCTTCCTGGTAACTTGCAGGGGGCCTTGGTAGCAGAGGGCAGCACTGAGAGGTGTGAAATGGCGCTCCGGTCTACAGCTCCGTCCCTGGGCGGAAGGCCGGAGAGCCAAATGCGGCACTTCATGCAGAAATTGCTTCTTGGTGTATGTTTTGTCACAGCTGTGTGGAATTCACTGTTGATGGGTAGAGCTGTGATCAAGTCGATTACTGCCCCACGTGATCAGGACAGCCGAGATGGCAGCTGGGAGTGTTGTGTACTATGCACTAGGGAGACTGGCATGCTCTCTCTGAATTCATGGTACTCTGTCAGACTGTAATTTTTTACAACCGATAATCGATACAACAAAAGTTTCTAAGTTCAGCCTATCTCTGAATTACTCTTTTTCAATTTAAATTGCTGTGAAAGCGATATATAAACTCAAGAAACCAGACTTGGAGTTCTGATGTTAGGTTTTTACCTGGACTAGCCATGATCCTTTCCTGTCCAGCCAGCCCTGCAGTCATAAAGGGGGCAACTGATGCCTTACAGCGTTCTGTGCTGATCAGCGAGGACATGGAGTCGGGTAGATGAACTTCCAACAGCTTGTTCAACTTGCAGTGAGTTTACTGGGCGGTAGCTCCACTGTAATTTGAGGAGCATCTGTCAAAGCTAACTCTGCATTGGCTAGATCACCTGCCAAGATGGACTTTGACATACCAGCAAGCTCATGAACACAGGCCAACCATACCTCAAAGTCCTGCTAACTGCCTCTGATGGATATGCTGTTAAGAGGAGAGGGACCAGAAATTCAGAAAACATTTCATGCTGCAGTCCAGAGAGTATGCCAGTGCTCGATTTGCTGATTTAGGAAAGGGCCTTTAGATCCTGGGGGTCTGCAGAAAGCACCTTCACCCAGTTCTAGAGCTCTGGGTCTTAGAACTCAGTTCCAGGAATTTTAAATCTGAACATTGCTCCCTAATCTCTAGCATCTACCGCATCCCTGCCTTGCTCTAGGCACCATTTGTCCTGCTCCACACGCATTCCTCCTTTAATCTTCCAAGTTCTCAAAGAGCTGGGTACCACATAATCCTCATTTGGTAAACTAGAATTTTAAGACCCAACAATGAGTAAGCACTCACACTGGGACTGGAATCTTGGAGTCTGATTCCAGAGACTACATTTTTGACCACCATCTATCTGTTTACTATCTATGAGGCTGGCCCTCAACCAACCGTGTGAGAAAAAGGGTTTATCTGTCTTGTTCCTGGCCTCACCCCTTACTCCTCTAATCCATTCCATGCCATTTCCTTCAGTTTCTCATATCCTGGAATCCTCATTCCTGTTTCCCTCCAACCACTATCTGCTGTTAGGAACGGTTATCTACCAGCCATTCACAATTTACTAAGAATTTAAGTAATTCCCACCTTGCTCCCACTCCCAAGATTCAATTATGCTTAAACTCTGGCCTCTTCTTGAGGAAAAGAATGATATGTACCTGTTGCTCTCAGTTGGAGTTGGCCTCCTCATTGGTCCATAATAGAAGCAATCTCCAATTTGGAAATACCAAGAATACCTCTCAGACAGTCTGAAATCCTCATTGCAGAACACATGCTGACAACACACTGAGAAAATCCCAAACCTTCCGGTGCCATCGTGTGGTAATCCCCTCCCAGGGAGGCAGACAAGGGCACATTCCTCACTGCTTGGGCACACACCACACATATGCTCTGGGTTAAGCAACTCTGGATTTATCACCCATAAATATCTCAGATGTCTTCCTTGCCATGCATTTTTTCTCGATGTAATTGATACCATATGTTTACCAGTCATCATATAAATACTCTATTTGATTTTACTTACCCCCAAAGCAACTACCTAAGCTCCATGGAATTCCACCGAATTCAGCAATATTTTTTCTGAGGCTTTGGTGACTGCTCCACAGACACCGTGTTTTCTATGCCAGGTTTTATGCTCTGGGTTGCAAATCCAGACATTAATGAGACAGAGTCCAGTTCTCAAAACAGCACAGGGCAAAGATAACGTTAACAGATGATGGAAATGCAGGCATCTCAGGCACTCCTTAAACTCCTCTCAGATGTTAGCTGCAAGTGCCAGCAAAGACAAGCAGCTCTAAACACATCTGCTCTGAAGCCATAATGTCAGATCTCAACTAGCCTCTTGACAGAGCCTTGGGAAGCTGCATAAGTCTTAGCTTCTTGGGCTGCACAAGGGGAAGAATGGCAGTAGCAGTGTCTCCCTTCAAGTGTTCTGTTGAGGCTAGGCCAAGGCTACCAGATGCTGCCTGACTTGGCAGATGCTGTGTGTGACATTCCCATGAGACCCACTTTTGTTTCTACTTTTCTTATCATTTTCTCAATCCTTCAAGAAAGGCAAAACATCACCCCCATTTTACAGACAAGCACATAAAGCATGTAAGTGTAGGGAGACTCAGTGACTTGCACGGATTCACATGGTCACGTCCAATTCTGGACTTCCACATCCTGGGCCTACTCCAAAGACAGATATTGTGCAGTGCCTATCACACTGTCTGTCAACAGAATTCAAGGGGCACAAGGCCTGTGCCAGGGCAGAAAGCAATGGGCTCTGCAGGCAGTAAGGGAGGGACTGTAGTGGAGGTGACACTGAACACTGCAGTCAGAACCCTGAGAGTGACAGTACATGGAGAAGTGGGTCAGAGCTTCCCCGGGAGGCAGAAGAGCATTTCTGGTCCTTGGGGGATGCAACAAACCCATAGGCTCCACTCAATAGTACTCCTTTGACTCTCTCACTTCTAGGTGTGCAGCCACAAGGGCAGAGCAGAAGCACAATACTTCATTCTGAGTCTATATGCTGGCAGACAGAGAAGAAAAGAAATGAGAGGACAGATGGCTCCTCCCAACCACACACACCGGAAATGGAAGAGGAGATGGAGCAGCTGCTCTCTGCTCTCAGCATAACTTGGATTCTTGATCCTAGAAGGAAACTTGCAAATCATCAGAGTCATCAACCTTAGCTGACACAAGCATCATCCAGACCGCTTGTTCAAACACAGATGACTGGGTCCACCCTGCACATGTGGAGTGGGGCCAGCGCCTGGTGATGCAGACCCTATGGTCCTAACCCGCAGAGCTCTGTTCAGCACAGAGCAGGAAGCTGTTTTTTGATGATGATATGTTCTGGGAGTGGCAGGGCAGGGTTGTAGAAGACAGAAAGATTCCTCTAGCACTGACCACCCATCTTTGAACTGAGGGCATGGAATGATAATGGCAGCACTAATGCTTACAAGATGGCAAAAAGCAAGATCAGAGAAAGAAGGGGAAGGAGAAAACTGTTTACTCCTGCTAATTGGGCAACAGAACGAGGATCACAGCTCCTTTCCTCTGTAATGCAGTTGGTACCACTTAGTATTTTTTAACTCACACAGGTGAACATACCATAGGTAAGGGGCATTGGTTAGGTGGGCAGAATGTATTTGGGATCCAATCCCCCCTTTCTTGTATTGACACATTCTGCACCTGAATTTGTAATTCCTGCCACTATGAAGCAGAGCACATTTCCTGACTTCAGCCTCTGATTTTTCCGCATAGAATGTGGCAGGCGTGGCTGTGTGTCAGGCCTTGGCTGGACCCTGAGCGGCCTTGCTCTTCCTTGCTCTAGCCTGCTTCTGCCACCTACAGGACAGGAGCATGTCCACCCCCAGGAGGAGGCCAGAGGCAGGGTTAGCCCCTCCCAGCCAAGTCCAGACCCAACCCAGTCAGTCAGTTGCCAGTTCCCTAGCCTGGTGAGGGAACCAGATGAGGCCAGTGTGCCCACCAGCTGCCATCCTGCCTCTAGCAGCCTGCAGTCGTGGGTGCTAACATCAACACTTCCAATGCAATGCTGCCCACACGCTGGGGGTTTCCCATGTAGTTTCCAGTTCGGTTTTCTTTTCAGAAGTATATATTCCTGGGAGCACGGGGAGGGCTCATAGGAAAGTAGCAGAGGGGCCTTGCTGGTTGAAAGAAACATTCAGAAAGAGTGTAGGCCAATGGTGGAGACTTACTCATGCTGAACTCCTGGTCTCCCAACCGCAGTGTCAGCTCGTGGCGCCCACGGCCATCTATCACACCTGGACACGTGGTATTGACCTGGGCTTCAGAGCTGTCTCTCCAATCTTTGACATTGCAGAGCAGGACATCAGGGGAGTTCAGCAACCCGCAGATGATGGGACCTGCTGGGCCACAAGAAAGAGAGGGGGGAGGTTGACACACTGGACAGACATTGCTGGGTCCAAGCAACAAGCACTGTGGAGCAGACACTGACACTGGGCCTATTTCCCGTGCTGCTCATCCTCCCAGCAGTCCTGCTGGTGTCCTATAGGCACATTCCCAAGCGGGGGACAGGAATCAAGCCTGAGGAGCTGTCCCCTCCATCACAGCCTCCTCTTCATTGGATCAGTGTGTGGACAACACAGCTAGTACCCTGAGGTGTAACTGCCAAGATCTCCTCCTCTCAACACGGAGATCACTGCATGGCTTCAATGTAATGGACTGGTGCTGCTGTTTCACTCTCTGCCCTCACTTCTCTCTGATCCCAACTTGTGCCTGCTCCATGACCTCATCAGGAAATACACTCTGAAAAGACTCTAAAAAGGCCTTTACATTCAACATGGAGGAACATTAAAAACCAACACCTGTGAGACAGGCATTTTGCATAGTGGTTGTCACTTTGGATGCTTGCATCCCATACTGGAGTACCTATATTAAGATTCATCCAGTTCCAGCTTCCTGCTAATGCACACTGCAGGAGGTAGCTGGTGATGGTCCGAGAAGGTCTGCTCACCTGGGAGATCCAGGAGGAGTTCCTGGATCCTGCTTGTTTTAGGCATTTGGGGAGTTATGGTCTGCGCCTCATGACATAGGACACAAGCTCTGTGTGTGTGGATACATACAAGCAGAGGCCACATGCCCAAGGCCATACCAGGCCAAGACACTCTGAGATTTGTAGAGGCCTTCTTGTTCTTGTACTTGCATTGAATAACTCCCTGCTCTGAATTTTAAGAAGTAGTTTGAGCATTCCAATTTTATTTTAGCATCAGGTAAGATAGCCCTCCAAGCTACTAAAAGTCAAAAGTGGCTATAGTGGGCTAAAGCAATCCCAATGTTTCAGATGTCCACACTGTGCCAGACACTGGTAAATGCTTTAAACCTGTATGAATTCCCTCTGCTTCATGGACAATGACCTCTGCTTTCCTGATGAGGGAGGTGATCACGTCTCACATAACCCAGCAAATCTCCCAAATTGACATGGAATTACAAGTACATTATTTTATGTATCTCTTGGATAAACAAAGCTTTAAAGTAGTAGTTCATGCTCTGCCAAAAACACAGCAAAAAATGGAAATACAATATTTTGCAATTTGCTACTTCCTGCTCTTCATCCTCATTTCCTAACCAAATCCAGGAATACTATCAAATCTCTCTTTCACCCAGCTATCCCCAGAGCAGATGGCTCACAGATGTCGGGTCTGGGAGTTTGTTTGGTCTTTGTTGCCTCCACTGACTGTATTCGGATGGCAATCTTTTAAATAAAATAGCAACCGCAGCCACTGTTTGTTTCCTAAAATCAATCTCAGAAGGCGTCCAAGGCGCAGTTGCCAACTCATAGTGCTTAAGCTAATGCCATGACGGAGGATCTGGATATGCCACACCAGGGGTCAGAGTTCATGAGAAGCACTAACAATGGCGGTATTGCACGGGCAGGTTCAAGTCCTCTGATTGCTTCAGACTACCTCATTTTACAAGGAGAAATCAGAAGCACAGCTGCTGAGAGAGTGGCATGGCCAGCAGGCCATGGCGCCTCAGCAAGGTGCAGACGGACGCAGTAAGAGCCCCGTGGGAGCCCAGAGGAAGTCTGTGAGCGATGGTATGATCCTGGTGCAGCCAAAACCCAGAATAATGAAATTACACAAGGGCCAGAGAACATTATGTTCAGTGAAATAAACCAGGCACAGAGAAACGAATACTGTATGTTCTCACTTGAGGAAACTGAAAAACCAATCTCATAAAAAGTACAGAATAGAACGGTGGTTCCCAGAGGCTGGGAAGGGGTGGGAGGGAGAGTCGGGCAAGGATTAGCGCAGGGGACCAGAAGGCAGCCAGACAGAGGGAATGTGTGCTCTCGTTCTATAGCACGGTGGGACATGGGTCACTGACAGTTCACTGTGGGATTCACGACCACTAGAAGAGAAAGAGGTGGAAGATTCTGAACACAGAGAGGGATGAATGCTTCCAGGGTCACCCTGCTTGACCCCTGCCCAATGAGCACACAGTGGGTTATCACACTGCACCACAATGTGTACAGGCATGTAGAGAATCTCAGTTAATAACTGTAAATACAATCTTTTAGATGTTAGAAAAGTAGTGAGGTGTGTTTATCACTCCGCTCTCAGGACTCAGGAGAGAAGCCAAGCAGCTTGTCCTGCTGGTGCTGACATGTCAGGGAGCGCTCCCTGGGCCTGGAAGATGGGGGTCCATCAGAGCTGCAGGTCACAGCCAGCTTCATTACAGTCACGCCAGTTGCAGACGCCCTCTCCCCTAAAGATCCTCAACTTGCAGCACAGGCTCAAAAGCCTGGAGAATTCTCACTTAGTGAACCCCAGTGGGAACAAAGCCATCTGGGTTGGGGATTATAGTAAACAGGACAGTCTGGGTGAAAGGGGATAGGATGGAAATGGGAAGAGGAGCGGGGAGGAATCCACCAGGACACGAAGTGATTTTCCAGGCTGTAGCAAAGGATGCTGCAGGATTCTCTTCCTCATTGTTTGTAGACCCAGCCAAGGCTTTCTAAGTAGAATTCCAAATTCACCCCCTGGCCCAGACTAGGAACAACACCCCCCAGAGTGTGCCTTGAAGGAGATTTGCTTTCACACTGGGAGAGGGTCCCTCAGCTCTGTATAAGGCACAGATCACAGGTCACACTTGGTGGGCAAAACAAGCAAGCTGCCGGCCAGAAATGCCACAAAGAAAAAGGATTTTGTGAGCCAAGTGCTCCATGGAACAAAACCACTCCTCCATAGATGCTGCTGTGGAAAATTAACTCAGTCTTTCCAGCCTGAAAAATCACAGGGTCTGCTGAGTAGCCAAGCATCTGGGGAACCCATGACATCCCGAGAAAGTGCAGTTAGTTTAATGAAGACATGTGAGGTGTGCATTCGGTGTACCCAAATACAGATGTGCACAGACAGAGACCCAAACATGTATGTGAAATATGTGACCCATGTCTAAACACTAGCAGGAATACATACCACATGATCACAGGGCAGAAAACCTAGATGGAACGTGAGGCACCAACTCTCCCATCTGAGAGCCACCACTGACCACTGTGGTTAGCTGGAGCATGCTCAGTAATTCTTTGCCTCGCCTCTGAGTAGCATTCAAGACTGTGGACAGCTTCCCTCATTGCCCAGCCTTCTTCCTCCATGGGTTCCAGCAGACTCTGCCCTCCCATGGCTCTTGCTCCTGTCTGACCTGATCCTCCCTACAAGGCCATCATGGTCTCCCTTTTTGTTGTCTTCCCTTTGGACCCTCAGCTCCTCTAGACCTAAACCCGGTGCCACAGATGGTGCTGGAGACCCTAACATTTCCTTCTCACTCTCAGACATCCCTCTTGTCTCTAGATTTTGGCACGCAAAGACGTGAACTACATGTTATAGACTCATGTGATTCATGACCTTTGTGAACCTCCATTTCCCATTAGCCAATTGACATCTGTTTTCTTCCACACTATCCAACTGGGTTAACTAGCCAGATACCTGAGAACAATCTCTGGCAAGTTTCTATCCTCAGCCATCATTCACTTAAAGCCTTGCTGAATCTCACTCCTGAAAAGCTGCATTTCTGCTACCATAGCTCCTGTTCTCACCCAGACTCCCACGGGAGCTCTTCACTGACCTCTCCTCACCTGTTGTAACCCCCAGACATCACCTCTGCACACACCAGCCACAGTTCTGGTTCCACAACTGCTCAAGACACTTCATTCCTTAAGGAGTTCTGAGAAGTCCCAGGGTCCTCCCCACGCAGAAGACAGTGAGTGAAATATGCAAGGTTCTAAGGATCTGGCCCCTCCTGTCTTGCTCTCCTGCTCCTTTCGAAAGCCAAGGCTCATGTCCCACCCTGCTCCAGCTTCTTCATGGCTCTTCTGATTTTAACAGGCCCTTGATACCTCTGCTCCCCTTTTCTCTTCACCACATAGGAACTATGCACTGTTCAAGACTTAAGGCAGCCTTCCGTTACCTCTCTGGCAACGACATCACTCAGAAAACAGAACTCTTAACACCTCGCTTGAGTTTAGTGAGGAGGAATAAGCCCGTGGACCATGTGATGTGGCGAGCACTGTGTGTGGCATGTGAAAAGTTAGTTGGGGCTTGTTCCTGAGTTGGTGCACATTGAGTATCCTGTTATGTTTGGGTCTGGCTGCCTCCAACCTTCAGCTGTCCAGGCCAGGCTCCACGTTGGTGTCCTGGCTTCTGCATTTTGCCATGTTTCCCGTCCCTTGTTAGCCTTGGGCCCTGACATCACCATTACCTCCTTGCACCTGAGTGAGAATGAAGCCATCACAACAGGAATCGCGGTCACAAGCAAGCAAACAGAAGAGGTGGGCGTCGGTCAGGTTGGCTCCAGAGGCTGGAAATACCACGGGGTTATACAAACCGGAGAGCAGGTTTTGGAAACCAGTTGGTTCAAAGCTTTTCTGACTCATTGTGGTGAATTCTTGGCCTGGGGTAAAGGCAAAAAAAAATTTTTTTTAATAAGATGCTAAAGCATTCTAGAGCTGAACTGAATTCACTGATCTCACAGGATCATTTGCTCAACCACCCAGGGTCAGTGTGTACTTTATGAATAGCTGTACTTAGCACCATGTAATGTCTTCGTTTTTTTTAAAGATTTATTTATTTTATTTGAAAGATAAGGTCATTAGAAGGGAAAGGAAGAAGGAGATGGAGATCTTCTATCTGCTGGTTCTCTCCCCAGACACCCACAACAGCTGGGGACGGAGCAGGATGAGGCCAGGGACTCCACTGAGGTCTCCTATATGAGTGGCAGGGGCCCAGGTGCATTAAGAAACAGCTGGATCGAGCATGGAGGCAAGACTCAATCCTAGACACCCCCATATGGTATGCAGACATCCATCAGCCGTGCTTTAACTTACTATGCCACTGTGCCATGATGCTATACTCAGCTCCTCTCTGCAACCATTGGCTTACGCAGCCCCACCTGCTCTGCCAGGCACAGCACCCATCTGATTCTTCAGCAGAGGCCCAACTGAGCTTGCAGCGTCAACCTCTGCTCCTGTGCAGGTGGAATCCACTTATCCCTCCCTCCAGCTCTCTCATTTTATTTGAACCAGCACTTGAAGCTTCAGTGTCCTTTGTCTAAGCATATTCAGACCATGTTGACATTCATGCAAGCTTGCTTTCGTGAGAGAGAGCAGTCACTTCCACAGATAGCCACTTCAATAGCATTTCCAGCATTCATGCTGCAGTAGCCACACACATGATAGTGACTGTCCTTCTGGACAGTGCAGATATAAAGGCCAGCTTCCTCCCTGCTGGGAGTCCTGTGGGCAGTGCTGCCCTATGGTTGTAGGATATGTCTCAGCTTGTTGTATTGTCCTTCACAGTGGGCAGGTGGCACAGAGGTCCAGCTCCCCTGAGGTCTGGACATGGCCAATTCTTTCCCAACCTCCAGCTCTGTTTCATTGTCCCTCTTCTGGAAATCCCTAAAGCAGTTCAGGGAATTATCCATGGGGAGTGCCCCACAGCACAGTCTAACAGCCCTCTAAGCAGAGTCAGCCTGGGAGAGCTGTCAGAGTGTAGGCAGCTCCACCCTGGGGCAGTGAATAGCAAGAGGTCACGTGACTCTTCTTCCATCTATGAGGCCCACAAATGGAATCTATGGGTAGGGACAGCGGCCAGTGGCCAGAAAAAGCTAGCCCCACCTTTGGCCCCATCTTCCATGTCACTCAGGGTGAGGGATGTGAAAAATCATGGTTAGCTGCCTACTGCTACATGTCAAGGACATATCCTGTGCCCCGTAGTTGTGGCACACCATTCCCATCACAGAGGAATAGGAGTAAGCTTCAAATTAAACAGGGAAGCCATGCTGCTCCATGCAGCTTAGTGGGGGCAGAGTCAGAAAGAGACCCAGAGGCCTCTAGCCTCCTTCTTCCTCCTCTGTGCTGGCAGACAGGCAGCTGCCTCTGCAGTCTGGAACAAAAAAAGCAAAACAAACCAAAGGGCAATGCACAGTTCTGACCCAGATCCAGTTTGGCAACAAGGAAATTTCTCAATTTCCTCAGCAAAAATGTTCTCCAAAGTATAAACTTTCAAGAGGCAGAAAAACAACAACAACAAAAAAAGCAGGAGTAGATACTTTAAAAGAAACATAATTACATTTTTTTATAGTTACAAAAAGAAAGGCCAAATTATGGTTTTTAAGGAACTTTTGGTGGAGGTCACTTGCTTATTTGGGTTCTTATTTTTAGAAAACAGTCCCAATGCTTTGTTACTTTAAAAATGGACAGGGTCCGTGGCCAGTGACCAGAAGAACCAGAGCTGTGTCTGACTACAGCCTCCCTGGCAGTTGATGCTAAGTCAAGGTGGAGGTGCAGGCAAACCCTGTAGGGCAGAATCTCCTGGGGTTACTGCTGTCCCTAGCCACCTGCCCTAAGCCATGACCTCAGAAAAAGACACCCCCACTCCTTCCTTCATCCCCATCCCACTGTCAGCCACCTCTGCTTGCCTTCTGCTTGACAGCCATTGCCTTGGGCTGGCAGGAAGCTTCCTAGCTAGAAGGCAAAATGATCACATTGAGGTCCTCCACGTTTCCAGCATTTGTCCCATGCCAAGCAATGTTATGGGCTTCACTGGGGTCACATCATCCCAATCCCCCAGTTACCTGGATCCTCTTAGGATGCATGCTACATGATCATAGAAACAGGCCTAGAATGCTAAGGAGCATGCCCAGGCCTCCACAGTGTGTGCATGGTTGAGCTCGGCTTGCACCCAGACAGGCCTGCTCCAGTGTGAATCAAGAAACAAAGGAAAGATCCAGGTTTGCTGAGGCAGAGCATGGCTGTGGTCCACGGCTCACAACCCATGGTACGGGCATTGTTCAGACAGGACAGAGCAGGGCCCAGAAGCACAGCCACAACATTCTGGGAAAGAAGCTGCTGATCGCCGCCATTCCAGAGGCTAGTGCAGCGCCCTGCTGTCCCTCTGGCAGGTGCCGCATGAGATCCCTGACACAACCAGACTCCATCCTATCTCCCTGGCTTATTTTCCCTCAGTGAGTGTGAGATAACAAAGTGCATCTGTGCCTTGCTCTGGGAGTGTCTTAAAGGCATGAAAGGCAAGGTGGGAAAGCACATAGAAAACTCTGAGATGCTGTGCTTATCTCTGCTCAAGCAAAGGATGGTGATGGAACAGCAACAAAGCATCCTTGGCTATTCCTAATGCACTATGCCCAGGAATAGACACTGGAGCAGTACACACTTCCCACATCCCCAGGTCACATGCACGCACACTTCCCAGAGGATGCAGTCTCCTCAGTCATGTGAGTGCACACTCCCCAGATTGTGTGCTTCGCACACCCCCAGACTGAGTGTGCCCACTGCTGGCATGGTTCACACCCCTATGTCACGTACATGTACAGTGCTGAAGTGGGACGCCTGAAATCTGTGGAACAGACAAAGCCCTTTGAGGTCTGAGCTGGCTGTCGAGCAAAATTGGATCATGGCCACAGAGAAGAGATTCAGAGAAGCTCCTGGGTCAGGAGGCCCAGAAGGGGAAGTTGTGGGGAGCCCCAGCGGCAGGGACCCTATGGTGATGGCCTCACTACAGGCAGTGGTGGGGGTTTGCCTAGGGGTGCAGTTGGGCCCCAGCTGGGTTTTGCTCAGAACCCTTCCAACAACAGCTTTGTGTCCTCCACAATTTCATTTCTCACCTGCAGCTCGAGCCTCCCAAGCTTGCAGATGGGACAGGATATATAACATGATGACAGGTGACAATGACATGGCGAGCTCTTTGTCAAAGAACACCTGGGACAGATCTACTGCAGGGTGGGAGTGAGAGAAGTCAGGTTGAGTGCATGGAGCACGGGACAGTCTGATTTCTTCTTAATTGCAGCCTGCTGGAAAGCAGCTCCAACATGACCAAGGGAAGCTACCAGTGAATGACACAATCATCCAGCTTGACCAACCTACCCTTCTTCAAATACACAGCCAGAGAATCTGAACTGCGGTTCCTCACTTGCACTTGGCACCTAAGGCTTGCAAAGCTGGCGGCCTTCACGTTCCCCAATGCGTCTTGTTCCTGGAAATGAAAATCGATCATGTTATTATCCTCTGGCATCCAATGCTTCTATTCAATGACTATCCATGGCCTCGAGGGAAGAGGTGTTGCCTGCTTTTCCACTGGAGCTGACAGCCAGGTAGGTAAGCAGTGAATTCCAACCTAGACCATTACCTACAACCTTGACTGTATCTAGAGAGCAGGGAAGGAGAAAAGAGTGACTGATCCTATTGAGAAATGTGAGCTAGAAAATTCTGGGGCAAAGTATTAACCTATGTATGAGCTGGAATTCACCAGGTAGACACAGATGAAGAGCATTTAATGCAGAAGGAACAGCAGGCACAGAGACCAGGAACCACATGGGGATTCATGTACCAAGTCTAGTGGTGTTTGGAGTCAGTTATGGTGTGGGGAGAGAGATGAGAAAGAGCAGGAGCCAGCTCCTGGCCCAGTCATGCAGCTGAGGATCTGGGGGAGAGTTTTAAACTGGGAGAGTGCAAGGTCAGAGTTGCCAAGACATTGCTGTTCTCTTGTATTTCTGTTCTCTCCGCCTTACTTCCAGCAACTGTGCTTTGCAGGTGCAGAAGGAGAAACCACACACCATCATTGTGTAGGCATTTTCCTTGTATTTTCCCTGAGCTTGGGATTCCTGTGGACATTTCTGAGAGCAGAGTCATGATAAAGGATGCTGAAAACTGTGACTCTTGTTGCTTTTCAGGGAGCTGGACTCGCTCGACAGATGAGGGCAGAAAGGGCTGGGTGAAGCATGGCAGACCTGAGACCTCCAGCCTACGATCCTGTAGCAGCAGCAGCCTTTGCTCCATCAGTGGCACTGTCCTACTGAGGCAGCGAGCTAGCAGATCTGGGGATGTTAAGTCCTCCCACCTGGACCAAGAGTCCCTTCACACTTCAAGTCTGGCCTAGGAGCAGTGAAGCTAGGACCATGGGTCTTATTGAGCAGTGTGGAACAATCTGGAAAGACCACTTAGCAAACTGTCACAACCCAGGATGCAGGCCTGCATGGAGAGCCCAAAGCCACAGAGAGGAGCCTTCTCAGCTGACACAAAATGTTCCAGGAACCTGATTCAGGAGCAAGGGCAGTGAATGAAATAACAGCCATTGTAATCATTATAGGAAATGCTCCTTGAGCATTTACTGCACAGCCTAAGCTGTTCTGGGATTCTTCTCTATGATGGTCTCATCTAGTCCTAACTATCCCCATGCCATGAGAGCCTCAAGAAAGCAGTGGATGCAAGTCCCTCATTCCTGTTTCTACCATGTTGCAACAGACCATGGCTTAAGAGCTCTAAAAGTCAAGGGACCCTATCTATGCCCCTTCTGAGATGTTATTTACAAATACACTCTCACATGCAAGTACAAGGGCAAAAGGGTATATGACACTCCAGTGACAAAACTGCCACAAACTTCTTATCCTCCATGAAGGGAGGGGGTATGGAGTAAGTCATGCACACCCACAGAATGGTTAGTGGTAAAGATACAGGGACAATTCAAGCAATGAGACACATAAGATAGACAAGAAAGCAGATTATGAAATATTAGCCCCCATAGGAACATGCTTAGCAGGAGCATTCTCCTTTCTGAAGGAGGTGAAAGAAAGCTGGGAAGGGAAGTGGAGACGTGTGTGTGCTAGGACCAGGAGCTAATGTGTCCCACAGAAAGTAACATTGTTTCACAGTGCTGACTCACAGATGCACATGGGCACTCATGTGAATACCGGAAGCTTTGCCTTGTCAAACTATAATTATTGCTATGTGGAAGGAAGTCCTGAGCCAGAGCTCTGAGGGGCAAATGGTGCTCAGAGCCCTCACTGTTGAGTAGCCCAGTACATGCTGCCTGCTGGGACAGGAAAGGTGGCTGGCATGAGACTCTTTTGTCTGGTGCCTTGGGAGACCATCATGAAACTAATTCTGGCCAATCACAGCTTCCATTTCTCAACATCCCACCACTCTGGAAAAAAAGTGCGTGGGATGGGACCACTATCCTGTCTCTCCTCCTGTCATCTAACTGTTCTAGGGTCACTGAGGGACAACAGGCAGAACTGTCACACCTCACCTGACCAGAAGTCACACAGGCGTAGCTGTCACTTGTCCAAGTGTGGAACTCACACGAAACCTCCGACCCTGCTGTGGACACTGCCACAAAGCTGCAGGCCTCATCCTCTGCACAGTCTGTAAGCACATGGGTGGGAGACAGTCACCCACCTGGCTGTCACGGCAGACCACCACACACCCACACAGGCACACATATAGACACATGCAAACACAAATGTAGCACATACACAAACGCACACATGGGAGACGCTTACTCAGCACATCCCAAGGAGCACATCTTCTGCCTCATGAGTCACTCACGGACTCCCACCCCCATCTCAGGAAGACAGAAGCGGCAGCATGGCGGACACACAAGTGCCACCTGGCTGGATCCCCAGTGGATCAGGGAGGGTCCTGTCCTGGGTTGCCCTGTTCCCTGTGTGACAGAACAACATCCTGCAAGACACCCTGAGGAGCCTGCCTTGTTCAAGGTGTCACCTGTCACGCATTAGCTGAAGTCATGAGGCTTAGCCTGGCTGGATAAACCATCTCCAGATGCTGACAGATGAACCTGTGATTCTGCATTCTCTTCCCTCTCTCCTCTCACTGGCTTGCCCCTCCACCTGCAGCTGCGTCACAGGGCGTGTGCACGACTGAGTGTGTGATAGTCCTTAGATACAAGCTCCACATTCCTGGTGTGGCTTCCATATCCACGCTGTTGACACCCTGGTTCTATCTCTCTGGTTGCTGTGAATTTCACCCGTTCTAAAACCATGTTTGTTCCAGCTCCTGCACCATTCCTTTCCACTGTGTTTGTAACACAAACAATAGCCAAAAGCATAACCAAAGCAGGCATCTGAAATAGATTCCCACACATCACACTGTGAGTAAATCACATGTGATTACCCAGGGGTGCCGAACACAGTGGTTAGGACTCGGTTTGAGCTTAAATTCTGTCACTTGCTAGTTCTGCGTCAATGAGACAAACTTTCAAAGTCATATTTTTCTCAACTGTAATTCAAGAAAACCATGCCTGCATTGTGGGTGGCTGAAGGATAATGCAACAAGCAGTGGCTGTTATTACTGCTTCCCTGACCGCGCTGTGCAGACAGACACACCTCTATCCCAACCTCAGAAAATAGCTCTATGATGAACTAATACCCTTCACATCCATTCCTTAAGATTGAACAGTTCTTCGTATGCAGCAGGTGCCTTATAAATCCTGCAATGAGATTTTTCTGGCTAACAAAACATGCATTTTGAAAGTCGCTGGGTTTACTGTGGGTTTTGATAAGGTTTTTTTTTTTATTATAGTTTTAATGCTTTGATTCAGTTTGCCTTGCCAGTATTAGCAGGAGAGACTTCTACACCATTGACTGTGTGCCCATCTTATCACCATCCCTTACCTGCCAAGCACTGCACCAATGAGAATTCAGAGCCAGCAACTTTGGAGCTGACTGCCACTGGGGCCTCAGCACTGGAGACCACCTTCCATGCCGGAGCTTTCTCAAATTTCAGCATAACTGAGAATTAAGCACAATTATCAATTTTGTGAATCTTTCTCTGAATGGTGAAGAGAAGTAGGAAAAAAAAAAGCAGAGTACTGAGTCTAGAAGTCACTTCCCTTTGTCAGCCAATTGGCCACGCAAATGTTCAACAAAGAGCAATTTCTTTCAAAGTGTCCTCAGCTTGCTGTCTTTTACCCAATACTGACAGACCTTAAAGGACAATTTAATATGCTAGAAACTTACAACTCCTCCTGCTTTTTCTATCTAAACTTTTACTTTCCTATTTTGTCATCTTTGAATTCTAATTAGAGTATACATAAAATAATATTTTATTATATTTTTTCTTGCCATGAAACAACTTGAATTATTTCTGATACATGCTATTTTATTTTTGCAAGATAGGTGCACATGGGCTCCTATAAATGTGGAGGTATGTCTTGTGGCTCAGGAGCTTTTAAAACAGTATTTGTTGAAGTGATGAAACAGCATCTGTTTCTCCAGCCACCATCAGCACATGTGAACTCCATTTGGTTATAATATCATAACCACATGCCCACTGAACTAGACAAATGAGGAGAAACCAGTTTAATTTCTCAAGGCTATCAGACTTGGAACTCAATTTTTACCAGGCAAAGAAAAGCACACAGAGCAACTCAAGAAATGAGACTCATCTTCTAAGCAGACTATCAAAAATCAAGGCTTCTACTTAAGTCCAAGGCACAAGAGTATCGGCTCTTTGCAGACATGCTTAAAAACTCTATAGAAGAAAAAAAAGATGGCCGACCTCGAGGAGCTGGTATAAGGTGGAGAACAAAGAGAGAAGGACAGATCCAGCAGAGGAACAAACCAGGAGACACAGAATTGCAGGGAGAGGAGTGGGAAAGACACTAGACTGCACTGAAGTAAGAAGATCAACTCAGCCTGCAGGGACAGTCAGAAAAAGAAAGAAAGGAAAGACAGCACACTGTGCAAGACTTGGTGAGTTGCGGTCCCACACAGGGGGAAGGTCGGCTGCGCAGTCTTGGTCGACCCAAGGAAGACAAGGGCAACGGCAAAAACAAGCTCCCGCACCAGCGGGAGCCACAGACTACTGGAGCCCCGGAAACGTTAAGGGTGGCTACAGGTTTGAACATAGGGGCCATCAACCCCCATAGAGGTTGAGGACAAGCAGGGGAGGGGGCCCCAGCAGAACGCCCGCAAACAGCTCAGCACCATTGAGAGAGTGTAGAGGGGGCTGGAGCCACTCTCGGGGACTGGGTCATAGAAACTCGGCTCTAAACTGTGGATTAGCTGCCGGGTTTCCAGCTGTGCTCAGCCTGAGCCCAGAAGGGAAGCACCGCACCTCAGAGTCAGCCAACCCAGACGGAGGTGAGGGTTAGAAGGGACACAGCTGCGCACCTTACAGCTGGGGAACACATCTGAGTGAGTTCAGCGGGAATCTTCACTAGGCCTTGACATCCCAAGCTTTTCTGACCCAGCTCCGTGCTGCGGATTTCAAGCTGCAGGCAACTGGAAACTCCAGTGGAGACCAGCTCTCCTAACCCAGCTTGGGGCTGCAAATTCCAAGCCTTAAGCTGGCAACAGAAGGCTTAGGTGGAACCCCCTGCCAGGCTCAGCTCTTAGCCCAGAGGCGGGGCACTGATTCACGGGCTAGCAGGACCACGACAGTGTGTTCCACAGTGCGACAGCACCTTTCAGAAAGCGCAACAGGGGCCCTCACTAGATCAGGGCACGCCAAGTTGTCCCAAACCAGCTCAGGGCTGCGAATTCCGAGCCACAGGCAGTTGGAAGCTCCGGTGGAACCCCCTGCTGTGCTCAGCCCCATCTCCAGAGGCGGGGCAGCACTGCTCCACACAGCTAGCTGAGCTGGGCAGGGTCACAGGCTGGCAGGCTTGGAGGGAGATGACAGTGCGCCTCACAGTGCCTGTGAGCAAGTGTAACAGGTAGAGCAGCCTCGCACTAGGGCCAGGCCCACAGAACCTTCCGACACAACTCAGGGTCAGAAAGAGCAGCAGGTGGCTGGAGACTGGGGCAGAATACCCTGCTGTGCTGTACTTAGCTTTAACTCCAGAGGCGGGGCACTGCTCAATAGAGTCTGCTGACCTGGGCAGAGGCACAGGCAAGCGGGCCACAGAAGCCTGTCTCCCAACAGGGGAGTACATTTGTGAGAGTATAGCAGGGTGTGGAACCGCACACTCTATATCCACCCAGAGCAAAGACAAGAAACCCAAGCCTACAAAGTCTCTCATCCGCACTCTATCCCTGTTGGCACACACAAGACAATACCTAACGGAGGAAACAGAAGGAGGCTGACCGGGAAGGGCAGGCATAGAGGAGGACTTGGTAAAAGAGGGACGAAAGATAGCTGAGGGAAGAGCAGCAGACCAGAAATGTTTAGAGAAGAGTGCTTAAAGCGTCCCTGAACACGGAGCAACCAAGAAGAATCATGCAACTTAGGAATCCAGAGAAAGTAAGCAGGAAACACAACAACCCGCCCGGAGCGTGGAAAAAAATAGCACAATGAGAAAAAGCATCAGAAAAAGCAACAACTCAGTTGAGAGAGCCAGCACCCCACCAAATGAGGGCCAAAAGCCATTACCAACATCGGAGATGCGAGATGAAGACAAGGAAGATGTACCAGACAAGGAATTTAAACAAATAATGCTAAAATTCGTCAGAGACCATGAGAAGAAGTGGGAAGACTTCAAGAACAAAATAGTCACAGAAATACAACAAGTCAAAACCAAAATGACTGACATGGAATTTAAAATGCAAAGTTGGACCAACAGAATAAATACAGCAGAAGAAAGGATCTCCGAAACTGAAGACACACGTAATGCAGATACCAAGCTTGTTAAACAGCTGGAGACAAGCCTCATCAAAGCTAATAAAATGATACAAGAAATGAAAGATCACCTCAGAAAATCGAATATTCGGATCATGGGTCTTCCCGAAGGAGTGGAAAGAGAGTCAGGAATGCAAGGGGTGCTCAACAAAATTATACAGGAAAACTTCCAAAACACTGGGAACATGAATCCAACCCACATATAAGACGGACAGAGAACTCCCAACAGACATGACCCAAAGAGATCTTCACCCAGACACATGGTACTCAAGCTCTACTCCAATGAAGTCAAAGAAAGAATCCTGAGACAAGTACGAAGCAGAGAAAAGATCACATACAGGGGAAAACCAATCAGAATCACTGCTGACCTCTCTGAAGAGACCCTACAAGCAAGGAGAGAATGGACAAAGATTTTCCAAATCCTGAAGCAAAACAACTGTCAACCAAGAATAATATACCCAGCAAAGATCTCATTTATATATGAGAATGAAATCAGATACTTCCATAGCAAGGAAAACCTAGAAGAATATGTCAACACAAAACAGTTCTACAAAATCTCCTTAGAAATGCACTAAATCCAGAAAAAAAGGAGGCAAACCATAAACAAAGATGGCAAACAGGAAGGTCTCCAAACTAAAGCCCACACAAGGAAGGGCAATTACACAGATAACAACGCACACAAAACACACTCGCATGGCAGGGCAAAGTCGCAACCTCTCAATTTTAACTCTTAACACAAATGGTCTAAATTCACCAATCAAAAGACAGAGATTAATGGAGTGGATCATCAAACAAGACCCAACTATATGTTGCCTACAAGAAACACATCTAACCAAAAAAGATGCAAAGAAACTGAAAGTGAAGGGATGGAAAAAGATGTTTCATGCCAATGGACGAGAAAAAAAAGCTGGGGTAGCTGTCCTAATTTCAGACGAGATAGATTTCAATCTAACTAACATCAAAAGAGACAGGGAAGGCCATTTTATACTGGTGAAAGGAATGATCCATCAAGAAGCAATCACCATCATTAATGTTTATGCACCAAATCTCAATGCGCCTAGTTACGTAAAGCAATTACTTACAGACTTAAGGGAAGACATAGATACCCACACAATTCTTGTAGGCGATCTCAACACACCTTTAACATCAATGGACCGTTCTACGAAACAAAAACTCAACAAAGAAACAACAGAGCTCACACAAACAATAGAACAACTGGACTTAGTAGACATATATAGAACTTTTTATCCTAAGGCCACAGACCATACATTCTTCTCAGCAGTGCATGGCACCTTCTCCAGAATCGACCACATGATAGGACACAAAGCGAATCTAAATAACTTCCAAAACATTAGAATCATACCATGTACCCTCTCAGACCATCATGGGATGAAACTGGAAATCAACAACTCAAAACTCCCTAGGAAATATGGACACTCTTGGAAGTTGAACAATATGCTATTAAACGAACAATGGGTCAGGGAAGAAATTAAAGATGAGATAAAAAATTTATGGAAACCAATGAAAACTCTGATACAACATTCCAAAACTTGTGGGACACCGCCAAAGCAGTGCTACGGGGTAAACTCATTGCAACTGAAGCCCATGTCAAGGCCCAAGAAAGACGCCAAATACAGGAACTAACCACACACCTCCAGGAGCTGGAAAAACAGCAACAAAAGAGCCACAGGCACAATAGAAAACAAGAAATCATCAAAACAAGGGAGGAAATAAACCAAATAGAAATAAAAAAAAAAACTATACATAAAATCAACAAATCAAAAAGTTGGTTTTTTGAGAAAATAAACAAAATAGACACTCCACTGGCCCGACTGACCAAAGAACAACAAGAGAAAGCGAGAATCAACAGCATTAAAGATGAAAAAGGCAACATAACAACAGACACTGCAACCATTAAGAAAATAATTAGAAATTACTACAAAGAACTGTACTCCAATAAATTAGAGGACCACCAAGAAATGGAAAAGTTCTTAGACCTCCACCACTTACCAAAACTCTGTCCAGAGGCAACAGAAGAATTAAATAAACCCATAACTGAGACAGAGATTGAAGCAGTCATCAAGGATCTCCCAACAAAGAAAAGCCCAGGCCCAGACGGCTTCACTACAGAATTCTACAAAACATTCCGAACAGAACTAACCCCAATCCTCTACAAACTCTTCAAAACAATAGAAAAGGAAGCAACCCTTCCAAACTCATTCTATGAAGCCAACATTACCTTAATCCCAAAACCAGATAGAGAATCATCAGAGAAGGAAAACTACAGACCTATCTCTCTGATGAACATTGATGCTAAAATTCTCAACAAAAATCCTAGCCAATAGAATTCAAAAAATCATCAGACAGATCATTCATCCAGATCAAGTAGGATTCATCCCTGGAAAGCAAGGAGAGTTCAACATTCGGAAATCCATAAATGTGATACATCACATCCAATAACTGCTAAAAAACAAGAACCACATGATAGTATCAATAGACGCAGAAAAAGCTTTTGACAGGATCCAACACCTCTTCATGCTAAAAACTCTAACCAAGGTAGGCATAGATGGAAAAATCCACAACATAATCAAAGCAATCTATGAAAAACCCAACGCCAGCATCATACTGAATGGAGAAAAGTTAGAACCCTTCCCGCTGAGATCTGGAACAAGACAAGGATGCCCACTATCTCCACTGCTATTCAACATAGTCCTAGAGGTATTTGCAGAGGCCATCAGACAAGAAAAAGAAAGCAAAGGCATACAAATGGGGAACGAAGAAGTCAAGCTTTCACTATATGCAGATGACATGATCCTGTACATAGAAAAGCCAGGAGACTCAATACAGAAACTGCTAGAACTTATACAAGAGTTTGGCAGAGTGGCAGGGTACAAAATTAATGAACAAAAATCAACAGCCATTGTGTACGCAAACAGCTACAAGATGGAAAAAGACTCAAAATAGTAGAGAAAAGTATAAAGTATCTGGGAATAAATCTAACTAAAAGTGTAGGAGACCTATTCAAAGAAAACTACAAACTACTCAAAAAAGAAATTGAACAAGACCTCAAAAGATGGAATAACATTCCATGCTCCTGGATAGGTAAAATCAACATCATTAAAATGTCTATACTACCAAAAGCAATATACACTTTCAATGCAATGCCAATCAAATTGGCCAAAACATTCTTCACGGAACTAGACACAATGATTCAAAAATTCATGTGGAAACACAAAAAACCACGAATAGCTCGAACCATCCTAAAGAACAAGAAGTTAGCAGGGGGAATCACAGTTCCAGACCTCTGCACATACTATAGAGCAGTGGTTATCAAAACAGCCTGGTACTGGCACAAAGATAGAGAGGAAGATCAATGGAATAGAATAGAAGACCAAAAGGGAAACCACACAGATATAGCCATTTAATCAACGACAGTCCAAGCAAATGGGAAGGCCTCTTCAGTAAATGTTGTTGGGACAACTGGCTGATAGCCTGCAGACACAAAAAGATAGACCCACATCTGTCACCATACACTAAGATCCAATAAAAAACCTAAACCTACATCCAGAAACCTTCAAACTCTTGGAAGAAAATGTTGGAAATACCCTGCAAGACCTAGGAGTAGGTCCTGACTTTCTAAGAAGGACGCCAAAAGCAATATTAGTTAAGAACAGAATAAACAAATGGGACCTCATCAAACTAAGAAGCTTCTGTACAGCAAGGGAAACAATCAACAAAGTAAAAAAGCAACCCACAGAATGGGAGATCTTCGCGCACTATGTAGGAGATAGTGGGCTAATCTCCAGAATATACAAAGAATTCCAAAACAACCAAAAAACCAAAACAAACAAGCCACTCAAGAAACGGGCATGGGAAATCGGCAAACTTTTCACAAAGGAACAAGCCTAAATGGCAAACAAACATATGAAAAAATGCTCCAGTTCCCCGGCAATAAGGGAAATCCAAATTAAGACATCGATGAGGTACCACCTAACACCAGTAAGATTGGCCCACATAAAAAAGAACACCAACAACACTTGTTGGCGAGGATGCGGGGAAAAGGGAACCCTACTCCACTGCTGGTGGAGCTGCAGGTTGGTACAGCCTTTATGGAAATCAGTCTGGAGAACACTCAAACAACTCAAAATCTGTATACCATATGACCCAGCAATAGCACTCCTAGGAATATATCCAAAACACCTGTTTCACGACAAACCAACATGCATCCCTATGCTCATAGCAGCACAATCAGTAATTGCAAAAACATGGAAGCAACCGAAATGCCCATCAGCACAAGATTGGATAAGAAAGCTTTGGTTCATCTACTCCCTGGAATACTACTCAGCTATTAAAAAAAAAACAAAATGCAGTTCTTTGTGGCTAAATGGGCCCAACTGGAAACTATAATGCTAAGGGAAATGAGCAAATCCCAAAAGGTTAGATACCACATGTTTGCCTTGATTTAACGTGTAATTTTTGTTTGGTTGTTTGTTATTTTTTGAACCTGTCATTGATACTGTCTCAACCCAGATGTTTTGAAGCATTGAACTTGCATTATTCTTAACATATTGTTTACTCAATACTATGTCAATTAATTCCATAACGTTGTATATTGATGCTGATGTTTTGTTGGGGCTTTTAACTGACCGGAACTTTACTCTGTTAGCTCTACCTTCAGACCAGAGAAGGTCTCCCCAAGAGGCCACTGAACTTATCTGGACAATAAAATGCTGGACTTTATGCTAGGTATATGCTTGCAACGAAGGAATCTTAACTGAACTTGAACGGTGGTTATGCAGCAAGGTGGAGGAATCCACTATGGGGGGAGGGGTGTGGGAGGGGTGGGGGGAATCCCCAGTGCCTATATAACTGTATCACATAATACAATGTTAATAACAGTAAAAAAAAAAACTCTATAGAAGCATCTATACAACCTACACTCACTACTTTATAAACAATGTTTGTGTCTATATCAGTCAAGGACATCCAGAGTGACTTCTCTGCTTTCCTAAAAATCAATGCCTGGGCCCGGCACGGTGGCACAAGTGGTTAAGTCCTCGCCTTGCACGCCCGGGATCCCATATGGGCGCCAGTTCTAATCCCGGCAGCCCCGCTTCCCTTCCAGCTCCCTGCCTGTGGCCCGGGAAAGCAGTCGAGGACGGCCCAAAGCTTTGGGACCCTGCACCCGTGTGGGAGACCCGGAAGAGGCTCCTGGCTTCGGACCGGCATAGTATCGGCCATTGCGGCTCACTTGGGGAGTGAATCATCGGACAGAAGATCTTCCTCTCTGTATCTCCTCTCTGTATATCCGCATTTCCAATAAAAGATAATAAAAATAAATCTTTGAAAAAAAAATCAATGCCTGTGCTAGTCCAGTCCCAGCTCCTGCAGGCATTTAGGGAGTGAATCGGGGAATGAAAGATCTGCATCTCTCTCTCAAACAATTTTCATTTTGAGGTAGGTTATTCCTTTCAGAATTGACTAGTAGAGGGTAATTTTAATGCAATAGAAGCGCCTCAAGACTTTAGAAAAAATAATTCTAAATGTTATTAAGTGGTCATTTCACATTGAAACTAGAAGTCACTACATGCTTGTGCTCAGCCAGCCCTTCTCTCACTTCCTTGTGATCTTATTTTTATGCTCCTTGGTACCTCTTGTGTAGATAATTCATCCTCTAGAAATACTGTACCATCTTCATCAAAGAGTACTTAGGTTTTGGCTGATATACAGCAGTTCTGGAAGACTAAATACAATTTCAAAGATGCTCCAGTCTCTAATTAAATTTTCCAAAAATGTCGTTGGTTTTGCATTGCAACCAGAAATCAATGGGGCTCTAGTTCTCACTGAAGCAGGTCCAGGGAGCAAGCTGAGATGCCAGTGAGAGTTGATATTGTTTGTGAATCTATAAATGCCTTTGGGTCAATTTTCCACATATCACACATCCATACTTTGCTGATATTTACAAATGCCTCGGGGAGAGAATGCAGCACACACCAGATCATGATTCTCTCCAGACCAGCATGGCTGTGTGCACCTGCCTCCTTCCAGAGTTTGTCCTGGAGTAGAGGATGTTTCATGAAATGTTCTGACCCTAGTGGAGCTCTGACTGGCTAGGATAATGACAAAGATGGCAGTCTTTCTTTATTGGCTGTATGGACGGACAGGTTGGTGGACAGACAAATGGACAGACATGTGAATGACTACTGATGGCTTTACAAGGCCAGCAAACCAGGAGAGAACATTATAAAGATACGATGACAGCAGCAACCAGTTGTTCTTGCATAGGCACTTGACTTTGTCAGAAATCCTTAACCTGGACTAACAAAGAACAGATTAAGGAGACTCTATCTCCAGGTAAAGGTTAAGAGGACCTTGAAACACTTCCCCGCTAAGGTCAGACTCACTCTAAGTTAAACAAAGAACAAGTAGAAGATGCACATTTGCTACAGGAAAGGCAGAGAAGGTCAAGGAGGATTTAGGATGGTGTGGCAGGCAGTGGGGACAGAGCACCAGGGCTGCAGGCAGCCTGGGTCCATGTCCTCTCACTCGCATTCTCACCAGCACCAACCTCTTGGGCACATCTCAGTCTTTACTAGTCCCGGATTCCTGGATATGGAGATTAAGCCAGACAACATGACAAACTGGTGCCCAGGAACAGTGCACTGGATATCAGACCACTTTGCCAACTGTGAGGACACTCTTCCTAGGTTGTGAGGGCTCAAAGAACTGATCTTACGTGCTAGGACTATATCCTTGCTTGAACAGTTTTTGGAGAGCTTGGAAGATCCCAGGATAAATAGAGGGATAAACTCATTCTGTGGACAAGTGCTTCCTGCAGTGGCATAGAAAAAGAAAAGTGTGGCTCCAGCCCCCAGTGGAATGCAGGTTCTACTGAGCCCAGAGTCCCGACAGGACACTGGAATATTACTAGTTGACTTGATGCCAAGAGCATCGCAGAAGCACTGCAGGATCTTCAGGGGCATTGCATAAGCAGAATGGCCTCTGAAAACAACTGCGTTGGAAGTGTCACTAAATACAAGTTGGCCTGAGCAGAAAGAGGAGTTAGCAGGGTAAGGCAGCATCCCACAGGGCTGACAACAGAGGCGTGGATTAAGAGGATAGCCACAGGTAAGGAAGGGCTGATGCCTGTCAAGTAGGCACCTGTTGTGGGGAGACAGACAGCTGACTAGAAGTCCTTGGCTTTTGCTGAAAAGCCCCAAGAGTGGGGCTGCAATTCCACCCTCAAGAAGTTCCCTGGGAGTCCAGTGAAAGGGTTCTAAGAAGAGGGGTGTTCACGCCATTGAAGACCCAGATGATTAGCATGGAACTCTCCCTGCATCTCCACAGGAAAGCCTGAGCTCTGAGCTTTGTGTGAGAAGCCAGATGTTGAGGCTCATTGGGAAGTTCTTCAGAAGCTGGTACACAGGGACACTGTGCCCCTTCTCAGGACCTCTGCTGCCATTGAGAAGACTCTGCTCTGAATGCTGAGATGAACATGCTCTACAAACTGTGAATTCAATCCTCAGAGCCACGTCCCCAACAGAGGTGCCAAGGGGACTAAGGAATATATAGATGGTAACCCAGGGATGGCTGGTGATCAGCAGGGTCCTGTGGCAGGTGGCTGCCCTTCCAGGGAAGCCTGTCCCTCATCAGTGAAAGATCCCACAACTGACTTCTCAAAGTACCTTGCATCTGACCTCTCAAAGCACCTAGAGCTCATCAGCTGTTACTCCTGCCCAAGAAGAGGGATAATGAGAAAAATCAACACAGGACATCTGCAGGATTTGCAATTTACCCATGAGACACAGATTTGCTAGCATCTTTGCAAGGGATGGGTTGGGGTGTGTTTGTGACTGCTCTGAGGCTTAGAAAGAATATTCTCTCTCACGTTTTTCCCTAGTATTTTCCCATTAGCTGAACCAACTTCCCAAGAGGCTATGTGTGTTTGTGTTGTGTATGTGCACATGTGTGCATGAATGCCTGTGTGCCTGTATGTACTTAATGGTGAAGCAGTGGCAAGTGCCTACATATAGCTAAGCCACACATGCCCTGAAGACAGATGAGGGTGGGAGCAAGTGAGCTTGCAGGTGCTTCCAGCCGTCTCCCTGCTTAACAGCTGAGAACACAAGGTAGCTCTCGCTCTTGAATGTTCTTGGTCTTGAGCATTTGTTACCTCTTCCAGGCATGTCACTGTTAACACCTAGTTCTCCTGCAAGGCAGGCACCAATAACCCCATTTGACAGATGAGGACACTTGAATAATTGCCAGGATTACAAAGGTACAGAACGAAACGAAACAACATCTGACCCTTCAGACCACACTCCCTCCCTTTGCTCTGTAAAGTCCCATCACATGGACAGGATGCTTGAAAGGTCAATGGGTGCTAGCCCACCTGTCACTTCATTGGAGACCCACAGCTGGCCCAGGGCCATTACTATGATGTGAACATGGTTCGTCCTCTCTGAAACATGTGTTGTGGTTTTATTCCCAATGAGACAGTGCTGAGAGGTGCTGAGGCCCTAAGTGGTGAGCAGGTCAGCGAGACGAATTAAGGCTGCTTTCAAGAGACTGGAACAGTTACCCCAAGTGTGGGTTGTTGGCTTGTGTGTTTCTTCTCTACTCCACTGGTTCATGACACACGGAAGTTCTCATTAGAAGCCAAGAAATTGCCAAAACCACACTTTTGCCTGTCCCAGCCTCTAGAACTGTAGGCCACAAGAAAGCTCTCTTCTGCAGAGATCATCTGGTCTCTGATATCATGTGATAGCAAAACTATGGTGGTGGTGCTCAAAGAGTATCTGTTGACACCACACGATGGTGTGAGCCTTCCAAACACCTCAGACACAGACAGGAAGTATCTGCAGAGACTGAGGATCAGAGAGCTTGAGCAATTTGCCCTGGACCACCGAAGAGGTCATAGAACAGGAACAGACACTCAACATCCTACAGGCAGAGAAATAGGGGTCAGATTTACGGAAGCAAGCTGCCTGTGGGAGAGGAAGCCTCCGCAAATGACCTTCTAGAAAAGCTCATCTCTCGTGCAAACTGAAACATTCAGGTGTGAGGTTTCACAATGTCTGAAGATGACTTTGTAAATGATTCAGACAAAAAATACTAACAATTATTTTTGATTGAATCTATGAGTGTTTGCTAATCTTACTCTTTCCTTTTTCATGGATAAAAATTTCTCAAAATCTGAAGACAAACATATCTCAGGCGAAGTCTCAGCTTTTCCCCAGAGCCCCTCGGCCCCTTCCAGCAGCAGTTCTATTTGGCAGCACATACTTAGACACTGGGACTCCTCAAGAGGGTCGTTTGTTTCTGACCACAGCAGCCTTCGTCCTTGGCTGTCCACGCAGAAAGCCTTCCCACTGCTGCCATCGCTCTGGCTGGCCCGATATTGGCCATCCTGGTCACACTGCAAGCCGGCCTCATTCTGTTGGCAGTCAGTGGCACCTGCAATGAGAGATGGACACAGAGGGCAATGACAGGCCTCTGGGTTCTCCTCACCTCCGGCTGCTGATCAGACGGCCACGTCACACATCATGGCCAATTTTCTGACTTCAAACTCTAGCTTACCTTCCCTGAACAAAGGACCACACACACAGGCTGCCTGTGTAGATCAGGAAGGACCCGCGATTCACTTCCATCCCAAGAACTCTGAACATACCAATCCCTCTGGCAGTCCCTGTCCTGACACAGGTATTGCTCACGGAGTCCCTCTCCTGGTACACAACTTCCCAGAATTCCCTTGGTGAGCACTTAGTTGCCCATCAGTCCTCATTTCCATGTGTTATGGTCAGACTGCATGGGTGAAGCCCTGAGACCAATGTCATGGGGCTGAGGAAGAGGTCAGGTCACAAGGGGAGGAGCCTCATAACCAGGATGATGCTACATCTGCCAGTGTCTCGGCCTTGGCCTGCTTCTGGAGCCTGTGTTTCTAGAAGCCAGCCCCACAGTCTCTTTGCTACAGCAAAGTCAGTCCAAAGGGCCTATGACAATTTCATGCCTTATCACGAAGTCAGCTCCAACATAGTCTGCTGGCTTCCAGGTCTCACCTTCATAGGAGTATAATTACTGTGTTCACTGATCTGCCTGGTACTCATTAATGTAGCCCAGAGCTAGCTGTGCTCATGATTATGACCTAGTGCCTTGCTCAACATCTGACACATACATTAAAAGCTCCCTCTATGCTGAACCTATAGCTAGATAGTTTCAACACCCACATCTCACATCAGAGTGCCATGGATCGGCAGTGGATCCAACTTCCTGCTAGTACAGACCCTGGAAGAGAGCAGTGATGGCTGGACTCATAGATTCCTGCCACTTAAGTAGGAGATGGAGATTGAGTTCCTAGTATGCTCGCTTGGTATCATTTAAACCTCAACAGAATGCCCTGCCCTGTGCTGTTCTTCAGTGTGATTCCACAGAAAAGCACAAACCAAATGATTCGCTAGGCAGGTGATGGAGTTCACAAGCCATGGAGAAGTCCTTAGAAGTAGACAGATGGCACAGACTCCAGTGTTGATCCTAGAGACTTTCACTATCGTCAGCACTACTGCTTAAGGACAATGCCTAGCCAAGTGGTAGTGATACAACACAGAAATGTAGTCACGTGTCCTCGCAAGGCAGGGTCGAGAATGAATGTTCCTTGTTTATGCTAAGTATTTTGGTTGTGCTCAGCTGTGCACTGGGTGTCTATGGAGCCTAGGGGATTCATGTTTGGGAAGCAACTTGGTTTAGATGGGGTCAAAAAGGGTTTGCCTCACACTGACAATTTTAGAGTAACATGAGAAGGTTTCCAATGAAGCAAGTTATGGGTCCTTGCTTGGAAAAACCCAACAACACCTCCATAACTATCAAGTAAGTAGGTCAAGTGAAATCACATGATATATGGGAAGGCCTTACAAAGTACAGAGTCAGAGAGCGGAGATGAGCTGCACACAGGCAGTGAGTGTGGATGGAAAATATCTTCCACCTCTCTGTCTGATAAGATTGATGTACAAAAAGCAGAAGTTTCAGAATCAGACATAACCAAGAACAAGAGACAGCTATGTCACCAAGTAGCTGAGTACATTTGGTTTCTCCAGGCCTATCCCTCCAATGTGCAACAGTTGGGAATGCTAGGCCAGTCACAGGGGAAATGGCTGGCCCTGGGCCTGGCCTACATCGGGACTCAATGATAGTGGCCCTTTGATTATTCCGCCCTGTGCCCCATGCCTCTCGGTGATGAAAAATTCATGTCTCCCATCCTATTTCCAGTCACTTGGCAATATCCGTAGAGCCATGGTTGGTTGCCACCGTCTAGGGAAGGAAACATTACTAGAATCAACTGAGTACATTTAATGATACAGCTAAGCATCCTACATCATCCAGCACAGTCCCCTGTGCGAGAGAAACACCAGGCCCCACATGCCATGTCTCATTGCGAGGTGTTTATTTCCAAGTAGGACCCTGCAACACTTACAGTGAGTCTGGCTGAAGGCCCCAGGCGAAGTGGTTGTTCTGCCCGTAGGACAAGGGATACAGGCCAAGCTGCCTGCCTGTTCCTGGTAGAATCCAATAGGGCAGGGAATACACTGTTCATCCTGGGCATAGCTTCCTTCGGGACACTTAACTGGAACCAAGAAGTGGAGAAATGACATCAGTAAACAGCAAAGACACTCTTTATAAACACAATCATTTGAAAGACTCCACAAAGAACCAGTTTGGTCCTAGGCTCCCAACTCCAGGCAGTGAGAGGGGCAGGTGAGGTTCTTGCTGCCCAGCAGGTGGCCTGCTTGTAGGAGAAAAGGGGAGACGGGCACAAATTTTGGTTATGAAGACCTGAAGCAGGAGACATGTGTGTGCTAATGAGGAAACCCCTCACTCCAAGCACCAATTCAAATGATTCAGGAGTCAAATGTCCAGGCAGGGGGATCTGCAAGTGCTACAAGAAATGAGGTTGGGTCCTCCCAGGAAAAGAACAAAAACAGCCAAACAAGCTAGCTACTGAGCCAGAGCTTCATTTTCAATGGAAGAACAGCAAGAGGGGACACTGAAGAATAACTTGAAGGGTCAGAGTCTGTCTCCAGAGTGCCATGGGCTGAGGGTACTGCGCAGTGCAGTCAGGGTCAGATAGTTTGCACTGCACCTGTGTAACTCTGGACTTTCCTAAGGCTCATTTTCTTCCGCTGTGAAATGCAGATGACTGTCCTACCTCATGGGAGGTTAATGATTGTGTGCCTAAAGCGCATGTCAGGACACCAGTCTCTGGTGTGTCCTCAATGAGTAGTCACGCTTTTAATTTTTTTTTTTTTTTTTTTTTTTACTTAACTGAAAGTCACATGGGGTGGGGGAGAGACACAGAAATTCCTTCCATCTTCTGGATCACTCCTTAAAAGTTGTAATGATTGGGCTGAGCACTATGGCTTAGCTGCTGGGGTCCTTGCCTTGGATGCATTGGGGTCCCGTATGGAGGCCGGTTCTGATCCTGGTGGCCCTGCTTCCCATCCAACCCACTGCTTGTGGCCTGAGAGAGTGGTTGAGGATGGTCGAGGGCTTTGGGATGCTGCACCTATGTGGAAGACCCAGAGGAGGCTCCTGGCTTTGGATTGGCTCAGCACCGGCCATGGTGGTCACATGGAGAGTGAATCATCGGACTAAAAATTTTACTCTCTATCTCTTCTCCTCTGTGTATATCTGACTTTGTAATAAATATAACTATTTAAAAGCAAAAAGTTGTAATGATCAAGGATAGGCCAGGATGAAGCTAAGAACCAGGAACTTATTTCCACATGGGTGCAGGGGCCCAAGCAGTTGGGTCATCTTCTGCTGTTTTCCCCAAGCACTTAGCTGGGAGCTAGATAAGAAGTATAGCAGCTGGGACATGAACTTGCAACCATATGGGATTCTGGCATCATAACTAGCAGCATCAAAATGCCAACTGCAATAGGTAATCAATTTACACTGGGAGGAAGCCCTTCCCTACAGCCAGCCCCAACACCTGCCCATTCAAACAGGTGTCCTCTCTCTCTCCCTGTGGGGCAACTCCAACAGCTCAGTGCACTCCCACTGGTCCTGACAGGTTGTCACCAAGAGCATCACTTAGACCTAGGACCAAGCCAAGGTGAGTGCGGCACGTAAGAAACAAAATTCGAGGCTCTTACTGTTAGGGCTGGTGGCTTCCTGACTGACTCAGAAAAGCCCCCTCTCATACCATGCTCCTATATGACTAATGCACTGTACCCTGGAGCCTCCATGATCCTGCTGATCCACCAGTTCTTAGTACTTTCTGATCTTGTACTTCCAATACTACCAATGCCCCACTTTCGTCTAACATAGCATGGGCATAGGGGCCATAACACCAACCAGAGAGTAAGGTCCTACAAGAGACCTAAGTTAGGGGAGTTCTCCTGCTTGGACTTGACCTTGCTCGACCTGGTGGCTCAGAGAAGAAGGTGGCAACAGGAGGCTCCTCTTGTTTCTGCCCTGATTTGGTGCTGTATTCTTGAGAGTTTGCCAAATCACTTTCAGTAGAGCTGACCTTCACCTGGTAAAAGGTGGGAGTGGAAACTCTGCCCACTGTTATGCCTGGAACTTTGCATTATCATCTTGACATTCCCTCCATAGGTGGATGTGAGCCCCTTTCCACACATGAGCATGCTGAGCTCCAGGGTCCCCTGCGTGACTTCCTAGCACGTTTTCTGCAAGAGGCAGTAGCAAGTGAAATTATATCTAACCCCAGGCATGGTGTTGGATGTTTCCATGTGTTATCTAACAAGTCCCAATCTAAGCTACAGAAAACTGAAACCCAAGGTCCAAGTAGAGCAGCTGTGTTGTGATGGAAGTGGCATCCAAATCCCATTCATTCATTTCCAAAGCAAAGCCTCTGTTCCAGCTCTGCAGACAATCACTTCTCTTGGAGTGGGGGCTGGAGACAGAGCCAGCATCGGTGGGGCAGCCAGTTAGTCTCTGGTCTGCACACGCACATACATGGCATGTCTGAGTAAATCAGAAACTCGGGCTACGTCTTGGAAACTGAGCTCTGTGTTTTCCGATCTGGCCCTGCCCTCAGCACCCTCCCTCAGCTCAGGGAGTTTCATTACTCCTATGACTCAGGTTGTTGATACTCATTTCTAGCCCTTCGGTCCCTTAACTGTGGCTGGCTTTTCAGGGCAGTGACTTCCAAAATCATTGCTAAAGGAAAACAAAAGCCTGCCAGCCCAAATGCTCTTACATCTCCAACCCAAGGCCTGGGCAAAGCAGAGAGCCACAGACCAGGAATGAACGTGGGATGCCAGGCCCACCCCAGCTCTTAGTCTCTGATGTCAGAGTCTTTTCTGCCTCCCACAATCCTTGGTGAGCCAGACTGAGACAGCAGCTGGACCACGGCCACCATCCCTCAGCAAGGAGCTCCACTCCAAACCCTGCCCCCTTATAACTTGGTGTCAGCCCTCAATTGAGGCCCTCTGTCCTCTGGCTTCAAATTCTTCCTTCACAGAGACTGACAGCTGAGACTGGTGGAGTTTGAGAGGTTTGTGCAACCTTAAATGTAGGCAAACCCTTGTGCCAGCCCTGTGCCATGGTCCCAACACTGCTGGCCCCATTGCTGCTACTGGAAGAAGACATCTGTTGAGAAAACACCCTGAGATCCCTCAGTCATTAGTAAGCTCACTGAAGAACACACCCGATCTGGCTGCTCCTCAGCTTACAAGGTCTTCATTGTTATGCCATGTACCTCTCTGGGATCCATGGCTTCTGCTGCCCTGGTCCCTGCCTCCTGCCATGTTCCCAACCCACCTCACTCCTAAGCTCCACTGGCTACATGCACTATCTGCCTGAAGCCAGCTTCAGCCAGAACTCCCTGCTCCTGAGCTTTTCATTTCTGGAGTGTTCATCACCTCACCATCTCTGGCACAGGAACACACACGCACACACACACACACACACATGCACACCCACCCTCCACTTATTGCCTGTTCTCTTCTGAGCCCCAAGCTGTCCTCATCTTCCAGCCTTTCTGCAGCATTCTCTGCCCTCCCAATCCCTTCCCTGCTGCTCTGACTGGGATCTCCATGGACAGCTGTCCTTGTCTAGCCCCTTCCCTCTTTCTGAGCACAGGACATGGCATCTGGTACCTCAGCCTATGACTCTACTGTAAGAAGTCATAGCAAATGAATCAAGGTCAGTGCCATTCAGGACAAAAAATGGAAACTCAGACAAGTTCTCTGAGCTCCTATTTAATAAGCCAGTCTTCCATGGGGCCTGCCAGCAGGGGATTCCAGAGGACTCCCTGGGGCTGGCCTTGCACTATGCAGATGAACAGAAGTGACCTTGACAAAGCCTCCACTCCACAGCAGCATCCGGATCCACATGTCACAGGGGTGGGAGCTTCCTCTGACTCGTGGGTCATGGCTCTCCCAGGGCCATCTGCTTGAGCCCCTACAGTGACCACAGATGCCCTGCCTCATCTCCTCACACAATGCTTCTCCTTGTGCCTTCACAGCTGTGTGCACAGTGTTTTAGAAGAGCCAGTAAGAACAGGCACAAGAATGCGAGTATGAGTTCTCCAGGGACCCCTTGGTGAGGAGTAAGGTGCGGGGTGCACAGGACAGAAAAATGGACTTGAGGCTGACGGGGCCAAGTTTAAGCCTTAGCAAAGCTGTGTGAATGTACTGGGGATGCTGTGATTGGCTATATGCCCAGAGACATTGTGCATAGGCTATCACAGGCTCTCCAGCCAAAGTCCTGGGAAACAGATACTATTACCCCTGTTTCTCAGATTTGGCCCACTGAGGATAAATTCACTCCCCAAGGATCCAGCCATGACAAAGTGCTTGAGCCTGGACACCACCTAGATACACACCACTTTCACCGTTAGCTTCTGCTTCCTCCTCATCCCTAACACAGGGTCAATAATGCTCAACTCCATGGGCACATGCTAGCTAGCAAAGCCCAACATGTATGAGAAACTGCACAAAGCAAGAACAGCACCTTCGATGTTGGCAAAAACTGCTTGGGTGGCTTCCTTTGTGGGCCTTCCCAGCCATTTGGAGCAAACAGAGTACAGCTGAACCATGTGGTTCACAAATGTGAGTTAGGAAAAGACCACGGCACTAAACCAGCAGAACCACACATGGAGCAATGCCTATCAAGCTACAGCTCCTGAGCCAAATCCAGCTCCCCTGCAGTTTGGGTAAGTCATGAATGACCAAAGCTCCTCCTCATTTCTCCCTGCAATGGCTGAATGGAGTCACTGAGACAGAGGTCATACAATCTCCACAGCCAAAACACTGACCAGCTGGCTGTTCCCTTCTACAAAAAAGGCATCCACCCTGTTCTAAAGCAAGGGCATAGCATCCTAGGGAAACCTGTCGTTCCTCCCTTCCCCAGGTGCCGGCTTTGGCAAGGAAGGAGGGAGCCACCAGGCAGGAACTGTGGGTCTCCGGGGGCGGGAGGGCACACCCCTGCCAATACCTTGACTTTAGATCAAGTGAGGCCCATGTTAGACTCAACCTACCAAATGCTAAGACACTGTAGTGTGTGTGGTCTTGGGCCCATGCACTAGTGGTTATTTGGGATGAACAATAGGAAAGTTATTCAGCTTTGTCCAAGGAATCTGCAGCTGGATTCCAATAAAAGTGACCTCTGAAACTTGTGCCCAAGGACAAAAACAACCCAAGTCAGTCTTCTCCAAGGATCACTTTTCCTGTGTCCTGAAGGTCAGGGCTGCTCCCTGGCCACTCAGGACTGTGATGGGGAACATATCGCAGATTAAGACATGTGCTTGTGGGATACAGGCTGCACCCTGGCTACCCTCACTGAGAGAGTATAGCCCGGGCCCTGGGAACTAAGAGCTAAATAATGGGTATCCTCAAACACGGGGTTCTTCCTGTCATGCCATCTTGTGGGTGAGGCACATCTGTCCATGCACACTAGGTGGGCAGAAACTTCTCTTGGCTAAATGGACGTATCCCAACTCCTGATGTCCAGAGCTCCTTTTCCCAAGCCTCATGTGGCTCCATAACTGCAGGCCCAGGGGAAGGGGGTGAACCTACCACACCCCAGTGAGTCTTGAGCAGCTTCACTGGCAGGTAAGATTCGGTGGAATCCTTCTGTGCACCCAAACCATGGCCAGGGAGAGGTGCCAAAGTGGTCCCCTTGGAGGAAGCGGATGGAGGTGTCTGCCTGGAATGTCTTGGCATCCAGATGAAGCTGGAAGGTGCCACTTTGTACCAGCTCTGCGAAGTGCCCAAGGAGATCCTTACCCACCAAGGCCTTTTCTGTAAGACACAGGAGAAGGCAGAGGTCATGTGTTGTTCTCTGCAAGGCTTGGGGCAGGGGAAGGATCAGAAAAAGCAAGCTGCAGTACAGAGACTGAATGGCCCATGGTTACCCAGGAGTCAGAGGCATGAACAGGTTGCCAGGAGGACCCAGGTCTCCTGGCTCCTGTCACTTGTGTGGCAACAATGTGACCTCTATTGGTATGGGACTCCATGTTTTCATTTAATCCTCTAATGTTTATTACCCAAATATTCATCCACCTCAACCTTCATCACCATTTATGTGCTTCAGTTTTCCTATCTACAAAATGGTCTGGGAATGCTTCTCTTGCACATGATAAAGATTTGGGGAAAGAACATGTGTGAAGGGGTCACCCAGAGGGAAGAGCAGGCGTCCCAGAGGCAATGTGGCCAACCTCTGAGGACCAGGCTTCTGGACTATGTCTTATTCCGGAAAGCAAGCAGAGGAGTACCACATAGGGGGCTGGGGCAGATCCCAGCAGGAAGCAAACATTCATGCTGCAACCAGCGTCACCATCTCGACATGGAAGCCAGGAAGAGCATCACATGTGTTTGGAGCTTCAGTACCACCCAAAGCTTCCAGGCTCTCTCTGGAGGAATTCAGAGATGTTCTGCTACTTCGTAGGGCTACATGTGTTAGGGGAGGAGGACACTTTCCCAGAGGGGATTGTTGCCATCAAGACCAACTCTGAATTATACACCCTGGCAACATTTTCTCCTATTGTCCTAGCTGACCCTAGCTCTATGGCCACTGAACAGAAGAAAGGAAATTCATTCCCAGGTTCTGGTCAAAAACACATGGATTACCTGGTTCATGTCCCTGATGCTCCACTTCCTACTCAGTTCCCTCTGAATGGCTCTGGAATGTGGCAAAAGATGGCCCAAGTGGTTGGATTCTTACCATCGACATGGGAGACCAGGATGAAGCTCCCAGCTTCTTTCGCCTGGCCTGCCCGAGCACTGCAGCCATCTGTGGAGTGAGCTAGCAGATACAAGAGCTTCCTCCCTCCCTCCTTCCTTCCTTTCCCTACCCCCATGTCTTCCTCTCTTGACTTAAATAAACACATAAATCTTCAAGGAAATACCTAGATTATTTCCTACCAGAAAATTCAGAACCTGCACATGCTGACATTAGGATGATACATGACATCCTAACTGACATAATAAATCCAATTCTCCTCCTCATTCTTAGGTGTTCCTAGTCCTTTGATTCTTCCACATCACTGTTGTCCTGTTTTCAGTGTAGAAGAAGAAGTGGTTCTCAATGGTTTATAATTGGAAGTGGGTGGAACACAAATCACACACCGATGAAGACTCCCACTGCTCACCACTCTTCCCTTTCTGCCTTCTGTGCACAGAAAAAGGAGAACTGGAGGATATTCACAGAAATACACACAACCTCTTCCTTGTAGCATTATGTATTGTGGTTAAGGTATTAATCAGAACTCTATCAATTTCTCACACTATTCAATAATTATCTGTCACTGTGGGTGAGGTGTGTGACTTTTTTCCTGAATCCTCCAAGGAAGCTATCCTGGTCTATACTAGCTGCATTTGACACATGAGGAAACAGGTGTAGAGCAAGAAGCCACTTGGGTTCTACAAGACAACCATGTAGCAAAACATACCAATGTCATGCAAATCAGAAAATGAGGCTGCTGGTACATCCTCAAGCCGAGATTTCCATGTGATGTTGACTCCCAAACGCTCCCCAGTAAGACACCACACCTGCACTGAAGAGTTGTCGCAGGCAGGGATGGAGAGTGGGGTTCCCAAGGTCTTCACCTACATGCAAGCAGAAGCTTTCAGACCAAGGGCACAGAGTAGGAGGCAGGCTTCGCTGATGCCACACTAGGGGCAGGAACATGGCTTACATCACTCCCTTTCCCCGTCCACCAGCCCTGCTTGAGGAGGCCAAGATCCTAGGCCCCTTCTCCCCATCACAGGGAAGCCAGCTCCGGAACACTGAACTGATCTACCCCAGGCACTCAGCTCACACAGAGCTCTCATGCTTGGGATGCCCACACAGTCCCCAGCCATGTCGCTCTCCATGTCTCCTGGGTGAAGCAACTTCTCCCTTAAAATACCCAGTCACCACTGTACCAATCAAAAAAATTCAGTTCAACCTATGCATAGTAGGCAATGAGTAACTGATTTACCTTCTGCGGGTTATACTGAATCCATTTGTAAGTTGATGGCTAAAGGCATGAAAATGAGGATGCAGTGAAGATTAGAGACAGGAACATGGAGCTCTCAGCATGTGCTCAAGAGTTCAGGGATATTGCGGTATGCATCTCAGCCATCCTGCCCCATGTCTCTAGGCTCCTTCCCCACGGCTGCTGAACCAACTCAGCCAACCAGCCTGGCTCCACCATCCCATGTCTCTGTGACTCTGGGCCAGTTGTTCTAGCTCGATGGTTTTGAACCCAATACTAGCATGGTTCCTTTGAAGACCGCAGTAGTAATCTATGCCAAGAAATACAGGCGGGTCTGGCACCTTGATGTATGGATTCCACTTCCATTGCTACCTAGCTGCCAAATTAACCTTGACTGAATTAATTTCCAGTTCTGGGCCTATTTGACAAAACCAATGGGACACTGTACCTGAACTCTAGGTTCACTTGAGCTGAGATTCCCCACAAGGTTGACCCCACATTGAACCCCAACACCTGCTGTGGGGAAGGCCAGGCACATACCTGGATCTGGCAGAAGCCACGGGCTGTGAGCTCATCCAATATGAAGACTTGGAAAGCCTGCAGCAAGCCTGCATAATCGACACTGCACATCTTGCCTGGCGGGAGCTGGAGCTGGATGTGTCCCTGGGCCTGGAGGCTCTGCCACAGCTGGGGCCCTGAAGACAAGTCCCCAAGGTCAGCAGAGGTGACAGAGACACCCTTCTCTTAGGCTTTTACTCTGCAAAAGAAGCTCTTCCTCATTGCTCCACACACAGGAGCACTACCATTTGTGTTGTTGCCCTCAGAGTCTAATCTTCTTTGACGTGATAGCCCATCCCTGCCAGTGTTCAGCATCCCACAGCCAGCTCAACCCTGCTTCCACCTCCACACCAGTTGCTTCACACTGGCAGTCCTTCGCATTCTCCTGGGGAAATCTGCCCCGCCTTGCACAGCTGGCTCACTCCATGTGCTTTTGCAGCTGGACACGGAGGCTGCTCAGTGCACCTGCACACACTAGCCCTGCATTCACTTACACCTCCCTTGTCCAAAGTCTTTCACTCTAGCATCAGCTGAGACTAGCCTGGTTTTGCTTTCAGATGAAGCCACCTGTCAGAGTTGGAAGGGTGGCTCACTGTTTTGTGCACATCACACTTTGAACTTTCTCTGGATGAGAACTTTCTATATCCCACAGTGCTTTGCAACAAAAGCATTGGGACACTCAGATGCAGGGCCTGGTGTCTGCCCTAGATGATCCTCCAATTGCACTTGGGCAGGCCTACTGCAAGATTCCTCACGCTCCCCTGCTCTGCATGGCTGCTGCTAACCACAGGCAGGCTTCGCTGAGGCAGACAGCGGGTGTGCAGTGTTGTGTCTGCACAGCTCTGTGTGTGTGTGCCTGTGCTTCTGTCAGGTGAGTTCTGCAGAAGGGCAGAGGCCAGAGCTCTCACAGAGTACTGCAAAGATGGCTGGTGTTGAAACAAGGTACTGACAACCACCTGCTGGGAAGTCTAGTGCCCCTGCCTTTCCAGACATCAACCCTGGCCTTCCAGATGGACTTGGGAGATAGGCTGGTGGGGCTGGGGTCCTCAGAGGCTAAGAGAGCTACTCTGAGCACCTCAACATGAGACTCGCTCCTATGGCCAATGGGATACCTGCCTGCCAAAGGCTTGACCTGAACTCGAGGCATCCTAGCTCAGCTGGGCTGGTGGCAAATTCTCCCAAGGAGCAGGTGACTCCAAGAAGTCCCATACAAAGCCTTCAAGAGTCCAGGGAGCCACAAGGGCCGCCTACTCCTCTGCAACAACAGAAAACGACTCTCCTGTTCTCAGTGTCATGCAACCTACCACACACAGCATGCTACATTTGGCTGCAGGAAATGCACTGCACCCCGCTTTCCCATCATGGGAGAAATTCTCCCAGACCACTCACGCTGGCAGGCCCGTGGCTGCGGTGGCGGTGACACCCAGCGTCTGCTCTCCAGGCTGCACACCAGTGGCTGAGGCAGGAATACATTCTGGTAGCCCCGGCGGCACAGCAGCCGGCACTGCTGGACAGTGGCCCCTGGGGAACCCAAGGCTGGGCCACACAGGATCACTCCACCAGGCACTTCTGACATGTTGAACGGCAGTGGGCACTGAGGGCCTGGAGAGAAGAAGGAGCAGCAGTGGGCACCTGTCCTGTTCTTGGAGGGCCTCCTCCTGCAGGAGCCATGAGGATGCCCAGGGGGAATCCTGCTAGTTTGGATGTCATTGCTGCATAATTCATATTGAAGCTAAGCTGCAGTGGTGGTGATAAACAAGAGGACAGGCCTTGGGGAAGCAATTGTACTATGAAGGTTCCCCAGCTTGGTCCTCTTCCTTTCCCTGGATGTTCAGGACTCTCAAAACCTGGCCTGGGCCTGCCATCTCCGTAACATGTCTGAGCATATACACCCCTTGGAACTTCATCTCCAGTTCAACCACCCCAAGCTTCCTCCCCTTTCACATTCAACTGACCACCAGCATCTGCTCCCCATCTCCAGGCCAACCTGCATGCCCAGGCTGTCCCTGCTTCTACATCCTGAGCCTGAGGAACACAAGGCCACCCGCTGGCCCGGGCCAGAGGCCTGCTGGCTCCCTACGTAGTCTCATTTCCATGACCCTGGCTGTAGCCCATGCCTTCCTGCTGTCTTCATCCCCACTGCCTCTTTCCACATGGAGAATATTTCCCCCATGAAGCTTCCTCACCAGACCTCTGGGATGGGTCCTCGTTCCTGCCTTTCTGTCCCCAGTTCCCACCTGGTGCCCACTGCCAGCAAAGGAATCATGGTGACCCTGCAGTAGGCCTGTCAGTTTTTCCTAAGCTGTGGACCCTGTCTTTGGCTCTGCTTCTGGAGAGGTCTGCACTCCCCTGTACGCAGCCCCTTGCCCTTCCTACTGCCCATTTATCTGCCTGGAAAATTCCTGTTGGACGCTAAGTACCTTCTGTGGTTCTCCCGGGTCTATGTGTGTCTCCCTCCCCTAAAATGCAAGGCTCCAGTGTTGACCTGCATTTTATCAACTATTCATGCAGGTTGTTCTTCATCTGCATGAGGTCCTCTGCTAGGTGCTTGGGAGAAAGAAGACACCTTTCTCCTGCTCACCCAGGCACAAAGTGACCCAGACATGAACTTAACAGGCATGTGTCACACACATGAGCAAACGAGAAAATCAAGGACTGCACACATTGCATTGACAAGTTCATATCCAATTAGAGACTTAGATGTCAGACCCAGCACAGCTGTGTCTGCGGCAATTTCTAGCTTTCAAGTCTACAATCTGCATTTGATACCAGGGTGCTTGGGGTTCTCTAACATAGGCATGAGTCACATTGATCTCAGGGTGCAGCTTCCTAATTAGAACCCCAGACTCTATGGTGTCATTTGCACTGGACACCTTGACAACTGTCATCAAAACAGACTCACTCCACACAGTTTTCCTTAACCCTGCCAGGCCCCCTAGTGTTAATAAATGCTTCCTGTCTCCACTTCCTGTCCAACCTAACTGTTCTTAGAAACTGAGATGACTGTAGTGTCACTGAGTATGTGGGAGAACTAAACGGAACATCACTGATAACTCAGTCTTCAAGAATTTTTCATGGGTCCTTCCTGTCTTCACAGCATGCATGTTTCAACATTTGATACTCCACTTTCTAAACTAGAAATAGAAACAGATTATTGAACTAGTTAAACCCGTGCCAGTTCCACGGGGAGGGAGCCAGGCCCACTGAGACCCTGGGGCATCCTCGCCCCATTCAGGCACAGACCAAGAGCCTTCAGCAGCCAGTGCTTCCCAAGAGGCCAGCTCTGCAGAGGCCCTGGCAGGCACTTCTAGCCTCAGCCTCTCAGGCTGCGTGTGCTTGGGAAGTAGAATTACATCTTCAAGCAACCTCCACAACCTCCCTCGTGCACTTCCTGTCCTTGTACCAACCCTACAGCCCCACTTCCGGGACCCCATCCAGTTAAAGAAAGACATTTGCAGCCCCTTGTGATTCCTCCAGGGAGTCTACAACTTACTCTCACAGGCAGGCTGACTGCCGGACACACGGGTCCCAGGCACCTCCTCTCCACTGCCCAGGACACACCAACAGCTGCCCTGGGCTGATTCGCACTGCACTGGGGCAAAGCTCCCGTCCTGTTCCTGGCACGCTGGGATGTAGCCTGGGCCAACTCTCCTGAAGAGGACTTTGCTCTTGAGGGCTTCGCAGAGGCTGAGACCTTTGTACAGAGACCAGCCAGATGAGCCAGGGGGCTACCCTCCTGCCCACCCCGCCACCACCACAGCCAACATTAATGCAGCCATCATCCTTCCTTGGGGCCTAAGGTCACTTCATTTCTGGGAGGCCTGCTCAGTTCTGTGTTGCCTCCCCTTCCACCGCCTGCCTTTCTCAAGTTTAAAGGAAGTCTCAGCAGTGAGCCACTGGGGATCAGTGAGATGCCAGTGACCCTGGTGCAACCCAGCAGCCACAGGGAGGTACTGAGTGCAGCACTGGAAGAGAGAGGCAGTGAGGGTTTCCTGCAGGGACTGATGTTCGCATCAGCCAGGTAGAGGTTGGCAAGAGGATGGCAGCATTGCACAGTAGAACCAATACAGGAAGAAACCCAGAGAGCTGCAAGTGATGGAGAAGTCACAGTCTTGGCAGCCAGGTGGGGGGGCCCTAGGTACTGCCAAGATGCTCAGGCATGGCACAGTGAGAGTGCTGGTGCCTTGATGGTACTTGCACCTCAGGGATAGCCCTAAGGTCCCACAATGAACACTGAATCAAAGTCAGGAAGAAAGCCCAGGGCAAAGCAGGCCTACGGAACATCATCATGTACAGCTGGTCAACCCTGGAAGCACCACTGTCCTGCCAGCAGGAGCTGTGCTGGTTGATACTCCTCAGTGACTAAGCAAAGTCCCCACTCCCTAGAACATTCGCTTCTTACAAGAAGATGGGGAGATGGGGAGAATACGGCCCCTACTTTATGAGAAAACTGAGGTGTCATGAAATCAAGCATTGCCCCCAGAGCTATACAAGCAGCCGAGCTCGGACAAGTACCCAGTTCTAGGGACTCTATACCTGGGACTCAGAAATAGGTGGGAGGTGTCCAGCAAAGGGACAGCTACTCACAGTGGGACCTGTTGCTTGCATTGGGCGGCATTCCCTCTCCCGTCTTCGGGTCCACACACCAAGGGCCAGCCTCTGACGTCTGCAGACTGGCATATTCCCCTGTCTGAGACAAAACGGAGGTCATCGCATGGAAGGCAAGAGACTGTGGAGTCCTCTTGTCAGTGGACAGGTGTCAAGAATGTCCCTGAGACAACTGTGAAGGGTTGGTATTGTGGTACAGTAGATAAAACTGCTACCTGCAACACCAGCAACCAAGATGGCTGCTGGATTGAGACCTGACCACCCCACTTCCAATTCCCTAATTGCAGTACCCTAATAATGCACTTGGGAAAGCAGCAGAGGAAGATGGCTAAAGTCCCTGGGCCCCTGATATCAAGAAGGGAGACCCAGAGAGAGTTCTAGGCTACTGACTTCATCCTGAGCCAGCCCCAGCCACTGTGGCCATTTGGGGAATAAAACAGTAGATGGAAAATGCCTCTCTCTCTCTCTCTCCTTCTCTTTCTCTCTCGCACTTCCTCCTCCACCTCTCTGACTTTCTTTCTGTATCTCTTGTAAATAATGAATCTTAGAAAAACAAATCATTGTCTACTGGTGGAAGCTTGTCCAAATCTTGTGGGGTCACCAAAGCCAGTGAGTTCACTCTCAGTGAGGCATGGAGCTTGCCCTTACTTGGATGTAACAGTCAAGCTTCAAGCCTAAGTTCTTTCTCTAGGCCCCTTGATATCAGTGCTCCAAGGCATCATGGAGCATCACGGTCATCCAGGGAGCTCGGGGGGAAATGGTATGACATCACCCATCAGTGGTGACAGCCTGACACACAGTGAGGATGGTGAATGGTCAAGGTGACTTTAGGGATATGGTGGCAATGGTGTGTGTGTGTGTGAGACCATCAAAGGTTTTTCTTAGAAGATATTTATGGAGAGTCTCAAAGCAACCTCATCATTAAAGAGGACAGAAACACTTGACCTGACCTCAGAATTTAAAAATCAAACTGGAGCACAGAGACTGTGACCAAGTTAGCTGCTCAAGGTCACACAGCCAGAGTCCATCACAGACACTCAGGCCAAGAACTTCCTTGTAAGTTTTTAACTAACACAAGTATGTGAAAAACCATGAAACTCATCTCTGAACATGTGAGGTGACCTTCAGCTTCCTTCAGGCCACCGGGGCCAGCACAGCCTTACCGCCAGGCAGGTCGGGGTGAACAGGTCCTCCGGAGAGGGATTCACTCGGGATGCAGCCTGTTTCCAGCTGGAGAGCAGCCCGTTGGCCCGCAATCTCTCACAGGTCGTGGGGCCTGTCATGGGAGAGAGGGCGCCTGAATGCATTGTCCATGGGTACAGAGGGAGCACAGGGTTCCCAGGCTGGGCCTGGGTCCCTTGAGAGCTGGGACCACAGGAGAAAGCCTTTGATGAAGTTGAAAGACAAAGAGGCTCAAAAGATGGACTGGCTTTGCAATGTCAGATGGCTCGTAGATTACACAGAAATGAGCCCCAGGAGAGAGGCCCTGGCTGAAGTACATGTGTGAGGCAGGTACTGGACTCCTTGGAGGAGTAGCTGAAACACACAGGCATCAAATGTCTAGAGAACAGGGCTCCTTCACCACTCTCAGCTGATCCTCTGCACCTGCGGAACTGTGAGCACCAACTGGGAAGGGCCAAGACAGCATGGACTTCCAGGCCTGAGGACTTGGGAAAATGCATCTGATGGCATACAGGTGCTGGTGTGCAGGGCACAGCCTTAGTGCCAGCTTTAAGTGCCCACTGCTGGCTCAGGAAAAAAGGGCAACAGATTCTACTTACACTGAAGGGCTTGCATGGAATGGATAGTCAATGAGGCTGGGATGGTCTCTCCTCTCCCATCCACACACCAGCAGTGACCTAAGGAAAAGCCATGGGCCGCAATTTCAAGATCCTGACAGCACCTGCCTGCCCTCTGATTTGCTGCCCACTGCCAGACATCATCCACAGTTGAAGTTCATAGCAGCCTAGCAGCCACCCTCTTGGCTTTCAAGCTAGCTGAAGACCACTGCTCCCACTACCCAGGCCAGAAAACTAGACACCAGAGAGGCAGCAAACCTGGTCAGCAAAGGGCGATCTGAGGTCCCATTCACTCACCTCGGTGAGAGGCTCTTCCCTCCCTCAATGCCTCCCCCACTTCCACAATGTGCTCCCACTTACCAGTCGCAGCATGGCACTGCACAGGCTCCCAGCTTCCAAATGCATTACACTGGGGAACGTAGGGGCCCGGCTGTAGGAGGGAGGGCATGCTGGCCAAATCCCCCAGGGAAGAGCGGCGTCTCTGATAGAAGGCAAAGGCTGGAGTCCAGAGGAAAAAAAGGCAGAGTGACACATGCCCAGCAGGTACTCTATCCCCAAGGACCACCACATGTGCCCCTGTGCCAAGTTACAGAGGCCTTAGGCTTTAATTGGAGAACATATCCACCCACTGAGGTTCTTGGAGGATTGGATGTCCCTTGACAACTGTCCTGCCCTTGACATCTCTGTGCCCCCTCCTCTGACATGTCCCCGAAAGGCTTTCAGACACATGAGGGTATGGGGGTAACAGGCAGGCTAAGACACCTGTGATGTGCCAGGCACTACCTAGACACATGCTTTCCATTTAAGCCTCGCATTAACCTTACACAGAGAGTCCTCCATCCTATTCAATAGATGAGACAACTGAAGGACAGATGGATAAGCAAGTTAGCCAGCGAGGAAGCGGAGGGCAGCCTGTGTCCACTACTTCATTAATCTTTCCTGCCCCACCATTACACTTCAGTTCTTTATCATCCTCAAAATTCTGTCACCTGCAGAGCCTGCCTGAGCTACACATGCAGTCAGACTCATGCCCCCAGGTGACAACAGAGACAGTGAGGACTGCTAAGTGATGAGTTGAGGGTCACCGTGTTAAGGAGATTGTAGCTGTTCACAGCTCTGCACGAACCCATTCTGCTTGGCTACCCACATGGCTTTCTCTACCACCAACACACAGATGCCACACTTGTGCATCTTGCTGAGGTTCTCTCACCTCTGCCACATTTTATGCTTTTGGGTACAGGGACTTGTGTGCATTTTGCACGGAAGAGCAGTGCCTTGCTTACAGCAGCCATTCAAGAAATAATTGGAAGAAGGACGAACGAGGTGGGGCAGGGAGAGGGAAGAAAGAAAGAAGAAAGGGCAGGAGACCTATGGCTGGCTGGTCTGATCTTACAGCTAACACAGAACCCTTGGTTCTGTCTCCCAGTCCCTTGCTCATCCTGCTCCCACTCTCCCCCGTACTCCTGCTGGACCCTGGGATGAGGCTATAGCTTCTCCCTGTGATCTTAGGGGAGAATGACCACATCTGTGGGCAGCCAGCTAGCAGTCACCTGCTGCATGCAGGGGCATCTCTCCCCAACTGGCCACGCTTTACAAACAGGCCTCTTGGCTGCAAAGTGGAGAGCTTACTAGTACAAGGATACCATATACCCATGGCTAGAAGTTGTCTGTAGACCTCAGCACCTGCTTTTGAGGCATCCTGGATTTGTGTAAGCCTTCATCTGCACCTTGACACCCTACCTCTTAGCTGTGTGATCATTAGTGATTTGCTCCCAACCTCTCTAAGCATAAACTGGACTAGTACTTACCAGACGGTTCAAATAGTACACTTCTGTCAAGAGGGCTGAGGGGCTCTCACCAGGCACAGCTGTGTGCAATGACCTTCACCTCCCCCAACACCCCCTCCTTTAGTGTCATGAGGTCCAGGACACAGCTGCCATGTGCTGTTGGCCAAAGACACATTATGTCCTGAACCTTTACACCCAGTCTCTCTGGGAAAGTATCAGCCTTGGTCCCTCTCGGTGGCCCCTTCCTCTTTTCTCTAAAGCCTCTGATTGCACAATCAGAGCATGGGGTTGGCTGTACAACCGCTACCCCACCTCTGCCAGCCATGGAATCCCATAGCTCCAACAGCTACGTTTCCCTGTCCTCTGCCTTGACCGCTCTTAGGGGCACTATGCCTACTTCTCCATTTTCTGACACCAGATCCTGACCATGCACATTTACAGCAACTGGTCTCTTGCTAAAAGCAGAAGTCCCCTTGTCCTTAAGGAACAGAGAAAAGATATTCTTAGCAATAAGGTAAAGGCAAAAGGAGAAGAAAGAAGGGAGCATGGAGGCATGAAGGTTGGTTAACATCTGCTAAACTTGTACTCTGGTCAGGTGCTGGACCAAGCAGTAGAGAGATGGTAGTGACCAGGACATTCAGAGAGAGCACTGGGGACTGCTCATGTGGCCATGGAAGAGTAACTGGGTGCTGGGAAGTGGTGGGAGCCAGGTCCAGGGAACTGCAGACAATCAGCCACGGCAACTTGAAAGGGTGGAGGAGCACAGGTGAGCCCCAGAGATAGAGCAATGATGTATCCTTGAGAAGTCGGCTAGATTCATGAGAAAACTGGGGACTGGGCTCTCCTGCCACAGTCCACTGTGGAGTGGAGGATTGCACAGATGTTGCCACTGTTCCCAGGCACCCAGGGATCAGCCAGGTGGGGTACAGAGGTGCTAAGAGTGTCAGCTTGGGGACCACATTACTGGGATCCCAGCCAGGTTCTTCTGGCTGAACCTGGATGAACTTGGGCAAGTGATTCCATCCCAGACTTGTTTTACCCATGTGTAAAGATGTGCAGATGGTAATTACAGCACTGAAGATTAAGTGCAAAAATCTGACCACCTGCTTGGCACCATGAGTGCTGGTTGACCAGAAGGCCCAAGGATCCTTCACAGCTGCTACCTTGGAATACAGAAGTGTAATCTTTCAGCTTATTCTTCTGCCACATGTAGGTGGAGGCAGGGATCAGTGCCTGAGGCTCAGACAAGATCACAAGCACAGCAGTTCCCTCACAGAGAGATTTCTTTGCTCTTGCCCCTACTCAGTGTTTCCAAATTCTAGGAAACACTGAGAAACATTGGGCTCCTACTCATTTGCATAAGGACACATGGTTCCAAGGAGAATGGGGTGCAAGAAGAGGGACCTGCTCAGGGTGGTTTGGCTGGAAAAATGCTTGGGCGTCCCTAGAAAATGTGTGTAGTATTCCAACATTGATGGGGCTCAAAAAACCATGTTCGCTCTTCTGTCTTGAAAATTCACCAGCCTGGAGAAACCAAGGCAGCTAAACCCTCAAGGTGACTAAGCCTCGGAGACAAATTCTATCCTCGCTTCCCAAAAGCGTGGGAGTATAAAAGCTCAAGGACACATCACTCACTGGACTGAGCTGCCAAGCGGATGGCATCATCGCCCCCACGCAGGAAGTTCTCAGAGAGAGCCTTGCGAGATGGGTAGACCCGGGACAGGCCAAGCTCCTCACTGGTCAGTTGGATCCCCTTGGCCACCAGAAAGCTCTCACCCAGGGGGAACCAAGAGCTGTTGGAAGCCGAGACAAGCTCTTCTGCTTCCTTAATGAATTCCAGGACACGAAGCTTCACTTCCTCACAGGAGCCAGGACCTAGAGGAACACAAACAGATCACTCACTACACACTGTGCCTTGGATCCTGCTTGGGGGTGGCAGGAGGAGGCTCACACACGCACTTCTGCTCTGTCCTCAACCTAGAACTTTCTTTCTGCTTTGCTTGTACCATGTCAGGTGCTCCATACCTGTGAGGACCTACTGTGTAAGATTGTGGTAGTTTCATCCAGGCAGCAGCCCCAGCAGATATTCTCATCCCCATACCAAACAGATGACAAACTGAGGCATGGTGCAGCCAAGCAGCTTAAGGAAGTGCCATGCAGTAGCTAGCTGCTACACAATTGCAGGCTACACAGTCACATTTGGAAAACAGTGATCTTGACCTGCTGGAGGACAGACAGAGGAGGAGGCAGACAGACAGAGGGCAAAGACCGAAATCAGTCTTCATGGCTTAGGACAGAGGAAAGAACATGGCTCTGCCCTGTGTTTAATCTGAGCATCATTTATTTGCCATGAGATAGTGTATAATTCATCTAGCTTCATGGGCTGCAGTCTGTGGAGTGGGCATAACTGGGGCATCTATTCCAGTTGTTGGGGGGGGGTTGCACTGATTCTGTGAAATGTCCCAGCAGCAGGTTTGACACAGTGTTCGCCACATGCTGGCATCGTCACCACTCACGAGAACCACTGCTGCCATATATGTACTTCTACCAACCACACTGTGAATTAGAAAGCACAAATGTTGAGCAAATTCTTTTGAGCGTATGAGATCAGCCAAAAACTTGGACTCCTAGAATCTGAAATCATTAATTTTTTAATCAAGTGGATATCCCAACCAAATAACCTTTCCTATTATTAACCTCAGGATTTGGGGGTCTCTGAAGCAAAATCTTGCACTTAAAAATCTTCACTCATTCTCCGTTTCTTTCAGGAGAGAGTGAAAATTCCGTTCCTAGGCACAAGACAGCATTTAAAATCTGGATCCTGATTTTGCTGTTTCTATCCTCTCCCTTTCCAACACTTTTCCTCCAGCCCGCAGTCAACAAGACAGCCTCTTCAACAGGTCCCTGGAGTTGCTACATGCTATTCCATTAGTCAGAGGACTTGCCCATGACTTTGTGGCTCAGGTCCCTCAGGGTCCATCCCAGAAATCGGTGCCAAGTGAATGCTGGCCCTAACACCCAGAGAGCAGCCTCACTCCACAGTCAACTCCCAGGGCACACTACCATAGTCTACTCTCATGGTGCATTGCCAGCTGAGACTGGTCTCTCAGCTACTAAGCCACGTACCACTCTTTTCCTATCAACCCAAACTGCCTGGAACACACTCAAGGTAGCACACAGGCGCATGTTATATCAGGAAACTGTCAGCAAGGCCTCCTACCCAGGCATGGAGTAAGTTAATATATATCATATTAACAAAGCTTTCATTTAGTACTTTCTATGCACCAGGCTTGGCACTGTACATTCCTTCTCCACCCTCACAACAACCCTTTGAGAGAGTTCTTTAGTCCAAGTCAGATCTTCTAGGAGAATCAGAGCTCTGAGGAGTGCCCTTCTCTGGCTCCAAGTGCAGCTAATGTCAGGACCAGGACTCAAGACAACTCAAGCTCTTCCTTCCAGCCAAGTACTCCTCAGGCTTTTGCATGTGTTAGATTCGGCTGCAAATACTGTAGAACTATGGGTTTTGACTCAGATGCAAGGGCTGGGGCAAGCTATTGACTCTGATTCCTGGGAGAGGCTCATGCTGTAGGACCTTGGCTGAAGCAGCAGGGCTCTGAATCAATGATACCAACACATCCACATCACTGAAGAATCTGAAACTGCACCCCCAAAACAGGGGCTCCCATTCACAGAGCACACTTGTGTCATGGTGGGAACACACCATGGTTGTTTTCTTGGCAATTCCAGTTGTTAACAATCTTAAAGCGAGAAGAATGCATTTTCTCCCTATTTAATGATCCTGTGTGCCTGGTCGTCTACTCTGCACAGCCTTCTGTTACTCAATGCAAAAATCTAGTTCTTTTTAAGAAATGTTTACTTATTGTCATCTACTTGAAGGGCAGTCAGAGTGGGGCTGAGGGGGTAGAAGGGTAGAGATATCTTTCATCGACTGGTCCACCCTCCAAATGCCTGCATCAGCCAGGGCTGGGCCAGGATGAAACCAGGAGCCTGGAACTCCATCCAGGTTTCAACAATAATGACAGGAGCCCAAGCACCTGCCACATCATTTGGTGTCTCCCAAGATGCTCTAGCAGGAAGCTGAACTGGAAGTGCGTTCAAGGTGGCACTGTTCTTGTCACATGATCACCCAACATTCTAAATCCAATGCCTAAAATGCAGCTAATATAAAATGGCTTTTTAAACATTTTAACATTATCCAAAAAAGAAAGACCAACACTACAAAAGCAGAGAATTCACTGAACAGTTCACCTACAGTATTAGCAACTTCTGCTTGGGAACATCCTGATATGGTCACAACAGTTTTCAATCTAGTCCCTCCAACAGCTGGTATGGCTATTTCAGAGCAAGGCATTGCAATTTAAAACACATAAAGTCAGCTGTATTTTATTTCTACTTCATACAACTTCTCTATAAATATTCTGCCAAAAAAACAGAATGTATAAGACTTCCATCTGCAGCTCTCTAATTTATCCCTTAATCAACACCTTCCATGTCAGTTAAAAGCCCAGCAGGTGATTTTTTTGTCATGTCTTCAGCACCTAGCAAGCAGCAGGCCCACTAGCCTACTTGTTGATTAACCCAATGGTGCAAACAATTCGAGAGTTTACTAAAGCATCGCCACAGGAGAATAAGGACACGTCCACATTTGTACCTTCATTGGTTTTAAGATGATGTAATGTGCACAGAAGACCTCCAGGAAAAAATCTACATCATTGACCTAAATAACTAATCATGAAGGTCTTAAAATGTGGTGTATCAACCTTGCCAACACCTGACTACATGCCTGTGGGGCAGTCACATGCCCTGCACGAAACCCGATTCTCCAAACCACATGTTGAAGGCATGGGCTTGACTACCTTTGAACTCCATCCCCACCCTGACACTGAGTACTTTCCCGCTAGACACCTGCTTTCAACAGCACAAGTTCCGTTCGCCACAGGAGTTAACTCACATGCTGGGACCTTGCTCGGCACAGCCCGTGTTCCTTGCAGTTCTTGACCATTCTCATCCACACACCAGCAGCTGCGAAGGTCCAAGTGCGCCAAGGGCACACTGAAGTCTGAGTAAGGCCCTGGGTACCGGCTGAGTTGACCACTTAGCATCTGCCAGAAGAGGTAGGGCTGCAGAAGGATGTTCTCCCCAGGCTGAGCCAACTTCCTTTCCAGTGATGCCAAGGGGACATCTTGGACAGAAGGGTACTGAGCCAGCACCGGGAAAATGCCTTGCTGGCCAGCCTCAAACAGACGCTGGAGGAAGAGACTGAAGTTTCCAGAAACTGCTTTTCTGTAGTTGGTGATCTTTATTAACAGCTCAGCAGGAGTCAGCTCCTGGCCTTCACTGTTTTGAGCTTGCCATTGTTCATGCCACTTGAAGACCTGCTCAGGCAGTCCATCACACTGCACTTGGCTCCACTGCCCATCGGTGCGGCACTGAGGGACATAGGTGCTGGAGTGGGTGGTTGATGTGCTGGAGTTGGAGAGTAGGCCCTGCATCATCCCAAGGAAAGCTAGCCCAGCCTGTGACTGACAAGAGGTGGGGCCTGGCGAGAAACAGTGAACAGGTGTTTCAGCTTGAAAAATGTAAATAAGCCAGCAAAACCCAAGATGAAACTACTCCAGTGTCAAATGCCATCTAGAACCTTACACAATCATAGAAGTACCAGCCACCTTAAATGTGTGAATACTATTCAGAGGGCACCCAGCTGTTGAGAAGCAACACGGAAATGTATAGAGCATTTCTTTCAGACTCAGTAAGTCTCATTTATGCCTTAGAATAATTAATATTATCTAAGTTTTCCTGGAGAATGTTTTTATTTCAGCAGCTAATTTTGTCATTAACTGAAGTTTGGGTTTTAGCCATAGTTTAGGTTCATTGTTCTATAATGCATTGTGTGAAGAACTAAACATGCCAAGCGCCCACAGATTGAGTACCCAACATACTTACATTGCTTGAGGCCGCCCATGACACTCTGAGTTCCAGGAATAGCCTGACCCTTGGCATCAACACAATAGCACTCTGAGTTGAAGCACTGGACAGGTAGGAAATGCCCCTCACTGGTACAAGAAGGGATGGGCAGGCTGGACCCAGCAGGCTGACTGCTCATGAGGCTTTGCATTTGAGCCCTTTGCTTTTCACACTCTGTGGGGCACCTTGGCTGCCCACCTGTCACTCTGGAGCCAGGAAGTTCTTTGCCCCAGGAGTCTACACACCAGCACTCTCCAGAAAAGCACTGGACATCCTCATAGCTTCCTTCTGTTGTACACGATGGGACAAAAAGCCTCCCAGGTGTCTCCTTGCAGGTTTGGTTGCTGAGTACCATTTCCATCACATCTCCTAAATCCACAGCTATGTCTTCTGGCACTGAAATAGCATGCTGCAAGAAGATAAGGAACTCGGGAAGCTCCAGGAGAGAAGAAAGGAAGCTCAGGGCATATTGGTTCTCTTCCAGGTTGACTTCCAAGCCAAAGCTGCCCACAATAGGCTTATTCATAGCAACACCCTGTTGAAAGGTGATGGGAGGTCCTGTGGTGGGACGGGAGTCGAAGGTAGTCCCTCCATTTTGGAAGCCTGGGAGGCCAAGTTGCTGGAAAAACTGATTGAAGTTGAAAGTGCCTCTGGTGCCAAGAGCTCCAGACATGTTAAACTGGCCAAGATTCACCAAAAACTTCCCTCCAAAGAGGTTTTGCTGCAGTCGCTTTGGATTGGTGGTAAACTGAAGGGCAAGGCGAGCCAGCGCTCGGGAGGGAAAAATGGCTCTGATGGCATCTTTGAGGAGAGTCACTGTGGTGGCGAACGCTGGCCCCTGCCCTTCCACTAAGGGGCGGAGCAGCCCAGAGTCCACAAACAGCCCCTTGATCGTGGGTGAGCAGGCTGTGCCAAAGTTGGCCACTCCCAGAGGATCCTGTCTTTCCTCCAGTGTGGAGTACAAGTTGCGCTGGGTGAAGTAGCCTGGTGTCCCAAAGTAGAGTCTAGACAAGGCCTGCTGCCTTTCGGAGGCACAAGACAGGTTGTCAGCTGCATAAAATGAAGCACAGTACGAGAAGGGGTTTCACATCACAGGCAATCCTGAGGCATGTCTTCCCCCAAATCCCACCAGGACCACCTACAGTGTGGACAACTTTCCTGCTGTATCCTTCCATCACTTCCTTTCCCTTTACCCTGCCCTGTTAGGGACCTCTTCCACGGAATGCTTGCTACAGTGGGCATGACTCTTCTCTCTGCTTTCAAGAGATGTTAACCTCTTCCTAAAGCAAGTCTCATGGCCACTGGCCCACTGTGGGGAAATCTGATTGCATTTGCAGGTTCAAAAGTGCTGGGTTCAATAGTGCCCATCTTCCCCCTGCCCTGAAAAAAAAAAGATTCAGGGGTACTCAGGACCTGAGAGCGTGAGCTTATTTGGAAGTGGAGTCTTTGAGGTATGATGGAACTGAGACAGTGAGCAGGTTCAAGTGGACTCTGAGGCTAACACTGATGTTCTCATTAGAAGATCACGTGAAGGCACAGAAAGATGCCTGGGAGAAGGCTATGCTAGGACAGAGGCCCAGCCACAAGGCAAGGAGCCCCAAGGCTTTGCCAGCAACCATTAGAAGCTGGTGAAGGGCCACAGAGACCTTTCCCTGGAGAGTGAAACCTGCAGATACCTGCACTTCAGCAGGGTTGGGTCAGGGAGGGCCGCTGCTGCCTTCAACTGCCCAGGTAGTATGCTCGGGACCAGTCCACCAGCGAATTCCTGTCTGAATGCAAGGCCAGGCTGCTTTCCTGCGCCTTCCTATTGGAATGCTTCATGGGTCTTACTGCCCATATTTACCCTGTGCTTGCCTTGTCCTTGCCTGTGGTCTTGTCTAGATTAGCCAGCTTACAGTCTCTTAGGCGAACTAGCTTGTATTATCTTTGTTTAATAAGTTTGTACATCTCTGAACACAATAATCAAACCTCCTGTGCTATTTGTGTTTTGAATACAAGGGCATATTTTCCTAGACTGAGATATAAAATAGAGTATTATAGAAAGTAGTGTGTTACCTACAAGATTAAAACATGATGCCTACATGGTAAACATACTTAGCACATTCTCTTGGGATTCTTGACTTTTTCTTGGAATCACAGAATGAATGTTAGTTCATACTATTTTCAGTAGTGGTTAAGAATGTTACATTACAGGGGTTGGCGTAATGTTAGAGCATGCTAATACTGAGCCTGTGGTGCCAGCATCCCATACGGACACTGATTTCAGTTCTGGCTGCTCCATTTCTGATTCATCGCCCTGCTGATGGTTTGGGAAAGCAGCACAGGATGGGCCAAGGCCATGGGCTCCTGTACCCAAGTGCAGTAGATCCCCAGGAAGTTGCTGGGTCCCAGCTTTGGACCAACCCAGCTCTGGTCACTGCAAGCATATAGGGAGAGAACCAGCAGACAGAAGATCTCTATCTCTTTCTCTCCCCTCCCCCCACCCCTCTCTTTAACTCTTTCAAGGAAAAAATAATTTTTTTAAATAAAAAAATCAGTATAGTTTTAATGATCTGAGATAATATTATAATTCACTGTATATGGGTGAACTCATCATTTTCTATTCCATTATTCTTTATACTCATTTTCTATATTCTCACTAAACTAAGGTCTTTTTGATTTGTGGTTGTTAAAATTCTTACTCAGTGACATAGTGAGACTTTTAGTCGTGTAAAACTAACATAAGTTTAAAGAGAAAAAAAAAGGAGAAAGGGAGAACAAAAGGGGGGTTGGAAAAAGAAGAATGTTATGTTCTTAGACGTATATTTACAAATAACATTGAATATTGTTAAAGAATACTTTTAAAAATGTTTTAAAAAGATATAAAAAGGCCTGTTTCCCTCTCTCGTGGTTTCAAATCCTTCTGAATATAGCCCGCTCACATGAGCTAGAAGCCTGTGCCAGCTGCTAGTAAGACAGAACACAGTGTGATTTTCTTAAACAGGGAGCAACCATATGAAATCATGTTATTCCGTGTAGCATCCAAGCCTGACTCTCCTTATCTGGACAATATACATTCCAAAGGTCCACTGGCCATTTCAGTCCACAAGTGGAAATAAGCAAACTCCAGGTCTCTTCCTAAAACCACACATCTTAACTGATCTTTCAAACTACCCATCCCAACCTCAACTTTTTCAGATAATTCTTTCCTCTTGATGTATATGAATGCCAAGAAGGAAGTTAGCCAATTTCCCTCTGTCACCAGGCAACAGAGAAAGAACTGGAACGTATAGTGAGGGGAGGGAAAAGCCTGGCAGCCTCACTTGGTGTAACACATCCCTCTCGCAGGGCACGGGTTCCTCTAATGGAAACTACAGGGAGGTGGGGAAGAAATGCAGCCCACTGCTGCGCTTGCTCTCATTCCCAATCGAGAGTCTCCTCCTTCCATACAGAATTTCCATGTGGCAGTTATTTCCACAGAAATAGGACTGCTGCACTAGAAAATAAAACTCAATGTCTATGGCCCGCCATGCCTCAGATGGTAATGATGTTTATAACTCCAAGCCATGGTTTTTTTTGTTTTATTTGTTTGTTTTGTTTCCAGAATTTATAGGGCTCAATACTCTCTAGGTTTTACCGGAGCTGAAACATGATTGCAAATATCCTCAGGGCAGGGCTTCATAATTTGGTTCTCAGCCTCCTTATACATAGAAGGACCCCTGCCAATCACCATGCAAAACAGTCAAAATGTTAAGTTGCAGATATTGAATGATATAAAGGAATTACGGAACGAACACTAGTACATACTACTTTACAACTATAAAAACACCTGTATTCCTCCTCCCGGTTCCAGGTCTTTCTAAATCTAGCCAGCTTAGGTACGTTGGAAGTCCATGAGAGCTCCTAGATTTTTTTCACTCTCCCTCATCCTTCCCCAGCTGTGTGGTAAAAAGAGTTTTCAAGGTCACATCCATCTCCCTATATTCTTAATATCAGACCCTAGGCTGAATGGTCCTCTTGAAATTTACATCCTTCCTGAAACCACAAAATGTACCCTTACTTGGCAAAGGCTTTGTTTTAGATAGAATCAGTTAAACTAAGGGCATGGTGGATGGAGGGTGGGTGGTGCTTAAACCAACATGACTACTACTACGGTAAGTAGAAGACACCTAGAGGCAGACACAGAGGCAAGAAAGAGACCCCATGACAATGGGGACAAAGACTGGAGCTGCGTGGCCATCATCAAAGCTCACCGAGGATTGCTGGCAGCCACAACAAGCTAGGAAAGGGCAAGCAGCCCCCCTTCCAGAGTCCTCAGGGGAGTCATGGCATTGGAGCTGACAGCTGGATTTTGGATTGCCGACCCCAGATCCGTGAGAAAGTGCACTTTCATTGCTTTAGGCTGTGCGTCTGGAAAGGTCCCTAGCATCCCTCTTGAGGACATGGTGGTGATGATCCTTCTGATCGGCGTTCACCGACCACTCCTTTGTCATCTCCTCCAAAACGCATCCTGGTACTTCCCAGCTTCAAACATCTTGATGTTGTTCCCTCACACACAGGAGGAAGCTTCAGAGCCCTTGTTATCAGAAAGACTCACTGCCCTCTGCCTTCCCTCAAAGCACCCTGGACCACACTTGAGTTTATTTTTCCTCTACCATCCTCAAGATTTAGTGCCCACCTGCACACCTATTATTTGTGTTAGCACCTATTTTTGTTACTCTCTCTGTCTCTGTCGTTAACCTACTTCCCACCTCAGGAAGCAGCTTCATTTTAGAAGACGTGGATCAAATGTGGCTTCTTGCATGAATTTCTGCAACGGCCCCTTCTCAAGCACATTGCACTACAAACCGGGCACCCCTCTCTCCCTCTACCACATCCAGTTATCTGCTCACCTTTCACCCGTGGCACACAGACACTGAATTCTCTTTTCCCTTGCTCCCGTTCTAAGCTCCTAGTATTTCCTGATCTCCCTGAGGAATCAACCATGCCTGACAGGAGACAAGAAACATGTTGGAAACCAGCAACAGTGAATAGATTTCCAGTCCCCTGGAGTTGCAAAGACTTGTGGGGTACACTGGGTCAACCGCTGATCTGGGGAGTTCTCCAGGGACTGGGGTGGAGAAATAGAGCAAAATTGGACAAAAGACGAGCAGAAGCCCCAGACAGCAACCCACCACAATATGGCGGCTCCCCTTGGCGCCGAGTGCCCAGGCGCTCCTTCCCCTGGGTGTCCACACACCAGCAAGGCCCTTCAGTCTCGCACTGTACTTCCTGGTAGTCCCCATTTTGGCGACAGCTGGGAATGTAGGAATGCCCAAAGTTGGCTGCTGTAAACCGCTCCACTTCACATCTTGAAGGACCTAGAAGGAGAAAACAATGGGTGAATGGCTCTAGTGTGTTCCCAGCATGCTCTGCTGTTTGCTGTTCAGATGTCTAGAAGTCTTAGACTCCCACTAGTGGAAGAGCCACGTGAACGCAGTGGCTTGAACCCCCCGGAGGCATCAGGGGATGGCAGCACGGTACTCACATCGGAACCTGCCAGAGACCATAAACCGCACAGCCAAGAAGCGCCTCTGCAGGATCCGGTACAGGGTGGTTTCGGTGAAGGTGGAAGCAGGGTTCAGGCCAGCAAAAATAGTGTCATAAATTTCATCCAGTAACAACTCCAAACCTGGGCAAAGAGAGTCACCATGTCAGGGATGGGCAGGTTTGGAAGGACGCAATGTGAACAGGTAGCGAGAGGCACAGAGCCTTCACTGCCACTGCTATGTACCAGGTCCGAGCAATCTTGGCACATCTCCCAGCGTCAGGGCAGCTGGCTATGTGGCCGTACAGGTGGTTCACAGCACAAAGGAGCACCCCTACAAACACTGAAATCCATGCTTCGTTGTGTCTACGTCTGCCCAGATGGGAGTGCCCCTTAACAGGAAACAGGCTAAGGACATCTCCCCTGCAGTGATCACAGTAGCCTGCAGGGGTCTCCACGTAGACATTTGTGATTTCTGCTTCTCAAGTAAGGTTATCTTGGCTTTCACATGCAACAAATGGTTCCTTCCCCGTTTGCAGACTGCAGAGATGGGTTTACTCACCTGTTTCAGCAAGTTCGCGCCCTTGGCTGTCAGCACAGTAACAATACCCAGACACCTCGGGGAACCTGTTCCTCAAGGAACTGAAGGTCACAAAGGCCTCTGGGAACCTGAGGAGGAGATTTGTGGTAACATCTCAGACAAGCCATAGCAAGCTCTTCCCGTAGACTTGACCATGGCCAAGCCCTCAGTTGCAGGCTCCTGTCCTTTGCTCCACTCTTCCTGCTTTTTCCAGGGCACAGCTGGGCTGGATCTTGCAGGATAAAGCTACGCTGAGCCACCATCTACTGAGCTCCTGTGCTCAGTCATGACATTTGGTCCATCGATGCCCATGTGTGTATCTCATGGAATGAGCATCACGTCAACCTCATCCACTCCCTTTGCTGAGGGACCAAAGGCCGGCTTTCCGTCACAATCACATGACATAACAGAGACACTCTCCTTTGGGGAGCTCAAGCTCAAAGGCTTTCGGGGCCTTCTGCCAGCGACAGAAGCCTAAGCCCCCACTACAGGATATCCTTCCACGGGAAACTGTCTAGAGCCAGAGTTGAAAAGTCACAAAAATCATCACAGTGTGACTTATAAGAGTCACACCTCACTTTTTCATACAATAAAGAAATTTCTTCCTTAACCACATGTGACCTGCAACTGCTGCAGAGCACACTGGCTGGGTTCCCCATCCTGGAAGCGATGGAAAGCAGGGGTCCACGGGACCACCCTAGGGAGTCCTCTCCATGTGCAGGCATTCAGCAATAAGCAAGGAGTATTTCCCCTGGACACAGACAGACCTGCTTTCAGCCCCATTTGCCAGTACAGGAGGCCTGGACACAAAGAGTTCTTTGCCTTGACCCAGAAATGTACCCCTAAACAGCAAGCCAGCAGAAGCTGCAGCTTTCAACTCCCATTGCTTACAGCTGTGTAATATCTTAAAGCTGCTCAAAACAACATGACTGTCCAACAAGAAGCGATAATAAATTTCGTAAATGAAATGGAATGCTACAGTTGATGATAATTATAAGCTCTACTCAAAAGGGAGTATGTATAACATGGTAGGAAAATTCAGAAATGGACTTAAAAGATAAGTTTGGTTTGCTGCCAAAAAAATTGAAATTGATACATATGAGGAAGTCTCACAAAGTTCATGAAAAATGCATTTTATAAAAAAAACCTGCATGAATTCCAAAAACGTTTTCATTGAGATAGACATTTGGCCTAGCAGGTGAGCTACGCCCCCGGCACGGTGCCTGGGTTCAATCCCTGTCTCTGGCTCCTGACTCCAGCTTCCTGCTACTGTAAACCCAGGGAAGCAGCGGGGACCATTGACGACAGGTTCCTGCCACCTGGGTTGGGTGTTCAGCTCCTGGCTCCGACCCCCATCAGCAGCAGCCATCACAGCCATCCAGGGAAGGAACGCATTCATCAGAACCACTCTGTCTTCCTCCCTCTGCATCACAAGCATTCTAGAAAGAATTTCTACATTTTAAAAACAAAAATCTGCATCCTATAGCTCCCTGTTTTCCACCTGCTGTTGAAGACCCTTATGACACAGCATGGACACACACCACACTGACGGCTGGAGAAGCCATTACTGGAAGGCAGCAACACATACCACTGCAGCAACCTCAGCCCCGACACACCAGTACAACAAGTGCTAGTTAATGCGATGAAAATCAGTGTGCAAAAGCTGTGAAAGAATATAGGATTATGAATGGTTTTTTTTCTGTTCTATTACTCTGTTGTTACTTGCATATGGTTGATAGTGAACATTGTGGCGCAGCATGTAAAGCCACCAGTAGGTGTCGGTACCCCATATCTGAGTACAGCTACTCTATTTTCAAGTCAGCTTCCTACTGATGCAACTCAGGAGGTGACACATGATGGTGTTTGTGTTCACTGCCAGCCACGTGAGAGACCCAGAAGAGGTTCAAGGCTTCGACTTGGTGGGCAAATGTGGGCACCTGGGAAGTGAATCGATGGATAGGATTCCTCCGTCTTTCTCTGTCACTCTGCCTTTAAATCAATTCATCAAAAGAATGTTATAGTAATTGAGCTGTAGAATGGAAACTTTGCCCAGTGCACAGGGTGTATGTAATAAAATTTCACTCAATGGAACCTGGAAATTCAGTTCTCAAAGTGTTAATAACAGAGTCTTCCATTTACTGACTTCTATTCTGCAAAGGCTACCTACAAAATGTGAATTGTAGTTGACACACTTGGCACTTTGCACCCTAAAAGGAAGCTGCTATTACTTCTGTCTCTATTTCAGAGATTCAGGTGAAGCACGTGGGTCAGCCCCCTCAACCGGTAGTGAGAAGTGACGTCATGGCCGGGCCTTCCCCACCAGCTGACAGCTCTCACTGGTGCTGTCTGACACGTGTCTGGCTGCACCTGCTCTGCCTCTCAGCCTGAGCCGCATGTGACTGTTCCAACATCTTGTCTGCATTTCCAACACCTCGTTTTCCTGGCATGTAAACAGTGCTGAATTCACATGTCTGCATAGATACATTGTCCAGACCCCTAGCTGGTCTGAAACCCATTCCAGACTGAGGAGCAAGAAATGTAAACCATTTCCACCCTGCCAGTTCACCCTCGTCATCTTGGCTCAGGGAAGACATGGCCTTCAGGGTCTCAGAGCCACCTTACTCCCACCACGTCACAGTCAGAGGCCTTCGCTTGGGTTGGGAGACAGCAGTGCGGTCCCCGTAGGCCTCACTGTAGATGCCTTCCTCCTGCAGGCTGGAGCTCCCCTGGACTTCAGCCAGCAGGAGGGTCCTCTCACCCTCCCAGGGAGACCACCCTACAGGAAGTACCACCTCTCAGAGCCCAGGCCTGTCTGCTGCTCGCCTCTGGGGCAGGCACGAGTTCTTACCGTTCAGCGCTCCTTGCCAGTCCTCTGTGTGGTGAGCAGAGCTAAGGACCTGTGGCAGACACAGCCTGGCTCTAATCCTGCCAGGGGATGGCCCCTGCTTCTCACTGCTCATAACAGTAACAAGGTGAGCTGCTTGAGAAACACTGTGCCGAATGCTCTCCACGTCTTAGTCCATCTACTTCTCACAATAATCCTTTAAAAGGCTCCATTGGACAAGTGAGGAAAAATGGGATTTGGACAATGGTGGTGTGACTGGGTCAAGCTGCCCCATCAGGACCAGGGCTCAGTGTTCCTGAGCCCACTGTCCTGTACCAGAAGTCTCTGACTCCATCCTGGCTCATGCTGGGGCTGCCTAACTGTTCCTGGTCAAAGGATGCTTCTGGAAGAGGAGACTTTGGGATCCTAAAGCTGAGAACGATAATGGGGCAGGGAGAGAGAGAGAGAGAGAGAGAGAGAGAGGGAGAGAGAGAGAGAGAGGAAAGGAAAGCCTTGGTCTAGAGGGACTATTCAAGGGCTTCCACGATGCAGAACAGGACAGAAGCCCACGTGCAGGTGGAAGCGAAAGCCAAGATAGTCTGCAGTCACAGAGGGACTCAAGGGGCTGCAAAGGGCATAGAAGATGCAACTCAGAGATAAGGCTATTTTGGTGCAGAATATTTTTAAATCCCATGCGTAATTTCTTCCTAACCCTCATTTCCTCCACAAACTTTCTGAAGACCCCTTCTGCAAGTGTGGCAGAGAATGCCAGGACCCAAGAGACTGGGTCTTGGAGGAGCCCTGAATATGCCCCCTCGCCATGCTTCCCCCACGCACCTCAGGAAGGCAGTGCCCTGGGTGGCAGCAGCCCACTGCCAAGCCCCACAGTGCCCTCTGGCACTACTTCCCCTCTAAGTCATTCTCTCCATTGTGGTGCTCCTCCCATCTTCAGTAGAAGTTGTGCTCTCTGTCAGGTGCAAGCCTACTCGGAGTGTCTTCTCTGTGACTGCAGGAAGCCCAGGGCCGAACACGCACCCCCTGCGCTCATTCTAACGCTGGATCGGGACCCGTCTCAGCCTGGACGTCTCCCTCTCTTCTCATCTCACTTTGTCTAAGTTGTGATTCCCCCTCCTTGCCACCATGGAGCTATTTGGGATGTATCAGAATGAAGCGGGAAGAGACCCTCAGTGAAATATTTTAAAATAAAAATAATTTGATTTCAGCTGATGGAAAAGAACATTTTGCCTTTTCATTGTCTACAAAGCAAAATCTCAGGGTGATCACAGAAAAATCCCCAAGAATGTTCTGGAATCTGAGGAGAGTGGTGAGAGTGGCCAATCTGGCTTTAGGGAAGTTACAAATAAGCTCAGCGGAACAGGAAATGCTAGATTCCCACCCTGCCACCCCCGTACCACCAGGCACCTGGTCCTACCCACTGGCCGACCAGCGCGACTGCCTCTGTGTTCAGGTGGTGACACTGCAGCGATCTGTCACACGAGCAGTCCTCCCAAAATGTGAACCATCCACCCACTGAAGAACAGCAGGGTTGACTGGCCGGCACTGGAGATGGTGCTCCTTAAGGGAGGAGTGCCTGCTGCACGACTGTCCCTTCGTGTCCCTGCTATCATGACACCTGGCCACAGAATAAGACGCACAGGAGCCTCCCGCTGGACAGGCTGGCGAGCAGGCTGCGAGGGAGCACGCGGGAGTGAGCCTGGTCACTTAAGGACAAGGGTCAATCAAACTGACTCACTGCCCATCCCTTCATGTTGGTTTGTTAGCATCACCAGGCAAGTAGCCATGGTAAGCAGGGGCCTTCCGCAAGGGGCAACAGGACCCTCTCCAAACGAGCCAGTGCTGCAGCCAAGATCAAGTGCAAATCAGCACCTAGCGAGCCGAGACCCCCAGTGGCTTGACAGATGAGCTGCCAGCAGGCCCCCAACCTCCCGTGGCCCCACAGGAAGAAGTCGGAGGCCTTTCTCCACTTCTCCCCTGGGATTTCCAAAGAAATCCTCTCAGATTCCACATGTCTAACTTTCCAAACGTCCTTAACCTTGATCTAGAAGGCAGTCCTGGCTGCTCTCCTTGCCTCTTGCCCCCTCACCCACCACTGCATTACTCCACCGGGTTCTGGGGGTTCCACTCGAGAAACACTCCTCTAGCCACACCCTCCATCCCCGCCCCCGGTGCCAGGCAGCCTCTGCCCTCCTGGGACCAGTGCAGCAGCTTCCGAGCACCCACACAGCTACCCCTCTCTTAGCAGGCTTACTTTTTGTGAAATCCAAGTTTGAGGCTGATCAGGACAACCCCCACCCCAGCGGCACTAATGGAGATACACACACAAAGCAATCCTTGTCTGTCTGAAACACAAATGTCCTGTGTCTGACCTGGCAAGTGTCAGCAGGAAGACCCTTCACATGATGCCATCCACTGTTGGCTGGAAGCCCTGGGCCTGGGACTGCCCAGTTCAACATAAATATCAGAAAAACCCTGATTACACTGCACTTCCAGTAGCCACCCACGTACTGCTTCCAACGCTGTAATATGCCGTAAGGCTTGCTTGCTTACAAAAAAAGTAAGGATCCCATTTCAGGAGTGAATTTTTTGGTTTGCTTTATACAATGAACCCTTATTTCCAAGCGTTTGCCTTTGACGCGACTGCCCTCCTGTGGAAGAATCTATGAAGTGCACCTCAACCTCAAGGTTTTAACCCCCTCAAGTGCCTGGACACAACTACTTACTCAGTTAACACTGATAGTCAAACTATTGTGCACAAGAAGCAGTGCTATGTGCTTGGGGTGACAGAGATGAGGGCAATGCGAAAGTGGTAAGAATAAAACACTAAGAGAATCCAGAAAGCTTTAGTGCCCACTCATTAGCACTTGAGCTGGCATGGCGGCATATAGTATGCTAATCTTGTACCTGCAGCACCAATATCCCATGTGGGCTCCAGTTCATATCTTGGCCACTCCATCTCCAATGCAGTGCTCTGCTAATGGCCTGGGAAGGCAGCAGAGGATAGCTCAAGTGTTTAATGTACTCACATATAGACCCAGACAAAGCACCCAGCTTCAGGCTGGCCCAGCTCTGGCCCTGGCAGCCATTTGGAGAGTGAGCCAGCAAATGGAAAATCTCTCCTTCCTCTTTCTCAGACCCCACCTCTCTCTGTAACTCTCACTTTCAAGGAGAAATAAATAAATCTTCTTTAAAAAAACCTGCGCTGAAGATGCCATCAGGTTCAAAACTGGATAAAGCAGACGAGAATCTGTATGTGCACACACTAAACCAGGTCCGCGCTGCACTTGCTGAAACTGGGTGCTGTGCAAGAATGCCCAGCAGGCTCATGAAATGTCCACTGTTGTGGCTTTGCATCAGTTTCTTACACGAGCTTTTCTCAGTTCTCCTTTGTGGCCCCCACTTCACAGATGAGCACACTGAGGCTTGGGCGGGCAGAGCGCAGAGGCCCAGTACAGGCCACCAAAGCGGTGCCAAGGCAGGGGCCGGCAGCAGAGGGCAGAGAAAGGAGGTGCCCTTGGAGCAGCTTGGGCCTGGCTCGCTGCTGTTGTGCGTGGCTGCGGACGAGCTCCAAGCCTTGTCCTTTCATGTTGGGAACTCAGCAACCTGTGTGTGAGGTTGAACTTGAGAAACTGCTGATGGGTCAACTATGAATCGATCTACAAAACCAGAACTGTCCCAGGGTACACGCTAGTGCACATTCTGCATTTTTGAAACCTTAGCTCCAACACAGCTTGGGAGGGGGCATTTCTGAGGTGGGCTGCCAGGAGGTGCCCCCCCCCCGCCCAGCAGACCCTGGAAACTTCCTGCTTGATCTGGAAGCCAGCCACAGCCACACAAAGCCTCCAAGAGAATTTTCGTCAGTGGATACCGACTTACATCCTGGCTTTCCTATCCCGATGCTTGAGTTGTACCTGAAGTCTTGCAGGGCCCTCTGCTGTCAGTGAGCAGAGCCACGTGCCACCCGGCTCCGGACACTGCGCTCTTTCACATGACTCCACTCTGTACTGCTGCCATTTATATCTCCAAAGCTCTTCACCCATGGACCTCAGGAGTGCCCAAAGTTCAGACACGGGATATGCACAAGGCTCATACAATGATCATTTCTGCTGTATGATCTCCGCCCGACTCCCCCTGCATCCCCGGGGACCCCTGACTCCCAGAGTAGCCCAGGATACTAGCACAGCACATGCTCACTGATAACACCCTCTGCCCTTGTCACTGCCTTTCTAACCACACCCAGCACAATCCCAGCCATGTCGGCATCCTTTGATTGCGTCTGAACGAGCTATGAGGCCTGTGTCACCTGGACTTTGCAGCTTGCATCCTGTTAGCATTCTAGGCTGTGGAATCCTCTCCAGGTTAACTTTGCTGGCTCTGCTGCATTCTCTGCAGAGGCAACATAGATATGTGGATTCTGCCATCGACCTTTGCCGCATCAGCCACTTTGCTACGCACCTGTCGGCCATAGGGAATGATGCTGCTGTGGACCCTATTCTCACTTGCAGGGGCTGGCTAGGCCAGAAGGTCCATCGAGCTCCTGTATTTTTCTTCCTAACAGCCAGGACAGCTCTGTGAGGGATGCGACAGAGGTCCAGCAGAGGCATAGGAGTGAAGCACCCTAACCCCTCACCACACCATGTCAGCGACAGCAGGAGTTCCCAAGGTGGGCATGGGCCCTGGCAGCTGCATGGTCCAGCAGTGGGCACACTCCACCAGCTGGCTCCCCTTACCTGTTGTAGCTGTGGACCAGATCAAAAATCATCAGGTCCGTGGTGTTGACGAACTTGCACTGGACAGGCAGGAACTCGCCGTCTGCTGAACACTGTGGGGGTGTCTTGTCCCCCACCCCATGGAGCAGACGGCGGCTTCTTATTTCACAGTTCCTTGGACCTAAATAATTTCATGACAGATGTTTAGACCCAGATAGGAGCAGGTGCCTACCCTCTGCAGAGAAGTGCATGTGTGTCCCCTGCACGTGGGACACTTCAGGACCTCAGGAGTGCCCAAGAACTGTAACAGGAAGGAGGTGGGTAAACCTCAGCATCCAATCCCCTGGCATTCTAAGGAACAGCCAGTGGAGGTCCAGCGTCCACCGCCTGGAAGCACCACAAGGAAGAGACCTACCTCCATAGCCTTTGCCTTTCCTGACTTGGGGCCACATACAGCCAGGGAGCCCTGACCCTGCTGCTTGGCCCTGAGGACAGCTATATGCCAATCCTAGTGGTAGCTGGCAGCCCCAGACACTCACATCGCGTGGGCTGGCCCAGCTGGCGCGTCCCGTACACCTCCATGCCCTCTGCGTCCACACACCAGCACTGTGCCTGCCACACGTCACACTGGACAGGTGCATAGTCCCCGGAAGACAGGCACTGAGGGAGGTAGGCTGTGGCCGTGCTGTTAAGGTATCCGCTCAGCAGGATCTGCTGCCTCTGCAGCTGACAGAAGGACAGGCCTGAGGATGACAAAGAGCAGCATCAGAGGGGTGCGACATGGAGGCTGGCAGGACGCATGTCCCTAGAGGGATCTGGCTGGGAGGGAAGGGCTGGTGCCCAGGCCACCAGGCGACTCAGCGGGCGCAGTGAAGGCTGGTCCCACCAGCACCACACCCATCACCTGCACTCCTATAATGCTGGTGCAGCAGAAGGAAAGTGCAGGGCAGTGCAGGCCTGGGCTTAGCAGAGCTGTCCGCACCTGCTCGCCGTGTGACATTGGGGAAGCTGCTTCACTGCCCTGGGCCTCTCTGTCCAATCTGTGGAGTCCAGGGCAGCACAGTGATGTGCGCAGTCACTGCCTCCTGCCCACCTACTGTGTGCTTTTATCCTCACTTGCAGGGTCCTCCCAGCAGCACCAAGGAGTGGTCACTCCCAGCTCAGTGAGGCTGTGTGAGTGACATGGCCAAGTCCATGTAGCCAGCGAGGGTGAGGAGCTGCCTAATTAATCCCAAAGCCACCAGGCCAACCTCTGAAAATCAGCACCCAAACCAGAGCCCTGACACCCTAAAGGACACCATTAGTGTTTGGATCCCTCTGTTTTGCACTGTGTTATGAGAATGGGTACCAACTGGCATTTGTTTCAGGGTGATAATTTGCTTCCAATGGGGACACTTCCTTCTTTGATCATGCACCATAATTATCATTTTACCTGGAAGGTCTTTAGCCAAGTCCCAAATTTTGGAACCATCCCCGGTCTCTCATCACACACCAGGAAATGCTGGCTTGTTTGGAGTGGGGTGGAGGGAGGGGCGGGAGGAGCTCCGGTGCTGTTTGCTGAAGGAGCCTCTGCACCTCGCACCTCGTACCTCGTGTTCACACGGGGCATGCTGAGAGCCAGCAGCATTGTTGGAGATGGGAGGGGCGTCGTGGCACTGCCCAAGGCCATTGCTCATTCCCACCATGCCACCCCCATACTCACAAGCCACCGGCCTCCTTGGCTGCCTGCTGCCTGGCACTTCTGTGCCCTCAGCATCCACACACCAGCAGGATTGGCCATCGTTCCGGCACTGGATGGGCCTAGGGAGGAGAGTCCCAGCAGGTGACATTGCTCTGTTGAGCTCCCAGGGCCTCAGGCAGGCTCCCACCAGGGAACCTCCCTCCTCTCCCATCCCTCCATTTGAATGAGAGAGTGCAGGAGAGAGGCATGGATGTCTTGGGGAAGGAGAGACCTCACTCCTCCTTCATTGCTGACACCTGCAGCCTCCCTGATTCTGGCATCCACCCTTCACGCTTCTGGGCTGCCTGTCTTACAGTAAGTGCCAGCCCAGGGGTGCCAGGGGCACCTTCACCCAGCAGGTGCCTTCTATTGTTCCAGGGCTGCAGAGAGTTAAGGCGATGCCCTCTTTGGGTTGCCTCAGGAAGGTCTGGGGTGAAGGTTAAGTGGGGGAGCAAGTGGCCAGATCTGGGTGGGCTCCGCAGGGGAGTAGGTGGCAGGTGCATGCAGGTTAGGGGACAGCACCATGGAGTCATCTGAGCGCTGGCTGGACTTGGCTCTGCATGGGACTGCAGTAAGAAACATGGGGGACAAGCACAGAGGACACTGACAAGGCGAACCCCTTCCTGGTCACTTGTGGAACCAGGCTGGCCATGACTTTGCACTCTTGGAAGTATTGAGGTATAAGAGGGATGCCTCAGATGGCTCCAAGATCACAGTGGTAATGGTGGGCTCCCTAACCTTTCGGGACTTCAGCAGGCCAGGGTGTGCCCTCATACTGCCCACCCAGGTCTAGGTTGCTCCTGCCCGTGGTGCAGAAGCAAGGTTTAGACCAGTGCTTAGGGGTGCACTGAGCCCCTCTCGTTAGGGAGCCCAGAGGGAGACCAGAAAACAGTCAGGGTGGGGTCAGCAGCTGGGGGCCTGCATGGCCAGTCACCTGCAACTGCCCCGGAAGACACGGACAGAGTGGCAGGCACCCTTCCCCACCCCAACACACCCTTTTGCAAAAGCAGTCATGCAGAGGTGGCAGCAGTCAGTGGTCCAGGGAGGATGGGGTGGGGACTGAGACTTAGGCACTTGTCCAGCACTCCTCAGCCAGAGGACTGCCAGGGGGCGCCTTCCGAATGACAGGGGCCACGTCTCCTGGTTGCAAGGAGTGAGGTGGGCATCTGAGCCCGGTGTGGACATGAACCTGACCCGGAGTCTCAGAGCAAGCACCCTACCTGAAGCTGCCGTCCTCAGAGCACTGCGGAACATATTCAGCTCCAGCCGCAAAGGCGCTTTCCCTCTGCTGCTCGCATGGGCGGAGCGGCTGGGCGTCCACCTGGTACTCTGTGACGGAAAAGGCCAGCTACTGTCAGGGCCGAGCACCCAGGTGGACCCTCAGCACGGAGGGCCACCGGGCATCCCCACCGTCTGCTCTCACAGTGTGGCGGCAAATCACTCTTCTCTAAGCTCTTTCAGCTCTTTCAGCATGCTCCCCAGGAGGCCACCCACATGGCACCAGACACACCTGCCTGACATTACTGCTGAGACAAGCCAAGTATCCCAGAGGAAACCCTGGGAGTCCCCCTCCTGGCTGCTGTGGCCTCTGTCCCACACCAAGAGGATGTTGCTCCTGGGTTTAGTGCTTCCCCTGCCCGTCGTGGTGGGAATATGAATTAATCCTGTACTTGTGTCTACTCTCCTGTGAGAGCTGATACAACCTGCAAGATGTTAGAAATCATAGCTCGTGTTATTTGCTTTTTATCTGAGAAGCAGAAAGCAACAACTGGCCTCTACTGATTCGGTTTCCAAATGCCAGCACCAACAGGGGCTAGGCCAGGCCAAAGCTGTGGGCCATGGTCACGGTCCAGCTCTCTCGCAAGAGCGACAGGCACAGGACACCATCCCTGCTGCCAGCTAGGACCTGTGTTGGCAGGACTCTGAAAGTAGGAGCTGGGGCTGGAATCCAGAGACTCCAGTAAGGGCCGCAGGGTCTTTGCCACGGGACTAAATGCCCTTCCTTCTAGCTTTCTTCCTTATTTGATGCAGACACAGAAGTGTGGCACTTTGCTCCAAATCACCAGGTAAGTGACTGAGCCAAGAATAAAATGGGGCTATGTCACTTCATAGTTGTTAACTTCTTTTTCCTACTCTCTGCCGCTTACTTATTATATGATCTCACGTAGCTGATGTTGACTTTGGGTTAGCTAAGTGGATAAGCTACCAGAGTGGATACCAGAAAATCTGCCCAGAAAATGAGGGAAGGAGGCACACAATTCCATTAGGAAGCTCTGGTTTCCTGCCTCCACTCGGTGACTTGTCCTGCGACCTCAGGCAGTTCAGTTGACATCCCTGAAAAGCAGAAAGCACATACCCAGCCTCTCAGGCAGCCTGACCAGAGGCTGTGCTTCCTGCACAAGGGAACCCTGAGCAGGGCAGCTCCCTCCCCACCCCTGCCCCAGGCCCACAGCCTCAGAACTCACCAAAGATGTTGGCAGACACCAAACAGGCCGAGCCCAGCAGGCTGCAGAGCCACAGGAGCAGGGCCATTTTCCTGGCCCCTTCCTGGACTGAAGGCTCAGAAGCCAGCTGTCTGCCCAGGTCTGCTGGCCCAGGACCCTTTATAGGGCTACAGCGGGCAGTGGCCTGCTGCCCATAGGCCCTCAGCGAGGCAGCCACCCACCACGTTAGCACTGCCAGTCACACACTGCTGCCTGTACCTGCGTCGGCTTCCTCGGAGGACACTTGTGTGGCCGGTGGAGCAGGAGGGCTTGTCTAGACTCCCGGGGGCAGGGGGTAGGAATGGAGTGGCTTCTTCACAGGAAAAGGGCAAAGGTTTGTAGCTCCATGGGCAAGAGGTTCAGACCCAGACCCACTCAGGAACAAAGCAATCCCTTCCTCCTTCCCTCCACTTCTTTGCTTGCTTGCTTCCTTCCTTCCTTGCATCCATTCTCCTCCCTCCTCCATCCTCCATCTTTCTCTGCCTCCCCCTGTCCCTTTCCTTGCTGCCTTCCTTTCTTCCTTCCTCCCTCCAATCCTTTTGGAGCCACATGAGGATATGGCAGAGAACAAAACAGGACAGTGCTTCCCCACAAAGGCAGGGCGCTGGTGAGGGATGCAAGCACACAAGCCCACATGTGTACTCACACTTCTCTGTCTGCACTCTTTCCCAGGCCCTCTGGCTTCCCAGCCTGCAGGGAGTGGAAAGTGTCTCCAACTTCCTTCTCTCCGTCCTGCTTCTGTGTGAGGAGGTAAGTTTCCCCTTATCTCCCTGGTCCCCAACTTTCTTCTCCAGGAAGCAAGGACCCCCTAGGGATGCCCAGACCATCCTGTCTGACAGAGAAACTGCAGGAGAATCATCATGACATTCATGAGCAGGTGCTCACAATAGGCAAGAAGTGGCATGGTGACTTTCTCATTGTGAAAAAAACCATCAGGTCCCAGAGTAGTGACCCACAGAGTACTGGACTGGGAACGGGTAGGTGCACGAGTTGGGAAATGACCAGGGTGTTCATGGAAGACAGAGAACCTGAGGATGAAGGGATCATGGTTTATTGTCACTGCCTCCTTGGGGTCCTTCTTCCCCCAGTGCATTCCATTCTGAGGCGCTGGGGTTGTATAGTAGCACAAGAATGCACTTGTCTTCTGCATTGCATTTGTGTTTCTGACTCTAACCAGAGGAAGCAGCACTCAGCAATGATTCCCGGGGTCTGAGACTGGGACTGAGAATGGTAGAAATCCCGCTCTACCAGCCCACCTGGGACACTGCATGCCCGGGGCTCCCACTCAGCTCTGTCACAGCCCCCAGCCACACTGCTGCATGGAGCTCTAGGTACCAGCTGGCTGTATCCAAGACATTGCAAAATCAGTACACACCAAGCACAATTGAGCATCCCCTGCCTGCACCCTCTAACTGTCTTATGCCAGACACCTGGGTATCTGTCCAGCTCGCTCATGTCACGGCTCCAAACCCTTCCTGCCCTAGTACCCTCATTCTTCCTGCCTCCTTTAGGTGTCCCCAGCTCTAGGGTGCTGCCCAGATCAGCGTCCTGCCCTGACTCACAACAGGGCTGTTTCATCAACTATAGGGACAGTCCTCAAACTGCCTCCTACTTCAGGGCATAAGAGCTCAGATGAGCCATGCTCAGGTAGGAGGGACTGGAGACCACAACGAGTAAGGTGATTTCAGGCTGAGCTGATTTTCCACTTACTGCCGCCCCTCCAGCCAGAGCCAGGGCTCCCATGCTCTGCATGGCCAGCAGACCCTACTCGGCACCATATGGTGAAAAGCCAGGTACCAAGGGGCCTCCCATCATCAGTGCCCCAAAGCAGGTGTGTCACAGAGCAAGTTGAGTGTGGTCAGGAGCTTCCCATCATCCAAGCTCCACGGTTGTAGGTGCTGAGTCACTCTTTTTGGCTGGGCAGCAGCAGGCTAGATTCAACACCCTGAGGTCCACACGAGGGACATTCTCTGCTCCAGTGGGTCTGATGTTTTCGAAACTCTGGGCTCAGGGTCCAAGAAGCCATAGCGCATCACCAGAAGGAAGAGCCCCATGAGCTGGGGCAGTGCCAGCCCTGGGAGAGGCCCTGAGAAGGTGCCTGGTATCAGGAGGCTGGCAGAGTCAGAGCACTCAGTGGAGCAGAATGGCATGGAGCTATGCTGAGAGGCCACACTCAGCTTCCAACACACACAAGAGTGCTTCTCTCCACCCAAGCAGCAGAGCGCTGAACTGAGGCATGCTCTGCTCCACCCAGCTCCTCCTGCTCACACTTCAACTGCTGGCCCTGCCTCTGCCTCCTCTCCACCCAGCTCCCAGAACACAGGCTTCCTGGAGACTCATCAAGGCTAACTTGCTCCTGGCATGAGCCTTCAGCATTTCTCTCCCTCTCCTGAGGCCCCAGGAAAACTGCACAGCCTTCTCCTTCATCTTCATTCTCTGATACTAAGGAGCAAAGGCCAATAATGCTGACAGAAGATGGATGGGGAAAATGAAGAGTGACCACAGTGATGAGAGAGCTGTCATTTTAGAGGGAACATCAAGCTGTGGCTTTGGTACCCTGGCACCTGTCAGCTCTCGGGACTTGCTCCTCAGCATCATTGCCCAGCCCAGCCTGCCCCAGCCAATGGCATCCCTGATCCTATTGAGAACAGCTTCTTCCTGTCTCTAGAATAACCCACAGTACAAAGCCACGTGCCTCTTCTAGGTCTTGATGATGCCTGCCACCTGATTCCTATATCCAGAAAAAGGAAATTGAAATAGTTCTCCCTAGTCTCCTGTTGAGTATAGCTGGAACCATGACCGTTACATAAACAAGACTTGGAGGCAGATTCAAAGGGTGGAGAGGAAAAGGCAGGCTGGGCAGCAGCTACGGGATCCAGGGGGTGAGAGCGCAGTGATTCCTTGGGTTCTCCTTGGCCTCATACAAGTTAGACTCATGCCAGAACAAACAACAAGTATCAATACTAGATAATACAGATGTTGAACTTCATGACAGGGTTGTAAAGCATTCCTAATTAAAAAGAATAACCACAACTTGCATGAGCCATTGTGAATACAGCTGAAATGTGTAAAGACAACAGAGAGTCAGTGAAGAAAGAGAATGCATAAATAATAGCCATATTGAAATGTCAGAACTGACTGCAGCTCCCTGCAGTGTGGCGGCTGTGGGGGGTGCCCATGCTGGGCTGGACCCAATGCTGGGAACTCAAGCCAAAGCCACTGCTTTGAGCCAGTGCACCAAGTGGTGCCAGGCTCTGCCTGCTGGCCGCCTGGTGGCAAACTCACGGGTTTTTAGGATATGTAATTGCTGCCTAGGGACACCCATGAATAAGGCCAGATTTAGTGTAGGTGAGAGATGAATTCTGGGTGATTCCCAGTACCAGGGTCATGAAACTTGTGTCCCCACTACGTGGGGACTGGGACCTGATGGCTTGTAGGGGAGTGTCCATGAGATCTATTTGGGCCAGACTGATTCACCAGCCCACATGGGAGTCCTGAGATGGGTTGTTAGCATAGATCATCACTGACTGCCACACACCAGTCCACTCCAAAGCTATGGATGGGGGCCTGTCTGGCAGGGCTAGGTACCATTACCTGACTGGGTGGTGGAATAGTGGACTGGTCACACTTGGCAGGGTCAAGACACTAACCAGCACATGAGAGAACTTGGTCCAGGGGTAGACTCTGTGGGGGAAGTGTGGGCCTAACCCTGTGGAAATACAAGTCCCTCAGGTTAGCTTGCGAGCTGGGGTGGCGATGGGATAAGCTAGGAGTGACCATGGCACCTACCATCACTTATGGGTAAAGGAACCGATGGCAATCTGGGCAGGTCAAGGTAGCACCACCCTAAGTGCATCCTAAAATAGGATGTGGGGTGGGCCGAGCTGCAACTGGAGGGGGACAGACTGGGCAGGGTCAAGCAAACTTCAATTCACAAAAAAGAACAGAAATCAGGATGGAGCACAGGTCATTCTGACCTAGGCTCTTACACCAACTGGTCTGCATGAGGCAGGGATACTATGCCACAGCATCGAAGGCAAAGGCTGAGACAGGTGAGGGGCTAAGCCAACTGGGTCAGAGCAACCACTGGCATGCGTGCAATCTAGGGTTGGGAACAGACTAGGTTAGGGAGCTGTGAGAGTATACCCTTGCTGGGTTAGGATTCCCACGGGAGAGTGTGGGGCTGGAGTCGGGGCTGTGTTCTGGTCTGGATATGGATGCAATCTCCTTTGGCACAAGTGTGGACTGGGGCTGGGTGCACCAACGTGGGTTAGATGCCAGCACCATCTGATGCTCCAGAGAATCTGGGTAGATGTAGGACGAACTAGGATGAGTCTCTGCCCCTACTGAGCCATGTGTGAGCAGTGTCTGGGTATGGACAAGCCTTGGCTGGGGTGAAACATCCAACACCAAGAACTGGAATGGACTGAAGTCCAGCAAGGAAAGGCCACTGTTCTTACCAGGACAGGGGGTGGATTAAGTAAGGCTGGTCCATGGAACCACCAGTACGCGCAAGATCTGGCATAGGGAGAGGTGCTGATGGAGGAGCTTGGGAAACTCCTCTGTCGGAGCACAGTCCCTACAGGTGAGCACAAGAACCATGATAGGGAGCAACCCAGACCAAGCCAGAGGAACATACCCACCATCATACTTATGACATAGGTGAAGGGGCAGACCTGGCTGAACCTGTTCATGTTACCCGCTGGTGAATCCAAGCACCAGAATAGAGTGTGGGTCCTGCCAGCTTCAGTCGCAACACATACCAGTGCATATTAAGGAATGCCAAGGTGAGGTGAGCCATAGCCCAAACAGCACATGTGAGAACCTGGCGGGGGGGGTGGCAGGGGTGGAGGCAAAGCCTGCAGGGGAATGTGGGCTCCCCTGCTGGACAACCACTCCCACTGGAGAGCTTGAGTTGGGATGGGGCAGACCAGACCCGGCAGGGCTACAACACCTGTGGGCCTCATGTGAGCTAGATCAGGGAAGGTTGTGCTGACTATTCCGACTGCTGCAAGCAAAAATTAGAATGGGTAAAGGTTAGTTGGGCTTAGCCGCAGCATCAGCTGGCAGAGGCTGGCACTGGGGGCCAATTCTGTTAAGTTAAATGCTAGAACCACCTGGAGAGTGCATAATCTGGGAGTGGGAGTGGCCTAGTAGGGAGATAGTGGGCACCTCCCTCTTGGGTTACTACTCCCAATGGAGAACACGAAAACCAGGACAGGGGCAGGGGTGGCTGGACAGAGGGGTACCTGCCAGTAGGTGTATGGGCTGGATAGTAGGCTGGTTGGGTTGAACTAGGCTTCAATGCCTATTGACATGTATGAGATCAAAATGGGGTGTGGGACAGACTGAACAAGCCTGTGGTACATACTGGCAAGCATGGGAACCAGGGTAGGGGGCAGGCCTGGTGAGGTTGTAGGGAGTCGCCCCAACTAGGCTGCGGCTCCCACTGGTTTACATGAAGGCCGAGCATGAAGCAGGTAGGATTGAGCAGGTAGGATTGAGCTGGACTACAACACCCATTGGTTTGCGTGGAAGACAAGACTGGAAACAGAACTGACCCAGCAACTGCAACGACCAGCATGTGCATGAGCTGATTGGGGCAACAGATTGTGCTGGACCCCGTACTGGCAAACTCACACAAGAATCATACCTGGAATCACCTCAGATGAAGTGTCTTCGGAGATCCCACCAACTGAACTGCTGATCTCAGAACCCCAACCATGAAGAGACTATGTCAGCCAGTGGATTCTGAATAGGTTTCATCGCAATTGGAACAGCAAGACTGGCAGCAATTCAGAACTGTTGAACTATCAAAACCACTTGAGCAGGACCCTCAGAGCATGCCTCACATCGGGGACCTGGGATGGGTGGGAGACTGGGTGGGGCTTTTCCCTTTGTTTCTCCCCTGACCCCAGATTCAGGGAAAAAATGATGATATTAGTGTGGAAACAATGGTATTACCCACTTTCCTGGAGCGCTTGACCCTTTGTACCTTAATTAACTAAGTAAGATTATGAAAAAGAAAAGAAAGAAATATCAGAACTAAAAAGTAAAACAGCCAAAATAAAAAATTTCACAAGTGTGTTGAACAAAGCAGACAGGAAAGAGTCTATAAATTTGGGATCAAAATAATAAAAAATAATTCAACCTGAACAAAAGGAATGAAATAAATGAAAAAATACATAAACTGGGGAGGGGGCTCAGTACCATGGCCAAGACACCACTCGGGAGGAAAAAGCTGAAACTGAAAGTGTGCCTGTGGAATGACATTTGAAAGTTTTGCAAGCTTGGCAAAAGTCTTAAGCCTACAGATTTATGAAGCCAAAGAAAACCCAGAGAACAAACCCAAAGAAATCAGAATTAGGACACATCAAATCACTGTAACAGTAAATATAATGTATTTTTCTTCTCAGGTTTTCTAAGTTATCTTTAGTAGTTATAGTGAAATTTTGAACAATAGTGATGTGGTTCTTACTGGGCACAGAGGAAATATTTAATATAATTATAAATAAAGGAGAGCAAAAGTAAGGAAAATAGGACCATCCCTGTCGATTTCACTAAACTGACTAAAAAAAAAAAACCCAGCCAATTATTACATATAGCTTAGATGTGAGAGTAGTTCAAACAGTTAATGAAAAAGATAGATTAAGTGATGAATTGATTTTGGCACAAAGACCACCCCCCCAAAGCCATGCCCCTTTTCCTTTCAGAATACACGCAGGCCTGAACTTTTCAACTTTATAGAACTTTTCTTCTATAATGAAATAGATTAGGCAATCACTAAAAAGATGTATGAAAATATTTGCTCAACACCCTATAGATAACTAAAACAGAATTCTAAAAGAGTGTTCAAGTAACCCGCAGAAAGGCAGGGAAGGGGCAGAGAAGGCAGGCAGGGGAAATGAGCCAAACACAAAAAGTAACAAAATGGCACACACTTAAAACCTAACAGATTATTATAATATATGTAAATGGCTCAGGACTTAAGACAGAGCATGGCAAAGTATATTTTTAATGATGCAATTATGTGCTATGCACAAACGGTTCGCTGAAAATATATGAGCAGGAAGAGTGGATAAGTCTGGACAGGAAATGACACATATCGGAATCCTGGACACTGTTTCAGGTACTGACCATGAGCCTTGGCCAAGCTGTCTCATCTCCCTGCATCTGTAGATCTGTACCATCCAGTGCATGGGCCAGTGCGATTGAAAATGAATTAGTAAGTATACGATGCATAAAGCAGTGACTACCCTATAATTGCCACTTGTAGTGTTTTTCTTGTAAACCAGAACTTATCTCTGGTGGCAGCCTTTTATGCATGTCTGCCCAATCTATTTGAACCCTTCACTTTCCATTTCCTCCTGCAGCTAGGTGTGCGCACTGAAGGAGGACTGCATTGGCAGACTTTAATCATTAGCGGACCAGCGCCTTGGCCTCTGGCCCCGGGGTTTGCGACCCTTTGAAGTGTTACCCTCCTCAGTCCTCATTAAACTTTCCCCAGCAGATGTCACCTCAGCAGCTTTTTTTTTTTTTTTTTTTTTTTTGAGGCTTTTGCGGATTGTGGCTCTGTGGTACTGATGAACACCGGAAGCACATGCTCTGACAGCACGCCTCTGCTGCACTGCCCAGCTGTTCTGTGTCTTGAGCTACTGCTTGTACTGGGACTGTTTTCTGCAGTGGAGAAAAACGCCACATTTGATTTTGCCCTGTGATTCATCCTTGCAGGAAGACTTAGTCCCTTTTCTAGCATCTTAACAATCATGTGAAGTCATTCCCTTTTCTTTCGTGCTTAATTTGCACGGAACATTATTCTTGGTTAGAGTTGAACCCTTTCCTCCTTAAAAAAAAATCCTTCCAGAAATTACATGTATTTTTCAATGTATACCACTAGCTTTCATATACCTGGATGTCTCAAATTGGATAATGTAAACGTAAAACCAGAAACTTGTACTGTCGAAGACATTATCACGCACACCTGTCTGTTGTCAAGACTTGCAAGCACCTGAGCACCGTGAGCTGCCCTCACCATGTGCTGATGTCACTAGCTCCCCTTGCAGGAATCCCACACGAAGGGGCTGAGATCCACTGCTCAGGCCTGCTCTGCAGGAACGCAGAACTGTCTGTACCTCCACCTCTGCCTCTCCTTGAAACCATGCTGAGCGCTCCTGCTGACTTTCCCAGTCTAATCTCAGCCATCAGTCTGCCCTGCAGGAAGCGAGTACAGTGCTGCATTCTTATTTTGTTTTATTTTTATTGGAAAGGCAGATTTATAGAGGAGGAGATACAGAGCTGAAAGATCTTCCGTCCTCTGGCTCACTCCCTAAGTGGCTACAAAGGCCAGAGCTAAGCTGGTCCAAAGGCTAGGAGCCAGGAACTTCTTTCAGGTCTCCCACACAGGTCCAGGTTCCCAAGGCTTTGGGCTGTCCTTTACTGTTTTCCAGGCCACAAGCATGGAGCTGGATGGTAAGTGGAGTACTTGGGACATGAACTGGTGCCCACATGGGATCCCGACCTATGCAAAGCAAAAATTTAGCCACTAGCCTGACGCTGGGCCCCAGTGGTGCATTCTTCGCTGGTGGCTTCTCCTCCCTCTTACTTGGAGCTTGCCCTGTGTTGCTCTCAAATGGAGTTTCTCAACAGTCCCATGATTCCAGTTTTGTTTCATTACAGAAACCAAACCAAAGACAGCCAGGATCTCAGAGCGCAGGACAGCACGCTCGCTTCAAGTCTTTTCTGACTTGGCCCAGCTATGATGTTTCCACTCCTCCAGGGCTTCCTTTGGGAGCAAGTGGATCTGTTTCACTTCCATTTCCCCACTTGCATCAGCCCAACTCACCTTTAAAGAAATGCCAAAGTATCAATGATAGTCTTAGTTCTAGGAAAAAATATTAAAATTTGTATGGAAACACCAGAGACCCCAAATAGCTAAAACAATCTTAAACAATATTAAAAACAAAAGCGCCAGAGACATCACAATACCAGATTTAAAGACATATTACAGGATGGTAATAGTACAGTCTGGACCTGGCACTGCTGTTTTCAGTTGATGACATTTACGATGAGTAACTTCAAAGAGAAGAACCAAGGCCTCACTGGCAGCGTCCCGACCTTGCCCACTCGAGTGAGCTTTCCCCTCCCCTGCCTCGCCCGCTCACTCCGACTTTCTCAGTCTATCTCTTGAATAAACAATATGCTTTCAACTTTTGTTGCTGGCTCTCAAAGACAACAGATAGCAGGAGTGGATTCCAACTTTTCAAAAATTACAAATTACACTCGCTCACACACACACACACACACACACACACACACACACACACACACACACACTTGGAACTGAGCATTAATGAGCCCCTCCCCCACTAAGTCTACCTGCTTTTCCCGCCCCCTTTGGTTCCTTGGTCAGCTTTGATAGCACCTGTCTTACTGGCAGCTGTTTTTATATTATCCTATAAACTGTCATGAGTGCTAATCTGCAACCACTCGGCTTCATAACTTAATGGGGAACATGGATGACATCTGACATGTCTACTGCGTTTTCAGTTTACTTACTGAAAGCTTCTAGCTTCACTATTTCTCAAAATAATGTCCCAAATGAGGCATTGTTTCCACATAGATCAACAGATCAAAGCTCAGAGGACCACACTGCTGTTGCTGTTGAAAAACGAAAAAAAAAGTCCCTGTCTAGAACGCAGCCAAACTGGGAACACCCGAGAGCTGTTATTACAGAGCACAAGCCAAAGGGAAAATACCAACCTTGAAACACAGACATTAGCAAATTTAGTCCACACACAGAACACAGCCATTTTTTGTTATTTTAATATGCAAATTTAAGCAACTACCTCACAACATCACCTCTGCTAAAGCTTTGCATTTATCAGCAAGATCTCTGACAAAATTACTGCATCACAGGTAAATACATAGGACCATATTTTATGTGTTGATCTTTGGCACAGGTCAAGTTGGAGAATCTCAAAAGGCAATAAAATGTTTTGCACATTCTTTTAATCTTTACATCAAAATATAAGGCTGCAAAAAGGCAAGCTGAAATTTTAGGTTATGTGGAACAGTTTTAATAAAGAGTTTTACATACAGTACCTTACATATAGAACAGTGTGTTTGCAAATTTAAATAATATCTGAATGTACAGTGGCATGTATTCTTATCAAAGATAAATTCAAGTTTACTGTCTATCAGTTCTAAAATGCATTTATACAGATTGCTAGAACTGATAAACAGAACGAGGCGTAAAATATTCAAGTGTTATAAGTCACCAAGTAGCCTCCTCATACCAGTCCTTTTTCCCCCCTTAAAAAAATTCAAAACCTGTACATACATTTTTAAATTTTAAAAAGTCTGTTAAAAGGTAACATTTCATGTTAACCACCAATTCATATAGTCTATAGTAATAAAACTAGATATGTGTAATATAAATATGTGTCGCTATGTACATCTGTACGTTATGTGTCTGTTTATAACAAGCACATACACTTCGCACGTCTGCGGAGGGAGCCCTGGGGCGCACAAACTCATGGGGGCTGGGCAAACAGTAGGACCTCGGCTCAAAGTCCAACAAGAGCTAAGACAGCAACTTCGTTGCCTTTGGTTTCAGAAAGTTGTCCATGTGTAATCAAAGCTAAAAGTTTTGAGTGTGCATGTATTTTTTAAAAATAAAATTCATCTTCAGAAATGCAGCTTTTCCAGTATTCTGCTAGTAGCAGTTCAAAGTCCACGGCCGCACACGACTCTGATATTCCTGTCACTCCTCATCCCAGCTGAGGTTATTTACAAGTTTTTGTTTTTTTCTTTTTTATGAAGGCAAATACCAAGCATATTCAGGGTTAAACTGTATGTTGCATCCTGAATACTGTCATCCAGCTATCTTCTAGTAGCAATATGTGTTGGTCTTACACGGGCTGATGATGTTGCAGAAAACGGGGGGTGAGAGAACCCTCAATGTTTACAATCCTCTTCCTAGCAGGTTCGTTAACATTTGGCACATCAGACCCATTGCAAGGCAGTTTATTTCTAGAGAGATTAATGCCTGCAATAAATTCCAATTATTTGGTGTTTTTCAAATACGTTCATACTGAAGTAAGAGCGTCATAATTTTTTCTCCAGAAGTGAGACTTCTTCTGTCAGTTTTCTGATTAAGGACATTCATCATCCAAGAACTAGCTCATGATCCTCTAGAAGCTTAACAGCTCAAACTTCCGCACAGCTGGATCCACTGCTGAGAAGACAGTTCTTAGAACAACCTTGTGGAACTCTCCAGAATTTCAATTTCCTTTACAACTGTGTTTTTGGCCAAATGCTGGCTTATAAGCATGACTCCTACTTAAATCCATATAAGTATACCATACTTCTTTCTATGGGTATCTTGAGCTTCACGTAAAATACTCAAAAATCCTGCCAATCTGATTAATTCCCCAGCATAGATGACACTCTCCTTGAGACGCATCGCCACCTGCAGTCTGCTCAGGGTGTTCTGACAGAAGCTTCCTTGAGAAAGTTGCACTTCGCTTTGTTTTTCCAAGGTGCCATCAAGGATGTCACAAGGCAGTAAATCACCAAACATCACTAAGCTTTTTAATTGTCCACTTCCTCACGTGGACAGTAAGAGAGGCTCACCTAAAGGGACCCATATCTTCTCATTAGTATCCACCACTGTCACACAGAGCAGAGGGTTGCTATTCGCTGTACTTTTCCCATGTCAATTAGGAGCTGTTTTATGTGGCGCTTAAGTTGGGGTAGTCTTGCCAGAGGATCTGGTGGCTCCAATTCCCCTGTGAAATCAAGCCAGCTTTCCAGAACTGAAGAGAGAAGAGAACAAATCCAAATGACAGTGGGAAGCAGAGTCAGAAAATGGTAAAAGGACGGGAAAGTGACGGAGCTGATGGCCCAACTCTGTCTTTACACTCGAGTCATCCGTAGTAAGTAAAGAAACCTTTATGTCTCATCAAGCAAAATTCTAGTCCTTTTTGGGAGATGTGACCTGTCTAGCTCATTTTCTCCTCTGTATGTATGCTAGTTACATTTTAAATATCACTTTTACTATTTTTCTGGAAAAGGAAACAATGGTTACTCAGTCCCTCACGTGGAGAGTAAGAGTGGTTCACCTAAAGGGACCCTACTCTTCTCAAGTTTTCACCACCATCGTAAGAGCAGAGTTACAGCTATTTGCTGTGCTTTTCCCATGTCAATTGTATTCCACAATCGTTTGCTTTTTCTGCTAAAGCTTTTGATCAATTTATTCTTAAACCATCTATCTCTAGCACATGGAAACTAAATTTAGCTGTTCTAACCATCTGCTTAAAAAAATAACCCACAGGAGTTCACTCTAACAAAGGAAAGGTAGTGATAACTGCTGTGTCCTTTTCAATCTCATCATCTCACTACTTTTTAGAAAATGTTTCTAGACAGTTCTATATTTTAGTCAGAAGGGCATTGGCTACATTCTACATTTTAAAAACTAATGCTTTCTTTGGAAATCTACCCATAAATAGAACCGTGTTCAAGCCACATTGCTCTTTCTTCAAAGAATGCATGCTACACATGAAGTCTACATTTAGCTTGTAACCAGAGGACACCTAGTGAGCTTCCATTCGCCCTCACTGATCTCAGGGAAACTCAAAGGCAAAGGGTCTCATTCCGGGCAGTGCAGAGGTATTACACACTTTCAGAATTGCAAAATGAACCCAAGGGGTGGGGGCCGGGGGAGTGCAGGCTCTGAGGCCAGGAGAACAAAGAGAAGCCAGAGACCATGAGAAAGAGCACTAGGCGAGGCGTCAGAGCAGCCGGATTACTCTTAACTGTGCGATGATGTGTACTACATCCTCTACTTTCCAAACTTCCTTTATAAGGACAAAATCAAGATGTAAGATATATAACAAAAAGTAATTGAAAATCTTTATGCAAATCCAAAGTTTATCTACTTTTTCTTCTAGGAATTTGTTTTGTTAATTTCACTTAAGCACTAACCAAAGCTAAAACAAATATTCAAAATGTTTTTCTTCTCACATTTCAAATATGTATAAATTTCTCATGCTGATTTAAAGAAACAATATAGTTCAAGAAAAAAAAATACTCCATTAGTGTTCTCTATCAAGCCTGGTAGAGGGATGGTTCAATAACCATGTGAATAAAAAACCCAACCACATAACATAGCACCCTGTTTGAGCATCTTGGCCTTAAAGACACCAGAATGTTAAGCAGCATGTCAAGAGAGAAATGAGGCTCCAGCAGTCTGTACTTTCCATTTCCTACAGCGTTTTAAATCACCTCTTCCTAACAGCAGACATACTACAGGTGCATTTTAGTTCTGAACTTACCATCAACTTCTCTTTCTATTAGGTCCATCCTACTGGTGACTTCATTCTGCACGTTTTCTATGTGTGTCAGGAGGTTGAGCTGCCACTGAAGGTGGGAGGCGCGTGGGTCTTCAGTGCCCTTTTTATCGTTATAAACAAATACCATATTCCCTTCAGCTGGATTCTTCTTCAAAATACCATTGAAAAAAAAAAAACCACAAAGAATTGAATAAAATGCAATGTCATAAGTATGGGGAAATTACATTAAAAGCCACACCCACCAACAATGGTCAGAGAAACCCTGTCTGACTCGTAGGGTAAACAGAGGTGCTGGGTCACGATCACATGGCACCTGGGGCTAACACAACGTGCCAAGGGGAGAGGGTTCCACAAAATGAGCCAAGGAGACAAAGTCACTCAGTGCATTCCACAATGAGAATGACACATTGTGTAGATTGGCCCCATCTTCAACTAATCCCAAGATGACATACCTGGAACCAGGGCAAAGCAATGACGGAAAAACAGACAAAATTGTCAAAGATCAGTAAGAAGTCTCCAACTGCAGCCTGGGCTTTACTGCCGCGATTCCGTCACGAGCCGAGGGGAAGGCAAGTAACTCAAAACCGCCAGCGGGCCAAAGAGCTGGGGCCAGCATGCGCATGTGCACACACAAGTAACACATACCCAAAGAGCTGGGGCCGGCGTGCGCATGTGCACACACTAACATACCCAAAGAGCTGGGGCCGGTGTGCGCATGTGCACACACGTAACACATACCCAAAGAGCTGGGGCCGGTGTGCGCATGTGCACACACACGTAACATACCCAAAGAGCTGGGGCCGGCGTGCACATGTGCACACACGTAACACACACCCAAAGAGCTGGGGCCGGCGTGCGCATGTGCACACACTAACATACCCAAAGAGCTGGGGCTGGCGTGCGCATGTGCACACACGTAACACATACCCAAAGAGCTGGGGCCGGCGTGCGCATGTGCACACACACGTAACATACCCAAAGAGCTGGGGCCGGCGTGCACATGTGCACACACTAACATACCCAAAGAGCTGGGGCCGGCGTGCACATGTGCACACACACGTAACACATACCCAAAGAGCTGGGGCCGGTGTGCGCATGTGCACACACTAACATACCCAAAGAGCTGGGGCCGGCGTGCACATGTGCACACACACGTAACACATACCCAAAGAGCTGGGGCCGGAGTGCGCATGTGCACACACACACGTAACACATACCCAAAGAGCTGGGGCCGGCGTGCGCATGTGCACACACGTAACACATACCCAAAGAGCTGGGGCCGGCGTGCGCATGTGCACACACACGTAACACATACCCAAAGAGCTGGGGCCGGAGTGCGCATGTGCACACACACACGTAACACATACCCAAAGAGCTGGGGCCGGAGTGCGCATGTGCACACACGTAACACACACCCAAAGAGCTGGGGCCGGCGTGCGCATGTGCACACACGTAACATACCCTAAATCTGGACTTGGAGTCGCTAGTAACAATTCATTTTACGTGAGGAATATTAATTTGCCAAAAACTAATTTACTACAGGTTTCATGAAATATACATTTTTAAAGTAATAGCATACATTTACATGGTTACTTTATAAGGAAATCAGAAATAAAGACCCAGTGTGAAACTGGCTTTGCTAATTGAAAGATCACTAAAAAATGATGTTACAAAATCTTTAAGGTGACCTCAGTGAGTAGGAAAGTAGTTTATAAAATTCCTCTGTGCAAAAAGAGCCGTAGGATTTCAGTTACTGCATAGTGGAACGACACGCACTTAGAAATGTGCTAATGGGGGCAGACAGTGAGAGGGGCAGGCTTTCTGTGAAACACATGTAAGAGACAAACCGTTTCTCCCATAAGTACTTTCATTATCACACGGGCACATCCTCATTTCGATGCAATGTGGCTCCTTTGGGGCGAGGCTGGGGTGGCGACACTGAGTGTAGTTATTAAACATTTGCTAGGGTAACAGTAATTCTGAATTATTACAAATGTGAATGAGGGGATAACTAAATATTTCCACTGCCAGCGTTTTCCTATAGCGAAAACAAAGTCTTCTCCTTTACAAAATAATATCAATTTGAGAATGTAGGTTGTAATTGACAAAATTTTCTTGTGTTAGTCTATCACATGTTCCAAACAAAGGGAAAATGAACCAGCTTTACCTTTTCAGACAATCTATGCACTTTCGCTGAGAATTTTATACGGTTTTTCTCTCCCATGTGGAAATCTTGCTCCTCGTCAAAACTACTAACATCATCATCATCTGAGCTCCCAGGGTCTACGTGAGCTCTGCAGTCCTGGCCAAAACTCTGTGGCTTTTGGTAGCTGTGCTCACTTGTAATGTAAGTCCCCTCGATCTTTAGGGGCAGGCGAGCAGGTTCTCTGTGGTTCTCAACAGGTTTCTTCTCTTCTGGAGTCACCACGTCTCGCGCTGCTCCCTTTTTCTCTGCCAGGGCTTCATCTTGGTCTTTGTGCTTCCCGGAACACGCCCAGAGCTGAAGGTCAGGATGATGCTTGTTCCTTCAAGCAAAGGGGGAGAAACCGCAGTTCACAAAAAGCACCAAGTGACACAATCAGGCTGGAGGAGGGCAGAAATCAGACAGCAGCAAGGCCTGGGCACTTCTCAAGTGTAAAGACACAGTGCTCAGAAAAGCAATACTGAACTTAATTCTGCTGATGGTTCACATAATCATTTGATACGTTTTTCTTTTTCTATGATCTTTATTGCTTTTTTTTCATTGTATGATATGGAAAACTTGTGCAAATTTTATTTTAAAACATTTCTTTAATCACAAAAGAATAGGAGCTCATATTACAGGAAAAAAATCCAATTTCACATGTCCACAAAGTAAAAATCTCTTTCATTATGGCAGTTATAACTGAGGGACAATTTCTCAGACATTTTCTATATACATGACACAATTTTTAAATGGGAAACCATTCTCTCTCTCTCTTGCTCTATTCTTCCCCCCTCAAACATATCTCCTCTGGGCATTTTTCCACTTCAGCATATGGATCTCCCTTCTCCTACTAATTACCCACGTAGTCTAGCCATACAACAGGCCTGACTTCCGGCCAAGTCCAGGAAACCCACCACTATTGACCAGGGAGTGGGAGAGGAAGAATGAGTTAGTTCACGTATGTCTTCACAGACAGGTGGGCCCATTTCCGTCAGGTGGGCAGACAGGTGGGCTCATTTCCGTCAGGTGGGCAGACAGGTGGGCTCATTTCCATCAGGTGGGCAGACAGGTGGGCCCCTTTTCACACGTGGAATTGCTGGATCACACATGTGCTTTTACTCTGAAGGATCCTGTCCAAGTTCAGTATTACGATGCTCATTTACGCATGCCCTCACGGATCTGTGAGCAAGTGTTTTTGGATCATTCCTGTGGCAATCAGCACTGTGCATTAAGTCAATCAGCAATCACGGCACAGCACTTACGGGAGAGGAGGACATCTGAAGGCATGGTCCCCTCAAAAGGCTCAATAATGCTTGTGAGCTAATGATTCCAAATTAAGTCAATTCAGAAGTCAGAATATTCTTCAGATAATACCCAACTAATGTTTCTCAAGTTATAAATTTCATTTTTTGGATGCTAGAGACATTCAAACAAAGCTAAAATTCCCAGTGGAGGAGAGGCAGAGCAGAAGGAAAGCTGACTGCAGGGCTCACGGCCTGCTGTGACCTGGAGAAGCTCGGACAGGTTAGGCCATCTCCGTGCTTGGGCACGTATCCGTAAGAGGAGGGCAGATGTTCTGCCAGGTCTATGGCAAACAGTGAAACAGCATACGGAAGCCTCCTTTTCTGGCATGAATAGGTTTTCAATACATAGTAGGTAACGAGATAATAATCACTACTACTATCAGAAGCATTAAAATAAAGAAGGCTTAGAGAGGTTCAGGAGGCAGACATGACCAAGTTAAAATCCTGCCAATAAATTTACACTGAACCAAGGAGAACCAAGCTGTTTTTAATGGTTTAATCAACTTTTCCCTTCTTTGAGTCTTGGCATTTATGTAGTCCTTTAACAAAGAAATACATGATGTGTGATACATATATACACACATACACATGGAGCAAATTTCACTTAAGTTACTAAGTATTTACACTGTATACCAGGGGATAAATTAAGACAGACGTTCTACTTCAAAGAACTAAGGCTGGGGAGACAGATGTAAGAAAATTAAGGACACCAAAGTGCATACATGGAGTTTGCTAAGTAAGGTTATAGTCATTTCCAGATGGGCAGATAATCATGAAAAGGCATCTGCTAGATAGGCGGATATTCTGGGCACAAGTAAAGGCCTAGGCGTGCAAAAGCATGGTCATCAGCAAGTAAGGTCTGACTGGTACTGCTCAAACAATCTGCGATAAAAGCCTAGGAGAGGGAAGGCATAGCCACAAGATGGCCAAGAGAATCACACATTATCAAGGAGGGCCTCAGAGAGCAAGCTGAAGAACTCTGTGCTAGCTGGGAAACAGGAAGACAGGTGCATGAGGCTGAAAGATGCCACTCCTCCTATCTTCCAGTAAGATCACAATGACAACAGTAAGGAGGGCACAGCAAGAGAACAAGACAGCTGCATCAGAATTAAAAGGCATGGCCATTGCCCAAATGAAATATAACTGGCTGAACAGTATCAGTAAGACAAGGAGGAATGGATTGGACAATTCAAAGGAACTACTGTGGAATCATGGCGGGGACCCAGGGAAGGGCATGGGAGGCGGGGAAGGAGAACGCTTCCACCTAAGACAAGCGAATCCAGATACAAACATGCTTGTGGTGAACCAGTTTGAGTTTTTATAGGAAACATGGATGTTGTCTGTTCTTTTAAGGAGGAGTAGAGCTAGACATTAGAGAACTTTAATAATATCTGACAATATTTTGGGAAACAGACATTGGAATTACCACACAGCTTGGACTCATAGCTGCTCCCCTCTAAATCAATCTTAAGGAAACTGAAAAGCATAAAATATACATAAAAATACATGTATTCTACCTAGAATCTATTTCACTTTGACAGCATTCCTGAAGGATTATATAAACATAAGGCTCACCACATCAATTGCACTAAACTTTGCACATATGGTGAGTGTGTAAAACCTGTTAAATATCAAACGCTGTGTCCACCTTTTCCGCATTTACCTGATACAGGCCAGCAAGCAGCTGGCGACTTACAACTCTATTAATCTTTATTTTCTAAAATTAAATTTTATTCTCCCTTACACAAAGTGCTACTACCGGCAGGGGGGGAGGGGGGAGTTCACTGTAGTGGCTCAACTGGTTAATCCTCCACCTCTGAGTGTGGGCCTCCCACATGAGCACCAGTCTGTGTCCCAGGTGCCCCACTTTCCATCTAGCTCCCTGCCTGTGGCCTGGGAAAGGAGCAGTGGATGGGCCAAAGCCTTTAGACCCTGTACCCACGTGGGAGATCCAGAAAAAGCTCCTGGCCCTTGGCTCTGGATCAGCTCATCTCCTGCTATTGCAGCCATTTGGGGAGTGACCCAGCGGATGGAAGCTCTTTCTCTGTGCCTTTTCTTCTCTCTGTCGGTCTGCCTTTCCAATAAAAATAATCTTAAAAAAAGAGTACCATTCTGAACCTTCAATGGGTCGCAGGTTTTTGCTGTTGTTAATTGATTCTTCTTTGAGGAAGTGTTTATTAATAAGTATGCTAAAGCCTGACCCTCCTGTCATCACCATCACTTACTTTAGAATGCCAATCTTGAGCTGCAACCCATGCAGCACTTCCGTAACACCATAGACGTCAGCGAGCAGATGGTGTGTGGATACGATCTTCTTAGCATTGAGATGAGAGTAATTTTCTTTCAGAAATGACAGCCCACACATTCTCCCATTATTCAACCAATCCTTATCATAGCGATATTTTGCACTCCACCTCTGACCTGCAGATGAAGTTAATGTCAGTCACCAAGGGTCCCTTTTTCAGACATCGCTGAGACAGCAGCCCTGCTGAGGTCATGCTGAGAGCAAGGCGGCGCTCACCCTGGGAGCAGATGCACAGAACTCCCAGGACCTGGTACTAGAATGCCCTTGGCATTCCCGCCCACCAGAGGAGAAATTACTAAGGATGTGGTGGCAGGTCCCAAAGGGGGCTTTTCGCAGATGGTCTTGACCCTCTGTGCGGCATGCACCTGCTCTATAACATGATCACAGTTGGAAAGAAACTAGACAGAGGTTCTTGTTTCTCTGAGCTAACCTTGATTTCTACTAGATGAGACAAAGAGTTCTGCGGGAGTGAACAGGGATACTTCCCTCAAGTCTGTGACCTCACAACATCCGATATCATCTTCAATCCTAGACACTTACACAAGTTGGATCCTACTCAAATGACACACTCATACATCTGCATTCTCTGCTACAGCGTGACAGCTGAAAGCAGAGGTGAAAGCAATCATGGTATCGGTGCTTGGCAAACAGAAAATACCGAATGAATGCTGCTGAATGAACAGCAAGCGTACACATGTACTGTCTGAATACAATGACTAACAGACATCTGTCCCCCAGTAAATGCTGGTGTATGTACAAATAACTGTCAATACCAGATAGGTCTGAATAATTCTCTTATCCTGATTTGTTGTTCCCCCTTTTCTTTCTTTTTTATAGACACGGAAATAATTCACTTGTCTTCTGAGAGTGCATAAGTTTCTGCCTCTAAGGCAGAAACTGTACCAAATATGCAGAGAAGTCTACATAAAGACCATCTTGTATGCAGAAAAGCAAAAATGAGCACAGTGGATAGCGAATCCAACGATGGGCTCCCTCTCAGGTGGCACCCCCAGTGCCACCCCTCTGCTCAGGCATGAAATGTCTGCTCTGTGCCTCGGGGGCAACTAAAGTGACTAACAGTGATGATCCGAGGCCCCGCTGGTGCTGTGGTCAGCTGGACACACAGCCCCGCCACGTCAGGAGGGCCAGCACAGCACACAGGCCCACAAGGCAGCAGACTGAAGCTGAGCTGGAAATGAGTGGCAGCAGACAAAGGCTCATTTCGCCAGAGGAAGCAGTGCCTCTGCAGTGCCTCTGCCCTTGAAGAAGGCATGGTGCTGATACTTCCGCACTGGTGCGTATGTCTAAGGAGGTAACAAGGAAGACGGCAGTCTAACAAATGGTGATGGCTATTTTAAAGTCTGCCTTTGGCAGCTGAGTGGAACTGACCAAGAAGTGACGATGTTTGAAACAACACATCTGCTCTGGACTAGGCCCTGGGTGCTCAGGCATCCCGGCCTGCGCAGCGAGGGCAGCCTTACCCGGAGGGTCTCGGCAGATGTAACAGCTGTACTGCTCCGGAATGCTCTCCTCCAGCAGCCCCATGCACACGCTGTGCTGCCAGCACAGGCACTCTTCACACTGCCAGGAAACAGAGGAGCGCTCACAGTGCTAGCATCATGGCAACGCCTCGGAACACAAACACCCTTCTCATAGTCAGCCACTAGGGCTTCTTGCCATTACTAGCTTAATGTTTCTCTGACATAAAAATAAGGAGCTATAACTTAACATGAATCTGACTTTTGAAATAGTGAACTATTTCAAGAATTTCCTGGAGCCAGTGTTGTGGCATAGTAGGGAAAGCTGCCACCTGCAGTGCCAGTATCCTTTGTGGGTGCCAGTTTGAGACCCTGCTAATGTGCCTGGGAAAACAACAGAAAATGGCCCAGTGTGGGGGAGATCCAGAGGAAGCTCCAGACTTCTGGCTTCAGTCCTGATTCTGTAGCCCTGGCTGCTACAGCCATTTGGGAGTGAACCAGTGAAAGGAAGATGGGCTCTGTCTATCTCTTACTTTCAAATCAATCAATAAATATTTTATTGATTGATCAAAAATATTTTGTTGTACCTACCAAAGTATTTTCTGATAAACTCATCCTCGAATGAATATAATAACATCTAGAGAAACTTTTGCAAGCTGTGGCTGGGGGAGGGCTGCCTTTACAATTACAGCATACCTACACATTCTTTACAAAGGCTTGGCAAGTTCAACCATGGGCTCCCTCTCAGACAGCCACCCCCTGTGCCACCCCTCTGCTCAGGATCTGTGTGCTCTGTGCCTCGGGAGCAACTGAAGTGACCAAGGGTGATGATTTGCAGTGAGCTGGATGCAGCCCTACCGTGTCAGGAGGAGGGCCAGCATGGAACAGATTTCTTTTTAAAGCAACTTTATGGGAGAGCTTGTAGCAATGACCCTTTTAAAACTACCTGTGCAGCACAAGTTAAAAATCTGTGGCTCATTTACTTGAAAATATCATTGTAAAGGATGAAAAAATACAAGGAATTTCTAGTGGTGTCACTGCTCTAATTAGCATCCTCTGTTTTTCACGTGCACCCACAGAGGAGGGATGCTGCTGCCCTTTCCTCTGAAAGAATCCTTCCTGGAGGAAAAGGCTGTTGCCCTCACAGTAAAGTCTTCCACTCTTTCTAGGGAATATCAGAAACTTGTGCTTCTATTTTTGCTCACTAAAGGGTGACTACACTTGCAGCACGTGAGCCATGAAGCTTGACCGACAGTAAAGAGACCGTTGTCATGCTCTAGTCTTCCCTGTGGTCCTTCCAAGGAGCCTCAGCACGCAGGCCTAGTCACTCACCAGGACCGGGGCAAGTGACCCAAACAAGAAAACCATCTCCTGTCACGCAGAAATTTCCCAACAGTTACCACTGGTACATGACAGATGACAACATGTCAGAACCTCTCTAGGCACCTGGAGTGACTAACGCAGCCCTATTAAGGAGGGATGGTCACCAGTTACCTGAATCATGAAGCCGTTTTCCTCATCCATTTCACAAATGCACCGCACAATTTCATTAAGAGCATCATCTTCATCCTGAGATTCCTCAAAGTTGGTTGAATCCAAGTCCTGATTGTACTCATCTCCACTCAGAAGTAAACTCTCCGTGGAAGAATCATCCAGGAATTCCACGTCGGATAAGTCTACAATACATACAAAAAACACACTCGGCACTCTCTCCCCACCTCTTTTTAATCTCCTTTCCCAAAAGAAATAAGCTGTGGAAAGAGATTTTAAGTTTTTAAGCATTTAAAAAGAGGAGCAAATAAATGGAAAAGACAGTGTCTGTTTCTGGCAAAGGCATCACTTTTTCCTAAAGCTTCAGTGATTACGATTGGCTTATCTCCTAATGTAGACAGTGTTATTAGTAGCAGAAAATCTCCCTCTCGTCCTCATCCTCACAGAAACTATGGTTAAACCTGTATTGATTTTTTGCATTTGAATAAACTCTACACTTTCCTAAACACTATCCATTTTGATTATTTTCATAGCTATACTGCATTATTATGCTTCAAAAGTTTCATGCAACAAAATCAAAAAATAAGCTTATTTCAGTGCAAGAAACTTATGAAATTAATGCACAGTTCTTTGGCAAGAGCTCTTTCCATAAACTTCCTGCACACTTCTGTAGAATCTGGTATCAACCATGCAAGGCACTGGCAAGAAAGGCAGAGATGGGAAGAGAACCATCCATCAGATCCTTGTGTTTTCCCAAAGTGAGGACCAACCCCTCAGGGTTCACTCCTGGCTCCAGGATCTGTAAGCAGGAATGTGCTCCTCAGGCCACTGCCCTCGGCATCAGGAGCTGGAGGCCTCCCGTGGGCAGCAGGCTGCCCATCACAGCACCGGGAAGAGGCAGGTCTGCAACACCTTCCCCCACGAGCAGTGTGGTACCCAGCTCCAACACAGTGCTCTTTACAAGCTGCATGGTTTCTGGTCTCTGTTGGGGCTTAGCACCTGCCTGTATATAAATCACACCGTCACAGACTTGTGGTTATAGATGGTATGTGAACAGAAACTCAGTGTGCTGTATTGCTTTCTGCTAACAAAGGGATACAGCACACCTGGGCTGGGTGAGTGCAGGTCAGTATGCTGCTTACTCTGTTCTAAGAACTGGAAGAAAGGAGCCAGAAGGGTCTGAACACAAAGACAAGACATGGGAATGCAAATGTAGATGGCTGGGTGCAGCCAGTTTAAGCTCTGCCAACGTGTTGAAAAGTAGTACTGTGTCGCCGTAACAATGTGCCAAATACTAACCTAAGATTTAAAAATAAATTTTAAAAAATAATACAAAATGTGTAAGAAATTCAAAGCACATGTTGAAGACTATGACAAATGTTTGGCAGAAGGAGTTTAGGCCAATGTTAACTAGTCTTTAAAGTGACCCCTGTGCCTGCTGACTACAAAGGGTGGGTAACAGTAACTGTTTGCTAAGCTGGTAGTTAAGGATATAAAAATACCTTCAGATGGAAAATACCAGGAAAGCACTACAGAGCAGGCCAAGACTAACGCCCTCATCTCCCCTCGCATTCAGCAAGCCAAGTTTCTCTAAGCGGATTGAAAAGTAGGAGAAGCTCCCAATGTTCAGATTTTTGTGTCGTCTCATGCCCCAACTTTTAAACTGTGTCCTGCTCAAACACGCACTCAAGAAAGCACATTTTATTCTGATTTCTACATTTAGGAATCCTGCTTTGTTTGAACCAAGGTACTGCAACACCTACTTTCACCACTAAGATCCACAGACAGAATGGCCCGTGGGTACTGATAGGTTGTAGTTTTCTCCATGAACACGCTGCGTGGAGCCAGAGAATTCCCAGATCGAGTGAGTGGAGAAGAGCACCTTTCCAAAAATTCCAGCGAGCTATCTTCATAGTCTGAGTAGTCTGCAACAGAAGACATACCAAAAAATATTACTCAAGTCACAGGTGAGCGTTCTGGGCTTCTCCGAAAGCAACGAAGGCGACGTCTTTCAGGACACAGCACCATCACACCGCCGTTTTCTCAGCCATCCCTGGCTATATTACATATCTGTTACACCGGTTCTGGCAAGAACACTTGGAAACCAGTATATCCAGGTGTATACACACATGAACAATCACCGGATTCTACTCTTACCAGTCAACTCTCAGCCAGAAATGAAAAATGAGTTTCCAAATTTTCTTTTCCATTATAATCACAATCTAGCCTATAGCAATAGGTGTAAGATGAAACTAAACTTTTTCCTTTGCCATTTATAAAAAGGCTAGGGTGACAACATCCAAATCAGGTTTTTAAGTGTCATCCTAATGAGAAACCTCAGAATCAGAATCCCAACCATTTGTTCATTGCTCATTGCTAACTACAATATTTTCTGCCTTTGTAATTTCTGTTTTGCCTGCTAAGCTAAGAAACTGTGTGAGCTCGCAGGCCTAACGGTCTGCATACAAGACACGATGACAGAGCATTCCTCAAGGTAAAGACCCCGGTGTGCCTTTTAGATAAGACTTGCTCATCCTTAGTATGCCCCCATAGCTGTTGCCCCGTGGCTTCCCGCCACTTGGTTTAGCCCTCCAATTTGAAATGTTTGCTGCATCAATAGAAACCTGCCAATTTTCTCTTTTTAAAAGTTAACTGTTAAATTGACCAATCATGATTGTGGGATTGTGTGGAACTGGCCTGAAGTGTATAAAAACCCTGTGCTGTCCAAACTCGGGGCAGCCCAGCCCCAGTCCCGCTGGCCGGGGACGGGGAGCCCAGGCTGGCCTGAGTAACCCACCCTTATGCATTTGCATCATCTTCGGGTTCTTGGGGATCTCAAAATGTGGGCACAACACTAACACAATAAAAACCCATTCAAAGGTTCTAAGACGGAACAGCATGTGATACAAGTCCAGTTTCATTTGCCAAAGATCACTCCACTGTGGAATAGAGGATGGGGTGCAGGGAGACATCCGTCAGAGTGGGGAGAGCACGGAAGTGGAGCAGCAGTCCAGGCAGGCAGTGCTCGTGGTGTGGGCTGCAATGATGGCGACTGAGGAGCAGACTCAGTGAGGAGACTGAGGAGGAAGATGCAGTGAGGTTAGAGCTGGGAGGCACACAGGGAGATGGTGTCATCAAGTCTTCACATCCAGTCCCTGCTGGAGCAGTGAGGTGACTTGAGATGGGCTGAACAGTGGAAGGTTCAAGGAACAGAAAAAGAAAATGAACTGGAGGAGGGCTTTTTAAGGCGAATCAGACACATCTCCCACATGAATCTAAAGAAGCGGAGTGTTGGGTGGGGATGTTGAGCAGCAACAAGCCGTTAAGCGTGCAGAAAAACATTGCTGCTATTTACATAGAGGCAAAAGGAGAGGTGGTGAAGAGAAGATGTGTAAGTTCCCACCTGACAGCACAAATTTCCTCAACTGAGTGTGGAGCCTTCCATGTCAACAGCAGATGCGAGAGGTGGAAGAGTGAAAACTATCCAGCAAATGCAGGGAATGGAAAAGCAAGATCATTAAGAAAAGCAGTAATAACTCCGGCCCTTCCTGGTTATCTACTTTAACTTGGCTTTGTCACAGGCAGAATACCACTCTCCTCATCATGATGAGGTCCTAATCCCTGAAATCTACAAATGTTTCACATTGTGTGGCACAGGGGAATTAAGGTGGCAGATGGAATGAAGGGCGCCTCCCCAGGATCCCAGTGGTCCTCACACGTGAAAGGGAATAGTTGTTCAGACTCATGGCTACACACTGCAGGATCAGGCTGACATTTCTGGCTCTGCTTTATGACATGAGCTGCCACGCTTCCTACCACAATAGGCCCTGGGAAAAGGAAGAACATGGCAAAGAACAGGGTCCCTGCCACCAGCGTGGGACCCTAGACTGCATTCTGGTTCCCTGCTTTGTCTCTGGCCAAAGCATTAACTACTGCATGCATTTGTGGACTGAACAGCAGTTGGGAGTATGTGCTTTTTTATATAATTATTAACTTCTGAAAAGCTTTTTTTTTGGTTACATTTTTTAAGTGAAGGAGGGAGGCAAAACAGTGTAGGAGAAAGCAGCATTAGAAAGATGTGACTGACTGTGGCTAGCTTTATAAATCACAGGAGAATATCAGCCAAGAGACGTGACAGGCTCTAGAACCTACAAGAGCATCACTGCTCCCTAGAACTTTCCGAATGGAATACAGACAAGCAGATACCCTGATTTCAGCCCAGCAGAACCTGTTTTGGAATTCCAACTTCCACAAATTTTAGATAATAAAGGTGTGCTTTTAAACTCAATGGCATGTAGTAATGTATAACAGCAGCGGCGTGAAACATCATGAACACTGAGGGCTACTATACACCACCCACAATCTAAAGCACTGTGTATGTATGGGGGCTCCTTAAAAAGCTCATGGGAAATCAATCTAACAGGCAGTTTTGGGAGGGGTGTTTGGTGAAGATGCTTCCAGGGAAGCAAATGAGCACTAGCTGAACAAACGGCTTCCTCCCTGTCCCACAGAGATCTCCTTCCTTGATCGCTCCAACTTCTCCGGATTTTAAACAGGCTTTCCCAGTACCAACCTTATCACACAGCATCTCTTGACAGACTTGGTATCCTTTTTATCATTATGTTTCTTCTCTTACCATATGTAGGGGTTTCAAAATAGTCATAGAAATTCACAGTATAAATAAATTATGCATAGATTTCAAAACCTGCATCTGAATCAAAATTAATGCCCACTAACTTGCTATAACTCATCTTAGCAGGATCCAGTCTGAGGTACTAAGAAGGAGAAGACATCAGTTGAAAAGAATCTTCAAGAATTTTTCTGGGCCCAGCATGATGGCTCAGTGGCTAAACTGTCACCTTACCTGTGTCAGGATCTCATGTGAGTGACCCGCACGTGTCCCCATGGCCCCACTTCCCATCCAGCTCCCTGCCTGGGGCCTAGGAAAGCAGCTGAGGATGGCCCAGAGCCTCGGGACTCAGGAACCTGCACCCGCGTGGGAGACCCAGCTGTTCCTGGCTTAGAACCAGCTCAGCTCCACCCACTGTGGCCACCTGGGGAGTAAGCCAGGGAATGGAAGATCTTTCTGTCTCTTCTCCTCTCTGTAAATCCGCCTTTCCAATAAAAATAAATAAACCCTTAAAAAATAAAAAATAACTTTGTTGAAATTGAAGTCAAAACAAATGCTGATTTATGATGAGGCATGGTATAAAATTGCTGAAATCACTAATAATAATTCATACAAATGTATGGAAGTAATGCCCCATAGAATCAGATGTTTACAAATGGATAACCTGTTTTAAGAAGAGATAAGATGATGTTGTAGATGACATCATAATCACAGACTGTGTGAATACATAAGGAAAAAAATTAGTCTTCGTATTGCTCTAACTGCAGAGGACCGATCATTAACAGACACGATCAAACCGTAAGCATCTCAACTCTCAGCTCTGCACTGATGAACTACATGGCGACAATTCCATACTTTCTGCTCATAACTGTTGAACTCCCTGTGTATTTATATTCTTACTGATAAGCCCCATGCAGGGTATTTGTGCTGTTACTATGCAAAGTAACCTCATTTAAAATAACAGAAACGGACGAAAACTTAGCAGAGAAACAAAGACAAGTGAAAATCTGTTGCTGGGAAGACCACACGACCTGGCAAAGAATCCTTAAAGTAAAAAAGAGGTAAAATCAACATTCTGACTCTGAAACCAGATCATGTACATCTGGATCTGCTTTGAAGCACTGCCAGCCAGGTGAGCTGAATGGTCGCTGACTGCACAATGGGAACCACAGGCCCTGGTGTAAAGGACTAATGTCAAAGGCAAAACCAAGTCTGGTACCTACCGAGCACCAGCAGGGTACGTGAAACGACGCTCAAACTCTCTCATGCTGATAATGATGCACTAAACATTTTGTGCTAGGAACCTTACCCAATAACAATTTGAATTCTTTAACATTAAGAGGGGGGAATCTCTGTAACTACAAAACTGAATCATGGAAAGTAAAAATCATAATAAAAAAATAAAAGATGCCATCAAAAGTGTAAACTTATCCTGAGCTCCGTATTTCCTCCTCAATCACCTGTGAGAAGGCCAGAACAGGCTCTCTGCAAGTGTAATAATTAATCATGAGACACCAGTGGCAGGCAGGCCCATCACCTGCTAGATGAAAATCTCAAGTGTGACTTCCAAAAAATGGCTCACTGTAAAGGCTAATGATCAGAACTGTAAGAACAAGTTCTTTGCATTCTTTCCTCTTGTTAGTTCTAACTACTTTTCTTTCTTGCATGTTATCACCAATTCTCATATCTCTGTCACATTTACTGGGCCCCTTTCAGATTGTTTTGTAATCAGTTTATTACTGTAAGCTGTTTCTACTCTCCAAGGTGTGTTAGCCTAAGAGTCCACCTCTGCTACCACTACACACAAATTCTCTCCATTCACTGACACACACTTGCACTTCTACAGGGATGAGCTAAACTATGGTACCATTTTTACAAGTGTTTTAAACTTTGTGCAACTTATACAGCAAAACAAAGTTTGTATTTTCAAATTTCATTTTCCACACACTTTTTGTAGCCCCATGTTCACACGGCCTCCCACTCCCTTTTGCGTTTCCACCCCCTTCTTTTCTCTTGTAAGGATAGCAGTCAGCGGCCAGAGGGGCACGCCGAGTCGGTATCATCCATGGCACTTCACAATCACATCAGCCAAGACTCCAGTCCAAAATCAACTCAGATCCACAGATGCCAGTGCTTAGGACTTGAACACACATTTGTATTTTGCCTCTTTCTCCATAATATTCTTTTTGTTGCCTTGCCTTCTTCCATCTGCCCTGCAATTTATACTCAACACTTCTTTAAGTGTTTAATATTAGAGAATTTAGAATACGGGTTTAAGCTATTGGAGCCCAGGATGGCAAACGCCTTGTATTCCTCCAAGAACAAACAAGAAGCTGAGGATTACTGAACACAGGAGTGCTCCTCCCACAGCGCAAGTCACTGCAGCATCTCATCTGGTTTATCTTCACAAACCCAACTGTTTTACGGAGCTTGGATTTAGGCACATGTTTATACCCTGCTCCGTGTGGCTCCTGGAAGCTCAAACTTTCCTCTTGATTAATTTGCTCTGCCTTCAATGTATCTTTTTGATTTTCCTGTAGAAAAGGATTGCTTACTATCAAATTTTGTAGGATTCCCAAGTTTTTGTAAAAATATCTATTTCTCCCTCATTCTGAAAAGCAAACCTAGGGTCTACTATCATTCTAGATTGAGAATACTTCCTGCATCACGTTGGTAAGAGGGCCCAGTACGATTTAGTGCTGGAAATTTAAAGTGTCTTCTCAGTTGCAACAGCCAGTTTACTTACCAAGGTTCAAGACAACAGAACCCTATGAGCAGTGCCCAGTGTTAACCTCATGTATAGCACGTCCTAATTCTACTTCCATGTGAAAGAAGGAAGAGAGCAACGATTTTTGTAATTTTAAAACCGGGCCTAACCATATTCAATGCTGCTTATACCAATGAGCACACTTACCGTGCTGCTTAGATTTCTTTTTCTTTTTTTTCTTCTTCTTTTGCTTTGGTTTATAGTGGTCTTTCTCCCTCTTCTCCTTTCTTTCTTTCTCCTTTTCTTTTTTCTTCCCTAAACAATAAAAAGATTCTTAGCAATCTTGACTGATGCCGAGCTGCTCCTCCATGGTCAACCTCGAAGCAGCACTTCTGTTTGAGTCAGCTGTGCAGTCACCTGCCCAGAGTGGATGCATTCAATTAAACCGCTCCTGATGAGCTCTGTGCTCTACCAGAGGGCATCTCCATTAGCAGTGCTGACATCCCAGCTCCTGACACCTTCAAGCTAACAGGCAGCAGGTAAAACCTTGAAATGAGGAATGTACTCAATTGTCTCAACTGGCAAGAAATCAATGTTATGACCTGAAAAAGATCTTACTGAGGAGTCTCAGCACTTATATATATTCTTTAATAACAAATTCCGTCAATCAAAAATCTTGGATTTCCTTCTTTGAAAAAACTCAAAAGTCAGTTAAAGCAACCTATAAGCTCTTCAGTCTTCCCCCACTTCTCCTGCTCGTGTAATAACGGAGGGTAAGAGCACACGTACAAATATGTTCTAGTAATCCTTTCTCAAATTCGGAAGCATTCCTTTTTCTAGTTATAAGTACTTTAAAGAGAATGAATGAACTTTAAAGCATAATGAACATTTTATTTCAACTTAAACCACACATATTCCTATTACCGATTGTTCCAATGCAGAATGGTTTAGCCTATAACTTATCAACCATACTTCACCAACTTTTTGTGACCTAAGCTCTCAGCTACTAATACAGAGATGATTCAAAATAATCACTCATGGGCCCGGAGGTGTAGCTCAGCACCTAAAGTCCTCGCCTTGAACGCGCCAGGATCCCATATGGGTGCAGGTTCTAATTCCGGCTGCTCCACTTCCCATCCAGCTCCCTGCTTGTGGCCTGGGAAAGCAGTTGAGGACAGCCCAAGGCCTTGGGACCCTGCACCCGCGTGGAGACCAGGAGGAGGTTCCTGGTTCCCGGCTTCGGATCGGCTCAGCACCGGCCGTTTTGGTCACTTGGGGAGTGAATCATCAGATGGAAGATCTTCCTCTCTATCTCTGCTCCTTTCTGTATATCTGACTTTGTAATAAAAATAAACGAATCTTTAAAAATAATCACTCATTATTTCATGAATTCTAGAGAGAACAAAAAGGACAAAATTCAGGAACTTTTTGTCAAGCGCTTCTCTCCTTTTATTAAGTCTCACAATAAATCACTGTTCTCACGGTCACCCTCCTTAAAGTCTCAGTGGTATTAACTGCAGCCTCATTTCCAAACAACCATCTTTCAGTCAGAGGTGTTCACACACAAATTCTGAGAGAAAGCAGCAGGCCCTGCTGAGCAGATCTACACAGACTGACGGGGAGGAGCCAGGGACACACCACGTCCTCCCTCTCTGTAAGCTTTTACAACGCTTTGCTTAAAGGTCACTTTCTGTTCATACCAAATGCAGCGGAGCTTTTTTCTTCCAATTTCACTTTTTTTTCTGTTTTCGATATTCCTGTGGGTTAGTGGGAGAATACAAAAGTTTAATCAGAGAGAGTTAAAAGTATCAGACAAAGTTTTAAAGCAAGGTTTTAAAGCAAAGTTGTTTAACAAACCCTATGTAAAACTTGCTTTCCTCTAAAGGTCTATGCTGCTATTTTGCTGCCAGGCCTAACAACAGTGAAGTGGGATTTCTTACTTCACAAGCTTGATAACTTAATGATGCTTCTTTCCTTCAGCCTAGCAAGGCTCAAGCCCTGCTTCCATGCCTTCCTGGCCAGTTGGTGCTGAGTCGGCATCCAATGCCTCTGTCCTTCATTTCCCTACCTGTCACACAGGAATAGAAATGCAGGTACTTCGTGCTGTCGCAAGTACTGCGCCAGGCAAAATAGGCTGAATGTTTATAGCACTGCTTGCTAAATAAGGATTTGCATTCACTTTATCTTACAGCATGGAACACTCATTACAGGCAACACAATTTTTAAAAAAAGCACAAGTGTGGGCCTGCTCACGTGACTGCCCTGTGGCTCACTACCATCAGTGCTTCTGATGCCACAGGAAATCAGGAACCACTACAGCAGAAGCAAGAGGTGCCGTTTTCGCTCTGGAGACAGCTGCAACCTGCTGTTACTCAGTCATCCAAATATTACTTTTCACGGGAAACTACACTGAATTTCAACAACCTGTACAGGAATTTTCAGCTAATATTTAATATCTTCTGACCCAAACCAAATTTATACCCTTGAACACCATCATGAATGCATAGTTAAGTAATGATAATAGCCAAAATAGAACAATACTGCAAATCATTTTTGTCTGTATTCAATATAAAGATGTATTGGTACATAAGATTCAATCTTAATGGTACCTTTGTATTTATCCATTTAAACAAATGCTTAAACCGATATTGCATCTGAGTGCCTGCGCAGCTAACTGGTTCAGATTTATCAGACCAAATTAGTCAACTCACGCACAATCATTTTCAATCAGCATCGTATTTGGGGATAGGGTAATCAAAGAAATAAGATTGATAATCATGACAAAATGAGACATCAGAGCAAAAAGGAATTAAGATTCAATTTCCTTATTATCAAAACTATTACATAAATGCAACACTTCCTTCTGTTTTCCAATTATATCATGAAAACTTTAGAAATCTTTCACAATTTTCTTGAATATGACAAGGTATTTAGAATCAGACAATCAGAAATGTGCTTTCGGGACCCAGAAGCAGCACTGGCAGTATTAGAAGTGGCATGTGGTGACAGCACAGCCTCCTGCGGTCCTCCTCCAGGGAAAGGCAGGGATGAGGCTCATGGCCCACTGGGGTTGGGCTGGCAGAGGAGAAGACACACATTACTGTCTATCTTCACTGGCTGCAACGGGAGCCACCACCTCACGCATTTGGGAGACAAATCCAATGTTTATGAAGCTCTACTGTAGAATTAGGAGCTCAGCCCAAAAGGGCAGATATAAATAATAATCAATCCCACAGTGGTTTCAGAAGACCCAATTCTAGGCTCATCTTCCTGTTCTATCAAGCTTTATAGCATTCCCAAAGCTTTACATTCATAAGTGCTCCAATTCTAAACACAAAATTGGGAGACTGACAAATGGTCAGTGCAACATTTTACACAAAAGAATACCAAAATAAATATTTACATCTGCAATAATGACAGGGCTTCTGAGATACCTGCAGATAGAAAAACAAAATAAACCTATCTTAGAAATAACAAAACAATAAATTTAGGTTTATGAGGAGTCAAGAACTAATCTTACCATGTAGCAGTTTACAGAAAAGTGACTTATGCAAAATTAAACCAACATGATAATTCTTTGAATAAAATACTGTGCAGGGGTAGTGTTGTGGAGTACTGTATTAAGCTATCACCTTCAATGCCAGCATCCCATCTGGGCACCAGTTTGGGTGCTAGCTGCTCTACTTCTGGCCCAGCTCCTTGTTAATGTGCCTGGCAAAGCAATGGAGAATGGCCCAAATACTTGGGCCACTCTTCTCATGTGGAAAACCCAGATGAAGCACCTGTCTCCTGACTTCAGCCTGTCCCAGCCTTGGCATGTGCGTAACGAAGCAGCACATGAAAGATCATCCCATCTCTCTCTCTGTAACTCTGCTTTTCAATTAAATAAAATGAATCTTAAAAAAATTATATGTGGCAGTCCAGTGCATAACATAAAAAAAGAGAGCCATGTGAGATAAATAAAGAGAAGCAGAGTTCCGAACCAGGCCTGCTTGTAACTATTTTAAACACCAGCAATAAAGTGTGATTTCTTTAACCTCCCCAGCAGGTGAAGGACTGCAGGCAACTCTGGCTAAGAGACAAGCTCTGAGCTCTCTGTGGAATCCCAGGCTGTGAGAAAGCCAGCAACAGAGAAGAGTCCTTTATTCAGCGTTGAAAACCTCAGAAATAAACTGAAGAATTATTTAAAATAAGAGGTTTCAAAATAAAAATGCAGAGGTTCTTGATAGGTTATACTATCAGGAACATGACAGATAACTCATAGACAACAGACTCGAATCAGCATTAGACAATAGTAAAACTACAAAGACATACAGAGGGAATTAAGCGCAATCCTGACAACCTCTTAGCAGGAGGTCATATGCACAAAGTAGGGGGTGGACCCCAGAGTGGAACAGGTGGACAGGAGGAGGCTTGTATCAAAATCCTGGAGACTCCCGGATCCTCACCAAGGACTATCAATACAGGCGCCAAGGACTACATCCCAACTGCTAAGCAGACCACGGGAAATTGGAGTGCCTTCAGAGGCCAAGAGCTTTGAGGTCATCCACCCCCATTTGGGTCTACCACATGGGATGGAAGAAGCCCAAAACCTTCCTAACAGGATCCAGGGTCATTGGAACAACAGCCAGAAGCCCTGAGCGGTCTGCAGAAACACAGAAGCCCTGAGCGGTCTGCAGAAACAGAAGAACAGTAGGCTTTCTTCGTGACTAGGGAGAGGAGCTTCCTCTGGTCCTTACTTAGTTCCAACTTTGGATCCCCATCCTCTCTTGCAATGACCATCAGGATCGCTCCAGAGCCCCCCACCCCTAAACACAGACACACACACACACACACACACACACACACATTAGAATAGACAGAGAACAACAAGCAAAGCTCAGAACCAGACAGGAAAAAGTCACCATGGACTCACACATACCTTACTAGGTAGGACACAAAGATTAGTTACTCCTCACTAAGGTATTAAAGATTTCTCTGCACACCCCTCCTAAAACTGTTCTGCACCTAAACTGTTGACAAATGCCTTGTTAGAGTTATAAGCCAGTTTAGACTATCCTAAAATCTGCCAAGTTCAGCAAAATTAAGCTTCGACTCTATAAACTGCTAAATACTAAAATGAAAATAGACACGAGACAGCTGAATAGTACCCTATAGCCATTTTAAGGTGTATAGCAGCCTGTTCTGTGTATAAACTAAAAATTGAAATGTCAATGAAGTAGTCACAGGATGTGGTTAAGAACTTGCATTTTTTTAACATATTTGTTACTCAATAGCATGTCAATTAAATCCATAATGTTGTAAATTGTTGTTGACATTATGCTGTGGATTTTAATTGATCGGGATGATATTCTGCCAGCTCTGCCTTCATACTAGAGATGGTTTCCCCAAGAAACCATTGAATTTATCTGGACAATAAGATGCTGGACTCTATGCTTGCAATGAAAAAATATATATATATAAATGCAGAAGTGACATAAGATGTTATAACAAAAATTTAGGGCACTTGAAAATCAGACACACTCAGATTAGGTAGAGCTTGACATTGTAACAGCATGCCTGACCCCTCAGCAGCTGAGAGCCAGCCACTATTGTGAAACCTTACAGAAAGGATGGATAACAAACATGCGAGGAGCAAAGCACACGAATCACTTAGAATTTCGATACAAGTGACACAGGTTTTAACAATACTCAGTGAGAGTATGATCTAAATTCTATTACTTATCTCAAAAAGAAAAAAAAAGGTGACATAGAAACAAATGCTTTCCTACATTCAAATACTGAGCTCAAACATCTAATAATCTGAATTTCAGTAATTACCGTTCAAAACTGGGTATTTCCTTGAAGTAAGCAATTAAATGTGTCAACCACAATACCCATGATTCTCTTTTCCATCAAAAAATTCATATAGCCATCATATTAGCAACCTAAACTTCTCTTTTACACTTTCTCAGAAAATTATCTTAGTACTTTTACTTTCCCAAAAAGTACCTGTGAATGTTTCAAAACAAAAGTCACCTTGGAAAGCCTTCTCTCTACACCAGTACATTTCAACCATCAGGAGAGGCAACAAGAACTGCAGCTTGTCCCTCAAGGATCTTGGGTCTCATCTCCACAACCACAAAAGAAATTCTGAGAAAAACATAAACCTAATTTCTTGGCTAGGCCCAAAATTAGCCATGCTAAGATCTCCAGGCACAATTTAATACTTCAACACTTCACAAAACATATAAGCTGGGTAACACAACACTTTTAATTATACTAGTCCATTATTTAGTTGTAACATAATCATTAAGATATATGCATGTTAGAAGAATCAAGATGGAGGAATAAGGTAAGGGCACGTGAATCATTAGCCAGAGAATCATTAGTCAGGGTGAAGCAGAGAGGACACATTCTAGGGAGTCGGAGAGGACAGGCCGACGAGAGGAGCACCTGGAGACTGACAGACACGGGAAAGCAGCAGACACAATGGTGTGCTTTTGCAATGGCGAATGCCCCAGTGGTAGTCAGTGAGTGGTGATCTGAGCGCCACCTGCAGCCAGGTGGGAACTGGACCTCATCAGGACTCAGCAAGTGAACCCAGGCAAACATCTGCCTGTCCTGCTGATTTGTTTGATTCGATCAGGAGCAGAAACAGAACAGCAGAAACCAAACTGGCAGCATGGGAACAGGGTGGATTTCACAGTTCACTCAACAGAGCCACATTAGGTGTCATTTTGAATAGAGAGGCAAAGGTTATTGGACAGGACTGCACATGCACTAAGCTGGGAGCAAACTCTATTCTTTCTCAGTTTATTGCACCAGCATGGCAAACCACAGCTTCTACCCAAAATAAGTGCAGGCAGTCCCTGGACCTAATGGCCAGCAGATCAAGAACTCCACCAGTGGCACATCAGGCATTAGTGTGCAGTGTAGAAAAGGCTGTGAGATCAGAGGGACAACAGTGAGCTGTACATGTGCTGAGCTGGGAGCCAACTCACTTCCAGCTCAGTTCAATGCACTGGTCCAACAGGGAAAAAAATACTGACTTTGGCATCCTACAGGTCAAAATAGGTCGAGGTGGCTCTCAGACCTAGCGACCAACAGATTCTGGCAAGATCAACGCCACTAACAACCTCGTTATTTAGGACACCTGGTGTCTCCCTAACCATGGGGACTGCTCCAACTGGAAGTGTGGGAAAAGTTGTACAGATAACAGTTCAGCCTCAGCATGAGAGTGGTGAGCTACAGAGAACATGGTGGAAGCCTAACACAAGGGAGTGGTACTAGTGACTGCAAACAAAGAACCAGGTATCAACCACAATAAGCAAAATCAAACTGTAGACCTGTGGGTGACACAACTTAAAAATCTGCCCTAAGAAGAAGAATCTGATAACAAGAATAGCAATGACCAAGAGCAAAAGAAGAGACAGAGGCACATGAATTTTACTGAAGACACGACTGCAAAGGAGCAGAGGCCTTTGCCAATCTCAGAGTTAACTGAGGAAGACATCGAGAAAATGGGGGATATAAAATTTAGAAAACTCATTATAAGCTTTGTTATCAACAATAAGAAGCACATATAGGAGTTGAAGGAATTTAAGGAGTAAGTCACAAAGGGAATAGCAACACTGAAACAAAATCAAGCCAAATGAATTAGCAGGTATGCATCTCTACTTACAGACCAAAGATGGACTCCCAAATGAAACTGTTAAATTTATCTTGACAATAGGATGCTGGACTCTCTGCCATTGTCTATGTCAACAATGATGGACTTATGACTGTTTACGAAGAACTATACTATTGTAATAATAGAGGGGAAATCAGTGGGGGTGGGGATTTGATGATTGGGTGAGAGAACTCTCAGAGCCTATGGAATTGTATCATATAATAATGGTAATAATAATAACAAAGAAAAAATATATATTCATTTTAAGGCAAATATATCTTCCTTCATTTAAAATGATTTGGTCAGTGGATATCCATCGCTGTAACTACATTCTTAACTACTCAGTACAGTGGCAAAATCAACATTGTTAAGGGAGTGCATAAGTTCTTCACCACAAAAATTATCTCAACAATAAGTGATAATTTACAAATATTATGAGAAAAGGGGAAAGATAAATTATCTTAAGAAAGAATAGGGGTTGGAAAGAGCTAAACAAAATGGATCAGATATGAGAATCTACAAAACATGTTTAAAACATAAATGTTTGTACTTTGGAAAAAAATTTTTAATAAACAAGATGTTGCCAACACTATCATGTGCAAACTGACTTCAACTTTTATAGATAAAATGGTATTATAGACAATGATACACTTATCAACGACAATAACTTATTTTTTAAAACTTTAGGAAAGAATGTGAAGGCAGCAAATTTAAAAAATAAAGTCTGTTTCCTAAGTTACTTCAATGATTTTATTTCATGAAACTCTGCCACCAGAATCGAGAAAGCTCTATTTTGCTTTTTCATTTAAGAATTGATATAGTGGTTTTCTAAAGAAGCTCCTAAACGTAACTTCTTTATGCTTCCTTCCATTTCTACTTCCGAACTGACTCCTGTCTCCCCTCCCTCCTTCACCCCTGAATTCCAAGGAAGTTGTCTGCTTTTCTGGGAAGTATTACAGGAATTCATTGGATCAGGTTAAAACTACAAAACGTCTAAATAAAACAATACAATCATATTAGGAAAATACACATCAACATTCTATTGGGTTTAAAATATCAATTCAATAAAAGATGTCCAAACATCATATTAACAATAAATATCACAAAATCATGTGAAAATTGTATTTTAAGATTAACTGATTTTACAAATTCAACTCCTCAAATAACTTCAAAGCAAACTGCATTCATAGGGCAATTCTGTCCCCAAATATAAATTATACTTCAGATGCAGGTATTCAGTGTACATTTCTTGTTTGAGTTACTTATTTCACAGGCAGAGTGACCAGACACACAAAACACACACACACACGTAGACTTCTATCTGATGATTCATGCCTCATGACCTCCAAGGTCAGGTGTTGGGGCTGGGCTGAAGCCACAAGCCCAGAACTGTATCTGGTCTCCCACATGGTCGATGGAGCCAAGCGCTCAGCTGCCACTGCCCACACACGTGCAGGACTGGACTGGAACCGGGCAGCTAAGACTCCAAACGCAATTCTGATCATGGATGGCAATTAGCACTTTTTGGCTTCAAAAGAAAGAATTTTCATAATTAGACCTGGCTCCAATTATTTCAATTCAGTGGAAAGAAAGACTTAAGATACAGAGAAATGAATAATAGATTAAGGGGACAAGGTACAAAGTTGGTCCAAGGAATACGACAATAAACTGGTCACACAGATCACTTAAAACAGAGAAACTCAATTTTCCATAAATATTATATAAAAGTACATACAAAAAGAAATTGAATAAGAACTAAAATGACGTAGCTATGCATCAAAATCCTCCTATCCAGTAGCATCCTAGTTAATTATCCATCCTGTCTTTGGTTTTACCTGCTGCTGGCATTCCTCTTCCATCACCGCCTGCTTTGGAAGGATTGGTAAGCATCTGGGCATCCTCCTTTTCTGCTTTGGGACCCTCCTTACGGTAAGAGGAATCTGGGGCGAGTGTTGCCGAAACTTCGCAACTACGACTCAGATCAAGAGGAAGACAGGATCCCAGTTTCTCAAGTGGCAAATGTGAACCATCAGGCACTACACAAAATAAAGAACACAATACAATATTAATACAGCTAAACTGGGTCAGTGGCAGGAGGATTCAAGTTTATGTTTAAACATTGCCAGGTACAAAGGCAGCACAAAACATGTAGAACAAAGTGTTTCTAAGTACCAAAGAGTTAAGGGGGAAAAGTCAGAAATCACTTAATATTCTAACAATCTTTAACTCTTGGCTTTTTCTTTATCTTCTTTTTCGTTTCTATAGGCAATCAATATACATTACCCTGTGGTACTGAAGATTCCTGCTGGTTCTGAGAACTGACAGAGAACACTTTCCCATCAGGGGCTGGAGAGGGAGAAGAGAGCTTTTCTACAGACTCATCAGGCATGGGCAAGGTGGCTAAACGCTGAGATCTTCTTCTCCGCTCGCTATGCTTGAAAGGTCTAGGGGGGTTCACAGGCTGTGGAGGACCTAGAAAAAGATCTTCAATGTTCACGAAGCAGATACATACCAGCGTCATCTTAAACTATTTAAGGAAACAAATGGGCAAAATGATTCATATTCTGTCCTCAAGACATCCACAAGGAATGGCATCTTCCAAAGGTAATCAAAGGCAACAATTGTGCCTTATTTAGAATTAACCAAAATTAGTATATAATCTTAAACCTATCAGAACTAAAAAAAAAACTGAACATTAATTTCTACCAGCTCCCCCCAAATATAGACTAAGTTTAAATTTAAAATTGCACTTTGATGTGTAAATTAACATTTTTCCTTTGGGAAAAGTTTCATTGTAGAAGATAAAGAAAATTTTAAATACATGTATTTCCTTTTTGATACATTACAAATTTAAATATCTGAACAAAAATAGTCAGGGGGCACAGGTATAAAAATCTTACAGTATATAATTAGTGCTATACTTACTTGCCAAAGTAAAACTAATGTAAATCATCCTCCTTCCCCAAATGGACTTTTTGAAAATGTACATCAGGACCTGATTCATTAAAAAAAACTGAACACAAACAACTTCATGCAGTTGTTGTGGGTAAATCATGATTTAGTAGAGGTTGATGCAATTTTTGGTCTTCTATATATTTTTTGTTTATTTAATAAGTGAGTCATTTAAGCATCTTCTAATGATTAACATTTTTTAATACTTTTTGTACATGTCATCAGAAATATTTGACCACTAAAAAAATGTAGCATTAGATCAATATATTCATGTTAATTTAGAAAGTGTTTGAAAGAGGTTGAAATCTGGGTATTTAAAATAGCAATTTTAAAACAGTCAAAATGAAGAGACATGGTGGTAAGTGGAAAAAATGGATAAAATTATTATAAATATTGTAGCTATAACAGCAACATACCAAAAATGGAAAATAAAATGTTTATCAGTGTTGACATTCTAGTGATTACTAATGATATTATTTCATCATAAATGTCATGAAATGACACATATGTGCAAACAACTGTATTCTTCTTCCATTCTCTTTAGCTACCTATTTTAAAAATGTTAAAAACTGCCCAAATTTTAAAATACGGTTAGTAGAAACTATGGCAACTGAATGGAAAGTGGGCTAGTAGGCTTGATTGACAAAAGTTCTCGCCATGGCAACATTTTCAATAATTCTGAATGATGTTAATTTGAGATACGAACCATGTCCTATTCATTCATTCATCGTGTTCCTATTACTAATTCATTTGCTGTATAAAGAGAAAAATGAAGGCAATCTTCGAGCAGTGACTTCCAGGTAACTTTTTCCTATGCGTAAAACTTAGGATAGTAAGCTAGTATGATAAACTGGGGCAACATGAATCGATACATATATATATAATCAGTATGCTCAAACCATGTTAAAAGGCTATTTTTAAAAAGACTAACTCTTGCAAGGTTAATAGTACTGAAGCAATGTCTTTACTAAGACTACACACAAGTCTGCCCTGTGAACACTGGCACAAGAAAGAGGATTACAGAGAAGTGGATAGTAAATGTATCCATCGGAATGTTAGAAGCAAAAATGGATTTTTGATACACGTTTCCGTTTTGCAGTTTGTTTGCTTGTTTTTGTAATGAATCAGGCCTGTCATTGCACTCGGATCGTATCAGTTCAGGACCATCAACAACGGTGACGTCTGTGTAAGGTTTCTCACCCAGCAGTACAGTTTCTGAACGATAAATCAGTAAGAAAATGCAGATGGTTTCTGCCCTTGAAATCGTTTCAAGCCTTCACTATGGCAGCAGCCACCTCTGAGTTTTTAAAAAGCAACTTCATAAAAATACAATATTAACTACAATCAAACTGTTTTTAATGTATCTTATAGGATAAGTAACTATTTTTTAAAAATCTGTGCTCACTAGTTTTATTTATCACTGAAGAAGAAAGCTGAGATACAAGCGTCAAATCCTCGATTTGTATTAATTCTGGGGACAGTGGTGATTTAGGGGCTTTTGTACACCCAGAAGAATCTCCAGATGCATGTTTGCATTTCTTGCTGCGAGCCTTCCCTGAAGACAAAGTTGAGGATAACAGTGCAGGTTTCTGAGTGTTGGCAGAACTGCTAATGTCAGCTTCATTTTTTTTCTGACTTTGAGGTTTAGGTGAAATCGCCTGAATAAATAATAAAAAATTGATATTTTTATTTTGGTTTCTTCATTTTTGTTGTCTTCTATTTTTGATTGTTAAGCAACTTTAGTATCCAAAAACATTGTTAAGCAACATATAACATTTCTATTACAAATGAAAAACCAAAAAGAACCCCACAAATTATTAACTAAAAGTTGAATAGGCTGTCTTTAAAGAGATGCTGTCAACTTTCAGACCTCGTCTGTTTGTAAGGCGTTACTCATAACAGTCTTATAACAGAAAACGTTATATCTTATAGGACAAATATCTCAGTATTCAGTTAGTATATACCTCTTTGGAACTGTAATTGCCAATGATATTAATAACAATCAGGCTAATACAGGAGCATTTTTATGTTTTACGAAATACACTTAGATTTCCTCAAGCTGAACACCAAGTTCAAAGCTGACAGTTTCCCTTTAAAGAAAGATCTTAACAGGAAAACAATGACCAAATTAACAGAACATTATCTTTAACTCCTTTTAGTGCTGAAAGCTAGAGTTTCATTCGCAAAATGCATCATGAAATCAGAGCCCCAGCAAAATAGAGTTAAAAGACTAAAAACAATACAAAACAAGCAACGAAAAAGAAACAACCAAAGAGATAAAGTGTAAGTTAAAAACATTGGATTTAAAACAAAATACGTCGCATTCTTAGATGAGAGTTTTTACCTTCTTCCTGAAAACTGATACTTTTAAAAAAAAATTGGAACTTTGTCAGTTCTTTCATAAAGAATATTTTTATTCATTTGGCAGTAAAATTTCCTACTTATGTAAGAGTATGTGTGAATGTGTACTGTTCAAAGACAATGGCAGCACCGGATGGACTTTCAACCTGCGTTCCTGAACTTCCTATACAGCCTCATTTTCTAATAGACACTTACAGCAGAGCAAAATATGCAAGACTCCTATTTTCCAAAGTATACTAAGAGCCAGAACCATGAACAAACTTGTTTCCAAGAATCCTTTTGACTTCCTTCTCTTTGGTGAGGAATGACCTTCAGGTCTGTGGTGTGTGTTCTGTTGTTTTCCGGACTACGAATGCCCAATGCCTGGGAACCAGATCCATCACTCTGTTCCCACTACAATACAAGGCACTCCCATTCTGGTGGGGAAAGTGTACACGTGATAGTAGGTAGGGCATGTCTGAATGCTTTATAAGCAGCATACTGAACATAGCACATACAAGGCACAATGTCACACTGACTCAGGTGTCATAACTAGTGCTGAATTTACTCATTACGCATGTGTATATGTGCATATTAGTCACCTGAAAAAGTATTCCATAGAGGGAAAGCACTTTTAAGCTTATCACCAAAGGTGTTGCCAGAAAAGTAATTAGAGCCATTACTTGTAAATAAACAATTTTATTGTTCTTCACAAATGTGAAAGACATCGCTACAGCATCCATTACTCTCAAGTTACAAAGTTTTAAAACAAGTTAAACTTAAATTAGTATCTTGATAAGATGCTTAACTTCTAAACAGGACAAATTAACATTTTTTAAAAACTTGTTAAATTATTAAGCATCAAATGCAAGTTTTATCCCAAAGTAAATATAACATGACAATTCCCTAATACAATTAAATAATCTATTATTAATAATCTAAAATGGGGGTTCAAGACCACAGATTTTAAGTTTTTTAAATGTATAAATAAATCCATTAGTACATGAAGTTTTGGCTACATGCCTGTTATTAATCTGTCATGAGTGACATTTTAACTCAGGACAACAGAGGTTAATGACAATCAATACCTCTTTTAGATTTATTGTTGAAACAAACAGATATAATTAAGAGTTTTATAACTCGGCTTTTTAGCGCTGAAGCAATGCTAAAACATAATATAAAAATTAAGGGTTTGGTTACAAAACATTTTCACACTGAAATCAACCTGAATGACAAAAAAAATGGAGGAACAACATGATGTTCCTGAAAAATCTTAATTAATTTACAAAGTTCTCATTAACAATTATTGGTCTCTTTGTTACAAAACTGGCAAGGACTCAAAACTTCTAATTATACAAACAGAAATAGCCGAGTTATTCAATTTCCTTTTCTTCTTTTTTTAACCCAAATTTTCCAAATATTTTCTGTACTTTTCTCTGAAATGGATACTACTTCACACACTAACTTCCACATATATAAATAATTCTCATAATCACATTCAGCTCAGCAGGATTGTGCGTAATCCAAGATTGACATTGTAATGAATTTTCCAGAAACATTCTAATACCCAAGTCCCTGATTTATTATGTTCTGAGAATACCATAAACAGTGGTGAATATACAAAATAGTTATTATCTGGGATGTTAAATATAGTAGTACACAGAAAAAAAGTCATTTAAAATTCAGTTGATATACCAACAGTAACGGCAAAGACTTAACTGTTTATGATCACAGAAAATCAGAAGATACGATGCATTGACATGTTAATCGATTTTAAAGACCATCGATATAATAAAACAATGGAGGCACCAAAACAACACACTATTTTCAAATCAGGCCAAAAATAACCCTGAAAAACTCAATACAATATCAATTAAATTTGGACTATTCTTTCAAATGCATATAGAGAAGAGCAAAAGGTATTTATTTTAAAGTCTTCTTTATTAGGTTACTAATAAAGAAAAGTAAAAGAATACAAAACAGATATATTAAAACTACATTAAGGCTCAGATTTTAAAACAAGAGAACCAAGGATATTCAGTTATGGCTATTATCGTGTTCTTGTAGTCTTAAGAAGTTCAGCCCTTAAGAGAATGGAAAAGCATGCACGGTCCATATGTACAGGAGTTGTGGGACTAGGAAGGTGGCCAAGGCAAAATCCAGCAACGGCCACCTTCCCTTTAAATTCCTCTAGTAGGTGGCTTAAAGACAGACCCTTCAAAGTTTTTTAAAATTCTTTTTTGTAGTTATTAAAATATACATCCTAGCAAAAGTGTATGGCTCATTGATCAATTCATAAAACATATAGTCTAACAATACCAATTATTACAATATAAAAGAAACTTCTTAGAAAAGAAGCTTTGTTAGATGTTGGAAAAACCCTGTTCTAACTCACAAGTGAGAAGTATTTGTGTAAGGGTCTCAGTGTAAGCCAGTTAAAGGGGATCCAGCTGGAAGCTTATACCCCCAGGTGCCTGCCTCCACCAGGCCTTCAAACTTAAAGATGACAGCTTTTAAAGCCAGTCTGTTGAAAACAAATGCTAACCAAGTCTGCAATTGATCTGCACATTTCAGAGAAGGCAAAGTTAAAAACGTATCATCAAGTAATTAGCTTTTTATTCCCATATCTGATCATGAGGTCAATTTCAATTGCATCGGTACTACAGCTTCATGGTCATTCCAGTGGGAACCTTGAAAAAAAATCAAATGCTACCATTTCATACCTGCTCCAGCATTGGAGCTGTTTCACTGTAGTCTTCCTTTTTTTCAGCACCATCCACCCCAACAGCTTTGGATGCCAACAAACCTTGAGAAAAATTGCACAGAAATTGCTCATTAGAAAAAAAACCTGATTTTCACAACTTTCCAAAAATTTGAGCAGTTGAAATCTCTCACATTTTTAATATATAGGGTAAACATTAATTAAATATTCCCAAATGTTTTCACTTTTCAAATTATAAACAACCCTTAGAAGAAATCAAGGGACAAAATCAAAACTTCAGAAGTCTTTACAAAGTTGTGTGGGTTTTTAAATAATATACTTAATTATGTTCCTTAAGAAACATATACATTTATTTTGTAAAAATGTAAAATTCTATGCCTTAATGCTAAGAAAATTTAGAATGTTAAATTCTAAATTTAACTTAAAGTTAAAATATGAGCTGTCTATATAACCGAAAGAAAACACAGAATATTAAAGGTTGGCTAAATCCTTGAAGCATCCAGAATATAAACAAGAATTTTGTGACATTATTAGTAGCTAACTATATTCTCACTGTTTTTAATTTCACCTAAGTTTCTCCACCCAAGGCTTGTGTATTTATCTCCAAAACATGGACAGAGTTTTTCAGTGCGAGGAGGGAAAAGTGTGGATCCCTCCTAGAACAAACGAACCTAAACTACAGTTTCATTCTACAAAATGGGAAAAAAGTGCCAGTTTCCCCAGTGTATACCAATGATCAACTTTAAAGGACAGAATATTTCTCTTAAATACATACAACTAATTTCACAAGACATTAAAACTCTGTTTCAATTAATAAACTGAAGGCATTTACTTGCTATAAACTATTCATTAAGGCCATCAGCTACCGTCCCAGGATCACAAACCTTAGGGCAATGAGTATTCCTTTCTATGGTCACCTAGCACATAAAAACCCATTAAAAATTTACATGCCACTTCAAGAGTGGCTATGCAAAAACTAAAGAAAGCATGCTTACCAACTAAAAATATATGAAAGAAGCAATACCTGATTTATTACTCAACCTGTTCACAACATATTTAATAGGAAAAGTGTTGAACAAATACTACATAAGGTAGAACTATCTGTCCAGAAAGCAACTTGTCTTGCCTTTTCCCCAAAGTTATTAGGAGATGTAGGTAGGAATTACATACAAAATTAAAATCCTAAAATAACAGTGGCACAAAATGTTAACTTAAGCAAAAGACACCTGGGAAAGCTGAATATCTAGTACTGAGATTATTATTTAATGAAGGTTAAGGCTAAATACAAAACAATGATTTTAAAAAGTCAATGTTATACATCAAAGCCGTAGAGTACAATGAAAAATGAAAAGTGAGAACTAGGAAAAACACATGCACAGGATACTTTAAAGATTTCATCAAACGTTAAGCATAACTTAATGTTTACTTTCCAGAAACTTTTTGAAGTTCACACCTAGGTGGAAGCTCTGACAACAGCCATGCTTTTATCATTCTCTATACATACACCAGCTTGAGATTAGTCGTAAGGGATTTGGGATGGAAATAGGCAGAGTGAACCAATATGTGAATTAAACTTAACCAGTATCTCATCTGTTAATCTCATGCTGAAACCATTCAAACTACAACAGACTGCACAGCTGCACACCACCACGATCCTAGCACCACCCACGTGGAAGTGAAGGGACTAAAAGCAACACATGGCTGAGCTCAATAATGTTAACAGAGCTCATAATATCAGAGTTAAACAGCTGTTCTATTATTATAGCCCCTTTTTTATGACTTAACATGAAATTCATTGTGCAGAGGCAAGTCTGAGTTTTAACCACTGAAGACGATCTTAAAGTCTCTATAGTCTTTTCCTGACATAGTTCTCAAGAAGAAATTAGAGGCAGATGAAGAGAAATGCATCATAAGAATTTACTTCTAAGTAAATAAACGGGGAAAGATCACCAAGGTCGATTTCATACTCTTAGATGTTTTTGTTTTTGCTTCTGCCAAATGCTCTTAGCTGCAAGTCCCAGAGCAAAGTGAGGAGTTGGTCCCTCTGGATAAGGCACAGGACAATGCTACCGAGGTGGCATTGTAACTCCACGCACTTTTCAAGACCTGCACAGATAATGCATCATCGTGGCCACAAGCTGTTTCCTTTCTCACATCTTTATGTTGAGTTTGAATTGCCAGGTAAAACATGTAAACAGATACATTTCAGAGTTCACACACTGAAACTAACAAGGTAACTGGGACTGAAGGGGGAAATATGGTGCTGGTCAGTGGAGAGTTGCAAGGTATCAGTCCACCTCTGTTGTCCTCCAACTTGGCTCCTCCACCAGTGCTGCTTCAATCTTTGAATCCACACAGCTAGAAGCACTTTTCTACTTCTGCCCAGACAGCTCTCAGCTCCATATTTTAAGGCAAAACAGAAGTATTGAGTTGCCATCTGAGCAATCACATAGAGGAAATTCTGATTTTCTTCAAGGCTTACTGTTTCTGAAGAAAAGGCATAATAAATGAATTGGTTTTGAAATATCTTCTGTCCTGGTACCAAATGTATCCTTTATCATAGAAGGCTATGAAGGCAACATAAACAAATGAAAAGAAACTGTTTCTATTTGCTGAAATCACACGTGGTCACTTGGTTGGATGCCATGTAAAGGGAGCTGGAACAGTTCGGTGGAATGCAACCACAGGGTTCTGGAGGCAAACTCAGGAGGTTCGCTCTTCTGAGAAAATGGTCAAAATGTGTAACTTACATTTCTTCCTACATCTGCCAATGAAACCACACTTCTTCAAATAATTGAATAAATGTCAACAGTTTATACAGCTTTATTAGTCCAAAGGTACTAAAAACCATTTGTCCTTAAAATAAGAACATAAAGTTGAATCATTAAAGTATATCAACTATACTTTTAGCATACAAAAAAATCTTTGTACATTCATAACTTATAATCCTGAAGGTGAACAAGACGGAGGAGCCAGAGCCTTGCTGCATTGGCCCCTTTGTAATAAGACAATTCCTTCTTCTATGAAAGAAATAAAGAAAATAGGAAAAGAAATAAAGAAGTATTTTTAACATGAGGAATGAACAGAGTCAGGAAGTCAATTTAATTCAGATATTCATTTTTCCAATTATACATTGTTGTATTCCTAAGTATAAAATGTTTGTATAAAAATACTCAGAATAGATACTCCATTTGTTATGGGAACTACTTTTACCAGCAAGGTTCCAAACCTCTGAGTCTGTAGCATTATCAATCCTCACAACACCCTGTGAGGTAGGTACATGTGGCAGGTTTCACATCTTACAACAGAAAAGCTGACAATGTTAGAAGACACTGAAGAACCGAAAGAAATTCTCTTTCTCATTAACCAGTTCATTATACTACACTAAAGATATTCTTTACGTTATTAAATATAATTGGAATTTAAGCCCTTCAATCCCCCCAAAAGGAATCATTGTGGTTTACCAGTAATCTTGTTCAGTCGTGCTCTCTTTGCCTGAAATGAGTTGCCTTGATTATTTTTCCTCTTGTTTGATAACATGCTCTCTGGCTGCGGAAAGATCATCTTTGGAACGTTCTCTACATGAAGGCCTACTTTTAACAGAACACATATATGAGAGTTCAGCTAGAATCCAAAATGGAAATGCAGTATTTCTTTTGTAAAAACATCAAAACAGTCAATATACTTTGCACATTGACCTTTTAAATTTAGTATTTGATGAGAACTTTAGAAAACACAAATTCCTCTATACTGAAAGATTTTCATGTGTAAGAAATAACTAGTAAGCAGTTGTTATTTAAGCAAAAAAGGAAAAAAATATTTTGCCTTTTTTTATATTGCACATTGCATATATTAATAATTAAAAGGTCAAGGAGAAAACTATAACCAAAATTGCACCACCAATAATACTGAGAGCATCTCATATCAAGTACCACATGATATCCTTAATGTTCAAATCTCTCTGTGAAGAATGCCACCCTTGTCGTATTGCGATGTTTTGGGGGGACCTCATAACTACAGGTACTACAGGATTCAGTGCTTCCTCACTACCCAAGTCTTCAGATATCATAATAAAGAAACGTAAGAACATATATTGTACCAAATGTCTCATTAGACGCAGGCAACTCTTCCTTCTTCTCAACTTCCGGTGTGGCTATACAAGCAGATGCTTCCTCTCTCTTTGAAGGTACTTTAAACCATTTTCTCTCATCTTTCTCTTTATCTTTATTGCTGTTAGCGCTGGTTCGAGGTTTACCCCCTGGTTTATTCTTGGCTGCGGCTGCAGCAGCTGCTTTGACTAAAGCTATCCAGTCCTCCAAAGAAAAAACACAAGACATGTTAAGCATTAAAAACTGATCAATGTATTATGAATGAATAAAATTATGTATCAGATTTTCAAGCTACTTTTAAAGAAGCACAAAACATCTGATTAACTACATTTGCATGGTAAATCATTATCATACAGTATTCAACTTTATTGGGGAATTGTTTAGTCATACTGTACAACCATCCAAAAACCAGAAAAATATTCAGTAACAAATATTCTTTTGACTTATTTTTACCAGAAACAAAATGTAAAGTAACAGAGAAAACCTATGGCAAATGTGGATGATTACATGACATGCTACCCTAGTCTTTTAAGGCTTAAGTGCTGTAATGCTCTGGTTTTCCATAGCACAATGAATCAAAAAAAAAAAAATACTTACTTCACACTTCCACAAAACATAAAATAAACATACTCCAATAGACAAATTACTACGCTTTATGACAATGTACCATTCAAACTATAGTAATTTCATAAAACATCAAGGCACACGTTTATTACATTCTAAACCTGCTGAAATCTGGATACTATCACAACAGCTGAATATTCTGAAGAAAAGAGAAGGGCTCCACAACTCGACCACAGCAAAGCACACAACATATTCTTCAACTCATTTCGCCTGCCCTACAATTTCCTGGGTCAGTATTATTTACTGTAGCTTTGAGTTTGAATACTTCTTTTTCTGTTGTTAACTGCTCAGTTTTCTGCTGAATACACTTTACTAGTTTGCCTCTCACTCAAAAGGTTTATTATGAAATAATAACCAACAAGTGGAAAGTTATGGCAACATGTTAACTTCCACAATCAGGGATCTTCAAAACATCAAAGCCGTCAGAGTTCATCTATAAGAAGCTCTGACTCATCCATCCAAATTGTATAAAGTGTCAAATTCCAAGTGCAAAGAATTAAAAATATTTCCAGTCTCAAATGGATAAAATTCATTGGTTGTACTAACCAATACTAGCAGTAGAGGTTAACAAAACTGAGCAAGAAGTACTCAACATGGGCTGACAGCTGTTCATCTTGGAAACAGAGACGATGACAACGCAGTAAAACAAGCAAGCAGGACCTGAGCATCTCCCATGCGGAAAGACAAACTGGAAGCATTAAGTGACTACACACAACACACTCACTCTCCATTTTTCTTATGTATTTTACAGATTAATCTGCTAAAGATGCAAGAAGCATACAAGCATTAAGAAACACTGGTGACAGACTGGTCCTGTTCCTAAGTAACCTTCAGACAGACACTATGACAGGAGATACACTAGAGGAATAAATGAAGGACAGCACAGGAACAGAAATGATTGCTTCTCACTAAGTTTGCCTGCTGTTTAATGAAAAACACTGGTGAGGGTGCCATGGGAAATGATGAGTTGAGGTTGAATCCTGAATCCTGAACACAGGCAGGATCTTTTACTTAAAGGACAGCAGAAAAGAAAGAAGCAGACGCTCAGGCAGGAAATGATAAATGAGTTGAGGTTGAATCCTGAATCCTGACCACAGGCAGGATCTTTCACTTAAAGGACGGCAGAAAAGAAAGAAACAGACGCTCAGGCAGGAAATGCCTTAACGGGAAGCAGTGAAGTCAGAGGGTCCGGCAACAGGGCAGAGGGAGGGAAAGCTTGGAGCAGAGGCACAGAGCCTCCGTCTGTGTGCAGACTTCTGAATTCTCAAAACAAGAACATTTCATTTTGGGTTCTACAAAGAGATGGGAAAACAGGTCACTGCATGATAGCCTAGATGCGCTGGGATCACGATGGGTGCTGGCTCTAATTCCAGCAGCTCCGCTTCCCATCCAGCTTCCTGCTTGTGGCCTGGGAAGGCAGTGGAAAACAGCCTGGGGATCCTGCACCAGCATGGGAGACCAGGAAGAGGCTCCTGGCTTCAGATTGGCACAGTTCTGGCCATTGTGGCCACTTACAGAGTGAATCAGAGGATGGAAGATCATTCTCTTTGTCTCTCTTCCTTTCCATATATCTGACTTAGCAATAAAAATAAAATATACCTTAAAAAAGATATGCAAAAATATTTAAGTTGTGAGAGAAATGCTGAAAAATGTCAAATTATTTCCATTTCAGTTGTTTTCTGTTAGAAACTAAAAGAGAATCATTGTACCTTTTGCAAATTATTTTGAAAAATGTCCCTTGATGACAGGATTTTGTCATAATCATTGCAGCATTATTTGCTATTGTATTTTTTAGTAGAAATCTCACTGAGTAAACAACTGAAATGTGATCCTTTCCACAGATTAGTTAATACTGACAGCTTTTCCAGTTCTCTCAGACATGGCAAGATGGTAGCATGCCAAGGGCACTGTGAGGCAAGACGTCAGCATTCACACAGCCAATCTGCACACGAGGGTGCAGTGAAAGCCATCGTTCAGGGGGCCATCCTGCACACGAGGGAGCAGTGAAAGCCATCGTTCAAGGGGCCATTCTGCACACGAGGGTGCAGTGAGATTTTAAGTCACTCAGTTCTCTTGGTTCCGAATTCCTCAACTACAAAATTGAAATATGAGCCATACCTATGCCAAAGGACTTGGTGTAAGAATCTATTAAAATAAGACATGCAAAACACGTTTTGGAAACAGTAAAGAAACTTATGACACAACGGTTAACACTAGTGAGTTACACTGATTCTGCACCAACGTACCTTCAAGAAAAAGGAAAAGAAAAACCACAAAACTCCCTTGCTACATGCCTTTGTAATTGTCACTTTATAAATTCTCATAAGCTGTTTATGTATTAGCACAACCATTCCACTCAAAATTGTGTGAAATGGGAAAAGGAAAGAGGAGGGGGTCACATTTTTGGGTGGTCACCATGTTTACCATCCCATCTAAAACCATTGTGAGACTCCAGCTCACACTTCACATACTGATTAAAACCTCTTCAAGGTTCTCAAAGTAGTCACTGGATGTGACCAATTATGAACTGATTCAAGTAATAAATCAAAATGTTAACACTTTTATTTGGAGTTAAGAATACTAATTAGAACCCGGCGGCATGGCCTAGCAGCTAAAGTCCTCGCCTGGAACGCACCAGGATCCCATATAAGCGCCGGTTCTAGTCTCAGCTGCTCCAGCTCCCTGCTTGTGGCCCGGGAAAGCAGTGGAGGACGGCCCAAAGCTTTGGGACCCTGCACCCGCGTGGGAGACCCAGAAGAAGTTCCTGGTTCCCGGCTTTGGATCGGCGCAGCACTGGTGGTTGCGGTCACTTGGGGAGTGAATCATCAGACGAAGATCTTCCTCTCTGTCTCTCCTCTTCTCTGTATATCTGACTTTGTAATAAAAATAAATAAATCTTAAAAAAAAGAATACTAATTAATCTGAAGGCTTGCGAACTTCAAATTGTTAAACATGTCATATTTCATGCTGAACTTACAGAAGGTTCAGAATTTATTTAACATAAATTTTAACAAAAGAAATTTAACAAAAGAAATTTTGTTTAACAAAAGAAATTTCATTGGACATACTTATAAATAAATTCTAAGACACTCAAAATCTAGATGATGATAAACAAGAAAGGATTCACTGAGGCTTGACAATAAATCAATTGTTTTAACACATCAAGGTAAAAACAAGTCAAAAACTTCTTTTGGGGAAAAAATACCCATAGAATGGGAGTAGTTTCTACAAGCAATTCTACTAATATTTCAATGTTTGCAATTAATAATTATGAATAAAAATTAAAATTCAAACATAAAATGTAACAGTAATTTTACAATGTGGTACTGATTTTTAGTCATTAATTTTGAGAGACACAAAGAAATAGCAATCTTACATCTACTGATTCCTTCCCCAAAACTCCCACAAGGCCCAAGGCAAGCCTGTGCCACTTAGGGTAACAGGAACCCAAATTTCTGAGCATCATGGTTGCCTGACAGGGTCCCCATGTGCAAGAGCTGGAGCTTCAGCAAAGAGCTGGAGCCAGGCTGCAAACACAGGTAGTCCAAAAGTAGAAACAAAACTGGCATTTGAATGGCTGGCTAATTGTGCTCTCCTGCACTGATTGTAATATATACACATACATACATATATATACATGGCTTTCAAAACACTTTTTGTAAGAAATAAACACTTTCAAATTTGTTGTAAAACTTTTGGAAACATTTTAAAGGCTAACACATCTGTTTAAAATGATCCCCACCAGAATAACATGAACTCTGCTGCAACTGAAGCCAGATCAAACATTAAACTGAAAAGCTTCGGAAGAATATTGAAATCACAGATGTCTTACTAAAAAATGATGAGGACAGCACAGTTCACAAACAGGCCACCTCTTTAGGGAGCAACAAGACAATGCTAAAGATGAAGTCCACACCTCTGGACCCTCCACATCAACTGGCAAGGAAAACTCACTTGTTTGTACCCTAATTCAGTAAGACTGAAGATGAAAAGCAGAAACAATAACCAGCGCAACAAACGAGTGAACTGCTTCAGTTTACACAATCCTGCCTGAAAAATTCAGTAGAACAAGCTTTTGACTCAAGGGTGTGAAAATTACTGCACCCACATCAGCTGAGACAACAGCGGGGCTTTCAGCGGAATTTTGAAAAGGTGAGACCAGGGTCCTGATGCACCTGTTCCAAGGACTCTAACAGTGGATGTGCAGTTTTACCAGCAGGATCCTGAACAGCAGCCAGTCAGAGCAAGCCGGAGTCCAGCCAAGGAAAGAGCAGTCAGATCAAGAGCAAAGGTCATGGCAATTGCTTTGGGATTTTGTTTTCTATGTTCAAGGCACTTTGCTTACTGATTTTCTAGAGACCAAAAGAATAATACCATCTGCTTATTAGGGGAGTGTTTTGAGAAAGTTAGCTGAAGCTTGAGTGGAAATAAAGTCTGGGAAAGCTAGACTGGAGTTTCTTTTCAGCACAACAAAGCTCCTTCTCATTCTGCTCATCTGACCAAGGAACTCTGCAAGAATTTCTAAGAAAAACCATGAGGCATTCACCTTGCAATCCTGATCTGTCATCTTCTGGCCTACTTTCATTTTTCTAATCTTAAAAAAGCTTTAAAGAGCACCCATTCTTCCTCAGTTAATTATGTTTAAAAAGGCTGCACTGATATGGATGGTTAAATTCCCAGGCCCTCTCAGTTCTTCAATAGCTCCTGTCTCTGCTTATAAAAGTGAACTTGATAGAGGTTATGCTGAGAAATAAATATTATATATTTTATCTTTCACTTTCAATTTCATTTTCCCATGAACCTTTTGAGGTCTCTTCATTCTTGTTAAAAATGAGTATTCAGAACATAATTCTAGCACCTACCATCTTATAAACAAGCAAACTGGCTCAATGAGCGCCTTATTGATGGGGGAAAAACAAAAACCTTAAAGCAAGAAAACTTGTGTCATCACAAGAAGAGATGAACAACTAGAATAATAAAATAGTAATGTTTAACTCCCTCACACAAGATTTTTCTTTAATGAAACTTAATCATGTTCCCAACATTTCAAGTTTTTATGCAGTAATCAAGAAATCACACCACTGAATGTTTAAAAGAACATTTTATTTATACATACATGTAAAAAGATACAATGCAATTTCCTTACTGAAAGAATTTTCATTTTAAGTTGCATTTTTTTTATTAACTAGGATAAAGCCCTGCTGGCTAGTCATTTCATAATTAAATTTTTGAAAACCAAGTGATTAAAACAATCACAGTGAAGACTTTCTCAGGCGTATATTATATATATATATATATATATAGTTATATATATATGAACGTAGTGATGTACATGTGCAGACTGTTAACTATTTGCAACTGACTGGAGATAACCAAGTGATCAAAATGCATTTCAGAATGACATTGTTTTACTGCACATTATGGAGAAACATGCAGTTTATTTCCTTATTAGACAACTGTATAAATTACTTCTAAGATCTTAAAATTAATTGTAGGTCCAGGTGCTGAAAATCCCAAATAACAGCAGAATAGATAAGAAATATTTTAAAACTCAAATGGCACCTTTTCTTTCCGTGATTCAGAAAACAAAGTTAACTAATGGAATCATGGTTTTAACTTCCTCCCGGTTTTCTCTGTGAAATGCTTACCGTTCCCCTGGCTCTGAGCAGTGACAGAGCATGTAAGCACGGCTTCGGGCATATGACTCAGAGAGCCCTACCTGAGACAGCCTAGGGAGGGTAAGGTAAGCGCCTTTGAAAAGAAGATGAGCAACTATGACTTAGGAAAGAAAGGGATCATGAGAAACTCAATGTAAAATTTTAGTTAAAAAATTAACCTTGTAGGTGATACTATATATCAGAAAAAAAAGAACAAAACAAAATTCAAAACAAGGCACTCACCTCACTTCCCATAGACTGGTTCCACGATCCAGCTGGGTCGATAGGACAACACCAGCTTAGTGGATGCTGGGATTTCACCTGGAACAGAAACTAGTCACCTATAACTTTAGCAGGTCTGCAGCCAGAGAAGCAAGAATCAGGTGTATTTAACTTTACATCCTATATTTTTCTCGCTGCTATTTGGGGCTATCAGCACATAACCCTACAATTAGAATCACTTAAAAAAAACAATACACACAAACTTTGTTTTGTTTGTTTGTTGTTTTTTTTTTTTGAGCAGTCACCATTCAAGAAGACATGTATGTCTGTAGGTCAGCGAGGATGTTGAACACTCTTACCTGCCCTTTGGCATCCTCAGGCATGGCTTTAATGTGCATTCTTTTTAAACAACGAATTACTCCATCATAAAACTGAACTGTGAATGTTCCTAAAACAGGAGCAAGTCAGAATCATTAGAAAACATAATCAACCTCTTAGCAACACCTGGAATCTGTAAATAGTGACCTGATACAAACAAATGCCCTTTAATCACAATGCTGGCTGCTCTATCAAGGGCATGGTCAAGTTTTTTTGAAGTTTACTTTCTATTTCCCTCCTAATACAATTCATATTTTCCTCATAAAATACACAAACCAACCTAAGTTAATTGTATCTACTGATTTTTAAATCTAATCTGCAATAATAATCTGATAAAATGAAAATCATTATTTAGTAAACATAATATTTCCCTAGGCTATATCAATGATTTTCTTTGAAGTCTGTTTCAAAACAAAGAGAAAAATCTGAAAACTGGAAATGATAACTTTCCTAGAAAAGAACTGCTCCTTTGGTAACAGTAATGAACTGGCGAATTAGATTCCCAGATTTAAAAACTAGAAAACAATCATAAGTACAGTTAGATACAATTTTTTTCACACAGCCACAAGCACACAGAACGCCATAGAGGGTGAATGCGACATCCAATGATGCTCGGCTTCGCAGCAGCTCCGCTTTCACTCACATGACCTCCTGTAGAGATGCAGCAACCCTGCCTATCTCCAAACTCAGCTACTTCCGGGATCAACATACCGCTTGCACGTTTATGAGGCACATTCACTTTTGGTTATAGCATCATGCTTTTGAGCCAATGGAGCCAGTGCTAATGAAATACTAAAAACTAAGGTTTTATACTCAAAGAAACTCAAATAATATGGTATTTCTGAGGTGACTGTCTTTCTACCATTTCCCAAGTGACAACAGAGTGCCAATAATCAGATACTTGACCCTTGCAAAAGAAATCTAAAAATAAAAAACATAAAGAAATGTGATCAAATGTAGTTAAGGGCATTGAAGTTGGCATCAAAACCAATGTGCAAAAAGATTTTTCCTTTTTCCAATCTGAATATCTTTCATTTTTATTCTTTTCTGCAATTAGTCCAATTCTAATGATCACAGACTTGAAAGACCATAGACAAGGGTGAAGACAAGCACGCTGGAGAAGTTCTGAGAATGCCAGCCGCACACATGCCTTGCTCTAACAGCACTCCTGGCTGTCCTCTTCACCAGGGCATTCCAGGTGAGCCAGAAGGTTCTGTCGGCCATTTGGGTATTGAGCTAGCTCTGCACTTGCCCATGCTGGTCCTATTTTGTTTTCAGGGACTCCTTTCCCCGTGTCTGCCTAACTATAAGCCACTCAAAGACCATCCTCACCTGAAAACTTTCTAAAGAGTCCAACCAATACTGACTGTACCTTCTCTTTGTGTGTTTAGGTTATACCACAAGCACCTAACTGTTCACATTTGTTCTTTTTGTTGTATGCTGAACTGAGGATTTCATTTGTCTTTGTTTCTTTCTAATTTCTTTTCTTCTGAGAGGAAAGGAAGCAGACTCATGCATCACACAGGTCATACAGAAACCACAAAATTAATATACCTGTAGTTGAGATTTATCTAAAAAGAAATAATATTTGGCATATTTTGCTAAGGCTCACTGAATCTTCTGGAACAGAAAGGATGGTAATCAATACCACTACACCTCCTCTAATAGAAATAGATTTCCTATATTAAGAGCCTTTAAACAAATGGACCAGTTAGTTCAAGAGGGTGGCTTTGCTTTTGTTTCTGAATGCAAGGCATTGAATATGAGCAGGTGATCTCACAGACATTATGGAGACTGCTTACTTCTTGCTAAACTCTGAGTTAAACACTGGGGAGAACAACAAGGGAATATGAGCTCCATTACATGGCTCTGCAGAAGACTAAGATTATCGTGAGACACAGGGCATGCTAGAAAAAGGCAAGCCCTAATGACTAAGATGCCTTTCAGCTCAGCAGTAAATGGTAATCAGATCATAACTATAACTGAGATTTCAGTTCATGGAAAAATACATTGGATTAATGTCTGTAGTTATAGCAGAATTTCTAATTACACTATGATTTAATTTTTTATATACGACATTCCTTAATATCCAGATTTCTACAGTCTTATTTACTCATTTAAAATCGTGACACAGAGGGGGAGAGAGAGCAGATAGAAAGAGCAAGAAAATCTTTCCGACAGGGCTGAAGCCAGAAGACAACTCTACCCAAGTCTCACAAGCAGACGGTAAGGGCCCAAGTACTTGGTGCATTATCTCTTGCCTTCCAAGGCATAACAGCAGCAAGCTGAATCAAAAACAGAGCCACAGTTGGGATGAATTGGGATGCGGGTGTCCCAAGCCACATGATGATGTCTGGCATTAATGAATGTCTCTTCCACAATGTTTGCTTCTTCTATCTTCTCTTACCTTCTCTTTTCTCTCATGATTATTATTAGTTTAGTTCTCAGCTTAAATCTCTTTCATGACTCTCACAAGCTCCAACTAAAAATAAAATTCTCTAGCAAGATTACAAGACATTTCTGTCAATCTGTGCTTCCCTTCCCCTTCAATCTCCACTCTCAATTCTGTTTCCTATTTAAAGCAATACTTCAAACAATCTGAGTTCCTTAAATATGATGTGTCTCTTTGCTACTCTGTCCACACACCACATTTCTGGAAAAATCCCTTTGAAGTCATTAGTGAGTTTCCTTTTTTTTTCCCAACACACAAGTTAAAACAAATGCCCTTATAATTTGATTAAATACTCTCTTTGCCAAGAAACTGTCCCTTGTGACTTCCTTCTTAAAAATAACAAATGGTCAAATTTAAGAAATAACTTTAATAGAAAGTTACATCAGCCTAGAAGTTGTGAGGAAGACAGGAAGTATAACCTATCAAGATCATAACTCGTAACTCATAGACAACAGTCTTGAATCAACATTAGACATTAGAAAAACTACAAAGACATACAGGAGGAATCAAGCGCAATCCTGACAACCTCTTAACAGGAGGTCATATGCACAAAGTAGGGGGGGAACCCAGAGTGGAGCAGGGGGACAGGAGGAGGCGTGTATCCCAACCCTGTAGACTCCCAGATCCTCACCAAAGACTATCAGTATGAGCACCGAGGACTACATCCCAACTGCCAAGGAGACCACAGGGAAATGGAGTGCCTTCAGAGGCCAAGAACTCTGAAATCACCCACCCCCGTTTGGGTCTAACACATTGGATGGAAGAAGCCCAAATCCTGCCTTGCAGGATCCAAGGTCATCTAAACAACAACCAGGAGCACTGAGCGGTCCACAGAAACAGAACAGTAAACTTCCTTCGGAACTAGGGAGAGGAACTTCTCTGGTCCTTGCCTGGTTCTGACTTTGGGTCCCCACCCTCAATGGCAATGACCATCAGGATCGCTCCAGAAACCCCTCAAAACAAAGTAACAAATAAACAAATAAACAAAAAAACCTAGAATAGACAGAGAACAAGGAAAGCTTAGAAACAGAACAGGAAACGGTCAGTGGGGATGCACTTGTAACTCACTGGGTGGGACACAAATATTAGTTACTCCTCACTAAGGTATTGAAGATTTCTCTGCACACCCCTCCTAAAGCTGTTCACCTAAACTGTTGACATATGTCTTCTTAGAATTATAGAATTAGGCTACCCGAAAAACAGCCAGGTTCAGCAAAATCATGCTTCAACGCTATAAACTGCTAATTACTAAAATTAAAATAGACATGAGACAGCTGAATAGTAATCTATAGCCATTTTAAAGGTGTATAAAAACCAGTTGTATATAAACTAATAATTGAAATGTCAATGTAGAAGTCACAGGATGTGGTTCAGAACTTGCATTCTTTTTTTTTCTCTCTTTTAACATGTTGGTTATTCAATACCATGTCAACTAATTCTATAACACTATAAATAATTACTGATGTAATGTTGGGGCTTTTAATTGATTGGGATGATACTCTGCCAGCTCTACGTTCAGACCAGAGATGGTCTCACCAAGAAATCGCTGAACCCACTAGGATAATAAGATGCTGGAATTTAGACTTGGTAGATGCTTGCAATGAAAGAATCTCAGCTGAATTTGACTGTGGTAATGCAACAAGGTGGAGGAATCCACCATGGAGGGTGGCAGGTTGGGAGGGGGGAATCCCAGTGCCTATAAAACTGTGTCACATAATGCAATGTAATCAATAAAAAAAAAAAAGAAATACCTAGGAAAAATAAAAGTTAATACATTAATGACTTGCAAATGTATTTGTAACTATCTCACAGGTGTTTCAAATAAGGTTTTAAATGAAAACTTAAAACATACAATTTTCAAAATTTTTAACTATTTTTAAAGAACAGATGTCCCATTCTGATGTCATAATAAAATACCCGATTTATTTTCAGTATTTTTAACCATGTCAGTTAACTTCTGCTCAGTATCTAATATTCCAACAAATGCCCAAAGAGTTGTTCAGAAAATACAGAATGGAAGGAAAGGCAGTGGGAAAAGACGTAGTAAGGGAACCCATCAAACCCTTTCCTTAGAAACACAAAATAGACACATTCCACCGGCAAGTTGAGTGATTCAACTTTCCCTTTCTCTAACTTTTCATCCATCGCACTCTGGTTGAGATGCATATAAATGTCACTGTGTTCTATAAACAGAGAAGTAGAAATTAAATGCACATAATTGAGGTCTGTGAGCCTAAGTGTTTTACCTTTATTAATTCCAGCAGTTTGCTGCAGCAGTAAATCACATGCCATCTGATTGAGAATATGTGGTTAACAAATTAAATGATCCTAAAACAAATACTGACTAGCAGGAAACTCAGTAAGATACAAAATAATGACAAACAAGTCACGTGCAACAGAATTTAGAATACAGGATAGTTTTACTATTAATTCCAGTTTCACTTGCATGTCATCTCAAATACACACCTTCTTTGTTAATTGCTTCAATCTTGGCAGGATAATATCGACAGTCTGTCCAACGAGCCAACACTTCTTCTCCAGCTTTAAAATCCTAAACAGTGTAAAATATTTCTTAACCAAAAGTGAGTCTTTAGAAAATTTAACCGAATCTTTTAAAAATGTCAGAATGTCTCTAGCAAGGTCAGCAAATGGAAAAAGCGTGCTACTTACGAAGAACTCTTCCTCATCTTTGAGCCCTTCCTTCCTCAGTGCAGGTCTCTCCAGGGGCCGCAGTCTGTTGCTGTCCCAGTAAATCCACTCATCGTAACGATGACTCCAGCGCTCAAAATGGACCAACATCTTGCCTTCCTCATAGTCAATTTTTTCAATTCGTGATGGATACCTCAAAAATAAAAGATTCCTATCAAGAGAAAATTCTGATCTTTTTAACATGGAGCACAGACAGATCTAACTGAAACACTGCTAACCATTACAATCATGAATGATATTGCCTTAATATTAACTTCATCTGTTCGTGGGCCACAGCACAGTTCGATATATGCATGCACGGATGAAATCAGAATAGCCAACACTGTAATACTCCTTCAAATTACTTTATGCTTGGGACCCAATGGCTCCCCTCCTCCAGTTGTTTGTATCGTAAACTACAGTCACCCACCTATATCAAGCAATGCCAGAAATTTATTCCTTAGATTTAATTCTGATTTGGTACCCATTATCCAAATTCACCTATTCTTTTTGTGCTTTCCAGTCTTTACTACTCATTGTTCTGTATTCAGTTAGTTTTGGTTTCTACCTATGAGAGAAATGCAGTCTTCATGTTTCTTTTTTACACTATTTCACTTAATATGATGTCCTCCAGTTCCATCCATTTTGCTGATGACACAATTTCATTCTTTAGGTTGAATAACATTCTGTTGTGTGTATCTGTCACATTTCTTTATCCATTGATTTGACAAGACAAATTTCCTATCTCAGAATCTGTGACGAGCGCTGCTGTGAACATGGCAGAGCATACAGCCAACTCTTGATACAATGATGATCATATTTTCAAACTCAGAGCCAATGGGGTTTGCTTCATTATTTTTTCAAAATGATTATCCAAATAAGAAGAAATCAACATTGACACACTCCCAATAGGAAGGTAAAGCTCTGCATCATTCTTTGCACACATCAAGTCTTAAGTATATTATCAGTGTCCGATATTCTAGAATACAGCCTACAAAGGTAGTACTTGCAAATAGTTAATAATATGGGAGAAAAATGCTCTGCAAAATTAAGTACTGCATACAGAATTTAAATATGAAAAAATTGGCCTAGAAAAAAAAGACTAATACACTAACTTGTACATGTATCTTATTCTTCATATTTTTCTGTACTTTCCAATATTTTATAAGGAGCAGCAATGGTGATAACAGAAGTCAGCAAAATCTTAAATATAAAAATAATATTCGATTGTTCTATCTTTGTGTTTGACGATTTCTGATGAACAGTGCTAAAATAGAAATTAGTTCACCTGAAGCATTTTACAAGGAAAATCACTTTATCATTCCAAACGTACTACATAAAAATGTTCACCCATGACTTAACTTTTTACAAGTATGATTGCATAGCGTTAAGAGTTGCATTAGATGACTTTGCCAGAATAATTTTATCTCAAAATTTTCTAGCTACTTAGAAATTTGTAATCTTTCTTTTCTTTGAGGAAAAGTAGTTTTAAATATCAGACACATTGGAAATCACCTAATTCCAAACTTCTGACCTGATTACCTCCTATTTCACAGATTGATCCTGTCACTGGAATGTTTCCCTTCTCACTGACGGTCAACCCCTCCTGGTGCTAATGACAAGAACTGGGGGTGGCAAGCTCTGCCACACACCTCAGCTTTTGCATTCTGTTCTTGCTGCCTAGCCCAGTGTGCCCTTCCTTTCCTCTGCACATTCATCATTCACACCTCGTCCCCGGCTCCTGTGCTCAGACTGGCACACGGCACTGCTGTGCTCAGACTGGCACACGGCACTGCTGTGCTCAGACTGCCACACGGCACTCCTGTGCTCAGACTGCCACACAGCACGCGTCTTGTTGTAACTTTTACCGTACAAGTTCTCAAGCAGTACTTTTTACATCTTGAGACACTGGTGTGCACAAAGCACAACCAAGGGTACTGGAGAAACAGTGGATGTAAAATTAATTAAATTAAATTGCTTTCTTTATTGAAAGATTTCTTGGTGCTGTCAACAAGATTGAGAAAAAGTTTTCAAAGTTACCAAGCTGAAGAAAATATGTGCCTCTTTTCATCATGGGACATTCATTAACATTTATCAGGACAGCAAAAAGTCAAGGAACACGGTGTAACAATGTTACTCCGACACATGGATTTTGGCAATCACCGAGTTACATACACTTGTGTTTGTACCCTCAGTCAGTATCTCTTTGTTACACGCTACACAATAGTTATTTGATGTTCAGCAGGTTGAAGTGAAATTAATGACAATCAGCACACCTCACAATTGAAAAACCTGTTGACTCAACGATAAGGTTAGTTTAGATCTCAGGTTTTAAAAGCAGTGGGTGTGGGTGAGAGAACTTTTGTCCAAGATTAGCATGAAAATAAGAGGGTCTAGGTGATTAACATATTTGCACATGCCTAGCCTGTGCACTTAGAATCCATGTCTTGCCTGCTTTCTGTAATTCTGCTCTGCTTTTGTTTATCTGCGTTGTACTGGCTAGAAAACATAAAAACTGTCCATAGCATTAGGGGAAACTGCGAACAAAACGAGGCTTTATTTTTCAGCATTCATTAGTTACTAATATACCATAAAGAAATGTTCTATGACTGAAATTGACATACCTCTCAGAAAGGACTCTAATTTCACATGTTTAATTTATTATCACATTCTTTACACTTTCTCTCTGCCAAAAGGCTGAGAAGTGCTCATATCCTTTAAATTTTAAATTAAAAATAAGGGTTTTACTTTCTACATTTCTTCATTATGCACATATGTATTACATATTTGAAACATTTCTGAGGCTAGCATGACAGCTCAATGGCTTGTATGTGTGGGATCCCAGACAGGCACTGGTTCATGTCCTGGCTGTTCCACCTCCCATCCAGGTCCCTGGTTCAAGGCCTGGGAAAGCAGTACAAGATGGCCTGAAGCCTTGGGACCCTAAGCCCACGTGGCTCAACTCCAGCCACTGCAGCCATCTAGGGAGTGACCAGGGAAAGATCTCTCTGTCTCTCCTTCTCCCTATAAATCTGCCTTTCCAATACAAAGAAATAAATAACAGGAAACATTTCTTTAGAGTAGTCCATATCAAGAGTTAAATAATCATAACATGATTCAGTTTTTGAGAAAATCAAAATGTAAACAAGCTCAAGTAATTTAAACCTAGACTGTATTTTTAAATAACTTGTGGTTTTCCTAAAATATTCCAAATTGTGTTGGATGGGAGGATTATTATATCATATATATATATATTATGTTATCATATTTTAGGACAACCCTTCATGACAAACTATAGCTTATTATATTCTCCATGCAAATATCTGAAAGGAATAGTTGGGAGAAAAGTTCAGAATTAAACAATAGTAATACCCTATTTGAATTTTATAATGATTACTAATCAAATATAAAGGTTAAATTAAGGTTTAGGAGTTAAGGTTAGCAAGAACATTAACTTTTTGTTCATTCATTCCACACACATTCGAATATCTAGCAAGATACTTTACAGGCACTTAGGGTAGGTAAAAAAACAAATAAGACCCGGGAGACCCTGAACTAGCAAGCCATTGAAATGATCATCTATTCTATAATCAATTAAAGTTTACATTTAATTTGGTTCTCTAGCTACATTTTAAGTGGGAAAGATCATCAAGTTTTGCAATACATTGAAAATGCACAAAATGGCAATTCAAAATACAGTCCTATACACTGAGATGATTTCCCTGTTCCAGCAGATGGTCCATAACAAAGTTGTTTGGATACACTGAGTGCAAGCAAAACAATATTGAACAGAGGTATTCACAAATGTGTCTCTATGTTGAAGCACAACAGTATTTTGAGATATTGTTTACCCTTCATTAGCACTAACTGTGAAATGAATGAAACATTTTTCTTACTAAATTTGGAAGATGTAGCGTTAATGTTTCTGTTCTGTTAATTTTTTTAAAGGCTTAATCAGAGAAAACTGTCAAATAACAGAGTTTAGGTTCAAACCCAGACATTCACAAATGATTTGGGGAAAACATTTACAAAGTGGGAGATGGAGACTCAAAGTATCAGAAATAAGATAATAGCAACAGTGGCAGCACTAAGAGGAAAACAATTTCAGTTGGCATGCTTAAGGGTTTGACAAGGAAGCAAAACAGACACTAAATAAAAAGTAGGGATCCTCATGGCTCAAATTCTACACAGCTCTTCTACCTATCAACCGTTACTACAAAATATCATAAAATTTCCACCTCCTTTGCTACTGTACACTCAAAAGGCACACACCAGTTAGGTTCTATTTACTTGGGCAGAGAATGAGATTGCTTGGGTCTACATTGTACTTATTCGTATCTTATAATTAAATCCTGGAGAACAGAGTTTACCCTTAGAAAATTAACAATTCACAAGAAAAATAACAAACAATGCCCTTGGAAATAACAAGTAATTCACCCTAAATGCCCTCGTCAGGGAGCAGCAGTATCTAGAGATTCTGACGGACACATAATCCATTTCAGAACCTGACAGTGACCAAAGAGGTTTCCTATACACTGAATATGTATCAGTTCCCTACAATACCAACTGCTGGGACTTGCAAAAAGGAAAGGACAAGACGAGATCTCTAAACAGCTGAATTCCGGTACTAGCTGCCACTGTTGACGACTTCCCATTGGCAGGTCTTGACGCACGCACCAAGCCAGAGCTCTGTAACTTACCTGAAGTTGCAATGCAAACGCTCTCTGTCTGGTCTAGTCTAAGTATTCTTTGATTGCCAAGTTTAACCAGATATTCAAAGGGGACTGTAGGCAGACAAGAATTTCTACAACCTTGTGGGTAGTCCATTATTGTTGGATGAAACAGAAAGGAATGGTGTCCAGGATTACAAGATTTATTTAAAAATCCTTGGCATTTAATGTAATGATGATGAAACAAAAATCACCTGAATTTAAGAAACCCATCCTGGTACACCAAGGATATATCCAGATTCTCATATTGCAAAAATCAATGACAAAGTAAGAAAAATCCCCTAACAACAGGAAAGTCTATTAAAAGTTCATGGAAACTGGAATTGAAAGGTAAACTGAAGGGGTAAATGTGTCACAGGTTAAGACATGGCGTGCAATGCCAGCATCCTCTCTCACTTCTGGTTCAAGTCCCAGCTACTGTGCTCATGATTCAACTTCCGGCCACTCTGCAGGAGGCAGCAGCAGACGCCTTTAGCACGCAGGTCCCTGCCACCCGTGTGGGAGACCCAGCTGGAGTTCCAGATCCCTTTACAACCAGGTTCAGCTAGCTGTTGCAGCCACTGGAGAAGAGATCCAGCAGACAGAAGCTGTTGACTCCTGTTGCTCAATTTTTCAAAATAAAAAATGTGTAAAAATGTTTATTTTGGTGCAAAATTTACTTTAAACCTAAGCATATATATTTTTTTCATAATACACTTTTCTCCTGAACTTTCGGAAGAACCAGAATCCTTACAACCTGTAATCTGTCACTCAGACCAAGGGACAGAGTTTATGGACACATGACAGGGCACGCAGGTTCACTGAGAACCTCGGACATGCTCTCAGAAGTCCAGCAGCATCAGACTGCACTGGTCACTTAGACGAGTACCATGCCAATCAGAAAGACAAAAGCATTTGTTAAAATGACCCACACAAATTATTGACACTATATGCTGTTTTGCTTATATTGGTAAGACAACAAAATTTCTAACTCATTTAAACTTACACCTCATTAATTTAACAAAGAAAATGAAAAGCAACGATTACAATGTAATGGAATAGCCAGGAGAGCCACGTTACACTGGCACACAGGAAGCCGGTAGAGCCACATGACTCTGCAGTTTGCTAAGTCAGGACACTCTCTCAGACAAGGTCACCCTTTCAGCTTTAAAAGATGGTAATATAACCTAAATATTAGCAAAATTCCAAAATTCTAGGATTAATTATTCAAGAGTTTGTGGGTAAAAACTTCACAAATTCAATGATGTTTATAATAAGTGACAAAAACATGTAAAATATAAAGGGGCTAAAAACCGCCATTCATATGATGATTAGAACAATTATCGCTTACTAACAAAATCTACTATGGACCATAATTTAAGGCAAACACCACATTCTTCCAACCTAGTAACTCCTGAGAAACCTGGCTTCCTGGAGGCACTGCACAGCTCACTCACTCTTAGGTTAAAAGTTCAACAATGTCACCTGGTATTACTGCTGTATTTAAAAGTTCTGTGCTTCTGTATGGGATCCTGGCGCGTTCAAGGCAAGGACTTTAGCTGCCAGGCTGCTGTGCTGGGCCCCACACTTTGTTTCAATCAGCTCAAAGTAATCCGCGCCAAGGCCGTAGCACTGGTTCCTTTCCTCCACCAGGAACACATTAAACCTTTAAGTATCGCTCTCCTGCTTTAATAAAACACTCTTCCCAACAGCAGTATGAGATCCAAAGTTTCCCAGATGAAATGTCCTCCAGCTTCTGCAGGCTCAGACTCTGCAATGCCTGCGAGGCTCCGAGGCTTCAGCACACTGCACTTACTTACTCAGTTCTCATTCCTGGTAGTTAACACTTCGGTTTTATTACTACAAATACTGACATTTGTTCATATGCATATGCCTAGTGATCAGAATTTACATTGCTCGTTTTTCTGACTCAATTTTTAAAAGCAATTGAAGTTATAGTTATATTATTATTAAAGCTAATGTTTATTTAGTGGTAAATAGACCATGCCAAGCGATCAATATGCACTGGCTTGCATGCATATTATCATGTTCCAAACTGTTAAAGGGAGTCAAAGGGGTCAGTGAGTGGCTCAGAGGGTGAACGCGCTGCTTGCAATGCAGGGATCCTATATATGGGCCAGTTCAAGTTCCAGCAGTTCCACTTCACTCCAGCTCCTCGCTAACGTGCCCAGAAAGCAGCAGACGAACCCCATGTTTTGACTCTTACCATCCATGCAAGTGACACAGGCTAGCAAAAGTTCATGAAAACTGTAATTAAAAGGTAAATTTGTTGGGTAACTATTGTACCACTGGTTAAAATACTACTTGCTGGACCAGCACTCCTAACTGCCAGCTGGTCAACCTAGAATCCAGCTTCCACTACTCTGCCCTGAGAGCCTGGGCTCTGCCAGCCATGTGGGAGATCCAGGCAAGGTTCCAGGCTCCTGTCCTCAGCCTGGCTCAGCCCTGGCTGCTGCAGCCATTTGGGGAGTGAACCAGCAGGCAGAGCTTTCTCTCTGTCTCTCCCTTCCAGGCTCTTGACTTCAGGCTGGACCAGCCACTGCCCGTGGTAGCCACTTGGAGAGTGAACCAATGGATGGGAGCTCGTGCTCTCTCCTTCTCACTAACTCTGCCTTTCACATAAAACAAAAATAAATCTTTACAAGGAACAAATAAGGAAGGCAAAGAAATCTGCAAGATTCAGCAATCAGGTCAAGTTAAGAGAGGCAGTAAGTGATGGGTTCCTAAAATCAGGATTTTCCATCCATAGATCTCTGGGTTTAATCATTGCAGCATCTTCATCTTCCAAGCAACAGTATCAGCCCTTGCCACGCTGCAGCGTTACAATTATAGGGGCTCTTTAAAGAGGACCAAAAGCAGGTAAAAAACGAATAATAAATGATGAGGTTTTTTCCTTGCAATTTTCATATCCTGCTTCTTATACAAACAACATGTCTAAGAAGTTGGTCTTTATTAATGCAAAGGATATGCAAAATAGCTTTTATTTTATTGTACAAAATAAATAGCCACTTATGGATAAAATGACTAAGAACAAGGCCCTTCTGTTTGCTTATTAAAATTCCCTCAAACAAAAGGAACACTGCATCTCAACCATGCCTAAGTATTTAAAAAAAATCACATTATCAAAATGAACCAGGGGCAAGTGTTTGGCCTAGCAGTTAGCACAGTGGTCCGGAGCCCTGTCCCACATCTCAATGCCTAGGTTCACTCCCAGCTGCCTGCTGCGCACAGCAGTGACCCCTCACATGCTGGAGTTCTGGACTAAGTCCCCGGTGCCCGGCTTTGGCCTCCTGGACCACTGCAGGGCATCTGAGCAGTGCACTAACAGATGGGTACTCATTCTGCTGCCCAAATACAAAGAAATAAATAAAATGAATCATTTTGAGAAAAGAACAATACTTACCGAACTATCCTAAGTTTGAAAATGAAATTCAACTTGCTCATCTAGGTTGATAAAAGTCTATGCTTGGTTTTCAACCAGTACGGTTCAATTCAATCTCTAAAATTATCTGTAACATTGACCAGACATTTCAAAGTATCTCTGAAAGTTTTGTGTTCATTTTTTCCAAACCAGTCAAAGTTCACTAAACTTTGTTGAGCATCTTTTATTTCATCATTACATTGGGTCTTATGATATAATTTCATGTAGGTATCTAACAACAGTAATTTAATGAATAGTGATTTACTATAAACACATTCCTTTTTAATTGAAGAAAGCTTTTCAGGGGAATAAGAAAACAGGTTTTTCAGACACTCTGAATATTAAATACTAATAATGTTGTTTCTAAATGCTTAAAGAATCTTCCAAGCTGAATTAATTAAAATTACTGAAATACCCAAACACTTGCATATCAATTTTTAACTTTTAAGCACATCCTTAGTTATTAACAATCTTTGGAAATTTAGTCAGTAATTCTTCAACATATAGTTACATAAACAATGTTTAAAAAAGAGAGACTCTATTTTCTCCCTCAATTTAAATCATTTATAACAATACCAAAGCCATGCAAGCAGCAGCAGGTGGCAATTCTGTAGACTCAGCACAAGTAAAATCACAAAGCTTTCTTTTCCGTGAACTGCTGTAAAAGATAAACTATTTCCCAGCAAGTGGTTTTAATCAAATCCTCACTAAGAGAGCCACCATTTATCCGATGTGATGTGCCAGGTGTGAGCTCCCGCAGCACATAGCGTCAGCAGGAATGACGTAATGAAAAAAAGAGATGTGTGTGACATCTGATGGTTGCATCTCAATCAAAAGTGAGAGGAGCAAATAAAACTCTTTTCTCTTAGCCCATTCCTTGCCATTATCCAATGCACACTCAGGCACACAAAACACACCACAGTGTTTTGGTCTAGGTCCAAGTCCTAGACCTCTGAACTGTGTAATAGTGTTAAGTTTCTGAAGATTAAAAAAATTAGATTGGAGGTTGGATTCTAAAATCAGCTCAGGATAAAGGCTCTCTGGGGATTGGCAGGCCTGGAAATGACTTGCTGGCTACGAAGAGCCCTTACCCATGCCGGACATGTATGGCACTAGACCAGGCTGGGGGTCAGGATGGATGAAGCACGTGAGCCCGTGGAGCTAACTGAAGGCTGCTGTAAACCTCCACGGGAGCAACGGCCTGCAGAGATCACTGCACTTGACTCAAAGACTCCATGCCCAACACAAGTTCTTCAAATCTGTGTATCTGTGGTTCCAATTTTACTTATTTTTCTCAACTCATTTCCCTTCTGTGATCAGTCACTACAAGCAATATTCAAGTTCTCCTTGTCCACCTTACTTGCGCTTTCAACTATGTTTATTCATCTAAAAGTAGTATGAGAAAACCTGTCACCCCAGAATAGGGTGAAATATACCAAAGAAATGAAAAACTACAGCATTTTCATTGTAAGGACATTAAAGCAGAAAAGTACCTCTTCACAGTCACAGAATTCATGGCAGAACAGCACTAAACTCCTATTTTCTGATTTCAGGTTAAATATATTTTTTTCCAATATTTCTTTTCTCTGCTTTTCAAGAAAACTAGGATAAGCAAAAAAGTTTATGGATCAGAAAATGTTCTATTAAACACACACACACAATGAAAGGAAGAACATTAGGGCATGGGCAAGTACAACAAAACCAGGTATATTTTAAAGTCAGTCCATTCTATCCCCATTTCTATTCTTTGTTTTTCACAGTTTTGTAAAGGGGTGGGGTTATGGGAGGTTTCCTAAGCATTGTCTAAAGGGATTAATGGAGCTTACTCCTGTGGAAATCGTAAAAATTAAAGAACCAAAATGTATGCACTGATACAGAGCTGTTTAATGATTTAACTTAGACGTGAAGAGACAAAGGTACGACTTTGAATGCAAGCAATCTCAGAAATAATGATTCTAGCATCCGAAAGTGAATCTTCTGGATGCAATCTGAACTCCAGAAAGGATCCTCATCCTTGTGTTCATGGATAAGTCTCCTATAAGAATATGAACATAACTTAATTATTCTGATATTATTATAAATGTAATTGTACATTTTTTTCTGAGTATAATTTACAGATGAAATAAAGTTTTGAAATAATAATCATTATTTCTCTGATACACACAGATTTGGCAAAATCCAATGTACCAGAAAAATGTCATTCATGTAAGCAACTACTGATCACACTGGTGCAGATGTCAAGTTCATCTGGGTTAATGTTTAGACGTGACCTGCGCACTGCTCTTCAGGAGTGCTCTCCTCCAGCAGGGACCACACCGCGCTCCACACCTGTCCCCTGAGCAGCTTCAACCAATTCAAAAAACATCAATTTGTTTATTCAGAAAAACATGTACTTTTTTTTTGAATCGGAAAGTATTCATACTTGCTAAAATTTAAATTTCAATTTTCCCACCCTATTAAAGTTCTGTCCAACATCTTAAAAACTCACATTTGCCAATGCTCCATATAGTTCAAAATACTCCCAAAGTGTGGAAACAGCATTTGCCAATTCAAATTTATACTGTTCTATCAAATTCTGACACTTGGAGACATCTCCACCTTTTTTAATCTTTCATTTCCTTTTCTTTAGATCTAGAAGAGAATTAAATAAAAATAGTCCAAAAGAAGTCAGAGGAGCAGAACTCATCTGAATGTTTTAAATTGACTCTATGTTTCAAACTTTTTCTAAAACCAAAGTATATTATTTTATCTGCTGTTTTTATAACAAAATCACATACACTAGAATAATTATTTTAATTATAAAGACAGAATCTAAGTTAGTCAAAACCAGCTTTATATTTTCACTTTCTTACTGAAAAATATTCAGAATCATGAGATCCTTAAATATTTGCAAGGGTACGCTGTGACCTCTAAAACTTTACAGAAGTCGGAGTTTATCATCTCCTCAAAAAGACTGTGATTTATTACAATGACATGTGTTCTCTACCACTCTCATATTAGCACTAAAGCTACAGTGGAAAATAAAGACACGTAAGTCTTCAGGCCTCCAACCTCGCCTCCTCAGTTGCTTAGTGCTTTAGTCGTAAGTATTAGTAAAATGTGACGTTGAAATTTAATCTGTAAGTAAATGCCATTTATATTGCCTCCATTTTTGATAAGTACATCAGTATAAAGGACTTACCCATATCTACAGGTTTATTGAGTAAGCATCTGAACACAAACCCTTCCATTTACAGCATCTAGTGTAACATTCCTGCACTTGCCCTCTCCAACATGTTCCTGTCCCAACACATTCTTGTTACTGCCTGCAAGAGATTGTAAGCTCAATGCCAAACTCTGAATGGACAGAGATGAAAGCGGAGAAAAACAATGGAGAAAAGACAGAAAATGGTTGATTATCCTGGCTCTAACCATTAGCAGGTAAAAGACTTTATGAAGATCACCGAGGAAGAAGTTAAAAAAGTTTTAAGGAAACTGTAACATTTTCAAACGTGAAAACAACCCACAATACCAACTGGGATTTAGATTCATTAAGAAGAGCTCCAAGTATCAACAAACACACTGGAACTAGAGCTGGCCTGCAGATCCCACACTCAGCACGGCCGCCCGTACCTACCCCAGGTGAGTGCTCCTATGCAGTTAGAAAACAAAAAGTAAACTGCTACTTAAAGGGAAAAAGCAGATTTTTAAGGATAAAGTATCCTTCTGAATATGTAATTTGTTTTACTCAACCATAACAATATGCTTTTTGTAGGGGGAAAAAAACATTGTTTCCATTAAATTAAAGCTACCTCAAGGCAATGTTAAGGCACAGTGGGTAGAGCCACAGTCAGCAACACGGGCATTCATGTTGTGGCACCCCACTTCTAAGCCAGCTTCCGGTTAATGGTCTGAGGAAAGCCCCTGCGATCTATGCAGGAAATCCAGCTAAAGCTCCCGCCTGTGGCCTGCCCCAATCTGCCTGTTGCAGCTTTCACCGGAGTGAACCAGCGCTCTCTCACTCTCTCCTCTTTCAAACAGATACAATCTTAAAAATAATAAAAAGAAGCCAGTTCAAGCTTGAAAGCGGGAATTTAACTGCAGTTTACTAAGATTTCAGACTACTTCAAGGAAAAATATTAAAACTATTTTGCCTTTACCCTTTTTATATATGAAAAACATTTTACACAGAGAATTTAAAAATGCATTTTACATGGTCCACTGTTACCTTCTTCCATTATTACTTCTTTTAAAAGCAAGGGTCCATAAATTATTTTGTGTTGCCCTCCCTGCAAGGTAACCACACAAGGGACCTGAAATTCAATAAATTTATAGCAGGCTAATTCATACACTGATAATTTTGTGTGACTCACAAATGATGTTATAGATCCAATTGGATCCTTGCAGGAAAAAAACCCTGCTTTAAAAGGTAATGCATCAACTGATGTTAAGATAACTTCTCAAAAACGAATATGCTACTTCATGTAAGCTGGATTTGTATTTCTGTTTCCTCCCACCTGTCTAATGCCACAATAGTTCAAACTTAATATTAAATGACTCAATGCTTTTCAAATTGAACTGAATAAAAGATCAGGCATTTAGTATGGATGGATGCAAAAAAACTTTTTTTAAAGAGAGAAAAAAAAAGAGGAAAGAATATTAATTCCATGTATTTAAAAACAGCAATAGAGCCCAGCACTATGGCTTAGTGGCTAAATTATAGCCTTGCAAGCACTGGGACCCCCATAAGGACACTGGCTCGTGTCCCGGCTGCTCTAGTTCCCATCCAGCTCCCTGCTTGTGGCCTGGGAAAGCAGTTGAGGACAGCTCAAAGCCTTGGGATCCTGCACCCACATGGGAGACCCAGAAGAAGCTCCTGGCTCCTGGCTTTGGTTCCGCTCAGCTCGAGCAGCTGCATTCACTTGGGAAGTGAATCATTGGACGGAAGATCTTCCTTTCTGTAGTTCCTTTTCTCTGTAAATTTGACTTTACAAGGAAAACGAATCCTTAGAAACAAAAACAACAACACTGATTTGAGGGGTAGAGGGACTGAGACAGAAGGACCGCAAGACAAAAATAGGACCCTCTACCGCCCCCCCAGGGCCCATGGCAGTCAACGCTGGCCTCTGCTGCGGGTGGCAAGGGCCCAACCACGACAGCAAGCATTCACCGCCCCTTAGGTCTGCACTGCAGGGAGCTGGAGTTGAGAGCTGCACAGGGGCTTCAAGCCCGGCTCTCCAGGAAGAACGCGGGCATCCCAGGTACCAGATCACTTCCACCCTCATCACTGCGTGTCCAATGATGAATTCTTCTCTATCGGAATGTCAAAGTTCTCAAGAATAAGATGATCTGATACGTGTATCTGAGGCAAAACCAAAACTTCCTTGAATTTACAGAAAATACAAAATATAAGTAGAAGGAAAGGAAGAAAAATGTTACCTATTTAGAAATAAAATTTTTTACATTTCATACCCCATATCTTAGCAATTTAATAGTTTCCCTATGAAAAACCACTTAGAGCTTAACTTAAGGCTTTCCCAAACCTGACTAGTTCTTGAAAACTACTGATGGTAATAAGCAAATTAATAAAAAAAGCACTTATTTGAATTAACTAGTATGTGAATTTATAATATCAATGATTGTCTTAATTAAAATAGTCACACAAATGAGCTCATGACAAACTGATGACATTTCAATGACCATCATGATGATTATTTCAGCATGTTTCATTACAACAGACTATTACCACACCTTTAAAAATTGTATTTCAGTACACAGATACACCTGTGTGCACAGTCGTCCATTTTGAAGCACTTAGCAAGCCCCTGGTAAGGAGGCCCACCTTCCGGTATTCCAGTCTTAAAGCACAGAATACCAGAGATGCATTCAGGCATGGTTTTAAAAGTAGTTTCTTTATTACTGTGATCTTTTAAATTACAGGCTCATAAATTTAACAGCTACTACCTTAGGGAACATTTGGCCACCCAAAGTAAGTTTCTCATTAGTATCAAAATTATGTTATTACCTCTGAAAACTACCAAAAGAAATATGAAACTATGTACTGAACTGGAAGCTGGCTGAATTTTAACTGTTGGTTGAGAAGTGAGAGAACACTTTTCATGAATTAACTAGTTGGTCACAAAGCCAGCGAGGTGGAAGAACATTTGTAACTAACTCCAGACCCCCATCCCAGAGCTCATCAGAATGAATTGAAACACTCCGTTCATCACAGATCCCCAGCTGTGCGCCCGAGAGCACCGGCCTCTCTGGCTTCAGTGTGCACTGAGAGAGCTGACTGCCCCGTGCTGTCCCTCTGCTGCACAACCTGAGGCAGTCCTTCTCGGCAGGGAGCACTTCCACCCTGCCCCCAGTGGACATCTGGCAACATCTGGAGACATTTTTTACTTCCACAGTAGGAAGAATGCTAGTGCCTGGCCTGAAGCTGTCCCTCAAACCCGCCCTGAACTTTGTGCGCTCTCCTTCTGATGCAAGGACCAATTAAGGTCCCCAAAAGGACCATCCCTGACATGTGGCTTGGAAGAGTACGGCCAAGTAACTACCTTCCCACCTGGAGCTGCACCAGAACAGAAGCTAAGAAAAAGGCCATGAAGCTGGCAGCCAGGGCAGTATGCTGAGCTCTTACCCAGACACTAAGAAACAAAACAGTATGCAGTCAAATGCTGTGACTAAATGAGATTTCTCAACCTACACTGGCAACCCAGGAGGTTGACTTCATGCAAATCAATCAAAAGCAAATCTACAAAATGCTTACTCAGCTTGTGGGGAATCTGCCATGAGGTTTGAAGTCCTAGTGTTGCTAACACACTGGGCCCCTGATCCAACAACCAGGCTGCAGAAGCAGCAGACAGCACCTGCAAGGGAGCCTCTGCAGTGTGCCTGCTGGTCCAGGACGCTGGCAGGCTGAGGATGTCAGCAGCAAGATGAATGCCACGACAGCCAGGCTAGGAGCCAGCTAACCTGAAGGAGAAACACCCGGCCCTGCAGAGGGGCATCCTCCTGACTCCCCCTACAGGTAGGGACCCCCGTGTACTGTCTCCCTTCTCTCCTGTCCAAACTGGGGTTTAATGTTAAGTGTAAGGGAAACACTGCAGGCAGAGGGGAGATACACAGCCAGCCAGCAGAGGAAGCAACAGGCAGTCCGGACAGCAGCACCCTGCCCTCTGCCACAGCAGGCTAAGCTACAGCGGGATTTCAGGTGGAACACTGAGTGGTGAGGATGCTCTACAGGAAAAGACTACATTAACACCGAGAAACTTACTGACGTGCTTTCTGACAGAGAGCAAAAAGAGAAATCCACGTCAAAAGTTACCTTATGCTTGGTCACTGGCATGAATCCTCTCTCCGATCCACCAGCACAGCTCATTTTAAATACACAATGGTGCTGCTACTCTCTCGACATCTGACACTCTAGACAACCGTTTCCAGTTCTCAAACCCTTAAAATGAATGTATGACTAACTCTGCCTAGTTTTCCATCTCAAACCTAAAAACTCTGAACAGTAAGAAAACTGAGAAAAAAAAAAGGCATATGTATATTGCAGTGTGAGGACTGATGTTCGTGCCACAACCAAGGCAGTCCACGGCAGTGGGTCAGCATGCTCACGGGCAAGGCTACGTGTCTGACTTAGGTCCAAGTTCCAGACTTTGCATACCATTTCTGTAAGTAGTCCAGGGCCTCCAAACGAGCACCAATCTCAAAAGTGATTCCAGGACGGGTTGGAGGTTTCCTACTCATCCTGAGGGGGCGTCCTCCGATAAGCTCTCTTCACTACCTCAAAAGCGGAAAAGACAGTTAGTTGCCAGCATGCAACAGGGAGGGAGGAGAGAGGGGAGACTGCACAACACACAAGGCACACACTTGCCAAAGGAAAGCACGGTGCAATTTGCAGGCATTCTTGATAATTATTGTTTTTAATGACACAGAAAAGATGAACTACTTGGAAATAATAGATGGCTCCTCGAAACTTGCTAATGACTAAAATGCTTCATTTTATTTTTTTCACTTGGAATGTCCAAGAAAAGTGTCCACAAAGACAGTTGAAAATGCTTTTCTTTCTGAAAGATGAAGAAAGTTGTAATATAGCTACCGAAATTCCTCAGAGAAAAAGTTAATCCAATTTTTTCAGTTAGTTTCAAGAAATGTTTACCGAATGTGTTGCAATAAAAACACCACCCAAGACGCTGGAAGCGACCGTGGTCGGAGGCCACGCTGCAGAACTGTGCCAGCAAGGGCTCTGACAACACTGCGGAGACTGTCCGCCGCCTGGAACTCACCTGGGCAGCGCTGACTCAACCATGTCAACAGACTCCAAGGAAACTTCACCTTCAACAAGCAAAAACATGGACTTCCTATACTCTGAGAACTCATTTCTAGAAAACCTCAATGTGCAGTGTCCACACGGATAATAAAAGTGGTGGTAATGTTACAACCAGAAGCTAGAGGAGGCATCTTCCGGTCACTCAACTGTGAAGTCTTCACCGACCTTGTGGGAACAGGCGCGTGAGCAGGAGGCTTGAGGGGCCTCCATCTACAAGGGGTATACTGTGACAGCGCCTGACAAGACACACAGGCCGCCAGGAGGGAAGCCTCTCAGGCACGCAGATTCCTAATACATGAAAAAAATTAAGATTCCTAAGACTGTGGTCTCTGTAGCCAAAGCTTTTTAAAAATAACTGCCATCTTTTATATAATGGTTTGGTCCCAATTTAAAACAGACAAAACCACAGCAGTAAATGTAAAGTTCCAAGCGTTCCTTCTGTCTTGTTTGAAAGAACCCCCTAGGTAGGGGGCAGAACACTCCTGGTGAACACAGAGGCAAACTTTAAGCCCAGTGGGCAGGCGGATGGGGGGGGAAGGGGGCCTGGCATCCACCAAGATGAGCCAGTTCAAGGGTGACTTGAAGTTTAGCCAGAATATCCTCGGGGCACAGGAACTAATATGTTAAGAGGTCTTGTCCTACGAAACAGTTATTTCAAAGTTATTTCAACGCTGCTGCAGAAATTGACAGGCCCTTTCTGTTCCTCCTATCAAAAACTCTGAAGGCAGTTCACCAACTACAGTAACTTTTTTTTTTTTTAGGATCAAACTTCAGAGTCAGGAGGCTGGAGCTCCAGGTGACACTCCAGGACGAAGTACCACAAAAGCAAAGATTTGTTCTTGGCAGGGGGGCGGTGGGTGAGTGCGGGGAAGAGGCCCGGAGTGCACTAACGAACGGTAACAAAGTAACACTATCTGCGGGTGGAAAAAGTGGCAACTGAAAAGAAGCCGCAGGGCAAGCGTGGGAGTTACAAACTGGCCAGCCAGCAAGCCAAGAACAAAGACCAGAAACGGAGGGACCGGTGCAAGTTGTAGGGGAGATGACAAGTGGAGGCAAAGCAAATGTTAGCAAGATGAAAGTGAAGCAGAAAATCAGAAAAAGGCGGTGAGACAAAAAAACAAACAAACAAACAAACAAAACCCAAAGGCTGGGAGTGGCAGGAAGGCTCCCGCGGGTTTGACAGCCCGGGGCCCGGCGGGGGACGCAGGGAGGGGGCGCCCAGACAATGGGGCCGGGAGTGCGGGCCCGGGCCCGGGAGGGGAGCGGCCCGGCGGCCTCGGGGCCCCGCCGCCGCCTCTTACCGCCTCGGCCTCCTCTCCGCACAGCGGCCGGGCCGTCCGGGGGCGAGCCGGGCACCAGCAGGGCGGCCAGCCCGGGCCTCCTCCGCCTCCGCCCGGGCAGCGAGCAGCAGCGCGGCGAGCCGGGGTGCGGGCGCCGAGCCGCGCCGATCCAGTCCGCGCGGGATTGAGCGGGGTCCGACCCTCAGACCCGCTCGGAGTCCGCTGCCATCGCCGCTGCCTCCGCCGCCGCCACCGGACAGCCCTGACGCGACGCCGGGCACCGCGACGTCACCCGGCCGCGACGCGCCGGAAGCGGGCGGCCGCCGGGCACGTGACCCGCGAGGGTTGGGCCCGGACCGCGCCGCCGATTGGACGAGCCGACGAGGAAAGGCGGAGCTTCTGCGGGAGAGTGTCCGGTTAATGGAGGGAGGAACGCGAGCTGTAATCCCTCATTGGCCATTGTCAAGTATCAGAAGAGGCCACTGACTGTGACTGTTGGTGCGATGGCAGGCAGGTGCCCCAAACATGGATCCTGGGCAAATTTACAAACCACTACACAACTTTCTTAGTTACCCACTGCCCCTCACTTTTAGAGTGAATGGACACTGTTAAAAGTGCAGTAAATGTTTCCTCAATGGCTAATCTGCACACAGGGCTGTCCTGTAAATGTATTATGTAAGCTCCGCAGCTGTGCAACCCTACTGCTGCCCACAGCCTGCACATCCTTGGAATACAGCACTCATTTCTGGGGCATTGTGTCTGTGTGTGCACCAACTAGAGGCATTGATGTGACATGCACGGCTATTTTTATGGAGTACCTGCTGGGCCCATGACACAGGATTCCCGGTGGGGACAGAGAGCTGCAGATCACAAAGGACTCTTGATATGAAACTTCTCTTTCCACTGGTCTACACTGGCTCTCAACTTCTCTAAGAACCACATCGCATACAAATGACACTTGTGTTTTTCTTTTTGCTTCACAATGTGGTGTTAAAAAATAGCAAAGGAAGTCTCTTTGAGCTTCCGCTTTGGAAAATTATCCATATTCGTCCTCACCTTTTTATTCAACAGCCATTCATTCAGCACCTACTACACTGTAACTACCAAGCTACAAGCTGATCTTAGTGATGCCAGGAAACATATAAATGAATAAGACAGTTTCTTAAAATTAAGTGAATTTTTATGTTCTTGTTTATTGTTGCTGTTGTTACGCAGCATCTGTCCTGCCTCCATGTATGACAGCGTTTGCACCATGGCTGCCTTGAGCCAACAAATATTTCTAGAGTCCTCTTTTAAGGCATGTAACAGGATTTTTACTTTCCACCTACTGTAGAATGGCATGTGGCTATTTGATTTTCTATAAAGTGACAATGTTAGGAGCTAACTCAACAGCTTCTCCACGTCTGGCACAGGAAAAAGCACTACTTAAGATGAGAGGTGTTTTGGCAACCTAGGTTCTAGGCAGAATGTGGTGAGCCAGGACTCACTGCTCATAAAAAGCCTGCAAAGCAGCCAAAGAATCACTACTGAGACCTGGCTGTAATATTCTGGACTCAAAGTTGACCCGTTAAAAGACTCACAAAAACGCATTAGTCTGGTGACTCCTGGATGTAAGTCACTCAGAGTCTGCCATGAATCAACCTTATACCAACTTATATACTGTCCCTTTTTTATTTCCAAGAACACAACCTACAACTCTTCCACAGAGTAAGAAAAATAAAAGCATGAGTTATGAGCAGGTATTGAGATTCGGAGGATTGCATGTGATTCAGCATAACCTTCCCCAAAGTGAGGACATACTTGTTGATGAATCTGGGAGGCAAAACCAGCTGCCCAGTGAACAAAAGAACGGGTCTGAAAGTATGACTCTGGGGTAGCAGAATGCTGAGCCCTTTTACAGGTGCAGCATGCGGTGGCACTGTGCCTGGGCCCATGCTGAGCCTTGTCTGCAGGATGTACTCAGGCTGCGTAGAACCAAATGTGAAACTAGACCTTCACTTTGCTAATGAAGCACTTGAGGACTTGCCACCTGAAGTTTCTAATGAAGTTCAGCCTCAGTGACTATTCCAACTTTCAGCCCAGAGTTTTGTCTTACTGAACACTGGATGAATCCCTGCAGGCCCACAAGCCAGCAAGCAAAAAAAAAAAAAAAAGTGTATTATATATATATATATATATATATATATGATGCACACCACTGAGCACTCAGGGCTGTTTGTAATAGAAACAAAGTACACACTTAATGGATAATACAGTTTCTTGCCCCAACTCTCCAAACCCTCCCCAAAGGATGATTCATCCATTACCATAACGGAAGAGTCATGTTAAGGTAAGTTAAGACCAAAACGTGGAGACGAGGTCTTATGTAAATGATATTTGGCTTGAGTGAACCAAGTAAGCTAGTGGCACTTTCTGGAGTTTGCATCATCCGCAGAAAGACATTTTGCAACTGGGAATGATAATCCTTTTAACTGTCACATGATTGGGTTAGAGCACTGCCGTTGTCCAGTGAAAGGGGGCCAGGCTGCTGGGCATGCTGAAGTTCTTAATGCAGTCCCAGCTCTTGAAGATAGTCATGAATCACTACTGCCAAGATTGGTAATCGTCTGTGTCTGGACCTGAATTTCACTTGTGGGAAATATTTTTACGAAGTTTAACATGTTTTCTGTTTTCCCTGAATGAAGGAACTATAGAATAAGGGAAGCTTGTCATTTCTTTTGAACATTACCAAGAATGAATCCAACTTAAAAAAAAAAAAAACCTCATGTCACCAATCTTTAAATTACTCAGAGTACTTGAGGCCCAGACAGATACACCTGTATCAGTATATCTCGGTAGCTGTTACTTTCAGACAAACCTAAATTTATATTCAAGCTCCTTACTTTTAAATTGTATCTCTTTGTGGTCTTAGCTGAACACTGATGTATTGAAAAACGTTATTTTCTCATTAATTGCATTCATAATGCCAGTTGTTTATATTATCACCATATGGATTCTGCAAGCATAAATATGCAGCTTGATTATGTGATGTATGAATGCAGTTTCAAGAGTGAAGTTGTTGCATCACAGTTAAATGGGGAGTGACAAACAATATAAGGCAGAATGGATGTCTTTTCCTCGTTTGACCATTCAGAATCAGAGGACACAGAGAAGTCTGCAGTGGACTCCGCAGGCCCACGGCTAAGCTGTGCGCTGCTGCCCTCCAAGCCTGTCTTCCACCCCAACACACCCCTCTTGCAGATGGTTGATGCCATCAGTCATTCCACCTCCAAATATAGAAAGAAGAACTTACAGCTGTGTTTGAACAGAAGCAAACAAGCAGTGGGCAAATTATCCTGAAACAACAGTTGTTAGGCAGAAGTCACTGAACTAAATTCCTTCTATGTTAAAAATATGAATATGGAACCACGATATCCTCTGGGATATTTTACAACTGTATACCTATTTTAAAGTGAGGAAAAATCATTACAAAATGGCAGATTTTCCTTGATTACACATGAAACACAAGCAGGCTGTTGTTTCTTGTATGTTTGTTTAACACTTGTATTTAGCACAGTAAAGAAAAACCAAAGCAATTCAAGGTTTGATCAACAGGAAGCTGACCTGCTACAGTAGGCACCTTTGGTCAATCTCCTCAGTGCAGGTGTTTGAAATCCTGAAAGCAGCACCCCTGCCGCTGCTTTCACCTGCCAAAGCATACCTCTTTATCGCGTGAGCAGGAGTAACGATTCGATTGGAATTAGTTGCTGGCAGTTGAACCTCCAGACCCTGTAGGCACTGACCCAGCTGTCTTCTGCTTTGCTCTTCAGGATATGTTCTGCTCACAGTTTCAGTATATTTCCCATGAAGATGTTATGTTGCTCTTGGAAGGAGTCATGTCTAAGGACATGGAATATTCCAGACAATGTCATTGCACATATATTACTGTATGTGTGTGCGTTACTAAGAAACCACCTGCATTCCTGAGGTTTTAAGGACTTTCAGGCTTGTCAGTAATGGTTTGGAAACATCACAATCTTTGCTGCTGAAAAGTCATAACTCAGAAAAAAAAAAATAGCACCACAACTGTCTTTGGCTGAGCAATTGCAACAAGGCAAACAACAAACTTCATTTTGTTGAAATGTCTCTAAAGCAATGAAATTACTATAAAACTCATTATTCGAGCACACACTCTTGCAACAGGAGGGAAGCACTTAATAGATAATATACAAGAACAATAGGTGGACACCTGGGTAATCCCCATAGACTGGGACCAGTAATCATTCCACTAGGAAAAGGTGAAGGCTCCTTAAGTAGTGAAGCATCAAATATGGAGCCCATCCTTGATTCTTCAATGAACACTTTCTTTTGCCATGATTGACAATCAGTGGGCTCTTTGAATTCATCTGCATTAGACTTAATGAGCTGTCAATCAAAATGCAAGTTCCTAAACTATAAATTGTAGCTTATGTTTGGGAACCAGAAATATGCACTTTAAAAACCCATCCAAAATTATTTTTATGTGCACCAAACTTTCAGATTTGCAATATGCTAATATTCTTCTGACTGCAGAGGACAGAAAATTCACTGAAAACAGGCATTAGCATAAAGAGATCGTATTAGTTTGCAGAATTAATAAGACATAAACAAAAAGTCTACTTTATGGTTGAGTTTGACTCAGGGGGTAAATTATAAATTATAATAAGTAATTATAAATAAATTATAAATTTTTCACTCTGCATCCAAAGGTGCCTCCCTTTTGGGGCTTCAGCTTGTGGTACCCAATGGTCTCATACTGGTCAGCACAATATTTTGGTGAAATAAAGACAAATCCCAGAAGTGATTTTCTAACAGGATCGAAATGAAGTTTGGAGTCCAACCCTGAACCACGCATGGTTGCCATGGTGGTTCTGAGCTGAATTAGACCTGGGTCCAGTGCCTGACCAGACAGTTGGGGTTGCACTCTTGGTCCAACATTGGTTGGTCATGAGACATTGGAATCAGTAAACTTTGTAAAGCAAAGTTGGGATGCTATAACTCTAAAGAATGAAAATGAAAGTTGGGCAACAAAAATAATTAATATTCAACACAATAGATTTATATTGACTGTAAACAGCTTTTATCACCAAAAAAATCTTAGAATTGTTTCCCAATGTGCAAAGTTAGAAAATCAGAACAAATGAGAGGCAGATATACTAAGTGGTTAAGCTAATATTTATATTTTTGATTCCTTAGACATTTGCTTTGCTAGAGATTAAAACTAGGGGAGAAGGCAGCAATAGAATATAGTAGCTCTTTAGGCTAATGGAAATCAACACTTCTGGTCTCCCAATAATCACTATTTTCCTGGAGAACAGAACTACTGGCAATTTAGTGACTCACTCAAGTATGGCCAATTTCATGTATTTATTTTGATCACTCGATCTCTTAGTTTGGGATGCAACATCAAACACACCACAGTCTGTGTGATTGAAACAACACAGATTTATTTGTAGCAGTTCTAGGTGATATGAAGTTCAAGGGCATTGCTGGTGTGCAGTTGGCAGCTGTTCTTAGGATAGAGATCGTAAGTCATGCCTCTTCTTTAAAGGATGTTAATCCCAAACATGAGTTCTCCATTCTAATGGTGCATTTACCTCTCCAAAAACACATCTCCAAATAACATCACATTGATCTTGAAGGCTTTCATATATGAATTTGGAGGAGACACAAGTCTTCATTCCACAGGGCTCACATTTTTGTTGAATTGCTACTGGGGTAGAAATTTAATGATGGAGACTGAAGGATCAGAAAGGAGATTATAGCTTTCTGCCAATTCTAAGGCTTCTGAGATCAGACGAGATTAGGTGCGTTCAGGGTGGTATGGCCATAAACATGCCAATTCTAAGGCTATCCCACAGTGAGGAGACACACACACACACACACAATGAAGCTAGACATACAATCCAATTTCTTCCTTGAGAAATTCCTCCATGACAAATCATGGGAAGTTGCATTGAGCAAATAGCACTTGGATTATTATCTTAAGCATGAGTAAACTTCAAATAACAATTCCAAGCAGATTCTATAATTAACAATCCCTTGGGTTTTTTATACTTTTGGTTCAAGTGCTGGAAAATTTAAAAAACACATATATTTTACTCTCGGGGGTCTTGTGTCCAGCAGGCCCTGAGGCCACTGAGAGGTGAGGCAACAGTGGTCTTGTGCAGCAGAAACACTGCAGACAAACTGGTGGTGAAGAATGCCCGGTTATTTTAGAGCGGCCACAAGCTTACATAGGAGAAGGGGGCGGGCAGAAGGTGGTCTCAACAGTACTTCCACCCAACAACAGCATTGCAACTGGCAAACAGATATGTCTATATCTCTGGACCCTCCAATGAAGTTAAACGTCAGGAAGTACAGGAAACCGTGTCTCACGGCAGACTCCTTAACTGTTGAAAAGAAGAATGAATGTAACATTTGACTTCCTAGAGTTGTTTACAAAGGAATTCCTAGCACAGGTCAAACAAGAGCAGGGAAGAGAGACTGGGGAGCAGCCCGTTGCTCTTGTTGCATGTCCAGTGAACGGGCCATGCTGGAGTCTCAGTTAGTCAAGGGCACAGCATGCCATGTGCCTAAGGCCTCCCAATATGGGATAGGCAGGCAGAGATCCATACTATGTTGAGTTAAGGATCTTACAAGTGAATAAGCTTAATTCCTGATCTTGAGGCATTTAATAGTATGCCATGTTGATGAAGAGCAAGCCTTTGTAGGCGAGAGCATGCAGGGTCAGTATACCGTCTGCTTGCAGTTGATCTATCCTACTGTTTTGGCTAAGGCTAGAGAAAAAGACCAACACCCCCAGGGTAACTGAAGGACATTCTGATGTTGGAGGGAAGAGGTGGAGGCCAGGCCAGAGTATTTCTCAGTGAAAGCATTGCCACAGTCTTTTGTTTGTCTTTGTAAAAATATTGAGGCAACTCACTCTTATGGTCACGTATTGGATTGCTTACTTCCTCTTTTATGTGTTATTTTTTTTTTCCACAGCATTTGAAAGAGCCAGTTGTACCAGGATGAAGGTAAACACTGCTTAGTTTTGGTTTTCTTTAATTTGTTTCCTCATCTTCTTCTCCTGTCATCTTCTTCTATATTTTTAATGGCAACTTAGGATAAAGAAGTATATAAGAGCCAGGGATTTGGAAACAGAACGGGAACTGTATGCTCAACCTGACATTTGTGACTACATTATACTTCTCTGATTCACTTTACTTCACCTGTAAGTCCATTTTATAGCATTTCGACTAGTGTTGAATTATATAAAAGAGGGTTACATATCTTACAAACTATAATTGATATACCAAACACCAGATCATTCCTGTGTGCCTTTCTCAACTTGTGGGACTCACATTTCTAGTCATTGTCATCTTTTAGGGGGTCCCAGTTCTATGCTTTATGATTCTGTGAAAACATGCATTTTCTGAGGGCTCACTGTGTTTGCAGCCTGAAATCTGCAGATGGAATTCCAGAGATGAATAAAGCAGAGCTCTTTCTTTCCATAAAGTTCTCATTTAGACTTTTTTTGTTGAATTTTCACTAGTCCGTCTCTCTCCTGAGTCGTTACTCTATCTGTGTCCGTGAATATCTATGTAAAATAAAATGACGAACAAACCTGCAATTCACGTATAAACTCTGAGAAAGTAGTAGGCTTATAGCAACAGCCTTTTTGGGAAATAGGAATACTAACTACAAGGAAGTATTCTATGAGCTTTATATAAAGACACATTAGCAAGAAGTTTAGAACATCAATTATGAGAAAACCAAAATTTGAAGGCAGATAGTCAAAGTTAGGCAATGAATTTAACTATATGCAAATTATAGATGCTACAAAGCAAAAAAAAGGCCATTAGTGGTTTTGTTACTGCATCCCTAAGTGGACATGAGAAATCCCGGTAACATTACAAGCGAACAAAACTGAGTAGTTTTAGGGAATCCAAATCTGTGGGTTGCCATTTTCCTGATTTCTTTTCTTAGTGTGTTACTCAGAGCTGAATTATAGTCTCCAGAGATTTATGCTTAACCTCTACCCCTATCTCATTTTATCCCCAGGGAGGATTCCTTAGTGTTTTGCTGTTGTTGTGGTGGTGGTGGTGGTTTTGTTTTATTTTTATCTCATTGTCTGGCCACAGCCCGCACTGCCAATAGAATCATCCTACTCTTATAAAACCAAAGCAGTCCTATAGTTCTTCAGAGACCGTTCCATAGATTATTTATGGGACACATGATAAACACCTAAGAAATTGTTAGCCTGACAAGCTCAAGATACTAATAAAATAGAAAGGTGTGGATGACTAAAAAGAAAGGTAACTACGTGGGTCCAGGAAGTTGGCTGGAATTATACAGACAAAAAGTTACTAACTGTGACCTTGAGAAAATGTGCAGCTGAAGAATAGATGCTGGCTTGGTACAATGCAATTCTGCTAACACAAAGTCCAAGGAATCCTTCTGTTTTTCAATTTCCACATATTGGTTGGTGAAGGTTTGGGGTATTATGGTGGAACAGCATTTGATATAGCAGGTAATTGCAAAGTTTGCATTCCATGTGTGTACCAAATCTTGTCCTGGATGCTCCACTTCTGATCCAGTTCCTTGTTAGTGGCCTGAAAAAATCAGTGTAATATACCCAAAATGCTCTTGAGCACTGGCCTTCATGGCCATCTATGGAGTAAACCAGTACATAGAAGAATGTCTCTCTTTCCTCTGGTTTTAATAAATAAATAAAAATAATGTAATATGAGCGGAACTTCCAAATGCCAGCTACAGAAAGAAGCTATTAGGTGTACTGACTTTCCCACCTATGTCTGTGCCTTTGCTCTGTGTCCAGAAAAGGGTGTACTTCAAAGTGCTGAACCTTCAGCCTGACTTTTGGGATTAAGACAGAAAGACAGCAAACAAAGACAAGGTGTTGGTTAGATCTAAGCAGAGAACAAATGCACTAAGCATGATGTGTGGTATGTGCAATTGTTTCAATAGAAATAGGAACTTCTACAACTATGTTCCCTGATGAGATAGTTCACGTTATAACAGATGTAGAAAGTGAAGTTACAGGACAGTTGGCCAGGATCTAAAGATGAGCAAGAAGTTAAGAGAAAGTAGGGAAAACTGTCATCCACAAAGCTAGCTAGAACATGCATCTACCACTGAAAGAGGTACCAAAGCGAAGCCAGGATGCTGTGAAGAGAAGCCAGTATTTGGGTCACAAGGTAATGCCCACTCTTGGACTCAGATTGCAAAGCAGAAGGAAGTGGTATCACAGTACTGAACATGGGACCCAGTCCTGCAAGCGAGCTGGAAGATCTGTGCCTGTACGTGCAGGAGCTGCAACAAAGCTGGATACACATGAACCTTGCAAGAGTCAACACCACTTTTGCTGCACGTTCACCTCCACATCTAGCCCACACTGCTCTTTGGTTCACCCTAGCCAGGACCAGCCAAGGAAAAGATTCTGGAAAATCCAATTAATCATAGCCAAACGAATACAATGCTTAGCCACTGGGTGGGAAAACATTCGGTGCTGTGAGCTTATAAAATGTGGGGCCTCATTTTTATTACAGCATAATAGCTGTGATTGCACGATTAGTTTCCAGTTCCTTCCATATTATAAGCCTTTCCAGACTTTGCCCATGCCCCTGATCCCAATGAAATTCTATGTTGTGTGTCGCAATCAGTCTAGTCAGACTCAAGCGATGTCTACTGTGTGCTAGATTCCAGGCTAAGCATAGAAATCATGGCAATCACCTAAAACTTTTGGTTCTGTCTCAGAGTTCACGGCGTAGCAAGCGAGATGATCAATCCAAACTTGTTTCACTGAGGCAGTTGAGAGCATGTCCTGACGAAGTACAGGGAGCTGTGGGGTGGGTAACCCTGTCTAGAGCGGTCAGAGAGCTTGCTTAGGGAAAGGAGCAAGAGGTGAGGAGACAAGGGAGTGGCATGTTCAAAGAACAAGTGAGAGCAAGCCAGAAAGAAGCTGAGACAATACCACTGTGGGAGCGTTCTGGAAAAAAGGTCCAGTGTGATGAGAGAAAGCTGGAGCTGAAACATCAGTTGGACCCGACCCCAAAAAGCCTTGTGTGTCATGAGGAGTAGTTTGAAATTCATATGAGAGAGGAATAATGACAAACCAGTGAAGATTTAGTCAGAGGAATGACCTAAGTATACCTGCACCACAGTCAGTCTGGCTGCAGCTTGGAGGCAACTGGAGAAAGACCATGGAGAAAGTTAGGATGCAGGTGCAGAAGTCCAGGCAAGAAAAGGTAGCAGCTGGCACCCTAAAGGAGATGGAGAGAGAGTGGGGAGTACGAGTGACTTTTGCCAATTTTCTTGTATAAGCAAGAAGATGAGATCCAACGTATCAAAGGAAGGAAGCATGAAGGGGGATGCGAGGGTGTCACAAAACATTCAAGCAAGTGTGTTTATAGGTTGGTTTATTGATTGATTGTAGCATTTCTGAATGAATGTGTCACACTCACACGTTGATGTCGGCATTTTCCAAAGTGTGTGCTCTGGTGTCCGGAAGCAGTTCCCTGGGGGAGCACACTCTACCTTCATTGCAGTTGGCAAAACACATCTCTTGGACACGTCTCTGGGAGTGTCCTCTGAGCAGAAACCCCCAAGGAGAATCATTTGGAGAGGTGGTGAGGCCGTGTTCTTTGTGTTCCCAAAAGCCTTACTACCAATACAAGGCCTGTAGTGACCTCTGCTGTGTGTATGTTTAAAAATGTATTTATTTTTATTGAAAAGCCAGATTTAGAGAGTGAAGCAGACAGGGGAAAAGCTTCCATTTGCTTCTTCACTCCCCAAATGGCCCTGGTGGCAGAGGCTAAGCTGATCTGAAGTCAGGATCCAGGACCTTCTTCTGGGTCTCCTGCTCAGGTGCAGGATCTCAAGGCTCTAGGCCTTCCTTCACTGCTTTCCCAGGTCATAATAAGGGAACTGATTAACTAGAGAGTCTTCACACCAACCCCATGGTGTGTGTGTGTGCACATGTTTGTGTGTGTGTGTGTGTGTGTGTGAGAGAGAGAGAGAGAGAGAGAGAGAGAGGGAGAGAGAGGGAGAAGGAGTTTAAAGAAATTGGTTTGGTTTAGGACTTTGGGTACATTTCCTTACAGATACACACACACACACACACACACACACACACACACAATCTGTTAGTAGGATATATATCATACCCTTATGGACTGTGGTTCATAACATCCAAGTAAACTTTCTGAAGCCAGGTTTCCTGGATTTTCATTAATATTGGTTGATCCTTCAAATATTCATTGGTCATTGGTAGACCGTTTAAGATACTGGCCCTGTAGCAATAGCAGTGGGGCTGGGGATGAGAGTCTCTGCCCTCTTACACTTTTACCTGTTTTTCAGTATAAGAATCTTTTCCTGGTGAATGTGCTCAGCAGAAGAATGAAGCAGAAAGAGTACGGTGTGCTGTGGAAGGTGATTCTTATTCCAGGACTATGGAATAAAAAGCAGAGGGAAGTGAAGAATGGCTGTGACACTCTCCGGGATGTTCTGCCAGAGGCCACACCAAGCTTAAGGTCTTGAAGCTGGCACAGATCTGATATTTGAGAAGCAACAGGGAGACAGGCGGACCTGCACAGAGTGGAGCTCTGAGGAACTACAAGTTTGGGATTCTCGGTGTGGCATCTGGCAACTTTGAGAGAGGTGGGTGGACAGACTCTCTAAACCTCCATCTCACACGTGGTTACACATTGACTTATTTCCTAGACAGGAAAATAGGCCTTTGGCCTATTGGTCAAGCTGTAGGTAGGAGACCTGCCTGCAACACAGGTTGAAGTGCTTGATTTTAAGTCTTGTATCTGCTACTGATTCTATCTTCCAGCTAATGTGCATCCTGGAAGGCAGTATGTGATGGCTCAAGTGGTTCAATCCCTGCTGTGCACGAGGGAGACCTGGGTTGAGTACCCTGTTCCAGCCTTCAGCTCAGCCCAGCTCCAGCCATTATGGGAATTTGAGGAGTGAAACAGCAGATGGAAACTCTATCTCTCATAAGTAAATACCATTTTTAAAAGATGCATTTGTATTTGAAAGGCAGAGACAGAAAGATAAGGAGAAATAGAGAGATTCTTCCATCCACTGTCCACTCCCCAAATGGTTGGAGCATCTACCAGCGCTGAACGTACCCAAAGCCAGGAGCCAGGACCCAGGACACCTGGTCTCCCACATGGATGCAGGGGCCCAAGGACTTGAGCCATCTTCCATTGCCCTCCAGGCCCCAAGCAGAGAGCTGGATCAGAAGTGGAGCAGCCAGGACTAGAATCAATGCCCACATAGGGTGTTGCTGTCCTAGGCAGAAATTTAGCCCATTACAAGACAGTGCAGGGCCCAAAAAGTAAATCATTTTATTTTATTTTTTTTAAAGATTTATTTATTTATTGGAAAGTCAGATATACAGAGATGAATAGAGACAGAGAGAAAGAGCTTCCGTCCAATGATTCACTCCCCAAGTGAGCACAACGGCCAGTGCTGTGCCAATCCTAAGCCAGGACCCAGGAACTTCTTCCGGGTATCCCACAGGGGTGCAGGGTCCCAAGACTTTGGGCCATGCTCGACTGCTTTCCCAGGCCACAAGCAGGGAGCTGGATGGGAAGTGGAGCTGCCGGGATTAGAACAGGCGCCCAAATGGGATCTCAGTGCGTTCAAAGCGAGGACTTTGGCCACTAGGCCACGTCGCCAAGCCCAGTAAATAATTTTAAATAAAAAAAGTAGCAGTATCTGCCAGGGGTTGCATTTAAGGGTTTCTGAAGTTTGTACATGGACAGAGCCTGACATACACTTGGGATTTCATTGAGGATTGACTAAGTTGATACATGAACGGAGCCTGATGTATACTTGAGATTCCAGATAGTTAGTGATAAGTTTGATCATTAATGAGAATTTAACATGAACCAAATCTTTAAAGAAAGAGCAAAGCCGTTGTAAATAGAGCTCACTGGAGAAGGAGATTTGGGGATACAGATAGACAAAGGGGTCCAGAAGAAATTAGAAGTACTGCCCTTTCTTCTGTAGAAATTAGCCAAGTCCAGTGGGAGGAGAAAGCTGAGGAGTAGGAAGCATGGAAGGAGCATGAAGAGGACAGGAACGAGAGAGCTTTGATTTACAGCATAAAGATACTGGACTCCCAGTGACGGCAAATGTGGCAAGATGTAGCTTTACATTTATGGCTCTGTGTTCTTTTTTTTTTTTAAATGAGATTTTTTTTTGAAAGTCAGATTTTACAAAGAGAAGGAGAGACAGATCTTCCACCCACTGGTTCACTCCCCCAAGTGGCTATAATGGCCAGAACTGTGCTGATCTGAAGCCAGGAGCCAAGAGCTTCTTTTGGGTCTCCCATGTGGGTACAGGGTCCCAAGGCTTTGGGCCATCCTCGACTACTTTCCCAGGCCACAAGCAGGGAGCTGGATAGGAAGTGGAGCAGCCAGGACATGAACCAGAATCATATCCACAAGGCTACTGTGCTGGGCCTACGAGCCTGTATTCTAAGGGAAGCATTACAGCAGCAAAGAGCCATGGACCACCAGCCAGCACTGACGAACATTGTTAGGACTATGTATTACTTCTCTAATGCCATGTAACAAATTGCCCTAAAACTTGGTGGCTGAAAACACCATACACAATCTCACAGTTTTCCCAGGACAGGAATGTGGGCAAAGTTAAACTGGGCCCTCTGCTTCTGTGACTCTCACAGGCTGTGGCCAAGGTGTCAGCTAGGACGGACTGCGGCCATCTCAAGGCCCTGTTGGAGAGTATCCACTTCCAAGGTTCTTGGCTGCATTCCTGGCTGTTGGACTGAAGTCCTCAATTCCGTCTTGGCTTTAAGACCTCCGTGCTCCCTTGCCATATGGGCCTCTCCCTCATTGCAGCTTGAGCAAGCCAAGAAGGTTTTAGAAAGTCTTGCAAGACAGAAGCCACCATCATTTGCAACCTGATTGTAGTGGTGGCAACCCACGCACAAGGAGCAGGTCAGGGGCTTCAGCACACATTTGAGGAGAGAGGATTCAAAGACAGGGAGCTCAGTAGGCAGGGTCCTGGAAACCAGATGGGCTCTCATCCCGACAGCTTCTGCTGCCCGGGTCATGTGCTCCAGGATATCATGCTGTGTAGTCTGTCCTCAGGGGAAAGGGGATGACCTTTTCCATTGGCCTGACCAGTGGGGCCTCAGCGGAGGAGTTGGTTTACAGAAACAAGTAAGGGAGTGGTCTGGCATGTCTGCAGTGAGGACTCAATTCTTTCTCACTTCACTGAGCTCCTTTAATTCTGCAAGCTATCCTGTGAAAAAGTAGATTATGGTTTGGATTATTGACAAAACATTAAGGTGTAAATTTGTACTTAGACAGCCAGGATGACAATTTGAGCATCAGTCTGTGTGGCTGCAAAACCCATGCTCTTTCTGCTATGCAGTGTCCCCTCTATATTGTTAGAATGCATATGGCTTGTATCACACATGATAGCAGACATATATGTAGCTACAAAAAGTATCAAGTTCTCTGAGCTATTGTACTATATAAAGGTAAATTGTCACCCAAAGACCCATAGAATTGTTTCTTCTTCCTCTTTTTTTTTATGAAGTCCAAACTTGGCTAATACAGTATATAGACACTAGAAACATTTTCATAAAATAAGCTCCTGGTGCTTAGTAGATTCCTGAATGTTGCATTAGCATCAGTATTTAGCTCTAATGAATCTAAGTGGTGTGGGCAAAGTGCAACATCACGTGCTGCTCATGCTCAAATGTGCCCAGAGAGGTTGAACAAGAAGGAACCTGTCCCGGGGGGAGTTTCTCAGATCTCACAGCTAGGGGTGACCCATTAGCCCTAAAGAGTGTCCGTCCAGCAGCCGTGGCGGTCTGAGTCACGGGCTACATGTGTCCGCCTGCAGAACCCGGAGCCTATCTTAATTCTTGCCTCTCACAGTGAATGCCTCTGGTGGGAGGCAGGAAGTGTGACCTCATCTGCTTCTCTGCCTCTGGTTTCGCAGGCTGTTTTTGAAAGAAAACAAGAGGGTGGGAAGGCTGACTTTCCCAAGAACTACATGCGCCTCTGTTCTAAGAAACAGCCCGGACAAGGGGCTGCAGAAGACAAAACTTCTCTGCACATTGCCGTGTGTGTATAAGAAGGGAGGAAAAGGCTTCCTTTGTTGTGAGATTTCTACACCTGTTGGCATTCTGATGTTCAGCCTTCGGTTGAAAAATTGCTCAGTTTTCGGCTTCTCCTGCGTTGACTACAGGTAGCTTCACACTGCAGCAACTACGTTTAGCATTTATCAGCTGGAAGAAGAGACCGGGGACTCCCTTTGGAAGGAATGTGTATGGGAAAACCACTTTTCAGAACAGACGTGTTGCTTTGGTGGAACTGGTAGATAGTGTCTGTTTCTTGAAAAGTTTCAGAATTGTGACTGCAGCCTTTTTTTTCTTTAACTAATTCTCTGCTAAATGTCAGTTTAATGCCTGTGAGCTATCATGAGCATTTGTAAGATGTTGCAGGATTTATTGGCTTAAAATTAAGTTTCATTCTTGGGGAAAAACTGATATAGAGTAATTTGGACTGGACACACTATTGTTGCTCAAAAAGTGCAAAAGACAGGTGACAGACTAATGTATTAGATTTTAACAATATCATTTCTGTTCCAAATAAGCAAGATCTGCAAATGTGTGTTGTGATTTTGAAATGTTCCAAGACATGCCAGGAAGTTCTTCTGACATCTTGCAAGATCATTGCTAGCATATTTCTGAGTGTTCTAATGGGGAGTATGTGTAACTTATTAAAATAATTTGGAGCCTTAATATGGCAGAAAAACAACAACAGCAACAATTCATTACTGATTCTGACACTACAAAGTATGAATAGCGTTGGCTAACCAGAGAGGATTTAATTTTACCTTTTATAAAAGCTGTTGAGATAGTGGTCTAGATTGGTACAAAATCCAGAAGTTAGTGGGAGGAAGGGCCATGTGCGGAGTGCTAAACGACTAAGATTGCCAACATTTATATACTCTGATCTTTCTAATTTGCCATTGAGAGAATGCACTAGGTGTCCAGGAGGACTGGGGTTTTATGTTGTACAATGGCACAGTATTTTTAGTGCAATGCTGTCGAGGCTGTTTTGGGGGATGTCTTGGCTGATAAAAAGCACTCACCAACTCTCTAACAACCTGTCAGTGGTTCAAGTTGTTGGGTAAAAGACACACACCAGTCCCAAAGCGCTGTCTGAAACGTGATAACGGCCTTGAGTTGTGGTGGGTGTTTAAAACAGACACATTTGTTTGAGCGACTCTACAATGAATAGGTTTTTTCTTTTCTTTTTTCAATTTCTTCATCAGCCAACTCATTTTCATTATTTTTATTTGAATTACAAATCAATCTTTGTAAGTCCAGCATTCCCAAATACAATGATGTTTTTATTTGCAAAAGGGGAATATTATTTCAATGCGTTGAACGAGACAACGGAAAGTGCAATACAAAACCAGAGAAGAAGACACACTTTCAGAGAAGTCCTACAATCTACCCCCTTGCCTTCCATCCTTTTGCATCCTATAGCTCTCTATTACTTCAGTAAATAAATCTGACTAGTGCAATTAGTCGATACCATCTGTTTTGGCATCATTTTTTCTATTTTTGATATGTAGTCCACCTTTTTTTTTTTAACATCTTTTGCAGAAAAATCTGTGAAGCTTGAACAAGCGGCCTTCCCAAGATGTACCGAATATCTCAACTGATGTCAACACCAGTAGCAAGTAAATGTGAGAGAACTGTTATATGCAATTATCTTTTGAGCGATTAGACTCCTTTTAGCAATTTCCTTGCTTTGATTTTGCTGATACTCAGACCATTAACCATCTGTCAGTAGCTTGTGTTTCTTAAATGCCAGTGTTCACGTTGGCAATGATTTTGACTTCATTTCTTTCCTTGAGAGAAATGTGATATTTTTTCCTTTTTGTAGAAAAAAATTACCAGGTTTTTTTTAGATGCCTGTGCATAAATGTGAAAGGAGATTGTTTATCAGCTACTATTAAGATGCAAAAACTGTTTGTGTCTAAAAAATGCTGAATGATTTTTGATAGCTACAAGCAGAAAACAAGGGCGTTGTTAACGGTAGTGGTTTCAAGTTTCTTCCTTCCTCTTGTTATTTTCTCCTCAAATGCCACTCCTAACCCTCCCTCACACTCTCAGAATTGTCTCTTACAAACCAGCCAGTCTAATTTGAAAGTCTAAATTGCTTTCTTTGTTTTAGACACTAAGATTTAGATATTTTCAGCGATGGAACCAAGTTTCACTGAGCCTGCCTAGCAGAGGTATTGATACTCTTGCAGAATATTATGAAATTCTGTTTTAGAATATTAATCAGATACTATGATCCTCAAGTGAGGTCCGTTGCCATGTCTTTGGTTTAACTAGAATGAATAGATGGATCGTGTTTTTCTTTTTAAAGTAGGGAGGCTGACAGGTGGGTGTTTGGCACAGCAATTAAGAGCTGCTACGTGGGACACCCACATCCCACATTGGACTGCCTGATTTGACTCTGGGTTCTAGCTGATATTCTTCCTTGGCGACAGCAGACAATGGATGCCTCAAGTCCTTGTGTCCTCGCCGCCCACACGGGAGAACCAGATTGAGTTCTTGGCTCCTGATTTTGGCACGGCCCAGTCCTGGCTGTTGTGGACATTTAGGGGAGTGAAGTAACAGATGAAAGATCTCCCTCTCCTTTCTTTTTCTCTCTTTCTGTCATTCTACTTTTCAAATATAAATGAAAATAAGTAACGTAATTTTTTTAAATGTTAGAAGGCTTCACATATAGCATAAAACAAAACTTGTTCCCACGAATGTTTTCTGCTCACCGTCTTATGATGGACTTGTGACTGCTGCTGAGGGACTGAATAGTTGTTGCGTTATAGGGGAAACAGTGGGGGAAGTAGGTGGGGAGGGGTGAAAGGGGAAATCCCTGATTCTGAAGAATTGTATCATGAAAAATAAGGGTTTTTTTCTTTTTCCTTAAAGCACTAATGAGGAAGAGTCTGGCACTGTAATGGAATCCCTTAGATTGCTGATTAAGGTGTAATAACCAACATATTGGGGCATTAATTTGGGTTTTCTATAGCTCCCCACAAGACATTTTCTCTCCTCTTCTCCTAAGCATTGTTTGATGCTGATGATTTATTATTGCCTCATTCTGCACCCAGGTACCTCAGCAAGAATGCTGTATCCCAGAAGACACCAATGATGTGGGCCTTAGATCGTTTTTTGCTTTCCATTGAGACCTGGTGGCAGGTTGAGTTAGGCTCATTTCCTGGATGCTGCCTTCATTGGTGTCTTCCTGCTGAGACCAAGGCATCACTACCCAAACTTTCTTAGAGGACTCCGCTTCTCTGGTCATGCACATCAGCAAGATGTAAGACGTTTTTGTTTCTCTCTCCTTGGCTTGTGCAGGTCCTTCCAAGTCGGACGGACGATTCGCTGGAGAGCTGTCTCCCAGGAGCCCTTTCCTTAGGTAGGCATCACCTTTTCTTCAAGGAAAAAGAAATCATCCCTCTTCCTGTATGTTTTATTTTATCCTAGTATAAAAATGTTCTTTCAACTCTTACCCAGTGTGAGTACAGTTACATAGCTTCATTCCTGTGGCATACACAAAGTGGAAATTTGCTTAATGGATGGCTATTATTGGGCACTGAGTATACAGGTAGACATGAGCAATTGAATGTCATTCAATGGTTACTGTTTCTCACATTGATGTTCCTTTAAATGTGCTTTCCTGTCTCATTTTTCAAGAGCCACAGACCTGTAGAGTGAGGCACAAGCTGGCTGAATTTGGTGCTCCACTCACTGGTGTGGGGTTTACAATTTCGTTCGAGCATGGAATTCACGTGGTGCCTCCTGTCTTTTCTGCCTTTCTTTTTTCTTACTCTTTCATCCAGTATGTAAATTGAGGTTTCCCCCAGTATTTGGTGACACGAATTTGTCATATAAAGACATCAAGTGAATGCAATGAAACTTGTTCTTTTTTGTAACTCTCAGGCCTCTTGTTACTCCCGTGAGTCGGGAGAACACTCACAAATGCACCTGTTACACAGTCACATTGACCGTGATCACATAGTAGCTGCATAATAAAGCCAATTAATTTGCTCTTTTTTCCCTTTATGCACTGAGATAATAATAATAATAATTAGCATCTACAGAGATTCAGAAGAGTCAATAAAGTCCAAAGTATGAGGTCATACTATAAAGTATGCAATAAATAATACCCATTTAAAAAGTACATTAATATTAACTTGAGTGCTTATGGCAACTTGCATTGGTTCTGGAATTTATAAAGATAAAGGAATTCTATAGAGCATGGGGAAATGTGTGAGATGATCAGCAACATTTTATGGTCTATCAATTTATGAGCAATTGTCTAAATTTCATTGAAGATTCATTGTTGACTCACCAACTGGTCTTTATTTATCCTCCCCTGGGGGTGTGAGCTCCAGACTCACAAGGTCTATTAGTCACCCTCAGGATGACAAAGGACTGTTTCTTTGGACAGTGATGTAAGTTGCTGGGCTTTGGTTGAGGGGGTGAGTTTCTGAGAACAATTGGAAGGGACTTCTAAAAGCAACCAAGTATTGGACTATGCACAGCAAAAGCAAGGCAAGAATCAAAATCTAGGGATATGCTTTTTATCTTCTTAAAATGTTTGATGATGTTGAGGAAGAACCTTTTTTGCTGCAATCCAAATGCTGGAAGAGGATTTCTATATTGGTTATAATCACAGGTTGACAGAGAGATCACTAGGAATTGGAAAGAGTCCAACTGAAAATTGGTGAAGGATGAAACTCAAACTGAGCATGGAGAGAAATGTAAGAGCATACTTCTGTAACATCTTACTTGTCTGGTACTTTATACATGCAGTTGTCCCACTAATTCTTTTTTAAGAAACAATGATTTAGTTGAGAGGCAGGAGAGAGAGAGACAGAGACCGAGACAGAGACAGAGAGAGAGAGCCAGGGTGTGCATCATTAGGAAAATTTAAGTTGAGCGTCAGAGGGTAGTACCAGAACTGGGCATTGCAATGGTACTGGCATTGCATGTAACTGGCTTTTAAGCCACTAGGCTGAATGCCCAACCTCTCCTAAGTCTCTTCTGTTGTTTGGCTAGCCTAGATTGCACCACTGAACATTTTCATCAGTGAGTTCAGTTAAGGACACACACACACATCAGTAATAATGTTTTTGGATGGCATAATGTAAAGATATTGAAAATGTTTTATGATAAAATTGCAATCCCTCCACAAATAAGAGCACAATACTAATGAGGTTATTATACAAAGTAGCCAACAAATTTAACCTACAGCATGAAAACTGTGCAAGTCTGACATTAATACCTTCTAAGAAATTTTGACATTTTACCCTAGTAATCTTTTCATGTACAGAAAACTGAGTCTTGATAAGTTAGTTTAGTTGCTATGTGATAGAGGGTAAACCCAGTTCTATTTAGCTACACAGCCTTTGTTCTCAGTCTTTCTTATGTACTAACTTGGTCTAAAAGTCCAAGAGGGGACGGCATGATTAGATATTTGGAAAAAGAACTATTAATTGACAGCTGGTTCAATACTATGACACTGCTGGAGACTGGGATGGGGGGAGGGAATAGAATGAAGGTAATATGACTTGAATTTCAATACTAAAGACAGGGATTCTAGAATGAGGAAGAGAACAATCTCAATGTCCACCAGCAGACACATGAGAAGGACTGGGTTTTAGGCACTAATAAGTGCTTTAGAAACTGGAAAAACTCAGAGAAGAGCAGTCATCATATGAGACTGAAGAGGAAAAAAAAAATCACATCTTATTCTAGGAAATGAGGTAAATGAACTGGAACTCTTGTAGTATGCAGAAGAGAGATCTTGGGAAGGTCATGGAAGGCGAAGGAAAGGGGGAGAAAGAAGGGGAAGGAGAAAGTAAGCTTTTATTAAACACCTTCCATTCATTTCACAGTCATCTGCCAAACAACTCTTTAAGAGAGATGCTCTTTGTTCTGATTCTACAAAGAAGGAGATATTTGGCAGTTCAAGTGCCTGGTGAATGTAACTTTTCTGGTCAGTGACAAAGTTGGAATTATGGACTGAGGGCAGACGGGCTCTGAATTCCATGTCTTTTCTATCACTTTGCAACTCACATTTGTTCCGTGCAGAACAAGCTGGCCCAGTAAGGGTGGGATCCTTGTCGTTGATGGAGTGCTGGGCAAACTTTATTAGGATACAGATGGGACAAGTGGAATTCAGTGGGATTGGAAATGCAAGAAATAAAGCCCTGCTGATTATTTGCCTCTGTGCTTCTCTGGAGGTCTATGTTACTTCCAATCGATGCCACAAATATAGTAAATGTGTATACAAGTTCTTGGTAAACATCCAGGTAAATGCGTGTGGGGGTTGTTACCAGGATTCTGACAGATTGATGTTATTGTGCTGCAAGGTCAAATACATTCAGACACTAGACATTTTTATTTGGATTTTTTAATATTTATTCGAAAGGCAGATTTTACAGAGAGAAGTAGAGAAGTCTTTCGTCACTCCCCACTGGCCACAACAGCCATAGCCGAGCCAATCCGAAGCCAGGAGCCTAGAGGACTTTCTTCCCAGTGTCCCACGCGGGTATAGGGTTCAGGGTCCCAAGGACTTGGGACACCCTCCGTTGCTTTTGCAGGCAATAAGCAGTGAACAGCATCAGAAGTGGAGCAGCTAGAACACAAACCAGAACCCATGTGGGATAGTGGTGCTAGAGGTAGAGGACTGGGCTGCCATGCCATTGCGATGGGCCCGCTAGGTACTTTTTCTTTTTAAGTATCATATTTCCAAAATCACTTAGGTCATTTCATTCAGCCTATGGTATTGCATTTGTGTATTACTGAACATCAATTAGACATGCAGCCCCTGCTCTCTAGAAATTTCTAAAATGGTTTTGGAGGCGGGCAGGCAGACATACACACAAGCCTCCAGGAAGTGAATCAGGATGTGAGGCACAGAAAATTCACTAGCTTTTTTGGAAGAGGAGAGAGGAATGCAGTAGTTTTGCCTGAGTAAAGTCCGTATTCTTCTTTCCAATATGGCTCTGTGACTGTTATCACGAGGCTCCACCAACCCTCATCCAAGCAAATTTTCCATTTCTAGAATATCTTCATAGTTTGGTTGCCTTTCAATGATACAGGCCTGTGTTTAGATACCCATAGAAACCTAGAGAAGCATAAGACTTCTCTGGATACCAGCCCAGAGGAGGTGACTCTGACCACTTGCACAGCCACACTAAAGGGAACTTTGCAAAGATCAGAGGAGCTCTCTGACTGCATGTTCACCCAGTGCCTGGCTTGCTGTTGGTAACTGCATAGTTATAATTTTCCCATTATAATGTTGAGACTGGTGATGTAGAAATTGAAGAGTATTCAGAGTTAGGGGGAGAGAGCACTTAAGAGCTTCCAGAATTAGAGAAAAAAAAAATGGTTATACGGTTGTTTCAGGACTGCAGGGTCATCTCATGGTGATACAGCTGTTTGAAACTCATCACAATTTAAAACAGAAAGAACTTTGTAGTTCAGGAAGGTCATAGATCAGAAGATGAAATCCAGGAGGTTAAAGGTGACAATTTTCAAGGTTAAAGGGGTAATTGAGGAACCCGACATGGGAGCCTAGTGGCTAAAATCCTCATCTTGCATGTCGGGATCCCATATAGATGCCAGTTAGTTTCCTGGCTGCTCCACTTCCCATCCAGCTCCCTGCTTGTGGCCTGGGAAAGCAGTGGAGGTTGGCCCAAAGCCTTGGGACCCTATATCCACATGTGAGACATGGAAGAAGCTCCTGGCTCCTGGCTTTAGATTAGCTCAGCTCTGGCTGTTGAAGCCACTTAGGGAGTGGAACCAGCAGACAGAAGATCTTTCTGTCTCTACTTCTCTCTTTAAATCTGACTTTCCAATAAAAAGAAATAAATATTTTTTAAAAAGAAGCCATGATAGTCTTGAATATGAAGAATTGTTTTGCCATCACTGTAGCCAATATGTGGTTTTGTGCAATTGCTTGTAGCAATAGGCGATTTGAAGGACTTTTTTCCTGTCGTTAGTTTTTCCTGTGATTTCCTGGATGGTGAGAGTTCCTTCAGATGCTGCTCCACAGATCCCCTGTCGGGCTCCCAGTATATCTGTCGGCGAAGTCCCCGGCTCCTCACCAATGGCTACTATATTTGGACAGAAGACAGTTTCTGCTGTGACAATGATGGCCATGTAACACTGAGCCCATCCCGGACCAGTGTTGTGTACAAAGAGAACTTGGTTAGGTAAGTAGAGGGTATTACATAAAGGGAGCTTAAGTCTGACTTGCCCATTAATTTCTCATTCATTCGTTTATTCATCCAGCAGTCACTTACAAGGAGCCCATTAGTGCTCCAGAAAGTGGACATGCAAGGGGAGTTAAGGAGAAGGGATGGCTGACATGGAAAATCAATAAAAGGCATCGGTAAGAAGGGGAAACGAAGGGAGACTAGAAGAACAGATGTGAACAAACTTGCTAAATATGATGATGACTGATGGGATCTTAAAAGAAAATAAATGCAAGAAAGGGATTAGGAGACAGTAATATAATTAAACATAATAGCAAATAGATCAATAGATGCCCAACTTATTGTGGGAAGGAGAGGTCTGCTATGTTCAATACTGAACATGAATGTATGGGCTGGATGAAGGGAGTTTAATTTTAGGCCAGGGATTTTGGATTTTCTTTTTCTGTAGACAAAGAAGAGCCTTTGACAAAGTATCAGTTTTTACTCTTAATAAAACAGCAGGGCTAAGGATGCAGAAGATGGATTGGTCTGAATTTGGATATGTGAGCAGAAACAAATACAATGGAAGCAACTGGAGACTGGGAGTCTGTGCGGTGAAAGAAAGCAGCAGGAGCAAGGCTAGGAAGTGGAGAGGGGTAGCGGATGAGAGGGCTGGCAAAGAGGCAAGCAACACGCGGTCTCTGGATGTGGGAATTCCAGCAAAGGAAAGACACGGGTATGAAACCTAGGTCTCTGCCTTTGTCAGTTGAATGGATAGTGGCACCATTTAGTTAGACCAGAGGAAAAAGATAGAGGCATATTTCAAGGACAGGGAGTGTAAGTTCATTTTGAATCAATGGATTCGAGAAATCACATCCATTTTCATTTGCCTCATACCACCATTATGCTGACTCTATCAGCCACTTTTTGACACAGTAACTCTGCACAAGAATTCCTATATCATCTTAGCACTAGTTAATACTGTGGTAACTTGTTTAGATCTAGTGTAGATTGGGCTGAGCTTGCCCTCAGTTAGAAATCATGTCTGCTCTCTCTGTGACAGCCTCCTTAGGACCTTTAGGTCACACGAAGGATGTTCTCCCCGTCAGAACTGCATGAATGCCAGAGGACACACCTCAAAAGCAAGTACCTATGTCTGCATCAAGCTGCTAGAGTCCCATTGGTCATTCCAAGTCACGTAGAAAAGCTGGAATGAGGGTCAGAGATATGTACTCTCTGTACTGGTGGAGAGGGGAAGGAAGAGGCACATATTTGCAGAAGAACAATCTAATTTATCATATGGGTGATGTGATCCACAGACTTCTCTCTCTAAACTAATAAGACAGAATTAAGGAACTTTTCTCTAAGTTTATGGAGCTTTTCGGTGGAACCAGGAGTCCAATTTAGATCATCTGACTGCAGAGAAACAGTCTGTGGCCCCTCCTCGCAATGTTATGCAGGTATTCTTGATGGCAGAGATGTTTCACCCACACATTGGATCAGTGCTGTCCCATAGTAGGTGCATCATAAATATTGATTGAATGAATGGATTGATGGGAGAATAATTACATAAACTTCCAATTTCTGCTTACGCAATTTAAGATAATCTCAAAATCTACAAATATCTTTAAAACTTGTTACAAGAACTTGTTCTGTTATTATGAAGTCTGTTATTTCTCAACTTGTGGTTACCTGAAATTGATGACCAAAGGAATTACAATACAACAAGCCTTCTCCAAGGCAGCTCTATTTACATTTGGTACATAATAATTTTCTTCTGTCCTGTGATTCACAGGAGGCTTAGCAGTGCCTCTGACCTCTACCCGGTGTGTACCAGTACCATCACTTTTCTGGCCTCAGATATTTTTTTTAAAATGTCTTTAGAAGCTGCCAATGTCCCCGGGGCCTGAAACTACCCTGGAATGAATTTACAAAATTTTCTCTAATCCATCTGAAAAGCAATAGAACCAAATGAAAATAAACCTCTGATTGCAACTGCAGCTGATCTTGTAGAAATTCATAATGTAAGGTCTTTCACAACAGCTCTTTGCATTACCTGGCTTTAGTTTAGGCTTTCAGTATGATGTGTTTAGCAGGAGAAGTCTTGACACAGCCCAGATATGACAATAAAACGTGTTACTCCATGTATAGCTTGAATAATCTGGCTGCCTTGGAGACATCCTCCAAGGTCAAGGATATTTTGGAAAAGCAAATTAGTTCATGTTACTTACCATGGTCCCTTTTCCCTCAGCATGCTTCAGAGGTCTTGCTTTGATCCCACATGAAGTCCCAGATCTTCTGCATGAGACACAAGGTTCAAGCTCTACCTGTTTTACTTTTCCAGGGTGATTTCCAGGCATTATCCAAATGCGAAACCTAAACATTCTTTTTAGGCAGCTCAGGTCTCACTTACTCCAGAAAGCCTTCTCTGCTGCTCCACGGGCAATGCCTTTACCAGAGCTTTCCTAGAGACTGCTAGTGTGTGTGCTCCCAGTGGGACCTGGCAATCAACAGCAAGGCTGAGCTAGATGGACTGTCTTGGATTTGCATCCAGCCATGTCAGCAGGCAGTGGCAGGACTGCTGGAGCTGGACTGCCTTAGATTTGCACCCCAGCCATGTCAGCAGGCAGCGGCAGGACTGCTGGAGCTGGACTGTCTTGGGTTTGCATCCAGCCATGTCGCTTACTAGCCAGATGACCTTAGTCAAGTGATCTTATCACTCTAAGTCTCGGTTTCCTGATCCGAAAAATGTGAAGATAGTGGCATCAACCTCGTAGGGCTATTGTGAGGATTAGGTCATTTAGTAGATCTGTGAGAGAGACCCCAGGAGCAGGTGAACTCAGTGAGAGCACTGAGTATGTCTGCTTCATTCTTATCTTTCACCTGTAGTAGCTTGTAAACATTTTTGTAAACATGCGCTAGGTCTTTCATCTCATAACCTTGATCTCAGGATATGACACATGGTAGAATTTGGGGGAACTTCCAAAAAGTACAGAATTGGACTGCAAGTGCATACTCGCTCCTGTATCACTCTCAGTCTCTAAGCTGGGGTGATTACTCTTCACTATTCATCTTGCGACTTTCGTATCTTTCCAGGATATTTAGAAAGAAAAGGAAGATCCGCCATTCCCTTTCATCTCTCTTCGACCTGGGTGCCTCTGAATCCTGGCTGCATGAAAGTATTTTTGACAGTGATTCTTCCCCAAGGGAAGAAAAATGGTTAGAAGGAATCAGGAGTCTGGAGACATACCATTGCAATCAAAATGGTGAGTCTAAATCTTCCCTTCCTTGGTGAACTATCATCTCCAAATGGATAGTAGCAACCTTGGGCCCCAGGACCAATGTCAACCCAAAGATGACAGTCATCATGACAGAGAGGATGGACCACAATTTAAAACTTCATATACATTTCTCTCCATACCACCTGTTCAGTCGAAATGCAAATGTTTCCATGTCTTGTAAAAAATTTTAATTAAAATATGTGAATTACTGAGTGATAACACTTAGCAAATACTTACAGAGTTCCAGTGCCTCTTTATGATATGTGGATGAGTGAATATTGAAGCCATAGAGTGGAAGAGGAAGAGAATATAAAACTAGTAGAAGAGGCCTAGACTAGGATTCTGTGAACTGTGATGTAGAATGGATGAACGGAGTAAGATTAGGCTGCAAGAGCAATAGCAAGGAAATTTCCACAGAGGTGAGTAGAAAACCAAGAGTCTTGTAGCATGAAACAGCAGAATGCCGATTCAGGAGGAAGCAGTCAACAGTGGATATAAACAAGTAACAGGGTGAGGACCAACTGTGCTTAGCAGTCACTGACCTGGAGGTTGCTGGCAGTGGAGTGAAAGTGGTGGAAGGAGGATGAGGGTGAACAGAGAGCAGGAAGCAAAGAAATGGAGATGTGCTTTCTGGAAGACTGATGTCTGGTGGGAAAGGAAGGAGAGCGACCAGTTGACAGGTGGAGGGGAAGGAGATGAGTGGGGGATCCACTGCTACCTCCTCTTCCACTTCTTCCTGCTATTGCCAATGGAAGACATCTGGGAATGTTTCTCTTCATTGATGAATGGACTTGAAATACAAAATACAAATGAGCTTATAGATCCACTTTATTATTTGAATCACACAGCTGTTGTTTTTCCATTTATTCCTTCACTTGGATAATTCCCTGAATACTGCTATGGTCACCTTGCCAAGCACACATTCATCAAGGTTGAATAAGACAAGCCCCAGCCTTGAGAAAATCCTGCCTTAAAACAGAAAGATAAATGTGTCTGCACATAATTAGAGTATAATGCCTTAAGCACCACGAGAGACTTAGGAGCAATGTGCCACAGGTTTAGCTAGGGAAGACTATGTCAGCTCTGCCACTTGGGGGCTGGGCAGGGCAGGGAGAAGACATCTCAACAGGTCTTAAAAGGATGAGTTAAATCACCAGGGATTCTGGTGGTATTCTCACCTTTCCCATTCTGGCTTCCAGCCTCCTGAGAGGGCTCAAATGTAGCCTTTTCATTGTCTGCTTAACACAGTGTACATGGTCTTTTGATTAACCAGAATTGATGGCACACTTTGTGGGGTACAGTATAAAATCATTCAAAATGTTTATGCATTATGGGTCATATATTTGGCCTGGCAGTTGAAATGCAAGTTGAAGCACCCACATCATACATCAGCTTCAGCCCGAATCCCTGATTCCAGCATCCTGCTAATGGCTATCTTTGGATAGCTCAAGTGGTTGGATCTCTGTCACCGCCCCACCCAATCTGGGGTCAGCAGTGCATCCTTGGCACCTGGTTTTGACTTGGTTCAGTTCTGGCCTTTGCAGGTATTTGGAAAGTGAACCGGAGGTTCAATGTTCTCTCTCTCTCACTCTCAGAAAAACACAGAATAAATAAAGTGTTGAAGCATTTCAAGTATCAACAGCACAGCACTAAATCAGAAGTGGATCTTTTTGAGCATGGGGCACTCTGGTCCCTTTGCAATTGCGTTTTTCCAATGTTGTGTTGCAGATCTTATCTTTGACTCCTTTCCCTTGCACGCTCCCAGCTGTTATCACAACAATCTGCTTTCAGTTTCTTCAATGATCCATGCTTTTCTATACGTCTGTGGATTTGCTCAGGTTATTTGCTCCACTGTAAACACGCGCTGATTCGTTTAGAAGAGTACATTGAGGCTCCATTCTGTGGCAAGCACTACTGAATGCAATGGACACAGTAGTGAACACAACAGAGGAAGTGACTGGTTCTCACGGAGTCTTCATAGGAGGAGACAAATAGTAGATCAATGCTGCAGCATGTTAGAAAGTGCTGAGTGGCTGGAGAACTACAAAGTAATGTGGATTGTAAGTTTAGAAAATGTTGGCGCTAGATGGAGCCACTGCCCCTGGCAGGACTGCAGCTCCCAGCATGCCTAGCAGCCCGGCTGGGAGCCAGGACTTGGAGTGTTCAGGCCTCCATGGCGCTTTAGGCTGCTCGTTCAGTTGTGGAGGTTGAGGTGGAGCTTGTGGCCTGGAAATACAACTCTGGCCGAAAGGAAAGATGGAAGCGTGGCCGTGGTGTGAGGAGGGGCGATGGCCGCTGTATGGTGGGGAGAGGCCAGGATGATGACACGGAATTGGGAACATGTTGTAACTGCAATAAAGCATGGAGATCCCAGGAGGCAAAGAGGGTGACACCCAGTGTGCAGACAGTGAGAACCAGCTTGAGTTTTCAGTGATGTCACAAGATGTGCTGGAAGGTAATTCATTTACAGACACTGCCAGCTGCCAGTATTACACTGGAGTTTTAGGTTTCTTGATATTCTGAAAGAAATTAAGCATTTTGATTCAGATGCAAGAAGTTCAAGAAGATCATTATGGAACAGAGATCAGGCCAAGCTTGGAATCAATGGGTTATCACTGTGAGTATAACATGAGGGCAGGAACAAAACCTGATGGTTGCACCATTTGCTTTAAACATTCCAAATTTTTACTCTTATCCATGAGCCCAGTGGAATTCTACTACCCTGGATTTTCTTTGACAGAGATGATGTCAGAAAATTTTACTCTTGCGGCCCAAAATTCCATGTGGTGCCTCCTCTGCAATCTGCGTGGATTGTACAACAAATGTCCAAGGCAAGGAGACATTAAGCTGACCCAGCTGGCCATGTTGCTCGCAGATATCTTCAGCATGGCCCATCAGAAAGATGGCAGCTGCTATCCCATTGTTACGTCTGGTGGCTGTAATTCTGTTCCTGCTTCCCCACTCTATAATTTCATAAAGGAAGGAAAATTGAATTATGAAGGTCTTACCATCAGCAAGGCCAGGGATCGTTTTCATGGGGACAAAGAAGTTTGTCTGTCCCAATTTGGCCCCCAGTGTCTCACGGAACTGTGCGTATGAGATGCAGCAGGTACTCAAAGTAAAAAAGGCAATGACCTGACCCGGCAGCAAGAGCAACAGAAGCCCTAGTGACAGCTGAAAAGTTATCTTCAAGCTTACAGCACCATTTCAGCTCGTCATCTGTTTATTCATTCCGCTTTCCTGACACTGGGATTCCAGAAGTGACATCTGTCATTCCCCAAGTGCCAGAACTGTGGATTGTATTTTGTATTCTGCAGAAAAGGAAGCTATCACTGAACACCAAGAAATTGAAATGCAGAAGAAAATACAGTTTAAAATAACTGGGTGGGGCTGTTGTGACGTAGCGGTTAGGGTTACTGCCTGTAATGCTGGCATCCCACGTGGGCACTTGGTTTGCTGCTCCTCTGCCAATGTGGCTCCCTGCTGGCCTGGAAAAGGCAGCAGAAGATGACCCAAGAGTTTGGGCCCCTGCCACCAAATTGGGAGACCAGATGAAAATCCTGGCTTCTGGCTCCCATGTGACCCAGTCCTGGTCATGGTAGCCATCTGGCACTGACGTAGCTCTGGTTGGTGGCTTGCAACTTCTTGCTAGACTGTTGCTTCTTGGGGAACAAGACTTATGGACCGTGAATGGACTTCTCAATGAGAACAACTCTTCCAACCACCTGCTTCTGGTGGCCAAGTTCAGGCTTCAGCTCTGACTCTTTGATTACTTGCTTCCACTTCCTATTCTTTTTCCAAAAAATGTAAAAGTTTTTCTTAAATGCTTGCATGTTCATTTTTGTGCTGTGGCATTTTGAAGAAGCTATACTAAATGCTTGAAGCACGTAAGAAGAAATCAGTTTACCAAAAAAAATTGTTTTAATAATGAAAAATATTTTCCTGAAAGCTGAGACATATTCTTTATTGTAAAAAAAAAAAAGGTAAATATTTTTTATTTCATATCCAGTAAAACTGACAGTGATTTTAAATGCAGTGCATCTTCTTTAAGGAAAAAAAAAAGGGTAATTTTGGAACCAGCATTTGAAGGCTAAGCTTCTGCCTGTGGAGCCAGCATTCACACAGGTCTCAGCCCCTGTTTGAGTCCTGGCTACTCCATTTCCAATCCAACTCTACTTACGTGCCTGGGAAAGCTGTGGAGTTTGGCCCAGGTGCCTGGGCTCCTGCAGCCATGTGGGAGACCCAGAGGAAGCAGAGGTCTGCATTTGGATCTGTCTAACAGCTGTGCAGATATGTAGGGGAGGAAGAATCAGGATGACGCAAACTTCTGGACCAGGAGGGCTGTCTGGGACTGAGTGAGGGCAAGAACCATTGGGAAAACGTCAACTGTGTGTGTTGAGGGTACATGTGGGGCAGGACAAAAACACTGTGAGGCAATTCCAAGAATTTTTGCCTTTTCATTTGAGCAACCAGGGAGATCCTTAGGGGATTTTATGCAGACTAGCCACTTGTACCAAATGCCGTCCAGACAGGAGCAGTCTGGCTGCTGTATTCAGATCAGATGACAGGTGTCGGAGGCAGAGGCCTGGAAACCACTGCGGGGGCCGAAGGGCTGGTTTCAGAGGTGAGATAACTGCAGTTATCACAGGGCGCAGTGAGCAGGGTTCTAGACACATGTCAAAGCTTCAAGCAAAAGATCTGCCATGCGGGCTGTGTAGGAAAAAGCCCACCTGCTCATTACATTCCAAGTGTTTTGCATTCTGTCTTATTTAGATGTACCACCTTGTTTGCATATATCATCTTTTTAAAAGAGCGCTCTAGAATCCCTAGGAGGTAGGTGAAGTTATCCTGTTTATGATGATCACGGTGAAGTAGCCTGCCCAAGTGCATCAGCTTATGAACAGCAGAGTTGGAATGCAACCCGGGTCTGTGTGGGTGAAAGCACAGCCTTGGCTCTTGGTCAGGAAGGCTTTTGTTCTCCGTGCCAAGGTGCACTCCAGGGTGTATCTCACAGCCCAGACCCAGCAGCAAGCCAGTCTTTATAATACTATCATGCAGTAGTTTATATATAATGTGCTAATCACAGGACTATTGCTTTTTACACTGTTTCTTGGGCAGAAAACCCAAATACTATGTTATTCTTTATAAACTTTTACTTTTTTATCCTTATAAAATTATATATCATTTGCAACCAAATGACTCCAAGTAGGGCTCACTGGGCTCAAAAGACAAATATCTTATGTTCTCTCTGATATGAGGCAAAATTATGTAAAATACAAGATCACTAGCTCTTTTAATACTATCCGTGCTCTACCTCAGGGGGTTGAATTTTTAAATTTTTCATTCATTCAAAAAAGATTTTTTCTTATTAACTTTCTTCCTGACTCATAGGTCACACGTTAGCATTATGCACTTGAAGAAAACTTTTGATTTTTTTTAGTTATTACTAGCATTTTATGATACAGGCCCATAGGCTCTGGGATTTTCTTTTTAATTTCTTCAGTGACACATCGGTCATTCAATAGTATGTTATTTAATTTGTTGTTAATTTTAATTTTTTTCTTTCTGTTGTTGATTTTGTTTTATGGCTTTTCATTTAAGAGGATTTGTAGTAACTGTGTAATAGAGGCTATCATATCCAGATTGAAGACACGATGCAATATGCATCTCTACTTCCAAATCAAAGATGGACTTCAGATGACAATACGATGCTTGATGGTACGATGCTGGACTCTGCCGTTGTCCATGACGACAGTGTCAGGACACACTTGGATAGCAGAATGATGGACTTATGACCGCTTATGAGGAGCTATACTGTTGTAATGATATAGGGGGAAATCAGTGAGTAGAGGAGGTTGGGATTTTGGGGACCAGAGAAGGGAAATTCCAGAGCCTATGGAACTGTATCATCAAAAAATAAAATAAATAAATTTAATTGAAAATTATATAAAGCTAACAATCATACAATCCAGAGGAGCCAAGGAGCCCTTTATCCAGCCTCATGTCCTGGTAGCAGGGTACACAACAAGAGCACTTTATCAAACCCAGCAAGCTGATACTGGCACAGCTGTGAGAACTGCAATGGCCACAGCTAAAACTGGCTGAAGTCAGGAGTTCTTGCGGGCCTCCTGTGTGGGTGCAGTGTCCCAAGGGCTTGGGTCATCCTCTGTTGCTTTCTCAGGCAATAGCAGAGAGGTGGATCAAAAGTAGGACAGGTCTGGAACCAGCACCCAAATGGGATGCTGATGTCTCAAGCAGAGGCTTTATTTGCTGTGCAACAAGATGGATGCCATAAATAATTGAGGAAAAAATCCTTAAAATAATACAGCACTCATTGGCTGAGACCAAGCACATTCTGTGATATGGCAAAAGAAAATCAGGAAAATGATGTTTCCATGGCTGAAATCTTGGAATCATTATTCAAAAGGCAGTGTCCCATGTGTTTCAAAATTAACATTGAGTTTTCCCATGGTTGCTTTTTCAACATGTGCCCAAACAATTTGAAGGTAAGTGGAGTGAAACAGAGCTGTATGTACATGAGGTGTCTTACTAAAATTTGCATGCTTTCCAAAGAGCCTCCAAATATAGCCAGTAACCCACAGCACCCCCGCCACCCATCAGTCATTAGTCCACCTGGGTGCACACAGGACTGTGACATTGCTCATCTCTGCTGTCAACTGTAATTAACTCATTCCCAGATTGTTGGTTTTCCAGATTTATCCAAGGCCTCATGAATTTTATCAGCAATTTATTTATTTATTTTGGGGAAGTGCTGCCTAGTTAGAAGACTCCAGAAAAACTCAAAATTAAACTGTTGTGCTGTTTTCCCTCTCTGCAGTGGATGCAATCAACAACTGTTCTTCCTGATTTTCTCTTGCTCCATTTTTTTTCTTTTTTCTGATTTTGTTTGTCCTGAGCTCACCCTTCCCCAGCTGTGTTGAGACAACTTTTCCTCATTAGTTGCGATTCATTCGTTAGCTGTGGCATTTTTGCAATTTCCAGACCCAGGACTGTAATTCGGGATGTGTTCCCAGAACTTCGTAAATCATTCTGAAAGAGAATAGAGAGTTCATGCAGGGAGGACTGTGCACAGCCTTCTGCCGGGATTGCTGCAGAAAGGCAAGGTGGCCACAGGGAAGTCCTCAGATTGGTCCACAGCTTTGTCGAGAGCAAATGCCACTTCCAAAAGTTATCTTTGGGGACCACAACTGTTGGTGGCTGTATCTTTCTCTTTGTAGGGAGCAGTAGTGTATTCTTACCATGCGATGATATGGAAGCTGTGCTTGGAAAGTACAGAATCCTCCCCTTGCAGCTGCGGTGGGCCGTCCTAAATGTAAAGAAACCAATCAGGACGAATGAAAGGATTCTCTTCCGCTATAAAACACTTGCAGCTGTCTGCTGAGACGCATTGTTCCTTATGCTCCTTCCAAGCATTTGTAAGGCTGCAGGGGGAAAAAAATAAGCATGCCATGGCAAAAGTGACTTGGGGGCAAATCACCTCCTCAGAGATGGACAATTCTTGACCATTTTTAGATATTCAGGTTTTATCACAGTTTTTTGTGTTGAAGGCCACCTCTTTTGAAGAAAGCTCTGTGTGAAAATTCTGGTACATGAGGCATTTTGGAATGTTGTTCAGCTCTCAGTTGCAAAACTCAATGTCCAGCCAGGCAGTCTTGGGAAACATCTCAGGATTATCTTCGGCATTGTCATGGTGTTGGCCACACGTCGTAGTTAAGGCCAACTCATGTGTATACAGCCAGTTGTGGAGTTCTCCGTACTTTTACACTTTTGGATTAATTTAATCATTTTGTATTTTTTTTCATTAAATGGCTTGATAGAGATAGGGTTGATAAGAAGCAAGTGCAGACTTTTAATGCAGACAATCTGATGTATGTGACATATGCAAGTGCTCATGCTTTCATCAGCACAGCCAAGCTAACAGACAGACCCAAGGCTCTTGTGCCACTCTGCAATGTGTAGTATGAACATGGCACAGGGGAACTGCTTTCTCAACTTACATCTCATTGTGTACTGTGGGTACACGATTGTACCACAGCCTCTCAGAACCGCCTCATGCAACGCAACCGACCCTCTGTCTCCATGGAACAACTCTATCTTCTCCGCCCTAACACTGTTTCTCTGTGTCTCTGCGTCTGTGAGTTTAATTGTTTCAGGTACTGTATGAAAAGGAATCATGTATTCTTTGTCCTGTAACTGACTGACTTCAGGCAGCATATGGCCTCTAGGTTCAACTGCGCTGTTGCACTGTCAGGATTTCCTCAGTGATTCATGATGAATGGGAGTATGTACACATGTGAGCTGTTTCATGGCTACTCTGGCTAGTACTGCATTATCATTGTCCAGGACCTCTTCTGCAGCATGGCTGTTAGAGAGTGACCTGAGTAACTCTCTTTCAACTGTTTTCTTTTCTTTTCTTTCTTTATTAATTTATTTTTGTTTGGAACTCAGATTTACAGAGAGAAGGAGAGACAGAGAGAAAAATCTTCCATCTGCTGCTTTACTCTCCAAGCGGCTTCAACAGCTATTGCTACACCGATCCAAAGTCAGAAACAGGAGCTTCTTCTGGGTGTCCCATAAGGGTGCAGGGTCCCAAGACCTTGGGCTGTCCTCAACTGCTTTTCCAGGCCACAAGTAGGGAGCTGGATGGGAAGTGGAACAGCTGGGGTATGAGCTGGCACCCATATGGGATCCCGTCACATGCAAGGCGAGGACTTTTTCCACTCTACTGCTTTGGGCTCCTTTTGCACTGTTTTCTTTCTCTCTGGCATCCAGCAGAGGAGCATCCTCATACTAACTACCAAGTGGCCCCCAAGTCTCCTGTGGGGTAATGTGGTTTCCAATAACACCAACTCACAGGCTCAGAATCCGGCTGGGTGGTACCCAGGCATTGTCAGGTCTCAAGCCCAGGCAAGGAGGCCATTCTACTTCCTGGCATCTTCACATTAGGGTGATATCTAGGTTTTGTGGGAATGAAAACAGACCACTCTCTCTGACCTTCTCCATAAGCTCAGGTTCAGTTTTAAGCAGAGCGAAGAGGTGCAGCTGAGTCTCCCCACTTCCACTGGAACTTGGCATGCATGAGCCTGTTAAATCTAGCTGTGTGCTTAGTGTTAATGGCTGGGGGCTGTTACCTTGAGCTGGTCCTCTCCTCAGGGAACTTTTAGTCTAGTGGGGGAGGCAGATGTTAAGCCAACATCACATAGATCATGTTTTGACGGCACATGGTCATAAAGTTATTACACAATCATAAATTGTCGCTTGTCCAGTAAAGGCAGAGGGCAAGGTGTTTTGACAAGAGAAAGCACGCCCACAAATGACAGATACGTGTTCCCTACATGGCCCCTTGAAGCCCATGCTTGGTTACAGGGTAGGAACAATGACAAGGCTTTGTACAAACAGCTCAGCTTTCTTTATGACTGGGCTCCTTAGCCTCAGCATGATTGATAGGTGGGGGCAGACAGTTCTTCTTCGTTGCACCTTTTTGTGAGCTCCACAGGCCTCCAAGTCCCTAGATCCCCCCTTCCCCTTCCCAAGATGTGGCTACCTGAGGTGTCTCTGGTTATTGCCTAAGGCTCCTGGGAGGAGAAATGACCCCATAAAGAACCAGTGTTAAGTGAGGGGTTCACAGCGTCTGGAGCAGGAGACTGGGAACATGGCAGATGTCCAAGGCCGAGTGAGCTTTTTAACACTGGCATGTGTCCTGTTTCACTCGTGCTGACATTCCTTGACTCCAGACTGCCAGAGTCTGAGCTCCTGAGTGCAACTTGAGCTCTGCTGAGCAGGTCGAACTGGCGCCATCCCCTAGGCGCTACACTCCTCCCACCACTTACACACTCCTTGTCCGTGGGCTGGGAACCCGCCATATTATTTCATAGAATTGATGTCTTACATGTTTCTCTCCCCTCTCTTTCCTCATTCTGCTTCTCCCTGAAGCCCCAATGTCACTCTTTCCCCTCATCCTCTGCTCCCATTTTCTTGCCCTGACTCTTCTTCTTCCCAGTGTCTCTCTGCAAGAACTCCTGCTTATTCTTCAAGTTTCCATTTAAGTTCTGTGGCCTCTGTGGTACCTCCCTGGATTTCCAGACACACCTTCTGTAACTGGTGGCAAGGACCACACTGTGTCCTGATCATTCACTTGCATGTCTCTATGGCTCCATGCAGAGGGCACAGCAGTATCTTATCTGACTACTTTCTTACAGCTCCTTGTTCGGGGCTATTTGTAAGGCATAGACAGCAGGTACATTGTAGGAGCCAACAGAGGTGCTTGGCTTCTATCTGTGGTGCTTTCATCTTTTCCATTTCCTAAGTGCCTCTGGCCTGAGGTATGTTCTGGATCCCTCCAGGCAGTCCCTCCTGCCACCTGTTGTCTTTCCTTAGTTAGGCTCAAGCCAAGCAGAGATAGCCTTTCTGTTTATTAAGTAGCATGATTCAGATGCTCCTTCCCAGCCTTCTGAAGCCTATCCTGAATGATGAGAATCAGCTGCCTGATCCCTTTATTTCTTTTCCCCGTCTTTCCTTTTTCCTATCCATAGGGGATATGGCTCTTCCTTCCCAGCCTTCCAGGTTGTCTTTGCTGGAGGCCACTTCCGATGCTTGCTCAACTCTACACCAGGGTATCAGGCAGCTACCATACAATCAAGTCAGGAGAACAAAGCCGTCATGGATGATAATCCTAGTAGCTAAAAATATGTGATAAATCGTCAAGAGTCATTTCTGTCTTAAACACCCCTGGGTGACTGACAAGTCCTCTCCCATTACCAGCAAGGAATCTGCCATTCTGTTTGGTCTTGTATGTATCATTTATAATCTCTACTAATGACAGAAGCCCCAGTTTCCTTGTCTCCACCACACTTCAAGATGTTTGTTTCTTCTTTTTCTTTTCCTTGATCAAAACCACTTTGAGAAGTAAGAGCTGTTGTCCTGCTGCAAGGGTAGGAGATTCAGCATCAGAACTTAGAGAGGTCTGCGTGCCACTCTTGTTCAGATTCACATTTTACTCTTTCTAGAGCCCAAGTCCTTCATGTTCGTGTATTTTTTTATTGGAAATTCAGATGTACAGAGAGAAGGAGAGACAAAGAGGAAGATCTTCCTTTCACTGATTCACACCCCAAGTGGCCACAACAACTGGAGCTGAGCTAGTCCGAAGCCAGGAGACAGGAACTTCTTCTGAGTCTCCTGCATGGGTGCAGGGTCCCAAAGCTTTGGGCCATCCTCTACTGCTTTCTCAGGCCACAAGCAGGGAGCTGGATGGGAAACAGGACTGTCAGGATACGAGCTGGCACCCAAATGGGATCCTGTCACATACAAGGCGAGGACTTTTTAGTCACTTGGTTACCGCGCTGGGCCCCTGTGTGTTTGTTAACAGATAAAATCTGCTTGCATGTCCCTAATGACCCACATATGTGTGTGACCATGTCTACACCCCACCTACACTAGGATGTTGATTCCCTTAGCACAATGTCTGTGTCCTGTGCCTTCTAGCTCTCCAACCTGTTCAATATGCAACAGTTGCAAGCTTAGTCAATTTTGCTCATTTGAGTTGGATACTTGCCTCTGTCATAAAACCAAGAATCATATGGGCCACAGAAATAATTGTCCTACTTAGACAAGAAGTAAAAACAGGTGGATTCTAAGGTTGGAATGTAGCCAAATCTGACAGATACCCTTTAGAATCTCCTGAAGGCCAAACATACTGGAGCAAACACATCTCCTTTAAGACCCTACTTGTAGCTCAGAGCTGAAAGCTAGGTGGTAATCTCCTTGCCCTCTGAGTCATTTCTCACTCCAGGACTCTCCTCCACACTGCAGAATTCCCTTTCCTTCTGTGCAGGAGATTGTCCGCCTCCTTACTTTAAAATTTTGTGTTATAAATTCATCTCCCTTGGGCTTTCTGTGACGAAGTGGTACAGCTTGAGCTGAAGCTTTTCGTTTTTCACTGAGCTTTAATAATGACCTCTGGCAGATGTTCCAATGTGACTACCAGCCTGAGATTCAAAAATTGCACATATATATGCACATCAGTATAAATTTAACTCAGTTCTCATTATGTATAAGATGATGGGGTGATATCTTCCTCCATTATGGAGATAGACTCCTGGGTCCTCCTTCTGTGCCAGGGGATAAACACAGACCCCTTGTGTTGACCAGGAAGTCAGCCTTTTGTATACTACAGAGACTCAGTTGCAGTTTTCTGTCTTTCTTGAGACCCAGAATTTTCCCCTGTCCCTTTCATGTCTTTCAAGCCATAATCCTTTGCTTCCTCCAATTTCTAAACCCTTCCTTCAATTTAGATCCAGTTTCAGCCACCGCTCATTTCAGAAGTTTGAATCCTCTTTGCTTGATCCCTGGCAGTGCCCCTTTCTTTTGAGCTTAACTATGAAATTAAAACGAGATGTGTGTGTGTGAGATGAAACTGACATGTGAAGAAGTTATCTGTATTTCAATGTTTATAGCAGCTCAATTTCTAATACCTAAGATGTGGAATCCATCCAGATGCCATCAACTGATGAATAGATAAAGAAAACGTGGTGTAGATAAGTTATGGGATACTACCCAGTCATAAAAAGACATTAAAATCTCTTTTGCAATTAAGTGATCTAACTGGAAAGCATTATACCTTGTGAAATAAGCTAGCCCCAGAAATATAGATAGCGTATGTTTTTTCTGAAATGAGGTAAGCATTACAGAGAGCACAAAAATTTAATCTATAGGAATGAAATTAACATCATAGGATTGATTTTTGTTACAGCATTTGTCTGTACTCCTGAGGAATAGTGGCTATGTGCTGATATATTTACCTAATGGAATGTTAATTCTGAGATTGCAAAGTGAAGTGAAAATATGAAAAATTGTAAAAATAAGGGGTTGGGGAAAGAGATAAGGAGGAGGCTGAGTGGGAAATACAGGCGAGAGGAAGGATCAGGTGGGAACTTTAACCTGGGTCGTGAAATATGTGAAATTTGTTCACTTCATAGAAATACAATGAATACACATGAGTGAATACAATGAATACAATGAATATGTTTGTGGAACATCTGCACCTTTCTGAGATCGCAACATTGGAAATCGGTGTATCTATCTCACCTTAGGCCTTGGACAACAGCACCCAGGACTCTTTGCATCTCCATCAATGAGCTCTAAATTGGCCAAAATTCTACTGAATGCCACAGGAGTGAAATGAGGCCCTGAGTGTCAGAAGAACCCAAGGGAGAGCTGCAGTGTTAGGTCAAAGCCGTGGGGCTGAACTATTATTTTCCAACACTGGTGTTCTTTCTAGTGAAGCTTTGGTATATGGAGTTTTAACTTCCTTTAATTTCCCTTGATCAAATCAGCAATCAATGATTTAATGCTCCTTGGTGTCCTCAGGCTTAAGACCTCCAATTGTGGCTGAGAGTTATGGCATATGAAAAACTTGATATTGCATGTTTCAGAGATAAACTTGACTTTTTTCTTCTGAAGGAAGTTAAAGTAACTTCTGTACTGAGAAATTATATTTATGTATGAACCATGACACAAGAAAATAGGCACAGGTTATTCTTTTTTTGCAGTTACATTTGCTGTTTATTTTTTTTAACAGCATACATTATGATCACTGCGAAAGATTATGTGTGATGGCCTAATGAATATATCACGAGGGGAAAACCACAACAAGATAAAATATTATCTCAGAGAACTAACAAATGATGCCATAACTAGGAGCGAGGGATTGTCTGGGCTTAATCTGGGGCTCTTTCAGGCCGTTTGGTCTCACAAAGTTCTTAAGCCCATTGAGGCGCAGGTTCTTGAAAGTTTATATGCATTCGGTAGTCTATCTAAATAACAAAAACAAATGTTTGCTATATTTTATCGGTAATTTATTTCATAATCCTTAATTTTCTTAATGACACTTTCATGAGATGGTTCCTTTTCCCTGCCCCATACCTAAATATAAATCACATGAGAACTGGGACAACATTTATCTGATCCATCAGTGTGTTTCAGCTGCTATGCCAGCCCCTGACAATATATTCAGATTTGATACAGAGTGAGGGAATGAAAGTAAACATGGAAGAAGCAGTTGGATCTTCTACAAAACATGATATTGTAAAGCTGTGGGGCTCATGCATCCACAAAACATCCTTCACATCCCCAGATACAGTCTGGGGGTTAAATCTCAGATTTCTTAGTTGCTTCTACCTGTGAATCTAACAAGTTATTTTGTGACTTATTTCAGAGCCACCTGGATTTTGCCATATATCAAATCAACATGTTATTTTAGCAAAATTGCAATGCCATGTATATCTGTTTGTCAAGCCACGTTCAGTCAGCAGCACTGCATCACTCCCATTGCCTGCCACATAAATTGCCAATGACACAGACAGGATGTCAACACTTCGCGTTCTCAATCTGTTTTTTTCAGCTTCAGCCTGCGCAGGTTGGTCACTTTATTCTGACCACGTTGCAATCAGCTTCCTTTGTTAGCCTTTCCAGACACTTTTCTTCCAGCTCAGAGATGCTTCTCCCACCCTGCCCCAACAGGGCATCTGTGTTGGTATTACTACGATTGCTAGAAACCTGCATTCAGCAGTCACTGGACACACACACACTCACACACACTCTACACTTCTGCTTCTCCAGGAGATGATTTTGATTTTTCCTCTCTGACTGATTACTGGGAATCAGAGAAGCTAAATGCAGAGACTGCGAAAGGCTGTTCCTCCAGCCACACTGTTCCTCAGCCGCCAAGAGGAACTTCCCAGGAGGTGGAGCATCAGTCCCAATGGCCAGCTTCTGCACATTCCCAAGACAGCCCATTGGCTCATTCAAGTAAGTTCAGTTTTTAAAAAAATTCCTTCTAAATCAGCATTATGAAAAGTGTAAAAATTGACTTACATTTTATAAATGAAAAAGAACAAATAATTTCAAAAAGTAGAAAATGAGAAGAAAAAAAAAAGTGTTTGCTAGACCTTTCCCCAAGCCAGCAGAGAGCTCTTCTGTTCTGTTGCTGAGAAGAACTTGGAGACAACAGCTGTATACCTAGGACTTGGTGTGAACCCATGCCAGCTTGGGCAGGACCTCAGTGGGCCATTCGCAGAGGAGGTGGCTGGGCGACAGGCATCAGAAGCACCAAGTCGTCAGCGTTTTATCATTTTAGGAATCCTTGACACTGCGTAAGATGATGAGCTTTAATAGAGAGTGCATAGGTGCCTGGTAACTTTACTCTGTACTTGCCTGTGTATTTGATACACTTGGAAAGAAGAAAAGTAAAGAAAGAGAAAAGCGAATAGCATTTTTTAATGTTATGTCCTTGACCAGGAGGAGTAAAAAATATAAATGGGTTGATCTGGAACAAGTTCAGCAAGTGATATTGCTTTACCTCTAGTTTGCAAATATCAGATGAATCATGTTTGATGCAGCATTGCATCAAGATAATGAGAGCTGACACTATCAGCCTGCCAAGAACCAAAGCCCATCTCTCTGCTTGTCAGTGGGAACTCTGTGCACCGCCACAGAAGAGGATTAACCAAATTTTCCAACACTTAACATTTCCCCTCGTGTAATAAAGCAATCAAAGACACTTATTCTGTTATCCCAACATCTACAAAAAGAACTGTAAAGCCTTTTGACATGTATTTAATAGTTGTACTGGAAAGAAAGTGTATGAGGCATATTTGGTGTAGAACGTGGGATAGAGCGTGAAACAAATGAAGTTTCCAGGTTATCAACATGTAAGAAACTTTAACAGCACCTTCTCCAGGGAGCCCACCATTGGTGTCATGCCTCTAGCTCCCAGGTGTTGCCTCTGCCATACCCATTATCTGCATTGATGTAGCATGTTTACCTGGGTCTCCCCTGTCAGACTTTGAGCTCCTGCATTAAGCTACTGCGTGAGGTCAAGGTCATTTGTGAACTCCACACTGTAGCTGTGCCTGGTGCAGAGTGGACGCTCTGTGACTGCGGCCGGCCAGTGGTAAGTGTATTCCCCCTCCACCTCCCCCGATACAGATAAGAATATTGGGATTCAAGTGGGTCAGATGAGTAGCTGAGTCCCAGCGTTTCTTGCAAAGACTCCTGCAAGCACACTGCGTGCTTTTTGCAGTGTTTGGAGTGTCCCTCCCATCTGTTCTACCTGCTGCTCACTGAAGTTACTCCTACTGTTCCTCAAGAGCCACACCAAATCTCCACTTTTCAGTGGACTACGAGGCCCTAGGCAGACAGAGGGTCATCTTCCCAGAAGTCCTTCACCCATCAGTTCGGAGTATGTATTCTCGTCCAGGTGCGAAGCAGGTAGACACACACACAGCAACATCTACATTGGACAAGACTTTCTGAATTCCACTGTGACAACCAATTTACCATGGATTAATAAATAATAAGATTTAATGGCTCATATTTGTGAAAATTTCAGGTACAGAGTCAAAGGTTCTCTTGGTCTGTGCCTTTAGCTGCCTCTTCCCTTTTGCAGTAGCATTGTTCTCCAAAGGAATTTCTCTGCTTGGTGGTGGCTGGTGGCTCTGGGTCTGTAGCTTTCTCATTTCCAGTCAGGCAGGAAGGGACCTTCCTGCATTATGACAAGATTAAGATAGAGTTCTGTTGGTTCGGGCAGGGTCCCATCCACCTGACAGAACTGATCACCTTGTTGGCAAGTACATAGAGTTCCACAGCATGGGAATTGGTTCAGTGTTGTGAGGGAAATCAGAGGAAGTCTGCTACTCCACCCAGCCAGTGCACTGAGAAAGAGAGGGGTTCCCCAGGGAAAATGTGGGTGGTGTCCCCAGAGCACAGGAAATACACTATTCTCAACAAATAAGTTATAGTTTAGTATAAAATGGATTTTAGTTTAGTTTGGTAAGAGCACTGAGAGAAATGAGAACAACATATGGTGGGAATGCAGGGAGAGAACAGCTAGTGACCTGGCAAGGTTGGGACAATCAGGGTGGGCCTCCTGAAGGAGGTGATACTTGAACGCAGTCAAAAATCGGCAATAAAGTGGGCAGTTTCTTGAAGGGAGTCAGTGCCTAACTTATCTCAAATCACATTAGACGCACGTTTTTAGAGCTCAAAGTTAAATCCATTCGCACTTCAGTATCCAAGTCCAAGATCTCTACAGCCTTTCTACTTAGGTTTATTTCTATGAAGGGATGTTTGCCAAATTCCACTTGAAATCAGGAAAGATTAAAAATAGAAGCACATTTTAAAAGGATGTTGTGTTTTTAACTGAACCCGCCATAACTTGTTAAATTCAGTGTGCCTGAAACACTGCGCATTTGCAGTGACATAATTTCCTCCTGCTGCATTTTGGGATTCAACCTTCAGCATTCCACCCACATTATGGGCTAAGTAGGTTTCGTTAGGTGACTCAATCCTCATTCATAGCAGAAATAGCAAAAAGCAATCGCATTCATGGCATAACGCCATTGCAGATTTGAAACAACCACTGCAAGACTGAGCCTTAGAAGCATTTGACAAAAGTTTTGTTGAAATATGTTTACACTTTCTGCCTGTCTCTGTGTAGTAACCTTGGGGCAGTTCTGATTGATTGTAGGTGATGAGGGTAGTGATGGAGGGCAGTACTCCAGTTGTTGATTGGTTTAACGCCTGTGTTTGTAACTGCCAGAGGTTTTGCAGCCATTTTCTACCATGACTTAACAACACTGAAATGTTTGGCTGATCACAAAAGGTTTTGCAAGGACAAATATTTGATAATATGTGTTCTCTTTCGAGGCTTTCGGAGACTCCCACTATGCAAAGTTGCAACTTCTGGGCTCCACTTCAGACAGAACATTATGTTCTGTCTAGATGTGATTTTCATATCTTGGCTGTGGCAGCTCATAGCTGTATGACCTCGAATACTTTCATCATTTCTCTCAGGTTACTTATTTGCACACTGAAATAGCACCCACCACACACAGGATTGCTGCATTGACTCAGTGGGCTACTATGTGGAGGCACTGAGAGGCATGCTGCAAATGTTGGGCCTTAGTCTTACAGCATCATTTACATGGTTCCATTGAGGACATTGGTATCAACTCTACAAAGCCTTTCCGCAGCTGTGGATCTAAAGGCAAAGTCCAAACTAGTTAAGAGGCGTCTGTGGAGTTTTGTAGCTATAGACAAAACTGACTATTTGCAAAAAGTTTTCAGATGAACATTAAGTAATCTTCTTATTTATAACAAATATTCTTCTTATTTATAACAAAATATTTCATATACATATGAAATATTTGGCTCAAGAAGAGTTTTAGTATGGCTATATTATCCCATAAGGGTTTGATGAGCAATGATGTCTAACTCATTTATTTTTTTCTTCCCATTAGAATCCAGCTCACTGCGAGTGGTCTCCTTTCAGGCTATCGTGTTTGCTGCATGCTTAATCATTTCTGCCTGTGCAAGGTAATGCAGACTTTATTCCCACACAATGCTGTTTCCTAGTTAATGAAGCTGTAATGCATGGATAGTTTCTTGCCCTTCTACAGAGCATTTTAAGGCACTCTGTGACTTAGACTGGTTCATTTGTTGGTTCTTGGTAAGTGCCCCTCTTTCTTTCCACTGCTGTCCTTCCTTGGTCTTTCACAAAGCATGCAGAGTCTTGCTCAAAATTGGACTTTACCATATCTCACCCTGTGTTTGAAATGCTGGTGATGTGCATTGCACTGCAGAGTCTAAATGCTCTTCACTGGAGTTCAAAGGCATCTGAGGTCCTCAGGGGAGGACTGGGAGTGCCTGCTGAGACTTCACCTTTTCCCTTGTACTTTTTTTTTGTCCCAACATCATAAAATAGGCTGAGGAAGCCATGCAGCCCCCAGAGTACAGGCTGCTCCTGCCTGAGGGCAGGCATGTTTTTGCACCTGCCTTGCCCACATCCTTGCCTTATCCTTCCTCTATCTTTCTGGCCCAAGTGTCTAGGACAGTGATTGAGCCCTTTCTGTGCTGAGCTCACCCCAGGCCTTGGCATTTACTAGTGACTCCTAGAGCACATCTCCAGGTAACATTGTAACACATGCCTTTCTTCCTTCTATTTAAATGTCACATCACAGAGCAACCTTCTCTAAAACCCTGTGCAAAGGTTGCTGCTCTTTCTACCCAAATATATTCCATTTTACTTCCAAGCACTTATCAGCACCTGACCTAGTGAATGCTCTCTTGTCTCCATGTTTAAGATCTATCTCTATTCACAAGAAAATGAGTTACCTGTTGGCATAGACACTGGGTGTGTCCCTCACTGCTCTGCCCTCTTTGCCAAGGACTCATGGAGATTTGATTGGATGTAGGAGACGAAGGGGAACAGAGCTATGCTGAAATTTTGAGGTCCTTGACCTCTGGGCAGCAATGCTTTTCGCTCTCAGGTCCCCCATCTTCAGGGTTGAGCACCTCAGCATCAGTTTGAGGGGCTGCTTTTTAAATCCTCAGTGTTAGCTCCCATTGCTGGAGATGCTAATTTAGGGATTTACATCTGGTGAGAATTCATATTTTAAAACAAGCGTCCCAGATAATTGGGAGGTTTGAGAAGCATTTTTAGATCACAACAGGACCAAAAGAACAAAAGGACGGGGGAGAGTCTAATTGCTAAAAATAAATTTGTAGAATCCCACATTGTAAGTCTGAAGTTGGAAGAACATCATGTGCCGTATCATGATAAATGCTTTGGAAATAGTTCAGTGAGGAAGCAGGAGAGCTTCCTGTTTCCCAAACTTGCAGGTTGAATAGGGAACCTTCTTCACAGGATTATTGGTAGGGTGTTTCCTTCTTCCGAATGTGATCATCAATATGATTACTCCTCTGCTTAGGAGGTGGAACTTGTGTCCAAAGAGCACAGTATAGAAACAGAAAGGAAATATAGCTTTACTGTAGCCGAGTCTCCCAGCTTCATCTCATGTGAGCGAGGTTGGCATCAGGGCTGCCTGGCATTGACCACATACCTGCCATGGGCATAGCAATTTCATCTACTGCTTTCCAAACTGTTGTTTAATCACAAGGAAAACAGCAGAAAAAGAGAGGGGTCAAACGCTTTTATTGTGAGAGTAGTATGCCCCTCTAGATGGTCAAGGCCGTCTATCCAAGGGACAGTCTGATGTATTGTCACTGCTCAGAAGAGCCCAAAGGGAAATGATGACCAGAGGTGACCTGGAGGATGGCGTCTTGGAGCAGAAAAAGTCACTAGAAAAACAGAAAACCCCAGAAGGCATGCAGAGATGAGATGGTAGTGATACTTCCACATGGATTCTTTGTTCCAAATGGGAAATTTGTAATGTTAAGATCTGATAATAGAGAAAGCTGGTGAGGTAAGAGGACCCATAAGAACCCTCTGTCAGATTTTACAATTTCTCTGTGTATCTAATTATTCTAAATAGAGATTGTATAAGCAAGAATAGTTTAAGATGAGCTATTGATATGGGCAAGAGCATGGATGCTTCTAACATTTAAGTGGTTGAAACAGGACAGACCAACTTGAATGGCTACACACACTCATACACAAGGGTTTATATACATACATATATATGCTCATGTGTGGATATGCAAATGAGTGTTTAAAGACAGATAACTCAAGAAAACGCAAAAACTAATGAGTTATTATGTATACAAGAACAGTGGCTAATTTGGGCCCAGCAGCATGGCCTCGCAGCTAAAGTCCTCACCTTGAACGCCCCGGGATCCCATATGGGCGCCGGTTCTAATCCCAGCAACTCCACTTCCCATCCAGCTCCCTGCTTGTGGCCTGGGAAAGCAGTCGAGGACAGCCCAGTGCCTTGGGACCCTGCACCCGTGTGGGAGACTTGGAGGAAGTTCCCAGTCCCGACTTTGGATTGGCGCAGCCCTGGCTGTTGCACTCACTTGGGGAGTGAATCAATGGACGGAAGATCTTCCTCTCTGTCTCTCCTCTCTATGTACCTGACTTTGTAATAAAAAATAAATAAACCTTTAAAAAAAAAGAAAAAGAAAAATGTAGGAGGACATTGTGACTCTAGAAGGTCAGCGAGCACAGGATTACAGTTGATTGGATAATATTTGCATGAGAACAACAGAATGGCTACCTTTTGTATACCTGATTGGATATCATTTGTATGAGAACAGTTGAGTGGACAGCATGTGAATGAGAACACTTGGTGGAATATACAAGAGAAAAGGACTTCCAAACAAAAGCATAGAAACTGTTGATGGGTTTTGTTGGTTAGCTCAATACTTCCTCCCTTATCCCATATGACCCTCAGTGTATGAAGTCTGATGCCATTAATAAACTGCGGCTTTGATCATCAGTCAGGGTCCACACGTGTTATCATCGGCTCCTTGCACCAAGTCCATTGCTGAGGGACAGCGACAGACAAAGAAACAACAAAAAAAAAATAGTGGCTAATTTGTGGAGCACAGACCATAAGGACAACAAAGAAAGGAGCATTGAGGATATTCTCTCGCTCATTGAGGTCTGTCTAAAGCACCAGTGTGCCCTTTTCACACTTCATTGCACACTTATTGTACACTAAATTGTTGCCCAGTTTAAACAAAGAGTTTTGTAAATGCATGTGAAAATTCTCTGAAAGAATTTACATAGAAAATTAACAATAGGTACTTCTGGGTGGTAAATTTTTTTTTGATGATATTTTCCCTTCTCTTTTGCATTTAGTCATAATCTCTTTCCAATTATTTCTATTTTGCAAATAAAGTTGAAAAACACCAATTTTCGTGTACCCTATTATACAAACTCACACTCAAATGGCAAAAATTTAAATATTTGATAATGCGTTTTGTTGTTGCTCTTGTTTCTGCCAAGGTTGTTCCGCAGCCCACATGCTCATGTCTGACGATTTGCTGGGAGCATGTTCTGATGATCTGGATGAAAATCCCTAGATAGTGCAGTTTGACAGTTTCCATCAAATCTAAATTTTCACATCAACTTTGACTTGGCTATAACTTTTCTCGAATTTATCTTGTACATGCACTTAGAATATGCTTTGGTTCACATTGGTAAAATGCTATTCAATGCATTTTTCTAAGATTAGAAAATTGTTTTTGAAAGTGTGATTCTTCGTGATATTTATTGTACACACAAATTGATCATTACTATCTAGTTCAGAGGTAGTTTAATCTCTGGAAACAGGAACCAGGCACCCACTAGCTTGCTCTCCATTCTCCCTCCTTCCTGAAAACCCAGAACTACTTTCTGTCTCAGCGCCTGTTCTAGACTGTTCCTACAGGCTCAATCACATACAGGTAGTCTTTGACCTTTTGACCTTTGACCATTGATCGTTTCACATGATATTTCCAAGTTCATTCATGTTGTGGCATGCACTATTACTTCATTTCTTTGATTTATTATTGAGCAAGATTCCCTTGTCTTGATTGACCACATTTTGCTGATCCATTCAGCTGATGGGCATTTGGTTTGTTTCCACCTTTGGCTATTGTGAGTAAACGTTGCTATGAACAGCAGTGTACACAGTCTTTGTTTTGCATATAGTTGGCTGCTTTAATTTCTCCAAGAATGGGATTTTTTAAAAAATCGGAACCATTTTACATTCCCACCAGCAATTTATGAGTGTATTCATCTATTTTCTGTTGCCATAACAAAATACGTTATTGAGGAAAGAGATGTATTTTACCTATGGTTTTGCAGGTTTGAGAGCATGGGCAAGCAAATGACAAGCTAGTAAAGGTCTTTCTGGTTCCATCCATCATAATGTGATGGATGACATAATGGTGGGAGTAGGTGACAAGTCAAACTCAAAGGACAAAACAGGAATCCAATGAACAGAGAGGGACCATTCTTTCTGTTCCTGTAACAACTCACTCTCATGAGAACTCACTCTATGAGATCAGAAGTCAATTCCTAGTGACAGTGAAGCCCCAATGACTTAGTCACCTTTCAATAGGTCCTATTTCTTAATGGTCCATCATACTGGGGAACAAGCCTCCAGCACACGAATCCTTTGGAGACAAACCACTCCAAACCATCACGTGAAGGATCCAAAATTTCCTCATTTTTGACAGCTGCTATTGTTGGTCCGTTTGACCACAGCCACCCACCTGGGTATGCAGTGGTATCTCATTAAGATTTTCCTTTGTGTTTCCACGATGGCTATTGGTGTTGCCAATCTCATGTACTTACTGGACATGTAACATTTACATTTTGGTTGTTGCGTTGTTTGTTGTATGAATTCAGTTTATGATTTATGAATAGTTTCTCTGGATCATCCAGCTGATTTTTCTCTCTATTGATCATGTGCTTTGGTATCCATTGTCATGAAGATTTCCTTGGTATTTTGCTGCACATGCTTTAAAGTTTAAAGATCGAAGTTTTAAATTTCTTCTGAATTAATTTTCGTATATGGTGTAGGATAAGAGCTCATCTTCATTTTTCTACATATGTTTTAGTTAAGTTCTGAAATTGGAAAGTAGGAGTCCTCCAAATTTTTTCTGTGTTTTCAAGATTTTTTTTTTTTTTTTAGCACTTGTGGGTACATAGACATAAGTTTTGTGGTAGCAAAAAAAAAATTAAAAATTAAAAAATAAATAGAAACAACTCAGACATCCATGAATTGTGGCCAGGGAAACTAAATTAATGTTATGTAGTCTGTCTACGTAACAGAATGATGTGTAGTTTGAAACACAGTAGAGAAAGGTGTAATGATCCAACCAGGGAAGGATGGAAAAGATAGTGGGAAATGCAAAGCGTCTACGCACAAGAACGTAAAACAACAAAGAATTCTAAGCTGTGCATGGTTCACAATTAGGAGATAGAAACATTGGATGTGTGTGGTTTAAAAACATGTGTTAATATGTAGTTTTGTTTTACATTATTTTATGCTTCTCCTTTAATGAATCTTGGTAAAGCCCGGTTTACCAAATTTTTAAGGGTCATGTTCATGTGTTTAGTGGCATAGTGACAAACAACGTCAAATAGAAATGCCATGCCCCTTTTCACCTGAAGTTTTCTTTTGAAAACTCTGTGGCTTATGTTGTGTGGCTATGACCCACCGCAAGCTGGGTTCCATGGAACATGTAATGAATACATACAAGTTGATTGTTTTGCATGTCAATATCCAATAGTTCCAATACTACTGTTGAAAAGAATATCCTTTTTCCATCAAACTGCTTCTGTAGCCATGTTAAAATCAGTTTACTGCATCTATTCTGGGCTCTTCTCCTCTGTTGCTCTGTCTGTCCATCCTCTGTCAATCCCTCACTATCATTATTTTGTAGTTTACAGTGAACCTTGAAATGAGAAGTCTCTGTGTTGGAGAGCCATATGTAGTATGCTAATCTATGCAGTCCTGTTGTTTCAGATGCCTCGTGGGAGGGATATTAGCCAGTGTCTTTGCAGGCTCCGTGGCAATCACCCTAACTTGTAAGTAGCTGTTTCCCAAAATGTTGCTCTGATTTTTCTATTTTATTTGAACTTCAGTCATTCAAAAACTTAAAAATATGTTTTCTCTTTTTCTTTCAAGATGTTATCAAACCATTGCTTCTCGGCCTTGCTGGCAGTTTCAGAGCTGCCACCTGCACTTGGTGAGTGCTGCCTGCGGGACCACTGTCTGCATAAAGATGGCAGACCCTGGAATGTGTGCAGGGACTGTGCTCCATAACAGAGCGCAGCGGTAGAGTGCATGCAGGAATGTGCTGAACGTCTGTCCTAAAGAGAAGTTTCTGTTCCCGCTTTCTCCCTCCCAGATTATTATATCCACACAAATAGATTTAATCTTGAAGGCCATAGGAATAAGGGAATGATTGGGAAAGTGTATCTATTTCAAAGGCTTTAATAGAAACTGGACCTTCTATGAAATACCCATGTTAACGTACGTTTCTTTTTGAGTTTCCTAAATGGCTGAGAAAACACCCATGAAATGATCTCAGTTACAAACTGGTATTTCTCTTCCCTCTCTTATTCCCTTAAGGAGCCACCGTGTGCTGACCGATGTGGCTCAGCATAATTCAAAGAACTACTGAGATGTAAGTAAGATGCTTCCAGAATTTGAAATAGTCTGCAAAGCACCATGCTGTTTTGAGCTGGATGCTCCCAATTTCATATGGCTGTCAGACGAACAGTGTCTATGGCCTGAAGACTGACGTTCACAGTTCAGATTAGTTTGCTGTCAACACTATGTTTACCTGTTGATGAAATCTTTGTGTTAATTCTGAAATGACAATAGTTTAGTGAAGATTTATTTTGTATGTCACTTCAGATAACAGTGATTTACGGACACTCTGAAGGATACTTTCCATAATTTGTAGGCATCCCAGTTTGGGGAAGCAGGCACTGGTATTGTGAAATATTCGGGTCTAAAGGCCACTCAAGAAATGCTTATTCTTAACCCTTTTAGAAGTTAATGAGAAAATCAAGATGGCAGAATAGATGTCATAGATTAGTAGACTGGGTTAAAAAACAAAACCCATCTATTTGTTGTCTAGGAGAGACACACTTCACCAACAAAAGTCACCAGAAACTATATCACATGGGTTTTGTTGTTTCCTGTTAGTTTCATCTCTTCAAAACACTTTCTTCTGATTATTCAGTGACTCATAGATCATACAGTAGCATCATTTTCTTCAAGAAGATTCTTCATTTTCATTTCTTCAGCTACGTATTAGTCATTTCTAGCATGTTATTTAACTTCTTGGTGTTTATAATTTCTTTTTTCTTCCTGATGTTGATTTTGCTTTGTGGCTTTTCATTTAAGGGGACGTACAGTAGCTGTGAAATGGAGACTACCATCCAGATGTGAGGATACAATATAGTATGCATCTCTACTTCCAGACAAAGATGGAGTTACAATGAAACTGTTTACTGTATCTTGACAATAGGATGCTAAATTCTGCCATAGTCCATGCTTGCAATTACGGACATATGACTGTGTATGAAGAACTATACTACAGTAATGATATAGAGGAACTAGGTGGGGGAGGGAGGATTGGGCTGGGATAAGGGACATACCAGGAGCCTATGGAACTGTAACATAAAAAAAAATAAGTTTGAAAAAATAAATAAAATAAAATAATAATAATAAAAGAAGTTAATGGGTTTGTTTAAAGCTCTTTTAAAATATCCATTTCCCTGCTGCAGCCACAGGCTTCTTTTGGGGCTGAGTGGGGCTTAGATGTGTGACTTACGTGACATACATTACAGGTTTGCACGAGGGTTCAGCCATGTATGTTGATAAGACACATCAGTCTCCCTGACAATGTCTTGCCAAAAGAATTTTACCCCAAAAGCTATTTAAGGGCCTGGCGCAGTGGCCTAGTGGCTGAAGTCTTCACCTTGAATGTTCCAACATCCCATATGAGCACCGGTTCTTATCCACTCCCCATGCAGCTCTCTGCTTGTGGCCCGGGAAGGCAGTCGAGGACAGCCCAAAGCCTTGGGGGCCTGCACCTGCGTGGGAGACCTGCAGGAAGTTTCTGGCTTCTTGATTCTTCGGACGGAAGATCTTCCTCTCTGTCTCTCCTCTCTGTACATCTGACTTTCCAATAAAAATAAAATAAAAAAAATTTTTAAAGCTACTTAAAAGCTGACTTTTTGAAGTGAAGACATTACTACTGTTGGTGAGGCAGGTGGTATAAATCTCCTCTTTCTGGGTCTGAAGATTAGCATTTCAATCAATAGGAAAGACAATTAGTCCTTGTTAGGAGCAGCTTCTCAAAGCTTGGATTGGAACTAACCGCTCTGGAATCGGCTGAAGAGCCTGTTTGGAGAGGGAGTGTGTCTGAATCCCAACGCCAGTCCTCCAGAGTCAAAGCTTCTGCGGGACTTCACTGGATATCTTGTCACATTAAACATGGGAATTTGGGAAATACGATTCCTAAACCTTTATCTTTATTTTCTAAACTGGCATTGCTTAGCCTGCCAAAACTTGCAAATGTGTTCTGCACTATTTAATATTTCCAGTTCAGTTGAGCAGACACTGATGCATCCTCTATCATTATGAGATGCCATTACCAGGTACCAAGGTCACAATGCCAGGACACGTTGTTAGCCTCAAGATCTCAAAGTCTGGTGAGTAATAGACGTATAACAGGCGAGGTGAAGTTGGATTTTAATTTGGTAAGTGTAGGTGGAGAGTTGAGCATCAGCAGGAAGGTTTTCCCCAGACTAGGAGGGGTGGGAATATAGCCAGAAAGCTCCATCTATCACTGCCAATATCCTACCTGTTGGGGTTATAGCATCTGTTTCTTTTTCATCCCCCTTCCTCAGTTTGGAACTCCTTGCTTGTTCTCTCGTAAAAGCGACTGCATCAGGATGTTATTTCTACAGCCTGTTCATGGAATAAGATCTCACCTTGGCTCATTTATGTATCTGCTTGAACTTGCTCTTTTCTTGTTCTCACACTGGACAGATTCTTTTTGTTTCCTGCACAGTCAGCCTCATATGCAAGCACTCTTCAATTTAAGACTTGTGAGCACCAGGACTATTGAGTTCTTTTCTGTATCTAATCCAAGACCTTGAAAATAGTATGTACTCCATTAATATTGATGGCAGTGAATGCATTTGCTGCATCATTCCTTGAAGTACTCCCTATATAGACTAGGCTCTGTGCCTATAGGTTCATATTTTTGCATATCCTCTCTCTTATACAACATATCCAGAAGGTAGCATGCCAAGACATGTGTATTAATATCAAATGCAGGCATGTATCCTAAATCTTCCATCAGTGATGAGGATCTGAGGTGGTGGAGTACAAGCCCTGAATTTGGTTAAAGAAGCATAACTACCAAAGTCCCCTCTCCCTCCATAATCCTGCACCATGCAGGCACTTCAGACTTTTTACACCACAATGTGATCATTCAGCTGCCTTCCTTGTTAAATTTAAAACCTGTGAGTATATGGAGTTCCTATTCACCATTTCCCTTAGTGTCCTTTGCAAGTAAAGGTGACCACAAGCTTCCCGCAGGACAAATAATGAGTCAGCATTTACAGTGTCCCTTCTGGGCAGTTACTCCTCCATCGTAACAAGGTGCTGTCTGCCAGCTCTGCTGTCAGGTGTCTGCTGTCGTCGGCTGGCTCTGCTAGTTCAAAGACTGCGTTCATAAATGTGGCGAGTGAGTAAATCTTAGATAATACAATATGGGGGAAGTCTGCGTGTTAAACACATACAGTGCGAGACACAAGAGACCTAGCATAGAGTGGAAGTTTTAACTAAGTACCAACCTAGGTTTGGGGACTGAAGCCTATTTGGCCTTGCACAGCCAAATGAGTGCACTAGGAACTACTGAGGCAAAACCCAAGAACTGCTCTAAGCTGAGATTCCTATTTCTAGTTGTGATGACTTAAGCTAGTTGTGTGGATGTGCGTGAACACCGTGATTACACACTGCATTTCCTGTGTGGGGATGAATTATGCATTTCTTTTCTCCTTTCTCTGATCTAGGTTTCCCAAAAATTGACAACTAACTTAGGAATGCCTCTGATGACTGTCTCCAAGCTGAGTATCTGGAAACTGTCCGGCTTACAAGCAATCTATTTGGAATCAAAGACTGTATTGGAAGGGAAGGAGCAACTGGATAATTGAGAAGAAACATTTTAATTTGGCTGCATGATTTTTAAAAAAAATTCTCAGTTTTCCCTTGTAATTACAGTATGTTCGTGAAATTATATTAATTTTGCCTTTTCTTTGCAAACACTGGCAGTTTGAAAGGCAAAGGAATGGGAAATTTGAAGGAGAACAGACTGACTGGAGGAAAAGTTACCCCTTTAACGCTTTAGTCTATAAACAGTGGCTTGCAGACATTTGTTTTCATTAGAAAATTCTGTGAGGAACTTGTATCAATGAATGCACCTACCCCTTGCAGATCTGCTTGAATTAAATAATAATGCATGTGTATGGTCAAAGTAATTTGAAATAAATACATTCACTCTCAGCATTCAACATAATGTTGCAACATTCATCATTTGCCCCACAGTCACAGCTCAATAATTTGCTGGTAACTACAGGTATCATGGCCTGGATGCGCTGTGTCCCCCAAGTGTCCCCGTGTTGTAAGCTTGGTCCAGAAACAGTGGACTCTATTAGAAGTGGGGTCCATGGGAGGTGTTTCTGGGTCCTATGTACCCTGGACTCAGAAAGAATTAATAAAGTTATCAAGAATCCCCTGCTGCTCTGCTGTCTCACCATGTGGCGTCTGCTTCTTGCATGCCCTCTTGCCAATGTAATTCATCCACCGAGAGATTCCTCTCAGAGCTGAGCAGTCACTGGTGCCCTGTCCCACACTTTCATAAGTATGAACTGAATGAGCCTGTTTTCTTAATAAGTACCCATTCTTAGTTATTTCATCATGGTGATGGAAAAAGAACTAATACAGAGTAGGCCATCATTGATAGGATAAATAAAGTTCATCAACTTATTTTATGTACATATATATGCTATTTTAGATACCATTTCCTATATATTTTTAGTAATTTTAAAAGTATTTTTGGAAAAATTTCTCTCTTCCAAGTACTAACCAGACCCGACCCTGCTCTCTGAGATCAGACAAGATGGGGGCGTTCAGGGTGGTATGGCCATAGACTGGAAAATTTCTATTCAAATTTCTTGCCCATTTTGAAAAAAAAAATTAGGCCTTTATGGCTTTTCTATTGAGTCAAGTGGATTACTTACATGTTTTGGATATGTAAGGAATACATATCAGATACATATTTTAGAAATATTGTCTCCGAATCTGTAGGTTGCCTTTTCATCCGGTTAGTTGTTTCTTTTGTTGTGCAAAAAAGTCTCAGTTTTTTTGTAGTCCCATGTGTTTCAGAAGCTTCATGGTTTCATGTAGTCCCACTTGCTTATTTTTTTCTGTTGTCTGAGATTCTTGGTGTGGTAATGAAAAATAAAATTATTGCCAAGGCTAATATCAAGGAACTTTTCTCACTGTTTTCTTCTTGGAATTTTATGGTTTCGGGTCTTACACTTAGTTCTTCATTACATTTTAAGTGGATTATTGTGTGTGGTGTGACATATGGGTCCAACTGTATCCTTTCACATGGGGAGATCCAGTTTCCCCAGTAATGTTTACTCAAGAGACCATCTTTTCCCCAAAAGTCTTCAAAAAGTAGTTGCTGATGAGTTCTACTGTAATGACTCTTTCAGATCTCTGCAGCTTTCCACTTTGGTTGAGCTCCAGAATTTCTGACCAAGTATTTTGTCGAGGACCTAATGTGATAATGGCAGAGATGGTGTTGTATTAGAGAGTAAATGCTAGAGGAAATGTACTAGGCAAGAGATGGTTGGTTTGTGTGCCTGGGGTTGATTTGTAAAACTGTTTTTATATCTACAGTTCTACTTTTCTGACTTCTTCAAGTGACTTAAATAATAAGAGGCTGTGTTTCTTATAAAGAACATTGTATCTGCAGTACACAGCAAATTCTCAACGTTGTGTAGTCCACTCCTTGGTCATTTGTAACTACTGAAGTTGATCATAATAGTCAGCTATGAATCCTTGAGTGACCTTATACATGTATCACTGTGTCCTGTCTATCCATTTATTTACTCATTATGTGTTCCGTCTAGCCCCTGGAGAAATGACAGTGAGGAAGACAGCTGAGATTTCTATGCTTTTAAGATGTCATGCTTTGTGGGTTCTTGCCGCTCTAAAATAGGCAAAACAGCCACTTAAAAAACACAAAATCCTATTGTTAAAATATCACAAATATAGAAAATAAAAATGTAGAGTTTAATTAATTATCATAGTGAAAACTGACATGTTAAGATGTGGAGACAAAGTGCAGTATGTCTCTATGAATCCAGACCAAAAAGGGATTCCCAGTGAAACAGTTGACAACATCCTGTAGGATGCTGGACTCTCCGACATTGTCCCTGCCCACAATGTCCAGAAACACTTCAGTGTCAGCGTGATTGACTTATGATTATTCATGAAGGATCACTCATTGTAATACTAGAGAGGAAATATACAGGGAGAGACTAGGAGCTTGGGGAGGGGGACAGGAAATCCCAGAACCTATGGAACTGTATCATAAAACAATAATAAAAAATTTTTTAAATAGTTATAAAGAGAATGTCCTTTTAAGAACAAGATATGAAAAAGGACAGTGTCTTGCTCGCTACACCAGGAATCCTTCAAGTGCTCTGGTTCAAGCTGCTGAACCTAACCTTCATCCCACTCTGAACAAGCAAGGTTCTGATCTTTCTGCTCATCATTTCTGTGCTCTTTTGCTACATTCCTAATTCTCTGCCTGGTTTTGTTGGTTTCTTCAGAATATTCCTTGGAGGTCTCTGTAGGCATGAATTCTCCCTCCAACTTCCATCCCTCCCCAGCCTTTGTGTGTTTCTTGTAGGCACTGAGGCATTTGTTTCTTCAGTTGAAATTTTGCTGTCTACAATTCTGTGTTAAAGTTTAGTGCTTCCTTTAGTCTTTTTAACTTCCTACTACGGCAAACTACTTAGTATAGAACTGACTCAGTCTTGGTGTTGACTTTTTGCTGGACAGTTACTTTAACGCCAGTGTTACATTGTTCATCACCAGGGACTTTACATATTTTGTGCTGTCAACAGCCATTTTGGCTTAATATGTGGATCTTTGGTTCATTAGAATTGGAATCCATGGTATTCCAGTTTTACCATGTCTCCTTCATCTGTTTGTTGGGATGTTTTTGTACAGGAAAACATACAGTATTTGATTACTCAGACATTCATATTTATTTATTTATTCCATGATACAGCTTCCCTTCCTCCCTCCCCAAACCCCCATGCCTCCGCTAATTCCCCCATGTAATTAGTCCTTCACAATCAGTCACAAGTCCATCATTCTGCTATCTAAGTGTATCCTGACGTTGTAGTCGTGGACAATGGCAGAGAATTCAGCATCTTATCGTCAAGAAATATTCAACAGTTTCATTGGGAGTCCATCTGTGATTTGGAAATAGAGCTGCACACTGCATTGTATTTTCACATCTATATGTGATAGACTCTACGACACAGTTACAATGCATCCTCTTAAATATAGTCATAGAACAAAATCAACAACAGAGAGAAAACCAGAAAAATTTACAACAGCATGAAGTCAAATAGCACGCTATTGAATGACCAATGTGTCACAGAAGAAATGAAAAAGACAATCAGACCTTCCTGATACAATCAATGCTGGTGTGTGACCTATGTCATGGAGGAAACTAACGTGAAAAAAAACAAAACCTTTTTTTGAATGAATGAAAATAAAAACAAAAATATCAACCCCCATGAGATGTAGCAAAAATAGTATTGAAAGGGCATTCAGGTTTTAAAGTGAATGCTAATGTGATATCATTACCAAGAGAAGAAATTCCATGTATATTATAGTTACAATTGTAAGAATATAATGATATTTCCCCACATTCCATCTTCCTCCCTTCTTTTCTTTCTCCCAACCTTCCTTTTTTTAAGTGAAGGAACGTGATAATGCTCTCATGGAGCCAATATCACAACAGAGAGAACCAGCAGAGCAAGTGATTTCAGGTGTCAAAGACACTCCAGAATCCCTCCCTCCTCCTAGTGCATTGATTTAAAAACATTTACAGAGTCAAACTTTTCATGATTTCTGATGACTTCCTCTTCTGAGTCCTGACTAAAAATTGTAGTCCTCTGTTCTCAAGAGAAGACAGAGCTAAGACGTTAAAAAAAAAAAAAAGATATGCTAAGTATCAACAATAGGAAGAGAGAGAAAGAAAATAGAGCAAAGCAAACTGTTATCAGAAATGGAATCGTTGAAGAACCTATCCTGTGCTTGATCCTGGTAATTTCACACCATATGTTCTATTACTTTCCTCAACAACACCTGTTGGCAGACGGATTGTTTAATTTTCTGTGTCAACTTGTTTAGGCTATGGCACCTGGTTATTTGGCCAAACAGTAGTCTGGATGTTGCCATGAAGATCTTTGGTAGATATGATTAGCATTTGCAAGTAGATGATTTTCAGTGGAGAGTTTCCATGGAATGAATGGGTCTCATCCAACAGAGACGGCCAACACTGGAAGTGTGTGCATGTGTGTGTGTGCAGCAGAAAGGGAGTATCTAGCCTCTCTTCTCATGACTAGAGATTACTGTCAGGAAGGGCTTTTGTGAGCGCGGTGTGCTACCTTGAAGATCAAACACCGTATGACTCACTCTTGCCCCAAACGCTAACCCAGCAGAGTTTTACATGATCCAAATGATTAAATGAGAACAGCCATCTTTGATGGACGGCCATGACCTTTATCTTTTGATCTACAGTTCCTCAAATATGGTTCCTCAGTGAGTTGGGATGAATGAGATGCAACAGAATAAAGAAATTGACTTCCCTGTGAGGACCTAGAGATCTCTGTGGAGGTTTATGTCAGCACCGCTCCTCAAAGAGCTTTCCTTTTTAATGTAACATCACCTTTGCCCCAGGAGCTGTATCTACCTCACCTATAACCCTCACTGTTGTCCTAGCCAGGGTTATTCTTTGTCAGCTGTACCAACAGGCAATCCGCGTACGAACTGAAGGATCCAGCCAGCTCTCCTTGACCTTGAAACCTTACTTTCAATCATCGGTGGCTTCTCAACACACCCAGTGTGTTCTCTCTTAATTACCAGAGGCTTGGGTGTGACATGTTCCTCCCCTTCTAGGATGAGTTCCATCATCGAAAGGGAGAATGGGGGAGAGCACAAATATGGTGAACTCTGTCACACCCATCCCCACTTTAAGGATGAGACAGATCTCAGAGAGGAAGCATGCCTTGCCCTGACTCTGAATGTGTAAGAGATGCAGATGGACTTTGTCTAGCACAGATTCCTGAGGCTCCTGAGCAATCTACCCCAATCTGCTCAGCCCCACACTCAGACAACAATGCTCCAAGCACAGGCCTCTTCTAGCTACTCCAAGACACTGCAGTTCAAAATGATCTCTGTGCTATAAGGGGCTGCCAATCACCACCTCTAAAAGGAATCCCACTATTGCTCACATGACACAGCAGACACCTGCCAATTTGGCACACTTCGCCTCAATGCAGGCCTTGATGAGATTTGACGAGATTTTTCTTTTTACAAAAGAAAAAAAAATAGAGCCCACTGTGCTGGCTGTATTGCCTCCATCTGTGCCATGCTGGGTGAAGTCTGCTACAGCTGCAAGCTACACCTGCTAGAGAGCTAGTTGGGGGACTTAGGGTGTGGGAGCAACTTAGCAATTATTTGCATAATTTTCTTTCCATTTTTTAGCTTTAAAGGGAACTTAAAACAAAGAAAATGACATGAATGGAGAAATATAGGCTGGTGTATTAAGACTTACATTTTCGACCCAAATAACATGTTGCATTTGCATTGCGGTGAGAAAGGACTTTTCTCCTCCAGCTCAAGCTGGATAGAAACCTCCTACCTTTGTGTGGATGTAGCTCAAGTTCAGACTGAGAGTAACCTGCTATAGGGAAGGGAAAAGAAACAACATCAGCACTTCCATTTTCTTCTGTCATTTTTATTTTTTTTTTCACAGTGAAAGGAAAAAAATCAAAGACCATTTTCTAAGCTTGCACCTTCCCCAACTCCCTGTTTCTTCTGCTGAGTCACACACATACACACACACACACACACACACACACACACACAGAGTTTTTTTTATTTACTTAGTTTATTTCAATGGGAGAGAGGGAGGGAAAGAGGAAGAGAGAAAGGAAGAGAGAGAGAGATACAGAAAGAGAGAAAAGAGAGAGAGAAAGAGAAATACCCCATGTGTTGATTCATTCCTCAAATGCTTGTAACAATAGCAGCTGTGGCACTCCAAAGCTGGGTGCCAGGGACCCAGCCACTGGGGCCATGTTTTCCTGCCTCCCAGAGCATGCCTTAGCAGGAGGCAGGGAATTTGGCAGGAAGCTAAGGTCAAATGCAAGCATTCCAATGTGGCATGCAGGCACCCCAAATTGTGCCCCAAGCGAAGATGCTTGACTCTCAGTCAACAATCCTGAAACCAGCGTGAGACACTCTTACTGTGGAATCCCACCGGTGCTCAGCTGGGCTGTGACCTGCTACATCAGTGCTGCATCACATGGATAAGACAACTAAACTTTCGAAGCTTTAATTTTCTAGCCTTTAAAATGGCATGACAAAATACTGATGCACAGTATTTTATGAGAATTACAATAATCCACTCAAGAACAAGTGCTTAACATGAACCACAATACAGATGCACAGTGACTTCTTTCAAGGTGGGAGCTTCCATCATGTCAGCATCACTGTCATTATTATCACTGTACTTCTTAGTACTAGTGGTGTATTAGAAGTTGTGGTATTTCTTTCAGGGTCACGGAAAACTTTTGGTTAGTAGTGAGATGACAGAATGGAGAGACAGTAACTGACTGAGGTTTGGCCAGAGCTGTGTTAATCCAACTGGAAAAATGTTTCCTCCAGTATTTAACACAAGGTAGAGAAGAAAAACACCCAGTGATTTGGAAGGCAGATGGGTGTAGACTCAGACAGAATTGCAGACAAAGACATAGATTTCTGGCTGCCCTGCATTTGTAGCCTTGTGCTGTTGTAGATTTTTGCCATTTGCAGTTTTGTGTTATTGGATTTAACAGCTTTCTTGAGCCTCTTTCTTCATCTCCAATGTGATGTCATCCCTTGCAGCCCTCTCTGAAGTGCTGCGGTGCTGCAGAGGCATGGTGGCACTTCATTAGCACGGAGAAGATGAAGAGAAAATCAGCCTACATAATAGCAACAAAAAGGAGCGCCTTTAAAAATAACCTCTTTAACTTAATTTTTTTTTATTTTGCAAGTGACTCACCATCATTTTATTTAAATAAAAAAGAGAAACTTCAAATAAGTGAAGGAGCAAAATTATCCACCATCCTATAGTTAAGAAGAGCCACTGCCAGCGAGTTGCTGGTTTTCCAAGGACATGGACGCGATGGGAAGGTTGACAAGACAGGGAAAACAGGCCATCAGGAGAGAAAAATTTCAGACGTTGAGCCAGTCGCCATCTGGGGTCAGTCATGTTGCCACTGCCCTGCTGGAGCTGGAAAGCTCTTCAAGATGATAGGGCCAGCTCCCTGCTATGACCAACTGTAAGTGCAATGCTATCAGCTGTCACGTTGCACCAATGTCATGGCACTCCTCACCCACAACACAGGGGCGAGATAGAAACCATAAAGATTAGCATGAAGGGAACTTCATCAAAGGGAACCTGGACATGATTTAAACCTCAGTTCACACAGTGTATCAGGGAGTTTTCTCTCTTGCTTCTTTCCATGTTTTTCCTTTCTTTTTAAAAAAGATTTATTTGTTTTTACTGGAAAGGCAGATACACAAAGAGCAGAGGCAGAGAAAAAGATCTCCTGTCCACTAATTCACTCTCCAAGTGGCTATAACGGCTGGATCTGAACCCAAGAGTCAAGAGCCTCCTCTGGGTCTCCCACATGGCTTTCCCAGGCCACAAGCTGGGGACTGGATGAGAAGTAGAACACCTGGGACTTGAACCGAGGTTCATATGGAATCCTGGCAGATGCAAGGCAAGACTTTAGCCACTGGGCTCATGCCGGGTCCCCCTCTTTCCTTTCCACTGTCAGCCCCTACATGGTTCTGAGGCTATGCAACTCAGAGGATCATAGTCACGTGAGTAAGGCAAGCAGACAGTGAGATCAGAGTAACGGACTCTAAAGTGGAGGCGCCTACCAGTAGCTGTTTCCACCTCTATTAGGGTATCACAGAGACATACTAAGCTCTAAGTGGCCTTTGGTTTCTACTTCCCTACACAGCTTTCAGCCCATAGCCCAAGTCTTCCTCCTGACTGCAAGCTCCAGGTCAGTGACCATTTCCATCAAGAGCATCATCATGTCCCTGATACCTAGCTAGTGTCAGCTGGGGATGTGAGCACTTAGGATTTGTGAGCCCTTGGGAGCACTGGTGGCAAAGTTGTGCTTTGGCTGTATAGTGACTGGGGTGTGTTGAGATCTGGCATCAGAACTATTGCTTGGTTGAGGTGTATCTGTCTTAACGCCACTCTGCTTCCTTCTGGATGTAAATCTGTCATCAATACCAATTGCTGATGACCAGGCATAGTGCATTCAGTCCTGCAGATAAATTTCCAAAGAAAGGTAGACCAAACTATATCATTTTCCCACTTTACCCGAAGTTGGCCTTGCCTTGCTATGGACTGTCAGGTGCTACATCTCCCACATGGCCCTGCTCTGCCGTTTTGTCCAGAACAACTCACTCTTTTACACTGTGCCCCATCCACAGGGACCTCCCTCAAACACATCTGGGTGTCTGGTGTCATCCTGCAACAAAGAAAGCAGGGTTTCATGGAGAGTGGCTAGTTCTACAACTGGCAGTGCAAGTACATGGGATGATGCCAAGGCATCTTGCAAAGTCACTGGTGAAGACAATGCTGAAGAGGAAACAAGACATGATCGTGGAAGCACATCACCATGACAAAGGAACTAAATGAAAGTCAATGAAATGAAATAACACTGGAGTTTAACTCCATAAATATTCATGAATTCTTAGTAGTGGAATTAATTAGTTGACTACGTAAGTTAACAGAGAGGACCAGACTCCTGCACAGAAAACCAAGTGATATATGTAAGCACTCCTTACTCTCATGGCTGGAACATAGCTCACCATCCTTAAGGTGTGCTCTGTGGATTCATCTCTTCCAAAGACTGCAGGTTGGCAAGGGGGCCGGGAGGGAGGAGTGCGGCAATACGACAAATGCATCTCTAGCAGGTGATCAAGGTTAGCACTAACACGCATGTGTGGACAATACATACTTTGTTGGATTGAAAATGATGCATTTCTCCATGGTCTTCCTCTGAAGACCTTAACACAACCCTAGTTGAAGCATGAGAAGATTTGGTGAGAGAGTTCTTTCTCAGCTTTTGGGACAAATGGTGCCCAGCAGAGCTGTATGACAAGGAAGGTGACATCATATTCCATGGCTGCCAGTAGACTTGATTGATATGACAAAGTCATTTCACAAGGAACAGAAATCAAAGAACATGACTGACAGGGAAGTAAACATTTTAGGACTAGAGTAATTAGGAATATATTAGCAATTAAAATAAACTTATTATCATTAGTGAAATTGGCAGTTTCTTGCAATTTACCCAGGAATCTCATTTCAAGCAGCCTTAAAGATTATATTTGGAAGAATTAATGTTCTCAGAGACATTTTTAATTTTTGTTCATTTCTTTTATTCCTATTCTTACCTGCAATTAGTTGTACCCAGTAGTTCTCAAGTAATCATCTTGGGAACACCAGGTTTCCTGTGAGTTAGTCCCATGTGTTGATATGCTAACACTGAATAGTGTTGTTTACTCTTTCTCAAAGAAAATTAAATTAGTGAAAACGTTTTTTTAGATTTGTTTTTATAACTTTTTTTAGACCTTCAGCACTTGTTATGCTTGTCTTCTAGGAAGTTCTAGGGAAAAAAATGCTTGTAAACTTGAAACAAATAAACTAGCCATGGAAAAATCTTTGCCATCTTCATCATCTTTCTCAAATCAACAGTGCCTTTATTTTGTGCATACAGGTGTTTCTGGTACGATTTTACACAATGACAGAATTGGTCCTGCTCCTCCCCTCTCCTCCAATAGGTAGGATGTCTCCTAGAACCAGAAGGGCCTAAAATGTTAGCTGAAATGAAAATGAGCCTGCAAAGAGAACCAAAAAGACTGAAACTACTGTGTTATTCCATTTGGTCTTGACTGTAGAGAAGTGCTGGCATTGTATGCAGATTCTAGGAGATAATTCCTGGACTGCTCACTTCTCTGGGAGACCTTGGGGCTCAGTGCTTAGTCTAACATGTGATTTGAGGCAAGTGTCAACCATTCTCAGGTAGTCTTGGGGTGGACTCTTTCTAGGCCAGAAAGTCTAATAATGCTATGAGGGAAGGTGTTCTGGGTCACAAGGTGTCAGTTGACCTAGAGACTGAGATTAACTACATTGGCAATCAGACAATCATTTATTCCTACAGGATGAAGTACTAAAGATAAACCTGGACAGTAAAGCTCAGGTGAGATGTCCCAGATGGCAGTACCGCACATGTATGATCATGCAATATCATTCCAAGAGTATTGTGTCTTGGGTTCATGAGGAGAAAAATACCAAAGATTCTGCTCTCTATCCTGCATATGTCCTCCTCTGGGTGATTTTAATCTGTACCTTTTCCTGCAATACCCTTTTTTGGTGAGAATAACAGCTTTTACACTCCACATATCATTGTAGTGAATTGTAGAAACTGCGGGTAGTTTGAAGACTTCTCTGAAATTGCAGATGGCGTCAGTAATGAGGGAAATTCTAGATGGAGAAAGTGTTCTTTAAGACTTCACAGTTGCTCTTCACAGTTTGAAGTGGGAATTTGAAGATTTGCAATGGGTTGGATCTCTGGAGAGTCATAAAGCTGGAAACCCAGCCAGCAACCTCCAGATAGAATGGTGCAGTCAGGACACAACAGGGGTGCCCTACCCCAAGCCCATTGTGTATAGTTTCACCAAGAGAGGGCCCACACGAATGGACTTAGGTCATGTGTCCCATAGTATGTTGTTTCAGGACTGAGGGCAAAAGCTGAAAAGTGATACCTGGATTTGCTCCCCAATAAGACTTGGGAGATCATTGCTCGGCAATGATTAATTGGATATTAATCCAATTTCCCTGAGGTGCTATGGGGATGTGATGGGAAGGTTAAAATAGATGAGTAAGGATGGGCTTTGATAGCATTTGGTTTAATTTCAGTTAATGGGATTTAATACACACTCTAATATTTTATGATAACTTTTTAAGCAGGAAGAGAATCCAGAGTTATGGAATTCTGGACTGAGAGAAAACCCTAGAGACCACCCTGGTGGTTCATGCTCCTGCTGGCTGTTCTGAGGGAGGGTCTGAGGGGTGTAAGACTTTGAATCATTGATTTTCAAATTCTTCTATTGTGGAATTTCCTATGATCTGGGCCAATGTATCCTCTCTTCAACATCAAACATTGTCAAAGAGTGCTCTTTCTCTAGGTCTACACAGATAATCATTATTCCCATTGCCATAATGCCCTTTAGTTCAGTTATCGATTAATGTTTCAGCCTCAAATATTCAGACTGGAAAAGAAAACTTGGGTTTCTGAAAAAAAATTTTTTTTGGAAATCACTGAACCTAGCTTCCCACTTAAATGAGGAACTGAAAATCCTACAGAAAATGGCCTATCCCATCAAATGAGGTAGTAGAACAGGCAGTCCACTTCCTAATCAGTTATTTCCAATACTTAAGCCGTGTTTTTACTGCATCATTAAATACCCACAAATTAAAAACAAATATTTTGAAGGAATGTTATGATTTTCATCAAGAAGTCTGGCATGGTTCAGCTTGTGATTGCTCTATTCTGTGTGGCATTGACAGAAGTCATTTGGTGATATTCAATTGTTAGAACAAGACAGCATCTTTCTGGGACTGGGCAGGGAGGGCTGGAAGGTTGGGCTCTGGCTAGACGGGGCATATAATCTTGGATTCACCAACGTGGTACCTTGGAGTAGTCAGACTTTTATGATGCGTCTCCGGGATCCATGAGCCAGAAGTCAGTCATTGGAAGATGCGGGGATTTGTGTGGACTATTTGGCAATTTGTTTAGTCTTTTTCATTGCACTGATGCAAAGTGGCCTGAGTTTCTTTATCTGAATAGTGTGAAAAACAACACTTGTATCTTAAGATCCCTGTCTAAGGAAGGCAGTTTTTTTTTTTTTTATCATCAAAGGAGGAATATTTAACCCATTCTGGGTATTTTCTCCCTGTCAAGTAGTCTGCTATGAATTTTACATGTGTTGTGTAGATTATTTCTCAAAGTGCTTGGTGTATGGAAGACACTGGTAAATATCTAAAGATGAAAGAAAAAGGAAAGTAGTTGACATAGGGTGGGTGGGGCAGGGGTGGAGAGCAAAGAAGGACTAGGAAGAGCCTGAAACTGTAGAGATGCTAGGAAACAGGAAATTGATTTACTTGCAACACAGCTGCAACGAAAACACTTTGAGGAGGTAAATTAACACAAATCACAATGGAATTGTAACCGTACCATAAACTATGCTAAATTATGCATAACAGTAGAAACAAAGTGAACCACATAGCTTTCTAAGTCAATGTTCCTGGAATTAATCCAGCAAAAGAGAAGTAGGAAGAGTATTTTAATGTTATTATTGGAATTCCTATTTATTCTGGATTTAATTCTTTCATGTTGAAACACAAAACACAGGTGCAGTTTCCCAGGAAGCTCCTTTCATTTTATTATGTTTCCAGAAGCCAAAGGAATGAACCTTTTTGGAAAAATGATTTGCACATGTGCGCGTCATTCTACTTCAAATTATTTCATCCACTTAGAGTGAAATGAACTTGACTTGGAGCCATCGCAGCGTGATGTATTGCCCAATTTTCCTTCCTGTCCGTGTACTGTAACTATTGCAGGACATTGCACTCATGTTCTGCATACATCACGGGCTCCCTGTGTTAAAGAAATGCAGGGATGGTGATGTTGGATCCAGCAAGGACAAATGACATTCACTGGATTCCCCATTCTATTCTCCAAGGCTTTGTTGTGCTCCTAGATGGACAGGGCAATTTATCAACACCCTGACCCCAGAAACAGCTAGTTTCTTAGACATTAATTTTAAAAAAGTCCAAAAGGAGGAACTATCAAATGACAAGAATAATGAGAGAATAATGACAAGAATAATGACAAGAATAATGATACCCTTTTTGGGGAGCCTGCTAGATCCCTACTGTGGCCAGATACAATTTGTCCTACAAAGATGCAGTGTCAGAAGTGCTGTGCTTCCCAATGTCACAGAACTGAAAAATGGTAGAACTATTAGCAAGTGGTTCACAGCAGGCAACGCAGAGATAACAGGGACATCTCCCTTGGCAGGAATTAGTTCCTGTTTCATGGGGGTGTGCCAGGGAGTTGAGGTGCTTACCAAAACAGCAGGCTATTACGAAGCAAGTTTGTGTTTCTCGGCTCTCCTTTTATTTCCTCCCTGTTCACACAATCCTCCTTTGTACATCATCTGGCCTTGTGATGCAATCTGCTATGTTGTTGTGACACCAGACAAGGGTCTCAGCAGATGCAGACTCCTGATCCAATCCCCAGAATCCAGCACTAAAAAAGGCACTTTAGTTACAAAGTCTGCAACAAACAACAGACTAACCTACTCCCTTTATGACAAAGATAATCCACGTTGGCTCTACTGAAGTCACATGATGGTGATTCTCCCAATGAGCATGGCTGGATCACCACCTCATTCATTCAGGCACTGAGCAAGTACTTACAGACTCCTAGCACCTGTCAGCAAAGGTCCTGACTGAAAGGATCAGGAGGAAGAAAAACAAAGACAAAACCAACTCCGTCCCTGCCTTCAAGTAGCTCGTAGGCTCAAAAATGGTGTGGTAGAGAATTAAGGTTTTGGAACAAGATTTTTATTCTGGTAGCACAGGGCTATGGCTTCCTGATTTGCATTAACGATGACATGACCTATTTCTGAGGGTTGCTGTGAGAACTGCCTGAGACAGCAGTTTCAAAGTATGTGGGCAGTGTCAAGCACAGAAGGCTTGAGCAGATTCTAGAGCATTCTACCAGGGAGAACGACAGCTCCGTGGTTTTCCTACTTATGAATAAAATAAACTTTTCCAGTCCTTCTGATTAGCTAACAGGAACCCCCCCCCCACCACCACCACCACTCCTAGATTCTTTTTGCTGCCATAACAAAATAGCTGAGATTGAGTAATTTATAAAGAGCAGAAATCTGTTTGTCACAGTCGTGGACTCTGGGCGTGCAAGGTGCTAGCAGGTTCATGTTTGTTGGGAGCCAGGTCTCCCTTTCCAAGATGGCTCCCTCCTGCCTCACTAGCGCTGGGCTGAGGTGTGCAGGATGCAGAGGAACCTTGGGGAACAGAGGGGAGAACTAGCCAGGATTGCAGGGGCCCACACCCTGTCCCTCCCAGCAACACTGGGGGAAGGGGTCCCAGCTGGGTTTGTTTTTAATCTATTTTTATTTTCTTCTGGAACTCTGTAAACAGGAAACCGGTGTTGAGTAAATGACTTCAAAGAGATGAAAACAGAAGAGTAACATCTTACTTTATTCTGTTTATAAAACGTACCCCTCATATTACCTGACTCGAGCTGCACCGGATCCTTCAGAGCTACTGCTAATCCTCATCCCGCAGACTTGGGCACAGAGGCTAACGGGCGAAATCCAGGTCTTACTCGGAAAGTTTTAAATGAAATACGAAAAGTAAACAGCGCGGGGTAGGCTGAGAGGCAAATGTCTAGGAGATGGCTCCCATCCGGAAATCAGAGCCCTGAGATTTTTGGTTAAGTGTGGAGGCTGGATCTGGAGGGATCGCGCGGAGTCACCGCTCCTCCAGCGTTCAGCCTTTCTTGACCTGCTCGGCCACCGTAGAGTCCCGTTGCTATGACGACCACGGGCTGCTGGGGACACACAGCGGCGCGTTGTGAGGCGTGGAGGGAGTCCCCGGCTCTCCAGGGTCTCGTCTCCACGACCCGCGAGCCTGAGCGGCGCCATGGGCCGGAGTAAGCGCTCTTCTTCCCTCCCGACCTCGTTCACTGCCGCCAGCCTCGGACCCCCGCGGCCACTTCCCTGCGGCACCCAGGTCCCCGCTCCTGCCCTGGCAGTGTTGGTGCTCCGTTGACTGGAGGGTCCCTGTGGCCTCACCTGTGAAATGGGCGGGGGCGAGGACCCTGGACTTGAAGGAAGGGGGTAGTGGCAGGTGCCTGGGCTTTGGGCCGGACACTCGGGTTTCCAGGCAGTCGTCCTGTGTGGTTGTGGGCTAGTCACCATCCTGGGAGTGGGGGCAGTGTGGCCTGCTGGTGTGACTTGCAGCAGTCAGTACTTTGGGCTCAGCTTGCATACCTGGGAAGTGAAGGCAATGGTAGTATTGTTTTTAACACACGGTGTGTGTGGTAGAAATATCTGCTCAGAAATATATTGAGACCTCAAGGGGCTGGGGAGCAACCATTCTGTTGTGGGCAACAAGTTTAATCTCCACAGATGGCAGTTAAATTGTGTGTGTGTGTGTGTGTGTGTGTGTGTGTGTGTGTGTGTGTTGTACATGATAGGGTTTTGGTCAGGGCAGCCGGGCAGCCCATGGTGGAGGGAGTGACGTGGGCATATTGACGCCCCACTCCTCGACCATCTCTGATGTTTCTCCAAGGACTGGTTCCAAGACCTTCTATGCTCATTAATCGTTTCGACCTCTCCTTCTGGGTCATCCTTTGCCTTGGTGTTTCTCTAAATCCTACCCTCTTAGGTCACTGGCTTATGGGTAGAGAACCCAAGTCAGACACTGGCTGGTGAACCAGGCAGGGGTGGGCTGGCCCCCAGCTGCTGAGAAGGCAGACCCCTGTGCACCGCCTCGGGGGCTGCCCACACCCTGAGCTTAGCTGGAGGGCAGCTGGTGGCTTCTCCCAAGCAATGAATTGGGGAGGCTCGTGGCAGCCCAGAAAGGCCCCATTTGTAGCAGAAAAATAATCGGGGTACAGGGAGAAGAGAAGGAAGGCCCGAAAGAAAGGTAGGGCCTTTCACCCAAGTATTGTGGGTCACACAAAGAATTGAGACGTATGTCAAAAGAGAGGAAACCAGCTGAGTGTCATGGCTTGTTTAGGAGGTCAAGTGGTACACTGACCAAGCAGCACCTGCTGCTGTGAGCGGGGGCTTCGCCGGTGCCAGGCCCGGGTAGCTTGCTTACCTTGCATGGCCTGCAAACTTTTCAAGCCAGGGGAATCGCTGTCACTCATACTAGTGGGTGAGGTCGCTGAGGCCCCGAGACGAAGTCAGGGCTTGGAAATGAGCCCACAGAGGTGTCCATCTCCCCCATGGGAGACTACACTAGAGTGCCTTGGTGCCGGGGAGCTGTGTGCGTGCGCCTGCCCTGTGTTCCCCCGGCCAATGGCCTGCTGCCTCTTGTTACCGTCTCTGGTTTTCTAGAAGAGTTTGCATACATGAAATGATATAATTGGTCCTTCTGTGTTTAGCTGAATTCAACAGCAGCGATACCCATGCCGGTTTGTTTGGGGGAAGGTTTAGCCACCTGTGCTGTTACTTCAACAGATACAGAGCAGGTCACGTGGTGGCTCCTTAAATGGGGTTTGGTTGCCTCTTCAAAGAGATTATCCATCTCATCCAGGTTCTCCGATTTACTGACCTAAGGCCATTTATGTTATCTACTCGCTTGTTATTCTTTTGGTGTCTTTAGGATCCAGTAATGCCAGGTCTCTTAATCCTAACACCCACTAGTTATGTCTTCTCTCTTTCCTCAAGTCTGACTAGAAGTCAACCAATGTTTGTTTTTTCTTTTAAATCACCTTAATTCTTATTGATTTTCCCTGTGTTTTTTTTCTGCTTTCCTTTTCATTTATTTCTGCTGTCATTTTCATTATTTGCTTTCTCCTGCTTTTTTGAGGGTACCTTGCCCTTTTGCTAGCTTCTTAAAGTGGAAGCTGATGTTTGAAACCTGCTTTTCTTGCATTCAGCACTTGTAAATTTCCTTCCCAAGAATGTTTGAGTGACTTTTCACAACTTTTGATACGCTGTTGTTTCCATTTTGTCAAAAATGCCTTGTCATTTTTTTCTGATTTTTCTGATTTTCTGACACCCAATGTATTTTTCACATTCCTTGTCTGCACTTTGTCTTGGGGGAGGGGAGCAGTGTGTGACAGTTGCTGTCCTGCAGCTCTGTCGTGCCCAGAGGGGGGCCCCTCTGCTGCTCTTCTAGGTCCTGGTCCTCAGCCACTTTCTGCCCTTTTATTTCAGGAAATGGCAAGCTTGCTTAGGTGTTGCCAGATGGTTTTACAGCGCAGTTGGCTCTCTCCACCTTTCCTTATCAGTTGGGTTTAACACCAGCTGCCCAATACACCTGTCCTTTAAGTCGCAGATTCCCCCACACTTCCTCTGATGTCTGACATGACACTCGCCAGTAAGTCTGCTCTATTAGTGTGCTGTTTCTGTTCAGAGTGCATCTTAGGAGCCTCACCACTGCCTTGTGCCAGGGCCTGTGTCCCAGCGATTGCCACTGTGGTAGCCATACCATCACTTCTGTGGCAAGTGATTTGCCTCCAGAACTCTGTCCCAGCCTAGTGTCTGCTTTCAGGGGCCCCTTTAGCTATCATCTGAATGGCCAAGTGCTCCAGGAGGTAGACCTGTAAGTAGAAGCTGATGTGTTGGAGGTTTTGTTGAGCAGCATTGTTGGGATGGGTAGGAAGGAAAGCAGCAGTGGACAGAGGGGAAGTTGGGCTGTAGTGAATTTCAGGAAAGGCCTCAGCTAACCATCTCTAGGCACTCTAACCTTGTATTGGACCTTCAGACTTGCCCAAGTTGGGGTGCAGGACGAGGCCTTTGCAGTCCCACACTAACTGTTCATTGGATTTGGGCTGCTCCAGGAAGGGGCAGCAGCATGGTTAAGGGGTTTGGCTGAGGACTCAGGCAACTGAGCACAGTCTGCTGAAGAGGTCCTGTGGCTGGGGGAGTTAGTGCTGGAGCCTGGGAGGGCGAAGGGAGCAGTGCAGGTGGTCCTTGCTGGCCTGGAATGCCCTTTCCTCTTCTGTTTGGCAAACCAGCACCTGTGTCAGGACTCAGCTCGAGATTTTCCTTCTCCAAGGCTTTCTGTCCTCCTTTTTCTTACTCAGTAACACCAGTCACTCCCTTCTTTGCACTCACTATCTGGATGCTTCTGCCACTGCCCCTTCTAACCTCGTGCCTTTTAGTAGTGCATTTTACATCCATCCCCTTCAAGGTATCAGTGGATTAGGGTAACCAACAGCTACTGACACTCGCTACAGTGGTCTGAGTTGGTAAGTCACAGTAAATGTGCAATATGATTTTTAAAAAATGTCTATTGAAAACTACTAAAGAAAAGGAATTTTGCTACTATAAGCGGTCGCCTTCCTGTTAATAATCCCTGTCTTTCTATCCCCTCTCTATTCCATATCTGTGGTTGTTAGGTCTTTCAATAGTTGGAAATTCCTCCAATGGTACCATGGACACGTGTTGGTGGTCTTTATTCTAATGCAGTGAGAAAGAGAGGGCTGTTTACAAAGCATAATATATAGTATGAAGGAGTAAACACTAAATTGTTGGCTTTGGGAGTTTTGGTCAGTGCACAGAAAAGCTTTGCAGAGGCAAAAGGCACACAGGGCCCAGCAGCCACCTCCTACTGTCTTTTGTACCTCCTCCTTGCAGAGTCGTTTTACAGTTGGAAAGAGGCCACAGTTGGCTGACGTGGTTGAGTTAAATCTTGAGATTCCTCAGCAGCATCTTTCAGAGAGCGAGTTTCTAATTGTGCTTTGCCCTCCAGCCGTGCAGGGACATGGTGCTTGGCACCTTTCCTGGTGAGGCAGTTAGACTCCAGGAGAGTCTTGCATTTTGCTATTTGAAAGTTCTACATTTGAATCTCTCTCATATACATCAGGATTTTGTTCTTCTAAATTACTACATAATAGATATTGCAATATCACTTCTGTTGATATACTCATAATGATGTATTAGTGCTTCAGAATTGCTTTTATAAATGCTATTCACAGTTTTATTTATTTATTATTATTCATATTTGAAAGGCACAGAGAAAAAGAGTGAGAGAGAGAGAGAGAATTTTTTCCCCCATCCTGTACTCCCTAAATGCCCTTAACATCCAGGACTGGACCAGATCAAAGCCAAGATCCATGAACTCTTTCCTGGTCTTCTGCATGCATGGCCATGATCTAAGTAAAGAAGCCATCGTATGCTATCTCTCAGAGTGCACATTAGTGGGCAACTACAGTGGAAGCAAAGGTGGCACCTGATCCCATGCGGTCTCTAAGCAGTGGCTCAACTATTATACCACAATAGCTTTCCCTGAGACGGTTGTTAGGTTCCTACATTGATGTTATGTAAGTGCAATGCTGTGTTATTTGGAATAGAAATTTCCTTCCTAGAGTTAGAATAGTTGGCCTAAGTTTAGAGAGGGATAATTGCAGAATGTTTTTCCATTTAAAAGCATGGAACATTAATCTCTGTGACCATGTAGACATTTTTGTTATTTTTTCTTGGGGATTCTAGTCTGTACTCTGATGCTTACCATTACAGGTAAAGCAGTACTACATAGCAAAAAATTCTTGAGTGCTGTGAAACGACATGTTACACAGCAGTTTGCTTATTATAGAAGAGTTCAGAAAAGAGCCACTGAGCAATCCCAGACCTTCATGTTCTACCTTCCTTGGTGGTTCTTCATCTTCTTCTCTCTGCCTGCATTGTACATGATTGCTGCCACTGAGATAGCTCCACTATTGAGTCCCTCCGTTGGTGGGCATGTGTGTATGTATAAATTAGTTATTCATGTGAAGGCAGTATCCAGGTAGATTATAGCAAGCTAAGCCTTCAGTTGGGATACGGGATGAGAGTATATAAGTCGAGGCATATGCATCAGTTTATGGAAAAAATGATAATTAAAATGCTGGACAGTGCATTTAATTCCTGGCTTGAGTGATTCCCACCAAGACTGTGGAAAACGGTAATGTTCCAGGTTGTAATTCCCAATCTAGAGAATATAACTGATAACACTATGTGTTTATACCTTACTACATTTAAAGCATCTAGAATAATTAAATCCTTGTTATCTCCTGGAGTGGATATGCAGTTGTTCCATATTCTGCCTAGAATGTGATGGGCCAACGCCATCAACATTTTTTAGTAGGAGTGGGCATTGTTATTACCTCTTTGATTCCAATACATCATCTGCAGATGATGATTTATGGCTTTATTCCTGGCTCCAATGGTGGACAATGATGGACAATGGCCACCACAAGTTCATGACCCTCTGAGTTCTGGACAGCCTGGTGGTCCATCGCCCTCTTGTTAGAAGTTTTCATCTTCGCTCCTGTGAGCAGCTTTTTTATTCCTCCTGGAAGTAGAACAAATGATGGCTGCTTTAAAAGATTTTGGTGCAAAAGCTATAAGAGTCACTAATTAGATTGCTGAATATTGGTTAAATGAATGAACGACCGGGAGAGATGGTTTTATTATGTTTTTTTTTTTTTTTTCTGTTCCCAACTGTGCCTCAAGGGATAAAGTTTCTCCCTCAGCTATTGAATCTTCTCCAGTTGGACATGGTACTACTGCAAGATTCCACATCATCTTTTTTACAACCATTTACTGTCAGTTCCTTTTCCATTGTTACAGCAAAATGTGTGTCAACCCTACATATACAAAAATAAATATGGCTAGAGATATTGCCATTGCTCTTTCTCCCCTTTCATTCACATTATGTTGTCACAAATGCTCCTGCAGGATTTTTCTGATCTCTTTCCTATTGAGAAGTGCTTGGGCCTGGGGCATTGACGTTTTACTGCAGAGAATGTGCAATGAGTTAATAAGGCAATGACCCTATGTTGAACAGTGGGGGACAGAAATATAATATATGACACATTTTCTTTCAGTCACAGAAGATCTTATTAGACGGAATGCGGAGCACAATGACTGTGTAATTTTTTCCCTGGAGGAACTCTCTTTACATCAGCAAGAAATAGAAAGGCTAGAACACATTGACAAATGGTGCCGAGATCTAAAAATTCTCTATCTTCAGAATAATCTTATTGGGAAAATTGGTAAGTCTCATTACTTTGGTCTCTCGTTTTCTTTAGCAATCTGAATGGAAGACCTAGGAAAATGCAGTGTTCTTAGAGGAAGGCTAACTGAAAAAAAAGATTAACTGGGCTGGTAGGCAGCTCTCAGTAGCTGGTGTGCACAACATTTCCCCGGGCCACTTCCAGGTATTGTGAAAATCGCTGGCCAAAGCAATCTCCCCCAAGGAGTTGTGAGAGAAGCTAGAGGCAGGATACAAACTCACTGACTTCATCATTTAAAGAGGCAAAAGGTGCATGTTTATTTATTTTTTTTTGAAATTGCAAAGAGGAGGATATAATGTAGGCATTTGCTGTGGTTTTATTCACATTGCAAAGCTGAATGGAGTATGTAGGACTTGAACAAGTCTGGTTATTGCACACTGTGCTAGCCAGTTCAAGCATGCTTCATGTTTAAGGCATTTCTTGGATAGGGACGGGATTCCAGTCTAAAATAAATATAGAAGTAAATAGCGGAGTTATATAGATAAAGATAAATATACCAGTATTATAACTGATGAAGCTTTTTTGAAGAATATGACTTAAACCTATAGCAAAGCAGACTTGCAAATTCTGTCTTCAGGATCAACATATCCATCCAGCCACATGCAGAACTGAGCCCCCCAGTGTCTCCCACCAGGTGAGTCCTTGCTTTATGGAAGGAGGGGTTTATACGTTACCTTCTTTGTTGACAGGAAGAGCCTAAAAGCCAGGAAAGAGAGCATGATTAACTATGCCCAGTTTCTTCTCTAAAATAAGTTGGTTTGGGCCCGGCACGGTGGCGCAAGTGGTTAAAGGTCCTGGCCTTGCACGCCCGGGATCCCATATGGGCGCTGGTTCTAATCCCAGCAGCCCCGCTTCCCTTCCAGCTCCCTGCCTGTGGTCTGGGAAAGCAGTCGAGGACGGCCCAAAGCTTTGGGACCCTGCACCCGCGTGGGAGACCCAGAAGAGGCTCCTGGCTTTGGATCGGCATAGCATCGGCCCGTTGCGCTCACTTGGGGAGTGAATCATCGGACGGAAGATCTTCTTCCTCTCTGTCTCTCCTCTCTGTATATCCGCCTTTCCAATGAAAAAATAATAAAAATAAATCTTTAAAAAAAAATAAAATAAGTTGGTTTTCCTACTTCCGGTGTCTCCCCCTGTAAGAGTGAATTGATGGCTACAGGGCTATGAAGTCACTCTAACTGAGGCTGTAGAATGTGGAAACAGGAGGAACACCCTAAGGCAGAGAAGCAACAGCGTAGTTCAGTGGTAAGAAAATGCCCAGGCTCTGCAGCGCATAAATCTGGCTTTGAACGCTGCTCATGCCATTTGTAAGTTGTGTGAAATCACACTGTCAGTGTATCCAAACCTTCATTAGTGCCAGCATGCAGAATTGATGTATAGATCACGTGAAACGAGGTGCTGGGCATTATGCTCATCATGAGTAAGTGTGTATCAGATGAATGCTGTGGTGCTGCTGTGATCCTCAGCGTTACTTTCCATGGGATGTCCCAAGCACTCACATGAAGGCAGCGGGGTAGAAGGGAGAAGAGAATGGAGGTTAAGGGCTGCGTCCCGGTTGATGAGACAAAACGTGCTAGCCCGTGTGTGCTTTGGCATCGCAGCACAGAGGTGGTCAAGTTTCTATGATGATATGCAGTGATTCTCAACTGGGGCGTTTGGTGATGTCTGGAGACATATTTGTCTGCTACAAATGTGTGTGTGTGTGTGTGTGTGTGCGTGTGTGTGTGTGCGTGTGTGTGTGTGTGTGTGTGTGTGCGTGTGTGTGTGTGAGGGTGGTGCTCCTGGCGTTCTGTCAGTAGAAGCCAGGATGGTGCCAACCATCCTACAGTGCACGACACATCCCTCACCAGCAAGAAGTCTGGCTCAGATGTGAGTGCTCCCGAGATGGAGCAGCACTGGCGATGTGGTTGCCTCTAGTTCGCTGACAATTGCAAACTGGCTCCAGGATTGTAAGAAAAAAAAAAAAAGACAACACCTCGCTTTGCATTATGTTTTGAAGACTTACTCAAACTCTCCATGCATTTCTTCAGATAGATATTTTCAGCCTTTTAGTTAACCAGAAACTAGGGTCTCTGGCACATTGTTCAATTAAAAAGTTGTTACAGACAGCCACTGGCTTTTATTTGTGGGGCATTAAAGAACATCCCTAATAACAAGGTCTAAAAGAGTTCTGGAAATTTTAATATCCGCAGCTGGGTCCATCACAATTACTAATTAGTAGCATAGCATTTCAGTCCTTTTCAGTGCTACAAGAAAGCTTGGATTTTTGCTTCCAAAGTATTCTCAAATTAAGCACTCTTTTAAATCCTAATAATGGGATTTTCTGGGGGAGGTTCTGCTCCAATCACAGGTGTCAAGGCACTTATTCAGCAAGTAAAACTACTTCTGTAGGATCCAGACTTGCCCCTGTACCATTGAACTAGAAATCTGCAAGCAGTTGCATTTCCTAAAGCACGGGGAGATCCAGATGGGCTGCGGAGGAAGGTGCTGCTCTGTGTTGATCCAAGTGGGAGCTGAGGACCATCTGGGGTCCCAGGAAAGTGCAGAGCCTCCTGCGGGGGTGGCCTCCAGTAATCTGCTTTCGCAACAGATTCTGGGTGTGCCCCACGCCTGGGTACAGCTGAGGGCCACAGAGCGTCTGGCGCCTCACGAGGCATCGGGCCCACTGCGACTTTGGGCCACTGTTGGTGGCAGTTGGTGGGAACTGCTTTGAAAATGATTGGGGCCGAAATGTCACATCTCTTTGTTTTTGCAAGGGGTTCTATGCCTTCATACTTACCAAGCAATCTTCCCCTGAGCAACTTGATTTCTGCTGTTGCGTTTATGTGTTCATTGGTCAAGCAGGTATATACATATATACATACAGCCATACACACTCAGAGAAATAGCAATAAAACACAGGTTCAAAGGGAGAACATGGGAATTATATTTTGAACCTGTGTTTTAGTGTGGGCTGTGATTTCACCAGTGCTACCCTTAAGTGCTTTTCTTCAGGATGCAGAGTAGATGCTTTATCTGTCATAATACCTGGCAGAAGCAAACCTCCAAGTTGCTATTAAATGTTAGGATGTCGCTACAGAGACTTTTATAAACCTCACTGTTACTGATTCAATTTCATTGTCATGAGGACCTAGTATTTTACTTCAAAATCCTAGTTTTTAATAATGAATTACTGAGGCTCAGAGAGGCAAGCTATTATTCTCAGGTCTGTGGAATAGTTATGTGATGTTTTACAAATTACATGTGGATGATTTGATATATAGCATTGGGTTTGCTCTCCAATATAACCCTGACTCATGGGCCAAGGAGCCACTGCTTAAGCGAGCCTGTCACAAATGCACATTCCATAGCTGAGTTTTCTACATTCAGGTCGTTTTGGAAACAGCTGTTAAAATGATTGAGTGCCCAGATCTGGGGTCAAAATTCCTGGTGCCCCTGCTCAGCCTTGAACAAGTGCGTTAATTCTCTGTGCCTTGGTGTTCCCAAAAGTGAACACAACAACTCGTCATGGGGTTGTTATAAGGATTAAATAAGATAATATATGTGAAGTGCCTAGAATGCTCTAATTTGTAGTAAGTGTCCAGCCAGGTAAGTTATGTTATTGGTTGTCTTAAAATGATGCCCTGACTTGTTCCTACTTGATGGCCTGCCCATGTGGGATTCCATGCTTATGAAAACCGATAATCCTGCACCAGGCTGATTCTGGATTCACATAAAAGAAACCCAACTCCATGTGGTTTAATAGGAAGAAAGCTTGTTGTCTTATCCCCGGCTGTAAAAGTAGAGGTGGGGTGGCTGCCAGGGTTGGTTGATTGCTTCTCCCTGTTACTCTGCCAGGCACCAAATGGACTTTACTCTATAGCAAGTGCCCTTGTGACTGGTGTATTGGTAGAGATAGTAATGTCTTATTGAGGAGGAAAAAGAGAGAGAAGATGTTCCCAAGGAGGAAGTGTGGGCCTTGTCCTTTCAGCTGACTGGGGTTAGCAGGTGTACATGCCTTGTCCTGGACCGTGAGAATGCCAGAAGCTGTCTCCTACGAGAGATAGGCTTGCCATGCGCTGGCCAACCTTGGTTAAACCTAACTCTTTGGGATTGGGGCTGAGTAGGCCTGATCAAACGTGGGCTCCATCTGAATGATGGAAGGAAGATTGTATGTTACGTAGGCAACCACAGCATCTGAGGTGGAGGTGCAACGAGGTTTTGGTAATCAGAGTAATACTCCTTAGATTCTCTTTATCACATTTTTTACAGTGGATTATGTGGAAATGTCTTCTATCTTGAAGGTGAATTAATTGCACTTTTTTGGTATATTTTTTTTCAGAAAATGTTAGTAAACTTAAGAAGCTTGAATATTTGAATTTGGCTTTAAACAACATTGAAAAAATAGAAAATTTGGAAGGTAAGAATTTTGTTATTTCATCTATTTAAAAATAGATCAAGTAGCATCACATAAAGAAGACATGTACTTTAGAAATTAATATTTTATGCAAATCATAGATTCGCTATTCCTTTTTTGTGAAAGTTAAGGCAATACATTGGCAAATGGAAGCCCACTCGACCTTTGACCTTTTCCTGATATCCGGTCCCCAGCGCAGAGGTGGTCACGGTCAGCAGCTCGGTCTACAGGAAGTGGTTAGGTTCACTTTGCTTCCTGTCAGTGGGATTTGTTATAATATTATTTGGTTACTTAATTTCTTCCCTGAAATTACCTTGCTGTTTTTGAAATCCTGGAAAGGGAGTGGGGTGCTATGCAACAAAGAGATTGCACAGGAACATTTGGGTGGATCCTAGCATTTTGCTATAATAAGCGTGGTTGTATAAGCATATTTTACATTTCACTTTGTGTACATCTGCAGTTTTTTCCAGGATTTTTACTTAGAGTCCCCATGTTTAAAATTGCATATTTTGAAATGCACTGCCAAATGCTTTCTAAAAAGAATTTACCAATTTATGCTTGCACTAGTTCATGTGAATACTTCTTTTTCACACAGAAAATACTTAGAAATATAGTCTTATATTTCTGTATTTTTCATATTATCTAATGATTAATTTGTATAACATTTATTATTATTGAGTGTCTTATAATTATGTAAACTAGAAAGTGTTTCTTATCTCTCAGCCACCTTTATAGTGATTTGCTTAGAAATTCCAGATATTAATTCTTTGTTTTATATGTTGCAAGTGTTTTCTCTTGATCTACCTCTTTTCTTTGATTGCAGTTATGTTACAGGTATCATGCAGAAGTCTTACATTTTAATATATCCAGTTATAAGTCTTTTCATATGTGGTTTCTGAATTTAATATATTTCTAATTTTAATGTTTTTTTGTATTTACTCTGATTCACTTTAAATAAATGATATAAAAGGAATCAAAATTCTTTTGTGTTAAAGTGTCTGTTATTTAAACCATTTGGGCCATTTAGTTTTTATAAAGTAGTATATGATTCACTAACTATAGTTCCCTGTTTACAAATACTCAGCTCAGTGATTTTTTTTTTTTACCTTTTGGTTGTATTCACAAGGTGACACATCCATCACACTATTCAGCTCAGGCATTTTCAGTTCCTCAAAAGAAACCCCATTTGGTTACATTGTCCCTTGCCTTAGCAACAGTAGAGTCTTATTTTCTGTCTCTATAGCATTTTTCATTCTGGACTTGTTATATATGGAATATCTCTCTCTCTCTCTCTCTCTCTCTCTCTCACGCACACACACAAACACGCACACTTATCTTTTCTGTCTGACTTATTTCACTTTGCGGAATGTTTTCAAAGTTGTTCCATGTTGTGGCATGTATTGGTATGTCTTTAAATGGCTCAGTGCTATCCCTTTGTGTGGACACACTCTTGCCCTTTTGCTGGCTGACAGGCATTGGGTTGCCTGAAGCTTGGGCTATTGTGAACAGGCACACCCACGCGTACTGTTGTGGACACGTGTGTTCAGTTCATTTGGGATATGCTCATACTTGGGAATGGAATTGTTAGGTCATGTAGTTCTGTGATTACTCTTTGGAGGAGCAGTACTGAACAAGTGAGCCAGCTTTCGTCACACTGTGTTCCAAAGAACCTGTACCACTTTCCATCACACTAGCAATTTATAAGGGTTCTGATTTCTCCGCAGGCTTGCCCATGTTTGTTCTTTTTTGTTTATTAGTTTTTATTGTAGCTATCCCAAAGAATGAAGTGGTGTTTTGCTGTCATGATTTGCATTAGTTAATGACCAATGCTGCTGATCATTTTTGTTTGCTTTTTAGGCATACAGTTTTGGGAGAAATATTTGCTCAAATTGGGCCCATTTTTCCACTAGGTTGTTTGTCTTTTTACTTTTTTTGTCGAATAGTGAGAGTTTTTATTTACCTGGTATAGATCACAAATGCTAACTCAGTACATGACTTTCAGATATAATATTCGATCCACTCTGTGCATTTTCTTTTTAACTTGTTTTATCATGCCTTTGAAGCTATGTCATTCTTGGAATGAAATGAAAGTGGTTTGTTGGTTGTTGGTTTTATTTATTTATTTATTGAGACATTGGAGTTAATTTTGCATTAAACATTTGGAAACTATTTGGTCCCATATATATAGATTTAATCATTAGATTAATCTCTGTACTTGTTTTAAGCCTATTCAGATTTCTATTTCTTTTTTTTTTTTTTAGTCAGTTTTGGTAATTTATGTCTTTCTGGAATTTTTCCAGATAATCTCTTTCATTGATTTGCACCTGTTCTCCCTGTTCCCTGGCAGTCCTTTTCATTTCTGTAGTGTCAGCACCAATGTCTTCTTTTACATTCCTATTTAGTAGAACTGAGTCTTATCTTCATAGTTTGCTAATTTTGTTAATGTTTTCAAATAATCAACTTTTCACTTTGTTTATTTGCATTCTAGTTGTCATGATTTTTTCATACTTATTTCTGTTTTATGTTAGTTTGGTCTTTTCTTTAATAATGTGAAAAGCTGTGTTACATTTTTAGACCTCTCCCACTTTCTCTGTGTGTGTGTGTGTCCCTCTGTGTGTGTGTGTCCCTCTGTGTGTGTATGTGTATGTGTGTGTGTGTGTGTCCCTCTGTGTGTGTATGTGTATGTGTGTGTGTGTGTGTCCCTCTGTGTGTATGTGTGTGTGTGTGTGTCCCTCTGTGTGTGTATGTGTATGTGTGTGTGTGTCCCTCTGTGTGTATGTGTGTGTGTGTGTGTCCCTCTGTGTGTGTGTCCCTCTGTGTGTATGTGTATGTGTGTGTGTGTGTGTCCCTCTGTGTGTATGTGTATGTGTGTGTGTGTGTGTGTCCCTCTGTGTGTATGTGTGTGTCCCTCTGTGTGTGTGTCCCTCTGTGTGTGTCCCTGTGTGTGTGTGTGTGTCCCTCTGTGTGTGTGTGTGTGTCCCTGTGTGTGTGTGTGTCCCTCTGTGTGTATGTGTATGTGTGTGTGTATGTGTATGTGTGTGTGTGTGTCCCTCTGTGTGTATGTGTATGTGTGTGTGTGTCCCTCTGTGTGTGTGTGTCCCTCTGTGTGTATGTGTGTCCCTCTGTGTGTATGTGTGTGTGTCCCTCTGTGTGTGTGTATGTGTGTGTGTGTGTGCGCGCGCACGCAGGCATGTACAGCTGTGGATTTCCCATGAGTACCACATCTCTAACATCTTCTAAGTTTTGATATATTTTTTACTTAATTTATCTTAAATGGAGTTTTCTGCTTTCCCCAGTGATTTTTTCTTTGGCTTTTTTTTTCACATGTGGTTTAATTCCCACATTTGTAAAATTCTAAAAGTTTCTTCTCATACTTTCCAATTTCGTTTCATTGGGCTTAGACATAATTTTTTTCCCTGTGATTTCAATAATGTCAAGTTTATTGATATTTTCTGTATGGACTAATACTTGGTCTGTTCTGGAGGGTGTCCTGTGTGCAGTTAACAGTGTGTTTTCTCTTATTCTTGGGGAGAATGCTTTAAAGATGCCAGTTAGAATAGATTTATCTGAAGATTGTTCCATTCTCCTGTTTCCTTGCTGGTACTCTGAAGTTATTCTATCCATTACTGAGAACAGATTATTAAAATCTATATTGTACTGTTTGGTTCTCTCTCCAGTTTGCAGTAATTCCATGATGTGTTTTGTAAATCTGCTCTTAGATGCTTATCTGTTAGAACTGTTTTAACTGACTTATGAACTGATCTTGTCAACACAAGACATTCTTTACTGTCTTTAATATCAGCATGTATTTTAAAGACCGCATTGTCTGATACTAGTATAGCCACTGCCACGTTCATCCTGTTGGCATTTATTATTTGCACAGCATAATTTTCCCCATTCTTTAACTTTCATTCTTTCAATCTATGACTCTTTTAACCCAAATATAGACTGATCATGTTTTTATTTTTTATCTGATATTATCCGACTTTAATTGGTGAGTTTATTCCATTTACATGTAATGTAATTAATTACAAGGTAGAAAATATGCCTCAATCGGTTCCTATATGTTTTATATCTGTCTTATTCCTTTGTTTCTGTAATATCACCTTTTTTTTTTAAAGATTTATTTTTATTATTTTTTTATTGGAAAGGCAGATATACAGAGAGGAGAGACAGAGAGGAAGATCTTCCGTCCGATGATTCACTCCCCAGTGAGCGCAACGGGCCGATACTATGCCGATCCGAAGCCAGGAGCCTCTTCCGGGTCTCCCACGCGGGTGCAGGTTCCCAAAGCTTTGGGCCGTCCTCAACTGCTTTCCCAGGCCACAGGCAGGGAGCTGGAAGGGAAGCGGGGCTGCCGGGATTAGAACCGGCGCCCAAATGGGATCCCGGGCGTGCAAGGTGAGGACCTTTAACCACTTGCGCCACCGTGCCGGGCCCATATCACCTTTTTTTAATATGACATTTTCTTTATCACATTAGTTTCTTTTGTTTCTTAATCATTATTATTATTTTATTAGAGGTTGTCCTATAAATTTATAGTTAACAATTTGACTTATACAAATGTAGTTCTAATTAATACCAACTTTATAAATAATATCTAAAACATTGCTCCTATAATTTTGTTTCTCTTCCCTTGTTTATACTGTTATTTTTCACAAACTACTTCTTTATACATCATTTGCTCATCCACATATAATTATTTCATTTTGTCACTATCTTTTAAATAAGCTAGAAGAGAAACTAGGTACAGACAAAATACATTTCTGTTGCTTTCTATATTTGCCTCAGCTTTACTGATAGTTTTTATTTTTTCATGCATATTTGAGTTACTCTCCAGTGTCTTGCTGTTCAACCTGAAGGAATCTTTTTAATATTTCATGTAGGAACATCTGTTAGTGGCAAATCTCCAGTTTTTGTTTATCTAGACATACCTTAGTTTTTCGTTTAAGTTTTGAAGGATGATTTTGCTAGATAACAGAATTTGTCATTTTTTTCTTACCCGCACCTCTATCCTGTCTCGTTCCCTTCCTTTCTTCCTTTCTCCTTTCCTTCATCCTATCATCTACTCCAGTAATTTCCTCTTTTTTTTAGCTGATTTCCTCTAGAGATGGTTGTAATTGAATGCCAGTTGTGCTAGACCAATATTTCATACATTTTAAAATTCATTATTTAAGCTTCTTTTCTGCTTATATTTTACCAAATTTAAATTCTAAATAATTATTACATTCATCTCTTCATCCAGCCTTCAGTTTGTTTACGATCAGCTCTTTATTTTGGCCAGTCATTGTTATTCTACTGAACTCACTTCTGTTCTCTGGTTGATGCTTCCTGTTCTTATTTTTCACTGGAGGAGGTGTCTGCTGAAATTTCTTTGGAGATAATTACTTGAATTCTGCTTTCTGTTCTTCAGTTCCCTGAATTCGCTCTATTCGTATGAGGTTTCCTGTTGTACATTATAGCCTTTTATTTTGTGTCATCTTCCTCTAAATGTCTGGCAAACCTTCGTGCCTGAGTGCAGCCACAAAGATTTGGGTGTGTTGGTGGGTGTGGGTGTTGGGCTGCCTTCCAGCCTCTCCTCTTCCTGGCAGGGCTCATGCTCCCCGTGAGTGGGAAGAGCATACCGACACGGGCTTTACGGTCGGGGTATGGAGCACAGGCAGGCCAGCTGCTAGGCCCACCCCACTCCCATCTGCCAACAGCTAAAGTTAGAACAACTTCACTTGGGTCATGGTGGATTTCAGTTCATTTGATTCCATTTGATTTCAATTGTTATCAAGTTTATATCATCTCCTCATAAGGATATAAATACGCATCATACATTTTTAATTTTTATCTCTCAAACATAGAAAATTTCTGTTTCAAAGCCCTCAAGCCAAATCTCCATGCTAGAGTCTAGAAGATTCTTTCCATGTTTAAATCGTTTTTTCTGGGTTAGAAATGGGGTCATAACTCTGTTATTGCGTTATAACCCTCTTACTATGATCTCTTATTCAGAAGGTAAATTACAAGCTTATTCAGTATCCATGTACTGTGGTAGTAGAATTTCAGCCCGAAGCATCAGAGAAGTAAGAATTTGACTCTGGGTTGTGTTGTCTGTGGCTTGTTTTAATTAGGAAAGTTTATGGGATAGTTCAACTTTTGGGATAGTTTGCTCATCTTCCACTAGAGGGAAGCATTGTTGCTATTGTCTTCTGCAGCATCTCTGCTCATCCCAACTGTGCATCTGAGCCGGGCTTTCCTTTGGTGTGCTGCCTTGCAGTGTGATGAAGGTACCTTGAGTGCAGAGTCCTCTAAGGATATGCTTGGTGGGAGAGGCCAAGGGAAGGAGGATGCATCTTGTCTACCTGCACAATTTAAACTCCTAGAGAAAAATGGATGTACGCACTTAAGACACCTATTTGAGTAAATGTTATTGTGATTTTAAAATACATTGTTTGATTTCTTTTTCTTTTTCTTCCTAGATGCTAAAAAATGGCTAACATAGCTAATTTTTTTCCCTCTTATGGATTTCCCATAAGACAAAGTGCTTCCTCTTTCCGTCCCTCCTTTCTCCACACCCTAACCCAGATGGAGTAGTGTGAGCCTCCCAACCTTTGTGCGTCAGTGTTATTGGGCTCCGGGACCGTTACTCTCTGCTGGGCTGGGCTTTCATGAAATGCCGTGGGGGCCTGGGCTCAGCTGAAGCAGAGGAGCGCCTGGCTGCTGGGAGCAAGTCTGGCAAACGCCGCTCATCTTTAGGGAAGCAAACATGGTTTACCTGTAAACCAAGGAGAAGAAAGCTGGAGATTCTTCACGCTGAAAGCTGCAGTGACCGTTTGGTGGTTCTTCATCTGCAGAAGCACAGCAAAATAGACAAGTACATGAATTTCTCACCTTGCTGAAGTCTTTAAATGGCAACCGCTTCTTATAAAAACAAAAATCCTAATTAAAATGTCTTCGAGAACCTTATAAATAAACTTAAGAAATACCATGTAACCCATATCTTGGGTCAGACTGCTCCCAATATATCTTCCGCATTTCAAAGATCCATCTGGCATTTGTTAATGTAAAGTGTACATGCGGACATACAGATATAGGCTTAATTACATCTATATATGTGCTTTGATATTTATTCTTTATGGCCAAGTTCACACGTTGTAATTTGATGACTGCATTACCGAGTATATTGGTACGTTTAAAATAGCGCCTGTTTGGTGTTTTCAGCATTTTATTTTCTCTTCTTTTATGTATCTGTGCTGGGAGAGGGGGAAGAAGGAGAAAAAGAGCAAGAGCTAGCTCCTGTCTGCCGGATCCTTCCCCAGGTGTCTGCCACAAGCAGGACTGGGCTGGGGTCAAAGCCCACATCTCAGAAGACAGGTCAGGCAGGTCCCCTGTGCTGGTACAGGAACCTAGCTGCCTGACCCATCGCCCTGCCTCCCTTTTCTGCATCAATAAGAAGCCAGCGTGAAGAGCTGGAGCCGGATAGCAAACCCAGGCACTCACTGTGGAACATGGGCGACTTAACTGCTGTGCCAGCACCCACGCGCAGTTACGTTTGGCATCGTGACTGGAACTCACAGAACCAGCATGGCAGGAGTCGGTTCTGCTTCTAGTTGAGGTGTTTTCTTGAAATCACCCACAATGAAATTCTGAGAATAGGAAAGGGAAAAAATTATTTAAAATATTATTTTATGATTTTGCAGACTAAATGCTAAAAGGTACAACAGGTATAGACTTGCCAAATTGCAAAATTATTTATATACTTAATAATTTCATAGGACCTGAGAATTTGTTCTTTTTCTTCATCTCAAAAAATTATTTTTGAAAATGTGATTTGTTGAATTTTCTGCACATATATAGTAAAATCTGGAACATATACAGATTTTATTTGTTCTTTTACAGTTTAAATATTCTCGTGTATTTTTTTCTTAAGTGTAGGCTACATGGAGAAATGGCCAATTTTTTTTTTTTAAGATTTATTCATTTCAAATGCAAAGTCCTTGACTACTTTCTCAGGCCACAAGCATGGATCTGGATGGGAAGCGGGTCTGCCGGGATTAGAACCAGTGCTCATATGGGATCCCAGCACATTCAAAGAGAGGACTTTAGCTGCTAGGCTACTGCATTGGGCCCTCCTGTGTCTCATAATTAATACATTTTTTACCATAATAGTACAGTGGGTGATTTAAGGTCAAAGTGAGTCTTGGACATAGCATTGCTTAAAGGCTATTAAATTTTTGTGTTTATTTTATATCCTGCAAGTTTACCAAACATCTTGATTTCCAACAGGCTTTAATGGAGTCTTGTTTTATTCATATATGCATATGTGTTTTATGACATATTATGTTGTCTGCAAAGAGTTATAATTTGTCTTCCCCCTTTCCAGTTTGTATTCCTTTGATTTGTTTCTCTAGCCCACTGGCTCTGGCTATGTTGAATAGCAGTGGTAAAATCCTTGTCTCATGTTGGATCCTGCTCATTTCCCTATTGATGATGGATCTGTGATAGGTTACCTTGGTTGTTTCAAGACTGTTCTTTATATTCCCAGTTTGCCTAAGGTTTTTTATTGTGAAAGGAAACTAGACCGTCTTTTATCTCTGCATCTATTGAGATAATCATATGAGTTTTATTATTTAATTTGTTACTGTGATAAATCACATTTATTGATTTTTATATTTTTTAAATTCATATTTTGAATTTTGAATTTTAAGGTACTATTCCATTGAATGTGGAATTCCCACCACCCAAATTCCCCAACTGACTGTCCCCATTCTGTTAAATAGTATAGTCCATCATAAAGAGTCATGATTGCATCAGTCTGTTATTTAAGTGTGCTCCAACATTGCTGCTGCAGACAATGGCAGACAGTCCAGCCACCCATTGTCTAGATAAGGCCAACAGTTTCATTGGGAGTCCATCTTTGATTTGGAGGTAGGGATGCATATTGCAATGTGTCCTCACATCTGGATATAGTAGTCTCTATTACTCCATCACTATGCCTTCCTTTAAATGAGAAGCCACAAAATAAGGTCAACAACTTGTGTGAAGTTAAATACAAAAAGAAGAAAAAAAAATACAATGCCATGAAGTCGGAAAGAAGTGCCACTGAATAAGCAGCGCATGGATGACGAGAACACAAAAGCCTGCTGGGCAAAACGATGCCACTGTGTGATGCATTCGACAAGAGAAAATAAGGTGTTTGGAAGAAATAAAAATGAAATAAAAATATTAAAATGCATGCGATGCAGCAAAAACAGTATGCAAAGGGATATTGAACTTAGAATTTGCATGAGGGCTGCCTTATATCAGAGAAAACCACTATGATATTTGTCCTTTTGAGATTGACTTGTTTCACTGAGCATAATAGTCTGTAGTTGGGACCATCTAGTTGCAAATGGTATAATTTCATTATACCATCTACATCCATGGAGTAGATGTACCACAGATTCTTTAGCCACTGCTCTTTGGGTGGGCATCTGGATTGTTTCTGTGTCTTTGCTATTATAGATTGTGCTGCTGTAAATATGGGATTATAGATCCCCTTCTTATATGCAGTTTTCATTTCCTTTGGGTATATTTCTAGGAGTGGGATAGCCGGGTCATATGGCAGATTTATTTGTAATTCTCCAAGCACTCTCCATACTGATTCCCATAGTGGTTGTACTAGCCTGCACTCCCACCAGCGGTGAAGGAGGGAACCTTTCCCTCATCCATGCCAGCAGGTGTTGTTAGTAACTTCTGAATGTAGGCCAGTTTCACTGGAGTGAGGAGGAACCTCAACATAGATCCAACCTATGACCTAGCCATCCTGCTTCTGGGATTTTACCAAAATGAAATGAAAACAGCATACAAGAGAATTATCTGTACCTTATTGTAACTTAGTTTATGATAGTTAAGGTATGGAATCAACTGACATGTCCATGAACTGATGGCTGGATAAAGAAAATGTGTTATATACACACTTTGGAATAATCATCAGTTATAAGAAGGAATGAAATTCTGTCTTTTGTGACAAAACGGATGCAAATGGAAATTATTACGTTTAGTGAAATAATTCAATTCTCAGAAGGCAAGTATTATATAGTATTCCTGCATTATGGTAACTGACATACAGAATACAAAGAAATATGATCTCTATGAGTGAAGTTGACGTTATGAGATTTGATTATTGTCTCTCCTCTTCAGGAGCAGTAGTTTCTAGCTACTGTTTGTTTAATTCTTTACCTAATAGCGGGTTAAGCTTCTGAGGATAAAATAATCTTGAAGTATGTCATTCTAAAAAGCACATAAAGGAAAGGAGGAGCGATGGTGGAGGCATGGACAGAACAGGTCAGTGTGGAGCATCATTAGACTTCTAAATCTGGATATGTGAAATATGTGAAATCTTTCACCTTATGTAAATAAAATAGTCATAAAAATTAAGAAGTGGCTTATGCGTGTTGAAAAAGCACAGTCTCTTGTCATGTACTCACACACTCAGTGCCAGCTCCCTAGTGTAATCATTCTCAATGCCTCTTGTTTCTGTGGTTACGTATGCTCAAACAACGTGTTCATATCACGTTGGCCTCCTTATTCCTGACTCACTTTCATCATGCTTCTCTGTTTATTGTTATTCGCACTTTCGGCATCATCTGGTAACTTGCTGACGCACAAGGTGCACATTCTGTCCTCTCACGTTGTCTTGAAGGTTCTCAGTTCCCTTCTGCCCACCTCCTCCTACGTTTGCATTGCAGAACCGGCTATCTTAATGAGCTATGGGATATGAACCCGTGCACAGTGACTGGTCTTGATATAGTGGTCATAGTCACTATTTTTTTTAATCTTATATTAAATGGATACATTAGAGTTTGCTTACCCACTTGAAAAGGTGGGCATTTGGGTTTCTTCTCCCTCTTTATCTACTGATTTCTATCATGTAATTCTGTGTCCTGCAATTTAGTGTAATATAGTGATCACCTGGTGGCACTGAAATGATTCGATCTAGACAGTCTTGTCGGTGTCATCTTTTCCCCACAATTGCTCAATTATCTTTGAATTTGTGCCTTGTTTGGTTTTGCCTTGAAGCTGTTGACTAATCTCCCTGTTGACTGATATGCTCCAGTTACCCATTTATCTTTGTCTTCTTCCTTCTTCTCTGTGGCTTGCTCTCATCATCTCTCCCTTTTCTCCACAAATGAAACATCGACATTGCTTTTCTTTTTAAAGATTTATCTTATTTTTTATTTGAAATTGTTGCAAAGATGAGAAACAGAGAAAGCTCTTTTATATGCGAGGCCATTCCCAGTGGCCACCATGGCCAGAGATGGACCAATCTGCCAAGGACAGGAGCTCCTTCTGGGTCTCCCATGTGGGTGCAGGGGCCTAAGGATTTGAGCAGTTCTTTGTTGCCATCCCTGGCCATAAGCAGGGAGGTGGATCAGAAGTGGAGCAGCTGCAGGGACACCAACGGGTGCTTATATGGGATTACTGGTGCCATAGGCAGAGGCTTAGCCTGCATGTCATGGCGTTGGCCCTACTTCTTGACTTCTCTTTCCCCTTCTTTTGCTGAAGATATTGTTCAAGTAGATGAGTGAGTAAAAAATATTTCCAATGTTCTAATAGGAGAAAACTGGTCGTATGCAATCAAACAAAAAAGAGAAAAATTCAGATATGGCAACTGATAACACAAATAATTAAAATGGACCAATACTGCTATTGCAGTTTCTGTCTGTCTTTATAGAAGGGACGAAGGAAATGCATCATCCAGTAGGCTTCTGCATTGCAAAGCTACTGTGTTTTACTTTTTAATTAAGAAGTAATTTGTGGGAAGATATTTTGACAAGTGTGTATCTTGTTTCTCATCATAATTTCATGGTCCAGTTTTAGCATTCATTAAAAGCTTTCTAATCCCATCATTCTTTCTATATTTATTAGGTAAAATTGCACTCTGAAGAAGGACTTTTCTGTTTCTCCAATTAATGTTTATAATATGGACTAATGGATTTCTGTTCTAGTCTGTGGATTATCTCACCACCATAATGCTCCGAGTTTGGCCAGAGAAGCCTTTCAACATGTATTTCAACACGTGCTTATCATTCTCTGCGTGCTGCCTTGCCTGTGGCATATGAAGTATTCCAGACCTGCTTGTTTGTTTGTTTTTTTCATATCATTTTCCTTCTTTCTTATTGCTTGTGGTCTCAGCATAATTAGATCATTTACAAAATTGTCATGTTGTCATGTTCTGTGAAAAAGATGGTAAGTCTGTATTGGAGTGTTAATGACAGGCTGCTAGTGGACAGGGAGTTTGTGGAAAGAGTTTAGGAGTTAAAACAGGCAGGACTGGGCTGATGACGTAAAGGAGGAAAGGGAATACTTTAAGATTAACTTTCAAGTTCATGTGAACATTAGTCACCTAGTTTTTGATATTATTCTTGTAAGCATGCATGACTCCTGCTCTTCTCCTTTATTAACAATTTCAGTTCTCTTACTGGTGGTCCTGGAGCCATTCTATCTTTATTACATGACTTTGAAAGTACTGATTTTTATCACAAACTTTTCCTTTGGGGGAAGCCTGCCACGGGTCAGCCTCATGGTAAAATGTATTCCTATAACCTGGGAAAGACTCCAGATGGGATCCAAAGCCTCTCCTGTAAGATTTTGTTTTGATGTCACACCGATGCTAATAGCAGCTTCTGCTTGGGTTTCTTCATGTCAGAAAGTGACCAAATGCAGACATTGACCAGCCTCGGCCTTGTCGCTGTGAGCAGGGCAGGTGGTACCCCTGGACTGCTGACACTAGGGGACTGATGTGAAAGTCTGCTTTTAAGATATTGAAGGGAAGGAGAGATCCAAATAGAAAAATGAGGTTACCCTAAATTTTTCATTGAGCTTTGTGCAGAGCACTTCTTGGTGAACACTGCGGTTGATCAGCAGGTGCAACATTGTCATTGCTGAACTTCTGTCATGTGCTGTCGTGCACATGCATTTTGTGACTCTTCTTTTTCTTTTTTTCATTCTCAACAGGCTGTGAAGTGCTAAAAAAACTTGACTTGACCGTGAATTTCATTGGGGAGCTGAGCAGCATCCAAACCCTGAAACAGAACATCCACCTGGAGGAGCTCTTTCTCATGGGAAATCCATGCGCTAACTTCGATGGCTACCGGGCGTTTGTGGTGGCAACTCTTCACCAACTAAAGGTATGCTTGTTTTAATGATACCAGGAACACCGGAAAACCAGCGTGAACTACTATAATCATTCATGATCAGTTCAAAGAATTTTCAGGGAACATTACAGAGAAAACTAATCTGAGACTCCCTAAACCTTTAACATTGTTTTAATAGTTTTAATAAATCTTTGAAAAATCAATTTCAGACTTTTCTCCTTTCTCATTCAAAACAAAGAGGTCTTAACTATTTCCCAGGGAGCTCACCTTATTGTTAAGGAGTGTATCCATCATTACTAATGAGAATTCATTTTGAGTAGTTGTAAACCAAACACAGAGGGTTTCCATGGTAGCTATTCCTTTGTGCATAATCTTAACCTGATGTGTATTTGCGTCTTTTCTAATTTCTTCTGAACCCATTCTCTGTGGCAGTGCTCCTTGAATTTAGATGTGTATCAAAATACTGAGAAGGCTTTTTGAAACGCATATTCCTTTGTCCCACCCTCAGAGTTTGGGGTTCAGGTCTGACAGGGGATCTGACATCCCAATTTCTAACAGACCCTCAAGTGCAGTTCCCATGCTGCTGATCTAGGGACCTCATTGGAGAAACAGCACTGATGTTTTAATCTCTTAGGCTGCATATGCTGAGTCTTATGCTTTGAGAACAGGGGCAAATGTGGTTTCTGGAGAAATCCTGTTGGAGAGGTTTTTTTTTTTTAAATTTTAAGATTTATTTATTTATTGGAAAGAGAGGAAGATCTATGAGTTGATTCACTCCCCAAGTGGCCGGTATGGCTGGAGCTGAGCTGATCCGAAACCAGGAACCAGGAGCTTTTCCAGGTCTTCCATGAGGGTGCAGGGTTCCAAAGCTTTGGGCCATCTTCGACTGGTTTTCCAGGCCACAAGCAGTAGTTGGATGGGAAGTGGGGCAGTCCTGGATTAGAACTAGCACCCATGCGGGATTCTGGTGCTTTCTAGGCTGTCACGCTGGGCCTGAGTATGTTTTAAAAAGTTTGGATTTGTTTACAGTTTCCAGTGCTCCTAAAATTCTTTCGGTGCAGGGAAAGTGATGGGTATTGTGTCAGTTCTCAGAGGACAGTCGTTTCTCAACCTCGGGTTCTCTGTAGTTGAGAGATGACTGGCTACAGGAGTCACAGAACACATTTCTTATAATCCAGACTGTCTCCCATCAAGAGAAAGAGTGGCACAGGTGACTGAATCTTGAATCATTGATAAACTATCTCAAACACAGTAACCAATCATCACTGGGCCATGACATTCTTGAGAATGAGCTGATGAGCACTGGCGCACCATAGAAATAGAGCCCATACTGGAATGGATGTCTTCACAGGTGTCTCAGGAGTGGAAGGCTGTGTGGTCCGCATGGCTGAGCCTGTCAGTGCTGCAGTGCTGGGCATGGAGGCATGCAGGCATCACACAGGTGCCAAAACAAGGCACCAGGTTGTCCCAGGTGCTTTAAGCACAGCATCTCTGATCCAGCCAGACCCATGAATGGGGACACGTTCATTCACAACTTAGGAACAAAGGCTCAGAGAACTGTCAGTCCTGGTTTAAGCTGGCACGCCTGAATCTGACAGAGCCCATGCATCTCTACACCAGGAATACACTCAGAGAATAATGTTGGGATTAAAACCCACTTATGCCAGACACCAGGACCTCCATCTCTCACACTTGTGGCTACATTCGCTGCTTCCCTTTGGACAATTGTACAAGCTTTGGATCAAGTCTTTTAGAAAGACTTCTCTGCATCAGATGTTACTATTGTCAATAGCCTCTTTTTGAAGAATGATATTCACTAATGAATTTACTAGTGTTTAAAAATAGATTGAGATACTTTATCATCTCACTTGCCATTTCATCTGAAAGATTGTGACAGGTTAAAAAGGAATTGCTCAATAGATGCAGCATTTTCCTTGTGCTGCTGTAACAAAGGACCACAGCTGGGTGACCTAAAGGACAGAAATTCGTTATCTCATGGTTCTAGAAGCCAGATGTTTGAGTGAAGTTATTGATAGCATTGATTCTTTCTGTGCCTCTCTGCCTACTCCTGGGGGATTGCTGCCAATCTTGCCCATCTTTGACCTCTGCCAAAACATCTCCTGTTTCTGCTTCATCCTCACATGATGCTCTCCTGCATCCCTGACTCATCAGGCATCACACTTCACCACAGTACCATATTGACTCCAACTCCAGCGTGACCTTGTTTGATAAATTACCTCTGCAATGACCCTTTTTTCCAAGAAGGTTGCATTTTGAAGCTCTTAGGGGGTGGGTGGGGCGGACAGCTAGGATTTCAACATACCTAGTGGGATGACTCAATTCAGCCTGTGGTAACAGGGTAGTTTTATTTTAGATGATCACATGGAAGAGTGTTCTCTTCTGTGACTGAGCCACTCCATGTAGGAAAAAAGCCCTTTAACGTAGTGGGAAAAAGAGAGGTGAGGAGGGTATGACTCATGTTTCTATCCTCTGTGAGCGGGTTGCCTGATTTTACTTACTTATAATAGGACAGTAATTCTTACTTCGGAGGAATCCTGTGAGGTCTTCAGTACATCTTAGTCTCCTCTCTCTCTGCTTTGCTGCAGTCCAGACACAATTGCTATCAGTAAGTGTGGACAGTCTGACCCAGGTTGACAAGAATCCTGAGTAAAGAAAGACCAAGGATTACCAAAAATATTCAACCTGAAAGTTTCTTCTTGTTCATTCGGCTTGGTTAAACTCAGATGTGAATTTGGTTTGAAGGGAATTTGGAATGATTTCAAAGACCACCTAACAGAAGTCATCAACTAAACTGGTACCTCCAGAATAGGTGCTGGGGCACAGTCCCAAACGTGTCATCAGATCTCAACATAGGGTCTTTTGGCTTCTGTCTTAATATGTCAGAGGCTTCATTTTCAGCAATCTTTGAAGCCTGGCTTGTCTATGTAAATATTTCTTTGAACAATGTTGGGGCAGAGTATTCAATAAACTTATTAATTAATTTTCTCTTGTTGTAGGTAACGGAATATCATTTTACTTCCAAGTTTTCATAGAAATCTGAGATTAAAAAAACTGTATTTAACCAGAATTATCCAGTTGTTACAATATTTATTTATATACATATACATGTATGCTAATCTGTGTTAATAATATACACTCAAATATATATATGTACATACACATTTACTTGTTATAGAAGTGTTCTATACTTGTATATAGAATGCACACCATGGGAAGGAATACGTGATGGGTCAGTAGTTGGGAGACTGGATGCAGCTCCTGGCGTCTCCCTTTGGTCTGACACAGATCTTGACTGTTTTGGACATGTGGGAATGAACTAATGGTTTGGAAATCTCTGACTATGATTATGTTTCTGCTATTCAAATATAAATAAACTAGATGTAGTTACAATAAATAATGAATTTATTTTAAAATTTTAGTTGCGAGTCAGGAACACACACACCCACACACACTGAGAGAGAGAGAGAGAGCCGCTATCTGCTGGTTTAGTCTTCAGATGCCGGCGATAGCTGGGCCAGGTCCAGATAGTAGGGCAAGAGACACAATCCAGGACTCCGCTGAGGACTCCGCTCCAGGAGCCCAGTTGCTGTCTCCCAGGGTCTGCACTGGTGGAACATAGGGAGCCAGAACAGACAGTGCAGCCCAGGCACTCTGATGTGTCACATGGACATTTTAGCCGAACGGCTAAATGCCCAATCTGATATAATAAATGGATTTTATTTAGTAAAAATTTTCCAGCCTAATCAGAACCTGGATCCAGATTAAATCTGGATTAATTTCAGTATGTAGATGCAATCACTTATCACCTTTACAAAGTATCTTGCTAAATTACATTTTATCGTTGTGACCTCATCTTTTATTGGAGAATACTAGAAGAAACCCTTCTGAAGCCTGATGCTATATGGACTTATTTCTACAGAAGTAATCTGTGGCATCCCTTAAGAACATCGAAAAGTCTGCTTTAGAGATAATTTATTAAAGCAACGTTAGAAACTGGTATATAGAAATTAAATACAATCAAAATAGTGTACCTGACTGATGGAATTATGATCTCTTATGAAGGACTACATCACTGTAGCAAAATGGGGACAATCTGTGTGGGCGGGAGTTTGGGGAGAATCCCAGTCTATATGAAATTGTACCACATAATTCAAACATTCAAAGTAAAAAAAATAGTGTACCTGACTTATGTTTATGTTTTCATTTGCAACTTAGAACCATCTATGTAGCTGTCTATGGCTTGATAATTCTTGTCATGAAAACACTTTTGAAATTATGTTTTCCAAATGTCCACATTGTAGTTTTAATTCAAAGTTTAATCCTAGTGGTTTTTAAAGGTGCATTTTACTAAATCTTTATGTGGATTTCATTTGAACTTTTGCTTGTTGCTATTATAGCAAGCTTACACAAACTGGTGTCTTAAAGATACACACACACACACACTCCTTTTCCAGCTTTGAGATGCCTGTGTGTCTGGGCTCTGGCCTCTTTCTTCATCCTCACAGCCCACAGGCAGCAGCTTTTTATCCCTTCCCAGCCCTGACCCTGCATCACTTGCCTTTCTTTTATGTGTGAGATTTGAAAGAACCACCTGCCCTGATCGTAAAAACAGTCTAGCTTCAACACACTTGTAAAAAATGTATGGCCTTATAGGGTTGCATTCACGGGGGTTGGAATGGGACATTATTGGGGAGCAGTTGCCAAATGACCATATCCTTGTGGATACTTAACTTCCTCTTCTAAAAGAAAACTGCACAAATAAGTAGGCCTCTTACATTTACAGCTTGGACATTTCAGATTTTAGTTAGATATTGCATTAAAGTTAAAATATTGTGCAATATTTTAATATTATTGTCGCGCTCCCTCTTGTTTGTCTTAGGCCTGAAAATTCCCTGTACGGGCCACCAGTTGTCGCCCACGAGCAGCGACACTACCTATGAGGCACACTCTTGAGGGTCTGGGAAAAGCTGGAACCGCAACTAGACCCCTTATTGCCAAATGCAGCTGCATTTATACCCTCTCTCCAGTGCCATTTTCTCCATCCACCTTAACATTTCCACCTAAAGATATTAGCTTTCCTACCCCTCTCTACTGCCCTGTTCTTCTCATCCCGTCCGTCACTCTCTCCCTGTTTTCCTCCTCCTTGTCCCCCATCCTTAGCTTTTAGCGGCTGCTTTTATACCATTCTTCACCAATCACTTCTCCCCGTGGGTCCACTTGGCGTTACCTGATAGGCCAGTAGCAACGACATAATTGCAGTGAGGGCATCAGCCTATCCCTGTGACTTCCTGTTTACCTGCTAGTGAGACCAACCCTGCCTCCTGGCCCTGGGCCAGCCACCATCCTGTGACAGCCTCTCCTATTCCTGGGAGCAGGTTCGGCACCCCACTCCCCACAATTATTATTTGAAATCTCATTATGAAAATGTCAGGTGCAATTAATAATATAACCTGTGTGTCTTATTGTTTAGAGTTGAATGTAGGCTTGTTTGTGTTAGGACTTGGTTTTATGTGCTACTCAAGAGACTTTTTGGTAAAGCCATAATTTTGTTTTTTTTTTTTTAACTAAACCACATTTTGAGTGTATGCATTTATTGAGAATATATTATAGCAGAGGACGAATGTCATCAGAGCTTCACCAGTGTCTACTTGTAAGAGGAGGTTGTAAGATAATGAACACTCCTGGATTGAGCAGTCTCCTCAGTGGGCTTGCTAGTGACTGGCTTCCTGGCACGATGTAGCAGGGCCAAGGAATGGGGTATGCATTAGCCCTTTGCCCTTTTTATAGAGAGCACTCAGGAAATGCCATTGTTAGATTTAGGAACCATGCTTTGACTTAAGCATTGAAATTGTTGGTAAAGGGAACATTTATAAAATTAATGCAATAAATTTACCATTATTTATTGGCATGTACAGAAAGCCTACTTATCTTTTATTACCAATAAAGATATTTTATGAACTCTGTTCATTGTCTGAAATGAATATCAATTTCAATCAATGTTACCTTTTCCCATTGAATTATTAATATTATTATTTTATGATGCAGTTCTGTACGCTGTAGGATTTCCCTGGCCCTCCTCTCCAAGTCTCCTCCTCTGCCCGCTAATTTCTCCTATATTTTTACTGAAGTATAGTTCTTCATACACAATCATAAGTCCATCATTGCGGGCATGGACAATGGCAGACAGTCCCGCATCCTATTGTCAAGATATAGTAAACAGTTTCATTGTAAGTCCCTCTTTGTCTCAAGTAGAGATTGCTGCATTGTATCCTCACAGCTGGATATGATAGTCTCCATTAAACAGTTAGTATACATTCCCTTAAATATAAAGCCATAATACAAAATCAACAACAGTAAATAAATAAAAATTTACAGTGCTATGAAGTTAAATAACATGCTACTAGAAATGATAGTCTCCATTACACAGTTACTGTATATCCACTTAAATGAAAATCCAGAAAACAAAATCAACAACAGAAAGACAAAAAGAAATTAAAGATGCCATAAAGTTAAATAACATCTATTGAATTACCAATGTGTCATGGAAGAAATGAAAATCCAGAAGCTTCTTGAAGAAAATGATGCTACAATATGACCTATGAGTCAGGGAAGAATTTAATATGAAAAAATAAAGTTTTAAATAAATGAAAATTAAAACAAACATCAAAATCCATGAGATGGAGTTTTTGCTGATCTTTGTTGGTGAGATGAGTCTCCTGTAGGCAACAAATATATTGGCTTTGTTTTTTTAATTCAGTCTACTAATGTGTGACATATGATTGATGGGTTTAAGCCATTTATATTCAGGGTTAATGTGAGTAGGTGAAAATTTGGTGTTGCCATTTTAGCAATGGGTTGTTTATTGTTTGATTTAGTCTTCTGTTGTTATTTTACTGGAATGTTCTTCACATTTAACTTTGGATTTGGTGGGTGCTATTAATTTTCTCTGTGAAGAGAACATCTTTAAGTATCATGTGTAGAGCATATCTAGAAAAGGTATATTCTTTTTTAAAGATCTGTTTATTTTTATTGGAAAGTCAGATATACAGAGGAGAGAGACAGTGAGGAAGATCTTCTGTCTGGCCGATTCACTCCCCAAGTAACTGCGATGGCCAAAGCTGAGCTGATGCGAAACCAGGAGCCAGGAGCTTCTTCCACATTTCCCACGTGGACAGGGTCCCAAGCCCTTGGGCTGTCCTCAACACCCCTTCCAGGCCACAAGCAGAGAGCTGGATGAAAAGTGGGGCCACTGGGATAAAGAACCAGTACCTGTACAGGATTTCAGCATGTGCAAGGCAAAGACTTTAACCAATTGGCTACTACGCCAGGCCCAAACAGGTGTATTCTTTGAGGGTTTTCTTTTTGTTGTTGTTGTTTATTTTTACTGTGGAAAAATGTTATTTTATTTTTAAAGAAGAACAAAAGCTTTCCTGAGTATGTTATTCTGGCCTGACAATTTTTTCACTTTAGAGTATGGAATATGTTGCCCCATTTTCTTCTGGCCTATAGAGTTTTCTGTGAGAGGTCAACTGTGATTCTGATTGCCATTCCTGGGCATGGCAATTGATCTTTTCATGGGCACATATAAGAATCTTTCCTTTATGTTTGATTGAATAGAGCTTGATTATCATGTGTCATGGTGAAGATCGCTTTTGGTGAAACCTGATGGGACCTCATGTATTCTGTTTCCCAATTCTTTCTCCAGATTAGGAAAGTTTTTCTTTATTATTTCATTGAATACAGCTTTAAACCCAGTTTCTCTTTTTATGCCTCTGGAATTCCCGTAACTCTTACATTCGGCCTTTTAATAGTGTCTGTTAGTTCTTCAATACTTTTTTTTTTTTTTTTGGTTTGACCCAGCTTAGCTTTCAGATTTTTGGTTCTTTCCCTCAAGTGACAGGAAATATCTTCCAATTCTGTAATTTCTTTCTTCTGCCTCTTTCATTCTGTTATTGGAACATTCAGCTGAATTTTTAATTTGCTCTATTGTGTCCTTCATTCTCAGTAATTCGGCTTGATTTTGTTTCAGTGTTGGTATTTCCTGCGTGACATATTCCTTAAATTCCTTGAACTCCTCTATGTGCTTCCTATTACTGATAAAAAAAGTTTTTTAAATAAGTTTTCTGAATTTTGTATCCCCCATTTTCTCAATGTCTTCCTCAGTTAACTCTGAGGTTGGCAAAGGCTTTTGTTCCTTTGCAGGAGAATCTTCAGTAAAATTCATTGTGCCTCTGTCTCTTCTTCTGATCTGGGTCATTGCTATTCTGATTAATAGATTCTTCTCCTTAAGGCAGATTTTAAGTTGTGTCACTCACAGGTATACAGGTCAATTTTACTTATTTCAGTTGGTACCTAGTTCTTTGTTTACAGTCACTTGTGCATCTCCCTCCAGCGAGTATCAGCTCTTGTGTTAGACTTCCACCATGTTCTCTGTAGCTCCAGCTCCTGGATCACCACTCTCCACCTCATGTAATCCCATGCTGTGGCTGCACCCTTGTCTGTACAAACTATCTCTCACTTCCTTTTTTGTGTGATTCCCATGATTAGGGAGACACTAGGTGTCCTAAATAACTAGGTGGTGCTGTTCTTGCCAGAGCCTACTGGCTTATAGGTCTGAGGGTCACCTGGACCTATTTTGACCCATAGGATGCCAAAGTCGATATTATTTTCCCTGTGGAACCAGTGCAATGTACTGAGCTGGAAGTGAGTTGGCTCCCAGCTCAGCACATGTACAGCTCACTGTTGCCCATCTAATATCACAGCCTTTGCCACTTTTCCAGCAGGATGGACAGTTCTTTGCCTGGGTTCACCTGCTGAGCTCCCTTTGACTCCCCTTGCCACCTGGCTGTTGGTGGAGCTCCAGCCACTGGCGGAGTTCAGATCTGTTCACTGACTTCCCTTGGGCATCTGGTCACTGCAACACCACACCATTGTGTCCGCTGCTTTCACATGTCTGTTTTCACCAAGTGCTCTTCTGCCTTTGGACTGTCCTCTTCTACCTGCTGCAGAGTGCCCTCTGCTTCACTCTGGCTAATGGTTCGAATCTGTCCTTACCCTATTTTGCCATCTTGATTTTCCTGAAGTAATTTCAAATCAGTTTTTCTGATATTTCCTATTAATTAGTTTGTTTTCATTTTATATCATTATGGTTGGTATGTTATATTGCTGAATTTCAAATATTACAATAAAAATAAACTTGGAGTTGATACACACTGCAATTTTCAAGCATTTGTACTTGCTTTTTTATTTGTTTTTGTTTATCATTTAAGTGGTTGGATGGTAAAGAAATAGAACGTTCAGAACGAATTCAGGCACTGCAGAACTATTCAATGATTGAACAGCAAATCAGAGAACAGGAAAAAGCTTACTGCCTCAGACGAGCCAAAGAAAAAGAAGAGGCTGAGAATAAAGTTCGCAGCGAGTATGGAAATGTGGACAAGAGGAGTAATCCAGGCTTTGATGGACGGTGGGACCCTGACATCAGTTCTTCTCCGTACGTAATATATTAGAGCTTACTGTCCAGTTAAAACAGAAAACTTAGTTCCCTTCCAGAGGTCTTCAGCATATTATGTATTTTCCATAAGATTAATTTGAAAAATAAAATATGATATCAATTGGGAGGGGATCCAGAACAAATGCATCCCGTTGTTTGTAACAATTTTCTTTCCTGAGAAAAAAGTGCTTCTTCCCACTAGCACCTCTAATTTGCATCTAAAATGATCCTTAGAGAACTCTCCAGAAAAGATGCACAGGAAAGATGAATTTGGAAGTGTGCTTTGATTTATAAAGTGGGAGTATTTTAGAAAAGCTACATACAGATCACATGGTCATACATTTAATCATTCTAACTGTGTCATGAAAACATTCTGTTTTGTCAATTGTATGATAAATATGCTTTTAATGTGAATATTAACCCTTTTGTTTATAAGTACTCAGTTTTCATTGCTTCTTTAAATGTATTGCAAATATAGTGAGCTAACTTGATTCTGTATTGTGAAAGCTTTAAAATTTAGATAACATAATCTCATAAAATTGAAAACAGTGTTTCTACAATATCTCAGACACACATATATGTTGAAATAGGCAGCTACAGTTCTACAAGCTACGTTGCGAAAATTCTTTGTGTAACTACTTTAGCTATTTAATTTTTTTTGAAGTTTTTTGAGAGGTAGAGAGTCAGAGAAACCGAGAGAGGGAAAGAGAGAGTTGCACATATGTAGAGAGAGCTCCATCTATGTGGTCAGTCCCTGAATGCCTGTGACAGCTGCAGCTGAGCTGGAGCCAATGCCAGGAGCCAGAAATTCCATCTGCACTGCCCTAGCGTGTGGCTGGAGCTCAGATGCTCCTGGTGTCACCCTGCTCTCTGGAGTCCGCACTGCTAGGAAAGTGGGGTGAAGAAGCAGAGTTGGTCCTTCAGGTGTTTCAGTGTGGGACACAGAAGTTTGAACCACTAGGCTAAACATCCATTTCAGAATGTTAGAATCTGCTAATCAAATAGTCCTGAAACGTTCCCAGTGGAATCTGGATCAAAAATGTATGTAATGTATATGTTGGCAGGGAAAAGTTGACATCTGCATCACTTTCTTTGCTGGACTTTGTAATAGCTCTATTTACTTCTGAGCCCTTGGTCAAAGTTTGTACATTTTCTTATAAATCCTGTGCCATTCTTTATTAGATTTATTCTTAATATATTTTAGTTTATGAAAACATAGCCATGTCATTGTCTCGCTGCTGTTTGTCTCTTGCTAATGATTTCTGTGTACTGTTTCTATATGAAGCAATCTTAATGACCTCTTGAAAAAAATGCAATATTGCAAACATTGTCTTGTGTTTTCCATGTTGGAAAACACATTATTTGCAAGCAACAACCTTGCAGAATTTTCCAGGCCTGTATTTTCTCATGGTGCCTACAAAAGCCTTCAGTATGAGGAAAAATGGCAGCAGTTGGAGTGGGCTTCTGTATGGTGATCCTGTCTTGTAAAACAACATTTCCAGTTCTTTATCATTAAGTATCGTGTCTGCCATGGATCTTAGTAATGTTAAGTCAGTTTCTTTCTGTTCTTTTGATGTGGGTTTATGCTAGATATTTATTAAATGCTTTCCTTGCTTCTATTGAGGTAGTCATGATTCAGTATTAATATGTAAAATCAAAGTGTTAGGATTTCTAATATTAAACCAACCTTTAATTTACATAATAAAGTCACTTTGTCCATAGTTTATTTATTAATACCTCATTGCATTTACTTTATGAATATTTTATTTATAATATTCCAAGTTATGTTCTTAAGTGAGTTCATGCTATAATATCCTTTTCTCATTGTGCTTTCACTATTTTTAAGGATTTATTTAAAACAAGGTTATATATGGGAGGGAGGAGAGGGAAAGGGAAGGAGGAAGACATAGAGAGAGACGAAGATTGTCAGTCTGTTGGTCCACTCCCTAAATGAGTGCATGAGCAAAAAGGGGCTGGTCCAAGGAGCCAGGCACTTCCTCCTTGTCTCCCAGGTGGATGCAGGGTCCCAAGCACTTGGAGCATCATTCACTGAATTCCCAGGCATGTTGGCAGGGAGCTGGGTGGGACGTAGAGCACACAATGGTCAACACTAATGCTACAAGCAGCAGCTTTGCCTTCTGTGCCACAGCCCAGGCCCCCACTTTTCAAACTTATTGCACCAGGGTTCTGATCATCACATAGTCTATATTGGAGATCATTTACATTTCCTGTTTATAGGCGTTTACAAAAGTTTAAAATAAACTGTTTCATATATTATCTTTTTAAAAGATTTAGTTATTTTTATTACAAAGTCAGATAATGACATGGAGAAATTAATGGGGGCAGGAGTTTGGAGAGGAGAGAAGGGAAATTCCAGAGCCCATTGAACTGTATTACACAATAAATAATTTAAAAATAAAGGGATGCATTTAAGGAGCAGAATTAATGATGAAACTTGCACATAAATGATTGGTTTTACATTCTCTGTGTCTCTTTTCCTAGGCCATCTTCTCTGGAGAGCAAAGACCACGTCCTATCACCAGAGTCACAGGAAGAGGCGTGCAACAAAAAGAAATCATATGATAATGAAGAGGATTTAGAATTTTGGAGCAAACCATGCTTGTTTACTCCTGAGTCTAGATTGGAAACTCTTAGACATATGGAAAAACAACGGGAAGATCGAGAAAAATTAAGGTATTCCATTTTTTTCCTATCATTGAGCAAGGATGAGGGAATACTCACACTCTGTTATGAACCATATTTTCATGATTTCTCATTATTTCATCCATTATTCATGTTAAACTCTTGTTAGTCATTGCATGACTTTTTTTTTTCTAAGTAGAGATTTTTGTTGGATAAATTGGCTAACATTTCATTAATATCAAGGTACCCTCTTTAGATCATAGTGCCTTCTTTAGACCATCATAAATTATGACACTTTAGGTAGGGATTCCTTTCTTTGTATTCCTTTAGCTTTTTAATCGTTTCAGTTATATCTAAGATAGGTTGATCTAAGCTGGAAATATACACTATCATGGTACAAAGAAAAAAATTTCATTTTATGGTTTGAATGAATGAGCTCCTTTGCAATTTCTATTAATTCGCAAAATTAAGAAATAAAAGTCAGTTTTACTAGGCATTGTATCTTGCCAATGCAACTTTCTTGGCCACCTAGAAATATGCTTGTGTTTCTGAACTGTTTCAATAAAATTCGATGATTTTTTTAGGAGCTAGAGTGCTGAAGTTATTTTCAGAGTAGCTTTTTCAAAGATAGTTCAGTGCATTCTATTGCATGTCAGTACTTATGTCTAGGATTTATCACTTCAGGAAGAATTATAAACCACTAATTGAGAACATGATCACTTAACTCTGAAATTAGACCGTTTATACAACAATGACATGAATGAAACACAGTCATACGTGGTTCTGAACTAAAAGCAAGAAATCTTAAGAGTGGAAAGGCTATTAGAGATCTTTGCTTTTGTAAAATTGCCAACATCAATGAGCATGATACGAGAGACAATAATTAAGAATCAAATGATACCTTAAAGGTTTGTGTGTGAGGAGGAATCAAGATGGCAGAATAGGGTAAGGACACATTTAAACGGACAGAGAAACATTTAATCAGGGTGAAGCAGAGAGGACACATTCCAGGAAATAGGAAAGGACAGAACAACAGCAGAGGGACACCTGGAGACTGACAGACACAGGAAAGCAGCGGACACAATGGTGTGGTGTTGCAGTGACTGATACTCCAGTGGCATTCAGCTAACAGCAATCTAAACTCCACCAGAAACCAGGTGGGAAGGGATTTCACTGGGAACTTGGGAGGTGAACCCGAAGAACTGTCCTTCCTGCTGGCCCCGTTTGATTTGACCAGAAGCAGAGACAGAGCGGCAGATCCCTGATGGGCAGTGCGAGAACAGGGTGGATTTCACAGCCCAGTTAGCCCCCAAGTGCCAAATTGGGCACCATTTTGCTTAAAGAGGCAAAGGCAAGGGAAAGGACTGAGAATACGCTGAGCTGGGAGTGAACTAATTTCTGACTCAGTGAACTGCATCAACGAGGCATTCTGCAGGTTCCACCCAAGACATGGCTGTGTAGCCAGCAGATCTGACGGCCAGCAGCTCAAGAACTCACTCTAGTATTAGTGACCTATCAGGTGCCATTTTGTAGAGTGTAACAAAAGTTTTAGGACTACAGGGGACAACAGTGAACTGCGCATGTACTGAGCTTGCAGGAACTCAATGAGTTCCATGGATTGCACTGGTCCCACAGGAAAGTAATACCAACTGTGGCATCGTATCTGACAAAATAGATCCGTGTGACACCCAGAACTAACGTCCAACAGGTTATGACAAGATCAGCACCACCAACAACCTATTTATATAGGACACCTGGTATCTCCCTAATGCTGGGATCTGCTCCAACTGGAAGTAGGAGAAAGTTGCAGAGACAACAATCCAATCTCAGCATGATATCACAGGAGGTGGAGAGTGGTGAGCCAGGAGCTGAGGCTATGGAGACCATTGTAGAAATATACACAAGAACCCAGACCTGGAACTTGGTGGAAGGAGTGGCACAATTGACTGCAAGCAAAGAGTTGTGTACCAACAGCAATAACTAAAATCGCATTGTAGACTTTTGTATGACAGAACTTAGAAACCTGCCCCAAGGAGAAGAATCTGATAACTAGAAGTACAATGACCAAGAGCAAACGAAGACACAAAGGCAAAACGAATATTACTGAAAACTCCCCTTCAAAGGAGCAAAACCTAATGCCAACCTCAGAGTTAACTGAGGAAGACATCGAGAAAATGGGGGACACAGAATTCAGAAAACTCATTATAAAGCTTCTTATGAACAATGAGAAGCACATACAAGAGTTCAAAGAATTTAAAGAATATGTTACACAAGCAATAGCAACGATAAAGCAAATCAAGGCTGCTATATCAGAAATTAAGGACACAGTAGAGCAAATTAAATGTACAATGGAGTCTCCAAAATAGAATGAAGAAAGCAGAAGAAAAAATCTCAGAATTGGCAGATATCTCCTGTCACCAGGGGGAAGCAAACAAAAGCTGGAAGCAGAGCTGGATGAGGCAAAAAAAAGAGTATTCAAGAATTGAAAGACACTATTAAGAGGCCAAATGTAAGAGTTATGGGAGTCCCAGAAGGTGCAGAAAGAGAAGCTGGGTTTGCAAATGTATTTAATGAAATAATCAAGGAAAATTTCCCTAATTTAGAGGAAGAATTAGGAAACAAGATCCAAGAGGGGCACAGAACTCCCAACAGGCTTGATCAAAAGTGATCTTCACCAAGACACATGATCATCAAGCTCCCTTCAATCGAACATAAGGAAAAGATCCTTAAATGTGCACCTGAAAAAAAGCAGTTGACATATAAAGGAATGCCAGTTAAACTCACAGGAGATCTCTCACAGGAAACTCTACAGGCAAGAAGAGAATGGAGTGACATATTCTAGATTCTAAAAGAAAAAAATTGTCGGCCTAGGATAAGATATCCAGCAAAGCTTTCTTTTGTCTTTGAAAATGAAATAAAATTTTTCCACAGTAAAGAAAAGTTCAGGGAATTTGCCTCTTCCAAACCTGCCCTACAAATGATACTTCAAGATGTTCTTTTGACAGAGAAGAGAAATTGCACCCAGCAAAACCCATTCCTAAAATGACAGGACCAAATTACCACCCATGTATATTTAACTCGGAATGCAAATGGCTTAAGCACAATCAAATGTCATAGAATCGTAGACTGCATTAAAAAATAAAACTCATCTATTTGTTGTCTAGAAGAGGCACATTTCACCAACAAAAGTCAGCAGAAACTATATCTCATGGATTTTGATGTTTTTGTTAGTTTCATTTCTTTAAAACACTTTCTTCTGATTAAATTATTCAGTGACTCATAGATCAAACAATAGCATCTTTTTCTTCAAGAAGGTTCTTCATTTTCATTTCTTCAGCTACATGTTAGTCATTTCTAGGATGTTATTTAACTTCTTGGTGTTGTTAATTTCTTTTTTCTTCCAGTTGTTGATTTTGCTTTGTGGCTTTTCATTGAAGGGGCTGTATAGTAGCTGTGGAATAGAGACTGTCTTACCTAGTAACATGTTATTTAACTTCATGGCATTGTAAATTTCTATTTTTCTTTCTATTGTTGATTTTATATTATAACTTTTCATTTAAGGGGATGTACAGTAGCTGTGAAATGGAGACTAACATATCCAGATGTGCGGATACAATATAGTATGCATCTCCACTTCCAGACAAAGATGGACTTACAATGAAACTGTTTACTATATCTTGACAATAAGATGGTAAATTCTGCTTGCAATTATGAACATACGACTGTGTATGAAGAACTATACTACAGTAATGATATAGGGGAACTAGATGGGCAGTGGGGAAGGGATAAGGGAAATGCCAGGAGCCTATGGATCTGTATCATAAAATGATAATAATAATAATAAATTTAAAAGGTTTGTGTGTGAAATGTGATGATTCGTGTCCTGAGCCATGCAGTGCTGTGCAAAGAGCACTTTGGTAACTTCCAAAGCTGTGTTTGTATCTTGACTCTATCATTTCCTCTCTTCTGTTGGTGAGTACCTAACTCTTCCTCATCTGTTGAACAGAGACCATCAGACCTATCTTTTCTACCAAAGGTTACCGTTAAGATAACCAGATAAACTGAGAAATGCATTGCCTCACACTTTGAAATTCGACACCTGTAGTCTACATACTGTATTGTTTGACAAATGTAAATAGACCCACACATCCATATATGCACAGGTAACTGTGGATGTGTACATGTGCATGGGTACTCTATTTTGTACTAAGTATGAAATTAGGAGAAACATCATTTTCCCTGATGCTTGAAAAAATAAGGAGGAGTTGGATGTAGGTGTCAGCTGTTACCTGTGTAATCCAGTTTGTCCCTGAGCTAGTTGTCTCTTTGATTGTGCAGTCATTTGCATCATCTGGGACAAGAGAGGAACAAGAACAGCCCTCATCGTATTGGTGTTCTTGTCTGCACTGCTTCCAGGGAGGTCAGGCACTTCTGAATGCCCTTGAATTGTCCCAGGTCATAGAAGTACTAACTTAATTGGAGCTAGCGTGGTGGCGTAGCATGCCAATACTAAGCACTTTTGCTGGCATCTGGCATGAGCACTGATTCACATCCCTGCTACTTCTCTTCAGTCCCGCTCCCTGCTTAGTGACCTGGAGAAGCAGTGAGAATCACCGAAGGCTTTGGGCTCCTGCACGCGTGTGGGAGACCTGGAAAGAGCTCCTGGCTTTTAGCTTCAAACTGACCCAGCTCTGTCCTTTGAAGCCATTTAGGCAGTAACTAGTGCATTAAAGATTCTTCACTCCATTTCTCCCCCGCCCCTGCTCTGTAACTCTTTCAAGTAAAATAAATAAACCTTTTTTTAAAAAAAAAAAAGAGGAAATATTATTTTAAACAAGATAGAGAAAAATTAAAATAAAATAGAAAAGGAAATCCTAACCTAATTGGATCTTGAGGCCCACTTGAATATGTAGGATAATATGATTGCTTTTTAGAAACAAAGTTAACTGATGCCAAAATCTGCATTACGAGGGTAAGAGAAACTCAAAGCAAAGAACTGCCTGCACCCCCACCATCTACATAGATCAGTGTATCTAGTCCTCCAGTTCTTGTCCATACTGGTCCATGTTTCAGTTTCATTCAGTATGTTCAATACTGTTTTAAATGGAACACACCATTTCTTGAATCTCTCCCTCCAAGCTCCCTTTCTGTATGTCCTATCCTAACGTTAGCGATGAGAGTCAACACGCTTGTGTCGGTTCCGCCATGTCTTCCCCCACTCTGCAACAGTGCCAGTCACCTTGACAAATACGGGACTTGGAGTCTTTTTTTTTAAACTAAATGGACTTATACATTTTCTTACTAATTGCACCATCAGCTAATCCATTAGTAAAATGCAAACACATCCTTTCACAGCGTGACTATTTCACGGTTGATCCAGTCAGTCTTGTACTATGGACGCTCGTAGTAGTTCCAGGGTTTTGCAGTTACAAAGAATGCTATGAGGACTAGCCTTGAATAGAAATCCTTATGAACTAGTATTTCTGTTCTGTAGAATTTATTCCATTTCTATTTAAAAAATTGTAATTTTAACTAAAGCAGAAGCTCTATATACAAATGGAGAAATGACAGTTATCTGGTAAATCATGCATAAAATAGATTCATTTAAATATTCATGGATATTTCATGAAAAGGAGCTTTCCTCTCCCATTTAAATTATCTGGCAAATTGTCTTGGTCACATTTTTACTTTGCAGACATAGATACAACAGTGAATTGTAGATGTATTTATCTATGTCTGGTTTCTTTTATCTTCAACTGTTTTAAAAATATTAACAGCTTTTATTTTTCTCTTTGCCTTTGCTGTCATCCTCCCATCATTTCCCCTGATGCCCTCTGCACCTGCCACAAATCTTCAGTGCAAAGAAGAAAGTGAAACCACCCAGGGTGTTGATCACTGAGGATGGGAAGGTCTTGAACGTGAATGAGCCCAAGTACGTAAGCCAGGGATAAAATCGGAACCCACGTTAGCAGTGGTGGCTATTGAAATAGTTTTGGTTGCAGGTCTGCTCTGCAAAGATTACATTTGGCCACTTTGAGCAAGTTTTCTGAGTCTAATAATAATGTCATGTCTACATGTTTAAAAGCAAAACATCTATCGTCTTTCCCAGATTGTAATTTCCTTGGCAGTCAGAGAACAGGCTTTGCAAATGGAAATCTTAATCCCCTGTGTATCCCATACAACTTTATACCATATACAATTCTATGCCTGAAAATCACTGCTACATTATTGTTACATTTATAATTATTTCCAACTGTGCCATGCAAATGTGGCTGAGAACACTGCGATGGCTCCTGTGTATCTGGGTTATACTCTACAACACATCTACAAAGCCTTTGCCGTCTAGGAAAGGAATTGTTATGACTACACCAGTGAAATTAATGAAAGGAAAAATATTGAAATTGGAAATCCTCAAATCTTATAGTGCCTGATCTGCTCTCTCTGTCTTAAAATTTAAAACCAGAGAGCATGCCACAGCAAAAAGACTATGGAGAGACTATGGACCAAGTCTCTTCACTTTGCAGTTCTCTGTTCCATTACTATGATAAAGGGATTGTCTTGAAATTCTTCCGTTGTATCATTTATCTTCTCAGCTGTCACAGACAGTAGATAACATATCTGTTTTAGAAGTTCTGACCTCAAGCCTGGGAGAAGTGAAGTGACCTGTCTGAGTTCCTATAACTAGCAGGTGCTATATAGATAGTAAGAGCTATCTTGTTCGCTTTCACTTAGTTCTTGTGATGTCCCATCAGTTTTATAAATTCCCCTCCCCTCACATACTTGGTTTATGCAGCAGTCAGGAAAGCAACACAAGACCCTAGTTAAGGCAATGGGAATGTAACACTGAGTAGGATAGATTTCTGCTTTCATGGAGCTTGAAAATCTAGTGTTAAAATGTCTGTTCAGGCTAACACGCTCCCCTCCGGTGGTGGAAACCAGAGCCCTTGTTTTGAATTCATTCCTATTCTCTCATCAGCCAACATGATGAACTCATCCTTATTACCAGGATCCACCTGCTTCCCATCAGCTCCATTCCCATCACCTTTAGGTCAACCAACTTAACCTCTCTCCTGACAACTACAGCAACTTGCCAAGTGGGCTCCATGGTTCATCTGTAGGCCTCTTGTGCTGTTCTTCTCAACTGAATTAAGAGGAAGAGGAGAAAGGACATACATTCTTTCTTAGGGACAATTCCTGGAATATGCCATAGGAGACTTCCCCTCCCCGTGCTAAATCACACAACTGCTTCAAGAAAGCTGGAAGATGCTCTCTTTATGCTACATGGCCATGTGCCTACTTAACACCTCAAGATGTATCACAGGATTGGGTTGTTCAAAACAGCAGGAGAGTGATATTGCAACTGGACCTACTACTGACCACCAAGTCTATAGCCAACTTTGCATTTTCCAAATAACTTAGCTCGCATTTTTTACACTGTTTGAGATATATGTTTACATGAATGTGCACACATAGACACACACACTCATGTAGTAGACTAACATAATGAATGTAATGCTTAAAAGAAAATTGACCAGGTTAAATTCTGAAGAGCATGTTGGCAGTGTGGAAGTTATCCCTAGGATCTAGCCTCGGTACATTTGGATGAAAGCCACCTGTCCAAGCATACATTTTTTTTTTTTATCTCAAGCTGTGCCAACCTTTCTGAACCTCTGATTATTCATCCATACAGTGGAGATATTACTTCATTGGCATGTCTTGGGCCTTTCCTTCCAGCACAGTGGAAAGATCCACCATGAAAAAGGAACAAAGATAATTTGGAAAAAGAAGAAAGATAGGACTGCTTAATACTTAAATAGTATAGTTATCGAGAAGATGAAACGAATGAATCATTTAGTTCTCAATAAACAATTCCAATTTGCTCCTAAAACACTCAAATAAAATGGAAAAGTTTAGCCACCAGATGTCTCTATCCCTGCACCAAAGCTGAGTCTTTGTACATCATTTGTCTTAAGAGTAGTACATTTAAACAATGTAAACCTCAATCATTTATCGATGTGGTGCAGATTTCTGTTCCAATTTTAAAATTAACATAATTATCTCATTATCTACCTATCAAAATAAACTTGTCACTGAGGGTTATTATTATTGCTACTAATGATTTTAATTTGGGTTATGTGACTGCGTAACCCACACAGTCTCTTTTCCTCCTCTACATGTATCATCGTTCCTAGACTGGATTTCTCTTTGAAAGATGATGAAAAACACCACACGATCATCCTGGATCTTGCTGTCTACAGGTAGAGACATTTCATTTATTCAGTTAACTGTATTCAGTTAATGGTCTGTCTGTGCACCTTCATCCTCAGCAGCCAACTTTAAATTCTGAAACATTTGGAAGGGGATTTTTATTGAAGGCATCATTAAGTTTACTTTTAAGACAGAGACTTTTAATTTTTTCAGATCATGACAATGAAGAGAAAAATAAATAGGCCCACAATTCCATGATTATGAACTCTGAAATTTCTAAGGCAGCTTGACTAATCCTCAGAGGCAGCCATTCTCTGATGCTGGCAGTGCATAATCCCCCTCTCCTCTCAATGCTGACACTTGCCTTTGATTGTCCTCATTGTATTTCCCAAAAGGCTCTGATGGAAGAATAGCTCAGGTGGCCAGCACCTGCCCCCTTGTCCTATCCTAGAGGCCTGGGGCACACCAGTGGCACCTGCTCACCAGCAGGACTTCTCTGCCTCCCTATTGGAATGTGATCCACTTCTCTCCAATCTCCATGCCACTGGGAGGAGAGGCCAGTGGGGTCTGATTACTCACACCCCCAGCCTCCAGCCCCTTCTCCCCCTCCTTGTGGAAGTATCTACAGACTCTCAGTTCACTCTGCCGGCTGCTGGTCTTGGGGGCCACTCACACATGCTGCCCTGTCTACCTGTGTTACTGTCACCATCGATGTCTCTCTGGTTCTAGGCCTCTGTTCCTAAGGGACTTCACGGAGAGGCCTCTGTTCCAGAAGCATGCCTTCTGCCAAGGCAAATACCTACTGCTGTTCCTACAGTGTGTGGTCCCGGCAAGAGCATCCTTGTTTGTCTTACCTCCCTGTATCTCTAGCACCTGAAACAGTACCTGACAGTTAGGAGCTCAGTGACAACAGGAATGAATAAATGCTGATAAATGGAGCCAAGGAACACCAATATATAAGCATTGTAATAAATCTTTCTCTTTCCCTGGATTGCACTTGTTCCATTTTGTGTCATCTCCCAATAATGCTGCAAAGTAGGTAGGATTGTGATCCTGGGATTACCCTTGAGGGAGAACATTCAGAAGGCAATTCTTATCAGAGGAAAGAGAAATTGGAGGAGTTACAGAGTAAGTCCTCTGCCTTCATCAAACTTGGTTTAAGTGAAGAGTTAGAATGACAGAATCTTCCATCTGGTGCTTCACTTCCAAAATAACCGTGATGACCAGGGCTGGATTAGGTCACAGCTAGGAGTCTGGAACTCCATCTAGGTCTCCCACATGGGTGGCAGTGCGCTATGCATGTCTTGGGCCATCGTGCACCACTTTCCCATGTGCCTAAGAAGGGAGCTGGTTAGAAAGTAGAGCAGCTGGGACTTGAATTAGTACTCACATGGGCTGGCAGTGTTGCAGTGGTGGCTTAAGCTGCTGCACAGCAATGCCTGCCCTGCAAATCTGCTTTCTCAGTTGTAGTAAAATGCACATAACTTACAACTCGGAATTTCAGCTGTTCTGTAGTGTATAACACAGTGGTGTTTAATAAATGCACAATGTTGTGTACCACTACTACTGTCTGATTCTAGAGAATTTTCATCAGATGTAAAGGAAATTCCTTCCCCGTTACACAGTCACCACCCATTTTCCTCATCTCAGTACAAGCTAGATTAATCTCTGTGCCTGCATACAGTTGCTTGTTCTGGAAATTGCCTATGAGTGAATTCATGTGCTATGTGGCCTTTGTGTTCAATTCCTTGAGCTATCATATCTTTAGAACTTGTTTGTGTTCCATCACATTGTTAGAATTTCTTCCCTTTTTATGGGTGGATATTGCATTGTACATATGTACCATACACTTTTATCCACCTGTCACCTATTTTGACATTGGTGAATGGGGTTGGCTCTGTGTGCACTACTCTCATGTCAATTCTTTGCCCACTTGCTCCCTCATCATCTGCCTTCTAAGAAACTGAAGCTTTTTACCAGCCAGCTTCTTTTCCTAAAACTCCAATTTGCTATTTCTGTTGTTTTCCAGTTAAATACTCACTGTTTTGTCTTTATAAGTCCTTTCCATTTCCAGGCCGTATTTCTAGAGTTCAATGGATGTGTGATCCTTTCTCTTTCAGCACTGTGACTCTGACATGGACTGCTCATCCCAGGCTTGTGAGATTTAAGAACTGGTGATGTCTCCCCTGACTGCTTAGTAAAACCCATGATCGTGCCTCAGTGAATGGCAACAAAACACCTTTCTGGCTGTGGCTGCACCAGTTCACATACATAAAACTAGATTGATTAATTTCTGTGTTTTTCCCACCTCTTTCTAACAAATGCCTGTAGAATTCCATCATTTGTAAGACATGGGGAGATGATAGCTGGTGTATTTTAAATATAGTCTTTGCCTTGCAGCTTTGGCGCAGTGATGATAGTGGGTGGGTGGCAGGGGCAGACAGTAGTCACACATGTAATGATGGGAGTGACTAACGGAGTAGGATGCTGTACAAGGAGGAAATACTTATGCAGGGTTGGAGAAGGGTGTGTAGGAGGGAGGGGGAAGAGTTCAGGAAAGTTAGTAACCTCAGTAATGCAACGTAAAGGATGAGACATAGCTTGTTCTGTAAAGAATTGGCAGAAAATTATGTCATTAGAAGGAAGGACTTGCAGGTAAGGACAGATGAAGATGTTAGGGCCCAAGTATAATGCAAGTGATGTGTGTGAGTGGTAGATATTACAGATAAAGTTGTGGAAAATGGTGTCTCTCTTTTTGTTGTTACAACATTCCATTAGCAAACATAATGGTTTATTGGCATTCACTATATAATTACATACTACACACTATCCTTCAGGTTAACCTTAAGAAACGGGCAGTATCAATATTCTTGTTTTTGATGAGAAAAGAAAGGTTTTAAAAAGTTGAGACATGTAAGGCAGGGCAAGGTGCTAGAGCGAGAAGAGTTGGAGTCAGTTCCGCACAAGTCTGTGACTCCAGAACCCGTGCCTGGAGTCTGTGTTAGCTTACCCACCTTAACGTTTGTGCGTTTTGAAGCATCACCTCATTTTCTTTTCCTTTTATTACATGAGTATATTTCATATATTTCATGAACAGGTTTCGGAGAATATCACTTCATTTTCTAAGGTTCACGCTCGATATTTTTTAAAGATATATCGTGTAGATTCAGTTCCTTCACTGGGAGTCCATCTCTGGTCTGTATGCATAGAAACCTACAGCACTTTGGAAACTATCGTAAATATAAGATGATGGACTCCCTGACAGTGCCCAGGCCTACATTTTGGGGAAACAGTTCAACAACAACACGTGGACTTGTTATTATTCATGAAGGACATCCATTGTAAAATTAGAAGAGAAATCAGTGTGGGGGAGGGGGAGGGAGGGACCTTGGGGAAGGGCACAGGCAACCCCAGAACCTATGGAACTGTACCACAAGACAAACAGAATAAAATATGTTTAAAAAAGACATATAGTAATAACTATTTGATCAACCTTTTTTGTTTTAATGAGAGATGTGGCGTCTTTATCTTTCATTTGCTCTTGAGTCAAGGACAGAAGCTGTCACTTGATCTTGGGGTCACTGATGCAGACAGGAGGCTTTGCTTGTTCAGCAGGATGTGTTTGTAGGGGAGAAGCAAGTTGTTCTTCCAGGAGAGATGACATCAGCTCAGCTGCGGAATAGCTTCCCGGGAGCAGGAGCTGTGGTCTCAGGCCCCATGGGGAGTGGATTCAGCATTCCTGACTATCCAAGTCATTTATGAAAAAACACAGCAAGCTATTTTTTGAAAACCTTTGATGATTCAAACCTCGGATATTTTGGGGTTTGGGGAAATCGAGTTGCTGATATGTTGGATTTCCTTTAGTCTGGGGATTAATTTAAGACTACCTTTTTACGATCTGTTTAGCATGGAAATGGTTAGCTAACTGTTTCAGATGCTCCCCTGTGTGTGAATTTGTTTTTGCCTTTCTTTAAAATAAGTGGGGTTGAAGCTTACAAGATTTGGTGTATTTCATTTTGAAGATACATGGATACCTCTTTAATTGAAATTGATGTGCAGCCAACTTACGTGCGAGTGATGGTCAAAGGGAAGGTAAGTCTAGTGCCAAAAGTTATCAAAGTTTTCAAAGCTCAGACACGAACTAAGCTGTGCTGCCTAAACTTAAAAAAAGTTATTGACATTATGGACATAGAAAAAGAGAACCCAGTCAGAATCCTGATGTAGGCACATGACTTTGCACCATGAGAATGGCGTCGAGTGCAAGTGGCTGTTGGTCATATAGTTAGCTGGTTCATAAACGCTTTGTTGCTGTTTCATTTTACTGAGCTAATAATGGTGATGGTCATGCAAGGATACTTCAAAAGTTTACAGAGAAATGGAATTTAAAGATGCTTATTTTGATACAAAACATTTTGAAATTTTTTTTGTTAATATAAAATTGCATGAGGTCATTGGAGACCTCGTGTGCACATGCATTTAAGGCATGTTTTGTCCCAAAATGAACATATATTTTAATTTCATTGTCTGTCAGATTTAGGTAGCAACTCTTGTACAGTCTTACATATGGGATTAGATTATATATGTAGTCTAAATTATCAATGATTTCATTCATAGCAAGTATATTTTTACAGTTTTTGAAATAATACTTTTTGCTCATTTTGAGCATTCAAATGGGTGAGCTTGAAGTCTTTAATGGAAATTTGTTGGACCTGGCACAGTGGTATCCTAGTGGCTAAAGTCCTCACCTTGAATGTCCCAGGATCACACATGGGTGCCGGTTCTAATCCCGGCAGCCCCGCTTCCCATCCAGCTTCATGCTTGTGGCCCAGGAAAGCAGTCTAGGATTACCCAAAGCCTTGGGACCCTGCACCTGTGTGGGAGACTCCGAAGAGGCTCTGAGTTCAGATCAGCTCCGGCTGTTGTGGCAGAAAATCTTCCTCTCTGTCTCTCTTCTCTATATATCTTACTTTGCAATAAAAATAAATAAATATTTAAAAAGAAATTTGTTGATATTTTGTGAAAAGAAATGTTATTCATAAATTACTTTCCTGCCACAAAGAGTTCCATGAATGTTCTGCTATTTGTGATGAAAGACTGTTTAGCTTATTCATTAACAGATAACATAATAATGCATGTCAAGCATGGCTTGCATGTAGTTTTTTCCTAATAAGTCTGAGTATATTTCTTAATTGAATGCTGTGCTTAAATTGGTAATACTCTCCTCTGACATGTCCTCGGTCTTATGCTACTGCCTGCTCATTTTCAGCCATTTCAGCTTGTCCTTCCTGCAGAAGTCAAACCCGGTAGCAGTTCTGCAAAGAGATCTCAGACCACAGGGCATCTGGTTGTCTACATGCCCAAGGTAAGACGTGTCATTTGCATCAATTTATTGTCTGTGTATTTGATTCCTGATGGAACTTGACCTGTTGGAAATAATGACTTCTGGTCAAGATCGTTTCAGTTGAGAGAACTAGAAAATGTCCTCACTGAGATAGAAGAACCAAGACCTGAGACGTGCTGACGTTCAGGCTTGGCGGCGTCATTTTCCCATCACTTCATGAGCATTTCTTGTCTCTGCTGCCTCCTTCATCTCTGTGGGTCAGCCTGGGTGATAGCTGGGATGGAGAAGACGTGGTTCTCCCAAGTGAAGCAGGTGCCACTGAGCACGGCTGTTAGGTATTGTTACTCTCTTTGCCAGTAACTTTCAGAGGAGACGTAGCAAGCCAGACATCTCTACAAAGATTGTGTTTGATTTCCAAATTAGCACTTTCTGGGACTATATTTCCTAATATTTTTAAAAGAGAAACCATATACAGTATATAGCATAATTACCACATAATTAATTTTTTCTAGTATTTTCATGATATGGATCAGATATAATCTAAACTAAAATTCTTCTTTCTTCTTTTTATTGGGAGCATTCTATGTGTATTTCTGATATGATAAGGGATAGATTTTACTTCATTCGGTTCAGCAAGCATTTGTCCAGTGCCTACCTGGAGCAAATATAAACTGATCTGAAATGGCAGTCTAGGAGAGACAAGATTGTAACTCAGTCATGTTTTTACGGTCTAAGGAAACAATGATGGAGCCTTTAGTGGAAACCATAGAGTTCCAGCTCTTGTTAAGGAGCAAATGTGGGACTGATTTTTAAGGGTTAGTCAAGTGTGATACACAGCAAAGATGAACATATGGCAAGGGGGAAGCGAGTGTGACACAATCTATGAATGGAAATGGTTCTGTGTGGTTGTGGCATAAGACAAATGTGAAAGAGTGGAGGAAGCCAGAGGGCATAGAGGAGATAATTCATGGAAGAATTTGGACAGAAGATCACTCAGTGCCATCTGGTCTTGAGGAAGTACTGAGGAAGTGGGAGAGGCAGCTACTGGATAAGTCAGGGAGGAACATGGCAAATGTATGAACTATAATTGTATTTGATACATAGCTATTAAATGTTTTATTCATTTTTGTTTATTATTTCTATTTTTGAAATTTTTATTGAAAGACAGAGAAAGAGAGAGAAAGAAGGAAATGGATAAAGGGAGAATGGGGAGGAGAAAGAGAATACAAATGAATCTTTTCTTCTATCTGTTGCCCTCTCCCAAAATGCCTGTAGTGCCAGGCCTAGTCCAGGCTGAAGCCAGGAGCCAGAAATTCCATTCAGGGCTTCTTCTGCCTGACTGCAAGGGACTCAAGAACTTGAGCCATCCTATATCATCTCACAGCTGCACTAATAGGAATCTATATCTGAAGCAGATTCAGAATGCAGTTCTAAGCACTGTAATATGGGATGTGGAAATGCCAAGTGGCAGCTTGACTTGCTGCGCCATAATGCTTGCCCTTCATTCTTTAATATTTATAGAGTGTATATATAGAAGCCTACACTCTTCCTGGTCCTGAATGAACTGAGGACCTCTCCCCCTCAGGAGCCTAATAATCAGAGAAGGGAAGACTGACTGTGAACAATTAAACAGATGTGTTAATTTCAGATGGAGATGAGCACTATGAGAAAATAAGACTAATAATACGACTAGAAGGATGATATAAGGGCATGTGATGAATACTTAGTGATCAAAAAACAGCCCTGTGAAAAGATGGCATTTAAATTGAGACTTGCCTAAAGTCATGGTGCAGTTATACAAAGATGCTGGGTCAAAAGAGCATGCTATGCACAAGGTACTGATGTCAACAGGGAGGCCACAGTTCCCAGAACAACTGCAACGAAGTAGCCAACTCCAGAATGTATTGCCTGAGGAGGGAAGTGAAAGAAGAAAATTTCAGAAGCATAGGCAGATGTTCTCTTGTACAGTCTTCTGGACACAGCAAAGATGATGATGATGATGATGATAATGATGATGATGATGATTCCACATGCAATGGGAAGTCATTAGTGAATTTTAAGCAACAAACAAAATGGCCTGATTACTGTTTTTAAGAATGTTATTCTGCCTTCTCCATGGATTCTGAATTAAATGGTAGAAAGGATAGATGGAGGCCCAGTGCAATGGCTCAATTGGCTAAGCCTCCCACTTCAAGCTCCGGAATCCCAGATGAGTGCCGATTCATGTCCTGTATGCTCCACTTTGCATACAACTCCCTTGCTGTGGTCTAAGAAAGTAGAGGAGATGACCCAAAACCTTGGAACCCTGCACCTGTATGGGAGACCCAGAAGAAGCTCCTGGCTCCTGATTTGGATCGCTCAGTTCTGGTCATTGTGGTCACATGGGGAGCAAACCAGTGGACAGAAGATCTTTCTGTTTCTCCTTCTCTCTTAGATCTGCCTTCCCAATAAAATAAATAAAATCTTTAAAAAGGAAGCATTGATGGAGGGGCTGTACAGTGAAGACTTTATGAGGCTGTCTAGATGAGAGGTAATGGGCAAGATTGGCAAGGCAGTGATAAATAACTGAACCAAGAATGTTTTGTTCACCATCACCAACATATCAATTAGGAAGTAAATCATGGATTATTCTGATCTTTGGATTTAACTAGTGTTTAGATGCTGGTACCATTTGCTTGAAGGGGGAAAGACTTTTGGAGGAGCAGATTAGTAGAAACAAATCTTTGTTTCATTTGACCCTCTTAAGTTGTAGATTGAGCTAACCAGTTGACATCCCAGGTATGCCTTTGCACGTAGTAGTCTTGATCCCACTGGAGAGAATAAGCCAGTTGTAATGAACTTGGAAATGATGAACATACACATGAGAGTTCTAAACATAGGCCTGGAAAAGATCATACGAAGAGTGAGTTTGGATGGAAAAGAGAAGGTGGTCCAGGTTGGAGCAGTAGGCATTCCGTTGGTTTCTGGTTGAGCAGGGAAAGAATTAGATCAGGAAATTACACACCAACAACCAATGAGTTAGGAAGGAAACCAGTCTGTGTTATGGATGAAGGCTAGAGAGAATAAATACGATCATTGGAATGAACAAAATGCAGGCTATAATTGCTCTTCATGAATGTTAGTGAGGCAGTGAAAATGGACATCCATAGGAGGGGCTGGATGAGAGTGTAGTTCGCTACCAAGGATGACATAGTTAGAAAAACCTTAAAGAGGTTTTGAATGTTGAGAGTGAAAGTAAGGACTAGTAGTGTTGCCTCTGTTGACTTAATTTCAGACTTCTTGTCTTTGATGTCAGAACTGGGCATCTGAGAAGTTGTTTGGAAGATTCACAGGCTTCAGATAGATGGCAACCTTGAAATTTGAATAATTAGTTTGTCCATGTACAGTATCTGGATTTCCACTACAGGCTAAATGAAAGAGGATGCTTCCAGTTTAGGCTGCAAAAATTCAAAATACAACTGGTTGTAAAAGTAAAGAAATGTTTCATCTCTTGTAGCAAGAACAGAAGGTGGAGTGAGATGCAGACAGGTAGTCAGGGTCTTTCTGATATGTCAGCCTTGTCCTTGGACTGGCTTTCTTCCATGAGCTTCCGCTAGCTGCAATGCAGGCAGCATGCTTGCTTGTTCATGCCCTGCACCAGACAGTGAAACAAAATGTGAGCAGGCAGGATCTCTCCCGTCACCCTGGAATCAGAGTTCCTCTGATTGATTAGGTCCATCAAGCCTTGATTAGCTTCATCCTAAACAATTGATCCCATCTTGGCCACAGGTATAGCGATTGATTTCTCTTAATCAGATCCTTCCCCGTGAGCCCAGAGGTGGGGTCAGCCTTGCTGTCAGGAGGGAGGTCACTTGGACTTCAGAGGAGAATAGATGAACCAGTCAGAGAGGAGTTTGCTGGTGAGAAAGCAAAGGAGAATGAGGAAAGGAGTTTCTGCCACAAAGAATATAATCTACATTAACTGCTACAGTTTCTAGAACAACTTAATAATCATTTTCCTGTATGCAGTTTTCCAACAGATTGATTATAAGTAATCAATTGCATGTTTTTATTTGGGGGCAATAAAAGAGCAAATACAATTTGTTGTCAAGCAATAAAATAACACACATAACAATTAGGAATTGCATTCTATTCGGTGACTACAATAAATCAGAGGACTACTCCTGTGTTAGTTAGAATATCCCATAGGGAAATCTAAGAGATAGTTAATTACCTCACTAGTCAGAAATAGACTTTTGTATAACACTCTGATCAGCAGCCTTTTTTTGTTTTTGAAAATCCAGAGGCTAGGGCCCAGCACGGTAGCCTAGTGGCTTACATCCTCACCTTGAATGCCCCAGGATCCCACATGGGCACCAGTTGTGATTCTGGCAGCCCTGCTTCCCATCCAGCTCCCTGCTTGTGGCCTGGGAAAGCAGTGAAGTGTGGCCTAAAGCCTTGGAACCCTGCACCCATGTGGGAGATCTGGAAAAAAGCTCCTGGCTCCTGGCTTCGGATTGGCTCAACTCCAGCCATTGCGGTCACTTGGGGAGTGAATCATCAGACAGAAGATCATCCTCTGTGTCTCTCCTCTTCTCTGTATCTCTGTACTTTCAATAAAAATAAATAAATCTTTTTAAAAAGGGAAAGAAAACCTAGAAATTAAATAGTAACTGTGCTATTTCTTAAAGGGAGATCAAGACATGATTTCTGTGCTTCAACAGGTGCCAGATGGTAGGTGAGACAACCTCTGCTGACACCGCTCACCACAGTTTAAACACAGCGTTCTGTTTCCATTTACCCTTATTTCTTTGTATCTGTCTACATTTTTAATATAAAAACATAAAGGTACTATGAACTACTTATGAAGGAAAAAAACGTTTTACAAGTTCAAGGTGAAAGATGGTATAATTTGTGGGGAAGGACTAGGAAGAGTTCTACTCTCACACTGAGTAACAGTTTTCTATTGTGGTATACTGGCAAGTACTTTAAAAAGTTCATGGCAAAAGGAACTAACATGTTTATTCAGGTGCAAATATTTGAAAAGGTGGGATTTTCAAACAGTTCATGGAAAGTGTTGAAATGGAAAACATTATGCATGGATTTCAGATTGTTTGCACCAGAGGTAATTGATTTCTAAATGCATTTTCTATAAACATTCTGAATATCTATTTTGAGATTTTGAGATTTTAGACAACCATATTAACATTACACGGATGTATATGATGTCAGGGACATCTTCTTACTTCCGGATGATTTCTTTTGAAAGGTAGATCACCAGGAAAAGCAAACTTTGCAGCATAATATCTTGTCCGGAATCAGTTGTTCCTCATTTGTCAGTAGTTGTTTGCCAGAACTATGAAGCTCTTCCTTTAATATCAACAATGAAACTGTTGTTTTTTTTTTTTTTACTGTTAAAGTATTTATTAATGAAAATTGACAACTTCACAATTCCTGTTGATTGAAACATTTGAAGTATTTCATATTACTCCGCTGAGCTCTTCTGGAAGTCTAGACTGACTGAGGAATTGCGTAGATCTGGCCTGCACTATTAAAGCCTGTTGTCAGAGTCCAGCCGAGTGGTTGCTGACAAATGAGCCGATAAAGAAATTGTGGTGTATGTGGGTATACACAATGAGATACGACAGAGCCCAAAACACTGAGGAGTCTGCCCTTGTCACAACATAGATGGGCCTGCAAGACATGATGATAAGAGAAATGAAAGTTCCAATGTGATAACAAAATAAAACAGTAATTAATGGGAGCAAGAGGCGAATGCCTGTGAAGAAAACATGGGGACATAGAGCAGAGGCTGCACAGTAGCATACACATGGCATTAAGACCTTCTGTACAAGCTAGGGACTGTGAATAATATCTCACTGCTTTTGGGATTCAAGCTAACGGCACAAACTTAAGCTGAGATCAAAGATAAGTTAACTTGTCTCTGTCTTCCACAGCATCGTGCTTATGTACCTTAACTGTACAACATTTCCCTCCCTGAGAATGATGATATTTATTTGGGAATAACAGAGCATTATATTGGGATTAGGCAGAGTCTGCAGAATAGGATATGTTTCATGGTAAGCTACTGTCATACTTGATAGGTTAGGGAAAGGAAAATGCAAAACAAGTGAGGAGTATTTCATATGGCATTTCTGAAACAATAGTCTTTGGCCGCCATGGTTAGTAACCCGGGGTGTTACTGGTAGAGGCTGGGTAGACCTTTGCTGGCCGGCTACTCTTTGCATAAGGTCATGGTCACCTTCACACAGATGTGTCACGGTTCTGGTAGGGTCTTTGTGACAGTTACAATTAGGCAATCACACGGAAGAGACCTTCCATCATCATCTCCTGGCTTAATAGTTTTATACAACATTGATTTTTTTAAAGAGAAAGAAAATAGTACAGTTAACATGCTTTACAGGATAGAAAGCTCTCATTCCAAGAACTTTAAATAATAAGCAAAGCCATTTTATTTCACCTAAAATAAAAGAACCAACCAGACACTTAGGTACAATTTCAGTTCATTTATAGAATAGTATCAACATCAGTGAAACTTAGCTCTTCCAGAAAGATCTAAGATAGCCCTTAGCAGTATATAATCCTGGAATACTCGAAGATGAAAGCATATTAGGTTGGACCTTCCGTGGGTCCTTCTGAGAGACAGTATTTCTAAAGGATGCTATGGAGAGTCGACCTGTTGATTATGCAGGTGCATGTGATGATTATGTCATCTTTATTTTGGGAAATCCAGTGACATGCTTTGTATTCATTCTCCAAGGACATAAAATTTGTCACTGAATCCACAAAATGCTGTGGTATTTCTTACTACATGTTTCATTCAGCATTTTCTTCAAGATATCAAGCTGATGTTTTTCTCCTAGCCCTAAATGGGGCTGGATCAATAAAGATTGGGTACTGACCGATAGGTGCAGTCAATCATTTGAAGGCGTTTTCCTGTCACATGAGTTAGAGTTAAGTTTTCTAGTGCTGATGTGGAATTCGATGCTCCCAGTTTAGCTCTTTATTGGAGAAAGTTTAACTTCTCATTATTTGGCCATTCTAACTGCTCCCCCAGATCTACTGTCTTCTATAGCTCAACTTATGCTTGCCCTATTTCCCAATCTTTTGCCTTGACCATGTATCAGGGGGTTCAGAGTAGGCTAGAGGTGGCCAATAGGATAGGAGATAAAGAGATCCTCTGGCTTTCCCAAGCAAGTAGCACCCAGCAATGGAAGGTCACCTGCTTAGGTGATGAAGAATAGTGAGCATGCTGTGTTTGGTGGGTTTTTGTCAATATTTCCAGTAGCTACTGCCATTTACCCCTAGGTTTTGGTACCATCATATTTACTAGACTTAGCTTTGGAGGGACGGGTATAAAAAGAATCTCACTCTTTGGTGTCTATGGCCTTTTATTAGGTTACATATATAGAGAGAGACATAGTGATCATCAACCACCCATGATAAGTCAACCTCGTGCTGCTTTAGAGAGCAGCTAGTGATTCTGTTCTTAAAATAGCAGTTAGAGCAATCATTTATATGTAAATCAAACCAAGTTACTTTTCCTATTTCATTGAGAGTTAAAGGCAAACCCCCCGCCCCCCAGGGCTGGCGACATGGCCTAGAGACTAAAGTCATTGTCTTGAACGGGATCTCATAACCCAGCAACTCCACTTCCCATCCAGCTCCCTGCTTGTGGCCTGGGAAAGCATTTGAGGACAGCCCAATGCCTTGGGACCCTGCACCCATGTGGGAGACCTGGAAGAGTTCCGGGATCCTGGCTTCGGATCAGCACAGCACCGGCTGTTGCGCTCACTTGAGAAGTGAATCATTGGATGGAAGATCTTCCTCTCTGTCTCTCCTCCTCTCTGTATATCTGACTTTGTAATGAAAATAAAATAAATCTTTAAAAAAAAAAAGGCAAACCCCCCTGAGCACCAATCCCCACCATTCTTTATCTACTAGCATTATGTTCAAGAGTTGTCTGAACATAGATATTTTTAAAAGATTTTTAAATTTTTATTTATAAGGCAGAGTTAGAGAGAGAGAGAAGAGAGACAGAGAGGTTTTTCATCAGCTGGCTCACTACCATAATGGCTGCATTGTCCAACACTGAGCTGATCTGAAGCCATGAACCATGAGTTTCTTCCAGGTCTCCCACATGGGTGGAGGGACTCATGGACTCGGACCATCCTCTGCTGCTTTCTCTGGCCATAAGCATGGAGCTAAATTGGAAGAGGAACAACCAGGACAAGAACCAATGGGCATGTGATATGCTGGTGATGCCTATGTAGGTTTAGCCTACTATGACATGGTCCTGGCCCTCTGAATATACAGTTTTCTGTGTTCTTGCCACTAAACTCAAAATATATAGCCTGGCAAAGAGTTCATGGGTCAGTCACCTTCTGCTGAATAAGTGAATACATTACATGCATCTTTCAATCCATTTTAGTATTTGCAAGCTGAATCTCTCCTGTTCCTCTCTTTCACAGACATGCCATGAGTATTGTTCTGGGTTGACTTTAAAATTAGTTTATTGGATTATCTCAAAAGAGCCCTTAGTATTTTTTCAGTGACAGAGATTTAGAAACAGCTAGAAATGGTTGAGAGAACTGTAAGACCTGAATCGAGTTCCATTAGTTTCACTTCACAGCTGTGTGACCAAATTATTCATCTCTATGCCTCAAATTCCTAATTCCAAAATAGTGTTACTACTGTCTGGGCATCTGAGGACCAAACACTGTGGCATGTTGGGTAAAATTGCCTCCTTATCCCATGTAAGGCTCCAGTTCCTGTCCTAGCTAGCTTCCTGCTAGTGGGCCTGGAACAGTAACAGAGGGCTCCTCCAACTGTGTAGCAGACCCAGAAGAAACTCCTGATTCCTGGCTTCAGGGCAGCCCACCTCTGGTCCTTGAGGCCATTTGGAGGGTGGAACAGGGGATGGAAGATCTCTATCTCTCTTCCTGTCTCTCTCCCTCTGTCTCTCTCTTTAACTATGCCTTTCAAATAAATAAACATTTTTTTAAAAAAAAATTGCAATCTAGGTTTCCAAAGGTTGTTTTGAGAATCTTGTACATGAATCAAATAAAGCCCCAGAAAACTTCTTAGGGTATAATACCTGCTACATTAATATTTGCTGTTAATTAATATTATCCATCACTAGTAATTGATACTGTTAAGTAGTATTGCTGTCAGTTACTCAATATTGCTTTCTAATTATTGAAATTGCATTGAGTTTGTAGATTACAATAGGAATGAATGACATATTTACGTATTAAAGTAAATAGTGGTATGTTTCTCCATTATTACTCTTATTTTTTGCCCTCAGAAGATTGTTTTGGAGTGGGTGGAAGCAGTTTTCTCACTGAAGTTGCTACATGATTTTTGAAGTTTATAAATATCATGCATATGGCTTTCCTTCCCATTTTGTGCGAGGTAATTCCCAGTCACATTCTCCGAGCATTTATGCTACTGTTGAACTATTTTTAGTATTTGTAGTCAGACTAGATCGTATATGTATAACCAATCTGATAACAAGCACCCTGGGAATATTTGGCATATGAGCTCACCACAGTCCAATGCAACATTTCACTGAAATGTTGACAGGCTTGTTCCCTTGTGTCAAGTCATTAAATTAAACTCCCATCTAGATTCTCAATTGGCGAGTTACCGGAACACTCCAAGAATATTCTTTGTCATTTCCTTCGGGTGCCCCTCAGAGTAATGAACTGAGGTTAATGAAGTTGCCATCTGAACTGAACAGCACATACGTCAACCTCTTCGTTTGGTGAACAACTTGCATGGTTCTGCTTTTACTGAGTACAGGAGGTGAAGATCACATATCAAGGTCAAACAGACCATGATCCTACAGGCATGTCAGGCCTTTCTTTTTACTGACTAGATTCGTGTTGCACAGCACCCTCTCTTCATTCGGATGGACTTGGAATAGCCCCAACAGAAGCTGATGATCAGAGGGTCTGCTGCCCGATTATCTTTTCAGACTTCTCCGTTCCCTTCATTTTTTTTCACTTTTATCTCTTATTTTTAGTTGATTATTAAATCTTACAACACTTAAAATAATAAAAACATCAAAAATTAACTACAAAATACATCAACCATATTATCTGCCAACTTAGTATTTATAGTTCATTGCTAAGCCTTGCTTCTTCTGAATGTGTGAATGAATTGTCCACAGTACCAATCCTCCCAATATGTGTTGTTGGATCCTGTTGCCACGTGCCTTTGATACATCATGTTTTGCCATTTGGTTGCTCCCTCCTGTCTGCTGAATCTAATTCTAATTATTGAATCTTGCTTCTCTGGATTTTACATTGGTTGCCATCACTCCACCCTGAGAATTTTTTTTACTATTTATACTCAGTCCTTTCAGAAGCTCATTTATTCTCATGACTTCAAATAATAACTCTAGAGGGCCTGGCATAATAGTCTAGTGACTTAAATCCTTGCATCGCATGTGATGGGATCCCATATGGGCATCAGTTCATGTCCTGGCTGCTCCACTTCCCATACACTTCCCTGCATGTGGCCTGGAAAAGCAGTAGAGGTTGGCTCAAAGCCTTGGGACCCTGCGTCCATATGGGAGACCCAGAGGAAGCTCCTGGCTCCTGGCTTCAGACTGGCTCAGCTCTGGTCATTGTGACCACTTGGGGAGTGACCCAGCAGATGGAAGATCTTACTCTCTGTATCTCCTTCTCTCTTTGTATATGCCTTTCCAATAAAAGTAAATCTTCAAGAAAGAAATAGTAGGCCTAGAGCTCCATTATCTGATAATTGCCAACTAAGTAATAAGCGGCAATAACCACACTGAATAGAGTATTGGATATTGAACTATAGATTTTATGTGATTTTAAGGCTTTTTTTTCATTTCCTTGACAGGCAGAGAGAGTCACCTATCTTAGCTGGTGGTTGCCTACCTAAATGCTCACAAGTGCCAGGGATGAACCAGGACAAAGCCAGTGTCCTAAAACAGCTGGGCCTGTCATGTGCATGACACGGACTCAAGTACCTGAGCCAGTGCCTGCTGCCTCCCAGAGTCTGCTCCAGCAGAAAGTTGCAGTTGGAAGCAGAGCGAGGATTTCAGTGCAAACACTCCAGGAAGGAATATGGGCATCCCAAATAGCATCTTAACTGCCTCAGTAGAAACCTACCCCTTAACTGCATATTTTTAAACATTTTGGTGTCAACACCTAATAAGATAGTGAACATTTATTGTCGACCAACACAGAAGAAGTCATTCAAAGGGTGACGTCTCTTTTAGTGACCACAGAAGGGTGCAGGGAAGGAGTCAAGAGTCCAGCGTCTGCAAGGAGGGGACTTTGTGAGCCCCTCCCACTGTGACATGTGATCCTGAAGGCTTGTGACCCGCAAGTATGGAGAAGTAAGCCAGTCCACAAAATGTCTTGCAGCCTGTCTGCATACCATCTAAATGACTCCATATTTAGTTTTGAGGTTGGTGATGGTAGTCTATGTTCACCAAAATTCATGTACTTTAACTTTATCATACAGTGTTACACATTACAGAGGGAGGGAGGGTGGGAAGAATAGGAAAAAGAGGGAGACAGAGACAGAGAACAAGCTCTCATCCCCTGCTTCACTCCCCAGATCCCTATAGATGATTACGACAAACCCAGAAGCCAGGAATTCAGTCCATGTCTACTAACAGTGGGTGACAGGAATCCAATCACCTGAGCCATCAACGTTGCCTGCCAGGGTCTATATTAGCAGGATGTTATAATCGGGCTGGAGCTGGATATCAGATTCAGGAGCTCTTACATGGGGCATGGGTGTGCTAATGGGCGGCAAAGGAAGCACCGATGCAAACGGCCATCCCAATGGTTCAACATAGTGATGCTGGGCTGTGGGCTCCCTTTTCTCCTTCCAACTTCTGGCATGCTATGAAGCAATACACGGCCCTGATTCTAGGCTTTGAACCTCCGAACTGTGAACCAGACTAAACCAGACTAAACCCCTCTTTGTAAATTCCCCAGTCTCATGTATTCTGTGACAGCAACAGAAAACAGATGACAACAAGAAAGTCTTCTAGCTGGAGCCCTGGCTTCTGGGGTCTTGCTCTTGGCCCCTACTATTTGTTGAGACTGTCACTCAACAGCTCCTTCTCAGAAGTTGCCTGCTTCAAGGGGAGGCACCCCTTCCTCTTTGGCTTCTTCGTTCTTATCATGCCATGACAAAAGTGACACCTGCTCATTAGTGGGGCTCTTGACCTTTCCCACTCCAGGGGAAGGCAAGACCAACTCCTGCTACCTGGAAAAATACTTCTATGAGCACTTGACCTTTTGCTCTTGAATGAATGTAACTATTTTTGGTAGGAGATCAATGATGCTTCTTCCTCTTCTATCTTCCTTACTGTCTCCTGAGATAAGTTCCAGTACCCTCCCATATCCATGAAGAAAAGGAACAGAGGCACTAGACAGAGCACCCAACTCTGCACAGTGGGCCTTGTCCTTCTCACACCTTGAGGGAAGGGATACTTCTCATGAGAAGGATCCATACAGAGAAGCTCCTGGGAACAGGGCTGCCCAGAATTGAAGGAGCAGATGGGCCAGTGTTCTCAGAGATCCCCTCAATAACAGATAACACAGGGAAAGCAGCTGCTGTTGCATGGAAGGGAGAGTTGGCAAGACCAGGGTGATGAAGGCAGTAAGTTTGGAAACAGGGCCTGGTTGGGCCTCGTTTCTCATTTCTGCCCTCAGGAAGGGTTGGCATGTGTGTCTGGAAGCAACACAGATGTATTTCCCATTGTTGTAGAAATCACAGACAGTACGGGAAGCCCACTGTAGCAGAGCACACGCAGCAGAGGACCACCTCGGCTTGCTTCTCTCATCCCCTTCTGCTTAAAGCCCACCAGCAAGCCTGCTTGGCTCTATCTGAAAACACGCCCAGAGCTCCCTGTTTCTCCTAGCTCTGCTAGGTCTTCCCTCAAACCTCACTTGCTTAGTAAGATGTTCCCTAACGCCCTATGGAACGTGTAGTCTCTACCCCCAGCCCACCGGGGTCTCTCTGCTGCCTCATACTGCATAGCATGAACATGGTATGTGTGTGAGATGCTCGTATGTTTCCTGTCGAAACCCCACCTACACACATGCACTACCTATACACAACACACGAAAGCAAGCATTGTGTTCACTGGTGAATCCCTAACGACCTAGAAAATTCAGTTCTTTCTTTTTTAAGTGTATGGAACATAAAGATCTTAGAAATACGGGAAAAACCACCAGAACCAGTCTCTTAAAGATTTGCTACCATAGCTACAATCAACAGTATGAGCATTTATTACCTGAATAATATTTCCATAATAATTTTAAGGCTGCCACTTAAAAGAAACTAAGTACCTTTATTTAAGGTAATAGTCTTGGACATCCGTAACAAATCCCATGAAAATCTCATTTGCATGTTCAAAAGAATAATCAGAAATTTTATCTCATCACAAATTAATAGAAATAAAACTATGTCAGTGCTAGCATTTTGGTCTGGTGGGTAAAACCAGCACCTGAAATCCAGCATCCTGTGTGGTCACTAATTCGTGTCTCAACTGCTCCCCTTCTAATGCAGCTCCCTGCTAATGGCCTGGGAAAGCAGTGGGATGTGGCCTGAGTGTCCATGTCCCTATCACCCACTGGGAGAACTGGAAGAGGCTACTGTCTCCTGTTTGCAGCCTGGTTAGCCCTGGCTTTGTGGCCATGTAGGAAGTGAACTAATAAGCCAAATATATATTGGATCCCACTCTCTGTCTCTCTCTTGCTGTCCCTTTCAAAAAGAGAAAAAGATTGTGTATCAATTGTGCAACTTAGGCCAAATTTAGAAAAGCAAAAGACTATCCTGAAGCTCTGTTAAACTGTGAAACAGAACACATAAAAACATTGCTGTGTTAACAAACCTTGTGGGCTTTGGAATTGAAGACCCTTTAGCTGCACCTGCCGAGACTTGAGCCATGTGAGTACACAAGCAGCATGGCCACCAGTGCAGTCCTGCATTCAGATCCAGCACCAGTCATTTAAAATGACCCAGTGAGCCCAGGATTTCCTTCTTTATACTTGGCCCTCTCATGATCTCTCCTGCCTCAGAAAATGACACCATCATCTCCCCCACTTGTCTAAGTCATGGATAAGGGAACATTCATCATTTACCTCATGGACTGACGTCAAGTTAGTCCTGAATTCTATTCCTTACCATTGTCCTGTCCTTCTCGAGCCTGACGACCCATGTTTCCTTGCTTCTAGCCTTCCACTGTTGATTTTTTCTTCCTGGTGGAACCAGAATGACCTTGTAAAAACAGATTGCTTTTTCCCTTTGTTGAACCCCACCAATGGCTTGCCACGTAGCACCTAGGACAATATTCACCCTCTTTTGTGGCTTGGAGGTCTGGATGCATAGCTCTCACCTCTGCTTCTGGCTTTGTCTTCCATGTCCTTCCTCTCATTCTTGCCTGAACATGGCTTCCCCTCCCCTCTTTGTGGAACAAGGAGCCTCATTTCCACTTGTGTGCTTGCTGGAGTTTTTTGTTTGGTTTTTGCTAAGAGTACCCTGACCCTTTTTGCTTTCACGTCTGTCTCCTTTGATCTAGTAAGTCTTAGCTCCAGTGTTCGATGTTTACAGGCAATTTTCCTGCTTACCCGAGCTAATACAGTCAGCCTCTTCCTGTCAGTCGTCTTCCAGGACCATCATATTGGCTTTGTTTTGGTCATCGTATCTATTACTTTACAAAATCACCTTAGCATGGCGTTGTATGATTTGTCTTCGCTTGTCTAATGTTAGTGTTCTGGGGCTGGAAATCTTGATTGATTTAATGTCTGCACTACTACTGTCTTATGGTTGGCACCAAGTAAATACCAATTAAGCAATGAAACCCTAAAAGCATTTTTTCAGACTTTATTATGCTGTGTGTGTGTTTTTTAATGTTTATTTCTATCCAGTCATTTTAAAAAATTGTATTGGGTGATTCAGGAAATTTTAGCTTTGATTAATTCCATAATTTATCTTCTGTCTCAGTGATTGTTTCTATTTCCCACCCATGAAATCTCTGACTTCATAGATATGCTCCTATGTGTGCTTCTAAAAGCCTTTACCTCTAGGTATTTGGTCCATTTCAACTTGATCTTATTTATTTATTTCCACTTTCTATTTGGAATACAGTGAAAGAGGGAAGGGGAGAGAGATCATACCCTTGATGGTTTACTCCTCAATGCATTTAAATGCCAGGACTGTGCTAGGCCAAAACCAGGATTTTGGAATTAAGTCTGGATCTTACACATGAGTAGCAGGTACCCAAGTGCTTGGATCATTATCTGCATTGGCAGGAAGGCGCACGTCAAAACAGGAAACTGAACTCAAAGTGGATTTGCTAGGATGCAAAAACAGGCACTCTAACATGAGCTGAGAGTGTTACACATACTGCAGCTACACCGCACACCTGAACACCTGCCTCTCAAAGCAATGTCAGGTGGCATTTAAAGATGTTACTACGCATTGCTTTCCATGCGAATGGGTAGTTGGAACACTGAAGAATTCCACTCTCCCCATTGAACCACTTTTGTCAAAATGCAATAAACTTTTAAATAAGGATCTGTTTCAAATTTTGTATTTTGTCCCATTGATCTATTTATCCTTATGCTAATATCGCATTTAATGTTAGTTACTGTAGCTTAATAGTTAGCTTGAAGGTTGTAATTTCTCCAATTTTTTCCATGCTCATTTTATATCTGTTCTTTGTGTTTTCACATACGTTCAAATATCAGCTTATCAATTTCTATACAAAAGCCTTGTTGTAAAGATAATTAAGATCATGTTGAATGTACAGCTAATCATGGGAAGAATAGGCATCTTCATACTATTCAGCTGCTTAATATGTGGGTTAGGGAGTTTCTCCATTAGGTGTTTTAAAATGCATCTCTTTCAAGAAGCTATGGAGGAGCTTTTGAATGAAAAGTCCAAAACCTAACTCACGTGAGACATACATATTTGTGTAGCCTTCAGACAAACCAAACCCCAAAATAGACTAATTGACAGTCCCAATGAGAGTATTCTTAGAATTAATTTGATAGCCATTATGCATGTTTAGACAATTTCCCAACAGGATTGTGTGAGTATTTTCTGAGTGAGATTGGGTGAGATGTAGAACCTTGACTACAATTGTCTAAAAAGAAAGAAAAGTACATTTTTATCTCCTGAGGAAAGAAACACTTCTTTCAAAAGCTATCAGTTCCTTGAATGTGGGATTTTAACATCACACACCTTGTCTAAGGAAATTGAAAGTGTGTGCTTAAAATACTTTTGAGCTGTGATGAGTAGTTATAACTTGAAGAAGCACTGCCAAGAGCCCAATTGCCTAACATCCAAGCACTTATGGGGTAAACTCACCAAGACTGGCTCCCTACGTATGCCTTATCTCCAATTGCTGTCTGCCTGACATTGGGTGTTGGTTTAGTGGTCACTTAGTTTCCTGTCTTTGTTCATGCGTTTTTTCTTTCTCCTGACTAGAATCTTCTTGATCCCTTATATGATCTCTATCCTCCAGTAGATTCCTATGGTTATTTATTTTTTGAGAGTCAGAGACCTCCCATCCATTGATTCCTTCCCTAGAGTCCACGGCAGCCCACTGCTGGGCCGGTCAAACCGAAGAGCTGAGAATTCAGTCTGACTGCCCATGGGGTGCTGGGGCCTGATGACTGCTGCCTGTCAGGGTGCACATGGGTAAGGAGCTGAAATAAATAACAGGGTTAGAACTCAGGCCTGCATAGTCTGGCAGGATATGTGGCTGTTTCAGATGGTGTCTTAACCAGCAGGCCAGACACTAGCAGGAGGTGTATCGGAAAACTCCAGTCTACGCTTCCATCCTCCAATAAACAACTTTTCATCCTTGTGCTTCACCCAACCCGCATGTCTCCCTCCCTTGGCTGTGTGTGGAAGTCTGTCTGTGCTGTTTGCCAATTGTATTTTTCTCAATGTATTTTATCTGTTTATTTCTCCCCTATAAGGTGATGAAGGACAAACTTTTAATCTACCATTCTATGTTTATCTCTTATTTCTGCAGTGGCATATAATAGATAATCACTAAGTGGTGTTTTTTTTTTTACTAGACTTAGTGGAGATAATATTTGAAACTCTGAAAGTGAAATCTCCAAGAGAAATGTGTTGTAATTTTCATACTTTTATCTAAGAGGTCAGACTAAATTCACAGGAAAATGTTTAAAAGCTGGTTGCTCTCATGTTCTTTCTGAACAAATAGCCTGAATATATTCCATTTTCTTTATCTATTCACTCTCTTGGTTTTCAAGTAATAAATATCCATTTGAAATGGAGTGACTGCTTAAACTAATGTAAATATTAAATCAAACCACATGGAATCAGTTTTGTGGCAATTTCTGTGGTTCAACCTAAGGAGTGAGGATTGAGAGCTAAGCTGTTTTTCCACTGTTCACAAAGTCTGTGTTTCTTAGCGTTAGTAACTTTCCCAGCTGGTAAGGCAGCCACATACATTTTGTCAGGCGGTTGCTTAGGTTGAGCTGGGGAACAGGCACATCAGTCATTGCAGTCTGCAGATAAGTGAACATGTTACTAATTCCATGCTCACTCCCAGCTCGCTAGCCCGTGGCTCTCTGAGAGCTAAAATCATGTAACATCATTAAAATGTTCATTTGTACCTGTATGCCCATTCCACAATTGAATTTTCAAGTAGTTGATTACATTTCTCTCTGTGGATTCAGGAAACCATTAGTCTCACATTATCTAATTTATTAAACATATTTTGGTCCTTACAGCGTCTTCATTAGTCATCCCTAAACTCACTTAGCACAAATAAATAAGATGATGTTTGATGGTAATGAACGTCACTCCCCAGAGGAAGACCGACCCAGGAGTGCAGGCACAGTGGGAAACCCAGAGCAGTCCTCCTGGTGGGTGCAACAGTTCTTAGCTGAAGAATCTACCTGCTGTGAATTGGAATGTTGGTGTCAAGATGAATTTTAGCGCTAATGTGAATGCTTCTGTTAATTGTTTTCTTGCTCCTGATTCCTTAGTTTCCTTTAACTTTTAAACTTAAAAGATTCTTTGAAACTAAGTGAGCTGAAGATCTTTTAAAAACAAGAAACACATTTAGATGCGGGTGTACAGAAACTGCCCTGTGAAGAAAAATTCCAGATTTGTGACTCTATTTGCATTGCCACCAACACAGGATTCTTGTTCATGCTCGCTATGTGACGAATAGCAGCGTTAGAAATGGAGTGCTTCACAGCCTCGTTATGTGTGTGCTCTGGTTCTTGTTAGTATATTTGTAATGTGAGGCAATGGTTACAAGAGCTTCTGGGGTTTGTTTGTTTGTTTGTTTCCGCTTTTTTTCTTTTTTACAAAGCTGATATCTTAATGAATTTTGACTATCGCTGACCTCGTTTAAAGTAATCAAAATACTTTAAAAAAGTTAAAGGTGCTATGGTGCCACTATGCTCCAGGAAGAAATTGAGATGTGATCAACACACAAATTATTTATTAAGGAGTTCTGTAGGGCTCAGACCTTGCCACTTTAAACATCCAAACCTGTAACAGCATTGGCTGCAAAAACACAATGGAAAACAGTAAGATGGTGACATTCAGTGTATTTTAAAACACAGAAAATGACACATGTTAGAATTAGCCTATTCTCAGACAGGTCGTGTTTGGTGATAAAACCTGCTCCTTTGGTAATGCACTGTGTGAGTCACTTCCTTTAGTTATTCAGCAAGCACTGCCCTGGTGGCTCCCATAGCATTCTTCTGGTTTTGGTAATGCAAACTTGTACCTTCTTGATGTTCCTGGATGCCTCTTTGCAGCATTCAGTGTGTTTTCCTTGGGGGATTCAGCCAAAGTTTGACCACTGCACACAGCATCTGTGAGCTCACTGTTATGCTGTTGCCCTGTGTGCTGTTCAGTGTCTACACAGCACGGAGCTTATGCAGATTTTGTTTCTGCGTGGCACACAGGCCCTCCCCCAAGAAGGATGTGCTAGGGCTTATGGCCCATTGCCACACAGAAAAACCAGATGAGGGTGGAGAGAGTAATGGATGCCCATTCCATGTCACTCTCCAATTTGTAATGAAAAAGTGGAAAACCCTGGCTTGGGCCATGGGCCTATGTCCCCTCTCCGGCTCTGCTATCTTCCAAGCTTCTCCAGGGGCTGCAGGTCCGAGGGCTCTGTTCAGTATGTTTGTGGAACTGGACTGGTATTTCTTTCTGAGCCCTCAATGTGCTTACCATTGGGCTTATTTAGCTTGAAAATCAGTGTTACCAACTGTTTGAATCCAAGAAAGGACCTTTGAGACCATAAACCGGTTCCCTTGCTTTACAAAGAAACTGTGGCTAGGACAAGAATGAGCATTTGAGTTCCCATCAGGAGTGCTTCTCACTGCAATACACCTCACTTTGTGTGTCCTGGCAGCAACATGTCCATCACAGCTGGGTCCCCAAAAAAGGTCTGATCGCTTTTTGGGTCTCATGAAATATGTGCTGAGCAAACTTTCGTTTACCATATCCGTCTGCTTGGGCTTCGGCACTTACAGGGTTTGCTAGACTGTGTTGTGTATAAGTACAACTTGTCATATAAGCCTTCCTGTAGTGCATAGAGTAGCTTCAAGTTCAACTTTAAATGCGCAATATATACATGCAATATTTGTAGAGGTACGTTACTGAATAGTGCATTACTTAGTATACGTTGTGTTTTTTGTTACAGGTAGAGGAAGTGATCGCATGTGTTCGGCCAGCATCCAAGTCTGTGAAAGCTACTTCAGACAGTAGCAAGGAGCAAGGAAACCAGAGGTGCGCCCTCCTCAGGCTGACTCTTTGTAGTCATTTCTTAGAGTGCAGCTTCCAAAATTTTTTAAAGTTTAAAAAATGATTCATAGCATGAATGTTCATGTTTGTAACCAGAGCCTCAGGCATTTATTTGCTTCGTAAGGCTTGTGATGCCTGGAAAACAAATCTGTGCACACACAGGTCCCAGCTTCTTGGGGTTGTAGTAATAAGACTGATAATGTCGACGCCAGCGAGTGCTGATACTTGCCAAATGCTTGCTCTGTTGGCAGGCACCACTCTGCGTGCCTTACCCAGACAAGACATGTAATCTTCACAGTCTATCCTCACTTTGCAGATGGGAAAACTAAGGGCCAGAGGAACTTGGTGTCCCGAAGGTCATGCGGCCTTGACGCGTCGGGACCCTTGGTCTCAGCTGCCTCTCTTCTGTGATCTGTGATTCCCAACAGAACTCTCACTCTTTGAAGGGTGTATTTAACCTATTCTCTATACCCCTTGGCGTCCTGAAGCCTCTCTCTGATTGCTAAGTGACAGTTGGCTGTGCTTCCTAATACCCCCTGGACAAAGCCCATCTCCCTGACATCCCTGGAACTCTTTTTTCACAAAGCTCTTCTAATTCTCAGCTCTTCTCTAGAACGAGATCCCAACTCTTTCCACTGTCCCTCTACTTACAATTTCCAGATGGTAAGTTCTATTTTGAACTAAGGCAAGCTATCTTTGTGACACAAATGTATATGCTAGAATTAGAAGCATAAAAATACCTGAGCTAGAACTATCTTTGTGTCTTCATAATAAAGCAGTTATGTATTTGTATTGCCAAAGACAACTGCTGAAATTTTACTGAGTTTTTTTTTTTTTTAACATGAGGTTTGTTTGAACAACAGGTACAAAATTGAATTCCAACTGAAAAGTATGTTACTGTTTTTAACCTTGGAAATCCGCTTATCTTTCCAAGCTCGATTTCCATTGCAGATACAAGATACAAGGCTATTGAGACTATCATGAATATTCACGGTTGTAATTAACCCCCAGCAGCATCAACACATGTAAAGAATCTGAATCTAATTTGTGCGGCATCAGAGGGACGGGGAGGCAAATCCTTGCCAACAGTTTGGAGCTGGTTCTCAGACCCCAGGAAAACTATCAGTACCGTGATTACACTTGAGAATTCAAGACATCTTAGCACAGTTCTTCACAGCAGTGTTTTTCAAAGGCCTCCTCTCTCATCTTGGTAACTGAGGAGTGGTCCCTGCACAGCCCCACACAGAACACGTATGTGAAGGTCGATTGTTCCGCTCATTGTGCACAGCGACGAGCTAACCGGACAGCTGTAGATGGAAGCTGTACGTGAAGGACTGAGGGTGAGCAGGGGTGCTGGTTTGAGGGGTAGAAGGGCAGATGTGATATCCCTTCTACCACTATCTCAGCCACACTGGTCCCTTTCTCATGTCATAGAGTCAGAGTGAGGGGTGCGGAGGGGGAGGAAACACAGGGTGGGACGCTCTTCCTCAGGACTGAAGGACCCACTCCGGTGACTCACTGTGGTGATCCTGTGGTGCTGTGGCACAAAGGAAGATGTACACCTCCCTCACAGTCACAGGTGGCTTGTGAGCACCGACCACTGTGCACAGTCCGATTTTGTTCCCAACGCTGCATAACAGGACTGCTATTTCTGAGTTATTTCTGAAGGCCAGAGATATTGGAGTTGCCAAGAGCATGGAAGTGACAAGTAGTGGCATCAGGATTAGAAAAATTTGGGCTCCCCTCCTTCTTCTGTTCATGGAATCATTTGGTGAGCAGAGCTTTAAAGTAACCAAAATCATTATGCTTCCTTTTAATGAATAATGTCTTGTCCTACAAATCTCCCTATTCTGAGATCGTAGATGCAGTCCCTTTTGGGTTTGCCTTTCACATTTTAGGGTGAAATCCATCAGAAATGCATTTTGGTTTAAGGTGTGGTCACTTAGTATTTTTTCCAGTGTGAGCTCCCAGCTTTCCCAGGATCTCTTATTCAAAAGTTGATCTTTTCTGTACTTGCCATCAAGGCCATCCCTGCCACAGATCAAGTCCACTTGTGTCCATGTCTGTTTCTGGATTCTATAGCATTCAACTTTCTTTAGAGTAAGCCTGGTTAGAAAGTCTTCCAGCCAGGGCTTGAATAATTTGAATATTCTTGTTCCTTCATACTTCCATATATATGTTGGACTCAGCTTGCCACATTTCACAGCAGCATGTAGTGGACTTATATTTGGAATTAGATATATAGATTTGGAGTGAGAAAAACCATGGTAGTTCGTATCTTTTGTTGCTCACATTTATTTGATGTCTGTCAATTTTATAATTTTTCTCATTGTTCATTACTTTTTATAGTTTTGACATCTTTGATGCATTATAAATATATTTTAATATTGTTACTACTTTATAGATTTACAGTTTGGTGTAATAAAGTACACATAACATCAAATTAAGCATTGCAAGCTTTGCAAATGCAAGCAGTTCTGTAGCATTTGGTGTTGTCATAATGTTTTGTAATCGTATCATTCAGTTTTGTGTTTGACTTGTACTTAGCAACCTTGTTCATCAGTTCTATTATTTTATTAATTTACCTTGGATTCTTTCAAGTTGTCTGTATATTTGCCAAAAATGATAGCTTCTTTCTTTTCAATCCATATTTGCTTTTCTTTTTTGTGCTTTATTGCACAGGGGAAGGCTCCAATATATAGTTAACCCAGGAGTGGTGGCAGGTGTCTTTGTCTTATTGACTGCCCCAAGATGAAAACATTTCATTGTTTTCCTATTGGTCAAAAGATCTTATTTAAGCATAGTGAATGCATTTTAGAATTCATGGTTTCCTACTCCAATATCTGAAATTGTTACCATTTCTGTTCTTACTACTTCTGTTGTTGATGGTCATGATGAACTGCCTTTTGGAGTCCGTCAAGGTGCAGTGCAGCTGGAATACCTAGAGGAGACTTCGTCCACCCTGAAACACCTTCCCCAGGCCTTGAAGGGCCAGTTCCCTAGATTCCAGGCGTGGCTTTTCCACTGCTGCCTCTCGCTAGTAAGAAACCCAGTACACGTGACGCGTGGTGTGTACAGGTTCTTGCTCCCCAGATTCGAGGAAGTTGGTAACCACGCAGGGAGACAGACCACACTGAACCTGAGTCGTGCTGCGTTGCCATAGAAAGTAGCGTGAAGGTTCTCACAGTTCTAGGAGGCCTTTACCGAGGAATATTAGCACATTCTATGGAACAGACCCCTAGGAACGCTGCCAGTTCAGGAGCTATGCCACCAACATTCATGGCTTCCAAGCCCCAGATGCTGTAAATGTGGCAGCATGTGGAAGCAGAAGAGCCCTCCTCTGCCCTTCTAAAGCTCCTTTCCTTGATGCCCTGAGGAGCGGGACAGCGAGGAATTACTGATTCACCTTGGAGCATTTTATTCACTTACTTGGAAGTCAGAATGACATAGATAAAAGGACAGACACACACCCCTTCTATTTGATGATTCATTCCCCTAGTAGCCTAGCAACTGAGAAACTTCATGTGGTTCGCTCAGGTAGGCAGCTGCAAGCTGAGCTCCCAGGCCGTCCTCCATTGCTTCTCAGGGCCTGAAGTGGGACTCTGCAGCAGAAGCACAGGGTAGTTAGGTCTTGAACCAGGTGCTCTGCTGACAGGCAATGCACGTGTCCCAGTGGCGGCTGCATCACAGTGTCCTGCCCTTTCTACCTCTGAGGAGTGCAGAGTATCCTATGTTCTGCTCATCTAACAGGCTTTGACCTCTGTCCTCGAGTTCCGTACAGTCAGCAAGACCAGGGCACCACCTCAAGTCAGCAAATACCCTGAGGATGCAGACAGCTTCAGAGTCCTGACCTCACTCCTCATGATCCTATCAGACTTTTCATGTCTCAAGGACTTCCTAGTATTTTTAAATTTTATTTTTATAAAGATTTATTTATTTGTATTTGAAAAGCAGAGTTACACCGAAAGCTTTTACGCACTGATTCACTCCCCAAATGGCCACAATGACAGGAGATGAGCTGATCTGAAGCCAGGAGCCAGGAGTTCTTCCAGGTCTCCCACGTGGGTGCAGGGACACGAGGACTTGAGCCATCCTGTACTACTTTCCCAGGGCATAAGCATGGAGCTGGATGGGAAGTAAAGTATCTGGGATAGAAGAAAGTGCCAGTATGTGCTGACCCCACAGGGAGAGGCTTAGCCTGTAAAGCCATGACTTCAACCCCAAGAACTCTCAAGTGTTAAACAGGGAATTTGGTCCAAATGTCTTAGCCTACCATGTTACAGGGCAGAAATGAGCAGAAGTTGTTTCTTTTAAGTTCTTTTTTAAAAAATTCATTCATTTTTTACTGGAGAAGCAGGTTTGTAGGGAGAGAAAGAGAGGGGGAAGAGAGAGATTGAGAGAGAGTCCATCTGCAGGTTCACTGCTCAGATGGCTTCAATGGTTCAAGATAAGCACGTCTGAAACTAGGAGCCAGGAGCTTCCTCTAGGTCTTCCATGTGGGTACAAAGGCCAAGGACATGAGCTATCTTCTGTTGCCTTCCCAGGCCAAATGCAGAGAGCTGGATCAGAAGTAGAACAGCTGGCATTCAAACTGGTTCCTATATAGGATGCTAATACTGCAGATGGAGGACTGATATGCTAAGCGATAGTGGTAACCCCAAGAACATTCTAGTGTTAAGTGGAGAATTAGTCTAAATAGTTAGCCTACCATGTTAGGGGCTGGGGAGAGAGATGTTTCAAGTTCTTCAATAGAAGGAATCAATGATGTGCTTTACACTAGTGATTGAATTTAAGTGTGTTGTCTATTTTTCCTTGGTGATGAGTATGTTCCTTGTGCTTCAAACCAGGATGTATGAGGAAATAAAGGGCCAGTTCTGCCAGTCGGGTGGTGGGAAAGCAGTGCCGAGTGTCCACGCTTTGGGCCTTGGGCGCGCAGCAGGAACATCGGGACAAAGGCCAATCCCCTTGGTTGTGGGGTTGCCCGATGTCCCCAAGAGACCCAGGCTTAGGGGCCCTCTGTTTCTTACCCCCTGGGAGTCCTGAGTAAGTGCATTCCTCCGCTGTGAATTAGCCGATTCCGCACCGAGCTGAGGTGGATGAGCTGCCTGTGAGCGTGTGCTGGCCGTGTTCGCTGCTGCTTACCGCAAACAGCCGTGACGGCCCGAGAGGGAGCCTGGGATTGAGCAAGTCTGTTCTTTCTCAGAGCCAAGGACAACTTAATTACAGTTGATGGATTTAGATAGTCACTTAATTGAGAAATAGACATCACAGCCTTTTAAATAAAAACATAATAATTAAAAGTCGAGCTTTACTTAATAAGGACTGCCAGGCACATCCTTCAGGATTCTAACTTCCTGTATTGGGAAATATATTCCAAAGTAGGATGTGCCATGCTATAGCAGCGGCCTTCATCATTTGTGTTAGTACTGGACAATAACTGTTCCAGGTGATAACCATGATTATAAAGCTCCATCACAAGTGGCCAAGTTCATTTAATTTATTTTTTAAAACATTTATTTATTTTTATTGGAAAATCAGATATACAGAGAGGAGGAGAGACAGAGAGGAAAATCTTCCATCTGTTCATTCACTCCCCAAGCGGCTACAATGGCCAGAGCTGCACTGATCTGAAGCCAGGAGCCCAGGGCCTCCTCTGGGTCTCCTAGGCAGGTGCAGAATCTCAAGGCCTCAGACCGTCCTTGGCTGCTTTCCCAGGCCACAAGCAGGGAGCTGGATGAGATGTGGGGCCACTGGGACACGAACCAGTGCCCATATGGGATATCCTGGCACATGCAAGGCAAGGACTTTATCCACTAGGCTACCTCACCGGGCCCACAAGATTCATTTTTAAGCTCTGTAAAGCTTCTGCCTTGGTTAAGAATTCCTGATTCCCGGGCTGATGTTGGCATTCCTGTGTCTTTGTTCCCATAGGTACAGGACACGCAGACAGGCCTTGCAGAAGGTGGTGTTGAGCTGTTGGTAATGGAATCCCTAAGGAAGACTAGGAAAATAGCATTCTTGTTCACCCCAATAACAGTTAGCCTGGAAGTGGTTGTCATCTACCTCTAGGGCCCCACTGAGCGTCTTTCTCATCCTTCTGGCTTTTCCTTCAGCATCCCTGGTGACCCACAGGGCTTCACCAGCGGGAAGGACGGCCGTGGACTGGCCAGCTCATGGTGACCCACAGGGCTTCAGCCGGCAGGAAGGACGGCTGTGGAGTGGCCAGCTCATGCCTGGACTTTGTTATGATGGAGGATGAGGAGGTTCTGGTGACAGATACAGTCAGTGACTTCCTGAAATTTTCAGGGAAACCCCAATGCACAAGGGCCTTATATGACACTTAAGAAATTTTATGAGAAAATGGGATTTAAAGATAAGTTGATTTTGACAGAAAACTTTTTTGTTTAAACCTGTATCCGATTTGTCCTAAGGCACATTTCTTGTGAACCTCTTGAGGCTGGCTTGTAAGTGACAGAAGGAGGCAGGAAGGTCGTGAGGAGAACTCTGTGGGCATTTCTGCCTACCAGGGGAGGGAGTGTGCACAGGCTCTGGAGGCTGGGAGAGGCCAGGTCGCCAACTGTCCCGGCTATAGAAGGCAAGCAGGCTCGCCATTGGCTTGGGTCAGCAAAGCCATCATGGGACCTGGCACCCGTGGAACTGTATTCAAAGAGAAAAATAACTATGCATGAATTGTAATTGCATTTGTACAACAATGAACACCTTTTGTATTTTCCCAGAGCCTTTTTGAAGTACCTTCCTAGTGTGCAATGTTTGGGACCAATACATTGTCATTTCTTCCAACAGCAAGAGGATAGGTGTGCAGGGGCTGCAAGGTCAGAGACCCCCCTTAGCCAGGATCCCCTCATTGTTGCTTGAGGGTCGGGTGCGGGCAGTGAAGCAGGCAGGATCCTGGGGGGCTGGCATTTCCAGATGCCTTGTAGGACTCCTCCCCTGGGACTAGAATCTCACCCGGCCCGAGAGGAGGGCTGTTGCCAAGGCAGGGCAGGGAAAATCAGGTGCTGGAGAGGTGTGTGGCTGCTGCCCTGGCCTGGAAGCTGCCGTTTGTACAGCAAGGCAGCCTGAAGCTGCTCGGAGTCCTGAGCTTGGCTGCCTGGGGACGTGCCCTGCCCTGGAGGGCACTGCTGGGTGAGGAACACTCCCAGGCCCCAGAAGGTTCCAGATGCGCTTCAGGGCATGTCTCTCAATTTAATGGCTTAGCATTTTCATTTAAAACTATGTATCTATCTTCTACTTGTACCTGCAAAAATGTCCCATAAAGCAAAATAATTCATCAAGTTCTCATATGTCTGTATGATGTGAGGTAAGTCCTTTTTAAAAAATCATATGTATTTACTATCAGCCAAAGATGTTTGGGTTAAAATATAAAGTGAAAAAAAGCAGCTCATAAAACTATAAAACCTATTGTATTGTTTCTAAGCAACATATGTATTTCAAATAATGAAGAGCAAAAAAAAAAGGCAAGAAAAAACATCATGAAAACCACCCATCCTTGCTTCTTCTGGGTGCGAGCCTACACCTGCAACGGGGCTATTCACTGGAATTGACACCTGGCCCTGCTCTCCCCACATGAGCCCTGGTGAGGCACAGAGGAGTGCAAGGGAGCTTGAAGGTGCACTTCCAATAACGCTGTCTCCTGCTGGTCTCTGAATTCATCCAAACAGTTTGGTCAAAGTGTGCCCCCCGGGGCCTCTGTAAGGCGCTTGGGCTAAGTGCAGTAACAGCACTGGGTCCATTCTAGCATGTGCCCACCAAGGACAGAGGGGGCTTTCAGTGTGCTGTCTCCAGGACCCACAGCCAGTGCACACAGTAGGTCTTCAAGAAGCCCCAAGTTGCAGAAGGGTCAACGAATTGTGATAAGCCATGAAGAGTGACAGGAAGTGACGTTATCTGTGAAGAAAACCTGGCAGTTTGAACATAGGACACCCTGTTGCCTAATTATATTTCTATGACACTGAATATAATTAGCAGGTTGTTAAACAGCATTCCCTTACTTTAAAAAAAATGCCAGCTTTAACTTTCCTAAAAATAAATACCTTCTCCCACCCCAAGTTCTTGGTTATCCCCGAAGAGAAAAGACAGACGCAGTGCGTGAGGTGCCCCAGTGCTGAGCTTTGGGTTCTTGCCATGCACCTGCAGAGTCCGAGCTCCTGGCACTAGCTACCTCCCTCAGGCATGCCAGCTGACCTTCCTGGTGCTAGCTCTGGAAGATGCCCTCTCCCCTAGGACTGCACTCCTACCAGTGACCCCATTTCTCACTCGCTCTCTCTCTCACGCTCTGTCTCTCTCTCGCTCTCTTGCTCTCTCTCTCTCTCTCTCACACACACACACACACACACACACCCTGGGACCTCACTGAGCAGTACAGGCATTTTACCTTCCATCTGCATTTTCTTTCTAGAATGTTCTTCCCCCTCAAAACCCAGCAGTCCCTGTCCTCCCTCTGAGCTAGATGTCCAGCTTCCTTCACCCCACTGGCAGAGCCACTGAGATGCCCAAATGCGGGGACAGGCCATGTCCTTCCTTTAGGTTCCAAGCATTGGCCATGGCCCTGGACCATGAGAGGCAAGAACTGCCGAGCACTGAGCTGAAGAAACAGTGCATGCCCTCACACCGCCCTGTGCTCACTCACGCTGCTCAGCACTTACCAAATGCACTGCTCTCGGGCTTTACCTGTGTGAACCTGCTCTGAACCCATGTTTTAAAGATGAAAGCTGCATGGCACAGAGCAGTGGAATATCCTGCTGAAGACCTTCCTGGGTAGGAACCGGGATTCCCCCCTAACTGGATGCCCTCCTGCCTGGTGACTTCCACTAACAAAGTTCGCTTTTCTCATTTGCTGGGAGTGAGAGTAAAGAGGGCCTTGCTGTTGTTGGGCCACAACTGGCTTCAGAGTGAGTGCCAACTTGGACAACTTTTTGGGTCGACACCATCTTCTGTTTCAGATGTCAGCAAGATAGCAGCCACTTGCGCTCTGTGTGCAGTGTCCGGGAGTCTTCCTGCGATAGCTCAATGCAGCTCCCAGGCCGGCCCATTTCCCCGTGTGCACCTGGCTGACTGCCTCTCTCTGCCTCGATCTGAGTCAAAAGGAGGTGACATTGAGATCATCCGAGTGTTGGAGGATACCAGGGTGCAGCCTGGGGCTCAGCAAGGGCAGGGTGTTAGTCATTCCCAACAGGCCTCACTAGGAGGACTCCCAGGGCTCGGCACCTGGCTGCACTCATCACTCAGATTTCTTTCCACCAAAGCGCATGAGCAGAGGAAAAATCCAGCAAAAGCCAGGCCCAAGCTTCAGGGTCCTGTCCCCGTGGCGTCACATCGGAGCACTGTGCTTCCTCCTGTCAGTGTACAGTTCTGGCCGACAAGGAGGCTCCTTTGAGACTGCGTGCTCAGGGTTTTCCCTGCGTCTCACAGACACCCTGTGCCCTGCACATCCCAACCACACACCCTGCTCAGCGTGTTGCCCATGCACAATGCGAGCCACTGCGAGTTACCCTTTTAGAAGAGCTATGTTTATTGTGGCTGTGGGAAGCCTTACCTTACTGCAGCCCTTCCTGGAGCCTGTCTGTTCAGCACAGCCTTTCACTGCACATCCATCCCCGCCCACGTCCTTAGGATGCTGTGATTTCCTGGGCATTAATGATCTTCACACCCCTCTCCTCTTTGGGAAATGCGCACACCCACTCTGTGTCTTCCTTCAGCAGTGGGCATAGTTTATTGTGTCCAGTCTAGGTCTTCAAACTGTACTGCTTGATACTCTTGGTACATTTCACACTGTTCTTCAGCAGGTCTGTGTATGTTTGTGAAAATACTAAGAGTGGATTACAGAAAGGAGGAGCCAGGGTTGCAAAGACAATATAGTTCATGTTTTCCAAGAGAATAACACTCTTCACCTTTGAACAGAAGGAGCCTGCTGCGGGTTTTGGCAGAGGACAGGCTTGGAGCTCCTGGGTAAGACTGTGATTTTCTTTAGGTCTAAGATAATTTATGTGATTTTATTGCATCTCCCAATAGAAAAATAATCTATTTCTCATTTAATATTTATTCAGTGTTGCTGTATGACAAGGGTATAAGGTGTGAAAAACAAAAGCTTCACCTCAAAGATGCTAGACAAACAAACCAAGCTGAGATGCTTACCTGATGACCTGATAGGGTTTGTGTTGGTGTATGACCCCCTGCTATCAGATGTCACCGGAAACCCTGTCTGCTTGCACCGCCCGTGACAACCCTGCTGCTTACCACTGCGCTTAGTACAATAGGCGGCTAACATGTATCTGTTGAATGAGTTAATGAATGACGAATGGTGCCTTAATTTCAAAATAGTTGGGTAATTATGGAAACCACTGGGGGAACTCTGAAGGCGGAGAGATCATTGCGTCCTGCTCTTTATCTGCTGGCTCAGAACTGCCAGAAAGCCGCTCATGGACTTGGTCATGGACAGTTTTCTGCAAGACTGGGCATCACTGGCCCATTGGGATTCTTGTTGTTGTTTCGTGACTGGTAGCAGAAGCGGTTGGAGGGGGGAAGGTGTGGGCAGGAGCTGGTAATTGGAGGATACCCTTCTGCGCACCTGAACTTGTAGTCTAAATGCCCCCATTGCAGGTTGCATTGTGCGGATCATCCGGGTCCCAAAGCCTGGTTAGCGGGCATCAGGAGGAAGGCCTGCCTAGAGGAAGGCTCTTGTTAATCCTGGCTGCTGAATCCTTTTATTATCCAAACATATGCTAAACAGGCTGAATCTCCCTGCTGACCTCTCTTCCAGCTGCCTGTATCCTCCCACATCCTTGAAGCACTTTCTAACACTTTTTTTTTCTCTCTGTGGTTCACAATCTTGTTTCTACAAGGCTCAAAGCATTGGAATCCAGAGGCTGACTGTCTCCTGTTTATCCCTAAGCTGGGAGGATGGCACTCGTGTGTGTTTTCTGGAGAAATTACTGACTGGGCTGAATTGATTTGAAGCTGTTTAAATTATGCTTTTGATTTTAAATTTTTTTATTCTTCCAGGAGCAAGAACATTGAGAAGCTGGAAGTAGATCCCAGTAAACATTCCTTCCCTGACGTGACCACCATAGTTCAAGAGGAAAAGCATCCACCCAGAAGACTGAAATCCGAACCCCAAATCCAGGAAGACCCAGGCTTTGAAGATAACCCTGAAGTGCCTCCATTGATCTGAAACCTGAGTCGTACTGCCATTGGCCCTGACCCGCAGGCTGGTCTTGCTGGATGCTGTGTGAGTGTGTGTGCCCTCATCACTTCCTGGAGAAACACAGTTACTCATCACAGCTACTAGCCAGGTGTTCGTTACTTCAAACAGTGATATTCTTAAACACATTTAAAGTTAAAACACGTCGTTAAATATGCCTTAACTCATCCTTTGTCTATAAGAAAATGCTGGTCAGAGAAAATGCTCAATAAAATCATAGGATTGTAATAGAAATGTTGGTTATACATCACAGGTCTGCTTGCTTATGCAACAGGAGCAGTAGGTCGAGTTGTCGTTCCATGGCACATCTGCTTTCGCTGGTGCCGAGGCTTCAGGGAGAGATTCCCTGGAACATTATGTCTTCATCGACAGTCAAGGAATAATAGTTGACTCGTAGGTCTGTCTCCTGATAAAGTGTATATGGCAGCTGGTATAGTGTTAGCCATTCACTCGTAGTCCCTCCTCTTCCTCTTCTCCCTCCTCCTTCCTCTTTTACCTCAGTTACTCCCCCCTTCTCATCTTCACCTTTTCCCCTTTACCCAACTCTCCTCTAATTCCTTCTTCGTGTGTAGTTTGACCTTTTCTTCTTTATTTAGAATATTACTAATTCAGTATTCCACATATACTGTAAGAAAAATTGTTGTCACTCAGGACATAATATACCCATGTGTAAATCAGGCTTGCCCAAATATGCTTTCCAAAAATGCTTAGGGAGCAACTTCAAATGCTAGCAACTGTCTGTGCATCAGTGGGCTTAGATTCCCTCTGTTCCCTCCCTGAGGTCCCTGGGTGTGGTGCTCAGTCCCCAGCGTACCCCGATTGGGAAGTGGGGCCTGGTAGGAGTGGGCAATAGAGATACTGATCTCCAGCAGGAAGCTGTCCCTAGAGCAAGTGGCCACGAAAGCCTGAGCCCAATACCTTAGTCACTCATCGGCTTGCCGTTTCGAGTCCGATCCTTTCTACCCACAGGCTACTGTTGTCCTATGAAGGTATTCCACAGGAGACCGCATTAGAGGACAAATCAGTGCTCTGTCCCTGCCTGACATTGCACTGTGAGCCTGCAGCCCTCCGAGCTCACTATACCTCTTTCTGTTATAAAGCTAGCCTGCATTGGGTTTTAGTGTAGTAATAGAAAGCAACTAACATAAGTAGTATGTTTGGCAGGGTGGGGAGTATCCCAGTGTATAAAAGCTACCGTATGAGGGTGACAGTAGCTATAAGGGGACAGAGCTAGGGGAACGGCCTTAGGAGGGACTTTCTAAGCCAGTGTCTTTTTTTTTAAGCAAAGTTTCCGACAGAAAGCTCTGCTAAAATAAAAATGTATGTCAGGAAAACTGAGTCACAATAACTATGATGGCTGGAAGGAACTGCCAGTAGGAGTGCAGTTTGATACAGGGATGCCAGAGATGGCAGTGCGGTTGCAGAAGGAAGAGCTGGGGCAGCTCTGAGCCCACAGAGAGGCTGGAGCAGGAGCTTGGTCAGAGTCCATGGAAAGGCCCGTCAACATTCGCCACTCTGCCATGACAGCTGCCTCTTATTGGCTGCTACCCTTTGGGGCCCGTGGTCAAGCTTCTGCTAGGTGGGTTTGTGCCTAGCCTTAGCCAGAGCACTTAAAGGAGGGAAGACAGGTTTAGGGTAGAGTGGAGGAGAGCAAGGACAGGCTCTGTGGCCTGCATCCTTTGCTTCCTGGATCTGAAGACTGAACGTAGAACCTTCTGCTTTGGTTTTGCTTCCTGAGCATTGTGCAGGCTCCTGGTCACTCTCACATGGGAGCCACACGCAAGTGGGGATTCTTAGGAGAAAGTCCTAACCTTAGCTTGGTTGACATTCCTTCAACCTCGCCAGAGCTCGGCTGCTTCCACATAAAGTCAGAACACAATTACGATTTGCCTGATGCAATTATGCGGCAAATGACCAAAGGTGCATGGTTTGGAGCCCTACTTCCAATGTAATGGTATTTGGAGCTGGGGCCTGTGGGAGAAAATTAGGTTTAATTGAGGCCATGTGCATGCAGTCTTCAGAAAGATTTGTGTTCTGATGGAGGAAAGGACCTCAAGGAATGCTGTCTCGGCCACCTGAGAACACAGAAGGCAGCTGGAGTCTTCGTCAAGCAACTTGGGCAGCTGGCACTTGAACTTGTACTTGCTGCACGTAGAACCACACAGGGAATTTCTGGTGTCTGTCGCACAGTCTGTGCTACTTCTGCTGGCAGTCCAGGCTGGCTCAGTTGTTATTCCTGCCTGAGAAGATTGTGCACAGTCCCACGGAAGAGCTTTTCCAGACTCTTCCAGAGGTGCCATGCTCCATTTTGGTGTTGTGTGAATCAAATATTATGTTAATGAAGTTAATCATCATTAACATATCCTAGAAGGGCAAAAAGCAAAGAGGAAGTATTTGGGTAGAATTTGTAGTGAGATAGATGTTTATATGTGAATATGTGTAAATATACACATGTGTAGTCATATCAAATCCAGGAAGCAGTTCCGTCCCTGGCATAGTGTTGTAGCCAGACACAAGGTTGCACAGACAGCAACTGTTCTGGTGTCCCCTGCCACTACTCATTCCATGTTACCTTTCCCTCAGCATGTGACTCAGCTGATGGCAGCTCCTGGCCTAGTGTGTGACCCTGTCCTTGTCCTTACAGATTCTATGCCAATAACATGGCTTTCTGGTTGAATTATTTAGTTTTCTTTTTGCTATCATTATAGAACCCAGAAGCACAGAGAGATGCACAGAAAGCAGGCTGCGTGAGTTACAGTCCTTGCTCCTGCCCTGCCCAGAACCCCCCTCTGTAACAGGCATTCCATCGTCCTGGGACCCAGTGAAGTCTTTCACTCACCGTACTTCATTATTTGCCTGCTGATTCACTGGAATGAAGATCCCAAAGTAATCAGATAGGCCACTAGTTCCAGCTAGAAAGCAGCACTGTTGTGTTCCACTGGAATTAGTTGATCACATTAGTGCATGATGGATAGTGAGCCCAGGCCCACATTTCACAGCCACAGGAACGATGACTCCAAAAGCGAAGTGATACGCCCTAAGGTGGGTAGCCAGTACAGCCAGACGGGTTTCTTTTCCAGTGACTTTGGGCCAAGTTTCCAATATGCATATTACCTATTCAAGGCAACAGAAATCCATATGACAATGTTTTCAGAGGAAATTTCATGTCTTGAAATTACTCAGTTCCTTGGGGAATATAAAAAGGGGTCTTAGAGTAGAGGGGCTGAGTGAAGGAGGTAATCTTTGGAGACAACTAGTTATAAGATCCTTGCATGGAGGCTGACACTGTGACACAGCACGCCAATCCTCCATCTGTGGGGCATCCCATATGGCACCAGTTGGTGTCCTGGCTACTCCACCTCCAATCCAGCCTGAGAAAGCAGCAAAGGATGGCTCAAGTCCTTGGACCCCTGGACCAAAGTAGGAGATTCAGAAGAAGCCCCTGGCTCCTGGCTTTGGATCAGCTCAGCTCTGGTCATGTGGCCTTTTGGTGAGTAAACCAATGGATGTTGATGCTTCTCTCTTTGTAAAATTTACATTCCAAATAAAAATAAAATCTTGAAAAAGATCTTTGCATAACCTCCAAGAATCTCCAAGGGCCAAAATGGGTAAATGCCTTCAAAGAGAGCTGTTCCCTTTCGGTGAATGCAGCTGCTGTTTGGGGACTCCTATGTTGTAGCCCAGGCTTAGAGAGAAAGGTCAAGGTGTCCTCTTGGAGAGCTTTGCAGGCTGTTCTGAAGTCAAGTTGGTGACTCATACTGGGGTATGTTCCTGCTGGGGGAATTCTTCCAGGCAGCCAAGAATGGGTTGTGCTGGCTCAGTGGAAGAATCCCAGGCCTGAGGGGGACCAGCTTTTCCCCTGGGAAATACAGCCTGCATTTGTCTCTGGCACTGTCCCTTTGACGGGGCCTGGCAGGGTTAAGCTGGGTGTTGGTTGGTGCTGGTTGCTAGAAACAGAGGAAGAAATCTCAGGGAACTGACTAGTGCCTAGAATGTAGCCTACAGGGCACCAGGAGATTCTATGAAGAGGCCATGGAAGGGAGCAAAGTCAGCTCCATGCTTTCCCCAGCTGGACAGAGCAGACAGCTTGAGCAAGCTGGGCAACCTATGCTAGTCAGGCCCAGGAGTTGGACTGAGATGAAGGGAAGGTGTGTCCTGCAGGGTCCAAAGGAGGGATCCCAGTGATCCAGAGAGAATCCAGTGACCAACATGAGGGAAGGGAGAGAAATCACATCATTACCCCCTGCATTACAGGTCCCCAACCTCAGCACTGTCAGGAGGGAAACTTCATGCCAGGGTTTTGACTCTAACAGGACATGACCCTCTGCCTGTGAGGGTCTTGCCAATGCCAGCAGGAGACCTCAGTGGGTACCTCTAGATCCCATGACCCTCTGCCTGTGAGGGCATGCCCATGCCAACAGGAGACCCCAGTGGGCACCCCTAGATCCCATGACCTTCTCCCTGTGAGGGCTTGCCCATACCTACAGGAGACCCTATTGGGCACAGCCATGGGAGTTGTTAGTACACTTGAGACACTAGGACCCAAGGAGAGGCCTCCTGCCTCATTTTTAGGAGGCCCGCCTTCCATGTGACAGCTGGGGCCACCACATTCAGCATGTGTCTGTCACCCTTTGCAGGCTGTCACAGCTTGCTTGACACATTTGGATGGAAAGTGCTACCCTGGCTCCAAGTGACACATGTCAGGCCAATGTGTCTGCCACTCTGCGACAGACTTAGGCTAAAATTAGTGGTTCTTTGATACATGGACCCCCTCATTAACACTGCTTTCATCTGGGCTGGCGTTCCCTTGACTAAGAGGGCAGCTTCAGCCTGCCCAGTTGCTGGAGCCTCGACAATCAGTATGCAGGCACTGAGCAGGTCCTGGGGGGTAGGAGCTTTGTCAATTGCCTGGGGGTTCTCTGCTGCTAATCCTCCTCCTGCCAAGGACTTGTCTGCCTCCTGCATGACATCAAGGTCAGTTACTCAGGGCAGCCCCTTTGACTCCACTGTTGTGCCCCTGGGCCTTGGGTCCATTCCCACTGCTTCTGCAGCCAGAACTACCGCAATGACCTCTGCGGTCTCTTGACCTTCGTTGGGTCTGGAGCTGCTGCGCTCTGGCCCTAGATCTCTCTCATGTGCTCCATTGGGAAGGTCAGGGTCCTCTTCTGTATTTTTTTTCTACCCCTGCTGGGTTTTGTTTGGTGGACTCATCTTCCCATCATTCACATTAGAAAATGCTGTGGCTTCTTCCAACGTTCAGCATTCGTTACCAACTCCACTCTGCTAACTCTGCCTCAAAAACATGCAGGCCGTCAAACAAAAACTCCACTCTTCTCCAAGCCTATTTGCTCAGTTTGTGTTCAACCACCCTTTACTATGAAGTCAATGCTGGCTTCCCCAGTTCAGCTTCCCCCTTTAAAAACTGCTGTGACTGCTGCCTGGGTGTAAAGTCTGAGCTCTGATTCCAGTTGCAGCCCGCCCCATGGCTACGGCTCCCACCTCCTCCCTGCGTCCACAGCACTGACATCACTGGCACTCTAGGGAGGCAGTCACGTGTACACCATCAGTGGTGCGACTGATCCAAGGTAGGCATGAGCTCCACTCATGGTTGGATAAGAGGAAGATAGCACAGCTGATGCCCAAAGATGGTATACAGGCCCAGCCAACAAGGAGACAGCAGGTCCAATCTAATGGGGCATGGATTACTTTATGTGAACATCGTCTGAGGAAGTAATTCCACGTAAATGTACCAGTTTTAGAGAGAAGTAAAATTTGTCGTGATGGGCCATGAAACTTGCTCAGCTAGACTGAGAAAATGCACCAGAACACTCAAGCCCCTGAACAAAGAGCTGCTCTGTTGATTCTGCTCAGCGCCACCACTGGGTTACATAGTCCAGGTGTTGATTCCAGTTACTACTGCTGCTTAACTAACCAGCCTGTACTTAGTGACACCGAAAAAAACCAGCCACTGGGTCCTGCTCCTGGTTTCTCTAGGTCAGACACATCGATGGCACAATGGGGAAGGTTCATCTTTTCTATCTTCTGTCTGGGTCCTCAGCTCAGAAGATGTGCAACCCAGAGCCAGCTTGAAATGTGCAGTCATATGCTAGGTACTGTTGTGACGGCAGAGTCTGACTTTGGGTCAGATTGCAGCTGCTCTGACACCTACACATGACCTCCAGGGCTGCTTGAGGCCTCCTCAATGGCCACTAGGTTCAGAGAGTGCCTCCAATGAGAACAGTGAAGAGATGTGTGGCACTTGTGTGACCTCGCTGTGGATGTCACCCTCCTTCCTCTGCCACAATCCACCAATCAGGACAAATCAAAGACCTGTCCAAGCTGAAGGGGAGGGGATACAGTGCCTGTCTCTTGCTGAGGGTATGGAAAAATTCGAGAAGAGCATGAGGAACAAGAAAAAAATGTCAGAAAATCTAGAAACCACAGTCCTCCACAACACTCTCCTATAACCTTGACATTACCTGCTCACAAGGAAAGTAGAATATGATTTCCTTCCTGTCCTAGAATAAATAAAAGATGCAGGCAGTGGAGAGGGCAGGTGCATATGGAATTTCACCCTAGGACTGCTTTGATAGCCTATCCTACTGCCTGCCTCTCCTTCCTTTGTGGGGTGAAAAGGGCAGGAGTGCCAGAGTTCTTCCATAAATTCAGATGCTTGCAAACCAATGCAAGGTCAAGTGAAGTCCCTTGAAGGCAGGTTATAAGATAGCTCAGGATGATCAGTTGGGTCTCATTTAATGTTCCTGAGGTCATGCAGATAAATATAGAACATTATAATGTTCCTCTATGTTTCTTTGAGAACAACACAAGTATGTGATGTTACGTTTACCTATCCATTGGCTGACTGCTTTTGTCTGGTAGTACCTTGGCATTCTGCCTAACATAATCCAAGCTTCCCAAGGTGTCCAAAGGTGAACTCATCCGCGATCACAGCCAAAGTCTGTATTACTCTGTTTACTGTTGCTATAAAAAGATACCTGAGGTTGAATACCCTACAATGAAAAAAGATTGACTTAGCTCACAGATCTGGGGACTGAAGGTCCAGAATCAGGAGACCCCATGGATTTTGGGCTCTGGTGAGGGCCATATGAAGCATAGCATCCCAAAGGGGGTCTAGAGAGAGACTATGTGGCAGGAGAGAAGGCTGGTAAGATTCAAGCCCCAAACTCATCCTTAACAATAACCTTCTCCCTTAGGGGTTTCCTCCCCTTTCAGAGACCAACATTAACTCCATCTGGGCTATACAATACATAATAACCTCACATGAAGCCCCATCAAAGATTTCTCCACCTCTTAATCCTGCATCAATGAAGACAAAAATCTCCAACATATTAACTCTTGGGAGACAAACCACATGTCAACCATGGCCTGGCCTTAGCTCGAATTTCCTGGCTGTCAACTTTCTGGACAGCAAAGGATCTGCAGATCATGTTGCTTAGATGTTCCTGGGCATCTTTTAAGGTGCCCATACTCCTCTGCCCACCTATCCAATGCCTGCAGGTTCCAGTCTCCAGGCTCCAAGCTCTAGGCCTCAGGGTATGCTGTTCTTTCTGGTCTGTGCCACACATCCAACACCCCAGGGCTCTGACCATGCTGATGCATCCAACAATGGTGTGTCATCCTTTACCACAAGGAATTCTAGATTACTTCTTTGGGGGCCCAAGACTTTAGAGTAAGTTCTGTTCTGCCTGGATTAACACCGTTCTTGTCTATCTTGTCTGTAACGGGCAGGACCATTAGTTGACAATAACTTTTCTTATTCCTGCCATTTCTTCCTCTGGTGCAGATTGTGGGCACCCCAAAGCAAAGGGTTCACAATGACAGTCCTGGTGATGGAGCATCTGCCACCTGTGGTGCCCACCCACCCTCAGAGTTGAAACATACACTGGGTGTCCAACAAGTTTCAAGGGAATCTTTCAAAAGCCCATTCATGATGCCCAAGCTCCCATGACGTAGTCGCCTCCCATAGTTACATCTTGGACCCTGTTATGATAGAATAACAGGTTAGGCTGCTATCTGTGATGCTGGTAGCCCAGATGGGAGTCAATTCATGTCCTGTATGCTCCACTTCGGATCCAGTTCCTTGCTAATGTACTGGAAAAGGCAGCAGAAGATGGCCTAGGTGTTTGGTCCCTGCCACCTATGTGGGAGATCTGAAGCTTCCGGTTCCATTCTGGCTTGACCAGCAAATCAAAGTCCCCTCTTTCCCTCTTTCTCTGCCCTCCCCCTGGGGTGTGTGTGTGTGCTCTATTTTTGCAACTATTTCACATTAGAAGAATAAATAAATACTTTAAAAAGAGTACCCGGCTCTCAACAACTTTGCATTGGGATCCCATTGCCATAGCGACTGGTCTGTGAGTGCCCAAGGCTTTGATTCTAGCATCAAACAAATGCAGATCTTGAGAAACGTCCACTCAGAAGGGAGACCTAGATTGGGTCTCCAGCTCTCTGCACTGGACTGCCCCAGTCCCAATCATTGTGAGCCTTCGGGCAGGTGGGACACCAGCAGAGGGGGAACTCTGTTTCTCATTTTGTTCTTTTTCCTAAATTAGTTGATAATTTCCTCAATAAAGCTTGTTGAAAATGTGAGGAAATCACAGATACATTGGGTCATCTTCAGGGACAGAGTGGGTCAGAAGAGGAAAAATGGGAGAGAGAAATGTTTCTGCCTTCCATCCTGAGTCTGCAGGAAGTGACAGTTTCACACCTTATTGCCAGGCTTCTTATCACCCCAGGATCCAGGTGAGAGAAAATACATCCTGGGGGAGGGGTCATTTGATTGACAGGCAGACGAGGATACATAGGGTGAGGGGAGTGTAGCTGCCAACAGGTGACCCTAAGCTTGCTACCTAACTGTCTCAAGATTTCTAACCCTGGATCTTAGGGGCTGCTGAAGGATTCTGATTCATCAAGTCTTCTCTAGTTACTTCCTGCTGGTAAAACCTCGTAGCTTGAACCTGCACACTTTGAATGTAGCGTCCCTCTTAGCGAACAGTCACTTGTTAGAGCATTGATGACAGAATCCATTGGTCACCTCACAGGCTCCTTCCTGATCTATAACTTATGTTCTGAGTGCTTAAGATGGAGCATTCGCAACTTGGGTACTTACTATAGAAATTGGCTTGAAGAGAAAAGATTACCAAATTACCTAAATAAATTATCAATTTTTTAAAATTAGTTTCTTTTGACTACATCTTCCAATATTTTATTAGAAGAACTTACTAAGGCTTTTTATCAATAGCAGCTTCCAGAGAGGAACAAGAGACAATGTAGGAAAAAAAATTATTTTTAAAAACTGCATTAAAGTTCATCTTTTTGCCTTATGAGGAGGTTATTTAAGATCTTCAGTCAGTTTATAAAAGTAGGCAGACTTATCCTGTGTGTGAGCCTGGATAAATTCCTTTCCTTTGCACAGGAGTCAGCAACCGAGGAGTTCTGTCATGCAGCATGTGTTGAGTCCAAGCCACTCAGCCACAGGCTCTCGTCCCTGAGACTGGAGACCCTGATGTGTAAGAGGGCAGCAGGGCATGATGGCATGGACTACTTTCTAAAGCAAAATCAATCTGGGGCATTGCCTAGCCTGGTGCATGAGCTGTGATACAGGGCCAGGAATCCCACTCACTGGCTTGGGGCTCCTGGCCCACCTCCAGCTCAGCATGTACGCTGCAGGTTCAGGGCCTGGGGACCCTGCCTGCTAACTCGGGACACAAAGATCCACTAATGGGAAGAACTAAAAATAAAAAAGGAGCACGTGTGACTAACAAGTTAGTTTTATCTGAAGACTGTGGAGATTAACATTGTGGAATTGATCAAGCTAATTCACAAAAAATATTTGGGGAAATAGAAGTATTGCACTATCAACTTAGTAAATCAAAAAATTTGATCAAGTTTTGCCATTTTGTATATTAAAAGAAAAAATTCACCTAGAACAATGAGCCTTAAAAGAACTTCTTTATCCTAATAGAATTTGCTACCTAAACCCTACAGTAAGCACAATGTTTATCAGCACGATTTCTTTAAATGCCGTTCCTTTGGGCCTAAGTATGCCATTGTTCAATGTGCTGCGATAGATGCTGACTCCTGCAAAAGGAAAGCACAGAAATATGAGATGTTAGTGTATCCTTACCGGCAGGCAATGTGGTAATCTTAGAAATCCTAAGAGGAAAAGAAAAGTTGCGGAAACCAAAAAGTTCAGTAAGTTGCTAGCTATAAGGTCAATATGCAAAATTTAAAGTCTTCTTGGGCATTAGCCACATTGAATTAAAAGTACAATAGAATATAAGCTTTTGCTTACAAACAAAACATTGTCATGTAAGAGTAAAACTTTCAAGATTACTAGATATTAACATAATGATGCAAAGACACTGGCTAAAAAATGAGATTATATCGAGAGACTGAAAATAAGTTCTTACTAAACTGTTGTGCATACTCCTATGCTTGGATGGGATGATCAAATATCAAAAATTTATAAGATCTACCATAGCTGATGGATAAATAAACTCTGATAATCAATGGCAGAATTTGGTGGGAGGGTCAACCAATGAAAAAGAATGACATATTTTTAAACAAAAGTTGTACCGCATTTGTAAAAGATGTGTTGATTTATTTATTTGAAACAGTTGCAGAGAGAGGTGGGATGGGAGGAAAAAGGAGAGAGAGAGAGATTGAGAGAGAGAGAGAGAGAGAGAGAAATGCCTTCCATCTGCTTGATATTCCCCAGATAGCACCCACCCACTCTCCCTCCAGACTGTGCCCTCTCCCTGGGCAGCCTGTTCTTGGCCTTTCTTTCCATCAACTTCTCTTAGGATTCTGATGGTTAGAACACTAGGCTTGCCCATGCTATTTACATATTCCAATTATCTACTGCCTTTTCTGCCAAAGGGACCTTGTTCCTGCCTTCAGTGCTGTAGGGCCAGATCCTGCCTGTGTAAGGCAGCTGAGCTAGCAGGAAGAACCGTTCTACACTGTGGCTTCAGACAAGGAGTTCAGGACTTCTTCTCCCTTCCTGCACCTGCAAGACCTGTTCCCAAGAAAGGAGACCTTCATGCCTCACTTCTCAGCCCCCACAGACACTATAACAAGAAGAAATGCACCATGCCAGCTGGGGAAGCACTCCATGGACATACTATGAACTGCACAGGGCCCACTGCACCTTTGGCCAAGGTCTGACTCTCCAGGTTGGAATCCTGGGCAGGAGCAACTGAAGGCTAAGAAACCAGGTAGGGTTGTTTTGAAGTTCTTTGTATATCCTGGAAATTAGCCCCCTATCGCCTATATCGTGTGCAAAGATCTTCTCCCACTCTGTGGGTTGCTTTTTTACTTTGTTGATTGTTTCCCTTGCTGTACAGAAGCTTCTTAGTTTGATGAGGTCCCATTTGTTTATTCTGTTCTCAACTGCTATTGCTTTTGGTGTCCTTCTTAGAAAGTCGGAACCTACTCCTAGGTCTTGCAGGGTATTTCCTACATTTTCTTGCAAGAGTTTGAAGGTTTCTGGATGTAGGTTTAGGTCTTTTATCCATGTAGATTGGATCTTGGTGTATGGTGATAGATGTGGGTCTATCTTTTTGTTTCTACAGGCTATCAGCCAGTTGTCCCAACAACATTTACTAAAGAGGTCTTCCCACTTGCTTGAGTTGTCATTGGTCTTTTTGTCAAAGATTAATTGGCTGTATTTGAGTGGGTTCCCTTTTGGTGCTTCTATTCTATTCCATTGATCTTCCTTTCTGTCTTTGTGCCAGTACCAGGCTGTTTTGATAACCACTGCTCTATAGTATGTCCAGAGGTCCGGGATTGTGATTTACAAAGAACTTCAAAACAACCAAAAAACCAAAACGAACAAGCCACTCAAGAAATGGGCACGGGAAATGGGCAAACATTTCACAAAGGAACAAGTCCAAATGGCAAACAAACATATGAAAAAATGTTCCAGGTCCCTAGCAATAAGGGAAATCCAAATTAAAACATCGATGAGGTACCACCTAACACCAGCAAGATTGGCCCACATAAACAAGAACACCAACGACGCTTGCTGGCGAGGATGCGGGGAAAAGGGAACCCTACTCCACTGCTGGTGGAGCTGCAAATTGGTACAGCCTCTATGGAAATCAGTCTGGAGAACACTCAAACAACTCAAAATCTGCATACCATATGACCCAGCAATAGCACTCCTAGGAATATATCCAAAACACCTGTTTTACGACAAACCAACATGCATCCCTATGTTCATTGCAGCACAATCAGTAATTGCAAAAACATGGAAGCAACCGAAATGCCCATCAGCAGAAGATTGGATAAGAAAGCTTTGGTTCATCTACTCCATGGAATACTACTCAGCTATTAAAAAAAACAAAATGCAGTTCTTTGTGGCTAAATGGGCACAACTGGAAACTATAATGCTAAGGGAAATGAGTGAATCCCAAAAGATTAGATACCACATGTTTGCCTTGATTTAACCTGTAATTTTTGTATGGTTGTTTGTTATTTTTTGAACCTGTCATTGATACTGTCTCAACCCAGATGTTTCGAAGAAGGGAACTTGCATTATTTTTAACATACTGTTTACCCAATACTATGTCAATTAATTCCATAATGTTGTATATTGATACTGAGGCCTTGTTGGGGCTTTAAACTGACCGGATCTTTACTCTGTTAGACCTATCTTCAGACCATAGAAGGTCTCCCCAAGAGGCCACTGAACTTATCTGGACAATAAGACGCTGAACTTTATGCTAGGCATGTGTTTGCAAGCAATGAATCTCAACTGAACTTGAACTATGGTTATGTAACAAGGTGGAGGAATCCACCATGGGGGGAGGGGTATGGGAGGGGTGGGGGGAATCCCCAGCGCCTATAAAACTGTACTACATAATACAATGTAAGCAACAATAAAAAAAAAAAAAAAAAAAAGAAACCAGGTAGGGGTTGTGGATTTCCACACAATGACACTGAGCAGCAGATTTCTGCCTTCTGAGTGCTTGCTCTGGCTGGGGATCTGAGCCTTGAGAAGCACCAGGTGGTTGGCCCCGGGCAGTTTAGTAAGCAGGTTCAGCTGCAAAATCGGGAGGATGTGAACCACCTGGGAGCAACATGCAGCATTAAAGGCGCTAATGTCAGCTGAACTCTGGCACCCAGAGACACTTACAATTTGTGAAGTGATATGAAGTGAGCTTTACCATGTGGTCAGAAAAAAATATTTTTATTTGAAAGGCTGAGTTGCAAACAGGGAAGGAGAGATGAAAGAGGAAAAGAGAGAGAACTCTTCCATCTGCTTGCTCACTTGGTTGTGGTTTCAGTGGCTAGGGCAGGGCCAGGCCAAAGCAAGGAGCTAAGAGCTGCTATTGAATCTCCCAGATACAAGGTTCAAGCACTTGGGACATCTACTGCTGCTTTCCCAGGCATATTAGCAGGGAGCTGAACCAGATGTGGATCAGCCAGGACTTGAACCACTGCAGCACAGCATATGTCAGCATGTTGCAGGAATTTTGACTCCGAGTATGGCAGCAACCTCAAATTCTTGTCTCGCAGGAAAGAAGAATTTTCATGCGGACACAGTTTAGTTTTATAAAGTAAGATTTATTAGAAAAGTTGAGAAGACTCCCGTCCTAGCGACGGGAGGGGGTTTGAGATAGAAAAGACCCTTACCTCCTGCCATAGTGGCAGGAGGAAAAGGACCTCAGTGCTCTGCCATAGTGGCAGGAAAATAAGAACCCTAGTCCTCTGCCATAGTGGCAGGAGGCAAAGAAGAAAAACCCGTATTAATGGTGGGGAATGCACCTTTTAAAGGTTTCCCTCAAAGATGTTTCTCCATGAACAAAGAAAATTCCTAGTTTCCATGGTACCTGGCCTTGGGACAAAAGGCCACAGAGGTGCCAGACATAGGACATTCCAGGCCTTGGGCAGATGTGTATTACTTCTTCCTGCTCTCCTTTCAATGATAAAGAGATCGGCCTGAGACCCTCCCACAGTGGCCGGAGGTAATGGCCGATACTTCTGGTGGGGAATTGATATGCTAATAGCACCCCTGTCCCTGGGAGAGTGAGTTCAAGACATGGTGGGGAAATTCTCTTTTACTCAGGGACCCAGAATACCCTAACTGCCTACTACCCACTCTAACTCCTCTCTCATTCCGCCCCCCAGAAGAAGTGACCCTAACTGCTGTTAGGGGACTGGGACGACGACCGCTCTGGCTGCTTCCTGCTGACATGGGACGAAGTTCAAAGGCAGCAGTTGGGTATTCCTCTGGGGGTCGGTCTAAGGGTCCCCAGTGGAACGTAGAAGTCATCAGAGACGCCTGGCAGAAGTCATCAGAGGTGCCTGGCAGGTTGTTTTGGCTCTGGATGTTCCTTCTTGTTGAAGTCTAGATGACAAAACAAAGACAATTATTATCTCTCCCAACCTAGTATGTAATGGGATAGGTGGAAACATCAGTTTGAATACTTGAGTTTTAGAACTTAGATATGAGAAACATTTTGTTGAACATTGGACTTGCAGTGTTTAAGGCTATGAACTAGATTTCAGTTTGAAATAATTCTTTTTTAGCTCAAGTTTTGAAACAATTAGACTCAACAAACATTATAGAACACATGAAACTTTCTGAGCTACATGAAATTGCTATCTAGGTCCATTAGAAGGCATAGAACCAATGAAAGTTAACATGTAGCTTTAGGACTTGAACCCATATAGGGCATGTAAACATTAAGTTTCCATGGAGTTACAATTTCGTCTAGCATTGATGATTCTGAATTAAGATTTAAACTTACTTGACTTTTGAAAATACTACAGTTGCTTTGTATACAAATGGTGGATTTTTAAAATAACAATTGTACTTTACCAGTTGCTGGAAACCCTAAGAGTGTCAGAAGACATTGAGCCTAGAACATAAAGCACAGCGCTGAAAACATTTCATTGCAAGACTTATCTGGATCATAGCATAGATGGCAAAAGACTAAACTAGTTGTGAGTTACAATAACCCAGCAGCTTATGGCATTCTAGTAAGAATTCACAAAACTCCACACATTAGGGCAAAGGCAATGAACTAGTCCTGTAGTTGTAACAAGCCATACATTGACAGTTGGAGAACAGAAGAGTCTTAAATATATGAACAGAGAACTCCAATAATTTAGTAGATGAGGAAGACATGAACCCTGCCTCAGAATAGTGAAGGTGTTCTACCTAGTGATGTCTAGTCCAAACTGAAGAGCGATGGCAAACCTGTCTGTTGGGAGCCTGGTCAGCGATACATGCTGAGCAGTTACAAGCTAACTTTTCCCTAGGAAAGCTTCTTTTTTGAGCTTCTGGATTAATCTGTCTGTCACCTAAGCTAATTTAGAGCTCCTGAAAGACCCTGATGGTCACCCTAAGAGAGGGAAGAAGCCAAAGCTAGCTAGGACAGAGAAGGCAGTGTCCAGACAAAATTACAGTTTTCTCTTCCACTGTGAGAAGCACCCGGGGCTCCTCGATGCTGTCACGAGGTGTCACCGAAGTCCGTGGATGGCCTTGAGCCTGTGCAGGTTCCAGGGCTGCTTCCGTCCCATGTAGGAGATCCAATGGGAGATGACTGACCTGAAGTACTTGGCCTTCGAGGACAGTCAGATCTCCAATGACCTCCTTGTCAGTTGGGACATGGCCCTGGGTGGCCTTTCTGAAGAAGTGTCCGTTGCTTCTGCAATGAAGAGCACTTGGGAGGCCTCCGGGGGTCTCACTGGAACCAGGAGCACACACCTCTCTCATCCTGCTTTGCCATGGGATCCCCTCCTGGTCTCTGAGGTAAAAGACCATGGTGACCCCTTTAAGAGGATATCAGGGCACATTCAGGTCCCATTTGTCTAAAGTTCTATCCTAATGTCCAGGGCAGTTAAGAATCTGTTATCTATATCACCTATTCTTCTCTACATAGAATCTAGTGGAATATACTTAAAGTCATTCCTCAAGCAGTTTAAGAAGCTGGGGGATTTCTCTGTGGCTCTTAATCTCAGATTTGTTTAAATCAAAATAAGATTCAGCTTAGCAATTCTCATTTATGAACATTTGCCCAGTCAATTGAAATAGACTACATAGCTTGCCACGTATACCAGATAACATACATTATAAAGCAAAACTTTTGTAACAGCTTTTGAAAAATCTCTTTAAGTGTTTTAAAGTTACCACATCTTGCTCTTAGTAACACTAGTTGAAGGTGCTTTTAGTTGGAACCTGTAGCTTACTGCTTAGCTTTAGTTCTATCTGCAATGGATGCAATAGTATCTGTTGGAACTAGAAGATGAAGCATTCATTGTCAGAATTATAATAACAAATATAAACATCTATTTACACAGCACACTGTGGAACCACCTGTAGGACTTATACACACATTGTACTGTTTAGGCCTTGTTCATTAGGATAACAGTTGTAAACAATAATGCAATAAGATTATTAGACTTTAGTGATGTTTTCACATTTGTACCAATAGCAGTCTGTTATGTTAATATTTCATTATACTGGAACTAGCTAGCAGATTTAGTCACTAATAAGTAAGACAAGATTAATTTAAGAGAAGTAAAAAAAAAACTGTTGCTTTGACAAAGAATCAGATTTCAATTCCATTGCTCCAAAGATAAACATTAAGATGTTGTACACAATATTCAATCGTACCATACATCCTTTAAGAACTTGCTGTCTTCCTGTAAGACAAATCTCACAAATGATGCTTTTTTGCAAGTTAGAACATGAATAATCAACAATGCAAGAACACAAATAATCCCACTTCTTGATACAGCTTCATAATTAAAAGACAGTTTGACCATAAACATAACCACATGCATTAGTAACTTTTGGACCTTTATCAAGAATCTTTGTAATTATGCAAATATTCATTCACTTTAATAGAACATACAAGCTCACACGCAGAATCTGCTCCTCCTTATAGCAAGCACCACTCTAGGTGTAAACACTGTAGGCCAGATCTGATCAGAGCTGGGATGGCACTATAAATCAGTAGATGGTTAAACTTCAAGACCAAGCATCAGCAAAAGCAGCAGAAAACATTGCAAAAACACTGAGAACTCATCACTGAAGCCAGTTGCAATGACACAGGAAAACTTTACATGAACAGAATGAAATACTAGTAGTCGGGGTCAGAGGGAACTGCAAAGGGAAGGAATCTCTCAGGCTACAAAGAGTTAATGAATTTTAAGTTCTCTCCGGGGGTGCAGGAGTCTGGGGTTTGGCCCATTGTTAACTAGCAATATTCCCGTTGGTTCCCGAGATCAGTGACCAAGGAGAGACAAAATGAACTTCTACCTCCTGTTAGATATCTCTAACAATTAAGCCTAAAATGAAACAATTAAAGCTAAAAGACAGAACAGGGAAGGGCCAAGGTAAAAACCAGATGTGTGCTCCATGTGGCGGTGGAGCCAGCACAGCACAGCAGCATAGTTATGCAAAGAGACCCATCCAGACTAACTCTCTCCACTCTAAAGCTCAAAACTGGCAGCTAAGGCTTGGGTGCAGAAAAAGATCAGGCCCTTTTCTTTACATTCTGGGGATCAAAGGAATCCTAATGCTTGAGGATAAACCCCCAGGGGGGTTGTGGTGGATGGCTTGCTTCCCATCTGAAGAGAGGATAAGAAAACAGAAGCGTCCCTCAGTTTCTATCTCTCCTGAGTTTAAGACGTCTCTTAAAACTCCTATTGCTAGCCCGTGGCGTCCAGGTGTACTCTGAAGACCACAGAAGTAGGGAGGGAGGTGGGAGTGAAGTCAGTACACTTGACTCACGTCGCTTGACCTCCCACGCCTTATGGGATGCGTCTCAGTTAGAACAGCATGTGCCAGGAGTGAAAAATCCGCTCCTGTTTCCTGCGCCATGCTAGACCTAGGCCTCTGCCTGGTGCAATACTCTGATGTCCTGGAGAACATATAAGTCAGAAGCAGCATGTGCCAAAAAATATCCCCTGCACCCTGCTGCGTCTGGGACTTCTGCCGGACAAAATATGCTCTCCTTTTGAAATTCATTCTAACCTTGAGCTGACAAGCCTGACCTCAAACTTCAGCCTGATTCTATAAGCCTGTGTAACAATGTCCTTAACTAGAGCTGGAGGAATACCTGTGTTGATTCTGATTTTCTGCTCACATTAGCGACTACACTGGTTAAGAGCTGACCTGGAGGAACTGTCTCTGCTGACTGCCTTGTGAAGGAATTAAAGCACTTTTCTCCATATCTCCGTTGCTTGGATCTCATCTATAGAGGGCCTAGAAACTGCCTGCCTTTTCCTTTTCCCCATTACAGACCAGCTGATATTTAGCACATACTGACCAGTAAAAGAAAACACAAAAACTGAATCCATAGAGAATGAGGAGACTCAGTGAGAAAAAGCTTTTGGAGAAGATATCAGAAAAGGTAACGGAGGACTCGTCAGTGTCTGAGGCTGTTTGGGAATTGAGGCACGCAGCCCAGGGCTCGTGGCCTCGCCGTGGTGACGACTGAGTCCCCGCAGAAGGAAGAAAAGAGTGCAGATTTCAGCCCGACACCCTGACGGGCTGTCGGAGTCCGGGGTACAGTCCAGAGGCCTTTCGAAAAGCATCAGGGAGTGGCCCTGACCAGAATTTCTGAGGCGCCCTAAGACTTCTCCCAGTCTCACGCGACGGGCTTAGTCCGCGAAAGGAAACTGAGTTTGGACAAAACCGACATTCCTGGAGCCGAGGAGAGAGAAGAGAAAGGTAGAACCCCCACTTCCGTAGACTGAGCACCCAGGTGCCTTTCCCAGGAGAAGCGCTTCACGGTCCTCTGCTCACTGGAGGCCTAGGGTGAGGCTGACTGGCTTTCAGGGAACGCCAGAGAGTGCCCTGACCAGATCCCCTACTCGCCCAAGCCTTCTCCCACATCCTCCACGAGAGGCCAGTCTGCCAGAGCAGTGTTTCACGGCGCCTTGCCCACTGGGCTTTTTGGGGACTGAGGTCAGCCGACGGGCTTTCAGGGAACGTCAGGGGGTGCCCTGACCAGATCCCCTACTCGTCCAGGCCTATCCCCAACGTCCTTCCTTTGGCGCCGATCCACAGAAGCGAGAGGAGCCGTTTCCCAGCGCCTTGCCCACCGGGCATTTCTGGGAACCAGGGTCAGCCGATGGGCTTTCGGAGAACACCAGAGAGTGCCCTGGTCAGATCCCCTATTTACCCAGGCTTTCCCTGTCGTTCTTGCGGCACTGATCTACGGGAAGTGGGAAGCAAGGAGAGATCAGAAAAGTGTCCCAGCTCCAGGGGATCAATTTAGCCAAACTCAGCAAGCCTCGCCCCTGAGTCTTAAGACCGGCAGCCGCGCTAACCGCATTTAACTGGCTGACAGGGACCCGGTGTTTCTTTTTCCGAGAGTTACTAATTGTGGAGAGCTAGTGTCTCCGAAAAACAGGAAGAGAGTCCGCTTTGCTCACCGTCCGACGAGATGGATGTCTGGAGGCTGGCTGGAGATGAACTCAAGTCTCGCTGGTAGAATCCGAGTCACAGGCACCAAAAACTGTTGCAGGAATTTTGACTCCGAGTATGGCAGCAACCTCAAATTCTTGTCTCGCAGGAAAGAAGAATTTTCATGCGGACACAGTTTAGTTTTAAAGTAAGATTTATTAGAAAAGTTGAGAAGAGAAGACTCCCGTCCTAGCGACGGGAGGGGGTTTGAGATAGAAAAGACCCTTACCTCCTGCCATAGTGGCAGGAGGAAAAGGACCTCAGTGCTCTGCCATAGTGGCAGGAAAATAAGAACCCTAGTCCTCTGCCATAGTGGCAGGAGGCAAAGAAGAAAAACCCGTATTAATGGTGGGGAATGCACCTTTTAAAGGTTTCCCTCAAAGATGTTTCTCCATGAACAAAGAAAATTCCTAGTTTCCATGGTACCTGGCCTTGGGACAAAAGGCCACAGAGGTGCCAGACATAGGACATTCCAGGCCTTAGGCAGATGTGTATTACTTCTTCCTGCTCTCCTTTCAATGATAAAGAGATCGGCCTGAGACCCTCCCACAGTGGCCGGAGGTAATGGCCGATACTTCTGGTGGGGAATTGATATGCTAATAGCACCCCTGTCCCTGGGAGAGTGAGTTCAAGACATGGTGGGGAAATTCTCTTTTACTCAGGGACCCAGAATACCCTAACTGCCTACTACCCACTCTAACTCCTCTCTCAAGCATAATCCACAGTACCAGTCCCACAAACTAGATTTTGAACACAGTTTATTACATGTGAAGACATTTCCTTTGTCCATAACCATTAACATGCATAAAATAAAGGTCAGAATCTGAAAATAGAGCCTTGGGGATACAGTCAATCAAAGGAGCTGCATCATTCACAAAGGAGTGAAAGATAGGGAATTGACTATGGAGTGTTAAGGAGGAGGAAAGCAAGAATCCCACTATCCAGCATAAATAAAAATCAATTCCATGCACATTAAGGATGTGAATATGGAAGACACACTTAGAAACCTGGTTGTAAAAATATAGATGAATATATTTGGGAACTCAGAGTGGGCAAGTGTGCTTTGTAAAAGAGTCCATACTTCAAAAATTATTTGAAAATATCTTCCTCTTGTCTCTTCTCTGTACATCTGACTTTCCAGTGAAAATAAAATAATTAAAAAAAAAAAGAAAGAAAACATCTAAAACTACAAGATGGTAATGCCAAAAATATGTAAGGAATTCGTGCAGATCAGAAAACAAAATAAAACAAAGAATTAGGAAATTGACAGAAACCACAATCTAAATGGTTAATATGTAAATTTACCACCAGTCAGAAAGGAAACATTATGCAAAGTGACACTAAAACTTGTTTTTCATAAGTGCTGGAATGATAAAATGACCCAGGAGCATTCTTGGTGCTCTTGAAATCCATTTTTAGGTGTCCTAGACTTTAGGTGAAGGTCATATCACTTAACAACTGGTTTCTCATAGCATTAGCCAATCAAAATAGTCACCAGATTAGACATATAGAAGTCATTCTTGCAATATATAAATCAGCAAACCATGTGCCTAGAGCCACAGAGTAATATGGATCTAGGCTTCCGATCAATGGGTCAGTCACATTGGGAGGTCACACATCATAAAGCAGATGTCCATATGAAGCATGGCTGAATTGTGGCATAGTGCCAATTAAAAATTTCATGGAAGTTAAAGAATGATATATTCTTTGGAGATTTTCAAAGTCATGTACTCAACAAAACATCCTTTTTTTAAAGGACACATACATAAGATAAATGTAAGAATGATGATTTGAAGGACAAAAACTAAATTAAATTGGATGCTTATGGAAAAAGAAAATGATCATGGGGAAGTGGAATGACCAATAGTCAAAATGCAGATATCCACTCATCCATAAATTCAAAAATTAATAAAACCAATCTGGGATGGTTTGTCATGAATTAATGATGGTGGTGTGTGAACTGAAAAACCCATTGCAATCTTTGCGATCAAGCTTGACCCCAAGTGGAAAGAGAAGGAAAAGAGAATCAGTGAGTCAACATTGATTCTTACTTCTCTGCTGTCTCGGGGAATTTGACAAATAAGTGGCCAACTAGAAACTGATGGACTGAGACACTCAACACTCTTCTTGCTAACGTGTTACCACTCTGAGCAAGGACCATTGGACGCCCGTGGGTGACACAAGTGACCCATAAAGATCTCTTTCCTGGAGACTTGACCTTGTAGCAGGCAGTGCGGTAGACTCTCTAAGGACACCTGTCCCTATCCATGGGAGTTCCCCAGGCTTGGCCCTGTGAGCACTGAGAGACAGGATCTTCTGCAAGCCCAACTTGAAGACAAAGACAGGTTGTGGCAGATGAGTTCAGGAATTGCTCTCCTTCTGTGTACAGCCTGTGGTACCTGATCCACAGGACACACGGAATGGCTGTCAAAGGCAGGAAATCTGACACGATGCCAGCATCTCAGAAGTGCATGGATATGGAACCTGCTGCAATCATTCTACCTGTAAACTCATTTAAAGGGAAAGGTATAGGACTATTACAACATCACTTCATCTTGCAGAATTCTTTTTAAATTGTATATTTATTTATTTGAAAGGCAGCATTAGAAAGAGAGAGAGAAGGATAGATTCTCCATTCGCTGTTTCACTTCCAAACAATCAAGAAGGCCAAGCTGGGTCAGATCAAAGCCAGAAGCCAGGAGCTTCATCTGGGTCTTGCACAATGGGTAGCAATGGCGCAAGTACTTTTGTTGGTTTCCCCAGGCTCTTTCTTTTGGATGTGCTTCAGAAGTGGAGTAGCCAGACATAAACGGATGTCCATGTGGAATGCCGGTTTCACAGGTGGTGGCTCAACCTGCTGTGCCACAAAACCGATCCCAGTTATACATTTAGCAATTCATCTTTACCTCTATAAGAACCCATGGAATCAAATAGCAAACACTACACCGAGGGAATCCAAACTAGTACAACTATTATTGAGGATAGGCTGGGGACTCCTCAGAGAGCTGAAAATAGATCTACCATATGACCTAGCCACTCCCTCCTAGGAATTCACCAAAATGATATTAAATTGGCATATAAAAACCTTATTTGTACCTGATGTTTATTGCAGCTCAATTCCAATACCAAAGATATGAAATCAAATCAGATGTCCATCAAGCAAAGGCAGGATAAAGACAATGTGGTATATATACTGTGTGTAATAATACTCAACCATAAAAAGAATAAAATCAGGCCTAGCACTGTAGCCTAGTGGCTAAAGTCCTGGCCTTGAACTTGTTGGGATCTGATGTGAGCACTGGTTCTAGTCTCATCCTGCTTTCCGTCCAGCTCTCTGCTTGTGGCCTGGGAGGGCAGTAGAGGATGGTCCAAAGCGTTGGGACCCTGCACCTGCGTGGGAGACCCAGAAAAAGCTCCTGACTCCTGGCTTCATTTTGGCACAGCTCCGGCCATTGCAGCTGCTTGGGGTGTGAATCAGCAGATGGAGGATCTTCCTCTCTGTCTCTCCTCCTCTCTGAATATCTGATTTTCCGACAAAAATAAATCTTAAAAAAAAATGTTTAAAAAAAGAATTATAGGTCTTACAACAAAATGGATGCAACCAGAAATCATTATAGTTTAGTAAAAAGAAGTCAGTCAAAAAGACAAATAGCATATGCTTTTTTCTAACATGTGGTAGTTAATATAGAATATAAAAGAATGGACATCTTCATAATTGATTGCTAATTTTAGCCTTTGTTTCTACTTCTGTGGAAATTCGATGTTTTTACTTATTCCTTGTTGAATATTGTGGTTAGTGGTGCATTAAGCCTGTTACTATACAGTAAACTGAAATGCTTTTTTTAAAAAATTAAAAAACGTTCAGGGAGTGAGGGAGGGAGGCAGAAAGAAATGGAGGGGAATGTGAATATGTTAGAATTTTATCTGTGAAATACATAAAATCTGTTCTGTTTATGAGTAATACTTAAATAACCTTAAACATAAAAGTAAAAGACGCAAGATTACACTAACAACATATTCAATATGATGTATTAATCACATATTTATATTTATATATGTACAATATTCAAAGATTTTTAGAAATTTTTTCTCATTACCATTTTCTTTGTGTGAGGCCACGTTAGTGATGCATTGACACTTTCAGGCGTTTTGAAAACGCACAGGAACTGGAAAATCCTAACCCAAGAGCCAGTTCTGCCAACTGCCTGCTTTTATGCAGCACATGCCTTAAGAATGAGGCTTGCATCACTGAGTCGTTGATCAAGAGCAGAGGGAGACTATTTCCTGATATGTGAAAAGTGTAGAGAATTTGATTTGATTTTTGTTGATCACAAAGTTTTGCTAGAAAAACAGCCCTGGTTATTCCTTTGTGGTTTTTGGCTACTTTCTTGTTCTAGCAGTGGAGTTTTATGGATGTGACAGCTTTCCTATAACCTATGTACCCTGAAATGTGTACTCCCTGAAATCTTACCAAAAAAGCTTTTCCCAACCAGGCTAGACAGTCATTTCCCATTGGTTGGTGGGCTTTGAACCCCACCTCTCAGGCTGCCTCAAGGAAATCTTGGACCAGAGGGCAGCTTGCAGCCCTCAACGCCACTCAGCCTTCTGCAGCACAGTCACCCCAGTGAGTTCACAGCACTTAACTTCCAATCCCTGCACTTAAAGCAATCACCCTTAACCATTTCTCGGTCCACACACAAGACCCAGCAAAGCCTTAGCCCTGGCAACAATCCAAGAATGTGTCTGTTTTGACTTTCAGTTGTCCTTGCTGGGTCTTCCTTTGTCATCCTGCCTGAGCCCTCAACTCACGACCGCTGGTATGTGCTTGAAATACCCAAGACGTGCTCTTGCCTGAGTCCTGATGTTTTCTGTGTCTTCTCCTTGCCTGACTGAGTTACCAAACCTGCTGGTGGTTACCAAACCTCTCTTCAGACCCTTCCAAGCCTCCATGGTGTGTGTGTGTGTGTGTGTGTGTGTGTGTGTGTGTGTGTGTGTGTGTGTGTGTGTGTGTAGCTTTATCAACTGTGCATCCAGGACTTTTGGCTGTGGCAGCATTGAAAATACTCTATCCAGTTCTCAAAAACCATTCAAGTAATTTCAACTTTCTTAGCTTCTGAAAACCAAAAGGAGCCTTTCAAAACGCCTCTCACACTCAGCTGTTGTTCACCGATTTTTGGATAATTCTTTTTCTGTTTTTTGAAAAATATGATGTGTCTGTTTAAATTTTACTATCTCACAGTGCCTGCATTGATTGTTCCCTTCGTCTGGGTAATCCCTGACCATAATCTCTTGAGAGTAGAGACTGGATTTTGATCATTTCAGGATCTCCAGGGCTTAGCACAATGCAAGGCTCAGAAAGAACACGGAGCAAATATTATTCAATGGAATTGGAGAAGCAAGAATTAGTCAATGTTATTGGAAAAAAAAGTTCATCATACATTGACCCTGACTCTTGCCTCCTTTCAAAAGTGTACAAAGTTTTACACCTCACAGCTTTAGAAATCAGGAGTGTCACACTTTCTACTCAACAATGGATATGCTACTTGAGTCTTGTGTTATGTGTCAACTGAAGTTCATAGGACACAGTGTGCCAAGGACCTGGGCAGCAGATGGCAGTGTGTGTAAAGTTCTGAGACATCTCCAGAAGTCATCTCACATCCAGATCCTCATGCACACAGTGCTGTGAGCTCCGTCTTCCAACCTGACTTCTTTCAAGTCCATCTCCCACATGAGACCGACAGCAACTTGAAGACAAGCCTGGGAGCATCTGTGCTATTAGAATCTGGCATTCATTTAATCATCCCAATAACTACACATCTCTTATGTCTTGTTTTTGAAAGACTTTATTTATTTATTTATTTATTTATTTATTTGAAAGTCAGATATACAAAGAGGAGGAGAGACAGAGAGGAAGATCTTTCATCCGTTGATTCACTCCCGAAGTGGCCACAACGGCCAAAGCCAAGTCAATCCAAAACCAGGAGTCAGGAGCTTTTCCTGGGTCTCCTGCATGAGTGCAGGGTCCCAGGGCTCTGGGCTTCCCCTCTACTGCTTTCCCGGGATGCAAGCAGGGAGATGGATGAGAAGCAGGGCTGATGGGACATGAACTGGTGCCCATATGGGATCCCAACGCATGCAAGGCAAGGACTTCAGCAACTAGACTACTGCTCCAGGACCCTTATGTCTTGTTGTAGGTCCAAACACAAGAGGCTAACAGAAAACAACTGGAAATTAAATCAAATCCCTCTGACCCCAAAGATCCTTTTTGCTCCTGCCTACTTATTCATCAAATGCAGCTGCCAATAAATGGCCTGACTCCATTGTTATGACAGGTATCAGGTAGAACACGAGCAGTACTATTCACAGCCATCCCTGAACTTAGGGGGAGAGAAAATTAAAACTGCTGCCATCAGTGACAGGGGATAGCCGCTGGGCATCAGATGACATGGTGGACACCGGGCTCCAAAGGACACTGCAGCCTCAGTCCAGCCGGAGGCTGTCTACATCCTGAGCGCATGTCCAGTTTTATCCCCAGGTGACCAACTCTGGTCCCCATCTCGAAGAGGAATTAAAGAAGGAGCATGGGGAAAGGGCGCAACCACATGAACATAATAGAAAACAGAAGCAAAGGCCAGAATGTCAGGGAGTCTGTGGCTTTCTGTCCTGCTTCAGCTCAAGTAATGCTGAAATCAACACGCATCAACCAGCAACTATTTATTTGCAAAAATTATGCTAGGTTCTTTCCGCAGCTGCTGGATGTTCCTCATAACAGCACCTATGAGGCAGAAACCATGGTACCCTCTCTCTTTCAGTTGAGTGAGCTGAGACTCAGGAGGGATAAGATTCCAACACTGGACCACACAGCCAATGCAGGATTGGTGTGCTGTGGGATTTGTACATCACCCCAAGCCCTGGGCTCTTGCCTGTGTGCCACAATTGCCGATACAGACAGGAGAAAGCACAAGGATGTCTGGGGACTGTGAACATGGCCCTGCTCCTCTGAGAAGAACTTGGACCCACTCGGCTGCTACTCCTTGGCTTTGAGAGCTATCTAAAGTGGTGCCCACTGCTTCAAACTAAGCTTGTAACCAATAAATTAGACAGGCACATTTGTTATATCGAATAGAATGCATTCTACAATAAGATTCACTTAGCTGCATTGAATAGAAAATAAAACATAAGAACAGGAAGAGCAACACCCATTTCTCCCTCCCTGAACAAGAGTTCAGAGATCAGGAAATCAGGGCTTGCATGGGGGTATCTTAGTACATTGAGAAGCAGCCTTCTGACTTTCTGCTTCTCCACCTAAGTACATGGTTTCTCTCTTGAGTGTCACTTCGGGGACCAGTATGTTTGTTACGTATCAGTCATCACTGTCAAGGTCCAGCCAGACAAGGGAAATAAGTACACACTTTTCTTTGGGAAAACATTGTGGAGGTGCTATACAATTCCTTTTCTCTACATCTCTGACTTAGATCTGTGATGACTTTCAACCTCAAAACTGAATGGGAAATGGAGAAACTGTTCTGGAAGACCATCTTCCGACATAAAACCACTGCCCTGCCCCAATCTTCACCCCCAAATCCCTCCTTGTATCACTTCGTTTTTTATTACCATGTCTCTTTAAATCAACCTTAAAATAATTTTTTCTTATTAATTAGCCAGGTTGCTAATCTTGCACAGTGAAGTGGAAGTGGTGTTAAAGTGTCCCCAAATTAATAGTGCCTCATCAGCACTGAGGCAGGGCGTGAAATTGCCTTCTGAAGTGTTACCCATATGCAGTTAGCATCCCCTCTGCTGCCAACTTTTGGCAGCAGACAAAAAAGATCAGCGGCTCTCTGTTAGTCATCAACTGAGTCCCAGGGACAAAGGCCAAGTCCTCCTTGCCTGCCAGGATCCTTTCCCCTCCCCTGATGCCCTTGGTTGCACCCTCTTCTGCAACTATCTGCAGCCCCCAGTCTGTTGTGCAAGACTGAAATGGTCCTGTCCGAGGTACATTGCATTTCCAAGTAGCCAGATAGGTGCACAGTGATGTGTGTTAACGGGGTAGTCCTAGGGCAACTCCTTGACCCCAACCTGCCATACTGGATCTCTAAGCTTCCAGGGATCTCGCACCAACAGGAGAGGACCTGGTGTTAGAACAGAGTAAAGGAGAGTTCAGTGGGAGTCTCCCAGTGGAGACTCCTCCAAGTAGGACTTCATACAGCCCCAATGTGTCTAGCATTGCTGGGGTGTGAAATTTACAAGGGGTAGAATTTTCATGAGATGAAATTTGTGCGTCCAACCTTACAAACTCAAGCAAGGATCTGTGTATACCATGGACTGAAAATAGCATTCTCTGGACAAAAAGATGGGGTACAAAATCAAGGGAAGCCTATTGCCAAGGGGGGCAATAGGAAAAGCAAGTACCTGGTAGACATGAACCCTTGCAGAGCTGTACCAGCTCCTTGTACGATTTTAGAAACGATGTCCATGACCTTGAAGCCTCAGATCTCTCATTGGTAAAGCAACTTTTATAATAACACGTGTCTCACTGGGTTTCTGTGATGATGAAGTACACACAGAACTGCAGTCATATTAAGCACTAGATGATTGCCTATTGTCAGTATGATGATAATGGGAGCAGGTATTGTCATATAACAACCTGAGATATCTATGTCCCATGTCTGTGCCTGGGATCAAATTCTAGTTGTGCTTCCCATTCAGCTTCCTGCTAATGTGCTGGAAAACAGCAATGGATGGCCCAAAGACTTGATTTCCTGCCACCCATGTGGGGGATCCAGATGGCTCCATCCATAATTGTCACAGGGATTTAAAGGAGTTGACTAGGAGATAGAAGATCTCTCCAGCACCTTTCTCCTTATCTTTATCTCTCTCATTTTCTTTCTTTCTCTCTCCATGAAATAATGAGGGCAGTGCGAGAGGATGATGATAGCTGTCATGAAATAGGACAGTAGTGGTGATGGTGATGTTGAGGATGCTGATGGTGGTAGTGGTGATGACCATGGTGAAGGTTATTGTGAGGACAGAGACAGATAACGTAAAAGCTGTCTGTTAATTAAAGCAGTGTGGGATCGAAGCTAGATAGAGTCCAGACACAGTCCACTCAATATAGACACTTGATATATAGCAAAGGGAAACGCCAGCAGGCAAATCCAGAAATTATGTCTGGAGTTACTTTATTACAATAAATTATGATGAAAAATGAACTTGGAATCCTACTTCAACAAACATCTACCATTAAGCGATGGTTCACAGATCTAAAAGTGAAAGGTAAAGAGAAAACATCCACAATAGTCCCACCTTGTTAGAACCTTCCTGGGCAGTAGTCCTTCACTAAGGCACCCTCAAATGATGACCAAGATAACTCTGTCTGCAAAACACGAATAAGGAGGCTTCCTCTGGTGTTTTCTCCAGTCCTGTTCTTCTTGCTTCACTTGGTGAGTCCACGTGTCCTGGGGTGAGCCTAGTAAGAAAGTCATCTGTCATCTCTCCCACCTGGGCCTGGGGCTGTGACGCAGGTCTGTTACTTGGGCCCTGGCAGCCAGTAGGGGAATGATGCCACAGTATGTATTGCAGGTCAAGGTGTGTCCCACCAGGTACCCTCACTGAGTCCCTGTCCCAAGAGTAGAGGAAGCCACACTCTTTCCTCAGGAAGCCCTGCTCCAGGGGTGGAGGTCTTGCACATGCATGGAGTCAGCTCTTACCTGAGTGGCTGTTGAGCTTTGGCCACAGCTTCATTGATCAGAATTCTGACAGCATTCAGAATGAGAACAACACTCAGATGACTCAAGAGCCTGTGGCCACTTCTGAAGAGGGTCGCCTGAATGGGTTAAAGGCCAGCAAGGAGGGCTGGCCCATGGACCCACCAGTATGGGCAAGATCTGGCACAGAGAGAGGTTCTGATGGAGGAGCATGGGAACTTCTCTGTCATGACACAGTTCTTGCAGGTGAGTGCAAGAACCATGATAGGGAGCAACCCAGATCAGGCCAGAAAAGATACCCACCAGCATACACTTGGCATAGGTTGGGTGCAGACCAGGCTGAACCCATTCACATCACCTGCTGGCAAATCTAAGCACCAGAATAGAGTGTGGGTCGGGCCAGATTCAGTTGTGACACAAATCGGTGCACATTAAGGAATGCCAAAATGAGGTGAGCCATACCAGGTGTGGTTGCAGTGCCCAAATAGCACACATGAGAACCAGAGAGGGAGGGGGCAAAACCGGCAGGGGAATGTGGGCTCCCCTGCTGTGTACAACCACTCCCACTGGAGAGTGTGAGTTGGGATTGGGACAGACCAGACCAGGCAGGGCTACAACACCTGTGGGCCTCATGTGAGCTAGATCAGGGAAGGGCCAGATTGGGCTGACTGTTCCTACTAGTATAAGCATAAATTAGAGTGGGTGAGGGTTAGTTGGACTTAACCGCAGCTTCAGCTGGCAGAGGCTGGCACTGGAGGCTAATTCTGTTAAGTTAAATGCTAGAACCACCTGTAGAGTGCATAATCCGGGAGTGGGAGGGGCCTGGCAGGGAAAGAGTGGGCACCTCCCTGATGGGTTACCACTCCCAATGGAGAACACGAAAACCAGGACTGGGCAGGGGTGGCTGGACAGAGAGGTACCCGCCAGTATGTGTATGGGCTGCATAGTAGAGTTAGTTGGGTTGAACTAGGCTTCAATGTCCATTGACAAGTATGAGAGCTAAATGGGATGTGGGACAGACTGAACAAGCCTGTGGTACATACTGGCAAGCATGGGAGCCAGGGTAGGGGGCAGGCCTAGGGGAGTTATGGAGAGTTGCCCCAACTAGGCTGCAGCTCCCACTGGTTTGCATGAGGGCTAAGTGTGAAGTAGGTAGGATTGGGCTGGATCACCCATCAGTTTGCTTGGAAGACAGGGCTGGAAACAGAACTGACCCAGCAATTGCAACAACCAGCATGTGCATGAGCTGATTGGGGCAACAGATTGTGCCAGACCCTGTACTGGCAAACTCACACAAGAATCAGGTCTGGGATCACCTCAGATGAAGTGTCTTTGGAGATCCCACCAACTGAACTGCTGATCTCAGAACCCCAACCATGAAGAGACCATGTCAGCCAGTGGATTCTGAATAGGTTTCATTGTGATCGGAAAGGCAAGATTGGCAGCAATTCAGAACTGTTGAACTATGAAAACCTCTTGGGCAGGACCCTCAGAGCATGCCCCACATCAGGGATCTGGGGTGGGTGGGAGGCTGCGTGGGGATTCTCCCTTTGTTTCTCCCCTGACCTCAGATACAGGGGGGTGGAAATGATGATATTACTGTGGAAACAATGGTATTACCCACTTTCCTGTAGCCCTTGACCCTTTGTACCGTAATCAACTATGTAAAAATAAATAAATAATAAAAACATTTTTTAAAAGAGGGTCAGCTTGAATGGGGCATGGACTTGGCAAATCTCCTCTCTTACCCAGGGAGCAGTTCCCATGGTGACAAGTCTCCATCTCACAGGTCTGCAGCAAAGTCATCACTGCTTCAGGATCACACCGTGAACAGGGATCACGATCTAGACTTGGTCCTGGACACCCCTGCTTCACAGGCTGCAGTCTGCAAGCAGTCAGAGGGCTGGGCCATCGCAGCACCGAAATGAGGACCCCCGGCCTCTGTCCAGGCCCGAGGGCAGCTGCTGGACTCCTAGGGGAAAGAGGGCACAGCACTCTCCTGACCTCTTCTCCCCAGTAGCCTATACCCTGCTGAGCCTTCAGGAAGCTCCAGAGAAGTGAGACCTGGAGCTGGTGCATTGTAGCAAGGACCCAATAGGCTCCCCTCATTCCTATGGGGAAAGAAAAAGGCTCCTCCATGAGCTGTAGGTGTTACATAGACAAGAGCGGCCCAGCGCAGTGGCCTAGTGGCTGAATCCTTGGCTTGCCTGCACCAGATTCTCATATAGGCGCTTGTTCATGTCCCGGCTGTTTCACCTGCCATCCAGGTCCCAGTTTGTGACCTGGAAAGCAGTGGAGGATGGTCTAAAGCCTTGGGACTTTGCGCCCGTGTAGGAGGCCTGAAGGAAGCTCCTGGCTCTCGGCTTTACATCAGCTCAGCTGCAGCCATTATGGCCACTTGGAAAGTGAACCGGACGATGGATGATCTTTCGCTCGCTCTCTCCTCTGTTTATTTGCCGCTCTGATAAAACAAATAAACCTTAAAAATAGGCCAGAAGAGCAATTTATTCAATTTTAATTTGTTTTAGGAAAGTTATTTTTTAACAATACAATTTCAAATGTTTCCTTTTGTCAACAATAAGTTAATTCACAGTAATATGGACCAGCACCAGCACACCCTTTGCATGACATATTTGGTTTGGCTAGGCTGACATAATATTGTGAAACTGAGAAGAGTAATAATAATTAATATTGATTAAGAGACTATTGCGTGTCTCCTGTTTTATTCAAATACTGACTGAGCAGCACTTGTTCTGGTCTATATTGAGAGCTTAGCAATATACAAAAACCACACAAAACTCTGTTCTTCTGAAGTTTGCATTCAAGTAAAGAGACAGAAAATAAAATCAGCCAGGAAATAAGTAGATAAACAGACGAGCCCAGCAAATGGAATAAAGATATTAGTGAATGAAGGGCATAAAGCACCACGGCGATATTAAATTCTTGGATGTCATTAAATTGGTGAGTTGCCATTGCAGAATGGACTTCTGGAGGAAGGGAAGTGGGATCCAAACAGATCAAGAAACCAGTGTGAAAGTTCTATGGTGGCAACGAGTGGAATTCCTTGGAGGAAAGGGGGATGAGGAAGCTGTGTGGCTGGAAGGGGCAAGGCAAGCCAGGTGATGGAAATGCAGCCAGATTAGAAAACAACTCACAGAACATGGACAGAACTTGGAAGGGTGACTCCAAAGTGTTGGAGAAGTGGAATCTGGAGCATGGTCCTGGGCATGCCGCTTCCATACCCATAGCTCTCCAAGAAGGGGTGCTGTGTGGGCAGATGGAGTCTGGAATTCAGAAAAGGGGATTGAGCTGAGCATGTTCTTTCTAACCTTGATAGCACTGAGAATGTGTCATGCGTCTCGCTGCCTGGTGCCGGAGCTACAACCACTGAGGTCTGCTGAGGCTAGACACGGCCTCGCAGAGCAGTCCGCTAATGAGGCAGCATCTGAAGCCAGCTTGGAAACCAGCGCTGAGCACTAACTGCACGCCAGCTCCGTTGTAGAAAGGTTTGGGATGTGAAAAGAAAATCCTCCTGTGAATCGCCCATTAAAAAAAAAAAAAGAATAAAATAAAACATAGCCTGGTTCAAATTTTCCTCTGTCTCAGCTCAGATCTGGAGCCAGCTGGCCTCCCACTCATTTGAAAAAAAAAATGCAAAATCCCATTTTCAGACAGCCTTTCCTTGGCTGAAAAAGCAGTCACGCTTCACAGTCCACCCCGCAGAGAACAGCTCTTGGCAGGGACACTGGGCGATGACGTCATACCTCGAGAACAGGGAAAGCCCCATGTGCTGTTGACTTGCTCTTCAGTGTCGCTCACAGCTGGGTTCTCACGCCCGCTGCTGGCCGCCGCACAAGCCGGCATGACACTTTGGGAAGGGGTCTTTTTTTTTTTTTATGCCATTTAAAAAATTTATATGGCTTTTTATTTTGTTTTGTTTTGATGAATAATTCACCAAGTAAGCCAAAAACTTCGTTTTTAAGATCAGCTAACATCACAGTACTATGTGGTCTCTACTATTCATTGTAAAAAATAATTACTGCATTTTTTTTTTAAAGATCAAATGACTAAAATGAAGCAGGAGTTACAAGTTTCATTTTTCTATCAACACAGAGATTTTCGTTCAAGGTCAGGTTTGAGTTACACATGCTGTTATTTACATGAGTTCCTATTTATTTCAAAAACAAGGTCTCTTCAAAGGCATGCCCAGATATTCTCTTTATTTTAAAGATGACCCAGCAGCTGACCTAGAACCCTGACATGCTCTCTCAGTCCTAGAAGCCGTATCTTCTGATGTTAAACTACAAAGGGCATCTCTGAAAAACACAGGCCCTCAATGCCTTTGAAATGCCCCCAGTTCTCAGCAGCATGGCACCCAAACTAGCAACAGGCTGCCCCTCAGCGTCTTATCCACAACCCTAGAACCCAGAAAGGGACCTGCTCAGAGATTTTTAAGTGAAGGCAGATGGTGAAATTTCATTTCCTACAGAATGGGGTCATTCATTGGCAAACAGGAGAATGTTATTCACCTTACAGTCAAGGAAGATGATTCAAAAACACATCCAGAGATGTTTAAGAACAAATGGCAATCACATGAACCACAGGTACAAAGAGGAAAGCCACTTCATCCTAAGTGGTGCCAAGGCTGTGGCACACAAAAGCTGGCCAGGTGGGTGTGAACTACCCCAGCTTTGCTCTCCTTGCCTTTGCCCTATGACCTCATGGATTTGTGTCTGGTGGGTGCTGTCAGCCACTCCTCCAACTGAAGTGAGTTTTTGTGCTAATGAAGTCTTCAGGTAGAAAATCTAAGAGCCGTGCCATTAAGTCTATCAGGCAAGATTTCTGTCACCAGGGATGGGAAAAGATGGTAGGCACTTAAGGCTGGTTCAGCCAGTTCATAGCAGAGCAGTGTTTTTGACTGCAATGCATGGCTGCTGAGTTTGTGATCATTTCCAACAAGATCCCCTGAGGCATGGGAAGAATCTAGCCAACAGTGAATCACCAGATTTTCGGATGGACTAGAGTCACAGATGCCATGACTTAGGCGCATAGGTACTTAGGAAACCCTTGGACAATCAAGGTCAATGTCTTTGCATACCTTGTGCATGATTCCAAGCAACAATTTCTGGGATTTGGGGTTCCAGATTTATTACTTTTGCAATCTCTTTTCCCCAAAAGCAGACCCAAAGGAGCACCCCATGAGAGACAAAGTCATCAAAGGAGAGCCTCCGCTAGGGTCGGCTGGCCAAGAATCACAAGGGATTTACTATAGCACATAGCTCCCTCCATGTGCGATCAAGTCCTACAAGTGCTTGTGGATGCCAAGGAGAGCTTTGCAATTGAGAAAGCAGCGATGTGCATCCTGCAGGGAACCCAGGTACAAGTACATGGATGAAATATCAGCCCACGGTGTCCTCCATAGGCACAGACCTGCAGGGGAACAAGAGGGCAGTCCAGGTGTAATAGGACAGCTGGGTCACCAACATCTTGTTGCAGGAAAGAGCAGGCTATCTGGACAGGGCTGCTACAGGTACACTGTCTGACTGCCTATTGGACTGGCCTTGGGGATGGACGGTGGCCAGGATAATACAAAGAAGAATTGATGCCTCTCGAAACTGGGTCTATCATAAGCACCACACTGACCATGGCCTGGGAGCTGGAAATGTGAGGTGGTGATTGCTAAAGGCCATCATCTTTTCATTGGATAAAGGCTCAGTTGGCACCAAGGAAGGCCCAAGGAAGATCTTGAAATCCATGCTTCCCATCATCTCACTGTTGACATGGGAAGCTAGACAGGACACTTTCAAGGTACAACAGAAATATGAAATAAGTTTATCCCCAGGATCCTAAACTTCTGGGTCTGACTATTTTGGGGAAAAATCAAAACCACATGAAAACTCCCCAAGTTTGCTGTAGCCTTATTTGTAACACTAGGATATCCTAATATCTGATGGCATCATCATTACATAAATTATAGACATCAAAGAATATTTTTAGAGTTTAATAAGCTGGGACCAAAAAAATGGTTTTATTGAAATGCCAGGCTTAAAAGGCAGCCTGCAAGGTTGCAGTTTGGAAAAGCACAATGATATTTTCAAATCAATTGGTATTGAGTGGGATACAGAAAAGATGCTGTTAGGGCTTAATAGGGACTAGCTTTCTGTCCCTGGAGTGAAAAAACTAAGGGTAGCCCTGAAAGCAGATCTTTAAAGGGTTCCCATTCTAACTTCACTTTTCCACAGGTTCCTTGAGAGGAGACATTTAAGCAGAACTGTCATGGCAGTACTACCATGTCTGCATGCCAAAACCACAGCATGTGCAGTAGCACCCTCTAAGTCAAGCTTGAGATGACACAGTGGACCTGCTCAGGAGCACAGCAAGGATGCGGAGAAGTCTTGGGTTCCTCCCTTCCCATCCTGCCCACACCTGTCCACTCCACACTGGGGGCTGTGTGAGCTTCTCCTGCTCAAAACCAAAGGGAAGGGGAGGCAAGAGAACTGCTCAAACGGATGCAGGGCAAAAGAAAGGGGAGCTGATTTCCTTGGGGAGGGTTCGAGGCTGCCTTTATTTCCTGATGAGAGGAATTGGAGCACTGGCAGAGACTGTGTGATGTGGAAATGCCATGACAAGAGGGGCCTCTTAAGTCCTAGGCTCCCTGGACAGCCGTGAGACAGTTTCTTGCCTGTGTCTGCTTGACCTACAACTGCCAATCCCAGGGATCAGGTGTGGATGGGGAGATGGTATAAAAGGATATTTCAAAGACTGTATAGAAAATTGAACCAAAAGTTAAGGTTCTGGAGGGAGGGCAATGGTATTCTATAAATTTTTAAATCACCAGGATCTTCAAAAAGGACATGGGAATGTATGTTATGAGAAAATTATGTATATATGTTTAATTTTTTGCACGGAAGCAAGCATGTTTTCATTCCATTTCCCCCACAGACTTTCTGCAGCACTCTGTAGGTTCCACCTGTTCATGGGAAGAGTATCAGAAATGCTGTGGTCACCTGGCCCTCAGTCCACCTTCCAACGATGAGTTATTCCCACACTGCAAAACACAATCATCGCTACTAAGACACCTCCCCACCCAAATCTCGGAATCCCTGGCCAAGTCATAGATGGATTCAACTTCAGCATCTCACCTTCCGAACTAGCTCTGAGTGCAGATGAGGCCCATTGTTCTTAAGCCTGACTCCTCTGAAATTGAAAACCTCAGGATTTCCCTGATTTGCAGTGCACACAGTGAGATCAGCGTAACTTAATTGAAACAGAGACACGAATTCCAACATGGCCTTGGGAATATTGAAGGAGTGACCTGGTGGTTGCTTTCTCAAGGTTTCTCTTGTGCTCCCAGCATTGTGCAAACTCCAGACTCTAGCTCATGGCTCTTGTACCCTCATTTCTGCTGGGCTCAGTACAGTCACCCTCTGCAGGCACAGATTAGCATTTGGTTTGGTGGACCCAATACAGATATTTCAGGAACCCCTTGCCTCTGGCTCCCTACCTTCTCTCCAGAATCTGGTATCCAACTGCAGCCTCATCAGTACTCCCTAACTTTCACTTATTTATATAAAGTGGACAGACTTTGTATGTATCGCAATACAGATTGAACAGCTTAGTGATACTTTCCACCCTACCCTCCCACCTGCTCACACTCCCCCTCTGTCCTTCTTAATTTTTCCCCTAGTTTTCATGATAACATATTTTCATGTTACTTCATAATCACACTCCACTAGCTATCAGGAAATAATAACAAAGAACTATAAAACTCCAATATTCTTTTGGAGTGTACACAAAGGCTGCTTTTTTTTTGTCTCTACAGCTCCCCCAACCACTCTGCACTGTTTGGGATTCACCTCCTCTGCTGTGTTCTAGAAAGTTCCTATGCACAGAAAACTAGAACCACTTCAAGCCTCACCTCATATGGTTACTCTCTACCAGGGATCATAGCTTTGTGATACTTAAAGTCCACTTTGTCTAGTTTTACGTATAAAGGAAGGAGCAAAGTGACAACCAGGCACACAAGGAGACAAGTTGATATAAGTAGTACCAAAAATCAATGGAACCAGATCTATAGATGAGATGAGTAAGAGAATTGCTCACTTCAGATTCTAAAACAAATTAGAAGAGAAAGGATAATAAAAATTGGGGCAGTGAATTAGAAACTACCAAAGAAAATTGAAGTATCAGAACTAAAAATGCTGCCAAGCAAAATTTTTAAAATGAGTAGATTATTTATAGTGTTTTAAACTGAGAGGAGAATTTGTAAGCCAAGAATTACTTAGAGCAAGATAAGAAAAGACAAAACACAAGAACATACAAAAGAAAATGAGAGAGCCATTCAAGGGATTTTTTAAAAGCCTCGCGGAAACCATGTGTTGTAAAAAAAAAGCTCTGCGAGCATCTCAAACAATTTTCACCAAAATAAATTCATTTACTAATAAGTATTTTAAAATGTCTATTTATTTGGAAATCAGAGTTACAGAGAGGGAGAGGGAGAAAGAGAGTTGGCATGCACTACTTCACTTCTCAGATAGCTCCAATGGCCAGGGCTGGTCCAAGCAGAAGCCAAGAGCTAGAAACTTCTTCCAGTTGTCTTGTGTGGATGGCAGGGCTCAGAATCATGGGTTGTCTTCTGCTGTTTCTTTCAGACCGTTAGCAGGGAGCAGCTTGGGCACCAATCAGTGCCCATATGTGGTGGTGGTGTTGTGTGTGTTGGCTTCGCTTGTGTGCCACAATACTGACCCCTAAACTAATCCTTCTGACAATGGAAGACAAACAAGGAGGCTGAAGATATGTTTGATGTGAACACACTATAGTTTAATACTGGAACAGTAGCTTGGGGATAGATCATGAACGAACTTAAAGGCCTCCTTGGCAGTTTGAACTTCCTCTTGAAGGTAGTAAGGAAGCACAAACAGATTAAAGTTAGGTCACCACTTGCTTCCCAAAGCAAGAGATAGGCACTAGGACAGACAACCTGTCTCCTTGCATGCATTCTTTCAGGGAATGTAAAATACTCAAAACCATGAGCATCTGACCTGAGAAAAGACTCATTAATATGGGTATCATTCTGTACTTCATAAACACATAGCATTATCTCTTTTGCTCAAGCTCTGCTTATTTATTTATTTAAAAGGCAGAGCAACAGAAAAATAGAGGGTGTGTGTGTGAGAGAGAGAGGTCTTTCATTTACTGGGTCACTCTGCAACTGGCCACAACGGCCAGTCCTGAAGCAGGCAGAAGCCAGGAACCTGGGGCTCCATCCTGATCTCCCACATGCATGGTCAGCAGTCTTGGTACTTTGGACAGCACCTGCGCCTCTCCAGGCACATTATCAGATACCTGGATTAGAAGTAGAGCATCTGGGACGCTGACATGTGATGCTGCGTCATAAGCAGAGTCCAAGCCTGCTGTGCCTCAGTGTCACACATGGCTCAGCACTCTGGCAGGCCATCGCTTACTCCGCCTCTATGTGTTCTGCCCCTGCACTTTTCATGTGGTCTTTATCCTGTCTAAAGCCGTCTCTACTTTTTTTTTGGCAGGCTAATGCAGAGTTATCCTTCAGGTGTTCATCTAGATGTAATTATTTCCATCAATCTCTCCAGGCAAATTTGGGGTTTAAAGTTGATGCATATTTATTATTTCGAAAACATTTCCAATATAGTCATTTGATCATGATTATCTATGTGCTCACTCCAATGCCAGTGACTGTGTTAGCCCATCAGTACCTGCAGGCTAGACCAGCTCTTACTTCTCTTGTATTCCCAGCATCGAGTAAAGAAAAGAATTCTGGCTGCCACAGGACCCACAAAGCTCAAATATCACTGATTGTTATGATGGGAGAGAAAAAGAGAGGGTCACAAATTCCACACTGGCTGTTAAAGTATTAGAAATCATGTACTGGTTTCTTTCTTTCTTTCTTTCTTTCTTTCTTTTTTTTTTTTTTTTTTTTTGGTCAAAGCAAATCATGTGGCTGCATCCGAATTCAGAGACAAGGAAGTACAATACTTTCCTTTAGGATTCATTCTTCTATATTTGAAAGGCAGTTATAGAGAGAACTGGAGAAAAACAAGAAGAGACAGAGAGGGGGAATGAGAGAAAAAGAAAGAGAAGAGAAAAGATCTCCCACCTGCTGATTCACTTTCCAAATGGCTGCAACAGCCAGGGCTGGGATGAGCTAAAGCTACATGCCAAGTCTCCCACTGCAACACTCTTACTGCAAAGATGGCTAGAAATGCTAGGTAGAAAGTACCTTTGACTGGCATAGCAGTTAAGCTTTGTAGTAAACCGTTAGGATAATGTCCTAAGGAGTAAGGATCCTACCATGTGCTTTGAAACTCTGAAATGACACACATCATTTTAAGTTATGAAAGTGTAATGGTAAGTATATTCACATAAAATAAATAGCAAATCTAACACAAGAGCTCAGAAGGGCTTCATGTAGACTATGCCATGGTAAGACATGTGGATATGTGGACATGTGGCATCAGGTGGGAGGGACAGCGGAGGTCAGCCAGAGAGGATGGTAAAGGGCACATTTGAGGAATGGCCCGTCTAGTGAGCCTTGAGGAGAAGGCATCTGCTGCAAATATCATCTCTGCAGAGAGGAGCTTCCAAAGGCCAGCTGGAAAGGAAAATGCCAGCTGTGCCATTTTAGAAGCAAAGGTGACTCATGGGCAAGAATGCAGATGCCATGGATTCACAGAAGGAGCTCGGGCCCAGAACCAGAGCAGCGCTAGCAGTCTGACGAGCCATCGTCCTCTGGAGAGCTCATTACACAGCCTGGCATGCGGGAGCTCCTGCCACTCATGCCTACCCAGACAGAGCTACAGGGATGAGATCATCACCATCTTTAAAAAAATGAAGCTTAAACAGCAGAAATGCTTAGCCTCATGCTGTCAGGAAAGCTGTCACCATGGAAAAGAAAAAAAGAAAGTCCCCAAATTAGCATTGAATCTCTTCCAAGAACTGTCAATATTTTTCAAAGCCCCCAGAGAACAAATGCTTTCTTGAGCCTGGCGAGATCTGTGGTGCTGAGAAGAGACTGGCTCCAGGCTGATTGATGCGGACAGTCCACGCCACATTCAGCAGGTGGCATTGGGTTGGCTGCTTGGAGTGAGAGCACAACGCCCCGTGTAGGAGCTGACGAGAATGCACAAAATTCCTTCAGAAAACTCAGAGGACAGCACCTATCACCACTGTTTGGTTGTGTCCATAACCTTGATTTTATTGGTTATAGCACTAACCTGCTTCAAAGTGCCAGGTCTTTGCATCTGCAGCCCCAAATCACCCATTGATGGGCATCTCCCATGGCATTACTTAATCCAGGACTGTCAAATTAGGACCAATCCAAGAAGGGCTGTCAGAGGGACTGTGCAAAAGGTGTGGGTAGGCTGCAGAGGAGCCCTGGGGCTGGCTGTGATGGGATAGTTACCATCTCTTTGGGCACTTTGGCTGTGGTCTCTCAGTCAAGCCATGCAGTGGCAACCCACTGGAGGCAGTGTGCTGAGCACACTCCCAGAAGCAGGCAATAAAGGCTTGCTGCATAGTCTGTGGGCTTCCCATCTACACACCCATCACAGGGCACCTCGTGTCCTGCTCTGATCCAGCTATCCATATGCATTCCTAAATTCAGTGCTTCAGGGTTCTTGTAGGCTTCTTTTCCTGGGAGAATCTTAAATGAGGGAAATTTGGACGAAGTACTCACCCTCAGGTACCACTGATAATTGTTGGTCCTCCACTTCTACTCATATCAGCCAAGCACTAAGTTTGTTCTCTATCTCTTTTTCCCCTTGGGAGATCATATTCTCCTAAGCATCTTCATAGGTGTGTCCGGTCTGCCGCCTGAAAGTTGACAGTACCGGCAGCCCCCAGGTTTCTGGCAGCTCAGCGCTACCACCTGAAGCCCCTGTATTTGTTTTAGGATCTTATCATCCCAAATCCTTTATCATTCTAGTTTTTATTTAATGTGTTTTGAGAGAGAGAAAGAGACCATCTGTTACTTCACTCTCCACATGCCTGGGAGCTGGGAACTTCATCCAGGTCGCTCTCCCACATCAATGGCAGGGATACAAGTGCTTGATCCAGCATCCCCTGCTTCTAGTGTATGCATTAGCAAGCATTTGGACTTAACACGGCATGGGGACTTGAATCCAAGCACTCTGGCTGTTACTGAATTTGGCTGTCCCAAACAACATCCTAACTGCTGTGCCAAATGCCTGAGTTCTCTAAGCGCTTCCAACACCAGCCATGGCCAGCAGAGGAGATGCACCATGGTTTACAGTGCTGGTGGCCTCTCAAGAGAGTAGTCCTTTTGCCCTTGGAAGAGATATTTTCCCCCTGAGTCATCTGGAGAGTCTTCCCCAGTGCAGACATGGTCAAAGAGTTTTAGCACACCCACTTTTCCAAGACTGTTCATCCCTTGCTCAGCCATCTGCCATGGCAATTCTAGCATCTCAATCTCTTCTCAGCACAAGGCATTGTTTCTCTCTTTTCAGCCAGTATCACAGGGTCACAGGAATTACCAGAAGCCTTGGCAGGATGTTAACATTTGGATTGCAGGAGAATGCACCTCTATCAGTATACTCAATGAAGCCATTGTGACCTGACTGAGGGTCCCTAGTCTTTTTGTAGTACATCTAATCTATCACCAATAGGATGTGGATGATTGCTGTGAATGAAATAAATGGTCACATTCCCCACAACATTTTGTGAATTGGAGCATCTTCTATTATGAGAAGCAACGAGGGTCCCAGGAAGCCCTTGCTAAAAGCATGACACAGGAGGGTGTCTCATTGAAAAACCCACAGACCTGCAATTGAGCCAGGGACTGGAGAGACTGGAGAAGACCATTCCTGCCACATCAGAGTGGTGAGCAGTTAGCTCATGGGTCTGAGCTGGAGCAAGTTAAGTAGCCAAGATAGTAAAAGTTGTCTGAGGGTTTCCATTTTTCAGACACTGTCTTTTGACTTCTTGTTCCATGTTGGAACAAAGGGGGTTATGGCAAAGACATCCAAAAGGATGAAGTGAGTTATTCCCCTTGTCTGAATTGTTGACTGTCACATTGTCTAGGTGCCTCTCTAGAGGAAGGCATCTTATTAGCTATGTTTTATTGCCTCTACATTAAGTCTATACAAATATGAACAGGAAGGGCCAGCATTGTAGTGCAATGGGTTGAGCTGCCTCTTATGATACTGGTATCCCATAATCAAAGTGCTGATTAGAGTCTGGGCCACTTCAGTTCTAATCCACTTCCTGCTAATGGATTGGGAAGGCAGCTCAACTACGTGGACCCCTGACTCTGCTGGCTCAGCCTGGCCCAGAACAAGCTGTTGGAGCCATTAGAGGAGTAAAAGAGCTACGTGCATGGTGTATCTCTGTGTGTGTCCTCTATCTCTCTGCCTTTCAAATAAGTAATAAAAAATAAGTCATAAGTAAATGCATGTAAGGAGTCAAGAGAAAACTCAGACTATTAAATATTAAGGCCATCTCTATGTGAAGAAATATTCCTTAAAATGTTTTGGAAAAAAATATTTGCAGAAAATTTAAAAAAGAAACTTTTCTACACTTGTTGTTTTTTATTTATCCAATAACTACTTGCAAGTTTTTATTTAAATGATTTTACAGTGTCTAATAAAATTATCTGTTCATTGACAGACTAAGGTAACATCTCAGGCCTCAGCTGCAAAATCAGCTAGCTAACTTCTTTCACACGTAACAGCTGATTTTAGAGGTGAGACAAAGTACCCTGCTCTATGAATAATTGAGGCTTGTAGAATTATTCCAGATTCTCAGGAAGCACCCACCACCCTTCCCATGATAACCCGGGCTTTGGTGGAATGTCTGGGTTTCATGTTTACAAATGCTGATGGATGTGAATAATAACATGTGTTGTATGAATACACCAGGGCTCATGGCGGAAAAAAGGACTGCAAATGAGGCAGGAGAAGGAGCAGAGCCTGTGATGACCACACTGAAGAGTGGGACTGGAGAAACAGGAAAGGGCTGTGGAGGCGTGGCTGGGAGGGAAGGCAAGATTGATATTCTCCCTTGCATCAGGTCTGTTGGGACTGGAAGCTGTTCAAGGTGGTTTTGGGCCACACCTCAACAGCCAGAATGTGTGTTGTGTGTTAGCACCTGCTGGGTAGCCACCACACCTGTGTGTGTATATGAGGCTCCATCTGCTCACCATCAAAATTAACCTCCAGATCTCTTCCTTCTCATAGCTGCTTCGCCCCACCACAGACTTCTTCCCGCAGGCTTTGCTTGCCCATTCCAGTGGGTTTGGGATGCTCTCTGTAGGATCCGTTGAGCCACAGGTATGTTTTTAGTCACAGAATCACTGCTATTATTATTAAAAGCCATTCTTGGAAGGAGTGTTTCCTTGGATTTACATGCAAAATCTCTGGGTGAGTAAATACCACTAAGGCAAATGTGTTCAGCCTAGTGAAGAGACCCATGTCTCATACCCAGGGCCTGGGTTTGAGTCCAGTCTCTGGTTCTCGATTCCAGATTCTTGCTAATGCAGACCCTGGGAGGCAATGGTGATGACTCAAATAAGTGGGTTCCTGCTACACATGTGGGAAACTGCCTCTGCTCCCCACTCTTCCGCGGTGTATACTTTTCTTGCCCACAGCATTGTCCTTTGGACCACACCGTCTGCTCCCTACCCAATCTGAGCTCAAGGTCCAAGGACTGGACATTGCCTCTGATGTCACCACCATCTGACTTTGTGAGTTCGTTATTCTCTCCATTCCCCAGTAAGCTGAGGACAACAGTGGCAGGTGGCGTGTGGTACAATAGCAGAGTTAGAGAGAGAAAAGTGCTTTAGGAAGAGCTGGGCTCCTCCCAGCCCTTTCCATCCCTGTGAGCCCAGCAGGTGTCTGTTTCCTCACAGGTCACTGTGCAGAACAGGGTCACAGGATGGCACAGTAAACATGGGCACACCAGGAGTGTAGGGCACAAAATCATGAGTCGGATTTCAGACTGCAAGTTCCTGGGCTCCACTTACTCACTGGGGCTCTAGTGAGCTGCTCAGCCTCCCTGTGACTCAGTTTCTTCTTAGTCCCTCCCAGGCTTCCGTCTTACACCTACTACAGAAAACTTCAGAGCCACTCCCTACAGCAGTTACCAGAGAAAAAGGATTTTGTGCCAATGTTAGGATGGTGTCTGGCAAATAGATAGTATTATGGCACTGTCAGCAATTCCAGTGTCCCTTCTGAGATTTTGAATAGTCCAGGATTCTACCCACTTTGTTGACTGGGAAAGTAAGGTGAAGAAAGTCAACTGAATTATCTGTGGTTACAGAATTAGCAGCAGCTTGAGGTCAACCCCATTTGTTTGGAAACCCAAGTCCTACGTGCCCTGCTGGGCTGTGCTGTGGGAGGGTGGTAAGATGTGAGGATGGAACCCAAAGAGGGTCCTTCCTGGGCAGCTCAATTCTAAACTGATTGAAAATCTAACCCCCACGTAGACAATTTTCCTAACCACATCCTGTTATCTATCCCTAACCAGGGAAAAATGAGGGCATGAAACAGAAGCTGCATACCTGGAACACAACCCCAGTGCCACCAGTAATCATTGGACCTGAAATTCGGCAGCAGTCTGCAGATGGGACCCACAGAGGCAGCCGCTGGTGTGCTGGATCTCAGCTGCACTGGAGGCAGTCGGACAGGACAGCAGCACCATTCCCAGTCCATTTTCTGGAACAGAATGGGGCATTGGTCAGTGCCTAGCTCCAAATGCCAGAAGGGGATTATCACTGGGCCTTCAGAGCCCCCACCATTTCCTTTACTTGGCTTCTCCTTCATGGCCTTTTATCAGCCTGAAAATTGCTCGAGCAGCCTCACCTTACCCCTGAGGGCAAAACCGTAGGTGACAAACAGGGAGCTCCTTAATGGAATCCTGGACTCGGGGACTTCTTTCTATTCCTCTCTCTCTCTCTGTCTCCTGTTCAAAACCCAGATTACAGAAAGCATGCATACTGCTCTTTTAAATGGCCTTGTGTGTGATACCCACTGAAACCCAGCCCTCAGTTATGCAGGCATTGGTAGAAATTCCAGGACAACCCTTGCACACTAAGGACTCAGAGGTCTGTCCATATAAAAACATCACATGCCTATCAAAACCCTGGAGCTGACCACTTATTAGAGAGATGTGGGGGACACAGGGGTTCCGAATGCTTCGAACGGATGCAGAAATCCTGGGGGTGGGAGTGGTGGGGGAACTCAACTTCTACTCAGAACTACACTGTGGCAGATGCGCCTGTCTGATGCCCAGTGCAAGGGGTATAAGAGCACAGACTTAGACCAAGTAGACCTGGGCTGATGACAGCACACAGATTCCTAACTTTTCTGGACCTGTTACATAATGGCATTACGAGGTGGGCCTCCAAAGCCTTTGGATGAACACACACAATGAAACATCCAAATCTGAGGGACCCAAAGCATCAGTACCTGTTTCCCTCTCTCCCCGCGCCCCTGCCTCTTTTACTCTCATGTATTAATTGACTGATGTGGGCAGCCAGCAGGGCTGTGCTCCTGAGGGTCCTGACTTTGGATATGGACGTGCCCACATTCCAGCTGTGTCGAGGCTCTGTCATTTTGCAGGTGACAACCTTGTCCGGAGAACCAAGGCTGACACACTGGCCACAGGTCCAGCTCCTTGGGGAGGATGCCACAGAGATGACGGACACTGGAGTGTAAGGAGCAGGAGTTGCCACATGCTGATTTGATTACCACTGCATTCAACTGTCACGAGCTCCACAAATCTCTAAAGACACACAAGTAATTCTGTGGGTTCCCAGCAAAGTTACAGCCCCCTAGTTGCCATGTTCTTATCTGGCTCTCACTGTTGAGTTAATCCTGAGTTAGAACTCAGCATCTGAAAGTCACACCCACACAGACCTAGGAGATGAGACTAGAAGGGAGAAAGCAGCACAGGAGAACAACCACATACTGCACTCAGCAGCAAGCAGGAGGGGATAAGGTTGAAGGGGAGGTTAGACGTGAGTGTGTTATTCTTGGGGGACATCCAGGTGGAAATCCTCCCCGAAACAACACAAGGCAGGGATGAGCAGGTGTGAAGCCAGTGTGAGAAGCTCGGGTGCTAAGTGAATGCATCTGGGCTGCACAACCGTTAAAGCAGCAGATCCGAAGTCCCTGGGGCAGGAAGCACACAGGAGGAGCGGCCCAGGAAAAGGCAAAACCACAGTAACTTTGCAACTGTTCTCCACTCTTCATTCAATACCCTGGATTGGGATATTTCATACTTACAAATTAAATGAAAGAAACAAGTGTGTTTTACAAATTTGTGGAAGATGAAACTAAATGGTTAAAGTTTTTGGTGCAAAATATTTTGAGATTCATGCATAGGATTTTTTCTTATTGTATACTTGGCGTGAAAGTTTGAAGTTTCCTCACATTGTCTGATTATGAAATATGCCGAGCCTTCTGATGAACCTCACTGCTCCCCAATGTTACGTGCTCGTGGTTGTTGCTGTCATTGTCATTGAAAGTCTAGACACACGAGGAGATTGAAAATTTGTATCAGTGATACTTTTGTGGTTCATATGAATGATGATTGGGTGGACACATGTTTGTGTGGCATGTTCCTCCATTTAAACTTTGTTATATCATCTGACATGAGAAAAATGACAGCATTTCTATTGGTTTGAGTCGTGTGCTGGAGTGGGCCCTTGGCATAGTGGCTAAGCCATCACTTGGGACACCCGTATTCTATACTAGAGCATCTGAGTTTGAGTGTTTGCTCTGCTTCCAATTCCAATTTCCAAATTCCAACAACTAATGCACCCAATAAGGGCCCAAGTAGTTGTGCCCTGCCAGCAATGTGAGACCAGGTCCCCAGCTCCTTGCTTCCAAGTGACTCAGCCCCAGCCGTTGCAGGCAATTGAGGGAGTAAACCAGTAGATGGGAAATCTGGCTGTGCTTTTAAACTAAAATAAATAATAAAAAGCAGTAGTTTAGGAATAAAAAAACAAAATTTTACAGCACGTGGCACTAACATTTATCAAGCATTAGCAAAATCTTGGGACTCATATCAGTGGATTCATCTTGTAGAGTTTAATTGTTGTAACTATGGTATGTGGCAAAGGTAGAGGCAAGACCTGAATCCATGAGGACCTGACTCTAAATAATGTGCTCCTTTTACCTTCTCTGCACTTAGTCCCTCAGAGCCTAAGGAGGAAGTTGGATTTCAGTAAGCAGGTAGCTTGTCAACAAGAAGTCCATGGTGACCAGTGGCAAAGTTGAGCAAGAATTCAAATACCCTGATGTACAAGCTAATCGTTTTGATCCTGTAGCCAAACTCCAAGATGCCCAAGAGCGGTAATTACAGGCAGCGGAGTGTCAGGAAGAACGTATTAGTCCATGGTCAGAGGTGGCTTAAGGACAATTAAGTCTTTGAATTGCTAACATCTCAGTGTAATAGAAATGCTGGTATGGAAACCATTATGCTCAAATCTGTTATTGAAGATCTCCTCATGTAATGTCAAGGCATTCTTATTTCTGTTCTCATCTTGGGGTCCTGTTTATACAGAATTACAGGTGAACACACACACACACTCAGGTGTGGCTCCCAGTTTCCGTTCTTGCATTCTTGCCCATGGAACAGATGCCCTTTCACCTGGCACCTGATTCCCTGGGGGAAGGACTGCAATCCTCAGCCCACCCTGCGCTGTTTGCTAAGTTCACTTGTGTGAGATGTAAGCAGAAGTATCATATGTGTGTAACTTCAGAGCGTAGTGATGAAGAAAGAGAAACAAGACAAGACCCTTTGATCTTTCGTCTTTCTGATTGAAGGTGTTAGACACCACTTCTGGACCATGAGATTGCATACAAGGAACGACAAGCCAGCAAGACAAAAGCAATTTGATTCCCTGGTTATTATGGGCTTGCCCCACTACTCAGCAACACATCTCTTGGCTTCATTAAAATGAAAGAAAATAAACGTCAATCTTGCTATCCCTCATCTACGAAGTCAAAGTGTAAAAATTTGTGTTTATCTGTGGGTGCTTCCTACAGGCTTATGCCTACAGGGCAGATAGATGAGTTCCGTGGCCTCACAGAGATCTTCACGCTGTTTGCAAGGGAAAATAATCATTTACTGAGTAATGGTTATGATATTAGTATGCTGAAAAATAAAGACAATCCGCTGTCTACGTTCTTATGTATTTGTGTGAATCATGGGAAAGATTTGCTCACAAGATTGGTTTCCTCGGGGAGATAGGACAGAGGTGGGAGACAGCAAGATAATTATCGTTGCTTTTGGAAATCTTTGTATTCCAAAGGTGGTCTCAGTCTCTATGTATTTTCTCTCTTTCTTCTTTTCTATCCCTCTTCCCCTTTTCTCCATTTCTCTCTCTCTCTCTCTGTATACAACTAAAGAAAATACCTAAAGAACTTTTAAAATAAGACTGGTGTTTGATAAAGCACCAGTCACCTGGAGGAAATGAGGGGGAACTCAGAGGATACATCACCCTGAGCAAGAGCACATCTCAATGGAATTAACTGGTGGGGTTTTGCAAAACAAGTTATAAAGGGAGGGAGACCAGAAAGCGAAAGCCATGCATCATTGCCTTCAGAGTTGTTTTAGAGAGGACCAGTCTATGTTTCCCACTTCCTGCACACAAGGGATTTTGTGTGGCCATTCTTTTAGGGTAAATTGATAAATGTGATCTTTTGTTTTTGAGTTTCAGTCCTCTCTCCCTTTCCCTAAGATGCCTACTGAAATAAACAGCCAACTCTGAGCGAAAACGGGAATCCTTAAGGGGACAGGCAGTGTCTCCTTTATTTTGGAATCTTGGGTGCTTGTGCTTCAGGAGCAGCAAACATCTGTGGAATGCAGGGTCACTGAGTACATGAATGAACAGATGATGACACGCGTGATTCTTAAGAACACTGCAACGTTGCACGCCCTTGGAGAGAAAATCGAGAGACAAAGAGAGGCAAAACTTGTGGAACTGCAGTGGACACTTCGTGTGGCAGCAAGGCTGAAGCAGATAACAACTCTTCCAGACCTTGAAACACTGTCTTAAACATTACAGCTGCAGGGCCTATGTATTCTACAGTGTTTTGCATCTTAAATGATGCTGGCAGCATTTTCAAACTTATTAACAGTAAATTAGAATCCCAGCACGCTCACACTGGAAAGCAACGGGCTTCTTGGAAATGTTGCAAACAATCTCAGGAACGACTATCACCAAAATGACTGCCTTCGGAACTGAGTCTAAAAGCTTGTTGGTTCATCCTCCCTTGCTAAAGATGAGAAAATGGAGGCGAACACCAGGCCCAAGTCCATGTACAATAGTCTTACGAGCACTGTCTTGACCCAGACTTGAGACTCCACTGAGTTTCTCTTCCTGTGAAAATCTTAAGGTCCACAAACCCATACTGTTTCCCTTACCAGCCTCCCACACCCAAAGTGGTAAGTATGCCCGTGCTAATCTTCCTGGGGTGCCCTAGAACTTGCTGAAATCATCCCAAGTAGCTAACCCTGGGCATGCTGACCCCACCCCACCAGTCTGCCTCCACTTCAGGTGGTATTCCAGCTCCTTTCTCTCCTGTTGCTTCATGACCAATCTACAGCTTCCTAGTGGCCCTGGGTGGCAGGCTGGTACTCCACAACTGTGAGTGTAACAAAACTGAGGCTTCATCTGCTGCTTCTGTTTGGCCTCACCAAACCTCCACCCACAGTCACGGGTCTAACACTAACCCACAGCCATGGAGGTCAAGACTCAAATGCTAATGCACTGAGCCACAACCCATGCCACTCGATTTGCCACCAAGCATCCTCCCACACCTGAAGACCATGTGCATCCTCTTCATTCCATTCTTAGAAGATAAGTAAGGTTCTGCTTCATAAAGTTTACTCTTCATTCTGTAGATGCTGTTTGATCTAGGTAAGAAGACAAACACATTCCAAAACAGGCTTCACAGAAATGAGAATCTGTGTACATTTTTAGAGATCACCCTAGCTCACACAGCTCTGAAACCTAGGAAGTCCTCCTGGGTGGCTGATTTAAACAGCTCCAGCTGCAGGTCTAGGTTGTGGGCTGCTTCATCCAGCCCTAGAAGCAAGCTGAGGGGCTGAATGTCCGTACAAGACACTCAATTGCTACAGACTGCTCACCCCTGATGCCTCCGGTGGATGTCTGAAGTTCAAGGATATGGAAGTGACATTTCAGTGGCCTGTCCAAATGCTTGATCTTTTCAGTCTCAAATTTATGGCAGTAACAGATATGTGGACAATTGAATTACAAAATACAATTTCCTCTTTTTTAATGGGCAAGGCCCCCACATATTTTTTAATAGTCCATCTCTTACTGACAAATCAAATCATACACACAGACAATAAAATCTTAATGCTAATAATAGTTTGTTTATTTCTCCATTTTTGTGGAATAATTTTATGTTGAAGGTAAATGCTTAGAAGCTAAAAACTTGTCTGAAAGCATCTTACATCAGCCTGGAAGTTCAGGCTGATGTAACCAAAATGCTCACAAATTAGATGGATTACAAATGGCAGAAGTATATGCTCCGCCATTCTAGAGGCTGGAAAGTTTGGCCACAGGTGCCCGAAAGCTCGCTCTTTCTGGTTCAGACGTCTCTGCGCCCTGACAGGGCAGAGACAAGCCTGCTCTCTGCAGCTCCTGTGGTAAATGATGATAACCCCAGGCCTGAGACTGACCTGATCGCTTCTCCAAGGCTGCACCTTCTGACTCCATCATCTTGTGGGTTAGGTTCCAGCACTGGAGCCAAGGGGGCATGCAAACACGGAGCAGGAAGGAGTACAAGTGTTGTCTGATCTGATTCCTCCCACTTGTGTTTAGAGATATTATTGCCGCTGTATAGTCCTGGGCTTCTTCAAGGAGAAGCCATTTTCCGGAGCCAATCATTTCACAAGTCCCTCTGAAATACCAGCTGTATTTTCAGGATCTTGGAAAACGATGTTGCTGCAATTTTCAAACCCCGGTCAGGTGTCGTTCTTACGAGTGACAGCAGCACTGCGTGAGTGCGCACTATGTGTGGAGAAGGATGATCAGCTGTGTGCTCCCCTTTCCTTCCACTGACACCCCTCTTTCCGAACCACGTGACCTCCGTGCTGGCGTCCACTTGGCCTTCTGCTTGTGTGTTCCCACTTCATAAGAAGCTCACTACATTTTTAGCTGCTCCTTTAATGCTCTTCTAATACTGAGTTTAAAATCTGCCTCCCTGAAACCCCTAGGTTTTCACTAAGAGACTCTGTAAGAGGAAAATCCCAATCCTCTTTTCCTCAACAGTACCTCCTGGTGGGGACACTCAGGTTCTACACCCCAACTAAAGGCAGGCTGAAGGAGCTGCTGGGAGGGAGAGGTAGGGACACAAAAGTGCATGGGTTGAGAAATCAGGGGATCTCCCACAACTCTTCCTTGGGAAATTCTAGGTCCTTGGTATTTGGGGTAGAAGGAGAAACGTCCGGAACCTGGGGTGATCCTGAAGAAGCAAAGAGGAATGCCAGGCTGACCCTAGAGGGTGGTAATGAAAAAATTAACCCATTGGCAAAACCTGGTGAAGGTAAGTGTAGCTAAATCATTTTGAAATATATTTAGGGAAAGTGCCAACTAGTACTTTTGTTGAAGACTTCCTCATGCCACTTCAAGATGTTCCCCTTCGCGTCTCACTCATGGACTCCCATTTATGTAAAATTTCACACAGGCAAATGTGGCTGGTACATGACTCCCCTGGCTGTAAATGGTGGAACAGAAGGAAAGCATTGCCCTAGAGAACCCCATTTCTTTCATTCGCTTATCACTCTGCCCCTTGACTTTTCCTCCCAGTAGCTCCCTAAGAGCCTTCACTCTTCTCATCTTCCATGATTCTCCACCCTTAATACACCCCACCTTGATAAGAGCATAAGTATTTATAATTCCATTTGTGGTCTGGACAAAGGAGAATAGATGGGGCCATTACTGCTCCCATTAGCGGTCTTTGACACTTGGCTGCTCCCCTCTAGAGGGACTATACAACTCATGCAATGTCTCCCTCCCTTCTCCATGGTAACGGCTGCAGAATAGGGAGTACAATGGACGATTCAACTGGGTCAAAGGTTCATGAGTAGAGTCTGGTTTTTTAAAGATTTATTCATTAATATTGGAAAGTCAGATTTATAGACAGAGAATGAGAGACAGACAGAAAGATCTTCCATTTGCTGATTCACTCCTCAACTTGCGCAATGGCCAGAGCTGGGCTGAAAATAGGAGCTTCTTCCAGGTCTCCCACATAGGTGCAGGATCCCAAGGCATTGGGCTGTCCTCTACTGCTTTCCCAGGCCACAAGCAGGGAGCTGGAAGGGAAGTGGAATAGTCGGGATATGAACCAGTGCCCATATGGAGTCCTGGCACATGCAAGGTGAGGACTTTAGCGACTAGTCTACCACACTGGCCCTGAGTCTCCTGGTTTTAACTCTTTCCAATTTTCTTTCACTTACTGGCTTATTCTACAAGCATCCTGTGGGTGTCTCCACTTGAGACAGTGATGATGCAGTGCAGAATTAGGTGTCCTTTGTCTTGCCTAGAAGAGCTTATCTTCTAGTAACAGTCAGGGAAAGAGGCATTGTCCATAAACAAGTTGTACAGTTTTGAGTTGCAATTAGTACTGTGTAGGAATATCACAGAGCGAGGGGGAAGTGACAGGTTGGGTGCTGTTTTATGCTAGGTGGTCAGAAAGAGCCTCAGAGAAACAGGTGGACATGTGATCGAGGGTGCATATCCAAGAGGAATAATTTACATGCAAGCAACAACTCAGTTAATGAGAGCATTTTTGCTTCATTCAATAAGAAGTTGATTCGATCACACTCAGGATTCGCCTCATTCAAGTGTGGGTGCACCATGGCCTCAGAAACATTTAGGTGGGCACTGCTACAAGATCACTTGGAAGGAGGGAGCTGACTGCTCTCCCTGTGGTTCATTTCCCAGATGCCCCACAGAAGGCTTCCTTCCCATGTCTGGGCTCCTCAAATTAAGCCTAATATCTGTTTCCGAACCACTAACTGGCAGAGAGGAAGTAATTGCATTAGCAGCTTGAACGACTCGACATGTGCAGTGGCAGCAACACCTTCACTATATATGTGTTTAAATGTCACGCTGCTCAGCATCTTACATGCAAGCAGACGATCCTCAAATGAAAACTCCTAGTCATACCTGAAAGTCTGTGTCAGCCTTGATATGCACCCACCCATTGCTCAGACCCACCTATCAGGATATTCAAAACAGCAGGAACCCAGTCAGTCCTGGTCAACCTTCTTTATGCCTGAAGACCCAGGCGAGTGGCAGTGTTTACTCGGCCTCTCCAAAAATGACAAAAATGATGATACCCACCTTGTAGAATCCTTGTGAGATGGTATGAAACAGTTAATACACATACAGCACAAAGCAATTGATTGGCCTGTTTATAGGGCTGGAAGTGGGGCGCATGAAAGAAGGTGCCTTGGACCTCAGATCCACTCCTGGCAGCCTCTCCTGTCCCACTCCCTGCCCTAGCTGTTCATGTCACTCATCAATCACATGCCACACTTCCATCCATGTGTAATTTGGTGCTGTCCACATCTGTCAGCCAGAGGTCCCCAGGAATGTGCCTGTGGTTGAGTAAGTTAGGTTTGTTACTCATTGTTCCAAGAAGGATGCTTATGGATCATGGGGTTCCAACAAGAAGATTCCAGAAAGAAATCTATGAGATTCAGGCTTTGAGAATTTAGGGGTCGATCTAAAGAAATTGGGCTTCCCTCCAGGGTGGGTGGGGTTAGAGTCAGGAGTCTGAATTCTTGGATTTCATTATAAGTTTCCTCATTAGGGAGGGAAAAGTGGCAAGAAGAAAACTGTGATTGGTGAAGTAACAATCATCCACTTTTAAAAATATTTGTTATATTTTAATTTGAAAAGCAGTTACACATAGAGAAGGCAAGACAGAAAGATGGCTCCTTCAGCTGCTGGTTCATTCCACAAACGGTCTCAATAGCTAAAATTGAGCCACTCTAAACCCAGAAACCAGAAGCCTCCTTTGAGTCTCCCATGTGGGTATGCAGGCTAAGGACTTGAGGCACACTCGGCTGCTTTCCCAAACTACAAGCAGGGAAGTGGATCAGAAGTCGAGCAGCTGGGATGCGAAACAGAGTCCGTATGAGATATTGGCATCATAGGCCGAAGTTCAGCCTACACTATCATGGCACAGGCCCTATAATTACTCATTTTAACCAAGAAGGAGGTCAGAGTGAGTGTGTGTGAATCGCCTAGCAACCTGTGGGTGCTGAGACAAAGGTATTAATAGATGTTGTTTTGTTTTGTTTCAGTTGGTCATGACCTCAGCATAGCCTTCCACAGCGTTAGTTTCCTGTGGGACATTCAACACCCAAAGCAGAGACAGCGGGCCACGTGGTAAGTACTCAGCCACAGTCTCGATGCTAGCGGCTGCTAGTGCCTTTCTTTCTCTTTTCTTCTTTTTTTATTTTGAATTTTTAATTTTATGATACAATTCTGTAAAGTCTGGGATTTCCCACCCCATTCAGATTCGTAGCCCCCAGACTGATTTTCTCAAAGTATACATATTGTTACAATAGTATAGTCCTTGATAAGGTGTTACAGTTCCATCAGTCTGTTATCTAACGGTACCTTGACATTACTGAATCAGAAAATATAAGACAGCCCAGCACCCCAATGTCTAAGTATGTCCAACAGTTTCATTGGGAGTCCATCTTTGATTTGGAGGTAGGGATGCATATTGCAACGTATCTACGCATCTGGATATGGTAGTTTCTATTACTCTGTCACTATACATTCCCTTAAATGAGAAGCCATAAAATAAGGTCAACAATTGGTATAAAGTTAAAAAACAACAATAACAAAAAATTACAGCATCAGGGAGTAGAAAAATGCGTCACTGAATAATCAACACATGGGTGACGAAAAGAAAACACAAAAGCCTAATTTGCTTGATGGTTTCCTTATATTAGAGAGAACATGTGATATTTGCCTTTTTGAAATTGACTTACTTCACTGAGCATGATTTCTAGCTGGAACCATCTAGTAGCAAGTGGTATAATTTCATTTTTTTAATGGCTGAGTAATATTCCTTGGAGTAGATGTACCACAGTTTCTTTAACCACTCCTCTTCGGATGAGCATCTGGATTGTTTCCATGTCTTTGCTATTGTAGATTGTGCTACTGTAAATATGGGATTACAGATTTCTTCCTTATATGAAGTTTTCATTTCCTTTAGGTATATTCTTAGGAGCAGGAGAGCTGGGTCATATGGCAGGTTTATTTGCAACTCTCTAAGAATTCTCCACGCTGATTTCCATAGAGGTTGCACTCCCACCAGTGGTAAAGGAGGCTACCCTTCTCCCAACATCCACACCAGCAGATGTCACTAGCAGAGTTCTGAATGTAGGCCAATCTCACTGGAGTTAGGTGGAACCTCAACGTAGTTTTCATTTGTATCTCCCTGATGGCTAGGGAACCTGGGGGCTGCTTGTTTCAAAACCATACAGTGAAATTCTGCAATACAGCCTTGCCCTCAAGGAGTTCACAGCATGGCAGGAAGAAACCACCGCAGGAGAATTTCCAGGATGGAGGCTGTTACTTCTAGAAGGAGGAGGACATGCTGGCGTGGAGGGAAGCCCCACAGAAAGCTTCACAAAGCAGAGTGCGTTTGATCTAGCACAAAGGATGTGAGGGACTATGTGTGTGTAGGGGGGTGACTGTGTGTGTGTGTGTGTGTGTGTGTGTGTGTGTGTGTGACTGTGTGTGTGTGTGTGTGTGTGTGACTCTGTGTGTGTGTGTGTGTGTGTGTGTGTGTGTGTGTGTGTAAATGCTGTATGTGCATGGCAGCCTAACTGTTCCAAATTAAAAAATGCAATGCAAGCCCCAGCAACTTTGCAACTATAGCTGTTTTCTTCCCTTTCCTTCCGGGAAGAAAAATAGTCCTTCTATTTTCATCTCTGAAATCGCCATTTGTCATTCTCAAGGTGCCTCCGTGCCTTTGTCTCTGCTGTCAGCTGGCAGCAAAGATGCTAAAAATAGCTGCCAGAGGGAACCGCTTCATGCTCAACATTAAAAATAGAAAGGGGAGCACTGGTGTGAATAATGCATGGGAGAGAATCCCGCTTAGGCTGGCCTTTGGGCCCTCCGGGGCCTGACTGCTGGGCATAGCCCGCAGGGCAGGAGAGGATTAAGGCATTTGTGGTGCGATGAAAGGGCGGGCCACGAATTACAGCTTCCTCCTTCGCCTGCAGTGGCAGGGGAGACATGGAAGGAAATGCAGGCTTGGCATAGTGTGATGCAAGACAAATCAAGAGTCAAATTTGGAGGTACAAACTCAAATGCTCAAATGGTGTTATCATCAGCAGCCAAGATCAAGGAAAGTAGGTTTCACATGCCAGCAGGGATATGCCCTGTCCAAAGATTCTCTAACTCTGTTATTTTCATAAGGTACAAATGCCCAATCAAAACTGACCTGCCAGGCGGGTTTTGTTAACAAATCATCAGATTATGTTGTCTGTGAAAGCCAAGAGTTGATCCGTTTGAGATCTATATTACACCAGCTGGAAGGGAGCTCTCTCTGCACCTGCAAGTGCTGGTCCTCCATCACTGCTTCTACAGAGCGGACTTGCCCTCTGTCCTAACGTGTCTCCTAACCAGATGGTAAACTTCTTCCCTAGGCTGCAGGAGTTGGGGCATACCAAAGTTTGGTGGGTTCCTTATTGACATTGGAATCTAGAAAGGGAAGGAAGTTGCCTGAGGTCACGCAGTACTCCAGCCTCCAAGAAAACTTTGATTTGCCTCCTCATCTGCCCAGTTGCTTGCCTTCCCCAGAGGTTTCTACTGATTCATCTCTTTAGATCTCCCCAGAGAAAGGTAGCTGTGCTAACTAAGAGGTCACTCCATCCTGAACCCATCCCTGGGACGCTCCCCTATTGGATAAGAACACAACTTTGAAATCAGCCTGGGCTCTGATGAATTTTGTCCTTCCTCCTCTACTCAACTCTGACTTTGGCCAGTGTACCTGATATCTTTGTGATCCGGTATCCTGATCCCCACAAGAGGCCAACAGTACTGATGCACTGGGGGTCCTGTGAAGAAGAAAGCACACATTTTGATGTGCTGATCTAGCAGAGTTACTCAGCATGACCAGCAGCAATGAAGGAGTCCTGTCCTGAACCCAGAGGACTCTGCCTTTCCTCCCACCACCCCCAGACCAGGCCCCTCCAGAATCCCAGGTCTAGCACACACTGCTTCAGTGGCCTGCACTCATCTGGGAAGCTCGGGGCAGCCACTTGCTTGCCTGTCCATGCACATGACCAAACCTCCCTTGCAGACCACAGAGAAGGTTAGTGATGTCATTGTAGTCACAGAGATCAGGAGAAGACAGCTGCGGTGCTGTTCCCTAGGTCCTTCTCAGCCCAGGGAGGTACACAGGAAGACACACAGCACCTGCACGTGACTGTACACACGTGTGCATACACACACGTATTTGCATTGTCGGGCTGAGTGGAGCCTTGGCTTCCTGCAGACTTCTTGTTCTGTGTCTCTTGCAACTGAGACATTATGTATCTTCTGTTTACTCCAAAAGTCAGACTGCCCCACACAAGGAAGCAAAACATGCTCCCTGTTCTCTGGCCCTATCCAGCCCAGGGTTCTCCTGCCTGCCTCTCAGCCATCTGCTCTATAATGGGCCTTCCCACTGTGAGGCCTGAGTCGTGGTTAGTGACACTGAGTTCTCTCTGTGCTGAATGCTAAGCTCCTGCCTTTCCATTGATTTCCTTTAGTGAAGGAGAGTGACCCTGAGGAGGGCAAGCTCCAGGCTTCGAACACCTGTATTCTTACCAGGGGTCAGAGAACCAAGATGAAAAATGCTTAATTTGGTGGTGAATCTCTCTATGGTTCATTTACTCAGTGGTTCTTTCATCTATTCATTCATCAAACACCTGAAACGCTTGGCCTGGACTATGTCATCCACTGCTCAGGGTATCAATAAGTGAAATGGAGTGGGACAGGGTCCCTGACCTTGAGGGGAGCAGACCCCCAGGAGGTGAGGATGCTCAGCTGTGCAGCAGGAATTTTTGCAGTTGTTATGACCCTCTCTGTACCGTTCTCTTTCCATTTACTCTTTCTATCAACCTGATAAAGTGGGCATCCTCCCTAATTCATGAGAGGAAGCAAATTCAGAGCATTTTTGGCATAAGCAAGCTCAGGCAATGAGTACATACAGCTCCTGCACCAACTCGCTCTCTGCCCATGAGTTAATCATTCACTGTATGAGTAAAAGCAAATGCTCAGCTTCAGTCTTTCTTAAATACATGTGCCCACAGCCTCCCTCCTGGTGATTACAGAAGGAAAAGGTGAACTTGAGGAAGAGAAACCCACTGGACGTCTCAGACATCCAATCTACAGAATAGAATATGAACTTGCATTTTAGCTTTTCCCTGCTCAGTAGACAGCAGAGAACCACTTAGGCCAAAATGGGATGATACTGGAAGAAGTGCAGACAACCTCTCTGTTTCTGTGATGATCATGTTCACCAGAGAGTAACAAATCATGTGCAGTAACTTCCACCTCAAAAGTCTAGAAGACTTATGCAAAGTCTAGAAGAGGGTGTAATGCTTCAAAGATGCCATCAAGAAACCAGGTGCCTTCTCCCTGGCTGTTTTGCTTTAATAATAGCTTTTATTCTTCTCAGGTTCATGGTGGCTGCTGTGTCTCTAACAGCACATCTTCATTCCAGGGAGGAAGAGGGGAGAAGAGCAAAAGGCTTTCTCCAGAAGGATATGTTCTGCTCGGGGACTTCTGTTTCCATGCACTGGTCAGAGCTGCTCATGTGATATCCAGCTGTTGTTGGAAATGTGAGCTTTTTCACTTTTCAGATGCATGTAAGTGCAAGCAAGAGAACCAGAATGGCTGTCAATACGCCTGGCTTCACTTTGCCTCAGCCCCATCTTAATAATAACTAGTCATAAACTTTCTACAGGGTATGCAGAGAATAGAGAGAATTATAAAAGCTGAGATTAAGTATGAGTGTGTGAATCTTGGTTGGGACCAAAACACCCCATTTTATTAACCCTTTCTTCATCATGATTCTTTCTCTTAAGGATCAAGAAAGCAATGTGTCTCCCAGCTACAAAGAATGCCGATTGTTTGGGGATCTCAGGGACTTCAAGATGGATTAGCATGTAGGTCTGTTAATCCATTCCACATAAGATGAGCTGGAGGGCTCCACTTGAAAGAGAAAGTGAGAGAGAGAGAGAGAGAGAGAGAGATCCTAGAAGGGAGAGGAATCATGGTGACACAGTGACCCAAGTTGCATTGTTGACGATTGAGATTCTGCATGCAACAACCTTCAGAATACCCAGGCATTCTCTTTTCCCCAGCTGATATATTGGAGAAATATTGACTGTATGTAACAAAGTCGACTTTTAGAGCCCTCCTTCCTCTTAGGAGCTAAAGTTTCCTCTTCAGTGAATGAGACTATATGTATGTAAGTGTCTAAGTTTAGAAACTGGATGAAGACCTCAGGTTTCCATTGAGATGGCCAACTCAGCCTTCTACTTGCTATGTATCCATTATTCATGATTATACAAAGTGAATGATACCCCTGTGTAATTTATTGTTATAAATAGTAAGCAATACATCTGTGCTGCCCACAAGACCACCACAACCTCAGCCAGAATGCTCAGATTCAATGGCCCTGCAGCTGGAGTTGTTAAGTTCACTCTTCCTCTGCCATGGGGTTGTGGAACGTTTCTTTCTGCCAATAGCCATTTAGGTATTTATAACATCATTCACAAGTCATGCAAAATGATAAACTTACACATTATCCATCTATAGATTTATTGCATTTTGATTCTCATCTGCAAGTGTCTTGGCAGAGCTAGACCAAATAATTTTGAAGCCTTGTATAACCCATAGGCCAGACATCTCCTAGTCCTACTCCAAAGATTAAATGCAATCACCTGTTTGGAAACCCCACCATCCTCATTGATGTTAGCAAACCAGGTCTGTGACAGTGCCTCCACCTGCCATCCGTGACCTCTAGAAAGCAGCTACCACCAAACTTTCAGAGATTCCACTGTTGCTTTCACTATATCCCTCCTTTAAAGAGAGGTCTCTTGAGTGTCTCTCTCTCTCTCTCTCTCTTTCTGTATCTGGGTGCCTTTTCCTTTAAGTCATCATTGGATTTAGGGGTTGGTCTCAAATACAGTGTGTCTTTGTTCTAATTTAGTGAATTACATTTGCAAAGACTCTTTATTTTCTAAGTGAACATGAACCTGAGAAGTGTTGTTGAAATCAGCACATTAATTTGGGAGTCTCCACAAGTCATCAGCTTTGTAGTTTTAGATTTCTGAATTGCAGACTATACAATATTAAATTTGTGTTGTTATTATCTACCAGGTTGGTAGCAATTTGTCACAGCAGTAATAGTAAGCTAAAGCCCCCAAGCAACTAATAAGAATGGCTACAGGTATCCTTGTCAGGATATTGAATTGAGTCATTTGCAAGTGTCTTCACATCAGTGACTTGGAGAAAACTTTCAAGACGTGGGGGTCTTTGTAAAAGTCTTAAAATATGCTCCCTAGCCAGATAAAGAAAATTGCAAAATACTGGAGAACAAGGAAGTCTCAGCCATTTTGACAAAAATTAGCCAGCAACTCTCACGTTCTTTACTGTGTGTGTGTGTGTGTACTTTTGTAGGCATCTCAGCTATTCTCTCTGATTTAAGTTAACTAAATATAAATACCATGAAATAAGAATGAACAATTCAAAGGAAATAAAACATCCGCCCAAAGCAGTCCGTGCAGGACCCAAGTAGAAGGAAATTACACAGTGACAAAGCAAATGTAGGCCAGGAAAAATAAATACACTTGGGAAATAAGCACAACATACAAAAGATGGAGAATCCAATCTACACACACACACACACACACACACACACACACACACACACACACAGAGGCAACTTAGATAAGGGAAGCAAATGTGTCACAGTTGCTTCATGCTAATTAACAACATTAATAACATTAATTTAGCATGATAGAACTCAAAGAAGAATTGGCAAAACAACATAATAATATTAACAAAGAAAATATAGACTTAGAGTCCCAGTAGGAAATGGAAGGCACTTGACTGGGATTTTGAAAAGAATTTGATAGACTCCACTGACAGAGCCTGCTCAATGTTGGAAGTGCCTCTGAGGAACGACAGAGAACCCAAATCCTGGGATAATAGGAAGCCATCGCCAACCTGAGTCTGTAAGGGCAGTGAGAAGGGCCGGTGGGATCATGGGAATACCACATAATGATCTGGGAGTCAGCCACTGCCAGATTCAAGTGTGAGGGTTGGAGTGAGAAGAGAATTCTCTTACTCCTCTTTCCTTCATTTTCTGATCCCTTGTATTTCCCAATGACTGATTCCAATAAGACATAATAGGCAAATGCAATCCTCATTATAGGGGTTAGAGCAATAAAGGCAAGAAATGAATGAATAGGTGGGTGTAAAATGGCAAACAATTAGTCACAAACATACCAGCCTTGTCTACCCAGAGCTTGAGAGTTCTTGGAGTTCTGTTTTCAGCAACCTAACCTCCTAGATGAGATCATTCCCATGGTTGTAATCTTTGTGTCGGTCTCATGTCCTAGCACTGCTCTTATTTCTGCCTTCTGTCAGATCAGCTTCAACCAAGCCCATCCTACAAGGAAGGGTACAGGATCCTAGCCAACCTGACCATCCTGAGTCTGGCTCCCCTAATGGATGCCTGTGGGAGTACACAAGACTCTAATTCAATATTTAAGTATACCAATACCCCTATGTTATGGATTTTTGACCGGTGATCTATAAGATGAGAAGTCTGCATAAAGAATTGCTTGTCCTTTCTTCCCTTGGTGCAATGATTTCCCATAACCTCCCCAGAGGTATTTCTTAAGACCAGGTCATCAACTGTGTCTTATTCATTTGCTTTCTTTTCCTTCCCTGCCTGTCTCTTGCTTTCCTGCAATTACACCCATCCAATTAAGCCCATCTTCAATCTTTCTTTTTGAGGGAAACCCAGAGTGAAACCACTGGTTCCAGAACTATTCCAAGTAAGCTTTCAGAATTGAGTTTCTGATGAGTCTACAGGCAGAACAATCCTGCTGCTTTTAGTTAGTGATAACTATACCCTATCTTCAACATAGCATCATCATTCCTAAAATTTCATTTCTTGTTACTGAAAAGGGATTCAGGAATAAGGAAAGACTTAGCAGATCAAATGAACCAGTATGAAGATAACTTATAAGGAGAACTGACATCTTTTAATGACATTTGAGGCTTCAAAATGAGAATACATTGAGAGAAATTAGTTCCCATTGTAATGGTGGCATGAAAGCCAAGCTCTCTGCAAGACCATGGTTAAGGATAATCACGTGTCCTAGAGTCATAGAAACAGTTGTGGCAAAAAGAAGGCCTAGGATTTGATGGTTCTGGAAGGAAGAATTTCAAAGATTTATATGTCATCTACGTTAACTTTCAGGCCTTGACAGAAAAAATAGCACAGCTAAGAGAAAATTTTGGTTGATGAATTTAAAAATCTTACTCCCCACAAACACCCTCCCCTCATTTCCCTAATTCTTTGAGACTAACAGAAAAGCCTCTTTTTAGTTGAATGGGAGGAGTGGCCTCCCTTTACATGAAGGCGCCAGGAAGACAGCACCTGGAGTGAGAAGTGAGTTTCCTTCAAGTTACACCCCTTCCATCACCTTTGGGGTTATAACTAGCGTCACTTTCTTCCCTCACCTTATCACAAACTAGGAAGTGCAAGCTCTGTTTTAGGAGAAAAGGGTCTTATACTAAAGACAGGAGACTTGCGTTACGTCCTAATGAGTCAGATCCATCATTAACCTTCCCTGGTTCGCTGGTCACCAACAACATCTTTCAGCGCCATTAAGTTAGAAGACACATTTTGTAAGACCTACTCACAACTTGGAAGTTGAATCTTAAAGATGAGTTAATCTTCCAATTCTTCTCAATTTTTAAAATAGGAAACTGGAACTGGTATGGTTACATGAGATTTATATAGGAAGTTTAAGATCTAAAGCTGGTGGATAGAAAGGTAAATCTCATTCCCAGTTATACATGCAGCCATTTATCATTCCAACAGATGATCAAGGGAGAATCAGCATCGAATAGCAAATGCAACAGGCAGAAAATTACTAGTTGTTTTAATAGAAAAGTTTATCTGTTTTTCCCATAAAAGGTATCAGAAGCAGGTGTTCAGAACAATGGTGGTGGCCTCATGCCTTCCCCGTGGAGCCAACTGCTGACCTAGCTGATCTGCTTTCTTCAGGCCTTCAATGCTTTATACCCTCAACAAGAAGTTTGTAGAGACCCAACTTCAAGTCCCAAACTAAGTGGCTAGCTGGAGACTTTTATAGACAAGAAAAACATGTTCCACCCTGCTGGCTAAGATCAAGAAACAACTCAAAGAAGCTTGCCCATAATCATGCTTAAGTCTCTTGGCCAAAAGTTAGCTTCACCTAATTGTCTCAGATGCTGGGAAATGTTGCTTTCAAGCTAACTAAATTGTCATTCTGAATAAACTTGAGATTCTGTATCTGAGAAACCTAGTGGGGACCGGGGAGGGCAACGGAGGAGGTAGGTGATACTGAGTGACAATAAAGAATCTCTGCCACAAATAAGACAACCACTAGTCATTCGAGGAATGAACTTATTGGGGGAGTGACAGGTTCACAAATGTATGCCTCCTGGAGATGAGAGAGGGCCACAGTGAGTTTGGTGGAGAAAGGTGTCTTTGGGAGTGGCCTTTGAAAGCATGGAGTCCTTCTCCAGGCAACCTGGAGAGACAGGAAGAACAAACACAAGAGAAGAAAAGTGTTTCCCATGCTGTACTCTCCTTGGTGCTTCTGGAATTTCTCCAGTGTTCTAGAAATCCTCCATTGCTTGGAACCAGCTGAGGACATTCCTACAGTGACAGTGAGAATGCTGACTGGGGTGATGCTGTTTTGCGTAGTAAACGTCAGACCACTCACTGAAAAGCAGGGCAACCCACTCAGCTAGGAGGCTGGGACTGCCTTGCTAGCACTGCTGAGGCAGCCCCTTGCACAGGGATCCCCTCCGTCCTTGCCATTTCTAGACAGCTGTTCATGGGTAAATGTCAACCAGCCACGTTTACCGGGAGAATCAGAAAGCAAAGGGCAAGCAGGGGATGTCTTCAAACAGAAAGGTTGTCCTATGGGGGATTCAAATAGATATCCAGGTGGTTTCCAGGAATTAGAACAGAAACTCATTGCTGAGAATGTAAAACATTAAATGCAGGTTAACCTCATTATATGGGTGATTTTTCTAAATGTCAGAACTGTCTAGGGATAGAGCCAGTTTGCCTTGGCTGGGACATCTGGCTGAGGGGTCCTGAGCATGGCCCTGGGCAGGCAAAGCTGACCAGGACCTCGCCTCAGCCTCAGTTTCTCCACCTGAGGCAGAGATGATAGTAATAACACGTATCCCTCTGGGTGTGAGGATTAGAAAAAGTGACTCAGAGGAATCCCGCAGTAGATCTGGTAGGGCAGGGAGGTGGCAGGAATCAGCCTAACACTGCTTTTTGGTGAAGATGGATTCTGAGAAAGGCATTGCTAGGCATCTCATCATCGGACAGACATCACAGACCACACGGCTGTGACATCACCAAGCAATGTATTAAGGCATCCATGGAGGTGCTGATTGCACCAGAAGACTGTTGCTGAGTGCAGCGTGATTATGCAGCACATGACTGCACACACATCATAGGCAAGGAGCTCCCTAGTTGCTAATACAGGCTGAATGACTCCTTGATGCAAATGCTCCAGAGGGAGTTAGGGATGGATGTTTGTAATTGTGAAAGACTCTTAAGGCTTGAGCAAATTTTTCTTCCCAGCAAGCATCCTGGCTTTGGGTTGGGTTTTGTATAAAGATGTTGCTGATGGGGCCATTTCAGAGCGGGGTGCTTGTGATGATTTTTGACACACTTTCTTTGTAAAGCTCTTTAGGGTTTCTTTAAAATACATTTTGCTGAGCTATGAAATGAAAAGCATCTATCTGCTCCCAGCTAGCTGGACCTGGATTATTTGTGAGCTCAAATGCTATAGTCAAGGATTAGAGGGGCCATGTCAGTTAGCGGTCACAGCTCTGGAGAGGAGGGATGGGGAGTTTGGCAGCAGCAGGCACCACAGGATGAGATGACCCAAGCATGGAGGTGTGTGTGTCCCTCAACTCCCCCTGGACCCATCCGCAGGATTTCACAGGGCTGATGGCATTCCAAAGCCAGCAGAGCTGCAGTCCAGAATTGGGGCAAAGAGGACAAAGGGTCAATCTTTTTAATTGTATATGTGTGTCAGGGCATCACGAAATACCCAACAGATATGTACAATCTTCACTTGCCAGTTGCAAGTCCCAGCTATGAAGCAATATGTGTACCACTGGCATCTCAGAGCACTCATTAGAATCCTGGCTGCTCCAGTTCCAATCTGTTCCCTGCTCATGTACCTGGAAAGGAACAAATGATGATCTATGTGCCTAGGCGCCTTTACCCATGCGGGAAAGCTGGATGTTGTCCCTGGCTGTGACTGTCGGCCATTAGGGGAGTGAGCCAGTAGATGGAGGTTAGATCTCATCTCTGCCACTTGGCCTCTTAAATAAATTTAAAAAACAAGTAAAACATTTAAGATAAAAGTAAACTTGAAAGATAACTTTAAAAAATCTTTATTTTATCTTAATTTGGAATACAGGGTTATACAGAGAGATAGAGCTTCCATCCACTGGTTCACTCCCCAGATGGTCACAACAGCTGGAGCTGAACTGATTCAGAAGCAGGAGCCTGTAGCTTCTTCTGGGTGTCCCATGTGACTGTTGGGGTCCAAGGTCTTGAGCCACTCTATAATGTTTTCCCAGGTCATAAGCACGGAACTGGAGTAGAAATGGAGCATCCAGGACATGAACCAGTACCCTTGTGGACCCTGGCACTGTAGGTGGAAGCTTAGCTTACTACACTATCTTGATATAGTCCCTAAAAAGTAACTTTCAAATAAACATTTTAAAAATCTTGTGATACAGTACGTCTATTAGACATAGATGGTGAACACATCTTAAGTATACAGTTTGATGATGTTTTACCGATGTGTTCTTCATGTTGGCACAGACATAGAACACGGTCATCACCTCAGAACACCCTGTCCTCTTTCCCGGTAAGGGGACCCACCCACCCATTGAAGGTAAGCATCATTTTGAACTCCAAAATCACACTTTGGTTTTGCTCTTTGTTTTTCCTCATACGAAAGGAATTGTACAGTGTACATTCTGCTGTGGTCATCTTTCCATCGGCATAAGATCTTAGGGACTGATTCATGTTTCAGCATCTAGCAGTACTTTGTTCTTTTAAACTATTAGGTAGTCATCATTTGTACATCTAACTTATGGTTTTTCCAGAGTTAAGATTCCAAGTTGTGTAGATATGTGAATTGGCCACAAGATTAAGATGAATTAAGAAGGTTTTCAGTGGAACACTAAAAGCAGGCTGCAGTGAGAATTTGACTGAGACTTATAGCTGGCATGTGACTGCACTATTGAGAACATGAAAACTTGCCTTGTTATCAGTATTCCGCAACTTACCTTCTCTTCCTTTAGAGTAGTCAGTTTGGTGAGTCAGCAGAAGGCAAGCCAACCCCCGACCTCTTAGGTAACCCTGGAGATCACGCCTACCAAGAGGACACCAGAAATTGTTGGGCTCTTCCCAGGAGTTCAAAATGTTTCTTGATTGCTGAAGACGCCTCAGTTTGTTTTTCCATTTGTTGATGAGCATTTGTCCGTAATTGCCATTATTACAAGCTACACCTCCATCATGCATCTTTCGTGTGTAAATGCAATCAGTTCACTTGAGTGTATCTCTAGAAGTGGAATTGCTTGTTCTTAGAAAGATCTTATATTCAGTTTTAGTAGATAATCCTTGTTTGCTGAGGTCACTGTGCCATTTTAAATTCTTCATTATCAATCTAATTTATTTTTATTTATCTTTTTGAGAGGTGAAGAGTGATATGGAGGTAGGGTTAGAGAAGGGGCTCCCTTTTGCTGGTTCACTCTCAAACACTTACAACAGGTAGGATGGGCTGGAGCTAGGAACCCAGAAATCAACCAAGGTCTCGCACTTGGGTGGCAGGAACCCAACTGTTTGAGTCAAGACTGTTATTTCCCATGATTGGAATTATGAGGAAATTGTAAGCAGGATCTACAGCCTGGGCTCCAATCCAGGCACTCCAATATGGACTGTAGGCCGGATACTTGCCCTTCAGTCTGCCATGCTGAACTCCTGTGTCTGATCATTTCAGGTCTACTTGCCTATAACATTCGGTGCTGTTGGCTTTCTCATCTGAGCTGTCTGGGAGTTGTGCAGGCACTATCGGCTGTCATCACCTCAGTCACCGATTGTCACCCTTCCATTTGCGTGAGGATTACCTGGGACGCACGTTCAGTGTGTAGATTCAGAAGCGCAGCCCGCACCCTGAGGTTCTGACATGGCAGTTCTGCCTTGAGCTCAGAAGTCCACGCTGTTAAGCAGCATTTCTTATTAAGAGACGATTCCGACAAACTCAGGCTTCAGTACTTCTTGACTGTTTACTCTCTGAGTTGCTGTGGCTTTCCTTTCATTAGTGTGCATGCTGCTTGAGAAAAGGTGACAACCCAGGTCAGTTCACAGGCCTCTGAACATAGAATAGCAGTAAAAACCAAACAAAAGCACCTTGGAACTCAAGTTACAGTACAATCCTTCAAATTCAGGTGTGGCAAATGGATAAATGGAGGCCTTGGGAGGTAGGGGGGTTTTCCAAGAATTCACCGTAAGGAAGCATGATATACAAAGAACAGTTTATGTGTCCACTGACTGAGAGTTTTCCAGTTGAATTCTAGCCTTAACATTTTTTCAATCATGTTCTTACTAGTAGAAACCCATTATTCACCAAGTTGAAGTCTTCAGTGAAACTCAAAATATGAAGCAAATTTTAACTAGGCTGTGCTAGAAGGGTGTTCTGGACCAAGAGCAGAGTGGCTTACCTACACAACCTCTTGGGCCTGAGACCTTCCCCTGTGCCCTGCAACAAGGGTTTACAGATCCTCGGGGCCTCAGCACATTGCTCAGGAGCCCTGAGGACAGGTGCATGATGGAGAGCAATACCCTTGGCTTAGTTAAGAAAATGACCATCTACAATCTGCAATCCCTCTTACTTAAGTTGGTTACAATGGGGGAATGAAGTACAACCCAGGAAGCTATAAAGTGTGCTAGTTAGAAAAGCAGCAGCTTTGAGTGTGGGTGAGTGAGTGTATGGCCCTAAGGCTGTCTCCAGGTGGAGGACCCCAGGGCTGTGGAGCCTTGTGGGGCTTCACCACTAGAGGGCAAGTAGCAGAAAACAGAGCTGTTTCTCAAGAGAGGCATTTTTCCAAAGCTCACCTGAAACCATTTTGCCCATTAGTGTTCTCTCATCCAAACAGGGCAAGTGTCTGATAGAAGCTGATAGAAGCTGATAGAAACTGATCTGCATGCTCCTGGCCATCCACCCCGGGCTGTCCAGGCAATCATTCCACCTTCTCAGCCTGTTTTAACATCTGTGTTTTTCTGACAAGGAGCACAGACAAGGCAAGGGAGCCTGGTATGAGCTGCCTTGAGACCTGGAGTGACCCGGACCACACACATGCTCTGCGAAAACTGCATCTCCTTCCCTAGGTCCCCTGCTGAGCAAATCCCGTGCCGTGAGGATCCAGCGGCCATTGCAGAAGTGTGGCACAATGAAGATGATGTAACTTTCCCCTCTGCTCTCTTTCTGGGACCCAGATGAGCCATTCCAAGCTTCAGATCAGAACAAGTGGGGGAGGGCAAGGATGATGTCAATGACAGGAGAAAGACATGGGTGAACAGCAACCGCTATAAACACAGGAGGATGAGATCATCGCTTCTGCTATTTCAGGAGTAGAATCAGCGCCCCCAGCGAATTGCAGGGGTCGGTATCAGGGGAGCTGCAACATCAGCTGACTTGTAATAACAGTGATCACCAGCACACTGAGCTCTCTGTGCATGCCTAGCATTGGGCCAAGCAGTTTGTGTACGTGGTCTCTTGTGCCTTCACTGCAACCCTGTGGCAGCTATCACTGCTACCTTCTCCTACAGCTAGCACTGAGGTGCTAGAGCGCACACCTGCCCCAACGTGGCTCAGCTGACAAGCAAGGAAGTGGACTTTCCTAGGCTCACCCGACACTGTGGGCTTGGGGGCTATAACAGTTCAAATACGAGTCTGCTTTTCTCATGGGTCGATCTTGATAGAAATTATTGGAGATCAGGATCCTGATCTCATAATTTTGCCCTCCCTAGAGTGTGGTCCTCGGCATGTTTGCTGAGGGCATGACATCTTCATGACATCTTCATCCTACTGGCTGGAAGCAGGCAGGTTAGAAGAGGCACTTTGTCTACATCTGTTCTGACCACACTTTATGGGCAGAACTGATGCTCATATCTAGCAGCAAGAGAGGCAAGGGAATGAGTTAAAATGTGAGCTCTTGGTTGCTGATGGGATAGGGAGTATAAATGACCACTTCGTACCCTTGGTCACCATCACTAATAGTGTGGTACTGCTGCACTATTGACTTGGAATTCAGATGCATTGGACAAAGTATGTTAGGACTTGGGTGTTCAAGGTAAACATGAGTTTCAGCTTAAACTTTTTGCAAGCACCTGCTGTTACATTGGGAAATAGCTGTGAAGTCATGATACAGGACTCACAAATATGGCCCTACAGACATGGAGATAGCATTAGCTGAGGACCTACTTTGTACAAAGTACTGACCTAGATACTTCCAATGCAACATACTATGAAATTGGCACAGCAGTTAGTTGCCCTTTGGGATGCCCACATTTTATTTCGGAGTCCCTGGATTTGAATCCTGCCATTGCTTCTTGCTGTAGCACATCCTTGGACATGCAAGCCAGGGGATGGATTGAGTACTTGGGTCCTTGCACACACATGGAAAATCTGAAATGAGTCACAGGATCCTGTCTCAGGTTCACCTAGCCCTGACTGTTGTGGGCATTTGAATGGAGGATCTCCATTTGTCTCTTTCTCCCTGCCTTTCTAGTAAGTGAAAATAAACATCAAATAAATCTACACAAAAAATTTTCTTAACCCAGCCCTTGACTAGATGCGAAATGATTTGTCTAAGTCCCTGTGTTTATTAAATGGCCAGAAAAGGATTTCAAATCCTGGTAGTGAGACCCTGGGCAGATTTTTTCTAACTTTTGTACCTGTGACAGCCTCTTTTGTAAATTGGAGCCACCCTACCAGACACCTGTGGGCCAGAGAAGCCTTTGGAACAGTTGATGCACCTGAATTAGGGGCCTGGTAAAACCAGGCGCTCAGCAGTTACACGTTGTCAGTGCTGTTGTTAGTCATGTGAACAACGCTGTCTCGCCACTCTACCCATCCTCCCCCAGATGTGCATGTAACTGATAAATGCTATATGAGAACACAGATGGGGCAGGAATGTAGATCAAGAGGAGAAAACTCTTACAGAGCCTTAAAAGGAAGCATTTTGCTGGTTACTAATGCAGAGCAGGGTTCTAACGGTCAGAGGACGGAGTGAGATGGGAGGCAGAAGTCCTTCCAGGGAGAAAGGACTGCTTGAGAAAAAGGTATTGAAAAAGGAGATAGCACGTGTGTGGTGGGGCAGCGAAACAGTGTAGGTGAGAAGTTTCAGTGGGAGGTGAGGTAGAGGGGGTGGGGTGGACTGAAGCAAGCTCATTTGAAAAGGTTGGCTTTTTACCTGAAGGCAATGGGGAGCCCTCCAAGGTTTTCATCATCACTGTTCCCTAAGCAAGATTGCCATGGCAACAGCTCTGGGGATGCCTAGGAGAGGCCAGGATGATGGAGAGGCCAGCTTCCTAAGTAGCGCTCTGGTTTAGGTAAGAGATAATGAGGGTGTACATGAGAGCTATGGTATGGGGGAAACCTGGAAGGGACTGGGTGAGGACAGCCGTGAAGAAAGATGATGGGCTCCTGTGGTCCTAAGGACTGGGGGAACGGCAGAGAGCACGGGGAGCCGATGGCCAAAGTGCTTTCTGAAGCAAAGACTCCAAATAATTTGAGTCTCATCACTCATATCCTGTCTCCCTGTTAGGACAAATTACTAAAGTATTTATTTTCCCTAACTTCTTCTAGCTTGACCTTGAACTCTTCACTCATGCACTGAGTTGGCCATAGGTTCAGTGTCTACATTAAATATATTCAGTAGGAAATATATCATGGCTGCTTTCAACACTATCTGTATGGGCAAGGTGTTGAGCAGGTTGAGCAGCGGAGTTGTGTGTGAATGCTGATGTGGGCAAGCTGTCACACATCTCTCCTTGGAGACAGTCTGACAGGACGGTGTCGTGTGAAGGAAAAACAGTCTACTTCTATCTTGGCCTTCTGCCATCCTCAACATGTAGCTTTTATCTCATGATCCAAAACGGCTGCAGCTCCTGCCATCAAACCAGCAGGTATGGGGAAAGGAAAAGAGGGCTTTGCTTCACTTTCAGATAATAACTCGGAAGTTGTATCTGTCCCTTCTGCTCATACCCTTATGTTTGCACCTGTTCTTGTGACTACATACCTACATGGAAGGCTGGCGACATCGTCCTTAATTGGGTGTGTAAGTACCAAGATTTTATACCTACCACAATGAAGGGAATTGGGGGAGGGGGCAAGAGTCATTTGTATCAGGGTGAACGCATTTAGTCTAGCAGTTACAATGCTGGTTAAAACCATGTGTCCTGCGTTGCAGTACCAGCTCAGGGTCCTGCTTCCCACTTCCTGGTAAAGCAATGTTTGGGTTCCTGCCATCCACTTGAAAGACTTGGACTGAATTCTCAGTTCCCAACTTCAACCTTGGACTGGCCTCGGCTATTGTGATTATCTGGGAAGTGAACAAGCACATGGTATCCTTCTGTCTCTTTGCCACATCTCTGTGCTTCTCAAAAAAAAAAAAAAAAAGAGAGAGGTAAATTAAATCAATGCAGTTGACAGCATCATGACAAGTTCAGGGGATATCAGGATACAGCAGCATACTTTCTTGCTTCCAAGGAACTTTCAGCCTAAATCAGGGAAGTGAGAGGAACAGGTAAAGAAGTCATTGTCAAGAGGTGTCATGCTGGGTAGGATAGGTGAGTGTAGACAGCTCAGTGTAATAAGTTACAAAGAAGAAAACCAGCAAACTTAGGGCAGGAGATGTCTTTGTTTTGAAGCTAAGCTGAGTCTGGGAAGGTGGTAGATGTTAAGGAGGAGCTTTGAGGACTAGAGAACAAACCAAGCAAAGATGGGCAGCTGAGGACAGCCCAAAGTCTCGTTATCCTGCACCTGCGTGGGAGACCCAGAAGAGGATCTGGGCTCCTGGCTTCGGATCGGCACAGCACCGGCTGTTGCGCTCACTTGGGGACTGAATCATCGGATGGAAGATTTTCTTCTGTCTCTGCACTTGTCTGTGTATCTGACTTTGCAATAAAAATAAATCTCAAACAAAAAAAAAAAAGAAAGAAAGAAAATGGTGCTTACTTCCCAGATTTTAATACGGATGTCTAAAGCAGCGAGGCTACCTGTGACGTCACTAGATTTTCATGTTCGGAAGGCAGCTTTGGTGAACTAGCAGTGCAGACTACAAGTAGACGATCACGTTTATAGCAGCCTGGTTTTTCTTCATGGACTCTAATGTCTAATGTTAAACATAATCTTCCATGATATGATACATCTCATAAATGAAGCAAGAAATATTTTATTTAAAATCAATTCAAGTTACAGATGATTTTAGAAGACCAATGCAAATTGCTTTTCCCTAGTCACTGCTTTAAAAAAATTTTTTTTTCTAATGGCCCAGATTTTCTTTCCCTTTTGCTTCTGCCTCCAGTGCTGAAGCCTCCACACTGGCATTTAGATAGAGTGCTGTGCACTTGGGAAGGTCTCCACCTTCTGCATGTTGACTGGATCACTGGAGGGCTGGGAGACAGGACACCATGACTCCCTCCAGCTGTACCACACTCAGCACCACAGGGAGCAGTGGTGGCTTCCAAGTCACTGAGGAGTGACATGTGAGTGAGCCAGGGGATTCTCATCGTCTTACTGTGAAAAAATCCAGCCATGCCTGAGTCAGTGGTGTGCCAGTGCCCAAAGCCATTTAGCCAAGCAGCAGTATAAAATCAGGAGCCAGGACACCATGCTACCCATTCCATGGACTTCCCATCTAATAGGATAAATGTCACCTCCCAGTCCTGAAGCCTCCTCTGCTCTTCTCTTTCACTCTACCCAAGTGCTCTGCATGAAATGGTGACCTTGCGATGTCCTGCAGCTCTAAATGTTCATGATTTGTAGGGGTTGCCATATAATATTTTGGGTATATTTCTCTACTAGGACATGCATACCATGAAATAAGCGCTTGGCCAACCACATGTGCATTTCATGAAAATTTCCCAGTCTCAGTATTATGTTTGTAAGATGAGGCCCATCCAGACCACAGACTCCTTGGTTATGTGGAGGAACCATGATTGTTTCTGTCCATCTCAATGTGCTGGGTGTAACTGGAGCTTTAGCTTTTGATCCATACACAGTATCTTGAAGAACCTCTCTGAACTTTAGTGGACACTTCTGGTCAATTCCTTCAGATGGATTCTAAATTGAAAATATTCCAGGAGGATGCCTATCACACATTTCAGAATTAAAATCAAAAGAAAATACAGATTGACTGTCCACCAGTGCCACAAAATTACACATACCACACTATACACACACCTGTACCCACCACACTGTACATGCGAGATATATACAGAGACTGTTTCTCTCTCTCTCTCACACACACACACATCACACATAAACACACATAGTCTTAGAACCATCACTCTGGACTCAGTTCCTCACACCAAACCCTACCGCTTAGCCTGAGCAGCCCTTTCTCACCCTCTCATTCAGGCTGTCAGGACCACCTTCCATCTAGAAATCCTAGAGCTATTCTCATCTACTTGTTGCTAGGATTTCCTTCTCAGGCCAAGTACTCATGCCTCTTTTGACCCCTGAAGCAGCCGCTAGCTCATCTTCCTCTAAACTTAATAAGAAAGATGCTAGTGATCCATCAGCAAGGAAAATAAAGATTGCTTTTCAAGGAATTTACAGTAATAGAAGCATGTCTATGTGAAACAGCTGTAGAGTTCATGTTACACAAGATAGTAAGTGCTACGGGACAAAGAAATGACAGCACAGTGGAGGGACAGGGAGTTACAGGATGCAAGGTTACATAGAATGATTAGGCAATATGTCAGCAGTTTTCCTGAAACAGAAGTTAAGCACAGAGCTACAGCCAGAACAATGCACTGCGTTTCTTACACTTCTAGCTACATTCAACTGGCAGGTAAATAAGCAAGTCTACTAGGGAAAGGTCAGGTAGTCATGAGTGACTTCCACAGATGCAATCAGGATGCTGCGGAAAGATGGACCAGGGGCTGCTTGAGTGGTTTATCTCATCTAATCCTTGTTGTTAGCTGTCTTATTACAGATGAGTCTTATTAGCCACATTTGCCCAGGTCCACTCAGTGAGCTCCGCACATTGTCACCGCACTTATCCGAGAGTGTTAGATGGTGTTTAGTTCATCAGCCGTTCCTGCTCTGCTGGGAGTCTGTGTGTGGAGCACCAGCATCATGCCCAACCCAGAGCCTCCAAGATCAGGTGTAACAACTCGTGTAGACATCCAAATGTATGCGTGCCTCTGCCACCGTTTAGCTGCTGGTATAATGGACTTGAACTCTGAACTCCCTCACCATGGCAATGGACTGAAGCCAGAGCTCTGTGCTGGCTTTAAAAATAGTCACATATTATTTTAATTTGTTTTGCATCTTTCTGAATCTCAGTAAGTCTAGGCTCCTTTGACCAACATCACACATGCACAATGGGTACACACTGACTTTTGAGGCTAAATCATAAAAGACGGTTTCTGAAGTATTCACAGGGTGCTCATCTGCAGTAAAATAAGCCCCCACCACATCCTGACATGACCATGCTGAGAAGGCCACGCACAGGTACTTGGGCCTGGCATCCAGTGGAGCCCAGCTTCCAACCATTCCCATGGCAGAAACCTCGTTAAAGCGGGATCCTCACACCAAAGCTCACCTGGCTCCACCCAGTTCGGTGTCCAGCAGATTTCTCAGTCTTCCCAGCTGAGAACAGGACAAGACAGGAGGAGATGATGCTTTCCTCTGGGCCTTTTTGAAATCGTCACCTCAGAGTTCGCTCGTGTTGACTGACTGCTGGGTTCTCTGTTGATCTGCCATGCTTGAATGTGAACTTTGTGGGGACAGGAATTTTTGCTTGTTATTTTTGTAGCTGTATTTCCAGTGCCTAATATAATTTCTAGACTATAGGAGGATGCTTCAGAAAGTTCATGGAAAATGGGAGTAAAATGGTTTATTTCAATGTAAAAAATATATGTAAAACCCATGCATAGAGTTTTTTTTAGTAGTACAGATTTCTGTGAAATTTTTGAAGAGACCCTCATAAAAGTTGTGTGGTAACTATTTGCCAAATGAATAAACAGAAGTATTTTCAAACAAACAGGGAGAATTAGGAACACAGAGGAAAACTATACACTGACATGATTCGCACAGGCTGTGGGGAAAGCACAGTGGCGCTCTGCACAAACAAGATGCTCCTGGAACTATTTGCTACAACCGCTTTTCCTCTTGCTTTCTCCTCCTCTCCCATCTTGTTGGAGAGTGAAGCATTTTCCACAGTTTAGGCTGTGTCTTAATTTGTCCTTGCCAAGCCTGGACAATCACAGATATTACCAGGTTCTCTGAAAGCATTAATGAATGAGCTCACATACATTCCAAACCTCAGAGCCAAGTTCTACTTCCGTGCAAGTAATACAAAACTGAGTTCTTAATTTAGAAAGGAAAAGATCAGCTGATTAATATGCAATGTCAGCAGCCTCATGTATTAGACAGTACAAAACAGAACTGCCTGTCCCTTAGTCCAGTCAATTTCCCGTTTATTATCATATTAGACCTAGGCCAGGGCAGATGGAAAATTTGAAGGACATCTCCAGCCATTAAGATGGGCATAAATCTTCCAGAATTGCATATAACTGCATGATACTCCTCTTAACATATATAGAAATGAGAATTTGTGTAATTTCTTGATCAAGCAATGGCTTTTTTTTTTTTTCTGATTCAGTTGTGCCCCCATTCAGCCAGTCACTGGGCTCTTCACTCCACAGCACTCAGTCTCCACCCCTGTTGATGTTCCTGTGGCTTTTAGGGCAGATACTGTTGAAAATTCCACTCCACAGTTCCGTCTCTGACTTTCCCTCTGCTGAGAGCTTTCATCATCAGTTGCTGATAAGCACAGTGATTCAGCTCCTACACTGTGGCCCCCTGGGTCCTGGACGTCCATGTAATCTTCAGAAGAGCAGTGAGAATCAGCACAGTGTCTTCACTTTGCTTAGGTTAGCAGAAGGCCCAGGGTGCCTACCAACTGACTCAACCCCAGCTAGAAACCAACAGAGTCGCACCGTGAACTTAGGTCTTGTTTCCCTCTGAAGAAAGCATTTTTCTAAAAATGAACAATAAAGTGGCATGTTTAGAACTCCTACCATGTGCTAGAAACTGTTTTGTGTGTTACGCATGTGCCATTTTAGAGCCGAATCATAAAACACACAGTTGTATTCCTATGTCGCTTCTTAGGAAACTGGGTCTCAGAAATACATGGCAAGCAAATTTGCTCAAGGTTAAGCTTCTGCTAATTTGTACAGCCAGACTCTACACAGTCTGCTGTCTTCTTATTTCATCTTTAAATTGATTTTACTTTTAGTTTTTAAAATGGATTTGAAAGGCAGACACAGAGAGGGAGCAAAAGGAGCAAGCTGCCATCCCCTGGTTCACTCCATAAAAATCCTCAAAGGCAAAGGCTGGGCCATGGCCACAGCCAGGAGTCAGAAACACAATCCAGTCCTCGCAAGGGAGTGGCGGGAACCCAGTTCCTGGAGCCGCCACTGCTGCCTCCCATGGTTTGCATTAACAAGAAGCTGAGGTCAGGACCCTGAGCTACTCCAGTGTGGGATGCAGACCTCAACTGTTCGACTTTACCACCGGGTGGCAGGGGTTCAAACACCTGGAGCATCTTCCTCTACTTTCCCTAGGCAATTGGCAGGAAGCTGGATCTCAGAGCAGCTAGAACACAACAGGTGCCCATATGAGATGTGGAGGCTTAATTTGCTCCATTAATTACCATGTTGCTGACCTGTCCCTCTCTTTGATTAAAGATGCTAAGCATCAGCCATGGAAAGCTTTCATTGGGGCCAACAGAGCATGTGTAGTCTTGCAAATAGGGAATGTGTGTCAGAGAAAATAGTGTCCTTTGACTTCGAGGGAGTCTTTAAACCTCTCCCACTTCAGCTATGCCATCTGCAAAAATGGGCCGATAGCACCCCTTTCTCCACAGCTCCCAGGACCATGGGAGGGCCCACTATAGAGCTGAATGGAGAGAGTCTCTGTCTCAGCTTTATAAAGGCCAGGTGGCTTCCCCACAATCTTCAGCTGGCTGGACAAGAAGCCCCAGGGATTGCCCATGGGATGCCCGCATCCTAAATGGGAGTATCTGGAGTCGCTCCTGTTTCTGCTTCTGATCCCAGCTTCCTGCTAATGCACCCTGGGAGGCAGCTGGTGATGGCTGTGCTTAGTTGTGTCCCTGACATGTGCATAGAGAACCTAGATTGAGGTCCCAGAAACTGATTGCAGTCTGGCCCTGCTCCAGCTGTTGCAGGCATTTGGGTAGTCAGACTAGTGAATGGAAGATCTACTGTTGTATCTGACTCTGCTCCCTTCCCCCTCTTGCTTACCAAATTAAACTGAAACTAAAATTTAAAAGCCATAATGCCAAAGTCTACATAACATAAGTGATGTCAAAGTTTTTATCCAACTAATCCTGTCATGTAATATGGTAAGACCAGTTCATAGGAAAGCTTTAAAAATGCCAAGCTATGTAGTCAGATATGGATGTGGAAATAAATTTGATAAAGACTCAAAGTAAGATAATTAATATTAAAGACCACAAAACTGTAACCTTTGGAGTTAACGTTTCTCTAGGTCATATATCGGTCTTACCTTTCCTGGACAAGATCCCGTGTACCTCCAGTTAGTTTTCTTCCCTGCAGAGACATAAAAGAGCATCCATGACAGGTGGAAATCATCGCGGGTATAGACACGGATGGAATCGGATCCTTCCTGGAAGGATTTGGGCACGCCACTGCAAGTCCTCCACACAGTCTCCTTGATGAATTTCCAGGCTTCCCCTTGCTGTCATGAGCATCTGTTCTGTTCACTGTCTGCCAGGCACTGATGGAGCTCAGCCCATAGGTCTCATCCTGAAGCCCCTGCCAGAAGGAAAAGTTGAATTTGGAAATGGAGTTTCTTGATGTTGGATTTCGTGACATCATTTTCTTCATGGGGGCAGGAGAGGACTTGACAGAGACAGTTTACTCTCACCTGGGATGCTCCGTGGTCTATGGCTACTGGACGTTGGAGGAGAAGCTAGCTGTTCAACCACCTAGCCCTTTGGGATCACAGAGCTGTGTCTGGAGGGGAAGAGAATGTCCACAGCGACAGATTACTCGTGGTGCTCATCCTAGGTGTGGGGCTCACTTCAAGATTTGGAGCACAGATTTAATTAGCCATAATACGGCCCAGGGAGACGATCAAGGGCGTGTAATATTTTAATGGGTTCTTTCAACTGGTTTCACTATTGTTGCCACAAGGAAACAATAGAAAACACACATCATGGTAAACAGAGAGGAAGGGGGATTCCGCCTTCTATTGCACAGTCACTTGGTGGCACCCACAGGCACAGCTGGAGAGCAAGGTGGAAACTCAACACATGGCACAGAGCTCTTCCCTTAGAACAGGGCTGCGTCAAGCCATGGTCTTTTCAAACTCTGGGCGAGGGGACAGCACTGCTTCCCCAGAACTGGGAGCTCCACAGTCTGCCCCCATTTCACGGAGTTCAGTGGGTTTTCCTTCTTTTTTTCCTCACTATGGTGCTTGTTGCTACCATTTATGAATTGCTCCCTCTTGTGGCAGGTGTTCTGCATAGCACTTCCCTTTCCAGGGATCTGCCTGCTTTTGCATTTGCAGGGTTTGCAAACCCAGCCTGGGACAGCCCCAGTTAAGACTGCTCGTGGGGAGACCTTCTATGGTCTGAAAATAGGTCTAACAGAGTAAAGATCCAGTCAGTTAAAAGCCCCAACGAGGCCACAGTATCAATATACAACATTATGGAATTAATTGACATAGTATTGGGTAAACAATATGTTAAAAATAATGCTGTGTCTGCAAGCAATGAATCTCAACCGAACTTGAACTATGGTTATGCAACAAGGTGGAGGAATCCACCATGGGGGGAGGGGTATGGGAGGGGTGGGGGGAATCCCTAGCGCCTATGAAACTGTACTACACAATACAATGTAAGCAACAATAATAAAAAAAAAAAAAAAAAAAAAAAGACTGCTCGTGGTGGTTACAGAAAATCTTAAAGGTAACATCTGCCTGAAAGAGAGCCCCAACTCAAGATCAAGGAGACTTGGCTAGTCTTCTTTTGAGCCAGAACAATAAAGGATTGCTTTCATTTTTGTTCCCTTGATCAATCTGTACCATCAGAAGAAAAATGAAGTCAACTGAATTCTAAAGCATGCAATGTCACATACAGATTACATCATCTCATATTTAAATGCGGTCCTGAGGGAAGGGAGATAATATATTAATGCAAAGTCAATAACAACAGAGATCGAAGTTCAAAGGCAGTCATGATGATATAGACAGGAATGACAATGTGGCCCAACGCATCATTGTGATGCACCAGTAAGTACCTGGCATTCTGTGACTAATTTTGAAGCTCAACACTTCTATGTGGAGTAGATGTTATTCACATCCCTACTTTGCAGGAGAGAACTGAGTGTGACAAAGCACTCATAGCTCCCCAAAGCAGTTGAGAATTACCAAGCCTGGAGGGTGAGTGTCCTGGCACAGTGGGGTAAACCGTCACTTGCAATGCCAGCATCCATAGCACAATACAAGTTCGAGTGCTGGCTACTCCAGTTCCTAACCAATGCTCTGCTTGATGTGCCTGAGAAGCAGCAGAAAATACCTCCCCTGCCCCAGTCCTGAGCGCCCTGCCATCTATGCAGCAGAACTCAGTGGAGATCTTCCTAACTTCAGACTGGCCCCGTCCTGGCTGTTACAGACAACTGAGGAGTGAATCAGAGGATGCAAGATTCTTTCGCTCTTTCTTTCTTTGTCACTTTGCTTTTCAAATCATTAAGTAAACACTTTTAAAATAAGAAGTACCAAAACTGATATTAAAACCTTCTTCAAACACTAAAACTTGTGCTTTTATTGGCATCTTAAGAAATGCCTGCACTTTAGTATCTTTGGTGACATTCCTTGGAGGCAAATTTTCTTTCAGGAGGAGTAACTTTCTAATAATTGTATGGACAATATCCTTGGGACATTGGAGAAAAGACTGGTTTGAGTCTCTGCTCAGCATGGTTCTGTGCAAGTCCATGTTCAAGCCTGAAGCTGCTGGGTTGCACAGCTCAGACAGCAAAGCAAAGTGAAGCAGGAATGGTGCCCCACACAGTGCTGGCCTCAGGCCATGCGGCCAGGGAGCAGTCCATATATTGGTTTTTCAACATGGGATTCCCTAAGGGCACAGTAGGTCCCTGATTGCAGGGCATATTCAAACAGAAATAAGGGGATTTGGATGTACATTAAACTGGATCAACATTGAAAGTGGGAGGAAGGGCCTGATAGAGGGAGAGAACTCTCTAATCTACTCACTGACAACAGCCATCACTGCACACAGCACAAACAAGGAACCCAGAACCCACCCTGGGCCTCCCGTGTGGCTGGCAGGGACCTGAGTCCTTGCGGAACATCTGCTTCCCTGGATGGGCACTACCAGAAGGCTGGACGCAGAAGTGGAGCTGGGCCCCAACTCCAGGCACCATGCTGTGGCATGCAGGTGCAGCAGGTGACATCTTGGATTCACATTTTCTAGACTGGACTTGCCACTTCTCAACAGGCTATGGTGGTGCCATAGTGAGCTCATGTTATGGGATGAACTGTATCTTTCCAAAATCCACACATTAAAGCCCACATCCCCACGACATCAAAAAGTGATAGTATTTTGTAGACAAGACTTCAAAGGGGTAACTGAGTAAAGAAGGGGCCATCAGGGTGGGTCTTGGTTCTCATTGGCTAGCATCCTCGAGAGAAGAAGAAATCTGGACACAATAAACAGATGCCAGTGTGGCAGGCACACAGCTGAAAGACTGCGCATAAACACAGCCGACCGCAAGCCAAGGAGGAAGGCCATGGGAAAAGCCAATGACTTGATAAGGTCTCACACTTTCAGGCCCCGGAAGTGTGAGAAAGTAAGTCCTGCGGTGAAACCCGCCCAGTTTGGGAGATTCAAGCATGTTGGTTGTTTATACCTTCTGTGGATGGGTTGTGACATCAAATGTAAATCACTATCAGAAAACATGGAGTAACACTGGGCACGGCGACCAGAAGTTCTCTTCTGACTTTAAAAATAATACTTTTAAGGTAAGGGCTGGCATTGTGACATAGCAGCTTAAATGCCAACTGTGAGGTCAGTATCCCCTGTGGGTGCTGGTTCTAATCTCAACTGCTCTACTTCCAATCTAGCTACCTGCTAATGTTCCTGGGAAAGCAGCAGCAGGTGAGCCAAGTGCTTGGGCACGGGAACTTACGTGGGAGACTGGAAAAAGCTCCTGGCTCCAGTGCTGACTGTTGAGACCACTTGGGGAATAAATCAGCAGATAGAAGATCTCCCTCTCCCTTTCTCTCTGCTTTTCATTTTTTTTTCCCAAAGCACATGGTAAGATTCACACCATATCATTTCACAAATTGTGTCTCTGGGTGCCAGAGTTCAGCTGACATTAGCTCCTTTAATGCTGCATGTTGCTCCCAGGTGGTTCACATCCTCCCGATTCCGCAGCTGAACCTGCCTACTAAACCTGCCCGGGGCCAACCACCTGGTACTTCTCAAGGCTCAGATCTCCAGCCAGAGCAAGCACTCAGAAGGCAGAAATCTGCTGCTCAAGTGTCATCATGTGGAAATCTACAATTCCCACCTGGTTTCTTAGCCTTCAGTTGCTCCTGCCCAGGATTCCAATCTGGAGAGTCAGACCTTGGCCAAAGGTGCAATGGGCCCTCTGCAGTTCATAGTATGTCCATGGAGTGCTTCCCCAGCTGGCATGGTGCATTTCTTCTTGTTGCCAAGGGGAGCAGAGCATTACAGTGTTTGTGGGGGCTGAGAAGTGAGGCATGAAGGTCTCCTCTCCTGCAAACAGGTCCTGCAGGTGCAAGAAGAGAGACAAACTCCTGAACTCCTTGTCTGAAGCCACAGTGTGGAACGGCTCTTTCTGCTACCTCAGCTCTCTTACACAGGCAGGCTCTAGCCAGATACTGCTGAAGGAAGGGACAAGGTCGCCTTAGCAGGAAAGACAGTGGATAATTGGAACATGTAAATAGCACGGGAAGCCTTTCTAACCATCAGAACCCTAAGTGAATGAGCTTAATTTCGTGGAAAGAAAGGCACAGGTAGCCCAGGGAGCCAATTACTGGAGTTAGAAGAGGGGCACGTGCCCACAACAGGAGCCCACAGTCTGGAGGAAGGTTGGCTGAGCACTCGGTGCCTTCATTTCTGCCTTGGAAATGCCAAGTGACCTGTGACCTAGCCCAGTGATGTCCTTAGGTACCAGTTCTTGACAGTGATGCTCCTGAAAAGATGCCCTGACACCTGCCCCTGTCCTCCAGGGTCCCACTGCTTCCTTTCCGGCCCTTGGCATCTCTCAGTAGGGCTCAGCTTTGGAACTGTTCCCACAGAACTGTTCTCCCTCACTCTCACCCTGCCCAACCATCATCAGAGAGCCCTTCCTGAAAAAGCTGGAGTCACTGCAGTATAACCTGCCACATCGTGGTCCCCAGGTCCTTCGGCCTGGTGAATTTTCCAGCACCACCCAGGTGGCCCCCATCCAGGGCTGCTCACTACCAGCCACCTTAAACCATTTGTCCCGGGAACTTTAGGTTCTGTCCTACCTCCAAGCCTTATCCTATGCTGTGCCTTCCCTCTAGTAGAGCATATTCAGCAGCTGATATAACGTGATGGTTAAAACACGAACTCTGGAGTCATAGAACCTGACCAGATTCCCAGTATTGTCTCCTCTTAGCAGTATAACCTTGGGCTGTCAATGCTGTTTTCATTGCAGTTGGTAGGTAAAACATGCAATCACCATAATATTGATCTCATAACTTCACTGAAAGGATGAGAGGAAATCATATTTCTAAAGCATTCAGTCCAGGGCCAGGCATATGGTAAGTATGCAGTGTTGTGATGACGATGGTGATGGTGGTAAGTACTTGACAAGAAGCCGGTCTTTGACCTGCAATGGCCATACAGAGGTAAATAAGTTGGCTTTGCCTATTTGTTTATAACATATGTACAATTGAACATGGGGTTACTTAATTTTGTCTTTGTCCTCTCTTTTTTCCATAGAGGTAAAACAAGGCATGAGGCAGGCAATCAGCAAGTACTCATTGTCAGGATGAATGAGTGAATACATTAGATGAATGAACTGAATATCTTACCCAACATCATCATTTAAAGAAAGAGACCAATAAGACATTAGCAACATGCAAAATTAACTTAGAAGTTAATAGAAACACTGCCACTGCAAGCCATAGGGAAGATTCATTTCCCACCTGCGAATGATTTCAGCTAAGTCCTCTAATTGTTGCCATGTGGAGCGAAGGTGAGCGCCATTTACCTTGGAGTCACATGTTTCTCATCATGCCCAATCTTAGCTGCCTTCATGCTGCTGTTTCCAGATGCCTGCCAGTATCGTGTGAGTGTATGTGGCACATCAACCTACATAGCTCCATCTCAACATGGATCTGGAGGGGAATGGTTCTTGGGACCAAAGCCGAGGCAAAGGAAGTAGGAGATTGAGGCTACGTGACTTGCCCAATATCACTAAGCCCAAAGTCATAGATCCAGGACTACCAAAATGCCACACCATAAGTGACCCTACTCCACTGCACCGTGAGTGCTGTCCTGTGGCCTGTAATTCTTCATTCCCAGAAACCTTTGTACCTGTGGAGGGCCAGGACTCCTTGGTCCTAACACAGAGGGATCCAAAGTCCAGAAGTGAAAAACAAAAGTTGAGCATGAGCAAACTCAACACTAGGTCAGGACTTACTAAACTTGGTTTTAGAGAAACAGAAGTTGGTTTAGAAGAATAGAGATGCATTTGCTGGTGTCTTGAGACCTTACTTTACAAATATGTTTGCTTTTGACTAGGCTTATTACCAAACCCAAGATTGGAGGTTGCTTTGGCTCCCCATAAATGGCAAAGGATGCTTCCCTTGGGTGCAGAGGAAGGCCTATCTTACTAGCTCCCGCCTGATTGTTTAGATTTAACTACTCCCAGGTCCAGAGCAAGACAGCTTGGGGTAAATTATTTGATTAGAAGCAGTCTTGTATAGAATTCTTCCATGGTGAATCAGGTATTCCTAGGTGCATGAGGAGTGATGGCTGGGGAGATAGTTCTATGCCCAGGACATGTCTGTATTCCAGTGAGGACACATGCTCACTCCCACCCATGATGGAAGACTCAGGGTCAACAACCTGCTGTGGATGGTTGACTGGTGCCTCAGAAGCTGCCACTCTCAGGGCTCAAGGTTAGGTTCAGCTGCTTGCAAGTCAGGCACATGCTGTAGTCCTGTTGGTAGTTGCTGCTACCACCGGCTTATTAACAGGGTATTTCTGTATAACAAGAGACACAAAATATCATTTTCATTTTGTGAATTTATATATGATAATTTCTGTATCATGATCTTGCATTTCTTGTGTGATGACAAAAGTAAGTTTAGGGGATGGGGTAAGGGGCAGGTGGGCCACCCAGTGTGACTCTGTGGCTCTGTGACTGCTGCTCAGTTGGAGGTGGGCAGAAGTACTCCCGACAGAGTACCATTGTCATTAGATGCCTATGACTCTAGGACAAGCCCCTTTGTACTCCAGCACTCATTTCCAGGAAGCACCTCACCTACATTGAAGAAAGAATTCATCTGCACATCTCAGTTGTAGAATGAGCCCAAAAATAGGGATTTAGGAAAACACAAGCAAAGACATGAAGGGAAAAAGCATGTGGCAAGTTTGAGGGTCAGCAGATGGCTACCTTGCAATATCCACAGAGAGCTGGGACTCAAAGCCAGGAGTGGATGCCCTGTGGTCGGTACCCTCGCCCTCTTGCCTGGTCCCGTGGATGCACTTAACTGTTGGTACCATGTCTGGCACCTGCAGCCCTCAGAGCCCAGACATCTCAGGAAGACCCCTTCCAATGATACAGATGTTTGATTTCTTATGGCAGACTGTGCTGTAGAGTGCTGTAATCACACAATCCCACCAAACAACACTCCATTTTTTTTTTCATGACATTTCCTGTCCCTTTCTTAGAAATCTGCACAGCATTCTCCACTGCCCTATGAATCCATTGAAATAAGTCTCAATGGCCTGGTGGTTTCCCTGTCCCGGGAGTTAAGTGGATCAGAATTATGAGTTTGATATTGACTTAACTTCATCCTTTGTGAGAGATATGAAAAGAAATGCTATGCTTTGTGTTGAAACATTAGCATTTCACAATTTGTGGCTCTGATCAAGAAAGAAATATCCTGCACCTGACGGTCCAAATTGCCCCTTTGGAAGTCTGAGCTTTTGAGTAAGGGCACGGTAACCAATCTCCATGTGTTCTTTCCATGTTATCTCTTACATTTTTAAAATATATATAAGTACGTGCTTTTAAAACAAAATTTATTTGACTAGTAAAAATACACGAGTGCCTACAGTAGCCAAGGCTTGGCCAGGACTTGGACTGGGATTAGGAGCTGGGAATTCAATCCATATCTCCCTGATGGGTGGCAGGAACTCTGACTGGAGCCTTCAGTGCTGCATCCCAGGGTCTACAGGGGTAGAAAGCTAGAGTCAGGTGTGAACCCTGGGATGGGATGTAGGCATCTCAACCCATGTCCTACCCTCTAGGGAACACACCCCACCTCTTACCTCACTTTCATCATTTAATCTGGTGAGGCTTCTTATGTTTAATACTGTGTTTATGTTAAATGCTGTTTCTTAAGGTGGACTTAAATTTCTTAAGGAATACTAAGCCTTTTAAGAATAAAGACCTTCACGAGCATAAAGAACAAGAGAATCTCATCTGCCAACATTGCATGCTTTACTGTGGGTTGCACATTGGGCTGGGCACTTCACATCCTTCTTTCATCTATGTACTTGTTCACGCTGCCCACAAGTGTTGAGACCTACTTCAGGACAGGTGTATGACCTGGTGTCAGGATGCCAAGGCATACAGGTAATGTTAGACAGTGGTAGATGTGAGGAGATTTCGAAAAGTTGGTTGAAAGATGGAATTAGTACAAAAAAAGAAAAATCACAACCATTGGACAAAAGATCTTCCTCTCTGTGTCTCCTCCTCTCTGTATAATAAACTGACTTTTTAAAAACTATTTCTCCATGAAGGAGTTTTAATGTCTCATTCCACTTGATATGAAGTTCTCACACAACACGCAGTTGCTGGGAAAGCTCTCTTGTAGCACCGAAAATTTATGTCTGTGCCAATACCACAGTTTTTAGGGCTTCAGCCACACTACTGGGCTTTCTCTGGAAACTTCCTGCTTGACCTTGGGACACCTGAGTGAGGTTCTTCCCTTTGGCACTGGTGGTCCTCCTAGGACCTCCCACCCCTTTTCTTTTTAAAAGGTTTATTTATTTTTATTGGATAGGCAAGTTTATAGAGAGAAAGAGAGGCAGGGAAAGATTCGTCATCCATTGGTTCTCTCCCCAAATGGCTACAATGACCAGAGCTAAACTTAGCCGAAGCCAAAGGCAATAGAGGATGGCCCAAAACCTTGGGACCCTGTACTTGCATGGGAGACCTGGAAGAGGTTCCAGGTTCTGGCCTTTGGATCGGCTTATCTCTGTCCCCAGAGGCCGCCTGGGGAGTGAATCAGCAAATGGAAGCTCTTCCTCTCTGTCTCTCCTGTCTGTATATCTAGCTTTCCAATAAAAATAAAATAAATCTTTAAACAGATCCAAGGCCATCAGCCAGGAGCTTCTTCCAGGTCTCCCGTGCTGGTGCAGGATCCCAAGGCCCTGGGACATCCTCTGCTGTTTTCCCAGGCTCTAAGCAGGGAGACAGGAATCGGTGCTGTTTGGGGATATCAGCGCTTACAGGAGGAGGATTCGTTGAATCATCACGCCGGCTCATCCCCACTTTCCATCCCATTCCCCTTCTCTCCTCTCTGGGTTTCTCGGCCAGCTCCTCCAGGAAAAACCACAACTGCTTTCAGGTCCTGCCATGATTCTTCCGTTCCCTTACATCAGGGATAGATCCTTGGCCATGTATTCTTCCCTGCTGAGCAAACGGGCAGGTGCAGAGTGAGACATGCAGGTGGTGCCATGTACTATGGGGCAGCAGTGAGAGCTTCTCTAATCACGGTAAGGGAGGTGCAGGTGTATTGTGTTCTTTGTGGACCATTGATAAGATGCAGCACTGGTGTCACTACCTTCAGAATCTGAAGCCAGGCTGCACCTTTGGGCTTGCTGCTGCTGCGCAAGGTTCTCCTGGGTGTTTATTGTGTGACCTCAGCTTGTTGTGTGGTTCTGGGCCTGATATATCACCTCCACCAGGAAGTCTTGCAGGACCTCAGCTTTCAAGACCTGGGATTGCCCACAGGCTTTAGCGATGTAGGCAGTCAGCCTGCATTCTTATTATTGTCTACCACTTTTCACCTGACCCTTGGTTGGCCGCATCTGCTAAAAGGGCTCCGAGCTTCTGCAGGGCAAAAGGTCTGTGGGTGCAGTGGTTGACTTTCTTGGAGCGGCAAGAGCCAAGCAAGAAAGCATTCGGAGCGCTGCCCTCTGTACGCCTGAGCCACAGGAGGTGCCATTCCAGGGCTGGGGAGGTGAGTACCTGGGAACCAGCACACACCTAGCACAGCAGAGGAAGGGAGCCTGGAGCCCAGCCACCACACAGTGGAGCCACGTACTTGGCCTGGGCGCACCTTACAACTTGGCTGCTATTCTGGAAACCAAAAACAGAGAGGGTGGGAGGGAGGGTGACCTGACAGCGACCACCAGCCAACCCCTACATCCCCTCCACCTCCCATGGCCTTCTGTTCTTTCCCTCTTCTCCCTGCGCACCCCACCCGGGAAAGCCCCAACGCCCACGGGAGTGCTGGGAGTCCCGCCTTACAGCTACTGCGCGCATGGCCCCGGTGGCGCTGGGGACTGCGGCTCCAGAGATCTCGGGCTTTGCGGGGCTTGCAGAGGTGGGGGGCGCAGAAGAGGGCGGGGTGCTGCCCTGGCCTCCCACCGCGACGGGGCGGGACAATGGGGCCCCACCCCGACGAGGATGGGCGGAGGCAGAAAGGGAGGCGGCATGCGCTCGGCCCGCGGCGCGCTCGCCCGCCTGTGCTGCGGGGCTGAGGTTGGAGCGGACGGGAGGGGCGCGGGTGGGAGCGCGGAGGAGGGAGGAGGAGGAGGCGGCGGCGGCGCGTGTCGCGGGCGGGCGGGCGGCTGGCACCAGGCTTGTAAATAAACTGCGATGCTGTCTCGGGCTCGCCGGCCCGGGTGCCGCCGCCGCCCGGGAGCGCAGGTGCCAGGCTCCCACCGCCGCGCGTCCTAGCGCTTCCGAACGAGCCTCGCGCGCCCTCGCCAGCAACCCGCAGCCCTCAGCCCGCGCCCCTGAGGGTCCCGCGGCTGACCCGCGCGGGATGTGACCCCGTAGCCCTTCCGCCCGGCCGCCCCTGCCCCCCGGGGGGCGCCTGCCTGTGCCTGCTTTGGGGGCGGCGGGGAGAGGCGCGCGGATCATGGCATTGGAGTTCCCGGGCTTGCAGCAGCCTCCGCCGCCTCGTCCACGCACCCCGGGTGCCCCTTCTTCCCGCAGCAGCAGCGGAAACGGCCAAACAGCCGGCGGGGGCGAGGCAGATGGGACTCAAGGCTCGCAGGGCGGCGGGGGCGGCTGGCGGCGGCGGCGACGGGGGCGGCGGAGGCGGCGGGGCCGCTAACCCCACTGGAGGGGACACGGCGGCGGCGGCCGGCGACGAGGAACGGAAAGTGGGGCTGGCGCCGGGCGACGCGGAGCAAGTCACCTTGGCGCTGGGGGCCGGGGCCGACAAAGACGGGACCCTACTGCTGGAGGGCGGCGGCCGCGACGAGGGGCTGCGGAGGACCCAGCAGGGCATCGGGCTCCTGGCCAAGAGCCCGCTGAGCCGCCCGGTCAAGAGGAACAACGCCAAGTGCCGGCGCATCCAAACTTTGATCTACGACGCCCTGGAGAGACCGCGGGGCTGGGCGCTGCTTTACCACGCGCTTGTGTGAGTACCGGGCCGTGGGACTTCGTGGCCGCGAGGTTGGGGTTCCGGGTGGGGCTGGAGCTGAGGCGTCTCTTGGCTACGAAGCCAGGAGCCGCGTCGGGCTGGATGCGAGAGCGGGCGAATAGCCCTGGGCGCGCGCTTTGGTGCTGAGCGTCGTTGCAAGCTCTCCCGACGCTGGACCGCGGGGAAACGGGCTGCCAGCTGCCTGGGCGGGGGGCGACGTGGCGCGCGGCGCGCGTTTGTGGTAACCTCTCAGGGTGTTAGCACTGAGGCGGAAGAGAATGATGCGTTTTTTCCTCTAATGTGGCGTTGGACAGGACTGGGGCTGAGGGGGGTCTTCCCGGAACGCGGGCTTTCTGCCTGGGCTGGCCACCTTCTGATGGGCTCGCTGAGTTGAAATGAAGCTCCCTAGAGTTGGGGGCGGGAGTGGTGCGCAAACCGTAGTGCGTGTGTAGGTGTGCCTGTGTGTGAGAATCCATGTGCGTGCGAGTGTGCACATTGCTTGCTTGTTCAGTGCTTCCTGGAGCTTCATACTAACGTGGAGAAGAACCACTGGCTGGAGGCTAGGGCTGGAGGAAGTGTACAGCCTTGGGTTCTTCCAGGGGAGTGTGTGTGTCAGCCTTGGCTGAGGGACTGGACCTCGACAGGGCCAGAAGATGGGGCAGCTGGGGCTGATCTTGGCTGATGAGTCCCCAGGATTTGGGATCCCTTGGCTTCAGTTGCTGCCCCCTGTTTTGATCTGGCCGAAGTTCACCTTCAAGCGCCTGGAAAGAATCTTGCTAATCTGGATGGAAATGCAAGAGCAGAGGGAATGTAGCGCTCCCATCTGCACCTGACACCGAGGAGGATCAGAGAGGGAAGGTGGTTGTGGGGCCTCAGCAGCCAGAGCTGGCAATCCTGGCGTCCAGCAGCCTTCTCCTGGGGGCTGTCAGGGTTGTCTCCTCCTGGCTGTGGCTTAGCCATCCTGACGACTACTTCATAGGGACCGTTATCAGGGATGGGTCTTGACCTTCACACCCTCCCCACCTGTGTCTTCAGTATCGGATTTTCCTCTGGGCCTGCTCCAATTGAGGGATGATTGATGTAATTTTAGAGGCTGGGGAAACCGTGGAGTTCTTATTTTCCTCGGCTGCAAGTGCGTTTCTTGATTTGGCCACCAGGTGGGGGCGTGAACGCAGGACCTTAGCCTTAGCAACAGGTTTCCTCACTGAGGTTACCCAAACCTGCAGAGGGTGCCTCCCTAGAAACCGAAGCACCCGGCAGAAGGTGCGCAATAGAGAGCATTCCGCTGTGAGCGCAGATTCTGAGTGACCTAGCCTTTGGCGTGCATGTGGAAGTACGTCTGCGTTTGTTGGCCAATTTTGGCAGTGATCTGGTTGGGGAGGGTGTAGCAGTTACTACCTTGCGCTTGGTCTCTTTGGTGATAAGAGGAATTAAAATGGAACGCATATCTCTAGAGATACTGAAGTGAACTGCGTCTTAGAATATGTACCAGTGAAAATTAAGATCCGATATGCCATTGAGTGCACACAAGCATACACGGACTCACACGCCCTTTTTGATGTAAAGAGTGTTGTGGGGTCCCGCTGGGTCCCTTCTTCCTTCAGTTATTGCCTTTCTCTCTCTGTGGGTGAGCGATAACCAAGGCCTGTTACTGACAGTCTTAGTTCTTGCTTACTCCTGAGTGACTCCATGACCCGGCAGCAACACTGTGGCCTCAGGTTCCCAGCAAACAGCCAAGAAAACATAAGGCCTTGTGACAGCAAGGGATTCCCAATCCCCAGCCAAGCATTTTCACCCCTAGAACCATGGTCTGCATCTTACATAGGAAGAGGCTCCCAGTGACAGTCGTTCAGGAGCTCACAGCCGAAGTTCTTCAGCTTGCATTGAAGGGCCTGAATCTTTGTCAGTAATTGGATGTGGAATGTCTTTGTGCATGTCACTGGGCACCCCTTTTTTCACGGGTCTCATTGTAGTGCCTCTGCTTCACCTCCCTGGCTTATGATTGATAAATGATAGGAAGAGACTATTTGCAATCAAAGGAGGAGCCGGTTAGAACCCATGAAACAAGTGTCGGGCAAGTGTGGAATGCGCTGGCCTGTTGTGGATTTAGATGAATTGGGGGTTGTGCAGGGAAACCCACATTGGTTTGGGTTTCAGCTGCTAGTACCCAGCACTTAAGTTTAGAAAGTGAATGTGTCCTACGCCTTTCCCCCAGCTTAGGAGGATGTCCAATCAAGTGCATGAAATTGTACCTTTCATTGATGATTTGCGGTTTTTCAAGGCATTGAGATTCATGCTCTCAGCATCCATTTAACCTGTTGTAGGCTGTGGTTAATGGCAGAAGGGAGCCAGAAGATTGGTCTGCTCATGAACTCAGTCTGGTGTATGATTTTCCTTTTTTTTTTAATAAACCAGATCCTAAAGATGAGATTTTTTGCTAAAGGTAGAATACAGTGAATGTGGAGGTAAGTCCCCATCCTGCTTTGTTTACAGTAAACACTCATGCCCTGGCTCCTCCCCCTGCAGCCTGCCCCCAATTCTCGGAGTCACCATCTCTAGGAAATCTCCGTGTTCCCCCAAGCTGGGCTAGGTGGCTTCTGCAGCCTCCCCAGCCATAGTATTTTGCACTGTGCCCCAGTTGGATTTGTTTACTTCTCGGCCCCACCAAACGAAAAGCTACTTTGAGGGGTGGTGTGGTTCCTTGGCATCTCTAATCCCCAGTGGGCTGCGAAGCCTGTGGTAAGTATCAAGTAAGTGTCTGCTGAATGGATGAGTGAAAGAATGCTCTGGATATGCTGGTTAATCAGACTGTTAATCAGAATTCCTGTCGTCACAACAATAACCATAAGTAGCCAAGATCAGCATGATGAAAATGTTCTCCCTTTTAAGTCTTACATTGTGGGTAGAGTTTTAATTCCAATGAGACCTATCTTATCTCTTTATCCTTGTGGCTCAAAGCAATTCTAGTGTGCTCGACTTGGAATGCATATCTGCACTTGGCTTTGAGTCTCCATGATTTTTTCACAAGACGACTTGTGGACAACCTGTGATGGGAGCTGAGTGGGAATGGAGAGGAGGGAAAGAACCGATGGCAATACCCTGGTATGTGGTGGATTTTAGGCTTAGGGAAGATAGTATGTAGGTATATAAAATAGCCCAATTTCAGCACTTAGATTCATTATCTAATTCTGAATAGGAATCTCCTTAAAGACCTTGCATATCAGGTGCCATGATTATTGGGACAGTGGGAGCTCCCCATTTCCAGCTTGCCAGTGAAGTGATGCTGGCTTATGTTGGCACTGTGGCTGGCTTAGCACTGATGGCCCTGGAGTTGGTCTGTCTAGAGCAGCTGGGTGTGATTGCTCATGCTCTTGCTGACCCACCAAGGGGGAAAGATGGCAAGAAATGCCCGTTAATCCTGTTTTGAGGTGGGCTAGCCCCGAGGACATCTGGATGGCTGAACTGAATGATGAGACATTAGGACCAAACGGCTGTCCTGGGATGAAGAGGTTTTTGCCTGGGTGATGTGGCTGGGAGGATCTAAAGATCGCAAAGTGGGGGAGAGGTGATGAACCCCTATTTCATCAGTGATTAAGTCAAAGTTTGAGGTGGAAGAAAAGTGGGTTTCCAAGCCTGTTTTACCCCTTTCGGCTGAGATGGTCTTAGACTAGTTGCTCTGTCGCTTTGTTTCTTCTGAAAATGTTGTCAGCTGATTGCATGCTTCTGGGAAGCAGCAAGCACCTCACAGAGGAAATGCTCAGTCGCAGGCAGTTGTTGGTGTTAGGAAAGTTATTCAGTCACCAGATTTCTCGAGTGCTTTCTCTGGGCCATTCTAGATATCAAAGATGCAGCAGTAAACAAAGCAATCCAGCTGCTGCTGGTGGAACCTGTGTCCTAGCAACAAGATGTAAGCAGGAATCTCAGGATTTGGTCATCTGGTCCACCCACCCCCCCAACTTCGTCCAGGCAGCAGAATGAGTCCCTTTGTAAATGCCTCAGTGGGTCCTGCCATCTGATTTATTACCAAAGGAACACTGGATTGTTTTCCTAGATGAAGCAGGTTTCGTTTCTCTATTTTGCCCATACTGCTGCTTCTCTCGTTTCTCTTGGTTTTTGGCCTTTCCAAACCAGGCTACCCTAAACTTTCCTCATCCCACTGAGCTCCCTCTATATTTCCTTCACACAGTGTCAGGGTTTTTAAGAAGTTGTTACTTATTCTGTGACAAAAGCAAGGTCATTTGGGGTTACACCTGGGTTTAGTGCAGTTTTGATGGTTCCTTCAGAATAACCTGGAATGATCTGTTCAAGTTCCTTGAATATCAGTTTATTTCTTGATATAGATATGATCATGCTTGCTTCCCAGGTCATTTCGAAATGTAGTTGAAACAATGGGTATAGAAGCATCAGACCTGTCATTGCAGGAAATCGGCAGGCGTCTCCTCTTGCTCCCCTGTCCTAGTCTGCAACCTTCTAGCACCCATTGTGGTATCTATAAACACACCCTGCAAGATGAGTTCACTTCCTTTACTAATGTATCTTCAACTTCTGCCATCCTCCTGACTTTCCTCTTGATGAGATTTGTTTTTTTATAAAATTGCTTCTCTTCTTGCAAGTTGTGTGGAGGAGACACAAGAAAGGGATACAGATCTTCCATCCACTGGTTCACTTTCCAAAAGGCTACTGTGTCTGGTGTTGAACTAGGCCAAATCCAGGAGCTTCATCTAAGGCTCCCAGAGGCATTGCACGAGCCAAGCACTTGGCTATCCTTCGTTGCTTCTCCAAGGCAATTAGGAGGATGACATGAAGCAAGGCCCATAGGTATGCTGGCGTTGCAGGCTGCAGTTTTACCTACTGTGCTGTACCACTGGTCCCATGATATTTTCAAGCCAGTCAAACAGAATAAAGAAAGGGTGAGAGCAGATCTCTGGGTCAGATCCCATTGTGCACCAGATGGGATCACATCTGCCGTCCATTAGGGCTGCTGCAGAGGGTGGACAGTGTCTTATGTAGAGGAGCTGAGGTTCTGAGAAGTGTCATCTTCCGAGGCTCTTGGAAGTGCATATGTGGCCGAGCAGGGATGACGTTGCAGTCCTTGTCCATTGCTGCCCCCTTCACCATGCCAAAGCTGTGCTAGTGGAAGAGTAACTGGGATTTAAATAGTACTCCCTGGGTGAGGAACTTTCTAATCACATTTACGACAACTTCCCAGGAGAAACTCATACCACTGATGGGCAGAACATACTTTACCTATCAGGACTTCCTCAGCTTTGACCAGCATGTCTGTCATGAAGCTGAAAGGTACGTTAAGAGAAACAGGGCAGATTCCACTTGGACCACAAATGTTAAACTTGCATGTAACCAGAAAAGTGGACACGGTTGTCCTTGTAGAATTCAGCAGAAATGTACCACCTGCCAACGTTGTACCAGGCAAGTTCACATCTGCCCAGATGTCTGATCTTTTCCCAAGAGTTTTGGCATGATGAAGAGGTGAAGAGCACCATTTGTTAAGAGGTCAAAGATAAAGCAACCAAATTCAGTGCTTGATATCTGACAAAACCCTTTATTGAAAAAGGAGGAATACGAGACTAGGGATAATGAAGGGATCCAGATGCAGCCTCTATATTAGATACCATTATTGGAATTTAATTTTTTGAGTGTGATAAGTTCATTGTGGAAGTTCTGTAGGTGGGAGTTCTAAAGAGATGTGTGGTGCCGTAGTGTGACAAGTAGTGATGTCTGCAGTTTCCCTTCAGCTGGTGCGGATGATTCTCTGTGTATGTGTCTATGCACATGTGTGTGCATGCAGGGGAGAGGAAAGTGTGGCAGAAGTATTAACAACTGGTGAATCTAGGCAAAAAGAATATATAACTTTCTAATTTTTAAATACATTTAAATACTTTTAAAAAGAATAAACAGACACATAAAGCACACACATGAATACTGATAAATGACTTTGTAAGAAGCCAGGCTTGAACCATTGGCTGAGCTGAACTGGCTTTCTTAGATATGTGAGTCGTCTATGGACGATGCTGCAGGTTCCTCTTAGCCTTGAACTTGGTCCAGGTAATGACAGTCACGTGGTAGAAAGGTGCCATTCAGTGTGCTCAGCCCACACATTTCCAGGCTGCACCTGCTGCCTCCCTTTGAGTGCCAAGTCTTGTACCAGGCTTTTGAGGGAGGTGAGCCAAAGTCCTTTCCCTTTGGATCAAGTCTTGTAACAACTGAATCTAAGCAGTCTGGCAACTGCAACAGTAGAATACGATTGGGGAGCTCAAGAGGGCAGGCCAGAGCAAGCAAGCATCACTAACACTCCTAGACTGTATCCAGGAGTTTCCTTCCAGTTTGGTTCAAGGAGCTGGGATGAGGTGAGGGGTCTGATGTTAGCTTCCCTCTCAGTTACCATTTTTACATTATTTGGAGCTGCTTTTCAAGTTTGCATTCAGTTTTTAAGTCCATATATGTCTAAACGTTTTAGAAACTCGGGAAGATCCTTTAGTCGTGGTCAAGTTCCTGTTCCATTTTATCCTTTTCGTGTAGCTCTGGAGGCTCAGACGGGATGTAAAACAGATGCCTTGAGTCTCCAACAACAGTGATAGTGGATGAGCAAAGAAAAGTTTTTTTCTTCAAATATGGCCAAAAAAAAATAAATCCCCTTTTCACATTCTGTGCTTGTGGTTCTGGTTTTGGGTGGCCTAAGACACCTTGTAGGTTTGTCAGAGTGCATCGAGTGACCTTTGCAAAGAGATTCATTAATTGAATGCTTTAGACCCCTCGGTGATCATAGCAAATGAAATGGACATTGCAGTAACCCTTGTGTGGAATGGGTATAGGAATCTCTTGAACTAACGAGTCGGGGGATGCTTTAACAGGAACCCGTTGTGTAGCGTTTGTAGAGTGCATTTTCCTGAAGCTGTGGGTTCCCAAATTGGGAATCTTCTCTCTGCAGGATTGAAGCATTTGCATCATGTGATTTGTCAGCTTCCATCTCTGGGTGTCACCTGACCATCACTGCTTATTTTTATTCAGAATCTGTTAGCCGTGCAATTTGGTGCCCATGGAGGCATTAGCTTCTCGGGGGCAAGCACCTTGTGGAAGAATGAAGAGAATAGAAAACTTGGAGATGACAAGATTGAAATCTGGAGTTTCCAGGCTGGCTCTGGACTTGTGGATGTCATAGGATGCCAAGAAAATGACAACAACCAAACCGTAGACTTGTCAGAAAGGAGGTTTCCTTTTGCCACACAAGGGATAGAAAGTTTTGTTCTCTTGAATTTTCATTTTCAGAGCATGCTGGGGTGTCTCAGGAGCAAGCTTACCGCTTGCATGTAGTCTGTGAGTGGATGGGAGCAGTTCTTATGGAGTCAGTCGTGGGCATCCCTGAAGTGGGCTCTGGTTGGCTTCCTCCTAAGAGGGGCTTCTCTCCAGGCTGCTGACCACATGGTTGGGGTCTTCTTTCCTCCACTCTCCCCTCCCCCTTGAAGAATCCCATAAGATCATCAGAGCCAGTAGAGCAGAAGTGAATAAACCCAGCTTATTGATGCTAACTGGAACTTTTACATCATTCCATAGTTCATCATGTCACCTCTTTGTACCACTGTCTCATCTGTGTCACTATGTGCATACCATGTGCATTACTGCAGAAACTACCAGAGCAACTGCAGTACCTTCTTATAAATGACTATGTCCAGTACTGGTCATTACTGTGCTGGTGAAGCAGGCAGGTAAGCCATAACAAAAGGCTAATTTGCTGATGACCTCTTGAGTTGCTTGTAAACTCTGTTTCAAGTTCTACCCTGATGCTCTTGTGATGGGATGGGCTAAAATCTTGTCCCACAAGACTTGAAATACTGAGCTGGGTAAGTGCTCATCCAGCCCAGGCTGTCTGTCTGTCTGCGTTGTCTTCCGCTTGCCACTTCTGCTTCGTCTCACTCCACATACTGTTACAGGTGCTGTCCCACCCAGGGACACCAGTGCAAAAATGAAGCCAGTTGTCTTAGTCATCAGCCCAGCTAATGGATTATTTATCAGCAGTTGATCAGATACATGGACATAGCACTGAGAGAAGCGCTTGCTAGAATGAAAACCAAACAGGCTGTCAGAGCTGGAAGGGACTGCACAAAAGGGGACACTGAGGCCCAGAAACCTTAGAAACTTATCTAAAATCCCCCTGCTGGCTGCGGGAAGGAATGCATTAGGACTCCTTCCCCTGTGGTTCTCCAAGGTGTCCTCTGGCAGTCTTGGCCCTATGCAGTAGACTGACCGAAGGCTTGGGTCCTCCAGGCTTGCAGCTGTCTCACGACCTGAGTCCAGCCTGTCCATCAGGTCTCTGCTCCATGCAGTCTTATCCCCAGATTCCTCAGACCAAGGAAATTTCTATGGCAAGGCGAGTTACTACTCAAGGCTGCACTTTGACCCAGATTCATGTGAGTTGTTTTTCAATGATTAAAGTGCCAAAAGGGACAGACTGCCCAATCAGGCATCTGTCTGGGGACTCCAGGGGAAAGCTGGCTGGGAGGGCTTCTTTTCCTGGTCAAATAGCACAGCAGAAATCCTGTCTTGTCCACCCTCACCTCTCCAATATGATTTAGTTATGTCAAGAATTCTGGGCCTGGCACGATGGCGCAGTGGTTAAGGTCCTCGCCTTACACGCCTGGGATCCCATATGGGTACCGGTTCTAATCCTGGGAGCTCCACTTCCCATCCAGCTCCCTGCCTGTGGCCTGGCAAAGCAGTCAAGGATGGTCCAAAGCTTTGGGACTCTGCACCCGCACAGGAGACCCGGAAGAGGCTCCTGGCTTTGGATCGGCATAGCATCGGCCATTGCACTCACTTGGAGTGAATCATCAGGGGGAAGATCTTCCTCTCTGTCTCTCCTCTCTGTATATCCACCTTTCCAATAAAAATTTAAAAAAATCTAAAGAAAAAATTAAAAAAAAAAGAATTCCATAAAGCAGTCCCTCTTGCTATTACATGCAACATCAAGTTGAGGTATTGACAACCATTACATGAATGACAGCTAGCTAGGTTATCTGCTGGCTTATCTTGAAAGTCACTTATGGGGTAACACCACCCTTTGTGCCATTCCTGCTTTTCACCAGTTCTTGACACTCCTGGTTTATTTTTCCATGCTTTTAGTCCAGGCATTCTAGATGATTCTCCCATGCTTGTCTGGCTACCAGGAGACCTGGGTCCTCCTCAAGTTTTCTGTTGTCTTGCTCTCTAGGCTCCTGTTGGTCATCTTACTTTTTACAACCTCAGTATCCACATTTGAGAAATAGATCTGATATTCCATGGCTCCTCTTATGGCCCTACTCAACTCACTGCTGTGGCAATCTGCTTCAGTCACATTTTAGTTTTTACCTGCCACCCTCCCTCCTGACCCCAGAAGCATACTTTGAGGCTAGGACCTCATGTGCATGTCATTTATTTAACACAGGGTTGCTTTATCTTGCCTTTATTTTTTTAATCTCCTTTTTTAGGAGTCTTAATATCATGGTTACATGGTGTATGTGGTCACATGTGTCTGGGCTTGAAACATAAACGTATTTTTTTCCTGACCTATCCCATCCTGTAAGAACCACTTTTATTTCCTTGAGGGCAGTACCATCCTTATTGAGAATAACAGATTTAGGAGTTGATTCTGGAAAAAAGAGAAATAAGTACATTCAAGAAAAGCAATCACAACAGGAAGCATCCCATAAGGGTGAGTTAGGAAACGGGTAGCTGTGGGAGCAGTTGCAGCTTAGTCTTGCTTGGGATCATGGAGTGTGTTGTAGACCAACCCAGGATGTTCAGTCAAGGAACTGCGCAAGGGCTGCTTCCAGAAGCCAGAGATGTGCCTGAGCCATAACCTGTGTGTCAGCAAGAATGCTTTCTTGCAAGGGGGCTCCCGTGCCAGGTGTGGGCTGTGAGTGCTGGTCAGTTTCCTCATTGGTTCTCGAGTACAGGAAGTCTGCAGGCTTAAAGATCATGGTACTCCTGTGGTGGTCTTTTCTCATTAATTTTTCAGTTGGTATCACCATTGAGGAGTAACATGTGAATTACAAGTTTCTATGAAAGATTCAGTACATGGTGTCTTAATGCATGATATCCTTTGAAACCCTCTCTGTGTGCCAGGATTATAAGTTTTTCAAAGGCATGGTGAAGCTTGCTGTTGTCTGCTTTACTCTTTGGCACAAGGAGCTGGCTCCTGGTTGGGATGTGTGCTGATTTGTAATACTCACCAGAGAAAGCAGGGGTTATTTTAAGCAAGCCTGGATGGGCTGAGTGCTGCAGCTCACAGTGAATTCTGAGTGGCTTCTGTAATGCTTGTAGAAGATGAAGTGTCTTGCTCGTTCTCCATGTGAGAAACATTAGTGTTTGTGGAATTAAAATAGATGTTCTCATTATTCTCAAACGTGTTTTGTTGGGAAAATGGTAGGATCTTGGCTGTGAACCTTGAGGCTGTAATTTCTGTCCTTTGCCCAAGTTCCAGTTTTTCTGGGAGGTAATTAGCATGCCCCTTTTGCAATTCTGAAATGCTTCAGGCAATGTTGGAATTCCCTGAACTTCTCATTTGTACCATGACTTCAACACCTTTCTTGCCAAGGATGAAATTCCTCAAAAAACCTCAGTTCTCTGGGTTTGATGTCCTCAAGTATTCCGTAAGTGCTGACAGAGCATTTAGCACATATTGATTCTCCACCCAGTAGACACCAAGTCTTGGCCCAGGAATAGGGGTTCCAGGTAAGAAAACAATTGTGTGGTGTGATACTCTTGGTTATGCAAATGCATCAGTTGATTTTATTTAATTCTTGAAATTTATCATACAATTCTGTGTAGTCTGGGATTTTCCCCTCCCCCATTTTCTGCCCTCCGATTGATTTTTCCCATAATGTCTTCATAAGGAGTTACAATCTCATCAGTCTGCTATTTAAGTGTGCCCCAACAACACTGGTATAATGTCAGACAGTCCATCATCCCATTGTCCAGATGTATCCAACACTTTTGGGAGTCCATCTTTTGTTTGGAAGCAGAAATGCATGTTACATTGTATCTTCACTTCTGGATATGGCAGTCTTCATTACTCAACAATTTGCATGATGATTTCCTTAGATTAGAGAAAACATGTTATTTCTTTTTGCAATTGACTTATTTCACTGAGCATGATAGTCTGTAGTTGGGACCATCTAGCTACAAATTGCATAATTTTGTTCTTTTTAATGGCTGAACAGTTGGTTATTTGATACTTGAGCTGAAATGCCTGAGAGGTTTATTTCAGCTTATAGTTTTGGGGTTCACGATCCAAGGTCATATACACCATTAGACATTGGGTGAGGGAGGGATGGCCCACCACTTGGGGCTCCAGGAAGAAGGCACACTTCACATATCCACCCTGTGTTCTTTCCTTATAAGGCTCCCATGAGGGGTAGGCATCCACAGCTCTTTAACACGCTGTTGGGAATATCCTCTTCCAATACTGGAGTGCCCAGTTTGAGTCCTGGGTTCTCTGCCTTTGATCCAGCTTCCTACTTATGTGTAACGTAAGAGAAATGATGACAAAAGTACTTGGGTCCCTGCCACCCAATATAATGAACTTATATATGGGAGGTCTTTGTTTATCTATCTCTGCCTTACAAGTAAAATGAAAAATAATAAGTGAATTTGAAAAACCATGGATCAGCATGAGTGGCCATGTCAAGCAACCTAGTCCAATCCAATCACTTCCCACTGGCCCCACCTTGAGGCCGTAGGATCAAAATTGTACCTCAGCCCATCTACCATCAATAAATTAGCCATTATCTCAGGCCTTAGAGTTCTACACACAGGCATGACTTTGGGGAACCAAGTTCTGTTCTGAGAACATGTTTTTAACACTGATTAAATCATTCAGGGGTGCTTTCCATCAGCAAGATTTCAACTTGCTAATGGGAGTTTTCAAGCCCATTCCTTCCTTCCTTTTACAATGTACAACAGTGGCCATGACTGTGCTATGTATTTAGAAACCGGTTTGGTTTATTTTCACATTGGAATAGAATCATTAACCAGCAGCTGGGTAAATCTGGAACTCTTTAAAGAGGCTTACGAGTGGGTTTTAGTTGTGCGTCTTATACCTGTGAGGACCCATCCTCTAAACTCCAGAATCTAAGGCAGAGCTTGACACATCTGCCAGTCTTGGTGCAGCACTAGACGCAGTTCCAGAATCCAAGGGTGTGTGTGCCAGTGACAGGCACAGACTAGGTTGTGGATCAGTACTGGCTTGGAATCCGGACTGTGTCCTTTGTAGATAAATAGCTGTGACCTATCACTCATCTGTGATACAGAGGTCGCCCATCTATGGGGAGAGAAGAAATGAAATGGCTGGAACACAGTCCGAAGTCTGGTCCAGACTTTGAGTGGATATTAGGTAAAGGACTATTCCTTTCTTCATATTTATCAGTCATGCTAAAGTAATGATTTCTGTGACGAAAAGCCATGTTAGAGTACAAGTCATGCTGTCTGGTCTGTTATGCCCCTACCTGTGGTGCAGTTCCACTAGAACACTCAAATTCTGCTCTGCCATTGTGAATGCAAGGCAGTTACACTGCAAGGAATAAAGAATGTACAAAAAGAAGTTACTATTGTCTGCCTCAAGATGCTGACAAGAACTTTCCTAAATCATGTCTTCCACGTAGCCCAGGTCCAAATATATGCAATCCTACTAGACTTCTAAACATGTTGTACACTCTGCTTACTTGCTTAGAAAGGAAAGTTCTCTCCAACAATGAGAAGGCAGCACATGTCTTCTCTGAACAAATTCCTGTGTGTTTATCTTGCAGAAAATGAGTTCTGTTAAATGCACCTGTTTTTCTTTTTGCCTTGGCTGCCAGGCTTGTGTCAAACTTTGGACGTTGTGGGAGCCACAGCTTTAACAGACTTAGCACTCTGGGCTCTTTTTCTTCCCTGCAGGTTTCTCTTTGTGTTTTGGGTAGCACATTCTTTCCCAAATACTTTGGAACTTTTCTGTTAAACTTAGACTATATTTTTGGTCTCTACCTAGTATCTCCATTTAGGAAATACATTGACCAAATAAACAACAACAACAACAACAACAACAAAGGCTGCTGTGCATCTTGGTAGACGAACTTATAGATTCACCAAATAAAGCCATGGAACTGGTTTTTGAAGCCTACTAAATGAATCTAGATTATTTCAGTTAGGAATATGTTGTGGAGCAAATTGTGTCTTTAGAAAACAGTTGTCTCCTAAGTCAAAAACTGGGGACAGTTAAAGGTACTTATTGGATGTCTTCCATGAATGCTAAAATTGCCCCTGTATGCTTGTGTTGAATGAGGTATAAATATGTGTTTTTGTCTTACAGAGACAGAGATAAATGAGACAGAAATGAAAGGGGAGTAGTCCTGCTGGGGGTGGGAGGAAAAGGGTAGAAAACTAATTCCTCTATTCCCAGATACTAACAGTTGCCCCATTCCTTCTGTTTCTTGAGTGGGTATACCATTACAGACTTTGCTACATCAAAGTATTGCAACAATACTATCAGGTGCATCAAATGGGCTGTTTTATCCCAGAGGACAGAGACAAGGACAAATGACCTGATTGTATAAGGTTTTATAGGGGTACGACTGGGAATTGTCTTGATACTTTGTGAATGTGGTTGCTGTGTGGTGGTCGGAAGTTCAGGGTTATGTCCAGGAATGCCCCTTCCTCATTGCTGTTTTTTGCTTTGTTTTGTTTTTCCCCAGACTTGCTTAATTGTAACGGAATTTGCATGCCAGAAAAATCCAACACTTCAAAATTTGCAAATCAAAAACTCTTGGTTTTTTTTTTTTTTTTTACAAAGTCATATAATTACTGGTTGATTTTTCACTTCCTAGTATTAGTCAGAACTAGCATGATACTATTGAATCAATCATTTAGACCCTATTTTTCTCATTTAGAAACATAGTTACGAAAACTTGGAAGACACTCTAAGAGGCTGAAAAGCTACTGGCCGGAGAAATATTTGTAAAACATCAGTTAAACAGTTTATTGAATTTTAAGAGGTTTTGGTAAGTTTGATACAATCATAAAAACAACTCGGTTAAACATAGACTTGGCTCTGTTTGGGTTCTAGCCACCTGCTGATACACACTCTGGGAAACAACAGGTGACTCAAGTAGTTGGGTCCAAACTACCACTGGGAATGGAATTGCAGGCTCCTGGCTTGGGATGGCCCAGTCCCAGCTATCATAGGCATTTGGAGAGTGAACCAGCAGATGGAAAGAAGTGCTGTCTTTTTTCAGCTTAAATCAGTAACAACTAAAACCCCACCAAATTCAGCCCACAAAGAGATAGATAGATACAGATACAGATACAGATAGATATAGATATAGATATAGATAGAGAGAGAGAGAGAGAGAGAGAGAGAGAGAGAGAGAGATAGAGAGAGAGAGAGAGAGAGAGAGAGAGAGATAGAGAGATAGAGAGATAGAGAGATAGAGAGATAGAGAGATAGAGAGATAGAGAGATAGAGAGATAGAGAGATAGAGAGATAGAGAGATAGAGAGATAGAGAGATAGAGAGATAGAGAGATAGAGAGATAGAGAGATAGAGAGATAGAGATAGAGATAGAGAGATAGAGAGATAGAGATAGAGATAGAGAGATAGAGAGATAGAGATAGAGATAGAGAGATAGATAGAGATAGAGAGATAGATAGAGATAGAGAGATAGATAGAGATAGAGAGATAGATAGAGATAGAGAGATAGATAGAGATAGAGAGATAGATAGAGATAGAGAGATAGATAGAGATAGAGAGATAGATAGAGATAGAGAGATAGATAGAGATAGAGAGATAGATAGAGATAGAGAGATAGATAGAGATAGAGAGATAGATAGAGATAGAGAGATAGATAGAGATAGAGAGATAGATAGAGATAGAGAGATAGATAGAGATAGAGAGATAGATAGAGATAGAGAGATAGATAGAGATAGAGAGATAGATAGAGATAGAGAGATAGATAGAGATAGAGAGATAGATAGAGATAGAGAGATAGATAGAGATAGAGAGATAGATAGAGATAGAGAGATAGATAGAGATAGAGAGATAGATAGAGATAGAGAGATAGATAGAGATAGAGAGATAGATAGAGATAGAGAGATAGATAGAGATAGAGAGATAGATAGAGATAGAGAGATAGATAGAGATAGAGAGATAGATAGAGATAGAGAGATAGATAGAGATAGAGAGATAGATAGAGATAGAGAGATAGATAGAGATAGAGAGATAGATAGAGATATAGATATAGATAGATAAAACCATACCATGGTATGCTTTTCCTCTTTGAACTGACAAAATGTGTGGTTCATGAGCCCTGAGGTGGGGGTCTGGCAGGGCCTGTGTTGCTTTGCCCATGTCCTTGGGCATGCCTGCATGGCAGGTGCCAGGTCCATCAGCCCAGGGGTTGGGTTGTCAGGTGGGTGCTGGTTGGGTGGACTGGGGTGTTGGTGGCACTGGGGGAAGCTCACTGGTCACCAAGGGGCACACTTATGAATATCTAATGTAAGGACTTACAGGGGTCTAGTGATGGCACAGGTAGGAGCATGCGGGGGCCTGGGGTCTCACATCCAGGATTGGTGGTCCGACTGGTGGCCAGTCCCCATCACTGGGTATTGGGTGGATGGAAGGCTGGGCATGGCTTCGCCCTTTGTGTTCACCCTACCCCGGATACAGGAAGAAGAAATAGAAAATTTGGAAACAATGATCACATCGACTTGTTCCTAGCCCTAGATCCTTCCCAACCTGATCAACTGTGTTAACATCATCAAAAATAAAAATAAAAAGTAAAAAATGCATGTGAACTCAGGTTTAACTTAATACAAACACTTATGGCTATGTGTTGCAATTCTTTAGATATGTGTGAATACATGGGCCAGGATACACACACATTTCCTGTGATACCAGTTGAATGAGCCTATAGGATCAACCATCTTCTATGGTGGCTGACACACCTGCTTTCTAGATCTTGATTTCTGATATTGTTCTGCAGGAAAAGGAAACTGACATCCATTACTAGATTAGCATTTGCTTTTTGTATTGCCAGAAAGTAAAACAGCACGAGAAAATCCTGTGGGGACAGGAGGATGACACAGGAGCCGTCCTTGAAGTTCTGTTGGTCAGAACAAGAAGTTGCACTTCAAAAGGTGCTTGGAAAATTAAATTCAAGGATACATTCTTTTTGTGTGTGCAGTAAATCCATACATAGGGGACTCTTACTGCATGGACTTAAAATGTATACATGTTTAAAAATTATATGGTAATAAACTTTAGCCCTTACCTTTTATTTGAAAGAGAAGAGTGAATCTGTTTGAAACTTTACTACCCCAAAGCCTATAATAGGCAAGGTTGGGATGGAAACTCAATCCAGGTCTCAACCTTGTAGGTGGCTCAGACCCAACTGCTTGAGCTATCATTTGCTGCTTTCCAAGTTTGCCTGAGTGGGGAGCTGTAATCGGAGAGCTGGGACTTGAACCCAGGTACTCTAGTACAGGGGATGGATCTCCAAACCAGCATCCTAACTGCTGGACCAAACACCTGATTCCAGTTTATTGTTTAGTTCTTTCTAAAATATTTTTATTAGGCAAATTTACAGATAAAGAGAATCAAAGATCTTCCATCAGTTGATTCACTCCCCAAGTGGCTGCAATTGCCAGAGCTGAGCTGATCTAAAACCAGGAGCTTCTTTTGGGTCTCCCATGTGAGTACTGGGTCCCAGGACTTTGGGTCATCCTCTACTTCTGCTCCAGGCTACAAGTAGGAAGCTGGAATGGAAGTGGAGCAGCCAGAATGTAAACTAGTGCCCATATGGGCTCCTGGCGCTTATAAGGTGAGGATTTAGCCACTAGCCATCATGCCAGGCCCTGTTGTTTCTGGGTTTTTTTTTTTTTTGGTTTGTTTTACAAACATTCTGAAGTGCCTTCATTTTGGAATATACCAGGCTATAAAGTAAAAAGCTCATGGATAAATAAATAGAGATGATTCTTCTTACAAGAGGAATTGCAGGTAATTTGGGCCATCCCTGTGCAGTCATGGAGAGGGAACGTGAAGTAGGCAGAAGAGTGTCACCTCAAAGAGGAGAGTATGGAAAGAATTTAATAACCTGACAGATGTGGTGCTGAGTCAGCTGGGCCAGGGTAACATTGGCAGTGACTTGTCATGTTGGTAATTGACACCTTTGACGTGACGTCATGAAGATGACATTTGCTGCAGACTTCTAAAGCCCATTGCCCCACTTTGAGCAAGGTGATTCCGACATGGGAGTCTGAACTTTATGAAAAAGAGCTAAGAGCCTTTCAAACAAGGCAAGCCAGAGATGGAGTCACAAGCCAGAGAAGCCTATGGAAACATGATAACTAAAACACGGTAACCTGAGAGGGGAACAAGGAAGGCAGTAGGTGCAAATGGAGGAATGCTGAATAAATTACGGACTTTAGTTGATAATAATGCATTAGTATTGATTCATGAATTGTAACTAATGCAGCAAAGCAATGTGAGATGTTTATTATGGAGGACAATGGCTGAAGGTGTATGCGAACACTCCATTATGTTCTCAGTGTTTTGGTAATTAGAAAATAAATAAAAGCCTATCTTTTAAAAAAGTGAGTAGGTGGTCTGCGCATGCAGGCACAGCATGCCTGAATGTCCTGAGATCTGTTGCATGAATGTGGAATTTCAGCCTGAGAAAAAAACCTTGGACCCTAGGCCCTACGGTTGCCAAGTGGCAGCTGAGACAGACCCAGTTGCTTAATTCCAAGACTATACCACATTTCTCTCACCGTTTCTTCTGGCCTGTGTTCCCTGTGATGTTAATGTGCTGCTGATCTCTGCTAGAGCAGGTGCTGACATATTCTTGTGCTGTTGTTGGCTGGATGAACATGCCAGAACCCCAGTCCTTTCCTGCCCAGTAAGAGGGGACAGTAGATTCACCTTGCCTGATATTAGCTGGAGTTGAGGAGCTGCCCCCTTTGCCAGGGACAGTGAGGTAAAGTTCTGGGCATGGGCTTGATGACTTGAACATGGTTGACACACTTGCTGTGTCTTGGTGTGTTGGCCCCAAACAAAGTGAAGTTGAGCGGAGGAGTTTATGTGTGGTCCCCAGGAACCCACCTCAGAGGCAAAGCCTGTGACCTAACCTCAGTGTCAATCCCAGGTTCTGCCTCAAGGACTGAAAAAGCTTCAGAGTTGTCTGTTTGCTGCCTCTCCCCCATTAATGGTTGAGAGTGTTGGAGAAGTTTCTGGAAACCCTCAGAGACCGTGTCTATTGTGACACCTAGCCTGCTGAACAGAAAGCAGTGACCAACAGTTACTCATTTTGAGTGACTCTGGATTATTACAGTTGTTGGTGGATGGATTGCAAGGTTTGATGGCTAAAGGACTGCTCACTGCAGGCCCATCATATTGTTTGAGGGAGGTCATGCCCAGGCAGAGGTGGCCTAGGGACTGGTCTGACTCCGGGCCAGTAACTGGTATCGAAGCAAGTGGCCTGACTCCCATCTTCAAAGGCCTCACTTTCTGCCCAGGAGACAGGTGTTCTTGTGGCCCGCAGGGAGGCAGATGGTCTCCTGGTCTCCAGGTGGACTCTGCCTTCCATGACTTGGAGTTTTCATTGTTTTGTGTGTACATCTCTCAGTAAGATGCTAAGCTTTTCCAAGCCTTAAACAATAGGGCTGCATTAGCAGCCCCAAATCACCCTGGTAGGGTGGCATGATGGCTGAGTAAATGCTACTGATGGTGACAGGAAGGGAGCAGCATTCATACCAAGGCAGATTGGCGCAAAATAGAGGGATTTCACTGCATTGGTTCTGAGATGGAGCCCGGCAGGTTTCCTGGAGAAGACAGTCTTTGGTTTAGGCGCAGAAATGTGGAGGTGTGAAGTGGCTCATCAGAGTTAGGGCTGACGTATGGGAGTAACTGACTAAACCTTGGAGATCAGGGAAACATAGCCAATGATTAATGGCATGTGCTTGACATGGAGTGGGGACAGCTGGAGTGGCCCAGTGGTAATGGAGTGTAATGGGAGCTGTGCACTGTGGCGCCCTGAGCTGTGGAGTTGCTGTGTGACTGAACAAGAAATTGTCTCTGTGTTCTTTTCCTCCCTGTGGAATGAGGCGTTTTGAAGCTTTTCTAGCTTTCTCAATAGAAAAGCTGTCAGTGACCTAGATGGGACGAGCCCTAGCAGGACAGGAGTGCTGCCTACTTGGCCCTGTGTCTGGCATCCAGGATCTCTGCTCGTGAGTGCTGGCACAGCTCCCCAGATATGATTACCCTGCCCACCCACCAGGCTTGCTTGTCCACCATTACCTGAGTGCAGCTAGCCTCTGCGATCTGTACCCGTTCTCGCTCTAACAATGGGCGTGACTGGTGAATGCCTGTGGCCCTGGATTGCTGGAATTGGAACTGTCGATGGTGAATGAAGCTCAAACCTGTGCAGGGGCAGGAGAGTGGATCATACTTGGGGGCTGGTGTGCCGCCTATGGTGGGGTTTTCTGACTTTAAGAAGACAAAACCAGTTGCTGAGCTGTATCATTGTACAAACAGGGAAAATGTTACCTAAACACAGAGCAGAAGCTAGCGTGTGTGTGTGTGTGTGTGTGTGTGTGTGTGTGCAGGCACAGGTACGCAATTTTTCAATCCCCACGCCCTGTGGTTTGGGGCACTAATTAGTGTCACTGCTTGAAATAAATTAAGCCAGGGACCAGGTTGTTCATCTGGAGAAAGAATAGCAGTGGGGACTGCTGCTGATGTTGCAAGCAACACAAGCAGGGCACTTATTACCAGCATGGCCCTGGGCACAGCCCCTCCCAGGCTGCCAGACTTAGTATTGCAAGATACTTGGGATGTATGTTTGAGAACAGAGAGGATGTGGGTGAAAACTTGGATTGTGTTTTTGACCACAAAGGTCTGAGGAGCTGGGAGGCTAGCCAGACCAAGTATGTGAGGAGTGTGGAGGGAAGGGAACAAAAGGAAACTCAATCCAAGCTTTGTGACCTCAGGCATGTACTTCACTTCTGTAGGCCTCCATTTTCCCCATGTATGAAATGGGAGTCTCGGTCACAGCCTAGACAGTTTTGATCATTGTGGAAGCAGGTGAAAGTAAGACACACTGGCTCTAAGTGCCCATGGTGATGGCAATGTTCAAGGATCAAGGCCTTGACATTCCAGCTGTGGATGGAGCTGCTCACAAGATGCCAGCTGAAGAAGCCACTCCACATGGAAGGGTGTGGAGGGCCATGTTGGGGCACTCTAGCAGGAGCCTGACCTCTCTGCCACAACCAAGGTTTTTCTCATTATGGTAAAAGTACACATAAAATGCACTTCACTGTGTTGGCTACTTCTGTGCTTGCGTTGTGTGCTCTCAGTACAGGATAGTTGTCACCACTTCACTCTATGGAGGTTTGTTCTTGTTGGAAAACCAAAACTCTGCACCTGTTAACCAGTGACTCCCCTTCGCCCTAAGCCCTGTCCCTGGCAGCCATCATTGTATTTTCTGTCTGAATTTTTGGTGATGGTATTGGGACAGAACCAAACTGTTCATTGTTTACTCATCTTGGCCTGGCCTGAAGCTGGGAGCCAGAAATTCAGTCCTAGTTTTCCATGGAGGTGACAGGAAGCTGGCTACTGAAGCATTTGCTGCTGCCTCCCGGGGAACATATCAGCAAGAAGCTGGAGTCTGCAGCTGGAGCCAGCGATCGACTCCAGCGTGGGACACAGGCATCTTAAAACAGTGTCTTCAGCATGAAGCCAAAGGCTTGTTCTCAGTGAGTTTTGACTGACTTAAGTACTTTTTGTGAGCAGAGCCATGTGACATTTGTACTGTTTCGGCGTAATGTTCCACTCTTGGGTCCCTGCTGTGTTGTGCATCAAATGCCCTTCCTTTGCATGGCAGTATTTGTAATCCATTGTGTGGATATACCACATTCAACATTGGCAGGCTCTTAGGTTGCCCTCAGCTTTAGGTTGTTGAGATCCCAGAGAACACAAGGTCACATCTGCTTCTTCCAGCCCCTTTCACTTGCTGTTTTGCGAAGGGCAGGGGGAAAGAGGATAGCTTGGTAATGATGCCACTTGCCAGCTGGATTCCTTCTGGTGGTTCCTTCTTTCCTCTGGTTGTTCATATTTTCATCTGTAAAAGGGAGGCAGTGATGCTTTCTGGCAGAGCATTGAGAGAATCTGATCACTCATTTATGTGCAGCACTTGGAATAAGGAAGCTCTTGTTGGGAGCATTACTCCACGGACACATTATACATAATTTGAATCCCCATTTCATGTGGACATGAGATGGAGGCTTGGAGGGGGTGGGTGACTTTCACAGAGGAAAGTGTTCCTGGAACGCTGGCAGAGGCTAGACAAACCTGAGGCACAGCCCAAGCCTTCCCTCCCAGCCCCATCCATGGAGCTCTAGTGGAGCAGCTCCTGGGCACCTCCTGCATCAAGCTTTGCCTTGGCAAGAGCAGCTGGTTGTCAGGGTCCCAGCCATATCCCAATGCCTGTGCAGGCAAGAGCCACACATCTTATGTTCTCTTCTAGGCCATGCTGCCGTGTGTGATATTGGGCATAAGCTTCATGTTGGATCAACACTTGTGACTCATTGCTGTGACCTTGAGGTGCCCCACCTGAGCTCCAGACAAAACCACCAAGCTGAACACAGGCATGGAAACCCTCTCTGTGGCTGGCTACCCTTAGGATGGTACATATGGCTCCTGGGGAGGTGGTTCCCTTCCTCCAGTTTGTTGGGTCTGCTCCCTGGCCAGCTCTTTACAGTTGTCGCCCTTGCCAGTTTGTAGAGTTTAACCAGAGTCTGCCACATACGGATTTTAGTCCAGTTTTGAAGTTGCTTAATGGGTGGGCTCCAAGAGGATGATAAACAGATCAATGGAAATTCACTGATTACCGTGCAGCTCAGGAGGCAGGAGGACAGAGGAGCTGGGTAGCCTCAGCTTGACGGGAGATGCTCAGGCCAGGGCTCCCTTTCTCCCTCCAACCCCTGACCCCTGTATTAGGTCCCAGGTACTATGGATGAGAGTCAGCTATGCCATCGTTTGACATGGGATCCTGGGAAGCCCACGTTCCTGTGGCCTACAATATCCTGACTTATCTGGCTCCCACTCTGGCCCAGTCACTCTCCTGGTAGGCAGGATTGAATAAGGCCAGGTGGATCACATACCCCTGGTGTGAAGGCCCTCAATGCTGATGGCTGTCTGACCTTGAAATGGAACCTGTTCTCCAGCCTAGGACTTGGCGCTGCCCCTCCCAGCTCTGCATGTTTGCATTTCCCAGCATTCCCTGCTATCCACTTGGCAGCCCGGGTTACCTCCCAGCCCCTTTGCTCACAGCATTGTGTCTGTGCAGAAGACGGACTCTTTCCTCAGTGTCCAAAGGTTCCAGCCAGGGCCTTCTGCCTAACCTCACCCTATGCCAGTCTTTGTCATTTTCGTATCTGTCTCGACTCCCTGTCAGAAGATGTTATTATCTCCAGCTGCACATTGTGTGTTTGTTTACTTGCTCATCTCTCTTCATTAAATGTGAGTTCCAGGCAGGCCTGGACCGTGTCAAATTCACAGTGATGTTCTCAGCTCCCAGATTGGGGCCTGCCTGTGGTATGTCTGCAGATTGACCTAATAAGCCAGATGAACTTCTGGGAGTGTGAATGGAGAAAGGGGAGCTAGATGACTGGGGTACACGTGAACCCCTGGGTTGTTGGACAGATGGAGTCTGTGGAGCTGGGAGGAAGGAAGTGTGTGCTGCCCTTAGATATCCCAAGTGCTGTCCTGGGGAATGGGACCTGATTCTTCTCTGGTGTCACAGACTCACGCAAGAAACAGTATCCAGGTGGGCTGCTTAAACCCAAGAAGCTGGCAGTAGCCAAAGCAGAGTGTGGGACTTTGGTTGGAATTTCCAGTGGAGGTGGTAATGTGGTGAAGCTGTACTTGCTTGGAGTCGTCTTGGGCCAGAAACAGAAGGTGCTCTGAATGAAATGTGAAGACTGAGTGAGGTCAGCCTAGCACCGTGGGGCAGATGCTGTTTGTTTCCACTTTGGCCAGGAACCTAAAGCAGTGGCACCCGTCGAGACAGAGCAGGAAGGTAGTGGCTGGAGCCAGGAAGCAGGGCAGGTACGGAGGGACTGGCTTCAGGGTTTGGCCTTTGCAAAATGGAAAGAGCTGTAGTGGATGCCCATACAAAGGTGTGAGTGTACTCAGCAGCATTGAGCTGTATATTTCCCATTGTGTATTTTACCACCACAGCACATAAACACATACTTTGCCATGGTGTGAGAAGCAAAATATAGTCATGCAAGTTTGAATTAGGTCCCCTCCAACTCCAGGTTTAAACTTCTGTTGAAAATGAGGCTTCATTTGAAAATGTTTCCTGTTCTATTTTATTCCCTTCCAGGAGATTCTCTGGACATGTGAGGGCCCACTTTCTTCACCTTCACCAGCATCAATGTCCCTCTCCCTGCTGTGTCTGGTTCCCCCTGCTTCGTGCTAATTCATCCATTGCTCATTGAGCACTGGCTGACTCTTGGCTACAGGATGCCTGCGTAGGGGGCAAACGCAGAAATGGTATGTGGCATGTCCCTGGCTCCATGGAGAAATAGAAGGGGCAGAACAAGGTCTGCCTGTGGTTATGGAGATCCTGGAGAGTAAGAAGGGGAATTCAGTGGGGCCTTCAGGCATGAGCACCATACAGCTTATTTCCACCACGTCTCCTAACTTTTCCCCTTGTTTGCATTTCCCATGGTGGGGTGGGGAGCAGATAGAGCAGGTGATGAGGAGGAGGAAGGAAGGAAAGCTGGCATGGTGACACCCACTAGAGAGAGGGAGAAAACTGCCATGCACTCTCTTGTCTTCTGCAATTCAGAGCTGTTTCCCTGGGCTCGTGGGGGGTTTGCCATGAAGGAAGAGGTGACGACAGCCTCTGGCAGGGATCACATGTTTCAGAACCATGGTTTTCATGTTCAGTTTTGTAACCTGTGGCTGCAGCTGCTGAGGATGATGGGTTGAATCATGCAGACGTTCTCGTCGTGGTGGGGTGTTGTCAGCACAGAGTCCAGCTGGAGGAGACTCTGTGCTTGATAATGGTCCTGGGATAGGGGGATGAACTTGGGCATGTTGTCAACCTGTCTCAGACCTTATTTTTTCAGTTTGTGAAGCATCAAAGATCTCTTCTGGTTCTGGCCTTTGGTGATTCCTGCCCCATCCTTTGCTGCTCTGTGGCATCTGTGGATGACTTTTGATCATTTCTCTCCTCATGCAGCTGGAATAGTCAAAGCTAGTGCTCTCCACCCCCACCCCCTCCACTCTGCTCTCAGCCAGTGCTGGCGTTTCCTCTGCTCCCACTCTCTGACCTTCAGGGGTCCTTGGGGCCAGGACTGACATTTGTGTTCAAGATGATTTTCTTCCTGCTTACCAAAAATGCCATGCTGAATGATGGAGGTGATTCAGCAAGAAGTAGGATTTGAAAGGGGAAGGAAAAAAGAGCTGTGTAAAAAAAAAATATTTTTTGCAAATGGGTTAAAAAATTTGTGTCCACCAGCCCTTGCCAACAAACTTGGAAGTTTGGGAGATATTTTTAGACCTTGAAATCCAAATGGCACAGATCGTGGGTTGGAAAGATGGGGATGCAAATGGTTTGCTAACTGTGACCAGAGATTGCTCTGCTGGGTGTTTGCTTAGCATGAAACAGCAGGCTCTGAATGCAAGATGCCCTGGGTACACCAAGCCCAGCCTTCTGCCTTGTTTGGCATTTTCTTGCTTCTGCATCAGGGCTCAGCTCTGCATAGGGAGACTTATATGCTGTTGGCTTCTGAACTCTGGTGACAGAGCCTGGCCCCAGCAGCTGCTGGCTCATGGATTCCTAAGGACCTCAAGGAGAGGGCTGAGCACGATGCTCGCCTCTCTTGGGGGCTAAGGACACTCCGAACCTAGGGATGGAGGGCTGACCAGTCATGGCTGGCATCCCCACTTCTCTCTGCAGACTTTCAATATGGCCTGCAATGTGGGTCCACAGAGTCTCCAAAAGCTCTCTGCTCCTGGATGAGGACTGAGCCTGTATCTCTAGTTGTATCATAGAGACCCACCAATGTAGCTAGGATCCAGTATTCATTGCTTACCACCTTTCTACCCTGCATGCTTGGGATTGAGAGAACCAGAGCATCTCCCCAAAACCGAACTTGTCATCCTTGGAGGACAGGAACCAAAATGTATTGAGCAGGTGTGTTTCAGCTTGCAGTGCTGGAGGTGGGACTTTCCTGTGTTAACCCTTTCAAGTATCCCAGCTGCAAAAGTGAGAATTGTTGGTGCTGTCGCTGTGGCGTTCCTGGGATGACCGATGCTTGGCAGCCTTGATAAATAGCCAGGGGCCATGCTGGCACAGCACTCACTTCCATTTTCATCCTTCACGAGTTTTTATTGTACCAGAGAAATTGTGTGCATGTAACTCAAGTTCCTGTTTGCATGAACAGAGTTTAGTGTGAAAGGCCCTGCCCCGCCTGGTCCTCACCCATCCACAGTACCCTGCCCTGAACCTCTTTGTTTTTGTTCTAGAAAGTCTTGGTGGTCCTCAATGTGTCACTCAAGCCACTGTGTTATGATGAAACCAATGTGGGCAGTTTTATCAATTTTCTGCTCTGTCAGATTTGTGTCTTCTGACTTTGCTTTCTTGCTCTGTCCCTGTCTTCATGTCTGTATTTCTACCATAATTTGCTCTGCTGTTTCTTTAGTCTCCATTTCTTCTTATTTTCTGTTGAAGATTTTTTTTTATTTAAAAGAAAGAGATTGAGCATAAAAGAGACAGATCTCCCATCCGTTGGTTGCCTCTCTCCAGATGACTGAATGACCAGGGTAGGACCAGTCCGAAGCCAGGAGCTCCTTTTGGGTCTCCCACGTTGGTGCAAGCTCCAAACAGTTGGCCCATCCCCCACTGCTTTCACATTGTGGTAGCAGGGAGCTTGATCAGAAGTGGAGCAGCCAGTAAACACACCAGCGCCCATGTAGGATGCTGGCAGTGTAGGTGGTGGCTCCTGCACTGCGCCAACCCCATTTCTTCTTTGTCTGCATTTTCTTTTCTTCTCCCTCCTTTCTGCCATCTGCTGTGACTTTCTCTCTCCACCTTCTCCTTTCTCACAGGGCAATCTCCTGGGAACTTCTGGCAGTCTCTACCCAGTTCCCTTATGATGACCTGACCACCCACTCTGCACTCCGTTTGAGTTAGTCACAGCCCTCACATACTTAGTTGTTCAGTTTTCCTGTATGTAACACCTGCTGATAACTTTGAAACACCTGTGTCTTATGTTTTTGGATTTTCCATTTGGAATGGGCCATGCGGGCATCAGAAAGAGTCTTAGGAACTCAAGTGACAATGGAAAGGTTTGGGCACAGGTCCCTTTGGACTTACTCATATTTACCATCCATATGCAGGTGCTGGTTGCTCAAAGTTCCAGGGAGGACCTAGTGTAGTAGCCTAGTAGCTGAAGTCCTTGCCTTGCATGCACCGGAATCCCATATGGGCAGTGGTTCTAATCCCAGTGTCCCGGCTTCCCATCCAGCTCTCTGCTTGTTTCCTGGGAAAGCAGTCGAGGATGGCCCAAAGCCTTGGGATGCTGCAACCACGTGGGTAACCCGGAAGAATCTCCTTGCTCCTGGCTTCGAATTGGTGCCGTTCCAGCCATTGAGGCCACTTGCGGAGTGAAGTAGATGGAAGATCTTCTTCTCTGTCTCTCCTCCTCTCATATATCTGCCTTTCCAATAATGATAAAATTCTAGGGATATTTGTTGAGGGGAATTGAACAAAAAGCTGGAGAGATGCATCAGACATTCCTCCCTGACTTGTCTATTGTGAATCCTGAGGCTGAACACTTCCCCACGTGTGTGTGCACACACATGCGCACACCCCCTGTCTCCCTGGTTTGACGTCAGCTTCTCTGTGTGTTGAACAGTGCTCTATAAATCCTGGCCTTTGTTTGGGAGGCAGCCTGTGTGTAATAAGCCATTGAGACTTTTGTCCTCCTGACTTCTGGATAATTTATGGTGTTGGAAATAGAAAACTTGTCCTCCTGTACCGTCAATATTCGATATACATCACTTCCCTCACAAAATGGCTTTCAGAGTTGCAGTAAATCCTCTTGCAATTGCATTGAGTTAACGGTGAGTTGGGAAAGTGCCAGTCATTATGCGTTGGCTGGGAGTTGCTGTTGAGATGCTCCCCTATCCTGGTGACCTCGAGTGGCTTTTCTGCTGTTCTGGAGTTGTGGGATCTTGCACCTGGAAGAGACTCTTGCAATTTAACATCTCATCTCAGACTTATGCCAAGTGGTTGTGAACTTTTTTTTTTTCTAATTGGATATTTATAACATCCTTCAGGGGCCGTGCAAAATTATCAACCTAAAAAATAACCTGTTGTTTAGTTTCACTGGGTTTCAGGTGCTGCCAGTGGTTGCCTTACTGGACCAGGCCAACAGTTTTGGCTTACATGGCCCATTGTTCTGGTGCCCTCTGGCTTCACTGGCTTAAAGGATAAAGAAGCGGAATCCCAGCAGGGAAAGGTTTTGGCCAAGGGGAGTCGAGCCTGGATCTCCAAAGCTGCGTGCTTCTATTCCTGCACTCTGTCCACTTGCAGACAGGGGGCCCGTGGAGATGCTAATGTGTGACATGATGCCATTGGCCAAGCTGTTTCGCACAACACTTCTTAAATTAGTCATTAATTGGGCACTAATCTTGTTGGTTGCATTGAAGTGTGGACCTGTCAGGGAGTTGAGGTTGGAGGACCGATGGCACTGAATGTGTTGCAGCAGCTACTCCAGACCTCTGGGAATGAACAGGGACCAGCAGGGCATCTGGTGCTTGCCCTGCCCTGAGAGGGGAACTCCAGCCTGCCGTGTTGCTTTCCGGCCCTTTCCGGCCCTGTTGAATGCACAGATTTCCTGTTTGAATGGTAGGGGTCCCAGCACTTGAGCCATCACTTGCCTGCATGTTAGCAGAACTCTGGGCCAGACACAAATTAGCAAAGACTCCACCAGGCACTTCTTCACACGGTTGCAAGAATCCCAAAGGGCAGCTTACCTGTTGCACTACATCATCCACCCTAGAAGCATGAATTTAATTTGTGTACTGTGGAAGATGTCATGCCAGCTTGTTTCTTATCAGTGCACCTGTTTCTCATTATTTTGAAGATTTATTTCTTTTCATTTGAAAGGCATATTTTACAGAGAGGAGAGACAGAGCTTTTTAATTCTCTGGTTCACACCACAAATAGTCACATGGGCAGAGCTGATTTAAAGTTGGGAAATAAGAAATTCTTCCCTGTCTCCTGTGAGTGCTGGGGCCCAAGGATTTGGGGCATCGTTCCCTACTTTCCAGGGCATAAGCAGTAGCTGGAACATGAACTAGCACCCGTATGGGATGCCAGCACTAGCAGGTGGAGGATTAGCCTATGTGCTGGCCCCTCCATTTTGTCATTCTTACCATGACTTTCCTATGTGTTCTTGTTGACTCATCTCGCTCACTTGGTTACTTTCATTTAAACATGCTTACACTGGGCAGGGACTATGTGTCTCTGCCAACCATTAGCTCAGTCAGGGGAAGGGGACAGTTGTGCCCAGCCAGTGCTGGGCAGGGGGAAGCAGAGAAGGTCTCAGCAAGCACAGGGAGACCTCTTCCAGGCCTCCCTTGCTCTTTGCATCTGCTAATGGATACCTTTCCTCCACTTGGCCTTGAGATCAACTTTTCCTCTTAAAGGCTACCTCTTGGTCTCTCTCACAAAACTACAAGTATCAGGAATGAGGCATGATGATTCATGATTTGGTTCACTTGGGACGTGAGCTCAGATTTATTCCTCCACTATCCATGGCACCAGTGGGACCTTTACCCTCTCTAATTCTGAATTTTCTCTTTGTAAAATGGTCACAGAGCTGTGAGAATCAGAAAATTACATGGATGGGGCTCAGTGCGTGTAGTTGGAAAGACCATGAAACTCGTGGCCTCTACTCTCGGTCTAAAATTCAGTGCCGAATATAGTTCCCAAGCAAGTGATTTCACCCTGAAACACCTGTTTTGACTGTTGTGATGGTGAGATGGAAAGTTTGTTTTTCTCATCTTGTGTGAACGGATGTGAGGCAGGTCTACAGGTGCTCAATGACATGCTCCAGGTCCACATCTGATTTAGTCCAAGTGAGATGCCACAAAATGTCATGGCCTTTGAAAGCTACCTCCTGCAGAGTGGTCATTAGGGCTGCCACATTGTGTCACTAGCTGTAAGGGTGCCACAATCACACTTCACACTTCTCCAGTGCTGTGTTCCCTGTAGCATCCTGCAGCACCTGGTTCCTTTAAACATGCTCCAACTATGCCTCCCTGAGAAGTGGGTTTCACTATTACATTTTTGTATTTTTATGGATGAGGACATGAGACACACATTTGCCAAGGTTTGCACCCAAGCTGTTGGACTACAGGTTCCTTGTTCAGGGCCTCTGAAGCCTGCTCATTTTTTATTATGAGTCAGTGCCTGGCTATTTGGAATAACATGAGTGATTCTAATCTTCGGTGAACAGACTCACCTATAGGAAGAGGACCCCCAGTGTTAACACCAGGACACCAGCTTATAATTCCCAGTGTGACTCGTGTAGGGCACAAGATGGGCTCAGTGGTGGTGCCTGGGTGAGGTGGGCAGGAATGCACACAGGCAAGTGAGATGCATCAACTGACCCATGCTGCACCTTGTCCCTGTCCTTGCAGCTGTCGCTTGACACAGGGAAGTAGAGATGGGTGGAGTGATTGCATCATTTCCTTGCTACTACTGCCAGAGGTGGGTTCTGCAGTCAGACTACCTGAGTTGGAATCCTATGACCTACACAAAACCATGCTTATCTCACTGGTGTGGTGTGAGTCTTCAATGACTTGGTGTTTGTGAAGCGCTGAGACTAGTGTGTGGCACTCAGCAGAAAAAATAGTCACACCAAGAATCGTGTAGAGAAATGAGTGCAGGAGCTGGGTGTCTCGACCAGGGGCATAGCAGGATTGGGAATGGGATCTGAGCCCAGGGCTCCCAGGAACCCTGCCCCTTCTGCCTTGTGTTTCCAAAAACAAGGCAAAAAATGCAGCAAAACTTACAATTCTCAGTACTTCTCAGTACTTTGAAGATGAATTGATGGCTTTCAAAGTCAGACCCCTAAATGAAGTGTGTGCTGTGTGTAGGTGGGGGCTGGGTAAGGTTTCTAGGCATATTAATGGTCCACATGACCTTCAAGGATGGAGCCCATTCACTCCACCCTGACATTCAAGCATTTCAAATTGCTTTGCTGCTCATTAGTGTTATTTTTCAATTAAATCATTTTTATCCCTAGAATATACCCAATTAAAGAGGCAATCTTCTCTACTTTGACTAGAAGGGATTGCTTACCTGGTTCTGCCATGCCTTGAGCAGTGAGCAGAGCCAAGTGAATTCTCCAGGGTCCCTGGCTGTAATTGGCATGCTGGGGAGGGAGTGGGTGGATTCCCACTGTGGGGGTGGATTTCTGAGTGAACTTGACAATGAAGCAGGCCTGTCAAATGTCAGTCTTCCCCACCCCTCCTCACTCCTTACCTTGTTTTCCAAAGGCTTTTCCCAAGCTGGTCTTAGTGATAACTCTAATTTGTAATTCTAATTTCCTTGGAATCAGGTATTAATAGGACATTTTCAGTCCTTTGCTTTGGGATCACCTGCCTGGAATGGGGATGTCTGGCCCAGCTGCTTGGACCCAGAGAGCAGGAAGGGGTGAGGGGGAAGGAGGGAGAGAGAGTGGTAAAGGGGGGAGGGAGGGAATGAGTACAGATTTTTCAAGAGTCCATCAGGGAGGAGAGAAGAGGCTGTGTGTTCTCAGTTAAAAATATCTTAGTTTTTTTCCTCTTCTAAAAAAATCCTATTAAAGCTTCAGGTTGCCTGGTTATGAATTAAATAAGTAGGAAGCTAATGTCTAAGAGGGTGATGTGCTTTGAACGCAGTAGAAGTGGACTTCCTGCCCCAGGTAGTTCTTTTGGAAGAGAGAAAGCTCTGGCGTCATAGCACCATTTAAGAGTACAGAGTTGCTGACCTGCTGATGGTAGGGATGCAGGAGAACCTGGCTTGTCTTTGTGGAAACCAGCATTAGAGATATGCTCAGTTGGTGATGCCTGCTTGCCAAAGAGTCCCACTGTGGGCTAGGTGTGTGTGTCACGCACAGCAATGCCAGCAATGGACCTGAGCCCAAAGGATCTATGGACTCCTGGAGGTTAAAGTTCAGTGGGGAAAACAGATTGTTCATTGTATCACAGAAATCAGCATAAAGTGGCTGCCATGATCACATCCCCAGAGGACAGGTGACTCGTGCCTAGTGGAAATCCATAGTGGGCATCATACACTGGGTCCTGAGATAAGAAACAAATTTGGTTTCCTTCTTTGGGTGTTGCAGTCAGGGAAAGGGGGGCTGGAGCAGCATCTTTGCAACCCAACTTGGCTATGGTATGTCCCAGTTCTGACTTGCCCTCTGGGATTCCCAGCCATTTCCTCTGAAAAATGGATTCCCCTAAGACCTGCTTTCCAGTGGCAGTGCTGGGACTGAAGGTGTGTGAGCAGCTGGCAGGTGTAAGACGCCAGCCTCAGCTAGGGAGAAGCCTGGTTGCGGTGGTATCCTCTTGAACACAAGGTCCTTTGTGGTCCCTGATGAACCTGCAGTCACTTTGCTTTCAGGCCTAGGTAGGCCCTGACCATGTGATGTGCACATTCCTGCCCCGTGAATGTCTCACCAGGACAGCCTCCTTTCTGTGTTGCAGAGGAGAGAGTGGAAACTAAGAGGTTACCTGCTCTGAGTTGTGAGCAGTGGGCACATGGCAGAGGCAGGTTCCATCTTGGTGCAAGGAGGCCAAGGCTGATGTGGTTTCTTTGCACACCCAACTGCTTTCCTGGCAGGAGGAGACGGTACATCTTGGAGCCTCATTCTTTTCTCCTGCATCCAGTGCTGAGCTGCACTTCCCAGCTGAGCAAGTGAGCAGGGTAACCCTGTGATGAGTGTTCGTGGGTACATGGGTTTCCTCCAGCAAGGCTGCAGGCAGCCATGCTCAGAGGGTAGGGATGTGCAAGGGCCACTTCTCAGAAAACCATCCCTACCCTGGCTGCCCAATGAGGATCAGTCAGCTGCCAGGTGGCTTGGAGCATCCCCACCTGCTCATGCTTTCATTTGTTTATGCAATTTTATTCCAAGGAATATTTGAGCGTCTATTATGTGTTGAAACGGGGATACAGCTACACATGAAGAAAAAATAAAATACAGATTTTGAAGCAAGTAAACAAAAGTAATCATAGTATAAGCCCTGGATTAGAGACCTTGAACTTCTCAGATCCTTTTTTTTTATTAGCCTGTGACACCCACCTTGTCCCCTGCTGGTTCATCTCTTTAAACACTGGAACAGTACTCCTGGCATGTGGTAGGTGCCCTGGAAACATTTATAGAATAAATTGATCCCATCCATGCTAGACTGTAGGTCCAGGGAACTGAGCTGGAGGGCCTAAAATGCTCAGACTCAGAAAATCTTTCAGATGTTTTGATTGGTCCCACCTAACACTGACTCCTGCCCATTTACTTGGACAGCAGGCTCCTGTATTATCTCTTATCTGGAACCTCCCCTTGATTCCATGGACCACTAGTCCACTTTCCCCTCATCCCTTCTAACACTTGCTGCCAAGAGCAGATGTTTGGTACTGACCATGCACATGTTTATCTTGTCTATGTCAAATTATAGCCTGCAAGCATTCTCTTAGCCCATTTACCTTTGAGATGACTTCTAGAAGTCTCCTGCAGTCACAAAATTTCTGAAAATTGTTTATTTGAAAGGGATGGGGGGGTAGTAATGGAGAGAGGTTGATCAGCTATTTGATGTTCTCTCAAATGCCTGTAACAGCCATGGTTAGGCCAACTTGTAGCCAGGAGCTCAGCCCGGGTCTCCCATGTTGATGGCAGGAACAAAAAGGCTTGAGCCATCACATACTGTGTCTCATGATGCACACTAGCAGGAAGCTGGGGTTGGCATCAGGACTGGGACTGGAAGCCAGGCACTCTGAGATAGAATGCGGGTATTGCAAGCGGTATCTTGTTGGGCCTGACTGTTGCACTGGATGTTCACACTATTTTGGTTTGACTTTGAAATCTTGGTAGAATAAGCCACATTTAAGTTCAATTTCCAAAAACAAACAAATAAAATAGTTTCTTGAAGCCTCCATTTTTTCTTTGTGTAATGGGAGTAAAAATACCTGCCTTAGAAAGCTGGGGAGGTGATGTGATTTAGTGCATTCACTCAGTAAATATTTATCCAACATCTAGTGTGCCAGCAGGGGCTTGGAATATATCCGTGAAAAGAGAATAACCTCTGAGGTTGTGGAAGGTACGGTGTAGTTGGAGGGGCAGGTGGTAAACAAAATGCTGTAGTATGTTACACAGTGATAAAATCTAGAGAGAAAAACAGCAGAGTAAGAATGATGAAATGTCCAACTACAAATTAGCAACTTTATCCAGTGGGAGTGTTCATTTAATTGTAAAGTGTATTCTTTAAAAAAAGACACAACAGTCCCACAAATGCCCGTCAGGTTCTCAGATGTCCAGAGGCAACATCCAGTGCTCATCCTACTGTTGGTCTTCATTTCTCCCCTTTGATTTTCAGAAAGGAAAGCACTTGTCTGAGGTGAATGACAACACCCATAGACTGGCTTGGAAAGAAAGCAGGCTCCAGAGAGATGGAGAAGCTTCCAGTTGTGGCCTGTGCTCTGCCAGGTTGGGGAAAACTCATACCTTGCACACTGGAGGCTGTTTTCCACCAGCGGAATGGCTACTGGTTCAATAGTTTCTTTTTGAATTGTAGCTAGTCGGGGCAGATGATCCTGATGAATGGGGCTGCCTTTTGGGGAATCACCAACCTAGATCTCACAAGAAGATGTAAGGAACTCAAGATTTCTTGAACCCAGTTGCTTGGGGTATTTGAAAGGGCCAATAACCAGGACCCTAAATCTTTATCCAACTCTAGAGGTCTTTGGATTTTGACCAGTTTCAAACTGGAGGGCATGCATTGTTATGCTGTGTGTGCACGCGTGTGTGCACGCTTTGCCAGTGGTGCCAAATGAGTCTTAGCATCACATGTTCCCTGATGTCTACATATTCCAGCCCCTTGCTCGTTATTGGAGATGCTGACCTCATGGAGGTTTTGGCCTAGTGGGAAGACAGGTCCCTAACTATGTAATTGAAATTGAGTAAGGGCATTGTCTGGCATGCAGGAGGATGGCTAAGGTGTGAGATGGGTGCAGTTCTAAGTCATATCAACAGAATGACAAGTTGCAGCGAAGGCAGGTGATCAAGATGAGAGGCATCACTCTGCATTTGGTGTTAGACAAGTAGAGGAACAAGCTTATGAAGAACCAAGTTAGGTTGCCAGTGAAGACATCATTGGAATAACGTTAGCGTATAGTGCATTGCACATTCTGTTCAACATGGTCTATGTAATCAGCTTTCATAGTCTAAATAGAAATTCTTTGATTTTAAGCTGAGAACTTGAAAATAGCGTGTCCAGTATTTTTGATAGATTCGTTTTGTTAAATCTCAGGTTTTGCCAGATTCATTTTCTGCCAGTGGCTCTGGATGTCTTAACTGGCCACGTCTCTACCACTGCAGGCTGAGTTGCTGTAGATTCTCACCCTGATCCTGAAGAATGCAGTGCTAGCTCACTGTAAACGTGCTCTGAGGGCCTGCTGAGCGTTCTCCTCCTCCCAGGTGCTGTACATGGAATGATGGTGTGTGTCCTTGGTCATTTGAATTACTGTTTCTGGTCAATAGAGGGTGTGTGGGAAACTGCAGGGTCTGGTTTCAGTGAAGTAAAAGCTGTATTTTATCTGGGATTCTCAGTGATTCCTCTTGAGGTCAGTGTGATTAAAATTGTTTTCCAGAAGGCCTGGATGCTCAGATGTGCAGTTACTACATAGGCCATCGATGGGTGCTTCCAGTCTGTGGTTGTTGAACCAGCCAGTAAGGACGACAAAATTCAGTCCACACATAGGCAGGATCTTCCCACAGGCAAGCCAGACTTGATCTTCCTGGGGCCTCTCAGAGGTACTTGTTCAAAGAAGCAGGCTGCTCTCCATGGGATCCAGCCTAGGATGTGCAGGATGATGAAGGTTTCCCAAGATGACAGAAGTGGCTGGAAACACCTGCGTGACTCCCACTCTGAGTGGCAAAGTATAGATTGGCATTTGCAGCAGCACTGTGGAGAAAGTGAGTCCTGGGACTGGGTAACTGCTCCTTGCTGCCTCCAGGCAGGTTGGGATTCTGTGAGTGTGTGATTCTGGTGTGTGTATTGGCAGGTTGGGGGCATCTGCAATAGCAGTGCCTGGAAAAGGCACCCATGGTGAAGGAAAAGGAGGAACAGACTATGATGCAAACAGAGAATGCATGGATCCTGGCAGGCTGGACCTATCCTGATATATAGCATTCAGAATTTGAAGGTTGAGAAAGAATGGGTCATGCTGGATTTGATGCTATTTGGAGGCAGTCTGAGGCTAGGAGGTTTTGCAACCCAATGCCATCAGGGGTGAAGGCCGGAAGGCTGGTCTCATCCAGGAGGTTAGTTGCTCAGTGGATTCATAGGCTTGGGGAGGGTGGAAGGGGTGAGTGAGCCCAAGGTTGGTAGGTGTGAGGAGATCCTAGGGGCCTGGCAGCAGCGGTAGGTACAGCTGCCTCAGAATAATAAAAGATGGTTGTGTTCCCGTATCAGCTTCGGTGTATCTAAATGAAAACATCTTTTCCCTCTGTGTGTGGTGAGATGCCTGAGTTAAATACAAACTTCTCTGAAACCACTGACCTCTGCATGCACAGAGAGAAGCTGGGGTGGGGGACAGTGGAAGGCTGCTCTGCAGATGTTAATCTTCTGGAACAGAGGTTTGTAAACGGGATAGAAGTGCTGTAAGCTTGCATAGTCGGGTGGCTAGAAAACTTCCAGTGGAGCTTTTCTTTCCACTCCTTAATTTTGCTCCAGAGAAGCCCAAGCCTGGATCCCATGGCAGCTTGGTTTGGAACACTCAAGGCTGGCATTGGGTCCTTGGAACCCCAATTCATTGATGGCTCCATGTTGCCTTGATGAGAGGATGTGCAGTAATACTGGCTTCAGTGGCCAGTACTGGATCCATTCCTTAGAATTGGGGAATACTTTGAAATGTTCTGATGCCCTCTTTGAGTTATTTCTTTACTGCAGAAATTGATTCATTTGGCTTGATGTGGGGACTGAAGTGAAGGTTTATTTTTAATCATTTTGGAGAACCTAATGGGTAGCTTTATTCAGCTAAACTAATTTTAGGTAATGCTTGTGAAGAAAAATCTGTATGGAAAACTAATTAATCCTGGATTGGACATGATTTTTTTGAAAAAATAAGTCATGAAAGCATCAGGAGGGGCTGGTGTTGTGGCATACTGAGTTAAGCCATCATTTGTGATCTTGGCATCCTGTGTCAGAGAGCTGGTTTGACTTCAGGTTCATCTGCTTCCAATCCAGCCCCCTGCTGATGTGCATGGGAAAGCAGTGGGCATGGTCCCCTGCCACTGACACAGAAATCCAGGCAGAGTTCCTGTCTCCTTACTGCTGCCTTTCTGAGCCCTGGCTGTTGCAGCCATTTGGAGGATGAACCAATCAACTGAAGATTTTTTTTCCCCTTTTTCCCCTCTGCTTCCCTCCCTGTCTCTCTACCTTTCAAATGAGTGAGAAGTGAATGAGCGAATAGATATTAAAAAAAATGAAGCATGAGGATTCTCTGGCTGAGCTAGTTTCTGAATGAGAATTTTTCAGGGCAAGTCTCCAACTCTGTCCAGTGTTAAAGGGCTTGGCAGGTGGTGAAGGATTGAGCCTGTTGAATGACCGAGTGCATTGAGCATTTGGTTCTGAAAATGCTTGGTGCCAGAAGCTGATGAGAATTCTTTAGGCAGAATGATTGGGAAACTTTCAGCATTCTAAGACAAACCTCAGGAAATGGATGTAACAATGCTTATAATGCGCACATTGAGGATGTCTTGTAGTAGGTGCCAATTAATTTTTAAAGATTTATTTTAAAAAGTAGATTTACAGTGAGGAGAGAGCTTCCATTCACTGTTTTACTCCCCAAATGGCTCCAATGGCCAGAGCCACACAGGTGCAGGGTCCTGAGGCATTGGGACTTCCTCTTCTGCTTTCCCAGGTCAGAAGCAGGGAGTTGGATTGAAAGTGGAACAGCCAGAAATAGAGCTGATACCCATATGGGATGTCGTCACTAGCAGGCAGATAAGCGCATTGAACCACCATGCCAGCCCCAACAAATGACTATTCTATTTTCAACAAGTCTCCTGATTAGCTGGGGGACTGTGGCCATGAGATTTTATTTTCTATCTTTTGTTTCATCACCTGTTAAAGACACAGGTGCTTCCACTTCCTGCCTCACCTGGATATTTATTTAGTACACACATAAGGGGCCTTTGATGTGAGCCAGTTGTGGGCCAGGTAGAGTAGGCCGACACCTTGGCATGCACCCCAGAGGTATTAGTGGCACACGTGTTTCAATCATGGCTGGCAAGCATCCTCTGGGTCCTCAAGTGTGCCTGGCAGTGTGTTTGCAGAGAACACGTTACCTTGATAGGATGCTCTGAAGAGCATCTGTGTGAATCTGAGTGCCAGTGGCATCAAGGACTAAGTTGAGAACTCATGTTGTAGGCCTGCTCAGTGATGGCCTCTATTTCCATTCCCTACCTTTAGGGGAAGTGGTAGTGTCTATGTCAGCACCCAGAAAATAATGGGTGTTTAATATATGCTCATGTAATTGTGTGAATGTCGTTCTGTGTTCATGGGGAAGATGTTTTAAGATTGTGTTTCCAGTGGAGACAGATTCTAATTTTTTTTTTTATAAAATACAAGTTTATATGATTTAAAAGGAGTATAATTTAGGTTGTAATAAAAGAAATGAGCATTCTGCTAGCATTTTAAAGGTTAATTTTGAGTGAATGATAGAAATCTGTGTGTTTATGTAATGCATGTGTAACTTTCCCTTGGGCATGGAGAAAATGCTGACTAATTCATGTGTGCTGTTTTCCAGGGACCAGAGGCTGTGATTGCTATTTTAAACTGTTAATTATTGTAATAATATTTTGGAAATAAGTCTCCTTGTGTAAAAGTAGTTTAGATGATGTGTTTCCAAGGAATTTTTGACTAGCCACAGCAGCCATTCCAAGTGGAAAGGAATTTCCTGAAGACAAAAAGAGTGAAAAGACAGCCTTCCTAATAGAAACACTCTTAGGGACAGGGAAAGATGGGTGGGTGGGCGAGTGGATAGGCAGATGGATGATAGGAATAATGGGCAAGAGAAAAGATGGATGGGTAGATGATAGATGTGGTAGACAGGTGGTAAGATATAGAAGATAGATAAATGATAGGAATAGAAATTCTGGTAACCTTAAGGAAGCAAAGATGTATAGGGGATGGCATAGGACCAGATCTGACTGACTGGACTGACTCCTGTCCCTGACTGAGGCTCCTTGCTAATGCACACTCTGGCAGGCAGTGGCCATGGCTCAGGAATTTGGCTCCTTGCCACGCAAGTGGGAGACCTGGGATGAGTTCCTGGTTCCTGGCTTTGGCACAGCCCCAACCCAGCTGTCATGGCATTTTTGGAGTGGATCCCACCCCACAGCTCTCTCCCATGTATGTCATGTACCTAGCTCATTGCCTTTCAAACAAATATATATATTTTTTTTTACAAGAAGAGAAGTACAAAAACCAGGAAGTGCAGTTGAATTGATGGAGCTGCAAGGTAGACATGGGGGCAGCAGCTTGGAATCCGGCTGATAGCAACTCGGTGGGAGCCACAGCAGCTCAGGGAACATCCTAGCCCTGGGCACACCAAGAACTCAACTGGATCACTGTAGATTGTTGCTGGGAAGCATTGCTGCAATTGGCCCAGGGGAGATTTTAATATCATTTGCAAGGTGATTAAGGGCCTTTTATTGAAAAAAAAAAAAAAAAAGATCTGGGCCTCCTGGGTGAGAGACCAGTGTGGGTCATATCTGTCCCGGTGCTCAGCTACTGTTTGGCTGTTCTTGGGAATTGTGTGTGTGAACTCACTCCTGTCTTCTTCCTGCCTATGATGGGGGTTAGGATCTGCCCTCCCACCAGGGGTGCCGGAGGGTGCACAGAGAGCCCCCCACCCGCCAGGGTTGCTGGAGGGTGCACAGAGAGCCCAGCATGGCTCCTGGTGTCTTTGACTTTGTGTTCAGATGCCAGACCTGGTGGTGGGGGGCGGGGGGCAATGTGCTATTGTACCCGTCAGATTGCTGCAACAGAGACCAGATAAAGTATGTGCCAAATCCCTTGCTTTTGTGGCTTCCTTGGTAGCCAGACAAGGCAGAACTTAAAGACACAAATTAACATTAGCCTATAGTGTGATCAGGGTGTTTTTCTTTTGTCACCAGCTGTGGGCCCGTTCTAGTACCTGTCCACATTGTGATTGGGTTGAAGCGACAGGACAGAGAGGAAGGTGGAGTCTCTGAAGTGCTTGAGTGCAGCTCTTTGGTTTAACAAAGACTTATGCAAAAAATGCCCGGCTTTGTGGGCAAGGCTGAGGTGCTCTCCCTGCTGTTCTAGAGTCCATCAGCCTCTGCATTACTGCCCAATGGTAGGCATGGCTAATCGACCCTAGCCTGCTGCTGCGGAGCTCAGGGGAATCCTGCCCTGTGGTGTGTGGGCTGAATTCTCTTTGCCCTTCTTGCATGGCCTAGTACCACACTGCCTTGATTGTTTCCATCTTCTTCCTTGTGCAGACATCTGTGCCCTTTCCACTGCTTCATGACACCTGAAACATGAGAGATCCTGGGATTCTAGGCTGTTCCTTCCCAGGAACTCCAGAGTTGCTTATGGTGAAATGAGGGAGTGGGAGCATTGTATGGTCCACTCTCAGTGGTTGTTATGTTATGTTATTTTTGTGTGTGTGTTTTGGGCTGGTAAAACACTTGTGGGTGCTTTTATGCAGGTACACAAGAGGACTAAGCACAGGGTCAGAGTGAAGGTCAGGGAGCTGTGGGGACAGGCTGTTGGTGGACTTGCACTGGTAACTGTGATATGGTAGGGATCTGAAACCTCATATCAGGGACTAACAAGAATTATGGCTGACCCCCTTGGCAAGTAGGGTTATTTGTCTAAGGGGCCTATGGGAGCAGGAAAGAAATGGGACTTGTGGTTAGGCCCCTCAAGGCCTTTGTAGAATCCCTCATGTGCCCAGGTAAAGAATAATTTTGAATCTTGGAGCTAGACCTCACTCTGCCTCTGGGACAGCAGGGATGAAATTTAATCGTGGGGCTGGACCACAGAACTCCCAATCTTGTTCCCCTTCCCATCCCCCGTCATGGGCCCTGCCAAAACTTTGGTGAAAATCAAACCTTGATCTGATAGTTCTTGCTTTCAAGCCCTGCCAGTCATTCTCTTTGAGCCGTGTCATTGTTTCTGCTCCATTGCACCTGGGTATTGCTTAATGGGAGAATTCATTTCCTTTTCAGGTTTTCTTTGTATTGTTGCTTTGTGGTGGTTGGGAGAATCAAAACAGTCTAAATGAATTCAGGTAGTTGTCTAAAAATCAGAGAATGAAGCAACCAGTCAATGGGAGTGAACACGATGAGGCTGCGGAAACAGATTCATTGAGCTGGCAGGAGTTGTGCCCCAGTTTAATAATTAGAATATGACCATGAATGCAAATGAGCCGACAGATACCTTACTAGATTAATATTCATCCTGCGAGGTCTTCTGCCTCACTGAAGCAGTTCCCTGGGGACTCCTGTAAGCAATAAACTTTCTGCATGCATTTTATAAAATATTCCAAGTGTATAACTACTGCCTATACCCTGTGGAGTTTTGGGGGTCACAGATGTTATAAAATGGGATACAGCGTTTATGTCTATTTAAAATACCCTTGATAATGAAGAAAGGAATATGGTGATATTGTTGCATGTCTGTGATGAATACTGTTGCTTGTGGGTGCCACTCTACCGTGAATTTCCCATTTTCTCCTTTACCTTGGTGAAGTTTTCTCAAGGCAGATATTATTACTGCCATTGTTGAGATGAGGAAATTGGGACAAGGAGAATGTCCTTGTCAAAAGTTTTCCAGCTGGTAAATAATGCCTACTTCTTAGCTTACAGTGTGGTGGTAAGGATGGAAGATAATGTGTAGAGCTATTTAGTACAGTGTCTAATAAATAGTATACATTCTAGAGAATATTCAAAAGGCAGAGACGTGAGGGCAGAGACACACAGAGATGAAGATTTCCCTTGTGATGCTTTACTCACCAAGTTCCAGCTACAGCATGGGCTGGGCCAGGCCAAAGCTTGCGTTCAGGTATGATAGAGACTGAACTATCTGAGCCATCACCTGCTGCCTCCAAGGTGTGTTAGCAAGAAGGTGGAATTGGAAACAGAGCTAGCGTCTGAACCCAAGCATTGTGACATTGAATGCCAGTGTTTCAAATGGCATTTTAGGTGCTGTGCCAAGTGGCCTGCTCTAGCTGATCCTCCCTGGGTGGAAAGAATTGTTGGTACCCCGTGGTGAGCAGGTCCTTGCTGCAGATCCAAGAGATCTGTGTGTACAGATACAGCCTGGACCTCGGTGGTCTTTACCCATAGCCGTCTACCAGTTTCTGACTACTAAAAAGTAAAAACACCTTATCATGGGTTATTTAATGTCTCCTGCTATCTTCCAAATATATATTCTTGACCCAGGCTTTAGAATCTGAAAAGCATCCCTGGGGATTAACTAAGTTAAGGACTATGATAGGAGTTCATCCTGGATTTATTTGGGTGGGCTGTAAATCTAATGGTAGCATCATTGTCCTTGGAAAGACAAGGGAGAGAGGATAATTCATTGAAAGCAGAGACAGGGAAGATGCAGACACGACTGGGGAGCACCAGAAGATGTAAGTACTCACCCAAAAACAAGAGGAGCCTCTCCTTGAGCCTGCCAGGGCAATTCTACTGCCTGCACCTCTGTGTCAGCCTTCTGGCCTCCAGCATTGGGGCAGAATTCATGTCTGCAAGCCATCACATTTGTGGTCCTCTGAGATGGTGACCCCACAACTTGAACATCCATGGTGTCTTGAGATTCCCCCTCTGTGGTTGGGATAGGTAGATAAGTAGCCCAAGTGCTGGTGACCCCGAGCTGATGCCTTTGTCTGCCACTAATAGGCTGTAGGACATGGGGCAGTCAGTTTTGCTGTCTGGGAGTTGGTGTCCCTTTCTGTAACAAGAGGAGATGGTTTGAGACACAGTCTTGGAAATAGAAGTGGAGTGTAAGGTGACACGAGATAAGACTTAGAATCCTTGGTGCTGTTGAGAACAGAATTTAAGTCTTGGTGATGTGTGGAAGGGATCAGAGGCCGGAGGGCTGTGCTACAGTGGAGGGAGGAAGGGATGGGGACAGAAGTCACATTGGCTTTGTTGAATGTGGGTAACTGATTGTCTGTGCCTGTGGGACTCAGCAGCTAATCCTGCCATCCTCCCTCCATGACGCCTGTGGACGGCAGCCTACAGGGGGATTCACAGCCTGCCTATCAGAACCAGTTCATTCCAGTTAGGAACATCAATTTGACATGATGGGGAAGAAACAAATGGTAACAAGCCCTTCATGTGAGATCCTCTGCTACAAATGACTGTAGTCACATCTAGGATAGTCATGCGGGCTTTTTTCCCCCCTTTAATCCCAGAAATAATTCTTTTGACCTAGTTTTAGTTGTGCTCAGAATATGGTTTCAGTTAACAGAGCTGAAGGATAATGTGCTTTTATCAGTGTCCCTGAACCATCCTCGGGGCTGCCTATCTGCTCTGTATGATGCTGGCTGGTTGGGGTGGCTCAGGGCTGGACTCCAACCTGAGATCCAAGCGGGGTAGAATGCCTCAGAATCTAGGGACGTGGATCTGCTGCTTAGAGCTCTGCAATCCTGACTACGTTACTCAGCTCTCCAGAGCTGAATTCACTCAGCCCAGTTTATTCAGCTGCAGTGTGGGCTGAGCCTTCCTTTCATAGGGATTTTCTCATTCGCTTTCACCTGGCCCTGTGAGCAGAGATGTGAGCAGCCCCGTGAATCGGATAAAGACCTGGCATTTTAGAGGGGTCTGGTACCTGCTCATGACCATGTCTCATGGTACCTTGGGTGACCCTTTTGGCTGCAGAGCTGAGAATAGAGTTGTTGGGGGGCACTATAGGTGGTCATTGCTATCTGGCTGCTAGAATATATCCAGAAGAAATGATAACTGCATATGAGAAGATCTGTAATCCTTTATTTATAGCAGCACAATCTACAATAGCAAAGACATGGAAACAATCCAGATGCCCACCCAAAGAGGAGTGGTTGAAGAAACTGTGGTACATCTACTCCAAGGAATATTATTCAGCCATCAAAAAGAATGAAATTAAACCATTTGCAACTAGGTGGCCCCAACTAGAGACCATTATGCTCAGTGCAATAAGTCAATCCCAAACGAATAAATACATATGTTCTCTCTAATATAAGGAAACCATCATGCAAACCACCAATTAAGTTCAGTAACCCACCCCATACTGTTTATTTGGGTGCATCCCATGTGTTTTGATGGTTTTTATTTCATTTTCATTTCTCCCAATTACTTTTGTCGAATTCATTGCTGACTCATGATTGCACAGTGGCATTGTTTTACCCAAGAGGTGTTCGTGTTTTCTTCTTGTCATCCATGCATTGGTTATTCAGTGGTGCATTTTTTTGACTCTAGTGCTGTAATTTTGTTGTTGTTGTTCTAGTTCATACCAATTGTTGACCTTATTTTGTGGCTTCTCATTCAAGGGAATATATAGTGATGGAGTAGCAGAGACTATTATATCCAGACGTGGGAGTACAATGCAATATGCATCCCTGCTTCCAAATCAAAGATGGACTCCCAATTAGACTGTTGGAACTGTGTAGACAATGGGTGGCTGGACTGTCTGACACTGTCTGTAGCAGCAATGTTGGGGCACACTTAAATAACAGACTAATGGAATCATTACTCCCTATGAAGGGACTATACTATTGCAGCAATATGGAGGAAATTAGAGGGTGGTATTTTGAAGAAGGGAAATTCCAGTCTCTATGAAATTGTACCATAAAATTCAAAAATTCAAAATAAAAATTTAACAACAACAAAGAGGTCATTGGAGTGATGAGATTCAGGTACAAAGGGATGTGGGGTTGGGAAGTGAATGCTGTGGGTAGAAGAGAAGGGAAGTCAGATCTTTGCTGGAGATTTTCTGGAAGCTGTCCTGAAGGTGAAAGACCAAGAGGAGCAGGGGCTGCCTGCTGGGACTCTGATTGGACATCTGGGTTTGATGGCAGTGCCGTTCACGGAGAGTGACAATCATGGCAAGAGCTTGGTGTAGCTGAAATCCAAGGCTGTGGTTGGGATGTGGCAGGTGTTGATTGCTTAGCTGTTAGTGGGAGCTTGTAGAGGTTTAGAGCAGAGAGTTGGACAGGAAGGGCCGTAGCTCAGGGTGGGCAGCTACAACCTCACTATTCCTGCTGCTGCTGAGGGCAGCCCAGACCTATGGGTCTGACTATCCTACTGGAAGGAGGAAGAAGGGAATGGACAGGGACACGAGTTAGGATGATTTGAGCCAGATCCTATTCTGGTTCCCTTTGGGCAATGGGCCCTATGTTTGCTCATCTTTGCAATCCAAATTTCTTCCCTCACTTTAGGTTTTCGTAAACAGGCTTCCTCTGGTCTTTGCAGTCAGAGCTGGTGGAGGGTCCTGTGATAGATGCTGTCTTTCTTAGTATGATACTACCCACTATGGTCTGCTCTTCACTTTCTAGCTGGGTGAGAACACCCCATTCTCCCATTCCTTTGGCTCTCCCCCACCTGCCTCTAAGTAGCCTCACTGTGTTCTGCCCCACACCCCCTCTACCTTGCCAAGTGCTCACAGTGCTGTTCTGTTCTGCCAGCTATGGTATGCTTCTTCTTTGCCTCTAGACTGTTTCCTTGGCCCTACTGATAACCCTACAATGCTTTGTACTCTTCTAGTCTCTGTCCCCGTGTTACACCTGGATTTGGTCATTTGTGATTGTGGGAGCACATTTCCTGGAACTGGTTCTTGAGACTTATTATCAAACAATTTCTGACTGAATTGTCAAATTTCATTTTCTTACAACTTTCCTTAGGCTAGGGAAAGCTACCATTTTACAGGGAGCTTCTGCATGCTGATCACATGTACAAAACTATTTAGTAATCAGATGTCTTAACATATGTTATTCCTATCTGCAGATACTGGAGCACATAAGATGTATCATGCCCAGCCATACACATACATATAGTAAGAGAACCCACAAAACACAACAGAGCCCTGACCAATACACATGTTAACTCCAAAGCCTTTGTAACACTCCCTGTCTCCTCGCTCAGAATCCTATTAGTATATACCTACCTCACTTTCTAGTTGACCTTTCTAGCATCATATTTCTTTCTTGGGTTAAAATTCAAATGTATTCTGTTGCAGCCCAAGCAGTATTTTTTTTTTTTTTTGGCACCTGCCATGCACCAAGCCCCTGTTAGGTTGTAGAGAACTCAGGGGCCAGTTGTGATGTGCATTCTAGCTTCTGTAACCTTGATTCAAGAATCAGTGTGGAACACACCAGAGCACAGAAGTGTGGTGCTGGAGAACAGCGAGGTTCGTGTTGAGTCTGGAAGCAGAAACTCAAGCCCAGTGGTGGATTCCTGTCTCCTGCAGTTGATTCTGCCTGCACTAGGATCTCCCTGTTGTGCTACCTGGGGTCCTGTGCATCTCTCTTCACCTGAATGAAGAACACAGCTGAGGGTACAGGTGGGCCAGCTCCACGGAAGGGAGGCAAATGCACATGCCACTCTCTGGTCCTCTGGTTGTTATAGCTCAGGAGGTTGATGGAGCCACATTATTTGATGTTGCAGCAACTGATGTTGTCTGAAACAAAGACAGATACTTGGTGCCCCTTGGCAAGCATCTGCTAGGAGCGGAATGCTTGTGTCATTCCCATCACTACCACATGCCTATTCACCTGTTGAGACCCTACCACCCTGAGCGATGGTGTAGGGAAGTAGGGCCTTTGTGAGATGACGTGTTTGAGTGTGGAGCCCTCGTAAGTGAGCTAAGTGTGTGTGTGTTTTAATTATTTACGTATTTTATTTGAAAGATTTACAGAGAAGGAGAAACAGAAAGATCTTCCATCTGCTGGTTCACTCCCCATGTGGCCGCAATAGCCTAAGTTAAGCCAATTCAAAGTCAGGAGCCAGGAGCTTCTTCCAGGCCTCCTGTGTGGTTGCGAGGTCTCAAGGCTTAGAACCATCCTCGACTGCTTTCCTGGGCCACCAACAGGTAACAGGATGGGAACTGGAGCAGCTGGGACACAAACTGGCACTTACATGAGATCCCAACAATGTGAAGATTTAGCTTGCCGAGCCATCGTACAGGTCCTGAAGTCAATGTGTTTGTAAGAGATATCCTACTTTCTTAGCACACTGTTTGGGCACAGTGGTTAGGGTTAGGGAACCCAGAAGGGGCTCTTGCTGGAACACAATCAGGCTGGCACCTGATCTTCCTTTTCTAGCCTTCAGAGCTGTGAGGACATGTGTGTAAGCCATCAATCCATGCCACAATGGTGTCACAGCCTGAACTGACTGAAGCAGCACTCGTGTGTTCCAAATAGCCACCCTGCTTTTTTTCCAAGAGTGAATGAAGTGTTAGCAAGACAAGTCTTCACTCATACATAGACCTTGGCATCTGTTAGATGATGGCCACCGCCCACCCACTGGTGGAATAATATCAGCAAGTTGTTCAGAGTTGTGATGGAAGCTTTATTGGAGAATCCGCTCCTGGGCCCCCTTCGCGCAGAGGAGAAGGAAGAGGGAAGTGAAAAGGGCGTTTGAGATACGTGTGGAGGAGTTTTATACCCCTCTAGACACATGGGCAGGCAAAGGGGCTGTCTGTGTCCCAACTATGTGAGGAATGTCCATTCAGGTGTGCCATTGGCCAACTGGAATCCCGCCAGGTTGGTGATGTAACTGGCTCCTGTGGCCCCTCCTGTTCCAGGCTGAACCAGGGCGGAGCAGACCAGCCCCTAGTCCCCAGTGCCCTAGGCAGCCATCAATATCGTGCTTCTGTGTTACCTTAGCATGCCACTTGGAGCTTTGTGAACCTGTTTTCTCATCAGCTGTGACTGGGACCCAAACATTCAGAATTCCAAACACTGTGCTAATTGTCAGGAATCTTATAGCTGAAATGGAATGAGTGGAAGGTGGGGGTGCTGTGTTGGGCAGCAGGCAATCTGGTGTGAAAGGATTCCCTCTTTTTGCAGGAGTACACCCTGCCCTGGTTCCCCAGCATCAGGAATCTGGTCTAAGCAGCGCTGTGCAAACCTTTCTAGACTGAGTCCCTTTTGTGTGCTTTGCTGTGTGCAGGACATCAAAGATCTTCTATAGAGACCTGATCATACCTGTATGTTGTGATAAGGCTATGTAGGGGTTTCAAATAAAATAGCTGGGCCAAAGTAGGCTTATCTTTCAGTTCTAACGCTCATGCGCCTTTCCTGGCTCCCAGGTTTGGTTGAGAAAAGCTGAGGCTTTGGAATCCACTCACTGAGAAAACACTCATCTTGGGAGGATTCAGGCCATGAGTCACAGTGCTGGTGGTAATGTTGCCCCTCTTCTGTGGCCTTTCTCTGTGCCCAATTCCCTTCATTATGACATCTCTTAGGTAAGGAGGCTGACACCGCAAAGGGAGGGGTGGTGTGAGGACCTGCCTCCCCAGAGGGCCTCATTAAACCTGCGCAGAAACCCAAGAGGGGACACCTTCCTTCTGGCTGGCTGGTAATGCCAGGCCTCTTCAGAAAGGCTCTCACAGAGCTTCTGTTTATCTCGACTTGGGGTTTAGAGTGATCTCTTCCTCTCTGTCTTCCTGTGGGTAGTCATGGTCTTGCGTGGCTATTTGTTCCCAGCCACAGCTGCTGGAGGTTGTCGGTGGCTTATCTCAGAACCCTGGTGGCTTTAGTGAGTTTCTGGAAGATGAGGGATGGCAAAGAAATAGTCTCTTGGATTATCAGACAGTTTGGACCACAAGCCTTCTTAGAGATGGAATGGTGGGGAGAGAGCATCACCTCCAGACTGGTTCTCTGCTTCCCATTGCCCTGTCTTATGGGAAAGGAAACAGAAGGGCTTTCCCCATGGAGATTCCGGATCCAGCATCTGAGTGGTCTAGTATGGCTTGTTAATTGCCCATTGTGGCTTGTAAACTAGGTGTGCTCTTATTGCTTGGATTCTGCTAGGCAGCCAGAGTGCTTTGTTCAGTCACATCCTGCTTTCTGGCTGTGGTGCCTGCTTTGAGTTGGGGAGGGGTCAGATGGTTATGAGAAAGTCACCACCCCTTGTGCCTACCCACCTGCTGGGGGCATTCTTTTTGCCTTTCTAAATGGGTGTGAATTCCTTTCTAAATTCCTTCTCTATTTATGCTGCACTCCTGGGAAGCTCCCAGGAGCTGTAGATTCTGCTGCCAGATCTGGCTGTTTTGCCTCTGGCATCTGGTTGGATGCAGGCTTGGGGGGCGCAGCAGAAAATGGGTGGGTACATGGGTGGAAAATGGGAGGAGAGTTGGTGCTGGACTGCTATATTCCCAACCCCTATCCTGTGGGCAGCTGCTCCTTCTCCTGGTCCCAGAGGCTTAGAGGTGGCAATCTGCTGTGCCATTGCCAAGTCCAGCACACTTGGTCTTTGCCTGTTGATTACCTTGAACCCTGCCACAGCTTTGTGAATGACCCACACGTTTACCTGTGAAGGTGTGAGAATCCACATTCCTAACTCAGTCAGGCTGAGATCCAGGCTCTGTTTCTCAGGGCAGAGGGAGGTTGCAGTCATGATGGCGGTGATTACAGGCACGTCTCTCCCTGGAGACCTGTGACCTCTCTTCCCCCAGCTTCCTCTCCTGTATACTTTAGCCCTGCTTGCACCCTCCTCTCTGTAGAATTTCATGAGAAGGCAGCCTTCTTTTTTTTTTTTTTTTTGCCAAGCCATCCTTTCTGGAACCTGCAGCTTCCTGCGTCTTCCTTGCCTCCTTGGGCACCACCCAGCCCTAGGTGAGTGGGTGGCTGGCCAGGCTCTCTGGTTTATGCATTTCTGTAGCGTGAGTGCTTTGTGCCTGGTTGCTACTAATATGTACATCTTTTGAGTGGATTGCTAAGCTATTTCTTAAGCACTAGCACTTTGAAATTCCAAGATGGCCAATAATCAAACTCCAAACAGGCCGCATTGTTTGAAATTTAAAATGCCATCTTAGCAATGAATATGTACAGTCCGAGTTTCTTTTCCAAGAAAGGAAGAATCCATTCTTGCTTAGAAACATTAACCTAAGGAAACAAAACACTTGGGTGCTTTTAGACAAATATCTCGTGTGATGGAAGATGTAACGCCAGCATCCCAAAGCTTAACTCCTTCCTACATTAGCTCTACAGCTAGGTGGGAAGCCCTGGCCTCTCCCTGAACCTTCGGCTTCTTTTCTGTGAAATAAGGGCATAACTGGGGGCATCCACCAGCTGTACCAGTGTGTGTGTGTGTAAAGGAGAGTTCAGTGTTTCTCAAGTTTTTGTTCATGCTCATTGCCCTAACTAACCTTTATATGGGCCGTTTGTTCCTCCTATAAATTTATACACTACAGAGAGACCATGTATCAGAAATGCTAAGATATTTTTGCTTTCCAGGTTACAGTGTTTGTCCCATGTAGGAATGCACTTTTACGATGATTTATTCCCAGTCACGGCCAGCAGAATTACCCATAAAATGGACACTAAAGCCGTCAGGAGGGGCTTGCTGGCTCCTGCTTTCTGAGGAACTCAGAGTCACGTTAGAATCACATCCTGACTCAGCCAGCAGGGCAGCCAGGGTCCCATGCGCTGTCCCTGGTTTGAACACGAGTCTCAACTAGAAGGTCACTATGGCTTGGCCAGGTGTTCCCTCCGCAGTGAGGCAGCCCAGTGTGCTCAGCGCCCTGTTAGAGGGAAGCCCCCAGCTAGCACCTCTCAGCAGCATCAGTGGATTTTCCCGCATTACTGCTGCGATTCTGTGGCTGGCAGAGCCCTCAGGCCAAGGAGCAGAGCTGGATATGAGGGTCTGTGGGCAGGGTGTGTCTCAGAGGAGCCTGAATCTCTTCCCCCCTCCACTGTAGACTGTTGCCATGGCTCCCACCCTGCTGGCTTAATTTCCTTTGTTGTGATGAGATGGTGCAGTCTAGCTGGAGACCCCAGAGTGACGCAGTGACTCCTCCACTTATCATCCTGACAGTTGCCTGCCTCTTCTCTGGGGTGGGGATTTAGGGGCTTGGAGACCTAATCTCTCCCTTCTGCATCTTAGTTTCTGCAGGATGCACAGCTCTCCTCCTTCTCTGTTGATATCCCTGGGATTCTTTGTTTGCATATGTCTATCTTGCCAAAGGGTGTAATCACGCCGGAGACTCCAAACCCTTTGTGAGCTGAGGAGGGGCCTGGATTCCTGACAAGTGACAAGTCACGTGTGCCTGCTCCCTAGTGAGACCCTCTGGCATCATGCTCATGTGTTCTCCTTCTTCTCTGACAAGGATCCCTTTGCTGTGATGGTTGATGGTTGTGTGGAGGCTGAAGCTCCTGCAGAGCCCCCTTTCCCCTGCTTCTGCACGCTTGGGGCTCCTTCTCTGTGCCTAGTCCCACACCCTCCTGGTTCATCTGTTCAGCCATATCCAAGGTGGCAGGGCTTCTCCAGTAGACAAGCTGCTGAAAGTGACTGCTGTGCTTCGCTGTGGCCAGGGCTGGCAAGGGCTGCCAGCGGATCAGCCTCTGGGTTCACCTGCTGCGGTGTACTTGATGTGTGCTCACTCTAGTGGGGTGAGGGGAAGCCAGATATTCTCCAGCTCTGCCAGAGGGGATCCCTGGCTGGGCTTTCCTGGGCTTCCCCCCGCCCTTCTCCACTCCCCAGTGCAGGGGAGAAAGCTCCGCTCCTGCAGATGCTGCAAGTCCAGAGCCAGGGCTGACTGCTTCTCGCTTCTGCATGGTTAACTCCTCCTTGGTGTGTGGGGATGATGGTGAGAGAGCTCCCATCCCAAGGGGCTGTTGTGAGATGGAAATTAAACACTACAGCGTACGCTAGGCTTCCCACCAGGCTACAGGCAGTCCGCAGCACACGCTCTTATCATTAACAATTCTGATTTTGCATCGTGAGACCTCAGCCCTGCAGTCCGTGGTGGGGGTGGGGATAGGGGCTTCTGCAGGCTGCATCACTGGTATGAATAATTCATGCATCTCTAGCCTCCTGCGCCCTCCCCGAGCAGCTCCTGGCAAGCACTGCCATGAATTCATTTGTCACGGGTGGGCGTGTGCGCTGGGCGCGAGCAGATGGGATTCCCCAGTCACGTGCTGCTGCAGACGGCCTGACTCACAGCGGCGCGGAGGAAGCCCCGCTCCTTGGAGGAGCAGGAACCTCCGCTTCTGAAAATGGATGTGCTGCATCTGCTGTCGTGCCATATGGGGCGAAAGCTTTGTTCTTCCTGGAGAAAGAAGGGGGTATTTTCCATCCGCTGCCATGTCCTTGGCAACGCCTGACAACTTTTTTTTTTTAACCCTTGGTGGCACACCCAGCTCCTGTTCTTTTCATTCTATGCCTTCTGAGTTTCAGGGCTTGTGCTGGGTGTGGGTGATCAGGGCTACATGGAGATCCGCACAAACTCAGGGAAACTCGGAGGCCTTGCTGACACAGGTCAGGTATTCATAGGATTCCTGCCTGATGAATAAAAATACAGCTCTTGGTGGAAGGCTACTTCATGCAGCCAAGGAATGTTGGGGAAGGCTTCCTGGAGGAGTTGATAATGAAGCTGAAGTTTGAAGGAAGATGTTAAGGAGCATAGCATAGTGTTTTCAAAAAATGCTAGAGACGAAGGGCTGATGTATGTGGAGGCCAGAGCTGGACCGTGGAGGCCTTGCTTAGCTGGTGCATGCTCTAGAGTGGGAGATGGTGGAGGGTGGTGGGCAGAGAGGGGAACATAGTGTCCCTTGTCTTGGGGCTCCCATCAATGGGTTCCAGAAATGTAAATTGGAAACTGGGAGACAAGTGTGCATTCATACATTGACCCACATAGTTTCTGACTTGTGAACCTGGTGTGTGCTGCCAGGTGAGCTGTTAGGGAGGGGAGTGGCCACACTGTCAGGCTGGATGTGGCTACCAGGGAGGTCTGGAATGCCTCTGCAGCCAGCATCATTGTGCTAGGATTCTTCCCTGCTGATAGGAACCACAGCAAGGCCCTCACAGCTGAGACCCCTCTGAGACATTGCATGTGGCTCCAGATGTGCAGCTGAACAGTGAGTGACAGCCCTGCCCCTTCAGTCTAGGCATCGGGACTGGACCACACAGCAATGCGGAGCTCGGTGGTTGAATAATAGCTCCTCGCTTGCTGTGTGGAGTCAGCCAGCCCCATGGGATACTGCTGTGCCCCTGGATCTGGAGCCAGCATCCACCCTCCAGGTATCTCTGAATGGTCCCCTCACTAGGTCTGAGGTTTTTTTCTCACCCCAAAGATGATAAATTCACCAACTGCCATGGGATTGCTCTTGAAGGAATCCTCCCTCTTGTTTTCATTTGCTGGAGTGGAATCCTTCACCCATTGGGATATATGGTCCGCTTAGCCTCTCAATCTAGTTCTCACCTGCTAGTGGTGGAATCCTTTGCATATTGATGATGGTGGGCTTGGGCCTCACACCTGGCTTCCAGCCGTTTCTGCACACACAGTTGTCCTGGCACCTGCTTCTGGAAGTGACTGCATCTGCAACATCAGCATCACCTACAGTATTGTAGCAGTGGGACATCTTGGACCCACCCCGGATCTGATGAGCCAGAAGCTGCTGGAACCAGATGCCCAGGTGTTTGGCATATGCAGTGAGGTCAGAGCCTTGTGCCTCCCCTTGAGATGTGGGGGCGGGTGGCAGCTGTTGTGTGAGGGCTTGGCTGAAACCGAGGCATAAAGTTCTCCTTTGCCATCTGTCACACGGTCTGTAAATTAGCTCCCAAAATATCTCTCCCATGTTACCATGTAATGACATGACCTTGGCTTTTGGGATCTCAGTGTATCCCAAATTTTTGTTACAAAAATGCGGTTCTGAATGTCTCCAGGCCTGTAGATAAAGACATCCTGTTAAACCTCTCCAGTTATTTTTTTTAGTTATTATTTTCAGCTAATACTAAAAATCGTATGCATTTATTGGGTACCATGCAATATTGTGATGCACATATGCATTGTGCAACATCCACTGCAGCTTACACATAACCATCTGCTCAAATGTTAGCATCTCTTTTAGATAAAAAAAAATTCACAATCTTCTTGAACTCTTTGGAAAACAATGCATATATATTGTTCAAGTCTATCTGTTTCTGTAGTTCCTTGCTATGCGTGTCATGCTTGCACAGGAGCCATGCTAATCTTCTCTGTATCGTTCCAATTTTAGTATATGTACTGCCAAAGCGAGCACAGTTCCTTGCTATGCAACTTATCCCATTTAGTTATAACTTGGAACTGTGAGTGAACCCCTTCTCATCACTCGCCCCTTCTCACACTCCCTCCCTGTCCCAGATCTCTTAAGGAGCTATCTGCTCTCTGGCAGTCATGGTCTACTTGCTGGGTGCCAGGAGCCCTTGCACTGTCTCACTTGTGCTCCCAGGACCATGTCCTCTCTAAGTGGATGGGCTAGCTGCTTCCATCTAGTGACAGCAGCAGCAAAGTTCCTTTTACTTCTGTGTCCTGCTTTTCGGGAAGCTCAGGGATTATCTTGTTCTAGATTCCTGGTCTAGCTCCTCCTTCCTAGTAATTTATTCTCTTTACTTTTTAAAAATCTTCAGTTCCATTTTTGCTATGTTTTTTTTAACATGCCTTCTGCCCCTTCCAAATTGGTAGGAGCCGAAAAAAGTTTTGAGTCCTTACTTTAAAATGAGACCTTATAGTAATCGGCCACCATAGCACGTGTGTGAATTTGTCCCACGAAAATTCCATTCACTCACAACTTCTGGAATTGATCTGTGGAAGCTAAGGGCAGCTGTGGTGGTGACTGGGTTTGCCCAGGAAGATCAGGTGAGCCTGATTTCACTGTATCTGTCCCAGTGTCTTCTCATTTTACTAGATGGCCTTTAGAGTATTGAAACCCAGTGGTGAACTGGATGAGGTATTCATTGTTTCACTGTTTCCTGATCACCTTTCATGTTTTCAGCATTGAGCTATGCAGGTAAAAATGAGGAGTGGTCTCGTTCCTCCCAAGGAGCTTATGGCTCTGCAACATTCCGCCTCACTGGATTCTGATGCAGAAGAGCTAAGCGAGGAGGCACACAGCTCAGTGTGGAACTGGTGAGGTTGAATCTGTCTTCAGAGCAGGGGACTGCACAGAGTTGAAGGATCCAGAACAGGATGTTAGTGGATGTTTATGGATGGGATGGACAGGAGATGGGGCTAGAGGAAATCAGGGTCCACTCCCTGCAGGCCAGCCAGACTTAGCTTTGCCATGTAGTAGAGCCAGGAGTAGTCATGGCCTTGGAAATGCTTGCCCACTCATCAATAGACATGTTCTCTGCTTTGTCTTCCAGCACAGAAGTCAAGGTTTCAGGCAGGTCTGCTGCTCGTCTGAGGCCCAGGGTCCTCCTCCAGGATCCCTGGCTGCTGGCAGAATGCTGTTCCCAGCCGTTAGGGGATGAAGGTTCTGCTCTCATGCTGGTTGGCAGCTGGAGATGGCTCCCAGTTCTGAGGTGCCAGGGATCACTTGTTGCCATATAGTATGAGCCCTCTTCCCTTTGACTTTCTGATTATTCTTAAGGTCTCACTGGGTTAGGTCAGGCTGACCCATGGTAACCTCCCTTTTGATTAAGTCTGGGTTGGCCAGGACCTTTATGATATCTGGACAAGCCCTTCTGCCAGGCCGAGTTAGGTGACCCTGCATTCTGCTGGCTCTCAGGCGGGCACTATGCAGATGTGCTCTGTGGAGATGGGACTCTTAGAACCGTCATATGTAAGTGTGCCTACCACAGGTCCCATTTAATTCATCTTCACATGATCTGGGCCCGACACAGGATCCAGGGCCAGCTACCGGCACTGTTGAAGGCTGATGAGACATTTGTAGGACAAGAGCAAGGACGGTAAGGACCCTAATGCCCCCAGAAATGCCCCTCTTAAGTGGTGGAAGTAGGAGATGGAAATTCACTGCAGCAGCCTTTGGCAAGCTGGCACGAGACCTTGTGGAATCTTGGAAGTGTCTCCAAGGAGTCATATGCCAAAGTTTTCTAGGGAAAATTTTGAGAAACTTATTTTGGGTCATGTGCTTGAGAACTAGGCTGCTGAATTTAGCCCATAATCAGGGAAGAAAAAAAAGGATCAGATGCTACCCAGACTGCACAATACTTTTGCTATTCCCTTGATTTTATTGCTTTATAGTTAATTAGGTGGATGGGAGGAGAGATGGAGTAAGTGAATGGGTCCATTATTACGATGTTATTTACTCATGCATATCTTAAGCTTCCTACCATCAAGTTATGTTAGCCACTAATACTGAAACTCCCTCAACATCCCATAGTGGATCCTGGGCAGTCAGCCTGGGTGTACTCTTCTGCACAGAGTTTCTGAAAATAGACTGTTATCACTTCCTCATGTGGGGACCATGGAGAGACAGTTCTGCATGTGCTGCTGTGGGGAGGTGCCAGGCAGATGTCTTTGTTACCACCTTGCCAGGTCATCAAGGCCCACAACAGCTTGAGAACCACTGGCTGCCACAGGTGCAGACAGCAGCACACCCACCTTGCATGGTGGGAGAAAGGCATGGGGATAGACATGGAGCCATGTCCCTGAGAAGAAAAGGGAGAAGAGAGGCTATCTGCGAGCTAGACGTGCTGGACTGCCTGCATTCTGGCATGGAAGTGAAGCCTGCTCTTAGTTGAAAAACTTGCAGCACACGTCTGTCTGTTCCAAATCCAGTTGAACCTGGCTGAGTCCAGTTTAGCCTGGCTCCAAGCCCTCTCTTTCCAGGGAGGGGACCAAAGCCAGTCCTTTTGTTCTGTGAGTGGCTCCTCCTCTCCATCAGAGATGGCATCAGCACCTGAGTTTTCAGGGAGGATCATTGGTTACCTCTGAACAATCCTGCCAGAAGGAGGCCCTTACTCCATCTGAGGGCCTTGGCTCTGCTGGGCCCACCAAGCCCAGAATGGACTCCTTGCTGTACTGATGTCACCTCCTGGGGTTCTGAAGTTCCACAGAATATGCATCACTGCCGTCCCCTCCTTGTCCACACCTGCCTGTCTGCAGCAGCTGCAGTGACATTGGCGGCTTGTTTGACAACTTGTATGGGAAGCAAATATGCTGAGCCTTGCAGCGTGGGGGCTGGCTGCACTCATAAAAGCACCATGTGGAAAGAGCTAGTGTCCCCTGTGTGATTGGTGGGCAGTAATAGTGTGTTGTATTCAGGAGTTTGGCTGCAAGGGTAGTTTTTGGCTGCTCTTGCCATACAGAGGGCAAAGGAGGGAAGTCTGATACTGCATGAGATGAGTATATTAATTTACTCCATTCTAGCAGGCATTTCACTATACACATGTCTTAGGATATCAGACTATGCAGTTTGAATAGCCACACTTTATTATTTAAAAAGAGGGAGAAGAGAAATAACTTCACTTTTTATTTCTCCCTTATTTGTTAATATCATTAAATTACCTTCCTATAGTTTAAGGTGCCCTGCTTCTCTCGTTACATATCCCCTTTTCAACTTTTAGCCGTAGTTGAGAATATGTAGCTTGTATATTCAACTGTAAGGTCTATTCCTTCTCATTCCTGTCCCTGACATGTTGCTGAGAATGATTCTTTATTTTTCCATTTTTATCTAAAAGGCAGAGCCATAGAGATACACAGAGGGATCTTTCAACTTGTGGTTCACTTCCCAAATATCTGCTACAGCCATGGTTGGGCCAGGTTGCAACCAGGAGACCAGCATTCCATTTGGGTCTCCCACCTAAGTGGCAAGAACCCAGTTCCTTGAGGCATTAGCTGCTGCCTTTCAGGGAGTACCTTAATGCACCAGATGGGAGGCAGACAGGAGAGTGAAACTCCGCTCTCTGACCGAAGATGGAGGCATCTTAGCTGTTGAGCCAAATATCTGCCTTGGTTGATGTTTTTTTGCTTATTGGTGTCATAGGACTGGGGAAGCACGGCGGCTTTGTACTGCTGGTGTGTATAGCTGTGTGTGTGTGTGTGTGTGTGTGTGTGTGTGTGTGTGTGTGTGTGTACATGTGGACGTGTGCTGGATGTGTGAGATTTAGAATGGAGCTGTAGAAGGGATGAGATGAAAAAGTAGGCAAGGAGAGATTTCTGTGGCCACAAAAGGGTGTCAGTGTGTTCCCCCTTGTTCACCCCTGAGCAGAGAAAGCCTTTGAAGCACAGCTGCTAGTCGTGTGCAGCCCCAGCTGCTGGGACAGCGAAGGTCTCCTGTGTGGGCTTGGCCGTAGTTGTATCCCCAAGTTCCCAGCCCCTCTGCCACCTTCAATCTTTCCATCCCGAGCTCCACTTGATCCAGCAAGGAAAGCATTAACACTGGACCTTCCCCCAGCCCCAATGCCACCATCTGTTCTGAGGTCTCAGTTTTCAGGCAATACATGGGGTTACATGTTTTAAAAAGGTGTTCTTTCTTAGACAGAATAGTTTCATTCTCATCATAGCCTGGTACAAGCCTTGTACAACCTGACAGTATTACTCTGTCAGCACATGATGAAGCTGTACGCAGAGGAATGGAATTGTCCCCCCGCCCCCACATGTCTACCAACCTGGGGCATCTCTGCCTGGCATGTTGGCTCCCTGCTGTTAGTCATGGCTGTCTGGCAGATACGATACGGATATTTGCAGATACGATTCAGCAGAAGCCATTCTGTCTCGGGGTAGGAGCCACCCGTTCAGCACAGTCTCTGCCATGTGCCTCTCTGGAATTCCCTCCCCAACTTCCACACCTTGTCCTCTGGGTCTAGCTCCAGGATCCAGGGTAGCCCAGAGTAGCCATTGACCCTGCTCTGATTTGAGGGAGCCCGGGGGTCCGTAGGATACCCAGTGGATGTTGGTAACTGTTTAAGACAAGACCTCTTTTAGAAATTTTCTTACCCAGTTTCCGTTACTATTATCTTGTGTTAGTATGGCACTTGGTTACCACTGATGACAGCTGCAGTTCACAGATTGTATTATAACTCACCCTTGGTGTTTATATGCTTAGTTCTTTGAGCTGTAGTATATACATAAAGTCCTGTGTATGCTACTACAGTTCAGCACAGAGTTTCCTTGCCTGAAAACCCCCAGTGTTCTACCTGTTAAAGTAATTTTGAAATAGCACCCAAGTCTTTATATGGAGCTGAGGAAGACATTTGCAAACAACCCATTAGATAATTTGGGCTGTTCTGGAGAAATAGACAAAAGCCCATTGCCCATAGCAACAGTTTTCACTGCTACATTTCACTAAGATAAGGGCGAGATGGACAGGTTATCCCATCCTGGGTGACCCTCGCACACGTCCTTTGTCCTCCCCACAAATATGCACACAACCTCAGGCAGTTTGAGATGAAGTGAGCTCCACGGTGTTTCAAAGCTGATCTTGTCTGGTTGCCATCCTATATTAACATGCCTGCTTCTGTCCTGAGGATCTCACAAAGGTGGCAACAGACACAAGCACCTCCTTCCCCATGGATTTGCCTTGGTTTTCCTAGTTGATGGACGCCTTCGGCCAGCCCCCTTGCTCAGAACGATGCAGTGTGTTGATAGCTTCAGAATCTGGACTCCCCAACCTCACTTTTGTTACTGTGTCCCATTGGCCAAATCCAAATATTGTCTTTCCATGTTTTTTGAGGGTGACGAGATGACAGGGGGACAGCCTTTCATAGCTTCTTAGTGCCGAATAGCATTTGTTTCAGTTAGTCATATTTTGTTCTACTCAGTTCATGTTATTGCTGTTCTTCATAGTATTGGAACTAAAAGAGACCCAGGACACTCATGAGTAGGCACTTCTGTGTTCTTGAAAGACATCCTCTGGGAGAATTGTCTTTGGTTGGTCCTTTCACTCACATTCATGGCTCCGTGTTTAAGGTCTCGGCCCTGGCTTCTGCTCCTAGCAGTTACTGAGACTGATGTTTATAGGTGGATTCACCCTGGCAGAACTGCCCTAGAGGCCTCCCCACATTAATGTATGCCTTTCTCCAACCTTCTTGGCTTTAGTTTCATGGGCTGAGAGTTCTTGACCACTGGCTGTAGCCTCTGCTCCAGCTGGAGAATGGATGGAGTGCTGGGATAGGTTGTTACCTTAGATGGGATCATTATGGACTGAGGTAAAGTTGACCTTCCTTTCAAGGTCATACGAAGGGCAGTTGAGACGGTATAGAGAGAAAGAAAACATATCACAATAAATGCCACCGTTTTCCAGGCATGGAAAGGCTCTGGAAACAAGCATAGCTCTTGTTGTTCTCTGTAGAGGTTTACTATTTTTACATGACCAGTATTTACGAACTCACTTCACCACCAACCTCTGCTCTGCAGTTGCTTTCCTCACAGGAATAAGCAGGAGAGGATATTCTTCCAGACAGCACATCTGCTGCCTCTTTCTATGCAGCTGGGCTTCTTCGGCAACCACAGCCAGTCTGTGTGGGGACTGCTCTGCAGAAACCCATGGTGGTGTCACCAAAGGCTTGGAGTTTTCTCCATGCTCATGCTGACCAATGGTATGCAAGCTCTTTCCTTGTCTTAAGTCACTTGTAGATGTTGAGAGTCAGTTGTTCAGAGTTGACTAGATGTCTCTTCCAGATATATACAAACACAAAGTAAATGGAAATACAGATGTAGGTATAAAGTGGGCTTGGTTAAATGAGCCATGAACTAAGTTCTGTGTCAGGTAATGTTTGAGATAGATGGGATTTGAGCTATGTTTTGGCTCATTGCCATCATTTTGCAAAGGAGGTAGACTCTATAGAAGCAGAACCAATTGGATACTGGAACCACAAGTGAGTGAAATGGTGAATTACTCTTATGGGATTGTCTCTCACCCTGGACAAGCTAGCTCTGCCTAGGTAGGTGTCATTGCTTTCAGTAATCGTTCCTTAACAGTCAAGATGGGCTTTCCTGCTCCTGCCCTTTCCTTAACATTTATCCTTTCCTTTCTGTCTTTGCTTATGTGCTTGTTCCTCCAGCAGACTAGAAACCTACAATGGATAGACCCATGTCTACTATTTTATCTTCAGCAGTGTCTGGCACGTATTCTGTGTTGTAAGTTACTTTTGCAAGGGCATGAGCAAAGAATGGTTGGTTGAAGCAAATATAATTGATCAGAAGATATCCAAAGGGAAATTTAATTTTTTTTGTCCCAAGAAGCCCCAAGAAAGATGAAAGACAATTATGTTGTCAGCCCTGACAACTCACTGTGGAAAATAATTGGAAAGAACAAAAACAAAATAGAATCGGGAGCTAAATAACATGTTACCTTTGTATGATCCCTAACTTGGATATTTAGTGATTTTCCTTATCAGGTGCTCATTGAACAGCTATTAAATGCTGGGCTGGGAACTCAATATAAGACATTCAAGAGAACGCCCTGCCTTCAAATTTAGTGGAAGGAAATCAGCTGACCTAAGAAGCATGAAAGAAAATAAAGCAAGATTATGGATGCTGGGCAGATGTTTCAGACAGGAAAGTTAGGGCAAGCTTTTTCAAGGTGGTGTGATTTGGGCCACATCTTCCAGTGGGAATCACCTATTACAGGTAGAACAGTACAGGAGGGACTTGTCTTGCTGGAGGAGGAACTCATTATAGAGCCGTGGGCTAGGGGATCAAGTGGCAGAGCAGGTTGGTGATGTAGAATAAAACCAGAGAGCCTTGTGGCCATGCAGGGCCTTGGGACTTGCCCAAAGTACAGCAGGATGTATGGGAGGGATTAACTTGCTGTTTCTCTCCTGTGAGTTTCTCAGCCCCAAGTATTGTGGGCCTAGAGCTTTGTGAAGGATGTTTAAGTTGGATAAAAGTAGAACCTGCGTACCCCTAAGAAGGTAGCGTTGACCATGAACATTTATGGAGTGCATATTCTGTAGTAGCTGACCTAACACTACCATCAGCTTTTATTGATGTCTTCTATTAGAGTTTCTAGTTAGCAGGTGCAAGAACTCAGGAGCAGGTAGGCTGCTTGCCCAGGACACACTTCCAGGTTTTGAAAGACTTCATGAAGGTTTGCCTGCCAAGCCCATGCTCCTCACCACCCACATAGGAAGCACATGGATCTATACACTGGATGAGAGCAAAGTGGAAAGTGCATGCTTCAGATTAGCCTTGACATTTGGAGGACGGAGAAGGCTACAGACAAGGCAGAGTTCTTTTCAGTGGCTCTCTCTGCACCCCCAGCTCAGGTCCTGGTCCCTTCTCCCAGGGCACCATATGTGCTTCTCACCGTCAAGCCAGAATTATAGCCTCCATTTGTCTCATGTCTAGGGCTGTGCCCACAGCTCCCTTGGATGCCTTCCTGGCTGTTCACCCCCTAAAGGGGGGCTCCATACACAGCAGGGCCCTGGACAGTCTTCCTGCTGTTCCTCCCTCATCTCAGCCTTCAGTCATATCATGTACCCAGCATGATTTGGGGCAAATGTCAGGATACACAGTAGGTGGCTCCTCTGTGATGGATCCAGCGGGTGGATACAACCTGGCTGCTCTCCTGTCCTGCTGCCTCTGGGCCAATGTGATCTCCTAGGTCCTTGTTCACTGACATCCTAAACATGCTGGGATGGTGAGGGGCTGAGACTCCAGGAGCTCAGGGGCCATCCTGGAGTCCGAACTTGACTCTGCAGGTCTGAGAAGCTTTGGCGGGGGAGGGAATTTGTAGGAGTGACAGAAGTTGACTGAGTTTACTAGACTCACTCTGGGTCCTATTGAGTATTAATTGTAGAAGGAATAGGCAGGGCATCTGTTCTCAGAAGCCTTTAAATTAGTTAGAATTGGCTGGTCAGAAGAGTCAAGGTCAGGGGCAACTGGTAGATTGTTGCTTCCCAGGGCTGGAAATCGGATGCCTGCTTTTATGGTGATAGGCATTTGACCTAGAGGCTAAGATGCCCAAATGTCACATCAGAGTACTTGTGTTCAATTTCCAACTCCAACTGCTGCATCCAGTCTTACTAATGCTGGCCACAGCTCAGGTAATGGAGTCCTCACCACTAGCATGAGAATCTTGGGTTGGGTTCTTGGTGGACCTTGGATCAGCTGAGCCCCAGTCATGGTAAATATTTAGGGACTGAACAAAATGACTGCTTCACTCTGTACCTCTTTGTGCCCAATGAAAACATCAAAAGACCATCCAGAAAGCTCATTCATGTGACCAAGCAGACTGAGTTTGATGCCAGATCACAGTGATGTGTGGCAGATGAGACTGAAATTTAGAACCTGTATCAATGTCAAATGGCTGGCAAAGAGGATGGGCATTTGGCCCCTAGAGCCAGCTGAGATATCCCAATGCTGACTCCTCACTGTGTAGAGGAACAGACAGTTGGGTGATGCTGTGTCATGCCAATCACACAGTCTCTGATGTGTGGTGCTGCAACTTCCAATGTTTTGAATTTGTGCTGCAGTGGAAGGCATATTAAACATTTTGGGCTTTCATCTTTTGCCACTGGAAATATAGGATACCACCCTTTCTGTGCTGCAGGGTGGCAGCTGTGAGCAGCTTGCACTCAGCCCCATGGCCCCCACAGGTGACAAGGGATGGTGTTGAGGAATCTTGCACACAGACCTGACTGTGAAGTTCTTTCAGTAACCAAGGATGGACAGGAAAGTCCGAGTTTATGGTCTCCAGTATTTTGTTAGTGGGGGACAGGGGACAAGGGGCAGGTATATAATTATCTACATGGTATGAATCATTGAAGCACTGTTTATAGCTATATACCAAATGATGTGACATCTACATGGTTCTTACAGCCTTTCCATGTATTAACTCCCACAGACAGGAGAGAGCATATGATGCTTTTCCTTCTGGGCTTGGCTTATTTCACTTTTCATAATCTCCAGTTCCATCATTCCTCATTATGGTTGAGTAGTATTCCATCATGTGTACATAGGCCACATTTTTTATCCATTCATCTGTAGTTGAACATCTAGGTTGCCTACATATCTTTATTATTGTGAACTGGGCTGCTGTAAACATGGAGGTACAAATAGCTCTTTGCTTTTCTGATTTCATTTCCTTTGGCTGTATTCCCAGGATAGCTGGATCATATGGCCAGTCTATTTTTAGCTCTGAGAAAACTCCATACTGTTTTCCATAATGGCTCTACCCACCAACAGTGTGTTAGGGCACCCTTTGTATTTGGTATTTTTTGGTTTGGGGGGTAATAACCAGAGAGAGTGCCTAGTATTTTGGATCATATAAAGAATTACTGAAATTTTAAGCTTTATTTGGGGAAGGGGTGCCATTTCATTCCTTCTCTTTTCTTGTCACTGTATCTCTCAGATATGAGTCCTGAAAGTCGGGACAGCAGGAGCAGGAGGGATCAGAGGAAGTCACCAGGAGGAAGTGGGGGGACACCAGGTGCATGGGGAGCACACCCTGCAGAGGAGCAGGCAGCTGCTTTCTTGCCTTCCACTGTAATTGCTTCCTACAAGATCCCAAGCACTACAAGGAAAAACAGCTCCCCCTCCACTTCCTGCCCATAGCGGACTGTGCCGCTGCTCAGGGTGCAAGAACTGCTTTTGACCACCAATAGTTTTGCTTACTGTGAAGTTGTTAATGGAAATCGGCAAAGCAAGGTGATTACACTTCTCACAGAGACTATCTTATGAATAACGTCTCAGTCACTGGTGCATCCTATGACATGGCTGTGGATTCCAGCACCTCTGAGGACTCTTCCCATGGTGTGGACAGATGTCTGAGGGCACCTTAGTCAATGGACTTCTAAGATGACCCTGTTCAAGGGCAGCTGACCCCTGGCTGCCCTGAGCCTGTTGGGTGAGTGCTGTCTTGGCAGCATCTCTGTTTGCAGGGTATCTGCCGCTTGGACTCCCTAGTGTAGCTGAAGCTGTCTGGAGGCTGCTGTCTGAAGTCCAGCCTCCGCCTTGTTGTGTTAGGTGCTGGCAACTCCTGGGGTTCTAAGGAAGTCTGTTCTGTCTGCCAGACTTGCTGTGTCATTGTTTGCTTCCTTCCTTCTGCCCCTCACTCTGGCTTCTCTCTTGTACTTCTCTAATTCCTTTGTATCTCCAGCATCAACCAAGCTCTGCCTACTTCTTCTATTTATACAACTCTAGAAAAAAAAATAAAATGACATTCTAGTAGTGCAAAAGGCTTATGCAAGTAACCTTTAGTTAAATGTTGAGTTCTGGGGGCACCTCAAAGAAGTTCTGGCATTTAAGGTTTTTTGTTAGGCAGAGAATGGTACTTAAATGATTTAGAGGAGGTTGGTGTTGCGGCCAGGTGAAGGTCCTGGATGTTGCAGCCACTTTGGGAGTGAAGCAGCAAATTGAAGACCTGTCTGTCACTCCCTCTCTAACTCCTTCAAGTAAATAAGTAAATAAATAAACCTTGAAGAATTTAGACAATGTGAATGATGAGAGAATCATCTTAGAAAAGGTCATCAAACATTTAAAATCTGCCTTAAGTTGATTTCTTTCCATTTTGTTTGATTCTAAGACTTTAGAAAAAAATGCTAAAAACCAAACCAAAAGCCTCTGGACTTTGAGGACTCTGTATCACTCAGAGAAATCACTCACTTACTCGTTAGGTCCTGACGGAGTCCAAGAGCCCATGGCGCCTGTGTTTTAGTGCAGCAGGTGCTGATGGTACACATCTGTGCCTACTTTAGAGAAAAGATGTGACTTCTCTAGAAACTTGTTAGTTTTCTAAATTGTGTTTCTCTTGAGCTGTGATTCTTCGTGTTTGCTTCCAGCGCCATCTGTGTTCCCTGTTAGCCCTGTGTAACCGCCCAAACACACAAACAACCCGAGGATGCTTTTGCACAGCGCTGAATGTAGGATTTACCTCTTTTTAAAAAAACATTAGGCATAGTTTTCCTTAAAAAAAAAAGCCAGGACTGTAGATACAGTTAGGCAGATGGATGAGTGGTTGGCATGTAACGCTGTGTAGAACAAAAAGACCATTCTGGATCTTGGGGGGAAATGAGAATAATTTGGAGAGCTTCTGTACACCTTTAATCAAGTTACTTAACTTTTTAGGGAGTTGTTCTTTTAAACCTTAGATTCAATTTTTAAATATCTGGATAGATCTTTTCCTTTTTTTTGTTATTTTTATTTACCTTCATTTTATTAGAGGGTGAGAGCGAGATCATCTATCCATTGGCTCCCTCTCCAAATTCTGGCAACAACTGGAGCTGGACAAGACCGAATGCAGGAACCCTTGAACTCGGTCTGTGTCTTCCATTTGAGTAGCAGTCTCAAGTGCCTGAGACTGCTACCTCACAGAATGTGCACTTGCAGGAAGTTACAAGTAGGGTTGGGACTGGAACCCGGGCATCCAAAGCAGTGGCTTAACGGCTCATCAGTCACGCAGCCCAGGAATGGCCCCTCTGAGCTAGGTAGCATGAGCAAATTGGTTGTGGGAAGGACACACCAATAACAGCTGGAGTGTGTGTGGATGTCTCTCAGGCTTCCTTTCCTGAGTCCCCTCTTTGCATTCATTGGCTTATGTGACTCGCTCAGGCTCCACGGGACAATGTCTTCACCTGTTGTCACTTGCCTAGGGAGGCAGAAGCCCTTCATAGTGTCCCCTGCAATTCTGTTGGTTCCAGGGCCCAGGAATCTTGGGTGTGTCTTAGAATTCTGTTGCCTGTAACTGTCCTCTGCTCCTTCGTGCACCCCATTGTGCTGGTATCTGGGCCTTCACACTTGCAAATGGTTGACAGCACTGGACCAGGTTTGAGACAGAGAAGGCACCTCCCTCCTGACAGTGCATGGGACCTCCTGTCAGGTTCTGTTCTTCCACAACAGATGTGGCTTGAGGAGCTCAAGTTTGGCCTTACATTTTTCTCTTCACAGTGGAAATTTTTCTTCCCTTAAAATTCAATTTCTGCAAAGATTGGCTCAAGGTTGCCTAATCTCACTTCTCTGTGTGGGTAGTGACTAGAGAATTGATTTCCATGGAAACCGGACCCAGAGATCCAAATGTTTGTTTTCTGCTCTGTAAAATGGGGCAAATAGTGGGCCATTTTGAAGATTGAAGGTGATGGCTTATGTCAAACCCCAAGCGGGCTGCTTGAGTCAGAAATGAAAGGTGTGTTCCCAGGACCCCTCTTGCACCGTCTCATTCAGACCTCACAATCCTAGGCACAGGTTCGGAGGTTAGCTTGTTCTAGCGAGGGAATTAAACTCAGAGAAAGAGGGAGTAATACTCCTTATTCCTTTAAAGATTTATTTTTATTATTTTTTCATTGGAAAGGCAGATATACAGAGAGGAGAGACAGAGAGGAAGATCTTCCGTCCGATGATTCACTCCCCAAGTGAGCGCAACGGGCCGATACTATGCCGATCCGAAGCCAGGAGCCTCTTCTGGGTCTCCCACGCGGGTGCAGGTTCCCAAAGCTTTGGGCCGTCCTCTGCTGCTTTCCCAGGCCACAGGCAGGGAGCTGGAAGGGAAGCGGGGCTGCCGGGATTAGAACCGGCGCCCATATGGGATCCCCGGCGGCAAGGTGAGGACCTTTAACCACTTGCGCCACCGCGCCGGGCCCAATACTCCTTATTCCTTACAGCTCTTAGTAGGAGAGCTGGAATTGAATTTTTAAAAAGATGTTTGTTTATACAAAGGGTAGTTGGAGAGAAAACGAGAGTGAGTTTCATCTGCTGATTGACTCCCTAAATGGCTGTAATGCCAGGGTTAGGCCAAGGCAGAGCAACCAGGAACTTCAACTGAGTTTTCCATACGGGTGGCAGGGGCACAAGATGCATCATAGTCACGTTAGTGGAGAGCTGGATCAGAAGTGGAATAGCTAGGACTCAAACCAGTGCTTATACAAAATACTGGTGTCTCAGACATCAGCAACAGCCCCTAGATCTGAGATTGAATTTGTATCTATTACCCATGGCCTGTGTCACTGCTAGACATCCCTTTTTTCACATGCAGAATACACTTCAAGGCTTTGGTGACCCCTGTGTTGCTCACAAACCTTCAAGCCCAACAGGACGTGCCTAGTATCTGCAGGCATGTTTTGAGAAGATCTAACAGCAGCAGCTTCAAGAAAAACCCAAATGTACCACAGAAGCTCCACAGAACACCAAGGGTTGCTACTGTCTGATTCAAACTTCCCCAATTCAGGCGTTTTGCGTTTTGTTTAATGCAGTGGAAGTACCCTGATTTTGGGTACATTCTTTGGTGAGTTTTACAATGGACTGTCATATGGAATAGACATGGCATATGGGAGAGGGCACCATTTGGATTTGAACTGCATGGTGTGAAGTCAAATGCCAAGTCCTCTCTGTACTATTGTATTAGGCCCCCGATTATTTGATCAGGGCCTGGTGTGGATGTAGAGTTATAGGAAGAGCTGCAGGGACTTCTGAATGCAACCACTCACGAAGCAACTGTTATTACTTCCCTCCTATCTGTTCTGTATGAGTAAGTGACACTAAAGCTGACCAATAAGTTAGGTTAAGTTGCTAGGACGACAGGCCCCAATGCAAAGGCCCTGGAGTGGAAATATATTCAGCAAAGAAGCTAAAGTAGCTGGGATAGAATTTGGAAGAGGGTGTGCAGTAACAGTGGTAATCAGATACATAGTGGGCCATGAACAGGAGCCAGATATCACAGCCTACATGGGGAATTCTCCACTGTAAAGTTTTAAGCCAAGGTATAGAAAAAAATGAGCTCCACAGGGTTTGGAGAAAAGTCAATATAATGGGCTGAAGAACCACGGTCCTCCTTGAAGAGTGAGTGATTCAGTATGGGTTAGAGGGATTAAATTGCAACAGATGTCTTCCTCCATAGAGGAAGCCAGATGCTAGAGGTCTTGCACAGATTCTACCAGAGGCTATTGGGAAACCCGTGTCCAAATGCACATACACCAGGTAAGCGCTTCTGCCTCAGTGGGTGTGGGCTTCCGTGCCGTAGACCTCGTGCTGTCCCATGTCCTTGTCAGAAGATATATTTGATGAAGCTTTGGACTAGATTTTTTTTTCTGGCTCAAGAAAGCACACTTTTCCCCTAACCACTCTGCTGGCACAGGGGCAAGTTTCTAAGATGGTGCCCTCCGCCCACCAGGCTCTGTGAGTGTCTGCCTCAGGTGCAGCTAGAAGTACTCACAAGACTAGTGGCTGCCTAGTACAGCTCTTGGTGTGGAAGACAGTGCCAGAGCCTGCCCAGAACTTGGGTGAGGAAGTGACTTGAGGGGTTTAGATCCAGGAGAAATGGGTGGCTGCTCGAAAGTCTCCTGCTGTGGGAAGATGGAGTGCGTTTGCTCTGCTCTGGTTGCTGTGGTCCCCTGGGAGAAGACTTCTAGGACTTATTGCGCTCTGTTTGCAGAGTGGTCAATCTGTTGGCTTTAGCTGAATGGGATCCTAAAATCCTTATGAGCTTATGTAGTGTGTTGCTTCCCATGCCATTTCCCCGTTAGGTTTGTCACTGTTGTTACCCAGCTGGCTGTGAAGATAGCAAGCACATTTTTAACCTGAGCACAATTTACATGCCAGGAACTATGTGTCCCTTTCCTTGGAACATCTAGAGGCAGTGGGAGAGCAACCATTATCATCCTGCTGTTTGACAGGTATGGACACTGAGGCTTGGAAAGGTTGTGCTCCTTGCTGCATGTCCCCCCAACCAGCAGAGTGCAGGGACATCTCCAGCTCCAGCCTTTTGATGCTTGGGGTTTGTGATTGTCAGAACAGTTGGGCCTCAGTGAGGGTCCAGCCTGGTTCCACTTAGGAAGCATCCCCTGCACAGTGTCTACAGAGCTGAGACTGGGGATCTGAGCTGTAGAAAATTAAACTCTAGAAAGCACATTCTGGGTGGAATAACCTCCACGCTGGTTTCTGAGTGATGCTGCTTACTGACCTTGCATTCACCTTGTCCAGTCCTCCAAGGCAGAGAGCCTTCGTGAGGCAGGAGCACCCTGGTCTGCCTGAGGCTGTGAAGATAGGATATTTCTTGATAATTATGGTTTTAAATGCCTGATAAATGCTTGCAATTACATTGGTCCCTTCCATTCATCAGATCTTATTAAAAATCGGTTGTGTGGCTGCTTTTTCCTCATCAAGATACCAGCCTTATGTTGGTCTTAAAACATCTTGAACAATGTCTTAAATGTCTTCAAATGTCTTTTCCCAGGTATAGAGACAGTGGTTCCTTTGAAGCCTGGCAGGTCAGTGTCATTACTGCACCCATTTTACAGAAAGAAATGGAGGCACAGAAAAGTGGCTGCAAAGGTCAGGAGACCCAGGGGCTGTTTTGAAGCTGGTGCACGCATGCCAAGGAGCTGGCGGCTGCCCTACATGTGTGACCCATGCATAGAACTCACCTGGCCAAGAGTCAGCTGAACCATACAAGGTTTAGGCCCAAAGGGGGGCATGGGAACACTGGCAGTGTCTGGAGCAGCTTTTCCCTGGAGTTGGTTTTTCAGTGGATGTTTTGGGAATGCTCAGCTTGTAACACCATCTTGGGGAGGGGCAGGGGGAGAAAGACACCAGGTAAGTTAAGGCTTTGGGTACACTGAATGTGATGGTGCAGCCTGAGCAGGAGGAACCCCCATCTTGGCCCACATCCTGTGCACTCCCCTCACCTTTGCTGTGAGAGTGTGGGCCTTGTGTTTCACAGGCAGGCACTATGACTCCTTGCTACTGTCTGCTTTAACTCCTGGTAATACCCCAAGCAAATGGACCTCCCATGCTTGCTGGCTAACAGTGTCACACCTTCTAGAGTCTGGTGTCCCTGATCTGGGGTGAAGTTCAGGCATCTGTATTTACTGCTCTGTTGGAATCAGGTTATTCATGAAGAAGCACCGGAAATACAAAGGGCATGTCTCTCTGCCAGAAGAGGCCTCCCCAGTTCTTAGGCACATGACCATCCTTGCCCTTTCTGTGCCCATATGGGTGCTGATTGGATTTCTGGCTGCTCCGCTTTCCACCCAAGTATCTGCTTATGTGCCTGGGAAAGCAGCAGGAGATGGCCCAAGTACTCGGGCCCCTGTACTCCTGTAGGAGCGCTCTATGAAGTTCATGACCCCTGGTTTTAGGCTGGCCTAACCTTGGCCATGGGACCATCTGAGGGGTGAATCAGCAGGTGGAACACATCTGTGTTCACCCATGGTGTAAATCTGCCTTTCAAATAAAATATTTTTTAAGGATTTGCCATGAACATTAACATTTTTCTTGTCAGTATAGGATTTTATGTCACTGGAATCATAACGAAGATGTTAAGAGGTTTCTGCTATGTGTGTTTTGGTATATATATATCCACCTGTTGGTGCAAGCTGTATCCTGGAACCACAGGTGCTGTAGTACATACCTCACCTGGAAGCACAAAATGTCTTTCTCCTGTTTCCAAAGGGAAGGGGCCAGTCCTTGCTGTCAAACTACATCAGCACTTGAGGATGGGGGACAGTCCTCTAATGACACCTTAGATACCCTGATTTATGGAGCACTGTTCCAATGATGTTACTTGAGTGGTTTTGATAGTTCTGAGATATCAGTAGCTTTGTTACAGCAGGGTTGAGAAAATCTTTCAAGGTTTCTTGGCTGACCAAGCCCACCTTAGTGCAGCCACAAGCACAGGGCATGTTGCAACACTGCACATGATGTCCTGGGTGCTTTCTAATGTGGTGGTTCCAGTATACACTCCTGTCACTAAGACACACACGTTCTTAGACCACGCCTTAGCAGCCCTACACTGCCGATCCTGCTTCACCATGCTTGAGTGTGTGTGGAAGTGTCTTTATTGTGGCTTCTGTTGGCTTTTCCCTAGGGTCCTATGGGGTTGCTCACTTTTCATTTGGTTAAAAGCATTTAGAGCTGGTCTGCAGTGGAGCTGGCCCTTGGGTTGCTCTCTGGCTCTTCCGTTCAGCTGTGTAAGTTTTCCTTATATATTCTAGATAGCAATGATTGAGCTGTTCCACATGGATCAAAGGTGTTTCCCCATTCTGTGGCTTAGCTTTCTTAGTATTTTTGCTGTTATTTGGCCTAATGAACAAAGCGCTCTGGTTGTCACACAGGAAATACATGGTCTCCTGTATGAGAAAGTCTTGGGGCTTCAATGTTCAGCCTTCATGTGGAGGTCCACTGTCAGGCTGAAGTGACTTCTGTGTAGGTGTGACAGGTGACTTCAGTACTTTTTTGGTGTTTTCTTTTTCATAGTCAGAAGGGAAGTGTTATTTTCCGCAGGGAAGTAGTCTTTCAGCCTAGGTGCGTGTATTTGGGTGTGCTTCCCAGAAGAATCCAGTTTTGACTGGAATCAGAATTACCATATTATGGTTGAAGTCCTGGTTAATTTTGGCCTGGGAAAGCAAGAGAGGATGATCTAATGCCTTGGGATCCTGCATCTGCAAAGGAAATCCAGAAACTCCTAGTTCCTGGCTCCTGGCTTCAGATCAGATCAGCTCTGGCCTTTGTAGCCAATTGGGGAGTAAACCAGTAGACAGAAGACCTTTATCTTCTTCTCTGTAAATCTACCTTTCCAATAAAAATATATTGTTTTAAAAAATATGTAGACTTCTGAAAGTCTCAAGGAAGATGAAAAACCTCTTAATCCCAGTAATGGAGGTTACCATGGTAACTTTTTTTCTTTTTTGGTGAACAGTAGCGTTTCGGGGCTGACGTTGAAGTGCAGTGGATTAAGCAGTTGCCCACAACACCAACATTCCCTATTGATGTGTCCATAAACCCTGGCTGCTCCACTTCTGATCCACGTCCCTGCTTGTGCACATTAGAGAGGTGGCCCAGGAACCTGGGCTTCTGCCACACATAGGGGACCAGGATAGGGTTTCTAGGCTGTTGTGGCCATTTGGGGAATAAACCAGCAGCTACAAGATCTCTGTCTCCCTATTCTTTCTCTCCTCTCACTCTGTAAGTCTGCCTTTCAAATAAGTGAAATACATCTTAAAAACAGCGAGAGAGAGGCATTGTAGCTATTTGGAATTGTCTGGAATCTGGCCCTTGATGCGTAATCAAGATTCCTTTTTGAAAGAAATAACGAAGGAGAGACAGCACTTTGATATTTAACTTTCTAAAAATCTAGGCTAGTTTAAGAGATTAAAATGTATTTACATTTTCATTTTAATTTCCTTTCAATTTAATCTACATAACTGTATTTCTTTTCTATAACTGCTTACACTTTCAAAGATGTCCTTATTAAATTGGTTAGGTTTTCATTATGAGAGGTATTTTGCAAATATGATTCCCAACTTACTTCCCTCTAAAATCCATTGTTTTTTCTTGAAAAAAATTTAAATTATGTGTAAAATCTTATTGACCTGATCTTCCAAGTTTCTGTTCTTAAAGCTGTTCCTCTGCATGTTAGTGGTTGTCTCTAACTTTTCACCATGAAATAAAATGGTTATTTTATTGATTTCAAGTAATTCTACCATATTAAAGAAGTAGCGCCCTGTATTACTAATTTGAAACTGTCAGGAATTGACATCAGACTTGGTCAGTTGCCAATTGGTCATCTCTTTAGGTAATTATGTTTCCCCCTCCCCCCCTTTTTACTTTGACCTATTGTGACTCATGCTGGAGACTTGTAACACTGGGCTCTCTCTTACAGTTCTGGCACAAGCCTTGGGGTTGGCCTTCTCAGATATGTTCCCCTGTTGAGACCTAGTGAATTCTGTTCTCTGCATAAGCTTCTAGATTGACTTGTTAGGGCTTTATATAGGATTTCTGGTCCTAGAAGTATTTGAAAGAATTCTCCTACAGTTGCTTTTTAAGATTTATAGAAATACTGACTGAAGGAGACATCAAGGAGTACACACAGAGGAGAGAGAACACCGATTTACTCCCCAAGTGCCTGCTGAAGCTGGGAGCCAGAAATTCCATGCAGGTGTCAGGATCCCCAGTATTTGATCACCATCCCCTACTTGGAGTAGCTGGGACTTGAGCCAGGCACGTTGTTCTGGGCATCTCAAGTAGCAACTTAATCTGTTGTGTCACAACATTTGTATTTTCTAAATCCTATTTTTTGTTAGTGGTTGAATGTGCTTCCCAAAGTGGATTGAGAGAATTTTCATTTTTTTGGTAGTCAAAGTAATGATTCATTCAGTCCCTCATAACATGAAAGAAAGTTGATTTTTTTCTTACTCTATTCTTCTGCTGTGTTGATTTTATTAAGGCTCATCTGGGAATTTACACTTTCCTCTAATGTAATCTATTTCATTAAATTTTCGATGGATAATAGCACAGAACTAGTGATGTAAAATGTGTTTATATTTGTGAATATATAGCTTTCTGGTAAAATTTTGTAATTTTTTTTTAATTTGGCAGTTTATCCATAAAGAGTTTTAACTCTTATAAGCTTTTCTTTTTTTATAAATATAGAAAATACTGAAACCCACTTTGTTTTAATCTAGATTTTTTTTTTTTAATTGACAGCATTGAAGGCTGTGCACTTTCCTCTGAGAACAGCATTGAGCATCCTTCCTAAATTCTGATGTGAGATGTGTGTGATATCATTTCCTTTTCAGATACAAGAATGCTCCCATGGGCATGTTTATACAAAGCTCCTGTTGGACCTTTCAGACAGATTCGGAAAGCTTGGTCTCTTCTTGTTGCAGCTCCCCAGTCCCAGGAACCATTATCTTATTTCTACTCTTTCTTTGTCACTTTTGGGCATGTTGTCCTGGGTTGACTGTGTACCATCCCTGGGAAGTGGCATGATCTGGGGTGAGGAGTTTTCTGTGACCAAGGCACCTTCTAACAGCTGGTTACCTGGGCGTTCTGACTTTAACCTAGCACTTGTGGCTGGCATCTTGTGTTCCTGAAAGGGACCCTGTGGCATTGCAGCATCTACTTCAGCCTTCTGTGTCCTGATCCTTGACTAACTTGTGTGTGAATTTTCCTGTTTAATTTTCAGAGGAACTTGTGACGTAGATACTGTCAGTGTTCCCATTTCGCACGTGGAATCGCCAGGTTGCAGGAGATCACAGAACCTTTTCTGAGTGAAAACAATGGAGTTAGTACTTAACTCCAGACATCTTGAGCCTGTATTTCTCAATTGTTCTACATCTCTGTATCTGTGGCTGTTACACAGTTACACCAGATGTTGACGTTGGAAATTTGGGATGCAGCCTCTCTCCATTAAGCTCCATGTGGTCATCCTGCCGCCCTCTGAGGCTGAGCGCAGCATGTGTTCCAAGAAATCGTCTCGGGGCTTGTGGTTTCTTTCATCACCCATCACACCCGACCATTGCATGTTCTGCTTCTGTGCTTGTAGGAATCTGTATCCATCTTGGAATTTCTGAAGAACCCCCACCCTTTTTTTCTCTCTGCTCTCTTCTCAGGGAAAATTACTCATTCATCCTTGCATTCATTCTTTTGTGAGGTGTTGGTGCCCAGTTCCCACCAGACCCAGTGCTAGGTTGTGAGTCTGTAGAACCAAGAACAAATGTGAGGTTGTGCAGCTGCATGGGTTGGAAACAGCAAGACTTGCTGAGTCAGAGGAGCAGGTCCAGGGGAAGAGAGACCATCTTGTGAAGGCGAGCTCTGATTGGCATTTGAAGTGTGTGCAGGAGATTGTCGCCTGCTCCCCAGCTGGGCTTAACCAAGTGCGTCACAGCTAATGCCTAGTCCTTGTCTTTCAGATGGGAAGCTGAGATGCAAAGAGCTTCCTGGGCTTACCCACAGTCCCACTGCCAGGAGGTGCCAAAGGCATAGGTTGGTTCCCTGCCTGGTATTGCGCAGAGGCCAAGTTGACCCATGTTGGGAAACAATGAGCTGTTGGGAGGTGGTTCCTCTGGTACCAGGTAGCCTTTCTAGGATCCCTCTGTGGAGGCCCCTGTCAGCAGCCCCCTGCTGGGCTCTTTGTGGGGGACGCCTTTGAGTACTACAAATCATGGAATGAGCAAAGCACAGTCCACTTCTCTGGAGACTGATTGATCCAGTTGGTGCTCCTTGTCCCCCAGGGCTCAACTGAGGTTTGTGCAATTCATGAACACCTAGCCACTTAAGTGCTAAGTGAACAGAGGCACCTATAATAACCACCCTCTTCCTTGCTCCTTGTCCCTCTCACAGCTGGAGGGACCTCTACTGGGCCTCTCCCATCTCTCTCCATCCCAGCGTCCTGTAGGCAGGCACTGCCTCCACCACCCTCCCCTCCCTGGCCTTGTCTCCATGGTGATCCCACATCTCTGAAATAAATGGAGACTCGGGTCATCCTTCATTAGAAGCCTGTGTGATTTCCCAGCCCCTGTGTTGCCTTGGCAGCAGCTGGAGGATCCTTCTCTGATTCTTCCTTCATAACTAGTGTCCCCCTCCTCTGGTGCCCCCATGGGGCCCGTACAACCAGGTCTTCAAATCGGTTTTCTGAGCTGGGGCGGTGGGGAGGTGCAAAGGCAAGGAGTGGCTGTAGCATGGGGTGTTTTCACTCTTACAGTATTAGGAAATTAATGGGTGGCCTTTCCAAGTTGAGAGCCTGGGGAAGCACTGGATGCTTCTTATGATGATGCTGTGAGCTGTTACCTTATCTCCATTTTACAGATGGGAGCACTGTGGCTCACAGTCAGTCAGCAACTTTGCCAAATACACAGAGCTTGTGATATAACAGAGCCGGGACCCAGTTCCAGGACTCTGTGGTTGACTTCTGAGCTTTGCCTCTTCCCTCCTGCCCCCATCCCAATTCATGAACAGTTCAGAGTAACTTGCTGGAGATGAATGGCATTTTTCTCTTGAGGCCTCGAATCTTAACTTCCCACCTCATTTCTGAGAGTCTGAGCTCCTATTAAGTCTGTGCAGCATTCTATGTACATGTATAGGAAGTTGGTTACAGTTCCACAGAGCCACTGATTAGAAAAAATCCTGAGAAGTTTCAAATCTGTGAGTTGAAGTTGTTTCTCCTGCTGTTCCTGCCCCAGGAAGTGTGTTGCATCAGTGACTACTTCCTGTGACTTGGACAAGACCACCACCCCCCTGCCTCTCCTGTGTAGTGGACAGAGCCTGTGGGGAGTGAGTCAGCCCACTCTGGACACGGAGACAGGAAATGACTCTCCAGCCCACACATCCAGAATGTTCTTTCCCAATCTGCCATTTGGCTCAACTTGACCCCACACAAGTCTTTCTGCTCTACTATGTCCCTGCAAGCCTGAGCATGGCCAAAGCAGTCTCTCCATGGGAATTTGGGCCAGGACTTGGGGATCGTGTTCCCCATGGCCTTGTGCTCCTTCTGTGTCTACCACTGTGGTGTTGTCATCACAATGCCAGCATTTTCCGCACCTACTGCTTATGCCTGTACCTGGCAGGATGTCTTGGCACATGGTGACTGCTCATTACGGATAGATGGAAAGGGGCAACTTCCAAGTTATAGGCCGGCAGCAACAGTGGCAGGAGTAAGCCGAATAGGGAATTTTCTGCCTATTTGATATCTCCTCCTCTTACTTCCAGCAAAGCTAGACTGGCATACTCTAAACATCTTGGATAATCCTGAAGTCTGAGAACGGTAGCATCTTCTACAGGGCTCAATAGACAAGATAAGCATTACTTTGCAAGTTGCTGTCAGGTCTTAGTTGAAATCTGTCATTCAGTACATCCAAACCTCCAAGGACTGGTGCATGTGTGTATGCTTTATGCACTTAGTAGGGAGAGTGGACCTTCTGAGAAGGGTGGTCAAGGCCAGTGTCACTGACTGACCCGAGGTGAGTCTTGCTGTCAGACCATTCTTGTCCTAGGTCTTGACACTGCCACTTCATGGCCGTGCAGCTCTCAGTACATGACTAAACCTCCCTGGACCTCAGTCTCCACAGCTGTAGCATTAGGGATAGTGGGTTGAACTTGTGGAGAGGCTGGGTGGATCCGGAACAGGTATGCCATGTTCAGTAATGGTCCTCAGGTCTCTGAGTTTCCTGTGCCAATGTTTCCCTGGCTCTTCCTCTCTTCTTCATGTCTCCAGGTATCTGGTGCCCTTCCTGCTTCCCCTGTTTTTCCTCTTAGAGAGGATGAGTTCCTCCCTGTGGCCTGCTTCAGCTGTAGGTCATTCTGATGCAGGTCTATCTGCCATGGTAGGGAGGCATGCGGTTGTCCTATCTATGCACTCACATGCCAGCAGCAGCAGGTTAGGGGTCTTAATGTCTGTTAACTAAACGAGCTGCTGGTTCCTATCTGGGAGTTTTCTCACATTCGGGATAAGACCAAGTACCCTGGAAAAAGCCGCAAGTCTTCAGCTGGTGATGCAGCATCTGTTTCCAAATCCTATAACCATGGATGAGTGTGCGTATGCGGAAGCAGGGTGCACATGCAGCAAGACCACAACGTTGCTCTTTCTGGGGACAGGCCTCATAGGAAGCACACAGGGCAGGCTTCTTACTCCTACGGATCTGTTCCATGCGATTACTGCTGGCATCTTCATCTGGTTTCTGATGGGCAGCTTGACCCACCAAAGATGGAGAGATCACTTCCTGTCTAAAATGGGGACCATGCATAAGCAGGGATTGAAAACATATCTCATTGCTGCAGGGCAGGCAGGGAGGCTGGAGGGGAAGCCCATGCCTTGGGCGGCCTCCCAAGGTCTCTACTTTGGACTGCCCCTGGTCTTGGGCTCTCCATCTGTGTGCCTGGTCTGCATGAGTAGTTTTGCTTGTCTGGCCTGAAGTGCTCATTCAACAGTGTGGCTAAGAGTCTCCTGAGGAGCTCAGAACAAGAACGCTGTGGGCATTCGGCAAACACTCCTTTTATTGTTTCTTCTCTCATTGGGAAAACTGCATTGCTGCCTATCTGTACATTGTCTTAATTACTGTTATCGTCACCAGTAGTAATATAGCTCTGAGAATTGTTGGCCTTTGTATAATCAGAGGCAGTCTAAGCCAAAAATAATTGACTTGCTTTTTTTTTTCCCTCGTTTTTATTTTTAGAAGCAGATTTCCTCATGCATTCCTTGGAAGGAAGGCAGGGGGCTATAATGTGGTTTCAGTTGTGATAGCAAGTAGCAAATACTTAATTTGGTGCGATATGTTCCATGCCTTTGTCTCCTGAACAAGTAGCTAGATGAATAAATAGCTGTCTGCCCTCGGAAAGGAAACACAATATGCAATTAAAATTAAGGACTTTCTGTTGGAGCAGACCTGTCACATGGAATTAGAGGAGGAAGTAGTCGGAGAGTGTGACTGGTCTGTGCCCATAGGAGTCAGGATAATTAGCAGATCTGGCGTGCACAGGGTCAGTTGGGAAGGGGTCAGAGAAGAGATGGGTGGGACATCCTCACCTTGTTAGATGACAGCCATCTCTGTTTGGGCACTTGTATTATTCACAAGAACATGGAGCCTCTGGAGTGGGGTGACCCTGGGGACTGTAGTGATGGGGAAGAATCTTGGAATGTCACCTGAAGAACATGGGTCACACTCAGCCACTTCGTGTTTCAGTGGCTGGATTATTTGGTTATTTCTGCTGTGAAGAGGTGAGATGAATCATTTAGACGCTATAGCTTTGCGAGAATTACAGCATGAGTTGACCCATCTCAAGTGTTTCATAAAGTACAGCCAGCTGCACTCCCTACTCATGGTTCCACACCCATGACTCACCCAGACCTTGATGGAAAGTATTCTGGAAAAGTAGTTGTGCCAGTTGTAATTGAGTGTATTCTTTCCCCAGCAGTGGAATAACTACCTTCAAAGCATTGCCAGTATGTTGCCTATTGTAAGCAATAAAGAGGTTATTTTAAAGTTTACAGGAGGAAATGTATGGCTTACATGCAAATGTTCTGTCTTATAATTTTTGAGCAACCTCTAATGTTGCTGCAGGGAGCTGGATCTGATGTGGAGTAGCTTGGATTCAAGCCAGTGTTCATGTGGGCTGCTGGTATCCCAAGTGGTAGCTTCATCTGCTCTACCACAATGCAGGTCCCACGAGTAATCTTTATACAGGCATTATTTATTTTTGCTGTCCTGCTCATTTTGCTGAGATGTTCACCAAAAGAGAAGGGAAAAAGCAAACACACAGCCTTACACAGGTTACAATGCCTTCGACTGCAAGTGGCAGACTGCCCACCTAAAGGAGCTTCTGTGCAAGGGCCATTTATTATCCCACAGCAGGAGACATGCTGATTGAGCAAGTCAAGCCCTGTGTGACTTCGTGGCTCCCCTTAGCTTCTTGGTAACTCCCCTGGAGTCAACAGTGAGGCAATCCCTGCTAGGACAATAAAATGGCTGCTGCTGTTCCAAGCATCACATGCTGTACAGTTACAATTATTAGCAGGAAAAAGGCATGTTTCTTCCATAGATCTCTTTTGTAAATCTAGAAAATCTGGACCCAGTCTCAAACTGCCCACTTGCCGTGCTCTGCTACTCACAAAGCAGCTGTGGATGAGATTGGAGGAAGGCCTGCCTTACCTGGGCAAGGGTGTAGGGTTTGAGAACGGGAGTACTCTCAGTGGAAGTGTGCGGCTGCTCAATGCTGAAGCGGTCTTCTGTTAGCATAGACACTACAGGATGGTGTGGGAGTGGAGCAGCGTCTGCCTTTGTGTGCACTGTGGTTCTGTTACTTAAACGAATACATGGACAGGTGTCTCTGGGCTGGCACAAGGCCAGTGTCTGAATTACTGCCACAATACGATCATTGCCACAGGATTGGCTTACGACTTTATTTTCTTTTTAAAAATGTCTAGAATTATCTCACTTTAAAAACAAGGTGCTTATATTACTTTTATAGTGAGTGTCCTCTATTTTTTTAAAAAAATAGTTTCATCTTTCATAATGATCTGTCATTGTAGAGCCTTCTTTCCAGGATGTGCAGTGTGTTGCTGGCTCCCTTTCTCAGCATGAGCTCTGCTTTAACAGACAATACAGAGACTCGCTCTATAAACCCAAGTGTACCAGTGCCAGTGTTGACCCAGTCTCAGGCACTTGTGACTGATTTCATTTGATCCTTGATGTGATGCTCTTAAGAAACATCCTATGTTTCCCATTTTATCAATGTAGAAACAGAGATTTTGTTTCTGGCCCAGTGTCATCCTGGCACCAAGGCCTATCATGTATTACTCAGCTGATACTCATTGTGTCTGCTGCTTGCCTGCTGCTCCTCTTTGGGGATTGAGTAAAATCATGAACAGAGCAGTAACATCTCCAGCCCCCTAGACTTTGTAATTCCAGCTGGAGATAGAAACAGGCAAACCTGCTTCACTTATCTCCTTATCTTTCATGTTCTTTGGATCCTCCAGCTCTTTTACCTTTTCTTCCTGTAGTGGCCGTGGTTTACCAGAAATGCAAGTATGAGAGTGAACAGAGAGCCACCAGAACTTTGCTGCCTGTATCCTGGAGATCAGGAGAGGCGAGAGGTGGTGGTGCTACAGAGGTGGGGGCGTGTCCCCTCCTTTCCCCGTCTATTTTGTTCTGGTATTGAAGACTGGGGGTGCCCATCTACACTGGGTAAGGAAATCCTGTTAGTCCACTGACTCAAATGCTGGTTGCTGCTGGGAATACCTCACAGACAGCCAAAACTCCAGTTTTAATAGCTCTCTGGTACCTCTTAGTGCAATCCGGTTGACACATAAAATTAGCCATCCTGTTTCTTTCTCTTTTCTTCTCCTTCCCTTGCATTTAAGAGCTCATCTCTCCCACCTCTCTCCCAGTAAGTGTGGGGAGGGAAACTGCAGGAGTGATGGGAAGAATTCAGGTCTGGGGCTCTGCCATTGGAGGGTTTGATACCTGTTCTGATTTAAGATACACAAACTCCTTTCAATGATAAATTCCTGCCCCAGATTGAGATCAGAAGCCTGGAAGAGCAAACACCCCACAGGCTAGAACAGCAACTGGTTCAGTGGCGGGGACTAAGCAGATGTCACAGTTTGAGGTTTTTATGAAAAGTAAAAAGGGGTGGCCAGCCTGGTAGGTGTCTGGACCGTTTTGTGAACCAGTTCATCATTTTATTCCCTTAAATGACTTGAAGATGGGTGGCACCATGCACCTTCTTTGAGTTCTCCACACATTTCATTGCCTGAAATTCTTCCATTACTTTTGCAAGCCAAAAACAAAACAAAACCTTTCCCATCAAGTGAGAGCATTGCTCCCTGCATCTGGAGCTGGATGGGCTACAGGGAGAACCATGAGAGGGGTATGTGGGAACCCTTTAGTTAAATGCACACGTGTATTGTCCACATATTTGGAGCAGGGTAATTATATACATTATAATGTAAAATACTACTGATTTTAAGATAGGCCATGAATTTAATGTCAACTTCCCAAGAAGAGACATATCAAACACTAAAGGTACACATCTCTTAGAGCCTTTCTGATTTCAGAAATGTGGTAATGTGAAGAGAAAGAAGTGGATGCCTTAGAAGAATTAGGGTAAGAACTGTGGAATTGGGAATTTGCACAGACAAAATAGAGAAATTTGTCGTGCTAACAAGTCCAGGCAGATGAAGCCACATGGATGTGGATGTTCTGGGAGATTCTGATGTAAGATGGCCCAGAACTTCATGTACAAGACACTCATATGTCCTCATGGTCAGTAGACTGATGGGGCTCTCTTTCATGTGACAAATGCATAGGACACTAGGTGATTCCTGGTCATAGCTTACCTGGCCTGTGGGGGAGGGCAAGGATTTCTTTCTCTTTTTTTAAAGATTTATTTTATTTTTATTACAAAGTCAGATATACAGAGAGGAGGAGAGACAGAGAGGAAGATCTTCCTTCCAGTGCTTCACTCCCCAAGTGACCATAACAGCCGGTGCTGCACTGATCTAAAGCCAGGAGCCAGGAACTTCCTCTAGGTCTCCCATATGAGTGCAGGATTCCAAGACTTTCTGACCATCCTCGACTGCTTTCCCAGGCCACAAGCAGGGAGCTGGATCGGAAGTGGGGCTGCCGGGATTAGAACCAGTGCCCATATGGGATCCCAGCACATTCAAGACAAGGACTTTATCCACTAGGCCACTCAGCAGGACCCATGCATTTCTAAAGGCGAGGTGCCTTCACTAACTTTTCAGACCTGAGCAGGCATGGGCCAGGCCACAGAGCACTGCAGGGACAAGCAGTGAGCCAGGCAGATCCATTGCACATGTGGCTGCTGTAGCAAAAGCTGTTTGTAGAGATGGCTCGCAGGACACAGGCATCCAGGCCTTCCTGCCCTGGCGAGGTCTGGGAGCCAGCCAAGGTGTCTAGAGTGCAAGGATGAGATGGACAGGAAGAACTTATCCCCCTGGCAGCCTTGGGGACCAACAGTGGATTCATGGCAGCTATGGGCGAAATGTAGAATGTGGACTCCACCCTGGAATCTCAGGCCCTTGCAGGAAGTCAAGATTTGGCCACTCTGCCATCATGCCCTCTCCAGCCTTGGAGATACAGCGGAGTTTCTCTGAAGCTGCTCAGCCTGGGAGGTCAGAAGTGAATGAGGTAGAGGAGGGGCCGGTGTCCAGATGCCGCCCTTAAGGCGAAAGCTCAGGGTTACAGCAAGGCAGTGTCGTGCTCTTCCTCTCCGTTGGCATGACCTTTTTGAGGAGGCATAGGTATTTCATAGGAAGTACACTATCCATAGCACCTTGTAGTGAACTTACTATTGCCAATTTCAAATTAGTTAAAGCATTTATTGTAGCATTATCTTGAAAGCCAGTGAGTATGTGTGGCCATAATCCACATAAACAAAAGCCCTCCTCCAAAGAAATACAATGGGGGCCCAGACTTTGAGAGCCATTGGTCTAAAGAGCTGTGTTGTGGGAGAGGCTGGGGGCTGTGGATTCCAGCAAGTGGTCATGGTGCTGTGATCCTGGGTTAGAAGTGGGATATTGGGCAGTGGATGAGGAGAGGGCAACACAAGGCAAGCCTTCTTTTGGGGAGTTTCCTCCTGCTGTGTATCCCAGGTTAGTAGCTCCAGTTTCCCAAGGGGCCTAATAAGACTTTAAAAATGAGCAAGGGGTCCAGAGAGGGCTGATGGTTTCCACAAGGCCACAGAGCTGTGCAGGGGTAAGGAACACAGGGGTGAGATTCAAATGCAAATCTCACTTAGATGGTCCTGCGAGGTTCTTTCCTCTGGCAGATCTGGTCTCTGGGTGTTGGAGGCCCTGGTCCACCCAAGTTAGCCATGGTCTTTAGCTGCCTAGCTGTGTTTTGATACTATTTGGGAGATGGCTCTGGGTATGGTTGGTGCAGACTGGGATGCTGAATCTTGCCTCATCTGTATAAGTGACACAGCTTGGGGTCCCTGCAGAAGGGCACTGAAAGCAGGTAAGAAGGGGGCTGAGGCCCTAGTTCTTGAGCAGATTCAGCCATGGTGGGAAGCTGGGGAGGGGAGCACACATCTATCCAGCACAACTTACAGGGCACCTGTGTGTGTGGCATCAAGCTTGATCCGATGCACAGCAGCCGAGAAAGGAAAGAGGAACAGAGCACCAGTGTGTTCCAGTGTGGTCAGCGAATGGAAGAGATTACACTGTGTCTTTGCAGCTCTGCTTGCTGGCTGTGGGCCTGGTGCCTTGGACTTGTTCTGTGCATGTTGTTCTGTGGGATACACACAGTATAAGATGGCCATGAGAGGTAGACAAATAATTAACATGTTGGGCACACCCAAGTTGGCCCAACAGACAGGAAACATTCAATAAATGTCATTGCTAGCATTTTGTAGTATGACTGTCAGTGGGCAGCTATGATTGGAATGTGTCTCCCAGAGTCCATGTAACTTATTCCCTAAGATATCCAGTTGAGGAAGTGGACCCGATACAAGGTGACTGGGTTGTGAAAGCTCAGTCCTCTTGAGTCATTACCACCAGAGTGGGCTGCCTGTGGTGGGTTTGTTGTTAAAGTGAATTGGGCCTTGACTACTCTCTGGTGCATGCACACCTGTGTATGGACACCAAGCACACTCAACTCACACATGCATACACAAATTCAACCACACACACACACACACACTTACACACACACACACTCACATATACACATGCATATGCTCAAACACACATACTCAAGCACACACTGACACACATACACTCACTTACACACACATGCACATTCACACATACACACACATATTCTCTAGGCCATCTGTCATCCCATCACAAGATGGGTTAACAAGAAGATCACGACTCGGATACAGGCTCCTTAATGTTGTCTTCTCAGTCTCCAGGGCTGAGAGTACGATTGTTTTTCTTCATAAATTGTAGCACCACAAGATGGGCTAAGATGGCGGTCATGGTTATCTTGTATATTGAGGGCATCATTATTATATTTGCATCAAATTTACATTATGATGTAAAGAAATCAGAGTCTCAGAGAGGTAAAGGGCTTGCCCCAGAGGTGAGTCTTCATGCCCGTCTCCCTGCCTCATCTGAACCTCTGCTGTTGGAGGCCAGAAATGTTGGTGTGACTTGAATTGTGTTCAGCAGAGCTGCTGTGATAGAACTGGGCATGAAGGGACAAGGAGGCTGCAGGTGCTGAGCATGGGTATCCACCCAAAGAGAAGTTTGGGGCTACAGCAAAGATGGTCAGATGTTAAACCTATAGCCACTTTGCTTCCTCTGCTCCTTACCAACTATAGTTGCTAGTCACTTCCTTGCAGAGCTGGGCTCTGCCGTGGGTCTGCATTTCTGCCTCCAGTACTCCTAACAAGCCCACAATCACATCCTGAATAGAGTGGAGGGTGCTCACCTTTCCCATCCTGCAGGCTCCTTCCCAAACTCATCTCAAAACAACCATGGGCCCTGGGAACCTGGGCTAGTGACGGTCTAATTTGTAGATGAGATGCTTGAGGCTGCAAGATCAGGGAGGACATTTCCCAGGATGATTAGCCAGTGAGTGTCCAAGGTGGGACAGTGTCAGTCCGTTCCAGAGCCACATGTGAAATGCAGGTTTGGAAATAAAATACCCACAGGATAAGCAACACAAAGGCTGATAAAGAACCTCTCAACAGAGGAGTGAGGATACTAGTAGCCCAGATGATGCCAATTGAGGGTTGAGGATGTACCATGGTTGGAGTTGGGGCTGTAAAATGGAGGCCCTGGGATAGGCAGGACTGGGGCATCAACAGGCAGGCCTGAGATTAAAAGTGACCAAAAGACTGGTTGTTTCCTCCTGCAGGGCCTCATTGGATGTTGTACCTACCCAGTGCAAAAAGTCCGTGTTGCATGGCTGCAGAAGCCTCATGAGAAGCTCCCCAAACCCTGTCAGAGGCCAGTGCCTAAGGACGGTGCTCACCAAAGGGTAGTGGTACCAGGTGTTTGCAGTGTGTGAAAAGGAGACCAGAGTCGCACAAGACCTTGCTCACTGATATTTGTTCAGGATTTACACACTGTTCAGTTGGAGCCCCCGGAGGACTTGGCTTGTGTTGCTTGAATCGGAAAGGACTATTTTGGCCCTGGCGGGCGATGTTGGGTTTTGCCTACTTGCCCCAGCCTGACACAAGGACAAGCACCACTTTCCATGCCTCTGGGTATGCTTTTCCCTGTAGTTAGCAGAGCAAGTGCCAGAAAATGTCTGCTTTTCACAAACCATGTTCTGTGGGGGCCAGTGCATTGAAAGTGTGTAATGGGACATGTTCCTACCAACCAATTCCATTTCATCCAGGATAACTCAGGTTAGCCAGTCTTCCTGGACTGCTCAGTCTGGCTTGCTATCCTCCTGTGGTATTGCCACCTACAGACACAAATGAATGCCCTCATCATTCCTCTTGAAGCCATTGGCTTCCAGGTTTGTCTAACATCCTTTGCAGCAAGCCTCTCAGTCTGGTTATACTGTGTGAAGGTAGAATAGATTCAGAAAACCCCAGGGGTTCACTACTAAGCCTGTGCGAGATGAGGGCATAGAGTATGTCACTCACCCGGTGATTGTCTACTCTGGGACATTGCAGTTCCACACAATAGCTAAGGACTCAAGAGGAGGAAAGGAACTAGGGGAGGGCTGATCTGGCTGAGACAGTGGACCAACAGTTAAGCAACAGGCACCTCCCATCTTGTGGAGGGAGAAGCAGACCCTCAGTCCTTGCCCTCAAGGAGAGTGTGATTGAAGAAGAGGTGGGAGGTGAGATTGTGAGAAAAGCCTTTGTGTACCACTTCCTGTGAGCAGAGGTCGGTGACATGAGCTGGGAGTGGTGGGAAAGGTACCTAAGGAAGGAGGGACCTCGGACGAGGAGTTGAACAGAGCAGAGACCTGTCAGAGTGCACGTGGGACAAATGACACTCCCTCCCTCTCTCAGTTCCTGATATACGAGATGGTGGTGGCAGCTCTGGCTTTTTTGGGGTGTGGTGATGAATAAGCAGGATCAGGCATGGGAAACACTTTGCACAGTCCCCAGTATACTGTGAGAATAGGAAACACTAAGGGTGATAATTGTAATAGCAGGTGCTTATCAAAAGCCTCTGTCATACTCTGTGCCTTCTAAGGTCTGTGTGCATAATGTCTCCAGAATCTTAGTGTTCTCCGTGTATAGGTTGTAAGAACTTATTCCTGCTCATGTTGTAACCTGTCTATAATGACACTACCATGTGATCAGAGACCAGGTACTAAGCCTTGTTGATTTGTGGTTCTACATCTTTAAACAGAAGTAACCTATTTATGTCAGTGTGGACTTGTGGGTGTTTATCTAATACTTTTGATTACAACATACCACAGTACTTTCTTGCTCAGATTATTTAAGATTTGGCTATTTAGAGCTTTCAGTTGGAGCCAGGGTCACTGTAGCATGCCACTAATGGTGTGTGTGTGTGTGCGCATGCACTATTCAGTAGTGTGCAGTGTTCTGCAGTTGTTTGATAGTTACTGCCCAAGAACTAACTATAGCTGTGAAGAACCCTGAGGCTTTTAGCTGTTGGTATTACTTAGACCATGTTGGTAGAACCCCAGGTCTGGAGAGTGGATATGCTTATTACTGGTGTAATGAGATCTCTCCTGATCAAATCTCCAGTGCAAAATTCCAAGCAGCTTTTGTAGAAACCCCTCCTCCAGGGACTTGAGTGTACACTCCCCATCCACCTGCTGAAGTGTGGGATGCACCTAGTGACTCCCCTCCTATTCGTGCAGTATGTCTGAAAGAAAAAAAAAAACGAGAGTAGCTTTACAGGGGTGAAGCCTGGCAAACTACCTCGTTGGCCTGATGTTCAAAGTCCGTGTCAACGGCAGCAGTCACATTTATAACATGTAATGTGGTGACCACTTCTGAACACACAGCTTCAGTTAGACCAGGAAAAGTACACCCTATAAGCCCAGAGTATGAGGCATGCTATAAAATACCTGAGCAGTATCCTTCAATGTTGTCTAGATCGCCCAAAAGAAACCCATGTGTGAGGAAATGTGTCAGTCTAGAGAAGTCCAAGGGCAGCACAACTAAATGTAGCATGCAATCCTGAAGGTGACCTTAAAGAAAAAGGACAATTGTGGAAAAATTGGTGCAGTGTGAGTGAAGACTGACATTCTTTGTGACAAATTCCCCATTTGTCACGAGCTGGGGAAACTGCCTACTGACTACCAAGAGCTCTAGCACTGTTTGCATGAGTTTTCTGTAAACTAATTTTCTGAACAGTAAGGTTGTAGTGAAGAACAGGTGAGCCGTCATGCACCATGGTCTCTGCATGTATAGACCACATTCTCTGGGTTGATTTCAGTCATTTGTGTAATTCACTTTCCACACATCGCCTGCTTGGGCGTGAGGAGTAAGGCTGCTGTGCCCTGGTGCTCCCTTGAAGATGGTCATGTCATTCCCCTTTGGTGAGGGCTCAGTGTGGATTCAATATGGCTTGAACTCAGAATCGAAATAGCTGAATGTGAGTAGAAGCTTGTGGGCCATTTTTCAGTGAGTACCCACTCCAAGCAAAAAAAATATGCCAAAATGCTCAAGGAGTTCTTATCTCTAATATAGGAGGGCTTCAAAAAGTTCCTGTGAGATGTGAGATGAAACTCAAACCTAAGTCTAAGGTTGATGGAAAGTTTTTTTTTGTTTGTTTGTTTTTTTGCAATTCATGCATATGAGAAAGTCTCCAAATATCATGTAAAATATGTTTTGTGGAAAAAATAAACATTCTTCCATGAACTTACAAAGCCCTTGCTGTCTAGGTGTCATCTCATTCCCAGTGGAGTCCAGTGACACAATAATCACTTTTCATTCTGTGAAATGATGAAGAAATCTCTGTACAGAGTATGCAGGATGACCCACAGCATTGAATGTACCAGATGTATTAATGACTGCCAGCCAGAGTTGCCATTGCCACATTACCCCAGTAATGCTATTTGTTGTCTGATTTTGTCCTTGAGTCTTAGTAGGCTGGCAGTTGTGAGAGATGTGAGAAAAATGTGTGAATAGCTATTTTGCTGAGAACTAAAGTCCATCCAGTAGCTAGATTTGTTGTACAAATTAGGACTAGACTATTCTTATAGGATCTCTTATTTTGAGATCTTGGGAGTCTAACTACTTTTTCCAGGTATATAAGCAGGGTTATCAATATCAGACAAATAAGTGAATAAATACGTGAATGACTTATTTGTTATTTTGGCCAGCTGCCTCTATACCAGTGTGCCATTGTGAAACTTCTATGAGGATAAACAAAGGGTTTTATAATCTCAGTGAAGAAGAAAATAGTACTCATGCAAGACACCACCATGGGTTGACATGCAAGAGGAGACCACTCTACAGCTGTCTTCCAATGTGATTAAGGATTTGAACAGGAGAAGGGCTCAAGCCCTGGTGTTTGTTTCTTAAGTTCTTGCCTTTGCTGTAATGCTTCCTTTTTTCTTTTCAGTTTTTTTTTCCATTTCCTCCCTTTGGATGATACCTGCTCAGCCTTTTAGATGTGCAATCTAGATAGAAAAACAAAACGAATCTTCTAAACTCTATGCAGGAAGCGATGATAACAGTGATGTAAAAACTCAATGAAGAGTTCTCCCAAATAGAAAACTGTGGTCCCATATCAATTACAAATATGAAGGCAAAATCCTAAATAAAATTTTAGGATACGAAGTTTATTAAAACATTAAAGAATATGCTGTGATTGAGTGCAATTTTTCTGGGATGTAGTTTTAGGAGAACTATAACATTTTTCATCTTAATGAACAAATATATCTTTATAGATGCTGAAATGGCATTCAACAAAATTCAACATTTATTACTTGACAATATTTTTATAGGAAAGTGAGCATTATTACTGTAATAGATGATCAAATGACAGTTGACAAAATGCATCTGTTTCTGCTTTTTATATACTTCTTAGTAAAATAAGCATTAATATAAAATTTTTCTTTTACTTTAAAAGCTACATTTGCAGAGTTATCTTCTATTTGCTGATTGGTTCCCCAAATGGCCACAATGGTCAGAGGTAAGCTGGTTTAAAATCAGGAGCCTAGGGTTTCCTCCATGAGGAAACAGAGACCGAGAACTTTGAACCACCTTTCTCTGCTTTCGCAGTCATGTTGGTAGGAAGCTGGACTGGGAGTGGAGCAGCCAGGACAGCAGCAAGCATTCATATGGAATGCTGGCACTGCAGATGCAAGATTAACGTAGTAAAACATGGTATATAGTGCAACATTAATGTATAGTTTTATTGCTTGTTAAAATGTGTTTAAATTCAGAAGCCGCCATGATGCTCATTTGAAATGATGGCAATGTTGGGTTTAAACTCCAAAGCAAGAATACCTGCTGTCAGCACTGCCACTTAAGTTTGTGCTGCAGACAGTAACCATTGTGATTATACCTTACGAAAGAATCAGTTATGGAAGCAAAGAAGAGAAAAAATGGCTATTTTCAGAACACATGATTAATACAGAAAAAGTTATATCAAGTAAGTGCTACTTAGAGATTTTTTTTAAAGTATCAGGTAAGATTAATACATATAAAATAAAAAATTATAAACCTGTTTAATCCTATAAAGTCCTGAAAAATAAGCTTACCAAAAATGTGCAAAAACTATGTGAGAATACTTCTATAACATAGTTTGAAGGATGGGGGCATTTTGGCAGGGTACATAAGATCATCAGAAGCATCCTATCTGATTACTGCTTCATATCCTGGCTGTTCTACTTCAGATCCAGCTCCCTACTAGTGGCTTGGGCAAAGCAGCCACAGATTGCGCGGGCATTTGGGTCTCTGCCCCCTACCTAGGAGGCCTGGATGAAGCTCCTGGCTTCACAGGGCCCAGCTTGGGTCATTGTGACTATGTGGAGAGTGAACCAGTGATTGCTGGATCTCTATCTCTGAGTCTCCTTCTCTCCCTGTAACTCTTGCATTCACATAACCAAGTAAGTAAATATCTGCTTTAAAAAATATTCTTAAAATAGCCACAAAAGCCCTAAGCAAATGGGAGAGTCTAGCAGGTTCTGGAAATAAGAAGTCTTGACATCAGTAAAATTACAGTGGTGCTTTCTAAACTATGGAAGTGGATTCCTGCATCACAGGCTTGCTTGGTTGTAGATTCAGTTTCACTTTGAGTACTCACTCATTTAACCACACAAGAACCCACGAGGCAGGCGCCCTGAGCATCATCTACATGTCTGTGTTAGCTCTGAGTAAGCTGGGTTATAGAGGATTGATTTTTCACAAGGTTTCACACCTTGCAAAGTGGCAGAGTGACCACAAGTGTCAACTCCTTTGCACCTGGGATGGAGCCTAATGGAAAACACTTCAGTATTTGCACATCAGCTTTTCTTTTTCATTTTATTTTTGGTCTTTGTGTCAATCTTGATGCTTGACCCTAGATATACAAAGGTGAAAATATTAAATGAATTAAAAATAAATTGGAATAATCTAACAATAAAATGTCGATACAAAGTAAACTCACTGGCAAGGTGCTTGAAATGCTTTTATCACTTTCCCGCTGTATCCTACGTTGCCAGAAAGATGTAAAGAATGGGAGACCGTCACTTCTAACTCTGATTTTGACCAAGTTACCACTCTCGATTTCCTTGTGAAAGGAGAAAGGCAGCTACACTTGCTACTTCACACTGTGATTGAACAGGTTAAACAGCTATACAAAAACTTGTACAGTTTATCAGTGTTGACTGTTAGGATTATGGGTAACAGTCATGATGGAATTGGCATGGACACAAACTGATCCTTGATGCATCCATCTGTCCATTATCTCATGTACATAAGCATCTTTTGTCTATCAGGACCAGTCCCACGTGCTGAAAATACCATGAGGAGGTGGGCACACCTGTTATCTTCCCTCCTGGACTTGACAGGAAGGCAACAGCACCCCTCCCTTCAGTTATGACCCTCACCACTTTAATTCTCCCTCCCTCCCAGGAAGTGACCAGGGCTGGCTTATACCTAATGCGATAAGGAACTTTTCTTGATGAAAAAGCAGACTCAATGGGAAAAGCATAGGAAACCCATTGTTGGTTACATAATGTGAAATCCTCTAGCCAGAGAATAGGCAATCTGTTGCATAGGTGTTGCCAAAACTTGGAGCCCAAGACTTTAGCACACCTTCCCACGCCACCCCATACTGCCAAAAGTAATTTCCTCCTTAAATGTAAATATCTATTCCAGTTTTGCATTCCACAATGCTAACCATATCCTGTGACATAATCTGTATTCTATCTTCCCTGTAATGTTTTAATTCAGTTTTTGCATTATGTCCAATGTGATGAATTATAGCCAAAGATTCATTGACTAAGTGTCATGAAAGATGGATTGAGGAGTTGAAACGAATGGCATTTGGGGACAATATTTTTCTGCAAATATCAGGGTCACAAGGAAGAGGTAAATTATGTTGTTGCAAGCCAAGAACAGTGCACAAACTTCAGTGACATACAGGGAGCTTTTACAGAAGAGGAACTTCATTCAAATCTGCATTCTTTGAGAGATTTGGTGTTAAATATAGGGATAAAGTGGAAAGCCTAGCTTGAAATGCATGAGTTCCTGGCACAGAGCTGGCTCTCAGGGTTAAAAGGGAGGAAGAAAGAAAGACAAGTGGGGCATGGAGGTTCAGATGGGTGGGCACATGAGACCTGGTGCAGAAAGCCAAGAATGAGTGGCGTTAGCATTCTTCAACTGTTGGTAGACTCTGGGAGATGCCTATAGGCTAGAAAAGCCATCCAGGGGCTGCTGACGATCAGGTCACCCTAGAATCATGCCCTTTTGAATGTGAGTTTCAGAAACGTAGGGGCTCCCTGTAAACTCTTCTTGCCATTACATCCCAGGTTTTCCTGGGTACACCCAAAGCATAGCCTGATAGCATTTTCCAAAGCACATTGCAAAGGTGCACTGGTAAATCATGGCAGAAAGGGTTCAATGGCAGAATACTTTGGGGACCACCTCTCCATTATTTGTTGAGTCATTCTATACAGTAGCTGAGGAGTCCAACACCATAGATTTGTCTTCAGCCCTTTTCAAGCCCAGATCTGCCAGTGGTACTCTTCTGTTTTGTTTGTTTTTACATTTTCTCTGCTAAAATTCTTTAGGCCTAGGGTTACCCCTTGGGAGAGTTCAGCTTAGTAATAAGAGATACTCATCACATCACATGGCCAGCTTTCTTCTGAGCATGGTTTCTTCTCCTCTACCTTCTGCCTGACTTTTTCATAGAATTCCCCAAGAATCTACTGGGCACCCACCACCCCTCTATGAGGGTGCTTTGCTCTGATGTTCACCGCTCTCTCTTCCCTATTAACATCTTTTACTAATGTGATTCCCAAATCCAGCTTCCCCTCCACTCTGGCCTTGAAAAGACAGATGGACACTGGGTCCCCACATGCGTGTGAAGACCTGGTTACCAGTCTCATTAATATGATTATATGTCCCTATCCTCCTTTTGCCAATCTCCAGTTTAATCCATCTGCTCTCCTGCCAGCTGTTACTTCTTGCCCTGGGAACCACTGGCTTTGCACTCCTGGCCTAGGTTCTCCTTTTTCCAGCTCTCCTGCCCCACCCCGTGCCAGACCATGGGCCCTTGATAACCTGTCTGTGGTCCTGGGTCAGGGCACTTGTCATGGTTCCAAGTGCTCTCATCTCCAGAGCATCTGCCCTGGCATGACCTGATTTCTTCTTTGTTTATTTAAGCTTGATTCTCCCTGAGTGACCTGAACTTCTCAAGGGCACAGCTTTTGTTTATTTCTTTCTGCTGCTACTGGAAACTGGTTGCTTGATGCCCAGTTGATATTTGCAAATGACTTGGCAAAGTGTGGCTTGACAGAGCCTTAAAGCATGACTTGAATTCGGATAAATGATAGGAAATCATGAATTTCTTCAGCTACCTGTGTGATCTTCGCAGAAAAATAATAGGTCCTGCAGTTGAAATGTTTCAGGAAATCTGAACTAAGATACTGGAAATTTTACATGGTTTACATGATTCTTTGTTATGCCCATTTTTTACCAGCATGAAATTAAGAGTGGTCCTCTTTGAAACATCATAAACTACATAAGAAATAAGGCTTATAAACATTTTTTTAAGCCGCACAGGAAGACAAAGCACTAATTTTTTTGTTGTTGAACTTTCTATCATGTAATTAAAAATCCTGCTCACTGTATGTAAGAGGATACTTCAAAAAATTCAGGGAAATTTAAATTTGTTTTGCTGTGAAAAAGTTGGAATGTACACATAGTTCCTTCCACAATGCTTGTTTTCCACAAACCTTTTGAAAAATTTCGCATGTAATGATTTTAGGTTTTCTTGCACTAAGACAAAACTCTTAACTCTGTTTTCCACAAATGTTTGAAGTATCCATATATAAAACATCTGTATTTGTGCGATGTTATTCTTTAATGTTTGCTGACCTTATTGTGTGAATGTGTCTCATGGCTGTGCGATAATCCTTCCCCTGGTGGTGGTGTAAGCATGGTACTGCCTCCTGTTACTACATGATGATTAACAGTACTGAAGGACTTCCTGGCCGGGTTGCTGACCTGATTTTGCACTCATGAATGGATAATTTGAAGGTTCAGGTATAATATTTACCAAAATTTCTGTACATGATTTCTAAGGTTTTTTTTTTTGTATTTTTTTTTTTTGTAAGGGCTGAGTTAGAAGGAAAAAAAGGAGGGAGTGAGAACAAGAGGGTCAGTCTTCTTTCTACTGGTTTACTCCTCAGATGGCTGCAGTTGCCAGGGCTGGGTGAGATCAAAGCAAGGAGCATGCTGTAGGCCTCCCATCTTGAAGAGTCCTAAGTACATGGGCCATCTTCCGCTAAAGCTTTCCCAGGGATGTTAATAGGAAAGTGATACAGCTAGAACTCAAACTAGTGGCTATGTAGGGTGCTGATATCACAGTGCTGACCCCTGAATTACATTATATAAATGACTTGTATATTCTAATATTCTGAAATACAGTAAACAAAGCACTCTTTAGTCAGTAGTTGAGTATCATATTTCACTGTCCTCTTGACTTGCAATTTTACCTGCAAGGAAGGAATTTTATTTTATTCTCTTTTTTGGGCTGTTATTAGTATTTGTCTATTTTAGGTATGTGTGAGCATTGAGCTCTTGTTTCTCTTTATTTCGAGTCATCTGTCCACGTCTTCATAGCATTCTTTCATTTTTGGAGAGATTTCCCACAAGCAGAAACCTGTTTGATAAGAGTTTCTATTTTAAGGTACAATTAAAACATCGCAGAACGACAAGTCATCTCCCTGAGAAATTCAGTGGCTAGAAAATATCCTAGTAATTTTAACAAGATCAGAGTAGAGTACGTCAAAGAACATTGAAGGTGTCCGTGCTGGAGCTGGCACGCGTGGCAGTGGGGACAACTTTTGCTAAGAGAATCTGGGGAAGGAATGGTCTCCACAAAAACTGTAGGAGGCAAAAGGCTGATCTGTAAGAGGGTGTTCCTGCTCTATCTCCATTGCCAACCAAACCACCTGGCTTCATAGTGACTGTCAGATTGGTTGGAATTCTTCCTCTAGTCTTAACTTCCTCATCTGTGAAATGTGGTCATGGGTTATGACAGGGATTGAAGATGTGACATTGAAGGTCCCTGCAGTGAGCTAGACATTCTCTGGGTGTGCCTTTTTCCCTGCCCTGCTTTCAGAACCAACCTCTTCTGCACCCTGTAAATAGCCACAAGTTTTTTTTTGATGGCCCCGAAGTCACAATTGTCCCTCTTAGAGAGGGCTCTGCAGACTGCCAGGCACAGTTGGTTCTTGTTGTCTGCCCATGAAGTTAGCCACTTATGGAAAATATTTGAGAAAAATTGCAACTGCAGGAGACACACATTGACTTGTTATTTTCCAGGCAATACAGTGCAACAAATATGTACATAGCATTTGCATCACGTTAGATCTTGCAGATAATACAAAGGTGATTTAAAAATAAATGCTCACAGGGGAATGTGTGTTACATGTGAGGGTGAAGTCCTTTCCTACAGGGCATGAGTATCTTGGGTTGCAGTATCTATGGAAGGCCCTGGGACAGGCCTCAGGGATGTTGTCGGTGCTTATACTTCTGTGCCTGCTGTTTCCGTCAGTCGTCACACTAACTCACCTTTCCTGTTCGTTTTTGTCTGTTGTGACTGGTGCTGCTTGAGCAGGACACCGTCTCTCCAGTCCTCCAGCTCCTCCCCTTTCATCCAGCCTCCTGCTCTTGGATTCGGGTCAGCTTCCTCTGTACACCCTCTGCAGACCCTAGAGGAGCTGGGGTAGGGACATCCTTTCTAGTGCCTTTCCTCCACTGAGAACAGCAGCCCTTCTTTCCTCCAGTTGTGAGAAATACACATTGACCTAAGGAATGAAAACTAAGCAAGATGCCTCTCAAAGGACTGAATGTGCTCACGTGTGTATGACACGATATGGAAGATGCTATATGATCATTTGCTACTTGGAAAGATACGTGTTTCTTTATCCTTCCCCGAGAAATGCTGCCATGAAATTGGAGGATTTAAAAGGGCTTTGCTCTGCTGTTCTCAAGCTTCACACCCAGCTCCTGATCGCTTCCTTTACCAACAGGTGCCTCATTTGAGGCTGATTCTGGAGCTGCACAAGGATGGGGTGTGAAATCTACTGGGGAGGCTGCACTGTTGGGAGGTTGGACATCAGAAAGCCCTGAAAGGAGAAGGAAAAGTTCCAAGCATGGCTTCTGTCTCCTTCCAGATAAGACCCTATATGCACAGACTGTAAATGCATCCAAGAAACTCAACGTACAATAGGAAAGCCTGTATGAACTTAGTGTTTGCATTCAGAGTGTCTGGACTCTGCTTGAATTAGCTTTTGATGATCCGGTGTTGTCAGTCCATGCTGTCCAGACGACTCCTATGGCTGGGGATTACGTGAGGGCAGCTGAGACATGGGAACTAATCCTGCCTGGGAGGCATGTATTGCCAGCTGACCATGAACATGGTGCCATGAATCACCTCTGTGCCAGCTGAACCAGTGGGGAAAGGAGGTGTGGACAAGTGCTCCAGACCCCAAACAGGTGCAATTATTTGTGCAAATGTTTCTGGAAGATTCCACAAGCATTCTAGGGAGTCTAGCCCTTTACCCTAGGATGTACCTACACATTGGCTAATCTCTCTACCTGCCCTCTGCCGCTTTACCATCTTGCCAGCATCCCTCCTTCCCTTCCACCCTGCTTTCATGCCTCTGTACACTTCCTTGCTTTTCCTTCCAGCAGTTATCTCCTAAATGAACCACCCAGCCACAGGCTCGCTCTTTGGGTTGTGCTATGGAGAAACCCAAATGAAGACAGACACATAACAGAAAGTGGGTGTGAAATTTTTCTAAGTCCTCTGATACCAGATGGTCTGGCTAGGTAAGTAACATGGTATTCTTTAGCTTACTTCGAAAGGGGCAATTTTCAAGATGTTCTGAGTCTTGGCTGAGTTAAGTGACACAACTCCCAGAGTTTCAGGCTGTTAGTCGTTGTTAATAGAAAAGTTTTGGATGGACTTCATTCTCTGCAGAGCTAAAGAACTGCAGAGCCGCAAGCCCAGTGCGCAGTGTAAGAGGCATGAATACCACCCACGATCCATGCTCAAGTTGCTTCTGCAGCTGCCAGCCTCTTGTTTCTGTGTTAACTTTCCGCGAAGGGAATCCCACAGCCTCTGAGGTGTCCCATCTCATTCCAGGACCATTGCTCAGCAAATTCAGTTCAGTAATTATTCAGCATGTAATAGGCACCAGGTTTTGAGGAGGGCTGTTCATCACCATCTTCCTTCCAAGTTGTAAAAAAAAAAAAATTGGTAGATAGTACAGCAATCAGGTAGGATCATGGAGTCATGGAGGCAGTGGTTTTGTTGGTGGTAACAGTAGATCAGCAAGCGGGGCTTCCTCCTGTGCCTCAGTGTCCTGAATTTCCCTTCCCATAGCTAAGGAGAAAGAGACACACATCTGGCCCCATTTGTGGAGGTTTGGATGTTCCTGAAGGTTTCCCTGCCCAGAGGACTCAGGTCCCTAGAGGAGGAAGTCACTTGATGACTCAGCCAAGTTTGTTGAATATCCTCACAGCATCATCTCCTCCCTGCTGCTGTGTCCTATGCCTTGTGTGTCCCTGGTCCCTGTGGACTGAGCAGGAAGGAGAGCCAGAGGCCTGGAAAATGTTCCTGTCATGTTGTCCTACGCTTCCCATTGGAGAGGGGACCAGTGATCAGCCACTCCCACACCCTCTTTACCACGTGTATGAATTCAGAGTGGACAGCAGGACATACTTCGGTGATGTGCCCAGTGCACAGACTGACAGGGGAGTCTGGGGACAGCAGGCAGCTCAGAGAGGCCTTTGCTGTCTCCACCAAGGATGCTCTCCGTTTTGTATTGTGCCCATGACAGTGACCCTGATGCACAGTGACTATGATGATGACCCTGGCTCTGATTCACAGTGACCATGACAGTAGTGATGACAGTGGTGTGCTAGACCTGGAGAGATCTGAAGCTTGGTTCATCCAGTGGTTCTCACCTGGAGGCCTGTATGTGTGTGTCTGTGTACCTGCATGCCTTTGTGTGGAGGCCTGGATGCACAGGTGTGCCCTGTGTGTGGTATAGCTCTTGGTGTCAGATCAGAAGTGAATCCTGGCTCCCCCACTGCCACTCAGCGAAGCCTCTGTACCTTTCTCTGCCTGTTTCTTTGTCTACAGGAGGAGGATAATGCCTGCTTCTTCCATGTGGCTATGGTGACGATTATATGAAGCTAGGACAGAAAGTCCTTAGTTTCTTGGAATGCCCCATAGGCAGTAGCAACTGTTGTTTACACTTGCGCTGGAAATGACAACGTGGAGGTAGACAGATCCCAAGGGATGCTGGGTCTCAGATGTGGCCAGTTCAGGACAAAGTCTCCAGTCCCAGTCAAGTCTCTTAGAATACTGTGCTTTTAGAAAATTGGCTTTGAGTGGATATTGACAGGGAAGGCTGGTGGACTGAGAGCCAGTCCCTTCAGCGGCTGTTTTGAATGTTAAGGATCTCAGATGCGGAAAGCCTCGGGCAGTGAAACTCTTTAGTGACTTGCTACAATCCCCATTTTACAGATGACACTGAGGCTTACAGAGAGAATGTGCTGGTCTGAAATGTCACCTTTGTAAGTAGCTATGCTGCCCCCAGGGCAGGCTGCTGTCCTTGCCCTGTGTCCTGGACCACCAGATGTGGAGATCATGGTTTGGTTTAGTTGCCCCACCCTCTGAGTGCCAGGACCATCTACATCCACAAACTCTCTGGACCAGTGTAGTTAAGGACTCAGCTCAAACATTTCTGCAGGGTGGTTGCTCCCAGATGTCCAACAAGCCTGGGCTCCTTGGTTACCAGTGACAGAATCCACACTTACATAGGTGCACTGGGACTCTATTAGCGCTTGTTCCCACATAGTGTCATGTTCAGGTTCAGGAGAGACTTGGGGCAGATCCACTTAGGACCCACCAGTGTTTCCTGCTCGTATCCTTGCTTCTCTTTGGTTACAAGCTCCTTTTTGGCAAACTACTGTTCCCATGAGTGTGAAAATGTGATTGCTCTCAACTTGAATCTCTCATATCTTTACCACTTTGGGCTCTTTCTCTTAACTAAAATTTTCTGTTAGTGGACTTGTGGGTCACATGATCATCCTTACACTGATCACTGATAGGGAGGTGGGACATTATGATTTTACCAGCTTGGGTCAGGGGCCACTTCCTGAGGGTCCTGGACAGGGACTGCAGAGTTCTGTCTGCCACCCAGAGGCTGTGTTGACGGCAGGAAAGCAAGAGATCCCAGTGACTTCCCAGTCCTCACCAAAAGTAGGGAGGGAACACTGACTAGAAGCAAGACCCCTGCTCACCACTCAGTAATAAATAGTCCCGAGGTCTTTTTATAGAAGTAATTTGTGCACACTGAGCCCACAGCTCAGCAGTAAGGTAAAGGGAGGCATTCTGAATCCTGACTTTAGCTTGCTTTCCAGAGGTACGTGGTGATGCTTCCATAAATACTCCGGCTCTTCATTAAGTAGCATGAGAGCAGGATATCTCTGTCTGTCCCTCAGTGCTGCATGGTCTTGCAGGCTGTTCTTGGGCATTGCTTTGGCTGTTTGCCCTGTGGGTTATATCATTAGTATAGAAACAGAACACTGGGATGATACCCCATGATAACTGCACCTCAACCACCCCAGCTCAGTTGGCTGCAGGATGAGACATACAGGGCTGCCCAAGAGTTGTGGGAAGATCTGCTTCTGCATTAAGCAGCCACTAAGAAGAAATAAGAGTTGCTTATCCAGGAATGGGCCTAAAACAGGGAAGCCAGGACCTGAGAGGAGTGGATCCTTAACAAGACCAGTTGACATCAAACGGTAGAGAGGAAAAGCAGTCTTGGCATCCATGGAAATGTGGGGGGAGGGATTCTGAGAAACTGTGGGAAAAGAGCTCAGGGCATCGTGCAGGGTTCTCACTGTAATCAGTTGTCATGCTGGCTTTTATATCCGTCTCCTTGGGTTTGGTTCATGTGAATCTATCTATGGGAAAGGTAGGTGCTTACATCAGCAAACAAAGGGTAGAATGCCATCCTGTCGGGGCACAAAGCAGGAAACTTTTTCTCCCTTACAGGCCTGCCCTGGCTTTCCTTCGAACTTGAACAGTGGAAGTTCAGTGTGCGCTCCTTGCCTGCTGGGTACCAGGAGGAAAAATCAGACAAGCTCTTACACCTCATGGGACTTCCACAGTAGATGCTCTTTTGGTCAAAGCCTTGAGCCAAGTCATGGAAATGGACCCATCCTCATGGTCCGTGGGGAATACGGGGGCAGTGGACAGAGAGAGCTCTGCCTGCAGCTGTTTCAGACATTACAGTATCCTCTTGCTGTATCACTACTACTCCAACAACCCATCTTATTGCCACAGAAACTCTTACCTTGTTGAGGCAAGTGTTCTTCAGATGAGAAGATGAGCAAGTGTCTGCAGTGAAGGGTCACGGAACGTGACACACCCTTGTCTAGCACCCCAGGTTAGACCCTTTCATTGTGTCTAGTGGCTGACCCTGGCTGGATAGCTGGGTGTTTTCTGGTTGTGTTTTCCCCAAGGATTCCCCATCCCTCCTTTCTCTTCCCTCATCTTTATTCTCTGCATCCTATCAACAGCCTACTTTCATACCGGACTCTCACAATGTCTCTTCCTGTGACTCCAAACAACCTGTACTGAATAGCAGGCCATGAGAGAAACTGGGATCACTGTGGTGGGACCCCCAAAATGGAAGCTAATACTGTCAACCATGATGAACTGTCTGATACCCAGGAAGTCAGCTGTGCAGTGACATGTGTGTCCCCTGATTTTATGCTATAACAGTGCTAAAATAGCTTGGTCTCCACCAAAACAAAAAATAAACTCAGTGAAAGTGAGCACTTCCACATTAAGAGTTGCTGTCACCTATTTGCACCAGGTTGTGGTTGGATTGGTTACCCTAGACCCCATGCCTGTCTCTCCTCAGACATCATGGTGCCACCGAGCACCCGGTCTGAGCAGGCAGTGTCTAAATTTGTCGTCACAGCAGCCCGGGCACTGACTTTCCTAAGGGAGTATTCTTCTGCATCCTCAGACTGGCTGGAGTTCTCTGGCTGCAGCACTGTCAATGTTTCAGAGCAGGCAAGGATTAGCTGGGGAGCTGCCATGTGCATTTTGTGGGATGTTTAGCAGTGCTCCTGGCCTCAGCCCACCAGCTGTCAGAAGCAATTCTCAGCTACGTGGGACAACAGGGATATGTGCAAGTGTTGCTAAGGGTTCCCCAGGGGTCAAGACCATCCCTCCCCCTGCTGTCCTCTCCAACACCCTGACCCCATGACAGTCACTGCCTTCCAGTGCTGCTTGGCCATCAGGCATACTTCAGTGGCTCCCTTACTTTCTAGCTTCAGGAAGGTGATATCTCTCTGAACTTGCTCATCTATACCTGGGTCGATAGCAGTGCTATCCTCGCAGTACCTGGGGATTTGGTTGAGGATTAAGTGAACTAATTCATGACATGAGCCAAACCTCAGGCTTGGCAAATGCTGTCATCTGATCAGGGTCAGCTATGAAGACTGAAAGCTCCTGACTCCCTCCCCCTCTAGAGGAGCAGGCCAGGGTCATTGGGAGTCACAGCATATAGAAGCAGGGTCTCAGAGTGGAAGTAACTCAGTGGTTGCCACTTGGCGGGTACAGAATTTCAACTTTGGTCTGGTGGAATTCAAGGTGCTTTTCTTAGGCACTGCAGCCAGTGCCTCTTAGATTAAGAAGGGAAACTGAGGCAGCAGTTGAAGGACATGACTATTTCAGTAAGTGTGGGGCTGCCAATGCTGTAGCCCAGGGATAGTTGATCCTGTGCCTATGTTGATGTAAGTGGTCACAGCACCCAAAGCAGGGTGGAGCCCTCACCTGCTGTTGGTTGACGTGATGTGTGTGTGTGTGTGTGTGTGTGTGTGTGTGTGTGTGTGTGTGTAGCTTTAGCAGGTGGCCATCTTGCTTTTCTGTAGGGAAGACCATCTTCCAGTCTTCTAACCTCCACTGAAGGAAAGACTCTTGGGTTTGAGTGATTGTAGAATCTTTGGCATTCAGTCTCATCCCTGAGCTGTTGGGTTCACGAAGGATGGGTCCCGCAGTCTGAGTTTTGCTGGCTGTGGTTGAAGTTGGAGTGAAAGATAAGATTTCTTCTTGTTGTGTTTTTTTCACAACACCCTTTCCTCCACACTCCAAGGACATGGTTTTTGTTTAGATCTGAATGAATGCTTCCAGGAGGAGGAGGACACGTTTTATAGACTCACACAGAGCAATTCAAACTGCATCTGATTCCAGTGCAGCTCTGTGAGCCTTACTCTCCTCATCTGTACAATGAACACAATCCATTTGTTTCTGCAACCTCACCATGTCTCTGTGCTCTGAGTATATGGGGGTTGGGGTGGGGCAGCAGGTGTATGAATATTGGAGGTGTGGAGGAAGGGAAAGGCTGAGTTATAACTATCAAGGATGGAATGGGGCTAATCCCCCACCTGGAGCTTGAGGGCCACTCCTCAGACTTCTGTCAGCAGCCATGTGATGTGTTGCTTTGTTTGAAAACAGTTGCTCTCTCCTAGATTTTTTTTGAAGATTTATTTATTCTATTGGAAAGTCAGATATACAGAGAGGAGGAGAGACAGAGAGGAAGATCTTCTGTCCAATGATTCACTCCCCAAGTGAGCGCAATGGCCGATGCTATGCCAATCCGAAGCCAGGATCCAGGAACTTCTTCCGGGTCTCCCACACGGGTGCACGGTCTCAAAGCTTTGGGCCATCCTCAACTGCTTTCGCAGGCCACAAACAGGGAGCTGGATGGGAAGTGGAGCTGTTGGGATTAGAACTGGCACCCATATGGGATCCTGGTGTGTTCAAGGTGAGGACTTTAGCCGCTAGGCCCTTTCCTAGATTTTTAATCCTAAAGTTGCTTTTTAAAGAAGCAATGTAAAGCGGAATTCCTGAAAGTTGGTGCATTTACAGGACGGGTGTGTGGGGTAAGGGTTTGATGACATTGAGTCTAATCAGTAATGACCTGGACCGAGACTTGAGTGTAGGGAAGGCAGAGCCACAGCCTTGGACTCTAGCAAAAAGGAGAAATAAATGGGAAAGCCTGTCCTTCTGTCCCTCTGCCCTGAATGTGTTCCCAGGAAGGGCACAGCTGGTCTGGCTGGGTGCTCCTTGGCATGGGATTGCAGAGCCTCTTGTGTTGGTCCTGGAAAATGGGACAGTGGGGATTTCAAACTCATGGTCATGGAAGCTGAGAGCAAACCAGCAGCACCTGCTGCTGCAGGACTGAGGCTGCAGCCATTGTCCACCAGGAGACGAGGAGGCTGCTGTGTGCTCTGTCGGCAGGAAGTTTGTAGCAGTGCAGTGGGTGAATTGGGCCTGCGTTTCCCACTTTGCAAGTAGCACATGGCTTTAGTTTTTGGTGGGAGTGGGGAGGCACCTTGCAGCTCATTGGTGTCCCACACTTGGGCTGAGTGTACCCCTTGCCATCCCCATAGCAGCCCTATTTAAACAGACACGGAGTCACTCTGTCCCTGAAGTGTGACTCATTTCACTTAGCTGTATGGCCCTGAGTAAGTCACTGCGTCTTAGCGCATCAGTCAGCCGTGGCTACAAGAGTGCTGTGTAACCAAGTATCCCAAAGCATCTGTGGCTCAAAACAGTCTTACTCTCTTGGGTCTGCTGCTGGGCAAGCATCGTGCCATGGCTTCAGTTGGGCTTGGTCATGTGACTAAGGACAGAACAGGGGTGCTGGTTGAGGCTGGCTTGGTTAGAGGGCTTTGAATTGCAGGTGACTGGATTCGGTCAGATCCTGAATCTGTCATCCCACAATGGGTGAATGATGAAGGGCATGGCAGAAGCAGCAAAGGACTTACCCAAACCTGCACCTGTGTGTCACCCCTTGAATTACATCCGTTAACATCCAAGAATGACTCTAGTCCAGAGCAAGTCTGTGGCAAACCTGGATATCCAGGACCCTTTGCCAGTGTGTTTCTGTCCACCTCATGCTGCTCTGGCTCCCACCAGCAGATGAATACACAGCTGTGTTGGTCACTGCTGCATTCCTGGCATGGGAGCATTGGTATCACACAGGCAATGACACAACAAACAAATGCAGCAGTGCGATATCCTGCAAGGGAGCCTGGGAAGCAAGGTGAGCTACTTCTGAAACTCTTGAAGCATTTGCTGGCTGAAGAGAATGCCAGAGACTTGATGGGAATTGTTGGTAGTGAGATGAGGGTTAGACTCCACATCTGTTGATTCCCAAGAGCTGTGCCCCTACATCTTGTTTCTGGGAACTGCACAGAAGGGCTCCTTAGAAACAACACATAGGTCAGTGGCACCAACTCAGACATCTACAAGGACCAGACAGATGTCATATAAAGGCACTTCAGATAGTTCAGGGAAAACACAATTAAAAGAGAAGTTAACTTTGGTGCAAAAAGTATTTAAAATTTGTAGATACACAGAATCCTCTATAAGTTCATGGATGGAGCTGGTGCTGTGTTGTAACCGATTAAACCACTGTCTGCAACACTGGGATCCCATAGAGGCATGAGTTCGAATCCTGGCTGTTCTACATCTAGCCCAGAAGTTGGAGGATGGCATGTGTCTGTGTTAGCCTGCAAATAATACACTTGGAGAAGCAGCAGGAAGTAATCCAGGTGCTTCTGCCACTCGTGTAGGAGCACAGGATGGAGTTCCATGCTTTTGGCCTTAGCTGGGCCTGGCCTCAGCCATTGTGGCCATTTGGGGGAGTGCAATTAGTGAATTGCAGATTGCTATGTCTCCCTCTCTTTCTAGCACCATCTTTCAAATACATAAATAAATCTTTCTTTAAAAGATTCATGGAAAATGCATGTTACATAGACTGTTAGATATTTTTCATGAACTTTTGGAAGTCCCCTGGTAGTTGTGTTAGCCAGCCAGCATAAGGCAACAACGTATGGTGACCTCGTGGCCAGCAACTGCACATACAGGGGCTCCCTTCAACCATGTAAACACAAGAGCAATGTCATGAATTGCTTGCTTCCCTTCTGTTCTAGGTTAGATTTCTTCCTCCCCACCATCTGTACAAATTTGTCCTTTATCTGTTCTCCCAGCCACCAATCCACTAAACAGTGCTAGGCTGGAGGGAGCACCCTCCAGGTGGGGTTTCTGCTATTTTCTCTCTAATTTTTGGCTTGCAGATTAAGTGAGACTGGCTGATGGGTGAATTGATGGCTTCTTGGGTACCCATTTGTCTTCCAACCTGTTACTCGTGAGAGACTTGTCCAGGCAAACATAGAGTTTGACCAGAGGATTTGAGTTTGAGCTATTAGCTGCTGTTTAAATTTGGAATATTTCAAGGTGCCATAACTTGATTTGTAGAAGAGTTTAAAGGAATGGTGAGGCAAGCTCACAGCTGTAATGGAGAGTGATTTTCCCTTGTGCCCTCAAGATCATCCTCCCAACCAGCAGAGACTGAGTCATCCTGACCTTTGTAAATGCTCTCACCTCCCGTGGCTCAGAGTGCGGTGGTGCTTGGAGGAGCAGAGGTTAGGAGAAACACAGATGGAGGGAAATGTTGTGGGAATGTCAAGTGTGCTTTCTACCAGAGAAGGGCATCATGAAGCTTCAAGTTCTACACTTGTTTGGAGAGCGAATGTGTCTTCTGTGATGGGGAGTCGGACAGACTGTGGTCATGTTTTAACATAAGCATCACAAAACTGCTTTCCAAGCCATCACTATCATCACTATCACCACTGGCAGCATTGACCACTCTATCGGTCAACATTCTGTTATCACCATTACCCCATCAACATCACTGCCACTCCATCACTGTTAGCATTCCGTCACCAGCCATATTGTTATGCCATTACCATCATCACCATTCCATTGCCAACACCTCCACCTCCACCACCACCATCCCCATCGTGTTCCTTAATTGCTGACATTCCATCATCATCTGTGTTCCATAATCATCATCAACACCATTCTGCCATCAGTCTCATTGCCATCACTGCCATTCCATCTCTATCATAAAAATCATCATAATTCTAGCATCATGGTCCTCCTCATCACTATAATTATCATTTCATCATCATCATCATAGCATCATCATCTTATTGGCATTGTCAATGTCGTTATGTTCTTATTGGTAATAACCAAGAGCTATTCATTGAGCTCTGATTATGTTGCAACCTTTGGGCTAAATTATCTCAGCTGCTACTCTCCAGGCTCTTTCAGAGGTAAGAACACTGAGACTTAGAATTATGTATATTATGGGGAAAAAGAAATAACAGGACATGCTTAAGGATTTCAACCTAAATGCTGCCTTCCTTTGAAGTATACACCCCCACTGTACATGAGATTTGTCCTCAGTGGTGCCCATCACAATCATAATCAAATATTATTTGTGCAGTGTCATTCTTATGGCCTGATATTGGTTTTGTAGGTGAGGGACATCTAGTTTGCTGAATCCCAGTGCCGTCTTTGCCCAAGTCTGACATTGTGCAGCCTCTCAGTACCTACAAGTTGTTTGAGCAGACACTCCCTCTGCCTCATACTCTAAGGTTCCAGTCTCATTTATAGTCACTGCATTTTTTTTTAAATCCTTAACACAAATCTACTGAAAGCAGGACAGATCTGAGTAATTCCTTTAAACAAAGCAAGAAAAGGAGTATCTGCTTTATCCAAAATCCCAGTCTTGATTTCTGATCTTTGAGTTGGTGCTATTGTAAATGTCATCAGGGTCAGAAAGTTCAGTTCTCTGAGAACCGGAGAAGAGCAGGGATCATCCAGAATCATCATTTGGTACCCCTTGTTCAGCCCACCAGGCGGCAGCAAGGCATACCAGCCTGCACCATTGACTACATGGAACTGAATGTTACTAGCAAGGCTGACCCTGGGAAGCTGGCCTCTCTACCTTGGCTCCTTTCTCCTTAGACCGCAGGAACCACATTGTCTTCAGGTCATCTCACCTAGGTACCCAGCTTAGATTTCACAAGCTTGTCTTCGCTAATCCAGCTTGCTCTTACTACTGGCCTTAATTTAGCCTATTGCCTTTTTACAAGTAGCCCTGTCAGTTACCTGTGCCCTGAACCCATGGCCTTTGTTGTATTCTTAACTAGAAAGATAAAATACAATTGGTACTCTAGACATTGAAATTCCACTCCAACCCAGATGATGGTGTGACCCTGGCATGTTTCTTAGCTCCTCTGGACCTCATTTCTTGTTTGGAACAATTGGACCATTGCACTACTTGGAGAGATTTTCTTGAGGATTCACGGAATTCAATACATGTGAAGTGCTCAGAGCAGAACTCGGCACCTAGAAAAGACTCAGGGGATGTCTGATTTATTCAGCTCTAAACACATGACCACTGGTTGCCACACACAATCCTATGTACGAGGAGGTCAGCTGAGTGAACGCCTGTATTTTGCATTCAGGTTCAGATGGAGTTTCTTCCGTTGCCCTGCCTTCTGCATCATATTCAGTGATGAACTGGTTTCCTCATTCAGAATCCCTTGCCTTTCTCTCCATAGAATGTCATGAGCCTATAAGAAATACAAATGTTAAAATGTGTCTTTAGTGAGACTTTTCACAGGGAATCAGGACTTGACCCTTCTTGGCACACAGTTTGGTAATACAGTAGAGGTGATAGGGCAAGGAGGCATGCAGCTCTCCCTGCTGTCACCTGGTATATTATGTCCCTCTAGACCCATGCATAGATCCAGCTTTGGCAATGCTTTTGAACGTGATGTATCTGTGAAATTACTGGGAAGCATCTTAAATGTTTAGTGTATTCAGAACCTGGTTATAGTTTATTATTAGAGAATAGGAACGGTACTCCATAAACAGTGACACAGAGTAGGGATTTTTTTTCCTTGAAACCAGGAAATTGTTGACTAGCATCATGGTGCATATGAGGGGAAAAAATCCCCTTCACCCCTTTATAATCTTCCTGTGGCATCCTCAGCTCGTAACTTTTGGCTTTTGTTTCTCAGCCAGAACCAGCTCTGTGCAGGGGTCGGTATCGCCCAGCGACAAGCTTGGTTGGAGCACAGGGAGCATGTGCAACGTTTCAGAATATGCTTCCTCTTTTCAGCCATAGTCTGCAAATTGGAAAAGGGAGTAATATCTCAGTTGCACATCTCATTTCATTTCCTGCCCTCTTCATTGAGTTGATGTGTCCAGATATACCTTTCCTTTCAGGGTGAAAGAGAAAATCTGGAACTGAGGACTGCACACAGATGAGATGAGGAGAGTCACAGGGTGCCAGTCACCTCCTGCATGTCACCTCCACACTGGGGAGTCAGAGATGGAGCAACTCTGTGTGGTAGAGATAGCTGGAAAGTAGACCTCTCAGAAGCAAAGTCATGGTGGTTCTCCTGCCTGGCTGGCCTGGCCCTTGCCATTTCAGCCCAGGCAGCTCTTGGTGAAACTAATAGGAGCCCAAGTTAACTTCTTTGAGCTCAGTGAGTTTCCATCTTCTCCCATTTCTGCTATGTTTTGATCCAGGGCCCAGTCCAACCCAATTCCAGAAGCAGTTAAGGATTCTTGCTGCATGTTTCCCCAGCTTTAGCTTTGTGCGTAAGACACAGGTTAGTGGACTAGCTGTAAACTATGTGCCAAGATCCCACCATAGATATTTATATATAGTGTGAATATCACAAAAAGGTGTTATGTGTCTTCTTCATTTTTAGGGATTAGCCTGTACCATACCCCACCACACACACATGCATACACACACACACACACACACACACACACACACACACACACACACACACACGTGCACACTATATGTTGCAAGCCCCGTTATGACAAATCTCAGAGTTGGCTGTGAAGAGTTTGTGACTCTGATCTCTGAGATTCTAATCTGCATTGCACCACCACCCCTCAGCCATTGCCTACCTCCAGAGCTGACTGGCTAATCCCTGCCAGAGACAGCTCAGTTTTCTCTCTGTCAACATCTGATCAGCATGCTGACAGATGAGCAGCATGTTCCTGAGACTGCAAATGGGAATGGGAATTCTGGGATTGAGGTTCCAATGTGCTCCCACCTTCAGCTTCCCCCCATACAGCACCATCAAAGCACTGCTACACCTTGCTCCAGTAAGGACAGAAATGAATAGTGCCCAGTGCTCAGGGACAGCCACAACTGGACATGCTGTGGTGTTTCCATTAAGCACACTTCCACTCCCTGGGGTCAGGAAAACATTGCCCCATTATATTTTATTTTTATAAATTCTTTGTTTATTTTAAAAGGCAGAGTTAGACAGTGATCATACACTGTGGTTCACACCCCAGATTACTTAGCAAACCTGAAGACAGAAGCTTCCACTGGGCCCAAGCGTTTGAGCCAGCTTTTGTAGATTTTTCCCAGGGTGTTAGCAGGAAGCTGGATTGGAAGGGAAGCAAGCAGGACACAAACTGGTAACCATAAGGGATGCCAACATCATAAATGATAAATTTATTTACTGTGTTACAACACTGGACCCCATTATTCCCTTTTAAATCCCTGAAAGGAAGGTATATGGGTTTGTCTGCCCAAAAGGTGGAAAAGGGGGACCTAAGATTTGACTGTAGGTGTTCTGTCCCCTGCACTCAGGCTTCTAGTTCGCCCAACCCCATACAACTAGACCACCAGGGTGCTGGAGCTGGGTGGCCAATGTCAGATCTGCCTTAAATGACATCGAGTGGAACTCTGCTTCTCCAGAGTTCCTCTAGCCATGGTGCTAACTTTCTCCCAGGCCACTGTGAGAGTCTTGAAGAGGCTTGATGTGTGCCAAGCACTCCCCACTCTGCTCAACACCTCAAAGATGTTCAATCAACATGGAAAGAAAGGCCCATCAATGTGGAGCCCAAAATGGGTCCTTTCTTTGTGAAGTTGGATTAACTGAGAAAAATGGATGATGAGAGTCTGATGTGCATTTTATAATATGTGTCTCTTGGTAAGTCCTTTGCAAAGCTCATTTATTCACTGGCAGATTCTCAATGCTTGCTGATGGCATAAAGTCAGCCCTCAAAAGGTCAACATGTTCCAAATGGAGCATTTATTAGATGCCAGGCCTGGGACTAGGCCTGGGGACTTTTATTCTCCAGTAGAGCTTTAATGCATTTGCCCGTAGCCATGGTGTATGCATTGTGATTCCTACACTGCAGGGTCAGCAATCCTCAGGACTCCATGGAGCCCTTCAAAGCCCCTGTGGACACCATGTCCATTCAGTGGGTTGCCTAGGTGCCCAGTTATGGACTCACACGTATCCTGTTGTAGTGCTTGGCCTGAGGAGATATTAGGTCTTCTGGCCACTCTATGAATGGATTTCCAGGCCTCTGCTCCCCTGGAATGATACCTAAGTCCTGTGGCCAATGCAAGCTCATTAAAGACCTTACATGCAAATTAGAACAAATCTGGTACCTAGAGCCTGTGTAAAAGGCTTTTTGTTTGTACCACCAGGGCCACTGCCTTCTGGCTTCCTCTGCCGGACTTGGGGTTTACTGAGTAGAGTGCAGCTAGGTTCCTGCTTGCCCTAGAGACCTTTCGGCCAGCTACCCTGCTGGACATAACATTGGAAACCGCACAGGATGCCCTGTGAATTGTTGCCTGTGTATGAGTATTTTAGAGTGAGGAGGCTAAGTTGTGTCGGAGCATCTGTGGCCCCATAACAATCCATTAGGCACAGCTGATGGGGGAATGGGTGCCCAATACAGAGAATAATTAGAAGAATTGAAAGTAAACAAGAAAGAAAAACTACCTCTGGGCGAAAATATTTGACAGTCCAATTAGAAGGTGGAATGGGGCTGGACAGAGATGAAATGGACATCTCTGTTTAGACCTACGGGTCCCAGTGATACTTCCTGACTTCAGATCTCCTTTTGTGTCTTGTGGGCCTTAATTTTTCAGGCATACTGCTTAATTTCTTTTAAGTTTTCCATCCATTGAGGGCAAATACTTCATCCTATCCCCTAAAGTGTCAGATTAAGAGCATTTAGAATAGTGCCTGATATGAGCAGGCAATCTGTGACTACCTCTGTTCTTTAGAGACCGATAGTGTCCACCCCCAGCCTCCCTGCTCTCCATCGGAGAGGAACTCCCTAACAAAAAGCCAGTGAAGCTCTGAGGCTGTCACTGCTGAGGCTTTGCAGTGTGAGCATGGGGTCCCATTGGGATTTGAATGTTGTTCTCTAATTTTGGAGTGCTTAGTCCGTTCATCCTTGTGATTCCTTCAAAGGGGAAGAGGCCCTGCTAATGGCATAGTGAGTTCCTGTGACCAGCATTGACCAATAATGGCAAAGTACCCAGAGTTGTCCCCCATGTCCCTAGAACCAGCCCCTGCCCTGCACAGCACACAAGCCTTGTGGTGGAGGGGCGGCAGGAGGAGCACAGGGCAATTGAGGATGACAGCTGTCAGGAGTGAGCTGGAACTGCAGGAGACTCAGGCCCCTAACTTCTCAGCTCTGCCATAGCTCCCTCCCGTGTGTCCTGTTCTTGGGGATGCAGAGGGAGCAGGGTAAGGTTGCAGCTCAAGAACTGCTTGAAAGTAATTCATTTAAATTTTTAGATTGATTTATTTATTTAACAGAGTTATATAAAAAAAGGCAGAGATAGATTGGTCATTTTTTTTTTCCTTTCATATGTTGGTTAACTTTAGAATGACTACAGTGGCAAAGACTGGTTAGGCCAAAGTCTGAAGGCAGGAGTTTCTTCAAGATTCCCCACATGGGTACAGACCTAAGCACTCGGGCCATTTTCCACTGCTTTCCCCAGGTCTTTAACAAGGAGCTGGATCCAAAGTGAAACTGAAAACAAAAGCCAGCAGCCTTTGGAGTTAGACTTTGCAAGCCTGTGTAGGAGCCCTTCAGGGGAATCAAAGAGTCTGCGGAGCGATAAGATGTAAACAAAATAAGGACAGAGCTCTCACCACTGCACTCCCCTCCAACCTTCCCATCCTGCTGCCCTTAATACATCCTATACCCACAGACACACTTCCCAAAAGGCCATGGCAGAAAGTTTATTAACTATGGAAAACTGTTGGTTCTGGGCAGGAAGAACTTAGGGCCATGCCTTCGTTTTTCTTCCTTCTGTATATCCATTTTAAAAGTTCGTTACAGTGAGAAGGTGTTATGTTTGTAACAAGAAAAGATTTGAATGCGGACTCCAAGCTTTTCCAAAAGCCTTTTCCCTGAGTTTGCATTTACATGGGACAGTATCATATCTATGAAATATTTATAAGACCAGGAAGTATGTGAGTGTTTTAGCCAATTCTCATTTTCCCTCTTGTTTGTTCCCTCTTTCCTTCCCTCTCCTCCCCCACCCCGCCCTTTCCTTTCACCACTGCACCTCAGATACTTGTAACCTGAGTGGTTTGCAGAAGTAGTTGATAATGTCCTGTTTCCAGCAAGTGGTAATTGTGTAAGTCTCATTGGACAATATACTCTTTACAAAATGTACACATGCCCCCCCCCAAAAATGGTCTGAGACAAATGGTAGTGAAATGCTGTCCTGTAATAAATGGACCTACTGTTCCGTTCTTTATCCTCTATCTGTCCACTCAATCATCCATCCATATTCATCCACCCATCCACCTACCCACCTACCCTCTCTCTCTTTTTTCTGTGTGTGCATCCTTTCATCCATAAACCACCCATTCACCCATCTGTCTGTTCATTCATCCATCCACCAACCCATTCATTTACTTGTTCACCAATGTATACATCCATATACCCACTCATTGATTCAAGCACCCATGCATACATATATTCATCTCTACATTCGTACACCCATCCATGTATCCACCCACCCATTCATCCACTTACTCACTGTCTCACTCTGAAGCTCTTGGGGGTACAGTAGGAACACACAATGAGAGCACAGTGCTGCAAGGAACATAAGTAGTAAGCAAAGCAAAGCCAACTTCTGCACAAAAAATAGACATCTAGTTAGGCAGAGGAAACAGCCCAGAAGTTTTCCTGAAGGAACGGTGGGAACTTGAGCCAGACAAGGATGAAGATTTATCTAGGTGGAGGGTACATTTGGAGCACTGGCTTGGTTGCAGAGCAGGAAAGTCCAATTGGTTAGACTGTATGGAGAATAAGTGTGATGCTCTGTGTAAGGAGTTACAAGGATTAGAGAAAGATTCAAGAAACAATTAGGAAAAGTATAGTAAGGAATAAAAACTAGAAAAGAGGGGACTCATTGTTAGATCAGCAACTTCCCTATCCCGAAGGACTTTCTCACACAAAAGGGTTGAACATTTTTCTCTGCATTTCCAGCAAATAGAGCTCAGGGATGGTTGGTATCCAGCTGTGGATCAGCTGTCTCAGAAGGCAGGAGTACCCGCACCCCCTGCCATTACTTGACAATAATGTGCTGTTGGCCAAACTCCCTGAAAACAATCTCCATATTTCTTGACTGAGTTCCTGGCAGGTCAAGCTGTGTAAACTGGGTGATCTTGGGCAGGTATTCAGACTCAGATCCAGGAGACAGATGTCCTAGTCAGTGACTGTAGGCTGCGTCACATGTTCATATTCATCAAGTCATTGAATCTTAGAATAATCCTGAAAGGCGCCTGGCACCGTTTCCATTATGCAGATGTGGAAAACAAGGCTCGTAAAAGTTGAGGGAATTGCTCAAGTTTTATAGCTAAGCAGTTGACAGACTTTGTTTTTTGTCTTTGTGCTTATTATCTCATATTCTGACCATAGTCATTCCTGGTGCTGGCAGAATTTTAGGTTATTCACCTGGTGTATGAGTCAGGATGGTGGGCTTGGCCCTCTTCAGATTTCTTCAAGGGAGAAAGTTTATTCCTCTAGTCATTGACTGTATCAATTTCATGTTTGTTGTCTGAAGCCTATTGGAGATTAGCAAACGCCTTTTAAGCTTTAGGAGCTTAAAGCTATCAATATTTAGTATGTTACAATTTGGATCAGGAAAGTATGTATGGTGCCTCTGGTTCATGGTCTCTGATATGTTGTGGCCAAGCTATTTCTGGGCTATCATTTCATCAGAGGGCTAGAGTGGAAAAGGAGGATCTTCTTCTAGGTTTGTTTTAACATTGATTTATATATTTGAGGCCAGAGTGAGAGAGTGAGGCAAAGATAAAGGTCTTTTATTTCCTGATTCACTTCTCAAATAGTTACGCGTACTAGGGCAAGGCCAAGCTGCAGCCACATTTCTGGATCTCCTTCCAGGTCTCCCTCACAGGCTGCAGAGGCCAGAGTATATCTTCTATTGTTTTATCAGATGTCATATTGGGGAGCTGGATCAAAAGCAGGACAGCCAGGACTTGAATTCTGATACGGAATTCCAATATGCCAAGAGGTCGCTTAACTTGCTGTACCACAACTCCAGTCCCCTCATGAAATATTCTAACCTCTTGACATTAGACTCCTGTTTAAAGGATTAAAAGTTCAAAATCCACTTTGTCTACTTAAGTTGGGGAGCTCTGTTTTTTGTATCAACCCATTGAAACCAATTGGTGACCCAAACTTAAGAGATGAGAAGTATGATTTCATTGGAGATTTGTCTACCACAAAAAAAGGCACACAGTAAAATATTCAAAAGTCCTAAAGCTAAAGTAGACATTGTGATGCAGTGGATGAAGCCACAGCTTGGGTTTGACACAGATGCCTGGGATCAAGTACTGATCCCATTTCTGATTCAGCTTCCTGCTAATATACACAATGAGAGGCAGCAGATGATGGCCCAGGGATGTGGGTCCCTGTCAAGCACATGGGAGACCCAGATGAAATCCCAGGCCTCTAGCTTTGACCTGGTCAAGCCTTGGTTTTTGCAGACATTTGGAGAGTGAACCAGAAGAAATTTTTCATTCTCATTTCTCTTCCCCCATTGCCTCCTTCCCATTCTGTTTCTCTGCTCCTATCCTGATCCCTTCTCCATCATTCTGCCTTTCATGTATGTATCCAACAATTAAAAAATAATAATCCTATAGGTGATTGAATTGTGAGCATTTCATTCATTTGAAAGTTACTCTGAAAGAAAAATCAGGACTTGAAGCTCGCTCACACAGAGTAGTCAAAGTAAGAGGATTAATGGCACTGAGAACCGTTCCAGGGTTTGCCAGCTGCCTTCTCCCAAAGGACAATTTTATGTACTCAGTCAGCAATTCCTACCATTTTGGTGCTCATCTGATTTTAATTAAATCAGGGAACATAAAGTTTTGTTTGAGAGATGAAACATTCAACAAGTCTGTTTGATGTAAAGGGCAAGTAAGTGGTAAGGGCAACAAGCAGACCACAGCATGGAGGTGGGAGGGGGTGAAACACAGTGGTATAGGCAGTGACCCCAGAGATTCTGCATTGCCCCTCAAGCAGCTGCAGCCTGCCAGGCTCTGTGATTTGTCTGCAGGTGGTTTTGTAGGAGTCACACCTCTCAGGAGATCCTGGCCATGTCTTTCAGCTGGTCAGCCACTCTCTGCAGCTTTCAGAAGACAGGCTCCAGGGAGTAAACTGAGGAGTCCTCTAAGAGAATCTGCTTTTCTGCAGCAGTTACAAGACCACTGTGCCTGTCATTGCCATTTCTTCTTCACCTGTCTGCATCCCAGGATACACTATGGATCTACTCCATAGTGCCACAATCCCAGCGCCTCACACAGGTCCATTTGAATGATCACTGCTCAGTAATGTGGTGTTTGAGAGAAGCGCAAGAGGAAGAAGGGAGAGAGGAGGAAGCACCAGAGGCAGCCTCAGTAGCAACAGTCATTGCTTAACCATGTCATGTTCTTCTGCTTGCTGGAGCAGGTATTTACATCTGAATGCAGTGTCGTGTAAACAAGAGGTCCAAGGGTGGTCCTATGGAGAAAAACCCTGGTATACTCAGCCAGGGCTTCTAGGGTTAAACTCGATTAGCCATTAGGGGTGCTCCTTGTGGGTTCTGAGATCTGAGCCTGCTCTGCCTCTAAGCTGATAGCCTGGGACTGCATTGTAGCTCTTTTACTAACCAGCTCTTTGACTTTAGGAAAGACTCAACCCTGCTGCAGAGGTCAGACTCAGGGACCACATTGCTTGCAGATCTGAGTTCCAGAACATTCTATGACCAAATACTTTCCTGCTGGCCACATAAATCTGCCCACACCTGTTTCCTCATCTATCTAATGGGATAGTAACACTTCTTTGAGGTACTAATGGAATTGAAGGAAATCAAGTGTAAGATCTTGGGTTACATGGCACACAGTCCTGTCACTCCACTAGTGCTTGCTCTTGCTCCAATATCCTTGGGTTGATGTGCTGTTTCTTACATGAAATCCTGTATTGAATTAAGGGTCATTAGAAGAAGGACTCAGTTTGTCAAATTCACCTTCTAAAAGGCTGCTCTCCTTTGCTCAGCATCCTGCTTCTTGGCCTTGGACATGGTCAAACTCAACAGCTACCCATTGATGTCTAGGGTATGCCGTGTAAGCCCTGTGCTCATAGGGCTTGCTTTTGGTTTGTTCCAGGAGATTCATAGTTCATGGAAGCTCTTAAGGAATGTGCCATTGGCTGTAGAAGCTAAGGTGAAAGCATGGAAAAGATAACCCACAAGAGCTATTCTAGATGAGATAGCCAGGGAGAGCTCTTTTCTCAGGTGAATAAGTGAACAAATGATGAAGGCATGAGTGACTATTAATAGTGGAATGGGGAGGACTGGGTCTTTCTCTGTCGTAAAGCATCTTGCACTGGATTTGACACACAGCAGATAACACAAGGGCTCCTGATGGTGAGCAAACTTCTACCGGTGCAGTCTCTGATCCGTGGTGGAGATCTGGGTCCCCTCTGTAGGAGGCATTGGAACCCATCCTGAGGCATGAAGCCATGGATCCTGAGAATCCCAGGCCTGCATTTGACATCCACGTTGAGAAAGCTTCTCAGAGTTATTGTGCATGTCTCATCCACTGCTGCCTCCTCTGCAGCCCTGCCTTCTGTCACAATGTAGCTGGAACATCCCTCAGCATAATTTGGATAATGTTGTCTTTGGGCTTTTGCTTGAATGCCTCCAGAAACAAAATGCTCACCACCCTGAGTAGTGCAGTTCTATCCTAGTGCTGGCATCACATTTCTCTATTGCTTTTATTCTAGGTGCTCAGGTCCTGCAGAACCCCACAGTACCTTCTCTTTGAATTTTAGTCCATTAAGCAGGAGTCTAATGTCCTCTGATTCCTTTATTCTGCAGTTATAACCCAGAATGGGATATATCTACTTATCCGCCCTCCCACCCACCCATCTACCCACCCACCCATCTGTCCAGATGGCACAGGTGGCACAGAACTTGTGCACCTATCTTGACTAGCAGTTTTAGTCTTTTGGGCTGCCTCAGCAAAACGCCAAGCTGGGAGCTCAATTGCAGTTCAGGAGACTGGCAGTGAGGGCTGGGTTCTTCTGAGGCCTCTCTCCCAGGCTTGTGTATGCTGCTTCCTTCCTGCAGCTTTGTGCAGTCATTCCTCTGGCTGGCTGTGTCCTAATCTCCTTTTCTTACATGGCACCAGCCTGTTGGATTAGAGACCACACCTCTGACTTCATCTTAACTTGATTTACTCTGTAATCTAGTGTCCTCTAAATATAGTCATGTTCTGGGTCCAGGGGTTAGGACTTCAACAGAAGAATTGTAATGGGTGGCAGGGAGGGATAAAATCCAGCCAGTAACACACTCAACCATCTCCTTTATCAGACATGGGAACTAAGGCTCAGAGCATAGAAGGACCATGACCAGTGCCCCAGGTGAATGCTGGAGACTGGACCAGGCCCCCGTCTCCATCCCATGTGAGCCATGATTTTTTTTTTTTCAATCTTTCTGTGGCTCTCAAAGTTACCTGAAGTTTCTCCTCTTTTGCTGCCCAAGTAGCTGCCTTCCCCCATCCTTACCTCTAAGGCCTCAGGAAACAGCTCCAGAAAGCCAGCCTACCGCTGTGTGGGTGTTAGCTCTGCCCACTACAGGGCTCCTACCGAGCTGTGGGGTGTGGTGATCCTAGAAGCAGTGGGATTGAGGCCAGGGAACACGCTGCCCTGATTTATTTTCTTAAAAAAAAAAAAAACAAAGTAGGACAGCGAATATACAATTATTCTCGTTTGGTTCACACTGGGAAAGCCTCTTGCTTGGCTTCATAGAATAGTGAAATAACAAGCAGAGCTTCCTTGCAGAGAAGCCCAAGGAGACAGCCACGAAGATGGCCCCAGCTGAGCTCTGCAGTTTTTAGGCCATGCCCTCCTTGCTGTGGTGTACCAACTGTTGGAGCTGGGGGAGGTCCCATGCTTCTCACAGAAACTGATGCCTATTTACCCCTCTCCTTACCCTCCTAGTAGATGAATGTAGCACATGTGGAAGCAAATTGGCACAATACTTAGTACATAGTAGGTGCTCCAGTGCACTTTATTTGTATGTTATTCCCAGTCCACATATTAAACTGTGTCCACTGCCTTGTCCCCAAGGATGGCCCTTCCTTAGGTACACAGTAAACAGCGTAAGGGAAGAGTTGTAGGGGAAGGATTCATCTTAGATGACCAAGTGGGGATTTGTTCATTCCTTAAATGTTGCACTCTGATCAATGACAAATATCTACTGGTTTCCAAATGTTGGGCTTGGAGATTGGCAATACAAGGATGTAGAAATAGGGTTTCCTGCTCTCAAGAATTTTACGCTTTCTAAGGGAAGGAGGGCTAGAGAAAGTCATGGCAGGTGCTAAATGAAGCAAAAATGCGTACAAAGCCGAGGCATGTACACATGACAGCTGGACAATTCAAGAATTGGCCACACTTGTGGAGAAATAAAATACACCAGGGAAGACTAGCTGGGACTGAGTCGGCATTTGGACATGACATGGAAAACCATGACAAGGGAAATCTGGTGGAAGAGGATCTAAAGGGAGATTATAGGGAGGGAACAGCATGGAGAACCAAGCCAAGGAGACATGAAATAGCATGGCAGTTTCAGAGCAGACATAAGGAGTGTTATGACTGTGCCACAAAATGTGATGCAGGAGTAACAGAGGAGGCTTTAGCGATCATCATGGCTTGGGCTAGGGGGAGGAGTTGATTGCCAAGGTGAAGCTGCAAAGTGTGGAGACCATGCTTATTGTTGTTCATTGTGAGGATTAAATGAGCAGTAGCAGTAACTTCTACTAGGATGGTGTTTAGTGCAGGTAATGCAATAGCAAACCAATGATTACTTGGACAATGAAGCCATCTTGTCATTTTATAAGAAATTCAGAGGCCAATGATGACATCCTTCACCTCCACTCTCCTGAAACACTGACATTTTCTTTTTCTACCTGTTCATTTCATGGCTACAAGATGACTGCTGTGGCTCCAGACATCACTTCCTAGTGCAGCTCTATTCAAAAATCAGAGAAGCAATTAGAGTTCTCTCTACCTCGCAAAGAGGAAACCCTTTCTCAATAACCTTTCCTTCTTACTGTTGATCAGAAGTAGAGCCCACATCCTACTCTGAGGAATTGCCAGAAGTTGAGGATATAAGTCCCCAACAAGTTGGGCTTGGAAGACCAGAGTTCACACTTTTTTTGTGAAGGGCCAGAGGGTAGATAAATACTTTACGCTCTGTGGAGACACATGTGACCCCCATCACAGCTTTGTACCTCTGCTGTTGGAGTGTTGGAGCAATCACAAAGAATGCACAAGTGCATGGGTAGGACTTAGTATAACTTTATGTACAATTTCTAGGTAACAGGATGCACTAGCAGGATGTAAGCCACAGGGTCACAGTTTGCTGACTCCTGACTTGGAAAGCCAGTCCGGTGTACCCTTCCTGTACGTCATTTCCTGGGGTCTCTCTGCCTGCCCTCCTGTTCTCATCTCTAAGTGAGCACAGCTGGGATTTAGTTTGAGAGGAGGGAGGCAGATGGGCTGTGAGCTGCAGGTTTAAAGTATATATCTGGGTGCCTGGCCCAGGTCTCCTTCCTCCCAGGGACGGATGAAATCTTCACCTTGGTGATGGGCAGGGGAGGTGCAGCCAGATGCAGCACAGCTGGGGTAAGTCCCATGCAGCCAACATCAACTCCCTCCAAAAGAGCAGTTGGGCTGCTCCCCTTGGTACCTGCACAGGAACCACACTAGTAACGTGGGTTGCACTTGCTTGTGATTCTGCCTGGACAGATATGGTTACTATGGGGAGGACTCTCCATCCGCTTGGTTGGGTTCTCACCAGCTGTGTCCAAAAGCCTCCAAACATGCCTGTTTTTAATTGATTGCATGAGGGTATGGAAGCCTGCATAGGCGAGGGTCAGCATCTGATGGTTGAACTGAAAGTACTCTGCCCCAAGATATCCATTCAAATATGCTTGAACTGACCAAGTGGGTATGAAAGTGCTGGCTACCTGCCTACCTGTTTGCAGAGCTGCCAAAGGCCTGGTCTAGGTGATGATTCCACTATGGCATGACACCCAGAGTCTATCTTAGAGGATCCCCAGAAAGGCAAGAGCTGCCCCCTTCTGTTCTACATACACAGACAGAGAAGCCCACTGAGCATGAGTTGCATCTCTGCCACTCAGGGTGTGAGGGCGGGCAGAAATGGACTAACACCCAGCTGTGTGGTCCTGAGTTTCTTGTGAACAATGCAGGTGAGTGGATCTATCCACCTCTCTGTCTGGAGCCCCCAGAGATGTCTCACCAAGCTCATTGCCCCAGTTTCTCTCCAAATCACTTTTTTGGGGGTGTTTTGTGCAAGGCCAAGTTTTCTGAGTCATAGAAATGTGATTAGGAAACCCAGTTAGAAAACGAAGGTACATGCTGAGAAGTGTGAACTCAGTCCCAGAGGAATCAGAGTCCAGCTGGGAAGGGACACAGCCAGGACTCCCACTAAGATGCAGACTTCTGTGCCTGTGAGATGAGAGGCAGCAGCCCTGGCTAGGGCAGTCCAGGACCTCAGAAGGAAGGACCAGAGCAGGGAAGAGTGTCTGAGCACTGTATCCCATGTCAGGAGTTGGTTAAGAGGGAAGATGATGTTCATGATCACCTGACTCCAAAAAAGGGATGGTGCCAAAGCCAGGTCTTAGCAGCACTGTAGCTGGGTATAGGGGTAATGACCTGGCAGGCCCTGGGAGGAGCCAGGACACTGTCTTAGGAGACCACACTGTTGATACCGGGCCTGGCGAGTGTCTGTGATTGAGTCTTTCTGCAACAAAATCTTGACAGAAAGGAGCACTGTCCTGGCCCCAACCAGCCATCCACTCAACCACAGCCTGCCTCTGGGGTTCTCGGTATGAAAACAAGTGCATCCTTAGAGAGATGTGAGTATGTACACAGGTCACCATGGTCAGAACAGGGGGAAAAAGGACACCTTCCCCATGGCCTATTGTGTTCTGGAGGGTCCAAGAGGCTCCCCACTTGGGGAAGCATCTAAAAGAAAGCTTCTAAGAAGAAACAAAACACCACACACACACACAAAGTTCTGGAAAAAAGATATTCGACTGGGTCAAATTTCTATCATAGTGGGTGTAGAATGTTGATCTTGTACCAGTGGATCTCTCTACCCATGGGTTTTCCACACAATATGGGACTGATGGGACAGCTGTGCAACAACACACCCAACATCAGGGAGCATTACTGCCAGCATGCCCTTGCACCAACACCTCTCTGCTTCTGCATTGCCTGTCCAGGGTCTGCAGTGGGATCAAAGTTCCATCTTGTTATGACAGGCTATTCCTGAAGCTGTTCTCCTTGGTCTTCAGCCCATGTGGCTTTTCCGGCCTCCATCTGTTACCAGCCTCTTGTATTCAGATCCTGTGGGTCATTCCAAGGTCTTGGGATGTGATACCCTGAAATGTAAGAGCCCAACATTCCTATAGGGCAAGGACTTAGGAGTCCTGAGAGCCTCGCCCCTAGCACAGAGTCCTGCAAGGAGTCACAGCCAGCACCATGTATACAGTGACTGAATGTGGTGTGCTCGTTCCTGTCATTCTGGCACTCAGAGAAGCCAGGACCTTGGCCAGGTCATAGCACTGCAGGCTGAGGGATACTATGCACACGTGACCAGCAGTGTGCACTGGCCACACACTTCCCAGGGTTCAGCTTTGAACCTCCCCGTGGCATGTGCCTGAAGAAATTCTTTCTGTCCACACTGCAAGAGAGTTATCAGCTGGGGAACACAAGGAACATGGTCCAAGTTACAGGGTGGATGAATTGGCCAAGCCAGGGGTCTAACCAAGTCTGGCTGATTGCAGAGGCTTTATCAGCTAGTGCCACCTCTCCTGGCCTTTAAGGGCCCTCCATGGGGGGCTGAGTAGTGTGGGACAGAGGAAGGGGAAGATCGCAGGTGCAGAGAACACAACAAGTTGAGCATTGAAACACCATCTTCCAGGAAAGGGTGATACTGAGAGGGTTCATGTCAGAGTGACCCCCCAGGAGTCCCAGAGTGTGCATAATGGAGGTCTGTTTAATCAAAATACCCCTTTGGGGATAAGTGCAGTGTATGAAAATAGCACTGCACTCGGCACAAGCCAGTAAGCCGAGAAGCCGACCAGAACTCAACATGTCACAGCCCAAAGCTGATCTCCCGTTCCAGGGTCACTATCGCTAAAAATGTTTATATAAAAGTGTCCAAGATTCTAGGCATCTCACTCGCATCCATTGTGTTACATTCAGGCTATTTTAAGGCAGTTCCCCCACCCCCTTCCAAAGCAACATCATTCATAAGTGTGAGTCATGGACCAATAACTTGTGATAGATGGGAGGAACTCTGGATAGTTTATAATTCAATTTCAGACTGAAATGAACTTTAATAATACATAGAACAGCCTCTTTTTTCCTCTTATTAAAGTGAAAGATATGGCTTCAGGGAGAAATTAACTAATTGAATGGAAGAGTTTCAGATGGAGGAAAAGAAGGACCAGGATCACCTTTACAAAGGGAGCGCCAGGGGAGACATGTCGTTTTGCAACTTGAAGGAACTGGAGGAAAAAAAAAGAAACCACTATTTTTAAAGAGAAACCCTGGATTCTAAAGCAAAAGGAACCCAGGGCAAACATCACAGCTCTCCTTTGAAGGCAGGCTTTGGGTGGATCCAACTCTGGGGAGGGGGGCGTTTATGTCCACACACACACACACACACACACACACACACACACACACACACACACACACACACACACACACACACACACACACACACACACACACACACACACACACACACACACACACACACACACACACACACACACACACACACACACACACACACACACACACACACACACACACACACACACACACACACACACACACACACACCCCTTGCAGAGCTCAGCTGCCTCAGCCCTGTGACTCTCCAGGTATCCCTAACCATCTTCCCTATATGCAGATCCCTCCTCCCTTGTCCATGATCCTGCTCAGCCAGAGGTGAGACCGCCCTCCACCTCCTCCCTCTTCATCAGTCTCCTTCACTCCAGCACATCCCCACATCCCCAAAGTCCTCCTCTTTCCAGCATCACATTGCACTTGGCCTTTGGCCAGATCCTCCCAGTTACAGATAATATCTGTGTCTCTGGTCTCTCCCCCTAAAATCCTTACCTGATCATGTCAGTCAGCTACTTGAAGCAATTCAGTGGTTGGTTCTCTCTTGCTTATAGGACAAAGACTAAACTCCATAACCATGCCCCACTGACTTCTGCGGCCTGCTGCAGTGCATCTTCCTGTTGTAGCATGCAACCCACTCTTTAGGAGCATCTGCACCTGTTTTTGCTGTCTTCTCTACCTGTTGTGAGTGTTGTTTATCTGAGATGATCTTGTTCATTTTGAAGACTTTTCTCGAATAGCATATCCTTTTTTTGTTAAGATTCCCACATTCCTCTTGATGTTTAGATTGGTGGAAACATCTGCTCTAATTACATTGGAAATTATTGGGTCATTCTTCCAATTATGTGTGATGCTACCTTTACTAGGAAGTAGATTCTATATTGAGAACTTTTTATTGTGTTGCTTTTATGCAACAATTTACTCTTTAAAAGGATGTATTTATTTTTATTTGTAAGGCAGATGTTACACAGAGAGAGAGAGAGATGTTCCATCTGCTGGTTACTTTCCAAATGGCTGCAACGGTCAAAGCTGAGTCAGTCAGAAGGTAGGAGCCAGGAGTTCCTCCAGGTCTTACACATGAGTGCAGCAACCCAAGGACTTGAGCCATCCTCTGCTGCTCTCCCAGGCCATAAGCAGGAGCTAGATTAGAAGTGCAAAGTTAGAACTGCTGCCCATATGGGATGCCTGCACTGCAGGTAGAGCCTTAGCCTACTATACCACAGGCCTGGCCCCTACCCAACAATTTTTGTTTCACAAGGAATAATACTCAGTCTTAACATCTTTATTATTAAAGGTGTTTAATTTGCATTCTCTTTTAGGACAAAGTACCTCATTGCCTTTTTTCTAAACATGCTGGTGCATTATCACAGATTTACTGGAGAATCAGTTAGTTTATCTGTGCCTCCAGCACAATCTTTAGATTTCTATGGGAATTACATTAAGCCTAAAATTAATAGGAAAATTATCAAAATCTTTACATTAACACTTTCTTCCAGGAGTCTATTTTTCCTTTGTATTTCCATATAAATGAATACTTAGAGCTTCCTGTCTCACTTTATGTGGTTGCAGGAGGTATTGTTAGTTTTCCTAATTTAAATGGAGTTATTTCAAAATATTTAGAGACAGGGACAGTGCTGCCATCTGCTGGTTCACTACCCAATGCCTGCAACAGCCAGAGCCGGGCCAGGCTGAAGTTGGGAGCTAAGAATTCAACCTGTGTGATACACAGATGGTAAGAACCCCCAGCATCTGTGCTAGCATCCCAGGGTCTATGTTAGAAGGAGCTAGAGTCAGGATCCAGGGCTGGGTATTGAACTGGGGACTTTGGTGTTGGTTGTGGGCATCTTAATCAATGTCTTGGCTGCTAGGCCAACTACACATCCTGGATTTCTTATTTTTAAGGTGTTTTTCTTCCTTTTTATGCACAGGAAATGTAATCCTTTGGGAAGGTGTATTTATTTTCATATCCTGCCTTCACAACCTCTCCTCACTGGGTGTGCTGCTTGGTTGGTTGGTCTGCTCTGTTTTCTATTGATTTGCCTGGAAGCGCTTACTCAGCTTAGGGATCTTGGAGCCAGCATATCTGGCTCTATACTTAAATCCTTGTGTGATCGTGAGCAAATTACCTTCTTGCTTCTTCTATTTTCCTTATCTGCTCATTGACTCTCTGATCAAAGCACCCTACTGCCCAGGTTTATTGTGGCGATTCAGCTGGGAAATTTATGTAAAGTGCCAAGTGGTGTCAGGACCTCAGGAGGATTTGGTAAATGTCACCTCTTCCTGAAGGCACGTAGTCATGTTACTGAAAACAATGACACATTTATCTTCCCTTTTTCCAAAGGCCAGGTGTCTCATTTGCAGTTTTAATTCTTCCAGAGACAGTTTGTAGAAGATGATATTTAAATTACCGTAATAATGGAAATCTTTGTCTCAGGCCATGACAAAATAGCCGGGTCCTATCTTACAGTTTGCTAATGAGATATTTTCTCATGTCAATAAAAGCATTTTCTGTGGTTAGTTACTAGATTTTCTTCTTCTTCTTTGTTTTTTTTTTTTTTTTTCAAAAAAAGAATGATTTGAAACTCAAAGCAACAGAGAAGAGAGATCTTCCATCTGCTGATTTACTCTCCAAATGCTCACAACAGCCAGGATTGGCCAGACAGAAGCCGAGAGCCAGGAACTTCTTTCAAGTCTCCCACATCGGTGGCAGGGCTGCACTGCCTTCCAACGTGTATTAGCAGGAAATTGGAGTCCAACCAGCATCCCAACTGAAATGGGATGCTACCATTGCAAGCAGTGCCTTCACCCTCAGTGCCACAATGCCTGCCCTAGATCTTTTTTTTAACTAGGGAATGAATTTGAAGAAATGTTTTATTGAGACAAACAATTGATTTGTAGATTTTAGGCCTTTGTAATATTCCTGAACAAGCGTACTTAAGTTAGAATGAGTTCTTTGAATATTGTTTGTTAAACAACTACCTGAAGGACTTTTATCATACACGGTTGTCCTTGTCTTGTGAACTGTCCTGTTGAAACTTTCTGTTTCATGGGGACCACGGTCTCTAATATCCTGTTGCCAAAGTCATCTTTGTTTTACTAAAATATCTTCCAGGTTCCTGTGGTACATAACTTTCGGAGGTAGACACATTGTTTCTGGATAGATTCTCTTCACCTCATCTCCCGTGTTATTTCCTCCCCTAATTTATCTATAGACAAGCGGCATCTTTCCAGGCCAGCATCTGCCAGCAGGCAGTTATGTGGGTGAGTCACCATCACCTTTTCCCAGATGTGCAGCTGGAAAATGGCTGTGGTGATGCCTGGCCCAGGCCCGGGGCCTTGCAGCCATTCCTTTCGTGGGATTTTGGTGAGCAACAGGGGAACCGTTGATTTCTAAGCACTACAGTTTTCTACTCTTCTGCAGTTAGTCACGGAGCACGTGGCAAATCCTGAGCACCTGCATGTGAAATCTACCAATACCTTCCTTCTCCTCCTCGACAAAGGAGGGTTTTCCCTCGGACGACCACATTCTCGGGACACAGTGTATCCTGGCTGTTCTCGTTGTTGGCTTTTGTCTGGAGGTGGAAGGATTGGCAGAAACAGAAAATGGTATATGCCCAGAAAGTTGCCTGGATTCCCAGAGCAGCCTGCAGGCAAGTCAGGCCATATGTTCCTGGTGTTGCAAGCCTTAGTTCCCCACCAGTGGAGGGAAGGGCTGATACCTCCAGTGGTAGACTCCAAGTTGATTTTCTCAAAGTTCTGAAGCATAGGAGTCTGTATTCAGGATGTTGGCAGGTCCCTGATCACCCTGTGAACCCTAGGGAAGAATTCTTCCCTGTGTCTTCCTACTCTGTGACTGGAACAGACCTTGGCATTCAGACATGCCTCTCTCATCTCTGCCTCTGTCACACCTGGGCTTGACCCTGATGTGAGTTCCTGTTCTCTCCCCTTGTTAAAAGGCATCGGTAATTGGATGTGGTCCCTAAACTTCTCCAGTAAGATCCCTTCTTAAAGTAGGTATGTCTGAAAATGGCACATCTATTTTCAACTAAGTTCACTGTCCGCGTTCTGAGATGGGCATGAACTTGGAGGATGCTGTGTATTTCATGGCACCTTCCCTGCTCTGCTGGGGCCTTGCTCTGATACAGATATTATTTGCAAAAGTCAGCAATCCTTTTTCTCTCTCTCCAACTCCTTTGATATTAATAATGAATAATTATTTGGCAATTCCACATGCGCTAAGCATTGTGTATGGATAAGTTCATCACCCTTTGTTAACTTTCTTTCTGAAACCTCACTGTGTTGGTTTTGTGTTTTTGAGTCTTAGTATGAATGAGTTGGGAGATTTTCACTTTTTGCTGTGTCCTCAATGAGAAGTGCGAGGAGGCTGGACAGAGGCTGCTGGATGAGGGCCATTTTAACCTTCTGTCTTCAGGACAGTTTGCATATCACTCCTCTGGTCCTACTTGTTTAAAATCTATTCCTCAGTTTCTGATTTATCTGAGGACATCTATCTGCTATTGAGCCAGAAGAGGGAGCACCCTGCCATTTTGTGGGTACTCAGTGAAAGTTTACTGAATCAGTGTCTGTAATCTACCAGACAGGTGTGTTAAAAATAGACAGAAGGTGATCCCAGTGCTATTTGTTCTTAATCTTTTTTGCTACTTCCCAGTGAATCCTCTATTTTACTCCCTTCTTATACCCTGTTAGATCATGCCTCTTTCATTAGGGCTCATTTCTTACATTTATTCATATGTAGTTGGACCATATTATTCCCCTTTGAAAATGCAGATTGGCTGTTGGGGAGGGTGAGAAGAGGAGGAGGTTGGAGTAGAGTTGATTAATGGGCAGTAAGTTAGAACAGAAATGCAAGGTTTGTATTGCACAGTAAGGGGCCATAGGTAATGACGATGTACTGTGTGAATCTCTTTAAGAGCTAGAAGCATTAAAATGGTTTCATGACAAAGAAATGCAGTGTTTGAGGAGACCCAGGTGTGTACTCTGCTGGGTGTTGCAGTGTTTACATATGCTGCAACTTCACATGGTGTCACATGTATATACAAATTCTGTGTACCACTTGAAAACAAAATAGTCTGGCCTCCTGGCTTTGGCTTGGCTCACCTCTGGATAATGTGGTCACTTGGGAAATAAACTAGCAGATGGAAGAGCTCTCTCTGTGTGACCTCTGCCTTTCAAGTTAGTTAGCAAATTTGTTTTAAAAAAAAATCTTTGAACTTAATAATGATGTTGGCCAACACAGTTTTGAGACGTCTGTCTTTCCTGCTTAAAGGTCATGATCTAACGTTGATGTTTCTTATGCTGTAATCGGAGTTGAGTGCAAAAGCAAGTAGACTTGAAGGGAGACACAAAGGTAAACCACAGTACAGATGCACCTGGATGAAGTGAATGTGGCACCAGGGATACGTAATCTGCGGCCAGCCGCTTTTTGTGAAGGTTTTGAGGGTTTCTGTGACTTCCAAGATTAGTGTTTCAAAGCTGAGCATTTTCTCCAAGACAGCCAGCAAGTTATACTCTGGTGTGTAGAAGCTGTCTTCGTACCATGTGATCAGTGGGTCAGATTTCTAGGCTTCTCCTTTGTGTGTTTGCAGAATCCTCGTCATTCGGTTACAGCTTCGTTCTTTTTAAGTGTGATGTGCTGACAGTGGGGCTGCTTGTGTGTGGCTCTTGCTGCAGAGTATTGCCCTTGTCAACGTAGCTGGAAGCTGACTTCAGTTCCTGTCAACACAGGCTGGGTGGCCTGTGCTGAAGAGAGGCTGAATTACCCTGCACTCACTTCTGTTCACTCCAGTGGGCAGAACTGCAGTGTGCCTGTGTCCTGGTCCTTACATAGGCATCCATTATCAGGACATCAGTGTAACAGCATGGAGTGGGACCTGGCATGTGCCAGGAGCTCCCTGAGGATTTGTTGGAGCTGCATGTCACAGTTCAGAATCTGGGTCTGGTAAACACTCATGCTTTAGAATTCTGGTTCTTCCACTTTCTCATCCAGGGTCTTCAAACAATTTACTTAACCTCTCTGGGTCTCAGGATCTCCATCTGTTAAGTGGAGAGAGTCACTTTTTGTAGCATGTTGTTGTTGTGAAGGAGTCTGTGAGTAAGGAAACCAGGCCAAGCCCAGTGCCTGTCCCAATGCAGCCAGTCAGTAAACACTGCCTCTCACGTTAGCATCACTCTCCTCACTGGTAATTCTAAACGCAGATGCATGCAGCCACTGAATTACAAGGTCCGTAGAGCCTCTCATGATCTGCAGTGAGTAGGCACTGTTCTTCTTCTTGCTTTTTTTTGCAATGAATTGCTTTCTCCGGGGTGGCACACAATCTGGTAGTCTAGATGTGCACAGCCCATAGTGGAGTGCCTGGCATCTCTGCCTGGCATCTCTGGCTCCCGCTCCTGTAAGCTTCCTGTGAAGACCTTTGGAGGCAGCAGTGATGATGCAAGTGATTGGATCTCTGCCACGCGTGTGAGTCCTAGATGGAGTTCCTGGCTCTCAGCTTAAGTTCTAACCAGAGGCATGTGGGGAGGGAATCAATGGATGGGAAAACACGTGCTCTCTCTCCTCTCCCCTCTTCCTCTGCATCATCATCTTCCTCTGCATCATCTCACTCCTCTTCTCTTCCTTGTCTTCACTGTCTCCTCTTTTCTGATCAGTGTTTCTTTTCCCTCCAGAGATGAGTCCCTTGCTCAGGCCCACATCTGAAGGCTGAGTTAATGATCGTCTTCTGCAGCCACTCCCACAGCCTTCGTCCTCGTCTCTGTGGTAGTGCTTATCCTCATGGACTGTGAGCTGTGACTTCTCTCCTCATGGTACCAGCCTTGCGGAGAGCAGGATTCCAGGTGGAACTTCTGGGGACCAGGAGACCATGCAAAGGCAGAGAGCCTCAGGCTCATACAACACAGAGCTTCAGCACCCAACTCCGCACTTGTTCAACCCAAATCCTGGAACGACTCCTGCTACTGTTGGGAGCCCTCCTGGAGCTGCCTCTTGTCTTTGTTCTTTCCTCCTTGCTGCCTGTGGTTCTCTACAGGGCCTGCTGCTGAAAACCCCCAGGAAGCCCCAGCAAGCCTTAATGCTGGTTTCTGGGACAGGAGGTAAATGTCATCATCCTTGGGAGACCAGAATAGGAGAAGGTTCTCATGGGAGGAGCCAGATGGTCCAAGAAGAAAAGAAATTGGTGGCTGCATTTCTGTCAGCAGAGTTACACAGTTTTCTCTCATCTTCTGTCACATTTTCTATAACTGCTTTGGTAGCCAACATCCTGGTTCAGGGCTGATTGTTCTTTTCTTTTGCCTCAAGATTAAACTTTTTGAGGAATCACTACTGCTTGACATCATCAATTCAATTCAATTAAACCAGCATTTATGAGTGAATGTGTTGTATCTCCGCTGGGCTCAGGGCACACTGCAGTGAGGCAAGCATTGGCTCTGCTGTTAAGGAGCTTATACTGCCCTAGGGAGTCTTGGATCTGGAAAGGATGCTTTGAAGATAGGGTGATTAAGCCCATGGAAATGAACTGATTTGGCCCAAGTCACACACAGCAAGTGGCAGCCCCCAAAGTAAGCCCCAGGCTTCTCATTGTGATTGCTGTAACTTCTTGCATGTCTGCCTTTCCTTTGTATTACTTATCAGTAACAAAACCTGTAGCTCTGTCTTGAATTAGCCACAATCTCAAGGGGCTAAGGCAAATCATAAAGGAACCCATCTTGGTTTTAATGTTCCTGTGAAGAACATTACAAAGTTTGATTAGCTCATTCTTGCTGTAACTACCTACCGCCACACGGGGCACTGTTGAGCACATGTTCTGCACAGTCCAGTGGCTGCTGCGTTAGCCAAAGGAGAAGCTCCTGGCTGACTCAGTTCCTTACCACAAACTTGAATAAAAGGTTTATCCTCTTCAGTTCCAGATGTACATGCACCCAAAAGATCAATTGATAAAGGATAATTGCACGCTGTGTGGTTGAATTGGTATCAGATATGTGTAAGGTGGGACCCAGCCTTCTAGTACACAGTCCATGAATTCATGGAATGTGGAGTTAAAAAATCAGTTTATTTTGGTGAAAAACTGTTTGAAATTCATGCATAATTTTTCATAATACACATTTTCCATTAACTTTCTGGAGACACCCAACCCCCAATATGTATGGATTTCAAAACATTTTTACAGTAAAATAAACTGACCTTTTTGTGCCAGTTTCCATAAACCTTTGGTAGTACTGTAACATTAAGCAGAATCAATGGACCAAGACTTCCCCAGCCTTTTAGTCACTTTTTATCCTGACGTAGCTTGCTTTCCTCTTGAATTTCTATGTGGCTTCTCCGTCACTTCCCCACTTAGGATGTAAAGAGATATTGCCAAAACTCTTCCTTTGTTATACCAGACAATACATTATTTTCTTTCTGAAAAATGGTGTGTGAGGGGTGGTGTGTACACATTACTGAGGGATATCGCTCATGACATGCCTGTTCTGTCCTTCAGGGAAGGTTTTATTCCCCTTTAGTCCAATTTCTAGTTAATAATTTTTTTTTTTTGCTAGTTCCCCCAGTTCCTGCAGAATTTCTTCTCTGGGATACATTCAGATGTATCGTTACTGAGATACATGAGGCGAGTGGTGTCACACCTGTGCACAGTCACCTGGGAAAGAGACTTGTCACTTGGATAGAAAGACCCATTTGAGGGCCTCGGGGTGGCACCTCACCCTCTTGAAAAAGTCAGATTGCTGACTGTGGTACTTAGATTTAGAGCCTGGGATGAATCAGAGCCCTGTGAGGAGAGGAAATGATTTCCTTGGGTGGTTGCTTCTTGGCGAAAAGCATAGAGGTGTCATTTCCCAAGGGGAAGCTATGAACGCTTAATGGAAAGTCACAAGCTTTACCGAGATTGGGAATGACAGTCGGGGAGAAGTAAAACCAAATACAGAAACCACCAGTAATCTTCTTACCCATTGGGTTTATCAGTATAATGAGCAAAGAAGAACAATCCTGCCATAGGAATCAAAAGTGTCCCAAAACAGAAAATGTAGATAAATCCTTGTGAGATTTTGGGGCCTGAGGTTAGTCATTGATGGTCTTAGGAAAGCACTTAGTGAGCATAGATCATATGGAGATTGATCAGCATTTATGAGCAATTTGCTGAAGCCATCATCAGTGGTTTTACCTTTGGAATGTAGGAGTACATCCTAAATGATTGTTATATCAATTTGATTTCTTTTCATGGAACATAGAGGATTGAAGGTGATAATAGGTAAAACACTTTGAGCTTAATTTGTGGCATGTGCCATGGCTGGTTTAGATTATTCCTATCGCGGGACACAGTTCATTTTATAAATTTATTCCTGCTTTATTTCTCACTCCCATTAAGCAAATCCTTCCTGAAGCCAGGCAGCAAGGGAGTTTGGGCGGTCTGCAGAACAAACAAGGGATCCATCCATGTGTCTGAGTAACCAGTGCAGAGCCCGTGTGTTCCCTTACTACTTACCTGCATTTCTTCCCCCCATTTCTTCCCTCTCTCGTTTCCTCACTTCCTAACTGATGTGATTTCTTCCTTTCCTGCATATCTCTCTCTCCTCCATTTTGTTTTCAAACTTTGAGAAGCCCTGCTGCAGAGCATTGTAGATTATCCGACTGTAGGCATGTACTTAGATCATGGAGCGTTGTTTTATGTACCTGACACTATGCACTGTCCATGATGCCTTTCAGCAGGGATGGAGGCTTTCCATTGGTGTTTTGTGGCACCATGACAGTTGACATCATGGTGACATCGTGACAGTTGAATGATAGTACCGTTGCTACTGAGAATAATAACCCGGGTTTCAGAGTTTTATTTCATTTTAGTTAATGTACTCTTGCAAGACTACAAATGATTATGTTGTTGTATTGAAGAGAGATCCTGCAAATAACTTTGTGGGGGTTTTGCTCAGTATCAGCATTACAGATGTTGAAAATCAGTGTCCTAGTAAAGTTGTATATGATGTCCATGGTCACAAGTCTGGTCAGTGCTGAGACCAGATCGAGAGTCCAGTTCTCATGAGCGCCAAAGATAATATCACACCCCTATCCTCGCTCTGTTTTCCAGCCATTTGGCTGGTCCTACTAATCCAGGTTCCAGATATATTTTCCTTAAAAGCCCCAAGCAGAGGTTTCCTCCCACTTCCTTAGGTTAATTTTGTTTTTCTTGAAATCAGAAATATTAATATAAAAATGAGAGATGTACACAGTGATCATAGCACAGGCAAAGAAGTATATCTTTCCTTTTACATGGTATGATTCAGTGAAGCAATGTTTATAATCATATACCAGATGACAGAAGCTACACAGTTTTTATTCTCTAGACTAACTTCCACAAAAGAAAGAAAGCAAAGTGTGTTCCTTTCGGTGGCAGGCTTATTTCACTGAGCATGATGATCTCTATCTTCAACCATTTTGGTACAAATGTGAGAATTTCATTCTTTTGGGGCCCGAGTAGCTTTCCATTGTATATATACACCGGATTTTCTTCTTTGAGTCATCACTTGATGGACATCTAGGTTGATTTCATATTCAAAGTAAAGTTGTAAAGATATTCCAAAATTGCACTTAATAAATATTGCAGGCAATCATTATTTAACACCATATTGCAGTAATCTGGTTGTATATCTTTCTTAATAAACTGAGTCCCTTGATAACAGAAACCAAATTTGCCTGTGTGGTCTAGCATATGCACAAAGAAAACATTGAGCAAAGTTGTCACTTTTCTGGATCCCTTCAGCTCTGAAGGAGCAGTGCTGTAGCATGGGCCTGCTGATGCCTTAGCATCTATCTCCTTTATAGGTGTGACTTCTAGAGCTCAGCAACATCCCTGCTGAGAGAAAATTCAGCCCAGCTTGCCCCTTTCCTGGGCTCCTGCCTTGCTCCTCTGTTCTTGGGCAATCGATAGCTCTAGCTGGGAGTATTTTAAGCCTGATGCCCTTTTGACTTTTCTTTCTTCCTCCAAGCAGTCACACATCTCTAGCCAGCCTCCCAGCAGGGTGGTGCAGAAGTGGAGCCTGAAGATTGTGGTATCAGGCAATATGTCCTCCCAGGCAGCATGTACTAATAGACAGCTTCCCCAGAGATGTGCATCACTCCCCACTCCCCAAGAAGCAGCCTGGGGCCAAAGGATTAGCATGCCAAGTGCTCTTGGAGAGGGTGAATGCTTTGACAGTGAGTGGAGGCTTCTGACTCAGTACCTGGGAAGTGCTTTGTTACAAGTAAATCTGAGAACCAAGAGAGAAAGAGGAAAGCTGATTCCTGAGAAGCTGCTGAAGGCCAGAGGACTTTCCGGCGGTATCTACCCAGCCTGGTTAGAGGTCCATGCTCTCAGGAGAACAGGTTCTACAGATATAACCGTGTCCCTGCCTCTTTACTATTTCCAGCCATTCCTGTGCTCGGTCACTCTGTATTGCTGTCAGAAAGTTCAGCCTCAGAAACACAGTCCCTAACTCCAGCAGTGGATAAAATGTCAAAGATCAACAGAGTGAAGTGGCCTATGGGGAAAGTGGCCCACAAGGAGGCCTTGGCCCATAAGGAAGTGAACACCATTCTGTTGACCATTGCCATGTGTGAAAATGAAATCCTGTGTCTCCGTTTTCTTTCAACACAAGTGGAGAATCTGGATTTTTGATTCAAATGTTTACTTTATAGAGCAGATGAAGCATATTTGCAGTCATCACCATGAATGGCAGCACCATATCCCAGTTTTCAAGGCAGAAATTAGACCTTCCTCTTTTTCATATCCTGAATCTTATTGATCACTAAGCAGGCTCTTCCAGCATTTCCTTTGCTCAACTTTGATGATCATTTAGACAGTGATCAGGACATGCTTTATTCAGGAATTGTTTGACTGTAGGCCTGGGGTCTCAAGATTTCAGGGCAAAATGCACAGAAGGAACTAAAGCAGTGAGAGAAGGCTCCTTGAGGAAAGTAACATTCAGTGTGGCATTACTGATTGGGTGAGCTAGGGACCACTGTAAGGCAAAGGAGATGACAGGCAGGGTGTGGCTATGATGGCTGGAGTGAGCAAAAAGGTGGTGCTGACCTGCAGGGACAAAAACTGTCAAGGTTAGTAAGTAGGTGGAATGATGTAGGATGGACCTGAAGGCCCACAGAAGACATGTAGAGCTTGTATGTCAGAACATAGGCACTGATGCTGGCCCCTGAGAAGCATCTGTGTGGATACGTCCCGAGTAGGAAGGGACCAGTACAGGATAAACAAAGGGTGATGGCTGGGAAACCTGGAAGCCGATGGGCTTGTAGGGGTTCCTTGGAAACCAAGCCAGCCATAAGGCACTTGAATGGTGAGATGTGTCTGGCAGGGGCTGTGTTTGGAGAAAAGGGATGGCCTTCAGAAGGGCACAGAGGGGTAAAGAGGGGAAAGCCAGGTAGTCCTGCCAATTCTTGTTCTCACTTGTCAAGCGCTGGGCTACCATGAGCCTTCGCTCTAGCAAAGCTAGCATGAAAATTGGCCGAGATGGTGGCATTCTCCTTCTTTGACTGGCTTCATTCTTAATAGTGTCAAGTTGTGATAATAATTATCACCGTCCTGGTGCTGTTGAACCCTTACTAGCATTTCATGGCTGAGAAAGTGTTTGCTTGTCATATTTCCTGCTTACACCAAGCCCGTGAGATCCCATACAGAGGAAGCCACTGGGGGTCCTGGAGGGCCATGAGGGTCATCCTGGAGGAGACTAAATGTCTGGGGGCTGGGGAGTAGCTGTCCTTGGCCTCTGCTTGAAACACAGTTTACAGCATAGTTTGTCGTGTGATGTCCTCAGAAATTCTGGTTCAGTGCCTCCCATGTAGGCTCACCTCCCCAGGTAGTTTTGTGAACTGTGGCTGTTCCCACCTGCCTGGGCAGCTGACCAAGCCTGGCTCACATGCTATAGTCAAGGAGCTGTGGTGCCAGGCCCTGGTAATTCCCACAGCTTTGGCCCTCTCCCTGGCACCCTGAGTGGGGCATCTCTGAGAAGGTACTGACTCTTCAAAACCACTACTTTCTGACTGCCAGTAAGCTGCAGTGTGCCTGCCTTCACAGTTCCTCAGAACCGGGACAGAAATAGCCCTGCCTACCAGGAGCAAAAATAGGAATCGTGAAACAAGCAGATGTATTTTTGCCTCTTTACAGGGCACCCCTACGTGTGGGCAGCTCGTGCATCCAGCATTCTGCCATGTGGAATGCAGGAAAGGGTTTTCCTGGTCAGGCAGGGAAAACCATGCTGCTTCCCACAACAGAATGATACCTGGTCTATTCTTGCCTTTTATTTCCTTACCCTTCCTTCCCTTAATGGACACATCTGTCAACTCACCCTCCTAGGTACTGGGACTCAATTTACCAAGTGTGTTCACTGTCTGAAAAGGGCTGTTGTCAGGGAGGCTAAGGAGTGAGACATAACCCCTCCCTCTGCTCTCAGGGACTTCCCTTGTTGGAATAGCAGACTTGGGAGCAGATCCTGAAACGCCCAGCACTGTGAGTACAGAGCAGGAGAATGCCAGGGTTCTGGGAATCCAGAGAAGAGGTACACGGGCTCTCAGTACGCCAGTGCCTGCTGCCAGCAGGGACAGCGCTGCTTGCGTTGCCTGCTATGGGGCTCCATTCTGTGACATTTTCAGCAGAATTTAAATGGCTTCATTTTTGAGAGAAGCAGGAGAATAATGCCTGGTTCGTGGAGACTTTAGCAAAGTTGCCTGTATGAGGATGGGCAGGCTCTGGGACCTGCAGGCTCAGCAGCCTGGCACCTCCGTAATTACATTCCATTTGCTAAACGGGGCCATGCCATTCCTCAGATCGTACAGCAAGATGTCTCTAAGGAATTAAATATTAATCAGGTTCTTCCTTCCTGTTTTCCATTCTTAACTCTTTTTAAAAATTCTCCTTTCCTTCTCTCACCTCATCCATTTATTCATTCTCTGGATCTATACGCTGAGAATTTGCCACAGACACCACTAGGTGTAGGAGATCTGTGGAGGCAATAGCAAACTTTCTGCCCATCCCCACCCTTTGTAGGGAGCATTTATTTATTTGACCAAGCTAGAGATTGAAAGAGAACTTTGATTTGATAGTTCACTCCCCAGATGCCCTCAGTAGCCAGGGTTGAGCCAGGACCAAACTAGGAACAAGAAACTCCCTCCAGGTCCCTACAAGCAAGTGTCCAGGTACTTGGACTGAGTCCCACTGCTTTAAAGACACATTAGCTGAATTGGAAATGAAGTAGCTGGGACCAGAACTGGCACTCCAAAACAGAGTGTTGATTTAACCCACCACACAATACCTACTGTTCACTCCCCACACAAGGATCTCTCTCCTGCATTAGTATAAATGTCCAGGAATCACTTGTATGTCAGATTTTTATGTGCTAAGAACAAATATGTAAGAATGTATAGTCTGATAACATTTATATGGGACATATATTTTTGGCGGGTTGTGGGAGTGGTGTAGTGCTTGCTCTGCACTGATTATGGCTGAAGAGTATGTAAGAATCGGCAGTCAGTCAGTGCCTCCCATGTGGGCTCACCTCCCCAGATAGTTTTGTGAACTGTGACTGTTCCCATCTGCCTGGGCAACTGACCCAGCCTGCCTCACACGCTATAGTCAAAGAGCTGTGGCGCCAAGCCCTGGTAGCTCTCATGGCTTTGGCCGTCTCCCTGGTACCCTGAGTGGGGATGGCCAAACAGCTGAGCAGAGGAGAGGTCTTTTCTGCACCTTAATGAACTCTGTCATGTAAGTGTTGCCATTTAAGAATAATTGTGTATGAAAATTAATGGCGAACTTATATATGTGTGGCTCTGTAGTGTGCAAGACCAAAAGCCTCATGAAGGAACAAGTGTACACACTTGTGCTTTCAGAATGGGAACAACCGAAGAGCTCCTGAAACAGAAAGGCCACTTTTAAGAGACAAATGCCAGCAGTGAGTTGCTTGTGGAAATCATTAATATGTTCCCCATGTAGTCCCGCCATTGGAGGTGGCCTATGGGAAGGGAACCGTTGGATCCTTCTGGTTGGTAGCTTTGAGGCCAGGAGGTCATGGTACTGGAGGAAGAAAGAAAAACAACTTGCCTCCTTCAGCAGAGCCCTGCCCGGACCCACAATGAGCCCTGCCCTGACCCAAAATCACACGCACGCGTGCACACACACACACACACACACACAGCTTTCATTTGCTGGTTCATTCCCTAAATGAACTTGTTGGCCTAGCTAAAGCCAGGCCAAAGCCAGGAGCATTATTTGGATCTCTTACATGGGTGCAGCAACACGAGTGATCTTGCACTGCTTTCCCAGGCCATTGACAGAGCAGGATCAGATTGTGCCTGTACTCGGACTAATGCCCACATAGGATGCTGGAATTGCAGGGAGTGGCTATGCCACAATGCCTGCCCCAAGCAGCTGTTTTTGTAGCATAAACTATCCTATCATGATGATCCACTGATACACTCCACATTGTTTCAGATAGATATGTATTTATGGCATAGAGTTAGTAATGGTGCTGACTGGGAAAGGCTCTGGGACAAGGACAGTTGTTAGTTGGCCAGTTATCCATGAAACCAGAATTGTAGGTAGCAAAAATAAAATAAGGCTCTGAAGTCCAAGATGTGTTCATTGTTTTGATTTTGTGAGGTATAAATGTATCAAAATTTTTAGATGTTAACTTTAACAGTTCAATGTATTCTGTTCATAATATTTCAAAAAGTATTAAAATAAGAATATAAGAAAGCAAACATAATATCTCAGCCTTAATTTCTTCCACTGACAAAACAGTTATACAGATTTGAAGCACTGCTCTGGGCAACACTGTCCAATAACATTTTTGGCAATCATGTAAATGTTCTATTTGGAATTGCCCAATATGGAATTCACTGGCCAGGTAAATAAAACTTAGAATTAGTTCCCTTAGTCATACTGGCCACATTTCAAATGCCCAATAGCTTTAAGAAGCTCAGGAAATACCTTTGATACCTGACCTTGAATAGATACACAATATTGTGTTCCTTTTAGTATTGGATTATCTGGTGCACACCCCTGCAGACAGTGGATATATAAAACCCATCTCTGTGGACGTAGTGCTGGGTGAACAGCCATCAGTGTGGCTACCATAATGTAGTCAACCTCACATATAGATGTCTACCAGTTACCAAAGAACAAGGACCTGGCTTTACAGACATTCTACAAGGACACATGGAGTTAAGAAAGTAAATGTCAACATTTCCAAATTTCAGCACTAAAATGAAAGTTTACAACTGGAGAAGACCTGTAGAAATAGAAATCCTTGATTCTCTTCTTGTTGTCAGCTTTCACATTTTCATTTTCTCGGTGATGTTCCTTTTTAATCCTAAGGTTGTCCTCAGTAAACCCTGGTTCTTGTGTTAAAGGCTCCTAATACCCCAAACCTGTTGCCTTGGGTTCAGTGCAACACCATGGAAATGACGTAGGCATTTCAAAATTACCTTAACTGAATGCTACGAGCGTCAGAGGAGATAATCTCGAAGCCTGGGAGGGATCTCACAGCAAGGAGGAGAGAGTTCTGGTTTTTCCTAGGACACACTACTCTGTGTCAAGTTCCATTGAGACCCTCTAGGAGCAAGACCTTGCCCAAGTCACGTGTTTGCTGCCCCAGCCAGACAACAGCAAATTCCCCTGTGCCTGCAGCTCCATCCTGCACATTGTGCATGAGTCTCTCATTAATAACTAAAAATCTTAACCCATCTCCCTACCCGGGGCCATCCTTCTCAGCTGTTTCCTAGTGGGCAGAAATGCCTCTTTTATAGTCTGCTGCCACCACTTCATCGGGGTGCAGCTTTGTAATGACTCATGCGTCATTCTGTCGTGTGCAACTGATGAATCAGTGTTCGATCAATGTTTGCATCCTCTGGGACGTGCATGCCTTTTACTTGACTTGAAAGGACTAAGCATCCAGCTCTGCACCTGCCTACTCATTCTTCTGTTGCTCATTGTCCAGCCTGCCGGGATTTATGCCCCTGGGGTCCTACCCATCCTCTCTTTCTGCCCACCCACATGGTAGCCTGTGTGACAGGCATGTGGTGGTCAATAGCCCCGTTTCCAGAATACTATTGCTAAAGCTTGGATTCCAGCTCTGTGAGCCATCACTGTGTGACCTTATGTCCCTTAACCTGCTTTCCCTCCATTTGAATATGGGAATGAGTGGGTATTTATTCTACTTCATACCCCCAGGTTGGGGTGAGAGTTACATGACTTCATGTCTGCAATGTCTCCGACTCCTTCCTGAAATATGGTTGAGCCCTTAGTCACTGCTAGCTACTGTTTTTAATCGCCTCCTACAGACGGGGGTGGGATGGGAGAGTGAGACACCCACAGAGAACTCTACAGAGGGAATCCTGCTTCCCCAGACCTTGAGGCAGTTGATTAGTGTTTGTAGCTTAAAGTAGAAACAAGTCTGTCCAGCCTGTCTTTGGGAGACTTTTTCCTTTTTGTTTATTTATTTATTTTGTTTCTTTATGATACAGTTCCAAAGGCTCTGTGGGTTCCTCTCTCCCTTCCCCAGGTCCCTCCCACACGCACTGGTTTCCCCCTATCATTAGTATAGTCCTTCAAAATCAGCCGTAAGTCCATCATTCTGCTATTGAAGTGTATCCTGACATTGTAGGCATGGACAATGACAGAGTCCAGCATCCTATTATCAAGATATGTTTAACAGTTTCATTGGAAGTCCATCTCTGATTTGGAAGTAGAGATACATACCACATTGTATCTTCACATCTGGATGTGATAGTCTCTTATGCAGTTACTACATATCCCCTTAAATGAAAAACAAAACAAAATCAGCAATGGGAATAAAAGTAGAAAATTCACAACAGGAAATTAAATAACGTGCTACCAAATGACCAAGATTTCACTGAAGAAATGAAAAAGAAAATAAAAAAACCTTCTTGAAGGAAACAGTGCTATTATATGACCAATGTTTAACTGAAGAAATTAGAAAGGAATACTTTTTTTAGAGAAATAAAAATAAAAATATGAAAACCTCTGAGATGTAGCAAAAATAGTATTGAAAAGGACACTTAGAACATCAGATGCTTAAGGAAAATCTATCTCTCATATATATATATATATATATACATACATATATGATCATCTCAACACTTATTAAAAAAGAAAGTTGAACAGGAAACAAAAAATGATAATCACAGTAAGAATAAATGGGATTGAAACTAAAATGCTACAAAAAAGCAAACAGGAAAAACACCCCTACAAAACAGCAAAAGAAGATTAAGTCAAACAGTGAGCAACCCATTGCTGGAAGGACAGGACCGACTTACTACCTGTCAGTACTAACCCTGAGTGTACAAAGCTGAAACTTGTTAGCCTAGCATCACAGATTAGCAGACTGGATCAAAAAGCAAAACCCATCTGTCTGTTGCCTACAGGAAACATCTTACCAACAAAGACATGTAAACACTGGAAGTGAAAGGATGTAAAGATGCTCCCAGCTAACGGAAAAGAAAACTGAGCTGGTGTGGCCCCTGTTACGTCAGATAATATAGACTTTGACATGGAAAATACTAAGGAGATGAAGATGGGCAGCACACAATCATCAAAGGATCCATTCCAAGAAGAGGTCACCTCACTAGCTTCTTGTGATGTTTTCTTTTCATCTCTGATTTTAGTTGGTTTTCCTTTCTTGCTTTTATTTGCTAGTCTGGCTAAAAGTTTGTTTTGCTCATCCTCTTAACAAAGAGCTCTTTCTCATTTGGGGATTTTAAGTTAGTGTGTTAAAGAGAGACCTCAGAGTTCTTGAACTGTGCTAGTCATAGACAGACAGGGCTAGGATGAGGTGGAGTCATTTTGGAGACTAATGGTCTTAGGCCCTGCCCCTAGAGCAGCTGCCTGTGTTCACCTGGCCCTGTGTTTTCTCCAGAATATTCTCTTGGTTCTGCCTCTCCTCTTGTCTGGAATCTACATTGGCCAAAGGCTGAGTGACCTGCCCCAATACAGGGTTCAAGTTCTTTTTCTTTCTCATTACTTTCCCCCTTTGGGCCCTCATCTGGCCTCTGCTGGTTGGTTGAAGACAGCGTGCATGAGTGGATCTGTGAGCAGCCAGGAGAGCCTGCCTCTGGGGTCCTCTCCTCTGTAGCCCCTCTGCATCTGATTGTGTGTGGATGGCATCTTCATACCTTTTGTTCAAACAATGAAAGCCTTTCTCCCCAAAGGAGGTCTCCTGTGGAGTTTCAAAATAAAGAACATGGATCTTGTGTGCATACTCATTAGAGATATTATCTGTACTGTGTATAGTTGAGAAACATGTCTGACAGATACACAGCACACTGTCTCAAGAGCTTGATGCTTTGACATAGGCAGTGTCATGCGAAACTAATAGATTTTACACCAGCAGGCTGTACTTTGACAATAGATCATTTTATTGACACTTTCCTGAAGCTAGAAAAAACATTTATGTTCATCTTTGAGACGAAAGTCAACTCATGTTCAAGGCCAAGAAATGAATGGTTTTGCCCTACTGGATGTTAACACTTTTAGTGTTTCGTGCTTGTTAGCAGCTTCTGTGAATCCTCAAAACTGTCATTTGAATTTGATATCGCCATTTAGTCCCATTATACCTACCCTAAGCTGGTTTTATTGTCTGCTATCTACCAAAGTAACTCAGGAAGATGTGTAATCCAGGGCATGAAATTCAGTGGGCAGCTTTCAGTCTTCATTGCGTTGGTCACCTCAGTGGTGTTTGGCACCTCTTGATATATCCTTTTCTTTAGCTGCCATGTCCATGTACTGGTTTTCTTCCTCCTCCTCTTCCATCGCCACCACTGGTTTTCTTTAATTCTGGGAGTACCTGTCCTTCCCAGGTGGAATACTGACCCTAAGCAATGTAATCAGCACCCAGACATCCACCTCTCATCCATGCACAAATCACCCATGATTTCCTACCAGTCCACATAATCGTTTAACTTTCTTAGCATCATTTTGATGTTATCTTTTCTTCCAAACATAGTCACATTTGAGTATTTTCTAGCTCGGTGTAAGGGTCTTTACTCATTTTTCCCCAGAAACTCATACAGCACCTTTACAACTTCCCTATTCTTCATTCTCTACCTACACTTGATGATCAAGTGTATCTCAGGTATCTCCTGGAGATTCTGCATGTTGAGTCTCGATTGCTGCAGCCTCTCTCAAACATACTTACTCCGTCTGTTGGAATCTGTCTTACAGTGGAAGCAGTCCATGTAAACTTGCAGCTTCCTTGTTCCTTGCCTCCATCAGGACGCCTCAGTGCTTCCCCAGTCCTCTAGAGCCTGTTGAGATGTGTGTGGAGTTTCTTTCTGTGATAGCTTCTACCTGCATTCATTGTCTTGGAGCTCTATAGCAAAATAAAATAATTTACTGCTTATATGCAAGTATTTGTGGTCAGCTCAATAGTGGCCCTCTGAAACATTCATGGGTTTATAGCTGGCAAAATGTGTTTATTGCCTATATTTCAGAAAAATCACATTGGGAAGGACTTTGTTGATATGATTATGTTAAGCATATTGACATAGTGGTTGTCTCGTTACCCTACTAAGCCTTGTCTGCAGTCACATCTTTCTTTAGTGGGAGGAGTATCAAAAAGAAATTGATACACAGAACAGAAAAGGGCAGCTGGACAAGAACACAGAGATTAGAGGAGGTAGCCACAAGATGGCCACCAGTCAGCAGAAGCTGGAGCAGGCCAGGAAGATTCATCCCTACAGCCTTGGAAGGAAGGATCTCATGACCTGTTTTTGCAGTCTGTTGATTTTATATTTCTTGATTCTAGAACTCTAAGAGGATTGTTTGGTATTTCCAGTCACCAAATTTGTGTTTATTTGTTATAAATGCAAAAGGAAAAGCCTCACTATCATTATTGATCAAGTGTATGATAAGAGGTGAGAAGTATTCACCTAGATGAATTGTGTACTTTGTTGTTGTTTAATTAGCATGCTATAAAATTGCATTCAGTGCACATTCACATCCACCAACATTCTTGGTGCCCAGTGTTGCTACGTAAGGATCCAGCCATATACCTTGACATGAGGTTGAATCTTGGTGATTCAGTTTCTAGAACATATACCTTGAAATGAAATCTTGGTAATTCAGTTTCTAGTCCAGCTATGTCTTTGCAGACAAGCTGATATCTTTGCTTTTAGAGTCACAATGGGATCTGCCCTAATCCCTGTACACCACATATAGTTTCATCATTTGAAATTTCTGCCTTTAAAAAAATTTTTTTTTATTGGAAAGGCAGATATACAGAGAGGAGAGACAGAGAGGAAGATCTTCCGTCCGATGATTCACTCCCCAAGTGAGCGCAATGGCCAATGCTATGCCAATCTGAAGCCAGGAGCCTCTTCCAGGTCTCCTACGCGGGTGCAGGGTCCCAAAGCCTTGGGCCGTCCTCGACTGCTTTCCTGGGCCACAGGCAGGGAGCTGGAAGGGAAGCAGGGCTGCCAGGATAGGACCGGCACCCATATGGGATCCTGGGCATGCAAGGCGAGGACCTTAACCACTGCACCACTGCGCCGGGCCCAAAATTTCTGCCTTTTACCTCTTGTCAAATGTAATCACATCCCCTACACAAGGTCTTACCATTCTGCAGTGTCAACAGTAACACTTTACTTTCATGTGAAGAACGCTTCAGTATTTGTGTGTCTGTGCTGTTGTTGTCCTTGGTACATCTATAGATAAACAAATCATGTAGATGGTGGGTCAGAGAGTATGCTGGCAGATTCAACTCACAGTTTTATGAATTGCAATTCTGTACTACAGTATATTAGAATTCAGAAAGCAAAACAGATGCATTTAAAAATGCCTTAACAATATGCTGCCCTATGAAAGAGGTAGGGGGCAAAGGTTTTGAGAAAACAATACAGTACAGAAAAGTCAGGAAGCTGCAAAGAAGTGTGGGCATCTTGGGCCTTGAAAGAAGAGCATAAGCAGTAGACACAGCAGAGTCAAAGACAAAGAATTAGGAAAGGATGAGAAACAGAATCTGCAGGCAAATACGTGTCTATGTGGATGAGGTTGTTGATAAATGATTGCTACAACACCAGAGGGAACGCTGTGAGATAGCTTATGTCCTGTATCCTGAGCCCCCATGGGAATGCTGTCAGATGAAATGATCAACCTTTCTCATAACACTTATGGGCTGCGGAGCTGCTCCAATGTTAATTTGCAGTATATATTTAAAATTATAAAGAGACCCTTGTGTTCTTTGCCGAGAAGGATGGTTCTAAATCCTGAGGAAGCTACTCCCAAAAAATTCATCCTCAAGGCAAAATGAGCAAAAAAGTTTTGCTTGAAGATGTTCATTGTATCAATGATTATAATGTAGAAAAACAGGAAATAACTTCCATGTCTAAGAAGGGAACATTTGACTAAATCGTAATTTCTACAACTCATAAGGTGGCAAAGAAGGGCCCAAACCGGAAATGTGATTAGTAAGGTCAATGCTTATAAAACTAACCATTTAGAGTGTGTGTTGCAGGGGCGTTTTGGGACATGCGCAGCATGGTGCAGTCAGCACTGCTTTCTAGTCATCTCCCCAGACAGAAAGTTGACATTCTGTAACCAAGTGTTCCCTGTGACATCCTCTGATAGTCCCTGGCCATCACGCATCTACTTTCTGTCTTAATGCATTTAGCTTTGGGGTATTTTTCTAAAAAAAAATATTTATTTGAAAGTCTGAGTCACACAAAGAAAAGGAGGGAAAGACAGAGTGAGAGTGAAAGGAAGAGACCATCCATCTTTTGGATAACTCCCCAAAAATCTGCAAAAGCCCGAGTTCAGCCAGGCTGAAGGCAGGATGCAGAAATTCCATCTGGCTCTCCCACATGAGTGGCAGAAGCCCAAGTACTTGGGCCATACTCCACTGCTTCCCCAGGCACAGTTAGGAGGAAACCAGGTCAGAAGTGGAGCAGCCAGAACCTTAATGGGCACTCACAGGGAGTGCCTAATTACAGTGACATAAACTGCTGCACCATACTGCCCTCTTCTGGGTATTTTTTTTTAATCAACGGACTCACTCACACAGATTAGGCATATTTGGAGTCTGATTTCTCTAACATGTTTTCAAGGTTCATCCAATTGAGAAGATATTTATGAAAATACTGTAGGAAATCCCCAATATAGTCTTACTTAGAAATTTTTATTTCTTTTTATTGCAATGTCAGATATACAGAGAGGAGAGACATAGAAGAAGATCTTCTCTCTGCCTACTTACTCCCCAAGTGACCAGGAACCAGGAGCTTAACCAGTTCTCTCACATAGGTGCAGGGTCCCAGGGCTTTGGGCCGTCCTCAATAGCTTTCCCAGGCCACACATAGGGAGCTAGGTGGGAAATGGAGCTGCCAGGATTAGAACCAGTGCCAATATGGGATTCCTGGTGTTCAAGATGAGGACTTTAGCCACTGTTCCACTGTGTCAGGCCCTTACATTCTTACAGTTACAACCCTTATTTCAGCAGAGACTTTAGAGCAATTATTATAAAGCACAAAAGACAGCTCTAAGTTTCTACATTGGCTTCTTGCTAGTTTTGACACCCAAAAAAATCTTTGACACCAAAAACATTACTAAACGATTGCTGTTACGGAATCCAACTGAATCTGGACTTGTCTTAAGCCACATCTTACAAAATCAGTTTGCTTCTAAGTCCCTGGAGGCAGGAGTGCCTCCTTCATATCTTCATCCGGTACCTACCCCAAGATCTGTTGGTTAGACAGGGACCCTCTCTGCTTCACCATCATCAGAACAGTTCTCTTTGTAGCATCTCATTTCCCTTCCTGGCTTGTAGCTCAGCTTGCCGTTCTCTTAGCACCTCTTGTTTGGCACATGGCCATCTCTTCCCTGTTGGATACTCTGTGGAGGCAGGTGTCCCTTCTGTGTATCTAGTGTGTAACATAGTCTAGCACAAAGTAGATATTGACAGATGCTTGTTGAATGGATAATGGGAATCAGTAGTTGGGGGTTCAAGCCTCAATTTGACTAAGCCTTAAGCTGTAAGGAATCTGCGAAGGATGATGTCAGCCTCCTAATTCATAGAGCTATGGGTATAATAGGAGCATAGATCACCTCCCCGCATGTGTGTTCCTAGATTTTCAGAGCACTTCGGGTCTAATGTGGTGCCTTCCTGATTCCTTTACCCATCACCCAGTCTGTTCAGGGTAGTGATGAGGAAGAGTGTTGAGGATCGACTCAAAAGCATATGGAAGCAACGGCCTCCTGGCTATGCAGACTGTGTGGCTGATGGCTTGAGCAAGACCAGGAAGAGCTCTTCCACCCAGTGCTGGGGTCCCTGCCAGCAAAACACAGAACAACATATGGAAACAAATAAGTCGCGTTTGTTCACTTAACTATGTTGGTCTTCTTTCCATGTGTGTGTTTTCTTTTGGGAGAAATGCAAGGAAATATAATGATAAAAGAACAGGGCTTGCAATCAAACATAGTGAATCTGCTCGAGTGCTCTTTTTGTCTTTTTTTTTTTTTTGGTACATTGCTTCGCTAGATAGAGCCCTGTCTGTACACTGACACTGGACTGAATAAATATTTGGTCCTTTGGCCTCTCTGAACCTCAATGCCTCTTGTGGGAACTGGAAATTGACACTAATCCCTTGCTGGGGAAGAGCCCTGCGCAAATGCCCAGGAGCAGTGGAGCAGGCATTCAGTAAGAATCTCCATGGTTATCTTCCACTGAGAAAATCACATCCCCAGAGAGCTCTCCTCCTGTCCCTTCTTCCTCAGTTCTGTTTCTCATCCAGAATCCTGGCCCAGCCACCACCATCTTTTCTCCTCTCGGCCCAAGCTTATCTTGGCTTCCTCTCTGGGCTCGTTGCTCCTTCCTTTTCTCTTGCCTTGGCTCCCTCTCCAGCCCTGCCTTCTTCCTGCCAGCATCCCTTCTACCCACACATTTCTGGAATCCCTTATACTCTGAGTATCCCAGTAGTCACCAGACTAAGCTGCTGGTATGGTTCAGGCAGGTTTGTCCATCTGGAGGGCAGCCTGCCAACTGGAGGTCGTAGCATCATTCTGTGTTGGAAGCTTCAGGCCAGCAACACTCCTGATGTTTGATGCCAAAAATAAGAGGGGGAGGGCTGGAGGCGCCTGTCTTGGTGCCTGAGATGGTCTGGCAGACAGCTCGGGAAGAAGGCAGCTTATGCCAAGTGGCTGGCGAAGCATGAGTCTTAGAAGTGGGATCCTTCATGGAGAAACAGGAGGGAAAAACGCAAATAGCAGAAGATGGTCGAGGGTGTGGGGAGAGGAGTGGAGTGGAGAATAAGCGTTCTGGAAGGGAAGAGGAGACAAAGGGAGCCTGGAAGATACTTAAGGGCATGCCAACAACTACACAGTGTTTAGTCCCTCAAAACCTGGTAAGAGGGGCAGAAGGGATTGGGAATAGAATGGCAGCCTTCCCTCCCCTTGTGATTCCATTTCTGAGCTGAGGAAAGTTGGCCTGAAGGCTCTTATCCTCTTATAATTAACCAGCTTGAGAATAGATATAGAGCTCAGAGATTAACCCATGGAGCATCTTCTGGTGTTGGGCTACTTAGCATGTCACAGTTTACCTCACTTAGGCCAGTGGTGTTTTGAAGCTCTGTTGGAACATTGGATGAAGCATCGCTCCCTGAGCCACAGTACTGGCAGAGCAGGATGAGTGTGGGGGGCTCTAATCTATCAGGATGCTCTGGGGACTAGGAGCAGTGGCACAGTGCTGTCTGCAGAAGCCACCTCCGAACCACCACTTGAGGGAGACTCAGAGTTGACACACGAAGACTGTGAAGAAGGTAAGTAGAGAAGGAGCAGAAGTAACCTGGGAGGAGAGGACAAGCTGATGTTTCTAGAGACCAAGACTATGAGCTTCTAAGATGGGAGGAGAGATGGGTTAGGGAGCTCACTGGGACTTGGAAGGGGCTTGCCATTACCCTTGTAGATTGTGGCAAGCCTCCACAATGTGTTGAATCTGCAGAAGTTGACATGCATCTGCCTGTACAAAGTTCTCCCAGGCTGAGGTTATTACTTTGAACTCAGATGTAACCCTTGGAACCAGATAGGAGACCATCATGGTCATTCAGCAGCCACTTACATGAGCATGGATTCAGGAAAGAAGAAACAGATGTAGAGTATAGATATTGGTTCATATTTGGTGAGGGGGAGGAGCATCAGGGCTGCCTTGCTGGAGTAACACGACAGTGAAAGAGGGGCACGGGAAACTCAGGAGAGCTGGCACATAGTTCAGGTTCAACTCTAAGGTCCCTCTTAGCTGTGTTTTATGGGGTCAGGGCTGGATCCTGACTGAAGAGCACAGGGTACCACTGGGATAGTGCTGCATAAGGCACTTAGCTTCAAGCTCTGCTTCCAGATTTGTCCAGAAGAGTTCATGATGTGCTATCCACAGGGCTTCATGGACCATAAATAAAGCAGTAGCTGCCTGCCCTTAAATGCTGCTATTGCTTATTAAATGTGAACTCCCCATCCCAGACTTATCTTCTGCTCCCAGCTGAAAAATCACCCTTGACACCGGCTTCATTCTGGTCTTCCTGGAATCCAAGCTTTTCCTGAAAACATAGTGATATTGCATCATTTTCTTCTTTGCTGTTCAAAACCCTATGCATTTAACCCTGGCAACAAACCCCAGGCCAGTTCACTGTGCTTATTCCTACCTCCGATCCCTTCCAACCACAGCACACACAGTGCCACAAACACCATGGCAGAGGACCCTGCTTATCCAAAGAACAAATGCTCTAAGACCTCCCAGCGCACGTCTGAAATCGACAACATTGGGTCATTTGTAGTATTCTTCATACAGATGCACCTGTGGTAAAACTTAGTGTATAAATTAGACACAGTAATAGTTGAACAATAGCTAAGAACAGAACAACTATACTAGAGCAATATACTACAACAGAAGTTAGTTAAAACTTTTGAATTATTTCTGAAATTTTCTGATTAATATTTTTGATCTGTGGTTTAACATGAGTAGCTGAAATCATGGAAAGCAAAACCATGGATTAGGGGAACTACTGTGTACTGAACATGCAGATACATGGCGGGTGGAGCTGCACTGTGCACACATGGTAAATGGAGCTGCACTGCCTCCTTGAGCATGATTATCCCAAATCCGCTCTCAGATCTTTGCATCGTGCTTCCTGGTTCTTGGAATGTACCAGAACATTCCCTCCTGGCCCCTCCTTGGTCCTTAATCTCTGATTTCAGGTATTCACTCCTACAACGGTCTTCTGTGATCACCTTTCTCCCTCAATCATGGCTACCTGGAGTATGCTTCATACAGTTTTCCTCACTGATTTTATCTGGAATTTGTGCTTTTTGTTCATCCTTTCTTTCCCCCCACTGAGGAATAAGTTCTACTTGGCTAGAGACTTGTTTTTTTTTTAACTGAGTCTTGGTCTTCCCAGCACCTAGAACTAATGATCTAATGTTTTGGATACACAATGAATTATGTTGAATAACAAATAAACATATCAATATTCATATCCTAACTTAATTTCTTATGGGATTAAACAAATTGACAAATCTCTAATCCACGATCTCTTTCTCAAGCCTACGGTCATCTGTGTGGGAAAATATGTATTTACAAGCAGGTATATGTATATAAATGTGTACACATATAACAGTATTTGCAAATCTAGTGTATATGAATTGCTTACATGAATATGTGTCTGTGCATATTCGTCTGCATACACAAGTGTGTATTATTAAATAGCACTCAGGTACCAGCCCATCTCCCCATGTTTCTAACCCATAATGCCTTGGGCTTGTGCTCTCATGATCTCTAGATATTGTTAGAGTCAGATAGGAACAGTTGGATGTGGTTGTGTCACGTGTATATCAGTCTGCCATCATGCACAGAGCAGACAAGAGCATCTCTACTCTTTCTACTTTGAAGTTGAGGAAGTTGAGTTCAGGTCTCATATCTGCCTAGACTTGTGTGCATTTTATCTTCCCCAGTCCCTGGAAAGAAGCAGAGAGAGGAAAATAATGATTGAATGGTCCTCTTGTCTCTTATAGAAAAATCCAAAACTCTAAGATCGTATTCTGTCTTGCTGCATCCAGAGATTGTGTTGACCAGAAAGATCAAGGCAAGGAAAAGCCAAATGAGCTATTTTTTTTTTTTTGTCTATGAAATTATATTCCTGATGACGGACCAGGACACTAGAAGGGACAGTAAGACCATGATCTTGGTGTTGGTTTTAACAGCACTTGTGTCCCCTTCCTATTTGAAACTTCCAGCTTGGATCCTGTTTGAGTCTAACCCTGGTTTATCTGTTTCCCTAGAGCCTCGGGGCACAGACACACTCAAGACTAAGTAGGGTCCTAGTAGCCAATCCCTCACATCAAAATTATTTTTATTAAGAAACATAGTATGTTTATTTGAGAAATAGAGAAACAGAGAGCACCACTCTCCTGGTTCAGGCTCCGTATGCACAAAACTCTCAGGACTGTGCTAGGGCCAAACCTGGAGACAGTAATACAATGCAGGTCTCCCACAGGTGGCAGGAGGCAGTGATTGGAACCCTCTGATTTGCTTCTGAGGATCTCCCTTAGTAGGAAGCCAGGATCAGGAGCTAGAGACAAGAGTTTAATCCAATTACTCCAATAAAGAATGTGCAAGGGAGTCCCTGCCATTGTTCTGTGGTCTTCTCAGAACATGTTTTAAAATGCATAAAATAAAATTAATATAACAAGGGAAACTAAGGGCACATAAACATTTAAAAAATTTTAATGTGAACTACAAAAAATGTGCATCTTTATAAACATGTTAACAAGATTTGGCAATGGACCTAGTAGCTAGCCTATCTGCAAAGTGGTAAAGAGGGTAAATGTTATTTTGAGGTATCTGCTATAATTATGGTATGATATTATAACATGATTTCTTGTAGTGAGAAAGTCACAGGCATTATTAACATAGACATTCATAATCAAAGACAAAATATTTAGGAGAATGAGAGATTTTTGGCTCCTATTCTGCTATCAATACGTGTGATCAGATGACATGCAAGATGTATTTCTACCTTGACCACTCCTCTATCAGCTGGATGTTCCTCAGTTTAACTCAGTTCTGACACTATCAATTTAGAAAAATATCTGGTCTCACTGTTTAGGGGCTCAGCCACACTGGACAGTCCTTCAACCACAAAGTTCTCCACATCACCCATGACTTCAGCCCAACTCAGTTACAACTCAGTGGTCCCCTGAATCCCTTCTTGTGCTTAGTAATATGTTAGAGCAACTCACAGAACTCAGTTGACTTATTACTGCAGACTTACTGCCAAGGATCTTTGAAAGGATATCAATAAATGCCAGATAAGGGGTGTAGAATACACAGGCAGAGATTCGGGAAGTCTTGGGGTTGAGAGCACACCCTGCTGCATGTGAAGTCATTACCTTCCCCAGCACAGGAGATCCCAGAGCTGACCCTCAGCAGCTTCCCCAAGAGAAATCCTGGGTGGTTTACCAGGCTCCAGGAAGTTGGAGGTCGGGGTGGGTGTTGCAAACTCTGATCACAGCTTGGTCTTTCTGATGAGCAGGTACCGTACAGAAACTCATGAAGACTTTCCTCACAACAAAAAATGTGCCTGTCACCCAGGAAATGTCAAGGATTGGGACCTCTCAATCAGCAGTCAGTGTCACAGACCATATATAAGAAGTTTCAAGAATTTCATGAGAAATGGAATTAAGAGTTCATTTTTATGCAAAACATGAGTTTTTGTTTTCTAATATGAATTTCCATGACTTTTTTGAATACTTTTCATCTTAGAATAAAATTGCTCCTTTCAGCCCTACCACTCATGGAATCATGGTATTTTAGGATCTCCACAACCGGAACTGTAGATGAAGACCAGACTGTAGATCTCTCAGTACAAATCACAATATCATGCTGGAAATAGGTAGTAATATTTATGTTAGTAGAACATAAGTCTTTGCTACAACTACTCAATTCTGCTGTTGTAACAATGAACAGTCATAGCCAAAATGATTGTGAATTGATATGGCTATGTGCCAGTAAAATATTCCAATTTATCCATACCAAAGGCAATGGGGACAATTTTGATGAATTGTGAATCACTGATGCCTACACTGGGGCCAATGAAAAAATTACTGTCTGCCACACAGTTTCATGAGTTGAACCTGTAAGTTTAATCCACATATCTTCAGGCAAAGGAGTCTATGGACTACTTTAGGAAATATGGAATATGTGTGCAATCAAAGAATAATACACTTAGGTTTTGTTGAAGATAGCATCTAAGTCATAGTTCATATGAACATACTAAGGTTTAGAAGTCCTAGAAAAAACCGTATTGAATTTTAACTCTGCATTAAAGCCATCTTTCCAAATTCATGTGGCCAGAAGCTTCTATGATCATTTAATGAATTGCACTTTGGAAATGCCCAGTTAAACCAGCATCTCATAATAAACACACAAATACATATTTTATAGTGAGGGATACACTGACTGGGGTCCTCCTGACCAACAGGGGGTGGATGGGTATACCTTTCAAGTTATTTGTCATATGAGTTGGCTCATGTTATTGTGGAGGCTGGCAGGTTCAAAATGTGCAAGGTGGACCAGCAGGGACAATTGGGTGTTGTAGTTGATGTTCAGAGGTCGTCAACTGTGGCATTCTTGCTCAGGAAGGTCTCAGTTGCTCTATTTAGATTTTCACCTGATGAGATGAGACTCTTCTGTATTACAGAGGATGGTTGGCTTTACTCAGTGTCTACTAATTTAGCTACCCATTCTCATAAATGAATGCCTTCCCCAAAATACCCATAGAAGTGTTTGATCACATATCTGGGCACTGTGACCCAACCACGTTGGCACAAAAACACAACCATCATGAAGATGCAAGTATAGAAAGGAAGGGTGACTGTTGATGTCTAATGTCAGGGGTGTCCCTAGAGATCAGCAGTTTTAACCCCAGAAATGTTGGTCTTCAGATTATTTATGTCCTACAAAGTGTGTTCCCTGCTAAGTATGGTAGTGCTTCCCGAGAACAGTTAGCTGTAAGACCTGACAGGCATGCCTGGTTACGTCCCTGTAGCTATGCTAGGAATTCTTAGTTGTGGACAATAGAGCTGATGGTTAGGGATGGACTCTAATCTGAAACCACTGAAAGAATCTGAAGCCGCTCTGAGTCACCACCAACCCTTCTCAGGGAATTCTGGCTTGGTGTTTACTTGCTGTGTGCTTTGGTCAATAGAAAGGATGTGTGAAAAGCACACCAGCAGAATCAATTGATTTACTTAAACCTATATGCATTCATTTATTATTAGGTAACAGTACATATTCTTTAAAAATCACTTGCTACTGGGTGCCGTGTGCTAATAAGATGCCGCAATCAGGGATGTTTAACCTTGGCTGCAAATGAGTCAGTTGAGGAGCTTCTGAAACATTCAGACTTGTGGTCCTCATGTTAGTACCTTCATGCCTGATAGTTATGACAAGGGGTCAGGTTCCTTGGGAGGCTAAGGAATCTATTTTTCAATGCGTAGCAACTTTCTAAAGCAGGGTAGATGGGAGCCCTACTCCAGCACTGCTTTTTGCAAATTTGAAGATGCAGGAGAATCTTTTGCTGATCTCATCCAGGTTGGCCTTGGCATGGTTGGGTTGGTTCTCCATGTCTGAGCGCTCCCCTCAGTTGTTGTCAGGGCACACTTGTAGCACTAAGGGAGGTTGGTCTCACCACCAACATAGGTAAGAGCACCGTTGAATCTCCCCTTCTTTTGGACCCATGGAAACGTACGCAGCAAGTCTGGCTCAAGGAATCCAATCCACTTACAAATTCTTGTTAGCTGCCTGCCAGTAGGCTTCACTGCCTCTCTCTTCCTCAGTCCCAAGGGAGCTGCTGTTTCAGCTGAATATTAGCAACTTCTGTCATCCAGCCTTGGGGGGGGATGCTTCATACTGCATGCATAATTAATTGGCCCCTCCCTCTCCTGTCTCTTTTTTTCTTCCTACCTCTGTTCCCCTCCCCCTTCTTTTTCTTTTGCCACAAAAGGCACAGACCCAAATTGCATGCTAGTTAGGAATGAAAGTGGGATTAATGCCTCTTCTTTGGTACCTTAATTTTATCTTTCCAATGTGAAAAGCAAGCAGATTGTATGATATCTCTCAGTTGTGAATGTCTGGAGTATAACAAGAGGGATTCTGTATGCGTTGAGAGGTGGTATGATACCCAGGAAATCTCATGGTCTTTGAGTTCAGAGGGATTTGGGTGCACTTGTGTCCTCCAAACTTAATCCCAGCTCTGTAGCCCTGAGTAATATTCCACCTGTACCAGGGGGATCCTGTGGCCTATGTGCAGGACCAGGAAGTACAAAGCAGGGAGCAGCACAAATGAGATAAGGAGCAGAGGCTGGAATAGCTTGAGGAGGAGACAGCTCAACATCCCTGTTGTCCTGATGAACAAAGGGCCAGAAGTCTACAAGTTTCAGGAAAGGTTTTGATACAGCCCAGCTTTGGGTGTGAAAGTGGGAACTGTGAGCAGTGGGTGTCGGGCTTGTCCTTTGGAACATGTCAGCAAGGACTTGTGCTCCATTGTCTGGAATCTGTGAAGCCCCCATCTGCTCCTTTGGGCTCTGTCTTGGTGAGGCATTCTTACATGTGTTGAGGAAAAAATATATCTTTTGACATGGAGAAGGTTAGTAATTTTAAGATTCTGTGAAAATATGCTCCATACTCATGACTCTCCAACGGTCTTTCCCCATTGATCCTGCTCTGCACCCTCACCCCCACTAGTGCTTCTCTGTGGCTCTTGATTAGTTTTGCGAATGTGGCTGTCTGAAGGCGCCCTCGCACAGCTGCAGCTCCCGGAATGAGGTTATTCATTCCAGCGCTGAGTGAATTGTGACTCACCTTGGCTTGGCAAATTGTTGGCAGGGCAGGAAGATCAAGTAGAGAAAGGACTGAATTTGGGTGAAGTCCAGAGCGTGGAGCTGCCACTTACAAACTATCTGACTTAGTGCAAATGTCTACACATCTGTGGCTCAGGTTGTTTCATCTGGAAAATGAAACAAGTGACATCCACATTACAGATTGCAAACCTATCATAAAACACAAACATGGTAAGCATGTCACCTAGCCATGGTAGGTATGTTGCCCAACACACAAGGAGTTTCAATGGTTTTTCTTTTCACTTCTTCCAAAAAAATTTTTTTTCCAATTTAGTAGTATTATAGTTTTTTTAAATTTTTTTCTCTCATTTATGCGATCTGCTCATTTTGTACTAAGAGGGGAAGGCTACCAGTGTGTTCGAGGCACCTTACATAACAATAGATGTTGGCACCTTTGTCTCACCACATTGCATTGGGATGGACCTTCTTTTTGAAGTTATCATTCTCATTATAGAGACCAGAAGAGGACATGGACTTGGAGTAACTCTGATTCCCACTGCTGCAGAGCTCTGACAGGCTGGCTACTTAGCCAGGTTGTTTGGTTCTGTCTACTGCAAGTCCCTTTCACAGCCTTCTGTCTTGAGGTTGCTGATGCTAGCCACACAGAATTGTTTTGATGTCTCAAAATAATGCAGATGCAGCCCTGGTGAAGCATGGGATGCAAATGCATGAAAGGGAGGAGAAATACCTTTTCGGTCAATGTAAGGAAATGGTTTGAGGTGCTCCTCACTGCGTGGAACTGGTTTGTCAGAGTCATGAACTCCAGCAGCACTAGTTTGAACAGGGCGTGCAGAGCTGCACCAGGGCAGGGCTGCAGGGAGCAGGTGTGCCAGACTCCCTGGCAGCCAGAGCTCTGTTAATAGTTGTGCCACTTCTCTGTGTATACCCTTTGCTGAGTCACTCCTGTCTCAGTGCCTGCATTTCCTCCTCAGTAAAGCCTACACAGGGCGCCCACCTTCTGGCGTGGGCGTGAGCATGGAGTGAGATAATCCATGTGAAGTTGTCAAGAACTCTTTCTGATGAGAGTATGATGTATAGAGCTGCTAGCTGTCTTTTCACCTACACAAAATAAACTATAGTGAAAAAAATTGAACTCTCTTAGTTTGACTCATCTGCCTGAACAGCAATCCTGGAAAGGAAGGGTCATTGGACAATTAGGATGAGATCAGATACAAGGTCTCGAGTCAGTGGTGGGTTTGCTAGGTGCTCAGCAGCTCTCAGTGAGTAGCATAGTCCTGGCAGGTGCATCTGTTTGTTACTTGGATTCAGTAGGTAGATCCAAATAAGGGTTCCTAGTGTTGCCAGTGAAAGAGTACGGTACGTTCTGTTGGTCTTCCTACTTGCCTTCCAAGACATGAGTATGGTCCAGGTGGTGGTGACTGGGGAAAGGTGGTGTTTAAGCGGCCCTTGCAGCTCCTGAAGGCTAGGATCTGCTGCTGCTGCTGCTGACAGGGTGTTGAGGACTGGTTGTGGACAAGCAGTTGTGCTTGAGACTCTTCCACTGTCACTCTGTAGCTCTGCTCCTTTAAGATCTCTTGTGACAAATTCATGGAGTTCATGTCTGTTTATTTGAAATGGCATGTAAATAACCTTTAAACCATAGAAACCTCCCTTTTGTGATTATAATGCTTTGTAGTTTGGAAAGCATTCCCCCATAGATCCTTTTCTCTGTGTGTGGGTTCAATCACTCCACAGAAGCGTGTTGAGGAGTACTAGATATTGGGCCCAGTCTATGCTTTGGATACTTACCCTACCCTCAATGCATGTTCTATGTGCTATGTTGAATCTTTAAAAACTAATTGGACATTTTAAAAAATTGAAAAAGAACCAGCAGAAACAAAAGCAATTCCAAGACAGTCATCATGGATGGTAGGTAGCTTGCTGACTCCTGACCCCACTTAGCACACTGTGCTGCTCCCAAGGGTGGCCTCTTCCACACTCTGAACCCTGCAGTGCTTCCTGGGCAGATGGCTTCCTGCTAGGTGAGATCCCACTTCCTTTCAACCCACTCTTCCTTCTTTCGTCTAAGAGGTGGACCCTTTCATTTCCTTGACTGGTCTGTGCTCTTTGCTGAGCCTCAGGGTTCCTACGTAGGACACTCCTACCCTGTGTCACCCCAGGCCTCAGGTCTGCACTCAAGCTTCCTCTTACGTAAACAGCCACCCATCTCGTAGCCGCTAGTCTAGGATTATACAGTATGATATTTTTTTAGTGTTTGCGATGTCTCTGTTTACTCTCTGCCACTGAAAGGCATCTTCCTTAAAGATACATATGTCAAGGGAGTTATCCAGAACTAGTGAGAGAAGAAATCAGTTCTGCACCCAGCTCAGGGGGACCACAGAGCAAATCTGCTGCTGGGAGCCCTGAGTAACTGGGCCTCCTTCCACTCTGGAACAGGGAAGAGAGCCAGTCTCCTAAAGGTAAAGAGCATGCAGGTGGAGAGGTTCTGTCACTTTATAATGGATTTTGTTAGTCAATATGGTGCAAACGTTACTTTCATTTTCAGGTTTTCCATGAGAAAATCACAAACCAGTAAATAAAAAATACTGTTAAAATTAGTAGAGAAGCGAAAGAGTGAATGACAGGGAAATCCCAGTGGACAGATTAGAATGAAGAGGGCTTAAAGAAGGAAAACATAGACAGCCAAAGTGATCGTCAAAAGAAACTGGTAGCAGAGTTCTCAGTGATTAAAACAAAAAAGGTCATGGGACAGGCCTGTGTTTGTCTTGGCACCAGTCAACACTAGGCATGAAAGTTCATTTTGGGGCCTGTAGTTACCTCACATTGATTTGTGTGCCAAGCAGAGGTCAAGTAACAATGCCAGTGGTAGGTATGGCTACTGCCCACATCATACCAGAACCATGGCTTTTCCATGGGTTGTGGACATCACGTTAGCATCATGATCACAGTGAGGGTGCCCAGTCTGAATCTTCCGAGTGTGCAAAAGCTACAAGAGGAATCCTTTGCACACAGTCTGGGCACAGTTCACACTTGCTATAATGTGGTATTGAGTCTCCCCTCCTCCTCTTTGCATAGTATCCGAGAGATTCACAAATCATGGCTTTGAATTTGCTGTGACCCATGTATCTGATTTGTTCTCCTGCAAGCTGCATTTGAATCTCTGAGGGACTTGTGAGAATGGAGAGTGCTGGGCCCCATCCCCGATACTCAGATTCAGAATGAATCAACGCACACATGAACTTTCTCTTGAACGTTTAGAATTGTGAGGATGCCTTCCAGGGATTGGCAAATTATTTTGCCAAGAAATATCCTGGAAAAGGATTCTGTGAAAAACGTTCTGGCAAATAGTACTGTAAAAATACCCACATGGTATATATTTCAGATTTGGTAGGCCTCTAATTGCAGTCATTTGACTCTGCACATAAACACAGCCAGAGGGTAAGACTTGAGTGAATGGCCACCGTTGTGTGCCAAAAACACTGTAAAAACACACCTGACGTTGCCAGCAGCCTTGAATCCCAGACCTCTTACCTTTACAAATGAAGAAGCACAAGAGCCATGAAATCTTGCCTGCTTGAATTGCATGGGGCAATTGTCTAATCTCCTGGGAGGACAGTCTCAGCTCAGCATGTTTGGAAAACATGGCATTCTCCTTTCCCCAAGGAAAGTGGAAGGCTAGGACTGCCTGCAAGTGCAGATTCTCCGTCCCGTCATTGCAAACTGGAGGATTCTGAACTTGGTATTTTTAGAAAAAAAAAAAAAAGCAGCCTTTTCCCAAACATGGGTTTTCAATCTGGCAGTATCAGCAATGATTGTAAGAATTTTAATGAATGCATCTAGTTGAAGTCTTCTCTGATAACTTTAGCAAAGCTGGAGAATAAAATTGCTTAATTTCTTAGGAAAATCCTAATGCTTAGACAGCTTAGGGGAGCTTTGAGTGTTCAGTAAGTGAGTAAGAAAGCTGGAGAAATTTCCCAGAGTTAAGGGGACACTTAGAAACTATTTGATAAAATGTGCCTCCTTTAGAGAACTGGGAATGATCTGTTAGCGAGGGCATGGCCAAGAGAGAGAATTGTATTCTATTGTCCTAACCCAGATATTCCTTGACTGACTACCCAAGACAGAAGTTTCGTTTTGACAATTTGCATATTTCACTGCTGTGCTGATGCAAGGCATATGACACATAAGACTCTTTGAATAAGAGCTTGTTGGCTGCATCTGTGGGGAAAGCCCACATCTCCATGACCATTAGCTCTGTGTCCCAGATTTTATCATCTGGGAGCTGGGAGAACCTACATGGAAAGTGGTAGGTTCCAGGAGGAATGCAAGGTTCCTTTATCCAAGGCTCTTTCATTGCCACTCAGTGTTCTTGGAGAGTTGGGAAATGAGAGCTGGACGCAACACCATGGAGTTCAGGGTGTTCCAGTGACAGTCCCCTGCTGAGGCTCTAAACATACTGGCATACTGCTTGCCCTTAACAGCAGACACAAACCCTGTTCAAAAATACAGAAGAGCTATTTAATCTCAGCAAAGAGGATCAATGGTTGCCCATCTCGTAAAACCACCAGATCCGACTGAAAGTAATGAGGCCCCCTCATTCTAGAATGTTAAAATGGCTGCTGTGATTTGTTGAGTACTTGCTGAATTGCAAAGCTCTATACCAGTAACTTTGTGACTATCTGTTCATTTACCAGCCTTCCGGTTGATCAGGGGACAATTGTGTCTCCTTTACCAGCACTTTTCCTTTTTCCCCTTATTCGTTAGTCTAGCCTGTAGAACTTTTTGAAAAGCCTTGGGTGATAGATTACACCAACTCATCCTTACCTGATGACTCAGGCTATTCTGAGTTTCTAATTAAACCTTCACACAAACATTGGACTTTATTGTCTTGAAATCTCTATGAAAAAGCCAGAGTACAAAGTAGTGCGATAGCTTAGCCAAGGCAGCACAGCCCGTGAGTGGAAAAGCATGGGCTGGAATGCACAGAAGAGCTCTGCTACCACATCTACAAAGCCTCTAGTTTCTGATGTAGGACTCCTGGCATGGGTAGTATTTTCTGAAGTCCTGTATGGTAACACAGAATTCACACTGGAACTCTGCTTGGAGGGACTGGATGTCGGCAAATCTTGTTCTTCCAATCAGTTATCCAAATGGGGCCATAGGGAAATTGACGCTGACACAGAGCTTCTCCTTATTCATGGGGACTGGGGTTGGGGATCTGGCTTTTCTCTGAACAGCTCAGTGAACAGTGATTACCATTCCAGCAGAGTCCTTCAAGCTACCTTGGGCAGCTGCTACAAATGTGTCACAAGTTTCTGGGCTGCTGGTGGTGGATTTGAAGATGAGGCAGTAGGTGCAGCATAGTAGCTAAGAACGTAAGTGTGGTGGCACAGAACACTGATTTTTGCATCCTGATTTCATCACTTGCCAGCTGGAATAACTTGACCAAATCCCTGAACTTCTGTGAGCCTTGGTGTCAGACTACAATGATCCCAATGGGGTCATCCTTTCAATGGTAGTGTTGTCTGTTGTGGACACTTTGGAGGTGCAAGAATTTGTACCAAACATGCAGTAAGCTTTCAGTTTGTGTAAGGAGAGCTGATTGGGGTAAAGGAGCTGGAGCCACTGGAGTGAGAACAGTGACAGCAAGAGATGTCCTAGGTGGACGTCTTCAGATGGATGGGAGTGAACAGATTCCAAGTGACAAGGTATGGCCTGGGCTTGGGTCACAGGCAGCACAGGGAACCTGAAGTGAAGCCATACATGTCCCCAGAAGCCAGCAGAGCCTGGTGGCTGTTCTTCTGACTGGAGACACGAGTGAACAGTTACCACACATCCCCCGTCAAAGCTCTTGGGTCCTCTGTCTTTCTTTCTGACTCGGTTTCCTGCTTGTTCTTGTCCCTTGGTTTCATCAACAAATCTTCCTTTGTGATTTAACTTTTAGGCTTAGGTCAACTCTGACTGCATCTGTCTTGGTTAACCAATCTCTGACCCAGAAGCACACTTAGCCAGTCCACTTGGCCAGTGCCGTTGGGATAGCTACCGGCCCAACTTCAGTGTGTGTGGCAGGGATGGGATTGTGGAGTAAAATAGTCAGCAGAAATGGATCTGCTGATGAGAATCAGGGCAGTAGGACCAGGATTGGGATTGTAACTCGGACTCCAGCCCTTGGGCTAGCTCAGAGAGAACATGATGGGTCTGACATTTCTTCCTTGGATTTCTTCCATGTTAACAGGCAGGTGCCAGGACAGCTCTGACATGTAATAGCTGGAATAAGCCTCATCCACTGTAACCAGTGCTAAGGTTGTCATCTGAATTATGGTGGGCTCAACACCAGAGCAGCAGGTCATGCCAGTCTGGCTCCACTCAGTGGGAGAAATGGGAAGAGCATTGGCCTTGAAGTTAATGAAATTTTCAGTTCGATTTCCTGGTTACTGTGGAGGCTTGGACAAGTTTTCTTCAATTCCTCCAAACTCAGTCCCTCAGACTCAACTGGAGAAACTGTCTGGACCCCCATTCCTAGAGTTGATGGAGTCAGCTTGTCCAAAGTTGTTACAAGATCATATGTCATACATCAGAACCTGACAAGTGAGCATTCGTGTTCCATCTAGCTTTAGGCTCTTAATATACAGCACCAAAAATCCAGACTCCAGAGACCACAACACAGAGGCATGCCTGTGCTGGCAGGGCTGACATGGCAGGCTTTTCGGTGGTATCAAAGGGGACTCAGTGCCTTGTGTCATTTGACTCTATCCTCAGCTCTCATCTCTCTCCCTAAGACTATGGGGTTGTATTATGGGACGGATCCTGGAAGCCTCAGCCCCCAAATGCAGCCCACTTGTTCCTGCCTCTTAACCATGTGCACAGAATTCCACTCACCTGCAGTGTCCTTCCCCTGCATAGTCAGCTGGATGCTCTCAACTCAGAGGGCCCTTTCTCATCAAAAGCCTCCCTGACTCTGCCATTGATGTGTCAGTCTACACTGTATTAATCTACCTAGCCATCCCCTCCCCTGGCTCAGCCAGCTGAGATGATGAGCTCCTTAAATATGAGAACGTCGTCTGCCAATGCTTCTGTACTTCCACAGACCTCCACCCAGGGCCTGGCATTTAGCAGTGTCCACTGTCTACAGGATGAGTGGGTGCTTGAATGAAAGGGCACATCCTGACCTTTCACCACCCATGCATATCCCCAGTGTTTGTGCCCTGAGTCCTGCACCCTGTGAGACGTTGACTTGCCAGTAGGTTCACCATGCTCCAGTAGAGAACATTTTAGGAGCTGCTTTTGTAGTGATTGCTTATAGTTAAAATAATACAGGTTTTTTTTTTCATTTAAATATCTGTGTAGGCAAATACTTTAAACTGTAATGCGTTCATGCTTATTCTAATGTTTTAAAGACATTGAAAGTTGTACCACAAGTGTCAGTGGACCCAATACCCAATTTGGGAAATCAAATCTTTGGGGCAATAAAGTAGAATCCGCTTGTGTACTGCCTGACCCCATACCCTGATTCGGGTTAGAGTTGCTTTGCAATAATAGCTCTGTTCTGTGGAGTGTCTGTCTCACGTGCGTTTGGTACACAGGGAAAAGATGAGGGGGTGGTGAGGACGGGTAGTTTTAGTATAGGATTGCATACAATTGGGTTTTTTTTAATACTTTAGTATTTTGTTCATTATAGAGTTTTATTTTTTGATTTTTAGGTATTCAATTAAATATTTCTCATGATTGCTAAGCTCTTTAGTACTCTTTAAGTTTATCTTAATTTTATTGCTATAACTCATATTTCACACAAGTGAGGTACATGATTCGATATTTTTATAAAGAATATTTATAGAATTATGTAAGAAAATCAAATGTAGGTCTTTTATCATCCTGAACTGAAACATACACTCTTTGAGTAGCACTCCTTCTTCCCCAACCAAAGGTACTCACTGAACTAAAGTCTCTATAGATCTCCCTGTTGTGGACAGTCTCGTAAGTAGGACCACACAGTGTGAAAACAGTAGACACCCTCTTGTATCTGGCTTCTTCCCTGAGTGTGACTTCAGGGTTCCTCCGTATGGTAGTGCTTCATCCCCTTTTATGAGAACTGTCTGTTATATGAGGATATAGCAGTCCCCTGGTGACTGGCACTGTTCTTTCTCTGTTTCAGTTATCTGCAGTCAACTGTAGTAACACAGAGTGCAGTACAATCAGATATTCAGAGACCCCCACATGCTGTAAGCACATGAGGGAGGTTGACTGCCTTATGCACACAGAGACGTGGCATCTTAGAGAAGAGAAAGGCTTTATTGGAAGACCAGCAGAGAAATAGGAGGTAGAACACAAGTATCCCGCAGCCCTCCACTGCAGGACTCGGGGCGTGGAGACATTGTTACGGTTGTAGGAAAACCTGAGTAGAGCCTGATGAGGCAGATGCTCTTTAGAGAGTCTCAGACTCATCCACTAGGGTTGACGCATGGCAAGAGAGGCTGCTGCCTGGTTCTTGTACTCCATTCACTCAGGTCTCCAGTTGCTCAGGTGGGACCTGACTTCTGCACATGGCCAGCTGGGATGCCTGACTCTGTCTTCTCTCTGGACCTGTGCAGCTGTATCCATAGCAGCTCTCCTAAGAAAGCAGGCACTTGAAGCTAATATGCGAGCACATCCATTGTTAAAGCACAGGGCAGGAACATTTCAGGAAAGGGATAGTGAAAAACGGAGGATATATACATAAAACAGGAGAAAGGACTTTTTGTTAGCCACACATTCAAGCGTATACTGGGAACTTGGGACTGTTTCCCCCTGCGTAAGAGGGGCCTGCTCTACCCCAGATTGTTTATATATTTATTGATTGATATTCATTTCAGTGGTGTCTCCATGTGGAGCTGTTATAACTAATGTTGCTGCAAGCATTCATGTACAAGCATCCCCTGAAATGTTGTGCCCAGAGAGTGTATCATTCTAGTCCTAACCCTGTTACCACACAGGAAGCATATGATTCCTTGTCCTAGATGCAGACTGGTAGAGTAGCCTGATCCCCAAGCAGGATGTTGGCATGAGAATAAAGGAGCCGTGCAGGAGCAGCCTGCAAGCAGCAAGCTGCACAGTGTTGGGCAGCAAGGTCACAGACCCACCTGCTGGCTGTCTCCACTGCAGCTGTTCCCTACTGTGCCACCCACATCTGCTCCTGCAGCTTGGGCCCAGTTTGCTTGCCACCCACTCATCCTGTGACCCACCTCCTTCCTGAAGCAAACAGAGGGAAGACTGCCTATTGCTCTTCTCTTCTGGGCTTTACAACACTCGTGACCACCACTGAAACCTGCTGTAGGGCTGGAGATGCAGAAGCGGTCCACAAGGGAACAAATAAACAGTGTTGAGGATGTGGGTATGCACAGAGGATGGGACAACTCCATGGAATCGTGCATGTTCCTTAGCAGAATATACTGTTGTTCTGCTGAGTGTGGCAGGGGCCATGATTGGGATAGGAGATTCAGGCATGTGTGTGCCATGGAACATGAAAATGAGAGGAGGAAGCAAGTTGGTCATAAAGTAGAAAAACAGTACCTCTTAAAAGAACTGTGGTTTCGGGAAGCCTAACTTGCTCCCCTAATTTTCTAAATTTTCTCCAGATTGAAGCTGAATTATCTAAATATTTCCAAGTGCAAGTCCTTATTCTGCCTCTGGCCATCTTAGCATAGATGTAAATCTTAGGGCCGTTAAGAAATGGTGAGTCAGTTTCTATTAGAGTTAATGAATATGTTCTGGAAATGGCTGATGATGATGGTTGGCCAACATGGTAGCTAACCACTTCTAATGAGTTGATTTTATTTTGTGTAAACTATATGTCAAACATTAAAGAATAAATGAATAAGAGGATGGGTCTGCGATTGGATAGACTCAGGGAAGGAGGGAGGGAAAGAGCGAGGAAGAGATGGATGGAGGAGGAGGTGGAGGCAGAAATGAAGGTTCCAAGAGGATACCATTTCATTCTAACTTCTAATGCTACCAAGGATGGGCGGGAGGAGATTGGAAAAATTTAGTAGTGTGCAGCAAGGAAACAGTCAGTTGAAAGTCCTCCCCATTATCAGAAGGAATTTTACAGACACTGCTTACCCTAGCCACCCACTTCGAACCATGCGTCAGATCCCAACCCCGCCAGACATTCACTCCTTTTCTCTCAACCAGTTAGATTACTCTCCGTAGCAGTTACCACGCTCTGACATAATGTGGATGTAAAGGCTCATTACTTTCAATTCTCATACTTACATTGGAAGAAAAGCTCCTTGGGATGGAATTTTCCCCTGCTCTGTTCATAGCTGTCTATTCAGCTCAAAGACAAAAAAAAAAATGTTCGATAAATAACAGTTGAGTGAACTGTTATCTTCACTTCTGTGGGAAGGGATGGCACGGACATTTTATCCCTACAGTTCAAGCAGAGGAAAATACACATGAGAGTATCTTACATTTTGTGTGACTTTGTAATGGGGGAAGGAAACTAAACTGAGGTTACTGGTCAAATTGAATCAAGTTTGGTTCCTGGCTGTAAATTTTGACAACTAAAAGTTTGATAGTGATTGTGTTCAATCTTTAATTCAATCCGGAGAGTGGTTCCACCTCACTACTACATCTTTAGTCTAAACAAGGGCTTCTCATATTATTTAAACTTTAAAAACTGAATTTCTGTGTTTTCTGATTTCAGGGCATAAGCCTTATACTGCTTAGATTAAATTTATTCCTGTTATTCTTATTTATAATGAATCAAATTGTACTCAATTCTTAGAATATTTCTTGATAGTGTGTAAAAACATGGCTGATTTTCGAATGGCATCCTTGTGTCCTGCAGTCTTATGGAACTCAGCCGTTTCTTAGATCACACCTTGGGATTCGCTATGCACAAGAGCATGTCCGTTGCAAACAGATAAGGTTCGATTCTGTTTTTCTAATTCACAGCTTTTTGACTCCTGTGTCTTGCCTAGCTCTCCCAGGTAGAAATTCTAAAATGATGAATAGAGATGGTGAGAGCAGACGAACTTGTCTTGCTCATTCCGCTCTTGAGTCTTCCGTGAAGTACAACATTGGCTATGGTGACTTTAATTAGGATGAAGACATTCCTTTTTAGTTTTTTCTCATGACAGGTGTTAGAATTTCACTTGTGTGTCTGTTGAGATAGTCATACAAGCTGGTTTTTGACTTTTGTTCTATCAGAAAAATCTATCCCATTGGTTGGTTATACATACTGCATCAGTCTTGTATTACTGGGAGAATACTGTGGTGAATGGATAAGGCTGTTAATTTATGCCTGGGGTCATTTGGTTGATATTTTGTTCAGGCACATTTCACAAGCACTCACAATAGATATTGGATTATATTATTTATTTTTTTCATGTGGCATCTCCCTCTGGTTTTGCTATCAGGGTAATATTGGACTAAGAAAATCAGTTGCAAAGGGTGTTATGCCTTTGCTGTTTTGTACAAAAACATCTGAAGTATTGATATTGTTTTAATATTTAGTAGAAAATATCAGTGAAAGCGTTTATTCATTGTTCTGAGGGTATATTATTGTCACAAATTCAATCTATTTGTTGAAGGTTATTGAGATTTTTATCTCGTTTTGAATCAGTTTTAGTAATTTATGTCTTTCCCCTAGAATTATCTGCTTCTAAGTTGTTGATTTTTTTGGCATGTAATTGTTTATATCCATTCTTTTTAATCCTTTTATTACTTGAACATTGGTAAAGTGTCCTCTGCTTCATTCCTGATTTTAGCAGCTTGAAATATCTCTGCTTCACTTTGTCATTCTCGGTAAAGGTTTGGCAGTTTGGTTGATATTTTCAGAGAAATTTTGTGGTTTGATTTTTAATTTCCCTTTTATGTCCTCCACTTAGTAGATTTCTGCTCCTCTAATTATTCTTCTCTTCCTTCATATTTTAGAGTTTAAGGCCAATGCTGAGGTTATTTATTCAAAATCTTTATAGTTGTGAATGCCTACATTAAAAAAATAAAGTTTTCCAAGTAATTTTTTTTTACTGTATTTCATAAATCTGTTTTATTTTCATGTACTTTGACTTGTTTCTAGTCTGGCTTGTGATTACATCTTGGCTCTGCTTAGTTGTCTGAGATTGTATTGATTTCCTTATACTTACTCTCAGAATTACTTGCATTGATCCCTCATTTTGTTGCCTTGTGATTAGAGACCATATTGTGTATGATGTCAATCCTTTGAAATTTTGGAAACTTGTTTTATGGCCCAGCATATGGTGTTTCCTGGGAAATGTTCCATGTGCTCTTGAGAATGTGTGTTCTGCTGTTGTTGGGAGGCGTGTTCTACAGATGTCTGTCAGGTCCAGTTGGCTTTCACTGTTATGTAAGTCTTCTGGTTTGTTGTTGATCTTCCATCCAGTTATTCTGACAAGTACTAAGTACAGTGTATTGAAATCTGCAGTGATTTTTACAGAAGCGTGTGTTCTTCCTTCTGTTCTTTTTGCTTTTGTATTTTGGAGTTATGTTCCTAATTACATATATAAGTGTACTTAAGAAAGTTCATGCAATAATTGAATTAAAAGTTAAATATATATTGATGCAAAAATATTTTAGAGTTTATTCATATGAAGTCCTTAGAAAATTCATGGAAGTATGTATCATGAAAAAACTATGAATTGGATTTTTTTCAGCACCAAAATACACTTTCTAAATTTCATTTTCACAAACATCTTGATGTTAACTGCTAATAGTTTTATGTCTTTCTGATTACAGAATCATTTCTTGTTATGAATTAGCCTTCTTTTTATCTAATAGGTTCTTGTGTTGAAGTCTATTTTGACTAAGATGATATAGCCAAACCAGCTCTATGTTGGTTGCTATTTTATGATATATCTTTTTCTACATAAAACAGATAAGTTACTGTGTAATTTATAATGCCCTTGATTTTTCTTTAATTAGATTTTAGCTATTTTTTGAAGATTGTAAGAAACTTCTTATGATGTTTATGATTAAGACCCATACCACTTGAATTTCAACAGTAAAAAAAAAACCTGTGCTCTGCGTGGCACCATGTGCTCCCCAGGCCTTTGTGCTGCTGTAGCCAAGCCAGTGACATCTCCGTGCATTGCACATCCACAAACATAGATTAACAACGATTGTGGAGGTTGTATCTAAAATAAGTTACAGTAAAAATTGTAACCAAAAATGCATGTGCCTGTATTTCATATTGAACCTGTGTAATTGCTTTTATCAGTGTCATTATTAATCTGTGTGGGTTTGACTTACTGGCTAGTGCCCTGATCGTTTAGTATTTCTAATAGGACAGAGCTGCAGATACAAAAACCTCTTTAAAAATCTGCAACTGTCTTAATATCTCTGTGCCTTTTGAAGTTCGGTATTCCTGAATATAGGATTCTTAGTTGACAACATTATTTTTGTCATTAACTCAGTCATCCTACTCTCATCTGACCTCCACAGTCAGATGAAATCAGAAAATAAAGAAGCAATCAACTTATTATTGAGGTTCACTCATGCATTATAAGTTGTTTCTCTTGCTGCTTTCAACATTCCTTCTTTTTGATTGCTGAGAGTTTGATTATGAAGTATTAATCTGCAATTCACTGAAATTATCCACTTGGACTTCGTTGAGCCTCTTCGAGATACTAATTTTTCAGATCGAATCTCCAAAGTTTTCAGTGACAGCTCTTCAAATACTTTTTCTTCCCCTTTCTCTCCACTTCTCTCCCTCGAGGACTCTTACTATACATGTGTTGGTGTACTTGATGGTGAATGGATCTCACAGACTCTCTGTTATCTTAACTTCTATCTTCTGTTACCTGGATTAGAAAATGTCACTGGCCCCATCTTCATTATGCCTTTGCTGTCTTCTGCTGGATCTACAATGAGGTTGACTTTCTCTACGAAGTTTCCATTCTATGTAGTGTCCTTTACTAATTCAGTGTTCTGTTTATGTGTACGTTCCATCTCTTAAGGTGAACACTTAAGGCCGGTAGTTAAGCTGCTAATCAAGATGACTGCATCCCACTTTGGAGACCCAGTTCTGGCTGCCAACTCCAGCTTGCTGGGAGGTGGTGGTCATGGCTCAGGTCGTTGTGTTTCTGCCACTCAGCTGGAGCCTAACTTTGGTCTTGTGCACGTCTGAGAGGTGAACTTGTAGGTGAGAGTGCTCTCTTTCCCAGGTACTTAGTGCATTCTCTTCATTGATAGCCTCTAGCTAGTGAGACATTGTTTCAGCATTTCTTTACTTTGTAAACAGTTTCTTTTAGACTTTCCATGCAGATTTAAAAACAGCTGGCTTAATTTCCAGAGTCACTAGACAATTTTATTTGTATCTTTATTGCTTTTATCAAAGAGAGGGCATCCCAATTATGATGTGTTTATCATCCCTGAAGAGTTTTATTATTCAGTCTTTTTTTCCCAGAAATCTTTCTTTCTCTTTCTTTCCTTCCTTCCTTCCTCTCACTCTTTCTCTCTTTGGAAGATAGCATGACAGAGAGAGAAGAAGAGGAATAGATAGAATAAGATCTTCCATTCATTGGTTCACATCCCAAGGGCCACAATAGCCAGAGCTGAGCTGGTCTGTAGCCAGGGGCCAGAAACTTCTTCCTTATCTCTCCTATGGATGCAGGATCATAAGCACTCGGGTCATCCCCCGATGCACTCGTAGGCACATTAACAGAGAGCTGGCTCTAAAGTGGAGCATCCAGATCTCAAATAAGCACCAAAGTACTTACAGCCCTCATGTGATGTGGCAAAAGCTACAACAGACATTTACACGGATGGTCACATGCAACAGCTCTGTGGTGGTTGTAGCATTCTCAGGAGAAAGATTAATTTACCTCATGTCACGCAGTATCTATATGCTTTTTTCCAAGACTTTAAACAGTGTTTAAAATGTTTGTTTGTTATATATGTTATTTTCAAGACAGAAAGTGGTAGGGGGAGGGGTTGGGGTAGATATCTCTTCTTCTGATTCATACCCTAAATATTTTCAACAGCTAGGATTGGGCCAGGTCAAAACTGCGAAGCAGGAATGTGGTCCAGGTCTCCCACACAGATGTCAGGGGCCTGATACTGTCACCTGCTGCCTGATTATGCCCAGCAGGGAAAGTTGGAATCTGGCCCACATGTGGCACTGGGACTCAAAGCCAGGCTTGGGATGTGGGCATCCCACGCAGCGCTTGTATTGTTAATCTGTTATGCCCACCCCACAGTTAACTTCTTAGTTGGCTAAGTGAATGGCAGTTTTAAATTGCCGATTTGTTCCAGAAGGCCCACCAACTTTGCTCTGTAACGTACAGCCAACCATGTTTTTGCATAAGTGGTACTGGGGAGGGGCCACTTCTGGTCTTTCCATGTGTCCCTCACACATCACTGAATACATGAAACCCTGAAAGCAGTATTCTGATATACTTGGTCTATATTGTGTACAGTGAATCTACATCTTTAAAAAAAACTGTATTTGTTCATTTGAAAGGAAAGATTAGAGAGAGGGAGGGAAAGTGGGAAGGAAAGGGAAAAATGGAGAGGGGGGGAGAGAATGAGTGAATGAGTGAGTGAATGAATGAATGAATGAATTGAGCTGTATGATTCAGTGTTCCACTTTCCAGATGATTGAGACAGCCAGGGCTGAGCCAGGCTGAAGCCAGGAGTCATGAACTCCATCCAGGTTTCCCACATGTACTTGAGCCATTATCCTCTGCTTTCCCAGATGCACTAGGAGGAAGCTGACTCAGAAACAGAGCTGCCAGGACTCAGTACGGCTCTCTGTGGGGTACAAATGACACAGCAGCTTAGCTGGCTGTACCGCAGCACCCACTCTGACAACCTGCACTGGCCATCCATTTAGTATTGAGATCTTGAAGCTTTTGGAGCTCTCATCTCCAAGAAACCAACCCCTGAATCTTCTTGGTAGAAAATAGCTGCAGTCTGCTGTCTGTACCTGGGCTATTTATTCTCGTGAACTTTAAAATGTAGGTCACTAAGGAAGCCTGTGGGATTTGCTCAAGGAGTTTTAGAAAAGAAGTCCATCTTCTATGGTGACTTTTTGGGAGGGTCTGTCTGAAGGCCAGGAATAGATGGAGGAAATTTCCAGGTCATTGTAAAATCAATCACGGTTGGATTCTCTGGGAGCTGGACATTATTAGTGGCGATGAAGGGGAAGCCAAGAGAAAATGATTACAAAACTGAGTGGTAGTAGCTACAACACATTCAGGCCTTGGTGCTTACTAAACATAGCAAGTGCTTTGCACAGACCTTTCTGTAATAGAGCACCAAGCCAAGAAGGAGGGAAGGGAGGGTATAAAGCAGGGCAAGTGAGGCAGGGATAGAAGGTTGATGTATGTGCTAAAGGGCCCCTGGGACAGGAGATCATGTCTGTAGTTACAGAGACTAAGTCCATATCCTGCACAGCTCATGTTGACTGGTGGCATAACATTCCTTTGTTGTTTTTTGTAGGGTTATAGGAAAACCTCAGAACCTACTGGAGTACCTGGCCCCCAAAAGATGTGCAATCGCACCAGTTTTTGTTATTACTGCACTCTTGACTAATAATCTTTAGTGTTGTTTGTTCTCCTAACTAGATAATTAAAGCCCCAGAAGCTGTTTAAGGGCAAGAGCCAGACTCAGAGCCAGGAGAAGCCATGCCGTGTATTCTGCTTTGGGAGTAAGCTCCACACTGGGCTGGAAGGAAGGCTTGTAGAGAGTAGGTGGAATTTTATGTCCCTTAGCTCAAGGCTTCCTGCACAGAATACCTTCCATAAAAATGTGTCCATGCTTGAATGAGTGATGGACAAATTTGGGGAATGGGTGTGGAGGTGACTCCTCTCTGAAGAAGTGGCAAGGCACAAACATCCTACTCATGATAGTGCTGAGATACACTTAGTGGCTCTTAAAAATTCATGACAAAAACAAAAGTGAGAAGATGGGAAGTGGAATTTTTCTAAGTTTTGGTTTATTTTAAAGGTGGAGTAAGAGAGAATGAAAATGGGAAAGAGAAAGAGTGAGAATGGAAGAGACACAGAAAGAGATCTTGGATCCAGCAGTTCCCTGAATGGCCACAATGGTCAGCTTTGGGTCAAGTCAAAGGCAAGAGTGCAGAACTCCATCCATGTCTCCCACATGGGTTACAGAAGCCCACGTGCTTGAGCCAGCCCTCGCTGCTTTCTCAGGCACTTTCACAGGGAGCTGAATTGGGGCAGCTGTGACTTGCGTTGAACTCATATAGGATGCCAGTGTCACAGGCAGAGGCCCAAGCAGTGCTCCCCACCCTGAAGGTGGTGCTTTGCCTGGAGCATTGCCAGCCTCTGTGATTGACAGAGGACATTGAAGAGGGAGGTGTTAGCCTAACAATTAAGATGCCCTCATCTCACCATGGAGCCATAAGGTTCAATTCCTGGTCTGGCTCCTGGCTCCTGACTCCAGTTTCCTGCTTATGCGGATCCCAGGATGCAGTGGCAACAGCTGAAGTAGGTGGATCCCTGCCACCTGTGAAGAGCTCAACCTTGAGTTCCAATCTCCTGATTCCTGTCTGGCACAGCCTGGATGGTCATGGGTGTTTGAGGAGTGAGCCAGATGATGGAAGCCCATTCTATTGCTGTCAAATGAATTAAGTAGGTATGTAGGTATGATGGATGGATGGATGGATGGATGGATGGATGGATGGATGAATGATAGATAGATAGATAGATAGATAGATAGATAGATAGATAGATAGATAGATAAAATTTTTAAAGAGCTCTTAGGATCTGTCACAGTATGCTGAAGAGTGTTTCCAGGGACCTTGAGTGTCTCAGAGGAGGATGATGCAGTGTGACTGTGGTCTTTGGCATTAAGAGATTGCAAGAAATACACTTGCTCTGAGGGCTTTGCTGATCAAAGGGCTCTGTGCGACTGCCCAAGAAATATCCAAAAGACTGTATTTGTCTAATGTCCTTCAGAGGAAAGGAACAGTTGTGTCTGTCTTTCCTGATCGTAGCAGATAATCGTGATGATCACCCTTTAGAACAGAGAAGTCCATGGAAAGATCCAGATAGAATTACCTCTGTTCAGACAGAATTCTGTAAGATGCCACTGCACTTGATGTGGGAAGAATCCTCATTGTGCCTGGGGCACCTGCTATCTCTCTCTAACCACATTTCTGGGCATTCTCTTGGCTACTTTTTTTTTTGCCAGAGGTCTTGGTTCAGGAAGGACTTGAGGTGAGCCATAATGATACATTAAATATTAACGATTAATATTAGGAAACCAGAAAGGAAAACCAAGATGGGAACCCAAAGAAAAACCAAAGTTGGAGCCAGGAGTGAGCCTATTGCAAGCAATATACTTTCCCCAGAGGAATACAGCTTGGCTTTCTACCTTAGACACTAGCAACACAATAGCAGGGACTTGATCAGGAACCTAAAGTACCTTGCTCAGAAGAGACCACAAAAAACAAATTAAGTGATGACTCAGAGAAACTATTGCCATCCAGGAATTCCCCCAGGAGCCTTCTTGTCGAAGGATATTATGTGGACATAATGTATGTGAGCTCGCAGAACACCTGTGGAGTGGGCATCCTGACAATGGTTGGAAGTTTCGACCACTTTTCTACTATGTATCTTTGATACTTGTTGCTCACCTCCACACCATTCAAGGAACAAGGACAGGACAGTAGTTTGGGGTATGGGGAGGGGAGGGCAGTAGGATGTGTGAGGGTATAGCAAATGTATCTTTTTATTGCTATCTGACCTGATCCTGGCTTAATGCTTGGCAGAGTTGATATTTTGTGGAGTTGATAAGTGGCTTTTCACAATGTCCTCTCTCAGTCTCCCTGTCTTCTAGAGAGATGACATGGTGATCTCATCCCCTTGCCCCTGGAGGGGGTGCTACTGGCTTTCCCCAGGCAGGAGTAGCCCATGGCCAGAACGCCCTGCTGTAAACGATGAGTGTCTCAGTCCCAGCCCAACTCAGTCTTTGGAAGAAGAACTGACTCAGTCACCTCAGAAATGATGTTTATGAGCTGTTTGTGTTCCTCTACAGCTAGGCCATTAAAGCCACACTTTAAGGTAGCTTCAACCTTATTTCACTCCATCTCAGACACTTAACACTGGATGAAATGTTGAGGATGCATTATGCCCCACACAGTTTGAAATTATGAACATACACTATTTGTTGGGAAGCTAGTGAACTTAGTAGGCCTAAGCACGTGGCCCTTCTGTAGAAGAGGCACTTAAGGGTTCAATTTCTCTTTCTCAAATTGATGAGACTCTCAACTGGGTGAGACCAGGGACTCAAATGGAAGTGTCCAGATTCTCTGGTTCTTTGTCTTTTTTCAATCGTTGGTCCTTGTGTTGCCTTTTATTGGTCTTCCTCAGCTGGACATAGCTGGCTGGGTTAGGGGTTGGGCTCACTCCTGTTGAAGGTGGAGGGAAGGACTTCCACACGTTGAGTGTGTGGGAGTGAAAAGACCAGACCAGCAGTGTGTTGGGTGCTGCTATCACAAGAAGTGTCTCAGCACATCCTGCTGGCATGGGAGGTGTCTTTTCACCTTGTCCATCATAGTAAATGAAGAATTCACAGTGGGCCAAGGTGGGTCATGACCGCCACCTAGAGGCTGATGTTAGGAATCAGCAGTCTGGATGCTTGGGTGATGTTCATTGGAAATGCTGTAACCCTGATGTCACTAACGCTGCTAGCACAGGATATTCATATATTCATTCATGTACTTATTTGGAAATACAACTCTATCTTGCCTCTATTCTCTCTTTATAGACAAAAGCTTGGGAGCAACTGACTTGATGAAGGTATTTCCAACCTTCTATCCAGCACTCTTCTCTGGAATAGCTACTGGAAGACAAGTGGAAACTGTTTTTCTGACACCCAGGCCCTTATTGTTGAGACATGCATTTCCTAGAGATGCAGTGTTATGTAGTGGTTAGCAGGACAGGCTGTGAAGGCAGGCACCTGCCTCTTTCTGGCTGTGTGTCTTTGGTTGTGTTTACTGTCTCTGCTTCCAACCTCTGTATTGCAGAGATGGTAGCAGCATGCCTTCCTCCTAGCATCATGGATAGAATTAAATGAGCTAAAACTCCCAGATCCCATTCCAGGAAACCGGAAGCTACAGATGTCTTTTACTTGGCACACTGCTTTTGCCTATACATTCTACAGCACTGCTACCTAGCCTGAGGGTTACTTTGTCTTTCCATGTTGGCGCTCTTGGGACCCCGCTGTGCATGCCTATTCTTGTTCTGTGGAGACATTCTTAGGCAGGAGTTACTTGAACAAGTGCTGCGATCCTGTGGCAGTGATTGTGGTAACAGGTACATGTGGAGTGGCTGACAGGCGGGGTGTATGTGCAGCCTGAGCAACTGGAAGGGGGTGAGTCACATGCCAGGGTGGATTGTCTTCAAGAGTTCGTCTCACTCTACCTAGAATAACATGCAATTCCAAGCTTTTAAAAATGTGTTTACTTGAAAGAGTTAGGGAAAAGGGGATTTCGCATCTGCTGGTTCACTCCCCAAATAGCCACAGTACCTGAGGATGAACTGGGCTCTGGAGCCAAATTCTTCTTCTGGTCTCTTACATGGGCTTAGAGCCCAAGGGATTATGGATCAGAATTGGAGCAGTCAGGACACAATCCAGCACCTATTTGCAGACTTTGCTATGCTTGAACTGTGAGCTGAGAGGTTGGTAGAATGGGCTAAGAGAGCTGGAGTTGATGGAAGGCCTTGCAAGCAGATGGCATGACACAGACAAAGGCCAGGGGGCATGGGAGTGCAGGCTGCCTGCGTTAGACGATCTGATGTAATGGCATGTCAAGGCAAAGATGCAGACTGCGGCCATCCATCAGTGTTTCCAGCTTCCGTGGAGAGAACAAATGAACATGGGACATTATCACGGCAGCCATCAGGCTTGGATAAGCAAAGAAATTGCTGCTTGCTTGCTAAATTGTGATTTAAAGCATTGTTTACCTTTCCAGCCTCACAACAGCCTCATAAAAGCAGCAAACGCCCCAACCATACCCTGAAGAGGCCCTGCTCCAGCCGACATAGCTCTGCAACCCTCCCATTTCCGCTAGCTTTATAGCTGTTTCATAAATCTACTGCTTTGGGCACTTTTCTCCTATGTTTCCTCACTCCTGTCAAGGCATAGTTTATTGGAAATATCCCATCTGGCTATTTTGAAGCAATTATTTCTTTCCTTTTCAGGTTTATTTAAATCCCCGCTGCCCCATGGCCAAAGGGCTCGGGGCATTTTCACAGAATTGGAAAATAGGATAGAGTCAGTCTACTGTTGGCTTCTTGACTCCCTTAACATAACTGAGGGCTCCTGGCCATGCCCTACATAGAAAACCAGGCTTTCCTGAACTCTCAAGGTCAGTGCATTGGGGAAGAAACATCCAGAAAGGCGATTAGTCTCTGCCTGAATTCTGGAGGGATCCTGTGACTGTTTATTCATACCTGCATCAAGTACTTACTGAGAATTTTGCATCTAGGATATTCTGGGTGAGGCTATAGGATCCCTGAGGCACAGGTTTAGGCTCAAATCACAAAAAACTCACAATGCCTTAAAGGAACACGTGGTAATTTCCTAGCAAGACAAGCCAAGGAAGCAGTAACATGTGTGCTAGAGATGAACTAAATGCAATGTGGCTGATTTCTGATTCAGAATCAATACAATGCAGTAGTTAGGAATAGCGAAGTGATCTTTTTGCTCTGATACAGACCTGCATTTAGTAGGAAAATGAAAAAAGCATGATGCAATCGTGGGGCAGATACTTGGAAATCGGTATCAACTTCATGACTTAAAAGATGAGTGTGGAGGCAACTGAGGTTTTTCTTGTTGGAAAAGGGACCCTTGAAATATTGAATATTACCTATATTTTTTATTCTTAAAGATTTATTAATTTGTTTGAGACCAAAATGACAGGAAGAGGGAGGGAGAGACAGCAACACACATATACAGAGGTGGCAGATAGCTTCCACCTGTTAATTCACTCCCCAGTTGTCTGCCAGCACTGGGCTCCGGCCCAGTCCTAAGCCAGGAACTAGAAATCCCATCTAGTAGGCAAAGACCCATTAGTGGACCATCTTCTGTGACACGTTAGCAGAGTGCTGGATTGGAGGGAGAGCATTTGGGACTGGAATCCCTAATGAGGACGCCAGTGTCATTAATAGCAGTTTAGCTTGTGGTGAAATACATTAGCCTCTCTTTAAAAAAAATTTTTTTATTTTTTTATTGGAAAGTCAGATATACAGAGAGAAGAGACAGAGAGGAAGATCTTCCATATCTGATGAGTCACTCCCCATACAGCAACAACAGCCAGAGCTGTGCTGATCAGAAAGCCAGGAACCTGGAGCCTTTTTAGATTTCCCACATGGGTGCCAGATCCCAAGGCTTTGGGCCGTCCTCGACTGCTTTCCCAGGCACAAGTGGGGAGCTGGTTGGGAAGCAAGGCTGCCGGAATATGAACTAGTGTCCATATGGGATCCTGGTGTGTGCAAGGCAAAGACTTTAGCCACTAAACTACAGTGCTTGGTCCTTTCTAACTTTTTAAATCAATAAATGTATCTGTGTGACACTTGTCTATTTAGAGAGTACTTGCTGTATCATCAACTGCCGCATCAACTGCATGTGTAGGCTGCAAACATAATAGAAAAGGACAGTGTTTCAGAGAGAAGGGAAGCATTTCTGCAAGAGAGCACATCTGGACAGGGCTTAGACAAGTGCCTAGGAGTTGCTTAGGATGCTGAAACTACGGCGTACAGATAGGAACGCATTGCAGGTGATGGTATGAGAGTGGCGGTTGTGGCTTAGATCCTGAACATCCTGGGGCCCCTGGAAGAAGAGCACAATGAGGACAGGTTAAAGGGCCTGAAACCAGAGCTGCACTAAGCTTTGCTTTCTCATGTTGGCCGTAGGTCCTCCGAGAGAGCTTCTGAAGTTTGGCCAGCTCAGGTTTTGAAGCTCCAGGCTGAGATAGTATAAACTGAAATCAGAGCAGTGTGGGAAGCACTTGCACAAAGTCCTTTCTGCGTGAATGCCCCTCTTCTACCATCTCTTTGAACCCTTGAGTCTACCCTGTGGGCGATGACCATTTGCAGAGGACATGGAAGGAAATACAGTGCCCTGAAAAGAGTCCAGGAAATTCACTCCTTCCCCTATGTTGTTCTCAGTGGACAGGTATGAATTACAACTTACATCCCACAAAAACATTGAATATGTTAAGAGAGTGGGCATATAGTGACTGCATTTATACAAATAAGCATACTAAAGTGCCCACCAAGAAATGCTGGTTTGGTAGGGTGGTGGTGTTGTAGAGAGCATTTCATATTTTCATTTGGCAAATTTAAGTACTATGGTTATGTTGCCTTCATAATAATTTTTTTTTTAAAAATTTACTTTCATAAGTAATGAAAAGTCTTTTACCTTTTTTGTCAGGGCCCCTGAATTGCCAGTGAGCAATTGTGGAATGGCCTGGGCACGAATTAGATAAGCCCTAGGTCCCACAGCTTGTGTGCTCGATGAGAGACCAGCTCATGTCTGTTCCATGGATTCCATTTGGGGTGTCAGACCTGAACCCAGTGTCCATGTGTAGTGGCAGTAGCTGGGTAGTTACAAATATAGATTTATCCCAGTTCATGTTTCCAGAAAGCAAACTGAGAAATGGTATACCAGATATTACTGAGTCACAGTTTGCCTTTTCAATTTTTAAAATTACTTTTTCTAATAAAGTGGATGGAATGGGCTTTATGGAGCTGCAGGTTAATCCACTGTGAAGCAGCCATTTGGGACAGCTATGTCCCGTATCTGAGTGCTTGGTTATCCCTGCGTCTGATCCAGCTCCCTGCTGTTGCACCTAAGAGGCAACAGGTGTTGGGCTCAGACCCCTGTCATCACATGAAAGACCCGGATGAAGCTCCTTGATCCTGCCTTTGACCTGACTCAGGCCTGGCCATGCAGCCGTTTGAGGATTGAGACAGCAAAAGCAACTTTCTGCTTCTCAGTCTCTCTTCCCTTGCTTCTTCCTTCCCTGTCTTTCAAAGACATGGAGATATATATATATATATATCTTTTAAGAGGAAATATCTCACTTGGTAATACATTCGTAGCAGCTCTCATTCACCACTTGCCATTACTCCTCCTTTCCCTCTTTCCCTCGCTCTTTTCTCTTTCTGTCTTTATAAACATCAAAGCAAGCCTCCAAGCTCTGAACAGTCACCTTTTCTATTCACTGTACTTATTTTTTCTAATTCTCACCCATGTATGGCTAGCAATTGTATAACATCTCCCTTTGAACATAAATATGACTGTATCTTTTATGTTAAAATATAATTCAGGCTTAGGAAAGATAGATTATTGTGGATTCCGGAGTTGAATGAATATGGAGAATTCGTCAAGCATCCTGAGCATCTGTGTGTCTGATCCTGACCAGTTCTGTCACTGGCTGATGTGTAGGTGACATCCAGGACAGTTACCTTTCTGCTAAATGGCAGCGTTGCTTCTGGCATCTGCCATTTGAGAGATCTGTAAATGGTCCTTGCCGCTGATCTTTTCCCAGCTTCCTGAAAAGGCAGGTGTGTGTGCAGAACTGAGGAAGGGCACAGCCCAGCTTGGGCAGCCAGTGCTTTCAGGAACGGAATCTAAATGCAAACCGAGTGAAAGGAAGGCATAGGGGCCAGCGAGCAGTTATTGAGTATGCCTGTATACCACACCTTGAGCTTCTCCTTACTTTATCTTGCAGTGAAATTCAGGTTAAGGGAGGTGAAGCCATTTACCCAAGGCCACACACAGCCATTACATAGGGAACCAGGATCTGAAACACAATTTCTGTGACTCCAGAGCCAACACTCTTCCCATGAAACACCCCTGGTGTATCTGAAGTGCGTTCCAATCCAGTCTTCAGGGAGATGTGCAAACAGAATGACATTTTATGTCCTCCTTGCTTCATGCCCCACAAGCTGAGTTCCTTCAGAGAGCTGCAAACTTTGTGTTTGTGGCCCAAGCCTTTGCCATGTCTTTTCTTGAAATTCTCTTCCCTGCTCCCTTGCTACCCAGTTTGCTTGCCGAACTCGTGTCACAGTTATGTCATGGGTCTGTCACATCCTCCAGGATGCTGTGGGGCACTGTTCCAGCCCACATTTCTTTTCCATTTCTGAGAGTTTCATGATAAAACCAGGAATTCATTACTAGATATGTGAGATGATTTTATATGTTATACTTAGGAATCCCACTCCTGGCTCTGTCACTGGTTAGCTTTCTACATCTGCACAAGCTTCTTAACCATTCAGAGGCTCCATTTGCTCATCTGTAGAATGGGGTTAGCATTGTGAATTCATAACTTACCAGTGTCAGACAGGTGCATTCCTCAGAGGCTTATTGTCTTTCTCCCATCCTGATACCTGTGACCCCCTGCATTCTGAGTTGCATCTCTGAAGGGATTCAATGGATTTACTACCCATACAAGCATTTGAAGACAACTCCTAACCCCCAATGTGAAACAGCAGTGGGATGTTGGGGCAGAGCCCAAGGCTAGTCTAAGTTCTAGTCTGTCTAAGATGCATGCTACCCAGGTCTATCTCCTGATTCTCTGCCTGTGAGACTCAGAAAATGAGACTTATACTGTGGTGCAGTAGATTCAGCTGATGCTTGTAAAGTTGACATCCCATATCACAGTGTGTTTTGAGTCCTCACTGCTCTGTTTTTCATCCAGGTCCCTCCTGTTGCACACGAAAGGCAATGAATGATGACATGAACACTTGGGGCCCTGCCATGTGTGGTGAAAGACGAAGATGGAGCTCCAGGCTCCTGACGTCAGTATGAGCCAGCCCTGGCCATTGTTGACAATTGGGGAGGGAACCAGCAGATGGTAGATGTATCTCTTTGTGTGTCTGTCTCCCTCACATACCCCATCACTCTACCTTTCAAATAAATGTCTTTTTTTTTAATATCAGAAATCGAGGTCTGTTCTCCAGTATTTTAGAATGATTACAAGTGAGGACAAACATGGTTCTATTCCTCAGAGAAGAGCAGCATTAGTCGTTGCAGTGACTTTGGGGATACTAACGCAGAAATAGCTCATTGTTCATTCAGTGGTTTGGTGCCTGCCATGCTGCTAGCACTGTCCTCGGTGCAGCAGATGCAGCAGGCAAAGCAATAGCAGAAAATTGAATTTTTGATTATGCATTTTTAGCATAAGTACAAAACTATTTCCACCATCTTGTCAGTCTGTAAATGTTCACTGCTAGCAATGAAATTGGACAGTTCACAGATTAAACTGGCAATGGAGAGATCGGGTTCAAATCCTAGCTCTGGCATTTTGTGGCTAAATGGCTTTTGGCAGATCTTGAGGCTATTTTGATAGTGGATGAGGCAAGAGGTTACATTGTCAGTGTGTTATAGATGGTCCATAGGTATTGGTGACCCATTTAACTCCCAAACAAGGTGGGCAAGACTTCTGCCCTCATCCCATCCCCATAATTCCTTTCTCAAAGTCCTATACACAAGGAATAGTAAATAAATGTTGGTCAATCGGTAAAAATGGTTAAAGAGAAGCAAGTAAATGCATTAAGTACTTCCCAGGTCAGTAAATGTCATTTTTCCATGCATGAAGTCTTTGCCATTCTATGTAACTCAGATAGGTCTTTCCCACTAATGAGTGCTGAGAAGAATGAGTGGAGTGTACTTCCTGCCCCCAAAGACATCTTTTGTTTCCGTTAAGAGGCTGTGCAGAAGCAGGTGAATTCTGGAGCAAATGGACATGGTCTACCTACATGCCCTTCTCAGTGTGACACTTGACAGCAACTTTGAGTTAGTTATCTGATTTCCCCTTCAGTTTCCACGTCTGGAAAGTGGGAATAACCTTTTTCTTCACCCACTCAGTGTTTTTCCAAGGATATGGGAGTGTGGTGCATAATAATAATAATGATGTAATGATTATGGAAAGTTGTTCCATAGGAGGATTATACATAGTATTCCTGAGGACTGTGGCCAGTTCTCAGGCCATTCTCCAGCTGTGTGACCTGGGGCAAATTATTTCACTGACTCTGTCTCCTCACATATAAAATGGTTAATAAGACAGTTATGGCTATATCATCACACTAGTAGGAGAATTAAAGCAGTTGCTTTCATTTAATTTAAGAAGTGAAATCCCTAATACAATCTCTGATTCATTAAGAGGCTCATGCACTAATTTGCATATTCTGTATTTTGTTTGTTCAGAGAGCCTACTGATATACCATGCACAAAGCTGGGTGGTTGAATGCCTCAATGACAAAATCTGACAACTGCCTATACCCATGTGGAGAGGTGATGCAATTGGTCAAGGGTTCACAGACTTTCTGTAATGTTTCTGACAATGCAGTTGCCTGTTTGGGGATTTCTGGGCTTAGGGAAAGTGAACATGCTAGAGGGTAGGGGTGGCTGGGCTTAAAATTATGGCATGTGGACACTGGGTGTGCTACCAGCTATGGTCATGCTCTGAATCTGTGTGTCAGCATTGAGTGACCAGGGCTTGCTCATGGGGACAGCAGTCATGCTCAGTTTCCCAGCCCACCTGGAAAATGGACAGTAGATTCAAGTTGCAAAATTCCCTTTAGAATTAAAACATTTCTAAACTAATAAAATTAATAACAAAAGCATGACTTAAGTACTGTGTGAAGGTCTTTAAGACCATGGCTGAGATGAAAAGGGAAGAAAGGAATTACCAATTTTATGTCAGGGATGTTTCTCTGTGTTATGATATCAGACTTTCACAGAATCATTAACATCTTAAATATTGATTTCCTAGCCTAAACATCTCAGAGTACTGAAAGGTTGTGTGCACGGTTGTTTGCCAGTCACAATATATAGCTAAGAATAGTCGTTTCTGCAATACCGACTGCAAGACCTGTAATGCGTTTCTCTGCATTGGATCTAGAAATGACCATCATGCAGTGTAGTTCAAATAGTTCAATTATTTGAGCCTCTCATACGTGATGTTTCACTGCAAACCATTGCAAGGTCACCCTTGTCATTGGCAAATTTTATCACCAGCAATGGTCTTGAAGGGCTTCGCAACATGTCAGTCCTGGTGCCAATACCCATACCTCTTGGGTAACAACTGCTCTGCAGCTTCCTCCTCTCTCAAAGTACTGTGAGTCTCGTTTTGTCATTTCTTACATCATCAGTGGATCTCATGAAGTGCACTTAATTCTCCAAGCAGTAACCTTAAAGATACTTACACAAGTGTTAAATGCCTCCAGTCTCTCACTCAGCTTTTATTTATTCATGTGCTAGAACACACTTGACTATATCTCCCTGTTTTTTTTTAACTTGCCAGAGAGGGTGTGCTGCAGAAGCCATCAGTCCATGGAATCCAGTGAAATGGAGGGTTGTGACACAGCATAGAGCAGCCTTAGTTTCTCCAGCATTCCCCATGTCTGTCACCATGTCAGTTTTTCTTCATTCTAAAGGAATCTGAATCTCTAAATAGCATCATCATTTAAGGCTTCTATGACTTCTGCTATACATTCTTCTCCTAATTAAAATTTTGCCTTGACTTCTGGTCCATCAATTAAGCAGTCGTTATGTAAGCTGTTCCATGAGGCATTACGTTGTTTGTCCCTGTCTTTCCCACCAGAGTCTTTTCTTGTTTCACCCAGTGTGGTCAATAACAGTGGAGTAGGTGCTCAGCATCCTTAATCACACCTTTATCTCTCCCTTCCCTTGTTCATTTTATTGTACTATGAACTTGTAGGTCAGGACCATATTACCTGATGGACATAAATGATTGGACTGGTTGGAGGTGGGCCCTAAAGCCAAGCTAGGTCAGTAGATTCTTGTCTTGAGAAACAAGTCTTGCATTTGGTAGGTGCCATCATCCACTTTCTGGGAGCTGAAGTGGTGAAGTACCTTGGAAAGCTATTAGCAGTCATGGTGCTTAACTCAGAGGAACTGGAGAGAGAAGTGCAAATAAAAAAGGAAAGAAGAGCCACTGTTATACACAAGGATGGAGAAGGAGAATGGCCAAGCCTGGTTCTGGCAATAACGTAGATCCCACTGAGTAGTGTCATCAGACACGTTAGCGTGGCTTTATTTTTGTTTTAATAATAAATTCCTTTTGTTCTAAGGTAGGTTTTAGTTTCTGTTATTTGTAATCAATAGATCTTAACTGTTAATATGTTTTCAGCAAACCACTCTACTTCCATTTCCTACACCTTTCAACCAGGTCACACACATGCATTCTGTTTTCATGGTGAATGGATGGTGCTGTTGAGCCATGGGTAAGTGTGCGCAATTAGAGTCAGACTGAGTTGGAATCCACTGTGGCAGAACCCTACTCTGCTTTCTCTTCAGAGGGCATTGCTCATGGCAGAGTCTGGAGCCGGGGATACGGATTCAGTACCTGATCCTGAACCTGCCTGACTGCAATGAGAAATGAAATCACGAGTTGCATAGTGCAATAATTTAGTACCAGCATCAGATGGGATACTCTGAGTTTGTGCAAGACACTAAGCATGACATCTGGCATGAAATGGGAACTCATGAGATGTGAGTGGATCCATCATTGTCACCATCATTGCTATCCATTCCACTGTGCCAACAGGCTGGGGTTACTTTGTAAGCTTATTGTAGTTGAATTAGTTTTTCTTTCTAGTAGTGAAGTGTCACAAACTCACTCACTTAACAAAAAATTCATTTACTAGGTCCCAACTTCATCCCTTTGAAGTCTGAGCCCTCTGCACAGGTTGTATAAGACCAGGCTGCATTCTCATCCAGATCCTAAATTCTCTTCCAAGTTCCCCCAGGTTTCTGGAAGGCAGGGGCCAACTGCAATGGCAGAGGCCATATTCCCTGCCTTGTGGCCCTCTCGTCATCAGAACCAGCAAGACTCTCACTTGTGTTGAAACCCTCTGATCCTTCAGATCTCTTACTCTATGTGGCTCACCTCTCGACTCAGATTTAAACAGCACTTGTAGTGACATCAGAGCACACACTCTCCCTGCCTTAGTGTTCACTGCATCATTTTAAAGAAACGCAGTAGCAAACATGAAGTCCGTCACATCCTCAGGCCTTGGGAATTTTCCTGCTACCTGTGCCTATGAAGATGGAAGGCATGTTAAGCTCTCAGCATGGGACTTGCTAAATGGCAATCTTCACTGAATGCTGGCAATATTTTGTCATTTTTTGTTACTGTCATCAGTTTGACCTGTTCTCAATAAGGTTCCCATCTTTTTATTGTTGGCATCATCTTTTTTTAATTTGTTTTTACTTAAAGGAGAAGGCATTTGAACTCCTACATGTTTCAATGACAGACCAGTTGTCTTGTCTGTTTGCACTGAATAAACCCATGGAGATCATATTTAAGCTTCAACTGTTGGGGAAACAATTATCCCTTAGGGAAGGATTTTCAAAATTTCCGTCTCCCAGGGAGGTTTGAAATTTTTCAAATGAGAATGATTTGCCCTTTGTTAGGGTTCTGTAGCTGGGCTCAGAAAAGTCTTTCTATTGGTGATAGTGTTCAGTAAAGCTGAATTGATAACTCTCAACTCTTTCTAGTTTTTCTCAGTGCCATTGCCATGTTAGTGTAGGCAGAAGATAGAGGAGAAATTGATTTTTCCAAAGCCCTACCCATCAGCTGTTTCCTGATACTGTGTCATAGAGAGCTGTGAATAAGCCCAGCATAAAACCCACTTGTTCCATGACCACACGCCAAGAGAGATCGCCTGATGGTGACTCATAAACCCATACATCAGAAGCCTTCAGACAAGGTCAAGTGCCCTAAGAAGTAAACAGAGTGATGTCATTAACCATAGCTTAGAGAGATGCTAACCTGCTCTGATGGATCAAGGGAAGACTTTCGGAGGAAGTGACATCTGAATGATGGATGAAGCATTCAGCCCTTCAGAGATAAGCAGAGGATTCCAGGCCACAGTGTTGAGTAAATGTAGACCGTGTCAGAGACATGCAAAGAAATTGGGAGTTTCTATGGCATGTTCAAGATATTACTGGCACAAAGTGAGCAAGGAGAGAAAGCTGCAGGTCAAGAAGATGGTATGTGGGTGGAGACTGATCACGCAGGGCTTTGTAGAACATCTGGGGAACTACGTGCTTCTCCAGGTGATGTGTGAGGGCCACTGCTAGGAATCTTATGCAATACCATGGTGGGAGCTGACTGCATCTTTATACTTTCATTTGATGTTTGTTGGCTGTCTAGTGTGTCTTTTTTAAAGCAGTAATTCACACATCACACAGTTCGTCAGTTTAGTATGCAAAATGAGTGGTTTCAATATCATCACAAGTTATACAACCATCACCATTAGATCTGCCTGTCTTTTTTAAATGATGGTTGGTGCCTGCGCTGTGGAGGATGAACTGTGGCAGGGGAGACAAAGAAGCTCCTATAGTGAGTGGTCCAGGTGAGGCTCGGGCAGGGTGTGGTGGCTGGACCAGGGTAGCAGTCATCACAGTTTCCAGTTGAGCTCAACTTGTCGGGCTGGCCAATCCCACACTGATGTATCAGTTACTAGCTGATTAACTGGGGATACATTGCTTAAATGGTCTGAGCCTCAGCTTTCCAATATGGAAAATGGACGTGGGAATATCAGCCTCATGTTGTGAAAATCATGATATAAGGCATGTAAGATGTGTCTCAGCCTACCTAGGATGTACCATGTATGCCCTGAATGTTCTTATGCTTTTTTAAATTTTGTTTTAAAGATTTATTTATTTTTATTGGAAAGGCAGATTTATAGAGAGAAGGCTCATCTGCTCACTGAGTCACTGCCCTAGTGTCCACAATAGCCAGAGTTGAACTGATCCAAAATCAGGAGCCAGGAGCTTCCTCAAGGTCTCCCAAGGCTTTGGACCGTCCTCCACTACTTTCCTAGGCCACAGACAGGGAGCTGGATGGGAAGTGGAACAGATGGGACACAAACTGGCACCTATGTGGGATCCTGGCATTAGCAAAGGGAAGATTTAGCTCCTGAGCCATCACACCAAGCCCTTGTTCTTATCCTTTGAGATCTCCGGCTTCAGTCTTCTCGCCCTCCTGACCCTCTATCCATCATCAAAACACAACCCCACCTTGGGATACTCTCAGGGGCTCTGTTCAGGCTTCTTCTGGGCCAATCCCAAACCTAGAAAAAGTCCTTTGGAAGAATGTTTGTCTCTCTGCCTGTTATTAGAGCAAAGAAAAAAAAAAGGTCATGAAGAAAAGTGAGCACAGCTGTGACTCCTTTGTCACCAAACTTCGTGATCCTGTGAAAAGTATAACCACTTCGAGATTTGTTTTTCTGGTTTCCAAAAGGAGGATGTTGAGACTCAGCTTAGTGAGACATGGATATGGGATCCTGTGGGTACCACCAGTAGCTATCCAAATGCAGTCATTTGTGATGTGGCTCATGTACAAGCACAGTGTAGTGTCATCATCAGATATGGCCCTGACCAGCATCAGGCTACGTGCGCATGGAGGGAACCGCACAAGATGTCGCCTCCAGCTATAGGGTCGCTGTACCTCCTGGCTTGTCCAGGTCTGTTTTCCATTATATCTGTGGTTCCAACCCAACTATCATTGGCTCCACCTTTCACTATCTAAAGTGCTCTAGTTCAGGCAATAGGTTATTTAGCAACTTGATTTATTCACTTTCTTGCTTTTCCCACAGCTCAAGTTAGACTTTTTGCTTTATTGCTTCCGTTGACTTATTGAGAATGCTGGATCCTGACAACTGAAGAATAATTTGAAAGTCTTCAAGGGAGATTATTTTTTTCTGTATTAAAGAAATTTTCAGTCGCTTCTTTACTTTGCAACTCTAAAGTCAACATAATATGTGATAGCTGCACTATATATATGTATATATATAGTATATATATATGCACAAATATGCATGGAATCTAATTCTATGTGTGTATTAACTTCCTATAAAATGTTAATAAGAGCAAAGAAACAAAAGGAAATGAAAGGTCCTGTTCAGGTCCTCTCTTAAACAGTGCAGAGGAGTGACAAATTCGTACATGAGATGAAAGAAAGAAAGCCAGATGCAAGTCTCTGTTTCATCAGCTTTGAAAGTACAAGGAAGAAAGCAAACTTTCATTGATGCTTTCGGGACAGGCAGTCTAGATGATGTGTTAGCTATGAGTCAATGCTAATGTTCAGGCTGTAGCTCAAAGATAACCCAAAACATTGGCTAAATGCACTGGGCATCCCCCACACACAGTACAATAGCAAAGTGGAACTGGCAACTGTTCAGTAAACCTGGGACTACATATTTTCCATACCAGTTTCTGAACTGAAATATCTGTGAAGTGGGCTAACAGACCGTGGAATAGAAAGTCAAGGAAAATGAAAACAGGACCAAAGTCTGGCTTCTAACAATCCAGTTCAAGTCACAGAATATGCTTCTGGTTGGTGTTTGGAACTGATTTTGAAAAAGTGAGGTTTTCGTGTCAGGTGTAGCTTAGCTTCTAACTTGTGAATGGACTACTCTTCTTAGCTCAGCATGTGCTGTGACCGAATAGGATACCTTTGTATTAATGTAAAGGTCACCAATAAGACTGGCCTCCTGGCCATAATTTGATTTTTCTTACCTAACAATATACATGAGCAAGCTGACATGCCAAGGGCAATTTCTAAATCATTGATTTTATATTTCCCTCTTGTTAGTTGCAGAAATCTGCATCCTTTGAACTCATATACAACACAGAAAAAATCCTTCTTAAAGGAAAAGCCAGAAAACTTTTTCTTATGTTCTGTTGGCCAGGACATGACTACCCCAATAACAAGGGAAGCTGGGAATGGGAGACTGTTCTTAGGGAAATGATCCCCATTTGTAAGAGGAGAGAGTGAATGGCAGTGGCTGAGCACATATGCTACAAGGGTGCATTTCAGCCATGATTCTGTTGCCTGGACACTGTGCATTAAAGGTTGGGAATGCACATAGTTTGAACAAGTGGTCGTTATTTGCCCACCATGTTGGTTATTCAAAGGCAAGTAAGATAACTGCCAATGAATTTTAAATAATTTCTCTTTTCCATGTACATATCATCTAGCGCCATGTTAAAGGCATAGTAGTGTGTGTGTGTGTGTGTGTGTGTGTGTGTGTGTGTGTGTGGAGAGAGAGAGAGAGAGAAAGAGGCAGAACAAACTCATGCACCTGATGATTAGAAAAAGAAGCATAAAATGATTTTGTATCGAGTCCTGTAGCGCAGATCCCCATGATTAAAAGGAATGACCAAAGGCATCAGTAGCACCTGGAAGGTGTCAGGCCCTACTCAATCAACTGCTTCAGTATCTGTCACTTAATAAGAACCCTTAGTGATCTGTGTGCCCACTGAAGATTGAGAAGCTCAGGGTGGCTTGCCCACATTTACAAAAGCAAGATTATAAATTTGGACAAGAACCAGGAGGGTTTCCTGTGGTATAGGGAATGAATATATTCTAAAGAGCCATTTGTGGTTTAAATGTGGGTCTCTCCAGACCCTAGTTTGGTGACCTTGATCAACTATTTAATCTCTGATGCTTTGTTATTTATCTTGGTATTGATTGGGGTATTAGTTGTTTCCAAAGGGAAGTTGTAAGGGATAGGATATCTATCCAAAATACTGAACTTTTTGCTTGGTGATTTGTGGATTCAATCAATGTGAATTTCGAAGCATGTTCAAAATTAGAGCAGACATGTCACTATTGGGGCTTGAGGTCACTCAAATTAAAGAGTAAGATAAAGTGCTAACAAGCATTATAACTTGGAGCCATTATGCAAAGCATTAATGAGGAACATGACACAGAGTTGGGATCATTTCAGGTTGAGATCAGAAAATGTCATTTAAGTTGGGTGGCTTTAACAGCAGGCATTTGTGTGTATTTCTGGAGGCTAGGCATCCCCGATGGAGTTGATAGCACATTTGCTTTGAGATGAGGACTCTCATTGGCCTCTAGATGGCCACCCCATTGCTGTGTCCTCAAGTGACTTTTCCTCTAGATGTACATGGAAATGGAGTGATCACTTGCGTGCCTTCCCTTTATTTTAAATATCTGTCCCATCCCTGATGATTTTATTTTGCTGTAACTCCCTTTGTAGGGTTCCTATATCCAAAACATTACAATGAGGGCTAAGGTTTCAGTATATTCATTTGGGTCTGCGATTCCATCCACGAAAGGCTGAACATGACAAGCCAGGGCTGGAAGGCATCTATGAAGAGATCCACCTATTTTAGTGTGTTCATTTCCTAACAAGTTACAGAAACTTGGTGGCTTGAAACAGCAGAAGTCCAGGCTGCTGCTGGCAGAGCTGTGCTCTCTCTGAGTGTTTGGTGGGAGAGGCCATTTGTTGGCTTTTCTGATGGTGGTGTTCACCTGCAGTCCTTGACATTCTGTGGCTTGCAATGCATCAGTCTAGTCACATGGGTATTCTCTGTGTGTCTTCATTGTGTCTTCCCTCTGTGCATGTCTCCAGACTGACTGACTTAAGGTAGCATTTCCATTGAATTAGAGTCCACACTCATGATCGCATTGTAACTCCCTTCTGTTAATACTTTCCAACCATAAAAGCTGCGTTCTCAAGTGCTGGGGATAGAGGCCTCAACATGTCTTCTTATAGGGAATTGGCCAAAGAAGCAAGGGGAATTGGGCATTTCCTGAAGCTACAGGAAGCAACTCAATGCTATATATATGGTCATAGAAAGTGCTTATGAAAACATGTTTAAAAATATTCAATATTCATAGAAGTGCAGAGGTGTCTTTAAAAACTAATGTAGGACAGAAAAATCTGTCTTCTTGTTCAGTTGACTGTGATATGAGCTTAACTACTCGCTTTCTGCAGAAACTTTCGAAATAATGTCAGAGAGGTCAGAGAGACCTTCCTGCATGGCAGGGAGGCACGTTGTCTGATCTGATGTGGTAGGAGCTTGGAGGACTCTCCCCACCACCCCTGCCATCTCCTGCCTGCAACAGTTGCAGTTGCTGTCTCTTCCTCAGCAGCGACAGGCTGAGAACATAGAAGAGGAATTTCAGCTAGTGTGTATAGGATTTTGTTTCCTCCAGAAGGAACTTCTTGGAGGGTATAAAGCTGTTTTCATCCTATCCCGGGAAACTGAAGTAATGATTATCAGGGCCTGGTACAGTAGCCTAGTGGCTGAAGTCCTCGCCTTGCATACACTGGGATCGCCACTGGGCACTGGTTCTAATCCCAACAGCCCCACTTCCCATCAAGCTCCCTGCTTGTGGCCTGGGAAAGCAGTCGAGGATGGTCCAAAGTCTTGGGATCCTGTGCCCATGTGTGAGACCCAGAAGAGGATCCTGGCTCCTGACTTCTGATCAGCACAGCTCTGGCGATTGTGGCCACTTGTTCAGTGACTCAAAGAATGGAAGATCTTCTCTGTCTCTCTTCCTCTCTGTATATCTGACTTTGCAATAAAAATAACTAAATTTTAAAAAAAAATTGACTATCAGTTTACAAATGATGACTCTATACTTTAGGGGTGTTTTGCGTCAGGAAGTCTGGAAAAAGCCAAGTTGGATGCTGCCTGATTATTCGGGAGTGGCTGGAAGGGGGTATTAGGTTCTGTCACCTGTACATGGTGAGCTAAGCCTAGCATGACCCCCAGATAATCAAGCAGTTACTAAAAGAGCTGGCTTTGCAGGTGGAAGTTGCCAAGAGTAGCATTGAATGGAGAGAGTTCAGGCTCCGTCCTGCCCTTCCTTCTCAGTTTATACAGCCCTCTGCATCTGGGAAAGATGACAATTACATGGATTGATGTATTTGTCAATTTCCTGTCCCCGTTCTTGTTGGAGATCGTGGCATATCATTAGGGGTTTAATGCATTTGGCCTAGGACTTCTCTCTACCTGTTATGCCTCATCTCAGAGGTGGGCGGGATGAGGAGAATACTATATTTGGTCCCTTGCTTAGCTCAGATGCTTCTCAGCATTCTAAAAAGCCCATTATAAATTGCAACTACCATAAATCGAAAGTTCATTTAATACCTCTATCCTATAAAACATCATAGCTTAGCCTGACCTACCTTAAATGTTCTCAGAATACTTAAATTCGCCAGTAATGTAGCAAATCATGTAATGTAAGTCATGCTGTAATAAAATTGTACTTCGTTTACTGATTACCAGTATCCAGAAAGCACTTCTCCTCCACTGCCAGACTCCTCACCAACACAGGCAGCCGCAGCAACAGCAGAAGCTTAGTGGTGGCTCTTTCTGGGTTTCTGCTACCAGTGGTGGCTGCCTTCCCATCAGCGCTCTTCTGGAAACAGTGATCAGCTCTGCTTTGTCAGACTTGAGTTCAGAAGAGTTCAAAACACCCACCTTGGCCTTTTCATAGAACTGCTCATCGTCTGTTTCCAAAGTACGTGAAGAGAGATGACTTTGTATTTCCCTAGCTTCTCTTTCCCCTCACGGGAGCACTCTGAGTCCTTCCTCCTCCAAGACTGTGTCCATCTTTGAGCAGAGAAATGTTTGTGTTTACTTATCAATCATCTTCAAAATTTCATGGAAAAAATAGGTGTTATGCAAAAATCAGACATGAGTTTCATTTCTTGCACTGAAGTGAACTCGGACAAACTTGTTATAACATGAACAATATGTAGTTTGAAGCACTAGGAAGGACAAGACATTAGATTGAAAAGAACCCCTATCATTGCAACATGGATACTGCTAAAATTGAAGCAAAAACAGGTATCAGTTGTTTGGTAACCTTGAAGTGAAACAATGGTGAAGTCACAACACTTAATGCAAATGTAATGAAGACAGTGTCCCCAAGGAGTCAGCATTTTCAAGCAGATAAGTGATTTTCAGTAGGATAAAATGCTATTGAAGATGAAGTCTGTAGTGGGCCTACTATCCACATTTTGTCCTCAATTGGTGAGGAGAAAATTATTCTTGCTCATACCTTCTTTGGCCTATCAATAGCAGTAATACTGTAGACAATTCCAGTAACCCAGCTTTGTAACATTCTGATGGAAAAGCTAAAGTTGGACTTGGTTGGTACCAAAACCACTGCACCCCATCAGCTGCCAAGCAAAGCCAAGATTTCAAAGAAATGTTTAAACCAGTGTGGTCAGGATTCTGAAGCATTCCTTTCAAGAACTGTAGCAGAGGAGGAAACACTGTCTTACAGCACAGTCCTGCTGACAAGGCAAAATCAAAACAGTGAGCATGAGATCTCAGTGAAGCAAAAGCAATCAACAAGGAAGATGAAGACAGGAGATTTTAGGATGCATGAGGCATTTTGCTTATTGACTTCCTGGAGATGCGAAGAATGGCTGCATCTGCTTATTAGGGGAGTGTTTTGAGAAAGTTGGTTAAAGCTTTAGCAGAAACCGTGGGGGTGGGGGGTGGAGGGGGGAGGGGGAGGGGAAATGCTTCACCAGAGTCCTCCCCCACCATGACAGTACTCTTGCTCATCTCTCTCACCAAACCAGGGCGATTTCCTGAAAGTTGCAATGACATTTCCTTAAGCATCCACCTTGTGTTCCTAAACAGTCCTAATTTGGCTCCTCCTGATTGCTCATTTCCTCATTTTAAATGCATCTTTAAATGGCATCCATTTCCCCCAGTTAATGATGTGAAAAGGACTACATTGACGTGGTTAAATTCCCAGACTCTGTAATTTGTTAGGGATGGACTAAGTGGCCGATACCATCGCTAACCTTAAGTGTCCTGAACTTGATGAAAATTACATGGACATATAAATTTCACATTCTAATTTTTATCCTTCAATTCCATTGTTGCATTTAGTTTTCGAAGTCCATGGAGTTTACTCAAGTCTACTTTTTGTTTAATCAATTCCAAAACCTTTTAGGATTCCTTCTTTCAAGGTCATTGCCATAACTCTTCCTATTTCCCTGCCTGGGCGCTGCCTTTTATCATTCAGATTGTGTTAGATTCACTCTCACCAACAACTCTACAGGCACAATGGCTTGCCACGTGGTTTTATTTCTTGGTTGTGGTGTGTGTTGTTAGGTCAGTGTGGCATTGTATGCTCCAGATGTATACACGTTCTTGTGCTGAACTTAGACCTCAAAAGGAGCAGCTCCGGGGTGAGGCATACTTCATAGTCGAGAGGAAAGAGACAGGATCTCTGCCACAAAATGTGCTTGTCTCTTGTGCTCGCATTCTACCAACTCAGAGAGGTTATATGTATAAAGTAAAGTTCGGGGAAGCTGGGGGAGGGAAAGGAAATACTGCAAGACCCTGAGTCAATGGCAAGCGGAGTACGAGGAAGAAGGGTTATAACATTACAGGAAATCAGATGACCAGGAATGGTGATGCCATATGCTATGTAGATAGCAAAATATCTTATAAAACCAGCAATAATCCTTAAGATGGGGAAACCTGAGACACCATCTTCTCTATCATGGAAGGCCAAGGTGAAGCAGCCATCAGCATGATGGCTGGGAGTCATTTAGTGAGCCCCGATTATGTGCCAAACACTAGGCTGAGAATTTTGGAACATTGTCTGTCATTTAAAACATTCATATACCTACTACATGCCAGGCACTGCGTAAAGAGGTAAGCAAAGGGATGTAATTTTTTAGACAAATACTGAACTGGAATAAAACTGGCAAATGCTATGGGCTTGCAAAGTTAGAAGGCCTTTTAAAAATAGAGTTAACTGCTTTGAATGAAAAATAAACATCAAGACAAGGAATGAGAAATGCTGTTTCTTGGAGAAAATGGCTAGTCCTGTCCCTTGCTCCACTCACTGCCTGCGCTACTTCCTGTCATCTTTCAGTCCTTTGGGCCTTTCCTCCTGAGGTTCCATCACTTAGACAAGAGTAAGCACAGCAGAGTTGATAGTGGGGTGGAAAGCTGAGACCGAGAGCTGTTGAGAGCTCAAAACTGCATCCAAATCAAGGCATTTGGGTTGGATAGGGACTAGAGATTTGGCTTATTTTTCAACTACTTAGGAAAAGGATTGTTCTGTTCCTGTTGACTCGATTAGCCATAATGAATCTAATTTGAACACTTTTGGGGAATATAGAGTGTAACAAAATGAGAAAACATTCCCTGCATTTGGTCCTTGAAGCTATAATGTGTCCTGCTAATTGACGAGCAGCAGCATCAGACCCCACTAATTCAGACCAATTACTTGGGAGGTCAGATGGAGTGGGTCAGAAGTGAGACAGGATGCTCACTGAAGGGCTAGGTCCTTCCTGTCAAGGGCTTGGAGACATTTAGGTTTGCACCCCCAAAGAGAGGCTACACAGCCATCAGCCTAGGCCTGAGTTACATAATTGACAAAGTAAAATTTTAAGAGACTGTTAATCCTTCTTATATTTGTGTATTTTAATGATGACCTATGCCTTTCACTTTCAAGAGGTTGCAAATACAAATTTTAAATAGTAAATGGAATACACCTGAAAGCAAAATAAAATTCTTGAGCTCAGATTCATCCTTAGATTTTAATCACTTAGTATTTTCTGATGTTTACTGAACATTTATTCAACACCTGGCATACGTTAGGCACATCATGTAAAGGACCCAAAAGTTAGTAAATCCCAGCCCTAAGTTAGGCTCTCAAAGCACCGTCAGGATCTCCCTGGCTTTAGAATTTCAGATGAACCCAACCACATTTCATGTACACTGTAGTTGTGCTCTGCAAGAGGGAGTTGCAAAAAGATGCATATTTAAGTGAGTTCCCCAGCTCCACACCCTCTGCACACTACAGTCAGCCGTCATTGGTTACAGGAACCGTCCGTCATAGCGCTCGTTTCTTTCTTGCTGTGATTGTCATATCTTAGGACCCATGCTGCAGAACTACCTGATCACTTCAATTAGCGCTAATAGGAAATGACAGCCCCATCTGGAAAATGTGCCAGACGCAAATACAGCAGCTCTGGGTGGCTTCCCTGCTCCGACGGGCTCCTGCAGATCTGTGTGCTTTGCATCTCCATGACAGTGTGTCTCACACAGGACTGTGGGGATCTGCATACCGACTTGCCTCCCTGTGAGCACAAGCCCACTGAGGGGCAGGGCGGCTTCTTCCTCCCTCACCTCTGAATCCTCTGACCTGGCCCAGTGTTTGCTCCCTAGTAGGTCTCTTAGAGTCCCCCTTCCTTCCTCCCCTTCTCTCTTTCTCCTCCATTCTCTCCTCCTTTTCTAATGAAAAACACATTCGTTATCATCTGTAGTAACTTTTTCATCTGTTTGTTGAGTGTATGTGAAGTTATGCATTGGGGAGTGGATGAATGAGTGAACAGAAAGCACTTTCACTCACCATATATCCTGTGGTGAGACAACCAGTTAGGCTCGCTCTCACTTGATAGCTTTAGCCAAGCGTTTGTCAATTTCCAGTTATTCCTGCACCCAGTAGGGTGACTTCCCGTATCGAGTCGAATTAGTATGTTTTCTCTTTAAGTAATCTTACTAGGTTCTTACTCTCACTCATTTAGCCTCATCTTAAGCAGTTCTGTCTGTGAAGTCCTATATCTGACAGTGCTGTGAGATCAAGGGGCTGGTATGAGAATTCACACTTTTCAGGGAGCATGGTTTGCTAGTATGAACTTGGTAGCAGAGACTTTTGGCATTTTGTTTCAATTGCAGTGACTGTCTCTTAAATGGGAATTGACTTTAAACCTCAGAGGAATTTTGGTTTGGGAGGAAAACAAACCAGCATTCAGAGGACCCTTTGCTAATTCCGAGGACCTGTGTTCCCTGTAGCAGGAGCCCTCGTCTCACTCTGTCAGGTGCTGGATCGGTGGTTCTGTTGTTGGTGGCTTTGTCCAGTGCTGCTCGCATGTCCCTCGCTGTCCCCAGGGCTTCAGAGCTCCTGGACAATCTGCTTGTATCACCTGTGCATGTGCTGATGAAACCAGAGCCAGGACGCCTCTACTGCTCTGCCTGCCTGGGCAAATTGAGAGGAGGCAAGCCGCTGTGATGAGTATTTTGCTCTCAGATAGTAAATGACCTTGCCTAGAAGATATTTTTTAAAAAATAGTTGGGCGTGGCTGTGGCCTGGAGAACCAAAACGATGTTGCTTATAAAGAGGAGCATATGTACTGGAAAAAAAAGACAAGGAGCCCACAAACATCCAGCAAGGTCTTAGGGCTCTTGCCTAATGCTTGGTTATCTTTGTAGGAGACATCAGGAACCCAGGTTTGACTTTACTAGGATGCGTTTTCCTCACCTGTTAGACTGGCCAGGTGTTTTATTTTCTTTAACAATAAAATCTTGCATTTACTTTCTCTCATTAAAGCTTGTGTTGACCCACAACATGCACAGCAGATAAAAACATGCATGTATTGTTTAAAGATTTGGGAGTGTGAAGGGGTTTGCAGCACATCTTTCTGGAAGGAAACTGAAGTGCTACAATGATGTCACCAGATTTACCCATAAGAAGCCCATTGGATGAAAAGCAGATTCAAAGGAGTCAGGCCGTACAGTTTCAGACCATGTACAGTGGCAATTGCTGCACGCTAGCCAGGAAAGAAGAGCAGGGAAGTTCCGGGGGCTCCTGGGCAAATGGCATCAGGTTCCAGGGACGTAGAAGAGGGAGTAGCTAGACTCCCTTGGGAACAGGTGGCTGCTGACCTGACCCTGTGCTGTTGGCAATATCGTCGTTCAGCTGGGTATGTCACCAAGGCAAGAGGGAGAATTGAGAACTGACCCCATACAACAAATGAGGTAAGACTTGAATTGAAGAAGGCGGCAGCTCAGGGACTTGTTCATCCAGTCTTATAGCCAGGGCACCCCCCTCCCACCGGGAACTTTTCAGGCCCCAGTCCAGGTTTGCTGAATCAAAAAAAAAAAAAAAAAGCTTCTAGCAATGTCCCTGAGTAATGCCTGAGCACACTGGAGTTTGAGAAAACTGCTGCTGGAGAAATGTCTTAGAGGTACATCAACTAACACCAAATCACGCTGAGTTCTGTTGGACGGCACTGACCCTGGCCACAACACTGTCCCTTTTAAAATTTCTGCAGCTATGCCAGAGATCCTGGTGCTCTTGTGAAAGATTAGAGGACTGAGGTGCATGGATTTGGTGCAGAATCAACGTGGAAGGAAATAAAGGATGGTGGAAATAGAACGCACGTGTGCAAATACCCGTGGTTTCTTCTGTAATGAAGAAATGAGGGGAAAGGAAGGCTGCTGGGTCTCTGCTGTGCTTCTGGTGTCCACACACAGTTTGCACTTGTCTGTTCACTAGTAAGGAAGACTTGTCACACCTGCTTTGGAGGTCATGGACAGATTTTCTAAGTTGACCATACCCAGGAGTATTTGTCACCATGTCTTAGTACTAGGAAACAGCATAGATGACAGAATAACCTGCCCTGTGCTTGATGCCTGTATAATGCTGAGTGGGCTGCAGAATCTGTTTTTCTCACCTGCACCATGGGAATTATAAAGTTTGTGAGGTTAAATAAGGCATGAAAAAAGTCCAGTGCTTTTTTGTAAATTTTCATTCTTTCCTCCTTTTTGTTCTGTGATTGTTTTCTATCGTTATTAAATGATCCCTTTCTGTCCAAAATGGTAACTACAATTATGAGATAGGGCTATTGATTTTTCAGTTGTCAATAAAAACTTACAATGCCCCTATCGTGTGCTTGATGCGGATTTGAATGGTTGGAATGGAGCAGAGCTGGGTTTGTTCACGTCTCTGCTTCTTACCCTACTTGGTACTATTTTAAATGCTAGGGATAAAGAGCCTGGAGTTTATTCTTTAAAAGGCAAAAGAACAGGGGCAGAGCAAAATCTCCCATGCTGATTCAGTCCCCCTAATGGCTACAGGGCTGGAAATGGGTCAGACTGAAGCCAGGGACCTGGAACTCCATCTCGAAGTCCTCCATCGGTGTGTCGGGGGCCCAGGTCCATCGTGTGAACTGGATCCGAAGCAATCGGGACTCACACGTGCTCCCATGAGCAATGCCAATGTCCTGAGTGGCGGCCTTACCACCCAACAATGTTGATGCTGCTTTGGATTGTCTAGTTTTCTGTCTCAAGTCCCTTCCACTGATTGACCCTGTGCCCAGGTGACCTAATCTGAATGGGGAGTGATTTAGGTCTGTGTGGCTCAGGGCAGCACTTCGATCATTTTGATGAGATTCATAAAACGCCTTCATTTAGGACTCAGGGATATGACTTGTTTTGCAAATTATTTGTATCTTCTATTAAAAGTAACACCCAGAACCATACACTTAGTGAAGCAAATCTTATAAACAAGATTGATAATATCTAACCTCCTAACAACAACAAACTGCTTCTCCAAGATCCTGGCAGGACCCTTTGCATCTGACCTCTTAATGGCTGCTTTTACATGATCTTTATGTACTTATTGAAATGTGCCCGGTCAGAGCCCTTCCTGGCAGCTCTGTCAGCTGTTGGAGCCGCTGCACAGGAGCACAGGAGCTGGAAGTCATCGAGACGCGTTTACTGAAAAATGCTCATGACTTCAGGCTCGGGCCTGTGCTCAGTGGGCTGTCTTGTACTGAGGCTACAGAAGAAAGAAGAAACTGACCAAATGCAAATAATTTATAACTGCTGAAGGAAGAATGAGGGTAATTTGATTTATTTTTCCTTTGAAATCTACCTGGATTCTCTTTAGGGCTCCTCTGCAGTAGGGTGCTGGTGAGACATTGAATAGGCACTCAGGAAATGCAGGGAAGGGGCGATCCGTGTTTGTAGTGTTTGCTGACTTTTCTGGTATGAACTCTCTCCTGGTCAATGTTGAGCTACTGCCATGATGTGATTGGACACAGACGTGAGCACAGAGGTACACTAAGGGTATTATTTTCAACATGTACATTAATAACTGCAAGGACATAGAGGATAGTGAGATGCAGCGTCGTTAGGGAAGTATGCTTTGAGCATTTACCACATTGCTTTTCATTCAGTTTATTTTATTGCAAGTTTATATAATTAAGTCTTAAATAACAATGGTATTTAATTGCTAGGTTTGTAAATCTCTAGGAATTCAACAATGAGTATTCTGCACGCCTTCGTGGCTGCAGCTACCACTATGTTTTGTCCATTTCATGGAGCTCTGAGCCCCCTTTGTCATCTGGGAAGTCTGTCAGCTGAGAAGGCTCCCTAAGATGCAAGGGGATACATCCTGTTCCTCTCAGACACACTCCCCGAGTTCTTTGCATACCATTTTGTAGATTTCCCACCTCCTTGTGTGTTGAGAGCAATATGTGTACTCTTCTCATCAAACTTTTGAAATCCAAGTGACAACTTAAATTTCCTGACATTTGCTTCTTTCTGCCTGGATGCCAAGGCTGGGCATATGCCCCATTGGTCAGCTGTCTCTGGCTGTGAAAACTGATGGGTAAGGAAAGCAGAGTTCCTTCCTGTCTGAGACAGGTGGCACCCCAGAGCTGGTGCACACCTTCTTCCCATTCCGTCGCCCAGATTCCTGCACAGGCACTTGTGTCTGCAACAGATCTGACTGTGGTTTGGGGCCCTGCAAGAAAAGGATTGGCTGCCATTGTGTTATGTTCCCTAGAAATCTGGCCCTATTTTTACCCTCATAAACCTCCCAACACACAGCACCCAGGGCTCTGTTCTAGCGGAAAAAATGATTAACACAAAAATGTGGTGGTCTTAGCTTTCTTTGAATACCCACTTTGTGTTTGCTGATAACCATCATCCCCGAGTTCAAAACCTTTCTTCTTTTGCCCCACATTAGTCTTTAGGTGAAGAGGTTCATGCCAAGAAAGATAAGGGGTGGGCATGGGAGGCAAGCAATAAAAAAGGAGATCACTTAAGCAAAGTCCCACCGAGTCTGACTCTACGGTGGTATTCTGCAGAGAAATTTAACCCACCAGTCGTCTCTACCAGAGGAGGCTACGGAAGCCTCACCCCTCATCCCCGCTTGCCCCCTCCACTGAAGGTCATAGTGCCACAGTGGGAGACTAGATCTGCCTTCTGCAGTCAGGGGAGAGACAGTTGAACTGCACCAAAATAAAGTCTAACTGATAAACATCATCAGGACAGTACATGGAATGATTATAATGTTATTCCCCGGCAGGAATCAGAGGGCAGAGGAACTGCTGTCCCAGTCCTGAAAGGGACAGTTGAAAAGTGTCCACAGGTCCAGTTATTATTAAGAAACTACTCCAGGAGCACTTGCTGCCCTAGCTATTGTCTCTAGGAGCCTGAAATAAAGCCATGACCCAGCAGGCATGTTTACTGCCATTCTGTCCACCCCTCCCCTGGAGCATGGAGTATACCCCTAGCCTAGCAGATCTATAGAGATTAACAAGATAAAGGCACTTGGCAAAATGTGATCATCATTTGTGCTTCCTGAGTAGCATGTGTATCCAAACAAGATCTGGTTCAAATACTCAAGGCCCCTAATTCATTGCCTTGCGAATGATGCAAGTTGCATATGTATGGGAAGCAGGGAGTGTAGGGTAGAACAGAGTGTAAAGGATGAAGCCAGCAGCAGTGTTGCCCCCACACCTCATCAGGCATCACCCTGTTCCCGTTATATTTATTAGCTATTTGCATAGATTCACTTTTGAAGATGAAATTCTTCTAAAAGAAGGAAAGAAGGAAGAAAGAGAAAGGGAAAGTAAGAGACAGAAGACCTGGCTGTTTCAATTAAGATTGGTTTTTGTTTGTGGGATTTATTCACTTGTTTGTAGGAGCACACAGATTACTTAATCTGTGATCTGGATCTTAGTATTAGAACTAAAGCTTTGATGGAAAGCACTTAGTTACTCAGAGGAAACAATTGCTGAGAGGCAAAGTGGCTATTCCTAAGTCACGTAGGTGGTTTGGGCAGGGCCAGTGTGAGAAACCAGGTCTCCTGACTGCAATCTGGCATCTCTTCACGACCCTCTTCCTTCCTGTGCTGCTGTATTTTTGGAGCAAAGACAAATAGACATACACACAATGCATTAGTTACGTACATTAGCTCTGAGTCATTCTGTATTTTTTTTTCTTGTCCTCATTTCAAGGAGAAAATTTAGTGTTCTCATTGCTAAAAAGAGAAGAAAAAAAACTATTTGATTGTCTGCACTCATGATGTATTTCCATGCATAACTTCATCTCTAGAAGCATTGCTAGCTTAATCCCCATCAGAGCCCCGAAAGGCCAAGGGAACCTGGCTAAGTGGATCCGGGTCTCTGTCCTTGTGGCTAGGACTTTTACACAGGGCTTGGCAGTACCCTATCGAGGCATGGCCAGCCTGCAGACGGAAACACTCTGAGAGCCCTTCCCTCTCCACATCCTGAGTCTGAGATCAATGAACAAAGGAGGGACAGACAAGGCCAAGCTCTGCCACCTGCTCCCAGAAGGAGGGGACAGTGGGAATACTGTTGCTTTGGGTCTTTCGACTTTAATCCCTCATGTTCTCATATGTTGTTCTCAGGCCCTCCAAGCCCTCTCCAAGTTGGGAATAATAAGAGAGGAAACCATAGCCAGAATCCTTCTTCCCCTGCAAGGGGGTGGGGGCAGAAGCCATGGGAAGTTGTGAAAGGAGGGGGATGTCTTGTCCATTGCAACACAGTCCACTGTGTCCCTGGTAGGACCATCAACACTCAGGTGACAGAGGTGGAAGGGGTAGTCACAACTACAGCATCAGCTTTGAGTTTCCAAAGGGAAAGCAATACTTGGAGAGATGGTCTGGGTCTAAGAAGGTGAATTTACAGGGCTATGCCCATGGTCCTGTGGGCTAATCCTTCAATTTCAAGAGCCAGAACCCAATATGGGTACCAGTTCATGTCCTGGCTGCCCCACTTCACATTCAGCTCCCTGCTTATAACCTGGGAATGCAGCAGAGGATGACCCAACTCCCTGGAACCTGTACCTGCATGGGAGACCTAGAAGCACATGGCTCCTGATTTTGGATTAGCTCAACTCTAGCCATTGTGGCCTTCTGGGTAGTGAACAAGCGGTTGGAGGATCTTTCTGCCTCTCCTTCTCTCTATGAACCTGCCTTTCAAATAATAAATCTTAAAAAAATAGAAGATGAAATTGCACAGACAAATGTGAAGTCTGGACTGAGGTATCAGAAGAAGTCGATTACATCATGCCAGCAGATTAGTGATTCATGATTATCCATGATTTCATATATATGTCCATAATTTCATGTGTGTGAGTATGTGTGTGTGACAGTGTGTGTGTGTGTGTGTGTGTGTGAGAGAGAGAGAGAGAGAGAGAGAGATTTCAGTTCTCCACAGCTTCACTGCTTCACTGAGAAAAGTCATCACTGCCACATAGGTGCCCCAGATACCAGTGAATTCACAATCTGTGTTTGTGTTGCTGTCAGATGGAGCCAACCACTGCCAGTTCCCATCTGGAAAACTGGAACATGGCAAGGCCCCAAGCCCTTCCCCATGATTGTCCTTCTTCAAGGACTTGTCTGCATTCACGAAGGGCTGGTCTTTCACTTTATGTAGCTCAGAAGAGCCCGTATACAGGTTGAAGGATTGTTCAGTACACCTAAAGTTTGGGACATATCCTAAAGAGGATACTCAGGGTGCCAAACACACTGAAAAATCTGTCACAAGAGACCAAGTTTACAGACTGTGATGCATAAAGATGAAAGGAAAGTGCTGTCAATCTGCCTTCCGATGCCTGAGCAGCCACCTCTTGAATGGCAGCTTTGAATCTCTCCAGAGGGGATAATAGTGAAATTGGGCAATATTATGGGGTTGCAGGTATCTGCTCCTTTAAGGGAAGTGTCTGCAGAGGCTTTGGTGGAGTGCGTATACTCCAGTAATGAGGACCTGTTTTCTGAAGCAGTAGGAATTGCACGATTCATGTGGATTCTTGGAGCTGGAGACGGAGCACGTATGTTCTTTGTAATGATTGCATCATGGTTGAGTCAGCTGACCACAGCTGTCGGCAGGGCACCGGAGTACATCCAACTGTATGCAACACTTGCAGTCCATCATCAAGGATGTAAATCCTGGTGCAAGTTAACCTGGGCAGATTTAAAAGTCAGTTCTACAGTCTGTAAACCAAGTGGCTTTGAAAATACATGGAATTTTATTTCTTTTTAATCACTCGTTTAAAAAGTTAAACTTAGAACTGTTACATAATAATAAAACATATTAAAGCTTTTCTTTAACTTATCAGACAACGAGGGAGCCAAGTAAATGTTCTAAACTCAATGGATTATTGGAAAAGCAGACACATTAGTGAATCTAGACTAATGAGCTGGCTGAGCGAACAAATGGAGCCAGTCTTGGTCCTCGCACAAGACAAGAAAAAGGAAACTGAAGTATTACTGGACCAAACAAAACGTGTCTATGTAAGGACCAGCATTGAGTTTGTATTGTTGCACTGTCAAAGGGAGTGAAAGTTGAGTCTGATACCCTGGGAGGGTGTGATCTAACCATGCATAGCTTCCTACTGAGGCACAATCTTCTTGGACTTTTTACAGTCTCTTTTGCCCAGCATGAAAGTGGCAATAATTTTATGCCAGTCGATTTGCTGTGAAGAGGTAAAATATGATGTGTGCCTTGTGCTGTGGTCAATTCTGTGAACATGGCAAGATTTTGATAAGGTACCCAGTAGGCTGGCTGTTTGGATGGCAGACATGCACAGTGGGAGCCCTGGGCAGCTCTGCATAGTGTATGACAGCCCAGAAACAGGTACAGAATTGTTTTCTATGGGAAACCACAGCAGCGGATTCTGTGCAAGGATTTTATAACACATGTGCCAACTCCTTGTAATGGATGGTCTTGTTTAATTTTAACTCAGTCTATAATTAGATATAATCTTCCTATTTTCCAGATGAGAACACTGTGGTGGACAGATTTCTAAGTGTCCCCACAATCTCTTCTGAAACTCAGGATAATCTTGTATATGGCACCATTCAACTGGAGTCTGTCTGACTCCATTGTTTGGAAGAAGCCAACTGTCACGCATCACTGCAGTCATGGGAGAAAAGTTTGACCACAGGCTGGGACATTTGGAAGTAGTCCCTCCACCAGTTGAGCATCTAATGAAAACCCAGTCTTGGCAGATATCTTGATGGAGACCTTGTAGGATCCCATAGTTGACTCACAACAATATGCTGACTGTGTGTCATTTTCAGCAGGGACACTTATGGTAGTAATTTCATAGCACTAAAAAATCATATACCTAGTCATAATGTGACTGTTAAGTAACTTGCTCAGTTCCCCTGTGGAATCATGGAGCCATGATTCCACCTCCATTATTTCTGACTGCTGAGGCCAGCTCTGCCTATACTGGGCTCGTGTTGAGGCTATTGAACTTCTTTGACTGCTGTACCAGCTAGAGGCAGGATTCACATCACTACAGTCAGATCCCAGAGTGCACTTGGTCATCTGGTGATTATTCCATCCAAAAAGTAACTCAATGTTGAGTACACCTGATTATCATGCAGGAAAGCTGAAAAACTGGATTAGCATTGGTTCTACCTGGAGTAAGTTCACTGGAACATGCGTAGGTAGAAGGAAAAGCCATTGGTGTTTTTTGTAAGGTCTACTTCTTAATTTGCCTTTAACTCTGCAGTACAGTGTTCCAGGACATGGCACTAATGGGGAAATCCAAATCATTCCTGCATCCTGAAATAATAGCCTCATTTAAAGGCATGTGTCTGGAAAAGCTAAAATCCTGGCTCTTGGCCAGATACAGAATATAATACACATCTATTTTGATACAAACATTGCTTGCTAATATTGAGCAAAAAATAAAGTAGCTGTTGTTCCGAGACAGTGAACAGGGCTAGAACCTAATACTCCAGACAGCTCTACTGAAATATAGTTTGCACCCAGTTCTTTTTTCTTTTTAAGATTCATTCGTTTATTTTATTGGAAAGGCAGATTTGTAGTGAGAAGGAGAGATAGAAAGATCTTCCACCCACTGGCTTACTCCCCAAGTGACTACAATGGCCAGAGCTAAGCCATCCAAAGCCAGGAGCCAGAAATCTCTTCTGGGTCTCCCACACAGGTGCAGAGTCCCAAGGATTTGGACAGTTTTCTTCTGCTCTCCCAAGCCACAAGCAAGGATCCAGATGGAAAGTAGAACAGCTGGGACTTGAACTGGCACCCATATGAGATATGTCAGCTCTTGCAACACAAGAATTCAGCCACTAGCCTATCACACCTGGTCCACATCCAATTCTTCTAGCCTCAAGAGGACAGAACCCAAGTTGGTTGGCTTGGCCTGCACCAACCATCCTCCTCAGGTGTTCTGAGAAATGTTCTGGACAGGGAAAAGGAAAAACACTGAAGTGAATGAGACAAGGGTGTTGTCGAGACATCAAGAGCGTAAGAACAGGTGAGACAGGAAGAGCCCAATGACTATGTAGCCAGGTGCTTGTTTTCCTCAGGACAGGCCGGATAGCACCCAGACACCAACCACGTGGGAAGAGCAATGATCCCCTGAGAAAGGCCTTTTTCTTGCCCATCACCATTCCCAACTAACTGAATCCTGGAGGCCTGTTCTGAGTCTGCCTTGTCTGCCTCCTTTCCATTCCCCTAAATCCTGAAGTGCTGCTGCTCCCACTTTCCAGATCCTGTTGTAAATAAAATCTACACATTCATGGGTTAGTGTAGGGCCTAAAGGTTAAGAAACATTGTGCCTGGGCTCCATTCTCAGGAGGGACTGCCGGTTCCAGCTTTCTGTCAGCAGACCCCAGGGGAGGGAGGGAAAGTGGCAGTGGTAATGGGTCAAGTAATTAGGTTCCTGGGATCCGTATGGGAAACCTAAACTTCATGTCTCCTGGATGCAGCCTGGTTCAATCCAGATCATTGCAGACATTTGGGAAGTAAACCAGTAGAAGGGAGGTGTGTCTCTATCTGTTCTGTCTCTGCATCTCTCTCCACCTCAATAATACAAATTGTTCTAGATGCAGGAGGTATCTTGAGATGGAGAAGCATGAAACGCCCCTGAATGGAAGAGCTGCTCTGTGCCTTATTTCAGATCAAGAACTTGGAGCTCAGAATCAGCTTACCCAGTTACCACCCAGTAGTGGGTGGCAAAGACTTGAAATCACATTTTCTAACCTTTTGCTCCCTGCCCCACCTCTTTTTGTCTACATATGCAGCCTGTTTTCACCTTCTCATGGCCCTCCTAGAATATAATCAAGGCTTGTTTCATGAAGTTCAGCACTGATCTCTTAACAGTTGGGGACAGTAGGTTCTACAGAACTCAAGCTTGCAGTAATACTACCATTAGCAGTCTGGGAAGTGACCTCCCTGCAGTTGGGAATAGGAGTGAGGCAGAGCTGCAAACTCCACAAGGTTGGGTGTTTTTAACATCATAGCTGATCTCTGGCACACTCCCGGAACTTAGTAAAATGCTTCTGGCCCAGCAGGGTAGTGTGAACCATGTCCATGCTAGTGATATACTCTCCAATGAAATGAGGGCTTCCCATAAGACCATGGTGTCTTTGCTGTGACCCAGGGCATGGCACAAAGTAATTATTCAGTGAGTTTGTACAGAATCAAGGGCTGTGTGAATATGAAATTCGGAAGCATTTGGAGATGAATATGGAGCCAAGGGAGGGGAGGAGTGCACAGTCGTGGTCCTGATGGTCCTCATCTGTGGAAGCACAGCTGGGAAAACAAGCCTCTGCCATGCTGGCATGAAGCACACTCTCTTTTTTTTTTTTTTTTTAAATCTCATTTTGGAAACTTGAAGCCACTAAATATTTGCATTCTAATGAGGTTTCCAAAATGAAATGGGGAGACAAAAACTGGAATACGTGCTGGAATTCGGGTCCTATTTTGTGTCAAGGAGCTTGGCTCTCAAAAGAGCAGCACAGCCATTGGTAGAAAGATGCTAAGGGGATGAGAAAATACAAGATGTTTATACCCTTTTGTTTGGGCCTGAGAGGACTGATTTTTTTTTTATCCAAAGGAGAATAACCTCCATAACCTTGTAAGAAAAGTAAGTAACACGCCAGTTACTCTCAGCCCTTTTTTTCCCACTGTCGTCATCCCGAAATTGACAATGCTGGAGTCTGTTCAGGCTGCTGAACGGGTAGGGAAGGTAAATGCCTGTGTGGGGTAGGTTTGGCACTACTGGAAAGATTGGCTCCCTTTTCCTCTGGAACCTCTCATCCTCAGCTGGAAGTCCCCAGAGAAGTGCCTTGTCCATTAGGGCACAGCTTTATTTCCTATTAAAATGGAGATCCCAAGTGTTCTTTTATTCCTCCTAAAGTAACAAGAAAGCTATCAGATGGGGGGGTAGTGAGTGCTGATGAAATCAGGATGAAAAAGGGAGGGTCTCCCATCCGTGCAAACAGTGCAGGAAAGCAATCCGCAGGAGTGTGTCAGGAACCCATTTTGATAGTTGGGGTTCAAATCCTCCAGGGATTTAGTATATGAAAGTGATCCTACAGAAAGAAAATCTACATGCACAAAGATGTTTGCCCTAGCATTATTCTAACAACACAGAATTGGAAATAGTCTAAACCTAATGTCTAGTGATAAGAGGATGCTTATGTATATTTCAGGGCTCTGATGTCATCGACTATGGCTCTTTCATTAAACATGACTGCTTTGAATATTTTATAGCTAAGTAGAAGAAATTTATACTTTCATAAAAGAAAATACACAACATTTTAACAGTATGAATTTGTTTAGGAAATTATATGGCTATATCTTTGAGCTAGAAAGAGGACAATGGAAAAGGAAAAAATATCATTGATATATTAGGTTTAGAACTCAGATTGATGACTCTTATTTTGATTTCCATGCTTTGCTTTAAAATGTCTTTTGTGCATTGAGTCTTCAAGCATCAGAATTGGAAATGGGCAGGGTTGAGATATCTGAGTGAAGACAGGCGATTGAAAGTTGGAGCCATCAGGGGACTTGCGGTTGGTGGAGCTTTCGGCCTTGCAATGAAGACAGCAGTTGGGGCCATCTGCATCCCACGTTGGACTATGCACCTCTGGCTCCTGGTTCTTGTTTCTGCTGCTGCAGACCTGGCAAGCAGCAGGGCTAGCCTCAACCTCCCTGAGAAACCTGGGTGAGGTTCCCCACTTCCAGCTTCAGCTTAGCCCAGTGTGCGCCATTGTGGGCATCTGAGGAACAAACACATAGATCGGAGCTCTGGTTCTCTTTCTCTCTCGTTCTCTCTGTCAAATAGAAATATATAAGTAAAAGATTTTTGGAAGGTTGTTATAATCTGGACATGTAGTGTTAATCAGAAATAAAGGCTGTTACGGCAGAACTGGAAGGCTGGATAGATTTGGAAACTGAGGGCATTACGGGGTGGAAGAACCAGGGTTGCCTGGAGCAGGTGCGGTAAACTCTGGACCACACGTTCCAAGTCCTCAGTAAAATCTTACACTTGGAAAAGATGTGTGGCCGAGCTGGGGAGAAGTTGCTGGCATCTACTGTGAGTCTGTTACAGATGTCTCCTCCTTTTGGGAGTTGTCTGAGGTAGAATGAAGCCCTACAGGCTGTTGCTCGTTCGTTGGCACCACCAGCCACAGCAGTGGTACTGTTATTGAACCTCTGTTACTGCTCATCCCACATATTACTACTGCAGCTCTGCTGGGACCTTGCATCCTTCCCTGCCACAGTCTCATAAATATGGCAAGATTACTATCAACTGCAAAATAAGGAATGTAAGGGCTGTGAAATTAAATAGCACAAAATCCTGACGAGAAGGAAGTGAGAATCAAAGATGCATCTGATTCTAGACTGTATGCTCTTTCTGATGGTAAACATCACCCTTAGTTTAGTGTCTTAGAGACAGCAGATGCTCCAACAGTGCTCACAGTAGGAGTTCTGCATGTATTTGTTAACTGAAACATTCTCTAGAGGCTTGACATCATTCTTGTGGCTGAGCGCCTATTCGTGGAAGGACAAATTCAGGTCTCAACAAACACCCATAGTGCTAAGCAAAGAATATTTTGTTTACCAAGTTGTCTGGACTTTGATTTTTAATAATACCTTTGTTTTCCCACCCTGTCATGTCTCATGCACTCTGGCTACAAAGAGAAGTAAATACTGATATTTCTTTCCTTTGCTTGCTCAAGGCTTGCTCAAGGCTTACTTTCTCTTGCTCGGTAGTAAGTTCCACACAACCCCTTCTAGCTCTCTAGTGTGTTATTGTAAAATCAGTAAAAATGGTCCTGGTGAGAGTGAACTGGAGAAAGATGCAGTTTTGGTATTTTTGTGTTCTGCCCTAACATGTAGCATAAAATTTTCTGAACATGCATTCCTGAATGGGGTGTGCTGTGCGATCAGGGAGACTCTGCAATAACACAGTCTTATCATGACGGAGAGTGGACAAAGAAAATGGGTGGAGTATGCAGGTGGAGGAAGATCTGAAGTCACCAGTGTTTGCTGGAGCTCCTTCCTTACTTGCCTCATGGTAGTGATGCTCTGATAAGTGCTCATGCAGATATTTTGTTTGTCTCACTTCATACATAGGAAGAACAAGTTCTTGGAGGAAGGACAGCATGAGTGTAAGCACAGGTAACTGGAAACTTGATCAAGAACTCACACGCAAATATGTCTGTTCAAGACCCTTCACATTCTAAGAAGCTGAGGTGCCCCAGTTTCAAGTGGCTCTGTGTAGATGGTGAGCAGGAAAGCATACAAGGGGGTCAAGGAGCACAACAGATGCTGCCTGGTCCAGGGGAGCCCAAGCATCAGATGGGCAAAGTGTGGAAAGGATAGAATGAGGCTAGGGAAAAATAGGCATGGGCTCTGGGTAGGAGGACTGGAGGGAAAGAGCCAAGGGGCAGCAGGAACCAGTCAGGAGCTACCATGTAAATGATGGAAAGAAGTGGCCATGCCTCAACTAGGGACTTACTCATGGAGACAGAGAGAGGTAGACCAAATGTGGAATATTACTCATATTCCATAGAATAAAGGGTTTTATCCTTTGTTTCTGGAGGATAGTAGGTAAAAAGGCTTTGAGTGATGTGGGAATGAGGACAAGAAGGAATAGAAGGGCTGAAACCAAATAAACCTTATTCTAATGTGTATGTACCTGCTGGTGGTGGACATGGGATCTGTCTGCTGTGGACATACCACATGTCACCGTGTGACACCTTACTTTGTTGGAATGGTTTGTCCTAAAAGGCTTTGTCAGAGGGCACCCTCACCCACCTTTGACTCAGAAACTGATTCAGGAATCAATTTCAAAGTACATATCTTTTCCCTCTTTCACATTTCCAAAATGAGAATGTAAAGTACAATCAATGGCTGTCATAACTTAATTGGCAGTTTCCCTTTCTTAACAATTTATACAATTATGGTATGTCTTACAAATCGGAGTGTCTGAAAGACAATGAGATACAGTTAAAGTGTCTGTCGGTAGAGTTCCCCAAAGGTGGCATATGTTTGAAGTCCAAATGACAGTTGCTTCCAGATATGGTTTAGAGTCTACAAACTCCCCAGGCCCTGTTCAATAATAATAAATAAAAAACCATTGAAAGTAGTCATTGCTAATATTTGTCAAGGATTGATCTCAGCATCTTGCTATCTCTTTTACAAATGGAGAAACAAAACCATGTTTGACCGCTTCCCCCAACAGCTGTGTGACATTGAATACGTATCCGCATTATAAAGACCAGAGGATTAGAAAGGCTACTTATGTAATGTCACATAGTGCAGTGTCACATATGTAGTGCAGCCAAAATATAAACTCATTCACTCTCTGACTCCCATGTGTATGCCCCAGTGATGAGTAGTCCTAAGTGACCTGCTGCCTTTATCAGCAAACTGAAGGGAAGGTACCCTCTACTGAGTGCCCACTATCTGCCAGCAAGGGTTTTCCATTGTCTTCTGAAATTCTCTTTCAAGACAGGTACTTAGGTCCTGCTCTGTAGACCTCTGTGGCAAGGCTAAACTGGAGACCATGATGTGTGCCCCAGGGCCCAGCCTTGCCCTCTCAGGAGCTCCCGTGGTGCTTGCTCAGGTCATGGGCATGTTTTCCTCGTGTCCTGGTGTAGTCCCCCAGCCAGGACCATCCACACACCTTCCATGTCACCTGGAAGCACCAGGGAGCTTAGACCAGGCTGCTGACTTATTTGAATCTATTCCTGAGAAGGCAGGGCACTCAAGAAGAACTGTCTGATCACAATTGCATCAGACAGTCACTCAGGAACATTTCCAGAGACAGATTCACTGCAAAACCACAAAAGTGTATGTGACACACCTTCCTGAAACTGGCTACACCCATGTTTTACTCTTCCGGGCATTTTGGTTGTTTGCTGTTATCTGGTTCCACAGAGGTATTATTGAGATAAACTCCTTTGGAGTTTCCCATGTGTCTACGTGGTATGAGACATGTGTCATCCTCAGCTGGGGCTGCTGGAAGGCTGGTGCTCTCCACTCTCGGTTGAGATGTAGAGCTGGCAGATGCTCTCACAGAGCCAGACAGCATGAGCTTCGTGGGCCTGTGTCTCTGTGGCAGGAACTCAGCTCCTGCTGCTGCTGCTCAGGGCACCAGACAGGGAGCAAACAAATGGGGTGGCTGTGGTGCAGTAAAAACTCCTTCACAGCAACACACAGCTGACTACCCGTGACCTGAAGACAGTAATTTGCTACCCCCAGATTTGGATGCTAAAAGTCTGAATCTCCTTACATGGGAGCTATACATTATAGAGGTAAAGATATAGATACAAACATTTGGTTTTGTCTGTAGGTCGAGGTATGATTTTATTGCCCCTTCCCAAGAATATGGAAATTTTTAGAAAATTATTTCCTTTTACCTGCCATTGAGCCAATTTTCTCAATAGCCAGTGAGTGTAAGATAAAAAAGGAAAGGGTAAAGAAATCAGTGATTGATTAGTGTGCACTGTTTGCCAGTATTCCAGGCAATTTTATGTACTGCTTTTAAAAGGTTCCCTTTTCCAGTGTACCTGACTAGCCCATAAAATAGGCTTAGAGACCTCCTTATTTCCTGTGGTTCATATAAATTAATGAATATCTCCTTAATTAAATGGGGACTATTGAAAACGGGATCAATGCTTTATGCCAATTGTAGAAGACAAGAATCTCTTAAAAGTCAGATTTTATCTCAAAAATGGAATTGAAGTACAAAAATTGTAACAAATTTTATGATGTGATAAATAATGTGCTCTACTTTTTAGAAGAATGAGGGGGATGCACGCATTTTAAAGTTATTTTATTTAATTGAAATGAGAGAAACAGCTCACGATCCCCAGGCCTGCTCCCCAAATGCAGGAGGCGAGAAAATCTTCATCCCACACATCCTAACTACTCGTGTACCTGCTTCTTCTCAAGGCGCACTTAGCAGGGCGCTGGCGTTAGGAGCCAGGATGGGCATTGCGGCACGGCAGTTTAAGTTGCCACTAGGGCTCATTGCACTGCTTACCTGAGTGCTGGCTTAGGTCCCAACTGCTTTGCTTCAGTTCCAGCTACTTGCAGATGCATACTGAGAAGTAAGAGATGATGGTTCCCGTGCTTGGGCCACTGCCACTCACATCGGACTTAGATGGGATATATTCATATATCCATGCATCCATCCATCCATCCATCCATTCTCGCTCTTTCTTCCTCTTGCCACCTGTGTGTGTGTGTGAATGAGTGAATGAGAGAGAGAGTCTGAGACTTAAACAGGAGCAGACCTAGGATTTAAATACAGGTGCTTCAATATGGCAAGCAAGGATGCCAAGAAAGGTCTTAATTGTGACTTCAAATACATACCCCCCAAATCAAGGTGTGTATATACATATATATATTCATATTCATATTCATTTTTCATATTTATGCAGTTGAAAGGTACCCATGCCCATGTCGGATTCTGATTAGGGTGGAGAGAGTAAGATATGGTGGAAGGTGAGTGGGACAAATTTTAAAAAAAAATAATACAAGATGACTTAGGATTTTATTTTTTTTTTTTGATGTTGCAGGAAAAAGATTGTGTGACTTTTTTTTTTCATTTTTCAAGCCCAGCCAGGTGCCACCTAACTGCGAGATACTGAAAGCTTGTCATTAGGCAGTTGCAACACTGTACCGTATTGTGTGTTGAACGTCCAAAAATGAATGCAGCTGTGAGACCACCAGTGATAGTCTCACTGTATCTCCTCCATTCTATGAAATATTACATGTATATGACCGTACCAGTTGTCTTTGGTTTGTCTGCAAGATTGTCACTTGTTAATGATACTGTTCTGTTTAGAATAGCTACCCGTCATCATTGCCACCAACTTTGGAAAAGCCTGCATTATTTGGTAAGCATTGCCTTCTCACTTTGCAAATGGTTGCCATTGTGCTGTTGGCCACCTTGTCTGCTGGTAAGGCAAAGGCAGACCTGCCAGGCCATGGCAAGCACAAGGGAACAGCTGCTGTCAGTGCTGCTTGCCTGGAACTCTCATTAGGGAAGAGTGTTTTAATTATCAAGATTTCTTCTGCCCTGTGCAACGTCTTCATTGCAAAACACAGGATGAAGCATAGTAAACAACAGAAGTCCTTGATTTTTATCATGTATATTTTATAGGTAAGAAACTAAAGTTCAGAAATATAAACCTGGCCTTGGTCTAAGAGCTGAATGATGAGTCATGAGCCAGATCCAAGCAAACTATTATTGATTATCTGGTACTATGTAATAAACTACCTGATAGCTTAGCAGTCTAATACAGCACACGTTATCTCACACCGTGGGGAAGGAGGTTCAGTACAACTCACCTGGGTCCTCTGCTTAGGATCTCTCTCAGTCGTTATAATGACAGTGGAAGCCTGGGATGGGGTCTGACTGACTGGTGAGAAATAAACCCTCCTCCAGGCTTTCCATTTTGGTTCTTGGAAGAATTGAGACTGCTGGACTGAGTGACTGAAGACCACAGTTGGTTCTGTACTACAGAGACCAATTTCTCTAACATGGCAGCCTGCTTTATCAACACCAGAAGGAGAACTGGCATCGTGGCATGCTGGTGAAGCCATGACCTGTGACACTGTCAGGACTTTTGGATGTTTAACATTGCAGTCCCCCAGGCAGGCAGGTCCCTCACTTCCTAGCACGTTGCTTGAAATTCAGAGAGTGTGTTGCAAATGAGGAACTGAATACCAATGGGGGGAAGACTGACCTTAATATTTTAGGATGTGAATTTTGCTGTGAGAGAAAGAGAAAACATCACAAGATGCATGGTTTCCTCTCTACTTGCTTTGCCTAGATTCCCACTGTGCCTGCTCGTGCAAGCTGGTGCCTGGATTCTGAGGACCTGGGAGTGAGCTGATGGCTAATGGCTCCCACCTATGGCACACAGGGAGAAAGTGTGTGAGCTGCCAGAGCTTGGATAGCATTGCTTTATGTGCAAGTGCCAATGACAGTAAGGGTACCAACGAGGTTGTTGGCAGCTATGCTGATGGGGTTGTTGCATATTCCAGCTGATGACACCATTCATCTAGAGAAAGCCAAAGGCAGGAATGTGTCTTGGTATGAAAAAGGCTGATAACCCCATCCCAGGCATGGGCCTCTACTTTCCCAAGGCATGCCCTGGAGAGGGCTGGATGGATCTGGGAATGCTGATAAGGAGCTTCTTTGAAATGCTATAAACAGGGCAATGCATGATGGAATTGTGTTAGGGCTTCTCCAAAGTCCTTGTTGTTTTCACTCTAGATAAGAAACTCCATATCTGATGAAGGGGAGAAACATTCTCTCTGTGGTACAGTCCTTGGTTTGACCATCAGAGCTAGAATCAATGCCTACTGTAGCTCGTGGGAATCAATCATTTGAGCTATGCCAAGCACCGGGCTGTGTAAACTAGAAGTGCTGTCTCCTTTAATTTTACCAAAGTCCAAAATTAGGAACTGTTGTCATTGCCATTTGCAGGTGTGAAAACAATGCCCTGAGGAGCAAGCGGCAGAGCCAAGGTCTGGATTTCAGCTCTGTCCATCTCTGAAAAGCTTTCTAGGCCATCCCACTGGGATCACTACCTGAAAGCCCAAATTCATAGTAATCATCTTGAATGCTCTTTGAAGTATCCATTTAAGTTTTCCCATTTTACAGATACAGACTCTGAGAACTGGAAAGGGGAAGATGTTTTTCCTCAAAATCCCATCCAGTGAGTAAATATCAGAGCTGGGAATAGGACTGAAATGTGTAGCTTCTTCAGCCAGTTCCTGAGCAGGCTCTATGATCCCAAGAGGAGAACCACAGCATCCCTGGTACATGAGGCCAGCCCGTGGCAGAACACAAACCCCTGGGCCACAGGCAGGGAATGACACATTATTTCTGTTAGGAGATTCTCAGGCCTTGTAGTAATAGGTCCATGTCTTGGACTGGATGAATTATACGAAGACAAGGAAACAGAATCCTTCATGAAGACACAAGAAAACTCAGCTAGCATTCTTTGGGAATCAGGAGAGCCTCAGCCTGTTAGCTCTCAGAGGCCTTTCTTGTGTCCACTCCTGGCAGATTGGTAGGTAGTTCATTGAGAGAATGACTTCATGAAGAAGTGGAGGCTGTGGCATTTGAGCTGAGCCTTAAAGGATGAGTGTTGGTTCAGTGAGAGCAAGCATGTGAAGGGAAGGAAACAGACACTTGAAGGACCTGCATACTTTGATTCAGCTGGTTCAGTCTGCTGTGACTAGTAGGAGGAAGAATAGAGAAGAGCTTAACAAAGACGCCTGCCGTTTTGGAGCCATGTTGATCGGTGCACCTATGTTTATCATTGTTTTTTCCTCTGAATGGGTTGATACTTTTATTAATGCACATTGCTTCATCTGTTTTTGTCTGTTTTGTTTGTTTATTGTTTTTGTCTTAAAGTCCATTTTAAAATCCGATTTTACGGTAGCTGCTTCAGCTCTATTATGATTACTGTTGGCATGGGGCTGCACTTCTTTTACCTGCAGGCTGTCTCTCTGCATTGGCATGGTTTGATTTAGGGGGGCTGGTTTCCCTTGCTGAAAAGTTGAGGCTTCACCCTGAAATGAACGAGGAGCCACAGTTCCATGGCAGGGAATTGGCAAAATCAGATGTTGCTGGTTTAAAAAGATAATCATCCTAGGATGCATGTAGATAATGGGTGGAAATAGAAAAGGAAGTTCGGGTACCATTGCTCAACGTCCTGACTTTGCTTTTACCAGCTCACGGGATAAAGCAGCACTGAAGATATCCATGGGGACCTACCACACCTGCCATTGCTTTTCCAGCTGTGACAATATTGCTGACCCCAAAATACAGTGATACTATGCCGGCTGTTTAGCTGTTTGCCCCCTGTGCACTTCTAGTCTTGAGTTTGCTGATTTCAAGATAGTGTTAATATATGGAGTTATTTGGACTGATAATGTGTATGGTTAGACCCTGACCTTTGATGACACACTTTGCAACTGTGATGCACCTCACAGGTAGACAAGCACATGATACATTTGGAGAGAGAACAAGGATAATTAATAAATTAGGAAAAGTGACATCAGTTCTCAAAAGGGGAATTGAGCACCCCAGTTTCTATAAATTTCCTCAGTGTCTCTGGTCTTTACCCTCCCACCAGGTAGCTTTGATAGAAGGAAGCAGGTGATTAATGGCTATGCAAACCAAAAATAAAGCCATGGCCTTCAGCTTACCAAGGGCAGCAGAGGGTGGAACTGGGAAGCCAGGGGCCTCACCCTCTGTCTCTCCAGTGGCAAATCATTCAGACTGCTCGTGGGTGGCTTTCGTCTTTGTAAGATAGAGGAACAAGGGTAGGTCCTTCTTAAGATCCGTTCAAAGTCCCAGTTAATTTAATTTTGGAAAGGGCTTGACATGAGCCAGGTTAAGGAACCATTAGAGGCGTGATTTCAGCTTTGATCGTGTCCTTAAGCATAGGTTCCTAGGGATCGGGAAAATCCTTAGTCCTCTTTAGTGCCAGTGGTAGACATCAACAGTCAACCGTGAAACCCTCTTAATTTGTGATAAATTTCATTGCTTGCAATACAAAAATCCAGACAGCCTCACTACATCCATCTTAAAAGGTTTGCAAGATCACACTGATTTTCCAATCTTGTTCTAAGTGAATGGAGCAACTGTCATTAGGAGATGACCCAGCCATCTCTTTCAGAAGCTGACTTACAGGAATCGGAAATCTCTGGCACACAGTGGCCATTCAAGAGTCCATGGGATCCTATTGACTCTGCCAGTGGTCACTGCCCGTTTGGGTTGTGTCTTTGGCTTGAGATGCAGTGGGGGTGGTGGCTGAGGATCAGGATGGGTGTGACTGTGGTGTCAGCAGCACCTGCCCCACTCCACCCCCTGGGTTGATTCTGCTCTGCCTTACCAGCACAGGAGAACATTTCTACAGACACCTGTCAAACAGCAGACAGATGAGGATTCTCAGGAGAGCCTGGTGGGCTCAGCTGCCTCCATCCTTTGGCCTAGGCCCTTTTGCAACGTTTGGATGTTCCAAAAACTGCCCTTGAGCAGCCATGATTGGCAGGAGCCAACCAGAGTCTCTGAAGCTCTATGAGCTTTTCCACATCTGGGAGTCCAGAGGAGAAAGGAAGGGAAGGGATTGTTCCCCACAGCTGAACTGGGAACTAGCAGGCTGCCCTGGCCCTGTTCTGACCACACCATGTTCTCTGTAGATTCTCATCAGAGACTCCATTTCCCGTCTGTCAGCCCAGGTTTGCTCATCCGCTTGCTTTGTGAGCCCATTGCCACAATCCCATCTGTACAATGGAAAAAGAAAGACAATAATGGCAGTGGCCTTGCCCTACAGTGCTGTTCTTGAGTGTAAGCCACAGCGGTGCACAAAGGAAACGGTTGGACAAAGGCAGAGGTGTTTGTGCTCCCTTTCCCTGTAAAAGGCCACCTGGTCACCAAGCCTCGTCTCAGTTACATGGGCCGAGCTTCACAGCCTGTGAGGTTCGCCAGGTGTGGGTGAGCAGGGAACTGTGGGGTTTCCCAGGCATCACTGCCTTTCATCTTCACAGCTGCTTCTGCAGAAGCTGCCTGTCGCCCGATGGGTTTGGAATGCAGAAAGCTCTTGTCCAGGACCTTTGCATCTTACGCTTTAGAACCATGTGCAGCTATTAAGTGGCCTTCCTTGTTCCAGTCTCCTGGCCTCCCAGCCCCAGAGTGAAAGATAGCAGGGGATGGCAGCATGCCTTTCATCACTGAGTGAAAGGCATGCCCAAGACCATTGACCCTGGCTGGCACCGTTTTCAGAAACAGCCAGGATGCTTCAGACAGCAGGGCTGCAATTGGCTGCCCTCTTGGCCACAAGTCGTCACTCACTCGTGTAGGACACAGGGACACATGAGGGGTAAGGGACAGAAGAAGGAGAGCAGAAAAAGTTGTGGCCAGGGATGGAAACAGTTGAGGTTATAGAAAGGGAAGTCAATAGCAGGCAAGAAGTGCTAAAAGGCAGCAAGACAGGAGGGGAAGAGAGAAAGCACAGCACACAAAATAACACATCAGGGTCCGGTGACAAGGCAATGACATTGACGACTTTGTCTGAAATCGGATGCATATTTACATCGAAATATGCAAATATCCAGGAGCATCTCCTTGATGATTTCTGCTACAGAGAGGAGTGATATTTGCCAGATCTCAGAAATGCCCATCCCAAGGCTGCTAGGAGGTCTGAGGAGGAAAGCAGGCATTTGCTGCCCCCTGCTGGCTAACATCAAGTTTTGCATACTGCCTGCAGAGGGGAACTCCATTGAAATGGCCCAGATGCCTGGATATGGTTCCTGCCTCTGAAACCAACCTACTGTGGCTGAAGAAGAATTAGAACTTAAGCCTTGACCTCTCCTAAACTTCTCACTTATATTTTACTCAACCTGATGTAGATCTTTCCATAATCCCAACCTCAGCTAGTCCTCATGTAGGTGCTGGTCTTCGTGGCTCTGTAAGTCCATTGTACATCCTCCTGATGCCCCTCCACTGAGGATGCTCCTTCTGCTTAGTCTTTCATGAATCACAAATCCCGCCACTGCGGGACATTCATTGTGTCTTCATGTGGGCCATTGTCAGCAGCCATGACACCAGCCTGCTGACCAGTGCCCCATCAGATGGCCATCTGTAGTCAGGGATATGGATACAGATGTGGGTACGGACAGGATATGACCTTGTACATGGGTGAGGTATGCACAGAGATGTGGGTTGGTTTGTTGGAAGATCGCCTGCAGCCTCTTGATGTGGCCTACAAAATTCTTCTTACTCGTATCTGTCTGTCCAGGCCTACCTCACATCTGCTACAAATGATAGGGAAAATGTTAACTTCTTTAGTTGCTGTTACCTGTATGCCACTTACTCTCACATGTTCTGAGCGAGCCCCTGGGATACAGAGAGGAATGAAACGCATGCCCTTCTCTCCCACGGGAGCAATCTGGCAGATTCAGCACCCAGATGCAGCAACCATCACCAACATCACTCCATTAAAGTGTACATACCCATCCCACACAGTTCTTGTTTCCTGTCAGCGGTGTTCCTGGTTGTAGGATGGGTCCTGCTTCCATGCTGATCATCATCTGGGGGTTGAGGATCCCAGATCACAGAGCCACTGCTGTCCGGTGCCACGCAGACCTCTTCCCAGCAGGGCTGCTCACTGTAAGGCTGACGTGGGCTCCTCTCACTCCTGTACTATGAGAAGGGAATGTCTGACTCATGGGTCGATCAAGGCCTGTGGGATCATTTGGTGTGGCCCTGCCAAGGAAACCACAGGTAGCATTTGAAATTCAATAAATCCATACCAGGTTAATTTCTGTACTCTGTGTGTGCACACTGTGTGTGCTCCATGCCAAGGGGCCACGCTCTAGGTCAGCACACACGGAATGAGCAGTGTCTCGCCTCAGCTGGGACCTCTGCCCACTGGCTGAGCCTGGTCTGCCATACCAAGCTCACAGGCATAGCTTCCAAGGGCATGCTGGACAACTGAGTCAGAACTTCAGCTACACACCTAGAAAAAAGTTGTCCTGTTTTACCCGCCAAACCAAGGGGATCTGGAAAAGAACCAAGTACTATGTGTGGTAAGTTCTTACCAAATGGTACTAAAGGAGCAGCTGACCCATTCGTGAAGGCTGCCCCTGTCAGGCACTGCTCCAGGCACCAGGGTAGGCCATAGCACTGAACAATGAAGGACGCGGGCGCATTCATTGGGTCTGTTTTGTAGAGAAAGAAACCAAGATACAGTGAGGTTGTCTAACTCATCTGAAGACACATAAATCAGAAAAGATGGAAGAGGATTCTGTCTTGACCTTCACAGCGTATAAAGGGGTGGTCTTGAGGAAGCTCAAGGGTGAACTGGCAGAACCTTTCGTGACTGCTGCAGCCCATGTTGTTGGTCTCCAGCCTCTGTTCCCTGGCCGTTTTACTGGAGTTGTAATCATCCTGGTACTGGAATGTGTTTTGCTCACTTCCTTCATCTCTGTGATGGAAAAGGATCCTGTGTCTCTCAAGAGGCTGATGTGGGAAGATGAGCTGATGCAGGCAAAGTGACTGTAACTGGGCGTGATGAGAGTTGTTGATGTCATTGTCACCACCAGCACCATTGTCGTCATTGTCTGAGAGTATTTGGAGCCTAGGCTGGGGAGATTCTTGCCATGTGTCACGGTCATGATTTCAAACAGAATAGGAAAACCCAAGAGGCAGTTGGGAAAATGTTCAGGTTCCTAGGCAGGGTCTGAAACTGAGATTCTATCTGCAGATTAGCAGTTTATTGACCAGGAAATGGAGTGTGCATCCCTAAAGTTCAGAGACGGGTTGTGAGCTTCCTCAAGGGGCAGCCAGAGCCAGCAGCACACATCCTCCTGGCCCTCGCATCAGGCCCTTGATGTCGCATTTGAAGTATTTTTGTTGATCTTGACTGTGAGCTCACAGGGAAAATTCAAGGTCTTCACTACTGACTGTCAGCTCTGTGTTCCCAATATCAGCCACAAAAGCAACTGATGGGTACGTGAGCAGAAGCCAAAAGGGCATGGGCTCGAACCTGGGGATCAAAAGTATGCTTCCCTGAGAAAGCAGGGTTGGCCTGTGTGATGCCAAGCTTCACCCTAGACTTCATGATCAAGGATTCTCCATCAGGAGGAGCAGCCATCTTCTCTGTGCCTGACCCTGAACGTGCACACACAGAATGTTTATATAAATGACATTTTCAGTGGAGCGTTGGCCTCTACTGCAGCTTGACTAGGGCATGAGCTGGGTGACCTCTCTGTGAATCGTAAAAGCTCAGCCGGCAGCCCCCTTCAGCATGCTGAAGCCTGTTCTTTCCAGCATTAAACAGCTCTGGGTTTGGCCCACGGTCGGGATGGTTGCCTGTAGTTGCACCAGCTGCACAATGAGTGATCTGCATCTGTGGTGACAGAGTCTGTGTTCCCCTGACTTTGGAATATTTTGTGTTTTCATACTAAGAATTTTCAAACATATTTTAAAACTATAATGCAACATGTACGTGAAATGGCATTGGTTTACAATATTCTTCTTGGTGTTACACCAAAAATGTATGGTCACTTAAGTTCTTTCAGGAGTCTGCAGGCTCCCGGGGATGGTCCGGTTTGAGTGCTTACTAGCTCACTGCACTAACTAGCCAGTTAAGTGGGCGTGTTGTTCAGACTTGTTTTCTTTCACTGGGGCAAGAATCCCTGCCTGCCTCACCAGTTGTCATGCAGAGCCCAGGGAACATGTCAGAAGCACATGAGTGTGTTCCTTAAAGGATGAGGCCGCCACATTCCCCTCTCCTCGATGGCACAACACGCCAGGGCTAACAGTTTCTTCTCTCTTCCTCCTCATGCCAGGTTCCTGATTGTTCTGGGCTGCTTGATCCTGGCTGTGCTGACCACCTTCAAGGAATACGAAGCTGTCTCTGGCGACTGGCTTCTATTGCTGGTGAGTGGCATTGCCTGGCAGTGTGGACACCTCTGCTGGGACCTTCACGGCAAGGCAATAGAGGACTCCCTGGGCACAGTTCTTCCCTGTTGGCTGTGGCTCCCTGGGTCTACAGCCAAGCCCAAGCCTAAAAGCAATCGATGTCTTCAGCATCATTTAATGATGCCTGCATGGGCACAGATGATGTAAGGATGGGCCATCCTGATAAGGATTTACTGTTCACAATCAGGCTTGAAGGGAACAAAGATATCAAAACATATTCATTACATGGCTTTAAAATATAAACAGCAGACACGCCACCCTCTGACAGTTAGAACAACTATAGATTCCATCCCTGCACCTGCCTGTTCTTTCTCTCCATTGTTCTACTCCCTTGACCCAAAGACCCATTCCCTTTGAGGTCAAATGCAAAATTGTGCTTCTACATAGAATCTCCAAATTCTCTTTCACTCTGTGGTCTCTCTCCAGTGCTGTGATGGAGTGATTTACTAAATGATTTGTGTAACATATGCCAAGGTGCCAGTTAGAAATCGAGAATCAGAGTAGCGAATAATGGTGTGGGCCCAGAGGAGGTTTTAGAGAAAGCTTGCTCCTTCTTTAGCCCTGGGCAGTACTGGTTACCTGGGCCCTCAAAAGACCTGCTCCACCTCTGCTGAGTGAGATGGGAGTCCTGGCTCTTCAGGGTGGTGCTGCGGGGGGAGAGGCCTTGGTTTTCACCCTGCAAGGCAATGCTGGCGCCTCAGCTAGGGGTCACAGAGGCTTCACAGTAATGGAGTCAGTGGGTTCGAACCCCAGGGGTCCTAAACTGAGTAAGTGGAGTAAGATTGTGGATCACAAGAGAGAGAAGCAAAGGTGTCAGTGTCTGATGCACAATGGGGATGCAGAAATGTGGATGGACCCAGAGTCCTTCGTGCTGCCTGATGCCATGCTTAAGCATATGGCTGCTGGGGGCTAATTATCTGAGCCCAGGACCCTACCGTTGACACTTTGTAGTTTTAGGAAAAGCACCTTTTGCCTTGGTTTCTCAGAATGGAAAGTGAGCATTTTATAAAACACTTTGTGGGTTCCTGACCCAGGAGCCATACTTAGTAATCATTGACTATGATTGCTGAGGGGCTGCACCTTCATAAAAGGGACTGAAAATGATATGACTCATTGGAATGAAAACCTGGGAGAATGAGCAAGGAATGACACTGCGCATGTGTGATAGCACATCCACAACAAGAGGGGAGAAGCCACCGACCTGTTCTGCTTCCCCTCTGCCACTCCCAAAGCTGCAGAAATGCAATCCTTCAGATCTTCAGAGCAGAAATACCCCATTCTGCATGACTGGGTCCCCAGTTCACTGATGCCTCTCCATATGCTCCTCTATGCAGGAAACATTTGCTATTTTCGTCTTCGGAGCTGAGTTTGCTTTGAGGATCTGGGCTGCCGGATGTTGCTGCCGATACAAAGGCTGGCGGGGACGACTGAAGTTTGCCAGGAAGCCCTTGTGCATGTTGGGTAAGCCCTGACCCTGTTGCTAGCAGAGCCTCAGTCCCTGTCCCTGCTGCATTGTTTCTGTGGGGTGATTGTAAGAAGCTATTCTGGGAACTCGTGTGCACTGGGGAGGCCAGCCCAGCCTCTGACCTTGCCTGCCTTCTGAAGGGAAGCTGCACCTGCCCCGAATGTCCATGGCAGTAATTCTGAAGTGTTTGGGAGGAGGCACCCTTCCCTGGCTTTTGGCTTGAGAAGAAGGGAGTATGAAGGACCTGAGAAGCAACAGTGACAAGACAAGCATCACCCCTAGAACTGTGACAGCATCCATCTCTATACTTTCCAGGTTGTCTGGCTAGCAAGATCAAGCGAGACACTTGTTGATAAGTTACTTTGATAGAGCCATGGTGTGCCCAAATTGCAGAGCTATGAACAGGTTCACACAGCTGAGTCATTTTCCGGCACATTAGCGGTGAGCAGTGCATTCTATCCTAACGCCCAGGTCTGCAAGAACCCAGCACCTGTGGTCTCTGTCCAGATGCTTTGCTTGTGTCTTCATCCTCTGCATGGGTGCAGACACTGCTGTCTGTGTCACAACACAAACCAATAGGGTTGTGTGTGAAATTGTTGCCAAACTCCAAGTTGCACAGGAAAGATATCTGCCTGACAGAACCTATTCTTGGAGTTTTACGGCTCTGTGGAGCATTAAAGTCATTGAGCATCAAGCACCAGTGTTGGAAGGATCTTCAATGGCATTTGGCCAAAACTGCCCCCTGGGTAGCATTCAGGAGCCTTGTAAGTGGTCACCCATGTCTGCTGGCACACCTCTTCTCTCAGGATGCCCAGATCTTTGAGCCCAGCCTTCGAGTTCCTCTCCTCCACTCAGGCATATGTTCCAGAACACATCTGACACCACGTGTTCTCAGAAGCCCAGTCCCTCGCCTCCTGACACATCTCTCATTCCTCACTTCCCACAGCCCTCAGACATGCATGATCAGCCCAGAGGAGCACTGGACTCCAAGCTTGGTCTGCCAGGTAGCCTGGGGGTGGGTACATTGTCTTCCTTGCTGACAACTGCAACCTCCCCGCCTCCCCAGTCCATGCCTGCAGCTGAAGTTGCACTTCTAAGCTTTTGTTCTTGCATAGAATATTAAATGCAAAAAAGTGTGTCAAATTTAGAAGTTTTAGTCACTATTTTTCCTGTTTCTGCCTTCTTCCTTTGCCTTCCTTCCACATCCACTCTACATCCTCTTCTTGGCTAGCTCCTTTTTTTCTTCCAAGTCTTTTACAAATTCCTTTTCTCCATTGCTGTGACCAGTCCTGTGCTGGCCAGAAGAGGGAGGGAGGGAAGGAGCAAGGGAGCGAGGGAGGAAGAGAGAGAGAATGTTGCAGATGGGACTCACGTATCTGGATGACGCTGGCCCAAATTCAGTTTGAGAGCAGCCTGGCCTGTAAGGCTTGGATCCCTTGAGGACAGGTGTGTTCTCACATGGCAGCAGTGATGGCAGGCCACTCGCCTGCCTTCCCTGGAGACTGAGAATGGGCCTCAGCATCATGGCACTCTTGCTGGCTTTGTTTTCCTTACATCCCTATATCTTCTGTTCTCTTCAGCCTGGCTACTCTCATTATGTGACCCATCTTAGCTTTGGGTTATTATAATGAAATACCTGGGCAAGCTAAATTATCAGCAATGAAGGTATATTTTGAGTCCCAGTTCTGGTGGTGCACAGACAAGTTTGGGTAGATTTCATTGCTTCATTCTTTGGAAGCAAATATATATATATATGATATATTTATCAGAAAGACCAAGTTACAGAGTCAGAGACTGAGGGGTGGAGTGAGGGAGGTTATCCAATTGCTGGTTCACTCCCTGAATGACTACGACAGCCGGGATTGGGCCATACCAAAGCCAGGAGTCAAGGTTATGGATGTCGGGGTCAAAGCACTTGAGCCATCCTGCACTGCTTGCCCAGGAGCCTTAGCAGGCAGATGAATTGGGAATAGAGCCAGTCAGGACTCAAGCCTGTGCTAATAGGGGAGGCTAGCAGTATAGGTTGTGCTTAACCCACCATGCCAAAAATGAAGAGGATAACCTTGATAGCAGTGTCCCCAGGCAACACACAGCATCCATGACAAGACACAGGAGATGCAGGTGTGCGAGGGAACTTCACAACGTGTGTGCATTTACAGATATATTTATAAGGTCTTATTTATCTATTTGAAAGGAAGAGTTACAGAGAGTGGGAGAGATAGGGAGAGATCTGTTATCTGTGGATTCCCCAAAAAAGTTGCAATGGCTGGATGCAGCTGAAATCCAGAACCAGGAGCATTTTCTGGGACTCCCATGTGTTTAGCAGCGGCCTCAACACTTGGGCCCTCTTTATTACTTTTCCCAGGCCACAACAGGAAGATAGATTAAATAAAACAGTCAGAACATGAACTTGCACCACATAGGATGCCATCACCATGGAGGGCAGCTGTATTCACTATACCATAGTGCAGTCCCAGAAATGTGTATTATAAAGTCCTATGCAGAGATTCCAGAATTTTGGTCTAAATCAAAACTTATCTTCTAATTGCATTTTCTACTAATTTTTAATTTTTTAAAGATGTTTTCATTTGAAAGAGTTGCACCAAGGAAGGGAGAGACAGAGAAAAGTCTTCCATCTTCTGGTTTATTCCACAGATGACCACAACAGCCAAGACTGGGCCAGGCTACAGCCAGGAACCAGGAGCCAGGGGCTTTATCTGGATCTCCCCTGTGGATGCAGGGGTCCAAGCACATAGGCCACCTTCATTGCTTTTCCCATGCCATTAGCAAGGAGCTGGATATCAAGCTAGTTCCCATTTGGGATGCCAGTAATGCAGGCGGCAACATTACCTGCCAGGTTAAAGTCCGTATTGGCTGTTGTCCATCCACTAGCTTTTTAAGGCTGCATCAGTTATCTTATAATGCCACCAGGATTCAGTCATGGGGTTCCCCTTAATAACTTTTTAAATCAAACTTATTTATTATTCCATGATACAGTTATGTAGGCTCTGGGATTCCTGCCCCCCCCCCCACCGACTAATTCCTCCATGTCATTGCAATAGTGTAGTCCTTCATAGTCAATCATAAATCCATCATTCTGCTAAGTGTATCCTGACATTGTAGGCATGGACACTGACAGACAGTCCAGCATCCTCTTAATAACTTAATCAAATGTGATCATTTCCCAAAGGCTCACCTCTAAGGATTATAATATATGACTTTCTAGCCTGTTAGTGCCGCAACGTAAGGCCTTCAGGAATAAATTTTTTGCGTGAGTTTTGGAAGTAGTTGCTTCTAGCATAACACTGCCTTCATGAGAAACATTGGTTTTCTCTGTGTGTGTGACAAGATGGTGGTGGTTGTGTCCATGAGCGTCTCAGCCCCATATCTGGGGCAGCTTCAGACCCTCCTGGTTGAGTACAATATCTCCACCTGGGAAATCCACCATCCTCACAGAGCATCAGACACCATAGCACCCACCATGCATCTCGCTTCTCTTTTGTTTATATTATGCATACTATAAGCAGATTTGCACAGATGAAGTGTGGAGCCTGCTCAGTGGCACAGACCTATTCCTGCCTAGATGCTTGACCCCAAGGTTTTCTGAGAGCTCAGGCACATGTGGAGGATATTCTGATAGGCAGAGAAGGCATCCGTGTTTGGGGCAGACCCACCTAGATTTGAACTGAGGAGTGTGGCTGTCGCAAGCTAGGAGACCAGCGCATAAAAAGATTAGCAGGTGTGAGGGAGCCCTGCGTGCTCAGAAAAGGACATAGGCTTCTGGAAGGTTCCCAGGAACCAGAGGAATTTAAGGAGTTCAGACTGCATAGTGGCTGATCATTCCTAGCCATGGGCTTCTTGGAACCCTTGCATTCTTGCAGCAACATAGCTCTGTGGTGAAGGTCTGTGGGAAACACCCAATTTCACTATTGCATTTGTGTGTCACAGAGCAATAGGGCATTATTGGGAAAGTGGAGGCTCTGAGGAGTCTCACACAGCCTGCTTCATTCAGTTGTACTCAAGTGTACTTCACCGTGGGTTGTTTTGACCTCCTAGCCCTGTACAGGACAGTGGGGACATAACTGATAGGGACTGGATGCTGCTGAAAGGAACAGGGAAGAGACCAAGTCCCCTCTTTTACATCCTTGACTGTTTCATTAGCCAGCATATCTCTCTCCGAACCACAATGGTGGACATTTCCACATCATCTCCCAATACCAGCATTCCATCTGGTGGGTTGCTTTTGTGTCTTTTCCAGTCTACCCCAACGTGTTCTCTAAACCTTGAAGAAGTCACTGGAGTGGTGCTTCTCAGAAGTTAGAGCCATTCACAGCCCAAAAGTGTTTCTCAGCCATCAGGGGATAATAACCCAAGGAGTGTACCCCATCTTTCAAATGGATGGGTTTTGTGAGGTGTTCTGCCTGCAGCTCAAATGACAGCCGCGACCTTGACATCAGCCCTTTTCTTGTTCTCCATATTTTCTGGGGGATATCCTGATTCCCTCTGTGTCTGGGGGAATCCCAGAAGCCATGGAGAATCACTTTTCTGGGATCTAGAACCAGCATTGCAGTTTTCAGCCTCACATTCCATCCCAACTCTCAGCCTCTTCCAACTTGTTGTGTTGGGAAGACACTTATACTCAGAGCTTTACTTCATCTGTCATAACAAAAGAATCCTACTTGTGACATGTGGGATGTCAAAATCCAGTGCAACAATGCCTAGATTGGCTGCTGCTTGGCACCTGTCTGTCCACTGCAGGTGGCCCTGTGATGATACCATTGCCTTCTCCTGACCTCTTCCCTCTCCTCTGCTGCTCTCTCTGTGTCCTTTCCCAGACATCTTTGTGCTGATTGCTTCTGTGCCGGTGGTTGCAGTGGGAAACCAGGGCAATGTCTTGGCCACGTCCCTGCGAAGCTTGCGTTTCCTGCAGATCCTGCGCATGCTGCGGATGGACCGGAGGGGCGGCACCTGGAAGCTCCTGGGCTCAGCCATCTGCGCACACAGTAAAGTGAGTGTCACCTGTGGGCTTCTCAACCACCCATGCCCTTCCATGGCACACCCTACCACGCACATCAGAAGGAATCCATTCTTCTGCCCCTAGTCATGACAGAAAACCGGGAGAGGAAGCAGTGCCTTAACAGGTGTAGAATCAGGGAGAGCTGAGCTTTGGTCTCAGCTCCACTGTTTGCTCTCCTTTTGCCAAGTCACTCAACCCTCTTTTGACTTCAGCTTCCTTGCTTTTTACTTCTGAAATTGTGTTATCAACACCTATTCCTCCACATAGCCAAGAGAACAAAGTGACCTCATGCAAGGCACTGTGCAGTGGGAGGGAATAATACAGACCTTTTGAATCCAAGCTCTACCAATGTAACTAAGGAAACTCATTGTAACTCCTGTAGGTCTTGGTTCCTGCATTTCTGAAGTGAGAATAAAAAGGGTTACTTTGAGGGTAAGCTGGATTGAGACATGAAGAGCCCGTAGAGTACACCCAGCTTGTAGAAATCATTTGGTTACTTATGTGAAGCCCAGAGAGCGGCACTTACGAGCTAATGCTTCATCCAGACCAGCTACCTCCATGAGTCAAGCATCACTTACCCCATTACCCTGACATGAAAGCACTCACTTAAAAGAGGAGGTGTCCCGCCCAAGTTCACAAACTGTGAGGTGGCCCCTTGTTTAGTGGTTGGCTGTTGACTTCAGCAGTGTTCACCTCTCCAAGTAATGCCTGGAACTAGGATGGGGGGACTCAGTTAAGCCCCCTTCAAGAGTCCCATGTGGTTGTGCAGATATAGGGTTCAAATAGCTGGAATCCAAGGTTATTGCACAATGAGGGATTGTGTTACAGGCACAGAGTAAAGGCGACCTTCCTCTCACAGGAATATGTCCTTGTGCCAGCTTTGGTGGACAACATGGATTGCTGTTGGTGCCCTGTCCAGTTCTCTTTTCCTGGGAACCCTGTGGCCACTTCCTCAACAGTCATTTGCAGATAAACCACATGTGCTTGAATCACTGTCTTGATCTGGGCGTCTGGGAAGCAGTACTGAGGCAGTGAGCCTGGGCAGTTTAACATTAAGGAGTTTAAGCATTTTCCTACCTAGTGTTGCTATGACCACAAACTCTTCCACTGGAAAGCTCCTGAATACAAGCATACAACTCCTAGCTTCTACATCCCGAGTTAACATTCAGATACACGGGGGGTGGTTTCCTGTGCGATGACATGGTATAGTGACATTCAGTGAGCTTCAGAGTCAGACAGTAAGTGACAGGGTTCAAAATGTACTTGACGTGCTTTGCAGCTGGAAGACCAGGATGTCTCTGTATTTGTGAGCTTCCCCAATGGTAAAAGGAGAGTCTTCTGACTGCATTTAAGGGCATAGTGGCCCGTAGGTACTTATTAACAGTATGTTTATCATTCTGACCATTCTCTTCACAAATCATGCAAATGAATGTATAAATTAAGTGGAATAAAATCACAAAATACCAAGGAATTCTTATTACCTGTCTGCACCACCTCTTTCTGCAGAATTCACACAATCGAGGCTTTACCGAATTCCATCTTCCTTCTAACCCTTTAGTTTCTCTCTATCACAGGACACTTTACAGCTCCCCTTAGGTAAAATATGACCTTGTTGTTAATAGAGCTGAGCTGACTCATAGCACAGGTTTTCCTTCCTACCACAACAGACCCCTGCACCTGCTGCCTTTTTTTTAAAAACAATGTGCTGATCAGCATGTGCTGGTTTTCTGTGCAGTAATTCCTCAGGGAAGCTGGTCTCTCATGCAGCAGGCTGGTAACCAAGACAGGGACTGCTCCCCAGAGCTGGAAACAGCTCTAGACAGCTCTTGCTTAACTCCAGGGTCTGTATTGCGAGTGCCCATCAAGTCCTCACAGCTCTCTGGAGCTCAGAAGAACTATTTCCCCTGAGAGGGTCACCATGGCATTGTGGTGAGCAGGCATGTACCAGTTCATATCTTCCTTTCTGCATTATGTTCTGGACTGAGCCCTATATTCACTTCCTTCAGGCATCAGAGGTGGAAAATGAGAGGTCTGTGACCTACGGGGACAGACACTGAAAGCTTCTGCTGCTGCTCATTAGGGTGGACCCAGCTCTGCTCCAAGAATGAGGAAGCTGTGCCACTCAGCACAAAACACTGAGGTCTCCCACAGAGAGTGTCTGATGTGTGCTCGCTGAGCCATGTCTGTCTTGAAGATGAGGCCTTGAGTCATCGAGGCAGGGCAGAAGGGCCCGGCCCATCCTGCAGAAGGGATTTAAAGCACAAGAAGGGAGTTGCTCCCATCATTCCACATACTACCTTGGCTCCCAACCCCTTAGGCATAGCTTCACATGTGGAAGACTCAGTGGACATTGAAGTATCACTGTGGTTCTGGGATGCACTTGTGGGCAGAAGACAGATACATCCAGGATTGCCTTGGATTTCCTTTCAGAAGGCTGCAGAGCACAGAACTGGGGCCTATTTTTTCATTCCTCATTGGTGATTGTTTCAAGTTCTCTTATTAATCCAACACAGCCAGTTTTCCTGTGCACACATCAATACCGAGAGGTTTCCTGGGGTCACAGCCAGATGAGGTTTCTGATTCTCACTTGGAGACCACAGGGGGTGAAGAAGTATTTAAGCACTGAGACCACACTCCACAAGGCAAGAAGCCCATGCTCAGCCAGCCCCTGGGGAAGGACTATCCTGTTCCTATCCATTCCTCTCAGACTCCCTGCTTGTCTGCCCCCATCCCCCAATCCCTGCCACGGAGAATGGCTGGCCAGTTTGCCCATGCTGACTGAGCTACCTTCACTCTGTGCTGTGACCAGGTGCACCTGAGCACAATGATGTCTCAGAGAGCTGGACTAGCAGGAAAAGAGTGAAGTTCTAAAGGTTCTACAGGTGAACTCCATCCTGGGAAGATAAATCCTGCAAAGTCTGAAGAGAACATTCTGTGGTCTTATGAAGAGAGGGTCCCATCAAGAGAAAGTAGTTCAGGCCACAGGATCCACATGGACCCTCGCACGGAGGGAGACAAGAAGCAACCGACTGGTTCAGAAAGCATGTGGACTTGAGCAACTGAGTTATCTGTGATGACTCTGCAAGAAGAGCCACTCTTATCCCTAGACTGTGGTCTAGAAACTTGACCATCTTTGCACCCAACCTACCATTCTTGCCCTTGACACTGACGTTAAAGAAAAGTGAAGGGCATTAAAGATGAAAGGAACATTAGAAATTTCCTCTATCAGGATGGCAAAACTTCAGTGATAGGCTGATCTAGGCTTTCTCTCTGTACCATTCTTACTAGTTGGTACCATTTTTTAAACCAACTTCCTGGGGCAGCAGTTGTGACACAGTAGGCAAAACTAGTACCTGCAGTGCTGATCTCCCAGCATTGTGCCGATTTGAGTCCCAGCTGTATTGCTTCAGATTTGGCTCCCTGATACTGTGCTGGGAAAGCAGCCTAAGATGGACCAAGGGTTTGGATCCCTTCCTGCATCTACATGGAAGACCCAGGATGGAATCCTAGGCTCCCGGCTTCAGCTAGGCCCAGTCCCATCCATTGCAACCATTTGCGGTATGAACAAGCGGATTGGAGCTCACTCTCTCCCCTTTCTATTTCTTCCTCTCTTTATGATTCTTTCAAATAAATCAACAAATCCTTAAGAAAAAGTAAATTCCACTGTTACTTGGTGGCATGTCCTATTGTGTAACCTAATACCTTTGAAATCATAGGCTTGGTGTTAAGCTTATTTCAGCCATGTTCCAAGTTGGCATGTGACTGTGCAACAGACACTATTTAACTGCCACCCCCTGATGTGTATGACACTTTCAGGAACTCTGAAGTGTGGTCTCTTCATTTCCCAACTGGGAACGTGAGGCTGGGCCTCCTGGGTGGGGAAGCCGAGGAGGTAGATCACATAGGAAATTGATGACATAGCTAGATCGTTGCCCACAGCTCTGCTTTGTGCCATGCCCGCTCTCCAATGCCGTTTATTTCCTGTAGCACAGAGCTTTATTCTTGCTCTGCGTAGCCCAGTGTGCAGTTGACTCCCTGAGGCATTGTCCTGGAACCTCCTGAGGTCACAGGGAGCCAGAAAGCCCCCTCCTCTCCTCAAGCAACTCACTTTCTGGGTTAATTATCATTATAGACAATAACTCTCTTGCAGATCCCATTTGACAGTGCTGGGGATGAGGTTCAGAGGAGGGGGTTCATGGTCTCCTGGAACAGAGCTGGCGAACCTGCCTGCAAACTTTACCCCATGAAATGCCAACCATCCTACCCATTTCCTCTTTCAGGAACTCATCACTGCCTGGTACATCGGCTTCCTAACACTCATCCTTTCTTCGTTTCTTGTCTACCTGGTGGAGAAGGATGTGCCCGAAGTGGATGCCCAGGGAAAGGAGATGAAAGAGGAGTTTGAGACCTATGCTGATGCCCTGTGGTGGGGGCTGGTGAGTCTCCCTCCCCTCTCCACCCGACACCAGCCCTGTGGGGACTGACAGTACAGAGACATGGCCTGGGCACCCTTCACTCAGACTGAGGAGCCAGCCGCTGCCTTCTCTGAATGTGTCCTGATGACTGGAGACACTCCTCACAGGAAGGGCTGTTGAAATGGAATTTTCCATGGTACTTTCAGGAAGTCAGGACTTAGGACATGCCTTTGCTCGACGTTGCTTGGGATGCTGCCATCCCCTGTCAAAGTGCCTAGCTTTGATTCCCAGCTCCACTCCCGGATTTCAACTTCTTGCTGATGCCTTACCCTAGGAGGCAGCAGATATGGCTTCAGTGATCACAGCAGACCCGGGTTACATTTCTCACTCCTGAACATCTGGTGCATGAACTCACAGATGGAAGTTTTCTCTCCCTCTCTTTCCTTCTACCTCTCACATATATAAAAATGTTAAAATCATTTTTTTTTTACCAAGGAAGTCAGGCCTTACAATTTTCTGTGTGCTCCTCAGGGGATCTTGGCTGTTAGCAATGCCATGCAGGGGCCAGCAGACATCATGGCAGGTACATGTGAATGCACAAAGATATCGTGCGGGTGTACACAGGTGTACACAGATTTGAAGGCCCACATAGAAGTGGAGCTCAACAAGGGCACACTGTGCCCAAACAGCAGTTACCAAGTGCTTCTGTTTCCAGAGAATCACTGTGGGCACTCTACATGTGTATACTTTAAACTCAGCCCTGCCATTAGCTGCTTTGAAAAATGTGGAAACTGAGGCATGAAGAAATTGACTAATTCCAAGATTCTCAGTCGCTTCTTATTTGGCTCGTGATTTGAAGATCAGTCGGTCCCCAAGGGCTGTATGGGGAACTACTCACTCGGGTAACCTGGCTTCCATGTGCTGCTACACCTGTAAAGTGTGCATTGACAATATAAGCTGGTAAACACACAGGTATACCATTTACCAGAATAAGCACACATAATGTTAGCCCTGCACATGGATCCACAGCACATCCAAATCCACAGGCACATTCACTCAAGAAGGTAGCTGTACACAAAATCACATATTCACAAATAGACACACGGATGCACATGTACACACACCTACATTGTGTGTAATGACTGAGATATCAGTTGACTGATTCGTTAGAGGTAGGGAGGCCTTAGCTCCCTAACAGGCTGCAGTGTGAAGTCAGTCCCACAAGTTGCTCGGGTGTTTTGTGCCCTGTCTGTCCCGGGGCCCTGGTGAGAATAGGTCCAGAAGCCTCATGATGGAGCTCACACGTGGTAGCATGGAGTTCCCTCTTCCTGAGGTGTTGGTCTTTTCCTGTGCAGATCACGCTGGCCACCATTGGCTATGGAGACAAGACTCCAAAGACGTGGGAAGGCCGTCTGATTGCTGCCACCTTCTCCTTAATTGGCGTCTCCTTTTTTGCCCTTCCAGCAGTAAGTAACATCCACGTTTCCCCCCTGGGCAGACAGGCAAGACCTGTCCCCTTTTGTCCCAGCTGCTCCCTCCAGCCTGCTCTTCATGCTTTCACCCCATAAATCCCACCCTGCCTACTCACCAGCCGTCCCCTGAAGCCGTGTCAGGATGGTTCAGGCCAGCCCTTCCTTTGCTTTCTAGGTTGTCCTCTGTGGCTGTGCCTGTGGCTCCCTCCTCTGGCTGTAGCTTTGTAAAGGCATTTAGGGCTTGTACTGGATTACACATTTCTCTCTCTGTCTCTCCTCCAGGGGGCTGGGATGATGTCTGTTTTTTCTGCCTTGTTTTTTTTTTTAAAATGCTTCGAATATCACTTAATAGTTGTACATATTTATGGGGCACATTGTAAATCATACAAGGCGTACCAATCAAATCTGCATTGCTTACTACCTTCCAGTTCATTAAACACGCAGTATGTTTTTGTGAACTGTAGCTACTCCTCTGTCCTGTACGATACTAGAACTTTCCCCTTCTAACTGAATTTTGGGACTTATTATTCAACACCCCCACCTCTCCATCTTCCCCTTCTCCCACTGTTCCCAGCCCCTAGTAATCAGTACTGTACATTCGGAAGTTTTTAGCTTCTACCTGTGTGATATGTCTCTGGATTACCCAACACCACGTTCTCCAGTTCCAACCTTTTTGCCACAAGTGAAGAATTTCACCCATGATTTCCCAGCACTGACCACAGCACAAGGCTCTTCTTTGCCCTATCACTCATGGGTTTATGTAAAAATTGCACTTACCCAAAGGAACTTTTAGAAGATTTAATGAAACAACCTCCCCAAAGCCCGCTACTACAGATGTCTAGTAGTAACAGTAAACCTATGGCATTTATTGACTTGCTCTGTGCCTTTTACCTATGTTGCCTCATTTAATCTTCATGATGACACTAGTTGGCTGCTGTACTTAGTTTGTTTTCCAGATGAGTAGACTAAGACTTAATTGGGTTTGTAACTTTCCCAGTCACAAGGCTCTGTGGCTGTGGAGCCAGGGATCTGTCAGGCTCTGAAGACTAGCCCTGGGCGTGAAGCTGGCAAAAGGTCTTTGAAAACCATCCCTCTCCGCTCCCTGCATCTCCCATTCTTCCATGGCGATGTTCTTTCTCCACTGGCAGCCTTGCCTTGGTTTCTTGTTGTTCTGATCTTTTGGGCCATGGGCAGATGATCTTCCTTCCTGGTTTTTGTGTTTTTTTTGTCTGTTTGTGTGTTTGTTTTTTTACCAGTGAAGCAGATGAGGAATGTAGAGGTGCCTCAGCTCTCAATCACTCAGCTCTCATTCGTATTGAAAACTGTGGGTTTCTATCTGTGTGCAAAGCAGACATCAAAACCATCACAAGTCAGGGAAGACTCTGACTTCAGTTGACGCCTCCAATGACAGTTCAAGGAGTTAAAGTACTTTTCAAATCCATTTTGCATTTGCAAGCATCTGTTCAGTTTCATCCCTCACTAGGTAGTTCCTGTGTTAGCTTATTTTTGTCTTAACAGAAGTAGGAGTCAGGTCTTAGGGCCTCACTGCCCCATGGCAGGAAGGAGAGGGAGTCTGGATAACAGGCCCACCCTCGGTCGTATAGCTAAACATGGCATTATGTTTGGAACCAGCCTTGCTAAGTTGAAACCTTGTTTGCCTTAGTCAAATACACTGTTCCCTTTTCCCTACTCTGTGCAGTGCCCTTGCTGGGCTACACAGCATGCTGATCCAGCTGTTCGTGCACGAGGAGAACCAAGGGAGCACACTGGGACTGACCACTGGCTTAACTTCTCCTTCCAGGGCATCCTGGGCTCAGGGCTGGCTCTCAAGGTACAGGAGCAGCATCGTCAGAAACACTTTGAGAAAAGGAGGAAGCCAGCAGCTGAGCTCATCCAGGTCTGTGTGCCGGGAACGGACTGAAGTGTGTGTGTGTGTCAGGGTGGGGAGAATCCACTCATATATATATGCCCCCAGAGAAAGAAGACACACCGCACTCAAGACATGAACAGGACCAGGATGCTGTGTGTTCATTCACTCCCGGGCAGGAAAGCAACAGGTCGTCTTGCTCATGCCCACTTGTAGGTGAATGGCCATGGTCATTACCATCATGATCTGTATACCTCCTCTCTGTGTGAACTAAGAATGACAGTTCTACCCAATTCCCATGCAACTTCTAAGCCAAACAAGAAATAGACAATTGATGGGGTCAACCTATTAGCTTGTTTACTGATGATGTTAGTAGCGAATCTGACTCAGTCTTGGGATTGCACAAGGCTTCCTTCTACTGGTTTTCATACAAGACTTGACTTCAGGGACACTTGCATTCCAGGGGCTTATATATTTGGGAGCAAGAACTGGCTCCCTCACAATCTGCTAGGATAGAGAGACCTAAGAAAAGGCAGAAGAGCTTGCTTTACATGTGCAAAATAAACAATGAACCACCTCACCCATTTGTCATGCCCAGTAAACAACCATGAGCCAGGAGAAGTTGGATACCTACCAACTTTCCAGCTCTTCCTACTGCCCTGGTTCTGGGTGAGGGGGTGGGGATTACAGTGAGAGATGGTAAGGGCAGAAGTGTACTCTTATACTTCAAAGGAAGGTTCTGCTTCATGACCTATGGCCGTTGGGAGTTGCAAACTTGGCCAGTCATACAGTAGTGTCCCAGCCATGGCTACCGCAATTCTCAGGAGATGGGCACACACCTGTGAACTTGCTTCTAGTTGTAACAAGTGTTCCTGTGGGACTGTTGTGTCTACAATAGGACATTGTGTGATGTCATCTTATATCATGTGATTTCTCTGTCAATTCCCCTCTCTAAGTATCTGCCCCATTATTTTGGCAAGCTAGAAAATACCAGAGCATTCCATGATTTCTAGAAAATCTTAGTACCCAGATTTTCACTGGACTCTTGTCTCCTACCCAGGAGTGGCACAAAAAAAAATCCTACTTGTTTTCTTATCTATCTGTTAGAACTGAGAGGTCTCAGCGAACCCTCTATAAAGAGTGGCCCCTATTTCCTTCAGGGATTCTGTACCTTCTGTGCTTCCTCTAACATATCTGTTATAGGAGTAAGATGGTCAGATGTTTATTTTTCTAAAGGGAATTACTGAATCCAGGAATGTTGTGGCTTATAGGATGCTCAAATTCTTAAATCAGGAACCTACAAATTGCTTCAATGCCATGGGATTTTATCTGTGTCTGTGTGTGTATATATATATACACAGGATGATGCAATCAAGCATGTTGAGCACCCACACAAAACAAGGATGCAGATCCTCAGTCCAGGCGCTAACAACTCCACATCCAGAGACAAGTTCAGCGCCCAAGCCATTTTCAGCTACCATATATAAATTTATATATATATATATATATATATATATATATATATATAAATTGCTTCAATGCCATGGGATTTTATCTGTGTCTGTGTGTAAATATATATATATATATATATATTTGTGGGAACATGCCAGAAGACACTGGATCACCACTGTCATCCCACTCTTTCTCAGGCTGCATGGAGATATTATGCTACCAACCCCAACAGGATGGACCTGGTGGCTACATGGAGGTTCTATGAATCCGTTGTCTCTTTCCCATTCTTCAGGTAAGTGACAACTCTAGAATGTTCAGACTCTGGGTCACCATCCTTTTGCGTTGATCACTGGACATTTTTCTTGGCAGTGGCTTCCTTTGGAGGCTGCCCATTAAAATAACCTAAGAGCTAAAGGGATCTTAGTGTATAAGCTGTATTACAGCGAGATCAAGTCAGAACCCCTACACCTGGGCCCAGGCAACACAAATTTTTTTTATAAAGATTATTGACTTGAAATGCTGAGCAACATGAACAAGAGAGAGAACCACAGAAAGAGAGAGAAATCTCTGTTACTATTGATTTTACAAATGGCCTCAGCAGCCAGGATTACACCAAGTTGAAGCCTGGAACCACAGCCAGGTCTCTCACATGTATGGCAGGAGTCCAGTTGCTTGAGCCATCACCCACTGCCTACTCCGGTGCATTTGCAGGGAACTGAATTACAAATGGGAGAGCCAGGACTCTAACCAGTAGTAATTTGGGATGATGGAATTGCAAGTGGTGGTTTTACCTGATTCATACAACACTGGTCCCAGTAGCAGTAATTTGAATCCCCCTCCCAATACAATGCCTGGTGTCACCAGCCAGGGACAGCCTGTTGAACAGTGTGGAAATGAATGACTGATAGGAAAGGTCTCCTTATTTTAGGATGAGAACCAGGGTGCTGAGGATTAGTTAGCTGTCCTGGCATGGCATTGTGAATCAGAAGTGCTGTTTCATGGTCTCAGAGGTAGGATATTGAATTAAAACCTCAAAGGAAAATAGGAATCTCTTTCCCATGGACAGCATGTGGAAAAGAAAGAAGGGAAATTATTTTTGTTAAATATTCAGTGTGTTTCAGGCTTCAAGTTCCTGTTTCTGTAGGGGTACCATGGGAGAGAAAACAGAAATGTTCAAAAGCTAAGATGAGTTAGATTCAAGGGGAACTGTTGACATGCAGAACCAGGGTCAAGCTTCAGCAGTCTGGGTGGAGGTTTGGAGGGAAAGGCATCTTGAAGGGAAGTCCCATGATTCTGACACAGTGGCCCGCAGTGCACCTGAGCCTGAGTGGGAGAGGCATTCCCAGCTTCCCGTGCAGATGCATGAGCTGAAGCTTTGAGATTCTGAACACTTCTCCCGGAGTCAGCTGAGGTCTGCAACTCCTCTGGTCTTTTGCAGGTCTTGGGTTTCCAGTATACACTGACCGTCAGGTTTTAGGTACTGTGGTAGTGATCCTGTGCTCTAATTTCTTATGTTTGTGGCCAAAAATTCTGGACTTCTACAGCATTAGCTTGGAAAGAAAAAGAGAGACACAATTAGCTTTGCACTGAAGCTGGAACCAGCTCAGAAGCATATCTCCGATGTGTACCTGTCATGAATGTGACCCAGTACTGGAGGGTGGCTTCTTCCATTCTAGCCTCTGCTGGACCTGTGCCCAGTCTGAGCTCTGCCTCAGTTTATGTCTTCACCCTCAACATTGGTTTAGGGTAGGGAAATAAGGAAATGCAAGATATTTGAGTTCCATTGGATCATTTCCCTGCAAAAACCCTCCCGGTGGGTGACCATGGCCAAGAAGAAAATCAGAGATGTAACCTAAACCTCAGTTTAAGGGCCCTGTAAGATCAGCTCCTTCTGACTGCTACACACACACACACACACACACACACACACACACACACACACACACACACACACACACACACACACACACACACACACACACACACACACACACACACACACACACACACACACACACACACACACACACACACACACACACACACACACACACACACACACACACACACACACACCCGCCCCGCCCCACCTCACCCAACCTCTCCACATCCTACCTGCTTTCTCCACTCAGGAGATTCTAGTAACAGGTACTACTTTATATTCAGGTAATTGCGTTCATCTGGGTTGTTTGTTTGAGCTCTTTGTATACACTAAACACTGAGTCAAACCAGGAAGGGACAAAGGAGACCTAAAAAACTTGGATTCTTAAAGCAATGAGAAGCCAAGTGAACCAGGGAACAACATGATCAGATCTGTGTCTCATGAAGAGGACAACAAGGAGTGGTAGAGCAAGTCAGACCCAAGATGCAAGGATGTCAGCTAGCACACAGTGGCAGAGTGCAGGGATAAGGATAAGCTCCCAGAGCAAGGCAGAATCAGCAAGAAGAGACAGTAAAGGGAGAAGTTCAATGACCAGAAGCTTGATAAGCCAGTAACTTTTGGAGGAGATAGATGAGAGAAACCAAAGCTTTAGTAAATAAATTCATGATAAAATGTAGGTTGATTTGCCTACTCAGAAGATGATATACATGGTTCATTCTGGTTCTCAAATTCCAGCATCACTTAACCGTTTATAGTTTTAGATAACATAGTCTTCTTAGAATGGGCAGGTAGCTTCCTCTCAAGAGAGTGACCTTGAATGTAAAAACAAGAACGTGTGCAAACACAGTGATTGCAGAACCAAGATGAGTTTTGTTTGCTGTGCATCCCAGGGTCTTGGCAATGAGCCCATTCTTTTGAGCTGATTTATTATAAATAGGCATTGTCCTAGCTGTCAGAGTCTTGGAGGAGTACATTGTGCTGCAGACAGCTGCTGTGATATGGGAATGGCTTTTAAACTAAGAGGGAACATTTCCTTCTTCCTTTCATTTTCAAGGACAAAATAGAAAGTCACTTGAGAAATTCTTTTAGAAACCTTTATGAAACAAGGCAGTCCTTTGGGAGAGGAATGTCCCGAGTTCCAACCCACCCATATACTAATGACCCCAAATGTGTGTCCTCAATTGTCCTCTAAAATTTTTACCTGCCAGTTTGTTTTTAAATAATGGCTGTATTCAGATATATTTCACAACCAATAAGAGAATTTTATGAATCATAAAAGATACATCTTCCAGTGTTAATGATTTGTTGGTTTTGAGTCTATTGACAAATTTTATCATCAATTATCAGTCTAATTTCAGAAAAAAAAAAAGGCATTGCTCCAGAAGGAGGCCATTCACTTAGGAGCAGTTACTCCTGGCTTTGTCTTCCGTGGCCCTTGCAACCACTCATGTAATTTTGGTTGTTCATGTGCCTATCATAAATATTTCGCACAATAACAAAATCATGTAATTATTGCATTTGTGTATGCTTAGTATTTTCATATTTCACTCATGTAGATCATTGTACCAGAACATTATTCCTTTTCATGATACAAAAACATCCCATTATATAGACCCTAGCTCATGTCTGTTCATGAGCTAAGGGACGACTGGGTTGTTTCTGTCTTTTGGTTATCGCGACTGCTGCTGCTGTCAACATGTTCTGTGGACACGTTTCATACGGCCGTGATGTCTACCCAGCATTTGAATTGTTGACTCTCTATTTTGCCTTTAGAAGATGTACTGCTTGGTTGCTTAAATGTAACCATGGAACTCAGTTGAGCTTGATCCTTTTTGCAGTGTAAGCTGGATAGATGGTGGCCACTGCCCACTTGTTATTGAGCATTTGATTATTCCTATGAAATAGAGCAACTCTGGTTTAATTTTAATTTTAGTAGCCATATTTAAGAATAGTCTTTGTGGTACAGAGGGTTGAGCCAACACTTAGGATGCCTAAATCCTGTATCAGAGTACCTTGGATCCAATTCTGCCTCTGCTTGCTTTCTGTTTTCCTGCTAATGCATATTCTTGCAGGTAGCAGATGATAACTCAGGGTCTTTGGTTCTAGCCTCTTACACATTGAGTGGCTGGCTCCCAACTTCTTCTGGCCCAGTCCTGGTTGTCGGCGGGCATTTTGTCAGTGACTAGCAGCACTCATGTCCACTCTTTTATATTCTTCCCCCTCATAAATAAAAAACTGTATAATCTATATAGCTATATGTGACTAATGACTGCAACATAGTGCTGGAATTATTAAATAATTGGAACTGAAATGGAGGTAAGACAGGCTCAAGGCATGGAATTTACTTGTCCAAGGGCAGTTATAGTTCTGGGTAACCAGAACTTATTCCTTCTGTGAGCAGGGTCAGATGCATAGAGTTGGAGGGAAAGAACTATACTCATAATAATTCTATATGACAAAATAACATTGGATCTGTTTTCCTAAGTGTTATTCCATATTTAGACAAGATCAGGCACATTCAGGGTGGTATGGCCATAGACATTATTCCATATTTAGATGGTAAATACTAGTAACTCAAATTTTCATAGCCCAATTTAAATGTATATGTATACATATGTGTGTGTATTTGAAAGAGTTAGAGAAGGAAAGGCAGAGATCTCCCATCTACTCATTCACTTCCCAGCAGGCCACAATGGCCATGGCTGAGCGACGCCTGAGTCAGGAGTCAGGAGCTTCTTCGATGTTTCTTGTGTGGGTTGCAGGGGACCAAACCATTGGACCTTCTCCTACTCCTTTTCCAAGGTAATTGACAATGAGCTGCATTGGAAGTTGAGCAGCCAGGGTTTGAACTGGCACGCGTATGGGATGCTGACATCACAGGTGGCACCTTTACCTGCTGTGTCACAGTGCTGATCCCTTATTACCCCATTTTACAGGTGAAGAATCAGAATGCCGTTGATTAATTAGTCTTGGCTAATATTATCTCCCTAGCAAATGAAGGAGCAAAGATTGGAACCCAGGCAGTCTGCCAGTACATATTCTATTACATTTCTAGGAAGAAAATATTATTTGGGGAAAAATTCAGTAAACTAAGATGAGACAAAGATAATTGGATATTAATACCTATTTCTGAAGATTGGTACTGTGAGGTCAAATTAAACAAAGTGTGTGAAAGTGTTTTATTACTTGGCCCATAGCGAGTGTTCAGTTTGTGCTGGCTGAATCTAGGCTGGGAGAAGTATCCACATGACAGCATAGAGAGATGAAGGGAAAAGGAATATATTGAATTCCTAAATTATAGTCCTGGGAAACCACTGTTAGTGACCACAGAACTAGAACACTGTCCAGATTGTGGTTAAAAGCCTCTTATTCATTCATTGTCTTCATCTGGAAAACTATTTACTGTGTTTATTAGATTTTGTGCTGGGTCTCTAACAGTGAATGTGTCAGGGTCAGCTGCCCCAGTTTGAGGAACAAAAGAGGGATGTGCCCTGTGGACATTATTACTTGGAGTCTGTCAGGACTTTGCCTAGAGTAATCTCAGTGGAGCATGGGGCATAAAAGCCAGACACGTGCAATTAAGCAAGAAGAGGAAATGAGCAAGAGAGATGGCAAGCTCACATGGCAGCTAGTGTGGCTTATGGTGCCAAGCATTCTTTCTTTGGTGGGGAAGCCAGCAGCAAAGGGCAAACGTAAAGGCAGTGGTAGAGGGGAGGCACTAGAAGAGATCATGGGACCCTGAACAGGTCTCAACTGGCCTTTGTCATGAGCATGGACCCTTCATTTATTGACACAGACTCCCTGCCAGGAGGGTGGGGCTGAATGTAGGAGTCAGTTGACTTCATGGTTGGATCACAGAGCAAGTCTCAGAAGTCAAGGTCAATAACAGTAGAGGTCAAGAAGAGTAGGGGAATGTGTAAGTCTGAGGCTAAAGGAGGTGGCTTGAAGTGGTTGTCATGGAGACGGAGCTGGGCGTGGAAAGCAGCATCTCTAATTGTTTTAGTTTTGCTCCTTAGCTCACTTCCTTCATTCTCCCTTTTTCCACTTTATTACCTTCCCTACTCCTGCAGGAGTTAGCTTTGTGTCCAAGGGGGATATGTGGCATGGCAGTTACACTGGAGCTGGGTGGTGTACTGACCGTGAGATGGGTATGCCCTTTGCCTGCTCTGTCATGCTTCCTTCTATTCTCTACTTACGCCTCTCACTTCTGGGTCCCATGATAAGTCAGCATATTTGTCTTTTCATCATTTTGTCCACATTCCCCATGTGCTGGGATCTAAAAGCTGAAATTCTAGAGCTGAAAAGCAGAAACAGGCTCTGCTCTCCAGCAGCTCATAGGCTGCTGATCTGATCGGTAATCACAGGGGACCAACTCCACATGCAAACAGATTTCCTTGGTCCCCATTCTAGGGAGTTAGGGTGAAAACCAACTTATACCCCTAAGGAAAAACCCCAGGTAGAACTTTCCAGGTGAGTAAGGCTGCTCCAGTCAAAGGGAAGGAGGGGATTCTTACAAGGAACAGACCCTAAGCAAAGGTTCAGTGTCATGAGAATGTGCCTGGTGCCTATGTAACACCCTTGTAGTTAGGAGGGAGAGCTCTACGGCCAGATTGTTTAAGCTTGGATCCTGAAATCTTGAGCCATTTAGTTGACTTCCCTGTGTCTTGATTTCCTCATCAGATAAATGAGATAGTGGTACTTTGTTGTGAGCACTAGATGAATGCATCACACAAAGATTAAAATAGGACTGAGCTGGAGTGGGAGTTGGACATACCAGCAGAGACATTGATCTGCTTTACATGTCTGGTGCCTGGGTTTGAATTCTGGCTTCTGCTCCCAATTCCAGTCTTCTGGTAATGTGAACCGAACAGTGAACGTGACAGTAGCTGGGCTCCTGCACCCACGTTGGAGACCTGCACTGAGTTCCTGCCTCTTAGCTATTGCAGGTGTTTGGCAAGAGGGAAGCAGCAGCAGCTCTATGCCTTTAAACTGAAAGCAAATCATGTCTACCTGGTAATAACTGTTCAGTAAGTTACAGGCGGTGGCAGTGTTGACTGTGATGACTGCTGCACTGTGACACTCTTGGTTCCCTCATCTGTACGTGTCAGTAGACAGATCTCCTGGTACTAGTACATAGTAGGTGCTCAGAAAACATTGTGTGGGTGAGCAAACGAACGGTAGCTTAGGAGAACCTTGAGAGCTCAGCCAAATGGCAACAGTCCAGATCTGGGGTATGGCTGGAGACTCCCACTTCGTACCTTAGCCACCCCATCACTCATAATCTTATCCCAGAGTCATGTTCAAAGGGAAACTTCAGGGCAAACTTGGCACGAATGCAATCATGCTGTTTGTTTATGCTTTCTTTCCCCCCTTGCTTTTCTCCTTCTAGGAAAGAACAGCTGGAAGCAGCAGCCAGGTAAGTCTGTGGTTTTGAATCCCTTTCCTCTCACCCAAATGTTGGGTTCAAGGGCCCAGGTGGCCATGCTGGTGACTGGATAGACTCTGCAGGGTCACAATAGTTGCTGACTAGCATGTCCCTCTGCCATTTCCAAGGTAACTAAAGAGGAAACGTTAACAGTAGTCATTACCATGAGTGTCTGCCCTGGGCCAGGACCTGAGGTGACTTATCTGTGCAGGAGTGCATTGGATGCCAGAGACGTTGAGTCATTCCACTCCGATTAAGAGTGCATGAGGTAGGAGACCAAAATTCAGTCAGATCTCAACACACAGATTTTATTTCTACTACATGCTATTTCGTTTGCTTCTTGGGCTCACAGATGACACTTGAAAAAGTGAACAGATTATAAAGTATTACCCCCACAGCTGTGATGATCTCCCAGACAACCAGAGTCACTGCAGGGTACGGAAAGACTTCCAAGCTGTGGGCATTTTTATAGTCCTCCCATCTGCTTTCTCTTTAGAAGATGTCACAGTGTCAGGAAAAGAGGACTCTGGCCCGGATTGTAAGGGAAGATGAGTTCTTGAAAAGAGCTATTTAAATTACTTAGATATCTATAAATAGAAATGTACATATATACATATAGGGAGCTTTATGTGTTCCTGGACTACTATTTCTGTGGACAAACCACTTATGGTCCCTGAGTCCAACTAATGTTTCTAGAGCCAACAGAACTTGCACAGAGAAAGTAATGGGATCCCAGACTCATAGAGCAGCAACCTCTTGAGACCAGGGGCACTTGGGTGCTAAGCCAAGCCCTCTTGTGTATGGTTCATGATAGAGGGCCTGCACATAGAACCCCTTAGAAGAAACACTTGCTAGCAGTACCAGTTTACTCCCATGTGGGAGATGGTCTCTACGTCTCTTTCATGTGCTCTCAAACAGACTGAGCGTGGCTTCTCTGGAGGGATTGTAGCGAGGGCCGGATCATTAGTGACAGCCGGGGAGGACAGTAGTGGGTGGCTGTATGCAGCTCATGGCTCACAGAGGCAAGGCGCAAAGACAGATCTCAGGGTCTCTTTTAGATGATTTTAGAGGGACTGAGCCCTTGAGAGGGCACAGGGTCATTCCAAGTCATGCAGCCCTTGAGTATCAGGGACCAAAAATCCCAATATGATGTTCCATGCAGTCTAAATCACGTTGGTGCTGGCTCTGCCTGTGAGTTATGAAACTTACGTTTTGAGTCATTTGTATACAGATTTGAACAGAATTCAGCCGAAGTGGAATGAACTCATGGCTCCTCCCCTTACCTGCAAGGAATGCGTTCTGAAACTCCCAGTGGATGCCTGAACCTGTAGATAGTACAGAACCCAGATATCCAGTTTTTTCTAATGTGTGCATACCTATTAAGTTTAATTTATAAATGAGACCCAATGGGAGGTTAGCAGCAACTAACAGCTAGATCAGTATAATAAAAGTTATGTGAATAGCATCTGTCCCTCTAAAACTATCTTGAAATGTTCATTTTCAGTTAAAGAATTTGCATCTTTTCTTTGATATATCTGGATTTACAGCATCACTATTTTTGTACTTTGGGATATTATTAAGTACAATACAGTTTGCTTGAACTCAGTAATTGCTACAGTAATCGAGATGACTGCTTAGTAACAGGTGGTTTATACAGCGTGCACAACTATAGGCAAAGGTATGCTTCTTATCCGAGCAAGGACAGAGGGGGCATAAGATTTCATTAGTCAGAATTGCAAGCAATTTTAGTTTTCTACATTGTTTCTGCAATTATGATGTAATTTTTTTGGAGAATGGTTGACTGTAGGTAAGTGGAGCCACAGAGTTGAGGGGTGAAGAAGCACAAACAAGGAAGATTATTGCATCACTGTTCAATGGAGTCAGTATTTCTGACGTAATGAGGGCTCACACAGAGGCATTTTGAGGTTTTCCCGGTAATGTTTCTACAGAGGAGTTCTCTAAAATCTACCTATGTGTGCCCCTTTCAACACCCCCCAACTCTGTCAAGGCTTCAGAAGAAAAATGCATTCCATTTCTCAGGGTTAGTGTTACTGGGTGGCTGTTACTCATCTTCCTCCAAGAAGGGGAACAAGGTTAGTTGTATAAGTCCCTGAGTCTCCCACATCCAGGATTTGAAAAGCAGGCGAGTGGGGCTGGTGATTGGCAGGTCGGATGGCAGGTGCAATTGCAGCTGCACAGCCTAAAGGAAGGGAACAAGATCTGGAGAGCAGATGAGGGAATTGTCAACAGAGAATCAGCTCCTTTACCCGAGAAGGCAGGGAGCAAGGGCACCACAGACTGGCCAGCGTGCCAGGGCATCAATAGTCACATCAAGCTGATGGTGCTCCAGTCTCAATTCATAAATAAATAGCATCAGGTTTGGAATTTATCTTGCTGTTTTCTTCTAGATAGTTCACAATCTACTTGTCAGCCTAATTTAACAGACTCTGGAACTGTGTAGTAGGTTAAAAAAAAAGAACTTTTTAGTCAGCTTATAGCAAAGAGCTCAAGGCCATGGCTGCTTATAAAACCACTGCTTTATAGGGGCTATTTTATGTAAACTTGAGTAACAAACTGAGCTGAAGTACAATGGCTGGGGGTTGGCTTTGTTCAATGCACTTCCTTCTCCAAAAGTTGAACAGAAAAAAGTGTTCCAGTTCCCACTGTGTCCTCACTAGAAATCAAACACTTTCCATCTGTCATCTTGGTTCTCAGGTGGATCCTGCCCCATCACTGTGCCCTTACTTTGGACCCGTAACTTCCTTATAATGCATTTACATATTCGTATGAGTATTAGAGTGCTTCAGAAAGCTCATAGAAAAATTGCACTCAGAGGTGAAATCCATTCAATTTCCATAGTAAACCTTTCCAGGAACTCTGACAACCTCTTATGTGTATATTTTTCTGTAATTTATATTTAGCACACCTTTAGACTTGTCTCTTCCCTGGACTATGCACTGGTGGGAACAATAAAGACACCCATGGGAGACAATACTTGCTGTGTGAATGTGTGAGTAGCCTAGTGGAAGGAGGTCTTTCCTTCATTCAAAGGAAGCACCACAGGCAAACAGCCATTGTGGGCCTTTCCTGGGCCTTTCACCCCCAGGCCGATTCCCCTGTTGCCCTGCTCTCCTTGAGCACAGAGTCAGCTTGGTTCATCCAACAGACACATGATTTTAGCACCTGTTTTCTCCTGGCCAGGAGCTGTTTTTTCACATCTTTCTGTCTCTCACTCCTTTACTTCCCTTGGGACTCTGTCTAATGCATACTCTTAGAAAACTCCTTCCCTGGTCCTACATCAGTGCCTCTCTACATCCCTATGGACCTGCTTCAGCTTTCCTGTTAGCACCGACAATGGCCTACTACAAATTTGCTTCTCATCTGCCTTCTCTCACCCTGCTAGGCTGACTGCTTCTGAGGCATCTAAGTGCAGAACACTGTGGTCCTTAGAACAGAAGCTGATGCATAGTCACCTTTCTGTGGATAACTTACTGAAGCAGTAGGTGGATGGGTGGAAGGTAGCATGAATGGATAATTGAACATATTCTTTATTATTCAAATATCATAAACATTGGTGTATAAGGAAATTGCAAAGGCTCCCATAGATGCCTGTTAGAGAGGAATCCTTAGATGCCAGGGAGTCTTTGGGGATTTTCTGTCTTCGTTTCTCATCTCTACTTCTCTCTGTGTGATGATTCTACTGTTTCCACTTTCTCCATACTGATGAAGCTACGGATGCAACAAAAGACCAGAATGAAATATGTCCTCCCTTTTCCTTTCCACTTATGCTTCATCTGATGTCAGTATGAAAATTCCCAGGGGTTGTGTGGATCGTCCTCTTTTGAGATACATCCCCTGAGCAGTGTCTGCAGCTGGCAGAGCAAGGCTACTGCCCCTCCTCTGGGCTCTGTCCCCGCCTGTCCCAGCAGGTGAAGGTGGGCTTACGGTGCTGTGATATCCTTCCTCAGGATCATTTAAGTGTGTGGCATAAGTATCTGAAGACAATAAGGTCCTCTCACACACAAAAAAGTAAAACATTTGCGGATGAAACACAGAAGAAACTGAAGAAAACAACAGTTGTCCACCACAGGCATAAAGTCTCCCAGCAAATGTTCGCGTTCCTAATAATAATACTGCCTTGCAGAGCATCTGCCAGAGACCATATTAAAAATAAGAGGTATTTTTTTAAAATCCATTGAAAAAAATGTTTAATATTAGGGTCATCATTTTGAGTATCGCCTACTCAGTTGGTGTACAACAATGCTAACAACTACAGGTATCTTTTTGACAGAAACTAGTCGTTTGACTACTCAAAACAAGTAGCTATTTTGATGACAACTGCTTTCTTGACCTCAATTGTTACTTCATATTTTTGAACAGCTCAAGCTCACAGCAGCCTTCAGAAAAATTTGTGTAGATATCTTTGAAAAGGGATGAAATTTGTCAACAGGCACTTTGAACTCCAACCACGTGATTATATCCCCCCTAGCACAGAGTTGTCAGACTCAAGAGAGGATTACCCTTCCTGTTAAAGAATTCAGGTATAGTAACTATGACACATAAAGGATACTTCCTGTTTTCCAGGAGTAGTTCTAAGCACATCTAATCCTATAGCCAGCCTTTGAGGTAGGGGTAGCTTTACTATGCATTTGATAGATGAGCAATTGAGGTTTAAATAGGTGAGTGACTTACAGCTAGAAAGGAGCAAGCACAGGACTTGGGTCCTTTTGATCCAGCTTTGTAGCTCAGGGTCCCACACACTGTGTCAGTTGGAAACAGCCGCCTAATCAGTCATTGCCGTTGTCCCCTTTGCTTGTTTAGCTTTCTTCTACCCTTTCTTGGCTCATGTAGCTGAGTCGCTGCCATGGGAGGAGGTTATGACAGCGTGGAGGGCACAGAGCCACAATCTGCTGTGGAGAGAAGCAGTTTGGGTTAGCTGCTGTGATTCACACTTTACCTTCTGCGTGTGGCAGAAGCCACATGAAATCCATCTCAGTCATGGAAGACATTGGCAGTAAACCACCTCCCATGCTCTAGTATAATTGACTGCTAGAGATTAAACAGGAGTTTGGAAATCAATTTATCCAAACCCCTAATTTTGCTAATGAGAATATTGTTGCCCAGATCCAAACAAGAGCTAACAGGACCCCATGGCTATGAGTATTTCCCCAGTCATGCAGATGCTGTGGCGTGCCCCAGGCTGTGTAACAACAGAGATGCAGAGGTGGGATTTGGACTCATTTTGCCTAACCTCAGAGTGGTCCCTGACATTTCTGAAGTCTTGGCTTCAACTCTCATTTGAGAATAATGGAGGAGAATGCACAGACTGAATTAGAAACTGACTGAGGCATCAGAAAAAATCAAAATATAGGTTATGTTTTTCAGCTTTGCGGGGGTGATAATGAACTTCATTAACCCTGCCCACCAAGTCCAACCTTGGGAGCAGACCCTCTTCCAGAGGCACATTGGGACCTGACTGCTCGTGTTAGAGATAAAGAGCTGTAGGAAGAAGACCTTGTGTGCTTGCATGGACTCTGGTGTGTAACATGGGTTCCCTCTCCCCATCAATCAAGCCACTTTCCTCCTCCAAAAGATTTAGCTGCTTCCTCCCAACTCTCTCTCGTAAGAGTGAAAGTTCTACCTTTGTGATTGCAAACATATGGAAGAGCGTGGTCCTTTCTGTGTTCCATGAAGTCTTCTCTCCATCCGTGGGTACCACATACCTTAGAACCTAAGAATGGTTGCAGCTCTGTGATGTGATCCCATCTGTTTAAAATCAGCGACTTCCCATCCACTAAGCCCTTATGTGCTGCATTAGCTTCCTAGATCAGCTATAACCAGTTACCAACAATAGACATTTACTCTCAGCAGTTCTGGGGACCATGTCACCAGTCAAGGTATCAGCTGGACCACACTCCCTGCCAAGACTGTAGGTTCTGGCAGTTACTGGAAAGCCCAGGGAGTGGGATTTGAACCTGTGTCTGCCTGGTCCCCACCAGATCTGTGGTCATTTTTCCTCTTTAACCTGGGAGAAGAATTAGAAGATAGTTATAGTAATAGGGATTGGGAACACACTCCAGAGCTAGACTTTCAGGCATCAAAGCCTGGATCCCACTAACCTGCTGTGTGCCATAAGGAAATTTGCACAACCTCACTGGTTCCCTACATCTTTTCCTGTGGGGTAGATATGTTAGCAGTATGGACCTCATGGGCTCCTTGGATGAAATCCGCAGTACCAAGGAAAGAGCCCAGTCTGTAGTAAATGCCCAGTGGAGGTTAGTGATGGTCAGCTAATATGCTAGTCAGACTTGAGGTCTGGTTGCATGGAGAAAATAATTCTTTGAAGAGTCAAAAGATGAAAATATGTTGCTCTTCACTCTTGTGGCAGGATGTATCTGTGTCTTCAAAGTTGCACACACCCTGGAATTGTGCTCAGATTCTCAGACTCACTGGATCAAATCAGAAAGGCAGCTTTGTTCAGCAGAACTAGCTTTGCAAACTGCCCAAGTGAGAGCACCAGATTAACACAGAAAGGTTGTTTCAAAAGTGGGATGCTGTTCCTTCTGGCCCAGCAGGCAACCCAATCACTAGCCTGCCATCCTCCCTACCATATTCTCCCTTCCCCTCTCATGGCCAGTCCCTTGGGAACCACCTGTCACCAGAACCCAAATCTTGCAACATGAGCCGGCTAAGGTTGGACTAGATCTCCAAGTCACTCCAGGTCCTAGGCAGAATGAGTTCAAATCAACAGTAGCAGAATTAGACCTATGTTGTTTTTTTTGTATTAGGCACTATAAGTTACAGTTTAATAATGTTGGTTATGTGGCCTTGGGCACATTATTTGATCTCTGTGTGCTCTTTTGCTCACCGACAGAATGGCTGGGATAGGAGTACTACCTCCTAAGCTGTTGTAAGGATTAGATGTTTGGGCTAAAGTCTGCTCCATTACTGGTAGTACAGAAGGGTCTGTTTTTATTATTGTCCCCATTATTATTGTGATTTGATAGGTTTTCAGATTAATCTAGATTTGAATCTTGTCTTTGAAATACTCTTCCTGTCTCCTTTTCTACTGTTCTTCCTTTCATCGTGCCTTCTCCTACCTACACAAGAAGTGCTAGGAGCCCTAGAGATCCCTAAAGAACTGTAACTTACAGTCTAGTGGTGTGGGGTGAGTGTGTCTCCAACAAAGGAACCTTGTAGTTGGGCAGACACCAAGGCAGGGGGAGCAGGCACAAAGGAAATGCGAAGTCTGCCTGGAACTAGAAGTTGGAAGAGAAGCTACTGAGGACTGCCTTTGGTTTTAATCTTCAGGACTCTCTTCATTCAGCTAATGGGATTAAACATCCTCATTTTACTCCTCCCCTCTTTGAGAGAACAGCAAGTGTCTGGGCCCAAGTTCTTTCCAAAGACCACTTGGTTCTGCATTAAATATCCATTAAAATGTCACCTCACTAGGTCAACTAAACTATGTCATGCACATATTCTGTGGAAGACACACAAAAAAACCCTACATAAACAATCTATTTCTCTATAGAGCAGTCTGTTTTGTAGTTTAATAAAATATAGTGAGATTGTTCTAGAAAAAAATACAATGGAACATGTTCAGATATTGAAAAAATGATAGGAACTGGCTTTTGTGATTATGGGGGTGGAGGAATCCCATAATCTGCTTGCGGAATGCAGACCCAGGAAACCCAGTGGTGTAAATCAGAGTTGAAGGGAACTGGAGGTGATGGATGGATGAGTGGAGGAAGTACTGCCAGTATGATTTGGAGAATCTGAAACCTGGAGAACCCAGAGCACTAATGTGGGTAGTAAAAGACACACAGCCCAGCTCAAGCAAAGGAAGCAGTTTCTCTTCCTCAGCTTTCTGTTCTGCTCTCGCCTTCGGTGGATTGCGGATGCCGATCCACGCTGGTGAAGTGATCTGCCAAAGCACCTTCCTGAACATACCTACAAGTAACATCTTACTATCAGAGCATTCTTAGCCAAATCAAGTTGACATTTAAAATTAACCATCACACAAATGATGTGTACTTTTTGGTTCCCCTAGCCTTACCATTGGCAGTATAAAAAGTGTGAAAAAAAAAATCTGATATCACTGATACTGCTAAGGAAGCCCTTCAGTTCCAGACCCTACTAGCCCCTTTGTAGTTCCCATCATCCCATTTTCCATGAATCTTTATCATTGTGTTAGAAAATAACAGGGGAAATGGCTGTTTGACTCATGGCTTTCATCAGGAAGAAAAATTGGGCATCAGCTTCCAAAAGCTTTGGCATATTGCAGGTGCCAGATGTTTGTTACCTGTATGCCTTCCTTTTCTGTATAGAATTTGGTGCCAGTGAGTCTCTGAAAGGAAGGCTACAGATCTTATGTTATTTTACACCCTTTCCATGTGGGAAGATGAAAGGACGAAAGAATGAACAAGAAAAGGAATCATTGTAGCCTAAAATTCTAAAAGTGGGATTGACTCCTCTATTATGATGGTATAAACTGAGTAACCATACCAAGAGAACAAGACACATTACTCCCTCAAGATACTCCTATTTGCAGTGACATCCTCCTCCTATCCATCATTGAAGCATCCATATATACAAGACCATCCTGTGCACCAAGGCCTTTAACATGTATGACTAACTATGAGCGGCAGACACGGTCCCCAACTGACGGCTTGATCAGGATACTTCTCAGTTGTCTTTCTAGAAACAGTAACATGCAAATCTTAACGTCTGATTTCTTTACTCATTATTCCAGTTTTGCTCAAAAGATGGAGACAGTGGCAGCCATGCGTGGAGTCAACACCAGAAGTCGTTCCTTTCCTGTCTGCCTGCTGGTCCCCTAGGATTCATCAAAAAACCATTGCTGTTCAACTCCAGAATGGGTCTCACAATTCTAGTCTCTTCCTCCTTCCCCATGCAAACACTGTTGCCCAAACCATCAGCAGATGGTGACTTTGGTGGATCTCTTTCCTAGTCTTGCTTCCCTATAAGCCCACTCTCTACCCAGAAGCCAACATGTCCTTATGTGTAATAACATACACATAATTTTACTGTGTGAACAATGTCAGTGTCAGTAATACTTGGTATACTTAACCCGGTTGTATACTCCATCTCTGGAACTTTTCCCATTGCAAAACAGACTCTATAGCAAAACTTTCGATCATCCTCTTCATCCATCATTCTGCTTCCTTTTTCCATGAGTTTGCCTACTCTAAACCCTGAATATAAACAGGATCATATAGTATTTGTCCTTTTGTGACTGACTTATATCACTTCCGAGTTTCACTTAGCATAATGACCATGTTAAAACATGTTGTAGCACATATTAGAATATTTCTCATTTTTAAGACGAAATCGTATTCCATTGTAGCTACAAAATGGGTAGCCGTTTTGTTCACCCATCCACTGATGAACAACGTCGAGGGAAGATTTATGGTATAAATAGGTATGCATTTCTAAAATGCAATGTACTGTCTTAGTAATCTTTAAAACTTACACAATCCTCTCAAGAGTTTAGACCACGTGCCCTCTTCTAGTGTCACACAACTCAGTTCCCACACATCCATTTGGGGCCATTTCAGACCTTTCCTTTGAGATTCCATTGCTTCTCACCCTTTAGGCATGGGATTTGGTTTCTGGACCACATCTTCACCAAGGACTTCTCTTTCTAATTGACTTCCTATTTATTTATCGAAGCAACTGCCTTTTATTCTCTCTAAGCCTCCCTCTTGTTATCTTCCATTACCACACTCTTTCTGTTTCCTTGTCATGTCCTAGCAATGTATGTATTTGTTTGATGATTATTCCTTTAACTTCCTCATAAGCACACTGGAGGCTGAAAACCACACTATGTTAGTCGCCATGGCACTCATAGCAAGTTACCAAAACCATAGAATATATAAAGTAGTGAACATTTTTCTTGAATAGTTAAGTAAAAAGCTCCATTTCACAGCTGAAACTGACTCAGCAAGAGCTGATGATTCACCCAAGTTGAAATAGTAAGTTCAGAGGAGATATTTGAACATGCTCTAAAGCCATGCTGTTTCCGCTCTGCAGCCTTCCCTCACCCAGCTAGGGAGAGATTCATGCAAGCAAAAGACAAGATAGTTTAATCTTCCTTGCTATTTTCACCATCATGATGCTTTCTTTGCTTATGACATGGCAGGTTGTGTGCTAGATGCTGTATTTCTGAATTTAACAGGCACTTTTAGCTCAAAGGCTTGCCTTTTAATCTTTCAGTCTCAGCACTGTTGATAGCTAAGACATTATAGAGACAGACATTTCAATAGCATCTTTAACCCCTGACCACTAAATACCACAAGTACCCCACAAGTTATGTCAACTGCAGTCCTCTGGGAGGTAAAATCACCCCAAGCCCTTAGAATCACTGACCTAGTGGGAGCATCCATAAGAGTGTCAAATATTTCAGTGCAGTGATCAAGGCCTAGGAATGAGAAGAACTTAAAAATTTGCGATGGCCACAGTGAATAGCTAACTGGAACTCAGCTGCTATTATAATGAATGTTCAAATGTGCCAAGAATTGAGCCTTGAGGCTGATGTTTGGGTCACGTTTCAGACAGAAATCACATTTTTTAAAATCAAAAAAGTGATGCAGGTCTTCAGTGTCAAGAAACAGCTTGGAGTTGAACATAGCTAAGCTTTGAGGCTCTAAGACCAGTAGCAGCAACCCAGGACAAAGCAACCATGGTTCTACCTTTCCGCCCCCATTCCATCACAGCACCATTCTTTTCTAACTCATGTTTGGAAATTGCTTTCCAAGGAAATCTGATTTCAGCTCCAGGCAGGGTAAGGGGAAGAGGGGAGGTGGTACATCTATAGTGCCTCTGAGAACAAGGCCTGGATTACGCCCCAGGAATCCATCCAGAGAAGGTCAGAGATGGGTTTTGAGTTTCAGGGGTGAGCCTTGCCTTGCATTTGATTATCCTTTGAGGTCTTAGGTTTCAGGCCACATAGTTAAGAAGTAAACTAATCACCCACTTTGCCAAAGTAGGAATTCCATAAGCCTCTTAGATGCAAGGACAGTGAGAATCAAGGGTTCTGCCACTGACACATATAGCTTCATAAGCCTGTGTCACCTGCCAGCCATGACCAATTCAGTGTGAAGTGAACATGTTCAAAGCCATGCAGTCTGTGAGACGCTGCCATGAGGCATTTAAATGCCATATAGGGAAATCCTCAGACTCAGCACAGATGAAATCAGAGAGCACGCTCATCATCTTTCTTAATATTCAACAATTATGCTGAATTTTCAAGTCTGTGTGAACTGGCTGCCATTAATTTTGTCTTCGTTTATCTGCAGTTAAGCTCCTTGTGTGCTGTCTCCTATGAAGGTACAGCACAGTGGCAGTGTTGAGTATTTCACAACCAGCATTAAGAAGCATAATGAAATAATATGACTCCTCCAAAACTTATCTTGGCTTATTTTTTAAAAAATAACCCTTTCTCTGTGGCCTGGGAAATTGTATCCATCTTCTTACATATCTCCCACCTTTGTGGCTTCTATGGGAAGAGGAATATTTACAGAGCTCACGATGACAGCCAGGATTTATTGAACACTCCCTGCATTCCAAACATTACCTCATTTAACCCTCCAACAACCACAGAAATGCAGGCTTATGATCATTCTGTGTGAGAGGCTGGGGACCAGAGAGCTTGAGGTCTGCCTTGTGCTTTGCCGGAGTGTTCCTCCAGGCTTGCTTGTCACTAGAGCACAGGACACTTGTCGCTAGGTTGAGCCTGCAGGATGCTCAGCAGGATGTGTGCTGGGTTTCAAGACAACCAGGAAGAGCCTCTGCTTAGTTAAGACCACATGATCCAGCAGGGCAAGTGCGCATGGCAAAGTACCATCTCCATACAGTATTGTGACAAAAAGAGCACTGTGTGTTCGGAGCACCTTCTCAGGATGGAGACTGGACACAGATTTAAAGGACAGAGAGGTGAGATTAGCCAAGCAGGTGAAGAAGGCCAATGCAAGGAGCACCTGTGTGCCAAAGCATGCATGGATTAGGGGACTTGGGAATGGGCTTGATTCTGATGGAAAGATGATTAATAAGGAGGTGTATTGAGACAGGTAGAGGAGCCAAGGAGTATGTGGCCTGGGAAGGGTGCATCTTCTTTTACTCAGTTCATGAGCAAAGAACACCTTTCTATATCCAGTTGATTTCTTATCTTGTCCACTATTTTTAGCCCATGGGCCCTGATGTTTCCTCTGTCCTACTGAACCACTCATTTGTACCACTCATGACTGTAACTTCCACCCAAACTACTGACCTCAGCTCTGGGAAGATGATCCTGGTTTGTGGAGTTTCTCTAAATTCATCCTGTGCATATTATTAAGGGAATTATACAATGAAATTGCTGTGACCATGCAGGGTGGGTTAAGTGAGTTTCCAGGAGAGTCCAACAGTGGTAGTTACCCATACCTCTTTCATGCAACCATCCATTCACTCATTTTCTTGTCAAATATTTCCTGGTGCCATCTCTAAGCCAGGCTGTAGCCAATGAACCTCACAGATAGTAATACACATAATACTCAGAAAAGCACTATGAAGCAGATGTCATCAGGCCCCCTTGGCCGATGCGAACTTGGTGTTCAGAGCATCTATCCCCCACACTTGGCAGGAGGAGTGTTTACAGCTCATCTCTGTATCCTTGGTCTGCTCACTGCACCAAGATGCAAAGGTGGAGGCAGCAGCTGTGTGTGGCACACGCTCATGCCTGCAATCTCGAGCCACATTCTGCAAAAGCAGAGTGATTCCAGGCCCACGCGGAGCTGAGTGGAACACTCCTACTCAGTGCCTCTTCCATTTATTCCACAAGCACAGGAGCACCTAGTGTGTGCCAAGCTGTGTGAGTGATGGAGAGAAGACTCTGCCATGAGTGCACTTAAAAACCACAGACAAAAGAATATGTTGGGCTCCCTCTCTCTCTGGCAAGTGCTACACAAAAAGGAGTTCATTCTTCAGGCCCACTGAGGCTGAAGGAAGGAATTCATGTTTGCAGAGCACCCGCTGTGTGTCAGAGAAACAGGGAAGAAATGCACAGCATGCATGCTTTGTTTCAGACACCATGCCTCCCTAAGCATCACATCATGACAACCACTTCAAGTAGGATATGCCACCCATTTCACAGCTGACATGACTGAGGTTCCGAAAGGTCAAAAATTGATCATGAGCCAGATGGCAATAGCAGACCTGGGGTGCATGTCCAGGTTTAGCTGGTGCTTTGCACCAAAAACACTTGATGTTGGAGTTGGTTAATTGCTTTTTGTATTGGCAAGTACAACAGAGATCATAAATATATAGTTACGAAGAAAACCACTTAAACTGAGGCGACCAGCAAAATATTTTGAAATTTGATATATGCTTCTGCATGCTTCTTTGTGATGAATATCACCCTAATTGTGAAGCAGCAGGCTCTACAAACAATACTTCAGGTAACAGAATGTGCAGTTGCCTGTGATTCCTGCTGTGGACAGTCAAATGTGAAGGCTTTTACTGGGGTTTGTTGCTTACATCCATAATTGAATGAAGTCAGTAAACTAAAAATGTAATTTTTCCCACCCAAGTTCACAGACATCTCAACTCCAGATTCTATTCAAGGACAGACAGTTTAATGTAGAGGAGAGGGGCCTGCGAAGGCATTGCTCTTCCCAGCACACTTCCACCAGTCAGGCTGCAGCTCACTTAGCCTCCACCATAGCATAGGTTGAAGCGGGCTCAGAGAAGTTAAGAAATTTGCCCATGTGTGGTGGCTTCGCAGGATCTGTCCAATTCTGAGCTAGTAGACCAGATGTAGCACTGTGGGTGCCAAGTCCCCATTCATCCTTGGAGGAGAATGGGAGTCTTTATGGAGGGGTGGGAAATTACGAGAGCCTGCACTGAAGGAGGAAAATTGTTCACTTTTGCTTATTTTGTAGCCAAAAGCTGGGTCTCTTGGATCGGGTTCGCCTTTCTAATCCTCGTGGTAGCAATACTAAAGGAAAGCTATTTACCCCTCTGAATGTAGATGCCATAGAAGAAAGCCCTTCTAAAGAACCAAAGCCCGTGGGCTTAAACAATAAAGAGCGCTTCCGCACCGCCTTTCGCATGAAAGCCTACGCTTTCTGGCAGAGCTCCGAAGGTAACGCTGTCCTCCCTCACGCTCCATCTTCCTCTCCCGAGTGCCCTGCCTTCCTCACCACCCACCCCCTACTGCCCACTGACAAACTCACTCCTGAGGCCTCACAGTGCACCTGTCTCCCTCCCCTTCCCCAAACCAACTTTGCTGTATCTGTTTCTTGGGCTGGAGGCATCTGGGATGCAATGCCATCATTCACAGACTGCAAGAGGCTCCCACGTAGGCATCAGCACCAGCCCTCCCGGGAGTTTCAGAGCATGACACCTTTAAGAATTGCCATGGAGGTTAACCTGAAGGATGGGGGGCGGGTGGAGACAGAAGGCCTTGACACCCCAGGTTGCAGAAACAATGGACTCTAGGATCTCTATCGTCAAAGGGAAAAAAGGGCGGGGGCAAGCATGAGCGCCAGGACACCCGAGGCTCTGAGCCATCCAAAATCCCAGGGATATGCATAGCTGTCTGGACAGTGACCACCAGGGTGGAGACGGGCAGTGAGAATCTAGGCTCAGGTCTGTGTGGCAACGAAGGCTGCATGTATGTGCCCTCTGCTGCCTCTGCAGGGCCCAGTCTCCCTCCCAGGCCTCTCCCCACCAACAGCTGGAAATGGCACACACCTGTGATTCAGACGCAGGAGATGGAGCAGGGATGCTAAGCCTGGCTAAATGAGTCACACCTGGAGACTGCTGCTTCTGCACTTCACAGAGGGAACAGTGACCTGGAGCCGATGCACCCAGAGGCCTGGGTGCTCTGACTGACCATCCCCTTAGTTTCCGAACCCCTGCAGGTGCCATCTGCCTACAGCTAATGTGTGTGTTTGTGTGCCTCCCTTCTAGATGCAGGGACTGGTGATCCCATGGCAGAAGATAGAGGCTACGGGAATGAGTTCCTCGTGGAAGACATGATCCCCACCTTGAAAGCTGCCATCCGAGCTGTCAGGTAATACCTCAGTTTTTCAGGTGCACCTGCAAAGTGGCTTTGGGTTGTAGACAGACAGACAGGAAGTCCCTCCGGGACTCAACCCTTGGTCTACCCCAGTAGTCCAGACCGCTCTGTGGGGCATACTGACAGTTGTAAAGTCCTCTTGGCAGATCTGGTTTAGTTAGCCAGGTGCTCCCACAGCCCTTCTCACAGTACTACCAGCTGCCCTGCTGTTCTTCAGCATGACCCCTTTAATGCTGAGACTCAGGGGCTAGGCGCACCTGCATGAGGATCTATTACATTTCATCTCACTAACATCCCTATCTTCATCCACAATGTTTTTTTCCTTAGCATTGTTAACACAGTAAATCACAGATTTGTGTGTAAGCAGTGAGCATAATCCTATTTCTGCTTTGTTATAATTCTGACATGAAGTTTTAAAAGGTGTGTTACTAGGTAAAGAAACATGGTTGGGATAGGCTCAGGCAGGTAGGTATCTTGTAAGGATGCAGTAAAGTCTAGAAGTCAGGTTGCTTTACTTCACATTTCTCAAAGGATGCTAAACGTGTCATTTGTTACGATACATTTAGCAAAATTTCCAGCCTAGTCGTTCAGGGAAGCACCACAGGGTTGGACCTCAGCACAGACTTTGGTGAGGTCTCTCATGGTGCCATTGTTTGCTATGTTACATGGTAGGAGGCTGGACAACAACACTCTTACTGGGATAAATAACCGACTGCAGATCTGACTCAGGAAAAATCGGTCAATGCACCATTGTTGCACCTGCTAAGATGTTCCACGATGTGGTCTCTGCCCTCTCTTCTATAGCATTTTAATTGGTGCCATGATTCAAACATTTTCTGTAAGGAGCCACATAACATTTTGTGCTTTGTGGTCCATAGGTCTCTGTTGCAAGTGTGCAGTTTCTGGCTTATAGAATAGAAGCAGCCATAGACAATGCAGAAATGAGTGTGGCTGGAATCCAGGATAGTTTTTCTCTTAAAATCAGGCAATGAGGTCTGGTCTAGGAGCCATGGCGTATTGACTTATAAGGAGCAGGCAAGTTTGAAATGATAGCAAGTAAACTGATTACTATAATCAATATACTAAAATCGTGTTTGGAAATGAGCCATAAATTATGACAAAATTAGCTGCAATATACCATTAAAATATATATGTAACTGTAAGAAGGAAATACCTATGTGGGTTGTAGCTCCTATTCCAACTGTGGTTAGGGCTGTGATTGATGCTGTGCTCAAAAGTGTCAGATTTGGTTCTCCAGAAACACTAACCATCAAGAGAGACTTTCTGGTTCCCAGGAAGTAAGAGTTTAACTTAATCTGCCAGCTTGCACACCTTGTTTTATACAGAACCCACAAAAATTTCTTGGAGCTCATAGGCAGGAGAAGGGAAGAGGCTATTTCTGAAGGGAGGGGTCAGCTCTGCTCGGATACAGAGCAGTGGGACAGTGATGACGGTGGAGATCTTATCTTTTCAGTGTGCACACCAGGATCTGAGGACTGGCTCTGACAGTATGGCCTGCATGACCTTCTCTGAGCCACGGTGACATCAACTGTGACCTAGGTCTTTAGCAGGATTTCTCATAAAGGACTTAGCCAAAGGTCTGGTGTGCAATGAATGTCCAGTGAATGCCAGCTCCTGTTTATAACCACGGTCTTCTTGGTACTGAGAACTAGACATAAAGGATTTATATGAGCCAACTGCGTTGTGGGGTGTTGGAAGAGGCAGAACCATAACCAAGAATTGGAAGTTCTCCATTTCAGCCATCTTGACTCTTGCTTCTGTCTCCCCCGTCTCTGAAGTCGCTAGCCTTGAACATTCCCTTCCTCTCTATCCATGATGAACAGTTCCACTTTGTCTTGCAGAATTCTACAGTTCCGTCTCTATAAAAAAAAATTCAAGGAGACACTGAGGCCTTATGATGTGAAGGATGTGATTGAGCAGTATTCTGCCGGGCATCTGGACATGCTTTCCAGGATAAAGTACCTGCAGACAAGGTAAGACGGCAGCACCTGGATGAGCTGTGCTACTCCAAACACTCAGGAAACCAGGCCTGGGTGAACCTTAGACTTTCACATGATGCAAGAGGGTTAAACTGTTTCTTGCAATGCTGGCACCCCATACTGGAGTCCAAAATCCTACCTGCTGTATTGCTAATACAGTTCCCTGTATTGGAATAGTTTCCTGTGTTAGGAATACAGTTTCCTACACCTATGAGGGCAGCAAAAAAATAATGCACATTATTGGCCCCAGCCATCCAAGTGGGAGATGGTAATGGAATTTGAGGCTCCTGGCTTCAGCCGGGCCCAGATTTGGCTGTTGTGACCTCAGGAGGAGCAAAGGAGCAGATGGAAGATTCTCTTCACAAACAGTAAGTCAATTTTAAAGGCTTGCATAAGAGTCCAAACTTCAGGGGAGAAATTTTAAGTCCAAAATATTTCTAAACCATGGGGAAATGGAACCCAACAAGCACCATAAGCAGGCAAGAAAGAGTCCCTGTGACCCTGACATGGCCCAAGTGAGTACTTTCCCAGCCCTACGCTTTGCATGCTGCCAACAAAATTAGGACCCTCCCAATAGACTCCAGCTGGCTCTTTATAAATGTAGCATTTGACTATATTTTTAGAACTCATATGTGTTGTTTATGATAGTGAAAATATGGACACAGCAATATTACCCAACTATTAATTGCCACCATTGTACTGAGCACTAAGGTGGGGTGAGTGTGTGTGTGTCGCAACTCTTGTAACCCATAAGGCACATCTTGCATTACAAATTCTGCTTTTCTGAAAAACTGGAGACGCAAGGGACTTACCCGCAATGACCCAGCTCACTGGTAGAACTTGGAATCAAAATAGGTCTGCCTGGTCACTAACTCCCTTTGCTAATACAGACACTCCTTAAATGCTACCTAGCATGATTAAAATGGCATACAGGTATCAAATGAGGTTTAGACAAAAACAAATGTTAAGATGTTTAAGTATGTATGGTATTTCTACTAATAAGGCACTCAGACATATGTGTATACCTGAAACATTTTGATATGTATATGTAGGCTATATGTAGTATCAGTAATTCTGCCCGTATCTTGTGATATTAACCAATAAAATGTGTGGGATAATTAGAAAGATATTTACTCAGATGTTTACTCAGAAGTGCACATGGCGTGCATGCAATCCCCCACATAGGGGCTTAGGGAGGAAGAGTTGAACTTCCTCAAGATATTGTAGTGGGTCTACTGGGAAAATTAGTCCACACGTGACTTTGTTTTTTGTTGATCTATCAAATCTTTAATTATGAAAGCAGTGTCTTAAAAAACACACACAGGGACCAGCTTTGTAGTATAGCATTGAGCTTAAGCACCTGTTTAAGACTTAGTTGGGTTTTTTTGTTTGTTTGTTTGTTTTTAAACTTGGGCCCAGAGGCATGGCCTAGTGGTTAGGGTCCTCACCTTGAATGCGCCAGGATCCCATATGGACGCTGGTTCTAATCCCGGCAGCCCTGCTTCCCATCCAGCTCCCTGCTTGTGGCCTGGGAAAGCAGTTGAGGATGGCCAATACTTTAGGACCCTGCACCCGTGTGGGAGACCCAAAAGAGGTTCCCGGCTTCAGATAGGCGCAGAACCGGCCATTGCGCTCACTTGGGGAGTGAATCATCACATGGAAGATCTTCCTCTCTGTCTCTCCTCCTCTCTGTATATCCGCCTTTCCAATAAAAATAAATAAATCTTTAAAGAATTAAAAAAAACTTGAAAAAGTAACAGAGGCAAAGAGACAGAAAACATTTCTAACCAAATGACCACAATAGCCAGAGATGAGCTGATCCAAAGCCAGGAGTTTCTTCTGAGTCTCCTGTTGGCATTCAGCAGCCCAAGGACTTGAACCATCTCAGTTACATTTCCAGGCCACAGGCAGGGAATTGGATCAGGAAGTGGAGTAGCAGGGACTCTAACTAGTATTTATATGGATGCCAGCACTACAGACAGAGGATCAGTGTGCTATGCCACTGTGCTGGCCCAAGCTGTTCCATTCTGACCCAACTCCCTGGTAATGTTCCTGGAGAGGCACAAGATGGCTTACTCAAGTACTGGGGCCCTGTACCCACATTCAAGACCCATAGGAATTGCTTGACCCCTGGCTTCAGCTTGGCCCAGCTCCAGCTACTGCAGCCATTTTGGGGGCATATTCAGTAGATAGAAGATTGAGTCTCATATTCATTCTTTCCCCCAGCCCACAACTCACTCTGACTTCAAATAAATCTTTCAAGAAATAAAAAACATCAGAAAAATTAAGACAGTATGCAGCCAAGACTCACAAAAAAAACATGAGAGCAAATTCCTTTTTGCAGCTGATTCTCTGACACCAGCCCTCCCCGAGCCTTGACTTCCTCCCCGAGCCTTGACTTCTTGCTTGAGCCTTGGGTCCTGCAGCGTTAACAGGAACATCACACCAAGCAGGCTGGAAGTGAATGACACTATGGGGTTAGAGGTGTGCCAATTCATGATCTTGTTTCACCTTTGCTTAGTGTAGAGGTAGGCACACAGTCTGCTCAGTAACAGAAGGACTGAATGTGAGCACCCATTCTGAGCCTACGCTGCTGCTCCATGTGCAAGTAACGCTCCTGGATGACAGGAAAGGAATGGGATGTTTAAGACATGTCCTAGTGTGAAAATGTCATCTGATTGAGCATAGAATGGCCTATTACGGTATCAGAGATCTTGATATTTATCAGTTAAATGCGTTGAGGCTGAAGGTTTAGTGCCTGGATGACTAATCCCATATCCTCAGCTATGCTGATACTGTGATAGGCCAGACAGGAAAGAAGGCTGAGTTAGCATGACGCATGATGTGCCAGTGGAGGAGCAGCTGGTTTTCAAGAGAAGGCAGAGTGCTCCTGGCTGTCTGGGTGAATGGTCTTAATGGTTCTGTTCCCATCCACCCCTGCAGTTTAATGGAAACCTTTCTCTGCCATGGATCCTGGCTCAGTAGGCAGCTGATGTCTCATGCAGAAGCCAGAGAGAATGTGAGAGCCAAAGTTGGACCCACCTTTTTATTGCCTGGAATGCCTGTGAAGCTGTGTGCATAGCTGACAGCTGAGTCCAGCATTTGGCAGTCAGTCAAGCTCAGTTTTGAGGGAGGATAAAACATGTAGAAGACAAGCTTGCAGCACATTGAATGTATCCCACATGAGATAATGAGACATGGTCTCTCTCTGTTGCAGGTGTCCCTGCTTCTCTGTTCCCTGGGATGGGAAGAGGCTGTCTACACAGGCAGAACTCAGAAAGAATAACTCATTCTGTCTGTCTCCCTCCATCCCTCCATCCCTTCCCACCTTCCCATGATTTGTGCATCTTCTAAACACCTGTCTGGTGTGAGAACAGAATGATTTGCTTTCCTGCCAAACCAATACTCTGTGTAACTTAATTCCCCCTTTGTTTCTTTCAGAATTGATATGATTTTCACTCCTGGACCACCATCCACTCCAAAACATAAGAAGTCCCAGAAAGGACCAGCCTTCACCTACCCATCCCAGCAGTCACCCAGGTGGGGTTTGTGGGCATGAACCCCAGGGCTGTGCAGAGCAAAGCCCCTGGAGGATGCTTTGCCCCAGTGCCCAGCTTGGGTCCTCAGTGTGGGTGAAGTCATCATTTCCTGAAGGGAGAAGTGGAAGCTTGTTGCAACTTGTTCTTGAAAGGACTTTGTACAAAACATTCCCCACCCATCTGTCTGGGCCCTTTGGATGGCTTTCCTGTTGTTTAAGTAGCCCACTAGTATCCTTGTTCTTAAGAGTAGAAGAGACATGTTATTTATGTTCATGAACTCTTGGTCAGCCAGGCTGGCCTCTACTGCACATTCATCCTTGGATTGATGGATATCTGTCCCCACCCAGGACAAAGCCAGAGAAGCAATCAGACATTGGACCCCTGAGACAGGGAACATTTACTTCAATTTAGCAGCTCCTTTCCCTCTAAAAATTCAAACGAGGCACCCTTTAGACAGGCTGGTGCCTGAGTTTATGGCTCTGTTTTGCAGATGTCTTCAAGGCAGCTAAAATAAATAAGGAGTCAGAGACCCAAGACGTGTTATGCACCTTCTTCTTATAAAAGAAAACAACGATAAAGGCGTTTAGTCATCATCCTTGACCTTGCAATTGGATGGCAAATAGTGGGACTGTGGCGGACTAAAAATCTCTTGGAGTTCTGGCTAAGGGAGCTAGTGGCTTCCCTCTTTTGTTACTGATTTTAAGGATGAGAGTTCTCTGGTTCAAGACAACACAATTTTTCAAGAGAAGTTGACTATCCAGATTTTAGGCAACACTCCCCATTTCAAGATGGTCTGTATATTTTCAGATCATCAGCAGGACAGGGAAAACACTGGAAGTCTGGATTTAGTGCATGAATCACAGGTTTTTAACTTTGTCCTTCAATTCTAGACCACTCAGCCAGATAAGGCAAGGACATAGCAAGAGTCAGTAGCTGATGGGAGAAGGAAAGGGAGAAAGTGCTTAACATGAGAGATCTGGAAAAACAGCTACAGCCCCTGAAGGTTCTTATCTACATAAAGCATTGAGATATTGAAGCCAACTGGAATTTGGCATATGCTAACCACATACAGCCAGAGAGAGCAAGCAGAGGTAGCCACAGGCACCATCCTAGTGTTGATTTCCAAAATCAGCATTTGTTTTCCATTCTTCACAATCTGTGCCAGGTACAATATGCAAATTCACTTTACAAATTATCTCAGAGTTGAGATAACCCCGTCCCCTCTGCCACTCCACCTGCTGCACGCGCGCGCGCACACACACACACACACACACACACACACACACACACACACACACTGTTTGAAGCAAAAGCTATACACAAGCAGTCTAAGACTGAAATAGGTGTTTAAAGAAATTATGTACCCTGGGCACCAGTAATAGGTGTATAAGAGTCTCTTCACTGACAACTGAATATTGGGCTTCACTTTGTGCTGCAGTGAAGGTAAAAATGAGACACCATGGTTGGAGGCAGAAAATGTCTGGGGTTGGATCAGCATCATCAGTTGTGTCACCCAGAGGCTGAGTGATGGCTCTGTGGCTGTGACTGCCTAGCTGAAATGACCCTTCCACTGCTCAAAACAGCTAGAATGATTTAACAAATCTATTTGTCTTTTCCTTAGGAATGAACCATATGTAGCCAGAGCATCCACATCAGAAGTTGAAGACCAAAGCATGATGGGGAAGTTCGTGAAAGTTGAAAGACAGGTACATCTTTTCCCCCACCCAAAGCAAGGGTATTGAGTCCACTTTTAACTGTCCTTCTTTGCCATAAGAAGACAGACACTTGAGTAATACCATCTACCACTCAAAACAGAATAAGGAAATTAATGCTGAGTGATCACTTCCAAATTAATTGCTCTGAGCCTCACATTTCATTGTCTATAATCTGGGGATTTTATTACCTAAAGTTGCTATAATGCTTCAGTTGAAGCATGTCAATTACTTGTGATATTTCCTCGCACACAACCTGTGGCAACTGTTGTTACCATGCATTTCCAGGATGTGCCAAAGAATATTACTTTCATGCCATTTTTCAAGTATTATGAGTCCTCCTGTCCTTGAAGTCTGGTTCATGGATTGGCTGGTGTGCAGACACCTGTCTAGAGGAAAGCGAGCTGTGGCTGAGGTTCTTTCAAAGCAATGAGAGAAAGCCAGACACACACATGACACACCATGCAGCTCACTTCTCAATTCTACAGCATCACAGTGTGGATTACAGCATCATTTGCCAGCTTTACTCTAGACCAGTTCCCCTAGTGATGTTTGGTACAACCACGGGTATGATGTTATATCATTGCATTCTTATTTTTGGTCTGAGTGCTTCTGTGTACCAGTTCTGTGACCTTTGACAAACCACATCATCTTTCTGTGCTTCTGTGTCCTCATCCCTGGGACCAAGATACTAGCAGTCTCCACCTCTGAGGGTTGCTGTGAGAAGTAAAGGCGAAAAACAGACAGGTGTTCATGGACTGCTCTGTAAGTTGCAATCTAATGTTGTGATTTACAGACATCTGTAAAGTGGGACGATCCACCTGCCTGGAGAGTTTCCTGATGAGCACTGGATAGTTAGCACAAGGACTTCACACACACACCCTTGTGCAAGCACACGTGCACACACACATATTTTGTGTATGAACTCAACAAAAAAATCAGATAAGCTCCAATTTAGGCAGGAGGCAGGTGCAGCCTCACTGTGCCCCAAGGCTCTGAGAAGCTCAGTTCTTGCTAAACAACCCCCTCTCATCCTCAGAGCTTACACTACCACGTTGGAAAACCTTAATAACAATCATGCACTTCTAAGCTGCATCAACAAAGCCTCCTCTCACTCTGTGGGAACAAGTGGACAAGTAGAGACAAATACTTTCCTGCATTCCTCATTCAATCATTCTAGAAATCCCTCAGCACTATTGTTTCTATGGCAGCACTAATATGTGTGCAGGGCTTGCTAGTAGGACCACAAATGCTCAGCTGCTATGGTTAAAACTTGCACAAACTCACCTCCCCTTTTTTGTTTGAATGGCAGTTATTTCCTCCCTCTCAAAAACAATAACCCTCCACTCCCCAGGAAAGTAGTAACTTCTAACTCTTTGTACCTTGCAGGTTCATGATATGGGGAAGAAGCTGGATTTCCTTGTAGATATGCACATGCAGCACATGGAACGGCTGCAGGTGCATGTCACAGAGTATTACCCAACCAAGGGGACCTCCTCACCAGCCGAGGTGCAAAAGGAGGACAACAGATATTCTGACTTGAAAACCATCATCTGCAACTATTCTGAGACAGGCCCTGCGGAGTCTCCCTACAGCTTTCATCAGGTGCCCATTGACAAAGTTGGCCCCTATGGATTTTTTGCACATGATCCGGTGAACCTATCCCAAGAGGGACCCAGTTCAGGCAAGGTTCCAACCACCCTTCCTTCCTCAGCAACCTCACGTGTAGAAAGGCCCACTGTCCTTCCTATCTTGACTCTTCTTGACTCCCGAGTGAGCTACCATTCCCAGGCTGAACTGCATGGACCCTATTCGGACCATATCTCCCCCCGGCAAAGGCGTAGCATCACACGGGACAGTGACACTCCTCTGTCGCTGATGTCAGTCAACCACGAGGAGCTGGAGCGTTCCCCCAGCGGCTTCAGCATCTCTCAAGACAGAGACGAATATGCATTTGGTGCCGGTGGGGGGTCGAGCTGGATGAGGGAGAAGAGATACCTCGCTGAAGGTGAGACGGACACAGACACAGACCCCTTCACGCCCAGTGGCTCCATGCCTCTGTCATCCACAGGGGACCGGATTTCCGACTCGATATGGACCCCTTCCAACAAGCCCTCTTGAAAGGGGTCACTGGCTGACTCCTCCTGTCACGTAGACACACTGTATAGTTCACTCTCACCCTGTGCTTCCCTATGGGGACACCAGTGGCTGCATCAGATGCATGCATATGCGTGGTGGCCCCACCAGGCAGGGGCTTCTCATGGCCTTCACATGGCCACCTTCCTCCCCATGTCACCACAATGAAGCTGCTTCCTTTCCAGCATGGTTTGCATGACTTGACACTATATAATGGTACCGCTAATCTCTTCTAGGATACACACTTATCTGCTGTTCTTACTTCTAATCATGATTGGACCATAACAGGGAGAAATAATTGCTGAGCCGTCTATTTTTCTGTTTGGTTGGCTGGTTTGGGTTTTGGTTTGGTCTGCAGAGAAAGTGACTTATTTCTAGAATCGCTGCCCCTGTGTGTGAAATGCTCCAGTAAGTTACTTTTTTTTGAAAGCAAGGAAATAATTTTCTTTACAGAAACATCACATACCAGTGAGGTTGCCTACTGAACTAAGAGGAGGAAGGGAATGAGCTAGTCATTGAAATTTTCAAAATTAAGCAATTTAAAAATGAGTGTCAAGGAATAGCTGTAAAAACACCTTAAAAGCTCTCAAGTGGTCTTCATACTTTTGTTGTTGCTTTGTATTATGCCTCAGTTTCCTCATCTGTCAAAGGTGGTGGTAACACAAATGCAGCATTTTGAGTGAGTTACAAATTGGCAGGGAAAAATATACACACATATAATTACACTAGTTCCCTATTTATGTAGCCAAAGACAGTTTTATCAGCAGTGGGGTGCCTCTCAGGGCTCAGTGTTTTCAAAATGAAGCTCAGACCTTACACTTTCCCTTATGACACTTATGGACATATATCCATCTAGCTTAGGGATTAGAATCAAGAGGGCACTTAGACATTATCTGATCCAAGTGTTTGTTTTTTAAGTGATCTTTTGTCCAGGGAAAGTGAGCATAAGAATTGCTTCATCATCTCGGGTGGGTCGGGACTCCACTCAGCCCAGTCCACCGACTCCCCCTTGGCCCTGGTCTCTCCTCTCTCTGCCCTTTCCACAAGGTGACCTGGAAATTCTGCCAAAACCCCAGACCTTGACTTGTTGAATGGCAAGCACTCCCTTTGGTTTTTCCAGAGTGCAGGGTTGAGTTTGCTTTGATCACCAGTCACGGTCACCAAATGCATTGCATCCCAGAACCAGAAGAAATTAGAACAAGCTACAGCTATTACCACGCACAAACAGGGAAGAGCCAGGACCAGGCTATTTTACTCCTCTGAACTTTTTAAAATGAAAACTTTAAGGCCACATACAACTGTAAGACCAGCTAAAGAGTAAGCAGGCAGCCTGGAGACCACTGCCCTACTGGACGTGTTCATATCAAGCACAAGCCTCCCTATGTTCTCTGATCACATGTAACCAAACTTTGACAAATTTTACTGGAAAAGTCTTTGCTTTTCGGGGTCTAAATGTGATAAACAACCACACTATTGTATTATTGTCTCACTCTTTCCAACCATCCAAGCCTTCAAAGTGTAGGAGAGAGGGGCTCTCTCTGTGTCCACCCCTGTGTCAACAGATCCTGTGCAACAAAGCTAGACTGTAATAAGATGAATGCTTGGCCAGGCATTAGGAACTTGCACTGTAAGCATTAGGGCTAGGGTTACCTGGAGAGTGCCTGGAATGAATGTTACTGATCCTGAAGTCCTAGGTGAGAGATAAATTAAAATGCCCACATGAAGGGCATGAAGCCCCTTGACAATGATTTTCTACTTGAGCTTCTGACAGTCTGAAGAACAAAAGACATGAGTCAACTGGGCCTGCTCCTTCACTCCCTGGAATTCACATGACAGTGCCATTGACATTCGCATGAAAGTCTCATGGGGCTTGGTTTCTGAGGTTGATCTCCTTACCTTTAATCAGTAATCAGTAATTGTTAAAGATGGTGGGCCTGCTACCCAGCATCCATTGGATCACTAAACTCTTCTTTATGTATGCACTAATGATTGGAAACGATGGCAGTTAATCAAATTCCTTACATGTGTATCCATTATCTTTAACATAAGAATTTTTGCATTGCCTACTAGCTTCAACACCTTGCAAGCAGATGTTTTCAATGGAGTTCTTGGTCAAAAGTATGAGACAGCCCCGTGGACAAGCTGACAACCCTTACCATAGATACAAAGTTAGAGGAACTACTGTATGTTCTTTTAACAGTCTAGATTAGAGCATGTATGTGGGCTGGCAGCCTGCCTTCCTGCTGAATCACAAGGCCAGCACAGCAAAAAAAAAAAGGGGGGGGGAGAGTTGTATTCATCACTACGATGGGTCAACAACTAGTATGTTGTCCTAATCTATGTAGATAAAGAAAAAAATATTTCATAATAAAAAATAATCAACTATTTGAGCTATTTTTCCCCATACAAGAAAACCAAAATGAAGAAAATTGATCTTGTAGAATAGTCATGATTTGGTAATCCCTACTTCCAAAATTTAAAATTGCCTAACTGTAAAAATACGTTGTAGGTAGCAAACCAAACCTGTTCAAACTGCCTGACCAAAGACAGGACACCAACATGGCTGGCATTGAGGAGGCAGGAGTCTGAAATTTAGCTGAAGGTGTGGGAAGAAGTGATGTGTATTTCCACCAAGGTTTTTTGTTATTTGGTTTTGTCTTTATCTAAGGAATAGCAATGATGGTCTAATTCAATGGACTTGGTTACTCACACAACCCCAAATTATACTTCAGACAGAAAACTATTCTGAAATTGCAATGGTTTGGGCAAGACCCTTGAAACAATGTCAGAATCCTTCCATCATAAGAGTGGGGAGGATTTTCTCAGGAAGCACTATATTCATATGTATTCCATCTCTCAGTTATAATACAGGACACAGGAACAATTCAAGAAGTCATGCTTTAGCAGTATCAAGATGAAGGAGCTAAACTGACTCTATTAGTTTTGGGTGAAATGTGGTTCTGTCAGGCAAACGACAGGTATTTGAGCTCAAGTGTGAGTTTGTCACACCATTAAATACCAACATAGAAGCAAATGGTAAAAGTTTAAGGAAAAAATACAGGAGAAAAAGAAAACTTATCAAGTTGAGAAAGTTCTGTTCAGTAACTCTGCTCTCAAAACAGAGTTTAGAATTATTAGGTATGAACTGTTGTTCCAGAGCTGTAGTTTTCATGTGAAAAAAACAAACCATGAAACTCCGAAATGAACAAATCAACAATTATACATCTTGTGTCTATTTTGTGCAAGGAAAATCCTAGCATTATAAATTGAGACAATCTTAAAAAATCTAACAATCAGCTCTTAATTTACCAAAACCATTGTAATCCTATGAAAATGTAATGAAAAAATATGTGTTTATTGGACAAGTTGATGCCAGTGACTGTGAAATGGAAAGCCAGTGGTTAGAAATTCAGTTTCCTCCATCAAAAATCTATGCATTTGGTGGCTTCAAATATCAGTTGTCCCTTCAGACTATGCCTTCCTGGTAAGGAGACTATCTGTGGTCATCCCTGGTCCACACTTGTGAAAAGAAGTGTTATCCCAGCTTGGAAACAGTGGGAACTTGACCTTGGAAGAAAGTGATAGCAAATTCTGCATCAAAATGGCAGTGATCACATCAGCCCTGGGAGGCTGAGTGGGGTGCATTGAGACTGACTTCAATGCTGTGAACTGTGCAAGAAGAGGTTTTAAGTTCTCTGATGTTCACTTGGGACTGGCTTCACTTGGGACTGGTTTCCCCTCCTCTGTAAATCCCTACCAATGTTACAGCCAGGCCAGGAGCTGAGCTCCTTCTACTTTATTACGTTGACCAAGAGTAATGGCACAGGATCCCTACAAAGAGAAAGCTAGCATATGCCTGTGGGAACCTGCAGTTCACTTTCTTTGGGAGTAAGAGAAGACACGTATTCAGTGGCCTGAGCCATTCACCGTGCTCTAGGTAGTGCTGCCAGACATAGTCCAGGGAACCCTCAACTCTTTGTTCCCAGGTGAGGCCATGAACTGGTCTTTGGTTTTCAATAATATGTTTCGTTTTGCTTTCTGAACCCTAAACATCCCAAGAAATTGTCCCTGTGTCCTCACTTTTTCTTGAAGGCTTATGTATTTCAGGGTGTTTTTTTAAAATGCTAAATTCTTCCTTTGTGTTCTGATCAACCCAGTGTTCTATTTTTTTTCCCATTACATCACTCAAAACCAAGCTAACGGTCCTGAACAAGGCAGAAGTTGGCTTCTCACTGATGCCCTAGTTAGAGTATATTAGAAGCACACATGTAATAGTGTTAGAGACTTTGGAACCAGTGGCAGTGGTGTCAGAGACATAGTAAGGGTAAACAGATGAGCTGGATGAAAATTTCACTTGTAGTATGCTAAAATTATATATATATGTGACTCTTCTGGCCCAGTCCATTAATTCCTTGACTAACACATGACAGATTCTCACTGATAAACTATCAGTGTGTGTGCACTTTGGACCTTCTCAGTCAGTTATTAAGTTTACAGAAGAAAATGTTTATCAGACAGAAAGTAGTAGAGATAAAATCCAGCAATCTCATGCCAAAGTAAGGCATCTTCATATATCTGTTCAAATAAAAATGCTTTGTGCTGTCAATGTAAGCAAAAGGAGTGTCAGAATGAGAAGAGCAGGGATGTTGGATCCCAGGGGCTGAGTGGTGGCAGTTCCCGTGCCAGATGCTGCACCATTTTCTCAAAGGATAACTTGTAAGAAATGAATTCAAATAACAGGAATTATTGAATAGGAAAGACTCCTGGTTTTCTGTGGAAATCCTGCCTAACTATGATGGCTTCCCTGTGTTACCTGTTGAGTGCCACCCAACAATGAACAGGGAAATTTCCAGGAGAAATTCCACCCTAGGAGAATCTATTGCCAGTCTTTCACAGCCTCAGTTGCAGCATCCCTGTAGGCAAAAAAAAAATGTGTCTAGTACTGTACTGTGATTTCCAATCATGGATTCTGAGGTACTCAAGAGCAAAAGGAAACGGTGACCACTTAGGAGTGCCACTCCTTCCACATCAGGTGGCAGAAGCCCACAGTGAAGAGAATCAACAGGTGATCGACCAATAGGAAAAATGTAGAACCCAGATCTTTACTCCAGTGTCTTCAGATATTGAAGATAAACATCTAAAAGTAAAATAACTCAGTGATACCAAACTTATTTCTGAGCCCAGAAAATAAAATGATTTTCAGGCCCTCTTGGGAAACTTATAAAGCAGATATACTTTGGGGGCTCCTTCTCATTTCTATCATATGACACTCCCAAGCCTTGAAAAATGCTGATATTCTTGCTTTTCAACTCCTTCTGTCTTCAGAAGACCTAGCAAAAGCCTCTGCTGGTGGATTCAGTTGAGAAATACAATGAATGACTATACTTTGACCATCTTAGTCCTCTATCCTCTGTGACTTTATACCCACTTTGTCTTGCCACACTTGAGCCTGTTCATGCCATTGGTCTATCACATGAACTCATTTAGCCCTATAGTTAGGCTAGGCTATACCTCACCTGTAAGCCAATTGAGCAGAATCATTCCTTGGAAAAAAACTCTTCAGCTTTAGTTTCATGAATGGAATATGATTTCTTTTGGGATCACTATGGCCCCAACTTTGCAGTTTTACCAAAGATGCTTCTTTCATATTAGGATCACCAAGCCACATTGGAATACAGTCTGGTTACTCCTGCTCTGTCCCAAAGATTACCCAGGCTGAACAGGTCAACTACCCATTTTAGAACCTTCGCCAAAGATTATGGGCAAGAAAATGGAAATCAACTCATGAGACAGCTCATTTTTCTGCAACTTGGAAGTTATTTTACGAATTAAACATCTTTGATGGCTCAAATGAGGATCTCTGAGGTTGATTTTCACTGAAGTTGTGCTTAGGATAGATTTGCCAGAATTTGTCAGAGTTCCCCCAACAGCCTTGGTTTCATAACGCAGATAAAGCCAGTAGCAGGGGTGCTCAGGTGTCCTGAGTCAAGCTTTGAGTCAAGAGTTCATAAAAGACAACACAGTGGTTAATTTGTTGGATTCCAGTCATTGACCCAGTAATTTTAGATTGTGATTCTATGTAAGTCTTCTGTCTCCAAGCATCACTTTTGTGGGATTAAAAGTAAGTTTTGGGGGGAAATAATATTTGAGTCAGCCTCTATGTATAGATATCAATTTACTATTAAGCAGTCAAAAGCCTAAACTACTACATTGGAATATACATGTAGTTGGGCTTAGAATTGTCAGATGGACTGCAACTTAGGATGTAAGAGTAATGAAAATTCAGAGCATGTTTTCTCATTATGAACTGAGGCCAGGGGAGGAGAATAAACTTATCCTTAACCCTCAGTTTGAGTGAGTTGCATGTAACATGCTCATTTTCTCTTTTGAGTCCATGCACCTCATCACACATTAGAGTGATGTGTTAATTGTGTCCATCTTATTGATGAGGAAACTGAAGCCGAGAAGGAAGAGGCTAAGGCCAAACATTATAGGAGGTAGATGAGATGTTACCAGGAACACGTACCTACAAATGCTGTTCTCTAGTACTTGGCTCCCCAACTGGAAGTCTCCCAGATCAGTTGAGATGCTCTCAACTTACTCCCTGTGCTCCTCCAAAATGCCTTGTCCTCGTCTACAGCTTGACAATAAGGTCAGATCCATGAGTTCACTGGTGAGTGGTTTCACAATTCAACTGCTGGTGGCAGAAAATAATGTTATATAAATTATTTACCTGATTCATATTGGAAAACCATGAGCTCATGGAGTTTAGTATGACTGCAGGAAATCCCACAAGCACTCCTTTATCTTTCTCCAAGATTTTCCTGTCATTTTCTTTGGCTAACCATGTTTAAGCATCTCCTTTTCTCTGACTTTGGACCTCTAACTTCAGGGCTTTCAAGTTGAAATCTTAAAGAAACCAGTTGGTTATAAAAACATTCTCTGGGAGATTAAAATCTCAAAAGAGTTTTACCTTTGTCTTGACAATAAAACAACAATGCTCCCATGGAAGACAAACTGATCTGATAATTGGTTCTCCTCTCCCCTCCCAGAACTATCACGGAGCAGGGAATAGGGGGAGGGAAGGCTAGGGCGTATGCTGAAGTCGAAGATTTGGGAAAGTCATTTTATGAGGCATCAGAGATTTCTGCTGTGGCGAGGCAAAGTCAGCTCTGTCCCCTCCCCCCAAAAAAATCACCTTTCAAAGATAAGTGAACCTCATCTGATTTGTCACTCTGTCCTTGTTTTCAAGAGAAAAGGTGATGTCTGCCTTGTCTCAGATGGGAGATGGCTTGTTTTTCCTTTTGCAAACCATGACAGAAACACTACTTGTTGAAGAACAAATCAAGGTTTTTGTGGCGTGAAACCATTATATTTGATTTTGGGTTGCATTGTTTTTGACCCCTGTTTACGGCATAGAATTCTGGTGCCTTGCTCCCTGGATTTATCTCCGTGCTGTGAGTAGGCTTTCTTCACGTTCTGGCTTACACAGGAACACAACTATTCCACAAGTGGCCTTTAGTGCTCTTTATAATATGATTTCCTGTAATTTTTAAACTGTATGTGTAATTTATATTCTGGCTCTGTCCAATATTTGAACAACTTTAATAGGTTGATTTCCATATATATTATGCAAACAATTCTTACCTGATTTTTTATGTTCTATCTTTAAAAAAAAGTACTGCACCACTTATTAATAAATAGATGTTTCAATGGTTATGAGCAGCAATGTTATTTGTTTCAAAGTGGCTTTTCTGAAATTGTGTTCTTTAGCATAAATAGCATTGACTTCTGCAAGAGAAAACCCATAAATGCCAATGGTCTGTAACTGAGATGTATTTCTTATTGTTTTCATATTGTTCTCACTGACTTCAATGTCTGTCCTCTTTTCTTCTCTCCTCCCACCACTACCTTTGAGTCACCCCACCATAGAAATAGAGTCTTTATAATCTTTGTCCCCAGAAACAAGCAGGGTAAGTTCAAGAAAGAAATGATAAATGATTACAGCATCATAATTGTAGGTATAATAATCTGTTACTGAGTAAAAACTGCTACAGTCTTAGCAACTAAAATCAACATGTTTTTATGTCACAGCCTCTGTGGATCAAGACTCCAGGCACAGCTGAAATAGGTTTCAGGATATTACAGGGCTACAATGAGAAGAGCCAGCCAAAGCTATTATCTTATCCGGAACTCAAAAAAGAGTCCACTTCTAAGCTCACATCCAGAGCCTTCAATTCCTGGAGAGTCCTTGACTGAGGAATTTCATTTCTTGCTGAATATTGGGCTGAGGTTCCTCTTAGGGCCTTATCATGTGGACCTGGCCATGGAGCAGCTTATAGCATAGTGGTTTGTTTCATCAGAGCATGTGGGGAAGCCTGCTGGCAGGATGGAAGTCGCACTCTCTTCTAACAGTCATACAATGGACATCCCTTTGGTTTGCTAGATTCTGCTAGTTAAGGACAAGTGATAGATGTGGCCCACACTCAAGGAGAGGGGATCACACAAGTGGCATGAGAAGTGTGAGATGAGGTCATTGGGACCACTTACAGCAACAATAAGTACTCAAGCGTGGTAAAAAGGAATAAAATATCAGAGTACAGAATCCTTCCTCCCATTAACAGGATATTTATTTGACCTAGGGCTCTAGCTTCTATAAGCCCCTCCCAAAGCCAATTCGCTTAAGCAAAGGAAGATTAAAGCCACTATTTGACAATTGCATGGACCAACTCCCTTATCATAATCACTAATTCAATAAAACCTTTTATTCTTGAATAAAATTCCCTCTGAACTAAGTAATATTAAAAACGTCCCAGTACTAAATTTACTGTAAATTTGCTCAGTTCAGGCCGTTCCCTGCTTCTCCAGCACTTGTAACATTCAGAGTCTGAGTAGGAAAAAAAAAAAAGAATCACCTTCACACTAGGTAAGTGGAAGAGACTTTAACAAAGGGATTACTTACAAAGATTTTATCCAAATTTTAGGAAAATCAGCTTGGGATGGTATCATCTGCCAGAGGTAGCAACACTAAGGATCCTTCACAAACACGACCCTGCAAGGAATAGATTCTTCACTATTTCTGAATCTCTAAGATACTAGGTGTTGGCTGAACCCACCAAGGAATATTGAACCCAAGAAGGAAGGGATACACTGACAGATCCAGGCTTAACTTTTAAAAGCAGAAACACACTCACAGTGAAACTATGGTACCTGAGGAGGGAAGGCAACGCTTGGAATAGCACAGACCTCAAGATGGATCCACCTTGAAGGTCTGCACAGGAGGAGAAACACAAACAGGAGCCAGGAAAGAGTTGTCAGTGTAAATGGGAATGAGAAGGGGGTCATGGAACCAAAGAGAGAAAAGACGGGATGCAGGGCTGCTGGTAGGCCACAGGTGGAGTCATGCTAATAAGTTGAGTTCCTGCAGGATAGGAATTGGAAGGAGGTCACTAGATGCATGCAATGTAGGTAGTTTAGACAAACTCTTTCATACAAAGAGACTTGGTCACAACCCAAAGGTAAAGAGCTGTGCACAGGGAAGGCGGCTCAAGTCATCAGGCCTTTGCACCCACATGGGAGACTTGGAAGAAGCTCCTTTCTCCCAGCGTCAGACTAACTCAGATGGCTGCTGAGACCAACTGAGTGAACCAGCAGATAGATCTCACTCTGCGTGTGTGTGTGTGTGTGTGTGTGTGTGTGTGTGTGTGTGTGTGTCCCTCTGCAACTCTGCCTTTCAAGGAAAATGATTAAATCTTTTTTTAAAAAAAGCACTCAGAGAAGGAAACTGCTAATTTTCCCTGAAATGCCCAAGAATAAAAGGAGATAACTGAGCAACATGAAGACGAAGATAATATGGTTCCTGCAAGAGAACAGAAAAGCGCAAAAGATGATTCAGAGCGATGGCCTGGAAAAGAATTGGAAAAAAAAAATCAAACTACTAAAAAACAAGCAAAAGCTGATGCAGGAATTAAGAAAATTCATACAAGAAATGAATGAAAGGTTCTCACATGAATTTAGAAATTGTAGAGAGGAATCAAGATGGTAGAATAAGGTGAGGACACGTTTAAACAGATGGAGAAACATTAGCCAGGGTGAAGCAGAGGAGGCAGTCCAGGAAATAGGAGAGGACAGAACGACAGCAGAGGGGCAGCTGGAGACTGGTGGACACAGGAAAGCAGCAGACAACAGTGTGGTGTTGCAGTAACCAGATATCCCAGCAACATTCAGGGAGCAGCGATCTGAACTGCACTGGCAGCCAGAACTGCACCAGCAACCAGGCGGGAATGGGAGTTCACGAGGAACTCTGGAGATGAACCCAGAGAAAGAAGTGCCCATCCTGCTGGTTTGTTTGATTTGAAAAGGAGCAGTCACAGGGCAGCAGATCCCAAACAGGCAGTGCAGTAACAGGTTGGATTTCCCAGACACCCAACAGAGCTGCATCAGGCACATTTTTGTGTAGGGAAGCAAAGGCTCGGCAGCAGGATTGCGAGCACTGAGCTGGGAGCAAACTCATTTCTGATTCAGTGCATTGTTCTGACGTGGCAAACGACAGGTTCCACCCAAAACAGGTCCGGCAGTTAGTGTTTTTTTTTTATCAAGAATTAGACATCAACTAAATGATCGACACATTTCAATAATCTAGAAAAGCAACAGCAACCCAAGCCCAAACTTACCATAAATTATTACAATTAAACAAAATTGATGGAAAAAGGATGTAAAAGATTCATGAATCAAAGAGCTGGATTTTTAAAACGTTAACAAGATTGATATGCCTGTGGCCCAATGAAACAAAAGAAAAAACAAGAGGGAGAAAACCAAATCAATAAAGTTAGAGGTAAAAATGGAAATATAACAGGATGCCACAGATACTCAAAGAGTCATCAGGAACTACTACAAGCAGCTATACAATAAATAAAATCTAAAGGCATGGATAGATTTTTTTATGCACCATATCTACTGAGTCATGAGGACATTGAAAACCTAGAGAGACCAATAACGAGGACAGAGACTTAATCAGTAATAAAAAATAAAGGAAGGTCTGGGACCAAAGAGCTCCACTCTTAAGTTCTATCAAACTTTGCAGAAACTAATTCCAGTTCTTCACAATCTATTCAAAACAATAGTAAAAGGAGGAAATCCTTTCAAACGCCTTCTATTAGGCCAGCATCCCCTTAATTCATAAACCTGGAAAAGGTAAACCATAGAAAGAGAACTATAAACCAACATTCCTGTTGAATATGAATAAACAAATCATCAACAAATTCTTGTGATTAGAATCCAGTGACACATCAGAAAGATAATTCACCCAGATCCAGATGTGATGGGTTGGGCGCATGCAGGGATAGATCAACATAAGGCAAATCAATAATTGTAATGCACCATATTAACAAGAATAAAAACTATATGATCATATCAATAGATGGAAAATACAGTAAAACACAACATCCTTTCCATCCATCTCAGTAAAATACAACATCCTTTCATATTAAAACCTTGGGCAAATTAAGTATAAAGTTATCATTCTCCAACATAATCAAGGCAATATATTAAAAACCATTAGCCAGCACTATTTAGCATGGAGAAAAGTTAGAGGCATTTCCACTAAGATGCAGGACCAGACAAGGATGCTCACTCTCACCACTGCTATTCAGTATAGTTCCAGAAGCTTTAGTCAGAGCTATTAGACAAGAAAAAGAAATCAAAGGAATACAAAATGCAAATAAGCTATTCCTGTTTTCAGTTAACATGCTTCTCTGTATTAGGGAAAAAGACTCTACACCAAGAGACAATTGGAACTCCTAAGAGTTCAGCAAGATTACAGGATATAAAATCAACACACAAAAATTAACGGCCTGTGTATACACAATTCAATGGCTGCGAAAAAACTTGTAAGAACTGTTACAATAATAATTAATGCCAAAAAACAAATATTTTGGAGTATGTTTAATCAAGGACATGAGAAATCTCTATTATAAAAACCACAAAACACTGAAGAAATGAATGAAGACAACACCAAAACATGGAAAATGCAGCATGTTTGTGGGTTTTTAGAATCAATATGATCAACATGTCCATCTTACCAAAGGAAATCTATGGATTTAATGTGATCCCAGCCGAAACACCTATGACATTCTCCTCAGATTTAGAAAAACCGATGTTAAAATTCTTATGGAAACATAAGAGATCCCGATGACAACAACAATCTTAAACCAACAGAAAAGGCTGGAGGTTTCACAAACCCAGATTTCAACATGTATAACAGGATGGTTGTAATCAAAACAACCTGACACCGTAGAAAACTGACATGAAGAACAAGGAAACAGAATAGAAATCCCAGAAACGAGCCCACACGTCCATAGCCAACTTACTTTGAAAAGCAAACAAATCAATCCAAGGAAAAGGACAGTCTTTTCAACAAATTGTGCTGGGGGACCAGTGCAGTGGCGTAACTGGCTAATCCTCTGCCGTCAAGTGCCAACATTCTTTATGGATACCTGTTTGTCACCTCCACTACTCCACTTCCCATCCAAATATCAGCTTATGTCCTGGAAAAAGAAGTGGAGGGTGGTCCAAAGCCTTGGGACCTTGTGCCCATGTGGCAGACCTGGAGTTGGGCCCAGGTTTTAGATTTGTTCTGCTCTGGCCATTTTGGCCATTTCTGCAGGGAGCTAACAAATGGAAGAACTTTATCTCTCTATCTGTCTTTTTCTTCCCTTTTATCTTCTCTCTGTAAGTCTGCATTTCCAAAATAAAGGCATATTTAAAGAGAGAAGAAAAGACAGATTCTCTATGTCTTGGCTCACTCCCCAAGTCACTACAATGGTAGGAGCTGAACCAACACAAATCCAGGAGCCAGGTGCTTCTTCTGGGTCTCCTATGCAGATGCAGGATCCCAAGGCTTTGGGCCATTCTCTACTGCCCTCCTAGGCCACAAACAGGAAGCTGGAAGGGAAGTGGAACAGCTGGGACATGAACCGGTGGTCGTATGGGATCCCAGTGCATGCAAGATGACCATAGCCACCAGGCTACCACGTCAGGCCCCAAAATAAAAAAAAAAAAAATCCTAAAACAAAACAACCAAAAAATTCAACTGTGGTGGGAAAGTTGGACCTATGTGTACAGGGTAAACAAGATCCTCACCTTTTACTTTATACAAAAACCGACTCTAAATGAAGCAAAGATTTAACAACGTGGTATCATCAAATGTATAGAGGAAACCATTAGGAACACTGCAAGAGACAGGCATAGGCAAGACCGAAAGCACAATCAAAGCAGAACAAAATGATTACACCAAGCTCCGAAGCTTCTGCATTGTGAGGAAAAACATCAGGAAGTAAAGAGGCTGCCAGCACAAAGGGAGAAAACAGCCACAAATTACACAACAAATAGAGGACCAATATACAAAATCTCCAGGAACCCAACAGTACAGAACAAACAATGCAGCTAGGAAATGGGCGAAGGACATGAACAGGCATTTTTCAAAAGATGAAGTGCAAATGGCTAATAGGCATAGGAAAGAACTCTCAGTACGAAATGGACCCATCTGGAAACCATCCCGCTTAGTGAAATAAGGCAGTCCCCAAAAGACAAGTACCAGTCCTCCATGATGTGTGACAGCTAAGATAAGGAGCATGCTAAGCCTAATCTCCATGAGTGAAATTAGCATAGCGAGAATCTAGACTCACAAGTAATAGTAGGATTTCCATTTTCACTTTAGTTTAATTATATGTAATTTTTTTCTTTATCCTCCTCCTCCATCTACTTGCTCTGTCATGATACCTTTAAATATCAGAAAGTTAAGCTTATTACTGTGAAGTAAATGAATATGCTATTGAAACAATTTTGGGGAAAAGAAAAAGATAAAAGAGGGAGGAAGGGAGAGACACTATCCTAAATATGTATCGTGAAAAATATGAAATTTACTCATTTTATGTGAATTAATTTTTAAAAGAAAGCAAAACTGCTTGAGTTCTCTAGCTATCAAAGAAATGCAAATAAAAAGCACAGTGAGGTTCCTCCTAGCCACACTGAAAACAGCCATCATCCAAAATTCAAAAACAGTAAATGCAGATGAGGATATGGGGGAAAAGGCCCAACAGTCACCACTAAAAGGAGAGGAAGCAAGTACGATCATTGCAAATGCAGTATGGAGATTCCTCGGGTATCTGAACATAGATCTACCATATGACCCATCAATACTATCCTGAGAATATATCCATAGAACATGAAATATCCCTGTGATTATAACCTGTAACCGCATGCTTACAGCAACACAATTCATGATAGCTAAGATATGGAACTAGCCCCGACATCAATCAACTGATTACCAGATAAAGAAAATATACTATGAAATACTCAACCATTAAAAAAAAATGAAATACTTTTATTTCAACAAAATGAACTCATCTGAAAACAATGATGCTTAGTGAAATAAGCCAGTCCTAGGGCCCAGTACAATGGCTTAGTGGCCAAATCCTCACCTTATACACACTGGGATTCCATATGGCACTGGTTCATGTCCTGACTGCTCTACTTCCCATCCAGTTCCCTGCTTGTGGTCCAGAAAAGCAGTAAAGAATAGCCCAAAGTTTTGAGACCCTGCACCTGTGTGGGAAGCCCAAAGAAGCTGCTCGCTGCTGTCTTTGGCTCCGGCCATTGTGGCCACTTTGGGAGTGAACCAGTGATAAAAGATCTTTCTCTCTGTATCACCTTCTCTGTAAATCTGCCCTTTAATAAAAATAAATAAAACTTAAAGAAGGCAGTCCTAAAAAGACAAATACCACATGTTCTTTCTGATCTGTCACAGCACACTGAGCACATCAAAAAATTACTGTTATTTTTCTTTTTCCTCTACTTTCTGTGTCATAATGCCTTTATGTATCAAAACACTAAGCTTGTTATTATGAAGTGAGTAGATATACTAATTAATAATTTGGGGGAAAATAATAAAGAGATAAGGAAGGGGGAGGAATATTTCATTTTGCGTTATTACAAAAGACAGAAATAGAGGAAATTAGTATATTCACAGCATGTGAGAAAAGATATGGTGAAGGAGAGAATAAACCCAGAAGAAAGAAAATACACCATTGAAGGGATAAATGACCTTGAGAGAAAACAGAATCCAATGCAAAAGTAAAGCTCACAGTCACAGAGAGACTTAATCCCTCAGACGATGATAATGAAGAAGACAGGGATAAAGAATCAGAGCATTCCAAGAAGTGAAGAAGAGAACGGAAAGGACCAGGGTGAGCTAGAGGAAGCAGCTCAGCAAGCAGACCACGCGTCGCGGTGAGAAAGAACGGGAGTGGGAGCTGGAAGAGGAAGGGGTCTACAGGTCAAGCTGCGGCTATAACTGCTGTTTCCAGATGTTGTTTGTGCAACTCCTCCCGTGAGAAAGAGGAAGTGACTTTTGAGAACATGGTGCTAATGAGACCACAAACTATGGAGACTATAGACACATAGTTCAGTTGAAACATCATTCAGGCATTATTATGTTCAGGTATTTATCATTATGTAATGGAGAAACTGAGACCCGTAAGTGCCATAACCCAGATCCAGGACCATCTACTATTTCCTGTAGAGGAGCTTTGTCTCCAAGACCAGCTGGACTGTAGAAAGAAGGGTTCCTGGAGGGACAAGAAAGACAGGATGGAAAATCAGTTACTTTATCACTTGCCTCTCCCTATTGTCCATAGAGTAGGAAGACTTGATTTCTTATGAGAGTGAGGGAATTGGATGAGAACTTTGGGAGAGTTGACTAACCTTTTTGTGCCTTGGGTAGAATAGTGCCTATCCTGAAAGCTCGCCCTTGGAACTGACCACAGTAGAGTACTCATCAAATGCCCCCAGCACAGAGTAAATGTTCACTGAATGGTTGCTTTGACCTGTATCCTGGACCCATGCAGCAGACTCTCCATGTAAGATTACAGAAATCCAGCTGAGGCAGTGGAACTAAAAGGAACAAACATGAATATAGAGTGAGCCAATCCCTGTGAGTAACTGGAGTCAATTCTCTGGGCAACCCTCTGAGAGGCTATGTATTATGACCCAAAGAGACTTCTGACTGGGAGCAGGACCTGGGGTACTCATTCACTCTGTGTTGTCATTCACTCCTCTTTTCTGTTACCTGAAGTTTCCCTCTGCCCTATAGTCGTAGGTTTACCCTATGCTTTAACTGTGCAAATGTCAACGTAATAAAGTCCTATGGAAGAGAAGCAGAGAGCCATGGCCACTGTGGAACCGAGAGCTAGGCAAAGGGGACATGAGCATCTAGCATACAAGCCTCCTTGAAAACTGCTTACACAAGGAAACAAAAAAGTCACCCAGATTGCCACAATGTTCTCCACAAAGAGCAATGTTGGGCTAGACTAGGCAATGGTCATGACCAATACAACTGGTTCTTTGTAGAAGCAGTGCCTGTGGCCCCTCAGAACCCACCGCTGATCTGCTGTTAAGCCATCATTTGCTGCAAGGCCCAGGTCTGCCATGTTCTAGGCCCTTGCCAGCTTTACAGTTAAGTGAACTTCAACCAACTTGCCACCACATATTCCTCAGCTCACAAAACTTAACCACCTCTTGTCTCTAGTGATGGCATGATAGCAAAAGAGCCTAAACATTATATCCGTGAGAAAATAGCTCTGTATCTGCAACATGGAGCAAAAGCTCATTCATAACATCCCCTCTCTGATACCCCTGGGAACCAGCCCTTGTTCCTAATCATGTCAGCTTCCAACAATGAACAGGACACCCACATGACTCAGAATCCAGCAGCTCACCCATGCTGAAGACATGTTAATGTCTTCACTGAGAAAAGTCTGAAAAAATTCCCCTCGGCCCAGGGCAATGAATTAGCAGAGGAAGGTGAGTGAAAGATGAAATTAGAGAACAGCAGGAACCAAGTCGAAAAGGATCGCACGAACCGTGATGAGAGTATTTGCTTTTGCTCTGACCCAGAGTGGAGGTCACCACAGAGCTTTCAGTGGAAGCGTGATAAAAATCTAATTTATATTATTTTAACAAAGGATTTCTCTGGCTGCTGTGAATGGGGGACAGAACCAAGAGATCAGGCAAGAATAATGCTATATCAGCAAAAGTGCAAATAGGAACCAAGGGTGACGTGGAGCAGAGTGGTAACAGGAAGAGATGAGAAATTCTTGACGTTTGGACACATTTTTAGAATATACACTGACATAGTGGATGTGAGGTGAGAGAATCAACAAGAATGATTTGTGAGTTTTTTATATGAGTTCCTGGATAACTGAGTTCAACATTATTTAAGATAGGGCATGTTGAGGAAGGGGCAGGTACTGCATAAAAGCATGAATTTGGCTTTTTATGTCTTACTTTTGTTAAACATGTAAAACATTTCATCAAAATGTCCAGTAAACGGTTGAGTGTGAAGTTAAGGAAATTGCTATTATATCTGCATCTATCTCTGCATATACAGGTTTATATCTAGCAACCCAAGTACCGGTAGATAACATTTAAAACCATGAGACAAAGTGAGAATTCAAGTCCCAGATCATCTCTCAATTTCAGCTTCCTGCCAGCATGTAACGTGGAAGAAAACAGTCATATGCCACGTAGTTTGGTCCGGGCCACCCTATGAGAGACCTGCATTCAGTTTCTGGCTCCAGTCTGACCTGGCCCAATTCTGGCCATCTCAGGGAGTTAAACAGTGAACCACAATGTACAAACTCTGTGTGTCTTGTTCTTTCTCTCTTTGCCTCTCAAATCAATAAGCATGTTTTTTCATGCAAAAGAAAAAAAAATTCTCTTTTCACCTATTATATGACTTCATGCTATTGGACTATCCAGAAGATAGAAATCTGTAGATATTGAAAGCGGGTACTCAGCTCCAGTTCACAGCCTTATGCTGCAAATTATAGTAGAAAGTGTAATGGCAAGTGTAGGTATCTGCGAAGAGACAAAGCAGGAGGGGTTACCTTGCTTTGTAACCACATGTATTTTCAGTAATAACCCAGTCCTGCTAAAGGGAGAACTCTTGTGACAAAGACATTCATAAAAACATTCATCTTTTAAGAGTTACTTATTTTTATTGGAAAGGCAGATTTTACACAGAGGAAAGACAGAGAGAAAGATCTTCTGTCTACTGGTTCACTCCCTAAGGGGCCACAACAGCCAAGGTGGAGCTAATCCATAGCGGAGGAGCCAATGTGGATGCAGGGTCCTGAGGCTTTGAAACATCCTCAACTGTTTTCCCAGGCCACGAGCAGGGAGCTGCATGAGAAGTGGATCAGCAGAGATATGAATCAATGTCCATATGGGATTCCAGCGTTTGCAAGGCAAGGACTTATCCAATGAGCCATCATGCCAGACCCAGCATTCATCCTTCTTGTTAATTTGATTTCTCCCTGAAGGTGTTGTCACCACCCAACAGTTACATTTCACTATGAGTTCAGCATAAGACAATCACATTCAAATATCAGCAAAGCTGACAAGTTAGCAAGCACCTCACATGGCCTAGACAAGCATTATCCATCTTGAATGTCGAACCTAAAAGTAGGAAGAATCTATGTCAATTCCTATAGGCTAGGAGTCGGCAAATTTTCCCTATAAAGAGCCAGAGGTTAAATATTTTAGGCTTTATGGTTCATGCTCTGCCTATCACAACTGCTCCACTGTGCTGGTGCTGTAGCCAAAAGGCTGTCACTTGCAGCACATAAATGAATGGGGCAATGTTCCAATAACATTATATTTATGAACACCAAAGTTTAAAGTTCATACAATTTGAATTACTACAAAGTATTATTTATGGATTTTTTTTCCAAGCATTTCAAAATGAAGGACCATTCTAAATTCATACACCATATAAAAACAGGCAAGCAGGGCTTGCATTTCCAGCTTTAGACGCTGGACAGAACTGACCAACTTTCTCTTGTGAATCTCTCTCCTGGTGTGTACGCCAGGTGCTGCTTGGCCCGCAGACCTGTGCAACAGAGAGGATAACTCATCACCTGGTGCCTCCCGCTCTGCCCCTTGAATACACGGAATTATTGTCAGCAAGGTTTCCCACCCTATGCTGAATAGGAGTATTGTCATTCCACTCACGGATTCTATTCAGCTTATCCCACAGGCATTTTTTTTTCTCTGATAGTTGATCGTCTTTCACTGCCTGGAGTTTTGGGGAGGATTATTATTCCATTTTTCTTTTTTTCTGGGCAGATTTAAAGTAAAGTTGTCAAACCTCCCCCCACTCCCTTTATCTTTCACTAAGAGCTCATATAAACCCTACAGCTCTGACCGAGCTGTTAATCTTCCCGGCTGTTTAAGTTCTTTGAAGTCGTTTGTCCCGCTCACGAGACAGGTAAGCTATATACTGTAGATACCGTAAGATCCTTTTGGTCCTCCCCTCCCCCTACTTCCCAAAGTAGGAGGCCGGCTGAGGGACGCACCTGCTGTAATTTCTAGTTCTGGGCACCTACATGTTGAATGAAATGACAGCAATTTCTATCATGCGGCATCTACATTGTGCTTAGCTGAGGCTCCATCACTTGATCACAGCCTATTGCTCCCTATTTCTCCACCTCAAGCTACTGATTAGGATCTTAATGCAATCATCAGCTCACAGAATGGCTCACCCATATCTGTGATCAAGAAAATATGGTCTTTAATCCAAAGAATTGGAATCATGATAAAAAAAATGCCTTTAAAAATGTCTATCAGAAAGGCAATGGCTCAAAGCTATACTGTCCTGCTTCTCAATGAGAAGCCACCTATACAAAGATGATCCCAAAAGATGACATGGCCTGGTGACACATAGCCAGCGAAGCTTGTGAAAGGGCCCTCTGGGATATTTGTGCAGTAGCATACTTGTTTAACACTAAATTTCTCAAAACATTCCTGCCATGAAGTGACACAGGACTGAGCTTTCTGAATCAGTGGCCAGCCAACTGTGACCAGTGGCAGCAAACAGAAGGCTTTCAGTCATGGTTCACCCCATATTCCTTTTGACCACTTGTACCTCTGAGCCTCTGTTTCTTCAAATTATAAAATAAGAACAGAAACTAGCAAGTGTTCTTGCTTTGATGACCAGTGAGTTTCCATATGCAAACTCCTGGCACATTATATAGTCCACAGATAGTAGATTCTCCATTTCTTTTTCTTCATTACATTTTTTTTAAAGGAAAACCCTCAACCTATTGTATTGTCTCACAGACTTGGAAGATGACCACCTGATTTTAAAGTTCAGGATTGTCCCCATCAGCTAATGTCATCAGGTGAGTCTCTAAACCTTGGGTTCCTCTTCAGGCAGAGAGGATTAGAAACGGCAGGGAAAATGGCCTAGCAAATGGATCAGGGCTATGTGTCAGGAACATTTAGCATTCTCCTGACCCAAATCAAGTGTTTAAAGGTGAATTCCCATCTGTTGCTGAATTTTGTACATGGCTGTTCTTTTTTGCTGTATGCTACATTGAAAAAGGCAGACTTGTTAATCAGGTTTAACTAGACTGGGTTGACGCATGGCCCTTATTAATTGTAAACACAAGGCTTCGTGAACACTCCGGACATTTTCTCCTTACCCTCCACATTCCTGGTTCCAAGCCATTGCTGATAAAATGTGGACTATTAAGAATTAATTTCACATTGTTTTGGACAGATTTTGGCTTATCAATCACACACTACTTTTCAATCCTTTCCCCTAGATTGTGAATAAATTTCTAACCCCTCCTGTCCATCACGTTTGAAGTTAAAAAAAAAAAAAAGTTTATTTGTTTTCAACATCAGGTCCTGCATTGTTCCACTGTGATGGTAGGTTAAAACTGGAAGGCAAGGTTTTGCAAAAAGTATGAGTGACCACAGTCCAAGTTTCAATTATTCTGTGGAGTGGCGTGGCTATAGGAGCTTGACTTTGGGGGGCTCCTTCTCTGAACCCCAGGTTTTTGTGTAATAGAAACAGTAGTACCTTTCCCATGGTATGACTGTAACATAGAAAAGAGTTTGTTCCAAAGTGGAGGTTCAATAAGTTATACTATAAAATAAGGGAACATATTTCTCCTCTGTCCTCCTGTGTTCAGTGCCTGGAGCCCTGCATATCAAACTGACCAAAAATGGAATTAACAAGAGCAAGAGGTTTATATTGCACATTTGGAGCAGGAGAGCTCAAATAAATGAGATGAAAATCCCAAAGGGACAGAGTTGGAGGATTTTGTACATTTTTAGCGAGCATTCAATAAATTCACAAAGAAACGATAAGACTACAGAAAGGTTTTGAAACATTTAGAGGTGGAACATGGTGGGAAGAGAAATATGTGGGGGTAACTAATAGAAGATAAGCATTATTTTAGTAAGGTTTGCTTGTGTAGGCCCAGCTCAGGGGCAACGATCTGTATTCCTCAGGGCTACGAAACACCTTAAAGAGGGGATTTAGGGCAGTCCTCGCTCTTCAAAAATTCCTGCACTTAGTCTGGTAAGGGCAGCACTGAGAAGACTTCCTTCTATATTTGTATGGCCTGGAGCTCAAAATGATCCATGTTGCCCAAGTGGGATATCTTTGAATGGCTTATTCTAACCCTCCCCATTTCATTTTACATATCTTTTTATGACTTGATTTTTTCAAGTGTCACAAAAAAAACCCACAATGATTTATGAATAACTGTCCAAAAAAAGCATGGAGACTGCAGTGAAAAAATGACAATCTATTTTTGGAGCAAAGCTCTAGACATCCTACCCAGTCTATGTAAGATGTAACTGAAGATGGCAACTCCATCACACGGAAAGCCCGTCAGTCTCGCCGACTCTAGGAGTGTGGGCATCTTGTACTTTCGTGTTTAACATTCATATAAAAACTTGCTCAGTGCCTCTCCATCTTATCGTGCTGTGTAACACACTTTGGTCCTTGGGACAGCCTTAGATGTGGAAACTGAGTCACCGAGGGGTTTAATAGCTTGCATAATTAACAAATGCCAGAGCCAGGAAGTAAACTTAAGCAAACTCTCTCAGATCACTTGTCAGGTAGATTCCAGTCTCTCCCCATGGAAAAGTTCTACTCTCGTCAGGTGGCGTCTACGCAGCCTGTGTTTCAGCGCGCATTAACTCAGTACCTGAACGTGGTGACCGTGTTCTCAGGTGCTGATAGGCTGCCATCAGCATTCTGTGCTGTGCGGCACACAGGAAGTGAACAACTTTTCACCATTATGCTTTTTTAGCCTCAGACTTTTCAGCTTCATGCTGATCTGCACAGCAAATGGCTAGTAATTAGTGCTGTGGAGAAGGAAGGAACCTGCAGGCACTCGCACCTACTCTCATGTTCCTGTTAGTGAGCAGCAGGGACGCTGAATGTGGAGACCGTGTCCCAGCTAAAGAACCAGCAAACCCAAAGAAGAGAAACATTAGTGTTCCCTGGATATAGATGCTCTGTGCATGGTCCATAGTCTCCGACTTCCTGCACTCTCAACAGAGACATGTGAGATAATTCTGGCACATAAAAACACACACAACACCTCCTTCCAAAATACTCGAGTTGGTAAGTAACCCTCCAGCTCCCTCTTCCGTGGCCATGTGACTTTTTCAGGTTTTAATCCTACTGAGTTCCCATGTACTATTCTCAAACAGCATGCAGCATCCGTGTGCTTGGTGATCCAGCCCGTTTCCTCCAAGCATCTGCTTGCTTGCTTCCAGGCAGCCACAACCATGCTGGGATTCCTGCTACAGGGCCCTGCAGGGAGGCTGTGTATGGGCCTCACATGTGTCCTGTCCCTTTGGAACACAGGTGAGTGCAATTGCTTCTCGAGCAAGTATCCCTTATCACAAATGAATTGGGCAGAAAGCTCTGGGGGTGTCAGATTCTTTGAGTTGTGGAGTATTTGCATTTATATCATCAAATATCTCAAATCTAGACATGAACTTCACTTACATTTCATATATACCTTTTTCATAAAGCTTGAGGACACTTTGTTTTTAAAGATATTTTTATTGTAAAGTGAGATTTTACAGAGAGGAGAGACAGAAAGATCTTCCATCCACTGATTTACTCCCTAAATGCCTGCAGCGGCCAGAGCTGAGCCAGGAAGAAGCCGGGAGCTTCTTCCTGGTCTCCTGTGTAGGTGCAGAATCCTAAACTGTTGGGCTGTCCTTGACTGCTTCCCCAGGCCACAAGAAGGAAGCTGGATGGGAAGCGGGACTGCTGGGATTAGAACCAGCACCCATATGGGATCCCAGTGCACGCAAGGCAAGGACTTTAGCCACTAAGCTATGATGCTTGGCCCTTTATAACTTTTTAAATGAATAAATGTATCAGTGTTGGGGACAATTTTTATAACAGTAACACTACATAAAACAAAGTTTTATGAATTTTCCACTTACTGTATCATGTGGGTACTCCAAAAATTTCCGATTTTGGAATATTTTGAATTTCAGATTTTTGCGTTGAGAACGCCCAGCCTGTATTGTTTGGGAATTCATTCTGTGTTGATGCAGAATCTCCATCTAGCACTGCTGCGCGTACTCCTGAGCTTGATCAAAGAGGGAATCATTAATCCCCTTTTTATTTTTTTCTCTTGATTGCTTGCATTTGTGTCTAATTTTATGCGACAGAATTATCTTCATTTACGCTGTTAACTACTCTTTTCCAAGTCATGGTTTCTCTTTTCCAGACCAGGAGGGCACTTCCTGCATCAGCCCCTTGCCTCTCCACTTCTCTCCATGATTGTTCTCCACTCTTCTGCCTAAGTGATCTTATCAGATTTTCAAAGTCAATTCTCGGACTCCTTCATTTTCTCACCCACTCCAAATTATCATTGACTTTCTCTTTCTCCTTTGAGAGTGTGTCAGCCTTCTGCCTGCTCGCTCTCCCATCCTTCATTCCTCACGAGTGCCTGCAAGTCCCTACCGCTTTGCGTTATGTTCCATCACTGTCCACCTCCAGCTGGTCATTTAAAGTACCCTCATGCTCACCTCAGCTCCTGAACACATGCTGTTCCTTGTACACTAAACACTCCCTCAGCCAGTTTGCTAACCAGAACTCACATTCTTCACATCTCAGTTCAGTGGTTCCTCCCCTCAAAGGCCTTGGGGTCGTCGCAATGAGACCCTGCTCTGCATCACACCCAGAGTTTTGTTTAAAGCACTTAGAGTTGTTATAATGACATCCTTGAGCTCACTCCCATCCTGTCAGCCTGCCCAACATATCAATACCTGCACATCCCGGGGTAGGGGTTGTATGGCATTATCAATCACTAATATCGCACTTCAAAAGATGATTGATGACAAATGATTAAAGGAAAGAAGAAACTAGATATGGGATTTTAAGCGTGCTAATTCCAGATCACAATGGTCTCATGTATAAAATGAGCATTTTCAGATTAAATTCTCTCTTGTGTTATATCTGGGCTATATTTTCTCTGATATAAACTTCTTTGCTTTAGTGTCCAGCCTTCGAGGGGAAATCAAGAGAGAGAAGGGAATGACCTTCCTACCTGCAACAGGTAAGTGTGCAGGGTGCCTACCTGGCTCACTGGAACAGATGCCCTGATCTCCTTAACTTTCTCCAGTTGTAAGTGGACATTACATCTTTATCTAAAGCTCAGCAGTCAGAGATGCTTCATACTTTATGGCTCAACGAATTCTTGGATTCTCGGGATCTTATCAACTCTACAAAGGTCTGCTATTCTGTTAGTGACAGAAGATATTCTAACAGGAGGTGATGTTATTTTCCATCGTCATCTCGCCTGCGCTGATGGCCTGCAAACAGCCATTCCGTGTGAAGGTGAACGCACCACAACACAGACTACACACAGAAGTCTGATTTTGTGTCCTGAACTTTTGGGGAAAAAGCAGCAGGATAAGTTTTTGTTATGATTCTGATATTTAGGATGGATGAGGTTACTCTATTTTTTTAAGTTGTATTTATTTTTAGTTAGAACATCAAGGTGGTTCAAATAGCAAAATGCTGAAATACTCCCTGGGGGCAAATACTGTGTCACAGCAGGTTAAAGAGCTACTTGGGCTGCCCACACTCTTATTGGAGTTCTGGGTCAAGTCCAGGCTACGCTGCGCCTTTGATCTACCTTCCTGCTAACAGCCCTGGGAGACAGTGGGTGGCACCCTGCTAGTCAGATTCCTGATGTCCATGTGGGAGATTGGTGAGGGTTCCTAGCCTCAGCCTAGCCCAGGCATTTGGAGAATCAGCAAGCACATGGAAGCAGTCTCTGCAGTTCCCTCTCTGCCACTCTGCTTTCCAATCAAGTATAAATGCTCTCCAGGCATCAGTGTTCCTGAGGAAACAAAACCTACTGATACTTCGTGAATAATAGGAAATTTCCCATATTTAAGCTTCATCGTTCCCCCTTATAAATGAGAACAACTTTGCTCTGCAGGCAGTCCTATAGGCAAGAAGGTGATGAAGTATTTAAAAAGTGCACGGTTTACTTTAAAGATACTATTGTGGCATCTTTAAAAAGAATTATTTATTCTGTAAATCAGAGTTATATAGAGAGATGGAGAGATACAGAAAGATCAATTGATCTTTCATGTTCTGATTCACTCCCCAGATGACTGCAGTGGTCAGGACTGGGTTGGGCCAAAGCTAGGAACTTCATCTGGGTCTCCCATGTAGGTGGCATGGACCCAAGCATTTGGACCTTCTGCTACTCTCTCAGATCATCAGCAGAGAACTGGATCAGAAGCAGAGCAGCTGGGACATGAACTGGCACTGATACAGGATGCTGCTGTGGCAGACTGACTTTACCCTCTGACACAATGCCAGTGCCTGTGGTGGCATTTTTGTCCAAATTAGAGCAATATAATCCAGCTGGTAGTTCCTTTGATAACCATGTCTGCATAGACTTTTGCTAAGAACACCATGCTTCAGGGATGTTCAATTCATCCTGCAAATGTTATCAAAATTGATCTAAGCATTTGTGATTAAAAAGAAGAGCCATAGAAATCACACCTTCCTCCCCTCCGCAGGGAAGAGGTTGGTACTTAAGAACAGATTGCACAGGGCCCACCATTGTGGCTGGAAAGGTGTAACAGCTGCCAGGCCAGCAGCAGCCAGGTGATCTTGAGCTCAAATGATGCTGGGTCTCTCACCTGTATGGGCAAGGTCACGGTGTTGCCTACAAAACTCATGATAGCTGCTAGTTGCTACAGAGAAGCAAGGAGGCAGCTGGACTCCGCATTTGGATGGCTTTTGTCCTGCTGATCATGAATATCTGGCCAAGACTTCCTTTGTTGTAACCTAACCCCCAGCTTCCCATAGCCCCCACTTAACTAACTCCAGAAGCTCTGATATTTAACTGAAACACTTGATAACTGGAAAAACCAGAAAAGGTTCAACAGGCAACAACTCAGCTGACCTGGGTTTCAACACAGTGGAAAGCAGGGAGGAGCAAGCTAAAAGCCCGTCGGTGGATACATGAGGTACAAAAATAGGATCTACACACAGTGCAATGCTACTTGCCTTGAAAGACAAGGAGATTTGGCTAGATGAACCCGGAACACATTACGCTAAGTGAAACAAATCAGTTACAGAAGAACTAGGGGTCATTCTCGAAGCAGCACAGAGCAGAAAGGTCCCAGGGGTGGTGGGGAAGGGTGGTGTAATGGAAAGCATGTGGACACAAGGTTTCAGGTATAAAAGATGAGTAAATTTTAGACATTTGCCACACACCTTAGCACCTACTATTAACAATACGATTCTGTGCATCTAACAGTTTGTTAAGGAGATAGCTTTCGGGTTAAGTATTCTTGCCACAATAAAATGAATCAGAAAGTAAAGCAGAGGAGAACACCATATACAAACACAGGAAGACCTCCAGCCTGCTGTGGGGTTCTGGTCCATCACTTCAACTTTTGCGGGGCTTGGTTTCCTCATCCTTCACAAAGGAGTGTTGGACAGCTTTGTTGGTTTCTAAGGATGTCATAAATTGTGTAAGCCTCAACTGCCAGGACACTATTTCATTCATTTAAAACATTGCTCTTTCAAAGTCTGGAAATAAAGAAGTCAAGAAAGAAAAAGATGGGGTTTTCCTTAGTGCAACAGGTACGAGTTCGGTCCCAAATCCTGACTTACTCTGTAACATCATTTGTCAGAGTCTCTGGACCTTGGTTTTTCCATCTATAACATGATCAAACAGGTGGGCATGTAGTCTGTGGTTAATGTGCCCACAACCCATGTTGGAGTACCGCAGTGCTACACATGGCTAAGGCTCCTGCCCTGGTTTCCTGCCAGAGCTGAGAAACAATGGGTGTTGGTGCAAGTAGTTAGATGTCTACCACACATGGGAGATCTGGATGGAATTCCAGGCTCCTAGATTTGGTCCAGCCCAGTTTAAGTCATTGTATACGTTTGGTGAGTGAGCCAATAAATTGACATTCTTTCAAAAAAATAATAAGTGGGCACAATTTTAAGTGAGCATAAAACACTTTCTCTATCCAATGTAACATGAAGAAATGTTTCTACAACATCAGTAACAAGTGCAGAATAAGATATCATCTAGGGCCCGGCGTGATGGCGCAGTGGTTAAGGTCCTCGCCTTGCATGCCCGGGATCCCATATGGGTGCCGGTTCTAATCCCGGCAGCCCCGCTTCCCTTCCAGCTCCCTGCCTGTGGCCCGGGAAAGCAATTGAGAACGACCCAAAGCTTTGGGACCCTGCACCCTGTGGGAGACCCGGAAGAGGCTCCTGGCTTCGGATCGGCATAGAATCGGCCATTGCACTCACTTGGGGAGTGAATCATCAGACCGAAGATCTTCCTCTCTGTCTCTCCTCTCTGCATATCCACCTTTCCAATAAAAATAAAATAAATCTTTAAAAAAAAGAAGAAGAAGAAGATATAATCTAAATCCCAAACAATTGATCCCCCACCATGGCTTGGTTCAAAGTTGTTTCTACAGGGTGCCCATCTCCAGCGGCATTACCAGGCTTTGCTTCTAGTAGACTGCTGTTCCCTTACAGACACCCCTCTTGTGTCTACACCAGAATCTGCTATTCTGTGACAGTGTACAGAGAGGAAGCTCCGCATGGCTGTAGAATTGGTTCTTCACCATTTATCTAGTTACATCCAAAACAGAACATGTACCTTAAACCTTACTGGGTATGTGTTGAATGAATGAATGAATGAAGTGCCATTGGTTTGTCAGAATTTACTTTTGACATGTTTGTGTTTAATAGTGCTGGAGTTTGGAAGGGCCATTCCTCTCTGTTCTGCAATTCCAGGAGCAGTTGCTGTGCCCTGCCTTTCCACCCCTCGGCTGGACAGATTTAGGCATACTACTTCCGTCTGACCCTCAGCTAAGGAGTGGGGTAGATTTTACCACATTGAAATCCACTTGCATACTTATTTCAATATGTGTCTCTAGGCCACAGGCTGCCCAAGCAGATAGAGGGTCAGGGACAGCAGCATCCTGGGACTGCTTTTTCTGGTGCTCCCCAGGGATCTTCACATTCCCCAAGGCAGCAGTCACTCAGTTTCCCCAGCTCACTGAGGCTAGGTCTGGACTTCCACATTCATCTGTTTCTACCTTTTGCCTTCCAGTGTCCAGCATGCAAAAGGAAGAGAGGAAAGAAAAAGAGGTGGCAATCCTTGCAACCACAGGTGACCCCTCCACTCCAATTCTTCTAACACACTGTCCCACTTCCCTGGGCCTATGTCATCCCCCACAATGGGAATAAAATATTTCTCTACAAATTATCAGAACATTAATTTTAAAAAGATATTGTGAAACTACACAGCATCTGAACCAGTATTTCTATCCATCACCTGTTGTTTCATTCTTCCATGCATGTCTATGAGATGGGAGGACTTTAATCCAGCAGTATCTTTCCCCATGGCTACACACACATCGACTCCTGGGGTGGTGTTTGTAGGACTGCAGTCTCATTAAGCCTGTGTCTCTGAAAGTCCAAGCTTCATCTCTGTGGGATCAAAAACCCATCTCTTTCCAGGCAGTGGCATTGCCCGGCTGGTGATGGAGTCTGTCAGGGGTGGCTGCCCATGGGGTGGCTGTGATGTCCCTGCGCCTCCCGTAGACACTTTCCACCCATCTCTGCTCTCTCCAAATAGAGAAAGTAGTCGCTAAGAACCCGTGTTTCATCCCGACTTCCCTTGACCTCTGTCACCATGTCATCACCTCCTGAGCAGGGGAATTATCTTTGAATCCCTTGGGCCTTCCACTTGGTGTGCACTCAGCACATGTCCCAAGAGGAATAGTCTCTACCCATGACATTGTCTCTGAGTCTCTTTCAGAGCTCCCTGCGAGGTCAGTTGATTTGTCTGCACTTAACCTCACAGAACTCGTGAATGGGATGCTGAGCCAGGCTTTGAAAGGTAAATATTCTCGCAAACACAGTCCTGTCATGCTCTAACTTCTCTTCTGGGCCGCTGTAGGACCTGGACAGGACATGACATTTCTTAAGTTCCCCAGAGTGGAGCCTCTGTGGTGCTACCTAACACATCTTGATGCTGCAAATAACATGAAGTGCGGAGTTGACAAGCAAGTCAAGAGCAAATAGCTCTCGGAATAGAATTACAGAAAGCTTTGTAATTGTGACTGTGTCATGAATTCAGTCATTAATATGGTTATGAATTTTTCTTTAAAACATGGTTCCTACTGAGTGCTTATAATATTTTACCAGCCTTGTATGTTCTTTCAGCTTCTAGCAAAAAAACACAAAAATTAAATATATGTTATTTATAATCAACAAGAGCTCAAAAATCCCAAACCAAACATTGTGGACATTCATTACAAAAGCTTTTTAGCTAAAAGGTTTAAAAAGAGATCATAGAGTTGAGACACATTGTTTTAGGGTTTGGTTTTGGTTTTACTTTTTGTCATTTTGTTGCTTTTAATCATTTGTTTATGATCCTAATATTTTCTAGTATCTATTTGCTTCATTATCATTCATTAGTAAAGGTCATAACAGGTGTTTGTCTACCTATCTATTTAACCTGATCTCTTTCAGCAGAGAGCAAGAAGTTCTTGTCCCTGCTGAGCATCACTTCCTATAGTTCCTTTGCATTCCACAAGTTGTCGGTGGCCATTTACAACAGTGAGCTTGGGCTGCCTCCTCCTGGGTAGGGGGTGGCTGGTGAGGGGCTGGCAGAGTCAGCTTGTTTGGGGGTGGTTGGGGATCCCCATCTGAGTCATTTCTTTTCACAGTTTCTAACCTGAAGGCGGTGGACTCAGCCAAATTCCCTGCAAGGTACTGCTACTGCTTAAATAATCGGACCAATGACCTGTCAGGTGGGTGGAGCCAAGGAATCTTGCAACTTTTGTGGTTTTGATTTTAGAAAGATATGAACATACAATAATACCCACTCTGCTTAACTATGTACACACTCTTATTGTCTCAAAGTTTTCTCTTTGCTTTCACCTAGCGATATACCTGCATACCGACAGGCAAGAGCAAAGTGTTCATGCAGAATTGTTTTTACTGAAAACTGGGGACGACCTAAGATGCATCAGTAGGATGCCTAGTGTATGGTCAACCTTTGGAAAATAATAGGCCTGTGCAAGTGCATGGGTGTGGCCAGACTTGGCCTGTGCAAGAGAAAATTCCCAGGATAATTCAATAAGAAAAAGGAACTCACCCAATATGATGCAGAATACAGTGTCGCTAATGGAAAATAAAAACAGTGGTCCCTAGATATTTGGTTACTGAAAGTAAGATTGGACTGTCTGATTGGGAAAGGAAAGCTGTTAATTAGAAAAGCTTTATGTTATGGTTGTTTGTCAATGAGTCTATTCTGTGTTCTTGGCATAACTAAAAATGCAGATTATTACATGTCCTTTACATTTAAGAAATTTTGAAAGATAAAAGGGGAAGGTATGTTCTCACCACTAATCTAACTCTCCAGATTCCTTACTGAACACATATTATGACCAGTGCCCCTCTACATGTGGTCGGACGGTGGGGATCACATTGAGCAAAGTGGATACTCTCAGGTTACAGGGAACTTGGGTCTTGGAGGGAGGAGCAAAATGTAAACAAATAAGCAGCAAATGCAAAGGATACTCTGGATGGCCTAAACATGAGAGCGCTCGGCAGAAGAGGGACAGGAGCTCAGAAGAAAGGCAAAATCAGTCACAGTGGGGACATTACTACATAGAAAACAGAGAGGTGTTTTCCAATGAGTAGAGGGTGACCTGCAGGAAGTGGGAGTCCAGCCTGTGGTTCCTGGGATGAGTGTACCTAGCAAGGGCTGAGGCAGCAGAGTAAGGCTCGGAGAGGCCAGTGTGGCTGCAACAGCTGAGTTAGTGCAGGAAGATGGGAGAAATGAACTCGGATGGGCAAAGGCAGGGTGGGAGGGTGTTGTGGATGTGAGAACAGTTGATAGTTCACTGTAAGGGTTTTGATACTCACTCTAAAAAGAAATATGCAGTTGTGACTGTAAAGAACGGGAGTGTGCTCTGACTCAGAGCACAGGAAGAGACACCTCTGGCTCCATGTTAAAGAGTACACTGGAACGGAAAGAAGGACTGCTGAGCCCAAAGAAAGCTTAGCCAAATATTTCAAATCTTTTCCATGATGTTCTACAAATACTTTGTGGACAGTGTAACCAGGGATTTTTCTAAGCCCCAATGCTCTATCGGAATGGGGTCTAGATTCTCTTGATATATAGACTAGTACACTCACCATCTTTGTGAATGAAGCTTTTCCCTGTTGTAGATTGCCTCAGGAAGAGTTCACAAAGCAGGATTTCTCAAAGAAGCACTGAAGATTTTTATATGATGATTTCTTTGAAAGTGGGATAGAGAGAGGGAAAGATGGATACAGAGAGACGATACCTGCTGACTTACTTTCCCATGTGATCACAATGGCCAGGACTGGTCCACTGTCTTCATGGGTTTCCACAGGCAACTAGGGCTATTCTGATGAATTGATGGTTTGAGAGTCCGGAACCTTCTACTTTGCTACTGTGAAAGATGGCTTGAGACTCATTCAGAATCCGGTTCCAAGAAAGAGGAGAAAGAGTTGTGAATTCATGTCCTGTCACCTAAGCCAAGCCATGGAGTAGTTCATTTTTCCCTGTCCTGCTAAGTCTCATAGCTCTGCCAATCTGTAAAGCAGGCTTGCGAAAGAACTCATTATATTAAACTATAAAATGTCCAACTAAAAATTGATATTCTATTATTAAAGGAAGACTGGAGAATGGATTTTAAAAGACAATTATCAGAATCAGTACATTTTAAGGATTTTTATTATCTAGCTTTAAGTAATGTCTTTAAAAAGCCATTCCATATCAATGAACATAAATATGCCTGATTCCTTCTATGAATTAGTGGCATTCATCCTTAGAATATGCCGTGATTTAATTTGTTTTCTCTTGTTGGAAGCTTAGCTGGTTCCCAATCATTTGGCAATTATAAGCAATGCTGTGATGGCCACCTGTGCAAAATCTCTCAGAATACCTGCCCAATTGCAACTTTAGAATGGAGTCCTCGAAATGCAAATGTTGGCCGACAGGGAGCCAATTATGTCTTGATCAGGTTGCTGAAATTTCTTCTGGAAATCTTGCCTCCACTTATGCTGTCACCAACAATTGTTGAAAGCACGTATTTCTACACTCTCACCAAAAATTGACATTAAAAACCGTACTGGTTTGACAGGGAAATACATGCTCCTCTGCCTACCTTCCATTTATAAGCCAGTCTGAAATAATTCATCCATGTTCGTTGCTAGTGAATTAGATTATGAAAAATTTCTGCCAAGAACATCCATGAAATAGGATAACAGGTTTTCTCACAGGTTGTGAAAGTAGTTCTAAAGAAAAGATTGACAGAATTCCTTGAGAAAATAACTGTGTGAATGGAGTAACAATGATGGGAAAAGTAGAACTTTGGTTTCTGATAGGACTCAGCTGAAATGTTTAAGCTTATACATACTACGGACTTTGGATAAATCCCATCACCTTCTGTGTCTTAGGCAGAATCTGGAACCCCATCATTCATCTCTGGCTCCAAAGTCATGACTATAGCTTTCAAGCAATATTAATAGTAGACTTCCACATTGCATTTGTCTAAGAATTTCTCTTTCCCGTTAACTCCCGCCATTGTTTGTGTCTCTACACAGCTGTTACTGTAAAAAACAATTAATGAATATTTACTATATAACGAAGTTTTGAGAATAATAAAATAGGTGGAATAAGTAGCGGAGAAACTCCTCTTCAGTTTCTACAATATGACACAGGGAGATGTCTACAATTGTTATTCTCCTACAAAGGCACATGTCTACACCTGCATGGCCAATACCACTCCTCTGTCCATGAAACGAAAGCTGTATCCAGGAAGCTGTGGGAAGATCACGTTTCAGTTCTGGTCACACACTGGACAATGGCCACTTCATATGGTCTCAGTGTGCTGTGCATTCCATTTCTTAACATATTACATCTTCCTGCCTATTTGGGTTCTGAATTCTGAAGTCAGCTTGCTCCTGTCCAAAACTCAGAATTGCATTGATGAGTTAAGCAGCATTTATGCAAAGCTTGATAAGAAATCACCCAGCAAGCCCTAGAAGATTTCTTGTTAGGAAATCATTATTAGGATATCATTATTTGAAGTTAGTGGGTCACTTTCCCCTTGGTTTAGAAGCCAAGACCTCACTGGATCTTGGAAAACCACAAATTAACAGAAAAGGCTGTAGCAGCTGTTCAGATACAGGTAGAGGTAGCATTTTCATTGTTCAAAGACTCGCGCCATGAGGAACAATGGCCCTATTGAAGCCCTGGTCAAAGCTAGAGCTCACAAGACGCTGCCAACTGAAATGTCAGATTCCCTCAGGCTCTCGCTATTCACCTCTTAGCAGGGTGGACATAAGGAGGGGTTCATGGTAATCGTTTGTACACAGCCTTGTCTCTTCTGGTAGCTCATAGTTTATATCCCCCACAAGGCTGGAATGAACAAGCTTTGTAAATTTACATTGCATGACCTTGGGGCTGCTTCCTCCCAGATGGAGTTGCTATTCTGAAACAACTGGATGACATGAAGAGATAAGTCATCTGTCCAAGGTGTGGCCTTTCACGGCTCTTTAGTGGTCGATGAGGAGGTGGTCAGGGATCACAAAGCTTGAACTACTTGCCTTCTGCTTGAAGTTGGCTGTCCTCTCTAATTTCAGTCAGTAAGAGTCTGCCATGTGATTGCTAGTATCCCTCAACATCTGGAACTAACTCAAACTTGTAAATTCTATTCTGAACAATCCAGACACAATAGACTCTTCCCCTTAATTCAGACTTTGAAATATAAACTTCCTGAATCTCTTGCAGATTTCACGGCACTCCTGGTGGATATCATTGGAAATTCTACCAGCTATCTCACGGAAATTTTTAAGTCAACCTCCATCCTCTCAGGTGTGGTCCTCAACTGTGAGGCTTGGCAGCCTCTGTGGAGAGCAGTGGAGCCCCGCTGATTCCCTCTCCAAACTCTGCGTTCAGCCAGGCCACCAGGGGACTCCAGAGTATCATGTGACCTGCTTTCTAATACCAGTGCTTCTAAAATATTTTGTATCATTATTTTATAGGATATAGTTCTGTAGGCATAAGGATTACCACCTCTACCTCCCCTTCCTTCCTATCCATTTCCCCTCCAGCATTCACCCCACCCCATATTATTGCAATAATATAGTCCTTCAGCAACAGACACAAATTCAACATTCTAACATTTAACTGTAGAAAATCTAGTATCAAATTGTCAAGGTATATTTAACAGTTTCGTTGGGAGTTCTCCTTTTATTTGGGAATAGAGATGCATACTGCTATGTATCTAATACTAATACTTAAAGATTCCATCTTTCACTCAGGCCTCTAAATTGGGTCTGAAATACTGGAGGGAGAAGATTCAAAATTGTAGAAACGTACGCAGATGCAAGCAAATGGTTTCCGGTAGGGAGCTAAGCACTGAGGGGGAAATGAGATTCATGGAGGATGAATATTTTGCACAAGCTTGGTGCCAGAACCCAGATTGGGTCTCCATGGAGCCTAGGCCCAAGTTCTAAGTCGTTCAGAAGTATTTGCCTCATTTTAAGATGGTTTTACGTTACCAGCAAATCACATTTGAAAATATTCTGAAAAACACAGATCTAGTAAGTATCCCAAGTTGATGTCCTCAGAAACACTGCATGGCCCAATAGGGAGAATTTTCCATTTAAAAGAGGGGGAAGCAGAATGAAATAGATTGAATTTCAACTATTAGTTGTCAAAGTCAGCATCAATTAATTGTCAGAATATTGCCAAGTACTTGCCATGCATTCCATCTTCGGGTCCTCACTGCAATCTGACAGATTGCTACTATATATATTACCACTTTTCAGATGAGAGAATGGGCATAAGGGTAAGAGACCCTTGCCAGAGATCACTCCTATAGATGATATTTTAACCTAGACTGCGTTAACTCTGACCCATGGTCTTGGTCACTTCAATGACTAATATAAATAACAGTCCCAGATTAACAGTAGTATCACGCTATTTATTGATTTCTCATCTTCCAGGCAACATACTTAGTACTCCACAGCTCTGTCTCAGTGTATCTTCAGATACACTTATGAGGAACACATAGGCCTATGTTCACAGTGTTTTAAGACACAAGTATGTTTAGAAATCAGTAGCATTCAGACTTCAGAAGGTCTATGCTGTACATGATGTGACACCTCCAAAACATCCAGGGAAGCCTACCATAATGGACTGCATCATTGCGCAAAGACAATTATAGCCTCATATGCCTAGCCAGACTTTGCCATCACACTCACACTGCCTTGCATCTTAAATAGTTGTGGGGATTTGAGAATTGCAAATATAGGACTATAGGTTCTAAATCTTTGCCATTTTACAGATGGCTAAAATGAATTTTGAAGTGGCAGTAAGTGGCAGAACTGGCACTGTAAACCAGGAGGTAGCCTAGAGGCTGTGCCCTTAGCTATCACATTGCACTGCATTCTTCCTCTAGTCCAAACAAGGCTCCCTGGAGAGCAAGGAGCTAACCTCATGCTCCTGGGTCCTCCTGAGCTAGGCACTTAAAGTTTCACTTTGTTTCAGCTGAAGACTTAAGGATTCAGATCCAAGGGTAAAATCTTTTTGTCCTGGTTCATCTTGCAGTGAGTCAAACCAATGAATCTGACTGCATCTTCATCTGCGTGATGACAGGAAAGTCAGGTGAGCCACCAGGCATCTCTTGGCAAGTTCTCAGACCCAAGAAGCCAATCCAGCTGTCCGGTGTATGTACCCACAGTGTGATCCTGCTGGCATGGTTCTTGCAGGCAGGAACCTTTCTGACTTCTGGGAGCTGGCAGAGAAACCCCCCGTCATCAACTACACATTTACCAGCAGCATGACTGGTGTTCTAGGTGAGTGCAAACTTCTCACATACTTGCTTCAGATTCTGGACTAGGGTGCCACCTGGCTGACTAAAGCCCAAAGGCTGTCTGGCGGGGGGGGGGGGAGGTTACTTAGCTTTAATGTGCTAAAAATAATTAAATATCAGCATTTTAAAAAGGAATTCCTGGATCCTCTTAAATAACTGGCAACCTTGCATGCCCTTTCCCTGAAATACACTGCAACAAGCAAGTGGAGCTGATTAACTGCGCCCAGCCTTCTGGTAGGAAGACTTTCTGTTGTCTACAATCCTTCCTACTTGCTATTGCCCAGGAGCCTTTTCCTTCATTGGGTATTTGGATTTTGCAGATATATGAACTTTCAATTCTGTCCTAGAGGCATGGGCACTCTATAATAACCAACCAACCTTCCATTATTCTTTTCCACCAGGCTCACACACATGTCCATCTTTCTTTTTTGGAAGCATCTTTAGGTCTCTTTCTCCACTGCACCTAACTGGCATTTCTAGACAAAGTTGCTAGAACGTGACTGATCCTCTGGGATAAACTGTTACTGGCGTGTTCATCACCTCGCTTGGGATTGTAATGGCTTTGAGACAATTCCCCCTTATCTTCTACTGCAGAGAGAGTGGCAATCTTCGTGAACAAGGTTGCTTCCTTTCACTGCTCAGGATCCCTCAGTCAACAGCAGTGACCCGACGAAGTTCTTGGGTTCTGATTCAACTACAGTGAAGTCACGGCTCTTTATGACAAGTGGCATACTACTCCATGCCTACCCATGTGACTCTGCTCAACCGTTATCTGCAGTTATAACCTCTTTCCCATGCTTCTGTACTTTGCATCCCCATTTAGTTGCCAGCAGCAGCTCAGACACTGCTGTGTTTCTAAATGTCTCCCCATCAAAAGCAGTCTTCTGTCTTTGGTGGTCCTCTAACACAGCTCTATACATCCTTGGGACTGTGTTACTCCAGGCTCTGTTGTAGCTGACATTTCCAGGAGCACCTCCTCAATGAATAGACTGGAAGGCGGAGTAAATTCTCTCAACTCCACAGTCTGTCTTCTCCTAGGTACCTTATGCAGTCCTCAGCACACAGTAGGCTCTTTGTCAGTGACAGCGTAAAATGAAGGTTAAATAAATCTCCAGTTTTAAAAATGGACTGCTTTGATTTACAAATATTGGAAGGCAGCTCTTGGTTATGCACCAGAAGAATTGCAAATTGTGTACATTACTGTTTGTTAGGATGAGGTGGGCACTGGTGGGTTCACTAAGCACACCCCATCCCCTGCCCACTTGTGAACACATATCTGAGGCTAGAGTCAATCTTTCTCATTACAAAGTCCTTCAAAAACCTTCCCACCTTCAATTCCAGTTAGGCTGATTCTTGTGCCATTTCAATAACGATATGTGTTTAGGAAGAAGGAACATACTCCTGATGCTAAGGCTGATATGCTAATTGCCGGTTGCTTTGATGCACCTAATCCAATGTCCAACAGACCAGGACACAAGGCATGTAAGGTCTCAGGGGCCCAGAAATAAGATGGGGTAGAAGAAGTGGGGCCATTGAGCCATCTCTGACAACCAAAAGGAAGGGATCCAATGGACCAGTGAGACCCAGTCATCATATCTACCTTCCACCCACATGTTCCCAGCGATTCTTCACCCACATTTGGCAATTGATACTTTAGCTTATTTTCACATTTGTGAGAGTTCACTCTGCAATCTACACATGTGCCGTGTGATGGCCCTGTAATAGTGCAACAGTTCCTGGTGTCTGAAGTACCACACATGGCAAGGCTCCCTTTGTTTTTCTTCCTGAAGGTGCAGTTACCAGAGGAACAGCTGGGGCATCAAAACCCACAACCAAAAGCCGGCAAACACGACCAAGTACAGGGCGCCCACACTGGATCTGGAGCACACCTCGGACATCTGCCACCAGTCCTCCTCACTGGATGGAGATGACAACTGTCTCAGGAGGAGAGACTCCAGGCACAAGAGGTACTGCTTCTCAGACCCTGCCCAGCACAGGTAAGATGCCTTCTCATTACTCTGCTTTGCTATAGTCTCCTCCGTTTCCTTCTAGGCTGGCATAATCCTCCCCTTTATCCCTCCCCTGCCACCTCAAACTATGTTTTAGCTTCCGTTAAGGATTGGCAGTGCAAGTTCCATAAAAGGAGCAGGGTACCAATACCATTGGCATAATATACACCTACCATTTGTTTTTATTACTTTTTGAGATAGATGGAAGCTCACAAGTAGGTAAAAAAAATAGTACCAACAATTGTCTAGTGCCCATTGCCCAACCTCCTCTGAAGTGGCTATCTTGCAGAATCAAAGTATACGGTGGTGTAAGGTGCTTCCATTTCAACAGAGTATTCAGCAAAGCTCTCTCCTGAAATTCACATGAAATAGTGAAATAAAGTCAACAGTTAGTGACTTGGTTAGCTTAGTCTGCAGCTGGCTGCATCATGATGCCAAGGATGTTTTTAATAGATGGATACCAGCATGAAAAGCTGCAGCCAATGACAGGAAATCCCTCCCACTTACCATCTTCCGTGCATAATCAGCAGTGTTGCCAGTAAAGACACGGATTTGGAGACAACATGGAGGTAGCTCTTGCATTAGCAGTCAATATTGCCTCCATGAGTTTTAACAATGAACCATGTCATGAAAAATTCACTCAGTCTAGGCTAGTCAACCAAAGGCTTCTACTTACAAGAGTAGAAGGAAATAGGAATTGGGAAAAGTGAGTTAAGGTTACTAAATTATAGTTAGATTGGAGACTAACTTCTGGGGTTTTATTGTCCAGTAAAGTAACACCATAATAATTATGTACTATAGTCCACAAAAGCTAGAAAAAGGATATTAAATATTTTTGCCACAAAGAAATAACTTTGAGCAGTACTGTTGTCTCTGAACATTACACAATGTATACATGTAGCTAAATACTCATGGACTCATAAATATGTACAAGCTGTATGGCAATTTGAAAGTAAGAAGCGTAATAATTTTCAGCCTCTAAATATTTGCCTTTCCTGCTGAGCTCACATAGCAGGCAAGGAGACACAGGCAAGTCTCCTCAGTTTCGGCCCAGCCAACAGAGCTGCTGTGTAGGGGGAGGCCAGGGAAGGGTCCCTACCCAGAATAGCAGGAGACACCAACTTCCCCAGGAGGCAAAAGTTAGAAAAAGGCAGGTTGAAAACAAGGATTCCAGTTGAATAACAGGAGTCAATTTTACTAACTAGAGTGGTTGAATTTACTACACAAAGCTGAGTACAATAATTGGCAACATGACAAATGCATAAGATCAGAAAACTTTCCTATGTACCATTAAAAAATAAATGATTGCTAAAACTAAGCAAAATCATAAAATGTCAAAGTATAACTTGCAAAATCCTAGTTATATATAGAAAAGCTACAAACTGCAAATAGATAAATAAGGAATATTTAAACAAGTGGGTGTATCATATTCTGGATGAGAAATCTGAATATTTTAAACACTAGAAATATTCTAAAGTGGCTATCATCGAGGCATAAGCCTCCACCTGCAATACCAGCATCCACTATAGGCTCTGGTTTACAACCTGGCTGCCCTGATCTAGCTCCCTGCTGACACACCTGGGAAAGTGGGACAAGGTGGAAGAAATGCTTGACCCCTGTACCCGTGTGAGAGATGTGAAAGAAGCTTTGGGTTTGGTCTGCTCAGTCCCAGCCTTTGCCATTATTGGGGGAATGAGCCAGCAGGTGGAGGATTAATGTCTGTCTGTCTCTCTCTCTCCCCCTCCCCCACCTCCCTCCCCATCTCTCCAACTGTTCTCCTAATTCTGACTTTCAAATAAACATATTCTAAATTAATTTATAGATGTACAATCCTTTAGTGAGATCAGTTTTGTGGAACTTGACGACACAAGTGATTTAAATTTTTACCATGGGAATACATGAGAACATCTAACACTTTTAAAACTGATCAATGAGGAAAGATTTGATGCTTTATAGCAGGAATTATCCTTATTATCCTCATTTTCAAGTCACTGCCCTAAAGCTCACCGAACAAAGGAAGCAGGGTTGTAACCAATGCCCCGAGAATTCCTCACCTAACACCCACGATTTTCCCTTTGCTGATGCCCTTGAACACACAGACCCTAGAGTTGGTGGCAGGAGGAGGGTCCAAGAATTTTGAAGACTTTTTCCGCTTGCTGATTGGCTCTCAGGCAAACCAAGCTGTTACAGTTTAGGGTAGAGTTTAAATCATTTTATCTACACTGCAACATGAGCTTCAGGTTATATTTTAATGTCATTTGCAGCAAAGTGGTCCAGTGTGTCAGGGTCCTGTAACTCATTTTGAACCTGCAGCTACCCTAAGTGTGGCCAGAACACGGAGGAAGACCACCAACAGGCTGACACGGGCTTCCACACTATCCATGCCCTGGGATCAGACCACACCCGAGAAAAAACTCAGAGAGCATCCCTGGGAAACACACGCCTCCACACCGACGTCTCCTGCAGGGGCCCAGGAAGCCACCCCCAGCGGGGGCCCTTTGACACCTCGGGCTGGGATGACTGCGTCCAACAGCGCCGCCTCAGGTAGGAGGGGACCGCCTGCACCTCCTCTAACTGAATATAGGCTTTTTCAAAATTTTTATTTTTCATAATACGTTTCCACAGGCTTAGAGCTTTCGTTTTGAAAACGGTTGCTAAAGCTTTGAAATGTTCACATCTTCAGAAAAGGAATAAAACATCGGCAAGTAGCATAACCGATCATAAAGCAAATTCTTTTTTTTTTTTTTTGGTGGCACTATTTTTTTTTTTAATTTTATTGTTGTTTACATTGTATTATGTGGTGCAGTTTTATAGGCGCTGGGGATTCCCCCCACCCCTCCCATACCCCTCCCCCCATGGTGGATTCCTCCACCTTGTTGCATAACCATAGTTCAAGTTCAGTTGAGATTCATTCCTTGCAAATTCTTTTTTCTCCTTTTCCTGATAACAATCCTTTTCTCCCTCTTTGCTTGAGTGGGAGTTTTCGTCACAGGATTCTCTCTCCTCGTCCTTGCCAATCCTATCTCCTCTTCCCAGTCTTCCTGTCTCCTAAGGAAGTGGCCACTAGACGTTGGCATTGTTCCTTCAAGACAATTCAACTGTGTTTTTGGCACAGCATTGATAAAATTACGTTAATTACATATTTATGAGGCATACGCAAATATCCGCATTAGAATACTACTTCATATGTATGATGTAACCGTGTAAGGAGGAAGGCATGAGTTCCACAAGGCAGAAGAAAGTGTGATCAATTTGTGGGGGGGAGGGCACCTGCAAGATTACGATGAATGAATTTACAGAGGGAAAAAAAAAACAAAGACAAGGGAGGGATGGGAAGGGAAGAGAAACCCCTGTGGAACTGCATCATGAAAAATAAACTTAAAAAAGAAATGTACCACTTAAGCCATGAAGAAAAACGTAAAATTGAAAGAAATGCATGATGTGCCCGCCTCACATCAGGTTTTCAAACCACATCTGGAAGTAGAATCAATGATTTGATTGATTTACCTCCAGGTTTATAGACTTTCTAGGATCACTAATCTTACAGTCAAACAAAAATTTACTTTTTAAAAGTAACTTTCTCTGACTCCAAAAGCCACAAGTCCTTTTACTGTTTCACCTTGGCCACTGAATAGTAAGACGTGTCTGATGCAGGCACTTGGGCAGTGGTTTCAGTTGCCGCGGGGCAGCCGCATCCCACCTCAGAGTGCCTGGTTCTAGTCCTGGCTACGCCAACACTGCTGCTGGTTCACACCCTGCGAGGTGGCACGTGATAGCTGAAGAGCCATTTCCCAGAGCTGCAGCCTGCGTGTGCCAGCCTGCCCCGGCCCTGGCTATAATGGACATGTGTGGAGAGTACCAACAGATGAAAATCTGTCTCCGACTCTCTACCTCTCAAATAAAATGGAAATCAGTAATAAAAGTGTATTACGGCTGTGCTATTAGTATATAAACTTGACTTTCTGCTCCTCTGAGCTCTGTCCTCCTCAAGTACGGAGGCCTTTAATCTCAGATTCCTGTGAGACACGGCAGACTTTCAGAAAATACTTCAAATGCTGAATTTCATAAGGAATACAAGGAAAAGGTTAAGTGAATTTTAATACTTATCTATGCAAAGTCATGACGTCAGGCTCAAAATGTCAACTGCACAAGCAGGTCTGCAAATGCCATCTTGCTGATTTTAATCATATGACTGCCGAACATAATTGCATCAGTTCAGTCAGTTTAAGCATTGTGTCATTATGAAGAGGAAAAGGAAAGCTTGGGCTTGTCTACTTAGATGACAACAGCCATAGGACTATGCGCTCTGCGCTCTGGTCTCTTTCAGATACAACTGGAATCTATCAATTACTCTGTAGCTTTGGGCAGTTTCTGTGAGTGGCCTGAGTCCTGGTTTGCTCAGCTGTGAAACGAGAGCTTCCAGAGTTGCTGTGATAATTAGGTAGTGTCCTAAGGGATTTTGCCAACATAACACCAGGAAATATTCAGTGGTGACTCTTAGCAACCTGCCCACAACGGGGATACTGAGACCAGCCTTGGGAGTCGTTTTGCAAAGCTTAGTAGCAAATACTGTTCTTTTCCAGGACATCCACTAGGGGGCAGCATTGTCTGCTTTGCCCCTGTGCTCCTTTCAGTAGATCACCAGCCCCAGATGAAATGCTGGCTTAGTAATGACATCAATTGAGTAGGTCAGGACCAGGACTTACAGCATAGACACTCTTCTCCCAACCCAGTCCCCCTCAAAGAGACAAAGGCTCATCCTGTTTTTATCTCGTCCTAGGAACATTCACCCCTGGCACCCAGACTCCAAATCCAACCAAGGCACCGGCCCCAAAAGACCCACAACAGATAGGTGAGAAACCCAGTACACTACAGGGGAACAGCAGGGAGATCCGCTGCGCAGCACGGGTCCTAATGGGGAAAGAAGCTGAAGAACAAAATGATAAGTTTCACTGTGCTGCTAAATTACTCCAACTTATTGGGTACTTCACCTCCACTTTCATGATAATTGTGCAACACATTTTGAAAACTCTTTGTCTTTAAGCTGTTATAATTCTGATTTGGTACGTAATCCAAACCGGTCTCATTTTGACATTTGGAAGGATGCTGTTGCCCCTTGCAGGTGGTCTTCCTGTGGAGCGGCCATTTACCCCCAGGGAGGAGCCTGCCCTGGTCCCAGCACCCCACTCAGCTTCAAGTGAGTACCAGCACCTTGTCACTATTATTGCTTGCATCTGTTTGGTATGGTTCACGCAGAAGAGAGGTTTGTTCAATAAATGTAGAGCCACTCTCCTGGGACTCCGTTTCCTCCACTGTGAAGCAAGAATCGTCACAATTGTGAGCATGAAGAATACCTGCTGTTGTGTGGAAGGCGTTTGGAATCTTAGAGCTCAGTGTAACTTCATTCAACCAAGTGCTTTTGAATGAGTGTCTATTGAGCAATGTGCTACATTATGCTTAGAACGTGGATGTTGGCAGAGACAGGAAGGGATAGGAGATGACGCCATGATCCCAGCACCCTTACTGGGCGCAGTTACACTCATCTGTCTCACAGGACTCCATCTTCCCCTTTCCCTGTGCCCTTCATTCTCACGATCCACAGGATGGCTGCATCTGGAGCCTGTAGCTGACATTTGAGCTTCTGCATTTCTTTTTTGTACGTTTGTGCAGCTTACAGGTGCCCCACTCTTTTCTGTTGAGCCAGATTCCTGAATGTTCCTGAACCATCCAGTCGTCTGTCAATGGGGCATTATTAAATTACTGGAGGCTGCACAGTCTCCCTTTTCATATTGCCTCAATTCTGCTCCTGCCCCAGGCTCAGCCTGCGGTGAATAGTGAATGGCCCTTTCAGACACAAGATGTGATTATGCCAGCAAAGGAAATTGTATCTCTTTCCCTCCCCAGGAGTTCCACAAATTTACACCACGGGTGCAGATGGAAGCAGCTGCCAGATGGAATTTTAGAAAAACTTGACAGTAACTGTATCTATGTATCATCTGTAACTATCTGCAGCTACAACTTTCTATACATCCATCCCTGTTGTGTCACTGCATCTCCTTACCTATCCATCTGCCTATTATCCATTCATCTAACAGACACTTGATTAGATCTGTCCTCCTATTGGGCCCTTCCACACTCCCACCAATTCTTGCTTTATAAGAAATTGTTTCTCTTTGTCTACATTTTTAGGACATTTCCAATTTTTATAGTTACAGAGGCGGGAATAATTATCTTTTTACACTGCTTTTCCACATGCTTAACAACACTCCATATCAGAATGGCAAGTAGATGGGCCAGACATGATAGAGACCAAAGTCCTCACCTTGAACACACCAGGATCTCATGTGGGTGTAGGTTTGTGTCCCACTGCTCCACTTCCCATCCAGCTCCCTGCTTGTGGACTGGGAAAGCAGTAGAGGACAGGCCAAAGCCTTGGGACCCTGCACCTGGGTGGGAGACCAAAAGGAAGCTCCTGGTTCCTGGCTTCAGATTGGCTCAGCTCCAGCCATTGGGGCCCTTTGGGGACTGAACCAATGGATCCTCCTCTTTTTAAGTCTGATTTTCCAATAAGAAAAAAAATAAATCTTTTTTTTAAGTGGCAAGTTGAAAATAACAAAGGAAAAACCAAGCGAACAAAGATGCAAAAGCCTTCAGTTGCTCAGGAGCAGAAACAAAGGCTGTCCACAATCATCAAGCCACAGACTGTGGCTATTGCACTTCTGGATTACATTGTCTGTGCCTTGTGTATTAGCTATTACAGCAATAGCAATATCGACAAGGTAAGTAATGCTATCTTCACTGAGAGTTTTGCTGAGTTTGATAGATAAAAAGAGGTTAGGTTTTGAGCCCTGATCTAATTCCAAAGGTGTGCCGTTCTGTCCCTAGATGTAAAGTATCTACAACAAGATGGAATTGAAGGCAGAATGTGGGAAGATTCCTAAAAGCAGTGAATAGTGTCATGTGCATCTAGAGAGGAAGAGACCACACATGGGAGAACACTCGGAAGTTAACTGGTTGAGAGATGGCATGTAAACAGGGTTACCTCTTCATGTGCATTCTGAGCAAACATGGCTTGAGCAAAGGCACCGTGACATCAAACAACTGTTGTTTTCTAGAGACTTGAAAGGGCTTGGGGCTGGGTGCTTGGAGTGTTGGGGCCTGAGTTTGAAGGGACTGGCCAGACTAAGAGCATCAGGGTCTCACCACCACATCAAGGCTCTTCCAAGGCAAATGAGAGAATGATCAGGTTTGTCCTGCAGAAAGATTCTTCAGTTGCAGAGTGGAAACTAAATGGGAGAGTTGGGAGCAGTGGAGCTGGTGAGGAGGCCGTTGCACTCACGATGACCAGTGTTGATGGGGACTAGAATGCGAAGGTGACTTTCAGGATTGGGTGATAGTTAGAAAATAGAAATCAAGATGTGTGGCAATGTTGGAGTACCAGCAGGGAAACAAAAAGAATGTCCAAATGTAACCGAGTGTATTGTGGGGATGGTGAAGGTGTGTGGGGCAGGAGGTGATGATAGCTCAGCTGGGAACATGGACATTTGGGGGATGGTGAAGGTGTGTGGGGCAGGAACACGGGCATCCTAAGCATGTAAAGTATGTTCCAGGAGGAGATGGTGAGGAGAGAGGATCATGAGCACAGACTCCAGGGTCAGATCTTGCCAGCGACATTGCCTGTGGTGCCACTAATCCCGCTCTGGAATCACTCAGGCACTCAGTATTCTCCTCTGTAAAATGGAGCTGGTATCTGTTTCATAAGATTTCATAAGGATTAAATGACACAATATGTGAAAAGAACTGAGGAAAGTGTGATACAGATGTCACGTGCTGAATGTGAAGGGAAAGTCATGACCTTTGATCAATGTTCTGGCTTAATATTGGTTGACTCCGGATAAAATATTTCCTTTCTACATTTTTAAGCCTTTATCCTATAGTCTGAGCCTCTTATCCACTACAATAGGCTGGCTACTGTTAAATTATAATTTCCAAGAACGTAACAATGTGACTTTCATGAAAATGTGAAGAGTAAGCATCCACACAGAGAAATGTTTTTTTACTCACTGAGGAATGAAGAAACCGAACACATGTTAAATCCAGTTCAATGGAGAAGCCGAGGAACAGAGCTTTATATAATCAAGGAAATTCAAGTAAATTTTGTAATTCATGTACTACAGCAATAAACTCTTCACTCATCAAAAAACAGTTGCTCCTGTACCAGAAAATTATTTTCATTCCTAAGGAGCACAAATACCTGCAACTTTGTCACACAAGAGTTGATTATTATCAGTTAACCTCCTCCATTCCAGGTTATAAAGATCAATGAAAGCACACACTCTCATAACCAGGTAATCTGCAACAACTAGAGTTGTTGGCAGCAACTAGAACTAGAGTTGGTTAGCAACTAGAACTAGAGTTGGTTAGCAACAACTAGAACTGCGTGGTCTCATTTCCAGCCATTATGTTTTCTCGATAAGATTACAAATTGTCAGTAGATCAGCATCAATATGGTACATCCGAGTCACTAAAAGAGCTACGATCTTTTCCTTCTTGTTTATTGTTAATTCTTTGCTGCCTGGCACTGAACAAATATTCTCCAAGTTTAAATCAATCAATCAATAGATTTGTTATTCACTGTTCATTCCATTAGGAACCTTTCAACATGCTTGGTATAAATGCTCCCTTTCTCTCCTCTCATTTCATCTGACAGGTGTGGGTCGCCCTACTTTCTACATGGGGAAACATTGGCATACAGGAGGCTGTGCCAGCCTCAGAAGATCTCAAAAATCTGAAATTAAGAAATATATATATTTCTCTTTTGTCATTCACTGCTTTCTTCTAAAAGAAAAAAAAAGTTTATATTAAACAAACAATTTGAACTTCAGTTTGCTGAAACCATTAGTCTTTACAAACTCAGAACTTACAAATGGATAGCCTGGTTCTCCAGTGACTCAGCATGCCAGTTTTATCTTTCAACACGCCCCTTGCTTCCCTCCTTGCACACAGGCAAACACATGCTCATACATACATATATACCCATCACACCAAGCACACAACATACACAGTACTTTTAGATTAATCATTCACTCTCCGACCACTTACATAGTCACCCCTTGTGTAGCACAGAATCGATGTTTACTGTTTTGCACAAGTGTCCCCCACCTGGTACATTTCTATGCAGTGCTTCACATTCTTGTTTAATATCTGCTCTTCCATTAAACTATTGCTGATTTCCCCTGGATACTGAAGCCCCACCCTCTCTAAACTTAGGAAACTCTTAATGGTCATTTTACCAGGAAATGATGAAGCAACATTATGTTTACATGTCTGTCTCATAGGGCAAGACTCTACACCAAGAATAGGGTTTAGCCAATGGAAAATGCTTGCTAAATTCCTAGTGATTGACTGATCTGGGACTGCATTTTCTAGGATGTCCTGAGCCACTGGTCAAAGAGGTGACCATGACAGCAGCTCCTCTCATCCTGGCCATCCAGAAGCTCAATCCATGCCTCATGGAGCTGTGCCGCTTCTTCCAGCAATGCTTGTGCACGAGCCGGAGGAATTCCAGGGCAGACACCATGAGGTAACCTGGCCCCATGCGGCTTTTCTTGTCCAGTTTTATAGATTTCTTATCTATAGGACTTCTCCAAAGGATACAGGCGAATCGGGTATCAAATAGCCCACAGACACATGACAGAAACCACCTCAAAGAGAGGACTCTCCAGTGAGTACCCTACTGATTTTGATGGCCTTGATGGAAGTCATTCATTTCAGGATCCTCACAATCAATCATAGGGCCTGACGCAGTAGAAGATTAGGTTGGCATAAGCTGAGCTGGAGTAAACTGACTTGAGATGAGGCAAGTTGAGTTGGGTTAGATTGGACTGGGATGAATTAAGTTGGGTTGAGTTGAAAGGGGTTGGTTTGAGTTGAAGTGACACGAAAGGAGATGAGTTTTATTGATTTGGATTCATTTTGGTGAAAGTGAAGTGCATCAAGGTGCATTGCATCAAGGACTGGGAGTGGTCCTTGAACTTCAATTCACTGAGCTTCATGAGATTTTATTGGAGAGAATGACCAAAAGATGTTTACTGTATTTCCAGTTATATATCTCTAGTTCCTTCTCCAAACAGAATGAGAAAGTAGTGAAACTGAAATAAGAAGATAAACATGGTTTGTATCAAGAAGATTTAGGCTAGGAGATTCTCCTCCTGCCAGTGCTGGTACACAGAAGGATATCCTTGCTCCTGCATTCTGGGGGCAAATCCTCAGATGTGTTATACTATTTTCAAAATAGACTCACCAGATCCTGGAGCCTTTCAAGATCTCTATGATCTATTGCCTCTGAATCTCAAATTTGCAGCCTTTTCCCATCAGTCATTTTGTGCCCTGGTCTAGGATTCCTCGGTTAGTATGGACATTTCCCCCTTCCAGAGGGTGAACCAGCAGTACCTGCAGCCCTAGAGCGTTAGTGAGCAACGGGGAAGTATTCCTCCACTTTAGGACAAGTGGGCCTAGAAAACCACTGTTGCAATGGTACACTGCATATGCTTTAGGAGCATCAGCCTGCTTTATCGTTTACTCATGTCTACTAAGATCAATGACATTCATTGAACATGAGACACGCACTGCACTAAGCCATAGGGATACCTAGGTGACTCAGCAGTGGCCTTGGGATCTAAGGATTTCCTAAGTAGGAGGAAAGCTCTCAGAAGCACAAACTTAAGTATATGCAATAAATCACAAATACAAGTCATGTAATTACACAAAAACCCATTTACCATATCCCTTTGTGAGGCATCACATTTGAAAACACCTCTAGGTCAAATATTGGCTAAAGCAACAACACAAAGGCAAAGTCTCCAGAGAGAAGCTACAGTTTAAGTTTAGAGCAATAAAGGGCTGGTTTACTCGGCTTCAACTTCTCTTTTCTCTGTAATTTCACTAAATCATGAATTGTATCACAAAATCATGCTAGAAACTGGATATAGGCCAAAATTACTAAAATAGGCACTGGAGTTACTCAGTATGTTTGTTCAATAATACAGCCTTTTTCATTAACAGCGTAAATATTTTCAGGAAGTTGGCAATATAAAGACACAGATTTCAGAAAAGCATGGGAAATACTCTGGCAGATGCTGAAGAACATGCTACAGCAGCTCAGAGGAGAGCAGCAGTAAGCAGAAAGCATACGCCTCTCCAGATGAAAAGAATAGCCAGATACAAAGACATAGTGAGAGGGAACCCACAGCCTCTTAAAGCATGGAGATAGCCACTGTGGCTACAGCGGACACAAGACCTTGCTACTGGCATATGTGCCTGTCAGGACAGGTTTGCCCTTTAAAGTGGGTTACCTTTGACAAATAGGTTCTGTTTGATGTTTGCCCGAGTTCCAGCTGTGGTTTTAAGCTTCCTACTCCATCCTTATTCATACAAAATAAAGCACACTGAGTCCTTGAAGTCTGCTCTTCATCCAATCCATCCCTAAGATTCCTAAGCTCCTTTTATTTTCAAATAATCTTCCTCCTGTGCTCACTCTCTTGTTCTCTCTCTCTCTAAGTCAGATATACAAAGAGGAGGAGAGAAAGAGGAAGATCTTTTTCCAATGGTTCACTCCTCAAGTGAATGCAATGGCCGCAGCTGCGCTGGTCTGAAGCCAGGAGCCTGGGTCTCCTGCAGGTCTCCCACACAGGTGCAGGGTCCTAAGGCTTTGGGCCATGCTCAACTGCCTTCCCAGGCCACAAACAGGCAGCTGGATGGGATGTGGGCCTGCCGGGATTAGAGCCAGCGTCCGTATGGGATCCTTGCATGTGCAAAGTCAGGACTTTAGCTGCTAAGCTACCACGCTGGGCCTGGTTCTCTCTTGAAGTCGTTCCTATTAAGGGTTCCCAACACCATTCTTGGAACATATAATCTCCAACTGTAGGGTGACAGAGCTCCGGTCCTTTCCCTGCCTGCTCTCTCACCAGTTCTAGGGCTGCCTTGAGCCCAGAAGCCCATGATTCCTGCTTTGATCTGGATGCTTCTGGCTCTGCCATGAGTGCAGTGGCTCTGGTGCTGGAAGGAGCTGCTACAATACTGGGTACTTCAACTGATGTTATCTGCGATATTGCAGTTGATGTCTGCTCTGAACAACCAAAACAAATGCAACACAGCATAAGCCCATCTATATTTTCTGCATTAAGAATGCTTCCTTCAGTTTGTGGTGTTAATAATGGCTATGGGTTCAAGTCCCCTCACCCCGTCTTACTTCTGCCTGTATTCTGAAAGTTCTCAGCATGATTGTTTAACTCATTCACATCTCTAGGTACTGTCTTGACTACTACTCCTGGTTTCTGAAGAATGCCACGTTTATCTGCCCCAGGGTGAAAACAGTGTCCCACTCACATAGTAAGTATGCAGCCTGAAGTTGTACCTTTGCAAGAATATGTCCCATTGAAAAGGATCTTGTGTTCCTGGCATTACTAAGAGTCATAGGCATCTTGTGGCTCATCTATTCATCACTAATTCTAGACAAAGCGAGTCTAGGCTATTTCTTTTCCCCTTTAATAAATAGCCTGATGTTTATAATAAAAGATACAAAAAAGCAAGATTCAGCTTGCCCAACCAGCCACTGTTTCTGTAAATTCAGGAAAGCTTCTGAAGTCTCTAGGTAATTCAAAAAGGGAAAAAGTAGATGAAAGCTTCAAATAAACTCTGAAATCTCCAACTAAAAATGTATACTGCTGAAGAAAACCAAGCAGTGTGAAGTTCCTAAAGTGGGATCCTCAGCCCCTCCCCCTGGGGGTTGCACAGTCTTGTTTGCACACAGTGACACTCACGCCAACCTTGTTCCTCCTCCCACTCCTGCAAATCAAAATGACTTGTCTGGTCTGTTTGGTCCCCATGCCTATTGGTGTGGCCCTTTTCTATTGCCACTGCATGAACCATCTGCCGAGGGACTTGGTCTTAGAATAGTGGAACTATATGAAACTGTAGGAAATGCCTTCTTACTATAGCCAGATATAAGCTATAGTTGCTCATGTGTTCAGGACTGGACAAGGTCTCACATTTTTTTAAGTAGAAAAATAGTTTAGTCATGTAGTATTTCCAGAGACTCTTAAGGAATTTAAACAGAATCCTTGGAATCCCTGCCAATTCAGAAACTCTTTATTCTTTGTTCTTCCTACATCTCTCACTTCCTGCGAGTGCCATACCATACATCTGCTGAAACCAACGTTTCTGGCTTTGTTCTGTTCCCATGTACTCGCTCTTCTCAGCTCTGTCTCCTTCCATTATTTTTCTTCTCTCCAAGTGTAGCACCCAGGATGTAAGGTACAATAGGTTATGTTTTAGCTGTGCAGAATGCCTCATATCAGAGTGTCAGGTTCAAGTCCTTATTAAAAAATAGAATCCAATCCAGTTTCCTGTGAATGGATCCATGGAGGCAGCAGATGACCAAGTCCTGGAGCACCTGCTACCCACAAGGAAGCTCTGAATGGGCTTTTGGGCTCCTTGATTCATGTTAGCCTACACTGGATGCTGCGGGCATTATGGACTGAACTAGGGGGTAGAATATTCATCCACCTGCCTGCCTGCCTGCCTATCTCGGTGTCTCATTTGGTTGCTTGCCTTTTAAATAGTTGAAAATAAATATAAAACATTTTTTTTTAAAGGCAACTACCTAAAAATTCATAGGTCTCATTCCTGTGTGAATCAATCATCATTTTCACATTGCTTTATAGAAAAAACAAAACAGCATTAGGCACTAGGATTCAGAAGTTAAAGACAGAAATTCCCATCTGATAGCAATGGAATATCTTACAAACACACACGTCAATAGTTTTTTCTTTTTTCTTTGCTCCATCAAATCACTGAACAATGTTAAATAAAGTGAAATCAGCATTATGCCAACTGGGGTGATGAGTAAGTTGCAGACAGGTATTGGAAAAGGTGCTCTGGGCTGAAAGAGGAGACCTCCGGTCTGCTCCTTGCTGGATATTGCTGCTAGCCAGAAGTTCTTCCTGAAGTCCTTTCTACTGCGCTTCGACTCGGAGTGACTCCCCACCTGTGCCCTGCCCCACAGAGGTCTTCTAGATGAGCTAGCACCGTCACTGCATTGATCTCGGTCATGCTGGCATTTTCATCTCAGGAACATTGAGTTTCTTCAATTTTGTGTTTCAGCCTTAAAACAAAAATGCCTTGAGAATATCTGCAAGTCAGTGTGAGGTCCAAGAGAACATACAGACTCATCGGTGGATTCGCCAGCTGTGCCTTCACCCTGGCTCCACCTGGCTTACTTCTGCAGCATTCATCCAGGCACCAGCAACACCACCAACACACTGAGAGTGCATCTCTTAGGAAGTAGCAATTCTTTATTTCTTGTGCATCTGAATAAGGCTTTGAAGTTAATAGGCTCCTGCGATAAGCCTCACAGTAATGGTGAGTTCCCTGACTGCCTTGCCATCACATAAAACTAGTATCTTTGCTCAAGAAACGCCCACAATGCAATGCAGCAATCCTGATCACTGGACAATGGGAAGCAGGCTGTATGCTCCCTCGCCTGGACACAGAAAACCAGGTGCAGAGCTTCTGATTCAGTGCCTGAGGTGACTTAAACTAAGAGTTTAAGAAGATGACACAAACAAACCAAAAGGGAATTGAGCAAGGCTGAATCCTCGGGGAGATTCATGTATGCATTGACTCTATAATTCACAATAAAATGTAGTTTTAGCCAAGCCATTAGACCTACCAAATATGAACTCTAGAGACCCTGTCCATCCCTGTTCACTGGAGGTGAAGAGTTGCTTTTGTTAACATCTTATCTGCAAGTTCCACAATATGTATGTTGCACCCTTGGGTACAAAAATTCACTAGCAGCACTCGGAATTCAGAAAAAAATATTGTTAATTGCCATTTGTTGCAGCAAAAAGACACAGCTAAAAGTCAGCAGAGTTAAAAGGCTCCCAGAGCAGAGCCCAAGCATGCACTTTTTCTGGAGATGGAGTGGTGTGCTCAGCAGTGAATTCTGCCACCTAGGACGTGCAGCGATGTCTATGGAGCACTGTTGTCCAGGAGAGCACACCACAGGCTGGGAGCCCAGGGAGTTTTGAAGTGAATCACACACAGGGGAATAGGGCGCCTGTGGGGCTGATTAATCACTCAGTCCTCAACCCCTCCAAAAGTCAAGCATGTACGAAACAACTCAAGATTCCTATTATAAATCACATGGTTACCATGAACTCTGAGATGGTCCAGAGTCATATTCACACACACTTGTTAGCCAATATACCCCAAGGGCTAGAGGCCATCTCCCAGGAGCTGGTAGAAGCTGAGAGCTTTGTTTGGAAGGCACAATATTTAAACACCCTATACCTGTTGAGTTGGCTCTCTAGTGTATGTTACATGCCACCTCCCTTGTGCTAGGTCCTTCTGACTATTCCAGACCTGCAGCTGCTCTGCTACCCGTAACACCAAGTCTCCTTGCAGTGGCCCTGCCCAGAGCCCTTCAGTTCTTGTTCCCTGGGACAACATTTGTCCCAGGTGGGCCTGGCACTGATTCTTATTCCATCGTGCAAGGGTTCTGCCTGGACATTGCTTTCCACCATTTTGTGATCCATTACTTGCCCTCTGGTTAAAAACATGCAAGTTCCCTGGCACTATCTGTAAGTAACAAGGGCCTGAGGAGGAGAACCTGTGCAGCCAGACACTTTCCTGGCTCTGCAGAATACTTGACAGCCTCAACATCACAAAGGCACCGAGCTCATAGATACCTGCCATCATGACTTTGGGGTCCTGCCAAAAGCTCCCACATTTGAAAAAATGGGAAACAGAAGGTGGAGGGACTTCCTTCTGAACAGGAATAAAGGAAATAGACTCAACTATTAAAAATGGGTTAATTTGGGCCTGGCGCAGTAGGTTAGTGGCTAAAGTCCTCACCTTGAACACACCGGGATCCCATATGGATGCCAGTTCTAGTTCTGGCAGCCCCACTTCCCATCAGCTCCCTGCTTATGGCCTGGGAAAGCACTCAAGGATGTCCCAAAGCCTTGGGACCCTGCACCCATGTGGGAGACCCGGAAGAGGTTCCTGGATCCTGGTTTCAGATTGGTGCAGCACCAGCCATAGCGCTCACTTGGGGAGTGAATCATCGGACAGAAGATGTCCTGTTTCCTCCTCTCTGCATATCTGACTTTGCAATAAAAATAAATCTTTAAAAAAAGAGAATGGGTTAGTTTGACCAGATTCTCTGATGGAGGGTGGTCATGTTAGAGAATTTTGGCGGAAAGGATCCCCACGGTTTCCCAAGGAACTAATTACTATTAGGGAAGCTGGAGGATGGACTGGTGGACCAAAGACTGGGAATACTCACTTATAGGGAAATCCCAGAACGACCCAGCTGCCACACACCTTGGAAGTCACTGATCATGGCCGTTAAATGGCTCAGTTTGGAGACATCTGAGGCCGTGAGCACTGATCTGGAACACCAGAGACTCCCAGATGTCCTTCGAAAGAGAATTAAATAAAGAAACTGTGGCAAATCTACTCCATGGAATACTACTAGAAAGAATACAATTTTACCATTTGCAAAGTGATCCCAAGTAGAGACCATTATGCTCAGTGAAATAAGACAAACCCAAAAGGACAAGTATCTTATATTTTCTGATACAATACAACCTTCATGCAAAATATGAAATCAATATAAAGGTAAATGCGCATGTGCATACAGTCATCTAGAGGGACTGTACAGTAGAGATTACCATAGCGAGATGTGAAGATACGTTGCAGTATGCATTTCTACTTCTGAACAGTGATGAACTCCCAAGGAAATGGTTAAATATATCTTGATATTAGGATGCTAAACTTTCTATTATCTATACCTACAATGTCAGGATACACTTAAATAACAGAATGATGGACTTAACTGTTTTGAAAGACTATTGTAAAAATATAGAATTGGGGAAATCTTTGTGCCAATGGAAATTATAAAATAGATTTTTAAAAATAAAAAATATATAAGACAAAGGCTCCAAGAAACACATGAGACCTATTTTGTGTTGTGTGTGTGTTTACATTTAATTATTTTTATTGAAAAGTCAAATGTACAGAGAGGAAGATCTTTCGTTATTCACTTCAAGTGGCTGCAACAGCTGGAGCTGAGCCAATCCAAAGCCAGGAGCCTGGAGCCTCTTCCTGGTGTCCTACGCAGGTCAGCCCAAGGCTTTGGGCCATCCTTGGCTGCTTTCCTAGGCCACAAGCAGGGAGCTGGATAGGAAGCAGGGCCGCTGGGACATGAACCGGCACCCATATGGGATCCCGGTGTGTTCAAGGTGAGGATTTTAGCCTCTAGGCTACTGCACTGGGCCTGAGACCTGTTTTGATCAGATCATGTCTGTGCCAGCAGTGCCAGAAGCAAAGCAGGTCCCAGTAATTAATTATTGGTACCTGGAACATATTATATATTGTCTCCAATGTAAGGAATGTTTAACTCCCTTCTGAGCAGATTAAAATGCTATTCAAGTTATAATTAGAACTACCAAGAGATATCAATGGTTCTGCAAACTGGGTCTATACCAATATGTCTGTCTGTGGCCACCAGTAATTAGTTGATGAGGCAAAAAAAAAAAAAAAAAACATAGGACCATGATTGTTCCTCAGCTGGTGGAGCAGTGTTGTTGTGCAAGTAATGTTATGAACATGCATTCTTCCAATACAGCGAAGGTGCTGGCGCATTTCTGTTTCATATGTGCCCTGAAGATGAACTATGTCAGCAAAAGAGAGAGTAGGAAAGATCATGGGGTGGAGAGGATGAAACAGGGAATGCAGGAGAAAGGAAACATGAGAGGCTGTGTTGTGGTTTCTTGACCTCGTGTGTGTCACGGTGTGTTTCCATGTTGTAGTTATACAACCCTAGCCTAGCAACGGAGAAGGGAAAAACCAAGACTGCACCTGGTATTGAGGCCAGCAGTTCTTCACGAGTGTGGTTTACCTCACCAGGGGGCATTTGGCAATGTCTCCAGACACTCTTGCTCCTCACACCTTGATGGGGAGTGCTACTGGGAGCTAGGGAGCAGACCTGGGGTGCTGCTGTGCAGAGGATAAGGCCCACAGAGAGGAGTAATTTGGCCCCAGATGTCATCAACACCAATGTTGGGCAGCTCTGTCATCGACTCTGGGGAGAGAATGAGTCTTCTCAAACCCCTCGGAAATGGCTACAACAACCTGTGTTCCCAGCTCAGATAACACGTTAGCTTTGAGCTGTGTGCTCTAGAGATGCTCAAAGAGTCGATTTTATGAACTGGCCCTCAGCTCCCCACTGGCCTCCCTTTGCAGTCATGGTGTCCCCCCAGAGCCACTGAGAAAGGGCTCAAGTGGTGTAGCATCATTCCTCAATGCACATGAGATGCAGGGCAACAGTTAATGAACTGCAAACAAGTGCTTCAGTGCACACAGACCACTGTGTATTTGAAGAGGAACTTTGGTGGATTCTTCCAGAAGGGGTCAACGGAAGTACTTGATGAATCTTTTTCTGAAACAGACCATGATGGAGTTGGCAGACAGGCTAACCTGTACCCAAGAATGATCCCTTCTCACCTGAGCATCAGTGAACACCACCATCTTGATGACTGTGTTTTTCACATCTGTACAAGGATGTTCTGTTCCTCCTGGGATTACAAAAGTTGATAGAAGGGTTGCTCTAGGGCCGATAAGTGCAAAACCCCCATAAAAGCACTGGGGTAGCTAACGGGCCCTTAATAAATGTTACTTCTGCTTATTGAACTTTCCAAGAAAATCCAAGGAGCAGGAGAGAGGAAATTGGACTTAGAGAGCCCCCACCCCCATGCCTGCACATGGCTTCCATCTGCCCTCTTTACCATGCTAGAGTTATCCCCACTTATCAGATGCAGAAGTCAAGACTGAGCAGCAACAAGCACAACACTCTGCCACTCAGTAGCACGGCTAGCCATGAACCTAGGGCCCTTGATCATAAAGTCCAACTCAGCCTTCCCCATGGCCGAGACTAAAAACCCCTAAAGCAAAAAGGCATCGGATTCCTTAACATATAAGAATCCTGAGAGCTCCTCTTGCAGAGGAAAGAACCAGTCCACACAAAGCCAGGCTTTCTTCTCACAGGACGGCCTATGTGACACCCATCATCTCCCCCCACCCAGAGTTCTCCTGATGACCCTGGGGACATAATCCTGGGGCCTCCCAGCCCGTGAGGGGAGTTTGCTGTGGAACAGGAGAGTCATTGTGCTCTAATTAGAGCCTGGGTCTCCTTGGAGGCCACACCGAGGGCCTCCTAGGAAGGCTTCACCTGTTCCCAGCTGTGTGCAGAGATGCCCTCCTCCCCTCTGAGGCAGCCCACCTGCCAACACTCATGAAAGACTGCCTCAGGGGAGGAGGGGAAGGGGGTCACATGACTGAGGGTCTTTCCTTGGGGTATAAAGCCATTCAGTCCCCGTCTGCTCCAGGCCAAGCACCAGCCAGCCAGCCAGCCGCGTCACACTGAGACCTTTACGGTAGGCTTCTACTGCTGCTGGTGTCAGAAGCCGGAGCAGGAGGAGGGAGGTGGAAAAAGGGAGGGAGAAGGAAAAGATGGAGGGAAAGATGAGGATCCAATGGAAGGAAGGAAGGAAGGAGGGAGGGAGGGGAGGGAGGGAGAGGGGGAAGGAGGGAGATGAGGAAAGAGTAGGATTCCTCCAAGGACTTCCTGAGTCCTGGATGTAGCTAGCAAGCCAAAGGTACTCTGACCCCTTGTTTAAGGAGGTGCAAGACCATTGCAGCTAATGAATTGACCTAGGGGATAAATGTGCAATGCCCAGCCAGGGTCCTGTAAACCTGTGTGGGTCAAGGACCTTCCCAGGGACACCTCATGTGGAAACAGAATATACAATGGTCATTCATTATGGACAGTCCTTCTAGGCATGTAGCAGTTGTCAGCCATGCCCTTCCTACTTCTAGAGCAAGTATTCCATCTTTTCCCCATAATGCCCTTGTGCCGTGCCTTTTGTTGACCAGGAAGATGTGTTTCTGTGCCTTAGCACCTGACTCAGGGCACCTGAGGAGCAGAACTAACTATATGCTGCCACCTTCTGGCCGACACTGGGTCTGTCCAACTGGCAAGGCCTTGTTTTTCTGTTTTCTTTTCAATTTATTAATACTAGCTTGAGCTTTGTTAAACAAACACGAGACTATGTTTTAGGGGAATTGCAGGGCTTTCAGCTTAAGATTGAATTTCACAGTGTTGTATCCCATGTAGGGAAAAACAAATTTGCCCCTCACACTCTAACACACTGCAATTTCGCTCTTAAGCTTCGCTCCAACCTCAACAAAGCAACCTCAAAGTCAAAGCAGAATTGATCTAGACGAGGGGACAATAAAACAAGAGGTCCTCAGGGGGAACAGAGAACCAGGGAAACAGAATAACCTGGCCACATAACGCATGTGGAGTATCTGGGAGGGTCCCCTGCATAAGATACAGACAGGTTAAATTTACTAGAACACTAGACAACATTCAAAGGCCTTGTTCTTTTTCTTTTCTAATATTATTTTATTTATTTATTTGTTTATTTATTTATTTATTTATTATTGGAAAGTCAGATTTATAGAGAGGAGAAACAGAAAACTCCTGCATCCGCTGATTCACTCCCCAAGTGGCCACAATGGCTGAAGCTGAGCTAATCTAAAGGCAAAAGCCTTCTCCAGGTCTCCCACATGGGAGCAGGGTCCTAAGGCCCTGGGCCATCCTTGATTGCTTTCCCAGGCCACAAGCAGGGAGCTGGATAGAAGGTAGGCTGCCTGGACACAAACCAGAGCCCAAAATGGATCCCAGTACATGCTAAGCGAGGATTTTAGCTACTAGGCTACCGCATCATGCCCAAAGGACCTTGTTCTTAAACCTTGCTAGGCTACTATGGAATTGTTAATCAGGAAACAGCAAGGAGGGCCAGGATCCCAAATAGGGCATGCACACCAAGTTGCAGCTGGGGCTGCTCTCCTAGTCCCTTGAGAACAGCAGTGCCCTGTTAAGGCCTCTGGTTGCCATGGGGGCTTCCAAGGGCAGTTCCTTTCCCATAGATGGACTCTGCTCTACATACCTCAGGGGACGCGTTCAGCCAACCGCAGACTGTATCATTCAGTCAAGACCTTCCAAATGTATGTTCCTGGGATCTGGGCATCTTTAGGATTGCTCAGAGCTGACTTGATGCTGCCACTTTCTGACTGGCACCAAGACATCCCTCTTCTTGGCTCAAAGTTGCCCAGCACTGTCCCTCCACAGTACTGGGCAACAGCTGGCCACACCGACGCCTTCCTAAGCAAGTGTTAGCAATGATGGAGCAGTTACACGGTGAATTGCTACCTAGTAGTTCTTCTGGGACTGAATGACTGGTGATAGCCATGCGGTAAAGACTGCAGTCAGACTAGCTGGCCCCAGATTGATACCTGTTCTGGTGGCTGTCATGGCTTCCTTGCAGCAGTGACTGTCGGGGAGGCAACAGGTGAGTCACCATCCCTTGCTAGGTCTTGGCACCTTTTCTAGAAGTTGAGGTTGAGAAAGTAGCATTGGCTAGCCTGCAGTTCCAGATTGCAGCTGGAGCACGGTCAGCTCAGCGGAGCCCAGCCAGAAAGGCAGTGGCTAAAGCAGTACTATCCTGTTGCTCATAGTTTGTTTTCTTTCAAAATCAGTGGCAAAATATGTGTGGCATAAAATCGGTCATTTTTTGGCATTTTGGGTGTCCTGTTCCGCTGCTTGAAGCACACCGGTGGTGGTATGCAAATGTCACCACCATCGCCCTCCAGAACGCTCATCTTCCAACAGAAGCGCCAAGATCACCAGTCACTCCATATTCTCCCTTCTCACTGTTTAAGTGGGGGGCGGAGTCACACTCGGGTCTGTATCTGCTCTTGCTGGCTCATGTGCCTTCTAGTAACCACACTGACCTCCAGCCTCGGCCTGCCTAACCTCGGCTGCAGGGTGACCAAGGGGCTGTGTCCCCGAATCATGTGTCCTAAGTGCTAAGGGGACCACTCTGCCCTGCACTCAGGAAACAGGGCTTCCTCTCATTCTGTGCCTAGAAAGCAACATAAAGACCTTGTCACCGTTCCTGTGTATCAAGCCTCTCACTGGTGCCAGGTCCTGTGATTTTAACTCCTCGTGTTTCAGAGTAACTTTCCCAGGTGGGATGCCGCCGGAAGTGCCTCATGTAGATGAACAGATTCAGCACTCGCAGCCACCACGTGGCTAGCTGCTGTTTTCTAACTCTTTGTGGCTGAAGTCAGGGGACATGGGAAGAGGGGTATTTTTACCACTAACTGTCCTCAGTGAGATCATCTGTGAAATGAATTTTGGTCTGGATGATCGCAGGGGCCCTTCCAAGCTCAGACATTCTAACCTTCAACCAGAGGTGGATGAAAAAACACCTGCCTCCATTGGTGACCACATTGTCCCAAGTCACATCAGCCTCAGCCACAGGGGTATAGCCCCTAAATGCCATCTGCTGTTCACCTGCAGAGTTTCCACTTTCCATCTGGAGACTTCTCAGCTTTCACGGGCTGAGAGGGAATCATTCAGAACCCAGTTTCTGTAGAACAAGAGAGAGCCTGTCTCATCATCAAAATGAACCTGCTCCAGGACTTTGTGCGACTCGGGCAGGTGGCAAGCAGAGCAGCATGTGGAGGAAAACCAGACACTCCCCAGGTTCCAGAAAGGTCTGAGCCAGCAGTACTCTGAGAATTCACATACAACCCTCTTTTCATTCAGCAAGTATTTATTTTGCATCCACAAAAGGCAGACCTTGGCCCCTGGCACAGGTTCACAGAGTCTGATGCTACGGCCTGCCCTGTCTTCTCTCCTGAGACACTTTCCCAAGTCCTGTCCACGGGCAGAGTGATCAACCCTGGCCCTAGCTGCACTCACAGTCACCAGCACGTGGGTAGCCTTGACCTCCAGGTTAATGGAATCCTGAGGGCTGAGCACTGGCTGAATTCTGGTCTCTAGCTTCTCCCTTGACAAGTAACATTGTTTAGTTTACAAAATGGGCAACCCTATTCAACAATGCTTTGTCTTCCAGGCAGATGGTGTTTGTCACTATGCTATCATTCATTCTCTATCCTGAACTCAGATTTCTTTTTTTTTTAAAGATTTATTTTTATTATTATTATTTTTTTTATTGGAAAGGCAGATATACAGAGAGGAGAGACAGAGAGGAAGATCTTCCGTCCGATGATTCACTCCCCAATTGAGCGCAACGGGTCGATACTATGCTGATTCGAAGCCAGGAGCCTTGGGCCGTCCTCGACTGCTTTCCCAGGCCACAGGCAGGGAGCTGGAAGGGAAGCGGGGCTGCTGGGATTAGAACCGGCGCCCATATGGGATCCCGGGCGTGCAAGGCGAGGACCTTTAACCACTTGCGCCACCGCGCCGGGCCCATGAACTCAGATTTCTACCAACCACTTGACATTTTTAGGGGGTTACAGTCCCAGGAAGCTAACACCCCACCTTCCCAATTAAATATGTGGTTGACAGGCTTAAGTCCAGTGAGTGTCTACTTCAATATTGGCTGACCTGGGCACAAAAAAGCTTTCCTAGGTTCCACACACCTTGTCCCTTTGCCCTGGAGCAGCCCCTAAGGCACAACTGAATATTGAACCCTTTGGAAGGCAGGCAAATATTCAACAGGCTCCAATACTAGCAAGAGAAGTCAGGCAGCCATGCACAGGGCAGGCCTCACTTGCTATTATATGGTTGCAAAATTTAGGTGAATGGATGTTGACCCAAGTATTCAAACTCAGCTTGCTAGAGGTGTATTCGTAACTTGGGTTTTTAATGTTCAAGTGATGAACGGCAAGCTATGGGACCTGCTCAGTCATCTCCACTTTCTGTTGCTCTGTGAACATCTTGCAGGTGGACAGTGTGTCTTTTCCTCACTTTGCATTCCTCGATCCTGGAGTTTTGATGCCTAAGCCACAGCAGGCCTCAGTCCATGAGTGTGCAATAAGTAATGTCCTCCAGGGCCTTCTGGTGAAGTTTCCATTTGACGGAGCCCTTTTAGGACTATCTCCTTTACCACACACCATGTGGGACACAGGAGGGGCAGTTCCTTCCGGGGGTCCCTGACACCATGCTTATCAGATCTGCCGACTTCTCTCCTAGGAGGCTGCTCCAGCCGATGCCCTGGGTCTCCTCCTAGACTCTCCTGCCATGATTCTCCTCCTTCTTGGTGTGCTGCTGGTGCCCTCTACTGGTGAGTCATATTGCACACCATATTTCCAGTTCAGCATGTAATTAACAGGAATACAAGCAGATAATGTCTAATACCGTCAGAAGAACTTAGTGTATTTTTTCAGCCCAATGACTGATGCAAATGAATTATTAGTGAGGAGTTGTAGGTTTAGTTCACTGGATGCATGTGAGCACCTGTACGTGAGAGTGACAGGAGACAGGATAAAGCACAGATGTAGCTAAAAAGCAAAATATTGGCCCAAAAGAAATTTCCCTTTGCCCGAGCACACTTTGCTGACCCATCGCTGGCCATGGGCTGTTGTCCCTCATCTGGCTGGCGCCCTGTGCAGAATATTGACCTTTCTGATGCATAGCAATGTCCCCTTCTCTTTACCAGGCATGCCCAAGGTAAAAGGCAGATAGCTCCATCCCTCTGTCCTCACATTCCCAAGTGAGTCTTGCACTCCTAAACCCTAAAGACAGCTAAGCAAACTCCTTGGTCCGAGTTCATGTGGGGGCTCTGGCCGCTTCTCTGCTGCTTTCTTGCTGGTGTCACTACAGTGCTCTCAGACCTGGACCTGCTTCTCTGTTAGCACATCCAACAGCACATGGCTGGCATTTCTCATAACTCATGGCACAAAGCCAGGACCTCAGGGGTGGGGAGGGCACCCCAGGCTCAGGGCAGAGTCCAAGCAAAGGCTGGACAGCTGGAAGCGGTAGGGGGTCTCGATCACAAAGATTTCAGCCTAGCACAAACATGAAGTTCAAGGTTTATGGCAATTCAGTAGAGGCTGCATAATGTGCTGGTCATGGAGCTTCTTGTTTTCATCAAATGGTAAAGACAGTATGCCTGGGAGCCCTAGTGCAACCATCAGGCCAGGCGATGATGCAAACCTCAGCACAGGCTCTGCTCCCAGAACAGGACGAAGGCCAAGTGCCTCCCCCTTCTGGCTCACAATCAACATCATTCTGGTACGTGCTTCCCTGACATTGCTCCAAACTTCCACACTACCCTTCCTGCTGCCAGACCCCAAAGACATTTATCCAGTCCTCTGGGATAAGCAGTGGTGGATTCAGGATGTCCTGTTGTTAATGCCAAGATGTGGACATGGCAGCCCCCACAGTACGGCCTATGGAGTTAACGTGCATCCTATGTTCATTTTCCACCCTCCAGAGAGAAATCTCATTGTCAGCCACACACAGGAGCAGGGGTAAAGTAACCATTGACGAATACTGAATAGTGCACAATGGCTGCTCAAGCGGGTCACAGGTGTTCTTAGCCACTGGCTGTTGTGCTCATCGGGCACTTGCAGAGGCAATTATGCCAAATGCAAATGGAGCCAAGTAATTACACAAGGCCCTGTGGCAGCGCTAAAATGGAACTGACATTGGAGTCTCCCCCGGGTCTGCAGGACACGTTCGAGAAGCCAGCAGCTTCCAGAAGGGAAAGCCCTCTCCACGCAAAGAACCTGGGAGATGTGGCAGCACTGAAAAAAGTCCCGTGGTCAGCTCTCTGCCCTGCTCCTGCCCATATGGAGGACAGCCCTGCTCCCACACCACCCTGCACACCCCAGGCAAACTGCAGTCATTCACCAGTCTGACTTCAGTCTGTGCACTATTCTACTTTAAGTCTGAGCTAAGGGCAGGGCCTTGTGGTGCATCCAGTTAAGCTGCTTCTTGATGCCATATTGGGGTACAGATTTGTTCCCAAATGTCTCATGTGTCTCCCTCCTCGTGCCTTTGCGAAACACCCCCAAGCTTCATCCCTTGGTTATGTCTGCGATCTGGTCACCTTGGTGAACATGTCCACGGAGGTGAAACTGACCTTTGCCCTTAGCCCACCCCACCTGGGCTGCAGGGTGACCAGTGGGCTGTGCCTGTGAATCGTGCCTCACGAGGAAAGGAACAATGCTCCTGGTGCTGAACGGGCCACCCTGCCTCAGGCAGCACACTGGGCCCTTTCTCTCTAGCTTCGGATTCTGTCATGGATCAGCAGGTGTCTGCAGGCAGTGGAGAGCTGAGGGACCTTGTCCTCTGGTTCTGGAAAGGCTCAAGGTGACTCTTTCATGCCTGTTCCCACCTGTTTTACAGGTGAGGTCTAGAGAGGCTGTAGTGTCCAAGCTCGCCAGGCTCTGGAGCAGGGCTGTTGATTCCTCTGCAAGGTTATCTGGCATCTCCAGGCAGACTGAGTTGTGATAGAAGACAATGGACATGGCAGCTTGTGACTATTCCTTGGGAGGACAAAAGGCCCAGGCAGATGGCTGCTCTCATCAGTCTGAAGATGTCCCCAAGAGGAAATTCCCAACCCCAAATGTCAATGTCAAGAGGCTCCAAGCCAATCAGGGCCAAGGCAGTCATCATCGGGGGCACTTTCCTGATCAGTCAGTTCCTCAGGCTGGCCCTGCATGGCTGCTTGATTGGTAGGGTTTCTCAGCAGTGTGAACCTGACATGCCAGATTCACTACTGTCCACTTGGTAAACGACCAGGATCTCAACAGTTACAGAAATATGTGGGAATGGACAAGTCTGTCCCCTCTCTGAGCCTTCAGGGAACAAGGCTGAGGACAAAGTGAGACTTCAGCCCCTGCCCATTTGCCTTTGCCTTTGCCCCAGAGTGCATCCTCAGGGCCCCCAGGAGGATATGCCAGCTGACAGTTGGAACAGTGCTTTGGGCCCACACACTATTTAAGTGACATTTCTAGACCATGGGCTTCTAAACTATATTGTGAGCATGAAAATGCCTGTTTGTTCCCCTCTCCTCTTCTTAAATTTATTTGAGACACAGTGAGAGGAGGGAAATTGGAGGTCGGACCAGAGGGCAGGAACAAACACATGCAACAGCCCTGGGCTGCAGGCTGTAGCCACTAGTTGGGAGTACGGAGCTCAGTAAGGGCTCCCACGTGGGCAGAAGCCCCGGCACTAGAGCTGTCCCTGGTGCCTCCAGCAGAAGAGTGACATCAGGAGCAGGGGGAGGTATTAATTCCAAGCCCTAATACGGGCCAGGAGTGTTTGAATTGCTATCTCAACCACTAACCAAACATCTGTTTGAGTCCCACTGCAGACTGGCTAGATCAGGCTTGCATGAGGGCATGGAGATCTAAACGTCTACTGACCCTGCATCTCAGGCAATTTTGATGCTCACCATTTAAGGGAAACTTTTATCCTCAACTATAAATGTTTCCTATATCATTGCTTTAGCTTAAGAAACTCCAAGGCAAATATGTGACTAAACAAAACCATTTGTTTCATAGGTGAAGACAGCTTCAAGATCAGTCTTCAAGCCATTTCCAACCACAAGGAGCTAATCACTAATATAAAATACCAGGGTTGATTTGAACTGTAATACTGCAACAAGGTGGAGGAATCCACCATGGGGAGAGGGTATGGGGAGGGGTTGGGGGAATCCCAGAGCCTATGAAACTGTGTCACATAATGCAATGCAATCAATAATAATAAAAGAAATCAGAAGCAAAACCAAACAAACAAAAACAGGGTTGGCCCAGTGCTGTGACACAGCAGGTTAAGGTACTGTCTATCTAGTCTCCCCAATGGATTCTGGTTCAAGTCCAGGATGTTCCATATATATGTGTGTATGTGTGTGTGTATAAAGGCTTATCTGTTTATTTTATTTGTTTATGAGAATGAGAAGGAAGAGAGAGAGAGAAGAGGGGAAGAGAGAGAAGAGAGATTACCCACATGTTCACTCTCCAAGTGGCTGCCCTAGCCAGGGTTGGGTTGGCTGATGCCCATTCCAATCTCCCATGTGAGTACTGGAGGCAGAGCCCTTGGCCCATCCTCTGCTTCCTACCCAGGCACTTTAGCAAGAAACTGGATAAGAATTGGGGCAACCAACATTCAAACCTATGCTCCCTGCTACTTTACCTGGGAAAGAACCCAAACAAGCCCAAGTATCCAGGCCTCTGCCACCTGAGTGGAAAAACCCAGATGAAGCTTCAGGTTCCTGGCTTTGTCCTGGCTCAGATTTGGCCATTTGGAGACTGAATTAACACAGAGAGGATCAATCTTTCTCTCTCTGCAACTCTGCCTTTCAAACAAACAATAAATCTTTAAAGAGAAACATAGCAGTCTCCCCCGGCTTGTCCATCATTGTCTTCAGGAGCCATCACATAGGTCTCGCACATGCATGGGATGGAATTGCAGGCACTCCCACAGTTCTGCTGCATGTCACCTCCTGGCCTCCAACAGTTGGTGGGTGACGGAAGTGCCTCTGCGAACCCTCATCCTTCTCCTTATTTACAGAGGGCCATGCTCTGGATACACCACACCTTCCTCGGGAGCTGCCTCCAGGACTCTCAAAACACATCAGTAAGTAGTCTGAAATTTCCCTAGGGTCTTGGGAGAAGGTTGTCTAGGATATTGGTAGATAAAACAATCTGTTCTGAATATACCCTAAATCACTTACTACTAGAGCATTGATAAGGTGAAACTCAAATCTCCCCAGCAATCTCCCCCAGTGTCTGATCCACTAGTCTCTCCTTTGAGATCAAGTCTGAAAATTATCCCCTGAATCAAAAATATACTGAGAACAAAAATGAAGTAAAGAAGCTGATCATGAGGGATGTAACTGTGTCAGCCACAAACTGAGTTTTCTAACATGCAAGAGAAGAGGGAAGACTGTATTGATTGCTGTAGTTATGAGATCTGATTTTAAGCCTGAACAACTGGAAAGCTGTTTGGGTGATGGGTTATAAAGAGTTCATAGTTCTTTTGTGGGTATCACCGCAGAGCATAATCATGATAGACTAGCCAGTGATGTCAGCCTGAAACAGGTGGTTCATTCCCAACCTTCCACAGAGAGAGGCCGAGAGATAAGGTGAGCAGCCCACACACTCACACAAGGAGCCTCTCTCCAAGGGGCGTCACCCCCAGGAGAAACAGTGCCCAAAAAGAGGTCATACAGGACATACTGGGCCCTTCCAGAAGAAAGCCAGGAAACACGCATTCCTGCTGGCACCAGAGCCATTCCTCTTCAGCAAGAGCAGCCTCCTAAGGATCTATGTCACAGTCCAGGAGTCCCAGGCCATCCCTCCCTCAGGAATGAGGGAATGAGATGCCCTGGTCTGGAAGCTTCATCGTTTTCCATAGATTAAACAGGATGCTCAGAAGGAGCATTCCCAGTTATAAGAGTCATCAAGCTGAACCACAGCAAGACCGCACCTGCCCACCAAGTATTTACAGCACACACACAGTTCTCCCCAGTCCTGATACACCTTATCAATAATACCTGGTATCATAGCTCAGATTTGTGTAGTCATCAAGTTTCCATGGTAACCTGTATGACTCGAAAATTAACCCAAGGCCCAATTTGTCCTTGAAGTAGAAAAGGTTTGTCCCTTCTGGACACGGGGGAGGAGTGAGTGAAGACTCCTGCATTCCTTTTCATTTATGTTTACTTCCTTCCACTTAGACGTCACATTCTTCAATGGGGTATTTAAAAACGTGGAAGGTGTGGCTGAAATTTTTGGTGAGTTAAATTGCTTTTATCCACTAATTAGCATTGCATGATGTATGTTTGGGAAACCTGAGGAAATGACCAGGGCCTTAGTCTCTGTTCCCAGTGCCCACAGCTGCCCTAGCAGGCCCTCAACCATGTCACCCAGGTTCTGATCAGTGAAGTGGCAGTTTTCACTGGAGGAGGCACTATGCCCTCACTGACCCCACTTTATTGTTCATACTGCAACCCAGGAGGGAAACTGAGCCATGGGAACTGAGGCTAATGAGGTTAAGTGACTTACCTATGGCCACGTAGTTACAAAGAATGTATTCTCTGAGTCCAGAACTTACTCCCCTATACCAAAGCAATTTTATTTATCCCCAAATGGTAAGTAAGTGTGTGTGTGTGTGTGTGTGTGTGTGTGTGTGTGTGTGAAAGAGAGAGAGAGACTGACTTAAGGAGTTCCAAGCGTATGAATTCATGAATATCATATATTCATATTACATATTACAGAATCCTTTAAAGTATTACACTTATCACTTGCATGTCTATTTTATGATGATCTGGACTCCATAATAATTCCTGTGTCAATCTGTAAGTGTATTCCAAAGAGAAACAACAGTACGATACTTGGGCAAACAGACTCAGGGCTATTGGGTTAGACAGTGCTGTACAAGAATGTCTAACAGGGCCCGGTGCGGTGGCACAAGTGGTTAAGGTCCTCGCCTTGAACCCGGGATCCCATATGGGCGCCGGTTCTATCCTGGCAGCCCGGCTTCCCATCCAGCTCCCTGCCTGTGGCCTGGGAAAGAAGTTGAGGACGGCCCAAAGCTTTGGGACCCTGCACCCGCGTGGGAGACCCAGAAGAGGCTCCTGGCTTCGGATCGGCATAGCATCGGCTGTTGCGCTCACTTGGGGAGTGAATCATCGGATGGAAGATCTTCCCCTCTTCCTCTCTGTCTCTCCTCTCTGTATATCTGCCTTTCCAATAAAAAAAAATAATAAAGAATGTCTAACAAGGTGCAGTTAAGTGCCCTTCAAGTAAATATATATACTTATATAAATACATATATAAACCTTTGCTTTTCCTATCAGCATAGATCACTTTAGTTTATTCAGTGAGGCATTATTGAAATAAAACATGAAACATGGAGTTTGAATGAGGTGGGAAGAAACCACAGCTGGTCTACCCAGAGCTGGTCTGCCCAGCTGCCTCTCATGACCCTGTGCATTTTAGTCAACCCTTTGGGTTCTCTCTACTCAGAACTTAATTGCCTTCTAGCCAGAAAGGCAGATAATGGGAAAGTTGAATATGTTATTCAGAATCAGAAAAAAAATACTAATTTTATTGCCAATTCTATTGTAGTATGCTTTAGGGTAAATTGTTATCCTTTAGGCATGTCCTATTGGAGGTTATAGGATTAATATAAGGTTTATGGAATAAGATAAAGTGAATACTTTCTAACACATTATGTGGCATTATGAAGCTTAACAACTGAATAAATGAAAAGACATAGTGCAATTTATGGCAACAACCAGGTCCTCAAAGCTCATGTCTATAACCTTTCCTTCCTATAAGTTCTACAGTGCCAGTTGGCACTACCACTTAAGAGCTACTCAGAAAACTAACAGCACCTTGAACAACCAACACAGTTCATTATCTAGAGCAGCAAAAAGTATAATGGCACCAGCAGCTCAACATACACAACAGAGACACACCATGCTCACTCTATATTGTTTCACTGCTACCATGAGCATATTTAATTTTAAATCAGGTTTGGGGTATCAGGGTGCCAGTGACTGCAATTCTAACCAGCATATCCTCATCCACTTGTAAGAGAGAACAGTAAAAACAAAGAATGTCTTTGTTTTCCTTTATTCTCTATTAGAAAATAAATACTTCCCAGGACAAGCCAAAAGACTTGGGGTTCTTAATGATTAGATCTGGATCTCATGGTAAACTCCCAGTTCATTAACACAGAAGCATAGGATGACCAGAAGTCTCTAAGAATCATCACGAAGCATCCCAGGGAGTTAGGGAAGATTGCCTTCCTTCAGCTCCATCAGCAAGGAAGAAAGGCCTTAAGACTGCTAGACAGGCAGACAACAGGGGCTGTGGATTCAAAGCCTGCTTCCCTTCAATAGTTTGAGGACTCTGTAGGTTCTTGCAAGGGTAATGTGGCATCATCAGTCCTAAGTTAGGAAGTTCAAGGTAAACAAGTTCAGATGTATGAATGGGGACTCCTTCCGAGACCCTGGTTCTCATCACCCTTCTGTACATTTGCCCCTCTGCCCAGACTGCCTGGGATCCCACTTCACCTGGCTTCAGGCTGTCTTCACCAACTTCCCTGCACTCCTCCAGTTCATGAACGGCATGAAGTGCGTGGCTGGCCTCTGCCCCCGGGACTTTGAAGACTATGGTTGCGCCTGTAGATTTGAGATGGAAGGGCTGCCTATGGATGAGCCTGACAGGTGAGCGAGAGCCACAGGTAAGCCACAGGTAAGCAAGCCTGAAAGTTGAGCTCACAGGATGACCATCATCCTCTAAGAATATTGTAAGACATCCCAGGGACTTAAACAACAGAATCAACTTCCTAAAGCTTTATTAATAAGGAAGAAGGGATTCTGGTTGTTGGATGGGTAAGCAGTGGGAGTAGTTGACACATGACACCAGAGCACAAACATGGAAACTGCCCTGGAATAGAGACTCAGACAACACCTTAATTCCAGGCACCTGGTATCCGCACCTTTTCGTTGCATTGTAAGCTGCTATCTGAAGTCATTCTAGAAGAATCTTAATTTATGACCAATGTGTAAGACTTCATTTTAGCATTTTTTCTAAGTTTGGATTCATCTGTATCAGAACCACTTAGGTGTTTGTTTAAATGCAGATCCTCCATTGAACACCTTAGGATACCTTCAGGTGAAACCCAGGATTCTGAATTGTAAACAAGCTCCCTAGTGACTCTTTGGTATAATAAAGTTTGAGAAATATTTCTAATTCAGAGCAATTTGGGCCACAATAGGTAAAGCAACTATGAAGATTTATGTACCGTTTCAACACATATGACTCAAATAGCAATAATTTGTTGCCCCTGTGTCAAAAACAAATACCATTCATCTGTTGCCCAATACTCAGTGGCAATTATAAAGAATATAAGTGGGCAGCAAAGATATGCTCCATTCCTCCACACCAGGGAATTGCAAGTTAAGACTGGATGCCAACTTTTACCCATCGTATTAGCAATGTAAACTCTATCATTATGGTTTGGCATCAAGACGGCAACGGGGGACCACAAACAGGAGGGTCAGTCATGGGAAATATGGTGCCACTGCTTAACATTTTAAAGTATATCAGTGAGTCACTGATCCTTGGTGCTTCTAGTTTTTGCTCCTATTGTTGTAATCTTATACAAGCTGTAATGCCTTTGTGTTTCAGATTCATCTGTAAAGTGGAGGTGATGATAGTATCTATAGCACAGAGTTATTACTTAGGAGTCAATTACCAAGTTCAGGTTAAATCACTGAAATGCTGTGCGCCTTATTAAGTCTGTAGTGATTGGCAGCACTAGCATTAGTAACCACAGAAGTAGAGCTGTAACCATAGAATATTACTGGTATCAATAGTAATAATCATAGTAACAATTGCAGTGTAGTCTTAATCGTATTAACAGTAATAGCAACAAATGACAGCAACAGTAATAGGAGCGATCATAGTAGTACAAGTAATAATAGTAGTTGTAGCAACAGCATCTGCAACACTAGTACTCAGAAGTACGAAGTTGAACCCAGTCTCTACTCATGGACCACATCTCACCCAATGAACTACCTCTGTGCCCAGGGATAGTGTACGCCTTTTCCGCTATAGGAAAACACGGGAGTCCCATGGTAGTATCTGCCAGAGCTCAATTTTGTCCTGCATTTCTCCTGGAAGACCACTTCTCTGAACATCTTAGGCATCAGGGCAGTCCTCCCCAAATCCCCATGCTTCCTTCCTTGCACTCATCACCTTCTCCAGTGCATGTCTATGGAATCCATCGGTCCTGTGAGCAAGGACTGTACTGTGTCCAGGCTGTGTACTTCAGGCACTATGTATAGTACCTGGAACATAGTAGGACCTCACACACTGACCAGGTGGCCAATCTGCCATTATTCTTAAAGGATTAAAACTCAATGAAGTAATGTGTGGTGGTGTGACTGGTTGGACAAAGGCAATAGCTTTGCTGTGAAACCTGCATGTGAGAGTGCAATTTCCCATGGTAGGGTCCGTGAGCAAACCAACTCCAGGAGGGAGCTTGAAAACATTCACATAGAAGCGACTGATACTGTGTGGGACCCTGGGCCAGGCCCTTTCCGCAGCTGTTTCCACTTACCACCTCCTTTAATTGTTGAAAGAAAACATGTGTAGACCTAGAATCCGAAGAAACAAAGCACTGCTTAATCGCACCATGTCCTGGAGATGCAGAATGATGTGACACCCAATTACAATCATTTTGCGCAGCTCAGCAGGTGGAAGTGGAGCTTTCCACGCTCCTGAAGACAAGCTCTTTCCACGCTCCTACAAGCTCTTTCCACCTTGAAAGCTCACACAAGATTCCTAACACTGCTGCCTTTTACTAAGTGCTTACCAGGTGGAAGGGTGTAGATAACTTCTCACACTGTGAGTGATTTAGTGGCTTGCCCAAACTCATTGGACACCTGAACAGTTCCTTTAAATCCATCTCCACTGACTTCCTGTTTGCACCTGGAGCCCCTGACCACCCACTCTGAATGCCATCCATGCTCTGTGACAAACCTTGACTTTGACAAGTTCCAGAGCCTGTATGCCTCGGAGCACACATACAGCAATGCACATCATAATAATCTCACCTTCACACGAGGACTGAATGCGGTTAACAGAACAAAGCGTGGCGGCACAGGCTCAACTCGCGGCAGCTGCTAGTCAGGCACCAAGGAAGGAGCGGTGATTTCAGGAGCCGCTTTAGCAGCCCTTCTTGGGACCTGTTTTCCACACCATCCCCATTAGTTTCCAAGGCCCCACTCTAACTTCTCTCTCCTGGGCCCAGGACTGGAGTCCAGTGGGAGCCTTTTTTCTGAGTCCATAGCAAGCCTGGTGCCTCCTTTCTCCAGGAGCAAGGCCCCGCCCTCAGGTCCCGGATTCACCAATGGCATCTCTCCTCAGCGTTCCCTGCCTGACTCCCACACCAAGCTCCAGGCAGGAGCACAGCCATCCAAGGACAGGAGAGTGGCCGTGCACCCAGCAAGTCGCCAAGTCTCTCCGAGGTGAAGGAGCAGCACTGACAGTGAAGACAGCATCTCCTGGCTGCCAGCACAGCTTTTCTGCCCTCTCAGGAAAGGCAGCTTTTACAAGCAAAGCTCCAAGCCTGACCACCAGACCTCTACTCCCAGCTCAGGCCATCCGTGCGTAGGCCAGCATTGGGAGAGTCGCTTGCCCTCTGGGGGCTTCCGCACCCTGTAAGATACGGGTAACATCACCTTGCTCACAGGTTTGTTACAAACATTAGATGTTAAATGCTTAGAAGAATGCCAGCAGCTGGACCCAAACATCTTAACCGTGATTAGCAGACATATTTGAGATGGTAACATTAGTTTGCAAAGACGCAAGTAACTTGCCTGTGAGGAAGCTCTGGCAGCCAGGATGCAGACTCGCTGGTTCTGGCTGTAGGGTCCCGCTCAGCACTTTCTCCTGCCTCTCAAGTGAGAGGAAGCCTGGTGCTATGCTGGCAGCAGCCGCCTCACCACGCAGCATCCCTGCCCTGGAGGAGGGCAGTGGAGGGCCGTGGCTCTGCCTTGGCTCTTCTCTCCATCGCCCCAGAGGGAGTGGCTCCATCTTGGGCAATCGTCCAAACGCAGCTCACCTGTCTCCTCCGCAGACAGGCTTATATTTAAGATGCTCCCCGCCCCCCATGGTCTTCAGGCATCAAGTTTTCAGTGAATCCAGCTGAAACCCAGGGCCACCTCAAGCTGGCAGACTTCTCCAATTACAAAGAATATGGTTTTCCCCGGCCCTTGTCTGTGACAGACTCCAACTTTGTTCTGTTTTAGTGGCAGAACACTCTGTGTTGCCCACCACGTGCTGTCTGTGTAATGCGTTAGGTCTGAAGCAAAGCAGAAACCCTGCCAAGCCCAGTCCTTGGACTCTTCCACTCTCTGTGTGACCTCACAGAAGTCACACCCCCTCTCTGGGCCCCCACATCCTTGTCTACGCATTCGTCCCAAAGTGTTGTCCTATGTGCTCTTTTTATTCATGAGATCTGGGATAACCCAAGCTGATCTGTGCCGGAATCGTGGTCTTAATGTTTGATCATTTCCCTGTCTTCAGAATAACTTAGTTGCTTTTTCCCCTCCCTCCACTTGCTGGGAGTGTCAGCTTCAAACACCTGTCTTGGATGTAGAGAGAAGGATAATTTCTTAACACAGACGTCACCTGCTCAGGAGGCTGCCCCATGTTCTCTAGCTGGGGCTCCTCTCTTGCTGATGATTTGCTCCCCTTCCTGATTGCTGCATGGTTTCCAGGTTTGCTAACTAGTCCATCGGGGCCTCTTCATTCCGAAGTGTAGAGTGAATCCTGCACATCTGCCTCGGCCTCTTCTTCTTAAGGCAGTCCAAGCCACTGATGGAATTGTGTCTCCTACCACCAGCAACCCAAAATAGGGCAACGACTTCAGCTCCTGTGTGAGGCCAGGCAGGAGGAAGAGGACGATGGGCAGCTGATTATGGTGGTGGCTGGCTCCACAGGCAAACGTGGACAGCAGTGGGATTATGCATCTGCAGAAGATCAAGGCATGTCTGACCTTGACCTTCACTGAGCCACCTAAACCCTGAGATGCGGGTCACAAAGTCCACAAGCTGAAGAGGGCCAGTGTGGTCCTGTTGCAATCTGAAACTTGTAAGATAGGAAGGTGTGCATGAGTGTAAATGTCACACACTCACCAAGTATTTGAAACAGATCACTCCCTGAAGTCTGGAGACACGGAGTGACCAGGGTTTGCATGCCCGTTTCCTTCTCAATCTAACTTCCTCCTGTTCTCTCTTCCTGCCACAGCTGCTGCTTCCAGCACCGCAGGTGCTATGAAGAGGCGGCTGAGATGGACTGCCTGCAAGACCCCAGCAAGCTCAGTACAGATGTGGACTGCATCAGCAAGAAGATCACGTGTGGTGAGCATGTCCGGGCACCTCAGGAGGGCTGTGCTCAGGAAGACAGGTCTGGGATGAAGGCATGGCCAAGATCCACCTGTGTCCTCACTGCCATCAGCAACATCGTGGTTCTATGAGCCCCACAAGGGCTGGAGCTATGGCATCTGCAGATACACAATAAGTGTTTTCTGAGTTGGAAAAGTTCAGCCAATTATTTCACTTTTATTTAGGAAAAACTACTTTTTGATATACATTATACACATTTACACATTAACATGTGTTTTTTGACACATGTATATTTGTGTAATATCCAATCAGGGTGTCCATATTTATCTCCTCAAACTCTGAACATTGCTCTGTGGCAAAAACATCCAAAACCCTGTCTTCTAGGGTTTTTCTTCTTATAACAAAATATGTAGTATATTGATATTATCTGTAATTTCCCAGTTGTGCAACAAACCCAGCAGTTCTTACTGTAATCTAGCTATTACCTGGCTCCCATCAATGAACTTCACCTCTTCCCAACCTTTTCTTCTCTCCCCAGTATGAGATGGCTTTATTGTAGACTCAGCTTAGGAGTGAGATCAAGAGAATCTTGCCTGTCTATATTTGGCTTATTTCACTTACCATAATGACATCCCGCTCCATGCATGCTGTTGTGGATGGCAAGACCTCGTCCTTTCTGTGACTGAGTAGTATTCCATCGCGACTACGTGCCACAGCATCTATGTCCTCTCTCAGGAGATGGAGACTTAGGTGATTTCCATTTCTTGGCTGTTGTGAACAGGCTGTCAATATGGGAGTGCAGGTATAGCTGACAGTTTTCACATGAGGAACTCTGAAGACTAGTAAAGCAGTATTTGTTTTCTTCTTGTGCATTCTGTAATATTGGGGGCAGATGCTTAACTCCCACAAACATCAAAGTGTATAGGACGGTACCTATTCTGGAGACTCATGGAGAAAACTAAATTAAGTGATGCTTGTAAAAACAGTTGTCACAGCAACTGACATGTCTTAAGACATCAGAGATGGACAGAGGTGCAGGAGTAGTGATGAGGCATCTGGTAGTGACAGTGGTGCTATGTAGCGCAAAATGTACATGGGCTCAGATTTCAGCTACCCACATTATTTTCATATCCCTAAGCAACCCTGATAGAAGAAAGGCTTAGAAGGAAGTGGGAACACATTGTGTCTGGGCACTTAATTAGAGTCATCTTTTGTTACATGCCTCCTATGTGTCATGGAATTTACACAAAGCAGTTCAACTCTTTCCCACCACCCTAATAGATGGGACTATTCCTATTGTTTTCAGACAAGGAAAGGAACCTAAATAATTTTGCAAAGCCACTGAGCACTAAGAGTCAGAGATAGCATTAGACCCTAGGTCCATCTAATTCCAGGTCTAGCTAACATGAATTGAATGGGAAGTGAAGATATGGAGCATCAGGCAACCAGTGAGATGGGGCACAGAGTGTGAACCATTGGTGGAGTGCACAGTATGCATGGGAAACAGGATTCACTCATTCACTCATCAGGTCTGTGTTGAGCAAGACACCAGAGTGAGGCCATCGTGCCAGTTCTGGGGACACCCTCACCTTCTGTGCTGTCCTTTAGATTGCGAGACACTGACAGAGTCATGCACAAATGAGCTGTGTGCCTGCTGGTGACAAAAGCTGTGGACAAAAATACAGCAGAGAAAAGGCATAAGCAGGACTAGGATGGAGGCTCCTATTTACACAGAAAGGTCCAGGAACCTCTCTGAGATGGTGAGAGTTGAGCAAAATCCCGCAGAAGAGGTAGGAAGGGATCTTTGTTGCTACCTGGCAAAGAAGTAGAACACTGGGATCCTTGAAGTGTCCACAGAGGCACAATGTGGACAGAGAGGTAGAAATAAGTGATGGTTAGGGGCCAGGAAGGGCTCGAAGGGAGAGGAGTCCTGTGATGGGAAGCCACTGGAGTGTTTTGAAGAGAAGAGCTTGACCATAATTTTTCAAAGGTGATTTTGCTCCTGTAAGCTCCCAGGAGGCTACACTGCACAACAAGGAAGAAGGCAGGGAAACTCAAACCTGTAAAGCTGTGATGGAGTCTTGGCCAGCATGACAAAGTAGAGATGGATGACATGGTCAAACTCTAAATATGCCAAAAGTGGAGATATAGGGACTGGTGGTACAGAAAGTGAGTGGGACCCACAAAACTGATGAGATGGTCCAGACATGACTGACTTGAAGAAATGGGCAAGTGGAATAGGATTTTGAAAGAGCTGATCAGAAGCTGTTTCAGAACTAGCATAACCCATCGGGATTCCAAGGAAGATCTTTCTAACCCATGTCTCCCTTTCTCTGGGCAGAGTTCAAGGACCCTTGTGAGCATTTGCTGTGTACCTGTGACAAGACTGCCATAGAGTGCTTGGCTCAGTCTGGCATCAACTCTTCCATGAACCTTCTGGATTCTTCCTTTTGCCTGCCTCAGACTCCAGGTAAGAAGGTCTGGATCTTGCATTGACACAGGGATTGACAATTGAGACAAGAGCTGGGATGGAGCCCATAAATGCTATCTTCACATTCCACATGTGGAACCTTCACACTGTCCACTAAGCCCACTGCTCTAAAAACACTTCCTATGTGCTTTCCTCACAGAGACAACCAGCAGAAAGGAGCTGCCCAGAGGTGAGGCCTCCTGGGAACTGGCTGTAACTGGGATTGCAAAGGTGATGGGAGGGTGGGTGATGGATGATGTGGGGGTTCTATGAACACGCCTCCTCCTCTGGGCCTACCTCTTGGAAGCTGGGGTGACCCCCAGCATTGGACATGCCCCTGCCTCCTGGGTCTGGAGTGGGATTGCTATTACTACAGCCAAACATGAAACATCGCATCGCATCAGTGTGGATCCTGCCCCTTGCTACATAAATGAGTGTGGATTTGGGATGTAGATCCCAATAGCTTTCTCTGTCCTTCCTATATCCTACCAGGAGATGTGGCCACACAGGAGCTATGGGTCAGGCAGCAGGGCCCTCTAGGCTGACTGGGTTCCCATTACTGTGGGTCCTAGAAGCAAGCCTGCTGCTTCCCCTTATCACCCACTCCTTGTCCTTCATGCGTTCTCTGGAGCCACAACAGGAGGATGAGTGTGTATGCATGAGTGTGGAGGGTTATGTGCAGGAGTGTGTGTATGAATGTGCATGTGTGAGGGGGTGCATCGGTGTATGTGTAAGCTTGAACATGGGTATGTTTTGACTGGGCCACCCCCAATGGAGTTGCTTGGTGGCCACAGACCCACATTCTGACTGGTCCACACCCAAAGGGGGTTGGAAATGTAGGTGTGTATGAATGTATAGCTCCACATGTTTGGATGTGGAGGGAGTCTTGGAGGTGTGTGTGCATGGGTGTGTGTATATGTAGATGTGAGCATGCATATGTGGGTTGTACAGGCATCTGTATGTAAGAGAATGGAGGGTGTGTATGTGTGTGTGTGCTCATGGACAGTCATGTGTGAGGGGTGTGTAGGCATGTGTGGATAGGAAGGGGTGTGTGTGTATACCCTGGATTTAGAGGGAGACTATGAAAGAGAGGTTGCTTTCTTACAACTCTATCCAGGGCAGAATGGCGTCTTAGTAACTGCCCCAACAAACTCAGCAAAACATCATTCTTACTCGATAATACAGAACTTATAAACATGTGAGAGACACTTCCATGACTGCTGTTCCTTGTTCACCGAAGTTTCTACAATTTCTCAGTTCCAGGTTCTTTCGGCACAAATTCAAGCTGTGCCTCAACAAAGTTACCCCTCCTCTTTTAGTGCTGGGATCTCACTGCCACAGTCAATCATGCAATATTTTCTTATGAGGAAAACTGTGTGTGTGTGTCTGCAAGTACGGGCATGGTGGTACATATGAATGAGTGTATACTTAGGGAATGTGTAGATGGTTCTATATGTCTGTGTGTGTGGAGGGGTGTGTGTGAATGTGAAGGGGTGTGTATGTAGATACGTGCGCATGGGTATGCAAAAGTGTGTGTGTGCACACTCAGGGTAAGGCATATGTGTAAGTGTGCCGTGTATGTGTGTGTCCTCACGTTTCTCTAAGCGCTCCCCACTGCCCCCTCTCGAGTTCGTTCTTTTCCACTCTTCCATCTTTCCTCCCCTTTGAACTGGGGTTTTCCCAAGATGGGAAACTTGGAGTTTGCAATCCCTTCATTGCCTTTAGTCCATGTCCAGAAGTGTCCACTTCCTCAATCAGACTCCAGAAGTGGGGTCTATGTTCTGGGAAGGACAGGAGAAATGAGTCGCTCCTCTGGTGGACACATGGACAAGTCTTGCTTTCTGCCCTGGTCTGGTGGCCTGCCAACTGATCCTGTGCCTGGTGTTGGCCCTGTGCTGCACTGGTCATTTGGGGTCTCTCTGTTTCCAGAGTTTCCTGTGGAGCCCACAGATATCAGCCTGACAGCTCTCTCAGGAGAAGGTGAGTTAAAGGAGCTGGGGTAGAACCAAGCTGTTTTCTTACTGGGCCATTCCCAATGGGGCTGGCTGGTGGCCCACATGCCCATGTTATGATTGTTCCATAAACATAACCAAGCATCAACTCCACTAAGATGTCCCCTGCCTGGGGTTTTCACAGAATTGATTCTGTGTATATATATGCCACTTGTCTGCACATCCTAATCTTTGCAAGTGACTCCTCAGGAGATCACTCTGCCGGCCACCAGGGTCCTGGAAAGTGTGATGTTTCCCTTTGAGTCCCAGTGATGCCAGGCTTTTGTTCTATTTCCAGCCAAACACCTGTGAAATAGCCTTACCATAAGGACTGATTCCTTATGGAGATACAATGGCTCTTCACTGTTGCTTCATCCCAACACATGTAAAGCTGTAATCTGGGTTCATTGAGTAAGGACCTACTTAGACACCCCCATAAAGCCTTATTACTTGCTCATAATGCTCCTGGCCTTGTATTTTAGGTGCTAGACCCCAATCCTGTATCCACAGATGAGATGAACTCCGGTTGACTTAAACTCCAAACTGGATGGGGGAACTGAAGTTGGGTGTTTTTGTTTTCACAGTGGCTGCTGAGACCAGAGCTAACAGACTGACCACTGTCTTGGGCCCAAGTAAGCAGAGGCACATTGGAAGCATATAGTGTGGGATGCCACCTATACATTTATATCCAGTTTTGAAGATCACTCTGGGCAGGGGCTGGAGGAGATATTATGATACTATTTTAGAGAACCTGTAGGAACCAGAGACTCAAGGAGATTAAAAATTCCAGTGGACTCAGTGAGGCTAGTCTTGTTTCATTATTCCATGGTAACTCCTGGTAAACAGTGTCCTTCCCCAACATATCTAGGCCAACACTGCATCAGCACAATTATCTGCTCACTTTGCAGGTGGTGACCAGCAACCATAGGTCTTTGACTAATCAGTCTATGTATATTTGACAATTATTTACTAATGACTGAGATTAAAGGGCAGTTAATGGGCAGTGACATTGACGAGGGCCTTCCATGTGGCAGCACATTCCACACCTCTTACATGGGCCCAGTTATTAGTCCATGTTTCCAAGAAGTCAGTTCTTTTTTTCTAAAAAGGTTTGTTTTATTTATATTTGAGAGGTAGTTTTACAGAGGGGGAGACAGAGAGAAAGGCATTCTGTCTGCTGGTTCACCCCCCGTGTAACCATAATGGCTGGAGCTAAGCCAAACTGAAGCCAGAACCGAGGAGCTATCTGGGGTCTCCCACATGGGTGCAGGTCCCAAGGTTTGTGCCCATCCTCTACTGCATTCCAAGGCTACAAAGATGGAGTTGGATGGGAAGTGGAACAGCCAGGATATGAACCAGTGCTCATAAAGGATCCTGCCATGTGTAAGGCAAGGATTTAGCCACTGAGCCATCATGCCAGGCCCAAGAAATCCATCCTTATCCCCATTTTGCAGTTAGAGGAGAAGCTGTGGGAGGCAGAGGCCTCTGCCCCAGGGGTTCTAACATCAATTTTACTTTGAAAGAGAATGGTTTGCTCTTGTTTAGAATGATCTTGAGTTTTGCTCATTGTTGGAGCATTTGTATTCACATCAGGAAACCTCATAGCCTGATTTTCATTACTACTACCATGGACTTGATCTAGGAGCACTATGAATTTAAGCCAGTTTCTTTTTTTCCAAAGTATTTTCAAGTGACCATTTCTAGCTTTTGGCCATCCAACCAGTGGCGAAGTAATAGTCTGGCATCATGGTGAAGTGTGTTAAGTCTTCAGCCATGCTGGCTTTGAATGTGCTACTGTCCAGCTTTGTGTCCTTGGGGAAGTGACCTAACTTCCCTGCTTATCTTCTTCCTCATCTCTGATTGAGGGAGAGCATAGCACTAACTCACGAGGTTGCTGTTAGGTCACTTCACACCAGAAGCTGTCCTGCTATATCTGGCACACAATAATAACCACATAACTCATAACAGAGAAACAAGCTTAGTAGTTTCTGGAATTCCAGAGCCAGCAGCTTTACACATAACTCTATTGAGGCAGACCATGGTGGCGCAGCGGGCCTGGGAAGGGACTGCTAGAGAGCAAGACAGGCCAGGCCAGGACTCACACTACTTACCCTGTTTTGCTTCCTTTTGGGACTGATTCAGGCCAAGACAGCAAGGACACAGAAAGCAAGGCTACTCCTCCTCCAGGTAAGTACACTCAGCTTTTCACTCCTGCCTTCTCATTTTTCCCAGTGTGCTTATGGAATCAAGTGGGCTCCATAGGGTATCCCTGCAGATACCCTACTCCACAATGCTAAAATCTCCTATAAAATGGCATAGTATTTGCACGTAACCTAAGCACTTTTCTCTGTATACTTTTGCTCATTCTAGATTATGCGTAATACCTAAGGTAATGTAAAGAGGTATGATATCGTATTATATGGGGATATTGATGAGAAGAAAACCTACTCATGTTCAGTAGCTCCTTGTCTCCCAGAAGCTCCTTGTCTCCCATCCTGCTTTTCAAATACATAAACACATCTTTAAAAAATTAAAATGAGAAAAGATTTCTATGCATTTAAAATTTCAAAAGTAGCTCTTTTTCCCCATCTGTCTTCTGCTGGACATCAATAATGGTGCTATGAGTCTCTGGGTGGGGCTGGCCCCTCACTTTGGAAACTCTGAGTCCAACCTAAATTCCCAGTTCTTGACTGAATTTTCAAAAGTGCACCATCAGTGCAAAATATGACATGGCTAAGGTCTGGGCTGACTGTTGTTGGGGAAGCACTATGACCTCAGCACGGGAATGCTGCTGGCAAAAAGCAGGAATTTGTTCCCCAGTGGGGCAGCTGGTCCAGATGGGGGAGTAACAGCAGATGCCTTCAGATAAAAGGGAGTGGGGATCAGAAACTGGATTAGTACCAGTGATTGAGGAAGGTTTTCCTCCAGCAGCAAGGGCTTTGGCTAACTCAGCAGTGAACAGGTATTGCGCTTCTGGAAATCTCCATGTGCTTATAGAACTTTCCATCTAGAATGCTTTACCCTTGGATTCAAGGTACAGATATTCTACATTCAATGTACATATAAGATGGATTATTGTGACTGTTTTCTCATTGCTGGGTATTTGGCTAGACTGACTGCTCACAGACACACAAAAAAGTACTGAGAATCTGTTTTTGCAAGCAGAGCTAGCACAATGTAAACACCCTTTGTTTGTCCAAGGTTACAGATCTACTATGAAGCTGGGCTAAACATCACACTCAAAACCCTTAAACTCTAAATCTTTCCAGTTAAGTATCTTAATTTGATGAGTTTCCAGAAGATCAGAGCATGTTATAAGCAACCCAGTTAACTGGTTTTTATCCGTGGGATGAGAAAACTAGATTAGACACCAACCTAGGAGATGAGATTCCAACGGGACTTTGTTACCAATGGAACCTAATCATTGAGCAGAAAGAAGATCAGATGCATGTAGCAAACCAGTATGGTGGGTTTGGGGCAAGACTAAAGTTCCATGACACCAAGAAGCCCTGGCCCTACCTAGTGCTCTGGATACTGAGCCAAGTCAGCAGATTGGTAGGGCTGAGCCTACCCCTGCTCCCTTCCCTTCCTTTCCCTTCCCTTCCCTTCCCTTCCCTTCTTCCCTTCCCTTCCCTTCCCTTCCCTTCCCTTCCCTTCCCTTCCCTTCCCTTCCCTTCCCTTCCCTTCCCTTCCCGTTCTGTTCCTCTCCTCTCCTCTCCTCCCCTCCCCTCCCCTCCCCTCCCCTCCCCTCCCCTCTCCTCTCCTCTCCTTTCCTTTCCTTTCCTCAGACTGCTCATCTCCAGGGGGTAGGTAGAAGTGATGCACCAGGACAGAGGCGATTCAGAGACAGCTGGGAAGACTGTGAGGAATGACATGATAAAGAAGGGAGGATCAGACTTTGCGCTTAATTTTGATTATGATAAGAAGCTGGGGCAACACGTGAGCCAGGAAATACACAGATCTAAGGAAGAGCTTTGCTTACTTACATTGTTGTGCACTAGGAGTTGCCTTAATGTCCCCCTACACTTTAAATTTGTTTACTTTTGAGAGGCAGAGAGAGAGACAAAAGGAGAAAGATAGACAGAGCGAGCATTCCCATTGACTGGACACTCCCCAAATGCTGCAATGATCTGAGTTGGGACTGGGCCTGAGTCAGGAGCTAGAGCAATCCAAATCTCTCATGTGGGAGGCAAGGACCCAACTCTGTGGGTTGTCACCACTGCCTCCCAGAGTGTGTGCTAACAGACAACTGGAGTCAGAAACCAAAGCTGGGAACTCAAACTAGGTATTATAACGTAGGATTCAGCTTAGCTGGAGTTATAACTGCTGTGTTAAACACCTGCTCAAGCTACCATCGTTTCTTACCTCTTCACTTGCCATGAGCTCTTAGAGGGGCCTCAGTTGGCAGGGCATAGTAGTAAATGTGATGCTCCCACACACCTGGAAGGTTGTGAACATTTTTATTAATGACATGCTTCCAGATGGTCCAGCATAGGCTCATATCAGTGTTAATGTTGTCATAGAAAATTTGGGCAGGGTCAGTACAACAAACCCATGGATTTCTGAAAATATCCTTTGATTTCTGCAATCCCAGTTTGAGGCACACTCTGCTCATGCATTGTATCTGAGTATCCACCTGCACATGGCCTCAGCCATGTGTCCATCTGTCTGTAAGCAGGTCTCTCCTTATAGGTACCCTGTAGCTCAGCAATTAACCTGTACATTTTTCAGAATCTGCAGAGATTTTTGCTACAGTAAAGAACATAGCTCTCAGTTCTGCTGGTGCTCGATCTGCGGGGTTGGTGATGTCATCTGTTGAAAGTAGCCCTGAGGAGACCACTGGAAAAGGTGAGCAGAGGCAAGCAGTTTGTGGAGTGTCTGTCTTCTCTGCCCTTGGGAACCTGTGGCTAGGTTGTTGGCAAAGCACTTGATGGTACCTTATCCTGTTGTTGTGACTTCTGGGATGAGCACCTCAAGGATCAGAGAGGCCATGACTTGTGTTGTCGCTCAGCTATCGTGGGGCTGAACCTATGAGAAGAGCCAAGATCCCTTGACCTTGTTGTCTCCTAGATCTTACTTAGCCCAAAAGGGAAGAGAGTCATCACCTTGATGACTTAAAGACGATGAAGCACTTGGGTTTATATAATCGTTTCCCTTATTTCTCCTGGGTCTGAAACCTTACCTAAGGCCCCGTGCCTATAAGCATCGATAGGAAGAGGGATACAATAGAAGACTGTGTGAATATCTGGTCTTACCCTCCATCATGTCCAACATGTAGTATTCAGCATCTGAGCATTATAAGCAGAGGGAAGAGTAGGAAGAGGGGAGACGTGGACAGACAGAGATGGGAAACCAAGATCTCTGAGTGTCAATGTCAGCCACATGTGTGAAGCCTAGGAGGATAGGACTCCCTCTTCCTGTCCCCAACATCTTGGGCAATGACCAGTAAATAACATGACCTGAAGAGTATCTTCAGTTCTTATCCCCTTAAGGGAGGTCTGGTAAGGAGTCTGCAAAGGAAGAGAAAGACTTGCTCTCTGAAAGTCATTGCATTTCAGACAGTGGAATGAATCCAACCTAGTTTTCCCATAAAAATGTTGACCCAAGGAGTAAGACATAGGGATTTCTGGCAGGTCCCAGAGTTGGCCTCCTACAACCTGGGACACTGCCTTCATCTGATGGACATAGTTTTGCCCTCATGAGAGTCCCTGTTGTCCTTCAGCCTGTGACAGACTCACCTTCCTGCATCTGGGAAGTGGGCAGAACACATTGGCAATGCCACAGCTTGGAGAGATGCTTTTTTGCCTGACGTCCCGGTGCCCAGAGGAATTTGAGTCTTATGGCTGTTACTGTGGACAAGAAGGAAGAGGCGAGCCCAGGGATGCTCTGGACAGGTATGGCCTGGGGTCGGGAGGGGCAGGCAAGGAGGCATTGATGAATAGAGCTGACATTTCCTGTGTCTGAGAATAAGAATCCTCCTCTACATTGGATGTCACTTCAGTTTCACCAAAAGCTGGAAGAGGCAGAGACAGACAGGTGCTTACGTTTGCATGTGGGAGTCTAGAGCCCCTTTGGCATGATCACAAGCAGTGCCCCACAGATCTGCAAAGGCACTCCAGGTGCAGGGCCTGTTTTGTAAAGATCAACTTAAAAAGTAGAGTATCTACTTGGTATGTCCTACAGGAGGCCACAATGAAATTAGCCCCTCCACAACTTTCAATTGCTATTTTTTAATCTGCCACCCAGAAAAATTTTCACTTGTTCTCACACATTCATTAATATATTTATTCACTTAGATATAAAGACCCATGTTTCTTCATTGTTTGCTCTTTCCAGGCACTTTGCTAGATATAAATGTTATTAAAACTAAACAAACCTAAAAGAACCAAGGTGCTTGTATGCAACAGGGTCTCCTATAATGGAATAAATGGACAACAAAAATGTCACCCCATGTAATCAGTTATGCTGGGCAAATAGGAAGCTGGGGAGGCCTCAATCTGAGTTTGAGAAACATTGTAAAAGTGGTGGACTTGATCAAGTATAAGGACTGATCTCATGTGGAGGATGTTGCAGTCCATTGCCAGTTGAGGGATCTACATTCGAAGGCATGTGTGTATGTGAATATATATATGAATACATACATGTAAATGCACATATGTATATATACCTACATATATGCCTATATGTGTATTTACACATGTATATAAGAGTATGTTCTTAGATGGTGACGTTGTGAAAGTCAAACCAAAACTATAGATGAAGCTGACATCTAATATGAGAGACACAGTCATGGCAGGAGCGCAGAGCCGAGCAGCTGAGGCAGATGCTTCTGGAGGCTGTGTTTCTCTGCCTCCAACTCCACCACAGCACCCTGGCCCCTGAATTCCTGCTCCCCAGGCTTTCAGTGAGAGGCATTGGGGCTGTGCTGCACGGGCAACCTTCAAAAGCAACCTGCCGCCAAAGAATGTTAATAATATCAAGCATTAAACCACCCTGTAGAATCTAGGTGTATTTATACTATGTAGTTCAGCCAATATGGTGTCTGTTCTTCAAGACAAAGAGGTATTCAGTGTCAAGACTCCTGTGTCATAGCATTCGGTGATACAGCTCCAAAGATAGGAATTCAGCCAGCAGCAGCCGCTGGGCACTACTGAGTGCCAGGAGAAGGAGGAGATGATACAATGGCGGTTCCTGATGATTAGCCAATTTCAACAACAAAATAAAACATGAACAGCTTGGCAACTCAGGCAGGAAATGGTTTCTTTCATGCCCTTAGGAAGAAACTGAAAATCTAAAAATCAAATAGGAAACTGTCAACCAGAAAGGATTAGGAAAGCTGATGTAATTTTCTCCACAGACATACTTTAAACTTCATGTCTACTGTACATTATAGGTTACTACATGATTATTACGAGTGCTACAAATATATATATGATATCTGAATCACTGACTCTGGATAGTATCAACTGTCACTCTCACCCAACCATGCCGAATGTACACACGAGATCGCCAGCTCTTCTGCAGTAACTGCCAAACAAGGCAGACACTGAGCTCACCCAGCCATCACCAGGTGGCTCCTCCAACTGCAGGCAGCAAGGTCTGGAGGGAGAAGCTGCAAGAGTTGGGGACTCAGTTCCACCTGTGCTGTGTGTGGAACAGGCAGTATGAGAGGGCAGGGAAGCGTGGATTTAGGGGGCACTTGCAGCTGCCTGTTTGCTATGGTCTAAGAACATCCATGTGGCCAGGGCTGATGCTGAGGCTGTGAGACTAGATTGGGCCTCGAAAAGTGGCCCTCAAAGGCAGGATGCTGATTTGTTCCCTTCTCTGCACTGAGGTTCTGCCAGTTGCTGGACACTTGACTAGACATAGCTCTTCCTTAATACTCAGGAGAGTGACTCTCCACTCTTTAAAGGCTAGGACAGAGATATACCATTTGGTGGAGATTTACTGTTAAACTCTGTAAAACGGAGAAAAGGAGGTCAGTGCCAACTCATATAGAACCTCTGTGTAAACTGGAAAATGGTACCCCTTCCTCAAGATGATTCGTTTCTCTCTGTTAATATACTAAATTTGCACATCTTTGTCATCATTAGTCATGTGCATTCGGTGAATGCTAATGTACATTGCACATCTTTGTCATCATTAGTCATCACAAAAATACAAGGAACAGTTTAAATAGTCAATCACAGATTACAAGATGCGGCCCTATGTATAGTGCTTTGTGCCTTACAGAACCTGAGCAAGCATGCAAGACCTCGCTAGGTGTGCCTGAGTCAGTCTTGCATGCACTGATAAGAAGGCACTGTCTTCTCTTGAGACTACAGGAAGTTGGGGGCAGGTCTTGATGGGTTATGGGATGGAAGGGACATCCTAGAGCAGCTGGAACTCTGGGCAGTAAAGCGTCTTCTCCACCTTAGGTGCTGTTTATCCCATCACTGCTGCCTGGAGCAGATGAGGAGGCTGGGCTGCCTGCCGGAGAGGCTCTCCCAGTCAGTGGTGATGTGCATGGATCACATCCCCAAGTGTAAGTGCTGTTCACCTCTTTGGGCAGTTTGTGCTTCCTCCAGCCAAGTATTCATCAGCTGATGCATGCAGGTGCTTTTCCAGGCTCTTCCTGTGCACATGACATCATGCTCTTGGAGCATTGAGGTACAGGCTATTATATCTATTGTGATGCTGCAGTTTCAGGAGACTGTGTTGCCAAAGGTTACAACATCACTTAGAACAGGTTGGGAACACTGTCAACAGCCCACCTTTACTGAGCATGCATTCCATGCTTCTCAGACCTACAGACCCATGGCATGGCTCAACATCACAATAATTCCATGAGGTAGCACTGTTGCTCTTCCTCCTCTATAGGGGAACTACCTGAGGCCCAAAATCACACAGGCAGATGTTTAAGTGGTAGAATGGGCAGCTGGACTATAAACTCTTGTTGTCGGAGACCCAGAATTGACCTGTAACTGTCCCAGTGGGTTTTTAATATGTTCTTCTTTTCCTAAGAAGTAGAACCCTTTTCCCCATTGAGATTGTCTGTGAATTCCCAGAGAACCCGGGAATGGTTCTGACTGAAAGGCGAGCTGGGTGCCCAGCTGTATTCCTAGTGGCAGAGCCAGGGTGTCAATCAAGATCTCAGGCAAAGGCTGGTCTGCAAACTGCTCCCTCTACCCTCTTATGCCAGGCAAGTGTCCCACTCAAGTGGGCAGCCGATCTGACAGCAAATCCAGGCATGCTTTAGGGCTGGCCCTGTCAAACTCTGACTCTATGCCTTCATCCATGCCAGCAGAGTCCTCCCTGTTCTGCCTACAGCTGAAAGGAAATTGAAGCCCCAGAAGTTTACAGGAACCTCATCGGGTTCCTCCCCCCCCCACCCCTTTTTTTGTTTTAGAGCTACTTGCCTTGCTTGAGGGATGCCTGGCTCTTGCCTAGGAATGGTCTGCTCACATGGCACTCACTCACTCATCCATTAAGCTATGCATTTAACCAACAAACTTTCATCAGCATCCAGGAGGACAATGGATGTCCACCATCCTTGTGTCAAATCACTCACAACTGGGAGGAAAGACAGCCAGCAGAGAGATCATGCTAATGTCATGTGCCAAGACAGAACAGGCAGTCTAGGTGCCAGGGAGTCTGCAGTATGACAGAAAGGTATTGGGAGAAGTCAGAAGAGGTGCAATTTGACAAAAGGTGAACAGTTTCTGGATGGCCCGGTTGGGTGTGGCTGTCCCAAGGGAAAAGAGGAAGACCATGGTGTTTTGGAAATGCCAGGTATCTCAGACAAAAAAAAAAAAAGAAAAAAAAAAAACTAAACCAAACAAAAACATGGTTCTTAACTACTGCGTGGGGGATACTAGTGGTCCGAAGTGAAAGCTGGGAAGAGACAGGGACCAAAGCATTAATCCAAAGCACCTGTGCATAAAGACTGACCTGTCCAGAGCTTGTACCATGGGAGAGCATAAACTCACAGTGAGTGGTCCAGAGCATGTAAGTGACATAGCCTGACAGTGTTGTCACATGATGTCAGGAGGCACTGATGCCACATCAGGCCAGGAGGTCTCGCCTGGAGGAAATGGAGTCTCCTCCCTCCATTTCCTCCCCAGGAGCTCTTAGGGAGACTGCTTTCCTGGGGGCACTAGAGCCCACCTTCGGGGAGCCATGAGCAGTGTCCTTCTCAGGGGCCTTTGGGTGGCTACTGAGGATCGAGGGCATTCTGGCCTGGGCTTTATTGACCCTGAGAGCGGGGTAGGACAAAGTTGCTCCAGGGATCAGGACCTATCCATGTCTTCATACTGCCTGACCTCTCTGGCTGTACCCCACTGCTTCGCCCACTTCCTGAAACTAAAATGCAACCTCCATATCTGATGATGTGGAAATCAGGAGGCATGGAGGCTCTGTGTGGTTAACAAACAAAAAAAATATCACTGAGGGGGCCCTTCATGGTGGGAATAGATTTTTAAAAAGGCTTTGCATCATTGCAAACCACATCCATCTAAAACAGTATTTACAAAAAGCTGATCTGTATCTACCACTTTGTAATACTTTGTAATACATTGTTTTCACTGAGTCACATCACTCCAACTATGCACAACTTATGCATTAAAGAAATAAAGTAGGTTTGCCAGATGTAGCTAATATAAAAATATATGAAACTCAACTGAGTTTACATTTTGGATAAACTATATAATTTATATATATATTGTGTGTATAAATATGTATGTGTATATATATACATATATATCTATATATAAAACTTTTGTAAGTATATCCAAAGAAGATATATTTTCAGGCATATGAAGGGTCTTAGAAAAATGACCTTAAAACATTTTAGTTGCATGCAAAAATTTTTTTCAAAGCATGCATACTTTTAATTATACACTTCTTTATGAGCTTTTTGAAGACTTCACATATGCATGGATTTCAATTTTCATGCACTGAAATAAACCTTCCTCTCCATTTGCAAGAACTTTCTGAAGTATCCTCAGCCAATTCAGGTTTAACTGCTCCTCTTGTGTTTTATCATGTAATATTAAAACAGGATAGAATTTCCATTTGACAGTTGAGTATGCAGGCTCAGAAAAGTGCAAATTAACAGTTTAGAACAAACAATATTTGCTGAACATTAACATGAGGAATATTTCCCGAGGATGGGTGAGGTGCTGGGACACCATCGAAGGTTTCTAAGTAACCCCAGAGCCAAGGGGCAAGCTGAGTAAGCAGCATGCAGCATGTGTGACCACAGCCTAGTATGGGGCTGGAAGGAAGCTCATGGAAGAGGCATCTTATATAAGCAGAGAGGCTCAGGAAAGCTTCCGGGAAGAAGAGACAAGCTAGTTTTGTCAGACAAGTCAGGGAGTTCACTAGAGGAGAGAGCTGAGGACAGGAGTTTCAGAGGGAGCTGCTCAGCTGGAAAGCAAGATGGACTCCTACCAGCAAAGAGCATGACAGATGCCACGAGCCAGGAAGATGCTGTGAAGGGGGGATGGCTGGAGGGGTGGTCAGGTGGCTGCTGTGGCCCTCATGTGCCTTCCTACATCGTTTCATGTCTGCTACTTCTCTGCCTTTGCCCCCTAAGGTGCTGGACACAGTCTGTGCCAGAAGCTGCTGTGCGCCTGTGACCAGGTGGCTGCTGAGTGCATGGCCTCTGCCTCCTTTAACCAAAGCCTCAAATCGACAGACAGGCAAGAATGCCAGGGCATGCCGGTGTCCTGTGATAGCATGCAAGGAGGGCCTGCAGCCTCATCCCTGGGCTCCAGCTCTGAAGAGAACAGCGAGGAGGCCACATCCCATAAGGAGGGCCCAAGAAGAGCCAGAAGATTCCTGAGGAAGTCCCTTGGTCCTCTGGTGACTCCATGACTCCTTGAAAGCTAGATTCCCAGAGCACGACAAGCACTCCCTGCAGCTTGGCCCCTTCTCTGCCTTTCTCGTGTTGACCCTCAGCCTGTCTGTCTGTTGGAGCCTCAGAGGCTCACAGGCAACCGAGGGAGTGAGAACCTTGCCCACATGCAGTTGTGATGCTTGTTAACTCACATGTGCATAGGCAACTATATACCCACTGTTGTGCACAATAAATGCTCCCATCAACATGTCTGTGTTACTTTTTTAAAGATGTGTTTTTTAAATCAGAAACTTAATTATACAAAGAGGAGGAGAGACAGAGAGGAAGATCCTCCGTCTGATGATTCACTCCCCAAGCGGCCGCAATGGCTAGAGCTGAGCCAGTCTGAAGCCAGCAGCCAGGAACTTCTGTGTCTCCCACATGGGCGCAGGGTCCCAAGGCTTTGGACTATCCTTGACTGTTTTCCTGGGCCACATGCAGGGAGCTGGATGGGAAGAGGGGCTGCCGGAATTAAAACCAGTACCTACATGGGATCCTAGTGCAGGCAAGGTGAGGACTTTAGCCACTAGGCTACCATGCTGGGCCTTGTCAGTGTTACTTTTAAGAAATGTTTACTAGATGCTAGAGCATCAACAGTTTGTGAAGCCAAGACAGAGACAATGAAAATTTTAAAAAATTCCTCATTCCTTCATCTCAGAAAACTATTTGCTAGACAAAAAATAAAACCCAAAACAACAACAACAAAAAGAAGGGAGTGTATTTCATCAGCTTCTGAGAACACTGACAATTCACTTATCACCCACCGGTGATTCCTGACAGCTGACTGCCTTGCCACACTTTTCTCTACATGAATGACTGTGCTACAACAAGCACTATGAAGAGTCACTGTGTCCTAGACTTCATTAAAAAAAAATTGGCTTGACTGTAGCAACTGGAAGGCTGGGGGATACAAATGCTCACTCTGATACACACTTTCATAATGATTGTAGAAACCTGAGAGTCCATCCACTCACTGATGCGGGCTACTGTGAGCCAGGCAAGGGGCACTGTGCAGCCAGAAGCCCAGGGTCTCAAAGAGAACATATATTCACTTGTTCTCACCACGTTTTGTTGAAGGATGTAATACCGAGCTTCTGCCTGCTCCCCAGATACACAGGCAAGTGGAGATTCTGAGTTCAATATGTGCTGACTTCTAAATGCCATGAAAATACACTGAAGCTGGCAACACTATCAGAAATTAAAATCATGGTGACAAACCAAGTGTTAATATCATTTTCACCTTTTTAAAGACACCATGCAATGAGCTTCTTTGGATGAATCTCATACTTCTGGATCTTTTTAACAATGTGCACTGGACCAACAGCCAAAATTTGGGGCCTCTCAGAAGTGGGCTAAATACACAACTTTATGGTAATTAATTTATTTGGGGGATGAAGAAGAGCAAAGAGATACCACTGTGAGAAGCAAAAGAATTAAGCAAAAAATGAAAGAACAGGCCCCAAGTGAAGTGTATGCTATCAAAGCAATTATTCCTATGGGCAACTGGGCATATTCTATAGAGGATATTGGGAGCCAGAGAAGGACGCATACTTCAGTCATCCCATCCTAAAGAAAAGGGAAGAAAGTACACACACACACACACACACACGGGAGGTGAGGTCCAACTCCCGGCCGTCATTACATCTAGGTAGGATGCTATTTCCTTCTTTGTCACTGCACAGTGGGAGAACTTTGGTCTCCCAGGCCCAGAGGGAGCCTTCAGACAAGGACATTTAAGGGCAAACATTAGGCAACCAACCAACAGGCACTAAAATGCTAAAGGTAGAGGCATGCCAACAATGAGATTTGTTGCAACTAATAAACAGCTTGCCAGCTGGATGTCCCTTCCCTTTCTTTAACACAGCAGTAATTTGCTAAGTGTCCATGTGCAGTGGCAGTCACCGAGGTAGGCCAGGCACTCAGATGAGCAGCTGCCCTTTCTACACCATCACTGGAAGCAACCAGATGCTCTTTGAGGGAAACGTGCAATGGAGCTGACCCATTTCATTTCAGGCTCGACCACAAAACTTCAAATGGGGCTAACCGTTGCTTAATTTGTTGATTTTTCTGCTCTGCAAGACAATTATTTGGTCCCTTTCTTTTCTCTCTTTAGCCTTCCCATATCACACCTCCGATTCTTAGTTGATGTCAAGAACTTTGAAGGGTTGGAGATCTTAGCTTAATTGCCAAGTTTTTACAAATTATTCTGCATTTCATGAATGCTGGCAGAAAACTTGAGAAGTATGGATCAGAGACAAAGGGCTTTATTACTAAACAAGGAGCAACTCAAAAGAAAGCATCTGTATTGTTGCCTTGATCAATGAAGTAATCTAAGAGGGGCAGGAGTGTTTCCTTGCAGCTTTATAACCCAAATCGCACACTCTCTTGGCTCTACTTCCCTTGGTCCCAGCATCCAGCTGCTCTCCTGTTGAGTATTAAGCAGGCCCACAATCATAGACAGTGTTTCCAGGGACAACAGTTATTAGACCAGGTAGTCTTTGTGACAAGAGTCCATCAGAAGAATGCCAAGTAGTCATGTAGCTTGGAATAAAGTGATAATCTGAGTCCTATTTTATTTCTTGCTGATAGCGTCTCAAGAAATCTCTCTCTGGCTGAGTAACAGCACAACAGGAGGAGCCAGACATTCTCCATCTTGGTAATGGTGCAGCTCTGACTTTATGCCTAACAACTGTAGGGGAGGTTTGGATCCTGAAAGACCCTAAGCTTCTTCTAAGGAGCATGCACACTGATTTTCCCCAGAATGTGGCCAATTATTCAGAAAGTGAAAAATGACATTTTGAAAGGCAGAGTTACAGGAAGCCATACAAACACACAGTGGGAGAGATATTTCTAGCCAGTGGTGTACTTTCCAAATGTCTGCATTAGCCATGGTTGAGCCAAGCTAAAGTCAGGTCCCAATAACTCCATCTGGGCATTCTTTGTGGGTGACCTTGAATTAAGGAAAACCTATAATGGAAGCACAAAAAATTCAGGGTTTTAATTTTGTATAGAGAAGGATGAAAATACTTTTCAGCAGTTTTTCCTGTATTTCAGGAAGATTAGCCTATCAGAAAATAACAAACAACTGTAAAGAGCACAGAGGGACAGGAAACCATTTCAATTCTAAGATAACAACACCATTAAAATGGATAAAATACCTGAATATATATTTCTTCAAAGACAAAAAGCCATTAGGCATATGGGACCATCTTGACATCATCAGGAAAAAGCAAATCACAGCAATGAGATGTCACTTCAACTGGACTAGGGTGTTTATAGCAAAGACATGAAGAAATGTTAGCAAGGCTGTGGACACTCTGGAACACTTTCAACACTACTGGTGGGAATCGGTGCCTTTACTCTGCTAAACAGTTTAGCCTGGCAGCTGACCCACAAATCTGCTGAGACGCCACAGGGTCCAGTATTTTACCTTAAAGCATGTACCTGAGAAATGAAACAAACACCCATACATATGAACACAAATATTCATCACAGCATTATTTGTAACAGATAAAAATACAAACAACTTATATATATGCATCAGTTGGGAATTGCTAAATAAATGTGACATATTTATAAAATGGCATATTTTTTGATCATGAAAGCAAAGTTCTTATATGCATACACATAGAGACTAAATACGTTATGTTAAATGAATAAAACTGACCCGAAAGGTCATATAATATGTGGTTCCATTAATAGGGAATTTCCACAACAGGAAAACGCTGGAGACGAGCTCCAGCCGAGTTGGGAGCTCAGGAAGGGTGCATGAATCAATGGGAAAAGAGACAAGAAGAGACGTGCACTACTATGGCCGATGCTCATAATGGCCAACTCAGAAAAGCTGCCTTCTTTATTTATACACAAATCATCACAAGCTTTTGCACAACATCCAACTGTTTCATTTTTACTTCATGGTTAAAAGAATACAAAAACAATTCTAAAAAACATTATTTTGCTTCAAAGAAAACATTCTCACCAAGCCATTGCTCATTCAAACTGCTGAAGCCACGAACTCCACAGCTGGCAGCACATGCGGTTATGTAGTGACAGGTGGTTTATTTATATCTAAAATTAATTTTCACTAATATTACTGAAAACATGAAGAATACAAAACTTAAAAGAAAACTTAGAAATGAAAGGAATTTATAAAGACATATCAGAATTTTTTTATTAAACCTTTTAATCAATCATGCACTAATCACCATCACCTAGTACTGATTCGATTGTTTTTTGTTCTTTTGTTAAAGGGCAGTGAAAACGATCAGGGCAACTCAGCTTCTCTACGAATGGAGGGCCTTTACAAAAAACCTTTTTATCTTTTCAAAATTTCTTTCTCTCAATATAAGTGCCAATATAAGGTAGAACCTTTAAACCATTTTCCTCTCGGGGCTCACATTTGTCTCCCTTTAGCAGATGCCCCTTGTGCTTTGTGCGTTATGTAGTGGGAAGCCAAAATGCATCATTTCATCTGTTGTAAGTTTGAGGTTGTACGGTAAACAAACTCTTTGTACCTCCATGATTGCTATCTGTTCCAAGATAGTACCAAGCCATTTAAAAAAATATTTATTTTTATTGCAAAGTCAGATATATAGAGGAGGAAAGACAGAGAGGAAGATCTGTCCAATAATTCACCCCGCAAGTGACAATGGCCAGAGCTGAGCCGAGTGGAAGCCAGGATCCAGGAGCCTCTTCCGGGTCTCCCACAAGGGTACAGGGTTTCAAGGCTTTGCGCCATTCTTGACTGCTTTCCCAGACCACAAGCAGGGATCTGGATGGGAACTGAAGCTGCCAGGGTTAGAACCGGTGCCTATATGGGACCCAGGTGGTATGTGCAAAGTGAAAACTTGAGCAGCAAGGCCCAGTAAAGTATTTCTTTTTGGGTGTTTCAGAATTAGCCAATGGTGACTGTTGCTTAGGTTTAGATACACTTGCCAAGTCGTTTAATTGTATACTTTAATGCTGGTGAATTCTATGGCATGTGAATGATATCTCCATAAAGCTGCTACTTTAAATGACTGATCTGAATATATTGTATCCCAAATTGCAACCTTTTTATTCAGATGGTTTACAGACTTCATGCAGACCAGTCTGCTGCACACAGTCACACACAAGAATCAGGGTCGGGGTTGGGCCTGGTAGGCCTTATTGGGGGTTGTTCCAATTGGGCTGCAGCTCCTGCTGGTGTATGTGAAGGCCCAGTGTGTAGTAAGCAGAGCAGGGCTGGGCCATAGCATCCTTTGGTTTGTTGAACAGTAACAGATGTGTCTAGAGACAGAACTGACTCAGCAACTACAACCATCAGTATGTATGTAGGCCAACTTGGGTGACAGACTGAGCCAAAACTGTGTACTGGCTAACACAAATGGAAGTCAGGCTTGGGATCACCTCAGATGAGGTTTCTTTGGAGACCTTCCCAACCAAACTGCTGAACTCAGAACTCCAACCAAGAGGAGGAATGCAGGATCTGAGGTCTGAGTGTGGAGTGTGTGAGTCAGAACTGGGCCGCTTCAGCTGCTGAAGACGGTGCAATGGATGGTATGCTCAGATGCACACGAACATGATAACCAGTTCATTGAGGCCTGGAGATGATGTCCAGTACCATGGAGGGAAGAACATATCGGAAAACCCTCCTAGCGAAGTGTTGACAGCAGAGATCTGGGTGAATGGAGACTTTAAGCAGAACTATGGCAGCCAACAGAACTTTGAAGGATTTCATCATCCTTGGAGCAATGAAATCAACAGCATTTAGAATTATCAAAACCACTTGAGCAGTACCCTCAAAGCGTGCTCCATATTGAGGACCCTGGGATGACATTATGTGACCATCCCCCATTTCCGGGAAGAAGAAAAAGGAAACTTGGAAACTTGCGCTTTCCCCTTCCTCTTCCCTTCCCACCCTAATTAGTAGTCTGCATGGGCATGCATCCTTCTAAACTATGTAAATATCATTAATAATAAAATTTTAAAAAGATAATGACTTTTTAGTATCTATTTGAAAGGCAGTCTGAGAGAGAGAGACTGACATTTTTATCCTCTGGTTTACTCCACAGACTGCTACAATTGTTATGCTAATACAAGACACCAGGAGCCAGGATCTTCATTTGGGCCTCCTACATGGGCAGAAGGGGCCCCAGCAGTTGAATTCTCTTCTGCTGTTTTCCCAGGCCATAAGCAGGAAGCTGGAGCAGCCAAGATTCCAACTGGTGCCCATTTGGTAAGCTGGTGCTTCAGGCAGAGAATTAGTCTGCCATGTCACAGGGCTGGCCCCAGCAACACTACTAAGGCTCATTAAAACATATTTGAAAGGCAAAGAGAACAAGACAAGTGCCTTGCCAACTGGCTCCCTCCCAGAAATGCCTAGCTTAATTCAGCCATAGCTAAATGAGACTAAAGCCAGGAGGTGGGAATTTAATCTGGACGTTTAGCATGGGTGGCAAGGACGCCAAACATTTGGGCCATCACTTGCTGCCTCCCAGGGTGTACACTCACCAGAAAGCTGGAATCAAACACAGAACAAGAACTTGAACCTAGGCATTTAATTACGGTACCTGGATATCCAGCGGGATGTCTTAAACAACAGACCAAACACCTAGTCTTTTATTTCCTTAAAACAATTTATTCGAAAGGCAGAGAGATGGATCAGGGTGTCTGGTGATGGGGGGGCGGGTGGGGATGGAAGAAGGAGGGGAGAAGCAGGGAAGGGGAAAGAGAGAGGTACAGAGATTTCCCATTCCTGCTTCACCCCCCCGAATGCCTTCAACAGCCAAGCTTAGCCCAGGTCAAAGCCAGCAGGCAGGAGCAGCAGCCGGATACGCACCTGTGTGGCAGGGTCCTAAGCACTTCGGCCTTTACTTGCTGCCTCCACAGGAAGCTGGAGTTGGTGACCCAGGTCTTGTGACACAGAATGCTGGTGACACAACTGGTCTCTTACCTGTTGTTCCAAATACGCATCCTACCTCATTTTTAACCAAAGTAATCAATAAGTCTAATCTAATTAAGAAAAGAGCTACTAGATACATGGCTAATTTGATTTTCATTTTTATTGCTTACATATCAATTACACAACAAAATTTTACACTCAAAAAAAACTTACTTAAATACATTCAATGTATATATAGGCATGAAAAAGACAGTTTTTTTCTAGATATGAAGAAGAGAAATATTTTGGGAAAGGACCGAAAGTTAATTGCTGGTATAATTTAGATTATCCTAAAAATTATTAGCTCAGAGGTATTAAGCAACTACATGAATATGTGTGTGTGTGTTCAGGTATACTGCAGTGACAAGCAAATGCTACTGACAGTGTGGGGCAACACATAAATATAGGAGGAATATTTAAGTGCTACCTGTTTAATGTCAAAAAAAGAAGTGATACAGGCAACAGTATACATCATAAATGATAATGACAATTTACTAAGAGCTTTATACACTGTTGCAAGCCGCATCTGTATGCACTGGCCACATGCTGTGCCTAAAATGGCGCCGGCCGGAGAAGCCACACCTTCGTGCGTGTCACGTAGCCTAGCGCATGCGCAGTGAGCTGCGGCGTGGCCGGCGCGTGAACACTGGGGACTGACGAATCCGGTCGCCCAGGACCCTGCGTGATCATGACGCTGACCTATCATCGGCGGAGGCGGGGCCAGTCAGCACATAAGAGCAGAAAGACTGCCAGGGTCCGCCCCTTCCTCTTCCTCATCTTTGTGCGCGCAATAAACTTTACCGCAGAAGGCTTCACTCGCGTCTGCGTCTTATTGCGGGACAATAAGACACGTGGGCGCGACAACTGGTGCCCGAAACCCGGGACCTGGAGGGGGCCTCCCGTTTCGAACGGGTGGAAGTCAGAACTGCGGCCAAAAGACAGGTAAGGAGCTCTGAGAGGGAGAACTTTCGGGTGACTAGGAGCATAAATCGGAGGTATAGGAACCACCGCTTCTGGTTATAGACATGGGCGCACGGTTCTCTCTGGTGAAATTTTTGCAGAGGGTTTATGCCCTCCGTAAGGGAGCGGTCAGAGAGAGTGACAAAGCCCTTCAGTCTGCCCAGGATAGTCTCTCAGAAACAGAGCGGGAGAGGAGAACCGGTTTGAAGCAAAAAATAGAGGTGAAATTGAAAGCAGTATCTTCCTCATCAAGTTCGGAGACGTCCGACGCGGAGGAAGGGTACAAGCGGGATAGGCGGCATAGGCGCTTAGAACGCAAACCCGCAGGAGACAGAGGAGGATCAGAAAAGGAGAAGAAAGAGAATGGCGGTGCTACTGCGCCGGCCACGCTCGGCCCATGGCCTCAGGGCTCTGGAGCCATTACACTAATGGCTCCTCCTGCTGTGACGCCATCTGCCCCGCAGGTAATCCAACACTGCTTGGAGGCATGGGCCGAGTGGGGTAAACCTGAATGTATTAAGACTGATAATGGTCCCGCCTATACTTCAGCCAAATTTCGTGATTTTTGCATGAAGATGGGCGTCAAATTAGTGACTGGCATCCCTTATAATCCACAAGGTCAGGGGATAATCGAACGTGCTCATCGCTCTATTAAGGAATTGTTACAAAAACAAAAAACCACCTGGGAATCACTTGGCCTCGCCAGTCAGAGCCCTCGGGCCACCCTAGCCCTGGCTCTCTTCACCATCAATTTTTTACAGCTGGATGAGCAAGGCCTTAGTGCTGCAGATCGTCATTCCCTTAACACGGCGCAAGAGCAATCTTGGGTCAAGTGGAAGGATGTTCTGGAGTCCAAATGGAAGGGCCCAGACCCAGTTATTAGGCAGGCTCGAGGAGCCATTTGTGTGTTTCCACAGGACGCCCCAGTTCCGGTTTGGGTTCCAGCTCGATTGACTCGTTCCTGTCCATCACCGCCTTCTGACGTTTCTGCAACCGCTGGAGCGCTTGCACGAGGATCTGACTTGGGGAAGATTCATGCAACCCCGCAATCAGAAACTCCTCCTACAATCCCACAGGACAATGGTGCCCCGCCCAGTGCAAACACGGCTGATGGTGCAACTAATGGTCTGTATGGCGCTTGTGAGGACCGTGATTGCTGAGCCACGATGAGGAGTTCTGAGTGTTTTTCCACGACCCTTACCGGTCGCCCACTCAGCCCGAGTGTTTCCTTGATTTTTTCTTCTTTGGATTTGCCTTTTCTCCCTTATGATGATATTAAGGAGAATGTGAGTAATTTTTTATTCCCCCTACAGGACGCGCTTTGTTTTCAAGCATTTCCTGAGAATTTTAGTGTCAAGGTTTATGTGTTACTTCATTCCTTTTCAAAATGTTTCAACGGCTGCTAATCTTTCTTGCCAGCTTTCTTCTTATCTTTTAGGAAATTGGACGAGAGAATTTGATATTTTACAGTCGGAGTTGAGAATTGCCATTGTCCAGATTAATTCTACACGGGTGGATCCTGTTGTTGCTGAAACCCTGGCCACTTGGATTTGGAACATCACTTCCCATATTAAGGAATGGGTGGGAGTGGTTGTGCTGATTCTGCTCTTGTGTGCAGGCTGTGCCTTATGCCTTTTTTGCCTGTGTCATCTGAGACACCGCGCTCAGCGAGATCGTGTGGTAATACATCAAGCCCTACTAGCCATGCAGTATGGTGACTCCCCCATGGTATGGTTGAGCATGCTTCAACGGGTTTAGTTAAGAGCATGGACATCATGGCTCCTGCACCTCAGGCCATTATGGCATTGCACTGAGTTCGAGCATGATGCACCTGACTAGCCCTTGCACCTCGCAGGACTTATCCATTGCACGCGAGAGGGTAGTCACTCTTATAACTGCCTTGTCGAGACATTGCTCTTTACAACCACCGCGGTTGTAGCCCATGACGGGTAAGATAGACCCAGACAATTATCGGTCTAAGACAGGGACTACGTCAAGCTACGCAGCCTCCCTATGACGGATCGTGCGCCTTGAGTCTACAACCTAAGACAGGCCCATACCAGCTTATTTTTTCTATTGTGTAAGAAGGGGAGAGATGTTGCAAGCCGCATCTGTATGCACTGGCCACATGCTGTGCCTAAAATGGCGCCGGCCGGAGAAGCCACACCTTCGTGCGTGTCACGTAGCCTAGCGCATGCGCAGTGAGCTGCGGCGTGGCCGGCGCGTGAACACTGGGGACTGACGAATCCGGTCGCCCAGGACCCTGCGTGATCATGACGCTGACCTATCATCGGCGGAGGCGGGGCCAGTCAGCACATAAGAGCAGAAAGACTGCCAGGGTCCGCCCCTTCCTCTTCCTCATCTTTGTGCGCGCAATAAACTTTACCGCAGAAGGCTTCAATCGCGTCTGCCTCTTACTGCTGGGCGGTAAGACACGTGGGCGCGACAATACACCTACAAAAACAGAGCAAGACCATGAACCTGAAATCCTCTTTCAGCGTCTGAGCTGGCTACAGTACGGAATGACGCCCCCATCCCCTAAACAACCTCCTACAGACAGCAGGTTACCAGCGCAGACCCATTTCTTGGGAATCTATCAACAAAATCAGTCAATAGTTCAGGATACACAAAATCCACTGATTTAAATGACAAAATAATGGCAATAGCTGCAAAGACCAAGAGAGCCTGTGATGAACACAAATCGGGCCGTACGCGTGCAGTCGTGTGCGTTTCCACATCACTGAGAGGAAATCTTACAGAGCAAAATTCACCTTGCATGAAAGCAAATGAATATATATCTTTTCTTAAACTATGAAATTTACATATTTCCATACAAAAGCACACAGTGTTGATTTATAAAATGACATCCAAGTGGATGATGATTGTTTTTGCATGTCCCCCTGCTCAGACTTTTTAAAATGTACAGTCGGCAATTCATATCTTTCATTAATAATGTGAAGACAAAAGAAAAATCAGAACATAAGCCACGGCAAATTAACGGGTGAAGCATTTTACTTGATCAGAGGCAGATGATGGTGTCGGCCACAACAGGGCCGTCCAGTGGTGACCGCACAGTCACGGTGAGCAGTGTCCTAAGTAACCCACCATCAGGTACAATCACCACCTTCTCAAGATGCTGCCCTCTGGTTAAATAGCCTACAATTTTCAAGCATTCCATTCTCATCTTGATTTTCTTTTGCTTCAACCAATGGTGCCCAAATAACCATAAGCACAAAGCTAAACATTCTATTCTTCATGGCCATTTTTCAAACACAAAGCAAAAACTGAGTTATACTTTTGGGTACCATTTTTGATATGTAAAAAGAAACTAAATCAGAAAAGGCGGTGAAACTATAAAAAGTCCTAAGATATTATTACAAGAGGTTGAATGAGAATTGTTCATTTTTACATGATGGAATTCACTAAAATTTACCTTATTTTATGAGTCAGTCAGTGCATTCGTAAAATACACTTGTGGCCCTGAGAACTGAGACCAGAAGAAGCTCACAAATTAAAAGCCCATTTAATTAATTTTTGCCCATGAATATTAAAACCAATTCACAAACAAAAATACAAGTTCATGTGCTCCTAACAGAAATCAAAATGCACAAACTCCTCACAGGTGAACTAGTAGCTGTTTAAAATGTCCTTTTCCCCCCTATATTAAATATAGCTATATCTTATATAATTAATGAAGCCACGGCAAAATATTATTATACTTTCAAAGCATGGCCTGTAAACAAATACATCTTATTATATAAAAAATATTGCACAGTTGGGTACTCCAAGAGCAAACGCTAAGCCTCTCGGGTCCAATGGTCAACCTTTCAGCAGAACGCACAGTCTTTATCCCAGATGCAGATGCTGCAGGGCGGCAGGGCTCAGGGCACTGTGCTAGGAAAGTACTCAGCAGCTGCTTACCGCTGTAAACACAAAGAGAACAGCTCTCCCAGAGCGTCACAGCACAGGACGAGGGAGACCCGTCACAACTTAGTTAAGTCAACATGGAGACAGAAAGCCAAGGGATGTTTTTTGCAGTCCCAGGATTAGGAATATAATCTCATATATTTGTTTTTGGAGACAATCAAAATCAAAAGCAATTCTATTTCTAAACAGTTCTGTTGATCTTTCAGAACTACAGTAGACAGGTTACACATTTTCAATCTTCTGGAGGCTTTCTTTGTACAAAAAAAATTAACACGCTCCTGCAAAGATTAAAATGTACCACTTAACAATATGCGAGACCAATGCACTTTCAACTTTAAGCCAAAGGGGACTTCAAAACAAATTACCTGACATAAATCTAACTTCAAAAGTACTCTAAATCATACACAGTTCCAGAAGTTTTGATATGGTATTGTAACCATTTGATTAAATATACGTTCCAACATTTTCAATAGGTATGCTAGTATGTATTAAGTAAACCCTGAAAACACAAGTGTGGTCTTAAGTTTTACGCTTCACAATCTTATGCTGAGGTCATCCTGAGCCACTCAGTACACACACAGATCTGGGAACTTCATCTCATACACTGGGACAGACTGATACTGGGCATGCCCAGAAGTAATGGTCAGTGTTCCTGATGGACTGGGAGGAGGACTGCAAAAGAACAACAAGGCATTATCAACAGGTGCATTTACAAGCTGTTCATTCCACATTGCTCAATCAACGTGATGAAGTTACTAATCTGCTGTAAGGCTAAATGAGGAGAGAGCTACGTGAGTCAAGCTCAGATAAAATTTTTGTCATGGGATTATAATCTATTCATTATTGTGAACTTTTTATAGTTTCAGTAGTAAAAATAAAATCTTTTATATTTGTATATTACCCTGATGATCGTATGGTATTTCACTGAACAGCTAAACCTTCATTAAGTTAAAGATTACTTATTTATTAATTTGAAAGGCAAAGCATAGGAACCTGAAGGGCAGGTGCATGCATACACACACACTCTGAGTGGGACAGAGAGAAAGAGCGCGATGGACAGCGCACCAGAGATCTTCCATCAGCTGACTCACTCCAAACAGCTGCAAAAGCTGGGGATGGGTCAGTGGAAGTGAGCGGCCAAGTACATCATCCTGGGCTTCCACATGGGTAACGGGGCCTCAACACTTGGGCCACCATCCACAGCCTTCCTAGGTTCCTTAACTAGGTGGACCGGAGTGGGAGAGCTGTGGCATGAATCAGCATTGTGACATGGGATGCATGCAATGTAAATAGTGGCTCAGGTCCCTATCATAGTGTCCCAATTCACTGGAAAAATGAGGGTTTTAATTATTACAAATAATGCTACTAAGCATATTCTTTAAAAAAAAATTCTGAGCCCAGTGAGGTGGCTTAGTGGCTAAGTCCTCGCCTTGGATGTGCCGGTACCTCATATGGAAGCTGGTTCTAATCCCAGCAGCCCCACTTCTCATCCAGCTCCCTGTCTGTGGCCTGGGAAAGCAGTCAAGATAGTCCAAAGCATTGGGACCCTGCACCCGTCTGGGAGACCCAGAAGAGCTTCTGGCTCCTGGCTTCGGATAGGTGCAGCTCCAGCCAAGGCAGTCACTTGGGAGTGAATCATCAGACGGAAGATCCTCCTGTCTTTTCTTACATATATATGACTTTGCAATAAAAAAAAAAAATCCTGGGCCCGGCGAGGTGGCACAAGTGGTTAACGTCATCGCCTTGCACGCCCGGGATCCCATATGGGCGCCAGTTCTATCCCGGCAGCCCTTCCAGCTCCCTGCCTGTGGCCTGGGAAAGCAGTCAAGGACAGCCCAATGCTTTGGGACCCTGCACCCGCGTGGGAGACCCGGAAGAGGCTCCTGGCTTCGGATCGGCATAGCATCGGCCGTTGCGCTCACTTGGGGAGTGAAACATCAGACGGAAGATCTTCCTCTCTGTCTCTCCTCTCTGTATATCTGCCTTTCCAATAAAAAAAATAATAAAAATAAATCTTTATTAAAAAAAAAGGAACTAAAGGAACTAGAAGAGTCAGAGAAGAAAACTGGACAAGAAATGATGATAGATACCATTTAATAAACAGACTGCCAGAGTCATTTTATGACCTTATAATCAGCTTTAATGGAAAACAAAATACTTAGCCACGAATTCATCAGAGCTAAGAGAGTTGTTATTTCATTGTTGCCGTGTTACAAATTGCTTACCGTATGGTGAGCTCCAAAATTTGAGCAAGTCTATCATGAAGCAAATTTGCCTGTGAAGAAGGAAAAAGAAAAGAAAAAGAAAACATTTGTTTTTTCCCAAATATTCTTAACTATATAACAAATGTAATTTAAATGACAAAGCATTTAACTGTTACCTAGTATGTTGGTGGTTCGGAATGCTATAATGCTTTGATTGGTATCATCTACTGTAATTATTTAAGGAGTCTATTCTTTTCCTTTCTTTAAATTCTTTTTATTTGAATGGCACAATGACAGCATGTGCAACAAAGAGGGAGAGGGAGACTGCTGACTGATTTTCCATCTGTTGGTTCAATCTTGAAACGTCCACAGTAACTGAGGCTGGAGTTAGGATAGGGAAAAGTCGAGAGCTCAACTCCACCTGGGTCTCCCAAGCAGGTGGCAGCGATTCAAGTAGCTGAGCTCTACTCTGCTACTTCCCAGAGTGAGCAATGGCTGGAGAGCTTACTTGAACTCAGGTGCAGGTGTTCCCACTGCCTCATCTTTACCTTTTGTAATCTCCCTGATAACAATAACAGATAAGCACATAAACTACCCACACCCAAGTCACTGACATTCAACCCCAAGCTCATCCTATTCGTTCACCTACTTTGGATTCACACTGTGCTGCTATTTCTTCAAAAGGTGCTTTCTGGAATTTCTCTATGACAAGACGTCTCTTTTCTTTTTCTTGTTCTTCCATCCCACTGGTATCTACAAAGATGTTTGTAGATTCATTAAAATGAATGCAATTTCATAAACCCTTCCAAAGACCCAAAGAGCTATGATTTATAAACCAACAACAACAAAAAAAAGGGAGGCGGGGGCAATTTACAAGACCACTTTCATGACAAAAATACAAAAGATATAGCATCACCAAAATGTTTTATTTGAGGCTAGTTATAAAAGTTTAAAACAAATGAGCAAAAGCATCTCAAGCAGTTTTGTGGAAGAGGAGGGAAGGCAGGAATCCCTACACCTACAAAACTGTATTACACCTTTGGACACATGAGACACACAAAAAAATCAGCTCAACGGAATCTTGTTACAGGTGTGTAACTGAAATACAGGTCACTGGGAGTCATACTGTCTCCAATACTTTGCATTTATTGATGATAATACAAAATGAGATTTTTGTAAAATATTGAAATAATGTGTAGTCTTGCCAGAGTCTACAAGACAATAACAACTGTCTACCTTGCTGTTATTACTAATACCAGACACTGGTATTAGTGTCTGCTTATGAATTGCAGTAGCATAAGACAATGTTAAAAAATCTTTTAAAAATGGCTAAAATTGATACATTTAAATACAAAGCAATTATTATGATTATTTTGGTTATGCTGTTCTAACTTATTGTGGCATCTAGGAAAGTACCAAGCTAAGCAGAGGTGGGTCAAACATTAGGGAAGCTCAGCAGTGCACAATATCTCACCAATTGCTTTCTTCAACGCTTCAAAGGTGATCTCTTCAGTATTACTAACCTGGAGGAAAGTGATTTTAAGTAAATAAAGAGTAAAACATCCCATCAATTCATATAATATTTTTGCCTAGTTACAAGTCATCTATGACATGCTTGGAATTCTTTTCTTTGTGTTAGCTTGGCTTGTGATAATACTCCACAGTGTCAAATACTTCCCACTTCTTCATTGTTGTTAACACTGGTCTATTGCAGTGTAAATCTCCCTTCCAAAATCTTACATATTAGAACTAGACTGGTAGAATCAGCATCCACCAGGCAACTCAAGTCTCCAGGAATGTGAATATGCAGCAGGATTGGGGTCCATTACCTGATCCGTGCTTCCTCAGAAAAACACTTAGAGGTAATCAAGGCTTAATTAGCATATTTTAAGCCATGTAAAAATAACTAAATACTCCAGTCTATGGTTCTAGAAAACCATGGAAGTTTACAAATGAAAAACAATCTAGAACTTTAAATTTTCAAAGTGATTAAAAGAATCACTACTTTGGGAAACATACAATGAGTAGTTACCCAGAATCTTAAAACAGGCATATTTCTAAGCTGAACTCACTGAGTTTTCATCCACAGAAAAATGCTTTTATTTGGGTTCTTACATCACTCTCTTACTCTGAGATATAAAAAAGGTAAGATACTAACATCTTTAAGATAAAAAAATCAATAGTACTTTTCGTGACAACTGTACATTTCAAAAGGAATACTATATCTGAATGAAAAATTTTAAAAAGATATGTGAGTACTTGCCTTGAACTTTGGCCATCCCTAATTTTAGCTCATGAGCTTCTCTTGCTAAGTCTAAGGCAGCAAGATTAATGAAAGCAAAAGACTTCATGCTTTGCACCTTAGCTTCTTTGTAATACAAAGTCTTTAGTTGAAAATGAAGCAGCAAGAGTTCCACTATCAGTTTTTCTACTGAGGGATCATATTTCTAGTTGAAGTCAGATTAAACTTGGGAATCTTCCGTTGCTTTGCTCTAGATATTTGGAGCAGACATACAAGATTAGGCTCTGGCTACTTAAATGTTCCTAGAAATATTCTACTACTTCAGTGAAAAAAAAATTCATTTTGCTTTTACACTTGGCTAAGAGCTTTAGATTTTTCCCAAACAACTATAGGATAGAATGTAGCAGAAAGAGAATGGCATTCTTGACACATAAAGTTTTTTCTTTTACTTATTACCTACTTAAGGGTGGAAAAATAAAGAGCTAAGTATCTTACCCTATGAACTCTCTTCCCTGATTTGTTCTTGTCTTTCTTGATTCATCTAATTACAATATAGTTTCTTAGCATACAGAACCTCCCGGTCATTTCTCTAAGCCCCTGGAAGCCGTGGATGGAAGCCCCATCCATCCTGTGGATGAACTGTGCATTCCTGTTCTCCTGCCCCTCTTCTCCAACCTAGCTACTCCAGTGTACATGATTCCAGGTCCCATCTCCAGTCTTTCCTCTCTTATTCAAATTTACAACACTTCCGAATTATCTTTTGTTTTCTTCTTCAAAAAAGTCTAATTCTAAGAGTTGCCCCGCCTGAACTTCAGGGCATCCTTACTTCTCAACAAATAGCATATAGAACATTCATTCCAGTGGTAAATTCTTCTAATAATCTGACCACAATCTATCTCCTAACCTAATTTTTTATACACAGTATTTGAAAAATACCAACTTCTCGATTCCCGTATTAAATCATTTTTATTTTCACACAGTGTAGCTGCTACAAGCCACCTATTTTATCTGATGCTCAACTTAACTGCAGCCTGTTCTAACTATACTAAAATGGGAACTAAATGGGGGTGTAAAGGAGCTTCAATTTTCCTTTTACTTTTTACAACTTCTCCCTTGCATATGACCTATGGCTCTAACCTAGATTGCATAATGCTTCTGGATTTGCATTTTCTTCCAGTAGAGCATTTTATGTCACTGCCAGCAGCGCAGGCTGTAATGGACACCAAGGGATGCTGGGATACACACAGGTTTCTATAACTGTATTTGGAGAAAGGCAAAAGTGCATGTGTATAAAATAAAGGTCTGTTAACTGTGGCACAACAAAATCCTTGCTGTCAACTCCTGACTTCATTTTGTAAAAGAAATGTTTAATATTCACTCAAAACTCAATATCCATGTAACATCTCACTAGCGTTTCCACAAAACCAATCTCTTTTAAAGAGAATAATCAAACAGTAATGTCAGGTTTCATTCACAGCCATCATTAAGCGTAAGAGACCAAGGAATCATGCCTATAGTCCTTTCCGGTGATCATGTTGACAAGCTACATTGTTCCTTATGGGTCTGCTTACTGACGTGTACATACTCACACGTAAAAGTTAGATACGTATGTTTTTACATATGACTTTTTTAAAGAAGAAAAGTTCATCAAGTGAACTATGGTGGGCTTTTAAACTGTAAGTATTAGAATCAACTTTATATCTCCAGTGGATGAACTATTTCCAGAGCCTACAGTAACAACTAGCCTTGTAAAATTTGGAAGATTTTTATGCTCTTTACCCAAACAACCTTCAGTATCTGTGTGTTTTAAGTGTAAGCAGTGAAAGCACATATTACCGTGAGCAAACTATGATTATGTATAAAAAACTTCAAAAACCCAGATGACCACCAAAAGAGGAGTAGATAAAGAAACTATGGTACGTTGTCTTCTACTCCGTGGAACATTACTCAGCCATCAAAAAGAATGAAATCCTACCATTTGCAACCAAATGGTCCCATTACGCTTAGTGAACAAGTCAATCCCTAAAGGACAAATACCATATATTCTCTCTGATATAATGCAACCTTCATGCAAAATACGAGATCAATAGCTCTTTCAATACTGTTTGTACTACATCTCAGGGGTTTTGATATTTTTGTTTATATTTTCAGTCACTCAAAAAAAGTTTCTGTTTTCTTATCAATATCCTCACTGACCCAGAGGTCACACAACAGAATTGTTTGCTTCAGGAAGGTCCTTGATTTTTTTCTTCATTTCTTCAACAACACTCTGGTGATTCAGTAGCATGCTATTTAACTTCATGTTGTTGTACATTTTCTATATTTCCCTCTGTTGTTGATTTTGTTTTATTGCTTTTCATCTAAGGGTATATACAGTATCTATAGTAGAGACCATCACATCCAGATGTCAAGACACAATGCAGTGTGCATCTCTACTTACACATCAAACATGTGCTCCCAATGAAACTGTTGAATGTATTCTTACAAATAGGATACTGGACTCTCTGCCACTGACCATGCCAACAATGTCAGAACACCTTTAAATAGCAAGATGATGGATTTCTGACTGATTGTGAAGGACTATACTATTGTGCTGACATGGAGAAAATCAGTGGGAAAGGGGGATGTGGAAAGGAGGAAAGGGAAATCCCGAAGCCTATGGAACTCCAACATGGAATAATAAAATAAGATTAAATTTCAAAAGATTCAAATACTTTGAATTAAAGGAATAATTTTTACTGAGCAATTTTCTCATCTGGTTATACGCAAATAAACCTAATCACACTCTGCTATGCTATTCTGTTAGACCATGAACTGGTAAATACTTTACAATCTTTTCTATGGGTGCAGTGAAGTCATTAATCCCCTCCCGCCCAGATGTAAGATTCCTACTCTGGTTTCTGGTGTTTATCTACAATCCTGCCTAACATACAAAGCAGATTCCACAACAGCAAAGGTTGAAGCACAAGTACTTGCAAGTAACTGTGGCACTAAACTAAATTTAGTTTCACAGATGTTCAAAAATATATTTGAGTTAGAAAAAATGAGAAGCATTAAGATCTTTAAAAAGTTAGTGAATCATTAATGTACTTTTAATGTAAAAATAATCAAACTGCATCATATGCCTTAATGCATGTTTTGTGCATAAAAACATGATTTTATCAAAATGCTCATTTTCTGAAACAGTTTCAAGTGTTTTCTCTGTATGTATTTTTTTGAGGGAAATAAAAATAACTAACAAAAGAATAACTGGAAGTCCCACTCAATACACCATATTGTATCCTTGACAAAATTAAGCCTGTAAGATTAAGGTTTGGAAAAGTTTCTTCCCTCAGAGGTAACAGCTCGTAACTCATAGCGCATCACAGACAGAACAAGCAGCAAGTGCCTTAGCTATAAGTCCCTCCTAGAGTCAAAACAGCCCTCAACAAAGGCGAATCTGGGGCTCATCTTTCATAGCTTCAAATTAGTAAGCAATTTTAAACCAGTCTTGATGTTCAGGATCAGAATGAACTCTGGCTGGCCCTTCAGGTGCTCCTACTGAGAACTTCAGAAGCACGATCAATCCGGTGGGATTAAAGGGAAATTGTGCGGCACACAGAAGGAACAGGTTAGCTGTATGCCAGTCACTGAAGTGGCTAAATCCCAGAAGACAAATTAACTGTCAGGGACTGGAAGGTGATGAAAAGAAAGGTTGAGAAAGCATGAATTCACGTAATTCCCTCTTCCTTTTCTTACATGCATACTCTTCTATTTACATTGTACCAATGAAAAATAATAAAATACCTACGAATGAAAGCAATGGACCAAGCATGAGGAGGAGGCTGAGGGGACATCCTGTCATTTTGGCATTTTTACTTGACTATCAAAAAATCCTCGGGTGGTTGTGTGGAGCAAGTCCTTGGGAACGCTGGCTGCACTTTCTCCCTGTACCTCAGGAGCGTACACAGTGGTGCTCTATTCAAACATGGGAACATTCAACCTATAAAGTCCTCAAACAGTACACCGTTCACTGACAGCAGTTTATTGTAAGCTACAGTTAACTCATTCCATTTAGTATTGGCAATGATTAAAAACATCTCTCTTAGATGTGCACATATGAAATTTCCTAAGGATAGTGACCATCTGATTTCACAATAATTCATTTATCTCGGTAATTTATGTTCCATAAACTTAAAAAACAAATAGGATCGAGAATGTGTACTAATTGGCTAGTATTCTGTAATACTTTTATCCACACAGTTAAAATTCTTACCCTTTTTTTAGTTTCTATTACTATTGCTCAATTATAATGTAATATCTTAACAATATCATAACATAATGGTAATGTAACGCATCTTTATGGACATTTGAATGACTTCATTAAGATAAGGTAAGTAAGTTCAAGGCAAAATCAAATTAATTTCTATGAAGAATTCTGCTGATCTGGGAATGATTTGGAGTTGTGCCTTTTTCTGTTTTAAAGAATGAAGAACAGATGGTTCCTTTCCATAACCTTCTCAAGAAAAGCAGTACTCAAGCACAAATGCTCCATGACTTACCACATCATCAGAAGGAACGCTGTTCGATAAAATATCCACCTGGATGGATACAGTGTCAACAATACTTTTTCTTCTGGAAAGACGATCTTCATCTAAAGTAAAAATTGGTTTCCCCTCATTATTTGTTGGAAACATTAGATTGATTTTGATTTATAATCTCTACATCTGGCTTCAAAAACTTCGAGAAATAAAGATTTGCCTTTTTTGGCCTCATTACATAAAGCAGTATTTCAGACTTATTTTCCAGTTTTACTTTGGATTCAAAAATGATTGCAAATACTAGTGTACATAAAAGATATGCATACATACATACATAAAGACAGGCATGTGCATCCTTATGGAACATAATGCACTCAGTGGGTCTATATATTGTGGAAATGATGAAATCAGAGCAACCTGCAGGTCTATCACTTCAAGTATTTATCATTATTTTCTAGTTAAGAACATTTAAGATCCCCTTTGTTTGCTATGTTGAAATATGTATTATTGTTAACATGGTTACTATGCTGTGAAAATGAACATCACAACTATTTCTCCTACATAAGCTTTAGAAACCACAAGTAAGCAAAACTGCATCATCACTCTGTGGCTGGCTTAATTCACTTACTATATTGTCCTGTAACTTAATCCATGTTACTGCAAATGACAGGATTAGTTTAATTTTTAAGGCGGAATACCATCCTATGTATGCACATATGTATATGAACATATGCATACATAATCCATACATACACATATTGGCATTGAAAAATCTGCTCATCCACTTTGAATATTTTGTTGCTTTTACAGAAACTACCAGCATGACAACATCAATCATCTCTCTTCACTTGCCTTTAGCTCTAATCAGGATTACATTTTAAAGTTTGATTTATTTGAAAGGCAGAGTGACAGGAAGAGAGAGAAAGACACAGAAAGAGTGGGGAGGGAAGAGAAAGGCACTTTCCTAATGCCTTCACACTCAATGCAGGACCAGCAGAAGTTAGGACCCTGGAATTCCATCATTTCCCATTTGACTGCAGGGAAGCTATTAACTGAGCCATCATTGGCTCTGCTTCCCAGGTGCACCAATCAGAAACTAGATGGGAAGCTAGGGAGGACTTTGTCCCAGGCACTCTGCTGTGGGACCAGGGCATTCCAGGCACAGCTTCAACTGTGTAACACAACACCTGTCCCAGGCTCAGCCTTCAAGGTCTCCTCAGAACTAAAAAAAATAAATGAAGCATGCCTCTCAGAGAAAACTCTGTGTTAGATTCCACATTCACTCACAAAGGCTTACGGCTGCAGAGTTCAAGTGAAGACAAACCAAGGTAAGAAAAGAGAAGGATGGGCAGAAGAGAAACCAGAGTGACAATCCAATGGGCACAGAGCACAGTGGACTATTTTTTTTCTTTAAAAAAAGGACTAGACATTTTAAAAGGAAAGAACATGCTAATCACTAGGAGATTCCTCCCACTCCTAAGATTTCATTTCTAACCTAAATTCTATCTGCTTATGGTAGCTGCAGAAAAAAGAGCTCATGGAAGACAACATCCTTGGTCCCACTGTCAAGTTCTTGCCGTGCTTTTCCTCCCAAGAATCAATTACTTCACATTTTAAAAAAGATTTACTGGAAAGGCAGATTTACAGAGAGAAGGAGAGAGAGAGATACAGGTCTTCCCTCCACTAACTAACTTCCCAGGTAGCTGGAATGGCTACAGATGAGCCTCTCTGGAGCCAGGAGTCAGAAACTTCTTCTGGGTCTTCCACGTGCGTGTAAGGTTCCAAGGACTTGGACCACCTTTGCCGCTTTCCCAGGCCGTAAGCTGGGGGGCTGGATGGAAAGTCCAGCAGCTGGGACACAAGCCACTGCCCATATGGGATGTTGGCATTTGAAGGTACAGGATGAGCCTGCTGAGCCACAGTGCTGACCCCACCTCATCCTTTTTGTTTTCCCATCCTCTCTGTTGCTCACAATGCTAACAATCAGTTTTTCTGCTTGTTCTTTTCTGGGCACAAGGAAGTACCTTTGGAAGGCAAGACTTGGAGCCCTGCCTCACTTCCCTCAGTAGTACTTTGCTGTTACTTGATGCATCTACACACAATTTATATAGCTGTACCACAAAGGCTAAAGAGCAAAGAAAACAGCCTGAATGGAAGTCTGGCAGAGAATTACATTAACTAAATTCCAACATAACCTGAAGTAGTGAGATAAAGAAGGCAAAGAGTTTTAAGAATATTCAGGGCTACTAGACCACCTAGATTCAGTTTAAAAGCTAACTTCGGCAAGTGAAACCAGAGCATCACATACAACATAACTGATTCTTTAGCCTCTTTCTTCGTTTAAGCATGCAGACTAACTCCAAAGTATCAAAATCCTCACATACACAAATGCTTTATTCATACACATTGACTACTTTGCAGCTACCCAGTCAACCATAAACTGAAATATTCACAATGCTTCTAGTCAATGATAGAGGATCATTACAAAAGAGAATACAATCTTTTTGTTCAGGAGTAGGAGGAACTGAGGAAAAGCAAAATATGTTAAAAACAACAATAAGCACACACACACACACACATACACACAAACAACAAAACTGCCAGAACTTTAGTTTAAAATTAAGAAGTAAAGGGACGGAGTAAAAGCACATAGCAAAACAGTAAAAACAAACTACAGCTATAAGGAAAGCAAAGCAAAATACAAACTACATTTGCAACTCTATGAAATACACAGGTACTAGCTGTGTTTGCTGCCTTCCTGGAAGACAGAAGGGATGGGGCAGGCCAAACTGGCAGCTGCATTTACCTTTCCACTTGTGCCTGGGTTTAAGAGGTTTTTTGCCTGAAGGAAAGAGAGCTAAATCCAAATTACAAAAATGTAATACTTTTAGTCTTCTAAAAATTCCTTTAAATATAAAACTCTATCAATATTTCTATTGCATTTTATATCCTGAAGAAATTCTTGAGGAACATAACCTCTTTTACATCAAATTTAAAAGACAATGTGACAATCACTGCCCTAATCAGAGGTGCACATACCCATGTCCCTCGACTATGTAAAAAACATTAAAAATACAAACGTCTAAAAAAGAAAGAAGATGTGATAACATCTACAAAACATCCTAAGACTTCTGAATAACCCTCACTGTATCAGGATTTGTACTGTTAACAATTATTTATAAAGGCTGTAGGGCATTTAAGGATTGAGCTGGAAAATTATCCAACTGAAATCAAATAGTTCTCACACATATTAGAAGTATCCTCAGAGGAAGAACTCACTTTCTAACTAACCATATCATGTAATCAACTGAAAATGAGCGTTTTAAACAGAAATTCTTTTTTTGTTTTTAAAATAGAAACTGAGAAAAAAAGCACCAAGAAGTTTTGCCTTCAAACACTATAGAATCATCTTAGACAATGGAGAAAAAAGAAGGAAATACAGTTTACAAAAGAAAAAATTTTTAGTTAACTTTACATGGCCAATACTTGTTTTCTTCAAAAACAAAGGTTGCTAAGTAATCATAAATTAAATGATTTCCATCGAATTCTATAGGTAAGTATAATATAAATGAGAAACACCTTGTAGTAGATTAAACATAATAATAAATAAAGTATAATAATGAAGATTTAAAATTTCATTTACTAATGGTTAAATCACACTTCTATCTTTAGAAATGTAGTAAATATTTTCAAGAATAAAACAAAAAAAATTCTTAAGCATTTGAAAAAGTGATACCATTTCCTCACTGTTAAACGGATAGTGAAAAGCTACTGACATGCAGCCGACACGAGGAGTTCAGACGTCTTGCTCTTACCTGTTACCTGTGGTACATAAGGGACTGACAGCCTCTCCACACTGTACCCACTCCCTCCCAATGACTCTGCAATCTTGTTGGTCAGGAAATACAAATTTTTGTCATGCTTCTCCAAAGATTTTGGAAGCCTGTCAGGTTAATGAAAAGCAATCATTAAATACTACTTAAATTACTGAGTGAAAACAGGTCATTAAGCAAAACCCTGAATGCTGTAATCAGAATTTAACTAGTAATTGGTAACAGAGAAGTCAGCATGCTTTAGGCAGCTAACATGAGCTCCTAGAAGCCCCTGGCATGCAGTCCCACACACAACTAAGGCGCCCGAGGTCTTCTCCCCAGGATGATGCCATGGTGAACTGACCCTTATAATCTGTTCACATGTGAACACAAAAGAAAACAAATACACAGCACACTGATGAACATCAAACACTACAATCAGTTAAGTGACAGGAAACACTTCTCTAATCATACAAAGCTTTACTTTGCTTTCAAGATGCTACCATTATGTTAGGCCAATACTTTCATATTATATAGAACTTTTGGCATCAAATGTTTAAATAAAAATATGGAAGCTTATTATTCATACAGTTCTTTGCTTCTGAGAGCAATAAGAACTGAAGTGTAAAAATAATTTTCCTTAATATATTCTTTCTCTCACAATTTAAAAAAGTACTGCTATTTATCACTGAAATGTTTCAACAGGACATTATATTCTTTCAAACAAGGGTTTATAAGAAACATTTTTTAAAAGTTAGAGTTAACGGATAATTCCTAACATTAAAAAATTAATAGGGTATAGCTTGCTTTTTTTTTTAAGACCAACCATGTGTTCATGATTTAGTATTTATGAGGTACAAGAACTTCTACAGCAACAGGGGCAGATGGCTGAATTAAATAATGGAAACAAAGTAATGATCAATATAAGACAAGAGAAAGCTGTTAGAACAATAATTTACTTCTTTATAATCATTACTGATTGGTTTTTGAAGTCATCACATCCTTAAAAATATAAAGACTTAACATACATGCACTTATCTCTGAAAATATGCTCTGGTAGAAAATAAGGGGCTTCCATCGTTCGAGTTTCAATAACCTGAAAAACAGCCAGAAACAAAACAAAAATCAAAACCCTGCCTTTCAACACCTCGCTGCAACAAACTGGAAACAATTTAAAAGAAAAAGACACAAAATCTTTCAACATGTCTTTCAACATTTTGAGATTTAAGCTAGGTCTTGAGCCCTGATGCAGTGTTCATTTTTATTTCCAGGTACTATTTAAAATCCCATCACATACACATTTTTTTTCCAAAGCACTACTTTGGAAATCCCTTAAAAAGTCAGCACCTTGCACTTCCTACACTCTTCTTGTAGCCTGCACATGAGGACTCAGTGTGTGTGATCTAGCTACTGCATGGCTCTGTGAGCAGTGTTAGCAGGGTAGCTTGTTGTCACAGGAGGCTACCAACATGTACTTGAATGAATATGCTTTATCAGAATACACTAAAAACAAGACTGAGATGTACTTTCATGTTGTGGGCCAAGGAGTTAATTAGCACTCCTTAGGCTGAGCAGTAACAGGAAATGGGCTTGTGGCTAAAAGCACCCAGACTATTTGGACTCCATGGTATCCAATTGTTTGGTTAAAGGACTTGGGGGAAAGAATATATAAGGAGATGTGAAGTAGCAATAAAGGGAGACTTCGGAGAGACTTCTACCATCACTGGTCTTCTGTTGGTGCTTCATCCCCAGACCCTCTCCTTGTCTACCTTACTGGCTCCACTGGCCCAAGCACTTTGTTTCATAAAAACTAGGTTCTCAGTGACAGCTATGTTTAGAAGTCAACTTGTTCTTTCAACTGAATTAAGGGTTTTATTAACTCCACACTCTAACCAACTGAGCTAACTGGCCACCTTGAATTAAGAGCTTTAAAGTGTGTATTAATTACACAAGTTCATATCTAAAAGCTGTTGCTGGAAGAAAAGATCCTTAGTTGAAAGACACAAGACAAAATGTAAAATGCATGTTTTGAAATATGCCCCAAGTAATATAATAATGTAAAATAACTATAAAACAGCACAGTCTAATGACTCAGAAATTTTAGAGATATAATCACGTAAGACATTTATGTAATGTCTTCTACTCAGCTACTACAGTTACAAACATGCTAATGTGGAGTTGAGGGTACAAGGCTGGGTGGCAGGGATTTACTCTTAACAGCAGTAGTGTTAAAAGGCTATTAGGGATAAATAGTAAATTAGTGTGTAGAGTTGAGACTAGATAAACATATAATAGCAGTAGGAAAGTGCTAAGTGGGGATAAGGGAGTTTCTTAGCTGTTAGCATAAACGCTGTATTTGGCTTCTGCAATCGTTGCTTGGCTTTGCTGCATAAAGAACAAGACTGATGCCATGATGGGCCTAAGGTCAGGGAGCAGGCCTAAGTCTCACTTCCCTTGGAAGTTCCACTTTCCCCAAAGTGATGGAGTGGACAGGGGTAACGACCTTGGAGATGTGTCAATCAGAGGCATACACACATCCGCAAGTGGAATGTGGCCTGCACTGTGTGGGTTGCATGGGAATGTGGCCTACACCGGTACGAGCTACACGTGACCAAGGGAAGGACTGCTTGCTGGAGACGTGTTGTACCAGACTAGGAGGGAATAATAAGTCTGCAAGAGATAAGTGGAGTCCTTGTCAAGACTCCACTGCGATGGATGAGACATGGACCCTAGCTCAAGCTAGCAACGAAGTTTCTTGGCTTTTGCATTGTTGCTTGTGGAACTGTCTGTCCTGCTCTGAGGATCTTTCGGACCTAACACTAACAAAACAAACAGCAAAGGAAATGTAGGCTGCAAATACTAAGTGCATTTCCACTGTGATTTCAATTTAATCACTGCGCATTTTTTAATTATGAAAGGCAGATTTACAGACCACAGGAGAGACAGACAGTTATTCCATTTCTAAGGGGCTGCAATGGCCAGAGCTGAGCCGACCCAAAGCCAGGAGCCAGGAGCCTCTTCCAAGTCTCCCACATAAGTGCAGAAGTATAAAGACTTGAGCCATCCTGTTGCCTTCTCAGGTTATAAGTAGACAGATGGACTGGAAACCAAAGAGCCAAACTAGAGCCCATTTGGGATGCCGGCAATGCAAGGTGAATGCCTTTTGAGCCACCATGCTGGCCTCATTCAAGGTATATTGTCATAGAATATCTTAACAACACGATAATCATAAAAATGAAAAAACAATCATCACAGAACGTAAATCAATCATTTTCAGACAAAACCCAAGTTTAAAAGACTGTTGTGAATATATTACCTTGCTAACATGCTGGCAAAATGCAGGGACAGCTATCATCTGACTCACGAAGTTGAGATACGCTGCAACCAGGGCCATGATTCCACAGCGATGGAACATTGGCAAATTATCCTCATTGATGATTGCACTGTCCTTGAGTAAGAAACAGACACATTAGATCACAATCTGAAGGGTCACTGACATTTTCTCTATGATTATACTGGAAAATGCAGGTAATCTGGATTGCAAATAAAAAGGTGGCCAAGTTCCTTCTTTAAGAGTTATTTTTCTTTGAAAGGCAAAGTTACAGAGAGGGACAGAGAAGGAGAGACGGAGCAACCAAGCGGTTGTGATGGCTGGAGTTGGTCTGATCCAAAGCGAGGGGCTTGGAGCTTCTTCTGGATCTCCCATGTAGATGTAGGGGCCCTCAAATTTCAGCCATACTTCACTGCTTTCGCAGGCCATAAGTGAGGATCTGCATCAGGAGAGGAGCAGAAGGGACATGAACCAGCACCCAGGGATGCCGGTGTCATAGGCTTGAGATCTAGCCGGCCACCCCATAGCACCAGCTCCATCAAGTTATGTACATATTTCTTTTTTTCATTCTGAAAGAACAAAGTGCCCACTCTTCACAGATTTCAATCCCTAACCTGTGTACTCCTTAATAAAGCCTTTTCTGTTCTAACAATTCCACTGTATACTCTGTCACATGAGACATAACTCCAATCTAGAAATACTGTGTATGTGTGCACGTGCACAATTGGCATTTAATCCATCTTCCCCTCTAGACAAGCAGTATGGGTGCAGAGACTGTGTTTTTCGTCTCAGTATCCCTGTGGCCCTGAACGCAGTTAATGTTTCACCTATTAAAAAAAAAATGAATGTGATCATAGTTTTCGGCAGTTTAGATCTGTAAGTAGACACTTTGCAATTCAGGCCTTTAGGGAAGGTGTCTGTTTCAGTGAAAGACAATGGCAGGTAAGAAAAGCACACCTGTAAAGCAATGGCCAGTCGGATGAGGTCAATGACCACGTCCTCGTTAGCCAGTTCAATCGTCATGAGAGCAAGAGAAGTATAAAGCAGCTCATAGTTTTTCTGAACATTGTCTTCCTCTTTACAGCCCAAATATATGTGCCGGTACAGCTGCTGACCATTCTGCACAAAAAGAGAGAAAAGATAGTTCTGTTTAAAATGTAGTAAAGAAAATTGTCATATAATTTAACTTTTATAAAATAGCTCTCACTTCATAACATGACATAACAAGTGACAATTAGATGATCAAACTGTTAGTGTGGACAAATATGCTAATATAAAATAAAAACCTTAAAACCAGCAACTAAGAAATAGTTCTGGGTTAAGTAATTTTGTTTTTAGGAATAATTTGGAAACAAAATGAATTATGGGCCAATTTGAGAAAATACTGAAACAGACAGAACTCTGGGAGGTACTTTTGCAATACCTTCTGGAAATGATGCAGAACATTCCGCTGAGGGAAAACGGAGCAAGGCTCTTGTCTTACGGAAAACTCTTACGCTGCGGTTAGATGCTATGTAAAGACAGCATCACTAGGCTTTACTGTACTATATACTATACTATGAATGAGGAATTCCGAAAGACATGTCTTCAGTTTATGTATGAGAAACGAGGTATAGAAACTCTCCAGGCACTGTATGGAAGTTACCACTCACCGGAGAAGGATGTTAACATTTAAGCTTCAATCTATAATGTGCATACATATGTAACAAAGGACATAATAATCACTTCTTCGAGAGCATTTTTGGTCTCAAGAACAACTGCCAAGTCACACTTAAGAGAAATAACAGTAACTTCTATTTCCGGTCCCCAAGTAGCAATGAACTCTGCTTGACTCATCGGTTCTCACCCCGATCTATAAGCTCCAATCACTGGGAAGTAGAGTGGCTGCCATGCCCCTCCCTTTTCTATTCCCCATCCTCCTCCCCGTGCCCACCCCCGCCACCTTGATTTTACTGGTCAGTGGTCAAGCATCAGTAGTTTTAAAGCACCAAACTTCTAATGTTCAGCCAGAGTTAAGAATACACTCTAGTGAATGTGGCAGGGGGGAGACTGGCTGCTCCAACACTCCAGGCTTGTTCATGGAGTGTTCTGGCAGGATTTTTTTGAGCATTTTCAGGGAGTGAACTGAGCAAGAAGAGCAGAAGGCCCTTGCAGAGCCAGCCTGCCGCTTTCCATTTAACTGTGCCACTGCCCGACTGCATCACATGCTGAGAACTATGGCGCAGCATAAGCATGCCTTTTTTGGTTACAGATGTGAAATTGTGTTTTGCTCCCATATTCTTGTCTCTGAAGTAGATATTTAGTTCTGCACCATTTTGAATTCAGAGTTTGCTTGTCTCTGAAATGGCTCTATACTTGCAAAGAAAATACAGTTCTTGTGTACTAGGACTTCTCAAACCCTTAGAATACTCTTGAATCCCAATGTTTTTAATCACCATCAACAAACATCATAGCAGTTCTCACATACTTACAAGTTTAGTTTTCAGGTTCCACATATAATAAGTGTATTTTAAAAAATCACCACTTCAAACCCATCATATTAAACAGAACCAAACAATATGTACTATGGCAATGTTGTGTGCACAGGTATAAAGACTTTTATTTTTATCTTTATTGGAAAGTCAGACATACAGAGTGAAGGAGAGAGACACAGAGGAAGAAGTTCTGTCTACTGACTTACTCCCCAAGTGGCCACAACAGCTAGAGCTGAGCCAATCCAAAGCCCGGAGCCTGGAGCAGGTCTCCCACACGGGTGCGGTGTCAAGGCTTTGGGCCATCCTCGACTGCTTTCTCATGCCACAAGCAGGAAGCTGGATGCGAAGTGGAGCTGCTGGGATCAGAACTGGTGCCCGTATGGGATCCCATTGTGTGCAATGTGAGGACTTTTAGCTGTTAGGCCACCACACCACACCCAGGTTTAAAGACTTTTTAAAGTAGTTCAGTATTATCTAATGAATTTGAAGAATCTACAACCTTTTATGCAACAACTTCTTTGTAACTCTTTCAGAATTAGGAATTAAATACAGCATAATATACACATGAGCTTATTTACTTATGACATGGAATATATTTTATTTATTTTATGACATACTACGAAAGGTACAAAATGGATTTTACCAAGATACAGCTGAATAATCATAATCATAATAAGGTTTCTCTCATTCAAACTGCAAAAAGTGGCCAAACTGAGTATATAAATAATATACTTAAAAGCAAATACACAAGGGACAAATACACAAGCTACGCTGCTGGACAGGCCATCCTTGGGTGGCCCAGCTGTCACATGTAAGGGCGAGGGTTTGCCCCCAGCTCCAGCTCCGGACTCCACTGCTTCCTATCACTCCAGAGGCGGGGAGGCAGCAGCTATGGCTAATACTGCCCAATGTTAAGCTGTCAGGGCTGCCTGTTCCCAATGACTGGGTCAAATGGACTCCCTTCTAGATGTCTGAAGATGGTTCACAGACATCTGATGATAATTAAATTATCATCATGGAAATTTAGTTGGATAATGCTTAAGGGAACAGATCCTGCCTAACTCTTCTTTGTATTCCAAATATAGACAGAACAGTGCCTAATATACAGTTCGTATGCGTAACAGAAATTTATTCAATGGTGACAGGCTATTTTCAAATACTTAAAAAAGCCCCTGGAAGTCACATCAGTATGTACATTTTGGATGGGAGAAAACTGCAGAGTAAAAATTACAGAGGCTTAATGGTGGAAAGAGAAATCTGTTATCTAATACAGCAGCAAAACAATCCAGTTTTGAAACGTAGACAGGAGACACCACTGGGAATGCTGCTGGCAACACAGTGGAGGCAGCTTGAAGTCTTTCAACTCCAAAATTCTAAGCTTCATTTTAGAAAACAACAGATCCATCTAAGAGCACCTGAAATTCCTATCATACACTTGATTTTTACAGAATGATCTTACCTTTTTCATGAAATTTGCATCTTGTCTACAGATTTTTTCCCTTTTTATTTTTAAATCAGCTACATCTGGTATGATCCTAGAAACAACCAATACAGCATTCTGAGTGAATAGCAGTTATATTTTACATAGAAAATTTTTTGTAATTAGGAAATTTTAACCATTTAATAGTCATTTTAAGTAGCACATAAACTATACATATATGCAACGATACTACTGAATTATCCAAAGTAATTAAGATGAAGCAAATAAAACAATCTTTTCTCCTACTGCCATTCTAAATTTAAGGCAAAAGCAACTACTGACTACTAGTAGATAAGATCTTTGTAAATTAATCACCCTCCATGCATTTCCTATCATATATATTAATCATTAAATACAACTGGTGATAAAATCTGAACATTTTTAGTGTAAAAAACCAATATTTGAATGCATGCCATGCTCAATTCAGCCCTTTCCAAGACGGCACCTGATCCCTCGGAGCTTGGCCCTGTTGTCATGACGATCCATGAGGTTGTGCATGACTTCCAGCACTAACTGTCTCAGCTCGTAGTCCTCCATGAGAGAAGGAGACAACAAAGGGTCCAGAAAGGGCCCTGGGAGTGCAGTGACAATCGTCTTGGCTTTGTATCCAGAAGTTACCTGAATATAGCAAGAAAAACAAATAAGCTTTTGCTACTAATTCTTTGGTGAGAGTACTATGTTATTTCTTAAGAACTGTAAATCCAGGGCGACAGAAAATATGGATATAAGCCTGAAAAAAATACAAAGAAAACAGGTAAAGTACAGAAAGCTTTTTGCTAAATTTACAAAAAAAGTTCTCCCTAATGAGAACAAAATTACTAACGGCAGGTATCAAGTGCTAGGCACAGCTCAGCACCAGCTTTTCACTGATTTCACCCAGAGCACATCCACACACACTCGAGTATTCTCATTTGATGTCACCAAACTGAGGCTCACAGAGGTTAATATATAAACAGGTAGCGAGCATGAGCAGGTGGAGAGCAGTAAAGTAAGTCCTTGAAATTTTAAATTTAAACTTGCATATTATTCTTTTAGTTTAAATTACACTGTTAGTGAACAGAAACACATTTTCATTTTGGAAAGCTATAATTCATGAGTTATTTTGTTATACATTACTTTCTAAACTTAAAGCTTTTAAGGAGAATATCTTTAAATATTATTAAACATTTTAATTATATCACACATACATTTTGTAGCTGGCTATCTGGTATAATCTAGTTACTCAGGAGATGTATTAAACACAAATACAAATTAAGAACAAATGAAATTCCAATTGGCAAAGTTTCACATATCCATAAGATTATAATCATACATGGAATATTTAATATTTATATTTTAGGCACTTATTACAGGACAAAGTTATTTTTTAAATTAGTAGGGAAATTGGCGGACCAATTAGTGATCCACCTGGAAAACGAAAAGTGTATTAATATTTCTAAAACTACATACAAACAATTCAAAATTCTGAGTGTGTCAAAATTTTAAAAAAATTAACATAATTTATATTAATGTGCTTATATCAGAGTTGGCAATAAGTTAGTAAATAAACAGAAAAGTGACAAACAGAAAGGATTCATAACTTCCTCTATATTCAAATTTAAAACCTGTGCATTACAAGCACTAAAAACAGAATTAAAAAGGAAACCATAGAAGTATGTTTGTACTTATCTTTAAGTATGAAATAGTTCCTTAAAAATTGGATTTTATGTCTTTAATATCTTTCCAGAATAAACCTTAAAGAAACTGGCTGGAAAAGCTGCAAGAACCCCAGCTGTAGCAACAGCTCGTACTAAGCTGCATTATACCCAGGCCAGTATTGAAGTGCTGGGAGAAAAGCGGCCAATAACTGCCTGGCATTCTAGGCCTGGTAAATACAACCCTGTGTTAACTATACCAATTTTATTTTTATTATCAGATCTCCCGGAAGGCCTGGCATGATGGCTTGCAGCACCCACCAATGCACACAAAGCCACAGCTGGGGACAGGCTGGATCAGCAAGCTGCAGTACTTGCTGGCACCTGTGAGAACGGGTTGGAGGTCTCGAGGGCAGGGGATAGGCGATCCTGCAGCATCTGGCAGACATAAAAGCAAGTTAAGGACCTTCCACTTGAGGTTTCCCAAGGGGGTCTCCAACTAGACCACTGTGCTCAATCTCTGACCTCAGGGAAAATCACACAGACGCGTGGTCTGATCCCTGATGAAATGTTGCAGTACTGGGGCACCTCAGTTGGTGATCCACATGCAAGAATACAGAGCTCACATAAATGAACACGAAACACAAGAGCCAGCTCATCTAGTCCAAGCGATTTTGAGTACTTCATGAAAAGATGGGAAGACCGCCAGGCCAGGCTCTAACAAGCACCTAGGTCTGTGGGTATACTGAGGTAGACAAGGACAGTCAACAGGTCTTAGAAACAAGCTCTCTGGTAAAATGAAACTGACAACACAGCTCACTAAAGTAACACCCTCAGAACATTCTTTCCCAAACTGGGGTCTCAAATGACCATTTCTGTCCCCCAGGAACTGATGTAATATGACAGTAAGGAATGGAGAGCACTTTCCCCTCCCAACTTAGGAACTTAGGAGGAAAAAATGGAAACATGAGTCTCACCTACTCCCTTGCCTGATCCTCCTCAACCTAAGTGGATTCAGGGGTCCACATGAGTCCATAACCCCTTCACCTTTGTAATAAATATAAAATTCAAAAATATAGAGAAAGAAAAGAAAAAGAAGGGACACAATGAGCCCTGCTTGACTCCTGGACTTATTTTTGGAGGAGGTCAATCAAAATAAATGTATTCCCATTTTGATTGATTTTCCTTTCAACTGCTAAAGTCAATCCCAATATAACATATTAGATTTCCATCTTTATAAATGACCTTCCCAGTAAGAAACCCACTTCGGTCAGAGTGATGAGGAAAGAGCCCACTATGTGGAAAGAACTCCAGCTCTTGGGCCACGTTCTGTGCTTTCCATCCTGGCCACGGTGCACTTCCTCACAGCTGCTCAGCCAGGCGTTTCAGCACAACCACAGCAGTTCCTGCAGTGCCATGATTATGAAGGGAGCAAGGAGGAGCAGGCAGAGGACAATAGAGAAAAAAGCACGGTATTTAACTGCAGAAACAACTAACCATAAACAGTATTTAGTAAATAAAAAGAAACTGACAATGGAAGTTATTCTTTTAACATTTTCAGTAACTTCGTGTTCTCAATGTGTCTTAAATGCCTTACCATGAGTAAAGATCTCAACAACATTATCTGGATTCGTCTCGTTCCCAAATCCCTAAAGTATAAAAGACAGGTATTATAAATATTTTATTGTATTTTTTAATGTAAAAATCATTATATTGGCTACTATTTTAAGGATAACTGAAGCCATGCCATACTTTAATGGTAAAGTAAATTTCATATACATTAAAATTGGTTTTACATATTTACATATAAATAAATCAAGTACAAACAAAACAGAGATATTGACTCTAAAATAACAAAATGCATATCTTATGCATATGACATGAAAATGAAATATCAATATACAAGTGAAAACCCAAATTAAAAGGCACTATCTGTGGGAGTAAATATTACTGCAAAGCAGATGAATATTAAAAATAAAAATATTAAAAGCAATTAGTAAATGGAAAATTAAATAAGATACTATCATTTCCTTATCAAATTAGCAAAAAAAAATTCTTACAAACTAAAGCTTTAGTGTTGTATGAAACCAAATCAGATCTATAAAATGAGGGGACCAGAATAGGTGATTTTTAAAATCACTTTTAGTTCTAGAATATGCTAATATTCCTGATAAATCAATATTAATTATTTTACAAACATGAAATTTCATTTTAAATATGTATGAACATACACAATGCCCACATTATATAAAGCTTCCATTTAGTAAAAGATTAAAAAAATTGAACATTTTATAAACTAAAACTTATTTTAAAGGCATGCAAATGTTGCTTCAATTTTTAATAACACTGTTTTTCACAGAAATTTTATTACGAATGATTAAAAAAAAAGAAAAAAGAAAATCTGGGGTGGGTGTTGTGGTACAAAGGCTTAAGCTGCTGCTTGCAATGACAGCATCCCATATTGGAGCGATGGCTGGATCCCAGACACTCTACTTCCAATACAGCTTTCTGCTAGTGTGCCTGGAAAGCAACAAAAGATAGTGCATGTGCTTGCAGCCTTGTCACCCAAGTAGGAGACCCAGATACAGTTTCTGGTTATTGGCTTCCACCTGGTGCAGCCATCTGGGGAGTGAGCCAATAAATGCAAGATTTTTCTGTCTCCTGCTTCGTCACTCTGCTTCTCAAATTAAAAAAAAAAAAAAAACAACAACAAAAAACCAAAAAACCAAAAACAGTACAATACATAAATCTTAACAAACCCACAAAGCTTTTCTAGACTTTTTCTAGATTTCTTTCAGTAAAATTTAACCTAAGATTAACTTCATATTTAATCTGAGGACATACCCTAGTTGACTGATGTCCAAAGTGTGGGTGGATGTTCCAAAAACAGGTACTTTACCCATAATGAACATCATGATTTCTGACCTCTGATAATCTGGCAGGTTACTTCCAAAAAATCCTGTAAAGTATTCAGATACATTTTGCAAACTGAAAAGGTTTATTTTCCCATACAATATAAAATTATATTTTTAGAGTAAGATTTCATTATGTCAAAACAATTACTACCTCAAACCATTTCTTCATGTGCAACATGTAAAATATGTAGTTAATACATTAATATGTAGATAAAATAGTAAATATGAGTCACAGAAGCCTTGCTTTAGTTAACAGTGGCAAGCAATTATCAAGTTGAATTGACTAGAGTTTAAGAAAAAGGTAAAAGCTAAAACGAGCTCAAACAGAGATTCGTTGCGGTATTTAAGTCAGGAATGAGAGCGTTCTGTCTGGTAAAGCAGTCAACCAGGTGCCAGGAGGAGGTGCCAGGTGAAAGCAGATGAATATTTCCGCCATTTTCAGCTGGATGGGGTAAGTCAACACACAGAATTCAGATAGCAAAAAACGCATAGTTTAACTGTTTCCCATTTTTGTCATACATTCTTGGGTCCTGAGGATATTTTAAAGGTATCTATCTAACAAAGCTTGTGATGCTTTACATGTTAGATTTACAAATTAGAATGGTCATTCATTTGCACTATAAATGTTCTTCGTTCTTTGAAAGAACACATATGAAATCCTGGTTATTCTTATTTCTTTCTTAAAATTCAACATAATCATTACTGAAATTCTTCATACTTTTAGCATTTCTTCAGTACTGTTGTTTTTTCAGTTTAGCTTTTCAACTCCCATTATCAATTTATTTACACAAACTCAAACTGCTTTTTCATCATTTTGCCTGGATTTAAAAGCAAGAGCAATTTCCCAAATAAGACTCTGGCAATCAAAAATATCATTATCTTTACATCACACCTCTAAATAAAGCATATTATTCTAACAGAATACTTAAGGAGCACATAGTTACAAAACATGAAACTATTTTGTATTTGGATTCACAACACAATCTTATGAGTTTAGGTATTTATTTGCCTTTAATTTCTTCCAAGAAATGAGACTTAAAAGTTACTACAAGAAATTATGCAACTAATAGGTAAGGTCTGAGGTACTAGTCATTTATTTCCAAAGTTTTTGCTGTTACATGTAATCTTTCCTCTACAAAGCTACTTTACCTTCCTAAGCACCCAATTAGATATGTTTTAACCATAGCAGAAAACTGGGTATGGCTTTTCTGTCCCCAGAAGTCAGTCACTAGCACAAGCACATCAAGTAGCACACACCCGTGAGTACCACGGCCCCGGCCACGTATGGTGTTGCTAAAAGCTTACAAGCCCCATCACGCCTCTCTGCGTTACCCACTGGTATTCTTAATCCAGTCAATCTTCGTACTTTTCAAAGGTGTGGAACAATATGCTCTAACCCAGGAGTTCCCAAAGACTGCTGCCAATTAGAATTACCTGTGAATCTTTGAAAACGCTGATGCTTAGGCTGTACCCCGGGCATCAGCTTTTCAGACTGAGAGAACTCCAAGGCACACTAAATCTGCAGAAACAATGCTCTGGGGAAAAATGTATTTTCCTCTCTCAAACACACAGTCACCTGAGCTCAGCACATCATATATTGCAGATAAGACTACTAAAGAGCTGAAAACAGTCGCAAAAATGGAACAAATGCAATTCATGCTTGATAATTGTTTAACAAAATTCAGCAGGAGTTTGCAACACTGTCAGCTGTAAGGATGCAGTCCAGGAAAGCATCTCATTCTACACACACACAGGGTAATAGACCTGATTGTTTTAAAAGGAAGGAGGACTTGGTCAGCAGCCTCCTAATTTAAGGAGAAAAGCAGCCCTGCTCATGGACCTCTCACAGCAGAACCGCATCAGGCTGTTAACGATCAGAGCACTGAGAAATCAGAAAAATGAATATTAAGAAAAACCAGTTTACATACAAAAGCAGAGAACAACTCGCCTGATCACAATAAAACACTGAGCACCAACTGGTAACTGTGGAGGAAGGACTCTACTTTAAAACCATGATTTTGTAGTCATCATGTACTGTTCAGGCAAGAACTGGATCATGTGCCAAACCCAAGGGGAGGGTTGGATGAAAGGCAGAAAGCGTACTTATTGCTTGCAATGGATAAACCGAAACCACACAGTGAAAACAGGACAAAACCTTGACTGACCAAAATTAACTTCATCAAAGAGAGGCTCATGTTTGCCACCCACCTCCGTGCTGCTCTGAAAAGAACCCACTGCAAATGCAGCATTCCATCCCAGCCAACACCGCTCAGCCTTAAGCTAATCAGGAGAAACTTGAGACAACCCCTGATAAGGAACTTCCAAAATTTTTAAAACTAAAATTTTATTTATTTATTTATTTATTTATTTATTTATTTATATTGGAAAGGCAGATATACAGAGAGAAGGGGGTACATAGAGAAAGATCTTCCATTCACCGGCTCATACCCAAAGTGTGACCACAATGGCTTGAGCTGAGTTGATCGGAAGCCAGGTCTCCCACATTCGCACAGGTTCCCAAGGCTTTTAGGTTGTCATCTACTGCCTTCCCAGGACACAAGCAGGCAGCTGAGCTGGATGGGAAGTGGAACAGCTGGGATATGACCTGGGACCCATATGGGATCCTGGCAGATGTAAGGCAAGGATTTAGCCACTAGGCTACTTCATTGGGCCCCATTTTTCATTTTTAAGATGGAGTTTTGTAGCTAGCATTGTAGTAAACTCAAGGTTAAGCTACTGCTTGTGATGCACCATACATAGGAGCACTCATCTATGTCCTGACTGCTTCAGTTCAGATCTAGCTCTCTAACAATGTGTCTGGAAAAGCAGTGGAGAATGGCCTAAGTCCTTGGGTCTGTTCAATCACATGAGAGGCCTGGAAGAAACTCCTGGCTCTTGGTCTTGGCTTGGCCCAGCCCTAGCAGCACTGTCCACTTGGGAACTGAACCAGTAAACAGAAGATACATCTTCTGGGTCTTTCCCCCATCTCTGCCTTTCAAACAAACAAGCAAATAAATGACCACATCTTAAAGAGACCTTCTTCTTAAGAATGTCCAGCCACACGAAAAAACCATTCCAGACTAGTGGAACTAAAGAAATAATACAACTAAATGCAATATGTGACCCTTTACTGGATTTTAAACGCAAGAAGAAAAGTACTACAAAAGCTAAAATTGGGCCAAGTTACAAAACTAAAATACAGAGTTAAATTTATTGCTATTGGGACCCGGTGGTGTGGCCTAGCAGCTAAAGTCCTCGCCTTGAACGTGCCAGGATCCCATATGGGTGCTGGTTCTAATCCTGGCAGCTCCACTTCCCATCCAGCTCCCTTCTGTGTCCTGGGAAAGCGCTCAAGGACAGCCCAAAACCTTGCGACCCTGCACCCATGTGAGAGACCTGGAAGAACTTTCTGGCTGCTGGCTTCGGAATGGCTCAGCTCTGGCCATTGCGGCCGTTTGGGGAGTGAATCATTGGACAGAGGATCTTCCTCTCTGTCTTTCCTCCTCTCTGTATATCTGACTTTCCAATAAAAAAAATAAAAAATAAATCTTAAAAAAAAAAGAAATTTATTGGTACTGGTTACTTTATTCTTGTTATATACGGGCTACAATGTATCCAACTTACTCTCTCCAGTGGTTCACAAAAAACATTGTATGTATATATGTGTTTATATATATATATGTATATTACACACATACACATATTTGATGAGAGCCAGAGAGAAAAAAAATGGGAAGGAGGAAATGAGAGAGCATTAAGGACAAGGAGAAAGAAGATGGAGCAGTAGCTGGAGGACTAGAAAGAGCAAATGAAAGGTGAATGGCACTGATATTCTCAATAAATGTCTGGGGAAGGGTATTGCAGTATTTGTGCAATTCTCATGCAGCTTTACTTTGCAACCATAAAGCTTAGCCCTAAGCTGCACGACTCCCTTGGTAACTGTATTCTAACAATCATGTCTCACCTTGAGACAGCTTTGTTCATCATGATTTCCACAAGTTTTGGAATGTGAAATGGACTCACCTATTGTTTGGATGATAGCATTCTGCACAACCTTCTCATCATTGTCTTTGGAGCTTGTGTTTAAGTTGGCACTACTTACAGATACCCCCTGTAAATCATTTGCTTCGAATTCAACACTGAGGCGCAGATGCTTCAACAGAGTATTGAAGACTTCTAGCACCGTTGGCCCTGTGAAGGATGACTTCCGTGAGCAGAATCAAAATCAAGTCTCATGTTTCTCATCAGTTTCTGATTATTTTACAAGTAGTGAAATCTACAGTAATTTATGAACTCATCAGTTAAGATGAAAAAACAAAGGAGAAAATATCTAATAACAATGCATTCCATCGTAACAAGTAACATCTACAGGAAATTTATGAGAACTCCCTGGTTTTACCTCTGCTACAACACAAGCAAAATGGGTAATACTATATAAAAAGGTTACCCAAACTTCCTATCTATCTAATCTTTTTTACTCAAAATAATATGGACTCAGACAATAATTTGACTGTTAGATCAGAACCAATAAAATCAGAATAACAGAGGCTCACTGATCTACAGATTTATTCTATATCTTTGAGATGGAAGATGTTGCTGCTTCAGGAGACAGATCAGAATCTAGTCAAACTATCAGACTGAACTACGCGGAAACTGCTCGCTGCTTTCTGTTCAAAACTTTACAAAGGTGATCCAATAACTGCCTCTCTCACTCAACATTTAATCCAGAAGATCTTATTTCTATCTCTTACTCTCCACTACTGATTCCTTAGGACAGGTGCAGTTTCAAGTGTTTCTCTGAAGTATAAACCGAGCACTCAGCTCCTAACACACCCAGCACACCAGTAGCCACAGCTCTTCAGGGAATGCAACAGTGTTCCTTGTCATACTCACCAAGAAATGCACCATCAAAAAGGCAACCAACAGCTTATCAATAAATTGTATAATTTCATTAATAATCAAATAGTTGCAGGTAAATAACTTAATTCATCTACATGAGGTCAGTTTCAAGACAAATTAAGAAGCTCACATGTAACATGCTTATTTGACAATGAAAGAAGTTAAAATGTTTCACTAGCTATTTTATTTCCACTTTAATTTTGGATCTTAATGGAAATGCTTTTGATTTATCCCCATTCAATATGATGCCAGCAATGTGTTTGTCATATATTACCTTGATAGTGTAGAGGAATGCTTTATTTACACACAATTTGCTTAAAATTTTTATCATGAAAAAGATCTGTGTTTTATCAGATGTTTTCTTTGCATCTACAGAGACAAGTATATGGATTTTACTCTTCAATTTGTTACTTTATGAATTACATTTATTAATTTGCATATATTGAATCATTCCCATATCCCTGGGAACTCTCTTGGTCCAGCTGAATAATCTTTCTTATGTGTTCTTGAATTTGATTAGCCAGTATTCTGCTGAGTTTGGTAAACTGCAGAATATGAAATTAACACAGAAAAATCCACATATAAATAATACCATGCCTGAAAAATAACATGTTAGATCAGTCCCATTTACAATAGCAACAAAAATCAAAATATTTTGGAATAAATTCAACCAAGCAGATGAAAGAACATCACAATGAAAAAGAAAAAAGCATTACATAACTAAAAGACAGGAAAAAATGTGAGAATCTTCCATGCTTGTGGATTGGATGAATTAGTATCAACAAAAATGTATATATCTGATGCAATCTCAACCAAAATATCAACATTCTTCTCAGATCTAGAAAAACTAATGACAAAATTCACAGGGATATATAAGAGACACTGAATAGCTAGATCGATCCTAAACAACAAAAACAAACCTGAAGGCAACACTAATTTTCAAGATTACAAGGTACTGTGTGCTAGGTTTTGTACACTAAGGGGCAGTTATAACCAAAACAGCCTGATATTGGCACAAAAAGAGTTACAAACAATGCAATGAAATACAAATTCAAGAAATTAATCCAGTTACAGCCAACACATCCTTGACAAATAAGCAAAAATCAATCCCTGAAGGACAGTCTCTTCAACAAATGGCAATGAGAAAATTGGATCTACATGTGCCAACACACAAAGCAAGATCTGTACCTATACCTTACATTAAACTCAATGCTAAATATATCAAGGATTTGTATCTATGATCTGACAGTATCAAGTTGCTGGAGGAAAAAAGCAAGACATCAAGGATTCTAGAAGCATGAGTAATAAAAGCAAATAGAGAGTAATGGGCTTGCGTCAAGCTAAGAAGTTTCTGTAATGCAAAGGAAACACTCAATGAAGTGTAATAGAGAGGCCACCAACAGACCGGGAGAAACTATTTGTAGAGTATGCAACTTATAAAGGCCAATATTCAGGATCCACAAACCACTCAGGAAACTAAACAAAAAAACAAATAATCTGGTTAAGAATGGGCAAAGGACAAGAATAGGCAATTTCCAAAGGATGAAATTTAAATGGCCAACTGATACATAAAAAACATGCAGGATCACAAGCCATCAGGGAAACACAAATAGAAACTGCGATGATGTTAAACAGCAAGAACGTTTCACATTCTTTTATCTGTTATTTTCACATAACTGATACCCAAAACCTGGATTAGAGGAAAGGAGGAAGGGAAAGTAAGACCTGTTGGACAATGGAAACAAAAGCTTGAAATAATAACTTGGACTCAGACAATTAATAGACTTATAGGACATTCTAAAACATGTAGCAGTTTTACTGTTTTTATTCATTCACTATATATTAATAATGCTTTGAAATAGAATGGTGAATCATTGTAGCACCATTTTACAACTGACACTCACCTATGGAGCCTTTAGCAGCAATGGCAACAGCCTCTAACAGAACCTGAATGATTCCTGCTCGAACCCGTGGAGAACCTTTTTTACAAGCGTCAAGGTGTCCTAGAATTTCCTGGATCACATGATGAGAATACTGAGCCTAAATGAAACAAAAGGGCACAAAGCTGCAGAAACAAGGCCGTGCATCCTGGCAGAATCACAGCTGCACTTTCATCATCATTTCAGGCATTGTATCAAAAAGCAGGAACATATCACACACACAATCAGAAAATGAACTTCTGGCCCAAAAAGCTGCACACTTCTGAGGTCTGAATTTCACATGATTACAGCCAGCCTTTTAAATATATTTATTTTATCCTGTACGTTTTTTTTCTAAGTAAAGAAATATACAATATATTACCTATAATCACCCTACTTATTTCTATATAACTATATATTATTATATGTTAATCAAACTTTCCTAAATGCTCCCCTTCCATTTTTCTTTTTGTCTTTGGTAACAATCAAAATGCTTTCTAACTTCTGAGGTCATCTTGATGTTACAATAAATGTATGTGAAATCCTGTAATATTTGGGTTTTTTTAAATATTTATTTATTGTTTTTGGAAAGTCAGAGAGGAACAGAGATAAAGATCTTCCATCTGCTGACTCACTCCCTGAAGGCAACACTAATTGCTGCAACAGCTGGAGCTGAGCCAATCTGAAGCCAGGAACCTCTTCCAGGTCTCCCACCATGGGTACAGGGTCCCATGGCTTTGGGCTGATCTCGACTGCTTTCCCAGGCCACAAGCAGGGAGTTGGATGGCAAGTGGGGCCGCTGGGATTAGAACCAGCACCCATATGGGATCCTGGAGCGTTCAAGGCGAGGACGTTAGCTGCTGGGCTGCTGTGCCGGGCCCATGATATTTTGACTTTATGTCTGGCTTATTTCACTTAATATAATGACTTCCAGTTTCATCCAATTTGTTGCAAACATAAAGATTTTTATCATTTTTATGGCTGAGTGATATTCCATGGTGTACAAGCACTTTTTAAAAATTCTACTTGTTACTGACTGGTCCCTTCTTGGCTATTGTGAATAGTGATGCCATAAGCATGGTATGCAACAGTCTCTAGAACAGCTAGCTTTTCTTTCCTTTGCATTTCCAGGAATGGCATTGTGCAGTACATGGCAGAGCTATTTCCCATGTTTTCAGGGAAGCTTCATATTGTATTAATTTACATTCCCAATGTGTATGAGGATTCCCGTTTCCCCACCTCCTCATCAACATGTATCATCTGCTGTCTTCTGGATCACAGCCCATCCTGCTGCAGCAGGCTCACGGTGTCACCTGCTGTCCTCTGGATCACAGCCCATCCTGCTGCTGCAGGCTCACAGTGTGGTTTTGATGTGTACCTTGGATGATGACCCAGGCTACGCCCTTTCTCATCTAACTCTTGGCTATTTGTTGTTATGCCTTCTCTTGAGAAAATTTGGTTTAGATTTACTGCCTATTTTTCTTTATTTAATTTTTGCTTGCTTTGCTATTGGGTAGCCTTTGATTTGCTGTCTAAATCATTACATTTTAGAGAGCAAATAAAGTCACTGAAGCATAGAGGGCTACCTCAAACAAATAATTAGGCCTATGTTTACTGCATTTAGTAAGCAACAACTAAAAAAGAAATTACATCCACAAAAAAAAAAAAGAACAGACTTTGTTATGATCCTGCAAAGAGGCGTTCCTTTATGTTTAAGTCATATTTATACAGATTTTATATATCTCTAGGGTAAAATTACCCTAGCAATGGACTTGTTAGATATGTAAACCCCAAAACCAAATTTACCCTCATTCAAATTCTGGCTCCATCACAGCTCATAGCTTAGGAGCAAATGACTTAATCTCTATTTCCCTCATTCATAACATTTATACAACTGCAATAATTATTTAATAGGATTATTTTGGTGACCAAATAACTAACTGGTGTCAAGTACCAAAATGGCACAAATCATATGAAAAGTTTAAATAGATATTAGCTATCATCGCTATTATTCTAGCTAATACATGACTGCAACCTTGTGACTGGTGATGATGGCATGCAGCAGTGTGTTCAGAGGTCACTACACACCAGGCATTCCTCCAAGTACTTTATCTGTGCTGCCTGCAGTCTAGAGAGGTGGGGACACCTGCATTATTTTATGCCCACACCAGAAAGGCAGGAGTGAGAGACACAGGTCCAGCACCGCTCTTCCGTAGGACCTGGGAAGAGACTGCAGTTGGTGCCGGAGCGGCTCTCAATCAAACCTTTTTTATCTCCTGAGTCAATCTGGCTCAGAAGACAAGCTTTAACAAAAGCCTTTCACACCAACCATGCCAGCACAGTTGAAATGGTTTATGTATTCTTAGTACTATCAACCCCAGACACGGATAGTTTGTTCTGAGAAAGACTGAAAATTACCTAAGAATAATACCTGTGGCAATGATATTAAATGGGAACTCAAAAGAAAAGTCTGCGATCTGATTTGACTGCAGCAACATAGTCATATTAAAGAGAAATACAGAAATCCCTGTTCAGATGGACGCTAACTTGATGAACAGACTTCCATTACGCATGAAATGGAGGAATTTTAAAATGTATGTTGAAATTAAAGCTATTTTTAAAGCAATGCGCAGACCAGTAATTTAATGAACATTTAATCAACATTAATTAACTCCTATGTTTTTATAACAGTATGATTTATTACTTTAATTGACTTAATTTCTTCAAAAAATTCTTTTTAAAAATATTTACTTTGGGCCTGGCATGGTGGCCTAGCGGCTAAAGTCCTTGCCTTGAACACACAGGAATCCCATATGGTCATCGGTTCTAATCCTGGCAACTCCACTTCCCATTCAGCTCCCTGCCTGTGGCCTGGGAAAGTAGTAGAAAACGGCCAAAGCTTTGGGACCCTGCACCCGTGTGGGAGACCTGGAAGAAATTCCTGGGTCCTAGCTTTGGATCAGAGGAGCACCAGCCGTTGTGGTCACTTGGGGAGTGAATCATCAGACGGAAGGTGTTCCTTTCTGTCTCTCCTCCTGTTTGTATATGACTTTCCAATAAAAATAAATAAATCTTTAAAAATATTTTGGCGTATTATTTTTATTTTGGGGGGAAAGCAAAGCCACAGCGGGAGAGGAGTAGGGCACAGATATTGCGTTGGCTGGCTTACTTCCCAAGTGGCTGCAATGGTCAGAGTTGGGTACCTCTGAAGAGCTACAAGCTTCTTCTGGGTTTCCCACACAGATGTAGGAACCCACGGCCTTGGGCCATCTCTGCTGCTTTCCCACCTCATTAGCAGGGAGCTGGATTGGAACTGGAGCAGTTGGCACTCAAACTGGTGCTCACCTGGAACCACAGGTAGGGAACCATGGTGCCAGCCCCAGCAAAACTCAATTTGATTGAGCTACTAAATGTGAATAATAAAGTAAATAGCAGAGAAACCCAAGACTTTAAAAAGACCAAAAGAATAGCTTCAGATGGGCCCGGCGTGGTGGCACAGTGGTTAAGGTCCTCGCCTTGCACGCCCGGGATCCCATATGGGCGTCGGTTCTATCCCGGCAGCCCCACTTCCCTTCCAGCTCCCTGCCTGTGGCCCAGGAAGGCAGTTGAGGACGGCCCAAAACTTTGGGACCCTGCACCCGCGTGGGAGACCCGGAGGAGGCTCCTGGCTTCGAATCGGCATAGTATCGGCCGTTGCGCTCACTTGGGGAGTGAATCATCGGACGGAAGATCTTCCTCTCTGTCTCTCCTCTCTGTATATCCGCCTTTCCAATGAAAAAAATAATAAAAATAAATCTTTAAAAAAAAAAGAATAGCTCCAGATTAAGTGTACATCAGTCAGGTCTACTTGCAAGTAAAAAAATCAAACACAGCAAACTACTCTCCCACAACCAAATTAGGTTTATACAACTATCACTTATTGAAAATTCACTTTATGTTAGGCATTTGATATTAATCTTAACTTAATGGTTACTTCAGAACAGGAATTGCAAATAAAATGATCAGATTTTGAATCTTGGCTTTACTTTCTACTTGTATATTCTTGAGTTGTTACTTAACCTTTTAAGAAATCAATTTTCTGATTGCTAAAAGGACTGTGACAAATCCAGTTCATAAGCAAAGGACAATAAATGAGATAAACTACTAAGATTATGGGCAATGTCATGGGATACAGCCAGTACGTAACATTTGGTACTGTCTATTTTAACAAATAAGCCAAACATTTATGGCATACATTAAAATTTTCTTCTGAGATGAGCAAAACAGAACTCTTGAAAAAAAAAGCTGAACAATTTCCCCTAGGCCTGTGAAACAGCACATTGACGTGCAAATCTGGTATGAGCTCTAATATACCTCGCTACTTCTGACGACTATCTCCTTCCAATGGATGAGGATGTTTTAACAGCTGCAAAAAAAAAGTCCTGAAGTGACTCTTCCGTGAAGCGCAGACCGTAACCATCAGTCGCCTACCCGAAGCGTTTCGCCAGCAGACTACACACATGAACAGCTGTACACCTGCTACTCCTCATCCCTGCAGCCGGTCACAACAAACACTGCCTGCTATCACTAGCTCCGCACTGCTACAATTTCAAATGCAGTACCAGTGCACTAGTAACACAACCATGAGTCATAGAAATGCACAAGAAAATAACATTTTAAAACTATTTAGTTTTATAAATATTAGAAGTGATGAGACAATGCAAAGAAAATGTTTTAATATTACAGTTTACTATATCTCTGATGAAGTGCCTATCACACAGACATAAAATTACCACAAATATTTACATAGCTACCAAACCTTACCTGAATAGAATACATGATAATTTTAAAGCAGTGAACTGCAAATTCATTGGGATCCCATAATTTGTGATGATCTAAATGCCTGTAAATAAAAAAATTAGGATTCTCGTTTTATTGTACTTTCTTTTGATATGAAAAGTTCAATACTCAGAATATATCTGAGAGAAGGCAACAGTTAAAACAATATGATACACACTACCCTCCGCTGCCAAACCGTGGGGAAAAAGGCCAAATAGCCCACTATTCACGACTTCTAATCATCCAGATGAAATGTTAACAAATTAATTCAGTCAGACTTTCTCAGCAGGCAGGCCTGCGCAGAACTGAGTGCACTGGTGCCAGGCCGTGGACACCCCAGGTCCCAGCGTCAGGTGGGTCAAGGCTGCACAGACCAGAGACTGGAGACGAAGCTGAGGAGCGAGGCGGGAAAGGAAGGCCATCAGGTCAGTAATTCTAGCAACAGTGCAGGATCCCTAAATCTTGACACTCAATAGATTAGGGCGAATATGTAGCAAAATGCTAAAAATTATTGAATTGTAAAACAAATAATAAGTTTACAGAAACGGAGGGAAAACCAAGCAAAACCAAACAAACAAAAACATCTAGAATTGGAATGCTGAAGCTTCCTGTTTTGATTTTGGCTCTGGGGATTTGTAAAAAACAGAAACCTTTCCAGAATCTCCAAACACTCAGTACTCCAGGATGCAAACACTGGAAGTTTTCCATTTGCAGATACCGAACGACTGCACAAAAGTGGCGGATGGGATAATCCTGCTCTGGGAATTCTACCTACAAAAAAATCCTTCATTTTGACACTGAAGCAGTTATACTTCAAACACTACTTCAGTTAGTGCAGAAGATAACTGCTTCAATATAAACTTTGATAATGATAACTTTATCAACAGGGAGCATACACTACATTTTTTGGTATCTAAAGATATTATACAAACAACAGTGTTGTTCCCAAAAACAGAGTAATAGAGAGAACTGTAGACTTAAACTCAAAGGCCAATTATTTGGAAAAGGATTTTTAAACAATCTTCTGGGAGTCAGTGTGGTGGCAGGGTGGTTTAAGCTGCTGCCAGGACCCTGGCGCCTCATGAGACAGGTCTAACATCTGCTCTACTTCAGATGCTGCGGCTTCACTCTGCAAACAGATACCACGGTGAGGGCCCAGCCAGCCCATCATTCACTGCTTTCCCAGGCACATGAGCAAATGAATGAAAAGTGCAGCAACTGGACTTACTACCCAATGCACAAACATGTCACTGTCCCACCTCCACTTGCTTTGCTTGCTTGATTTCTTCTTTTTTTTTTCAGACTTAATTATTCATTTGAAAGCCAGAGTGACAGAGAGAAAGGCAAAAAACAGAGAAAAGCTTTATTTCTTCAATAGGGTAACTCTCCAAAAAGGGCAATTCTTCCATACAGATTTAAGTATGAAACTTGTAAGATTTCTGTAGGGTAGCCTAAACCTTTTCTGATTTTCCACAGTAACTCCTTAACTTTATCCAACAACACAGCCAACAGTATCAGTGTCTTATGTTCAGGGCTGACTTACAGGGGGAACAAATCTACAGAATCAATTGTTTAACTAGATTAACAACTGAAATTTTATGTTTTCTAACTTTTATTAATATACATGTAATAGTGTAATAGACTTCATGTCTACTACAGATACAATTCTAATACCATAAACATACTTCCTTCCCTCCTTTGACTCCTCCTCCTTTTTATCATTTAATTTTTGTAGTTATACATTTTTTATATTTCATGTATATATACATATATATCATACGCATATATAATTAAGAAAAAAAGACACTTCTCACCATATTCTCCCTCCCTCCTCTTTCTTGGCTTTGTTTTATTTTGTTACAGTGATATACTTCCAATTTCTTTACAACCACATGCTTGAATCCCCACTAAATAAATAATTCAACAACTCAAAGTAGGAAAAAAAGCACTGTTCCTCGAGTGTAAAGGCTGCAAATAACAAATCTCAAAAAGTCAATTTTGCTCATATGCATTTTTTATACTCTGTATATTAGTAACCAAATCAGAGAAAATACAAGATATTTTTCTTTTCAGGACAGGCTTATTTCACTAATCATAATGGCCTCTAATTCCACTCATTTTTTTGCAAAATATATTCTTTTTCATGGTTAAGTAGTATTTCACTAGGTAAATACACAATTCTTTTACCCAGTTGTCAGTTGATGAATAGTTCACCACTAAATTGTTCTTGCAAATAAATTTTCCAGAAGAGTTTTTGATAAACACATCTCATGTAGCTCAAAATACATCACCTCTGAATTCTAAAGTTATATACACATTTTTTTTTAAACTGAAAATTGCAAGAATGCTTTTTGGCCTTTTCTTCTAATTTTCATAGAATAATTACTATGAAGGTCATTCATTTACCATTTTTATCACTAAAGCACATATTACCTCCAAAACATTATCAGAAAGAATTACCACTAATTAGGTAATAAAAGTTAATATACAATTATATATTAGTTTTTAACATATGATCAGAATTCAAATTATCTGAAAGAGATTTATTCATTTGAAAGTTAAAATGCCATAGAGAAGAACGGATCTACCATCTGCTGGTCACTCCCCAAATAACATCAAGGGTTAAGGCTTGGGACAGGTAGACGCCAGGAGTCATGAATTCTTTTCAATTCTCCAACATGGATGGTAGGGGCCAAGTACTTGGGCCATCCTCTGCTTGCCGGACAGGAAGTGGAGCAGCGGGGATTCCTGGTACAGGATGTCAATGTAACAGGTAGTGGCTTACCTCTCCGTGGCACAATTCTGGGCAGCAAATATTAATTTCTTAAATTGTATATCGTGAGGACCACAGCCCACTTCAAGACAGTTAATTCAGGTATATAGTTAATGGGTAACTTCTTACTAGCCCTCTAGATTTTTAAAATCTTTACTCCTCTGAGAGACCAGAACTCCTATCCATAGTCCATTCTTAAGTGCTCAATGGCTAGAGTTGGCTGCAGCGAAGCCAAGAGTGCTTTCCAAATCCACCTGGCAGGAATGCCCTGAGTCACTATCACTACCTCCCAGGGTCTGTATTAGTAGGAAGTTGAAATAAAGAGCTGGGGCTGGGTATCAAATCTAAACCCGTTAATGTGGGATGCAGATATATCTTGACCAATATTGTGACTGTTAAGGTAAACACCTGCCTCAAGTTCACCACTTATTAAATTCTTCTAAGATTACTTCTGATTAACAACAGTATTAAAATAAAAACTGGAATTCTTTATTCAATCTATACTCAGAAACATTTTAAGAAGTCACTCTGTCCTTAGTATATTAATTTTTTTTAAAGTTAGGGGCAGGTGCCAAGGCATAGCTGACTAACACTTCGCTTGTGGCACCAGCACCCTGAGGGTACTGGTTTGTACCCTAGCTGCTCCAGTTCTAATCCAGATCCCTAAAAATGACCTGGGGAAGCAGTAAAGAATGGCCCAAGTCTATGGGTCCATGTATGTACATGGGAGACCTGGAAGAAACTTCTAGCTCCCAGTTTTGGACTGTCCCAGCTCTGGAGACATCTGAAGTAGATGGAACACCTGTTGGTCTCTCCTTCTCTCTCTTAACTTTGCCTTTCCAATAAAAACAAATCTTTAAAAATATTTTAAATTATTTATTTTATCTCAAAAGCATAAAGAAAGAGAGACAGAGCCTGAAGGTGAGAATGGGGAAGTGAAGGCATGAGAGAGATGTAGGAAGAGATCTCCCTTCTGCTGACTCGCTCCCCAAATGCCTGTGGTAGCTGGAGCTTGGCATGCCAAAATCAGAAGTTCAGGATTCCTGGAATTGTGTATTAACAGGAAGGTGAAAACAGATGTTGAGCCCGAGCCAGAATATGGTATAATTCTGGTTATTTATTTACAACATTTTGATAAACCCACAAAGTCTTAGCATCTTTTTTTAGTGGTAATTATGATAGTGGGGATCGAAGATTTTTTTGGAGTAAAACAAACAAACAAAAAACTAATAATTTCTTGGTTTTGGTATTTAATTTTCTTATTTACAAATTCTTTTAAGTTATCTGCCTTAAATAAAGAATTTTGGATGCTATATTCAGAATACTGTGTAGATGTCACAAAGCCATTACTATAGTCAAAGTGGACCAGGACAAGATGACTACCAGCAAAGACAGACTGCAAAGGCAAAAATGACACAGATGGATACAGTAGATCTATTCATGGATGACTGAATTACCAACATAAAAACTCGCAGAGACCTACAAGGTGACTGTCTGAAGAATATTTAGGTACCGACGGGAAGTTTCACATTTTTGCTGTAAGTCTCTGGATCAAAGATGTAATGTGATCTCAAACATTCAGGGAAAAGTACCAAGAAAGCCAAGGGCTAGAAGTGTGGGCACAAGAGGGCCCGACCGCAGTGCAGCACAAGACACCCTTCGCCCTGCTTAGTGGAGAAGCATGTGTGCTGTGTGAGTTAGTGCAGAATTTACTAGCAAGGTGACAGGTAACCAGGAAAACACTGACAACTTACGCAAAAACTGGCCTAACAGCATTATTCATATTCCCAAAGGTCGCTCGCGCCAACAGCTCCCTGAAACAGCTCTCAGCAAGCACAGCAGGATTCTCTTCTTTGTCGGCTGCAGAAGGAGAAGAAGGAGGGCCCAGGCGACTGAAAGAGACAAAGAAATAATGATAAACCAGAGCAAAAATTCTAATATTACTTAACTTAAACAGAACAGGATTTACTTTTCAAATTTTTTAGATTACATTTTATTTTTAAAGCTAAGTTCTAAAATCACAAATTTAAAAATCATGCCACCTTTCAAAGGAGAACACAGTTTAGCTTTCTAACATGTTTCCAAACAGAATTTCTCTCACATTATGTAAAACTCTGAATATTTTTAATTTGTTTACTCTCACACAATTTCTTTATCTTACAGTAAAAGCCTAGCAAGAATATATTCAGGTGCCCCCATGTAAGTTTGAGTGGGAAAAAATAAAATGAAGTTACAACTTATGATACAGTCTGCTACTAAAATCTACGTTATTTAACAGTAGAGTGACTATGATGAATGACACACTGCACTGCATGCTACAAGGAAGAATTTAAAATGTTGTTACCATTAAGAAATGAGAAGTAAATGAAGTCAAATATATACTAAACACCCTGATTCGTGTATGAAAATGTAATAATTCCCCCAAAATATGTATATTGCTACATATCAATTGAAAATAAAATCAAATTATATCCTAAGTTACAACATTTATGTACATGTAGATGCCCTCCGGACAGAGTATTTGTTTTGTCTACATCTTGAAACATTATTTTATACTAAAGTATCCATGTGCAGTATTAAAAAAAGGTGTATCTGTGGCATTTGGGAATATACACAAGAAAATACAAAATTCAGCCACTAACCATGCCTTTTTTTTATTTCTTAGTTATGCTAACCCAGGACTTCAATACCCATAATCGTGGGAAATGCATTTACAAGTATTTAGTAACCTTTTAAATTACAGGTATTTTAGATGGGGAAACTTTAGCCTCAACAACAGTATCAAGAATAACAAACACAAAGAAGGTGCTAAAATGTATAGGTCACACACTTTAGAAAAGACTTTTCAAAGATGGAAATACTCATATCTAAGGAGTTAAGCATGTATTTATTCTGCAATTTGCACACATTTCATGAATACGTAAAACCTACCACAGCATTATCTATTACATCTCATTTCCATAGCACTGACACAGGAAAGTCGGGATAACAGATCAAACTGGAGAATCTTACATTTCAAGCTTTATGTGTGTAGCAACAGAAATGCAGAACAAAAGTATGCTTTTGGCAACTGAAAAAGTGGAATATAATAAGTCTAAGTACAATTAAATTGAGATGTGTGTGAAAGAAAAAAAATCCATATATATCCCAAAACAATACTGCATTCCTGAATGGATCTGAAACAGATTGTGTCTAACTTTTTGTGGAAAAAAGAAAAGTATAGCAATTATTATTTTGATGCACTCTAGTTCCTTATGTAAAAGCTTGCTGGTTTTCTAAAAGAGGAACAGAAGTCCAGCTATAATTTTTATTTCTCATACCTGCAACTTTAAGTAGTAGTAACCAAAATAGCAATTCAGACACTCAATAATAAACAAAAATTACATTAAGAGATAAAGGCCTATATGCACAAGCAATAATCTGTGATTCACCAGGCACACTGCGATCACTACGCGAAATACTTCCAGAAAGCTACACATTTTCACTCAAACTTTACAAGCTACTCCTTTAACCTCAAAAAAGTCAAAATTTACTGAGCAACCACATGTGTAATAACCACCTCAACCATAGCACTGTTTTCATACCTTTCAACTTCTTCTATCTTTTGCATATTAAACAACAGGGATGGAACAATCTTATCCATATGCTGAGGTTCCCAGATGGTGGCTCGAAGTTCATCATTAACTGTTTTGCGAACCACACCTTGAATACCCCTGATTCCAGCAATTCGAATTCTACAAATCAAGAAGACAAAAAAAAAAGAAAAAAAAGGATGATGAAAATTTGAGTACGGTTATTTAGAAACTAAGAATATGAATGCTAAGTAAATATTGCTAACAAAATACCTTAAAATAACACTTGATAATCTAAGAAATAAAATTTCAAAAATCTAGATGCAGATATATATTCTAGACATTGAATACCATTCTCTTAAAATAACAAGTTATTGCATACATCTATTGAAATCATTAGAACACATAAATATGTACAACTAAGCAGTAATAAAAATAAAATATACTAAGATGTAAATAACATGATTTACATGATCAAGACAAATTGTATATACGTATGAAATTTTCACACTACATCAATAAATATGTATAATTAAGTTTAAATATTTTTTCATACAATATGTATTCTGGGTGCTGGTATGGTAGTGTAGAAAGATTATTCTTCACCTGTAGTGTCAGCATCCTACATGGGTGCCAATTTGAGTCCCAAGTACTCCACTTCCCACCTAGCTTCCTGCCAAGGACCTGGGAAAGCAGTGGAAGATGGCCCAAGGTCTGGGGACCCTGCACCTACATGGCAGACCTGGAGAAGCCCCTGGCTCCTGGCTTCGGATCAGAAATGCCACCTTCAGAACGGCCACTTGGGAAGTAAACCTGCACATGGAAGATCTTCCTCTCTGTCTCTTCATCTCTCCGTATATCTCACTTTCCAATAAAAATAAGTAAATCTTTTTCTTTAAAAGAATAGTACCTTCAATTAGTTAATATAATAAGAGAATGCTGCCAATCCTCCCACTTCAATTCATAGCTCCCAAATTCCTCACAAACATCAACAGGCTCAGAACAAACCTAATAAAAGCAGGTTGTACAAATGAAGAAGAACAGTCTGTAGCACACCTAATTTGGACCATTTGTCTCAAAACTTCAACCTTCTAGCCAGAAAAAACTGCTAATTTATCCGACCCCCAATACACCTTTTTCTTTTTGCTACTTGAAAGACACACCAATTTAAGATTTATTTAGCTGACTTAGCACTGTCTTCCATAAGCAGCTTAAAAAAGGGCAGATATGGGCAAGCGGATGGCAGAGCTTTCCACACCCCCGGGACATGGCACAAACATTCAGGGCAGCAAGCAGAGAAGAGGTGATAAAGATATGTTAAAAACATGCTGGTTCACATGTGAAAGTCAACTTAGCAAAAATTTAAGAAATGTTTCTTAATCTTTATAATACTAAAGAAATGCTACTACACTGCATTTCCTGTATTTCAAAAGCCAAATTTAAAATGTATGAAGAAAAATGCCATTTTCGTTGCTCAATTTCCTCCGCTGTTAACAATTTAATATTAATTTAATATTAATAGTGTGAAGAGAGTATATTTTACACTGAGAAGTCAGCACATTTTACAAAATATTTTTTTTTAAATGCCCTTGAGGAAGATGGGGAAAAAAAGGGTTTTAACTGGAATATGTTGATTTTTTTCCTACCAGGTAATTACATTATCTCACATCTAAGGTGTCACATCATTATAGAGAATGACAGTATAACCTACATTATGTTGAGGAAAATATTTAATACTAACTGCATCATGGGAAAAAAAATCTATCTGGAAACAAGTATCAAATCATCTCTAGCTTGCCTTCCACATATTAAAATTTTTAAAAAGCTATTGTAATTGTTTATTTGCATAAGACATATATACAGCTTGCATAATCCATCCAAAGTTAGATTTGTGCACATTCCCATATTTAATTTAAAAATAAAACTACAGAATATGACAAGTGTTGGTTATCAACTGGCCACAATAACCCTCTTATTTTATGTGAACTTTTTTTCTTTTTTATGTTAAAAGTCATGCTCAAACCATTTCAAATATTTACTAAGGCCATTATGACTGAAACTTTTTATTTCTACATAGACATGTACCTTTAGAATGTGTCTGCAGATAAGCATTTGGTTTTTGGTTTTACCATGATACACGGAGAAGAAACCCAGCTTCCAGCTAATGGTATGGGAAAGAAGTCAAAGTTGGCCCAAGTGCTGGGATCCCTGTGACCCACAGGAGACCTGCAAGAAGCTCCTGGCTCCTGGTTCCCGTTGGCCCAATCCTAGCCTTTGCAGCCTTGAACCAGCAAACAGAAGATCTCTCTCTCTCTCTCTGTCTTTCCCATAGCTTCTCTCTAACTCTGAATTTCAAATAAAATAAAATAGATCTTTAAAATAGCAAAATCCTCACTCTCTTGAAATTCATATTCCAGAGACAAAGGGAGCAAGAGACAAAGATATGCTAAGAAGATAATGGATGGGGAGACTGATGCTTCACCAGCGGTGGTGAGGAGTCTCAGGGTAAGATGATGTAACAAGCCAAGTTGGGTTCCAGGGGAACTGCTATATGCATCTAATGCCCTGAGTGCAAGAAACAGCACGGACCCATACGACAGCACTAGAGTCAGTGATGGAGCAGATGAAAGGATGAGAGAACTGGAGATGAACAGGAGGAATATGAAGTGACTTTTTCTGCTAAAAATCTGAATTTCTATTAACAGTATTATGCTGTTTCAACTGGCCATTATGACTTTCAACAGAAACAAAAGGTCACATGTCAGCCAACTATTCTTTCATTTTCATCATCACTACAGAATACCTGAACATGCTATTAATCAGCAAAGTGCTCTACCATTTACTACACATCATAAAATAAAAGAATACATACTCTGTTCGTATTTCTGGATCACCATGACAGGAATGACACATGGCACTGAATCGAGACACAAAAAAGTCATAACGCCTGTGATAAGATGGTGTGTCTTCTTCAATATTCGCAAATTTCACAAACTGAAAGACAAAAATATCAACATGAGTAATATAAAGAACTTTTCTGTAAGTTGAAACAGAAACATTAACTTCCACTTATTTATTATTAAGAAATGATATCGAGAGGATGGTCATGGTAGGCAGGGCGGGTGGTGGCAGAATGCTGGTCACCAGGGTATTGAGCCTAACTGACAAGTGAGCAAGTTCTACCTGTGTGTGTGTGTGTGTGTGTGTGTGTGTGTGTGTGTGTGTGTGTGTGTGTGTGTGTGTGTGTGTGTGTGTGTGTACGCACAGGCAAGTGCTGTGAAGAGTGACAACTCTGCTTTCCCAACTATCCTGATACTTGTGACTACCCCTTGTCCAGTGTGGCCCAGGAGAAGCAGCTGTCTGCCGGCCAGAAGGCCTGTGACAGACAGGAGAAGGCCTCCTGAAGCAGCCTCAGCAGTAATGAGAACATGTACTGATATCTCATTCAGTTCAATGACAGCTTTGCTGAGATAAACAGGGGCCAACAAGTAGTAGACAGTTGTGGCATGGCCCTATTCTTCACTGACCTCATTCTCACCTAGGAAAAGCACTTCTTGTCTGGCACCATCCCTTGCACCTTTGACAAAGAATGGATGGCCATGCAGAGCAAGAGGATGCTCGACAAGAAGGTCAGCCCCACCCTGGGCTTCTCTGCCAAGCAAGACTTCGACAAGAGTGACTGTAAGAAGTAAGACCTTGCTGCTGTGGATCTAAGACCCCCTGTGCTCTGTCACCTCCTGCAACGCTATGTATTTATGGGAAAAACAGCACCAAGAATCCTAGTAAGTGACAGTTTATGAAGCACACCCAAATAAAAAACAAATGAAATAAGCAACAAATTCAAAGCTCTTTCCCCACCATATTTTCCAAGTAGATGAAAATAAACTTTACATTTTTTTAAAATAAACTTACTCTAGTAGCATTTTGTCTCATACATAAAACAGGACTTTCATACAATGAACTTCTATAATATAAAGACATAACACCTAGAACACTGGATGTAACTTGAGAATTCTGTTCCTTTTGAGAAGCGAGTTCACTCCCAAGGAAGGGGTGTGACTCGGAAGCTCTTTTCTATTTCCTGGATGCAAACGTTGCCAGGCTGTACCTCTAGGAAATATTATTTAACTGTTGGTAGCAATCTTCCTTGGCAGCTCTTAGAAAACACATGAGTGATTGAAATTACACAAAAAAAGAGGAGACAAAGAAAGGGTGCACAAACTAAAGGAAACCTTGGCAAACTGTCAGCAAGATAAACACTGAAATGGTAACACAGATCCTATGTTCTCTGTAACAAAAAGAGTTTCATTATGTTTAGGATTAAACATCCTCACATATATCGGATCCCCCGCTCTTAAGGTTCCTCAAATACACTCTATTTTCACATTAGTTTTCCTGTTCATTAAGTGACTTAGGACTTCTGTATACTAAACCGCCTAAGGCAACACACTGTTTACCTGCAAATTCAATATGTATCTGCGAAGATATAAGTGGACAGGTGTAAAAGACCAATCCAAAATAACTATTTAACCAGAATACAAAAACAATGAAAGCTGCTAACTGTTAGAAACCAAACTGGGTTAAACACAGACTGAGTACATAAAAGTGGGATGCCAAAAGAATTTTATACTTGGCTAGTACTAGGCTGCCTTTTATAATTTCATAAAACTTGTATTATCTAAAAAGGACCACAAACTCTATCAAACACTTACTACACCTGAGTCAGATTCAATTGCTGCCCACCGCGTGTTTGATACCATACACTGTATTGGGCATTTTCACAAGAGTTCCAACCTAATTGTTACAACATTTTCAACTTATGCAGACTGAAATTCCACGATTAAGTTATTTTTCCAAAACCACAGGGAATGGATAAGCTGGCATCACAGCCAAGAAGTTTAATAATAATTTACTTTTTTAAAAGATGTACTTATTTCAAATTCAGAGTTTAAGAAAGAGAGGCAGAGACAGAGAGATCCTCTACAAGCTGATTCAGTCCGATTTTCTCACAACAGCCAAGACTGGGCAGCCCAAAGCCAAGAGCTTCATCTGAGTCTTTGATGTCGGTTGGTAGGAACCCAAACACTTGAGCCATCTTCCACAGCTTTTGCTAGACTGTTAAAGCAAACACAAGCTCTTGCTTATATGGGATGCCAGTGTCATAGGCAGCCACTCTACCGCTACAACACAACACCAGCCCCAGTTTCCAACTTTCAAGATTTTCAACCTATCTACCAGACATGAGTAGTTTCAGAAAATATTCAGGCATATATTTATTCTTTTCATAAAAATAAACACTGAATGATACAGAAATACGCTCAAATTATATGAAAAAACTACACAAAAACTTATACACAAACTCCTTTGTCAGGACACAGTCCAGCAGGTAAGTGTAAGAACCAAGACAAGGAGTAGCACAGACCATGCCAGGTTACAGTACGCACCAGCATACATGTGGGTCAGGTCTGTGAGCAGGCCTGGCTAGGCCAGTTCATAATATCCCTTGGCAAATCTGAGCAACAGGATGGGGTGTAGGACAGGCCAGATTGGGCTGCAACACCAATAGGTGGACAATAGGGCAGGGGCTGGGCCCTAGCTGCTGGACTGGGCTAGGCTGCAGCACCCACCAGCAGGAACTGGAATGGGAATAGGCTGGACAGATCCAGGTGAAACACCCACTGGTGGGTTCCGAGGTAAGGCAAGCCATCCAAATCTAAATATGGTGGGGACAGGGGCTGTGAGTTCTGGGGGTAGCGGGTCAGGCATGGTGAGTGCCATATCCGTGAGTCCTGGAGGATGGGGTCCTTAGTCCCATCTGCATAGTGGGTACCAGGTCCATGAGACCTAGGGGCTGGGGAGTCTGGCAGGGCCCAGGTCGTCTGGCCTGAGTCATTGGGCCCATCTGTGAGGGCTTGGCCTCCTAAGTGGAGGAGACAGAGCAGTGGACAGCAGGCCCAGATACACATGGAAGAGATGGCAGTCCATTGGAGCCTGCAGAGAACATTTAGTGCCATGGCAGAAGGAACACAGCAAATTGGACATCTACCTTGGCCAAAGGATGACAGCAAAAAGTGGGGTGAACGGAGACTCTAAGGTCAACTCTGTCAGCCAGTGAACACTGGAAGGGTTCCTTCCTTCTTTGATAGGTGAGATCGAAAGCATTCCAGAACTATCGAAAACACTTGGGCAGAACTCTCAGGAGCACCACATCAGGACCCTGGGTCCATACTGGGTAGCTGTTCCCCATCCGAGGTATTGGGGCTACTGGAAGGTTGAGTATGGCTGTTCCATTACAACAATATAATATCTGCAGACTTAGTCAGATATCTAGGAAGGTGGGTGAGGGAGAAGATCCCTGGGTGAGAATCACTGTTTAGGATAGAAACAGTGGCTTCACAGATAGGTATCTGTGGACAACCGTCAGTAATATTTAAAGAACAAAATTAAGAACAGCAATTATTGAGTGGGCATTTTTGTGCAGCAGTTTAAGAAGCCACTCAGGAAATGTGTAGCCTGCAATGTAGCACCAGTTCAAATCCCAGAAATTTCACTTCCAACTCAGCTTCCTATTAATGCATCTGGAAAAGCAGCTGCTGATGGACTACATAGTCGGGCCCCTTCTACCTATGTGGAAGACCCTTGTGGAGTTCTGAGATCCTGGACAGATCTGGTCATTTCTGGAGTGATCCAAAGGATGAAGGACATTGCCCCTATCATCCTACAAGACTACTGAACAGTGCCTCACTCTCTTCTAAGAGTGTCATATATACTCTGTGCCACACAACAATCATTTAAGATTGGTGCTATTTTCTTGTTCATTTCACAGATGACAAACTGAGACAAGGAGAAGTTAAATACCTTGCCCAAGATAAATAGCTAGAAAGTAAATGCAGGCATAATTCAAATCAGGGCTATCAGACTCTAATCCACAGTGGAAGTCATTACTATACTTCCTCTCCCTATACCAGAACACAATTACTCATCAACAACAGCAGATGATACCCGATTCTGCCAAGTACTGACAAGAATCTGAAAGGGAATATACAGTATTCATATAGTAGGAATGTCTTAATGCTTCGTCAGAGAGGAAGTTGGAATGGAAAAACTGAAATTAAATCACACCTATGTTTTTCTTTTCCTCTTCAGGTATGTATGCTTTCCTTAACCTCAGACATGTTTAATAAACTATGGCTCAGGATAGAAGAAATGAATATGGCAAGCAGAAATAGTTCATAAGAAGTCTAAGGAGGAATGAAGATATCAATCCTTACAGTCATGATCAATTGATTTTCCAAAGGGTTATAAGTCAAAATGGGTAAAAACAGTCTATTCATGAGCTGTTACATGACTATTGAGTATCTGTAAGCAAAATGTGGAAGAATTTGAACCTCTAACTCACATCGCATACAAAATTACCAAAGAATGAGGAATAAATTTAAGTTATAAAACTTCAAGCAGAAACCCCAGAGTAAATCCTTGGGAACTTGGACTCAGCAATCACTTAAACCCAAGGCTAAAAGGACCAAAAAAAAAAAAAAAAAATTAAACTGAACTTCACCAAAATTAAAAATTTTAGTAACTTATAGCACAGCAAAGAATGTAAAAGAAAATGACAGAACATATATTTTACAACTTAACAACTCAAACATGAACAAAGGAACTGAAGGATATGCAGAAATTGAAACACCTGTATTGTTGGTGGGACTGTAAGATGATGCAGTCATTTGGAAAACAGATTTACCATAAGACATAGCAGACACACCACTAAGACTGTACTCATTTGTATATAAATTTATAAATAAATATTCATAAAAACAATATTCAAATTGGCTGACAAGGAGAAGCAATTCTAAATCCAAGACTATGAGTGCAAAAATAAAAATGTAATGTATCCATGGGCCTAGTGCAATGGCTCGACTGGCTAAATCCTCGCCTTGCAAGCACCAGCATTCCATATGGGTGCCAGTTCCTGTTCCAGCTACTTCTCTTCCAGCTCCCTGCTTATGGTCTTGGAAAATAGTAGAGGATGACCCAAATTTGGGACCCTGACCCTGCATTGGAGACCCAGAAGAAGCTTACAGCTCCTGGCTTCAGACTGGTTCAGCTCCAGCCATTGCAGATATATGGAGGATATCCCAGCGGATGGAAGATCTTTCCGTCTTTCCTTCTCTCCATAAATCACATCTGTCTTTCCCCATAAAAATATATAAATCTTTTTTTAAAAAAATGTACTGTAAAATGTACTGTATCCATACAATGGACTATCAACCATACTGATACACGCCATAACAAGAATGACATTAAAAACATTAGGCTATTTGAAAGAATTCTGACACAAAAGATTACATAACGGCTGACACCATTAACCTGAAATGTCAAGAACATGCAAATCCACAGAGACAGAAAGTTAAGTTAGCCTAATTCCAGACACAAAGAGAGTGGGGGAGGTGATCAATACACAAGTCTGTGAATATAGTAAAAAACACCATACTCTGTACTTGCAAAGATGAGCTTTACGGTACCTGAGTTGTACCTACAATTCTACATATAAAACAGAGGGGAGATACAAAGTTATCATTGTAATAGCTGTCCAGAGAACATAAATATAATTACAGAATCATATATAGGCAGATATTCCATTATGTTTAGCAAATATGACAAGGAGCAAAAGAAAAAACTAGAGACACAGTGTTCTAACCACTTTCCTTTACACTGGATGCTCAAATCACCCTGGCAAGAGAATCTGCTTCTACTAGGTAAAGACACCTTAAGATGAAATTAACTCAATATATGCTAATTTAACTGAAAAATTTTTAAAGAATAAATAGCTTACTCACAGAATTTGTTCCAAGAACTTGCAGCTTTGGTTCTCCCGATTCCAGCAGTTTTGCCACCATATGAAGAAAGCTTTCCACAAATGGCTTGATGCTTTGAGAATGGCAAGCCATGAGAAGCTGGTCCAATGCCTCCATAGCAATTAAAACATATCTAAGGGTAAAGGAAACAACAGCAATGCATGTACAATTGTCTTTAATTCTAAATGCTTTTCATTGTAACCCAAATTTAAGCACACCATGAATGATCTTAATTAGAAAATAATCCTCATGTTGAAGCATCAAAAGCCTATAGTACCCACTTTAGTTTTAAAACAACTGTTTCATAGCTGCTTCAACTTTTTACCTCCTGTGTGTACTTTTCTTCATAAACTTGATCATTTAATTTTCCAGTTTTACCCATACAAAGCTGTTTATGACTCAAAATAATCATTAAAGCAACATTCCTGAATCTCCCACATAATCTACTAATATTTGGAAATATGAATAAAACAGTATGATGATTCACCTTTTATATGGAAATGTCTCACAAGTCGTACTTTCATCAGATCAGTCTTGTATTAAAAATTAAAATTTAGTTTTCAGATAACTTTCCTTCATAGTTAACTTTAAACTCTGAGTCATGACACAGTAAAATGCTCTAAATTTTACTAAACAATGTTGGGGTGCAGGGAACACATTTATCACTGGTACAATTACACACTGTAGGATCTCATATTGATAAATTGATGGGAAAAAACTATCATCCAAATTTCAAAAGCACAATATTCTGTTCTTCCAAATACTATCTCTGCCTGACTAGCTGACATAATAATTTACAGTATAATTTAATCCAGGGAGAATTTTCTGAAGATGCTACATTAGCAACAATCACTGTCCTCACCCAGAGCGGTGTCGGACAACATCCCTGCTCAGTCTTTCCGCCAGGTAAGCACCAATTCGATCCAGCTTCTCTGGGGCAGATACTGCATAAAACGTCAGCTTCTCCATGTCAGCTTTAACAAGGCCATCCTAAAAATAATAACAGCCACAGAAATGTTACAAGGCTACCTAAATTTTAATGCTTATTTATTTTTTCATTTGGACTTTAAGTACTACTCTCTTCACAGTCCCTCTGGGAATTTATCCATATTTATACTAAAACATTTTGAATATAACCTCCTTGGTTCTAATATTCTCTATTCTGGAACCTTTCAAAATGTAAATGTCCCACTAGGCAAAGCATATTTTAATAAACAGTGAATTGGATATTCTAATATTTTTATTTACAAAGAAATAGCTCAATGAACTATTATTATACAGGAATTGAGATATATTTTAGAGAAATGAGTTCAACTAAATTTTTTAAATTAAAATTTAAAAAATGGTTAGATATTTTATTAATAATCCTATTTTACTTCTTTACAAATTAACAGTGGTGATGCTATTTTTTTAAAAGATTTATTTATTGGGCCCGGCGCGGTGGCGCAAGTGGTTAAAGGTCCTCGCCTTGCACGCCCGGGATCCCATATGGGCGCCGGTTCTAATCCCGGCAGCCCTGCTTCCCTTCCAGCTCCCTGCCTGTGGCCTGGGAAAGCAGTCAAAGACGGCCCAAAGCTTTGGGAACCTGCACCCGCGTGGGAGACCCGGAAGAGGCTCCTGGCTTCGGACTGGCATAGTATCGGCCCGTTGCGCTCACTTGGGGAGTGAATCATTGGACGGAAGATCTTCCTCTCTGTCTCTCCTCTCTGTATATCCGCCTTTCCAATGAAAAAAATAATAAAAATAAAATCTTAAAAAAAAAAGATTTATTTATTTTTATTGGAAAGTCAGATATACAGAGAGGAGTATCTTTGATCCACTGATTCACCATCCAAGTGGTTGCAACAGCGTGAGTAGAGCCCATTCAAAGCCAAGAGCCGGGAGCTTATTCCAGGTCTCTCATGTGGGTGCAGGGTCCCAAGGCTTTGGGCCAGCCTCAACTGCTTTCCCAGGACACAAGCAGGGAGCTAGATGGGAAGCGGGGCCACCGGGATTAGAACTGGTGCCCATATGGGATCCTGGCATGTGCAAGATGAGGATTTTAGCCTCTAGGTTACTGCACCGAGCTGAACAAGCTGAGTTTTAATCATTCAGAACTTTCTGATATTATTAAAGATTTCTGTTATAATTAACAAATGAGAAAACATTTGGAATTGTATAAATCTATGTCACTTGATATATTAAAAATGAGTATGATACAAAATTCCGAACTGTCGTGTGTTTCCACCCTCTGAAACATGATGCACAGCTGAGCTCATGCACAGAGCTCCGCACCCTTAATCATGAATCAACCAGCACTCTTGAACTGCTTGGCCACAGAGTCCACGGAACTAAATGTTGGTTAGAAACAAGAATGGAGACAAAAAAGTAACTCACACAGCAAACCTACAACTCAAAATTGTATAAATCCGTGATTTTTGCCTTTCACTGGCCCCTCACCATTCTCTGGCTAGTATGTGCTTTCGCAGTGGAGTCACTCTCATTTTCTAGAACTTCTCGGTTTTCTTCAAACTGGTCACCTGGCCATCTCTCCTCACTGACAGCAAATTTTTTTTTAACCTTTCTCTCCAAGAAAAACTGATGCCACACGAGCAGAAACTAACCAGGAGCACATCCCCTGTATTCTCAGTACCCCGTTGGCCAGTTTCCACCAGCATATTTTACTCCCCAGGCAGTAATGCACACATCCTGGATTATCAGGGAAGAGAACAGGGTGCTGGGTTTAGGCAAGGAAGGACAAGGACACAAGGACAGCCTCCCACAAAATATCACCTGGACCCAAAATGCCAGACAATACGAGAAACTATGCCCTAGGCACAGCGCGGAAGCCTCCTCTTCCTTGTCTAGAAGAATCAGACTGCCTGTCACCTACCCACGAACTTCCCAGTCCTACGATCTGGCTCCAGTAATAGCTCTCTCCTCCTGGTTCTCTGACTTTCCCATTCTAGCAGTTCTTTCAGATCAACATTTCAATATGATAGGGCTTCATCTACTTTGTTTAATAGACAACATATTGTAGGCACAATAAACCACAACCACTTCATGTGTGTAATTGAAGTGTGATCACTGTAAATAGCTATGAAACACCACTACAAAAAAAAAAAAAAACAAAAAAACAAAAAACGGCCAAAGTTCCTGTCACCTACAGCTGTCCCAGGTGCTTTGCAGCCCACCCTCGCCCCTCTTCAGCTAAGCTGTTTTTCATCATCCTGTATCTGCACTCCTAGGACGTAAAGTGAGCCCGTCTGTGACTGCTTTGTGCATCATGTCTTTCAATCATCAACTTCTTTGCCTAAGAATCCTTTTCTAGTTCACCTGGATGACACTGATTCGTCTTTCTGGTCTCAGCTTCCTCCAAAGACTTTATTTCACCCTTCCAATCAACTTCCCAAGACTGGATGAGATTTTCCTACTGCTATGTTCAGGTTCACAGCATGTACTCCTGTATATATTATACTGTTTGGTATTTGGTACTTTCATTCTTTAAACAATTGGCAGTGAGGCACCAAAGATGTGACAGATACTGTGACAAATACTGGGAAAGTAACAGGGAAAGAATTGTATTACTTACTTGGTTCTGAAAACATCAGAAAATCACTTTCATTACACAATGAAAAACCCAAGAAACTATCCCAGATGACACAAGCAACAATCACAAAAGTTACCTGCTGCTCTGCCTCCCCACACTGCTTACCAAAGGACTGGCTGCTGCTCTGCCCCCCCACACTGCTTACCAAAGGACTGGTTGCTGCTCTGCCCCCCCACACTGCTTATCAAAGGACTGGGTGACGGAATGTAACTCCCAGATTAACGTATCCACTTTCGGACCTATCCTGAATACACAAGTTTTTAATAAAGTAAAAAAAAAAAAAAGAAATATGCCAAATACATGACTCATACGTACAAAGGTCCATACACATTTGAAAGTTTTTTTTATGAATCTTATTTTACATTCTTCCTTGACAAATCTTACCTAAACTTCTGGCAAAAACAAATTCTGTAATCATTCTCCAACTGATCTGCCCTCATTCCCAGGGTCAGCTCAAAGTTCCTACCACGCCTACAAGTAACAGTGGTCACAGCAGATGCCTTGTCATTTACATTCCTCTACAATTTGGCTTCCATTTTGCCTTCAGTAACCATGTATCATGTCATTGAGGAAATAATGCTGTGAATACTCAGTCTGTATTAAAAATCTAAATTAGAAATCATGGCTGCTACTAATACTGGCCACTATTCACTAAAATTTGGCTGTATGAACCAATCTGCTAGGGGTATCTAAATGTATCTCTTGTCTTCCTGTGTCTTCTTACGTGCAACCTGTACTCCCAACATACATCATTCAAAGCGTAGGAAACCCCAGACATGTCAAGCCAAATCCCAGCATCAGAGGAGAAGTTCCACACTCTAAGTTACTTAGTATTTCACATGTGACTCACACATTGCTAGCTGACATTTACTACATGTTTGGCTTATGTCAACCAATGGATGAGAGACTCCCTAAAGGCAGGTACCATATCATTGAGTTTTTTTATGAAATCACAAATTGTTAAGGCTCTTGAGCAGTCAATAATATTTAATTGACTAGCTTCCTCTGCTGAACTCATTGTGGGAGACGCAGAAGGTCCAGAATTCAGCCTGGTCCAAACTTGGTCAGTGTGGTCATTTGGGGAGTGAATGAGCAGAGGGAAGATTTCTCACTCTGTCTCTCTGCAATTCTGACTTTCAAACAAATACATCTTTAAAAAACAAATATCTGATTAAATGTGATATGTCAAGATTAAATTAATGCAAATATAAGCAAAATGCTTCTGCAGTTGGCAAGATTTCACAATAAAACAAATTGTGAAAATCAGACTTGGGGAACTTTTTTTTATTCCTATCCACTTAAAGAGGTGCCAAAATCACTCAAACTCCATTGTCCTGAAACCAGTGATCTTCCCAAAGAAAATAATCTCATAAAAAATTAAATAGTATTTATGTAGAAAGAACTCTGGAATGTTTCTTCTTTACCTCTCCATTCTCTTTTAAAAACTGTGAGCAATTCCCACCTACTCTTTGGATCACAACTTCAACTGCATTTCTGTAACTCCAAATTAGTATCATTCGTCCATACTACACAGTACCTTGTATTGCAGATCACAAAATTTCTTCATGTAATACTGTGACTGCCAATTGCTTTATCCTTGAGATTGGTGACGGCAGCAAATAATGCTCTCCTTGGCATAAAGAAACTAACACTGGCTAATACATTTCTACCATGCTACTTTAGTTAGACATTATAGAGATCACACAACATCATCATCATTTGTTTAAGTACAAACTCAACATTTGTACTAAATCCATGAAAAGGATCTGAAAACTAGACAGCTAAGCACAAGTCTCTTAAGAGTGAATAAAAAGAGGAAAGCACAAAATGTGCAAGATGAGATGTAAGGGTAAAAGTAGAGAAATGAAATGAGGGAAACCTGAGGGAGGTCAGCAGGGGGCGGAATGGGTCAGCAAAGAGAAGGATCAGTAGATGTATTCAATTTACTTTTGGATCCTCAGGAAATATGTTGTCCACCAGGCGTTTGTAGCGAGGACGCAATGCAGAACAGCAGCAACATACTCCTGTTTAAAAGATCAGAAAGTACAGAAATATTAATAGTGCGAAATGACTTAGAAATTTTAGTTTCTGGATATTAGTATATTTAAAAAAAATGTTCAAACTGCCACAAATAAGAAAAGGTATAAAACTTCAGTGACTCAGAAATAAGGCTCTCTTTTGCATCCTTCCTAAACACTCCACGGCTTATAATAACCTGCCTGCGGGTGGACATTCGCGCAGTGGTCAAGGTGCCGTTTGGGACAGCCCCATCCCATACTGGAGTGCTGGGCTTGTCTCAGCTCTGCTCTGACTCATGCAGCAGCGACGGCTCTGGTAACTGTGTCCCTGACACCTACAAGAGAGAAGCCACTTGAGCTCTGGGCTCAGCTTGGGTAGTTGTAAGCTTTAGGGAACAAGCCAGTGGATAGAAGACCTCTATGTGCATTATTCTCTGCCTTTCAATAACATATACTTGGGTTTTTTTTTCCACATAAGGGTTGGTGTTTTGGTGCATTGGGTTACGCCACTACTTGTGACACTAGCAATCTGTCTTGAAACAAATGTTTGGGTTTACATCCTGACTGTTCCATTTCCAATCCAGACCCCTACTAATATGCCTGGGAAAGCAGCTGAAAATGCCTAAAAGACCTGGGCTCCTGCCGCCCACTTGGGAGATTCAAAAGTTCTAGTTTCCCGGCTTCGATGTGGCCATCGTGGCCATCTTGTACACAAACCAGGGGAAGGAAGATCAACCTCTCTTGTTCTCTCCCTGCCTTTCAAATACATAAATTTGCATGTAAATTACATACAACACACACACACACACAAATATGTAAGAGTAAATGCTTGAACCAGAAGTTACTGTAACTTGGTTCTAAAATCTATATTACTGAGTAATGACATGCAAAAGACAATTTTTCCAGATCTCACTTTCTTTATGAAGTATGCAGCAGTCATAACCAATGACAAATGAGTATTCATCACAGGCCAAAACAATTAAAGCTGAGAACAGATCTCAAGGAGGGTTAATAGAACAGCAATGAAAATAAGACATGGTTAAGATTTACACAGACTTTTAAGATTCCCAGAAACCCGGTGAGCTTTTACCATCATTACCACTTTACAGAAGTAAGAATTACAATGAAAATAATCTGGTAACTTACTCATCAGTAAGGGCTGCTATCGACACCACACACAACAGTCATCAATTAGCACTTACATGTTTTGTGCATAGATAACATTCCTGCTTTTGTGGAATTTATCAACTGTTATAAACAGTGAATAATGCAGCGACACAGACACTACATACACTAATGGAGAATGTTTCATTGCTCAACATGGTTTTTTATATAAGAAAAAGTTCAAGAGAATCTAAATATTCTACAAAGTTAATTTTTTATAATAAAACTCAAATATTTTAATCTCTTTTAGATTTCAAAAGCACATGCATATTTGATTGTTAGGGTGAAAAATATGTTAGAAGTCAAGTTACCAAAAGTCATATTTCTATGTCCACTATGGCCTAATATTTGTATAAACATTGACATGGAAATAAATTAAAATCAAATATTCACTGAATAATTACCACACAGAACTGAACTAGGTATTGCAATGACAAAACAATTGATGATCTGAGTTAAATTATTTGCTAATTTTAATGTAATGTCATTTATAGTAACTTCAAACTTAAGATGGCAGAAAGACCAGCAAAGAGGATGAAAAACCAGTTATAATGGTTCAAGATCCCAGCAGAATTGTACATGTTTTAAGGTGTTTTTAAAATTTTTTTTTTTTAGTTATTGTTATTGGACAGTCAGATTTTGACAGAGAGGAGGAGGCACAGAGAGAAAGATCCTCCATCCACTGGTTTACTCCCCAGGTGGCTATAATGGCCGGAGCTGAGCCAACCCGAAGCCAGGAGCTTCAGGGTCTCCCATGTGGGCACAAAGTTTTGGGTCGGCGACAGCTTTTCTAGGCCAAAAGCAGGGAGCTGGAGGGAAGCAGAGCAGCAGGGATATGAAGGCAAGAATGTTAGCCACTAGGCTACAGTGTTGTAAATTTGGAAAATACTCCAAAGTTTCATTTACACTGACAGTTCCTGCTAGCATAAAATTAAACAGTTCTGCGTTTATAGAGCTTGAAAAGTAAATATGATCTTGAGGACAATATGACATTATTCTGTGATGAATATGAAATAACAGGCAATATCCTGTTCTCACTTTCAGGAAGCCTAAGTTTACCAACAAAGAGACAGATCAGCAAAAAGTATGTCAGACACGCAGCCCTGGGTGAAGCGCATGGTGGATGGAGTAAGGGATATTTACAGGGAATCTGCCGTCCTGCCCAGCACGGAAGGGGTGAAGTGAAAGTGGAGGATACGGGGAGGAACCTACTTTGTCTTATCAGATCTATACTTTATCAGTGAAACAGGTGTAATAATATCTTTTTCATAATTTCTATGGAAAATTGAATAAAATGATACATACAGCAATTGTCAAATATTCTATAAAACGGTAACTATCCTTGGTAATGAGAGTAATAATACAATCAGGATAAACCTAAAGTGATCATGGGTAAAATAATGAGAATCCTTTTCTATAAAATAATCATTTAAATATCAAAATCAATTTCACATACAATTTGCAACAAGCTTCAATAAGAATGTCAGCAGGGTTAACTGCCATTTTCTGAACAGGAGATGTTCACCCACACTGGAAGTTTGCAGCATTATTCATTGATAGCAGCGGCAGCTCTCTGAGGTGGCTATTTTATCCATACTTGATGAAGGATAAACAGATTTTAGTGAGGCTCATTAGCCCAATATCATCCAGCTGGTGAAGAGCCTTTGGAACTGTGAAGTTTACCCAGATTTGATGACTGCCAAGGGCAACTGCCACACTACATTCAACTGTCAGAGAATTTCAAAATGACTTTAAGCATTTTAAGCTTTCTATAAATCATGACTGACACACGACTGTAAAACACCTGTACCCAACAATGAGCCATGGGCTTAATGGGAAAATAAATGACCATGACATTTTCAGAAAAGCTCATAATGCAACAAAACATTTACTTTATCATGTAATATAAATGAAAAGCTATCCACTGCAAACAAGATGAATAAAATGAAGTTAAAAAGTTTGCATTTATCCCAATTCCTACGAAATTATACTGAAAGCAATATAAAGTTAAAACCATCGTAGAAGTAGTAATCACAAAATAAATTACTGCATAGATTACATTAAATCAATAAATTGCACGTATAAACATCAAAAGAACAAATAAAAATCAACCACGGGACCTACTCAGGTATAGAAATGAGGCTGACTCTCCCGCAGCAAATTCATAAGGCTTTTCAAGCTCAGCGGCAGGCACCTGGACATAGTCCTTCACGCTGAATGAGACTGCGCTCCAGCTGACCTTCCTGCTTCTAGATCCTTTTACCTACTGTTCAGGAAGTGTCCATTTCACTTTATTTCTAATTAATTAGTAGAGGGCACTTAATAACTTATCTAACTTGCAGCTGACATCAACTATAAAGCTATCAAGAACTCGATAATATCCATATCAAATTATGTTAAGAAAGACAATTAGTCTAAATAAAATATCAAAGCATTTGCACTGCTGATTGAATAAAAGCATATTTTCAGAAAATTGAAACAGGAAAGTGAGCTTACATACATCTTTTCCCCATAATGCTAGTTCCCCTTTGTCCTGGTATTGACCCCTTTCAACAAATCCACATAAGCACTATGCCACTGAGCTTCCTGGGGTCACATTACCTTCCAAACAAAGACGCTGTTCAAAACACAGTCACTGGTGTTGGCCAATGCTGAGATAGCATTGTGAAAACTTACTACATATGAATCATGATCTCGAAAAGCTAATATTTTTAGTTTTTATTTTTGACAATTATATTATTTAACTCATGTTGAAAATACTGGGAATCTGTTGACATATTTAGAATTTACTACATACCATACTTTTGAATGAGAATGACTATGATTACATATTTGGATCCCTCGTGCCTTTACTATATATTTCTACCATAGCATTGATGACTTCTTGCATTTATTTATATACACATGTATTTTTATTGTCAAAATGAGTCCTTCAAATTTAAAGCCCATAGTCATTGTTGTATGTCTGACATAGCAAATATTAATGCAAATGTTTCTAATAAGGACACAAGAAGTTCACTAGTAGACAAAATGAACTTAGTATCTGTTCTTGCATGTAAAAAAGTCAAATGACTTAAAAATAGTATACTGTTTCACTAAAGAAAAAGTTCAAAACAACAGGATTTCTCCAAACAGGTGACAATGTCAACTGAATCCCTTCTAACAACTCAGGTTTTATAAATTAGGGCTAGCTGAAGAGGAAAAAGAAACACCCCCCCACACACAGTTTTCAGGGACTAGTGCGATGGCTCAACTGGCTATTCTTCCACCTGCCAACACCAGCATTCCAGGTGAGCTCCAGTTCGTGGCCCGGATGTTCCACTTCTGATCCAGTCTCCTGCTTATGTCAGCAAGTTCAGAGGAAAGAGAACATGCCTCAGAACATGTAAAAAAAAAATTCACTGAGGACACTCCGTGAACTAGATTGATGTATTGATGTGAAGACAACTGCTAATGAAGAAGCAGAACTGAACCATAGGAGTAATTTGGGGACACTGAAGGACAAGCGCAATCAGGTGGAACAATGCAAGCACCACTAGGGAACAGGACAAGGCAAAACCCAAAAGGGATGTTCTGATAACTCAGGACTTCGGAAGGAATATGGCAAATGTCACAAAGGAGGCATGAAAGAGCTGAGTGACTAACTAGATACAGGGCAAAGGAAAGCGAACGAACAGTCTTATCTCCAGGACAGTGTTCCCTTTGAAGGATTTAATCCATCACAGAGTATTTCATTACATGGTCTTTTCCACACGTAATTCTATACTGTCTCTCCTTTCATTCTCTATTTCACTACTTATTTTTTCACTCACTGTCATATAAGTCTTATGAAAAAGGACCTGCAAGCAATAAATAAAACCGAATTTCCATTACTGTTTTAAAAGATATTCATCCCCCTAAACTGCAATATTTTTAATAGGCATGACACACAAAAAAACCCTGCTATATGTTACAAAAATATTCTGCTACTGTACAAAACAAACAAAAAAGGCAACTTCCTTATTTTTTTTCCTGAATCAAGTTATGTTCTGGCCTACAAGTAATATCTGATTTTCCCCCCAATATAGCAATTTTTATTAAAAAAAAAAAACAGCACTAGCCATAGGCAGTCAACACATAGATTCACACCCAGATCAGCTTTATTGTGCAACTGGTAAATTTATCAAAAAAAGTAGACAATGGTCATTGAAGTCACCCAAGGAAAAGAGCAACAAAACTACAAAATAATCTGGCATTTAGAAAACAAATTTTTTCTTATAGATGTCACTGAAAAAGTTTCTGCAATAATCTCTTGGGAACAACACTGACACGGAATTATTAATGCAAGAAAATATCATTCCTTATTCATTTAATCTGATGATGGCACATGCGCAACGTAACTAAGAAACGACTCAGCGAGGGACAGAGATGAGAGCTGCAGCAGGACAGCAAAGGGCGGCTCTCTCGTCGCTGCACTTGACCATCCCTGAGTCCGAGAGCTGGCACATCATCCGCAGACCTTGGAACACAGGGCACCTTCCCACCCACTCCTGGGACAGAGGCTCGGCAGGTGACAAGCACCGCACTCCTGTATCCCAATCGCCAAGGTAATGACTGGATGACTCACACCTGAAAACTGAAATAGCTCATGAATCTTTCTTAAAACTTCTAAAATATTGAGTAATGTTCTCTGCAATGTCAGGAGTATTGTTAAAATCACAGAAGACGACCATAATTCAGTATTTTCTATGTATGCAATCCAACAGAGTATGTTTAATCCAAACAAATACAATATTTACTTTGTACAACTTAATATGCTTCAAAAGGAGGGAGGTAACTACTTAGTCATCCAAGATAAATATTAACCATCCTGATCGCAAGGAGGAAAATGGAGGAAAGGCAAAAGGCAGATTACATAAAATCTAGCTGAGAAAAAAAAAGCACTGATGTATTTTAACCAAAACACAATCTAACAAAATCAGTGAACGGATGTGCTACAGAAATATACCTGACAGAAAAACACTTGCAGGTCATATTTGGAGAAGCCAACTGCACTGCAGATTTTGCTGTAGGAGTGGCATACAAAGGTGCCAACTCTGGCCTCTAGTCCCCCACCACCTGGCAGGAGACGACAACCACGGACAGACAGAACAACTGTGTGACAAGAGCTATGACAGTACAGGCTGTTCTGAGACAGGCTGTTCTGGGTAGAGGGAATTCTAGACAAGGCAAACATCTCTTTAATGGGAAGAGAAGTAAAAGAAAACATGGGAACAAAACAAAACAAATAACAACAACAAAAACAGGAAAACTCTTAGTACAAAAGACAATTTTTAAAACTCTGATATTTTCTATGTAAGTACTACCCACATGGGTAAAACATGCAGGAACTTAAATCCTTCAGGAGTCAGGAAAGTAGAAAAAGAAATTCTGAGCATTTTAAGATACAAATAAATGTGAAAACAGAACTTTACAAAATGTAATTTAAAATATCTTTTAAAACATCAAGATGGGTGCAGTATTTTGACCAAAAATAAAACAGTGGGAGTTACAAAACACCCAAACTGAAAACTAAGGAGACTGATTAGACAGCTTGCCAGAAAATTGTAGCATATTAAAGAAAATACCCCTTACAAAAACCTACTAATACATGTTATTATTATGACAAGTCCCCTAAAATTTAGAACAGTTTTGAATTTAAGATTATAGAATTTTGAGTAAATGTTGGATAAATAACTGAATACAATAGGATGATAGCAAAAGGGACGTTCTACTAAAATATCTGAAGAAAAAATGTTTTTCTGTTCTCTGCAGAAACCATAGCCTTTATCTGCTATTTGATGTTGAACTTAGGATTAGCATAGAGATTTTTTCCTAAAAGGATCAAGACTCAGACACTGATCTTATTCTAATAATTGATTCAGTAAGAGGATCTCAATATTGAGTTTAACAATAGATTGGTCAATCCATCAAAGTAGGTGGATAAGGTACCCTTTACAGACAAGGAGCCAGAAATACAAGATGTGTGCCTTCACAAGCCCCCCAACTGAGAAGAAAAAGATAAAATTTTTAAAATCTCTAGTGTCATATTTTACTTTTACTATCATCAATTTTAAGTTTAAGGTGGCAAACTGCGGCGACGTCTTAGTACATTCATTCTTATCCTAAGAAAATGTCCTGCTAAAAGGATTCTCACTGTTTCAATGCAGATAAGTATGATGATCGGTTTACTACTAGGTTAATGTAATACTGACCTTGGTTCTTTTCTTTGCTGTTGGAACAACCACCATACTGGCACCATGTTATTGCCTAAAATTACAATATTTAACTTTTCTATTTAAAAAAAAAAGATTTAGTGACTGGAAAGGCAGAATGAAGGAGAGAAATGGCAAGAGAGATGACTATGGCCTACTAATTCACTGTCCGTGAGTACAAATGGCAGGGCCACCAAGAAGCCAGCAGCCTGAAGCTCCATCCTGGTGCCCCACTTTCGTAGAGGGCCAAGGATTTTGGCCCTCCTACGTCACATTCCAGACATGTTAGCAAGGAGCTGGACTTTCAGCAGAGCAGCAAGGACTCCAACAAATGCTCTGATGCTGGAGCATCACAGTACATGCAGCCATTCAGTTTCAAAGCAGTACTGTTCAATATATGGAGAGAAACTGTCAAAGTTCTCAAGTTTGGAAAGAGTAACCTAAGAAAGAGTTCTATCACTGCCATAAAACTGGATGCAATCCCACTTAACAATTCCACAACACAGTTCTAGGGCAAACACACAGTGTTCTGAATGCCATTTTATATATAAGATGATTTTGGCAAACCAGTGCACAGGAAGAACAAGACAGGCTATTCTTCATGCTGTTCCTAATTTGCTTGCAGGCCTCACAGCTGAATTACTGCTCAATGAACTCATTCATGACACTTCTAAAAGCTGGTCACCATCACAGAACTCTTCACCACCACAACCATCTTGCTGTCTAACATAACCTTATGATCCACTATTGCCCTATAACAGCTATAAACTACAAGGTCAGGCCTAGGATTTATCCTTTTAAAATACGTAAGGGCCCAGCACGGTGGTGCAGTGGTTAAGGTCCTCACATTGCTCGCCCGGGATCCCATGTGGGCGTCAGTTCTATCCCAGCAGCCCCGCTTCCCATCCAGCTCCCTGCCTGTGGCCCAGGAAGGCAGTTGAGGACAGCCCAAAGCTTTGGGACCCTGCACCCGCGTGGGAGACCTGGAAGAGTCTCCTGGCTTCGGACTGGCATAGCATTGGCTGTTGCGTTCACTTGGGGAGTGAATCATCGGACGGAAGATCTTCCTCTCTGTCTCTCCTCTCTGTATATCTGCCTTTCCAATAAAAAATAATAAAATAAATCTTTAAAAAAAAAAAATACTCGAGGGGCCTGGCGGCGTGGCCTAGCGGCTCAAGTCCTTGTCTTGACCACGCCAGGATCCCATATGGGCGCCGGTTCTAATCCCAACAGCTCCACTTCCCATCCAGCTCCCTGCCTGTGGCCCGGGAAAGTAGTTGAGGACGGCCCAAAGCTTTGGGACCCTGCACCCACATGGGAGACCTGGAAGAGGTTCCTGGATCCTGGCTTCGGACCAGCATAGCATTGGCATTGGCCGTTGTGGTGACTTGGACAGAAGATCTTCCTCTCTGTATTATCTGACTTTCCAATAAATAAAAATAAAATCTCTAAAAATAAATAAATAAAATGCTTGAGAATGGAATACGTTGAAAGGGTAAGGATACAAATATAGAAAATGGAACCTTAGAAATCTAGAACCCTCTCTATGTATTACTGAGATATAAATAAATGTGGCAATAAATGTATGTGGGGTCTTCCCCAATGGTCATGGAAAATATGCATTCTGAATGAATTCTGCATAGATTTAAGAGATTTTATGCACCAAGATTAACTTATCTTTAGTTACACTTTGTACAAATATTTTAAAATACATCTGCATAATACAAAAAAAGCTGATAATTACCAATTACTCAACTGAGATTCCATTTTGTTCACTGATTGGTATGGTTTTACCCATATACTGCCACATTTATACCTTACCAAAACTGGGATGGGAGGGGTGCTATATTAGAACAAACAAAACAAAAAAACTGACCACAAGAAACAAACTACATACTACTAAGAGCTGCTCCATTCAAATTTCTGTATTAATGATTTGTATTTTGTTTTTTCTAAATGCTTTTTATATGTCCTTTGAAATGAAATCAAAGTTATTTCTTCAAAACTATGTCTGCATAATGTAGCTATATATATTTGGAACTGGTCAGAAACGGACCAGAGGGCTCGTGCTGCGGTGTAGCACATAAAGCCCTTGCCTGCAATGCTGGCATCCCATATGGGCATCAGTTTGAATTCCATCTGCTCCATTGCTGATCCAGCCCTCTACTGCTATGCCCGGGGAAAGCACAGAGCTTGTCCAAATGCTTGGGCCCCTGCTGCACATGTGGGAAACCTGCAAGAAGCTACTGGCTTCTGCCTTCTGCCTGCCCATTTAGTCAACTGAACAGTGATGCAGTGGAATTCTCTTCGTATTTCCCTTTAGCTCTGCCTTTCAAATTTTTTTTTGAAGATTTATTGGAAAGTCAGATATACAGAGAGGAGAGACAGAGAGGAAGATCTTCTGTCCGATGATTTACTCCCCAAGTGAGCGCAACGGCTGATGCTATGCTGGTCCGAAGCCAGGATCCAGGAACCTCTTCCAGGTCTCCCATGTGGGTGCAGGGTCCCAAAGCTTTGGGCCGTCTTCTACTACTTTCCCGGGCCACAGGCAGGGAGCTGGATGGGAAGTGGAGCTGTTGGGATTAGAACCGGCGCCCATATGGGATCCTGGGGAATGAAAGGCAAGGACCTTAACCACTGCACCATCACGCTGGGCCCAAACAAGTATTTTTGAAAGAACGTAGTACAATGCATTAGCTGCCTGCTAGAACTAAGTAGGTATCTTACTGTTAACTGAAGAGAATTTTAACCTGTCTTCATGCATTCTGTGAAAACTTGCTGCTGGATTTCACTAACCGCAGATTTGTGACCTATTTGAAAGCTAAAATGCATAATGATTAACATAAATAATTATTTTAGCTTTTAAATATGCTTAGTGGGAATGTGTCATGTAGTAAATGTTGAACTACTAATTAAATATTTCAAGGACATTAGGTAAAAACAACAGGGACCAGTCTATGATGCCCACACAGATTACAGATGGTCAAGTTAAAGACAGTTTCTGAGTCTGCCAAGGAATCACACGGCAATCACACAGCAGGTTGCTTGTTGTTAAGACTCAAACTACAGGTTAGCTTAAGCCACCTAAGGCTCATTTTTAACTCTGAATGCACATGACAGTACAATTCAAATGCAAAGGACCCACTGATATGGAAACCACTCCACAAAGCACTGTGGAAGATAAGAAAAAATCAGTAATGAGAAGTATTATTTCCCCAAGAAGGACTCACACAGAAGCAGTGTTAACAGCATAAAAGTGAAGAGAAATTAAATCCCAAATCCCAAAGTCCAGGAATGCTTCTCATGAGCTAATATGAGTTGAACATGAGAACCAAATGAATAGACCAGATAAATTATTAAAGACTGGAATGTTTTTGTGAATTGAATAGGGGTTAAGAAACGGTTTGCATTTAAGAAATCACAGCTCTGCATTACCCTGAAAACAGGAGGAAAATGAACAGAGCTCGGCAGGCAACGTGAGCTGCAATGTCTGAGTAGCGGAAAGCAGAATCAATGCAATTAGGAGATCAGCTTGCAACTGTCCACAAAAATGTACCCGGTGCAAAATCTGAAAGTAACGTAATAACATCTATGAAGGAAAATGCAGAATCAAGGACATGGTTTAACACAAGAACTACAAAATATTCAATATATTTAGTATGCACGCAATATTAAGAGTAAACTCTGAAAAAATACTCAGATTTTTCTGATGATTACAATGGTTTAATTATGGTCTGATTATTAAAACTGTTCATTAATGCTATTTCTGAGGCTGTGGATTTCTGTAGTATAACAAGCAAATGACCATACATAGAAAAAATAACCTCGACACTGAGAAACAACCTGACTTGGGAAGAAGTGCACAAGATGCACTTTCCAGTAAGGTGACAAAGTGTGATAACAAGTTGGCTATCAAAAATGCTAATCATTGTGCAGCAGCTTTCAAAGTTTTCCTACTCAAACAGATAATGGATCTAACAATAGTCATTTCAAAGTATATTTCTCCATCTTTACTTCTTAATGTTATGACTTCTTTCTATGTCAAAAAATACTACTTCCTTACAAACGCTGAAGGGACTGAGGGTTTGGTAGGCAGCAATTCTCCCATGTACACTGACAAACAAGGGAACGTCACCAGGAAGCCCAGACTTGGTTAGCTAGTATTAGTTCCCCCTGCCCAGTCCTCCCCTCATGTTTATGAGTTGAGGCTTCCCTTCTGGATCAAATTACCATGAAAGTAACAACAACAACAAAAGTCTAAAAGTTCTTGGTAAGCAAAAACTTTCCATTAAAATTAGAGAAAACACTGAATGTTCCAATCCAATTTCATAATAACCATCCCCTAGTCTTTTTGAAAAGTCATCTAAATGTGACATTTCCAGTTACCAAGTTAAAAAAAAGTGACATTTTCCCAGATGTCTTTGAAAAGGTTATGAAGCTTCTTTAACTTCATAAAAATGAACATATCAGAAAAAAACATATGAGTACAAAACATTTTATAATGTCACACATTGAAAACAGAAAATATATGAAGTCAGCACTGTGGTATAACACACTAATCCTCTGCCTGCAACACCGGCATCCCTTCTGAGTACAGGTTTCAGCCCCAGCTGCTCCAATTCCAATCCAGCTCCTTATTGATGGCCTGAGAAAGCAGCATGATGACAAGGCCCTGGGCCCCTGCACCCACATGGGAGACCTGAAACAAGCTCCTGGCTCCGGCATCAGTCCAGCCCAGCTCTGGCTGTTGTGGCCATATGGGAAGTAACCAGTGGGTAACAGATCTCTCTCTGCCTTTCCTCTCTATCTCTTTCAAAAAATAATATATATTTTTTTAATTTAAAAAAGAAAATAGAACATGCATACAAATAAATGCTCCGTAAGACATTTTATTTAGAATATATTTATAAAATCCAAAATACATTTTTTAAAAAGAGATGTATTTACTTGCTTAAAAGTCAGAATTAGAGGAAAAGACAAAGAGAGAAAGAAGGATCTTCCATCTGCTGGTTCACTCCCTAGCTGGTTGCAATGGTCAAGGCAGGGCCAGCTAGACCAAAGCCAGGAACCAGGGGCTCCAACCAGGTCTCCTACCTGGGTGGCTGGGGCCCAGGCACTTGGGCCATCATCTACTGCTTTCCCAAGCATTAGCAGGGAGTTAGATCAGAAGTGGAGCAGCTGGACTAGAACCAGTGCAATAGAGATGAAGGGGAGACAGAAAGATCCTTCATCTGCTGGTTTATACCATAAATGGCTACAATAGCTAGAGCTGAGCTGAAGCCAGGAGTCAGTAGCTTCTTCCAGGTCTCTTATATGGGTTCAGGGTCCCAAGGCCTTGGGCCGTCCTCTCCTGCTTTCTCGGGCCACAAAAGGGAGCTGGATGAGAAGTAGAGCAGCCAGGATGCAAACTGGCGCTTATATGGGATCCCCACATGTGCAAGGCAAGGATTTAGAAACTGAGCCATTACACTGGGCCCCTACTTTAATTTGCAAAGATAAAGAGGGAATCCTCTGCCTTATTGTAACTGGAGTATGCAAAGGGAGAGTTCTTTCAATTCCCTCCTCACATATTAAGATGTTTGTAATGTAAGTTTATTAATCAGATACTGGATTTCTCCAGGTTTTAAGCTAAAAATAATGATCCTGACACTATGGCACAGCTGGTTAAACTGGCACTCTTGATGCCAGCATTCCACATGAGCATCAGTTTGAGGCCCCACTGCTCTACTTCCAATCCAGCACCCTGCCAGTGCTCCTGGGAAAGCATCAGATGTCCAGGTGCACAGCAACCTGCCATCTACCTAGGAGACTATCTTGAGTGCTAGTCTCCCGGCTGCAGCCCGGCCCATCCGAGCCTTTTTAGCCAGTTCAGGAGGGAACCAACAAAGGAAGATCTCTCTCATTCTACCTACTTCTCTCTTTCAAATGCATTAAAAAAAAAAAATCCTAACATCCTTAAAAATGACCAACAAGGTTCCTCCTAAACCTCCCCCCCCCATACATACACACACACACACATACACACACTCTCATATACACACACTAATAGAATTAGATAAGCAGAGAACAATTAAGAAAGATAGGTCATCAAGGGCTCACACATGTCCTGTTAGATGGAACACAAAGAACAAGTACCCATCAGCAAGGTAGGAGAGATTTCTCTGAAATACCCCCAAGCTCGTTGTGCACCTCAATTGATGAGGTGTCACTGAAATAGTTGCAGGAGGTTGGCAAGAACTTACATGTAATTTTAATATATTGTCTACTCAATACTATGTCAATTAACTCCATAACAAAATATACTGTTGCTGCTGTGGCTCTTAATTGAGCGGGATTTTGCTTTTTGGGCCATACCTTCAGACCAGAGAAAGTCACCCCAAGAAGCAGATGGACTTGTCTGGATGATGGGATGCTGGACTCTGAGTTTGGTATATGCATGCGGTGAAGGGGTATCAACTGATTTTGAACTGAGGTCCCACAACGGGGTGGAGGAATCCACCATGGGGGGAGGGGAGGGAGGGAATTCCAGTACCTATGGAACTGTACCCCATACGACAATGTAACCACCAAGTTAAAAATAAAAATAAAAAAAAAATACATTATTTAAAATTTTTAAAGATTTATTTAATTGTACTGTAAAGGTAGATTTACAGAGAGGGAGAGACACAGAAAAAGATCTTCCACCCACTGATTCACTCCCAAAATGGCCACAACAGTAGGAACTGAGCTGATCCAAAGCCAGAAGCCAGGAGCCTCCTCTAGGTCTCTCACCTGGGTGCAGAGTCCCAGGGCCCTGGGCTGTCCTTCACTGTTTTCCCAGGCCATAAGCAGGGAGCTGGACAGAAAGTACAATAGCAGTGACATGAAACAGCACTCATACGTGATCCTGGCACTTGTAAGGGAAAGATTAGCCAGTTGAGCACTGTTCTGGGTCCAATATGTAAGTTTAAACATAAAATATCTTCTTTATAATTAAGAAGTTAATTTTACCAAATTTCAGAATGCTTAATTTTACCAAGTCTCCCAATATTTACCAAAGTATGTGTATAAATTCAGTCAAGATTTAGGGGGAAGGAAAGACAAGAAAGCTTGGAGCTCACATTTGTAATAAAAATTTTTAACATAAAAACCATATCTTTCCATTCACCTTAAAGTCAAGAAAGATTAACTAGAACATACAGATTTTTTCTAAAATCGATTTCTTTCTGCACATTTCTTGCAACCTTCCTGTCAGAAATTAGATCCCTACTGGTACACTGAATGTGTCTAAGAACACAATGAGAGGTAGTTTCCTGCAGCATTTTAGCCATGTACAATAAACATCAGCAAATCAAATTTGTGCTTAATTAAAGCATTACAGCTTGAGAAAATAAGTCATTACATGAAAATGTTATTACTATATGATCATAAAAAAATCTATCACAGGATCTGATTAGGAAATATCTCATTTGCTTCAACTGGTTTGCACTATTTTTAAGTCTTCTGAATATTTCACAAACATAGCATCAGTTATTTCAGGCAAATTTATAACAGATTTAAAATTCCCAAACAACTTAAATTTTGCAAATTTTTATTTCCTCATTAGTCATACAGTAACAAATGTGTTAAATATGTGGGAGTATTTGTTAACATCCAAAATTATTTTTAGAACAAGCACATTTAATATACCAACAGTACTGATTCTTCTTATAGATCCTGCAACACCCACAGTATCTGTTCCATATGTTAAAGATTTTCATTTAAACTGATATGATCAAATTTTTGATTAATCAGTAACTAAAATACCAGATAGCACTCTAATTATGTAACTAAAAATAATTTTTCAGTAATGTATCTATCCAAAATGTGAAATAGCAAATTGGAAGATCTGATGAGGGAGGGGCTCGCATTGAGGTGTAGAGGGTTAAGCCATGGCCTGAGATGCCGGTATCCCACATGGATGCCAGTTCCTGTTCTGGCTGATCCGTTTCCACTCCAGCTACCAGGTGCCTGGGAGAGCAGCAGAAGATGGTTCAAGAGCTTGGACCCCGGTACCTGTGGGAGATCCGGATGTGGTTTCGGGCCCTGGCTTTGGTCTAACCTATCCCTGGGAGGTCAACTAGCAGGTGGAAGGTATCACTCTTTGTATTTCCCCCAACACTTCACTCCCTATAACTCTGCCTTTCAAACAGATAAATAATTCTTTTTAAAACTTGGTTAACAAGATTCACAAAATATAAAAGTTTAAAGAATAAGTGAATTACTTTCGCAGGCGCAGTGATCTAAGACGCTGCTTGCTTGGAGCCCTAGCTCACATCCCAAGTCCAGCTTCCTGCCAGTGCAGATCCTGGGAGGCAGCAGGCAGGGGCACCCAGAGCTCAGCTGGGTTCTTGCCTCCTGCCTCTGCCTGACCTAGTGTGAGAAACCTCTCCTCTCTGTCATTCTGCCTTTCGGATGAATGAAAATAAACACAATAACTTACATCCTCAAGATCCAACGTCTGATAAATTCTATCAAAGCATCCAATTACAACATTTTTGTATTCAACTGCATATGTCAGACTTTGGCAACATAAATTCAAAAGCCTAATAACACACCTTTAAATGTTCAAATTTTATTTTAGTTTATCACAGACTACAGTCACTGCTACATAAGTAGTGATGTTTATGTTGCTCATAATTAAAAAGGCAATGGAATATTTTGCTAGTTAATACTTTTTGAATGGTTAAAAATCAAAATCTGATGTTACTGCAATATTTCAATGTAATATTAAGTCACTAAACTACCTCAAGTTCAAAGGTAAAGATTACTACTACTTAGGCACTAAGGCTAGGAAAACAAAAAAGCCAATTTTATTTAGTATTAAGGAAAAAGCAGTAATTCGTTAAAACTTATATAGATTTTTGGTATTTTTATTACTGCAACTGTAAAAATGAACTTATGCTTGAAAATTAAAAGAATCAAGAGAAAACCAACTGACCTCTACGAAGATACTCAAAGTGTTTACTGAAGTGGAGTTACAGTAGAATTTTAGATAAAAATACTAATCTTGGTTAAATCAATGGACATTCTGTCGGAAGCACCACAGTCAAATCTCAGCAACACTCAACCTTCTCTACTGTTCTCGGAGTTGCTGTAGAAGCGGGTTCACTCAGTCTAATTACACGTTGCTGTGCCCCAGCAGGACAGGCTCTAGAGAAGAGCAGCCCTATTCCCAGCAGGGAGAAGAGCCTAGGGCTAAACTATATGTTGGCATTAGGTACGGTGGGCAGCTGCTCTGAACCAGGGAACTGGCTCCTGAGAATGTCTGTCATCAGCTTGCTCTCCGAGTTCCCCATAGCATCCACCCCTTAACCCTGGCCTTACACGCGCGTAAACGGCTAATGCCCTTTTTGTCTGCTTTCTGTGCACCCGTGTCTGTGGGTTTCTTTGAAGTAACTCCATCACAGGCTCCTCTCTCTGCTGGGAATACACGGAGATCAGAACATTAGTATGAGCTTCCATTTGCTTAAGAACACACGAGAGCTAGCTGGTTTCACAAACTGAGAGAATTTTGACAGGTTTGACATATTAATCATAGGAGTGGTTGCCAACATTCCTAGAGTTCTCTTCACTCTACAATCTAAGAAAAAAAAAAACTCACAAACGCCTAACAATATGAACCCCCATCTAATGAGTCACTTGAGCTTTTCATGTTTCCATGCCTGAAATCACTACTTAATAAAGTCAAAAATTGTTCCTCCTTTAAAAATATATAACTGATAAGAAAAAATATTATTTTTAGGTTTTTGTTTTTTTGGAAGGGCAGATTCTCAGAAAGGAGGAGAGACAAAGACCTTCCATGTGCTGGATCCCTCCCCAAACAGCTGCAAGGGCCAGAGCTGAGCTGATTTGAAGCCAGGAGCCTCCTCTAGGTCTTCTGTGGGAGCAGAGCCCCAAGGCTTTGGGTCATCATCAGCTGCTTTCCCAGGCCACAAGCAGGGAGCTGGATGGGAGTGGAGCTGCTGGGCACAGACCAGCGCCTACATGGAATGCTGGTGCTTGCAGGATTACTCCGTTGAGCCAATACACCAGTTCCAGTAAATTACTTTACTCTTGATTCAGGAACAGCATAACTTACCAACTATTACGCATTCACTGACTTTTGCATTTTCTAGCACATGGCAGTACTCAGAGAGCAAAGGCACGGTTTCCCCAGGCCAGCACAAGCAAATAGCCAACACCATCTGGTCGATAACTCAACCATCTTCTAAAGAGCACAGGAAGAATCAATTAAATATTTTAACATTTTAATGTTTCACTTCAGATTTTTAAAAAAAAGGACGCTAAAGATGTAACAACCTAATTTGCTGAGTATTAAATGCTAATAAAATATAAACAAAACTACCATAGTTCCTAGCATCTTACCCAACCTTTTTAATGGCCACAGGGTATTTTACCATCAGACTGTTCTATGATTAGTCTGCATCACTTCTCCATTACTGAATGTTCCAGGGCTCTATTTTATAAACAGTACAATCTGATGCGCTGGGGCCAGCACTGTGGCACAGTAGCATCTTACAAGGGTGCTAATTCCTGTCCCGGCTGCTCCACTTCTGCTCCAGCTCCTCATTTGTGGCCTGAGAAAGCAGTGGAGGATGGTTCATACTCTTGGACCCCTGTAGCCGCTTGGGAGACCCAGAATCAGTCCATGGCCTAGGATTGGTTCAGCTCTGGCTATTGTAGCCGTTTGGGGCGAGAACTAAGGGATGGAAGATTTGACTCTCCTTTCTGTAATTCTGCATTTCAAATAAAATAAATCTTTAAAAAAAAAAAAACCCTGAAAACAGAATTAAAAAAGGAAGGAAGGAAGGAAAGAAGGAAGGAAGGAAGGAAAGCAATCGAAGAGTAGCCTGGTTTTGATCACTTTCTGAAGAACAGATTCCCAAAGATGAAACTCCTGGCTGTGGGCATAAACATGATCAGGGCAGCAGAAAACACAAGGGCAAATAAGTTTCAAAAGGTACTGCACCAATGTAAACTTTTTTTTTTCCTGTAAAAGATGTATTTGTTTGAAAGGCAGAGTTAGGGAGAGAAGGAGAAAATGAGAGCAGTCTACCACGTGCTGGTTCAACCAGAGACGGGACCCAAGGAACCATAGGGAAATAAGACAACGGACTTCCCCAGGGTCTCCCAGGTGGCTGAGGGGCCTTGCACTGGGAGCTGGATGGGAAGAGCAGCAGCCAGGATCCCAATGAGGTGAGGTGAGGGCCATACCACAGAGAGGGCCTCAAACTTTTGCCCTCCATTTCCCCCCTTCTTTTGGCAAGGCACCATTACTGAGAGAGAAGGGGACAAACATACAGCCATCTTCTATCCACTGGTACACTCCCCGGAGCGTGCGGGTGGGGCTGGGCTCATCTGAACCAGCTTCCCAGGTAAGTGCCGATGCCCTAGATGTCCCGGGCCTCGGGCTGAGGCAGGAGCTGGATCAGAATTGGGGAAGCCAATATGGGAGGATGGCGCTGCCCAAAGGCTTAGCCACATTCCTGCTGGACTCCTGCCTTTTTAATGTATCGCACTACCTTTGTATGTTACTGTTAAAAAGCATTTTGGTAATCTGGCACAGCAAAAGTTACTTCTGCTTTCAACTGCACTTACTTATCCCTTGAATGATGCCTCCTCAGTCACGATTTTGATTATAAGCACTACCAGGCAATCATGTAGGGAGGACTACTGTTTTGCTACTGTACAGGTATAAATGCTGTATGCAAAATTTTTTCTAGTTGATAAAAAAGTTTGAATCCATGTTCAAACTGTTAATCATGATTTCCATAGTGCTCCTCCTCCAATACCCCTCTATCATCCACAGAGCTAAAATGTGACCATATCCATCCAGTACTGCTGCGACTCATATTCTGCAAATATCCAGCTTAATGGCATACTTGAGCTGCTGTGTTTTGACACTGTCCTTGATGACAAGAATAAAATGCCTTTATTCATTTAGGTTTTAAAATCTATTTCATCTCTCTAAAGTTCCTTCTCTAGTAATCCTACAATTCTAAATTAAGTCTCTTCACAGTTACAGGTTTCAGAAAACCCTTACTAAATATTCCCCATAATAATTACAAAGATCCTGGTATGCTAACAGGGAACGTGAAGGGAGCGAAGCCAAGGAAAAGTGTGTAACAGAGGAGGGCCCCGGGTGGGTGGCTAGCCTGGCAGCTCAGACTCCAGACGGCTGCACACACAGGGGATGGGGTTCAGCAGCCAGCTAAGGATCCTGACTCAGGCTCCAGTGACAGAAGGGATGGCTCCAGGCACTGGGTTCCTGCAGCTCACCCACCCAGCAGACCTTAGCTGCATTCTGGCTCTGGACTTGGAGAGCAGGGGTGCAGGTGCAGGCTTCTGGGGGTGAAATGGCTGATGGAAGTGCTTTCTCCACCTTTCCAATACAGCTTACACTTTCAAAAGGCGAAAAAATAAAAATACAGAAAAAAGTCCTTGGGATGGCGTGATGCATTTAGCCCTCCATGGTCCGACTTGCTTTTCCTAGGGATACTGTTCAGTGTGCCTTTAAGCACTTTGAAATTAAATGCTAACATTTCTTTTAAAATTTGCACTTTTCTGGAAAAGAATCATCAAGATTTTCCCCAATTTTCAACAAGGTCTACTTATCAAAAATTTTAAAACCCTGTAACCTATACGAACACCTGACAATTTATCCTTCGATTCACCCTTTCTTCCACCAAACAGCTCAGGGCCTTAGGGAGTCTCTTTCTATCGGGAGAATCTCTGGGGCTCCATTTCCTTCAGAGGTAGCAACAAAATCCTTCCCACTGCCACCCCGGGAAAAAGGGGAACTCACTTCCTACAGACGGGCCTCTCTGGCTAAAACAGCTCCTGACAAATACAGAGCTTGACATGGAATCAAGGTTACTAAAGAAATGCTAAGTGGTACAGAGGAACAATGAAAATGACTTCTTAAAAGATGAAATCACACACCCCAGTGTCTGCAGGTGCACAATGGTAAACAGATGCGGAAGGACAACATGCCAGCCACACTGTTAGCCATCCCAATACTACAGGAAATGTAAATGACAACCAAGTGATCCATACCAGAGTCAAGTCATGGGATGGGTAACACCTGATTTCATCCTAAGAATTAAAAAAGGACCTCTGAGTCCCAGAACATAAAGGATTTTATTTCCTTTTATAAGAACGTGTAGGTGGGGCAAATACAAAGCTGTTACACTGAAAATCAGGGCCCTGGAAAAGCAGAGAAAGCTAGCCTGCTGCTGGTTTTGTTTTAAGCTATCTATTCCAAACCATCCAAAATGGGAGTCTAGACAGAGTTCCTAAAATAAATCCGGGCTTCCTTCTCCCATCTGGCTAGCTACTCAGACAGTATACTTCAGGGACAGGCTTAGAACTGTCCGGAAATCCTCAGATGAATACCTGCTCATCCAGGTTCTCACAAGGAACATGTCAGGGTCAAGGCAGCCAACACACAACATTTAAGCATTTAGACCAGGGATTCTCAGCCAAGTACAATCTTGTGCTCGGGTGGACACCTGAGCCCCGTATTGGTTCTCCTAACTATGGAGGCAGATCAATGTGGGCTCTTTTTGGCTTTTGGTGACTAGGGGCCAAGGTGACCGCTAAACATGTCACTACACACTGAACAGTGCACAGCTGCCTCCCAAACAAAACATACCTGCTCAAGAAATCAACAACTCAAAGGTTAAGAAACTGACTCAGATCATGATTGGAAGGCCACAACTTGTATCATTTTTTTCTATCTCAAAAATGCTTCAGGCAGGTCTGCTAAGAACCTAAGTATAAGCTGTAGAACTCTTATCACACTGTTTAAATGAAAAAGAATTGAGATTTATGAAAGTATAGCTTCTCTGACTCCAACAGGAGTCAATCATTCATTTCTTTAACGTTTAAGAAGTACCTGTTATGCCACCCGTCACAGTGTTAACCCAAAGCAATAGTACTGGAACAAACGGATAGGATGTGATTCAACGGTCGCCTGGCTCTGAGCAATGCAGTTAAAAAGAGAGATAATTGGAAATTGGACATCAGGCGTGCCTAATGCCAATCCTACTTCTACCCCTACTATCTGTTACTTCTATGAAGTCTCTCTGACAGATAATTCAAGTCAAATATTAGGTGGTATTCTGTGGGAGCAGCACTCAATTCCGATTATCAAAATCAAACCAGGAGTCTTTATAGGGGATCAGCACTGTGGTTAAGAGGGTTAAACTGCTACACAGGACACATGGATCCCATATGCGCTCCAGTTCAAGTCCCAATTGCGACCCAACTTGCTGCTGATCCACCTAAGAAAGGAAAGGAAAATGCTCCAAGTCCTTGGGTTCCTGCTAGCCGCATGGGAGATCCGGTTAAAGTTCCTGGCTCCTGGCTTCAGCTTGCCCAGCCCCAGCCGTGGTGGCCATCTGGCAGTTCAAGAGCAGGCAGAAGATTCGTCTCTTTCTAACTCTACCTTGTAAATAAATATGTTTAAAGTAATCAGAAACAGGAAACCGCTATATCGTAGTCACTGTACCTGTGATGGTTTAAAAACAGCTTTAATCAAATGAATTGCTTCTGTGTACAGCATATAAAGCCTTCAAATTCCACCTCCTCTTCTTCCTGATCTCCAGTCACCTATACAATCTTTACTGCAGCCCCAGGTCCCATAAGTGGGACAAACTGAAAACTGAGACCTTGGCAGCAACCAAAGCAGTGCCAAGTCAAAGATCACTGTAAACAAATCAAACAAACAAACAAAAAAATAGCTTAACCACTACCAACTCAATGCTAGAGAAAAAAAGTTAGGTGTGCTGTTTATGGTTATGGACCAGAGACCAGATCTGTTTGAGTTCTGCTTCTACTCCATGCGTCAGGTACAAAAGTCACCAACACTCCATCTCCTCATATGCAAAAGTGACGGGATAAAGAAGCCTAAATATTCCTTCCAATTTAAACATTCAGAGTAGAAAAACCTTGGGCGTCAAAGCCCCGCCCTCAATGGTTCTGCAATATAGAATGAAATAAACACCTGTAGAAACATGATGTGTGAAATCGTAGGTCTGCAGCTTTGAAAGGATCTTTACAGTCCAGTGACTCTTTGAAACCACAGTGACAGATCACAGAAGCATTCCTGCGTCGCCATCACACCTGCTAGCCATGTGCTCAGAGTGTGGATCTCCAAAACTACTCAGCCGCTAACCAACACCTGCGGTGGATTCTACCTATCACCCGGTGTCAGGGACTAACTGCCAATGTTTCTAATAAACACGGAAACACCAACAGTAGCATGACTGCATGATTTAGTGCATGGGTGGGAAATGGCTAGCCCATCAGGGACCCAAGATCTGCAAACTCATTTGCTCTCTCAAGGAGGCACTTGAAATTCAACAAATCAAAAGCAAGCTAAATGTTCATGTTGATAATGCTGTGTGGCCCAGGAAGGATGGGCCCTTGCTTATGACAAGGGCTGCTTTCACAATTCTACCGTCGCAGACATTAGAGATCATTTCCAATCTTGTGAGTTTTTACAAAATCAGGACATTTATTTAGCTAAAGTTCTTAAGAATTGGCTGTGCTTCTAAGTGAGCCTTTCAAGCTTTTACCAGAGAGAGAAAACACTAGCTTATTTGAACAAGATTTTTTTCCCTAAAAACTAAAGAAAGTGAAATTTCTGTCTCTGCTTGTGTTTAATATGCTGGAAATTCACTGCACACCAAGAATCTGAGAGCCACCACCTCTTGGCCTGAGCTGTGACAGTGAACAGCCTAAGCAGGCCCACTGCCCACGACACCACCAAAGCAAAGCAAGCAAAGTTAAGGACAGGTAACTTCCCGGGGGGCACTAGCAGCAGCACAGTGATCATCACAGAAAACGCAGCGTGACAAGGGCAGGCATTTGGTAAGGCACAGCCTGGGATGTCTACATCACACCCTGGAGACCCCCAGTCTCCCATCCTACTGCAGTTCCAGCTTCCTGCCGCGGTACACGCTGGAGACAGCAGAGGACAGCTCAAGGGCCTGGGTTCCTACAGTCCAGGGCAGGCCACCAGGGCTGAGTTCTCAGCTCCTACCCTCGGCCTGACCCAACCCTGGCTGCTGTGGGCTCCGGGGAAGTGAGCCATAGGAGAGATTTCTGTTTGTATCTCTCCCTCTGGCTTTCAAATTAAAGGAAAAAACCAAGCTATCTCTTAAAGAGAAAATGTACCACAACTATTAACAGTGGTAAGCAACATCTCCCTTGCCTTCCAAGCAAGGAGTGAAATCTGCATTAAAAAAATTTTTTTTGTTTTACTTATTTATTTGAAAGGCAGAACTTTATATCCACAGGTTCACTCTGCACATGGCCACGAATGCCAGGGCTGGGACAAGAGCCAAGAGTTCCTTCCACGTCTCCCTCATCAGCGACTCGGGCCATCCTCCACTGCTGTCCCAGGTGCATGAACAGGGAAGTGGGACAGAAATGGAGCAGGCGGGACTTGTACAGGATCCCAAGGCTATATGGACAGCAGCTTAACCTGAGCCACAGCACTGGTCCTACTGTTCCCTAAACTCATTTTGCACAGAAAATCAAGCAAGTTTTCTATATTCACTCAATGAAGTTAATCAGAAAAAGGATGGTGTCATCCGGCCCACAGGCCCATGAAATCATTTGGTCTGGTCCTGCCAAGGCAACCAAAAGCGGGAGTGAAGATTCAATACTTTTTCAGCAAGTTAATTTTTACGTTGTTAATTTTCTATGGCCCCTGAGTGATGTTATAAATATCCAAAGTGACCTTGGCAGGAAAAAAGGTTCTTCACCCCTACCCTGGAAACTAACTAAAGATGCGTTTAGTTTCACAGGGTGCTGGTTGGCGTTTTACCAATAAATCCTCTACTTTCTAGAATAGGTGTTTAATCCCCCCTTCCACATCCTCAGAAAAACGACCACAAGGCCATTTACTGAATACACGAACGCCGACCTGGAAATAAACTGAAAGCAGTGATGACAGGATGACACTCCCGAGCATAAAGGAATGAAGCAGAAACCTAACACTGCTGACGTGTCTGCTGGATCTGTAAAGACGAGTGAGGACCACACAATGCCCTGTGAAGAAGGCAGAACAAGCACCCCACTTGCTCATAAACCAACAGGAAAAGTGACACCAAGCTTACTTCCAAACTTGCCACAGCACAACTGCACCTTTCCAACGTCACGAAATCAGGCCTTTTTGTTCACCCACTAGACCAGGCATACATTCTGAGGCTGACCTGGAAAACCTCTCAACTTTGACTGTTTCCTATGTGTCAAAAAATCAAAACAGGCTCACTCAGGCATTTCCGTAGCACATCGCCCAAGCCTGTACTCAGAGCAGCTCTAGTTGAAGCAGCAGCTCCTAGCAAACCCCACCGGGCTTCCTTCAACCCCGGGGGTCTGCACAGCCCTGCGGGCTGCCCAGATGAAGGTCACCTCACCATTACCTGAGTCATTTGCCCCTAGTGGCACTGTGGCACTTCACTTTATTGATGCCTTCCACAAACCTCGCGATTTTCAAAACTACGGTTTTCGTGGGTTACAACAGGACGTTATTACTCGGGTGCTCAAGCTTGACATTCCCATTCAGTGAGGGCACCTCAACTGGCATCTTTAATCAGCCACCCCGGGGATGAAGGTGAAGCAGGTGGTAGGAGAGTCACACTTTGGGGTGCCTGTGCATAACAAGTTCCCCAAACCAAGGCCGGTGAGGGTGGGTCGGGGCCGCTGCGGGACCTCGGGGGCGGCCGGGGAGCACCGGGCTCTGCACCTCGGCCCCCCACCAGGCACCCTGAGGTGACCAGGCACCCACGCGGGTGCCACAGCTTCCTACTTGTGCGAGATGTGAGAGGCTGGGCACAGAACTTGAACCTTCAAGTCCGGGGGTCTCCCAGCAGTTCCTTAGGGATCGCTCAGGCCACGGTGGGACAGGATGACCCAAAGCGAAACTAACAGAGTAGCTCGCCGGCACTTCCTGGGTCGCTCAGTCACGTCCCGGCTCTCCCCCGCCGCCCCGGGCCGGACGACCCAGCGAGGGAGCGCCCAGCGGGCCAGCTGCCTCCTCCCAACGACCCCTGCCCGGCTCGGCCCAGCCCCGTCCAGCCCGGCCCTGCCCTCGGCGGCCACTCACGGGTAGGCATGGTGACCCCGAGCCTCGCTTGCCGTCCCCGCTCGGAGGCTCAGCGGGGCCGCGCAGACGGCACCATGACGGCCAGCGCCGGGCGCGGAGGCGCCGACCAGCAGAAGGACGAGAAGGTGAAGGAAGGGAGCGAAGCGACGCGGAAGCGGCGGCTCCCGCAGCCCAGCCAGCGACCGGGCGCCCGCCACGGCCCCGCTCCGCGTCGGACGACGCGCTGGGCGTGTCTACGCCCGTGACGTCAGCACGCCGCTGCCGCCCGGCTCCGCCCCCAGCCCCGGGCACGCCCGCAGCGCCGCGGGTGCCTGAGGCGGCGTGGCGTGAGGCGAGGTGGCGAGAGGCGAGCTGGTCGGCTGGGTTCCTGTAGCTTTCCAGTCTCTTTTTCCTTAATCCGTCGGTGAGTGTGAGCGCGAAGGCCATTGAGACGGAGGCTGTGAAGTCCTGCGGGGAAGTGCTTGGCGGCGGTGGCCGTGCCCGCACCTCCAGCTCTCCCCGGTGTGTGCCGGTGACGGGGCCGACGGCGCCCGTCTGACTGAACGGATGTGTCTCCACAGCTGGAGGACTGTGTAAAACACGGTTGGCAGCGGGAGGGAGGACACCCTGTACCCGCAGAATTGTAAAACGGAACATGAGAGTTTAAAAAGAACGGAGGAAAGGGAAGCGTCTCAGCTGAGCGGCCCAAGAGCTGGCAGGCTGTTTCTCGAAATACAGGTTCCTAGGTTCTGCATCACACTGCCCGAGCTTCAATGCGTTACTGCATCACCTTCTATAAAGTCCTGCTCCCAATTTTCTCCCCGAACATTCACAACGTCTTGATTCTCTTTAGTATTTGCCCTGTGGAATTCTAACGAAAACTCTCATAACTGCTTGTATTTTCCCCCTAGACTGCGTAATTCGCAGACAAGTGGCAGAAACCATGTTGTATTCACAGTCACATACCTTTGCCTGGCCCGGGGGACGGGGCTGCACCGCAGCAGCTCGGTGTGCCTACTGGAACAGGCACGCTCCACCTAGCAGACGCAGCTGAGCATTGGAAGTACTCGTGCCCTGTGGCCTAGCGGAAAACATCACGCTGTGGTCTGCCACACTGGCCTACCTTGTAAGCCGTGGGACTGTCAGTTCCAGTGTGTGCTGCTCCACTTCCCATCCAGCTCCCTGCTAATGTGCCTGGGAAAGCAGTGGAGCATGGCCCAGGTGTGTGGGTCCCGTTCCCCAAGTGGGAGACCCAGGTGCGATTCCAGGCTTCCTTTATGCCATTTGGAGAGTGAACCAACCAATGGAATATTCCTCCCTCTCCTTGCAACTTTGCCTTTAAAATAAATATTCTTCTTTAATTCACACACACAAAAATGCCTCTACCAAACATAAACAGACTTTTTTCCTTGCCAGTACAGTATGACTATTTAGAGAGCATCTGAATTGAATTACTTGTTATAAGTAATATGAAGATCATTTAAACAGATATGTGGGAGGAAGTACGTAGATTACACACACTTCCTTTTCACGTAGGGGACTGGAACATCTGTGGATTTGTGTATCCTTGGGGCGCCTCCACTCAACCCCTGGAGATGCCGGGAGACGCCTGAATGTATTCAAGACTATGAAAGTTAACCAGGTAAAAGGAGTTAATGAAGAAGTGTACAGTCAAAGTTATAATTTGTCCTGTAACAAGCCATCCTATGTTTTTTTATCAGGAGAGTAGCATTCAGTTACTGGGGGCAGAAGCAGCCAGCTGGGGGCCTCCCTACCCATGCTCAAGGAATGCTGAGCCTCACTTCAGGAAAAGAATCCTTGAGTTGCTGGCTTACGGCAACAGAGAGGCATCTGTTAGTTATGTAACTCCAAGGTTGGAATGAGAAAAACACTGCTGCTGTGAGAGTGACAGACAAGTTGGGAAGCAGCATTGTTTGCTGGGTTTGGGGAGGGGGTGTGGGAAGGATGTGATCTGAGCTGGGGTGAGAGCCAAGGGAGACATCTTAGTGACTAGATCTGAAGGCTGGTGGCTTGGGCAGACTGCCTGAAGGTGGGTGGAGCAATCTCCTGGTGGGAGACTTGGAATCTTGGACCACAGAGATAGACACTGCAGCCTAGTGTAGGCTAGTGCCTTGTGAGGAAGGATATGGAGCTGGCAAAGGTGCTCTTAGAGAGAGAGAGAAATCAGAGCCGGCGATGCCCCAGGAATCTAGGAAAAATGCAATCCCAAAGGCAGCTATTTCTGCTTGCATGAGTCAACAAGATGCAGAGGTGTGAGACGGTCTGGTCCATGTTCTGGTGTGCTTTGTTTTTTCATTCCCTTGGTCTTTAGGTTTTGTACTGTTGTCAAAAACACAATCACCAATTGAATGTTCTGAGGAAGGACTGGTGAAAGTCAGCCACAATGGTGTCATAATAACTGTCAGGCCTGCTTGCTGCACACAGGTTCTGAGGAGCACATTCACTACTTAAGTCCCATGTTCCTATCAAACCCTCCCATCCGAGTTGCACCTGTGCCGCACTCCGTTTCTGGCACTTTTTCTAAGACCCTCTCTTCTCTCCCCTCTTGCAAGCATCTTTTTCCTATCTATCCCCTCTGCACTGCTGCTTCTGTCTTAAAACCCAACTCAAACTGCTAGGAGTTGGCATGGGTCCATCACCATCCCCTGTGCTATCCATGCCCTTCATGTACAGGCCGCGGCCTTTGTATGAACATGGTGTGGTAGTGAACAACCAGATGGCTCTTCTACAACGTGTGCAGAGCCTTTTGTTTGGCATGTGTGTCGTTTCAGTATTAAAGCTTAGTGCTTGAGATCTTGTTGTCAGTGTGCCAAGCAGGTAGAGTGTGCTCTCTAACATGCAAATCAGATAATAGCTCTCACCTGCTTAGCATTGTCAGTGCCTCAACCAGGCGATCAGTTATCAGACGCCTTAGCTTAACAGGAGCACAAGGAGCCTTCCAAAATCTAGTTCTGAGGCCTTTCCAGTTCCCCTGCCCTATACTCCAGGTTCCACTTTTCTCCAGCCTGTAATCATCTATCACCATTCCAGAGGGCATCATATGGTGGAACTCCTGGGCACCTCTGCTGATGCCGTTTTCCCCGCCAAGTAGCCTTCCTTGTACCCCTTAGAACCTTTATTGCTCCATTCAAGCTTCTTATGAGACATGGGCTAGGAACTAGTGATCAAGTTCCTGCTCATATTCCCTGGAATGTCTCACCAGAATCCAGTGGACACATAGACAAGGAGATTGGTGAGCAAGGAGCCAAAGCATGGCTCCTGCTAGTGGGGAATTGGAGACCACGCAGGTGTATATCATTTGTCAAATATGTGAATCTATAATACTTGGTGTGCATGTAAGCAGCATAGTTTAGTCTTAAAGATATAGAGTTGAGTGAAATACTAAGAAATTGGTACTTGTGTAAAATGACAATACACATATGAAACATGGGTTCTTACAGTGTGGAGAGTAAATACCAAGTGGAGAGTAAAGGAGTCCGAAAAAGTAAGTCAAGGAGGAGAGTAACAATTGAAGTGCATTATGCAGATGGTAATAATGTGCAAATAATGACAAATATGATTGCTGTGCCTGATCTTAAAAAAAAAGTCCAACTATTGTCAAGTATTATTAACTTCAAAAACACTTTCCTAGACCACTGAGTTGATTTTACATTTTTTTTTGTATATTTGTTCATTTTGTTTTGTGTTCTGAGGTCGTAGAATTGCTTTTATTGTATCTCTGAAAGGTTCTATTGTCTTCCTCAAAGCACAGCAGGTAGCAGACACTCCCAGAAGTAACTGGAGAAGGTTCTAGGGAGAGCTGCTAAGATCCTGTGCAAGTGGGGTAAGAAAGGCATGTCATTTGAGCATTAACATACTCTTATTTATGTCGACCAACTGGTCAGTTCTGGTACATTTGCTCCTTAATGAGCTGTGTATTAGCCAGTATTATTACCAGTGTATTGAATTTATAACTCTTCAAAAAACTAATCTGAAGTTCGAATCAAGAAAAAAATTCACTAGCACTTAAATAGAATACTTTCTTTTTATGTTTAATGGCACATTTTTAGAACATATGCCATTAAAATAGGAATTTTGTGTGCCTTAGTGTTTTATTTCTTCTCCCAAATAATTAAAAGGTCAAAATAATATTAGAAAGCTCTTTGTCTGCATGATCTTAAGCATTAGCTTTTGGTCCAAGTTGTCTGGAATAGCTCTACAATCCAGTGTAGTTCAATATTTGCTCCAATTTCTAAATTGTGCACTGAGATCGTTCACTTTTAATTAGAAAACATTTTAGTGCTTCTAAAGTAATTGCCAGCAAATTTAGAATTTATAGGAAATCACTGTAAGGATATTTACTTCTCCAAAACTCATTCCCAAAGATATCAATGAAGCAATTTAAAGCTCATTGCAGTTTTCTTCCTCACCGACTATTTACACCAGTGATTAGCCCTTTAATTCCATTTGTTTTATTTCACTACACTTCATTCCTGCCAATGCTTAGCTGTTTCACAGGGCTACCTGGGTCTCATGAGGCACAAAAATCACTAATTTGAGACTTTAAAAACCCGAGCTTGAATCTTTCTTTCCTTTGTACCTGGTCTTTTTACAATTCTTGACCTTTCTGGATTTACTATTTCTTAATGTAAAATAAGCAAATACTGTATTGTCTTGCAATATTCTGTGGATCTACTTGAAGCAGTGGTTCACAGTCTGGTTGAAACTTAGACTTGTAAAGGAGAACTTTACAGTATATATATTGTTTTACTAGCATAGCTTTCATATTTATGGGGTATAATTTGATGTTTCTATGTTTGTTTACATGGTGTAGTGATCAAATCCGGGTACTTGGCATATCATTTGTACCTAGCATTTATTTGTGGTAAAAGCATTCAAAACTATTTTCACTTTCTTGAAATATACATTTGTATATGAAGTATACAGCAACTCCAGTTATTCTTCTGTGTGGTAAAACAGAAGAACTTACTCCTGTATCTGTTTGTAGCTGTACATGATGACTTGTGTTTTCCCATCTTCTCCCCCCTGCCCCTGTCCCTGGAAGCTACTGTGTTCTATTCTCTACATAAGTGAGATCAATGCTTTCAGATTCCACATGTAAGAGGAATAGTATGTGGTATCTATGTTCTGTGTCCGGTTTATTCTGCATAATTTAATGTCTCCCAGATCGATCTTTGTTAGTGCAAGTGTTCACTATTCCGTTGTGTGTGCATCTAGCACATTTCCTTTATCCATTCACTTCTTGTTGTATATGTAAGATTGATTGTAAACTTTGGCTTATTGTGAGTAGTGCTGCAGTAAACACAGAGGGCAGATGTCTCTTCCACTTATTTCCTCTAGCTGTGTGCTCAGTAGTGAGATGGCTGAGGTGTATGGAATTCTGTTTTAGTTTTTGAGAGCCTTTTATACTCTTTTCACAATGGGTGTACCACATTACATTTGTACCAATTGTGTGAAAAGAGTTACCGATTCTTCACAGCCTTGCAGCATTTACTGTTTCTTACTGATGATAGAAATTCTATGTGGAGTAAGATGAAATCTGATTTTGATTTTGATTTTCACTTCCCTGGTGATCAGTAATATTAGCATATTTTTAGATACCTGTTGGATATTCCTATGTCTGTTTTTAGAAATATGTGTTCAAATCTTTTTGCCATTCTTTTTTTTTTTTTTGCTGTTAATCTACTTGAGTTACTTATATCTGGATATTAACTCTGATCTATAATGTATACATTGAGTGAAAATCACACAGCTGGAGGCATTTCACTGTCTGATTTAAAAATCTACAAAGGAATAATAGCCAAGATAATAACATGTTATTGGCATGAAAGCAGAAACATAGACCAATGGAACATAATGGAGGATCCAGAAAAAGATTCTTGTGTGTATAGCTTACTGATACAGCAGCAATTCCAAGAATACACATTAGGGAAAGAATGGTCCCTTTGATAAGTGGTACTAGGAAAACCTGGTGTCAGCGTTGAGGAAGTGAACCTTATGCTCAAGGCTTGGTGTAGTTGACATACATCATGGCCTCGGCTTTGTCTACTTTACAATTATTTGAAAGTTTCTAATGTGCAGCCAAAATTAAACTGTGCCTTCTCTAGGATGCTCTGAAGAAGGCTGAAGCTCCAGTGCAGAGTCTTGGGTACCCTAGTAACCTGTTTTTGTTGCCAGTTAACCTACTACAATTTGAGGTCAGAATTCTGGAGCAGTTTTCTCACTCATGTGCTATGTAAAGCAGTTGAGACACTCACAATAACAAACAAAAAGTATAAGCCTGTAACCCAGAAGGGGATTAGCCAGCACTTGTGCCAACCAGGACATTGTGCAAAGCTCACTCCTGAACATCCCACAAGCCAAATGTCCCAGTAGTCTGCTTTGTAAAGAGAATTACAAATGGATAGGGAGCAAAATCCTGAGATAACATGATTACTAGTTCTTGATTAAATAGACAAAGCAGCTGGAAACCCTTCCTTAGAAACACTGTGGTTTTAAATAATTAGAGGAAAGCATTATCTTAAAAAAACAAAAAAAAACAAAAAAACCCCAAATGATTAGCTAGATTTGGCATTCAATACAGTATTTCCTGAAGATGCTAAATGAGAGGCAAAATGCTTTTTTTTTTTTTTAATGATGTTCTAGGTAGTGAGATAGTTTAAAGGACTGGTATGACAACCATATTGGTTGTACCTACTGCCCTGGAATATACAAGGTGCTTAGTAAATATCTGAGGAAGTATGGGAGCATAGTAAACATGAAGGAGGGGAGATAAAAAGCTTACAAGTAAAGGTTTAGCGGATCTGGGTGATGTTTTCAATTTTTCTACTCAAGACTGTGTATATGCTTTTTTCTCATTTGATTTAAAAAATATTAAATTATTATTTGATGATTCACTTCCATAGGCTCTGGGATTTCTCTTTCCCCATTCCCAAATCCCCACCCACTCCCTACTGATTCCCTCCATATTATTGTAGTAATATAGTCCTTCACATACAGTGTTGAGTCTGTCATTCTGTTGTTTAAGTGTATCCTGACATCGTCAGCATGGACAGTGGCAGAGTCATGCATCCTATTGCCAAGATATATCTAACAGTTTCATTGGGAATCCTATCTTTGATTTGGAAATAGAGATGTATACTGCATTGTATCTTCACATCTGTATAGGATAGTCCCTATTACACAGTTACTATACATCCCGTTAAAATAAAAACCCTGAAACAAAAGCAATAACAGGAAGAAAAACAGGAAATTTATGACACCATGGAATTAAATAAGATGCTACTGAATGATCAATGTGTCATTGAAGAAATTAAAAACTAAATAAAAAAACCTGCTTGAAGTAAATGTTGTGACCTATGAGTCAGTAAGGGAATTTATAATTAAAAAAAGCTTTTTTGAAGGAATGAAAATGATAACAGAACCCGATATATAGCACAACCAGTATGCAAAGGTCTATTGATCTTATATTTGCATGGAGTTTTCCTTATATTAGAGAGAACATATGATATTTGTCCTTTTGGGATTGACTTATTTCACTGAGCATAATGGTCTCTACTTGGGGCCATTTGGTGACAAATGGCAGAATTTCATTCTTTTTAATGGCTGAGTAGTGTTCCATGGAGTAGAAGTACCACTGTTTCTCTAATCCAGTCCTCTTTGCATGGGCATGTGGGTTATTTCTATGTCTTTGCAATTGTAGATTGTGCTGCTGTAACTATAGGACTGCAGATCTTTTTCTCATATGCAGATTTCATTTCCTTTGGATATATTCCAAGAAGTGAGCTAGTTGGATCATACTGTAGATCCATTTTCAGTTCTAACATTATCCTTCTGACTTCCCTAGTAGCTGTACTAGCCTACACTCCCACCAACAGTGAAGGAGGGTGCCTTTCTCCCATATCCATGCCAGCAGGTGTTGTTAGTAGAGTTCTGAAGCAGACCAATATCACTGGCGTTAGTTGGAACCTCAGTGTAATTTTTTATTGTATCTCCCTGATAACTAGAGAGCCTCAACATCTTTTCATATGTCAGTTAGCCATTCACATTTGTTCTTTTGAAAAATGTTCGTTTCCTTCACCCATTTCTTTTTTTATTTTGAATTTTATGGTAAAATTCTATAGGGTCTGGCATTCCCCCCAAAAAAATTCCCACCCCCTGACTTATTTTTCTCTTATTATTCCAATAGTATAGTCCTTAATAAGGAGTCATGATTCCAGCAGTCTGTTACTTAAGTGTGCCCAGACACTGCTGGTACAGACAATGTCATAGGGTCCAGCATCTTGTTGTCTAAATGTGTTCACCAGTTTCACTGGGAGTCCCTCTGTAATCTGAAAGTAGGGATGCATATTGCAGTGTATCTTCACATCTGGATATGGTAGTCTCTACTACGCCGTCACTACACAGTCCCTTCAATGAGAAGCCGTGAAACAGTCAACAACAGGTATGGAGTTAAAACAAGCAATCAATCAAACAGAAAATTATTTCATCATGGAGTTGAAGTGGTACACCACTGAGTAACCAACGCATGAGTGACAAAAAGAAAGCACAAAGACCTCTTGGGCAAAATGATGCCACCTTGTGATCCATGAGCCAACAATGAATTCAGCAAGAAAAAATAAACCATTTGGAAGAAATGAAAATCAAATTAAAAAAACATTAAAACACATGGGATGCAGCAAAAACAGTATGGAAAGTGTTATTGAACTTAAAATTTCCATGATGGCTTTCTTATATTAAAGAGAGCATGTGATATTTGTCCTTTTGGGATTGACTTATTTCACTGAGCGTAATGGTCTCTAGTTGGGACCATCTAGGTGCAAATGGTATAATTTAATTCTTCTTACTGGTTGAGTAATATTCCATGGAGTAGATGTACCACAGTTTCTTTAACCACTCCTCTTTGGATGCACATCTGGATTGTTTCCATGTCTTTGCTATTATAGATTGTGCTGCTGCAAATATAGGATTACAGATCCCCTTCTTATATGCAGATTTTATTTCTTTTGGGTATATTCCTAGGATTGGAATATGGCCATTCTCTAAACACTCTCCATACTGATTTCCATAGTCCTTCATTCATTTTTTATAGGATTGTTTGTTTTGCAGCCATTCAGCTTCTGCATCTTTGTAAATTCTAAATATTATTCCCCTATCACTTGTGTGTCCCGTCCAGCAGAACAGTCAACAGGGGTCGCAACCAACCTAGGAGAGAATGAAGGGGACAAGAGACACGAAGAATGGACAGCAAGACAGGATGTCTGATCAAGCTGTCAGTTTATTGATTTTAATTGAGGGTTTTTATATTCTTCAGTAACTAAGGCTCAGGGAGGAAAGGAGAAACTGGGATGCAAGCCATGGTCTCAAGACCGATTGTTCTTGAGCAGCCACCATATCAACAATAGTAACCAGCATATCAACAATAGCATAGGTAATCGGTAACAGGATGTCGGCAGGTACAGCATAAATCACATTCTGAAACAGTTGCTAGAAACAACTGCGTGTGATTAGTTTCATAAATTCTTTCCCAAGCATCTCGCCAGCCGGGGGTTTTCCACTGGCCCATAGTTCTATATTCAAAATGGCTTCAGTGTGGCTACAGTACACGGCTCCTGACAGTCGTGTAGTATGCGGAAATTTTCTCCCATTCTGTTGGTTGCTTCTCATTGTTGACAAGAAGCTTTATAACAAGTTTTAAAATTCTTTATCCGCCATTTTCTCTATGTATTCTTCAGTTAACTCTGAGGGTGGCAGAGGCTTTTGCTCCTTTGCAGGGGAGGCATTAGTAAAATTCACTGAGCCTCTGTTTCTTCTTTTGCTCCTGATCCTTGTACTTCTGGCTGGCAGCTTCTCTTCCTTAGGGTAGCTTTCCAAGCTGTGTCACCACAGGTCTACAGATCAGTTTTACTGATTTCATTTCATATCCAGCTCTTTGTTTGCTGTTATTTGTGCCAACCTGTCCACCGAGTCTCATTCTCAGGCTCTTGTGCTAAACTTTTATCATGGTCTCCGTAACCTCAGCTCCTGGCTCTCCCTCTCCACCCCCAGTGGTATTGTGCTGCAGCCACCCTGTTGCCTGCACAGACTTTCTCCCACTTCTGTTTTGGGCATTGCCGAGGATTAGGGAGACGTCATCTGTCCTAAATTACTGGTTTTTCAGCAGTGCTGGTCTTGCTGGATGTGCTGGCTGTTAGGTTTAAGGGCCCCAGCCGGCTCTGTTTTATATGGAACCTGTCAGATGCTAAGTCAGTACTGTTTTCCCTGTGTTACCATTGCAATATACTGATTGCATTGATCCAGAGTTCGCTCCTTTACTTAGTGCTTATATAGCTCACTGTTGTTCCTCTGGTCACATAACTTTGGCTTCAATACACAAAATGGCACTTGATAGCATTGGTGGGGTTCTGGATCAGTTGGCCACCAGGTCTGTGGGCCACTGGGACTTATTTTGGGTGGAATCTATAGAATGCAAAGTTGGTAATGTTTTCCCTGTGTGACCAATGCACTGGGCTGACCATGAGTTCACTCCCTGCTTAGTGCATGCACGTCTCACTGGTGTACCTCCAGTCCTGCAGCCTTCTCCCCTACCCCCTATACAAAATGGTGTCTGACATGACACTGGTGGGGCCCTAGACTGTGAAATCCACCTTGTTCCTGCATCGCCTGCCTGGGGTGTTCTGCTCTGTCTGTCCATGATCACATCAGACAAATCAGTAGGACAGACAGTTCTTTGCCTGCATTAACCTTCTACGCTCTCAGTGAACTCCTTCTTCCCACCTGGCTGCCAGTGGAGCTCTGGCCACTGGATGAGCTGTGATTGCCGGTTGCTGACTGCCACATTATCTGGTCACTACAGCACTGCTCTGTTGTTTCTGCCACTTCACCGTGTCTCTGAGTCTCCAGGTGTCCTCCTGCCATCAGCCTTGTACTCTTGTGTCTCCTGGAGTCTGCCCTCTGCTCTATCCCAGCTAATCATTCTTCGTTGTTTAAACTTGTCCTCACCCTGTATGGCATTCTTGCCAGAACTGTGTGCGCATGCTTTTAACAAAAACGTATGTGTTTATGTAAAGGCAAAGTAGCAGTATTGCATGTGTATGTTTGTGTGTGAATGTGTGCATGTGTTTGTGAGAGAGAAGAAGAGATGAAACTTACATCCACTTGATTTACTTCCCAATCACCTACAATAGCTGGGTTAGGCCCGGATAAAACTGGGAAGTCATAGCTCCATTTGGACCTCTTATGAGGAAGTCAGGGGTGTAAGAACATGGGGGCCATCATTTTCCACTTTCTCAGGCACTGTAACAGAGGGAGCTGGATCAGCACTTGAACCAGCACTTTGAGATGGGATGCAAGAGTCACAAGTGGCAGGTTAACCCATTCTCTCATAACACTGGCTCCTGAATATATACTCTTACAGTTGATTTGGGGTTATTCCCCAAAGCAGTAAATTTTTCTCTGCTCTGAATCTGGCCAGACTTGCTTGTTTTGGCCAATAGGAGAGTGGCAAGCATTATGTGAGCAGAGACAGGAATGTGAAGAAGCCTGGTGCCCCAGGTAAAGTCTCCATTATCCAGACCATCACTACTGAGGCCAGGATATGCCCATCCCTGCAGAGCACCTGACTGACAGAAGGCAGCTCACTCAAGACCAGCACAGGCACTGCCTTACTGAGATTAGTCTAAATTGTCTCCCTACAGGAGAAGATTTAATTCAGCAGTTGAGATTTTAAGATACTAAAAGTACTTAGTGATGCATCCCCTAATCATTATTACTAATGATCACTGTAGCTAGCTAGAGAAACACTCCTATATAAAAACTACAAGAAGAGCTATAATTTGTCAAAATTTTAATGTGTGCCAGTGCCATGCTAAGTGCTTTCCACACAGTTTCTGACATAAAGATCACAACAACCATGAGCCAATCAGGATGAGCATCCCCTTTGTTTTTGTATGAGGAACCTGAAGCTTAGACGGGTAAAATAGAGGAGGGTTGAAAAGTCAGAACAGTGGTAATGGCCTTGATATTTGAATTCAGAGCTGTCTACCTCACAACCAAACCTCTTAGCCACAGTTTCCAAAGTCAACTGAAGGGCAAGCTGAGGGTGCAAAAGGACCTTTGGGCTACATGGATTTAGAGGCAATTACTGTATCCTGCCAATTTGTCTTACAAAAACAAATGTCAGGTTCCCCAGAGGAAGAGTCATGCTTTCCATCTGTTTCCCATTCCTTAGAGCATGCCAGTAGATTTTCTATTCATTCTCCTTGGATAGGCTAGAAACTGAATCACAATCACGATGCAGTTGTCTTTCTCTAAAAAATGACTATTGACTGCTAATATTGATGCTCATGTTTCCCAAAAAAAGATATCTCTTATGTGAGATATATAATATGGAATATTTGCAAAATTTCTCTGAGAAATGGTTGCCTATAAATTATGCCATCATGGCATTTAATGTAGCTAGTAAGTGAGAGTAAAATCTGCCTGAAATAAAGAAATAGAGTTATGGTTATATATTATCATTGCTAATCACATTTACCTTGAGTTTTTATGGTAGGGTGAGGAGCAGTAATTAAAAATTATGGATACGTGCTTTAAAATTTTTTAATGTTTACATAGTTGATCAGGGTGGGAATGGTCGAGGATTAGGGGAAAGTGGATGAGTACCTGGAATGGGGAATGGCCACCAAAATGTCATCCCAGGATCACTTATGTGCAGCATGATTCGAGGGTTCTGCTCATGTGGTTTCAGTAGGTCTGAAATGCTGTCAGTCTCACTGATCCAAGGATGAGAAAATACTTCCAAAGCCCAGTGGCTAACATAGTCGAACTTAGAGCCTCCATTCACTGAGATATTTGCTGTCAACACTTGGCTGGGGTAATTGGCCAATTTGTTCTGTTCTCCCTCTCCTATGGTACCACATGTCCCCTGCAGGATCCAGTGGACTGCCATATCCTTCACGTGCATCTGGCTATGCAATACACAGCTACTGAGGAGGCCCAGTTCTGACACATACTCCACAAATCCTACCATTCTCCCCATGATTACAGTTCTGAGTGCAGCTTTTCAGTTTAGGGGAATCTCCAAAGAGACTTCATCTGAAATGATCCTAAACCTAACTCTTATGTGTGTTTGCCAGTATGAGTGAGATCTGGCTTAGTCCGTCACCCACATCAACCTATGCACACACTGGTAGTTGCAATTACTGGGTCGGTTCTATCTCTAGCCTCATCTCTTACCTAAACCAATGGATGCTGTGGCCCAGCCCAACCCAACCTACTATACACTCAGGCCTCAAGTGTACTAGGAGGAGCTGTAGCCTAGTCAGAGTGACCCCCAGTGATCCCCAGTAACCCCCAGCATGCCTGTCCTCAGCCCTGGTTCCTGTGCCTGACAGCATGTGCAGCAGACTGGTCCTGTCTGTCTTACATCCCATTAAGCTATCATATATGTCAATGGATATTTGAGACCTAGTTCAACTGATTGACCCCACTATTCAGCGCACACTGATGCCAGCGTGTACTACAGCCTACCTAACCAGGCCTGCCCCCAACCTTGGTTCACATGCTCACCTGTGAGAGTTGCAACCCATCAGAGAGGTGTCTACAGTTTCCCTGATGGGTCCATTCCAAGTCCTGGATCTTATACTCTGTAGGTGGTTCTGCAGCCAGCTTGATGGGATGTGCCCCAGTCCAAGCACTTTCCAGCCTATTCTTAGGCCAAGCCCAACTAGTCTGTACTTGCTCTGGCTCATGTGTTCACCAGTGGATACAGTCAGTTAGCCCAGCCTGGTTCTCATCCTGACCAGCAAACATGGAGGCTAATAGGTATTGTAGCCATGCCCAGTCTGGTCTGTCCACAGTTCCAGTTCTCATGCTTGCCAGTAGCAGAAGTGGCCCAGCAGGGTGCTGGTGGATGCAGTAGCCCAGTCTGGCATGTCCCGCTTTATATCTGCATTTAACAGCAGGTGCTGAACCTGGCCCAGGCTGGTTTGCCCCCATCCCAGCTCATGCCGATGCCTTCTACAGGCTAGCCCAGCACAGACAGCACCCAGTCCCGCCCTAATGTGACCTGGCTGGTGTTGTGCATGACTCAGCTGTCCTGTACCCTGTTCTGGCTCTTAAATCTACCAGTGGTTGCTATGAACTGGTCTAGCTTGGTTCATACCCAGACCTGACCCACGCTTATACCTGATGTTACCATAACCTGGTCTGGCCTGGGCTGCTCCTAGCCTTGCTTCTTGTGCTCATTTGCAGGAACTGTGTCCTGCCACAGTCTCAACTCTCACTGGGTTCTACAGCCTAGCCCTGCTCAGTCTACTCCCTACCTGGTAGGTGTAATAGATGGGCAAACTGGTAGGTGTGATAAATGGGCCTGGCATGACCCACACTAGCATACTTCCTGCACATGACCTGGCCCATCCTAGCTCCCCCTGCCTCCAGAACCAACCTGCATACTTGCTGATGGTTGGACCTACCTTGCCCAGACTAAACAACACCCAGTCCTGAATCATATGCTTACCAACAGGAGCTACTGCCCACCCGGGGACTTTCCCAAGTTCTTCCACTAGGGCTCACTCCCAGACCCAGATCTCACACATGCTAGCAGGTGCTAGGCTTGCCTCACCAGCCCTCTTAGTATGAGCTGGTGGATGTGGCAGCCTAGCTCATCGCTTACCATGTTCTTGGGTGTGCCTGTGGTTGATGCAGTCTGGATCTACCTGGCCTGTTTCCAACCCCAGTACTCATGAATGTCAGAAGCTTCCATGATCAGGCCTAGCTCAGCCTGTTACTCTCCCCAGCTATTAAGCACAACAGTAGAAATTGCAGTTCCACAGGGTTGGACCCACATATCCTCCCCAGAATCTGCCCCCATACCTGATGGTCCTGTGTGCTGGTTAGTGTCATGGTCAAGCCTGACATCACCTGTGCCCTGTTCTGACTTTTACTGGCAGGTGCTATGATGTAGTCCTGTCAAGTAGGTCCCAGCCCTAGCTTTAATGTGCATCAATGAGTGGTGGTCAGCAGTGGTTGATGCTAACTAGCCCAGTTCATGCGTCCCATGTGGGCTGATGCATTGGTGTGACCCTTAATGGTCCTGCAGTTTCTCCCTCCAAACTGCGTGGTTTCAACACCCTTGCTTACTTGTAAGTACAGTGGCTTTGTTGATGGAAGTCTCTCAGTAGTCATTCCTCACCTGCAGCATACTCCCTCAGCAGTCTTCCTTCCCACACATCCTCTTACCCCCTTCCCTTGGCAATCCACAGTCCCTGCGCCCAGGACCACATGGATTCCCTAGCCTGTTCTTCCCAATCCACAGTCTTCCAGTGGAGTGGTGTGCTGGCCTGGAATTCTACTCGCCCACTAAGGTCATAAGCTCCTGGCATGTATGCTGGCCTGGGACCTTAACCCTCTGCCCACTCAAGTTCCAACTCCATTCAAAGTTCCTAAATCTGATGCACCCAGCTCCCAGGTGCAGGGTGGAAACAGGAGTGCATGTGTTTGTGTTTGCACACATGCATTCATGTGCAATTCTGCCACTTTTTCTCTGTCTCTATTCCTTGTTTTATGGATCAGAAGAGTCCCTGAAGTAACAGACCTGGAAAAGCACCTTCTGGTCTGAAGCCCAGGGCTCTGGAGTGAGCTGGAGAGAGGGGGAAAGGAAGCTGCAGCAGCTTGGAGATGGAGGAGGAAGAGGACAGGCTGCTCTGCCAGTTCTGTGTGGCTCGTGCTGCTCCAAGCTGTACTCTCAGGACTGAAGACTCACAACACATTGCTTGCCAGGCCATTATGGTGAGACAGAAGAAATATGAGTTTAATGGTTCAGTGATAAGGACATGGTCATGTTAGTAACAACAGATTTTCCCAAGTCTGAAAAACTTTGTGTTTGTTTCCCATGTAGAGGGAGGGTTTGTCTCCCAAGCCTCACTGTACTGCCCACATAGATGTTACTGAGTAGTAATCTCTTTGATGTTTAAAGCTCTCAGCAACATCTTTTTCCTTTCAAAAGGTTTGATTACATTGCACAAGACCTCACCCAACCTTTTATCCATAGTACTGATGATCCCCTTGGGCCTTATATGAGCTATGCACTTTTCTTTGAAAATTGGTATGAATTGGTTCCTGGGGCTCAGATCTCATGTTGGACCAACAAGCTCAATGTTGGTTCTCAAAGTGACTGCACACTATCCTTCAATCATATTTCTAATGTAAAAAATAAATTTGTGGTGGTCACTAGAGTTTCTAGGAAGCACACAATGAATAAATTCACTACATTTGTTATACATTGTTAGTTTTAAAAATTAGTAGAAATGTAATTAAAATATAAGTTTGTTCTGGTACCAAAAAGTTCAAAATCCACACATATGGGGGCCTTTAAAAAGGTCATGGAAAATTCATGTTATTAAAATTGTGCATATAGTTCAAAGTTTTTTTTCAAGCAAAGTAAACTTCTTTTAATTACATTTTTCAAGGACTTTTAAAGTATGCTTCTACAAATAACCAGCAGGAGGAAAATGTGATAGATTGAGTCAGATGCATCTGTTGACGTTACAGCTTACTACTCCTTATTTGGAAACAAGTGAGACCTGGATCCTAGAATCTGAGACTCTCTCAAATTCGATACTCACTGATATCAAGCCACTATTGAACTACATTTTATATCTAAATTCATAGCATCATGAGTGTTTGTTTTGTTTTTGTTTAATTGGCTTTCCTACCATTAATACTAAAATGATTTTTGTTACTAGTAGCTAAACGTGTGCTCATGAGACTCTGTAGGAGGATGACAGCTGCATGGTAGCTTTGCTTCTCAGTTGCCTACTTGCACTCTAAATAATCTATGATTTAGAGATCATCAGCCATTTCTACTGCTTTTAGTCTTATTAGCTACATGGCACCATACTTTCCTGTCTTAATACTGCATTACAGTGCTTTCTTTTTGAACCAATTACGTATTGTAACACTCAGGAGTCCAAATACAAACTCAGATTCTACCACATGTGGTCTTACATGCTCTCCTCTCTCTCCAGGTCCAGAGCAGTTTATTATTTTTTTTATGTCCTTTTGCAAGATGAAGTGTTTCATCTACAAGTTCTATTCCCACACGTTCCTCCCATCAGGGGATTTTCCAAATAGGTCACTAATCTGTTTAATATTTGAATCACAAATTGTGTCATTTGAAAACAGGGATAATTTGACTTCTTTCTAATGTATATCCCTTTGATTTCTTTTTCTTCATCTGAAACTGCTGGATTTGTATTGAATAATAATGGCAAGAGTTGGCTCCCTTATCTGGCCTGGATCTTAGTGGAAATTCTCCCAGCTTTTCCCCATTCAGTATTCTGCTGTGGATTTGTCATATATTACCTTGATGGTTTTGGCATATACATAATATTTTTAAAGTTCATATTTCTATCATGAAAGTGTGTTATATTTTGTAAAATGCTTTCCCTGCATCTACTAATGTAATCATATGGTTTTTATTCTTCATTTTATTGATTTGTCCATATTGAACCATCTATACATTGCTGGGCTAAATACCACTTGTTCTAGGTAGATTAATGTTTTTGATATGTTGCTAGGTTACTAGTTTACCAGTATTTTATTGAAGATTTTTGCATCATTTTTGCAGTTCATCAGATTTATTTTATCTGTGGTTCTCTCTCTCTCTCCCTCTCTCAGAGACCTAATTATCTTGAAAGTTAGATTTACAGAAAGAGAAGGAGAAATAGAGAGAGATCTTCCATCTGCTGATTGACTCCCTAGAGTGTTATATCAGCCAAAGCTGGGCCAGGCCAAAGCCAAAAGGCAGCAATGTTATGAGGTCACCTACAGGAGTGGTAAAGGTTGAAACACTGGAACCAACTTGTGCTGCTTTTCCAGGCAGAGAGTTGGAGCATAAATGTGGCTGTTGGAAGGAGAATAGCACTCCTATGGGCTGGAGGCAGCCCAGGCTGCTGCTTTACCTGGTCCTCCTTAGATAATGCTCTTGTTGTTTTCTATTTCTTTGGCCTTGGAATTAATATAATATTGGCTACCTAGAAAATTTTTGAAAGATTTCTTTCTATTTCCATTATTTTGAATAATTTAAAATAATTGAGATTAGCTCTTTCTTAAAACTGTGATAGCATTCAGCAGTGAAGCCACCCAGTACTGGGCTTTTTTTTTTTTTAAAGATTTATTTTTATTATTTTTTATTGGAAAGGCAGATATACAGAGAGGAGAGACAGAAAGGAAGATCTTCCGTCTGATGATTCACTCCCCAAGTGAGCGCAACGGGCCGATACTATGCCGATCCGAAGCCAGGAGCCTCTTCCGGGTCTCCCACGCGGGTGCAGGTTCCCAAAGCTTTGGGCCGTCCTCGACTGCTTTCCCAGGCCACAGGCAGGGAGCTGGAAGGGAAGCGGGGCTGCCGGGATTAGAACCGGCGCCCATATGGGATCCCGGGCGTGCAAGGGGAGGACCTTTAACCACTTGCGCCATTGCGCCGGGGCCATGGGCTTTTTTTTGATGTGAGGCTGTTTATTGCTAATACAATCTTAGTCTTGGTCATTAGTGTATTTAGGTTTTTTCATGTCTTCATGCCTCATTTTTGGTAAATTTTATGTCTCCATACTCTATCCATTTTTTTCTAGATGTGCTGGCATATGGCTACTAGTAACAATTCTTAATTATTATTTATATTTCTGTCATGTGCTTATAACATTTCTGACTTTATTAATTTTAGTCTTCTTGCCTCTCTCTCTTTTTTGGTTATTTGGACCACTGCTTTATCAATATTTTTTTTTTCAAAAAAAACCCCTCTTTATTGAAATTTTATGTAGGTTTTTTTTATTTCTATCTTTTTTTCTCTAATTTTATTAAAAATTTCCTGCTACTAATTTTGGGTGTGGTTCTAGTTTTCACAGGTCCTTATAATGCATCATAAGGTTATTTGATACATTTCCAATTTTTTTGGATGTAGGCATTAGATTGCTATGAACTTTCTTCTTGACATGGTATTTGCTCAATCCTATAACTCTTGATATGCTGTTTTTTTCATTTTCATTAATTTTTTTTGGAATTTTTATATTTCCCTTTTGATTTTGTCAGTGATCCACTGTTAATTCAAGTACATGTTATTGGACAAATACTCTGCACCGGAAGAGGGACCTGAGGTCTCTGCAAGAACCATGGTGGTGGTGGATACCCGAGATGATCTGCTGGGAATCTCTTGGGCTGACGGCTATTGGATCCCCACTTTGAACCATAGTAGTGCCCTGGATTACTTTTCAGAAAGAAGTAACCCTTTCTGTGACAGAGCATGTAATAACGAAGTGGTCAAAATGCAGAGACTAACATTAGAACACTTGAATCACATGGTTGCAGTTGAATTATCCTTTTACATGCTTGAGAGCCCATTGTTTTCATTGTTAGGAAGCAACAGCGGCAGTACCTCCCTCAGTTTCCACAGCTGATCATTACATCATTGCTGGAGTGATCTGTTAGGCACCAGGCTGGGATGGATTATAAACTCCGGAGTGTTTACTGCAGTGCATGGCATCCAGTCAGTATTCGATGAGGCTGTCACACTGTCACTACCACCCTTCCAAAGGGTATTGGTGGCATTTCAAAGATCATGAAGAACAAGAACAAGTCAAACCTAAAGTCAAAAAAAAAGAAGATCCAGTCCTGTTTTTCAGAGACAACGTGTGGATGTTTTACTCATAGACCTTGGACAAAAATTTCCACCTAAGTTTGTGCAGCAAAAATCTGGAGAAAAGCCTGTCCCAGTGGAGCAGTTCAAGAAGGAGGTGGAACCTGTGCTAAAAACTGAAAGCTGAGGAGAAGGAGCCCAGGAGGAATGCCCAGCCGACAGCGAGCACAAATGGTCCCCCTTAGAAGTGAGTAAGGCAGCAGTGTGTGCGGGATGCCAGGCAGCAGCAGGCTTTTAGTGTGTGAGAGCCGCTTATTGTGACCGGCTTGAGTTTCAGAGGTAACTTCGTGATACTGCTCTTTTGGATGGAATGCACTCCTTCTTTAAGGAAGATAATAGACCCAAATTGCTTTCTGGGTGGATATATATATTTTTCTCCTTAAAAAGAAATAAAAGTATTTGTTTATAACACTTCAAAACAAAAAAGAACATGTCATTCAGTTTCTATGTGTTTGCATATTTTCTGAAAGTTCTTTTGTTGTTAACTTCCAACTTTGATTCCACTGTTGTCAGAAATCACATATGGAATGATTTCCAATTTTGAAAATACAATTCTGGAAAGTTGGTTTATGGTCTAGTGTTTGGGTTATCCTAGAGAATGTTCCATACACTGATGAAAAGAATGTATCATCTACAACAATGGGATGACATGTGCTGCAGGTATCAATTAGATCCATTTGCTATAGGGTATAGATCTGTTGTTTCTTTACTGATTTTTCTTTTTTTGGTCAAGCTTATCTGTCCATTGATGAAAGTGAGAAGATGAAGTCCTCCTTATTATTGTATTGGAGTTTATGTCTCCATTTAGATCCATTAACATGTGTTTTATAAAACTGTGTACCCTTCAGAAATCAGACAAGATTGGCCATAACTTTTCAGCTCACTCTGATGTTAAAACAAATCTTTGAAAGTTAGAGATGGGTTTTGGCTCCCTTTACTGACTTTAGGAGAGGCCAGAAGGACAGGAAGTGGAGCTGGGCAGCAAGCAGGAGGCCAGTCTGTCAGTAGTGGCTCTATGTAGTGCTGTTCCATCAAGGAGACCCCACAGGCCAGTCCAGAATAAAATAGCATCTGATGGTGATGTGGCAAGCCAGGGGATCAGGTGAACAGCTGCTGTGATGTAAGGAAGCTTCTGAAGGGTCCTGTCTGCTCTGTCAAGAAGCAGGTCATTGGGAGAAGAAGCACCTTGGGAGGCCAAGAACTCCTGTAGGTTCCTAGCTAAAAAGCAAGCAAGCAAACAAACAAAACCTCCTGTTTCCACCTAGCTTCCATAGTTACCCATCACTATGGAGGGCATTGCACAGGGTCAGTGACATTACAGGTAAAGCTGTAAATCTCCTTGTAGACACCACCTATTTTGTCCTAGCCTCTTATCAGCTGGGTAACGGGAATCAATGAACAGTTTCCTCAAGGAGACCCACACCTTCATTAGGGTACTTCTTCCAGTACCTCAGGTAAAGGGATGGATAGGCCTGGGCCTCACGTGCACCTGGCCAGACCTAAGCCACCACCTAATTATCAAATTCCTCCTAACAATTTCTATTTACCTCTCCATCGCAATGTTGTCTCTGAATTTGGGTCCTCTAATGAATATTCTTTGTTTTGGACCTTATATATTGAATCTGTTTATTAGGTCTGCTTTCTCCAAACTTAAGATAGTAAAACTCTAGGTGGCTGTGCTCATGGAACCTCAGTAGCAACAGTTTCTGCTAGCTGGCCCTGCAGCCCCCTGGAGAAGCCATCTTCTGCTGTAACCCTGGCTTGGACATGGGCCCCTATTTTGGCCCTTTTTAGCTTGAAAATGCCTGGACAATCATTGTTCTAACCATTACAGCAGCTGAGGTATCCATTAGCAGAGGAAGAGTGAAGAAACCCGGGACTAGAAGCAGGCCAGACTAGCTCAATTCCACAGCTTCTTGCCAGCACACACACAGTGATAATCTAATGAGAGATCTTTTAAAGGTGACCTGGCATTTAATCCTTGCATATATTATGATTTTCTATTTATAAAAATTTTAAAAATTCACTCTAATGTGTTGTGATGAGAATCTCTTCTGATCATGTGTGTTTTGGGTTTTATATGCTTCTTGTATTTGGTGGTTCACATATTTGTCCAAATGGAAGCAATTTTCTGTTATTATTTTACCAAATAACCTTTTCTAGGCCACTGTTTTTTTCCTACAACTTCAAAATCTTCCAAGGCTCATATATTTTGTCATTTCATGGTATCCTATATATTCTAAACTGTTTTAGTCTTTATTTTTGCTTCCTCTTTTTGTCTGCCTAAGGTATTTTGAAAAACCAGTGTTCTAGATTAGAACTTTTTCTGCCTCACCAAGTCTGTTAAGACTTCCCACTATATTTTTTTGTTAGACATATTATATATTTCACTTCTAATATTTCTGTCAGATTTTATTCTTTATATTTTCTCTTCACTGAGTTTCTTGTCCATGTCATGCATGGATTTCCATATTTTGTGTAGTTGTTTTTCTTTGTCCTAGAGTAGCTTTACAGTCTTTCCTTTGAGTTCCTTTTCAGACATTTTATCATATTCTCCTTCTTCACAGTCCAATCTTAGTGTCTCTTGTGCTCTGTTGGATACTCAGTTTGCCTTCTTTGTTCATGTTTCTTGTGTGTCTTCAGTGCTTTCACTTATCCGGGAGATCACTTGTTATCTCCTCTGGGGGATGGGGTTTTACTTTTGTGGTGGAGACTTCTGTTCATTGATATGGCCAGAAAGAGCACCTGAACCTTGTACTTGAGTTCCAGGGATATTTGCTGAATGGGACCAGCAGCTCTGGCCATTGTTTATATGTAGGACATGAATCCTAGTTGGGTGTGGCAGAACATCTCTGGCTACAGTCAGTAGGGAGCAGAAGTGTTAGTGTTGGCTAGTCTGTTCACAATCCCAGCCCTTTTCTGTGTCAAGATGTAACAATTGACCCATGACCTACAGTGAAGTCACAGTATGTTCATTACCCACATGCCCAGGCATGTACACCATACAGAACACTATCCCATCCCTGTAGCCTCTCCCCCGGCTCGCAGTGAGATCTTGCCACAGGCTGCGAAGATCTCTGAGTTTCCACAGTCAGACTGTGTGGTACACGGGAGCCCAACCACAATCTGTGACCCTCTGAGCTGTGTGATCTATACTCAGAACTCTTACAGTCACAGAGTGGAGGGGTCCACTCTCTACCCCCTTGAGTTGTCCTGTCCCAGGTGAGGGCTTATCCACCACTCCCCATGTCAGGATGGAGATCACCTACAGATTCACTTCAGCAAATTGAGTCTAGTAGTTTGGTGCGTGGAGGAGAGAGAAACAATGTGATCTCCTTTCATGGACCAAAGTAGTTGCTCAGCATGTCACCAGTTCCTGTGGCTGGATTCGAAGCCAATGAGGACCATGGAATTCTCCCTCAGAGCCACCAGTGATATAAGCTGTGACAACATCCTTTCAATCCTTCTAAGAAGATGGAGCATTCCATCTATGGCAATGTATTTTCAGAAGTCACTGGCAGCACAAAGCTGTGTGTCATCCTGTCTCATAGCTAGGTTCAACTTCTCTTCTGTACATTGTCGACTGAAAATCTCTCTCAAAAAGTCCCCTGGAAACATAGTTCTTCCTTTATCTGGCATCTTGTCTATACCTGAGGCAGTGTGCTTCTGCTCCTTCATTTTATCTTGGATAGCCAAAGGTATGGGGAGTGGCTGACCCCACCCGTAAGATAGGCCACTGGTCGCAAGATGGCGGCTGGCTAAGGGCCAGGAGGCGGGGTTGGTCCCACCAGTAGGCAAACAGGAAGTCGCAGGGATAAGCTGATGCCCTTACTGCGATTATGTCATTGCTACCGGCCTATCAGGTAGCACCCAGTGGACCACAGGGAGAAGTGATTGATGGAGAACTGTATATAAGTAGCTCTCTTTCAGCAATAAGTGCTTTTTCATTTGTTGTGCCGGTTTTTTGAAACCCCCAGATAATCATCAAGTCTGAAGTCGGTGCTGAGGCAAAAAGGTGATTTATCCAGGTTAGCCTAGGTCTCCCAGCCACCTCCCCCAGCCCAGCATGGCTGGGCGGGGGAGGGGCAGCTGCAGCAGAGGCTGCAAGGAGGACAAAACAAGCGCCAGCCAGAAGAGCCAAGGGAAGGGCCCCCGAGAGCCCAAGCCCCCCAGTTTTTATACATTTCAGGCTATTAATTATACAGTCATGATTTAGCAGGCTTCTATTGGTGGGTTTGAAACAAGCAACTTTCAAAAAGTACAAATCGACGAGCTATTGGGCTGTGAATCTTATCAAATACCAGGTACCTCCTTCCTGAGGAGTGGTCTGCCTACGTGACCTGCCAGGTGTCCTGCCGGGTGTCACGTAGACTATCAGGCCTGAGGTTCACACAGCCCCCAGCCAAGCCATTAAGGCAGAATCACAAAAGGCAGAAAACGCCTAGGTTCTTCATTCCCCCCTCTTTCTAGTAACTAATCAAATCTTTGATTTAGTAACATACTTAGTAATATAAGTAACAATGTACAAGCATCGTTGAAAATATTAACATTCAAGAATCTCTCAGTGCCAAGGGGTTACATGTATACAAGACAATTTCACCAGGAACCGGAGACCCTAACTGCCTATCATCCCATCTGGCTCCTATATGTCCAAACAGAGGACTGGACCCAGCTGCTTTTAAGGAAAGGGGCCGTAGTTGTCTGATCTTGGCTGCTTCCTGCTGAGAGGGGACGCAGTCGAGTAACAGCAGCAGTGGGAGGGGTCCATCTAACGGTTCCTGATAGAAGGTAGATGTCATCAGGTGTTGGATGTACAGCCTGGCACTTGAAAGGCTTCTCTTTGTTGAAGTCTAGATGACAAAACATAACATGGTTATAATCCTTCCCAACCTAGTAGGTTGTGTGCTCAGTTAGAAACTTTAGTTTGAATACTTGAGCTCAACATACTCATGAACTCAATGGAACAGGCAAAACTCCTTTTGAGCTGCATAAATTGCTGGTCTAGATCAATCAGAAGGCATAGCAACTATGCAAGGATTAGCATATAGCATCAGAATATAAGCCCATTCATTACAGGACAGGTAAATGCAAGCTGACTCCTTGGCAATTACTGCATTTGACATTTGAAAATACTACAGTTTTTACATCTAGGTAGATGATGTCTATCACAGAGGATGGCAGAGTTTGCCTCCAACCAAACCAGGAATGGATGGCAGAACTCTGGCAGGCCTCTCAGGGTGTTAAACCACTGTTGCCCCAATGAGGGGGACAAACACATATCATTCCACCAAGTAAGGGCCTAGGTGACCCTCATTTCAGCCTCCATGTCAAGCAGAGTCCAAAAAGGTCCTTTCCTCATCTCCTCCATGCCCTTCTTCCTCCACAGCATTCAACTTCAGGTCTGTCTGCTGCCTGGGGACTGGAGGCCCATCTAAATTCTTTTACATCCATTTTGCAGTTATTCTTTCCCTCGAAATCGGTGAATTTAACAGTAAGGAACTGGCAAGTGTTAGATTTTTCCAAACAATTATACTTTACCAATCGTTGTAAGCCCTAAGAGTTTCAGGATGACACACATAGCCTAGAACATAAAGCACAGCACTGAAAACATTTTGTTGCAAGACCTACTAGTCACACTGTAGATGGCAAAAGATTTAAACAGGATTTCATTTACAACAACTCAGCAGTTTGTAGTATTCTGACGAGAATTTACAGAACTTCATACACTTTAAGGCAGAGGCAAGCAATCTACTAGTTATAGCCTAATAAGCCATGTACTCCCAATTGAAGGATACAAGAATCTTCCCAAACAGTTTGGCAAATGAAGGCGCGAGCTCTGCTTTCAAGCATTCAGGGTGTCCTACCCCAGTAAAGCTTAGTCGTGGTACTGGTTGAGCAGTCATAGGCCAATTAACTTACAGCCCGCTGATAGCCACTGTATTCCAAGCTCTTCTTACTAATAAGGCTTTTTAGATCCATAAGACACTACTTGGAAACATCTATGGATATTAATAACATCTCTTTTTAGTATAACTCTGAAGCTATAGGTCCTGCATGGGAAGTCAGTACACAGTGACTCTAGTGAATTTAACAAATTAGCACTCTTATGTGTGACGTCAGTAATCACCTGCGGCTCTTGACACACGATGCTTAGGCTGTGGAAGCCTCTTGAATCTGCAACACCCCCAGAATTCCTTAGACAAGGCCATACACGAAGTGGAAGTTCTCTCCTCCATTGAGAGAAGAGCACAACCATCTTTGATGGCTATTTCTTTGCACTGGGGCATGGACCGCTGAGGTCCTTCACAGAGGACACTCTTCGCAGCAGTGTCCTGGCTTTCCACACCTGATATGCTTGCTTTCTTGTTGGCTCTCCTGTCAGACCAGAATGCCTTTGGGCTGATTCTGAGGCCACTGAGTGCTACTCAAGATCGTCAGTCTATGAGTCTGCTGTAAGAACCGTTTCCCATGTAGGAGCATTTTAACATTACCTGACATCTGACTCTTCATTGAACACTTTCATACATATAGCCATACATTTTACCACCTAGTTCATGGGGATTTGGCGTCCCATGGCGTCTTGAAACTGTGCCCTCAGCACTAAGTCCATTTGAATACATTCAGAACTATTCAGCTGAACAGACTTGTAGGTCCTGAGAAAACAGACACAGACATGACTCTCCAAGAGCTTAATTGTGCATCTAAACATTATTTTCAAATGGATTTGGCTCAGCAATTCTCATTCATGAGCATTTTCATCTATAAGTCAATCAAAATAGACTACATAGCTTGCCACATTCAGATAGCACTGTGAAACCACCTGTAGGATTTTGCACACTCTTACCACAACCAGATGGTCACTTAGATATCAGGAAGCAAGGTTTGAGGAATTTACATAACAACAACAAGAGGGAGTATACTAGTAAACAATTTGTTCCTCTGGCAGATGCCTTTTCCTAGTGTTAGTTTCCATTCCCCTACTTGGGGAAAAAGCACCTCTTTTTGATCTGCTATCTAAACTGAGGACCAAGGAGTTCCTCTCACTGATGTGTGTATATCTTCACATCAACCATTCCTGGAGCCTTTCTGGTGGCAGGATTGCAATTAATCCTGGCTCTTCACTTGCAGGGCTTCCAAAAGTCATTTCTGTAACCAAATTTTCTGCACAATTATCTTTACCAATCAAAAGATGCAATCTTTGACGAATGTTGCTCTGAATTTGAGACTCCTAGGGGCCCATCTAGGAATTCCAAAAATCAAAAGAGTCAGGTTGATTCAAGCAGCAACAGATCAGATTTTTTTATCACTTATAAAATGACCACACAAGTATTTCTTGAAAAATGCAGCTCTTTTAAACCATGAGAATTCAACAAAGACAATTAAGTTACCTTACTGAGACACAAAATGTGTATTTCTTTGGCCAGTCACCAAAATTGAGATATAACCTTAAACACAGGAATTAGTGCATAAAATCATCACATGACTTCTAAGAATTTAACAAATTCAAAGGTTGGAATAACAGCTTACTGAAAATAGGCTGGATAGACAGTTGACAAAGTTACCAATTTGTTTCCATTAACAGTCCTCAAAACTTGAAACTTCCATTGTCAGATACTCAGGAGCACTTCCATAGATATTTACTTCAAAGGCATTTTGCAAACAGATATCAGTTCAAATGTCATCATACGTTAGATATTAGTGTCAAATACTTAAACAATGTTGTAACAATATCTTAAAAATTATAGCCAGATTCATTTCTGAAATTTCATGACTTTTATCTTTTTCTTAACATGCTTGAACCTTTAAGTATTTTGCTTTACCTTTCCCTTTGCATCTTATGATAGCCATAATCCTGTATAACAAAATATTTTCACAGCAATGTTCTTTCAGTAACTCCTTTATAACCTTCTCACCAAGAACATTCTCAGGCTTGCAACCATCCTTTATCTGCCAATTCTCTGGATCTACATTCTGAAACAAACGAAACTCCAATCCAATACATTTTTTAAAATAAAAGCAGGTTAAATTTTTAAACACAATTGCTTCAGGCAATCTTCAATTATCTTTTACATATATAGCCAATCCATGAAAACATTTTAAAATGCAAACCCATTTCGGAACCAGAAGCAGTTACTTCCTCCTAGCTGACTTAGGAACATCCCCCTTCTTAAGAATCGCAATGGCAGGGACAAAGTCAAAGTTCCAAACTCTTCAAAGGCCAGGCTCCAAGCATGCCCCTCCCTTTCTCAGGGCCTGGAGCATCTTCTGTTTTATTGAAGTCAAGGGTATGGAAGAACTTTAGTTTGGCTGTTGTCTTAGGAGGCTGCCCAAGAATTTACTGAACTTAGTTAGCAGGTTAGTCATCAATAAGATGAAAATAACTTAAAAGGAAATGTTATGACACTGTTGTTCTCTGACAAGGAATCAAACTTCAATTTTAATTCTGTTCCTTTAAAGGTTAAATACTTAGCAAATGCACACAATATGAACAATTTTACCACACATCCTTTAAGAATCCGTTGTCTTCCTGTGAGGCAGTCTCAGAAACAATACTTTGTAAATAAGAACACAGATAACTTATAACCTGAATCAATTTCGTGATTAAAAAGGTATTTTGACCAAGACATAAACATCAGTATCCATTATCTGTAACCATGTAAATATTAAACATATGCAGCAACCAACTTGGCAGTTTCATAACATTGTGCGATTATAATCCAAAATATTTCAAATAACAGTTGAATTATCCAAATGTTGTCTCTGTTTTTGAGAGTTCCATGGATCCTATGGAATTCCCAAAGTCAGGAGACTTGGTTCAGACTTTTGAGCAATTTAGAGATTCAAATAAGTTGGTTAAATGTACATTTAAATGAGCATGCTAGCAAGTAGGCTGGATTTGATGGCAAAGGCAAGAAAATCTCTCAGGCCAAATGGAGTTAAAGCAAGCCAAACCTCTCCCCAGCAGGGGGGTGAAGAGTTCGCTCTCAGCCAGGCCCTCCTAAATATGCATATCAATGCCCAGAAGCTAAACTGAGGCTGACTGGCAACACCAGGAAGTAGAGGGAGCTTTCACAGAGTTCAAGCCCAAGATGAGAGCAGGGCTACAGAACAAAGACACGTAACACACATCCGATCCAGGACAAAGACATCACAGCCCCTCGAACCCGGAACCTAGGTGGAAAGGGCACCTTTCCACCTCTCGGGATTCGGAACCTGGGCAAACGGGTGGTCCCTCTGACCTGGCACTTGGACACTGGCTATTCCCCCTCAAGCTTAGAACTTATAGCCCCTTCGAATCTGGAACCCAGCTGGGAGGTCGCCTTCACTACAGCCCCTCGAATCCGGAACTCAGCTAGAAGGTCGCCTTCACCATCAGACTCGGAACCCAGGCAGAAGCCCCATCAAATCTGACGCCCAATTAGAAGGTTGCCCCCAACCCATCAGACTCGGAACCCAGGCAGAAGGCTACCCCCAAGCCCATCGGACTCGGAACCCAGGCAAGCAAGTCCGTCTAGCTCGGAACCAGGGAGAGCACGCAGTCCCTCAGGTCAGGCACCTGGACCCAGGGACGTCGGCCTTGGGGACCCCAGTCGTCACCAAGAGATCCCAACCGACAGAGCCGAATTACGCGTCCGCCCAGACTCTGTAATGTCAGCTGCCGACTCCCAACCTCTCCGGAGACTTTTGGCCATCCTGCTAGCTCAGAAAATTAATCTAGAGAAACTTTCTCTCGCTGTATTCAAATTAGAATTTAGGCGCGCCACTCATAGGTCCAATTGAATCTAGGTAAGAGGCCTTCTTACAAAGTTGTCACAGTTCAAGATTTTGCAGCCAATTTAACTATCCTAGCAAGCATTTAACTTATAGCCGGCAGACACAAAAACATACAACAGTTTCAAGACAAGACAGACACACAGTTAACAAAGTAGGCCTACTTAAAGAAAAATCATTCGGAGGGAACGCACCTACTCCTCCTTAGCAAACCGGTGCCTTACCTGGAGAGGCCTTTCAGCCCGCTCACCAGGCGAACACTTAACCCATTCAGGGCTTTCTGACCCCATACTGGGCGCAAAGGCAAAATTCAGCTGAAAAAGGCAACTGATCAGATAAAACTGGCTGGTAAAGAAAAGTTAGGCGACACTCACCACACACGCCATTAGTCTTGATGACCTGGGGATCCCGGGCGAGCCCCCAAATGTTGTGCCGGTTTTTTGAAACCCCCAGATAATCATCAAGTCTGAAGTCGGTGCTGAGGCAAAAAGGTGGTTTATTCAGGTTAGCCTAGGTCTCCCAGCCACCTCCCCCAGCCCAGCATGGCTGGGCGGGGGAGGGGCAGCTGCAGCAGAGGCTGCAAGGATCCACAAGGAGGACAAAAAAGCGCGAGCCAGAAGAGCCAAGGGAAGGCCCCGAGAGCCCAAGCCCCCCAGTTCTTATACATTTCAGGCTATTAATTATACAGTCATGATTTAGCAGGCTTCTATTGGTGGGTTTGAAACAAGCAACTTTCAAAAAGTACAAATCGACGAGCTATTGGGCTGTGAATTTTATCAAATACCAGGTACCTCCTTCCTGAGGAGTGGTCTGCCTACGTGACCTGCCAGGTGTCCTGCCGGGTGTCACGTAGACTATCAGGCCTGAGGTTCACACAGCCCCCAGCCAAGCCATTAAGGCAGAATCACAAAAGGCAGAAAACGCCTAGGTTCTTCACATTCAGCTGTTTGTTCACTTGTTCGTTCCTGTGTGTGTTCGTTTGGTGTGTGTGTGCCGGTTGCGGTACTGGTTGCAGTGGCGGTTCTTGTTTTTTCAGATCCTTGAGAGTGTTCCTCATCATATTAGTGTCGCTGTTGGACGACGACATAAAGGACTTGCTTTTTGAATAAATATGGAAATCTTACTAATTGACATAAATGTCCAATAGAAAAAGTGATGGTCTTTTGAGTTTGATGATTAAATGATCACTGGTGACAAAGCAGGGAGCATTTGTAAATGAATAGAAGAACTGATGAGAAGAAATGGGATAGGCAGAAAAGAAAGGCTAAAGGGGTAGGAGTTCAGTAACAAGATGAAAAATAATCTGTCTTTAGTTGGTATTCATTAAATTAGTCGGTATTCATAAAATACAGCAAATGGAGTTTTCCATTTTACCGTTAAACCCAGTTTTGAATTAATTGTTTAAAACCACACTGACGTGTGCATTTTTAAAAGGCACCACAAAAGGCAAGCTTGGTGGGTTTCAGAAGTCTGAACATTTGGGACTATTAGATGACTCAGATAAACAAACACAGCATGAAGAAGGAGCTGTGGAGGAAAAGGAGAGAGGGAAATGCCATGAATTTCCATTGATGCAACTGTTCATTCACCATGGAGGGAAAATACAATTTTACATAACAGGGCAAGTGCCAGAGTTGAGACATTTAGTAAGTCAGTTTAAAAACTGTCAGATTTAATTGCAAATCTGTTAAGAATAGTTTTGCCCCTTGGCTGTTTATTCTGATTCTCAGCAAAATTGTTCTTAGCATGGTCTGGCTCACTTAGCATTTTTTATAGCTGTGCTAACAAGAAAATAAAATCTATCCTCTAAGTAACATTAAGGCATATTATGTTAATCAATTTAATATAATCTCATATAAACCAATTATGTTTTCCAACTGCTGAAATACTGATGCGGGAGAGCAGAAAGCAGTTTTTGTTTGCATTAACTGAAAATCTTTGAGGCTTCCAAGATTCCCATTTGGAGCAGGAGGTGCAATCTGTTAAATGGCAAAAGATATGTTTTTAGAAGACATGTGTGCCAATTATAGAGGCAGTAGAAACCGCAGAAAAATGTGAAGAAGAAAATGCCAGGTATGTCTACTTCATCTCACCCCTACTCATACAGAACATGATACCTCTTTCAATTTAAAAGTTGAAGCTTTAATGTCAGGAGAGAGTAATGCCATGGACTTCTGGGAGCGATGATGTGGAAAAGACAACAGCATCCAAACCAAATATATTTTCTGTTTACATGATAAATCTCTCCCTGAATTCCATGTAGACGGCAGCCACATATACATTTGCCTACTGTTATGTTTGTGGTATTGAACATCCCTAAATTCAGTTATCAGAGGTTGGTTACTATCCAACAAGCAGGTGAAATGTTAAATCAGTGAACCTAAATTTCAATGAATAGAAACCAAATCAGATTTATTTGAGCCAAAAATAATTCAGTGAAAAAAGAATGGGTAACTCAGAGTAGCTAGGAAGGCATAATGTCTTTGCACTCAGGTCATAGCTAAGATATAGAACATTGGCCTGACATTTTGCTGTTGCCCATAGGATTACTGACTGTCTTTGGCTCCTGACAGCCTAAGGTATCTGTTCCCAGTGCTGCTACTCCGCATCCAAACAGTGATGTTGTGAGATCCTCATCCTTTTTATTGCAACTTCTAATTCAAAGTTTGATGTGGGTATACCTATTAGGTAAGTTTGAAGGCAAAGAGGTACAAGACTGGGGGAGGCAGGGCTTCCAGTCTATTCCACTGGTCAATGTGACAGGTCCTCTGGATCATGCAAGTCACTTCCAAACACCAGAAAACAGAGTTAGAAAACACCCAAAACCAGAAAACTGATATTGGAAGAATGAAAAAAAAAAAAAAAAAAAGAAAGAAAGAAAGAAAACACCCATAGCCAGCTCTCTGTGTCCATATGAGAACTGAAAAAACATAAGGAGATGAACTTGCACCCTGTTATTCCTTTTAAAATTATGACTTGCAGGCCCAGCATGGTGGCTTAGCAGCTAAAATACTCGCATTGAACATGCTGGGATCTAGCATGGGCGCTGGTTCTAATCCCAGCAGCCCAGCTTCCCATCCAGCTCCCCGCTTGTAGCCTGGAAAAGCAGTCAAGGATGACCCAAAGCCTTGAGACTTTGGCACCTGCATAGGAGACCCAGAAGAAGCTCATGGCTCCTGGCTTCAGATCAGCGCAGCACCAGCTGTTGTATTCACTTGGGCAGTGAATCATTGGATGGAAGTTATTCCTCTCTGTCTCTCCTCTCAGTATATCTGCCTTGCCAATACAAAAATACATCTTTAAAAAAAGATTATGAATTGCTTCTCTTGGCAGCAGAAGTGGATAGGTTATTACATAGACATTATCCTAATGTAGAAACAAGCCTTGGAGTCAGGAAGTGTTTGAAATTCCCAAGTCTTGTCCTTGTTCTGTAACTTTATTAGGTAAATCCAAACCCCCTCCTCGGAAGCAACTTAGATTCGCCCCTGCCCTGCATTGGGGCCAGTTAAATCACTTGCAGTTCTGTGGGGGAACTTCAGGAATTCCACAACCAAGAGGCTCTCCATCCAGCAAAATCCCCGAGAGGGAGGAGGCAAAAAGCAGGGAGCCATGCTCATATCCACAAAAGCTCCAGTCCAAAATGAACTGGACACTCGGTTCTTTCCTTATTGCTAGAGTGGTCAATCGGATGTATCAGGTGTGTTTCTTGACATTAAACTTTGCTTCCTGATTATCACTGGAAAAATAAAAAATGAGTGAGAGATGAATAGAGAATACTTTTAGGTTCTACTAGAAGAGTGATTTTACCTTCTCTGGTGTGGCTTCTCCACACAGAAAAGGGTTTAGAACCTTGGCAACTGAAAATCACAGCAGGGCCCAGTGCAGAAGCCCAGTGGTAAGTCCTTTCCTTGCATGAGCTTGGGTCCCATATGTGTGCTGGCTCATATCATGGCTGCTCCACTTCACTTGCAGCTCCCTGTCTGTGGCCTGGGAAAGCAGTAGAGAATGGCCCAAAGCCTTGGGACCCTGTACCCGTGTGGGAGACCCAGTGGAAGCTCCTGCCTCTGGCTTCAGATTGGCTTGGCTCCGGACATTGCGGCCATTTGGAGAGTAAATCTGCAGATGGAAAATCTTTCTCTCTATATATCTGCCTTTCCAATAAAATAAATGCAGACATCTTAAAAATCACAATAACCATCTACCTTTGGACCACTCAACATCAACATGTACACATTGTTCTCCATACACTGTCACTGTAAAACAAATGCCATAGCATCATCCAAATAATAAACCTTCACCTAATGTATAAAATTTTCATAAAACTGAAAATATTTTTTCTTCCTCCCATAAAATAGCCAACACAGTCACCTCCAGGCACAGGAAGTTTGGGAGTTTTCTTTTTCTTTTCAGTTTTAATTTTTTTTTTTAACATTTCTTTACACTTTGCTTGAAAGTGAGGTGGGAAACATCTTCTCTCCACTGATGCATGGCCCAAAGGCCCACACAAACAAGGATTGGACGAGGCTATACACAGGACATCAAAACTTTAGCTAGATTTCCTATGTGGGTTGGCAGATACCACCTACTTGAGTCATTAACTGCTACCTCCAAGAAGAAGCATAAAGAGAAAACTAGGGCAAAAGTGGAGCTCGGTTGAACCAGACACTCTGATATTTGTGGTAGGCATCCCGAGCAGCAACTTAACCACTGTACCCAATCTTCTGAGCTTTCTGTTCTTACTTTGCTATAATCATAATACTATCTCAGTATTCTGTTTTCTGTGGAAACACAAGAGTATGAACAAGGTGAGGGAAGAATGGAAAGTCTGTTTTACAAAAAATACTATACGTAGATTTCAAGATTTTTTTTCACCAAAGCAAATTTATCCATTAATTTCATTTATCCACAAACTGGTAAAGTTAACTGTCACTCATATACTCTATAAAACCAAGGAAGACATGGCGCCGTCATGGTGGCATTGTAGTTTAGGCCTGAAGCTATGGCATTGGCATCCCATGGCATTGGTGCCAGTTGGTGTCCCAGCTCTCCCACTTATCATACAGCTGCATGCTTGTGGCGTGGGAAAGCAACGGAGGATAGCCTTAGTGCTTAGACACCTGTACTCACATGGGAGACCTGGAGGCTTCTGGCTCCTAGCTTCCAGATGGCTCAGCTCCAGTGATTGCAGCCATTTGAGGAGTAAACCATTGGATGGAAGACTTTTCTTTTCGTCTTCTCTCTGTAACTCCACCTCTCAAATAAAAAATAAATGTTTAAAAAATAAAAAGGCAGAACTGAGAAAAAGATGGAACTCTTTCAGAATATTTACATGCAAGGAAATTAAAAAAAAGCATCAGTAGAAAAGAAGCAGTAATTAATGACCATTTATAATGCCATAGTTGGTGTTTATGAACTTGTGCTTTGTCTACTCCTCATTTCCTGTGGCCTTTAACCCGACTCCTCAGTCACCCTTGGTTCTCTACCTGTTTGTGAGACTCATTTTTGAGATGTATGTATTCTTTGTGTCCTGCCTGCATGAGGTTGCTGTTATTTCCTATTAAATTTTATTGCCAGACAAGGCAGTAACACTATGAGGTAGCAAAGGCATTTTCTGGCTCTGAGATACAGCTCTCATTGTCCTCCATTGTTGTATGAACAATCCAGCTTCTTTTTCCTTGTTAGAATCACTCATTGTACCCAAAGTTCTGACGTTTCAGCTTCTGGAGTAGAAGGTGTATTCCACCAGATCTGTGAACCAAGGCCAAATGCTGGCAAAGAGTGAAAATGGTCCTCTACTGCATGAGACATGCAGAGAAAGAGAGGAGTGGAACCTAAAGGTGATGTCAGATTGATGATTCCCTTCTACTCCAGGTTTGCATTCTCTATCATCTGCAGCTGATTGGCCTGCTTAACCAGGTTTGTATACAGAATTAGAAACAGCTGTTTTTAAACAACATTTTAAATTTTTGATGTTTAGTCATTTTTTTTTTTGTTGTTGGAAAGGCAGATTTGGAGAGAGAAGGAGAGACAGGGAGAAAGATCTTCCATCTGCTGGTTCACTCCCTGAGTGGCCACAATGGCCAGAACTGAGCCAGTCTGAAGTCAGGAGCCAGGAGCTTCCACGTCTCCCATGTGGGTGTAGGTTCCTAAGACTTTGGGCCATCCTGTATTGCTTTCCCAGGCTACACGCAGGGAGCTAGATCGGAACTAGAGCAGCCAGGACACAAACTGGTGCCTATATGGGATCCCAGTGTGTGCAAGGTAAGGATTTAGCCACGAAGCCATTATGCCAGACACCTGTCCCCCTCACCCCCTTTTTGTTTCTTGTAGTCTGCCACACAGGCTGAATATCTAGATACAGTCAGAACTGGCAACTGGTGGCTCTCCTTTTTTACCACCTGACAGAGGCACAGAGAAACACGTGTTTCTTCCCCCGAGACACAGAGAACATCAGGAAAAAGATTAGAATTCCAGAGATCACATGGGAATTTTTACATTCCTTAATATTATTAAAACGAAGATGGAAAGGCAGGAAGAGAATCTGAATTGCATTCAGCAGTTTGAGAGTGTCCAGTGAAGAAGCTTGCAGAGCCAGGCTGGTAGCTTGTGAGAGGGAAGCAGAGTCTTGGGCTCTGTGGGAAAGTGAAGGTCAGAACAGGTACCCACAAGGGCAGCAGATACCCACAGGTTGAGACCAGGGGAGCTATGAGCACAGTCACAAGATTTTTTTCTACTTTGCATCAGAAACTGGAATTGTTTCCTGTGAAATTTCCCAGTGCTTTAACAGTGCCACCTCATTTCCTTTGGAATCGCAGATTATCCACATCAGTGATTTGACCACCAGACTGTCTTTGCTGGGTAGAGGCCAATCATTATTATTATTATTATTATTATTATTAAAGATTTATTTATTTTTATTACAAAGTCAGATATACAGAGGGGGGGAGAGACAGAGAGGAAGATCTTCTGTCCGATGATTCACTCCCAAAGTGATCGCAACAGCCAGTACTGCGCTGATCCGAAGCTGGGAACCAGGGACCTCTTCCGGGTCTCCCAAACAGGTGCAGGGTCCCAAGGCTTTGGGCCGTCCTCGAGTGCTTTCTCAGGCCACAAGCAGGGAGCTGGATGGGAAGTGGAGCTGCCGGGATTAGAACCGGTGCCCATATGGGATCCCTGTGCGTTCAAGGCCAGGACTTTAGCCGCTAGGCCACGCCGCTGGGCCCAAGGCCAATTATTAATACTCTGACTTAGGAAATTCAGTATGATCTGTCCTGAGTAGATACTTCAAAAAGTTCATGAAAGATGAAATTATATGACAAGTTTACTTTCGTGCAAAACATCTGTGAAATGTCTAGGGAAATGAAGAATAAATAAACTGTGATGCAAGCAAACTTAAATAATGTTTTCAAGTGTGCATGGATTTGGCTAGACAAAACCGTGGGAAAATGACTGATCAGTCTGTTTATTCAACAGGGAAAAAAAGGCTTACTGCTATTCTCAAACAAGGAATGTTTCTGCTCTACAGCTCTTCATTGTTTTCAAGTGAGGGGAGCTCCAGCAAGTAGCATCATGGGCTTTTGGCCTTTCCCAGTGGAAGAGTGCTTTTGTGGGGTCAGGGGAGAGAAGCAATTGGAGATGCACTCTTTTGCTTTTCCTCCTGTGCGCTAGTGTATCTCTGGAAGAACGTGATTCTCTCTGCCTTTGTCATGTGGCAAAAATGAGCGCAATAAAGGAGAGTCATCGGTCCCCAGCCCTGCTGTGTCTAGATGACAGTGGCAGGAAGCTGAGGTAGGTGCTGGTCCCTAGGACCATGGAGCCACTGGCATAGAAATGCTTTGTAAATATTGGATGCTGCTGGAATGTGTCATTATCATATAAATATTGTAAATATCATATGTATTGCAATAGGCCAAATCTGAGGCAATATAAAGTCATTTTTAAAAAATGAAAATGTATTGAGAGGCAGAGTTCTGGTACAGTAGGTTAAGTTGTTGCTTGGGACAACTACATTCTATATCAAAGAAACTGGCTCAAGTCCCAGCTTCTCCTCTTTTAATCTAGGTTCCTGCTAATGGGCATCTGAGAGGTACAAGTACTTGAATCCGTACCATCCACAAGGGAAATGCAGATGGAATTCTAGACTGCTGCTATTGGCCTTGTCCAGCCTCAGCTATTGCCAGCATTGGGGAGTGAATCAGTGGATGGAAGACCTCTCTCTTTCTCCCTCTGTCTCTCACTCTATCTTTCTGATAAAATCATAAGCAATATAAATATAATTACAAATATTCACTTAATTATACCATTTACATAATAACATTGACCTTTTTTGCCCTTTAAGATACTCGTCATGGGGCCCAGTGCAGTAGCCTAGTGGCTAAAGTCCTAGCCTTGCGCATGCCAGGATACCATATGTATGCTGGTTCGTGTCCCAGTGGCCCCACTTCCCATCTAGCTCCTGCTTGTGGCCTGGGAATGCGGTTGAGGACAGCCCAAAGCCTTGAGACCCTGTGCGTGTGTGGGAGACCCGGAAAAAGCTCCTGGCTTAGGATTGGCTCAGCACTGGCTACTTTGGTCGCTTGGGGAGTAAATCATTGGAGAGATCTTCCTCTCTGTCTCCCTTCCTCTCTATTTATATCTGACTTTCCAACAAAAATTAAAATAAATTTTTTTTAAAAGATACTGGTCATGAGCATTTAGCAGATTGTGATTGTGTTTGGAAATTGGAGGCAAGTGTAACACAAAGTGAAGATAAATTGCAGTATGCATCTTTTTTCCTGAATAAAAGATGGACACTCAGTGAAGCTGTCAGAGATATCTTGGAAACTGGGCCTTACATTAACTAAAATGAGGTTGCTGGGGTCAAGTCTGATGGGATGCTATTTTTGCAGGAAGAGGACCTGAGTGTGTATATACCCAAAGGGAGGGACAAGTGAAGAGAGGAGGGCTGGCATCCTTAAACAGTAAATGCCTGTGCTGTCACGGGGGGCACAACTGCTAGTACGGTTACTGCTTAGCAGAGGGGTGCCCGAACAAAGTGTCACACACTGGCTCATGCAAACACATATTTCTATCGCACACTTTTGAAGGCTAGGTGCCCAAGATGAAGTTGTCAGCTCCAGGCTCATTTCTTCTGAGGTTTTCTCCTTTGTCTAGAGGAATTGTATACTGGAGGCAAGGACAGGAAGTTGAGGCTACCCTCCTGTCCTTTTGGGTATATTGTTGGGGGACGCACCACATGATTAAGGATCAGATCAGTGAGGGATGGCAGCTGTGAGCTTCCACAGATCTATTTAAGTTGCACCTAAAAGGCATTCCCCAGCTCTGGAAAAGGCACGGCCGCCACGTCTGGGTTGCCTTTATCTTCAAACCTGAGTCAGTAATCCACTGGGGAGTGGGAACGTAAAATCACAGGAGGCAGCATGGCCCCGGAGAAACATAATGCAGTAATACCTGCACAGGCTGATGCTCCAGAGAAACGGAACGGGGATTCTCTCCAGAGGGCATTTTGCAGTGCAGCGTTCTTCAGTGTCAGGTTTTAAGATCTTCCTTCAATAAATGCTAATGACAAAAAGTCCCTATAGTCAACACATAGGGCGCTTTAATTCTATCATTACAGTGGGAAAACAGGGGAGGCAGGGGGTGCAGAAATTTCAAATGTGTCACCTTAAGACAAAATACAAGAAACGTAGAGCTTGAGAATAGTCCTGAGAAATTGAAAGTCTCCGTGCAGCCCAGACTTATTTTTTTGTGTATTGACTTTAAACTGTAAGGAAATAATCTGTGGAGTGTGTAAACAAACAGAAGCAATTTTTTTCCCCTCTGGAAACAGTTGTTACATAAAAATACTCAATTCACTTTGACTGCTATGCACAACATTCAATTTGTTCTTTTGATTTTATTTAATTCCCCATCTGTCCAAAGAGAGATTCGAGCATGAGAATGTATTGCAACTATTCTGTGGGAAAAAAAGAAAGCCAGCACCAGCTGCAGGAGGAATGTCAGAAAGGGAAAGATAATTAGGACTCCGAAGGAGAGATGCGGTATGTGTAAGAGTTCTTGTTACAAAGATAGGAATCCTTGGTGTTGGTGAGGTTTTATCTAGTAACTTACCTCAAACCTTAGTGGTGTAAGACAGGAATTTGTTATTCTCTCTCATGGTCTGGCTGCCTGAAGTCAGCTGGGCAGTTCTGGCGTGGAGCATGTCAGGTGGTTGTGATCACATTTTGGCTGAGGCTGAAGTTACTGTGGCCTAACTGGCCTGAAAGTGCAGATTGCTCATTCCTATGGCCGCCATCTGGGGCCTCATCCACTGCTGACCACTAGGGGTCCCACTGTTAGGGAAATGCAGTTTAGGATGTTTTTTTCCCTCCAGGCCAAACAAATCTGTTCCCAAATGTAGTAGAGAGAAAAATTTAACTACTGAGCAAACATTCAGCCATACTGTGATGCTCATCACAGGCAATCTGCTAAGAGTTTGTCAAGACAGGAAGACATCTCACTGCTGCAGGTGACCAGGCAGCTGTGACCCATTGTAAATGTGGTCTTCAATAATCACTGGTCCTCAAACAAGGGAGGTTGATTCTACTATTTGTAGTTCTAATTTATTTATCTTACGTAAACACATTTCATATATTTCACCACACAGATTTAGGGGCTTAGTGATACTTGTTACCCACTCTACCTTCCTTCCTCCCCACATTGTCCACCGTCCTCTTTCCTTTTTTCCTTTCTTTTTTCTCTAATTTAGCTTTATCTAAAGGCAAATAAACATCTCAAAACTTTGTAACAGGAGAGGCAAGACGGTGGCATAGGGCACAGACACGTTTGGTATGATGGAGAGACTTTAGACAGGGTGAAGCACAAGAAGCAGATTACAGGGAAAAATAGGAATCAAGCAGTAGGAAGGGGGTGGTACCTGGAGACCCCCTGGATACAGGGAAGCCACAGCAGAGTGGTGTTTCAGTGGACAGAAAAACCACCAGTAGTTGGCGAGCGGCAATCCAGACTCCGGCAATCCAGGCTCCAGCACTAGTCAGACATAGATCAGTGGCCTCCACTTGGCTCCTATGACAGCCAGGTGGGAGCTTGGGTTCGCGTGGGGAGCTTGGGAGGTGAATGCAGTCTGAGACCTGCCAATCTCACTAAATAGTTTGGGCCAGCCATAAGGGGAGAAAAAGTAGGGGACTCTGGGTGCCAAGTTGTGTGGAGAAGCAGAGTACAGAGCTGATAGAACAGCCCAAAGGGGGCTCATTTCTGGCTGATCACACAGAACTCATCCAGCGGGGAGGGCACCAGGTTTACTCCCTGTAGGGTCTGTATGGTCCCTGGAGCTGAAAGCCAGCAGCCCCAATTCTCCAACAGCATCCCACCAGCCACCATTTGTGTAGCAGGGCAGCAAGTGTGGGTTTCAAGTGAAGGCCCAGAGTTGGCTTGTTTCTAGCTAATTGCACTGAGCTGAACCCACAAAGAAAGCAGTGCCAGCCTTGTATCGTGCAGGATCTGTGTGGTACCTGGAGTGACAATCGACAGTCCCAGATCTTTGTTGGTGCCCTATAGGCACCATCTTGTACAGACAGGCAAGGGCTCAGAGTATTGATAAACTGCAGGAGGAGCAGTGGTAAACTGCGCATGTACTAAATCAGTAGTGCTCAGATGTCAGTGTCATGATGCCAGGTACTGTTCGACTAAAAGGAGGACAGCTGAGCTGCCCAAGAACTAAGCTGGGAACAAAATCATGTCCATCTTAGAGCACTGCAGATGTTCCACAGAAAAAAACAGCCCCGTCAAGGTACGCTACCAACTCCACCCAAAATAACTCCAGAAGATGCTCAGACATATTAGCCAGCAGGTATTGACAAGATCAGTGCCACCGAGAAGCAATTATTCAGGACAACTGGTGTTTTCCTAATCAAGGGAACTGACTGAACATAAAAATCAACTGATAGACTGCATGTAATACATCTAAGATATCTGCGCTAAGGAGAAGAATCTGCCAACCAAAATGGCAATGACAAAAGGTAAAAGAAAAGACAGAGGCGCTATCAATGTTACTGAAGACTCCAGCAAAGGACCACACTCAAAGTTAACTGAGGAAGACATCGAGAAAATGGGGGACACAGAATTCAGAAAACTCATTATAAAACTTCTGATTGACAAGTAAAAGCACATCCAAGAGTTCAAAGAATTTAAGGAATACATTATACAGACAATAGCAGCAATGAATCAAATGCAGGCTGATATATCAGAAATTAAGAACACAGTGCAATGGAGAGTTTCAAAAATAGAATGAATGAAGCAAAAGAAAGAATTTCAGAATTGGAAGATATTTCCTGTCACCATGAAGAAACAAACAAAAAGCTGGAAGCAGAGCAGGGTCAAGCTAAAAAAAAAGTATCCAAGAATTAAAAGATATTATTGAAAGACCCAGCATAAGAGTTTTGGGAGTGCCAGAAGGCACAGAAAGAGAAGTTGGAATTAAAGGTATATTCAATGAAATAATAAAACTTCCCTAGACTAGAGAAAAAATTAGAAAAGAATATACGGGAGGGCCACAGAACTCCCAACAGGGTTGATAAAAAATGAACTTCACCACAATACATGATAATCAAGCTCTCTTCAGTTGAACAAAAAGAAAAAAATTCTTAAATTTGCACGTGAAAAAAAAATCAAGTGACATATAGAGGAACCCCAATCAAACTCATAGCTTATCTCTCAGAGGAAACACTATAAGCCAGAAGAGAATGGAGTGACATATTCCAGATTCTAAAAGAAAAAAAAATTCAGCCCAGAATAATGTACCCAATTCTTGCACAATAAAGAAAAACTTCAAGAATTTGTCTCTTCTAAAGCTGTTCTATAAATGATGCTCAAATATATTCCCATGAAAGAAAAAAGGAAGAGCAAGTATGAAAAACAAAAGGCTATCCACTAAAAGGCTAACAGAAGACTCAAAGAACAACCCGTTACTAAAATGACAGGACGAAACTGCCCTTTATCCATAATAACTCTAAATGTAAATGGCTTAAACTCATCAGTCAAATGCCACAGATTATAGGACTGGATCAAAAAACAAAACCCAACTATCTGCTGCTTACAGGAGACATATCTCACCAACAAAGATCAGAGGAAATTGAAAGTGAAAGGATGTGAAAAGATATTCCAAGCAACTTGTAAGGAAAAACATGCAGTCACAGCTATTCTTGTATCAGATGATACAGACTTTGATGTGAAGAACATCAAAAGAGATGAAGAAAGATACCACATAATAATCAAAGGATCCATTCAGAAAGAAAGAAAATCAACAACAACCCTTTGGAAACGTGGGCAATGGAAATGAACAGACATTTTTCAAAAGAATAGATTCAAATGGCTAAGTGGCATATGAAAAGATGCTCGGGCTCCCTAGTCATCAGAGAGATACAAATGAAAACCACACAGAGGTACCACCTAACTCCAGTGAGACTGGCCTACATTCAGAACTCAACTAACAACACCTGCAGGCATGGAAGTGGGGATAAAGGTACCTCACTCACTGCTGGTGGGAGTGTAGGCTAGTACAACCACTGTGGTGGAAATCAGTGTGGAGAGTGCTTGGAGAATTGCAAATAAATCTGCCATATGACCCAGCTATCCCATTCCTAGGAATATACCCAATGGAAATGAAATTTCCACATGAGAAGGGGATCTGTAATCCTATATTTGCAGCAGTACAGTGCACAATAGCAAAGAAATGGAAAGAATCCAGATGTGCTTCTAAAGAAGTGTGGTTAAAAAAACTGTGGTACATCTACTCTGTGGAATATTATTCAGCTATTAAGAAGAACTAGATAGTCCCAAATATAGACCATTATGCTCAGTGAAATGAGTCAATCACAAAAGAAAGAATGCTATATGTTCCCTTTTATATAAGGAAACCATCATTAAAAGTATAGCTTCAATAACCTGATCTATACTGAGGTTTTTTTTTTTTTTTTGGCTGTATCCCATGTGTTTTGATGTTTTTCATTTCAGTTTCATTTATTCCAAATACTTTCTTCTGTCTTGTTGAATTCATTGCTGGCTCATGGATTACATGGTGGCAGTCATTTTTCCCAAGAGATTTTTGTGTTTCCTTTTTGTCACCCATGTGTTGGTTATTCAGTGGTGCATTTTTTCATGGTGCTGCAATTTGTTGTTGTTGTGGCTGTTGTTCTAATTCATACCAGTTGTTGACCTTGTTTCATGGCTTCTCGCTTATTGAAATGTATAGTGATGGAGTACTGGGGACTACCATATCCAGATGTGGAGGTACAATGCAACATGGATCCTTGCTTCCAAACAAAAGATGGACTCCCAATGAAACTGTTGGAAATGTTCAGATAATAGGATGCTAGACTGTCTGACATTGTACCAGCAATGTCGGGTCACACTTAAATAAGAGACTGATGGAATTATGACTCCTTATGAAGGACTATACTGTTGGAATAATATGGGAAAAATCTGTTAGGGGTGGAATAAATTTTTTATTTGAATAAAAAATTCAAAATAAAAATATAACAATGTTCAAAAAAACTTTATGACAGAAAATAGTTTTGCAACTGGGAGCAAGATCCCTGTGTTAAAGTTAGATTCCTGTCTTCTCACAGGAAAACTGGAACTAGGAGTGTTCTCTTTTATGTTTACATTTCAAAGAGATGGCTCCTAAATCCAAGGAAGAGATATTCCGGGGTTGAAAAACCCACAAAAGACCCATCTTGTCTTCAAAAGGATTTACATCAATTTCAAAGAGAGGAGAAAGTACTTACTAGTTTACCCTAGAAAATGCTGAGAGAGAATTATGCCTCTTGTTTCTGTTCTGCATCTGTGCTTACACTACAGGTATAGTCTGTCTGTGTGACCTAAGTTTCTGAAAGCAAAGCATCTAGATGCCTCTCTCCTTGGCAGTCGGCGGCTGCCTTCTCCCTGCATCTTCACAGAGCTCCTCCCTCTGTCTCCTAAACTCTTCTGGCAAGGACACCAGTAATAATTACATCAGGGCCATGTCAGTGATCTCATTTTAACTCAGTATCCACTTTAAAGGTCCTGTCACCAAACACAGTGACATCCTGATGTCCTGTGGAGTATGAATGCAATGTGTGAACGTTAAGAGAGCATATAGCAATATCCACCTCTCAATTTTGAATATTTCAGAGGGTGTCATGGGAAAATAAAATAACTAGGAATGGCACTGTTTGTAATTACCTTTGTTTTTTTTTTTTTTTTAAGATTTATTTAAATAGAAAGGCAGAATGACAGAAGAGAGAGAATCTTTCATCCACTGGTTCACTTCCCAGCCTTGGAGCTGTCCAGGCGAAAGCCAGTAGTCTAACACTTCATCCCTACCTCCCATGTGGTTGGCTTCATGTTGGCACCTGGGTCAGTCTGGCGTTGGCACTTTGAAAGGCAGAGTTACAGAGAGAGAGATTTGGAGAGAAAGATCTTCCATCTGCTTGTTCAATGTTAAATAGCCACACATATGAAAATCGGTAGCAAAAACACAATTGTGATCCAGAAAGTAGCACCCAGTTTGAATGGTATCATTGTTTAATATAATTCCAATATGTACTATTTTCCCAATATGTATTATTTTCCCAAACAAGAAACAATTTGGTTCCAAAGTTTAAAATGTAGTACCCCAAAGGAATCCTTATTGTGAAGGAAGTAAATCAAAGTTGTATACATTAATACAACCTTCACTTTTTGAAGATCCCTCATGTGTATGGATTTCTATTTTTTTGCAACACAATACATTGATTTTTCTTCCATTATCCATTACGTATTTGAAGTACCTTGGGTATCAGGCTTGTTGTTTATGTGCTAGGAAAGAAAGAGAAATCTGGCTGGGGTAGGGTGGGCTTTGGAGAAACACAGGAAGGTTATGTTTAGATGGGGTCAGAGCAGATTTAAGGCTGAGGCCCTCAAACAGAAACCTGAGTGAAACAAGAGAGCAAACCTTAGGAATATCTGGGGAACACATTGGTGCAGTCTGAGCAAGTTCAAAAGCTGTTCTTGCTGCTATCAGGACTTCTTAATGTGAAAATAATACAGAATGAACTAAGGCTATTGTAAGCAACAAAAGAATTTCTTAAGGGTTGCAGGGATAGTTCTCAGAACCCAGTGACAGGCTTGTAGCTGGAGAAGGTTAGAACCAGGACCAGGCAGAGCAGCCAGACCCCAAGCAAGCTCCCTCCAAGGCTCTTCTCTGTGTGTGTGGCCCCTCCATTTGCTCTTGAAAATGTTTTACTGTTTTCTCCCGAGTGTTAGAGGCGATGCAGGATCCAAGAAGGCAATAAATAAAACATATAATGGCAAGATAAGATATGTCAGAGAAGACTAATGCCAGGAAGGCATAGGAAATACTGCAAGGGCTGAATTTTTTAACGTAGTAATCAGGACAGGCCCTATTCAAGATGCACTGTATGAGCAAATCCTGAAGGAGGTGACCAGGTGAGTCAGGTACTCTGTGCAGGAAGGGTCCTGAGGCTGAAGACACAGCAGTAGAAAGGTACCCCATCTGAGCTGCGGCAGGAGTGCCGGAGACCAGGGCAGGATAAGCAAGCAGGGAGATGAGTGAGTAGGATCCAGATCAGACACAGTGCGAGTGGGTGGCTGTGAGTTGTTTTAGTACTCTGGCTCCTACTTTGAGATCACAGCTGACAGATAGCAGAGGAGAAAAGAAAATGGGTGGGTCTGATTGAAATTTGAACTGCATCATCCGGATAGCTGTGTGTGAGTTAGATTGAGAGGGGGCAAGGGCGGCAGCAGGGGACTCCAATTAGGAGGATTTGCAGTGACCCAGGGAGATGTGCTACAGAGGTGGTGATGAGTAGTTGAACTCATTTCCTTCTTGTGCAGACTTGTGTCTGCTGCTTTATCTGCACAGCAAATTACAGTTCCTTCAGTTCCTTGTCAGCTTTCTTCCCACTCAGATGCTATTTCGTGTCAGCTTTCAAATTCTTCATTCAGGTTGGGTTAAGTGATTGCTTCTAGTCCAGTTAGGCGCTGGGGAGTGGGCAGATGGTGCAGTGATCCGTGAGTTAGGCAGCTCTTGAGGGATGCGTGGTCTGTATATGGTTTGTCCCCCTAAATTTGATTCCCAGAATAATGGTAATGAAAGCTGGTGGGACCCTTGGAAGAGTGGGATGTAACTGGGATTAATCCAAGCCTCGGAGTAGGTTATGTCTTGCAGAAATGGAATAGCTTCCATGAGGGCAGGTGGTCAGGAAAGAGTGGGTGTGTCACCTTCCAAGCCTTCCAAGTCTCCTGTTTTCACACTTGTGGCCTCTTGCTCTCACAAAGGGCTTCTGTGAGTAGCATGGTCTACGGAGTGGTAAGGCAGTAAAGCAGCACTGTCTGGAATTCCCAGCCACCAGGATCAAGTCAGCAGAATATCTTTGCTTTGTAAATAATCTGGCTTCAGGTTTCTTGTTACAGCAGCACAGAAACTTACTAACAAGACCCTGCATAGATATGCTAGCCTCTTAAACTGTTCATGGGTTCCCTCCACTTTATCTCGATAATGTTTCAAAGATTCAGCTCCTACACTCACTTGACCCTGTTTGGAAACCCTCTCAAGTATGTCTTCTTCATTCACCTGGGATGCTCTTGACAACTTGATCACATGTATCAACCTGGGATTTAAGTGCCTTAAAGTTGGCTACTTCAACATAGTGGTATCACCTACACTTAGCAATTCTGGGCATCTGGTCAGTGTTCAACGATTATTTTCATATTGAATTACAGATGATTTTGACATTTCACAAACTCATTCCTCTGTCCAGATGTGATTCCCTACCCTCCCAATTGGAACCAAAGACATGCCTCTTAGAATATTGTGTTATTATCTCTTCCTTGAGCATATTCTGATATCTAGCCCAGCTCTGATTTCTGTGAAATTTAAGTTAAAAGAGCGTCAATTTTCTGAGTTGCCTCAGGAAAAGGTCTCTGTTGTATAGGAAAGTACTTGCTTACAGACTTTAGGTGGCGCTGTGAGCGAGGCATAGGGACCTGCAGAAGCATTTTCTTCCATTCAGTTCCCGCTGCTTCCTCACAATAGTTTATTTTGAAGTGTTGCTCTGATTGATGATCAGGAATTGGAGGAGGCTGAAAATTGCACGGTTAAAGATGAGAAATATTTAAATATGTTTTGCTCACCAGCCAGGGAAATGTAAGCATTTCTGAGACTCCTTGTCTTTGAAATAGAACAGGACTGATATGCCGCGGATAAACTCAGAAGTTGGTAGAGACTGGAAGGTGTTGGGCAGGGCAGCCCCGGAGTACAAACATAACAGACAGCTCCCTGACGTGGATTTGCAGCTGTGGACACTGTGCCCGCGTCCAGCCTCATGCTGGAGTGCCCACTGTGTAGCTGCTGCTCTGCAGAACAGGGTATCTGGGCAAAGGCGGCTTTCCTCATCCTGAGCTTTCTCTGCCTGGTAGTAGCTTGAGCATTCTTTGGCATGTCCAGGTCACCTGCCCATGACAGCCTTCATCCAGTGATGCTTGAGACTGAATTGCTTGGCCTGGTTGGCTCCTGTTCTCAGTGATCCGTGAATACTCATCTTGGTGAGACCCTTGGTTAGGGTGTGTGAGAGTTCTTCAACAAAGGAAACACAAATTACAGGTTTTTCTGGGCTTGGCTCAAAGGGCAGTTTGCTAATGAACCTATGCTAAGCTCTCTGTTACATCAGAAAACCTCCTTTAGTTAGCATCTGTAGGTTCTAGATATTGTGTTAGATTCTTTTGGAAGAAAACATGAAGATGTTTAATCCGTGCTGCAATGTGCTGCAGTTACTCTCAACTTCATCATTTTCGGAGGAAACCGAGATGCCAGAGGTGAAGGTAGCTTGGTTTAGGACTCAGGGAAGAAGTGCAGAGCTCAAATTAGGAGCTGGTTAGTTCAGCATCTATTGTGGGGTGCGACTGAGATCATGCCAGAAAAGTCTAGGGTGTATTTAGGAGTCTTTATTGAGACTGGTGGTAATAACAGGGCCCACCAGAAATTAGCCCAAAAATTAATAAATGACAAGTCTGTATGGAAATCCAATCTGAATCAAAACACCAAGAGGAACAAATGGTCGTTACCCTGAAGTCAATCCATTAAACTAAAGACCTATGTTCCAGCTTCCCCAGTAATATAAATTATCCTGGGAGACATACAGCAAACGGCACCATTACAAAGCTGTAGACAGTCGCCTTTCCCTGGCTTCTCTAGGAACTCTTGATAATACACACATCGGCAATATAAAGCATGTTAGCATTAACATCTTTACTGTCCCGCCCAAGAGTGAACAGAGGGTGAGGAATACAGATGCACAGGGGCCGTGCCAAGGGGCTGCTGTCCTCCAGGTCTGTCCATGGGAAGCCAGAGAGCAAGCAGGTGCTGGGGAGGCCGAGTCGGAGTGCCAGAGCAATGGAAGCACGTGAGCAAGAGGGCCAGCCCCTCCCTATCATGGGCCATTATGGGGGGCTTGTGAGGAGAGTGGCTACACTGCAACTCAATACTGCCCATCTCAGGTTCCAGGTGATGATAGGTGAACATCACAGTCAGGCAGAAGGGACCACATAGGTGGAGGGGGAGTGGCTTTCAAGCTTGTGAGTCTGGTAGCTGCCTACCCCACAACAATATTCATCTTATCATGTAAGGATACTCCAAAAACTCAGGAAAATGTGGTTAAATGGAATTTATTTTGCAGCAGAATCTTTTTGCAATCTGTGATCTTCAAAAACATCATGGCAAATGCATATTAGGCAAAGGCTATTTAGGAATTTCAGGGTTTTTTTTTTTTGCGCCAAAATAAATCTTTTAAAAAATTTTTAATTGAAAAGTCACATATATAGAGAGGAGAGACAGAGAGGAAGGTCTTCCTTTCATTGATCCACAACCCAAGCTGCCACAACAGCTGGAGCTGAGCCAATCCAAAGCTAGGAGCCAGGAGCCTCCCTGGGTTCCCCCACCAAGGTGTAGGGTCCCAAGGCTTTGGGCCATCCTTGACTGCTTTTGCAGGCCACAAGCAGGGAGCTGGAAGGGAAGAGGGGCCGCTGGGATTAGAACTGGTGCTCGTATGGGATCACGGTATGTACAAGGCGAAGACCTTAGCTGCTAGGCTACTGTGCCAGACTCAAAATAATCTTTTTTAATAAAGAAGATTTATTCAAAAACCAGGGTTACAAAGAGATGGGGGAAGAGACAGACAGACAGAGGATGGGAGAGTGAGGGCTGGAGGGAGATCTTCTATCTATTGGTTCACTCCCCAAATGTATGCGATGGCTGGGGTTGGGCCAGCAGCCTGGGACTCTGTACAGGTTTCCCATGTGGGTACGCCAAGCACTCAGGCCTCATCTGCTGCTTTCCCAGTGCATCAGCAGGAGCTAGATCGGAATAGGAGGAGCCAGAACTCTAAATTGGTGGCCACATGGGATGCTGGTGCTGTAGATGGCAGCTGAAGCTATTGTAGCATAACACCAGCCCCATAAACTTATGTGTTCATTTCATTTTAAACAAATTTTAGGTGCGAAAGTAACTGTACCCTCTGTTGGTTCTCACAGACCTTGACATTCACTTTCACTATGGGGTCTGTTGCACAGCTTCTCCCTGGGTGCCTTAAGATGCAGCACAATGAGCAGCCTAGAGCATTCCTCATTTGTCCTTGCTCAGCTCAATGGCAAACCCGTGTGCAGTTAAGACCCTCTGAGACTCTGTTTCCTGCCTTTCCTTCGGGTCTCTAGAGCTACGTTGTGATGTCTAATTGGGACCCATGGCTATCTAGTTTTCATTCATCTTTCTTACTCTACCCTCTCTCTTTCAAGGCATAAAATGAACAACTACATCACTTCTCCTTGGCAATGAATCAACTGCTTATACTTAAGCTTAAAATATGTCTTAGCAGAAAGATGTTCTCAGATGCAGTCTGGAAAAGTGAGAGCAAGCTTGAGAACACTGGGTGGCACTGTTCCTCTTCAACCATGACATCAGTGGTTGAACTCGGCATTCTGTGACAGCCACTTCAGTCTTCGCCTTGTGAATGCAGGCCTTTCTGTGGGTGTCCCTTGGACCTTTCCAGGGAGATCTAGTGTCCTCATAGCTCTCCGTCATCCTCAGCCCATTTCAACAGCACCCTCATTCTAGAAATATCTGTCAGTCCCGTGATGGTAAATGTATGTTTTCGTAAATATTGGGGCTGTATTTATCGTTTTCTTTTTATTTATTTATTTATTTACAATCATGAATCAGCACTCTGCTGACTTTTTGTTCACTTACAAAGCTTGTTAGGTTCAGTATGATGGCTCAATGGCTAAATTCTCACCTTGCAAATGGATGCCAATTCCTGTCCTGGCTGCTCCACTTCCCATCCAGCTCCTTGCTTCTGGCCTGGGAAAGCAGTAGGGGATGGCCCAAAGCCTTGGGACCCTGCACCCATGTGGGAGACCTGGAAGAAGCTCCTGGTTCCTGGTTTACGATTGGCTCAGTTCTGGTCACTGTGGCCATTCAGTCAGTAATCTGACAGATTGAAGATCTGTCTTTCTGTGTCCCCTCTCTATAAATCTAATCTGCCTTTCCAACAAAGATAAATTAATAAAACTTTTAAAAATAGCTTGCTGTGTTTATATCTGTATATAAACACAGGTCTCCCACATGAGTGCAGGGTCCCAAGGCACATGGGTGCAGGGTCTCTTCTTACACGGAATGAGTGCAGTTTCCGACTTGCCTATGCTGGGAGGTGCAGGTGAGAATGGTCCATGTGACCTGGCAGAGGGCACTCAGTTGTTTAACCCAAATTTCTCTCAGAGAAGAACCAAGAAGTCAGTATAACAAGCAATGTTTTGAGGGTAGGAATTTAGCATAGTGGTTAAGGTGTTGGTTAAAATGCCTGAATCCCACATCAGAGAGCTTGGGTTTGATACGTGGCTTTGGCTGCTAACTCTAGCTCCCTACTCTTGCAGGCCTTGGGGTCAATAGATGGTAGCTCAACAGGTTAGGTTTATGCCAATCACACAGAAGACATGGATCACATTCCTGGCTGTCTGCTTTGGTCTTAGCTCACCTGTGGCCGTAGGTGGCATTTGGGAAGTGAGCCAGGAGCTGAGAAGAACTTTTCTCTCTCCTCTCTGATTCTTGAGTGAATGATTGAATAATTGAATAAATAAACAAGTACATGTAGTTCCTACGTAATATCAACCTTTTCTATCTTCTACCTCAGAGTGAGGCATACAGAAATACTGAGGCTTGAGCTTTCTATCCATATGCTCTTGTTAGAATTTCAGGATTTCTTTCCAAGAGATTCTTAGTAAATGACGACATTTAAGTGTGAGACTGAGTGAGAGCAAAGGGCACCATTGTCAGAGGAAACAGATATGTGTGTATGGGAGAGGGAAGTCGTGTCACCAGAAACAAAGCTCTGGTCATCAGAGAGGTAGGAGAGAAGCTCGGGGTTATTGGAGTCCTAAAATCAGGATGCTCTTACGGCAAAAGGAGCTGTTGGCTGCTTACAGTGGCACTTGGATGGTAACTGGCTCTATGGATGCACAATACTAAGGGCATTGTGGAGGATGGAGCGGAGGAGGACAAGGAGAAAGGAAATAGGGTACGGACGCATTGGCATGGACACAGAAGAGTGTAATTAGCAGTGTGATTAGCAGAGGTTGATTACTGCCGAAGTGAATGGCTGGAATTTTTTGAGGAATTACCATGCTTAGATGCTGTTTAAAATACTCTCTACATGTTAACTTGTTTAATCCTTGAGCAATCTCACAAAATAGCTATTGTATATTTCCATTCATGGAGGAAAAAAAGTTTTAAATGAGTTGAAATGCATTGCTCAGTAATTCACAGCTAAAAACTGGATTTACTGGAAGTCAAATGCAGAAAGCTGGGCCCCAAGTGGCTCACTTTCTGCGTTTCACTTTGCTTTCAGTATTCAGTGTGGGAATTAAGGAGAGAGGAACTGAGGAAGGATCCCGGCTTTTCAGTTTAAGGCACAGGGTCAGATGATAAATTCAATTCTAGAATATTAACATCCCTTGAATGATGTTCTTCTGTACTTTGGGTTTTCATTGACAATTAAAATATAATCATCCTTACAATATAAAGGTCTTCAAAACTCAGAATGAAGTTACAAATAATGAATTTTAAGTTTCCATTTTGTAACTGTTTTCTTCAACATTTCTGCTGACTTGGGGAGTCTCGTGTTCTCTTGATGGTTCTGTTTCTGAATTTCTGTTCCTGGAGGATTGTTGATTTCCAAATAGGAGCTTCCTTTTCTATGTTTGTGTTTTGCTGTCTGCTCTGAGCTGACCTAGTTTTCCACAAGCCTATCCTGGTCTCAAGTCATTGTGACTTTGGAGGATGGAGGCAGTTCCATTTCCTGTTGGCAACAAGCCGCCTGAAGCTTAAGTGGTGGAAAATAATGTTTTATTTTGCCCACTTGCTACTATTACTGTTGTTCATTACTTCAGATCACACACTGTGGCTATGGCTTCTCCACTCTGATGTCTGTAGCCTTAAGTGGGCATTACCCAGCCAGTGATGGACTGAAGCATCTGAATGCATCTCCTCTCATACCTGTGGCTCAGTCTACATTGCACCTGCATGCTTCCTGTCTCCATGATGTGTGCTTCTCTAGGCATGCTGGCTGGCATCTAAGAAGCACTGCGGGAGAGAAGGAGAGGGATGGACAGAAAGAGATCTTCCATCTGTTGGTTTACTCCCCAAAAGGAAACAAAAGCAAGGGCAGCCAGAAGACTCAGATTCCATCCTGGTCTCCAGTATGGTGGCAGGGACCCCAGCGCTTGCATGATCTTCATCTGATTTCTCAGGCACGTTATCAGGGAGTTACATTGGAGTGGAGTAGGTCGGACTCGAACTGGCATCACAGGCTCTGGACCACAACACTGAGCCCCGTATAGCTTCTGTATAACAAAAACTTTTCAGGGTGGAGCCCAGTGATACGAGCCGCAGCAACCAGAGAAATAGTGTTTGAACTATAAACAAGTCACCATATGTCATCATAATAAGCATTATCCTTAAGAAGAAAATATTTAGAACTACATCTGCAGGTAATATGAAATGATCCATCCATAGAATATTCAGCCCAAAACATACTGAAAGGCTGATGAGAGTTTGGTAAAGTGACCCTCGGCGATGGTGTCCCGTGGGAACATCTTCATATTGTCCCGATTGTTTTGGTGTCAGCAAACCTCTCTATCAGAATATAAACAAAAGGAAACCATAAAATCCCAAATCCCTGCCAAGTTTTCTGATCCATGTACTCATGATGATGATTTTCAGTTTACTTTGGATTGATAAAAATGACAAACGACATGGACTTTTTTTTAAATGCAATCATTTTTTAAAAACTCTTTTTAAGAGTTGTTTTATTTTTATTGCAAAGTCAGATATACAGAAAGGAGGAGGGACAGAGAGGAAGATCTTCCGTCCAACGATTCACTCCCCAAGTGACCACAATGGCCGTTGCTGAGCCATTCCAAAGCCAGGAGCCAGGAACCTCCTCCAGGTCTTCCACACAGGTGCAGGGTTCCAAGGCTTTGGGCAGTCCTCCACTGCATTCCCAGGCCACAGGCAGGGAGCTTGATGGAAAGTGGAGCTGCCAGGATTAGAACTGGTGCCCATATGGCATCCCAATGCATTCAAGGTGAGGACTTGAGCTGCTAGGCCACGCCGCTGGGCCCCTAATGCAATAGTTTTTGTTTTTGTTTTACATGATTTTTATAACATACAATTCATTCATTTGAAGTATTCAATTCAACAGTTTCTTTTTGCATAGCCATCATAACCAGTTTTAGGGCATGTTCATTCCCTCAGAAAGAAATATTACTTACATTGGCATTTCCTCACCATTTTCCCCAAGTCCTGGAAAGCAGTCTTCCTGCTACCGATGTCTACAGACTTGCTCATGCTTGCATTTCTCACAAACGTAAAGAGAATATATGTTTTTGTGCTTGTCTTTGATCACTTGGCACAGTGTTTCAAGCTCAGTCCAAGTGGTAACAGGGATCACTGCTCCATTCCTTTTTTTCTTTAACCTAATAATATCCTGTTGTAGAGTTAGGCCACATTTTGCTAACCTATTTGTCCATTGGTGATTGGTTGTACTGTTTCCACCTTGTAATTATCATGACTGCTTTCCATATTCATGCACATGTTTTTATATGGACATAAATATTCTCACAACTCTCAGGTAGGGCTAAAATTCCTGGGCGGTATGGTAATGTTGCATTTAACATTTTGAGGAACTGTCAGCCTGTTTTGCACTGTGACTGCCTGATTTTACAATCCCACCAGCAACAGATAAAGTTTTCATTTTCTCTTCATCCTAGTCAACACTTGCTATTATCTGTTTTTTCTTTTTTTAACAGCATTTGAGTGAAGGTGGTGCAGTAGGGATGTGAAGTAGTGCAGCTTTGATCTGCATTGTCCTGACAGTTCATGATGTTTGGCATTTTTCACGTACTTCTTTTTCTCCTTACAACTTTCTTGGTGAAAATATGTCCAGGTCATTTTTCTTTTTTTCCATGAGAATTTTGTTATTTTTTCCCCTTTAAAAAATTTTTAATTGTTATTTGTTTTATTGACGTGTTTTATCAGGCATGTAATTTGTAAATGTTTTCTTCCTGGATTGCTTTTTCACTTTCTGAATGGTATTCTTTGAAGCAAAGATGATGCTATTTTTGGTGAAGCTCAATGTATCCTTTATATATATACATATATATATATAATATATATATATATATATATATATATAAATTTGCTTCTGTTCTATTGTTGCTTGTAAGAAACTATTGCCAAATCCAGGGTTATAAAAATTAGTCTGTGTTTTCTCTTTAGAATTGCATTACTTTGCCTTTTATGATTGGATATCTGATACTTACTGATTGATTTTTGTATGTAATATGAGTTATGAATTCAGTTGTGTTCTTTTGAATGTGATTTTTTATTGTTTGGTAAATGGGCTGCCAAAGTGAGCATGATAGTTTATTGTCTGAAACTAATTTTTAGACTTAGTTTGTGAGAAAGAGAGAGTCTGTCTGTCTCTCATTCCATCCATTGACTCACTCCCCCGGTATCCACAGCAGCCAGGACTGAGCAAGGCAGAGGCCAGCACTGAGAGCCTCCATGTTCTGCTGCCTTCCAGGCTGCATGGGAATAGCAAGTCCTGGGCAGTGCACCCAGGACTCAGAGCTTGGCTCTCAAATATGGAGTGTAGTCTGTCTGTGGGACTGCTTTATTGCTATAACAAATGACTTTTTTGTATGTTAGATTGTCTTAGCATCCTGTTAAAATATCAGTAAACTACAAATAAGCATTCTCATTCCTGTGGTCCTAACTCTACTAGAATCATTTATATATCCATCAGTGCTATAATGTTTGATTATTGTAACTTTGTACTCAGGAAATGTAAACCCTTCAGCTTAGTTGCTTTTCTCAAAAATAAGATTTTTAGCTATTCTGGGTTTTAATTCCCGTGGATTTTTTGTTTATGTATTTTCCTCATTTTATGACAATTCTATTTTCACTTGGTGGAGAGAAATGAGAATGAAAATACACCTAGACCTAAATTTATTTCTGTTTGGGAAGAAGGATGGAGACAAGATCACAAATAAAGCAACTATTAATTTATAGAGCCAGTGCATCTTGATTTTACTTTGAAAATAAAATATGAGCAGACAACTTGAGGAGTCTAAAAGAACTTCAGTTTTGGGGACTATGCAATAGAGCACTTATACATGGCTAATTGAGAATGACAAAAGAATATGAAAGTATTGAACTTTACTAAAGGACTCATTGAATATAAAATATTTTTTGTTGTATTCCACATTAGTATTTGTTAGGCTTGGAGGTGATTGAGAGTGAGAGAGGCTTTTAGTTCAGGCAAACAGGGAAGAAAGTCTGAAAGACTTCTCCCTGGTGGGAGGCAGCTTGGAACCACTTCCACATGGCAGGGTGACCATGTGAGGAAAATGGCTGCCCAAGTTATATACCACTGTGCCTTTCTATGACTTGGGCTCAGGGATGGGAGAAGGTAGCAGTTGCTTGGTTTGCGCATGCAGATGGCCTGCAACAGGTGATCTGAGCACAGGATACTCTTGTGGTGGGCTGAGACAGGCTTGGGTGGTTCTAGCAGGGCATTCCCGACATTTCTGAGGAGATGAAGTCCATTCTCACTGTGCTTCAAGACAGCATCCTGTTCTGCCTAACTTAACAGAATTTAGTATTTTTAAAATCCAATTCATTTTTATGTGTCATGAATCAAATATAATGATCTCATTTAACTGCCTAGTACTGGCTGAATGAGATTGGGGGAAAAAGAGGGCATTTTAAAAGTACAGATTGATATTTATGAAGTCTACAAGACAGATGTTTGGGGTGGATGCTGGATTGGCTGATGTTAATGGCATTGACAGGCAGGAAGTCAATACTGTTACCAGAAAAGCTCAGTGAGTTCTTTTCTGAGCTTAATATAGAAATGAAAAACTGGAAACGGACTGAAGTTAATTTGTGAAGGGACCAGGTGACTGGGGAAAGAAGAGGGAAGGCAAACGCACCTCCTGAGAGAAAATCGGGAGGTGGGGTGCCCCTCTAAAGGAGAGAGGGAAAGACATCAAACAGGTCTTTGGAAGGGTCTGGGGCTTTTAAGCCTTCCCTGACCCTTCTTTGTTGGACAGGAACCTACAGGTAAGATGATCCCCATTGGTGGTCTCTTAACCAGTTAGGAAACAGGTGGGTAGTGCTTGTGTCCATCTGAAGGTGTGGCCAAGACCTCAGTAGGCCTGGATGGTCTCAAACAGTGTCATGGAAAATGGTTGGTGATAGCATTGAGGATTGAGTGGCTGAGAAATGAGTCTAAAATAAGATGATGGGAATCTCTGACAGAATGGCAGGCAGTGATGGGTACAATAGAGGAGCTCTGATTCTCATACAGACTAGTCCTATAGAAGTATATTTTCAACATGAACATCTGAAAGTAGCTCTGGGATTACAGATACCCATAGTGTCCTAGAAGTTTGGACACTAGGAGGAGTCCTCAGGGGTCTAATGCAATATTTGCTGGTAGCTATTCCCATTGGTCCTGAATCTTTAAGACAAGGAAGATGAAGTCAAGATACTAACTGAAGAGGTAATTTTCTCATTAGGAATGAGACTTCCTATGGGTCTTTCCTTCTTGTTGAATTTCATCCTTATCAACATTTTCTTAGTATTAATTCAGTCCAGCTCAGTCTTGTGGTTCACCTAATCTGCCTATTAGTTGCTTCCATTTCATCCCTTAAATTTGCATTTGTAGTGTATATATTACCCTCAATCTTTATCTAAATTTCTCATTTTCTATTAAAGGTCGAGATTGCTTTCTCTTTCCCTTTTCCAATGGATTTATCGCAAAAGAATCTTTTTAGTATTTTAATTTTATTTTTGATGATGTTTACATAGTTGATGGGGTGAGAATGGTTGAGGATTAGGGGAAAGGGGGTGAGACCATTATCTCCAAATTTTCTTTTTCTTCTTTCTGTGACTAGGAGAAGCAGGGAGAGAATGGGAGAAGCTGCGCACAGCCTTCCACCTGGCTCAGTACTCGGGGATACATAACAGCCAACCAATATCATCCCAGGGTCCCTGGTGTGGAGCACATCCCGAGGGTTCTGCTCAAGTGACTATACATGCATCAGTAGGTACAGTCTTTCAGTCCAGCCTGGCTCACCCTTTAACCCGGCTCACATGGAGGCCAACAGGTATTGTAGCCCTTCCCAGCCTGGACTGTCCCTAGTCCCAGTTCTCATGCTTACCAGTGGGAGCAGTGGCCCAGAAGGGGAGACAATGCTGTCCCTCTCCCAACCCGTGCCTCCCAACCCCTCAGATCTCACACGTGCTGGTAGGTGCAGTAGCCCAGTCTGGCATGGCCTGGTCTGCACTCAGTTCTAGCTCATGGTGGTGTGTGCCACAGCATAGCCCAGCCTAGCAAGCCTCCAGTTCCAGCCCTAATATGAACTTGCTGGCGTTGTGGCTAATCCAGTTGTCCTGCACCCTGTCCTGCTTCTAACATCTGCCAGTGGTTGTTATGAACTGGCTCAGCCTGATCCCCTGTCAGACATGACCCACAAGTATGCTGGAAGTTACCATAACTTGGCCTGGCCTGGGCTGCTCCCAAACTTGGTTCTTGCATACACATGCAAGGACTGTGTCCCGATAGAAAAGTTCCCCAAGCTCGTCTGTCAGGTCTCTTCCCAGTGGCAGATCTTATGCCCACTGGTGAGTTCTTGGCCCAGAGTAACTTAGTCTACCTCCCGTTCTAGAAGAAACAGTGACATTGCCTGACCAGCCCTCACCTATTCTGGCTCTTACGGTTGAGTGCTACATAGCCCAGCCACACCTGGTCTACACTCAGGGATAGAGCTCTCACATGGTTCAGTGAGTATGAAGACTTAGCCCTGCCCATCCAATACTCTTGGCACTAGTGGATGCTAGAATCTAACCCAGTCTTATACACCCTAGATCCAGTCGACATCCATGCTGAGGGACACTGCAGTCATGTCCAGCTCGGATCATCACACCCATTTTGGCTCTCATACTCACCAGTGAGAACCAAAACCAAGATGTGATTTCTCCTTAGCTACCCAACTAGGCCTGTTCCCAGCCACAGATCTTGCATGTGTCAATGGTTGCTCTGACTTAGCTCAACATAGTCTATCACTCGCCTTGGCCTTTGTCATCAAATGCTGCAACCTGGCCTTTCCCAGGCTGCCTGCAGTCCCAGTTCTCATTCGTGGGTACTACAGCCTAGTCTGGCCCAGTCTGCTCCTATCCCTGGCTTATGCAAACTGATGGTATGATAGCCTAGTTCAGCATGACCTGCACTCCAGCCTAGCTCCTGGACATGCTAGTGAGCTAAGGTTTGTGCTGCCCTGCCTGGCCCGCTTCCCTCCAGAACCAACTCATATACTTGCTGACAGTTGGACTACCTTGCCCAACCTGATTAACACTCAGGCTTGAATCACATGCTTACCAGAGGGAACCAGGTCCTCTAGGGTATGTTCCCAAGTTTCCCCACCACGCCCAGCCCACTCCCAGACCCAGATCTCACTAATGCTGTTGGCTGCTAGACCCTTACCTGGAACAGACTTCCCCCTCCTTCCCAGTCTTTGTATGAGCTGGCGGAGCCTCCTGCACCCAATTTTATGGTGTGTCTGTGGGTACTGCAATCTGGACGAACCTGGCCATTCTCAGCCCCATGTCCCATGAGTGTCAGAGGATTCCATGGTCATGTCTAGCTGAGCCTGTCACCACTCTCAGCTCTTATGCAAACCAGTGGAAATTGCAGTGCCAAAGGCTTGGGCCCAAATATCCCCCATAGAATCTGCTCCCAGACTTGGTTCTCTCACATGCAAGTTAGTGTCATGGCCAGGTACAATGTGACCTATTCTCTGTTCTGACACTCACATGTGGGTACTATGATCTAGCCCTGCCAGGCAGTGCCTCAGCCCTAGCTTTAGTGTGTATGCATGAGTGGTGGTCAGCAGTGGTTGAATCTAACTAACCCAGCTCAGGTCTCTCACTTGGGGGGTACATCAGTCTGATTCAGAAACTTCCCATAGGTTCCCCCTCCAAACCACTTGATCTCAGCCTCCTTGCTTACCTGCAAGTACAGTGGCCTTGTTGGTGGAAATGCCCCAGACATCATTCCTCATTTGCAACATACTCCCTCAACAGTCCTCTCTGCCACACACCCCCATACCCTCTTCCCTGACTAATCCATAGTTCCTGTGCCGGTCTTCCCAAGCACAGTCTTCTGTTGGATGGCATGCTGGCCTGGAGCTTTGCCTGCCCACCAGAGACCCAAGATCATAGACTGGTTCCCAGACCTGGTCCTCTGACAAGCCTGCAGGTCTGCAACCTTAATTCTACACTTGCCTGGGACTCAAGTGTGTGCTTGAGACCCCACGTGAGGCCCACAGGTACAGCACTCTAGTCTGGGGCCTTTCCTTCACTCCTCTCCACCCACCCTTGGGACCAACCATGATCTTAGGCCCACTCAGATAGCCCCCAGCCTGAGTCCCCCATCCCCAGAGCTCATGGAAGAGAACGAACTTGCTGGTGGCTCCGGCTCCGCAAAGGCAGAAGGAAGCTGCCGCACAGGTGAACTTAACTTCAGAATATCATTTGTGCAACAGAAGCCCAATCATGGGTTTGGAGATGAAGCAAATTTCTCAGATGTGACAGGATTTTAAGAAATTTTCTTGTTTTTCCCACTTACTTCTTACTTTTTGTCCCAGCACAACACGGTTTGCCTACTTTTCACTATTACTTGCTGTACACCAAAAAATGATTGAAAGCTTCTGAAATTGTTGGAGTTTATAGGCAACATACAATGAAGATATGTTTCATGCTTTGCAAACTTGTATTTCTCATTAGCACTAATAATTCAGATTTAGTCAAAGATGAGATGGAGTATTCTTTATTCCATTATGTGTGTGTGTGTGTGCAGCTACTACACATTTATACACTTACCACTAAGCTAAGAATCCACAGCCTAGGCATAGTGTGGGATGGAATTACAGAGATGCTGTTTTTGTTTTGTGTCAGCCTCATCATCCTTTGTGAGTATGTGAGTATTCCGTGGCTGCTTAATTTAGGAGTCCCACTTTCTCTGGAACGGAAGTGGATGGACCTATGACCAAGACTGGGTAATCAAAGGTTCGCATTCCCTGGGACACAGTGATTCATTCAGGAGGACTAATTACAGTTCTTATGTAGGAACCAAAAGTAACTCTGTGATTGAGAATGAGTCACTTGTTCTGAAAGTTAAGAGCAAGAATAACACCCAGACCTTGACTTGAAGGACTTACTGCCCTCCCTATTCCTCATGAAGGAAAGCTCCCTAATCTGTTAGGTGAAACCAACCAGAGATAAATAGGAAAGACCAGGGAATGGGAATTGGCTTTGTCCTTCATCTGACTTATAGCTACTACACAGGCTTGATTACGTGATGTGAATTATAATGCAAAGAATAAGAGTTCTCTGGAGGAATGCGTCTGGAATAGGGAAGAGAAAACCATGTCTTCTTGAACAAGACTAAGTGATTATACGAGTAGCAAACCTTTACATTTTCAAAAATATGTGGCCACTATCTCATTTAACACCGGTGCCAACATTAAAAGAAGAGTATTTGCTCTGTACTGTGATTGTAATTATCTAAATGGTTGTAGGAGAAGGGTAGAAAGCTTATGAAGTTTGGGAACCAAAAGTTCCTAAATATAATAATAATCCTCATTAGATGAATTTCATACCATTCCCAAACTAGAATTATTAAGTGTTTTTGAGATGTAATATTTTAACTCAAATTATTGCTTTATTCCCACATAACATTTAAAGCTTGGTGAAAAGATGTTTTACATTTTTTGTGAGTCTGGAAAAAAATCCATGAATATAGCTAGGTATTGAAATGATCAACATAAAAATGACAAATATAAAACTTTAAGATTAGCTTAAAACTTCATGACACTCTGCAAGATCCTGATGTAATGAGCTGAAATGACCTTCCTCATGTCTTAGATCTGTGTGTAAATGTTACATGGCTCTTTCATTAGGTAGATATTTGCTCCTGGATGATAAAAAGGTACATTTTCCTCTCAAATTTAATTTTATTCTATTGCAACCATGGATGATGAGACTTCGGAGACAGGTATTAGCAGCTGTTCTTATCAATGTGACATCTTGTTATATGGAATAATTGCTCACAGCTTTGAAAGTATAGACCCAGAAGGGGGATATGTTAAGGGCTGTCTAGCAGACTGCAGTATTCATGAATAAAATACACAGACCCTTAAAAGTAGCATACTCCCTTCTCTCATTCTCACTCATACCTGGCATGCCTTCTCTTACAATTTTTTGTTTTTAAATACATACATACATGCATACATATATATGTATACATGTGTATATATATACAAACACAGAAGTACAATAGTTTGCCATCTTCTGTTCTCGATAAATACTTGGGATGCTCTGTTCCTTTTCCGTTTTAAATTATTCTATTTTTATTGGAAAGGCAGATGTACAGAGAGGAGGAAAGACAGAGAGGAAGATCTTCCATCTGGTGATTCACTCCCCAAGTGGCCGCAACGGCCGATGCTGTGCTGATCCAAAGCCAGGAGCCAGGAACTTCTTTCCAGGTCTTCCAAGTGGGTGCAGGGTCCCAATGCTCTGGGCTGTCCTCGACTGCTTTCCCAGGCCACAAGTAGGGAGCTGGATGGGAAGTGGAGCTGCCGGGATTAGAACCTGCACCCATATGGGATCCTGGAGTGTTCAAGGCCAGGACTTTAACCACTATGCTATCGTGCTAGGCCCTGTCCATTTTGATTTTATCAAAATTAAATGGCCTAATGTTCAATAAAATGATATAATGCAACAATCACTCTATGTTTATTCTGTGTTCCCTTATTCCAGTAATCAATACTGAAAAAATCATGAATTTAGCCTGAGCTGTTTCACAAACAGGTGAACCATATTTCTGTTTTCCTACGAATCAGATCAAGTCTGTAAGACTGATTTCAGAACATCAGAAGGTTTGCAAAAGTATTGTATCTCATTCCTAGCAAAATAGTCCTTTTCTCATGGATTCTCTATGTTGTCATTTTCTCTTCCATGGAAACTTTTAAAAATGATTGATGAAGACAGTTGTGGCTGAAGATGGATGAAAAATAGATACACAAGTGTCTGAGTAGAGCAGATTTCTCTGTTTACTGTATTGGGCTCTGAGATGAACAAGCAAAAATACCTGTTGTACTAATCTGCCAGTGTGCTTTTTGTTACAGTGTTCAGACGATCCTAATACATTTAATATTGATACCCTCTCTTACCTGTATTATGTTAGGAACACTTATATTTTTATTTTTATGTACAATTAATAAGTAAGTTGCCTGAAGGATAGCCTGCTCATTTTAAATACACACAAAAAAATAAACAAATGTGAATGCTTTTGAATTTACCAATGTCAAAGATTGGAATGCCTGTCTACTTGCCTCAGAATTCCTTTCTGGGACATAGAGACTGTATAAATACCTACAGAAATGACAGACAGAGGACCTTCAAAAGTGAGTGGCTCAACAAAAGATGAAAGAACCACAATAGAAGCAGAAGGAGAGAAATGCATCTTCTTTTGCCTAAGTAACAGGTGTTGGGGATGCGATGTTTCGGTAAACCCCATGGAAAAAATGCAAGAGCTTATTGTTACCAGAAATGCCTGGTCGGTTCTTTTCCCAGCTTATAATAGAAATAAAAAGCTGGGAATCTGTTGCAGAGAGAAAAGTTTGCTTGCAGAGGGACCAAGAGAGCAGGGAAGGGGAAAGCACCTCCGGAGAGAAAGCCAGAGAAAAGCAGGAGGTGGGGTGCCTCTCGAAAGGGGATAGAGACACCAAAGGTTTAAGGAAGGGTCTTGGGGTTTTAAGCATTCCCTGACCCCACCTTGTTAGGTGGAAACCTACAGGTAAGATATTCCCCACTGGTGGTCTCTTAGTTAGTTAGGAAATGGGTAGGCAGTGCTGGTGCCGCCCACCTGAAGGTATGGTTAAGACCTCAGCAGGCCTGGATGGTCTCACTCATTGTCTGGGTTGTAGGGAATAGGCTAATTACAGAAATGTAACTATAAACCTTAGCAGGCACAGTATGTAAAAATTTAGTGTACTACCTTTAACAGATCCCTCCCTGTGATTGTATAATACCCAATTACTTGGAGTTATTCCAAGAATACCATGAACTGTGCTTCAGAATTGTGGCTCATGCTGTTCTCCTGTCCCCGACAATAACCATCTGGGCTCATCCAGGTGGAGTTTTGGTCATTCAGCACTCAATACAGGCATTTTCACCTTCTCTGATGTCCAAATTAAGGAAAACTGCTTCCCATTGTTCTGCCATGGCAAGTGTATTTAACTCCTATTGTATAAAAATCCTCAGTCTGCATGATAAACATTTGCTTAAAGCTCTCCAGTAGGCTAGAATACTCTAGCATGTTGGACTCTGATTTTATTATCTCTGATTTCCTAGGACTAGCAGACACCCAAGACATTGGAAAGACTCAGTAAATTCTTGTCGACAGGGTAACCTATAGTTTGGGAGGAAGGAAGTTGTAACAGAATGTAGCTGCTGGCTTTTTATATTATTTGATGTAAAGAGAGGTTTTTCATGATGATAAACTGTAGTCATTGTAGGGAATAGACATTTCTAGACATGTCCAAAGACTGCTTGAACATACAAATATTTTGTTTTTGTGATGGGCTAGGAATCTCTTGAACAAGACATCATTTAGAGCCAGGACAGGGTTGGGACAAAAGGATTTTGTCTGTTAGAGAATGGTTTGTTCAGTAATTCAAGGTCATCCTGAATAATGCCAGTGTCTACTACTTAGCCTGTTCATTGATAAATTATTATAGCCTTGACTGGTCCTACAGAGAGAGAGGACAGAGGGTAAAACCTGAAAAGGCTGTTTTAACAAAATAGCCCCAAGACACCACATCCCACAGCTCTGCTGCTTTGGGGCTGTTGTGTAAAGAGTTTCATAAAATAGGGGAGGTTTCTCTTGTCTTGTGTTTCTCCAGAGCACAGCCCCACCCTCATCACCAGTGAGGCGGATCCCAGAGGACGTGTTTACAAACATTAGAGACATCCTCAGTGACCCCAGGGAATATTGTGTGGGATGGAATTTGAATCAGATGGCAGTTGCATGCTAGTTTGTGAAAAGGAAGGAAGCAGAAGTAAATTTATTAGTGGTGAAAAAAAAGCCCTAGTTTTAACCACTATGCTGATATGGCCTAGGGAAATCTTTACATTTCAAGGAGGGGGAATATATTTCTAATTGAGGAGGACAAGGTTGAGTTTACCCAAGGTCAGTTGGGATATTACAATCACTAGCCATGACTGTAAAAGATTCATGAGCTGGGGGTAGGGGGCCGTGGTCAAAGTGCATGAAAGGAACCATTTAGAGAACATTCTCATGAAAGGAGAGAAATGATAGTGCAGTGTGATATAGATCTGTCAGTGTGTCATGCTGAGAAACAAACAAACAAACTGATTATCTCCCCAAAAATCAATACCTAAGCAGCCATAAGAGCACAGGATTTTGGGTGAAAAACAGCAGGACTTTGTGGAGAATCAATAACATCCAGTCAGTTTGTTTTCTTTTTTTATAATGTAGTGAGAGAAAAATTGAAACACATGGTCTATTTTGACTCTACAAAGGCCTTTGATTTTTCTTAATGAGAATTTTTTTTGAATAAGAGGAATAAGTCAATATATATTTTTGGAATATCTAATGCATATGCTAATTAACAAGGATACTCTGATGACCATTCTGCATCTGCAAGCTAGGAAGACTGGTCAAGGACAGAAGGACACATAGTTAAGTAATTAAAAGGCCTACCAGGCCAAATGCAGTTAGTTGTAAAGAGTTACAGTAGCACAAATCTAGAGTTCCTAGAACTCTCTGAAGTAGTCTGCAGAAGCTTTCTCAAATGGAGAGAACTTTAAGTAATAGTAGGAGCCTGATCAGAGAGAAAGAGACAGGACTTGCAAGATAGAAGAAGAGCAGTTCTCTCTACCACTTAGCATATTACAGACATGAGCAAAAGCTGCCAAGGACTCCCAAGAGAGCCTTGCTATTGTGCTCCAGACCCTAATAAGTCAGAATTATACCTGGAGACATGGAAATAGCTCTCAGTCCAAGAGATTTAATGTCAATGGTCAGGGAAACATAAAATAAAGAAACACAGAGAAACACACACACACACACACACACACAACAGGACAATGGGTCCTAGAACTAGTTGATTACTTATTTCTAGTTGAAATCTTATGAGTCCAGGTAGTGAATTGGTAGACTCTACATGTGGTAGCTCCCAGTGTAAGTCATTCTCTGCAGCTACTTACTGCTTACCACTCCTGTGCTTGCCAGCAAAACAAAGAAAATGAAATCAAGTGTTTCATAAATAATTAAGTGCCAAGGACCATTGTTTATGGTAGCCACCGTTAACATAAGCTTCTTTGGGCTCTTCATTATCAGAAAGGACAGAAAACAGATAAAGACATTGGGTAAGGGTGTGGGTATTAGTGGGCGCACTCACACCTGCTGTCCCATCACTGGATCCCTGTTCTCTGGGTTTCCTATCATGCTGCATTTGGGGAGATGTTGGATGCACAACTCCTGGGTTGTAAGTACTATAGGGAAGACGCCATCAGTCCATGAGAAGTAAGGACGTATGAATGCTGCTTTTTCAGTAATTTTTAACAATAATTTCCTATTAAAACAATCTAGCTGTTTTACTTTGATAATTCACTGATTAAGGTTCTTTGGACTCTTGATTCACGCCTAACAGAAAAAGTAAATCTGTACATTTTGAGATGAAGGAAATAAGTGAAGTCAAGATGTTGACAAGTCCGATGGATTAAAGATCACATGCTAAGGAGCTGGGGAATGCAAGGGAATTGAGAAATTTCACTGGCCTTAACAAAACCACCTCTTCGGTGTACTCTGAATAATTATAAGTGGAACTAAGGTACAGAAAAGATTAAGAAACCAGGTTAAAAAATGGGAAACAGTTTTCCCATTATGAGATGTTTCATGTATGACATTCAAACTCCAAACCTCTTCCCAAACTTGTTTGTATTAGTTTTTTTTTTTTTTCATTTAGTTGTTAGTATTCTTTCTGAGGCCTTTTTTGTTGATATAAAACATGAACATAAAAGAAACATTGTTGTGCATTTTTAAGAGTTCAGTAGACTCAAGGAAACTTCACCTAGATAAAGGACAGAGCATATGCGGCCTGAGTTCCCCACAAGAGCCTCTGGAGGCAGTTCTGACACTCTCATCCGACATGTTATTGTCTCAGGAAGGCTTTGAGGCTAATCCAGAGCATAAGTAAGGCAGACACGTCATGAACTGCAAGGAGCGTAAAGTGCAGAACCAGAGAAGCTCAGATTCACACGATAGGTTTGTGGTTTCTTAGCTTTTCAATTTTTCAGAGGCTCTTTTTTCATATTATTCATAAGAGGGAACAATAATAATGTCTCCTTCCCAAATGATTGTGGTGAGGAAGTAAACTCATATTTCTAAAGCATGTAGGGTATTGACTGTAATAAGAATTGGCTTCTCAACCCAAATTTACAGAGTTCAGCCAAAGACAGAGTACATAATGGGAACGGAATATGAATGTCTTTGTGGAGTCAAATACATGTTATTGCTGACTAAATTATTAAACTGAAGAAAAAGAATACTGCTCTATAATTCTGGCCTTGTAAAAAGTAAGAACATCCACAAACGATTCAGCAATGAATTCTCTTTTTGTTTCCATAGTGGAACCTCAATGTTGGCATGATGTTTAGGTTCACCGATCCACTCAGCATAGCTGATATCTCATGAGATTGAGTAGAGTATCCTAGGATTCTGGGTGAGTTGTTAGCTGAGACCCAAGCTGAGAAAAACAACAATGACAGCGCCACAGAGAGAGTAACTCTCAGGACTTGTCAGAAATCAGGGCCAGATGTCTTCTTCAAGCTTGTTAAGAGGTAGTTTAACTGCATTTCCATGATCATTATTGTCCTTGTGACTTACCTTATATTCCCACTTTGAACAGACAGTTGTGGCAGCAACATGAAGGAGTCCAAGCCATTTTTAAGAGGACAGAGTGGAAACTGGAACAAGAGTCCTCTCCGATCCAGAGGAGGGAGGTGTCTGCAATGCAATTGCACACCTTTGTCCTTTAACAAATTCAAGCGACAGGGACTCCAGAAAATCTTTATAACTGTAACAACACTGTCAAGAGAGGAAGAGTGTGCTCTGATTGGATGTGTGCCTTGACCCTGGATCTGTTGGTCTAACTTGGGTCTGTCTGGGCAGTAGGAGACAGAGAGAGCAGGGAATAACTGCTCTGGCAAAGAATTGACAGTGCAATACCACATCCTTCCACTGCCTGGTTCCCAATGATGTGTGTATTCCCTGTGTAATGACCAGATTGGCACTGCCCTATCCCAGAACTGAGTAGCCAGACCAGAAGACAGCATAAACCTGAGGCTTTGGGCTACAACACTGGTAGGAGAGCCTAGCACAGGAAAGAAGCAGTGATAGGAGAAAAGGAAGCTCTTTTGTGTTTGTGCCCAATCAAGTTGGGATAGTTCAGTAATCCCAGTAAGTAGGATTAGATGAATGTTTTAGATGGAACAGGAAGCTTGAAGAATTTATACAGAAACTCAATGCATGAAATGCTTTCAGCAATAGCATGAACTCATTTATGAGACATGTGTTCACTATATTGCATTAATGATTTTAGATGTCCACAGTTGCCCTTAATAGTGTTTTATTCTCTCATTTTTCAGATGTGAAAACTGAGCCAAGAGGCTTTAAGAAACTTGACAATGGCACCCAGATAAGAGAAAGCAAAGCTAGGATCTAAAACCTAATTAATCTTATCTGATTTTAAAGTTCATGTTCTTTTGTTATTCTCTCATCAACCATGTGAGACAAACAAAATTTTATCCCTGTTCCACTACTGCTAACAACGTGGGAGGGTCACGGGCCCAGGCCTCATCTCTTGTTACCAGGCTGAAGCCCAGAAACCCTTGATTTTTCTCCCTGTTCTTGTCATGACAAAAACATTTTTCTTTTCAGATGACATCAAAATGGGTGCCAAGTAAATGCTCTGTGAATATTGACTCAGTGCCTCACTGACTAGCAGCACTATCAAGGGAGAATGAAAATTTTTTTATTTTCTGGAGGCTTTGGGAAAAAATGGATAAGGGTTTCTCTGATTTAGTGTTTGAGCTGGGAAATGACAAAATAATCTCCAGTGCCCCTTCTCCAGCCCCCAGACTTGATGATTCAGAACCATTTCAGGGAAATATGATCCCATTTTAGCTGATTTCTTTAATTAGCAGTTCTGCAAGCTTTCTTGGTACTACCAACCCTCCTCCCCCCACGCCCCGTTACACATACTGAGCACCATCAGATTATACAATTCTTCCAGAAACTTTATTGATTTTGTTAATTGAATCTTTACAGAATTTTTTAGTTCACATACATAAAAACAGGCAATGAAGTGCAATTTGTCTTTCTGTTTTTAATCTTCACCAAGTATTGAAAAGGAAGGAAGTAATAAGCTTTCCTAGGGCTATAACTAAGGGATTCGTTTTTCTCTTGTTCCAGAGAAGAAGCAGAGTTGCTACTAATAAAACTGTCCATTTGAGTGTTTATTCCAAAGCCAGGCTGGTGGGCCTCTGTGGTGTGTGCTTTTCTGGGAACCTGGTGGGAATCTGCATGGAATTCACCTCTGTGCCTCCTGACTCTTAAGGGAGGCCAGTTCCTCAGGCACAGAGATAAGAGATGGTTCATTCTGTCTGGTAGGAACCACAGACTGGAGCTTTGGCTCCGGAGGACTGTCTACTTGAGGGCAGGGGCTTGCTGCCAAATCCCAGGTGCCTGACTCAGAGAGGGGTTGCCAAGATCTCTTCCATAATGCTGGCACCGTGTTTTCCTGCCCAGCCTGCTTTCTGCCAGATCTTGGGGGCTGGGCTGCAGAGTGGGAAAGAATAGTGCTGCTATATCAAATTACATAGATGGGGTAGCTTGAAACACTAGGAATGAGTATTTTCCCATTGCTGGAAGCTGAAAGTCTGAACTCCAGGTGCCCCAGGACACCCTCCAGCGGAAGGATGTAAGGGAGAATCCTTGCTTGCTGCGTTCCTTCGGTTTCTAGTGGCTTGAGACATTCCATAGCGTGTGATGGCATCACTCTAATCTCTGCTGCGTCTTCTCTCGGCTTTCTCCCTCTCCCCTCTGTGTTTTCTCATCTTCTAACCTTTGTAAGAACATCTCTCCTTGGATTCAGGGCCTGCATGGATAGCTGGGCATGCTATCATCTTGAAACAGTTGGCCATATCTGTAGCAGCCCCTTTTCCTAGTCAAAGTCACAATCACAGGCTCCTTTTGGGGCAGCCATTTCAGCTCACTGTACATTCTTAGATCAGAAAAAAGGAAAATGGAATAAAAAGATAGTTGTATAAAATCTCTGGAAAAGCAGTCTCAGACCTGGATACTGGTTAGGAAAGAAACTTAATTCTTTTTAGAAAGCTGTCTGGGTTTGGATTCTCTCATTAAAGGTGAATCAAATTAAGCCTTGGTTCAATTTTGGACTGAAAAGCTCATTCAAAAAAAATCATTTCATTGACTTGGTTATCAGGTTTCCTGAGTTGGGGGCAGGGTGCTATAACTAATTGTAAGTGGGCCAAATTTCCGAAGTTCCATATAAGGACACCACATAAGAACACTCGTTGATACTACAATTAATTGCTTTTTAGATATCTAGTTAGATTAACAGTATTAAAAATATGTAGCATATTCTCTCAGTGTTTGTGGAAGATTGGCTCCAGGACCTCATTTTGGTCACAATTTCTGGAGGTCCCAGTGCCTTCCACAGAAAAGCAGAATGATGCTGCAGAGACTGCAGAGAGTGGGGAAGGCTGATGAAGTCAGGTGGAAAGAAAGAATTTCTGGTCTCCTGTTGCACAATAGGGTAACCATAGGTAACAATAATGTACGGTATATTTAAGAAATAATAAGAAGAAAGGCTTTTGCATACTTTTGCCTTTTAGGGAACTGACAAATATTTCAACACACAGACATGCTTATCTTGAGTATTATACAATGCATGCTTGTGTTGAAACAACATAGTATGCCATGAAAATGTACAATTTTTGGCATCAACTTAAAGAAATAAATGCCATCAGACATTTGCCTAGTGATCAAAATTCCAGCAGAGGTACCTGTATTTGAGATTAGGCTGGCAAAGCTAAACCCCCAGCCATGGCTTCTGAGTACTGCCCCTTGCCATTATAGACTGGCAAAGCTTGACCTCCCCACTCCCCCCCTGCTGCCATGGCTTCTGAATGCTGCTGCTTGCCATTATAACTGGCAAAGCTTGAACCCCTCCAGCCATGGTTTCTGAGTGCTGCTTCCTGCCATTATAGACTGACAAAGCTTGACGACCCCCCCCCCCCCATGGCTTCTGAGTGCTGCTTCTTGCCATTATAGACACCGAGGGGCAGTGAGTGACATGCAGTTGGGTTCTTGTCAGGCATACAAGAGATCTGGATCAAGTTCCCAGTTGCTGACTTTGGTGTGGCCCAGGCATTGATGCTGGAGGTACTTAGGAATTGAACCAGTGGACTGGGAGCTCTCTTTGTTTTTCTCTTCTTCCCTTTCATATAAACAAATAAAAGAAGTTCCCATACAATTCTTTTTTATACTTTAGATAATCTCTAAACTGTTGAAAATATCTAGTACAATGTAATTGCCATGTAAATATTTTGTATGCTCTGTTGTTAAAGGTATAATGTAAGAAAACAGTGTGTATTCTGTACAGATTTAATTTTTTAAAACTATTTTTGATCTGTGGTTGGTTGAATCAGTGGACAGCCACTGTGTTTTCAGAACATATCAATGTCTGGATTCTCTTTGGCATGCCATTGCTCATTATCTGTCTCAGCTTTGGAGCCAAGGTCATGTAGTGCTCAAGCAGCTCAGGCCAGACAGAACGTGGTGGACGGCATGGGTTTGGACACTGTTGCCTGTTGAGGGCCAATTCTAATAGGTGATATTTGTCTGAAATTTCCTGTTGAGTGAGCTGAGCCTTTATGAGATCTGCATCATTAATTTTATTTTCTTTCTGCCAGTTCTGCTTGCCCTTCATTCCCTTAATCTTTCCTAGACATTGCTCTCAATAAGCTTGCACTCCTAACTGTCTCAGTTTTGCTTTTTGGAGAATCCAATTAACATATTCCAAAATGAGAGATTCAGTTAAATTTTTTAACTGTTAGATTTGTGGCCATGGGTCCAAGAACATTTATTGATTCATAAAGTAATATTCTTTAGGTAAATTATGCATGGTATTTATTACCTAAAGTAGTTCTATTATACTGTTTATGATGTTGCTAAAATGCCACAAACTCTACATACAAGTATTACAAAATAAACACTTGAAAGGTTTTTTTTTTTTTTACTGAATAGAACAACTTGCATGAAAGATATTCATAAAAAAACTACAGAGAGCCAATGGATTAGTAACTGGGTCTAGAATTCAGAAACAAATGAAGAAACAAAGAATGACTAATAAAATTCATACAACTGATGTTATTAGAATTGCCACTGAACTACATGAATATGATCTTTTTGTATTCATATCACATTAACACGAGAATTAATGAAAATCATATTATAGTAATTATCCTGCATTTATTGTGATCCTGAAAATCTAATGCAAAACAAAAAATGAAATAAAAAATAAGAAATGAAGCTTATAGGCCCAGCGCAATAGCCTAGTGGCTAAAGTCCTTGCCTTGCACATGCCAGGATCCCATATAAGAGCCAGTTCTAATCCCGGCAGCTCCACTTCCCATCCAGCTTCCTTCCTGTGGCCTGGGAAAGCAGTCAAGGATGGCCCAAAGTTTTGGGACCCTGTACCCACGTGGGATACCTGGAAGAGGTTCTGTGTTCCTGGCTTCAGATTGGTTCAGCTCCAGTCAATGCAGCCGCCTGGAGAGTGAATCATTGGATGGAAGATCTTTCTTTCTGTTCCTCCTCCTCTCTGTATATCTGACTGTCCAATAAAAATACATTTTAAAAAAATGAAGTTCATATAGCCTGAAGCACTTGGCAGGATTTTATCTAACAGTACCCAGAGTGAAGAAATGAATAATTCCAATACTCACTGAGCCATACGTTAGCTAAGTTCCATCAAGGCCCCAAAAGAGGGTAGTATAGAAAGGGCAAGGTCCTCAACAACAACACCATATTTCACTGGGGAGCTTGTGCAAAGACTTTGACTACACACATTTACCCATACATCCACAGTTCACACAACCAGCCTTTGTTTCCTTCACTAAGAGGTATGTACCAGTTGAATACTGCATGCAGTGGTGCAAGGAGATGAGAGGTTAAGAGAGTGTCATATGTGATTATGAGGAGGCATTTCAATCTGAAGCATGTCACTACTTCAGGTAGAATTCAGCGCGGTGGTCTCTCTGGCCAGTAGCACACCAGATACTGTTGATCAGGTGGTCCAGGTGGCAACATCTTGATTAGCCCAACACTAAACTGTCCAGGGGCAACAAAAAGAAAGTAAACATCGATTTATGTTAAGAGGAATTTCCCTTTCCACCTCTCTTCTGCCCTGTCCCTTTCTCCTGTTCATCTTTACTTGGAGATAGGATACTGCTTTACCAAGATGCTATCAATGGAAAGGCTTACACACAATATAAACTTGTCAGTTACAGTGCTGTTATTACTAGTTGTGGAGGATGGAAGGTCAGCATAAAGGCATTGGCATATCTGGAGTCTGGTGAGGTTCTTCTTTCTGGTTCCTAGATGTCACTTCTCCCTGTGTCCTCACATAGTGGCAGAGGCAAGCCCACTTGCTTATGTCACTTATACAAGGCACGCATCTCACTCATCTTCCAAGGTATCACCAATGTGGGGCTTGTATCCCAATGTATCATCATCTTATACATTGGTGATAAGGGTATCAACTTGTGAACTAGGGGATGGAAACATGAAGACTATGGTACCTCTTTCCTGACTCTATCCATCCTTCTTCTCATCATCATTACTGTGAGCATCATCTCCCTTTCCTCAGAATCCATCTTTCTGCAGTGGGTTTCAATCTAATCTGATTTCAGTCACCTGCTTCTTTGAACCTCCTAACCTGCACACAAGAACTCTTTCTGAGTAGACTCTAATACTCTGAGTTCTGGGCAACACATCATCCTGGGTTGAACACCAATCCTGTGACTTTGGTCAGGAGCATTACTCTATTGGACTTTACTATCTCAGCTATAGAATGGGAATTTTCTGCATTTTACTGTGGACGAATCAGAGATGCTGCCTGTGTGGTGTCTGAGTCAGGTCTCTGGCTCTACAGCTAGTTCTAGGGTTTCTCTGGAAACCCGGAAAGACACTTCAGCTCTGGAAAGGGAGCATCTTCATGTGCCTGTCCTACAGGTTGGCTCCTCGGGCTCTCTGATAATTCTCCATGCACCTGCTAGTTCCCAAATCTTCCTGCATAGACACTCCTAGGTCACTTCTGTCATCTCTGTTAGGTCCAGAGAGGCAGCCCTGTGTGCCTCCTGGTGTTGTGGGCTGGATCATTTACAATGGGCCCAAACTGCTGCTGTTTCCAATACAGGCTGGCCTGGGACCCAATGAGACCTCCCTCTCTTCCTGCTGGTTGTGTGTGTGTGTGTGTGTGTGTGTGTGTGTGTGTGTGTGTGTGGTGAGGCAGGGGCAGCCATGGAGGGAGGGGTACATACAGGCTTATGGAAGGGGAAACTCATGTTAAAATTGATATAGTAAGTAAAATTTCCTTCACTTTCTTGGCCTCGAGCTGCTTGAAAAATGGAGACAGGGACAGCTGGTGTAGATCTAATGCAGCAGCGACAGTGTTCCCCAAGGCATGCAAAGTTCTTCAGGGGATAGCAAGAGATTACCGCTCTCTGACTGCAACAGCTGGATCCATAGAGATATCAAAGCCAGCTCTTCCGCATCGCAGCCAACGGTGTCTTTCTGGGGCGGGCTGCTCAACACCCACTGTTCCTGGGAGGGCACAGAAAGCTTCCTAGTAGACATGGGTGTCGCCAGTTTGGAACTCTGCAGTTTGGGGAATGAGACAACCTCTTCTAGGAGACAGATTGTACACAGGAAAACTCCCAGCTCTATAGAGAGCAGTGTCAAACCCCTGATGAAATAGAGTATTCTCATGTATGTTTTTATTTTTTTAAAAATGACATCTGAAATAAAGGAATCCAGAAGTAGGATTACCAAATAAGGTTGAAGAAATCTGCCAGAAAATGAGATCAAATAGAACAATTAAACAAGCGGATTAGACCAGGAAGTCCCGAATCTAAATGATAGGAATTTAATGGGGAATAAAGGAAGCAAAGTTGAGAGATTACTCATAAAGTGTTCATAAAATTCACAGTTGTGATGAATAATCTTTCATGGATTATAAGGGTTTTGAAATATGGAAAGAAGCTAAAAGTTCTCGAAAAATTAACAGAACGAACCAACCAACCAGCCAACAAACAAATGAACAAATGGAAACCTCCAGTTCTTTTTTTAAAAAGATTTATTTATTTATTTATTTTGTTTGTTTGTTTGAAAGGAGATATAGAGAGAAAGATATTCTGTTGGCTGGTTCAGTCCCTAAGTGGCCACAAAGCTAGAGCTGAGGCATTCCAAACCCAGGAGCCAGGAGCTTCTTCTGGGTTTCCTGCATGGGTATAGGTTCCCAAGGCTTTGGGCCATCCTCTACTGCTTTCCTAGGCCCTATGCAAGGAGCTGGATGGTAAGTGGAGCAGCCAGGATACAAACCTGTGCCATATGGGATCCCAGCTGATGCAAGGCTAGGTTATTGCACTGGACCCAACCCCTCCCCCCCAGCTCTTTATAACAGCTTTCAAAAACCATTCTAGAGCCCTGCGTAATAGTGTAGCAGATAAAAGTCCTCAACTTGAATGCGCTGGAATCCCATATGAGCGCCGGTTCTAATCCTGGTGATCCTGCTTCCCATCTAGCTCCCTGCTTGTGGCCTGGGAAAGCAGTTGAGGATGGCCCAAAGCCTTGGGACCCAGGAGCAGCTCCTGGCTCCTGGCTTCAGATTGGCTCAGCTCAAGCTGTTGTGGCCACTTGGGGTGTGAACCATCAGATGGAAGCCTCTTCCTCTCTGTCTTTCCTCCTCTCTGTATATCTGGCTTTCCAATATAAATAAATAAATCTTAAAAAGAAATAACTACTCTTAACTCAGACACATGTTAATTTTCAGCCTCAGTCTTAGGAGTTGGCAGCAATGGAATAATATATTCTGATGTTCAAATACTTTACAGGATAGATTTTTTTTTTTTTTTTTACCTAGTAAAGCCAATTAAATGAAGAATATTCCTGGGAAATTCAAGATCTGAAAAGTCTTAAAGTATCCTTTCTTTAGTATGACTGAAACCCTCCAAATGATAGTAGAATGTAAGCCTGAAAACATGCATTTGATCCAACAAGAGCCAGCATGAGCAGATGAAGATAGAGACTGAGCCATTTCTCTAGAGGAGAACAGAGGAGACCTCAGGACATTTAAAATACCGGCTCATCTGATGTGTTGGAGTTGTTGACAGAATAGACTTTTATCAATGTGGAGGTCTAAGGGCTGAGACAGTAATACATAAAACTAAGGGCCTGAAAAGTTGAACAGCTGTGGAAATGTAAGTGTATGTTTCACTGCTCAGCAATAAGTATCACTTACGTTGATTGCACACTATGGTATAATACTAAAGGAATATTATTTATGTTGGGAACATATTATGTAACATTGTTAAAAATTATATTGATAGTATAGTATTATACAGTGCTGATTTAGTCCAAAGTGGACATATAGATGGCATAGGGGAGCCATTGTATTTGGGGGTGTTGTGAGAATGGAGGAAAGGAGAAAAGACATCAAAAGAAGGGAGATTCTGATCCTCCATAGGAGGAAGTCCATAGGTCCCATAGGTAGATATAGAGAGTTCTAGAACTGTCAAGATGGCCTGTCTATTAGAAGTGGGTAGATAAATGCCTAAGGCAACAACACAAAGTGGTTTCTTTCAGAGAATGGGATTATAGCTGAAGAGGCTGGACAGTAGCCTGTTAGCTGTATGTAACTATGGCTTTAAAAACCACATTATTGCATTATTTGTATTAAAGATAAGAAATGTTAACAGTGAGGTCAAATATTTAAATCGTGGTTACCAATAATTAACAGATGGCAGAGCAAGATCTAAATTGAGGTATAATCAGTTTCACACTCTGGAAGTGTTTAGTAAACTCTTTGTCCTCATTATCTGTTTTTTTCCCTTGCTTTATCTCTGCCTGTTGATTTTATTTTTTATTCTCTTTTCCATCATCCCCTCCTCACTTCCAGCTTCCTATTTCTCTTGCCCAATCTCTTTCTTTTATCCAAGTCTCAAAGAGCATCCAAGCACCCAATCCTTTGAAAACTCTGAGTGTCTTTCTGGGTTGACTTATGTCTTTGAAGCTATTGTTCTTCTGTTGGATTCCTGCCCTCATCATCCCACATGGCTGCAGCCCCTGCTTGTGGTGTTTTCACGATCTGGTACTTTTTCTTCTTTGGTTTTTCATTGATATTTCTCACTTGGGAAGTTTGAAATCTGTAGGGTATTATTTTTAGACCTATCATTTTAGAGAAAAGCAACAAACAAACAAGCCAAAACCCTCTTTTGCTTTGGACAGATTTCATAAATCCCTAGGAGTATCCAGAACGCAAATCTCCAATTATGATTCTGCTCCTGAGTGCTTTAATAATTTCTTAGTTCAGCAGGTACATTATTTTGCTAAATCATAAGAAAAAAATTCCTTTCTCAAAGCAAAAATAATAATTCTTTCTTGTAAAAAATAAGAAATGTAAAAAAAAGCACGAAAAAAAAGAAGACATTTTAACATACTGGTGCCAATCATCTGAGTCTTTTTTCATGCATACATAATTTTTTAAAAATTGAAGAAATGATATATATTTTGCTATAATGTGTTAATATTTTTGTAAGCTTTTCTCTATAACTTTTTTAAAAAAGATTTATTTATTTATTGGAAAGTCAGATATACAGTCTGATGATTCACTCCCCAAGTGAGTGCAACAGCCGATGCTATTCCGATCTGAAGCCAGGATCCAGGAACTTCTTCCGGGTATCCCACACGGGTGCAGGGTCCCAAAGCTTTGGGCTGTCCTTGACTGCTTTCCCAGGCCACAAGCAGGGAGCTGGATGGGAAGTGGAGCTGTTGGGATTAGAACCTGTGCCCATATGGGATCCTGGTATGTTCAAGGCGAGGACTTCAGCCGCTTGGCCACATCGCCAGGCCCCTCTATAACTTTTAATTGCTACATACTACCTAGGAAAATGGATGTAAAGCAAATTCCATAAAATTCAGTGCATTTTAATATTGTTTTTAGGAACATTTACTTGAGAAAGAGTGAGAGAGCCCATGTTCTGAATTGGTGGGGTTTGTAGCCAGCAGCCAGAGCTGAGTACCAGATTCAGGCACTCTGATTTGGGAAATGAGCATTTTAAGCTCCAAGTCAAGCGTGTGCCCCAGTTAGCATTTATTGAACACTTGATTTTTTGCCAGGCAACTTACCAGCGTGAATTTAATCTTCTTAAACTCTATAATGTAAATATTATTGTCGTCCATATTTTAGAAGTGGCATTTGTGAGATTTGTATGAGAGTTGAATTACCTTGTTCACTAATACAGCTAATAAAGTGTCAAGTCAGAGCCTGAACTCAGTTAGTTGAACTTCGTGATTTCATCCTCTGTTCCCAATGGTTCATATGTGAACTTTGGCAAGTGGACATTTCACCTCATTTTACATGTAAGTGCAGGAAGAGTAAGGAAAGCTAAAACACACTGCAAGTCACACAGTTTGCTTTGAGGTAGAATCTAATTTCAGAACCCATAACAGCTCAAGATTTTTTTCTGATAAACAGATTCGAATGTCTCCCTCCCTCTTACTGTCTTTTCCATTCAATTCACTCACATCAACTTGTAATGAATAGACAGTGTGCTCATGTACACGCATGCCCGCACACACATATGGAATATGACTACACGTGTCTGCAGTGGTGTTGGGACTGAGGCTCGTCTTCTCCCCTTGACTTTGGATTGCTTACTTCTGCCTAACTGTTTTCAGAGAGGAGTGGAAGGTGCTTTACCTGAGGCTGGAAGAATTAAGGTGTAGTAGAGGAGTAGAAATCACCAGAATCTTGCTGTGTGGGAGAATTGATTCCTACTTGTTGAGTGGAAGTCACCTGGCCCTGCAGCCTCAGGCCAGTCAGAAGTCCTTTTCAGTCTTCAGGTTTCTCATGTATATAATGTAATAATGGAAATTTATTTGTGAGACCATGCAATTGTAGTTATCTACTTTATCTGTGATTTAATTCCCATGATAACCTGAAGATGAGGAATTAAAAGATCAGAAGCACACATAACTTCCCCGAGCCCATTGCTATCTGCAAGGAATAAACGCAGTCCAACAGCAGCACCATTGAGTGCCACAGGCGGTTTGTGTAAGACAACAGTCTAATTTGTAAAAAGGAGCAACGCAGACTGTGTCTGGAATCTCGAGTTCACAGACTGCTAGGAGACCAAGGTCAAACTCTGCAGGCAGTGGTCTTTGAGTGGGCCAAAGTCCAAGACCAAGGTGAAGGCCGGTGGGTGAGGGGCTGCAGTTGGGCAACTGTCCAAGGCCACAGGACTGTGAGCTTCAGAATATCACTGAGACAGTCACATACCGACTTCTTGGGTCACTTTGTTGCTTCCTGATCCATTAAGTACTGACTGGCTAAGTTCAGTACAGGATGTAGCTATCAGTGTTTGTGCCACAGCAACTCCTGTAAATTGACTCCCGAAGCGATTCAGTACAAGATTGAAGTAGCAAGACTTCTGGGTGGACCTCCTTCCTCAGAGAAGGGGGCTTCCTTCTAGCCATTGTTTTGGTAGTCTTTATCTTAAACCTGGCTTGTTTCTTACTTTCTCAACTGCCTGTTGCCATCTCTCCACACTCTTTTCTGCCACTATAGCAGTGGGATGCAGAGCTGGAAATGCCGAGGTGAGGTTGGATTTTGGCCTCCGTATTTAATCAAGTCCTGACTTAAAAATGGTGATAATGCAGTATTGAATTCATAGAGTTATTTTTCTGATTAAAGGAGAAAATGTACCCATAATTCATTGGCATGGTTTTAGGATACATATATGGCACAGATGGACATAGTGTTATAGAGTAATGGTGGAGTGAATTCTAAGTGTTTTGGAGCCAAATGTTCAGAGAAAAAATGGAAATCTTCAAAATCATCTTTTATGCATATTTGAGGACTTTCAAGTCCTGTGAACCCACAGGCATCCAAGAGTTATTAAAAGCAGTGTTGATAAGTCCTGCCAAAGACCATGCCTCCCAGGTGGAAAATTTCAGAACTAATGACTCATTAAATGTTTCTCTTTCTTCTTTTATGGCAATGGTTTAAAACAAAACAAAAACACAAACCAAAAACTGCAGTTAACTACCTCTTGCTTCAACCACCAATGCTCATTTCATCTCTGGGGGACTGACATTCTCTTTTGTTGCCTGTAGCTCAGTGGAATTCTCCAGTTGCTGTGCACTTACATATTGGGCAGTTATTCCCACATTTTCTGCCTCAGATCCTCCAACACAAATATCTCCATATTTTATCCCTACACCATAAAAATGCACACAGCCAGCCAGTGTGAAGTTAGCAGGTCTGTGCTTTGCTTCTGGGGTTTTGCTGTACAGATTTTTTTCTGTTTGTGGAGAAACTAAAAGTGACACAAATTTTATGTAAACATGCAAATCTACTCTCATGAGGTGAGATCACTGTGTGATAGAAAACTTCATCATTCCAGACCCTGAACAGTGGTGCAGAGCAAGAAATGGTTGAATGAAGCAGTTTTGGACCACAGGCCGAAAGAACCACTTTATAATTCTTTTAAAAAAAGTATTTGCTTAGTTTTATTGGAAAACAGATCAGATTTACAGAGAGAAGGAGAGACAGATCTTCCAGCTGCAGATTCACTCCTTAGATGGCTGCAATGGCCAGAGCTGAGCCAATCTGAAACCAGGGGCTAGGTTCTTTCTCCAGGTCTTCCACATGGATGCAGGGTCACAAGGGTTTCAGCCATCCTCTACTGCTTTCCAAGACCACATGCAAGAGTTTGTATGGTAAGTGGAGCAGCCAGGCCATGAGCCAGTGTCCATATGGGATGCTTATGCTTACAAGGTGGGGATTTAGCCATTGAGCCATTGTGTTGGGCCCCTTTATGGTTCTTTGATATGCATCTAGTCACTTACTATCTACTGCGCACTGTGCCACATTTTGGAGGCTTAACCTTGAACTATAGATACAACGTGAAAGTGGATATGGAACATCTTATATATATTTCAAATAGTATCAGGTCTTTAGATTCAATTTGCTTTTTTCACAGCTTCTATACATTTCTTTTTTTGGTTTTGTATTTGCTGACATAACATTTTGCACATGCCCTGCAGATATAAATATGTGCATATATATTATCTTAAAACAGGGATATTAATATCACAAATGAGTGATTTATGGTAATGATTGTAGTATAGTGAAATGAGAGTGTATTTTCGCTTACATAGCCCAATTCAGTGATTCAGTACTAACAATTACATACCAACTAATATTACATTTACTCTCATTATATTAACTTTGACAAATAAGAGGAAATGTATGTTGTATGTTTTTTTTTTCTCTTGGCTCATTTCGTTTAGCATAATGATCTTCAGTTACATTCATTTTATGTGCAGTGGCCATGCTGGTTTTCTCTATAGTGTTCCAACTTAATAAATGTGCCTTTGAAGCAAGTATTCCATTATTTGTTACAAACGTTGGAATTATACTCTTTTTGTGGTCAAGTACTACTCCATCATTTATATGTAGCACATTTTCTTTTCCCAGTCATCAATTATTTGACTTCTTAGTTGATTCCATGTCTTTTCAATTTTGAGTTGGGCTTCTGTAAATGAGAAAACAGGTATCTTTTTCAAATGCTAATTCTACTTATTTTCGGTTGAATCATATAATCAGCAATGATCTAATGAATATCTTTTGATACCATTGCCCTGCCATGCATTGGAGGGTTGGCCTAGAATAGCACATTTAATGTCTTAATTGGCATGAAACATCTAGTGCATACCTCAACTAAATATTGCCAAGTCATGAGATCCAATTTTCATTCGCAAGAAAAGGCAGACGTAAACTATTTTTATCCATTGACTTCCTCGTTCATTCTTTCAATCACAAGGACTTGCTGGTAACTTACTTGTTGTTAGGTTTAAAGGTTTAGAACTCTGCTAGGCATAGCACTTACTTCAAGGCAATGTTTCTCTATGTTGGCACTATCGACATTTATATGAATGATTCTCTGTTGTGAAGCATTTTTCTGTGCCCTGGGGAAAGTTTAGCACTGTATTTAGCTCTGCCCACTGGATTCAAGATGCATGCCATATGTTAACCAAAAATGTCTCCAGATAATTGCTAACTATTTCCTGAGGGACAAAATTTGCTCCAGTTGAGGACCACTACTATAAAGAATAACATATTGTCTCTAACATCAATATTAATTAATGGTCATAATAATAACCATAGAAACAATCACAATGAATGGAACACCTCTTTATAGCAGGGCATTTTATTTATTTATTTATTTATTTTGGCCAGTAGATCAATTAAGTTAACATTCCCAACCATTATATGCTACCAGAGTAAGTAGCTATAAATTTAAAAAGGCTTATAAGAAATAGCTCATTCACAATTATTTCTACCTCTGTGACTACAAATTCCTAAAAGTAAGACTCAATGTTAAAATGTTTTAAGAAGAATTGTAGAACATATACTTTTTTTTAAAAAAAGATTTATTTATTTATTGGAAAGTCAGATATACAGAGAGGAGGAGAGACAGAGAGGAAGATCTTCTGTCTGATGATTCACTCCCCAAGTGAGTGCAACAGCCGATGCTATGCCGATCTGAAGCCAGGATCCAGGAACTTCTTCTGGGTATCCCACACAGGTGCACAGTCCCAAAGCTTTGGGCTGTCCTTGACTGCTTTCCCAGGCCACAAGCAGGGAGCTGGATGGGAAGTGGAGCTGCCGGGATTAGAACCTGCGCCCATATGGAATCCTGGCGTGGTCAAGGCGAGGACTTTAGCTGCTAGGCCACCATGCCGAGCCCGAACATATACTTTTTAAGAAATGATAGAATCTAAAATTAGAAAAAATATTTTTAAGCAAACATTTGGCAAAGTTAAGATGAGAAACAGTTCTTTATGATAAAGAATATGAATGGGGTGAATAGACTTGGTGGAAAACATACAGTATCTTTTTTTTTTTTAAAGATTTATTCATTTTTATTGGAAAGGCAGATATACAGAGAGGAGAGACAGAGAGAAAAATCTTCCATCAGCTGGTTTAATTCCCAAGTGACCACAAGGCCATAACTGAGCCCAATGCAAAGCCAGGAGCCAGGAGCTTCTTCTGGCTCTCCCACGCAGGTGCATAGTTCCAAAGCTTTTGGCCATCCTCTTCTGCTTTCCCAGGCCACAGGCTGGAAGGGAAGTGGATGGAGCATCTGAGACACGAGATAGTACCCATATGGGATTCTGGCGTGTGCAAGGCAAGGACTTTGGCTGCTTGGCTAGACTACTGTGCTGGGCCCTGCAGAATCTTTTAATTCCATGTTTTCCACAAACTCTTTTTTTTTTTTTAAAGATTTATTCATTTTCATTGGAGAATCAGATATACAGAGAGGAGGAGAGATAGAGACAAAGATCTTTCATCCATAGATTCACTCCCCAAGTGGTCGCAACAGCCAGAGCTGAGCTATCCAAAGCCAGGAGCCAAGAGCTTCTTCTGGGTCTCCCACACAGGTACAGGGTCTCAAGGCTTTGGGCTGTCCTCTACTGCTTTCCCAGGCTGCAAGCAGGGAGCTGGATGGAAAGTGGGGCTTCTAGGACATGAACTGGTACCCAAATGGGATCCTGCTGGTTGCAAGGTGAGCACTTTAGCCACTAGCTACCACACCTGGACCCACAAATTTTTTGAAACCCCACTTGTTTAGCTAAATTTTTCCATTCTTTACTCTTTTAATTATATTAACTACACTTTACTCTGTATTTACTTTTTTCTGAGCACATGTATTGATTTTCTTTTGTAGATTTAGTTGAGTAAAACCTTTGTAACCTCTTAATGAACAATAAAATGAATATAACAAGATTTTTTAGGGAATCAGAATAATCATTAATCACTGATTTTTTTTTTCAGAGCACAAAATCACTGTCAGGCATATCAAAGCCAAGCTGCCCCATTTATGGAGGAAGATTCCAACGCTAAGTAGGGGGAAATGACTTACTCTTAGTCCGGTCTACTTTTGTGATCTAGTACCTGAATCCAACAGGCTAAGTCAACTACACGAACTGATGTTTTGTTGTCTCACACTCTCTCAGTTCATGACTAAAGGACTACATCCGGCAATGGCCTTCTTGCTGACAGTCAGTGATACAGACTATCACGGCCTCTACTACTTCGTAGCTGTGACTTTTACTCAGACATTCAATAAACACATAACAATTGTTGAATGTGCTTTGACAAGAACTGAGTCGGGCAATGAGGGCATATGGGTAAGGACTGGTTATACAAGAAGGGCAACGGTGAACTTGACAAAGGAACTCAGTACGTTTTAGTAGACCTTAATAAACATAGGCAGAGAGCCAGTGCAATAGATGAAGGAGATGAGGTGGTATCTAGTGGAAAAAGGAAAGACAGCGATGCCCCCTACACTGCCAACACCTGAGCTCCAAATGGATTAGATGTATAATTGGTTGGATTATGCTTTAAAGATTTGTCCTGAACAACCAAGCTTCAAATGGGTAGGTATTGCTTGAGAGTGAAAATAGGAATTATCTCACACATTTTTGTTATGTATATTGACACATATATATGTTGATCTGCAGTTGAAAGATTCATTTTAATTGCGGATAATAGCAATTTTTTAAAGGGTAATGTTCTAAGAGCCTTGAGGCTCCAGGTGTTGTGGTCTCAGAGGGCGTAGCTCATGTCATACCTGCAACCCTGTTCTCTCATGGTTCTTGAGTCCTAACTGATGGATTTTTCTCTTTGCTGCTGCTCTTGGCTTTCTGCTTCAGCCCTGATCCATTTTTTCCCCTCAAAAGGACTAAAGAAGGAAGACATCTTCCTCAAAAGAGGCTCATTGCCCACTCTACTGATAAGAATAGCAGCTGAGATGGAGGAGGTCTCCAGTGGGCTTTTCAGGGGCCAGGGAAGTCATGGCCAGGATTACAAATGGTTGTGTCCAGTGACCAGAGAACTGCAGATTTGCACTGGAGGATGCAGAGTTTCCATAGGTGCAGTGAGCTTCCTTGTTCCCCTCTGTTAATTGTGGTCTTCAGTATGGTGTTGACACCTTGGAGTGGGAACTGAAGATTTGGAAGCAAATTTATAGTTTTAGAAACACTTAGAAACTATTAATGAATCTTTTAAACTCTCGTCATTGAAGGAGAAAACAAAACCAAACACAAATTTTTAAAACGTACATAGATAGAGATATCTGTGCAGTGCGTGCTCTGTCTTTGGCATTGTCCATTGCCAGCAATAGACATTGCTTAAGTGCTGTACTTGCTACTGTGGAGAGGCAGCATTGAAATCAGAGCTTTGACTTTGCACTGCTGTTCCTGAGTGGCCTTGGACAAATCGTTGACTTATGCTGGATCTTGATCAGTTAATGAAAGCTTTAGGGAATATCTGTTATATATCAGACAGTGAAAATATTCCAAACCTGAAAGCAAGCCTGAAAGGCAGTTGATTGTGTGAAGTTGTCATTTTGGGCTACACAGCCAGTCAGAACCAGAAAAGAAAATGTAAAGAGGGTTGGATCTAAAGTCCATTGTCTTTCTATTATATTTTTGTTTCTTCTAAGAATGGAAATGGGATACAAATTGCTTACTAACATTAAGATTGTTTTCTGGTAAAATACATGTGAAGTTTTCTAGTGCTACTGGTTACTGTGAATATGGTTATGACTCGTGAGATTATGATCATTATTCATTTTAGGTACCTGGACAAGCCTAAATGTATTTATTGTTATGAAATATTTAAAAATGTTTTAAAGACTTACTTGTTTTTATTTGAAAGGTAGATATACAGAGAGAAATCTTCCACTTGCTGGTTCACAACAAAATGGCCTCAATGCCTGTAGCTGAACTGATTTGAAGCCTGGAGCTGCTTCTGGGTTTTCCATGTTGGTGCAGGAGCCCAAAAACTTGGGCTATCTCCACTGCTTTCCCAGACCGTAAGTGGGGATTTCAATCAGAAATGCATCAGCTAGGACTCAAACCCCTGCCCACATAGGATGCTGGCATAACTGGTGGAGGATTAAAATGCTAGCCTACCATGCTGGCCCCATGAAATATTTATTGCACACAAACTTGTACTACAGACTGTTCAGGTATTAATACGCTGCACTAGACTTTGAATGTTTTGAGACTAGGGATATTGGTTTCCAACTATCTACTGTCTTCCTTGCCGACTTCCAGACAAAGACTTTATGGAACAGTTAAAGACACAGACTTTTGATGAACATGGGCCCGAGTTCTAATCTGTACTTCACCCCTGTGATTTGTATTATAGCCATAGGGAAAAGGTGCAATATTAATGTTTGATAATGGTGCAGGTCAACAATGGCTGACATTTCAGGATGCCTCCAATGTGCCAAGCACTGAGAAACAAGCTTTCAAAAATATCGTAATTGACAATTAATAATTGGGGTAGCTGCATTTTCATGTTCACTGCAGTACTATTCATAATAACAGAGCTATGGAAGAAACCTAAGTGATCCTCAAAGGATCAATAGATAAAAAAAATGTATATATACATTCAGGGAAATGTTCTACAGTTTTACAAAAGGAAATCCCATAATTTGTGTCTGCACAATTGAACCTGGAATATATTATGGTAAGTGAAAGAAGCAATGAGATCTGTTTGAAAAAATTCATTTCAGTTTTTTTATATATTTATCTTTTTTTATTGGAAAGATGGAGTTATTGTGAAAAACAGAGAGAGAGGGAAAGAGAGGGAGAGGCTCTGCCATCTGCTGGTTCACTCCTCAAATACTTCCAGTGGCTAGAGTTGGGCTAGTCTAAAGCGTAGAGCCAGGAGCTTCTTCTGGATCTTCCACATGGGACCATAGAACTTGGGCCAGTCTCCATTGCATTTCCGTGCCACAAACAAGGAACTGGATCAGAAGTAGGGTAACTGGGATTTGAACTGGTGTTTATATGGGATGCTGGCACTGCAGGCAGAGGCTTAGCCTATGTGCCTCCCTGCCTCCTCTCCACCCCCATTTCGTCTTTAAACTCTAATAATATACATGTAACAGGAGTAACATGTATGGTGTTGCGATGTGGTTTAAATAACATAATACATATAAAATGCTTAGACTAGTGCTCAGAATATAATGAGGACCTCCTGAAGGAATTGTCATCAGCATTCAAGTATTGGCAAAGGACCACAGCATCCTAAGTGAAGTCACCTCTGTAGAATGCAGTGGATAGTATTATTCCTGTCACTGAAGGGAATGGGAGTAGAAGCTTATATATAGCAGAGGGGTACAGCATTTGGAAATAGGATAAAATGACAATTCCAGATCACAGTAATGTAGAAGCCATTTTGTTTGGAGCCTGCAATTGGAAATTGTGTTTTAAATTGGCCCTTTCAAATAATCTGCAAAGTTGTAGAATTTATTTTGGTTGGAGGTCTTGAAGTGTCTTATGCCAGTATAATAAACAATTATGAGCATGAATTCTGGAGTGAAATGGCTAAATCATTCCCTCCAATCTTGTCTCTAAAATAGGGTGATTTTCATAACTGTGTGGTATTGTAATTTTGTTATCTGTAAAACTATGGTACTATCCAGAATTTCATGTTTGCAGTTTTAATGAGTATTAATAAGCATAAGCACCTAGAATTATTGTTTCTGGACCAGCTAGTTGTTGTTGTTATAGGTCTTTGAAGGAGCTTTAACCAAGGGTTGTGTAATGTGCTCTCACAAACACTTGGTGTTCAGCTGCGGAGCAGCCGCCTGCTCGGCAGGTGTCAGTGGCAGACTCTCCTTGGTCCTGCTACCCTGCAGAATCACTTGTGATGAAATCTCTCACTGCAGGAATTCAGGACCCAGCAACATTGAAATGACTGAGTGAGAAGGAATACACAGTGGAGGTGAGAGGCAGAAAACCAGAAAAGAAAGATACGCAGGCTGGTGCAGAATTAGAATGCAGTCCTGTCATCTTCTTGAGACATGACCCTATGCCTACTCTGTAATGATCAGGGGGTCCGTTTTAGATTAATGTGCATGTTAATTTGCTGTGCTCCAAATACCGCAATCTGAGCCTGTGGATACTGTATGTTGGAGGGAGACATTTTTCTTAAATTTATTTTCAAATAAATCCTCATGATATTGTTCGGAATAATGGATGGGAGAGGCTTGGGACGCTGCTCAGTAATATACAAACAAAGCCAGATGCAAATCATGTAAATTGCTTCATTTCGTGGGGATAAAACTAAATTGTTTGGCAAGGCAGGGAGTCAGAGAGAACAGAAAAGATCCAAAGGGAGCAGTGGAGGAATGATGAGTGTATTTTCCTTATTGTTTCTGCATTTGTCAAAATGGAATGTACTCCCTTCTTATTTTATATTCTTAGCTCTATACACAAGACAATCAATGGCATTATAAATAAGTCTATTTTTGTTACGGGTTTAAGGCTGCTCAGGAAATGGAATAGAAAATCACTTCTCAGTCTAGCCTCAAAATCAATTTTTTCCAAGTTATGTTTCTCACAGTACTTCTTTTTGTTTCTGGAATTTTCTTTGAGTAACCACCTCCTGTAACTTTTTTAAGGTGCTCTACTTTTTGCTTTTATATTTGTGAGCTGTACCATAAACTGAAGGCCTTAATCATTTAGTGTCATGTTTGTCATTTGGATTGCACAACTCCTGAAGGTAGGACTCGGTCCCAAACTCTTCTGTTCCCCTATGGATGTACAAGGTCAGCAGCCTCGTAGGCATGCATAAAATAATAATGAACTCCTTACACTTAAACCTGTGACACCGTGATACCACCCTGAGCATACCACCTCTTTTATGTCTGATACTGTGCAAAGTGTTCCATATTATTAGATTTGCATACTCAATGACTCCCTTTGTAACCATGTTGGGGTTCCTTTCATCCTCATTTTCCGAACCCAGCTGCACCTGGGCCCTGGTGATTGGTTTAGAGAAAGAACATATTAATCCATTTGGACTTCTATAACAGAATATTATAGGCAGGTCTCTGTATCCTATACTTATTGCTTTCAAACTTCTTGTGATAAAAAACAATTTGTTGCTTTATTTATTAAAAAAAAACCTTCCCACTTTCCACAGATCATGTCTGTTGTTCCACAAAAATAAACTTTTAATTGTAGTTCCCATGAGCTTCCCAAAGTCCCCTCTTATAAATCAAAGAGCCTGGGTATGTAATAGGCTACACCATCTAGACTAGTGTAAGTATCCCCTGTGGTATTCACACAGTGATGATATTGCCTAAGGAGGTAATGTCTCAGAAGACGTTCCCATCATTTAAAAATGTTTACATTCCTGTTTTCATTTCTGTACAGGAACCTGGGACTCACCGAGGTTAATCCCTTTAATCAGGATCATGTAGTTCATTAGTGATGGTCCCAGGATATGGTTCCAACCTTACCTGACTGCAACACTGGAACTCTTCGCACAGGTATTCACCATGGGTGATGGCCATTCTCAAACCTTACTCTTGTTCAGCTGTGGCATATGACATGTGGCAGCTATGAACAACTGAACAATTATTAAATATTTCTGAGTCAATGTTTCTTGCACACATCCTCCCTATTCCTGTAGCTGTGGCTTGTTTAGGGAATGAACCTGTTCATACTTCCCAATTCTTTGTTTTCTTCCACATGTTTCTATGTTCAAAACATAGGGGTCATTGTCCCATCTGATTTTCCTTTTCCTATGTTCCAGGAGCTCACACCTCTAGAATTCCTTGGACCTGTCTTCAGCTCCATAGATGTCTTATTTTAATTTTTATTTGAAAATTTAAAAAATTATTTTAACTTCCATGTTAATGGGAATGCATGTCAACTAATTCAGTATTTGAAAACAAAATTAGATCAGTTAGGATTTCTTAAATATTTAGAAAAATTTTTGGGTTAATACTCAATAGCTGTGCACCTGGGAGGTAATGTGACAATTCAATAAATGTATACATTGTGTATGTACTTGTAATGTCATATCCGATGTCATTATTTTGTGATTAGAGGCTTGGAGTGCCTCTATTTGCATAGAAAATACAGATAACAGACTCTTTTAAAAAAAACTACAGTCATTCTGCTCTGTTGTATAACAGTAGAAATGTTTTCTTGCTCTCTGACAATGTTCTGATGCTTATAATCCATCCCTCCTCCATCCTTTTCCCCTTCGCCTTCCCCAGCCTCTGGTAATCACTGTTCTGTGTTCTGATAGACATTTTTTCAGCTTTTGCATTTGAGGGAGGGCATATGGTCTTTGTGTGTCTATGTCTGGGTTACCTCAATACACATTATGTCCTTCAGTTTCACCTATTTTGCTGCAAGTGACAGGATTTCATTTCTTTTTGTGGCTAAACAATATTTCATTGCATATATTTACCACATCTTGTTTATTCACCCATATGTTGACAGACACCTGGGTTGATTCCATATCTGGGTCACTGTTAACAGTGCTGCAATAGATGTGGGTGCATAGGGATCTCTTTGACAAAATGATTTCATTTCTTTTGGATGTGTACTCAGTACAGGGATTGTTGGATCATATAGTAGATCTACTTTCCAAAAACATCTCTCTGCGACTAATTGTTTTCTGCTTCAAAATGTCATCTAATTACACTCAAATGTACAGTGTTTCCAACTATATAGAAATGATTCCTTTTCATCTAATCTAACTAACCCTAGAGTGACCCAGAACCTGGTGTAAGTGTGTCCCCTTCTTCTTTTGAGCTGTTTTCTTCTCCACCACATTTAATGACAGTGCCAAATTTTGGTTCTCTGAACAATATCCAGGGTCATCCATAACTTTCTTTCTTATGCAAAACCCCACATTTGATTAATTCCAAGGTTCCATCAACTCTGTTGATCCAGTATCTCTTTATCAATACATCATTCATGTTGAATCCAGAATAATTAGTTCAAATGCAATGGAAATTTGTGTTTCTTCCTCTTTGGCTCCCATTTTCCTGTCATCATTTTTTATAGATCATTGTCTTAAAAGACAAAGATGAAAACCATGGTGGCTGGGAGTGAAGGGGCAGGTAACTTACTGCTCAAGTGAGAAGAGGCAGAGGAGTCCTTCAGGAATTGGATTTTCACCACTGCTAACTGTGGAAGAAGGCATCAAAGATGAAGGGCCCCGGTTTTTCTCAGATGTGGCATGTTTCCTTTCTGGGAAAATGAAAGCAGGAGATATGGTGCATGAAGACAGAAGTTCCTTCAGACAACATCATCTGAACCATCTTAGCACTTTGCCCTTCCTGTACCCTTTTTTTTGAGGCTCTTCCCCAGTGAATTGCATTATTGCATCCCCATTTCAGTTCCCAGTGAAAGACCATTCTGACCATCGCTTGTGCCAGAGCTGCCGCTTCCCCATACCTCTTTCCTAGCTCAATTTTCTTGTCCTGTATTCCTTCTCTATTTGCATCTCTATGTATTTACTTCCTGTATCCTAATCCTGGAGTGGTCTAGAAACTCCCATTCTGTGCTTCCACAGTTATTCTGGACTGTAATCCTTGCAGCCTTTCTTTTATCCTTCTTATGGCAGATTGTGAATTCCTAGAAATAACTGCTACCACTCTAATTTCACATGGGAGAAACTGAGGTGAGAGGTATGAAGAGATTAGTCAAGGCATACAATAGTAACTGCTAGAAATGTGATTAGAAGAGACTTTCCACTCACTCATCGATGTGCTGATTATTCAATTAGGTAGTTAAATGCACAAATATTAACTGAAGGGCTCCTGTGCTCTGTGGCAAAGGACACTGAAGGATATGTTCTCAATGACTTGCAGGTCATTGTCTGATAGAAACGAATTACATATGAACAAATGCACAACAGGGTAATTGTGGAAGCAGAGTGAGACACTGAACATGCTTTGAGGCCATCTAATTCTCTGCCCAGGGGCAAGCCTTATGAGGTTCCCCTAGGGCTGCTGCCTCACTGCCCCATGTTTGCATGTCCATGAATGTTGACAGTATTGGCAAACAGAATAGTGATTAAATGCTGAGAAACCTGACACCTTAGTGAGAAGGAAGTTTCATTGTTTTTCTGGAAAGTCAATTGTCACTCATCTCACCATTTGTCAGTCACCTCAGGTGGCCAGAAATATATCACCTTCAAGTGGGCAGCACAGGGAAAGGTCTGCCTAGGTGGGTATCCAAAAGAGAGACCCTTGACTAGCTGAGCAACACAATGAGGGGTCAGGCAACACTGAAAAATTGGGCAGTTGCTGAAACCACAGAGTCTCCCCATCTCCTGGATCCTTCCTGGGAGCTGCCTTCCACTTCTCTCTTTCTTTAATACTCACTTCTTCACTTCACAAGTAGAACTTCGGTAACTGATTCCCAGGTTTTTATTTCTATGTTAGGCCAAGGAAAGAATCCACCAAAATTTGTTAGTAACATGTTTGGGCGGTGGGTATAGCAAAGGTTATTTTTCAGAAAATATGATATTTCCAAGATCCCCTTACTGTGAATGGGAGTAAAAAAATTAGCAAGTGAGGATGGGTAGGTTCAGAAAGCACCTGGCTACCCTAGGGTCCAGGATCTCACATGAAGCATTCATTCTCTTAAAAGCAACAGGAAGCTCACCAGAGTTGCAAAAAAGGGTAGGATTTCAACAACTTCAATATGAAAAGATAGAAAATGAGAGTGAGGAAGCCTATTTTTGGATGACAGAATAGCCCGGGGGTGTTTGTGGATGAGCATGGCTGTGGGTTGGCAAACAGAAATGGAGTTGGAGGCGTAGTCTAGGCATTCTGTTGCATATAGCTTCGGGCTTTCCCTACCTCCCCTTGGACATACTGATTTAGAAATGGGATTTGGCTGAGATCACTGAGTTTGCCGATCATTTATTTCATTCTGCTGTATTTTGGGGGGTGGGAGAAAAGGAATTAGAAGAAAAGGGGAAAGCAGTCTTAGTGTGTTATTTTGGGTAAGCCACACCATTTTGATAAAGGAAGCAAGACTCATTCAGAAATGGCATTTGTGAGTCAGGCATTTGATACTGTGGTTGGCTTCTCTATATTCTATACCTAAATGCCCCACCAAACCCCATCTTTCTGTTAATATGCAATCTGGTTAGCAGCTCAAGTGGTTGGGTTTCTGCCACCTGCATGGGAAACCTATGAGTTCTAGGATCCTGATTTGGGCTTTACCCAGTCACAGCTGTTGTAGCCATACTGGAGGTAAACGAGAAAGTGGGGGTTCTCCTTCTCTCTTTCTTCCTCAATATCTCCATATCCCTCCTCTTCCTCTCTCTTTCTCCCTCAATCTCTTCATCTTCCCCACTCAGTCTTCTTTTCCTCCCTTCTCTGCTTCTCCCCTGTCTCTTTCTGTCTCCCTTCTTCCCACCCACTTCCCTCTCAAATGTTAACTAGAGGAACAAAGGAAATGCCTGCTGTGTGCAGTAGGTGGCACCCTTGCTCCTGTCTCCGAATTTCTTGCAGTTGAAAAGCCCTTTGAAAAATTTGTTTCTCCTTTGCTTTGGGAAGCTCAGTCTCAGGACTGATACTTGGAACTGATACAGAGAAAATATGGGGAGCTGACAGGTGTTGGAGTGCTATGCTGTGCCAGGTATGTGTGAAGCACTTGGGTAAACAGCATCTGATTTAGTTCACACAAAAATGCCAGATTCTTTGTCCTTCCTCTCCTTCCAGATATTCTCCTTGCCATGTCTCTTCCTCTACTCTCCCAACTCCTTCCATCTTAATTTTCCCTATCACCATTGGGGCCACCATTGATCAAAGATTTAGTATGAGCCAGTTGCTCAGCCAAGCTGTGCCCTAAGTTATTTCGTTTAATCTTTACATCAAATGTTGCTGGGGTCCTCCTTTGGCAGGCAAGAAAACTGAACCTCAGAGAGATAAAATCATTTTGTTCAAGATCACACAAGTAATTGATGATAGAGCAATAATTTCATTCTCATCTGTAAAACCTTTTTGTGTTACCTTTTGCCATTTCTTTCTAAAATTTCAGATTTACAAACATAATCCTTTCTCTATCATACTCAGCTTAGAGCTTTTGCCCTTTGTTCCAGTTTATTATACGCCACAGGCTGAAGACTATGACAAATCATGACTTGGGCCCATTTACTGCTAAGCTCATTTGAAAGATGTTTAAGTTGACCCCTCCCCACAAAATCCCAAATGTTCAAATCTGACATCTTGAAACCAAGATGCTGCTCCTACTCCAACCTCACTCTCTGTGCCAGTCCTTCTCTGTGTGTTGGGTCCATCTTTATCTTTTGGTGACTTGTGTGTTTATCCATGTTCACTTACACATTCATTTTTTTCACTCATGCATTTCTGCTAACACTGACATGAACCTGTGTCCCCACCTCTGTCCCTGAGAGGTATAGTTGAATAAAATAGTTCTCACATGCTGATGGAAGAGACACAAGACACGTGTGATAAGTGCCACAATAAACAAATAGGGGCTGAATCTGTGGAGAGGAGGCCCAAAGAAGGGGTGCCTCTGCAGCTAAATTCATGAGGTGTTGCTTCTCTTCAACTGTGCTTTCTGATGTTTGCTTTCTTTTGGTTATACCTGTCTAGTTATTTTGTTTGCTGGATAACTCCCAGGCCATTCAGCTCCTATAGAACCAAACTCTGTTTTCTTCCTGCACTTTCCCCTTTTCTGTGACTTTTCTTATACAGTTATCTCCAGGTATAGCATACTTTCTCTATTCTACCTACCTGGGTCCTACAAAGCCTACAAGTGTCATTGACTCCAGAAAGTCTTCCCTGTTAACTTCAATCACAGAAGATTTTTACTTTCTTTACATTGGTCAGTTGCTATGACAGGCAACATGTCAGTTGACCATAAGTATTACCTGTCTTCTTAACTCATCTTTATTCTGTTTTACTTCTTAAATGTTTTATATATTTAAAAGGAAGAGAGGAAAGTGAGAGAGAGAGAGAGAGAATGAGAGATAATGAGAGAGATTTTGTAATCAGTAGTTCACACTCCCCCAATCAGACTAAACCCAAGACTCTAGAAGTCATAGATATTTTTTCATTTGAGTGTCAATAGCCCAAGGACTTGATTATCATCTACTACCTCTTTGGCATATTAGCATGGAGCTTAACTGGATGCAGCAGGTTGCCAGAACTCAAACCAGGGAGTAAGATTGGAATACGGGATGCAGGTATCCTAAAGGAATACCTTTAAGTTACTGAATCACAATGCCCACCCTGACAATCAGAGAGATGAAGGCTCATCTTCGAGATTATGCATTGAATCAGACCAGCGTTGAACTGAGAGGGCCTGAATTCCAAAGAGTTGTTGCATTTGAGCTTCCCAACCTTCGCCCTTCTATCTTGGATCCATCATCCATTTGAGCACTGTGCTCATTCCTTTTACTTCTCTTTTCATCAAAACTCAAATCTAAGAGGTCTGGCTCAGGGTTGTTATTTTCAGCAGGACACATATGTGACATTTGCACTCACATGTTGCTTAGCCATTTGTTGGTTACTCTGTGCCAGCACCTGTTAAGTTTGGAAGAGTACAAGGAGGAGCCAAATCCCTTTTTCTAAAGAGGTTCATCCTCTCTATCCATGCTCTACCATAATTCCAGTTGGCTCAGAACTGAGCATTATCTTTCAACCCTTGGATCTTTGAGCATTCTAGTTCCTTTGCTTGGAATCCCTCTCTGTTTTCTTCTCCCTGGATATCAATGTTTAGTTGACCCTTCCCTATGTAGGTGGCACATTTTTGGTAAAGTCCATTCGGCACACCTTAGGCATAGCTGTCCTCTTCCCTCCCTTTCTTGTCCACCCACCTGCTCATTGATCTTCTAGGTCTCTCATCATTAGTAGTAATTAGTTGTTTACAGTGTTTGCCTCCAAATTCAGGTACCGTAATTTATATTCAACCACTACAATCTGCTATCTATCAGAGGCTTGGCTTCTTACCACCAGCTGCTAAGTAGGAACCATATTCTGTGCTGCAAGGCATTTGGAGAGAAAAATGAAGCCAGGACAGAGAATAGTCAAAGCTACTACTTAAAAAGCTAAGACTTTTTTTTGGAAGAGTGTAATGAACTGTATTACTGATTTAGCAAGGAGGTGGTATTATTGACAAGTTCTCGGGTAGAACATTATATTTTGGAAAATCTCATTTTGAAGTTTTGCATTGCCCTTTAGCATACCAGTTGCTTTTTAAAAAATGACAAATAGCAGGCAATTATACAGAATGAGGGCTGGGAAAATATTATAAATCCAAAAGCATAAATGATGTGAGACACATACTGTGAAAGGACCCATGGAGGTCTAGTTCAAGGGTCTTTAAAGGTGAGGAAATGGAATTCTTTAGCGGTTAGTGCCTGGACTAAGAACACAGTTTGTGGATATGTGAGCTGGGATGAAAAGTCTGACTTTGATAATGTCATCCAAACATCTGCTGATTATCAGACACCTCCTCTAAAGTTCCCAGAGAAAGAAGGGAGAAGCAGAGGCTGTGGGTTCTCTGAACATTTCTTACCTCTCCATGTGTCTGTTTGTTGGCATTCCCTGATGGGTCAGTGCCATCTGTTTTCACAGTGCTCACAGAAATGTCTCAGAGAACTGTTGAGTGGTGGTTGACATCTTTCTGACTCATGCTTGATACCAAGTCTCATATATACGAAATCTCAGTTATGGCCCCAGTGAGCAATGTTTCTGATTTAAATCAGTGATCGACTTGTAGATATTGTTGTGACTATTCACATAAATTCTGTCTTAGAGTTCAGTGATACTAAATGTGACTATGATAATTTTGGGGCCAGAAAATCATTCCATGTTAAAGAAATGAATTCTGCTGTTTAGTGTAGGACATTATGCGTCAAAAGGTGATAAGTGTTCGGGTACTACAGTGTGCTGCCCAGGATGGATTAGCAGCCCATTGCTGTGCACAGACAAAGAGCACAAAGAACTCTAAAATCCACTAAAGTTGATAACATTGTAGTAGCATAGAACGCTGATTTGGGGTCATACACTGTTGGCTTACATTCTCTCTTTTCATTTACTAGCTGGGTTCTGAGTGCTCACATAACCTTTCTGAGTTTGTTGCCTCATTTGTAACATGGGGCTTATATTGACTATTTCATTGGATTGCATTAAGGATTAAATGTAATAGTATGTCTATTAAAGTGAGTATATGAGAGTAAACATTGGATAAATGGATCACATCATCACCACCCCAGCTACTAATATTAGCTACTAATATTAGTACCAGGACCATTATAATTTTCTTTTATTAATATTTCTTTTGAGACAGGCAGCAAGTGTTTGGAATTTTCTGACCCAGATGTCACTTTTCAGCATTTCTGCTTAGCCTTCACTTCCCTCTGCTTGGTCCTCCTTCTATGGGGTTTCCAGTGGGGCACCATCTGTAATACCAGGTTGCTGGAATTCATGAGCTGAGCCACCTGAGACCAGAAGCACATCAATTGCATCAGTCCAATAATCTGTTGGAGGAAGTCTTTCTGCAGAGGAACGCAATGTGCATATGGCCATGACTGAACTTTGGCCTTCAGTCTTGCCTGCCTCTAGCATCTGGTACCATCTGTAGGCTCCGGCATCCACTTCTGTTTTAAGGCTTTTCATTCCAGTTATTGGCTGGGATAGGTATCTCCTTGAAATCCAGTCACTTTGACTAGGACCTGATGTGCTTAGCATTTTTGATAATTCCCTGTTCCAGAGATATGGGCCTTTTCTTTTATAAATATAAGTTACCACATAGAGGCCTGGACAAGTAAACAAAATATTGCCAGGGGTTGTCTGTTAGGATTTCTTTTTTGTTATTTGTAACAAAAACTGAATTCCAGTCCATCTCTGTATAGACTTCCCAAACTTACAAAAGTCTGGTACTTTCTGATGTGGTGCTTGGCTGGCCGTAGATGCTCATGCATTGCACTGGGAAGTCTCTCCATTGATCTGTGCTGCTTTTATCCACATTGGCATTTTTGTGGGCCCTAATGGTGGTCACTTTTATGTAAGATTTATTCCCCTTCTCTGCAGTAATTCTGGATGTGAGAGATTTCTTCCTAAATGTGCACATCTGTTTTGTGATTGACATTAGTTATGCTGATGTCAAGCACAGGACTGTTCTTGACTCAGTTACTGTGGCCAAGGACTGGAACACCTGACGACCAGTCAGACCTGAGATGTATGGTTAGCTCTAAAGATATGGCATGAGTTAACCCAAGACAGATCACTTGGCCAGAGATGCAGTAGGCTGATTCCTTACAGAAAAGTGGGGGGTTTGTATCAGAAGAGGAGACTTTGCTCTTGAGATTACCAAAAGAGAGCATGTACCCATTATATTGTTGACTGGCTCCTGTCACCCAAACTTAACCTTAGCTTCACTTGCTGGGAATAGCAGAAAGTGTTTGGCTTTCAAACGCTAATTTGAATTCTTGCTTTCCCAGTTCCTGGGTGAATGAGCCCTGCATTCTTGTACTGAAAATGGAAGTGATGCTGTCTTCTGGCCATGTTTACTTTTAGGCTTAAAACGTATAATGCGTCTTTTCTGATACATAGTATGGATTCAGGTAGCATTAGTTTGTTTCTCCTTATATAGATCATGCATGGTCATCCATGAGTCTGCTATACTAAGTATATACTTTTCATCAGAATTATCAGATTATTCCAGAAAAACTATATCTTGTCTGTTTTAGCTTTACTTTACTTTCCTCTCTAAGAGAGGGGAAGTTTCTGATTTAAAAAAAAAAGAGGAGTTCATGGTATTGATTGAATACAGTTATAATAGGATGGACTCGTTGTTTGGAAATACCTCTTAGCTCCAGTTTTGCTTCATTTCCAAGCCCAGCCATAAGTTTTTTATTATTCCATTCCCTCTCACAGGTGCTGTGTGTGTATATATTGACCCAGAATCTTGTTGTAGAGGCCAGATCATCCGCTTTATCATCTTGGGGTGTGAGTTTCTACGATTTATTTACTAGGGTAAGGCTGTGATAGTAGTAATGGTGGTGGTGAGCCAATTTTGAAGAAAGAAAAATAATTACACAGTAAGAAATAATATTTTATGTTCACAAAACAGTATGACATGTCAGTTGTATATCAATGAACAATAGTGTGGGGAAGGTGTGGGAAATATTATGTCTTTGTCCAAAGCTGGAATTCTTATGATATCTAGAACATGGTTGCTATTCTTTTCCCTTCTATTTTACCTGCATAGATAATATCCGAATCTGTTGAAACAATTAGGTTTTCCGTTTATAGAGACTGCAGGTATCATTTACAAATATCGTTCTGAATAAAAATCAATTGAAAATGTAATCAAAATGAAAAATGGCTTGAGAAGCCAGGGTCACATTCATAAAGGGAAGTTTATTTTTCCCTCGGCTGTGATGGAGTCTGTGCTGCTGCTCGAGGGATGGCTACCATGGCAGTCCCATCACTCACTGTCCCTACCGTGAGGGAGCTCCTTCAGTCACCGCACTATGTTTGTGTAAAGGTCAGCTGGCAGAGAAGCAGCAAGCAATCCTTTGCTGGGAAAGGCACCAAAATAGGTCCCTTTTCATTTCACTGCAGAATTTTTGCCCTCTGAATTTGGATTGTTAATCAGATAGTGGAGGTTTCACTGCTTCAGAAAACGATTTGTCCTATGTCTTTGATTATGCAAGAGTTCAATCCAGGGACTCTGGCTTGATAGCTCAGACTCTTCACGGTGTCTCCTTCTGCAAGCTAAACCATGTGCTTACCTCTGTAGAGATCCAGAACTGTGGAATGAGAATACAGAAGGTCATGGTGCTTGTCTCTCTGGCTGGAGACAGAGAGGAGCACATGTCGAGAATCCCAAAGATCATGATGGGACGGTTTGTGCCCTTGCTGGTTATTGAGGATGTAATACTCAGGACCTCAGAATGTGACTGTACTTGCAGATGGGGTCTTTAGGGTGAGATAATCACGACGGGCCTCAATCCAGTCTATGTTTTTAGAAGAGGATTTAGAACAAGATGTATTGAGGGAAAACCACTTGAAGATGCAATTAGAAGACATCTGTAAGTCAAAGAGAGTGCCAGGAAATCCAACCTGCTGCTACCTTATCTGAGCTTTCCATGTTCTGCGATTGTGGGAATGAAATTTGTGTGGCTTCAGTCACCCAGTCAGTGCAAGGCACATTAAGTATGGCAGTTCCAGCAAGCTCACACATATACCTAACACTTACCTCTTACCTCCTTTCTGTAACATTAGAAAAAAAATCACTATATTTCCCAGACTCTTAATGTCTCCATCTGAAAAATGTGGATCATAATAATATTGTTGAGTTGACATGGTTATTAGAGCTACACCTGATCAAGACTGTGAGAGGGTCATGGTCATGCGAAGTGGCAAAGGAGTTGACTAATTTTATTCATTTCTGTCCAGGCACCAGCTGAGCCAGAAAGATGGGCAGACTTTACTTCTTGTGCCAGATTTAAGTAACTGTGACATCTTGGAGCAATGAGATGAATATTATGAATCTTTAGTAGGATATATTTCTTGATGGGTGCATACAGTAGATTTAGGAAAAGTACACTCTAATGCAAAGAGTTAGATAATTTCATGATTTCCCAAATGCTTGCTTTGTGTTTTGGGAAGTCACCTCACTGCCCTGTGTGTGCTTCCCTCAGATGTGAAGTGACATGATCTTACCCTTCTCATGGTGTTGCTGTGAGAATTCAGTTATATAAACTACTAACAAAGCTCCAAAGGCATTGCAGACTCAGTCAATGCCGCTATTTTATTTCCTTCTTGATTTATTCACACTTCCCAAACAACATTCCCCCTCATTTTTCATACCAAGTGTCATCTCAGGCCCATTATCTCGACCTAGTGCAGTGCAGAGATTACATCACACATGGACACTGATTGACTGACCCATGGCTTGTGGACAAAGAAGAGGCTTTAGCTGCTGTGGTACAGCTGTTAAAGCTGCTGCCTGAGGTGTCAGTTTGAGTCCCAGTTGCTCAATGTTCAATCTAACTTCCTGTTAATATGTCTGGAAAGCAGAGGGAGATATCCTGGACATCTACACTGATGTGGTTGATCAGGAAGAAAGCCTAACTCCCGCTGGTCCATTGTTTGGGTCCTGAACTAGAGGAGGCAAGATCTGTCTCTCTGTAGCCCCACCTTTCAGATAAATAAATCTTTATGAAAATATTTAGATAAAGAAGTTCACTTTCTTTAACAAAATAAGAAACATATTTAACTTTAAGGTCTAGACTCCCTTACTCCTTCTTTACACATCAGATCTAGATCTTGGCCAATGCACAGAACTCCTTCCCCAACCTACCACACAGATGAGGTTGGTAGAGTGATCTCATGTAGAGTTGCTTCATGTCTTTGACAAGTAACTGAGCCTTTGACAACTTTATCTCCCAGCCCAATTCCTAGGGACAACACTGCCTTAAGTAATGGGCTGTTGAATGAGGCTGAGGACTCCTGTATCTGTTGTTCAGCCTCAGAATGCCCTCATGCTTGGCTGATGGTTCCATGAATTCCATCACACTGTTGCTTCTTTTCTACTTTTCCCATTCTGCACAGAATTTCAAGCTTAGTACTGTGTCTTGTCAAGTTCTTGCCCACTATAGTCACAAAAAATGGGCCTTGTTCTAAATCCCAATTTAGTGACAGAAGAGCTTTCTCACTGATAGTGTTCTCTGTAGCCAGCTACCTGCTTGAGATGCTTGTGCCTTAGACTGTTCTGTATTTGTGTTGGGACTTGTTGTTAGAACACATCCATCCCTCTACCTTTTAGTGAATCCCATCACTATCTGAGTTTATACAGGATGAATAAAAGAGTCTTGGCTCTCCAGGAACTCATAGGCCATTGGAAGAGACAAGTAAGCACAGAGCTACACAATATATTGTGAGACATAATTCAGTTAGCGTATGAAGGAAGACCAAAGAGAGCTCAGAGGAAGAGTGTCACCTTGGGTGTATAACTGCTCAGACCACAGTTGCCTTCCAATAATGCTCTTTTAGTCACGAAGTTAATTTTACACATAGCAAGCCAAATAGAAATATACCAATCCTCACAGAAGAGGCCCTGTGAGCCATAGGGGAGGAACTAACTCTTGGAGCCATACAGGCTTGCCAGGGAGTGGCTTGGCAGAGCAATAGTTTCACATGTTGAGTTTGAGGGAAACGTTGGTAGTTGGCCTAGGCTCATGATGTCACATCCAGGAGCACAGCACTCTCTGGCTGGTGTTCGAGCACAGAGACAGAGTCCTATTCCCTGTGAATGGGGAGAGTGATGTAACTTCAGTGGGCTCATCTTTTATACCGTTTTTTTTTAACCTGGCACAGTGCCCAATTTAAAGTACAGCCTGGTTCTCATTGGTTGACTCTTGCTATGCTGTGCTGCCCGTCCAGTGTGTACCATATCTCTAGTACACACACTTCTTTCTATATTTTTCAGAACTCACACACTTATTTCTATATTATTTTTATATGCCCATGTCTATGCTTTAATACTGTTCTTTATAACGGAAATACTTAAATTTGAGAAGAGAGATTTCAAAGATTTCAGAGGAGAAGATACTAGAGCTGTATATAAAGGGCTGAGTGGGAATTTACTAAGAGACAATGAAGGATTTTGCTGCTACTGACAACTTTTGAAGTTTGCATCTTAACGCCTTCCAATTCTGGATTGCTTGCTTCTAAATTTCCAGTCTCCCAAAGAGAAGCTGCTATGACCCAATTGTGTCCTTGCTAAATTCATGCGTTGAAAGCCTAAGCCCCAGTGGGACCATAGTTGGAAATAGTGTCTACTAGGAGCAGCTATAATTAAATGAGGATCATAAGGGTTGAGTCCTATTTGAATTCAATTGCTCTGTAAGAAGAGGAAGAGACTCCGGAGTTTCCTATGAGAATGAGTTTCTTATGAGACTTCCAGAGTTTCCCATGAGAATGCAGCTAAAAGATTGCCATCTACATGTCAAAAAGAGTCACTTATGAGAAATAGATTGGACAAAACAGCTCTCAGAGCTGTGGGGATTTTTGTTGTTGTTTCAGCCAATACAATCTATGGTATTTTGTAGCATGCTGAGAAAACTAAGGCAATAACTGATGGAAAATGTTTCTTTTTGACTTCCCAGTAGGCACATAGTGGTGAGAAGGTAGGTGGTGAGCAGATGTTTACCAAAGGCTGTAACTACATTACCCGACTTAATCTTTATCATGATACTATTAAAAGGGTTTTATAATGCTATTTTACATATGAACAAATGAGGCTAAGTTGGGATCTGTTTGAAGTCTCCCTGTTGAGCTGGAGTTTAGACTCAGGTGCAAAGTTTGAGTTTCTGTTTTCTCAATAAAAATGGTTAAATGGAGTTAATCTTACACCATTTTATCCATTCCATTCAGCCAAGCCCAGCTCCACTCTGGGTACAAACTAAAGATTTTAAGACCATGGATTTCAGGAATGTGCTTCATGAACTTCTTGGCTCTGACTGCATCCTCCAACCCAGTCAGCCACAAACAGCTTAATAGCACTCCTTCCTTCCCTTCCACAATATGCATTTATAAGTGTACCCCGTTGATTTCCAGAAGTGAAATACACACTGAACCAAATAACCCAACCAATAGGTCCATGTGGTGAATGGCTTCTCTTTTGTTACAATGTTATGCCACAAGAAGAATAAATGACAGAGTTTATTATCTCTGGGAATATTACAAATGAAACCCATTTGTTTTTTCTGCCTCGGCTTTAAATAAGTTGTTATGGGCATCTTTAGAGGAATAGAGTGTCCAATTCCATCATTATTACATAATTTTTGTGCACCTGCTCTATGCAATACTAGACCCTGGAAATTCAGGGCAAACTAGGATAAAGCCTCTGTAATTGAACCACTGCTCAGAGTAACACAAATATCTCTGTGTGCAACATTGCAAGAATTATGTGAGCTGCAGGAAAGTTTCTAACTGGTTGAACCCTCCTATGCTGCTTTGAAAATGGTATCAAAAGACATATTTTTGGATGAAACATCCAGTATTTTGGAATGTATCCAGCAGCACTTTTGGCACGTGTGAGTGGGCCACTGAGCCTGTGTGTCCTGCTCAGGTGAAAGAGTCAAAGGCAGAGGTCAAGCACCAGGAGAGTGGCTCCTATCAAGAATACTGAACCTGAAACCCAGTTATGAACAGAGCACTTAATAGAACATTTACAGTCCCTCAAAACCTTGAAACTTCAGTTTTGTTGGGTAAAACTTGCTGCTAAGTTGCAATTGGTGACCACTCAGGGAAAGTCTGCACTGATTGATTTTTAGCAATTAAAAGTTATTTCTCCCTATGTGGGCTACAGGATGTAATCTCAACTACTCAGTTTAAATCATCTGCTGTTTCTAAATGTATAGGATTAGGAGACAGAATTAAGTTATGATTGAAAACAAAATTGAGAAACCAGTCTTTAAACTCTGGTATGCCCTTTACTAGCTGTATGAGACACCTCTCTAATCCCACTTTTCTATAAATAACATGCCAACATTGGAATTGTTACTAAGAAGAAAGTGATGCAGTAACGGCCAGAGCAGATCAAAGGAATGAGGAAGGATGGAGAAGAGTGGGACAAAATGGTGAAGCATCCATATCCATTAGTACCCTCTTTCCAAATCTGAGCAGTTTTCTCATCAATAAAATGAGAGAAACTTTTTTTTTTTTAATTTTGGATTCCCCCCTCAAACTCCCACCGCCAACAAATTTCTGCTATGTTGCCACAATAGTATAGTCCTTCATAAGGAGTCATAATTCCATCAGTCTCTTATCTAAGTGTGCCCCGACATTGCTGGTACAGATAGTGTCAGTCCGACATCCAATTGTTTACACGTTTCCAACAGTTTCATTGGGAGTCCATCTTCTGTTTAAGCAGGGATTCATATAGCATTGTACCTCCACATCTGGATATGGTAGTCCCCAGTACTCCATCACTATACATTTCAATAAGTGAAAAGCCATGAAACAAGGTCAACAACTGGTATGAATTAGAACAACAGCCACAACAACAACAACAAATTGCAGCACCATGAAAAAATGCATCACTGAATAACCAACACATGGGTGGCAAAAAGGAAACACAAAAATCTCTTGGGAAAAATGATTGCCACCGTGTAATCCATGAGCCAGCAATGAATTCAACAAGACAGAAGAAAGTGTTTGGAATAAATGAAACTGAAATGAAAAACATCAAAACACATGGGACAACAAAAAACAGTATAGATCGGGTTATTGAAGTTACACTTTTAATGATGGTTCCTTATACTTATATAAAAGAACATATGGTATTTGTTCTTTTGTGATTTCACTGAGTAAAATGGTCTCTAGTTGGGACCAACTAGTTGTAAATGGTATAATTTCATTCATTTTAAATGTTGAGTAATATACCACGGAGTAGATGTACCACAGTTTCTTTAACCACACTTCTTTGGATGCACATCTGGATTGTTTCCATGTCTTTGCTATTGTAGATTGTACTGCTGCAAATATGGGATTACAGATTCCCTTCTCATGTGGAAATTTCATTTCCATTGGGTATATTCCTAGGAGTAGGATAGCTGGGTCATATGGCAGATTTATTTGCAATTCTCCAAGCACTCTCCACACTGATTTCCACCACAGTGGTTGTAATAACCTACACTCCCACTAGCAGTGAAGGAAGTACCTTTATCCCCTCTTCCATGCCAGCAGGTATTGAGTTCTGAATGTAGGCCAGTCTCACTGGAGTTAGATGGTACCTCAATGTGGTTTTCATTTGTATCTCTCTGATGACTAGGGAGCCCGAGCATCTTTTCATATGCCACTTAGCCATTTGAATCTATTCTTTTGAAAATAAGTCTGTTTATTTCCTTTCTCCATTTTTTTCATAGGGTGTTTTTTGTTTGTTTGTTTGTTTGTTTTTTGTTTTTTTTTTTGTTTTTTACTGTCCCTGGGTTTCTGAAGCTCTTTGTAAGTCTTGGATATTAGCCCCCAGGAGAAACTTTTATAGTTTCTTTAAAGATGAGAGCATTGTGCTTAGGATAACTATGTACAAGGAGCTGAGAAGTAGATATTGGATATAAACCACACTCATTCATGAAAGGATCCTTTAAGTAGGTTCTGGATAAAGTGGTGATAGAATATTGAGAAAGTAGTTTCTATCAAATATATCACCTTTTGAAATTTTGGCAGCTTCTTATGCAAAATGTCTGTTTACACATATTTATTGAGTTGAACCCTTAGGCATTTGTAAACCATATCAATAAACTCTCTGTGAAGCCAGATTGAGTAAAACATGGATACTTAAGATATCAAGCTAGAGGGCCCGGCACTGTGGTCTAGTAGCTAGCATCCTTGCCTTGAACATGCCGGGATCCCATATGGGTGCCGGTTCTAATCCCGGCAGCTCCATTTCCCATCCAGCTCCTTGCAGTCGAGGACGGCCCAGAGCGTTGGGGCCCTGCACCCACATGGGAGACCTGGAAAGATTGGTGCAGCATGGGCCATTGTGGCCACTTGGTTAGTGAATCATCGGACAGAAGATCTTTCTCTCTGTCTCTCCTCCTCTGTGTATATCTGAGTTTGTAATAAAAATAAATAAATCTTTAAAAAGAAAGATATCAAGCTAGGGCTGGAGATTCAGTAATTGTCAGATCCAGGGGTCCCAAATCCAGAATTTTCCACTCTTATCAGATCTCAGTTTAAATTTCCTTCATGTGTGGGCTTCCTTCCCTTGGGGTCCCTCTCTCCATGGTAGATGAATCATTGACAATTGGTTTTAGACTATGTGGCCCTTATAGCCCATATTTTCCTGATGGTCCCAAATAAGTGTCAACAAAACAACTGACCCAGTTTGGCTCACTGAACCCAATAGACTTTGATCAGCTTTGGTCCTTTGGTCCCTTAGATGAGGTGACTCCATAGGAAATTATCAAATGGAGATGGAAGTAATGGAAGATGGGCACAGTAATGGTGAACACCACAGTTTCTGGCTCACTTTTGTATCTTCGATTGCCAGCACTGTGCTTTTCTGTTCACCTTGTTATTCTGTTGACATGACCTTGGGTCCCTGCACATTCCTCCCCTTCTGGTGCATTCTGCTTCATTTTAGCCCAATGTCATTCTTAAAATCCCTGCTGTATCATCTAATATCCCAACTCTTTTTGAAAAAAAAAAAAATCTCAGGCTGTCCTTCCCTATTTGGCAAAGCTCAGGAACACAGATCTTTAACAATGGGACTTGTAGATGTAGCTAATTAAGTAAGATCAGGTAAAGGATGCAAAATCTAGGTGCGTAAATGCTGCTAATTTATCTTTAGAAAAGAAAAGAATAAATGGTGCTTGTTATGCTATTTCAGGGATGCTAATCAGCAATTCAAAGCTAATGCTGTGATGTGTGTTTTCCTTCTAAAGGAAAAATAGTTGAAAAAGAAGATTAGGGGGGGTAGATGCTCCTGTATAGCTGCTGGAGAAGGAGTGAGATGCAGGTTGAGAGGCGGTAAGGTGTAAGAGTTAGATGGATGATCCTTAGAGATCTTATAATATGAAGCTGGTTTGCCCTGTGATTTTTCAGGAAGGTACGTTACAGCTGTGTACCAGGAAGCCTTTCTAGATTCCTAATGGGTGAATAAAGTGGCTAAAGAACTTTTCTCATTCGGAAACATCCAAACAGTGGAGAGTATGTGTGTGTCAGGGACACTGGCTCAGAAGGAGAATCCATGGCACATGGAGCATGAGAGGGATGGGTTTCAGAGTTCCTTGAAACTAGTGACATTCAACTCATTCCCTTCCAAAATGGGAGGCAATTAAAACTTGTCACTCATTCTTGGGATTGATTAAAGAGTATCAACATTATTCTGCTGCCATGTCCTCATTGTGGGTGACATCAACATTCAAGCCATATATATATCTATATAATAGGAGACACTTACTTGGTGCTAGGCACTGCATGAAGTGATTCTTATATACTCTGTTATGTTCTGTGGGTGCAGCTGAGGTTTTGAGATGAGGAAAAGCTTATCCAAGTCTACCCATCTGTTAAGTGGCAGAATCAGCTTGTACATCCACGCAAGATGACTGCGTTTCCTACTTTGGGGCAGTTCTAGAAAACTGAGGAGGTGATTCTAGATGTGGAACCTTAAGTAACTAAAATCCTATTGGCAAGAATTGAGCATGATGATTAGAAGAATATGGAGCTGGCGGTGTTTGCTTTCAACCTGCGCGTACTCCTTAAGGCTCTATGAACCCTGGCATTTTGCTTCATATCTCTGAGACCTTCTCTCTTGATGTGTGAATTGCGAATTATCTCAGTGAAACTGAGTTTTGAAAGAGTGCCACTCTGAGTTGGACATTTTATGTGCAGTTAGACCCTAGTTCTTTCTGTCTTTAAATTTTTTGAATATAAAGAGAACAAGTTTCATAGTTAACAATTCTACATTTCCCTCCCTCCCTCCCTTCTTTCCATCCATCCATCCTTCCTTCCTTTGAGTCTTTCTCTTTTTTTTAAGTATGTAAAAGCACATTTTGAATCCGCACTATAATCATAGGCTTAAGGCACCACTGAGCAGATGGGTTTTCGCTGGGGGAAGGAACAAAGAGAGCCAGAATCTGAAAAGGCAACTATAGGCCCTCTACTCACCACAAGTCTGTGATTGAATTCTGGCACTTTCTCTCTGTGCGTGAGAACTCTGCTCTTTATCACACAAATGAGACAAGGGCAGCACTGCAGCTCAGAACGATTCCTAGGAATTCTGTTTTCAAACACCCCTCTCTGCAGTTGTGGATGCTCATGACGTTTTGCTCTGGCTGCATTTTCTCCCATCATTGTACAACACGCAAGCCTCTGCTGCTTCTGGGAGCAGCACAGTGCAAGGGATTGATGAAGGAGAAGAAGCCAGTCCCACTGTATTTTCATTTTCCTGACAGAGCTACAGCGTAGCCTTCAAATAGGCTCAGCAAGGATTTCTTTCAGCACAGGTGTCTGTTTTCTTAGCACACCCCTTTCGGTGTGAACACACTTAGCAGAGGGTCTCTGTGAGGTACTGCCCTCAGCAGTGCATTCATCCTGGTGATGGTGCTGACAGCTGCCGTTATCCTTCTAGAGAGAAACTGGTCTGCTCATCAGTATGGGCTTGGAGGAGAATTGGGTCTGTTTATCTTCAAAGCATGAGCTCTTCCCCCATGATGGGCTGTCTCTCCAAATAATCATGTAATTACTTTGACGCACGCGCCTGCATGTAACCCTCAGATTAACTGTATGAAGTGGCTGTTATGAAGAAAACCAAGGCTAGTGAGGTTAATTAAATTCTCCAAAGTCCCAAATTCCTGGACTTTTTCCTCTTACATTCAGTGAACATCTCTTTTGTATTGGATTCTATTGTGATGGAACAGATGCCTTCCTGCTTTGGTGTAGTACCTATGGAGGGAGCTATATAAACACTATCACGCAACATATAGTTACGTGGTAGAGGATGCCGTGAAATACATTAGAATGAGGGAAAAGTTGATATGTATATAATCTTTTACAAAATGATTTATTTACTTATTGGAAATGTGTAGAGAGATAAAAACCATCTACTGGTCCACTCCTCAAATAGCTGCAATGATTGGGATTAGGTCAGGCCGAAGTCAGGAGCTTGGAACTTCATTCAGGCCTCCTATGCAGGTGAGAATGTTCCAAGAACTTGGGCCATCTGCCACTGCTTTCCCAGACAGAGCAGTAGGGAGCTAGATTAGGTCAGGAATAGCAGGGACTTGAACCAGTACTCATATGGGATGCTGATTTTGCAGGTTATGGCTCAACCCACTTCAGCTGTGCCATGCTAGCTAGTAACAAAGACTCCTTGGAGATAGGTAATATGAGGCACAGGCAGGAGGAAAGTAGGTGTCATGGGCCAGCTGTGCAGCACCTCCCAGATTTGTATCTTTTTTTTTTTTAAACATTTATTTATTTTTGTTGGAAGCTCGGATATATAGAGAGGAGGAAAGACAGAAAGATCTTCCATCCAATGATTCACTCCCCAAGTGACCGCACTGGCCAGAGCTGAGCTGATCCAAAGCCAGGAGCCTAGAGCCTCTTCTGGGTCTCCCACGCAGGTGCAGGGTCCCAAGGCTTTGGGCCTTCGTCGGCTGCTTTCCCAGGCTACAAGTAGGGAGCTGGTTGGTAAGTGGGGCCACTGGGGTTAGAACCAGCACCCATATGGGATTCCCGCACGTTCAAGGTGAGCACTTTAGCCGCTAGGCTACCGTGCTGGGCCCTTATATCTTGAAGCTCTGACCACCAATACGATGTGTTTGGAGAGGAACCCTTTGTGAATCAATGAGGCTTAAATAAGGCCATGAGGGTGAAGCCCTCATGATGTGCCCCCATTCTAGCAGGTTGGGACATTGTAAAAAGACTTTTTCCTGCAAGCCAGCGAGAACATCCTTGCTGGGACCTGTACTGGTACACCTTGATCTAGGTATCCCCAGCCACAGAAGCCATGAAGAAGAAATGCATCTGCTGAAGCCACCCATGGCCAGTTCAAGGCCTTCTGTTCTGATGACCTGAGCCGACAGAAGCAGCAGGGCTCTGTCCCCTGCTGTAGGTACCTTCATTTCTGCTAAAGGAAAGTAAAAGCTATTCTAGTTGCTCAGAAGTTCTGCCTGGATCTGTGTAAACCTTTTGGGAATGGTTAAGAGAACGTCGTTTGACTTCACTGGGGAAGAAGCAATAGACACAGAACCATTAGCTAAAATGGCTTTGGGCATTGAGCCAATTTCTGGAGGAAATGAAATCAGAATGAACAGGCACTTATGAGTGTGTCCAGTGTTCACTTCTCCTTCATGATTCTCAGAGCAATTTCACCATTAAAAATTGTTTCGTGGTGTGGAACCTGCTATTGTCATGAAACTAAAACCCCTGTGACCTTGGAGAGTGAAGAGTTAGAGCAGGAGTCTAGAAGATATCTTTGTACTGTGAATTATTTTTTGAAAGATCCCCAGCACATCTGAGCTCTGAAGGGACAGTAAATTCAACTAAATCCAACACACTTCCCTCATTTGGTGGCTGAGGACATTGATGCCCAGTGAAGGAAGAGACCAGTTGAGAATCAGCCTGTGTGGTGCTAGACCAGGACAACAACCCCGATGTGTCAGTTATGGAAACAATGGTCACTCAAGATAGAATAAAAAGTGGCTCACTAGCAGGAATGAGTGGCACATAAACTGATGGGAAATCTGGGGGAGCAAAGGTCAAGAAAGCTGCCGACCAGCTTTCCTGCCACCTGAGAAATAAGATGGAAGTGCAGCCAGCTGTCACCAACAATTAAACTTGCTTATAGCACGAAAGCAAGTGATTTTCAGAGAGTTCCATGAAACTTCTCATCTGCTGAACTTCAGTTGTATGTTTGGTGGGTGCTGAGAAGAATAAATATGGCTTCTGCCTTTTGCCTTCCCAGAAAGCTGAAGCCTGGTACAAAAAATCCTGGGAAATATTGCTCCCAGGTGTCCAGGCTTTGTGAAATAGAGGAGAATTTCAAAGTGAGCAGAAGTGGTTCTGAACATGTAAGTCTCTGAGTTGCAGATTTCTTGAATGGTCTCAAAGAGTTTTTTCTGTGACCCCCATCCTTCTTGTCTTTTTTATCTTTCCCATCTTCATTCACTTCTGTAAGATTTCATCAGGCGTTTAGGGAACTATTGTTTAGAACAGTTACAAGGAAATGAGCAGATATGCCAGATATGTCTGTATCTTTTGAGTTCTTCCTCATAGTCTCTGATGGCACTGGCAGGTATTAGAGCTACCAGCCCATAATTGACCTCTATTTCCAATGGCCAACCCAACTGAAATAAATCTTTGGATGAGGTGGTGCTGTCATGCTGTTCTGCCACTGATGGTTTTACACCTATTGGACTCAGCCACTTTTGTAGAAAGTGGCTCAGAAATTATATGCAGGCTTAGGGTGTGACCTTGGTACTGCTTTACCTGGAGGAAGTCTAAAGGGAGGGAAGGAAGTCAATGAGTGTCAGTGACCCTGCAATCAGTGCTGAGGAGATACTTTCTGTAGCTCCTTCAAAGCCTAAGATTGTAGATGGTCTAGGGTAGGGGAGGGGTGGAGCTTTGGGCACCAGACATTGTTCTGTAACAGATGCTGTCTCTGTCACTTACTTTTTTGCTTTTCCTGCAACCAGCGATTCCTTGCTGTGACTGTGATCCAGCTTCTTTATCTGCACACCAGGGATAACAACAGGACTATCTTCTTGGGGATGTTGTGAAGACCAAAGGAGAGAGAGCAGCCCTAGGCCTGAGGCAGCTAGAGCCTGATTGATTTGAGTTAACCTTTTGCTGCTGCTGACAAGAATCACAATATGAGAGAAGTATTATTATTAGGAAAGTGGTGCAGAAATAGAAATTGGGAGGGAATTCACAGCAAAACTAAATTTATTAGAGGTTAATAAATTCAAAGAGGGTGGCCATTTGCCTGTATGTAGATGCAGTGACCATGTGAACCGGCATTTCTGGGGGTGAGACTCAGCCTTTAGAATTCTAATTCCTTGGAAGATTTCAGCAGGAAAGCAGTTAAGGACATTTCCTCTGTCTTCCGAGGTCACTCCTCCAGATGGTGGCAAAAAGTAGGGAGAGGAGAAGGAAAATGAAGCTGAGTCAGCTCCACTGCTCAGCCTGCTTGCTGAGGTGTACATCCTGTTATGAATTGCTGCAGGTGAACATCCTGTAACTCCTGTACACTTCTATGGCACCTAACAATGGGATAGCTACTCTACTCCCAATTAGAGAGCCAAGAAGACTTGTATGAGATTTGTAATTGATGCTGGCCTCCGAGAGCAAGATCAGGACTAGTACACAGAGGCGCATCATCCAGTAAGCTGCTCTGATGGTGCCCATCTTTGATTGAGCTTCAGAGTAGCTCATCTGTTCTGGCTAGGGTGTTGGAAGATTAATGAATTGATGACTTCTACATTTTATTGTAGACAAAGAGAAAGTAGGTGATCAGTGGCAAGTGAAAAGGTTTTTTAAAGTGGAAGTAATCAACATGCAAAGGGAGCTATAGGGAAGTTGGCTGCTGCAGAGGAAACCTGTTGGTGCAGACTGGGCCCTTGGTGTCTGGACTCATTTCTGTGATAGAGTCAGTCACCAGGACAGTAATGACAACAGCAGTGGAGCAGTGTTAATAGTCTTCATATATCTATTGAATGTTTCAAGTATTTTCCTTCCTCAAGTCTCATGGCAATTGATTTGAGTCAAATTTTATGGCAATTATTCTGAGGTGGTTTCCATTATTATCCCCTCTTAAAAACATTTGCTTTTTAAAATTTTATTTGAAAGGGAGAGGAAAAGAGTTATTTAGTCGCTCTCCAAATGTACACAAGAACCAGGAATGGGATATGTTAAAACCGGGAGCCTGGAACTCAGTGTGGGTCTCCTACGTCAGTGAAAGAGACACGAATATTTGGATCAACATCTGCTGCCTCACAGAGTGCACCTTGGCAGGCTGGTGAAGTGGAGAGCACAGCTAGGACTCAAATACCGACAGTCTGACATGGAGTTAGCCACTATACCAAATATCACACCTATTCTTCCAGTTTTACAGCTGACTTTATCAAAGCAAGAATGGCATAGAAAGCTTGCCAGGAAAACTGCCCCAGATGACACTGCTAAGTGCAGATGTGTCAAGGGAGCTACCACTTTGGGGATGCATGAACAGAATGTGAGGGTTAGCAAACACATTTCCACACTGTGCGAAGAGTGGCAGTGTATCAAGGGAGCAGTCCTATGCAGGGAGACCTGCCATGGATATGAGGTGGCTCTGATTCTGTTTTTGGCTGAACTGATAAGCGAATCAATTTGTTTTGGGAAGTCTGGGTTTGATGAAGATTTCTTTTATGGAGCTGCAGCAATATCTTTCTTCCCTTTCTTGACTTTGCAACAGTCTTCTGCCAAAAAAGAAAAAAAAAGATGAAGATTCAAACTTAAAAGTAGAAGAATCAACAGATGTCATGGATATTTTAAAACCGATTACCAAGGCATCCCTGCATAAGCAGGCACATGAGACATAGATGTTCTTGCCCCAAATCTGATTTATTCCTGAAATCATTTTTTTCGTCACAATCTGAACTGTAGGCCAATGTATTCTGAACAAGCTGATGAGCAATCAGACCATTCCTAGGTTTTAGCAATGCTGCAGATGCATAATTTATGAGGCATGTGATTTCAAATGATTTTAATAATAAATATCAAGAGTGCTGGGCCTGGCGTGGTGGCCTAGCAGCTAGAGTCCTCTCCTTAAACATACTGGGATCCCAGATGGGTGCCGGTTCTAATCCCGGCATCCCTGCTTCCCATCCAGCTTCCTGCTTGTTACCTGGGAAAGCAGTCAAAGACAGCCCAAAGCCTTGGGACCCTGCACCTGCGTGGGAGACCTGGAGGAGCTCGACTCCTGGCTTTGAATCGGCGGAGCACTGGCCATTGCGGTCACTTGGGGAGTGAATCATTGGATGGAAAATCTTCCTCTCTGCCTCTCTTTCTTCTGTATATCTGCCTTTTCAATAAAAATAAAATAAATCTTTAAAAGAAAAAGAGTGCAGAGCTGTGAGAAGCAAGGACTGCCCAGACTTTCCTGTGTAACTGGCTAAGAGTAACTGTCTCCCTCTGTCCCTCTGTCCTTTTAGTTTCCATTCAGAGTGAGTATTAGTTGGATCATATATACACTGGGACCATGGAGTCCATAAAAACCAGTTGCAGGTCTGAAAAGATGACACTCTGATGTTTCATAATCAAAAGGCTCATCATCTCTCAAAGTAATACTGTACATTAATACCTCAATGCCTTTTACAGGGCTAAATATCCTCTGATAGGACTGGCCCATTAGTAATGACAGGTGTTCTATTGAACTCATTAACATATATTCATCAAACTCCTAATTTGAACTGCACACTGGGGACATAATTGTGAATCAGATAGACAAGGTCACTGCCCTTCTGCAATTTGAGGTGAAGGTTTCATTAAACAAGGAATTGCAAGGATGTTGAAGTGTTACAGAAAGATGTATCTTATCTTTTTCCCCTTTCTTGGGTTTAATTCAATGATTCTCAAATTGTGATCCACAGAGCAGCAGAAGCAGCAAGCCTCACCTGGGCCTTTCTTAGGACTCAAGATTCTCAGATCTGGTCTGTAACCTACTGAGTCAGGAACTCTGGCGTTATCTTGATAACATTGGTACAACCTTAAATTTGAGAATCACTATTTTAACCTGGTGTAGTAGATGCCCATGATAGCTGAACAAGGAACAAATAAAACTTTAACATGAAGACAAAAAAAAATGTCCAGCTTGCTGCGTAGTACAGGTTTCAAGTAAACTATGTTGGCAAATGTGATATTGAGGCAAAAAATTGGGTAACTACTCCCCTGTGCCCACAATCAGACCTTGGTGACTGCCTATTGGGGAAAGAGAGTGTTCCTTTTAAAATATTTATTTGAAAGAATTACAGATTGAGAGAAAGATTTTCCATCCACTGATGGTCCAGGCAGGCAGGTCGAATCCAGGGATTTCCCCTATGTGCACGGTCTATGGATTGATCAGGGAATGGCATAAGGATATGTGACAGAAAACTGCTGAGGGAATATGTTGTAGACAAGGAATAATCTCTGAGAGACTTCCATCAACAAGGCTATTGTATTTGCAGGTAAATGTGGGTACTGAGATGGAGTACCTTGGAGGGGGCATCCTGGGCAACATATAAGGATCATATAAATGCATTAATCCATGTGGTAGGTAGGCCAGAGCTGGGCTAGTTATAATGAAACACTGTAGACCATCATTCAGCAGTACACATTAAAGCTGGGGCTGGGGGCCTACCTGGCACGGCTCCCACTGGCAGGTGCAGGAGCCAGGCTGGAATGCAAGTCATGCTAGACTAGGCTATTATACCTTTACCTATTTGCATGAGCCAGGGATGAGGGTGGACTAGGCAGGGCTAGGCAACAGCACCCACCAGCAAGAGTTGGGAGAAGGCATGGGCCAGGACAGGACAGGCTGCAGCATCCACAGCATCCAATGGCAAAGGCCAAGACAGGGAAAGGGCTATGCCAAGATTGGTGAGAGCAACCCCTGGCATACGCAAGATCTGTGGTTGGAAACGGGCCTGATTGGGATGCTATAGAAACACCCCAGCTGGATGGTGGATCCAACTGGTGAGTGCAAGAGCCGGAATGGGGGCAATATCTAGGTTGGACATGACTGCAGTATCCTCTTGCATTGGTATGGACTCAGTCTGGAGTGTATCAACTGGGCTAGATTTCAGCACCCACTGATGCTCATGAGAACCAAGGTGGGTGTAGATATGCTAGGCTAAGTCTTGGCACCCGATGAACCATGTGAGAGTTGTGTCTGGGTGTAAACCTGGAGTGGCTAGCTGCAACATCCAACAGTAAGAATCAGAATGGACGAGGGCCAATCAGACTGGCCTGCCCCCTGTATCTGCCAGGACAGAAGATGGACTAAGTCACTCTGGGCCAGGGACCCACCAATGTGCATAAGACCTGCCACTGGGAAGAGTCATGATAGAAGAGTTTGGGAACTCCTTTGTCCAAATACTGGCCTTGCATGTGAGTGCAAGAGCCAAGTTTGGGAGCAACCCAGGCCAGACCAGTACTTCCTAGCACACATATGGGTCAGTTCTGGAGGCAGGCAAGGCTGGGCCAGTTCATAACATCCTTGAAGATCTGAGAACCAGGATTGGGGGCAAGACAGACCAGGTCAGTCTGCAACACTAGCCAGTTAACATTAGGTTTGGGACTGGGGCTAGCTGTTTGTCTGGTTTGCGGCACCCACCAACATGAGCTGGAACTAGGGGTTAACTGAGCGATGCCAGACTATACCACCAACTGGCAAGTACCTAGATAACATGGGCCATGCCAGATTGTGCTACTGCGTTCACCCGCCAACACATGTGAAATGGGGGACAGAGGGGTGGTGTGGTTCCAGGAGGGGGGCTGTAGAAGGCTCCCCTGCTGGATCACTGCTCCCATTGGTGAACATGAGAGCTGGAACTGGGGGCAGACCAGGCTTGAAAGGGCTACAACACCCATTTGCCTGCAGGTGAACTTGGTTAGGAGGAGAACCTGGCTGGGCTAAGTGTCTCGCGATTTAAGACCTGCCAGCAGGGTGAGGCGACAGTACTCTTTGGCCATAAGAAGCACCAGAGACAAGCTGGCGAGGAATGTCCACTTTATTATGCACAGGTTACAGATTTTAAAGAGTAAGGAAGGGAAGGAAAGGAGGGAGCCTTCCAGCGACCCCATGCCCACCAAAGACACTATAATTGGCTGTATGACCTGTCTATTTCCCTAGATCTTCTAGTTATATCAGAGGTCATGTTCCACGTGTACTCCCCTTGACCTTCTAGTCATGTTGGAGGTCACACTCCCAAGAAGGTCTTCTAATTCTAGTAACTCTCAGCCAGTGGTATTCAGCACCGATATTGCCACATTACCAATATGGGACATTTCAGGCCTTTTTTTGTTCACCTCAAATGATGAGCTTTCCAAGAAAGTGGGTCAAAGGGATGCCTTTCTTATAGTCACAATTCAGATAGTGAGAGAGGCAGAAGAATGGTAAGCCGGGTATTGATGATGACTTCTCTTGCTTTAAATCCAAGCTAAGTTTACACATGAACTAAAAGTCCCACTGATCAGCATACCTCCTCCTTTTTCTATGTTGCACAGAAGTATACATCTTATCCTACACTGGGTAGGAGATGGGCTGAGAATTCTGGCTTCCTGCAAAAAAAGGGGGTGGGGGGCAGAAATAGAAGATGCCATAAATTAGAAGGGGACCTTATCCCTCATGGGAGTAAGATCAGGAGCATTCTGGGGCTTCAGAGCCTTGATTTTCCCATAAATTGTGTTCTTTTCATAGTTTTTAATATTTTTGCTATTGATTTTTTCTATCCTTCAACCTTTGTTTTCAAGCATCACTTTATCTGGGTCTCCTGTAGTTTACAACTCCTTTTGGCAGAAGTTAATCATGCCCTTATGGAAGTCTACTGTTTCTGACTGATTCTTCTATAAGTGTGAGAAGTCTGAGAACTCCATGGAAACCACTGTAGAGACACAAGGGCTGTGGCTGTTCCTCTGCCTGGGAGGGTGAAGTACTTCAGAGCAATGGATGCTGCTTGCAGAGGCCCCTGAGGACCTTGGAAATTAGTTACAACTTGCTGACCAAGGAAGATCTGAAACTGTGCTTTGTGTGGGAAATGCCATTTCCTACCCTTGGTTGCAGCTCCTACCTCCTACATCACTGTTTCCTAAATGCACATCTGAGACCTAGCTCAGAGGCATTCTATCCCACATTGAGTTCATCACCTTTACTCTTTCAGAGTTTCTACTGCAGGCAGATACAGCATAATGGGGTAAGTGCCAGTTAGGAAAACAAAACAGAAACTTCTGGTAAGACAGTTCACACACCATGCAGCCCAATTTGTGCAGTAGTTAAGGTTCCTTAGATAGCACAAAGAACTTGTATAGAAGTCTGACTTTTCCACTTGAGTTCTCAAGCAAAAACTGAGGGGGAAAAGTACCCAGCATATGGAGAAACAAAACACCTTTTTATCATTGATATAGGTTAAGTTGGATAATGTTGCTTAGAGCCAAAATAACTTGCTAATCTCCACAGTAGTTTTTAAAATTCAACTATTCAAAATAGATGTTTTAAAATTTTATGTGTTAAGACAGAGTTAAAGATAATAGAGATGGAGTGAGAAATGAAAGATCTTCCATTGGCCAGTTTATTCCTCAAATGCTGACAACAGCCAGAGCTGGGTTAGGCCAAGATTAGCAACCCAGGATTATTGTCCATGTCTCCTTTTTGGGTGGTGGGACCTAAGCATTTGAGCCATCACCTGCTGTCTCATAGAGTGCACATCAGTAGCAAGGGGGTTGGAAGCAGAGAAGCTGGGACTCAAATCAGTCACTTTAATATGAGATGTGGGCTTCTCAAGTAACGACATCACTAAATCAAATATCCATCTCTATTTCTATAAACTTGGTTTGCAAGCATACATCTAAGGGAACCTGAGCATTTGAAGAAAGTATGTGCTTTTTCTTGTTTTAAGTTGAGACAGGAAGAGACATTAAATCATTGATAAGCAGGAATTTTGATAGGTTATTTCTAACCAATTAGATATGATGAGTAATGGAATTTTCCATCAAACACATAAAAATCAACCACCTTGGAGCAGAGAGAGGCAATAGCCAGGCAAATTTAAGTATAATTCTTTCATACAAAGGAGTGTTTTAAGAGAAGTCAACACATCCTATACAATAATCTTTTTTTTTTTATTAATTACATTGCATTATGTGACACAGTTTCATAGGCTCTGGGATTCCCTCAACCCCTCCCCAACCCTTCCCCCATTGTGGATTCTTTCACCTTGTTACAGTATTACAGTTCAAATCCAGCCAAGATTCTTCCATTGGAAACATATACCAAGCATAGAGTCCAACAACTTATTGTCCAGATAAATTCAACAGTTTCTTGGGGAGACCATCTCTGGATTGAAGGCAGAGCTGGCAGAATATCATCCCGACCAGTTAAAAGCCCCAAAATAACATCAGCATCAATTTACAGCATTATGGAATTAATTGACATGGTATTGAGTAACCAATATGTTAAAAAATGCAAGTTCTTAACCACACCTTTGATTACTTCGTTGACATTTTGATTTTAGTTTATATACAACCGGCTTCTATACACTTTAAAATGGCTATTCAGCTGTCTTGTGTCTGTTTTCATTTTAGTATTTAGCAGTTTATAGTGTTGAAGCATAATTTTGCTGAACTTGGCAGATTTTAGAATAGTCTAAACTGGGTTATAACTCTAACAAGGCATATGTCAACAGTTGAGGTGCAGAACAGTTTTAGGAGGGGTGTGCAGAGAAATCTTCAATACCCTAGTGAGGAGTAACTAATCTTTGTGTCCTACCTACACAATAATCTTAATGTCACTATTCTCTTTCATCTGCCATTCCTTTGACCCTGAAGAGTCTCAAATGATGTTGGGAACTCAGGCAAGAGAGCATAGGCATTTGTGAGAACTCAGGGTATGGAAGAGTTAGTTTGAATTGAGAATTTAGGGGAAGAATCCACAGAAGAGCTCTGTGGGTGAAGTGGAGTTTGAAAGATAAAGTGTGTTAACTCATAAGACAATGAGCTTTCACAGTGAAGGATACAGGCATAAGTGAAGTGGTGGACCAGTTCGTCATATCTGACAGGTAGCAAAATGTCCAGGGAGTCTTCAAAGTGGACACATGAGTACTTTGGGGGAGTGGAGATCTCCTGATTAGAGATACATAGGCTTGGAAGAAAGTCCTATCAATAGCAGGGAGCATCTCCTGAGATTTCCCAACAAGGGAAAGAAACTGGGTCTTTGGCAGACTTCTTACTTCTCTGCTGGGACTGTCTTTGGCAGATCTGCTGCTTTCAGACTAGCTGTCACACGTGGGCTCCTGGCTTCGGTCACTTGGGACAAAAGATCTTTATTCTTTTACAAGGCATCGTGCCAATTCACAGGATGGTGGTGAAATCTGTTATTTGAAGGTTTTCTATTTTCTAGACACAGGCAAAGTGCCAGAGCTGAAATGGGGATCTTTTGAACCTGAAAAACAGTTACATTTCATCTTTTAGGGCCAGAAGTTGAGTAGTTTTTTTCTTCCCATAAATACTTCATAAAAGCCACTCTGCAAAGGCTGCAGTGTCGGATGTGTCACAACAAGGGCACTTGAGTTTTTGCCTTGGAAGGGAAAGAACTGCTGTCCTCTCCCTTTTTTTGTTGAGAAATGGGCATTTCTAGGGCTGTGGGTGCAGGAGGGCTGGGCCATTTTCTTTCAGAAAATTTGTCTTTCAACTACAGGAGCTGTTGACAACATGAATTTCCATACAATAATCAGGAAGATATGGAAAGTAAGTGGGATATGCACATTCCTGTTTTATACTGAAGAGAAGGTGACCCTGGCCTAGAAGGAAGTGACTAAGCAGTGCCCAGATATGCCAGATACTGTGTCAGACACATTTAACATGTTCAAATACTTGGAAATGCTTGGAAAATAGGTTACTGCCCTTCCAAATATACAGATGAAAATATCTGAACACCAAGATAGTTTTGTTTATGATTTTAAGATTTGTGCTTTCTCCATGATATCACATTTGTTTTCTAGGTAATTGTTCCCCAAGTGCGCTAATTTTTATTTTTATTTGCAGCTTCTTCATCTCTTGTTATGCTAAGCCATTTGCCTGCTGTTACTATGGCTTTTGCAGACCGGGTGACATATTCAACATACGACTTGAAAGAAATTGGGCTGATGTATGATTTGATGTTCCATGTCAAGACCCTTGTCACCCAATCAATGACTCTATTGCATTTCCAGAGTGTTCCTTGGACATTTTTGTGCCATCTATGAGTTCTGCCAGAGATATCACTTCATTGCAGCTAAAGATCCTTTGATGTTTATACTTAAATATTTAGAATTAATGCATGCTCCATAAACAGATTCTTTTTTCAAGAGAAAATTGGAGGATTAATATTGTCCAAATTCCTATTCACTGTTCCAATATCATGTGACATTTTTCTTTTCCGAGTTTTATGGCTAAGTTATTTTTAAACAAGGATTCAAATCGTGAGTGCTCAGTCAATATGCAAGTATGATGTAGCCTAGTTGTCCGTCTTCTGAAACTCCTTGGTTGTTATGAAAATGAGATGGAATACTCTACTTAGGGTACCCAGTGCAGTGACTGACACAGGTTTGTTTTTTCTTTTTATTTTAAAATTATTTTCATTTTCCTTGAAAGGCTGAGAGTCAAAGAGAGCAATAGTGTTTGTTGAGGGGAGGGAATGGAAATGTTTTCTATCTCTGGTTCACTCTCTAAATTCACACAGCAGATGAATTTATGGACTTGAACTTAATCTCTCCTCTCTGGATGGCAGGGACTCTCACGCACTTGGACCATTACCTGCTGTGCCCCCACCTCTTAGGTTGCACATAAGCCAAAACTGGAACCAGAAACAAAGTGACTATTCAAACCCAAAGATTCTAATGTGGATGTCTGAACCACTGTGCCCAACATCCACCTCAGAACTGCTCTTTACCAACCAGTAGCTAACATCAAGTTTAGGGTTGGCAACTATTTGTTTGTGAGCAGTTTTGATTGAGTGGGACTAAACTGCATGGAATTTGAAACTGACAATTATGAAAGCAGTCTGACAAGCTTATACTTAGTAGGTAGAAGAGATCCATTGGCTTTCTGAAATCATTCACTAGTGCCACACAATGTACTCTTTAGAGGTCTAATTTCCCTTTTAATAATTTTGATGTTTGAAAAACTTCACAGGTTTAGCATTTTAATGTAGCCAGTAAAACCACCAGCTGTTATGTCAGCATTCTATAGGGGTGCCATATCAAGTCCTACCTTTTCCACTTCCAATCCAGCTTCTTGCTAATGATTGGGACAAAGTAGCAGATGATGGTCCAACAATATGTGCTTCTGCCACCCACATAGAAGACCTGTGTGAAGGTCCTGGCTCCTGGTTTTGGCTTAGCCTAACCCTGGTGGTTGCAATCATCTGGCAGAGTGAACTAATGGATGTAATATTTCTGTCTGCCTCTCCTTATCTCTGACTTTCAAATAAATCTGGGGTCTTGTCTCTTTTGCTTATTGTTTTTACCTCTAGCACCTTAATAATAACAGGTACACTGTAAGTTCTCAGTATTTACTTGTTTGACTCGTCTTATAAATAACCAATCTTGCAATTTCTGGCAGGGACAGGATGCTTTTATACACTCATTTATTTTCCAACGTTTGTTACATATTATCATGTTCCTGGCACTATTCCATGTCACTGTGGATGGCCCGGAAGTGAATTATGAGTGGGTCCTGCCCCCTAAGAGCTTGTGGAGCCAGAAAGAAGATACACCATGTTCTAAATGCATCTGATGTCTCTATTCTGGAAGAGCTGGGAAAGGTAATCAGATAATATTATGGGACTTTTCAGGAGGAAGCCAGCACTTTCAACTGCAGGCAGCAATAACATTGGAAAAGACTATTAAATGTTACCTACATCCTTTGTTTAGTCAGTCAATTGAGGAAAATCACCAGCCATTTAATGGATAAATTAATTAGATCAGATAATTGGATTCACACGCGCGCGCGCGCGCACACACACACACACACACACACACACACAAAGTTAACTAAATTGGCTAACTTAACTAACAGTTGACTCCATTGAAAGAATCAATTGCGTTTGGGTCCTGATGCTCCCCCATAGATTTCCTTGCTAATGAGAAATTATCCTGGCTCAGCATCTTGACTCAACTCTGCACATTCAAAATTCTCACTTGAACAATTCATTAAAACCCAGCTTCGGTGCCAAGATCTCTCTTGCTTCCTTCTCCCTCTCTCCTTCATTAAAAGGGAGCTATTATGCAATTCTATTTCTCTGCCCAGAGCTCATTCTAAAAATGTCCTTTTGCGAACGCTGTTGCTGCTGCTGATTGGCACCAGGAGACAGCCAGAGATGGGGATAGCCAGCAGGAGTTCTTCTGAGCTCAGTTTGGCAAAATGCTTTGTCTGGGATGGGCTATGCGTCACTTCCAGCCTTACCCACACAGAAGAGCAGCTGCTGAAGGTGCAGGAGAAATGGAGGCAGAGAATAAAAGGAATTGAATGGATGTTCAATATCCTAGGGACAATAAGAATTCTCTCACGAAGCTTTACTCTCATATGGTGTTCTTTGATCATGGAAACTGACATCCTGCCACAGTGTCCTGACCTGTTCAACAGCATACATTGGGGAGTGTGATGCCACTGTTAGCACCAAGCTTCCTCTGCACTGCTAACTGCTGAGTTAAGGAGCAAGATTTGAGTGGAATCAAAGTGAGGCTCAGGAACTGTATTTTCACAAGTGGGAACTCAGACTGGTTAAAGGAACACAGGATGCCTGGAGCCTGGATAAAAATCCTAAGTGGACGAGGGTGTCTGGGGCTCTTGGCCTTTGATAAATGAGCTTCTGAAGAGGAAGGGTTGTATACAGAGTGTGCAGAGCTGGAATGAGACAGTCACTCAGGAAAGCAAAGAGGAATGTGGCAAGAATACTCCAATCAGTGATGGTAGGCGCCATCTTGAAATTCCCAGGCCTAACAACGTTTTCTAATATAAATACAGTCACCAAAGTCAGGCAAAACAACCCCTCAATTCTGATTTCTTTCAATACCATCTTCCAAACACTCAAAGTCTTGTCATTCTCTCCGTTCCTTTGGCTGTCTTTCAAATCTTCAACCTCCCATTACTCTGCACATCACACACGCACAAGCACGCACACACACACACACACACGAACATACCCTTGGGAACTTATTCACAGTCTAGTTATAGCTTGCTCTTCATTCTGAGTAGAAGGTTTAGGTGAGTCTGAGAACTCTGTCCCTTTTTTGCTATTCCTCTGAAGGCTACTGGACAATGCAGAAAGCTACTCTACTTCTCAGTGGCTTTCGGAGACCAGAAACAGCACCGTTAGGCTTTTCCTACCCTAGTCCTGCACTCTGTGGCTCAATGTGGAGGAGACACTTAGCTTTCTTGAGTACCCACCCTGGAACTACACTACCTGGAAGGAAATGTATGCCCCAGTATGTTTATTCTATTGCAAGTCCCCCTTGCCACTTCCAGCACTAACTCCACAGGTGGGCATAGGTAGTGCTAACTCCAGATACGGAATGGCAATAGGATAAGATAACTGTCCTCAAGGACTCCACCAAAATCTAATTATTTTACATCCTCTCAAATACTTTTTGCTTGTCACATTGCTTTACCCAGTCACGGCCGGCAAGAAATAAATATTCTGGCACTTATTTTCCCTTTGAATAATATCAGCTGATATTTATGGGGTGCTTATTGTGTCCTAGGCAGTGTTCTACGTGTTTACATGACCCAAGTGAACCTCATGGCTTTTCAGGGGACACACTCTTGTCATTATGTCCTTGGAATGTGAGGAAATTGAGGCAAGGTAGTTTAAATAACTTGCCTACAGGCCATGTAAGGGACAGATAACTTATTTGAAGGCCCACATTCTAACCCCAAGTTGCATTTCCTTGACAAGATCTTTTTTTATTTTTTTTTTCAGTTTTAGTCCAAACTGTGGCTTCTTACCTTTTGGAAGTTGAGAATTTGATGTAATGATTTTAACAAAGTGATTTCCCTGTGTTTATGAGTAGTGGAGATCATGAAACACAGGGTACATGTGGTGGCTGGGGTAGAGAAAGGCATTAATTTGTCTTCATATGCCTACTGATTTTACCCATGGTAAACATTTTGAGAAAATAATTTGAAAAACCTTGTAAGAGAACATTCTTTACTTGAAAGCTAGATCCCTAGCCAGCTAGGTGGAGTCTCATGAACTACTGAGGTCTGGCCATTTCTTTGCATTTGTTTCAGATCAGCAAGGCAGCGATGCTAGAAAGGACTGGGCAAATCAAGTAAGTGTGTGGCCCTTAGGCTTGTGCAGTTTTATCTCCAATCTTTTTTTACATGGCATGGAGCAGGAGAGCCAAATTGGAGTTACATTCTGGAGTGAATTCAGAGGCAGCCTCAGATGTTTCCTTGAGCTCTGCTAATATATCTGCTTCCACTTGCAGAGTGGAGTTGACATCCTAGACAAAATAAATTTACCATGGCTAAATTAGAAATAACATGAGAGTTGTAGCATGGGATAGCACAGTAATGACAACCTGCTTCTAGAACATGGCAGGACACCTGAGATGTGGAGTTTGCAGCCTATTTCTAATCCCAATGCTGGGTACCATCTCAGTTCACAGCCCTGGGGCACGGCTTAGACCTCTGTACTTTGTGCCTGAGACCTATGACACAAAGACCAATTCAAGAGCAACTGTGTGTTGAATCGTTAACACTCCCCTCACTCCACTCTGCAGGGTTCCTTACCTTGGTGCAAATGTGTTATAAGACATAGGAATACACAAAGGTAATGCTATCATTTCAGTGAAGGGCAGGAACAGGATGTAGGGAGGGCATTTCAATAAAGCAGTTCTTAGTGTAGTAAAGGTGTAAATACCCTAACTCACCCTTGTACTAGGCTTCCTGTGTCCTGGACAGTATTTTAAACCCTTTGCATATAACTCATCTGGGATCTTAAAACAATAACATATGGATAGATATATTGTTGCTGCAGATGCAGACAGGGTGCTGAGGCTTAGTGAAATGATGTAACTTGTCACAGATTATATCACAAGCAAGTTTTCTGGATGAGCTCAGAGCCCAAGCAATCTGACTCCTGAGTTTTGCTCTTTTCATATGCCTGTGTTATTAGCCTCAGATGTAGAATGGCAGAAAGTCCTGACCATGATGACAGCTCATGGCAGAGCTGTCTTAAGAAGAGAAGAACTTGCCTTTGTCTCTGACCACATGTCTGGACCTTTGCTCGTGTGTTTTTTAAAAAAGAGATTTAATTGTTTAATTTTTTTTGAGATGTAGAATTACAGAGAGAGGAAATAGGACAGAGAGGGCTTCCACTGGCTGGTTGACACTCCAGTGGCCACATTGGCTAGAGTTGGACCAAACTGAAGCCAAGAGCCAGGATATTCTTCTAGGTCTCCTATGAATGTGTAGGAGCCCAAGGACTAGGGCCATCCTCTTGTTCTTTCTCAGAAATTCTACCACATGCATCAAAATGGTCCCAACTGGAAATCATTATTCTCAGTAAAATAAGCCAATCCCCAAAGGACAATATCATATGTTTTCTCTGATGTAAGGTAATCTTCATGCAAAACAAAAATAGATACATAAACATGTATATACATATATTCTCTCTTTTTAAAAAGATTTATTTCATTTTATTGCAAAGTCAGATATAGAGAGAGGAGAGACAGAGAGGAAGTTCTTCCATCTGATAATTCATTCCCCAAGTGGCCGCAATGGTGGGAGCTGAGCCATTCCAAAGCCAGGAGCCTGAAGACTCTTCTGGGTCTCCCATGCAGATGCAGGGTCCCAAATCTTTCTGCCATCCTCATTTACTTCCCCAGACCACAAGCAGAGAGCTGAATGGGAAGTGGGGCTACCAGGATTAGAACCAGCAGCCATATGGGATCTTGGCACATACAAGATTAGAACCAGCAGCCATATGGGATCTTGGCACATACAAGATGAGGGCTTTAGCTATGAGGCTACTGTGCCAGGCCCTATACATATATTCTCATAGATGAACAGCATAATGGAGACTAGCATACTGGGAAGTAGAGATGCATTCTAGTATGTGCCTCTATTCCAGAATAAAAGGGAGACTCCCTTCGAAACTGTTAAACATACCTTGATAATAGGATACAGGATTTTCCACCATTGCCTATACCTACAATGCCATGATACACCAAATAGTGGAATGTTGGTTTTTAAGATTGTTGCTGAATGATTATAATATTCCTATAATACGGGGAAGTCAGTGGGCGGATGGGAAAGGAGGAAGGGGTTGTGGAGGAGAGAACTTTTATATTTATAAAATCATATAATGTAAAATAATAAAAATAAAAAAATTTTATGTATAATAAATACAGAGCTAGATTGTAAGTGGAGCACCCCTTTGGGATTGCCAAAGCCACAGGTGGTAGCTCTACACACTGTGCTACGATAGTGGCCCTTGTGTTTGAATTTTTTGAAGGAGAAATTGAGAATGGCACTGGAGGGAGGAGGAATATGTTAATGAGGCATCTACTGTATGTCAGGGACTATGTTTAATAACTTCTCATTTTTTTCTAGTTGTTTCCCAGCATTACTTATTTCTCTCCCTTCCATGATCTCGTAGAAGAAATCATCTCACCAAAGCCCACACAGATAGGCAGTGGTTGCATCAGAACTCACTCAGTCTTTGAACTCTGTTTCCCATTTCACTCAGTAAAGTGAATGTGGTACCTTAGGACTTTGGTACTCTGCCTTGGAATGACTCTTCTCATATCCATTGCTGAAGACTTAGCATCATCTGCTAGATGCCTTGAAACTTGGGGAAGGATTGTAGGAGGCAGGGGCCTTGTAGAATCCTAGCTAATGTTAACTCTGAGTCTGGACTCCCTTCTTTGGTCCATTAGCTAAGCTAGTGTTTTGTTGGAAGATTGTCGCACCCACGACTCCTATCATCCCGCAATAAGAGGCAGACGTGAGTGAAGCCTTCTGCGGTGGTCTTTATTGTGCACACCAAGATGAGGAAGAGGAAAGGGCTCCGACCCTGGCAGGCTGTCTGCTCTTATGTGCTGACTGGCCCTGCCTCCGCCGATGATAGGTTGGCGTCATGATCACGCAGGGTCCTGGGCGACCGGATTCGTCAGTCCCCAGTGTTCACGCGCCGGCCACGCCGCAGCTCACTGTGCATGTGCTAGGCGCCTGCGCAGTACCGCGAAAGCTACGTGACTCTCCACCAGGCACCAAGGTGTGGCTTCTCTGGCCGGCGCCATTTTGGGTACGGCATGTGGCCAGTGCATACGGATTCGGCTGGCAACAGAAGATACTTCAATATTCCAACTTTAAATAGATTGCACCTAAGAAGAAAAAATAAATAGCAAAGTAATTAATCCCAAATTCGCAATGAGCCTTCGTTTTCAGCTGCATTTGGCAGCTGAGAATGAGATCCCTGTTTTCCACCTAGTTTCTTGAGATGTAATAGCTTCTTAGAGGCTCTGAACCATCATTGTCAAGGTTACAGCCTAATAGTTTAATAAGAGGGAACAGAAGTGCTGTTGAGGGAGAGTCTGTTCCTTGAGTCCCTCTCTGCTTATCTTGGCTCTAATGAGATCTCTCCTGCAGTATAGCTCTGATTTTGGCTTGGAAAGATCTCAATGTTTTCTCTGTAACTATCAAGACATCTGGGGGACTGCCTAGTAACTGGTCTTTCATTCTCAGCATTATTAAAAATGAGTTTCACAGTCCTCTAATTTCCACTGACTTCATTGATCCAAGATTCTCACACATTTCAGTCAATAGATACTGGTATTTTATTGGAAAAGTCCATTTTAAAATTCTTCACTCAGTAATACAACCATCCTTCTAAGCATCTGTCTTGATCTTAGTAGGCACCCATCCTGGAATAGCTGGGATAATTAAAAATACAAAGTGTAAAGGCCTGATCTTGTGACAACCTTGCCCTGCCTGGGAAGTGGAAAGGTGACCAAGTTGATTGGAAGTTATGGAATGAGAAGGGAATCAGAAAAGGAAACAGAAAATGTGTTAGCAAGGATGATAGATGTGCATCTAACTATAATGCAATATTATGAAACATTCTAAGCAGAAGGATGCTCTGAATTGATTCTGTTTGAAGAAGGTCACTCTAGTTTTTGTGGTGGAATGAATTACAGGGACAAGTGTATCAATAGAGCTGTGATATGATATTTCATTTCTACAACCAAGGTGATATGATGACTTGGCTCGTACAAGAAGGTATTGATAAAATCTCTAATAGATGGTTATGTTTATGACATAATCTGTAGGTGATGCCAGCTTTTGATGGTTTCCCTGATGACTCAGAGCTGTATGGATGAGGAAATAAGAAAGAATATTAACTTTTTGGCTAGTGTGCCATGGCAATAAACTGAAGTTTACTCTTTTTTGTTTATTATTTGTTAATATAAAATAAACTGGAGTTTGGAGGCAAATTAGGGGATCAAAGATCTTTGAAGCTTTAATGTCCTTGAACTTAGAAGAAGCCAAAAGTAGGTATAATTCAAGCTCCATTTTTGGCCATTCATTGGTGGGAAGCTGTACGAATCAGAAGAAATAAAGACTGAGTGTGCACAAAGCCCCAGTGGAGCAATGAGTACAGGGTTTGGCCTCTGAACTTAGCTATGTGACAGCCTTGCTGAGCTAGCCTGGCTCAGTGGAACTTGGCTGCCTGGTGTGGTCTAGATATACTTCTCCTCATATCCTTTACTGCCTGAAGGGCATGAGGCAATTAATTAAGGAATGTTCAGAGACATCTTTAAAGCCTAGGAGAAAAAGCTGGTCTAGAGAGAATGTCACCACTTCAATCACTTCTATTTCGGTATTGCTGTTAATAGTCAGTGTGCATTTTCAAATCCATCATTCTATTTGCTTCTCACTGTAATTCAGAAAAATGTATGTCCAATTATCTCTACTTTACAGATGAATAAATTCTTAATGAAATGAAGTCATATGCCTAATTATAGATGGAAGTTTTACGAAGAAGTAGAAAAATAAGAGAAGGTAAGATAGGAGTTTATATATATATATATACATATATATATACATATATATATACATACATATATATTTAATTAGAAGTTCATTGTAGACGGAGGCTGAAGAGTGCTAATATTTTCTTCTCAAGTTTCTGGGCAGGCAAAAATTAACAAGCTCATCAGGGACTCAGTTGAAACACAGAAAGGGTTCTGTTCAGCACAACAGCTTGCCCAAGAGTTTCTGCTTCCATGCCTTTGTGTGTCTTTCTTTTTCCACCTCTGAAGGTTGTTTCTTTGTCTATTTTTGTGAATGTCTATTCCACATTTAAAACCTACCTCAGGAGGGCCCGGCACAATGGTGTAGCAGCTAAAGTCTTCAACTTGAACATGCCAGGATCCTGTATGGCCACTGGTTCTAATCCTGGCAGCCCTGCTTACCAATCCAGCTCCCTGCTTGTGGCCTTGAAAGCAGCTGAGGACGGCCCAAAGCCTTGGGACCCTGCACCCACGTGGGATACCTGGAGGAGGTTCCTGGCTTCTGGCTTCGGAATGGCTCTGCACCAGCTGTTGTGGTGAATCATTGGACAGAAAATCTTCCTCTCTGCCTCTCCTCCTCTCTGTATATCTGATTTTGTAATAAAAACAAATAACTCTTTTTTTTCCCCATCAAGTATGCTACCATTTATTCGCTTTCATTTGCCAAACATTTTTTTTTTCACATTTTATTATTGCTATCATTTTACAATACAGTTCCATATTCCCTTATCCCCTTCCCAATTCCCTACCCCCCCCAGTTCCTTTATATCATTACTAATATATAGTTCTTCATACTCAGTCATATGTTCATCATTGCGGGCATGGACAATGGCAGAGAGTCCAGAGCCCTATTGTCAAAATATAATATAAACAGTTTCACTGTAAGTCCATCTTTGTCTGGAAACAGAGATGCATATCACACTGCACCTCACATCTGGTTGTTAGTCTCCATTACATAACTACTGTACATTCCCTTAAATGAAAAGTCATGATACAAAATCAACAATAGAAAGAAAAATAGAAATTTATAATGCCATGAAGTTAAATGACATGTTACTAGATATGACAGTCTCCATTACACAACTACTATACCTTCCCTTAAATGAAGAGCCACAAAACAAACTCAACATCCGGGAGAAAAAAGAAATTAAGAACACCAAGAGGTTAAACAACATGCTATTAAATGTCTAACGTGTAGCTGAAGAAGTGAAAGTCAAGAACCTTCTTGAAGAAAATGATGTGACTGTATGATCTACGAGTCATTGAATGATTTAATCAGAAGAAAGTGTTTTGAAGAGATGAAACCAACAGAAAACAACAAAACCCATGCAATACAGTTTCCGCTGATCTTTGTTGGAGTGTGTCTCCTCCCGACAATAAACAGATGAGTTTTGTATCTTAATCCAGTCTACTAATCTATGATGTTTGATTGAGCTTAAGCAATTTACATTTACATTTAGAGTTAAATATACATAGGTGGTACTTTGGTCCTGTAATTTTAGGAATGGGTTGTTCATTGATTTAGTCTTCTGTTGTCATTTTACTGGGATGTTCTTCCCATTTGCCTTCGGTTTTGGTAGGTGCTGTTCCTCTTCTCTGTCAAGAGAACATCTTGAAGTATCATTTGTAGAGCAGGTTTGGAAGAGGCAAATTCTTTTAGCTTTTTTTTACTCTGGAAGAATTTTATTTCATTTTCAAAGATGAAAGAAAGCTTTGCAGGGTATGTTATCCTAGGCCGACAAATTTTTTCTTTTAGAATCTGGAATATGTCACTCCATTCTCTTCTTGCCTGTAGAGTTTCCTGTGAGAGATCTCCTGTGAGCCTAATTGGCCTTCCTTTATATGTCAATTGATGTTTTTCACGTGCACATTTAAGGATCTTTTCCTTATGTTCAATTAAAGAGAGCTTGATAATCATATGTCTTGGTGAAGATCGCTTTTGATCAAGGTATTAAGGTATTGGGATATCAACAGAAAACTCCATTGTCTCCTGAAGTACTTCCTGTTGGAATAGTATCTACACTTGGACTCTTCTGTAGGTCTTCTGTAGGACCCTCCATATCCCAAATACACCATGCCTTAACAAGATAAAGGGATTATTTTCAACTAAATAAGCTGATCCTTTGAGGAAGTATCATCAGATCAGAATGCAAGCAACACACCTTCCTATCAGTCTTACAAGGTTGAAAAGAGGGCAGTAAGAATGTGGTGAGCTGGATATCGGGCAGTTAACTGTGCTCAGTGTCAACAAAAATAGTTAAATTGCCCTGTATGCCATGGCCCTACATGAAGACAAAGCTTTGCTTGACTTAGTCATTGATGATTTGAAGATTATGTTATAAAGATCTTGCTAGAAAAAAAGTATTATTCATGGGACATTAGCATTGGTGTTATCTGAGAGTTGTTAACAATACAAATTCTCAGGCCCTGTGCTTGATGTTTTAGAATTACAATCTGCATTTTAACCAGACCCATAGGTATCCTGTAGGATAGAATGGTGGATGAGCTGCTTCACTGCATACTTTAGAGCTTACAGAGAGAAAACAGGCAAGGTGAAGCATGGGTGGAGGATGAAGTTTATAGAACTTTGGCTGTTTCTTTATAAGAAAAGCACACAAATAGTGAATACAAAATTAGATATGCAAATTTTCACATATTTATGCAGGGCATCTGCTAGTGAGGAAACCTAAAAGTTTAGCCTTCATTAGCATCATAAAAACCACCTCTGTCTCAAAATTTAGAAATTTTCTATTCAAGAAATTCTATGGCTGTTCTTTGATTGCTTTTACTTAGGGATGATAAAAAGCTAAAGTTAAATGTAGAGGCAGATCCTGTGGACTATTCTATTACAGCTGAGGCTGTAATAGATTACAACACTGATTGAGAACCAGTGCTGGAAAATAGGATAATGAAGGCAGCAATGGTAGGAGCATTGGCACCACAGGAACTTAGACATTTTACAAAACAGGTCATACTGATCCTCCCCATACCCAATTGGCCAGTTGTCACACATTTACCAGCAAAGTGTTCATCCTCCCAGTGGACTGTAGGCTCTAGTATGGTCATGGAATAGCTGGCTTTTCTTGATGGGCAGGCACAAATATGTACATGTAACTCTGCAGAAGGGCCCTGCCCTTTAGTTATAATACATTGGAGTGCAACCAAGTACGATGAGGTCAGTGTTGACCTTTGGCTGTATGTGAGAAAATGGAGCAGGACATGAGACAGAGCAGGGCAGAATGGTGTGCTGGCCATGCTCCCCCACTGGCCCTTCTGCACTGTGCTTCTTTTGAGAAATTCTATTGATTTAGAAAATAGTCTACTATGGTATGTAACAACTTTAATGTGTTTTGTTAGTAGAGTTTTGAATGTAGGTCAATCTCATTGAAGTTTTGTGGAACCTCAATGTCGCTTATATTTATTTCCCTAATATTAGAAAGCCTGAAAACTTTTTCTTATGTTTATTAAGTATTTAAATTTGTTCTTTTGAAAAGTGCCTGCTATTTCCTTCATCCATTTCTGATTTGTTTGTTTTGCTGTTGTTGAGTTTGTGAAGCTCTTTGTAAATCCTGGATATTGGTGCCTTACCTGCTGTGTTGTATCCCTTGGTATTCATGGATTAAAGGTGGTTCTGCTGCTATGATGATAGTGCTTCATAGCAGATTCACCAAATCCAAATTCTCCTACATTTGTGGTTAAAATACAGCACAGATTAGTTTATGTCTAGCCATTTAGGGTCTACTTGATTTGCATACTGCACAAAATTGAATCCAATGCCCATAACGATAAATAAGACAAAACATGTGAATATAAAAGATCCCAAACCACTCTGAATGTTGCAGCGCTCTGATGCACAGGCTCCCCAACCTTGCTGATGAATAGCTTCACTAGATACCAAGGTTATTTCCCCAGTGCACCTTTTTCTCAAGAACTCCCTCATCTTCTTCCCTTTACTTTTGGTGGCCCTTAAGAGTTGTCTCCAAAGTCTCCTCCTCTTTCTCTCTTACTCAGAATTGTCTAAACTCAGGCCTCGTGCAATGGTGTTGTGGTTAAAGTCCTCTCCTTGAACACGTTGGATCCCATATAGCTGCTGGTTCTAGTCCAGGTGGTCCCACTTTCCATCCAGTTCCCTGCCTGTGGCCTGGGAAAGCAGTCTAGGAAGGCCCAAAGCTTTGGGACGCTGCACCCATGTGGGAGACCTGGAGGAAGCTCCTGGCTCCTGGCTTTGGAATGGCTCAGTTCTGACAGTTGTGGCTGCTTGGGGAGTAAACCATCTGATGGAAGATCTTCCTCTCTGTCTCTCCTACTCTCTGTATATTCACCTTTCCAGTAAAAATAAGTAAACCTTTAAAAAATTGCCTAAACTCAATCCAGTAAAGTGTTCTGCTCAGTACCATCTCAGGATCCCTTCTGTTTTTAGTGTCTAAATCTTCAAGCTCACCACAGGCACATGAAATAGAATTAGTTAATTATGCATGTGTCAGTGATAATATTTGCTTGATGATAGGTGTGAGGGTAAGGGACCTGGCAGTGGCCATGCCTAGTATTATGCCTTGCTCACATGAAAAATTCAGACATTTTAATGACCAGATAGCATTGGCATGGAAATACATAGAGTCTGATTAGTAGATGATTCTGTGTGGAAAGGGAACCTGTCATTTACATGTCTTTGTAGCACAGATATTATTTCTGCTTCATTATAAGCCTGATGACATGCCTGAAATCCCCTCTAAAATCACTGCATTCTCTTCCAAAAATATAGAAAGGGTAAGATAATAGTCACAAAACTGGGAATAGAAATATAGAGAGATACGAGGCTCAAAGGCGCCCAACTTCTACTCCTCTTTCTATCAATTACCAGCTCTCTTACTGGAGTTAACTCAATCTTGATAGAGAACTGTACCATTGAAAATATGTTTGTTTCTGTCAGAAGCATCAAGAAAGTCATACTGTGTTAAGCCATAAAGTGAATTTATTGGTTCAGAGATGACTGTAGTCTAAAGCAAAGCTTAACCAGAGACATAAACAATGTCACCAGAATGACGCTACTGCCATGATGTTGTGTGCCATGGTGCCAGCTTCAATTATAGCTTTTATCTTACCTCTACTCCAAGTAATATCCTGGAACACATCATAATTACTTTCAGTAGCCTGAATAGAAGTGTGTTTCTTGTCTCATAACAACCCCAGTTCATGTCTAACTTTGGCTGGTTGGCTTTGTGTGGGTTACCTTGATTAACTTTAAACCGATCAGTAAGGTGAGTGTGATAGTCTGACTGGCCAGGCCTAAATCACATTCCTGTCCTACCCTAGGGACCAAAAGTAGGTATTGAATGCTGAAGAGAAAATAATTCTACACAGAAGAAACAATCAAGGCAAATGGTTAAATAAATATCATTATTTTGGATATTTACCAAAAGTAGGGAAACTTAGGAACTAGATACTATAATATTAAGTGATAAAAACATGTTCCAGGTCTATATTTGCAGTGTGATTTTAATGATGTAAAAGCACTTAAAAATCAATGACTTGGAATAAGTACATCAGCATATGGTTGTCTCATGGCAGGGTGGAGATAAGACTGAGAAGGACTTGAGTATTTGATTTGTTGATAGCTACTAAATCTTTTTCTTCCTTTTTCCAGTCATGTACAACTCTGGGTAGAGGAATACACTTTAATTTTGTAACAGAATACAAGCTTGGATGATTTGGCATACTCTAAGCATTTTGGCTCTGACCTATATTTTGCAATGTTTTTCAGAGAGATGCATGTAATGACATCTGAGAATGTGTTTTGGTTATTTCACATTGGCATGAAATAGACAGCTGCCCATTCGTAGATGTCCCCAGTTTTCCCTCCTGTTTTGGAAGGAATATTGAAAAACCCACATGTGTCATGACCACAGCTCTGTTGTTAATAGTTTTGCATTTAGTGTTGTTTTTATATTTGTGTGATGTTTATTCTTGTTGTGACGGAAGTAGACAGTATGTGATATCTATTTTATTGTCTGCATATTTGGCAAGGATGGAATGATCTGAACACTTGCTTTTTAAAAAGGCCCCTTCCTGTCCCTCTTCATCTTGCTATTTTTTTGTCCCTTTCTTTATACCTTTTTCTTCCCTTTTTTTTATTATGAGAAATGCAAACAAAATTATTGGGCACCTACTTTGCATACAAAATATGACTTGAGAATATGTAAGTTATTATTTATGCCTTCTGGAACATTCAGCTGAGTACAGGAGAGATATAGCTCTAGAAGAAAGGACTTAGAGCTTTTGCCTGTATGTTCTGTGCAAGCCCCTGGAGTGTGTACACATCTAATCCCCATACGAACCTCTCAGGTGCTGTTTTTCTAATACAAATAACTGAATTTAATTACTCAAGGTCACAAATGTAGAAGAAAGAGGTGCTGCTGCTCAACGTGACTTTTTTAGATACAACAGGCCTTCAACTCAGAATAGCTCAGCTAGATTAGAAGTTGATGATTTTTTGTCTCAGCTGATCTGGACTCTGAGTAGTACATTCAAATCACAAATCATGATGCTTACAAGGCATCAAATCAAATTCCAACACAAGGTGATTTTGCAGTCATCCCACAGATGGCCGGCTGTCTTCTGGGTAATGAGCATGGCACAGTGGGTCCAGGGATATCTTCTCTTTATTCACTCTGGAAATTTTCACCACTGTAGTGAGGTCATACGTGATCTGCATTTTCAGTGATCAGAATCTTGGACTGAGCAAGATTCCATTTCCTCTCCATTTCCTATTTCTGCTTTTTTCTCTGATCCAAGGCTATCCAGTCTTGTTCAAAGGCAATTCTGCTTCCTTTTCCTTCCTTTCTCTACTCCTTGTAAAAAGCCATAACAATTAGAAGCATTGTCCAAAGGTTTTATCTCACCGAAGAAAGGAAATTCAGTTTGCAATCAGCTTGCTTCTGGAAACTTTTGATTAGTGCACCATCTTATAACCTTTGGTGGAGCCTGCTTTTCTACCTGGACTCGTGTTTCTTCACTGGTGTTGAAGGTCAGCTTTTAATTTTGATGCAATTTCAATTTTCTGAAACTGGCTGTCCAGCTTTCAATTTCTTGTAACTCTCCTTTGGTGCAGACAGAAGAAAATACGTGTCTGCTATTTGCATATCTTAAGTGCATATACAAACCTGTGTGTGCATGTGTGTGTGTGTGCTGCATTTCATAGAGATATACAGAGTTAACAAAAGGAAGAATAATCTATATGAATCAGCACTGTAGTTGGTCTCATTTTGGTCCCATGCTTTACCAATTATGATAAGATAATTTACACACCCCGACATTGCTTTTCTATACCCCTCTCACTGTCCCCAAATAGAACAAAGATGGGGGTTAGAGAAATCCATATATGTACTTTCAACTCTGTGGTCTGAAAAGTGAGGCCCCCTTTCATTAGTCTTGAAACCAAACAATCCCAAAACCAAATTCTCAATATTTTATTTATACACTACGCTTACTGCAAAAGGTTGTGGTCAAGCGAGCTGGCTATTACGCTCAGCTGAGACAAGGTCCCATGTCATGTGAACCTCCCATTTTCCAAGGAAGTAGTGCATTTTAAGTGGAATCATAACTTCAGAAGGGTAGGAGAAGTTACACCAAGTTTATGCTGAAAGTGGATTAAGAACAAGTGATAACCCTTGAAGCAAAATCAATCTAATTCCAAAACATAAACACTGTACCCTCTGCTGCTGTCTGAAAAGGAAGTCCATGTGACCCATGTGGCAGGAAGGATCTAGGCGGAAGTTTAAAAATCCTCTGTTTCCTGAAATTTAGTTTTTCACTTACATGCACTTTAACTTTCTGTCAGACTCATCTTTCTCGACCTGTTTCTTTATATCTACCTATCTATCTATCTATCTTCTATCTATCTATCTATCATCTATTTTCATCATTATCATCATCATCAGTTTATCACTTCAGTACAAAAAGGAAAATTGTCAAATTAATGTGCCTACACAGCATCTTTTCAAGTTTTTTACTCGGTATATTCTAGCTTTTGGAGGGGCAGTTAAATTTTTCAGGTTTCCCAAAAGTAAGATTTCTTGTGGTTTTCTAGAATCTATACTATTATCATGACTGGACATTTATGTGCTCAAACTTGTATGGAAAGGTATTCGGTGCTTGAGTGCCTGAATATTCTTATCCTTATGTGTTGATGAGGCCTTTTCTGCTCTTGGTAAAACTCTTCTAGCATGCCTTAAGAAAAAGAGAGAGGCCGTTCTAAGAATTTCTGTAGATTAAAATTTTGCCAACCTGGGATCCTGCCAGGATCTCCCTGGATGCATGGATTTCTCTTAAATTAGAAACTTAGTTTGTTTCTCTCTATCTCTCAGCACCTCTGCTTCTTTCCATATCTCACCTGATTTTAATCTCATATTTAATAGTCTCCACTACAAATTACAGAGATTTCTTAATAATTGGTCTTGATAATCACTGTCCTCCTTTTTCTGGCCTTTGCTTCAAGGTCCCACAGAGGACCTGGCCAGCTCTTGATGGGCTCTCTTAGATCTAGTTTTAGTCTCAGTTAAACCAGTGTTTTGAAGTGTGAAAAGATAAAATTCACAGCTAAAGTAATTGGATTTGAAACCAGAAAACTAGAAATTGAAACAAGAGAGAGCCATTCCCTAAGGAGATGAGAAAAACAACCCCTCAGCCATGTTAACAAGGAGCAGTTGAAATAAGAAATGGAAGAGAAATGGTTCCAACTTTCTGCTCTTTATGTGGGTCATGGCACTGTTGGCACAGGCAATAGTAGAGATTATAATTTTTTGTTGACTAGGTATATTTAGAAGTTTCAGTGGAGTTTCTAACTTCAGTCCTTCGCAGAGATGCCTTGATTCCTGGTACTCTGGTCTCCATTACATCCTTTGTGGGGTTACACATGTGTGTTTATTTTTTGGTTTTGTATTTTTGATGCAAGTTGTTACGTTAGAGTGAATATATGATATTTGTCTTTCTGGGATAGGCTCACTAAGCTTAGCATAATGGTCTCCAGTTGGGCCCATTTGGATGCAAAACATAGAATTTTATTTTTTTTTAAATAGCTGAGTAGTATTCCATAGAGGGATGTACTACAATTTCTTTATCCAGTCCTCTTTTACTGGACATCTGGGTTGTTTTCATGTTTTTTCAATTGTTGAGTGTGCTTCAATGAATACAGGGGTGCAAGTTGTTTTCTCATGTGTATATATCATATCTTTTGGATATATTCCCAGGAGTGGGATTGCTAGGTCATATGGTAAGTGAATTTTCAGTTGTCTGAATATTCTCCATGCCGACTTCCATAGTGGCTACACTAGCCTGCAATCCCACCAGTAGTAGAGTAGTTAGTGTTCCCTTTTACCCACATCCTCACCAGCAGGTTCTGTTGGTAGTTTCTCTATGTGGGCCATTCTCACTGGAGTTAAGTCCTTGCGATTCATATGAGACATTCATTCATATGAGACACTGATTATTTATAAGCACCTGTTGTGATTGTTCCTTTCAATACTGTTTTGCTTCAACTCATGGGCATTGACATTTTTATTGCCAATTCTTCAGTACCACATAGGTCATTCAGTAGCATCATTTTCTACAACAAGGTTTTTGATTTTCTTTTTTATCACTTCAGCGACAGATTGGTCATTCTGTAGCATATTGTTTAACTTCATACCGATGTAAATCTTTTGCTTATTGTGGATTGTTTTTCTGGCTCCGTATTTAAGGGGACGTATGACAGAAATGTATTAGAGTCTGGTATGTTCGGATATGGAGACATAGCACACTATACATCCCTGCATCCAGAACAAAACTGGACTCCCGATGAATCTGTTGACTATATCCTGACAGCAGGATGTTGGACTCTGACATTGTTGATACCTACAATGTCAGGAAATACTTCAATAACAAAATGGTGGATATATGACTGTTCATGAAGGACTACTCATTATAATACTAGAGGGCAAATTAGTAAGCGGGGAAAGGGGCTTGGGGAAGGGGAGGGGAGGTCCCAGAGCCTATGGAACTGTATCAAAAACAAAATAAAACAAACCAAAACAGACCAACCAAGCAACAAACAAAAATCAGCATCTTGAGCAGGTGCCGAAAGTGCTGCTTCCCTGAGCAGGGAACCGCAAGGGGAACAGTCATCTGGGGAGACAGGCTAGGCGCTGAGGGCAGTACCCTGATTCTGCTGAGCTAAGGCAGTGCTTTGGGGAAATACCCTGCAGTTCAGACATCTTTATGGCTCAGAGAAGTGTGAAACCTCTTTCTCATTTGTACATACTTCAATTTTTATTAATATGAAGAGAACAGATGCCATGTATTTTGTAGAACTCTTCTGAGAAGATAATCATACTTCCTTCCCCCTTTTTTTCTTCCCTCCTTCAACCTCCCCCTTCCTTTTTTTTTTTTCTTTCCCTTTAGTCTTTACAAAACATAAAATTAACTTTACAGTCACAGGCTTAATGCACCAGTACTCATAGGGCAACACAGATCATCACCTATCTTTTTCATAGCTTTACTCTCTATCATTATATTTTTTGTTCATGACCGATTTGCTTTTGTTAAAATCTGATGTAAGGCAGAGAGAGAGGTAGTGGGAGAAAGAAAGAAATGAGTGAGAGAGATGGATGGTGGTGGTGGGTGGAGAGAGGGCACGTAATAGCAGGAAACTGGATTGAAGTGGAGAGTCTGGGACTTGAACCAGGTCCTGTGATAGGATTAGGGGCAACCCCAAGGGCTGTGTAGCAGTGACACCAAATGCGTTTCCCTCTCGCATGAATTCTTAATTATGTCAAAAGTGTGCTCATGGCTGTGTAGCAGATACAAGAATTACAGGGAAATAAACTTTTACAAGATCGCTTTACAACAAGCTTATACATAAAGCAACTCTAGAAACTGATGATGGGTTTGTGGTCTTCCCTTTACAGAATGAAATGTTCTGACTCAGAAAAGGGAAGTGACCTATGACCTACTCATAGTCAATTAGCAGCTAGAACAGGAGCTTTGAGTTCCTCTGGAACTCAAACTGTTGGCTAATTGAAGGGTCAAATCTTTCTGGTTTGGGAAGAATATTGGCCTGAGCTGTTTTCATTTGTTAGACTTTCCCAGGATTCTGTTGACTCAAATCTGGGACAAGACTCCTCCTGCTTCCCCCTCTGTTTGGCCAGGGCCAGCTGTAGCTCCCCACTGTGAGGTGGCCATGCAGAGCAGGTGGGCTGAGCGTTTTCATTTCATAGGCCATTAGTTCTTGGCACAGCCACTTTTCCAGGCTCCCTGGCCTCCGAGGTCTTACATCACTTGCTAGGTTGGAGAAGGAGGCTATGGTCTGGGGACTTGGATGAATAAAACCAATTAATGAAATTGAGTTTGCCTGGCACAAACTTTCCACCGACTGCAGAGAATCTCACCCAGAAAATGCTTGCCCTAATTCTGATTGTTTTCTGCTTCCCCAAGCCCCTGTTCATACACTGTTCTCTGATATCAGAAACACAGAAGGGCAGAGTAGAGACAGACAGAGGTACCATAAAGATAGTGAGGAAAATGGAATAATTTAGTGGCAAAGGAGTAAAAAGAAAGATATAAAGATGGAACAGATGGATGGCACCACAGAATGAAATTTAGAAATTCTAGCTAAACCTTCTGAAAGTATTAACGGGATGAACTTCTTGAAATCACCAAGAATTAAGCTGAAGAAACAATGTTGCAAACCAGAGTCTAACTCTTGTTTCCAGGGAACCTCTGACTCTTTACAACCCAAGATATCAAAAAATATGTTCATGGAGTGACAAACTAGAATTGGGATGGTCAAGGGACTTCAAATACTAGGAAGGCTACCATTTGGAAAGATGATTAGATTTGATGGCTTTGTGGCTTAGGGATCAAACCAGGAGCAGGTACATAGCAATGCTGCAGGTAAATGGAATTGGGGAATATGATAAATGGAAGTGCAACGTTGCTCTCCACGTCTCACTTCTGTTAGAATTCTGCAAAGGGGGGGAATTCCTATTAAATTCTGAAGATTACTAATCAGTGATCACAGATAATTCAAAAGTGTGTGCATGTGTTTTCTTGGAATATCTGTGATATATGCAGTGCCACTACAGCTTCCTGTCCTCAGATGCTCCAGGTAGACTTGACAAATAAGAGAAACATGGGCAAGATTTGGAAGACAAAAGTGAGAAGGAGGTGGCTATTTTCTAGATGGTGTGGTGGCCAGATTTAGCAGCTTTTTGGCCCTATGTAATGGCTTCTAATTCATACCTATGGATAAATGCAGAACACCTGTGGCCCACTCAAAACCTACTATATCAGAATCTTAAAATGTTTGAGAATTGTTTCGAGGAGATGATTTAGGATGTACAACAGCTTTTTTTCAAAGAAAAAGATGTATTTGTTTTTGTTGAAAAGGCAGATTTATAGAGAGAAGGTAAGACAGAAAGATCTTACATCTGCTGGTCACAGTGGCTGAGCTGATGCGAAGCCACGAGCTTCTGAATCTCCATGTAGGTGCACAGTCCCAAGACTTTGGGTCATCTTACACTGCTTTCCCACAAGCAGAGAGCTGGATGGGAAGCAGAGCAGCCAAGACACAAGCCAGCACCTGCAAGGTAAGCACTTTGAAGGCAAGGATATAGCCTCTGGGCCATTATGCAAGGCCTGAGCATTTTTCATTTTGAGCTTAGTATTTAGAGTGAGGGATCAAAGACAGCTCAGCAAAAGCACTAGTACCAGCTTGTAATCATCAACCCTTAGGATGTGTAGTAGGAGGCCTGGATTTGAGTCGTGGATCCTCTGTTTACTGTCTGTGTAAACTCTGGCATGTTCCTTAGCCTTTCTGGTTCTTTTTTGCTGTTCTGTAATATGGAGACATTACTATCCATCTCAAAAGTTAGGAGGGGGCTCCATTTACTCATTCATCGATACCTCTGTGAAACAAATGCCACATAGCAGGGCATTCCACCTAAGTTATGAATATTATGGCTGTTTCCTTTGATCTGTCATGGAGCGAATTTGAAGGTCAAGCATAACCATATTTCCGAATCTACAGGCCAGTCAGATAGTTCATAGTTCATAGTCCAGTTTGTCTTGCATGTTTAACAATATCCATCCACATTCTCAATGATATTTATGATATTTTCAATCTTCATAGCAAGTTTTTACTTGTTAATTTAATTCTTCACTGGCTTAGTTTTTAGGGAGGGAGCAAATTTGCCATTTATTTAAGAATATGCATTGGAAACTTCTAAAGCATTGAAAATATATAAACACAAATAGAAGTGAGACAATGAAAGAAATAGTCATAGAAAATGAAGCTATGGTTCCTGAGATTCAGTATATTGTTTAACCACCTACCTAAATGTCCTTTCCTGGGATGTTGGTTGGTCAGTATATTTAAATTTTGTTTCTCCCAACTGAAATGGATTTCTGTTAAGAGAACAAATGGTACTAACACAAGTAGCTAATAGTAAGTCTACTACTGATCCAGATTAGACAACACATATGTGGTAGTATTTCCCTATTGCTTTGATTTATACTTTTCTAGCAGCTATGATGTTGAAATTCTTCGTATCTTATTTACCATCTGTATATCCTTATTGAGCTGTCGAAATATTTGCTCATGTTTTAATTGAGTTGTTTTCTTGTTGAGTTTGAAGAGTTTCTTGTACATCTTAGATACAATTCCTTTAGATATGTGTTTTGTAAACATTTTTCCTAGTCTTTGGCTTGTATTATCTTTATTTGTGGATCATGTCTGAGGTTTTCCCTGAAGAGTCATTGTCAGAATGGGCAGGGGACATGGGGAAAAAGGGATTGGGAAGGAGCGAAATGAAACCCTACACCTGCAAAATTGTAAAACAGAAGATAAGAATGAAGAGACATTGTCACATATATGTTCACATAAATTTTCTCCTGTTCTTTGAGGAATTTTATAGTGTTATATTTCAGATTTAATTTATGTTCCATTTGGTATTTTTTCTCATAATAATTATTTTTACTGATGTTTATATGGTTCAGAAGAATGTGTGCCCATGTGAACCATCAATTAGGAATAGGGGAAAATGGATGAGACAACTGCTGCCAATATTCCTTTCAATTCTTGCATCTGGGGGAAGAAGAGAGAAGAGGGGGGAGGTTGCTCCCAGCAGCCTAACCACACCAGTACTTGAGCATGAGGGAACGCCTCTTGATGTCATCCTAGGGTCCCCAAAGTGGAGCATGTTCTGAGACTACTGCTTAAATGGTTTTGATAGTTTTGAGATGCTCCTGATTTCATTGTTCCATGGTTGAGTAAATCCCTCCAAAGTCCATTGGCAGACATAGTGCACCTCAGGGTCTTGACTTATCCAGATACCTGCTGTTGAAGTTTGGGTAGGAGTGTTGTCCAGTTTAATCTGCCCTCCATGGTACTAGATGTCCTCTGCAGACCTCAATGATCTGCCTGTTGCATCCCCCTTGAGCATTTGGGCATGCTGATCACTGCACAGGCCTCAGTAACTGAGGAGGCCCTGTTTTAACACATGCACTCCACAGACAGACCATAAATCTGTGATTTTCTGTGTGGTTGAAGTTTTGAATCCAGTGATCCAGTTTAGGGGGTCCCCAAGGAAACCTCACCAGAGGTGACCCCAGACCTGATTCCTGTGTGTGTCAGCCAGTGCCAGCCAATGCAGGGTCTGGCTCAGTCTGTCACACACATCAGCCTACACACAGTGATGCTTGCAGCTGCCCAATTAGTTCTGTCCCTAACACCATCTCATATGCAAACCAGTGGATTCTGTAGCATAGCCCAGCTCTGCCCACCACACCTAGATCTCATGTATACCAGCAGGAACTGCAGCCTAGTTAGAACAACCCCCACAAAACCCCACAAGACCTACCCTAGCCCTGGTTCCTGTGCAGTAAACTAGTCCAGTCTGTCCTGATACCCATTCAGCTCTGCTACATACCAGTAAGTGTTATACCCTAGTTCAGCCTGACCAATCCCACTACCCAGTCTACACTTAAGCAGGCGGGTGCTATTGCAGCCTAGCCAGACATCCCCCAGCCTGGTTCTCATTCTCACTGGTGGGAGCTGCAGCCCATCAGAGAGGTGCCCACAATTTCATTACTAGGCCCTCTCCCAGCTCTGGATCTTGTACTTTCCAGGTGGTGCTGTGGTCCAGTCTGACAAGACTTGCCCATAGTCCTGGCGTATGCCAGCTGATGCTGAGTCCAAGCCCATACCTGCAGCCTATAACTGCTCTGACTCATGGATGCACCAATGGATATGGTTATTTAGCTCAGCCAGGTTCTCCTCCTAACCTAATTCACCTGCAAATCAATGGGTATTGTATAGCCCTGCCCAGCCTGGTCTGTCCCCAGTTCCAGCTCTCACACTCACCAACAAGAGCAAGGTCCAACATGGATGTGACTGTAGGCCCCTACTTGGCCTGTTCTCCCAATTCCCCAGCCCCAGCCTCCAGAGTCTTGCACATACTGGTAGGTGACCTGACCCAGTCTAGCATGGTTCGCCTGATCTCCACATTTGCTGATGGGTGCTACAGCCTCAGACCAAGTCCTAATGTAAAGTGGCTAGTATTGCGGTCCAACCTGGCCTGTCCTGCACCCTGTTCTTGTTCTCACATCTGCTAATAGGTGCTATGAACTGGCCAAGCCAGCCTGCCCCCAGAACTGACCAACATATATGTATGCCAGTGGACACTGTAACCTGGCCTGATCTGGGTTATTCCCAGCCTCAGTTTTTGCACTCACCTGCAGGGACTATATCCTGACAGGAGTTCCCCAAGCTCCTGTATCAGATCATCTACCAGCCACAAAGCTCATTTACACCAGTGGGTTCTTGGCCCAGTTTGAATTGACCCACCTCCTGTTCTAGCAGTACAGTCTCCTTGACAGAACGTTCACACCCATTCCAGCTCCTATTGTCAGATGCTACAGCCCAGCACTGCCTGGCCCACACCCAGATCTGGCTGTCATTTGGTTTAATGGGTGTCAAGACCTAGTCTAACCTGTCCTACACCCATTCTAGCTTTTTGAGCACCAGCAGATGTTATAGCCTAGCCCAGTCTGGCACACCCCAGACCCAGTCCACACGAATGCCAAGGGATGTTGCAGCCATGTTCAGCCCAGATCATCACCTACATTCTGGTCCTCATGCTCACTAATGGGAATTACAGCTCAGCTGGGGCATCTACTTAGCTACCTAACCAGGCCTGTTCCCAACCACAACTCATGCATGTGGTGGTGATTGCTCCAACCCTGTCTGGCATGGCCTAACTCTTGGGCTTTGTCATTGGATCCTGCAACCTGACCTGGCCCAGCCTGTTCCCAGCCCTGCTACCCAGGAATTTGGTGGATTCCATGGTCATAGCTAGCTTGGCCAATCATACCCCAGCTCTTGAGCAAACCAATGGATATTGCAGTCACATAGGGGGTGATCTGGCATATCCCCCACAGAATCTGCCCTAAGACCCAGTTCTCCTGTGTGCTGGTGTCATGGCCCAGTCTAACGTTACCTGTCTTTTATTCCAACACTCATTGGCAGGTACTCCAGATGTAGCTTTAATGTGTGCTGGTGGGTGATGGTCAATGCTAACTAGCCTGGAGAAGTCATCCAGTTTATCTCCTTCAAACTGTTCAGTCTCAGCCCCCTAGATTCCTTGCAAGTAGAGTGGCCTTGTCGGTGGAAGTCCCATAGAAATCATTCCTTATCTGCAACATACTCCCTCAGTGGTCCTCCCTTCCCACATGAGAGAGAGCGCATGCATCCACTGTATTCACTCCTCAAATGACAGTAGTCAGTGCTGGCTTAGGTCAAAGCCAGTAGCCAGGAACACTCTCTGAGATTCCATCTGTGGCAAGAACCCAAGTATGTGGGCCAGCTTCTACTGCCTTCCCTGAATATTAGTAGGTAACTGCATTAGAAGCAGCACAACAGGGACTTGTTTCTATAACCTACTCTGAAAGTTTATAGTTTAATGGTATATTTAGACACTTACCATGATTGCCAATATAATTGCACTAATAAATATCTACATACATTTATTATTCTTGTATATTTGCCTATATTATTGGTTTCTTCATTTTCTTTTTTTCTTCCATTCTTTTTCTGTCTTGTCTGTTTTTAATTGTTTTATATGATTCTACCTTTCTCCCTTGGTGCCTCAAGTACATTACTTTACAAGCTTTTAAAACTAATTTCTCTCAATTATTCTCTGCTGTAATTCATTTTACAAATGCATAAATTATGTCCTCTGAATAGATTTTTGTTATTATTTTCAGGTCATCTTTGAAAGAATCAGAAAATTGGAAGATTTTAATCTTTTCTTATCCTTTAAAACTCTTTCATTTTATATAGATATGATTTTCTGACATTTATGACTCTCTTAAGATTTCTATTTATTCATTTTCATTTTATATGAAGGCCAGAGCGAGAAACAGAGAGCTGGGATTGGGCCAGGTCAAAGCTGGAGTCCAAGAACTGCACCTGGATTGCTTGTTCAAGCATTTGAGTCATCACCTGCTCCTTACCTGGGAAACTAAATAAGAATTAGAGGATCTGGGGTTACACTGAGTGCTCTAGTCTGGCGTGAAAGACCCCCGAGTGGAGTCTTAACTGCTGAGTCAAATGCTTGCTCCTTGCTCAGTGTTGTCTGACATTTCCTTGAAGGTGGGTCTATTGGCAACATAGTCCCTTCATTTTTGTTTAAAAATTATTTTAGTATTATTTTCCATTTTATTTGAAAGGTGGAGGGACAGGAATAGAGATCTTCTATTTACTGGTTTATTTTTCAGTTGCTTGCAACAGCCAGGCCAGGGTCAGACTGAGCCAGGAGCCAGTAATGCAGTCTAGGTCTTTCATTTCCCTGTGATGAAGACACATTCAAACCCATCGGGGGTGGGGAGTGGAGGGGGGGAATAGAAAGTCCTTCAGCCACAGATGTAAATCTGTCCTCTGACAGAGTTCTTGTGAAACCCTTGTAGCATATTTCTGGCCATGAATATGGCCAGAAAAGACATGGGCATAGCACTTGCTCTTCCACAGAACAGGACTCTGAGCAGGGGTAAGCGGTATGTGTCAGGCACATATGTGCATGTGTATGTGTGCTCACACATGTGCACACACACACTTTGTTGTCCTGTGGTGTGTTAAGTTACTTGGGACATTTTGTATTAGAAAGCCAGTTCAAGTTTTAGCCACTCCATTTCTGATTCGGCTTCCGGATGATCGTATCGTGTGAGGAAGCCAAAGATGCTCAAGTCCGTGAACGGCTGCCGCCCACGTGGGAGCTTGAGTGTTCCCGCCGTGAGTTTTGTGAATAGTTGAGGAGTGAATTAGCAGGTAGAAGGTCTACTTCTCTGTCCCTTTCTTTCTCTGTCATTCTCTCAGGAAGATGAAAATAAATGAACATTTTAAAAGTCATGTAATTCAAAAGCTCAACATGTTCTTACTCAACATCTTGATTTAGTCAAAAAAGTACGATACTTGCACTATGCCAGAAACTGTTCTAAGCACAATGCAAGTACTAATACCTTTATCAAACTGCATGAAATAGATTTTGTTATTCTCATTTTGTAGATGAAGAAACTGAGGCACAAAGTTTGAGTGATTTACTGAAAATTATAGAGCTGGTAAGTAACAGAATCATGATTTGAACAAGAAGGAATAGTGGTACCAGAGCTCCTATAAAAAGACCACTACATGGTGCTATTCTCATGTTATTTGTTAGAAAGCTGAAACCCAGGTCAGGGCAGTGACCTTCAGAACACTGGTGAGTTGGAAACAGAGCAAGTCTCATGGTGCTCACAGCCTGGAGCTCCTTCTTTAACACTCTGCAGGACTTGAAGTGTTATTTCCTCAAATTGTTCAACTTCTATTCTCTACATTTCAAATAGGATTCGACCACAAAGAAGCTCAAAGCCACTTTTCAATGTCTCGCTTTTATTTATGTTTTCAGGGAAGGAGAGTTATAAAGAAAGTGAGCACTCTGGAAAATGACACAGCCTGCCCTTGCCTCCCGCACATGGCTAGGCCATAATGTGACTCCAATCACTCTTTGTATTGCTTGGTCGTAAATCCCTCCAAACTGAGTTGGTATTAAAAGTAAGGAGGGAGTAGGTCTGCTCTTAAACCGCAGCAAGCCAATGAGGTCACCAAGAAAGGCTTTCTCTCCTTATTACTGATGCTGACTTAAGGGAAGCTACCCCACTGCTTTGCCAAACCCTGACTCATGTCACTGGCTGCAGGATCCTTTACCCTCCACATTTTTTTGTGTCTTCCTGACATTGTGGGGTAATGTGATGAATGAAGCCCAGATTTGGGAGGCCAGCTGTTCCCTGGCCTTGCACCAATTAGCTGTGTAACCAGAGCTAAGGAATTTTCTTGTGTGCAGTATTGGTTTTCTCATTCCTGAATCTGAAAGTGTGTCATTGTAACCATATTTTCTGAACACTGTCAAGCTCCTTTTCCTTCCTGATGCTCCTAAAACATGGCTGTGACTCTAGTAGATTATTTCTAGAACCCACAGTGTGGGTTCTAGAACCCAAACTGTGCTCTCTCTCACCATGGAGCACAATTGCATTCCTGGATCTAGTGATAAGCTTTAGCCAAAATCACCAAACGGTGCAGTGGTGGGGCTGGAATGGACAATTAGCTTCCTTTTTTTATTAAAAAAAAAAGATTTCTTTATTTTTATTGCAAAGTCAGATATATAGAGAGGAGAAGATACAGAGAGAAATGTCTTCTGTCTGATGATTCACTCCCCAAGTGACACAACGGTTGATGCTATGCCGATCCAACGCTTGAAGCCAGCACCCTCCTCCACGTCTTCCATGGGGGTGCAGGGTCCTAATGCTTTGGGTCATCCTCAGCTGCTTTCCCAGGCCACAAGCAGCGAGCTGGATGGGAAGCTGGGCTGCCGGGATTAGAACTGGCACCCACATGGGATCCCAGTATGTTCAAGGTGAGGACTTTAGCTGCTAGGCCACTGCACCGGGCCCAACAATTAGCTTCCTAGAGCTACTGTAACAAATTATCATAAACTGGATGGCCTATAACTGTATATTCATTGTGTCATAGTTATGGAGCCTGGAAATCCTAAGTCAGGATTCATGGAGGGCTATGTTGTCTCTGAAGGCTTTAAATACAGACCTTTTCTTTCCTCTTTTGTGGCAGCTGCCAGAGATTCTTTTGTGTTTTGTGGTTTATAGTGCATTGCTACCTTCTCTGTCTAAATCACCATACACATTTATCTCTGTGTCCATTCTAGATCTTTCTTTTTATAGGCACGCGAATAAATACATTTAGGGTCTGTCCTAACCTAGTGTTATGTCTTCCTAACATGAATCAGTTGTGAAGATCTTACTTTCAAACAAGGTCATCATCATCATGGTTTCAAGGTGTTAGAATGTACATGTTTCTGATCCTGGGAAACACAACTCAGTGGGTTCTGTTGAGTGTCAGGCCATAGGATATGGAAAAAGTGAGAAAGAAAGCTAAAACAGAAATGTCAGGAGAGATTTTTAAGCAGAAAAACCATCACAATTAATTATTGAGACACCTGATAGTTGCATGATGTTTCTGACTGGTATTTTAGGGCATCACAAAAACATAATGAGGTCAGTAAGGCAGTTATTGTTATATCCACTTCGCAGGTAGAGAAGCTTAGATACACATTGATTAAATGTGGAGTTGCTGGTGGAGAGAATGAGAAGAGCTGAGGGAAAAATAATAAAATGACACAGAACGTGTCCTTGTAGTGACTAATGGTAGGAATGTGGCAAGATGGAAGACTGCAATTACCCTAGCTCCTAGATCTTGACAGCTAATTCCCCAAATAAACCAAACAATGTTCTGAATCCCAGAGGAAACTAAATAAGTAGTAAGACTACATTTTATACCTAAAATGTTTAGATTGGTCCTATTTTAGCACAGAAAGCTTTGTAATTTAAATATGAATCACTGACAAAACAAGATTGCATCTGGAAATATGTTTTTATGAGATGCAATTTTCAGGTGATTAGATTATCCTTTTTTCCCCCCAGGGGTCTCATCATTTTACAGTCATGTGATAAACAAACTTTGCACACATCTGCCTGCGGTGCAGTTAGACTTTTCTGAGTCAGTGGAAGCAGATCCCCTGGGCTAGACAGTTATCTTCAAGGTCAAGGACAGTGCTGCCTGTTGGTTTCTGCAGAGACGTTTCTGCCTGTGGGAGGCCATGCTTTCAGCCAGTGCTCTCACATGAGATTGCTGTTGTTAGAAACACTTGCTTGCAAAGGTGACCTTTGGGGATTGGCAATGTGACACAGCAGGTGATGCCACCACTTACAGTCCTGCATTCCAAAATATTAGGGCAACAGATGAGTCCTGGCTGCTCTGCTTCTAATCCAGCTCCTTGCTAATCTACCTGGGAAGGTGGATAATTATCCCTATATTTAAGTCCCTGTCACCCACAAGGGTGACTCACTGGAGCTCTGGGTTCCTGGCCCTGGGTGTTCTAACCATTTGGAGGAGTGAGTTTACACAGTGTAGGGGACTCAACCTTACCTAGCTATGAAGGGAAAGTGTTTACAAATGTTCACAGACACACTTAACATTTTTCATAGAACATAATTCAATACTGCTCTCACCCCCCCCATCATTTTTTTAACTCATGGCAAAACAGCCATAATATTCTTGGGAGAGATAAGTGGAGAGGAGACAACAGGAAAAGTGTCAGTGTTACATATTTAGAGATGTCTGCGTCTAGGCTCTCTTTATCTGGATCTCCATATGCTTATCTAGACCGTGGGAGTCTTAGTCCTTACCCAAGACCTGAATTCAGTTTCCACAGATATCCTATATGTTCACAACCAGTGCTCCATTCACTAATCACAACTAATCTATGTCTTAAAGTACTTGGAGGTGTGGGCTGTTACGGATATTCCAGGCCTAGCCCATGACTGAACAAAGCATGCATGAAACAGGATTGTCTAGTGCCTGACTCTAGATAACACTCAGGGAAGCAATTCTGGCCCCACTTCTCTGTCCCCTGTGAAGTATCTCATTTAGATATCCTGACATCAATGTTTGCAGCTGTGGTAGAGAATTCAGGAGTCTACCATCACCTATCTTCATTGAGTTCTTTCCCGTTCCTAGTATCAGAGTTTTCTAGATTCTTACCTGTCTGTAGGCTCTAGCAGTCTTAGGAGTTAGTTTTCAGCTGTTGCCAGACTGTCATGCTCAGGACCATGTAATTCCAGCTTTGTACCTTGCTTTAATCATAGGCCTTGTGTCTGATGTCTAGGACTTCTGCCTTGGTGTGAAGACCATATTCAAACTCATATTCAGATTGAGTTACTTGAATGAATTTTTGCTCATGTATTTGAGTTGCTCTTTTGTAATAGCCATCTGCCCGTAAACATCCCTCTAGAACAACTATAGATTGTTCATCACAAACGTAATGAGTTTACATTCTATTTTGGGCAATTTTACTATAATGGGATAAAACAAAGAAGGAGACTGTGCTCATGAAACAGCCAGATGCAATAGGAGAGTTAGACTTGAACAGACAGACAATTGCTATAGTGGGTAAGAAAAGCAATTGCAGGATGTGAAAGTGAGGATGAACTGAGGAAAGGCTTTTTGGAAGAGCTGACACCCTTCTATGTTTAGGAACATGGATAAGAGTTGAACAGGTGAGCTCAGGATGGGGAGCACATTCCAGGAAAAGGAAAAGAATGGGAAAAGACCCAAAGCATGAGAGTTATATATGTGCACTGGGAACTTTGTTAGCATTTGAGCAGGAATTCACTAGTAACATATCCATACAATCTAGCCTTTAATATACCCTTGTTGTACCTTTCTCTCTGACCACCACTGAGTCTGAAACTCTGTCACTTGAGTCTTAACTTTGGTTATAGAGACTTCTTGTCCTCAAACTATTATGGACATAATTATGGAAACTAGTTTGGATAAATCACTTAGCAAGGAGATTGGTTTGGTAGAAAACATACACATGGAAATGTGGCTGGTGTTATAGTGTGGACAGGGGACTCCAGATAGCAAATTAATATTGGGGACCAATTAGGTTCCCAGTTTTGTCAGGGGCTAGCTCTGTTTGATTGTATGCTAACTCAACAGTCTGTACTGGGGCAAGCTCATTTACTTCTAGATATCCTTTGAATTTCTCTTTCTTCCTAATTTCCTTTCCCCATTTCCTCAGACAACATTGTCTTAGTGTTGCTTTGTCAATAGAAGATGTTTCATGAGGCCTTAGAGCAGTGTAGCCTCCTACATGCCCAAGGAATTATACTTAAGGTCCCAGGCTTCATAAACAATTTTATACATTTTATACTCAGTCCTGCATCACATCATCTTCCCATGTATTTTGAAGCCTATTGTGGCTGCTAAGCTAAATTCTTCACCATTTCCTAAACTGAGTTGATTTCTGTCTTTCTTTTTGAGTCTGTGCTTTCTACATATATTCCCTCCTACAAAGAGGCATTAGTAGACTGATGCAAGCAACTTACAAAAGTAAATTCACTGATGTAAGATGTAAATTGGGTTTTCACTCATGAAGCCATCAACACTTAAAGGGCCAGTTGTGCGTTGAAAGGGCTTCAGATCCCTGTCTTCTCCACATTTTTGCTCTGCTGTTGCCCAGGCAGCTGCTCTTGCTGTGGGGCAGCAGTCGTCCTCATAATTTGCTTACTTCATGTAAGGAGGTTCTACGAATAAGGAGATGGCCTTCAAGATGAAACCATCTTTGAGTTGGCATCTCAATCCCAGATAGCTGCATCTTGTTGCAAACCTGATGGGAACTCTCCTGGGCAGCCGATTCTCAGCCACAACAGGGAAGATTTATCATTAAAAGGAAGAAAGGAAGAATGCATGTGGCTGATCCTGTGGCATACGGAGCTACGCTATCTTCCTTGACTCCAGAATTTCACATCTTTGGGCTGGTTTGAGTTCTGGTTGCTCCATTTCCAATCTGGCTTCCTAATAATGCGCCTGGGAAAGCAGGGGGAGAAGGCGTAAACTTGGGTTTATGCCATGCATATGGGAGATCAGGATGCAGTTCCTGATGCTGGACCTCACTTGGACCAGCCCTGGGGAAAGTCAGCCAGTGGATGAACGATTCTCTCCCTGGTTCCCTCACTGCGTCCCTTCCTCTATCCTTTTCAAATAAATACATCTTTCAAAAAGAAAGAAAATTTTAAAAATATACACTGGAGATATCATGGATATTAGGAAGAATCTTCCATACAAGTCTCTCATCTTTTTGATTCATCATCCTTCCTACTGAGACATCACTGTGATTACATGAAACCTTCTATTTCCAGCCTCAGGCAGATGAACTTGCTCTGCGTTCTTGCACATCTTTGTATCAACCACAATACAGCATATTCCAAATTCACTCAAAACATTTCTGCTTAGTTTCTTCTTCACCTCTATGCTGTGAATATTTTGAGAATAGAGAGGTTGTCTTATTCATCTTTATGTTTCTATTCCTTTAACACACCGGCCACCATGGGTGGTCAATAGTTTTGTATGAGAGAATGAATAATTTAGAGTTAGCTGAGGAATATCACTGAACAGAATTCTTCTGAAGATTTCACCAACAAAATGTTTGCTCAGTGAATTTTTGATAGTAATGATAACACATTAATACAATGCTGAAACGGTTTCCAAGTAATTTCTTTTTTTTCTTTTTTATACTATTTTTATTGGAAAGGCGGATATACAGAGAGGAGAGACAGAGAGGAAGATCTTCCGTCCGATGATTCACTCTTCAAGTGAGCGCAATGGCCGATGCTCTGCCGATCCGAAGCCAGGAGCCTCTTCCGGGTCTCCCACGCGGGTGCAGGGTCCCACAGCTTTGGGCCATCCTCGACTGCTTTCCCGGGCCACAGGCAGGGAGCTGGATGGGAAGCGAGGCTGCCGGGATTAGAACCAGCACCCACATGGGATCCTGGGCGTGCAAGGCAAGGTCCTTAACCACTGCGCCATCACGCCGGGCCCCCAAGTAATTTCTTATACGTAGTATTTCATTTGTAATCTGAACCTCACACACACTAAACAGGGAAGATAAAGAGTGTGTAATATTTCTGCCAAGTTGTGGCTTAGGAAACTGAGACTTGGAATGTTTAGAGCTTGGCCAATATATTTTACCAGGAGCAGTGAGGCCACTGCACTTGGTCAGCATGGGAGACTGTTTTTCTGGATGCACATGTATCCAGTGAATACATGTTCAGTGAATTTTCATGATGAGAGCAAAGCTAACAGACTGGAATTCTCATTCCTACCAAGGGCAGTGTTTTGGTTCCATTGGGGCAGGATTAATAACTGCGTACTCTTGTCAAGGGCTCTGTATTCAAGATCATTGGCTCCATGCATTTAAGTAGTTTGAAAATCACCTGAGACTGAATTTCCTTTTTCATAAGATAGGGAGAATAATATTCTGATTTTTTTTTTGTGAGGCTTCAGGGAATTGTATAATATTTTCCATGCAGACTGTGCTCACTTACACATAAGCTTTCAATAAACTGTTGTTTTTTTTCTGAAGGATGGAATTCAGTCTTTGGGTTTCTCAAAATAGTAAAAATGCCTGATATAAAGCAACTACTGTGAATCAAGCTTTTTGTATGCACCATTATAACAGAATAGCAAATAGGTTGTGATTTCTGACACACTCACATTGCCTAATGAAGAAATGGATCTTTGTTTGCTCCGACAGTGATGGAAAGGTTCTATTCTGAACTCCTTCCCAGGCTACAGTGGAGGTGATCATATCTTGGCATGACAATTAGAGTTTGCTCAGAGTTTACACTGGCACATCCAGAGAACGACCTCTCATTGTTCCTAAGGGAAAGGGCAGATGTGATAGATAAACAGTGATCAAGCTTTGCTAAGACAGCACAGTGTATTCCAGGTTGGCAAGGTCACAGACACCACGAGCCAGCACTGCAGAGTGCTCCCATGGATTCTGAACGACCTGATCCCAAAAGAAGTGTGGGCCTGCAGTGATCCCATACAAAATTGATTTTACCTCATTTCCTAGAGCTTTGTGCAACATACTGCAGACAGCTTAATTATTTTTAATTAAAAGACAAACAGAAGTAATACTTTTTATTTCTTACAAATAAATACAGTGAAGTTCATTGTCTTAAGACCATAAAGGCAACTGATACCTTAGTTGAAGTTCAGTCCAAGATTTACCTGGCATCACAGCCCAATTTTATTACAAAACAAAATACCAGTATTGTGTCTATATTGTGGGTGGTGTTTTTTTTTTTTTTCTTTTCCAAACCTGTGAAAGTGATAGTCCCAAGTTTTCTATTCATAAGAAATACAGTATCAGATTTGCCTGTGATATCTTTTATGTGTTCTGTGTGCCTTGGAGGTCGACTTGTCCTATTAAACATAGAAACGGAAAAAGCACTTTAAGTCTTAGCTAGCCTTATTTCAAGATACTCCATGATTCATGGACCGAAAAGATGCCTCGAAAGAGATTCTAGGTACTGACTTCTGCAGAAATGATGAATCTGTGGATAGTTAAAAATGAAATTTCAGTAACTGGTCAGGGAAGCATGTGGTGAATTTTTAGAAATTTCATTTCTTGATAAAATTATTAATAATTTATGTGGGGAAAATTTCTGTGTACAACCAAAATAGAAATGAGTGGAAATTGAAGTCTGGTCAGAAAATAATAATGTCAATAAAAACAAAGAATCATTGAAAATACTAGAGGGCCTGGCAGTGTGGCCTAGCAGCTAAAGTCCTCGCCTTGAACGCCCTGGGAACCCATATGGGTGCCAGTTCTAATCCCAGCGGCCCCAATTCCCATCCAGCTCCCTGCTTGTGCCTGAGAAAGCAGTCGAGGATGGCCCAAAGCTGTGGGACCCTGCACCCATGTGGGATACCAGGAAGAAGTTCCTGGCTCCTGGCTTCGGATCGGCATAGCATTGGCCGTTGCACTCACTTGGTGAGTGAGTCGGACGGAAGATCTTCCTGTCTGTCTCTCCTCCTCTCTGTATGTCTGACTTTCCAATAAATAAATAAATCTTAAAAATAAAAGAAAGAAAATACTGGAAGTTGTCCTCCAACACTAGTTTTGGATGACAGAGCCCACAGTTTTCACTTTGATAGAAAAATTGTTTGGAAAAAAATTTGTAGGGTCTATGTCTCATTTTGACATTTAACTTCAGTAAACCTTAGTTACTTCATAAAGAAAATGGAGATAAATATTAGTGTACAAAGATTTGTGTCCCATTTTTTGGTTGATTCTTCCCTTTGTTAATTGTTTCCTGTGCTGTACAGAAGCTCTTAAATTTGGTGTAGTTCCCTCCCCCTACCTTGCGTTTTTAAAAATTGTCGTTGATTACCTGTGCTTTTGGTGTCTTTTCTAAGAAGACTTTTCCCGAAAGTGCTTCGTTTTTTTTTCCTTTAATAGTGTGATGTTTTCTGGGTGTAGATTTAGGTCCTTGAACTACTTAGAGCTGATTTTTGTATAATGTGACAGATGCAGGTCTTGCTTCTTAATTTTGCAAGATGCTATCCTGTCGTCCCAACAGCATTTGTTGGAGATACCAGGATTTTCCTTGATTGTTTTCAATTTTCTTGTCAAAGATTAGTTGACTATACATGTGTGGGCTCCCTTCTGGTGTTTCTATTCTGTTCCACTGATCATCTTCTCTGTTTCTGTACCAGTCCAGACTGCTTGGATAACCACTGCACTGTAGTATGTCTTGAGGTCTGGAATTGCGATTTCTCCAGCTTAATTTTTATTCTTCAGGATAGCTTTGGCTATTTGTGGCATCTTGTGCTTCCAGATGAACTTTTGTATCATCTTTTCTATTTCTGAGAAGAATGTTGTTTGGATTTTGAATGGGATTGCATTGAATCTGTATATTATTTGTGGTCATATGGACGTTTTGATGATGTTGATCCTGCCAATCTAAGAACATGATAAGTTTCTCTATTTGTCAATATTTCCTTTTTAAATGTTTCATAATTTTCATCATAGAGGTCTATTTAGTTGGTTTAATTCCTAGGTATTTAAGATCTTGTCTTCTCTCTTAAATGGGAGTATACTTACAATTTCTTTCTCAGCCATGGAATAATTTGTGTACACTAATTTGTGTTCATTAATTTTGTATATGCTGCTCTGCCAAAGTCTCTTAGGAGTTCCTATAGTCTCTTGACTGAGTCTTTGCACACTCTACAAGTGATACGGGACTAATATCCAGGATTTACAAAGAGCTTCAGAAACCCAGGAAGAGTAAACAAACAAACAAACAAACATCCTAGGAAGAAATTGGTGAAGGAAACGAACAGACATTTTTTCAAAAGAACAGATTCAGATGGCTAAAAGACATATGAAAAGATGCTTAGGCTCCCTAGTCATCAGAAAGATACAAATGAAAACCACATTGAGGTACCACCGGACTCCAGTGAGACTGGCCTACATTCAGAACTCAACTAACAACACCTGCTGGTGTGGATGTGGGGAGAAAGGTACCCTTCTTCACTGCTGCTGTGAGTGTAGGCTAGTGCAACCATGATGGACATCAATATGGAGAGTGCTTAGAAAATTGCAAATAAACCTGCCATATGACACACCTATCCTACTCCTAGGACTAAACCTTAAAAGAAATGAAAACTGCATATGTTAAAGGAATCTGTAATCCTATATTTGCAAGCAGCACAATCTCCAATAGCAAAGACATGGAAACAATTCAGATGCCCATCCAGAGAGGAGGGGTTAAAGAAACTATGGTATATCTACTCCATGGTATATTACTAAGCACTTAAAATGAATGAAATTATACCATTAAGAACTAAATGGTTCCAACTAGAGAGTACTATGCTCAATGAAATAAATCAATCCCCACAGCACAAATATCATACGTTCTCTCTAATGTAAGGAAGTCATCATGTAAGTTCAGTAATCCTTTACCTATTGCTTTTCTGCATCCCGTGTGTTTTGATGTTTTTATTTTATTTTTATTTCTTCCAAAAGGTTTCTTTTGTCTTGTTGAATTCATTGTTGGCTCAGTGGCATCATTTTACCCAGAAGGTTTTTGTGTTTTCTTTTCGTCACCCATGAATTGGATACCTGGTGGTAAATTTTTTTGACTCCATGTTGCTGTAATTGTGTGTTTGTGTTTTTAAAGATTTATTTATTTTTGTTGCAAAGTGAGATATACAGAGAGGAGGAAAGACAGAGAGGAAGATCTTCCGTCTGACGATTCCCTCCCTAAGCGATTGCATTGGTTGGAGCTGAGCTGATCCAAAGCCAGGATTCAGGAACTTCTTTCAGGTCTCCCACGTGGGTGCAGGATTCCAAGGCTTTGAGCCAACCTGGACTGCTTTCCCAGGCCACAAACAAGGAGCTGGATGGGAAATGGGGCTGTCGGGATTAGAACCGATGTTCATCTGGGATCCCAGTTGAGGACTTAAGCTGCTAGGCCACCATGCCATGCATTGTTTGTTTGTTTTAACTTTATACCTGTTTTTTATTTTGTTTCATGGCTTCTCATTTAAGGGAATGTATAACAATTGCATAATGGAGACTACCATATTCAGATATGATGATACAATTCAGTATGCATCCCTACTTCCAAATCAAAGATTGACTCCTGAAGAACCCGTAGGACATATCTAGACAATGGGATGCTGGATAGTCTAACATAGTTTGTACCAGCAATGTTAGAGCACACTTAAATAACAGACTGCTGGAATCATGACTCCTCATAAAGGACTCAAACTATTGTAATAATATGGGAAAAATCAGTCAGGGAGTGGGAATTTGCAGGGGGCAGAGTAGGTTTGGGCAGAGACTCCCAGACCCTATGGAATTGTACCATAAAATAATAATAATAAAACAAAGGAACCTGAAGATAAATAAACAAAAGGAGATAAATATGGATTTATACTTTTTTAAAAAACACAAGTGTTTAGTCCAAAATCAAGCACAAAGTATATATGTATCTGCATAAAACAGTTTTGTTTTGCATTTTCCTTTTTATTTCTTAAGTGAAAATTATTCCAAACCCACAAACTTCCCTGAAATTTCTAAACAACTGTGTTCTTCTCATCATCACCATCTCTCTTCCTCTTCCCCTGACCCTCTTTCTTTCTCTCTTTCTTTTCCCATATGTGTGTGTATGTGCATCACCTTTTCTTTTGGTAATCAGTTGGTACAAATTTCTCTAGATTTGTCCTGTTTGTGTAGAAAATGTTCAGGACCATGGTCAGCAGCATTCCATGCCGGCTCCTTATTCTAGGTTCCTGTCCACTCTCCATGGTCAATTCCTAAAGCAGGTTTAGAACTCCATGACCTGGGGTAAGGACAAGATTATGCTTGCAAATTCCACTTGGAACTCAATACGCAATTAGTGACAGAAAAACATTTCCACAGCTATTTTACATTAACAGGATATATATATCAGATATCAGATATATATATATGATATATATCTATCTATATATATATAGATATCAGGCTAAAAGATCTTGACTCTCAGCTAACAAAACACTAATAATGATATTGAGATAGTATGTCTCAATAAGCAAGCATTTAGCTATGTGGGGCAGAGAAAAGGTGATATTAAGGAAGGACCTACAGAAACTTCCAAGCCAAATTCATGTCAGAGGAGAGAATAGACCCTTGAATTCTTTCAGATAATGTAAGGATATGAAAGTCCTGGAATTATTTTGACTTATCTAAGGATATAACGAGATCCTTGTTGTGAACAGGAACATTTTTTTCACTGTGGTTTTTATTTAATGCCAACAAAAATTCAACCACATAAAAATCCATCTATGATATTTGTTGTTCCTCAAGTCAGTGTCTTATTTTGTCTTGTTTGACTGCATGTGTAGCTAGCTTATGGAAAGAAAATGTACAATCTCATAAATACATGTAACTTAAAGTAAGTTAACATCTTAATATGCTCATTACAGAACCTGAGCACAAGAGAACACATTTTCCATATTGGTGAAGAGTTGGTTTTTAATGAATGGTGTTTTAATACAACCGGAAACATGTTGAGAAAGTTTCTTGAGCCCCTACATCATTCACTTAAAGTTTTGAACATTTGAATCATTGTGCAAATATAAAACCGACCCCAGGTTAGTGTTCAATGCCTTTTGCCTCTTGTAGCTAATATTGTTTGGTGTGATGATCCCTTATTTTGAATTAAATGAGGTTGGGACTCTACTTAGGAAAACAGGGGCAATTAGAAGATGAATAAGAGGAAAAGTAACAGGAATGATTTGAACAGACTTGATTCTGCATCCTTTGTCTGCAGCCTGCCAACTGCCCAAGTCTTTCAGATCTACGTGTACTTTATTTCCCTCACCTGTTTCAAACTGCACTCCATATTGTTCTCCGCAAGATGAGCATTAACTTCTGCTCATCTAGTTCTGATGTATCTGAAAACTGGGACGTCTCCAGCCTCAAGTGTAGTCCCCACTCAGCTTCTGAGGACTAAGGTGTGCATGTGAGCACAGGTTCACCTAACTTCAATGAGGGGTTGGGATAAACTGATTAATTACTCACTAGATTTGTTCTTTTTGTCTATGGCTTTAGGTAATCTTTGTAGTACCTCCCAGTTTGTATTATTTTATAACCCACCCATCCTTTGAGACACTGAGCAAGTGCAAGAGCAGCTCAGCCGGGAGCTCCATCGCCGATAGGACTCTGAATTAGAACTGACCTCAGTAATCTTCCCCCACATGACAAGATTTTCTGTTCTATGCTATTGAAGTAGATTGACTTTCAGTGAATGACTGACAGAATGGACACATGCCACAGATCTGCAACCATGTTGCTATATCCTTTAGCCAAGATAAATGCCTTTATTTTTCAGAACTTCTGACATTGCAGGAAGGTGCTGGCTGAGGGCATTTTCCTGATGCCTGTTACTCCCTACGGACTTGCAGGCTCCTGAGAGAGGGAGACCTCTTCATGGTGAGATTTCTTTCAGATAGGAGAATGCAATAAAAAGCATCAAAACATTCCATAGGATAACTTATATAGGAGCATTTTCCAGGTGCTGCTGGGTAAGGTCATTAACCTCCTACTAACTTTGCTTAGAGAAACAATGTTGGGGGTTAAGTCCCCAAAGCTTTGGAGTAAATACATTGTTTTCTTCAGTTTACACAGGGACTCAAAGGAATTTACAAGTAAGGAAGTGCCATCAATCTTGACAAATGTTGACCCTTTTCCAATCAACTGTAATTCCTTGTGTCTTAATTTCTTTATCTGCAAAATGAATGCAATGAACCTTATCTTTAGTAATTATATCAGACTTTGGCAAAGCCAGCTTGGGAACATATATGGGAAATAGACTTCAATTCTTAGGAAGGAGGCAGCTTGTCACTCCAAGGTATTTATGCCATTTATTTTACTCAAAAACTAAAAATAGATTATAAAGACCACAGAGGCATTTCATTGCTCTGAATTGTTAGGTGGTTCCAGCTGAATGGGTTCTCCCAAAGTTTTCTTTCAGTGAACAGGGTTAAGTTTTTATTTTTGTCAATATGGATGGCTTATTTGCCATGCACAGTTCTTAAAACCTCATTGTAGTGCATTTCACCTCTCAAAATTTGGGCCAGACTTGCATGAGATAGTGAGGTAGACTGGAATGGCATTTTGTAAACACTTATTATACTTGTTGATAAAGCATACAATAAATGAGGTAGCAGATAATTTGATTCATGTTTGATGCCTATGGTTGAAAGACCATGTGTCTTCTTTTGTAAACAATCTGTTTATAAAAATAATAATAAAGCTTAAAATACACATTAATATAGATATGGATCCATTTATGTTGTCCTTTTTGAATGTGATTCCCAGTAGAGTGTGGACTTTGCATCTATGATACAAGTACTGGAATCTGATCTTCTTCAGCTGAGGTAGGGTCTTATAAGAATTTACAAGTGAGAAAGCGTCTTGATTTTGAGAGGTGTCTAACATTTTCCAAATAACTATGCCCCCCGTATCTTAATTTCTTTATCATTAAAGTAGATATCGTGATTTTTTATCTTGATAAATGACATCACGGGTTGGCAAAGCATCTGGGTAATAGATAAGATATGTGGATTGCATATTTTGTTTTATTCCTCATCTGCTGGTTCTGTTTGGAGAACAAAGGTAATTATCCCTCCATTAAGTTTTTAAGAAATCAGGTGATGAACACTTTTAGGTAAAATTTTAATTTTAGTTTAACTTTAGTTTTTAACAGATTCAATGTGATTTACAGATGAATTCTCAGAGCATAATGAGATATTCCCTCCACTCTCCTTCCTCTTCTCTTTCACTCCTGTTTCTTGGTTTTTGAGGTAACCTATTTTAAATTTATGTAACAGTAAAAAAGGCTTAATACCTCATTGGATAAGAAGTTTAATAAGAGAAAAGAAAATGGCCTCAAACATTGTTAATAATTTTTTAATATATATTCTTCTGGGTAAATAATTTGCTTGTATGTTGAGAGCAGCTAAATATTCATGTATTTAGATAATGTTTGACTTCCTGTGGAAAAAAAAGTACAAGTGACTGGGGAAACCCTTATTCACCTTGAATGTGAAAGCTTCCTGGACTTTTGGAGGACATCTTGCAAGTTCTGGTACAGTTAAGGGCAGTAGAGCAGATGGTAGCACACAGAGGTTCCAAAGGCAGGGTAGAAGTACAGACAATTATTTCCCAGTATGAAAAAAGCTATATCAGATACTCTTAGCTGCCTTGCACACACATTTAAATGTGTTCCTTACTGATAAAGAAAGCAAACAATGGTGTAACGTAATTTGCATTACATGATATTCCCTATGCTATGTCAATGCACTAGGTCTTACTTCTTCCTTGTATTATCCAGTGACTGTCCTGAACAGGGTAGAGATTAAGCAATGGTCCTTCTTTTTAATTAATTCATCAAGTATTAACCATAAAAGTCTAGATATTTTGCAAAGCAATAGGAAGGGAGAGGTGGGTGCGATTGAGCTCTTATCTGTGAGATGTTCGGGATCTTGAAAGTAAGTTGCTGCACCATAATTTAAAGTAACACATACTAATGTTTGGAATGCTTTAGGAGCATTGAGCAGGAAACTCTACATCAATAACTTCCAAACAAATGTAAAAGAGAAAGAAGTCTTCTAAACCGAGGAGAGATAGGAGAAAGAGACAGTGCCCAGTGCCACACTGGAATCTGTTTGGAGACTGAGCGACATGTTCTTATCATGGTATTAGATATAATTTCAACATGCGATTCTGAAATATAACTAATGCTGATAGCCAGCTTGGAGGATTCCTTTCTTTGGTGTCTGGAACATCAGGAATGGTACCTCTTTACTTCTCTCAGTCAGTCTCTGAACTAAGAACTATGACTGCTTTTGTTATCGATGGATGAGCTGAGATTCAGTGACGCCAAGTGATCTGCCAAAGGCACACAGAGCTGTGAGAGGCTAGGATTGAAACTTGCTTCATTATATCAGCAATTTCTCATTAAGTGCCTTGGCAGAATCTATGCCTTTAGGACTCCTGTCTTAATTTGTGGCATTATAATTGTCTTTGTGAGGGGTTGTAGCTTTTGTCTTATATATGCATGTCTAACCCTAAAACTTAAGTTTGTTCTATTCTGTACTCTGTGCTTTTGATAAACCTCAGATCCTTGCATTGCTTGGATTGGGAGTGGATTCAGAGGAAGATGAGAAGGCTTCCAGAGTATTGTTGTGGTGGTGGTTTTGGAAATAGCTAAATTAGAGACGATTCCAAGAAAGGGATGGCATTTGAGCTTTATTTAATTGAATTGGTTCATACTAATATCACTTTGCACCAGGCACCACATACATAGCATGGTGATTCAAGGTCTGGCTTTGAAAAGCTATTTCAGTATCATGTGTTTATGTGAGATAAGCTGGTTAAATCAGATCAGATATCCTTTGTAAAACTGAATGATGTAGTATTCTTGGACTCTTATCAGATATTTCACAGTGTTCTCATCTACAGTATCCTTTGTACTGTGCATTTCAGTGTCATGGCATGCATGGCACTTGACATTTTGTAAAACAGTACATATGCAATAGGTATTTGAAGATATCAAGGTGCATGTGGATTAGACAGAGATTGTTTTATTTATTTTATTTATTTGTTGAAGCTCAGAGAACGAAAATGACTTTCCTATGACCACCCAGCTTAGGAAAATGAATGGTGGTGGAGGAGATAAACTCCAGGTCTAGTGTCCTTTTCAGAACTCTATGGGGATTGCTAAAATTTTATTTATTGAAATTTTGAGGAGAGGGGAAAGGTTCAATCTGTAACAGGTATCAATATGAAGTTGTACAATAGCATTTCTGTTAGTTTCTTTGTATGGGCAGGGATCAGTGATTAATTGGAATTCACCTGAGGCTTCAGGACTTTCATCCCATATTTGGGCAAGCATCTAAGTCTGTGCAACTATGACAAAATGCCCAAGTCTGGGTAATTTATAAGGAGTGTTTTTTTAATTTCTTTTTAGTTCTATAGGTTGGGAAACTCAAGATCAAATTGTTAGCTGGTTCAGTATCTGCTGAGGGCCGCTCCATTCCCATGTGGTGGGAGAGACACAGCAGCAGTCAAAGGCCTCAGTTCTCTGTGAGAACTATCAAACTATTCATGAATTCAAAACTGGCATGATTTAACCACTTCCCCACAGGCTTGGCCTCATGTTACCACCAGCACTGAGATTTAATTTCCATGTGAATGCTTACAGCAAGCAAATTCAAACTCTAGCAGCATCCTCCCCATGGAGCCCCAAGCCTTCTGCGTTATCACATTGTGTGCTTTGTAGCCTATCATATTCTCTTGCAATCTACTGATACACCTCTTCCGCTTTGTCAGTCTGTAAGCCCTGTGAGGACAGTGACTCCTGCTATTTACCGTCCTGAAGACAGTCCCTACAACAGTGACTCTCAGTTAAGGTAGAACACACGCTAACATCTTCCAGATTTCAATACACACCATTGATGCCCATGTCTTATCTTTCACACTTAACATTTCCAGTTATGAGAACCCACTGCTCCTTGCCTGAAGGTGCTCTCTGGCCAGCATGGCCGGCTGGAGGTGCTAGACTGTTAGGTTGTCAGGGTAGTATCTTCAAACAAAGCGTTCAAATGCCTTGATTCACATATACAGCTTATTCCTTAGGTTTCCAGAGTGGGATTCAGATCCTGTTAACAATGAACTACTCGATTTTCCTTTTTCTTTTTCCTGTTTGTCCTGCTTCCCTTATACATGATGCAGTCTGAACTAAGTACTCCAAAGATGCAAGAGTGTGTTCCACAGACTCCTTTAAAGGATTATATGGAGTGTTAGGGCTGGCGCTACTCTCAATTTCTTACTCCTGATTCAATGTAAGCAAATATTTTTTTTTCTGATGTGTGAGTTGGATATTGAGTTTCTGAGCAGAGTCTAACCAGGCAAACAATTCCACTACTGAGAAATGGGGGAGAAGAATCCTTCCATTTTTAAAGAGAAGCTGCGCTCTGAGAGGAAAAGATAGATTTCTTCTATTATTACTCAGCTCTTTAATTACAGGGTTAGGAAAAGGATTCATCTGCCACCGGAAAGGCCTTTAAGGCAGCAACCATCTTATTGTACATGCGAATGTGCATCTTGATTTTACCGTTTCATACACATGCCCATTGCTCTGTTAAACACCTTCCTCTTCCTCAGAGACGCAGCCCTGCCTTTTCTTAGCGTTGTTGCAAATTCTGTGCATCTACTGCCATAGTCAGCCCCTGGGTGGATGGTCCAACTGTAGGCAGTGAGAATGTCTCAAAACCTTGCACAACTAATAGCTAAGGATGAATGTATAAGCCAAGAAGAGAAGGACCATTTGGACATCGCATTGCACATGTACTGAATCTTAAAGCCTAAACCCATTCAAAACTCTGGAGGAAGATAATGCTGGGAATAGAGGACAAGAGAGCAAAGCAATTCAGCAAGGACTATGTCTTGCCTGACATTTCTCTCTGACTCAGGCCATGAGCTGGGGTCATATTCTAAATCTGGATTTATGTTACATGAGCACAAAAGGTTTATTTTATTTTTTGATGTTAGTCCAGTTTGTTTGTATTTCACCTTGCTTTGTCCCAAGGAGACCTACTACGTTTAACATCCTCCTTGAGGGAGAATCCTTGGTTATTTGGTTAAGGAGCTCGCACTTTGTGGAAACTGAGTATCCACCACTTGAGCAAGACCCTCGGAGCATGCCCCACATCGGGGACCTGGGATGGGTGGGAGACTGGGTGGGGCTTCTCTCTTTATCTCTCCCTTTACCCCAGATACAGAAAAAAAAAAAAAACCCAATGTGGAAATAATAGTCTTACCCACTTTCCTGTAGCTCTTGAACCTTTTTGCTCTAATTCACTATGTAAAAATTGTTAAAAATAAAGAAAAATTAATTAATAATTAATTAATTAATTTTTAAAAAAGAAACTGAGTATCCAGTGACATATTGTTCACTGACACATTGTTCAGTGCCGATTCACTTGTCCATTTACATATTTGATGTCAGAAAGCCTGGGCAGTTTCCTTCTCTGTTTCCTGGCTTTCACCCCTGGATCCTTGCTTTTAAATTCAGTCTTGCTTTTTGTCTCATGGTTAATGAGCGTTATATTCCCTGAATCTGATCAATGAAACTTTCTGTTTTTTTGGAAGACTCTATGTCACCAACTTCTAGTTTTTAAAAAGGGTCTTTTCGTAGCTCCAGTGCAGTCTCAGGTGAATTACACCACAGGCACCACGCAAGGTGGAGCCCTCTGTCAGCTGTAGTAAAATCAGTTCCAGTGCTCCCAGGTGGCCCCAACCTGGCTTCCTCTTGCTTCCCCAGGAGGCTTCTAGAGCAGAACAGGACTATTTCTGTCTCAAACTCAGCCTGTCAGGCTCACTGCCATTTCCAATTCACAGCCTGGCAGTTCTGGGGCAACAGGTGAAGACTTGTGCCCAGTGGGCATCTATTCTGGGATGCTTGTGCTTGACATGCATGATGGCTTCCTGCTGAGTCACTCTGCCCCCAGTGGAGCCCTCCATGTGCTGGACCAAGGTAGCTCAGCAGCTTTTGTCAAGTCCCTAATCAAAGAGCACCATGCTCAAATCTTAAAGCTAACCAATGTAGAATGAGCTGGGAAGAAATTGTGGGCTGCTAAATTTAACCACTGCCACTTTAGAAAGGAGGTGCTTGAAAATGTTGAGACTAGAAAAAGATATTCTTTCTTTCCCTTTCTTTTTCATTTCTCTTCTGATGCCTAAATTGGCTGGCTGAGTTAAATCATGGCAGAACCATGATCTTTAGGAAGTAACTTTGCTGCTCTGATCCCTGGTCCCCAAACTCCAAGATAATCAAAGACTGGAGTTAGTGGACTTATGCAGGGCACACGATATAGTGCCTGACATCTTATTGATTATCATGCCATAATTTGTTTGCATTGAATGTCTGGTACCTAGTGGTACCTAGTACAGACAGCATATCAAGTAGGAACTTAATGAATATAGAAAAAGCAAATAAAAGAATGAGCACTGATATCCTAGTATTTGTTCTTTTATCATTCATTAATACTTTAAATGGACTACATGACTCACATCAATGTAACTGATGTATTGACCCATCCTTCATTCAAGAAAATGGGCAGACTTCATCATGATTCTTTCCATATGAATGGTTAAATTCCTCTAATTGCCTTCCTGCCTAAGAAACTAACAGCTGAATCTCTCCAGGGTCTTCTGGCTTAGGGTCTGTTTGCTTCTGTGCCCTGAACTTGCCTGACACTTTGTTCCTTAATCCTTTCAGCTGAAACATTCTCCCATTGCTATCTTAGGGCAGCTGCAGGGGCTCAACTTTCTCTCCCTCCTCCCTCTTTCTCTCTCTGTGTGTCCTTCAGGTGAGAAGGTGACACCACTTTTGAACTACAGTTCAATGCTTTCAGATGGGAAGTCTCACTTTCTATAGTGAGTGTGGACATAAGCGGTGATGGAAGAAAATCCCTCCCTTTTGAGGCACCCTGTGATGGTACCCAGGCCATGGGGCTTTTCAACAAGCTGAACGTGGGTAGTACACAAGGACACATCTGTCCTGCCAAAAAGAGGAGTGAGCTTTTTATCGTCGTGTCACTGCAGGAAGAGTGTTTCCTGATCTCATTGTTTGCCTACCTCCGCTCATAGATGGCACTCCATGTGGGAGTGGGGGTCGTATGCCCCTCCATCAACCTATCAGTTTAGGTAGTTATTATCAGGTGTTCTCAAATTTTTAGTGAGATATTCCTGGATTTTCATTTAGATGGTAACTGCCTTTGAATTTGTATCTGTTCAAGCATGAGTCATATGGACTTGACCTGTAAGAAAAACCATAAAACATGTGGCCAAACCAAACCAGCAGTACAGGCCGCTTAGGCAACTGGAGGGTTGTTTCCCGGCTTGAATGCTTAGGTGGCCTCTAAGTTAACTTCAATTTTGGTGTGCAGTGGGACTCTGATCACTTTAGTTAACAAGTCTCTCAGTCTTAAGTTAGAAAAGACATCGTGGACTTACTCAGAGAAGCCAAAAATCGAATTTCAGAAGCTGTGGGGCATCTTTGGCCAAGAGCAATATTGAAAACCCTCCAAACCTGGTTGTTTAGGAGCCACTGTTTTAGAATTACCCTTAAAAAAAAAACCATTGAGCAATAAATGTATCTTAAACCCAAACTGCTTCCTTCAATTTTTCTTTGTGTCAGATAAGCTAAATAACCATTGATAATAACAAGTGTCCAAGTACCTGTTCAGAGAGCAATTGAAAATCTCTGATTTATATTCATGAGTTGTTAACTTCCTATGCACCTTTCCCCTAAGCATAACAATTAATTGGAGTTGTAATACAGATTTAGAAGATACTTGTCCAACTTCTGCCTGGAATGCTGTCTTTTTCCCCAAAATAACAATTATCTCTGAAAGACTTTGTAAGAGGTTACAGAGGGGGAGGTTTTGCACTTCTGACCCTGGGTTTTATTTTTTTCTGTATTGTAATTTTGTGTTCTTAGGCAAGTTTCCAACAGATGTACTGCTGTTTGGCTAATGGTAGCTGAATGCTCGAATCTATTCCTGCCAGCAGTGTGGTAGAGGTCGGGCAGCAGGAGTCCCACTAGCTGATCTAATTTATCACCTTATTCTCTACCCCACCTGCTTATACTATTATTTCAAGATGTGCCATGGCATCAACCAATTTAAGAAAAACTGCCATTTTAACCATAAAATGGCAGAAGATAGCATAGGGGTTGGAATCTGCAACAGAACTGGAATAGCAGGCTTACTCCAAAGAGCTTACTGAGTGCAACAGCACAGTAGTGAAGTGACTGAGCAATTGGCCATTTAAGATGATCAATTTACTTAAACATAGTTAAAATTACATTTTGTTTTGTTGAATTCATTGCATACTTATCTCTACATTGTTTAATGGGCTGATTTTTTTTAAAGATTTATTTAATTTTATTGCAAAGTCAGATATACAGAGAGGAGGAGAGACATAGAGGAAAATCTTCCGTCTGATGATTCACCCCCTAAGAGACCACAACCACCAGTGCTGTGCTGATCCGAAGCCAGGAGCCCAGATCCTTTTCCGGGTCTCCCATGCGGGTGCAGGGTCCCAAGGCTTTGGGCCGTCCTTGACTGCTTTCCCAGGCCACAAGCAGGGAGCTGGACGGAAAGTGGAGTTGCCGGGATTAGAACTGGTTTCCAAATGGGATCCCAGCAAGTTCAAGGTGAGGATTTTAGCTGCTAGGCCACAGTGCTGGCCCCAAGGGCTGATGTTTATGAATGACATTTACAAATCATGACAAGTTGAAATTCAACTACTTGTTTTTTAGAAATTAGTACAATTCTAACCTAGTTATTGCCTGCTTGTTGTCACATTTCTGGAAACCATATTGTAAGTCAGAAGGATGGAATTCCTCACTGTTCTTCATGCGGTTCTACAAATCTTATTTCCCTCTTTGTTATTGGGTGGTGTCCGTGTTTTAGGAAAGCAGAACTCTGATTATGGGAATGTTTCCTACTCCAGAGCTTAAAGTATCTGTAGACTTTCATGGATTCGTGAGAAAGGGAGCGCACATTTACATAAGTATGAAATCATACATTTTTTTTTTCTACAAGGTTGTAGTGAAAGTATAAACAGTGGGCTAAGCCGAATAGGTCTCCTCTACAGGACATTTTATGTAAGCAAAAAACAATGGTTTACTGATTCCTGCTGGCCTTTCCATCAAAGCAGGTGAGCATGTAATAGGAAATTCCCAGACTATATTAAGTATTTTTAATTTAAGGGCAATTACAAATGATGGAATAAAACATGGACACTTAATTGTCAAAACTTAAAAAGCAAGACACAAACAAACAAGAAATGCAAAATAACAAATTAAATTTTTATTAGAATTATCTGAATGATATTTAGGTTGTAGGTTTTAGGGCTGTTGGGGAATATTTATGATTGCTTGCATACTTACTTACTGCTAAAATACGTACTTACTATTCAGTATGAGATCCAAGGTAGTGTTTTGAGAGTTTGGTCACTGTTGCTGGGGAGACAGTGTGGTTTCTAAGTGCAGATTATTAAGGGAGAGCCCAGAGGACAGTGCAGCAGGACAGTGTTCTCCCAAGTTCTCTGTCCAGACCAGCTGGAGGTTCAGCAAACCATTCCCCTTTCTTCCTTATAGAAGTGTATCCTTTCTCCTGTTGCTTCTTTTCTGTAGAGAAATAAGAAATTTAAGTTGAAGATTCATGGTTTCTCCATCTCCCCAAGTCCTGCACCTTTTCATTTATAGAAGTGTCCAGTTTGGGATTTTCTAGTGAAGTATAAAAACAGTGATCCAGAAAATGGCTGGTGTATTTTTAGTTAGTTAATGTGAATCCCAGGATAAATTGCCCTTTGGTGTCAATTCTCTGCCAAGTATTAACAGGATCTCATCAGAGATCTCAGGCTGATTTTTTTCCCCTGATGCCTTGGTAAAGTACCCTGCAGGATTAATTTTGTGCTAATTGTTAACAAGATTTCATGAGACACCAGGATGCTTTTTCTCTGATAGCTTGATAAGGCACCCTGCACCTTAACCTGTTTTACTTGTTAACAAGACCTCATCAGAGACTAGCAGTGATGTTTGTCTGACACCTAATTAAGAAGAGGCCTTAATTTCATCTCAGCTCTCAGGCTGCTTGGAATGCTTGGCTGACAAAGCTAGGACTGTTTGTTGGTGGTGAGATTGAGTGTGCTCACACAAGTTCAAAATGACATGGTGATTTATATAGGCTAGGGAGGGAGTGAGGTGGGAGTGTTAGTGAAAGGCTGAGCCACTGGTACTAGGTTACACTAGAGAGGAGTAAGATGTGCTGCGATTTTATTACAAAGCAAAATGAAGGGGCCCGGCGCGATGGCGCAGTGGTTAAGGTCCTCGCCTTGCATGCCCGGGGTTCCCATATGGGCGCCGGTTCTATCCCTGGTAGCTCCGCTTCCCTTCCAGCTCCCTGCCTGTGGCCCGGGAAAGCAGTCAAGGACAGCCCAAAGCTTTGGGAGCCTGCACCCGCGTGGGAGACCCAGAAGAATCTCCTGGCTTCGGATTGGGGTAGTATCGGCCGTTGCAGTCACTTGGGGAGTGAATCATCGGACGGAAGATCTTCCTCTCTGTCTCTCCTCTCTGTATATCCACCTTTCCAATAAAAAAAAATAATAAAAATAAATCTTTAAAAAAAAAGCAAAATGAAGATAGAAGATAGGATTTTGGATGTTTTCATGATAAAGAAATGTGAAATGTGTGAAAGGTTAAATGTATTTACTTAATTTAACATTGCTTAATGTAAATATACATAGTAACACACAAACATAGTACATTTTCTGCTAGATTCTTTAACTTGATATTTTTATGATTTTAAAATTTAAATAAAAATACATGAAGCATGCAACAAAGTCTTTTTCCCAATTAACTTATTAAAATATTATGTATTATCTTAGAAGGTAGACAGTTATAGAAATCTCTCTATATATTCGTTTTCCTGAATTTATGTTTCGATATGCTAGCTTCCTATTAAAGGACTATATGAATATGTTAGCTTTTCAGGATCACAGCAAATAAATGATGGTTACAAGTGATATTTGATGCAGATAAATGAGTGTCACTGTAATTCACAGATACAATTCTAAGAATATGATAGTATTTCCTTTCCTGCTCCTCATTTCTCTCTCTCCACTTTTCAGTCCCAAAATTGGCTAACAAACAAGTCACATAATATTTTAAGGGAAATTAAGGCATGCTGGAAAAGCTTAAACATTTCTGCTCGCTATGCCTCGCTACTTCTGCAAGGGTACTAACCCCACTGCGAGGCCTCTTCATGGCTTCCTATAAATCTAGGTAACTTTCAAAGGTCCCATCTCCAAAATGTGTCGCTCTGGGGGTTTAGCCTTCGCGATGTGAAATTTGTGTGAGGACACAGGACACAATGCAGTTTATAACATCTAGGAAGCACAGATATTGAAACGCATGGCAAATCTTCCTGGTAGGAGGCAGTATTGCTCAGTGGAATGCTCAGTCCTGCGCAGTGGAAAGCCTGGTGGGGTCTAAGTCTCGAAGCATGGACAGTCATGGATTAGAGTTGCGAAAGTTTTGTCTTGAGATTTGCATATATTCCCTTGGGAAATTTCTTATCTTGTTTTCAAAAAGTGTTTTCTTAATCGATGAGAAATATCTCTGTGGATATTTACTATTTTTATTTACCTTTATTTCTTCATATGTCTTTTACAGATAAAAGGAGCATATCCCTTACTGTCGTTTAATTACAAGATGATTTTTATTTTTGAGGGGGTGGTGAGGGACCATAAGTTCATGCTGTCTTTAGAAAAATGACAGCTAGGTCCGGTGCAGCAGCCTAGTGGCTGAAGTCCTCGTCCTACACATGCCAGCATCCCACATGGCCAGCAGTTCCTATCCCTGCTGCTCCACTTCTCTTCCAGCTCCCTGTTTGTGGCCTGGGAAAGGAGCAGAGGACAGCCCAAAGCTTTGGGACCCTGCACCTGCATTGGAGACCCAGAAGAAGCTCCTGTTTCCTGGCTTCAGATTGACTCAGCTCAAGCTGTTATAGCCAATTGGAGAGTGAACAGTGGATGGAACATCTTCCTCTCTGTCTCTTCTTCTTTCTGTAAAATCTGCCTTTTAATTATAAAAATAAACAAATCTTACAAAAAAGAAAAACAGTAACTATATCTGCTCTTACAAAAGAAAGATTAGAAAATATGGAAGAGCATTATATTTATAATTTATAGAGATGAATTATTGGTCCATGCTTATTTTGTTTCTGGATTTATTATATGAAAAACTGTACTTGTCATTGATTGGGTTATCCTACATATTCTTTGTGTTCCAAAATTTTGGAATGCATAAAAATATTTATTTATTCACAATTCATGTTATTCTCTAAACGTCTTAATTGTGCTTAATCAAATTCATATACCTCAAAAGAAGTTTTTAAAATGATTTTTATGAATAAAATTAGGTTGGGGTAAGACTACTCATATAAGAATTCCAAAGCATGCCATCTTGGAATATAAGATACAAAACGTGGGGCCACAGAATTTGCCTCTATTGTCATTTAGTTGCCTGAACATAGAGAAAAAACAATTCTGTATCAACCAACAGATGACTGTGAGAATTGTATGATTGTATAGAAATGCAGAAATACGCTTTGAGGATAGTAACAAGTTTTATTTTTTAAGTGAGGAATAATTCGTGCTATCAGGGAGGACTGAAGGATTCTGACTTGCGGATTAAAGTAGAATAATAAATGGTGTTTAAGTCTGTCTTTACAAAGAATTACTCTGAATTCTCCAGTCCTCCAACCCTGTGGGGCAGGCAGGCCATCAATTAGTGAACTTAATGAGGCTATTCTGCTCTTTAGTCTTAGGGAATGATTTTTTTTCCAGCCTTGGGTGAAGGAAGCCTGGTCTTCTGTCTGCTAGGGAGGAATTTAGTGTCCAGTCTCTTATGGGGAAACGTGCATTTTTCTTGAATAGTTGTGCTAGTTGGTGTCAAATCTGCAGAGCTGAGAGAAGGTGCTTAGTGAAGAGATGGAGAATTCAGAGTGAGAGAGGATTCCAGTTGAATAAGTGGTGCAGTAACCAGAGACGAAAACTTCAGAGTGCTGTAGGAAAGCCTCAAGTTCTCAATCAGTTGGTGCAGTGGACACACACACACACGCTGGAGGAACTGGAAAACACTACATTTTATTGATCTTTTTCATTTTGGCATTTCCAGTGCCTAGAATAGAACTAGGGGCATTACTTCCTTTGCTTGCTGAATAAATGACTGAATCGTCGACTTGTGTTTGGATCAGAATTGGCGGAATGGATGAGCTGGACGCATTGCGTGCTGAATGCTTTTGCTCTGTGGGAGACTGATAAACACCTTACAGACCTAAACTACTGCTTAGGGAAATGTTGGGGCATCAGTATTATCCCCCTTCAAGGGGAGGCAGTCAGGGTTGAGAACTTTGTTCTTTGCCCCTTTCACAGACATTCAGTGATACAGCTTTCTATTTAAGTGCTTTTGCTAGTTTCAGGAGAAAAATATGGAAAAAAAAGAAAAAGTGGTAACATTTGATATATACTAAACTTAATTGACTATAATGTAATGACAATCTTTTCTTTTAATTTTATTCACTTGTTAATTTGAAATGCAATATGAGAGAGAGAGAGAAAAAAAAAGTGAGCTCTCCCATCTGTTGGTTCACTCACTAACTAAATCACCACAGTGGCTGGTCCTGAAGCACAGCCACAGCCAGAACCAGGATCTGAAAACAGAATCCTATGTCACCACTGCTGCCTCCCACAGTCTGCAATAGCCACAAATAAGACAGCCCTGGGAATTGAACCCAATAGCTTCAAGGTAGACTGCAAACCTCTTAACTGCTAAATGTTCACTCCCTAATCCTAATGCCAGTATTCTAATTCTGAATCACAATTTTATCACTTCTGGTCCATGGCTAAATAACTCATCATCCTGTAGTTTTTTAAAGGGTCAATGATAACCTACATTTGTTTGCTATTAATTGATAAAACAAAGCTACCCAATAATAGTCATTATTTTTCAGATAGAGTAATCAGGCAATAACCCTCAGCTAATTTAGTGTTGGTATAACTTAGTATTGACAGGGTGAAATTAAAATTTTCTTTTTCTGTTTAGTACTATAATGCTCATCATATGCACCCTCATGGAGTTCTGGGCACAATGCTTGTATTCTTGCTCCCAGACTGTGAGAACTGCTGGCTAATTGACTTTACAAAGACAGAATCAGAAAACTGAGGAAGTAAATTGGTCAAGATTACCCAGGTGGTAGGACTTAAATTCCCATTTTTGTCCAATTCCAAAGGGACCTTTGAACTCTCAACTGTCTCACAGGGCCATAGACCATATATGCCCTGCTTGTGGTCTCCACAAGAGAAGTCATTGGCTGGAGAAGGGCTCAGCTTTTGACTCAAGGACAGTCAATTCAGATGACTTAGAAATAAAATTACTAGAGAGATGGAAGAATGGAAAGAAAAGCTGTGGTGATTGCTAGCTTAATTACTTTTATGTTTATATATGAGAGAGCAAAGATGGAGAGAACGAACCAGTTATTAGAGGAGTAATAGGAGAACGATGATGAAAGCGTAGACCAAAAACCTGGGGAGGGACTCTGAAGGCAAAACAGCAGATAAAAGATTCATAAATATCTTCCATCAAAAAAGCAATAAGGGATACCTGTCTCTTTCTTGTTGTAATCTATGTGAGTTTTAGTTTTTGCAATTAAGACTCAGAATCATGTGCACAGCAAGATATTATCTTTTTTAAGGCTCATAATGAGCAGGTGGATACTGAGGGAGATCTACAATTTATTGTTATCATTGGCAGTTGGTCTTTGCTGCAAGACCAGAACCACTGCGGGCACAGAATGAGTGACCTGTTGGAGCAGAGTTGCCTGGACTCAATTTAGGAGTAATAACACTGCTGCCTGAATCCCATCATTCTGAGTGTTGCCCATTACTGTGGAATATTCTGTCACGTCTGCATGTAATAAGGTTTATTGGTTGCTGTAAGCAACACAAACAGAATATATACATTTACAAAACACATTTTTTCCCCCTGAAAGAATACAGAGTATCTAGCAAGCTCAGAATAGAAGTGTCCACTTAGCTTATCTTCTGGAAGAAGATGCAGGTCAACCTTGGGGATCAAAACAGAAACCAATGAGCAGCATGAATCAGTTCTGTTCACTTGCTGTCCTCCTTTGTGTGATTAATATTCAGAGTCTCAGCAGAGAAAGTCAAATGGTTTGTTTTAGGGTTATCTGTCCACTGTGTAGCTAGAAAATGGTGGGCCATCGTGATAAGCTGTCTGAATAGAATAGTGTGTAAGGGTGAGAAACCCCACCCCTACCCCCACTGCTGGAAAGGGCTTTGTGACAAAGGTACGAACAAGCAGAGAACAAAACATGCTCACCACATGACAACTATGTCACTACACATGATTGCTTTTGTCTCCCAAACCTGACTCTCCCTCCACCTTCTACACTGGCAAACTCCTGCCTGATAGTGAATGACTGATGTTGCCGACTGCCGTTGCCTGTGCCTGTACTCTTAGAAACTTGCAACGCACAACGGGAAACAGCCTATACAATTATGTGAGCTCTTCCTGGCTCCCCGAGTTCCTTTCCCCTGGGAGTAAAAGTGTGAATATCCTAAAGACTGACTTGTCCAGATTTTCACTTCCAGCTATATATGCATATAATTTGTACAAGTCTATGAATATAACTTGTATTCATCAGAATTGCATATCATTGTGAGTTACAGACATTTAAACAATATTAATTACTTCAATCTATGAACATGGCATATTTATTTGTACTCATTGCTTGTAAATTGGTAAATCCATTATAGAGAAGGCTATGCAGGTTTCTTAAATTGAGAAGTAGCACTAGTTTATGATCCAGAAATCCAACTTTGGGGTATATAGCCAAAGTAAATGAAATACTGAAATTGTAGATACATCTTAGTGTCATGTTTATTGCAGAATTAATTCACAATAGCCAGAATATAGTTGTGAACTGTCTATAGATGAATGGAATGAGAAATGTGATCTGTATGCACAATGAATATGTAAGCTATGTAAGCTGTGAAAATGGGCATGTACCACAACATGGATGAATCAGGAGAATATTATGCTAAAGAAAGTTATCCAGATAAAGAAACTCCATGTTTCTATTCACATGTGGGAATGTGAAAAGTTAAACTAATAGAATCAGAGTAGAACAGTACTTGTCAGGGACTAAGGATGTGGAGAAAAATGGTGAGACCTTGATTGGAGGGTCTCAGTTTTAGGTACAAGTTCAGCTAGTTCTAGAGATTGACTGGATAGCATGGATGCTGGAAGATGTCTCAATTGGATTGTGAAGCATTTATAAATGGGAATGTCTAGCAAATCACTATATCTTAAATCTTAAATATATGAGGTCTTTGTCACCAGCTACATGCTTAAAAGAAACATGGAGCCCTCAGGTGAGGATTATGGGGCACACATACCTACCAGGTTCCTCATTAGTAAGCAGCTCAGAATTGTGAAGGATCTTGATTAGCCCAAACACTGATTAATAAATGTGCAGAATTAGGATTGCTAGTCACATAATATTGCTACCAAGAAAAATGCTGCCAAATAATTAGAATGAAAAATTGCTCTGTTTGTGCTCTTGACAGCTACCTACATGTATTGTTCATTTGGCTGTGGGGAAATTGTTTGCTCTGTTTTCCATGTGGGAAGTCAGTTAGTGCAGTAGAGATTTTTTTCTTTGACTATTTATTTTGCAGTTAACTTTTCTGCAGTGTGTTGGTAAATCTTTGTGTTGCAGGTGCACATGCACTGCCTTTTCTATTAATTGAGAGGTGGGAGTTTTGGGAAAAAGAGAACAAAGGGAGATTACAGGCAACTGTTTCCTCCAAACCTGTGGCTCTCCAAGCCTGGCCTTAACGTCTCTAACGCTGTTGCTAGCTTCTACCTTAACCTAACTGAATTAGAACTTTTTGGCATCAGACCCAGGCATGAATATTCTTAAAAGCTCCCCGGGTAATACCAATGTGAGTAGGATTAAGAAACACTAACCTCAAGCAAGCAAAGAATACTTCTGGGACCCAACCAAGATCTTTGGATGCATGAAGGATTCTTTTGGATTCCATCAAATCTTTTCAATAGCTTAGCTCAGGAAGACAGCCAATAGTGACAGTTTAGGGAGCCTTCCCTGATTTTTTACCCATCTCCAACATGTACATTTTAGGGCAAGAAGAAGAAGGGAAATGTTATTATGGCATGCCTTGTGTCATATCATATGCTCTGACATGCTGTATGAAGTGAGAATTTTGATCAAGAAATTCAAAGGGAGGGGAGATCATCTCTCTTTCCTCTCTCCACAAATAAAATGAAAGGCTGACCATTTGAAAGTTCTTTCAGAACTGGAGTTTGCAGCAAGTAACACAAGAAGCAGAAGTTGAAAGTTTATTTTCACTGCAGTGACAGGATTGGGCGGGAGCTTACCCACTGGTGCTTTTGAGCAAATGGCTCCCTGTCGCCCCTTTGGGAGGCATGTATTAAATTTTGATTCAACCTGGCCCAACACTGCTATTTCAGATATTTGAGAGGGACCAACAGAAGGAAGGCCTTTCTCTGCTTTTCCCTTTCCCTGCCCTTCAAATAAAAGCAAAAATAAATCATATAACATTTGAAACAGTTATGACCTCAGGTCAAGAAAAGACCTGGGATACTATTCAGCTTTTTTTTTTTTCTTAAGGTGCAAAGCAATATTTATTTAAGAGAATGAGAGTGACAGGAGGGGCTCTGAGGGAGGAAAAATCCAAGGAAATTTAAGCGAGAAAGAGAGAGACCCTACTCAGCATTAAAAAGAAATGGAAGCTTGTCCTGTGTTCTTCTGATGATTTAATTAATCTTCAGGTTTCAAGTTTTCAAAAATTATAGATATTATACTGTTATGGAGTATAACTTTCTCAAAATTGCCCTTTTGTGGAGTTAATTTATTTTTTGGAATAAAAAAGGTGTAGGCTATAAATTTTAAAATATATGCATATAACTCATACATTATTTATTTATATTTACCATTTTAAAATTTATATAAATTGGACAAACTTCACATATATTGCAATACAGATTAAAAAGGTTAATGATGCTTTGCACCCTACCGTCTCTCCTGCTGGCATTACCCTCACACCTTCCTCTTTGCTTATTCTATTGTTTACATTTTTTGTAGTGTTTATAGTAGCATACTTGGATCTCACTTCATACTCACAATCAGGTGGGCAGGATCCTAAAGATAAAGCCTGTGAAATACATGATAAAAAATACTAGAAAGACAATAAAGACCCTAGTATTGAGGATGGCACATTGGTGTAGCAACTTAATCTGCCACCTGTGGTGCCAGCATCCCAAATGTGCACCAGTTTGAATCTTGGCTGCTCTACTTCTGATGCAGCTCCTTTTGATAGCCTGGAAAGGCAGCAGAGGATGGCTCAAGTGCTTGGGGCCTCTTCATCCATGTGGGAGACCCAGAGAAAGCTCCTGGTCCTGGCACTTGACTGGCCAACTCCAGCCACTGCAGCCATTGTAGTCATTTGGGAAGTGAACTAGTGGATGTAAAGTCTTTATTTCTGTCTCTCCTTTTCCTCCTGTAACTCTGCCTTTCCAATAAGAATAAACAAATATAAAAAAAAATCCGTTATTCTTCAGTGTCATAAACAAAGGCTTACAAAATGATCTAATTCCAGCATATTAGTCTCACTCCTATAAATTACATTTTTAACTGTTTACTAGCTTTCACAGGAAAACATATGTTTATTGGTTTTCACAGGAAAAATGTGATATTTATACTGTGGCTTACTTATTTCAATAAGTGTTATTGTTTCCAATTGTGTCCATTTAGTTGCAAAAGACAAAATTTCATTATTTTTTATAGCTGAATAATATTCCACAGTGTACATATACCACATTTTTTAACCCACTCATTCGTTGGTGGGCATCTGGATTGATTCTATAACTGCTAGTGTGAATTGAGCTACTGTAAACATGGGGAGGTAGATAGCTGTCATGTGCTGATTTCACTTGAAGTATATTCTCAGGAATGGGATAGCTGGGTCATATGGTAGATCCATTTTCAGATATCTGAGGAATCTAGATAAAAAAGAAATGAAATTCTGAAATGCTGCAAGAAGAATGTTAAGTGAAAGAAATCCGACCAAACAAAAGCCCTTTGTGGTTAGTTATATGAGATTCCAGGATAAGCACTTCCAGAAGCAAAAGGTAAAATAATGGTTTTCAGAGGATATAGAAGAATGTGGGTACCTGCAAGAGAGCATTAGGTTTTCTTCTGGGATTATGAGCATATTCTAAAATTATGCTGATGTTTGTTGAAAAAGTAGTGAGTCTACTAAAACATTGAATTGTGATATGTTAATTTCATCTCAATAAAACTGATACATGAAAAAAAGTATCTATACAGAATTTATGCCATATGCAGAATTAACTTACTGAAATTCATTTACATATAAATTTGGCACAAGAAAGATCATTCATTTTTGTGCAATTCAGGCTCAAAATGTGGACAAGGTTATAATCAACAGGAAACTGTTGGTTATAATTAATTCAACTCATTAGCATAATTAATTGAAATGAAGTGTACACAGAGCTATACCTATGATATGTTGGGTTATTTAAGAGATTTTCACTGGTAGTTTTGTTTCCTGTCTTATGCACTGACTCACAAACATCCCACTATTTAAACAAAGTTTATTTAAAAGTTACAGAGAGCAAAGGGGAGAGAGCTTCTTAGTTGCTTGGGGAATGGCTAGGTGAAGGAAGCCAGGAGCAAAAACCTTAGTCCAGGTATCCATGGAGTGACAGGAAGCTATGTAGGTGAGCAGTCACTGCTGATTTCCATGCCCTGTGTTAGGAATCAGGAGTCAGAGCTGAGAGTGAAGCCCAGAAATTGCAAGATATTGATATGTTTTTTTTTAAAGATTGATTTATTTTATTGGAAAGTCAAATTTACAAAAAGAAGGTCTTTCATCTGCTGATTCACTCCCCAAATGGTTGCAATGGCTAGAGCTAAGCTGATCTGAAACCAGGAGCCTCTTCTGGGTCTCCCACGTGGGTGCAAGGGCCCAAGGATCTGGACCATCCTCTGCTGCTCTCACAGGTTATAAGCAGGGAGCTGGATGTGAAATATGGCCAGGGCATGGAGCAGTGCCCCTATGGAATGCCAGCACTTGTAGTTGAAGGATTAACCAATTTAGTAATCATGCTGGCCCAGATATGTGTTTCTTAACTGGTGGTTTAACCCCTAGGCCAAGTGGCCACCTCTGACCAGTTCTTAAGATCAACTTCAGTATATGGCTATTTTCCATTGTAAAGATAAGGAGACTGTAGTACTCTGAGAGTGTGTAAATTGATGAGAATAGTACTAAAATTAAGAAAAAGGACATGGACAAATTCTATACCTTTATGCTTGCAAAAAGGATTTTATTTTTATATAACAAGTTATGTAGTTATGTATTTTCTATAAAAGTTACCATCTATGCATCTAGCTGTTGAGCGATACCATGCTATGACTGGAATAGTACCAACGGCCATGCAGGGGAACAAAGAGTTCACTGATTGGTGAGGAAATTCATGTAAAAATCTTATTACTAAAAATCATTGTGCATATAAGCTGATCTCAATCAATGCTGATCTGGAAGATCAAGAAAACACTGTCTTCAGCACGTACTCCCACTTGTTTTAGGGATGCTTTTCTCTCCTCTGTCAGTGCTTCACGGGCAGAGGATAGCAGGTGAGTGGACTCCATCCTGTAAACCAGGACGGAGGTGTGGGAGCACCTGTCCTTCCAATCCATGAGATTCACTGATGTTTTTCTCAAGTGTAGTTGTTGACCTTATTTTTCCTCATGGAGCAAATCATGGAAATCTGTTGTGGAATTTGACTATTTGAGAAACTGACACAAATGAAGGTTAGATAGAACTTAATTCTTCCCCTCATCTCGAGTCTTCATTTTATTGTGTAATAGGAGGAATTGGATTATAGGGTGTCTAAAGCTTGTCCCATTTTTTATTTAAAAAAAAAAAAGAATTATTTTTATTTTTTTATTGCAAAGTCAGATATACAGAGAATAGGAGAGTCAGAGAGGAAAATCTTCAGTCCATTGAGTCACTCCCCAAGTGGCTGCAAGAGCTGGAACTGAGTCCATCCAAAGCCAGGAGCCTCTTCCAGGTCTCTCACATGGGTGCAGGGTCCCACGGCTTTGGCCCGTCCTCTATGGCTTTACCCAGACCAAAAGCAGGGAGCTGGATCGGAACTGGGGCCACTGGGACATGAACTTTTGCCCATATGGGATCCTGGCGCATGGAAGGTGAGGACTTTAGGCACTAGGATACCTCAAAGGCCCACTCTCATTCTTCTTCTTCACGTTTTGTTGCTAATACCAGGTTTTTTAATGATACTTTCAAGTAGCTTGAATTTTAAGGAATCTTAAATACACCAACAATTTATTACAGGGGAATTTGCAAGACAAATGAACAAATTATAACTGTAGTTTTATGTATTTTCACAAAAGAGAAGCACTGGTTATGTATATCCAAGATGCCACATGCCACAAGACCTTTTTTTTTTCTTTCATTTTCCTTATAGTATAATGTTCCAGTGTGTAAGCATACCATGATCTATCACAATTTTCAATTTTCATGGAGTTTTTTTTTGCTTACCAATCTACTGCATATTCCAAAAATGCTACTTGTAATGATCTTTGATATGCATAAAATCTCATTTAGCTGTGTAACTGGAATATATTGGAATTATATTTCACAACCATAAGAAATAATCTGTATTCTCAGGTGGTTATAACTATATTCGCACAGCAAAAACATGTCCATTTCCCTTTCTTCTCTATCAGAGTATTTTCAGACATTTGAAATTTTAGTCATTGTCTTAAGTAGGTTTTATGTTATTATGGTCATATTGTATATTTTTCTTATTGTTAGTGATACTAACCACATTTTTATGCTTATTAACTATTTGAATATCTTCTTTAGCAGTAGAATCATTTAAGAAAGAGGCAAAATAGCCAACCTCATGGTTGTTTTTGGTTTTCCAAACAGCTAGAGATCAGACAACTCCAGAGTGGAGAGGATATGAGGCAAGCAAGTCTGGTCAAGAGAAAGGCTTGCTAATCCAGAGGGCTAAATGAGCGTGGTTGGCATTCGGCAGTGTGGATCCCAGGTTGACACGATCAGAATCCAGTTGTCAGCTGGGACCTCCTCTGAGTTAGTCTTCTGAAGCAAGATTCATCTCTGATTTCCGTATGCCCAACTCACAGGACTGCTGTGAGCCAATAAAATTAATTTGTGTCAAAATAATATGTAAAAGGCAGGGGAAAAATATAAATTAAGCTTTCAGTTTTTTGAAGCCACTAGTGACAGGGGAGAAACACAGACTCTAAAATTAGCAGATGGAATTAGTTAAATCCACTGATGATGCCTTAATAGGTGAACTAACTTGGGGCAAAATTAGCATTTCAGAGTCTTATCTGTGAAGGCATGAAAGCACAGACACCTCCATCAGAAGGAAAACTGTGTATGTTCTTTCTAAAATGCTAATTACATCAATATTTAGTTATTTTGTGGTTTCTTTCTGTTCATGGTTTTCTCCTCAGGCTCTAAAATAAAAAGATAAATGAGATCCACTTTCATGTGGGTTACAGAATCTGATTAATGTGTTTTTGGTTTCAGTGTTTCAATCCTATGTATATTCATGAAAACAAGAGAGGAGAAAATTGCTTCCTGCCCGACGTATTCCAGTGAGGGATATGAAAAGCTGAACAATCATTTAATTGGTACATTTCTATTTCTACTAATGTCAGGCCAGGACAAGGGTCTTCTTATGCAAATCAAAAGGATTTGGAGAATTGATGCTGAGTTATCGATTGCCTCATGGTAAGCTAACGTATTCTCTCACCTTGGAAATTTAGCTCCGTGTTCAAAGATACCAGCTCCAACATGAGACAATATAGAAGGGAGTGGCTCCAGGCTGAATTGGTTGAACCCATTTATTACTATCAAACATGATCACCATAGCATACACTGTTACATGTTGCTAGAAAAGTTCTAACCATAATGTGATTGTATTTAGGAGGTAATTAAGGTCAACTGAGGTCACGGGACGGAGTTCTGCATGTGTGGTTTCAGTGTCCATTCTTAACACACAAGCACTGTAACAGGCCTTATGATTACATACTAAGAAATGGCTTCCGGAAGCCAGGAAAACAATCCTCCCAAGAAATTCACAATGCTGGCATATTGCTCTTCTACTTCTGTTTTTTAATGCCATCTGTGGTATTTAGACTTTAAAACCTGTACAAACTAAGATATGCATCTGGCAAAAATTTATTTTTGTGGACATAAACTGTGCTAAATACTGTACTAGCCCCTGGCTTGACAAATTAAACAGAATTAGAGTTTTGCTTTCACACTTTTCAGTTTAATGGCTTGGGCCAACATGACTGAACAAGTCAGATTTACACTAGATGTAAAATTTAAGAACACAGATACGTACAGAGGAATATATTTTGGTGTTATGCGATGTGTTGGAGAATGCTCTTTTTCAGAGGTGACATTTGAGTTGAGATGTGACAGATGTCTTATAAGGAAAATGAGGGCATTCTAAAACAATAACATGTGGAAAAATCTAGAAATGAAATGGAAACTTTGGATTAATCTCAAGAGGTTTGCGTGCATAGAGAAAAGTATGGTAAGCAAATGATAGGAGACAAAACTGGAGTTTTAAACATGGAAAAGCAAATGGGCTTTTCTGGGCTGATTCAAATGCTATTCGGGATGTCTAAATCTATCAGAGAAGTGCCAGGGTTTGTGTCCTGGTTTTGGTGTGTCCTGTACATGGGCAGGCAACAACTACTTCCTTGTGTAAGTGCTCTCATCCTTGCTCCCGCTTCCTTTCTTTCATAAAGAACAGATAAAATTTAAGCACAAGATGGCATCCCACAAATTTTCCTTTCTTACAGACTCGGAAGTCTAGATTTTCAGGATTAGTCTGTAAGTAAAAAGAGGCATTGGAATACTATTTCTTCAGATATTTTGGAGCTGCACTGTCAGGTGAAAACACATGTTTACACTTGTTTTTGGTAGACAACTTTAAGTTGTGTTCTTTCTCACTGCTAGCAAGTTTTGCTTCATAGTTTGATGTTAGTTGAACCAATATTTGTTTAATATTTTATGATGTCTTTCTCCATCCTTTTAGATCTACCTGCTTTTCCAAGTACTTTTTGATTTATTTTTCCTTGAAATCAGAGATGTTAATATCTTTGTGATGGATTAATAATGGCAATCAAAATGGGGAAAGAAAGGTGTATTGTCTTTTATATGGTGTGATACAACGAGGTAATTTATAGCTACTTAGTAGTGAAATGCCCTAGCTACAGTTTTTCATGCTGTATTCTGTCCTTCACGAATAAGAGAAGCATGGCATTTGGATTATTTCAGTTAGCATAATAATGTTTGGTTTCTTCCGCTTTGTTACTAATCTTAAATTGAATGATAGTCTGTGGTGTATCTGCCATATGTCCTTTATGCAGCCAACAGCTGCTGCACACTTGTGCTTTTCTAAGTCTTTGTGATCGCAAACTGATCTGCTGATTTCATTTTCTTTAGATACATTCCCAGGAGCAGGATAGCTGGCTCTTAGGACATATTCGTCTGCAGAACCTTCATAATACTTTCCATAATGGCTGTGCTAATTTGCATTCCCACAATCAATATACTGGGAATGCTCTTTTCCACAAAATCTTGCAGATTCTTTTTATTTTGATATTTGGATAAGTCATTGTGATTTTTATTTTCATTTTCTTGATGTCTATTGTGAATGCAGGTACTCTCTATGGGAATCTTAACCATTAGGCCAAATTCCTGCCATGATATCTCCATTTATAGACCATCCAATTCCTATTAAAGTAATACTTGCATCTGCCACTTTCTATCTGTTGCTCATCTGATCCTCTATTTTCTTATATTGTGTTAAATATTTTGCATACAATCTTAATTCTCTTATTATTTAATTACCATATTGATTGGTTACTCTGGGTATTAAACATCTTAAATTGAAGCAACCTATTCAACTTAATTAAATATTTGAGAAAACTGCTCAAAAACAGCTCTATTTCCATCTCTTGTTTTTATGAATTTTACCCAGTTAACATGTTTGAATAAAAGTATCGCACTTTTTAAAATCAGATAGGAGATGAGGAATTACAAATTAGAATACATTTACATTTACATAATTACTTATGTACTCATTTTTACTTTATCAATCTTTTTATTTGTTCATTTGCTTAGAGTTACTAAAATGAGTATGTTTTCATTTCAGTCTGAAAATCTCCCTTTAGCAGTAATTGTGGGGCGTGGATTCTAGGAAGGGGCTCTCAAAGTTTCTATGACTATTATAATGCTCCAGTCTTACCTGTTGACAAGGTGATTTTGCTAGCTATGCAGTTTTAGTTGATATCATTTTTGTTCTAGTACAATGACTATGTCAGTATATAGCCTTTTGGGTTCTGTGGTTTCAGGCAAAAACCCAGCATTCAATGTGACTGAAAATTCCCTGCACATTTCTTAATGTGTTCAAGATTTTCTCTTTGCTTTATTGTTTGGTAATTGGGTTTTGATGAGTTCAGGTGTGAATTTGTTAATTAACCCCATCTGGTTTGTCGAGGTCCTTGGATGTGTAGATTACGATTTTTGACCCACTGTCAGGATTTTAAGTCATTGTTTCTCTGAACAATTTTTCTTCTCCCGCTTCTCTACTTTTGAAGCTCACGCTGCTCTCCCATGGTTACAGTAAGCTCTGTTCAGTTTACCTCAGTTTTTTTCTTTATTTTTATCTTTCACACAAAATATGAAGTTATGTTCAAGTTTGCTGATTGGATCTTCTGCCAGCTTAAAATGAATCTTTCATTTTAATATTCTTTTCAACCCAACAATTTCTATTTCAATCTATTTTAAAGATTAATTTATTTTCATTAGAAAGGCAGATTTACAGAGAGAAGGGAAGATGGAGAAAGAGCTTGCAACCACTGGTTCACTCCCCAGATGGACTCAATGGACAGAGCTGAGCTAACTTGAAACCAGGAGCCTGGAGCCTCTTTAGGGTCTCCCACGCTGGTGCAGGGTCCCAAGGCAACCAACACTCATTATAGGATCCTGGCATGCAAGGTGAGGACTTTAGCCACTAGGCTACCTCTCCAGGCCCAAAATGCAACTTTAAGTGCATTAAGCAATCATCTCTTTGGCCGAAATATTCTGTGTTTTGTTGGTGACACTAACCTGTTTGCACAGTTTCAATGTCACTTGTAGGGAACAGATTGGAGCCCTGTGTGCGGAAGCAATCAGTAGAACATTGGAGCTTTTCAAAAGCTCTGTGGATATCCCATTTTCTATCATGTGCATTGCATTGTTTTGGCAGTTTTAAATTTGCCTGGAGTGGTGAATGTTTAACAACTAGTGCTGATCGTTCTTACTTTATGCCCTGTGAGACTCTGCTTGGTGAACTTGGAGTCAGATCAAATGAAGATAAGCCACAGGCATGGGTTTGCAGGAGCTTTTAAGGAAACCGTGTGTGTGTTTGTATGTCTCTGTGTGTATGTAGCTCTAAACCAGTGTTGCCTCCCCTGGCGGCCACTGCTCCTCTGGTTACCACAACACCCTCCATTGGAGCTTGTTTACATGGTTACAGGCCTCAGGAGAAGAAAGTGATGGAAAAAGGACAATTTTAAAAAGATTTCAAAACAAATTTTTATTTAAAATTTCAGCGAAGACTTCTTTACAAGAATTTCAGAACTTTTCCTTGGATATGCTTGTAGACTTATTGTGTAAATTTGCTTAGTCCCAAGGTTTTGTAAAATTTGAGTTAGTTTTTTTTTTTTTTGCAAATGTTATTGTGTTTATGGAGCTGAGTGTTTTTGGATGTCCTCATTCTGTCATTCAGAATGTACAGGAAATGCAACTTCTTCGACATAGTCAAAGCAATTTTGACAAATTGTATTTGCTTTATATTAACCATTGTGCAGTTTTTGATGGAGTGTGAGGGAGACAGTAAGTCATATCATGAGACTTGGCAGCCCTCTGGGAAGAGTAAAACGAACTCGAACAAGGCACTGTTACTGATAAGTGTTCTAATTATAAGTTAAAAAGTTATCAAAAGGCTGTTACCCGAAAATTTATTCTCCAGTTGGTTGTCTTACTTAATCTTCTTGGCATCCAGTAAAGCGTATTGAGTATTTTATTAGGCTCATTAGCAGTATTTGTTATAGTGAATAGGCTCACTCTATGGTAAGCTCCACCTGCCTTGGGAGTATTAGACATGCCCGGTTAGCATTTCGGAGCTTCCTGAGTATGCTGCCTTGTGTAACTGGACCGATCAGGGTGATGAGCAGGAAGGCATCCCTACAGAATTACTACAAGATGCGGGTCCACGTGGGACCTGACATTTTGCACCCAAGTCTTCTGTCCCTAATCAATGTGGATCTTGTCGATTAACACCTGATTCATTTTCTTGTGCTCAGGGGAGGGATTAAAAAATAGCTCCCTCCTATAGAAAATGAATGCCTGATGCTGCACTTCTGGTGGGCTGCAGTTCCTTTCAATCTAAGTGAATATAAAGTCGTGGGTGTCCTAAGATGACTTTTGAGTCTTAGCATTCTAACTAGCCTATCAAGACACTTTTTTTTCCTCCCTCTTCTCATTACATATTTCCTCCATGTATTTATTTATTTATTCATTCATTCATTTTTAAGTGTTTAATTTTGTATAGCGTGGAGTGTTCTGCATTATTACCTTTTGCTCTGGGACTAATGCTGCTGTGATGATACTTGAAGTCTTTAGGGATCATGACCTTCCTTGAGTTTTTGAATGTGTAAGGAATAATAATTTTTTATTCCAATTCACTCTGATGGTCCAAAATATATTTCCTTATTTTCACTATGTGAAAATCCACTGGATTTGATGTCCTTCAGTGCTCTGCAAAGGGCTGTCATAGTTAGGATATCATCATTTCTCAGATGGCCTTTTTATTCTCACTACATATTGGGGAATCTAGGTTCCAGAATATTCAGTGACTTAAGCAGTGAGTTGGGTGACTGTTGGCAGATCTAAGCTTGTACTGGTGTCCTTCAACCATCACTTCAGTATTTGTTTCATTGCCATACAAAGCAAAAATTATCCATGTCACAACAGGCCCTAGAGCCAACGCAAGCTGATCTTGATTAATTATCTTTTAGGTGTTTGTCAGAATGAGACAGTCACTGACAGAGTAAACAGGAAAAGATGCCAGATCTTCAACCTTCACATTGAAAAGGAAAATCCTACTTCCTCATCACTTAACACCCATGTCACAGTTTTGGTGAAGGCCTTGTCACAATTGGCAACATTATTTTCCAGCTGAAAGCTGCTCATGCATATTCAGAAATGCAAATCATTGTGTGTGCTGTTAACTGGCAAGAAGTTAATAACTTGTAATAGCCACCTCTGGCACTGCAGGACTCTAGTTGTCTTCATTCAGTAGTAGCAAAAGAGGGTAGTTTCTCAGAGATACCAGCTATGTCTTTTGATGCCTGGGTACCCATACCAATCATATGATGACGTATGTTTTTAGTAAAGGAAGGCTTCCATCTTATGCTTTTATTATTTATCTGAAAATGTAAGAGATTAAAAAGTAACCTTGTGCTCCTTAAATAATGGGATTTCAGGACTGAGACTCATGTTTAAACAATCTGACCATTATATTAGCAGAGGAAACTGAGTCCCAGAGAAGCAAAGCAATTTTTCCAAGGTGACTTAGTCCAAATTAGGCGGGGGCGGCGGGGGAGCGGTTCCTTGGTCATTGGATTCTTTTTTTGCCTGTGGTTATTCAATCATTTTACAGTTGTGTCAGATCATCACTTATTTATAATATTAAAGATATCATGCTGAGGATTTATGATTGACTACTTTTTGGTCAGCTCTTCAGAATCCTGAGATACAGAGGCTCATAATTATATGGAGGAAAAAAAATAAGGGTTTATATACTGCGCCTTAGAGGATGCATTCACTATGATTGGAAGATGGATTACTTGCTGACTTTCCACTTGTTAAATACATAGTTCATATAATGCAACCTAACACATGCTCTGGAAAACAACATGAGTTACAGATAGTCCCTGCCTATCTAGAACCTCTCATTTTATTTATTTATTCATTCATTCATTTATTCTTGAAATTCTATAAACTTTATGTGCTGTATTTTTTTATTTTACTTTATTTTTTAGATAATCTTACTTAGTTACTTAGGGTACAAAGTGTCAAGGACTACAGGAAAGTGGGTAATACCATTGTTTCCACAGTAATATTATCATTTTCCCCTGTATCTGAGGTCAGGGGAGAAACAAAGGGAAAAGCCCCACCCAGCCTCCCACCCATCCCAGATCCCCAATGGGAAACGCACTCCAAGGGTCCTGCTTAAGCAGTTTTGATAGTTCAACAGTTCTGGATTGCTGCCAATCTTGCTGTTACAATCACAATGAAACCTATTCAGAGTCCACTGGCTGACAGTCTCTTCATGGTTGGGGTTCTAAGATCAGCAGTCCGGTTGGAGGGATCTCCAAAGAAACTTCGCCTGATATGATCCCAGACCTGATTCTTGGGTGTGCTTGCCAGTACAGGGTCCAGCACCGTCCGTCGCCTGAATCAGCTCATGCACATGCTGGTCATTGCTATTGCTGGGTCAGTTTCCAGCCCCGTCTTCCTCATGAACCAATGGGCGTCGTAGTCCAGCTCGATCCTACCCATTTCATACTTGGTTCTCACACAAACCAGTGGGAACTGCAGCCTAATTGGGGTGACTCCCCATAACCCCCACCAGACCTTCCCCCTACCTGCTTCCCATGCTTGCCAGTATGTACCGCAGGCTTGTCCAGTCTGTCCCACATCCCATTAGTTCTCATACATGTCAATGTGCATTGAAGCCTAGTGCAACCCAACCAACCTACTATCCAGCCCGCACACATACTGGCAGAGGCCTTTCTGTCTAGCCACCCCTTCCCCTATCCTGGTTTTTGTGCTCTCCAGTGAGAGTAGTAACCCCAAGGGAGGTGCCCACTATCTCCCTAATAGGCCACTCACGCTCCCAAATTATGTACTCCCCAGGTGATTTTGGCATTTGACTTGACAGAATTAGCTCCCAGTGCCAGCCTCTGCCAGCTGATGCTACGGCTAAGCCCATCAAGCCTCACCCACTCTGATTTTTGCTTGCACCGGTCGGAACAGTCAGCCCACCGTGGCCCCTCCCTTATCTAGCACACATGAGGCCCACAGGTGTTATAGCCCTGCCTGATCTGGTCTGCCGCCATCCAGACTCACACTTTCCAATGGGAGTGGTTGTCCAGCAGGGGAGCCCACCTTCCCCTGTCGACTTTGCCTCTCCAGATGTCATCGATGAGACTAGTTTGTCACACACACACAACATCCTTACAAAAAAGAATCTTATGTATCAGGGAGTAAGAGGCAAAGTTGGATGGTGATACTCTGCATTATGTACTGCACTGGTTCTTTCATGACTAGCACATTAAAGGCTGGGTAAGCATCTTTCTCTTTCATAAAAGGGGAAAATAACTCATGAAATGTTAAAAAATGACAGAAGATATAGATTGGAACTAAATAAATGATAAAAACAACAACAGAAAAATCAATGTTTCCAAATAGCTCCAACCTACCCATGAAGAGTAGGGCTATGTTTCCCAGAAAATGTATGAAGAAACAAATCTGCTTCATTAGTCCTGAAGGAAAAAGAAGTTGCACAGTAAAACGTTGCTTCTTCTTCACATAAAGCAAGTGATTGTGCCTTTCAAGACAGGACATCCTGCTACAAAGAAAATTTGATATCAAATATCAAAAACTGGCAGACAGAATTTTGCTACCCACTCAAAATACATGAAAATTTAGAAATTCAAAAGGGCTAGAAATGTATGTTTTAAAACATGAAAGCAGCATCTTTTGACTAATTTCAAGAGTAACTGACTGACATGAGTCAAACTGAAGTCCACCAATTAGATTTCAAGGAAAATATTTGCACCTCTGGTGGGTGGGTTTGTAATGTATAATTCCTGGTACTGTTCTGTCACTCAGAGGGTCAATTTCATTTTAGATGTAATAATATGTTCAAATCCTTGCAATGTAAATATTAAAATGCTTTTTAGTATAAGCAAAATGTCTTTGTACTATTAATAAAGTAGAATATAAGATATGTATTTAATTGTTTTTAATAAAATGCTTTAAAATTAAAATTAGCATTAATTTATAAAGCATTGAAATGCTTTCAAAATTTTCATTTAGCAAGAGGGCCTGTGTTACTGCATATCAGGTGAAGCTTGTAGCATTGGCATCTCATCTGGGTGTTGGTGCCAGTCCCATCTGCTCCACTTCCAGTGTACATCCCTGCTGTTGTGCCTGGGAAGGCAGTGGAGAATACGCCACATACACGAGTCCTGCACCTCCATGGAGACATAGAAGAAGCTCCTGGCTACCAGCTTTGACTAGGCCTAGCCCTGATGATTATGACTACTGGGGAATGAATCAAGAGACAGAACGTCTTTTTCACCATCTCTTCTTGATGTTTTAAAACTAAATAAAATTACATGGAGACATAAAGAAGAAGTTTATATACTAGGACATGTACGTAACATGGGAGCTTCACATTAATGCATGCATGTATTGGGAGAATGTATATCTTTTTAGAACTTACAGAAACTTTTGGTAATGATTTCTTGCAGGGCTGGGGGACCATTTTTCTGCCCTGAACTAGTTGATCATTTAGAACATCATTTATGAACCATATTAAACAATTAAAAGGCAATGTGTTAAATATTTATTGAAAGTCTAAGTCCTATCTGTGGTTGCCTTTGGATGGCCAGGTCAAATAACATTTCTAGCATTATGCAGCCCTTATGTCAGAAGTTCTCTACCCCTGCAACTATATGTCCATTCTGAGTCTATTCCTTTAAAAATAAGTGCTTAAAATAGAATTTGTTTTGCTTATTTTTGATTTATTTGTTTTTCTTAGGCAGAATTACAGAGAGAAGGAGAGACAGGTACAAACAATCTTCCATCTGCTGCTTCACTACCTGAATGACCACAATGGCCCCAACTAAGCTGATCTGAATCCAGGATCCAAGAGCTTCTTCTAGGTCTCCTATGAAGGTACAGGGTCCTAAGGCCATAGGCCATCTTCTACTACTTTCCCAGAACACAACCAGGGAGCTACATGGGAGCTGGAGCAGCCAAGACATGAACTTGTGCCCATATGAGATCTTGGCACTTTCAAGATGAGGATTTAATCTCTGAACCATCATGCCCAGTCCTTAAAATAGAATTTTAATGTGTTGGCAAAGATTTAGAAAAGTCACCAAAAGCACCTGCAGTCAAAGCAATTGGGCCATTTTGTACATCTTTGCCAGGCTCTTAGCAGGGAACTGAATTAGAAATGGAGCATCCAGGACTAGAATTGGCACCCACATGGGATGGCGGCAATGCAGACTTCAACTTTACCTGCTATAATACCATAGCATCAGCCCCTAGGAACATTGTCATCTCTGCAGAAGCCACATTTCCATGAGCAGTCACTCATTTACTTCTTCCTCTGATTTTGGATACTACAAATCCTCTTTTTATCTTGATGGATTTGCCTAGTCTAGACAGATTCTTCCAAACAGTTTTTAGCTATTTTCTGTAACTCCTTTTCCTTTATGCTACTACATTGTATATATTCTGTACTTGATAGGGTTCCCCAAGTGTCCAGACTTTATTTTCTCACATTTTATAATTTTAATTGATCTCTATTTCAACCTTATTTTTCTTTCACCTTCTTACATATGCTATGAGTACCTCTAGTGGATTCTTGTTTCAGTTGTTAAAAGATTAAACAAACTAACTAAAAAATATTTGTCTTATGTAAAAGGCAGAGATATAGACAGAAAGATTTTCTCACCTGCTGGTTCACTCTTAGGATGATCACGATGACTGGGGCTGGAGCCAGGAGCTTCATTCATCTCTCCCATATGGGTTTAGAGGCCCAGGGACTTGGTCATCTTCTATTGCTTTTCCAGGTGCACTGGCATGGAACTGGATTTGAAATGGAGCAGCCAGGTCACAAACTAACGGCTACATGGGATATTAGCATCACCAGCTATACCACAATGCTGGCTCCTAAATTCCATGATTTTTAAAGCACGTTTTCCTGCCTTCTTACTGATTTTCCTCAGGGAGACACTTTTCTCATAGATTTAGTATTTTGAGGCATTGGTCTATTTTGGTTCTTGGAACATAAATTGCTATTTAAAGTCTGTCTGGTAGCCATAGCATTTGGGCTTCTTAAGCACCAGCTTTTGTTTTGTTTTTACTGAAAATGTAATGAGGCGACTTTGGAATTTAGATTGTCCTGCCTCCTTGGGGTTGTTGTGGATGTTGTCATTTGTTGTATCTTTGGTAGCTTTTCTCTGTAGTTCTATAAAACATGCCTTGTGATATGCAACAGTAGAGGTCCTCGTTATTTAGCCCAGTGGTTGATAACCTAATCATTAGGAAGAAATTTTATTGAATGCCTAACTATTTGGAAGAAATTTCTTTAGGAACTAGCAGCTCCCATTCTGTGCAATAGGTTGTGTTTGTGGGGGACTATCTTCAGTAGTCAGCCTGACAGTTTGCAATTGCTGTAAATCTCTTCCTGTTTTAAGTTAACTACTGTGATGAGCTCAGGGTCTCCCAAGAAGTTGTCTAAGCAGACACACAACCCTGGGCATGGCCATTGCCCAGAAAGTGCCCAGAAACTTCCAGGCTCCTAAGAATATGTGGAAGCATTTCAAAGCCATAGATGAATGTATCCCTCATCTTACTCTTGTAATATCTTAGCCTAATCCCTCATCACTTCGGGAAGCTGCCTTGCCTTGTCTCTGTTTCCATGAGAAATCACTGGCAAATGAACTATGCTTGTCAGACTCTGAACTGATTTCAGGAAGGATGATCCTGAGATTTCTATCTTTCCAAGCAGTCAGCAGACAAGGCCAACACTTCCAATTCACTTCCCTGAGCATGGGGCTTTGAAGACCACTTGTGTTATGCCTGCTCCTCTGGCTGCCAGGCTGCCACCTGCATTGTGATTAGAATGAGCAAAGTTTAAAAACCACAAATATCCACATATTAAACACTGGTCCACATATTAAACACTTTTTTATGAGCTTCCCTCAATTGTTGCAACCATGTTTTTTATTTCCAGAATATTGAAAAAGTTGATCTTTGAAACTTTTGCTAGGATTCCCATTGCTTTTATTTAGCAGAAAATTTTTAGAGGCCCTAATTCTTTCACTTTTACTGATAACACCCTGCTAATCTCTTTTAATGTTTTTGAAGCATATGGAGAAAGTTCCATTTAAAAAATTGTTCTTATTCCTATTTATTTTAGCAACCATGGCCAAGCCCAGTAATAGTACCTCTTAGCTCTGATGATGATTTGTAAAAGGTATTTTATTCAGTTATAAGTATTAAATTATGTAGGAAGATAAGAGATGAGCAACCTGAGGTGTTAAACTTGAAGCTGGTTAGTCCTTTTCTGTAGTGCCGGGTTATTGAGTAGAGGGGTCGACACTGAAGTTCTCTTTCATAGTTGCTGGACTTCTCTATGCACAATCAGATTCTCCCTGCTGTACATGCTGCCATTAGAACAATGCAGCAAGACAGGGGAATAGAATAAATTTTAATAGTAAAGCATCTATCATGTTCTTCTTTATACAAAAGTGCAAATGAGTCTAAAGGCAGAAACTCGCATGGAAATTGAGAATATTGTGTCACTGGTTTCATTTCATTTTCTCATACTGGTATTTATTTCCATTTTCTTTAAATGAGTCTTTATTGATGATCACATAACCAACTACTTTTAGGCAATGTCTGTTTCTGATAAAAAATGAAATTTGCTAAGCGTTTTTTTCCCCTGGTCATGAATTTTATGTATGATATCCTGCTTAGTTCTCACAGCAATCTTATGAGATGATGTACATTGTGAACTGAAAAGGAATGGCTTACATCATTTCTTTTTCAGTTATATAATATTTAACACTGTAAACTACATTCTCAACTTACAGTAATGACATAATAAAAACAATAATAAATACAATCTAACTTATAGGGCTGTTGATATCAAATAAGGTCATAAATATGAAAATCAGTACAGAGTAGGTACTCAATAATCATGAGATATTATTAATACTAGTAACTTATTCTTTGTTCTCTTTTTAAAGACTGGAAACCAAGGTATCAGAGAAGTAAAGTAACCTGTTCAACTCATTGGGTCACTCAGTCAGGTTTTGAACTCAGGTTTAGCTTTATAACTCATTTCACTTAAGATGAGCACTTTGGAAACATCTAGAAGTTAATGTTTCACTGCTTCAGAAAATGTCACTGAGCATCTGTTAATTGTAAATGCTTTCTTCTCAAGAGGTCACTGTTTTGAGGGAAAGACATGTTTCATGCTGTTTACCACAGAATAGTACGTGGTTGTCTTTCGGGGAAACGTCAGTGAAGTAACAGCTAAGTCTAAATTCTGTATGTTGTCTACAAAATAAAAATTATATAAGTCCCAATCCTACCAATTTGAAAACAGTGGCCAAATACCTGTGAGGCAGGCATTTGTCCTAAATTGTCTTCTCTAGATGTTTGTTCACTGTGATTAGCATTTGTTTTGGAACACAACGCAATAGCCAATTTTAATACCAGCAAGGAAACCAGCAAGATCTCTAATGCAATCCAAACTTGATCCCACAAGACTCTCTGTGGAAGATATATCTGTATCTATATCTATATCTTTACTGTTTCAAAGTGAATTTAATTTAAAAATACTAATTAAATTCATGTAGCTAATCTTATACTTTAAGTTGTTTTATTTATATGAAGTGAACAAATTTCAAATTCAGAATAAGGAACATAGTGAGACCTACCATCCTACCCTTGCTCCTGCCACAAGCCTCACTCATTCTTCATTATCTTTTTGTTAATTTTTACAAGGCATGCTTTCACAGAGTTAATACTCCTTTAAGTAAAGCATTAAGCAAATAGCAAGTAGAAAAAAAGATCTCTATTTCTCAACTTAATGTGAAGCAATGATGACAGTAAGTTTGAAACAAGTATAAACCAGGTGCTTGGTAAAGATCTGCACATCTGTTCTTCATTTAATTCTTATAGCACCCTGAGAAAATGTCCTCTTCCCATCCTAATTTCTCATGTGTATTGACCCAGACTCAGGCTCACAATCACATTGGAACACAGAATCAGTCTGGGCAGGAAAACCTAAATGAAAGTTCTTACAAGGGATCTTTCAAAACAGTGGCACTTTCGGGGGCTAAATTAACATTCGTCATGTAGGGATTCAATATGTTATGGAATGATTCACCTGATTCCTGGATTCTAAAAGTCTCCTCCTACCCACTTCCAGATATTCCTTCAATACATTTACTAATGTATTGGTTCCTGGTAGAAAATAAATATTTCCTAATATTTGCAAAAGAATCAAATACATTTTAGAGCAAAAATATTATTCTAAAATAAATGATACCCTTGACATTCATTTCATGAAGTGAAGAATTGTATTCACACAAATAAACTATATATGAATGTTTATAGCAGCTGTATTTGTACTAGATCTGAACTGTAAACAAAATGACATTCTGTGGATGAATTATTTGACAAGCTGTGTTTTATTCAAACAATACAGTGAGAACAAAATCCCTTGGCTCTCATCTGCTGTTTCACTCCCCAAATATCCCCAACAGCTAGGGCTGAACCTACAGCTGGAACACAATCCAGGTCTCCCACGTGGGTAGCTGGGACCCAACCATGTGCAGTAGCTAAGTGCAATAGTAGGGGGGGTAACCAGGACTTGCCCCCAGACCTCTGGTATGGAAAGAGCATTTCTGAAGCGGCATTTAAATGTCACCCTTATGGTAACAGATCTTAACAGTGTCTCCTGCCTTCTGATGAGCTGTTTCCTGTCATAAAACTGAAATTTCAATGAGACCTCATTTTTTTCTAATTGCAGGGAAAGATGATAATATGTGAACAAAGGTAACAAGGGCATAGGAAACTGACAGCAATTTTAAGGAATTCTCTTTTTTTTTCCCCCTGCATCCTTAGGGACATATGAGGCCAGGTAAAGAATGCTGTGGGGACTAGATTTAATAATCTGGTGATAGGAAAAGTGTGCAAGAGTGAAAATGATTGGAAAATGCAACATCTCCAGGCAGAAGAGGACTTCTGTACAACTTGGAATACGCACCGGAAAATGACGTTAGCATTTTAAAGTATTTTTTTATATTTGAATATTTATGTACCTTTCTCTCAGCTCATTTAGAAACAAAACAAGTGGGGAATGATTTAGCCATTGTAATGTGTTCTTCAGAAAGTTTAACACAGGAGCAGAGAGGTAAAGAAGTTGAGGCTGTGCTGAGGGTGATTTTGATAATGGTCCAGGGAACCTGGCCTGGAAAGGAAAGTGAAAGTAATGGGTCAAGGTCAGAGTAGAGAGCATCAGAATTGAGGATGCTTGCAGGGTCAAAGGAATGCTGAAATGAAACAGAAACTTAACTGGGGCTCACAGAACTAAAGCAGTTAGTCTAATATCTTACTTAGATACACCAGATAACCAAGATTTCAAAGGATTTTTTTTCTTGAAGGAAGACATTTGATACTTTTGGAGCATGGCAGGCTGTGATAATTTACCAGAAGCCAGGGTAATGCAACCCTATGGAACCTGCTGGAAATCAGCATGGACATCTAGTGAACAGTGAGGCTCTACCGTGGTGCTCAGAATTATGCCTCATCCTGCTTACACACTGCAAGGCTGCTGGCTTGGTCTGGACCAGCAGATTGAAGCATGGCTTACACACTCCCTCACCACTCAGCAGGCAGGCTCTCTGGCTAGGGACTGCTCTGCTCTCCATGCAGAGAGATCTCCAGAGCCTCCGGCACTAGGGCCCTCCCTGCAGAAGGCTATGGATAGGGAGAGAGCAAAGGCAGGCATCATGAGATGCAGAAAATCACTCTTCTTCTGAGAGATCATCTTTGCGGGAGCTTTACAGAGCTTACCTAAATAAATAATGTATAGTAGTACTTAATTAAGCTCAACTCTGAAGTCAAACTAGGCAAAGTTTTGTGAGTATTCTTTATTATGAATTTAAAGCAAATTAAATGAATTCCACTATTCTTCCCCACCCAAATCTAGAAAACATTTATCATGTAAACAGGCATATTTATCATCTAAAATTTTACTAACAATATACTTCATTAAACTTAAAAATATTATTTGTATATACACAGAGAAAGAAACAGAATTTGTAGCCAGAGAGCCAAATCCCAACTCTCCCTCTCCGTGGTGACTGTGCAGTGGGTTATGTAACACATTGTGCTTCCACATTGTCTTCCTTACAGTGGAATTCTTATTTCAGGTTCACAGTATTGCTGAGAGAACTAATTGGGAGGAACAGGCAAAACACACAAATGTGTTCACAAACAAATTCTCTTCTCTCCATTTCTGTCTCAGGCATCTCGGTTAGTCCAAGTCTTGATTTAAAGGTTCTAAAACACCCAACCATGAGAATCAAAATGATGACGTAATGATGACAGCAGTAAGCACAGGAGTGACTGTGATGCTAGATGCTTTGCACATTTGTATTCCTTAAACCTCTCATCTGCACCTTCCTGTGGCATTGAAACCAAGGCTAAGAGTTAAATTCACTAAATGGCATAAGCTGTGGAACTAGCTTGAGGATCTTGTATTTTGTGGAAACTTCCTGAGAGACTGTGTCCTTTTATGTTCATGAGAACACTGGTTTGCAACAAAACCATTCATAGGGCTCACAGAAGTAGTTATAATGTGCAGTCACAGTTTTTAGGTGGAATAAAAAGGGAGAGATCATTACCAAAATGAAATCAGCTGCTATTAAAAAAGCCACACACACACACACACACACACACTCTGGGGAAAAGGAGTTGTATTGATTTCACAACGCAGAAAGAACATCAGCATTTTGCAAGCTAACAGTACTGTGTCATCGCAGATATCTTGAATCACTTTTTGTGATATAATTGGCAAAAATAGTGCAATTTGATACAATTGGTGTTTGTAACGATAATGTTTAGCTGTCAAGATAGGTAAAGTTAAGTGAGATTCTTTTTCTATTTAGGATAATAGCAAGGTGGGTGATAACTCTGAGATACATTTCTTCCAAATTTATTTAACAAGTGTGTATATTGCCTGTCCCTGTGCTAAGCACAGTGAGTATGACTGACTAAATAATAAGAAAACGAATGAAGTATGCTCTCTCTGCCTGGGGACATGGTAAGGCTCTGAAGCCCCTAGGTGGGGCTCCCATTACCACTTGGAGACAAGTCTCTAAGGTGGATGCCAATGATATCTGACTCTTGTTTTCATACCTTTGAAAATGCTCCTTTGCTGAAGTGTAGGCTGGTTGGCTATTCAATAGAATACCACCAAAGCAGTGTGATTTTCCCTGAGATGAGGTTGAAAAAAAATCACTGTTTTCCTTTTTGGATGTGTTTTCTGTCTCCCTCTCTGCTGCTGCTTTCCTTGAGGGCAGCTAGTTGTCAGGTACTGAGATAGTCCTGTTCAGAGACCCATCTGGCAAGGTTCAAGGCCGGTGAACCAACAGAGGCAGAAGGAACTCTGGTGCTGGCTGCAGGTTGCACTGCCTGGAGCTGCTGCCATGATCCAAGGCCTAATCCTCTGTTCTATGATGGGAATGACAATGGAGAAGCCCTGTGTGTTCAGAGCTTCCCCACAGTCTGAACTCTGCTTCTCTAATCCTCTCCTTTTCCCTCTCCTTTCATAAGCATCAGGCCCTGGAACAACCTCAAGGCTCCTCTTCCCCTTTGATTGTTCACAGATGTTCCCTCATTACAGCACCTACACATGTAATCATCTGTTGATCTGCTTCCCTGAGGACGGGTGCCGACACAGCTCCCCACACTCAGCCTCGATGAACCTGAGTCAGAGCGCAGTTGTAAAGGAGCCTTAGTGCACCTTTACAGGAGCCAGAAATGATACTGCTGAGGACAGCTATGATGCATTATGACTATTATTTAAAACATTCACACAGTCTCACTAAATGTAACAGTCGCAGTTCTAAATTCTTTCCCTAATTAATTCACTTAAGTTTCTTTGTTCCGCCATATTATAAGGTTGTTCTCATATGACAGGTGATTAAATTGAGGCATGGACTGGGTAAGAAAAGGGGCAAAGCCAGGTTTGGAGCTCACGCGTGCTGCACCTGTTCAATAGGCTCTATAAATATTGTCTCTAATTTCTATAGTAGTTCTAGTATTACAGGTTTACAGGGGATAAATAAAGCCTCAGAGAGTTTTGGTACAGTTCATATAGTAACACTGATGCTTCTATTGTTTCTACAATATGGCCCTTCCTTTAAAGGGGAGGAAAGAAAAAAGCAGAGGGAGGGAGAGAGGGAAAGAAGAAAGAAAAGAGGAGGGGAAGCAGGGCGGGGGTGGGGAAGAAAAGGAAAGGCAAGAGCATAAAGAAGGAGGAGGGAGAAAGAGATTTTCCCAACACAGTAACTAACAGACCCAAATTCAGACCAATGGGGAGCACTTGTCACACTTCATAGATCAAACTTGCGCCTCCAGGTAGGAACATGGATGGGAATGGGTCTGTGACTCTCTCCCAAAAAACACGTCAGCTCATTGTTTTAATATTTGATTTAAAATTAAAAATTGTGATACATATTTCAACAATGCAATAATAAAACATTTCAAAAGACGTTGTGAGGTAAATCTTTGAAGATTTTTTCTAAGAATAATGCTGATGAATGCATGAAAGAGCAAAAATAGTCTGTGTGTCCAACTTATACAATGAAACAAGAATTTATATCCTACTTATAATCTCTAATAATGAAATGTAATGTTGTTGAAATTGCACCCAAGCTGTACACTGAAATGTATGATATACACTTGTCAAAATACAGTATTAAATAAAAATGATGCATACAAATTCAAAAATAACTCCATTAAATTAGTTGTACATTATTAGGATCATACCACTAAAAGCAAGTTAATCAGCAGTAATGAATTATCTCTTCCAGTAGGCAATTCAAAATATTAAGTATTTCATTAGATATACTGAAATAAAATTCACCGAACTCAGAAATATTATTTACATTTTGATTCAGTGCAATTGAATCACATAAAATCTATTTGAATCACATAAAATCGGTTTGATTTCATCATTGGGGCTCAGAAATTATCAGTTCAAAAATGCATCTCAGTTGTATTTGAAAGAATTCATATCCTTAGTCTGTCCTATCTTTTTCTTTCCCAGTGATGATATAACTGCTAGCAGTTGAAATAATTATTTAGGTTTGCCAAAGAGAAGAATGCCATTTACAGCGTTTCATATTTCTTCAACATGTTACTTATTCATTCCTTTTGACTTTCTCAGAGCAATGGAAATTTATAACAATAGTTGGGATGAAAGAGATGAAATGCAGACATGAGAGATAAATCATCCCTTCTACCACCAAAGGCCTTCATGGTGAATGTATAATTTGGGTGCTGTGATGGGTTTTTAAAGGAGCCGTCCGGGACAGTGCCACTTTCACTGTAGTTTTGTTGCTTTATTGGATGTCCATGAGGAACAGCTTTCCATAATGATGCTGTGGGCACGGAAGGCTGGCCTGGCCGAGGTAGAGCACGTCAGGAGCTCTTGTGGAGAGTGGGAAGGACATGCTCTATGACACTATAAAGTGCATGCACAAATGGTGAGCTAGTCTTAGCAAAGGGTTCCTTATTGAAGTAGCACTTAAACATGTCAGAAGAATTCAGGTTTGGGGAAGACTTTTGAAGAGTAGTGCAATAAATAATCTTTAAAGATTCATTGAAATTCTAAATTTTCAAAAAGTATTTTTATGATCTATGTCTTTCCAAAAAGGAAACACATCCAAGTAGATTTCAATGACATGACTGTGTTTCTATTTCATTTCCCTCAGGCTGTTTTACTTCATTTATGCTGCTAACTAGATGGATTTGAATTGTGGTCTCATTACTTACCAATTGTGTTACTCTTGGCAAATCACTTTCTGGAGTTTCTTTGTTCCTACCTGCAAACCAATGATAAGATCAGTTTTAAGTCATAGTTATAAATATTCAATGAGATAATGCATGTAAATTTTTGAGTATATAAAATATGTCCCAGAAATATTGATTTTTCCCCCCTGATTTCCATGTCCATTCTTTCTATGTAGTATGATTGTAAGATTTGGTTCATGGCTCTATGAATCTATTCATTTAGGACCATCACTCCTTGAATATGTACTTGCATGGTGTATTTATCTTTAAATAGCTCTTCAGTGCTTCCATTCATACCTAACCCATAAGATGTGCTCAATGAATATTGGCTGTAGGAACGGAAATCTGGGTCCCCTTTTTGAAATGAAGATACTCTGGGAATTGGTGAGGGAGGCACATTGGATTGTTTAATAGCTTATTGTTATTGGCTATTTCTTAGCTTAAGTTACTTTATTGTGTTGTTTAACTTTTGAGGAAGTATCTAGAAGCTGAATGCTGGGCATTGTGGGCATTGGTACCATATGAAATTGATTCTTTTTTGCCTTTCACTGCAACAGCCATTGACTAAATTAGTGAGTAGTTCATTCCTACTCTGTGCATTTGTGTGTGTGTGTGAGGCGGGGGGCTAAACAATAAAATAAAATCCTCCTTAAGACCCCACTGGAAAGCAGAAAAATTGGATTATGTGGTAGAATGTATGAAAGTACCAGTAATGTAAAAGTAGTAGCTCATAAATCTTACACATAACTACAGTTTTCTAAACCTTTTTCTCATTGACTCAGAAAAAATATGGTTACTGAAATAAGCCAATTAAAAAGATAAATATCACATGATTTCTCTAATATGTGTTAATTAACTTACAATTTTAAAAGTGTAGAAATGGAATGGACATCATGTGATTTGATTGTTGTTTTAGCCTTTGGGTATACTCTTGTGGAGTTATGGTCTTCCTAGCTTTTTCTTATTAAATATCACAGCTAGTAGTGAGTTTAGCCTGTGATCAGAGTGTCTTGGAATTCTGTGCAAAAATTAACAAAAGCAAAAAAATAAAATAAATAAAAGGAAAAGGAAAGGGGCTTGAGGGCCCAAGGAGAAGAACAAAGAAAGTATTATTATGTTCTCGGAACTGTATGTGAAATACATGAAATCTGTTCTTTATGTATTAATAACAGTTTAAAAAAGAAAAGCACAAAGATCAGTAAGTACTATGAATGTTTTAATTGATTCAAAGGAAAGAATGCTAAGTAACTTGCAAATTATTGTACAGTAGCTGACACAGCAGGGCATTGAACCCCAGGACCACAGCTCTAGAAACTTTTTTTTCATTGATCTAGTTCCTAAAAGGAAGGGTTCCTTTGCAGGATAAGTTAGGAACCCTGAATGGAGGGACAAGCTGTGACTCAGTTAGCAAGTTAGTATGGCTTAGTGCTTAAAACATAGCCTCTGAACTGCACATGCCCGATTTGAATTCTGCCTCCATCCTTTATGAAGCTGTATTTTTAGGGACAACTTACTTAATGTTTTTATATTTCAGATCCTTTAACCAGAAGGTGCAGCCAATGATGCCTAGCTTGCAGAACTTTATAAATTACACTGAAGTATATAAAGAGCCTTAGGGAATCGAATCAATACATTACATTTGTAGGTGCTGGTATAGAATAGATGTCACATCCTAGTGGGCAGGAAAGTCATTAGCCAAGCCATGATTACACACAGAAATGAATTAGGTGCTCTGGGAAGCAAAGCAAAGAAGGTTTCAGTGGATGCCTTCAAAGTCTGTAGAGTAAGAGCAATCTGATCCTCAGAGACCTTCGCCTCTTTCATAGCTTTATTGTTGATTTCACAGTAACTTTTCTCGCAAGACTTATTTATTTTTATTTCTGAAATGGGCTAACCACATGGGCATAATGACTGCATATGGGCATAGTCGAACTATAATAGGGTAAGAATGAGTGAAGGAGAGTATCTGGCGTACCTTACGTGCTCAAATGATCTTGGTTCTCTTTGTGGTTGTACAGTTTGTAGGGTCTATGAATGCCTGCCTGTGTGTATTTGAAGAGTCACCTTTTTGTCACATTTTTGGTGTCAATTGGGGGAGTGTCAGTGTTGGTGGTTGACAGTATAGAAAGCCATTTATTGCTACTTCAGACTGAAAAATCATATAGTTACTCTTTGTGCTGGTGGAATGACAGATTTGGCCATTTAATTCTGGGGATACTAGGAGGGGAGTCAGAGGGATCTTTTGTAGTGTAAGGGCAAGCTCATTCAGAAATTAACACACAATCAATTAGAAAAACACTGTGCTTTTGGCCTATTGACCAATATATGTAGGACATCCAGGCCCTCATTCCTGCCTTAGCATTGATCAAAAGGCACAGCGAAGTTTAGACATACCCAATGGGATTCAGTTAAATGTATTTTCACTCTACTGATGCACACTGAGCTTTTGAAATATGCCATGCTTTAGTCTTAGTTTCATGGCCTTAAAGAAACCATCAAATACAAGAAAAGTTACATGATGTTTTTAATGCTGAACCTAAAAACACACAGCAATAACATTGACCTGACGACTGGGGACATAGCATCTTTTGGCCACATTTTGAGGGAAGCATCCTTTCATTTTATTATTATTATTATTATTATTATTGCAACCTGTTTCTATACTCCTACTGAAAGGTATGGTCTTTATGTACTTTGCTTGTTGAGCTCTAGTGAAACATTAAGCCTGTGGTTTTTGACAGCTTCTAACAAAGCATTAATTTTCTGATGCATATACCGTCACTGAGGTCATTATTTGATCTTTTCTCTCTCTTCACTGTAACAAATGTATGACTTTACAGCTAAAGTGAAACTTCTGAAGGAGCAGAGTTTGTTGAATCTTTTGTTTTAAAAGTATATCTAGCCACTTTGTGTCTTTTCGTTTGAGATTTTTCCCTACTTGAAACTAAAAAAGCTATAGCGCTGCCATTTTGGTAACCATTTTTGATGTTTTTCCAGTTTTGTCCTTTTCTTTTCTTCCTTTTATTATTGTTGAATGTTTCTTTTTTATTTGGGTTGTGATATGCTTTGCTTACTTCCTTTACCTTCTGTGTCTATATTTGTAGATACTGTGAGGCTTAAATAGATCAACATTTAGCTATAACAGTGTATACAGGAATCCTTTATTTGCAGGGAATATATTCTGTGATCCTAGTGAATGTTGGGTCTGCAGAAACATTAAAGTCGTACATATTTTTTTCCATCACATACAACTGTGCCTAGACTGTTTTAAATTATAAATCAAGCACAGTAAGAGATAAACAGTAATAACTAATAATTAAACTGAATAATTATAACAGTATCTGTAATAAAATTGCAAGAATTACTATTCCTGTGCTTTCAGGACATTAGTAGATAAAATAAGGGTTACCTAAGCACATTGTAAGACTGGGACCATATATCTGATAATTAGTTCATTTACTAATTGACTAATAGAGAAGTATAGTTCACTATGAATGGAAGGGCTTCACACAGGAACATGTCACTATGACATGGAAGGGCTTCACGCAGGAACACGTCACTATGAATGGAAGGGCTTCACGCAGGAACACGTCACTATGACATGGAAGGGCTTCAGGCAGGATCACATCATTATGAATGGAAGGGCTTCACGCAGGAACACGTCACTATGACATGGAAGGGCTTCACGCAGGAACACGTCACTAAGGGCTTCACGTAGGAATATGTCACTTCCAGGGTAGGAGAGTGAGATTTTATCATACCGCCCACATTGACATGAAATGTTTGACTTCTGAATTTTCTCTTTAATTCTTTTACACAGTGATTGCCTATAGATAACTGCAGAAAGTAAAATTTCAGATAAAATAAAGCCACTGTATCAAGCTGATAACAACTTCAAATGCGAAAAAACTCTCACCTTTATGCTGTTGATGGCATACTTTGCATCATTTATTTCATACATTCCATTAAGCAATCATTATAGTAATAGTTATTTTAAGAATTCTTATCTTTTATTTCTTATTTTTTCTTTTGTACTAGAATTAAAGAGTGTTTATGTACCACTTTCAAATATGTTTCTGAATTTAATGATTTTTTACCTTAACTGATGAGTTTTATACTTCCATTTTTTTCCCATGTTGTTCCTTAGTGTTCTTTCCTTAACAGTTCTTGTGGAGCAGGTCTAGCAGTGGGAAATGTCTGGATTGTACTTGTCTGGGGTTGTCTTTATTCTCCTTTACTTCTGAAAGCTGGTTTTGCTAGTGACAGTGTTCATAACTGGCCATCTTGCCATTTCAACACCTTGAGTAATCAGTTGAAGGTAGAACCTGCCTGGTCCTTGAGCAGACAAGATTGCAACCAAGAACTTGGCATGTAGGCCTACTAGGGAACAGTGATCCATTGCAGGTTCTGATGGGTCTATTACCAGGGGAATACGTAAGTGTGGCTCTCATGAGTACCTTGGGGAGGCTCCTCCAGTCATGGAAAAGAACCCTGGGTGGGCTGGACTGTCTCAGAATTGCTGCTGAGAGTGTGTCGGGTCTGGTCACAGACCTGCTTCAGAGTCTGTGATTGGATTGAAGTTGGCATGGATATGCATATCTCCTGAAGATTATCCTGGAGGCCAACACTGTCTCCACTGTGACTAAGAGGTGCTGGGATTGAGTCACAGGGTCCTTTCAGAATCCTCAGATGGGACAGCCACCAGGGGGCTTTTACCAGGTGCTTGGGAGGATTTGGCAGGAACAAGGCTCTTCTCATGTTGCTTGGTGTCTTGCGATGCTGACAGGACTGAGACCAAATGAAATAGCCTGGGCTGCAGAGGAGGGTGCACTTTTGTCATTAACTGTAGCCAGGATCACATTGCACAGGCTTCTTTCTTGGGTATCTTCTCAAAGTTGCTCTCCTCCGTCCTGATCTCCACTGTAGCTTTGCAATCTTCTGATGAGATCTCAAAGCTCTTGTAAAGTGCCAAATGACTACTGCTAAATGGCAATGTGACCGATGGCTTCCTTCTCTGGTTTCTTGCTGAAATCTCTCAAGGAACCTTTCTTGATCAATGAGTTGGAGTTCACAGAAAGCAGGGAAATGGACACACTAGGATGTATCTTCAGAGAGAATAATGTAAGGCAACCTCAGCATTTGGGACAACACCTGGTGGATTAGGGGGACCTGATTTGCACATTTAAAGATGGAGAGGCGAGGAAGGAGGTTAGGCATTAGGGGACAAAAGGTTTTGTTAGAAGATACAATCTGCTCACATCATTTTTCAGTGGAAAAACATAAAGGAGAAAACACAAGTTACGCATGCTACATCACCTTGAGCTGGTGGCAAAAACCACTTGCTGGTAAATAAATTAGTATAAGAAATCTCTTAACAGACTAGAAAGATTTTTCAATTTTAACAAATCACTTCTAATAGGAATTAACAATACCCCCACCAAAAACCCTCATAGCATTAGAATCTATTATCAACCAATTACACAAACACACATGTACATGCATACAAGAAGATTTGGTGTTTTATTTATGCAAAACATCGAAAGAAGCCAAAAAGTCTGATGTGGCAACCAAAGCCCGATGGTATTGTAAGCTACACAAATACACAGGAGCCAGATTCAGGGATTCAGTGCAATGCACAGGCAGAAGTAATGTCCTAGGTGACAAAGAGACATATTTACCTCACTCAACACTCACTTTTTAAAAGACTGAACATGAGCATATGCGTGTGAGGTGCCTAATGGAGTGATTGATACATAGCAGCCCCAGTACATCAATTTACTTTTCCATATTAGCTCCAACTCTTCATTCAAATCGAGAAAATTCGATCAGGAGGTTAATGAGAAACCACCCAGAGAAGAAAAGATAGATACAATTTAGAACTAACATATTCTTCTTGTTTTGTTAGTAAAAAAAAATGGATAGGATAAATTGTTTATATTCTATGAAAGACGTCATATATAAGTGAATGAATGTATTAGAATGGTTTCAGGAAACAGAAACAGGCTCAGATAGGCATCTGCTTTCAGCAACATGAACCTTTCTTACCCCTCAGATCTCAATGTCACTGTCACATCTGTTGGGTAGGGATTTCTTACTGTATGTTTAAAGAGCATTCCTGCAGCTGATTGTTACCTGTGTCTGATTTTATGACAGTGCTCAGCCCTCCACTTAACTATAAATTTCATAAATGCTAGTTTCCCACATCATTCTGTCTTTAGCCCCTGGCATGAGAACAGGCACAGGGAAGGCCCTCAACTATCTGTTAAATACCCACTACTAAGTCTTACTGCCATGTGGGTGGAGCTTCACATGAACCACTTCTTACTCGAGCTCTGTAACCTCAGGACAGGTAAAACAAAACAAAACAAAGCACTCCAATTCAGACAGTAACAACAGAAACAAAAGGATTTAACCAGGCCGCTAGTGCCCCCGATCCAGTGGCACAGCTTCCTCGCTCCAGCACTTAATAGGATCTGCATCCAAACACGTGGCCATACTGCCGAGATTAAAAAACTGTCCATTCAATGGAGAGAAATAACTCTGTCCATTTAAGGGCATTTTCAGAGTTAATGAAGTGGAAAACACAGAGCAAAACAAGGTCACAATTCAGGCAAGAGCTTTTAGGGAAGGTGGCAGCAGCAGGCACCTGAGGACAAGGGGCCTAGTTTGAGTACATGGGCATTGTAGTCATGAAAATTAATGGAAAGGAACTAGGAGGGCGGGTTATCTTGGAGATGAACAATGATGAGCTGAGACTGAGGCATATGGCAAAGGGGGAAAAGCAAAGTTGTGTCAGCTTGCAGTGATTCATAAGGAACAGCAAGACTGTGAAGTCAGATTGAAGGCATGGAGGGTGTTATGTGATTATGCCCCAGTGATGCATGAAGGCATTGCGCATTCTGGTGTGCACAGGCCAACAAGCTTGCTAGCTGAGGGAGCCTGGGGCTCTGCAGCCTGACACATGCAGCTTTCATTCCTCTTGAGACATTTAAAAGAATGATTTCTTTTTCCTGGTGCTTGCATCTAATGTTGGCTAAATCTCTTATATACCTCCAGAAACCATTCACAGTACCATCAATATCCTCTCATCCATCCATTCATGAATTAACTGCAATTTATTTATTGTCTGCCTTGGGCCAACCTTTGGGCTTGTTGGTATGCTATGTCCTATCACCAGTGCTCATGCTCAGATGATGTACTTCTCTCTAAGGGGTTATTGTAAGCATCGCCTTTCTTCAGTCTTACTTGTTTCTGATCGTTCATTTGTTTCAGACAGGCTGATCATTCATAATTGTGATGCTAAAAGTGTTTCCAGTTATAACACAGTTTTTCCATCTTTTGTAATCACATCTTCTGCTCATCCATATTGTTGACAATATTTTGCATGAGAACTCCTTTTTGTTAGTCCTACCATCTGTGATACCATTGATTGGTTAAAAGGTCAGTCAATGATATGTGTAAGACAATCAAAGGATGCTTTATCCTGGGTGCAGTGGGTGCTTTCAGATTCAAGCACAGACCAGACAGCCAATCAGGACATTCTTCTGAGAAGTAGCAGAACAGAGGCAAGATTCATGGCACAAAGGCTCTGTGTGTTAGCTTTCTATTATTACAGGAAACTTTACCACAAAGTTAGTGGCTTCAAACACTGGTGGATCAGCATGCATCGATTCGCAGTTTGGCAAGGCATGGGTATGGTTCCTACTTAGGACTTCACAAGTCCGAGTTTTCTCTGGAGGGCCCAAGGAGTAATTTATTTACGAGTGATTCTTTGAGGCAGATTCTGGATTGTCAGTGCTAGGACTTAGCTCTTAGTTTTCCTCGCTGTAGATTAAACAGGCGGTTAGGTGGACTGTTCTAGAAACTGCTTAGATCCTTTGCCAGTGTATCCCCTCTATCTTCAGGCCAAGAAGAACACATCAATTCTGTCTCATGTTTTGAATTTCTAGTTGTTCTTCTGCCAACATCTGGATCTTTGAAAGAGCTCACATAGGGCAATAGTTTGGCTCATCAATTAAGCTGCTGCTTGGGACACTCACTTTCAGTCGGTGTTCTCAGCTTCCTGTGCAGCTTCGTGAGACCTGAGAGGCAGCAGGCGATGAGCCAAGTACCTGGATCCCTGCCACTCATGTGGGGGACCCAGACTAAGTTCCAGGCCCTTGGCTTCACCCTGGCCCAGCTCTAGCTGTTGCATGCATTTGGGGAGTGAAATAATGAATGGACGATCCCTCCCTCTTCCCCCAACACCATTCCTTCTTTGTCTCTTGGCCTTTCAAAATGAAATGGAAATGAATTAATTATATAAGAGCTAAGTTCAAGTCCCTTTTGTGTATTCCTCTATCTGTACGTTAATTATGCAATATAACACAATCTTTAAAAAGCCTTGAATTTTGCATATTTCATTTCTACTCTTTTCGTAGCAATTTATAGCCATAAAGCAAAACGTAGCATGTGGAACCCTGCCTATAATTCTGACATTCCATGTGAGCACCGACTTGAGCCCCAATGTTCTACTTCTTAGAACACTTCTTTATTTGAAACCTGGAGTTACTAAGAGAGAGGGGGAGAGAAAGACAGATCTTCCATCTGCTGGTTCATTCACATGATGGCTGCCATTGGCCAGGACTGGGACATGTTGAGGCCAGGAGTTCTGGCTGGGAATTCCATATGCATGGCAAGGTATAGCAGGACCCATCCATTTGGACCACCTTTTTATTGCTTTTCCCAGCTCATTGGCAGGGAGCTGCTGGGACAGGAACTGATATCAGTATGGAATGCTGGCTTCTCAGTCAGGGGCTTTTCTTGGTAAGACACATCACTGACCTCTGACTGCTTAACTCCTTTTTTTTTTTTTTTAGATTTATTTATTTTTATTGGAAGGTCAGATATACAGAGAGGAGGATAGAGAGGAAGATCTTCTGTCCATTGATTCACTCCCCGAATGGCCACAACAATTGGAGCTGCACCAATGCAAAGCTAGGAGCCCAGGGCCAAGGGTCTCTTCTAGGTCTCTCATATGGGTGCAGGGTCCCAAGGCTTTGGGCTGTCCTTGACTGCTTCCCAGACCACAAGCAGGGAGCTGGATGGGAAGCAAGGCCACTGATCCAATGGGCATATGGGATCCAGGCACGTGCAATGTGAGGACTTTAGCCACTAGGCTACCCCGCCAGGCCCAAGTGCTTCACTTCTTATCCAACTCCCTGGTGGTGCAGCAGGTCCAGGTGCTTAAGGCCCTTTGATTCAAAACTCCAGATGGAGTTTGAGGTCCCTGACTCTGGCCTGGCCCTGGCCTTTCCTTCGAGGCCATTTAGGCTTGAAGGAACCAAAGGATGAATAATTCCCTCTTGCCCCTGCTCCACTCCAAAGACATTAAATAAAATGTTAACAGGAAGTTAAAGCTATAGTGTACATGCCTCTACCATGTGAAGAAAGGTTTCTACAATAAAATAGTAATAAAAATAAAGGCACAAAAGGGAAGTAAGGAGAACTTCATAGTCACATAGTTGTTCTGATTCCAGTTACATAATTTTATCCATCTGCTCTTGGTGTGAAGAAAGTCAGTTTCTCTACTATCTTGAGTTCGGGTAACTGTCACTTGCCAAAATTAAATTATTTATAAATAAACATGCCAAAAAACCCCCTCAGGGTCATCACTGTTTGTGGCATAAAGATTGTTTTATCTTTTAGGATCTGGTCCATGATTATCTCCTCAGCCTATCTCTATTCACTTCCTACACAGATGTACGAATGTATGACTGAATATGCAGATTCGTCACACACACACACACACACACACACACACACACACACACACACACACACCAAACTCTAACTACATGAACAAATGACACCCTCCAAGGTGTGTCATGTTCCCATAGGTGTCAGCAACTCAACAAGCTCCCACCACAAAACTGAGTCGTATTTGTTGTGCTTTTCCCAACTTAGATATCAATCCCTCAGGGAAGATTTAGTCTTGCTGTTTTATCTTCTCTGCAATAACCCTTAATGCTCTATCTAGTGGTTACAACTTTATTCCCCATCTCTCATAATAGATTTGAGATTGCATGAAAAAAGCGGACTTTAGTGTTTACTATTAGTACAGTATCTAGAACATGGCCATCACTGAATATTTGTTTAGGAAATAAATGAAAAAGTGTGACATTCTGCAGTAGCATCTAAAACAAATAAGAAAATATCTCATCACTTTAGGACAATGCACATTTCACCCTGAATTCCCTCACTGGATCCTACTTTTCTTCAGCTTTCTGCTACTCTTGACGTTTTTGCCTGAAACCATGATTATGGGGTTTAAAAGTCTTTTGGACCAAACAGCCAGTGTTATTCTATTTACTGATCTTAGAATGTCTCTCTTGTTTTTGCATTTTTGTTTGGAATCAGCTCTGACTTCCCTGGCAATGCCCCACTAACATCACAGCTGGTGTCTCTGGTCTGAAATTCTAATATTGGTGTAACACAGCCTCCAACTTGCCAGATTTTATTTGACCTTGGCAATGGACTGCCAGACATCAGCTGTTGGTCCAGTCATCTCCAGGCCTTTCAGTCCAATCATTTATTTCTTTCCACATGATGGGTTCCAACCAATTTTCAGCCAGTTCTCAGCAGGATAGCAGTAGATACTCAGCCCCAGAATCTCAACGAATGATTCCTTTAACCAATTTCACTGCTGAAAACAGGGTAGCCATTTAACTTGTGGTGAATTCAAGTGCCTATTAAAATTATAACTTTTTACTACTCATTTGTTACCAGCTAGATTCATACAAATGAATGCAGCTCAAGAATTTGTCACAGTTCACTTACATCCTCTTACTAACATGCACCAACTCACTTTTGTCTATTCATGTAAGATCACTAAACACATAATGAAGGGCTTTTTTGTTTTGTTTTGTTTTTTGCTAAGATATTTTCATGTCTCAGGGCAACTGGATCAAATTCTACTTCCCATTACTATGTTTTCAGGTACAAACTTGTTGATAACACAGATCTACACATGTGTTAATTTTCTTCGCTGATTTTTGACATTAACTTGGAGCAAACTTCGGTTGACCAAGGCTCTCTAGGAGCTGTGATTAGTCTTACAGGTATTGCTTAACTTTTCCCTTTCTCTTATGTCTTCCCAAAGGGCTAATGCTACTGTATGTTACTTAACATCCCTGAATCAAATTTCCCCCCGTTTCCTACTAAGGATATAACTAAGGACCCAGAACATCCAACATAGGAACTCAAGTTAGTTGTGACATATATTTTGTTATCAGCATTGTTCAAGCACTTTTTGAAACTTTATTTTCCTACCAGTAAAAGTGAGATGTTTAAAACTGAGAATCTCTCACAGTCCTGTTGGCTTTTAATTCCTAAGTTGCATTTTCAATTTTATTGGTTAGATGTGTTATTCAACTCCTACTTTGTGTTCTCCCAGAGGTTTTAGACTCAAATGAGTGACAGGGAAATATTTATGGTACAAGACATACTGAGCTAATAGTCTTACCTCTCTGAACAGTGTTTATTTGATTTTATTGTTTATTTACTGAGTATTATTTAGAAGTTTTTGTGTATACATGCTTTATTTTAAAATCAATTTGAATAAAAATAGAAATAAGCTGAACTGTCAACTAATTCTCTGAAGATGTCAAAAGATTGATAAGTTTCAAGCCAACATAATAAAGGGAAATCAGAAACAACCAATCAAAAATGAAAGAAGTATCAGTTGCAGACATACTGTGGACATTGGAAAGGACAGTAAAGTAAAAATTAGAGGATGCTCAGGCCCACAGATTTGCTAAGTTGGTGTGAAGCACCAGTTCCCTGAAAAACACAACTATCTGAATTCACAGGATAAATGGATAATTTGGATCAGCCTGCATTAATTAAAGAAATTAAATAATTCATGTCATTCAAAACAAAAACCTAGGCCAGGGTTTTATTGGTGAATTCTACCAAATATTTAAAGAAGAAATGCTTACAGTTATTTAGTAAGCTTCTCTGTAATCTCCTTGAAAACACAGAAAGACGGATGAATCTTGTGGCATAATAGTGAAGCATCACCTAGAACACCCCAACCCATGGTTGAGATGCCTGACTTCAGTGCAGACCCTGCTTCCTACTAATGCACACTTAAATTCCTGCCCCCACTATGGAGGACTGAACCGAGTTCCTGGCTGCTGACTTGTGTCTAGCCCAACTGAACTGAGCTGACTGATGGGGGTAAGCCATTGGATGGAAGATCTTATTCTCTGTGTCTGTTTGCTCTCTCTCTTTCTCTGTTGCTCTGCTTTTCAAATAAATAAATAAAAGGAATAAACAGGAACAGATACTCCCTAAGTTATTCCAAATCCTGAGTGTTAATATCAAAATGATAATGTCAAACCACAAGCAAGTAAGATTTATTCTAGATATGCATACCTGCTCATACATTGACAAGTCACTTAATAGAATCATCACACTAGTAGGATATAAGCAAACAGCACTTTATCAATTGATGCAGAGAAAGCACTTAATAAATTCAATAGCTACTCATCAAAATATTCAGAAGACATGATAAATATCTGTATTATACCTGCATTAACACAATAAGAAAAACTGAGAAATTCCATGCTTTCTCCCTAAAGTAGGTGATTAAACAAGGAGCCTGCTTTTATCATCCTTACTCAACATTGCACTAGAAATTTGATTTAGTAAAAAAAAAAAGATTAGGAAGGCGAAAATAAAACTTGTTTTAATTTGAAGGTGATGTATTGTCTGTGTAAGAATCTAAAAGAATTGAAAAACATGTAGAACTAAGCTTCTACAGCAATAAAAGAACATGAAAGATTAATTTTAAAAGAATCAGTTGATTTCATACAGGCCAACAGACAGTTGGGATTTCATACTGAAAAGCATACCATTTGCCACATTATCAAAAAATGAAATAATAAGTATAACTCTAACAAACTATGTAATTTATGTATGGCAACATAGAGTGCTCTGATGAAAATCTTGTATAAGTAAAGAAATAAAATAATGGAGACATGACTTAGTGCTTATTGATTCTAAAGACTTCATGAAGATGTCAGCCCATCACAACTGATTCGTAGATTCAATACCGTCTTAACCAAATTTTAGGATCAAATTGCCATCTGCAAACAACATTGTGATTTAATGAGTCAAGCTCCACCTGTTATGCTTGCATGCTATTGGGGCACATCTGATATGTCCTTGCTGTTCTAATTCTAATCAAGCTCACTGCTAATGGTTTGTGGAAAGAAGTGAAAGATGGCTTGAGTGTCTGGACCCTGCCACACACACACACAGGGGAGACATGGATGAAATTCCTGACATTTGGCCTATGCTTGGCCCATCTCTGGCTGTTGCGGCCATCTGGGGGGTGAACCAGTTGAGGGAAGATCTCTTTATCTCTCCCTCTATTTCTTTAACTTTAGTTTTCAAATAAATTTATGAAAATCAGATTTTTAATTGTCTAGATTTTTATTTCTTTTTCAGTTATTATGGTCTGCCTTGATTATACGTGCACACCCACATTATTTTCAACAAGATATACATTTTTTAGCATGAAAGGGCACCTAAGAATCCTGTTCCTTCTATTCACTGAAAATAATATCTGTAAAATCTCATCCAAAAATTCTTATCTTTTTTATTTATTTTATTTTGTTTACAATCTTTACATAATTAGGGTAACAAGGTTCAAGTGCTACAGGAAGATGGGTAAGACAGTTCTGTATTGTTTCCTTAATATATCTGATGTAAAAGGAGATTTTAAGGGAGAAGTCCCACCCTTGTTTCCCATCCGTCCCCGGTCCCTGATGTGGGGCATGCTCCAAGGGTCTTGCTCAAGTGGTTTTGATAGTTCAACAGTTCTGAATTGCTGCCAAACTTGCCACTCCAAGCACGATGAGGTTGTTGAAGAATCCACTGATTGACATAGTCCAACATAGTCTCCATTTGCCCAGTTTTTAACTACCAACATATAGCTGAAGTGGTTGATTGACTTGTTCTGTCCTCTGTCTTCTCATGGTTAGAGTTCTGAGTCTGGAAGCTCAATTGGGGGGAATCCCCAAAGAAACTTTTAAAAAAATATTTATTTATTTTTGTTAGAAAGTCAGAAATACAGAGAGGAGGAGAGATAAAAAGGAAGATCTTCCGTCTCATGATTCACTCCCCAAGTGACCGTAGCAGCCAGTGCTATGCCGATCCAGAGCCAGGAGCCAGGAGCCAGGAACATCCTCCAGGTCTCCCACATGGGGGCAGGATCCCAAAGCATTGGGCCATGCTCCACTGCTTTCCCAGGCCACAAGCAGGGAGCTGGATGGGAAGTGGAGCTGCTGGGATTAGAACCAGCGCCCATATGGGTTCCCAGCGCATTTAAGGCAAGGACTTTAGCTGCTAGGCCAAGCTGCCAGGCCCAGAAAATCAGATTTCTATGTGAAAATGGGTGCTAAACCTTATGGAATGTTAAAATACCTAAAAGGCCACAATGATAGCACAAGAAAAATTGGAAGATTCACACTAATTGAATTTAAGGCTTACTAAACATACAGTGTTGAAAATAGCATTTTTGAAAGTGCGTATACGTTGATCAATGGAACAGAGGATAAAATTCAAATATAAATCTAGATAATTATGTAAAATAGTATTTGACAAAGCCTCTAAGGCAAGTCATTGATAAATGATAGTGGACCAGGTGACTGTCCACACTCAGTAAAATATATGCAGCACATTCTACCTAAAAACGAACTCAAAATATATTATAAACCTAAATGTAAATATTTAAAACTTCTCAAAGAAAATACAGGTGAAAATCTGGGTATTTTTGGCATTGATGATGGAATTTTTTTTTTTTTTCATTGGAAAGGCAGATATACAGAGAGGAGAGACAGAGAGGAAGATCTTCCGTCCGATGATTCACTCCCCAAGTGAGCGCAACGGGCCGATACTATGCAGATCCGAAGCCAGGAGCCTCTTCCGGGTCTCCCACGCGGGTGCAGGTTCCCAAAGCTTTGGGCCGTCCTCAACTGCTTTCCCGGGCCACAGGCAGGGAGCTGGAAGGGAAGCGGGGCTGCTGGGATTAGAACCGGCGCCCATATGGGATCCCGGGCGTGCAAGGCGAGGACCTTTAACCACTTGCGCCACCGCGCCGGGCCCTGATGATGGAATTTTATGTACAGTGTTATCTGTGAAAGAAAAAAATATCCTGAATATTGAATTTCCTTAAAACTATGTATTTGACTATTTGATCTTTATCCATCTAGTTTTTTTCCTTTAGGAATTAAGAATTTTCATTAATATATTGTATTGGAGAAGATGGGTGAGCACCAATTTCTAGAATCCCATCAATCACACAACCCATTTATTGAGACATTTATAAGTATTAACAGCTTGTCATAGTCTACAGACAAGTGTGAAGGAGGTGTTATTGCACTGGGTGTGAGATTCAGATGTGACACTTATTCTCTATCATACTTTTTCCTGATTTCCAAAATCACAGATACCTTGGTTCTTAACCTTGGTGCAGTGTAAGATGGAATTTTTCTGCCATTTCCCAGTACCTTTCGTTTTGCAGCTGCTTCTGACTAGGGTGATTAAAAATTATTAGAAAATACACAATGATGCTTTTAACAATATTTCTGAGTAAAAGCATCTTGCATGAGCTCATATAATTAGCAAGGATGTTCTTCCCCACTCTTGCTCCCTCTAAATCAGAGTATCACCATCCTAACTTCTACTGTGCTACCTGTCAAAGGTGACCTTCGCATTGGTAGAAGTAACTCTCAAAAATAGCAGATGAACTAGCATCCAAAGTTCCCCAAAATGGCAAAATGATCTTTAATCCATATCTTGTAAGCAGTCTGGTGATTGGAGACATTGATGCCCAATTTGCAGTCTGTGTGAACTCTGGAACACTTTTACGGCATGAGATGGTGCTAGATCACGTTCCTGACACCAGCAGAGGGAGATTCTAGAAGACCTATGCATGCTTTAACCTACAGGAAACACTGCCAATTGAGTTTATGAATCCTCAAACTGCTTTTATGAGGCATTACTATATGTACGTTTCCTGGTACATTTTTGAGGAAGAACAGAACAACAAGATAAACCACTTTTCTCAATATTGAGGCATACAATAAAGCTATGGGGATAAACACATGATGGCAAAGTACAGAAATATTCAAACAGATCAGTTTATCAGTTAAATTACCAGCAAGTAATAAATTCCAGTAATGAATTAAAATGTAAGTTAGCATATTAAATGCAGTAAAAGTCTAATTTCATGAATTATCATGAAATGGAAATTGAATATTATCTGGATAACACACATTTCAATGTATCCATTTATTAATTGCTGGACATTTAGGTGGCCTCCATGTTTTTTAACTATAGTGGAGGACATGCTTTCCATGCAAGCCACTATATACTCACTAGGATGTAGAATGTAGAATGTACAGGAATATAACAAATATCAGTGAGGGTGTGGGGAAAATGGAATCCTGACTAGATTGCTGGTGGGACTATTAGATGGAGCAGCCATGGTAGACTACAGCATGGTGGCTTCTCATTGAGTATAGGATTATCAATGAGGCAGCAATTCAGTTACGTATATAAACAAAAGCATAGAAAAGCTCATGTTCAAACCAAGAATGAATAGCAGGAACTGATGAATTGATCAATAAGACCGCATTATTTTCAAACAATGGAATATTATTTAGCCATAGAAAGCAAAAATGATTTACACATGTCATAACACGGATCATATTGCCAATATTATGCTATGTGAAAGAAGTCAGACACAAAAGTCGTCATCTGTCTGATTTCCTTTCCATGGCAGATACACAACAAACAAATCCTCGTAAAAATTGCAACAGATCAAAGACTTTTGTCTCAGTTAAAAAGTTGAGAAAATCCTCCAGTGTTTTCCTTTTACACAATTAGTGTAGTGGTCAGTCCTTTACATGGGGAAATAGGAAGCTTACTTGGTAACAGAATGATCTCTGTCAAATATGGCTCATGAACATTTGATAATTACCAACCTCTTGACACTGTGTAGTAGCCTTATAGTCACCGAGGTTAAAGAAGTGTGTGATTTAAAAAAAAAATGACTGAGTTCTGAGAACGTGCTTACATGCCTCCCACCCTGGCATAGAGTCCTGGCTTCAGCCTGGCTCAACTTGGGTCTTTGCAGCCGTTTGGAGAATGAACCAGCAGATGGAAGGTCTCTGTGTGCATCTCTTTCTATTTGTTTTTATCTCTGCTCTTCAAATAGGTAAAATAATTTTTAAAAGAGGGCAAAAATCTGCCTATTCCTGCAAGGATTATTGAGAGGACTTTGATAAGACAATGTGTGAGGTGCTCTTACTTCAGTGCCTAAAGAGCATGGTAAGTGTATGTCAGAAAATAGGGCTCCTGGAAAGAAGCTTATTTCCTGGGGAATATACATAAGCAAAAAAGCCACTTTTCAATAAATTCCCCCAAATTACTAAAAAGGACAACATGTTTGCTACTGAAGTCAAGTGCGAATTATTTTACTTCATTAACTATTTTTGCCATCAATCAAGGAGGCTCATTTTCATGTTTTGAAGCACTTAAAACAGCTTCCTGTAGTCAAACTTTTTACATTTCTTTAGTCAATAGTTCCATGTGTTCATCAATTCAAAAACAATTAGTTAGCACCATTGTCTTACAGATAGAAGCAGTTGCCATTAGTCTGCCTTCTTGGCACCCACTCATTTGGCCTTTCCTTTCTTGTCTGAATAATAAAGAACAGAAAGCGATTTAGAATCACACAGTCCCGGACGTGGGCTGTTCTTTGTGAGCAGTCCTGGGTATAATCTTTATTCCCATCATAGGAATTTGCTATATACTGCCTTGACGAAGCACTTGTTCCTTCCAGGAATCCTGAGAAACATTTCCACTTCAATAGAGGACAAAGTCTATTGTGCAGTTCCTATTTCTATTGTGTTTTCCCTCTTTTGAACAAATTCTGTGCTTGTATAACCTGGTTCATTGGTTCTCAATTAGGTTTCACTCTAATTCATTGTCTCTGTAGTGATCAAAATGTAAGCTATAATCGGAAAAATCCAGATGACTTTATTTGCCTCTTTCTGTGAGACTGTGTGAGCAGAAGACTTTGGTTCCCTGAGCTTGTTTCCTCAACAAGAATGGGAGAGGAGAAGAGAGGCCCTGTGGCATGTTGGAATGAGCTGAATTATATTAACATGCGAATCAGTGGATTGAGTAAAGCAAGCAATAGCTCGCTGCAATATGGATTGGTCTCAACCAGTCTATTAGAAGACTGACAACAGAGATCAAGGAAAAGAAAATTTGCTTTTATAGGCCTTAAGCTTAGACAAGGGTCTTGTCCAGCCTTTGGATTCACAGTAGAGTACAGAAGTGATTGCTGCTTCTTCGGCCATCAGATTTGATTTAGGATAATGCCACTGGTTCCCTTGCATGTCTGGATTTCAGACCACGCGTTTCATCCTCCGCAACAAATGTGTTTGTGTGCATATGGTGAATGTGTGTATGGGTGTATGTGTGTGTATTTATGGATGTGTGTATTATGTGTGTGTGTATATGTCTTCTGTCTTGTAGTTGGCGTTTGGGGTTCACATTTTTAAGGACCTGAAAAAATAAAATGATCAATATTTACATTTGTTATTCTCAGCTCAGTTATCCATTTAAGTACTTAACTTATGCTGGGCACTGCAGTAGGCACTAGGCATGCCACATGTAGGCAAAACCAGAAAGAGTACATGGCATGAGAAAGGCACCGATCACAGTAAGGCATGTCTGCTATCAGGAGATTTAGCAAAAGCTCTACTGACTATCAGCATTTCTAACTGCCACTGGCACACTCACTTCTCTTTGACAGATTACATGTGTTATGAATATAAACATTTATTGATTGGATAAGGGAAAATGTGAGTAGCAGAGGGTACGTAGAATTTCACAGTAGTTCATTTTAACAATTTGGCTACAGCAGGTTCTGCTTATTTTCTTCTATTGAAAAATATACTTTGATGGGATTCTACGTTAGCACTGTGTTGACTTTTTATTGAACAGCTACTGCAGACCAGAGACCATACACCAAGTAGAAGGTTGAGGAGGAGCTAAAGCTGAGAAGACAGTCACCAAGAAGTCTTGTGCAATTCAGAGCCGCATCTGTCTACCTTAGTGAATTACTGACTTAGATTTAATTTATAAGAAAAATCCAATCAAAGCAGTGAGAAGTACTTTGAAAATCCCTCAGGGTTCATAATTAGTTTTGCATGTAACCTCATGACATAGGAAGCACAAATTTTTAATAATGTTTAATTATTAATTTTTACATTTCTCTTTAATGAACTATTCTAAGCAGCACTCTAAGGGAATTTCTCTAGCTTTTAGTAAACTGTCCCTTGTACTCAGTGTATGAGATAGAAGAGGTAAGGCATAAGAGAGCTGGTTAAGCTGAACTTTGAGATTTTATTGCCCATGTAGCACGTTCTAAGACATAGAGGAGACAGAAAATGTCCTGGCTGATGTTGACTTAAAGAGAAAGGCTTTTAAAAGCAAGCGTTTATTTTTACATTGGTATTATAATCCTCATGCGTCCTGTGATCATCCCTCTCCTGTCACCAGTCATTACTCTGTCACCGCACCTTGATCCTCTCACATCTAAGACAGAATAGATGGAAGAAAAAATAGCGATTGGGCCTGATACTAGTCTGTCGGTTTTTATTCTGAGATGTTTATCTTTCTGTATCCTTGCATTGTCACCCATTTATCAGTAAATACTAACTTTAGCCAGATTTAAATGGGTCTGTTTAGCTAAAATAGATTTGAACGTCTTTTGGAAATGCTAGTTGCACTCACAGCTTGATATAAGAGGACATAAGTAAATATCCAGGATTTATACATTTTTTGGGGAATTTTTCTCTGGGTTGGTTTCAACCTAAGTTTAGTTTATCTTATAGTCCAAAAGCTTCTTCCAAAATTTACTCAAGGCTATACCTTAATATTCAAAGGAAAAATGATTATTACAACATTTTTTCCATTTAAAACTTTCTGTGATATTTTGCTGGCTTGGTCACTTGTTCTTTTCTAGTCCATCTTTGTGGTCAAAGAAAAGGACCACACCGAGAGGGTTAGCCTAATTTCACATGATGCTAGAAGCAGATTCAAAGGGGTGATGTGACTCTTAAGATCACAAGCCTGGTAAGCAGGTAGGGACGATCTGAAGTAATGTTGAAGTTAGAATAACCTATACTTTCAACACCCTTTTTAATGTATCTGCTAAAATTGGAATTTGACTCTGTAATTGGTCTAGTTTTCTCTCTTTAATCCTGGTCACATTCTTTGGTTGAGTAATTCTAAAGCAAGTCGTCCATCCTCTGTCAGCCTCAATTTGCTAACAGGGTCTATCTCTCAAAGCTGCTACACATCACACTGCCAGAACGACTTGTGTACTTCAGAGTGCTGCACACATATGATATACTGTTATGTTAATGGGAGTGTTTGACAGTTGAACAGTTGCTCTGGTTCATACTTGAATACCAGCTTCGTGAGAACAAGGGTTAAGTCTATCTTGGGAAATTGCTTTTGATCACAGAACACAATTTTAGGTATTTATTATGGTGCCCATGAAGAATTTATTGAATGAATCATTTAGTCATATGTTTGGCTGAGATTTAGATGACTAGTGCCTTCAGATATCATGAAATTTCTAGGTATGCACTCAAATAACAAAGTGGTGGAGGGACTGTGAGAGGTGGTTACATTGCCCAGAAACTTACATAAGATCTATGTACAAAAGAATTGTGATATGTAGTTCAGCAGTGACTGAATACATAAAACCTATCCAAGATACTAAATAACAAAGTCAAGCTATTAAAACAATGACTTAAATTCAGCTGTCTGTGAATTGGGTTCAATTGATAAATATTGTGAAGGTTAAAGCTTATAAAAATCTGAGCAGTATCAAAACAAACAACAAATTAAATGCTTTCACATCCTTAGGAAACCTCATGTAGTCCCAAATTGTTTATTTATATGCGCTTAAACTCACTCTGACAGATCTTGCTGTGATTTAGGAAGATATGACTAAATGTATAGTACAATGCCACCAGTATACAGTATCCATTGTGTGGAGTCTGAGGAACCAAGCCCTTTATCATTAAAGTCACTGTAGCACTTAAGGAAGTTGAATTTAGAACCTACCCAACCAGAGATAAGATGAGTATAAAGCATAAATGCACACAGAAGTGAGTAAGAGGCACGGAAAGTTAAGGAGCGATGGAACGTGCAGATCAGAGTTCTGGGTAAAGGAATTGTAAAGGAATATCCGTGTACTCTCAGCATCCATTTTCAAATGGGACAGAATTAGTGTGGATTTGCTGGGCTTTTAAGGACCAGTTTCTGTAATTCCGCTTCAGTGACTGACCTTATACCTCGTTCCACCTTAGAGTCATAGTCAGACCGTACTGGTTCTGCTTTCCAGACAAACTGTCACCTTAGGCGAATCCTGCAGCTGCAGTGTGCCTCTGTTTTCTCATATAGAGTCCAGGAGATCAGTTGGTTACCGTGAGGGTCAGGTGAAGGAAGCGAAGCCCTGTGACTCACACACACGAAGCACTCAACAGCATTGCCTGGGATTCTTTATGGTATGCTGCTGACTTTTCATGCTTAAAAAAAGTCAAAGGCACATAGAAAATTCACTCAATATTCATTACATTTATTTCCCATGGCGCTGACCCCCAGTGGTAGAGGGCAGGCATGGGTGACACCCTACACTGCACCCTCCGAAGTTCCCAACAGCTGGGCCACTGCCAGACAAGCAGAACCAAATTCTCTGCGCTGGAAATAGTCATTTCATACTCTAGGGGAGCCTATTTTTCTTTGTTTCAAAAGACAGCTGGGCTTTCGGGTGTTGAAATGAGTTGAAATTCAACCATTTGCACAAGGAATGAAGGGGGTCTTTATAAATAGCAAACAAGTGGGAGGAAGTTTTATTGTGGGAATAAAAAAAAGCACCTGGATATCTCCAAAATAGTGCAATTTCATAAGAATGTTCTACTTTAAAGTGGCTTGCCTAAAATGATTTGACCCTGATTTGAAAAGTTTTATACACTGCAAAATGGAAAATTTAAAGTACTCCAGTGGCCTTTTCCTCTTGCCTTTAGTGGAACAAAATGCTCTGCATTTTTATTTTCTGTCCTGTCCAGCAAAAGAGAGAAAGCAGAGTGTTTTCAAAGATAGATAGAGAGACCTGAATTCATTTTGCAGGACCTTTTTTTTTTTTTGTAAACTAGAACACTGTGGAAATTTAACAAAAAATTTACAAATGGAAATGCCCTAAATACTTAAGTGTGTGTGTGTATATATATGCACATATATATACATATATATATATATGTTGTGTGTGTACTTACATGTGTCTTCACATTTTGCTTTTTTATAAACCTAGAGATAAAAAGTAGATTCAAGAGTTCATTTAAGTTCAGCTTCACAGAGGAGACCATATCTGGTACCTTGTTTAAATTTTTTCAACCTACAGGAATTTTTTGAACATGGATTTTTTTCTACTAGCTATAATGCACTGGGCATCAACAAAGATTAAGCCAGTGATTGTCTGTCATAGGTGCCTCTAAACATGAAATGGGCCCCATGTACTGGTCTAAATTTGGCAGGCCCTGGTAAACTTCAAAACTTACCAGGGGACTCTCATCATGATATTCTGTATTGCCATGGTTGAAAGAGCAGCCCTGAGTATTTCTGAAAAATTAAGTTGCATGGTATAAACAGTACATCCATGCTAACAGCCCTGTTTTTCTACTCATTCTGCTCACCAGTACTATGCTAGTGTAGTTTTCATGTCCGCACAACACTTGTTGTAGACCGTTATTGTATCTAAGACTCAAGGAGCCAAACAAGGCAATCACTGGTTAGTCCTTTGTAGAATATGATTCTTAAATTGTGCATAAATTTTCCAGGTCTACTCTGACACAAATTAGTGAATGCTACAGTAGTTTTGATGTATAGCTCTTTCATCCTGAAGAATGGGTTGTGTCCCCTCATTTTGATTGAACTAAGAGCAAACCTTAATCTGTAGATTGGTGAAAAAAAATAGCTATCTTGTGCAACATCTGTTAATGTAGGATCATTGTAAAATTTTAGGTAAATAGAAGAAGGCACAGTCTATAGCCAAGGTGAACTGGAGTTCTATTGAGTACAGTCTAGCCATATGTTGCTGGGCAGTCATTGGTGGTCCTCTGAGTGTGACTCGGTGTAGTGTTGGCCATGGCAGTAGTGTCAAGCTACCTTGTTGCTGAGGGACATAGTACCCTATTGCTAGTACTGTTCTAACATTTAGGGTGGCAGGTATGTTGATTTTGAATGATAAAACAAGGCAACTTCAATAAAACCTTTATTTTGTATTATGCTAAAAATTTTGGTACTTCTGCTTTGTTTTATTGAAAGACATATTTATGTCTGGGGTCTAAGGAGCCCGTCATGCTGGCCAACCATGTGGACAACTCCTTGATACTGCATTTAAGATATTAGATAACTTTTCTCATGCCAGTGAAGTTGTGTTCATCTGTTTTTATGCCTTAAAAAATCAAGATCTATATGGGGCTAGTGGTCCATGGTGGTAGCTAAGGGAAAGCTAGTGAGTGGAAACTTGGGAGAGAGCACAGGATGAGTTAATCTGGAATACAGCAGATACATCTAATACATTAGCTTTTAAAGAATAAGGTGGGGTCCATTCCTGGTGCAAAAGTGCATAAAGAGTACTCATAGTTGTTCCTGTCTTGCCTGTGTCACAATATGTACAGAATAAAAAAATTACCATGAATTATAATCAGAGTGTATGTATCTAGATACTTTATTATGATATTTTGTATTTTGTATGTACAGAAGCCTATAATGTACATGCTATTATTAACTCAATTTTCACATTAGGAACCTAAACCTTAAGCATTTTAAGAAATTCCATATGTCATATTGCTAGCAGGTGGTAGATTCATGATGCCAGGCCACAACCACCTGACTTCTAAATTCTAACTCAAACTAAACTTGAACTTCCTTAAAGAGCTGAAACTAGTTTAACAAATTTCTTTAGGTTTTCTCTTCGTTGCATACAAACATCTACCAAGAGCTGTTATTGTCCATTCAAAAACTCAGCTTTGGGATTCCAGAATCTGAGTTCCAATACTAACCTCATCTAAGGGCATACAAATTCAAGGTAGTACTAGCACAGGCCCTGCAGACTACATGTCTAGCTTACAGCACCGTTTGCCTCTCATAGAGAATACTGACGCAAAAGAGACCTGAATGTGGGACTTCAGCAGGATCTAGGATCCACTCTCCCAGAAGAGGAGAGCCTATTTGATAAGGTGTTGGAGTTTGGTTACTTGGGATAGTGAGTGCTTTGCCAGGATGAGTAGATTGCCTGGAGAGAAGAAGCATGTTCCTGTCTCCTTTGACCCAAGTGTGGACTTTCACAGCAGTCTTCCAGTTCACTGGTCTGGAGAACTTCTGTGTCATCCAGCTATAGTCCAGTGGCAACAGATTCCTCTAGTTATGATCATCATAAGCTCTTTATTATGAATTGAGTATTTCCATTGATGTTTTATCCATGAAGCCAAGATTCTGGGTATCTTTTACTTTAATTTTAAAAGTCAGAAACATTTTTGGGAGGAAAACCTTTCTTTATTTCTCAAATTAAAACTAAAAATAGGTTCTAAAGCATGACCCATAATAATCTTTTGTTTGTCTTTGGTGGTAACTGAATCCATTACTTTTCATATAATCATTTGTTTTATGGATGTATACTTCCCTCTATTAGACTAAAAGTTCCATTAACATAGTGAACATGGCTGTCTTCTATCATATTTCTGTTTGATTCAGTGCCGGGTATACACTGAGGACCTCAAACATTTTTATTTTTGAGTTTATAAATGGTGCTCTACATCTTGACACCTGAAAATGAAAGAATTATTTGGGTTGTACCTTCACTATGAATCTGTCTTCTCCTTCCTAAATATTGGGCATGTATTCAAGTTTTGGTTCTCTGTCCTGAAGATTCTCCTCTGTAGACAATTTTTCATTTGATCTGAAGTGCTTATTAAATTATAATCTGTGCTTCAGTATAACAGAAAGTTGTTTAGGTTAAGATCAGGCAGATACATAGACCAGTTGCTTTGGAAGAGGCTCTCCAGTCTTGAGATGCGGAGAGCTAAGCAATTCATGACAAGGATACCTGGCATGCAGATTCATGTCTTGATGGTGCTCCGTTTCACCTCCAGAAGAAATACATACTTTGGGAATGACACATAATTAACAATAATTATGCTAGTGAGAAAAATACAACTTTTTAAATATTAAGCTAATGATTATGTTCATAATTATCTTACTAGCTATGCCTTAATGATTAATTGGAGTGATTATTACAATATTAATGGGAAAATGGTTTTACAGGGAAAGATTAATTAGGAATAAACTTTAGAGAGGCTGGAGTATATAAGATAAAAAGAAGATGTGACACAATTGCATAGTGGAAAGCATTAACTACAGGGAAACGGATTGGACTGATGGATTGAGAAATATACGTCCAGGTGCTCTTCTCTCTCTGTAAGACATAAAAGTGGTTAAAGGAAAATGTTAGTGTTCTCATGAAGCCTACATTCTAATACAGGTTGCACTCTGTCCCACAAACATACATATTTGTTTTTTTCCTTACAAAACCTTGTGATGTGAACTTAGTTGAAAATAGAATCATTGCAGATAAACACACCACACAACAAACAGGTTTGCATGGTCATAAGGCAGAGATTAGAATCAGCTGATGCAACTACAGGCTGAAAGATTGTCCCCAACCCAGGAGATCCTAGGAAAGAGGCTTGGGACACATAGTCCCTCCCAACTTTCAGAAGAGGCCGTCCCAGCCTCAGAGTCGCACCTCTAGTATTCTGCACTACGAGACAAAACATTTCTGTTGTCTAAGCCATTAGGTTTTCAGACCTTTGGTAGAATAATCTCATTAAAGTAGTGAGCATTCTAGTAGAGGATACAGATTTCATAATAAAACAGAAGAAACGAACCAAACCATCTTCATCTCCCAGGGTTTCATCTTCTCAACTTCATCATGTTTTATGTGTAGTGAGGATTTTCCAGTATCATATATTCTAAGGAATTTTCATAAACTGATTATGCTTTTGGTTAGAGTTTCATAAAATACATCCCCATATTCAAATATGCAAATATTATTCAATACACTTTCTAACTATTTTAGAGCCCTATAGGCTACATTTTAACCTGACTAAAATTAATCAACTGATCAAACCTGGCCTGCTAATGCATATGTGCTTCTCAGGTTCTGCCCCACAGTTCTTGGTGCAGCTTGGCACCTGCACAGATGCATCTCAGATTGCAGGGTACAGAATACTCCTTCATTTATGGTGAGACCTGTGAATCCACATTTGTCTTCACTCTCTACCCCGCCCCTGCTATCCCAGCTTCTCTGCACAAAATCACTGCTGGCCAATTGGATTTGGACCTGCATCTGATTAATTTTTCTCATTCTCTGCCTCACTGTTCTTTCCCATCACCCCTGTTTCCTGGAGTCCCTCAAGTTGGACTCATAAATAAAGTGATGGAGCAGATAAGCCTTTGCCTCGTGCCACTTTCCTGGGAATCCACCCAATCTATCATGTTTGATTAGATTCTTACTTTTAGATTCGGCCAAGCTCTGCCCCACCTTGAAGCATTCAGTTATGTCCTTTCCTGCATGGAACATGCCTTTCCTCTTCACTCTACTCAGTTTTTCCTACTTATTTTTTAGGGCTCAACTTCAATGTCATATGATCTCATTCTCAAACCACTGACATTCAATATCTGTCCTAGGCATTTACTAATTTCCCTTCATAACACTCAACAATTTTTTGAATATTTATTTATTTTTTATTGGACAGTCAGATATGGGGAGAGGAGAGACAGAGAGGAAGATCTTCCATTGATTGATATACTCCCCAAGTGGCTGCCATGGCTAGAGCTGAGCTGATCTGAAGCCAGGAGCCTAGAGCTTATTCTGGGTCTCCCATGCAAGAGCCAGGTCCCAAGGTTTTGGGCCATCCTTGATTGCTTTCCCAGGCCACAGACAGGAAGCTGGATGGGACATGGTGCCACTGGGATATGAACTGGCACCCATATGGGATTCCCACATGTGTAAGGCAAAGACTTTAGCCACTAGGCAACTGCGTCAGGCCCCATTCAATAAATTTTAATCATCATGCATCTATGTGTGTGTGGGTAATGTGGGTTTCTACCTTAGCAGTTAAGCTTAATGGGACAGTGTCTTTTTTGTTACTTCTGTGTGTCCCACTGCATGCTTCAATGCCCAGTACCTTGTGTGTACTCAGTAAGTATGTATTAAGTGAAAACATGAATCTAAATTATATCCCCTTATTCTTTCATCTCTCCTCCTACTCTCCAGATTCTAGCACCATGTGATTGTGGGGAGACAGTGGAGATAGAAGAAGTATAATAGCATGGTTAATTTCTGTCCCTTCTCCTGAGTTAGTTTAAGACCTGGCTGGATGGTCAGTCATCAGTTTTAAGCATTATGATCAATGAAACATTCCTTTCCTGTCAGGGACATGAAAGCCACTTTCCTCAGCAGTGGGAATGTCAGACTTAGTTAAACCCCAGAGCTGAATGGTCTCAGACTTGGGTGTTGTACCATGAGATATCTATTGTACTTCTTGACTATTTGTGTTTTGACAGATGCCTAGTTTACATTGCACTAAGATGCATTCAGGTTGCAAACTACTCACATGTGAACAACACAGCGAGGCATGGGGCATGTCCAGTTGATCATGTCCTATATTTTCTTTTCATTTCCCCAGAAAATGTTATTCTGAATTTAGATGCACGTTTCTCAGAAAAACAAATTGAGAAAAAATCCAGTAGGAGCAATATCCTCTTCAAACAAAATGTATAAATAGATTGAATGTGGTATAGTTAACATCAAGTAGAAGTGGTTTTTTTCTTCATTTCTTTATATATGCATTAAATCATCTCTAATGACATTCATCCATTCATTCACTCATTCACTCACAAAGGCCAGGTATTGTGCTACTGGCTGGGAATATAATGACAAGCAACACTTTCATGATTAACAATCTCAGGAGCTTATGTTCTAGACACAAAATCACAAGATGAGAATAAAAGCAAGGTATTAGAAATAGCAACATTATTCCTTTCCAAAAGAAAAAAATGCAATTGCAAGTAAAGGATGCTGCAATAACTAATATGACCACGTAGAGGTCTTTATCAAGTTATGAATAATGGAGAGTACTAGAATTGAGTTCCTTTTCCTTTCTAATGAAACGTTCAAAAACTTATATGATTAATCAAAATCATACAAATGACAAATCTTGAGGTGAAAATGTGAACCCTTAGAAACAAGTCTCAAACATCAAAATACTGAAAAACTCTAGCTATACAGATTAAAATGCGCCTGCTCTAGGCTTCTGCCCTTCAGCAGAGGGGTTCTGGCGCAAGAAGATGGATGTGGCGCTCAGAAATTTGCAGCTTTTAGGGCACTGCAGCTGATTTCAATGATGGTGAAGAGCTTTTAAGACTCCTAGAAACATTTGTTTAAGGTACCTGTTGAGTAATATTTTGAACTTGAAAATAAATTCTGTACCTTTGCATACTTCTTTTCAGAATTTTAGAACATCCTGTCCTGAAATGATTCTGTCAGGAAGAGATAAGGAAACGTACAGTACCATTTCTATCTCATTTTATAATTTATAGATTAATTCAATTATTAGGGATTCATTAGATCATCAAGCTTATTGAGTGCCTGTGTGGCACCAGAATTTGTGGTAAGTTCTGCAAAGTCAGGAAGGAATTGTATTTGGCTCCTATTCATGTACTCATTCACCTCAAGATAGAGGAGATTGTCAGGAAGCAGGTGCAACGAGGGGCTCCTGAGACTGTGAAAAGTGAAAGCAATGAAAGAGGGAAGGGCCATTTTTTTTTCTTAAGAGGGGCAGGACAAGACATATATAAAGAAAGTAGTCTTAATACTTACTAATCATCATCATTATAATTATTATTATTATAGGAGCATATGTTGAAATGGAAATAGTGGTAGTAATGGTATTTTCATTGTCCCTGTATTAAAACCAAAATAACAGTCACCTTCAGATTGAAGTGGCGCTCTGGAAATTTTGTTGCTGAAATTTTTGTCTAGATATAAAATTTTGTTAAAAAAATATATTGTAGAATCAATTGATTTAAGTAAAGCACCATGTATTCATCAATATGGACCTAGAACACTGAATAGAGTTGAGGAATTTGAGTATTTGTTCATTGTCCATAAAGGTTCGTAGTGTCTGGGAACCTTTTCTTGGCATTCAAGTCCATGAGTCACCTCTTCACATTCTTCATTGTCAAATATACCATCAGTGTCCAAATTTCATATTTTACGCTGCAAAATCAATGAACCATTATTCATAATACCATGGCTCTCTGGAACTTGTTTGTGTTAGGACAATATCAATTCCTTTGTGTTTGCAATATCCTACCGCTATTTGCAAGCAATCATTAGTTATAACATTGCTTATGACTTTAAGTTAACTGTGGATACTAACATGATTACTTTGTTGATGATGACTGCTTATCAGTCTTATCCAAAGTATGTGGTAACATTGGAATGACAGTGTATTTTCTGGTCATGCTATAGCAACTTTTCAGCATTTCACACCCTGAGAGTGTGTACAGTTCTGCTATGCCTACTCTTAAGCTCCTAAGGCTATAATAGTTGCATTTCTGTAATATGCTTTTTCTCAATTTTCTCCCCCTCTCCCTGCCTCCTCTCTACTTTCCTTTCTTTTTCTCTCCACTCCTTTTTTACCTACCTGCTATTCTTGTTACAATGAAAATGAAATCACAAAAGGCAGCAAATCTCCCATCTTCTGGTTCACCCCCCCAAATGCTTGTAGTATCTGAGGCTGGGCCAAGCCGAAGCCGGAGGCCAGAAACTCAGTTCAAATCTTCGCATCTTGAGGGCCCTGCACGGTGGCGCAGTGGTAAAGGTCCTTGCCTTGCACGCCCGGGATCCCATATGGGCGTCGGTTCTATCCCGGTAGTCTCTGAAGAGCTTTCAGGAGACAGGTGCGGCAAGCTCCTGAGGCCTGCTTGCCTTCTCTATGACAACTACAGCGTAAGTTAGCATCCTCCACCCCCCAAACACACACACACACACACACACACACACACACCACAGGCAGGGAGTACACAAGACTCTCCTTCACCAATTCGAGCTTAAGGTTACCAGTAGGCTGCAGTTAGCCCAGAGCCCTGAACTTGCCCTGCAGCCAGTATGAGAGTCACCTTGAATATGTACATTAATACATCATGGTAGTTAAATCTTGCTATATCTTATGAAAGGAAAAACACATTGGCTAGAGGGAAACATCTATTCACCAGACCGTACTCTGGAAACTAGGGCCAAGTATTGGCAATGAACTCACAGAAGTTCCAGAGCAAATCTGAGCAAGGTCTGAAAAGTCCTAAGCCTACTGAAGCACAGTGTTTAAGAGTTTCTACCATATTGGTCACTCAATACCATGTCAATTAACATCATGATGTTGTAAATTTCCATGTTTCTTCCTGTTGTTGAAATTATGTAGTGGCTTTTCATTGGAGCAGATGATATTCTGCAAGCTCTACTTGCAGACCAAGGATGGTCTCCCAATGAAACTGTTGAAATTACCTGGACAGTATGATGCTGGACTTTCGGCATGGTCCATGCCTACAATGAAGGACTCATGACTGGTTATGAACTGTACTACTGTAACAATATGGAGGAATTCAATATGGGGGGAGGGCTTGGGGAGGGGTTGAGGGAATCCCAGAGTCTATGAAACTGTGTCATAAAATGAAACAGTTAAAAAAAAAGAGTTCAAGCCTGTTACTTGTCAATGTTATTATTGTTACTTCATATATTGAAAAAAAAGATCTGGTAGGCAAGAGGCAGAATTAACTGGTAAGGTTCATATACATAGGAAAATAATGAGCTCACATATAAGCTCCAATCACATTTGCTTTCCAGGAAACAGCTAAGTAAGTTAACCCAATGATGCCAATCCTGAAGAATAATTTGTAGGAAATGGAAAATTTTACTGTGTGATATAAGACAAAGCCAAGTAAAGATGAACTTTTAGGCACTGGCGTTTACCTCCGAATTTGAGATGCTTGCTTCCTGTATTGGATCGCCTGGAATATTCCTGGCTTTGACTTCAGCTCTGTAGGATGGGATTCTCTCTCTCTGTTTCCTCCTCTCCCTCTCTCTTTCTTCCTAACTTAAAAAATGAACTTTTAGATGTTCTCTATTTCAGATTATGTGGCACAATGTCCCCATTTAAAGCCAAAGATTCTAATACGCTTCAAAAATATTTTACATCTAAGCATCCCTTTATTCTATACCATTCCTGATGGTTTATTCTTTTCAGTTAGGGAATGAGCAGTTCAAAGACTTTTACTGATTTACCTAAGTCTTATCCAGTGGTGAGATTGGGTTGTTAACCCAATTTCTTTGACTCCAAATTATATATTCTATGACAATTAATTCATTTAATAGTCTGCCCATACTAAATAGTCTCTTACTCAGCATTCTTCAAATGTCACTGATCACCATCCTCATGGTTTCTTCTATTTTCAACTCACATCCTGTTCATAGTGAGTTACTATGGAGATATGACATATTGTTGGTCTCTTTGTGGGACAGTGACCTAGCATATTTAAAACTGTTCTGGGTTTCTTAGCAACTCAACTAACATCATTCATCTTTGCCCCCATGATCTATTCTTTTGTTGGAGTGGAAGAAACCTGGAACATGAGCTAGCTTCGGGTGATGATAGTGAAATCTTTAGAAAGGAGTCCAAATTAAATATTTCAATAGAGACTCCATCCCAGCATAGGTCTATTTTCTGTAAAGGCATGTGTGATTATCGACTATGAAATGAAAAGCTGAGATATTCAAAACCATTAAATTAAATTTCTCTCCCTTCTTTCACTATCCTAATCTTGAATGTGAATATTCTCTCCCCTCTAAGTGCAAGTTTTATCATATCTAATATAGGGATTAATAATGTACCAACTTCAATGTCTTATTTTTATCAGAGTGAAGTTTTTATGTAAAAATGCTCTATACATATTAAAAAAAAACTGTCAGGAGAAAAGGTGGTATGGAAGATGCAATCTGCCGTGAATGCAAATAGTCCCAAATGCAGTATTAGTGATAAAACTTGCCGGGCCCGGCACAATAGCATAGTGATTAAAGTCCTCGCCTTGCATGTGCCGGGATCCCATGTGGGCACTGGTTCTAATTCCGGTGGCTCTGCTTCCCATCCAGCTCCCTGCTTGTGGCCTGGGAAAGCAGTTGAGGACAGCCCAAAACCTTGGAAACTGGCACCCGTATGGGAGACTCAGAAGAGCTCCTGGCCCCTGGCTTCAGATTGGCTCAGTTCCAACCATTGCAGCCACTTGGGGAGTGAACCATAGGATGTAAGATCTTCCTTTCTGTCTCTCCTCCTCTCTATATATCCGCCTTTCTAATAAATAAATAAATAAATAAATAAATCTTTACCAAAAAACCTGTTCTGAGATATGCTGTCACTTTATTGAGCTTCTGAAAGTAATCTGACAAACTATTCTGCATCCCTTGGAAGTTTTATCTGCTTTCTGAAGAACTTTCATTTTATAAATCTGGAAAGATGATCTTTTAGGGGGATGAAGCTTAGTGCTGACTTGAGGAGGATAGTGGGTCTGAATCGAAGACTTTCTGAGTATCCCTCTCATTTATTACTTAATCCCAGGCCAACAAGGTGGTCTGTGAATTGATGGTGGGGAATCTGTGCATCCAGCACCTCTGTTACATATACAGTGGCGGTGCTGCTACGAAGACTCTGGAATTCTTGGAGGGCATAAGCATCATTAACTTCTTTAAACAGCATTTTACCAAAACAGCTAATACAAAATCTTGTTTTAGGAAGAACTTCATTTTATAAAATCTACTTAGAGTTGCTGATTTAAAACAATGGTGAATTCATGGGGAAAAATGCTGGAATGCATCTACTTGTCACAATATCTTCCTTACTATTTGTTTAAAAATGTTTTAACATTTCAAAGCTACATCAGTAATGTTAAGTGATTTTCAAAAATTCCTAGTGAGATAACCAAAATAATGTCACTCTTTCTATTTTACACGTTAGGAAATTCAGGCACTTAGAGCAATTCTTATTCCCAAAATGAATGAGCAGCTGTGTGAAGCATACATTGAGTGAGTCAGTGGGAGACTTTCTCTGGCTTCCATGTCATTGACTTAAGAAATATATTGAATGGATAGACATTACATGAACCAGGGATTTTACTTGGAGGTACATAAAATTAATGGCTAACTTTGCAACCTCACAGAATATCTACAGACATATATGAACAATAAACAGAATTCTATACACTACAATCAAGTTTCAAGAATTCATAAGAACTAATAATGGAAGGATCACAATTTTTTTGTTTCAATTAGAACAAGAGATCCCTTCAAGAGGAACAAATTATAGAAGTGCAGGGCTCGGTGAGCGGGCCCTTGTGTGCAGAGGAAGACTCATGGCTGAAACTGATACTTTGTTGTAAATTGAAAATTTCACTATATGAAATAAGCCAAAGCCAAGTAAAAACGAACTTTTAGGCTTGAGCGTTTGGCCTAGCATTTGAAATGCTTGCTCCATGTGTTAGAGTGCCTGGGTTACTTCTGGCTTCAGCTCCAGTAGAATGGATCTCTCTCTCTCTCTCTGTGTCTCACACACACACACACACACACACACACACACACACACACACGTGCACAGACACATGCACACACACATACACTTTCTCTCTTAAAAATGAACTATTAGATACTTGCATTTTAATATTATGTAGGACAGTGTCCCCTTTAAAGTCAATAACTCTAATAGTCACTAAATACTATGCAGCCAGTTACTCCCTTTGTACAGGAAACACTAGTGCCTTCAGCATGGGATAATCTCCAAACTGAGGGTTTGGAACAGATTAGCAAATTCAGAGCACTCCCAGAAAATCCCCGTAAGCTGTTTTGGGAAGTGTAATTCAGTACCAATAAGCATATGGGAGGGTTTGAGTAGAATGAGAAACATGATGGGTAGAGGACAGTGAAGGGGAAGTGGCAGTGTAGGGCTTCTGAGGACCTATAAGATTGCGGGGTGGGGTGGTGGGCAGGATACTGAAGAGGATGAAATGCAAGAGAGCCAGAGGCCTCTTTCAGGGAATGAGGTGAGAGAACTATAGAGAGACATAGGAATATCCACTGTTTTATCTTCAAAGCTTGGGAAAGTACTAAGCAGAGTGTCAGCACTCAACATAATTTTAGTATAATAGCATTGAAGGAAAAGGCAAGTGACAATCACAGCAGCTGATCTCATTTGTCTCAAATGTGCTAGCCAATCACCAACATTTCTTTTGAGATACCTTCACAGTAACATGTATTTATAGAACAGCTAGAATTAGCCACGACCTTAGAAACAGCCACTGTGATCAGAATACCGTGCAGTAAGGAAAGCACATTTTTCAGGGTAGAAAGGAAGTGTCCAATCCTGCAAACAGTGGTGACCCGGATGATATTTTGAGGATGAATAGCATTGTACTTGATGCAGAAATGGACATACTTTTTTTTTTACATTTTATTATTATCATTTTATGATATAGTTCTATAGGCTCCTGATATTTCCCTTATCCCAGCTCCAATTCCCTCCCCCCACCTAGTTCCTCTGTATCATTACTAAAGTACAGTTCTTCATACACAGTCGTATGTCCACCATTGCGGGCATGGACAATGGCAGAGAGTCCAGCATCCTATTGTCAGGATATAGTAAACACTTTCATTTAAGTCCATCTTTGTGACAGACCTACTTCTTTCAACACAAAATGTCTTCAAAATTGAAAAGAATCATTCTCTTTGAGAGAATCAGTCTGAAAACAAATGCATTCCTCATTCAAGCTTCCAACTAGATGAGGATGTCCTTGCCTCTAGACTGTCACAATCCCAAGGCAGACTGGATTGCAGCTCTTAAGACAGTCACTCGCTGTTTGCCCTATCTTGGTGGACTTGTGTGGAGAAGGACATATTAGAGAGTGAGTACCAGGAGATTAAGTAGTTAGATTCGAAAGAAGATGCAGGAGGCTGGTGAGGTGGGGAAGATTTGGTGTAGCTGGACAAGATATACCACAAGCCAAGCAGGTACGGGGATGAGAACAGGACACAGTTAAGGTCCTTGCTTATTGTGCTGAGGAAACATGGACCTTCTGCTACAAGCCACTGTGGCTGACAAGCACCATGACATTTACTTTTATGCATTGAAATTCCCTGAGATGCTAATGAAATATCATGTTTTTTGGCTCCACCAGAGATGTTCCATATTGAGGCTCTGAAAGCGGGTCCCTAGCATGAGTATGAAACACTTTCCCCAAATGACTGTTATCCACATGAAACTTTAAGAATCATGCTGTGATAGTTGAGAAATTATAATCAGAGAGGAGCCTTGTTTGATCTGTGTATTGGAAAGATTGCTCCAGGTGCTGTGTGGCTAGGGCATTGGTAGGATGAATGCTTGCAAGAACAAGAAGGTATGTGGAGAAACTGGACAAAGTATACCATAAATATCTGTTTATGACATACTTAAAGAAAATTTCTTCAGGCAGGAGCCCTATACATTCTTTAGATGAATCAAATGTCATAAATATGTGCATTCCTGTGTGCTTCAAAATGAGTTTCATCATTATGCTTCCATATCTTTACAAAACTCATTAACTTTTTTTTCAATACAGGGGATTCAATATAATCCTTGGTTCACGGGCAATTTACATGATTCAAATATCAGTCAGAAATACTTAAAAGCTTTGTTTGTGCCTGTTTTCTTCCAGTCAATGGATTTTTTCATATGACAATATTATTCATCATGTAACAAAATTGTTTTGAGCAAATCAGATCCATCCTTCATTATATTCAATTCAAATTTTAATGATTAATTGGTGCAAGATCCTAAGTATTAGAGCTGGGTGTAATTATCCACGCAATTGTATTGGTGTATGGATGGCAGATGCCTACCCCTGGTAGCACAGTGGTGGTAGTGTTAGTCATGAACAATCTGCAGACAACATGTATTAATTAATCCAACATATTTCACTAGCTGGGAATGTGCATTATAAATTGCTGCAACATGCCAGATCATTTGCCTTATTTTTTAAACAAATAATACTCATCCCATGGACATATCTGGCAATTGACAAGACTCATTAATGCTGAGGCTAGCTTATTCAAGGATGAATCTTTCAAGCAAGCTTGAGGAAAGTTATTTGGTTTGATTTAGGAGAGTTTAGGGTAAGGATACAGAAGATTCATTCATAATACCCAGAAGTTAAATGACACATTGGCACTGCACAATCGCTGAAAATCTCTGTTTCTTTCTCTGGGGTAATAAATACCTTTTTATTCTGTGAAAATTTGCTCCACTTTACCTCCATAAACAAATTCCTACTGTGTTAAGTTCCAGTCTAAATGTATTTCTTATGTATGATCTTAGAGTTTCACTTTCCAGAATAGAATGGATACCTCTGAATTCAGATCCTCAAAAGTGGTGTTCACATATACGATCTTAATTCATCCTTTCATGCAATTTGACCACAATTAGGTGAAATCTGCTTTAAGTGTGAAGGTTGTTTGTTTGTTATCATGAGGAGAAAGCAGAGAGCTAAGAATGTAAACTGAACTAAATAAATAATCGAACAGTTAAAACAAGGCCACAAGAGAACTATCCAAAATATCTCATCTATGCAGCCCGTCTATGACGAGGATATCACCTTTCTGAACAGACTTACACCACTCCTCATTTGCCTGATGTAATCCTGAACCACGTTCAGGGGAGTCAGAAGGAGCCCAGTGCCTTCAGTGCCGTGGATGGCAGGCATGAGCTCCCCTATGTTAAGATAAAGTAGAAACTGCAGCATTTTATGTGGTTTGGGTTTGGAGGGAAAAGAGAGAACTTAGTGTTTTGGGGAAATGAATAGTCTGAGGTGAGAAAAAATAAAGAGCCTTATGATGAAAATGAGAGTTAGAAAAAAGACCTTATGTTGTATATTGTATGTTGGAAGTTTATGTCATAACACAGGGTTCATGCCTACATATGCATGCACTCACACACACACACTCAGACATGTTCACTGGATTGATTTAAGGTTAGAGGGGAGAAATCCCTTTTGACCCTGCAATATTCAGCAATGTCAAAAACTAAATTAGAGTTCTCTCTCTCTCTCTCTCTCCCTCCCCCCCTCCCTCCCTCTCTCTCTCTCTTTAGGTCTTGCCTATTGATGTGTTGGAAAATCCTGATGAATTTTCATTCTCACTCCAACTGCTTTTCTAAATTTTTATCAGAAAGTCAGATATTACAAATAGAAGGAAAAATAGAGAGGAAGAGCTCCTGTCGGTTGATCCACTCCCCAAGCAGCCACAGACCGATCCGAAGCCAGGAGCCCGGAGCCTTTTCCGGATCTCCCACATGGGTGCAGGGTTCTGAGGCTTTGGGCCATCCTCAACTACTTTCGCAGGCCACAAGCAGGGTGTTAGTTGGAAAGCAGAGCCACCAGGGTTAGAACTGGCACCCATATGGGAACACAATGTGTACAAGGCGAGGACTTTAGCCACTAGGCTACCATGCTGGGTCCCTCACTCCAACTATTTTCTTGTATCTTCATGCTTGGGATGCCTTTCTGACTTTATACTGAATTCCAAACCCCAAGCAAACTTGGAGCTCTTTGTTTTGTTGCCAATGATAACATTCATGATTCTGCACTCTTGACTCCAAGACTTTGCTGGAAGGACCACTATTTTTCTTCCTCTGGCTCTTCCAACACTAGGTAGGCGAATCATTGCTTTGCTAGATTTTGTTCTGGACTTTTGTAATACTCGTTAACTCTTTTCATGAATGAGCCTGTTCAAATCACAGGAAGAAGAGTAACATATCCTTGGATTAGCCTGTACTGCCTGGAAATGCCTATAGGTAAAGCATTTATCAGACCTTGACTTTAACTGTCATCACTTAGCCTTTAGAGCATTAGTAGATCAGGCTCCAAAGCTCTGTCCATAAGCACTCTGGAGCTGCCTTTCCCCTGTCTCACAGATCTCCCAGTGTTTATGATAATGAAAACCCAGGTTGACAATGGCAGCCATGTAAGACCTGAAATTTCTCATGGTCTGCTACATGTGGCTACAATGCCTATGGAAGCATCTGCCTGCATATAGGAAGATCCAAATTCCATAGTCACCAAAACTCTGATGGAATGCTTATAGATGAGGAGACAGCTTTTCACTCAGTAAGTACCAAGGAATAAAATTCCTAGCTTAGAGGAAAGTCTTATGAGACACACAGCCTTGGCATTTATAATGATAATGTCAACCATCCAACAAAATCTCTTGGCCTTCATGAGTTCTGGTCCAGCACAGGAAATCTTTGTGTTGAGTATGAGATAAATTGTCTGATTCTTGTTCTTAAACAGATAGGCAGACACCCAGCCAGCCACACACATGCAAATGTGTGTGTACACGTGCACACACACACACACACCCAAACATTATATGATTTTTTTCTTAATGGACTGTCTAACAGAGACAACATTTATGTCTTGAGAGCTGTAATCTATTATATAATGTTTTTGGTGCATGATGCATGCCTCCCCTGTCTATGTTATGCTTTTGAATACAAAATTATTTGTTGAAGAGCCATAGTCTTTGATCGTTAGAAAGATGAGTTCCAGTAAAAAGGTAAATGCTACTAATTCCAGTAGAAAAGGTAAATGCATGGCAATGTTAAACAAACGACTGTATAGCAAATAAGTACTAAGAGTGGGAATCTCATGAAACATTGGAAGGGCAGTAGCTGAACTGTCTCTTGGGTTATTGACCTTGCTTTAAAGACTTGAGTCTTGATTCAGCTTCCTAAAAATGCAAACCACGGTAGTCAGTGGTGATACCTCACGTAGTTGAGTCTCTTCTACTCATGTGGTAGGCCTGGATTAAATTCAGAGGTACCAGGATCAACCTGGCTCACATCTGGATGCTTGGGCATCTGTACGGGAACTAGCCTGTACAAATGTCTCTCTCTCTCTCCAAGAATTAATTAAAAAAAAAGAGAGAGAGAGAGAGATGTAAGGAAAGCACAGAGGATTGGCACCTGAAACAGCAACAACAACAACAACAATAAAAAACAGGAGCCCAAATAATGAGCAAATTGAATTCAATTTTTTGGTTTTAACCAGCAAAAACACATGAAATTACTCCAATAACATTATAACAAACAATGTTGGGTAGAAATAGAAACCAGCTAAATCAATATTTTCAGGTGTGAGGTCAAGGCATGTGTGGGTTTTGAAAGAAATGTAGATGATTGTAGTGGTTACCAGCGCTAACACTAAGTTAATTCAGTAATCCCTGGGCACCTTTTTCTGCTATGTGTCAGCTATATTCTAGGCTAAGTGAGATCAGATGAGAGATGAAGGAAGCACACCCTTTGTCCCCAGCGAGCTTTTCCTCGAGTGAGAACTAAGGACAGGTTTACAGGCCATTACCAAATATTGTGGAAGTTTAGTGGCAGAAGTGTGTCTGGAAGGGATATCGGATTGAATCTTTGCACGAATAGGAAATCTACACAGAAGAGGAAAAAGGAAACTTTAGGCCAGGTTGGAAGGAGGCTACAGAAGAAGATGACCTGAGCAAAGGGATAGGTGGAGGAGAGATAGCTTGTATGGCTCCCCAAAGAGCGTGACCTGACTAGGATGTGGTTGTTAAACAGCAGAGTTGGGATTTGAAGACAGCCAAAGAATAAAAACAAACAAAAACAGAACAAACAAACAAACAAAAAACTGTCTAAAAAAAATAAAAGACAGGGAAAAACAAGGACAAAGAAGGGTTTGAATGTTATGCTAACAATGCTATCATCATGGTCAATCAGTGTTTTCATGCTGCGTACTGGGAGTTTTCTGTTTTAGAATCAATTGATATTGCCGCTTGGTCTTCCTGAGACCTAGTGAATCAGAATCTCTCAAAGGGGCCTAGGAAGCTGGATGGGGTTGCAATGCAATGCCCAGTGATTTTGGTAAACTTCTAATGTAGATTTAATTAAGCCTTATTAAAGGAATGGCCTGGCAGGGATAGGTGTTACAGTCCCCGACAAAAGAAAGGAGCTGAAGTCGAATCTCCGAACACATCCACTCTCGGAACTAGCGAATGTGATTTCCTTTTGGGGAAAATTTGAGGATTCAAAGTGGGTAAGTGTGAATCGAAAGTGTTCAGACTGCCTCCTGGACTCCACTCTTAGCTATTGGGTCCATTTCCTGTTGAACGTGACATATTAAGGAATTTGAGAGTAATATTTTTGGAAGGGAAGATGAAGACTTTCAGTATCTGGAAAACTGGATCTCTATTTTGCTTCCAGACATATGAGCCGGGGTAATTATTTTATCATTCTGAGACAGTAAGTCCCCTGAGTATAACATGGAGAAGATAAAAATAAAATAATACCTGCACAATGCTTATAACTTCTAAAATGTTATAGACATGTATATTGATTGCAAATGCTCCATTTTCAGTGAGTTCTTACAAAAAGTCAAATTAATGCTAGCTATTTTCCATTCAGGATTTATTGCAAATCTAGCACAAAATTAAATATTTCTCACAATCAGTAATTCAATTAAATTTACACTGTAACCATGGGATGTAGGATTCAAATGTAAAGGATAACTTTCTAAGGCCACAGCTAGAGAGTGTTAAGAGCTAAACCTAGATTTTTCTGATTGTCTTCTTGGAACTATAATCTGTGCATGGCTACCGAACTTTGGTTAGTCTTTAATAGAAGCTCCTTTCCCTTCCCTTCCCTTCCCTTCCCTTCCCTTCCCTTCCCTTCCCTTCCCTTCCCTTCCCTTCCCTTCCCTTCCCTTCCCTTCCCTTCCCTTCCCTTCCCTTCCCTTCCCTTCCCTTCCCTTTCCGCCCTGCCCCTTTTCTCTTCCTTTTCCTTTTCCTCTTCTCTCTTTCTTTTCCTATTTCTCTTTCTTCCTTCCTTCCATCCTTCCTCTCTTTGAACTTCAGTTTGAAGAAAAAATTTACTGTGTCATTATTAGAATTACTTTGTGAAGTTGTACACCCATTCTGGGCTATTGAATTCATTGTTGTGATAGGAAAAAAGAAGTTGGGTATGAGAGACTGCATATGTTGAAAACAAAAGAGAGCGTGACAAACTACAACATGAATTTTCACATGACAATGCGAAGTTTCAGATTACAGAATAAGCATTATTTAGTTCCATAGCAGCTAGCATAAAAGTTTGAGAAAATGAAGCTTTTTTTTCCACAAGTCTTAGAAATTTGAAACCATGCATAGGTCAAAGGACCCTCATCCTGCAAGGCTTGTCCCAAGTACTCCTTCCCTTGGATTAATCTGTCTCAGTACGTTTGTTGTGTGTTGTAACCTTTGGTGCATGCCTTCTTTCTCCTCTTTTTTATTTACATAAAGGAAATGAATTCCATGTATTTCATACATGCATTTTTAAAAACATATTTTATTATTTTGTGATACAATCACATAGGTTCTGGAATTACCCTTTTACCCTTCCCAAGTCTCCTCCCACCTCATTGATTTCCCCTGTATTATTACAATAGTATAGTCCTTCACAAAAAGTCCTAAATCCATCATTCTGCTATTTAAGTGTATCCTGACATTGTAGATATGGACAATGGCAGAGAGTACAGCATTCTATTGTTAAGATATATTGAATTGGGCCCGGCGCGGTGGCGCAAGTGGTTAAAGGTCCTCGCCTTGCACGCCCGGGATCCCATATGGGCGCCGGTTCTAATCCCGGCAGCCCCGCTTCCCTTCCAGCTCCCTGCTTGTGGCCTGGGAAAGCAGTCGAGGACAGCCCAAAGCTTTGGGAACCTGCACCCGCGTGGGAGACCCGGAAGAGGCTCCTGGCTTCGGATCGGCATAGTATCGGCCCGTTGCGCTCACTTGGGGAGTGAATCATCGGACGGAAGATCTTCCTCTCTGTCTCTCCTCTCTGTATATCCGCCTTTCCAATGAAAAAATAATAAAAATAAATCTTTAAAAAAAAAAATAAAAAAAAAAAAGATATATTGAATAGTTTCATTGGGAGCCCATCTTTGATTTGGAAGTAGAGGTGCATATTGCATTATATCCTCACATTTAGATATGACAGTCTCCATTACACAGTTATTATACATCTCCTAAATGAGAAGCCATAAAACAAAACCAACAACAGGAAGAAAAATAGAAAACTTGCCTACATTCACTTTAGAAAGTGTAATGATACTTTTCACCCTACCATTCCTCCCTCTTACCTTCTTTCCGTCTTCTTTTCCTATTTTCTTTTTAATTTTTACAATGACATACTTCCAATTCATTTTATAATCAAAAGATTAACCCTTCTCTAAATGAAGAATTTGGCAAGGGGTAAATGCAACAAACCACCATTTCTAGAGCACATGGCTGCCCCATTCCTCTTACAGCATCTACAGTCTTAATGTTCATCTTTGTGATATTTCAGCAGCTGAGGAGAAGTGGAGGAACAGAATATTTAGTAAAATACAATTCAGGTTACAGTTACTTCTAATTTTGTCATATAGGATATCTAAGACAATAACTTTATGAGTTAGCTCTTGGTTTAACCATTTTGCTAAGCACTTTACATTTTTTTATTCTGTTGTCATTTCATCTTATCCTTGCATTTTAATTCTGTTACTATCTCTATTGTAAAAATATGCGAGATGGGGGCTTAAGTAAATTTCCCGAATTGCTCTCCTAAGTGACAGAGAACAGTTTCAAGTGATTGTTTCTGAAACATGTTTGAAGAAAGCAAATCAATACTGCAATTCAATTTACTCAATTACTGTGCATTTTAATTTCTTCCTCTGTAAATATTTATTTTGTGGAGTTCTAATATTGTGTAATGTAGTGTACTATGTCTAACAGGAAATAGACTCCATTCTACCTCAATACATGTCATAAAATCATAATCATTTAGTTGCTTGCTCTGTCCTGATGGCTCCAAAATAAAGGCATCATTTTCTACGAACTCCAAACTAATTCCATTTGTTTGTTTCCAAATCTTTTTATTGCTGTTATGTATTTTTGACTTTTACTCATGTAGAATTGGTTATGTAATTTATTTTTATTTCATTGTTTCTTCAACTGCATATAGATACTTTTTAATGATTATCCTATAAAGCAAAACACAACTACTATGTTAGAATATGTATGACCATGGGAGGGCCTTAGAATACTTCAGTTTGTTTATTGTCTCCCAATTTTGTGTTATTGTTCTATTTAAATTTTGCATGTAGGAAAGTAGACATATGTGAAGATGCTTAGGAAGTCACTGGAATGCCTGCATCCTGTATGCAAGTGCCATGATTAGAGCTGCCAGTTCTGCTTGTGACTCAGCTTTCTGCCAATGCCAACACTGAACAGCAGAAACTAATGTCCCTGCTGTTGATTTGAGAGGACTGGATGGAATGATCAGATCCAGGCCTTGGGTCAACCAGCCTCAGCTGCTGCAGGCATCTGGTGACTGAATCAATGGATGAAAAATGTCTGTCTCTCTGTGTATCTCACGAGAGTGCAAATAATAAATAAGTAAGATTAAGTTATACATATATTATAATTCTTTGGTTTTACTCTTATTTTGCATAGTTAATTCTAATTTGACCTTTTTTAAACCATTTTTCTTTAATTTTTAGACACCTTTTTGTTAAGACTTTTTAACTTTATTTAACAGTCAAAGAGGAGGAAAGACTCTGATAGAAAGAGAAATAAAGACAGAGAAAGAGTAACTGAGAGAGAGAGAAAGAGAGAGAGAAATTTGTCATCCATTTGGTCATTATCCTAATGACTACAATGACCAGTACTATGCCAGGCAGAAGTCATGAGCCTGGAGTTCAATCCAGGTTTCATGGGGGTCAGGAGCCTAAGTATGAGGGCCATCTTTCACTGCTACCACAGGTGTGTCACCAAAAAGCTGGATTGGAAGTGGAGCAACTAGAACTCAAAACAACTCAAATGGGATGCGGGCATCACAGGGAGCTGTGGTCCAATCCACTGTGGTCCAGTACTGGCACAGCTCTTTAAAATCTTGAGGGAATGATATTTCATTACTCTCAGGAAAGTCAAAGTAGAAATCGATTGCTGAAGTTATAAAGGAAGACAATTTGAGAAAATGTTTATCATCCACTTGCTACAAATAAACATATATTGTAATGTATGTATATATTTGTGTGATGAATATGTGCATATGATGTTGTTATTAGAGAAAAGAACAACTATAGTAAAAGACTACAGCTCAGTCCTAGAGCTTTCTTGTCTCAAACACTAGACTGAAGCACAGAACTTCAGTTTCTCATGTAGTGGGTTTCCAATGGTGGTTGGCCTTCTGTAGAATGCTGTTTGTGTGGAAGTGGAGAGAGGTAAGTGTCAGTGAGCTTTTTATTCTTGGATTCCTTTCCCTCAGCTTACGTTTCTCAGCACTTCCTTAGGATCACCGCATCACATTAATTATGTATCGCTCGACATTTCCTTTTGAAAAAGAGTTCTTTTTTTTTGTTGTTGTTAAGGAAGAGATTGCTCGAATATTCTGAAGTCTCAGGCTCTCCCAAAATCAGAAAACTTGGTTAAATTTGCAACAAAAAGGCACTGAAGATATATAATAATAGACTAAAACCTGCAAAATGATTCTAAAGTTCATTTTTTTTCTAAATGAAGTAAGACAATGGTCAACCTTCATTAGAGAACGATTTAGATTCAAGTTTGGTTAACTGAGGGTCATCATCTACCGTAGTGATGTGTCTTGATTGTGGTATCTACTTTACCTGAAGGATCTGAGTGCTGAATTACACTAGTGGAACCTCATGAGCACCCACATTCACCATTGCTTGGAGCTTCCCTTCCCTTGATTGCCGTAACTTTGTTTTTTATGATACAACATATGAACTTACTGTAGAATCTTGACAACTTTGGCACCACAGTCTCTCTTAAAGCGTAGGGAAAATGTTGACACTTTCACCTGGTCTGCTCAGAAGGTTGGCAGGAGGATGACTAAGCACTTTTTATGCTTAACTACCAATGATGTCAAATCTTGGAGCCAATGTTTAGTGTGGTAGTTAATCGTACTTGAGTTTGATTTCTGACTCCAGGTGGCTCCTGACTATTTTCTTGTCAATGTAGACCCATGGTGGCAACAGCGATAGTTTATGCTCCATATGGAAAACTTAATTACATGTCCATCTCCTGCCTGTGGTCTTAACCCAGCCGGGGTCTGGGCTAAGATGCAGATAACATACGGAGAATAAATCAAAGGATGGAAACACTCTTTTTCTCTCTTTGTATATCTCCGTCTTGCCATTTTCTGTGTCTGTCCTCCCCTCACATAAATAAACAAAATTTATAAAATGATGTAAGTTGTTGGGAAAACTTTCATGTACTTTTTTTAAAATCAAATCTTTTTATTAGACTTTATTGGTATTTGCACTTGAGTTAAACAAAATAATAAGGAAGAGGATTGAATGTGAGACCTTGAAAAATTGTCCAAAATAGTCTGAGAGTCATAAAAGAATGAAAACATATCTTACACACAGGCCATTGTCTTTGCTTTGTGTGTTCTCACTCTCTCTTCCTAGAAACCAGAGCTGCCATGATAGCTCTGTAATTTTAGACTGTACAGGTATGTAGGCACACGTGTGTGCACTCACACATGCAAATACACAAGCGAGATTGGGATCTCTCTTCAACTGTACACTCACCTGACTGCACATTTTCCAATGTCAGCTTTAAGAGTCTGACTGCTTAGTGCGAATGTCTCAGGAATACATTACTATGTGGCATTTGACTTTTTAAGTCCATCAAGAAGGTCTACCATGATCATTGAAACTCCAGGTTAAAAAGTATCTTCGAAGATCTGTTAGCTTGCAGGAGGTGGAAGGATCCACCTTCAAACTCTGGAAAGAACTGAAAGTGTCTGTAAGTAAATGAAAGATACTGTTTCCTAGAACAAGTAAAAATTTCAGATGTGTCTGCATTAATAAAAAGAAATGTTTTCTATGAATCAGAATGGGGTGGAATATGTTTTCCTCCATGTTCTTACAGCGATAAACTTTAAAAAAATAAAAGAGGAGAGGCAAGAAAGACAAAACAATTAGACAGGGGAAACAATGAGGAAGAAATAAATGAAAGAAATGGTTCAGATACCACTGCATGAAACTTAAGAGGAAGAGTAGGGAAGGGACATTTACTAAGCACGACTGTGTGCTCAGATTGGATCTTTTCGTCAGCATTGGATAACATTCAATATTCATTGCAATCTCAACTCATTTTGGATTTGGAGAAAAACCAGGCTATTCACTTTATGTATGTGTCTTGAGAATGATTTTGATGAGAATTTATTTCCTTGTGTTGTTTTCAAAATACTATTTTTTGACATTCAAAATCTTTGCAAGTTCAGTTCAGGGAATTTTGATTGTGTGTGATAATTATAGCACAAACGTACAGGGAATGAATATTCTCTGGAAGAAATTAAAGAATTCTAAATAATATTATTTTCCCATATCAATAACTAACACATTTTTTTCCTGGGAAATATTTGCATTTTGGCTAGCAACTCCATTAAGAGATGCTGATCTGTTTTGATGGAGTGTGCTTTAATAATGGCCCAAAATACTCAGAAATAACCATTTTTACTAGGGTGACTATTCTTGAAAATGTTCATCTCAAATGGGTCCTTTTAAAGCTCTCTGTTAATTAATATCAATCCCTGCCCTTGCCTGCTTTTCTGTCTCCCCTTGATGATATTAGACCTGTTTTACTTTTTTATTTACTTTTTTCATAATTTTTTATTTTAAAATGTATAAAACAAAAATTGTGAGGCAGTACTACAATGAGTTCCTAAGTACTCCTGATTCTGTTTTCCCTATTCATATCTCATACTGTTGCATGAATCAGCAGTTCTGGCCATTCCGGCCAGTGATCATGATGAATGAGTAGCATGGACAAAACAGGTTGAGCAGCAAACAGCAGTTAATTGAGTAAAGGAAAGCTGCCACAGTGGGAGGAGTCCCTGAGCAGGGATGCTCTGCAGGGGATGTTGTCCAGGGCTTTGTGGTCTTTGGATTATGAGGAAGTTTATACAGGATTTTGTATAATCTTCACTGTTGGAGATTTAATATCTGGAATTGGAAATGTACAGCCATAACCACATCCTTTTTATTATTATTTATTTATTTTGTTGAGTTGCTGGGGAGTTTTGTTCTGGATGTATCTCTCTACGTCAGCTGTCAGTCTCTCTCTCTCTCTCTCAGCACTTCTAGTGTAAGTTACTTGGGCCTTTTATGTCCCAGTGTGCCTGGGTTTGCATTTTATCTGTATCAATCCAATCCTCCCTATGAAAGGTCTCTCTGACTGCCATTAGGGACCAGGGTGATGGCTACCTTAACTGTGCCATGCTGGCAAGAGGCAGTGAAGAGCGTCTGAGGAGAGAAATAGCCTTCACGGTGTTCTGTCTAAGGGTAGCTGTTTTCACGTGGAGCAGTGTGAAGAGCTATCTGTAATTAATGGTCCTTTTTCTGTAGACGTCCAAGGCCATGAAGACAAATGCAAAACCATGGGGGGTGAGCCCACCCAGGAGTTGTATCCTATTTATTCTCAAGTATAAACTGTAGCACTCTTAAATACACCATAGAAAATTAGATATGCTTGTTTTCTAAACTTTTAGATACAGGATATAACTTTAAAATTATTCCTTTTTACCTTCATCCATTTAACTTCCATAAAGCTTTTACAACATATTTCTCCTCATTTTAATCTTACAAATACATCTTTATGAGTTTTGGGGTCTTAACCTTAGATGCAGTATATCCTCATGCATATAGCTTTTTCTACAACCTTTTTTCTCATCTTCCACATTTAACTTTCACAACATACTTTTCTCTAGTTTTTATCTTTAAGCCTTTTTCATCACAAATATATTCTCTTACTTTTCTCCATTAAAGCTTTTTTTTTCACCTACTGATTCCTTTTATTCCTATCCTGAAATCATCTTCTAACACTTGTGAATTAAATGAAAAATGCCTTTTACAGCATTTTAACACATACTTAATTTAGAGTGCCTTTTACTTTTGAACCTATGAAGAAAATTTTATTTGGGAAAGCAGACCCAATCCTTGGGAAGGGTTTGTCCCAAAGGAATAATCTCAGCGTTATTAACCAGGGAGTCAGATCTCCAGTTGGAATCTCCTTAGACAGAGGTGGGAGCATCCATAATCATGTTAGAGGATGGCAACCAGAGGTAAAGGCTAAATAAATTCTAGCCATGGCACTAGTCAGCTCAACAGATTCCTTCTCCAACCAACCAGCTCCTATATCTCAGGAGAATCCAGTCTGAGTCCTTCCTATCCTCCCCGGTAGAATTGATTAGAATTGTCTGCTTACAGTCATGCTCTGGGTCCTCCATCTCCCCTGAGATAAATGTAATGGGATTAAGTAATGAGCATATCTTGAGCTGGGTTGCAGAGTCTTGCAGTTTCATAATAGAAGAGGATTCCATTTGAGGTTAGCAATCTTCTAGCATTATGGGGAATGTACATGATTAAATACTGTTCCGTGGTCAGTTGGTGGCTTTAGGGGCCAAGAGTGCAACAGTAGCCATGGTTAACCGCATAGTACAATTTCTGCCTAAAGATCAGCTCCTTCTGGTCTATTGCTGTGTCTCAATTTCTTTAAATTGTAAGAGATGGACTCTTTTAGGCCATTTGCTTAAAATTAAACTGTTTAAACATCACAATGATTTCACTTACATATGTCCTTCATCCTAATTACTACACTTACAACTAATTTTGGGGGGAGTTTATCAGCATTTATTGAGGACCTTTTAGGTGTCTGTGTCATGCTTGGTACTACTGCATAATTTGTCTAATTTAGTTACACCAAATGCCACCACTGATTTAATTGTATCAACACTATGCAGTGGTGGGTTTATATCCTGATTATACAAGAAGTTACTGGAATCTGGTATTTGTTTAAGACATGTAGGCAGAAAATGATTAATCTTGAATGCAGATATGCTATCTTGTGAACACAGCTTTTTTAATATCCACAGAGAAGCTAATATCTAACACTTGGCAAAGATTTTGCAATATTTTCAATTCTTGGTATAGTTAGTAGATAGTGTGTATGGAGTAGAAATTAGTTATAAACACTTTCCCTTTTGGGCTAGTAGAACATGGAATATGATCCATATATCTGATTATGACCTGGGAAAGCAAAGAAGTCCTTGGGCCCCTATGCTCACATGGGAGACCTAGAGGAAGCACTGGATCCTGGCTCCTGGCTTCTGATTGGTTTGGCTCTGGACACTGCAGCCATTTGGAGAGTATACCAATAGATGGAAGATCTCTCTCCTTCTTCTCTTTTTCTTTCTCTGCTCTTTCTAAATCTAGCTTTACAATAAAAATAAATAAATCTTCAACATAAAAAAAGATAGCCTACAGAATGGTAGAACATATTTGCAAATAATATATAACATAATGGGTAATTTCCAAGTGTATAGGGAAATCGTAAGTATCAGCAGGCCAAGGAGATTGAAAAAAAAATAGGTAAAGGATTCAAATAGACACTTTGTTTGACATTTATTACTTAGTTTCTATTGACCATCGTCATTTGTTTTCTCACATTTCAACTCAGCCATGAATCATGAATACAAACCATGTTCTATAACTTGGATTAAGTAATCAGTTGCAGGGCTGAGTTCTTTATTTCTAGATGAGGACAAATATTTGATGGATCAGATTATAGCAAGTAAATTCACAGGACACTTCCAACATAAGCTGAGCAAGCCAAAGGCTCACAATAAGGGCTTGGTTTCCTATTTCTCCATCCTTTTAGATTTTCTGTTACAACTGTTCCTGATAGATTCTGTGGACCCATGACAGCTTTATCTCCAACAATTTTCACTTTTATTTTTAACATAGAGTGGTACACTGATGTGTTTTCCCATGAGAAGTGTCCTTTTTAATTGTATACTGAATGGTGAGTGTAGAATTATTATTAATAATGAGTAACCCGTGCAGTTTACAAGGCAAGGTACATTTGCTGGGAGGGGAACGATGGTAATATCTTATTCAGTGACCAGACTAACAATTTATATGATTTCATCTGACCATCTACAAGTGGAAAACATTTTCCCTGTGGCATCACATCATGCTCCATCTTTACATTCAGTGAGGTTGAACATGTTATTTTGGAAACCAAGATAATATCTTGGTGATATTTTATTGGCTTGTGCTGAGTCATGTTCCAAGCAGTGTTAATAGATCAGACGACAGATAGCTGGATGCTATACAACACCAAAAGACAAATTTTACTAATCCCATACATGGAAGGAAGTGAAGTTGCTGCCTCATGAATTGTTAATCCTGGGACATGCATATTGAAATTTTGTCCTTTTTTTTGCTATGATTGAAAAAGTAATGTGTTGCTGGCCTTTATCAAGGGTTTTAACTCAATGTGAATTCAGACATGTAAACCAATAGTCTTGAAAGGTGTTGTTGGTGGAGTGTGTGGAGTGTGTACCCCCTTTAAGCGGAAGGCACAAGGGAGATTTTGGACATTTCAGTGAGAACAAAAGTCTGATTTTACTAACCTGTGTTTGTTGATAGCAACTGGTTTCATGTGTATAGTTTTTGAAACACTGTTGAGCACACAGATATCTTTGTGGGCTGGATATCACTTTAAAATCTCAGTCTTAGATACACAGAAGGCATAGTGTATCTGTTGGTTCTCTGTTGACACTGAAGGGAAATTATTCCTTTTTTCCCTTTCCTGTAAAATGTGGGTGAAAATTATAAAATTTTGTCGTGAAGATTAAATAGGATGATGCAGGTAAAGTTTTTATCATTAACCATAAAATATGCATGTATGTATTTCTTTTTTGTCCTCTTTAGTAATTATTCCTTGGTAGTTTCTATGTCTAATTTCTATTACTTAGATCAAGGATCAGCAAATGCTTTGTACAAAGAGCAGGGTAATAAAACTTTTAGGCTTCAGGGCCAGATAGTTTTATCACATCAGCTTAGTCCTTGTAAGGCAAAAAACAGCCTTACATAACATGTATGTAAATGGGGACAGCTCTATTTCCATAACATTTTGTTCCTGAGATCAAGGAATAGACTTGGTTTGACTCCAGGGCCAATATTTGCCAACGTTTATTTTGCTCCTCAATTCTCGTGGGAAGGATAAATGCCCGTCTCACCCATAACTCACTGTGGCACAGTAGACCACCTTAGACCTCTTGTTATTGTCTACTGTCGTTTCCTTTTCATATTCTCCATTGCTATAACTTGAAAAATGTGTGTGAAAAGGTTGGTCTGATGTCTGCTTGCCTTATAAGACATGCAATATTTTGAGATCAAGGACTGATACTGCATATTTAGCAACTGTAGATAAATCTAAATGAGGTTTGCTTTAGGAAGTTACTAATACTTAGCCATCATTAAACCATGAGTATCTCAGTGTTCTTTGTCTAATAACTACAGTAATTCTGATTATAATATTTATTGATACCTAGTTTTCTACTTGTATGCTTTTATAACCATTCATTATTTATGTTGTTAGTACTCTTTATGTTCATTACAGTAGGTCTTTTATAAGAAAGGGATTTTGTGTTCAATGGAATTTTTTTAAGATTTATTTATTTATTGGAAAATCAGTTATACATCGAGGAGGAGAGACAGAGAGGAAGATCTTTCATCCAATGATTCACTCCCCAAGTGAGCGCAATGGCTGATGCTATGCCAATCCGAAGCCAGGAGCCAGGAACTTCTGTATCCCACATGGGTGCAGGGTCCCAAAGCTTTGGGCCATCCTCGACTGCCTTCCCAGGCCACAAGGAGGGAGCTGGATGGGAAGTGGAGCTGCCGGGATTAGAACCGGTGCCCATATGGGATCCCGGGGCGTTCAAGGTGAGGACTTTAGCCACTAGGCCACGCAGCCGGGCCCGGCCCTTTCAATGGAATTTTAATCAGAAGCCAAATCAAGCAAGTATTTATATCCTGGTTTTGGGTTTGTTTTTTTTTTTTTCTGTTTTTATCCCTGCTGGAGGAAAGAAGAAGCATCAGTATTAATTAAGTGCTTACAGTTTACCAACTTCTTTGTAAACAATATCTGTGTGCGTCTCTGTGTCAATCACTTACATTCATCCTCTAATACATCCATTTACTCAGACATTAACTAGTGTCCTTTTGAGGTGGGAGGGGGAGCCCGTGCTGTGACATAGTAGGCTAAGCTTCCATCTGTGGTTCCAGCATTCCAGGTGGGTGCTGGTTCAAGTCCCAGCTGTTCCACTTCCAGTTCCACAGACTGCATATAGTTCAGGAAAGCAGCAGAACATGGCTCAAGTCCTTTGCCCCTGCACCCACATGGGTGACCCAGAAATTCCTAGTTCCTGTCTCAGAATCAGCTCAGCTCCCGCCATTGTGACCATTTGGGGAGTGAACAAGGGGATGCAAGATATTGTTGTCTCTGCTTTCTGTGTAACTCTGCCTTTCCAACAAAAATAAGCAAATAAATAAATCTTTAAAAGCAACAACAACAAAGTAGTGCATAGTAAATGAAAAGAGAAAACAAAATTTCTGTCCCTGTGGTACATCCATGCAAATTGGGTAGGGAGATTATACATGATTTTATATAATGAATTATGTACTGATAAAAAGTGACACAAGCATTATAGAAGAAACTTCAAGGGCAAGTGGTGCTGTTTGCGTCTGTCTATATCTGCTTTTAAGTAGGCATGCTTATCCACATGAAAACTCAGTCTCTTTTTATTAGGGAATAGAGATGCCTACTGTGATTTCTTAGTGAAACACTTAAATACACCCTGACATTATGACACTAGATTTTCTATGTCTATACCTACATTCCATTATGTATTTAAATAGCAGATTGTGTAGCTTGTAGCTGTTATTCAAGGACTATTCAAGTGTAATATGGGGGTAAATCGTGGGAGGGGAAAATCATGGGTGGGGGAAGAAATATGGAGGAAGAAAGGAAAGAGCAAAGGGGGAATTCCTAAACATAGAAAATGTATCATGGAAAACAACAAAAATAATATTTTGAAAAAGGAAAGAAAACAAATTTTGGGGCTACAATATAGCAAGCTAATGTATGTGTTCTGTTGTATGAATATCAAATCAGTATCCTTAGCATTTCATTTCATTTTAATCAACATTTAAATATCTTTGATTAACGATTATGTATACAGTGTGACATTTCTCTAAATTTGTACAATGGTTAAAAAGAAAAAAGAATCTCAGTCTCACACAGAGACCAGGACAGCCAAGTTTCAGACTTAATCTGCCTGCCTTATTTCAACTTTCTTTCTTTGTCACCGATTGAAGCAGTTGAGCATTTAAGGAAAAGGACTGATTTCTTGTTCATCCCTCTATGATTATTATTTTGCTTTTAAGCTTGCTTTTAGTATTTATCCTTGAAGAACCCTCCATGTGGGAGGAATGCAAATGCAGTAAATGAGATTTTAATAACAAAGAGTGTTGCTTCCTGAGTCAGCAGAAGAGATTGCCAGTAGAAGTAGGGTTGACTGGACTACTGAAGCATGCATTCAGCTGCTGTCTTCCACAAGTTCAAGATTTTTATCAGCTCAAAGGATGGTACCCATCAGGTTTAACATATAAAGTGTGTAACTTATTGACGCCCATATCTTTAATAGCATGGCAACAAAGGGGAATTTCTATGCACTAGAGCTGGGAAGAGAAACAAAGTATAAGAGATTAAAAATGAGTTCACTATTTTGTCAACAGGTAAAATATTCACAAGAAGTAGTTTCATGAGGTTTAGCTTACAGTAACGTGTAGAAAGTCATAAATTTCCATCAGCTTCAAAGTGACTCAGCACCAGTAGGATGGTATGCCTGCTGCTTGCTCCTATGCCATTGGGCCTGTGGGACCCTCCCAGCTGGGAAGAGAGACTTTTGCCTTGTTGAACTAAGCTACATGTTTTATGAAATAGGAGTAGATCATATGTGCAAAACCTTATCAATCAATTAAATAATTTTTGAAGATTTTATTTCTACATGAGTAAATATAAATCACTTTAAACATTGCATTTATTTTGTCTGTAAGAAGGATACATGTTTATCATGGCTCCAGAGAGTGGAAATGAGAGAATTAAAAAAATTCACTAGATGTGATTTTAACACAATAGAACCATTTGAATGTCAGAGCTGTTTGCCAGGGCAATGAATTGCACAGTAGTATGGCTCAGGGTCTTATTTTCCCCTGGAACCTGTATGCTATCTAAACATACATTATTATTATTTCTTTTTTTTTTCAGATGAAAAAAGTTATGCTGGTAAGCCAGTTTTTAGAAGTACACACAAATGTATAGAGGCAAATATGACTTGACAGCAGAACAGCTCAAAATAGGACCTCTGAAAAATTGCTTGCTCCTTAAAAGAAATGGAAACACTGGCCACATTGGCAGAATGAACTCAATCAGAAATGTAGAATTTATAAAGGTTCATTTTTTAATTGGTAAGACAGATTGACAGAGAGATAAGAGACATGGGGAAAGATCTTGGTCTGCTGGTTTACTCCTCAAGTAGCAACAAGAGCTGGAGCTGAGCCACTCCAAAGCCAGGAACCAGGAGCTTCTTCCAGATCTTCCATATGCGAACAGGGTCCCAAGGCTTTGGGCTGTCTTCGACTGCTTTCCTAGGCCACAGGCAGGGAATTGGGTGGAAATTAAAGCAGCCAGAATATGACCCAGTTCCCGTATGAGATCCCGGTGGTTGCAAGGCAAAGATTTAGCTTCTAGACTACCACACTGGGCCCAAGAACCTAGAAATTAATTAAAGGCTTAAAGCAATCAAAATAACTTGAGGAAAAAAATAATCATCATCATCCTGTTATCAACAAGGCTACTTTATAAACAAGAGATTTGTCACACAGTCTGACATTATGTAGGTTAAGACCCCGGTGATGGGGCTATTGCGAACAGAGTCCTAAATGGTTCCAGGTGTCACATGCAAAGAGCCAAGATACTCCTGTTTGAGGCTTCTCTCTTTTAGTGATTCAATTATGGGATTTCCACACAGCAAACTGATCAAATCAAATCACTTCTCCCATCCCCACCTCTGAACATCTGCAGCGGGTTAAACTTCCACTCTGGTACTACCATTAACCCAAGACTTTGGTGCCCATACCCCTTTATGTTCATAATAATCAAATCTATAGGGGCAGAAAACACACTTGTGTATAAGGGCTGTGAAGAGGAGGAGGGTATGGACAATGATTTTGGCACATGATTTCTTCTTGCAGTGATGAAAATATTCTATAATTACATAGTGCTGGTGGTGGTAAAACTCTGAATATCCTAAAATCACTGAATTACATACTGTAAAAGGTTCAATTTCATGGTGTTAATTGAATCTCATCAGTGAAAATAACCTGTAGGGAGGATCATTTTATAAAATGTGTGACTGGTAATTACCAAAACTGTCAAAGATCATCAAGAACAAGAAAATTCTGATCAATACAAGGATGAATGAGCCTAGGTATACACAATGACTAAAGCTAAGTATTGATCTGGATACTGTCAATGTGCTGAAGCAATGGGAAAAACTGAGGGAATCTGAATAAAGCATAGACTGTGTAATTATTTGTGAGTGTTAGTTCATTAATCATAACAAATATATCATCATTTAGGGAGAGAGACAGTAGGAGATAAAACAACCGGACATCGTTGTGTGCCTGATACTGCATGCATTCCAGTCCTACTTAACCAGAAAAGGAACTAGAAAGGAAACGTGATGTGTACAAAGAGGAAAGTGTGATGTGTAGAAAGATGTGCATTTTAATCTCAAACCTGTTAGTACCTTGGAGAACATCTAGCTTCTATATTTTCTGAGCTACTGTCTTCTTTTTTTTTTTTTGAAATTAATTGACATAGTATCAAGTAATCAACATGTTAAAAAAAATGCAAGTTCTTTACCACACCCTGTGACTCCTTCATTGACATTTCAATTTTAGTTTATACACAACCGGGTTCTTCTTAAACAGTGGAAATACTATGTCAAGGAAAGTACTCCACAGAATACATGAAATATGACATTCTGAGTGTTGCCACTTTAGACCATAGTAACTTCGAAGTGATTTTATGCTCTAAATTTTCTTTAAAAATATTTAGTTAAATTTATTGTTTTGGAAAGAATGTTTGAGGTTTCTCCATTTTTCATGATGCATATAAGGATAAAGAGAATGGCCACATCTGGCAGAAAGTAAAATGGAGTGTGGGGTCAGTGAATATGTTTGACTTCAAAATTCATAAACCTGAAATATTGACAAAACTCAAGTTAAGAATTGGATATGAAATCCTGAATGTTTCATTGTTTTCATGGATCACTTAGGTGCCAAGTTGTTAACCAAAATTTGGAACTATATTTTGATTTCTGGTTTTTAGGTTTCATTCCAACAGTGCACATGTCTCCGTTCATCCTCCTTATGCCAGTCAGCTGTTGCCTTATTTATAGCACTGCCTTCACCTCAGTGTCTTTTTCCAAGTCCTGCTCATCTTGTGCCTGCACACTGTCCACCTGTTTTCATACTGGGAATTATGGTGACTGAAGTATACATCTTAAATTTAATGTCTCTCACTGTTTATGTACTGTGGGGGATGTCACTTTCAGGATATGCTGGCTGAGCTTTTCAGATTCAGGTTGGGTGTGATGGAAACTTCCCCTGCCCCCCCTGGTCTGTTTCCAGACACGCACAGAACACATTGTCAGCAGCTCACAGCTCTTAATTACTTGTGTCCCACTGGCATTTGTTATTGTTCTGGTAAATCATTCTCACCTGCTCGGCATCCAGGCCGGTACATTTGTGTGGAGAAGAGGCCCAGAGTATTTCTCACCATTGTGTGGCAGTAATTATCTGTAGCACACTCTAATGACTTTGGACCCTGCTGTTTTTGTGCAGTAATTAACAGGTGGCAAGCTTTGCTTGCAACATTTTCCCCAACAGTTCCTGCAGAAACACTGGCATCTGGAAAAATAGATTAAATATTGAAACAATGGTTTTGAGATGGCCTCTTCCCTGATTCTGCCATTAGCTTGTGTTTGGCAGGTTTCAATGGGTTAGGTGAATGATACAATTTAGTAGTGGCACTTGGAGTATGTCTTTTCCAGGCAGTCTAGTTGCATCCAAATATCTATTTTCCAACATGAAATCTACACAAGTATTAGCTTCTGTTACTATGATATTGTTGGAGCAACCTGAGATGGCTTTCAAAATGGATTTCTTCACATGCCATTCATCGCCCTTCACTCTCTAATTATGTTCTTTCATAATTATTTCCACCGTGGTAATATCTCCAGACAATCTGGACTATTCACCACTCTTTAGATGTGTCCAACACACTAATACATTTCAACAGTTACATATTTTGTTTCAACTGCTTGTTTCTTATTGCTTGAAATAGCTCATCCGTTCTTTCCAGTCCTAAGCTCTTAAACCTATTTTGAGATGAACATGACCTCTTGTTTTTGATGGTCTCATCCATGTCCTAAAACTTTAGGGACTTTCTCAGTCTTCACTGGCACATTGCCCGCTGATTGCATATTTTCCATGGAGACCGAAGAGCAGTTGCATTCTGCTCTCTTCAGACCACTCCAGGAAATGGCACATCGTGCCACAAATTCTGGTCTCTGTCTTGCAACAGCTTCAAGGTCAGGAGTTTCGGCAGAGTCAGATGCTTGATGACATATTTTAACTGAATGAAGGAATAAGAGAAGACTCCAACGGAAGAACCGAGGCACATGGTGTGTGTAAGGAGACACACCGGAGAAATCCTCAGTTAGTGCCTCCTCAAGGGGCCGTAACCAAGGGGCAAGTGAGGCAAGATGTCGTTTTATATTTCCTTCTTGTTCTTGCCTGCCTCACTTTGCTTCGTTCTTGCTTCCCTGGAATTATAATTTCTAGTGAATCTCCTTTCTTTTTAAAATCTTATTTCAATATTTAACGTATATCTCGAAAATTGCACTTGCTTTAGAGGCTCCAGGTAATGTTTTAATACCTATACACACTGTCTAATATTCAAAGCTAAATACACATGTCTACTTCCACTAAATTTATCATTGCCTTGTAGTGAAAATATTCAAAACTATTTGTTCTAGCTTTTTAAAGGAGACCTACAGTGCATTATTTTGATCTATGTCAACTTTACTGTGCTGAAACATTGAAACTTCTTTGTCCTAACCAACTGTAACTTACTAGCCATTAATCAAAATCTCTCCATCATTTTCTCTCCTAGCCTCTGATGGCTGTTATTAACTCTTTCATTGGAACAATGTCTTTAGATTTCACACATGATGATTTGACATTTTTCTTTCTTGTCTTGGTTTATGCCACATAATGACTACCTGTTTCATCTATTTTGTTGGAAATGACAAAATTTTTCCTTTTAATGGCTCAGGTGTATTTATTTATTTATTTTTATTTTAAAGGCAAATATTTACAGAGAGAGAAAGAAAGACAGAGAAAGGTCTTGTATCTGTTGGTTCACTCTCCAGTGGCTGCAGTGGTCAGACCTGAGCTGATCTGAAGCCAGGAGTCAGGAGCTTCTTCTAGGCCTCCCGTGTGGAGCTAGGGATCCAAGACATCAGGGCATCAGTGCTACCTTCCCAGGCCATAAGCAGAGAGGTTTGGAAGTGAAGCAACCAAGACAGGGGCTGATGCCCAACAGGGTTACTAGAGGTTGTCTGCTGCGTCACAGAGCCAACCCCAGAGGATTAGCTCATTGTGTGTGTGTATCACATTTTGTTTATTAACCAAAAGATATTTAATTTGTCTGCCTTTATTGTATTTTATCAACAGTGCAGTATTAAACATGGGAGTGGCAGGTGTCTCTTCATAACACTTATTTACCCTACTTTGGAGTAATAATCATGAAGGTACTAGATCTTGTGTTTCTACTTGTTTTGAGAAACATCTAGTGTTTTCTGCAATGATTGTTTAAGGCTTCCTTGTTTTCCACATCCTGATCATGGTTGTTGCATTGTGTCTTTTTTGACAGAAACCTAGGGAGACGTAATATCTCATTGTAGTTTTGATTTTCATTTTCCTGTGATGCGGGACAGTTTATTTTGTACTGTTGACCATTTGTATGTCTTTGCTTGAAGAATGCCTGTTTTCATCTAGAGCTATTCTTGTTCTCTTTTATGGATTTTGGTATACAGTTAGCTGAGTTTGTTATATAATATGGTGACTAATCGTAGAGCCATGGGTTGCTAATATTTTCTCTCCTCCCCTCAGAAATAAAACAACCCACTGAAACATAGGGAGTATAAGGCAATTCCTGAAAGACCTCAGAGTGAACATGCGAAGCCAGAGATTTTTATAACAGCAGTATGCTTTCAGCCCAAGGGTTTCCACTCAACCATTCATTATCTACGTAACATGAAACAAATCTACAAATCTGTATAGCTTGGAATTCTCATCCAAAATGAGAAAAAAAAAAGTGGCTGTCTTAAGATGCTTATGATGATTTAAGTGAAATAACCCAATGAGAACAATTGGTTTGTTGATTAACCTACAATTGACCGCCAAATATTAGGCATTTTAATTATAATTATTTTCTTTTTTACTATAATTGAATAGTGTTTAACCAAGAAAATGGTTGTTACTGATTTAAAATGACAAGAAAGGCTGCTCATATTACCAGCCCCACTATATTGAAACAGGTGGTGAGATCTCAATGACATACCCAAATTTAGGGCAGAGCCAGTATTTTGTGCTCTATAAATGCATCCTGTTTCATTGCTTTTGATGTTTGCACTATACAACATTAAAGAAAATACATCCATGCCTCTGAGCTTCTTGACCTTCAAGCATTAACTGTAATAAGGGGTTGACTTTTGATTGAATCTGTTTCTCTTCAAACTTTTCTAAGACTGTTGTAAAAATTCATTTCTATAGATACTTGCAAATGTTAGAGTAGTGTATTCATGATGTCTAGAGTTTCTTTCCTATGAGCATGGGTCAAGTACATTGTACACAGCAACTGTGCACTTAATTGATCCAATTTAATACAGAATTATAAAGATTATTGCAACTATTTCACTCTTCCTGTCAGGGATCTGAACCTCTATTTGTATTTGTCAACAGAAAATCCAGTATTTGTTCATTGAGTGTCCTCCAAAGTCAGAAATTTTCAGTTACCAGTGCCCCAAAGTCCAGGTCTGTTCCAAACATGAATAATACCAGAAGCTCTTATGTGTACATGAGCTCTGTAATTTTGGATGCAGTCACCTCAGGTTTATACCACCTTGGTTTCTGCTGCATTGGTACCGTTATCTCTATGTCTCTGCTTCCCACAGTGGCCTGCCATCAATTCACACGCCCAGATACTGCTCCCAGGACATAATGATGAGCCAGCACCCAGAAGAGGTTACAGCACACTCTACATGATGTGAAACTATGTGTGGGAGATGAATGACTGAGATCTGTGGTGTCCCAACTCCTCAGGGAAAACCATGAAGTGTTTCCTTACTGTTTTGTCATTAAAAGATTCTCGTTTAGTAACAACAAAATTTTCACAAAATTGACTCAAGGGAAGGGAAGTACAATCTCGGTCTCCCTGTCTCCAGGATATTTTTAATCCTGAGCCTTATACTGACTTTTTAAAGATGGTCGTTAAAATACTAAACTGGTATTAGAGAGGCACAGGTTTTATCAAATGCAAGTAATTCCTATGTATACTACCCCCAGGACCCAGGACCCCAGAGAATGATTTAATCTTATGTTTGTCTAAAAAAATGCAATAGCCAAATATCCTAGCTCATTTTTCTCCCATTCTAGAAAGCAGTTCTCAGCTTCCTTTCCTTAATGCTCTTTGAATACTGAGGCATTAGCATCCTTGCCCCCATCAGGCTTGGGGCTGAGCGACCCTTGTGGGTGGTTCCTTTTACCCTCACTCTGTATGATGAGTGTGCAGAGACATTGCCTGCTTTTTGAACACTCTGCTGGATACAGATAGAAGTGACTTCTAACCCAGATGGAGCAGACTCTGTGTCTCTGGCTCGGCTATAGTGCTCATACTTGTCATGGAATCTAGCACGGTCACTTCTTCGTTGCTCATCAAGGTAAAACACTAAAACTCAAAGGACATTTCTTTTCCATTCATTTTTCACTTTCTATTTTTCTGCGTATAAGTGGCGACACTTACACACACACATACACCCCACACACTTAAACTCACAACTTGTCTGGAATTGGATGTCACTGTTTGGTTTAATCCTGATCTGCTCTGTGCTCATCATTGGCAAAATTCCATCCTTTTCTGAGATCTAAGACATATTAATCCAGGAATCAGCCACAGCCATTGGATCAGTTCCACTAGTCACTCCCTTCTGGATAGTCAGGGAACTAGAAATGCTGATGACCCTCATTTAATCAGTACATATTGCACGTGTATATTTCAGCATCGTACCAAGTGCCATGGTGTAGAATTGCTTGTTAATAAACATTTAGAATTGGGAAGATGAGAATACTAACAGCTCTGATTGCTCGTTGCATCTAGGATACATACATTGAAATATTACAGTGTGCCCTACAAAAATGTAGACTTAAAGTTAGTGGAGGGCCTGGGGCAATGGCTCATTTGCTAATTTCCTGCCTTGAACATGACAGTATTCCTTATGGATACCAGTTCATGTCTCCAGGCTGTTTCATTCCCCTTCCATGTCCCTGCTTATGGCCTGGGAAGGTAGTAGAAGATGGCCAAAGCCATGGGACTCTGCACCTGTGTGGGAGACTCAGAAGAAGCTGCTAGCTCCTGGCTCAGTTCTGGTTGTTGTGACGATTTTGGGAGTGAACCAGTGGGTAGAAGATCTTTCTCTCTTTTTCTCCTTCTCTTTGTAAATTCAATTTGCATTTTTAACAAAAATAAATACATCTAAAAACCAAAGAGTTAATGGAGAGCCTCTGGGGTAGAATGCTGTAGTGTAATGGGTGGCGCAACCACCTTTGGCACCAGCATGACTTACTAGTGTCAGTCCCACCTACTTTACTTCCAATCCAATGCTCTGTAAATGTGCATGGGAAAATGATTGGAAGATGGCTCAAGTACTTGGATCCCAGCCCCGACATGGGAGACCCAGAAGAGGTTCTGGGTTCCCGGCTTTCATGGCTTTCATCTGGTTCTGTCCCAAATGCTATGTCAATTTGATGGCTAAAGCAGTAAGGTCAATGTTGTTCTGTAACTCTGCCTTTCAGTTAAGTAGATAAATGAAACTTTAGGAGATGGAGAAGAGGGAGGAGAGAGAGAGAGAGAGAGAGCGCGCGCTTCAGATTCCAATTCATTCATCTTCAAGGGGACTTTTACTATTAATTTTCCAAATGGCTTCAGATTTCTAACCACAAATGTCCACACACAAGCCCCCTAAAATAATTTGATTGAGGAAATGTAGTCTTAATGACACAATAGGGTGAATGAATCTTTCCTTCTTTTCAAGTGAAACTTAGAAGGTAATTGGATCTACCAATGAAAGCAAATGCCATCTCCCTTGGAAGGTATGGCAAAATCCTGCTGCAGAGTACCTGTTGCTGAGACTGCTGTGCAAGTTGCTGCCAGGAATAATCAATCTTTTACCAACTTTCCTTGAAAGCATGTCACTCCTCTGCCCTTTCACTTGATGTATGTGTCTGACTCCCCATGTTATAAATGTCGAATAGATGCTTATTGGCTATCTGGAGGCCAAGAATTTTCATAAATGAGACAGCAGGTGTTGATTTTTTTGTCTAAGTTCTAATTTCCAAGTGCATTTAAAAGCAAAATTCAGGGAATAATGAATATTAAGGAATATTTATAGGTAATTTAAATAGGAATACATATTATTTTTAACATGTCTTTCTTGATAGCATGACTATTACTTTTGTTATAATTTTAACTGACAAATAGAATTGTATATATTTTGTATATAAGATGATCTTTTGAAATAACGATATAAATGCAGGAGCTAAAATAAGCAGCTTAACATATTTATTGCCTCATGTAGTTATTTTTATGTGATGAGAATACTCTAAGTATACTCTCAGCAATTTTCAAGCATTGAAAAATATTCACAGATGTATTGAACTTCTTTCTTTTTAAAAATAGTTTTATTTATTTTCATTGGAAAGGCAGATTTACTTAAAGGAGAGACAGAGATCTTCCATGTGCTAGTTCACTCCCCAAATAACCACAATGGCTAGAGGTGATTCCATCGGAAACCAGGAGCCAGGAGCGTCTTCTGGGTCTCCCACAAAGGTGCTGAGTTCCAAGGTCTTAGGCCTTCCTCCACTGCTTTTCCAGGTGACAAGCAAGGAGCTGGATGCGAAGTACAGCAGCCAGAACATGAACTGGAGCCAGAACATGAACTGGAGCCCATATGGGATGCCTGCACTTGGGGTGAAGGATGAGCCTGTTGAGCCATTGCCCCAGCCCTTATTCCTTTCTCCTAACTGACATCATCTGTGTCTTTTTACCTGCGTTTCCAGCCCCTGATAACCACCATTCTGCTCCTTACTTTGACGCTGGCATTTCACAAAGGAGTGACATCATGTGGGATTTTTCTTTCTCTGTCTTGCTGATTTTATTTAAAACAGTGTCCTCCATTCTCATATTTGTGTTGTCACAAATATTTAAATTCAAAATCTTAATAGTATTATTCCATTGTGTATAAGTAGTATATTCTCTCTATTTCTGATGGACATTTAGGTTGCTTCTATATTGTTTCTATTGTAAATAGTATTATGATGAACAAGTGAGTGGAGGTTTATTTCCCACACATCCTTATTTTATTTTCTTTGAACATATATTCAGTAAAGAGATTTCCAGATCATAGAGTAGTTTATTTTTAATTTTTCAAGGAGTCTCTACAATATTTTCCATAGTGGTTATACCAGCATCCAGTCCCATCAGCAGTACAATGGTGCCACCACCATTGACAATTTATTATCATTTTTCCATTGGCTAACAGCTGTTCTGATAGCCATGACGTAACATTTCATTGTAGCTCTAACTCATATTTTCCTAATGCCTAGTGACTTGGAACAGCTAGTCCACTGGTTATTTGCATGTCTTCTTTTAAATAGTGCCTAATCAGGAACTTGAAAATTGGATTATTTGCTGTTTGCTATTGAGTTGTTCCAGTTCCTTACATAGTTTATATGTAAGCCTTTTGAAGACATTTGTTTTACAGATATGTTCTCCCTGTCTGTAAGTTGTCTCTTCACTCTGTAATTATTCTTTGACTATTCAAAAGCTTTGGAATTGATGCAAATTTATTTGTCTACTTTTTCATATAATATCTGTGTTTTGGCATGATAAAATAAATTCCATACCTGGATCATGAGTGTTTGCGTTCCACATTTTCTCTTACATACTAGCTTTAATTCAAGATCTTAGTCTTACTTCTTTAGTCATCTTGAATTTTATATATATATATAAAGGTTTTTCTCATTCTTCAGTATGTAAATATATAATTTTTTGGAATAATTTATTGATGATACTGCCCTTTTCTAATTTCCAATTTTATATGCTCCAAAATTTTATAGGGCATTAATGGATTATAAATGTGCATTCACACTGTTCTTAGGTATTAAAAGAAATAGTGTTTTAAGTGCCCATGCTGTCCCAAAATAACCTATATATTCAGTGCAGTCTCTACCAAAATATCAATAATATTATTTGCATTAATAGAAATCAAAACTTTAAAATGTGAATGGAACCATAATAGAGCCAGAATAACTAATGCAATCCTCAACAACAGCAACAAAAGCTAGCGCATCATACTACCTGATTTCAAAATATATATCAAAGCCACAGAAACCAACACAGCATGGTATTGGTACAAAAATACAGAATAACCAAATGTAAAGCAAAGCTCAGAAACAAATTTACACATTTATAGCCAGAGAAAGGGAGATTCCACTCATGGATTCATTGATTTCTATAAGACCGCAAAGGGAAGTGCTGAGCCAGGGAGAAACCAAGATCCAAAAATGTGTTGGCTGATGATACTTATGGCACAATGTCTGGATTCCATAGCCAAAGACTTCAGTTGATCCTTGAGTATGTCAGAGGTGTAGTTCTGCTGACCTGCGTCACAGTCCATTCACCTTGTCACACTGAGAACTCTTGTAGTCCCTGGGAAGACATTCGGGCTCATAAGCATCAGCAGCCTTGACCAGACACCCTGTCAGCGAGCAAGGGCTGATATGGAGACATGATGGACGAGGGAGACACACTGGGCACACTCAGAGGCATTTAAGGGACTTGAGAAGTAAATAGAAACCACTTTTAGAAAAGATTGATAGTCTAGGGCACTGAATACCATTGTAACAAGGTGGATAGCTCAGGGCACTGAAAACTACTGTGATTTGGACAGCAATAATGGTGTTCAAGTTTAATGATTTTTAGAACCTGAAATGTTTGGGTTTCATAAATGAAAAATGTAACTATCTCCCTGGAGTAGTTACACTGCAATTGGAACAATATAGCATGTGCATTTTTTTTTTTAATCTTTAGGGAAAGTATTGTATATTAAGCAACTCTTGGATATTGTCATTCAATTTATTTTTTTCACATATTTATTTATTGATTGATTGATTACATTGCATTATGTGACACAGTTTTATAGGCACTGGGATTCCCCCCTCCCCTCTGCAACCTTCCCCCATGGTGGATTCCGCCACCTTGTTGCATACCACAGTTCAAATTCAGTTGAGATTCTTTCATTGCAAGCATCTACAAAGCCTATTTTTGGATACTTTTATATAAGATGTGACATTATTCCATTCACTTCTCTTTGTAATAGTTATAGTCAGATTTCAGTATACCCATTTTACAGACAAGGAAAATGAAACTAAGGAAAGTTGTATATCTTCTTTTTTAAGATTTCATTTATTGATTTATTGGGAAGGACAGACAGAGAGAAGGACAGGTAGAAAGATCTTCTGTCTGAGGGTTTACTCCCCTAGTGGCCCCAGTGGCTAGAGCTGAGCCAGTCTGAAGCCAGGGGCCATGAAAGTGTTCTGGGTCTCGCACATGGGTGCAGGGTCCCAAGGCTTTGGGCTGTCCTCGACTGCTTTGCCAGGCCACAAACAGGGAGCTGGATTGGAAGTGGAAGAGCTGGGACATGAACTTGTGCCCAAATGGGATCCCAGTGCATGCAAGGTGAGGATTTTGTCACTAGGCTATCACGCTGGGCCCAAGTTGCATAATTTGTGAAGGCCAAACAGTCCCTCAAGTATATAAAATGTTTTTGTTTGTTTTAGGGCTTTGACAAATCACTCACTGATTTTCCCCTGATCTCATGTGACAGGATAATCCCACAAAAGGAAATTGAGTCAGTCAGGACCAACATTCCAAAAGCTAAAATGAGAAATACAGCTTCTCAACTCCAGGATTTGCTCTAGGCTTGTCAGCAAGCCTGACACCTGAGACCAACAGCCATGCTAACTGTTTCACTGGGTGATAGAACTGGTGTTTCTGAAAGTTACCAGTGAAGTAAATGAGAGTCTCAGAAAAACAGAAGTGAGAGCAGTTTGCTTGTTCACCTGTCCACCTAAACAATGTGATGCTGGCTGGAATCTGATTAGACCAGGATCCAAATGGCACTGAAGTTGAATCCAAGTTGCAGTCAGCATTGGAATTGAATCACAGTCACAATGGGAAAGCTGTTGTGGGAGAGAGACAAGGTGGAGAGACTGCCTTGGCTCTTGTCTCGCATGGAAGAATTTCACTGTGGACGATCAGTGAGGAAGCAGAATTTAAAAGACAAAAACATTTTACCACGGCAATCAGGAAGTGGTTTCCAAGAGAAGAAAACCCCTACAGATGGCTGATTTTACGTGATATTGACTGCTAGACTTCAAAGATGATCTTCATGAGCTATGAATGCAAATGCCCTGTTTCCTTCTCAGAATTAATCAGAGCTGATCTCCCTATGTGTTTAAACAACAAAATTCAAAGCAAGTGATACTGAGATAATTCGAGATCTATATTTTAAGAACATCTGGAAGCTTCTATTTTTGCTGTTTTGCTACCTCTCAGCTGCCATGTTGGAAACAACACATGAAGAGGTGATAGAAAATTCACATGAAAAAGTCTTGATGTGAAAAAAAAAAAAAAACAGGAAGGGATAAAGAAAAGGAAAAAAAAAAAAAGAGGGAGCCTGCTATTTCAGTATTCCATCCCTCCCAATCAGGTGCCAGACTTCCAGACATGGGGGTGAGGAAGGCATCTAGTGTGCTCAAATGCGGCAGAGCTCCCAAGTTACAGAAACCCCAGCTAATGTGTACAGCACAGGAGGAACCCAGGTAAGCCAAACCAACACCTGAAATGTACTACTTTCTGGGTTGTTTGTTTTCAACAATAAATAGCCAACACAAATGGCCTCCTGATGGATGTTCCAGATGGCTACCTGTCAGCTGCTGCAGAGACAGGAGTGGATAGGATACATGCCATCGCCATCCAGCAGGGCAGCTTGCTTCCCATAGTTTCTTCAGGCTTCCAAGCAGGCAAAAAGAAGAATACATTGCCATGTAATCTTTAGGGCCACCTCTCTCCCTAGCAGAGAGGCAGACCCCATGCTCTAACACAAAGTGCAGTAAAAACCACATTGGAAAAAAAGCATGAATGCAGGGAGAGATGGAAAGCTGTAGTCGTTTCTACAATCTACTACCACACAGGGGAGATAATTTTAACTATCCCTACAGCTGCTGGGATCAAGGTTTAGAAGAGGTTAGCTGACTTGCCCTGAGGTTAACTGACATGCCCTGTGCCACAAAACATATTTGCAGGTGAATTGGGATTTTCAACTGGTAAAGTCTTCTGCAGAGCTCAGTAGCTCTTCTGACGTGAAACACCTTAGTGATTTCAGTACTTGTCTGTTTTAGCTCCAGTAGTATTTCCCAAATGATTATCCACAATATAAAAAGGGAAAAATTTCAGGTTACATCTCTGTAGCTTCCAAGATGTTTGCTGAATGCATTAATCTTTAAGTCAGGACTGTCCATGGAGCTGCTAACTTTCCGTATTAAGCAGCTGGGCTTGTCACTGAGCTACTCCACGAGTTACTCATGAAAGTTCTTTGAGAACCACTGGAAACTGGTTGCAAATGGGAGTTTATAGATTCACTACTACTGAAAGTTAGAAAGAGCCCTAGAGACTGGAAGTCTTTCTGAAGAGCTGATTGCTTCCTTCATATCATTTTTATGGTATAACTAGACTTTTTCCAGAAAATGAAAAATAATTATTCTTAAAGTGATGTTAAATATAGTTACATAATGACTACATTTGTTCTTGATGTCTCATAACTTATAGTAATTATATATAATAATTATAATTCACAATAATGTTGTAATGATATTATCTTTGTGTAATGAATCATTATTCATAGCTTTCTGATAGACAAATTCAGTCTTTTGCCCCTCAGGAAGGAACTTGCATGAAGACTTGTGGCTCGCTGCCTGACAATATATCCACTGATGTACAATTACAATTCAGAAAGTTTGTGGAAATGAAATTTTTAAAATAGGTTTATTTTGGTGCAAGAAATTGTTTCAAATATATGTATAGATTTTTTTAAATTGTTTAAAGGACTTGCAGTTGTATTGTCTTCCTGAGTCATTTCCAGAGTCACTTGATAATGACTTTGAATTTGATCACTTCCCTGAATCTCTAAAATCACCCGAATTCTATCCTCATGTTCGTTTTCTCAAGAGGATAAATGGAAGATTAAGTGAAAAAAAACCAATTTTTGTTTTGTAGCATAGGCTCCTGTCCCATCTCCAACCCAACTTAACAACAAAGAGGCTTTGTCCAACCCACCTCTCATGCCAGAGCAAAATTGAAGCTTCTAATTTCTTCCTCCCTCTGTTTTGTCAAGTAGACTTCTATAAAGAACAGCAGGTTGATTAATCAGAGTTTTGGTCTATTGACATTCCATTCTCTGTCTCCTCCTGCTTCTATAAGTAAGGTAGTTTGGTTATGCTCAATCTGCATTTATCATTGGTAATGTATCTATTAGTGAGTGTAGTTCTCAAAAGTTCACTGTAACTGGAATGGAGTTCATTGGTCCCCTCTGCTCAGGGTTGAGCCGATATGACTAGAGACTTTTATTGTTTTCTTATTTGTTGCTTTTTGTTTGTTTCTGTGTTCGTGTTTGTCCTAGTGGCTCATCCATTGTTTAGTCCCAACACTTCATGGTGTGCCTGTTTGGACTAAGATTAGTGGAATTTGCTGATCAAAATATAAGTGGCCAGATCTTATTACTACTACATGACCTGGATTTTTACATACCCACATGATCCACAGAAAACATGAGAGCTTTTGGATAGATAAAACTTAACATATCTACACATGAGTTACTGAAGTGACATGATTAGCTGCAGAAAAACACACCAGAGTCTAACAGTTGTAACAGAGCAGATGTCGGTTCTCACTAAGTGTTATCTGGTAATGCTACAAGTAGTGATAGTCAAGAACTATTAGTATTTCTTATGCTAATAGTAGTTAAGTATTGCTATACTTGGAGTAGTAACAGTAATAGTCATGGGATGGTAGTAACATGCAATGTGATATCCCTTGACATTCCACAAACATAGCTCCCACCTCTCTGTCATTACTAATGATGTTCACCCACTCACTCACTCAGCATTTTTTATTTTTTAAAGATTTATTTATTTTTATTGGAAGGGCAGATTTATAGAGAGAAGAAGGAACAGACAGAAATATCTTCTGCCCACTGGTTTACTACCAAATTGACCACAATGGTAGAGGTGAGCTGATCCAGGACCAGGAGCCAGGAGCTTCTTCTGGGTCTCTCACAAGGCTTTTGGCCGTCCTCTACTACCTTTCCAGGCCATAAGCAGGGAGATGGAATGGAAGTGGAGCAGCCAGGATATGAACCAGTAACCACAGACTGGAGCATGCAATGCAAGAATTTAGCCACTGAGCCATCACATTGAACCTAATTTCTTTGTTTTTATGCCTCTTCTAGGGGTCCTACTTTGATAAAATTAAGAACCAATAGTTTCTCATCTCTCTTCCCACAGATATGTGCTTAATACTCTTAAGAGGTGTCATTTTATAATCTGTTGACTGAAGTATCTTCTCTTTTGTATTACTAAGGGCATGACCTTATTCTAACTTTTCTGAATTAACAAAAAAAAGTGCTTGGGACAATTGCTTACCTATTATACATAATAAAATATGTGAATGAATGAAGAAACAAGTGCAAACTGAACCTGATAAAAGTAAAATAACAGTAATTTTTAAAATACTTGTTGTATTTATTATTGAAGGGAGAAAGGGTTTTACTTATTTCTTAGACACAGTTAGAAAACAACCGCACTTCCGTAACCAGCCTGCCTCTCGGCCCCCATCCTCCCTCCCCTTGAATCATGGAATTTCTAGTGCATCAGGTATGATATTTCAATATGCAGCAGGACTATGTCACAGGCAGATTCCAATAATTAATATTCTGTATTTATCCAATTGTGACTTGACAATCTGAATATATAAACAAGGAGGTCTGGCTCATATTAAGTTTTGCCAAGGACAAGTGCAAGTTTTTCAAAGTTCTACTATATTGACACTATTTTAATTCTAGCAATTGAAGTGTGTGGGTCATAAATCAATCAATGAACACACGCTTCCCTACTGAATGCCAGAAATAGACATTAGTCACTTGTTTGATCGAATATGAAGAGGAATTTTATCATTTGCCAAAATAGCCTACCTCCGAGCTATTCCTTTAACAGAAATAATTTCTGTATATAATTATTCATAAGCCTTCTAGAAATTAATGCTTTAAAAAGAAGCTTCAAGTCTCTATGATATGTACTGAAATATTCCATGTAAACTCAGCATGGGAATGATCTGCAGTTTTTAAGGTGGAATAATTTATGGGATAATGAGGGGTAATGATTGCACCTGATAATCAGGAACTTGAGGAATACTCAGAGATTCGTAATAAATATTTATAAAATGATGCATTTGCTTATAATTTCCCCATTATTGAATAACTTGCATAAATCATAGGTTTATATAAATACGAGAAGCTCTATGTGGCTTACATAAAATGAAGGTGAAAAAAAGAGTAATTTAATGTACAGATATGACACAAAGTAGGAATGAGTATAATGTACATTTCGCCTCCAGAAAGGTGTAACATTTGTTGCAGAGAAAAGATAGACGCAATGCTCAGAGGTTTCTAGCAGTGCAAGAGATTGTTTGTGTTCAAAATGATCAAAATGTTCAGGAAGATGTAACAGACTCAGAACTGTGCACTGTAAACTAATGGGAGCCATCTTCAGTCCCTTTTCTATTATAGATACATAAAGGAAGTTAATAAAATTATATCACAAAGGATCTTGCCGTGTAGTCTGTAGCTCTTGGTACAGCACACTAAAATGTGTTCTAGCTAAGAACTGCTTTCAGCGTGACATGACACAGTGGGAACAACACTGGCTTCGGGTAAGGAAACTTAGTCAAATCATATTAATGCCTTTAATATGTATATACTTAAGTTTGTGTAAGACCTAACACAAACTGCAAGAATAAAAATTGCTTTATTCTGAATCCTAAAAAGCATTTGTTTCCTGGGAAAGTGTTAGAACTTTATTCCATGTAAACAATTAATTGAAATAGAAATGAAGGGGATTTAGTATCCAGAACTTCACTGAACGGTAGTTAACTGAAAAATATTCACTGAGGTGTCCGGCGAGAAAGCCTACCAGCTAGATCCTCTTTGAATGCACCAGGGTCACATAAGGGCACCGGTTCATGTCTCAGCTGTTCCACTTCCCTTCCAACTCCCTGCTTGTAGCCTGGGAGGGTAGTGGAGGATAGCCCAAACCCTTAGGACACTGCACCCACAGAGCTCTGTGGCTCCTGGCTCTAGATCGGCTCAGCTCGAGCTGCTGTGGCCGTTTGGAGAGTGAGCCAGTGGATGACAGATCTTCTCTGTCTCTCCTCCTCTCTGTAAATCTGCCTTTCAACAAGGCTAAATGCATCTTTTACAAATATATTCGCTAAGTATCTCTCTTGTGGGCATAAGTAATGACTTATGTTATAGAAACCTCCCCAGCCTGTTGCCTTCTTTGTCTTCTTTTAAATTATGAAAACTGGAGCACTTCAGTTAGACATTTCTCACCTGCAATTTATACTTTCAAGCAAGTGACTTTTCTCTCTAGATATTGCATTCCTTTGGGGGGAATTCTTTTGGAAATTCCTGAGGACAATTTTTCGTGAATCCTAACTTTTCCTTCTGCCTAATCCTGTTCTTTAAAGAAAGATCTTTTCAGATCCTCTAGCAGATCATCATGTTTTTCCTAAAATGATGGAGCCCCAAACATCTAGCATAAAGAAAGAAAGAGGCAGGGCATGTATCTTTCATGGTGGGATTATTGCCACATTATAGGGTTTAGATTCTCTGTGTGACTCATTCACTATGGTGATCCTCTAACGCCACCCCTCTCCAGACTTCTCTTATCAAACCTGACTTAGAATGAGAACTGGATGTCCATGTGGCTTACACTTCTGTGTTACCAAGGAGTAACTTTTATGCTTAAAGCTAAAGTCATGTATTAATAATCTCATTTATTTTCTGTCCTTTGGAGCCTGGTGTTGAACAGTGACTGGTAACTGAGTTCCATCGCACAGATAATGTCAACTCAATTTTAAGGATGCATTTATACTTCCTTCAGGTTGTCCTGCACACATTTATTGATTACTGTCCACGGGTCAGGAACTGCAGCTGAGAGATTAATATGGAGATAATACGTCACCGGTGTCAGAGAGGGATTGGGGCAGTGCATGTAGTGCTGTGCAGCTGGGTGATTTGGGACTGAAGAATAGATATTGATTTTCTTGAAGGAATGGGACAGGCTCTCTGGAAGGAGTAACATACAAATGAAGACATGAAGGCTTGGGGAAGTTCCAGTTAGAAGGAACAGCACTTGAGAACTGAGCTGAAGTGCAGGAAATATCTCTGTATATCCACAGGACTGAGAGAAAGTCAGCATGGTTTAGAATGAAAGGGTCAGTGTCTGAAGGCCAAGCCGCAGAAGTGAGCTGGAATTAGACCTTGCCATGCTTGGGGGTTTGAGGGGTCAGAGTGGGGTCTGTGGATCAACACAGGGCATGTGTTAGCACTGCAGTATTTTAGATCCTACTTCACATTTCCCAAATTAGAGTGTGTTTTGCAACAGCATCTCAAGTGATTTTTATGCACCTTAAAAACTGAGAGATGATGTCTAGGCAGGCAGTTCTCAGGTTTCCAGAAGGGCCTTAGAATATGCCTGTAAGCCCTAAGCAAAAGAATGAACTTATCATTGCTCTGCTTTAGAATGGCCATTCTTCTTGCATGAGAAATGGGAGGACAGGAAGTCTGATAGCTGTTTTAACTCTTCCACTCCAGATCTGTTATTCTCCCATATTTGATCTAACAGCTTGCCACTGGAGATCCAGGGATATCTTTTCCCTGTGTACAGTCCCGGAAATGACCCCATCAAAGCAGGTGGGGCATTATGACCTATATATTGTCTCAAAAATAGTTACTGATCAAAAGTCCCTCCTCTCTGTTCCTGCTCTCATACTGTCAGGCAAGGCATCCTCTTTCCTGGATCTTTGCTCTTATCTTGTACAAATGCAATGTGGTAACTGAGTGTCAATCGACTTAACCTTTGTACAAATCTCAGATATACAAGATTACCTCAAAAAATTCATTTAAAATAAGATTAAAAAATAGTTCAGAAGCAATTGTTGGACAAAGCACTTTGGACTGCCAATCAAGATGCCTGCGTCTCTGCTCCTCACTTTGCAGTGTTTGAGTCCCAGATCTGCTTCTGATCCCAAGTCCTTGATAATGTGCACAATGAGGGACAGCAAGCAATGGTTTTCAAGTACTTGAGTCTCTGTGCATGCACGAGATGTGCCTAAGTTCCAGGCTCTTGGCTGTGACCAAGCAATGATTATTGTAGGTATGTGCAGAGTGAACCAGCAGATCGAGGATCTCAGTGTCAGTCTTGACCTCTCTTGTGTGCTGTTTCTCACTTCCAAATAAATGAAAATGAAAATACACTTCTCATGATATTTCTGAAGTACTCTCTTTTGAAAAGTTATTTAAAAGAAGTCTCAGCTTTCTCATCAGTAGAGTGGAAATGAAGCAAATAATATGGACATGGAATGCTAGGAGCTAATGGTTGTTCACGTATAGCAGTTGATCTACTTGTGTGCAGTCCTACTGGTCTTAGCCAGTCTCGGTGCTGATGTCAAATCCTTCTTGAGAGACACTTGCCACCTGCATGCTAATTGATGTCTGGAGACCCTAATGGGGGAAACATACTATCACAGATTGCAAGGTGTGAAACTGAGAAAGAGCTCATGTAATGTTGGGAGCTCAGCTTCAAACGTGGCCAACTAACTAATCATCTAGTGGTATTAGCCCAAAGGGGTAAATGAAACAGTGTTACTATGTAAGAGAACAGTACTCTGAGACTCCAAGCCAGGACAGGTTGGGCCAGAAGATGAGAGGAAGTGAGGAATGAACCGATCTGTCTGAAGGGCTGGAGAACAGCACTTTGTTCTTTGTTCTTTGAAAAGACAGGGAGTTACTGTTTTCAAATTGCACACTGATGTGGAGTGTCATACATGTATTCTGAAAGTCAAATCTCAGAACGTTTCTCCTTTGCCTACAACCTGCCTGGATCCTCGTGGCACTCCTGATGACATGCAGCTTGACTCTGCTTTGAGAGTCCTGCATCTCTCTCAGTGTGCCTCACCACTACTTAGTGTTACACTTAATACTCTAGACATAAGGGAAAATCACGTATTTCTCAGGTTATCCTGTATTTATTTTCATACTTCTGGATTTATTGTGAAATGACTCTTACTGCCCAAGCATCCTTCCAACAATTCCTCAACACCAAATTCAAGGACAAACTTTTTTATTTTGTTTTGTTTTGTTTACTTTTATTGGACAATCAGATATACAGAAATTCCATATGGGACCTTGACAATTGCCAGGCGATGATTTAGCCACTAGGCCATCATGCCGGACCCCAAACTTTTTTTTAAAAGATGTATTCTTTTTTGGAAAAATCAACCGGAATCAGTATTTATAGCCAATATTGGCACCAAGGCCTTCAGTATGAGATATGACTGTCCCAACCAATGATTTAACCACTGCACCAATCACTGAATCCTATATATTATGTTTCACTCCATTCTACTCTTGGAGGTTCTGACCAGCAGGCCCCCATGACCACTGAGAGGATGGCAGTGGTGTTCCTCAGCGAGAACTACCAGGGCCACTTTGTTGAGCATGCCCATTTATTGTAAAGCAAGCACAAACTTAGATAGCCTAATAAAAGGGAGACATAAGGATATCTCCCCAAAACCCTCCCACCCAACCACAGCACTGTAATTGGCTAGAAGGCAGCTCTATCTCTCTGGACTCTCCAATCCTGCTGCAGGTCACATATACCACCTACAGGGTGGCAGGTAATGTGGTACCACACCCACTCCTCACAGTTGCTTATCAGGAAAGTCCCAACACAGCTCATTCAAGGACAGAGAAGGAAAACGGGGCACAGCCCATTACTCTCATCTGCATGGCCAGTAATCAGGTCAGGTTGAGGTCTCAGTGTGCCAAGGCCATTGCCAGGGTCTCCCCTGAGAACACGGTGAGCCACGTCCTTATGAGCTCCCACACAGGCCAAGGAGGCAGAAATTCAGTGGCAATCTCCTACATTCTATCTGTTAAAAGACATTTACTTATTTTTATTGGAAAGATAGATCAGTTTTACAGAGAGAAGGAGAGACAAAGATCTTTCACTCATTGGTTCATTTCCCAAATGACCACAACATCCAGAACTGAGCTGAAGGCAGGACCCAGGAGCTTTTTCGGGGTCTTCCTCAGGGGTACAGGATCCAGGCACTGGAGCATCTTCTACTATCTTCCCAGGCATAAGCAGGGAGCTAGATGTTAAGTGGAGCAGTAGGGACATGAACTGGTTTCCTATATGTGAATCTGGCATTTGCAAGGGGAGGATTTAGCCATTGAGTCATTGTGCTAGGCCCTCAGTCCATTACAAAGTGGAATTATCTTCCTCTCCACATTTTTTTTTTTTTGCTGTGTTCAGAGTGAATATTTGCTCTATGCAAGGTGACTATTCATTTTCAATAATTGATATAGTTTGCTATAAGTATAAGGTAATTTACTTCAGCAGGCCTACGCCAATATTATTTCCCAAGAAGTGAAGAGAATGAGATAGAAATAGATATAGAAAGATAGAAGAGAGAAAGAGAAATGGAAGGAATGGGGCAGGGAGGAATGAAGAGAAATGCTGCTTATTTTGTTGTGCAGTATTACTCAGCTGTATACTTACTCATCCGTGGCCAGCATCTAGCCCTTAGATACAAAAGGTACAGGGACACGTTGTCCTTGGCTTGTATTTCTTGCTTCTGAACTGCAGCATGGGAGCTGGCAGATAATCAGGCAGCCCCCAGTGGTGTTAAGTGGAAAAAGTGTTCCTCCACCTGCAGGAGTTACTTGTGCCAAGGCCAGGCTGGCAGCAGGATTCGGGCCCGTTACTCTAAATAAGTCATCATTCAACATCCCCTGAGCACACTAAGTGGTGTTCGGCCCAGTTCCAAAATCACCTCCTGGGAGCAGAACTTCATCTCCCCTCGCACAGGTTCCCTGTATATTATAACAATAGGATAGTCCTTCAACAACTTGTACACAGATTAAACTTACAAAACCACCCATCCCTTGGAGATACACACACACACACACACACACACACACACACACACACACACACACACACACACATATATGTGGGGATCTTTCGAGTCCCACTCGGGGAACTCCCTTGCACTAATATATATATATATAAATGTGGATCTGTAGGCAAGTGTACCATAAAGTGGACATACATTGCAGTGTGAATCTCAACTTCTGGATGGACTCCCAGTGAAACTGTTAAATATATCTTAACGTTAGAATACTGGGTTTTATGCCATTCTCTATACCTGCAATGTCAGGACACATTTAAATAGCAGAATTGTGGAGTTGTGACTGTCGTTGAGAGACTAAACTATTGTTACACTATAGACGGAAACAGTGGAAGGAAGAGATGCGGAAGGGTGGAAGGGAAAAAAAATCCCTGAGTCTAAGGAAATATTTTTTAAAAAAGAAAAACTGTACCACATAATACAATGTAAACAACAATAAAAAAAAAAGAATGTTTTCTCACCACTGCTGTTAGATTTGTATCGAAAGTGTATTTCTTAAGATCTGAGAGTAGTCTGAAAATCTGTGTATGAAGGAAATGAACAGGGTCTCTGCAAAATAGGATCCATCAAAGCATTCATTTGCCACCTGACAGGGGCTGATGTCTCAAAGACAAAACGAGATCTGACTCCTTCTACATGAAGTGTTTTATAGCCCAGTAAGAAACACAGAAAAGTAGACAAATTGCTGCCAATGTTCTGTGACAGAGCCCATGATTTGGAGACATCTGTTCAAGATGAGGGGTGAGGGCTGGGCAGTTAGAGGACAACCTGGAAATGGAAACACAGTGGGATGATCCTTACGATATGAGTGACACCTGGCCGGTTAGAAATGTACAGATAGGCCTGGCGTGGTAGCTTAGCAGTTAAAGTCCTTGCCTTGCACACCCAGGATCCCATATGGCCGCCAGTTCTAATCCCAGCAGCCCCGCTTCCCATCCAGCTCCCTGCTTGTGCCCTGTGGAAGTAGTCAACAATGGCCTAAGTCCTTGGGAGCCTGCACCTGCATGGGAGACCTGGAAGAGTCTCCAGGCTCCTGGCTGCTGGCTTCAGATCGGCTCAGTTCTGGCCATTATGGCCACTTGGGGAGTGAAGCTTCAGATGCAAGACCTTCGTCTCTGTCTCTCCTCCTCTCTGTATATCTGTCTTTCCAATAAAAGTAAATAAATCTGAAAAAAAAAGCAATCTCTAAAAGTACATTAATATTGAGAGGCTCCCAGAGTGCAGGATTCGAAGTCCACGCCTGTTCTGAATTCTAAACAAAACAGCAGGGAATCCCGAAACCCTGTGTCCCTGCCACAATTCTGCACTCCTCTCAGGAAACAAAGTTCCAACTTAGATTAGGTACCCAGGATGTTCAGTCGAATTGTCTGACTCTTGTGGGTTCTGGGTTGTATTTTATGGGACATATTAGCACTTAACGAACTTTAACATTTTATGTAAATTCTGTGTTTATGTGAGCTTAGCAAAGATGGATTCTAATCCATTTTTTCATTAAAGACAATTTAGACTCAATATAATTTATCCATTCTAAATATTCTAATGAATGTATTTTAACATATGCTTGCAATTACAAAACAGCCTCAGAATCATGAGGGGTTTATTTTTTATTGGAAATTCAGACATATAGAGAGGAGGAGAGACAAAGAAGAAGAACTTCCATCTACCGACTCACTCCCCAAAGGGCCACAATGGCTAGAGCTACGCGGATCTGAAGCTAGGAGCCCAGAGCCTCTTCTGGGTCTCCCACAGGAGATGCAGGGTCCCAAGACTTTGGGTCATCTTCAACTGGTTTCCCAGGCCACAAGCAGGGAGTTGGACGGGAAGCTGGTCCACTGCGATTAGTACCAGCGCCCATGTGGTATCCTGACACATGCAAGGCGAGAACTTTAACCACTAGGCTACTGCACCGGGCCCCATGCCCGCAGATTTACTTTTGCCCCGGTACTATCAATTCTTTTTCCCCACCTTTGGACCCCTGGCTAACAGTAAACTGCTTTGTGTCACTCTGTTTTTCGTTTTCTGTCTTTTCTGATTACTTGCACGGAGCCTGGTGCTCTTGGCATTAATTTATGTTTAGTGTGTTGAGTGTTTATATAAGTGGTGAGCGGTACATGCTACTGTTGCTGAGTGATGGTCAATGTTATGACAAAAGGCATTCTGCTCAGATCTGTTTAGTACTTGACTACCATTTATTGTTTCCTGTTTTCTACCATGTCGGATAAAATTACTGTATTTTTTTATTGAGTGTTCTCTCTTTTTCAGATTTATTTGTTTCTATTGGGAAGTTAGACATTCACAGAGGAGGAGAGGCAGACAGGAAGCTCCTCCGTCCTCTGCTCACTCCCAGGAGGCTGCAGTGGCCGGAACTGCGCCAGTCCGAAGCCAGGAGAACTGAGCTTCCTCTGCGTCTCACATGTGGGTGCAGGGTACCAGAGCTTCGGGATGTCCTCGACTGCTTTCCCAGGTCACAAGCAAGGAGCTGGGCAGGAAGCAGGACTGCCGGCTTCTAACCAGCACCCACATAAGGCCCTGGTGTGTGCCAGGCGAGGACTCCAGCCACTAGGCTACTATGCCGGGCCCAATATTACTGTATTTTAATTTTAGGCCTAGCTGTGAGTGTCTTTTGCTTTCTTCCGGGAAGTGAGTTAGGGATTGAATCATTCAGTTGCATGCTAACCTACATGCTTAGTTTTTATAGGAAATTGCCGACCTGTTTTCCAAAGTTTTAGATTTCTATCAGCAGTATATGAGAGTCTTAAATGTTCCACACTCCTCCTACACCTGTGTTTGTGGTTATTGATTTAAACGTTTTCTATTTAGCAGACATATAGTAACGTATAGTGATATATAGTAACGTATAGTGATATATAGTAATATATAGTGATATATGGTAATATATAGTGATTTGATTTGAATGTTCCTAAGGATGGGTGATGACGTCATCTTAAATGGTAGCTTTGTTTCTTTTTGTTGAGTTTCAAACCATCTTTTATATTTTTTAGATTGAAGTCTTGCCAAGACAGGACATTGGCAAGTGTATTCACCAAGTCTTTGTCTTGTCTTTTGACTTTATTAGAAATTTCATTTTAAGAGTAATTGTGTTTAGTTTTGATGAAGCCTATTTATGAAACCATTCATTTGTACTTCATTTCTTTTTGTCCTTTTATTATGAAATGTTTGCTTAATTTTGGGTTAAAGGATATTCCTCTTATATTTTTTCCAGAAGCTTTATAGATCTCATCCTTATATTTAGATCTATGACTCATGTAAGATAATTTCTACATTAGTGTAATGTAAAAGTTCACTTTGCTTCTTTTCATAGATTAGGATCCAACCATGCTAGTATGTTTTGTTCAATAGATTATGTCTTATCTAAGCAGTCTTGAGCAGTCTATGAATAGTCGATGGGTCTCTTCTTTGTGTTTATTTTTATGTAGTTGCCAAGTGGCTGAGGGTGGATTTAAGAACAGTTAACGATGGCATTTTGCCTTCTCACCTTAGTCTGCACATAGGACTGCGGGCAACATCAACGTGCCTGTTGAGAACTAGGTAAAGTAGAAGAACGGCTTCTTTCCACAGCAGGCTTCTGGCACTCCTCACGGCTTTACCTTGTAGTTTTGTTGGAAAGCATTGCGACCATGAGTATTTTCACAGCTACAGTGTCAGGTTGTGGTAACTGTGGTCCTCTACTGCCTTCTCCTTCTGAAAGCTTGGTTTGATCACAAGATCACACACATAGAAACTACCGAGCAAAAACTTACTAAAAATACTGGTCCATTTTTAATCTATTTTCTAAGGAATCATAAATTCTGCTTTTTTTGTGATGCTATTTATAAAATCCTGACGTGTTTGTTCCCAGTGAGAAAAAGTGACAAGTATTTAATTCAGTTGAGTTAAGAAGTCAAGTAGACTATTATATGACATTTTTCATGGTATGTTTAAAATATACTTTTAAAATCAGCAATTATGTGATTATGGGGATATGAGAATGTCAAAACTGAAAAGGAAATTAAGAAAAGAATAGGCTGTTTCACTCACTTGGTAGAAGTAGAGACAGAGAGAACAATGGCTGTTGAGACACTCCTAACTTCTCCGATGTTCCATAAAAATCACCAGGAGAATGATACCTGATTACACAAATTAGAAATTCTACGTTTAAAAGGAAATTTCACTACTCTAGTTTTACAGGATCCTAATGCCAGTAGTGTGCAAATGTATCATTTTTCCATTTTGCTGGTAATAATAAAAGCTCACATTATTGAGTGCTTAATTTGTGCAGAGGATTTTTCTAACAATTGTAGTGATTTAACAGGCTTTGCAGCTCCAGGAGATAACCATTGTTACTAATTTCAGTCTTTAAAATGAAGAAAATAAGGAACACAATATCGTGTAACTTGCCAGCATTGTGGTTTAACAAGCTAAGCCTCCACGTGTGGTGCAGCATCCCATATGGATGATAGTTTGAGTCATGGCCACTGTGCTTCCAATCCAGCTCTCTGCTGCTTTGCCTAAGAAAGTAGCGCAAGACGGCCCAACTGCTTGGGGCCCTATACACACTTGTATGAACCAAAAGAAGCTCCAGGCTCCTGCTTTTGGAATTGCCCAGCTCTGTCTGTAGGATGTGTTTGGTGGGTGATCCAGTAGAAGCCCTCTCTTTCTCTCTATCTCTCATTTTCTCTGTTGCAACTCCACTGTCAAATAAAAAATAAGAACATTTTTTTTAAGTAACTCAGCATAGTTATTAGTTCATGAACTGTAGAATCAAAATTCAAACTGACTTAGTCTAACTTAAAGACCTAACTTAGGTTGTGTTAGTAATGCTGGTAACCAACCCTCTGGAAGGAAAAGCCACAAACTTTTTAAAAGAGTTAGCAAGATTCTCGTGACTTGGATGTAGTCAACTAGAGATTTTCTACTCCAGTTATCAGACACTAGAATATCCACTTCCTCTGCCTGTTCAAGGAGACAATGAGCATCATGGGGGGGGGGGGGGCGGGACTTGTCTGCAAAGTTCCAGTAATCTGAAATATTAAATACATTATTTTTTTTCTCTAAGATACTATTTGTAGGGCATCTACTTCCCCTATTTTTTGAATGCTATAGCATACATTGAAATCAATAGGGGAGCTTGTTAAATAGAGCAGATAGGTCACTGGTCTCTAGTGCCGTGCTGCTGTTGGCTGTCTTGATGTTAACACTGACAGCACTAAGGGGCTTGAAGGGGTTTTCATAGGGCCTCTTTGTTTCATTTCCTTTCTCAGTCATGCAGCAAAGACCCTGTCTTAGTAACAGACAAGATTTGCTTGGGTCTCAGAGAAAAAGAAATTTATGCTGCCATGCATAAAAAGTAGTTAATGAAATATACATATATGTCACACTAATGTACACACATGAGAGTTAGATACATATATGCAGAGAAAGACAGAAAGAGAAAGCACTCTTACTTTCTGGTTCACTTCCAAATTCATGCAAGACAGACCACAGCCCAAATCCAGGAATTAAATCCAGATCTGCCAAACAGTGGCAGCAATTCAATTGCTTGAGCCATCACCTCTCCTCATCAAAATCTGCATGAGCAGGAAGCTGGGGTCAGTAGAGTAGGTAGGCTTTACTCCCAGGTATTCACGCACGATCGTAGTGATCTAATGCCTTAGCTGATCGGTTGATTGCCTGCCTTTCATGAAATATCTCAGTGTTAAAGTGTAGCTCAGTCTTTTAAAGGCTCTTATTTATCTGCAGGTAGAGTTTCTATATAAATCCGGTATTCCATACAAGTCAAAAGAAATTATCATAATAATAAATAACATGTCCCATTCCTAAATGATGTGCAACTTCTCAAGAAATTTCTCAAGGGTTAGGTCTTCCACTGCTCTTCAGTGAGCCAGATCCTAGTATCATAGCTGGTGGGTGTAGATAACCACTGATACAAAGGTGAGCAAGATACAGCATCCGTGGGAATTTGTACAGTTAGATTCAGTTTTTAGCTTAGTTGGGTGGGTGGCATTATACTCTTTCATAGAGGAATAAATTTCAGTCAAATGGTCTACTCTGAGCTCAGATAACTCTTTAATCCTGTAAGTGGATAGAACAAGCAAGAATGGGCGAAAACCAATGGGACAAAACGAGGAAAGAGAAATGGGGAGATTTGTAGACACTTCGTCAGTCACTAGCTACACATAAATGCCATCTGCTCAATCCATTCTTCTAATGTGAAATCCATAGTAGTCATAATCATCACACTTCTAGAGAAACAGCAATATTTAGAGGGACAGTTGGTTTCCTTTGCCTTGAAGCATAATATCACCTTTCTGTACTAAACAGTAGGGATTTGGCTCCAGTAACTTCAAAAATCATTTACTCACAAAGAAACACACATACCTATGTAAAGAAAAATTTACTAATTTCCACTGTCTTCTCTCAATAGTTCTTTTGGTCTGTGGTTGCCAGTAAGAGTACAAGGGTTTGAACTGTATTTTTTGGTAAAGGTTCCAGCTAGTGTGCTGCAGGAATCTGTCTCCACATGTACATTGCTTTGCTCATTTCTTGTTCAATTTCTTGTTCTGAGCACCAGAATTATTAAAATTCACCTGATGTTTGCAGTTTCTGCACACAAGAAAGCACAAACAGGCAGCCACACCACTAAACCAGCAATGGTTGTAAAGCCAGGTGTGTTGTGGTGTTGAAGTCTTAGAGCACAAGAAATGAGAGCTGAGATTAAGTGGAAGGGAGCCAAGCAAAATGAAAGTGTTTAAACCTTGGACTACGTGAAGGGGTTAAATTTCTCCATGAACATTCTGAAGATGTCTCATAGTTGATTAGTTGCTTTAATTTGAAAAAGAGGTACCACAGTCTCATTCAACCCTGTTTCTTTGAAATGGGCTAACCTATTGCTGGGTTTCTCTGGAGTCATTGATGACTATTAGTTTACTGTCTGTAGGATTTGAAGAATCTGACAACGTTAGTTTAATGCAGAGTCTGTCTTTCTCAGTGTGAGCTTGCAATATTTCCACTGATGTCATGTTGTTAAAGATCCTGTGAGCATGTCATGTCTCTCACTCACACTTAGAAGAATAAATACGTGTATTTCTGTTGGTCCTTCCTGAACTCTGCCTGCACTTGAACTTGCTAAGATGCACACTCCTCATCTGTTTAGGTCTGTTTCATTTAACCATAATCATTTCCCTAGGGCATGGTTTTCCATCAGAGAATTTTCTAATTTTAGTGTCATTTGAAATACAGACAGACAAGGAGCCTCCCAAATCATCAAAAGCTGATTGTGTTTTGCTTAATAGTCTTTCTGCAAAATAGCTCTGCCCCCTCAGATTTTACTATAAGCAGCAAGGAGAAGCAATGCCTAATTTTAAACACATTTCTTGGAATTATCATCAGCTAACTTTACAAGTTCATCACTTACACATTCTACATTCCACTCTAAAATAGAACACAATTCAGTAAATTCTATGCCTTTATAACAAGAATGTCTTCTCTCCAGCTTGTGATAATGCATTACCCATTAATCCTCAAGGCCTCAGTAAAGGCAGCCTTGACATATTTCTACCAACATTCTGGTTTTTGCAATGTATGCATTCTCTAAGATGATAGAAACTTTTCTCTTTGTGGTCTTCATTTGAATCCACCAGAATTGCCCTTTATCTCCACATTTCTACCAGCCATCTGTCTCTTCCAGCAGCCTAAGCTTTTTCTCAAGCCTAAAAAATTTTCCAAGTCTACCAATTACCAAGTTTCAACCATAATCCTGCATTTTTGGGTGGTTAGTGAAGCACCTGTCTTCCCAGTGCCAAAATCACTGAGTTGGATCCCCACCTATCACACATTCTAGGTTTTCTTTCTCTATAAGGCTTACATGTTTCCACAGAAAATAATCCATTACTATTCCTTCCTGAGATGTGAGGATGGGAAACTGTATTTCCAGCTTTGGGGTGGAGGAGCAGGAAATAATTTCTGGAACCTAGTATCTCTTTTCAGTCCTGTGTCTCCCCTGTTCCATTTAGTCTTCATGCTCTGCTCAAGTCTCGATGTCCTCACTCCCAGTTTCCTTCCTTATGGGCAGATGGGGTTTGTGGGACATGGGATTCAGAGACACATTTCAGCAGGCTGTTTCCTATCAGTACTGTTTTTCATGATGCTCTATATCTTGCAGTTCTAATTCTCTGGTGTTTCTGGGGCTTATGGGGCTCAAACGGGGCACTGCCCTGGCATTTTGGGGTGCCAGATTGTTGCCTCCTCTTCTCCTGTAGCCATTGAGTCTCTATTCATTGCTTTTCCAAACTAGGCAAAATTTCTCTTCTCTCAATATTGTGTCTTAGCCTTTTAATTTCATGCACATTAAAATTTTTACTACTAATTTAAGAAGCTTCAAGAAGAAGCAGAAACAGATTTATGTGGTTCATCCTGTGTGCTGAACTGAAGCCCAGAACTTCTTAAAATGACCACAAATACAGTCTTAGCTTAATGCCATGAAAGATTTAAGGAAAAAAAAAGCTTTCATTGTCAGATAATGCAATATCCTAATTTTAGTGTGACATTTCCTGCGTGTCTTATCAGAATCCTCACAGCTGCATGCACTTAACAAAGATAAGGCAAAAAGACAGGAGTCCCCTTGAGCTCATGCACCTAGGATTCACAAATAGGCTTGATGGGAAAAGTCATTATCTTTGCTTTATACCATTATCAATTGGTGCTTTCCATTCAGCAAGCAAAATGATGATCAGGGCTCCATCAAAGTTGCAAATAACACACACACACACACACACACACACACACACACACACACACACACACACACATCAAATCTGAGGTCCCGGGAAGCAAATCTGTTTACTTGTGCATTGGTTGATTGTATGAAGCCAGTGGAAGATAAAAGCAGGAGAGTTGTAGAAGCTGCAGTTTCCAGACTACAGTATAGATGTGGCACCTTGAAAGGAAAGAAAGTTTCAAACATTAGTGCCATTCCAAGAAAGGGATTGGCTAACTTGAAGGAAGTCTTCAAACCAAAGCCACTAACTGGAGAGGGTAACCAACAACCGGGAATAGTATTTCTGGGAGTTCAGTCATTGACTAAACCTGGTCTTAGCTCATAAACAGTGATGGATCTATGCTAATTAGTTGTTATATGTAGGCTAGGGACAAGAGCTTGGGCTGTAACTTATCCATGCTCCTTGTAGCAGGAAAACTGAATGTTACACTTTTTAAAAAGATTTATTTGTTTTTATTGCAAATTCAGATATACAGAGAGGAAGATCTTCCATCTGATGTATTACTCCCCAAGTGACCACAATGGCTGGAGCTGAGCCATTCTGAAGCCAGGAGCCTGGATTTTCTTCCGGGTCTCCCATGTGGGTGCGGAGTCCCAAGGCTTTGTGCCATCCTTGACTGCTTTCCCAAGCCACAAGCAGGGAGCTGGATGGGAAGCAGGGCTGCTGGGATTAGAACTGGCACCCATATGGGATCCTGGTGTGTTCAAGGTGAGGACTTCCACTGCTAGGCTACCACGCTGGGCCCAAAAGTCACATTTTAATAACTACCTGATACGTAAGTAATGATCATGATAAAATAAGGAATGTTTTGATCTTAAATTTATTTTATACTCCAATATCACTTTTCTTTCATTTCTGTGATGTTAGGGTAAACTCCAGTTTCTTCAGTTCTTGAAATCTTTTTTGGAACCTGACTACATTGTGAATAACAAATATCACTCCTCTGCTATCTTTCTTCCATGGTTTTATCCTGGATTCCTTGGCAGTATTTCCTTGCCAGTACAATGCCCAGTAGTGAGATATATATATATATATATATATATATATATATATATATATATATACATCCTGTTAACACATGTTACAAACATAATTGTGATGAATTATGTAGCTTTGGTTTAATGTTCTGATATTTACCTTGCTTATTTTAAAAGTTGGAAGAGAATGACATCACGGATGCTAATGAACAGATAAGAGAAAATATAGCTTTTCATGAAGAGCAAAAGAAAGAGGATAAATGTGTTTTATCTCTTCAATGAAGAACTTCATGTCTTTTTCAATAAGAAGAAAAAGTAGAATTACATTTATGTTCCTCCCAAATTAAATGTCCTGAGATTTCAGCTAAAGCTCATTCACTCTAATGGTGAGCTACTTTGCCCTCTGAGTGCTTTCATTGTCTGCTTCGACCACACTGTATATCTTACTTAGAAGTTCCAGTGAAGAAGAACAGCTGGCATAAAACAAACCGGTTCTTATTTTTAGCCAGTGATTTGCTGCAGTTCTTTGGACTTAAAAAAAAAACAGACAGACAGACAAACAAACGAAAAAACCTCTGTTTAACACTACGCAAGGAATGTGTCATTCTCTCTAAAGCTGAACCCTCCTGCCACTGAGATATTCTTGTAAGTTCAAGTCTGGAATTTTCTCTTGGAGAACAATTTGGGCAACACTGTGAGAAATGAGATCTTGAGAGAAATATCTGTATTGACAGAATGATTTACTTGGTCTAAGTTTCCACTTTGATAATATAGCGCATAGACAAGGGACACAAAACACATTTCAATAATTCAAAACAATTTTTTACTTCATCTTTGGTGTTAATCACTTGGTAAGGCACTTTGTTCATTTGCCTACCTCCCTAACTAGACTGTTGGTTCTTTGAGGCCAAGAACTGCATTTTATTCATCATGTATTCATTGTGCTGAGCATGATACAATCATATGTCAGGTTCTTGGTTATGTTTGCTGCATTGTGAGTGAATGCATGAATAAGCAAGTTGAATAAAAAAGCACTTAAAGACTTTGCAGAATTACAGTTTTTAAAGGCTTCTGAGACTTTATCCAGTACTTCTTATATCTTCAATTCTATTTCTAAATGGAGATTTCCTAGTTATTTTCCATAGCTCTAATAACGAAAAAATGAAAAACAGTACCTAGTCCTTTCCGGCACTTCCAAGGAGCCAAGCATATAGCACTGAATTTAAAAGATTAGGTCCTTGATTTCCCAAGACTCAGCTTTTAATCAGAGTGTTATTATATTGAAAATAATAATTTTAACAATCAGATAGTGTGATTAAGAAGAACAGAGCAGAATGTTGTAGGCACCTATGCTATTTGTTATCAAATTGATGCTTCTCCCTCTAGGTGGATATTACACTGGCACTTCCTCCTTCTTGATATGCCTATATGTGAGTGACAGTAGACTTCTGAGAGCCAGTACTGGGTCTGCCATGTTATTGTCCCGAGAGGTGGGCTATCTACCAAACTTGGGTAGGAACTCACTGCTGGCATTTAATACACACATTGATGAACCAAAACTAAACCTTGATGGTGATAAATGGCTTAAGTAATTCACTTTTATTCCTGCATCACTTCTACATCTTTCTAATACAAATATTGATAGAATAAATGAAGAGGGACTAATGCAGATGGGATGATGGATCAATCAAGAAAGGGAAAGTGTTTCTGAGTACATAATATTTGAGAATCATCTTAATGATATGAAGAAATGATATATTTGAAGACCTGGAAGTTGAAGGTTGAGATTTCCAGCCAGAAGCATATTATACATCAAGGTCTGGAGGACAATAAATTTAGTTTTTTTCCAGAGAATGGCAGTCAGCGTGCCTGTAAGTGAATGAGAACAGGTAAGAACATTAGCATAGCCAGTGTCCAGCCCATTCAGTTCTTGAAAGATCGTTGTCTGGAGTGTGGATGAGAAGACATTGAAGATTCAGCAATGAAAGTAACACAATTTATTATTATAAACACTGACTGTGATATTGTGTGGAGACTCTGTTATTTGGGTAAAGAGAAGTGTGCAAGTTGTGGTAACGAAACTGAAAACTCATAAAATAAAAGCAGAATGCAGCCTCCTGTCAGTCTCCTTGAGCACAAGGGCATTCACTGACTGAAGGGTGTGATCCAGCTGATATGGCAAGTTTGTAATCACTGGACCCAAGGGGTCATTTGCTTCTCCAGTAGATACAAGCACCAGTGGCCAGTATTTTGCTGGAATGCTTTGGGTAAGGAGAATTCTACATCTGGGAAAAATGTACTGTCACATTCATGTATTCTCCCAGACCAACTGGATCCTACCTGTTCATCATAAATTCCCTAAAGCGTACTGCATAACTGACAGTCCAAAGGAAGATGATGCTTTTCAATGATCAAATCAGGGCTTTGGACACAAGCTGATTACGCTTCTCTCAGCCTACATGTCAACTTTTAAGAATCAGTATTCCTAAGCCCTTGAGAAGCTTGGGGCTCTTTAAGAAGTAACTGCCTGGCTCCTGGGTTTTGCAGTAAATGTCTACTTTCTTCCAGCTCTCCAATGTCAGTGATTGGTTTTCTGTGTGTCAGGCAAACAGATAAGAGTTTTGGAATTTTAAAACAATGCCTCCAACCAGTTTGGGGTGTTTGGGGGCAATAGTAATAATATGGAAAAGAAATTATGATACATTCAAATCAAGCAGCAATGAAAAAGCTGGTAAGATAAGTGATCATTAGCCTATTGTTTAATGGTGCTACATAAATGTGAGCTGTGGTACCTCTCCATTAGTAAGCAAAGTTTCCCTTGATTCTATCTATACAAATGTGCTGTAATACCAAGGTCATATTAGAAAATGTTGAAACCTAATTTCATGAGCATGAGTGAAGACTGATCTTAGCTCAGATGCATCAACCAATGAACCTTCAGCCTTTCAGGCTTCTTACTGGTGTCAGTACCAGATTTTCTTCCATCAGAAGCACAGTGCTTGGTGGCCGTAAGACAGATGGACCGCCACGCTGCAAAGCAATGAGAATGAGTTTATATACCAAAGTAGAATCTACTCAATTCCTCAAGGAATATTAACAGCTATTAACAGTGCCAGGGATCAGTGTCTGTTGTGAAGTGCTTGACACACTGCTTTAACAACCATGCTTATCTCAAAAGTTTGGAAGGAGACCAGGACACTTAGTGAGCAAGTTGACAGTTATGACCAAGATGGCAGCTGTCTAACAAAGCTTGATTCCTTCTCCACTGTGAACTTTATCTTATCTTCCCTGAACCTTAGAAATTTCTATCCAGAAAGAAGGGTTTTAAACATAACTAACTAAACATAACATTCATCATATAAAGAAAAAATATTGACTTGTTCTCTGGCCATTCATTTGAGAACAAATTTTGAAGCATGTCTGGTCACACACTTCAGTACGTTTGGAACTTTGAATAGTTTTCAAAACTGATCTCAGATTTTCAGGGGTCACTCTATTTATTCCACTGTTAATGTTTATTGTAGTTCCTTAATTTTCCTGTTTGAATATTCATTTGTGTGCCTGCAAAGTAGAGGCCAGAACTCTTCTTGCCTAATTGAGTACTAAGCACAGGAAAAAAGAATAATAGCTCTTAAATGGGGAAAGCGTTGACCTTTTCCATTTGTGTGTCTATTGCCATTTTTCTTCAGAAGGTCTAATCTCTGGTTTGCTTCTGTCTCTCTCATATCTGTCACCACTTTCCAGTAAACCAAGCCTTTCCCCCAATTTTTAGTCCACTTATTTTTGCACCAATTTTTCTGTTTCTAAGCCCTCAATCTCCACCCTGATTGATCAATTTCCCTTATTTCTCTTGTAGGCTAAATTAACTGCTCTACGTTTTAGAGGCCTCAGGATTCATAGCAGTTAGAATGCTTTTATAGATGCCTTCTCTAAGTATATCTTACTGGAAAAACATAGGAAAATTACACTCAAGAAAGTGTTGGATTTTTAATTCTTTTAAGGGCTATAGACAGACAACTTACTTAGCAAGATTATGTAACCAGACAGTAAACATGTTTGAAAGACAAGCGTGTCTGAGATATGTCAGTTGAAATTATTCATGTCAAGAATTGATCGACAGGGCCCGGCGCAGTGGCGCAAGTGGTTAAAGGTCCTCGCCTTGCACGCCCGGGATCCCATATGGGCGCCGGTTCTAATCCCGGCAGCCCCGCTTCCCTTCCAGCTCCCTGGCTGTGGCCTGGGAAAGCAGACAGGACAGCCCAAAGCTTTGGGACCCTGCACCCGCGTGGGAGACCCAGAAGAGGCTCCTGGCTTCGGATCGGCATAGCATGGGCCGTTGCGCTCACTTGGGGAGTGAATCATTGGACGGAAGATCTTCCTCTCTGTCTCTCCTCTCTGTATATCTGCCTTTCCAATGAAAAAATAATAAAAATAAATCTTTAAAAAAGAATTGATCGACATATCCTAATTTTGCGGATACATCGATAAAAGGAAGTTGAGATTACGAAAAGACAGAGTTTTGAAGGAGAGTCAATTTCGGATAAAATAAGCATTGTGATTCCAGTTAAAAATGCCATAACTCATTCATCAGCACACACTAAGTTGTAAATATTCTATGTGTCAAAACCGATACCAGGTACAGTGGGAACACTGATGAGTAATATCATGCCCTGCCCAAAATGCATTCTTCTAACAGACCAGCAGGCAAGCTTGGAAGGGAGCGGGCAATTATAACACATTATAATAAGCTCACCCAAGAAGAGGGGTTGGTTTCGCATCAGAATATATATAAATTCATTCTGTTACACACCAAACTCAAATCCTTTAACCCCCTTAGGTAATTATCTTCAAAGGAAATTGCCAGGGAGCATGGTCTCCCTTCTTAGACCTCTAGCAAATTTCTGAAATTGAGGATAAGCCCTCCTGCCACAAAGTTACTTTAAACATTTCAACAAGCAGAAAATACTCAGTGACACCTTATTAAGCACCTCTTGTGCATTCAGCTTGAAGTTCACTGGGGACTCTGAGAATTTCTGGGTGACCTAAGTCTGCACATTTTTGCTTTAACTCTTCTTGCAAGTGGTCTTAAGAGACATAGTTTGTGTTGTTTTGTTGCACACCCTTCCAATTTCCAATACTCCCTTATATTCATTGAATATTTGACATAATTCCTTCTTATGTTTAATTTTAATGAGAATGCCTTATTTTTTCCATCAATCAGGACTACTTTACTCGATCTGCTTCCTGTACGGTACCCAGTGTGCCTGAAACAGAAAAAAAATTACTTTCTTATTTTTGTTTCCATGTTTTCTCCCTTCCAATTTGCCTCCCATTCTGTTTTAAAGTGTTCATGGAGCTTCTCTGGCCCACATAAGCATCTAGCTCCTGTTTTCACGTTCCTATTTTACATTCTTTACACACTGCTTTGTCTTTTGCTGCTAACAGTACTATGTTCATGAAAACAGAGTGTGTAGGTAACTCACAAAACAAGGATTCAAATTTAGAGTAAGTTGGACACTGTGAGAGCCTTCAAGATTCCCAACACTTTCAACTATGATATTTAATTTAGAAAGTTGAACTCAATACATGACTTTAGGAGAGGAACTAAAATATTGAATGCCATTATCAGTAGAATGCAAAACATTCCTCAGGTATCATTGGGCACTATAGCAATCATTTTCTAATACTGTTAGAGTAGTTGGTAATTTTACTCAGATGGGATTTTCTGGAGAGCTGTCAGGAAAACACAAAGAGAAACTGGGATTATAATCTGAGTGGAGACAGAAGACTTCAGCCTCTGTCCTTTGAACCCAACGCATCCTCTGAAGCTGCCAATCAGGAACCTCCTAAGAGGCAGTCCCACTTTGTTATTTTTCTCATGAGGACTCCGAGAATCAGAGAGACACAGTATTCTCTCTATGTGTGTGAAAGGGTTCCAAGATTGAGAACCTCGCCTCGCTTATTTTGTGCAATGCAATGCTAAGCAATATGAAGTTTTATTCAGTTCTGAGCCTAACCTCTGCCTTTTATGCACCCTCCCACTTGGTTGTAGACTTCAAGCTGAAAAGGCTCATTCAGTTTTAGAGTCAGATGGATCCAAAGCTTTCTTAAAGACATGGCTTTGAAAGGAGCAGCTCTTCTAGTTGCCTTTGTTATATACTTAAAGGAGAGATGATGAACTGGGGTGATGCCCTACCATATGTTCATAACCTCATTGGAGCTTAATCAATGAGAAGATTCTTTTGCTTCATTGCATTAGAAGCATAATTTTCAACAGAGAAAAATATTCCAGTGTTATGTATTTTTAATGTCTTGTTGAAATAGGCATAACTTATCTTTCCAGAGAGCCATCTGGAGGTTAGTGAGATTTAATTAAGAACAATTGGCTATAATTACAGTTTGCTACTTTCCCTTCCCTGAAAACGTCCTTTTCTTTACTTTGTTGTCTTTCTCATTTTTTTCTTTTTTCTTCTTTCTTCTATTCTCTCCTCCCATTCTCTCTCTCTCTGTCTTTCTCCCTCTTTCTCTCTCTTTCTCTCCTTTTCCTCTCATTGTATTGTGGGCTACTTCTGTTCATAAGCTGGGGCGCACGTATCGCTGGGTTCCTTAAGGTGGCATGACAGCAAAGAACATTAGATTCAAGGAGTTTGCATCTGCAATCCACCTTTACCATTTTCTACCTTTATAACTGTAGAAAATTCATATAATTCTTTGTGCTTAAGTTTCTGAAACTCTAAAATAAATATCATTCATCTATTTATTCAAAAATATATAGGTTATAGTGTTTGGGGACACACAAAAAAGACATTGTTGAAACAGTCCAACCTCTTGCCTTAACGAAGCTCACATGATTTTGAAAGAGACAGTAGAACAGGTATAGACATAATACCAGGTATTTTTTATGAATGTTCAAATGGGAAGCATTGTAAAGTAAAGGAATACAGGATATTGAAATGATCTGTCTTAATTACAATTCTAGGGAATTAAAAGAGTGCTTAGAATTTTGAGAATTAACTAAATTAAAAATGTTGGTTCTAAGCATTTGGCATGGTTTGAGCACATTGTAGCATCTTAAAAATATTTATTAAGGATTCATTTTAACCAGGGAGAATAAGAACATGCTAATTAATGCTTGTGAGATTCTAATTTGAGTTCCTGTTTTCCAACACCATCTACAAGTTCAGACCAACCATGTGCTATGGGTAAATACTTGAGAGCTACCGTTTTTAAGGACCATATCTTAACTACTTATGAAGGATTTTTAAAATTTGTGGAGGACCTGTACAAAGAAAAGAAATCCTGGATGAAATGTTTTTAAATGAGCATTTTTTTCATGAACTTTTGAAGTACCCTCTTGTTAACTGTGCGTTTTGGTTCTGAGATACTTACACTCTCTGTGACCCAATCTCCTTGTTTAGGAAGTCGGAGTAGTGACAGTACTTACATCTTTTTATGGTGTGGATGTCAGAAGGAAATAAATGAGGGTGCATGAAACCTTTGCAACAGAGAGGCACTAGTAAGCCCTTTTTATGTGTTCTTTAATTGTCATGTGGTAGGAGAAGCCACCCAAAGCCAAGTGAGTTAAGAAATTAATCAAAGTCCACCCAGACAATGAATAGGAGCAAAGAGATTCAAAGTCAGGTCCTTCTAATTGCAAAGCCCATCGGATTTCCTAAACACAGTCCATTGAAGAGGAATGATGGCAGGAGAGAGTCACCAGTACCATTTGCTTCTCACTCCACACCCCTGAAAGATGACTCTGACTAGAGAATCTCAAGAGCGTGTCAGAAGCCTTTTTTCTAGTTGAATTTCTGAATTAGCCCTGATCTTTTACAGTAATGTAGCCCATGTATCCTGAGAAGACACCTGTAGCTTTCAGTGAGAGATTCAATCTCTATTTGACCTCATAAAATTAGCAAATACTTCAAGGCAAGTGTTATTAATTTGCAGCCTCAGGAACGTGTGATTTTTCACATAGAGTATTCTATTTACTACCTCTGAGTATCCCCCTCATTTGCTTTCTGGTTGGCACAGGATTTGACTTTCACTCTCTGGACCACAACCACCCACAAGCACATCAGTGTCTCAGCAAAGGGTTTTTTGGTACTAACCTCTTCAATTCTAACATATGGTATTTTGCTCGATTCCAGATTACTTTTGCCTTTCAGCTGTAGGTTCACTGTGCTGTTTTGTCTCTGCAGATGGCAAACAGACCATTCTTTCTCCATCTGGAGCTGGCACTGTGGCTATTCTTGACTTGAAAGTTCAGTGAAGGGTAACAGTGAGGAGGACTTGATTTCTGCCAGTCTTTACCGCTCCTGCCCACCCCCTGTGTTTTATCCTAATTTGCTCTTTTTCTTTGACTTGATCCACATGTGCCAGTTTTCCAAAATCCTAGGCCTGGGTGTGACATTATTGCCTGAGTAGCAGCTTCCAGTCATTACTCCATCACAACAGCCCAAAGGAAAGGCATGGAAGGAGAAACACAGAGAGACTTGCAAGGACAAGCTTTTGGGGAAAACAACTGTGTCATGAGCACATTCTTTGTTTATTCCAGATTAGTTTGGAATTGGTTTACTCATCACAATTCTGAAATGGACAATGTAAAGCCAAGTGCAAAGTTTGCATATTTGCAAACACACTAGAATGTGTTCTGACTGTGTGGGTGTGTACTTGCCGCCTACTCATTACAGTATAATTTGCCTCAGAAAATCATCCTTGTGTAAGCTATTGAGAAATGAGCTGCTCAGAATCTGTGGAAAGGCATGGGTGCTGAATGAGTGAGCTCCCATAGAGATGTTCTACTCTGAGACCGTTGTTTTACAATGAGCAACACAAAGCTTGTGCTATTTGCCCAAGATCCAATCAACTGTGGATTGGCAGATCCATGGCTAAGACCCAACCAGTTCTATGTTGGGGTGAAGTAATAAAACTATATTATATGTAGGATTTTTACTTTTGAAGGAACTAGTGCATATGTTTTTAAAAGTTTTTAAAAATATTCAAATGACCACAGACTGAGAATGGATGAAGTTGTTATCTTCTGATGTGCTCTAGTTGATTCCCATCATGCTTCATGAACACATGACATTATGTGAACAGGCCGCAGAGAACAGAAAGAGAGTTCAGTGGCTTCTGTCCCAGAGGATGCCTCCTGCATGTAACCAGCACCCATGATTAAATTAGAGCTCTGCTTTTATCATTTGTACTTTGTAAGATTTGACTTAATTAAACATGCCCATCAACTGAAGTGCTGTTCATTGCATCCCACTAGCATGTTTGTAGATTAACAGAGAAAGTAATTATCTCGTAATCATTAACTGAGTTAATGGCAAAGCATTAACTGTATCCTCAATCTCAGAAGTCCCAACTCAGCATCTTTTCACTCAGACTATTGCAAATGGGGTCATTTAGTGAGAGACTGAGACTGAGTCGGATAGCCTGTCCACCCTGCTCCACTGTCAGAGGCACAGCATAACAATCAAGTAAGTGCAGCGAAGTTATAACCTATTAATAAAGAGCTGTGTGTAAAAGACTGTGCTGGATGAGAAGACAAAACATGTCCTAGGGGACGTAAGAAACCTTTAGTCCAATCTGCAAAATATTTTTGCATCAGATGCAGGGATGCAGACTTAGCAGCACCAGATGACGTTAGCGGTGATGGCTGAAACACTAAGTGGGGGTGAGGAAAGGACAACCAGTGGCACAGGCCTCAAAGGTAAGACACCATGGTTGGTTTTTAGTCAGTTTCTCAAGTTTTTGGACACATAGTTCCTATGGTCCACAGCCTTCTGAACAGCCACTGCAGCCAGAACCTCAGGTTTGAGTGCTCACTCACCAGGACAAACTGCTTGCAATTTTGGCACAACGTTAGATATTTTCCAGTTCTCCCCCACTTCTCTGTAACCAGCAGCATATTTGGATACAGAATCCTGGAACTTCCCTTCCCTTCCCTTCCCTTCCCTTCCCTTCCCTTCCCTTCCCTTCCCTTCCCTTCCCTTCCCTTCCTCTCTCCTCGCCTCCCTTTACCTTTACCTTCTTTTTTCTCTCTTTTCTTCTCAACTCAAGTTGCAGTTCAGAATATGACCATCCACTTCACTTGCAAGATACAAGATGCTTTTTCCCGGTGTCTCACACAAATTCTGGGATACCATGAATAATGTGGGATAAGACTGATGCTGAGGTATAACATTGGGTGCTGGTTGAGGAAAATCTGGGGCAAAATGATACTTAAGGGACCAAAATTAAACAGTAGCATGTGTATGGTTCTTCCACCTGGGGTGGGGGTGAAAGGGAAGGACTTCTTTCGTTTCAAAGGCAGAATTAGGTCTTTGGAAAACGTGTTAACAGTCTTTATTTCTGCCTCTCTCTGCACCATATGGAAACAGAGTTGATGCCACAGCTTGTTCCTGGAAATTCCACAGACTGAGGGTAACATTCACAATTACCATCTTCCCATAGATGACTGATATGAATTTTACCAGTGCAAAACTCTAGAAACAGAGCTATGTGGTTTCCTGGTTAATCTCATGAAAGTTTGCTGCCAGAAATCTTCAATACAAACAAAACTTCCTGGGTTGAGTATTTGGCATCATGGTGAGGAGTTCCAACTCATGCTCTTCACTCCTGATTCCAGCTTCTGGATAACAGTGAGCCCAGAGACACAGCATGTGATGGCGCAAATACTGGGTTCCTGTCCTCTTAAGAGAGACCAAGAATGAGCTGCTTGTCTCTGGGATTGGCTGGAACCAGCCCTGGGTATTTGAAGACTGCTTTGACATTTGAAGAATGATTCAGCAAATGGAAGATCTCTCTTTGTCTATCTGAATCTCTTTGCTTTTCAAATAAGTAAGTTTAAAAATCTTTATCGAGCACAATTTCTTTCATGATTCTGTGCCTGAAGTTCATTTAGACCCTTGAATCTGTAAAGTTAGAGTTTTTACAAAATTTGGAAAAAATCTCAACCATTATTTCTTCAAGTTTTATTTTTTAGCTTCTGCTTTTTTCTCTTCTTCGGGGACTGAAGGTAAATGCATACACGGTTTCTTGAAGCTGTTCTACAGCTCAGTGTTATTCTATTTCACTTTCCTTACACTTCTGTGTTAGATGTTAAATCGTGTCTACCATCATGTCATCACATCCACTAAGATTTTTTTGCACACTGTCTAACAATTGTTGGTCCCATCTGGTGTATTTTCTTATCACTCACGGAAACGTCAACTTCTGGAAGTTCAATTTGCATTTTAAAAGACATCCTCATAATCTTTTCTGAGTACTGGTTTATCTGAATATGTGGAATGTGTTCCTAATAATTGTTTAAATGTCATTGCATACTAATTGTCACATCTGTGTCAGTTCTCATTGATTTAGATGGAATAACTTCTCTTTTCCATATGGGCAAAAAGTCCTGTTTTTCTAAATAGTTTTAACATTTTATTTAATGCAAAAATTCTGACTTTTACCTTATGGACTTTCTAGACGTATGGGTCTCACATTTTTGGATATCTACTCCTATTAAATTCTTGAGCTTTGTTCTAGGGCTCAGAATAGACATTCCTAAGTTTCTACCTCTTCAGTCCAGCAAATATGCCTAACTCCAGGCTTTCTGTGTCTGCATATGAGCTGGGATAACTGTCAAGATAATAGACTAGTGTAATTACAGACAAATTCACCTATGTGACCCCTTTGAAATCCTTGTCCTTCTGCTTCTGGGCACTGTCTTTCTTGTAGCCTTGCTTGTGCCATTTGTGCTTTCTCATAGTCAAAACAAAATGTCAGAATGACTGAACCTTAATTTTTTTTTCCAACCTAAAATTCTGTCTGTTATGGTCTTTATGTGAGAGAAGATTATAAGTATTTTTCTACTAATTCCTCTGTTCTCATGTTCAGAATATTGTTGCAACAGACTGTCTCCTTCCTCTGGACCAGATGTAATGCCAATAGCATTTCACATAAACATTGCAATCACTTCTTTATTACAACTGCTTTCTTAAAATGTGTCTACAAACTGTTGAAAACTCAGAAGTCAATACAGTGTTTGCTATCTAGAAAATGTCACTTGAACATTGATTTAAATGAGACAGAAATTCTTAGAAGCCCCACATTTTGATTTTAGATTTTCTTTAAAATGTGTGAGTATTGATTTTAATGCTAGCATTTATGAGGCTTTCTGGACTGATTTGTATCAAACATATATATATATAATCAAACATATACATATATATCAAATATATATATATATATATATATATATATATAATCTACTACAGGCAAGGTAAAAAATAATACATTTCTATCCTACCTCATGGAGTACAAACTCATGAGAGAGTAAACAAATACCACCTGAACATGTTAAGGAAACACTGTTTTTAAATACATTTTGAGTTGAACATTTGAAATGTGCATACTAATAAAGCATTTGCTTGTTATGTTTTATTTCTTATTGTTACTTTTAAACTTTTATTTTTAAACTCTCAGAATTTTATTTTACAGAGTACAAGATACTTGGATGACCTTTTTCTGATTAAAATATTGAACTGTGGACTACATGCCATTATTTCTCAAATCTTATTTGTAACACTAAAATCTGAAGGAAACAGAAGGAAAATATTTTTTAAAAAAATTCTACACCAAGCAAACAAACAAATAAAAAAGAGTTCTGTTTGTATCTTGAGAGCAAAAACATTCACTGGCTTTTTGCCTCGCTGAAAATCCAGACTCCCACTAAACTAACCGATTTAAAATGACTTAATTAAAGAGCCTTTTTGTTTTTTAATGTTGAGTAGTAGAGCAAGCAAAGATAAGCTTAAGTCCGAAAATTGAGTGGTAAAGATTAAAGTACAATGAATGATTTCTTTCTTTTTTTTTTTTAATGGATTTTGTGTAGTTTAACAAGTTCTGCTTTTGTCTTTCAGGACCTCACAAAGTGATGGCTCTAAACCACCGTGACTTGCTCATGGAAGAACTGCTTCGGGAACCGCAAACAGCATCTAGACAGTTACTGCTCATCTTACGCTGCAAATGAGACGAGGAGCCCAGAAATGGCTCAGGTAGAGAAGAGATACCACCGCTAAAACTGAGCTCAGGTGGGCCAGTTCTTAATTAAGTGGTTTTAGTTTGCTTCTTGTTTGTTTTTTTTTAAGTATTTCTATTTGTTTGCTTTTGGCTTTTGTGGTTATAGAAAGGGAAGGAAGGAAAGTAAGACTTGCAAGTATGCAGTTACTTTCAGAGGTTTTTCTTTGGATCTTCATTTATGGAATAGGGAGCTTATTTTATGTGTAGTAGTTCTACATATTTCAAAAATGATTATAAATCATTTTTACATTCTTTATAAACTATTTGCACACATCCTTTTTATTGGTTCTATAGTTTCTTATTGAATCAAGTGCCATTATTTATCATACTGAACCATAAACTAACTTTCATTTTTGTGGCTTAAAAATGATGAGCATTACCCATTTCATATAATAGAAACTGTAAGTATCCATTCTAAGTTACAGGACACTTATAAGTGTCCTAAAGGTTTACATATCAGCACTAGATCTCCTGAGGGCAAGTGCCATTTGACTCCTCCGGGTTTGCTGAGAACACTGTGCATGTGCCAATGTGTTCCAGGGAGCAGGAAGCCTGGCTGTCATGTCCATGGGTGGTTGGCACAAGGCAGTCATGCCCCTTGCCAGTATCAACCCTTCCATTGCCAGAATCATGGCAAAAGGAACTTCCCAAGGAACCCAACATTCTTAATGCCTGTGTTCAGGGCAGACACCTTTTTTCTGGGGCCCTGGCCAGAAACAGCTGGTGGCTCCTCTAACTTGCTGTGTCTCTGGTCTTTGGGATTGCAAGGAGAGCAGCCTGCCAGCTATTCTACTGCCTTAAGATCTTTGAATGTGCAGTTTGCTACCTAAACATTAGGGTTTATATTCCAAGGCAAAAATAACCCCTTGGCTTTTTTACTGCAGGTGTGAGCATCCCTAACCTAATGTTCAAAATCAATAATGGTCCAAAATTTTGAAACATTGTGAACACAGATAAGGTGCGACCAGGGGAAATTCACCATGAAACATGGTTTCCTGCATGAAATTATTGAAAAGACTGCTTACCTTTGTGTTATGTGTTTAGGAAGTACAGGAATATAAATGAATGCCATATATAGATTGGGTTTTCACCTCTAAGATACTGAATTATAATGAGGATCTTTCAAAAAGTTCACGAAAACCGCATATTACAAAAAGATTGTGTGGACTTAAAAACTGTTTGCACCAAGATAAATTTATTTTTAAACTCCAGGTTCCATGAACTTTTTATATTACCCTCATGTCTGAATTCAGCAGTATTGGGGAGTTTTTTTTTTATTATTATTTTGCCTTTAAACTAGGGATAGTAGTCATGAGAACAGTATAAATTATTCTGAATTTTCACTACTTACATCAGCTCATATTGACTTAATCACAATCACTGTGAAGTGTGAGCTTTCTAGATCCAGGGAATTATGAAATGGAGAGAAACCACTGAAACATGGCATAAGCAAGACTGAATTAGCTGCATTGTTTGGCAAGATTGGCAGTTACATGCAGTGGTGGAAAGAAGTAGGGGGTTGGAATAATAACTTCTGAGATCAAATTGGCCTCTGTCAATTAGAAAAGGCATGTTTCGCTATTGCTGAAGGCCTGTACTATTGCAGTAATTTGGAGAATAACAGTGCAGGGGGGCAGTGAAGTGGAGGTGCAAATCCCTGCGCTATAGAATTATACCAAGAAAAAGAATAAAAATGATAATAATGTAAAATTCTGCTAGAAAAAGAGCACGTATATTTCCTTGCATATTTCCTGTGTTTGTTTTTTATCACTGAATCTGATATGTCTGGCATAATTGCTGAGATCATGAGTGTAAAATACCTGACACGTTAGAGAAGCACCATAAATGCTGCTGACACAATACAGTACGTTGCCGTGACAGCACATTGATCTGAATGAAAACAGTAACCCAACTGGATCGATTTTCAAAATTTGTGATCCATTTTCTTCATTTGGTAAATTAATGGTAAGTGCAGTAATAGGTGCAAAATCAAAGTAGATAATTTATGTGTCTGTTTTAACTACAACCTATGTAAAACGAGGGTTAAGTGAGTGGTTTATGCTGTCGGATTATACTATTTTATCCTGCTCTTTTGTCAGGCATTTGGTGTTCAGCCACATAGTTCTTTTTGCTTTTAGCTGTGTACTCCAATGTACTTTTCAAATTCCAGCTTCTTGTCAAAAAAAGCATAGTGTGTCACTTTGATCTACTGCTCTTTTCAGTGTCTTCACAGCTGCAGGTTGATTTTTTTTAATTTAATTTCATTTTATGACAGTTTCATAGGTTCTGGGATTCCACCAACCCTTCCCTAATCCCTCCCCCATGATGGATTCCTCCACATTGTTACAGTAGGACAATTCAAATCCAGTCATGACTCCTTCATTGCAAGCATGTACTATGCCTAGAGTCCAGCATGATTTTTTTGTATATGTTACAAAGATACGCAATAATAGATACTAATCCTTCAAGGCACTGTTTCTAAGTAACAATGTCTCAATGCTTGTTTTCTGAAGCCACAGTTCCTTTGACATGCTATATGAAAGCATTTGTTTTCACTGGATGAGCCCTGAACCTTGAAAGCCAAAACAAAAGCTTCATATACATATGTTTATGATTGTGTTATGTGTGTCCACAATGATGGCTAGATGCTGCACAGCTGATGATTCTGTTCAGGACCTAATTTGATATCCCAGAGCTGCAGAGAAACTGACTTGTCTCTTCGGAGAGATACAGTGTCACAATTTACCCACTTGGTTTCCTTTACTTCCTTGTTTCTCTGATCCTATTCTTGTTACACTGGGATTGAATCTTTTAATAAGGCAGCAGCATTTAGATTTCTTTTTAAAAAAATAATTTTAAAGATTATTTAAAAGAAAGAATGTCAGAGGTGAAAGGAGAATAAGAGAAAGGGAGGAGAGAGAGCACATCCATCTGCTGACTCACTCCCCAAATGGATTCAACAGGTCAAAGCAAGGATCCAGGAACTCTGTTTTGGGCCTCCTAGTGGATAGTGGGGAACCAAGAACTTAGGAAATCGTTTCCTTCTCAGGCACTTTATCAGGAACCTGGATCAGAAGCAGAGAGATTGGCACCCAAGCCGGCTCTTAGATATGAGATGTTGGTGTGGCACACACTGCTTGACATGCTGCAATAAGATGCTGGCCTCACATTTGTGCTTTGACTCATTCTGCTTTGCAGGAAAACAAGGTTAAGGTAGTTGGTTCTGGGAGAAGTCATGGAAAGCAAGCCTGCAGTTTTACATTTGGTGCAAAGATTGAATTTTTGCCTTAAGGCAGTGGACATCCCATTGATACTAGTGGATAATGTTATTATGCCCTGGTGTGCAATGCATCACTCTTACTAAAACTTCAATATATGAATAATGTCAGGAGTTACAGGACAAGACCAAGTCATTACAAGATTAAGTAGGCACTGTATTAATCTATATGAATATAATAGTAAATAGATAATTGTAGAGTGTGATAGCTACTTTGGACAATAGAGGAGGCCTTAAAAGCAAAAGATGATAGACCTAACGCAATTAATTACCAATATGATGCCTGCTCTGAAAACCAGAAAGCCATTATAATAGCTTTAAAAACACCATTATCTCCTATTACCATAGGGCAGTGTGTTGCAAGATACTACTTGTTATTTTGGCACCTAATCTAATCACCCAATATTGCCTTCATGCAAATGATCGGGGCTAAGTCCCAGCAGAGACCAACAAGAAAATTTCTTCAGAAATTGATATTCTGTATTTCAAGGGATCACAGAACATAGAAACAAGGAAGAAAAGAACACACAGGAATGTATCTTGAAGGTGTTGTATCCAAGAACATGGACTCTAATGAAATGATGATGGCATTCACTGACAAGTGAGCATCAGCGTATGATTTGGGGTTTGGTATTGTGGGGGATGACATTTGAAATTATCTGTAGTAGCCTTTGCATATGGCTCCAAAACTGGGATTTTTAAGAGTTAATGGAAATCAAAAATTTGAAAGGTTTTTCTTACACAGGTAGAAATGCATTCGGAAGGCTTTGAGAGAGATAGGAATAACAGACAGCACTTATTGTGTGATTTGAGAGTGTACCACTGAACTGTTCATAGAATCCACAGAGCACATATTCAGTATTAGGATAGTAGGGAATGTACTTGGATGGATCTCAAAATACTGCCCCTTTGAGGTGTACCACATTGGCTCTCTCATGCAGGTTGTTGTTGAGAATGGTGATCCTATCATGAAATTAAATGTCACATTGTCTCAGATTGCAGAATGCTGTAACAGCAGAGGCCAGGCTGAGACTTAGCAATCATTCATGAACAAGATATCTATCTTAGGTAGAAAGGTAGAATTAACCTGTGTGTGTGAAAGGGACAATGGGAAAAGACTAAAGCTTCCAGTAGCTCAGTATTTTACACATCAAAGTCCTGCCAGTAACCCAGTGACTTTGTTGGTGGTTCCAATCATCAAGCTCTAGATACACCTCAGGAGTATCTTCCTGGGTCTGGCACCATCACATTTATCCATTTTGGTGACACTGGGCAACAGCCTTGAAAAGAATATCAAAATGTTCATTATCTAGAGACAAGAAGAGGGAGGCAAAAAGAAGTGGATACCATACTCAAACACCAGCCTAAATTTGATGGGGGATGTTCTCTCTCCAACCCATTTGAAGGGGTACCCATCTGCCCTCTCTGAAATGTTGATGCATTAACTTGCCTACAATGCCTATGGCTACAAAAAGATAAACATTTTTATTTAAACCCTATGTGCTAATAGGTATATAGATATAAAATATGGAGGGGCAGAGGAAGTATATGGTCCATAAACCTGCAGGAATCTATGACTTGGGCTAATAGGCATTCCTGGGGACAGAGAGATACTCACCCAGGTATTACTTGGCTTTCAAAATCAGAAGAAATACAGACATGTGGGATAAAGATGATATCAACTGGCAAAAATGAAAATAATAGAATTTCATCTGGTTTCCAGGTCAAACTCAGTTTATAATCCCGTGCCCCTTAGTATAAAAGAAGGCAGGATCCTCTTAAGAAATGATCATTTATCGTTAGTTGTGAACGAAGTCTGTGATTATGGAGTGGACTGAAATTATGGCTTTTCAAAAATTAAGTCAAAAAGGAAGGAACAAAGGGGATTGAAGGAGGTAAAAAGGGATGTAGGGGATATGGTGATTTTAAGATTGTACTTATGAAATCTGATGTTTTTAAGTTAATAGAAACATTTTAAAGATAAAGTATCCTACATTCCATCCATTGCATGTAACAGTGTATTTTTCAAACTTTTCCAACTAAAAACAAAACAAAACAAATACACAATATTTTTCCTGGGTAAATATGCACTGGGGCAGTGGATTTGAAGATAGTTAAATACCAGATCTAAACTGACAGCAACCACAGGGAAAATAAGATACAATTTTAGTCCTCTTTTTACAGTAGGGAGAATCTATAAGCTATGTGGTAAGTTATACTGGCTTTGATCCTTGTCAAAATAGATATAATCAGTTCAAATATTCTTACTATGTTTGGTTTCTCTCATCATATCTTGTATTAATTTATCCATAATAATTGAAATATATAATGGCCATATGACGGGAGTAAACACTTGGATCCCCCTGCCTTAAAACTGTCTCATAACAGTGAATGCCCAGCAAATCACTAGTCCCTGGAGGACTGATTTATAACTAAGCACCTGTAGATACCAGGTGTTTCAATCAACCATGGCCTTTAATCTTCTCTGTGTTGTACAGTTTCTGTCTGCAAAGCCAGCTTCTCACCTGAACTCCCATACTCACTCCTTAGGGAAAAACGTCCTGAGAAAAGATGAGAGAGGAGTTAGCACTCTTACAGGCAGGCTTGAACTAGTAAGCTTGGATGTTGATGCACAAATGTGCTAGCCTTTCTTTGTTTGAAGGAAAAATCCTGAAACTCATTATACAGAATCCCTTGGTATGTTCCCCAAATGACTTATCTTTAATACCTCATATTAGCTCAATAGCCAAAAGTTTATTGGTATTTTCTTTTTCCTGGTCCTACCTTTTCCTCTATTTCATTTTAAATTTCTGAGATCATTTCTCAAATAAAATATGTGATCTCAAGTCCTGGTTTCAGACTGTGCTTATGGTAAAACCCTCACATCTTTGTATACAGTGCTGCCATGAAAGATGTAAAAGCTCCTTGAGGTTATGGTCTCATATTCTTCCCCCAGCTCCACAGGTCTGAACCATCAGGGTCAGTAGATGGTAGGAGTCTACTGAACATCAGTCAAGTGAACTCTTTGTTGTAGTGGCTGTGCACACTTGACTGGGCACACGTTATATGCGACAAAGAAAGAAGCTTTTTTTTCTTTTCTTTGTTTTTTTTCTTCAATACCACTTAAGAGGACAAAAGCCAGACAGCCTTTGCAAAGCAAAAGTGTGGGGACATGCGGGGTTCAGCTATCTGGGCCCCTACTCACGGAGCCTGATTCACGGACTGCAAGCAACCCAGAATGACACTCAAACGAATCACCAGTGGATGTACAGTTGATCTCTCCCAATATTGGCAGGGCTAGTCATTTTTTTCTGTAAGAATGCATGCTTCTTCCACATATGGAAATGCAGAGCAGTAAAATGTCATTGACATCACTTATTCATTGATGAGTGATAAGAAACAAGACAAGAGGTGAACTCAGATGAACTGCCCTTATTGCTCTCTGAAGGACTATTCTAAGAGCCCTTGTTTCCATTGGGTGTGACGGGTAACTTGCATGTCCCAAGAACTGACTGTATTGTTTATTGATTTGTAGCTATTTCATAAATGAACTTTCTTGTATATGTGTTCCTTGCTCCTTTCTTCTCACCTCACGGTCCACTCTTCTGATGAATTTTGCCATTGGATTTGTGTTTACTGAAACCTGGACTAACTCAATGTCTTCTTTATTGAGCACACCAAGCTTCACGGAGTTTTATTCTGTATAATTTCTTCCCCACTTCTGAACAGGAGACAAATGCATACCTCAGTCATTTAAAATCAGAGCAGAAGACTAGCTGAACACCTTTTAACTTTATAACATAACACATGACGCTTCATAGCTTTAAGGAAAACTCATGTTTCATATCTGGTCTTGGAGTAATGTTAATTTAGTGCCGCCAAAGTACAATTGGAGCATGAAAAGCAACTTGGCACGTGATAGGGCTCAGAAACTATGGTTCATTTCCTTTTATGAATAGAAGTATCAAAACTTTAAATGTTACTAATTTTTAATACTAGGATTATTGTTATGCTCATAGTCATGATAATGAATTTTTTAATTAAATTACAGATTTAATTTTACATTCTATATTATGAGATAACAATATTTGATTCTGGCTTGGTCTTTTTCAGAGATTAATTTTGATATTCAATCCTTTGCAAATGTCCAGCATTAATTTTGAAAACAGCTTCAAAAACCTACTCTCATTTTTTAAAGACACTTAATGGTATTTTTGAAGGATATAATCCTGGCGAATATAGTTGTCTAGTGATATTTCTGGCAGTACTTATAAAATAATGATTAGAACATATTGAATACTTAGTTTAATGTAGGACTCTAAAGACTGCTTTGTTTTTATTTTAAATTCTATTAATATAAAGATACCAGATTTCATGTATTTTAACAGGTACAGGATTTATTTATTTATTTATTGGAAAGGTGGAGAGACAGAGGGAAGGAAAGAAAGTTAGATAAAGATAATTCTGTCTGCTGGTTCACTCTCCATACGGCCAGACAGCTTGAGCTATGCTGGGCCAAAATCAGACACCAGAAGCTTCATCTGGCTCTGCCTGGTGGGTGGCAGGGACCAAAGTACTTCAGCCATTTGCTGTTGCTGCCCTAGATACATCACCTGGGGGCTGCATTGAAAGTCAAGACAGACTGATGGAATTATAACTTGTTATGAAGGACTATACTGTTGTAAAGATACAGGGAAAATCAGTCGGGGTTAGGATTTGGCGGGGGGGCAGACCCTACGCAATTGTACCACAAAATTTAAATAAAAATATCTTCAAAGAAAAAAAAGAAAGAAAGAAAGAAAGAAAATCAAAGAGCCAGGAATTGAACTGAGATGCCTATAGGATGCTGGTTTTGCAAGCAGCAGCATCATCTGCTGTGTACCATGATGCCAGCCCCTAATGAGCACTTCAAATGCAGAAGAAATTTGGATTTGTGATAATATCTTCAATTAGATACATTGCATATCCTCTTATCAATGAGGAATTAAAGGACAGAGAGACTCATAAGTTATGCTGTGTTACATGCTGTCGTGATGATATTAGATATTATTTCAAGTCGCGTCCCAGAGATTTTGTTCATGATAGTAAGTGATTTTCAAATCTTCATCCACTGTCAGACACTGTCCCATAATGCCTTACAGGTTCTAAATCCCAACAACAACTAAAAAGAGCTTGGTATAATGACCCCTGTTTGAAAAGCCCAAAACAACAAGAGGCTAAGTATTGTGACCAAAGTACACAGCTAGAACAGGAAAGCATAGGGGTCAATAAACCTGGCGCTGAAGATTGTTTTTAAGCAATTATCCACTTTCTCCACTCCCAGCCAGATATGACATATATCTTTAAGCATTGCTGTTATCCATTGATATAGCAAGTTAACATGACAGGTGAATATACAATGCATTTCTGATGATGATCTCAGCCTTCCATAACAAGTTTTTTGAAAATCACAATATCTTCATACAGATTTTTGAGTAGAGGCACAGTGACATCAGATAATACCCCTCCAGTGGGCCCCACTAAGTTAGCAGCCATATAGAGAGAATGGCTTTGTTACAAAGTTATTTTTCAAATCTGAGTGTTCCATATGCCATAGATAGAGGAGAGGTCATGACCCTGATGCTCCTCTGGAGAACAAAGACCCTGGGAAAAACTGTATCTCTTTGTAGCACTAAAGCATGGATGAAAGGAATGCAGCTTTAAGCTATACTTTGTTTTCTGTTCCACAGCTCCCCATGTCCTTGTAAAAATAGACGCTTCTTAGTCCTCATTTTATCAAAGGTGTTATTGGCTTATTTGGATCTCTCTAGTGACTGGAAGTGCCTTAAAATGTAAGTTTATTGCATCTGGTTTACTTATTTTATCAATCTTTCTCCTACATGAAAAGGTGTACAATCAAATATTTTATGCAACTAAAGAGATATTTAGCATGACAGCCAACACTTCTGATGCTTACACATTCTTGGAATTTTTATAGGAGCACAAATGAAGTCCATATAACAAAGAAGTTGATAATTTTTATAGACCTCATCATAGATTAAAATTTAATTTTTGCCTATAGAAATTCAATTGTCCTGGTTTTATTTGTAGAAAAAAATTATCCTGTCTACTTTCAAATGTTTTTGAAATTTTGTGAAAAACAAACTGACTCTGTGCTTTTCCGTCTATTTCTGCTTTCCTGCCATGTCCTCTATTTCCAGGTCTCAGAGTCTTGAGAACTGTAGTTAACTAGCAGATCTTCATATTAGGTAGTGTGAGTCCTCCACACTTGACTCGTCTTATTTCAAAATGACTTACATCCAATTCTTCTGCTGGTTCCACGTGTCTTTTTTAGGATTTCCATCCGACTGTCTTCCATTTGAAAATATTTTTTGGAACAGAGTTACACCTGAGTACAATCTCTGATTAATCAGGTGATGCTCCCTTCATCAGGGTCTTGGAGCTGCCGTTACACAGATGTCGCACATGTATTGTTATATTCACATGAAAGTGTTTTACATTTTTTGGTACTATTGTAAAGGGTGCTTTTTACTAATTTTTAAATTCTCTTTCTTCCATATACTCATAATGTTAATTTTTGTATATTGAGTGACTACCTTGGATTCTTGCTGGGAATCTTGTGAATAGTCCTACCTTTACCACTTCTCTCTCTCTCTCTCTTTTTATTCCTCCCCCTTTCTCCTTCCTTGTTACTTCCCTTTCTTCTTTTTCTCTTTTCTAATATTTTATGTCTCAGAAATATCTATCCAAGCATTCCTATATACCAGAGACCTCATTCTAAGAACAAAACATCAATGAATTTTTAAAAAGAGGGAACATTGGCTTCATGTAGTCTTTGGGCGTTAGTTACATATAAGCAACACATGATGGCAATAAATATTATCAGTAAAAATAATTACAAAATTGTGTTCAAAGCACATATATAGAAGACAGTGACTAGCTAAGTAATGTAGCCACAAACTGTCCCACTTTTAAAGTGGAGACATACTTGAAGGAATGAGCTGTGAAGTGGTTTATGAGAGAATTGTGGCTGAGGAAGGAGTGTCTCCACCTGCTGGTCTAGTTGGTATTAAAGGAGAACTTGAATAGCTCTCTTGCTGCTGTTTTTGTGAAAGGATATGTGCTGGCAAAGATTCTCTTCTGTACCAAACTTTGTAGGGTCTTTTAAATTCACTACTCAATCTGCAGCTTGGGCTGCCTGTACCCATCCTATCCTTATTGGATCTTATAGTACACTTCTAACAAGAATCTGGTGATTTCAGTCACCTTTGCAATTACTGTGAAATATGCCAAGAGTAGACTAATTGGATTATGTTTTTTCCCTCTATCATTATTACCGTAAGACTTTGTGTACTAAACTCCTGAGCTTGGGAGGAAAAATATTCAACTTTACTACTTCTGCAATAATTAAAATATGAGAATACCTCTCTATACCGTGACATTATGTCCTGATAAACTCATTATAACTTAGCAGTATTCTAAGTTTAAATGCATTTAGTTAGCTCAGTCTGTTCAGCATCATAATTCAACAATACAACACAGTGGAGCATAGATTGATTTCCCTCAGGATCACGTGGCTGGCTTTGTCCCTGCCTAACTAGGAGCTGAAGGTCTTTGTCACCACCTAACACAACAAAAGAATGTCTTATACACACAGCCAGTTGAGGATACAATCAAAATTCAAAGTGAATGCATAACATTTTGACACTATTATGAAGTCAAAAAAAGTTACAATTTTCGTAAAGTTATAGAAATTATAGTATTTATGTTGGAAAATGTGGGAAAATCTTATGTCCTAGATGTATCTTAAGAAATAAGATAATTTTGTGAGGTATTTGGACTAAAAGAGAAAGGTAGCAGAAAGACATAGTTTACAAAGAGAACAATCTGTTGCATGTGAGCAGGTGTGTTTACCCAGCATTTAAGACCCACAGACTGAGGTACCACACCTGAATCATGACATTCCTGTTGATGCCTCTCTAGGAAGCAACAGTGATGGCTCAAGTAACGGAGCTTTATCATCACTCACACATGAAAGCCAGACCACGTTCCTGGCTCTTGGCTTTAACCCTAGCCGAAGCCTAACTACTGTGGGTGTTGGGCAGCACGCAGTAGATGGGATTCCCTCTTTCTTTCTCTCGCTTTATCCAAATATTTAAAAAAAATAATTAAAGTTACATTAGAAATGCTAAACACAAGGGGGAAAGTAGAAATGTATTAAAATGTTTTAATGTATAAAATACTTACATTTGTAAACTCATAAAATATGTAAAGGCAAATAGCTCAAAGGGCTGGAGGAGTGAAAGTAAACATTCAATACAGATTTTTATATTATATATGCAGTAGTATAGTAACATATCATGCTAAATTGTTATAATGTAAAGGTAAGTATTATGAACTTCAGCACAGTAGCTCACTCAACATGGTAATCTCCAAACTGATCCTAATTCTCAGCTACAAATCAAGCCTTGTTAAATACCAAAGGATTCAGTTTGTATGAAGGATTGTATATACCCTGATAACACTGGAACTAAATTAGAAATCAAGAGCAAAGAATCTCAGGAAGAAAATGGAAAATATGCTACTAAGTAGCCTACAAATAAAAAAGAATTTATGAGAGATATTTAAGCTGTATTTTTTAACTGAATTAAAATAAAAAAACACCATCATGTGCCAGATATACTAAAGAGCTATTTGGAAATATATAGCATCCTATGGTATCAGGAATATCTTAAATTAATAATTGGTGCTTTGTCTTTAAGAAGCTAGAAAGTAATTTACCAGAGTAAATACTATACCTATAGGAGGAAAAAAACAACAGAGACTACAAGAGAAATCATTAAAATGAAATTTAAAGAAACAGACAAAGCTAATTAAATCATAAGGTGATTCTGCATGGAGATCTATAGAACTGATAAATGTTTAGATATATTTTTCAGAAAATAAGATTGAAGTTGTAAATTGTTAATACCAAGAATGAAATCACTATATACAAAGAAAAGATAAAAATAGAATACTATGGTAATGATTTTGAAATGTATAAACAGGAAAAAAATTCTTGAAAAACACAATCTACAACCCACGGGACTCCATCTGGAAAATCATCAACCACAACTAGAAAAAATATTTAGGTTGTAGCTTAAAATTTCATTGGTGTCTCCTTAGGGAACATGGAGTAACAAGTCTATCTCCTGTTCCCGATACTAAGAACAACTAAAAAACCCTGGAAATATGTGCAAAACAAGAAGAGCCCTTTTATAAATGGAGAGAAGACAGAACAACTAGAGTCCTGGCAATCTAAGGAAAAACTGTGAATTCCCCGATTTTCTTCTTGACCTGTAACAATGAAGCTTACAGCTCAGAAATGTTAAAATAACAGCCTGAAAAGACCCCAAAGCCACCTGCTTTCCTGACCCAGGATGCACTAACGTGCAGTCCAGCAAGAGAGAGAATGTCTGGAGAGTCACTGTGCTACATTAGCAGAATAAAGTCCAGAGTTCTGTCTTCTCCACATTGTGAGGAGATAGCCACCCATTCTGCACTGTGCTCGAGCTGAAGATTCCAAATCCAAACTGGGTTCCCACTTCCCTCACAGTGTCCAAGGAGACCTCACAGGAAGCCTGGACTTCCAGAGGAGCTGTTCTCTAGGTATGGTTCTGTTTATTCTAGTTTTGTGATTTAGTTGTTTGGTTGGTTGGTTGTTTTTTTTTTTTTAAGATTTATTTTTTTTTTATTGCAAAGTCAGATATATTGGGAAAGGAAGAGAGACAGAGGAAGATCTTCTGTCCGATGATTCACTACCCAAGTGACCACAATGGCTGGTGCTGCACAAATCTAAAGCCAGCAGCCAGGAGCTCTTCTGGGACTCCCATGTGGGAGCAGGGTCCCAAGGCTTTGGGCCATCCTTGACTGCTTTCCCAGACCACAAGCAGGGAGCTGGATGGGAAGCAGGGCTGCTGGGATTAGAAACAGTGCCCATATGGGATCCCAGTGCCTCCAAGGCGAAACTTCAGCCACTAGGCTACCACGCCAGGCTCTAGTTAGTTTTAAGAGACAGATTAAGAGTGGAACAGTAAAAGAGCTCTCATCTGTTAACTCACACTCCAAATACCCAGAGTTGTAAGAGAGAAGCCAGATGAAATCCTGCCCGGTGTGTGGCAGGAAGCCAACCACTTGAGAATCATCACCGGTGTCTTCCAGATTCCGCCCTAGCAGTTTGCTGGACATCATCAAAGCCAGGGATCCGATTCAGGCACTCGGATATGGAGTGCAGGTGTTGTGATTGTTGCTGTTTCCTGACACTGTCAATGGCGATCTCAGTGGTATTACTGTGCTGCAGTTTTCATACGATCTTACTATCAGGAGCAGCTAGATAGAATATGGAGTATTTTACACTACTTCTTCCAACTGTGTGAGAATTTACAATGATCTCAATGTAAAAGCTTAAGTTATATGTTCTTTTTTCATTTTTTACATTTTATTATTATTATCATTTTATTATAATTAGTATTATATTATTACATTATAATTAGTATCATATTATTATCATTTTATAATAGCTCCATAGGCTCCTGGTATTTATTCTATTATTAAACAAAATCAAATTCTCATCAGTTGTAAAAAAGAACTCAATTTTCATTAGAAATGCAGCTTTACACAAAGAAAATTCAAAGCAAAGACAGCTTTAGTAATGATTTCAATCATACATTTGAAGAGTGAGGAATGTCAATTTTGTGTAAAGTTTTCCAGAAAAGATAAGGGGATAGTCCCAATTCATAATGTGAGATCAATAGTACCTTCATTACCAAAGCAGGTAAAATTATTATAAATAAATTCATGGATCAATCTCCTTTCTGAATAAAGAAGCTGAATTGATTATTGTTGCTATTACTATTATTGTTTTATGATACAGTTCCATAGGCTCTGGGATTTCCCATCCCTCTTCCCAAGCCCATCGCCCTCATCCCTGATTTCCCCTCTAGTATCACAATAAGTAATCCTTCATGAACAGCCATTAGTCCATCACTCTTCTATTGAAGAGTTTCTAGACATTGTAGGCATGGACAATGTCAGAGAGTCCAACTTCCTGCTGTCAGGATGTATTCAAAAGTTTCACTGGGAGTCTGTCTTTGATCTGGGTGCAGAGAGACATGCTACACTCTGTCTCCGCATGTGGATCTGTCAATCTCCACTACACTTCTATTATACATCTCCTTAAACAAGGAGCCAGAAAGCAGTCCGCAGCAGGGTGAAAAGCAAACATTGACATCGACCTGAAGAAAAACAACATGAGAAACAGAAATTCTTGACATTTTTTTAGTAGATGAGATCCAAAGGTGTTTAGGAACACATCGTGATCAAGTAGCATTTCTCGGTGCTGTGATTTACTTAACAAGCAACATTAGTCAGTGTAGGGGAGAGTGCGACTCACTGAGTTAAGCCACCCCTTCTGACACCTCGATCACCTTTGAAAATGTCCCATTTCTGCTTCTGAGCTGGCCTCCTGTTAGCTAGCTGCTCCAGTCTTTGACTCACTGCCACCCTTGTGGGCAATCTGGAGGAGTGTCTAGTTCCTGGCTTTGCCTTGCCTAGTCCCTGGCAGTTGTTGGCACTGTGTAAATTCTCTTTTTGTCTTCTGTCTTTCTCTCTGTGTGCCACTTTGCCTTCCAAGTAAATAAGTAAATCTTTAAAACAATTAAATCAGTGTGCTTCATTGTTCAGCTAAAATGTGAGAGTGAATGGCCATTTTCATAGACACAGAATGAAGTCATTTTTAAGACTCTAAGGTATTTCAAATATTATTTTTCCCCAAGAGGGAACTTCTTTCACCTGGTCACAGCTGATATCGAAGTTAATAGTGAGTCTCTGAGCTGTCTTCACCCTATCAGGAACGAACCAAATAGGATGGCGCTCATCACTCACATTCATGTTGTCCTAGAGATTTTACCCTAATTTTATTTCATTATTAAGCAACATTTAGATTAGAAAAGATGAAGCAAAACTATTTCAATACTAGACCTGATAAACAATTATGTAAATGGTATAAAATACATTTTAAAAACTCTGTTGATACATCTGTATGAATGCCGAATGTGAATGACTTCAAAACACCCGTGTTGGATGAAAAGGCCAGACAAAAAGAGGCTAAGCAAAAGTTTAGAACATGGAAGCAAGTGACTAATCATGGAAAGTAGCTCGTTTTCCAAGTGGAATGACTCATGTGTACAGGAGATTTCTGGGTTGATGGCTGTGATTTTATGAGAGTATATATGTATATATGTATACACACATCAATATTTAATGCACTGTTTTATATGCAGTGATTTAATGTCAGTGACATTGAAATACAATTTTAATAAGACAGAAAATGATAAGAATAACCAAAAGAATCTGACAGTGTTAGTGACATGTAAATGTGACAGAAGAATTTTGTTGAGGATATATACAGTGTCCTGCAACTGTGCAAAAAACTCAAATAAACAGTCTAAGAATTTGGCTGAAAATTCAGACTTTTTTTCAGAATATATGTGATTAGTTAATAAAAGACTGAATAGTCGACAGGGACAAGCAAATTAAAATGGCAATGACAACTGTTGGGTAACTTTTAGGTAATAGCACAATTGAGCATTGAAATTGCTAATGAGGATATAGGAGAACGGCTTCTGTGTCTGCTGATGATTGTCACAAAAAAGACTTTCTGAATCAAATAGCTGATACCAAGAATTCAATATGAAAAATCTAGGGAAGAAGCAGGGAGAGTGGCTGAGCAGTGTCGTTATGGATCACGGGGGATTTACGCCGAGAAGTGCAAGGATGGATACTGGCATCCTTAACACTGTTAGCAGTCTCATGGGAAGCAAGATTTCTGTTTGAGTGAGGAGGCTAAGGGGACAGACAAAAACTGAGTTGAGGGCCTGAGGAATGCTATTGATAATAAAACTTACCTTGCAATAGACACGTGGAAGTGCTTCTGAAATGAGGAAGGAAACAAAGATGTGTTCAAAAGAGGCATAGCTAAAGCGAGAGCAAACGGAGGAATCCCAGGATGGAAGATGACCTGGCAGTTTTAGTTTTCTTGTGTGGCTCATGTTAAGAGGTGCACAGTGCGTAGTAAGATGAATGGAGGTGGAGCTGTGAGTGTAGGTAACTGTGGCATGAAGAGCTTGCCTGGAATCTTGTAGCAGTGCCATCAATCTTTGGACTTTGATGTGACAGAGTCTTCTGTCTTCCCATTTTATTGCGTGGGGGGGGGGAGGTTATTTCATCAAATTGCTCTTAGTGAAGTTTGGTTCCTGCGATGTACTCAGAATCTAGAAACCAGAATGGAGTGGATTGTGGATGTGGGTGAGCCATCGGCGAAGTCTTGAGTGTAACTGCATGTCATCAGTGCTGAACTTTCAACAATGAGATGAATTAGTGTCAGATGTTCCAGAGAACAGGAACATGTCTACCTTAGTCACCGAGAGCTCGAATTTCCTGTTATAGAGAAATGTGCATAATTTTCAGAAGATGTGGTAAATTTGACCCTTTAGAAAAAAGCCCTGCTGCTGCAAACCACTTGAAAAGTATTTTGATTTCCGTTTGGGTTGGCAAAATTAGTAGATGATCCATTCTCTTGTGCATTTAGTGCCAGTCACTTGCATCGCCAATGTTCTGGGGAAAGAGAGCTATTACGTTACAGAGGTAATAACATCAAACCCTGTTCTTCCGGACATTGTTCCTGAGCTGTTTATGCTTAGATAAAGTCGCCCTTTAGTAGTTTCTAATGCACAAATAACATCACAGGAGGAGAGCCATCCAGCAGTGTTGGGCAGTTGACAGACGAGGCCAGTGGTCCCAGCATCTCAGCACATCTGCTGCCTCTCCGCAGGAACCATCGATCAATGCATGCCTGGAAGAGGCCAAGCACACTCAGTGTCCTGCTCCACGTCTTTGCTTCCAGCTGCCTCACTAAACATGGCAATCATTATCATGCCCGAGTGGCCTGGCCTCTCTCATCTCAGGCTGGCCTGAATGCCTGATGGATGCGTTAATTTGGGTCCTGGTGAAAGGCAACACACATTTCAATTATGATGATGCTGGAAATCCCCCAACAGCAATGTCATGGAGGCAAAAAGACTTGGAGTTAGAAATTTTGAGTTTAAATGCTGGTTTAGCTACTTACTTACACAGGTGCAAGCTTGTGTAAATCATGGGATCCAGATTCACTGAAAACTTCATGAGCATCTAGTAAGAACTGGAGGCTGTGCTCAAAAGTGGTTCAAGAAAGACAAGAACAAATCTTGCCCCTAAGGAACTCACAGATACTTGGAGGACGTGTAGATGCTCTCTCCCTCGTAGAATTGTGAGTCAAGTTAAAAAAAAAAAACTGCAGATCAATAGCATCACGTTTATAGCATTTAAATTCAGTTGGGATCTGTAAGACTTAGCACAGTGACAGCTTCTAGGAGTGACAGGGTGGCTTCTAGTTCACAGGGATTACTGCATCGTGACTAGTATGCTCCCCGCTCATGTTTTACGGAGGAGGCAGCCGCTGATGGCACAAATCCCTGAGCCCTTGTCACACTTGTGGGGAACCCTGAGAGAGGTCCTGCTCCTGGCTGCGGCCTGGCCCAGCCTAAGCTGAGGGGTCACACCAACAGACGAGAAGACACACTTCACACACTGACTTTGCTTTCAAGTGGATGGAAATAAATACAAAACAAAACAAACAAACAAAAAAACCAGCTGCAGATAAGGAATACTAGCCGGAGCAGCCTAGACAATCCTCCATTCTTCACACATCACCCCAAAACAGAATTCCCTCTGCTGTCCAGCATGAGTATCATCTCAGCTTATAAAACCTGGGGCAGGCTGCCCCTGTTCCTCAGCTGTGATGCAAGTGGGGATGCACAAATAAGATTCCAAGCGGCTTTCCTGAGCCTTAAGGCACTGGCTTATTCACTGCTGCCTATCTCGAAAAACCTAATTTCACAACCAGTACACTTTGAACCTACATCACAGCTTATGCTTTGTTCCATCCCCTTCCCAGTCCATGGAGAATTGCACTTTCCTATTAATTTACAGTTTGACCAAATCATTGACAAAATTTGGTCAAAGGGATTTTCTTGAAATTGATAACGTATTCTTTGAGGCCAAAGTATTTCACTACCGGTGAAAAGTTTTCAGTCGTTGCTTCTCCTGCCAATGGTGATCAAAGATATCCTACCTGGTGAGTGAGACAACCACAGTCTGTTGGAACCTTTGTTAAGTTGCTGCATAAAGGAGAACAGTTGCTATGGAGCTTTTCTAAAAACTTCAATTGATTTTTCATAAGCAAAAAATGACTTTTGTTGGTGTATGTTGAAATTTGGGTATTGTTTTACATCACGGAGTGTCTTAATTTAGCCTAATTGGTAGCTATCAGATCTTGCTTTGATAAAAGAAGTCCACACAATTTATCCTATCTCAAACTAAACTTTGAATTTACAGTGATATAGATTAACTTTACAGATATATGAGCCTGAGTTGACCTTGGACTGCAGCCTGTGGCTAGTGCCATTCCTCAACTTCTGAAGAGCGGCTCTTTTTACCTCATCTTTTATAAGAATCAGATCAGCAGTTTTAAAAAAAGTCATATATTGAAGTTAGGCTATGAGTGGTTTAAATCCTCATCTTGCCATTATTAGCTTGATAACCTCGAACAACTGACATAACTTTCTAAACCAAGTCTAGTTTATCTAAAATAAGGGGATATTCAAAGCTCCTGACAGGGTTAACATGAGATTCATTGAGATGGTGCATGCAAATTATGTAACTTGATATGTAGTAAGTGCTTAAAACTAGATGTTTGATTTTGTTTTTAAATAACTTATTAGACAAATTCCAGGCAGGTAATAAGATGGGCCTCTGATACGGATGGTATATCCTTTTCTTGATTTTATTGTTTTAAATTTAACTTTTGACTTAAAACCTGAGTCCTGACTTTTGTGCACTAACTCCTCCCCCTCCACCCACCTTATACTTCCAGAAACCACATCCAGTAATCAGCTTTTCCCTTTTTCTACATGTCTGGTAGAAATAATAAGAAAACCACTCTAAGTAATTCTGTGTGACCTTTTAGAGCTTTTGATACTTCAACAAATTCAGAAAGATAAAATCTATTTCACAAATCGGTTGTGTGCACTGACTTAATACATCGGCAGTGTGCCTTCTAAGCAACATGGTGCTGCAGAAATAAGAAGTCTTTATAATACATGTGCTGTAGTTGGTAATCCCAAGATTATCATCTTCTCTTATTCAAAATCAGGAAGGGGCAAGGGAGTTAAGCACTACTTCAGCCTGCGTCTACATCACCGTGGGTTTGATACAAATCCTTCTCACTTACCAAGCGTGTGATATGGGTCACCAGATCTGTGCAGTGGTGGCAGCAGCGAACTGTGCTTGGAGAGTGCAGAAGTTGATTGTTTAAGCACAGGGAACAGGGGTTCCTGAAGGAGAGAAGAACCAGATTCCTTGAAGGAGATACAGTCTTTCCTTGTCTTTTAATTTTTCTTTATTGTGATGAAATATTTGAGGCACTTCTTTAAAAATCATTTTAAACACTTGTAAGTATATAATACAGTGGTACTATTGCAAGTTGACCAAATCTATCTCAGAAATGAATCAAAGGCAGTTTTGAAAGTTTGGGAGTCTTTATTCACTGAGTGACCGAATATCCCATTCCACTACACATGCCAGGAGGGGAGCGGCCCCAATCAGTCATGCTCAGGGGTTCTCAAACAATGATCATTCAGTCATCTAAGAGAGCATTGGAACATGATATAAATCATTCAACCAACCAACCTTACATCAGTGCATAATGCAAATGATAATCAACTGTAGTGCCACAGGACACAGATACTCAGTTCAAGCATCGTATACTTTAAACTATCCAACGGTAAGAGCTGAATCCCACCTAGTAGTGAACAGCAGCACTAGGAAAATGGGTCCTTTCAATTCCGTGCACAGAAACCAATATGGAGACAATCGTTACTGCCTGAGCTATAAAGGAAAGCAGGATCTCATCCTGAAATAGGATGAAGGCCTTTCCAAGATAGAAGGTTATGGCAAAGATTAGGTTATAGCTACATTGCAGAAATTACTGTCATCATTTATTGTTGTCTAGGCTGTCACAGTATAACCTGTATAGTATTACAGGTTAACTCAAAATTTAAATAAATAAATCAATAGATAGATACTTAGATAAAATATAATGGAGAGGATGATAAGAGCTGAGTTCTAGAAATCCAGAATGTCCAAATGTTTAGAAGCTAGAGTAGTGTGCCAACATAGTGTGCTATTCTATTTTTCCATTTTTTTTTTAATATGTGGGGGGTATTTAGTGCTACAGGTCCCCTGTCCAGCTTGGGCTGGCCCACAAGTGCCATTTGGTACCAGGCATCCCAATGTGCTCCTGGGCGCAGGGCCTGTAGATTGACCAGGAAAAGGAGCAAGGAGATTTGTTGGAAAGGGTATATTGCAGGTGAGGAATGACTTCTGAGGAACTTCCATTAACAAGGTCACTGTATTTGCTGAGCATGGAATGCAAGTGTCAGAACTGGGCCTCGTCAGTGGCTAAGAAGGAGCAGTGGCCGACATACTCAGAAACACGTGGAGGATATGGCAGTCCATTGGAACCTGCAGAGGACATCTGGTACCATCACAGAGGATGGAGGTCAACTACCTCAGCCAGGTGTTGGTGGCCAATATCTGGCCGATTGGAAACTCTCAGGTGGACTGTATCAGTCAATAGACCTTGGATGGATTTCCTCATCCCCAGAGTGGTGAAATTGACAGCATTTCAGAACTATTGAAACCACTTGAGCAGAACCCTCAGAGCATGCTCCACACCGGGGACCCTGGGATGATATTGGTTGGCTGTTACGTATCCCCGGGTACTGAGACAGGTGGGAGGCTGAGCATGACTTCTCCCATTCTCTCCTCCCTTCCACAGTTACAGAAATAAGAAAAAGAAAATTTGGAAACAATGGTCTCACCCATTTTCCCCTAACCCTTGACCATTCCCACCAAACCAACTATATAAATATCATCAAAAATAAAATTAAATAGTATTTTTTAAAAGCCTAACACCAGAATTTCCTGTTTATAAAATCTGACTGAGATGAATGTCTTCAGTCATCATTGCTCCAGTTAAAGTCTTCCTGGGGCTCTCCAATCAGTGTGACAGGAGCTTCTAATACAGTCCGCGGGACACTGGACCCCTTCCTAGGCCTCCATGCGCCCTGCTTTCATCCTGTGTTCTTCTCTCTTTGACTGTACTCTGACTGTTCCTTACTTAGAAAAGGAGTTTTCCATTTTGGGGAATTTGTAGGTGCTCTTTTTTCTCCCTGAGTTTCTAATTTAAAATGCATCCTTCCATCGACAGGCACTCCATACACCATTTATTCTTTACTTTTCTGAGTGCTCCATGGTGTTTATAAGGACACACTGTTCTATCTGTTCTTTTTTTTTTAACTTGACTTTTTGTTTCTTCCTGTTAAGATGAAAGTCCTGTGAGAAAATATAAATTGCCTATGTTCAACACTTAGAAGAATATGACAAATAAGTGCTCAACAACATTTTTCTGTGTTTCATTTTTCCCTTTTCTAAGCTTTCTTTTATTACTTTGTTTCTGTTTAGAGAACTTATCTTAAAGGAAAATTTCCTTGTGACAAATTCCGCATCTACAGATGTAATGCATAACCAATCAATCCCAGGGAGACCTTACGTAGAAATTTACATCCTGCTGGGTCATGAAGTATGTGTGTTGGGTGTTTTTGATTTTACCAAATAATCCATAAATCTTGTTAGAGCAATAAGCTGATATTCATTTTATCACATTGTCAGCAAAGCTCTGATTTTTTTCTCTCTTTTTAAAAAGATTTGTTTATTTTTTTATTAGAAAGTCAGATATGTGGAATAATGATCAGGATTAATGATACTTTAACCAGAAGGGTCATGGATGTTGTGATGTAGGTTTGAAACAATGTTTATTTTCTAGATTCTTGCCTCTTTAAAAAAATATTTCAAGTAAGAAACAGCTTAAGTAAGTGTGAAGTTTATTCAGGAGGTGAGAAACACAGACATAGGTGGACCATGTTCAGGGAGAGTGGGTGTTGAAAGCAAAAGGGTGAGGAAAAGAGACCGCTCTCTTTTGTTCTCAGAATAAATTTGTGGGGAGCAAAAGATCAGGAAAAGCTAACAGCCAAAGTATGAGTGAGGAAGCGAGCCCCTCCCCAACAAGGGCTTTTACGGGCACTGGAGAGTGCAGTGGTTACCTAACAAGGCAGCATAGACCGCCTCAGGGTCCAGCTGATGATAGGTGAGGGTCATTTGACTCACAGGTGGGCAGCAAGGATTACAGAGGCAGGGGAGATGTGCTTCCCAAACGTGTGACCCTGAGCTGGCTATCTTAGCCCATTTCATTTGGGTTGATTACTACATCCATCTCCCCACTCCCAGGCTAATGGCAAATTCACACAACCTGTCTTGTTCTCAGGCTCCTCACTCCTGTGCCAAACTATGTTACACTCAGTTCTGGATAGGCCATCCTTCTATAAATCATTGAGAGTAAACCAGATCAACTTCCGCAGTCCTTTAGAATCTATCACAAGTGGCACACTGGCAGACACTCTCAATGTTTGACAGAATGGACCAAAATAAGGATGTTGAAATGCTAGCTGCAAGATAATGGAGCACCCAAAAGCCAAAGATGAACAGTTAACTCTTGAACGGACTTGTTCCAAAACGCCTGCTGGTTTCTTGGCTGTGTCCCTTCTCACCTATCATAAGTTTTTCTTCCTGTTTATCTTGGGCCATGTACCCATCAGCTGTTGAAATAGTTTGGTCATTCAACTCAGACCCATGTTGACAATATTTTGCTAGAAAATGCTCAGCTACACTCACTGCTCCAGTGGTGCTGTCACTGGCAGATGGAAAAGCCACTCCCTTTAACTACAACCCTCTCAGCAGGAAGTTGCCATGGAGACTGTTGGTGTCCCATTCCTGGTTTCTGTTTCTCCCAGGGCTCTTGTTCATAGGTAACATCAAAAGCTTTTTTTTTTTTTCTTTTCATTGTTTATATGTATTAAAATGCCAGATTTGTTTGACTAATGGGCCTGAACCTCCAGGCATGATGAAATGGGGAAGATAGTTAAATGTAAAGGCTTAGTGGAATGCTTATTGCTCTGGGAAGCCCAGCACTCGGGAGTGTTATGGAAATTGAACATCAGAGAGTTGTGGAAAGGAAGCAGCTTTTATTTGCTCAAGAGTACACCAGCCTGTGTTTCTCTGTAATGTTTGGGCCCTGGTTATCCCACCACCTCCACACTTTGCAGCACAGCTGCATGAGTAATTTTTAGCACTGGTCAGGGCAAGCAAAGGGGGATAGAGAGGCAAATACACAGTGGTTAGCTTCTGGGCCATTACAATCCTGGAAACTTCCTGAGCTGTCACAGGCAGCATTCCCAGATGTCCTTTCTTATCCTGGGCATTCTGGTCTTTGCCTGACTTTGATGCACCTGTGAATCCTGATTTCCTCATGCCTTGTCCTGATGTGAGCCTGTTCTTGTTTTAAACATGTAGGCTGGTTTCCACTTCAGGACATTCCAAACTGCTAAGACACCAAATTGTAAAGTTCACCAGAGAGCCTCTCTTCATCTCTCCCAGCCACCCTCGTAAGAGCCCTATGGAGTTCTGCATCTTTCCCAGCATTCTGTAAAAGAGAAGGGACACTGCCTGCTGCTCAAAGGCAGACTCAGCAGCCGATCTCTCCCTCAACCACTCTGTCACTGCTGAAATAAAGTCCTGCCTAATTTTCAAAAAAGAAAAAGAAAAGCAGAGTTATACATAGATAGGAAAAGACAGAGAACTTTTCTTTGGCCCTAAATGGCCAAACAGCATTAGGGTTCGTTCTTCTGAAGCCAGGAGCCAGGAGCCAGGAGCTCCTCCCATATGAATTCCTCCAGGTCTTCCATGTGCGTTCAGGGGTTCAAGAACCTGAGCCCTGCACTGCTGCTTTTTTCAGGCCATTAGCAGAGAAGTGGGCACAGAAATGGAGCATCCAGGACAAGAATGAAGTAGCAACCATTTATACTGGACATTTAGCGCACTCTCTTTGACCACAACTGTTTCATAATAAGTAACAAGTATTAGAACACCAAACATGAATTAGAAGCAAGAACATACTCCCAAGGAGACAAGATGGCAGAATAGGGAAAGACATGTTTAAATGACAGAATTACTAGGCAGGGTGAAGCACAGAGGTTGCTAACTCAGGACATAGAGAGGATAGGCGAATGGCAGAGGGACACCTGCAGACCCAAGGACATGGGGAAGTAGTGAAGACCACAGAGCAGTGTTGCAGTGACCAGATACCCCAGCAGCAGTCAGTGATAGGCAGTTGGAGCTCCACCAGCAGCCATGGGAGAAGGGAGTTCATCAGAAGCTCAGGAAGTGAACACAGGTATACAACTGCCAATCCTGCTGATTTCCTTGATTCGACCACAGGCAGAAGCAGAATGGCAGAGCCTAAGCATGTGAGTACAGGAACAGGGTGGATTTCATGGCCCAGACCCACCAGTTTCACATCGGGTGCCATACATATATGGCAAGGGAGGGGGTGGAGGAACAACAGCGAGCTGCACATGCAGTAAGCCACGAGCGAGCTCATTTCTGGCTCAGCACATTATACTGTTCCCACAGGAAAAACAGTACCAACTGGGCATCCTACAGGTTCTACCCAAAATAGGTCCAGACCCCTATCAGAGGGGCTGGAGGAACAGCAAGCTGTAGATGCAGTAGGCCAGGAGAGAACTCAATTCTACCTCAGTGCATTGCAAGGTCCCACAGGGAAAATAGTATCGATTTGATATAAGAAGACCTAGAAGAAATGGATAGATTTTTGTACACACTCAATCTACCAAAACTGAATCATGATGAAGTTAGTAATCTAAATAGACCTAAAACCAAGGACCGAGGTTCAATTAGTAATTAAATCCCTCACAACAAAGAGAAGCCCCTGGCATATGGCTTCACTACAGAATTATGACAATGTTTCAAGAAGAACTAGGCAAACCTCTATATTCTATTCCAAACAGAAAGGAAAGCAATCATTCCAAACTCTATGAAGTCAATATCATCTTAATACCAAAACCAGGTAGAGACACAACAGAAAATGAGAACTACAGACCAATATCCCTGATGAATAGACACAAAATTCCAGCCAGCAGAATCCAACAGTGCATTAGGCAGGTCATTCACCCAGACCAGGTGGGACTTATCCCTGGCATGTAGGGATGATTTAACATTCACAAGTCGATCAGTGTGATGCACCACATCATCAACAAATTAAAAAATAAATGCAGGGAAGGCATTTGACAAAATCCAATGCAACTTCATGCTAAAACCCTTAAACAAAATAGACACAGAAACATTCTACAACACAATCAAAGCAACATACGAAAACCCAACGCCAGGATCATGGCAAATGGAGGAAGACTGAAAACTTTTCCACCAAGACCTGGCACTAGACAAGGATATTCACTTTTCCCACTGCTGCTTAATATAATATTGGAAGTCTTTGCTAGAGCTATTAGGCAAAAAAGAAAAAAAAATTAAAGGAATTCAAATTGGAGGTGAAGAATTAAAACTATTTGAGTTTTAGAGATGACATGATAATATACATAGGAGAGCCAAAAGGCTTGATTAAGATATTATTAGAACTCATAAGAGAATTAGACTGGATTGTAGGAAATAAGTTAATGAGAAAAATGGATGGTGCTGGTATACACAAATGATTCCATTGCTGAAAAAGAAATTTTAAGTATAGTCTCCTTTAAAATAGCAGAGAGGAAGCTTAAATACCTCAACTGCGATTGAAATTACAAAACATTTTAACAAAAAAAGGAAAACGTTAAGAGAAAAACCATGTTTCTGGATAGACAGGATCACCATCATCAAAATGTCCATATTACCAAAAGTAATATACAGATTCAACAACATTCTCAGAAATAGAAAAGATGATACAGACGTACATCTGGAAACACAAAAGACCACAAACAGTCAAAGCTATCCTGAAGAATAAAGCTGTAGGAACCACAATTCCAAACCTGAAGACATACTACAAGGCAGTGGTCATCAAAACAGTCAAGGACCTAAATCTATACCAGAAAATATCTAGTTATTAGAGGATCACATGAAACACTCTGCAAGACATAGCAATGGGGAAAGACTTCTTAGAAAAGTCACCAAAAGCACAGGTAGTCAAAGTCAAAGTACACAAATCATACTAAGAAGGTTCTATATAGCAACAAAGTGAAAAAGAAACAGAATTGAAGAAAACGTTTCCAACTTATAAAATTGACACTAGACTAACATCTAGGATTTACAGAAATTCAATGATAGCAAAAGAGACAATCCTGTGAAGAAATAGGAGAAGCAAAAACAAACAATTCCACCCCCCCAAAAAAACCCACATATTTTTCAAAACAAATTCAAATGGCTACTGGACATATGGAAAAATGTCCAGGCTCTCTAGCTCTTGGGAAACACAAATGAAAATGCCATTGAGGTTCTACCGAAATCCAGTGAGGTTGGCCTCCAGCCAGAACTCCACTAATAGACCCACTGGGGTGGCTGTCGGGAGAAATTATTCTTCACTGTTTGTGGTAGTGTAGTGTAGTACAACCATTACAGAAATCAGTATGGAGAGTACTAAGGGAGCTGAAAATTGATTTGCCATATATTCCTTTGGAAATTATCCAAAGGAAACTCTGCACATAAGAAAGTGACCTGTACTCCTATATTTATAGCAACACAATCTACATTAGCAAAGATATGGAAACAACCCAGATGCCTGTTCACAGAGGAATGGATAAAGAAACTGGTAGATCTAGTCCATGGAACACTACTTAACCATCAAAAAGAATGGAATTCTACCACTTGCAACTAAATGGTCCCATTTAGAGGGCATTATGCTCAGTGAAATAAGTCAATCCCCAAAAGACAAATATTGTATTTTCTCTCTGATGTAACGCAAACTTCACGTAGATCACAGAATCAGTAGATGTATAAGTAATCATGCATGTGCATAGTCATCTAGAGGAACTATAATAGAGACTTTCCTTGTGAAATGTGTAATAAACATCTCTGCTTCGGAATCAACAATGGACTCCCATTGAAACTGTCAAGTATATCTTCACTATCGAATGTAGGGCACTGCCAGTGTACACACATACAATGTCAAGATTCATTTAAATAGCAGTGTGATGGAGTTATGACTGTTTTAGAAGCACTACACTATTGTAATAATATAGGGGAAATCAATAGCGAGAAATCAATACACACACACACACACACACTTTTATACATATATAAAGGTGGACCAAGAATGTGGGCCTAAGCTAGCCAGACGGGAGGTGGAGAGGTAATTGCTGGGTCCTTCTTTGACCTAGCCCAGCCATTTGTTAGTGAATCAGCAGACGGAAGATTCTCTCTCTCCTCTCTCTCTCTCCCACTCTCTGTTGGCTGCCTTTCAAATGATTGATTCAATAAATAAATTAAGTTTTAAAAATATAGAACAACTAAATAGACTGTAACCTTGCATGGCGAGGTTTGATTGAATAAAATCGTGTCAACAGTTATACTTTCTCCATAAGCTCAATCAGATTGCAAGCTGGATTTATTTATAAATCTGACATGTTGATTATATATAAAATTAGAGTGTATCCCCAAGAAAGTACCTAAGGGATCTCAGGCTTTTCCTTAGACCTGACTTCAATATTCCTTCCTCCAAAAACGTGTATCTCTTGGGGTATTTATCTCACTACTTACACCTTGTTCTCTGTTCCTCTTTGATCCATTCAAGGATAGTTATTTTAGCTTTTTTACTTAATATCTTCTCAGTCTTTTAAGTTCTCTGATAGTAGGGCCTCTTCTTTTTATTTACAAGGTGTTAAGGAATTGGCATAGTGTGTGGCATGAAGCAGCTCGCTCTAAACATTTACTGAACAAATGGATGCAAGGTGGTGTGAACAAAACAGTAGCACTTGAACAACACACATTTGAATAACATGTCTGTTTGAAGCCCCTGGGAAAGCTATGTTTGGAGGGAAGGGGTTGTTTTCCAAGTTGCTCGTTGGCAGCTTCCGAAGTCATTAGCTCCAGCTGTCATTAATAGCCTCTGTGTTCCAGGGATGGACTTCAGAGCTCAGTAATGAGTGGGTACAGTGACTTTAATGACATCACTGCACACATTTGATGGATGCCTAGCAGGCAGCTCTTGAAAGTAGCAAGGAGCAAATAGCAGACGTCCAAAGTTTCACAGTGCAATTGCACCTTGCATCAGTCCCAGAACCTGGCATTAATCCACCCGTTATGTAACTGAAATCAGCACATTTTCTGCACGTTCCAAAGGAAGCACTGATAACTGGAGTCTCAGCTTCCTGGCATGTACGCATGGATGTGGAAACTGTGGTGATCATGTCCTGGTAGGGAGCATTGGGCCAGGAGACAGAGAGACAGAGACAGAGGTCGAGAGGTGGGGGCAATATGCATGGCATTGAGACAGGAGAGACACAGAGAAAGAGGAAGACAGAGTAGAGGCACCAACATAGCAACACATGACTTGGGGAGACCTCTTACCTGCTCCAAGCTTAAGCAGTATACTCATCTATCCAGTGGAGATACACATGTCTTACTAAAAATCTATGAAGGATGAAGTGAGAAAAAATGAAATTATATACCAACAGTTATGCAAAGCACTGCACACAAAACATTTTGTGTTTATTCATCTTTTAAATGCCACTTGAATGTTTCTGGTTTTTTTAAATTAAAAATATTAGAGGATATTTCAAGCATATAAGCAGATACAAAGAATTCTCAGATGAACATTCATGAAAGCAAGGCTTTTCTCAGTGGTTACATCACCATGAGGGATGCTGACCTCCCATAACAAAATAGTTCAAGTCCAAGCTTTTCTCTCCAAGGACCAGAATAAGGTGCAGGCTCCTGCCTTGGCCCTATCTGGTTCTGAGTATTGTAGGCATTTGGAATATGAGTCATTAGATGCAAGTCTCCCTCCCTAAGAAGATTTAATATGCAGATTTTCTTAGGCTTCCCATATCATTCCTTTCAGATTTATCTTTCATTTCTTTAAATAATATGGAATTTATCATTTTTCATTTTTATTTACTTGTTATTTTTAATGTACATTTTATTTCACCATGCAAAATCTTTCACATTTCCTGAATTTATCAATACAGTTTGGAAAATTCTGCAAACCTTAATAGCTAGGGAAAAGGTATGTAATATTTACATTTTATCTTCTTTTAGGTGGGAATAACTGCCACCTACATCACAGGATTAAGTGAGTTGGCAAATGGAATACTTTGGAACCGTATATAAATGTTTGGAAACATGTCTAATATATCATATGAATCAAAAAATGTCCTTTTGCTATATTTAATAATCAGTCTCCTTCCCAGAGGCATCTACATGGAGTTTAATTTTGTCAGACTTTCTTCTAAGCCCTTTTTAACTGTTAGTTCATTTTACCTTCATCACAGCTCTATGGAATAGTTTCGGATGCTCCCACCTTGGGCTTGAGTGAGGACTTTGCTGTGTTGGAAACAGTATGTTGCTTTGGGGGGTGGGGAACAGTTCCCTGAGTGTGAAGGCCTGAAGATACCTTGTTGGCTCTCGGTCAAACAACATTTACCGAAAGCCGCAAACATTCCCTGTGATGAGAGCTTAACCACTCACAAGCTAGCACTGAATCCTTGTTATGCTTTTAGTTTCCGGCTCTCTCTCTGATCTCTAGACCTAGATTTAAAAACCTCTCATGATTAGGTCAGGCACACCCAGGCAATCTCCTTGTTTCAAGGTCGACTGACATTAACTACATCCACAAAACTTTATAAAAGCAGCTGTATTAGTGTCTGCTTGCAACACAAGAGATCTAAAATCTTAGAAAATATCTTAAAATCTTGTCTGACACACTATTCAGATGCTTTAAATGAAATTGTTGTGATTTCTCTCAGCAAGAGAATATTGTTGAGAAAATACTGGGACTTCCTTAAATATCACAAATTTCTGCATGTGAAATAAAGAGCTTCTGGGTTTACAGTCAGCAGCCTGTTTTAGGATCCCATACTAACACTTACACATTTGACTTTGGCTCCAGACTCAAAGACATTGTAACTAATTCACAGACTTGGTAATCCATGAATTGCATTTGCAGTCTCCCTAGCATTCCAGACTGGCTATAGCTGACAGTGTTTGTCCATATACAGATCCGTTGGACTCTCCTGTCTTCATGGCCACTGGCCACTTGTTCCACATCATGCCCTTTTTGTCCACAGACTTTGTGTGCTCTTGCTTCTCATACGTGGTGGTTTCCAAACAGACAGAACAACAGGTACCTTCTCTCACAGGCATACCTGACTTGCAGCTGCAGACTCAGACAGCTAGCTCATTGGCAGGTCGGTCTTGAACCAGTTTCCTTGAGAAGTTAATGCTAGGTTTTCCCAGCAACTCCTGCGAGGCCCAGGTGATAATCCACAAGTGCAAAGACATCAAATGCTCTGGAATCGAAGCTGAGTAGGAGAAGACATAAGAGAGAGCATGAAAACATTTCCTTCCCTTTCTCTAGTTACCGGAGGGAAGATTGTTTCAAATAATGGCACCCTCTTGCTATAGGACTTCACCCCAGGAAAACATCCAGGAGCCCCTCCAGAAGCCTGTACCCAACACTGCCCTTATGTAGACAGTCTTACTCAACACCATAGAGTAGTCAATGTTGTATTTAAAATTTCTCTAAGTGCATATTTGCTCCATGGTGAAGAAGCAAGCCTTTAATGCCAAGGCATTTTTCTCATCCAGATCTTTGCACAAAGACTCTATGAGCACCCTGGCTGGCAGTTCTGCACTAGGCACTCTATACTCCTTTGTTTAATCTTTCCTAATTCTCAACTTACATTTGCATATTTGTCTACATTCATTCTCAGATTTAAACTCTGAAAGTTCATGTTTGTTCATGTTTGTTCTCACTTATAAATATGTATGATACATATAATACTGCAATAAATCCTTTCAACAATTGTATTGTTTATTTCTCTGTTTTAAAAGTAAGAAAATTATGACAGAGTGCCAAGAACTTATCTTCCATTTCCAACAACTGAGAGATAGAACCATCAGGATATTTCACTGTATCATATGTGAATAGCATTACACGAGGCAGGTGTATGGTGTCAGCGCTTAAGATGGTGTTTGGCAGGATCAGTGTTGTGGCACAGCTGTTAAGTCACAATCTGTAGCTTCAGCAACCCATATGGGTTGTAGTTCAGTTTTAGCTGCTCCACAATACAGCTTCCTGCTAATGTGCATGTGGAATTGTTATTTGGACCCCCACCTTCCACATGGGAAACCCCAATGAAGTTTCAGGGTCCTGGCTTTGCCCCAGCCCTGTCCTGGTTGCTGTTGCCTTTGGTGGAGTGAGCTTGCACATGGAAGCTCTCTTTCTGTATCTCTTCCTTTCAAAGTAAGTAAAATAAATCTGAAAATTGACTTGGAATGTCTGCAATCTGCATGAAAGAGCCTAAGTTTGAGATGCAGCTCAGCTGCCGACTGAAGATCTCATTATGATACTAAAGTGTGGAGAATCACCCAGCTGACAAGTCCTTGGGTCCCAAACAAGCACCAGCGCTCCGAGCAGCAGAGCCAGTAACGTGGACAGGGACAGGGTCTGGGGATGAAGCACCGACAGGAGACCAGTGATGGTGGAAGTCTCTGCCAAGTCTCGCTTTCTTGCTCCTTCACCTCCCCTTATATACTCTTCCCCCACATCCACATTTAACAGGATATTGGAAACAGATGAGTCCAATTAAGTGGTTTTAGCCACAAGTCCAGTTCTGTTCCTGCCCAGGCCATGGAACGCTAATCAACTCCTTAGCCCACAACACACCAGGTATACCCAGAGTTAGTTGTGGGCCCCTGGTTCATGCCTAAGCAGCCCTATCTATAATGAACAATAAGGGAGTGAACCAGTGGATGGAAGAGCCTTTTGTTTCCGTCCTCCTTTCAAATATAAGTTAAAATAAGTATTTAGCAAAAGCCAAACAAGTGGCATCATATTGTTTCCTTTAACCATTGAACTGAGCAAGACCACCAGGAAGGTAAACACAGTTGAAATTCACCCATCATGGAGAGAGACTTAGAAGCCACAGCTGGACAGAGATGAGCTGGGTTGAGGAGATTAGAGACCACGGAGAAGCTGCATCCTTGCAGGTGGGAGTCTCTTGTTGCAGAAGTCAAGGAAAGAATGTTTCTTTCTCAGTGCTTAAGAATGCACAAAGGGAAGTGAGCCAATCCCAAAAGGTCAGATACCATGTTTGATATCATATCATATCATTATCATATCTAGAGATATCGTATGTGAATCTTACTCTGTTAATCAATGTTAACTCATACTTGTACTTAATCTAACAAGAAGTTGTATTGTAATTTATTAATTAACCATCCACAAGTGGTGAATTGTTTATAGCCACCTGAGATAGTCAGGGTCCACTTATACCTGTTGTTGGTATTGCCCGTAAACAATGAGGACCTAATCCTCACTCTACCTACATTAAGGCCCCAGGATATAAGAATTAACTTACAATGAAAAGTTATTCTCTTGCATGGCTGGGAGACACTCCAGTGGAAGGATGATGGACTTGGGAAAATTCATGATGGACACACATTATGAACCTAGAAGGGAGAACAGAGGGGAGGGGAGGGAATTTGGGAAGGGGGGAGGTAAGAGCCCACTGCCAACTAAATTATATCAAAAAAACAAACAAGCAAAAAAGCACAATGGCCCTCTTAGCTATTCTTGTCTGGCCCTGAGAGCCCTCATTGCTATTTCTGTGGCTGAAACCGGGTTGTGCTGAGTTAGGATCTATGAGTTAAGTCTAGATTTTCTAACCTTATTTCTGATGCATGAAGTCACAGAGGTACAGAAAAACCACAATGATTCATTCAAAGAGATAATGGACAGTGGCAAAATAACACCAGAGCCCAGGGAATGTGACTTTCAGGCCTAATGTTTTAATCTATTGAAGGTCTGCCTAACGTTGAACATGGGGAGTATGTGGTAGTATCAGAATTTATAGATGGGTGCCATCTCACTGTTTCATCATAAACTCCTTTCACTTGCTTAGCTTCTGTGACAGTTCTATTAAAATTGTCTGTCATGCATTATTCCTGATTCCTTTAGAAGGGGGATGATTGAAAATTGCATTAGTTGCTCAGGCCTTCTAGATATTGGGAGAAGAACCACTAAGAGTATTGTGTTAGCTTTTGAAATTTGCTCAAAACAGAAATGACTCCTTTAAAAAAAAAAAATCTCCTAGGGCCCAGCGCGATGGCGCAGTGGTTAAGGTCCTCGCCTTGCACGCCCAGGATCCCATATGGGCGCCGGTTCTATCCCCAGCAGCCCCGCTTCCCATCCAGCTCCCTGCCTGTGGCCCGGGAAAGCAGTTGAGGATGGCCCAAAGCTTGGGGACCCTGCACCCGCGTGGGAGACCCAGAAGAGGCTCCTGGCTTCGGATTGGCATAGCATTGGCCATTGCAGTCACTTGGGGAGTGAATCATCGGATGGAAGATCTTCCTCTCTGTATATCCGCCTTTCCAATGAAAAAATAATAAAAATAAACCTTTAAAAGAAAAATCTCCTAAGTCTTTCAACATGGACAACAGCAGCAGCTGATTCTGAAATTGCTCTGCATTTGCAATTAGAACTCCTGTGGAGCCAAGGAATCCAATTACAGCTTGGAAGACATGTAATAATATGGGGACTGTTCTGATCAAAATGATATTTTACTAAGTTCAGTGAGGATTAAGATTGAATGAGGCTGAAGTGTGAAGCCCTCAATTATGCAATCAGCTCCAAGGGAAAAGGTGCCTTTTTACCAGATACTTGTGGTTTTTCTCACCAGAGAAATATTGAATATCAACCCTCCTCAACTTCTGGAAAATGTAGTTCTAAACAGGAATAAACAAGGAAGGAGAGCTCCTTCACAAAAGCTAATTTAAAAAAAAAATCTCAGTACCTTGGCACAAATTTAACCGATGAGGTCAGAGATCTCTACAACAAAAATCACACAAAATTAAAGGAAGAAAGGAGACACAGAAACTCACACACACACACAAGAAAGAATCTTCCATGCCCATAGATCCATCTGGGGCCTGGCCTGGTAGCCTTTAGCTTAGCTGCTAAAGTCCTCGCCTTGCATGCTCCAGCATCCCATATGGGAGCCAGTTCTAATCCTGGTGGCCCCATTTCCCATCCCGCTCCCTGCTTGTTGCCTGGGAAAGCAGCAGAAAGTATCCCAAAGCCTTGGAACCCTGCACCCGCGTGGGAAACCCGGAAGAGTCTCCAGGCTCCTGGCTTTGATCAACTCAGCTCCACCATTGCAGTCACTTGGTGAGTGAATCAGTGGATGGAAGATCTTCCTCTCTGTCTCTTCAATAAAAATAATAAAATAAATCTTTTTTAAAAATGACCATCCTACCCAAAGCAAGTTATATATTCAATGTAATCACAATCAAAATGCTAATGATATTTATCTCATCTCTAGGAGAAAGGATGCTAAAATTCCTGTGGAAACACAAGAGACCCTGAATAGCTAAAGAGCTGCATTTGAGAAGTTTCCTCTCAATTCCAAAGTCCTATTACTGATGTTCTGCCATGCCTCCTAGGGCCATTATTTCATTTAATAGTAATTAATTTTTGAGTGCTTTAAGGTAATGTAGATGATGAGGTGGGCAGTTTCAAATGCTTTGAAAGTTGCAGGAGCTTCTTTAGTAATTAGATAAAGTGATTGTTCTTGATGCATCCTCTCTTGTGCTGTTGATACTCTAAGCTCTTTCCATGCAGTGTGGAATTGCAAAGTTAAATTTTAATTTATTTGTGTGACAATTAGTTTCAGTTTTACTCAGTGCACACCACAACACTTTTTAAAACAAATCATATGATGAATCTCAAAAAGTTCATGGAAATTTAATTTAAAGGTTAGTTTATTTTGGTGCGAAATTTTTTATAATCCATGCACTTTTTCATAATAAGCAATAAGGTTTTGAAATATCCCTCCTCATATATTTGGACTTCAAATGTTTTGCAACAAAATAAACACCTTTTGATCCTATTTTCCATGAACTTTTTGAAGCTACTTAGTCACTCTCTCCCCAGAAAAACTGCTTTAGTGCTACAGTGTAAGGGTCCAAAGACCTCCGATATCCGACTTGGCAATTCTTAACCCCTGTGGAGTTTGATCAGATGTCCTGAATCGAGAGATCCCAACAAGGGGCTGGCAGCACTGTGTGGTCGGGGATTAACTTTCCAATTCAGTCCCATGTGGGCACAGTTGGAGTCCTGTCTGCTCATTTCTGAAGAGACAGTGAACCCCCTCTGTTGTGGTCTAGGTTAGGGCCTAATATTTATTTTACAGGTTCTTGTCTCTTGCTTAAAAAAGCATTTTACGCACAGGCACTGGCACAGCTTAAGAAAGTGGTAAGGTTTATTCAGAAGGTCAGGAATACAGACACACTTGGGCGGTGTTCGGGTTGAGTGAGCCTCGAAGGGAAAGTGTAAAGCAGAGAGAGTTTGCTACCTTTGGTCCTCTGAGTCCGTTAGTGGGGAGCCAAGAGCAAACCCCTCCTCAGCATGGGTTTTCAAGCAATTTGGAAGGAGAGTGGATGTTCGATGCAGCTGCCTCAGGTCCCAAGTAAAGACAGGTAAGCTTTATTTGACTCACAGGTGGGCAGAATAGACTACAAAGGCAGGAGAAGTGTTGCTTCCAAACTCTTAACTAGCTGCCGGCCTGAGCTCATATCACTTGCGCCTGTGTGGGAGACCAGGCAAAACTTGCTGGCTCCTGAGTTAGGCCTGGCCAGCCCAAGCTATGACAGCCATTTGGGCAGTAAACCAGTGAGTAGAACTTTTCTATTTGTCTTTCTCTCTGCTTCTTCCTCTCTCTCTGCAATTCTGCAGACAAACAAAATCAAATTTTAATAATAAAAAAGGAAGAGTTGCTCGGGTTTTAGTTGATAACTGGGTTCCCCAATGATCTGAGGCCTTCCTTCTAAGAGTTCTGACCATATAGCCCAAGAATGTCATTCTAACTATTATTTGTGACCCTGCTCTACCTGTGTTGCTCCCTGAAATGCCTCTGAAGCCCCTCGCTACTAAACTACATGTCATTCGTGTGTGTGTGTGCATGTCTGTGCATGTGTGGGGTGGAGGTCTTTCTGCTAGACAACTGAGACCTCCCAGAATGAAAGGCCTGCTATAAACACAGCAAAACCAACTTCTCATCCCCTTACTGAGAGTCTCTACAATTTCACAAATGGGGTCACAGTGTCTCCTCACTTGTCCCCCCTGTCCATCAAGAAGTGACCTTGATGACATTCCTGACCACAGGAGAGGAAAGACATGAAAGTGAGAGGAAAGCTAGGCAGGAATAGCAAGACACGTCTAAATCTGTGTGATTATGAAGCCCATTGAAAACTTCCCTTCCCCAAATTGTGTGTGCTTCCCCAACTGTGCTTCTTTCTTTAAAGAATGACTCTCTCTCTGATTCCTTAGATGTGGTGTTAGGAAAGTAGCACAGAATTGCAGGACAGCAAAGTTTGGGAAAGAAGCTCAGAAAAAATGGAGAGTGGACTCAGAGACAAATTGAATTTATTAGAGATAAGTTCAAAAAGGGGTCATCTGCCCTGGTATAGATGGAGAGACCCATGGCAGAGACTCAGTCCTTTAACTTGCTGAGGATTTCATACAGTTAGAAGTCTTGGGCCAGGACAGGGGACCAAGCAAGTGAAGGAGTGGGTGTGGACCACACCAACTTTTTGAAGGCATTTCAACCTTGGTAGGTCTTGCTCCCTGAGGGCAAGGAAATCAAGGAAATGCACAGCCTGGGGTGAGCAGGTGAGATTGGTAGTTGGAAATGCAGTATCAAGAGCTCTGGTATGGAGATTCTCTGTTTACTGTTTTAAGGCATAAGGCCAAAACTTGTGTTCTGACATCCTTCATCTGACCATGTAGTAGCTGCTCAATAAGTATTGGTTCGAATGCATTTGAATTGCAAAATGAGATAAACTGGATTATGGGCAAAGTTCCACACATGGAAACAGCAGAATGTATAATGCTTCCTTCTCTCCCAGCATAAATCCTTAGGGAGTTAAAATCAGGGTCTCCGGGCACCTGGCCTCTGAAAGTCCGGGAGCACAAACACATTACAAGAACTCTGAAACCTAAAATGTCCTCCTGACAATGCGCATACAGACCTAATTTTGCAATGCTGGAGCTCTAATAGCCTAATTATGCCAAAACAGAAGAGCTGGTTTAATAGAATAATTGTCCATGCAGGGGAATTAAACGGCACCGAAAGAAAGAAAAACAAGCCATGCTATTCTCTTGCCACTGCAAGAGCAAAGCTAATTGTTTTCGTGTTGAGTTGTATTCTGTATGTTTCTTTCCAGTCAATATTTTCAGTTCTTTGAATTATACTGCAAAGTCTCATTGTAATGACATAGGAGTAAGGATTTCAAATTCTGAAGTTGGATTTAGTTTCTTTTCTTTGAATGCATTGCTTTGGAAAAGTCAACATAAGAAAGAGATGGGGGTGGCATCATGTTGCCATGGGTTAAGCTGCAGCTAACACCAGTATCCCCTATCAGGGTGCTAGTTTGAGCCCAACTGCCCTGTTTCCAACCTGCCTCCCTGCTAATGTTTCTGTGATAGCAACAGAATGTGACACAAGGGTTGGGGCCCCTGTCGCCCATGTGGGAAGCCCAGATGGAGCTCTACGGCAGTCCTGGATGTAGTCATTGAGGGAGTGAAGATGTCTTTTTCTTTCTCATCTCTCTCAAGTGAGTAAATGCATCCTTAAAAAGAGGAGAGGAGAGAAGATAGGCTTGTTCATGGTTGTAGTGAGCTCAACAACTTCTGCCTGGTAAGTCAATTTGATGGTGCTGCCAGAATCACTTTTGCCCAAAGTAAATTGGGTTGAAAGAAGGAAGCATTCATGCTATAGGTATAACACGGTTAGTTAGTAACAGCCCAGCCTATAAGAAGCTGCATGAAACAGAAATGCTTCCCAGGATGAGAAGAGTAACAGTGGGCTGCTTCAAGGGATGCAACGATAACACTTAGCATGAGTCTGATTGGAAGACAAAGGTCCCTCTCAGGCATGATTGAAATGGTCATTGAATGTGACACTACTCTGTGGGGGAACAGTCCAGAACTTTATGAAATAACTGGTACTTTAACTGGTGCCAATATGGGATTTTAATACTGCAGACAGAGGCCTAGCCCAATATACCATGGAACTAGCACCTAAAACAAAGATTATAAAATACATGGATATTCAAATTATGGAAAACATGTGAATAAATTTCAGTTTTGCAATGAATAAAACACATATTTTCATTCATTTTCCCACGAACTTTTTGAAACACCCTTAATTTTTCATTAAATGAAATTTTAAAATATTTAAGTGTGGAATATACAAATATACAAAATATATTCTTAAATCAATATTTATTCGTAAGAGAAATCAGAAAGAACTATTTTCAATGTCAAGAGCAGAGATAAAACATGTTAGACAATGTTGGAAGAAAGTTTGCAAACATAAAAGTGAAGATCTTCAGTCTCCTGCAATGTTCATTATGGTGGAAAAAAATATTTTTTCATAGTGTTATATAAATGAAGGACTCTGAAAGCTGTTTTCCTCCGCTATAAATAACTCCATGTAAAATATCCCAGACAGGAGTTGTGTTGGCACATCCAACTCCCTGGTAGTATGTGTGGGGAAGCAGCAGGTGACAGCAGGAGCTCGGAGGCCCTGCAAGCCACAATGGAGACCTGGATGGATGGAGTTCTGGGCTCCCATCTGGCCTCACTGAGCTCTGGCTGCTGTGGCCATTTGAGCCACAAGTGAATGATTCTCTCTCTCTCCCTCCCTCACTATCTCTCCTAGTTTGTCTTTCAAATCAATCTTTTTTAAAATAAAGACTTATTTGTATCAGAAAGTCAGATATACAGAGAGGAGAGGCAGAGGAATCTTCCATCTGTTGATCCACTCCCTAAGTGGCCGCAATGGCCAGAGCTGAGCCAATCCAAAGCCAGGAGCCCAGAACCTCTTCTGGGTCTCCCATCAGGTGCAGGGTCCCAAGGCTTTGGGTCATCCTTGACTGCTTTCCCAGCCCACAAGCAGGGAGCTGGCTGAGAAGCAGGGCCACTGGTATTAAAATCGGCACCCATATGGGATTCTAGAGCTAGCAAAACGAGGACGTTAGCCACTAGGTTACCATACTGGGCCCTCAAATCAATCTTTTAAAATCCAAAATCATGTAACTAAAAACAGTCAAAAGACTCAACAGACAAATAACTAAAAATATGTAGAAAGCATGCTAAACACTACTACTTTTCAGGGAAATGCAAACCAAGACCATATTGAGGTGTCACTGTTAGGATGGCAATAATGGTCATTGCCAAAACTGGAAAAAGTAAAACTCCTGGTTGCTGTTGATAAGAATCTAAACTATAGGACCACTGTAGGATAGCAGGAAGCTAGACTATCAATAACAGAACTACCATAGGGTACAGCAATCCTGATTCTGAAGACACACACACACATACAGGGAAGATATGGAAACAGTGCCATCCAATGGAGGGATAGGTAGGATTTTGGTATACACACACATAGAATGTTGTTCTTCCTTGAAAAAGAAGGTATTCCTGCCACTGCAACAATGTGGATAAACTCAGAGCACATCATACTGAATGCAATGAGCTCATCATGCACATATCAGTATGATATGATATCACTTTCATGTGGAATTTTAAAAAATCTACATATAAATGAACAGGCAGTGAAACGATTGCTTTCAGAACCTGGGGGTGTGAAAGATGAGCAGATCAGTCAGAGGTAAGAAACTTTCGCTTGTAGGAAGAGTAAGTTCTGGATATAATTGTACATTGATGTAACTCTGGCTCACTAAGTCGTACTATGTACTTGAAATTTGATAAGACAAAATAGCTTAAGTGTTCTTATCACAAAGGATAGCTGTGTGAAGTTATGCGTGTGTGAAGTATCTTAAACGTGGAAATAAACAAAATATGTCTATGTCAAATCACATGTAAACGTTCCCCCCAAGCATACACAGTATTTTAGTTTTTAATTTTTAATACCTCAAAGAATCTGGAAAAAAAATGCCACAAAATGGTGAACTTGTTATTATGATACGTGCTTTATTTAATTAAATAAATTAACTATTTACTGGTATTGACTGAAAAGGTACTACATTCCTAGATATTATGCAAAGTACTTTCATGTATTAACTAACTAAATATGTCTCTGCCTTCATTTAAAACTTATTTAGATGGACTTGGCCCGGTGGCCTAGCAGCTAAAGTCCCCACCTTGCACGCACCATGTGTTAACTAACTAACTAACCAAATAATCTAAACTAAGTGGATTTCAACCAAATCATAAGTTTAGACTGGTGATAAAATCAGGATTCTGCCCTAGGTCTGCCAGAGCTCCACCTGTACACTCTCCATACCCAGCCCCTTGTCCATCACCTGCTAGAGGAGTTATCAGTAAGTTATGTCACACATGACATCACATGGCCTTCAAACGCTCACACATGTTCCATGTCTGTTGTCTGGTAACTGCTCACTTCTAGGTTACTGCATCATGCAGTGCCCAGCACAATTAGGCAGACCAAACCTGGGGAACTGCTGCTTTTGATGAAATGAGAAATGTGAAAGAAGTTGCTACAGGAAAAATCTGTCCACTTACCTTTTGAAACTTGTAAGGGCTGTATGCTGTGTATAGCAAAAACGTTATAGCCAATGCATGCTCTCTCTCTCTCTGTCTCCATCCCCCTCAAGGTGAGACTGCTCCCTGAAGGACTTCTTTAATCGCAAGAGGAGCTGGGGATATGCATATGGTCTTTAGTGTGCAGAGAAATAAAACTGCCATTATGCCAAGGTTGCTTTAGATATAACCTAGCTATTGGACTTAGACTTATGGCACTCTCAAATAAAACTTGATTCTTGTTAATAATCAAAATGGAACTGTTTCAAGGGGATGAGTGGTGGTGAAGGTTTCATAGGTGATTGAGACAGCCACACAGCCATAATGGTCATGTCTCTTGACTTACTGCTCCATCAACCATACTTATGCAGAACTATCTGCCATCTTTGAATTGTGCTTCACTGAGCTTATGCGCAGCTGTGCACCCTTCCCGGGAGAAAATAGACACTGTAGCATGTGTCTGAAGGAGAAAATCAAATGAAGTTTTTTTTTTCTGCATTCAACAGCTTTAGAATACTCATAAAGCACCTTGAATGAAGTTAAACATGACCCATCTATGGACAGAGTGCTGTTCTCAGTGCCGAGTTGTAAGCAACTGCTTCTGAGCCTTCTTGAGCCTTTCCCAAATGTGTCACTGAGTGGAGGTGTGGTGTAGGGACAAACCCACAGTTAGATGCAACTCTTTTTCAATGAATGGATTTTTTCTTGGTTGAAATTAGTTTTAAAATCTTCAAAGATGTGCACTAAAAGTTCAAAGAAAAACAAAGCACTGATTTCAATTTGAAACATTCAGTCTTTTGTTTTCTTCCCTAAATAGTACATTGCCAACTGAAATCAGGCATTAACCAAGTGATGACTCAGTAATGTGCAGGGCAGGATTCAAGTACTAAGTGTAAAAGCATCAATTATTCTACATGGTGTAACCAATTTGTCAAAAGAGGCATAAGCAATTTCAATTTTTCTTATGGACCATAAATATTTAGTATTTCTGAACACAAATCAGTTGCACTGGTGAGCAATAGCTATTTCACTTATTATCAAAATAAACTTGCCTCCTGTTCTTAAAGCTGCTGGAATATTTGAAAAAGGGAATTGCTTGCCAAGTGGCTCTGCAGCCTGGGGGAGGTCCCTTCTTAAACCCCGGCGTGAAGCGAGAATAACTGCAGGAGGTGATATGGAAGGGTGGCAACAGCAGACAGTACTCAGTGTATCCAGAGTTGAATCTATGTTCTAGTCCCCATTTTACAACTTTGAACTAAGGGAAGTGTTTTATTTCCTGAGGTTTGATGATTTTTGCTTGTTCAGTAGTAATAATAATAGTCCAAGTAATGGGTTTGGTAATAGAAACAAATACTCAATGATTTGTAAAGTGGAAGGCAACATAGATACAGGTCTTCAAAAACAGTTATGGAAAATGCACACTGCCTTACACTTTCATTTTCTGCAAGCATTTTGAATTATGAATGTCCTATAAAACAGTCTTGTGTGGGGGTGCCCCCCATGCCATATGCTCTGTTAATTGCAATGGATGCAAGAATGGCATGGGGGAGGGGGCTTCTGCACAGATTAGCACTGTAGGAGTTGATAAAAGACCCGTAACTGACAACTTTGGGAAGCAACGGTAGGATGCAAGCTCTGTGCTGCCACTTTTTGTAACAAATATCTATGAAGAATCAAGGAGTCCCAGGAATTGTTTTGCTTCTTGAATTGTTTTCTCATATAATCTAGCATGAAGCTTCATGACTGCCTTAGCAGACAAGGTTGCATCACAACGCTTGTTGGAGAGAGGATTATGAAACTCCAAAAACATTGGTTAAATTGAGCAACCTCAAAAATGTATTAACTAGTCATTTTTAGTTAGAATCTTTGACTTTTTTGAACTTAAAATCTGCATGTTTGACTAAAATCAAATAATTCCATGAAGAAAGAAATTAAGGAAAACTTGCAAGGGGTGGCATGGGAAGGTGTAGTTTTAATGTCTTTATCTCCAGGTAGACGCAAGATTTAGGGAGCTCTCTTTGAGTCACAGGATTCAAGAAATGTAAAGACATTGAAACAGAAAAATTGTAGTACTTTGGGAAGCTGAAATGCCAGTGAATAATAGTGCTTCACGGAGCCTACTTTGTTGTTACAAAGCCACACTGTACTGTGGCAGCCTGCGCTCTTCTGGTCCTTTCTTCCCCTCCACCCCTCCATCATTCTAGTTTGTTCCTGTTTCTATCCTGCTCATGCCAGCGAGCCATTGTCTCATCACAGATGCTGGACAAACATGAGTTGGCTGTTCTTAGAGTTAGTTGAAATGATTTTTCAGAGATTTGGACATTAGCCTGCATCGTTTTCAGCTCAGAAAATAGAGGCCACCAAAAAACATCATCTCTGTTTTCATAATTGCTGCTGGAGGAAACAAAAGAGTTGTCAGTGAGGACAAGAGTAGCCTCCATAGAACACCTTGAACTAGAATTAGCAGCAGGAGCCAGTCAGCAGCCCAAAAGGAACTTTTGGTGCAGGGATTTGTGTGATCAGAAAGTTCATGCTGGAAGGAGCACACAGTATGACTTCCTGTATCTTCTTTCCATGTTAACAGACTGCAAAACTGAGTGTGATAGTTAGGGTACAGGCTCTGGAGCAGGCCACCTGGATCTAAATATATTTATTTATATTTATATTTAAATATATATATTTTATTAGAAAGTCAGATATACAGAGGGGAGAGAGAAAGATCTTCTGTTCACTGAATCACTCTCCAAGTGTCCACAATGGCCAGGGCTGAGCCAATCCAAAGTCAGGAACTTCTCCTGGTCTCCCATGCAGGTGCAGGGTCCCAAAGCTTTGGGCTGTCCTTGATGCTTTCCCAAGCCACAAGCAGGGACTGGATGGGAAGTTGAACTGCCAGAATACAATCCGGTGCCCATTTGGGATCCAGGCATGTGCAAGGTAAGGACTTTAGCCACTAGGCTACGGTGCCAGGTGTGCCACCTGGATTTTTAATCCTAGCTCTTCCACTGTCTGATTTTATGATTTGGGAAAACTCACTTTAATACTGAGACAGGTCTTTTCAAAATAAAGACAATAGTTATACTTACTTCCTACTATCATAAGTGCTAATTTTTATGTCTAGTATATAATAGGGGCCCAACAAATTATCCCATTTTATTTACTGTTTTTTCACTGTTCTTATTATAAGAAAGCCTTGTAATTTTTACTTGCAAACCTACAAACAATCCTGTGATGTACACAGCCTTATTACCACTTGGTTATTGAGGGATAGGAGGCACAAAGAGTTAAATTAACTTGGCCAAGTTCGTTCAGCACTACAAGAATGAGCATTTGAACCTAAATTTCTCAAATTCTAAAGTTCACCTTCTTTTTACAATATTTAACTTTGTGGCAGAGAAAAAATTAATGTCTATACTGTGACATAACCATGGCACACTGAGTTTGAACGTATTAGCTGTGGTGTGAGTAGGAAGAGTGGGGGTGAGGAGCTGGCATCCAGTCCCTGCTCTGAATCCAAGCACAGGAGAGGGGTTTCAGAAACCCTTGGACTGCCTGAGTAGCAGTTTTCTCATTTTTATAAAGGAGTTTCCTGGGATTTTAAATGGACTTTGATGGGATTTTATTGAGGTTATCTCAGCCCAAATGCAAGGATATCCTTGACATCGTGACAAAATCAACTCTGTTATTACAGACCATCATCACCCTGGCCAACTGTCATTGTAGTGTCCATTTTAAAGTAATTTATGTCCGAGTTCTTGGTCATTGGCTTATATTTCTCCCATGTTTGTATGTACAAACTGGTAAGGGCAGAGCTCTCGTTCCAGCACCGAGGTCAGGATCTGCAGGCACACATTTGGAGTGATGTGCATCAAAATCTTCATATTCTTTGCATTCTGGCTTCATGTACAATATTTCACCAGCTTCTGCTCATTGAGCATGCCTGTACCTCCAGTTCATGAACTGAATGGAAAGACAGCAGGGAATTCGTTTTAAAGGTTGGCCTTAGTTATGTTTTTCAGTGTTAAAACAAGTGACTAAACTTTAGAAATATGATGGTTGGGACCAACGCATTATTTCCTCGTTGCTCCACTTCTGATCCAGTTCCCTCTTTATGGCCTTGCAAAGTGGTCAGCAATGCTGAAGGCATTGGAACCCTATACTCACGTGGGAGACCCCAAATCGGCTCAGTTCTGGCCATCTGGTGACCATCTGAAAGATAATTCAGCAAATGGAAGATATCTCTGTCTCTCCTTCTGTGTGTAACGCTGTCTTTCCAATAAAAATTAAACTGTTAAAAAATGAGATTTGACTGTTGACGTTTTCTCATCCTGGTTGTTCTCTAGCTATACTGAGGACAGAGGCCACTGGTTCCAGAATTGGAGGTGTTAAGGAAACCAGCTAGGCTACGATCTTTTGCACAGTGTTTCTGTCACCCTGACTTTTTGCCTGTAGAACACAGTGTATATAAGAGGCCTGTCTGCTCTCTTGGTGGGTGTGAGAAATGAGATGATCAAGTCAGAAGGAATACCATGTTCACGTAGCCTTTATCCCACCCTATTAACTAATCAAAGAAGTCAGGTAACCACTTTCCCTTTCCTGAACTTATTTACCTCTGTGAAGTCAGAGTTTAGTTAAGATGTCATCTGAGGGCTTTTGCAAAATAAATAAATAAATAGATAGATACATAGATAGATAGATAAAAGCTACATTAACATCTTGGTAAGAAAAGCAAGAGCCAACTTAGAAAGATCTCAAGAAGTTACTGAATGAGATCTTTATTTTGTGTCTGCATTCTTCTCTAGGATAATAGGGTGGAACAAATGATTCATGTATTCTCTGACATGACTCTCAAGGTTACAATTCATTTGTAACCATAGCACATTACTGAAGATGTGCCAAAAACCAATGCCTGTTCTACTGTTAATTGACAAGCAGTATTTGGGACAAACATTTGGCCTAGCAGATAAGGAGCTGCTTGGAATGAATGCATCCTGTATCAGAATGTCTGGGTTGGAGTTCTGGTGCTGCTTCCCAATGCAGGTCTGGAAATTTCACCCTTGTGGGAGACTTGGGTTGAGCTATGGGACTCCTGGTTTGGGATGGTTGAACCCCGGCTGTTTTTGGACATTTCAGAAGCAAACCAGCAGATGGAAGATATCTTTGTCTCTGTCTCTCTCTTTTCCCTTCAAATAAAAATAAGCGTTTTAAATGAAATATTCAGTGGTATTGTGTAATGCAAGGTGACATAAAGGCATTTGTATGCCAGAAGAAGCAATTATGTTAAGGCCAACATGGCCTCCCTTTCAAGGAAGGCCATCGTATCTTAACAATTGCTCTATTTTTGGACATCAGGAAGACTTGAGCTCAGATGCTTGCCTTTAACATGATTGAAAGACTCTCATTTCAGGTTCCATAGAAGAATAATCATGCTGCAGAGATGCTGGTGTTGGCGATGATGAGCATGAGCCGATGATTTGTGAACATCAATGCTTAAAAACACAGATGGAAATGAGAAATAGTTCCAACTTGTGCTAATTCCCCCCACCCTTTTCTAAAAGAAAGCCAAAAGCAAATTTTCCTGACAGTTGAAATTCACAGCATGTGCATGTTTTATTTATATAGATTCATTACTTAAAATATATCTTTGTAATAGTCACCAAGACTCAAGCAGAGGAAATTTTTGATTTATTGAATTTGTCGCTCCAGGTAGCATGAAGCATTAATTGCCAAGGCAAAATAAAAGATGTTTCATTTCATTCTGTGTCAGTTAGTGGGAAACTTAAGCACCACTCCTCAACTCACAGGTGGGAGAACCAACAAAGGTGTGAAGGAATAGCAGTGCTCGGAACCAAAGGGGCTCTCTCTGATAGGAAGGCTTGCCACCAGACATAACAAAGAACTTATTGCTGGGCACAGCTAAGGTACATCATCATGGGCCATGCTTATTCCTTGGGGATAGCAAACATAGGGTCCTATAGGAAGAACTTGAATCTGTAGCACCTCATATTCAAACCAGAGGCATTGTACTGACATCTCACTTCCAGATTTATCAGTATGGGGAGCTATTGGTAGGTACTATATGTGAGGAGGTTTAAGTAGTAGAAATTTAATTTCCTGCATTTCTGCAATGCAGAAGTCCAAGATCAAAATGCTGGCATAGTTGACTCTTTATGTGGCCTCTGTCAGTGACTTGAAGATGATAACCTTTATGTGATCTCTACTTGCCTGACTGTGTCCAAATTTCCTCTTATTCTAAGGATACGTGTGACATTGGATTAAATCTCATGCTGATGACTTCATTTTCACCTGATCATCTCCCTAGGGGCTTTTTCTGCAAGATGGCCACATTCTAAGGTACACGTGAATGGGGGACAGAGGCGTTATAACTCAGTCCAAAACCACTTGATACCCTCGCTCCAATGTTAGCAGAATGTGACTGTGTGCTTCTCATGACATTTTTTTACAATTCTTAAATTATTATTATTTTATGATACACTTGCATAGGCTTCAAGATTTACCTTATCCTCCTTTCCAAAACCCCTCCTCGACCCACTGATTTCCCCTATATTATTAGGATGATACAGTTCTTCATAACCAGTGATAAGTCCATCATTGCAGGCATGGACATTGGCAGAGTGAAGCATCCTATTGTCAAGATATATTCAACAGTTTCATTGAGAGTCCATCTTTGGTCTAGAAGTACTGCATCTTTGATCAAATATAAACTGCATTGTATCTTCACATCTGGATATGATAGTTTCCATTATGCAGTTACTATACATCCCCTTAAATGAAATGCCACTAAACCAAGTCAACAACAGAACAGGAAGGAAAATAGAAACTTACAATGCCATGAAGTTAAATAACATGCAACTGAATAACTGAATAATGTGTCATTGAAAAGATAAAAAGAAAATCAAGAACCTTTTTGAAGGTATGACCTATGAGGCAGTGAAGAATTTAATATGAGAAAAAAACTGTTTTGAAGAAATGAAAATAAAAACAAAAACATCTAACTCCATGTGATATAGTTTCCACTGATATTTGTTGATAAGATGTGTCTCCTGTATGCAACAGCTAGATGGGTTTTATTTTTTGATCAAGTCTACTATTCTATGACATTTGATTGATGAGTTTAAGCCATGTACATTCAGAATTAATACGAATAGGTGATAATTTGGTCCTGTCATTTTAGCAATGGGTTGTTCATTGTTTGAGTTAGTCTTCTATTGCCATTTTATTGAGATGTTATTCACACTTGCCTTTGGTTTTGACAGGTGCTATTCCTTTTCTCTGTCAAGAGAACATCTTTAAATATCATTTAGAAAGCAGGTGTCAAAGAGGTGTATTCTTTCAGCTTTTCTTTACTGTGGAAGAATTTTATTTCATTTTCAAAGACAAAGGAAAGCTTTGCTGGGTACATTATTCTGGGCCAACAATTTTTTTTTTTTCCTTTTACAATCCAGAATATGTCACTGCATTCTCTTCTGGCTTGTAGAGATTCCCGTGAGAGGTCAGCTGTGATTCTGATTGTCATTCCTATAAATGTCAATTGCTTTTTTAAGTACATATTTAAGGATGATTTCCTTATGTTCAATTGAACAGTTTGATTATCATATGTGGCATTGAGGATCATTTTGGTCAACTGTTGGGAGTTCTCTGCCCCTCCTGTAACTTGTTTCCCAATTCTTTCTCCATATTAGCAAAGTTTTCATTTGTTATTTCATTGAATACAGCTTTAAGCCCAGCTTCCCTTTCTGTGCCTTCTGGAACATCCATAATTTTATTTGACCTTTTAATAGTGTCCCTTAATTCTTGAATATTTCTTGCTTTGACTCAGTTCCTCTTCCAGCTTTCTGCTTGTTTCTCCATTGTGACAAAAGTATCTTCCAATTGTGAGAATCTTTCTCTGCCTTCTCATTCTATTGAGACTTTTCACTGAATTTTTAATTTACTCCATTGTGTCTTTCATTTCTGATAATATTTCCTTTGTGACATACTTCTTAAATTCCTGTATGTGCTTCTCATTGTTGATAAGAAGCTTTATAACCATTTTTTTTAAGTTCTTTATCCCTAATTTCCTCAATGTATTCCTCAATTAACTCTGAAGTTGGCAAAGTCTATTGCTCCTTTGCAGAGGAGTCATCAATAATAATCATTGTACCTGTCTCTTCTTTTGCTCTTGGTCATTATACTTCTGGTTAGCAGATCCTTCCCCTCAGAGCAGGTTTAAGCTGTGCCACTTATAGGTCTACAATTTGGTTTTACTTATTGCGGTTGGTATCTGTTCACTGCAACACCACACTGTTGTCTCTGCTGCTTTCTCGTGTCATTTGGTCCCTGCTATCAGCGTGCCCTCTCCTATTTCCTGGCATGTGCTCTCTCTGCTTCACCCTGGCTAATGATTCCCTGTTTAAATATGTCCTTGCCCTATGCTGTCATCTTGATTCTCCTTTGATGCCATTTCTAAGTTTCCTTTTCATTTAGACACACAGTCATCAGAACTCTAAGTGTGTGGTGTTGGTGTGTATTTGATTCATTTTAACAAGGTAAATGCACTTGAAATAATTGAACCTGGTGCTAACATATGAACATTACCTTCCAAAAGCACAAATAAATGGCTCACGTTCATCTGATGCTGCCGGTGTTCAAGGCACTCTTTTGAACTGGATTGACACAATGAAAAGGAAAGGACATTTCACCTTCTTGGAGCCCATGATACAAAGCAGAAGGCAGCAAGAAAAAGTAAACAATTATACTGATGAGGCTCAATGACAGAAAAGAGAAGATATGGAGTGTTTTATAATTCTTAACTGTGGGTTGTGCTTCAATAATGTAAGGGTTAGTGAGAGAAGGAATTGCTTTTTAGGCTAAAGACATCTTTGAAGAAGTGACTAACTGGTTCCTTCACAGCATTTGTGACATGCGCTATTGAGACATGAAAGCCTGTATTAGTCATATTTTCATTATTACAAATGAAACACATGCAAAGAGCTAGCCTATTTTATCTATATTTATCTATAGGTAAGCAAATATGTATGTAACTTACAGAATACAATATGTATAATATAAATACTTTTGTTTGTGATATTTGGAGTTTTACAGCACAAGGTTAGGTGGCCCCAGTGAGTTTTGATGGATTGGTGGATGGTAGAATATGTGCAGAAGAGGGATGACATGGACATCCATGTCAACCCCGAGACGTAATAAGCTTATGAACGTAACCATCTCTTGAGAACTGCAGTCCAAACTCAAGGCCCAACGGACCATGGATCTCCCACCAGGCTCTCTGTCCAGAGTTCATAACTCAATCTAGTCTTTGACCTTGATTTATCAATCATTCACATCAACCCATCAACTGCTATCATAAGACTTTAGGATTTTAATGCCTGCGTGAGTTGGAGAGCCAATTCATGATTTATCACGGCAAAGCCTACAATACGAGCAGCAAACAGGAAAAGAAAACAGAAAAGTCTCACATAAAAAATCTCAGACAGCTGTCAAAAAATGCAAACTTTCGTCTGTGCGCCCTGGAGAAGGAGTGCTGGGAATGGGACAGGGTGGATTCCTAAAGAAAGGAAAACTCCAGGCTATGATGTCAAAGATTCCAGGTTTCAAATTGGAAATTTAAACATTCCAAAGCTCAACCCAGCCAATCTGCCAGTGTTACCATCTTTGCTATTTTGTGCTTGTGCTATTTTTACTCATAGCTGTTCTTTTTTTCAACCCAGAGATGGGATTCAGTCCAGGATTCCTTTCTGAGCTCTCTTCACAATCTTCTAGTCTGTTTTTTTTTTTTTTCTCTGAGAAGGACTCAAGGATATATCTGACCATTTTCAAAACTTATTCTCAGAGTCCTTCCAGAGCTCCATTTGTCCCTCGCAGTCCTTTGTACCTTCACACTGCTTGCCTGTTGTTAGTACACAGAATAGAAGGGCAGGATGGAAGATTAAATGAGCCCAGAATTTGTTGGTAATGATGACAACCCATTTGGCTTTACAGTCCTGCTACCTGAAGCTGCCAGAGGCTTGGGGCAACCTGATCGGGGTGGAAGGTGATGACTGATCATTTATTTACAAAATTCTAGTTCTTTTTATTGAAGGATCAGTTTCTCCAGCACAATTCAAAAATGCCAATAATTCATAGTCTACATAAACAATACCACAAAACTTTTGCCCATGATCATATTTGCCATATACTATAATGCAAAGGTAAAATATTGATACCTGATAATAGAGGAACCCTTGGTTTTCTCAGTGCAATTTAACTGGTAAATGTGTGCTGGTTTTGAAAGGTTTCTAATGCACATTGTTACAGCATCTTTAAATTTTTAGGTGTTCATTGAAGTTAAGCATCTCAGATTAGGGCTGTCAGGACTATGCTCATCTTGGGTTGCTTATATACATACCTATCCAGGATGTTAAGTTTTCTTAGACTAATTGGCTACAATTTCCCTAGCATTGTTTCTGTCACTAGGGGTAAAACTAAATAGCTTCATAAATACTTTTAAAAAGTTTCATTTTTCCAAATTGTGATAAAATGGACAGAAAGAGTTGTACCATTTTAGTGTCATTAATTGCCTTCACACAACTGTGTACCTGTCGCTCCTACCCAACTGCAGAACATTTTTTAGGATATACTTTATTTTCATTTGAAAGGCACATCTACAGACAGAAAAGGACACACACACACACACACACACACACACACACCCCTTCCTTCCATCTGCTAGTTCATGCCCCTAATGTGTCCTGGGCTAATTCACAGACAGAAGCCAGGAACTTACCTTGGGTCTCTTACAGGGGTGGCAGAATCCCAAATACTTTAGTCATCCTCCACTGTTTTCCCAGGACATAAGTAGGCAGATGGATTGAAAGTGGAGGAGCTGGGATACAAATGAGCTAATATAGTTTGCCAGAACCACAGGCAGAGATCTAGCCTGTTACATGCCACAGCTCCAGGCCTCACCAACTTTTTCCTTTGTCCTTTACACACACATACTAATCTGCATTAAGCTAACTCCTAGCAATGTCTTTTCTACTGTGTGACTTGACTAATTGGACTATTCTAAGTATCTCATTTAAGTAGAATTATATATATTTTTTCTTTAGTGATTTTCTTTTTTAACTCAGTATATTGATTTCAAAATTCACCTATGATGTAGCATGTATCATAACTGCATTGCTTTTAAAAACTGATCAATATTTCTTTGCAAATGCATGCTACATTTTGTTTATGCATTTAACTGCAGTGGCATTTGTGTCACTGCCACATTTTGACTGCTACAAATAGCATGGCAATGAACATCAGTGTACAAATATCTATTATGGGAATGTGCACAAAAGTAGAATTTGGGAATGTTTGTTCTATGTTTTGATTTTGAAGAATCACCAGCCTCTCTTTGGTAGTATGCCATTTAACATCATCACTTAACATTACCAACACTTATTTCTTTCCCTCTCTGACAACAGCCGTTCTAGTGGCTTCACAAATAATTCTAAATTAATACTTGCCAACAAAGGTGAAGGCAAACATCATGTACTGGGGTCATAAATAATGGGGCTTCAGCAGATAGGCTAGTGAAATAAGTATAACTATCAGAAAGAATATGATGATATGTTGAAAGCACAGGATTTGAGGGTCAATTTCTGCTTCTATTTACCAGCTAGGAAATCTGGGGTGAAATCAGCATTCTCCCATTTCTACATCTTTAAAACTGAATTTAATAGTATCTGAGTGTGGTGCTATTTTGACAAGTAATATCAATGAAAGTGCTCTTGAAAGCAGACCTGTTTGTAGTGTGATTATTCCAATTTTAAGAAGTCAATTGCCAGACAATTGTTCTTAAACAACACGCATCCCTCCCCCAGACATTCACACAAGCATAGTAACAACACTGTGGTATCTTTCATTTTCTGCAGGCATGGCAGAGGCGCTGGCAGGCATGGCAGAGGTTCTGACAGGGAGTCTGGAGTCTGGGTTCTGCATCTTGAATCCTACCCTTACAGGCCGGTGAGTCTGTGTCAGGTATGTTATTTATGTGAGCTTTGATTTTCTTCACTGAAAAATGGAAAACAAGCTAACCAGCTTCATGTGCAGAGTGAGAGGTTGACTATATCTGGACAATAGCTTTGATGTCCAGTAATAAGAACCAAATTTATCTCTAAATCTGCTTTCTGTAGGGTGAAAATGGATGTCAATTGCTCAACCATGGAAGCGAATCCTGGCTTTCATGCAGGCCATCTACATGTTCTTCTCCCAGCTGCCACTAAGGATCAATGAGCTAATGCGTGTGTCTAATTCCCTTGAAAGTGTCTTGGGAAGTATAAAGGACTATAAAATGGAGGTTGTCATTACAGTATTTATTAGGGGGGCTGATTCAAGGTTATTGAATCCAACAGCAGGCAGAGTAAGCAACACAAGCAGATTTCCAAACAGATAATAACTTTTATCAGCATCAGACTGAATCCAAATCTTGCATGCCCCTCCAATCAGCAATGAAAATAACTGCAATTAGCTTGACAGCCAAGCAAAGCCATGAATTAAAGGGCAGTCATTCTCTGAAGGGCATTTTTTTTTCCACTTGAATAAAAACAGAGGTCTGAAATAATTAAGCAGTCATATTGGTGATACTGATTTGGAAAGGTGGCATCAGGGTAAGCTTCATTTGTGAATATCTCATGGTAAGTTCCTCTATACATGCAACTGATGGTATCGGAGCATGACTAGACACCAAGACAATGAACATCCTTGGGAGTTCCCTTGAGGACATTGTGCCAGTCAGAGTGCTAGAGAAACTGAAAATCAGACATGAAATTATATGTCTTAGGTCAGCAGCTGGTAAAACATGTTAAGCCTGAAACACATACCCCTCAACCACCCAAGATCACATCGTAAAATAACAAGCTCCAATTCAGAAGACAGTATTTTGAAGCTGGACTCTCAAAGTATGATCTTTGGGAAAGGTCATTGTATTTAAATTTCATTCAAACCTCATTATGTTATAAGATTGATGTTTCTTTAAAAGCTTCAGCTGCAACAAAAGCTACACATGGAGATATCTTCCATCTTTTGAATCACCTCCCCAAATAGCAACAAGTGCTAGTGGTGCAGGACAAAGCAAGAGGCAAGTAAATCCATTCATGCCTCATATGTGGGTGTCTGCATCCTAAGTAGTTGGGTTATTTTCCGTTGTTTCCTCTAGCCTATTAGCAGACAGCAGGATCAGAAACAGAACAACCATGACTCAAACCAGTTCTCCATGATGGGATGTTGGTTTTGCGGGTGGAGCTTAAGCCACTGTGATGAAATGTCATTCCCAAGTGTCATTATTTTATAGCTGTGGATCCAGCACTCCAGTACCCCTTATGCTTTTGTACATTTCCTCTAAAATGTCATGGTCAATATATTAGTTGCCATGTGAGTACAATTCTGGCCATATTTGGAATCCAAGTCTGACATAAACTCATGCTTCTTATACTGAGATGCTCAGTCCAAAGACCCAACAAGCTCATTGAAATGTGCATCCTAATGCCAATCCTGGCATCATAGGTTCTTGAAGTTCTTCAATTTCACCAACCTCTCATATGGAGCTTGTGATGTCAGTGGATAGATAACTGTCTGAAAATCACAGATAGGGAATACAGAGTCCATCTCCCACCAACAGTCATGTTGATAATGTCTACTGGGCAGTGTATCAAGCTCTTGTCAAGACAAAGGTTGAAATAGATTCAAATGCCTTTCTTTTCACCAGAAGCTTCTCCGTGCTCTATCAGCATAATGGTGGGTAAGGTACCACACATGACAGGGTCATTATAAGGGAAAATCATTGGCACAGGCTTTGCCTCAACTTTGCTGCTGATTCAAGTTAATCGTCTCAAGGGATTGAGCTCATCAGTTAGAAGGCACATTAAGAGCAGACAACTTCCTAGCCGTATTTATTCTAGGGGCAAAAAGAGCACGCAGATTCATCTCTGCACTCCCTTGGGCTCATTCCACTTAATTTTAGAATCTGACCCCTCCCAAGATGAAAAAATAAATAAATAAAAAGAGAGAATGTCATTGAGTTTATAGTGCTGTTTTTCCTGCTGCTCTACCACTAGTGACAATGGTAACATCAGCTGTGAGTTAAGCTTTCAGAACACACTAGACACTCTTTACAGCAGCACAGATTAGTATTATTACCAGCTGATCCATCCACCAAACTGCCCAACATTGCTCATCTCATAATGGAGATGTCAAGATGTAAATATGGCAGATCTGGGTCCGGAACCCACACACCTAACATCACATTGAGCTGTTTATAGAAGGATTCCTATGATGTTATCTCTCACACTCAAACACAGTGTCCTTGTTAATCTTGTCAAAATTTGGTGATTTTCCTCAAATGTTCTAAGTTTCATTCTCTAGTACATAAGTCATATTTCAGAAGATGATTGATTTGCATATTTATGGCTCTATTGATCTTGGAAGGTAGGGATGACTTAGTGTTTCCCTATACTTCCAAGGGCTAGTGCTTATTAACTGCTCAGTAAACAGCCACGAGGTGAAGTACACTGCATTGCTCAGATGGGATGTTGAAGCCCTTGGCACCTTGTGAGATCACCCAGCGAGCGGAAGCTTCAGAACTTAAACCTTGGCTACCTGGTCCCTATTGTTCACTTATGCTCTGTGCAAAAATATAGATCCACAAACCATTCACATACTTTCAAAAAATCTTACAGAAATAATAGGATAATACAAATTCATCCTCTTATTAATGGGAAGGTTACTACTTAGAGAACCTAAAGGGGATTATTCGAGAGAGATTACATTCTGACAACATTAAAAAAAGAAAATACAAAGCCCTCCTGGCCTTATTCAAGCAGAATGAATAGGAGGAACTTTACCAGAAGACACTCAGAAAAGCCAGAGCACTGTCTCAGGGGAATAGACCCTCTGACTCTTCTTTCATTTCCATGCCCAGCCATTATTTGGGACCTAATTTTTTAAAGGTCAATTGTCTCCTTTTCTAGAAATTCTGAATCAGTGAATCCATTATCTGTGATATAAAGTACAGGACATAAAACTCACATTCCAAGTGTCATTTGGGGTTCATGCATGCTGTAGAATCATCACAAAAAAATAATAATTGGATTTAGTTAACCTTTTCTCTTTGGTTTAGAACCATATCTTTGAAAAGAAGTATGCTCCACACATTTATTCATCCTTTAGTTGTTCATTCCAGTTCCAAAATATGTGTATTATATTCACTCAACACCTCCATTCAAAATATGTGTTATTTCTTTGTGCAAGACCGCTATGAGAATAGAATGATGATTGAAATAGATTTGGTTCTTGTCCTATCTGTGGTTCGAGGATAGGGGCTGGGAATGTAAGAGTATGCTCTTGCAGATGGAAATAAGAATTCTACTAAAAGGCTTATTCAGGGAAGGCTTTGAGTGCTCTAGGCACAGAAGGTACAAGTTCAGTAATGTTTAATGAGTCCTAAGTAGTGCTTCAAATTCCAATGAGAATTTATATATTCCATGGGAGTAAAGTGCCACTTACCATTTTTGCAGTGAACATACATTAGTTTAGCTCCCCACCCCCAAAGATGGGCTTTTAGCTAATCAAAAGGTGAGCTTCTGAAGATTACTGTTGGTAAAGCTTGCTTGACATTTTGGGAGATAGGATATGCTGAAAAAAAGGCTGCTGATTAAGAAGGACATTATTGGGAACATAAGTGTGGAATGCATATAGAATAAATGATTGGAACTGGCACTGTGGCACAGTAGGATAGGCTTCAGCCTGCAGTGCTGGTATCCCCTACGGGTACTGATTCAGACCCCAGCTGCTCCACTCCTAATGCAACTCCCTGCTAATAGACCTGGAAAAGCAGCAGAGGACACACATTGTCCTTAGGCCCCTGCACTCACATGAGATACCCAGACGAAGCCCTTGGCAGCTATTTTCAGCTTGGCCCAGCATTGGTTATTGTGGTCATTTGATGAGTAAACTGATGGATGGCAGATCTCCCTTTCTCTGTGTCTCCTTATTTCTGTAACTATCCCTCAAATAAATAAAAATATTTTTAAATGAAAAATAGATAGTGCAGGATTGCTGCAGATGGTGAACATGACACAGACCCTACATGTACATCTATCATGTCAAAATGACCTGGTGGATATTAATAGCTCCATGTCCATGACATTCCTCATATGGTCTCAGCGCATGTTTCTCTTAAATGCTTTGCAAGCTGTTTAGCAGGAGTTTGTTCTTATTCTAGAAGAAACCACAAAGTGCTCATTCACTTTTTTATTAATCCCACAAGAGCATAACAAGAACCTACATATTTTTCACCTCCTGCATGCTTGAATGGCAGGACAAAACAACAAGGAGAAAATGAGCAGGATTGGCAAACATTCCTCTGTATGTGTGTGACTCACCTCCACTTTATTTTTAACAATACTGTATTCATAAGCAATTCCAGAAGCCTTAATTGTGTTCTGGGTATGATGCAACAGTAAGGAAAGAAAAATGAATTTGCCACCTAAGCTGAGTCTTCTTTTCCATTTCATAATACAATTGGCACATGACATATTTACAAATATTATGTTCATTATTAACATGATCATGATAGTCATTTCTTAATTTGGTAGCTGGTTACTAAGTATTTAATATGCACTCACCATTTTAAGATGTATATTAGGCCTGGCGCACTGGCCTAGTGGCTAAAGTCCTTGCCTTGAATGCTCCGGGATCCCATGTGGGCACCAGTTCTAATCCCGGCACCCCTGCTTCCTATCCAGCTCCCTGCTTGTGGCCTGGGAAAGCAGTTGAGGACAGCCCAAAGCCTTGGGACCCTGCACCCGCATGGGAGACCTGGAAGAAGTTCCTGGCTCCTGGCTTTGGATCAGTACAGCTCTGGCCATTGCAGTCACTTGGGAAGTGAATCATCAAATGGAAGATATTCCTCTCTGTCTCTCCTCCTCTCTATATATATCTGATTTTGCAATAAAAATAAATAAAGCTTTTAAAAAAAGATATATACTGAAAAGAACAAATGATTCTTCTTTTCAAGTTCTTGTAAACCAGCCAGGTATAAACTATGATGGCATTCACCGTTTTTCTAACATATTTCTCCTTCTGGGATTATATGAAGGTGGAAAGGGCATTAGCTTGAGGAGGATTAGGTTGTGAACATAATCATTTAGTTTCAGTGAGGATTATTGTGATAAATGCTCAAGATTGCTCTTACCCCATGCTGAGCTTGCCAGGATACCAAAGCTAGAAAGGAAGAGTCCATGTAGACTTCTGCCAAAGTGACGTTGAGATTCCATGCCACCCTCTCTGAGAAATGCATGATTTGTGCTAACACGTGTTATTGCTCTAACTGCCATTGTGTAGTAACGGTATACTGACTCACTCCCACTCCATCACACATGACTCCTGACTTGAGTCTTTTTGGCCTTTACTACACAAACACACAGCAAAAATGCCCCTTAATGGCACCTTCTTGGATTCTATGCCTTATGACCACAGAGTTAGGGCCTGAATTCTCTGAGCAATGCTCACCTCTCATGTATTGTGAGAGGGAGTTTGGAGATATGTTCTGCAGGAAGGGTTGCCGAGGCCAGTGCAAAGAACCCCAGACGTTAGTCAGTAGAATTGGCTACCTGGCCCGTGCTTTTTACTCTTTCTGGTTCCCCATCCCAATTCCCTGAGGCCACTAAGTGTAAGTCACATGCACTTGTCTCAGGTTCCATTTTTAGGAAAATCCCAGCTAAGACCACGTGTAAAATGATGTTTTGCAATCTTTAAAAATGTGTACATGCAGATGGTAATTTTATGTGTAAACTGGACTGTTCTAGGGTGCCCAGGAGATTGATACAACATTATTTGTTGTTTGGGATTTGAGCATGTTATTATGAGATTAATATTTCAATCAGTGAAATAAGTGAAGTTCACCTGTGAAGGCTGGCCTGAATAGAACCAGAAGGTCATGGGGAGGCAGAGTCTCTTTTGAAGCTGGAATGCCTGTCTCCTCCTGCCCTCAGCTAGGAGAACCTGTTCGGCATAGGGACTGTAGGACTTGCAAGGAACCCCGCGTCCTCCCCGTTCTCAGGACGTGGCCTTGGACTAAGGGCTGCTCCGTCAGTTTTATGGTGCTCACTCAGGCCCTAGAACCGGACTTCTCTCTTCTCTGGTGTGCAGTTAGTGTATCCTGGGCCACTAATAATCACAGGAACCAATTAATTAACATATATCTCTGTACCTCTATCCCCACCTCTATGATCGCCTATCAGTGCTGTTCCTCTGAATGGGCACAACACAACATGTAACAAGGCAAAGGCAAGAGAAAGTATTCCTGGACTAAAACACGGAGGAAACCCATTTGGAGAAGTAAGTACTCAGGAAACTTCCAAAAGTTTTGTTTTTTAAAGTGATACATGGAGACAAGTACAATGCAGTCAAACATTTCAGTACAATGCACTCGTTTGAGGTCTCCTACGAGAAGTTAATCCAGAAAACACAACAAATTCAGAGAACACACTAAATTAAAATATCAGTATAAAAAAGAAAATACATTTAATCATATTAATTTTAGCATTTTTGTGAAAATTAAAAACAGACTCTACAAATACCCAAATGAAGATTTTAAAGATGCTCTAGGGGCCAGACGCAGTAGCCTACTGGTTAAATCCTTGCTTTTTATAGCTGAGATCCCTTATAGGTGCCAATTTGTGTCCCAGATACTCTGCTTCCCATCCAGCTTCCTGCTTGTGGCCTGGGAAAGCAATAGAGTATGGTCCAAATCCTTGGAACCCCGATCCCATGTGGGAGACCTGGAAGAAGCTTCTGATTCCTGGCTTCAGATTGGTGCAGCTCCAGCCATTGCAGCCACTTGGGGAATGAACCAGTGGATGGAAGATCTTTCCCTCTGTCTCTCTTTCTCTCTGTAAATCTGACTTTCCAATAAAAAATAAATAAATGTTAACGAAAACGATGTCCTGGACTCACAGGTCTGTGTCCTTCAGAATTATGGATCATATCTAAATTCCTATGATTCTGACCTTTGACCCCTCTCACCTTGCATGCTGAGTTTTACAAACACTGAAGTCAGATTAAATACCACACATTCTACATATTTTACAAACTGCAGCACAGGTGCATGGTTCACTATAGGCTGTGACTGTCACAACAGTGAATGAAACTTAGAAACTTGAGACACTGAATACTCAATGGATTATTTTGCTTGTTCCTGCAAGATTTTTCTGATGCTTTATGGTGATTTGATTATGCTGGACCAACAGTCCATAGACTACAAAATGTGTTGAATAAATAAAAAGCCATCCACTTGAATTACTATAGTAGGTTTGTACTAGCTCCCAATACAATCTATATTGATTTTCTTATAAAGCCAGTGGCTAAGAAGCAAAGGTAATAACCACATCATTTCAAATACAGCTTGAAATATTTTAACCTGTTCTGTAATTCCAAGGAAAGGAATTCTTTACAAACATTCCCACAGAGAACTTCCTTTGCCTGAGTCATTTCATTTCATCAGCACATTGGGGACTGTGACTGAAATTTGAAGAAAGGAAAGCCCCATTTCTACAGAATGGATCCCTCTTGGCAACATATTCTACCCATGTGTGTCTGCAAGACCTGTACTGGTGAGTCAGGGCCTGCTCTCCACCAGAGATTCTGAGCTGCAAAACACTCACGTTCATGCCTGTCGTCTGTAAATTACTCACCATGGTCAACCACCTGATTTCAAGTTGCCCTCTGGAACACAGGCTGTGGCCCTTGGAAAACCAAATTGCTATGAACAACCTCCCATACACCTAATACTGGCTTTTATAGCTTCGATAGTTAGAAAACACTTAAAAAAAATACCACGAATTTTATGCCACTTAACCATGTTTTATTTTTTTTTACTATGTTTACCTTCACAGGAATACTTTATCTGTGATTGAAAGACATGCTGAAATTTGGTGATTTAAATACAGTTTATGCATGTGTGTTCTGTTGTTGGTGTTTTCTTAACATATCTTTTTTATCTACTTAATTTTAGTTGCTTCGAACAATTGCTTGTAGGAACTATGTAATAGCTCAAAATTTTGTTCTTTTGTGCCAAGTCTTTCATTCTTACAATCTGTCCTGTTACCCATGTTAATCCCTATATATATATATATAACTATATGCATATATATTGCTATATGTATTGTGTTAACTATAAGTAGCTGTTCTAATAACTTTGTATTCAGATAATTAAAAGGATACATAGAATGAAAAAGGGAGACAAAAGAAAAAGACGGTGACAGAACCATATCTTACCAAATAATCATGATGTAGCTTCCTTAACTTACAGAACTTACATGCCATTTAATCTTCCAAGAATTAAAAAAGAATACTCAACATGGAGTTAGCTTTCATTCGGATTCTAACTTCATTCATTCATTCATTCACCAAATAGTAATTAGCTCCCATTTTAAATGGGCTCTATGGTAGATATTAACAACACCAGCATAAACAAGATATTGTCCCCCTGACAAAGTGTCTATAACTTATAAAGTGTAAAAGAAAATGAAATGAGGAGAGACCATGAAAGAGACAAAATCCAGAGCATGATAAACCCTCAATAATCAGGCATTTTGGAGATGTATTCTGGGGGAAAAAAAATCGCTTCTGTAGCCACACTTTGAGTTACCTCTTCAGGTTCTACATTGAACTTCACACTACATCTTGCAAAACAAACTTGATTAATCTAGCTTCGTTTAATGCATGGGCATCTCACTCCCTCTGTCTCCTAGTCTGTCGATATCTGATCCTCACAAGAGCTGCTTTCCTTCCTTGCCTCTGTCTCTGCTCACTTGCACGACTTTCCTTTTGGATGCTCTGCTACAGCTCATTGTTAACTTCAGTTTTTCTTTTCTGTCACCAGAATTCATTCAGTGGCTTCAGACTGGTCTTCTTGCTTGTTTGTTTTTCCCTCTGCACTGCATTATTCACTTTATATAGCATGCACACCTTGCAGTTAGGGCACTAGCTTATACATCCAGCAATATTGGATTCTGTCTTAAAGAATACAATAGGTACTTAGAGATGTTAGTTGAGTGGATGAATGGCTATATTCTTGCCTCTGACACTCCATCAGAAATGCATGTACAGGGCCTGGCGCGATAGCTTTGTGGTTGAAGTCCTCACCTTGCAAACCCAGGATTCCATATGGGCACCGGTTCTAATCCCAGCAGCCCCGCTTCCCATCCAGCTCCTGCCTTGTGGCCTGGGAAAGCAGTCGAGGATGCAAAGCTTTGGGACTCTGCACCCATGTGGGAGACCTGGAACAAGCTCCTGGCTCCTGGCTTCGGATTGGCTCAGCTCCAGCCATTGCAACCACTTGGGGAGTGAATCATCAGATGGAACATCTTCCTTTCTCCCTCCTTCTCTCTGTATATCTGACTTGCAATAAAAATAAAATAAATCTTAAAAAAAAAAAGAACTCCATGTACAGGCAGACTGGAGAGACAGAAACAGACACTCCATTTGGTGCAAATGTATTTAATTATGATTAATTAATGACAAAAATAATGACTCATTGGGGCGATTTTGACATTTCTCCCCAAGGATATAATCCAGGCTGATAAATCCAGAGGGATATTCCTGCTTTGCCCAAGATACTACTTCCACGGGAAGGCAATAAAAAAATGTCTAAAAGTTCATGGAAATATACAACATGAAAGAAAACTTGCATGGATTTGAAATTCTGTTCCTCATGACAAGCTTTTTAAAATTCTGTTTTACTGTGAGCGTTTAGATATTGTCAGTTCACTTTTGATGTAATCTCCAGGGATTACATTTAAAAACCTGGAGGGCCAGGTTTCCAAGCAGTCTCTTTATCAGATAGAAGGCTCCTAAACTTGGGTTTGCTCTGCTGTCACACATAGCAGTGCATATCAATGTGCGGGTGTCATTTAGCCCTCATGATGACACTCGTTGGTCATCAAAACTCGGGAAGACAAAGTTGCAATGTTCATTTGCATGTTGATTTTCCTAAAAGCAGTAAGCCAATTCCTCTTTAATCCAGAGATTTTCGTTTTACAGCCAGCTCGTCTGTCCTATGTAAGATCCTTACTAATTCCTTAACTGCAGGTTAAATTCTCAAACACTTCATTTATTAAAGAAATCTCAAGATGTCACTTAGAATGTAATTTAGAAATGCAAAGAAATATATAATACGTAAAAACATAAAAATATAAAAAATAGCTTGAGAAGACAGAATACATCTATACAAAATTCTAGATCACATAAATATGTGGGGAATGTCATGGGGGTGACAAATATTCAAAGAACTTACTTGAGTAATTGCCACACCCATGAATGCTTGGGTTCAACCAAGTGTTGGAAAAAGGTAAAGCAAAGCAAAACAAAACAAAAAATGTGCATTTTCAATGAAACTTCTGTACTTTAATGCAATGGTGCAAAAAGACTGCATATAAGTTCTGATGCCTTTCAGCCAGAATTGAGAATTCAATGGGCCTGAGATATCCTGATCATCATCCAGATTCATTTTTGCCCTTGGCTCTTTCTGCATATAGAACTCAAAGTGCAAGTGAGTCTCTCCATGTGGAGGGTATCCTGTTGGGTTTGAGAAAGAAAGAAAACTTGAAGCATTTTGTATTTTTATACTGTTATATCACATGTGTGTACTAGGATTATAACACATACTAATGCTCTTGGAACTTAACACTCATTGTTTTCAAACAATATCTTCTCTCTAGGATACATACTAAACCCCCAACACAAGAGAGCGGAATCAGTGCCCGGTTATCACAAGAAACTGAGTGCTCACCCAGCTCAAAAGTTGAGATGTCATTTGGGATACCTGCACAGCACATCGCAGTGCTTGGGTTGAAGACCCGAGTTTCTTCAAATTTAAATTTCTGCTAAGGTTCAGCCTGTGAGACAGCAGATAATCTCTCAAGTTCTCGGTCCTTGCTACCCAGGTGAGTGGCTTAAATTGAGTTCCTTATTCCTGGCTTTAGGGTAAATGAGCTCTGACTGTTGCAAATAATTGTGGAAATGAGCTAGTGGAGGGCAAATCTCTTTATGTTTGTCTTTGTCTTTATTTCTTTTTGTTTGTCTTTCAATTAAATTCATAATTAAAAAGTCAAAGAAACATTATAGGATATCTCTACTCATAGACAAATCACTTCACTATACGTCTAATGTAATCATATCATCTTTAAACTGATACTATTTTGATCCAAAGCTTTACATTTTAAATAGAGATATAGATTTTGCTACAGACCACAATAAACTATCATAAAGATGCAATTTTATACCAAGTGACCAATAAACAATGAAATTTTATGAAATAATGGTAAATTTGATATTGTGCGCGTATGTCTGGAAGCTCATTGTATAATACTTATGAAGGCATAAGAGTTAAGAATCTGAAAACAATTTCGCCGATGAAGAATGAACTCTGTTTAATCCACTATCAAATAATTTTAAAGAAGCTGAAACTAGGACCAAGCATGATGGCTCAACTTACTAATCCTCCACCTTTAGGCACCAGGATCCCATATGGGCACCAGTTCATGTCCTGACTGCTCCACTTCCTCCAATTCCCTGCTGATGGCATGGGAGAGCAGCGGAGGATGGCCCAAAGCCGCTTGGGAGACTTGGAAGAAGCTCCTGGCTCCTGGCTTTGGGGCAGCTCTGGCCATTGTGACCATTTGGGGGAATGAACCAGTAAATGAAAGATCTTTCTGTCTCTCCTCTCTATACATCTGCTTTTCCAATAAGTGTAAACGATTTTTTTTTAGATAAAGAAGCTGAAATTAAATGGAATGTATGTTAGGAAAAAGAGGAACGTGTCATTTGAGCTATGAGAAAGAACCCAGAAGTCATGGAAACCACACAGACAAGCCTGGCATGGGAGAAGGTTGTCATTGTAAGTCAACAATGAATATGTGGGAAGTTAGTTGTATATGAAAACAAATATAAATAGATTAAAATATTACACAATGCAGGAAAAATCAAATGCACAAAAAACTATTTTCAAAGGTTTTAAAAAATGAAAAAAAAGGATTATTTTACTATATTTACTATCATAGAAGAAGATATGAAACCTAAGAAAAAATTTGAAGTGAAAATCATAAACTGAAAAACCAATAAATGTAGCTACATTAAAATTAATTTGTGTGAAATGACATTCCAAATTATTTTTAAGCTAACTAACCCAATAGAGAACTAGAAAGATCATGTAAACCTTCAATTTACATCAAACAAAGCTTGAGAAGTGGTAAATATTTTAACGTGTTGTGAATCTTGCCTGTATTTACAGTAAATGCAATTTAAAGCAAACTAAACACAATTTAAAGTCTTTCCAAACTAACACAAGCTTTCTCGTTGCAAAAATAATCATTTTTAAGACTGTGTGGACTCAGTCATATTTACACGTTACTGGTGGAAATTGGAAATATTTTGAACATGTTGGAAAACAATTTGAGATTATCTAGTAAATCTGAATATGCACCAAACTGCACCACTCAGAAATCTCACTTCCCACTAAATAGACTGGAAGCTTCCATAAGCATAGGGATGTGCATTGCTGCTTACTTAAAATTGTAGGAAAAGAAATAAGAAAACAGAATGTAGAAAGATAAGGAAAGTACTAGATGCAGCCTAAATATTACATAGCACAAGGACTAATGAATATAATCAGAAATACTCAATGGAATGGTGTACAGCAAGTGCCAACTGAATTATAATTTTCCAGGCATCTGTCCAAATTATCATGATTATTTTTTGAAAGTGTGTTGTGTGACAGAGATAAATTCTGAAAGTTATATCAGTGTGTGTGATTCCTGTTAAGTCAAGGTTTAGAACACCAGAGAATCAATGACCTGTTGTGGATGCACATGTAAGGCTCAGTGTACTTGTCTGTGCTCAGCTGAAGCAGTGAACAGCGGACACAATACTCCCCCATGTGCTTACCATACCTCTCCTGGTGCCATGCTGATGTGCAGGTGCGGTTTTCATAAAGTCATGCATTCTCTTTCCGATATATCCACTTTCATGAGTGCCTTCTAAGTAATTTTTACTGTCAACACGACAGAGTCATCTTGATGCTGCGTAAAATCTGATCCTCAGATTTTCTCCTTTTGGAGCCAGTCCATACCTCTTCTTAGCACACTGCCTTATTGTTCTCAAGATCTTTTTTGTCTGTTAGTTTAATAAAATTCAGATATTATTTCCTTGGTCAGGTCACACCATTATGTCCTTGCGCCTTGCATTTAAGTTCTTTGTGTTTTCCCTGGGGCTCATGGCATTGGAATGGCCACGAGCAATGGATACGAGTGTATTGTTGGAGATACACTCTGCCTGAGGTCAGAGGAAAATGTTTCTGTGGTCCAGTTCCCCCCCTGTTTACATACATCATTGCTGGCCAACCCTCTAGAAGAATCTTCAAGGAAAAATCCTCACATTCCCTGTGCTTATCCACCTGGCGCTGGAACGTGACAGAGAAGGTCAGAGTGCTCCACCACACTGGATGAAGTGGGTAGTGGCTAATCAGTTTCCATCATTTCAGATGCATTGAAGAACAGTCACTCGCAGAGAAAATTTGACTCACTCAGAATTATGCCAGCTCATATATGAATAGAATTTGAGGTCAACTTTTCCTCAAATTGAACAATGATCTTGCAAATCTGCCAGGCATTGACGTAATGAAGTAAAGCATAAGTAAATTATTGTTAATGTCAATAATAAAGAAGTAAGTTTTAATTTACCATGCTGAAAAAATTAAGTTATATTTCTATTTTTTTCTGTAGAAAATTGTATTATGAATGCATAGTAGTCTGAAGCTGCAATCAAAGAATATACAGCCACAATTATATGGAATGAGTATTACATAGGTCAATCAAAATATTTGCTTAGTAAAATGCCATGTGGCAAATAGCCAGGAAGACGCAAAGAGGAGGCAATTCCAGGAAAGAGGAGAGGACAGGCCAATCCTGAGGGACACCTGGAAACCTGTGGACACATGGGAGTATGCTGGGCATGTTTGGACATCCGTGACAGCACAGTGGTGTTATGGTGACCAGGTATCCCAGCACCCATTGGGATTGGAGAACTACCAGCAGCTACGCAGAAAAGGGAGTTCACTGGGAACTCAGGAAGCAAACCCAGGTAGAGAACTGCCCACCTTGCTGATTTGCTGTGTAGACAGCCTGGAAACTGGCACTAAGCACAAGAGTCCTTGCCTTGAACACACCGGGATCCCATATTAGTGCCAGTTCTAATCCCAGCAGCTCCACTTCCCATCCAGCTCCCTGCCTGTGGCCTGGGAATGCAGTCAAGGATGGCCCAAAGCCTTGGGACCCTGCACCCACATGGGAGACCTGGAAGAAGCTCCTGGCTCCTGGCTTCGGATTGGTGCAGCACCAGCCATTGAGGTCACTTGGGGAGTGAATCATTGGACAGAAGATCTTCTCTGTCTCTCCTCCTCTCCGTATATGTCTGACTTTGCAATAAAAATGAATAAATCTTTATAAAAAAGTGCAATGATGAAGAGCAAAAGAAGAGATAGAGGCACAATGACTATTACGGATGCGTCTCCTGCAAAGGAGCAAAAGCCTTTGTCTACATCAGAGTTAACTGAGAAAGGCATCGAGGGAAAAGGGTATAAAAATCTGTTATTAAGCTTTTCAGTAACAGTAAGAAGCACATACAGGAGTGCAAGCAATTTAAAGAATTTGCCATAAAGAAAACAGAATCACTGGACCAAAATCAAGCCAATGTATCAGAAATGAAGGGCACATCAGAGCAAATCATTATAATTTCAGTGGAAAATCACAAAAATAGAATGAGTGAGACAGAAGAAAAAAATCTCAGCATTAAAGGTAATTCTTACAACAACAAGGAAACAACTAGAAAGCTGAAAAAGGAATTGAATCAAGCTAACATTATTCAAGAATGAAGGGACATTATTAAAAGGCTGAGGGCCCAGCACTGTAGCCTAACAGCTAAACTCCTCTGTTTGAACTCATCAGGATCCCAGATGTAAGCTGGTTCATGTCCCAGCGGCCCCTCTCTGTATATCTCACTTTCCACTGGAACTAAATAATTCTTTAAAAAGAATAAAAGATTTATTTATTTTTATTGGAAAGGTGGATATACAGAGAGGAGGAGAGACAGAGAGGAAGATCTTCCGTCTGATGGTTCATTCCCCAGGCAGTTGCAAGGGCTGGAGCTGAGCCAATCTGAAGCCAGGAGCCAGGAGCTTCTTCCAGGTCCCCCACATGGGTGCAGAGTCCCAAAGCTTTGCATCTTTGACTGCATTCCCAGGCCACAGGCAGGGAGCTTGATGGGAAGCGGGGCTGCTGGGATTAGAACCGGCACCCACATGGGATCCTGGCGCGTTCAAGGTGAGGACTTTAGCCACTATGCTATTGCGCCAGGCCCAAAACTAAATAAATCTTTTAAATGAATTACAACTGTTTGCCGATAATGTTATTTTCTACATAGGGTAACCAAAAGACTTGATTAAGTAACTATTTGAATTCTTGAGAGAATTTGACAGAGTAGCAGGATACAGCATTAATAAACATAAATTGATGGTACTAGTATACACAACTCATTCCATGGCTGAGAAAGAGCTTGAGAGTACAGCCTGCTTTAAAATAGCAGAGAAGGATCTTAAATGCCTTGGAATTAAGCTCAGCAGAAATGCGGAAGGCCCCTATAATGGCAACGATCCTGCGGAGGTGTGAAGATAGATTGCAGTATGCGTTTTACTTCCAAGAAAACAACGGACTCCAAATGAAATAGACAAATGTATCCTGACAATATTATGCTGGACCCTCCCACTTTCCGTAAGTACAGCGTCAGCATACACTCACATGGCAGAATGATGTTATGAAGGACTATACTATTATAAATTATAGAGGAAATCAGTGGGGGGAAGCGTGTGGGAAGGAGGAAAATGGTAGAAACAGAATGGACGCCATTTGATACTCACCACGTCGCGGGTCATGCACAGAGCCGGAGGGCTGCATGACTCACTGTAACGGGACGCCATTCACCATTTAATCACCCCTTCGGTTATGGACTTTAGAGCGCGCTAAGATAAAAAGTCTCTTTGTACACCGTTTAGATGTCCAGTTACACGGATCTCAGCTCCAGGAAGATACAAACCCGCAATATAGCCTGGTCCTCTTCTTCACTTCCCCAAGCACAGTTCCTCATCTCTAACGTGATGTTACAAGGCCTGTCTAAACAAATCCTAAGGAAGGTTACTCCTCAAGAAGTCGAGTAATTTCACACATCTTCAGGTTTCCCATCTGTAACATCTCCCCAGGATCACAAGAAATTTGCTTTGAAAATAATCATTTAAAAAATCTTTTTGCTGAGGGAATTACAAATGTGCATCTCGCATTGGAGATAAAGGAATACCTGGAAAGATTCAGACACAGGTTATACACAGGAAGGAGAAGCAACTAGTCAGAAGTCATAGCTATTAAAAATGTATACCATTCCTTCCCAAGGACTACACTATTGTAACAAAATGGAAAAAAATCTGACAGGTGTGGGAGTTGGTGGGGGAATCTAAGCTTATACAAAATTGTACCACATAATTCAAAATTCAAAATGAAAATATATTTAATAAAAAGTATATGGAACACCAAAAATTCTGAGAACTCTCAGCTGCTCTCCAGCTGTCGCTACCCACATATTTATCATCCCAGTGTTCCAATTCTCTTTAGTAAGTTTGATTTTGCACAATAAGAACAGCAATTGTTTTTGACAGAAAAAAATAATCAGTATCGATATCTATGGGATATAATATATTTTGATAAATATTTCCAATAGAGGATGATTAAATCAAACTAATAAATCTATGTTCACATATACTGATACTTTGTGACAGAAATATTTAAAATCTGCTCTTTAGTAATGTTAAAATATATAATGCAATATGATTTATTAAAGATATAATCCTGTGCAATAGATCACTAAAGCCTAATTGAAAGTTTGTATTATTTTATCAACATCTCTATTTTCCTTCTTGGTTATCAGTCAACTTTTTCTCCAGGGTTTGAAAAACTTCCATGTGGTAGATGGCTGGGACAGCACTGTCAGAGGTCGACGGAAGAACAGAAGTCAAGCTAGTGCAAAGTCTTGATCGCCGAAGGATTCGCCACAAGCAGATACCTGCTTTTAGCAAACAACATTTTTGTTCTCCCAAGTGACTCCACTCACCTTTGGGTCACAGCTGGAGAGAAGTTTAGCACCTGTCTAACAAAATTGCTAATATTCTGATAATAAAACTGAAGCATAGAATGACCAATAAACCAAATTCTTAGCTAATGAGCAGTGCAGCTGATATTCATTTCTAAATCCCAACTTCCTTATTACAAAATTCTTCAATCTTGGACATAACCATTTCCATTTCTTATCACATCAGTGTACCACAGGGTAAAAATTAACATTTTCTTTAATTTTTATTGTTTTAAATTTTCGTTGGTTTCTTTCTTCATTCTCTCTCTCTCTCTCTCTCTCTCTCTCTCTCTCTCTCTGCCTGTCTGTCTCACTCTCTCTGCCTGTCTGCCTCACTCTTTCTTTCTCTCTCTCTTTCAATTACCAAGAGAAAAAACAAAGAAAAACAACTTTCATTGGGCCCGGCGCCATGGCGCAGTGGTTAAGGTCCTCGCCTTGCACGCCCGGGATCCCATATGGGCGCCGGTTCTAATCCCCAGCAGCCCCACTTCCCTTCCAGCTCCCTGCCTGTGGCCCGGGAAAGCAGTCCAGGACGGCCCAAAGCTTTGGGACCCTGCACCCGCGTGGGAGACCCGGAAGAGGCTCCTGGCTTCGGATCGGCATAGCATCGGCCGTTGCGCTCACTTGGGGAGTGAATCATCGGACGGAAGATCTTCCTCTCTGTCTCTCCTCTCTGTATATCCGCCTTTCCAATAAAAATAAATCTTAAAAAAAAAAAATAACTTTCATCCACTGGTTCATTCCCTAAATGCCATGGTTAGGGCCCGGTCTAGGTACCTTAAACAGAATTCATACATTGCATGTCAGGGGTGTGAGAACTTGAGCCATCACCTACTGTTTCCCAGGATACACATCTCTATAAAGCTGCATAATAATTAGAGGCACACCCCAAGGTGATTGGTTGATCTCTCCAGAAGAGTCTTCTGTGCAGGCCAAAGCTGAGGATGCCCACCTACTCACATGTAGATGGGAAGAAAATGGGGAAGCATCCCAGGCTTTCAACAGGGTGGGTCTATTGTAGTTTTTCATCTTGGGGCATTTGTAATGGTGAGGATTTTGGTGAAATGGAGAAGTGGATGGGGCTTGCAGTAGATTTTCATGGGCATTTCAATCTTGGAAAGTCTTAGGTCTTGCTTGCTGGACAGTTGAAAGGAAATCCAGTGGGTGGAGTATAGCACAAAAGGCTAAGCCAGTCCGAAGTCCCTGATGGGAAGGGCTCTATCCGCTGTTTGGGACAGGTTAGAATGCTAATCTGATGTCTTTGCTCCATTGCACATGTTGGTGAGAAATGTCCTGTTGAAAAAGCAATTAGTTTACAATCATACAATCCATAGCTTGAGCTTCAGTCCAATCGGCAGGTCCTAAATTGAAGTCAAATTGTAGTCCTTTGAATACAAAACAATATGGACTGGGAAATCGATGCCTGGAGGAGAAATGAGGAAGAAAGGTTATCCAAGGAGAATGAGGATTGAAGTTTTTAAGCTGACTAAAGGAATGTTCAGATGGATGCAGCTAAAAAGTGTTAGCATTTGTCTTGCTGGCCCACAGCAGCTCCTGTCTGCACTCACAAAAGCACAATGCATTTCCCATGATGCAGCTTTGTAGGCATAGGAATTACGCCATCCCCTCTTCCCTCCATACTGTTGCAGTAGTGTAAGTCCATTAGTAACAGTTGAAGTTTAATGAGTTAAAGTATATAATGACATTCTAGATAGATGCATATTAGAAAATCTGGTATCATACTGCAAAGGTGTATTCCACTACCCTTTGGGAGCCCTCCTTTGATTTAGGAGTAGGAAAAGTGGAATGCAACGTTTCTACCCATTTTGCTAGTCTCCATTGTACAGTCCATCCATGAGAATATATGTATATACTTGATCACCTGTATATCTACTTATTTTATTTTGTATGAGGATTGTCTTATATCAGAGATAACATATGATATTATATGTTTAGAAGCTCCCTATTCAATTTCACAAGTATCCCAGATTTCAATGACAATGTGTAGGGTTAGCTAAAGAAGATAAATACAAGAAAACTAAAACAAGTTTGTGGAAAATGGTGTTAAATTACAATTTTGTTGCAAAAAAATTTGAAACCCAGAGATTGCTTTTGCACAACACAAATTTTTCCGTGAGCATTCTAAATCTCGTGTTTTTTTTGCATAAAAATAAATATACCTTTCTTTCAGTTTCTCACAAACTTCCTGAAATACATTTTCGTTAAGGAAGATCAGGAATAGGGTTAGATAAGGTGAGAGAGGACAAGTCACGGAATCTTAACAGCAAAAACTGCAGCAAAAGATGAATAGAAATCAGCTGCAGGGAGCCATGGTTTATTCTTGAAGCAAAAATTGTTCAAATTGCAAACTTTATAAAGCTCCTAGCAATTTCTGCTCTAGTCTAGTCCTCTGCTTGCGTTGTTGTTACTTGAGGTTTTATTTACATGACTTTCCCATTCATTCCAAAGCACATATTCTTTATTACAGCACACGTATCTCTCCTATTACTGTGAGCCAAAGAATGATGAATAACTCAGACTGAGACAAGTCCTGAGTATTTGACAGGTCACATCACATCAGCCGTATCATAGGTGTCTGACTCCAAAGGATACACTGTCTAAAAAATAATAAGAATGAAACTATAATTTTTCCCAACTTACATCTTGTAGTTTTTCATGACCACCTACACAACAAATTCTATTGCATTTCAAATGCCATCAATTTTAAGTGACACCATTAATTTCAGTATGTATAATAAGCATACTGTCAATTAAGTGATGTTGCAGTATTTTCTCACCCATTAAATTTTTATCTCATACATATTGAAAGATATCATTTATAGATACAAAAATAACTTACACACATAAAAAAAGAAAATGAAATGCTTCGGTAATTTTCTTTTAAAAATTATGACACTATCTGATTTTTCAAAATCACATTTGAACACACAAAAAAGGAAGTTTTTCTAATTTTTAATTTCATCACACATCCATCTTCTGTAACTATCAGGTTAGAATTGCAACATCTCTCCAAAATATTTTCTTCTTGTTTCTTCAATTTGCTTCTAGGCTGCTGCCATGCCTTCCGCAAGTTTTGATGAAAAGAAGCAAAAAGATCTAATTCATGAATATTACATGACAACTGGAAATTGTAAGATTCATCCTAATTTGAGATATTAACTATGTATATTTACTTTTCAGAATTGATGGGAATGTAGAAAAGTCCAAACTTTCCTTTGGTAGAGGAACTGTGATACATCTGTTGGCTTCCAGGCTTGTACTTCCTCCAGCAGTTACGTTTTTGTGTTTCAAAGATCATATTAGCAGTATCAGCAAAGCTTTATTGAATATTTAATGTGTAGACACAAAACTTACATATACCATTTCCTTTAACCTCCATAAACTCCCTATGAAATCACAATTCATGCCCAGGTGTTGCCATCTGCCTAGATTGCCTTTTACCTAGGCAAGTGTTGCAATGCTGGAAGAAAAATAGCCAAGAAAAGCTGGCTGGCATTCTGGGCCTGGTTAATGCCAACACTGTGTTAACTCTTCCAGTGTTCCAGCATAGCTATTTATTGTTTTTAAGATCAGAGAAAAGAGGTGTGGAGCGTCTGCTGTGCCACCACAGGTACACATCAGCCAGGGCCGCCCCATGCCATCACTGCCTCTATCTACATGTTGGCAGGAAGTAGGGCATGCATTGCCAGGACCCGGGGGATGGGTTAAAATGGAGGCCACAGAAAGCTTGTTTGACATATATAAAATGATTTCTGGAGACTTCTGTGGACCAGACTTATGCATCTGTAAATAATCAAGGCTGAGACAGGATCAATCACCTCCCTGGGTCAGTGCACCAGTGATGGGGCTAGCGGAGGATCAGGCCAGGGCAGGTCACAGCATGCAATGACTCTTATAAAAGTCTGGACTGGGAGTGGGCCAGACTGGGATAGACCATAGCACCCACTGTCATGTTGAGAACTAGTGTGTGTTGGGGGTGGGGGCAGGCAGAGTCGGGGCTTATAGGGCTTTCCCTGACTGGCCTACAGCACTGGTGTACATGGGAACTGGGGCTGGAGATGAGCCAGGTAAGGGTTGTTTGAAGTTGCCATCACTAGGCTGAAGCACCTGCCAGTGTATGTAAGAACTAGGTCTGGGGGTACACTGGGCTGGGCTAGGCTGCAGCAGCTGCTCCTTCAAGTGTGAGCCAGGCCAGTGGGGGATAGGACAGACTTGGCAGCTTTGTATATGTGGTGACTGGTGCAATGAACAAACTGAACCTACCCCTGCACCAGCTGGTACATATGAAAACCTCGCAGCTGAGGTCTCTGGGGCTTCACCAAGGAGATAGCTATGCTCAATCACTAACCTCAGAGATGTGGTCTGACCCCAAACACATGTTGCAGGACTGGGCCACCTCAGTTGCTTACCTTCATGCAAGAAAGGAGAGCATACCTAGAAGAACAAGAGCGGCAAGATGGCCAACTCACCTAAGACAACTAAAGACTCCAAGTACCTCATCGAAAGACTGAGAGAAAAACACGTTGGACAACACTCCAGGTCAGGCTCTACAGCAAGCACCTAGCTCTGTGGGCACATTGAGGTAGACAAGGACAGCCAACAGGCCTGAGAAAAAGTTTCTCCCCTCTGGTGTTAGGAAGCTAGCCTCCCAAATTAACACCCTCAGAACATTCAGGGCTTCAAAGTCAGTAACAAACGACCGTCCCATTCCCCAGGCACCAATGTAGTGTGATGGCAAGGATCATTGCATTTTCTCCCCCTGCCTTCCCTTGCCCCAACCGCACAAGCAGATGGAAAACTGACACGCTTAGTTCACTTACCTCTCCTCCTGAACCCCCCAACCCCACCCTCTCCATCTTAATCAGAGGCCCACATGGAAGCAAACCCCTCATCTTTGTAATAAATATTAAAAAATAAAAGTTAAAAAACAATTCAAAAACAGAAATCATTATTAATCTTTATATTTATTTCAGATGATGACACCAAAGTGTATTGGAACCTGAACACTCAGTCAACAAGCTCCCTTGCTGCTTGTGGATGCTCACAGCTTGCAAACTGATGGTGATGTTTCTGTCTCTGGCATACGGGGAGAAGCAGAGGCTCTCTGCAGCAATGGGGTGGGACTGCATGCTGTGAGATCATCTAAGCTATTCAAAATAGAAAATGGGAGTAGGCAGGAAAATGTGTCCCTTACACCTCTTCCCCCAGTTGATTCCAATTTTACTTTACTGCTAAGAATCACCATGACTAATGGTTCTTAACATCCCTCTTACGTCTTCACGAGGTACAACTTATTCTTTCTTTCATTCATCAAGTATTTGTAGAGTACCTTTTGTGAGTCAAGCTCTGGGAAAAGAGCAGGAAATGAAACAAACTCCCTCTCCCAATATTCAACAATGTACTGGGTGAGTGCACGTACGAGAGCAATGTGGCCTGTTGTGATTAGTGCTATGGAGAAAAATAAGTAAGGGAAGGGAGAAAAGAAACAGATTTGCTTGTTTAGATTGGCTACCAGGCAAGTGGCTTTCTGTTGTAGGAACTGTAGTGATGTAGTTAAATACCAAGATTTGAAGATTGAATTCATTATTTAAAACAGAATGTAGGTTCCTGTTTATTTTCTCCAGGAGATTACTGGGAAATGGATGTAGCTCATTGTGAGAGAACTGGAGAGCAGGTGATTATGATACAAGTGGAAGGCTCAGCACCATAGTGTAGTAAGCTATTACTCTGCCTGCCAGCAGTGCTGACACCTATATATACACAGGTTCAATTCCAGCTGCTCCGCTTCTGAGCCACTCTCTGCTTATGGCCTGAGAAAGCAATGGAGGATGGCTTCAGCCCTTGGGCCCCTGCACTCACATGGGGCACCCTGGAAAAGCTCCTGGATTCTAGCTTTGCTTCAGGTCTTCTCCAGCCATTGTGGCCATTTGGGGAGTGAAACAACAGATGGAAGATGTCTGTCTCTTCTCTCCGCTTTCATATAAAGAAAGCGGGTAGGGAAAGAGTGGATTGATAGGTATCCTGGAAAAGCAGCCTATTCCAGATCACTGTTTCATTAACCTGCAGTCTCTCCTCACTGTCTATTCCTTTTTAAAAAAGATTTGTTTATTTTTATTTAAAAGAGATTTACAGAGAGAAAAAGAGATAGAGACCTTTCATCTGCTGGGTCACTCCCCAGATGGCAGTAATGGCCAGAGCTGAGCCATTCTGAAGCCAGGAGCCAGGCATCTCTTGTGAGTCTCCCACGTGAATGCAGAGGCCCAAGGAGTCTTGCCATTCTACTCTGCCAGCTTGTAAGCAAGGAGCGGGAGCAGGTGAGGGACAGCCAGGACATGGACCAACGGGCAAGGTATTGGCCTGTTACGTCACTTGTGGTAGCCCTGAAACCAATTCTATATAACCAATGTGCTTTACTCATCCCAAATAAATCTATTTTTAACAGGGAATCACCAAGGCAATAACCAATACATGAAAATTCAAATATCTAGATTAAGAAGCAGCATTCATGACAAGACTGTGCTGTTTTTGATTCTCATCTTTCCCTCCCCAAATCCTTTTCTCTATCGCTCGCAGAACCAATGTCTGCTTCCATCTGCTACCTACTTCTCTCTCTGTTCTTTCTTTCTGAACCATTTTGTAATATCTTCTTTTGTAGCACCCAAAAGTATTTTTTTTCACTTTCAAGCCCGTTTTCAGAACCACTGAGCCAGTCCTCTCTGCTGTGTGTTTGTACCAGATCGAGGATCTTAGTCATGTGCAAGATTTCACACAGAATGAAGACAGATGCTCCCGACAGTCAGTGTCTGGCTGTGAGTGCTGCTGTTATGTTTGCAACCCAAACAGCCATTGTGTGTAGAGCACTGAACTGCAAGGGAGGGAACACTTGAAGAGCAGGTTAATTTTCAAACTTTAGCCATAACTTTCCTGAAAAAGCCACTGTCCCTCAAAGTATGCCAATGCCATCAGTGTGGGAGATTTGAAGCTGACTCCTAGGAATGAGAAGTCTGTAAGTAGATTACAGAGCCAATACTTTTGTCAGGTCAAGAACCTGGGTGGTCAAAGTGTTTGTGTCCACGTATGGGCTCTAGGGCCGTAAGGACAGAGCATCGGCCTGTTATAAGAAGAAAAGAACTGGGCGCAGCATAATGGTTCAATATTGGATAAGTTTCCCCTTCCAAGTGCAAGGATCCCATATCAGTGCTGTTTTATATCCCCGGCTGCTCCACTTCCCATCCAGCTCCATTCCTGTGCCCTGGGAAAGCCAAAGCATTAGAATACTGACTGAACACAAGTGGAAGACCAGGAGGAAATCCCTGGCCCCTGGCTTTGGATTGGCTCAGCTCCAGCTTTTATAGCCATTTGGGGAGTGAACAAGTGGATGGAAGATCTCTCTGTCTCCCCTTCTCTTTGTTAATCTGCCTTTCTAATAAAATAAATAAAGCTTAAAAAAGGAAAAGAACTGAGGCATGGGAAGCAAAGATGTCCTGGTTAATAAAACAAGCAATGAAACTGGACTGGCTTTTGAAGACATGTCATAAATGTATTCCTGCTTGTAAATGCCTGCAGGATTCCTGTCACTTGACAATCTCTTGAGCATGTAAGCCACTCTTCAGAGATAGAAACACTTTTTTTTTTTTTCTGATGTTCCAGAAAATGGAGGCAGAAAAATCTAAGCAACTGTTCTGAGACAACTTAGCTCAGAGTTGGAATTTCAATAAATAGAAAAATGATGAAAAAGGCAGACAGGTTTGAAAGGCATGAAAGTTAATGGGGCCTGAAGCTCCCCGTATTCCTGGAACAAGTTTGTCCAATGTGTTGTGGGCAATTGCTGCCTGCTACCTGGTGGGCATGGCTTAGAGCTTAGCTGCCTGTGGCCTGAGACACAGCTCCCAGGCCTACTGTTGCAACATGACCTCTGACACAACTAGAAAATAGATGTGTCACTTAGCCAATTACATTGTCTTTGGAGCGGGGGCGGGGGTGAATGCTGTAAGATGCCCTCCTGCCCTCCCCTTCATTGGCCTTTAAAAGTCTGGGATCTGTATTGCATAAACTGACATTCCTCACCAGCTTGTCTTTGGTGGTTCTTATTGCCAAAGGACACCATTTGCCTCACTTCTGTCACCTCGGGACCTGCTGGTAGAACTAAACCCCCCCAAGAAGGTGTAATTTCAGAGTCTCCTTGTTTGCTGGGGAACTTGGCAGGGTTGCAGATACTGGAAATTTCAATCACAGGCTACAGAGGCTGAAGGAGCGGAGATGGTGTATACCTGCATTTAACATTCAGTTCAGAGTCCTGGGGGCAAGGTGGCTCTCCATGAAGGAGGCTATGGAGAGAGGTGGCTGGAGACAGGCTAAACAGAGACTTGGGGAAGCCAGAAGCTGAAGGTATCGGTGCTACTGCTTTTGTGCAGCTGGCCCTGGGGAAGGGGAGGGGACTGCTGGGGTAGGGCTCTCACACTCACCCTCACAATAGCCTGCAGCATTGATTTCATAGCCCCTGTTGTTTGGAGAAAGCCATCTGGCAGACTCCGTGCTTGTTGATGGTGTTTCTATTCCTGCCTGGAAACGGAAGGCAAGGACTCTGCTGGTTTTGTTTGCCTGAGTCAAAACAGCCTGGCACACAGGAAGTACTCAGTTAATCCCTGATGGAGGTGTGTGCCAGGAAGAGAGCAAGCAGGTGACATTCAGGCTTCTCTTTTCCCAGGTCTGTCTAGTTTCAAGACCTAGAGCTCCACTGGCTGTAATGCTCTCACCCTTCCACTTACTTTTCTCCCAAAGAGCAGAGAAATGTAACTTGTTAATCAATTTGAGAGTCATAAGCCAGGCATGATCATCCCAGACCCACCTTGCTTCCACCCCTCCTGCACAAGCAGGACTGTCCCAGTGTACAGCAAATGCCCTCCCAAGGCAGCCTGCAGCTGGAGGTATCAACAGCAGGCCAGCCCATGTGGCTCTCATTCCAGGCCACGCATCTCATGTCCAGTTCTATCGCCATGAAGAAGAGAGCTTGGTACTCTTTCCCATCAGTTTGTTCAGCACGTGGACCTGGAAGAAAAGTCCTGTTTAACAGAGACATTCAGAAACACCCAGAATTGCAGGGCTCACAAGGAATCCAACACCGAGTCCAAATGTTGTTTACAGAAGTCCCCATGTTAGAAAAGTTAGAGACAGGCGAGTCTACAGTGTCACAGTCCTGGGTTCCATCGCCAGGATTGCTGCTCATCTGCTCTGCCTGAAGACAGCATTTGACCTGGAAAAAACTCAGTTTAATTTCTGCTAAAGGTAGGATGTTAATCCTGCTCAAAGAAACTCACATGAATGAAAGCTCTTTGTTAAATGAAGAGCGTTATGCATGTTCGAGGAAATTGTTATTGTTATTGAAACAGAATAATGCTACAGTTTCATTATCATTATTGACTTCCATGCAATGATTAAATTCCTTTCCCTGAGCAGGCACCATAAATAATCGCAGATACTTCTTGGGTGTACTGCAAGCCCCGCAAGCCTCATAGTTGATTCCTTGTAATAAGAAAATTAGTCCTACTTTTTGCAGACGGAAGTCTTTCTCTTGAATTACCTAAAAGGGTGCTATTTTCCCACATGTGAGATGTGATTTGATGCTTTTCACATTTCCTCCATGTGTGAATTTCTTCTCTCATCTATAAAAGCTGTTTGTTAATAAGTTGGTTCACTTCTCATTTCAGAAAGCACAAAGGTGACATGGAGAACTCCTGGGAATTCAAAGCCATTAGTGCATTCTTCCCCATTTCGCATTTAGACCAGAAAGCCCTTTGCTGCACAGCTATTTTATTATTTGAAAAGAACATGGGTTTAAAGTCCCAGTTCCAAGTTAGTATTTTAAGAATTACTTTGTTACATTAGGCAATTCATTTCACATCTCAGAACTTTGGTTTCTTTACCTTCAAAGGAGGAATGTGAGACTTGAATGAGATTATGTATTTCAAACTAGGAATAGCACGCCCATTATAAACTCCAAAAATGCTCTCTTAGTTCCAATACCCTTGAGCACTGGGTAAAAATCATCTTGTGGCAAGAGAAGTATGACTAACATGGCATAGCACAGAGAGTACTCCGGCACTTTATATATATATACAAGTACGATAATAACCTAAAAGGATATAACTATTGACAAGGATCTCTAAATCAATTGATAATCTAGAGCCACATTGAGCACCCTTGGAGAAATAAATTTTATTATACTATTATTCTTAGAAATTTAAAGCCATCATTAAGCTTAGAGTCTGCACCATAAGTTTTAACAAATAATTAATTATGTCCTGCTAGAAAACCCCAACATGCCATTTCTGTCAGTGGAAACATGTTCATGAAACAATACTGAATTTTTACTCTAATTAACTGTGTAAAGATTGTCAAAAATATAATAAAAAAAGAAACAATACTGAATTTTGAGCTTTGATATTCCCTCTACAGACACCTCACTGATTTTACATAATTGTGCAGCGGTCAGATGTGTGTAGCAGGGATGACTGAGGAATAGAAATTCCTACAGATGGCGCCAGAGCTGTGGTATAGCACGCACAGCCACCATCGGAGGAACTAGCATCCCAAATGGACACTAGTTTGAGTCCCAGCTGGTCCATTTCCAATCCAGCTCTGCTCCGATGACCTGGAAACAGCAGCCGAGGAAAGCTCAAAAACTTGAGGGTAGGCCTGGAGGAAACTCCTACCTCTGTGCTCCTGCTCTTGGCTATTGTGGCCATTTGGAGAGTGAACTAGCAGGCAGAAGATCTCTCTCTCTTGTTTCTTCTTTTACTCTGTATCTCTGCCTTTAAAATAAATTAAAAAAAAATAAGTAAACATTTTAAAAATGAAATAAAAAAGAAATTCATGGTCAAAAAGCTCCATAAATTGCGACCTGCACTCCCAGAGTCACGGCCTCTGTCTAGTCATGGGACCAGAGCATGAGCAGCTTCAGAAATGATTGAGAAATATGGAGTCCTACACAAAGGGGAAAATACAGTGTTCATAAAGAATTGCTTCTCTGACTTGGATAACTTCCTCATTCTTCAAATAAATGAGAAGGATGAGGGTGATTGTAAAAAGAGAACTGGGAGATGTATGTTGCGGGGTTGTGGGTTAATCTGCTGCCCGTGTTGCCAGCATTCGACTGGGTACAGGTTCTAGCCCCTGCTACCCCACTTACAATCGAGCTCCCTGATATGCATCTGGGAAAGTATTGGAAGTTGACCCAATCCTTGATCCCCTGCACCCACATGCAAGACCTAGACAAAGCTGCTGGATCCTGACTGTATCCTGGCCCACTCCTAGTTTGGTTAAGGCAGCCATTCGAGCATGAAACAGAGGACGGCAGATCTGTCTCTGTCTCTCTCTCTTTTGTCTCTTTCTCTCTCTCTCACTTTCTCTCTATAACTCTACCCTTCAAATAAAAATTCTTTAAAAGAAAAGAAAAACTGGGCCCGGCGCGGTGGCGCAGTGGTTAAGAACCTCGCCTTGCACGCCTGGGATCCCATATGTGCGCCGGTTCTATCCCGGCAGCCCCACTTCCCTTCCAGCTCCCTGCCTGTGGCCCGGGAAAGCAGTCGTGGACGGCCCAAAGCTTTGGGACCCTGCACCCGCATGGGAGACCCGGAAGAGGCTCCTGGCTTCGGATTGGCATAGCACTGGCCGTTGCGCTCACTTGGGGAGTGAATCATCGGACGGAAGATCTTCCTCTCTGTCTCTCCTCTCTGTATATCCGCCTTTCCAATAAAAAAAATAATAATAATAAAAATAAATCTTTAAAAAAAAAAAAGAAAAACTGCCCTCAGGTTTTGATGTTGGAAGAAGCTGGTGACACGTCTTCTCTTTTTCTCAGAGTTTCAAATTCAATGAGAAAAGTAAGACAAATGAGATAAAAATGTCACTATGTTAAGTGCAAGTTTAAGATTGCTTCTGACTACTTTAACTGAACATTAAACTCAGTCTTGGAAGCAGTGGACTCCTTCTGCAGCAAAAGAGGTGATCAGTTGGCCACAGGGAAAAAGCAGATGAGTACGTGTTTCTGAAAGCAGGTTTCACGTGCAGAGGAACAAACTCAGCAACTCAGGGCAGACCTGCACGGCTCTCCGGATGCTGTCCAGCTCTTCACACCGTGCTGAAATGATCGCCTCTGCTTTCTCCCACTATGCATCTTGAGTCTCCCCAGCCTCCTCTGTTATTGCACACTCTTTTTACCTAACTTATCTACAGTCAGAATCGACCATTTGCCAATAGCGAAACACCAATCTGCCACATAACTCTTTGTCTTTGTACTGCTATTTTCCCCTCTCCCTGGAGTAAAACAACAGCCTTGCCAAATTCACTCCTTCTGCTTCATTTTTCTAAATATTCTTCCTTTATGGTGCTTCTTGGAACTATTACTGTTCAATCCCTTCTTCCCCTGTGAATTTACCATGCTCTTACAATTTCATTTCATTGCACTTGCTATGCTATATTCTAAATCTCTTTCTGCTTGTCTCCCTACTACCAAGTTTTTAGCTTGCTGGGAACAAGAATCACTTATTTGTCATGTTTATAATCCCACTATCTCACCCAGAACTCCTTGATGCTGAAGGAATTGAATCAATTGAATGTGTTGTCTGAGAAGTATGAGGCATGACTTCATTAAGTATGTGTAGGAAGGATTTCCATCAAGTCTGTATCATAAACGAGGTTTTTTTCCTTGCTTCAAATGCACTAAAGCTATAACCCATGGAATTATGGCTGTGGTTGAAAGCATAAGCACCTGACTTTAAATTCCAGTCCATGGATGTCTTCATATACTTTCAGTGAATCTCATTTTGCACCATCTGTTAGTAACTGTTCCATGTTCTGATTGCTGCAAACAAAAGCAGGGGCTATGCAGAATATCACAAATAAACGAATGCATATCTTATCCCTTGTCCTGGCAACACTGAGTGTTCAGAGTCAAATTCATCCATGCAGATTAAATTCTCTGTCTTTTCAGCGGGAGTTATGAACCCTCTGAGGCAAGGGAGCTGAGCATTTGAGACCAACATGTTGATGATTTTTTCAGGTAACAGTCATCCTTAGTGTGAAGAGAAAAGGGGTTTTTAAGTCAGCTCAGAGATCTCATGAATTTCTCCAGAAAGGAAGATAATCGGAAACAATTTCAAAGTTTGCCCTTAGCTCTAGGTTTCCCTAGTGAATCTCAGCTGAATTTACAGTCTGCTAACAACCAATCAAGAGAACTCAAGGGAAATACATCTGGGTGGTAGGAGAGAATGTGGCTTATGAGACAGCTACCAATGCATCAATAAACTCAGCACTGCACAGAGTGTAAGACTAGGAAACACCTTAAAAGTCCTTTAACCACTTCAATTTTGCAAAGAGGAAAACTCATGCCCAGAGAGAAGTAAAACTAGCAGACATTGTCCAAGCGCAAATACTGTGATTTCTATTGGCGTCGAGTAAGAAACAATGGCTTCCCAGTGTAGCTTGGTGTGGTGTTTCCTCAGCTCAGGTTACAACAAAACAAAACAAAACAAAACAAAACAAAAAACCCAGCAAACAGTTGCCAGCAGAGGAGTTTAATTTGAGAAGCAAAAGCAAGAGCAAAAGTGAAAGCACATTTGGGAACCTCAAGGTGGAGTACTTTGAGTGAGGTGCTAGTTTTCTAGAAGAGTCTCAGGTTTCTGAGAGTTCCTGACCCCTCATGGCATCACTCAACAGGCCATAGGTCCCTCTGTTGGATCCTCACCTGAGTCAGGACTTACAAAGACCTTTCCCACTGGTGGTCTCCGATCAATTGGGAAATGACTGGGCAATTCCTATGCTGCCCGCTTGAAAGTCTTATCTTCCAGACTATGTGGTGAGGAACACAAGCTTCTCTTCTCATCTAGGTATCTAAGCTTCCCAGGATTTAAGCAACTTTGTGTTTACCAATACACATGAAACTGGCAACCACTGGGCAGTGAAATGGTGGCTCTAGGAGAGTGGCCTCAGAAAGCTCACCGCTGGACCTGACACAGGGGTGTAACATGTTTCAATGATACCATCCTGCATATGTGATTTTTCCTGCTTTTTCAACTTCAACTTTGGCTGTATAATTTATTGGCTGGAAACATCTGCTGAATATTTCTGCCGTATGATTTAATCCAGGCGTGGCGCGACAGCACCCATCCCACTTGGTTCTGTCACATACATGCTGTTACGTTTCAAACTCCACACAGATGAAAAGGCTACTCGCTCCTATGTTTGAATCCAATATAGAAATGACATCAGGTCAGGCCCCACGGCCTAGTGGCTAAATCCTTGGCTTTCATACACCAGGACCCCATACGGGCACTGGTTGCTGTCCCAGCTACTCCACTTCCCATCCAGCTCGCTGCATGTGGCCTGGGAAAGCAGTGGAGGATGATACAAAGCCATGGAACCCAAAACACATGCGGGAGACCCCGAAGAGGCCCCTGCCTCCTGCCTCTGGCTACAGCTCAGCTCTAGATGTTGAGCCTATTTGGGCAGTGAGGCAGTGAAAGGAAGATCTTTCTGACTCCTTTTCTCTGTAGGCCTGACTTTCCAATAAAAGTAAAATAAATCTTAAAAAATATATATATAAAATGACAGATGGGGGGTTTGCGTCTCACCTATGCAGGCTGTTATCAATTGTCCCAAAAACATTTGGAGAGACTAGGCTTTTTAGTTCATGAGACTCAGATTCCAGTAGCTTTATCCAAAGATGAACAGGTCAAAAGAAAGATCAATTCTATCTTCCACAGTCGCTAGTCAGTTTCCTGACTCCAAGCTTCATTTACTCCTCTAATGATAAAAAGCAATTGTTCTGAATGAAACTCTGGATGACATTTCTGGCATGCATATCTTGTCTGAAACCTTTCAAGGGCTGCTGATTGTTGAAGATGAAACTCACATTGGCAAACAATTCAAGGTTCACATGACCTTGAGCAGTCACCAACCTGCTCAATAAATGGTTTAAGCTTTTCTGAAGTTTCATTTACTGCCTCTTACTTCCTACCTCACCCAAATCGTACGGCATTTCCTAGAACCTGCTACTGCACCAGAGTCTCCCAAACACCCTCTTCATGCCCCTGCACACTACTGCTTTGTGTTGGAAACCTACTTATAGCTGTCATTTTTTTCCATTTCTGTTGTTCCTCGGGGCTAGGAATATGTCTTACAATCTATTGACCTGTAGAAGTATGTCAATGCAGAAAAACGGAAAAAGAAAAGGGAATAGAGACAGCAGACAGCTCTTGCTATGTGTTTTTAAAGTACCAGACAATGTCGTCAACAGTTTCAACACTGTAAGGGGGTATTTTATTATGGTAAAACTGAAGATGGAGAAAGTAAAATTACTTGACAGCAGGACATGAGATCTAGTCCTACAACTTTTGTTTCCAAATCCAATACAAGTTCTACATTTATTTATAAAGCAAGTAGTCATAATGGGAATTGGAACAAAGGAGAGCAAAGAAGCGAGGCAAGAGGGGGCAAGTTCTGCAATTCTATTAAAGAAACATGAACTAAATTTCTTCTATTAGAGTGATTCTGATCATAGTTATAATAGTTTTTATCTTCTTTGCTTTCATTCTAAAGGCAAAAGGAATAGTCTAAGATCCTTACACAAGGATTTTCTGTCCATTTTCATGAAGTGCATGGACGCCACAATAAATCTCACTAATCTGCTGTTTCTTCCACCACTTTGTTTTCCCTTAAAATGAAATAAACAAAAACTGAACAAGAACACGTATTTGCTCACTAAATTATAACATGAGCCCATCTCCAGTTTTAGAAGATTAAATTTTGCAAGACTACTTGGAAGCTCATAAAAATGGGGAATATTCTTACTACAGGTTGTATCTCCGGAGCTCCATACACTAATTAAACTAAAAGGTGAATCCAAAAGGATGTGTTTCCCTAGATGAGTGAGAGAAAAGGAAGAGTAATACAAGCAGCTACAACATATTCTTAGGTTTCGCCTTGCCTTTTGTGTCCTCTCTCTTTTTCCTTCTCTGATGATTTAGTCATGTAGGACTGCATAAGGTCACTTCTTCCACATCTGAAGTATACACCCAGCAGCCAAGTATGAAGGTCCTTCTCTTTCTCATCCATGCAGCCAAAAGATTAGCATTTAGTAAGAATGTTGCACTAAGCACAGAAAGATTCTAGAATGGTCCAGAGATGACAAACGGGTCTTGAGAGTTGTGTTTTGAGTGTTCCTATCTCCATTATCTCTAGGTACGTGGAACAACTGCACTGCAACTTGATCTAGCTATCTGCTTTCCCTAAAACTCAACTTGCTTCGTTGTAACCAGTATTGTATTTCACCTTCTCCCACCTTGTAAATGCCTGCTTTGTTTTCATGTAACTTAAACTATTTTTAGTACAAATCCAAAATAAAGCATCAATTGCATGCCACTTGCTGTTGTCCTCTACATCTCTATTTTCTTAATTGTTCTGGCATTGCAATCCTAGTGGAAAGTAAGTGGCATCTGTAGGCCGGAGGAGCAGAAGCAGCACTCTCTTGTATGCACAGTAGAAGACAGTGTTATCATCTTTTCTCAGAAATCTCAAACTCCACATATATATCATCCAAAATTCACATTTGTTACATCAGTACCAGGGGACAGTATTATTTCAGTGTCTTATATAACGTGGACATTTGGTTTCAAAATAACCTGAGATCAAATTCTGTCTGTATCACTTACAAGTTGAAAGGCTATAAGAAGCAGCATGAACTTATGGACATGAAGATATTTCCACACATTGGGGTGGGTGTAACAAGATTACTTTTGATTGAGGGGAAGACTAATGGCAGTATTAGGAAATAAGAAAAAAAGAGTGTCTGGCAAGTTTCTGGAGCGTATTATATGACAAGTTTGAATTCTCACCCAAGATTTATGTCCAAGTCTGAGTTTATGTTGAAACCAACAGGGAAGGATGCACAATGGGTACATCATGCCACTGGAGTTGGACTGCCTAAGTGCAATCCTGTTGCTCCTACTTTCTGGCTACGTGATCTCAGGCAAATCATTGAACTTTTCTGGGTCTCTATTTCTTAGCTGCCAAATGGGTTTAATATCAGTGCCCGAAGCAGGGTTGCTCAAAGGACTCGGTACATTTGTATAGGAAACCACTTAGGGCCTGTGTTTGGCTCCTGGTAAGCAGACACTTTTACCCTTTTCACCCTTATTTCTTGCTCACTCATTTCAGCATGTTCTCTCCCAAACCCCTTCCCCAACTGAGCATCGATAACCATATTTTACTAATATGACCTAAGACTGTTTCTTGGACGTTAAAAGTACAAGTGGTAGGTGTGGGCTGACTGCTAATGATTTCCCCCTTTCTCTACAGATCAGAAGCACACTGCAATGACAGTCGGGAAACCTGGTAAAAATAATTTTAGTGAACTGAGACTCTTAACATTATTATCATGCATTTAGTTTTAGATAAAACAGGCATTTTTATAACACTGATAAAGATATTGGTGGTATTATTAGTATACATCCTGTTAAAATTCAGATTCTTCTTTGGCAGGTCTGTGGTGCAGCATTACTCTGTGTTACAGCTTCTAGTGATATTGGCATTGCCAATCATAAAAGGTGTCCCCAGGCTAGCAATTATTATCTTTAAAACTCTGTATTTCTCCCTTCAGTTATTAATTTTTGGTTCCTAGGTCTTCATGAATTATCATTAGGTGTGTTCATATTATCTTCTCCATGAATTATGCCTTTTATTTACATGTTAGGCCTTTTGAGTTAATGTGCCTTTTATGTGATAGTGGTGTCACCTGCACTCTTTTTGGGTCACTATTTGCATGAAATATGTTTTCCTATCATTTTGCTCCCTATGTCTTTGGACCTAAAATGATTGTCTTATGGATGGTCTGTAATTAGATTACATATTCTTTTTTTAAGATTATGTATTCTCAATCCATTCTTTCATTATAAAGTTTAATCCATTTACACTTAAAGCAATTAATCATGAAGAACTTATTTTTCTCATTTATTTTTCACAAGTCTTAGAGCTTCTTGTTGCTTGCTTCTTGCATTAATGTCTTTTATGTTTAGTTGATTTATTGTGTATTAAGTATTTCTCATTTCCTTTTGTGTAAAATTTTTAGTTATTTTCCTCTTAGTATGGATATCACATTTAAAATATTGCACTTATAATACTCTCACTTCAATTTATAACACTTAAGTCTCAACAATACACAAAAATTCAGCTCTGTAACGGTTCCAGCCACCTTTCCTTTTCAGTTATGTCACAAAGTTATGTCTTTGTTTGTTCTGTAACCAAAAGCATAGCCAATGATTCTTTTAATTACATGAATCTCTTAAATTATGTAGAAAACAAAACATAGAATTACAAACCAAAGTTATATTAATGCTAGATCATAAGATAATGTTTTGAAGAATGTATTAGTCTCATATATCACGTACAACAGGAGTAGAGTTTCAAATCATTGTTGTAATAATATTAGCTTCTATAATTTTCCATATATTTATCTTTATTGAAATTCTGATTTATTCCTATGGTTGCATATTACAGCCTGATGTTCTTTTATTCTGACCTACACCAACGCCCTCTTTCCCTGCCTTTCTAAGAACATTTATAGAGAATTGTCTGAGCCTGTGTCTCCTGAATGGCAGTTCCTGAGACCCCCAAATAAAATCCTTTTTATCTTTTCCAGTTATTCAGTTAGAATTGATTGACACAAATTCTGAGATATGGAACAGACTAGGTTTTCTGAGATCCATTACTAAAATAATAACAAGAACAATAGTGATGCTAATAACGGCGGTCAGAGCTGTTTCAGTATAGTACCTATTGTGAGATAGACTATGAGCTTCGCATTTATCACAGTTCAATCTATGTTTTCCTGTAAATTAGAAAGCTCAGATCACTATATTCTCTCTGCAGTTAAAATAACCTACAGGCCCTGATATGCTCAAATTTTATAAACTAGCTGCTAGTTATTTTTCACCATTTTTCAGTTGCTTTTTACTACTTTATGAGACACAAAGAAGAAGAGAGAGAACAAATAGAACAGGAAATTGTCGGACAAAGGATGTTTTCATATCCTGGTTCACTCTCAAGTGCCAACAACGGCCACAGTTGAACTGGGACTAGAGCAGGGAGAATGCAGTCGTAAGTGCCGCCCAGATCTGCAGTGTTGGTGGCAGGAACCCAGCTGGTCAATGCCCACTGCTGCCTCTCCAGGTCTGCCACTCCAGGAAGCTCAGGTCAGAATGCAGAGTCCAGAAAAGCCAGAACTCTTTCAGAACATGTGCTTTGTAACACACGAACTAAGTGTTCATTCTTTGCTGTTAATTCTTCCTGGCAGACAAAGCATATGAGATTATTTGTCATTTATCAATTTTTATTTGCTGTAAATAATGCTTTTTCTGCTAAAACACTATTTTTTTATTACAGTAGACTTTCAGGGAGAAGTAAACTTCCTTATTTATTAATGTTATAAAAGCTATCACATGTGTGTTGTACTGGAAGTTTCAAAGCACAGAAATACATTAAAATCTGAAAAATGTGATTTGAATACTTTCAAGTAGAGGAAGTCAACACTTGGTATCGCCATTTGGTGATTCAGGAAGCCGCGATCCAGAATGGCGGGTCATTGTTCAGTCTTGCTCAAGACTCAGTCCTCAACTCTCAGTCATGTGATCCACTGAAGCTAAATGAAGAGGCCTGACTTGAAGTCCTTAGGGGAGTCTTGGGGAAAGAGTTGTCTCTTCTTGGAGTATCCAGAGTGTAATTTTTAGTCTGATAATATCCAATTCAGTCAATGAAATCAGTCACATAGCCTTGTTGATGGGGAGCTAGGCATGCTCGGTGGTGAGTGGAGTGTCACCTGTTTGGGAGGCCATTTGTAGGACATAAAGTTTTCTTTTTGCCCTTTGCATCCAAGAGTGTAGCTAATGACTCCTGTGACAACTGTACTCTTAGTTTGCAATGCTTCTTATTTTCACTTTTATGATAAGTCTGACAGACTGAATACCATTTTACCAATTCACATCTGCTCTCAAATTGTCTATTGTTCATAGGAACTGAACATAAACTCACAACGACCAGAACCCTGGCAAAAATAAAGTTTTCTCATTTAGCTTGGACTTTATTGTTTCATAGTGAGTCTGGTTATGAAAACATTTTCAGCTCATTATTCCCAACAGGAAAGACGAATGAGAAGTCAGAGTTATCAGTAAAGCTGGACGGGTCAGCGCCCAGCGGGTTACTAGCGTCACACTGACACCAGTATTCTTGGCCAACAAAACAAGCAGGTTGATGTCAGAAGCCACTAAAAGCAGAAAGAAATGTTTAAAGACACAGGAAATATTTAGAAATAAACAAGTTGAAAGATGCCATAAGAATCACTCAGTTTTTTAACCTTACAAATGTGGAAATCGGCCCGGCGCGGTGGCACAGTGGTTAAGGTCCTCGCCTTGCACGCCCGGGATCCCATATGGGCGTCGGTTCTAATCCCAGCAGTCCCGCTTCCCTTACAGCTCCCTGCTTGTGGCCCAGAAAACAGTCGTGGACGGCCCAGGGCTTTGGGACCCTGCACCCGCGTGGGAGACCCGGAAGAGGCTCCTGGCTTCGGATGGGCATAGTATCGGCCGTTGCGCTCACTTGGGGAGTGAATCATCGGACGGAAGATCTTCCTCTCTCTCTCTCCTCTCTGTGTATCCGCCTTTCCAATAAAAAAATAATAATAAAAATAAAAATAAATCTTAAAAAAAAAAAACAAATGTGGAAACCAAGATGCAAAGAAGGGCCACCTAAGGTAGTGTAGATGATTTCTAGAAGTGTCTCTTCAGCAACTGCAAAATTTATGGGCTCTGAAGTTATGCAATATTCATGTTTTAAAGTCATATTGCATACTATTGCCACGGCCTTTTTCTCTGTGGTCTATCGAACAGCTCATCGTTTCAACATGGAACAAAACTACACAAATCTCATAATGATATAGACAGAGTTCTAGCTAGAGGAAATTTTGTTTTTTTTGAAAACCAGAAATGGGGCCAATAACCAAGGCTGCATAAAGAATGAGCTTTTCTGTTGGAAGAGAAAGTATCACTGATGTATTTTAGCAGAAATGTGTCCTGATCTTACAATGTTAATTTGTCTTTATTTTTATACACAAATTAAGGGTAGTCAATTATTTTAGTCTGTCAGGTATAGATAGGATGATTGTGAAATAACAAAACTTCATTTGTAGGTTATCATTGGTTTCACTCAACACAACCACCACCCTCCATTATTAAGTACCCATCACAAGACGATATAGCATAAGAGCCTCGTGCACCTTGATATTTACAGTTGTGACAACAGATGCATTGTTCAGTTTCTAGAAACGGAAATCATATTTTGTGAGTCACTCTTGGAGTAGGTTGTACTTCCCAGCTTCTTGCAGTAGAGTGAGCACTGGAGAGTAAGACCAAGTTAGCTCCCTTTGAGTATTCTCAGTGACATCCTCCAAAATATTTGCAAAATGGGTAAAACTCTATGTCTTTGAACATTCTGAAAAGAGGTAAAAATAAATATGTCCACTTGTAAGTACTTTAGCAAACTTAAAAAAAAATAAGTTTTGATCAAGCATAGATGGTTTAAGTAGCATATATAATCTGATAAAGTGGTGAGGGGAAGCCGAAATTTTGCTATTTAAACAAAGGTTGAGAGTGGAAATAGTCTTAAAGAAGGCTTTACCTGTAGATTCTTAGGTATTTTCATGTGGATGTTTCACTGATTTAACTGCACGATCAAGGAAACAGACATGTCTGTGGTACTTGTGCTCCTGCCTGCGCTCACCTCCATGTCGTCGCTGTCATCACCCTGTGACTTACAGCAATCCTGACCCCTCACTAGATTCTTACTGTTTCCCCTTTGCTGGACCGTGGTACTATCCAAAGGGGGACTGTTGTTCCACCTGGCCCCCAAGACAGGAAGATGCGCGAAGCAGAGCCAGCCATAAAAACAACTCGGATCTCTTGGCTCACAACCTGAGTGTAGATTAATGGTTGGTATTTGTCTTAGCTCATTTGTGTTGCTCTTTAAAAATATACCGAAGGCTAGGTAATTTATAAACTGTAGATATTTAACTTTTGGGGTCCTGGAGGCTGGAAAGTTTCCACAACTGAGGCAACAGCAGGGATGTAGTTGGTGAAGGCTGTGTTCTGATCCCAAAACTTTGTTTTGTTCCTGCATCCTCACATGGTAAAAGCAGAAGTGGGAGAGCTTCATGGTAGAAGGGATGGGATGGCCAAGCCACACTTAGTTCATTCCTGAAAGTAGGGCTGTCCTGACTTAGTCAGCTCCCTAAGGCTCTTCCTCTTGACAGCGTCATTGAGAGATTCAGTTTCCACATAAATTTTAGAGGAGAGATAATCCTCACTTGTTATAACCCAGCACAATTATGGAAAGCTGATTACGAGAGCACAGATGACTAGCACATCAATGGAATTTAGGCTATTTTTTCCATCAGTAGTGAATAATTTTTATTCAAATAAAATGTGCTATTTATGAGTGATTATTTTGTTCATTTATTCATAAGGTTTTGTTTTATTAATTTATGGAACATAAATTATTGTTTAATATTTCATGTATTTTCAGTAGCTGATATTTGAATATAATTTTTTGCTTTATAAAAGGATGTAAGAGGGCCCAGTGCAGTGACCTAGCAGACAAAGTCCTTGCCTTGAATGTGCCTAGGATCCCATATAGATGCTGATTCTAATTCCAGCAGCCGCTTCCCATCCAGCTCCTTGCTTGTGGCCTGGGAAAGTAATTGAGGATGGCCCAAAGCCTTGGGAGCCTGAACCAGTTTGGAAGCCTGGAAGAGGCTCCTGGCTCTTGGCTTCGGATCGGCTCAGCTCCAGCTGTTGTGGTCACTTGGGAAGTTAATTATCACATGGAAAATCTTTCTCTCTGTGTCTTCTCCTCTCTGTGTATCTGACTTTGCAGTAAAAATAAGTAAATCTTTTTTTAAAAAATGATGTTATTTAATTGTGAGGGAATTATAGATTCATTGCGGGAAATACTTTATGTTAACTTAGGAAGATTTGTTATAAGATCAATCACCAATCTTAAGCATGGTGGTTTTTATGCAGAGTATATATCTATATTTTCTCCCTATTTCCTCCCAAAGAAGTATTGAAAATCTTTGCTACATGTATATTCAAGTATTTATTAAATCATTGTCATTTTTATGATCCAGTTGTTTTTTTTATTCATCAGGTTTTTCATTGGAGTGTAGAAAGAACAACCAAACAGTTATGCTTGCATAGCCTTGTCTTAAGCTGGCTGGTTGGCTCAGTTGGCTCCAGTGTGGTGTTAATAGCAAGGACGTGGACTTGACCCCCATTTGGGCCAGTGGACTTCCTGCTATGACACTGTCTTAGATGTCTCATTGGTTCTAATGGTTTTCAAATGTCTTCAGTTTTCTTATCATGTTTGTAAACAATAAATAATAATAATAAAATATAAGTGCTTTCAAATAGATGCAACTTCAGGTCAACATTATGTCTTTGATGGAAATCTCTAAAGATTTTATACCAACAGGTAGTAATCTAGTTATTTTATCTCTCTTTTTTATTTTTCCAGGAATATTAACATAAGAATACTCAAAATTTTGAAAATAGTCTATTCTGAAATGATTGTGTGCTTTTTGATTTTATTAGGAATAGTTGCTGAATTCTCCAAAGGTCTTTTTAAGCTTCCATTAAGATCACCATATTTGTGTTTTGTGTAAGAAACACAAAATCAAACTGTTGACATCAAACCTCCAATGCTCTATCATTTTGAAGTATTCTAAAAACATTCCTCTGAATTCCCTTGGAATCAATAAACATTATTTTAAAATAAATACTCCCAGCAATCATAAATCACCACTTTCTTTCAGTAAATGGAAAAAAAAATTCCTTTATTGAGATAGGTAGTCATCAAAAAAAGAACGAGGGAAGGATGGGCAAAGTGTATTTTTTATCCTGCCAGGTCATTATGCAGGCTGGATACCACAGTGTGGATGTCAAATAGACTGCCTGTTGTAAGTTCAGCATTTAAACAAGAGACCAGAGCCAAGTACATAAACTTCGGAGGCAGAAGAATACCAATGCTATTTGAAGTCTAGATGTGTGCAAAGAAGACCCAGAAGGAGTCAATGAGCTGAGTCCTGCGGCGGCCACACTCTGAGGTCAGGAGGGTGAGAGAAGACAGCAGCCTGCGAGAGATGCTGGCAGACAGCCTGGGACCCAGAAGGCAAGGTGAGGAAGAGTCTCAACGAGGCCATGGGGACACTCACTTCTGTAGAACTGCCTTTTATAATTCAAATGTTTGAAATAGATTTCTCTCCTTTTTTTTTTTTCCTTTTTATGTGCTTAATGTGGTAAAGAAAGTTGACAGTCATGAATTGATAACAAGTCCCATCTGTAAGAGTTCAAGTGGAGCATACCTGAAGACATTTTAAACGGGAAGCTGGAAAACTGGAGTAGAATCTCACGCATGCTTGGACTAAGCAAGTGTCACCCTGTGCAGTGTTTCCCTTCTGGGTTCACGGCTTAGCTGGTTCTCCCTCCTAAGAAGGAAGCAGCAACCATTGAAATGCCCAGAAAACAGTCGGACACAAGCTCTGTCCTTACAGCTCAATAGCAACTGAATAAAGGAATGCATCAATGAACAAACAAACAAACGTTCTTTCAAGCACCAGGCTTTATTTTTGGTGTGCCCACGACCTTTCCCTTTAAGGAATATGGGCTAAACTGAGTTGAAATAGCATCAACATTTGGTGCCTTTCTCTTTCTTTTCCTTGTAGTGCTTTGCCTGCGGAACTGTTTAATTATTTATACCACCACTAGGAAGTGCAACTGGGTCTTGCTGCTTTAGATGGCGTTTCTGTTGTTATTAGTCTCAAAACTATTTCTTATTTCCCCAGCACAGTGAAGATGGAAACAGGGAACCGAGCTTCCTTTTCCAAAGCCCTTGAAGTGCTCGGCTCAGCAGTGCCAGCTTTTCAAGCGTTTAATGAGAACCACGGATGAGCTAATTTCTTTTCCTGTCTTTGGTCCCCTCTACCTCAGAGAATCAGAGAGCAGCACCGGAGCACCTGCGGGCTGTTTTGGGGGCTTTTCTCCATCAGTTTTCTGCTCATGTACACTCTGAGAAGCTGTTTTTGCTTTGTCTGCTTTTTCCTAAGCCTGACTATGTTGTACCATTCTTCTCCCTTTCTGCAACAACTGAGCAAATGTCTGAATGCTCCCTGCTTCTTAGCTAAGCTGAGGCAGCACTGTCGTTACGGAACTTATTTTTTTCTGTCTTCTTCATTTCTCTTTATTTTTTTCCAGACTTCGATCTTCTTTCCCTTTTCCTTTTGATCAGAATGCTAATTTAAATTATGGAATGTCCTGAGGCCCATATCATGGAAAATAATAATAAAAATAATAAACAAAAAACTAAAGCACAAGTTATTAGTTTGTATCCTTTATGAAGGGTAAGTAGGATGTCACCATTTTGAAGCCTCAGTATACACAATACACTACACCATATTATTGAAATTAAAAGGACACAACCCCTATCAGAGATGAATTCATTCTAGTCAAGTGGAGCTGTTACAGGGTAGTTACTGTGCTCAGCCGGTTAAGCTGCTGCCTGGGACGCCTGCTTTCTATATTGAAGTGCCTGTAAGTCTGGTCTGTTTTTCTAATCCATTTTCCTGCTAATGCTTCTGAGTCAGAAGATGACTGATCAAATGCTCGAGTCCATGTCAAGCTGGAGACACAAATGAAGTTACGGGCTTCAGCCTGGATCAGCCCCAGGTTCTGTCAGCATTTGAAAGGTGTGTGTGTGTGAGATTCTGCCTTTCAAGTAAACAATAAGAAAGCATAGAAAGAAGGGAAAGTCAGTATAACTGATATTCCATTGTAATGAGTGAGAGGACACAGTATATAAAACTATACATTGGTAAGTAATAGCAAATGGTTGTCTATACATTTATAATTTAGTAGGAGAGATTTACATGGAAGTGCAAATCTACTTGCAAAGCTGAAAGATACCATTGCAGAGGGACAAACACCTGTAGATATTGGAGAAGAGAAGTATTTTGTTAGAATATGGTCATCACTGAGCATCTAAGGCAAGAATGTGGGCTCAAGAGTCAACATGACCTTGTGAGTATTCAAGAGCAGAGTATGCTAACGTTGGATACACATTACATGCTGCTTAGCAGAACTGAACTTGGAATAAAAGTAAGGACTGATATACAACCATGCATTTATGCATATGTTATCCCAATTATTAAAGGATAAAATTTATTATGTCCTGTTTTCCGCTATATGCTAGACTCAACTGTCTGAAAATAGGAGAATAAAACTTTTGGAGATCTAAGCAATTTAGATCACTGGGATCTTAAGTTTAATGAGTGTTTTAAATACAGAGTTAACTTCCAGTGCAGCCTTAAAATATCAAGAGGCAGTAAGAGGGCTAGGGAGATGTAGAACATCCGGGTGTAGGAGCCAGAATGACCCAAGGAAGAATCCAGTTGTAGGAGTTAAGATTTTCAGCAACTACTGAATATGTAAGTTTAATTTTTGTGTTACTGAAACTGGGGCCCCATTGTTGGTACCAAATCAGTTATGAGGTCAAAGTTTGAGGTGAAGGAAAGAAGACATTTAATCTGTTGAGAGAAAAGGAGGTGGCAAATTTCTGAATCCCAAGAACTGCTATTGTTCTGGATGAGTGTTTCTTACAACACTACAAGGAAGGATGAAGGGAGTGTTGGGGAGCAGGGACAGGAGGATTGGTCAGGTGAAATCACAAACTGGTTGCAATTCTGTGCTTTGCAACACTGCTAGCCCACAGCCATATTTCAGTGTTGCCTTGAAACTCCTTATATCAAAGGAAGTGTGCGTCTATGTCTCTGCTCGTCTGAATGACTTGCTTTGACCAACAGAATGCTCTGTGTGTAACTGTACTGGCTCACGACTGCACGGCTGGAGAACTTGCATACTTGTTCCTAATAAACTCATGAGCAAGAGAGCCTGTCTACCCTTCTGATGATAGTCACCTACGATTGAGTGAGAAACATGGGTCCAGCTTGATTGCCCAGCTGGCTTCTATTAAACACTCAGAAATTAAGTAGCCAAGCCAAACAAACTGATGACTGATGAGCAAGCAACCCCAGCAGAGAACAGCCAACTGACTCACGCTCATTGCTCAGTAATGTCATTTATGTGTTTGACTTACACTTCGTTTCAGAGGTAATAATGACTAAGGACTCCTTACAAGTAGTGACAGACAACAAAACACAGATCCATGATGTTCAAAAAACATCAGGCACAAAAAAACACCGATGATAAATAAAGAGTACCAATAGCAAAACTCACATTTCTAGTATATTATATTCAAATCACAGAATATCAAAAATAAAAGAAAACCGTGAAGGAAGACAGAAAAATCAAATCAAATGCCCTGCCTCTCATAGCGGAAGAAGGATAAGAACGTCAGAGTTCTCACCAGAAATCATGAGAATAGGAGGGAAAAGCGTGAAGCATGGAAAGTGTTGAAATAAAACACTGACATAGAATTTTACACGTAGTGATATTATCCTTAAAAACACAAACAAAAAACAAAGTTGAACAAGACTTCCTCTAACAAACGAAGAGCAAGGAAATTTATAATTAGCAGACCAACTGTGCATATGTTAAGATTTTGGACCCAAATAAAACTGACGTATTAGAAAACTAGACCACCATAAAAACATAAAACATCTGAAGTAGAATAAAAGGGTTTTGATTTTTAGTTTCAATTGTTTTAACATACAATTTCATTTAGGGAGACTGGGGTCACAGCGTAGTGGTGATCATAACATCGCAAAGCACAGGAGGCAGGAATTGGGAAACTTCTAGATAGCACATGTATTACATGTGACAACATATAAACAGTTATGGGAAGGCATATTTACAGTAGGCAAAATATATTTGGAAACTATAGCAAGCAGTGTTTTTTCTTAGCATTATTAATATAGTGCAAAATAGGATACAAGTAGAATCACATAAAATGTTCAATAAAATCAGATCATGGGCCAGCATTGAGGCATAGTGAGTAATATGATGCCTGTGATGGCAGCATCCCAAACGGGTACTAGTTCATGATCCAACTGCTTTACTTCCTACTCAGCTACCCACCAATATCCTGGGGAACCAGCACAAGATATCCCATGCATAGAAAACCCAAATGGCTCCAGCTTGTCTCAACCTTGGCCATTACGGCCATCTAAGCAGAGAAATTCTGTAAATATAAACACATCCTGCAAATAAAGTGATATTCCAATTGTTGGTAGAAAATATCTATATATATATTTATATGTGTGTGCAATATGTAATATGACATTATACATTTTATTACCACAGAAACATCAGGTATGAAATAATTCATTATTTCCATTCTGTCAGACTCAAGAATATTGTGGCAAAGTGAAGTACATTCTAATTAGTGTTTAACACATATGGTCATTGGGAGAACACAAAAATATCTACACAGGAAAACCACTTTACACTCACTACCATGGATATTAACAAGACACACACACAAAAAAGATCCTAAGTATTGACAAGAATACAACAGATTGATACTTTTGTGAACTGGCATTGTCACTGTAAAAAAATTTTGGCAATTCATCAAAATGTTAAACACAGAATTATCATTTGACCCAGCAATTCTACTTCAATATGTAAGCCCAAAAGTGATTAAAGAAAGCACACTAACAGATACACTAATGTTCCTGGCAGAATTATTCACACAGCCAAAACAGTTGAATGACCCAGATGTGCACTGGCAACTACATGAATAAATAAAATACCATGTACAGCATACAAACCTTGGAATACTATTCCTCAAAGTATAAAGTAGAACAGAGACTACTGGGGGCTGTGAATAAGTCAGGAACAAGCTACTGCTTAACAGGCTTGGGCTCTCTGTTGAGAAAGATGAGAAATTCAGGAGACTGTACAGTATAAAGGGTTAAGCAGTAAATCTTACACGATGTATATGTAGTGTGGTAAGAAGATACTCCTGTTCTGATAACAGAGAGGGAAACGAAGTGTAAGTCAAACACATAAATGACATTACTGAGCAATGAGCGTGAGTCAGTTGGCTGTTCTCTGCTGGGGTTGCTTGCTCATCAGTCATCAGTTTGTTTGGCTTGGCTACTTAATTTCTGAGTGTTTAATAGAAGCCAGCTGGGCAATCAAGCTGGACCCATGTTTCTCACTCAATTGTAGGTGACTATCATCAGAAGGGTAGACAGACTCTCTTGCTCATGAGTTTATTAGGAACAAGTATGCAAGTTCTCCAGCCGTGTAGTTGTGAGCCAGTACAGTTACACACAGAGCATTCTGTTGGTCAGAGCAAGTCATTCAGACGAGCAGAGACATAGACGCACACTTCCTTTGATATAAGGAGTTTCAAGGCAACACTGAAATATGGCTGTGGGCTAGCATTGTTGCAAAGCACAAAAAGTTAAGATGCCACCTACTCTGCCAATATCGAATATAGGGGTTGGTTCATGCCCTAGAGGCTCCACTTCCAATTTACCTCCCTGCCGCTGAGCCTGGAAAAACACTAGAAGGTCTCTCAAATGTTTGGACATCTGCCAGCCACGTGTAGAATCCGAATGGAACTGCTTCCTCTTGTCATTTTCCTGGACCAGCCTTAGTGGTTGTGGTTACATAGGATTTCAACCTGTGAATAGAAAGATCTCAGTGTATATGTGTATGTGTATCTATACCTTTCAAATAAATGCATCAATTAATTATAATGGATCATCAAAAAGGATACAGACTTATAGCCATTTTTAAAAGCTGGATATAAAGGCCATATAATAAGGGATTGAGGAAGAAAAAAAATGTTGGGGCCAGAGTCATGGTAAAACAGATTAATCCCACACTTTTGATATCCTGGCTGCCTCAACTGCAGTTTAGCTCTCTGCTTATTTACTGGGAAAGCAGGAGAGGATGGCCCAAGATCCTGGGCCCCAGAGCTCCTGTGGGAGATCCGGAAGAAGTTTCTGGCTGTTGGCTTCAGATCAGCTTCGATCTGACCGTTCCAACCATCCGGGGAGTAAATTAGGAGATGGAAGACCTTTCTCTACTATCCTTCTCTCTGTAGAATCTCAAATCTGAATTCTGACTTTTCAAATCTGAATAAATGATTTTTTTAAAAAGCTGTGGTGAACTAAAGCTTAGGTTTAAAACTAACCTCTAGATACTGCTGGACAATTTTTATGTTAAAAATGCTATATTTTTCAATGAAATGAAGGAACCTGCATAGTTGCTTAAATATATAAAATATTAAATAATGTCCATATATATATATTCTCATGTTATATTTTGTGGTATTTTATATATATATATATGAATATATATCTAGTCTCCATATTTTTACAATTCTTAGGTCCGACATTCCTCTGATCATTAAGGAGAAGAAAGCTTCCTTAAGTGATAGCACTCTGTAAGCGCGTGGACTTTGAATGCCCATATATTCTGGAACTAACATGATCTGTGGCAGTTAAATATAAAAATTTAATATAGCCATTGTGTTATTTTTGTATAATCCACTGTAAAATATTAGTAATCAAGCATTATCTTAAGATTGTATTATAATATCATTATTCAAATGACAGTAGCAGCTATTTTTAGTATTCTACAATCCATCTTTATCACAATCTGTATCTTTTAATCTAGCTGTTGTCTGCCAGAAGGAAGAAGCTTAAATATCTAGGACAACAAATAAGAACCAATATATTTTCTTGAAATTGATGGATAATAACAGAAGAGAAGCATTACTTTCTGCCACAAATTCGTTTTTTAATGGTCTACTCAGAATTCTTGGTTCACTTACCAAATCACACTTTATTTAGTTTGCTTCATTCGTTCAAAAATTGTTCACTGAAATGGTTTGCACAATTCCTATTTTGAAAAGTTGAGAATCTGGTGGAAAGATATGCATATGAATGAATCTATTTTTTATATTACCTGCTTATCTGCTAGCTAGAAGTTGGTAGATAGTGTTACATGATACTGATTCAGATGCATTTTCCATATCTGTGAAGGAGGAAGTCTCTGAAAGTGAACTTTCAAGACGTGGTTTTTATTTATATTCATAGTCTTATTTAGTGCTGGCAATGTATGTGCAAATTATCTTAGGTGCTTCAAGAACAGCAATGCACAAAGGATAGCTTCATTTGTTATTTTTAGCACAGTGCAAGTAAGGAAAGAGTTGCAATTATAGGTCACTGGAGGTAGTAGTATGCGATATGAAGAAATATAAGTCAGAGAAAGAGTGAAGAGCGGCTCAGGAAAAACGTGATAGGCGTAGGACAGTGCCTGGGTGAGGTTGTACCTCTGCCCAGCTGCTTCCTTCCTCCGATGCTCTGAAGATGTGAGGGCTTGCCTCTCTTATCCTCAGTGCTGTAAGATGTCTAGAACTGCATTAGTCACAGTATCCTCCTCTTGGAACTCAGTTACATATATCCAGATAGGCTTGTTACTGGCAAACTCACTGCAAACCCATCCTGTATTCTAACTGCACATAATGACTAGGTAGATAATGGAAGCTATTGAATTTGGGTGAAATAAAAGATATTATAGAGGTTGTGGGACCTGAAATGCAGTGTATACTATCTGTTTCAAGTGACGCAATTCAAGTATGATTACTCAGTAATTACTGATTTTGAAGCAATGGGGTTTGAAGCCTTCTATAAGGAATTTTTCATCTCAAGAGACTCAAGCAAGGTGAGTGATAAATTGCCAGATTTTTAAGAATAGAAAACACAAATTATATGAATCAGAGTAAGTTGAATTATTCTTTGGTTGATGCAAATAAAGTTTTAAAAGATTAATTGCTTGTGGACACAGAGAATTAATCTCCGTTGAACTATCTTTGAAATGAACCCATTCACTTTCAGCTTTATTCTGATTTATCACTGGGTGAAGAATCCTTCCCTATTTCAACAATATGAATGAAGACATCAATCAGACATCCTCTCTCTATCCACCAAAATACATCTGGAACTCTAATTCCCAGATGAGAGATTGACATATTATTTAAGGATGGAATAATAATAGCTTTCTTTCTTTTGAAATATTTTTCCTTAATTTTTGATTGGGGTAAAATAGACAAAATAGATATAATACCTATCAACTTAACCATTTGTAAATACAACATGTACTATTGTTAAATATACTCACAATGTTGGAAAGCCATCACCAATGTCTATTATCACAAACTTTTACCACATCACAGATAGCAACTCCATGCTCAGTAAACAATAGTTCCTTATTCTTCACTCTTTTTTAACTCCTAGGAACATCTGTCCTACTTTTCATCTGTATGAATTGATCTACTCTACAAAGTCAATGTGAATTCTTTCTTTTGAAATACACATTTTTTGTTCTGAATAATTGAATTCTGCATGCACATTTGTATGTTTGTCTTCAATGTTTTTCCATCTGTGGTTTAAAAAAGCGAATTGGGAATGCTGGGCAGAATCCTGAATGCTAAAATAGCAATCCTCTAGTTCATAACTGAGATTTATTTTCTAAGTCTTGAAGACATTTTTTTTTGTCTTGGAGAGTACAGTTTATGCACAACTTACTTAGGTACTAAGTTTCTCCAGATAGTGACAGAAGGGTGCTGGGATGTCCAATGACAAGTGCTATCATTGCAAAAACTGTGTTGGATTGCTTTCCAGTTCCTAATCCCCCTTATTCCTGAGCCTCATTCCTCCATCTGTATCTCCACAGTGATTGGTATGTAAACTGAAAAGGAACATGTGCTACTGGAATAAGATGCTTCATTTAAATTAAAAGCTTGATGCCTGATAATTTCCATGTAAGAGCCCACGCCTTGAATTATTAGCATTTTTAAATTCTGACTGAAAACTTAAGCTCATGAAGAACTCCCAATGATATGGAAGAATTATTTGTATCAGTGTTTCTAATTTTTTTTTTATGGTGACACAGAAGTAAGTCTAGAGTATTCCATGTATTGTTTAAAGTACCTCAAATTCTCCAACTCTACTAAATAATAACTCTGCAAGGCAGCACAGATTGTTAAGATGAACATAGACTTGAGTTCAGGTTTAACTTCATGGCCTAGCTGCATCTCTTTCTACCACAGCGAGCATAATGATTCTATTGTTTTGTGTTGCTACTCACAGGTGGAAAATTACAATGATTTCACTCAATTGTATTTGATTCAACAAGTATTTACTAAGCGCACACTGTGGATATGCAAAGATGCTTGAGAGACTCCCACCCATCTTCGTTCAGCTTAAATTGAACAGGGTGGGGTGGGAACAGCATTTGTAGCATAGCACATTAAGCTTATATCCTTATGTTCCATACAGACAGCTTCCAGCTAGGCCTGGGAAAGCAACAGAGGATCGCCCCAGTGCCTGTTCACTACACCCATGTGGGAGATCTTGATGAAGCTCCATATCCTACTCCTGATTTTGGCTATTTGGGGAGTAAACCAGTGAATGGAAGAGTTCTCTGTGTGTCTCTTTCTATTGTAACTCTGCCTTACAAACAGAGATAGCTAAGTCTTCAAAATAAATAAAATGGAACAGGGGTGTGTCACAGATAAACTAACAAGCTTGGCTAGTTGGCCTTCTGGCAGTTGGCTCTTCTGAATGTTGGAATGACAGTTTACTTAAATTCTGAAATATGCATTGTAAGTAGGTATTATACAATTCTGCAGGTACATTTATGTGTGTTTGTTTACTTATTTACTGTTTTTGTCATCAATTAAATGGCTTAATTTCCTTAGCAAATTCTTCCCATGGAGAATGATTCTTATCTTGAGGTATATTGAATTACCTTTATGATAAGAAGTAAAAACCAACATGGACTTGTGATCAGACATTCAGGAAAATAGCAGGGCTGAACTAAAATCAGGTTTACTGACAAACAGATCATCTCTTTTCATGGAAGGGAGTGAATTTCAGAAATATGGGGAGAGTGGGCCTAGTATTATGGTACACCTGGTTAAGCTACAGCTTGCAAAGTAGAAATGTTCTTTAGGTTCATGACTCTTACTCTTCATGGCCAGATTCCTATTAGTACATGTGGAAAGGCAACAGATGATGGCTCAACTTGGGCCCCTATAACCCATGTGTAAGAGTACACCGTTGTAACCACGGGGGGAGTAAAAGTAGAAATGCAACATTGCTTTTGTTCTCTGTGTGTGTGTGTGTGTGTGTGTGTGTGTGAGAGAGAGAGAGAGAGAGAGAGAGAGAGAGAGAGAGAGAGAGAGAGAGAGAGACTCTGCCTTTCAAATAACTAATACTTTGGAAAAAAAGGGAGGAAGTAAGATGTTTATCCATATTTAGAACTTCTATTTCTTGATTCCCAATCCAGTGTCATAATGCAGTCTCTTCATGAGTATTCACTTGAGTGCAAAGCATGATTCTACTTGTAAATACAGAAGAGATGAACAGCTTAATTGCCAGGCAGAGCTGACTTTTTTAATATATGCTATTTGATAAAAATGGCCCAGGAGAAGCACAGATGGAGGCATTGTACAGGTGCAAGGAGAGCTTTGAAACAGTGACTGAACCCTGAGTTTTCTCAATAAAGCTTACTTGGATAAATTCTGCCTAAATGCTGGTTGATACTGAAGGGATGGCATTTTAACCCATCTTATCAATTTACCACCTGAGCTCTCTGGGGGCTCTCTTTTCCAAACTAATAAATTCCCTTCATGGCTCCATGTATACTCGAGGCCCATATCACACAAAGGGACAACCCAGCTGTCAAAACAGAGAAGTCTTGCTAAAGAACAGAACATTAAGAGAAGGTCTTCAGAAATGGAGTAATTGCCTACAATCAGTTCTCATATTGTCAAGTCCTTTTCTTCTGTTTCACCTGGTGATTAACTGGGGGAATCTATGAAGATAGACTGGAATAAATTGAGATTTTTGAGTTGTCTTAAATAGATAGCAGAAGTACTTAGGGGCAGACAAGAATCAACAATTGTATTTGAAGAAGCCAGGGCTGGTAAGGAAGACCCAAGTGTGAAATAAGAGTGATCTGGTGTGTAAGCTGAGAGACAAGAGCTCGTCTGCCTGGATCTCCAGTATCCATCATCCAAAAGCAAGGGCTTGAGCACGAATCAGGGCTTTCCCATCAATACGCTGTTACATACTTCAATTTTGAGAAGCACTCTGATGATGAACACAGTTTCCTAGTTTTCTCTGCACTTCAAATTACCAGCCATTGCAGTTAAGAGAGTATAATAGAAATCAGCAAATTAGCTCTTGGGCCAAATTCCACCATACTCACTCATAAGTGCAATGTCTGTGACTGTTTTGGTCATAAAAAGAGTGTTGAATAACTGTCAGAGATGTAATGGTCCACAATTCACGTAAAAATTAATATTTACTATTTTCAGGTTATAAAACCACCATTTGCAAAGGCAGTATTTATGTTTTATAGAAAATGTCTATCAAGCTTTGAACTTGCACAAAAAATGTTTATATCTGATACATCAATTGTCAAAAATCATTGGTAATTCATCACATCTATTTTGTCTATATTTGCATATATAAATATGTATTTATATTTTTCCAATTCGTATCAAGGTAAAATTTGATCTCTCCTTTTGCTGTTAAGTATCCAGGGCTACTGAGGGTACTGAAAGGGGTTGTCTTTTGGCATTATGATCACCAGTCTTCTTAAATAGTTTTAACAGATTTTGACTCTTGTGACATTATGATAATAGAAGAAATGTGGTTTTAGTTTTGGTCCCTGGCTGGCTCACTTTTCAAATAATATTTTTATTTTCTTCAAAAATCCAAGGGATGCAGAAAAACAGAGAGAGAGAGATCCCATCCATTAGTTCACTCTCCAAATGCCCAGAAAATGCAGGAAAGATCCATGCCAAAGCTGGGAGGCAGGAGCAGCATCGAGGTCACTCATGCTGATGGAAAGAACCAACTACATGCAGTATTATCTGTTGCTTCCTAGAATGTATACAGCGGGCTACTGGAATCAGGAGTGAAGCACTGACTCAAAACCACACACCCTGATGTGGAATGCAGGCATCCTAAGGGGTATGCCTGCCACTGAGCCAAGCACCTTCTCCTGGATCCCCAAGTTTTGGGATAAGGTGGACTTAAGGCCCTGTGGGATCTCTGGGGTGACAAACTTATCTTTTTACATGTTAATGATATATGACTGGTAACTATGAATATCTATGTCCCTTTATGGTAGGGACTGGCTGCCAGAAAGATGAAGACATGATTTAAATGTTGGAACTTGTAGACCCCATTCCTAAACTTCAGGGAGAGTAGGGGGACTCAATATAATCAATGGTTGGTGATTTGTTCAATCACAAATAGAAAATGGCTCTTCCATTGAAAACCCCAAAATATGTATTCCATAAGCTTAAGGGCTGGTGAAAACATTGAAGGATTCGGAGAATGGTGAAACAGACAGGGCACAGAATCTCTATGCCTTTCTTGCTGCATCTGTTCCACTCTATTTTTCTTGTGTTGGGTTCTTTATCATAAGCCAAAATTGAAACTGCTGTGACTTGCTGATATCTGTGAATTATGGGAATCTCTGATTTATTTCTAACCACTGAGACTCTGAGAAGATACAAGACTTTTGATCCCCATCTGATGTTAGGGTATTCTTGTGGGAATAAGTCTTTCATTTATGGTGTCAACACCAACTCTAGGTAGTAAACTTTAGGACCAAATTGAGTCATTGGACTCCAAGCTTTCATAGTGAGAGTTGGGAGAACTGGTTATTGATTTGTGAAAAAGCACACACACAGTATCAGAAGTGTTTTGAGTATAAACAGGTATTACTTCCATTGGTTCTCTTGGTCTAAATCAATGGAAATAACTATTGGGGGGATATACAGTCTAGGGCTTAAGACTGCTGTTAACACTCTTGAACTAGGGAGTTGTGTGACACATACGTTAAGCTGCCACTTTCATCCCATATCATAGTGCCAGTCCCTAGTGCTCTGCTTTCAATTCATCTCCCTGTTCATGAATCTGGGAAAGCAACAGATTTCCTGGCTCCTGCTTTGGCTTCACCCATCTCTTGATATCTTAGGAGTAAACCAATAGATAAAGAGTAGGGGAATCATCACCCTTCAGTCTGTAACAGTGTTTCAAACAACTAGACACTTCCCACTCAGAGTGCCTGGATTCCATATGTAGCCCCAGTTCCTGACTCCAGCTACTTGATGATCTGGATTCTGAGAGGAAGCAAAGATGGCTGGAGTGATTGGGTCCTTCCCTCCCAAGTGGGAGAGCTGAGGTAGACTTGTGCTTCTACAATCTTACTGATCCAGCCTGTGGACAATTGGGGAGTGCACCGTCAGCAAGCAACTCAATTTTTTTTCTCTCCTTTTTGTTCTTCTCAAATAAATAAATAAAACATCAAAATAACCTTTTTTCTGATTTTATACTTACTTCCATATATTGAACCTCGTATTTTTCTGTATGGAAAAGTTTTCTCCCCTTTGTTTCTCTTTCTTTCACCCTCACCTTCTTTTTCCACATTCTTATATATTAATGAATTTTAAAATAAATGCAATACAGTAAATGATAGCGACTCTTCTTTTTGATGGTAAAACTTGTACAAATCGACCATTGAGAGCCCACTGCCTCCTCTCTCTGTGCTCTGGATGTGGTCCACTGCTCCTTCTGTCTTCATCTCTGGCAATAGATAGTCCCAGTTTTATTTGTTATTTTCATCACCACAGACCTGGAAACCAGCGATCGTGGCTGCGTGCATCAGGTGGCGGTATTCAGAGATGTAGCTCTGAACAAGGCAGTGACGATGTTACTATGAAGACGCCATGCTTTCCTAGACTTTTCAATGTACAGATGGAATTTTGATTTTATGCTATGTACTAGCACTCTTCTGAACTGCAAATGAAAAATTAACCCAAACAGGCTTACGTCATCAAGGAAGAGCAGGATACTAAATATTCCTGAAAGAGGAAGAAAGGCTTTAGGAATGGCGAGATAAGTGCCTCATTCATGCACTTGTGAAACTAATTTCTCAGCACTAAGTTTTCTTTATATCAGACACATTTTTAGGTTTTGCTCTTACTAATCCCCATAAAGTGATGTTAAAAATCTGAAACAGTAATTGCATTCTATATTTTAATAGTTTATTTTATTTTCCATATTGTTTACTAACTATTTTTCAATGGGTTAATATTGTTTATTTTTAATATTGAGAGGGATGCATAGCTATGGGGGCCTTCAATGATGGTGCAGAAGGTCAAGTTGTGAAGAAAGGTATATGGGACAAAGGTTTCACTTTTTTTTTTTTTGCATTTCTGTGTCCACTGGGTGGTAAGTGGAGGGGGGTGCTACTTGCTGTCTTATCACACAGCATATGGGGATGGGAGATGGTCCTTTGAGGATACTTAGACACCCCAATATGGAGGGAAATGTTCTGAGGGTATTACTTGAGTGGTTTTGATACTTCTGAGGTGCTATCAGTTTCATTGCTCGATGGCTGAGAAAATCCTTCCAAGGTTTATTAGTTGGCAAATTCCATCTTAGTGCATCCTCAGACCAAGATATTTGCTGCAAACCTTGGCCCATTCCCACCTGTCATGCTCACCAGTGGAAGTAGCAACCTAGTTGGGGGGAGTCCCCAGAATTTCCTTTTCAGGCCAGCCCCGAATCTCGGAATTCCCTGGTGGGTATAGCTGCCTAGTTCAGCCTGGCCTCTAGCCCCATTCTTCATGTGAAGTGGCAGGTGTTGCAGTACAACACGGGTTGTTCTGCACTGTCCTGGGTCTCCCTCAAGCCATGACATGCTGTGAACTGGCCCAGCTCAGTCCATTCCCAGTCTCAGTCTACATTTATGCCAACAGCTGCTGCAACCAGGCATGGCTTGGCCTACCCCTAGCTCAGACTCACAAGCAGGAACTGTGGTATAGCAGAGTAGCTCCCTAAGTTTGTTGATTAGGCCTGCTCTAAGCCCCTAGTCTCAGTGATTGTCGGTGGGTGATGCAGCCCAGCCCAGCCCAGCACAGCCCATTTTTCCATCCTGGCTGTCATAGCAGCCTCCCAGAAGTCAGTCTTAAACTGTCCAATATGCCCTTAGAGGCCCCCACCTTAAACTATCCCTGGCTTGACCCCTTTCCCTCAACATACAGCAAGCCTGGAGGCCTGGGGTGCCATGTCCTGGCTCAGTAGTTCCTGCCTTTCACATGTGGCACCTCACAGGGGCACACAGAGTTCCCAGCATATCTTTTTTTTTTTTTTTTAAGAAAAAGAATCAACAACCATGGAGGGCCCACTGGCATAGTTAACAGATTTGGCATTAACCAGTCACAGAATGCCTGCCAGCTATTGGCTGCTATTTTCCCACAGTGTAACATTTGCCCAGGTACGGAAAAACCTGGACAAATGGAGTTGTACTCTATTGTAAGCTGAAATCGAAACACTTGGATGACACTGAGACTCTGTTACTGTCACTGGAATGGAGTTAAGCAAAGGTCATAGGATTCTTCTGTGTACTTCACTTGTGCCTCTGAATTGATCAAACTTGATGAAAGAAGTGTTCCCTTGAGGTGAGCGTTCTCCATGCCTGCTACTCTTATGTCAGATGCAGAGGAAAACCTTGTGGGGACTTCTCCTCGCCCATGTTTGCACGCATGTGCAAGCAGAGCATTGTTTAAATGACTAAAAACTTACCATCTCAGTGAGAAGAAAACTGCATTCTCTGGGAAACTTAGCATTTGTCAGTCACTCATTTTTTCCCTCACCACGTGGCCAGGAAAATAATGCCTATACATGGGCAGTACAGGAATCACCCAGCCATTTCCTGATTGGTTAGAGACCACCAACGAGAACAGCTGCCGCAGGTTTCTGTCCAGATGAGGGGGAAGAGTCAGGGGACCCTTAAGAAACCAGGACGCTTCCTGAAACCTGGGTGTGCACGGCTCCTTTCAGGTCTCCCAGATCCCTCCTGGCAGGTGCTTTCCTCTTCCTTCTTATCTTCACATTCACTTGCTCATTTCACAAATAAAATTCTCCTTTGTCTGTTACCAGTTCCTGCCTTTTTATTTCTATACTGGGCTGAATAAAGTACTCGTTGAGCTTTCTGGCTCACACTTATTCTGCCTTTTATTACATACTGAATTCTCTGCATTGTTAGTTGATCCTTGCCCTGTGGTCTAGACCACTTCTTACCTGTAAACTTCAGAGGTCTCAAAGAAGAAGTCAGATAATTCACTACTTTCAGTTACATCTCCTTTACAATAACCTTAATCTTCTTCTGATTTAATTACTCTGTCCCCGAGGAGTACTGTCTTGTACTATTTCATGCACAGCCTATTGGCTAATGCTAATCTTATTTCTTAATTCTCCCCAATTGCCTGCCATAAGACTCTTTCCCATTAAGAGCTATAGAGTACCACTCCTTTTCTGCAAACTCTATTTCTTCAGCTAAATTTAGAATGATGGTGCCTCTGAGAGGAACCTGAAAGATCAGCAAGTCTGTTCCCTAGTGTACACCAATTTACCAGGAGGAAATGGGAACCGAGGGAGGGAAAGAGGAGACCTAAGACCAAGCAGCAAATGACTAGAAACCACAGCTCCTGATGCAGGACTCTAAATCCTCAGGCATCTTAACTGCAAGAAATGATATCAGCTAGATTGGCAATCCAGAACCTGTGGCAGACATCCTTCTGAAAGGAGGAAACGATGGAGAGAACATGGGGTTGAGCAGAGGCAAGCAGCCAGACACTGGGGACTCAGACTTCACGGCACTAGTGCAGTGACTCTGAGTGTGTGCCTTGAATTACTCTTCGTGGAAGGAAATTAAGGGCAATGTCATTTCTCCCATCACAAGGTCATTGATATGAAAAATGTTCCCACTGCCCTAGTCAGCTCTGTAATTTTTGCTATGAAGAAATTCCCTGCACTGATGTTGGACAGTCTTGAATAAAATCTCTGCTCCACCACTGCTAACTATGCAGCTTTGAACATGTACATTAACTCATCTTACTGCAGTTTTCAAAATTTATTTATCAAGCATCAGTAACATTGTGTGGGGGCAAACACTCAGTCCTGGATTTTTTCTGTCTATATTCTCTACTCTAAAATGGGGATAGTACTGACAGTCCACCATAGAAAATAATTTTATGACACAGTACAAGTAAGATGCCAGGTCATGGTAACAAATGAGTCACCATTTATTGTATGGTTTTCTTATTGTTAGTATTGCTAAAGGGTAGTTTAAATGGATTATTCTGTTATGTGATTGACAGTTCAGGAGCCATCTGGACCCTTTCTCTTAGAGCCTAGCATATGGATCAGTACATAAAATGCTTGCTGAACAAATATTCACTCTTGTGGTTATTTCCAGGTTGCCGAGAGCATCAAGCTCCAGTGTTCAAGAAAAAGCTCAGCACAGGGTCCAGCAGTTAGGACTGCCATCTGCACTGTCACTGTCACCTTCTTCATTGTTCTTAGAACAGTCAACTCTGATGGAGCTACTCCCTCCTTGGTAAAGAGTCAGACAAAAGGGTCAGAAGCAAGCAGCTGGGTTAGGTGTGTTACTGGCCAGGGAGACACTCAGGCAGGATAGGCTTGGTCTCCTCCAGGAAGCCTAAGCTCTCCTACAATGGCTGTGCTGAAAGACAGGATTAAAATCTTCTCGTTGCTTTATTTAAGTCACCAAGTAAGCCAAAAAATGTCACTTGCCCCCAAGACTGCCACCCCAATGCTCCTCATGTGTCAGTTTTCTACAAGGGGAAGGAACCAGGCCTATGATATTAACAGAGAAACAAAATGCTGAATTCTTCAGCCCAAGAACTAAAGAACAAAGCAAAACAAAACAAAATAGAAACCCAAACATGATTCGTAGAACTTACCAGTTTTATGTTATAAATGTTCCTGTGTCAGAGCTGGACATCCTCAGTGCCTTAGATAAAACAGTGGGCAGCATAGCCAGTTGCACATGGAAGATATGACAGTACGTTATAACCTGCAGAAGATACATGGTACCATAACTGAGGACAGAGGACAGAACAAATTGATTAACTACCTTAGCCAAGTGTTGGCAGTGATTATCTGGACAAATGGAGACTCTAAGTAAGGTGGACTATGTCAGCCAGTGGATTCTGGAGAGATTTCACTGTGCTTGGACTATTAAAACCCCTCGACCTGTGCCTTAGAGCCTGCCCCATGTGGGGGACCCTGGGATGGTTGGGAGGCTTGGTTCGGCTTCTCCCCTTTTCTCCCTGCTTTCCAAAGATACAAGAAGGAAAAAAGAGAATGTGAAAACAACGTTCTTTCCCACTTTCCTCAAGCCCTTGACACTTTGAGCCCTAATCAATTATGTAAAAGTCATCAACAATTTAAAAATAAATAAATTAATTAATAAAATTTCTCAGAATAGTTCATTTCAAGTTAGTAATGTCAGGTAAATGGCTCAAAAATTCTCCAAAATTTTAACAAATAAGCTCTTATGATCTCACACAAGCATACTCCAACACAACAAAATAGTGATCAACAGTTCAATAATTTAGATGTGATGTGAGTGATCCCAGCCCAAACATTGCCATGATCTCCTCCTGGGTCACCATGATCCTATTGAAAGAACCTAGCTCTTTCTTTCTCTCTGTTCACAACAGCATTGCTTTTATAGGTCTCTGGGACACAAAGCATGCATTCATTCCATTAATATATGTTGAAAAACGCTGCATACCAGAAACTGAACTAAACAGTATGGAACTGAACTGCTATCTTCCTTCAAGTAGATGTATGTAAGAAAATGCTTTATTAAGGTTAGAACTATGTGCTGTAATATTAAAATAGGGGCTGTCTAATTCCACTGGGGGAACTAGAGGAGATAAAACACATTGCAACAGTAGAAACATGATGAGTCACAGCATTTGTGGGGCCCTAGTCCTTGCTTCTTAGTACGCCAAGTGTGACTCCTCTCATTTCCTCAACCTAAGTATTGGGGAAAACGAAAGGAAGAAAAAGAGAAGAGAAGAGAAGAGAAGAGAAGAGAAGAGAAGAGAAGAGAAGAGAAGAGAAGAGAAGAGAAGGAAAGGGAAAGAAAGAAAGAAAGAAAGAAAGAAAGAAAGAAAGAAAGAAAGAAAGAAAGAAAGAAAGAAAGAAAGAAAGGAAGGAAGAAAGAAAGAAAGAAAGGAAGAAAGAAAGGAAGAAAGAAAGAAAGAAAAGTGATGGCCGACCTTCTTCCTTGACAGAGGTGCTTGAGTCCTAACAGAAGATCACAAGAGAAATTTGTAAATTGCTGGAAACAGGTTATTGAAGCAGAGGCTCTTAGACTGCTTTGGGAATCATCCCTGGGGGTGGACATTTGGCACAATGGTTAAGACACCTGTTGGAATGGCCACTTCTCCCAGCCTGGATTCAAGTCTCCACCTCCAGTTCTGATTCCAGTTCCCTGACACTGCACTCTTTCAGAGGCAGCCATGTTATCTCAGGTAACTGACTCCCAGCCACCTACACAGGTCCTGCTCCTGTGGGGATCTGGGAAATAAGCCTGTAAATGAAAGCTCTCCCTTTCTCTCTTTCCTTTCCCTCTCTAACACATAAATATAAATAAATGTTTATGGGAGCAGGCAGATGTGAACAGTGATCTATCCGAAGCAGGCTGTTTGCTGCATTTCGAGCAGATTTTCTCTTTGCACTCTACACCCGGCTTTTCCCGCTGGAATCCAAATCACAACGCACCAAACCCTACAATCAATCACTGTCTATTCTGTCTGCTTGTAAAACGGGAATTATGATAATCCTCCCACCACGAACAATCTTAAAAAGAAAAATGAGACATAGCAATAAGCTACATGTGATTTTGACTTTCAAAGATAAATATCATTAACACTGTTATACATAACTTCCAGGAGTTCAGACATACGTTTCCACACATTGTGTTAACAAAAGCACAGACATAACTTCACACATAGCGGAGTTTTAGGTGTCAGCCATAGAGCTCACTTCAGTACTGAGTGTTTTTGAATGAGTTCGGCAAGTTCAATTGATCTAAAAGGAAGGTTTTAACACGTGCATGATTTAGCCAATAAAATTTGAAGAAACATGTCACTGTGAAAAATATATTCCCTTTAGATTACGGTACCACAGGATCTAAACTCAGTGCCAGCACCTAACTGGGGTTGAGCTGAGGGGTTAGCTGTTGGTTGAGTTCACTTACACAGCAACAGCAGTTAAGAAGGAAATACTCATTTACAAGATGAATGATCTTGCCTTCCTCTCTACCAATGCTAAAAGAAAAGGCTCCTGGGTGAGAAAATGTGTACATTTCTAGCTATTTTTAAATAAGCACATAATCAACAAAAGTTTTGCATCTCAAAAAAGGATTAATAAGAGCCTGGTTTCACGGAACACACAATTTAAAATTGAAGTTGTTTCATTTTTTGTGCATTTAATCAAAAGGAAGACAGACATAATTTCTATCTGCTGATTTACTCTCAAAAACAATTGGGACAGGGACAGAGAACAAGCCAAGAGCAGTGACACAAGCCGTGTCTCCCACACGCATGTCAGGAATGCAGGGACACGAGCCGTGTCTCCTATGCGCATGTCAGGATGCAGTTTTCCGAGTCATCCCTGTGACCTCCAAGGGTCTGCTTTTGTGGGGATCTGGAGTCAGCAGTTCAGGCCAGGAATTAAACTCAGACGCCCAGAGTTGGAATATGAGCACGGTAATCCCTAAGCCAAACTCTGCTCTCTGGTTGAGTTATTTTAAAGAGGTATCTCATTGGTTACTATAGGTAGCAGATCGACTTACATCTCTATTTTACTGTAATACTCAAGGATTCTTGCACTGTTTGCATAGAGGAAAAACTTGCTACCATTTGAAGTTTGCAGAGACGAGCTTATTAATATGTGCTATGCCACGAATCTAACGAACCAGCGTGACTAGCTTTTCCCCATTGCCCTGCTGTGAAATCGCTTTGCATGGGAGACTTAACCCTAATTTCCTCCGCCAATATAAGTAGATAATGAATTAAAACTTTCTTTTTGCTTAAGGTATTCTAACATCAAGCTAAATTCACTTTTAACCTTTTCATCCTTTTCTGCATTATGTCTCCCTTTCCATTAAAAAAACCAACTGGTAGATACTCTTAATGGGTTGAATATGCAAACAAACTAGGCACCATGCAGGCATTTCTCTGACAATTCCTGCAGTCAGCCTATCCCACTGACTTGGTTGTGAAGCCACCTTCTCCGTCCCCACAAACTTTCACTTTTTTCAATCACTACACAGGCTAGAGTTGTCTGGGTATTGGTTTCACAACGAAAAACAGCAAGCCTATCGCAAAGATGGATGTTTTCTTTGTCTTTAAACACCAGCAACCCCTGCTGTAACTCTTCTGCCAGAGGCAAGTTAATGCGTGCTTAACGTCTGAATACTAGAATACAGAAGCAACTCCAATAAAGCAGAATTGGGCTGTGGGCTTTGCATTCCTGATCAGTGTCACATTAAGAGGAAACTCAAATTTGGCCTCCAGACAAACTGGAAAGCAAGTGAGTATCTATGCTGGTTTCTCTCAAATGTGCGTGTATATATACACACACACACATATATGTACACACACACACACACACACACACATATATAGTCATGATGTGGGAGTCTTGTTTCATGCTGACATACACATAAATCCAGATTTTCCAAGGGCAATTTTTTGAAGATCAGTCCTTTTCTAGGGCTCGATTGTAGCACATTTATCAGAGATTAGTGGGTTATGTGTCTGTGGATTAATTTCTGGGGTTTCTATTCTATTCTATTGATCCACATGTCTATTGTTGTGTCAGTACCAGGATGTTCTGACTATAACTGCCCTGAAGTATATCTTGAAGCTTATCATTGTGGCATTCCTGCTTTTGTTTTTGCTGTTTTAAGATTGCTTTACCTATTCAGGGGATCCTGTGTATCCAATTGAATTTCAGCATTATGTTTTCCAGACCTGAGAAGAAAATGATTTTTGGGGAGTATTGTTTTTCATGATATATATTTATAAGCATAGTGATCCCCTATAGACACACACACACACACACACACACACACACACAGCCCATTCCTTTTTCCCTATTCTCCCCAAATTATTACAATAGTATAATCCTTCAGCAATAATCAAAAATATGACATTCTGCCATACAAGTATATTATGGATTGTAGGTATAGACAGTGGTAGAAAGTCTAGTATTCTATTGTCAAGCTATATTTAACAGTTTTATTGGGACTCCTCCTTTTATTCAGGAGTGTTGTTTTAATTGGGATCACAGTGAATCTATAAATTATCTTTAGTAACATGGACATTTTGATGATATTTTTTTCTAAGCTTGGAAATTTTTTGAAGGCTAAAATAAGTTTTTATTTATAGTCTTATAATAAAGAGGGAAGCCTTAACTTGCAAGGCAACTCTTGGGCAGTATGTACAACTCACTTCTTATTTCCATGGACTGGAGTCAACATGGACTGAGACTACCGAGTACACACTAGAAATCAGCAAATGCTGGGGACACAGTAGGAAAGAAACAAAGGAATGAGACCTAACCACACAAAGCCCTTCCCTTGGACCTGAGGAGCGCAGCCAGAGCCAGGGCTGGGTCACACAGTGCAGACCTGGTCCAGACAGCAGGAAGCAGAGTCGGCAAGGGCAAGGAGGGCCGGGAGGCTGCACTCAAGTGCAGGTTTAATACCAGGTAAATCGCTCTTGGTATTTACATACAAAAATCTACGGGCTCTATGTCTTAGAAATACACTCAGAAAGAAAGGAAGATTTGATCGTTATCAACCTGTGGCTTTGCATTACCGACATCAGAAGTAGGGACAATTCACTCAGATTCAAATTTCAGTAGCAGGAAATAAATATCAAAACTTCATCACTGGCCCGCAATACAAAACCTCTACCACACCCCATCTTCCCTCCCTGTCCCGCCCCCAAATAACCACCACCTCCCCACCACTCACTGGTGGCAGCCACTCCAGTGCTGCTGCGCAGCCATCCCCAGGGCTGGCCCTGCAGGCATGAACAGCTGCCTGAGAGAGGCAGGAGATATGGCCCCAGACTCTGCAAATCCGTCCCCATTTGAGTATGCCACAACCTCCTTCAAGGGTCTTGGTCTTTTGATATGAGCGATAAATAACTTTTTAGAAGAAAAAAATCCTTACACAGGAAGGGAGTGATTCTGATTATTCCACATTGGTCATCTTCCCGATGCAGAGCAGTTCACAGATTCACAAGGTCTATGGCACACAGGTGAGGAAACCCCGGAATCCAGGGAGCCTGCAGGGCCGCAGGTGCCCGGGTGGGCAGGACGCCATGTGCGCGAGTACCGGCCGGCTGTCTGTCCTCCACAGAAAAAGCTGCCAAGTTGGTAGGTTTTGGTTGAAAAACTGCTGGTGGGGACAGGGAATCCCTGACGGGAATGAATTCTTTAAACATAAATGGAAATGAGGAAGGAGAATGAGAGCTGTTGTCCAAGAGCTTCTACGTAAAAGTTAGAGAGAGAGAGAAAGAGAGAGAGAGAGAGAGAGAGAGAGAGAGAAATAAATAGAGTCTCTTAAATGGCTGTGGAGGTTTCAATGATGAATGGAAGCAGGCTGAGACAACAGAGCGACAGTTTTTTATTGCTGGCCTGCCCACGCAGCTTAGCTGGCCTCCACTCGGAGCTTCTCCTGCTTTGGGGCTCTTTGGGCTCCGATTCAGAACTGGAGTCCGAGCCCCCATGGAAGGCAGAGATGGTGCTGCCCTTGGCGAGGGTGTAAGGCTGCTGTCTGAGCAAGGGTAGTTGGTCTGCAGTTGGGCACCCCGCCTGCTCCAGTGCAAGGACTTGCTGCTCCAGAAGAGCATTCTGCCGCTTGAGGTCGTCGGTGTCCTGCTGGTGTGTGTGGTTTTTTCCTCCGCATAGACTGGATATAGTCTGTGGCTTTGTCTCGGATTTGGGCCCCGGATGCCTCCTCTCCCTGGAGGGACGGGACCGAGTCCAGCTGTCCTTGATGTGGACGCTGTCCTTGATGTGGACGCTGTCCTTGATGTGATTCCTATGTTTCCGTTCTGCACAGTATGATGAGCTCTTTTGTCAGCCTCCAATTGAACCCTAGGCTGCTCTTCGTAGCTCTCCACCTCCATGTCATTATTATTGCTCATTTCCTACTGCTCAGGGAGAGGCCACTGCAGCAGGGGGAAGGGTGGAGGGGTCAGCAATAAGCCGAGTGCTCCCAGCCACGTGCACTCACTGACTCACGCGCTCACTCACTCACACTCACACACACAACACTAGCGAGAACCACCTCCTCACTCCAGCATGGAAATATGTCTTCTATTTCTGCTTCTATTTCTATTTTATTTATGTCTTCTATTTTCATTGCAGAGGACTTACACATCCAAGATATGTATGTATGTATGTATGTATGTATATATGTATGTATATATGCATGTATTGTTATTGTGAATGGAAATAATCTCACAAGTTCCTGTTCAGTCATGCAATTGTTTGTGTATACAAAAGCGATTGATTGTGTGTGTGTGTGTGTGTGTGTGTGTGTGTGTCTTGGCTTTATAACCTGCAACTTTACCAAACTCTCTTGAGTTCCAGCATCTCGTAGTCGACTGTTTTAGTTCCCCAAATACAGGATCGTGATATCTGAAATGGTGTTAACCTGATTTTCTCCTTTCCAGTTTTTATTCCTTTGATTTTTTTTCTTATCTAATTGCTCTGGTAAAACTTCCAGATCTATATTGATACTAAAAGTGGGCATCATTGCCTGGTTCCCATCTTAGTAGGAATGCTTTTTTTATTTTCTCATTCAGTGTGATCTAACTGTGGGGTTATTATATATTGCCTTGAATGTTTTGAGAAATTTTCCCTCTATGCTCAGATTGGCTTGGCTTCAAACATTGCAGATGGACAATCGTTCTGTCTCTGTCTTTCCTTCTCTCTGGAAATCTGACTTTGCAATAAAAATAAATATTTTTAAATAAGAAAAGGTTTGAAGGTTACATTTCAAGATTGGTGGCCCCATATGGAGGAACACTCACATGGGGGACAGTAAGAAGACAGAGGCAGAGGAAGCACACTTCGCTTATACCAATTCTTTCCTACACACATCCAACCCTTTGTGCATTCGAAGGGCAAGTCCCCAGTGAACCTGAAGGCCTCATCCCAGGATCACTTCTCACAATTGGACGAAGACTCTGTTATTAGACCATCGGGGTTAAATACCCATGTGAATTTTGGAGGAAAATTCTGTTAAGCCCTTAAAAGTATATTACATCCAGTTTGACTGCCTCTTGATAGCGTAACGAACGAGCACAGAAACAAATTGGTTCTCCTCTTTTCTTCGAATACATGGTGTTGGAGCAGGGACACAAAAACTGGAATAAACACTTTGAGAAGGAGTAAGGTGGAAAGCACACATCTGTGAATGAATTTGGACAACCGTGCCGCCTCACTGGGCAAATACTTCCTGGTAAACTTCTTGATTACTTACAGTGTGTAAGTGTACCAATTTCGTCACATGCCCGACAGCACCTTTATTTTGCTCGTGTTCTTATGGTTATTTTTATGTTTTGTTCATAAGAACTCTAACCAGTATGACAATGTCACTCTAGGCAAATGTAGATTTGTCCCTAAATCTTAATTTTTTAGATATTAAAACCACCTAGTCACATTATTCTCATTGCAGAAGTCATTTACACAGTCACATTGCCCGTCTTTCCATGTGTCATGCAATCCAATATCTGAAGTCATACTGGGCAAAGCCATCGCCTTTAAGATAGGAAATGCATTAACTCGTGGAGGTGAAAACGGTGAGACTGAAGGCTTTCTAAGGACTAACATAACATGTGACACTTATCAAAGAACACTAATATCTACTACTTCCTTTTCTGCGCTTGTTTAATATGAAGATAATATTAAGAGTCAAGCACTGTGCTAAAATGCCAAGGGTGTGGAAATAAAGAGGTTATTCTAATGTTTTGCATTCAAAAAGTAACTTGCATTAATTAGAATTCTGGAGAAAAGTTGAGTAATCCATACATACACAAGTTACATAAGCAGAAGTGGAAGACTTTTGCTGCTTGTGTTTTTGGTAATTCTTAGAGAAAATTGGATCAGAAAAGCTTTGCCAGAGGAAATAAATCATAATCTTTGAGCAAAATCATGGGGGCGAGGGGATAATGGGTAGAACAAAAGTATTCTGGGAGAAAAAAACCTGCAACTCAGAAAATGAATATTTGAAGAGTGGCAAAATGTGGAAAAATGATAAGATGGAAATTCCAGAGATATTAACAAGATATAGTCAGCTTGTACACCAAGCTGGAAAACAAAACTTAATTTTGAATGATTGGTGCATCACTGCATAATTTTGTTAATGTTTATCTATTCACTTAAAAAGAAAGAGTGAGAAATATTCACTTCTAAAATAACTGCGACAGGATTAGGCAAAGCTAAACCAGGAGGCAGGAACTCCATCTGGGTGTCCGTGTGAATGACAGCAAAGATTCTCAAATGCTCAAGGAATTTTAGCAGATATATGTGTCGTTTGAGGCACTGACATACTGTGTACTGCTGTATGCTTACCATGTATACAATATCAATATTTTTTCAATATTTCAACGCATTTAAACCAGTGTAGTCATGTTACTCTCTCCACTGTCCTTCTTATAACCAACATTTTACCCATATAACAACTATACCAATTGAAAACCATTAATAACCCCATTTTACAGATAGTAACTTTGAGATTTAGAAAGGTTAGATGTATGTCTCAAGGAAAAAATGGAGATAAGAAAATACAGTTCACACACAGGTCTGTCTTATTTCAGTGCTGCTCATAATAGGTAGAGGAAAGATAAAAACAGCTTACACTAATAAACTTTGGGGTCAACTGAGACATTTAATAGGGTCTACAAAGAATTGCAACGGAAGACATCTGCCATGCACAAGGAGGGTCCGATCTTTGATGAAGCTCTGAGAAGACAGTGCAGCATTTCAAGCAGCACGTGAACAGTAGGTGAACTCTCAACACGCAGAGACTGATGGGAGAGTGTTCCAGGAAGAACACGTAACTCTTCTAAGACAGAAGGTTTGTCACATGCCAGAGGCTTTGGATGTTAGACCCACTGAATATTGCAGTGAACAACAGAGTTTCTCTCTTCTTCTATTACTTTCTCTAGTTTCTTAAGTGTCGGGAAGACATTATCAGACATGATAAGGATGGAGCTGTATCTGCATAAGGCAATGGAATACAAATATATCAATGATGACACAACCACAACCATGATACCATCTTTCACAAAGCAAAATGACTCAAGAAAATAAGACTCATTGCTCTAGAGGGTATGTTAGAGATCCTAAATTATGGATTACATTACTGCTTCATTACATATGTAATAAATTTTAAAATAAACTGGTTCTACCTAATGAACCCCTATTTTAATATTCTACTTGATCCTTGAGAGCAATATGTTGCCATGGAAACTCGAGTCTGTCTCATCATTAGCACCCTTTTTTTCGCACAGGAGTTTCAGTGTAATGTTATTCTCTCAGCAATGATTAAGTTAGCAATTATTCACCTGAAACTAGCATCAACAAGATCCAAGCAAACCCGCAACACTAATGATTCATTAAGTTCACTTAAGTTGTCTTTGAATTATGGTGCGATCGTAAAATCCAGCATAACTCATGCACAGATTGGTTCCTTGAAGATGAGAAATCAGCAAACAAACTTGGCTATGGTGGGTCATGACACTGCATCTGTCAGCACATGCCAGCATATCCACGGATTATTTTGTTACCCCCCATAAATTGATCAACTCTACTTTGCAGACCCCATTAGGTACAGCTCAGAAAACTTTCTTCTCCACAGATTAGCATTTTCCCTGAGATGTGTATTTTATTTATTTATTTATTTATTGCCTTGGTCTTTCCCCTTCTTCTGGCGATAATAGGTGTTTTTTTTGTTTGTTTTTTGTTCTGGAAAACAATTTCTGATTATTTCACACAGTCTTTAAAGAAGTGCACTGGCTTCTTGTAGCAACTTGTATTGATCCTTCCCCTTTATCTGTTTAACTCACTAGGTTACCCACAATAGGATTTCACTTCTTTGGAAACCAGAACAATCCAGAAAAGGGAACAGCAAAGTGTTTGGCAAATCTCCAAACAAGGGCTGTTGTTCTATGAGTAAATCTTCATTCAAAAGAGTTAGTTTAAAGATTGTGTAATGTAATAGGTCTTATCTCCTTTCCTTTCCTCACTGCCTGCTTTCTCTGCTTCCCTGTGTAATTTTTCCTGATACATTTTTCTCTTTTATGTGTCAGGTTTTCTTCTAATTGCTTGCCTTCTTCTGCAGACTTCGGACATGTGTCACACTTCCTTGAAGATTTTACCACACCTGATCGCTTCTACCTCTGCTTCCTTAGCTAGACTTTCATTTTTGCCACTCGTAAATTCATCCTGTTTCATATTTGTGTCCCCATATCAATCGTAATATCTGTGATATATCAGGAACCCTGGACATCTGCTGAGTAGCAAACTGATAATTGAATAAATGAGATGACACTCTCAATAAGTTAGACGAAGTCTGGACAATGATGTCTGGTCCTTTACTTGTCCTTGAGTTACTAACGAAAATCACGAGGTCTCTGAGACTCACAATGTTTTATTTCTACCCTTTAATCAGAAGGTAGTATCTTTACAGCCAACATTCATGTGCAAGCAGTGTATATAATACTCAACATGTGATGCAGCAACAGTGTCTCCTTAGAGCCTGAAGGAAATGCACACACGCAGGTACTACTCCAGCCAGAAGAGTCAGAAAATGGAAGTGGAGGTCATCATTGTGGTACAGGGATCCGGCCCCATATCTGAGTACCAATTTAAGTTTCAGCTTCTATGCTTCTCTTCTTGCTACCCATCGATGTCACTGGCCCAAGCTCTCGGGATGGCGTTTACTGAGATGGCACCTGTGGAGTCCAGAGAGAAGGTGTATAGGTGGAATAAACCAATTCTTGCATGAAGGTTGTGAATGAAGGGAAAAGAAGATTCAGGATGAATTTTAAAGGGGTCAGACCTTGAATTGAATTATGCAAATGTATGTGTTGCCAAATGATAAAAGGGATGATAAATTTTCCAGAGAAAAGTGAAATGAGAAGAAGTACAGAAGCCCAGATTTACTGCTTATATTTGGTAAGAAGAAAGTAAAAGCGTTTGTGAATCTGTAAGCACAAGGTACGAAGAGGCTGAATTGAGGGCAGGATTGATGGAGGGGAAGGCTTTGGGTACCAGAAGTCATGTTGTGGTAGGTAGAAAGTATAACAAAGATTCTAACACAAGATTGGGCAAAATTATTTTCAAGATTCCCCTGACTTCAAGTATCTGTGGATTTGTGGTTCTCAATGCTTGAATCAGGGATATAAATTAAATCAATGCTATAATTCTTAAATAATAAACCATGGTAGTGCACAGAAAATATCTGATGGATCTGAGAGACACTGAATGTGAAGAAGATAGGATGTTACGTTGCGTGTATGAGAATGAGACAAGAGTCAAATACAATGCTCATTTTATGGCTTGAGGCTCTGTGTGGCTTGGAGTCACTCAGTGGAACTGCAATTACAACAGCAGAAAGAAATTCCGTTAGGGATAGGTTCTGCTTCTTTTTTAAATAAAAATCTAGCTGAAGTAAAGAGGAAGGTAAGAAAAAACAGGAGGCTTATAAATATACATATTTAAATATATGTATGTATTTCAAGTGTTGACATTTGGGAGCAAGGAAAGAATGTCAAAACTAAAGCTCTGGGCCAAAGAATTCCAAAGCCATGTAAGAATAAGTTTGGGGCCCAGCACTGATAGCCTGGTGGCTAAATCCTTGCCTTGCATGCCCCAGGATCCTATTATAGGAGCTGGTTCATGTCCCGATGCTCTGCTTCCCACCCAGCTCCCTGCTTGTGGCCTAAGAAAGCAGTAGAGGATGACCCAAAGCCTTTGGACCCTCCCCCCACTTGGGAGACCTGCAGAAAATTAATGGCTCCTGAATTCAGATAGGCTCAGCTCCAGCCATTACAGCCACATGGGGAGTGAGCCAGTAGACAGAAGATCTTTCTCTATTTCCTTCTTTCTGTAAATCTGTGTTTCCAATAAAAATAAATAAACCTTACAAGAAAAGAGTAAGTTGAAATTAGAGCCCACTGTGGTCTTTGCAATCTGGGGGTGGATGAGAAACATGGCCTGAGCAGAGTGAAAGAATGAAGGGAAGAGAACCTCACATCAACGGCACAGGGCCTGAGAAATTCAGCTCACCTTCGGAGAGGAGCTGCCCATAGGAAATGCAGACTTCATGGAAACCAGAGTTCAGGGGGCATGGCTCGGCATCCAGAACTGCTCATGTTTATGTCAGAAAATTCAACTCAAGCTTATTAACAAAGAAGAACAATAAATAGTTCTTATGCATATTCTGGAAGTGCAGATGCAGATCAGCTGGAGACAGTGTCAAAGTCAGTTTCTCAGGACCACTTCTTTGTTGTCTCTCAAATGTCAATTTTCTGAAGGCAGGTTCCCATCAAAATGGCAATAACACAAGAGTAAACTCAAATGCTTACTTCACCCAACCCGGGAAAGAAGAAAGCTGCTCTCAACCATTCCTTAGACTATTTTTGTGTTCTCATTGGTTATGACCAGTTTCCAGTATTCAATCACTGTGGCTAGATGCATTGGTGGTATTCTAGGTTGGTGAATTGAATCTGATAAGCATCTAACACTGTAACTGAGAGTAATGTCAACACAAACTTCAGAGGCTGTTGCTAGAAAACCGGAAGCTTTATGAGGAGGTTAACACAGAAACAAAGTGGCAATGAGTGATACAGGAGGATTTGACAATGAATTCTAGGAAAGTAAACTGAAGCTTTGTCCAGACAAAAAGTTGACTCAGAGAAATGTTTTAAGGTGCATATAGGATGGACAAACAAAAAAATAGATTTTAAAAGAGTACAGATTACTGGTTAAACATCAGAAGGACTATACTACTGTAATAATATGGGCTAAACAGTTGGGGAAGGGGAAAAAAGGAGAGGATCCCTCACCTATGGAACAGTATCATGAAAATTAAAATAATACACAGGGGAGAAAAGAAGAAAAAAGATCATCAATGTGAATTCTACCTCCAGCCTCACTATTTCCTAGGTGGATTTTTGCTGATGTCTTCTCTCTGTGCTTTTACTTGCTCATCTAGAAAATGGAAATGAAAATGGAAATGAATCTAACACCTCATTCACATAGATCTGTGAACACCAACTGAGCTGTCACATAAAAATTTATCAGAACAGTACCGGGGCCAGATAGGCACTTACTCCTAATATCTTCTATATGTATTAGCAATAGATTTTAAGTTCTAGAACAGTTTTTGATTATCAGAAAAAAATAGAGCAGATAACACAGCCTTCCCAAATAATTTCTATGACTAATATTTTATATCAATGTAGTACATTTGCTATTATTATTGAATCAATGTTAATATATGAATAACAAAAGTTTATAGCTTATCCATATTTCTTGTTTGATGTTCTTTTTATCGTTCTAAGTTTCCAGCTGCTATTTATGTAGCATCTAGTTGTGCCCTTATGTTCTTGAGTGTTTCATTTTATCCTACTTTCCCTGTATTTGCTGATTGACAATTTGGGGGAACACCAATCAAGCCTTTTGTGCAGTCCCTCTTGAATGCAATATGCCTGATGATTTTCTGAACATTGGATTGAGGTTATTGGGTTTGACAAGGAAGCAAACAGTCAAGAATCATTTTCATAACATACCATTATGAATTTTCACTGATATAACTGTTAATGTTGATTTTGTTTGGATGACCTAATATATCTCAAATTTCTCCAATGAAATTTTTAATTTCTCTCCATTTTCAACTGTGTACTGTTGAATGAATTTACCATGAGCTGCCCATATGTTCAAGGAGCAGGCAGTAATGCATTTTTTTTCTCAGAATGTAGCATCTACAAAGCTTACTGGTTTAAAAAAAAAATATATATATATATGTGTGTGTGTGTATACATATATTCTATAGGATTTGGTGTATGTTGATTATTCTAATAAAATATTATCTCTGCTTAAAATTTTTATGTTACTTTGATAATTGCATAATAATTATGCTAATTTGTGAGATACCATGTGATATATGCATTTTGTAATGTTCAAGAATCATTTTTATAATATATTATATCAGTAGCATAAATGATAAATGTGATTTAACTGTTAATGTTGACTTTGGTTGGATGACATAATAATATTTCTCCACATAAAATTGTTTGTTTCCCCCATTTTCAATTGTGCCATTGAAAGAATTCAGCATGAGCTGCCCATATGCTCAATTTCCATCACCCTAAAACTTGTCCTTTCCTTATGTAGAAAGTATTCTATTTTAACTATTTTGAAATAAACATTATTAATTGCAGTCACCTCATTGTGTAACAAAGCACCAGAATTCATTTCTAATGTATAATTATAACTTGACATCCACGGAGTAACTATTCCTCTTTCTTACCCAAGCACTTCCCCTTGATTTTACTTTTCTCCAACCTAATTTATATGGTTGCACAATTTAGATCTCAATGTTTAGAAGCCTGTTGATAGCTGAAGTGGAAGCTGAACCTACCTTGTGTTGACTTGTAAACTTATCAATTCTGAATGCTCAGGCTGTCTTTGAGAAGAAGGAAGTAAATTGGATTAAGATTCATGACAACATACTTATTTTGGGTCCCTTGAGCATCTCAATAGTTGGCAATCACCAAGATTCAGCAGAGATACCAGCTTCTTTCAGGTCTTGAGACTGGCTGCTGTGTCTGAAGGGCTGAGGGATAAAGTTATTTGCAACTAAGCAAATGCATTTCCCAAAGGTCGCTCATAACGTTGAAAATAAAAGCAGGGCACAACTGATCAGTTCAACCACTTTGTTCATCAACCCTTTAAAACAAATCGTTAGCTGACTGTTAAAGCAATTGAAAAACAATGCAGGTTCAATCTTTCAGAATCTGAACTTATTTGCTCATCTGATGCTAAGCACCCTTTACAAGTCAATTTTTTTTTTTAACAAAGCCAGGGATTGAAGCTTTAGGAGACTCGTGATATAGTTAAAAGGATACAGTACTTACTGTATAAAAACTGCAAGTCCAAAATATACTCCTCTCCTTATAAACTGTGGGACCCTAGATGAATTACACAATATTTCTGAGTCTTGGTGCCATTGTTAAATGAGAATAAAAATGTTTGCTTTTGAAATCATCTTATTTCGAAGTAGTTTTTAGTTAACAAAACTACTGTTGTTAGCTTCCGTATATATTTCACACTACTTCTCCTATAAATATTTTATAATAATATCATTGTCACAATTAGGGACAACATCCAGCTTCATCTCCTTATCTCCAAAATATTTTATCCCTCCCAGCTTCTGGTAACTACATTCTACACTCACAGTGAGATGTTCTTTTTTTGTGTACTTTCCACATACAAAGAAGAGCACACATGATTTTTCTGTATGTGCTTTGTTTCACTCTGCATGATGCTTGTGTAATTGTTTATCAAATAGGTACCTGAGAACTTGGTATTCTTGTGGTTTTAATGATAATGAATGCTTATTATTTTCCAAAATGTGCTCTACACATAAATGTTATTGATGGTAATGGTGAGGAGCGGGTGGAAAATTAGAGATAATGAGCACATTCTAGTGCAGTATTCAGAGGAGAGTCAGAGTACAAGTGTGAGAAAGCTGTGACGTGAGAGGTTGTGTGACTTCCAACCCCGGCTTTCACTGAAAACACGTAGAAGCTGAGAACTAGAGTTCTTGGTCATTGGCAATGGCACCCCTAGAAATAAGCAAGTGCACTGAAGAACAAATGGCAACATTGGCATGCATAGTGAGTATGGATTATACATGACTCATTCAAACTCAAAATGAACAATTGCATTGTGTATTCTTCTCCATTTTGTACTATATACTCAACTGTGTGCAACTGAATTGTGCAACTGAATTCCTTGTCAAGGATATAACATTGTAGATAATACACACGGAATCTCTGTTTCTCTCTCTCGGTGCTTTGCTAAGTTTTACAGAATTGAATTAACTCAACCTTGTAAGAGGGACAACACCATTGGTGTTTTCTGTTTTTGTTTTCTTTTGTTTTGCTTTGCTTTGTTTTAAAAGTTAGGCAACTGAATTTGTAAATATGATGATGATGGTGGTGGTGGTGAAGGTGGGTCATACTCACTTTGGAATATGTCTGCCTGTAAAGATGTTGACATGGTGGTGCAGACACAATTGTCATCACATACCCTATGTGCTACCCTTCATTTCTCTGTGCACTGAAGTTGGAGGCATGTTACTGATTCTGCTCACTGGACTGTGATTATTTTCATTTTTGTAAGACAGGAGCAGTCATATGCCTCTTACCCTCTCCACTGACTACCAAGCTTACCTTGAAGGCTAAGTATAATACATGGTGGAGTTCAACAATATGGGCCACCTGTCCCACATTAGCCTTGATGTGAATGGCAAAAGATAGTTTATTGGCATGCCTCTGGAATTTGGAGTTTTGTTCTCCTGTGTTAATAGCATGTTCTGCTTATATAAGGTAAAGAACTTGGCATCTGTTGAAATATGGTTTCCCTGTCATGAAGAGAATCATAGCCAACAAAGCTATCTAAATAGAAACAGACATTGAAATAGTCTCTTTTCGCCGTAATACCTGCCCAATTCCTTGCATTGCCAGGAAAAGAAGGGATTTGTTGTCACCTGTCTTTCTCTTCAGTCACTGAGCTCCCATTTAGGTCAGTTACAATACATCAAGCATGAAAGTCATGGTGACACCTGTTAGAGCCTGCAGAGAAAGTTAGCATAAAGTAAATGTGGCAGGCATTGTCCTACCTCATAGGCTTACTGGAGACTATGTGTCCTCCAGTTCAGCCTTCAGGCTTGAGATGCTATTTTCCGTGCCTAAAGTCTGTGTTATATTTATGTCCAACTCCACTCTGCCACAGCCTACAGAGACAGGTAAGTCCCTACTTTTAGGAGAGAAAGCCATGCCAGTATCCATGTCCAACAGAAAGGTGTCAAACAGCAATTTATTCACATAGCATCAACTACTGAAAAGGAAGTTATGTAACAAAAGAGTGCATAAAACTTTGTTATTCTCAGAGGAATCTAACTAGGTAAAAAGATAACCAAAGACAGATTAATAAGATATAGGGAGTTAGAACCATGTTTTGAAAGCAAGACTGTTGGAAATAACAATGATTAAATGCACGAATTGATTTCCTGATATGTATGGCTTGCTGTTATCTGTATTTGTAGCACAATGTGCAGATAAAAGTATAATTGTAGAGAACATTTACTCTGACATTTCTCAACCCTACCTAACCAGTGCTGAACAGCCCCAGTTGAGGAATGCTGCGGCATCTGGCAATTTTGGAGTAGAATGCAATGTCAATCAGCAGCAGACAGCACCATCTGTTGGAACACCATTACCCAAGAAGCAGAGACTGTGGGAACATGGGGTTATCAGGACAAAAACGGAAATGGAGTGTGGCCTTGTCCACCTTTCATTTGTTCCTTCCATATTCACACTCTTCATACTCTTAATATAATCTCTTAGAAAATTAAAATATTTATGCCATTGCTACCTAGGGTTTCTATCCTGGAAATAAATGGTCCATAAGCTACAGACTACTGATATTCCTTAACAGTTTTGGTATTAGAAACAGTAAATGTCAACAGCAACTATTAAAGCAATCCCATGAGATCTGTTCCCTTCGATCTCATCAATCTCATTTAGCTCTTTGCTCAAAATCAGGTAATAAGGTACTCAAATTTTTCAGTGCCAAAATACACTCATCTGTCCAAAGTCACATTATCTAGAAGACTGAAGCCATGTCCAAAGCTCATACTCTTCTTTGTTTAACCCAGCCTCGCGGATCATCTTAAGACGTACTATGGGGGTTATTCTGGCTGGACTGATGTAGGAATATAACGACATCCCACGTCCTCGGCCACTAGTAGGTAGTAACTCAGAAGACTTGACAGCACAGGAATGTTCGTTCTGATACGTCAATGTTCTGTCTCGGACCATCTTCTCCCCACTTCTGATTTCAGCTGTGGCTGTGGTAAGTCACCCTGGGCCAACCTCATTCATCTACTGCTTATGACATCTGCCAGAATCGCAAGTGTGATGTTTTCCACATTTTGTAAATAAAGGAGATTATAAATATTCTGATGTGGAATACCAGTGGAAGGCTTAGACTACCTGAGCCGGCAGGTGTTTTGTTCATGAAGCTACCCAGCATGGATTCAGATTTTATTTACTTTTTCTTGGGGATGAGAAGTGAAGATACATTGCAGCATGCATCTCTGCTCCTGAATACAAATGGGCTTCTAATGAAACTGCTAAATATGTTCTGACAATAAGTTGCTGGACTCTCTACCATTGTCTGTGCGTACAAAGATACTCTTAAATAGCAAAATGATGGACTTGGACTGTTGCTGAAGGACAACGTTATTGCAATAATATACAGAAAAACATTTGAGGAGAGGGGGTTTGGGGAGGGTGGAAGGAGAATTTCTTAAGCCTATGGTATTACACAATGAAAATATAATTTTTAATCTGTTTCAGTCTCTCCTTTTTGTCATCTAAAAAGATACAGGTCAGAATATTTAATTCCAACAAATGCTGTGGCAACTCTAAGTAAAATATTCAAAACAATACATAGTAAAAATTCTTTACTTGTTCCCATTCCTTGTCATCAACCCATTTCATCTACACAGAAAAAATTGTAATGCAAATTATGAAGCAAATCCATTTTTCATAAAGACAAAATTCACCAATAGAAGAAAATCTTTCCCTTCTTCTTTCCCCTAGGATAGATTGTATCTGAGTTTCAGTAAATGCCCTGCAGCCCACACAACTCTGCAAGGCTTTCAAAAATGGAGAGACTCTGACAAACTAACTTTTATTCTCTTCATGATCTACATTAATAAGAAAATCATTTTTACATTTCTGATTGTTTTTAAATTAGTGGATGGTCTCCCAAGGAAACTGTTGAATTTATCTAGACAACAAGAGGCTGGACTCTATGCATGGTACATGATCGCAATAAAGGAATCATGACTGGATATGAACTGTACTACTGCAACAAGGTGGAGGAATCCAACATGGGGGGAGGACATGGGGAAGAATTGGGGGCATCCCAGAGCCTATGAAACTGTGTCATAAAATGAAATTTAATAAATAAAAAAACAACAACAAAAAAGAAATGCTTCAGCACAGGTGAATCTCATTTTAAAATGATTAAAAGTCACTTTTGAGAAAATTTGGTGCTCAACAGCCCCCCCTACTGGAAGAGAATACATCAAACTAACTTTTCTCCGGTGGAACCTGTAGAGAAAAAAGGACTGGAGACAAACATAGAAATGAGCGGATTATCGCTCTCCATAATTTTACAGAAGTTTCTTAATTCAACTCAGGAATATGCGTTCCCAAAACGAGTACAACCACGCAGAGAGTGGTTCTCAGACACAGCTCTAAATCTTTTCTCTTTAACATGCAAATTCAGTAGACTGTTTCTGACAAAATGTTCATTTATTTAGCATGCTCTAGTTAACAGAGCATTTCTGCAGACATTATTTTAGTTACACTATATAGTAACTCCATACATTCTGAGGTCACAGAGCTGGTCAGAATCTAAGCAAAAACTCAAACTCAGAACCCCACACTGTGCCCTTCAGGGGAAGCTGCAGTCTCATGGCTTTCCTTTAGCCTCCTTCATTATGGACCTGCACAAAATTATCTTTAAGCAACCATAGGAAGCTGCAATGTAATTTGGCCTACACTCTGTTTGATTCATGGCTCTGTCAAACATCTACTCTGGTTGCAAAACCATTTGACATCTCTCTGGGTGGTTACAAATGCTGCCAGAGGTTCTTTTTTTTTTTTTTTATTACATATAGAGTGAATAAATCAGGACAAAGAGACAGAAAAGAAGGTAATGTGCATGATGCCCCAGGCCTTCAGTCGGGCACTTTTCCATGCTCGGCATTTTTCATTGAAATCAGGGAACAGGTAAAGGAGATTGAACAACATTTGATTCTCTAATTGTAACATCTCTCCAACTCTTCCCACCCACTTCAGCTTAGTCTAAAGACTTTTGGGAGTTTCCCTAATTAGTATATATTCCAGAAGAAAAAAAAAGTAGCTATTTCTGAAGCATTCAAAAACTCAATAAGCAATTTTATGTTCATTTTCTCATTTGGCTCCCAATGACAAATCATTAAGGAATACAAAGCCAAAATAATTGGTATCCATTTTTGCAGAAGGCTGAATGTGCTGCAACTACATTAAGTAATACAAACACAGAAGAGCAGGGGATTTGCTAGGCAGTACAGTGGCAATGCTTGCATTAAAAAATCAGAATTTAAAAAATTATTTTATATATACATACATAGAATATTTTAAAACTATACATAGGAGGTTGAAAACTATACATAGAAGTTTATATTTAACTAAAAAATGATCATACAGGCAATGAAAAATTTGAAGAAAATTTCATAGTTATGCAATATATATTCATTGAACATGTGCAATGTACTGAACACTTAGTCCGCTTGGTGGAGTGTACCAATTGAGATGTAGAGGGCAGAGATGATCAAAACAGAGGAGTGTGCAGATACACCTGGTTTGCACGTTTGAGATGTGTAGAAAGACAATAAACAAGAAACAACAACAATAACAAACAGATAACTCTAGAAAATAGGATGACAACAAAGTTCATTGGTGACAAAAATGTTACGGTAAAAGGTGATAGATTACACGGAGTTTGGAAACACCTGCTTTAGGAGTACAGTGTCTCTAGTGGTAAAGTAGCATTTTAAGACTATAACGTCTGAATTAGCTCAGCCGGGGGCCTGGAGCCTGGAACCCAAAGCAACAGGATGTCAAGGAGAAAAGCAAAAAATAAACACAGACAGGAAAACGAAGTTATCTTTGTATTGTACTTGTGATTTAATCCTAAAGCCAATGGAAGGTCATTGGAGAATCTTAAGTGAGAGTAATACGTGGACAAAAAAAATTTTAAGACAATCGTATTGGCTATTTGCAAAAAACTATGCAATGATAAAGACAGACAACCGTGGAAGCAGAGCCGTGCTAGTGGTTCTGGAAGGAAATGCAAGCAGAGGAGGTTAAGGCTGCACTCGCTACAAAACAAAGACAAAGATGCTTTAAACCGCGATGAGCACAAATGAGTACTGATGTTCTGGTTGGAATAACCAGGGTAGACAGTAAAAGTCCTAAAGCAATCAGAGTGCCTGCTGTGGTATCCCCTTCTCATTCCTGTGTGCACCAGCTTATTGAGGAAGTATGGCTTTTAGTTTTGATAAACCTTTACATAAACGTGTAACTCCAGTCGGTTCCATGTATTGCTTCCCTGCCTATATGATCTTGTGAAGATCAAATGAAACAAGTTGTGACATCATTCTGCAAGCAGAAGTTTTGTGATCATACTGTGTGTGAAGAATTCACACCTTTACTATCACGGAAGTAGGAAGTAACAATGTAATAGCTAATGGGGCATTTTGATCGGGGCATTTGTGATGCACACTAAATATGCATCTAAGATAGTAAATAGGCAGTTAGATACTAAGTGGGGAGCTCAGTGAGAACACAGAATCAGAAAAGTAAAGATGATATCTAAGACTATCTTGTTGGATGAATTCTTTTTAGCAGAAAGAGAAGAAAGAAAGCACAAAAAACTGTAGAAACCAGTGGCTGAAGTTTGAAGTCACAGCAAGGAAAATGAGCTAGCAGGAAACTCCAGCCTGGTCAACAGAGCATCCAAGGAACTCAAGAGAGTTCAGAAAGGAGATAATGGCCCATTTAATCAAAAACCTACAGAGAGTCAAGAAACAGGAAAAAAGAAACAAAGTTTTAGAACATAAGATGATATGAAAACTTACCCAAGAGCTCTGGAGATGGTAATGGATGAGGAATGATCTCAGAAGAAGAGCAGCCATCTGGACTAGTGCCTGCTAAGCAAAGGAGGAAGCACAGATACCATTTTCAGGTGGGAGTCAACATCAGTAAGAGTGATGGAAATATAGCATGACTCCCTCCCCCTTTCTATTTAAATAAGCAAAACAGGGACTGCTGTGATGACATCACCACTCAATCCACAGGGGCACCAGTTCATATCCCAGCTGCTTCACTTCCCATCCAGCGCCGTGCCTGTGGCTTGTGAAGGCAGTAGAGGATAGCCCAAAGCCTGGGGATCCTGCATCCTCATGGGAAATCCAGAGGAGGCTCCTGGCTCCTGGTTTCGGATGTGCTCACCCCAAGCAGTTGTGGCCATCGTGAGAAGTGAACCAGCAGATGGAAGATCCCTATTTCTGTCTCTCCTCTCTCTGTAAAAATCTTTCAAATAAAAATAATGAAAAAAACCAAAACAATGAACAAAAAGAATTCACATATTTCAATGTACAATCATCAGCCTGCAATAACATTCCCTATCTCCCACTTGTGGTCTGATTTTTTTTCTTTCAGCTTTCACAGCCACATACTCTTTTTAATTTTCTCAAACTTCATAATTATAAAGATAAAATGTTTCATGTATTTCTTAGATCAAATGCTAAGAACATAACCATGTCTTGCTATTTTTTTCCCATGCTCAGTCCTTCTTTCTTTTTCATCCTCAGTATTTGCAGAAAGATCCTTTTTACCTACCCCAAAATCACAAAAACAGGGCCCAGTTCAGTGGCCTAGTGGCTGAAGTCCTCGCCTTGAACACTCCGGGATCCCATATGGTCACCGGTTCTAATCCTGGCGGCCCTGCTTCCCATCCAGCTCCTGGCCTGTGGTCTGGGAAAGCAGTCGAGGACGGCCCAAAGCCTTGGGACCCTGCACCTGCATGGGAGACCTGGAGGAAATTCCTGGCTCTTGGCTTCGGATTGGCTCAGCACTGGCCATTGAGCCCACTTGGGGAGTGAATCAGTGGACAGAAGATCTTTCTCTGTCTCTCCTCTTCTCTGCATATTTGACTTTGTGATAAAAACAAAATAAATCTTTTTAAAAAATCACAGAAACAATAATCAAATCACAAGATGTCTGTTTCATCCCCATATACCCTTTTTGTTAGTAGTCTGTAGTAACTACACATATCAGAGACCATGATATTTGTTATTTATGGACTGACATAATAAAAAAATTCTGTCTTTTTTAATAAAATGGAAGCAGCTAGAGAACATTATGCTTAATGAATTAATATCATTTCAATTTACTTTACCGTCACAGACATAATTCTCCATTAAATACAATCTTTATCAACTAAAGCAGAAAGATCACTGCTCCACAGGAGTATGGTTAGTGACTATAAACAAACATCAGATCTCAAGATGTCCATTTCATTACATCTCACTTTAAAAATGTATCAAGGAGCAAACACTCTCTGGACTAATCATGGCATTTAGTGAGCATCTAATATCTCCTGGATGAATTTGCCATAATTGTCCTTTGAGCATTTGTAGTGTTTTTTGTATCTTTGCTGTAGAAAATAGCCCAGCTATTAAAAAAATGAAATGCAGTTTTTTTTGTGGCCAAATGGGCCCAACTGGAAACCATTATGCTAAGGGAAATGAGCCAATCCCCAAAGGCAAGATACCACATGTTTGTGTTAATTTAAGATGAAATGATGTCAATCTGAAAAACAGTACCTGTCGCCTGTGATATTGTTCCAACCCCGAACAACCTGTATCTCATCAATAAGATATTGTAATGTAACCAATGAATGAACAATCAATGTGAATCAGGCTGCTTATGATCTACATCAAAGAATTATAAAACCTAATGCACTTTTAAGACCCTAAGCTACTCGGAAATGGGGTGGGATAGCAGAGAAGTCTTCCATCTCCTTAGAATGTGTGAGGAAGTCGTAAAGTATAACCTATCAGGAACATAACCGGTAACTCATAGAAAACAGACTCGAATCAGCATTAGACAATAGTAAAACTACAAAGACATACCGGGAGAATCAAGAGCAATGCTGACAACCTCTTAACAGGAGGTCATATGCACAGAGCAAGGGGGGGGGGTCCCCAGAGTGGAGCAGGTGGACAGGAGGAGGCTTGTATCCCAACCCTGAAGACTCCCGGATCCTCACCAAGGACTATCAGTACAGGCACTAAGAACTACATCCCAACTGCCAAGGAGACCACGGGGAATTGGAATGCCTTCCCGTGACCTACAACTCTGAGGTCACCCACCCTCATTTGGATCTACCACACGGGATGGAAGAAGCCCAAATCCTTCCTCGCAGGATCCAAGGTCATCGGAACAACAGCCCGGAACCCTGAGCGGTCTGCACAAACAGAACAGTAAACTTCCTTCGGGAATAAGGAGAGGAGCTTTCTCTGGTCCTTACTTAGTTCCAACTTTGGATCCCCACCCTCTCTTGCAATGACCATCAGGGTCGCTCCGGAGCCTCCTCTCCCGTAAAAAACTAACAAAAAAATTTAGAATAGATAGAGAACAGCAAGAGAACCAGACAGGAAATGGTCAGCATGGACTCACACATACCTTACTAGGTAGGACACAAAGATTAGTTACTCCTCACTAAAGTATTGAAGATTTTTCTGCACACCCCTCCTAAAACTCTTCTGTGCCTCAACTGTTGGCATATGCCTTGTTAGAGTTATAAGCCAGTTTAGACTACCCCAAAATCTGCCAAGTTCAGCAAAATTATGCTTCAACACTATAAAATGCTAAATACTAAAATGAAAATAGACACGGGACAGCTGAATAGTACCCTATAGCCATTTTAAGGTATATAGCGGCTGATTCTATACATAAACTAAAATTGAAATGTCAATGAAGTAGTCACAGGATGTGGTTAAGAACTTGCATTTTTTTTAAACATATTGGTTATTCAATACCATGTCAATTAATTCCATAATGTTGTAAATTGCTGTTGATGTTATGTTGGGGGCTTTTAATTGATCAGGATGATATTTTGCCCACTCTACCTTTAGGCCAGAGATGGTCTCCCCAAGAAACAGTTGAATTTATCTGAACAATATGATGCTGGACTCTATGGTGGTACCTGTTTGCAATGGAAGAATCATGACTGGATTTGAACTGTAATAGTGCAACAAGGTGCATGAATCCACCATGAGGAGAGGGCACGGGGAGGGGTTGGGAGAATCTCAGAGCCTTTGAAACTGTGTCACATAATGCAATGTAATTAGTAAAATAAATAAATAAATATAGCAAACATTGTAGTACAGTGGGCTCAGCCTGCGATGGGACCAGGATCCCCTCTTAGAGCCTCAGTTCAAGTCCCAAGTGCTTCACTTCGAATCCAATTTCCTGCTCTTGTGCCTGGAAAGACAGCAATTAATGATGTGACTACTTGGGTCCCTGACACCCATGTGAAAGACCTGATGGCGCTTTAGGCTTTCCTAACTTCAGCCTGGCCCAGTCACAGCTGTTAGAGCCACTTGGGGAGTGGGCCAGTACATGGAAGTTATCTCCCAATTACTCTGCTTACAAAACACAAAATACATTCGTGTCTACATAGTTTTAAGTGGATTTTTTTCCTGCCTTTTTTCTGATTTTGTACTGTTTGTATAGAGTACTGTCCCAGAACTGGCGCCTGAGAAACACTGAAAAATGGTTTTCCCCCACACTTACAGAAATTTAGGACTACTCACAAAGTTGAAGGGCATTGCTCTTGCTGTCCTGTCATCAGCAACGAGTATACTTGTTTCGGAAGTTGTGGCAGTAAGCAATGGCTAAAACAGGCCTGTAGTTTTGTATTTCGCATTCCCCATGATTAATTGCAACAGGACAATTTCAGTTTTCTTGTTTTCTTAGACAGACTTCATCTCTTTATGTTCTTCGCCAATCTATTGAGCTCTTGGAATTTTGTTTTGCTTCTCTAAATTGTCAGTTCAAAGAGCTCCAACTTTTTATTGAAGATAGTGTCCTGGGCCTGCCATTTACCATGATTGTTCAGTGTTTTTCTTTTTTGGTCACTTATACAGTTAAATAAACATGCTGACCTATGACAGAGATTATCTCACTGCTCTTTTGTTAATTTGACAGATTGTCTATGACAAACTCTTAACCTGGGCTTCCGAATGGCTTCCCTTCTTCCATTTTCTGACATACGTTTGAGGAAGGCAAGCCATTTAGTAATCCTGTTAGTTTAAACTGCAGTATATATTAGTCAAGGACCAACTGTTCTGCCAAAATAATCAACTAATAAAATGTTTCCTGAAAGGCAAATATAGTAAAGTCTCTTTTGTCTATACTGAAAGCAGTGTCAGCAGCCACTTGGCTTATTGAAGACAGGAACCTGAGAATAGGAAGGATTGTATGTCAAGGGCAGACACACCAGGAAAGGGGGACAGATACACAACACATCTCTACTGCGAGTACCATCCCACCAAGCTCCTGATACAGATGGCAAAAACAAGCCCCTGCAAACAGGGTATTAACCTTGTGTTATTTTGTCTTACGCAATGCTTTCAAAGCCCATCTACCAAGAGTTCTCATTTTCATTTTATAAGAAGTACTGACAAAAGTATGAGCGTGGTTGCCGGACTGTCCAACTCTGAGAGTAATCGCAAGGCTGTCTGCTTCTTTTGTGTTGCCTAAGGCTCTGAATCTTGTCTCCAAGACTTCTCATTAGCAATGGTCACTAGCGGGCTCATCTCTGATGTCTCTTTTCCAGAACTGTAAGCAACCTCCTTGGAGTTCTGACTCAGTTTGCACTCATGGCTGTGTTTCTCACAAGGACACATGAGACTGACAAAGTGTAAACCACTATACTCAGTAAGGTAAACCAAACTCAAGGAGCAAATATTGCATGTTTTCTCTGGGTTGTGATCACAAATACCTATAGTTCAAACAAAACAAAAACCTGAATGTGAAAGAGTAAGATTGGCATCTTATGATTTGATTATTTATAACCTTTGGCTATATTCCAGTGGAACAGTGGCCTTTCAATATTTTTAATTGTTTTACATTATGTTTAGTTGCGAGTCCTGTGACCATAGTTAAACTGAAAGAATGCAATTACAAAAATTCAAAGAAAGAAAGAAAAGCAAGGATGGAGATTGCAAGGGAAAAAAATAGCCTTATGTTCTTACAATTGCATCTCTGAAATACATGAAATCTGTTTTCTGTGTATTGATATAAAAACAAATTTAAAAACAAGCAGAAAACAAGGCATAGCATTGCTCTGCAGATGTTGAGCACACCCAGACACAAGAAACTTTGCTCTGTTAATTGAAAGTATTATGTTGAGTGCTGCTCTTTTCTTTTAAAAGATTTATTTCACAAAGGAAGGACAGCAAAGAATGCATGCCCATCTGTTTAATCTGTAAATGTCACCAATAGCCAGAGCTGATCCAGGATGAAGATGTAAGCTGGGAACTGAGTCCAGTTCTCACAATGAGTGGCAGGAACCCAATCGCTTATGCCATCATTGCTGCTCAGTCAACTCTGTAGGAGTCAAAAATCAGACTTGTGCTTTCAATCCAGGTACTGTAACGTGGGGCATGAGCATCTCAACTACTAAGGTGAGTGTCCACTTCGGTTCTTGATGTACTCCTGAGTGGTTCAATTCATCTTGAGAACGGCAAGGAGGTAGTGATCCCACCATTCTGAGCTTCTAGTTTATTCTGAGAATAGAGAGCAATCACCAACTGTAATCTTCTGATGGTTTTGTTGTTGTTATTGTTGTTGTTTTATCATGGCCAAGCAGGACAGGATTACAATTTTTTGCCTTTTGATGCATTTTGTCCCAGCCCTCTAATTAATTACTAACTACTGTTTTAAGTTTTTTTTCTTCTAAGAATGTCCTTCAAACACTCCATCATCATCATTTCTTGCTTGGTTGATTAGTTGTCTAATTCCTCTCTCTTGGAATCCTGCTCCTGGTTGCGGCAGCAGGAGATGTCCGACTTAAATAAATATTGCTTTACTTTATGTATATATATATATATATATATAGATAGATAGATAGATAGATATCTCCCAAAAGAGTCAAGCTGTACTCATAAGAAATTTAACAATGTTTTTAAAAGTGACAAAAATTTAGGAATGAACTCTACTTCTATTTCCAGCTGTCTAAGTTAAGGATGAATGCTACAGTAAACTAACTTTTTCCAGAGTGCAGTAATTGTACTCAGGAGGCTTGGGACGAGAACTTTGAATTCCTCGCTCATTAATCTGACTGCTGTCAACTCTGGTTTCCTAAAAAGCCTGATCAGATAAGGAGACAAGGGAGAAAACTAAAATTCTGTTGGACAATTCATCTCTACAGCACGGGTGAAGGAAATCAGAGAATTGAACCATTTATCCATGATCAAAAACGATATGACAACGGTTTGAGTTATTTCTGTGAAATTTTATGTTGTGTCTGGCACACAGTGTCAGTCCACTAATAGCTATTAGCACAACCGCACAGGAACTTTGGGCCATGCAGTTCATAATTCTTTATGCACTATGGACTCTTCTCCCCTCAACATTCCAGGAATGAACTGTCCTTGAAAAAGCAATGAAATGTATTACTTGGCTTTGGATTTCACCAGGGCAAGTGGCCAAGGCGGAGCTCTGCATCATCAAGGGGAGAAGCTGGAGAACTCAGGAGGGCAGCGTTAGAGATGCAGCTTAGAGGAAAGTCTGAAACAACTGGGGTTTTTAGTGTGGCGGCAAAGCAGTCCTCAGCTCTAACAAGTGTTCTTGTACTAAAGATTAACACCAGCTATTCCTCATAATTTTTATGTGGAACATCCGGAGAACCTACCATGAAATGCATAAATTGGAAAAAACAGTAGAGAATCCTGTTTTAAAGTGCACAAGGTGGTCAGAAAATGGGAACATGACAGAGTCCTCACAAAACACATTCATCAACTGATTGAAAACAGCTAGCAATAGTTGTGTCAGGCTGTATAAAGTCCTTGTTAAAATAAAATCACCAATCACCTGTACGTTCTAAAACCTAGATATGCATAAACATTAGAACATTGTCCAGAAATGTGGCCATGATGATGCTTAAAAAGAAGCTGATTACAGTAGGCAACTGCTGTTTATGGTAAGGGTGCTTCTCCAAGGGTATCCCTGCACCTTCTGGTTCTCCACTTCCCTTGTATTCATATGATTCAAGCAAGAGGGTCCACTTTCTGTATACATTCCATTGGCTCACAGACTGGGCCCATGTTCCCCTTCTCTAGGATTTCTGGAATTGGAAAGGGGAGATGCATGCCAGAAATACTAACTTGAGAAATTTTGGAAACTGCCACTTGCTATTTTCTGCATGTGTGAACCTGAGAATTGTGACAGGGTTCTGGCAGATGACACTTAACTTACAATAGAAATTAGACAAGATCTAGGGAAAGAAACAGCAATGATCTAACAAGGATCCTACTATTAACCAAGTCTCAGATTCTGATTTCTCTTACCACTCAGGCTTATTTCTGCTTCATGTAGTCACGAGAATATTTGCAATACACTGTATGTGTCTATGTGTATTGTCATTTGTTTTTGTTTTTTGTTTTCCTTATGTAATGTTTTTGAAGCAACTTAAGGGTCCTGAGTAATATTACAGTAACAGTAATGACGAAACTCACATTGAGTATAAATGGAGCCACTCACAATGGTATAAGGGCTTGCTCTAGTGGCTCCACTTAATCCTCACAACATGAGTCAAGTACTTGGTGTAGAGATGGACAGATCCTGCTTGAATTGTCTGCAGACAATGTCAGAGTGCCTGGGTTTGCAAACCGCAGCCTAGCTCCTGGTTCCTGCTCTCTGCTAGCGCACACCCTGGGAAGCAGCAGGTAATGACTCTGGTGGTTGGGGACCTGCCACCCTCAAGGTGAGCCTGAATTGAGTTTCTGATGCTGAGCTTTGGCCTGGTCCAGTCCAATGGCTGTGAGCATTTTGGCAGTACACCAGCAGACAGGATCACTCTGTATCTCTCTCACTCCCTTTCAAATAAATGAAAAAATGAATTCTTGCAACATAGCTTCAAAGTGAGCATATTATTCATGTTTTACAGATGAAAAAGTAGACTAAAAGAGGTTGTCTAATGTGTTCAATATCACACACCTAGCACAGGCTAGAATTAAAAACAATGTCGACCCTGGCATTGATTCTGTGGGTCAGAAGATAAAGCTAGCAGCATGTAACACAAACATTTATTCAATTATCTCAGAATGAAAGCACTTTGTTTCTAGGTTTGAAATTTGAAAGAGAATAAAGTAAGAAAGGTTTAAGTATAGTGTATTTTATTAATATTTACATTATGATTTATTAATTTCTGTCCCTGTATTTCTACAAACATTATCATATTCTTTGTAACATGTAGATATCATATTAGTATAGAGAGAATTTAATCCAGTTAAAATATCACTATGAGACATGTTGACATAACTCGAAAAGAATAAAATCACTGATTTCACCTAAGTAAAATGTGATTATTCTTAAGTAGGACTTCATATTGTTATTGGTGTTTGCTTTTTTATGAAACCTTCCACAGTTTGCTCTCGTACTTTACAATTCTTTCACTTACGTCGCTGACTCCTCCAACTTCCAACTTTCCCCAGAGCATTTGCACTGGCCATCATTTCTGTCCGCCACCCTCTCCTCCTAAGTACCCATACTGATCATTTCTACATCTTCCCGTTGTTTTTATTATTATTATTATTTATTATTATTATTTATTATTAATAACATTGTATTATGTGATACAGTTTTATAGGTACTGGGATTCCCTACGCCCCTCCCATAACCCTCCTGCCATGGTGGATTCCTCCACCTTGTTGCATAACCACAGTTCAAGTTCAGTTGAGATTCCTTCATTGCAAGCATATTCCAAACATCTTATTGTCCAGACAAGTTCAATGGCTTCTTGCTTCCCGTTGTTTTTGATTAAAGGCTGATTTCTAATCTTTTGAAGGTAACAATGGCTCATGAAAATAGTACCTCCAATTTCATTACTCAGTGATTCCAGTGGTGACTTGCTGAAAGTGGAGATGTTAGGATGGAGATTTACAGGTAGGCTGAAAGAATACAAATTCATTTTGGATTTCCAAAAGTTAAATTTCTGAGGCCTTCTCATCATCTAACTCCGATTCAAACAAACTCTGCAATCTACCTAGAGAAACTCAGTTTTATTTCAAATAGTAGTATTCCAGGTGGAGCTATGGCTAACAGGCTCCCAGGGAACTGCCTGCACTCGGGTGTGGGCCACACGTCGTGGCCTTCGATCCTTCTGCATTACTCAAGGTGGGGGGAGCATAGCTCATCTCCCAATCATTTTTGGCTTCGAGGCTGCATGGCTGACCGTGCCCTTTGAGAAATGAGCTCCTTAATTTCTATTTCTTTTCACTGTAAAAATCCTATCTTGTGTACTTAATTGAGGAAGCCTTCCTAATTTCCTAAGAAAGCAACACTTGCTCAGATGTATGCTTTCTCTGACTTCCAGGAGAAATGCTTCTGTAAGTTTGGTGGAAGACTGTAACGACACACTCTTTGGATGGAGAAAAGTTCTGTCGTGGCTTCTAGGCTTTTTCCTAAAAGCAACTTCTTCCTTTCAATCGTTGCCCTAAGCAAACCTGGTGCTTGGGAAGCTTCCCTGCTGAGTTGAGTATTGACCCAATGCCCAATGCTGGAGAAATTGAGAGGTCATCTTGTTTCCTGGTATTTTATTCCAAAAGGAAAGGGCTTCTAAATAGGCATCACATATCTAGCTAGAGACTTCTGGAACCTGAATTTACATACTAATTCATACTACCATCACTCAGACACATAGATAATACCAGTTGCTTATTAATAATACTATTCTTTGTCAAGGATTCTCTGATAACTAGCTCAAGGCAATACAGCTAGTCAGTGACAGACCTGAAACTGCAACTTTCTCTTCTTGAAAATAATCTCACTGCGTCATGCTACTGTTTACCCTTCTGTTTGTCTTCCCATGTGTCACAAAACAGACATCTGAACTGTCTAGCTTGCAGCCAACACAGGGCATGAAAATTGTTTTAAGAACATAAGTCAGAAAACTAATGAATTGCAAATGAGAAAACTGATTTCTGCATAGGAGAAAAGACTTAACTACAGTTACTTGGCAAGCTAGAGCCTGAGATAGTATGTCCTAACCTCTCCACGACTATTTTGTTTTTTTACTGTTGCCAAGCAACACTCCAAATTAGTTGGAGGCATTGGATAGGACCTCCAGACAGTTCACTCACCTCGTGTGCAGAAAGCCAGTCACCAACATCAACATCGGGGTGGCAGAAGAAATTAGGTATTTATTGCAAAACACAGAGCAAGGAGCTGGGCAGTTATTGCTTAATCTCTAGGTTCCCCAAAGAGTTAGGGGTGAATGTTCTTACAGATTAAAATTGGGCTGACAGGGACTTGCTCAGCTTGTCTCCAACTTCCCAATTGGTAAGTTCTTGTGAATTTCTCTGATTGGCCAGTGACACCATGCTCTTTAGAGAAGTTATGATAGCATGGTGGGCTCTGGTTGGTTTGGGAGTTATATGAAACTGACAGATACTAGTCACTCCAAGACAACACTGGATATCAATGTTCTTAAGGCCAACCAGATCACTGCATTAAGTCAATGAATTCTTTTTGATAGAAAACAGGCAATGAAATCTTGGACCAAGGGAAACAGACAAGAAGCTAGGCCCTGCATTTATTTCATAAGGGTTTATTTCACTGCATAGGTATTATAGCTGGTAGGATTGGGGACAGCACATATATGGAGTGTTGACTACGTCTTGACAATCTCCGACTCTAACTTCACGTGCTGCAGGAAGCCCAGTGCAACAAATGTTGACTCCATAAGAATTATACATTCACTTATAATCTGCTAACTGCCTTGGGCAGCTTTTAGGGTTTGAAGAGTAGGATGTGTGGAGACCCAGTTTGGCAAATATCTTTGAACACTATTGAGTAAGTGACTTTGAAGTGAGCAAGTGTTTATTTGTTCTTGAAATGATCTTAATTGCACTTGTCAAGAGATTTCTGCCTGAACAAATCTAACAAGAAAAGTAGAGGGTGAGTGGACACATAGAGCTCAAAAAAAAATCAATAATTATGTTTCTCTGGGGCTCCTTCCTTTGGGCTCTCAGGGGGCTGAAGTGCTGTGTACAGCATTGTGATCTGAGAGCAGCCCTACTCGAAAAGGTGATTCTTTAACCACCAATACATTTTCTTTCTTCCACCCCTTAATGTTAGCATCCCCCAGCTCAATCTCATTTGCACAAAACACTGCAATAAGTGCTGCACACTGCATTTTGGACACTGCAAGCACTTTGAAGGTTGTTTAATGTAAATTCCAATTCCGTACCGCTTAGTTCCTACATTATCTGTGACAGATTCTTCTGCCTCAACTGCTGAGCTGACACTGGACTCACGCCTATTCCCATGAGGCTGTCTTTGGCGTGTAGCTGAGGTCTGTACTCCAAGGAGTCAGTACCTGCCCTCACACAAGGGATTCCTGACTGTCAATGTAGCTGTACCCATTGTCTTACCTTTCAGAACTCAGTTTCTGTATTCATGAAATGGGAATATTACCTTAATCGGGGACAGGGGGGTGGTTCAGCTATAGAATGCTTGAATCATGCCTGACACAGCACATGGTATTCAGTACATGTGCAGTCAATGCTGATCTCTTTTAATCTGTTATTTCCAGCATAGCCTGGCCACATCTTAAAACTACAACACATTTTGAATTCTTACAACACGTCTTTGGAGATTACCTGTTAGCATAGCAGGCTTATTTTAACTTCTTCCTAAGTGCCCAATGTGTTTAATGGATATTTCCACTCGAATATCCCAGTGGACATTCAATGACATGTTAGCAATTAGATTTTGTATGTGTCAGCACATCTACTGTTTTTCAGTTTTCAAACCCCATCCACAGTGTTTATTACCATTACTTAGCTCATAGCTCAAGCTGTAGACATGCTGATTGAACAAATGGCCAATATACTCAATAGTAGAATTAGCATTAATCTGGGCACCAGCTCCAAAACAGGGCTTGTATTAATCACCAAGACATCAGTCTGGTGAGATACAGAATTCACAACTTCAGAAGCAGAAAACATCACCACTGTTTAAAAAATTCTTCCAAGTGTCCAATTGTACAATAGATCACAGTGATTTTTGTTCATTAAACCCTGTTGCATAGCCCTCTTTCCTCAAGCAGTGAAATACTAGATTTCCTCACTTCTTGCAGCTCGATGAGACCATGTACTCTACCTTTCATGAGATATGAACAGAAGTGATCTATATTTATTCCAGATGGATCCAAACTAAACCATCCCTCCCAAATTCTTCATCTTTTTCAATCTCAGTGAATTATTGAGTCAAATGTAGCGACAATACAGCCTGTCAGTTTTGATTTTTTTCTAATCACTCCTTTGAAAATGAAGTTTCAGAGTACAGTAAGCATTTCATCTTGAAATAGTCACAGGGAAAGTAAATTCATTTACCGGGCTCCTGTATAAAACACATTGCCTTCCTTTTACCCAGAGCACCATGTCACAGTTCACCTGATACTAATAAGGAAATTGAGGCTGACTGTGCTTAGGTGACTAAGCCAAAGTAACAGGTGGTAAGTGGCTGAGACAAAGTTTCCATCTGTAAGTGTCTGATATCAGATCCTGTGAGAGGGGTCATGAATTCCGTACTTATTCACAACTTTCAACCATCTTTCTTTAATAAGAGTGCACTCATGCATCCAGGGAAAAAACATTTACTAATTCACTTATATTTTAAAACTATCTATAGCCTTCATTAGAATTAATTTAATACACAGACTACAGTTGCAGGGAGCATGTTGCCTGGCTCTGAAAATCACTAAATGTGAGGCTTAGGCATATCACAGGGTCCCTTTAAACTTTGATTTTTACCTCTTTCTATACAATGGGAGGACATCAATTGTATTGACACTGTAGAACTGGTATCAGAATTAAATGAAATCAGCACAAAATTTGTCCATCTGGTGACACCTGGAAAACAGCAAGAGTATAATGGACATCAACTTTGGTTTTAAAGTTGCCAATCCTGTTTTAGTGGGAAATAGAAAGCCTCAAGTGTAGCAATGGCTGGTAAAGGAGAAGAGATACAAGTCTGTCTTTTTATTTATTCATGATACCATTTCATTGGTTCTGGGATTTCCCTTCCCCCATCTCACGTGACCTCCTCCCACCGATTCCCCCCTTATTATTATAATAGTACAATCATTTATACATAGTCCTAAGGCCATAATTCTGCTCTTTAAGTATATCTTGACATAGTAGTATGGACCCTGGCAGCGAGTCCAGCATTCTATTGTCAAGCTATATTTAACAGTTTCACTGGGAGTCCATCTTTGATTTGGAAGTCGAGATGCATTGTATCTTCACATCTGGAAATGATAGTTCCTGTTGACACTTACTGTACATCCCCTTGACAGAAAATCACACAACAGAATTAGCAACAGTAAGAAAAATAGGAAATTTATGACAACATGAAGCTAAATAACATGCTACTGAATGGCCAATGTTTTGCTGAAGAATTAAAAAAAAAAATTTTCTTGACGAACATGACCCAATGACCTATGAGTCAGTGATCAAATTGTTTTGAACAAATGAAAACAATAGCAAAAATATCAACCACCCCAAGATGTAGAAACAGTACTGAAAGTTCTACTAATGTTATTTTTCATGAAGGCTGCCTTACATCAGAGAGAACATATGATATGTGTCCTTTGTGGACTGACTTATTTCACTGAGCATAATGGTCTCTAGTTGGGACCATTTGGTTGCATATGATTGAATTTTATTGTTTTTAGTGCCTGAGTAGTATTCCATGGCCTAGATGCAACACAGTTTCTTTGACAGACAGCTGGGTTGTTTCCATGTCTTTGCTGTTGTAGATTGTGCTGCTGTAACATAGGTCTGTCTCATTATAACTGTATACACTAAGTTAACTCCATAAACCAGATTAGTGTCCTGTCACTGGATGAATATATGTCATAAGACAGAGAAATGAGACATTTCACAAAGGAACAAAGGTCAGATACCACATGTTTGCCTTAATTTAAGTTGAAATGTTGTCAATTTGTAAAAGGGTACCTGTGAAATGTAGTATTATATTGTTAATTAATCCCATAATCTTGGAAATGGTTGTTGATGTTATGTTATGGCATTTAATTGGTCGGAACGATAATATGCCATCTGTGTCTCCAGACCAGAGTTGGTCTCCTCAAGAAATTGTTGAATTCAGCTGGGCAATAAGATACTGGACACTATGCAAGGCACATGCTTGCACTGAAAGAAACAAGACTAGATTTGAACTGTAATACTGCAATAAGGTGGAGCAATCCACCATGGAGGGAGGGCAAGGGAAGGGAAGGGGGAACATCAGAGCCTATGAAACGTTGTTATAAAAATTAAATGCAATAAAAAAAAGCAATGATAAAAATCAGGGAGTGAAATCAGAAAGAGCAGATTTGCAAGAATGTTGGCAATTTTATTTCAGTATAAGTTGCTGTTACTTTAGAAAAATGCTAAAACACAAGCAATAAAATACAGTAGTTCTCTGGTAGAGTCAGATGGACATTTGTATTTCAGCTGTGCCATTTTCATTCTGTGATTTGTGGCAAGTTACTGAAGCTCTCAAAAATAAGCTTCTTTATCTGGAAAGTAAGGATGGTGATTGAATTTACCTCACAGGACTTTATACGAATAACATGAGTGAACCTAAGCTTGTGGTGTGGTTATTGAGGGAAAATAAAATCTAACAAGGCTGGTAATTCTTTTTCTTGTTTTAATAATGTATGCGATGTTCAAAACCTGCGAACCTCATCTCCGGGTAAAGGTGGTTATTACAGAGATGGGTTCAAGCCTTGGGACCCAATCTCAAGTCCCAAAGTAGACTGCATATCCCTGTGACACTTCCTCTCCATCTTCCATTCATCCACTCACACTGAATGAATGCCTTCTACCTGCTCTAACCCTTTAAAACTGTTCATTAATTAGCATCCCATATTGTCACCTGTATTCTGATTCAAGCATCAATAATGATTTAGAAAAATAAGATTAAAAATCTAACAAAATTTCTGAGAAAAGCTCTTAATCTTGACAGGAAAAAACATTAGGAGCCAAAAAAATGTTGACTGCATAGCATCCTTTGGGAAGCTAGGTCCAATAATCACATACGTGTATATGTATGGATGTATGTGAATGCATGTCCATGTGTGTCTGAATACCCAGGAATTCTGCAATTGAATTGTATATGGAATAGTCTCTTGAAGAATGTCTGATACTGACATCAGCAGCATGCTACAACTAATTAGTGCAAATAAGGAATCTTAGATTAAGTGCTAATATGGCTCCGAGGGAAGCAAACTGACACTTTCCATATACCTGGGAGAGGAATGTTCTAAGATGCTTCTTAAGAGAGGTAATTTCAGAGCTGGGCTAGATCAATGGGATAGATATTTCAATGTGGGAAGGGTGATTTCTATAATGAGGAGTTTAATGTGTGTATATTGTATGTATATATATGTATATTTATACATATGTATATGTACTTAAATGTATATATATGTATTTCTGCATGAACTCTTCATTTCAAATTCCATTTCCTTGAACATTTTTAACACCCTTTACTCCTATACACACTCATATATTTAGCAAAATACATTATGTATATTTATTAACACTCAATATACAAATATTGAGTAATACATGCATATATGTATAACATATATTATACTCTATGTATGTGTGTATATGTATGCAGGGAGCTAGATGAGAAGTGGGGCTGCCAGGATTAGAACTGGCTCCCATATGGGATCCTAGCACATGCAAGGTGAGGACTTCAGCCGCTAGGCCACCATGCTGGGCCCACTTCACATGTTCATAATATACATTTCCATGAAGTTTTAAAGACTTCTTGTGTGGGAGAACAGGATTAGGTGAGAATGGGAAAGTGTTGGAAATGGATGTTCGCTGTGCTTGGATTTTTGTGCATAAGTGTCTGTGTGCTGTGTTTTTTGTGTAGAATAAAGTTGGAAAGAGAAATTAGAGGCTGAATACAACGGATTATTTGTGCCTGACAAGTTTGTGATTTATTTCTGTAGACTAGAGAAGTTAAATTTTCAAGATTGATGCTGAGAACAGCTAGAAAAATAAGGCTATAAATCTGGGAGCTGAGTTGAGAAGACAGACAAGAGACTGGAAAAATTAGGATGCTAACTAAAATGAAAGTTGGCATGTATTACAGAAAATATTAATACTGTCAATCTGAAAGCTGTAGCTGCTAGCAAGGCTTATATTTTGAGCATCCACTCATTCAACTGCTCCTTAGCACGTTAATAAGTCAAATTAAAAAATTAGGAACATGCAGTTTTCATCCCAAAGAACTGATGTTTTAGGAACACAGCAGAAAATAGTGTGAGATCATGTTACTAAGGCATTAATGTATTCCAAATATTTTCAGGGATGTTGAAATTCAGATGACAGTTAGTGTAATCTTTCTCCTCACAGCAAATGTTTCATTTTCTTAGTGAAAACTGAATCTAGATAATGGACAAAAGTAGAAAGCATTTTCATTGAACTCTTAATTGCCATTTAGACAGATTGTCTTGGAGTTAAGTAAGGTAACTGAAGTAAACAACCTCCATGTGTGCATTAAGCACCAGATAACCATTAGTTTTCATTAATTATGTTGAAATTGCCATCTCTAATCCGGGTGCTTCATTTGTTGTATGTATACTCACTGGGGATTATTTTCTCTAAATATGTGCAGATGGTCTCTACACAGCTACACTCGAGATTTTTCAGCTTCACTATAGTACTTGAGCAATAGACATTCGGTAGAAAAAGACATTTTAATTCTACTCTCCCCCAAGGAAGCGATTCGCATTGCTACAGACACTTGGCACTCTGCAGGGTAAGGTGTTGCTGACCTCGATGGCTTTGGGGTGAGATAGATCCAGGGCATTTTAGCTCACACCGTTTTCACCTGCGGTAAAGCTTACTGAAACAGGATCTCATCAAGACTGGAGGAGCAACCACAAGTAAAAAATTAGCTTCCCTAGAAGACTCTATGACTTCAGTTGCACTTCCACACAATATATATACTTTTTTATAATTTGAAGTGACATTTATTTTGCTAAAATTACTGATATACCCACGTAAGCATTTCACTGTGTATTTGATGTGGACATTGAATGCCTCTTCTGTGTCAACATGGTGCTTAATCATCTCTCGATGACTAGATTATGAATAATTTACCATTTTTCCCTATTTACTTTGGGAATATCTGGAAATTTTCTTTTCATAGCAACAGATTATGTTTGTGAGTGAAAAGCAAAATGAATTTACTTTGGTCTTGGATCAATACACACTCAACACACAAATACTCTATTGTCTTTCATTGTGAGTATGCCATTTATATTTACTGCCAAATTGAAAATATTTAATCAGATGCTCACTTTGGCAGCACATATACTAAAGTTGGAACGATACATAGAAAATATTTAATTATGACTAGCTCTGGGACAGCAGGTTAAACTGTCATCTGAAATAGATTTTGATATGGTGCCAATTCAACTGCGGCTTGTTCCAATTTTGGGTCCAACTCCTTGCTAACGTGCTTGAGAATGCCGCAGAAGATGACCCAAGAACCTGGCCCCTGCCAGCCATGTGGGAGAACAGCATAAAGCTCCTTGTTCTTAACTCGTGCCTGGCTTACAGCTGTTGCAGCCAATTGGGTTGTAAACCAGCAGATGGAAGATTTCTCTGTTCCTTTCCTTCCCCCTCTATATAACTCTGTTTTTCAGATAAATACATAAAATACATTTTTAAGAGTCATGACAAGCTGAATTACTCTAGTGACTGATGCCATTTTCTTTGTCTGGAAGTGAAAACCAAGACATTTACCTTTAAAACAAAAATTGATATTGTTAAAAATGTATTTTTAATTACTCTGGAGTGCACTTCATAGTTCTGTTTAATTTCTGATATGTCTAGATCTTGGAAATGGCCATTCTTGTTCTTAGAACATGTAAAACAATCTGATCATAATGAAAATTACTTCTATCAATATCATTTTTGCAATATTCAGAATTATACATATCTGTTACTCCTGCTGTCATTTAGGGGAAATAGGAAAAAACAAACTTGCAATTTTCTTTTTTCAAAAAAGAAAATATTTATTCAGTTGAAAGGGTTATATGGGGATAAAAAGGAGCAGAGATCTCTCTGTAGGCTATTCCCCAAATGGCCAAAGTTACGAGCCAGGAACTTCTTCTGGGTCTCCCACATAGGTACAGGGGCTCAAGGACTTGCCAATCCTTTGCTGCTCTCCCAGGCCATTGTCTTGGAGCTGGATTCGAGTGAAACAGCCAAGATTCCACCTGGTACCCACACGAGATGCCAGGCATGCAGGCAACAATTTAACTTGCTCCATCACAACACCAGACCCTAGAATTTTCTATTTAAAGTTCAGTATTTTATACGTTTTTCTGTATATGTCAATGAATGTTTTAAAACTTTTGATGAACTTAACAATTCTTTTGCATCCACAGTGCTTCTCAGCTTGCTTCCTATAGAGCTGATGATATACCAGAACCAGCTCACCAATATTGCAGGTAAATTGCTATATTAATGTTGGGCCAGGAGGAAATACATTTACCACAGAGATGGATAAACACTGTATGTCTGAAAGTGAATTATTAGACATTAAGCTGCAATCCACTAAAAGTCACTCAATAATTAAATGGAAAATGACTGACATAACCAATTCCTTCCTGTTGAAAACTGCATCCAATTAAAACTAAAATATTAGTAGTAAGTTTTGAAAAATGCTACAGATTTCTGGGTCTTTAAGAAAGTCTATATTATTTTTAGGAAAAAGTGTGAGCTATCAACTTTATATGGATGATGAAAAATATATTCTATCCCATTAATTAATATTAACCATCCATCTTAATAATTACCAGTATTTTAAAGGTGATTCTATGAATCTCATGTTTGCTTACCTAGTATTTTTACACCAGTTAGTTCAGATGTGCTCAGATATAGATATCATAAAGGAAACATGATTGTTTCATGATGGATTTTAGAGAACTCAGTTTCCCTTGTGGGAGTCCCTGCACTCAACATGGGCCTAATAAACATGCAGGAATTGTACTGGTACTGCTACTTCAAATAGGATCATCAAATATTGAAGTGATCGTTGATTCAGCATTTGTTACTTGGAGGAAAGTGGTTGACCTTGAGTTTGGAAGATAATTGCACAGAAGGCTGTGAAAACTCTTCCTGAAGTAGAGTGCTACCCTCTCATAGGATTTCTGCTGATTTGCTTCTCACAAACGTTACAGCAGGTGTTTCATAAAGAATTAGAAAGGGAGAAGTCATCATTGGTATTCCTCCAGTATCTGGGCAGGTACATCTCACGTATCAGCCGTTTAGTAGCCTTTGCTGTAGCCGTGTGAAATATTGCTGCCAAAATTTTATACACGGGGCAGCTAAAACCCAACGAAATTAACACACATGAAGTAATTGAATAGTAAGTGCAAAAAGGAATGTTACAAGCATGAGGGAACTACACTGTTTGTGTGTGTGTGTGTGTGTGTGTGTGTGTGTGTGTGTGTGTGTGTTTAGCTTTCTCTAATGTGATTTAAGGTGGATTCTTAAGACTGGCTCTGTTAAGAAGCCCTTGGGACCCGGTGTGGTGGGCTGGCTGCATGTGCCAGGATCCCAGTTGGGCACTGGTTCTAATCCTGGCAGCCCTGCTTCTCATCCAGCTCCCTACTTGTGGAAAGCATTTGAGGATGGCCCAAAATCTTGGGATCCTGCACCTGCATGGGAGACCAGGAAGAGACTCCTGGCTCCTGGCTTTGGATTGGCTCATCTCCCGCCATTCTGGTCAATTAAGAAGTGAATCATTAGATGGAAGATCTTCATGTCTCTCTTCCTCTCAGCATATCTGACTTTGCAATAAAAATAAAAATTTTTTTAAAGATTTATTTATTTATTGGAAAGTCAGATATACAGAGAGGAGGAGAGACAGAGAGGAAGATCTTCCGTCCAATGATTCACTCCCCAAGTGAGCGCAACGGTCGATGCTATGTCGATCTGAAGCCAGGAGCCAGGAACCTCTTCCAGGTCTCCCATGTGGGTGCAGGGTCCCAAGGCTTTGGGCCATCCTCGACTGCTTTCCCAGGCCACAAGCAGGGAGCTGGATGGGAAGTGGAGCTGCCGGGATTAGAATCGGCTCCCATATGGGATCCCGGGGCGTTCAAGGCGAGGACTTTAGCCACTAGACCATGCTGCCGGGCCCAAAATATTTTTTTTTTTAAAGAAGCACTTGGTTGTTTCTGAGAATTCTATGGAAAGCAGTCATTCAGTGTAAACTATCTGGATGTGCTTTCCTTGGGTCTTTAACAGGGAGCTCAACTGAAATTGGAGCAGCTGGGATTTGAACCGATGCTTATAAGGATGTCAGCATTGCAGGCAGTGAATTTTACCCTGTACACAATGCTGGCACCAAAGTATCCTTATGTACTCAGACTCCACTTCATCATTACACTTGTGCACACACACACTCACACAGACACACACACAGCGTCCTTACTCAGGATGCAGGTGGGCCCTCAGGCTGACTGACAACTGTGACACAGATCTAGGTCAGGGGGTCAGGTCTGCATCTGCATCTGGATCTGGGAAGAAATTCTCAAACTCACAGGACAGTAAGTCACTGCTGATAACTCTGCCCTTCTATTGATGCTGTGCCCAGGGCTGCTTAAACATTTGGCATGTTCTAATGTGACAGTTTATCTGCAGAGCAGGCTCTTAGGACACAAGTTCAGTAGTGTCTGCATTAAAAGCAGAAAACCTGAAGCCCACGTCCTTAGGGTACTACAGTTCTCCTTTAGGTCATAGGATTGGCCAGTGGTCAAAAGGGCAGTCAGGGTGCTGAGCTCCTAGTTTGAGCATCATTACAGTATTAAGGGCTGAAGGGAAATGTGTCTCAGAGGCCACACAGGGAGTTTCAACTCTGGTGCTACCATCTTACTCTTGGGCTAACCTGGAGTAGTTTTTCAAGGTCTCTGTGTCCTTTTCACCAAAGTAGATGCAATTAGCCTTATGTTCAGTAAGGTTAATAGTATTATATACTGATAATCATGGAACATTTTCAACAAAACACATTTTTAATCTGTGTGGCACAGCCCTCTGTTATGATTAATATGGGCACCTGGTGTTTGGGCAGGGAGATCTCTATCTGCATATAATTTTTAGACACTGACCAACTGAGAGGATGAGAGAAAAAGAAAGGTAGGAAAGTCAACACTCACTTACCTTTCTATTTCTGTATCTGCTTGCTGCTGAATGGAGATGATACGGCTCAGCTTACAGGGTGGTTATGAAGATCCAACGATATCACTTCTGTGTGCGTGCTCTACAACTATAACATACAGAGATGCCAGGCATTGCTGCTTCTTCCCTTCTGTCTCATTCAGCAGAGTAAAGGCATGAAGAATCCTAAAGCCTAAGCATTGTTTTCAGTTGTTCTTCCTTGAAATTCTGAAAGTAGTTTCAGCCTGAGTGAGTACTGAAGCATTTCAATTTCCCTTCAACATCAGAGTTGCCAAAACCCTGTGATTTAGGCTCTCAGGAAATATCCCTGCCGCTGTTTGCCCACTCTCAGTTTTAATCAAGCACTTAGTACTTAGCTGGAAGTGAGGAAATGACATCCTCAATCATAGTTAAGCTTTTTGGAGAGACAGGCAAATTCGCCTAGCCAACACACACTCTTGCTTGAAGATCCAAATACATTGGCATGGCCTCCAGAACCTTCAGTGTAAAGCCTGTTGCATCTTCGCTTTCCCTCAAGTTTCCAGTCCCTGAGTATCAAGAGCACTCGAATGCCTTGCTTCTCAGTTAATACATCCCTCAATCTTGTGTCTCTGTATTCTTATCCATGTGTCCCCATCTGGGATGCCTCTGACACCACCTGCCTCCCACTACACATGAAGACTTCTCTGTACTGAAATACTATTCATTTTTCTATTGCATTTCATTTTATGACATCTGAGGTTCCCCAACCCCTTCCCGTGCCCTCCCCTCATGGTGGATTACTCCACCTTGTTGCAGTATTACAGTTCAAATCCAGTCAAGCTTGTTTCATTACCAGCATGTACCATGCATAGAGTCCAGCATCTTATTTGCCAGATAAATTCAACCATTTCTTGGGGAGACCATCTCTGATCTAAAAGCAGAGCTGGCAGAATATCGTCCTCACCAATTAGAAACCATAACATACATCAATAACAGTTTATAGCATTATGGAGTTCATTGACATGGTATTGAGTGACTGATATGTTAGAAAATGCAAGTTCTTAACCACATCCTGTGACTACTTCATTGACAACTGAACTTGAACTGTGGTTATACAGCAAGGTGGAGGAATCCACTATCGGGGGAGGGGTATGTGAGGGGTGGGGGGAATCCCCAGTGCCTATAAAACTGTATCACATAATACAATGTTAATAACAATAAAAAAAAAACTGGCTTCTATACACCTTAAAATGGCTATAGGGAACTATTCAGCTGTCTCATGTCTATTTTCATTTTGGCATTCAGCCAGTTATTGTATTGAAGCATAATTTTGCTGAACTTGGCAGATTTTGGGATAGTTCAAACTGGCTTACCACTTTAACAAGGCATATGTCTACAGTTGAGACACAGAACAGTTTTAGGAGGGGTGTGCAGAGAAACCTTCAATTCCCCAGTGAGGAGTAACTTATTTTTATGTCCTACCTAGTAAGGTATATGTGAGTCCCTGCCCACTGTTTCCTGTCTGGTTCTAAGCTTTCCTTGTTGTTCTCTATCTATTCTGATTTTGTTGATGTTGTTTGTTTGTTTTGTTTTGTTTTTAGGGGGTGGGGCTCAGGGGCGACCCTAATGGTCATTGCAGGAGAGGGTGGGGATCCAAAGTTGGAACTAAGCAATTTACCTACATTCTGCACTTTGGAGTCTTCCTTCCTTTTTGTACTTCCCAACACTTTACACCATGTATCTCTTGCTACAACCCGGAAGATGTTGAGAACACTACGAATTAGACCATTTGAATCTTGGTACCTGGTACATAAGCTCTCCTCTTTGGCAGTTTGTTTATAACATATGCCTAATTGATGCACTTTGCATGCCACAGTGATAGCTATTATTTTTGACATAAAGCAACTAAAGTCCGAATACAAATTTGGATTTCAGACAAATAAACTAAAAAATGTTCAGCCTAGTCAACCATCCATGATGTAAAATAAGAATATATAATTACACTAATTTGAGTGTCATAATTGAGATTACATGTATCTAAGTTGTGATAAGAGCTTATTAAGTACTATTTGCTTATAAATAAAACTTGTGTATTACATGTAAATGTACATATACGTATTTTAAACTACAAATGGTGCATACTACATATCCCATATTATACATCTTATTCATGTGATGTATATTATATGTATGATACATATGCATAATTATACATTTTCCCTTTCATTTTCATTTAGTCTTTGAGATGCTTCAGTATAAAGTACTTACAAGCTACAAGAAGTTTGCTAAGCTTGCAGTTTGGAGATTATAAATCAGAAACAGGTGGTCCCACAGTGCAGGAGATAAGGAAGTTGGTCATAGTGGTTGTGGAGGAACAATCAAGTGGTGAGACAGAAAGGCAAGAATGGGTGGGCTACACTCAATTGTAACATAATGAATCCTCCCACACAAGGACTATCCTGAAGGGCACAACCCCATGATCTGAACCCCTCACACCTGATCCATGTCTCAGACGCCAACAACACCAAGTCTTCACTTCTAATGCATCAGCACATGATGTTACGAATCAGAGTTCAAACATGAATGAACTGGGGAGACAAGTACTAATCAACATTTAACACCAACTAAGTGTTTGACAAATAGTGAGCACTTGGCAAATGTTGGTATTTGGACTACTATATTGAAATAAAAAGTTTTATTCCACAATACAAAGTGCTTCATAAATTTACTCAAATGATTAGAAATATTTTATGAAATAAGCAAAATTAATTGCCTTTTATGTGTTCTTCAGTCAACATTTTATAATTTTTCTTCTGCAGGTGTTAGCTGATGTAACGTGACGGATCTTGGCCATAAAATGTGACATTACCAAACCCTTTATTTTTCTCCAAAATCTGAATTAATACTTTGGTGTCATGTAAATTGTGTTGTAATCAAATAAAGAGGTACACAATGAAATGAACACGGCTAGCAGAAATAAAAGCTAATTTTAAGCAGTTATAGTAGGCAGTTAATTTGTGACTATTTTCGTGTTAGATGGCTTACACTTTTGTAGGCAAAGCAATAGCTGCAAATGTAAAACTAAAAAATAAAAATTATTTCTATGAAAACTTCAAAAGACTAGTGTAACAATGAAATGAAAAACAGGAAAATAGATTTTGTTCATTTTAAAGATGTAATTCTGTTTTTAAGATTTATTTTTTATTGGAAAGGAAGACTTACAGATAGGAGGAAAGACAGAGGAGGAAAGATATTCCGTGTGTTGGTTCACTTCCAAAGTGGGTGTAATTACAGCGATAAACTAATCTCAAGCCAAGAGCCAGGAGCCACTTCCAGGTCCCCTCGTGATGGCAGGATCCCAATGACTTGAACCATCCCCCACTGATTTCCCAGGCCATAAGCAGGGAACTTGATTGAAAGTGGAGCAGCCAGGACATGAACATTGAAGGTGAAGGATGAGGCTAATGAGCCACAGCACCAGCTCCTCAAAATGCAGTTCCAAAGCCTAAGATACGTTTCTCCCCAGCTTCCTCCCTCCAGACTTCTTCCTTCCTCCTTTATTCCATTTGATTTTTGCAACAATATGCTTTCAATTTATAATCAAAGTATTCAGTGAAATATAGTGTTCAACAAGTAAGAAGCACAAACACTACTGTTACACAGGAATACATTCAAGGGCATTCTCACCATCAAGTTACTTATCATTACAAATTACTGAATATGAATGTGAGGTAAATTTATTTAACACGAATAATTTTTAGAAGAAGATCATAGTTCTGCAGGAATAAAGGGAGGGATGTAAACAATAATCAAATGAAAAGGCCCTTTTCACTCACACGCGGTAAATCTAAAAATAATCACAGATCATTAAGGCTATTTTGTTATGTAATTGTATATGTTACTAGAAAAGCTTGTGGGGCTCTTTGCTCAGCTTAGCATAGAAATGAAAAGCTGAGCATTGGTTGCAGACAGAGATGCTTTACATGCAAAGTGATCAGCTGAATACAGAAACAAGATGGAAGAGGAAAGCACCCTCTGGGAGAGAACCCGGAGGTATAAAGCACCTCTTTAAAGCAGAGAGGGAGAGGGCCCAGCCAAAGTCCCCGCCTTGAACGCTCCCCGGGGTCCCATATGGGCGCTGGTTCTAATCCCGGCAGCTCCACTTCCCATCCAGCTCCCTGCTTGTGGCCTGGGAAAGCAGTCGAGGATGGCCCAGGACATTGGGATCCTGTGCCCGTGTGGGAGACCTGGAGGAAGTTCCTGGCTCCTGGCTTCGGATTGGCGCAGCACCAGCTGTTGTGGTCACTTGGGGAGTGAACCATTGGACGGAGATCTTCCTCACGTCTCTCCTCCTCTCTGTATATCTGACTTTTCAATAAAAATAAATAAATCATTTTCAAAAATGAAGAAGAGAGGGAGAGACACATAGCGTTTATTGAAAGGGTCTAGGGATTTTTAAGTGCTCCCTGACTATTCCTTGTCTGGGTGGGAACTTGCAGAGAAGACAGTCCCCATTGGTGGTCTCTCAACTAGTTAATAAATGACTGGACAGTTCTTGCACCACTCAGTTGAAGGTATTGCCAAGAATGTAACAGGCTTGGATAGTCTCAGTAGATAGCAATATATCATTCTTAACTATTGGTTTAACAAGACTATGAAACAGTAATTGACAAAACTATTTGCAGAGATTTCTATACCACAGGTATTCATTTTCTTCTCCCCCCCTTTTTTTTGTTAATTTTAGCTCCCATATATGAAGAAGAACATGCAGCGTTCACATCCTATGTAACTTTAAGGTGTTTTTTCCCCCCTTGGAAGACTTGTTTATTTAAAAGTCAAAGTTACAGAGTATGAGATAGAGGGATAGAGCAAAAGAGAGATCTTCCATTCGCTGATTCACTTTGCAAGGGGTCCCAGTGGTCAGTGGGCCTGGCTAAATCCAATAGTCAAGGGTTTCATCCAGCTCTTGCGTGTGGGTGCAGGGGCCCAAGCTCTTGAACCATCCTCCACTTATTTCCCAGGTGCATGAGCAGGAAGCAATCTCATATCACATGTTCTCTCTGATACAAGATAATCTTCATCCAAAACACAAGACAACCAAATATATGGGTAAACATGTTTATACATCTACATACATGTTTATACATATACATAAACATTATAATGTATAATGGAGACTAAATTCTGGTAAATGAAGATGCATTGCAATATGCATCTTTATTCCCAAATAAAAGAAGGACTCCCAATGATACTCTTAAATATATATATATATATAAAACAATAAAATGCTGGACTTTCTACCATTGTCTGTAACTACAGTGTTACGGAGCAGAACGACGGATTTGTGACTGTTGCTGAAAAACTGTACTATTATAATAATATGGAATAAAATAGCAGGGTGGTGAAATGAGTGGGTTAAAAGCGGAACCCTTGTGCCTATGGATCAATGGAACTGTATCATGAAAAACAAACAAACAAATAAACAAATAAAATCACCAGAAAAAAAAAATGAAGCGGGTAGGACTCAAACTGAGGCTCAAATGGAATGTCAGCCCCATGAATGATGACTTAACCACAAAGCTGCCCATGAGTATTTTGTTTTTTAATTAAGGACCATTCTGCAACACACATGAGCTGCTCATGTATTAATCTTGTATGTTGGCACTTAGAGATTCTGAACAACTTTCACAAGCATGGTGCCTTATTTCCTTCCTAGATCATCACATAGGCTCTGACTACTCGTGTACCATATTCTCTTCCAAGTTTTCATAATTCCACTGACTTCCTTCTGGCAGCTACCCAGAGATTAGGGAGGACCTGAGGGCAGAAGGCAGCATGTGAAGGAAGGAATGGAAATGAAGTGATGGCAGAATGATAAAGATGACATATTTCACATACTAAAAGCAAACTAGTATTGCTGGTGATAGACTGTGAAAAACTTTTTCCATTATTTATTATTTATTTAAAGATTAATTTGTTTCTTGTATTAAGAAAAGTTTACTTCCTTTTAAAATCTGTATATTTTACTGGATAGATCAGCAATGACTAGACAAGACAGAAATACATTGGTCAATCTTGAGGGGATCCCAAGAAGATGAGAGGCATGGACCTTAGCAAGAGGCGTTGTTGTGTGAAGGGGAATCAAGAGAGACTAGGAGATACAAAAGTACTTCAGAAAGTTTGCTGGACCTGGCATTGTAGCCTACAGTTAAATCCTTGCCTGGTAACAGCCAGGATACCACATGGGTGCAGGCTCATGTCCCAGCTACTGCACTGCCCATCCAGCTCCCTCCCTGTGGCCTGGGGAAGCAGTACTGAACAGCCCAAAGCCTTGGAACCCTGCACCGTGTGGGAGACCTGGAGGAAGCTCTTGGCTCTTGGGTTAGGATCATTTTGGCTTTGGCCATTGTGGCCCCTTAGGGAGTGAACAAGTGGGTGGAGGATCTTTTTCTCTTGTAAATCTGCCTTTCCAATAAAATAAATAAATCTTTTTTTAAAGTTTGTTGGAAATAGAATTAAAAGATATCCTGACTTTTTTCTGTAAAAAGTAATAAAACCCGATGCACTACTTTGTTATTGCACATGCTTTTCATGAATTTATTGAAGGTCCCCCTCATACATAAGGACACAAGACTTGTATTCTGTGATTACTAGTTAATAATTTACCGCAGAAATTATAAGTAAAACAAGAATTTTCTCAGTGGATTTTCACTGCCAGCCATTTGGGTAGCAGAACAGAGAATTGATTTCAGAGTTTGAGACTGGCTGAACGCAGTTCACCAGAGAACTGTTGAAGTAATCCAGGATCAAGCCGAGATGATGGCCTGGAGTTAGTGGCAATGAAGAAGCTGAGATACAGACTATTGGACACACATTTGGATTCACTACAAGTTGGTAATGCAGTGTCCCTGGGTGGTAAAAAAAAAAAAAAAATCAGTGTTACCTTCCAGATCCTTTTTTTTTTTTAGATGCTGGGGATGTTGGGATGAAGATGAAGTGTCTGAGGGACATGCATTTGGCAATGTTCTTCTGGAGTTACATGCATGGGTCTAGAATTAATGGAGGTCTCATTTTAGGAGATAGATTGGGCATAAGGAGTATTTTGATGCAATTAAAGTGACGTAGCTGACAGGGTCACTGAGAAAAGTAACAGAGTTTGCAGGGGACAGAAGCAATTTGTGTGAGTGTATTTGATGACAAGCTGTCAATGGAGCAGAAAGAATTGGGGATCTGTAACAACAGAGAAGTCCTATCATTGAATCAAGGCCACGTGTCAGAGATGAAATTTGTCATGCCAGATTAGCTTCATTTAGAGACAAACAAGTTGTTAGGAATAGAATGAGGAAAATACAAGCATAGGCATGGGAAGCAGATGATCTTGTACTAACGTTAAGGAGAGCTTTGAAGAATCAGTGTTCCAAGGCAATGGGCAGAATATGGTTAAAGTAAGTGGAAAAAGCACATTTTAATTTCAGAGTGACTCGGGTTGTGTAGCCAAGGACGGGAGAGATTTAAAGCCACTGAAGCACCTGCCCCTTGCACAATGCCTGATTAGAACATCTGCTTCAGCCATTGTGCAGCAATTGGCCAAGAGTCCACTGCTCAGACATGGCACCAACTTCCACAGCAGCCAGCATCTGTTTGCATTTACTCTCTACCGGACCCCAACTCCCTTTGGAAGCAGCCCTGGTAGAACATTTTAGAGGCATTGAAAAAAAAATAGAGCAGTTAAGTTGGGTTAATAGAGTTAGTTACCCTCATAAATAACAGGATGAGGATTAAAATGAGACCTTTGAGTGATGCTAACTTACTTTGAGGTTAAAGTTAACACAACTCTATAGGTGCAGAGGAGCTTCCTAAGCATTAAATTCTTATCTATACAATCAGGCAAGTTTATGCCATTATGATTTTCAACTCCATGCTAATTAACAGGAAAAAAGCAGAGTTTTCTGAACTTTTTTTTTTTTTTAATTAGCCCTAAGTTGAATTCTTGCCATTGCCAGCTGTGAGACTTGGGGAAAATTAAATGCAAAATATGCTATAAAAATTTCCTTATCTTGGGCCCCACACAGTAGCATAGCAGTGGTTAAGGTCCTTGCCTTGGATGCCCCGGAATGCCATATGGGCACCGGTTCTAATCCCAGCAACTCCACTTCCCATCCAGCTCCCTGCTTGTGGCCTGGGAAAGCAGTTGAGGATGGCCCCAGGACATTGGGATCCTGCACCCATATGAGAGACCTGGAAGGAAGTTCCTGGCTCTTTGCTTCGGATCGGCTCAGCACCGGCCGTTGCAGTCACTTGGGGAGTGAATCATCGGACAGAGATCTTCTTCTCTGTCTCTCCTCCTCTCTCTACATCTGCCTTTCCAATAATAAATAAACAAACAAACAAATAAATAAATCGTCCTTATCTGTAAAATATCATGTAGTACTGTACAAAAGACTAAAAAGACTATTCATCAAATCTCTAGAATAATATTTGAGAACAAATATATCACAAAGGATTCTTAATAAAAAAAAAAAGAAAGTGTTTTTGTATAAGAGGTTATAAACTTAGTGAAGAAGAGCAAGTCCAATCTTTAAACAAAAAGAATCACCATGTTTGTCCTGGATAGAGGAGAAAGCAGGCAATAAATTGCCACTCTGTTCTGCCAGAAACCATACCAAAAAGCAGAGCTGTAACATTTTGAAAAGAAAAACGAGGCTTAATGTGGTACAAGTTGGAAGAAAGCAGACATCACGCTGAGCTGGCAACGGAAGCTGGCAGAGCTCAGTAACACTAGCTTTCATTTATTATGTTTGCTGTATTCACTACTTCATTTTTATATTTACATTTCACTAAGTGAAATGTAAGTAAGTGATTCTTACTTTCAACGCACTTGATGCTTCTCTCAAAGTGGAAATTTCAGGGGCTGGCATGGTGATGAGGTACAGTCACCACCTGCCTGCAGTGACAGTCTCCCTCGCCTCAGCAGCCCCAGCAGCCCCACTTCTCAATCCAGCTCCCTACTCATGGCCTGGAAAAGCAGGGAGGATGCATGGTTCAAGTCCTGAATCCCTGTATGCAGGATATAATGACACCCTGGTTATTACAAAGAAATAGTGGGTGTTTGAGAACCACCTGCCTCAAACAGGAGAAAATTGATTACACTTAGATATATTTCTGTGTTCATTTTTCCAAGATATTTGCCTTCATAAGGAAACAGGCAAACTCAGTGTTTAAATTTTTCCCCATTTCATTTGAAATGCTGAAAGACAGAGATAAAGCAGCGTCTTCCATCTGCTGGTTCACTTCTCAGGCACTAGAAACAGCCAGCATTGGCTGCGGTGAAAGCCAGGAACTCAGAGCCACATTCTGGTCTCCCATGTGGGTAGTAGGCATCCAAGTACTGTAGGCTGTCACCTGCTGCCTTCTAAAATACACATTCACAGGAAGCAGAATCAGAAGTAGACTCTCTGGGACAAAAACCAGGCACTGTGATGTGGGATGCAAGCATCCGGGCAGTAAGATGTAACTGCTACCTCACACACCTGACCCAAAGGCATTACTCGAGAACTGGTTTCCCCTATATTGTTACAGCAGTATAGTCCTTCAAGAACAGTCATAAGTATATCATTCTGCTCTTTAAGTGTATCCTGACATTGTAGGTATGGACAATCTCAGAGAGAGAGCATCCTATTGTCAAGGTATAACAATTTCATTGGAAGTTCATCTTTGATTTGGAAGTAGAGATGTATACCGCATCGTAGCATTACATCTCAATATGACAGTTTCTATTATACAATTCCTGTAGATAACTATATATGTGCTGTTTGCCTATATATCTACAATCTTGTGTTTTGCATGAAGGTTGCCTTATATCAGAGAGAATATATGATATTTGTCCATTGGGGATGGGCTTATTTCACTGAGCATATGGTCTCTGGTTGGGACCATTTTGTTCATCTGATAGAATTTCATTATTTTAAATCTCTGAGTAATATTCCATGGAGTAGATGTGCCACAATTTCTTTATCCACTCCTCTTTCAATGGGCATCTGGAATTTGAAAATACTTCTTAGAAAAGCCACCAAAACCACAGATAATCAAAGCCAAAATAAACAAATATGGCCACAGCAAAGAAGCTTCTGTACAGCAGAGGAAATGATCAACAAAGTGAGAAAACAAACGCCAGAATGGGAGAAAATGTTTGCACACTACACAACTGAGAGGAACTACTATCCAGAATTTAAAAAGAGTTTCACTCAATGACAGAAAATCAAACAGCCCTGTGAAGGAATGAGAGAAGGAAATGAACAAATATTTTTCAAAAGAACAAATTCAAGTGGATAGTAGACATAATGGAAAAATGTTCAGGCTCCCTAGTTATCAGGAAAATACAAATGAAAACCACACTGAGGTTCCACCTGTCTCCAGTGAGACAGGTCTACATTCAGACCTCTGCAAACAACACCTGCTGGCATGGATGTGGGGAGAAAGTTACCTTCCTTCGCTGTTGGTGGGAGTATAGGCTAGTAAAACCACTGTGGAAGTCAGGATGGAGAGTGCTAGGAGAACTGAAAATTGATTTGCCTTATGATCCAGCTATCCCATTGCTGAAATCTACATATGAGAAAGTGTGACTCTTAATAATGCAGTTTAAAACTTACAGTGCACGATTTTTGGTTCCAAGATTTGGAAATAGTGGCTGACATTTGGTGTGTAAAGAGATAGAAGTGCTACTCTGCGATGACAGATGGTGTTTCCAAGATTTTTCTACAATTGTTTTTATAAAATATCCTGTTACAGTCATTAGTAAATTTGTTATGATTATTACATGCACATTCACAAAAAGACACCTTTCTGATGTTAATCAGGACAGACGTTTAGAATGGTAGTTAAGCTGCCAATTGGAATGACCACATTTCAGAGTGCCTGAGTTCAAGCGCCAGCTCTGCTACCATTTCCATCTTCCTTGGAGGAGAAAGTGATGGATCAAGTAGTTGGTCCTTGCACCTATGCGAGAAACCTGGACTGTATTCCCAGGTTCTGCCCTTGTCCTGATGCAGGCACACAGGGAAAACAGCAAGTGGATGCATATGCTCATATTCTCTCTCTCCCTCTTTAAAAGAAAATTGTCCTTTTTTTTTTTTTGCTTATTTATTTACTTATTTGAAAGGCAGAGAGACAGAACTCTTACTTGCTCATTCATTTCCTAGATGCTGAGATGGCTGGTCCTGGGGGAGCCAGAAACAAGAGTCCCAGTCCAGATCTCTTCCCAGAGGCAAGAGAGACCCAGCCGTTGGGGCGAACACCTGCTGCCTCCCAGTGTGCGTATCAGCAGGAAGCTGGATTTGGGAGCAGAGCCAAGCTTCATCCCCAGCACTCTGATAGCAGTGAGAATCAACTCAAGCAGAATCTGAGCTGCTGTGCCAAATGCCTATCCCCTAATGTGCCATTTGTATAACACCACTAAATCTGTTCTGCGTTGAAAATTTGTGGACAGAAAGAAGCTGGGAAATGTGGGTTGACAATGGGATATACTCAGATCAGATCACATTTCACATAACTTTTTCACAATTTATTTCATTTTGCCTAGTACTCATGTATGTCATTATATGCAAAATAAAACTATTAAGTGTTTTTTTAAAAATACAATAATATGTCTTATTTAATTCTAAATTTTCTTTTATTATACTTTCATTCATTCCCTGTGATTGCACCCTTCATGATTTTCTGTCAGTTTTTTTCCTGAAACCAAATGTAGTTAGATCATATTATCTACATCATTTTCTATATGTCACATTGCAATTGTATTAGCTGTTTTTCACTACAATAAAGTACCCGCAACAACTAACTGTAAAGAGCTGTGCGCCTTGGAGGTCCACAGCCAGAGGCAGGCCCTGTGGGGCAGAGTGCTGAAGCAGCGCAAGACATTGCATGGTGAGAGACATGGAGCACTCTTATACAGCCATTATGACTGAACTCCAGAGGATAGTCTAATCCAAACACCTGCCTGGATCCTACTTCCAAACACCTCAAAGGATTGACCGTCCATCCTCGTGGTGCCATTACCATGAAACTTTGGGAATCAAGACATTAACACAATGGCCTTTCAGGGATGTTTAGCCACAAAACTGGTATCCAAATCATAGTAGTATGTTTGAAAGCGGACTTTCGAAAGTGGAGGTGTTAGGAAACATTGGGCATCATGATTGATGCTGAATATGCCAATGCTGGATTCAAGTTCTGGCTTCCATAATTTTCCCTGTGCTGACTTGAGTAGTCATTAACTGCTCCAGTCTGGTCTGTGTTCACCCATGCTAGGAGGACAGCCTGTTGGTGCACTGAGGGTTATATCACACTTGCACTGCATTTAGCATGGCACCTGTCGTGTGGCAAACACTTAAGACATACTGGCCCTTCTCCTGGATTGGTGATTTGGAGATGGTCTTTGTGCCACAAGCCTCTTTTGTGAGATGACGTTATTTCAGTGGGCTGTTGGAAGAATTTACTGAAGTACTGCTTACAGACTCAACTACAGTGCTTAACATACGATAGATCTGTGAATGTTAGCGCTTTCCTTGTATGTTCATCTTAACTCTGCTATTGTTTATTTCTCATTTCTTAAAGTCATAGTTTTCAACATGCTATTTTAAGATTTTAGGGGCATTTACACTAATCATAGTGGAAAAACATGAAAATTAACAAATGTGCAAGCCATGCAACTGACGTTCGTAAGACAGCTATATTTCTAAAATCTTGAATGATTTTTTCTATGTGCATTTGCAGTGGTAAATTTCAAATACAAAAATTAGGTTTAAGGATTTCAGGTGTAAACTGCCTGTATTTTAAGTCACATGGGCATTTGGATGGCAATACAGATCATAACCTAAAGATGAAGTGGGAATAGTGCACATTCCCCACTCTGCTCTTCAGGGCATCCACATTATTCAAACACTTCACTGGAGCTCTGGGCAGCCTGTAAATTGCAAACGTGCTTGTTCTATGAAGAGTCTGAAAATTTGGGGAAGTAATAGAGCCATTCATATTGTGCTGTGACCTGGGTGGCAATTCACCTGTCTTGCACCCAGACCTGCGATTTAGTGGTGTAGAACCTGCCCGAACTATATCACTCCTGATAAATGACCACTGGACTCTGGAAATGGTCAATGGAAATGGACTTTGGAAAGAGCTGCAGGTTATTTCCTGTTGACTTTCCTTCTTCTTCTACCTTTAAATCTCACATATTCCTAACCATTTCAGGTGAACTTCTTCAAAAATGTAGACACTGGGCTAAGATATCAGTTTGAATCCTGATTTGGTGACAGATTAGATATATGACATTATTCAAGCTCTAGGCATCTTAATATCCTTATGCATAAAATACAAATCTCATGCATTTATTATCATAAATGTAAACTGAATAAATGAGATAATACACAAGGAGCACAAAGACAATCACTTTTCCAAATGCTAGCTTTTCCCTTCCGGTAGATTTCTCTTTAATTTTTAATATACCTTTCAATTAAACCAGAGGCAAGTGTTTCTTCCTCTATCCATAACATTCCCTAAATGCTATCTGTGTTATCATTGGTCTCTAATATGATAATCATTTCTGCCCTCTCTCCTCCTACTTTCAACAGTAGAGAGAAACTTATTAAAAATAGGAAGTACTTGACTATCCCGAGCCCAATGAATCTCTGGTGTATAGCTGACAATAAGCAATTGATAGAATGCAAATATGTATTTCAAATATTAGGAAATATTCATCAGGAAAATTCAATATTAAAGAAAAATATGTTGTCCAGAAACATCAGGCATCTCATTTATTTTATGTATTCATTAATAATCTGCTCAAATCTGTATCACTTTCAGAGAAGAATTAGTTTCCAAATCTGATAGGAGAAGTTGAGAAGAAATTCTGACAAGACACCTGAGAGACCTCATGTTATGAAGCTAGTTAATATCTGCGTCAGTGAGAACTACTTGCTAGAACAGAAGACTTAATTCAGAGCAGGTGAGAAAGGGAGTTGGTGCTCATATAAGCTACATTACCCAGTAGCACACTTAGCTTCAGCTGAGCCATTATTCTCAATCCAAGCGATGGTCATTCTCTTCTCTCCTTGGAATGGAACATCTTCCAGATTCTTCCAGATGGCTTCACCTGCTTAAGACTGTCAGCTCCACGATACACATTGTGGCAGAAGAGATGACTCACATTCCTGAGCAAGTTAATACAAGTTGTGGAACTGGGGTTTGACAACAGTGTATGGTCTGACTTAGATCACTTCTCTACCCTTGAACTTATCTCTGTGTTCAATTGGATGCACGGGTAGCACAGCCTAGACTCTAGTCAAGATTCCATGTAGGGAGACTAAGGCTGATACCTTCAGTGCCTGTGGATGTGAAAGTTAAATCATCCTTTAACTGACACATGTAGACCAGGAAAGGAATGGCTATTCTTGCTAATCAAAATAAGAATATTGTTCTCAAAAGACTGAATAACCATGTTATGGACAAGAAGATGAAAGTTTATCAAAGTGAGAGAATCAAGAACATTTTCTTTTTTTTTTTTGAAACGTATGGTTGCTTTATTACATGGATTTAATATTTTTCATACAAAACCAGTTTATCCCATATCTTAAGCCAGTGTAAAGTTAACCCATCTTACATTTAATACATAAAACACAGCTTTTAGTAATTTCATTTATCTACTGAAAACTGCAAACTCATGAGGAAATTCACATTTTTATTTTGTTCAATTTGTATTAGGTCTACTTTTTTTTTCCTTGTAATATTTTTTTGGGGGAGGTCTGAATGGTATAATTATCTTGCTCTTTGGGCCATACCTTCAGACCAGGGAAAGTCACCCCAAGAAGCAGATGAACTTATCTGGATAATAAGATGCTGGACTCTGAGTTTGGTATATGCATGCGGTGAAGGGGTATCAACTGATTTTGAACTGAGGTCCCACAACAGGGTGGAGGAATCCACCATGGGGGGAGGGGTGGGAGGGAATCCCAATACCTATGGAACTGTACCCCATACGACAATGTAACCACCAAGTTAAAAATAAATTAAAAAAAAAAGTTTTTTTTTCCTCCAGAATCAAGAACATTTTCAAGATGCGCTGCAATTATCCTTCCCTCGAGCCATTCTAGGATCATACATACATGTGAGGGCTCGTCAAAAATTTCATGGAAAATAGAATTAAACATGCATGTTTTTACAATGCATGGAAACTGAATATTATGAAAGACTGCAAGTATTCCCAAACTGTTTTGTGCAATAAATTCATCCTTTAGAAAGATTACTTTACTTTTATTTGAAAGGTAGAGTTACAAAGACAATGAAAGAAAAACAGACAGAGATATTGAGAGAGGTCTTTCATAAACTTGTTCAATCCTCAAATATCTGGAGTGATCAGAGCTGGGCCCTTCCACAGCCAGGAGCCTGGAGCTTCTTCTGAATCTCCTGCATAGTACAAGGGCCCAAGGACTTAGCCATCATCTACCAGGTTCCTAGGTTGTTAGCAGGGAACTGGATTAGAAGTGGAGCAGCTGGGACAAGAAGCCAGTGTCTTTGTGAGATGCTGGCACCACAAGAGGAGAAGTAACCTCATATGCTATGGCACAGGCCCCCAGTTCATACTTTTCATTTTTTATGAACTTTGGATAGCACCTTCATGTACACAGTCATGTGTTTATATTCCTGGATCCATTCATATTCATGAATTCTACCAACTGAAAATCAAAAATATAATTAGATCTATAATGGCTCCATGTTCAGAAAGTATTTTCTGACTTTATTTTCTTGTTGTTATTTACTAAACAGCACTGTATTAGCAACTGTTTCTGTAGCATTTACAATGTATTAGGTATGATGAATAAAGAATATATTATTTAAAGCATAGAGGAGGATGTGCATAGGTTACATGCAAGCAATTCATCATTCTATACAAGGACATTGAACATTCATTGAGTTTGGTATCTTTGGAGATTTCCCAGGACAACCCCCCTTGGATAGAAAGGGACAAATTCTACTTGTGTATCTGTGTGTGTGTGTGTGTGCATGTTTGCGTGTTTTGGGAGTATTCATAATGCTTACTGAAGAAAAATATCATGAGAAAAGTTGAACATGTCTGTCAAAACCTTTGCACCAATTTATTTGTTGTTGTTTTTGTTGTTCTGTGATTCCACGGACATTTAGATATAAAGCATGACAGAGTAGTTATCATGGGACTGCCACTGGGCTGTGACAATATCAAGACATCTTTTATCATATATTCCTTTGCATTAAGGCCTCCAATGTCAGTGGCAAAAAAATCTAAACAAATGGTATATGGGCCCAGAAAAATATCTGTAAACTGCTTCTAATCCATAGTCTAAAATCGACAAAGATAAGTAAATGAGGAAAGAATACTGATGACTCTTAAGACAATGTACTGCATCCTGGCTGCTCCATTCCTGATCCAATTCCCTGACAAGGGCCTGGAAAAAGCAGTACAACATGGCACAAGTGCTTGGGCCCCTGTCACCTGTGTTGGAAACCCAGATGAAGCTTGCAGCTCTTGTTTTTTGCCCAGTCCAGCCTTGTCCATTATGGCCATCTGGGGAGTGAAACAGTGGATGGAAGACTGGAAGTTCTCACGCTGGCTCTCTCCTGCTTCTCCTACAGCCCTTCCTTCTCTGTGTACATTATGGCCATCTGTTTTATTTCCTGAACTCATCACCTCTACTTCTCCTTTTAGTTTGTTAGCTACCACACTCTCCTTGTTTCCTATTACGCCAAATAATCTTTTTTTTTTTTCTGTTCAGTGGCTTTCGATTTTGTTTGCAGTATCTTTCTTAAAGTCTCTTCAAGTCTTTGTTCAAACATGATCACTTAGTGGTGTCTCACATTAAAATTGGAGCACGGCTCCACACTTGCACTACATTTATATGTTACTTAGTTTTTAGCCTTAAAATTGATACCATCTATCATCTGATAAAACTTATTTGCTTGGACCTGGCACGATAGTGTAGTGGTTAAAATTCTCACCTTAAGCACACTGGGATCCCATATTGGCTCTGGTTTGTATCCCAGCAGTTCTGTTTCCCATCCAGCTCCCTGCCTGTGACCTAGGAAAGCAGTCAAGGAACCTGGGACCTTGGGACCTTGCATCCATGTGGGAGACCCGGAAGAGCTCCTGGCTCCTGGCTTCAGATTGGCTCAGCTTCAGCCATTGTGGCTGCTTAGGGAGTGAATCATCAGACAGAAGATCTTTCTCTCTGTCTTTCCTCCTCTCTGTATATCTGCCTTTCCAATAAAAATAAATAAACCTTTTTAAAAAAATTTATTTGCTTACCCCAGTTGTATTCTATATTACCCTTCTGGAATGTCAAATCCATTATATTTTTGTTCTTTTATTCTCTGGATTATAATCAGCAGTCTACAGGTCTTCAAAAAATTTCCATAATTATTTCTTTAATGTGTGAAAGAATAAGCAAAATTCTAAAATATAAAACCCTTTCTTAGCAGTTACTGTTTATACTATCACATATATATGTATGTGTGTATATATATATATAATTTGGCATTATAAGGTCTAATTTCTTAAGTAATTCATTCTGAGAGCAATCTTTCAAAGTACAAAATTTTTTATTACATCTCTAAAAATCACATAACTAAAAAATTAAAAAGAGACAAATATGATATAAATGAATGGATATAATAATACACATTCATTTCTATGTAAAATTTTCCCTTGGATCATTTAATTCTTTCTCATCAGAAAATGTTGCTATACAAAAGAAATCAAGAGATCTGAAGGCACTCACAGAGGCCACAAAATGAATGCAGAGATATCAAATGCTGTGTTTCTTTTATGTCAATTATTTTCATTGTTTATATCCGCAGTCACTCATGGTATTTATTCAACGTGCTTTATCCTTCCCTCAGGTTGCATGATAGCATTGTTCAGGCACTCATACTCTCTTTGTTCCTGTTTCAAAACATTTTATTTATTTTACTCTTTCCAAAACAATCCAACATAAGGCATGCTGGTTTTTGTCACTTCTCATTTTTTATAAGTTTAAACAGGCCATAATTTTAATTCATCCACTAAAAGTACTTTCGGTTTTTCATTTTTTTATTGTTAAATGTTGAGACTACCTTTAAAATGGTTGAATATGGGGCCTAAAGAAGTTCTTTTCCCCCAAAATCAACATACAACTAGATAAATTTTACCAAAACAACTCTTTCAGAACCAGAAATTAAGCAAAGGGATATATGTTCAGAGGCATTTATTCAAGAAAAATGCTGCTAATGAAATCTGATAAAGCTGATTTTGTTTTCCTGTTTTCTCCTTTTGATTCTTCTAGCTCATTTTTAGATCACAAAATGTTCTTTTCTTGGCTTCTGTATTCAGAAAGTCTCTTGGTTACGTGTTTTTCTCTGATTTTTAACTGCCATTTCAATGCCATTCATAGCAAGGATTTAGTATTTAGGCAGAGTCAGACATAGGCAAAAGTATGCTCAAAACCACACAGCAATGTCAGCTAGTTATGCAAGTGTTTACTCTCCTTCATAATTTACCTATTTGATACTCTTGGGAGTCATTGAGGATGTCAGCAACATTCCACTTAGATTCCACAAGTAAGAGTAACAACCATCACTGATGAAATTCTTTCAAGGAGTCAATTCAAGCAGGAGGTTGCAAAGTCCAATAGAACTCACTGCACAGATGAGTCATCTGGACCAACTACTAAGGCTTTGGGCAGGAGCTATGCTGAGTCATGTCCCCAGTACCAAGCCCATGAACCTGACTTATAACTATGAACCCTGAAATACCCTACTAAATAATCCCAGCTTCTTTCAGGCTTAGTATAGGGCAAGACTCATCTGTTGAGGGACCTACAGACTAGAAGCCCATCAATGGATAACTACATTAATCCGTAAATCTTCTACCTGGTTTACTGTGAATATCGAGACATATCATCCTAGTGTTAATCCTATTGCCCAAAGTCCTAAAGGCAATGCAGTCCACCTAAAGATTAGACAAGATGTACACCCCTTGAACTATTGCTAATAACATTATACACCTTGGATCTCACTGTGGACCCAGCAGCATTTGTGCAATCTTGCTCGAACCTGGTATAACTACAGTTCCACAGCTTATCCTATCAGCCCAAGAATCCAAAGATCTTAACCTGCTGAAATCAGTGTGCAAAGATTAAGAGAGGTGTTTGTTTCTTTAAATGCACAGAAAACAACGTAAGGTTGTATAGCTATTTAAAGACCATGGAGACGTGCCAATACCACAGGACTGATAAAGTCCCAGCAACGGATCCCAGAGAAGCCACAGTGTGCAAATTGCCTGTCAGAGAAAATGCTGTTTTCATATTTCTTCTAAGTCTTCAATACATCAAATATATTTATGAAAAGCATTTGAATGCCCTTACTTACTAATTAAATCATTGACAAATTTTAAATTTGCTTCCATTAACTACATCTCTTCCCTCATGAAGATATTTTATACCTCAGATATGTCTGCATGCTTTTAACTGGATGACATCATAAATTATCTTGTTTAGCATGGGGCATTTTCTTGCACTGCATTAAGTTATCTTGACACAACATAAATTGTTTCAAACTTAATTTAAGATTTCTTTGCAAGAATCTTTTCATCTATGACAAATTTTGTGCCACTGTTGAGGAGTCTCATGAGCTTCAGCCTTTTGAGCATCTACCTAATGCCCTACATACCACAATATTCTCCACTCTGAATGTTAGAAACCCTAACTCTTATCCTCCCAGTGTGGGTGGGTTGAATGGTTGGGCTTAAAATTTCTAACTGTTCATTTAGTGATTCTTAAGACCTCGCATAGTCTCCTTGCAAACATGAACTTCTGAGTTCTCAGCTAAGGCAGGAGGAAGAGAAGGCATTTCTGAGTGTCTAGAGTTTGTTCTTTCTGTGGAAGTAGTACCTTTTCTTTCAGGCCTCTGTTCCGCAAGCTTTTAGAAAAACTTCAGCTTTGTTATTCTCCCCAAATATTCTAACCCTGTGTAACACAAGAAGTCTTCTGGCTAACTGGCATTCTCACTGCTTGAGATATGCCCTTGGACTTTTAGCCAGGCAATAAGCCAGAAAAGACAAAATAATCTATGCTTTTATACTTCCTATTGCCCCATAGGGGATAATAATGTCATTTTGCAGTTTTTAATCACTTGATGTGAAGCGCACCTTTGATTAAATTATTCATAATGGCAATAAGCAGAAGTTTATTGAAACATGAGGTTTAATTAAAAAAAATACAGGTAGTTAAAGAATTTTTTCATCAAGACTTGATTTCATGGAACTGATTGCAATTTAATCTAACTGAACGATATTTATTTCCTTTTTCATAAAATACTTCCATATTTTTCCTCAGTGTGTCCTGATGAATATTAATAAACATTGTACTGTAGCTGTGAGAAAAATTATCTATGAATTACATTTATGGGATCATTGTCTAAAAATTAATTTCATGAAGTCTAATAAAATTTTATCATTGATAATAAATTGTTGCATTTGTGTTCTTATAGTTGCTTATTAATTCAGTTGTTCACATGCCACTCTAAAAAATCAACTACCAGACTCTGCATGGAGAGGCAGAATTAGGATCAGATAGCTCAATTTCCAGGAATATTTTCTATTTAAAAAAAAAGAAAAATCAAGGCAGAAATTACTTTTTTAATTGAATGCCTACTATATGTCAGGCACACACATGTATTGTCTCCTTTATTCAAGTATTCATGAATTATAAGCATACAAGTTGAAAGCTACATGCTATTTGTCCAATAGCATAATATCAGAATGGATGTGACAGAAAAAAAAACTACCCTTGATTGTATCAGAAACCATCAATGTTCATTGTACTATGCTTAATAAGTTTTCCAATTCATTTTTATCTTAAAAAGTCATCCACCACTTCTCAGTTGACCATCACAAACACAAAACATAAAAAAGGTCTTTGGGCCTTAATCTTCAATGAGTGCCCAAGATTTAGCCAAAGTGTAAAAATCAAGGAATTGAAAGATAAAATGACTTACCAGGAAGAGCTGTGTGTGGAAAAGAATAAGAGAGGACATGGATAGCTCTTGTAAGCCCACAGATGAATCCTGAGTTCCATTTTATGCATGGCACAATAATTCATCTTGTGTGTGAATTTTATTGGCTAGAGGACACTCAAGACAGCTGGTGAGACAGTCCTTCTGAGGAGGTTTGTGCAGACATTTCTGGGGAATATTAACGTATCAATCAGAAGACTGATCGAAGTAGGTAAGTCCTCACCAATGTGTTGGAGTATCATCCAGTCCACAGAGCACCAAATAGAACAGAAAGGCTGTCATTCCATATCCCCTGGAAATGCTCACAGAGAAAGCATATTTTTACTGCTTTGCCTCACGTTCTTGAAGGAAGATGGAGTTGTGTACGTTATTGCATTGAAAAATGCCCACTGGATTTATGAGAATAGAATCACTAAATGTCAAATGTAGGGAAGGAATATCTATCATCCAATTAGGATGTGAAATAGAATAGTGCTTCTTTCCCAATAAAAAAAATAAGGAAATGGATGCGTTAAATTTAAAGTGAACAAATAGAAGACACATATCATAATATCTGAAAACCCTAAAACAGATTTGAAGAAGAACCTATCTTAGAATTCGAGACAGATCTGATTATGCCTAAGCTCTGCCATAAATAGCCACAAGGCTTTGGACAACTCAATTGCTGAATCTGCGCCCTCGTTATCTCTAAGTGTCAAGTAGGGAGAGAAAGCCTTACAATCAGTGCTGTATTTTTCCAACCCATTTTCAAGGGAACAAATTATTTTATAAATATAAAGCTATTTAAAATCAAAATACCAATAAGATGTATTTTATTATCTTTTCATGAAAATAAGATAATAAAAGAGGTTTGTGATATAGTAGAAGAATATAGAATGATTTAACTCCAAAATCTGTGTTCACTCCCAATGAACCTTACAAGCCATTTAACTCCTTTACAACTTAACTCTCCGAAGTATTGTAATTATTTTAATTTTACATAGTATTATAATTATATTATTATAAATTACATACATATTTATGTATAACATCAAGATTGTTCTGAAGCCTTGAGTGAATACTTACTGTAGATTAAACTTTTCTACAGTGTGCTAAACTAGGACACCCACAACAAGGAAAGCAGAATGGAAAATTACTACAATGACTTCACATGTGAGAACATTATCTTTCTACCTCAACTCCAGGCCCTTTACGGTCAAACAGAACATGAATTCAGCATCTGAGGACATTATCTTCTGATATAATATTCTCCTGATTGTGTGAGTTGGGAAGCATTCTTGCTTCAAAGTTAGCTTCTTTCTGGTAAAAGACAAACAAACTATGTGAACCCAAACTTTGGGTTGATCTGCAAATTTCAATGCATGATCAGAAATGCTTCTCCTAAATCCTTTCTCTTCTGTTAAACAGAAATCGAATTTGCCTCAAAAGCTAGTTGCACAGGTCACTGACAATCCTGCATTTATAAGATCTAAGCATAATGACTGTACCGACCACAACTCATATTATTGGGTTGCTGACAGATATTGTTCTAAGAATTCTGTGAAAAAGAAAGAAAAAGGAAAGGACACAGTTTTTTTTATAACTATACAAGGAACTAAATAAAACTGATATGTATAAATTATCACTCTAAGGAGCCATAAATCCTTAATTCATACAACACCTACATCAGTAGAATGAAAACTAAACAGAAGCCAAAACCTATTAGGAAAATAAGAGAGTTAGACCACGGACCTTCTAAAAATCACACCCTCTCCAGAGGAAAATGATTGTAGTTAAAATTTATATAAGTGGCTACCATCTTTGACTCTTCAAGTGCCTATACCCTTTGTGATGTCAGCAGTCCCTTCACTGAAGGGCCTGTCTGCCACTTTTATCCTGGCTGACCTTGTGACTTATTTTGATTGATGAGTTGTAATAAAGTACCAATTCCAACCACAAACTCCAAAAACCCATGAGTTGTTTTGTTCTCTTGGATGCTCAGCACAGGAATGAGACCAGGCTAGTCTCTGGAGGATGAAAGATCTCATGGCAACCATTGTCATTACCAACCAAGTATCCAGTATCTATCAAGAAGGACATTTGCCCCGGGATCTGCTCACTGCAGACACGAAGGAGAGTCCCAACAAGAACCTATTCTCTTATCTATCCCACAGATAGTGTGAGCTAAAATATACTTGCAGCTTTAAGCCATTGAATGTTGAAGTTGATATTTTTAACACAGCAATTGCTAACTGATACAGGAACTTTAAAACACACCTGCTTTATGGGACAGGTGTTTGCTCTATAGGCTAAGAAACTTTCTTATAGCTGTGCTGCTACATCTGAGTGCCTGGGTTTGAGTTCTAGCTCTATTCCCAATTCCCGTTTCTCATTAACGTTCACCCGGAGAGACACGAGGGAATGCTTTAAGTACTTGGTCCCTTGACCTCCTGTAACACTCAGACTGAGACCCTGGCATTTAGTCTTCGCACACAGTGCTGGAACCATATCTTCCAACTTGGCCTATCTTTTTTTTTCTTTGCTTTCATTGTAGCACACGCATGAACCTGTGCAGATTCTCTTCTGATGTAATTCATTCCATGTCTGGATATTCAGAATAAGATAATTATTCCTCATGTGTGGCAGTCGGTAATGCAGAAATGTCTGTCTCTTGGTCTTTGTCCTGCTCTTGGAGTCACACAGGATCAAAAGCAGGAATCAACGAGGTCTTCCACATTTCTGTAACTGAAAATTCTTAAGCTCACAAACTGGAACTATTTCTACATAGTCTTGTCTCCCATGAGGATGAGAAAAAAAAAAACGCTTTCTTGTGTTTTTTTTTTTCTCTAATTCTGCTTGGACTTGTTTCTGGTTAGTCTGCAATGAAATGAAAAGTCAGACTTTCTAGAATGTGTTTTTCTACTGAAACCCAGGGATGTGAGAATTTTCAGAACTAAATCTGTACTAGTAAAATCGAATGGCTTACAGCAGAAGTTCTGAGTTAGAGATGAGGAGTGCATGATGAGGCAGTCTGCTGCAGTATGTAGGAGCTGACAATGGACTCTCAGCAGTGGAGCAGGTCTTGTGAGTTGCTTATATTCTTTTTTGGAGTAAAGAGGTGTGTTAAGTGTTGTGGGCTCTGCAGACCTAGCCAAGGACTCCTACAGAGCCATCAATGGCAGAATTCTGACCACAGGTTTAGCCTCGTCAATTCTTGGGCACAACTCCAGTGCTCAAAAGCTGGATTGAGTCCTGACATTCAGTCAGTCATTTGACATCTGGGATTGAGACTTCCTCATTCATTCACCTTGGCTTCTTCCTCTGTCTCCTGTTGCTGCGCTAAACTTGAACCATATTATTTCCCTCTACAATGGGAGTGGGACTGCTGATGATCAGGAATATGTCTAGAGCCTAAACAGGGAACACATTTTCCAACATGATGTTAACCATAAAACGATTAAAAAGACTAAAATTTTAGAGAGAAATAGAGTAGTTGCTGCCATTTCTAAACGATGGGCCATAAGCAGGTCATTTAACCTGATGTCAAGATTCGAGATTCTTTTTGTGACGATCATATTCCTAATTCATACAAGTGAAGAAAGATTAAATATGTTACTGTATGCAAGTATCTTGGCATATTGCCTAGAACATGGGTGACATTCAATAACTCATGGCTAATTGTGGTATCTGTAATAACATCATTCCTAGTATGAATATTACCAGGCTAATCCTCTCTCATAATCCTTAAAAATATTTATGATCAAATGGCCTTCAGTCCTAATTGTTCCATTTTTATAAAATCCAATTCAAGATTGACCTTAACACCAAGCTCATTTCAGTCCTCAAGAAGTTAATCGTTGGAAGGTATACCTGGAGGATGGCAGACTCCCACATAAATCACATGATATATAAAAAAAAACAATTTAAAAAAAAAGAAAGACAGTGAAGTATTCCTTTTCAACAGTTACTCAAAGTCCTCTCTAAGTCATAGTATAACAATCATGAAATACCAGCTATTTCAGACCTTCTCAGAACTAGGAAGGTATAAAACAAGACTGGATTAGTGCCAGGGCCTGAGGGCCTAGCCTCTGCTTATGATGCTCACATCCCATATGGGCTGTAGTTGTGTCTCAGCTGCTCCATTTCCAGGACAGTTCCCTGTTAATGGCCTGGGAAAGCAGCACAAGATGGTTCAAGAACCTGGGCCTCTGCATCGGTGGGGGAGATCCAGAGGAAGCCCCTGGCTCTTGGCTCAGGGTCCACTCAGCTCCAGCTGCTGCAGCTATTTCAGCAATGAGCCAGCAGATTGAAGAGTTTTGTTTCTCTTCTTTGTAACTCCAGCGAATAAAAATTAAATAGATCTCCTGAAGAAGAAGAGGTATGCCCACAATAAATTCCATCAATCAATCAGTTAAAAGTTCAGTCATGTTTGTGCCTGGTTTTACTTGGCAATCCGAAGTGCATTAGCTCCAAAATTCAGACTGTTTGAAAACAGCAAAATGACTGCAAGGAAAATCTTATAGGAAAGTTTTTTTTTTTTTTTCATGGAGAATGAAGAAACATCTCAGAATACAATTTGTTTAGAGGAAACAGAGTTGGCATCCTTGCATCTGTTCCAAAGCAATGAGGTAGTGATGGTGATGTGTACTCTAAATACACAGGAAATGTTCAAAGGCATCTAACAGCCTTGCTTTCAGGAACACACTCTTACTTTCAAAAAGAGCCCGTTCCAATTACAGGCAGGAAGAAATCACCTTGCTCCACTCACACCACTGGGGAAACAAGAGATGCAGATCTCAGCAGGTGGGATGGGGTAAGGGAAGGCAACTTCAGTAGAGCTGGGAGACCACGCAATGGACTCTGAACCTTTGAGTTTTCTCCATGAGTTGTGGTCAGTGAACGACACCACGGACAGATCTATAACAGAAGGTAAAGTAGCACATGGGTCCAATGCAAAACATGAGATAATCCTCTGAATATTAGATACTCTGGAAATTCTACAAGGTAGTTAAGTGACTACCAGAGAAACAGAACAACGTTTCTGTATTTTGCACAAGGACAGAAAGTAAGAAAGACTGTGCCACTCTTTGTGTGACTTAAGCATTACTAATGCATATCCTGTAGAACAAGGTATACTATATACAGTATTATAACTTGGTACAGTATGTTTCTTTTAAGGTATAAGTACTTTCAAAGCAATAAAGTTTCATATATACACACACACACATATATATGAGCGATGTTAATTACAATCAATCTGGAAAATCCATGATTGGAAAATTTAAACAAAAAAATCATTATCACATTACCCAAGCACAATAACAAAGATTCTTCATTATTATTCTGCCACGCATCATAAAACACAAATGTTAATTACTGGAATCATAATCCGTCAAAAGACCCTAGGACAAAGCAGCCCATAAATACAAGTGCGGACAAAATTCAAGAAATTTCTTCATCAAGAACTATGATTCAATCAAGTCAGGATGCCCCCAAAATGGCTAGATGGTCTGGCAGCAGTCAGCATGAGACTTCAGGCAAGCCAAGGTCACAGTGGAGCTATCAGGATAACGTTTCAGAAAGGAGCTTTCTAAGGTTCAGCCTGAGCTCTTTAAGCATTCCCTAGGGTGACCCGACAGTGATGAAGGTCTTAAAGTCTTGTACCTTTTGGTTGGAATCACCTGACACACATGGCTTAGACTCGTTGCCATTAAGGAATCATCTACTTTACAGGGTTTCTTTCCATCTCCTGATGACCCTTCATTATTTAACTCATTCAATACTTAGTGAAGGCCCACCATATGATGGGTGCTGCAAAAGTTCTGAGTATTCAAGAATGATGAAGGCCAGCAAAATTTTCACCCTTCTGGGGTTGACATTGTAATGATTCATGTAAAAATACAAGTTGCACAGTTGAGTCTGATCTCTGTAAATCTGAGGCGGTCATTTGAGAATGCACTCAATTTAAACTGGATCCAAATTCAGACAACTGTATGTACTGGTGAATCTGAATTCAAACGCAACAAGAAAATGAGATTAACCCAGAAACGTCAGGATCCCATGCTGAGATCCCACGTGGGTACTGGTTCATGTCATGGGGTTGCTCTACTTCCCATACAGTTCCCTGCTTATAACCTTGGAAAACAGTAGAGGATGGTCCAAAACCTTGGGACCCTGCACCGAAGGTCCCAAGAAGATGCAGAAGAACCCCCTAGCTACATATCAGGGACTATGGACATTTAGCAAGTGAACCAGCAGATAGAAGCTCATTCTCTCTCTCTTATCTCCATAAACTTGAACTGCCTTTCCAATAAAAATAAATAAATCCTAAAAGAAACGAATAAACAAGCAAACAAATACCCCTTACTTCCATCTTGGAGACCATTAATGACTTCTGTCACACTTAGAATAAAGTCCAAACTTCTTTCCTGATTTCCAAAACCCTCTGTAATCTGGTTGGTGACAATATCTGTGAACTTATATGGCACCCCTTGCTTCTTTGTCATCTCTATTCTAGTCTCTGATTTATTGTCTAATCCTCTGTGTTTCAAAATGATCCCTGTTACAAGGATTGTGAAAGAGCTGTTGCTTCTATTTTGAATGCCCTTGTTCTTGTCCTCCATGTTTCTCATTTTTTCTGACACCACGATCCTATAATAATTCTTCTTCCTGCATTTACCATCAGCTGGTTATTTCTGTCTGTTCTCCATCTGCCTATTGATCGCGTCACCTATCTTTTTCTATCTACCTCCTTCTTAACTTTTTTCTCCACCTTTGTTTTCTTATCTACCATCTCCCATCAAAAGGAAAGTCTTTTGAAAACATGAAATTTTCTTCTTATTTAGTTACATAGTTTGCAAAAAAAAAATGGTTTCAACAATTATTTGTCTGAAAAACCCTTTGCTTTAGCATTATTTGTTGAAAAATGAGGAGTTTTTGGACAGGTGGAGAAGTAGAAACAGTAATGACATCAGAGACTTCAGATAGCTTTAAAAAAAAAAGGCAAATTACCCGTCGGTGCAGGAGTGCATAAGCCTTCACATCGCGTGCTTTTCTCCTACTTATGAATGTAGGGTATTCTCTCATTTTACAAGTCCCTGATGGAATATATATGCAGTACCTGTGCTTCTTCTTTCAGAAAGACTTCATGGTGAACAAAATGCGCCTAAAAGAACAAGAGCTGCTCACGTCTGCCGCATAACTCCAGATTAAAAATGCAAGCGTTCCTTTGTCTTGAAATAATAAATTTAAAAGAGACAGAAACAAAATCCTAAGGGATTTAAGTAATGGAGTTTTTATTCAACAAAACCCAGAATCTTATTTTTTGATTCTACTAAAGCTTGAAAGGAACACAAAAGGCACATTTAACTCAAATAAAATTTCATTACCCTTTATTATTGTGATACTTTATGCTCAGAAAAACTTCTCCAAAAATCACTAAGACTTCTACATAGTGAATAGCATTACTTATTGAAATTGAGGTTGTTAAGGTTTTGAAAATCAGTTTGCCTAATAAGCATGTCTGCACCATTCTTTAAGTGTCATCAGTAACTTTTTCTTTTAATAAGAGAGTGAACTCAGTATTGTGGGACAGTGGGTTAGGGTAGCACCTGCAATGCAAGTGTCCCATATGAGAGCCAGTTTGTGTTTCAGTTACTATACTTCAGATCCAGCACCCTGCTGATGAAAATGAAAACAGTAGAAAATAACCCAGGTATTTATGCCCATGCCACCAAGTCAGTTACCAAGATGAAGCTTTTGGCTTCTGCTTTTGGCCTTGTCCATCCCTACCATTATGACCATTTGGGAAGTACAATGGTGTATGGTCATAGTATCACTCTTTCTCTCCTTTCTCTCTCTCTCTCTCTCTTTCCCTCTCTCCATATTTCTATCATCTCCCTAACTTCACTCCTCAAGTATATTACTGTACAAATATTCTTATAAAAAAAGAAGAAACGGAGGAACCCAGTATAATGACTCAATTAGCTAAACTGCCCCCTCAAGCATCAGGATTCCATACAGGCACCAGCTTGTGTCCTGGCTGTTCTACTTCCAATTGAACTCCCAGTTTGTGGCCTGGGAAACCAGCTGAAGATGGCTTGCAGTCTTGGGACCGTGCACCCACAGGGAGACCTAGAAGAAATTCCTAGAATCAGGCTTCAGATATGCTCAGCTCCAGCCATTATGGCTGCACGTGGAGTGAACCAGCAGATGGAAGATCTTTGTCTCTTCTCTATGAACCTCTTTCCAATAAAAATAAATAAATCTTTTAAAATGTGGCATTTCTTTCAAAAGAAAAAGAAGAAAAAACAATTATAGGTATTTACAAAACTGAATTGGATAACACCTGGATGAATCAACAACAATATCCCAATGAGCACTTTATCACTGTTTCTTCTTCACAAAAATTAAAGAAAGCCAATTCATTTGCATTTCTTGCATTTCTCCAAAGTGCTGAAGTGCCCCTTACTTGAGCTATAATGAGCAGGATGAGCTCAGAAATTTAACTCATAATCAAATATAGTAACATTTTTATATCACTCCCAAAGTAAATTTAATTCAGTGGCAAAAAAGTGAAAGCTTCCTGTGTCCATTGCTTGACAAAATAATGGAATAGTAAATCATCCTTTCCTCCAAATCAACTTTGTAGTCTCAGCCAGGATTAGATACAGGATTAGATCCAACAACAGTTATTTTGGGTTTTTGTCAAAATTCAGTGGCATGCTTCATCCTTTCACAACCCAAAACCTTTAATATAATATGTGCTGAAGTCATCTGAGAAATACACAAGTGAGTGTAACACTTAAATCGGGGATGATTTTCTTGTCTTAACTCCAGCCTGGATTCAAACTTTTCTGTAGACAAAACCAGTTTTGGATTGCTATCATTGGACAAAGATCTAAAATACCATATATACCAGGACCTGTTCTTTTTATACAGCCATTTAACCTTCAAGGAGTAACATAAGCAAATCCTTGTCAAAGATCACAGAGAAATTATGTGATACAGTAAAAAAAAAAAAAACACAGAATTTCTACCTCCATGGAGCAAATCTTAAACACAATTTTATACACTTTGTAGTCTACTTTATATTCACCTTTCCTATCCACCTATAGAATAAATAAATACAATTCAGGATCAAAGTTGTTTGCGACTCTGATTTGTGATCTACTAGAGCTGTAAGTTTCTTAATGGAAGAGTATTCACCAACATACTTATATCCCATGATAGTTAATATGTTTCTGACACATACAACGTCTTCATTGTGAATAGTTAAAGTTTGATGAAAGACTCACAAAACTATCCAACATTCCTTTAGCATTAATTACTTTCCTGATTTTGGGAAGCTCCCTTAGTGTCCAGGAGAATCAAGACCTTTTCATAAACCATGCCAAGTTCTAAACTCAAACTAGGGCTTATCATAAAGATTAATGAGATCCTGTGGGTGAACACCCTTGTGAAAATACTAAATGTGGTAACATTGCAAGACAGATAGGAGGAAATAAAACACACCTCATAAAGAGTATGGCAGCCAAGATGAGGTGGAGATTGGTTCAACTGTATCATTAAAGAGGTTTTGTGGGTCCAGAACACTGAACAAACTGAATGTGGGAGTGTTCAACGGTAAAGAGAACCAGGTCACAGCAAGAGAACCACCTGCTGCCACAGCACACTTCCACTTTTCCTTATCTTCCACTGCTCCTGGTCTCACCTTTCTGTAGTTTGGTAAGGGCATGCTCTCAAAATGAGCACAGCCACAAAGAATGGATAATAATTCCAACGAAACTGGAATGTCACATGAATGAAAAGAAACAGGCCAAAGAAGGAAATTTTAGGTGAGCTTTCTTTCTATAAAATATCACTTTATTTTTGACTGCTTATCATCTGCAAATTGAGTCAAGTTACTGTCAGTGTAACTATTATCTGATGTTCTTGCTTCAGCAAAAGTTGGTGTTTTATGAATCTCAAACAAAGGATAATGTATAAGACATATATTTAAGAAAAGGAGTGCCTGGTTTCCATCCCTAGGGCTGCTCATGCCATCTGTCTGGAACCGGAGCAAGGTTCTTCATCTTAACACATCCAGGTGCTCCGGATGGAGTTGTGATATTGTCTCAAGATGGTCAAGACTAGTTTTCATCAAAGCTGACAGCATATTTATTAACAATTGAGGCAGCTCCAAGAATGCTAAGATTCCTTTCTTCCTTGCAATGTGAAGATTTGAACAGAGAAGGGGATTTGAAATTTGCATGTGATTTTTTTCTTGCTTTATTTTATCCATGTCATTCCCTCCAACTTGGAAGTTAGCAGAGAAGAAAGGGGGAAAAAATAATAGAACACCATCAGTCAATCTTTACTTTCAAACCTCTCTCTCTCTGAAGAACTAACTACTGTATCACACCGTTCAGGAAACAATGCAACCAGGCATTTCAAAGTGATTTATGCTTTTGTTTTAATACCACGCCAAATGTAATATGCAACATTCTCTTTGATCCCATAAAAGAGAGGAAGAAAGACTCAGGAGATAAACAAATGAAATGAAAATTGCCTCCTTTTCATATTTTGGCTATGAAAGATGGCTCAAAGCATTCTGCTCACTCACTGAAATGATAATTACCTTCTGCTTTCCTGGGGTAAACATGGGGACACTAGAATTGTAATAGTCTCATCAAAGTTGTGTAAACTGCATCAGAAGCAATAAAAGTTGTCTAAACATCTGGGCCTGCCTACTCTTTCCAATTTTTTTTTTCCTAAGAATCAAATAAAGCTAGTGTTAAGACGCTTCTGTGTAAGGAGAATGTGCTCCCTTTATGTAACTGATGCACCTCTGAGTGCACAGAGATCACCTTTGCAATTGTCATCAAAATAGTGTCTACTAAAAATCAAGGTTATAACTAACTGACCCACGTATCTTCAGGACAAACTTATTTTCTGACTGCACAATTCTCCCTTCCAGGGTTGACGTCGAAACAGTGAATATACTAAACATTAAAGATTGCTTATTCTGGACCAAGGAATACATTTGGAACTTTGCGAATTGTGTAAATTGGTTTCATGCACCCTACAGGCCAGAGGAGTACGCTTGTTTCTATTTTACAAATGAGGAAAGTGAGACTCATACAGTTAAATGATATTCTCAGCCCCAGACAGTAAATGGAAAGACAATCGTTGAAACTCAAGCTGTAACTCGGTCACCACCATGCTGCAAAGGTGGTTTTGTTCGTTTGTTTTGTTTTTAACTCCACATCCTCCAATCTGAGTTTATAATTTCTGTTTGTTTGTTTTTCTCATTGTAGCTGTTTCCAGCCAACAGAAGCTACAGCCTGGAACAAGTTGTTGTTTGGGATCAGCAAACCAAGTTTCAAAAGAAATCACATTTGGTAATAAGGCTTTAGCATCAAACACAGTAACATACATGTTCTCATCCATGCATGTGTTATCTATGCTTGCCAGGACCAATATTCTGGGGTTTTCCTTTAAGCTACAGTTATCTCATCTACAAAGTGTGAATAATAATCTTGTTTTCCATGTCACTGTACGATGTGAAAACATGCATACTGGAGCATTCCCTCTTCATAACACACAGTTCTCAAGTCCTAGCTCCTGATGCCTTTCCCTAAGGCCATAGTGCTGCAGAACAGTTATTCAAAAGGCAGTGACAACTGAATGAAAACACTCATGACGTGGTTGTCGAAGGGACCCGAGAGAGAGTTCTCCACCCAAGTTCAAACCTATATAAAACTGAAAAATACAGTGCAAGGAAATGTGTTTGGCACCAAATAAACACAAATTCATATGCCTACATCCTGTATTGAATTGCCGGGTTTGATTCCTCACTCTGGCTCCTGACTGCATACCCTACCAATGCAGACTGTCGAGCACAGCAGAAGATGGCTCGAGTAGGAGGGTACCTGTGACTCATGAAGAATGCCTGCCCCTGGCTGTCGCTGGCATGAAACAGACCAACAGATGAGAACTCTTTCCAATACCCACTCCCTGCCCATACTTCTAAAATCAGTCAATCAATCAGTCTGTTTTTACAAAAGCAAGACTTACAGAAGGCAACACACAATTTTCATTAGTATATGTGTGATGGTAGTAAAGGATAATACAGTTTCTTTTTCAAGATTCATTTTATCTATTTGGAAGGCAAAGAGGAGAGAGACAGAGAGAAGAGAACTTCCATCTGGTGAGGTAGCTGCAAGAGCCAAAATCCACAAACACAAATTCTATATTGGTCTCCCACTTAGGTGGCTGGGGCCCAAACAGCTGGACTCTTCTCTGTTTTTTTTCCCAAGTCCATTGGCAGGGAGTTGCGTCAGAAACAGAGCACCTGAGACTCAAACAGCTATCAGGCTTTCTTAAACCATACAACTGTGTAAAAGCCTAAGGCACTCGAATCCAATGCAATAGCCTAGTAGATAATGTCCTTACTTTGTGCCACGATCCCATATGAGCACCTGGCTCATCTAACCCTGGCTGCTCCACTTCTGTATGTGGCCTGGGAAAGCAGCAATGGTTGGCCCAAAGCCTTGGGAACTTGTACTGATGTGGAAAACCCAGAAGAAGCTCCTGGCTCCTGGCTTTGGATCAGCTCAGCTCAGGCTGTTGCAGCCACTTGGAGAGTGCACCAGTGAACAGAAGACCTTTCTTTCTGTATATCTGACTTTCAATGAACAAGCAAGCAAGCAAGCAAATATATAAAATATATATACATATATTTGTTCTGCAAGCCAATTTGCTCTGCAAGCCAATGGGTGTTGTGGCCCAGCCCAGCCCTGCCCATTACACTTTCAGCTGTCATGTACACCAGAGGGACCTGAAGCCCAGTCTGAGCAACCCCCAATATGCCCTAATGGACCAGCCCCCAGCTCTGGTTCCTATGCCTGCCAGCATGTGCAGTGGACTGCTCTAGTCTGTCCTTCATCCCATTCAGCTCTTGTACACATCGTTGGATGTTGAAGCCTACCTCAACCCAATCAACTCCGCCCTCTAGCCCACACTTGTGCCAGTGCGTGTTACCACCTGTCCAGTCAGGCCAGCTCCCAACCCCAAGTCCTGGTTCTCATATTCACCAGTGGGAGCTGCAGCCTATCAGAGAGGTGCCCACAGCCTCCAGGTGATTCTGCAGTCTAACTAGACAAGACTTGCCCCCAGTTCTAGCACTTGCTAGCTGATGCTGTGGCAAAGCCCGACACAACCCTCCTTACTCTGACTCATACTTTTACCACTGGATACAGTCAGTGAGCTCAACCTGGCTCTTCCCCAACCCAGTTCACATGTAGGCTATCAGGTGTTGTAGCCCTGTCCAGCCTGGTCTGCCCCCAGCTCACACTCACCAGCAGGAGCAATGGCCCAGCAAGGAAGTCTCCACTACTCCCATAGCGGGCTTGCACACCTCCCCCACATCTCATGTGTGCTGCTGAGGGCTGTAGCCCAGTTTAGCATGGCTCATCTTACCGCAGCATTTGCTGGTGGGTGCTGTAGCCTGGCCTGGCCTGGTCTGCCCCAGTTTCAGCTTGTGCTGGTGGGTACTGCCACCAAACCCAGCACAGTTAACTCCCAGTCCCAGGTCTAACGTGAACTGGCTGGTGATGTGGCAAGACCCAGTCTGTTCTGCACTCCATCCTGGTTTTCAGGCCTGCCGGTAGTTGTTATGAACTGGCCCAGTCTGGCTCTGTCCTAGATCTGAGCCACATATATGCTGGAAGGTATTGTAGTTGGGTCTGGTCTAGGCTGCTCCTTTCCTTGAGTCTTGTGCTCAGCCACAGGGCCTGTACCCTGACAAAGCAGTTCCCCATACTCCTTGTTGAGTCTCTTTCCAGTGGCATATCTTATGCACACTAGTGGATTATTGGCCCAGGCTGACATGGTCCAACTCCTGTCCTGGCAGGACCCTGGCTTGCCCATCTGGCCCTTATCCAATCTGGTTCTTACTGTTGGATGTTACAGGCCAACCACACCTAATCCATGCCCTGACACAGCTCTCACATGGCCTGGTAGGAGCCAAAACCTAGCTCAGTCCATTCTATACCATTATGGCTCTCATGAGGACCAGTGGGTGCAAGAGTCTAGCCCAGTCTGGCACACCCCTGACTCAGTCCAAACTGATGCTGAGGGTCACTGAAGCCATATCAAGCCTAGACCACCACCTCCATTTTGGCTCACACACTCAGCAATGGGAACCATAACCCAGCCAGGATATCACCTTAGTTCCCCAAACAGGCCTGCTCCAAGTCACAAATTTTACATGTGCCAATGGTTGCTCTGACCCAGCTTAGCATTGCCCATCTGCTGTCTTGACCTTTGCCATTGGACTCAGCCTGGAGTGATCTGGTCTGCCCTCAGTCCCAACTCTCTAGTGAGTACTGAAGTCTAGCCTGCCCAATCTGCTCCCATCCCTGATTCATAGAAATTGGTAGGTATGATAGCCCAGCCTGGCATGCCTCGCATTCCAGCCTGGCCATTGCAATTGCCAATGATCTTAGGTTGGCCTGGACCTGCCTGGTCCATCTCCTTCCAAAACCAACCTACACACTTGTCAGTGGGTATGACTATTCTTCCCAGTCTGACAACATCCAGGCCTGAATTCACATGCTCACCAGTGGCAGCTACAGCCCACCTAGGGAGTTTCCCAAGCTCCCCCACCAGATGCACTCCCAGACCCAGATTTCACACATGCCAGCAGGTGCTAGGCCCTTACCAGTCACAGACTACCCCTTCCTTTCTAGCCTATGTATGAGCAGTAGATGTTGTGGCCTGGCCCACCCCACTCTGTATTATTGGGTGTGACTAAGGGTGCTGCAACCTGGGCCAACCAAGCCTATACCCAAACGTAGTACCCATGAGTGTTGGAGGGTTGCATGTCATGCCTTAGCTCAGTCTGTCACCACCACCCCCCAACTCCCAAGAATATCAGCAGAAATTGCAGGTCACAGGGACAGGCCCACACATTCCCCCACAAAAATCTTCCCCCAGATCCAGTTCTCTTACATGCTAGTTAGTACCATAGCCAGCCTACATTTTCTGTGTCTGTTACAACTTTCACTTGCTGGGGTCCGTGCAATGGGTGTGGATGGCATGAAGGTGTGAAGAGAACAGCTCCCCTGTGTGGCAAGGCCCGGGGGAGTTTCCAGCTGTTAGGCATTTCTTTCTGACCACCTTGACACAGTTTCACCACCTTTTTGCATGGACACTCAGGCACCCCACTAAGACTTCTGAAATCTATTGAGGCATTGTTTGCCCCTGTGGGATGGCTTTTATCACCAACGTGAGCTTCAGAGTTAATGTTATTCATAATGTCTTGGTGAGTGGGCCTTTAACTGTGCACAGGAGTACAATTAAACCCATGCCATTTCTGGATACCTTATTGTGTACCTACCCATTGCCCTGAAATCGGGCCCAGACAGATAGCACACCTTCTGGGAAGGGGCTTGAAAGTATCCTAAATATTAATGCAAGTGATGGGAGTGAGAACGCATCAAGTGTCTGTGTCTGTGTCTTTCTTTATCGCCGACTCCATGCACCCTTCCCAAGCTCCGAACTCGGCTGGAGCTGGACTCCGGCACTCACTAGTGGACACTGATCTAGCCCCACCAGGTAGACCCCAGCCCAGGCTTTCATGTGCAGTGGTGGTTTCAGCATCAGTAAATCCTAACTACACTGTCACTGATCTCCCACAAGGGCTGGTGCTTCTGTCTGACATTTAATGGTCCTGGTACTCTCCCCTCAGAATCGAAACACTGGATGGCCCAAGGGCTTCACCCAACACCATTGACACTGGAGCCACCAACTCAAGCTCCACTGCCCTGGGACCTGTCACCCCCAGACTAACTGACCTACCTGGCTCTGAGCACATGGCCACACAAGCCTCTGACCCTAGCCACACTGCCTTGGAACCAGCCCTGAGGGAAGGCCAACTCCTCTGGCTCTGAGAATCTAGCAGGTTAATGGGCCCAACTCTTCAGGCTCAGGCCATGCCCCCAGCACAACTGACCCACCTGGCTGCCAGAGCCTCCAAACCAAGTCCCGCTGCCTGGGAATGTGGCACTTTTGTAGGCACTGCTAATGTAACAGAGAATAGAACGTGGAAAGGCCAAGCTTAGACTTTAACATGCTAGTTAAGTTGCCTGGGTTCACTTCAGAGTAACTGAGACTGTTTTCCACTTCCAGCTCCTTACTTCACAATCCTACTAATGCAGAGCCTGGAAGACACAGCAGTGGTTCTCACCTCCAGGTGTGAGACCCAAATCAAGTTTCCAACTTCCAGCTATGTCCCCAGGATCAGTCAAAAGAGCAACAAGGCATTGGAGGGCTGAATCTTACATACACGTGTGTGCTCCTTCTGTAAGCACCAAAAAATAAAGAGTGTACTACAATGAAAGTTGTTATAAAAATCAGTAGAGAACTGAGAGTAGGTAGTGTTGTGTTTTGTCTCTATAAAAATAAGCAGAAGGAAACACTGCTAGCTTCTGATTCAAGAAATTAAGACAGAAAAGGGAGCAGTGACTTGGTCAGGCATGATCAGTGAAGTCGTCAACTGGCTGCAAATGTTGTGGGAGTTTCTGTGACCCCTGGTGGGGCACTGGTCCTAAGGAATAAGGATAACAGGTTTCACAACAAACCAGAAAGCAGCACCATAAATGAATCTGTTTCAATACGTAAAAAAAGCTGAACAGTAATGAAGAAACTGGATCATTGGTGGCTCTAGGTGAAGAACCTCAGTGTTTTCTGCTTTTGTGATTTCTGCCTTGCTTGCTTGACTTGGGGTTGTGTGAGCTCCAGGCCTGACAGTCTAAGTGACACCCAGCAAGGCACCTGGCAGGTCATGTAGGCAGAACACTCCTCTGGAAGCAGGCCACGCGGTGTTAGCTAAGACCCATTGCCCTATAGCCCACCAGGTTGTACTTTTTGAAAGCTGCTTGCTTCAAACCCACCAATAGAAGCCAGCCAACTTGCTCTTTCTAAAAGTTAACAGTTAAACTGATCAATCATGACCATATAATTATATGGAATGGGCCTGAAATGTATAAAAACCCTGTTCGGTTGAAACTCAGCCCTTTTTTTCTGGACCTTTTTCTGCCTCTTGCGCTTCAGCTTTTCCTGCTTCCCAGTCCGGTTGGGCTGGGATGATGGCTGGGAGGCTAGATTAATTTGAATAAGCCACTTATGCATTAGCATGACTTCAGGCACCTGATGATTTTCTGAGGATCACAAAATCTGGGCACAACACAGGTTTTTGCAGTGACATGATTCTGACAGATTGCTTTCCCTGTTTGAATCTCATTGTCATCTTCTTTAAAGTAAGTACTTATTCAAAGCATCCCTAAATCCCAGCCATGTCCCGAGATCCTTGCAGGCCTCACATTTTCACCAGGTCAACTAAAGAAGGAGGAAAGCTATAGGGAAACCAAAAATGAGAACACACAGTGTTTTGTTGTTTCTTAGAAGGAAAGAAGTGTAAATCGAGCTTTGAAAAGAAATTAAAATATGAGTCTCCCTGGTTTCACTCACTGCCTTAGGGACTTCAGAAAATTAAAAAGGCATTGTGTTCCTAAATGCAAAAATCTGAAAGGAGGGGCTTCAGGCAAGTACTAGTAAAATTGAAAAATGCTGGAGCAGCCTGTAAGTCGAAGTTTCTCTTCTTTTAGAACCAGAAAGTTATATTCTGATAGCTGGTGTGAAACAAAAGATTAGTGGGTAGTTTGATAATTCACAGCATTCATACACGTGGAATATGTCTGTGTGAGAGTGGCTCTGATTGCCTCTGATAGAAGTTTCTTCATATTTGTGTTGAACCCATTATAACATTTAACTTTGCAGTAAAAGACATTAATATTACCTATAGTTATCTTCATTATTATACAGAGAAGATCCTAATGAATGGGCATTACCACTCATGCTGATCAAATGCCTTTCATGCACATGTTTCTCTTATAGTGAGACGTCCATATCTCACCAGATGAGGTCAAATGCAGCCCAAAGGACTGTGCTAAGAATATAATAGAATTGGGTAAACAATATGTTAAAAATAATGCAAGTTCCATTCTTCGAAACTTCTGGGTTGAGACAGTATCAATTACAGGTTCAAAAAATAACAAACAACCAAACAAAAAATTACAGGTTAAATCAAGGCAAACATGTGGTATCTAATCTTTTGGGATTCGCTCATTTCCCTTAGCATTATTTTTAACATATTGTTTACCCAATACTATGTCAATTAATTCCATAATGTTGTATATTGATACTGAGGCCTTGTTGGGGCTTTTAACTGACCGGATCTTTACTCTGTTAGACCTATCTTCAGACCATAGAAGGTCTCCCCAAGAGGCCACTGAACTTATCTGGACAATAAGACGCTGAACTTTATGCTAGGCATGTGTTTGCAAGCAATGAATCTCAACTGAACTTGAACTATGGTTATGCAACAAGGTGGAGGAATCCACCATGGGGGGAGGGGTATGGGAGGGGTGGGGGGAATCCCCAGCGCCTATAAAACTGTACTACATAATACAATGTAAGCAACAATAAATAAAAAAAAAAATCCAAAAGAATATAATAGAATTGGAGAATTGTAGAAATACACTCCAATACAATAATAGTGGGGAGCCTTAATACCCCATTAATATGGATGGACAGATCCATGAGACTGAAACTCAGCAAGGAAACAGAGCTCATCCAAACACTAGAGCAAATGGACTTAGTTGCTATTCACCAAACGTTTCATCCGACAGAGAATACACTTTATTTTTACCAGTACATGGAACTTTCTGCAAGATTGACTAAGCTATACACCACAATACAAGGCCTACAAATATCTGGAAAATGGACACTATGCTGCTAAATGAGCAATGAGTTAGAGAGAAAACCCAAGGGGAAATTTTTTAAATTGCATGAAAACAGTTGAAAGCATCAACACACATATCACAACTTATGGGACATAATCGAGGCAGTGCTGAGAGGAAAATTCATCTCAATCAATGCTTATGTTAAGAAACTAGAAAATCACCAAGTAAATAGGCTAACTCTACAGTTGAAGGAGCTAGAAAAACAACAGCAAAGCAAGCCCACGATCAGCAGGAAAAGGGAAAATAACCAAAATAAAGGAGAAAATAAACCAAATAGAGATCAGAAGAACAATATAGAAGATCAATGAAACCAAGAGCTGGTTCTTTGAAAGCATCAACAAAATAGACTCCCCACTAGCCCAACTAACCACAATAAGGATGAAGAAGATAAACGTCAACAGGATCGGATAAGAAAAAGGAAATGTAAAGACAGGTACCCCGGATATACACAAAGTTGTTATAAATTCTTTCAAGCAACTATATATCAACAAATCAGAAGATCTAGAAGACATAGATAGATTTTTGGACACATACAACCTACCAAAACTCATTTGTGAGGCAAATAATAATCAAAATAGACCTATAACAAAGACTAAGACTAAATCACTAATTAAATCCCTTCCAGCCTTGAAAAGCACTGAACGTCATGGCTTTCCCGCAGAATTCTACCATATGTTTCAACAGGAGCTTACCATAATTCTTCACCAGCTTTTCCAACTTATAGAAAGAGAAGCAATTCTCCCAAACACGTTCTATGAAGCCAATACCATCATAATACCAAAGCCAGATAGAGACACCACAGAGAAAGAGAACTACAATACACACCAAAACCACATTGAGGTTCCACTGATCTCCAGTGAGACAGGTCTACATTCAGACCTCTTTTAACGACACTTGCTGGCATAGATGTTGGAAGAAAGGTATCCTGCTTCACTGTTGGTGGAAGTGTGGGCTAGTACGACCACTATAGAATAGGACGGAGAATGCTAAGAGAACTGAAAATTAACCTGCCATATGACTCAGCTCTCCGACTTCTGGGAACATATCCTAAGAGAAAATGAAATCTACATATGAGAAAGAAATCTGTAACTCTATATTAGAAGCAGCATAATCTACAATAGAAAAAATATGGAGACAAGAAACAACACAGATGCCCATTCAAAGAGAAGTGAATAAAGAAATTGTGGAACATCTACTCCACGAAAGACTATTAAAAAGAATGAAACTTTACCATTCAACAGATCATTCTAACTACATACCATTATGTTTAATGAAATAAGTCAAGATTATTTGTTGTATAGTCCAGCTGCAGTAGAAGATATATGGGTAACTATTGGGCCTGGCGCAGTGGCCTAGCAGCTAAAGTCCTCTCCTTGAATGTGCTGGGATCCCACAAGGGCCCTGATTCTAATCCTGGCGGTCCTGCTTCCCATCCAGCTCCCTGCTTATGGCTTGGGAAAACAGTCCAGCAGGGCCCAAAGCCTTGGGACCCTGCGCCCACATGGGAGACCCAGACGAGGTTCCTAGCTCCTGGCTTCAGAATTGTTCAGCTCTGCCGTTGTAGTCACTTGGGGAGTGAATCAATAATTGGAGGATCTACCACCGTGTCTCCTCCTCTCTGCATATCTGACTTTGTAATAAAAAAATAAAATCTTTTTTAAAAAGATATATGGTTAACTATGAAGAAAACCCATGCTTACTCAGGTGTTGCATTGTAGAAAGCAGCGAACTAGCATTGCTTGAAAATGTGATTGACTCCAAGCTAATTTGGTCCATGCCATATTTAAATCTCAAAAGATTATAGTATTTTTGGAAAGAGACAATATTTGATTATCATTAATCAAATACCAAAATCTACATCTGCAGAGACTAAATGAAATATGCTAGTGCAAGAGGCACTTAATAAATATGAGCTCCCCTAAAGTAGCCATCCTGTTGCCTTCTCCTAGTTCACTAAGTATTAGGAAATTGCATGTAAGTCCAAAGAAACACCAGCAGTTTCAGTGTCATATTAGAAGACGTAGAACAATGACCTGCGACACAGGAAGTCAAGAGGCCTGACAGAACGAGGAAGGGAAATCCTCCTTCAAGGCTGACGATGCTCACTTTGATGGTCCCTCTGGGATGATGTCAAGGGCAACATAAAGACAGAACAGATTAACCAGACAAATGACTTTGAGTAGAGCTGGTCTCTCCCTGGCATGGAAAAAGAAAGCCCAGGAGCAGTAGGAGGAAGGAATGGAAAAAGTTTTAAATACCCTCCTGTAGGTGAGACATTTAAAGTAAGATACCAACCCTGTTAAACAGGAAACTTAGAGGCATGCAAAATATTGATTGGATGAGTGTGCCTAGAAACAGAGAGGCACTATGATCTTTTACAAACAAAGATTTGATCATTTGGAAAGCATAGTGACAGAGAAGCAGGGAATAGAGGGCGTTCCACAAGGGTCAGCAATGGCTGAAGGCAGGTCAGGTGCCAGGAGCTCCATCGGAGTCTCCCATGTGGGTATCAGGGATGCACCTACTTCAGTTCTCATCTGCGGTTTCTCAAGTATATTAGTGAGATGGCAAGTGAAGACAGGATTAATTCTCAGGTATGCTGATAGAGGAGGTAGGTAGTGACTGAACCTGTTACATCCTTCTACCTACCCTTTCAACATGACCTTGGCAAGAGGGAATGGAGGAGTCTGGAGTCCCTATATTAGGGAAATGCAAATTAAAACTACAATAAGGTTCCATCTAACTCTGATGAGAATGGCCCAGAGAGAGAAGGCAAGCTGTTGGTGACAATACCCTGATCCACACTGCTGGTGGGATGTAATCTAGTCTAACCATTTTGAAACTCAGTATGAAGGATGCTGAGAAAACTGAGAGTTGATCTATCATATGATGCAGCCATCCCGTATAAATGACATAAAATGTGCTCTTTTGAGAACAGCCTCCAACCCTGTATTTATATCCCCACAATTCACAATAGTGAAGATGTGGAATCAACCCAGATGGCCACCAGCAAAGGACAGGATGATGAAAATGTGGTAAATCTATCTGATAGAACACTACTAAATCACAAAGAGGAATGAAATCTTACCATTTGCAACAAAATGACCCCAGATGGAAATTATTATGCTAAATAAAGTAATCCAGCTATAAAAGAACAATATCATATTCTATCTGTGTATAAGAAAACCAATACACAGAGTGTTATAAATATATATGCACTTTGTTTATGTATGTACACATGGACTGTATAAGGGAGACTAGCATACCAGGAAGTAACGGAACTATGCAATATGCATCTCTGCTTCCAAATAAAGTAAGACTCCTGGGCCCGGCATGGTGGCCTAGCAGCTAAATTCCTCACCTTGAACGCGCCGGGATCCCATATGGGGTACAGTTCTAATTCCAGCGGCCCCACTTCCCATCGAGCTCCCTGCCTGTGGCTTGGGAAAGCAGTGGAGGACTGCCCAAAGCTTTGGGACCCTGCACCCGCGTGGGAGACCCAGAAGAGCTCCTGGCTCCTGGCTTCAGATCAGCACAGTACCGACCGTTGCGCTCACTTGGGGAATGAATCATTGGACGGAAGATCTTCCTCTTTGTCTCTCCTCCTATCTGTATATCTGACTTTGCAATAAAAATAAATCTTAAGAAAAGGTAAGACTTCCAAATGAAAGTTTTAATATACCTCAAAGACAATACTAGTTTTTCTATCTTTGCCTGTACTTATCAGTACATGATATATCTGAATTTTGAAAGTTAAATTTATAACTTGTACTATGGGACTGTACTATTATGATCATTATGGGGGGGGATGGCAGGAGGAAACATTAGGAAAGAAGGAAGTGGAGGGGGAAGGATGAGTCCCTAAACCTACAAAAATGCATTGCAGTGAACAATAAAAAAAAAATTAAACATGGCTGAATTTGGTAGAGAGCGCGGGAAGGAGAAAGCAGGGTTGGATAGGAGAGAGACGAGAAAGAATCAGCAGGAAACAGAGACTGATCAGATATTAGGGTTAGAGAAATGAAGACACCTGACCGGGAGAATGATGGAAGGAGCAGAGCAATGCTAAAGTCAAATTTATCTCTGTAGCCACCACCACACTAGGAAAATGCTGTGAGGTTGGCATGTGAAGGACACGAAGAATTTACACTCCTCTTGAATTGTCACAACCTCTCAGGTGAGTGTGTCACTACAATGTTGCATGTGGCCATTCTGCTGGGAAGTTAAGCCCAATAGTTGCTCATTGCCCTCTGTAGGAGCAAAGGAATGAATGATGCACTCAAAGTGTTTCCTTGCCCCTAATTACTCAAACTGACCATTGCAAAGCAACAAACTGAGCCAGGGCGGTGAAGGCACAGAAGATGACCCAGGCAGCACAGGATGTGTTATTGTTGTTTCCTTCTAGAATCTTGACTGTGTATGTTGAAGGCTTACAAAGGCGGCGTATGAGAGGAATCAGAAAAGGAAGAAATGAAAAGTGACATTCACTGCTTCCACCCTGCAGCAATTGGTCTAGTTTCCCATCTGCCATACGGGGCACAGGGCCGATACTGTCATTTCAAACACGGCCTTGTCTCAACCAGGGCAGGACTATCTGCAACGGTGCTGAAATCAAGCATCTCTTTAGGCAGCTAAACAAAAGGACTTCTAATTGCTCTGGGTATCCACAGCTACAACAACCAGCCCGGCTCGTCCCGGATGCCTGGCAAAGCGAGATCATTAATCCCAAGGAAGAAAAATGGAGTTTTCAAAACATAAATAAAAAGCCCCATCAAGCAATGACTTCATTGTGATGTGTTCTGCTCAGGGTGTAAAGGGGCTCAATTTTGCCCTCATTGGCTCTTAAATAATCCATTTTCATTTTCAAAGACCATCAGCACAAACAGGGATCCAAGAGAGACAAGCAGAAATAAGTAAGACCAATATTGTAGGGGCATAGGTAATGACTTCTAGACATAACACTATTACTATGTCTAGGTATTTAATAGCTGTTGGGACAAACGATGGATCAATAAAATCTTCCCCAAAATTTCCCTACCTTAACTGCCTTTCTCCTCTGACTCTGGAAAATTCTTTGTCGTACTTTGTGCCATGGCTCAAATCACAAATGAAATATCATTTCCTGGAAGAAATAATTTCTGTCAAACAAATCTGAAATGATGCCCTCATTGTTACCTTTAGCAGAACATCAAACTGAACAAAGATCCCAGTGAAAAAGTCATGTTTACTGTAGATACCATGTCTTATTCCCTCTCTTTGGATTTTCTAGTGTAGCTTCACCTGCAGTGTCTTTCATCATAAATACAAATGGGAACACTGTGTCTAGAGACAGTAGACAAGGAGTATTAATGACCGATGGCTCACAGGGGTAAAGGAGGGGAAGGCTGGCGACTGAGAAGCCTGACAGCAGCTTCTTCTGCCTCGTTATAGTAATGTTTCTTTTCTTGCCCTCTGTAAGTGATCCGATCATTCCTCACAAACTTGCTATAATCTGTCAGCTGTGATTTCTTGCAAGGAAGGCTTCCTGCCATGAAGTTGCAGATAAGCGATAAAAATGAGAATGATGTTTTCTGTAGCTTAGTTGCCTTTGTGTGTTATTTTTCCCAACTGCTTCCCTAATTCCAGTGTGTGTGTGTGGTCTTTGGCAGAGAGCAATGTTGCTGTCTGAATGGGCTACAGCACAGCTCCAAATGCTTCCCCAAAAGGGAATCACTCTACACAGCCAATTAGATCCTATTCCAAGCACTTCTATTTCCTACTAAATCAAAGCACATTTTTATTTGAGGTTTATGTGCTGTCTATTAGATGGATGGCCAGTCTTCTTCCACAAAGCGAGTGTACGAGTCAACTAGCAAATTTTCTTGACACTCTTTTCCTTCCAGAAAAGTCAGCGACATAATACCCTGGCTTTGTCCATATGAGGGAATGACTTTCAATCTCTGCCTGTTCAACTCGTTTCCTCTCCCTCTGCTGGGATCTTCATGTCTATGTGCTGCATACACATTGTTTTCACCTTCTGGGAGGAAAAATATTGCATGTGTATAAAACCTAACTCCCTCTTCTTTGTCCTGCAAAGTGCCACCAGCATCGGGCTTCTTTTCCTGAGCTATGATACCAGTGTTCTCTCAGATGTTCAGGCTCAAAGGTTGGAAGCTCTCTAACCGATTTCCTTGTCACCAGTGCCTCCTGCCCCTTATTTCCGGAGTTAAAATTTCTATTGTCTATAAATTCCAAACTGCTCAGTTTGGTTTTCCAAGTCTTCTATAGATTGGCTCTTTATTATTCCTCCAAGAAACCTCTGAAAATATCCTCCAATAATATTCTACAGAGCCATTCTATTTCTAGTTCACAGATTTCAACCCCAGTTCAATGTCACACCTAACATTTTTCAACGGATGGGCTTATCTCTGTTATCTTCGTCCCGATGCTTGGGGAGCGCAGGGGCGTGACTGAATACTCTGGTAGGCTTGTTGCTTTGAGCAGGTCGTTTTGAAAGTTGGGATCGTGCTTGCCAGTACTACCTTGCCTGTCTGTTGGGTGGATCACAGGCCAATCCAGTCCCACAGCCAGTGCTCACCCTTATTTTCCTGTGCCCAAGGTCCCTATTTATTTAAAAATAAATTAAGAAAGTATCCCAATATGAAAAACCTAGCATCATTTCTAAACATGAAAATGGGATCCTCAAAGGAAGTAGAGTCACAAAACAGGAGATGAAAAAACATGCAAGATGCCTTGCAGACGTAGGTGAATCAATCAATGTTCTTCTAGTTATTGACAGAGACCAAAGTCAAACCAACCTGAACTATAATGGAAACAAATACATTCTCTCATGTGATTTAAAAATCCACGGGTATTTCTGGCTTCATGTTTGTTAAAGTACTAGTTGACTAGACAATGTCTTCTGACATCTTTCTTTCCCCATTAATTTGTCTTGCTTTACTACTGCTTTCTTTGGTGGTCTTTTTCCTCATGTAAACAAATCGTAAACTCCCCTACCATTTTGACCATTCCTATTGACCATTCCATAGGAAAGAGTACCTCTTTGATGATAATTATACCAAATCCCAGATATAAGGGATTAAACTTATCCCAGTTTAAGGGCTTGACAGTTTGTCCTCATCCCTCAGTTAAACAATGTGGCCAGGAAGAAGAAATTGCCAGAAAAATCTGATCATGGTTAGAAGTACTGATTAGACGAAAAATAGTCAAAGAACAAGGTACCACAGTCTATCTTGGTAAGTAGGAGAGAAAAACAATCTCTGTGACCATTCTAATATCCTACACTATACTGCAATCAGTTATCCATCAGAAATGCTATGCATTGGACAGAAGTTTGAGTCTATCAGAAAAGTGATGTATAGTCCATCAGGTAAGTGACGGAGGAAACTGGATAAAGTTAGGACAAGAAAAAACTTCATAGAACTTTAAAGGACAAAACAATTCCTCAATTTATTCATAATTTCCATCAATTACCCACATGTATATTTAGCCATTTAACAATCAGAGTTTTTTTAGGGAAGATTTCTTACTCTAGCACACTTAATTTGGACTTAATTCCTTAATGACCACATTCCAAGTTCCAAGTTCTGCAACAAGATTTGGAATCCATGAATCCCGGTAAGCAACCATACCCCTTCCCTCATCTGGGTCTTGAGGCAAATGGGTTCTTTCCATGGACAAAATTAAATCCTCCTTGTCTAAAATTTCTCCTAATATTCCTATTGTTCAGTTTGCCTCTCCCTCCTCACCCCCCACAGTGTTTTGTTTACTCCCCATGATAGCACTTAGCGCATCCTTTCCTTCAGTTGGAGTTATTTATATGTGTGTCTATCTTTCCTGATAGACTGTGAGCTCTCGACACGCCAGGAATAGCTCTTATCCATCTCCATATTCCCCACCGTGTCAAATGCAGCCCTTTGCTTGAGAAGATATTCAACAAATGTTGCCGCATTGCTAAATCTGATCATGCATGATGTGTTTTAAAGGTCACTGATTAGCAATGCTCTTTCTACCCTTTTAAAATCCCATTAATAAACAAACAAACAGAAAAACCTTGTGCTTTCTGCTGGGATCTGCAGTGTCTAATACTTCCTCTCCTCTCATGTTCTAAACTACTTAAAACGTTACACAAGGAATAAGTCAGGTATCTGTTACTAGTTAAAAGCTGAGCTGAGGAAGTAACTGTAGCAGATGGCAAGAAAGTTTTTACTATTTCTGAACACTAACCAGGTTTCCCTCTGCTGGTCATACCTTTGAAACTCGACTGCTTTCCCAGGCCACAAGCAGGGAGCTGGATGGGAAGTGGAGCCGCCGGGATTAGAACCAGTGCCCATATGGGATCCCGGTGCGTTCAAGGCGAAGACTTTAGCCGCTAGGCCACGCCACCGGGGCCCCTCAATGTATTCTTAATGGAAGTTCATAGTAGGTTCTCATTCTGGGAGCGGGGAAAGGAATTCATGAGTGAATTCTTGACAGAGAAAAAAAAGAAGCATCCCAAAGCAGAAACGATGTAGTGAACGGAGAGGAGTGACTGGCACAGAAGCTATGTGTATGAATGCATTATTAAATGTCAGAATGACAAACAGCCTTGGACACATATCATACCAAAAATGAGTGTTAAGGCCTTTGTATTGTGTGCTACATACCTTGGGAAAACCTTTGTTGCTTTTTTAAATGGGTAGAGATGTTGAGTTGAGAACTGTGTGCGTTAGGAAGACCACTGTGACCTCAACAAGGGACCTAAGTGGAAGAAAGTCAAACAGTGGTAGAGACCTGTGACTCACGTGGGGGTCTTCTGAATAAAGTCTAGAAAAGTCTCATGTTCAATGGAAACCCGTGATGCCTTTAACTGGATCTGTGTAATGTGTGCCCTATCCAGGGACCAGACTCTTGAGTACTTTCATGAATAACCACAATCTCTAAACACACCAATGCAAATAGAATTCTCCCTGAGGGAATCCAAACAAAGTGCCTTTGTGTCTAGAAAAGTCAGGAGTTTCATCTTCATTTTGACATAGTTTTAGATTTACATAAAAGCTGTAAGATTACAAAGCCTCACATAATATTTGCACAGGTTCCCCAACTGTTACATTTTCTGTTCTTTTTCGTTCTCCTCCTCCCACCTATGTAAATATGTTTTTTTTTCCTTTCCTGAAATGTTTGAGAATAAATCACAGACTTGATGTTCCTTATCCCCGCGTAATGCAAAGTGTGCTACTTAAAAACAATGACAAATGATACCTATCAATATTGCTAGACTGTCTTTCCCAAGTTAGAGCTTTATTTTTCATTATGTGTGCTGATAATTGTGCTTCTGGAATAAAGGGAGGAGATAGCACTTCCCGGAACCAAGGACACTGAGCTGAAAGGGAGGTCTTTCTATCCACTCATTGGCTAAGCTTGACCATCAGAGTCCTTTCACATCCTGTGAATACTTGTATTGCCTTTCTTCAAATGTGTAATTTTTGTTGAAAGGGAGATGTTGCATATGTCACTGAGCCAAATGCTTAGCATACAGCTTAACAAATACATCCCTATTGAAAGATTGAAGCCAAATCCTCCCGCTCTTAGCTTCTATGACCCTAAGGGAATCATATATTTATTTAAAGCCAGACAGAGGAATACTAACTCTAGCAGAAATTTGCTGAATCCTGATGTAGAATTTTCCCTCCAACAGAGTAAGTTAATCAGGAGTTAGTGCTTGTGCGACTTAAAGAAATAGACCTGGGTGAGTGTTTGGTGCAGGTGTTAAGACACTGTGTGGGATAGCCCCATCCTATGTTGAAGAGCCAGAGTTCAGTTGACAGATCCTCCTTTCATTTCAGCTTCCTGTTGATATACAACACAGAAGACATTGATGATAGCTTAAATGGTTAGAGCTCTTCAATGCTTGTGAGAAATGAGGATCCACTTCTTACATCTTGGCATCCACCTGATCTAGTCACAGCTGTTGGAGATAATGAACCTTCAGATGAGAGATTTCTGTTTCTCTCTGTTTCAAATAAATACATAGTGATTTGAAAATAAAAAGGAAATAGACATAAACCTTCAAAACAATACAGGCATCCTGTAGTAACTGATTTTACCACTCTTATTATACACGAAAAATGCCTGAAATTCTTTATAAGAATGTACAAACCTTATCTTTTTAGGTTTGTCCTTGTTTTCATAGATTCTTTCTTATTTATATAATTGTTAAAAGTATTTTATGATACAATTCCATAGGTTCTCAGATTTCCCTTCTTCCCTCCTGAAATCCTCTCCCCTCCATCAATTTCTCCCATATTATTATACTAGTATTCCTGAACTGTCATAAGTCCATTATTCTGCTATTTAAATGCATGACGTTTTAGGATGGAATGGTAGAGTACAATATCCTATTGCCAAGATTTATTTAACATTTCCATTAGGAGTCTATCTTTGTAAGTAGAGATGCATACTGCATTGTAGCTTCAAATCTGGATATGATAGTTTCAATTATACAGTTACTCTAGATCCCCATAAATAAAAAGCCATAAAACAAAATCAACAACAGGAAGAAAAATACCAAATTTATAATATCAAGTTAAATAACATGCTACTGGATAACCAATGTATCACTGAAGAAATGAAAAAATAAATCAAACTTTTATTTCAGTGATTCGCGAGTTTCAATTTGAATTGCTCCGAGGCTGCATCATCTCTGGTTTTTTTTCCTGTTGTTAACTCACTGTAATTTGTTTAGTTTTGTTTCCCTAAGAATTCAAATGTACAGGCAGGATTAATCTCTTCTACTTAGTCTCTTCTTTGAATGATTTCTTGATGTGGCCACAACTACCCTTTGAGCATTGCCAAATTACTGTCATGACAACCAAAAACACCCCTCAAAGGCGATGGCTTGGAGCAACATGGGTTTATTTCTCTCCAACAGCATCCATCAACTAAGTCCAGTGTAGCTCTGCGCGTGTCCACTTCTCTTTAGGACTCATATTGGACTCTTTGGACTCTGTCAGTCTTCCTCTGGGACATTGACGGCATCAGGAAAGAAGTAGTACATAACTGAACTTCAAAAAGTTGGTGAAAAATATTTCTCAAGAAAAAGATTATGCGTGGGTCTCAATTTTTTTTTTTTGCAGCCAACCTAATTCAATTTTTCTCATATATTTTTTCAAGTATTTCAGATGTCCCATTAGGCAAAAATTTTTACAAAGAGGGGGACATTGACGATAAACATATTTTTATTTTAATAATTACTAAATGTTCAATCAACTATTAAAAATAATATTTGTGAGACGCATCATAATATGGGAATCACGAGAGACCTCAAGGCAGACTTTTCTCCCTACTGTGGCATAAGGAAGTGTATGCAAGAGAACAGTTACATATTTGGGGGGGAAAATAGTCTTAACGTCCTAGCTCTCTTTTTTAACTTTCAACACTGAATAACATTTCAAAGCTCCATATAGATACCTGCTGGTTTTAGGTTCTGTGCTTTTCTGGATTTCCCTCATTTTTCACAATAAAATCAAAGTCTGATTGCCAAGATGCATAAATTCTATGTTGAATGGAAATAAAAATTGGACTCAGAGAGTGAATCTAATTGAAAGAGAAATTCAGATATAAAAACATGAAATCATGAGGGATAAAAAAAACCAGGAGGATCTGCTCTGAAATCATTCTTAAAGGAAGAAGATCATTAAAACTTGCAGACATATTTCTTAAAATTCAACCAATTTCAAACAAGATAGAGATTTTGTCACCATTTTCATCGTTTCTCTGAGGATAAAAAAAAAAAAGTTTAGACGATTAGACTCTTGATTATCAGAAGTATCTTATCAGAAGAGGACACATCATCCAAAAATATGTATCTTGTGTTTCTGTTCTTACCACTCGCAGCCAGGCTGACCCTAAAATCACTAATTAGATAGCCCCATACATGGCACTACTTTCTTGAAATATAATTCCTCAAATTCAGTCATAATTAGCGGATAAAAATTGTTATGTTCAAAGTCACTGAACCCTGTGCGATTCACACTGCGCACTTGAACATTTCAGTCTGTTTTCTCTCATAAATTCCTTGGTCAAATTTAGAAGAAATGGGGGATCATCTTGCCCCACCCCGACACTGTGTATCTGAGAAACTCCAGCCCCAGAGAATAAATGCGGTCTTTCCAGCAATCCGTAGAATATCAGTGGTTGACATTTAAATTTCAAGGTCCATTTTAAAAATTAAAATGCAAACATGGGTGAACATTGAACCAAGGAGTTAAGACACCGCTTGAGATGCAATATTCCACCTGTGTTCAGGACCCAGTTCTAGCTTCTGACTTAATCTCCCTGTTAACTTGAACCTTGGAAGGTAGCCATGAAGGATCAAGTTATCTAGGCACTCACCACTCATGTTGAAGACTCAAATTGATTTCTTGGCTTTGGGCTTCACCCAACCCAACCTCAGAGGTGGTAGGCATTTGGCTTATAAACCAGGAGATTAAAACACTCTCTCTAGCTTGCTCTCTCTAATAATAACAAGTAAGTTCAAATATACTCCAATATAATATTCTTCACAATCCCTCCTAGGACTTTTGATCCCTGAGGAAGCTAGAGACTCATAACTTACATAAATTTAATTTTACATATCTCATGAATTCCCATTTAAGAGAATGCAACTAAAAATACATTATTTTGCATAAATTTCACCCACGTATCTATATATCTATGTATGTAGACATCAATCTATCTATCTATATATATATATATATAGATATGCTAGCATAAAATTTTGCCATGGAAAAATTTTTAACTTTTAGATGCTGGGTTTTCCCTTCTCCCCTCCCCAAATCACATCCCGCACCAATTTTTCCCATATTATTATAATAGTATCGTCCTTCATAAACAGTCATAAGTCTATCATTCTGCTATTTAAGTGTATCACAGCATTTTAGGTATGAACAATGGCAGAGAGTCCAGCATTCTATTGTCAAGACATATTTATGAGTGTCATTGGGATTCCGTCTTTGATTTGGAAGTGAAGATGCATGCTGCATTGTACTTTGCATCTGGATATGATAGTCTCTATTACACTGTCACTACACACCCTTAAATGAAAAGTTATAAAACAAAATCAATAACAAGGAGAAAATGGGAAATTTACAACACCATGAAGTAAAATGACATGCTACTGAATGACCAATGTTTTGCTGATGAAATGAAAAAGAAAACCAAAAACCTTCTTGAGGTAAACGATGCTATTGTATGATCTATGATTCAGTGAGAAAATTAAGAAGAAAAAGGGAGTTTTTCAGAAATGAAGATAAAAACAAAAATATTGAAACGTACTTCATCACTGCACTGTGTGACAGAGACTCAGGAGTACCTAGACCACACGCTCCCAGACCACGATGTTGCAGGCATTCTGTTGATGCTGACTAGAATCTGCGCATTGTAACAGAATCCATTTCAACACAGATGGTTTACATTCCATATCTTAGGGTAGAAAAAATCCAGCAAACTATGTTACCTCCTATCTTAAAAACCTGCATTATTAAATCAATGCGTTTCACCGGAGTATACAAACACAATGTGGAAGTCCCTCTTAATTTGCAAGCCTCGAAATCTCCTGGATGATGTTGAACTCAATGTCCCTAGCACACAACCCACTGCTCTGCATAGCCTTCCCAACCCTGTGATTAACAGCATCTAGTGCTGGCTTCCAGGACGGGAATTTCCTGGGTCAAATACATTCCTGACTTCTATTCCAAGCACATGTCTCAGTTAGAGCCACACTCGGTGTATTCCAGAACATCAGCAATGTATGTTCCAGGGTCCCTGTTGTCCAAAGTGTTGTATTTTCTCCTTTTCGGGGATCCTGGATTTCAGAACTTCTCCCAGTTATATCTTATTTTGAAGTAGCAAACTGTCTCTCCAATGTTTCTTTTCCCTTTGTCATTCTTCTCTCAAGAGGATATTCCATTGGGTGTCTAAATATTTATTCTGCCTCCTTTCTTGGCCTCTTTCCTTTTCGAACAAATGAAGGAGTTCTACAACTTGCTAAAAATGGATGTCTTTCTTCTTTCTTCTTCCTGCTTTATGGTCTGATATTGATCCACCCAGAATCGTCTTCCAAATCCCAACTCTGAGGCTTCCCAATGAAAGATAAGCATACGTAGTTCCTTGATGTGCCAAAGTGCTGACCATTCCAACCAATCTTTTCACACTATCACTTCCTGAGTTGAATCATGCCATTTAGGAGATAATCTTCCTATCAGGATACATCCATCGGGGTCTGGACTGAGTTTATCATTATATATCTAGACCGTCTATGAAAAGGTGCTGTGGCAAAGTAGAATCCCACAGTAATCCCCAAGATATTACACCTTAATCCTTAGTTCCAAAAATGATACCACATATGTGCTTCACATGGTAAAAGCAATTCAGAAAATAGAAAGCTTCGCATAAGCTGACAGACTTCACCAAAAGGAAGCTTATACACTTATTTCAATGTTATCTCCGGATAATAATCTTAGAACTCTAAATGTATAGAACATCTTCTCCAGCGGCATAAACAGTATCTGCTAGAACACTTGTATTATCCACATCATCATGCAATCCACTCAAAAGCTCTTTGGATTTTTTTCAATTGACTTCACAAGGTTCATCTGGATTTTCTGGTTCTTCCATAGCTCTTCAATGAATGCTTTCTTGCGTAGGTTCCTCAGTCAGTATCTCTCCCTGAATTCCAGCATCTCATTCCTTCTTCACATTCCTTCCTTCAGAAATGTTTCTTTTCCCTCTAATACATTTCTTTTGTGTCTGTTCCTTTTTCTGGTTTAATAAGAAGTAAATCCCTGCTCTGTATCAATCACACCTATCCATCACACCTACCCACAGCTACTCTTATCTTTCGTGTCTGCTTTTCATAGCCCTCAACAGCTCATTTCTTCTATCTGCCTTATTATTCCTTTTGCATGTCAATGTTTCTCCTAAGGTTTCTTTCCAATTTCTGCTAAATATTTTTCCTGTAGATTCTTTATTTTATTTCTTCCACTAGTGCTGCCAAACATAAAGACAAGCCATAATAGTTGAGATATTCTAGTCCTTGTTTTATTTTCTAATTAAACTATTTCCTATATGCTAAATATTTCAGGGTCAGCCTTTCCACTAACCTTCTTGATTTCTGTATTTTCAGTTATTCTTCAGTAAAAGAACAGCTTATTAGTTTTTGTAAACAGAAAAAAAAATCCCTTTATTTATTTGTTGTCTGATCAAATCGTTCACATTCTAAATGAAGCCTCAGTTTCAGTCTTGGTTAACGAATAAGTTAAAACCCTCAGAATGAACAAACTCCATGCTAATTGCAGATCGCGTAATGGGAGCGGCTCTCAAGAACTCATAAACAATCTGGTTTTATGAGAGATCATAACCTCCAGGTTACTTTCTTTAGACTTTCATGCATCAAAGAGAATTTTGATCAACAAGTTCAGCACTGCATATCTAGTTCTGCCAATAACTGTTGAAAACAAGAACTTGTGCACATAAGGGCTCTGCAGTAAAATAGAGAATTGCTCCCCTGATAAGTTGAAGTTCCATTTATAGATTAGAGAAAAACCAAAGTTTAGTGCCACTATCAGAGCCTTGCTGTTATGTTCCTGACCAACAAATCCTCTATCCCAGAAACTTTTATCTGATCCCCAAATATCACTTTAATCTGTAATTTATCTGTTTTCATCTAGTGACAGGTGTTTTGCATCCATTAAATAAAGTCCCAATCATTTCTACTTAATAAGTCAAATGAGAAATGGATTTGGGGTTGGAGAGATTGAAATAGATGTTAGCTTATTACTGTTAAAAGCTGTATCTATTGGCACGCTGCTTCCAGCCTTGAGCATGTGAAACTTGTACCAATAAATTGGTTGAAATGGAGAGGATGGAGTAGGTGCCTCCTCTCAATAAACAATAACAGCCCCCCAATGAAGAGTCAGAATGGCCTTGGTGATTCACCAGTCATCCACATCACTCTTTCCTCCTGTAAGACAGAAACGAAGATACTAGATGTTGCTCTAGGAGAGCACTTATCGCATGCAAACATGAAGCCTTGGAGGAAGGAAATTCACATTTGAGCAACTTTAATTTGGCTCAATCGAGGAAGTCAATAAAGCAATCAAACCAGGCATATGAAAACATCTGCACTAATCTTTAAATATTCCGTTTTTGAAAATTTTGCTTTCTTGTTTTTAGAGAAAGACAGAGAGAAGGAGTGAGCAAGACAGAACAAGTGTGCCCATTCTTTAAATGCCTTCAAGTGTGGGTGTGAGCAAGGACAGGACAATCAGAAGTGAGAAGATAGTAATCTAATTCAACCTGAAGGGTAAGATGCCGCATCTGCTATCGCTGGGAATAAGCATTTTCAGGGACCTGCAATTGAAAGCCGATCTGGGACTTGATGCAGCCCCTCTTCTATGGGATATGAGTACAGCAATTGGCAGTTTAATCACTAGGTCGAAACGTCACTACTACATACCTGCTCTTGATACAACGTTTAGAAGTATGAAGCTCTAGGAAGCCACCTTGCGTATTCATTAATGTCTTCATTCAGTATTTCAAGTTTTACCATGAGGCAGGAAAGGGAAAGGCATTGTTGCTCAGTTGCCCCCCTTTTTAAAATGAGGAATCCAAAAATCTTGGGGCAAGGCACTTGGAACAATATCATTCAGCACATGAGAGACAGAGCCTAAACTAAAGTTTAATTTTTCTAGGCACTTCAGAATGTGTAGATATGAAATATGTAGTCTTGGATAGATAACATCAGAAATATTGAAGTTAGTTCTAGCTGTATTCAAGAAGTTGTTGACAGCAACCAGTTTTCCAGATGAAAGAAGCCAGAAACAGAAGGGAAAATGTGCAAAGCAAGTCAAGAGAAGCAGGAGGAAGTAAGTTGCTACCGTGGTAAATAACCCAGGTACGAGACACAGACTCCATCACACATAGTGGGGCTTCACCTCAGTCAGACCCTCTGCTCTTTCATTCCCTTCTCTGCCAGTTGATGGTGGCAACAGTAACACTGCTGCACTTGCAGAACTACAGTGGGATGTGTATGAGGTAATGAACCAGGATGTTTACTTGACAATGACACACTGGCCGCTTTTATCAACTTGTACTTTTTATTTACTTACTAACTCATTTGGAAGGCAGAGAGACAAAGACAAACAGAGATTCCCCAGAAGTCCACAACACCTGAGAGTGGCCCAAAGTGACACCAGTAACTGGAAATTCACTATTAGTCTCCTACAAAGTTCAAAACAAGCCGTCTTCTCATTCCTCTCATAGTTTACATTAGCACGAAGTTGAACGACGTGGGAGCAGAGCTGGGCACCCAACAGAGACACTAACCGGTTACAGGGATTTTAAACAACACCTTAATTGTTGTGCCAAATACCTATACTCTAATTATTACTACAAGATAACAGAGTTAGGAAGATTAACTTAAGATGAGGGTAAATTGAGCCACAGGTGGTTTGAAGAATTGTCTCTAATGGAAAGGGAAAAACATGAAGACTAAAACAGCTATATATTAAACATTTTCCTCATTTATGATCACAAAATCACGACTGAGTAATATTGTCGTTACCGGGATCCTTACTATCAAGATAGGGAAAAGGATGCTTTGAAGGGGATGAGAAATTCGCCCAGAGTCCTAGTGGAAAAATGAAGAATGGAAAGCTGGAGTTTGTGAAAGCACAGTCCACCCGTGGTATCTCAATCCCATCCGTATCTCCTAGGAGAAAGCAAACTTAGAGAGAAGGCTAGAAATGCTGATCATGAACCCGATCTGAGATTCAGTCTTCCTTCTGGATCCCTTCCATTATCGGGCAAAGCAAAGCTTATAGTGGTCGGAACCCTGTGACAAACCTCCTCAGGTTTGCATCTGGGTTCTTCTACTTCCTTGTGGTACAAATTTTTGCAGGATAATTCATCTTTCCGCTTCTTCCTTTCTTCATCTGCACAATAATGTGTAGAGACACTTTTTCAACATAGTGTTACGTGAAAATACATAGGATAATACACGTAGAGTGATTGAAGCTGCCTGCCATAACTGTGACTGTTCCTGCTGAACTCTTCGCCGGAGGGAACAGAGGCATCACCTTTTGTTCTTGGGTGCAAGGTTGAGAATGATTGCAAAATGACATTTAGATTCCTTTCCAATCATCAGGTACTAACTATTTTCTTTTCCCCCATATTATATATTACTAGCCAAAGGCCCCACAGAAGTATCCTGCCACCCATATGAGTACATCATTCAACACTGATTTAGATGATGGCAACAGGAATTGGGGAACCATCAAAGTATTAGGTATAAAAACTGGTTTTTGAAAATAGAAACACTAAAGTCAGGTCTGAGAAATTACTGGCGTGGTTCTGATAATCAGGGATTCATCTCCTCTTCTCCAAACTGATCAAACATTTATCACTGGGTTTGGGTTTCGGGAAACTCATTCTGATATGAAGAAAAAAAGAAAAAAGGTGCTTCAAACATCATGTGATCACACCTTGAAGGAGCAGTTCAGATTCTGGATTTCGCTTAGGGTGTGAGAAGACAAAGTATCTTAGCAAGACTTTTCCATTGTAAGTCAGAGTCAACAATGTGGTTGCCCTCTCCATGTCTTGCAGAGATTGAGGGGACCAAAACTTTCTGCAGCCCCTGTACAGTTCAATATTAACATGGCTTTAACTTAACCAAGTTAAAGAGAACTTCCTCTTAAAGAAAATAAGAGATTTTATACATCTTTAAAAAGACGGCAAAGACAACAATGTAGGGATAGAGCAAAGCACATAGGAGACTCACCTAACTCTGATGGGAATGCAAGATGTGTCCTTTTGGAAGGCAACGATGCAGTACATATGAAAGATTCCACAATATATTGTGACCCCAGCATCCCTTTTTGGAGAAATCCTTAAGCATATGCAGAAATACCACATACAAAATTTAATTTAAAAAAACCCATGAAAAACATGTCCAAAATTACACTACCACTGTAATAAATACATCATGTGAACTAAATGGATGTTCAATTGACGACACAAGAAAAATAATGTTGTAGAAAATTACTCTGCGCAACTTTGATGTGAGTTATTTATTAAAAAATTTAAATTATATAGTTTAATTACATGTATATATTTACACAGAGAAACCCTGACACAGTGTTTACTCGGTGTTAGTGGGAATGCAGTAATTTCATGTCCTTTTCATTTCCATGTGCTATCCAATTCACATCAAATAGCTTCCCTAATGAAAATCACTTCATTGCGAAATATTTTTTACAGGCTAGTGTACTGCCACTTTTCTGTACAGACATGAATGACAGTGTTAATTTGCAGGAGAAGATGGGATAGGGATTGCTCCAAAGTCTGCAAGGAGTTAAATGAGTCATCTGCATTCTCTAACTATACCTCCATCCCTTCTGTGTTGGAGTCAAGGATTTTAAGTTTGAGATAATAAGAAAGAGAAGCCCCAAATCACCTCTGCCACTTATTGGCCATGTGACATGAATCTAGCTCAGCTTTAATTTCCTCATTTATAAAATAAAGATCAATAGTTCAAAGCTTTGCTGTGAGAACTCATTGAAAAGATAAATTTGAAAGCAATTGGATAAGGCCTGTTCATATTTAGGCTTCAATAAATGGTAGATGCTTTAATATATCATTTATCCATTAAATAAGTGGAGTGGTGGCATTAAATAAGCTAAGGCCTGAAATGCAATTATATGGTGAGGGCCACAGAAAGTGTGCACTTATTGAAAATCGGTTCTCTTCTTCTCATGCCTGGCAACACCTGAACTCTGTTTTCCTGCACAAGCCACTGGATGCTGCTGCCCTTTATGCACAAGAGACAACATGCCTCATAATACTTCAGGAGAGCAAGCATCTCTGCTAGAAGCAGCTAGAGCTCTGCTGGTCCAGCAAATGCCAGTCTGTGGTACAGGAATCGAGTCATTACAACATGCATGGGAGTTCTGTAGTAGCCCAACCCAGAGGCCAACATTCTTCTGGAACCTAACTGAAATGCAGGGGCTCAACCATGAGCTTGCCAACTGCAACATCAACAGCAATGGGAAGAGCTCCTGGTGCATATCTGCCTTTAAAAAGATCAAATGATGCAATTATTTGCAGACACTAAGTTCAACCAGAATGTGACATGCAAAAGAATCTGGGAAGTGTGTTTTAGATATTCAGTTTTCAAAGATAAATGTATGTCAGAGGAATTTGAAAGGGAGGTGGAGTGCTGATCATCCATAGCCACCCTTTAATTCTCTTGGGTCCTGGCCCAAGGTCTAATCTTTCCCAGAACATGACGCTTTAGGAAACCCTGAATATCACAAACACTTACGTAGAAAATTCTTAAAGCACGTATGTACATCTTTGTCTCGGGATCTGGTATTCAACAACAGCATGCCACAACTCAGAAACTTAGATTTTCATTGGTTTTCCAACACACCATTGAAATTTCCAGGAAATGACTTGATGCTTCTTACCTTATAGCACTATAATGGGTTTGTAAATGGAATCATCACTGATTTTGGGGGTGGACACAAGTTTTCATGAAGGACCTGAGTGAGGAGAATACTCCAGAAAAGGAAAAGACAAAATACTTGGTCTATTTCTCCCTCCCCCAAATGCAATAGTCTGGTATAAAAAAGCATCAGGTTCCTAAAAAGCCAAATAGTCATTCTTCTTAAGTCTCTTGGTATTCTTATTGGCAGTTTCAGAAGCCCTCAGAATATGCCTAATGTTCAGGACAACCGCAAATGTCAGGTGAGAAATACTGTGTGTTAGTAAGTCACACACTTGCTCTTGTTCAATGCTGTGATCACTAATGTTTAAGCTTAGGAACACAGAGAGGATATAGAGTAGACTAATGAGGGTTTTTTGCAAAAATAAAGAGGAGAAAGGGAAGGAGATAATGAAGGAGGGAAAGATGGAGTGGGAAATATGATTATCTTCTAAGAAATATTCCTGTGAAATGCATGATATGTATTTTGTTTATATTAACACAACTTTTAAAAAAGAGAAGAACTACGCTTTTAAGTTTAGTTGTAAAATGTATATAGAGTGTTACCCTGATTTATTTCCTTTCTTAATTCTTTATTTAGTCTTAATGTCATGAATGCCAGAGATCCCAGAGAGGGAGGCAGCGACAGAGATTGTGCAAAGCTTTGGTTCATTCTCCAAAGTTCTGCAACGGCAGAGGCTGGGCCAAGCCACAGTTAGAGGTCAGGACCCCAGTCTTGGTCTCCTTTGGGTGGCAGACAACAGAATACTTGACCCTTACTTCCAGGGTGCATTGACAAGCAGAACCAAGAGTTGAACACAGGCACCCCAATATAGAAAGTAAGCATCTCTGGCAACATCCTAGATACTACACCAAACACCATTTCCCATGCCTCAGTTGCTTACATTGGCAACATGGTGACCATCCAGTACAAGAGATGTGAATATCTGAGTTTTAGAAATACATTATCATGTTAATTAAATATTATAAATTAACTTAGCTATTTGAATACTTTCTACTAAAATAATTAATAGTTCATAGTAATTATATTTCACATTTCAATTTAAAAGCAATATTGAATATTTTTATATATAACATTTTCAGAAACATATGCCAAATAATTTCAATTTTTCAAATGTTTATATTTTAAAGAAACATAATTTATATCTTAATTTGCATTTATTTTACATTTTATGGAACTATATGTGTAGTTTGTATACTTCAAGTAAACTATTTTATATTTTAATCTGTTGGAATATTATTGTCAATAGAACAAAACTAACATGACCTTTTATTATAAAGCCATAATTATAATGTTGAAATTAATTCAAGAAAAATCTGCTTTAGGAAATAAACATTTATTTATTTGTTAATTATGCAGCTCAGCTGAATATTAGTGGCCAGGCAACAGAATATCCAGCCATGTGCAATAATAATTAAATTTGCTTGCTGAATGATATTTGATTACTACTGCTTCTGCTCTGTTTCTATTCCTTGGGGTCATAGAAAAGACCCCTAATTATTACTGTACTTGAAAGGGCCTGAGATGATTGATGGAAGCGACTATGAACTCCTGCGCCTTCACGTCCCCAGCTCTAACTCAGACAAGCAGGTGTTCCCCATCCACAGGCTACTCAGCGATGGGGCTGTTACATAAAGCAAGAGAACTTTGAAGTATCCTTCTACGTGCCGAAAATTGTGTTATCCAGAAATGGAAACATGTGAACATATCAAAGTCTTGAGAAATTTGCTTTGACGTTTTGATAGCTATTCCTTTTAGTTCCTGAGTTAGGAACTTAGCAGCATATCCTAGCAATAAGAATATTCCTAGCTTTTTATTTTTGGTTCTTTTATTAATTGTGTTTAACAATAGTAACAGATTTGTTGGCTCACGGTATTTTAGAGACTAGAAATTCTAAAATGAACACAACACAGCTCTTATTCTTGAGGAGTTCAAGATCAGATGCTGGGGAGATAAAGACAAACACAAGTGGCAAGTTCTGTGACAGAGGCCAGTAGAGGTTCCTATGTGCTTTGGGCACTTTTCTCTCAACTCAGTAATCATTCGTTTTTACTCCATTCTACCTTCAAGCTATAATCTGAATGGCCAATTTGGTTAAATGTACAACTAACATGGCCTTACTTCCTGGGAATTCTTCTGCCCACTGAAATCGAACATCGAGATGGCCCTCTGCTTACACTTCCCTCAGCAAACTCACCAGTGGTCTTGCCATAAAGGCAATGAGTATTCAGTTCATTGACTTTGATTACATGGGTACATGCCTCCTCATCCCTGGGCCTCCATGACACCAAATTCTGCACTTGTTTCTCCAAGCTTTCTGGCCGACTCACTGCAGCATCTTTCATGACTCCCTGCTCTTCTGCTCATGTATTAAACCTCAGCACCGTATGTTACACTTCCTGCAAACATCTCCTTCCTCTTCCTTTGCAATAGCAACCATGAGTTTATTGAATACTGACAAGTTTCTTTCCAATCATGTCTTCCGAAAAGTAGCATGACCACAGTCCTTTTAAACTTAAACTCAAAGAACAACTTTTTTAAGCCAGATATATTTCTCTTCCAACATCTATGTCAGTGAAGGAAAATGACAATTACACAAACTTTGGTGATTACCGGTAATGCGCTAGTCTCCTGCATTCAGTTGCACCATCAGGGAGCTGGGTCAGCAGTGCAGCAGCAGGCACTTGCATCTGTGCTCACACGGGACGTCAGAGTCACAGGTGGTGACTTTTCTTGCCATGCCCCAATACTGGCCCTATCTTTTAGCCTATTGATTAAAACCATCTCAGATTGCAATACAGATTTGTTGCGGGAGTTGAGACACCAATCAAATGTTCGCACTCTGGATTGAAGCTTCTGGACATGAGTTCCAGCCCCATTCGTGATTCAAACTCCCTACTGCTCTGAACCCTGGTGGCAGCAGAGACGAGCAAGCAGCTGGACCCCGACACTCTTATAAAAGACCTTTTGGAGTTTGGAGTTCCCATTTCTTAGCTTCTACTTGTTCCAGTCTCAGACATACAGGCACGTGTGCACATAAACACACACACACATCTCAAAAGAAAAGTTCCAATTTGGAAAAAACTCCTCAGCGACGCACATTTTTCTGACACATAAAAGAATAAAGAACAATGAGGAAGAACCTAACAAAAAGTCTAGGACTGCAGAAATACAAAGAATAGTATAAGGAACAAGTACAAGAAAATCCTAAGAGAATCCTCATTGAACTCATTGAACAAACTCATTGAACAAAAGATAGCCATTGGTGCATTCATCTCCAAGGCTACCAAATACAGGACTGAAATAAATCATAACAGACTCCAGGAAACTCAAGTTTTTGTCTCAACTTCAGAACTGGAGAAAAATCATATCAATGACACTTCCACTAATAAACAGATGCTCTAAAGTGGAAATAAAAGGGCACTAGGTCCTGGTGCTTTCTCCATTACCTCCACTAGGAAATCCTGCTGAGCCACTAAAGGCAGCAGCTTCACTGAGGGACACTTGGAGGCAACTGATAAAATGGAAATTCTGAAAGCAAATAAGACACAGACTATTGCCCTTGTAATGCAATGCAATTACATGCATTGTCTGTCTTGAAAGGTAGTAGTGATCTATCTGTAATTTCAACTGATAGGCAAACAGTGAAATATCACATATCCCTGGTTTCTATTCATCAGCAAGTCTAATCTGGGGACATCTGTAAAGACAGCACATCTCTTTGGGCTGGGAAACAATGAAGATATGGAAATGACAACCAAAAATACGAACCTGCACACAAGGTAATGAAAACAGTACAACACAACCACGGTGACTAAGGACAGCAAATGTCTGTGCAATTTATTAAAAAGAGTTCAATTGGAGATGTCAAGTGGATGAAGTGCATAACATTTAAAGTTTGTATCAAAGCAGTATTTAAAAACATACTTGAAGTAGTGTTACATATTTAGAAATAGTGCAGAGTATAAAATCTTTCACAGTAGTGGTTCTCAGAGCCTTTACTTTCAGATGTGATCTTACTGATTTTATTTTAGACTTTTGCTCTAGCTTGCTTCCTTGTAATATTAACTCAATTAAAGCTGCTAATTATGGTAAAAGATTTGTGAAATGAAATATCGTTTCAAATACAATATCATTTCCTTTATGTTTATATGCATTAGAGCCCTTATTTACAGCAAAAGTAAATGATAAACCATTTAATGATGTAATTACGATTTTTTTAGATTTATTTATTTTGGGACCTGGAGCAGTAGTGTAGTGGCCAAAGTTCTCACCTTGCACTTGCCGAGTTCGCATTTTGATGCCAGTTCTAACCTCGACAGCCCCACTTCCCATCCAAATCCCTGATTGTGGCCTGGGAAAGCAGTCTAGGACAGCCCAAAGTTTTGGGACCCTGCACCTACATGGGAAACCCAGAAGCGGCTCCTGGCTCCTGGTTTCAGATTGGTGCAGCTCCTGCCATTACGATCACTTGGAGAGTGAGTCAACAGACATAAGATCTTCATCTCAGTCTCTCCTCTCTGTAAATCTGCATTTCCAATTAAAAATAACTAAATCTTTTTTAAAGCCAGATTTACAGTTGATCTTATGACAGTTTGTCTCAGCCCGACATTCGGAACACTCTCCTGGTCATTCTATGTCATAGAAGTCAAAGCATCTATTTTAATGGCTTTAAAGATGATTTGGAAACTGCCATTTGAAAAAGGGTCAGCCCTCAGGCCACATAAATATATGTCAACCATTTATTCTGTATCTACACACACACACATACATACATCCTCATAGATAAACTATATCCTTAGAAGTGAAAATAGATTTTTATGTCTTAAAGAAAGAAGCAAGCAATGTTTGTTGATAGTTACAGATAGCCTTAAGACCTTGGTTAGCAAGGCAAACCTCTTCCAGCAAAAGACATAGGGTTTCAAGTGGAGGCAATCTCTGGAGACAGAGACTGCAGTTGCTGTGTGATCCAGTGGCAAAAGTACCGGCTTGAATTTAGGCAAACATGTGTCCAAAACAAATCCCAGTTAGGTGAATCTGTGCAAAGCACTAAACCACTCTAAACTACCCCTCACCTGTAAAAGGAGTACAGAAATGCCTGTTTCAGAGAGCTGAACAAGTGATTCAAGATACCAGCTAGAAAGACAGGCTGTTTGTGGCCAGGCAGCTGCATACACTTTCCAAATATTCATGTATTTTGATTTGGAGAAGTTCAAGCTTTTTAATTAACCCTCTAAGAATTTGGATGATGAAAGGCTCATGACCCATGCTATTAGCATCTGATGGAGGTTTAGAGCTAAAATTTAATTCATCTCAAATAGCAAAATCAAATACACAAGGTGAAATTTAACTGTGCAAGGTGACACTGTTTTTGAATCATAGTGAACACTAAGGTTACATTTTTCTGCCTTCTGGTTTGCTGCTTCCATATATATCACAACTTCTGTACTTAAGTAAATAAAGCAACAAATAATAAGTAAATTCTGTATGAGTTAAGTAATGAAATATTTGAAACATTGTGGCTCCTTTGAGTTGTATGAATGTGAACAGATATGGAGATGAAATGGAGACTGCAAGAACAGTGTTTGAATATTGCAACAGAAATGTTCTGTGTTTTGTACCCATCCAATATCTTCACAGGGAATGTTGTCTGATGGTTGACTTGTCCATTGTTGCCAAAAGCGTTGTGGGGAAAGCATTGATGGCCTGTCAGTACTGCTGCTCCTGTTGATTTGCATAATCTTTACTACTCATCATCTCTTATGAAAAGGGGAACAAGTGTAAAGGAATATCATACATTGGTAATATTTGAGGCGTTCAAAGAATTTAAGTAAATTAAATTCAAAGTTAACATAAATTTTCCATAAATATTTTTGAAGTCTTTGTTTTCACAAATTTAAAAGGCATCAATAAAGAAAAAAAACAGAAACACATGTGATCTTCTGGTTAACTCCCCTAATATTCACAACAGCCATGCTGGACCTCACCACCACATGAACTCAACTCTCACCTCCTATGTGGGTAGCAGGAACTCAATGACCGTCGGCAGGAAACTGGAACCAGATGCCATGTCTTGAACACAGACACTGTGTGCTTCCCAAGCACAGCATTAATGACCATCCCAAATGCCCAGCCTCTTTTTCGTATCATTCTTTTCAATGTGGATGCTTTCACAGAGGAGCACCTTGGATCCCGTCAACTGCAGATGAATTAAGGGGGGAAAGAGCAACAAAGAAAAAATTAGCCCATATGGTTTGGAGAAAGATAAAAGAAGTATTTAAAAACAGAAACGTTGATTTTGAAATCCCAAAGAAGTAAGATCTAGTGGGGATTAAGGTAATGTATCATATAGAAGCAACACTGGAAACTACTCGTGTATTGGCAATTATACATGCACATTTCCAAGAAGGCCAGTAATAGCCTTGAAGTAGACATGTCCCAAAGCTGTTGCAGGCCTGCAGCTCCTGTGCGCCCAAGTTGGTTCTCCTGGTCTAATGCTAGAAGCAGCATTAGCACCAAGTGGGCGTTCCTGGTACTGATGCGATCTTGACTGCTTACTGCAACTCTGCCACTTTGACTGCCACTGTCATTTTTACCTAGACCTGAGAAACAGCTGCCCTTTGTAAGCATGACAAAATCATGCTTTTTTGAAAAAAAAAAAAAAAGAACTTGAAGACAACCTGGAATTCTGTGGGAAACAGTTAAAGATATATCAAATAATAATGCTTGTACAAGCTAATTGTCATTTGTGAACACTTGGATGAGAAATACTACATTGTCTAATTGAGATTATCATGCCTTTGTTGGCCCAAGACTGAGCCACTTCTCTATTTAAATTACTTTATCAACCTTTTTCTACTATTATACTACTTCTTCTCCACTCTAGCAATGGATCATATTAGAGCCAGACCAGCCTTTTAAGGCACAAACCATATTGTACCACAAGATTACTTCAATAATTCAATGGCTTTAGACTGTGCATTAAAAGAAAATTTGGGGCCTGGTGTAGTAGACTAGTGGCTAAAGTTCTCACCTTGCACAGGGTGGGATCTGATATGGGCACAGGTTTTAATCCCAATAGCCCTACTTTACATCCAGCTCCCTGCTTGTGGCCTGGGAAAGCAGTCAAGGACAGTCCAAGGCCTTAGGACCCTGCACCTGTATGGGAGTCCCAGAAGAGTCTCTGCGCTCCTGATTTCGAATCAGCACAGCTCTGGCCCATGCAGCCACTTGGGGAGTGAGTCAACAGATGGAAGATCTTCCTCTCTTTCTCTCTGTATATATGCTTTTCCAATAAAAATATAATAAATTATAAAAAAATAATAAATCTCATCACTCATTCACTCCCTAGATTTCAGGCGTCTTTCCATTTCGTGAAATGACGAAACTCATCCCCAAGTCATGGCAACCGTCATGGCTGCCTGCAAAGAAGGCGCTGTTACTGGCTCTTGCAATGGGTCTGTTCACAGCCATTCAGGTTTCAGTTCAAATGTCACCTCCTCAGAGGGCCATCATCACCCATGTCCCCGGACATCCGCTATCTATCTCCACCTGAATTCTATCACTCCATAGCGTTTCCTTCGGAATACTTACACCCACTTGCAATAAATGACTTCTTTCTTGATTTGCGTACACATTATTTATCATCCTAGTAGGCCCTCCCCAACCTATTAGACTAAAGTTGTGTCACACTAAGATTCTGTCTGAAACCCCAGCACCTGGAACACTCCTGAAATCCAAGTTGGAAGGTTACAGGGCAATTCTGGGGACAGTGTTGACAGTGGTCTCACCTTCGCTGCCATCAGCTTCTCTCTGCCACTGCCTCCCCACAACCTGTGGTCTGCGCATCTAAACCCTCAGCGCAACGGCAAGAGAAGTTGCTAGGAGCATTTTAAAATTAAGTTTATAAATTAACTTATTAATATTCGAAAGGAAGATTTACAGAGAGAAGGAGAGATAGAAAAGGTTTTCCATTTGCTTTCTCAAATGACCACAATGGCCAGAGCTAAATGGGTCTGAAGCCAGGACCCAGGAGCCTCCTCTGAGTCTCCAATGTGAGTGTATGACGCAAGGACGTCAACCATCCTTTGCTGCTTTCCCTGGCCATCAACAGAGAGCTGGGTTGGAAGAGGACCAGCCAAGACACCAACCTGTGCTCCTATGGGATGTTACCACTACAGGGAAGAGGATTAGCCTTTTGAGCTACTATGCTGCCCCCCAGGGAGCATCATAAATAACAGGAGCCTCCATTGAATAGCCTAAGTGGACCAGTTATTTTAAAAAAAAAGATATGGGCCCAGTGCGATGGCTCAGTAGCTAAACCCTCACCTTGCATACGCTGGCAACCCCTATGGGCACCAGTTCTCGTCCCAGTTGCTCTACTTCCCATTCAGCCCCCTACCTGTGGCCTGGGAAAACAATAAAAGATGGCCCAAAGACTTAGAACCCTGCAGCCATGTAGGAAACCTGGAAGAAGTTCCTGGCTCTTGGCTTCAGATCAGCTCAATCAGCTTAGCTCTGGCAATTGCAATCACTTGGGGAATGAACTAATAGATGGAAGTCCTTTCTCTGTCTTTTCTTCTCTCTGTAAATCTGCTTTTTGTATGTATATAAGAATGTTCTTGTAAGAATACTAACTGCCTGCTTTGCATCATGTAAGATCTCTACCCTGGAATGGCTCAGTTCTTACAGCTGAGGATCCCAGAAGTGGCAGGAAGAATCACTGAAGTATAGCGAAGAGTCCTTAGTTTCATGTCCTGTTGGGGATGCTGGGACAGAAAGCCTCGTGAATCTCAGGGCCAACTCTGAGACAGATGCTTCCTTTGCAAACATTTCCCTAAAAATAACGGGATGTAAGACCCCTATCAGACAGCCTCTTAGGTTCCACTTCTCTTTGGGAGGTCGTTTGTGTGAAAATGGTTCACGTTTTCTAAATATTTACTCCTGAACACTAAGCTCAGCTCTAAATACAATGTACATCCCTGAAATGTAGGCCAAGAACCCATAGCATGTACTCAGGTTCTCTAGGTAGGCCACCAACTGCTGTCTTAAAAGAGATCATTTCGTTATAATTTTAGAGTTGAAAAGAACCTGGAAACTTCTCCCAGCCTGCTATTAGACAGGAAAGAATGAGGATGAAATAAGGACAAAGAATAACAAACTTTACAAAATTAATTAGCCTTCCTTGTCAAAATATTTTTCAGACTCTTTAAGATAGACTGAGAACGTTTCAATCTGGAAATAGTACAGATCATCTTCTCATCAATGTTATTTATGAAATAATGGATTAATTCATGGGACATCAGTTTGAGACATGCTTATATCTAGCCTTATTTAACATGAAAAATTACGTTGATTAGAGGCTAGTTATTTATGCTGGGCTTACTCAATTTTCCAAAGATCTCTTTAACTGAAATTGTGTGGGAAGTTAAATTATAAGAGATGAATATTTGAGGACATGTTTTGTGAAGTAAGCATTGACCAAGAGGTGTAAATGTGAGTTTCAGGAAGTTATATCTTTGAAATGATTCAGGGCAGCTTGGTGCAAAACAATAGCAACGAATATTTCTTATTGCGAGGGATCAGTAATGTTGAAGTCATCCATCAAACAAGTGAAAGTAGCTGACAAAGCTGATATGATGACAAGTTCCTATGCATTTTCTGGATGTCTCGTTATTAAAAGTCCTGAGCTTTTTGCTATTTTTAAGAAACCCTACACCTTCCTCTTCACATTGGATTAACTTAAACTGTGGGCTTGGATTCACTCACTCAATCAACAACATTTACTAAGCTGCTAAGTGTCTACAGGCATGCATGTCCGAGGAGCTGGCCATGCAACCAGACTAGTTACAGTCATCAGTCAAGACCGCTCACTTTTTTTCAGCTACTGTAGTATCTCTCACACCGGCTGCCTGCCACGTTCTGATATTTTCTACCTGACTTCTTAGAAAAAAAGAGAAAGAATTGTTGTGCATAAAATTTACTCAGCTCTTTGGTCAACACTAACACCATCACCTTTGCTCTACAATCAATACGTCCTTGCTGCCTGAATCTTCACATGTTTTCAGCACCAGGATTGCTAAATGACACTGTTAATGCATAGATACCAGCATTGTCCTCAAATTCATTACTGATCTAATAAAATGTAGGATGTTTTATTCCTATACCAGCATGTTGGGTTGCATTCTACACTCCAGAATCCCATTAATGCAGATGCTGGGAGTCAACAGTGACACCTCAGATAGCTCCCTGCCACCTACATGGGAGAGCTGGATTAAGCGACTGCTCAAGGCTTCGGCCTCTAGACACTGTAGCTCAAAATGGAGTAAACCAGCAGAGGAAAGCTCATTATCCCTCAACTTCTCTGCCTCTAAACTGAATAAACATTAAAGAAAAAGCTACCCAATTTCACACTAAAAAATATCTGGATTTAGATGACATATTTAATGAATACTGTAATAAAGACTGATCCAAACAAGGCTCAGAAAAGTCCTGAATGACACCCGAGATCACACAGCTAACCAGTAGAAAAGCTAGGAAAGGGTATGGAGTTATCAGACTTACTACCTTCACAAAGACCAACAAAAAAGTCAGTGAATAGGGAAGTATTGCCTAGCTGTACTGTAATGTGTATTGCTGGGGCAACGCACTGTGATTATTGTCCTATAATCCACTGCACCCTTGGAAAGGCCTTTGTCAGGAAGAGGAGAGACAGCCCAAGCAGAATGAGTAGCCACAGTAGATGTAACCAAAAGGGCAAAAACTTTTCTCAACTGTGGGCAGAGAAAAGTTCTTTCAATAGATGAAATCTGTACAGCCTGCGGCCTGAATGGCCCAGTGTCCACCACTGCGAAGGGGAAGCAGAAGAGGAGTATGTTCCTGGGGAGGAACACAGTGCCTGTGTTCACGAGGTGCAGGGAAACTTGGCATCTGGCAGGAGGAGGGGAGGGGTGTGGCATTTTTCCTTGCAAGGAACGAATTCATGCCAAGAACAACCAATGTCTCTCCAGGTGGAAAGTGTCACCTCGGGTGCATTGACAATCTCCCAGACTGAATGGTGGCTTGTCTTAGCAAGGACAGGGAGACATGGTGGTTAGTGGCCATCTCCTTTTTTTTCCGGCTGTAACAAACACTGCAGAGCTTTTCCCTGGAAGCCAAGGCCAGAGAGAGAAAACGGATGATTTCTGAGACCTTGACTTGTCTTATTTGACAAGTACGAAGGAAGCTCTGACTCTGCTTCTCGACACAGATTTATGCATATTGGGGTGTAAATCACACAAAGCCCTCTGTTCCGGGTGAGAATGGAAGGCAACCATTAAGAATAAATCAGTAGGTATGCTAGGTTAGGTTTTGAGGAAAAGGAGAAAATAGAACAAGGGGGCTGGAGGAAAGCAGAGCATTAACATCCGTGATCATGTCAGACCCTATTGAAATGATGGTTATCTGAGCAAAGATTAGAGAGAAGTGGGACAATAACCAACAATCCTGTGGGAAAGAGGATGTCTTTGAGGGGGTGGAACTATGCCACGGCCATGCAGAGACAGTATTTTGAGACTAGTCAAGGACCATGAAGGAGACCAAAATGGCCAGATGGGAAAAAAGCAAGCAACAGAGACATGGAATGAGGGCAGAGAAGAACTGAGGGATCATCCTATACAGGGTTCCACAAGTAATGTGAAGACTTCAGCTCTAGCCTTATATAAGTGGAATGCCTTTGTAGGAGTTAAACAGTAGCATGAGCTGCCTGAGGAATTTGAAAGATCACACTGGTTTCTCCGCCAACAATAAACTGCATGGGTTGCACACGGAGCAACAGGGTATGTACAAGGATGCCATTAGAGTAGCATGTGAGAGATTGGGATGGGTGGCATTCATGAGAATGTTCAGTTTCTGATCATGCATCGAAGGTGAAAACAACAAGTTTTTTTCTCATGTATTCTGTATGCGATATGTGAAAGAAGGAGTCAAGAGTAAGTCCAAGGGTTTGGGTCTCAGCAACCAGATGGACATTGTGGCCTTCAGCTAATGCTAGACTAGCATGTGTGGGGAGCATTTTGGGGAAGATCAGACATTCCAATTTAGATCTGCTATGACGTTCAATTTGTAAGGCCAAGTGAAATTGTCACATTTAACCAAATGGAATCATGGTATAAATTAGCTCTCCTGGGAAAGTAGAGTATAACTGTGGCTAAGTGAAAGGTTCTGCCAAACCATTCCCATGGAGACACCAGCTTGAATACCTGTTCATGTGTCCAGTCACCTTAAGAGAGTTAAAAAAAAAACAAGTGAGAGACCCCAGTGCCTGGTCTTAGTACGATAATAAGAAAAGACACAGTGGTGAAGGTAGAAAGGAGAGTTTCCGTGTCACCTTTAAGCTCCAATTAGCACAAGGTGAAGACAGACATATAATCCAGCGGCCAGAGATGGAAATCCAGACCTTGGACTTGACACTCAGTACCAGGCCTGTCATGGTGAAACCTAGAGGCAGACAGAACTGAGTGTTTGGATAATCCTCAGAAAAGCAACCAAGGGACTAAGTCCCTCTTCTTAAAATTGATTCCAAAAATGTTAAAAGAAATACAAGATGATACAAACAGTTGAATGAAATAAAGAGAACAAGGTATTATGTGAATGACAAACAGCAAAAACAGTATAGATCCTAGAAACGGACAAAGCCCATGCCTGGGTAACAGAGAACCCAGTAAATTCAATTAAAATAGAGAGATGAAAGTTCCCACAGCCTAGATCAAGCAAACGACGCTATCTGAATTTGAAGACATGTCTTTTGAGAAATCCTAGTCAAATATAAAAGAAAGAAAGATAAAAATGTAGGAATAGAGTTTCTGGGAATTTTGCACAGATATTTAAATTGTGAGAGCTCTCAAGGTTGAAGAGTGGAATATATGCCTAGCAAACTGACTCAGTGGCATAACATATCAAAACCTGCCCAGCATGGAGACAGAGACGTACATGCAGGACTGCAAAGAGAGGAATCCAAAAGGACCCTCACCACAGCAGGTTATACTCAAACTCAACGTTGCCACACAGGAGAGAATTTAAAAATTTGTAGAAGAAAAGATCACGTTGGAAGGAATCCCTGTTAGATTAACAGCAAATTTTTCAACAGAAACATCATATATCAGCAAGGAAAAGAATGACACATGCCAAATTCTCACAAAAAAATTGCCAATGAATACTTCACCAGTGAGATTATCTTTCACCAATGAAGGAAAAATAATGACTATCCAAGACAAGCAAAAACTGAAGACAACTCATAAACAGACTTACAAAGCATGCTTACGTGACTCCTAGTCACAGAGTGAAAGAAGACAGCAGCTGCAATGAGAGCATGCAAAAATACAAAGTCATCGCAAAGGGAGCTTAGGTTCAAAATGCACAAAATTATCTTTAGATAGCAGAATTCACAACTATCCCTCAGCAATTACCTTGAATTTAAATGCACGGAATTCTTCCATTAAAATACACATTATGATTGCATGTACTGAAAAATAAGGCAACACAATGATGTTAAAATTACCTCTTGTATCAGTAGATACAGCCACGTGCACATACACACATAAACTGTGATGGAAAATCATACACCTGATTGACAAAATCAAAAGGGAAAGTAGAAAATTGCTGAAATGAGATGGAAACACAGATGACCAGATTTTGTAGAAAACAAGCAAAAACATTGCAACATTAGCAATAACTGCCCTCACCAGAAGAAAAATATTGAATTACATTCTAAAATGCATCTCAAAAATTTACATGCACAAGGACAACCAATCCAAAGTTAGTGAAAAGAAATAGAAAAGAGAAGGGAAACAAATGAAAACTAAGAGAATATAAAAATCAATAACATGAAGAATTTAGTTTTCTGAAAAGATGAAATAGATATAGCATCAGCTAGACAACAGATTTAAACAAATGACATCAGAGATAAAGGAGACCTTACAGCCAATACCACAGACGAAATGCAGTTATCAGTAAGAATTACCATAAACAATTTTCCTATAACAAATTGGAAAGTCTGCAAAAAACAAATAAATTATATTTTCTATATCATATCTTCTCACAATTGAAACAGGAAGACAGTATATTATATAGTCTCTTAGTTTGTTCCAAGGTGGTTTTGACTTAACCAAGATCACATAATAATCAAAGAACTAAATAAAATTTTATGTTCAAGTATTCAACTGCACCTTCAGCAAGCCTAAAGGCCTGTGGGAGAGAATTCTCCTTTTCTCCTCCATTTGCTTCTTCAGTTTAATCCCTGTCCGTTTGATTCCTGAATGGTGAATTCAAGCCGGTCACACAAGTTGTACCAAGATTAATGTACGATTTTAGAGGTATAAACCTACCATGACTACACTTACCTGGGCATAGGTTGAAGACACCTTGAAGACAACTTGAAGATGTCGAACCCAATCCAGAAACCAGGGAGGAGAAAGTAAGAGGAGGAAACTCAGGCAGGAGCGGGAAGGTCACGAAGGTGCAGCAGTCACCGGAAAATCACATAGGCTGAGTTTGAGCACAGTAGCTCTGAGCCTTATCACACCTGTCACTACATGTTTGTTACAAGTAGATTTAATAGTTAAGTATAGCCCAAGGGCACTTACACACACAGCGCTCACATCACCCCTGCGCAGGGATCCGAGTGGTGTGTTAGAAGTAGCTGTGTGCATCTTCTGTCCAGATAGACGCTTAGCTTTTGATGACTGCTGACTGCTGATTCCTTTTCTCCTCTGTAACTCCAGCACCCCAACAGTGGGCCAGACTGTAAGAAAAAATGTAGGCATATACAGCAGAATTGCGATCTAGGAAAAAATTCGATCCTACACTTTCCTGAAATGGACAAGCTGAACAAAAGAAAAAACAGTTGAGTAAAAACAAAACATCTTTTCTTCTAATTTAATATGAAGGGCTGATTTCAGTCAATGTCAGTTTGCATATTTTTTCTCAAATAAGCAGGCCAATTTAAATGCATTTGTATGTACCATCAAAGGAACTTGATGTCCATGTGTAAATTACTTAGTACGAGGAGTTCTCTTTACATTTTCTTCTCATTTTACTGTTTCACACTCAAATATGCATATTTTATGCAAATTCCTTCTATACTTTGACAGTGCCTTTCAATAAATGATTTCAAATGAAATTGTATAATTATATATGTATTATGCATATACGTGTATGATATGCAGTCTGAATTTTTGCTAACTAGGGAAAGCACTCTTTGCATTTCAGTAATTAAAAATAATTTCTCTTGTGTAGTTCTCCTTCTCAAGAACGAAATTTGACATACTGTGAACCAAGTGAAAGCTTTGTGACTCAGCTCTCTCTAACCAGTCATATACCCTGAGACAAGCCATCACGCCTGTGTGAATCCCCAAATATCCTTCAGCAAAATAGAAAGGTTAAGGCTTCAAATCTTGAGGTTTTCTTTATTTCTTTCCAGGTTACCTGTAGGCACTCACTGCACATCTAGCAGGTGGTGTAGTCTCTGGGAGACAGATGGCCTCAGGGACATGGCAACCGGAAGCCAAGTCAAGCAGAAGCAGCACAGGAGCTGATTGGAGAGGACTGATAGGTCCACGGAAAGCTAAACCATATCCAGGGCAGAAGAGAGGATGCAACTGAAAATACACACAGGAAAGAATTCTAAGAATTGGGCAAATTGATTGTCCCTAGGAACAACATATTTCCAAAGAATCCTGGGAACTTCTTGCAAGCTTTTATTCTGTGCTGCAATCCAACTGCAGTCCTTGTTTTATGACATCAGCATGGAGCAAACAAGAGATTGCCTCATCTCACCCAAAAAATGTCAGCTGCACAAAATACTCCCTTCAATGTAGACTTTGCCTCATTATTATGGAAAAGAATAATTTATAAATTGTTTCCAATCACAGTCTGTGAGTAGCACAGGTTTTTATATCTGTTTCAAAAAATGTCATTCAATCAATACATAGCAAGTGCCAACTGAGACTTTATTCTACTGTTGAAAGCAGGTAATTTATCTGTTCATTCATGCAATCCCCAAACACTTCAGGAGCTTTGCTATATGCCAATGTTAGTCATAAAAAAGGCAAGGATTGTGACTCTTCTAATAGAGTAATTCTCAGACCCGTTAGACTGGATAGTCTCATCTTACTGCAAATAAATCTAATAACTGCTACTTTGAAAAGAAAGTACGTGTATAAAGTAGCCTATTCTTGCAAAAAAAAATCAGAAGTGGAATTGAAATTAATATAATTCTCCAAGTGCAGTGAAAAGGAGAACCACACAAAGAGATGGAAAGTTGTTGGGTGCTTACTCTTGCTTATAATGGAAATATAAGGAACTAAAAGGAAACAAGGCAATTTCTCACTGATTGTTGGTGACACTTTCTTTCTGTTTAAACTTTTTAAAACAGTATGTGAACAAGTCTGTGTGGCAGATAATGCTAACTTCCTAACCTTTAGAACCTGTGAGCACTTTATGTGACAGGGCCATGGGAAACTGAGATTTCAAACACAGCTAAAGGTGCTAGTCACCTGACTTTGCATTGGGAGATTGTTCTGGGTCGTCAAACTGGATCTAGTGTAATCACAAGAGTCCTTGTAAGAGAAAAGGAACATGACAGTATATGACCGACCAATCATTGCTGACTTTAAGAACATAAGAGGAATCCAGTCCAAGGATTCAGGGAGCCTCCATAATCTGGGAACAGCAAATGAATTCATCCTCCTCTAGAACTTCCAGGAAGAATACAGCCCTTCATCCTAACCCAGCATGCCTCTTCAGTCTTCGAACCTGCAGAAATGTAAGTCTATAATCCATGTTATAGAAAGTTGCCATGTGTGCACCAGTTTTCTGCAATACTCATAAAAAAAGAAAAAATACATGTTGATGTTTATTTACATACATATGGAGAATTAGCTGCTGACTCAAAACTGACTTGGTTGAACTTGGTGAGAGGAACTTATTACAAATGATGTTGATATAAACAGTCCAGAAGCAGTCCTGATGAAAGCCAGACACTACAAGTGGATGTTTAACTTGTTATACCACAGTGCCACCCTCAAGTGTGTTTTTGGTTAAAGATTTTATCTATTTATTTTGAAAGTCGAATTTACAGAGAAAGGGAAAGAAAGAAGACCAGGTGGTCCTCTACCACCTGGCTCACTTCCCAAATATCTGCAATGGCCAGCAGTTGGCCAAGCTGAAACCAGGGGTTTCTTCTGGGTCTCCCACATGGGTGGCAGCAACCCAAGTAGTTGGACCATCATCTGCTGCTTTCCCAGACTGTTAGCAGGGAGCTGAATTGGAAGCTGCGTGGCCAGACTCAAAACCTGTGTTCATTTAGAATGTTGGCATTACATACTGCTTTACTCACATGCCACAAACTGGCCCCAGGAGAGCTTCATAACGGAAATGTTCTCAAAGCTGTGAGCAGGTTAAATGACCCCAGAAGGGGCAGTAAGACATACAAGAAGGAACAAACTTTAGGAGCCACTATTTCTCTTCTTTCTGAGTCGCAAAGACAGCACTGAGTTACCGGATTCCAGAGGCGGTGGGGGAGTCTCAAAGGAAATTTTTAGCACGCTCCAATTTTCTTTCCCTCCCCTTCTCCTTTCTTACATTTAGGGAAATAATGATTTTGAAGGTTAAGAATATATTCAAGAATGCAATTTGTGAAGATGAAACTAGGACTCCAACCTTCAAGATTTCCCAAAGTTCCCTTGCACTCTTTTGCGTTTATTTTATTTCAGAGGTTGGAATACTGTGAAGGTGTTAGATTGTTTTGAGTGTATACAAACGTATAAAAACATACACAGTAATTCTTTCTCACTCCCTGTCTCTCTGGCCACAAGAGACCAAGACCTGGTCGCAAGAGAAATAACCAGGCTATGTTCCATACAACACGGGCAACTGACCAGAAACCAATCTGATCATTATGATTCCTCCAGTGTCTGTGAACATCTGGACAACTGGCAGGCACCTCCAATAGAAAAATGAGCAGTAAATGAGCACTCCCACTGAGTACAACCTTGAAAGCTGGGAGGGCGTCACAAGAATTCACATCATTACACGCAAAGTGATCACCTGAATGAGGCTAGGTGCTTGCTTGCCTTTTGTTTTCAGGATATCCAGCTAGAGAAATAAAAATTGCAAAAGCTCTTCCTGATGCTCATACCTCAGTCTCTGAAACAAGAAAAATGTTGAGTGAGTGCTCAGTTAGAAGTCAGCTCTGTGTTAAACGCTGAAAGGACATTGCGAGAAGCTGTGGAACATGAGGAGGCAGCACAGGACAAAACAAAGAGCATGACCTGGGAACCAACAAAATCTGAGAATTCCTGGGAAAGCCATCTGACATCTCAGTCACTTCCTGAGCAATTTTTTGTTATTACAGGGGTGAGTCATTTCCCTGAATGATGCTGAGGAGTTCGATTAACCTCCCCGAGATTCATCCCCTTGCCTTTCAAATGAAATTATTAGGATTTCCCAAAGAACTAATTCTTAATTTGCAGCATTGTCTGTTTTAGCAGTGACATGCATAAGCTTCCTAACACCGGTACACAGCCATAAATGGGCTCATTTTCCTCCTGATTCCTTTCCACATGTTCCTGGCAGAAAGATAGCAGGGCACAGTTAGGGAGGGCTATAGGATCACAAAACATGCGGGGTGAGTAAAAAGCCCTACGTTTATAAATTCGTACAATCTGAATGAACTCTGAAACCCTGGAAGTCAGCCAGTGCACATTCCAGCAGCCTTGGAAACCTGGAAAAAGAGCTTTCAGTTCTCGTGATCCCTAAGCCATTGTCTTTCCATTTCCATACCTCTGCAAAGTCTTCTAATCCATGGATGATCAGCCTCTACTGCCTTCCACACTCTAGGCTCAGCCTCCTTCAAGCTTGTTTCTGACCCTCCTACAGGCATCTACTTGTAGATTTTCTCAGTATCTACCTAACATCATTGGAGTATAACACAGAACACGAACATCCACTTTCTTCAGACTTTTCCCCCATATCTCTTGGCCATCTCCTCTACACCCATCAGGACATGCTAATTCTTCTGAATTTATGTTCTGACTTACCCCCATACCATTCTCTTTAGTCTGAGCAAATCCTCTAGGACAAACGCTCACTAACCCGTGTTCTTCAGTTTGGTTTCACATTCTTTGTCATTGTTACTGCTATAATGCCTGCTACTACTGCTTGTACTGTGTGATAGCAGCTTAAGAGTGTGAAGGGTCACAGAACTCAGTCTCTGAAACCAGGATGCTGCTCCTGGCTTGGCTGCATGGCCACGTGGGATGATGCTCCAACCCATCTGAATAACTCCATTTTAAGCAGGTATCATAAGGCTGTTATGAGGTTAATGTGAAGGAATCTGTATTAAATCCTTGAAAACAGTTTCTGGAACTTTAGTTTTTCATGCATGTGAAATAACGGTATCATCTGGAGTCATTGAGATGAGACTTTTTTTTTTACCTAAAGCAGATCACATAAAGTCTATAAGCCTTGTTTTTAATTATTTATTGATAAACTAGAGATTTGATGCTTACATTGAAGGTTGTGGTCATAATCAAGGTGAAGTACATATGAAATATTGATTGACACTTTGAAGATACCCATTAAATTGTCACTTTGCTTCATAGTTTAAAATTTTCACCTTTTGTGAATTTTCTGTGAAGGACCATTGAGTCACAGACGCTCTCTGATATTATTTTTAACAAATCATGTTCCTGTTTGAATATACACAATTACCAACCTCAGATTCTGAACTGTCATTCTCTTCTTCATTTTTCTTTACGTTTCCTTTGTAACTTACTGAAGTAAATAGAATAAAAATGTTTTGCTGAGTTCCAACCATTTAACCTGTGCTGATCTCAGGTGCATCAAATTCTTATCAAATGTTCTTAACTTCATCCAATATAATGGAGAACAGAAATCAATAAATGCAAAAGAAGGCTTGACTGGGGCCAGTGAGACCACCTGGGAAGGCCCCATGCATCAGGGCTGACATTTAAGTTGACAGTTCAGCTGGCCTTCATGAAAGGATGCCACTGTTTAAATGCTGAGTCTGCATTCTAATCTGTAAAATGGGGATAATAGTACGAATCTCATAAGGTTTAATGAGGACTAAATGAGTTAAGTCACTTTATATGCTCAGCAGAGTGTCTGTCACAGCAGCTTTTGAAATTATGCTGATTGTGATGATAACATATGATGATGATGGATTTTGCTTGAAGAATGCCACTACCCAAGGCAAAGTCAGCTTTCACCCTGTAGGCATCCTCATACACAATTCTGTCATTTTGGGAAAAAAAAAAGTTCATGCTGCAGTGTAAAGTCTGACTCCTACAGGAAAGTGAGAAAATCCCTCAATATAAGCTTAACAAGTTATGGTTAAATATAACCTTGCCAGTCAGACCCAGGAAAGGCTATACTCTCACCCGAAACAGAAGCTGCATCTGGGGCCTCAGATGACCCCGGAAGGCAGTCCAGTGGGGGTCCAGTGCCGATCTGGCATCCTTAGGGCTGCCCTCACAAAGTGCCAGAGTCGAGCAGCTTGAGCGAGCAGAGATTCACTCTCTCCAGGTCTGGAGAGAGACATCTTCAGCCAGGACCTTGGCTCGGCCATGCTTCCCTTGAGAGCCTAGGGGAGAATCTTCCCTTTCCTCTTGCAGCAATCCTGGCAGTTCCTTGGCTTGTTAATGCAGCACTCCAGGCTCTGCCTCACACTTCCCATGACCTGCTCCCAGGGTATGTCTCTGCAGATCTTCACCCTCTTCTTATAAGGACACCAGATGAACTGGATTTAGGGCCCACTCTATCCAATATGACCTCTTCTCACCTATTTATAACTACAAATATTTCATTTCCAAATAAGGTTAAACTGACAGCGCCCGTAATTGGGGGGTTGTTTGCACACAGTTCAGTGCAACACAGTGCCTGAGCACACACTCCACAGGCAGACAGGTGCAGGATCCTGCCCCAGCTCCATCACTTGCGAGCCTCATGAACTTTCCTTGATTTGCTGGTGAAGGAAGGTGAAAATAACAGCAGAATCCACTGAATGATAGTGATGATTAGATGATAAAAACAAAATACTGTGACTGAGGACTCACCATGTGTCAGACTATCCTAAGCCTTTTACTTGTGTTATACCTTATTCATATTCACAGCACAAACATACATAATGAGCTTATCATCCCATCTTTGAGCTAAGGTAGCAGAGGCCTAAGTTAAATGAGTCTCACAAAGTCATGCTGCTTTGATTGAAATCCATATGTCTTGATGTGATATATATATATATCCCTAACAGAACATTCGAACATCTAGAAATTGCTAGGATGCTCTTGTACAGCAAGTCCTGTAGCCAGAATGCCTTTTCCCATGCCACATCCCTCACAACTCACAATCAACCAAATGCTCCAGTGTGTCAGCAGAGAGCAATACATGAGCGAACCATCCATCCTACCTCCTCTCACAGCCAATGATAAAGCTGGCACCACAGAGAAATAATTGAAGTATGGGAGTGCGTGATTTCCAGGAACAATCTCAGAGCAGATGCATAGAAACCAGACTTCCTTGATTCACTTGAGAAGCTCAGGTAAGAGGGTATCTGCAGCCATATGAGTTATGCTCTTGATTGCTAAGTAAAAGTTTCCCCTGAAGTTAGACCCAGAAGCAGTAAATGAGCTCAGCCATCTGTTCAATTATTCTCTTAATTCCTGGAACACCACAGGCTCCCAGACTTCAAACCAGACTTGGACATCTGAGTGTGTTAGTTCAAGCTTTAGAAGCACTGTCACCCTTCCTTTATACGGGCTTCAGAACAATGTAATATATGTGCTGTAGTCACTGGAAGTAAAGCACCCTCATCCTCATGAGTCCAAGGAATTCTTCCCTGTTATCCACTGCCACCAAGGATATCACAACAAGGAAGTGGCAGCTGGTTCCCTGACAAGTACACTTAATATTATTGAATGAATCACAAAAATGATTAAAAGCTCAGAGGTCGTCTCAGAGACCTTGTTATTCATGCCATTCAGGTTATGTTAGCAACGCTTGTTCACTTTCACTCTTGTCTCTTTGTGTGCAATAGCCTCACGCATCCTTTTATGTAATCAGAAATTCATTCATTCTTTCATCAAGGAGGGCACCTGCTGAACACACCGTTGTGTGTGCAGCTCTGTGTCCATAGTTACAGTGTAGTTACACATTCATTCTTGTGCTTGACATCCTATGTGTCCAGTCCAGATTAGTGCTATGATTATAAGGAGGAATAAACCACCATCCTGACTCAAAAATCAGAATAAAAATCTAGTGGATGTGTAAAAATACACACCATAATTCGGTTTGTCCCATTCCGTATCTGAAGCAAATGGGAAAGGATATGGGATGCAGGAACACAAAAAAGAGTGTGAGTGACACTACCACCCTCTCTACATCTATGAAATATTCTCACATAGATGATGAGCTTGCTGTGTTGTCAAATCACCCATTGTGCAGTTTGAATATGCACACTATGTGTCAGTTATACTTCTGTGAAGCTAGAATGAAATATGGAGCAAATCATCTCACAATTAACTATGTCACTGAGAAAGGATAGATGAACTGTGCCACAATAACAAAATAAACCTCAAAATTTCATGACAGAAGTTTATCTGTACTCACTTGAATTACCATCCAGGGTCCCTGACAGACAGAGTCCCTGTAGATCCACGTGGAGAAAGGGTTTATTCAGCGGCAATCTTAGTTGCTATTCACGGCAGAGAAACGAGGAAGATGGAAGATCACCTACTAGTTCGTCAATGCTTCAGTTCAGGAGCAGTCTTGGCCAACTGACCAATATGGCCCATCCTGCCAGCAAGAATATGTACAATTCTAAATGCAGAAAGAGGGAGCATCATATCTTGTCTATAAGAAAATCTTAATATTTAATTTTTAACTAATATTTTTCAATTTTCCAATTTTTCTCACTTTACTAATAGGTTAAAAAAAGATTTTCTGCCACCAAACTGTTTAGCTTTTGTGTAATACCTTCTTACTAGTATTTAGTTCTTTCATAACCCCAAAGCACTCAGGGAGATAGAATCCTAAATATACTAATAATTCCATAAATATAAATTATCCAAACTCACTCATTAAGGGATATAGAAGAACAAATCAGAATTTAAAACAGATACATATTCTCATGTCCGGCTGTGGGGCTGGGGCAACAGCAGCTCCCTGCAATGTGGCAGCTGTAGGGACTGCCCCAGCCAGGCTGGACCCAATGCTGGACACTCAGGCCAAAGCCACTGCCGAAAGGCAGTGACTGAGTCATAAGCTCTGGGTTGCAGTGCACCTATTTGGTGCAAGGCTCTGCCTGTTGGCCACCAGGTGGTGAGCTCTAGGATTTTTAGCATGTATAATTGCTGCCTAGGGACATCCAGAGATAAGGCCAGTATGGGTGTAGATGAGGGATGAATTCTGGGTGATTCCCAGCAACGAGGTCATGGAACTTTGGACAAGCATGGGGCCTGAGACCTGGTGGATTGAAGGGGAGAGTCCATAAGATCTATTTGGACCAGACTGATTCACCAGCCCAATTAGCAATTCTAAGATGGGCTGTTAGCACAGAGCATCACTGACTGCCATACACCAGTCCACACAAAAGCAATGGCTGGGGGCCTGTCTGACAAGGCTAGGTACCAGTACCTGACTCAGTGGTGGAACCATGGACAGGTCACACTTGCCAGGGTCAAGACACTAACCAGCACACAAGAGAACCAGGTCCGGGGTAAATGCTGTGGGGGAAGTATTTCCGAGTCATGCGGAAATACAAGTCCCACTTATCAGCTCATGAGCTGGGGTGGTGATGGGCTGAGCTAGGTGTGACCATGGAACCTGCCATCACTTATAGGTAAAGGAACCAACAACAGTCTGGGCAGGTCAAGGCAGAGGCATCCGAATATGCATCCTTAAACAGGAGGCGGGTGGGGGAGGGGGTTTTGAGCTGCAACTGGAAGGAGGCAAACTGAGCAGGGCCGAGCAAACCTCAACTCTCAGGGAAGAACAGAAATCAGGATGGAGCATAGGTCATGCAGAACTAGGCTGTTACACCAGTATGATCTACATGAACCGGGTATACTAGGTCACAGCATTGAAGGCAAAGGCTGAGACAGGTGAGGGCCTAAACCAACTGGGTCACAGCAACCACTGGCATGCACGAATCTAGAGCTGGGAATAGGCTCAATTGGGGAGCTGTGAGAGTACACCCTTGCTGGGTTGGAGTTCCTGTGGGAGAGTGCAAGGGCTGGAGTAGGGGCTGCGTTCTAGTCTGGATATGGCTGCAATCTCCCTTGGCAAAAGTATGAACTGAGGCTGGATACACCTAACTGGGCTAGAAGCCAGCATTATCTGGTGCTCTGGAGAACCTGGATAGATGTAGGACAGGCTAGGTAAGGTCTCTGCCCCTGCTGTACCATGTGTGAACAGTGTTTGGGTATGGATGAGCATTGGCTGGGGTAAAACACCCAACAGTCAGAACCAGAATGGGTTGAAGGTGAACAAGGAAAGGCCACTGTTCCTGCCAGGACAGGAAGTGGACTAAGTAGGGCTGGCCCATGGACCCACCAGTATGCACAAGATCTGGCATAGGGAGAGGTTCTGATGGAGGAGCTTGGGAAACTCCTCTGTTGGGACACAGTCCCTACAGGTTAGTACAAGAACCATTATAGGGAACAACCCAGACCAGGCAAGAGAAAGATACCCACTGGCATATATTTGGCATAGGTGGGGGGCAGACCAGGCTGAACCAGTTCACATTACCCGCTGGTGAATCTGAGTACCAGAATAGAGTGTGGGTCAGCCCAGGTTCGGTGGCACCACAAACCAGTGCACATTATGGAGTGACAAGGTGAGGTGAGCCATACCAGGTGTAGCTGCAGCACCCAACCAGCACACGTGAGAACCAGGGAGGGAGGAGGCAAAGCTGGCAGGGGAATGTGGGCTCCCCTGCTGGACAACCACTCTTAGTGGATAGTGTGGGTTGGGATTGGGACAGAACAAACCAGGCAGGGCTACAACACCTGTGGGCCTCATGTGAGCTGGATCAGGGAGGAGTCAGGTTGGGCTGTCTGTTTTGACTGGTGCAAGCAAAAACTGTAGTGGGTGGGGGTTGGTTGGGCTTTGCCATGGCATCAGCTGGCAAAGGCTGACACTAGGGCTAAATCTGCCAACCTAAACTCCAGAACCACCAGAGAGTGCATAATCAGGGAGTGTGAGTGGCCTAGTAAGGAAATAGTGGGCATCTCCTTCTTCAGTTACTACATCCACTGGAGAGCACAAAAACCAGGACTGGGCAGGGGTGGCTAGACAGAAAGGCACCCACCAGTATGTGTGTGGGCTGCATAGTAGGGCTGGTTGGGTTGAACTAGGCTTCAATGCCCATCGACATGTACGAGAGCTGAATGGGATGTGGGAGAGAGTAAACAAGTCTGTGGTGCATACTGGCAAGCATGGGAACCAGGGTAGGGGGCATGCCTGATGAAGGTTATGTGGAGTCACCCAACTAGGCTGCATCTCTCAGTGGTTTGCATGAGGGCAGAATATAGAAGTGGACAGGATTGGGCTGGACTGCAAAACCATTGGTTCGCGTGGAAGACAGAGCTGGGAACAGAACTAACCCAGTAATTGCAACGACCAGCATGTACATAAGCTGATTGGGGCAAGGGACTGTGCTGGGCACTATACTGGAAAGAACACACAAGAATCAGATCTGGGATCACCTCAGACAAAGTTTCTCTGGCGATCCCTCCTACTGAACTGCTGATCTCAGAATCTCAATCATGAAGAGACTATGTCAGCCAGTAGATTCTGAATAGATTTCATAGCTATTGGAATGGCAAGATTGGCAGCAATTCAGAACTGTTGAACTATCAAAACTGCTTGGGAAAATCAAGATGGCAGAATAGGGTAAGGACACGTTTAAACGGATGGAAAAACATTTAATCAGGATGAAGCAGCAAGGACACATTCCAGGAAACAGGAGAGGACAGACAACAACAAAGAGGTACCTGGAGACTGACAGACAAGGAAAGCAGCGGACACAATGGTGTGGTGTTGCAGTGACTGATATCCCAGCAGCATTCAGTAATGGCAATCTGAACTCCACCTGCAGCCGAACTCTACCAGCAACCAGGGAGGAAGGAACTTTCAATGCGAGCTTGGGGGGTGAACTCAAAGAACTGTCCGTCCTGCTGGTCCATTTTGTTTGACCAGGAGCAGAGACAGAACAGCAGATCTCAGAATGGCAGTGTAAGAACAGCGTGGATTTCACAGCCCAGTCAGGACCATAGAGCGGAATTGGGCGCCATCTTGCTTAAGGAGGCAAAGGCAAGGGAAAGGACTGAGCATAGGCTGAGCTGGGAGTGAACTCATTTCTGACTCAGTGAACTGCATCAACGAGGCATTCTACAGGTTCCACCCAAGACAGGTCTGGGTAGTGCTCAGATCTGATAGCCAGCAGATCAAGAACTGAAGTAGTGGCATGTCAGGCAACATTTTGTACACTGTGGCAAAAGCTTTAGTACTGCATGCAGCAACAGTGAACTGCGCATGTTCTGAGCTGCTGAGAACTCACTGAGATCAGTGGATTGCACCAGTCCTGCAGGAAAATAATACCGACTGTGACATCGTGCTGGTCAAAATAGATCCGTGGGGCACCCAGACCTAATGTCCAACAGGCTCCAACAAGATCAGTGCTACCAACAACCTAGCTATATAGGACACCTGGTGTCTCCCTAATCCTGGGACCTGCTCCAACTGGAAGTGGGAGAAATGTTACAGAGACAATGGTGCAACCTCAGCACAGTATCACAGGAGATGGAGATTGGTGAGTCAGGAGCTGGGGCTACAGATTTCTTGGTGAAAATCTAACATAAGAACCCAGACCTGGAACTCACTGGAGGTTGTGGCACAAGTGGCTGCAAGCAAAGAGTTGTGTACCAACTACAATAAGAAAAATCGCATTGTGGACCTGTGGTTAACACAGCTTAGAAACCTGCCCCCAGGAGAAGACTGCTAACCAGAAGTACAATGATCAAGAGCAAAAGACGAGACAAAGGCACAATGAATATTACTAAAAACTCCACTGCAAAGGAGCAAAACCCTATGCCAACCTCAGAGTTAACTGAGGAAGACATTGAGAAAATGGGGGACACAGAATCCATAAAACTCATTTTAAAGTTTCTGATCAACAATGAGAAACACATACAAGAGTTCAAAGAATTTAAGGAAGCAATAAAGCAAATCAAGGCTGGTATATCAGAAATTAAGAACACAGTAGAGCAAATTACAAGTACAGTGGAGAGTCTCCAAAGTAGAATGAAGCAAGCAGAAGAAAGAATCTCAGAATTGGAAGAAATTTCCTGCCATCAGGGGGAAGTAAACAAAAAGCTGGAAGCAGAGCTGGATCAGGCCAAAAAAAGTATTCAAGAATTGAAAGACACTATTAAGAGGCCAAATATAAGAGTTATGGGAGTCCCAGAAGGTGCAGAAAGAGAAACTGGTTTTACAAATATATTTAATGAAATAATCAAGGAAAATTTTCCTAATCTAAAGAAAGAATTAGGAAACAAGATCCAGGAGTGGCACAGATCTCCTAACAGGTTTGATCAAAAGCAATCTTCACCAAGATACACGATCATCAAGCTCTCTTCAATCCAACATAAGGAAAAGCTCCTTAAATGTGCACGTGAAAAAATCAATTGACGTATAAAGGAATGCCAATTAAACTCACAGGACACCCCTCACAGGAAACTCTTCAGGCAAGAGGAGAATGGAGTGACATATTCCAGATTCTAAAAGAAAAAAATTGTCGGCCTAGGATAACATATCCAAGCAATGCTTTCCTTTGTCTTTGAAAATGAAATAAAATTCTTCCACAGTAAAGAAAAGTTAAAGGAATTTGCCTCTTCCATACTTGCCCTACAAATGATACTTCAAGATGTTGTCTTGACAGAGAAGAGGAATAGCACCTACCAAAACTTAAGGCAAATGGGAAGAACATGCCAGTAAAACGACAACAGAAGACTGAACCCAAGAACAATGACAGGACCAAAGGACCACCCATACATATTAACCCTGAATGTTAAATGGCTTAAGCTCAATCAAATGTCATAGATTAGTAGACTGGATTAAAAAACAAAACTCATCTATTTATTGTCTAGAAGAGACACACTTCACCAACAAAAATCAGCAGAAACTATATCACATCGGATTTGATGTTTTTGGTTAGTTCCATCTCTTCAAAAACACTTTCTTCTGATTAAATCATTTAATGACTCATAGGTCATACAATAACATCATTTTCTTCAAGAAAGTTCTTGATTTTCATTTCTTCAGCTATACATATGGCATTTAGTAGCATGTTATTTAAGTTCTTGGTGTTGTTCATTTTTTTTTCTTCCTGATGTTGATTTTGTTTTGTGGCTCTTCATTGAAGGAGATGTATAGTAGTTGTGTAATGGAGACTGTCATATCTAGTAACATGTTATTTAACTTCATGGCATTGTAAATTTCTATTTTTCTTTCTATTGTTGATTTTGTATTATGACTTTTCATTTGAGGGGATGTATAGTAGCTGTGAAATGGAGACTAACATCCAGATGTGAGGATAAAATGTAGTATGCACTTCTACTTCCAGACAAAGATGGACTCCCAATGAAACTGTTTACTATATGACAATAGGATTCTGGACTCTCTGCCATTGTCCATGTCTGCAATGATGTGTGTATAAAGAACTATGTATGTGTGTATACCATGACTGTGTATAAAGAATTATACTTTAGTAATGATATACAGGAACTAGGTGAGGGGGGGGGACACGGAAATTGGGGCTGGGATAAGGGAAATACCAGGAGCCTATTGAGCTGTATCATAAAATGATAAAAATAATAATAATAATAAAATGTAAAAAAAATGGAGTGAAAAAAAAAAAACACTGCTTCAGCAGGACCCTCAGAGCATGCCCCACATCTGGGAACTGGGATGGGTGGGAGGCTTCTCCCTGACCCCAGATACAGGGTGAAAAATGATGACATTATTGTGGAAACAATGATCTTACCCACTTTCTTGTAGCCTTTGACTCTTTGTACCCTAATCAACTATGCAAGGTCATCAAATAATAATAAGCACATACATATTCTGTGTTTTAAGTGCTAGGATATACAAATTGACATCCTTCTGAAGTTAAACTTAGCAGTAAGAAAAATAGCAATTACTTTATCCAAGATTTCTCTATTTTGCCACTATTGACGTTTGAAATTATCCCAATAGAAAGAGGTAGTCGTTGCAGACTCTGAATGGAAGAGTGACATAATGTCTTTAGCAGCATAGAGGATCACAAAATAGGCTTCCCAGACAGTGGACAAGAATGAGAGTCGAGGGGTTTTCAACCCTCCCAGTGAGAAATGGCACATCTGTGCCCAACATGTTATCAGGAGATGGTGAATGTGGTCAGATTTTTGAATGTATTTGGAAGAACTTATGACATAATTCATTGATGCATGATAATTTGATGGTAGTAAATAGGTTCCAGTTGTTTATTTTGTTCTGTTCTGTTCTGTTTTGTTTGAGAAACCATTAGGTTGGAAACGGGGAAGACTGGATGGATCAGACTTGGGGATCTGAACTGTGAGAAGTTTAGCTGGGTGCATGGAATGCTGTTGTGATGAGGGTGAATGACCAGCAGTATGTCAAGACTCATGACTGTTGGTTTAGTCACACCAGACTCCAGTAAGCGTTTTCAGTATGTCCTGCAGAAACAACATGAAGGAAAATGCATCTTGACTTCTTTGAGGCCTTAGGAAATTGATATTGTAGGTCAGCTATGGTCTCAGTGATCGTTCAATGGGGATTTGCTCTGTGGATCACAGGAATCTTCCATAGACAGATGGGCAAGAGACAGTGCCCTTACAAACGGAAGGTTCTGCTGCTAGAAAAATGAGAAGAAACATTAGGGAGGAAACTCATCCAGTGCTAATTATTTTGCTTCCTTCTTTGTCATCCTCCTTTTTAAACAAAACTTTAAATATTCTATGTTCTGAAATTTTCACAAGTGGATCTTTACTTACTGAATTATCATAAAAATCCTATGGGATAAGGATTATTCTTATCCTCATTTTACTAATGAGGAAATAAAAATGAAAATTAAAAGATTTTCTCATTCAGAATGCACAGTTGCCCTGCAGCAGAACACAATTTCTCCGGCTCAAATGTACACTTCCTAATAATCCACTACTTTAAACTATGGCAATGATTTGCATGCATTGACGCAGAAGTAGATCCAATAATGAATTAATTCTGTTACTTTTGTTTTTTACCATGCTGTTGCTTTCCTTTTTGATTTTTTGACTATTTGCTTTGCAGTACTGAAGCTCTCACCTTGCAGTCCATTTGTCTATTCTTGCTGTTATTGCCTATGCTTCTAGGGTCTTTCCAAAAAGTCTTTACTTAGGCTAATCTGTTGCAGACATTCCCTGATGATTTCCTTTAGTAATTTGATGGTTTCAGGTCTTAAGTTTAGTTCTTTAAATTATACTGTTAATTTTTAAAATGCTTATTCATCATTATTGCAAGGTCAGATATACAGAGAACAGTAGAGACAGAGAGGAAGATATTCCATCTGATGATTCGCTCCCCAAGTGATCACAATGGCTGGAGCTGAGCCAATCTGAAGCCAGGAGACAGGAGTATCTTCCTGGTCTCCCATGCAGGTGCAGGATCCCAAGGTTTTGGGCTGTCCTTGTCTGCTTTCCCAGGCCACAAGCAAGGAGCTGGATGGGAAGTGGGTCTACCAGGATTAGAATTAGCATCCATATGGAATAATGGCACATGCGAGGTAAGGACTTTAGTTTCCAGGCTACTGCATCAAGCCCATGAGTTAATTTTTATATTGTGTAAGTAAGGTTGGGGTCCTATTTCATTTGTTGAAGAGACTCTTTTTGCCAATGATTGATTATACATTATTTGTCAAAGGTGATTTGGTTATAAATAAGTGCATTAATTTCTGGTGTTTTCATTCTGTTTCATGTCTATTTCTGTGCCGGAGACTGTATTGAAGTACGGCGCTATTATGTTTCCAATATGCTTTGGTTGCTTAAGATTGTTTTATTTTTTCGGATCTCTCGTGTTTCAGTATGATGTTGGGTGTGGGTTTGCAATATATTATCTTGATTGTGTTAATGAATTTTCCTTCTGTATCCAGTTGCTTAAGTCTTTTAACATGAAGTGATGAAAACCATGCAACTATAAGTGAGAAATGATCAATATCCAGAATCTATAAAGAGCTCAAGAAACTTCACAACAATTAAACAATCTAGTTTAAAATGGACAGAGGATATGAACAGAAATTTTTAGAAGAATGAAATCCAAGTGACTGCCACATTGAAAAAAAAAAAAAAGGCAAGCTCAGCATCACTGACCATTGGGAAGACAGAAATAAAAACAACAGAATTCCTCTCGCCCCAGTTAGAAAGACTATCATCCAAAAATAAAAAATAACAGATTCCTGTGAAACAGCTATACCATATATTTTACAGGCATCCTACTCCTGTGAATTTATCCAAATGAAATTAAATCAGCATAGGAAGGAATTTTCATACCTCTGTATTTGTTCCAGCACAATTTATACTAGCTAAAAGGTGTAATCAAGTCAGATATTCATCAACTGAGGAAAGGATAATGAAATATGATACATATAAACTACTGAATACTGAGCCATAAAAAAAGATACCATGCCTCGTGCAAGCAATTGGATGCAAATGGAAACCAACCATTATCCTTTTGTCCCCAAAGGATGATAATCACATGTCTTCTATTTCATGTGGTAGTTAATGTAGTATAAATATATGCAGGAATAAAATGAACATCTTATTATTTGACTGTTGCTTTTGATCCCTGTTTATTACTTCTCTGAAACTATTGTCTTTCCACTTTTTACTTATTAAATATTGGGCTTAGTGGTACATTAATTCTGTGACTATGGAGTGAATTTAATTCTTGCTTTTATAAAAATTGAAGGGCTACAAGAAGGGAAAGAAAGAGGGGCATTGATCAAGAAAGAAAAGGAGGTAGGAAACACAGTTTTCTTCTTAGAATTATAACTATGAAAAACACAAATCTCTAATCTTTAATAAAAATGTTTAAAAGAATACAAAAAAGTTTCAAAATAGCATAGTTAATATATATATATTAGCACATAAAATTACACCTATAACACTTGAATGAAAGAATAGTGGCCAGTATAGCAACAAGAGCCAATGTTTATTACAAAATCTTGATTGCACCAAATACTATTTTCAAGGAATTAGGCGCAGAATTTTGCCTAAGTCACCCCAATGATACAATGAGGTGTTTCTCTTATTGATATCCAATTGCAAATGAAAACTTAGATGTTGAATCTTTGAAACTTTCCTGAGGATACATAAAAAGTAAGGAACAAGACCAGGATTCATTTTCCCAAGTGTGGTTCCAGACCCCAAACAATATTTTACTTCTTTATGAGTTTTGCTAATCCTTAGTTACCACAGCATAATTGTATTTTTATTATAGTCACAAATTGCAGTAAAGCAAATGTTCAAATAGCTTTTTAAAATTTTAACTGTTACACAATAATTGGACATATTTAGGGTCAATGTGGTAGCATGGAAGGTTAAACCACCACTTGTGATACTAGCATCATATATCAGAGTGCTGGTTTCAGACCTGTTTTCAATCTGCCCCCAACTAATGTGCCTTGGAAAACGATGAAATATGGCTGAAGTTCTTGGGTCCCAACTATCCACATGGGACACCTGTGGACTGAGTTTCTGTCTCTGGCTTCATACAATCCCAGTCTTGGTTGTAGCAACTATGTGGGGAGTGAACTAGCAAATGGAAGTTCTTTCTTATTTTTTTCTAAATACAGTTTTTATTAATTTTTATTGGAAAGACAGATTTACAGACAGAATAAGAGACAGAGGGAAAGATCTTCCATCTGCTGGTTCAATTCCGAGCAGCCGCAATGGACAGAACTAAGCTGTTCCAAAGCCAGGAGCCTCCTCTGGGTCTCCCAAGTGGATGAAGGGTCCCTAGAATTTGGGTCATCCTCTACTGCCACAAGCAGGGAGCTGAATGGGAGAAAGAACAGCAGGGATATGAACCAGCACCCATATGGGATCCCAGTGAATACAAGGTAAGGATTTAGCCATTGGGCCATAATGCCAGGCTCGAAAATGGAAGTTCTTACCATCTCACTCTCTTCCAAACTTTGTCTCTCCCCTTCTTTGTCACTCTGCTTTTCAAGCAAATTAATACACACTTTACTTAGAAGAATGGCTAAAATGAGAAAAAAGTTTAAATGTACAGAAAGGAACACTATTCAGACATATAAAGTGTGAAACTTTGTTGTTTCCGTTTTCAACTTGAAAAGAAAAGCTTGTTTGATGACTAGTCTGAGTGGAAGAGCTTCCTTGTGTGGCGTTAGCGCCAAGAGGAATGTCCTTGGGTTGTGGCAGGATCCATCCACGGTCTACTCTATCAACAACTTTCACAACTTACCTTGTTCTTGACCTCTGGTAAGCAACACGCTGCTGCTAGCCATTTCTGCAAGAACACATGTTGCATTCGCTGATCAACATTTCACAACACGCCTGGCATGGCTGTCAGACTTGAGGCAAACAAAAATGATTTTGATTTTGAACTTCTAACCGTGTATATGCCCAGGATGGTCCCAGGACAGGGCCTTTGCAAGCACAGAGGGAAATATGGTAACAGAACCAAGAGGGAAGCAAGGCCTGTTTTGTACTGGGGAAGAAAGATTCAACTGGCAGAGTGAAATGGATCTTTGTTGCCCTCTCAGGAACTTCCTTCCTGCGTAATTGGCATCTGACACTCCTCCTTTCACAAGAGCTGGCCTTTTTCAAAAGGAGAATAAGAACAAAACACCTTTTCAAACTTGCCTTTCTGCCCACATTGTTATGTGTTTGATTTCCTGCCATCCGTTTCTTCCAAGTCCCTCAGTATACCTGTCTGATGTGGTGCCCTAGTCCTGTCTGCCTTCATAGAAGAGACAACACTATCCCAGTTCATCTTCAGAGAACCAGGACAATGCCAGGTCTGAAGTGGAATTCCCACAATGCTGTGTCTGGAATCCCACTTAACACTTTAGCTACCTCCCTTGAGATTCCCTTAAGCATTATGCTGCTTAGGTATCTCTTTCTGGTTCATCTGACTCTGCCACTAGTCAGTTCATTTTAATCTTTGAAAAATATGGCTGGTGTGTCCCAAATCGCCCTGTCTCTACTTGCATTCAGCAGATACTTGGCATCTGACTTCCCACTGCCTGGGCCTGTGTGATTTCTTTTTCTTCACTAGACAACAATGCTTTCCCTTGTCAGGAGCTGGAAGGAACAGAACTCCGATGAATGCGGAACTTCATGCTCTTTTCTGTGCCCACAGCCTCACCTGACCAGTGAATGGTGAGTGCTACCAGATGGCCCCCATATCCCTGCAGACATTGCAACTAGATGTTTCAAATTCTTCTAGTGGAGGCCCATGGCAGCAAGGCTTTAATTTTATAGTTTTCTGGTTTCTGAAGGAAGATTCCACTTCCTTTGTGATTCCATTCTTCTTTCTGATATCTATAGAGTCTAAATAATAATAATAACTAATACTAATAAGACCCAGTTCTCAGCTTCTCTCTGCTCAAAGCATATTATTATACACATTTAGATCTTTATGACACTAGGAAATTGGCATGCTACTAACTCAGTCGTGCACAAGAAGACATTTAGGATTAGCAAAGTTAAGTAACACTCCCAAAGCTATGTGTCTACAAATGTTGGTGTCAGAATTAAAATCAAGATTCACATTGAAGTAATTGCCTTTCAGCTCTAACCATGGCCTCTTTCTCAAAGGCAAGATTTGCCTCTTGCTCCTGGTATGGCTCATGGGATAGGATGTAAATATTATAAGCATTTAATTAACTACTTACAAAGTATTTTACATTCCCAGAAATTACAGGAGAAAGTAAATGCTAATACAAATAATAGCATCACAGGAATGTATTTGCTCACTCACAGAGACAAAGTTGAATGAGCACTGGATGCACCTCCAATTTTAGGTCCCATTATGATCATATTGTGGATGGCTGATGTATGCCCAGACCATCGCCACCATCTATGATATGAACTCCCAGGAAGTAGGAACTTCTGGCTCATCCTTGCATTATCATTTCTTAACACAGAGAGAGCATTGCAAGTCAAAGCTCAAGGTAGAGAGGAATCAGCTATAAAGAGACCTTTCCCAACAGCTGTGCATTTCGATTTTTCCTGTTTTAATGTAGGTGGGCTACCACTAAAAATATCAGAAGAGTAAATAAATAGTAGCAGTGAAATATTTAGAAGACAAGAAATACAATGGGAAGCCTATTAGAAAAAAGTGGTGACTAAGAAAATGCCAATAAAATGAGCAACTAATTTAACTAGAACTATTCACGAAAGGAATTCTAAGTTGCAAAAACAGTGTAAGAGGAGATTGTGTGGAAAATGAAACAGTTCAGCATTCATATTTAATAATGACAGATTATAAGTGAAGTAAATATTTAATTAATTAATTAAAATCAGAATCTTGTCACTCCAGAAATTAACAGGGAAACTAAGATTTAGGATTTACCACTGAGTGTATCTATTACTTGCTCCCCTGCTTCTTGGAGTCCAACCTGTAGCTTCCTTGATTTAAGCAGGGCCTCTGAAAGCAGTCAGCAGGCACTCCATGTGTATGTTAGCATATGAACATACATGCCACAAGTGAGTCAACTTAGCATCTTGGGAAGAGTATTCCCAAAGCAGGAGCATGAGTCCAGTTCATGTAAAAGTTTGGTGTGGGGAGTGGGGTGTTAAAGCTGCTCCTGGGATTGGAAGGGGCCATTGTAAGATGGCGGCTGGCCCAGGGCCAGGAGGCAGAGCTGGCCTCACCAGCAGGTATACAGGAAGTCACAGGGATAGGCTAATGCCCCCACTGTGATTGCTGGCGTATCACGTAGCGCCAAGTGGACCCACGGGGAGAAGTGATTGGTGGAGAATGATATAAAAGTAGCTGGTAAAATCTAGGGACTGGGACGATGGACAGACAGACAGATAGACAGACAAAGACGGACAAGAAAGACTAGGGGGCAGGAAGAAGGGTGTCTGAAAGTACGGGAAGAAATATGGGAAGAAGGGGGGCGGAAAGAGGCTGGAGAAGCTGAAGAGGAAAGCTTAGACCAATGGGGACAGGAGCAGTGGAGATAAGGATTTAAACGCAGCTGCTTTTGGCAGTGAGGGGTCCGGTTCTGGCTTTTCCCGGACCCTCAAGAGCATGCCTCATCGTTTTAGTGTCGCCATTGCTGGGCGGTGGTGGCAGTTTGGTCCTTCCCTAAGCAACACATATTTGAATAATCCGTTACCCACTTGCAGGCCTTTTTTGTCACCTGCACTATCAAAGTCATATGTCCCTGTCTCCTTTAAAGTCTGCTGGGAAAATTCAACTAAATCAAGCACAGAATTTAATACAAGGTACCTGCCATATATACCTTGCCCGATGCCTCAGCAGTTCTATTAAAGCACCAACAAATGAATTATGTTAATGTATGACTTGTCCTTCCCTAAAACACAGAAAGTCCTGCAAAATCAGAGAGCCTGGCATTTTCCTTATCATCATGTATGTCCAGATAGTCAATGTCTTTCATTCGGGTAACAAAAATAGCTGCTTAGCCTGTATTTTTCCCTTTCACTCGCTATCCTTAACTTACTCTCCATATTCAACTGAATGAGTCTATATCTATTTTCTGTAAAATCAGTGAACAACAAAAAGCCATAAAACCTATCAACATCCTCAATCTTTAAAGGATTAAGGGCAAACTCTTGCAATGCCATTAAGACCTTTAGCCTTATCTGCAGCCTGATTTCACATCACCAGACTTCATGGAGGTTTGCCTGTGTACCTTATAATTCATTCTGCTGGTGCTCCTTTGAAAATGATATTCCTACCTAGCTTTCTAGGCCAATGCATTTTTCCATAGTTCCTTTGCTTCTATCCTAAAGGCCAGGGTTATCATTTGAACCCAAACAAATCTAAATTATGTGTCACTTCCCAAGCACAATAGAGCAATCGTCTTCCTCAACTTCTGTACCAGGAGAACTCCTCTATAATATGCAGGTGTCTGCTCACATGTGATTTTCTCAGGAAGATATTCTCTTTTTCTCCCAGTCAAAATTAGGGGAACACTGAGTGAAACATCAGAATCTGGATCTCACTGTTATTAGACTGTTTGTCATAATGTCTGTGGATATCTGGCATACACCTGGTCCACCACATTAGCTACACCATGAACCCCTGGGAAGCAGAAACATCTAACTCATGTTTGCCTTAGCAGTTCCTAACACATGGAAAACATTAAAAACAACAATCAAGTTCAGAAATAAAGAAGACCAAAAAGAATAAAAAAGCTCTCCCAAAACAACTGATTTATGAAATTATTTTATTTCAATAAATTTGATATGTCCACTAAAAATTATCAGGAAAATAATGAACAGATCATACAAAGTCTTGGTTAAATAAGACAAAGCATGGTTTTACAATTCTATTGCATAATATATTGTGTAAGTAACAAAGTGTGTTCATTTCAATATTGTTAAAAGGGCACATTTCAAATGCTGTCATAACAAATAGGTAAAGTATTTTAAGTGATGGGTATGTTCGTGATTTTATTTCATAATTCCACATTGTATTAATACGTTCCAGCATTACTTTTTAACTTCAAGAACATACACAGTTATATATTCCCATTTTTAAATGAAAGTGAGAAAAGTGAAAAATAAAGGCTGGGATGCTACTAGGAACATCAAAATTGGGAGAAAAAACAGTGGTATCCAGGCAATGGAACTGTCACTTAAATGGGTGAATTAAATTAATTTCTCTTATTGTATTAGTTGAAGTTGGTTTAATTTAAAAGTTCATAAAAGGAATGGTGAAAATAATTTTAAAAACAGTTTAAGAGGAGCTTATGTGAAACAGAACCTTCAGTTTCCATACTTCATAATGCCAGCTCTTAGCGTATGATATGTAAACCACAATTCTCCTGCTTGGAAGGCAAGTGCAGCCTCATGCATGCTACTCAGTCCCCATGGTCACTGACTGATACCTCACTTAAAGAGTTACATGCAGGTTGCTTTTTCAGTTAATGATACTACTACACACATACCAATTGCTTCATTTGCTAAAGCATTGCAAATTTTCTTGGAATCACTGTTTTAGTTAGCTAAAGCTTCTCTGACAAATCAGTCTAGGTGGCTTAAATAACATTTATTTCTCACAATTCTGGTCATTGAGACATCTAAGATCAAGTCACAGAAGATTACATGTTCAAGGGCCAACCTTTGGCTCTGTAATCTGTGCTGCCTTGCAGTGAGGACCTGTTTTAGAAGAAATAACGAGGCCCCACGTGCTACTTTGATTCAGGCACGAGTCACTTTCCAAGGAGTTCTACCTCCCACGAGCCATGCCTCCCAGTTCTATCCCATTGGGGTTTATATCTCAGCATATGAACTTGGAGAGGATGAAAACATTCAGTCCATAAAGCAATGTGAAACTACTAATTTCTTAAATACTTCAGAACAAAACGTGATTACAGAAGGAAAATTTGGGCGAGGAATGAAAGTACATGGAAACAGTCTAATTAACACAGGATTTGACATCTCAAACTCCACCCTAACCCTGTCACAATGACAAACATTTCTTTCTATGCCTCAGTTGCACTAAAATGAAAAGAACCCACTTCATTCTCATGAACTGGTGATGAAAACTAAATGAACCAAAATAGTGGGTTGGTTCTTTGGCAGTTCTTTATTCTAAAAACTATTTTGATCCAATGATTAAGAGCTTATTACCAGATCTAACCTTTCTTGGATTTAAATGAACAACCAAAAAGGCCCAATGTTTTGCTATGCTAGACATTGCTTTCAGTAGATCTTCAATGTACCTCTCATGGGATTCTTTACTTCGAAACAGCCTGGCACTTACTCTTCATCATTGCAGCACCACTAGTCCCAACCAAAGTTGCTCATGACTTCAGTGAAGTCAGTTTGGTTACTAGTGCTGGGTCTGACACCTACTGTATTTTTTCCTTTTGTTAGGTCAAATACTTCAGAATTCATGATGTACCCCCAGAAATGCTGATTTCTCTTTAACATCCAAATATCATTGTGTCACACAGCATATTCATAGGGTTTGTGTCACCTGACTATATCCTCACCTATACCACCCTTTTACACTATCAATATGTGTGCTAGGTAGCACAATAGGTAGGTAGGTGTGCTAGGTAAACAATATCTATTCATCACCCGTGTGAATTGGGCATTTTCTGTATGACTATGGGGTATAACACATATAAATTCAAAGGTTGGTTAAAAAGAAATATAAGATCTAATAATTTTATTAATAGAATGTTGGTAATATTGGTCCCCATTGAGCTAGTAAATGTTAAGATTCATTTCACCTGTTTCTTTTATTTTCTGTAACATACTTGCTAGACATTTGAAACAGCAAGTATGATTACCATTACAGTTCTACTAGATAGCACCCATATGTAATAATGATACTAACGATAACAGAGCCATAGGTAACGCTGCAGAACGTGCGTGCAGGGAGTGGCTGCCAGAGATGCAGCATCTCTTTCAGCACAGCAACACCACACAGCAAGCAGAACCACAGAGAACTGTGTACCTGTTCCGCACTCAAGAACTACTATGAGCCCATTGTACTAGCTTCCCCAATATAACTCCTCTTACAATTTAAATTCTAAGTCTTTTAAACAGCCATTCATTCTTTTCCCTACTCATACTAATGAACAGTGTTTAGAGATGAGAGAACTGTTACAATTGGCTCAGACCTGGGTGTTAGTCCTGTCTGCCACCAGCTCATTCTAACCCCTGAAGTCTCACTTCACTCACCTGAACCAGGCAGCCTGTGCACCAGTGTGCATCATGCATCATGCTCTGCGCTTTCATCTAAGTTGTTTATCTATTAATGCAGCTGCAATTAAAACTGTGTGTGGCATTTGCTATTGTTTCATCAGTTTTCAGATGGGAGTACTGAGACCCCAAGTGGCTAAGCAATTATACCAAGACTGTATAGATCATATGTGGAAGAAGCAGTAGGAGAACAGATTTGCTTAGTTCAGGAGCACCCCGGGTGGGACTGGGGAGCAGTGCATCCCACATGCAGGAACAAGAAACACACTGTCTTAAAGAATTTATAAGACATGACATCAGATATGCACTAGACATGAGTGCATTTATTGTAACCACATAACTGGTTATTCTAAATGACATCAAAGAAAAATACGCATTCCAATGTCTAGGCAGTTGCTGTGACCAATGCCCACATAGGTTTCACGCTGGGCATATGTTCCTTGTCCATTAGGAAATGAAAGTTGATACGGAAAATGCCCAGTTCTAGAGCAATCTCAAACATGAACAGACCCAGATACACATATTGATAGAGAGGGCAACTTTGTAACAGTTAAGAAGCATTTGGACTTACTTTCAATACAGATATAGTTAATGCCCCCAATCCTGTGGTAACACACCTTGCGACACTTAACCAGCAAGTGACAAGTGAAAATTGGTGGCATAATGATGCAAGAATGAAGAGAAAGAGTTGAGTAGCTTCAATCTTAACACTTCATGTGAAGCTCATTTCCTTTTAAAATGTAAAACAAGTCAACAGAATGTGAATTTACGTTTTAATTGTCCGTGAAATATATTCACTCCATTTCAACTTACAAGCAAAAATATGCTTTTTTCCTAAAGAAGGAGATTTGCCACTTAACTCTGAGTTTCTCAGGACAAGCATCATTTCTACATTTCCCAATCTAAAGTGACATATTTATGATCATACCACTTCTCACTGATTCTATTCCTGAACTTGGACAATTCAGAGCCTGAACTCTCTCTGCAAAATGAAGAAATAAATTCTTTTTCCATTTCTAGATCCTCCAGCCAACTTCCACATTTTGTTCTAATGCTTCACTGGATCTTTCTGACTTGTTTCTCAGAAATGTGATTAGCAGACCACAATATAAAGTGTTTTTGTTTGTTTCTTTCTTTTCTTTTTTTTTTTTTTTTTTTTTTTGTAGCTGCCTAACATTTGCCTAACATCTCTCACGTGCCTTCATTCAGATAATCTCCTGAATTTCCTCACCTCCTCACCTGTGTTTATTCCTCCTCCCGACTGGGAAACCTTCCACATTCCTTCTCTGACCCACCTGCTCTCCTGAAAATCCCACCTCATCCTTCAAGATTCATCACTGCGCATGCAACCAGCCCCTGGGAAATCCTAGGGCAAAGTTAGGGCTTATTCCATTATTTGAATTTTTACTACCATCTCTGCATTTCTTGTTTATGTATCTGTTTTCACTTATTCCACTTTGGCAAAGTATTGTGTCATTAAAAAATATCTTTATTTTTGTGCCTTTATTTCATTCTTTTTCATTAAACAAGCCTAGGACAACATCTATCTCCATGTACAACTTCAAAAAATACATAACTAATAAATACCTGAATGAGGGCCAATATTTTATGATTGCTTAGGTTGATACACCTAGGGGAAATATAATTACATTTAAATCAATAAAGAAAAGTGTATAAACCTTGCCATCCCAGAAAATAGCCAGAGGCAAATGTTAATGAGTAGCTTCTTTCTTGGGTGCAATGCAAGGGTACAAAAAGGTAAGAGAAGATGGAACAGGGGGAAATGAATGCAAGGTGGGCACTACTTACCCAAGTTACAGAAAAATTATAAGGAGTTGACCCCACAAAAGCAGGATGGCGCCACCTTGTTCCACTGTTTTGAGAAAGAAAATAAAGTTTATCTTCCAACTCTTTGCTCTCTTTTGTCTCTTACTGCCAAGTTCACCACCCGAGGATCAACATGGTGCTTGGCTGTACTACATGGTCCCTCCAGACTGCAGCCTGTTGGAAATTTACCATCTCCTGGGTCCATTTGGGTTAGTCGTGAACTCTGCTGGTGTTGTGGTGCTCAACATTGTATGCTGCATGAAGACCACTCGGAAAGCTGATTTCCCCAGAAGAGGCAGGCTCAGGACACAGTGGAGGAAGCAATAGCCAGATTTGCTACTGCAAGAACTGTAGAAGCCAAAACCAGAAGTAACAAGCAGTCCATCAGAGATGCATCAAATGATACGCACATATACAAAACATACTGAAGAGAAAAAAACAGCTGAAATGAACTAAGCATTTACATTGAGCCAAACTCAAATTGGACCGTGGGCCACATGACGATAGAAAAGAAAAATTATATGTTTTACTTATGTCGTTTAAATGGTTTAATGAGGAACACAGATGTTAAGCAAAGAATCACTAAATGTCTGGAAAATTCCAAATGTGAAAAGCACAATCAAGAAAAAGCTGTCATATTTACAAAATCAAAGATTGTAGTTGTTCACAAATCAGAGAGAGGGAGATATTTCTGAAGAAATCATATTAAAGCTGAAAAGGAGTGGTCAAGAACCCAAGGGAGAAGTGAAAGAGCAATGGTGGGTACCAGTCAAGGAAGTGAGGAACAGAACCCAAGGGATGTGATCAAAAATGAGATTGCAGTTACCTGAGGATGTGTAAATGGCTAGAGGTATGTCAAAGGAAGCTGAGAAGTGCATATTGGGAATTCTGTCTTTTACTTCCAGAATAACTACGGGAATCTACCAGGTAGCAGGTTTGTCTTGCATCAAATTGTTGAACAGATTATCATTGTCAGAAGACCGTGCTGCTGGTGGAGAAGAAAATAAATCAAAGACAGAAAGGATTCAGAGAAAACAAAGAAATATTATCAGGGTTTCGGATTGAGACAGAGATGGTGGAGCCCAAATTAAAAGCAGAGAGCCTAAAAGTTTGAAAAGATTGATGGATGGCTGTTACAGCAACTGAGCTCTACCTGGAGCCTCATGTGGCGGAAAGGCCTTTAGATATGTGTAGGCTTGCATTTTTTTTCTCCTGAATGCATCATTTTATAATTTCCTGGACTGTACACATTCACACACCCCTCCCTGACACTGAGGCCTTTCTTCCCTGTCTCAGAAGCAGGTATGCCACTCTCAAAAGCAGAGCATCCTCTACACTGCGGATTCTTCCTCCCTTCCTTCCTTCTCTAATATTTAATAATGCGAAAATGGCCACCTGTAGGAGTTTCTGGGATTATTCTTTTAAACAGGACAGTAGTGAAGGTAAGGAATGATCATAATAACCACCGTCATTTGGTTTTTCTGGTTTGGATGGACATGGAGTCATCTCTTTCCTTGAGGACTTAACATTGGTCTACAAAAGAGAAGACAAGACCTGGTCCTCTTGCATTTTGCAAGCAGACAGGCAGGAATCCACCTTCCTGGTTTTTCCTCATCATCTTTCAAAGACAGAACATACTCTGCCTGACTCACCAAATGACGGTGTGTGCTGGTGAGAGTTGTGTGCCCACGTAAACTATAAATCATACACAGCACAAACTATTATGATTACCACAATAGGAAATTATGAATGCTGATGATAATGCTTCTCTTATTTTTGCCACAATAGGAAATGTGATATTATTATTTGGTGCAATAATGTTCATAGTAGAGTTTTAAAAACCCTTAAATTTCCTTTATAGAATGCAATTATAAGATAAAGTACAATAGTAAATATTAACTTGTATGAAGCTTTAGAATAAAATCCTGTCAAAATTCTAAAGGTAGCTTGACCTTGCTTCTCTGCTGATGACTTTTACAGTGGATTTTATGCTTGAATTGCTCATATACACTTTCTGATTGATGTTTTAATGAAAAATCATTCAGAATTTTAATAGTCACCCAACTAAAACCTGTCTTTATTTGAGTAGGTGATAATAAAATGTAAAACCATTTTTACCAACTGTTCAAAATTACAACAGCTGAAATTAAATTTACAGAATCCTGTAGACCTTTCTCCTCTTTTATTGTCAAAAGTAATGAGGACGGTGCTTGTGATAATGTGAATGAATTCCAAGTACCACTAAATGATTTAATATGCATTATTTCTAAACAGTGAAGAAGTTCTTGCTTGAGACATCTGAATTGTTCAAATGAGTATCCACTACTACTAATCTGAACAAAATTCATAAAAGAGCTATCACTAGAAGAACCTACCAACCATAAGTAAGACAGATGGATGCAGCATGCGTTAAGACAGACTCTTCCGTAGTTTCTGCAGTTGAGGCCTCCAGATCTTACAGAAGCTCACCCCAGCTTATCCTCTGCATCTGCCAGCCTCAATGTAGTCAGCCTTTCAAGAGTAGCTGTGACGTGAATGTCTGTGGCTTCTATGGGCATCTGGTCCACTAAGGGCAGCAGTGTTCTCTAACAGAGGTTCCCCCAGCCATGGTGCCCATTTTCATCGTAGAACAAGGATCAGATGTACCTGATTTTGGTCACTCCCTGCAATCCCCACCCTTCAACCAAAGTCTAGAAGTGTATGAAGCCAAGATTGTGGGGCTCTGCTACCCAACAATATCATATGACAAAGGCATCCCTGTACACCATGTTCTTGAAAACTGTGGCCTAAAGGAATCTCAACTCTCAGTATCAAGAAAGCCAAAAGTGCAAAAGCACTTTTCCCTTTGCCCAGGGGGTTTACATTCCAGGGCCCCTAATGGATGATACCATAAATGATACCAAACTCTATATGTACAGATTTTCTTTTTATGCCTAAACGTACACACATACCTACAATAAGGCTTGATTTGTTAATAGGGCACAGTAAAAGATTAACAATAAATAACAAAATAGAGTAAATATCACAACATGCTGTAACAAAATTTAGAACATTGATTGTTTCTGGAATTTTCCATTTCATATTTTCAGACTGTGGTTGACCTCAGGTAACTGAAACATAAAAAAGCAAATCTGTGAATAAGAAGGGACTACTGATGTGTACAAGAGAGACTTGCAAATTCAGCATTAGCACATGAGCTCTGCTGACATTCCGGAAGAGTTGATAATAACTAAATTATCATTCACTATGAATCACTAAACAGGCCCTGGAGCCTGCACTAACAATTGTCCTCATTTGTCACGCCGTGGAGTGCACCTCTACCTTCTGAACCACCGTCTAAGTACTGTGAGCATTTTAGTTGAGGGTGGGGATGGGGCAGAAATAAGCTTTTAAACTTCAAGGTGAATATGCATCAATAGAGAATTAGAGGCACAGGTGGAAATGACTAAAGGTGCAATTGCGTTCAAGTAACAGCTTAAAAACAGATTCACAGAAATAAAATTCTGTTGGATTCCACAACTCTTACCAGGTGATAAAATGTTCAGGATAACTCAACTGATGGTTTTTGCTTGATTGAGCAATTATCAAGTGGAAATCATGACTTATTAAAACGTCATGAGTAATGCCCCTTAAAAGTGGTTAAATGTTTCTTTTATTGGAAGGAATTTTCTCTAATTTCTTTTCCTTCAGCCCTTAATTTTCTGCATAGCACAAATTCTAAAATAAGACTGAGAAGAACCAAATCCCTCAATTACCTCGCAGATGGCCTTTAGGCATACCACTTAAAATCTGTGATTCAGTGTTCCATCTATAAACCAGAGATATGAGCTCAAATTATGGATGAGGCCAAACAGCACTAAAATTCTGCAATGCTATCTTTGATTTACTTCCTCACATTGCTCAATTGACTTGGATTATTTTCTTCAGGAACTATATTTTTTCCTCACTGTAAAATGTTATTCAGATTATCACTGAATGTCAAGACAGTAAAATACTGGCATCAAATGATACGGGCTCTGAATTGCATTGGCAAGAATGTGATGTTGTGCATTTTACATACATACACAGAAATGTTTTGTATGTAGTTATCTTTCAGTGGGTATTTATCATAAACATTCCACGCTACACTTCAACAGAGTTGTTTTCCTAGGTTGTACCCTTGAGGCAGTCACAGTTTGCACCATGAATTCCTTCCATACACTGTTGTCAGCCATGTGCTGTAAGGACCTACTCTTGCTGCAAGGGGCATGGCGATCAATAAAAGCAGCATCATGGAACTGCCTTCCATGGAGCTTATATTCTCAAGCAGGATGATGGGAAAGAGGATATAAATATAGGAAAAATAAAATTCTCAGTAAGTAGTGTAATAGAGAAAGTATGTAGCTGGAAATATGGAAAACTACGATAGACAAGTCAGATACTGTGGTCTCAAGAAATGACCTTTTAGAAGAACTCATATGGCACAATACAGTCTGTCCATGGGAGATTTGGAGACCCAGTAACCATTGCAGGCAGGGGCAAGTGCACAATGCCTACCCCCTAAAAGATTCTGAATACCTGAAGGACACGTATAGATCATTATGGTGAGAATGTGCTCAGCAAGAGAGAGAGTGAGACACTGTGTCATGAAGATCGCACAATGGTTCAAGCCTCAGTCGGTCACTGAGTAGCCATGGGAGGGTCCAGCATTTCACCTGACCTCTTTGGAGCCTCGTTTCCCTCATTACCCTCACGTATCACACACGTCTCACAAGATTTCCATGAGAAATGGAACCAAGATCTTCCAGTAGCACCCCATGATGCACCAGATGGCATCCAAACCTGGCACACAGTGCACCCAGGAAGCCAGGTGTTCCGGCTTCACTTCAGCTACTTGACCCAAATAAAGGAGCTCTTTGTGGTTTCTCAAATGAGTGAGCATTTTTCTTTAGCCTGAGCCTCACACTAATACTGCCCCCCCTTCTTGAAACATTCTACTGTTTCTTGCTTTATGTCATCTTCACATGTGTGTCAAGAATAAGTTAGTCATTATGCCTCCATGGGAATTTCCATGACAGTTCTGGAGTAATGCGTATTCCTGCTCCTGGTTTCCAACAAAGCATGAAACATACTGACATCTAGTCACGACTTCGCCAGTCCCCAACAGAAAGGAAGATACTTGCATGCCACATTCCAGTATAACCTAGAACATTTATGTGTTCTGTGAATGTTTATTGGGGTAAAGTCCCTCTAATGCAGAAGATCTGTGCATGACTGCTTTTCAATATCAGTTCTTACGTTCATTGTTATTCAACATGGGGTGGGTTATTCTACCATGACAAAGACTCCTAAATTTCAGCTGTTTGGAAGAGGCATTTGGTGCCATGGTTAAGATACCATTTGGGAGAACCACACCCATAGGACCAAATTTGAGCTCCACATCTGCCAATAATTCCAGCTCTCTGCTAATGCAGACTCTGGGAGGTGGCAGGTGATGGTTCATCTATAGATCTCTATTGCGTTCTGGCCTCTCACTTTTTTTTTTAAGATTTATTTATTTATTATTACAAAGTCAGATATACAGAGAGGAGGAGAAACAGAAAGGAAGATCTTCCATCCGATGATTCGCAATGGTCGGTGTTGTGCCGATCCGAAGCCAGGAACCAGGAACTTCTTCCAGGTCTCCCACGCGGGTGCAGGGTCCCAAAGCTTTGGGCCATCTTCCACTGCTTTCCCAGGCCACAAGCAGGGAGCTGGATGGGAAGTGGAACTGCCGAGATTAGAACCGGCGCCCATATGGGATCCCGGCACATTCATGGGGAGGACTTTAGCCGCTAGGCCACGCCACCGGGCCCATGGCCTCTTACTTTTCACCTAAACTAACCCTGGCTATTGAAGATATTTGGGGCCCAGAAGAGGAAAAATCTCTTTCTCTCTCTGTCCCCCTGCTTTTCAAATAATATAAAAACATATAAACCAATAAATAATATCAGTGGGTTAATACAGATAAGATTTATTTCTCATCCATGCTACATGTTAGAGGTAGGCAGAGGAATCTGCTCGCTGTAGTGCTCAAGAACTCAAACACACAGGAATGCTACCTAGCATCTGATTCCTTAAGTATTGCCACAGTGACCAGGGACCACGGGATGTCACACAGCCTCTTGCAGCTTCTCCCAGAATGATATATGATGCTTCAATTTCATTTATCCTTGCAAGTTACAGGTTCATGATTAATTAAAAGAAGGGAAGGAAGCTAAATCCTCCTCTTCCAGAAAGAAATTAAATAATATTGCTCAAGGCACACAACATTTCTGAAACTCAGTCCTTGCAGTTCTGGTGATCAGTAGCATTGGACCCATATGAGTGCTGGGAACACTAGCTTGCACACCCTTGCCTGGGGCACACCTGTGCATTATCCTATGAAACTCTCTCTCTCTCACCAATTCAGATGATCCCTTGTCCACAACCCAATAATCACACGGGTCTTAAAAAGCCAAAACTACCACAGCTAAGATGATATTTTGGGGCAGAAGCCCATGATCTAGATTTCCAGCCAATCTGCTTCTGTATTGGGAAAATGGGAAATCTGAATTGAAGTTTCCAGACAGAGAGATTCCCAGTACTCTTCATAGAAACTTAATGAAACCTGTTACAAAAACCTTGAGAAATTCCTGATTTTTCTCTTTCCTATGTATTATTATCGATTTCTTTCACTCAGTCTCCTACCACGAAATCCTACCCTTTCCATAATAATTAGCTCAAATTATTCAGTCTTATTATTTACTTTGCAATAAAAAAAGATTAACAAATAAAGTCCATGGAAACCTATATGGGAAAGTGCTATGCCTCAATGTCCACTCCTCAAATTGCCATGTTGAAGCTCCAACCCACAATCTGATGGTGTTTGGAGATTAGGTCATTTGGCAGAGGATTTTTAAAAAATATTTATTCTATTTTTATTGGATATATAGAGAGGAGAACAGACAGAAAGGAAGATCTTGCTTTTGTTGATTCACTCCCCAAGTGACCACTGCAGCCAGAGCTGCACTAATCCAAAGCCAGAAGCCCAGAGTCTCCTATGCAGGTGCAGAGTCCCAAGGTTTTGGGGCATCCTTGACTGCTATCCCAGGCAACAAGCAAGGAGCTGGATGGGCAGTAGGGCCACCGGGATTAGAATCGGCACCTGTATGGAATCCCAGCACATACAAAGTGAGGATTTTAGTCAGTAGGCTATCACATCAGGCCCTTGGGAGAGGATTTTATCAACTAATTTGACATTAACAAAATGTCATCATTGTACTTATGATACAAGAAACTAGGAAGATAATGTCTCTTTCCACTTTGTGAGATACAGCAAATCAGCATATTCTCACAGAGCTTCAGCTTTTCTCCCATTGTGGAATATCTAGGAATGGTTTCTACTTTCATAAAAATGAAAGTCCAATGAAAGAATTTTATTTCTGAGTAACAGAAAGGAAAGGGAGAGAGAGGGAAAGATGAAAAAGAAGGAGACGTAAAGGAAGAAGCCACAAACATTCTGTTGTCCCGGAGGAACGAAGTGCTGGGGGCATCATGACAGCACCATGAGCCATTTCAGATTGAGCGCTCTCCCGATCCAAAGACATTGCAGTGTATCTTAGATTCATTTGGTAATATTATCCCAAAATATACAGTTATAAAAACAACAATGACGATAAATAAATCTTCAAAAAAATAACAATGATGTAGAAAGAAGGCAGGTTTTGTACAGCCACAGACCTGCCAAGAGGCAGTCATAATTTGAAGCCACACCTGAGTTTTGGACCATGCTCATCTCAGACAGATTTGCCTGTCCTACAACGAGGAGATTTAGGTTATAGTGCTGGTTTCCCAGTAACTGGTGCCTTGACTGTGAGAAACACTGTTAACTTTCTTGAGCCCCCGTTTTCTCATCTATAAAATGTAAGACTGAGCCTTTGGCATCCATTTCTACCATAAATCAGTGACATACTCACAGCATACTACATTTAAGTATACTACGTGTATTAGAATGTGATAGCATTGATTCTACCACAGTGCATTATTTCATGTATTACAAAAAAAGCAAAAATTGCTGCTCATTGAAAAATAACGAGTTATCACTTTGAATTTTAATTTAATATTGACTGAAAAGTTAAATAACAAACACTAACTAAATTTTTATGATGTATATTATATGGATATACAAGAAGTAGAAGACATAAATAAGTTAGAAAATATATTTCAAAAACTTTCAAAGTGCATTTTTCTAGATAACTCTTCAATTCAAAGACATCCATATCCACATTTTCCATAAATATCATTTGTGGCATCAATACCATCGAATCATTTAATTTCTTCAATGTTTGCAGTTGTCTCTAGAAAGTTCTTCCAAACAACTCACGCTCCCACTTCAGAATTCCTAAATATTCTCAAATAATATCAACAGAGTTTTGTTTAGAAAACCCTGTGCAGATTCAAAATCAAATGTTAGGTTTCTAATCCTTTGTCAAGCTGAGGGCTTAGAACAAAGAGGCCTGGCATGTTAGGACCCCTGCTTAAGAGGTCATCTTACCCAGGCATAGCTCAGATAAATGTGGTTGGGATTTGGGATTCAGGGCACAAGGGGAGCTCATCACCAAATGCTGACTCAGAGCCATCAGCCTCACCAGGAACTGAACCCAGGGAACTTTGCTCCATTTACGATGCCCTCCTTCTGGCCTCCACAACCATAACATCTGAACACTGTTTCCAGGCAGCCCTCCTGGAGTCTGTAAGGAGTACACTTGAATCTAATTAATCAATCTGACTAATAGTGTGCACAGTCGTTAAAGAGTAACCACAACTTGAATGGAGACAAAACCACACCAGATGTCTGCTTTGATGCTAACTCCAGTTACTTGGTCTGAACCCTCCTTGCTGCTTCCTGGGAGGCCCATTCATTCTCTATTATACTTCCTGGTATCTCCTCTGAGATTATACAGCAAGTGTTGGGATTTTAAAGCTTCTGCTGTGACTAAGTCTGGTTCCTCAGTCATTTGAAGGTGGCTTGCTAAGAATTGGTTTCCTCATCTGTACCATGGGGCAATGCCATCCCTCTTTCAATAAAGCAGTATGGATGACAATCAACTATAGGTAGTGCCTGGTTTGCAGAGTACCTTCCTTCCCTCTCTCCCATTTGCTCTTCTCAGTCTTTTCTCTACTCCTCCTTCCTCTTCCCTTTCAAATCTGTTCTGCTCCAAGCTTGTTCCTACTTGTATTACCCTCTTCCCCCCATTCTCTTTCTTTTCTTGCTTTTGTCCATCTATATTTATTTCTGTGCTCCTCTACTTCCTTCTCGTCTTTCGAGTTTTCTCCTTTCCTTGCCATTTCCACTGAAGTTCATCTCAGTAGATTTGAGAGATCTCTGAATATGTAGGCAGACTGGCAAATATTTAAAAGATTGAAACGTAACAACAGCATTTGAAGTGGCATAAAGATAAAGGTCCTTGTCATTATAAGACCCTCTTTCTCATTACATTTGATAATGAAGAAATGAACCAATAGACTGAGGAGTACAGGTAGAGGAAAAGGACATTGAACTCTCATTCTATATCCCTATATCATTATTAATTCTCAATGCATAGTTATAAATATGGCCAATTGCAATATTTAGAAGGTTTGAAACATTTGGGCTCTTTATTTTTTTAAGCCTAGATGGATCATCTATCCATCTATGGAAGGATTATAGAAGATAAATAGGTAGATAAATAGGACTCATCTAATGACCCAAAGTCCAAAGGCCTACATTGGATGGGATCAGAACCAAGAGAAGGAACTCAATCCAGTTCTCCCGTGTCAGCAGCAGGAAGCAACTACTTTAGCCATCACTGCCACCTCCCAAGGTTTACATTAGCAGAAAGCTGGAGTCAGAAACGCAGCCAGTTATGGCGCTCCGACTTTTCATTATGGGAAACAGGCATCTCTTATTGAAGACTATTATTATGTATATTAAACACAACTGCCTACATTTTATCCCAGCTTTATTGCAAATTTTTAGCCTTGGTCTTTTCCAATTTGGCAAGATAAAATGGATTTGGAATATAGGATGTTATCTCCCTAGTGGTGGCAGATGTCATTGTATCTATCATTGTAGATGTCTCTGATGGCTTCCACCACCTTAGCCGGAGTCCCTTTGTCTTCTGAATTCACCTGTGTGAAGGTAACAGTGGTAAAGGTCTTCCTATGAATCAGGTGCCACAGCCAGGCCTTTCCCTTAATAACACAGTGGAGAGACCCTCATCTTACAACTCAAGGCAGCCAAGAAGACATCTTGGGCACTCATCTTGGGCACTGTCCTGTCAGTGCACAAGTTCTTAGTGCTGTTCTTAGCCAGAGGGTTTACCATTTTCTTGGCTTTCTGCTTCTTGAAAACAGCAGGGGTTGGGTTGCCTTCTTCCTGTTGGACTTCTCTCTTTTGGGCAACTTGAGTAGCTGGAGAATAGCAAGATGTGACAGCTTAATGGCTGGGTTAGACACCTGGCCCTACTGGTTCACTTTAAATCTATTAACACTGAAAGATATAATCTTTGCTGATCTATAAGCAAATCTGGGGGAATTTTTGCTCTGATGTTTGTGTGTAGGTGTATGATTTATTTATATTGCACACTTTAGGTGAGAGCCACTTTCTTCTTTCTGCCTAAATTATAGCCCCACGTGCACTTCCCTTAACGTAGTAGTCAAATCAAGACAGGTGAACTAGTCAGATCAATCCTGTTTCTCACTTCCATGGCTTCATTTGCTATTTTAATTGGCCGTGTGGCCCAATTACACACAATAACTTCTAAATAGAGTCTGCCAGCATGGCTTAGGAAGAAGCTTTTCTAGCAGAAATAGGACAGATGTCTTGCCTCTTCCTATCGCAAATGAATATTATCAGTGAGTTTCAACATGCCTAACAAAAAGTGTGCATTATATTTTAATTGCATCTTTGCATTATCCTTTTCAAGCATCCTCGTATAATCAATAGGCCTATAGTTGCGATCTTTTGACCACGAAGCCCAGGTGTATTTCATTTCAAGCACCTTTGCGTCTCTGGCACAATATTTGCAAATATCCACTTTGAAAAAAATTAACTCTTCGGGCATACTATAACATGTAGCCAGAAGCATTACTAGCTATGTATAAATCCATATCCTCTAAAAGTACTTTCTGAGACTCTCACAAGGATGAAAGAACACAATGTAAGTCAAATACTAGTGCTCAGCCTGACACACAGTGCTTTTAAACGCTAACTTACTTGGCTCCTTTTCCTTGGGAAATCTCTCTCATAAAGACATGTCCCAACCAGAGCTCAATAAAATCCTGAGTGATGTTGTTTCCCCATGCATTGTTTTGGGGGTTCCTCTTCTTCCGTTTATTAAAAGTACAAATTTTCTCCTAGTCTGGCTAACCTCTGCTTCCAAGGACTCCAAACATCAGAGTCACTGGCTAGTTAATTATTAATAGTGCATCATTTTACATCCATTAATTCCAAACAGTTTACCAAGTTTTTATCTTTCCAAGCACTGAGGAAAGAGAGTGGTGAATAAAATAAGATTCTTTTTCTTTCAAGATATTAGATTCTAATCAGAGAAGCCAAAACAAACAACAAGCAAAAGAAGAAATCAACATCCAAATTACATCATTTCAGGTGATATGAAGTAATAGGCAGAAAACAAATCAATATTTTCGTTTGGAAAATCCTGGGAGTAAGTAGCTTAAGTAGCATGGTCAATGATCACTTCTCTGATAAGGTGATTTTTTTTAATGAGATCAAATTGAAGTAGCAGAGCAGCAATTCATAAAAGCACTATAGACCAAACACCAAGCAATGGCAAGAGGCACTTTGCCCACGTTACTGTCTGTCTTGATTATAATGGAGCTTCATTGTATTCTGACCCCTCAAAGCCTGAACAAATGTCCTTTCCTAGTATCCTCACAGCACACTTATACATCTCTCCAACATTTCAGTTGGGCACACATTTGTTTATTAATCAAAATCACACTGTGAAATATTTACAAGTACAACAGAAACCTAGTGCCTAAAGCCTAGCCTTGCAGCCACTGGGATCCTAGATGCATGCTGGTTCATGTCCCAAGTGCTCCACTTCCCATCCAGGTCCAAGCTTGTGGCCTGAAAAAACAGTGGAGGATGGCCCAGAGCCTTAGAACCCTGCACTTGCATGGGTGACCTGGAAGAAGCTCCTGGTTCCTAGCTTTGAATCGCTTCACCTCCAGCCATTACGGACACTTGGGAAGTGAACCAGCAGATGGAAGATCTTTCTCTCTCTCCTCCTCACTGTAAATACATCTTCACAATAAAAACAAATGAATCTTTTAAAAAGGAATTCAAATTATCTCTGGAACCACACCATTCTTCTGCTTTCTATATGCAATGAATTAAAAATGAATAAATAAGTTCCTGCCATTGTGACCAGGATTTAACCTGAGGTGGTAGTTGTGGTGGTACCCTTGTTTTGCTGTTTAGGAAGAGTGAAGTTTATTAGGGCAGACAGATATTGTTAGTTACATATTACATAAGACATAAATCCAAAATGTAGAGACTTAAGGGAAACAACATTTATCATCTTATGATGGATTTAGGCCAGAAATTTAAAAACAGTTTACTGAGTGTTTCCAGTTCAGACTCTCATGATATTACAGACAAACTTGCAGTTGGAGCTGCAGTTTTCTGCAGGCTTGAATGAGCTGGAAAAATCACTTCCAAGGTGATTCACTCACACAGCCACCCAAAAGGAACTGTTCATCCCTGGATGAGTGTGGGTTTGAGGCTTCAGCAACATGGCACATGGGTTTCTTTAAAAGATTTTCTGAGTATCCAGTAAAGTCACTGACTTGGCCAAAAATGGATCCTTCATTCATTCTATTTATAGGAAGCTCTAAAGTATCTTGACATAAAGTCACTTTGCTGGACTGGAGAACTACAAAAGCTTTCCAAAGAATTAAAGAGCTATTAACAGAAACTCTAGAACTAGGAATGCCTAATCTGAATAAGCCATTCCCTTTGTGGTAGATAAATGGGCAGTAGCCCCAGGAACTCTGTCTCAGAAGTTGGGCCCACTTCTACTGCCTGTGGCCTGGTTTTCTAACCAACTAGGTTCAGTGGCTGCTGGCTGGCCTTCACACCTAAGAACAGTTGCTACTACATCACCCTTGTTGGAGCAAGCAACAGAGCTTACTTTAGGTCAGCCACTGAAGATTCACATGCAAAATCAGGTTCATGGGATTTCACAAATTAAGGGACACCATTTTCTAACAGGAGGATGTCTCAAAATACCAGGCCCTGTTACTAGACTAACCCAAAAGAATTCTTAAGGTATACCGGTATTCAACCAAGTGATCCTTTTGCCACCTAAGAACATTGAAGAATTAACTCACTTTTGTATAAAAATTATAGATGGTAGACTTTAGATCATAAAGTTATGTTACCAATGGTCTCTCAGTGGAATATTAGCAAATACATGTTCTACCCATCTGGGAAGGGAAGCTTTAATACTAATAGGCTCCAGGAAATTTGGAGGTAATGGATTGCACATTATCATAAAAGGAGTGACCTGCTCCTGTCATTCTTATTTACAGAAAAACCCTAGTAGTCATGTGAACCCACTTCCTTTGCTGATTCCTGTGCAAAAGAGAGGAATGCATCCAGGTGAAGACTGGTAGCATGCTTCCAGAAAATAATGACAAATGTATTCTAATGTTTGTTGGTAATTTCACAGGATAGATAGAAGCATTTACGACTCAGAAGACACTGGAGGTTTCCAAAGCATTACTAAGGGAGATTGTGCCTCGTTTGGAGACTTCCACTGTAACTTCAGATTGACAATGTGCTTCATTTGTGTCTAAAATAAGTCAACAGATAGCCACAGCTCTACCATTTATCATCCACATGCCTCTTGGAGACCACGGTCATCAGTTATACACACAAGATAAGTCAGTCTGCTGTGAACCAATGAAAAATTCCAAATACTTCTTCAAAAAGCAAAAAGATAAGTAAGTCGTTTGCTTTCTCAGTACTAAATCTGCTGAACATGAAAGTAAACATGCTTCACCTACCACGTCTTGATGCTCTCTGGAAGTTCCTTTTGACATGAGAAACCTTAGTGAGTTCTTCTATTACGATGTTAAAAGAGCGTGAAGCTAATGTTAAAAATTTCATCACCGCTCTAGGTATAGTTTTATAATTTAGACCTGCTTTTACAGCTGTGGATTTGAGACTGTGGACACTGTAAAGTAGTCATGTATTTCTGACAGGGCCTAGAACATTTATCCACAAAATCAGGAGGAGCCTGTGCAGTGATTAATGGAATTTTCCACCTCTTCTCTAATGGTAGTATCTTCACAGAAAGGGATAGTGAAGATATTTATGCTCAGGCTAGATGGTTCTACAATCTGCACAGGGACAATCCATCAATACCCAATGCTTGGGAAGTAATAGCATACATTTCCTTCTTAAAAGACACTCCACTTACAATTTGCTTTATTACACAGTTTTGCTTGTACTGATTGATGAAGTTGCCTGTTTCAAAATCCAACAACTGCTCAGAGTAATAAGGACCATACAGGGAACATAGCCATTGGCAGTGACTGAAAATTCTCCAGCTCATGAGATGGATCCATTAGATGTGCTGGGAAGAGATTTCCAAACCTGGGATACACAGGGACTATGCCCCTAATCAGCAGAAAGCAGCTGCAGAAGAGATAACTTTGCATCATCAGTCACTCCTAACATTAAGGGTCAGAAATGTCTGAGTGAATGATAAGGACTTAGGCAAGTGACTAGTCAGGGTCATGAGTCGGGAAGCCATACGTTCCTTGCCTGTGTGACCCTTTCTACCCACCTGCGGTTTAGATGATGCTAACCTATCATTACCTGGGACCTGACGGGGTAGTGTTGCATAGTTGGTCTCTTTTCAAACCCTTAAGACCCCATGCTGAGGATGAGCTTGCCCTTACTCTAGGTCTGTCACAGGCTCACGTGCCCTCTTGCTCCTCGCGCACAGATTCAAAGAATGGAAAGCAACAAATTCTATTTTTCCGTTTTCCATCTGGCCCTCTCCCCCCAACCATGGACCCCCTATGCCTGTATCCCTCATTGTCTGAATAAATCTTACCACTTTATTAAGTTGTGATGGTGCCTGTTCTTAAAACGCTTAAAAAAAATAAGAACTTAGGAAATGAATATTAAGACCAAACCTATATTACTATAGGCAAAGGAAATGACGCATTTATAGATTTGTAAGAAAAGAAAGTAGAACATATTTGAGGAAGGGAATGGGGCAGAGTATGAACGAGGCATAAGAGCAAAATGGATAATCATGACGCTAAGCTAGAGGCTGAAACAATAGCCATTTCTGGAGATAGTTGTTTATTTTTTTGGAATTTGAGGGCAAAACCAGGTAATTGCAATATTTAATCAAGAAAAATAACATGATCATCTCTGGGGAAAGGAGGCACATGTTGTGCTTTGATAGGTGTAAACTTTCAGAATCCAGGAACAGTTATGGGGACTCATTGTACAATAATGTGCATGCAGTTGACAACATTGTACAATATACCTGGAAGTTACTGGGAAGGTGAATTGTATGCTATGGAGGGTTTTTCCCTCATGTAATACAGTGGCAAGACAGAATTTTTAATTTAGAAAAAGTACAACAGCTGGAGAAAGGAAAGAGATTATAGCAAAAGAGGTATGCGCTGAGTCTGCTGGACTCATCTTGAGAGACAGTAGACCAAAGTAAGAACCCAGTGGTGCAGTCTGAAGAAGTGGAATAATGTTATAAACTATTTTCAGTACTTAGCTAGCCTTACTTATTGAGTGGGTAGTGTGGGTCAGTCCTTGCAAAGTCCCGTGCCTCGTGCTTCATATAAACTATCTTAAATCATCACAAAACCTGGGAAAATTTTCATTCCCATCTTGTTATAAGTGGTTATGAAACAATTTAAAACAGTTAAATAGCAGCATATCATAAATAGGAAATCAAGAACAAGTCTAAGAGATTGGCTCATCTCAGTAAACCATAACTTCAGGTAAACATGATATCGAATAATGCCAGCAAGGACTTCAGGGCTAGGCCAATACCTTCCAATTGACTTTCACTGCAATCCACATTGTAAACCAGTCTTTGTTGTGCCGAGAATACAAAGGCATGTTATGAAATATGCCTCATGCTTCCCAAATTAGATAATGAGTCAAAACCTCAAGCTATATAGTGAGAAATATAACATTAATTTTATTAGGCTTCCAGAAAGCAGGAATAGAACATGAAGATAATAGTTCCACGCTACCAGTGTTACTTTTCTTAACAGAGAATTTCAAAAGTTTAGAGGATATGAGACATGATAAGGCACAGAGGAAAACTAAATGAACTTGAAAAGAAAGCACTAGTCAGAGATATGTACTCCCAAACTGGTGACAGATCGGGATCTGGGGAAGTCTGTACATCCCAAATAATCGTCTCCTGAGAGTGTCCTGGAGAAGACATAGCACCTTCAAGTGCAAGGGTAATGTGCTATTTCAGACAAATGAGGTCACAGGAAAATCTGTAGGAGACGCTCCTCTCTACGGATTAAAAGAAAACCAGGCACAATGTTGCTGGTCCCATGGATGAGGACCAAATATTTGGCATTAAATACGGCCTCTGCAGTGACCTTCGTGAATGCATCGGTGTATGTGAGGGCACACGTGTTCCTGGTGCACACACGCCTGACGGATAGCATCTCCCTGGTTAGAGGAGACATGATAAAAGCCCCAGAAAGAATGTGAGTTAAATGTCTCACACATTAGGAGGAAACAAATACAAAAATGTGTTTAATGCAAAGAGATATTTGTTTCACAAAAACCTAAGTGAGCTGAGCTTTGTACATGAAGCTATATCACTGCATATAAATATATTTGTATTGCAATGATATATTTAAAAATATAGCTTAAATATTCTACCCAAACTCCAAAGAGAACTCCATCAAGAGAAAATAGAATTATGGTAATTTTTTTTAAAGTCATACTAATTAAAGTAAGAATATGATGTTTGTAAGAATCTGCTTTTCTTCATTGATCCAGCTCACTTTTCTCTAATAATTCCTATATGTGTCAATTTAAAAACCAAGCCTTAAACCAGAGCCAAAAAAGGCTTGGTGACGTAAGTGAACAAGCTGGAAATCTACTTAATGTTTTCATGTCATTACCACTTAATGTCACCATTTCTTTCCTTTTTTTTTTTTTTTAAGGTTGTATTTAAGACATCTTCCATCCACTGGTTCACTCCCTAAATGGCTCCAAAGGCCAGAGATAGGCTTACTCAAAGCCAGGAATTTCCTCTAAGGCTCCAAGGACTTGAAACATCCTCGGTGGCTTTCCCAGATCAGAAGTGCAGCAGCCAGGACACAAATGGCAGTCCATATGGGATGCCGGCACTGCAAGCTGAGGATGAACTACCCACATTATGGCACTGGCCCATTCCTGTTTGTTTCAGTTAGCTTCTTAACCATCTCCCCAGTGCAATGTGTTCATGTGTGTTGTATGAGAAAAGCCTTAATTGGTGAGGTCACGGTTCACTCACTGTCTACCTCCACGAAGGACGAGGGAATCAACTTTGAAGGAAACATCTCCTTCTCTCCCTTGATGCCCTCTTGGCTCTGATTGACTCAGCAGGACTGTTTTCCTGATGATCGGATGCCTCTCTCCTTCCAGGCACTAGAAGGATTCAAACCAGTTCCTGCGAAGATGCAAAATGTCTGCAAGGACTTTCCCTCCTACGCCTTTCAAGGTGGAGAACACATAAGACAGGGCTAAAACAAGTTGTATTTGCTGTTGCAGGTGGCACTGGTCCAGGTGAAATGTGAGTACAACGCTTTTCATTCAGACCGTGTTAGGAATGAGCCCTTCTTACCTTCATGGACATTGAAGGCAGCATTGAATGCCTCCGATACTTCCTGATGAGTGTTCGCAGGCCAGGCAGTCCTGTCATTTCCCGTAAGGCTGCCCAGCTGGGGAAGCTGCCTCCTCACACACACTCACCTTCCCTGTGGAATCAGGATTGCTCTGGTTTCAAGTCTGCTTCCTGAACATAGCCCATGTTTTGTCTTTCCTGTGAACATTTTATGCCTCCTCTGCATGTGTCAGGATTTCTTTGGGCATTTTGCAAAGGGTGTGAGCCTTGCAATATTTAAATTCCTATTGCAATTCATTGAGCCTGGGAACTCAAAGGTACTTTGTTGGAATTGCCCTTTCCTCAACACTATTGTTGTTAATGTGGCCAACAGTATGTATTTGCATCACAACAAAAATATCTTATAATTCCAATGGGACAAGAAGATGCTTCCCCCACCATCATAGTCAGCCAGAGAAGCCACGCCATTTATTTTTGTTAAATAGAATGTTTTAAAATCTGTTTCTGCATAAATTGTAAGAAAAGTATTTATGGCTTAAGCTGAGCCAGAATTAATATGCTCCCCATCCCAAGAAAATTGACTTCCGCTGCCTTCACCTGCCTTTTGGAGTCATATTCACAAAGGTCCCAAAGTCTGTCTCAGCTGATTCCTATTCAGCCTGCCTTACAAAAGGCATCTGGATACCAGATTTATACAAGATTTATACAAGATTTATACATTTAATTACAAAAATTCTGCTGCCTACTAATTGTGAGATCCCAGACAATGTACTTAGCAACATGAAACTGCACTACACAATATCCTATGGAAGGACCTAATGCACAAAATTGTTTACATGATTAAATAAGATGCTTATTGAAGATCTTTAGGGAGTGTCTGATATTCAATAGATGCTGGATAAACTGTTGCTAACCTTGTTATTCTATCTGTGTAAAGCGCCATTGTCAGAAGCTGGGCGTGTGAATCCAAAGCCAGCCGCTCCTCCTCTCCTCCAGGTCTCACTGGTTTGTGGGGAAAACGACAGTCCTGCAAACAAATGGGGTACAACTATTTCCTGTCATGATGGTCAGAATAAAAGCATTCGAGACAGCCAACAGGGAAGGAAGGTGCTTGATGCAAAGGTTTCATGAAAAGATGGCACTGTGGCGAAGAGGGGAACATTTTCTGAGCCAGCTCCTTGTGACTAAGATACAAGTCAGGAGGCAAGGGGTTGTTTTTCAGCTTGGAGCTTGAAGAAGGATGGCAGGTGGGTCCCTCAGCTCCGAGTCTGCTGAAGGCGGATCACAGCAGAGGATGTCTACAAGGCCAAGTGCCTGGCAGGCCAAAGAGCAGAGGAACATGGCAACGCACAATCGCTCCACTTCTTGGTGGTCTCTCCTGATAAGCCATTGCGATGGATCACTGAGCTGCAGCAAAAGCACATCTGCAGTGCGTAGAACAGATGTGGTGTTTTCTTCTCAGATACATTAGCATCAGACCCCGAGTTCATGAAATTCTTGGAGTTTCTTTCTGTAGCATGCTGTGCTCATTCATCAGCCTGAGTAGCTTTATCTGATTAGGCCCCATGTCCCCTTCCTTGGCCCGCCTCCTTTTGCTGCAGAATAAATCATCCTGGACTATGTCGAGGCTGGAGAAAGATTTTAATAGAAAAGTTCCATCTGCATTCAGGCTGGGTCCTCAGGCCCCCTAGGAGAAATAATTGAGAAAATAAAGAGGTGCCTTACTCTGCCAACTTTGCTAATATGGTCCCTAGCCCAGACTTGGGGGAATGCCCACAGAAAGAGGACATAGCTCCCAACACATCCTAGCACAGATGTCCCAAAAAAAGAAGAGAAAGAAGAATCTTCCAACTCTTTCATCCTATTTGGGCTCTGTTACTGTTACTGTTTTTTTTTTTTTTTTTTTTTCTGGCTCCCGAATTCTCTGCACAAGATCCACCGCCACTTGTGGATTTAAATCAATAAACCAACGTCCACACAGGAGGAAAGGCAAGGCATATTAAGCCCCTTTTTGGAGCGGGGCAGAAGGTAGGGGACACAGGCTTCACAAATAACCTTGGAAGGCATGCATGGGGGGCCTGCAGTGGGACAGGATCACCAAAAGTTGTTCACCAGGCGGACAAGCGGTTGCAAGGGGAGCTCTCCCCGGTGGAGCAAGGGACATTTCTCCTTTACGAGAGGCTGCGGGAGCGGCCAGGCAAGGAGGGAGTTGGGGCTTTCAAAGGACACCACTGGGAGCCGCGAAAGCGCCCAGGACCTGACGTCATTGGCCATCAGCTGACTGCTCCGGGCCGGGCTCTACCGGCTGGAGCCTCAGACGCAACTCCCCTGCTCTGCCACCTGCAGCCCGGCTGGTGCTGTTGCGGCCTTTCTCGGCTTGCTGACCGGGAGCCCCTGGACCCCTCCGTGCCTGGTGTTGGCACCAGCTCACGGCACATTTACTTGGTCCACAGCCGGCGCCACTGCAGGCTTTAACGGAATCTGTTCGGCGGGAAACCTGTCCTGCTCCTGGCTGGCCCCTGGAAATGCCTTTCCCATGTCCTGTTTGACCATTACTGTAAGCTGATGCTGAGACATGCAGGGGCCACCCCTAATTCAACGCCCCAGTCCTCCAGCCCTCCCAAGACATATAGTAAACACTGTCTCTAGGGCTACTTTTTTTTTTTTTTCCTTTTTTCTTGATGGGGGGAGGCGGATTTTGTTTTCAGTGGAAAAGTTGGATTCGCCAAAAGACGCCCGGGTTAAGGAGGACGGAAAGAACTTTCCCACAGCGCCGGGCTCCGGGAGTCCTTGAGTAAAGCGGCCCGAGAGTCCTGGCTCGGCACCTGCCGAGGTCAGCAGCCAGTGCCTTCCAAAGAACAGCGGAGGACGCGGCCGGCTCGGCCAGCTGGAGCGCTGGCCGGCAGCGCGGAGCGAGCGCCTGCCCGCCGCCGCCGGCTCCCACGCCGGGCGCTGCGAGTGGCGGGACCCGGGCTGGGGGGCCGGCTCCCAGACACTCCCGCACCCCAGCCACTCCCGCACCCCAGCCCTCCGCCGGCTCGGGGGTGTGGCCTGGCGCGGGGGGCGGATCCTGGTCGCCGCCGGTGTCTGACCGCTCTCCCAGGTCGCCAAATTCCTCCCGACTGCCGGGCGCCCGCAGAGCGCTGCAGAGCGCCGGGGTGGCACGGGCCCTCGCCTGCATCCGGAGGCGTCCCTGGAGACCGCCACGAGACCTCGGGCCTTCTCTGTCACCCAAACCTTGTCCCCACCGCACCCGCCGCGCTTCCAGTCTCAGCCTTCGGGATTCGCACCAGCGGCTTCTCAGAGCCCTTGGCTTGAGAGCCTGGCTCACTTCCCCCCCCGCCCTCCTGCCTCCGGCTCCTCTGAGCTGCAAGCCAAATGGACTGCAAAGAGCGAAGTGACTGGGATGGGAACGGAGCGCTATGGCCTCCCCGAAGCACAGCTGGACGCGTTGACCGTGCCTGATAGCCTAGGCTGGGACCCTGGGGCTGGTGCTCCCGCCCCCAACGGCACCCCATCTCCCTGGCGGAGGCTTCTAGACAGAGTCTACGCTGCGCTTGGTCAGTCTCCGCTGTGGAAGTGGCAACCGTGAGGAAAGAGCCAAGGAGGGAGCCCATTCCTCCAAATTAACTCTTCGGTGACTTGTTAGCGCTGGGGCTGTCACCTCGCCAACACTCCCGCGGGGCACCGCTGCCACCTCCTGGACCTGATTCCTCCTCCAGCCCTGCCCCCGTCCACAGCTCCGCCCCGACTCCCCATCCCGGCGCTGTGGAGTTCTCTGAAGGGTGTCACAGCTGCTAACTTCGCAACCCCCGCGGCGGCCGGTCACTCCCGGCTATCCCCCAGCCCCCGCAGCCGCCCAGCCGTGGGCGTCCCGAGCCCAGTGCCGCAGCCAGGACCCGCCCGACGCGCAGCAAAAGCAAAGCGCCCCGGCACCTGGGCGCCTCTTGGAGACCAAAGACTGCGCCAAGACGCTGAGCCTAGAACCAGCCAAGGAGCCAGAGCCCGGGAAGGGGCTACGTGGCTCCGATTGCCGCGGCTTCTGCGGACGCATAGCCGCCGGCGCCACTGCGCACTGGAGCTCCGCGGACGGGCGGGAGGGCGGCGCGCAAGGACGCGGGAGTCCGCAGCGATCTTCGCAGGCGCCCGTTGCCACCCCCACCACCACCGGCGCACTATGACCTGACCTGCCAGGCCCCCGCCCGGGACACCTGCAACGGGGAAACGTAAGAGAGAAGGACTTTCGCCAGGCTCTTCAAAGGGGGTCTTGAGGTCTTTGGCACCGGTTTCCCCAGCCGCCTCCCCTAGGTCCTGCCACGGCGGCCGGGCGCCATGGAGCTCTCGGATGTGCGCTGCCTTAGCGACAGCGAGGAACTCTACACCATCCACCCGACGCCCCCGGCCGGCGACGGCGGGAGCAGCTCCCGGCCGCAGCGGCTGCTCTGGCAGACGGCGGTGCGACACATCACCGAGCAGCGCTTCATTCACGGGCACCGGGGCGGCGGCGGCGGGAGCGGAGCCTCCGGGAAAACCTCGAACCCTGCGGGCTGTGGCCCCAACCACCACGCGCCGCAGCTGTCGGGCGAGTCGGCGCTGCCGCTCTACTCGCTGGGCCCCGGGGAGCGCGCGCACAGCACCGGTGGCTCCAAAGTCTTCCCGGAACGCAGCGGGAGCGGCAGCGCCAGCGGGAGCGGAGGAGGCGATCTGGGCTTCCTGCACCTCGACTGCGCCCCGAGCAACTCGGATTTCTTCCTCAATGGGGGCTACAGTTACCGGGGGGTCATTTTCCCCACCCTGCGCAACTCCTTTAAATCCCGGGATCTGGAACGCCTCTACCAGCGCTATTTCCTGGGCCAGAGGCGCAAATCGGAGGTGGTGATGAACGTGCTGGATGTGATGACCAAACTCACTCTCCTGGTCCTCCACCTGAGCCTGGCCTCAGCGCCTATGGACCCGCTCAAGGGCATCCTGTTGGGCTTTTTCACCGGCATCGAGGTGGTGATCTGTGCCCTTGTGGTGGTCAGGAAGGACACCACCTCGCACACCTACCTGCAGTACAGCGGTGTGGTCACCTGGGTGGCCATGACCACCCAGATCCTGGCAGCGGGCCTCGGCTACGGGCTCCTGGGCGACGGCATAGGTTACGTGCTCTTCACACTCTTCGCCACCTACAGCATGTTGCCCCTGCCGCTCACCTGGGCCATCCTGGCAGGCCTAGGCACCTCACTGCTGCAAGTGGTCCTGCAAGTGCTCATCCCCCGCCTGTCTGTCATTTCTGTCAACCAGGTAAGGCTTGCCTGCCTTGCTTTCCCCCTGGACTCTTCTTGGTTTGTTTATGAATTGTTTCAGGAGGGTGGTTCCTTTTCAGTAGGGCCCCTCCCCTAATCTGGCACTCACTTGCCTGGCACCAGGGGAGGGGGCTTGGTCTTGAGTGAGGTGGTATCTGTCCTCAGAGGAACTGGAACTAAATGACCCCTGAAAGTTTACCAATTCTCTACCTTTCTATTCCGATGCCGCGAGTCGCTCTTCTCAACTGACAAAGTCTCTTCTTCATAACTCCAATCTTCACTCCCGTACCTGCCAGAAGACACGAGGGGAGGGGAAACACCTGCTCTGTAGCAACTTCACTCCTAAGAGTAACTGTGGGGTGTGGGGAGGACCCTGGAGCTCTAGTTAGTTGGCTGAGTATCTCCATATAGAAACTAGCATTTGCTCTGCATTGAGTTATTGCCAGTGCTGGGTACCATCCACGTGGCAATCTCACTGACCTTTAAAACAACCCTATGACACATATCTTTGGGTCACAATATTTCTTGTTTTGGGAATCTGAAATGCCACCCCTCATTGCAGAATCTTTGAATAAAATGCTTTGAATAAACGAATCTCAGAAATTGGAGGGGACAGGGTTCTTGGCAAAGAATACATGTTTTGATTCATTGCAGGAAGTATTTTGATGTAGACAATTTGAAATATGTAGGTGGAATCTCCCTCTTGGGTGTCATTCCCCCCTCCACACTTCCTTATCAAATATGGATGTGTCCCCGAGGAACAGCATTCATGCTGTCTAAGGTAGACAATGATCGTATTGTTTGTACTCGCTGAGCCAATACATTATGAATGGCCCAGCACTTCTTCACCAAAGGCTGGTAGGTCCTCGGAGACTAAAAATGAGGGTTTCTTGGGAATGAGGGCAGTGTTGAGCAACAGTGTTTTCACCTGGCAGGTTGGAGCGAGCTGCATGGACAGGAGGATGCTTTGCCTGTCCCGAGTCTCCCCTAAGCCTTGGTGTCTCTTTTGTAATATTGAAAACATAAAGCTCCTCTTTCATCTGCTCAGGTACAAACTACCGAACGCTACTCCTGGTTTTTAGACCTGGCATCATTGGGGTCTTTGGCCATCATTGATCTCCTCTGAGCTTATGGTCCATTCAGGATCCTGCCTCCTTTCTGATGACTCTAAATCCATTTGTCCCAATGCTTATCTGGTTAGCTGCTTTCGTAGCGCTTTATAAAGTCTCTCTGGGTGAAATGAAGAACATGTGAAGTCTATGGCTGTGGACATCAGTCACGAAATGGGAAGATGAAACAACCACGGATGTTCTCTGAAAATGAACATGAGCTCCTAATACTCACCTAGAATAAGGCCCTGATTTTCAAAGAAGTCATGTGCTTCGAAAAAAGAAGTCATTAGGCTTGTATACAGTTATGTGGCATATTATCCGTGTTTTTCAATCCTATATATACTAAGATCTGAATTCTAGTACATAAAAATGTACTTTCTTCTGAAGTTTCTCATTCTGCTTTTCATGTTCTATGTCATATAGTTCGGCATCAGCATATCCCTTCTTCCCCTCACTTGCTCCTCTTCCCCGTTCTCTGTCTCATCTCGTTTATTTCCCATATACTCTGCTTGCCTTTCTTCATGTAACTCACTAAGTTGTTTTCATAATATATCAGGGCTATTGGATTATATGCATACGATTCCATTTGCTAAAACCCATTTCCTTCTCGGCACACATTACTAAAAGACTTCATCAAGTTTGGAACAGTATTTAGAATAACACATCCTAAGTGGCGATGTATGAGTATTTTCAAATTTCCAAGTATAGAGATGATTTCTTTGCCAAGTGAATCGAGAAAGTAAATTTTGGCTTCATCTGTGTTTTATACTCTGCTCAAATACTGCCAGATGGACCATGATTAAAAATAATCTTCCAAATGTCTTCCCACCCCACCCTATCAACAACAGTCCTCTGCTGCGAGAACCAAAGTCCTGGTACATGTAAGCTAAAGCTGATTCGATTTCTGCTTGGATGGGAATTGGAAAGAACCTGTGAGTGTAGAGGTTGAGTCCTCTGTACCACATTCTGGAGGAACGACCAAGGCGCTCTCCCCTCACTTCAGGTGCTGAAAGAGCCTTTAAGAACATTTTCCTTTGGCGCCCTCTAGGCTTTCAAGCTTCCTTCCTAGGTCTGCTCATGGAGACTTAATTGTTTTTGTTTTGTTACGTTTTGCTTTGCTTTGCTTTTAAAGATGTTGTCATTTGTTTGTTTCACTAGGTACTATATAGCTTCCCATAGTTGGTAATATTTTAAGGCATGCCCAAAGCCATCCAACTACCCCTTGTAGCAACAGGAGTAAAATTGCTGCTTCTTTCTGCTTATTTCCTTCTCAGCGCCTCCTCAGACTTTAAATACACCATCTGTTTTTCTATCTTTCAAAGTTCTCCAGCTCTTTCTTGCCTTTTCATCTTTGCACCTGCTGCCCAGGACAGCTTTTTCCAAGTCTTCACCTGACAGTCATATTCTCAGCGCTGCAGAGTCTCAGATGCCATGATCCTCAGTGCGTGTATCTCCCCCACCCCAGAGAAATGCACTGTCAGGAATTGTCTTATTTGTTTGTATTTGCCACGATTCTTCTCCCCACTCTCACAAGAATGTAAACTTCCTAGGTGCAAAAGGACAATGCCTACTATTTTCACCTCTTTAGCTTCAGAATCTAGGAATATGCTTGGCATCTAGTGGGCATCAGTCACTTAAAAAAAGGAACTATTCACTGCGTGTGCAGTACTGTGTTGCTCAAACTGTCTCAAAGATGCATGTGCACATGCCCACACACATGCAACTAAGGTAGTCATTTACGCATAAACAGCTCTTGGACAAATCATGGCATCATAATAATCTGTATTTGTACAGTTTTCACACATAACTAAGCACCTTCATGTCCATTGTTGCATCAAAGGATGACCACATGTGGTATCATCCTTCGTATCCTTCATCTTTATTTCTGAAAAAATGACAGAATCATAGAAATTGTAGCGAGACAGCCCAAAGACCACAAGACTAAACAGGTTGAGGGAAATATTCAAACCTTGGCTCTGATGCTAACCAACCAGTAGTATTTTAGGGTTTATCCTTTCCAACGCACAAGTGTTTGATTGTTCAAGAGCCAGGAGTACCTGTTTCATCATTCAGGAAACCCTCCTTATAACATGTGAATGAATACTTAACAATGAGAAAGTCACAGGGAAATTAGGAGGGGAAAATAATGGAATTGATGGGCATAGCTGTATGCAGCCAGCTTTTCATCCTGCCTAGCTGGACACAAGCATGCTAACTGAAGCCAATAAGCACAGGAATATCACCTTTCTTTGCATTTGTCCTAATTCCTTTTGAGAGGATGGCTCATGTTTAACTTACCATTTTCAAGAGCCAGGAAACTAAAATGACAGTACAGAGTCAATTCCCCTTGGCAGCCTTTTCACTTCACTGAAAATGCTATTTTCGGATGTCATAAATGAGCCGGGGATTGCTACGAGAATCTTTCTCCTTCTTCCCTCTTCAAGGAAATTACTTCTGTGTCTGCGCAGGACAATGGACATGCCATACATCTCAGTAAAGGCCAGAAGTGAAGGACAAACCGCTGTGTTTGTTTGCCCACCCTTTGCACTATCCTGTGGATATGGGAAGCAGCTGTGGAGACCATCTAGCAGGTCCATCAGCAAAATGAGGATGGGGGAGGGCGGGGGAGTGTTTACTCCACTCATTTAGCAGGTAAACTGCTTAACTTCCCACCTAAATACAGATATTATGCATATATAAGCCACCATTTTCCTTGGCAGGTTGAAATGTTATAGGTTAGTTCAAGAATACTGAGGTTAGTTCAAGAACTCTATTTTACCTTCACCATGTTCAGGAACAGGTAACTTAGGGCTACAGTTATTCCTTGAGAAGCCTCACCTAATTCAAGTTAAATAGCTGTGTATTTGTAATTCAAACCAGGAAAGGAATGCCTTATTCTTATTCAGATTTGTCTCTGACATCTGGATTACTTCCCACTGCTTAAGCCACCTATTTATCCTAGCAGTTCAACTTATTTATCAGGAACTTCATTATGAACGGCAGTTTTGTTTAAATAACTTAATGACCAGGTTATATTTATTAGATTTCTTTCCCATGGTGGGCAAATTCACATCACAGTTACTATAATGAGTATTTTATTCTCTTTTAATTGCTGGTGGCTATAATATGAGTTACCTAACATTTGAAAGTCATCCTGTCCTCATTCTTTAGCTCATTAGCACTAAGATGGTGGAAATCATTGAGTTATCAGAAAGCTGGGAGGCAGTAGCACATAACCAGGAAGATGATGGCATTCTGCCTCCCTCTTGAGGATTCTAAAATGTTACAGCCAGTGTCTAATTAGTCGTATATACCTCTGGCTGAAGGAGGTAAGTGAAACTGTTACAGGGTAGGGATTTCTTCAAGATGGCTCAACAAGCAAAGGCAGCCAGGTAAGTAAATCCAAGCCAGCTAGTGCACAAGGTCATGCTGCCAGGCTTTAATTTGCCACGCAACATTTTCTTCCCTGGTTACAGACATTGCATAAGACAATACAGACTAGAGCCAGAATATGCTAATTAAATAATGATCCTTAAACTTGACTAATAACAAGAGGGTATTTAGCCTACCATTTGGCCTTTAAAAATTCCTGTGGGAAAATGCATTTTTATAATGAGTGTGGTGACAGTGTATGACGTTTTATGGTAGAGACTAAGTAGGAGACAGACTGCGTGTGGCTTAACTACACATTTCTGATTATTACGGTGAAGTCACTGATTTGTAAAGATAAAATGAATAGATGGATTAGCAGCATCTCTTTGCCATTTATAAAATGTAAGCATCAGCATATGGTACTATTTGTTCCTTGTCTAAGTTTAAGGCCTTTTGTTGTTAACGCAAATAGAGGGAATTCTGTGACTACTTAATGCATAGCAAATGGCATGCGTCTTTAATCAGCCCAACTTTATAGTTGATATCAAGGTAACACATCAGAACATATAAATACATATTAAATGAATAGGACTGGGCTCTGATATAACACACCCTCACTGTATGTATCTGCATTTTTAAGTACTCCAAATACCCCCATTTCTGTGCATTTTTCTTTAGCAAATTCACATAGGCTGTAAAAAAATAATTGCAACATTCCAGTGTGCCTGAGAAAAATGCCTTTCAAAAACAGATTTGAGTGACAGTCTCCCAGGAGATTCCTCTGAATGCCAGGAAATGGAAATATTATTATCACTTACTTGTGAAAAATACGTAAGACTCTCCCTTTAGGTCTTGTTTCTCCACCTTCCACCTCCACAATTTTCTTCCTTCCGTCCTCCCTTTCTTGTCCCCATTCTTTCATCATCCTTTTTCCCTCCCTCCCTTCCTTCCTTCCTTCCTTCCTTCCTTCCTTCCTTCCTTCCTTCCTTCCTTCCTTCCTTCCTTCCTTCCTCGGTTCTTTTCTATTTGTATTTGCGTGCTGGTAGAGAATAACTTTGCAAAAGAAATTTTTAATGATTGCTGAAATGACCAATTAAAGCCCTTCAACCCTGGCCTGTAGACATTTTTGCCCTGGAGCTGCAAGCAGATTTGATGTCTGTGTGTTTTAACAGAATCATAAAATGATTGTGTGGCAAGTGTTTTTGCAAGACTAAATTATGAATTTGCTTTCCATTGTATGCTGTAATATCACCTAACTGGTATCAGGACATAATAAAATTAAAACTGCAGGGACTATGGAGTCTCAACTTCTGGAACAGCTGTGGCAATGTCATGGAAGTACGACAAATGTGCCAATTGTATTTACCCTTTTGTGATCAATGGCATTTAAAAAGTTCCTCAAAAGTGAGTGAAAGCAAGCCCAGTAAGAAGGGATTTTAAAAACAGTTTATCCCAAATCCAGCATTGCTGCTAGCAATGCAGAGGACACTAACTACTACAATCATGCTGATGTGACATTTCACTGTTGTATAAATATTTCTTAGGTTGCTAATTTATTCGTTTCACAGTGTCTATTTGAGTTGATCCTGTGTGTGCTTATTTCCAGCACAGGCGACACTTGCAGCACTCATCACAAGCCTTTCCTCACATCAACAATGGGTGCCATCTTGATTCTATGCAAAGCCTAGACTTTGCAGTTGGATAACATATCAGTTCACTTGACATATTGCATCTGAAGCTTATTCCTAGCTCTTTCTCTGGCCTGGAATTCAAGTAACTGAATCTGAAGGTTGACAGCAACATTGAAGGCTCAAAAATTGTCATGATACGTAAATTTGAACCCCAGTTAGTGAGACAGCAATTTATGTAAGATAATTTCTTCCCCTGAATTTTCCTAGTGCTTGAATAGAGGAAAGCTTCCTTAACCAGCCAGAACAGAGCAGGGAGCCATGCTACTCTGTGCTGTACTTGCCCTGCAACTGTAATTGGATCTACACACACAAATTCTATCAGTGAGTTTTGTTTATGAAGGACTATTTTAAGAAGTCAGGTCACTTAAACAGCACTTCAGAAGGCAACTTTCTCACTGCAATATTTTTCACAGTCAGCCTTGTGGAGCAGAGGAAGAATGCAAGATGGATTAATTAACCTTGGAAATGCCAGACATTCCTAGGGAGATTCAGCCATTGCTGATGGCAATAAAAATCATTTTACCAGCAAACTTCACCATGAAACTTCCTCCTCCAAAGACAAACAGAGCTTAGGACAATATGTTGTCACATAAGCACACATTTGCATCTTTCCTTGATCTCTGTTCATTGGGCCCCAAATGGGTATTATGTAAATTGACATTTGAGTTTTATTCAGCCAGAACATCCTTTTTCAGATTTAATACCTTGCAATACCTCCCATAATCAGTAGCTACCAGCATTTCTGTCCTATCTCCTCCCCTTTCTGTCTTACATGCTCAAGCTCAAGTGTCCCTAATAGCAAAATGTGTTATAAGCACAAATATCTCACAATTAGAAAATAATAGTGCAATACAATGTTAAGACTAGATGAACTTGACGAACTCATTGTAAAGATGGACCACATTAATGATCCTTTTTGTATTAATGAGTGACTTTTAAAAACTGCTATTCTATATAAAGTGCATACAGTGTGAAATCTTCACATGAAAATAGAAAGTATAACCACTTCATTTTATAAACAACACATCCTTCTTCTATGTCAGTTGGTTTTCCAGTTGACTGCAAGAAACCATTTCAGAAATCTTTTCTCAATTTATATGTGCATGTGAATGTGTGTGTGTGATTACATTGCTGAATGCACATGATTGCTTATAAAATAGAATCTACTGAGGATTGGAGAATGCATAATCAAAATGCATGCACTTCTGTAACTCATAATACAAGAAATGCAACATAAAATCTCTAAGATATTGGGGAAACATGCTAAAGCTGCTGGAAGACTTGAGGATAGGGAAATACAGGAATGTGCTGACTGCCCTCTAATACTTGATCATTTCATGATGTCTCCTATAAGACCAGTGAATGACCATTAGAATAGTATTCATTGCAAGGTGAAGCTTTGCAGTAAATGCACATGTCCTAAGTTGATGGGAGAGATTGCTGCTTTTTAAAAAATGAGATTCCTGCCATGGGGTTTCTGCACAAGGAAGCTGAGATTCTTGTCAAGTGAGTTGTTCCTCAAGGTCAATTGAAAGCCACTGGCTACATCTAAAAGCCAACAAACTTCCTTACAGGCTGACAAGGAGAAGGACACAGGCCAAAAGACCAATATGACCAAAAGGCATTGGGCCAATGGACACTTCTTCCCTTGTTAGGTCCTTAGATAGTGCTACCCCAATGACCTCTGCTTAGATTTTAAGGAGCAAAATTTTGGCACATGGCCACTGCAAAACAAAGAAAGGACAGCAAATAGATTAGATTTTGCTGATCCTCAAAAAACTTACGATTTCATCAGAAAGCAAGAGCAAGTGGGTATAGAGTAGATCAGTTAGTCAACAAATGTTTGCTTTGTAGATGCTTGCAATGAAAGAATCTCAACTGAATACCACACTTTTAATGAAAAGGAATGAATGAGCAATCAATGGAATGAACATAAGCATCTCCTTTTGACTGCCGTCTCTTCACTCACAGTCTATTGGGGGGAATGGGAAAATGATAAGACAAATTGGATCTCTGTTCATTATAAGCAAAAATGCATCAGTAATTATCCTACCAAGTACCTTGCACAAAGAGAAGTACAAGTCCAGCTTTCACCAAACAAATGCTAAAGCGGTCATTAGATAATGTGAAGAAAAACATAAATATCCAAGTCTTTTAAAATACACAAGTGGATCTGAATTACCTGTGGGTATAATTCATTCCTGGACATTTTTAATGGATCAGGTCCACCTAAATGAAATAGAATCCAAGTATAGTACCATCCTCTCCTCCTCTATTGTGATTCAGTTCCACAGTTCTAAGTCCCAGGCCCAGCTCAAGAACTCTTTATTTTGCATCCCACTCAAAATCATGCCTTTAGCTTTGTTTTGTAGGATATGTAACTTTTCCCAAATACTAGCATGTCCTTTGGCTTGTCCTCATATGATGGATGCTCACACTCCTGTACATCTGAGATGCTACAGTGGGCAGAAGGTGGAGGTCATGCTCAAGAGAAAATGATCTGAATCATTCCTAAGGGAAGATGTTGAACAAAGCGGGTTGACATTGTTGAGCACCAAATAAGATGATTAATTACCTCCATCATTTCCTGCAGCGTGACACCTATTGCCTGAAAATGACGTCATTTCCTGGCCGGGTCAGTTATCTACTGACTGACAAGAAGCAAAGGAAAGCCCAGTTTTAGGTTTGGGAACCTACTGCAGTTAACTAAAGCATTCTTCATGAAGCTTGAATAAGTTTATGAGAAACTCGTAAGCTTTTAGTTCTGTGGAGCATTATTCCACTTAGTTTTTCTGCAATTAGTTTATAAAACAAAATCAAGAAGAGATTGTTTGCTTTCTTTTGAGCTGAAAGTCAAATCCACCCCCCCCCCATTTGTGGTGAATCCTTCATCTAAAAATGTTTCAGAACCCCAGACAGTCTGTCTTCAAAAAGCACAAGGTCTCTCCTTTTCTATTTATGAGACAGAGAGATATTTCCCTGACTCTCACCAAGTGAAATGTTGATTTTTATGCGGCTTTTGGGGTTCTATCTAACCATCTCATCCTGATCGGAACTGTGCCAATGGACAGTTAGAGATATTTCTGGAATCATGCAAGTACATTTCCTTAAAAATGTAGAACCACAAATTTTCATCCTACTTTTTTTTTTCTTTGCTATGGATTTTTCTGAGTGACTTTGATAAAATAAGCGGTTTGGCTTCTTAGGGCAAAAATTTTCTCATACCTTAAAGTCTGGACAGTGGGAAGTAATGCAGAATTCTTGAACTAGATGTCCCTTCTCCTAGTGCATTCCTCTTCGCTTAGCCTTTGTTCCTGCTCCATGTTTCATAGATGCGGGCTTCCAAGTCGTTCTCATCAGTTGAACTGTGATCCTCTCAAAGTCAAGGCAGTGCCTGAGACACTGTTGAGTCTTAACAGCATGACCCATGAGTGGTGTCCTGTTGTTTCTTCTGGAATACCTTCAGGACTGCTCCTCAACCTCCTCTCTAATGTTGCGCATCCATGGATTTCCACTCAATGTATCTCCCCATTAGCTTACTGACCAACAATTTCATCCCATCTCTCCTTCTGTTACCTTGAGCCATGTTCTGCTCACTTCTAACTCTATCTGCAACACAGTTTTCTCCACCAATCTACGACCAGGAAATTTAGCTGGGTATCTCCATCTCAGTGCCCAACAGGCTGCTCAAGTTTAAGAAATGAAGCCCACTTCCTACCCGCATCCATATGGAAATCTGATGATCTGGTCTACTGATGTTGGAGTCCATTCACAGATCTCTCTCCTGCTTTTTGTGTCTTAGTGTAGTTACCCACTCCTGGTTTATTTCTCAAATCTTTCATTCCACCTGCTCATCCACTCAGTGTGATCTTTCCTAAAGGCTAGTACCAGGAATATTCTTCTGTAGAATCTTGTCACCACACTCTGACATGCCCTATTGGGCTCTGCCTACTTGTAATTTCTAGGGGGAAAAATCCCTTTTTTTCCCTGTTAGCATTCACTCAGGTATCACTCATTCCCGAAATTTGGCAGAGTGGTAGAAATAAGGCAGTTCCCAGAGTTTCCTTTATAAGGTGCTGTCCCATTCATGAGAGCGCCATCATCTCATGCTCTGATCATCTCCCAGGGACTCCCACCCCTTCATACCGTTATCTGTGGGTTAGTACTCGCACAGATGAATTTAGAGGTGAGGATACAAACATTTCAGGGCTTGGCAACAGCTGTCCACCACTTATTAATTCATTCCTTCATTTAGTACTTTGTATGCCAAACATTTATGAAGTACCTTGGCATGCTCACTGCAAGTGATAAGGACACTAATAGGAAAAAAAGCTAACACCTTGTTACCAAGGAGATGGCCATCAATCAAATAATGACCTGGATAATTAAAAGATTTCCAATTCAGTGAAGTTCGTTTAAGGCAGATTTGTTGCAGATTCATGACTGGAGCAAGGTAAGTGAGGTATAGGGTACAAAAACTCCACGAGGCACTTACTCTCAGGCACCGATCCTTAACTTGTAGGGACTGTGAAAGGAAAGATCCCTCAGGTACCCAATTTGCCTCATTCTGGTTCAGGTCATTGGTTCTATTTAAAAGGAAAAATCTGTCCAGAAGTGAGATGAGAAAATTATTTTCAATTATGATCTAAAGAAGGAAAGCAAGATAGCAAGTAAGATGGGAATTGTGCACTTTTTAGTTCTGTTACTAAGCTGTGTGCCTTTTGAGGTCAGGATCTGTCCTTTTGTGTGTCTTTGGAGTGGACACTAGTACATTCTGAGAGAAGCTTGCTAAGCTTGCTAAGTGCCTGACAATCATATTAGCATCAATACTGCTGTTTCCCTTTTTATGCATGAAGATGTTGAGCTCAGAACAGTGACATCATTTCCCTTCCAGTCATGTGGCTAATAAAAGAGTTCAATCTACAACTGCTTGATTCTAAATTTGCCCCCTTGGTTGGATGGTTTGTTATGGCCACTTATTCTCGATTAACTATGCTAATTCTGAGACAATAAGTTACAAATAATGAAAACAAAGAGAAATGAAATTTGTGTCCTGGGCAGTAGTGATGCTTGCAATTGAACTGTCATTTAACAGTTGGGGTGGGAGGGTCGATAGGGGTAGAGCATCAAGAGTCCTCGGAAGCTGTGCCTCAGATTTTCCATGCAACACACTGTGACATTGCACAAACAGCTTGTGACTGCCAAAAGAAGGTCTCATTTCTCTAAAATCCTATCACTGTGAAACAATTTCTGAGTTTCCTCACAGCCATAACGATGTTTCCCATGAGTCATTAGGAATATGGACATTTATATACTTTCCTGACTTCTCTGATCCTGAATATTGGATCATGGCAATCCTTACAGAGAATGTAATTTGTTGAGGATTTTGACCTCTGAGAACCTTGGGAAGATAATGATAAGTAATGACTTAACAATCACTGAATCACTTCCTCGATTGTGTTTAACATTATTTTATCTAATTCTTTTCTAGTGGCTTAATTAGATTGGAACCATCACTTGTAAAATCTTATGTTTCTGCAATCATTCATTGTGTTTTGAAAGTACTGCTGCCAGTAATATTTAATTGCTAGGCAGTTGTTTCTTTTCACTCTGTAATTAGTGACATCATGACACTTTTCACAATCGTCTGTTTTTATATTAGTGTTTTTTCCTTTCAAAATGTCATGTAAGCTGTGATCAACAAGCCATTGTATGTCAATATTGCCCAGCTGGTATTGATCTGTGAATTTACATAGCCTGAAAATACATAAAAGAGAGTTTGATTTTATACATTTTTTTTATTTGTCTGTGGACCTCAGGCTCCCTCCTCCCCCCAGGAAGCAGTCAGTGTAGTCTGCAGAAACTCACTTAATCCTGTTGTACTTTTTTTTTTTTAAAGATCTATTTATTTGTATTCAAAAGACATACTTTACAGAGAGGAGAGATATAGACAGATATCTGCTGGTTCACTCACCAAATGGCAGCAGTGGCCGGAGCTCAGCCAATGTGGAACCAGGAGCTCTTCCGAGTCTCCCATGTAGGTGTCATCATCCACAGATTTCCCAGGTAGTAGGCAGACATCCAGGACATAAATGGGGGCCTATATGGGATGCTAATGCTTACAGGTGAAGGATGAGCCTGTTGAGCCATAGTGCCAACCTCAATCCTGCTATAATTTTAGTCATCATTCATTATAAGATGAGAACTACATACTTAAGTAAAGACATATTGTATGCTGCTGAGTACAAACGAGGGCTCCCAATGGAATTGTTAAATATACATTGAGAGCAGGATATTAGATTTCCTTCCATTGCCAATACCTACAATGCTATGATAAACTTCAATAGCAGAATGTTGAACTTATGACCGTGGCTGAAGGACTTATACTATTGCAATAACTTGGGGAAAAACACTTGGGTAGGGAGAATGGGAAGATGAAGGGTGAATCCCCGTGCCTATAAAATCAAATAATGGAAAATAAGATAAATAAAATAAAATAGAATGAACAACTTTTACCATCACAGACTAGAGGGGAAAAAAAAGCAAAAGATATCCTCACTGTTTAGAAGTAAAATAATAGATTAATGTGAATGAATTGTGAACCAATAAATGCCTATCGCTGGCTTATAATGCCAATCACTGGTTTATTAATATTTCAATAAAATCATAAAGATGCCTAATGTAATAATAAGTGGTCAGACTACCTGACCTTTCAATGGCATGAAACTGCCAAACACAGGACACAGTCACCAGGTGAGTCTATGTGCTCACCGAGTGAATGGTGGTGCAGCCAACAGGAGGGCTGTTACAAGTGGACTGCTGTTGAGAAATCATTTGCTCTTGATGCTGCTACATCCTCCTAAAGAAAGCCATTCCTCCTGTTAAAATCTTCCCTAGCTTTATGATAGATACAAATTTCCATTCAACATTCTTAAAACAGTTTTAAAAGACCTGACTACCTTGGTTCAGGCTAATTTGAACAGATTAAAAGGTCAAAAAGATTCTTTAAAATATTAACTACCAAAATTTAGCCCCCAGGCCTATTTCCTCCACATGGCCTTATCTCAAACTATGGACTTATCCTAATATCAAACAATTAAATCACAGAAAAATCCAAGGCAGTCAACTCACTCAGTCTAGCAATTAGGATACTAGTTAAAATGCCTCCATTGCATGTCAGATGCTTTAGTTCAATCCCTGACGCCAGGTCCTAATGCTAGGCTCCCATCAAGGCAGTCTGTTAAGAGGCAGCCATGATGGTTGAAGCAATTGGATGCCTGCTACTCAGTTGGGGGATCTGGACTGAGTTCCTTGCTCCTAACTTAAATACGGTATATCCCTACCCACTGTGGGTATTTGGGGAGTGAACTAGAAGATGAGAGTTTTTCGTCTCTCTGCCTGTCAAACAAATATTTTTTTAAAAAAAAGAAAAACCAATCCATTGTCAATAAAAGCAGTACAAAAACTCATGGTAAGGTACATATCAAGTTACTTCTAACGAACAAAATGCACAAAATATTCTAGAGTGATAGCAGGTCCTTTTCCAGACTAGACTAAGCACTAACATATAAACCAAATGAAATCGGTCTTGCACTGGTGGCCAAGTTGAAGATATACTCTGTCCTCATTGTGCTGCTTCTTCTGCTCCATGACCCACAAGGCAACACAACCTTCTGTGAAATGATTGAGGAACACTCACTGCTTTAGAAAACCCCTCCTCGGGCCCGGCGCGGTGGCGCAAGCGGTTAAGGTCCTCGCCTTGCACGCCCGGGATCCCATATGGGCGCCGGTTCTAATCCCGGCAGCCCCGCTTCCCTTCCAGCTCCCTGCCTGTGGCCCGGGAAAGCAGTCGAGGACAGCCCAAGGCTTTGGGAACCTGCACCCGCGTGGGAGACCCGGAAGAGGCTCCTGGCTTCGGATCGGCATAGTATCGGCCCGTTGCGCTCACTTGGGGAGTGAATGATCGGACGGAAGATCTTCCTCTCTGTCTCTCCTCTCTGTATATCCGCCTTTCCAATGAAAAAATAATAAAAATAAAATCTTTAAAAAAAAAAAAAGAAAACCCCTCCTCCTAGGTGTTGGACCACTCAAGACTTAACTTAGGTATTCCTAAAGGGAAGGGAAGGACAGAACACACATTTGACGACTTGAGGATGTTAGCGTTGTAGGTGTAGGTGTTGGCATTGGTTAATGAACATCAGAAAACGGCCTCTTTGTTTCAGAGAATCCTTGGTACAAGCCAAGAGTTGTATCTGAATCTCATATGGTTTACACACATTGTATCCATTCCTAAGTCAGGATTTCAGCTTAAGCCTGTTTGACTTCAGATATACGTGGATTCCTATTGCCCCTACCATTATTAAGCCATATGTGCTGGTGGCCATTTAGGTAAAAGTCATATTCACGTTTTGTAAACCATATTCAGTTATCAACTTTCTACTGGGTGTTATAATTGAGGGATGAAAAGCCGATAAAACACAATTCCTCTTCTTGAATTTTTATTGTCAGAGGAAGAAGAAAAGCTCTTTGTTGTTTCCTGGCTTGCCTCCAGTGATGGCTCTGCCTTAAGCTGCAACAGATTTCAGATGGAGTCCATCCCTTGGTGCTCTAAGGACTGGAGAAGTAACAACCCCCCCTATACCTGAACTTCTGACATGCCTGAAATAAAACTAAGATACAGAGAAGAAATCTAGACTTAGAAGAATGTGGAGTTCTAATGACTTCACAGAATTCCATATTTCTCTAAGACCAGACTGGTGTGCACACCAGATGGAAAATGAAAAGAACCATCACATAATTTATCAAAATATGCAGAACAGGTCGTTATTTTCATCCCAATCCCTACCATACTGAAGCAAATCTCTGCCTTTTCTGCTTCTATTCCTGAAAGTAATCCAGATATAATTGCCCACTGAATTCTAATTCATCTTAAAATCTGATTTTCATTCTACATTCTCTAAACTGGTAAACTATTTGAGAATATATCTGGTAACCTGTGGCAAGCAGCTCAGTATCATCTATGCTTCAAACTCAACTGGACGATCACCAGCAGGAATTGTCCCTTTATCTTAAACACTGAACTAGACTTTTCATCTCCAGCTGCATTCCTGAATGATTTTGTGAAGCATTTTAAGTTGTTCAGGATAAGCATTTGATGCCGGGGTTAAGGCACCATTTGGAATACCTACCTGTTTTAACAGAGTGCCTGGATTTGAGTCCCAGTTCTAATTCCAGTTCCAGATTTCTCTTCAAGTGCACCCTATGAGACAACTGGTAATAGCCTAGGTAGTTATGCCTCTGTCACATATGTAGGCATTTGGGAAGTTAACCAGTAGAAAGAAGATTCTGTCTCTCTTTCTGTTAAAATAAAATGAAAATAAACAAGTAATAAAATATTTTGTATTTTAAAAATCTATATAAAGTGAGTAGATTTCACATTTCTCATGCTGTAAATTTAGAAGCATAGAGGCTCTCCTCTTGCTACATATTCTTTTTCAAATTATTCCAATATCATACTTACTTGCTCCATAGTAACAAACCTCACTTCTCAATATGTAAAGGTGCAATGACATAGAAAGTAGAGAGAAAAGGGAAAAAAAACAAAATAACAAATTAAAATAAGCTAAAATAAAAAACTAAAATAAAAAAAGGAAATATTACTATGGAATATAGATCCATGCTATACACAACAGTTTACTCACAGTATGCTAAATCACTTGTAGAAATTATATTTTGTTGTGATTGTTTGTGTCTTGTCGCAGATCAGAGAGAACATTTGATATTTGTCTTTTAGGGTTTGGTTTATTTCACCAAGTATAACGTTTTCCAACTGGATTAATCTTGCTACAAATAGTGAGATTTCATTCTTTTTTGTGGTTGAATATTATTCTATAGTGTATTCACCACAATTTCTTTATCAAATTGTCAATTGATTAGCAGCATCTGGGCTGATTCCGTATCTTAACTATTGTGCATTACACTGCTAAAAATGTGGAGTTACTGCTAACTCTCTCATATGAAGATTTCGTTTCATTTGGATAATTCCCAGAAGTAGGATGACTGAGTCATATGGTATATTTAATTTCAGATGTCTGAGAAATCTCCATACTGCTTTTTGTAATATTTGCACTAATTCACATTCTAACCAACAGAGAATTTGAGTATCTTTTCACTGACACTCATTGCTTTATTTTTTCTGTATGATAGCTGTTCTTGCTGAGGTTAGGTGGAACCTCATTGTGGTTTTTACTTGTATTTCCCTCATAGGTAGAGAACTGACTGGTTTTTTGTATGTCTATTAGCCATTTGAATTTCATACTTTGAAAAATGCCTGCTCATGTCTTTTGCTCATTTCTCAGCTGAAGTATTTATTCTGCTATTGTTGTTTGTGGAGTTCTTTGTAAATCCTGGATATTAATCCTCTATCGCTTGTATAGTTTGAAAAGTTTCTTCCATTCTGTTGGTTGCCTTTTCACTTTATTGATGATTTACTTTGCAGTGCAGAAGCTTCTTAATATGTAACTCCTTTGTTTAATTTTGCTTTAATTATCATTACTTTTGGGATTTTTAATGAAGTCTTTGCCTACTCCTGTATCTTACACAGTGTTCTTAATGTTGTCCACTATTAAATTGATAGTGTTGGATCATAACTTCAGATCACTGATGAATTTAGAGTTTAATTCTCTATGAAGTAAAAGGTAGAGGTCTTGTTTCTTACCTCTGAGTACTTAGTTCCAGTATTCCCAGCATCATTTGCTGAAGGGATTGTCCTTTCTGCCTGGATTGATTTGGACTTACTTCTCAAAACAAAATTGGCTATTGATGTGTTGATTCATTTCCTGACTTTCTGTTCTGTTGATGTTCACGACTGCTTTTATGCCAGTATCATGCTGCTTTGGTTACAACCACCCTGTAGCACATCTTAAAGTCTGGTATTATGATATCTGCAACTAAAACCAATGATCTTTGAAAACACAAAAAATTCCACGACTGAGAAAAGCTAGCAAAATCAGTCCCATTCATGATAATGGCAAAAACCTTAAATACCCTTGAATAAATTTAACCAAGGATGTGAGAGATCTATATGATGAAAGTTAAACTACATAAAGAAATAGAAGAGGACACCAAAACATGGAAAAATATGCAATGCTCGCTCATGGATTGATAGAATCATTATCATTGTCCATATTATCAAAAGTAAACCACAGACTCAGTATGATTCCAGTCAAAATACTGTGGCCTTCTCCTGAAATAAAGAAAAAAAAATGACCCCCTAAGTAACTAAAGCAATCTTAAGCAATGAAAATAAATATTTTAAATAATGCCTGATCCCCCTGGGAGACTCCTCTTTTACCCATATCAACCCATTTAATACATGCGATGATTCCTCTGCGCTCATCAAAGACTGAAAGAGAGATGGAAGCCAGCAGAGAGTAAGAATGCAGGTCATTGATAACACTATTAAGTTACCATAATAGCCCCATACTGCGCTTTTTTTTTTTTGTATTTTAAGTAATAGAAATATAGTCTTTATCTTTTTCCACTTTCCTTTTGGCTCCCCATGACCAATATCCAATGCCATTTTTAATGAATACTAACCACAAAATATATTCATAGTACATTTCTCAATAAATTAACATTGACTGCTCCTTAAGTTAACAATGCAATTACAATTCTCCAGATTTATACTTAGCTATATGATTGTTTAAACAAAAAGAGACATTTCCATTTTATGAGTGCTGATTTATTTTTATTTTATTTGTTTTCCATGTTTGAGATATGGGGAACAGAAAGACCCAGGTCAGATGTTATGACATCTGATGTATAATTTACAGCCCTGGAATAAATGCCAGGCAGCAGCTACAGCTGCTGGAGACATGTGCAACCATTCCCCCAGGGAAGATGCTGAGGCTCTCCTATTTATAACTCTTTGAAAGTGCACCAGGCTTGTGAGATTAAAAATCCGCCCCTGGAGTTACCAAGCAGAAGGCAGGTGTCCATTGTTAGTGACTTGGGACAAAAGAAAAAGGAGTGAACTAAATCATTTCTAAGCTTAGGACTCAGCAGCTCTTGAAGTCAGAAGGTTAAATATGGACAACTAAACTCTGAAAAGCAAATAAGTCTAGGAAGAGTCCTATCTTTCAAAGGAAGGCTGGATATTTACTCCAAGCTGTTTCTCTAATCATTCCTCCCTCTAGATCTTGATCGTGCTTCAAGGCTTGTTTGTTCCATCTTTTCACTTGCCAAGGCCAGGGAGCTCAGCAGGCAACCCTGTCATTTTTCCGTCTTCTGCTCTGCATGGTGAATCTCCTGCACATTGTTGAGTATCCTTGAGTCCATGCACTGCTGCTTCCGCTCTGAAACTGAAGACACTATCCCTTACCCCAATCATAGTAGCCTGCGTATACTCTCTGTTGCCTCTTGGCAATATACTGCGCACAGTGTTCGCAGTGAATCCTATGTTCTCATCAAGATAGCTTGAATTCCTTAAGCAAATGTCAGATTTCTTTTGCTCTTAACACGGAGACCAAATTCTTTCCAGTTGCTGACCTCTCAAATCTGATTTAATCCCTCTCACACAATGATATTCCTCATCTTATTGTCAACTCTGAAGTCACAGTGTCATTAATTCAAAGGATACCCACCTTCTTCTTTGCCTGCCCCCCCAATGGTCAGTTTGTGCCTCTCCTGCCCAATATCATCCTCCCTTAGTGCCTTTCAGGACTCTTAATCAGTCAAACTTCCTTTGTTTCTTAAGTCACAACTTAAGCATATTTTTTAATTCACTTGATTTTTTTCTTAGAACCCCCCACCCCCGCTGCCCTCTCTATATGGAGAAGAGTTGGGCAAAGAGAGGTGAGAATAATTGTTCCATGTCCTTTTCCCTAAATGGCAATACAATCACGATAGGAAGTGAGTCATATTGCTTGCTCATCTGAATATTTTCAGCATTCCATGTTTGATAATTACTAGGAACAAATTAATGATGCTATTGGGCTGGCATGTATGGTGTTGGAAGTTCAGTGTTCAAAATGGTAAGCTGAACCTGAGTTGAATTAGAGTTGATATAAATTCTTTTGCTCTGTTTCTGGCCCTTTTCTGCTTGGTTCAAATCTTGGGTAAGATTAAAAATTGCAGATAAATTATTTTTAGAACCATAGCTTAACAGGAATTGTACCAAGAGAAGATGGCCTAATGAATCTGCCAAGCTGTAATGACAAGGATCTTGCTCAAAATTTCTGTGCCAAATGAATGTTTTTCTTTTAATAGCTGATGTTCTGGTGAAAATGGTTGTGGTTTCCATAGTTGTCTTTAAAGAGATGACAGCAATATTAGTACATATAATCACCACTTTCTTAGTGTTTATCATGCGATCTTTAAATTAAGCTAAATTATCAGATCAAAATGGAATATGTGAACCTCATGACAAAATTGACACTAATGTAGTATTAGATATAGAGTTAAGATACAGATAAATAGGCTGTTACTACTGCGGAAGATTTTTAAGTCATATTCACTTGTAACACCAAATTTCAGAATGGAACTGACAAGATTAATAAACAGTATAGAAAAGTAGGATGTGAATCAATTGACTTTATAAACTTTCTCTCAAATTTTTCTCTTGATTTTGCTTGAGCACTCTAATCATTGGAACTCACTCCATCCCAGATAGCTTCTTGTTGTATGTGATAACACTAATAGAAAATAGTGTTTATGTTGATATGAGATTGACAGCTATCACATTTGTCCACTGCAAAGATCAGAACTGCCTAACACACTACAGAATCTCATTTTCATTGTTCTTATTACAGTCACTTTTCTCCACCACCTTGCTCTTTCTCCTCCTTTTTTCATAGCATGTTGAGTTAAATAGAAAATGTTGTTTCTGATGGGAACAACTCATTCAGGAAGTTGGCAGATCAGGTGGAAATTCAAGGATGAGATTTAGAGATAGCAACAAATTTTTGTGATTCCTTGTTAGGTCTTCACTGCTAGAAAACAATCATTTGCTTCCATTAATGCCATTCACTGTATTTTAATCTTTAGAAAACTTACCTCCTAGATGTGTGTGTTCTCAGGTAGAGAAAGGTGAATAAGACTACTTGGGTTTGTATATAATTACTGGTTGTATGTCCTGTCAAGTCATCCGGGCTCATAAGTTTCAGTTCCCCCATTTGTAAAATGGGAGTAATTACAAAATGTTTCTTATGAAGAAGTTTTAGCATAAACAGATGACCCTGGTAGAAACTTGGAAGGTTGCCTTGTCCAACAGTATTGCCTCTCATGGTGCAGTGGAGGCTCAATGAGGTCAGAGACCTTGATTCTCTCCTTATTGCCATTTCTCCAGGCTCTGGACCCATAATACATAAAAGGCATTCCATGAATGCTTATTGAATGAACCAAAAAGAACCACTGTGTGGCATAGACAACCAGTGCTAACACTGGCAAGAGGCTTTGGGCAAAGCACAAACCCATAACCTGGTTAACAAAAATGTATACATTCATGAGGTTAACTGATATTTCCAAGCAACTAGGCTGAAAGCTAAAATAATATATTGTATGCAAACAATAAGATGGTGTATTTTATGAAAAGGAAAATAAAAACCAGTTTGGGAACCACCTTGAGTCACTATTTTGATTAAATATTGAATGAGAACATGTATTTCAGAAATAGATTTTTATTTGAACTAACATTTGCTTCAAACGACCCACTCACCCAGAGCACTTAAGCCAAGAAAGTACACTTGGCATTTGTGATACAATTTGTATTTAAAGTTTAATGTACAATATGGTGTCATGACTTAATTACAGAGGGCAAATCACTAGGCAAACAGCTTATCTGATGAGGAAACAAGGCTGAAAGATTTCTTAACACCCATGCATTTAGCAGGCTACAGCCCTGGCTGTTCATACCCTGTGAGTTATGAGAACCACGTAGTGCCCCATCTATTTGTTCAGTGGAGGAAGGGGGACAACTCAAAGCTGCAGGCAACAGCTTACCTGTTACTTTGCATTCTGTAAATTCTATTAATTTATGTATCTGTTTTATTATACAGTTTCATAGGGGAAATCCCTGGGGTTTCCATTCTATCCCTCCCTAAGTCCCCTTCCCCCAATGATTTCCCTTCTGTTATGACAATAGTATAGTCCTTCTAAAATAGTTATATGTCCACCATTCTGCTATTTAAGCGTATCTTGGCATTGTAGGTATGGTGGATGGCAGAGTGTAACATTCTATCATCAATATATATTTAGCAGTTTCATTGGGAGTCCACCTTTGATTTGAAGTAGAGATGTATACAACATTATATCTTCACATCTTCATATGATAGTCTCTATTATACAGTTCCTCTAACTTACTCTATGTACATGCATATTTACCTATATATTATTGATCTTGTATTGTGCATGAAGGTTGGCTTCTATCAGAAAGAACATATGATATTTGTCCTTTTGGAACTGGCTTACTTAATTAACTGAGCATGATAGGCAAATGGTAGAATTTCATTCTTTTTTAATCACTGAGTAGTATTCCATACATTAGATATGGAAGTGTATTTACCCACTCCTCTTTTTATGAGCATCTGGATTGTTTCCAAGTCTTTGCTAGTGTGGATTGTGCTGCTGTAAATACAGGATTACAGCTGTGTAATATAGGATTGCAGGTCACTTCCTCATATGCAGATTTCATTTGCTTTGGATATATCTCCAGAGGTAGTGTAGCTGGGTCATACAACAAATAAATTTTTAGTTGTCTTAACACTTTCTATACTGACTCACATAGTGGTTGTACTAGCCTACATTTCCACTAACAGTGAAGAGGGTACCTTTCTCCGCACATTCACAGGAGCAGATGTTGTTAGTTGAGTTCTGAATGTAGGCCAAGCTCACTGGAATTACGTGGAACCTCAATGTAGTTTTCATTTGTATTTCTCTGATAGCTAGCGAGCCTGAGCATTTTTTTTTCATATGAATATTAGTTATTTAAATTTGGTCTTTTGAAAAACTTTGTTCATTTTCTTCACCCATTTTTTTTCACAGAATTTTTTTTTTTTTTTTTTTGCTATTGTTGAGTTCTGAAGGTCTTTGTAAATCCCGAATATTATTCCCCTATCAGCTGCGTGGTGCGTGAAGTTTTTCTCTTCACTTACTGTTGCTTCTTTACTTTGTTGATAGTTACCTTTGCTGTACAGAAGAGTCTCAGTTTTATGTAGTCCCACTTATTTATTTTGAATTTTGGCTGCCTATGCTTTTGTTGACTTTTTAAAGAGTTATTTATTTTTATTACAAAGGCAGATATATAGAGAGAGGAGGAAAGACAGAAAGAAATATCTTTTGTCCTATGATTAACTCCCCAAGTGACTGCAATGGCCAGTGCTGCGCATATCCGAAGCCAGGAACCAGGAGCTCTTCTGGGTCCCAAGGTTTGGGCCATCCTCGACTGCTTTCCCAGGCCACAAGCAGGGAGCTGAACGGGAAGCAGCACTGTTGGGATTAGAACTGGTGCCCATATGGGATCCCGTCATGTTCAATACGAGGACTTCAGCCACTAGACCCTTTGGCGCCTTTCTAAGAAGTCTTTCCCAGTGCCTTTATCTTATGGAGTACTTCCTATGTTTTCCTCTAATCATTTTCTGGTTTCTAGGTACAGATTTATGTCCTTAGTTCACTTAGAGCTGATTTTTGTAGAATTTGACGTGTGAGGGTCTTGCTTTTTTCCTCTCGGGCTGCTATCCAATTGCCCCAATAGCATTTGTTGAAGAGACCAGGCTTTTTGCCTTGATTATATTCTTTTCTCTCATCAAAGATTAGTTGGCTGTATATGTATGGACTCCCTTCTGGGGTTTCTATTCTGCTGCATTGGTGTTCCCCGTTTTTGTACCAGTCCCCAACTGCTTTGATTATCATCACCCTGTAGTATGTGTTGAGGTCTGGAACTGTGATTCCTTCAGCTTGATTTTCATTGTCCAGGATGAACTTTTGTATTATTTTTTCTATTTCTGTTAAGAATGTTATTGAGATTTTGATTGTGATCACATAGACTCTACATATTATTTTGTTAATTTGGATATTTTGATAATGTGGATCTTGCCAATCCAGAAACATGATAGGTTTCTCCATCTTTTAATTTCTTTTTTCTATTTGATTTTTAATGTTTTATAATTGATCATGGAGGTTTTCCACATCTTTAATTAAGTTAACCCTAAGTTATTTGATATTCCTCTCTGTTATTTAAAGGAGACTACTTACAAGCTCTTTCTCAGCTATGGAGTTATTTGTGTATACTGATGCCATTGATTCACATACATTAACTTTGTATCCTGCTGCCCTGCCAAATTTTGTGTTCCAAAAGTCTCTTGATTGAGTCTTTTCATTTTCTTATGTGGAGGATCATGTGATCTGCACACAGCTATAAATCTGATTTGAATTCCTTAAATTTCTTTTTCAGAGGACTTCCAATGCTATATTGAATAGCAGTGGCAAGCGTGGACATCCTTGTCTACTTTCAAATCGTAGTGGAAAAGCATCTGTCAGTCTTGCAAATGAGCCAATAGCTTCAGGGTTTAGGTAGGGGGTGGTGGGTGAGGAGAGAGCAGGGTTTGGAGAGGAATAACTTGAACTACAGCCAAATCCCTCCTCTTCCAAAGCCCAGCACTACCTTCCATTCCTGTGGGGTGATTCCAATGACAAGAAGTATCCCTAAGTCTTAACTATATCCTGAATCTTCCTCTACCCCATTTCTCCTTGCTCTCTCATTCACTCTGTTCTGCCTCAACTGCTTCCCAGAAATAGCTTAAACATATGCTCCTGGACTTAACATTGGCTTTTTCTTCTTTTACAAATGTTCTTTTCCTGGGCATTGCAGGACTCACTCAAGCCTTGGCTTGAAAACTACCTTCTCAGTGAAAGCATCTAACCTAACCTTACAGTTCAGTACTGTGACCTCTCCCCATGCTGTATCTACAACCCAATCTTTAAACTTGCTGTGTTTTTTTATAATCGGTTTCTACTCTCAGCCCAAATAAATTAGGTTTCTCTGCCGCCAAAATAGGCACAAAGAGAAGAAATTGTTTCTATTTTCCACTGATCTTTCCCAGGTCTACATCTGTCTGACATGGACCTGACACACAAGAAGTACTTGTAGAATCGTGAATGAATGAGTGTATTTGTATTACTAATTGTATCTTCATTTTTGCTTACATCATGGCATCTTGATGTTAAAATAAAAGCAGAATATTCAGTTAAGAGGGTGGCATTTTGGATCAGCTGACTTGAGTACTTTACGCTCAACCCAACCAACTAGCCATTGCCTTGACATTTCACCTCTCTGAGCCTCACACTTCTCATCAAGAAGTGGGCCTAATGGACAGCATTGTGGTACAGTATATATAGTCACCATCTGCTATTCCAGCATCCCCTGTGAGCACTGGTTTCAGTCCTGGTGGCTGTGCTTCTATTACAGCTCCCTCGTAGTACACCTGGAAAACAGTGGACGATGGCCCAGGTACTCAGGCCTCTGCCTCCCACATGAGAGGCACAGATGGAGGTTCATGCTCCCCTCATCATCCTGCAGTCTGTCCTACACTCAGCTGTTGTGCCCACTTGAAAACCAGTACATAGAAAAGTGTATCTCTTCGTCCCTCTCTTTCTTCCATTCTTTTTGTCTCTGTTTTCTTTCTACTCTCCCTCCATCTCTTTGTCTCTTTCTCCATTCCTTCTTTTTTGCTCCTTCCCTCTCTTTTCTCCTCTTTCTCTCTCTGCAACTTTGCCTTTTATTTCTTTTTTTTTATGGCCAAAACATATTTTTATTATGATTGTGTTTATTACTCCCTCCCCCCACCTTTTATTTCTTTTTAAAGTGAGCATAATGATCACCACACTGACCTGGTAGTGTAAGAAATGAGAGTATTCTGAAGCGTTGAACACCTAGGAAAAACTTAGTAAATTTAGCTATTATTTTTAGAATGCTAACAACTGGATAAAGTTATGACTTGTTTGAAGATCAAGTAGCCAAAATCATAGAGAAGATAATGTGCCGGTATGAATTGTTTTTGCCCTCCCTGTGTAAGGTAAGCTTGTTGATATCTCTTCTGTCACTTTGTAGGATTCACACTTGCCAAGGACATTGCTACAACTGTCTGCTGCTAATGAAGTGCATTCTCCACATTGTTCCTTTGGGCACTTTACTGCCTATCTGGGTCTCTGCTCAGATATAGCTATGTCAGATATACTTTCCCTCACTCTCCTATATAAAGCAAGAATGCCTCTTTCCTGTCATTCCTTGCTTTTAATCAACTTTGTCTCTATAGCACTTCTTGCCAATGTGCATGAGATTCTATCATGTTTTCTTTGTCTTATTTTCTGTCTTCTCATAAGCATGGCAAAGGTTCAATGTATTTTGTTGATTCGCATATTGCCTAAGCATACACGGTATTTACTGAATTGAAGAGTCTACTATTTAATAACCAATCACCCAAGCACAGTTTTCATCAGCCAGTGCCAGGCAGCAGTATATGCCAAATGCCCCATGTCTTGGTATGCCTACACACTCCAGATTTATGTCCCCCTTGATCCTGAAAAGTACCATAGTTTGCACAATGATATTATAATAGCTATGGAGTCCAGAAGAATCAATTATGATGCATAGTTCCACAATATAGGAATCAGTAGTATAGATGGGAAAGGGGAGGAAATTACCATCAATAATAACAGCTCAGAGGTCTTGAAGGCTAATTACACATCCAACACTAAATGCAATGACTTCACTCAATCCCAAGAACCTTACCACAATTTTCCTCACTGAATATTTGAGGAGCCTGAGGCTTAGGCAAGTTAAATAAATCCCCTGTCTTCCACACCTAGGAAAAGGCAGAGCTGAGATTCAAATCCTGGAAACAGGTGTACTCTGCTGAGCTATGCTTGCAGGCACCATGCTGAGGCTAGTCCTTGTGCGACCTCATTTTATCCTGCAGCAATCCTGGTAAGCAGTTATTAGTTATCCTACTTTTTAAAATTGGTGAAATAGGCTTACCTGTTTTTCTGTGGCACAATTCGAATTCATATCTAGATTAGACATTTATTTTAAAAATATTGTGAATAAAGTGTGGTTGTATCTGAGTAGCCATGGGCTGAAGACATTTAATGTCTTTGATTTTTATTTTATTTTTGCTGACTGGTATGCCATAAGATATATAACTCAGTGTTACAGACCAAAACATTTTTCACTTACTTGTAACCACTATGGACTAAAATTTTGGAAACCCATGTATTCGATTCAAGAATTAAATGTGCAAACTTGGAAAGGCAAAGATAAATGAAACTTTTATTGACAGGTTGGTTGAATTTTATCCCCACCATGGCTTTTAACAAACACTTGCCCTTGGCTAGATTGTCACTTTAAAATATAAGGTATATATTTAATTTTATATAATTGAAAGAGCAACAGAGAGAGACACAAAGAAAATCTTCCATCTTCTGGTCAACACTTCAAAGTCTGCAATCGCCAGAGCTGGGCCAGTCTGAATCCCTGAACACCGTCTAGATCTCCCATGTGAGAGGCAGAGGTCCAAGCAGTTGAGCCATCATCTATCGCATTCCAAAATGCTTTTAACAGGAAACTAGATTATAACTGGAGTAGCTGGGACTCTATACAGTGCTTCAACATGGGATGTGTCTGCACCAAGTGCTGATTTAGACTTTCTGATACAGTACCTATCCCTTATATCACGATTTTTAAATCAGCCTACTGTATCTACTCGTCAGAGAAAAGGGGTGCTAGGAGCTGACCAAATCCCTCCCACCATATAAAATAATACATTTGAGGAACTTTATAGTTATTTCATGTGAGGTTATTTCTTTCATGGATTGAACCATCCGATTTGAGCCTATTAAACTGTGTTTTCATCTTTCTTAGGCCTGTGGGATTGTCCTTTGTAACATTACACACTTTTTTTTATAAAGTAAAACAAAATGATATGATCTGCCTTGAAGAATCATGACACAAGTTACTTAGTAACTGCTCCAATTTGTGGGATACACTATACTTTTTCAAATGCACATAGCAAATGGATTTTAAGAGAAGCTCTTGTTATGTTGCTATTTTTATATCAATAACTAATGATGAATCAAAATGTTGCTTTAAATCCAGTTACCCAATAACAATTACCATAGTAACCATCCCATTACACTACACATCCTTCACACTCACACCGAAAACTCCTTAGGAACTGCTGGCACCACCTTCCATGACACCACCATCTGCTAGATGTAGCAAGGAGGAGATGGTGAGGGAGCTTAGCAAGAAAATGTAGCAGTTTTGTGCTAATCTTCCATATAACAGAATTTCTTTTCTCATTCCAAATCACTGTAGGATCACTCTTGCTACTTTTCCTCTGCCTGGTTTGATTTTTGCCTGATTCTTTTCTTGGAAAGTTTCTCTCCTTCAGGTGTCCTTTAAATACTTCATATTGGAAGAGTTTTTTTCTCAACTTAATAGTATAAATCAAAAGCATATCCTTAGGGAAGCAATCATACTTGATTTATTTAGCACTAATATCTAAGTTTCAGATTCATACTTAGAACTTAGTATTTTAAAAAGAATGAAGTAAGGACAAAACTGCCTGTGAGACAGTCACATCATAGTAGCCTGGATGGCACAAATGCATAAGTTCAGTCATCCTTTTGACAATCATTGGAAGTTAACTACATCACTAAGGATGATCAATACGTATTAGTGGTTACAGGTCACATTCCCTCAGAAGCAGATTGCAAAAGGATACTTGTACACTGTGGAGTTGAGTTCTCATTCAAAGAGACAAGCTGAGCAAAGATGCAATTTCAACAGAAACTTCAGCCACCCCTGTTGGGGCTTCTGAAGCTGGAATATTCTGAGTTGGAGTTAAGATACTTAAACCTTCTGTGTTTATCAGCTCTGGGGTATCTTCATGGATGGCATTAGAGGCAGTGACAGCTGAGGCCTCTGTGCCGGAAGCCATCCTTGAAGACTTTGTCCTTCATTCCTAAAAGGAGATTGGGTGATACATCTTGGCCTCTGCAGTCCAACATTTTGTGCCGTTGGAATCCACTTTCACTTTCACAAGTTCTGAGGCATTATTCTGTAATCCTGGAGAAGCTTAAGTGAGGATACCAATGGGACTTACTCCAGCTTCCACTAGGCAGACTCCTTATGACCTGAAAGATCTGTTTATCTCTGTCCTCTACTCTTTCTATCCCATTCTTCTTACTGCCCTGGTGCACGGATGCTGGCTGAGTTGTGGTGGATTACTTGGTGGTGTGAGGCAGATTCTAATCTTGAAACGTCACATCATACCCCAGGTCAGGGCAGAAGGCTTTTCCAGATTGTGACAGTTCCTTTTTACTGGTGACCTGGCATGAAGAATCCAGCATTCTCAAACGAAAGCAGAAGCTTGCAATTGTGTTGTCATCTGGCAAAGCACTTGTTTTTAACAACCTGAGAATCCAGCACCACTGGACCTAGTGTTCCAAACAACCCAAGTTGGTCTCTGGTGGCGATAAGTAAGCCAACCACTTCTTCCAACTTTGTTTTCTAGACTTGGTTTCCTAAGTAAGACCACAACGAGGCCTTAGGTTCCAAGTGACTGGTGTGTCCTGGAGTATAACCCAGTTCTCAGAGACTGTAGACAAGAGCTAGACATTCAGCAGGGTCTTCAAGAATACCCCTGCCTTGTGTCAGGGCATTGGATAATGGGGGCTAGATTGAGTCATATAATCAATGACTTTCTCCTTGTCCTACCCGCTCTGGTTCTCCCTCTGCTGTGAAGGAGGTCCCTCAGGTGGGCTGACAGCATGGCTAGGGCTACCTACAGGGTTCTTCCCTTATCCGACTCCTACACACATCTCTACCAAAGCTATAACACAGCTAACCCAGGCACATATTGTCACCCTCATTTTCACATGATTAACTCTCCCTCATCTTGCAGTAACATTCTTCAAAATGGCTAACACAAATTGCCATGCACTGTGTGTGAGAAGCTGAGCGTGTGGCGAGTACGGTAGATACACCAGATGCCTGCCAGTGATCTTTCTGGGAGAATAATTTCCTTGAGTACCACAGGTTGTATCATGCAAGCCCTTTGCTCCTTCCAGCCTCATTTAAATAGCATTTTGGGTGCAATGTGTGACAGTCCCTAGATAAAGCAGAAGAGAATTGAATCAGTGTCCACTTTGGTCTTCAGAATATCTCTGATTTGCCTGTCTGTATATATGTATGGGCTTCATTTCCAAAACAGTGTTAAATATGACCCTCTGTTCACATGAAAAGCCTTTCTGGTAACCAGCAACTTTCAGGTCACTCATTCTTTTCGTTTGTTTCATTAAAAAAAATTTATTATGCACCTGCCATTGTTGGCTATACTGCCAGGAGCTACACACTTATCCTAGATTAGAGGGACAACAAACATTGAGTTTTCCAATGTCTGTTTTTCTCATTCTTGTATCTTCTGTTACATACAACTTGAAAGGACTTGGACACACATTCCTTTTTTCTACATGAATGAAAGCTACACTTCATTGAAACCACTAATGCCCTGGAGTGACATTTTAAGGCTAATGGCTAACTCAAAAATCATGTTTCAGGCAACAATCTCCTGCATATTCACAGAATTCAGTGAAGGGATCCATTGTAGGTCAACATGTCCACCACAGTCAAGTTTCTGTCCATTGGTTGGGCTCCAGATGACGTGACCAGCTTCTGTTTAAAGACCATGCATGTGGCTTTTCTTCCTGTCCTCCCTTCTACTTCCCCTTGCCCTCTTCCCTCCTTTTTTTACTTCCCTTTGTTCTCCTTCCCCTCCCATTTCCTCTCCTGCTATCTCTGCACAAATTTGTTTCTCTAGTTTCTGTCTCTGTTCTCTCTCTCTCTCTCTCTCTCTCTCTCTCTCTCTCTCTCTCTCTCTCACACACACACACACACACACACACACTCACTCACACACACACACACTTGTGAGGGAAAGCTTTGGGTGGAACACTGAACATGCCACTTGGAACACCTGGCTCTCATATACAAATGTGTACGTTTGAATCCCGGTTCCACTATTGATTCCAGATTCCAGTTAATGTATTCTGGGAACAGGAGAACACAGATAAGTGATGGGCCTAGTCATTAGGCCTCTTCCAGCTAGATAGCGGACCCAGATGAAGTTCCTAGTTATTGGATCCTAATTTTGGCCTGGCATAGTGCTGATCATTACAGAATTTTGGAAATGAATTAATAAATGAGAAATCACTATCTATCATCTCTATCCTATCTCTATTTTTAAAATAAATGAAATTTTGAATAAATGAAAAGTATGTAAACTAAATACATATTGGTGAAAAGTCCATGATATTATAATTTGACACTTTATTCAGCTCACATTCCAAAGGAGAAGCTTTCCACCATACACTGTAAATGTGATATGTGTATTCTCTGGGCCAGCTCTTTGTTTTTCTTGCAAGAAAACAATTTACCTGACATCTCTGCCCAACCCTCTAGAAAGGGTATCACTTCCTAAAGTAAATTTATAATACAGATAATAATGTGAATTTTATAGTGGTGACATCCCTCACTGGAATGTCCAAGGAAGTGGTAGATGATTCCTGAAATAAAGAATTCCAAATACCTTGAAATTTTGGATTGGTTGTGCGAGGCTGGCATTATGGTGCAATGAGTAAAACTGCTGCCAGAATCCCTTACGAGTGCCAGTTCAAGTCTCTTGTTCTTCTTCCTGTCCAACTCTAAGCTTATGTATCTGAGAGAAGCACAAGATGGTCCCAGTGTTCAGACTCTGTTTCTCAGGTAGATGACCTAAATTAAGCTCCTGACACTTGTCTTCAGCCTGGCCCATCCCTGGCTATTGTGGTTATTTGAGGAGTAAAACAGTGGTTGGACAATCTAGCCCACTCCTATTCTCACTTTCTCTTGCTCTCTCTCTCTCCCCACTCCTCCTTTCTCAGTCACTTTACCTTTCATAAAGTATAAATAAAATTAAAAAAAAAACTGGAAATAGTGACATGAAATGGCATCTCCTTTGTGAAATATGCAACTCAAGGACAGATTAACTTTCTAAGAGTCATATTTTTGTCATTCCAATTTGAATATTTTTCTCATAGAGTCCCATGCTCTTTGTTGGGAAGGAGTGTTGGCTTGCATTAAATAGAATCTTTTGCAGCATTGTTGACCTCTAGCAGTAAAAGCCAGTTGTACACATGCCCTATCCCATGTGTAACAAACAAGAGACACTGCCACATGCCCTTGGTGAGCAACATAGCCCACATCGGAGATCGAAATACTTAATGATAAGACTTGTTTTCTTCATCTCAGAAACAATATTGAGAGACCAGGGGATGTAGTACTTGTGGGTTTGTGTGAAAAAGATGACAATTTATGTAGGCCTACTTTTTACTCTATGAGTTATTAAAATTTATTAAATCTAATTTAGTAACATGCACTCCTTTTTAGCTGGAAGAATGTAACAGTTCAAGAAAGGTAGCTATTTTTCATAAACTGTTTTGCATTTCCACTGTTTGTACATTCCTTCATTGTTGTGCACCTCCTTTTTGCCAGATATAGGCTCCCTTAATTTTGCATCTTATTTCTAATGGAATGATACCCTTCTATTCTCTGAATAGAGGATGATACACAATGAATAAATAATGAATCTTATAAATTGATTATAAATAAGATCAGTCTCTTCAGGGAGCTAAAATCATATATTTGAGCAAAAAAAGACTTCATGGAAATGTTGTCTAGCCTGGAACACATCTGTTTCATCCTGTTCCTGACTATAGGTATTTGGAAAACCATCAGTTCTGATCATTTTCTTGAAGGTTTAAGTTGAAGTTGCAAGGGAGCCAATTACTGTTGTCACTTGTACTTCTTGAAGTTCCTTCCTTTTTTCCCAACATCTAACAGCAGTTTGGTGATCCAGAAGTGATTTCTCCACTAAGTCATTATAGATTGTGACCATGTGAAAATGTGAGCTTTCCAAAGTTTAAAACTCATACGTAAAAGGGGGAAAAACTAAGGTCTGGAATTCTGCACAGTCACATGAATGTTTTTATGTAGGAGGTTCTTTATTAATAAGAATAGATTGACGTAAGATAAATTAGCCCCAACTGACCAGTACATCAGTGCATTGATAAGGGCGTATGAGTTTCCACTGAGAAACGCTCTTCTTACAGCCATAAACACACAGAGGTCACTCTTGGCTGGTCAGTGAATCCCTCGCCAAATCTCCAAGATGCTCTCACAAAACCCTGGGAGCATCCTGACAACAAACATTAACAAAATTACTGCTGTGTGTCATGTACAGTGAGACAGCAAAACATGGCAGTAGCCACTGCCCTTAGCAACACATGGAAAAGATTCTAAGAACTGACAAGACCTCCAAGGCAGTATGATAAGGGTTGGGTGGCAGAAAATGTCAAAGAGGAGTGGCCAAAAAGCAGTCTTTCTGAAAGCAGTCTCAAAGCGAAAATGTTTCTGCTTCATTTTGAACAATGTCAGGCATGTGTGTATTTGTGTGTGTCTCTGTCTGTATACACTGGAAGTGAGGACAGAAAGATACCTTAGGCAATAGAAACCGAATATACAAAGGCATAAAAAATATGAAGGTATAAAAAGGTGTGGATTATGTGTTAGCCAGGGTTCCAGTAGGAATCAGACACTCATAGGAGTACGTGATGTGAGCTCAGGCAAAGGCTTGGGACAGATTGAAGGTGACACTTGATAAGTTTCCCATGGAACAAAGGGAACCCATCTCCACTCTAGCGTCTAAAAGGATGAGGGAAAAGATGGTACTACCAGATGGAGGGCCAGTCAAAATCCCAGAAATGCTTTGTAGAGAAGCAGTGACTGCCCAGATTGGAATAATTGACTATACTGATCTCTCTATTTTTTTCTTCCCTTTTTCTCTTCTCTCCCCCACTGCCCTCTTCTTCTTCCTCCTCTCCTCCTCTTCTTATTCCTCTTCTTCCTCTTCAACCCCAACTTCCTTCCCTCCTGCTTCTGCTTCTTCTTCTTCTGCTCCTTCCTCTTCCTGCTTCCCTTTCCCCTTATTCTTTGTTCTTTTTGTCTTCGCTCTCTTTTTGAGTATATACACATAGACACAATATACACATGCACATATATACCCACAATACATGCATGCATGCCCACAAACACATACATAAGCATAGACCTGAGCATAATCATGCGTGCACACAGGCACACACGTTAGTGCATCCCTACAAGCATCAAACACATGGTACATGCAGACACGCGTGTACACGTGTACGCAATATACAAATGCATGTGCATATACAGACACACTTATACATGTACCATTCACACGTATACACAGACACAAACATGGACACAAATACACACAGGCACACGTGCGTTAACACATTCCAACACATAGGCATGCACAATATGCACACATAGTTATAAATACACACAAATGTATGTGCACCGATACATGCATGCTGATCCCTCCAGACTCTGGACACCTCCTTCTTAACAGTTACTTCAGGGGGAACTGAAGTTGATGGGGCAGGCAAGAACCAGCATCTTTTTTTCTGCAAAGGAAGAAATAGTAAGCAAGTAGTTGTTTCTGGCTCTACTAACCATGTAATTGTCTGTCTTTCTTTTTTCCCCCTTCTCATCCTCCACCTGCTCCTCCTGTGATTCCTTTCTCTTCCATAGTGATTTGAATATGTATAAACCTGGCCCGGCATGGTAGCCTAGCAGCTCAAGTTCTTGCCTTGCATGCACTGGGATGGTATATGTGTGCCAGTATCCTATATGGGCGCCAGTTCTAATCCTGGCAGCCGTGCTTCCCAGACACCTCCCTGCTTGTGGCCTGGAAAAGCAGTCGAGGATGACCCAAGGCCTTGGGACCTGTACCCTCATGGGGGAGCTGATGATGCTCCTGGCTCCTGGCTCAGCTGCAGCTCTTATGGCCACTTGGGGAGTGAGTCAGCAGATAAAAGCTCTTCCTCTCTGTCTCTTCTCCTCTCTGTATATCTGTCTTTCCAATTAAAAATCCTTTTAAAAATATGTATAAACCATTCTTAGTTTGCAAGGTCCACAGAAACAAGTCATGGGCATGCGTGTATACCCCCAGAAGAGAGCAAGTACAGAAGCCCTTCATTATTTTCTCAACAGCATGTGGATTTTAAGCAAACTCCCATGTCCAAGGCACACCAGCAAAGCCAGGCACCCTCGGATCTCTCAGAACTGTGTAGATTTTGATAAAGTCCTAATATATCCAATAGTTTCGTTTGGAGTCCATCATTGATTTAAAAGTAGAGATGCATACTGCTTTATATCTTCACATCTCGATATGACGGTCTCCATTACATGATCACTATACTTTCCCTCAAATGAGAAGCCATAAAATAAATTCAACAGCAGGAATAAAGTTAAAAGAAAACATGCAACATGCTACTGAATAACCAATGCGTCGATGAAGAAATGAAAAGCAAAACACAAGTTTCTTGGGTAAGATGATGCTACTATGTGATCTGGCATTATCTGTACCAGCAATGTTAGAACACACTTAAATAGCAGACTTATGGACATATGACTGCTTATGAAAGACTATACTATTGTAATAATATGGGGAAAATCAGTTGGTGGTTGGGAATTTGGGGAAGGGGTGGGGAAATCCCAGACCCTAGGGAATTGTGCCATAAAACTAAAGTAATAATAATAACAATAAAACATACAAAAGAAACTGGACTCAACACTATGTAGATTTTAAGACAACATTCTGTGTGCAAAGCACGGCAACAGAGTGGGCTTCCTAGGATCGCTCATGGGCTTTTGACGGGAGATGAAATCAAGACCTGTCTGAACCTCATTTTGCTTTGAGGACATGCTGCAAGTAAGACCCAGTGGTGGCTGTTGAATTGACCATAACAGAGTGTGGGGAGAAGGCCAAAGCAGTATCCAGATCATGAGCAGGTTTGAGCAGAAGGTCTCTGCCAGCCTCCTTACAGAGCAGCCTCTTGCAGTAACTATGGCTGCCCATTGCCATGTGTCTGTGTTCCATGAAATAGGCATCTTATGTGCAGTATCTTTAACTGCTTGCATTAGCAAAGTTGGTCTTCCAGGTTTGCTACTGCTTGTTATGATCCTCCTACTTGTTTCTGTTCCTCTCTTCATCAATTTCTACTCTTATTGAAGGGTTTAATCTCTTATTTCTCGACTTTCCTATTTCAGCATCTAGTGTTTTTAACCACCTCCAACATCTTACTTTAATCCAGGCTTTTAAAAACTCTTGTCCCGTTTCTTTTGGATTTTTAAATTTATTTTAGAAATTCTCTCTTTTCTCCCATTATTTCGCACGTTCTGAGGATATCATTCTTTGAATGTGCGTTGTTATTTTCATCATTTGGTGTTACTTTTTATTTTTTAGCTTACCTCATAGTTTTACCTGTTTCATAATTTTTTTTACTGAAATCTGCCTTATTGCTCTGTTGTTTTCTAAACCTTACTATATATTTATTTATAAAGCAAAGGCAGGAAATCCGGCTGTGGAGTTGACAGCTGCAGGAGAACCCACGACCTAGCAGAGGAAGGTGGCGGTCACCACTTGCCCTTCCAGTTGGTCTCTGGCCACTGTCTTGGATACTGCATCACTTCTATCTCTGGATTCATTAGAAATCTATCCTGGGCGCTAACTGATTTTCGTGTCATTCTGATACCTTTGTAAACCACAAACCTCACCACGTCACTTACCTGCTCAAGCCTTTTGGTGGATAAGTGCAGTGACATTAGACAACAGAACAATGACAAATACAGTAATTGCAATATGTGCGGCAGCTAACACATATTAAAAAATTATTGTGTGGCAAGCCTTCTTCCAATTGCTTTCACTGATGACCCAACAACATTCTGAGAAAGATAATGTTCCTATAGCATATACTGGAAAAGCTGAGGACCAAAAGTTAGCTGACAATGTAAATTACATTAAGGAGGGGTGACTCACGTTTTTCTAAAGAATTATTTATTCTTATTACCAAGTCAGATATACAGAGAGAAGAGACAGAGAGGAAGATCTTCCAGCTGTTGATTCACTCCCCAAATGGCTGATGCTGCGCCAATACAAAACCAGGAGCCTGGAGCCCCATCCAGGTCTTCCCTGCAGGTACAGGGTCCCAAGGTTTTGGATCATCCTCAGCTGCTATCCCAGAACACAAAGAGGGAGCTGGATGAGAAGTGGGGCCACCAGAATTAGAACCGGCGCCCATTTGAGATCCCAGCGTGTGCAAGGTGAGGACTTTAGCTGCTAGGCTACCGCACTGGGCCTATGGGGCCTCATATTTTTAAACACCAGACTGTACTACTAAGTTCTGTGTTCAAAGTGCAGAAAATGGACTTTGTAGTACCCACTTGCTCCGTGAGAGTGACTTGCCACAGTGCCCTGCAGGAAAACAACGCACACAGAGTTTAAAGCCCACTGTTTCCACATCGGCTCCCCAAACATGCTCTATCCCCATGGTGTAGTGAACAACAGACATAAATGTACCTTGTAAAGTAGGTTACATACTCAAGACTTTACTATCTATGGTCCTCTGCAATGTTTCATAATCTGGAGGCAGACATCAATAATGGGTCATTTATTAGGAAACAAACTGCAAGGGTGTGACAGCATGGACTAGACTAAAAAAAAAAAAAACTGGCCAGTTATTTGCAAGACACAGTCTCATGCATGCACCTCCCTTTTAAAAATAACAATTTATATTTTTATTTGAAAGGCACATTTACATACAGAGGAAAACACAGAGAGAATGATCTTGCATCTGCTGATTCACTCCTCCAATGATAGCATCATCCTGAGCTGAACTGAGCTGAAGCCGGAAGCAAGAAGCTTCTTCTAGGACTCCCGCATGGGAACAGGGTCCCAAGGGTTCCAGCCATCCCCGTGTGCTTTCCTAGACCATAGGCGGAGTACTGGAGCAGAACTGGAACAGCCAGGACTCAAACTGGCAACCATATAGGACGCCGGCACTTGCAGGTAGAGGAATAGCCCGTTGAGGCATGGTACCAGTCCACACACACTTAACCTTGATGAGGCAGCCTTTTACTCCCATTGTTAAGATGTTAACAAGAGCCGGGTGCAGTAACCTAGTAGCTAAATCCTCACCTTGCATAGGCCAGGATCCCATATGGGCACCAGTTCATGTCCTGGCTGCCCTACTTCCCATCCAATTTCCTGTTTAGGGCCTGGGACACAGAGACTTGGGACCCTGCAGCCATGTGGGAGACCTGAAAGAAATTCCTGGCTCCTGGCTTCAGATCAGCACAGCTTGAGCCACTGCGGCAACTTGGGGAATGAACCTGCAAAGAGAAGATTTCTCTCTCTGTCTCTCTCTGTCTCTCTCCCCCTCCTCTCTGTAAATCTGCCTTCCCAATAAAAGCAAATAAATCTTTAAAAAGGAAACAAAAAGTGGTAACATTGAGGCTAAAAAAAAGACATCAAGTGACATTCCTAAGCTTATGTAGCCAGTAATTCGTGCAGCGGAGGGGCAACAACCCGAGTCTCAAAAAAATTCTAGCACCTGGCAGGTACACAGTGCTGTGATGGGTTGTTGCCCTCACCCTTTCCCCACCCTGACTACACACACACACACACACACACACACACACACACACACACACACACACTTTGTCAGCATCCCCAACCTCACTCCACACCCTGGACCATGTAAAGAGTGTCACCACCTCCCTTTTAATATTACCATCATTCTGTCTTACCCCTAGATTTCTTTTCTTCTGCTACAGTCCTTACCTCCATCTGAATCTTAATTAGGTAGTAAGTAATGCTTAAGTGTGAGTCCCATAAAAACATTCAATTCAAAGAGCAGAGAGGTTTAAACACAGGTACGTGTCTCCAGGTATAAGAATAATTGTGGGATCTGGCACAGTAGCCTAGTGGCTAAAGTCCTCCCCATTCAGTATGGATACTAGTTCATTCCCAGCACCCACACTTCCCATCCAGTTCCCTGCTTGTGGCCTGGGAAAACAGTGGAGGGCAGCCCAAGGCCTTGGGGCCCTGCACCAGTGTGGGAGACCTGGAAGAGGCTCCTGGCTTAGCTCTGGCCGTTGCGCCCACTTGGGGAATGAGTCAGCAGACAGAGACTCCTCTCTGTCTCTTGTCCTCTCTGATTCCCAATAAATATAATAATAAAATAAATAAAAAGAATAACATGAAAACACAGGATAGCTTGCACATTGCACAGACTTTGAGATTGGAGACTGGGGGGTGGTACAGTCACTGATCTAGAATTCCGTAAGCTGTTTATCTTATAGATGGAGGATAGATGATGTAGGGGAGAGCTAGGCATAGTGGTCCCTATGCTTATGGACCTAGCTCATGATGTATCTGAATCTAATCAAGGCATGATAATTAGGGTGTGTTCAAAGACTATGTCCTTGCCTTAGGTGACCCCTGTACTTTCTAGAACCACAGGTAGTCCCTTATTCTAGACTGTGTTGCAAAGTTGTGCAATTCTTCCATAGTGAGAACTTTGCCAGGCTGAGAATTGAAACGTCTTAAAGGCCTGTTCCTACATTTTGCTGTGCATATGACAAATACAAATTTGTTAAAGGAGCAGACTTTCATTGCATTAACAGAGCTGGAAGCTAAGGGACAGGTTAGATAGCATGTCACGGAAAAGTTTGAAGTTCAGACTCTGACTTCAGTTGCCAGGGTTCAAAAATCATCTCAGTCATTTGATCCATTCATTACCTTGGGTAAATGATTAAACTTTGAGTTTCAACAAACTGGTTTTCTTGACTGCAGCTACCATGTTGGGCTATAGTAAGGACAAGCTGAATGAAAACATGCAAGAGACTGCAAACGGCTCCTGGCACATGCGAAGTGCTCACTGTAAGACAGTGACACCTGACCTTCTCCAGTCAGGCTCATTCATCTACAGATAGGAGACCTTTGTTCCCTCTTTCACAAACACTCAGGATGTGCTGGTGAAATCGTCATTGTGCCAATGCACTATCCAGTAGTAACCTACAAAATTGTACCTCTGCCCCCAAGGGATACAGATTGCTGGAGAAGAAGATTGCTGTGGGAGCTTTCTAAAAATAAAGATCCCCAAACCACATGCTTGAGCATTTTTATTCAGTAAGTCTGAGTAGGGCCACAGGAGTCTTCATTTTTTAACTCTGAGGAATTCTCATGTGCAGTCAAAGGTGGTAACTTGCCAGCCACTTTTTTCCCCTCATACTTCACAAAACCAACTGGCATCTCATGCCATCTTTTCCTTTTCAGTCCTAGATCATCACTGCATGACCTGTAGCCTGATCCAAGCTAAGACCTCTTTGTAATGAGGCAATCAGAAGAGGTCTCTGCTCTTACCTCCCTGCCTCCTTCCTCGCCACACTGCATTCTGTACTTGTCACAGCAATGAGTGCCATCCTGAAAACGCAGATGGCAGGTCAGGGCACCATTGAGCTCAGAACCCCCGGAGCATTCTCAACTCATGGAAAGTGAGGGCAGTGTTCTTTTCACAACAGCAGACCCTACACAGTCTGGCCCTTTGCCAACTTTCAAAGCCTTTCACACCAAAAAGGCATCCTCTGTCCCCTCCCCCTTTCTCTGCTCTACCACAGTGGGTGTCATGTTCAGCTTGTATGGACTTCTTGCAGTTCCCACTTCAGAAAAAAATTTAAAGATTTATTTGTTCTTTGAAAGGCAGAGTTACAGAGGGAGAGGCACAAAGAGAGTGACAGAGAAATCTTCCATCCACTGGCTGACTCCCCAGAGGGTTGCAACCAGCAGGGTTAGACCAGGCCAAAGCAGAAGCCAGGAGTTTCACCAAGGTTTCCATGTGAATGGCAGAGGTACAAACACGTAGGTCATCTTCTGCTGGTTTTTTCAGTCATTAACAGAGAGCTGGATCAGAAATGGAGCACCAGAGATACAAACCAGTGCCATGCCTGAGGCTTTAGCCATCACACCTGAATGCCAGTCTCTGCATCAATGCCTTTGAACTCTCTGTTTCCTTTCCTAAAATGCTCTTCTCGAATATCTTCAAGAATTATTCCTTCTTTTTTTTTTCAGGTCTTTGTTCAAAAATATTATCAGGGAAGTCTTCTCTAAGCTCCTATGTCCCTGCACCCACCCCGTTGTTTTCTACCTTCCTAAAGCTGCTGAGTTCCCCTTCCTGACATTTATTACCTTGGCCATTCACCAATCTCACGACCACTTCCATCCCAGCAACACTGCCTCCCCCACAGTTAAGTATTAAAACTCACAGTTTACTTGTTTTGAGTGCATCTCCCACACCTAGCATGGGAACACATTGGCAGTTCATAGAATGTAGGAATACTCCGTAATTTTTTTTAATACTTCATGATAGTGTTCCATAGGCTCTGGGATTACTTCTCCCACCCCTCGAGGACCTTGATATTATTACGGTAGTATAGTCCTTCATAAACTGTCCTAAGTCTATCATTCTGCTCTTTTAAGTTTACCCTGACATGGTAGATATGGACAACAGTAGAGAATCCATCCTCTTATTGCCAAGATATATTTAACAGTTTCATTGGGAGTCCATCTTTGATTTGGAAATATAGATGCATACTGCATTAACCCAGCTATCCCACTTCTAGGAATTTATCCAAAGGAAATGAAATCTGTATATGAGAAAGGGATCTATAATCCTATAGTTACAGCAGCAAAATCTATGATAGCAAATACATGGAAACAGCCCAGATGCCCATCAAAAGAGGAGTGGATATGGAAACTGTGGTACATCTACTACATGGAATACTACTCAGCCATTGAAAAGGATGAAATTCTATCATTTGCAACTAAATAGTCTGAACTAGAGACCATCATGCTCAGTGAAATAAGTCAATCCAAAATGAACAAATATCATATGTTCTGTCAGATATAAGGCAACCTTCGTGCAAAATATAAGATGAATAGCCTTTCTATTTTTGCTATACTCATGGATATTGATATTTTTATTATTAATTTCTTCACTGATTCATGGGTCATACAATAGCGTTGTTTGCTTTAAGGAGGTTTCTTATTTTCTTTTTCATTTCTTCAGTGACACATTTGCTGTTCAGCAGTATGTTATTTAATTTCATGTTGTTGTGAATTTTCTATTTTTCTTCCTGTTGTTGATTTTGTTTTATGGCTTTTCATTTAACAGGATGTATAGTAACTTATAATACAGATTATCATATCCAGATGTGAAGATACAATGCGTGAAGAATTTTGAATGAGTACACTAATAAATGCCAATGATGATTTAGGCAGTCCATTCAAATGTGGTTCACACGTATAACAAGAAACAAGAAAATACTGGACAACAAATATTTCTCCCAAGTTTCACAATTGGCGATTCAGGTCTCTCTGAGTCAGAGGTGGCCTCCAGACGGGTTTGGATCTAGGGAGAACTCTAGGTTGGCAGGATTACAAAATACAGCTCATCTGAGACAGCCACAGTATCTAGTGACTGGGTCACAGAAGCACAGGTCTACAGTTGCCACCTCCATCGTGTTTAGAGAAAGAGTAATGAATACTTAAAAGAGAGCAGTGTAGGTATTTTTAGGTACTCGGGTGGTGCGAAATGTAAAATCTGTTGCAGGGACCCAGGCTGCAGAGTCTGTGTGGTAGGGACGTCTGTGGCTGCACCTCTTCTCCTTTGGCTGTGGACTTGTTTTGGTGTCCCAGCTCCAACATTTGAGCATCAGTGACTCCACAGTTACCTCCCAGGCAATGCCTTTAGGAAGGCTGCAGCCCATACGGTAGGCTCACCCTGGTGAGTACCTCCAGAACTCAACATTTCATTTGTTTTTATTGCCTTATAAGATCTTTCCAAGTGAATTTGTAAATAACCTATTTTTCTATTTCAAGAAAACATATATCTGCATATATGAATATACATGCTATGCAAATATGTGGGTGTATATATATTACCTTTTGTGTATATTTACATACAAACATAATTTTCCTTTTAAACATTAACATCACATTAAATTTTTAGACTTATTTGTACACAGAGCTCATATAAACACCATTTACTGTATGTATCAGAGATTCAGTAAATATTCTTAATGCAAATTATGTTCTCTTGCAGACTGATTCAAACATTTACCCTACTGTTAAAAAATAATGTACCTTTTTTCATAGCTACAGTTGAATGTAAAATCCTACAACAGAAATTTCTGATCTTGCATCTGATGATTTCCTTAAAACAATTTTCTGGAATTCGGTCCACCTGTTCAAAACAGTTGAAAAGAATTGTACAACCTGTCTCCAATATGCATTTCAGGCTCATTACAGTGAGGGACCTTCCCATCATCAGAGTATTATGCATGTTTCCATGAATGAAGAGAAGTTCTCTTTAATGCAAGACTGTTCACTTTTCCACTTAGAAAATTGGAACACTATTGCCCTTTATTTTCTCTCCCTTTACAGTAACCTTGTTTTCCATCTTCGATCCATTGGCATTTGTTTCAGCAGAGGATAAAGTGACTGTTGACCTTTTTACCTGCAGTAGTTGACCAATTATTTCGTGGACAATTCTTTTTCCTTGTGATTCATTAGGACGTGTATAACATACATTCTTGTTAAGCTCGTTGTTGTTTCTTTCTGTACTATGAACTCTCCTTTAATTTATCATGTTAGTTTTCTAGTTAAGTTTTTCTTCTGTGGTAGAATTTTAATTCTTCAATCTAATGCTTTCATTAAAAAAATTATTTGATATTCTATGCATATATCCACAAGACTTTTAAATCCTCTGAAGCTTCATATAGAAATTGCAATGAGATTTTGATTATTGCTGCAGAGCTACTAAATGAGACTTACATAACCAACAACCATTAGCATTTCTTGATCAGAAACAACTCCCTCCTCTATCTTTGGTCTTCTCCATCTCTCACACGTTTATTTTGATTATTGTTAAGAATATTCTTTGGTGTTTTACCTTCATACTGCTGTAGTCAGTAGGGCTAGTTTTCTTTCATATGTTTAAATGATGATCAGCGGTGCACAGGAAAACTATGATTGTATCCCTGTGTTCCTTCAGGAACTATCTAGTACTTATTAAATACTGCGCAATTAATAGATGCAATGCTAAGTACTGTGTACTGTGCAACATAGTTGATATCCATCTGAGGCTGAACCAAACACCATCTTTGTTTCATTAGAACTAAAAATCCAGTGTAGTGAGCAAGCATCAACCAACCAAGGAAGTAAATACATAAACTGTGAGCATCAAATATGCCTACTTCTTTAAAATCTATATACTTGAGTAATTATTATATGCACATACACAAAACATGAAAAGTAGATATACATGAAGGATATGGAAGTCTATTGGAACCTGATGGAAGTCCACCTGATGCCACGACAGAGGACAGAAAAAAATCAATCAAATACCCCAGCCATGTGTTGGCAGTGAAAATCTGGCAAACGGAGACTCTAAGGTGGACTATGTCAAATCAGTGGATTTTGCAGCAATTTCATCGTGCTTGGAACAGCGAGATTGGCAGCAATTTGTAACTGTTGAACTATCAAAACCACTTGAGCAGAACCCTTGGAGCATGCCCCACATCAGGGACCCTGGAATGGGTGGGAGGCTGGGTGGGCTTTCTCCCTTTATCTCCCCCCTTACCCCAGATACAGAAAAAAAAATGATAATGTGGAAACAGCAGTCTTACCCACTTTCCTGTAGCCCTTGACCCTTTATTCCCTAATCGACTTTGAAGATTATCAAAATAAAATAATTACAAAAAAAAAAAAGAAAAGTAGATATTGTAAATCTAGCCTTCCTAGGTTTTGTCCCATGGTTCATCCACTCCCTTGCTGAGTGAGTCCATGCATGCAAAGACAGCAGATGTTAGCCCTTTGCCTTTTCTCCCTCTTAACGTATTATTCAATTGAATGGATTATAATTAATCCAATCTTCTGCTCATAGTCATTTAGGCTATTTACAATAGCATATTATCATGCGGTGCTGTGAAATTCTTTGACATTTCCACAGGGTGGCCATACTTTTTTAAAAATCTATGATAGCAGGTTAGTAAATATTGTCATTTTTATAGATACTGTCAAATTCATACATTCCTCAGCTACTTATGAGCCTATTTTCCCTACAACCTTAACAGTGTAGTATATTACTGAATTTTTTGAACATTAAGAGTTAACACTTAAAATTTTGTCGTTGGAATCACACAATTTTGCTCAATATTATTTCTGCAGTTATCCGTTTGGAGGCACATACACATTTCTTTCTCTGCTCAGTAGTAGTTGTTTAATGCAGAAGAAAATATTTATCCTCTCCATTACTGTTGGACATTCAGATTATTTCCAGTTTCAAGCCCATACGTGAGGTGCTTCTGTGGACATCTTGAGCACGCAGCTGAAGAGGCTGTTGCAAAGATGTCTCTGAGATGTGAAGTGTGGAAGGCACAGTTGTAGAGATGCAAAAATTAATCATTCGTGTATAGGGCCAACGTAGCTACAGGTGTTATTCTTTACCACCGTTCTAGCCCATTGGACAAGGCTCCGTAACCTAGCTGGTGTGTAAAGGTCTGGCTTGGTGGTGTCGATGTGCAATCTTCACTTCTCTAACCATGCCATGCTTGTTTTCACATTGCTTTCTGTTTTGAAATAGATGTGTACTTTGCCATTGCTTTCAATAGTTACTGTTTGTATTTCTGATAGATTGATCCCAGTCCATCATTTGAAGTGAACATTAATTCTTCGCTGGCCATAGTGTCACAAACGTATTTCCTCGCTTTGTGGATGACTTTTGTTTCCTAATTTTGTTTACATTGGCTTTTGATGGGATACAGATTCTTAATTGTAATTCACTAAATATATTAGTCTGCTATTTTCAGCTTGTGCTCTATAATTTACATTTTTATTTATTTTTTAATGTAGGAAATAGTATTTCTACTATTCCACTCCAAAAAACAGTGGTTTTAAAACGATAACAGTACAAGTCCTGATAACTTAACAGTTTGGGTTGGACATAATTAACTCTGTCAAGGTGATAAGAATATTTTCCTAGATTATCCCCTGATCTCAAGCAAATGTTTTGTTGTGTTATTATTTTCCACACTATATGCCATAGTGTGGTTTTGTAGATATTGGGATTTTCCTCTCCACTTCCTGTCTCCCTCCTCACTCCCCCCTGCCCACCACCATTGCCCCCCACATTATTACAATAATACAGGCAGTCAGCAACAGTCATAAGTCCAACATTTTGCTATTTAAGTACATCATGGCATTGTAGTATCAACAGTGATGGAAAATCTAGTATCATGTTGTCGAGGTATATTTTAACAGCTTCATCAGGATCCCTCTTTATCTGGGAGGAGACATGCCTACTGCAAAGTAACTTAACTTTCCAATTTGCTAGTCTCATTCTACAGCTCATTGATGAGAGAATATATGTATATACATTTTCCCCTATATCTATTGTTATGTATAGTGCATAAATGCTACCTTGTATTTCAACATTTTACTTCGAATTAGGATACTTATTATTAGTATTGTTGTTTTCATTCTCTGGATAGCCCATACAGCAAACAGAAAGTTGTTGTCTAAGTGCTATCGCTGTGGCATACTAAGTTAAGCCACCAACTGCAGTGCAAGTCTCCCACATGGGCAAAGGTTCAAGGCCCAGCTGCTCCACTTCCAAACCAGTTCCCTGATAATGGTCCTGGGAAAGCAGCGGAGGACAGCCCAAGTGTTTGGGCTTTGACACCATGCAGGAGACTTGGAAGTACTGAATTCCTGGCTTTGGCCTTATCCCGTGCTGGTGGCTGCAGTCATCTGGGGAGTGAAGTAGTTCATGGAACATCTCACCCTCTCCCTGTCTCTCCTCTCTGTATAACTCTGCCTTTCGTATAAAACAGCAAAAAGAACGTTTTCCTTATGATCTGCTTTTAAGTGAAAAAACTGAATTTTATAAATGCTTTGTTTCAACATATGAAGAAGATGACTGTTGTTAGAAGCTGTAAATACTATAGATTATATTAATGAGTTTAATCATGTAAAACTTCACTCAGATTTCTTGGAAAACTTTAATGTGGTCAAGTTACACTATCTATTCCTTACTTGTTAGCTTACAATTTTCTAATATCGTGTATGGGAACTTTCCTCTGAGTTCATGGGTGAAGTTCACCGGTTTTTGCTTTTTGAGGTTGTTTTTGTTTTTGGCTGTCTCTTTGTATCATCAGCTGGGTTAGTTTTAGTATTAAGGCTATAATATCCTTAGGGACTGAGTGAATGTTTTCTACTTTCTACTCTGAAAGAGAGAATGAAAAGTTAAATTATTTGTTTGTTTCATAATTGCATTAAGATGCTATGATGAAGCCATCAGAGTTTATTGCTTTCCTTGTGGAAAGATTTTTAATTATGATTCCATTGATTGAATTTTCCTCCTTTGTTCTTGAGTCAGCTTTGGTAGAGATATTTTTAGAAATATCTCAATTCCACATAAGATTTCATTAGCATAAGATTCATAGTTCATTTTTATTTCCTTTGCTTTCTTCGGTGTCGAATTATCCAATTTCCTAATCCTAATATTGTGTGTTTGTACCTTTTCTCTCTTTTTTAATTGATCTACTAAGAAATTTAGTCATTTCTGAGAGTAATTTTTTATTGATTTTGTTTAACTACAATACTAATTGTTTTTGTTTCATTACTTGCTGATGCTATTTTTTGTTTGTTTGTCTATATAATTTGAGGGGTTTTTTTTCAGTTCTTGTTTATTTAGTTTGATTTTTATTTTAGTTTTGTTAAATCCTGAAGTTGAATAGTTAGATATAAATTATCAACCTTTCTTCTTTCTGTAATGAAGTCTTTATAACCGTTGATTCTTTGTCCTCTAATATTTTGGTTACTTTGGGCTATATATGTATATTTTTTCCCATTGTATTCTTAAGTCCTTGAGCTATTTAAAAGTATTTAAGATTCTCAAACACTTGGGATTTTTCTGGTTTTCTTTTTATTTGGAACTTGATTGCATTGTAGTTAATAAATGTAGTTATGTAATACTCCTTTGAAAAATTTTTTTTTGCTTGTTGTTGGTTTAAACCTTTACTTCGGGCTGACTTTTGGTAGTCCTAATAAATCACTTATCTTAAAAATGAGTACACCAGACCTATTAACAAACAGGCAAGAAAATCGAAAGGAGACAAGAAAAATTAGGTGAAAACCTTCAACATTCTGAGAATATTCCTTTATGAAAAGCTGAGCCCACTGAGCTAAAGCTCATTACGTGATCAAGCAAAGACCAGAAGCAGGAAGAGTGCAGGCTTTAATATGGAGCTAGCAACGATTATCTTATGACTATTAGGAATGCAGAGGGTTTTTTGTGATTTTCACTGAAATGGTGTTATAGTACATTAAAAAAATACGTTAAGAGTCAAATTTAGATCAAAGGGGCAAGATTGTGACACAGAGGTTAAGCCACCTCCTATAACACCAACCATTTGGGCAACAGTTCAAGACCCCAGCTGCTCCATTTCCAGCCCAGCTCCTTGCTAATGTGCTTGGGGGAGGTGGAAGGTGCCCCGACTGAACTAGAAGATCTGTCCTCTCTCTTTGCCAGGCTCCTGACTGAACTAGCAGACAGAAAATCTTTCAAAATGTGTGTGTGTGTGTGTGTGTGTGTGTGTGTGTGTGTGTGTGTGTCTGACTTCCCTCTGTATCAGTTACCCTGCCTTTCAAATAAGTAACAACTAATTCTTTTTAAAAAATTCAGTCTTAAATTTACTGTAGACTCTCCTACAGTAAAAAAGAAAAATTGAAATTTACCTTTCAAGACAACTCATAAAAGCAAAATATTATTTTAATTACACATATTTCCTATCTGATAACCCATCCCTAATAGATAAGAGTTAATTTCACAATAAGTCTGTCATTCAATAACGTTTTCTCAGTAGCTAATAACCCAAACCAAAATTTCTGAACACCTTGTCCTTTACATTGCTATCCAGTAGCAATTGCAAAGAAATAGATGTGGAAAATGAGGCTCTAGAGATTACCCATGTCATTCCCACAGGGATTTATAACTGCCCAAGCCTCACAAAGCATTTTGTGCTTCAATGTCATGTACAATTAAGTGTTTAAATATCAAACTTCCTGTTCTTAAAACTATGGCACTAAACATGATTTAAATATTCATGATTTTTTCACTCTTTTGAATAACTTTAAAAATCGTTCTTCTAAGCAATAATTCTAAAATATTTTACAGCTCTTATCGGTTTTCATCTTGTCATCATCAAAATCAATACTCACCACCATCTTCATCCTGGAAGCCAAGGTTTCTGCTTGCGTCTTTGGACTTTTCTTTCCCTGAGACTAGCTTTAGTCCTATGAGATCATAAATTTTTATTAGATACCTGACACGGATTTTTCATTTTCTAATTGTGAAATGCTGTATTTCAAAATCATTCATTGTAGGACTTACCAAATTGTTTTTATCTTTGACAAGTATTCACTTAATATATTGCCAAAAAACAATTTGTTTTGTTTTGTCCTCTGAACTTGTTATGTCACTTTATTTAGCACCACATCTGTAAAAAGCTGAATTATTTTTATCTGATTCAAATATACAGTCAGAATTGAAGAGCAGATCTCTTTAATGTGACAAACCCCTTGACTATTTCCAGTACTTTCTCCACGTTTTAGCATGTTGACTAGTTTGTACACAAGCATGTTTCTATTCAAATTTAAGCTGTGTTTTTGAGCTTCCTGACTCTATAAACATGTGACTTCATAAACTTAAGTTGGATATTCCTCAACTATCCCCTCCCCCACTCTCTTCTGAAATTCCAGTTCTATGTGTCTAGAGCCCTGAAATATTGTCACTCAGGTTATTAGAACATTTTTAAATTATTTTTGTCTGGTTTCTTCAGAGCAGGCATTCTCTGTGATATAACCTCAGGTTGGTGCACTCTCTCGGAATCCACATTTTCAGGCTAACTTCATCCAGTGAAAGTTTTGTTACAAATGCTATGTTTTCCAGTTCTAGAATTTCCTTTCATGGTGATTCCAATTCCTCTGCTTATTTGCAATCTTTTATTTCATTTTTAGCAGGTTTATGTTTACCTTTATATCCCTTTACATCACTGAGGAAAGCCATCAGAGCTGCTGTCATTCTTGTCCACTGATTTCATCATCTGGAACAGATGAAAACGGTTCAAACAGCATGTCCATGTCACATATAGTTTTTGATTATATTCAAAGACATTATGAATGCAATTTAGTAAAGACTCTAGATTCTCTCATATTCCTCAAGGAATGATGATTTCCCTTTTAAGTTAATAATTAACTTTGTTGAACTCAAAGAAAAACCTTTGCCTTTTCAACTGCAGTTCAAATTTCATTTCATTCTTTTATCCTTAGCACAATTGCTTGCCGTCTTCTCTGTACACACATTGTTCGGGAGGTTTTTATCCCTTACATTAATTCTATTCTTTTAAAGATTCTCTCCTCTCTTTCCCAAAGCTACAATTGTTATTTGCTGCTTTAATTCACCAAATTCTCGACTGGACTCTCAGCTACCTCACACTGACCCACTATGATCTAACTTCAGACTAGAGTTGTAAAAACAAGGAAATTGATACTGTGATGTTATTTCCTTTCAAATATTTCTTCTTTCTCAAAATCTTTCTGATTTTCTTCACTGAAAGTAGTTTCAAAGTGAGAAAAAGTGAATTAAGAAGGCTGATTCAAGATTCCATCAAGGATATTTGACTCCAAAGACTAAATAAGAAGTAGATACAATATCTTCTCTTGAACTGGAAACAAGAATTAAATTTAATCTAATAGTACCTGTGAGCACTGGAAGTAAAAATTCAGTATTTTGCTGTAGAGAGTAAGTTTTCCTGTATTTTATTAGCCTGCTTTATTTTCCCCCAACTGATCCTCCATCCATTTAAGCTTAGAAACTTGAGCTAGTAAAGATGGGGGCCAAGGCAGCAAATATTGATTAAAGATCGCAATCCAGGTTCAATTCAAAACTTAAGTAGGATGCAAGCTTCTTTGAGGGGATGACATTTCACTCAAGAACTGAGTGATGGGTATGGTTCTATTAGCATGCTATGAAACACTATACATATTTCATTAATATTTGCCTCAATTAAAAAAAACACATCACACAGGGTCACAGAAAATACATAATAAATACTAGAATGCAATGCTCACATTAATATGATATTAATTTTAAGAGATCAAATTCAAGATAGTTCACAGATATGTCATTGTTTGGGAAAAAAGGATATGGTAAATTAATTTTCAGTGTCTGAACGCTCTCCATACTGACTTCCTTAGGGCTGCACTAGCCTACAGTCACAGTAACAGAGGAGTAGGATTCCTTTTTCACACATCCATGCCGATCTTCTAGATTTATCAATGTAGGCATTCTCTCTGGACTTAGGTGGAACTTCAATGTGATTTTTATTTATATTTGCCTAATAGTTAGGGAATATGAGCATTTTTCATATGTCTAATAGTAATTTGATTTTGTTTTTTTTTAATGCATGTTCATTTCCTTCACCCATTTCTTCACAGGGTTGTTGGTTTTGCTGTTGTTGAGTTTCTGAAGCTCTTTGTAAATTAATCCCATATCAGTTGCACAGTGTGTGAAGATATTCTCCCATCCTATTGGCTGCTTCTTCACTTTGCTGATAGTTTCCACTGCTGTACAGAAGCTTCTTAAGTTTGATGTAATCCAGTTTGTTCATTTAGACAATCTCTACCTATACTTTTCTAAGAAGTCTTTACCAATGCCTGTATCTTGTGTAGTGTGTCCTATGTTTTCCTCTAACAGGTTGATGGTGCAGATTTAGGTTCTTGATCCGTTTAGAGTTGATTTTTGTGTAAGCAGACAGGTGCAGGTCTTGCTTCAACAGTGGTTGTTGAAGAAATCAAACTTTTTTCCTGGATTATTTTCAGTTTTCTTGTGGAAGATTAGTTGGCTGTATTTGTGTGAGCTCCCTTCTGAGGTTTCTATTCTATTCTATTCTATTCTATTCTATTCTATTCTATTCTATTCTATTCTATTCTATTGATCTTCTCTGTTTTTGTACCTGTACCAGTTTTGATTATTATTGCCCTGTAATACTACTGTAATTCCCTGTCTTGAGATCTGGAATTGTGATTCCTTCAGCTTGATTTTTATTCTTCAGGATAGCTTTGGGTACTCATGATCTGCTGTGTTTCCAGATGAATCATTTTTATTATCTTCCTATTTCTGAGAAGAATGTTGGGATTTTGATTGGGATTGCATTGAATCTGTATGTTCCCACTAATATCTAGAAATAGACACAGATGTCCTCTTTGACCACTTCTACTAAACATAGTGTTTGAAGTCCATGTAAGAGATGTTAGGCAAGAAAAAGAAACCAAGGGAATTCAAATTTGAAAGGAAGAAGCAAAGTTTTCCCTGTTCACAGATGACATGATTCTTTTTTGTTTTAAGGCATAAAGGTGGTTTGCTCAGTTTAGCCTAGGTCTCCCAGCCACCTGCCCCCACCCAGCAGGACTGGTGGGGGAACAGCAGGGTGGAACAAGACCAGGAAGGCAAAAAAGGGGGCGAGTTTGAACAACACAAGGTTCTTATACATTTCTGGACTATTCCATATAGTTATATAGTCATGATTCAGCAGGCTTCTATTGGTGGGTTTGAAGCAAGCAACTTCCAAAAGGTGCAAACTGATGAGTTATAGGATAATGGATCTTATCAAACACCAGGTACTACCTTCCTGAGGAGTGGTCTGCCTACATGACCTGCCAGGTGTCCTGCCGGGTGTCACGTAGACTGTCAGGCCTGGAGTTCACACAGCCCCCAGCCAAGCAATTAAGGCAGAATTACAAAAGCAGAAATCACCTAGATTCTTCATTACCCCTCTTTCTAGTAACTAATCAAATCTTTGATTCAGTAACATACCTAGTAGTACAATTAACAATGTGCAAGCACTGTTGAAAATACTAACATTCAAGAATCTCTTAGTGCTAAGATCTTACATGTATACAAGACAGTTTTACTAGGAACCGGAGACCCCTAACTGCCTATCATCCCATCTGGCTCCTACATTTCCAAGCAGAGGACTGGACCCCAACTGTTTTTAGGGAAAAGGAATGTCGTGGTCCACTCTTAGCTACTTCCTGCTGAGAGGGGGCGCCATTGAGTAACAGCAGCAGTAGGGGTTCCATCTAGCAGTTCCTGACAGAAGGTAGATGTCATCAGGTGTTCCATGCACATACAGCCTGGCACTTGAAAGGGTTCTCTTTGTTGAAGTCAATCGTTGTAAGCCCTGAGTTTCAGGATGACACATATAGACTAGAACATAGAGCATAGCACTGAAAACATTCTGTTGCATGACCTACTAGTCACATAATAGAAGAAAAAAGTTTTAAACTGGTTTTCATTTACAATAACCCAGCAGTTTGTCCTATTCTAACAAGATTTTACAGAACTTCATATACTTTAAGGCAGAGGCAAGCAGTCTACTAGTTTATTTATTTGCAGCTGAAGAACACAGGAATCTTAATTAGTTGAGCCAAGAGATCCCAAACAATTTGTCAAGTGAAGAAGGCATGAGCTCTGCCACAGAGCATTCAGGGTGTCGTACCCCAGTAAGGCCTAGTAAAAATTAAAGAGGGAGATGGCAAACATCCCTGTAGGGTCTAGTTGTTACACTGGTTGAGTAAGCCCTAGGTCTGAAAGGTACAAGAGTGTGTAAAATCCTACAAGTGATTTCACAGTGCTATGTGAACTGTAAATGTCTCTACTTGTTTAATGTTTGATAATTACTCTAAACTCTATTCCAAATTTTAATAATAAACTATAGCTATGGTTTACTCAAGTTACTTAGAGCAAAATGTAATTCTGAACAACTAGTAACTTTAACACGATTAAGAGAATTTTCAAGAAGTGGTTACAAGAAGATGTTGCTGTTTTTATGTGTGTTACCTGATATACATATACATGTTTATGTTGCAAGCTATGTAGTCTATTTAACTGGCTTATAGATGAAAATGTTCATAGATGAGAATTGCTAAGCTAAATCCTTTTGAAAATAATTTATGGAAGCAAAATTAAGCTCTTGGAGAGTCATGTCTGTTTCTGTTTTCTCAGGACCTACAAAGTCTGTTCAGCTCAATAGTTCCGCATGCATTCAAATGGACTTACTTGCTAAGGGTACAGTTTCAAGACTGGCCATGGGAGCCCAAATCCACATAAACTAGGTGGAAAATATATAGGTATATGTACGTAAGTGTTTAGTGATAACCCAGATCTCAGAGAATGTTAAAATGCTCCAACATGGGAAGCAGCTCTTACAGCAGACTCATAAACTAGCAATCTTGAGTAGCACTCAGTGGCCTCAGAATCAGCCCAAGAGGCAGTCTGGTCTGACAGGAGAGCCAGCAAGAGAGCAAGCATATCAGGTGGAATGTCACAACACTGCAGCAAAGAGTGTCCCTCCATGAAGGACCTCAGTGGTCCATGCCCCAGTGCAAAGAAGTAGCCATCAAAGATGGTTGTGTTCTTCTCTCAAGAGAGGAGGGAACTTTTGCTTTGTGTGTGTGGCCTTGTGTAATGACTCATGGGGTGGTTGTGGGTTCAAGAGGCTTCCAGGGCCCGGCGCGGTGGCGCAAGTGGTTAAAGGTCCTCGCCTTGACCACGCCCGGGATCCCATATGGGCGCCGGTTCTAATCCCGGCGGCCCCGCTTCCCTTCCAGCTCCCTGCCTGTGGCCTGGGAAAGCAGTCGAGGACGGCCCAAAGCTTTGGGAACCTGCACCCGCGTGGGAGACCCGGAAGAGGCTCCTGGCTTCGGATTGGCATAGTATCAGCCCGTTGCGCTCACTTGGGGAGTGAATCATCGGACGGAAGATCTTCCTCTCTGTCTCTCCTCTCTGTATATCCACCTTTCCAATGAAAAATAATAAAAATAAATCTTTAAAAAAAAAAAAGAGGCTTCCACAGCCTAAGCATCGTGTGTCAAGAGCATCAGGTAATCACTGTCATCACACATAGAAGTGCTAATTTGTTAAATTCACTAGAGTCACTGTGTACTGACTTCCCATGCAGGACCTGTATCTTCAGAGTTATACTAGAATTATATATTATTAGTATTCATATATTTTTCCAAGTAGTGTCTTGTGGATCTAGAGATCAGTAGGAGGCACTTAGAATACAGTGGCTACTGCTCAACCAGATGACACGATTCTACTTATAAGAGAACCAAATAATTCAAAAAACGGACTATTGGAATTGATAAGAGAATTTGGCAAGGTTCCAAAGTACAAAACCAACGAACATAAGTCGATGGCCTTAGTGTGGAGAAACAACTCCACAGCTGCGAAAGAACTTGAAAACAATGGAGAAAAACCATAAATAGTTTGGAATAAACCTAACCACAGACTGGAAGACCTCTATGATGAAAAGTACAAAAAGAAAAACCAAAATGTAAGAAGACATTAAAAGATGGGGAAATGTACCATGATCCTGGGTTGGTAGAATCAACATCATCAGAATGTCCATAGACACAATTCTTAAAATGTGACATTACCTTCCATCCTTCTTTCTTCCTTCTTATCTTTCCTCTTTCTCTTTTTAGTTATTGAGATAATAGATTTTCAATCCATACGATAGTTAAAGTCATAATACTGCACTAAATTAAAGTTCAAAATAAAACCCCTGTTCATCAGGAATGCAGGCAAAAACTTACACTTATTTTTTTTTTCCTCTTTTGCCTCCAATCAGCTTTTAATCACCTAACTAACTGTGTCTGAAATTTTGTTTCAGGTTGTGGCCCAAGCAGTGTTATTCATGTGCATGAACACAGCTGGAATCTTCATCAGTTACCTGTCCGACCGGGCCCAGCGCCAAGCTTTCCTGGAGACACGGAGGTGTGTGGAGGCCAGACTGCGTCTAGAGACAGAGAATCAAAGACAGGTACCAGTTGCAAAGGCTGTGCCTCCCAGTTATCTCCTAGCCCTTGTCTGAATTACAAGAAGCTTTCTATTCTCCTCCATTCTAGCCTTTCCGTTATTCTCTCAAAATAAGTGACTGTACCTTTGGATTACAGAATCTAAAATAATAATGTTAGAGTTACAGGTAACAGTGGACTGGTCTTGCTCTCCACATTCAATCACTGGTTCCCCATAGAAGTAGAATACTCCTTGTAACAACATGGCTTTCTGATACTTTTGATGACCATTTATGTTGCTAAACAGGACCACTCTTTCCGAAAATGAACACTCCCTTTTTTGGACCCTTCTCTTCTTCTCTGAAGCTGTAAATTATTATTTTATATAACTTTTTATAGTATAGCAATTTAAATTATACAAATCTCTTAGTTCCCTTAATATAGCATCCTGACTTTCAAAATACATATAATGTAGAGTAAGTTCCATAGGCATGATACCCTTCTCGTGATGAGGGAAGTAGCGGGGAATAATTTGGGTTCTGAATAGGTAATGAGTTGCAGTTTGGAAAGGTTGAAATCAAGTATTTCTTGAATGTTCTGATTGGGTGGGTGTTTGGGGAACTAGGAAAATAGTTTTTGCATCAGATGCTATATTTCACTAAATAAAATTAGCTTTCTGGAGCAAGCATTTGGTGTGCCATCTTGAGAAACACGAATCTCATATTGGAGTGTTTGAGTTTGAGTTCTGGCTCTGACTCTGACTCCAACTTTCTATTGATGTATTGTGCATTTCTGTTTCTATTGTATATCCTGCAAAGCAGCAAGTGATGGCTCACTTACTTGGGTCACTGGGATCCGCGTGGGAGACTTAGAATGAGTTGCGGGATCCTGGCTTCTATCTGACTCAGGCCAGCTGCTGTGAGCATTGGGGAAGTGAGTAGTACATGGAAGATTGTTGTCAGTCTCTGCCTGACTCTGATTCTCTTTCAAGTAAATACAAATAAATAAACATTTTTAAAACTAATGAAATGAAATCACTTTTCAGAGACCAAAGATTTGCATCACTGAAGTGAGTCATGTATGCAAAATGTGTGCCTAGCACTGCTTCTGAGAATAATGTCCAAAGAGGAATGTCCCGGATGTGTTGTAACAATGGTTTTAAAATTGATGTGGGAAATCCTAAATTAAATGCTCCACACATATACCAGGTTGTGCCATAATAGCTTGCTTCTTGAAGTTTGCCTTGTTGTGCATATCACACCTGTTATTTAAGTTTTAGACAATAATGATTTGAGAAATGATAAGGAAAATAGCTGTACAGAAAAACCTGTTACTGTGCTTCATCATGTATGATTTGATGGAATTATATGGAAGTGTAGATCTTTGAATGAGTGGAGCCATCTCTGCCTGACAATGGATGACACAGAGGTCTGAAGAAATCTGCCAAGCAGTCATGGTTGCACCCGATGGTATTGTCATAGTCACAGAGGAAACTGGAGAGTTTGTGAAACCAGCCTTGAATGTGCAAGGCTAAGAACTGGGAGTTTTTAAGTTAGTGTTTAAAAAAATTGTGGAGCCTCGATAATAATCTTACTGTAGTTTCCCTGAATGGCTTTTAGAATAATTTAGAGACAACTGTAAGAAAGAAAGGATCTTATACAATAAACATGAGCACGCTCCCCGACTTTGTGTTATGTTGCTGTACAAAATAGAGTTGCCAGACTGGCGCGTCACTCTTTCCATGGGCATTGTGCCAATTCAGAGAATGCTGCCCTATCAATAATTGATTCAGCTGATTCCATGCTGTGTCACAAGAGCCACCATGTGGGCGAGTAATTGAAAATACCTGCTATCGAGTGCTAATAAAATATTGGAAGCACTGGAAGCTATTGCTTTATCATACCTGTAAGAATTTATTTTCCCACCATTCAAATTGGATGTCTTGCAACCCGTGTGATATAATAACCCAATAGGGGATGGGATGCCATGCCTTCTTCCCTAACCTTTTTTTAAAGTTGGTAGAAGGAAGGATAAATAAAAACATACAATAATAGAATATGAGAAAGTTATGGTATAGAATGCAGGCCACTAGATTTTGCAGCTGCCTTGCTTCCTAATGGGCCATCTAAGCCAATTCACTCTCAGCTTTGGTTCCTCATCTGTACATGGCAAATTATCTTCCTCTTCAGCTCTGTATTTGTTTCAGATGAGATAATGTGTATAAATCCATGTCAAAGTGTCCAAGGATGAACAGACCATCTTTTGGTAGATTAAGCAACATATGCTTAATTCAGCATTCACAATGATGACAAAGTGTGTCTTATAAACTCCCTTCCTCCCAGGACAGTATGTAACATACCCAGCTCTGTGTCACTCAGTGCTGAAGTTACTTTCCATGGAAATTTGATCTCTGCTTCAGGTTTCCATAATGGCTGAGAACTTCCTCAGTGACAGGTGTGCAGTTTAGGCGAGTAGATAGTATGTAGGCTTTCTAATGAGACTACCTTGAATTTGAAACCTTAGTTACTATTTTTAGTGAGCTGGAGCAAGATCCAGAACTTGATTTCTCCCTCTAAAGAATGTAGATAATAATACTCTGTCTGAAAAGCTGTCTTCGTGGTGAGAAATATTGTGCACAACTCAGTGAAGAGTTCCTATTAGCTTTATTAAGCATAATTATTTCTATGAGTCAGCCAACATAGTTCTGTCTCAGGAGGACTCTTTTGAGAATACATTAAGTATCGAAATAATTTAGGGTTATTTGTATGGAGGCAAATCAGAAAATTAGTTCTCAAGTATACTCGTATACTCGGCAACCAGAGTTCATTGTAAGCTTCCATATAAAATTTTAAATTATCATGTGCCACTGACAATTCATTCCCATTCACCTTTAAGCAGAGGTAATTTTAATACCATACTTGTAGAAAACCCTGCACTTTAGGAAGGAGACATTGTAAAGGCAAAAGAGACAGTATATACTTTATTATATACTAAATAGTATATATACCATATACTATATATTATATTTATATACTTGAGTAATTATCCCAAAGCAGACAGATTACATTATCTCAAATGCAAAATCAAGCAGGTCAGATTACACATATTGGTTAAAATTTACAGAATTTTTCACATTCTAACTTTATTTCTTGGTAGAATTCAAAATATATATGTCAATGACTTATTTGTTCAATCATGAATTAACTCACTTATTGAGAGTCTGTCTGAGAGGGAAGCCCGATGGACTTCGGGAAGATTGACTAGTTAAGGATTCATGGCCTGACAAAGTGCCAGATGTGGAAGGAGAGATACACAACCACCTACACCTAGAGCAGGCGTGGATGGCTCAAGTTTAAATGGATTTACATTTGTGGAAGTCTACCTAGAGGAAATATTGTCTGAGCTTCCACTTGCAAAGTGTTCAGCTCAGTGAAGAAATGATGAAAAATGCTTGCCCCCTTCCCCCAGCCAGTGGTCAAAAAACATGAAAACACTTTGAAGAAAGTGAGAAAATAGTTTGCTGGGGGACATTGTGAACATACCTACAATCATTCACCCATTTAATCACCCCTCCAATCCGCTTATTCATGCTGTGGATACAATGAAACACAGACTTGATATTTACTCAATATTGGGCTTAGAGGATAAGTGCAATTTTCTTTATTGGAAGATACGAAAGACAGAAATTAGCAATAATGCTACTCGCAAGAATTATGAAAATGTTGGGCAATAGGGATCCGCAGCAATACTAAACTGTTGAACTAGCAAAACCACTTGAGCAAGACCCTTGGAGTATGCCACCGCATCAGGAACCCAAGCATGGTTGCGAGACTGGGTGTGACTTCTCCCCTTATCTCTCCCTTTGCCCCAGATACAGTAAGGAAAAAAGAGAATATGAAAACAATGGTCTCACCCACTTTCCTCTAGCCCTTGACTCTTTGCACCCTAATTAAATATGTAAAAATTTTCAAAAATAAATAAGTAAATAAACAAAACGTATTTACCACCTAAAAATGTGTAATTCAATGAGGCACTTCAAATTTTCATCAATGAAAAAGTCTATTTACTGGACATCAACTGTGCGTCAGGTATTCTTCAAGATGCTGTACACACCAAAAAATAAAGTCTACTTCAGGTCTCTGTTACTGCCTGGTACATTGAATCTCCATTATTGCAGCAGTTGGATCAACTAGGAACCCCTGAAAAATGGCCCTATAATTCATTCCTCTCTATATTCTGAAAACTACTACAGAAAATATACCTATGAGGTAAATGGGATTATTAAGCTATAATGGTGGGTGCTAATTATTGCTACAAGTAAAAATGGTCCGATATTAGTCAGATTTAAAACGCCTTTGAATTATGCTTCCTTTTATTTGTAGCTCCCATCATATAATGAAGCATTTGATTTGTCTGGGAAACAGGTTTTCCTCCTTGGATATCATGAATTCCATGTGTGGTGCTTGAAGTTAAAGAACCAAGAACCATTAAAACCCTTTATTCAATGTTTCTTCAAAACTAGGCTTTTAATTAAGCTCTCTGAAGATGACTCTTAGCTTTACATCTAACCAGTTGAATGCCAGGTAGGAACTACTGAATGGATCCAAAGCTGACATGTCTAGTTTAAATGATTTTCCACAAGAGATAGAGATCCTATTAGTCCTTTCCTTGCAGAAGACCAGAACTTGATCTGTTTTAAAAAATCACAAATGCTAGCCAGCCAGCACAGAGCATACTAATCAGCTGCCACATGTTCTTCCGGCCCTCGGCTTCTCTTTTTCGTGCCTGTTCTTTATCCCAAGACCTTAGCCTGGCTCAGAAGCAGAATAGTGTACGTGTTGAGAAAACACCCATCAGCTTCTGTAGGACCTGGGTCCCAATCCTCTTCCTTCTCTTCTGAATACTTTGATGTTATGGATATGCAATGACCACACTGATTAAACATTCATCCAAACTTTTGATAATGGTTAATAGATGGTTCTCAGCCAAAAGCATAGTCTTACGGTAGTGGTGACATTATTTTCACTCATCTCAGCAGGAAACTCTTCTAGCTGCCATATTCCATCCCAGGAAAAATCCAGTCTTGCATTGTGCAACAGGCCTTCTAGAACCTGGCATATTCTCTTTCCCCCAAAGTTCTTCCTGGTCCCCTTCCATCTCATATTGTATGAAATGGCCACTGGCTCTTATGTTACTGATTTCCAACCCGGTATCATCGGACTTTTTCAGCAAGGAAATTTCACCTTCATCTTGCTCTGTCTCTGCTCTTCTGATGCAGTGTGCCTCCCTTCATTTGATCCCAGGCAGTATGGAAATGGTCCTCTTACTCTCCAGGATACAATGGACCATAATGTCACTAAATAATGGGCCACGCCTAATGACCGTTACTAATCAGCATTTCTGTCTCCCTAAAACACTGAAGACTAAAGCAACTACTGAGATGATTGAATAAAGAAAATGTGATGTGTACATATGTATGTGTGCATGTATATGTGTGTGCGTGATGGAATACTATTCAGCCATTAAAAAGAATAAAATCTGATATTTGCAATAAATTGGATAACTCTGGAAAACAACACATTAATTGAAATAAAACAGATGCAAAAAAGATAAATACCATATATTCTCCCTTCTTTGTAGAAGCTAGAAAATTCTCAATCAGATCATGGAATAAGAATTACTAGAGCTTGGAGGCATGGGAATAGACTAGAAAACGTTTGAATAACGGATATCAAATCAGAATTTAAAAGGAATAAGTTTCCAGTTTTGCATAGAATAGTGGGTGTGAAATAGCTCACAGTAACCTACAATATTTTATAAACAAATGGGAAAGAAAAGTGGAAGGCTTCAATAATAAAATAATTTCAAAAAAGGTGAATTTTTGATCACCCTGATTTTATTGGCACATACTAAATTCATATATTGAAATGTTTTACTTGTAACTCATAAACATGTAAAATTGTTAGTAAAAACACTTTTTGAGATTTTATTTATTTTTACTTGAAATTCAGAGTTACAGAAACAGAGAGGCAGAGGCAGAGAGAGGTTTTCCATCACTTGTTCACTGCCCACATGGCCGCAACGGCCAAGTTAGGCTAGTCTGAAGCTGGAAGCCAGGAGCTTCTCTCAGGTCCCCCCACACGGTTGCAGAGGCCCACGGACTTCACCATCCTTTGCTTTCTCTCAAGTCATTGTGTGGAGTGGAATCAGAAGTGGGTTAGCCGGGACTAGAACTAGAGCCCAAATGGGATACCAGCGCCACAGTCGGAAGATCAGTATGATACGTCAATACACCAACTGGTAAAAACACTTTACTCATCTGATTCTCTGATTTCTCTAGCAGACCGGCTAGAGTACAAGACCTTCTGATTCAAGCTTATTTAACTTAATTATGCTGTACTCGATCTTTGATTCCTGTCTCTTTTGTACCTACATGAATATTGTGAAAACTCGGCTGTGTAAGAGGGCTGTGCTTCTTAGGACTTTCATTAAAACTTGGTAGGGGAGCAGTCTTATTCCATTCAGAAGACACTGGGCCAGGCTGCGTACGTGTCCTCAGCAAAACGGCGTGGGAATTTTCCATCTGGAAGCTACATCTTGGAACATCTCTCTTCAGAGAGTTAGATTTTAATTGTTATAGTTTCTGTAATCCCACTTCTCTCCCCCAAATGGTCCACATGGCCCATATTTATTTTAAATATTAAAGTGAATTAATTGTTTTTCTTTCAGCTTTGAGAATTTTATAAACCCCCTTATGGTAATCGTGACATTTAGAGGTTTGTAAGAGGCTCTGGGGGCAGTGAAACAAAGTTCTTGGCTGCACCATATGTTGTAGCAGCAGGAAGATTATTTTTAAATGCAGCAGATGTTTTGGCTGTGTTAAAGCAATTCCACTTAAATATCTCTGTTAGACAATACTGCTGTACGTTACTGTTCCAAACAATGCACTGAGGAAGTCTGCCTTGCAGCTACATTCTAAGATAGTTGCTTTTGATTATGCTGGTGTCTTATACATCTATAGGATATTTCATTTTTAAAGCTATGGATTCTGTGGACCAGTAAGGAAGAATTTTGTCATTGATCCATTCAAGGAAAAATCACAGTTGGCCATATGGTGGCAGAACGACAGAATATACATTCTTTTCGACTCTTAAAAAAAAAGACATTTTTATTAAATAACCAAACCACTTGCTTATCATCAGGTGGTTTTTCTTCTGGTGTCCGTTTCTTATAGTCAGTGTTACCCACATATCATCCATCATATTAAGCTTTGTTATTACTATGTTTCAAATTTGTTCTGGGATATTCAAGTTCTTAGCACTCTCCACTTACCTTGACAGCATATGTTTTTCTGTCTACTTAATGTAATTTTCTTTTAATGCCTCTCTCATCTTGCCCACCCTTCAAGCTCAGCTAAAATATCACCTCTTCTCTAATGAGCCTGTTTAGTTCCCATGGTCTTGATTTCTATGAAAATTTCATTTCTTTATGGAATTCTTGTCTTCCTACACGGTGTTATCCCTTTGTTTAATTTTTGCTTCCACAGTAGGACTCTTTTAATACTGGATATGTTTAATTGGGTGTTTTTTGTTTTGGTTTGGTTTGTTTTTTTTGTTTGTTTTTTTTTTTTTTGCAATCCATGTGTTCTCAAAGAGGAAGGAAAACAGCGAGAATAAACATACAATGGTGACATAGTCTCCTGTGGTAATATGATGCCTGCCTGCAATGGTTGTCCTCCAAAGCCAGGTTCTCAGTCAAGACTTTCATTTAACTTTATTTATCCATCCATTAATTTTGCCTTCTGTTATTCCTTTACACAAATTATTTCTAATACAAATTTATAAATATAGATTTCAAGCATGGGGATTTTCTTGATCATTTTAATTATCCTAACTTCTCTTATTTGCCTAGGCTTCGCTTCTTTCATTGTTTTATCATTTCATCTATTTTCATAATTTCACTCTTGTGAAAATATATGGTACAATTCTAACAGTCCTTTTCTCCAGCATGCAATATTCCACAGCTGCAGGTCCAGAAGAGCCTGCTGTAATGATGGAACTGTTTATGTCTGTGACCTCCAAAGGCCACTAACTCCATTTGGCAGTTGAGCAGCAGGTGGAATGTGGACGGTGTAACTAAGGAAGTAAATATTTAATATCAATTAATTTAACATTTAATAGCCACACATAGCCAATGCCTCCATATTGGATTACCCATCTCTGTATTCTAGACTGTTCCACAATACTTAGATACAGTTGCAAATAAAAGTACTTCCTTCTCACTGAACAGAGATGATGAGGGGTATTTCATTTATAAGACGGTAATGGTATGTCGAAAAGTTATTGAATGAAAAATGATCCAGGGCCCAAGAGGAGCCCAGAATCAGTAAATAAATAGTCACCCAAACTCTAGGAAGCTTCCTGTCTATCCTTCATTCCTTCTCCATGTCTATCCTTGTCTCCACGTAAACTTGTTCTGCTGTTTAATTTATGCAGTAGTAAAGGCTGTGACTCAAACTCAAATTTTGTATATGCTTTGATCTAGACAGAGACCAGGGGCAATAGATACTCTTTCATTTTCCTAATTTTTATTTGAAATGCTGACAGAAGGAGAAATAGACAGGTCTTGCATCCACTGGTTCACTTCCCAAATGACCTCAGCAGCCAAAGTTGAGAGAGCTGATCTGAAACTTTAATCCAGGCGCTTCTTCCAAGTCTCCCACATGGGTTCCTCTGCTTCTTTTCCGGGCTGTAAGCATGGATCTGAATGGTAAGTGGAGCAGCCAGGACACAAATCAGCATATGTATACAATGTCAGCACTAGTGGGCAGAGGATTCGCCTGGAAAAGATGCTGTTTTGAAAGACACAAATTAAACACATACCCAAAGTCTTTAAAGAGTTCATGGTGTAGGCAGATTTCTAAAAGTACAGGAATTGAAGTGGATAGGCTTTGGTTTGTTGTCTTCCCCCAGACTCATCATGAAAGGTACCCATTGTGCAATAGAATCATGGGCAGGAGGGCACCTCTCTGGAATGGCAGGGTCTAATACATTCTTGCATTCTCCAGTTTTCTCCCAGGAGCCTTGTTCTTCCAATCATACATCAGTAGAATCCATTCATCCTGAGTTTTGTAGCTTTGAGTACTGCTGACTCATCCATCCCCATCTTTGGTGCATTCTGCTCCCTTAGAGGCACTAGGGGACGCTTGGCTGTTTGTTGTGCTTGTTTTTGCTTCTGTGTCCTCCACAAGTCCTTCTTCCTCCTCCTATCCTAAACACAGACATTCTCCAAAGGTCTCTGAGAGCCTCTTCTGAATCATCCTCTCTTTGGTCATTCATGACTTCAAACACTGCTTGTCTGGATTATTCTCATATCAGCATCGCCAAGACCATGTTCTCTCTTGAGATTCATGGGCCTTTCACCAATGTTCTTTATCAGCCTGTCCCATGTCACTGGTTAAGCCTGTTACGGAACCTCAACAAAAAGTACCCTGCTTTATTTGACACATATCCTTTACCTGGTTCATTCGCATTAACCACGACATCATTTCCCATGATGTATTCTCATATATGTACTAATTGATCCTATGTTTCCTTTATGAAGACTGTGTGGTTTAAGGCCTTCTACAAATTGACTTCCTCTCTGGTGTTACCTACCTGTTTCTAACCAATGTGCTCCAACAAGCTGAAGTCATGTCACCTTGATATTTTTGAGAAAGAAATTATATTTTTCCTTTCCCATTTTCCTTTTGAGTTGTAAAATAGGAAATTATTGGATCTACTGGGTTTGGTGAAAATGTGTGGGACAAGAAGCCAAAGCCATTGCTTTCTTTTACTATTCTCATCCCTCTCCACTTCATGTGAGGAAGGGATCTCTGGCCCCTTCTATGTCCAGAAGGTAGGATCCTTGTGTTACATATTCATTGCTAGGAATTTTGACGGGGTTAGAATGTGTCTCCTCTCTTTTCTGCAAAAGACATGCTGATGTCCTCTACATGGCGGGGCTGTAGATGCCATCAACTCCATAGGAACCCACCTGCCATGCATACAGCCAATGAACTGGCTAGTGCTAAATGAAGCAATAGGAAACCTGTATTAACTCTTTGCAACATAACTCTAGTTTTCTTGCCCATAAAAAGTTTCTGCTTCCATATTTGTTTCTCAAGTGCTTTGCTTCAGAAGTGGATGTTGTGGCTAACCCAAATGTTGAAATCTCAGAGCTCTATAAGGATCATTTTCTTAGTGCTTGATGTTGCCTGTTGAAGATCTCACACTAACACCCCTGGTCTGCTTCTTCCCATAGAATACAAGCCAATGTCATTTGAAGCCTGACATTACTCAGCTCCATCCTATCTTTTCAATCATGTCCCTTGCTACCTCCTCCCTTTTGTTCTTAACCTGCCACCTCAACCAAAAAGCATACCCTACACATGTATGCCTTTTTTCCTTCTTTATTTTTATTTTTAATATTGTTTACATAGTTGAGCAAGATGCACACCCATGTGGCCCTCTGATTAAGATTGGGAGGATTGAGGCATGGAAGAAGGTGGATGGTACGAATTCCCCCCCCCTTTTTTTTTTTTGTTCTGTGCCTGCAGTAGAGGAAAGGGAGGGGAGCCATTCCTTGCTGTCAAACTATATCAGCACCCAGGGATATGGGATGGTCCTTTGATGACACCGTAGAGAGCCCTGTATGAGGAAGAGTGCTTCGAGGATATTACCTAAGTGGTTTTGATAGTCCTAAGACATCATCAGCTTCATTGAATGACGGTTGCAAAAAATCTTTCCAAGGTCTATTGGCTGACCAGATCCACCTTAGTGCATCCAAAGGCTAAGGAACATATTGTAAAGTTGGGCTAGGAGAGTGATCCAACCTGTTCTGTTTTTCAGCCTCTGATGTAGCACTCAGTGCTCTCTGCTGGCCTAGATGAGCTGATATCATGTCCCCTGTGTGCATAGGGACATGTTGTGCACTGCACAAACATCAGCAACTGAGGGGCTCAGTCCAGACACAGGCACTCCAAGGTCAGACCACATGTCTTGTGATTTTCCACTGTAGCTAGGATTTGAGACCTGCCTTGTAGTTACAGAGTAGCCCAAGAAGCCTCACCTGGGGTGATCTCACACTGGGGTGATTCTTGTGTGTACCTGTCAGTACGTGTTCAGATTCACTCCATCACCTAAACCAACCAGCACACATACTGATACATTCTACATCTAGATCCATCTTCCATGAAAACTGTTGGGTGCTACTGCCCAGTCTAGCCCAGTCTGCCACAGACCCAGTTCACACACACCAAACAAGCACCACGGCCCTGTCAGGGCAACCCCCAATAACTCCTCCAGGCCTGACCCCAGCCCTAGTCTTTGCAGGTGCCAGCATGTACTACAGCCTGGCCTAGTCTTTCTCATCTCATCTGGCTTTCATTCACTCCCATGAGTGCTACAGCTGAGATAAGCCTGACTTGCCCCCAGACATCTATGTCTTTGAATTTTCCTGGTTGGTTCCTTGTGCCCTCTAGCTCCAGTTTCTATTCTTCTTTGCTCCAAGAGGTTAAAATGTATTGTTTACATTAACAGACTGATTCCCCTGCGGCTCATTAGGTCAGGCTACTGGAAAGCATTAGAAGGAGATGAGGGAATAGTAGGCCAGATAGATCCATGTGTGTATCCCCTGCCTCACCAAGCTGGTTACTGAACTTTACAGCTCTTGTCAAGCAACATTTTCCTACACTGCGGCATTGCCATATCCCAGAATTTGTGACTCTTGATAAAGTCTTGGACTGCCTTTTCCATGCATTATTGATCACCCTAACTCTTCACTAAATTCTTTAATACCTTTGATATATGACTTTGTTGTTCTCGCTTTGGCAGCACATATACTAAAATTGGAACGAGATATGGCTTTGTTTTCACAGGACCCTAAATGGCATGTTCATGTGGCTGGTACCCTATTCCCTTCTCTTCCTATATTTGCGAGGTAGTTTAATAGAACCAAACATCAGAAAAAAAAATCTCTATGCAATATGGTAGTCATTAGCCTATGTGGGTATTAAGCATTTATAATGTCATTGATCTAAAAATATGCTTTGAGTATAGATCTATTCATGCACCAGAATTTGAAGGCAGTACCAAGACAAAAAAAAAAAGAGAGAAAGATCTCGTTGACAACTTTTTTTACATACTGTTTACATGTTTCTTACACACTGAAATAACATTTGGGACTTAAGTAGTTAATTAGAATATGCTGTGAAGCTGAATTTTAACAGTTTCTATTTTGTTAACGGGAGTACAGGAAATTTTAAAATTCCATATGTGGTTCCCATTGTATTTTACTAGAGAGTACTGACTTGCATTCCGATCCCATCTCTGTTTCTGATTTGCTGAGGTGACTCTGGGCAAGTTGTCAAGCCATGTTGTGCATCACTCATTTAGAAAGGATCGTTCCTGCCCTGACCCATGGGGGAGTTTTGAGAAACAAATAACACGCTGTCTGAAAGAGTGTTGCTTCAACTGTTAAGAACTCTATAAATGTCGAGGCTATTTCTGTGTATCCTCTCACCAACACCCCAATCAGATGCTCAGATATGCCTCCTTTCAAGAGCTGCCTCGAATGTTCCCAGGCAGAAGTTATTCCTTCCTTAGCTCCTAGAAATTTTTAGTGAGCATGGGTTTTCCACAAGCTGCTTCATACCAGATTGACCGCCTTGTGCTCCCTAATTGCCGTGAAGCTTTTGAGCAGTGATAAAAGCTATCAATGTTAATAGACTTAGGTCTTCTCATGATAGTTGCCTTCACTCAAACGACAGTCTGCCTGTGGAAGGTGGGTCAGCAACTCTTGCATTTCATCTTGCTGCTCAGTTCTTCGTCATCTTCCCAGTTCATTATTTGCATTTTGCGACATGATCAAAGTTACAAAGATGTTGCAGAATAAACCTGGATTGATTACTACTTGTAACACTTTATTGGCCATCCTAGCAACAACATTTTAACTTTCTAAACATATCCTTCATTTGTCCAAACTGAAAGTCCCCATATCTCAAAATTGCTATGAAAAAAACTAAATAATGCATAGGAATCAGTGGTTTACATTGGCAGGCATAATACAGTCTCGGTGCATGAGAACTGAGAGCCACAACTGACGCTTCACCTTCACTTGGTGGTTCAGCTATTGAAACACTGGGGCCATATACTGCAATTCATAGCCAAAGATACACTGATTGTACCAACTTCACTTTTTCCTTCTTGCTATTTGTGTTCTTTTAGTGGCTTCTATGAACAAGGCTAATTTGAAAAACTCTCCCTGAACCAAAGAAAGGCTATCACCCTGTGCTCATTTGCATGCAATTAACATTTTCAGAGGCAGTCCAGGAATAGGAAATCAGTCACTATCACTGCACTCAGCACCTTTGATCCAGACTGAAGAAGCGCGGATCAGCCCAGGAGCCACGTGGGAGACTCTTATCTCATAAAGAAACTGGGGCTGGATACCTAATGCAGCATGACTGTAAAATACTGATGGGAAGACATGCTCTATCCGAAGGCACATTTCAGAAACGGTGGTGGAATGAAGCAGGGGAAAAATAAAATATGTGTTTTTCTGAATGCGAATATATATTTCTTGAAAAATAATCCATGATGTAAATATCTTATTTTAGGTGGATTTGAGTGCAAATCTAATGACCAGAATTCTATCTTCTCTATTTTGCATAAACCTCACCCCAAATTGGCCATAAAACAGGAGAGATAATTTAAAGGTACAGGGAAGTCTTGATGCAAAATTATCCTTGAATTTCTCTGTCTTTCCTTCTAGTCTTTTGAAAACGTCATATTAACACCTCATTTGAAAAGAATGGTTTCAGAATGAAATTTTGTTTATCTTCGTAGCACTCATTTTACCTTTCATAGCAACAGAAGCTTGTTTTATTTTCCCCATCGGCCTTAGTTAGATTGTAATAGAAACTGGTACAATCAGCAAACACAGATTGGAGAACAAGTTTTACTGCCTCTTGGTAAGCGATGGAGCAGGTGGATTAGAAAGCACCGGTTACCAGAACGTGGAGAACCAGGTTGTGGAGAACCTTCCTCAGTAGCTAGTGAATCATTTGAAACTGGGTAGCTACTATAAATGCAATGCCATTCTGTAATTACTTAGGAAAATGCAGAAATTCTCAATAGATCTTCATAAATTATTGAAATTACTGCTAAGCAGTTGAGGTGTGTAAAGTTAAGGCACAAACTATGAGCTACAATTTCATAACAAAGAGAAACTTGGCATGGGCACAAGAATCATTTTATCCTCCACTTGTTCAACAAGCATTGGTCTTCGCTCCCCAAACACTTGCCCCTTCAATATTTCCTATCTTGTTTAATAGCAGCACCAGTCATTCCGGTCTTCACACGTAAACTATTCGTCCTCTTAACTATAAGCAGCTGATTCCCTTTCTCTGCCATATTCATGTTTGTTTCTACCTTTCTCACCCAGCTCTTCCATTTATCCAGAGAGAATCCCAGTCCCTTAAGTCACTGGCATGCTGTTTTCTCTGTTATAGCCACAGTGATTCTTCCAAAATGTAAATATACTCAGCTCATTTCTGTGACTTGTATAGTAGGTAGAATTAGTGCCCACTCCCCAAAAACCTATGACTTCCCAGGTCTCAGGACAGGATCTCATATGGAAATGGAACCTTGCAAATGTATTCAGGAAAATACGAAATTATGTTGGATTAGTGTGGGGCCTAATTCACTATGGCGATATCCTTGCCATGAGATCAGAAAACATAGAGAAGCCTGGTTGCAGGAAGGAAAACAGCCAGGGACTGCCATATGATGGCACAGACAGACCGAGGCAGTGCACTGGCAGACTGCGGCTAGCCACCAGAGTTAAGAGTTCCATGAGGCAGTTTCTCCCTCAGAACCCCAGAAACAACCAGCCCTGGAATATTTGAGTGCAGACTTCTGACTCCTAGCACAGTGAGATGATGTTTTCCAGACACTGACGTTTGATTGTTTGTCACACAGCTCCAGGAATACTAATTCTATTCCTTACTTCTTTCCCCACATTAAATATTACCTGGGTAGAATTCACAGTGACTTGCCCTTACATGGATTTGGTTCTGTGTTAGGTAGTAACATAGTACTTAATCCTTGTAGAAACCATATGAGGTAAGATGTTTTTATCTCCATTTTATAGGTGAGGAAACTGAAAGACATAGAAATTAAATAACAGCAAGTTGCCAACATAACATTCAATAATTGCGAATATTGCTCCAGAAGCCTTATATCCAACAGCGGTACTGTAATGTCACTTTGAGATCTGATGCCTTCACTATTTGTGCTTCATCATATGCCTTCTCTCTACTGTTAAGAAGACCTGCGTCCTCACTTGCTAGAAATACTGGTAACCTCAAAATGACAGGAAACTCAGCCGATATAGGCCCAAGAAACAAGCAAAACTTCAAGCTTCCTAGAGAAGGCTTTCCGTCTCCTGTGGCAGTGCTAGCTCTCAAAAAAGAATCCATGAAAAGCTCCACTCCCCCCAACTCAAAAAACTATACCAGCCCTGACCAAGTCTAATAGGTTCTTGAGGAAGCTTCATTTTCTTTTTTTTTACTTTATGAATACCAAAATAGCAGTCTCCATTTTAGGACAAAAATATGGGTCATTGCAATTTTTTTCATTGTTTTATTATAATGCTTATGGTAAGGTTCCATAAGCACAGGAATTCCAGCCTCCACTCCCACATTCACCCCACACTGTTTTCTCCCATTGTATTACAATAGTATAGTCCTTCAGCAACAATCACAAGTCCATCATGTTGCTATTTAGGTGTATTACAACACTGAGGGTATAGGCAATGGTACAGAGTCTAGTGTCTAAGTCTTAAGATATGTTTGACAGTTTCATTGGGAGTCATCCTTTTAGTCAGGAGTAGTGATGCATGATGCAATATATCTTCATTTCCTAGTATGTTAGTCTCCATATATATATATAAAACTTGTTTTGTATTTTGAATGAATGGTATCTTAGAGAGGACTTTCGATATGTGTCCATTTGAGATTCTTTCTCCCTCTTCCTTCATTCTATTTTGGAGACTCTTCACTGTACTTTTAATTTGCTCCACTATATTCTTAATTTCTAATATATCAGCTTTCATTTGATTCATTTCCTGTGTGACATACTACTTAAATTACTTAAACTCCTGTATTAAGTGCTTCTCATTGTTGATAAGAAGCTTTATAGCAAGTGTTTTGAATTTTGTGTCTCCCATTTTCTCTATGTCTTCCTCAGTTAACTTTGAGGTTGGCAAAGACTTTTGCTCCTTTGCAGGGAACTCTTCAGCAATATTCATTGTGCTTTTGTCTCTTCTGTTCTTGGTAATTGTACTTCTGGCTGGCAGATTCTTTTCCATGGGACAGATTTTTAAGCTGTGTCACCCACAGGTCTGCAATTTAATTTTACTTATCGTGGTTGGTACATGGCTCTTTGTTTGCAGGCACTTGTGCTACTCTAGTGAGGTCCAGGTCTGGGTTCTTATATTAGGCTTCCGCCATGGTTTCATTTTAGGGGATGTACAGTAGCTGTGAAATGGAGACTAACATTCAGATGTGAGGATGCAATGCAGTATACATCTCTACTTCCAGACAAAGATGGACTCCCACTAAAACTGTTCACTATATCTTGACAGTAGGATACTGGACTCTCTGCCATTGTCCATGTCTGCAATAATGGACACATGACTGTTTATGAATAACTACACTATAATAATAATATAGGGGAACTCAGTGGGATAGAGGGGAGGAGATTCAGAGAGGGGGTAAGAGAAATCCCATAGCCTTTGAAACTGTATCATAAAATGAAGATAATAATAAAAAGAAGTAAAAAATAAATGAAAAGATAAAAATTCTATATCAGTATGTGGAAGTTTATCTCATTCTTTGTAGTAGCTGTGTGTGTATCTTTATGCATGCTGATTTATTTAGTAATTTCTACTTGGTTAACATTTATTGTCTTTTCTTTAGCCATTTCAAAAATGTGTCGTTATACACAACTCTCAATACAATTCGACTGCAACAATAAATTTCTACTATTGTGTTATAATTTTTTAATCATTTAAATTGGCCATTGTAGAGGTTTTGCCTTTAAATATTTTTAGATGGCCCCGGCGGCATGGCCAAGCGGCTGAAAGTCCTCGCCTTAAACATGCCAGGATCCCATATGGGCACTGGTTCTAATCCCGGCAGCTCCACTTCCCATCCAGCTCCCTGTTTGTGGCCTGGGAATGCAGTCGAGGACGCCCCAAAGCCTTGGGGCCCTGCACCTGTGTGGGATACACTGAGGAGGTTCCTAGTTTCCGGCTTCTGATCCGCGCAGCACTGGCTGTTGCGGTCACTTGGGGAGTGAATCATCAGAGAGAAAATCTTCCTCTCTGTCTCTCCTCCTTTCTGCATATCTGATTTTGTAACAAAAAGTAAATAAATCTTTTAAAAATATGTATATTTTTAGAAACTTATCAAAGCACTTATAATTTTTTGTCTGTTCATGTATTTTAATTTTTAAATTATGAAAATGTTTCTTTCATATTTGCATTTATTTGCTTATAGTGAAGTTGAACATCTTGTTAAACCCTGGCAAATTATTTTATATCCTATGGTGGGAAAAAAAAAAAAAGCCATAGGACCAAACTCTGGTGAGTGGAGGCATGGCTGAGACACATCATTATGTAGCTTCTCTCAACTGAACATAAAGAAAGAATGATGAAACAAGCAGGTAAAAATTATCAAATAACACAGACAGCAAAATCGATTAGACTTACCACTGACTTCTCAATAGAGTCCCTTTGGCTGCAAATGCTAGATTTTAATAATTTAATAGATAAGTGGTATTCCATGGAGCAGATGAACTGTAGTTCTTTTATGTTATATCTTGTAAGGTGTTTTCCTGTGTTATCCTCTGTTAGTTGAATGGTTGCTGGGTGCAGATATAGGATCTTGACCCATTTAAAGCTGATTTTTTTATAAGGTGACAGGTGGAGTGGCGGGTATTGATTTTTACCTCTACAGGCTGCTATCCAGTTGTCACAACAGCACTTGTTAAAGAGACAAGGCTCTCCCCCTAGATTATACCCTTTTCTCTTGTCAAAGGTTAGTTGGCTGTACATGTATGGACTCGCTTCTGGGGTTTCTATTCTGTTGCATTGGTCTTCCCTGTTTCTGTACCAGCACCTGACTGTTTTGATTATCATCGCTTTGTAGTATGTCTTGAGGTCTGGAACTGTGATTGCTCTTGCCTGATTTTTTCTTCCTGATGATTTTGGCTATTCGTGGTCTCTTATATTTCCAGATGAACTTGGACTGATCTGAATTTTGTTTCCAAGCACATTTAAGATAAAAATTACTTCAAGAACCAGAAATATTGAAATATCTCATTATTTCACTTCATTATTCTATATTCCACAAAGACATTAAACTCTAATAAAAATTATACAAAACTGTTATTATCCCATTAGATTAGTACATCATAGAATATATATTATGGTACATTATCCTGGTTAGATACTATAAGTAACAATCAGGTAATAATTTAAAGTAAAGTTTTCCAGACTAAACGAAAGTCTAGTGAGCTTAGTATTTTTGCAAACTAGTCACATGTGCTTCATATCTTCCTTTATAAGCTGAAAATTCCTTTTTCTATAGAGGGTTTATGTCCCTTATAATAGCTACTCTGATATGTAAACATTCAGTAGCGTTGTGTCACACAAGTAAAATCAGAATGGAATTAGGGCGTTTGAAACAACCATTTCTTTTCTGTCCTTAAACAGTTCAGTTCTGGGTTTTGCAGAGGTTTTCATATCCCACAGAGGGACTTCTTGTTGATGTCTGCAAGCAGTTGCTTTTGCTAACCTGCAAACTCTGATGAGTGAGTGCAAATCATCACCTTTGTGTATTAATCATCAACATATACACATTTCATCTCACACTTCCTGAATCCCCAGGAGCTCAAATTATCTAAATTTTTAGGAAATGACATCAGCCCACCATAGAGATACTTACAATTTCATGGACACTGCAATATTATTCACAAAAACCAAGATATGGAAACAACATAAGTGTCTGTGATAAATGAATATGGCATATATATATATGTATATATATATGCTCACATGCCCTATGATATCATTCAATCATGAAAGAACAAAATCATGACATGTTCTGCTAAATTGATGGAGCTAGAAGTTTTTATGCTAAGCGAAATAAGCCAGATCCAGAAGGACATGTCACACATTATATCTCTTAGGTGCAAGCTGAAAAAAAGTTGTTCCAAACTTACAACAGTGGTTCCTGTATAGAGGCTGTGAAGTATGGGGTGAAGAACATACAGCAATGTCAGAGAGCAGGTTCAAAATCACAGAATGGATTTGAATGTTCTGTAGTATAGTGTGTTAACTATATAAACTGATAAGCTCCAAACATGAGGATAGTAAAATGAAAAAGCTAGTCACTTAGTCTACACAATATACACGTGTTGAAATGTTACATGTGAGTTACACATGAACCATGTGTTACACATGAATAGCAATTTGAACTCTGAAATTAGGAAAGAAAGGATTTCACTTTCATATATGTTACAATGTTATATCTGTGGAAGATGCAAGAGTCTTGTCGTCCCCATGCTCAGTTGTACCATAAGGTCATTAATACTGCACTGAGTCATTTTAAACCCCCTCCCCCACCAACTAGACTGTGAGCTCAGTGAAGCTGCAGGGAGGCCTAGCCACTACTAAGTGCATGTCTTTGCAAATCACAATACCTGCTGCTGATGTGTTCCTTACACGTGCCTGCTAAATAACTCTTTATGGAAGTATGAATGACTAGTAGATACTTCAGAATAGACTGTGAAGTCTCATGGAAAAGGGAGTGACAATCAGAGGTGATCCACTACTTGCAGAGGAAGGACGATTGTAGATCAGGCTCATGGCACAGAGGATGTGCTAATGGATGCAGACACCTAGGCTGGTGTCCAGTGCTGCCCTTTGTAGCTTCCTGAAGCAATTACTGAACCTATGTCTCCACATTCATGAATTATATTGTACTCAGCGATAATAAACATATCATCCTCACCAGCTGTTGTGAGGGATAATGGAATAACATGTGTACAGCTTGACACATGTTAAATGCTCCCCCAAAAGATCTGTTGTTGGTAACCATGTTGTTAATATTTATTATAGTTTCTCGTAGACATTTTCTTAATCAAGAAATGAAGCATTCCATCAGAAAAAAATCCTCGGGCTTTCCTGAGATTGAGCTAATTTTGAGTACGTGCAAGGAGAAGCAAATGGACATGTTTGGAGTATGAGAAGATAGAAAAATCAAAGGAAATTGACTTATGTTTTATGTTTTCGGGTATAGTCAGTGCTCATCAGTTTGAATAACAAGACAATAATGAATGAGTGCTGCATGTATTATCTGGGAAAGCCCTATCGATCATGATATTTTGTGCTTCTTAAACATAAATGAGTAAGGTTTGGTTGATACTTGCTCTTCTTGTGAGTAGAAAACCAACAAAAATGCACAGTTAAACACTGGAGTAAAAAATGATGGTTCAGCTCATTAGCCAGTTCTCTTTTATATTCGCTTTTGTTACTCTAACTAAAATATGCTTAGGAAGGAAGAAATAATAGATTCCAGTTCATGGATCAGATGTTCACAGTCTAGCCTTGGCCAGCCCCATTAGTCTGGTGTCTGATAGAGGCTGACAGCGGCAGAATGTTCAAGCAGCAGTTACTACATGGTGAGCTGGGAAATGGGTCCACCAGAAGCATCTCATGAGAACTACCATGCAAGGGCAAGCCCCCAGTGGTTAAATACCTCCCAACAGACCACGCATTAGATCCAGTCTCCACCCTTAATCCATCAACATTTGTAATGAAGACTTGAATGCACAGGCCTAGAGACCCCCCAGTGTTCACTCAGTTCTTAAGAAAGAGAGGTTTGTAGACAATGTGCTCACGTCCAACAGGGACAGTTTGTGCATCAGAGTGTGTGGCTGTGACAGCAAAGGGACCAAGTCACCCAGCATCTGATTGACTCCTTTAGAGAAGTGCTGGCATTGGCAGTCCAGCTTTTCTGCAGGTCGACATGCAGCACCAAGAGAATATTCGACGTGGCGTCCTGCATGGCTTGGAGAACCTGAGCAGGCTACCTCTGTAAGCCTCAGAATCTTCACCTCCAAAATTATTGTAATTTCTACCTCACAAGGTTGTTTTAGTGATGAAATGGACTAGCTCACACAAAGGTAGTTTTTACTGAAAACATACTACAGATGTGGATGATTTTCAAGTTTATTTTAATTCTGTTTGAAAAGACTGCAGTATCTTGATAATGCTACAACCAAATGGGTTCTTATTTGAAATATTGCCAAACTTGCAGCTTCCAAATTAGCTACTCCAATCTCTAGTAAATCTAAAGTTCTTTCAGGGGTGAATCAATCATCAATCTCTCTTTCTCTTTCTCTCTCTTTCTCTTTCTCTCTTTCTCTCAATACATAAAATATAATGAAAATGAAAAAAGTTTTAAAATGTGATGTTCTTGATAAAATGTATAAAGCTCAGTTTCACATCAAATATACCACAAATTCAATATATTTTTAAATTTCAGTGGATAATTGTATGAAACATATATATAAAAAAAATGAGACCGAAATCACCACCATTGAAAATAGCTGTGCCAGAGATGTCATCCCAATAGCTTTTTGAAACACCAGCCACCACTCAGCTACAATCAGATTTCTATAGAAACACCTGTATATTAATACCTAGAAAGGGCAATAATTTGTTTTGTCTATTCATGATCAGCCATGGGTTAGCTAGGTCTCTAAGGAGTTGGATCTTCCAGCATTTGCAGTGTTGAAACACAGTTGACTATTCAGAAGTGGACTCATTAGGAAGCTTAAATGTCAAGGCCTCCCACTTGCAAGTCCCTTCTGAGGGGAGCTAGAAGGGTATTCATTGTGATTTTCACAATTTTATTGAAGAGAAATCCTTGACCAGCACCACTTGCAGCTTTTGTGTGTCAGGATCCACAGCATCTCAGGACAGGACTCTGCCCCTGCCCACCTCGCAATGGATGATTTCTCCCCCAACCTCACTATGAATAGCTAAACTTTCACATTACAAACACTGCTGCCAGACACAGATACCAGTTTGAAGTTTACATATTCTACACATCTATTCCAATATCCTTGAAAAACAAAATAAAACTTAAAAGCAGAGATCCTTTCCGCACTAGCATGTACAGACATCCAAGATACATGTACGCCACTGCAGTACATTGAGTGAATGTTTTACTTCTTTTATAACATTTCTCTAATCCCCCAGAAATAATTATGATGTGTATTTCAAGAGACTTTGAAGTCCTCACAATATGAAAAGGATTTATAGGAATTAATGGAAATGTACATGGAAATTAGACAATAGCAAAAGGCAAGTGTAATTAAGTCTGACCATGAGTTCTAATCTTCTAATGTAAGAACCTCAACTATGTATAGGCAATTTAGTTGATACATCAACAGTAGAGTCAGCACAACTAATTTGGAATCTAACACAGCACCTGATCAGCTCTATAAACTTGGGCAAAGAATGCAACTTTAGGAGTCTCAGTATCCTGATTTATTAATTGAAATAACCCAGCCCATCCGGTTGGATCACTGTGAGATTACTTCTGTGGTATGACATGCTCAGGGACTGGCACCATCATGTGTCCCTTCCCTGCATTCCATGTTACTCCAAGTGTCCTCAGAAACTGGAATTCTGTCTCAAAGCATGCCATGTGACCAGGATGCTCCTATACCTGTGGGTTATCTTCAGGGCCAGAATTTCATTCAGCTCCCAGGCACACACTCAGAGTCTGGCATAATTACTATTTATCCAAAGAAATGGTCAAATAGACTCAAATAAGCATTATGCTGTGGTAAGCAGTGGAGTAGTAGAGAGACAAATAGCATGGTATTTGTAAATACTTTGCCAGGGGACATCCAGAGCATCCATCATTTCTGAGTCTCTGATAATGGTAGAGAAGATTTTTGAGAGTGCTGATGTGACTATAAAATGCCATCCTTGTCACCTTTGTTGCCAGTAAACAGTAGGATAACCTGGAGATGAGTGAAATCCTGTTTCTGCAGGCCAAGGATTCCCTTCTAGACCTTGTGTTCCAGATTCCCACTTGTTGTGAAGGATAAGGCTTAGCAAGCCACCACTGCCACAACTGTTCCCTCCGGGGTCTGTGGAGTTGCAGGCAAAATGTTGAAGTAACTAAAAAATTGCTTCTGTCCTTCACATTTGAACAGTTGCAGGAATGCATCTCACTGATAAAACCAAAATCATACCCACAGTGGTCAGAATTTGGGGGAGTGAAATCAGAAGTTCTCTAGGCTTTTCATTTCAGCACACAGTAAAAAAATAAATTGTACTGGATAATCTAGCCCCCCTCCAACACACATATAATGAAATATTTATGATATAACACTTTTATAAACATCAGAGTCTGGTGACTTCTTTTTTGATAGATTTTATTTTTATCTCTTTGTCAACTTTTTTTTAAAAAGAAGTTGTGGTTAGAAAGAAATGGAGTGCTTGTCCACAATGTCCACCACACTCCTTTCATTATTTGTTGCAACTAGGTCCTAGCCATCTTTAGCCTTTAGACAGAGCCCATAGATAGTCAGCAACTGATTCTTCAAGATCATGGGCCCTACAAGGGAGCATTTCAGGAACAGGGCACCCGTTCTTCATTCAAAAAAAAAAAAAAGAAAGAAAAGAAAGGGCACCACTCCTAATTATACAACAGAGTATTTGGAAACTTGGAGAACAGATCAAAAAACAGTAAGCCAGATACTATAGGGTGGACAAGGTGCTAGCTTCATTCACATGGAGACATATCTCTTTGGAAATACTTGGTATGCAGAGACCATCAGCAATATTCAGAAGATCACCACTGTTTGTATCAGATTTGCTGAGTTTTGAAATCTGCCACTTGCAGTTGTGTGACCTCCTGTGCATATTTCAATTCTATGACAGTATTCTCAACCAAAAAAAAAAAAAGTTAGCAGCTCTCACCTTGTGATGTGTCCTCCAAATGCATAATGCCTCTCTGGATTTGTGTCTTAGCTGGAAACTCAATTTTTCGCTTCCCTGGCCATCTATGAGAATCCAACTGCTTAAGATGTGTGAGCACCGTCACACACAAGGGTGCTCAGTAGATACTTGTCTCCTCCCCCAGTCCTTTCAACCACTCTGTCCTTTCATTTCTGTCAATGTGGTAGCCCAGAAAGTTTTAACTTGTGATAAATGACCCCAGGCTCACCGCTCTGTAATGTTACCACATTAAGCTCTCTTCTGTTCTGATCAGTTCTAATCATCGCTGCTGAGTTCTTCCATGTAACCAGCTGTAGGGGAGACCACTGACTGTCCAGGGAGCTAGGACAGCCTTGGCCACATGTTCAGTGTTGGGGCAGACTATGCAAAGGGCATCCAGTTCTCAGCCACGTGGTCTCTCACCCTTCAGACATCACCTTCAGGGGCATTCACATGAAGATCTCAGGATTCTGAACTTCGAAACAACGACGGTAATAAAAACCATAAACCCCCGTGTGCAAGCACTTGCCAGGAAGCTGTATTTGCCACATTTGCTACTGTCTGTTTGGACCAAAGCAAAGGACATTATCAAGCCAAGAATCAATGTAGGAAGCACCCCTCAGAAAGAATTGTTATGCACATAATAACAAGCAACCTACCCACCCAGTAAGGTATGGTTCCCTAAAGTTGCCTTCCTAGAATATCTACAAAATTTTGAGTGAAAACAAAAGAGAAAACCCTTTTTCACCATAATTATAGGCCTGCAGGAAAATAGAGAATATTATTACAGAGCATTGTGAGTCATCAGGAAAGTGACAGGATGGAGGCAAATACTGTAATATTCATATTTTTCTAGTGTTTCTTTTGAACTAACTGCGGAAGGAAATGAGAGCCAGAAAGTGGTTAGCATTCGTTGAGGTCCCACTTCTTCTCTAGTCACCATTTTCACATGAAGCACTTCCTGAGAGGTTGCTTATTGCTGCCATCTTATTGATACAGAAAATGATGCAAAAGCAAGAGTGCATGGCAAAGAAAGGGTCAAAAGCTAGTTTTTCCTGTTTCAGAGCAAACTTGCTTCCTTTTCACAAATACCGTGAAGAGTAGACCTCATTTCTATCGCTTCCTAAATGCCAACAAGTATTTTTTTTTTAATTTGGAATGAGGAATTTTAATGCTTTGACTACAAAAATAAGGTTATGCATTTGAATTCTATTAAAAGAATATCAAACATACTTTTACTCTGTTGATAATTTAAGAAATGTCTTTTAAAAATACTTACATGTTGATTTTATTTCTGCTGTTAGTATAATCTTGCTAATTGTTTTGTCCTAAAAAGGCAAATGAATCCAAGTCTAAGTGTGGATCAGACTCACTGTGTCCTTGTGAGCACACATGTGTGTGGATGTGTTTGTATTGCAGATTGAGCACAGCCTTGCTGATGGCCAGAGAAAGAACAGTTTAGCAAAGCATACAGAAAGACAATATCAGACTGTAGATATGTGCTTATCTTCATTGACCTTTATACATTGAAATCTCTGTTCTCCTGGCATTTTGAATGGAATGTCTACACACTTGTATGTGCCAATTAGGAGGCAGCTACTATCTAGATCAGCCCTTGTCAAGTCTTTAGCTCTAGTGGCCCTACACATTGTTAGAGATCTGTCTTGATTCTGCCAAGGTTTGACAGTCTCTCACCAAAGACTTGATCATTACTGATATGCTAGCCTCATCCATAAGGCTCCTGCTTAAAGAAGTGAAAAGTAGAATGTGTTGAGATTTAGGGGAGTTAGATTTTCTAAAACCACAGTTTAGGGTTTTGCAGTATTTTTCCCTCTTTCAGTCCATCTCCACAGTCTGTTCTTTAAGGATACAATGTAAGCCATCCATACAGCCAGTCAGCTAATACTTGTTAAGCATTTATTAGGTCTCAGTCATTGCTTAAAGTCCTTAGGACTTTGATATTCATACTTTATAAGGGGGGGGAGATAAAGAATCCAGAGATGGGAAGATATTAACATGTTATTGTGATGAATAAAGTGATATTTTACAAAGTGATATGTGAAAAAGAAAGCCTGAAATGTTTCCCCAAAGTTGGCCATGGGTGATTGAAGCCAAAGGAAGAAAGAAAAAAAGGAAGAGAGAGAGAAAACAGGCAAGGTATTACAGATAACATTCCAGGCATCAGAGGTTCCTAACGCAATAGGCACATGATGGGAACAAGTTTGCTATATTCATAGCACAGAAAGATTCACGTGGCTTTCTCAAATGGACCAGTGATGGGGTTAAAAAAAAAAAAGCCAAAGTTGATATTTAGTTTTGTTAACATTAGGTTACCAACAATTTCCCAAGTGAAATCAAATTGGCAATTGAATATATGGGTATAGAGTCCAGACTGGAAATCATAATACAAATATAAGTACAATGTCTGGATTGACGCACAGATCTGTAAAGATGTCCATCTGGGTAAAGGTGTAAAGGAAAACTGCATGGGCAAGGCAGGAAGAAGTTGAATTACTAAATTCAGATCTGCTCCCCCTAATTTAAAGGGGTGAACAGAGGAGAAAGCACCAGCAACGATACTAAAATGTTATTAATAACAACAATAATAATAACTTTTTAAAACCTAGCCTAGAAACTACAACAAAGTCATATGCCCAAGAAGCTGAAACTGAAAAGAGCAGCCACAAATACTGAGAAGCCAGGAAGGTGAGGACCTCCAAGTGACACCTCTTTATATAGAGTGAAAGAAACCAGACACCAAGAAGAATCTACCAAGTGCCTACATTGTAAGTCAAACACAGAGCAAAGAAGCCACAGAGCAAGTTGTGGTGTGGAGGTTAAGCTGCCTCTTGTGACCCCAGCAACCTGTATCAGTGATTCTGGATTGAAATTCTGTATCTCGGGCCCGGCGCGGTGGCGCAAGTGGTTAAGTCCTCGCTTTGCACGCCCGGGATCCCATATGGGCGCCGGTTCTAATCCCGGCAGCCCCGCTTCCCTTCCAGCTCCCTGCCTGTGGCCTGGGAAAGCAGTTGAGGACGGCCCAAAGCTTTGGGACCCTGCACCCGCGTGGGAGACCCGGAAGAGGCTCCTGGCTTCGGATCGGCATAGTATCGGCCCGTTGCGGCTCACTTGGGGAGTGAATCATCGGATGGAAGATCTTCCTCTCTGTCTCTCCTCTCTGTATATCCGCCTTTCCAATAAAAAATAATAAAAAAAAAAATAAATCTTTAAAAAAAAAAAAAAAAAAAAAAAAATTCTGTATCTCTTCTGATACAGCTTCCTGTGAGTGTAAATCCTGGTGGCAGCCTGCGATGGTTTTGATATTCAGGTCTCTGAAACCCTTGTGGGAGACCCAAATTGAGTTCTAGCCTCCTGGTTTCAACCTGGTCTGCACTGGCTGTTGCAGATATTGGGAAAGTGATTTATTGGATGAAAAATCTCTCACTCGTATGTAGAAATAAGTAACTCTTTAAGAATCATAGAAAGTACTGATTTGTGGACAAGAGGAAACCTAACTCCCAACAACTTATTTCAAGTTTCACTTTTTTTGTCCTGATGTTTCTGTGAAATGCGCAAGAGGTACATGAATGCCCTGGGTTGACTTCTGTCAGAATGTTCTTTAATTTCATTGCAGTCATTTTTGGTCTATCACCAACCAAATGGAACCTCGGTGAAATAAAGTGAGGTTTACCTGTTGTATTCCATAGTGCAGAGCACAATGTCTGACACTATCTGGGTCCATTCTGTGTCAGCTACATAACATTTGAAGAGATGCCATGAGAAGGTAGCAGATGATTTCTCACCAGCAAATTACATAGAGTCATTGAATAGACTGTTTCACCAGGCAATTCACTACATGCAAGAAAAAGATGACCTCCAAGTCAGGCTGCGTGGTACAGTGAGCATTCATGCAAGTGTTACCATTAACTTGGTCTGTGCCCTTAGACGATGATCTAACCTTTTCAGCGTTTCCATTTCTATGTCAGTGGAACCACAAAAAGCAAGCAAATCTACACCATCAGCTTAAGTTGCCATCAACTGAAATTACTGACTGTATAGACTTTGACCTGTGAAGTGAGGTCAGTAAGAGGGTTTTTGTCAATGGGTGCAGTTCTCTTGGACGTTAGCCTGCCAAGTGAAATCACACATTCCCTATTATTACAAAAATAGTGACTGGATAGGGACTCAAGGGGCATCTCGGATCCCATTATGTCTGCTTTCAGGTGTCATTTCTGTTGATGAGAGTGTTCTTGGTTGGAAAATACATGGAGGTAAGAGTCAGCATGGTACTCAACTTGCTTTTCCTCCCCACGTAATTGCCGAGATCCCATGTTGGTGTCAATTCATTTCCGAACTGTTCCACTTCCCATTAAGCTCCCTGCTTGTGGCCAGGAAAAGCCTTGGGACCCTGCACCCACATGGGAGACCCAGAAGAAACTCAGAGCTCCTGGCTTTGGATTGGTTCATCTCTGGCCACTGCAGCCATTTGGGTAATAAACCAGCAGATGGGAGATCTTTCTCTCCATCTCTCCTTCTTTTCTTGAATCTGATCTGCCTTTCCAGTAATACATGGAGTTGTGCACCCAGACCGTATGTTAACCTTTCTCCATGTAAATTACAGTTCCATGAAGTAATGAAAAAAAAAGATACTTCAGTGACTTTCCATAACTTTTAGCATAAAATAATGCTCCCCACTTCATTGTGTAAGCATATTTACGATCTGGCCGTTTCTCATCTCCAAGGATTTGAAGCCTTATGGGTACAGAATCATCCCTTCACGTGTGCACTTTGCTCCACTTAAAAATGTTCTTTCTCTTGTCTATGAAATACACTTGCTCTCCAAAATTCAACTCAAGAATTGCCTCTTCCAGGAAGCCTTCTCTGACCTCCTTGGGTCCAGAATTGCGCTTGTGCTCTCCCTGGTCTCTCACTAATCAGCACGTTTGCCACCCTAAATCAGCCTGACAGGGCAGTGATCATTTTCTTCAATAAAATCAATCATTTTGAGAAAAAAAAATGATAAATGAATTTACGTTCATATTTCAGCAAATGAATGAATAATACTTTCCTAACCCTGATGTCAGAATTGTAGTCATAGAGAGATATGAGTGAGGAAAGACAGAGCCATGGATCATGGAGGGCGCTTTAGGTCTATCAATATCACGACTAGCATCTGTTTCATCCACATATAACCCTATTGCAAGAGATTTGCTCTAGGCAACACATCTTAAGCTGGGAGCAATGCTTTCATTTCTAATTAATTGAAGTACAAGTACCCAAAACAAGTAGATGACAAATTCCATAGGTTGTAGTTTATTACTAATATCTAATAGTTGGTGGAACCCCACATTACTTGTTAGCAAAACATACCACGAATACTCAACAAGCATGTATTTTAGAGACTCCTATTGAATACCAAATTTGCACTTAGCCTAAAGATATGTTAGTGAGTATTCAGTTCCCTCTGCTCAACTTCAAAGAGCATATTAATAGTAACATCAATAGCCAAATATTATCAAATCCTTCCTATGTGTCAAGCATTTGCATAAATTATCCAAAATGCCTTTCTTCCTTTCATCCCTTATATCCAATCTGTCACACCACATTCAGAATGGATTTAAAATCCATCCAGCTTTCTCCACTGACACCACAAAGTAAACCCCTGCCAAGTCTCAGCAGACAATAAAAAAACTGGACTTTTCTCCTATTTCCATATTTGTCATGCTAATTTGAATTTTCCATAGACAACTTGCACCCAGTACAAACTTCACCCCACTTTTCTCCAGCCTGGATTTGGCAGTAGCTACTGCTGCTGGGCATTTCCCCAGGCCTCACAAAAATTTCACAGGGGCTCCAGATTTTATTTTCCAGCTGACGAAGGGGAGTATTAGAGAGGTAGAGTGACTCACATTAGGTCATACAGATCAATTAGCATCTGTGAATGGCTGGCCCCTGTCAGCCACAAGTGTCTCTGGGTTTCCTGAAACTCGGTGGGCATTTGGCAAAGATAGAATAAATCAACACAGCAGAAGAGCACTTTGTGGCCATGTTTCCAATATGACAAAACTGAGAACAGCTAATGATTAGATGAGAGGAAATATTCACTCCTTAAAATTATATTTAAAAAAACTAGAATGTTGTAACTTCTTTAAATAGCTCTGCTTATCATAAATATAGATGGTAGAGTAATGCATGCACGCCATGGACCGTGAGTTGGCTCCTGGAATTGGTGCTTACTTAGTAAATACCTAGTACCCTGCACCAGATGAGTGAGAACTAGGTCATTTCTTCTGAATAACAGTACCAAGAGGTGGAAGCTTTCATTACAAATATGTAGATGAAGAAACCAATGCTCTAACGAGGGGCCTGTACGTTAGCACAGTCACAAAGCAAGCCAGTTGCTATACTCAGCCAAAATTCAGTCCAACCTTGCCTGGTTCCAAGACACTTCAGTGTTTGTGTGTTTAATAGAACCAGGGTTCCCAAGGGCTTCACACACCAGCAAGCGGGGATGGTGTTATCCCGCCGCTCAGCCTCCTTGCTGAGTAAGTGTGAAGTACACCCCCAGAACACGCTTTCAAGAACCAATTAAACGAAAGCTTCTGCTCACTTAGTTTCCAAAATAGTCCTGGGTGCAAGCGTCCATAAAGGCCTTTGAAGATGTGACCCAAATGTCAGAGTCAACATTTTGACAACACTTTTTTAAATTATTAAAACCTTGCTGCTGTAGGTTCTTCATGATTGCCTTTTCACATATTAATACACATTCCTTTGTCCCACACCTCTCATAAAATATCCTCTAGATGTTCAATAGCTTTAGCAACAATATACAGTTGTAGAGTTCTAAAACAATGCTTAAGATAGCATGCTTGCCAGTGAATTCAGTAAACATTTAGGCTGTTGCTAAAATGTGCTAGATGCTATTTAATATTGAATAAATATTAACTCATTTGGCACACATCAGCTGTATAACATAGATGCTATTGCCATCATCCTCAACTTCACAGAAGGGAATAGGTCTGTGACAAAGAGATGCGAGGTAAGCGTTCTACTTCAGAACTGGGAAGGGACAGAGGTGGGACTCCAAGCCATCGCCCAGCACCGCAGATGTGCACATGACCATCGTACTATGTGGCCCTTTGAATTCACTGCTTTCATTTTAGCTATCTGTGTCCTACTTCTCAGAGTAAATCTTGTGTTTCTGGGTTGGGTATTTATTTCTCTTCTTCTTTTCCTTCCACAAACATGCATTGACTATCACATTGTGCCCATTTATTTCCTGGAATCTCTCTGCTCTACTCTGCATCCAACCCATTCATGCTCCTTTTGATGATCACCCCAGTAATGACCATACTGTTTATCCTGACTCTGCATCTCTAACCATGTGCCTTAGCCAAGAGTGGCTGCAAACGGTCGGTTGCTTCAGTTAAAGTCCTTATACAACTTGACACTTAAACTGAACAAGAATCTTCTCCAAATAACCAAGGAAAGATATGAGGTATAAGGACTCAAACGTCTTGATGATCAGACATGAGAGTGACTTTAGCTTTCAGTAGAAGCAGAGACACAAATTTCAGGGAGAATCACTCTAGGTCATCCAATCCTTTTATTCCAAAGATCCTGTTGTAGGTTTGCCCTTAGATTCCGTGAAGTAGCCCATGTGTTTATGATAACATCTGGTTTTGATTAAGCTATGTTGAATAGAGTGTCTGTGTCTTTGACAGCAAAGGAGATCAAACCAACACATCCTTTGTTGAGAGTGTGTTGGAGTCTCATTGTGGAGCAGGCATCATTGTGGCTCTTGGCTATCTCAGTCTAAGAAGGATAACAGCCACCCAAACAGTAATCACAAAGTCCCTTTTAGCTGACGTTGTCTTAATGGGAAATTACTTGATTGATTGAGAAGGTATATTGAAAAGGGAAATTATGAAAGAAAAACATTTTATTGATTATTTAAGTGTGTACTAAACAACTTATAGCCCAGTTGCTTGAAAATAAGGTCAAAGTACTGGAAAAAAAAAAAAACGCCTTTTTGACACAGTTTGCTTATTACAGAGACAATAGTTATAGTCCCTCAGGCCTCAGGTAAGATTTCTGGTTCCTTAAAGTGCAGTAGAAAAGTACCAAAGTGACATCTAGATTTCTGTAATTATTTTTTCATGTATTTTTATAGTTTTGCTGTCCATATCTAATTTGATAACATTTTTAGCTCTTCTTCATTACAAAGTCTTCTCAAATTTTGATTTCATTATAGCACAAATGTCATATTTCTTTTCTCCCTTATTTAGTATTTTAGTTAATAGGGTGTTAAATCAATTGTGTTTGGAAAGTCTAGTAATTCATGCTAAATGTGTGTGGAGTACAGACAGAAGCAAAGCTCTTGGCATTTAGCTAGTTACCTGAGAATCAGAAACCTTTACCATCCCATTGAGTCTTCAGAATGATTTGATCCAGCGAATCAATTAAGTCAAACAGTTGGGTTGGAAGGGATCAACCTGCAGTAATTTTATCACAGTGAGGTGTGCATTTTAGTAGAACAAAGGAGGCAAGTGCATGTAGCCTAGTAAGATTCAGACACAGCTTCATGGGGGGCGGTGTCGCTTTGGCAAACCAGCTAGAGAAAACATTCCAGCTGTAGATCCAACAGTGATCCAAGGAATGAGGGACTCTTCTAAGAAACTTCATGCTTTGAGAGTGTAGACACAACATTGTGGAGCAGCAGATTAAGTTGCCACCTGTGATGCTGGCATCCTGTATGAGCACTGGTTCAAGCCCCAGCTGTTCCACTTCCAATCCAGCTTCCTGAACGTGGACCTGAACAGAGGATTTCCTAAGCATCTGAGTCAATGCCACCAAGAGAGGAGTCCCAGATGGAGCTCTAGGTACCTGAATTCAGCCTGATTCTCCCAGCCCTGGACATGCTAGCCATCTGGGAGTGAACTATCAAATAGACTCTCTCCTCTCTCCTTCCCTCTTTCTCTCTCTCACTACCTCTTTAATTCTCCCTTACTCTCTCTCGCTCTTTCTCACCCTCTCCCATCAAGAATTCTGCTTTTCAAATAAATGAAACATTTTTTACCAAAAAAATGACATTAGAGTATGGAAAATTTCTGTTCTTGTGATGAACATACTCCTGTTCCTAAGACTAAATACTCAAAGTTTAGTCTCAGTAGCTCTTTCTAGTAGACTTCTGTTGACTCTAGGTCTGAATTATAAACTAAATAGAAGCCAGCTTCTCCTGCTTTCTGTTGTGTCAGCTCTGGTGTCTCTTTCCTCCTCCAGACCCCAGCACCATGGCCTCACCATCTACGGATAAAACGCTGTCTAAACCACAAGACTGCCTACCCATATTTCTTGTGTAGACATGCCACAAGTTTACTGCCATGGTACTTGGCACCCGTTGCCAGTCCACTTTACTGGGCCTTTCTGATAACATGACTCTTCCCCTCTTCCTCTGGCACCTCTAGGACAGGAGAGTTGGCCAGCCTTTATGTCCACACTGATGTCTTCCTTCTGCACTCAACATTTACGATATCTATTATCCCCTCTTTCTAGAATCTCAATAAAAGTTGTTGAGTGGGTAAAGGGAATGGCAGTGCATTGTGGCCTCCGTGTTTGCTGGTCCCCTGTGCCTGAGGCACCTGCCAGACTTCCCATAGAATTATGCATCCTGTCCTTCAGCTTCCAGGTTAGAGCACATTATTAAGGAATATCACATTGCCCATTGAGCTAAAATGGCCACTTACTGCCCTCAGAGTTTACCATGTATTATATAACCTTCAACATGTGACTTCTGCAAAGCCAAGCACCATGTCTGTTTCTATTTTCTGCCATCTCTCCACACTCAGCATGGTGCCACTTATTCCTTATGATTCTGTTTTCAGAATAAACAAAACTGCAGGCTCTTATCTTCATTGCACACTCACCAAAATGTGTGCCTTTGGCCTTGCCCAGCTTACTTAACCGCGGATTCTCGGGGTTTTTTCATGTGTAAAAAAGAATGAAAATAGCAATTTACTTCCTCCTATAATTAATGTGAGCTTTTAGTTAGACAATGGATATAAGCACTTGGGCCCCTTTATACTGTGTGGCAATGGAAAAAAGTTGCTTCTCCACAACTCCAGAATAAGCCTCTCCCCCTGCCTGGACCTTGACTACAGTTAATACTGTTTAACTGCAGAAGAGAAAAAGGAAGGTACGGGAGAGCTTCTCACAATTTGGAAGATCCTGAGAATAGCCAGGCCATTCTGACTCCATTCAGAGAATTCTACTGTATTTAAGCCCAGAGGGGCTGCCTGCATTACAAGGCTGCCCTGCTCCTTTTCTTGTGGTACACATTTGCATACCATAAGTATCATTAATCTGTTTTCACCTGGACTTCCCTTCAGAGTTTCCTGTAGCAGATCATTCCCATGAAATCCTTTTGATTAACGATGAGAGTATATCTGATCAGATGAGAGAGGAAACCAGACAGGTGCCACTGAAGCGGTTTGAATCAGCCTGAGTCTCTTTCAAGCAAATGGAAAAGCCCAGGGAGAAAAAGATGTGCAGGCTCTGCATGCTGAACCCACCCAGGGCCAACAACTGGCTCTAGCAGAGGATTCTGTACTGCACCCCAGTGCCAGTAGGAGCTGGGAATATTATCCAAGGACAAACTCCCCTGTTTTCAGGATATTTCAGTGATGTTTCTTAAATCCAAGGGAAACAAAAAAAGGTAAAAAGAGGCTTATATAAGCACCATCTTACAGAGGACACCTTAGAAAGTCAGGAAGGAGTTGGGACAGATGCCAGTGACACCGCTGGCTGGAGACTAGCACATCTGGGTGCTGGAGAATTCTGACATGAAAAATTTTATTGTTGGACTCTTCCAGGGCCAGCAATGTGGTGCACCAAGTTAAGCTACCACCTATGACACAGGTGTAGCAAACTGAATCATAGTTTCAAGTTCTGCTTCCTATACAGCTCCCTGTTAATGTGCTTTGGAAAGCAGCAGGAGGTGGTCCCAGACCCTAGCCACTTCCACCCACCAGAAATCCTGGCTAGAGCTCCTAGTTCCTGGTGGTGGCTGCCCTCACCCACTCACTGCAGCCATTTGGGATGTGAATCAGTGGATGGAAGATGTCTCTATCTCTCCCTCTCTTTCCCACTCACCCTTTGCTTTTTGAAAAATTAAGTAAAGCTTTGAGAAAAGAAAAGAAAGAAATCTCCCACAATAACATTGATTGCATAATGCTGGATACTGGAAGAATGCTGCTTCTAAACAATTCTATTTAACAAATAATTCTAGGACATTCTCTGCTAATGTAGAGGATGTAGTCTTGAGCTGAACAGCACATACCTGCTGTACGGTCATGAGCTGGTGTTTTTGCACTGTGGAAGTTGCTAAGGCTAACAAGGCAACAAGAGACATAACCACTGTCTTCAAAGCAATTGCATTCTTGTTAGAAGAAGTAAGAACTAACAATATGTTATGAGTGTTGCAAGAGGGAAAGTCTAGTGAGAAGATGTACTGCCCTGCAAGGCAACCATGCTTAGACATTCCCAAAAGAGGGGACACTGAATGCCTTTAGAGCAAAGCCCTAAAGGATGAAGAGGAAATTTGGTGGATAAATGGTTAGAGCTTGTGAAGAGTGAGGATCAAAAAAACCTTTGAGAATTTTCAAGAAGTGAAAGACCTTCACTGTGCTTGTCATAAATATTCATCCATTCTTCCTTTTATTCACAGAAATGAGGAGAGAAATAGATCTCCTATCCATTGGTTCAGTTTTCGAAATGGCCACAATAGCTAGGTTGAAGCCAGGGCCAGGAACTCCAACCAGTTATCACAAGTGTATAGCAGAAACCCAAGTACTTGAACCATCATCTGTTGCCTGTATCATTGGATCAAGACAAATGAATATTGGATTTTCCACTGTAAAGCTATTGGCACTCCAGTCAGCATTCCAATAGGGATTCTAACATCTCAAACACTGGCTTAACTCACTGCACCACAGCACTGGACACAGTCGTACTTACTTCAGACCAGTGTCTCCTATGGAGATCTTTCCTATGGGATCTGTTGGCTCCTTTGTTACACATTTATTGCAGCCTGTTGACTGTGTTATGCTAAGCCTGAGACATAGAAAACATTAACTCCGAGAGCTCAGGGTTTATCATTTTACACAGAGACAAGTATCAAGTGATATAACACACATCACAAGAAAGACCTGTGTATAGTAACAGGATGACAGAGAATGAATAACTGCCTCCCTGAGAAAAGGAGAGCTACCCCAGAATTTGAAGATGAGCAGAAGCCCATGGAGAGCTAACCAGGGAGAAAGGAAAGGAGAAAATGATTCTTAAGGTAGGAAGAACAGTAGCAACACCACCAGGACGTGTGATTAGTCCAACACTAAGAATACACCATAATTAGCTCCAAGTTCACAAGGATGGACAAGGATGTCCATCCACGTAGATTCTAAAATGTGTGCAAGCAACCAAGGGTTTGCCCAGCAGAGCCACACCGTTCATCCAAAGACACAACTGCGCAGTTCCATAAAAACTTTACTTCTGATCAGCTGCACTAACAACTTGCTTCTGTGGCATTTCCTCACACTGGGAGGTCCATGCAGGAACCACTTGTCCAGAGGCAGCTGAGCTCATTTAAAACGATCCATCACACAGTAACCCTTACACTCATAAAATCCCTAGTGCCTCCTTTGAAATGTCTTTAGTCTTCAGAATATATGGTAGCAAAGTTCCCAGGTTCATTTTTGTATGTATTCATGAATTTTCATTAGCTGTATGGTTCTGTACAATTTTGATTTGTTTGTAATACAATCAATTGAGTTATCTGTAAGCATCACACAATCCTTTGACTTCAGTGCTTATTGAATGTTGCACTGCTGAGAATTAGGTCTTGAGGGATGTTTTCAGGAGAAGTCTCTGAGAAGGTCGGAGGAAGTATCCCAGTAGCCCTAGAGCCTGAAAAACCAGACACAATCCTTTGCTGCGTGAGCTTAGGAAGTTACTTTGCCTCTCTAAACCGTAATTTTCTTACTTGTGAATTCATAATTAGGTACCCCCATTGTAATGTTATTGTGCACACCACATGAGATTATGTGTGAAACTCCCTAACTCAGCACCTGGCCTCTGATGAGTTCTCTGATAACCCCATAAGCAACAGCTAGTGTCCATGCACCTCCTTTCATGCGATCCTGCAACCTTCTAAAGCTCAACCTGTAAAGCTCCCTCAAGAGTCCTGCCTGGGGCCAGTGCTGTGGAATAGCAAGCTAGTGTTCTACCCGGTGGCACCATCTTCCCATATGGGTGGCAGTCGTGTCCTCAACTGCTCCACTTCTCTACTTACGGCCTGGGAAAGCAGCAGAGGTTGGCTCAGAGAATCCTTAGAACCTTGCACCCATATGCCCAGAGGAAGCTCCCAGCTACAGCTTCCAATCAGCTCATCTCTGACCACGACAGCCATCTGTGGGATGAAACAGTGAATGTAAGACATCTGTGTCTCTCTAAAATCTCTTTCACATAATAATAAATGAATATATTTTTAAAGTGGGGGGAGTCACATTTGTCTTAGTCACTCTGTATCCCCTATACCTGGAAAGTTATGGTATTTGGGATAGTATCAATAAATATTTGCTAATTGAATGAATAAAATAAACATTATAATTCATGAAAAAACATGTTTAAACTTACTGAGTATCCAGGGATCCTTATTAAGAACTTCCACCTTCCATAGTGAATTTGCTCTTGCATATTTTTCATTCATATCACAAGGATATCCCAGCAGCTGTCTTGCTTTATACTTCCATTCTAAATAAATCTTTGAATCAAGCAAGGGATGATTAAAATATGTTATGAGGAAGTGGCATTGGGAGAACTGATTTTGGAGTCAGGAGACTGCTTATGGTCTAGGTGATCATGGTGTTAGGTAATCCATTTTCTAAAAGCATGGTGTGATTCTTTTATTATTACTCTGCAAATGCATTCCTGGTAACATTATACTGAAGGCCAAGTGTACTAATGTGCCTTAGGACATTACAGAGTTTATCAAGTAGTTCTCATTCTATGTCTCACTATCTCAGACATAATGGGTGATTTTAAGAACTCCACCAGCCGCACCACTGCCCCCAACAGAGTCTAATTTGTAATTCTAGGAAGGGAAAGGGCAACTGAACTTTAATGAAGGACCAGACATCATAAAATATGCTGTCAGAGTCCAGGGGGTTGCTTTATAAACATACCTCTGAACTTAAACTTCAGGGAGAGACATCTCAATAGTGCATGGGAAAGAATGCTTTGTCATGTTGTTCCCCTCACTGGATCTTATGTTCTTTATCACCACTTTTTTTAGTCTCTGTATTTTTGTATTCCTAATGGAAATTCTTCTCTCTGTGTCGTTTTTTTCCCTTAGATGTCACTCCAGTACACCACTTACAAAAACACAATTCACAATTAAACATTTTCAAACACACACAGGGACCTAGGAAGTGGGTGAGCCTTGTACTCCGTTAGCAGACCAAACTGCTGCAGATGGCATTTTAGTCAAACAACCCCCACCAGTGGCAGAGCACTGGTGCCCACAGAGCCATGAATGGCACCTTCCTCCATCCACAGGCCATTGTGTGAATAAGAGCAGAAGTACACAGGAAGTTAACAACTGGCACTTATGAACAAGAGGACACAGTGTAGGGTTGTTTGTCGAAAGTGAACCACTCTGCCCAATGACAAGACAGCTTTCAAGAGATGCTTAGCAGCCACTTCATTTAATAAAGCTGTTGGCATGAGAGCTAGGATTAAGTAGAGGCAGGGGAGGGAGGAGAGAGTTAATGCCAACTCCCTATTTTATCTCATTGAATTCTCTCAGCAACCTGCAAAGTAGACAGTAGTATTGCTATTTACCAAATTAGGGAGCCAAGGCACAGAGAGGTGACAATGTGCACTTCTAGTAAGGTAAGTGATGGCAGTGGGATTCCAACTCCCCAACCAGGAATCCTAGCAAGAAATAGCAAAGTTCAAGAGTGTAATCAGCATTGTCACCTTTCTCCATCCACAGGCCATTGTGTGAATAAGACCAGAAGTACATGGTTACAGTTCAGCTCTTCAGAACTCAGTCTGTCAATTAAATTTTAAGAAGTGTTTCTATGTAACTATTTCCCAGGTGAGAAACACGTGAGAGATTGGCTGATGACAATATTGAAGATCCATAAATAGGTACAAAGAGCTGAAAGGTAATGGTTGGAATGCACCTGTTATAAGCTCATCTTAACTTTACATCAACGCCCCCCAAAAGGATCCAGATCTTACCCTTGTTTCTGCAACCTAGGGACATTGTAGGATTTAATTTGTGTTGCTAACTAGCCAATCATTTTTGCTTTAATCTCCAGCAAATAAAGCCATTCTGTAAGTTATAATGTGTCCTTCCACAAGTTCCTTCATCTTTGATACAGAGTTAGGGTCTCATAAACCGTGTTTCTCCCCTATGTCACCTTTTGCTATAAATGTAGCATGCTCTTATCAACCACAAGTAAAACCTAGCCATCGCAGTGGCCACACTCTGTTTCTCTATCTTCCCAATTGGTTGCCAGTCGATTCTCCAGTGCCACCCTGTACCCTGGAGCTCTGCAGGGATTTCTCCAGATGCCTTCTCTTCTGCTTCTACCCTTGGCCCCTTCCTATGGTTCATTCTCACAGAGTGATCCTTAACAATGAAAATCAGCTTATGGTGCTTTTCGGTTAAGTATCATTCAGTGACTTCCAGTTGTAGTGGAAGTGAAGTGCAAGACATTGTATGCTAACCTCAGTTCTCTATCTTCTATCCTTACCTCTAGCTTCTAGCCTCTGTCCTCACCTCCAATCTTGTCACTTGTCACTGCGCCCCTCAATTCCCTCACCCACACCATTGCTCTTGTCTGCTTGAGACCATATGCACTTGCTGTCTCTTGAACTCCTTCCTCATCCTCTTGTCCTAAAAAGCCCTGGGTCATTAAAAATTCTCAGGTCTCAGTGTAAATGGCAATTGCAAACTATAATTATTCTGAATCCTTGGTTTCAATCTGGTTATCAAGTAGTTTGTCATGAGTCGATCTTTATGGCACTTTTCATATTTATCAATATATATCGACACATATATATTCTTCAATAGTGGGATCCAGCTCGCATTGTAACACAACTAGTTACACTGCTGCCTGTGATGCTGGCATCAAACATGAGCATTGGTTTCAGTACCAACTGTTTCATGAAGTTCCCTGTTTATGCACCTAGGAAAGAAGCAGATAATGGTCAAAGCGCTATGTCCCTGGCTCTCATATGGGAGACCCAAGTAGAGTTCAAGTTCCTGGCTTGCTCCTGGCCATTCCAGCCAGTTGAGAAGTCAGCCTGCCAGCAAATGGAAGATCAGAGTGTGTGTGTGTGTGTGTGTGTGTGTGTGTGTGTGAGAGAGAGATTGATTGTGTGTGTGTGTGCGTGTGTGTGTGTGTGAAAGACTGTAATTCTCCCTTTCAAATAATAAATAGTTAAACCAAAAGTAAGAACTACTTCCACCTAATTCTCCATTGTTTAGCCAGTACCTAGCACAGAACCTGGAAAATAAGTATTTAATGAATACTTGTCATATTTATAGAGTGATATGAAATTAGCAATTACTCAAGAAGTTCAACCAAGGGTCCCATAACTTCTAGAACCCTCTACCCACCCCTCTGAGACTTGCTGCTCCTCCTTATGAAACTGTCCCTCTCCACTGTTTCATTCCAGGAGCGTCTCGTGCTGTCTGTCCTTCCCAGGTTTGTTGTCCTGGAGATGATCAATGACATGACCAATGTGGAAGATGAGCACCTGCAGCACCAGTTCCATAGGATCTACATCCATCGCTATGAGAACGTCAGGTGATGCTCCACCTTGTGTTTCTGAGTGGTCTGTGTGTGCTTGCCTGCTTTTATCACAGTGCTGTGACTTCTGGCTGCCTGAATGTCAGTGCTTCCTTCCTTCTGTTGATTAATTCATTACCTAGTGATTGTTGCTCAGAGAATTCTACATTTTCAAATTGAGACCGGAAAAAAAAAAAACAGAACTCAATTATATTTTTCTAGTTTCCTTACCGCCTGGTTCCCTACACTAGGCTTGTTGCCTTTCATCTTTGAATGGAAAAAACAAAATCCAGTTAAACTATGATCAGGAAAAAAATATCTTAAAATGCAATCTGGTGGCCTAAGCTATGATCATATAGACCCCCTCCTTTCAGTTCCCATAAGTATCTACAAAACAATGCACAGAAGGTTTACATCATTTTTCTGTTTGTAAACATTATTGGCCAATCATTCACCCATCCATCCATTCATTCACCATCTCTCCACCCATCTGGATCTGCACATATTCAGCCATCTGTTTATCAGAATGTCTACCCACCCATGCCCTCATTGTACCCAGTGCTATACTGGACAACATGGTGTATACTGAAAATGAAAAGGTGGCCTTTAGAATGAGGAAGACTAGTTTTTGGAATCCTTTCTGTATGTGATCTTTTGCAGTTTACCAACCTGAATATCAAGATCCATTTTTTAATAAAATGAGTATTGTAATAATCATGATATGTAAACTTTGAAAGTGAACATATATACAATACAGAGCATGTATGGTTAGGCATCTAGGATAGCCCTAGCTTCAGACACGCTTTCTGTCTTACAAGAGAAAGATCCAATGCTGGATATTTAAAAGAAATATATTTAAAGGCCATGTGGTAGTCCATAGAGTAAGCAACCAAGTACAGAGAAGCAGGCTGCGTCATGGGCCTTAATGAAAGCAAAGTCATACAGCCAAATGCATAGTCCAGCTTTCAGTGGAGCACGAGGCCAGGAAAGCCACTGCCCTTGTCCTCTGAACAGGCCTTTGCTTGGTTACGAACCCTTGGTTCCTGGCACCACTTGCACCATTGTAATTTGTCATTCAGCCTCCAGAAACTGGATGCAGACGCCTTTGCTCTGCCACACACTCTACTTCCCCTACTCTATTTTCATCCCAAGTTAAAGTGTGAGGCAGACAGACAACTTCAATTGGTTGAGCTGTCACTTTCTAGATTTAAAACAAGTATCTAGTATTTTCAGTTTACACAAAGAATTATGTTTCCCTCCCAACAAATCTAATAGAATGGACATTTCCTGAATGTGGAGCAGTGCCCAACATCGCACATTGCCCATGCACTATAAAAATGACACAGCCACACCCTTAGCCCCTTTCTTCCAACTTCGGTAGGATGAAAGAGCATGCCTTCTCCCTCTTAGTAATCCCTTTAGGTATTCTCCGCCTGGTGTATAGAGATACACCTTGCAGTGTCCAGCAGAGATCCTGAGGCTAACCAACCATGCAGTAGGTGTAGCAGTACAGATCATTGTCAGGTTCTTGTTTAATAAGCAAGAACCCTGATGTGAATAACTTGAGTTTTCAAAGAAATTTCCTGTTACATAGCAGCTCCACTAAACATGCACACCAATCTAGGGACAGATCTCCTAGAAAATAAAAACTAGTTTATACAAATTCTAGAACAACAGACACTCATTCATCATAATCTAGAGTGGGTTTCTATTACAGTTCTATTGGCTGGTTCTCAGGGGAGTAGGGTAGAGAGCAAGGGGATGGGAGTGGATTTAGAAACCTTCCAAGGAGAAGTGATCCTCAACGGATCTCCTAATGGAGATGGAATCAGCCAAAGGAGAAAACCAATACTAGAATCTGGGTGTTAGACTCTTCATGAATCAAGGCAAAGCTGTGTCCATGCAAAGAGCCATAGATGGCTCAGCGCCCCTTCCCTGACTGTAACTCGACTCAGTGGCAAAGGCAGGTCCTCAAAAAACAGTTTGTATTTATTATATAAACCTGTATATATTCATTATATAAATATATACAAAATAACTTTTATGTCAGTCATAAAAGTGCCTGTAACCATGGAGAAAGAGAGAATTTAAAAAATAACAACCTTTAGAAGGAAAACAAAGGGGGAGAAATGAACCAGTCTGCACACCCACACTGACCTACTGGGAGACTTAGCAAGTGTCAGTGCGCCAACAAAAGGAGAACAGCTGAAGCTATTCTGCCCCCTGCAGCCTCACCTGTCCTTTTTCCCAATCATCCACCTGGGTTCTTTAACTGGTGACCCTTTCTCAGACATTCACAACACACTAAATTAGAGCATTGCTTCTTGGCCTAGATGCTTCAGTGTTGTTAGCCATGAGCCCAGTTTCTTGGGGGGAGAAAAATCAACACAGAGACTGGCTGCCACACTGGGCTTCTCTCTGATTGTTCTGAGAGCAACTGTGGCAAGATGCCCAGGTTCTTGGGAGCTCTGGAAAAAATGAACTCAACCAGGGGTTGTGGGGCCATTTCTGCCCACTGCAAGGTTGCAGGATGCTAAAATAAGACCAAAGAGATAGAAGCAGAGGAGGATGCTGCACAGCCTATGTCTGAAAACAAAGCCAGACCAGCTGCTACACCCCCTTCCTCAGCCCCCATAGCAAACCCCGTGCAGCATGAGAGCATTTGAAAAGTCATTTCTAACTGTATTCTCTGTTGCTTTTGATGTTTGCTGTTTACCTTCCTTCCCTAAAAGCTGTCTCCTGACCATTTCCAAGTTACAATGCATCCACAGGTGCTACCAGAAAGGAATGTGGGAAGAGGCACCATTCTTCGCAGGCTTTGTGTGTCCAGAGGTTACTCGGAGCCACAGGGCCAAGTTTTCATTGCAGAACTCTCTGTGAGCACACTCCTAGCAAGCCTTTGGCCATATCATTTAATCTTTGTGCACTTCAATTTCCCAGCTCAAAACCAGTGCTGTTTGAAATGGACAAAACATTTAAACTCTCCAGTTGATTTCAGCTCGAAGTCCCAGAGACCTTCTGCTCATTCAGCTTTTTATTGCAAATGAAAACTATGCTACGGTTTACAAAATCATCTTATGATAGTAGCCTCATGTTATAGATTTAACAACCCTAGGTTTATTGTAATAGAAATGGAAGAACAAAGAGGTTAATTAAATTTCCCAAGATACATGGTAACGAATAGGACTCCACATGATGCTAGTATTCCTGATTATTTTAGTAAATTGTACTAGAGATTTTTAATGACTATGCCTGCAGAACATTAATTATATAAAATGACATATTTAGCCAAATAAAAACCTCATATAACACAATTAGAGTTGAACAGTACTATGTTCATTCAGCATATTCATCTTGGAAGGCAACAAGTTTATGCCAAGAACAAAAATGTCAGATGACCTCGAGGCTAGCACATAGGGGTAGCGGAATGAGAATTGGGGCTCTCATTATCCCCTCCATCTTTTACTCAGCACGTTCTTTTGGTACCAGCATGACTTGAACCAGTATCTTCGCCACCACCTGGGACTCTGGTCAAAGTGAACTCAGATGCAGAGGATCTGGTGAAGGTGCTTGAGATCCTACAGTTCTAAAGACTTCCCAGGAGACACCAGTGACTGCAGCCACACTCTGGGGAAGGGGGGGTTAATCCTGACTATTTCTCCTGATTGGATACATTACAAAACACTTGCAATGACAGTCAGTCAGTCAGTGTACTAAAGAGGAGGAACATAATAATAGCTTTCTTTCTGTTCTTTATCTGAGTAGATGGAATGCAGCCAGGTCGGACTATATTCTTGACTGTTAAATACCATGACAGAGATGTAGCACAGCACAGACCGGTAGGGGTGAACTGGCTGGTTTGGAGAATTCTACATAAAAGAAAAATCTTCATGTATGAGCAAAACGTTGAAGCACAAGTAGGATTCTAATATGTGATGAAAGGTAAGAAAGCCACGTGAAGAAACAAGTATATCATGTACAAAGTAATGAGTGCATCAAGTGAACAGGTAGATACTAAGAGTTTAGGTATATGAGTCTATAAAGCAAGTGGGTTGAATTCCAGATCTAAGGCCTTTCACTGCCTTCTTGCAAAGACGGTGCTTCTTTTTACTACACATGCAATGTAGTTTAGCAATAATGACTTCAGATTCCAGAGCCAGTTTTCTGGCTCAAATCCTACCCCTTCATGACTTTCAGGAAAGTTACTCAGGCTTTAGTTACCTTATCTGTAAACAAACAAACAAACAAAAAAACCCTCTACCAAATAGGCTGGTGTAAGGAGTAAATGAATGAATTCAGGGAGAACTCTTACAATACCAGGTCCATGAGCCTGAGGAAGTTCAAAGTGTTAACTGAACTCATAGAATTCATAAGTCACAAGCTGGGATTAGAACTCAGACCAGTCTCTACTCAAATCCTATGCATGTGCCAATACGTTCAGCCGCACAAAATCGTAAACACAGTGGCAGTGTGGTGATTCTGCCAGAGGCAACTTCATAAACAGTAACCCTGAGTGTATTATTCCCATATGTATGAACCTCCACAAGCTTTTATCATCTTCAGAACAAAACCCCACCACGTGCACCATTTCAACTATTTCACATACTCTCAGTGAAAGTTGGGCAAGTATTCACACTTCTCAGAGCTTTCGTTTGTTTATCTCCATAATGGAAAGAAGTATGCTTGTCCCACAGGGCAATTATTGGATCAACTCAGGCAGTGTCTGGCTTTCATAAGGTTTTTGAAGACCAGCCTCCTCACTTATACCAAACCATGCACATAGAATACAGTGTCACTTAACTTAAACCTTCTGTAAATGTGAGAGTTTGAAGGACTTGCGTATTTTACTGGAGGCCTTCTAGCTTTGTCATTTCTGAGAAACAATTTCCTCAATTTGTCTGCCATCTAGGATAGAATATATGTATGGGACTCAAGATGGTGAACTTTTGTTGTCGCTCCACCCCTGCTTCCCATGTCTGCTCCATGAGCATAGCACGTGCATTGCCTCCTATTCTGAAAATGAAGAGCTAATTTATTAACTTTCATCTTGCTTTTTACAAGAAATCTACCTTTTCACAGTGATACATTGACTTTGGTGCTGTGTGCACCACCTGCACTTCACACTCTTCATTGGAGGAAATGCTTTCTGTTGTCCACCTGTCCTAGATGAATGCTCTCTACTGAGATACCTGCTAGATAGGAGGCATTCCTCTGTCTCTCATGGAATGGAAAGCTAAAACCTCAGACCAAAGACATAGTTTATTTATCTGGATGGTATTGTTATGTCTCCCAGGATGGACTAAAATATTAATGCACTTTCTCCTACCTCTTCCCCTCTTGTTTAGTATTCTTTTTGCAGATGTTAAAGGATTTACCAACCTCTCCACGACCTTGTCCGCTCAGGAGCTCGTCAGGATGCTCAACGAGCTGTTTGCCAGATTTGATCGACTGGCCCATGTGAGTTGAATTTAAGTCCCTCTCAGTCTCCTGCAGGAGTGAGGAAGTGCATGTGGAATTAGGGAAGAAAAGGATTTAAACTACATCACCAATGCTATTACCATGCTGCATCCCATCCACAGGTACAGGACCCTGTCCCTTTCGCACTCTGGAGGCATATTAGTTATTTACAAGTCTTGGGAGTGAGGCTTTTAGATTAATTTTCCCAGCTGAGAGGCAACTGGTTGAGTGGCAATCTTTTTTTAATCTTCTTTCCACTTGCCCATCATTATTTCCTCTTCACGCGGCCAGGTGTCATCCAGCGGCAGCGCTTGGTACCCATACATGCGATGATGGCTACCGCAATTTCATAGCCAACGCCGGCCATCTGGAATGAATTAGCCTGTTGTTAGAACCAGTAATCTTCTGGACCATCCTTCCAACATTGTGACTGACCTAACTTAAGAGCTTTGCTGTTAGCCAACATGACACTACCTTTATTTTTCAGCTGGCTTGATCAGAGATAAGTGAGGAAACAGATCAAAGGAGATGAACATTCACTATCAAATTAGATCTGTGATCCTAAACCACTGAAATTACAAAGGAATAACCTTGTCACACTGCATTTTCCAGTGGGCTTTGAGTTAAAATAGGCACGACTAACTGCCTGTTTGTAAGGTGTATATGTTACTGCCAACTTCTCAGGACTGTAGTGGGAATTCAGTAAGATATCACAACGAATGGAAGTTATTTTATAGTATCCAAATTTCCTGTTTTATGTCTGCCTATGTCTGCCTTGCTTGAAGGAAAATCCGTTTAGATATTGCAGCTGAGCACCTACTAGATGTTGTACATGGTGGTGCATGTTGAGAATATGAGAATAATTTTTTAAAAGCCACCCCTAATAATTTACTAGAGTCAAGTCTGGTCAGGCATACACAAACAGATAATGAAAACATGATGCATTTGTCACATGCTATTGCAAGGTTAGCCCAAGAATGTCTTAAGTTCTATGTCTAAAGAGTACAAACAACACATAATCGTTGGAGATAAAACTTTCTGAAGAACATGGCTGATATAACGACTTTGTCTAGATTATGGTGATTGCATGACTGTACACATTTGTCAAACTTGTGAATTTTATTGTAAAATATTTAAATCTTAATTATCCACAAATCTGAAATCGATACTTTATGTGGAGGGGAGAACAAAATTACAAATGTTTTCTTTACCTGAAGAAAGCAAAAGTGGATGCTACAAACAAATACAAATGATAGGAAATGACCATGAGTCTAGAAACATAGGTACCTGCAAAATACCTGGAAAATAAATTGTGTGCACTGGGCAACTATGAATAAGGACATTGACATGGACAGAGAAAAAGGTAGAAACTAAGGTTTCCTCCTAATAAGCAGGTTGGACTTATCTAGAGGATTGGAAATTTGGGGAAAAATAGTTATACTGGTTCTTTCTGGTTTTGGTGGTTGCTGTCATGTACACACAGTTTTGTCATTTCCTGTTATTGCAAGTATTTTAGTTCAGACATGTTAAGATGAACAAAACCTTCCCTCCATTAAGAACTGACAAATGTGATTAAGGTCAACTTCAGTCCAAGTAGTCTTCACCTGTCCCAAGGAATACACAACATTTATTGAGTCCTGACTGTGTGCCAGTCACCACAAAAGGCTAACAGGTGTTTACATCATGAAGTTCATAGCCTGGCAAGGCAAAAAGAAAATTCCATGCTCATTGCAGCAGAGTGGTGTAGGTGGTGATAAACCCACAGTGACACACTGATGTTTGAAGAAGGAGCCATCAACGCTTGGGTGTGGGGGTGACCTGGCAGCACCCCGAGAAGAAGCTACATGTGGTCTGGGTTTGAGGGAGAGCAGGAGGCTTCCTGGCATCGGATTAGAAAAAGACACATGCCTTTTAGGCTGAGTCATGACGCAGAAGCAGGGGAATGTGAGAGCCCACTGCTTGTTTGGGGAGCTGCAAGAAGTTCAAAATTGCTGGAGCGTAAAGGGCATGAGAGACTCCAGTGAGAAATTAGCCTGAAGGGGAAAGAAAAAAAAAAAAAGAAATCCTGGAGGGCATGGTGCAGAATCTTAAGAAACAGGGACTTTGTTCTGCAGCCTTAGCTTTTCCCCTTGGTCATGGTGTACACAGGGAGGGAGGTGAGGGTGACGGAAGTGGAGGTATGCAGTCAGGTATCAGTGGTTGCAAGCATCGTTATTATCGCTTAAGGTCTGAATTTTAAAGATTTTAAAGAAAAAGTCAAATTAAACAGGGATGTGTGACAAACTAGCTTAGTGTGTATAAATTTTGATAAGAATATTAAACATTCATAATCTACCAGATGGATGTGATGCATGGTGCCAAATGCTTTCCCCACAAATTAATCCATTTAGATCTCATAAAAAAGCACTCAGAAAAGTTCTTGATTGCCCCCATTTTACAGAATGAGTGACTGAAGCTCCAAAACACAAAATCACCCACATAGAACCATCAACAAAGATTGGGTGCTTCATCTTAATCCTTAGGCCACAGTTCAGACATTTATAAAATTGAGGGTGAGACATCAGAGAGGTGTTACTGCTCATATAGAACAGGTTGAAGGGTGATGTTAAACAATGGCCTTGACTTGAATGTGGCTTGAGCAAATCATCTTTCTGAGTCTCTATTTCCTGAAAGAATTGAAATAAAGGCTAAGTTATACAATACGTTTTAAGTGTCACGGTATAGGAGAAACCCCAAAATGGGTAGTCAGCATGCATTCACCCTTAGTAATTGCCAGTCTTTCCCGTCCACAGACCCTCCAGTACCTTCTACTGTACTGGAACACCCTTGGAAAAGCTTGAAAACTCTGTCGGTGAAAGCGATGATTGTAATGAGAAAGCCTACCCAGCTGATTCTGCCCCAACTTTAGGCAAGTCACTCAACCAGCTAGGAGACAGGTGTAAAATGGTATTTAGGTATGAAATAGATCGAATATTCATTTATTGTGGTGGCTTTTAGCACTAAAAGCCTGTGGTTCCAGAATCCTCTCTAGTTGTCTTGCCTTGATACATGGTTGTATATTTTTATTCTACTGAAGATCAGAAAGAATCCAGCTCACATGCAAATGGTGTACACTGCACTCCTTTATTCACTGCATTACTAAAATATGGAGATAACTTCTAAGTCTTCTATTAAATTCCTCTTAGTTTGAGTGAACCTTTCAGTGCCCTTGTGGATCATTTTGCTCTGTGTAGGGCGTTCTGACCCGTAACACTAGGACTTCCAGTCTTTGATCTTTCAAAAAGTTCTTGTGTACTCCAGCCTCATCCGAATTGTGCCTTACATAAAAAAAAAGAGCATATTTGTTGTTATACGCTTCCTCACTGAATCTTAGAACATTTTTTTTCTTACATGGAGGTTTTAACTGTAAGCAAACTAAATGTCCAGCAAGGTTATTAACACAGGAATGAGACCATATTTTTGTAAGAACGTAGAATGGATTTTATGATATGTTTTTCTAGGAATAAGCCTGCTTCATGTCTGAATGCCATGACAGATTTGTGGCTAAGAGCATGCCAAGTGTCCATCTGTGTAACTGTGCACCGTGCAAAAGAGTGTGCACAGCAGCATGCAAGGAGGGTTAAGGAGACCAGGCTCCCAGACTTGCCGACCTTTGCCGTATCCGCTCTTTCTTTTTCATCAGATCATATGTATTACTTAGATGGTTCTGGTTGGATAAACTCTGACCTTTTAACATGAACTCTTCTTAAATTTGTTAATGACATGGGTGCTTTCAAGCAATCTTGTCTTATCACTTTTTACAATTTTTTGTTTAATAAAATGACTTTTTTATTTTTATTTTTAAAGATTTATTTTTATTATTATTTTTTTTTTATTGGAAAGGCGGATATACAGAGAGGAGAGACAGAGAGGAAGATCTTCCGTCCGGTGATTCACTCCCCAAGTGAGCGCAACGGGCCATGCCATGCCGATCCAAAGGCAGGAGCCTCTTCCGGGTCTCCCACGCGGGTGCAGGGTCCCAAAGCTTTGGGCCGTCCTCAACTGCTTTCCCGGGCCACAGGCAGGGAGCTGGAAGGGAAGCGGGAACCGCGCGCCCACATGGGATCCTGGGCGTGCAAGGCGAGAACCTTAACCACTGCGCCACCGCTCCGGGCCCCTGACTTTTCTTAATTACATAAAGTTGAAACAGCAGAAATGTGCATGGAGCGGGTGCTTGGCCAAGTGGTTAGGAAGTCTGTTACTACTCGCAGCCAATGTCAGTGTACCTGGATTAGAACCCCCAGGGACAACTACTGACCGCTGCCTCTTCTTGGCACTCATCCTCAGGCAGCGATGGTTTAATCACATGGCTCCTGCCTCCCACGCAGCTTCCTGCCTTATGCACCCTGCTGGCTTTGGGGGCATCTGAGCAATGAGCCAGCTTTGCTGCCTGCTCACTCGCTCGCTCTTTCTTTCTCTCTTCTCAAATAAACAATTTTTAAAGGTACACAGAAAGTGTACATTCCTGTAACTCTAACAGATCACAACAATATTGCCATCTTTGGTAATTGCATGCATATACTGATTTAATAATTTTTATTTGCTATCGGTATTTTCCAAAGCAGTTAGTTATCCTTAGAACTTAAAAAAAAAGCAAATTTTATAAAGAGAAGATGAGACAGAGAGAACTTTCATCTGCTGGTTCACTCCCCAAATGGCTACAATTACAAGTGCTCTGCTGATGCAAAGCTAGTATCCAGGAGCTGCAACCAGGTCTCCCACACGGATGCAGTGCCCAAGAACTTGAGCCATCCTCCACTGCTCTCCCAACCACATTAGTAGAGAGCTGAATAGAAAGTGGAGCAGCCAAAACTTGAACCAGTGACCAGGTGGGATGCTGGCATCCACAGTCTCCTGATGCTTTTGTCAGAGTTCCCTAGGCTCCAAAAATCTGGGCTCTGCCAGCACCAGTGGACAGAATTGTTCACTAAGTTCCATTCTGACCATATTTGGGGAAATACCCTAAAACTGGAAACTTGTTCAATTCTCATTATCAGTTCTCTTGCAAAAGTATCTGCATTGAAAATGCTAACACACAGGCATCCCAAACTTCTAAAAAATGATCCTTAACATGCCTACGTGCACTGTTAGAGCCTTAAAGAGTGTGGCCATTTTGGAGGTGGGCAATGCTCTGGAAATCTGATTCAGTAAGGAAGCCCTTGAAGCAGTTCTAATTTTATTTTTCTTGCTTAATGGCTGTTTTCTATTAGGAGGATGATTTTAGGTGTTTGTTTTCCAAACATAATCCCCCAGTTCTCAATGAGATTGGAAAGGTGACACAGTGTTTGACAGCATGGCATTATAAGGGTGCTGTTCTCGTGTAGAGATCCTTTCTACGAAATTTCCCATTTCCTCACCTGGGACTATGTCTTCCCCAGGAGAACCCTACCCATCCTGTGCCGACCAACAGGCCCTGAGTCCCTAGGCTTTCATACCTAGAAGGCATCTCAAAAGTCACTGAGATAAAGTCACCTACCCAGAATGAGTGATAGATGTGTAATGGAGCAAGGATCCCAAATCATCATCAATGAGGGAGGCAACACTAACTTAGTACCCCACCTGCCAGACCTGCACTTAGCCATGTCAAGCATCACTGGTTCAGTGCTCAAAGTTGCACAACGAGGCAAGTGTTGCTATTATCCTTATTTCACAAATGAACCAATTGACACTCGAAGGTTAATTCTTTTGTTCTGAGGAACAGAGCAAAGATGGAGTGGGGGAAGGAAGCAGGTAGATGGAAGATGATCTCTGGAACTTCTTTCTTTACGGTTTAATCCTAAGCCAGGATGTTATCCCCATGCTATATAACTAGAAGTTATTTTTCCTCTAAAACCTTCAACATCTAGCCATTTCCCATGCATCATCAGAGTATATAGCATGGCCTTGATGGTGGTTGTTCTTTGAGATTTTTAAGAATCATGTGAGAGGGTCTTCAAACCATTCTTGAGAATAGCACCCTAACAAAAGACTATGCATGGATTTCAAAAACGTTTGCTACAAAATAAATATATTTTAGTTCCATTTTTCTATAAACTGAAGTTTCGTTATATGCTTAAGGTTGGAAATCTGTGAACCCTACTACTGCGTCCTGCTTCTTACCTGTGAAAGAAAGTAAAAATTGTATCTACCTCACACTGTTTTGAAAAGTAGTTCTGTTTAATATGTGACACAAAGGAGGTGATATTATTTGTCACCTTTTTTCAAAGATTTAATTATTTGAAAGTCAGATTCACAGAGAGAGAATTTCCTTAGGCTGATTCACTTGCTGAAAAGCCTCAAGTCCCAGGACTAGGACACATCAAAGCCAGGAGCCAAGAGCGCCATCCCTGTCACCCATATAGATGGTGGGGGCCTAGGCACTTAGGACCATACACACTGCTTTTTTCCATGTCATTATCAGGGTGTTCAATTGAAGGTAGAGTAACCAGATCATAAACCAGCAATCATATAGGATGTTGACAACACGGGCAATGGCTTAATACGCTATGCCACAACGTGGTTTCTATTATTAATCACCTCTGTCAAGGACCATACTTACTTTATGTTGTATGCTCAATTTATGTTTTTTAATAAATAAGCAAATTAATTTTTAAAACACATAAGGTATAGTCAGCATCTCCTAAGGCACCAATATTCTACTTGGGAAGGAACCTAAAACAAACTCAACATAATAGAAATTTCCAAGTCGTTTACAAATTCAGCTACTCATTTCTGAACTAAAGAACGCTAAAAGCTGTTCATTCACAAGTGAGTTCTGAGAAAGACAACATTGGAGATTAGACACATAGGGGAAACTTTGAATGTTCTTTCTAGGATTACTCAGGTGACAGGTGTACAGACAGGTAGCCAGTTGATGGAAGAGTTTGGATATGGCTATGTGCCTGTGGAGCTCAAATGTGAGATTTTTTCTGTAGTTTCCTACCTTTGGTTCCTTCAAACACCACTTTGGAGTATTCCCTCACTCTAGATTCCTAGCAAGATAATACAAGTGCATTGCAGGAGATGCTTCTGACCCCAAGGTTCAGAGATCCTGACCCTGCTTGCCTTTTTCCCAAGCCTTCCTAAAGGATTAGTTCTACGGTTGACACAGGCCTTTACCTTCCCACTCTGTTCATTTTAGGAGCATCACTGCCTTCGTATTAAAATCCTGGGGGATTGCTACTACTGTGTTTCTGGACTGCCTGAGCCCCGCCAGGACCATGCCCACTGCTGTGTTGAAATGGGCCTCAGCATGATCAAAACCATCAGGTAATTTGCAATTTGTTCCATATCATCTGGGCCCTCAATATGCAGAATGATGAGTAAGACCCACTTGTCCCATCTACCCTTTTCAGTAAATCACATGCATGATGAAAGACAGAACCTGTCAGGCTGTTTCATGAACACTATGTACTTACTAGTTCTCCTATAGAAATCTATTAAACTATTAGATTCATTTCTTAGTATAACTCAGTTTGTGCCACAAGTTTGTTTCATAGATGTCCTCATGAGGTTATAGCAAGGGACAAGATGAAGATCACCCTTCCCTTTAGGGGGGTAACAGTGCAGAAATTGAGATGAATACAAAGCCTTTCTGGAGTAGAGATGTATATGCTGCTTTTAGAAAAGGGGAGGAACAGTATCCAAGAGGGAAGGTGCACAGCTTCAAAAACAAAATGGATAAATGCAGATATCAGGATGGGCTGCAATCGTAGCTTGCAAGGTCTGGGGCTGGAAAAGCTGATGCAGATGAACTCTGGGTTGGAATTCCTGGGATTTACAGGGCCTTAGCATGTGAAAGTGTCATTCTTTACACTAAAGCAAATGAGAAATCACTAAAGGAGTTCCACTGGGTTTAGTTGCATTGATATATGGCAAGTGTTCTTTTTGCTTTATTAGCTTATATGACAAGCAGCGGCTTAATCAAAATGAGGAAATTGGCTGAGGACAAGTACTCTGGACCTAGACAATGCATGCTTTTCAGACAGAAACTTGGTACTATCTTGCTTATTTTTGAGATTTTAAAGTGGTGACAGAATTCTAAATGTCATCTTCACACAACCTCTGCAAAGGTGTTAATAGAAGATACAGGGACAGAACCATATTGAAATATACATGATACCTCAAAAAGTTTATGGAAACTTTGAATAAATATCTTGATATAAAACAGTTTTTACGTGCATGTACAGTTTTCTCATCATACACATTTTTCATGAACGTTTTAAACTGTCAGAGTGTGTGTGTGTGTGTGTGTGTGTGTGTGTGTGTGTGTGTGTGTGTGTGTGGCTAAAAAACAAAATATCTTCCACGTGTTGTTTTGTTTCCCAGATTCCTACAAAAACTAAGACTGAGCCAGGCTGAATCCAGGAGACCTGGACTCTAACTGGGTCTCCACTAACTCACTAACTCACTCTCGTGAGTGTAGGGATTCAAGTACCCAGGCCATCACATGCTGCTCCCCAGTGGTTACATTAACAGAAAACTGGATTGAGAGCATAGTCAAGACTTGAAGCAGGTGTACCACCATGAGCTGCAGAAATCTCAATGGCAACTCATCTGCTGTTCCACACTCAGTCCTGGAAGAGGGGTATACCCTCCACGTAACAAAAGAAGAGCACACAGAAAAGCCTTTTTACACTTAATTATCTTTGTGGAATTCAGGGCCTTTTATTGAACTCTCCACCCAAATGCTTTGGGTATTCAGTTAATCAAAAACAGTGTCTTACAGTAAAGAAGCAGTAGGAGTTTACCACATCAAACTTAGGTACATAGACAAATGGTGAATTGGGAGGAACCAGAGACCATGGTTATCAATGCTTTAATATCAAAACTTGGGATTCCTTCATTGTCTTGGCAGGATCGTACTTTTATACTTTCATTCAAATGAGAAGGAATTAAAAGATCAAAAGATAAAAATATTCCAAATGACACACCTGATATATTTTAAAGTATTGCATATTTAAGTTTTTCAGCCCTGCGCTATGCCACTTCGCCAGTCCTGGGTTGCCCAGTTAGTGATGTTTGAGTCCACAATAATCCATCTGCATCCATGCACCTGAACACACTGGTAGATTTGTTCTACTGTGAGGTAGAGATTACAATGAGCTACATTCTTTTATTACCCTTCCTTCAACAGAAATCATGTGCCCTCAGAGAAAGCACTTTTAGTAAAAAATAAATATTTCAGAAAAATATACAATGTTCAATCTGTGCATCCTATCTTTGCTCTTGGGAAGGGAAGTTCTTGAACAAAGTTCATACTTCTCATGTCTCAATCAAGGGAAAATTCTGAAAGTCTCAGCAAAATCAAGAAGAGAATTCCAGGGATGAGCAGGGGGGATGAGTTTACACTATTTTTCTCTATGGCAAGGGCTCTATGGTCAAAACAGCCCTTACCACCTCTACAACTAAGGAGAAATCTGAATGAAAGGATTAAAAAATGACCATCTATTAGTTTTCTATCTTCTGTAATGATGAAGAAATTCTCTTCTTTAAGGAATGTAGAGTGAGGAGAAAAAATATATGAACTAAAAGATAGATTAGGTTAAAATGTAATGTCAGAGGAGAAAAGAAAAATCAAGGAAGCTTCCAGGATTTATGGAGAAAATTCAAATACATATATTAGGAAAACATCCAGGTATAGAAATGTCAAAGATTCCCAATAAGACTCAATACAAATGATTTAAGACATATTACAATCAAGAAAAAACTAAGAAAGTCAGAAGATACAAGACATAGCAAGAAAAAAGCAGTGTTTGGATAGATCAAACAACTCTAGAAATAGATTTTTGAGCAGACACCTTACAGGAAAGCGAGCATGGGATTATACACTGTAGAGGCTAAATTTTAAACACCAATCAGAAGCTGGCCTGGTGGCTCAATAGGCTAATTCTTCTGTAAGTGACCAATATCCCTGATGGGCACCCATTCTACTCCTGGCTGCTCCACTTCCTATCTAGCCCCATGCTTGTGACCTGGGGACACGGTGGAGGATGGCTTGGTTTCTTGAGCCTCTCTGCCCACCTGGGAGACCTGGAAGAAGCTCCTGATTCCAGACTTCTGCTCAGTTTATCTCCAGTCATTGCAGTCATTTGGCAAGTGAACCAATGAATTAGTAGTCTCTCTCTGTCTCTCTCTCTCTCCATTTGTTGCTCCTTCTCTCTGTAAATCTGCCTTCCAAATTAAAAAAAAAAAAGGAAGAAAACCCTATCAATCAAGAATGCTTTCATTACTAAATTTGTCCTTCAGAAATAAAGGGAGACACTGTCACAGATCTACAAAACAGAGAATCCGTCAGCACTAGAGCTGTGTTACAAGAAATGCTAAAAAAAGAGTTCTGTCAGCTGAGGATGTTAATGAGTAACACAAAAACATTTGAGGTATCAAACTCACTGGTAAGAATAAGTGCATATTCAAAATTGGAATATTCTAACTAATGCTGTAATGAGATTGTTTAAACTGCTTGTATGTATGGAAGTTAAATGACTAAACTATTACTATTTAAAAAGCTACAGCAATTATTAAGAGATATAAAATATGAAAAGATGGAAATAGTGACACAAAAAATTAAAAATGTGTGGCATGACAATGTAAAAGCATAGAATTTGTGTACAGTGATGGAAAAATAATAAAAGCTGTAAAAGCTGCATGGGAACCAAAAGATATCTCTTTATACTATACAAACAAAAGCAAAAAGTAGCAAATGAAAACATACCATTTAGTCACAAATTAAGACCTTAGGAAAGGAAGAAATGAGGCAAAAGTCTATCCCTCTAAAAAAGTATTTTTAAGTTCTTACCAATCCAATCAATAATTATCTTGCATATAAATAGATTAAATCTTGCAGTCAAAATATATAAAACAAGCAAATAAATATTTTATTTTCATTTTTTAAAATATTTTTACTTATATGAAGCGAGCAAATTTATTGCCTTTCACAGTACAGATTTAAGAGCATAATGATACTTCACACCCTATCCTCTCTTGTTCTTTCCTTATTTATTTTTGATTTTAAATTACTTATTTGCAATTCACTTAACCATCACAGGCTTCACACTCCATTAGATAAAGATTTTAACCACTAGTAAGCTGAAAAAAAAATTTACTGCTTCTTCATTGTGTAGACAAAGTCTGTAAACAATAATCAAATCTCAAAATATCGATCTCACTCATAAAGGTTATGTTCTTGTCCTCTGAATGTTAGTTACCACAGCAGAGAGAGAACCTGTAATATGGGGGTTGATGTAAGCCAGACACTAAACATAACGGCTTCCAGTGATGGGTATCTACCAGTGTGTATATGGAGATGTGTGGGTGTATGTGGTCTGTTTATATGGAAGTGCGTGTGGTGAGTATAAGCGTTGAAGTAGTCCTTGATGACTAATACAGATCTAAGTTTAGACAATAGGGCTACTGTACAGAATGCTGGGATTCTATAGGCAAAAGGATATACAGCAGGGAAGTGACAAGTTCTGATCTACATGTCAGAAAAATCTAACTGTGGAGAAGGCTGGCTCTTTGTGTGGCTAAGGCTGGGAAGGAAACTGTCTAGGGAATCTTTCTGAAACAATCTAAGAGAAGTTGGAACAGAATAGCAACTGTGAAACAGAAAGGAAAAGATGATAATACTCCAAAACTGAGACCCTGGGAGACACCCTAGATGATCTGCAACACAGAAACCTAAACTAATTTAAACATTTGTCATGACAATAAGTTGATCATTGAACTAACAACACTCTGCGTTTCAGACAGGTTTCTATCTCATGAAAGATACAGTTTGTTGCTGGTAAATGTTCTCAAAGGAGTGTTCTTGTTCTGTAAGATTATTTTATGAGTAACTTGCTAAGTGCAGAACGGGAGCTGGAGATGTGAAGCAACAAAGCCAGTGTGTTTGCTGCTTCTTCCAGGTGCGTAACTTTGTATTCATGACATAACCTAGAGCTCTTATCACCTCTTCATAAGACATGGACAATAAAATAACAGGTTCACAATACCCCTTTGTAAACTCAAATGGGAAACATTCATGTTATTATAATAGACATGGTTTAGTAGCACCTTGGAAGACAAGCTGAGTTTGCATATTGGAAAATTTGACTCAGTGGAGTCACAGGTATCTTTATTGTAGCTTCTTCTATATGCTAGTAAAAAATAATAGTACTGTGACTTTATTGATCACTTATTGTATGCTGGACACTGAGATAATGAGCATTATCTCATTAACTCTTCATGACAGAGTTGCAAAGTTAGAAATTCAAATAAGACAGAGCAGATGGCATAAAGCATGTCAACCACAACCTGTACAGTTGTATTGATGCTTCTTGATTTTTGAAACTCCAATTGGATTACCACTTTATTGGCAGGAGACTTGGGATTACACAGGTTTTATAATTGCCTGATATCACACAGATCTTCCATCATGGCATGGGGATATTAGTCTGGAACCAAATGCCTGCAAAGCCATGAGTCTTAACCTTTACAGTATCCAGCTTCCCAACTTCAGCTTTGTGTATTTTCTGCTGATGCCTGATTCCACCACTGATACCAAGGAGCAACATATGGCGTAAGAGCTCTTACACACGTCTAGTAAATAAGTATAATTGACATTTAGAAGTGGAAAAAGTTTATAAATATCTGTGAATACCAAGAGAATAATCCTTAACCAATAGGATCTCCTAATATACTGATTTCATCGAAAAATATTTTATTTGAGAAACATGATACTAGTTAAATAGCTAAGAAGACACTGAATATAAGTTTGCCTCCAATGTGTCTCACACATGTCTATTTACACAATTGAATAAACTCACATAAAATTAGATGACAATTTCTGTTACATAGATTGAAGAGGGGAACCAAGTGCCACCTCATCATACGCCTGGGTCTGTATGGGGGAGTCTGGACTGCTGAGAAGATGCCAAACTCAGCACCATGCTCTGTATCTGCAACAGCGTTTTTCATGATTTACAGAAGTCGTCCCTGTGGCATCCTAATGAGAACTGCAGAGCCAGCTCTTTGCAGCGCAGTTGTTGAAAAGTCATAGGAATGACATGAGAATACAAAGTAGGAGCTGGCCTTTCTCTAGCAGTTAATTAGAGCGGAATTTTTCATCCTTGTGGCAGAGCTGCCCTGCTAAGCAGTAGGGTAAGACTAGGAAAGAACAGCCGGAACTACCTTGTTTTCCACTGACTGGAGGCAAGAACACCACACCTTGCCTCAGCATCTCTTGTATTTTTTCTTTTTTGTCTTTCTCTATCTCACCCTAATCGTTCCTTCTCTCTCTTCCCCTCTCTTTCTTTCTCACTCTCTTTACCTCCCTTCCTCACTGTTTCTCTCCATTTTCTCTCAGAAGGCATAAAACACTGTAACAGAAGATAGGTGGCTTTGATTCTCATCAGTGTTTCCCAGCATTTTTCCTTTTTCAGAAATACAGGGGTATTCCAAAATGGCTCAGAGAAACAAAATTAAATATCATATGCATTTTCCATGACCCTCATCATCATGTATCACTGATACAGCTAAAAAAAGAAAAGAAGCTTTGACAAATCAAATTGAGGTGAACAGAAAGGCATTTGTATTAACACTCTCAAAAAAAAAAAAAACAGCCAACAAGATGTTTGTATACACACAAAGAGAAATGTGTTGCAAGAGACTGTGGGAGCTTGGAAAAGACTGGCTGGCTGGAGATTCAGGGGATGTTGGCACTACAGTTCAAGCACATAGACAGTCTGCAGTGGGAAACCCATCATATCCAGGGGACACCACTGTTTTTTCTCCTAGGACTTGAAATGACCAGAAAGATACATTCACACAATGCAGGGAAATCTGAATAATTCAAAATGTATGGATATAGTTCTTCATCTCATTCTAAACAAATACCTTTATAGCCTTATTTAGACTAGCATTTGACCAAATATCGGGTTACTATAGGCTAATCAGGTTGGCACATAAAATCAACCATCACCGTGTTCTTCTGCCTCTTAGGCAATGGCATCTGTAACAGCACCAAGTAGAATGCAGAGTCTTAGATGCATGTAGACAGCTGTGAATAAGAAGTAAAATGTTCCTCCCCCATATAAAGGAGATAGGATCTTTGGAAGTTGGTAAACAGAGCAGTCCACTGCAACCATAATTGTCTTCTCCTCTTAAAGGCCTGAGATATCCCATTGGATAGAATTGTATTCCAACAGTATCCTTGACTCAGTTTGTGTTCTTTCTCTAAAAGTAGGGCTTCTCCCAAAGGCCCTGATTCCCTGACAATCCACCCACCACTCCACTCCTGAGACAATTCTCACACTAATCCAGTGATACAGCTAGGGTGAAGCCATGTGATGTAATGAAACATGCTTTCCCCTGAACACTCAAGAGATTGTGGTTGACATTCTGCTTCCAAGAGTGTTTCACATGTTAAACTTATTTCCTTCTTTGAAAAGTTAGAATAATCGTATGGGAGGGCAGATACAAATGGTTAGATCTAAGTATTGGAGACAATGGAGGTGACTTCATCTCACCACTGCATTAGAAACCAAGCATTGTACAACGTACAAAGACCTAAGGCAGCAGACATGGCATGTGACTGTGACATCCATCACTATTCCATACAATGTCTCAAAAGAATTGCAGAAAACTCAGCTACCCATACAGAGGAAGAATGCCATCAAGCCAAAACCATAATAAGAAATGTGATGAAGTTGGATTCTGCCTATTTGCAAGGACCATGTTGGAAGCTTGAAATAAGGCATGACAGGAATATCTACACCCCAAACATTGACAAGCATTAGGAATGAAGGTGGTTTGTCCCCAAAGAGACAGGTGTGAAAAGAACCCCGTTCTTGTGAAAGAAAGTAAGAAAATAAAGGGAGGGAGGGAAGGGAGGGAGGGAGGAAGGAGGAGGGAGCCAAATCACCCTAGCTTTTAAATTTCCTATAAGAAGCTGCCTGTCACAGTATGGTTTAGAAAAGGAGTTCTTTTTGTGAAGAAGAGGGTTTCCGTTTTGTGGAATGCAGATTGTAATCCATACTCATTGTAAGTTTGATTTGGAAATGGTCCCATGGAAGAATTTGATTCTGATTCTTCACAATGGTGGTTTATAAACTTCTTGCTGCTTACACCCTCAAATAATAAGTTACAACCCTCATCCAATTCTAAGCTGACATATAACTATCAATCATAAAAGCATGCTTATTTTATTTGTGGGAACTATAAAACATTAAATGATTTGAAATAATTAAAATGGGAAAGATCTATAATAAAAGTATGTTTAATGATAAAATTCTTAGAAAGTAAGTTTTAATATCTCATTTGATTAAGTATGCTTCTATTGGGCAGATTTTGACTCCTCTCAAGTTTCATATTTCACAGCTTTAGTCCTGGTGATGATATTGGAAATGGATCATTCATGAGATAAGTCAGTTTAGATAAGTTCACAAGAATGGGGTTCTTTTGGTCCACATGATGCCCTGAGAGAAAGAGACACCAAAGAGCTTACCATTAATTGTCTCTCTTCACCATGGGAGGACATACCAAGCAATTCAGCTTCAGCATGGAAAAGGATATAGGGCCCACTGTGTTCCAGCAAGATCAGAGAATATATGATTTTCATCAGCAAGAAGACACAAGAAATCTAAGAAACTGAGTAGGGCAAACCATAGTTTTAAGTGATGACCGACAGACAGTCTTGGTTTAGGGCTGTGGAATTCTGAATGTGGTCCATAATCAGCAGCAGCTTCAACTGGAAATCAACTGAGCTGTAGAATCTTGGCCTCCACCCAAGATCTGTCAAATCAGATTCTCCCTCACAGAATTCAAGCATTATGCATACCTTAACACTCAAAATACGGAGCTGGCATGAGAGACTCAGGTTCTTCGCCCTTGTGGCTAGGTCTGGCCTAGAGAATGCCAGTAAACACTAATGGGAATTAAGAGGTAAAATGAAGGAGACTAAAAGTAATTAAAGAATGGGTGCCCCTACCACTCTACAAAAACTCCAAACTGTCTGTGCCTCCACTATCCCTCTGTAAGTGTCAATTTAGGAGATAAATTATTTTATAGTAGCCAAAATTTCCCTGAGCTGGCTCAACAAGGGAATTCTGACCCAGATGCAGAGCCACCCTGACTCAATGTGTCATTATTCTCAGATTCAGAGGCATGAAGGGAAGCCAGATCAACATTGCTCACTTCCTCAAGATTGCCAATCAGGACCAAGAGGACCATTGCTCCCCCTGTGCTCTCCCTAGGCAGTTCTTAACAGGGAGGTTCTCTTGCACATCAGATTTCCACTCCCAGCAAATGGAGACAAATACAGCCAAGTGTCCAAACCACATTCATTCAGGTGTCTGGCATGGTGAGTGTCAGTCAAGCCCCATACCTTAATACCTGGGTGATCTTGGGAGAATAACTTACCCTCTCTCCACTCTGGCTTGCTTAACTATCAGGCAAGAATTAGCCATTTTAAAACAAGTTCCATAAGTACACAAACCGGTTTGTCTATTTGGCTCACGTCTTGTGTCTACCAAGATCTTCAACAGCTTCTTGGGTGGATGGATGGATGGATGGATGGGTGGATGGATGGATGGATGGATGGATGGATGGATGGATGGATGGATGGATGGATGGATGAATGGATGGATGAATGGATGGATGGATGGATGGATGGATGGATGGATGGATGGATAGATGGATGGATGAATGGATGGATGAGCTGGCGATTTTGCATAGAATGATATGGAGTTGACTTGGATTGTGAAGATGGAATATCTGACACAGAAGAGGTAATGGGCATCTCTTAATGTTCTTAGAGTCTCGGTTTCCTCATCTACAAGAGAGAAGGTTGTAACACACTCACAGCACTCTCAAAAATCACTGTGTATGTTCAAGTGAGATCTTTTTTTTTAAAGATTTATTTTTATTATTTTTTTACTGGAAAGGCGGATATACAGAGAGGAGAGACAGAGAGGAAGATCTTCCGTCCGATGAAGCGCAACGGGCCGATACTATGCCGATCCGAAGCCAGGAGCCTCTTCCGGGTCTCCCACGCGGGTGCAGGTTCCTAAGGCTTTGGGCCATCCTCGACTGCTTTCCCGGGCCACAGGCAGGGAGCTGGAAGGGAAGCAGGGCTGCCGGGATTAGAACCGGTGCCCATATGGGATCCCGGGCGTGCAAGGCTAGGACCTTTAACCACTTGCGCCACCGCGCCGGGCCCCATCAAGTGAGATCTTGAAGAGGGACGTGCTTTGTGAAGTTGCAGCTTCTATGTTGGGATGAGTTTCACTCAAGTGCAGTACAGGCCAAAAAATGAATCAGAGTTGAAGACCCACCACGCCAGTATCCCAATTCCACACTGACTCTTAAAGCACCCTTGTTTTAAATTCACTGATTTTTGAGATTAATTTGTCAAATTCAACATCTGCAGGCCAAGCCCAGCCTACTATTTTTTTCTGCTATTTTTTTCAAAGAAGCTATACATGGTAACAGAAAGCAACCTTTGGGTTTAGACTCACACACCTGTTATAAAAGCTTTCTACATAAAACTACATAACCCAAAAGCAACACACTTCTTATAACTCACTTGTTACATCATCAAAATTCCATATCTACACAATACTCTTCAAGCACAATTGATCTTCATAACTACCTCACCTTTGTTTTGCTCTGGAGTTACAAGGCGCTGCTTCTTCCAGGAAACTATATTAAATAGGCTAGGGGAAGATACTTGCTGTAAATAATGATTGCTGTCATGGTTTTAGCAGAAAATGAAAACTAGAGTGACCAATTCTCAAATTTTTAATCCTCTGATTCAACCTATGTAGTTGAAAGTCATCATAGCTGACAACAATTGGAAGTTGTGAGTGTCCAGATTAACTGTTTTACATGTTTAATTTTATGAACATTCTTCAGGGAACCTTCCCCCCCCCCTTTATATCTGAAAAACCAAGATTCTGAGACTAATACTAATAAAAGAGACCTTTAGTAAATAGGAAGCCCAGCAGCACAACCAGCATGGCTTCAATACCTGTGTCTGGAGCCCAACTCAGCAATGGTAAAATCTGCATTGGAATTCTGGTCTCTGACCCCAAAACAAACTTAAGTTGAGTGTTCATCCCACAGTGCCAAACTGCTACTCTGCAAAAATTATCCTCATTTTCTGCTTAATTATTGAGAATATAGAGTCCAGTTTACAGATCAATGACTGTTAGTGGCTCGTGCCTCCTGAAACCGCAAGTTCTATGGATGGATGAATTGACCAGAAAACGAACTACTTGAAGCATTGAAGTTAAATGGAAAATTCTAATATCCTTTATCTTATCCTTATAACTGTAACATCCCTCAATCAAAAACAATACCTTCAGTTTTCTGCTGCTAATCATTGTACTACTTGTTCCTACCTATAGAGAACTGCAAAATATCAAATGGTTTTTAAATTTTCGTTTATTTTTTAAAGAGACTCACTGTATCTCATAGGTACAATTCAAGGAATATATCTTAAAATAGGCCCACCACGAAGAACAGAGCGAAGCTGCTGTTTGGAAGGAAAATGGTCAGAAGTGTCACCACCCTCCGCCAACTAGCAGATCCTAAAGCACTGTGTGTGGTTCAGTCTTCAGACATAGGATGCTCAGCAAAACAGCCAGTGAGCCTTGCCTGCTAAGTCAGTAAGCTCCGCTGAACTGTGCCCACATGTAAGAACTGTGCGTCACAGAGAGGGATGATAAGACTCCATCCCTCAGGAAACTCAGGACTGGTGGAGGACACGAGAGAAGCTGTAGGTGTTAAGTGACCCGCAGTCACTTTCTCCTAATTTGTAGCTGATAAATCCCAGCAGACGGTCCCTGGGGTGTAAACTTGAATTAAACAAACTTGAAGAAAGCAGAGAAACTTTCATTTTGGCTGCAAGAAAGTCCAAAGGTCTTACCCTCAAGAGCTGAACTTGAATGACGCCGGGTTGGAGGTTTTTTATAAGCACAGAGTAGCCTTTCCAAAGAGGATCAATGCCTATGAATTATGAATGACTTTTACATGGTTCCATTCTTATGTTTTATTTAAGTCAAATTTCAGACGTAACCAAAAAAGGGGTGAAGGAGACAATGCAGTAAAGAAACTTTCAGTATTCTCACTATGGTTTTTGTTTAGTAGAAAAAAAAACTAAGAAATGTAAATGTCTTTTCATTAAGATGCGCCAGTGCGTTCTCTGAATAATGTTAATTATCTAATAACATCAGCACAGCACTCTGTTTAATATTCTCTCACAACGTGTTGGCAAAGCACTTTAACATCCATCATCTCCTTTGGGGCTCTAGCAGCGCTGTAAGAAAGCATCAGGTAGAACCCTATTTTACAACCCCTGATGATCAGGGTCAATGTTAAGCTATTTGCTTATGATCATGTTGTAAATCCCATACCTGTGGTGCAAAGAGTGTGGGGCTTAAAAGCAAAACAGGGCCGATTTAGTCCTAAAATCCTGCTGACTAGCTATGTGATCACAGACAGAAAAAAAAGGTCTTTTACTGTCCCAGGCTTAAGTTTCTTTATAAAAAATAAACAACCCAGTAATCCTAAGTATATATTAAGCAATATTCTGAACTCTATACATACATTTTCCTGCCCTACCATGAAAAGGCTATTGTTACTAACATTATTATCTTTGCTATTTAAATTATAGAGAAGTAATACAGCTTATGTAGCCAGCAGGCAACACATCAAAATGTAAGTTCAGTATTCCAGCAACTGCAGTCATTGTTTTGAACTCTTTGGCTACTATAACTATGTGGTGATGAGGAAAACGTGAATTATGACTAATGATTGTACCAATTATAAAATTGCTGGTTATGATGAAGCTTTATTTTTCATTCACATTTTATCCCTGTTATGCAAGGGTGAGGAGTATATTAGGATATGCCATTTTCCACCCTACTCATTCAAAGGCACTGGGCAAGGGCTGAACTTTGTAATTGATGGCGGATACAGAAGAGAGAACAAGAAATGTTGGGATTGATCAAGCCCTTAGAGCTTCTGCCTAGAAGTGGCACATGACATGTCAGCAACAGCATCAAAGATACAGGAGAGTGCAATCCTAGCATAGTCTTGGACTTTAAATCTATACTTAGTGGCTGGGCAGAAAAAACGGACACTTTTTTTTAGGTTCATTTTATTTTTATTGCGAAGTCATACATACAGAGAAGAGGTGAGACAGGGAGGAAGATCTTCCATCTGTTGATTCATTCCCCAGGTGGTCCCAATGGCTGGAGCTGGGCTGATCCGAACCAGGAGCCTGGAGTTTCCTCCAGGTCTCCCTCGCGGGTGCAGGAACACAAGACTTTGGGCCGCCACATATATATGTATATATGTATCTCTCTCCTTATCTCACTCCAACTCTAAGTTCAAAAAATAACCAATTTTTAACCAAAAAAAAAAAAGAGCTAAAGGAGGTATTTTAATTATTGCTCAGATCAAGGAAGAGTTTTAAACAGGATAGGGTGAAAGGATGACATAAAATTACTCTTTAGAAGGAGCCTCATTTACCAAGCCTTGGGCAGGATGAGGCAAGGACCTCAGACAGAGGCATAATGATGGCCTGACTGAGGGTCTTCAGAACAAATTTGCAAGAAGAAAACAATAGTAGTTTGGGGCTATAGATGGAAAGAGCAATGAAGTATGAAGCAATCACAGCTTTATGGACTTTGGGTAGAAAAGATTCTAATGCCATAACCTGAGACAGATGTATGTAGCAGGTGTGAGGAGAAGGTTTATAATAACACATGGAAGTACATATAAAAGGCCAGGAGTTTCAGAGGAGCAAGAATATCTTTCCTGTCATCTGAGAATCTGAAAAGTCCTTGTAGGAAAGTTGTGGAGGATACAAAAGTGGGACTGCCTCCTGTGTTGAAGAATACTCTCTGTGATCTTACACATGTGCCTCTCCAATCACCTATGTTCACAGGTACGTCCGGTCAAGGACAAAGCATGATGTGGATATGCGGATTGGAATCCACTCAGGCTCTGTGTTATGTGGCGTGCTGGGCCTGAGGAAGTGGCAGTTTGATGTCTGGTCCTGGGATGTGGACATTGCAAACAAACTGGAATCTGGAGGAATCCCTGGGTAAGCCAAAACAAAGTCCTTTCATTGCTCTGTACCAACTATGGAAACAGACTTGCTGTGTGCAAAATTCAGAGGCATGGGTTAAAGAGGTAAATACTTAAGGAGACTGGACATTGAAACATCACACAAATATTGACCCCTCGTGTCTAATAAAGTGCACCAGAGGTCATAGAGATGGTGGCATGACACTGAGGTGTTCTGGTCCCCGCCCTGCGTAGTAATGGCTCTTGAACTTGGCTACAAATCAGAAGTGGCAACAACACATTTTAGGAGCCCTGTTATCCAAACCTTATGCTGATTCAGTTAAAGCATAGCCTATGAGGAATCTATTTTAGTTCTTACGTCAATGCTATGAAAAGCAAAAGTTAACACCTACAGAAAATTCAGAGCTTTCCTTGAAAATTGAACACCCCAAATTTGTGTGACGAAGTTGGTCTAGACCCCAGACGGTGTTGGTGTCCTGAAAAGGACAGTTGATCCTTGAAAACTAGTATTACAATCCTATTTACAGAAACTGGATTTAGTGAGATCTCAAATATATACGATCTTGTGAACTAATTTTCCACAGCTATTCTTTCTGAGAAATTAAAGAAAGAGAGTCTGGGAGGGGAGACACGATAGGGGCAAGTGTTTAGTACATGTTTAGATGTTGCCAGGTATACCAGTAACCCTAAGTTTGAGAACCAATTCCATTTCCACTATAGCTTCATGCTAAGGTACACCCTAGCATATAACAAAAAATGGATCCAGTACTTTGATCCCTGCCATTCTAGGAGACCTTAATGAAGTTCCAGGCTCCTGAATTCAATTTGGCGCTGCCTTAACAGTGGTCGGCTTCTGGAGAGTGATGCAGTAAATGAAAAAATCTCTTCATATATCCTGCCTTCTGGGTCCTCCTCTGCCTTTTAATTAAGAGTGAAAATAAATGCACAAGCAAATGTCAAAATAATAAAACAAAGACAACAAAAAATACATTATAGGTAATTGATTAGTTGATTGAGAGATAAATGATAGATAGATAGATAGATAGATAGATAGATAGATAGATAGATAGATAGATATAGACAGACATATATTCCTCTCTCAATACAACCTTCCTGTCTTTGGAGATGCAGAGTTCTCTAGTATCCTCCATTACTTTTGAAAATCATATTTAACATTAGGTAATGTAGTACCATAGAAGAATTTCTCAGGTTACCCAACTCCCTGTACTAAGCTCTAGTATCTTTATCAAGTTGCATAAACTAGGCAAGGCACCAAGCAGGAGATTTTTGAGCAAACTTGGCTTTCATCATTCTCTCCATGTGATGTAAGGCCTGTGCTTTGCTTCTTCTGTCTCATTTTCCTCACGGTAAAATAAAGATGACAATCCTTGCTGTATTTCTCCCAGTGAGATGTGTTTTCCCTACATGGGCATAATCCAGCTTACAGATCTCTCCTGAGCACACTGCAAGCTGTACATGCACATCTCCAAGTCAGTTACCATCTTTATAGGGTTTGCCACACTGGAATAGAACTGAGGAAATCCTGGCCTGCCACTGCTGGGTTCTCTAAGTCCTTAAATTCTGTGAGATTTTTAGTAACTGAACCCTGAATTTAAACAAAGCAGGCTGTTGATCCATCTGTTTCTAGGCCTGTTTTTTAAAAACATATGTGTATGGGGAACTACCCATATACTGAATACATTCCCTTGGCAAACTTCAGAAGAGAGCTTTGAAAGTTTGCAAGATTCTGCTCTGACATCTGGAAACCAGTTTAGCTAATGTCCTCAGTCACAATCAGAAACAGAAAAGTCCCTGAGTTTATATCACATGTGGTGAAGGTTGAGCAGTGGGATCGCTATCCGCTGGCTGTAAAAGCTGAGACAGGTTCCTTCATCATCCTGTCTAGTTTCCTCTCCCAAAATTGGGTTGGAAACACATCCTTCTAAAGACTGACAGTCTGCCTAAGCTGGCCTAAGCTCAGGAATCACCAACATGCAAAAACAATCAGAAATTTCAAAACAGATCTGCAAACTCTGTTGTTTGGAATTTCATTGATTCATGTTTTTGCTGCTTTTAGATATCTGACTCTTTGACTTCTGATTCTTGAACTCCTAGAGTGGTGGTTTGTAAACTTTAGTAGGCGTTTGAATGCATTTCTCAAAGGGCTGGAAAGTCCTTGAGTATGGAATTTCTGGTTCAGCTTATGTGAAATGGATTCAATACTTTGTAACAAGTGACCAAGTGATAGGAAATACTGAACTTGGTATCACACTTGAAGGATAGCTATTCCTGAGCTTTTATTAAACAAGATAATGCGCAATGCGATCCCTTTGCACCAAAATCAGTAAAGAGTGCACGCGGTTACAGCTGTGCATACAGTTCATTGCCTGTTACAGCCGATTCAGGACCTTAGTGTGACAGTCGGAGTCCTTGTCGGAGTCCAGCACTGCCACTAACCACTGACACTTTGGAGCCAGATGATGAGTCATTGTCACTTGTCAGTTCACCATCTGCCAAACAAGAAAAAGAAAAGTAACCACCAAGACTTGTTAGAAGAATGAACACTGTGTGAAACTGTCCATAGTCAAGCATACATCAGTACTTACAGCAATAAATCAACTCATCTGCAAAATGAATGTTGCACAATTGTTAGATCTTATTTATTCTCATGATGGTAAGACTTATCTTTCATTCAATATATGAGTATATTGCCTGAGAATTAACTCATTTCCTTAGGGAGAAGTGCAATAATCAGAATCTCGTCTGGAAGAGCCTCATCCCAAAGCCCAAATGAGTAGCAAGGATGAAAATAAACATGTGTAGCTCAGCCTCTAGAAAACACTTAAGTGTGTATTGATCAGTGCTGCACAGAAGGAGCAATGAAAATTGAATATGAAGACTCCGTTCATGACCCAAGCATATTATTGCTTCAGCATATACAATATGCAAATATTAGACCGACGCCTATTGAATAATGAAATGTGAAACCCAGAAGAAAAACCAAGCAAGGTCCATGTTTAACTGAGTTCTTGAAAAGAAAATTAGCCATTGAACTTTCACAAATTTCTCCTAGAAGGTGTATTTTGCCTAGGAAAAAAAGAGCCTGGTTCCTAACACCTGACTCTAACCTTGAGCTGAGAAAGCAGTTTGGTCATCTATTTTATGATCTGACATTCTCCAGGGTCAATATTGTCAAGTTGTTAATTACTAACAGAATACATCATGAGAATATTTTTTACTTATTTAGCACCCTCCTGAAAAAAAGAGTCAAACGCATCTTTCACACACTTGCTTTTGCTACCATTAGCTTTAAATCAGTGACTGTGAAAAGGAAATTTGTATGGAATATGGGGCTAATGTGCCTTGAATTATCAAAAATGCTGTCTTGCTTCTTCACTTGCCCTTTGCAATGAAGTAACCACTCTGGAAGCAATGGTTCAGCAGAATGAGTTAATAGGGTGACAGAGAGAATAGAGTACCAGAAATATAGTACATTAGTAAACACTTATCTAAATTATTATTCTGACTAAAAAAAAAAACCTTTGTTGTTTCAGCAGAAATAACTGGCTAGCTTCTAGAATTACAAAGTCCAAGTGAATTGTGAGCACTGACTCCATTGACTCATTCGACAGTGCAGTGAAGTTTGATTAGAAAAATGACTGAAGCTGATCAGGGGCAAGGAATCACTAGTAAACATACAAAAACATTTATTTGAAGAAATGTCAGTTAATTGAATAGCTAAAGAGAATGCAGGAGGCTACCGTAAAAGATTGTTACAAAATGATATTTGGATAACAGCGCTGAAAATGCAAGTCTCAACGGCCTCATTGAAACTTAGCCCATCTCCTATAAGCCTTCGTAGGGGATGGAGCACACAGTAGTAATATGAAAACAATGAATTTTGACAGTATTCTTAATAATCGAAATATTTCTTTCATAGTATTTGCTGTATACCATAAACTGATGTAAATACTTTTACTTAGAGTCAATTCTTACAAAACAATAATCTTATGAGATATTGCTTCTCCCATTTTTCTGGGTGAGAAAATGGACTCACAACAAGATTTAGTAATTGTCCAAGATCACTCAGCTAACAAATAGTAGAACCCAGGCGATCTGTTCATTACCTCTTTTGTGGTCTACACTGACTACAGGGCTGCCCGTAAGTAATCTGATTGGGTTGGACTGGTGTGAGGACAGATGGGTTTGCCATGTAAAGAGCCCATGAATTAGCCTCTGCCCCTTAGGCCCTTGTTGTCATATGTTCTTTTGATAAAAGAGAGCTGCAGCAGCTGACAATTACACAATGATGAGCCACTTACCTTGTGAATGAAGCTAGTCAGCTATATGCCTGCAGGTGTCCATAGCTTTGCTCTCTACTCCCCGCAGCCAGTGCTACAGAGGAAAATGTATGTCACTGTATTGTTCCCATTGGATCTTCATCATAACCCGTGGACTTAAAAATGTGCCCTTGACTTAAGATGATGAAAAGGTTACAGAAACAAGGTGCAAATGATAGGAAAAGGACCAGGATGATTATAGAACTGTTGTTACTAATGATTTGGACAATAACTATCATTTGGATCAACAAATATTATGATACTTATTTTTCTAATACAATCAATACACTTAAGCAAATCACTGATTCTTAGCTTGCTGGGATCAGGCTGCCAATCACACACACACAAAAAAAAGGCTGGAAGAATCTCAACAGGACAGTATGCTAAAAAAGACTGTAGCATCCTTTGGAGAGAAGTCAGTGATAGCCTATTAATGAAATTATGCTTAAACTTCAATTCTTTTCTGAGCTTTCCATTATTTTGGTGGACAAAGTATTGTGTTTGCTGATGTGTCCTAACAGTATCACATGTAAGGCTCTGATGTAGGCTTTCCCCAGGCTAGAAGAAAGCAATATCTTTTGCCAGATAGATCAGCCATTTATGTGACTAATGCTTTCTACACACAGGAGAATCCACATTTCCAAAGCCACCCTGGACTGCCTCAATGGTGACTATAATGTGGAAGAAGGCCATGGAAAAGAACGAAATGAATTCTTGAGGAAGCATAACATAGAGACCTATTTAATTAAGCAGCCTGAGGACAGTCTGCTGTCTTTGCCAGAAGACGTCGTCAAGGAGTCGGTGAGCCCCTCCGACAGGAGAAATAGTGGGGCCACATTCACTGAAGGGTCCTGGAGCCCTGAGCTGCCCTTTGACAACATCGTGGGGAAACAGAATGTAAGTCCTGGCTTCTTCATTTAGGTTAGCCACCAGTGCATGCTTGAGTGCATCTCCAACCCAGACACCGTAGAGAAAACTGACTCATCTTCAACTTTTTCTTCACTGAGCAGCATAATCACGAGTGATCAAGCAGCTTTCTATCCTCAGGACAGAAGTAACTTATGTGTGCAATTTTAGGAAATGGCAGAAATACCAGAGGGCTCCCAGCACTGCCTTTTCTTTCTTTTTTTTTTTTAATGGCATGTAACATTTACAATTTTACCGAACAAAATCACTCATGTTGGTAAAGATAGATTTGATGTTAATGAGCTAAAGAGGAGGGTCAAGTGCAAGAGAATGTCCCTTCTGAGCTAGTGGACAGTAGGCAATTTTGAGTTGGCTTCTGTATTTCAGAGTCAACAGGGCACCATGGATTCGGAATATAAAAGCAGCGCCAATTGCTGCCAAAGACCCTATAAGGAAGTGCAAGCCTGGCGTGCACTTTCCAAGTCATTTACATAATTATATTTTTAAATGGTAACATAGACTTCCATCTCTGATATCAAGGAGGGCAACCACATCAGTATTAAAGGAGTTCAGTAGACAAAATTATTTTTAAAATTTATTTCCTCAAATATTGGAACCACATTCTACCCAATGAGATGCTCAGACTCTGAGCTGCTCTGGCAAATTGAGACTGAGCAAGTCAAGAACTATAATATATACAGAAATGGACTTTCTTCTCCCCCAGGATACTTGTGCAAAACCATCTGCTCTGATGTAGATCTTCCCTTTATCCATTTAGACAGCAATCATATCGTGAAGTTAATGCAAGTTAAATTTTATGGCTCCACCATGATTTATTACATTTTTATCCATTAGAGAGATAAAAGTCTTTCATTTGCTATTTTACTGCACCTACCCCCCCTAAATGCCCATAATAGCCCAGGCTGGGTCAGACAAAAGCCAGGAGCCTAGAATTCCATCCAGGTCTCCCACACGGATGGCAGGGACTCAAATACTTGAGTCATCACTTGTTGCCTCCCGGGGGAGAGAACATTGTCAGGAAACTGGATCAGAAGCAGAGGTGGAATTCAATCCCAAGCACTCAGAGATGGAATGTGGGCAGACATCCCATGCAGCGCCACTGTGCCTCACTCCCATACTACTTTAAGTAAACAGATGTGAAAATGCCTCTAAGACTTACCTGACAGTGACTGGCTGTTCCAGAGCTGAGTGCGACGCAACAAATAAAGCAAAATGGTAGTAACTGAAGGTGAGAGAGGGTAAATTATTAAATACAAAGATTTGAGCACTTCTCATTAAGTCTGATTAAAGACATTTTAAAAGGAAATGATTTGAATGCTGCACGTTTTCCTTCTCTTCTGTCTTTGATTGTTGGGACACTCAGAAGCCAAGTGAGCAGGGGCCTCCTTCAAGTCCTCGGGGAAGAAACTATTAGACCGGGCATGAGCCAGATTCCACTGGAAAACCTTGTAAGCTGCAGGCTAACCCTGGCCTGCATGCCCAAGCAGCGGTACGCCTAGTTTTTTCCTATGTTTTAGTGAGTGTTTTGTTTCCCAAACATTCTGATGCCCACACAAATTGTAACTGATTCCAATGCCTATTTCCTTCCTTCTCTGAATGGTGTGCATGATACGACTAGCTATTTTATAAAACAGGGGTCTTACAAACATTCTGGATTGAGTGCTTGGCCAACTGATGGCACCCTCTCAGGTTCTGCCTGTTTGTTGAGCATGAAGCCTGGTTATTTAAAAAGAACATAAATTCTGCATAAAATTCTCTCTCCATGTTGTTTTGATTTTTTTTTAATTTTGGAAATATCTCTTCATTTAAGCTGATTATGGGAACTGGAGTAAATATTTTTATTTTTAATTACATTTCATTTTGTGACACAGTTTCATAGGCTCTGGGGTTTCCCCAACCCCTCCCTGTGCCCTCCTCCCATGGTGGATTCCTCCGCCTTGTTGCAATATTACAGTTCAAATCCAGTCAAGATTCTTTCATTGCAGGCATATACCAAGCATAGAGTCCAGCATCTTGTTGTCCAGATACATTCAATTGTTTCTTGGGGAGACCATCTCTGGCCTGAAGGCTGAACTAGCAGAATATCATCCCAGCCAATTAAAAGTCCCAACATAATATCAACAACAATTTACAACATTGTGGAGTTAATTGACATGGTATTGAGTAACCAATATGTTTAAAAATGTAGGTTCTTAACCACATCCTGTGACTACTTCATTGACATTTCAAATTTAGTTTATAAACAACCGGCTACTATACACCTTAAATTGGCTATAGGGAACTATTCAGCTGTCTCGTGTCTATTTTCATTTTAGTATTTAGCAGTTTTTAGTTTAGAAGCATAACTTTTACTGAATTTGGCAGGTTTTAGGGTAGTCCAAACTGGCTTATAACTAACAAGACACAAAGAAAAGTTGCTCCCCACTAAGGCATTGGAGATTTTTGGGCACACCCCTCCTAAAACTGTTCTGCACCTCAACTGTTGACATATGCCTTGTTAGAGTTATAAGCCAGTTTGGAGTAAATGTTCTTATCGGAGTCTCAGCCGAGTAAGACCCTACCATTGATCATTGAGAACCGAGAACAGAGTGGCATGGACACTTGGCTTTATTCCATGATTGACTGACCTAGTAAAATTTATAGGAACGCTTGAAATATTTCTTTGCTGATTTTACAAATGCATCTGCTTATATGATCAAAAAGTTATTATAGAATGTGTTGTTGTTGGTCAATACTTATTACTCTTGATGTTTAACTATACTGTATTTTTTGTGCAATGCTTGAGCTTTGCCAATAGATAGCCTGTCTGTGTCATCTTTGTACTTAGGCTCAATTCTAATAGTCATGGGATCATATGTGTAATTTAGAGACGTATGTGCCCCTGGAGGAAATCTATGACTACAAGGTACCAAAACACTGTCAATTCCACAGAAGTCTGGTCCGTCTAAGGGTTTCCAAGATGGTTAGGTTCCTTGACAGACAAAAACAGTCAGAGGGATCAGAAGAGAACGAGGGGATATGGTAGCATGGAAACCAAGAGAGTGCAGCATTTTGAAGAGGATAAGCCCACCAACAAAACCAGTTGTAGCAGCCAAGAGGCTCATAGCAAAAAGGTGGGGAGCACTCTGCTAGAACTGATTTAAAGAGCACCTTGGCAGGAAGCAGGCTTGGTAAGATGGTGAAATCAGAACCCTACGTATTACAGTGTTAAGTATTACAGTTATAAGAGAGAAATGTGGATTTCCAAAAAGAATCCCAGCTTCATCCCATCCCCCTCCCATCTGCCCATCACAGTAAACTGGAAAAGTAAACAAAGTTGCTAACAATGCTTTCTCCATAGGTGAATCTTCTAATAGCTGCCTATGGACAACCACGCTCCTTTAGTGTTGATGTGGTTATCTTTCCTATCCCTGTATCTATAATAACCTGGATTGACATCATTGCTTTCACTCAGACTAGATTCTTGAATCCAGATTGCCAGTGAACATCTCAAACACTCCTGGTTCGCTTCCTTGACTTCTACCAAGTGCACATGTTCAGACTGCGGGTTTGATGTTTTGGCTCCTTAACTCTAAAGCATTTACCAGTGAGGCTACCCATGCTCTGAGCTTCCAAGAGTAATGAAAGAAAGACAGCTAGAAAGCAAAAAAGTTATGATCACTTAACTTCAGACCACAAAAACAGAAGTAGATAAAGCAAACCATGAGTGAAGACTTTCACATTTGGGGAAAGCTATCCAGACGTTTCAAGATCAGAGTGTTGAATGAGTCATAAACATGGTCCTTCAGTCACTCATAATGAAAACAAAATTGAAGACAAAAAGAGGACTTTTAAAGAAGGATCTTTATTTCAAAAATTGGATTTTTCTGTGGAAGTGCCTGTTCTAATTAAAAGCTTTAATTGGTGATAAATTTCTTTGCTCATTCAGTGATTTCACGGGTACTCCATATTCTAGAGGGAGGCTCAGTTCTAAAAATACACACTTGGTCCTTACCCCCTGGGAACTTGGGAATGCAGACAATTAACCAAAACATATATGTGAAGGAACTGGAGATTGACAGCCAGGGAGCAGACACTTGTCAATAAAGCACTCCGTGAAGAATCCAAGTGATGAAAAGTCTGTGCATGGGAATAGCAGAGAGAAAGATATTCTCAACAGAAGCAACAGCTGATACAGATGAGCAGGGTTGAATGGAGCCTATGGAGCTGGAAGAGTCGAGAAAGCCAAGTGGCTAAACCTTAGCGGGTAAGGGAGCTAACAGGCAGGAGCATGATTCTTTGATTTCGTCTTTTGCCCAAGGAGCAAGGGTTGAGGCAAGGCAGTGATATGATCACATTTAGAGTTTTAGGAGAGCACTTAGGGGGTAAAGTGTGTTTCTCAGACAAAATACATTATGGGCTTATAACTTACAAGAGAATATCAAAGGATGAGACTTTTGCATTGCTCTGAAATGTATTGTGTGAAGGATATGGATCGTCTTCATTGGGCTTTTGTGATGTGTGATTTACCAAGAGAAGTGGAGTTATTCTTTCAGAAGCAAGGGGGCCTTTTTCGGGGCCCAGGATCTGCCCTAAATACACTGTGGATACCCATGTATTCACGCATGCCCTGAACACACTCATGGCTTTTATCCCATCCCTGTCATGTTTCTGATGGCTTCCAATTCCAGGAATTTTAGTCATACTTACTCCAGCCTTTTTAGGGAGTTATAAAGAGAAATGTAAACCTTGGCACATTGTTTAAGTCATTTCTGCACAAGTCTGTATGTAATCATTGTTGTTATCTTGAAGTCAGTATAACTATCATAAGAATTATAAGCATAAATGAAATTTCTCTATCTCATCCAATAAATGGGAAGGAAGTAAATTCCATTGCCTGGAATTCTTTCACATTAAAAAAAAAATAGAGAAAAAAGGTAAAGAACACTGGGCCAGGTATCATGTTGGGGGCTTCATGCAAACTGTTTCCATTCAGTTTCTACACCAACTTAGAGCATGTGAGCTGTTTCCCAGATGAGAAAACTGTAATTCAGAGACATCCCTTTGCTCCCTGAAGGCCATGTGTACAATAAATAACACAGCTGGAATGAGAACCTTGTTACAGACTTAGACCACTCTGCCTCACCCCTCTGAACTGCTACCACTTGCAATAGAGAATGTTGAGACCAGTAGAAGAGACTATGTATAGACAGTGAGGCTCTATATAACACATGTGGGTTAGTCTTTATCTTCATCAATCCCAGATTGGACTTTTCTTGGGTCCTGTTCTTTGCATGGACTGGGAGAACTGAAGGAATTCTCATCAGATCTCAAACGAAGGCAATGCTGATCCCAGGGTTTCTTAGGAAGCTTGTTAACCCTGTACTCTGTGAACCCTGAGATCTTGGTGTTAATTCTGCAGGACCCAAAGTTTACTTTGATAATAGGAAGTGATTGCATGGAAACTTAAAGAAGTAGTTACAGTCCAGACTTCTCCATCTACTTGAGTAACCACCTCTGCTTCCCAGGCAGGATGTCATTAGTACAATGGCTAATCTGAACTTTATAATCCAGTAATTCCTTCCAGCTCTGCTATTATTCCCTCCAATTTATCCACACAATTGTGGGTTTCATAAATTTCATAATCCTACCATCCAATTAAAGATTAGCCAGGGAGTGGTGATCATACTTACAAATTATTTCTCCAAGTATACAATAAAGGTGTGCTTGCACTGCTATACCAGTGAATAGTCATAGATATGAATATCAAATTTAGCAAAATGAATTAAAGCAAAAGAAAATATTTGAGATAAAATCTAAGTAGGAAATGAGATCCCTTTTCTCTTGGTATTCAGAATAATGCAATTTTGATTTTATGTGCATGGACACCCTAACATCATTACACTCAACCTTCTTTCCATGGCCCTGTTTTCACTGTGACTGTTATGTCTCTTGCCAAATAATATCAATCCCTGAGATTAATGTCTTGTTTCTGCCCTTAAAGATGAGCTCTAAACTAAGTGCAGGCCTCTCTTTTGTGCATTCCAATACCCACAAGAAGAAGATTCCTCTATATTCAAACCTATTTTGATTCCATCATTTACTGAAACAAGTCAGTCCTACTGAGATGACCGTTCACTTGCTCAGTCATTCCTTTATCATATATGACTGAGTAATTACAGTTTTACAGGTCAACCTTAAAGTATCAGGGATGGAGAGATGTAGAGGGTAGTCTGGGTGCTATGGAACTCACATAATGCTCGCATTACCATCAGGTCACGAGGCTCCATATGAGTATCTGCCTGCAACAGAACAGGGGAGGGAAGAAGGGAAAACTGATTGGCAGTACTCAGGAAGGACCTTTCCAAGGAGGTGACGTTCAAGTTTAAGCCCACACGCAGGACATCAGAATTAGAGAAAGACCCTGGGAAGAGCAGAAAGCAAGTCCCCCACCTGAGCCTCAATTTCCATTCCTCAAGATCAAAGACCAAGGTTCCCCTTCCCACACAGGACTCTCCCCCAAAAATACCTGAAATACTGGCTATCATCCTCAGAAAAAAAAAAGTACATTTTCAGAGTTACTTGCTTCTGGGATAAGCTATCAAATTTTTATTATTCATATCTAATTTCAATATTCAGAAAATCAGATGCAAATTTTGCTTTATGCACTGCTAATTTGTTTTTAATGATTGTAACATCAGATTAGGTTTTGACATTTATTGAGTGGGACATCTGCCGACTCCGGGTCCAGAACACAGGAGGCTTCGGGAATTTCCCTGAAGTCAGTCTGCACTCTTCCAGTAATGTGACTTTTTCTGATCAGGAAACTCCCCAGGCTGTCTGTCCTGAGTCCTGACTCTGAAGAAAGCTGCTGAGTTCTGCCAGGGAAAATCATTAGAGGGGTCTGGTTGCTCATTCTGTTCCGAAAGGCAAGTAGATTTGAAGCCTTCCAGGGAGTGTTGAGTGGATTAAGCGGGCAATTTGATCCATTAATGTTGGCTAATTATCCTTCCTTTCAAGTTTCTGGGATAGAGTAGGTGGAAGATAGAAAGGCGGAGGAGTTGGGTAGAATCACAGATTTGGAAATAGCCATTTAAGTTGGCAAACCTGTAAGCTGCCACCAGTGGTTACGCCACAACCAAGAGCTGACTGAAACTTATCTGAGAAAATGTAGCTGGATGTTTATTTTACCAGGGAGTGACTAATTGTTTGAGGAGTCATAAACTATGACTTGACCAACATGAACCAATACCTGCCCAGAGAATATCTTAATCATGTAGAAAGAAGTTATAATATATCAAAAAGGTAAAGATGTGTAGGAAGAGAAAGAAGAAGTCTGTTTTCCCCACCCCCATTCTTCCAAGTTGCAAATTAATAATTGTGCCTTATTTTGTGGCATTCTTACTTTGTAAGTGATTGGGGCTAATGTCGGGCGTGACAGAACTTCTTTATGGAGCTTCATGAGACCCTTGCCCAGTTTTGACAGCAAAATAACTTCTATTACCTTAATTCGATCTGACTTGTATCCAGGAGGATTTTGTTTCCATATAATGATGTCTTTTCTATGGATGAGTCTGTATCTACGCTTTTAGAGCAATTCTGCAAACATGCCATGACCCCTGTGGTTACTGCTCTGCACATGGACATGACTACTGCTGCTCTAAATGACTTCACTCCAACAAGAGACACAATATTTTTCCTTAAAAATATAGTTATTTTTTCCCTAAAACTATTAAAGATACTGGCTATCTGTACATGTACTTATTTTTAATTTGCCTAATAGCAGAAGGCATTGTGAGCCCTCAGGTTTGCTGTACTTGTTCCCATTTGTGGCTTTTATAGCATCTTCATTTCCTGAAGGATCCTTCATCATGAGGTACCAGGGTTGTGGAAGCTTCAAGTGTGGTATCAGCTATTCAATATTCTGTGCCTCAGAAATGTGCAAACACAGTTGCTTAGGTGACAAACTTGGCAGCAAACATCAGGAGTATTCACAGCCTAGGAACCGAGGACCGATAGAATAGTGGTTAAACCCTAACTTTGCCAAGTGCCAAGATCCCATATGGGCCCCAGTTCATGTGCCAGCAGCTTCACTTCCAATCCATCTCCATCCTTGTGGCCTGGGAAAGCAGGGAGACCTTGTGTGGGAGACCTTGAAGAAGCTCCTGGCTTCAGATTTGCTTAGTGTCAGCCATTGACGCCACTTGGGGAATGAACCAGAAAACAGAAGATCTTTCTCTCTTTATCTCCTTCTTTCTGTATATCTGCCTTTTCAATAAAAATTAACACATCTTTTTTTAAAAAAAGTTGATTAGACACCTCTCAGAGAAAAGTTTGTGATAGAAAGTTTAGAGTAACAGTCAGAAAATGTATAAGTTAAAGTAGAAAATCTAATTGAATAGCAGAATGTTAAACTTGCAGTCATTACTAAAGGACTATGCTACTGAGACAATAAGGGGGAATATAGTGGGAAGTGAAAATGGGGAGAGAATAGGCTGAGGAGGGAGGAATGCCTATAACTACAAAACTGTATCAGAGAAAATCATAATAACAAATAAAAATGTAATAGCAAAACAAGAGCAAGTAGAAGGCACAAAGTTCCAAGAATGTAACAGTCTGATGCTCAACAGGGTGATGTCTTCTTTCCTTGATGTTTCCTTGTCGTGATCTGGTGAAAAGGACGATTGGCTGCAGGATTGAGGATCAGTAGTTTATACATCAGAGTCAAGGTGAAATCATCAAATACTCCAATTGATTTTACAGTAGAAATCTGGCAAGGCTTATATTGATCAATTTAAGACACCAAACTTATAAGCAACTCAAGGCTTAATACTTTGATTTGTCAAAATGTAGAGTGTGCCGAATCCTGACAAAGCTGAAAGTTTGGATAGTTCCCATTTTGCAATTTTCAGCAAATTTCTATGAAGAAAACAATCACACAGGCATTCATACACTTGGGAATGATGTTTCTGAAAAATCTATGTTTCTGGTATTCACAAGAAAAACTAAGGATCTTGGGTCCTGATTTGTGGTCATTTGCTTGTTTTCTCAGCTGAAATTCTCCACATTGTTGAACCAAGGTCACTCCATTGACAAGTGGCCACTTCTCCAGCACAGTGTATGATGGTGTAGCCAAGACATTAGCCTCAGCTACTTCTTTATTTTCACCTATCCTGCCTCCTTCAGGGGTGGAGAACATTATTTTTCAAGAATCATTTGGATATTCAGAACATCATTCAAGGCTGAATCAAAATTATTCACCTAAAATTTTCCTTGGCAGGGACAGACAAAGTGATTGTGCAAGGCTTAAATGGCCCATGGTTGGACATTCCTTATCCCTACAATTAATATAAGAGTCTCTCTGTCCCCAGCTCTCAAGTCACACACCAAGCAGGAACCCCATCCTCTCCCTCAATCATCTCCTATCCCTGTACTCATGCAACCTGTTAGCCTGCACTGAAATCAGTGTTGGAGTTTGCTTCCTTGTTGCACACACAATCAAAGGTGCAACACTGTAATAGCTAAAACCTCTATTTGCCTTAAACAAAACACGTGCTGACAAAAAATGGATTTGCTAAATTCTATTTCAGCCATCTACGTAGAAGAGCAGCAAACCTGTTTTAATAAAGTTGGCCCACGTGTGCCAGGATTCAGATATAATAGCATTTCTCCATCTGAAATGAGAGTTTTCTGCCTGAGGAACTCGAGCAATAATATCAGATCAGGAATCCAGATTTAACTGATAAGCAGATCAGTTAGGCAGAAGCAAGCATGTTTCCTGGGCTAGATAGAAACAGAGTCTGATGTAACTAGTTGAGTGTTCCACTGGCCAGAGTGCTTGGATCAGGATTAGGAACAAAATCCAGGATGAAAGAGATTTCCCTCTGGGCTCCAATGCTCCCTGTCCAAAGAACTCTGCCCAGCCTCTAGAATTGTGGTTGGGTAGGAAGGTCAGCCACAGCTGACCCTTTTCCCACAAGTTCAAAGAGAACCAACACCAGTATATCTATGTCCAAAGACCACAAAGAGCTAAAGCAGCAAGTACAGTAAAACCTTTACCATCAGACGAAGCACACCAGGCAAAGATCCTTCCAAAGTATTGATGGGGAGTATCTCAAAATGATGTTTTAATGATCCAGCTTACCAAAATCAGTTAAAATTTCAAGAGTGAAGCACAGAGTTCATGAGCACATCAGCGACTAAATGCCTGCTGTCCGCTCAGCCTTCTTGTTGCTTTGTCTCCTCACCATTAAGGGATTGTTTCAGGACACGAAGGCCAGCGTTTTGCACAAATCCTTTCATCTGCCACAAACGTAACATGCTGACGGTATTTTGAAGCCTATGCTTCTTCGTAAGGGCGGGAAGAAATAATTATCCAAAGGGCCTGGACCCCTAAGTGGTCCTTGAAATTGAGGACTAGTAGCCAGGCTGGAGAAGTTGCTGGAATCCTGCTGCAGGGCAGTTAACAATGCCAGCAGACCAGACATTCTGACTTTCATTATTTTGCTTCCTAGGCTCACAGCTGTGGGGCTGTTACAAAGTTTGTTTGTACCTCTTCCCTTGGGGGAGTCCCATAGCCTCCTGCCACAGTACCAGCTCACCCACCTTTCGTTTTGTTTAGAAAACAGATTAAAACAAAGATGTAATCAAACACCCTTGCTATAGATGCATCATGCAGACCATTGGGGTGTGACATTCCCTTTTCTCTTAGTACAGACAGGAAAAGTGGCAGCAGTCTTACTACCCCATCTTGCTTCCAGGGAATGGCCATTCATCAGCACCTCCAGTCCCCTAAGAAGGTTCTAGAGGCCCTGTGTGCACATCATCCCAAAGGTTCCTAAAATTACAAACGCAACTGACTGCTTTCTTACCAGATGAAACCCGCCAATGAAACCTCTGCTCTTACCAGCAGATCTGTGCAGGGAAATTGCCTGTTTCAGACACTGCAATCAATCTCCCTGAATGCAAACCACTGTAGATCAGATTGCTCCAGAGCTTCTCCCAAAAATAATTTTTTTCAAAAATGTTAAATGATAAATTATATGATGATGATAATATTAATGTGCTTGATAAGTTATTCCATGTCGTACACATATATCACATTACGGTGTATCCCATCATCAGATACAATTATGACTTGTCGAAGTAAAAATAACACAAAAATATGTTTTAGGTAGGAATCTGCTTCTTGTGACTTGTAGGACATAATAATGGAAAGTAAAATCTGATTTCTTCAAGCCACATCTTATGAGTGGCAAGTCTGAAATTCAGTGCAAAGGGGTGACAGAAGGGTAATCCGGGAACTGGTGGACTAACCTAGTTGACTCTCCTATGTCTGAGTGCAGACCCCAACCTTAAAGAGTAATTGAGACAAGTAGACGTCCTGTGCACAAGAGATGGAAGCCTTGCAGCTGGGCTCTGATCATGCTGGATTTGGCCTGCTCACTCATCCTTCCCAAATCAGCAGTGAGCCACGCCAAACTGTGGGACTTGAGTCACAAATACCTACAGGTACTTCCCCTCATAGGGAACTTAAAACAACAAAGCCCTTGCACAAAAGCCTTTAACCTTCCATTGTAAATTGGCTCATGAAAAACACCCAAGCTGAAATCAGGGCAGGTGGTGGGCCAAGAAAAGGCTGAAGAGTACTCCACTGCAGTTTGTGGTCCCAAGTGCCCTAGCAGCCTGCACTGGGGGGCAATAATGGGACTCACCCTCTGGAAGCCAGAAACTTTAATAAAACCTCACATTTATAAGCATCAGAAGCATGTCTTCAAAGCCTTTCCTCTTGCCTGGAGTATCAACAGATAGTGTTAGCTTATGCTGATCCAAAGCAGGGTTTGGTTATATAATAGAAAACTAAGCTACTTTTTAATTAATATAATTTGTTAAACAGAATTTTTCTAAATTTCGAGTCCGTAAGAGAAATAAGACTTTTTCTTCAAACACTTTATGTATTTTCACTGGAGAGACAGTTATAGTGAGAAGGAAAGAAGGAGAGAAAGATTTTCCATCCACTGGCCTTCTCCCCAAATGCCCACAATGGTCGGAGCTAAGCTGATCCAAAACCAGGATCTGGGAGCCTCTTCCAGGTCTCCCATGTGGGTGCGAGATCCCAAGGCTTTGGATAATTTTCTGTTTTCCCAGGCTGCAAGCAAGGAGCAGGAAGGGAGATGGAGCAGCTAGGACATGAATAAACACTCACATGGGATCCTGGCACTTGCAGGGGGAACATTAACCAATTGAATCATTGCGCTGTGTCCCAAAAGAAGTTTTTTAAAAAGAAGGAAGAGAGATTTCTGGCAACAAAAGAGCAGAAACACTGCCCTAGCAATAATTTTGTTATAGAAACTTTCAGCCATTTATCATAAATTCCACACATACCTGTTAAAACAACTAGCAAAAACACCAGGTACTAGACTAAGTTATACGTAAAATATTGCATATGATCATCAAGTGATCACAATTTAAAGAAAACAAACATACAATGAGGCTATTGCAATAAATCATAGCAACTTTTGTGTTGAGGACAAGTGGAAACTCCAAGCAGATTTCCTGGAGAAGGTGCTATCTGATCTGGTTGCTTAAGTAGCAGAAGGACATATCCCTAGGAGTTATATGATCCGTTGCAAAAACACGCTGGTCTGAGCAGTTGTCTGTGAGCTCACGTTGTGTCAGGTGTCTGAGCTTCCACTTCCACCACAAGGTCAGGTGTCATTTTTACATCAGTGCTCAGGGTACACACAAACTAAGAGGCATTCTGAAATACAGAGAAACTCTGGCCACCTGTAAAGCAATTGGGCAATCCTTTCTTATTAACCTGCAGAAGACAGTCACAGGGAGGGAGATTAAAAGCTCTCAGGAATTAGAAATAGGTCTGGTGGATGAGAGTTGTGAATAAAGCAACAAAGAGCTTTAGAGTATTGCTTTCCAAATATCATGCCATAGAATTTATGAAGGCAATCCAAGAAAAAGAGGGCTTGCTTTTTACAGAAGTTTGAGAACCTTAGTTTAACTATCTTATTGTTACAGAGCTTGTCGGTATTTTTATCTCAATAATGCAGGCCATAAGGATTCAATAGGAGTTTAATATAAATTTGTTCATTCAGTGACAGTGTACCAAGTGATTACAATATATCAAGCACTGGCTCAGGCACTGGGAACAAAAAATCAAAAATCCCAAAGTTGTCTCTCAAGGACACTAGTGAGGGGAAATAGCTATAAACAAATAATGGATCCACATGGCCTAAACCACAGAACCACTTTCAGAGAAAGCATTTGGTCATTCTTCTTTCCTGGAACACATTTTCAAGAAAGTGGATTAGGAAGACCTGGAAATGAAGCAGAACCCTCCAGCTCTGACCCTGAGTAAGCAACTTCAGTTCTAAAATTATGTTCAGGACACCCAGGATTTGGGGATTATAGTTTATGTTCCACAGAGCCAAACTGTTTCGCACTCAAGAAAACAGGTTATTCCCCAAGACTCTGAAATCCTATTGGGATGAATTTACCCACTTTGACAAACTCATTTATTATACTGAAATCTGTGGTCACCCATGAAATAATATAACCTGTAGGAAAAGCAGGTTTCCATGGGTAAACAGAAAAGACACAAATCCAAAGTCCTCTATGCATAAACCAAATGGTGGGCTGAAGAGAAAGCATGGTCACCCATACCCTATTTCAATGCAGCTTTCAGAGAGCTACACAGACCTCTGAGTGCAATTCTCACCAGGATGGAACCCATCTCCAGAAATCTGGGTTCAAAGGGCATTTTGTTCACATTTGGCCTTTGATCTGCCTTAAGCACCTGGAAAAGAGGAAATAATTTCTGAGGCACCCAAGAACAGCACAGCTTTCAGTTATGGTGAATCTAAGAGATATGACACTTTCTTCCTAAGGAACACAGCCACAAAATGTGACAGTTCTTTGTTTTATAAAGATTTATTTATGTATTCATTCATCCATTCACTCATTCAAAAGACATAGTGACAGGAAGGGAGAGAAAGAATCATCATCCACTAGTCCAAAGCCAAGAGCCAAGAATTTCATGCAGGTCTCCCACTTAGGGGAATGGTCTCCAGGAACTTGGTCATCTGCTGCTGACTTCCCAGGCACAATATCAGGTAGACCAGAAGTGGAGGAACCAAGATTAAAGGCAGTGTTCTAGCAAAGGGGTGCCAGAGCGCAAGCAGCAGTTTAACTTGTGCTACAATGTTGGCCCCAGGCTTTGACATTTCCAGTGCAAATCTGACCACCCAAACATCTAAAACAGGAGCTAAAATAAATAAATAGCATTATAAAATATGTATAACAACATTTATAGCACTATTTACAACTTATTTACAACATTGCAAGCTCAATCTGACCTCCTTAATATCTAAAAGATTTCAGCCAAAGTAAATAAATATGTGTATATGTAATACTGTGTAGAAACATAGTGAATATATTTCAATATACATTAAAACATATTTGGGCATCAGTGTTCAATTATATATTATATTTAACCTCATTGTATTTGCAATTTATTTCCATTCGATCCTTTTGTTTTTCACAGTCTCGATCTAATTCCTTAAATTGTTCATGTGAAAGAACATTCTAATAGCTGAAGGTCATTGTAAGATTAAATAATATTTGAAAATTTATGCTATTTTTAACAATCTCCAACTAACTCACACTGGTGAGTTAGTTTCATAAAGAAAAGGAAAATATTCTGTTTTAAAAATGACTCATTCCAGTATGATCTTAACTAGGCAAATTAGGCACGTAATACATTTCCCAATATATCATTGACAAATGCTGCATCAGTATTGGGATTTTGGGCATTATCCCACTGAAGTTGAAAACATAGTTCAAATCTTTGGAATCTTTAGTTGTAGAACAAAAGAAGGTATTAGAGATAAATGAAGGCTGTGGTTTTGCATACAATGTATCCCAATTTCAATTTTCTTGCCTTTCTGAACTTAGGCTGTTTTATCTTGAGTATGCAAGTGTATTCTCTTAAGGGAGGAGATAGACATGTGTAATTGTCACATGCAATTGACAGAGCACACAATCAGAGAAAACAATCGGTGTTAATTGAGTATCTACATAAAGTACGACTTATATAATTGTAAGAAATATGAATGACTGATTAAACAATGGAACAATGTTCCAAGCCTAGCGTGCTGGCATGGCAGCTAAAGTCCTCACCTTGAACACACCAGGATCCCATATGGAAGCTGGTTCTAATCTCAGCAGCCCCACTTCCCATCCAGCTCCCTGCCTGTGGCCTGGGAAAGTAGTCAAGAATGGCCCAAAGCCTTGGGACCCTGCACCCATGTGGGAGACCCAGAGGAATCTCCTGGCTCCTGGCTTTGGATCAGCTCAGCACCAGCCATTGCGCTCACTTGGGGAGCGAATCATTCGACGGAAAATCTTTCTCTCTGTCCCTCCTCCTCTCGTATATATGACTTTGCAATTAAAAAAAAAAAAGCAATGTTCCTCAACAATATTGGCATTTTGATGAAAAGAGTTCCTGCCAGCTGGTTCCCCTACCTAGTAGCAGTAGTAGAAGAAAGAGGAGGTGTTTCCAAATTTCTCTCTTATTTGAATCAACCACAGCAGTAGTGAATAGGAAGAGGTGATGTGTTCAGAATTTCCAGAAGATTTCATCATCTCTGCCAGTGGCAGCTGACTCCTCCTCTGAGTAGACAAGTGTTCTAAGCACAGGCCATAGGAGGCAGTGTGTAGGTATGGCTCCAAACATTCGACAGAGACAAGAACTGCTCCATGATGATTCTTCCAGTAGTCTGTATCCATGAGAGAAAACTAGGGAGTAAGTGAAGAGTTAATTCACTAAATGAAGTGAATAGGACTGTCACTGGGAGATTATTTCCTTGTTGTTGAGGGGGAAAGCCTTTTCTTGTGTGAGAAGAGGTTGTATAGATATATGCAGTTATAATTCTTGTTGCAGCAGTAGCTCTTACTATAATTTAAGGAAATCTGTCCCAGCCATAGTTCCTGAAACTTCCCTGCTGTGTGTAACACAACGATGTGAGAGCCGCTGGAGCCATGAGGACATCACGACACGCAGGAGCTCAATTTTGTTCAAAGGAATAAAATTGAAAAAAAGCTAAAATGATCAAAAGTGTTAGACATGCCTATCTGTGAATATGCAGGAATTTCAGTAAACTTCATGTCCTTCTCTGAAAAGCCAGCCCCAAGTACTGTTCAGGAGCATCTAAACAGAAGGTATCCCAGCCAAAGGATAATGGACTCTCCTTTCCGTATCCCTCATAACATTCAAAAGATAACAATAAAAACTTGAATTGTATCAATTCCCAGTCTCTGTGGAAATAATCTCCTTTGGTGAAACAAATAGAAAGGGTCAGCTTCTTTGCTTTCTAAGATGCTGCTCTAACAGCATTTTAGTTCCAGGCAAGGCTCAAGCCCCTTAGCCGCGTGTGAATCCTACTGTGGAATTTTCTGGAACATTGGTCCCTGCTTCCATTTCTCAACCCCATCCCTTATCCTTGCCTCTCATCCTGCCGTTCCTGCTGCCTGCAAACATCTATCATTTTTCTCTGCAGTGGTCTCCTTAATATCCAGAGCTGAAATTAACTGCTCCAGTGCACCAGAGCATAAACCTGCTTTCTCTTTTTTAGTACAAGGAGCTTCATCCTTTGTCCCACTGCTGGAGATGAGCTTTCAATAACTCCTTCCAGTGATGAGACCCTGCAGGAGAATTATTTAAGACCTCCAATTCAGGTTACACTGATTATGTCCAATGATGGTTCATCTGAAGTATCCAATAACACTTTATGTGGAATCTGTATGGAGTGGGCTGATGACTTCATGGTGCTCAGAGACCTTGCCTGATAACTGTGGCCCTAGACTAACACAGATCTGACTCTGACCTGCAAATGAACTAAAGGTTCTTAACCATGTCTCTCAAAGGCTTACGGACTTATGAAGGGCAGTATAGGAGCATCTCCTAGGTAGTCTGTCTCCTCCAACAGTCTGCTGTTCGCTGGCTGGATAATCTTACTGTAGGCTAGCTGTGTTTTAAACGTATCCAGAAGGGGCAAGCAGAGAACAGCAGAGACTGAGCATGTACCAGGCAGTTTTCACCTGCCGGCTCCACAGATGAATCCCACCCACCCCTCCTCTCAAGGAAATCTCTTGGAGTGATGGACTGGGCTTTCCTCACCTATTCGTTCACGTTCAAATCATAATGTCTTTTTAAAAAAAAGCCAGGAGTCTGAAATCGGAGCTGGGAATGACTGTTGCATTTGGCTAGATTCAGCCAGTGAATCTTATCACTGGTGGTCAAGTCACCAGGAGGTAAAATTTCTTGGCTGAAGCTGGTGTGCCTTCGCTGAGCCAATGCAATGTCTGCATCTGTGTATCCATTTCCAATTGCTGACTTTGGTGGCTGTGCGTCATGCCACCTCATGTCATTGAACCCTGGCAAATTCTGAAAGGCTAGAGCTGCTTGCATTTTTTTTTTGCCCGGAGAAAATCAAGCACATATATATCTATAAGCATATAGATATATAATGGTCTACTTGGAGAGAGAGGCATACTTGCGAAGTGTAAAAATTTAACAACCCTTGCCAAGCTGAAGGAGTACATCCTGGCACATCTAGCTGACTCTGTTAGAAATGCTAAAAAGATAAAAGACTTGGAACCCCAGGCCTCTCCACCACCAATGAAAATCCACATGAAAATGTGGCATTCTGTTGGGTTGGAGATGATCATTTTGTGGGGTCTTCACATTTTTGTGCTATTCTGGGGCATTCTTTCTCTTAACGCTGAAATCATCTTAGTTGGAGAAAGGCCTTTGATTTACATTTCTTAAACCAGCAATTCTCCAAATATCTGAACCCTGGGAATTCAGTGCACCTACATAAAGGAAATGAATGTTCCCTATTGGTGTGGTATTTTGCCAGGCTGTGTTTCTGAGAATCAAATATTAACTAATGGACCTCTGTAGGTTTCACTGAATACTACTGCATGAAATGCTGTTACTGTTTGCAATGCAACATGATCTAAAAACATTTCATTTGTTTTTAATCCAAAGGGGACTAGCAGGTTTATTGTGTTTGCATGTGCTTTCCCCCTAGACTCTGGCTGCCCTAACAAGAAATTCAATAAATCTGCTTCCAAACCATCTTGCACAAGCTTTGCATGTCCAGTCTGGGCCTGAGGAAATTAACAAGAGAATAGAACATACCATCGACTTGCGGAGTGGTGATAAATTGAGAAGAGAGCATATCAAGCCATTCTCACTGATGTTTAAAGACTCCAGCCTGGAGCACAAGGTAGAGCTGAGTGGCTCTTTTTCTAAGTAAATTGCTGTTGTAAATGTGTGTGGGACTAGAAAGAGAACCCAGGCTCTGTGGTGTTTGGTGTCTGTTCGTTTGCTGTTTGTTTGGTTTAGTTTGGTACTGTCTGTTTTTTGGCTCTCTGAAATTCATAAGATGGAAGACCAACCAAGAAAGGAGATACTAATTAGAAAAAGAACAAGAGTTTGGCAACTTAAGAAAAGGTGACTGAGAGATCAGAGTCCTCCAACTCAATGAGCATTCAGAATTCTTCCCACTTCCAAGTGGTGTTAACAACTCACCCTTGGCTTTGCTTTTGGATGAATTCATAGCAGTTGCAAGACTTGTAGTTTCCTATGTGAGGGGACCCAGTAACTTGCATAAGCACTAGTGCTGAACACTGTTTTCCTTAGATGCTAGACATCTGTTACCCTGTTCTCCCGGTGTTCTGCTCTCTGAGGGTCCATCCTTGCATTCCTCTCACCTCCATGTCAGGGGAGTAGAAAGAGGATGGGGTTATGAATCCAGTGAGGTTTGAATTCCACCTCTGCCACTTCCTTGCAAGGTCACATTTGGTAAGTGGGGCAAGCCAACTGAGCCTGACTTCCTCTCTATTTAAAGGGCATAATGAAACTGCCTTCTTGACTGGATGCTGTGAAAGTCTCCAAGGTAATGGCTTCATCTGGAGAAGTGTTCAAAACTGGCAGTCATCGCCACAGGATGATGACTTTGTCCTATGCCCCTCCCCCTGCCCCACCTCTGCCTTGCAAAGGGAAGAGGGCAAACTGGGTGCTGGCCTTACCAACTGGGCTGCTCCCCTTCACAGCTGGGAGTACACAGTCCTTCCTCGACTGAGCACAGGAGGAGCCTGGCATCTGTGGAGCCTTGGGCAGGAACAGCAGGGGATTTGCAAGCAAATTTTAAGAGTTTGATCCAATACTCTGTGAAGCTCCAGTGAGCAATTTTGGTGTGTGATTTCACTCAGCTGCCTCGGAGATTCTGCTTCTTTGGCTCGGGAAATTCACACTTCTGTGCACATGCCCCATTCCCAATGAGTTTGTGAGAGCTACCTACAGATTGCAAACTGCAAAATTAATACCTTCACTGGCAATTCCCAATTTGAAATGTATTGTGTCTATGTGCTAACTAAACAAAAGGGAAAGAAGCATTTGCCTTTCTCAAGCCCCCAGACACAGTAGGTGTACTTGCTTATTCATAATATAATTAAGGGCTTAAGGTCGAAATTAAATGCATAAGAGCAGGATGATGAGCACGGAGGCTTTGCAAAGAATCTTCGCAATTAGCTTCTGTAAAAACCTGTGTCCAGAGCTATACCAAACCCTTTTATACATTGCTGCTGAAAGATGTAGTGCTTCTCTAATGACCTAGACCCTGTAGATTGTAGCTCATTTCTACTAGGTTTTGTGAATATCCACTTCTTATCTATATCCTCCTGGGGCTATAAGAGGAATAAATCTAGGAAGTCAGAAGATGGTATCCAAGAGACATGGATATGAGATTTGCCAATGGACAGTCCTGCCATGTACCACCAAGCCAACTTTTTACATCCCTGATGTTACCAGAAATGCCCGGTGGGTCCTTTCCCCAGCTTAGTACAAAAATAAAAGCCGGGAACCTCTTATGGACAGAAAAGCTTATTTGCGAAGGGACCAGGAGAGCAGGGAAAGAGAGGGAAGGGAAAAGCACTTCCCAAGAGAATGCCAAGAGGTGAGGTGCCTCTGGAAAGGGGGAGAGAGAGAGAGAGAGAGACACCAAAGGTTTAAGGAAAGGTCTTGGGATTTTAGGCCTTCCCTGACCCCTCCTTATTGGGTGGGAACCTACAGGTAAGATGTTCCCCATTGGTGGTCTCTTAATCATTTAGAAAATGGGTGGGCAATGCTGGTACCACCCACCTGATGGTGTGGCCAAGACCTCAGCGGGCCTGATGGTCTCACCTGCTGGTGAGTCAGTGAAACACATCTTCTGTCAGAGATGTACTCCACTGACCCTTGCTCTAAGATTCTGTCTAGGCACCATGCTACTGCAAACAGAGAATATGTCACAAGTTACACATCTGGTTTTTACCAAACACCAAGTGCTATTTCTACACTTTCTACAATAATTAAATGTCAACAACAGTACAAAGTAGATGTAATTATGAATCTTGCTTTACACGTGATAAAATAAAACATGGAGAAATAATTACAAAGCTACTCAAATACAAGCTGTAAGTACACTAGAGCCTGAACCTGCTATGATACCAAAGCCAGTATTCTTCAGCAATTCCAAAACTTGCTCTTCCAGCCTCTTGGAGAAAAATATATTCACATGTTACTTTTTGAACTTTGAACGAGGCAAGAGGAACAAGGAAAGGCTTTAGAGGAGGGACTGCATGGGAAATGTTTCTTGAGAGTTACAGAAACAAAAACAATGTTTTCAAAGCCATAAGATTCCAAAGTCAGTGCGTACCATTTGTGTGCAAATTATTCTGTATATCAGAGTTTATCATTTGATCACATCCTCTTTCAATACAAAAATTACATTTACAGTAGAAAAAAACTGAGCCTCTGAAATACAAAGTTGAGATCTTGGAGCTCAAAATTGGCTACTTCCTTCCACTGACTATAAGATGCTGTAAATTGCAGATGCTGTGTCTGCTATGCAGCACTCAGAAAGAAAAAGCTCCCTCACACACACAATAAGCTGTACCTGCATCTTTGAAGTAAATAAACAGAAAAATAAAATCAATAGACAAGAGCAGTGAGGAAACAGACACACTTATAATACTACTCTTGTATTGATTAGATGAAAGAGTTCCCTAAACATTAAAACTCCACAATGAAATCTCAAAACTGGGCCTGGCAACGTGGCCTAGCGGCTAAAGTCCCCGCCTTGAACGCACCGGGATCCCATATGGGTGCCGGTTCTAATCCCGGCAGCACCACTTTCCATCCAGCTCCCTGCTTGTGGTCTGGGAAAACAGTCAAAGACGGCCCAATGCTTTGGGATCTTGCACCCATGTGGGAGACCTGGAGGAGGTTCCTGGCTCCTGGCTTTGGATCAGCACAGCACTGGCCGTTGCGCTCACTTGGGCAGTGAATCATCGAATGGAAGATCTTCTCTGTCTCTCCTCCTCTCTGTATATCTGACTTTGTAATAAAAATAAATAAACCTTAAAAAAAAATCTCAAAACTGGATCATGAAAAGTAACAATGGAAAAGAAAAAGAAGAAAAAGTAAATCTACATAAGTTTGCTTCCTGAATTTACCCTCTGAATGGAGTCTAAGCCTAGGATAGACAGTTACACTTGAAGTAATCTTCGGTGGGTCTCGCCACCTGGTGAGCAGCGGAAGCAATCTCGAAGGACCCTGGAAACAACTCAAGGTTTTAGCAGTCCGTGTAAAATAAAATGCACTCTATGTTTAGAATTCATGTGTGCATTTGAAGGAAAAAAAATGTGTTTAAATTTAAAATACACATCTTAAAATTTCTAAAATATGTACAGTTATTTATGACTCCAAAACCTGCTGTTTGGGAAGACGTTTGACCCATAAAACTTTGACTTAAAGGGAAAATAGAAAAGCAAACAATGCTCATGCCTTACAAATTTTATAGAAAATGAGAGATTTCATTCTGTTGGTACGAGAAAAAGGTAAATGAATGGGAGAACTCACCTGCTTCTCCCCTTTTATGAGTGAATTGCAAAGTTTAAAAAGAAACTCGGTTGGGATGTATAGGGGTATTCAGACATTTCCTTCTTAAGCCTTGGAAGAATTAGCTTTTTGTCAGTAGTGTTACATAATTCTTTAGTGCATGAATGAGACTGAATAAAGACTCCGGTTTTGAAGATAATTGGGGGATACTGCCTTTCAGCCTGAGCTCAGGGTATTTTCTGCAAAGTTTAACTCAAAAAACCTGGGTCTGTTTGGATCTGACCCTTTTTTATTGGAATTTCAGGCAAAAAGACTACAAATTTCACTTGGTTTCATGCCATCAAATTGCAATGTGATTTTCGATCCTACCTTCTGCAGGAATGTTTTCAGTTAAGCTTCAAAAGGAGGACTCTTGTGATTTAGCCAAGTTTGAGTAAAACCTTTTCTTTCCTCTTGTCTTTGATTTCTATGGAATGAAGGGTTGGACAGTGCCTCATCTCTGTCAGCAACCAAATCTGTTTGGAATCCCCTACAGCCATCAGTGCTCACCTGTTTTGCATGGGGCCATCTTGGCTCACCTGTGTTTCCATAATGTCTTTGTTAGCAGTATTTCCTTTATTCTTAAGAGTCACTCAGTGCAGACATCTTGGGACCCTTAGCCAGCAAATCTCTAGGTATAGGAAGGAGACATAATCCAATCATGGAATCCAGCCCTCACCAAATCTTACAAAATAATTTCTTGCCATCTTTAGTTGGGCTATTCCCCAAGGAAATCTACAGACCTCATAAGCAAGCAAAAATTACAGCTATGATAGAGAAAGCCACATTTTAAATAGTGTCAACTATATGGATTATTTTCTATTTAAAGAAGACTGCATTTCCACCAAAGAAAGTTTATGACAGACAGCATCAGTAGAATTACATGATTTCAATCTTTCACTCCCTGGAAAGCCCTGCCTGTGAGCAATTTGGCATCTGTCTTGCTGTTTTTACGTGAGAGAGTCTCTATATACTTATCTATGCATTTTTTAATAAAAATGAATCATATTTTGAAATAGTGTTGTATTATATATAGTTGTTACCCTTTTTTGAGTTTTTCCCATATTGTAAATTGCTCAATTACAAAATAATCCTAGAAATTGCACACTACTCCATTGCACATCTTAATTAATTTAGGATTTTTTTTTAGCTCTTTGCTATTACAAACCACCAACTCTTGTGCAACAATCATTGTCATAGTTAAATTATCCATGAAGGCTCATTTATCCTCCTGAGGGTAAAATGCTAAAAACAGATCAAGATAATGCACATTTTAAAATATTTGATATGCTTTCTGAAACTATCTTCAGGTGATGCTTTCATGGTTTTAAAATTCTCACTTTGATAGGAAGCAAACAGTATGTCTGTACATGTGCTTTTCTGTTCTGGAAGAGGTTTAAGGTCATGTGTGATTTGCTTATTTATATTACTATAGTTGTGAGCTTCTTTATACAATGAGGACTTTATGATCTTTTTTTTAAACTTTCCCATTTTTCAGCAATTATGAGAAGGCAGTGTTTCTCAGCCTCTAGTTCTCATTTCTTTTCTGAGACGAGACCCTGAGTGAAGCATAGGATGACAAAGAACATTAATTACAATTACTTATACATATTGCCAGGCCAGAGAAGTCAGTTCCGAACTTTAGCTGCCTTATTGGAAGATTCATCTGGAATGAGCTCATTAAACATACGGTTCCAAAAAATGTCACCACCAAAAGATGCAGCCGGTTTGATAGATACTTCAAAATGTATTAGATACTTATGTTTTGTATGGAGATATTTCAGTGAATTAGGTGTTAAAATCAAATGACTTCAGTAAAGATTAAATTCCCTTCCTTCTTTCATTGCTTCTACTTAATTCTGAAAATTTTCTTGAGACAGAAGTCACCATTTATCCTTGTGACAAATTTATGACATAGAGCCATTTTTGTCCTTTATTAATAGTTTTCAAGTTTGAAAATCACCTGGGGATCTTGTTTTAAACTCAAGTACCTGATCATCACTATGCCCCACCCCCAAGATTCTGATTTTCCAGGATGGCAGGCATTTTTGAAAAATACTCCTTTGCAATACTCCCATTGTGATTTGTCAGTCATGTTTCTCTGTACTTGGATGAGCTTACTTGAGCTGATCACCTGCCTCACATGATCAGAGATCGGTTCACATCACAGAATCAAGATCAATATGGCCTTTTACAATCTAAAGGACATGTCCCTACAAGCCTCACGATGGTCCCATGAGCACAGGCTCTGAGATCAAACAGACCTTTGTTCAAATCTGTTTGGAAGCAGAAATGGGCATGAGGGATAATTGATCAGTTTGCTGAGCATCATACATACTAACAAATTAATATACTTCTATCACTCAAATGAACATTGCCATGTACAAGCAAAGCCATCATTTAACTTGAAAATGTTTATTGAAAAGAAAGAAGAATCAACAAAGACTTGACTGAATTCCTGTCTCTGCTGACTCATCACACAAAATGGCACCCTTGATCTCACTGAGGTGAGATCATCTTTCATGACACAATATTCATGTACTAAAAGTTTGGGTAAATGCACTAGACTTTCTTTCCTCTGGTCCTTCTGATTTAACTCTTTGCTAATGCAAATCTTGATGAGGCTAATTGTTCACTTAAAGTAAATCTTACACTTCTCCTAGAGCTGGTTAGGTCAATCTTAACGAGATTAGAATCCCAAACTTCATGAATCTAACAAAGAACAAGCTGACAGCCAATTTGGAAGAGTGTTCTCAAGCAATATCTGCACCATCGGTGCACAAGCTGTGATCACCTTGGACCTCAGGGTGTGTTCAAATATATGAACAGCACTTGCTTCTCTTTTGTTCCAATGATTTGAGTATTCAAATGCTCTATTAATGCCATCTCCCAAATAAGATGCGAAAGGCGGTTTTTGTCTTTAAGGACATTTAGTGCTTGATCATGTTTGAAGCCTGTATGTATCATTCACATGGAGGTTTCATTTAGGGTCCTGCCAAAGTTGTCCTTCTTCCCACACTTCTCGTGAGTCTTAGGCAGTCCAGCTGACACTCTTCAGAACATTCACTATACATGATTTGTTCTTGATTTGTGTCACTTCACCAGGTGTCAGATACTGAGTGCTACAGGAAGAAAAATATCTATGTCCTCCATGCCCTGTGATTTACTCTTCAACTTGACTTTGGGCTAATCATTAAACTTCCAATCCTAAAAATAGACATAATCATGGCTACCTCACAAGTTTGTTACTCAGATAAAACACAGTTATTAGGGGACTGCAAAGTTTATAGAAAGTGGAATTAAAAAGACAAGTTAAGGGCAGACATTTTGATTGGGCGAACATGCCGTATCCCATTGTGGAGCAGCTGGAACTGATACCTTTCTTCAGATTCCTGGTGCAGCTTTCTACCACTGAAGCTCTGGGAGGTAACAGCAATAATTCCGTGGCTGAGTCCCTGCCACCCACAAGAGAGGTCTGGATCCAGTCCCTGGTTTCCAGCTTTAGCCTGGTACAAACATTTGGGGAGTAAGCTAGCACGAGGCTACTCTTTCTGAATCTCATTCTCTTTCTCTTTCTGCCTCAAATAAATACATTTTTAAAGACAATTTTCAAAAATTTGATATATGTGCATAGTTTTTTAATCAGGTTTGTCTTCTTTGAATTGTTTCCAGACCCATCATATATACCACCATAAACTAATCTTTTCATTGGATTTTCCATGTATTTTTATTGAGTCCTTATTGAGTGTCTCAGAGGTTGACACAGAGATGTCATGAGGAAGTTGGTATTTGTTAATTATGCAATGCCATACAGCCCCTATCATGAATATTATGATCTCCTTTGAACTCACTATTACCTCTAAGTATTCATTTCACTATTTCGCAGATGAGAGAAACTCAGAGTGTGAGAAGCTTAGCTTTCCAAGACTCACATATGTAGAACACCAACAGAGCTGGAATTCAAGCCTAATTCACTATTCACTAATTCATCCACCCGGACTATCACTAGCAAAGTGAAGGATTCTACCACATTTTCAGGACTCCCTTCTGTGCATTTTGGAATGCATTCAAAATGTGGTCAGATGAATGCTTTGCATAAGGTAATGAAGCAATGCATGAGGCAAATACCTTGGAGGCAAAAAAAAGTTGGCAAAACTGAGAATATAAACATTTCTTTCATCCTGTTTTCACTCCACACATACAAACATGTACACATGTGCCTGAACAGTACATCCAAGCTAGCACATGCTCTTTGAAGCATCCCAAATTTGATTTTAAAAAAAAAAGGACTAAAACAAAGCCAAATTATGCTAGCTCTCCATGCACCTATGAGAGTCAGGTCAACGAGTGGACAGGCACATGAACCACCACTTCTCTTAGGGCAAAAAGATGAGGATTGTTGTCCTTGAAAGTCTGAGCTGTGTATTCACTAGAAAGCAGGTGAGTTCAAGCAGTCTGGAGTCAATGGGAATGGATGGATGGAGAAGGCAGACAAAACCAGCTTGACCCTGAAAAGACCAAAGTGAAGATGCACTTCAGGATTCACATCAAATCAGCTATCAGATTTTGCTCATTTTAACATGAAAACAGCTATCACAATGCTTGCCATAAACCAAGTTCTATGCTAAGTATTTTCAAAACATTTGTTTTAGTGTTATCTTTTTTTAACCTCACCAGAAGCCCCTTAAAAACAAGGATTTGCCACACACACAGGGATATTTCAATAATCCCTCAGTGGACTACAACTGGCTCTTACCAATTTTAGAATTTCTCACTTTTCCCTGTCCTTTATGAAGAAAACAGGAGTTAAAGGGAAACTTTCAAAGATTTTAGGAGAAATTCACCATAAACTTCCAAACGTTTTATTTCTGTTCCTGTTAACTTCTATTCAATGTTGCAATGATTAGAATAAACATAATCAAGAAAACCAGACACAGGGATAAAATTGCTTGTAAGTTAACATGATAGAGTCTGGGATTAGACAATGAAAATGAAAGTAGGTTTTTATCCTAGAGGCGTTTAGAAGCTTTTGAATCATTTCTTTCATTTAATGAACAAATTGGGAACATGGAACTTGAACCAAATGGTCGTGCATGTTCTTTTATGTTTTCCTATATAAGACATTTTCCTTAATCTAAAGACAGTATGAGTATTTAGCTCCCTGCCTCAGATACGAAGGTCATGTCGCAAAGAGACTTGGAGCAGAAATCCACCACTTGTTCCAACAGCAGACCAGTGGGACTCCTTTCTATTTTTCGTGTTACTTTGTAAAATCACTGTGATTTTTGCCATCCTCTAGGAAGTTATGTGATTTCAAGGGTTATTTCACTTGTATCTTTTATTTGACCAATTAACTAGCTCCATTCTCACAGAGCCCACGTTTTTAGGCAGAAACACCAATGTCACCCGCAATGGCACAGTATAGAATGACAGAATTATGATATTTAAACCAAAGGTTACAGAGATCAGCCCTTGGAACAGTTCCACACTTCATTGACCATTGTCACCAGCATCTACTACTTTGAGTTTGGAGGCGACAAATACAGGCATAGTCACACTGCAGGGGCCTCGCAGTGGCAGGTGGTGGTACACCAATCAGGAAGGATGAAAAATTTGGGCAGGGTGGTTTTACCCAGTGATACAAGGGGACAGATGAGAACGGGTTTTTTTTTCCAAGTCCAATGGCTACAGCGGAGGCCGTAATCCCTTTGCAAAAGCTGTTTATAAAGCAGCTTTCCAGTCATCAACATTTTCAAGATATTTCATAAATTCAAGGAAAAAATATTTCCCCTTTTTAAGGCTTTGTTTTATTTATGCCTGAATTTATTTACTTTTTATCAATATAAAGAGAACAGATTCTCTATGCTTCATAAGCACAATTCTAATAACATCTACGAAGAATAGAGAATAACGTTCCAGGATACAACACTTAATGTTTAGGCTTCATAAAGGTGAAGGCTTAAAAATAAAATAAAGCGTAATTAATGGAATAGTAGTCAGAAACTCTTGTAGGGTTATTATGTGCAAGATATTACTAAAAGCACTTGGCATATATTTTATATTAGCTAGTTTCATCCTCTTGGCAACCTTTATGAAATAGTTATTGTAACCATTGTCTAGGTAAGCAGCCTGAGATGCAGAAAGTTTACTAAATCTATCCAAAATTGCATAGTTAGTAAGTGTTGAAACTGAGATTCAAACCCCAGTTCACTAGCAATAGCTTAAACCATGCTGAGTGAGGCCAGAACAAACACAAGACAAGCAGGGTATACCTTTGCCAGACGGGAGGACGCACGCAACTGAATGGATATAACTCTCAACCAGAGTTTTCAGACTTTCAAAACCCAAGAGGAAGTTAAACGAATCACTCGATCTCAGTAATCTCTCAACCTGAGTCAGTTAGGAATGTTCTTTTCATGGACTGTTCTCCTTACATGCTCAAGGTAACAAGACACTTCCTTCTGAAGCCTTGTACTTTGTATTTGATTGGCATCAAACAGAAATAATAAGATGCTTGTGTATTGCAAAGTGATGGCTTGTATTCACAGCCATTTTGACACTAGAAAAAGAGGTGAGATTTCAAAATTTAGTGTCGTTTGTAGTGAAAGATTAGCAGACCTGGAGGCAAAGCTGCCGTTCTCTACACCTAGCTTGGCATCTGGAGCAAAGGAAAAACATAAGCCCATATGCAATTTAAATCTGGTGAAATGAGAATTATATTTGTTTTAAACCATCAGCAAGAAATGCTCAGGAAAGGAGTTCCAGAGGATGAGTATCTGCAGGGGCCATAGAGCTTTAGGGTCTATGGAAAGGAAGGCTTTTCAGGATGAGGACCGGCTAGGGATGGAAAGGGCCTGTGCAAAGAAGTGACATCTCTGACTCGGGCACTGGGAGCAGCCACGAGTATTTAGCACCCTAGGATGCTCTGGCCAGGCCTACAGAGGAGGATCTCACTCCTGCAGACAAAACAGAGGAAAATGATCAATGAACACTTGAGAAGACAGCAGGGATATTAGGGAAAGTGTCCCGGAGCTGGGAGGTGACACTCTCCTGCAGTTCTAAGAGGATGTGAGGATGGCAGTGGCAGTGACATATGGTGCCAACAATGAAAATGAGAATGAAATACAACTAAAAATTGTTGCCATTGGCTAATATGTTTTTTTCATTTACATCACCAAATTCAAATAACCTAGCCAGATTGAAGTTGATGAGTCAGCCAGAAAAGAATAATTAAATTTTGTTCTATTGATTGTTAGAAGGCATTCAGGCATGTATTACTATTTTTTTTCAATATTTATTTACTTTTATTGAAAAGGCAGTTTTACAGAGAGACAGAGGGAAAGATCTTCCACCCTCTGGTTCACACCCCCAAATGGCCACAACAGCCGAAACTGAGACCATTTGAAGCCAAGACCAGCACCCAAGAGATTTTTTCTGGTTCTCCCACATCGGTGCAGAGTCCCAAGACTTTGGGCTGTCCTCTACTGCTTTCCTAGGCTGCAAGCAGGGAGCTAGATGAGAAGTGAAATATCTGGGACTTAAACGAGCACCTATATGGACTACCAGCACTTGCAAGGGGAGGATTAGCCAATTGAATCATCACGCCGGGCCCTTAGGCATATACTTCTTTGAACGTACTGCTATGCGACTATGTTCTGTTGGACATTTGTGGTTCTCTGTGATTGTGTAGTGTCCTTATGCAGCACTATTGCTAACTTAATAACATAAATTTTCTGTGGCTTTATCGAAGTAGGGATGGCCTGTAGTCATTCTTCAGGGTATATTCCTCATTCTCCTCCAGATTGCAACCATATTGTGAGCCTCAATATCAGGGAGTAGAAAATACATCCCGAAAAGGCAGTGAGTATGAAGTATCTGAGCAGCACTGCATTTCATTTGCCCCTGAAATCCATTGGCTCCAAGAGGACTCCGCAGACCTGAGCCGTGGTGCCAAGCAGTAAACCGCAGTCTCAAATGAGATCCCACAAAATTCAGCAACAAAATAAAGAATATGTAAATATTGATTCCAATCACTGTGTCAACAAATGTGACTATTTTTTCTATTTCTTGGACCTCACTGAAACCTTGTCCAGTATTGTGAACATATAGCCTAAAATGTGAGACTGGACCAGCATCCTATATATTTAGTGAAAATCAAATCCAGGATTGGAAATTTCCAAAGCCAGTTGTTGCCTCCCCACGTACTCCACCCCTTCATCTGACAAATCATCTGTACCCTTTATGATCTACATCAAGTTACTAGAGGTCTCTGGCATTAAGGTAAAATGAAAGGTTTGGATGGAGCTCATTCTAAGGTCATTTACTGTTTTAAAAACCCTTCCTTCCTTCTGAAAGAAGTAGATTAATCCTCAGCTTAATGACTCCAAGATGGCTCAGGAGATGAAGCAGGAATAAGGCAAATTCACATTCGTTGTTGACCTTCCAGAAGCTTTCAGGTTGGACAAGGAAATTACTAAGTCCACCAAGTAATCAGAATGAAATCACTACCATTCCTCAGGGCTGACAGAAGGGCTGAGCATATTGGTCTATCAGTCTTGGTTTCTCTTCTGTGAAATGAAAGGGCTACACTAAGTTGGTATGTCTTAGGCTATTTTCTATTTTAAGATCCTGTGAATTCATTTTTGATAGCTATTACTAAAAAAAAAAATGAAAGAGGCAAAAGGATTCCTGGTCAAATAGTTCCTCAGACCTCTAATTTAAACAAAATCCTTAAGATACATGAGTTCATGAAGAGAGCCATGTGGATGAACTTTGCTAACCGTAAGCTCTTCCGCTCTTTAAAGAAATGACATGAATTCAAAGCGTGGTGAAGAACTTGCAAGCTCACGCAAAACTTCCCTCCCAAACCCTTCACTTTGAACAAAATTGTGTTTGCCTCTGGGTTCTCACTGAAAGGTTGGTGGAGAGATAGACATAATATTCTGTGAAGGGTTGATAGGATGTGAATCCCTGTTTGTTTCTCTGTCTCTTTTAAGTTTTAATTGCTGTGTTTTTCCTTACTGTTTTACCTAACCCCAAGCACTTCTAACTCCTCTAAAAGCTCAATTCTGCTGCAAAGTAATTCATTCTCTCTCTTTTTAATTGCAGTATTCTCAAATGAGGGATGAAGTATTCAAGTCAAACTTGGTCTGTGCATTTATTGTTCTTCTATTTATCACGGCAATACAAAGTTTACTTCCTTCTTCAAGGTAAATATGAAAGGACTACGTCATCAGGGGCAATGCCTATGAGATTGTATTGTGCTCCTGTAGCCAGCAACCCAAACTTTTAAAAGCAGGGAGTTACAATTTACAATGACAAGATCCAGGATTCGTACCAAAATGTTTGACAGTATCAATGTTTATTCTGATTGTCTTTTGCCTGCATGATAATCTCACTAGTCTGCCAAAACAAGAGTCATCACAAAAAAAAAAAAAAAAAAATGGCTGCAAAAAATCAGAATCGTCCTCACTTTCATTGGACATGGCCTGTGTGAACATGGAAAGAGTTAAAGCTGCAATCACTATTTACTTGCTAATATGAGTTATTCATAGATAGAACATTATAGCTTCTTGAGTCAGCAAAAGTGACATTTTAATACTAGTGTAAACATCTGTAGGTGGATCAGGATTTCAAATATTTTACATACAGTAACTCATGAGTCCTCATGCTAACACTAGATACAGTGATTATCTGCAATTAAAGAGGGAAGGGTGCTCAGAATAATAAAATAACTTGCCCGAGTTCCCACAGTAGGAAAATGTAGCAGCCTGGATGACAGCTCAAGAAACCTAACTACAGAGCCTCATTTTGGATCAGTTGAGTAACCATCCTTTTTCCTCTCTCCTATGCTGCAAGCTAGTTTCTGGTACTCTTCTCATTTAAACTAACTTCTTCCTAAACTTATCATGTGGTTAAAACTAAATAATTTTTAAAGTATTTTCAAGAGACAGAAGTGTTTGTTGTAGACAAATATCCATTATATGATAACTCCTGAGGATGCTGCAATTTTGCAAAAGGAGATCTATAATCGCTAATGTGTAATTTACAAGGAAAATGAGACATTAACAGTAACTCTCTATTACTGAGGATTTACTACATGCTAGAAAAATGCTAAATCCTTCATCTGGATTTTCTCAACAAAACCTCAAAGACAACCAATACTTGTGGCAGCATTTCTAATTCCTGTTTTGGAAAATGAGAACTAATCCCAGGTACACATCTGTAAAACATTGGAGCTGGGATTTGAACTCAGGGACAAGATCTTTTCTTTTAACTGCTTAACCATTTTTTATTGCTTGTTTTTTGTTTGTTTTGTTTTGTTTTGTTTTGAATCGCAATCAGTGTTTCATTCTGATTGGGTGGCTCAAGAAAGCATTTGCAGGAAAGATTTTATATTGAGTGAAGTGGAACAAAGATGTTAGAAGAGAAGTTTCATTTAGAAAACAACAGCAGCAAAGGCATACAGGTTTTGAAATCAGTGCAAAGTTTTTGTAATATATTTGTCCATGAACTTTTAGAAGATCCTTTGTACATATAGTAAAAGCAGGTGATGAGGTAAATATCATGTATTCTAAATCAAACTAGGTAATGGCAGTTTCCAAATTCACTAAGAATTAGGTACCAGTATCAATGTGGGAGGATGAAGAAAGAGATACTGGGCATCTACCACGTTGCTCCAAAAGGATTAACAGGTATTCACTGAAATGTTCTGTGGACCAAATTGAGAAAACAACTCAAAATGCCAAGTGATTTGTCCAATACAATAGGAGTGGAATACAAATTCCGTGTAAGAGCTGAAGAACTGGAACCATCAAGACACTATGAACTACCTAGACGGATCTCCCAAATAGCCTCCCTAGGAATTACCCTTGCAAGGAATGAAATTTAAGGAAATATAAATAATATATTAGGATGGAAAAACTAAGTCTTGTAAAAATATTCAGAGAACATGCAAAATGAAATGACACAAATGATAAATTAATTATATTTAATAAAAATAATTACAAAAATGACCATACAAGTCTAACTCGGAAAAGAATCACCTCCTTGTAATAATGGTCTATGTACATCACTTAAAACACAGAGGTTGCCAGAGTAGATTAAAAAGACGCAATCACCCTATCTTGCATAGGAAAAGGTTACTGTAGAAAGAAAAACCCAGAGATTGAAAGTGAATAGACCAAGAAAGACTATCTAGCACTAGGGCTAGAAGAACATGCTGAAAGCACACACACACACACACACCGCAGTCATGGATCTATGAAAGGGGACACAGGAGGCAACTGACAGAGCTCTGAAGGTCAAAATAGGCTCAGAATGAATAATGCAGGGTTAGACTGGAGCCCAAAGTACAAACTGAATACCCACAGGCTCAAACTAACATAAACATTTATTGATAAATCACTTATCAGTCCTGATAAGTTGTTGTTAAATCCTCCCATGCAGAACAAGCACAAACAATTTATGTAGGTAATACATTCTGCAAAAGGAGCTTTCCGCAGAAACTCCCACTTCATAATTGTGTGTTGGATTAAAAATTGTTGGTGTCCAATGAGAACAGCACAGAGGGTACAACGTGGGGAAATCTGACAAACACTACCCAGCAAGGTGAGGAAGCGTCACACAGCTGTACTGCTGGAGGTACTGAGAGTGGTATACAGGCTTGGTAGTCTTCCTCCTCAAACCCACAATCGAGAGTCATGAGGAAAACTTCAGATAAATCCCCAGTAAGAGGCAGAATATGACGACCTTGACAGTATTCCCCAGAACTGCCAGGCTCATCTAGAACAAGGCAAGTCTGAGCAACGGTCACTGTCAGGGGAGCCTAAGGAAGCGTACCAAGCCAACAGAAGGTGGCATCCTGGATTGGAGATATTAGGTGTGGGGAGACCTGGAAAGAATGCCCAACCAGTGTCTATGAGCATACTAAGAAGTCAGATTGTGATTGTTTAAGCAATTATTTACTAATTTGAAACTCAGAGTTGGAGAGATAGAGGAAGCCATGTTTAGAACTGTTCAAAGATGGATATCCTTCAGTGTGCAAAGATGGAGGAGTTTCACCATCAGTGTAAATAATTATTAACACATTCAATCAATACCCAGTAAATGTCATGATCTTACAGTGATTTTTTTTTAATCAGAAAATTTGTGGTACATGATAATGAACTGTTTATATGTTTTTGGTGATCAGTGAGAAAATGAAACAATTTTTGTGCTTCCCATATGACCTATATCTTGAGAAAAAACATCTTGAAAGTATTCAGATCACTAGCGATTAATGATATTATAAAATTAAAATATCACCATTTTCCAACTTCCCACCCCACCCTATAATTATGAACCTAGGAGTTGAATATAAAAGTAAGTTCAGCACAAAACACAGAGACACCCACAGCTCCTAATGGAAGAACAGAGGAGGGATTAAGTCTAAATCTGACTAAGGATTTGAACCCAGATTCCATTTGGCAGGAATTGCACAAGATAGAGAGTGTTGAGCCAGGGCACATCAGTGAAACACAGTGACAAATGCTGTAAGACAAAGGCACATATTCCTCAATAAATAAGATGCAAAGAAAATAGTGAGATAGGGAGTTTATAGATCTTTTAAAACTTAAAGAAATTAAATTCAAAACTTTTAAAACTAGGTAATAAACTATAAGGTCCAAGAACAGATGGTAAAACTGTCAAGAAATGGGAAGTGATTAATAGGAGTTGAAAGAAAGGATTGGAATTGCAACATAGCTCAAGATGGGCTTTGGGTGTGCCCTGCAGTCTGCTTCAGGAACTCAGGGTGTTGTCTAGAAGCTGCACTTTCGTGTGATTTTCTTGGTGTTTTGTTTTATAATTTGGTACAAAAAAAAAAAAAAGAAGAAGTTCTTAGGAGTATACATTTAGCCTAGCGCTTGAAACACCAAGTCCTAACATCCTACATTGGAGTACTTTGATTCAGGGCCTGGCTCTACCGCCTCATTCCAACTTCCAACTATTGAGGCAGTGGTGAAGGCTCAAATGGCTTGTTTCCTGTGGGAGACCTAGGTTGTATTCCTAGCTTCTGTACTCAGCTCCAACTCTGAACAACAATAAAAATACAAAAAGGACCAAGCATCCTGCTTTCTGAACTCTATACATGTATAGTCATTTATATGCTATGCGTACACATACTGGTATGTGCGTGGATACATATGTATACTATGCAGGTCCATATGTAAACACATATATGCTACCTGTGTGAAGGTGTATCGATAATGCAGTGAAAACATCAGAGAAGGGTACAGGGGAACACCAGCTGAGAATGAGTTTTCCGACCATCCAAGAGACTATGCTGTCCTAGGAAAGCAATCACAGAGGGTGAACTGTGGGGCTGGTGAGCTTCTTATCAGACTCACTCAACCTTGCCGGATCTCCTCTGCAACTCTCTCTGTGAGAATGTGATAACCGAGCAGTTTGGGAACTTCTGGTGTTGCCCTTCTCAGCAAACTTCTCTAAGCATCTGCTATGTGCCTGTCTGCGCTAGTCCAGCAAGGGTCCTCCAGGAAGCTTACAGGATAAAAGGCAATCACCTGACAGCTGAGACATAGTACAAAGGATTGTGATAAAGTGCAAGATGGGGTAGGATATGTGCATGGAGGAAGGGTAAAGTGATCAGTGTGGGCTTCCAAGAGAGGTGACAGAGGCAGTAAAATTCACTCAGTGTTTAGAAGGAGCACGCTGGACCGTGGATAAGAGGGAGTGAGGTCTGGAGTGTAAAAGATCAGGAAGAACAGTGGCAGAACACCCGTGGAGAGTGCCAGTAGAGGAGACAGGGGAAGAATTTGCTAGGTGTTTGGGACAGAAGCTGACAACTCTGAGACCAATTGGTTGTGGGAAGTGAGGCAGTGGGAGGATCCCAAAATGACTCTGTGGGCCTGGACTTGGCACTGGACTGAAGAAGTAGTCATTGTCCTTTGTGGGCTGTGAGCCTCATTTGCCCTGCTTGCTTGGGCAGCTTCCTTTTCCAGATGGCACAAATGGCAGAGGTGGGAGCTCGGCGGCAGCCATCCCCAACACCTGGATTCCTGGGTTGAGAGAGACCTGGAATTTCACCCAGCAACCGGCCAGAAGAGTTCCCTGATTCCTGGGTTCAAGCTGAAGTCTGGAACTGAAACACATCCAGGGCCCCTGCCTTGCCTACTTAATGAGGGGGAACCTGGCAAGCAATGAAATTTCAAAGCTGGACTTGGACTAACAAATCCACTTGTTGTGGGAGTTGGGAGGCTCGTTCAGCTCAGATATGTATGTGCTGGTTCCCTCGCCAATTCCTTTTGTTTCTAGTTGACAAGAGACAGGTGGTGGATGCCTCTCCTTCATGTTTCTTAAGCAGATGAGGCCATCCCTACTCAGGACCACAGATAACTCTCAATCCCCACAGCAAGTTGGTGAACCCTACAAAGAAAGTGTACATGCTCTTCCATGAGTGGACACACTTTCCTCTCTCAGGAGGGTAAACTGAGGGAAAAAAAGCTTTTGTGATTACAGGGTAATATATCTACAATGTAGCAGAGGCAAACAGACAGAAGTGAGTGGAGAGGAGTGAGGGGGCGAGTCCTGAGCAAGAAAAGGAAGGTAGAAGCATTAGAAGAGTTCCTGGGTCTTACCGTTTTCTGTTCATCCTACCAGCCATATGTGACTAATCCCTCGGACACCTCAGTTTCCTCATCTGTAGAACAAGAACAATGCACACTTACAGTTTGCAGGAAGAAAGCCATGTTAATTTTAGTAGATTCTGGTCCCCTTTCCCTTTTTGTGCCAAAGCTTTTCATCTAGGAGAAGAGCTAAGAACATGTGTCTCCAAGAGTTGCAGCAATGATCGAAAGCTCTTTGCATATTCTAACACGTCTTAAACATGTCATTGTTCACTATGATAGGAGTTTCTGTGATTCCGTGCACCACAAACCACAGAGGTGACTGCTCGCTGTTCCCTGCCTCCCCAGTAAATGTCAAAACATGACACCAACCCAAACTCCGTTCTCAAGACTGACGGCAGGGAGTGATTAGAACTCAGTGTCTAGAAAGGAGTCTGTAAAGCTGCTTACCAATCTCTTGTCATTCTTTCTGAGACTCCATTTCAGAAATGAAAGGTTTCCTTGCCTCTGATGTGCAGTAACAATTCACCTGCATACCCAGAACCACTGGATGCCTGAGGAGCGATATAGTTAGATGAAATCTGCAATGCATGGTTATGGTGCTTATGGGTGCCAAAATAAGTGAGCATGCAGGAGCTGCTGTAGAGATTCCCCGGGGCTTAGTACTTTTTTAAGATTTTATTTATTTATTTATTTGAAAGTCAGATATACAGAGAGGAGGAGAGACAGAGAGGAAGATCTTCTGTCAGTTGATTCACTCCTTAAGTGGCCACAGTGGCTGGAGCTGAGCCTATCCAAAGTCAGGAGCCAGGCTTGCATGGCTGCATGCTGAATCACTTGAAACTGTCTGCCCCCTGCAAGCCATGATCTGAATTCTACACACGGATAAGCAGATCTGGGCTTCCTTGCTTAAAGGGAAACATAGCCAAGCCTCCCCCTTAGCACAGTGCATCTGGAAGGAGGGAAGACAAGCACCTGCTGTGTGCACACAGAGACCTTTCACAGTGGCCCTGTTCTGCACACAGAATGAGATCCACTGAGCATCCTACACTGGTCTGGTTTAGTGCTTCCTCCTGCCTTCAGGAAAGCTGAGTCAGCAGGGAGACAGAACACTGGCAATGTGGATAAGAGTCCATAGAGTCATCTCTCCTCTCACAAAGTATACATGGGTATTCAGTGAGCATCTTCTGTTCACCAGCATTATGTCAGGTGTCGTGGAAATGTCCAAAGAAAACGAGGTAGTGTTGTCTTTGGGGCAGACTATGTCTGATTTAGTATTCCCTGTGCATGGAATACAGAGGCAAAAGAAAGATAGGAGAGAGGACCAAAAGCAGTTTTCCAAGATCCTTGCACAAATGGACATTCTTGTATTTTATTATTATTATTTTCTATGATACTATTTGGTAAATATAGGGATTCCTCCCTCTACCTTCTCTTCTTCCTGCCCCATTCTTCCCCACCACCATGTTATTATAGCAGCAGCAGCAACAAGTCCAACATTGCTATTTAAGTACATGATGGCATTATAGATTTTGACAATGGTGAAAACTCTAGCATCATATTGCCAAAGTGTATTTAACAGTTGTATTGGGAGTCCTCCTTTTATTCAGGAGTAGTATACCAGAAAGTAGACATGTTGAAATGTACATCTCTACAAGGGGAGTTTTAAAACCTCATGGAGATTTTGAACTAAAAAGATAGTTTGGGTGCAAAAGAATTTGAAATTCATACAAGTCTTTTCATAATATACATTTCCCAGAAATGTTCTAGAGTCCCCTAGTATACCAGGCTGACATACACAGAATTTATCTGGCTGATGGTGATCATCACTTAAGCTTTTGTGACACCTGCTGAGCAGCTTTAAAATTGCCTTCCTCAAGTTTGCTTCCACTTCACACCTGAAGTAAGACATTCTTATTCTCCATAGGTGCTTCATGTTATTGAGAGACACTGGCTTGGAATTGGCTCCTCCTCCTCGTGGGGCTGCCTGACAAAGTGATGCCCTGCCTCTCCTTGTCTTACCTCCCCAGGGTGCCCAGGAATAATGAAGTGTTGCCACACAGTGCTTGTGCAGCCCGTGCCGGGGGAGGCGGGTGGTTTCCCATCTGCCTGGAGCCCTCCAGGGACAGGCCGCTACACAAACCTTCTGTTTGTATCTAAAACTCCCACAGAGAGTTCTTGTCAAGGTGATCTATAAAATCAAAACTGTGCAAGTGAACAAGAGCAAACCCCCCAAAACAATAGCTGAGGCTGCAGAAGGAGTCACTTCCCTGGCTCCATGTCACTTGACCAAGGATAGGAAATGAACACTCTTGGTTGCTCTTCCTTGTAAATGTGTTACTCCTAGCTGCTTTGTTCACATTTCTCAAGTTCCCTTCTATGACTTCTCCCTTTTACATTGTCCTTTCCCACAGCCTGTACATGCCATTCCCTGGACAAGTCCTTCCACTCACAGACCTCCAGCCACATCTGTCCAACCCAGCTGTCCTACTCACTGCCTCAATGTCTTCATATTTCCCAGTGGCTAATCTCACATTCCCCTGGACCACATCCATCAGCCCTTATGTAAGCTAGCTTCTCTCCAGGTACTGACCGAGGTGGGATGCCAAAAACACTAGTGTCACCTTTAATACATGCTAATGCATGCATAGGGAGATTACCCCCTTTCCTGCCCTTCCCAGTATCAGTACTGTTGTCCTGTGCTCATTCCTGCTTACCTCAGCTAACTGAATCTTCTAACCACTTTCTACCTCACTGTCCACTCCACTTCCCACCATAATCTGTATAATCTGAGCCCACCAGGTTCTGATTATACATCTGAAACATGTGCATATCACCCACCAGGCACTAATCCCTGACATGGCATGTATTGTTCCTTGTCAACGCCTTTCCCATGGCACCTGGGTTTTTAGAAACTCCTAAAACACTGGTCCTTCTTGTTCATTTGATGTTTCAGTCGCACTCCCCACTCTTTTGCACTTTGAACACTTCTCATATTTCTAACCTTTAAGGCCTAACTAAAAAGCTACTTCTTTTGTGGACCTCCTCCCCTTTTACTTCCCTTCCCCATTTTCTGGAATTCTCTATAGATTGTCATACATTATATAATGGTCATCAGTTGTACTTCCACATATTACTCAGGACCATGATCTGTCAGACCACACAGACCATACATCTTTGGTCCTGGTACCCTGATGCCACCGCTGTGCCTGGGAGGAGTACCTGGTCAATGAGTAAATATTATGATAAAACCACAGAAGCAACAACAAATAACTGCAAGCATGGGGGACTCACCAAACAATGTTCTTCACACACATTATTATTATGACTAAGAGGCACTCTAACACCAACTGAATGAAAGCTGGAAAGGATCCTCCTTCTAAGCTTTAAATCTTTCTCTAAAACCGATGAAGAATGAGAATGAGAGAAATCAAAAGATGACCTAGGTTTGCTCTGAGAAGTTCTTATAGCACCTAGTCAGAGATCAATAGATTAGTTGTACTAGTTTTATCATAATAGATGAGGACATTCAGGCAGGAAGATTACTAAGAAACAGCGAGAGATGAGTCCACTTTCATTCACTAAACACATCAGACAATGAGAGATATGAAAGCCAGAAACATAAGCTTCAATTTATGAAACAAACAGCAGATATAAAATTCCCCAGCGTGTCTCTCAAGGTACCTTTTAATAACTGTTACAGATTATTGGCTGAAACTAGGTAAAATAAAAATAGAGACACAAATGGCTGTTCACTGGTTAAAGAAAAAGAGATGCATTTCCAAAGATAAAGAGCATACTGGCAAAGAATGGTCCACCAAGGAAGGAAACTGTTAAATGTATCTCTGGAGGGGAGGGGGATAGCAGTCCCTGAGTTACTAGGTGTAGTCTGACACTCAGAGGAGACGCCCCAGAAACACAGCTTACTATAGAACAGAGCTTTGGAGAGGGCATGACGCTTGAAGAGCTAACTCTGGAGTGATATTGGAGGCTTGAATGAGTGAGGGAGAGTTCTCATTTCCCATATCTCAACTAGAATATATTCTGTGCCATCACTAACCAAACTGGACCACTTGGGACCAATGCCAAGCCTGGTTCTCGGCATCAATGCTCCTGTTTTGAAGGAGAAAAGCTATATGTGTTCCTCCCACGGCCATGATATTGAGATAAAATTCACATGATATGTTGTATTTGCAGCAGTTGCCTAGTGAGAAAGTGAGTGGTGAAAGTAAAGAGGAAGGTGGGAGCATCCATAATTCAAGCCAAATAGTTGACGGTCATTGCAAAGTTTCTCAAAAGACAGTACACTAGTGAACAAGAGAAAAACAAATGAACAAACAAAAACTCTTAAATGTAGTGCTTATCTTGAACAAACAGGACTTTGGAAGAAGGGTTGGCTACAAGGAGTGGGGCAGGGAGATTGTGTACATTACAGAAAGTACTACTGTGTAGATGGAGATCAAATGCTAGGTGCTACATAACCCTGTGTTCTGTGCTTCTCCGCAGAGTGGTGCCCATGACCATCCAGTTCTCTATTCTCATTATGCTGCACTCGGCTCTGGTCCTCATCACCACAGCAGAGGATTACAAGTGTTTGCCCCTCGTCCTGCGGAAAACATGCTGTTGGATTAATGAGACATATTTGGCCCGAAATGTCATCATCTTTGCCTCCATCTTGATTAATTTCCTGGGTGCCATCCTAAATATCGTAAGCATCTCATAGTCCTTCCAACCCTGTGTGTCTTGTGTACAGTCAGAAATTAGCAGTTTATGGAGCCTCCAGTTTCTGACATTGCCCTTCTGTAATAATACCACTTACCCTTGTGCTGCTGTCTGGTCCTAAGGTCACAAAGAGCAAAGATGTGATTCCTGTCCAAAAGGTGCATCTCGAGGTTGGGAAGTTGTCTTTTTCCCAACATGGGAGTTATCTACTACAAAGAAAACTCCAAAAGCCCTCTAAGTTCTCTGCTCTCGGGCCAATCAATTGTAATTTGGTAAGAGTTGCCGTTCATTTGTCACCAGTATTCACCTACTGTGTGCCATGCACTGAAGGAGGGAGCTTGAAAGTTTTCGTACCTAATCCTCACAGAAACCCCGTGAGGTAAGTCTCATTATCCCCACTTTATGGCTGAGGAAACTGAGGCTCGGAGACGTGAAATAACTTGCTAGTAAGGTCTGTCTGACTCCATGACCCACACGCATTCTCTCATACTGAGTTATTTCTCAGAGTGGGAGTGGGGTGGGTGAAGTGGAAACAATAGAACTGCCATTTTTGAGTACCTACTGTGTGCTACAGGTGGGTATCATAGCCTCCATTTAATGGATGAGGAAACCACGTTTCATGAAAATTGAGTATCATGACTCACAGAGAACTCAGGTGAAATCCAACTGGCGTGATATGTCCCTCTTGTTAATCTACCTTGTAATGACTTCACTGTCTCTAGAATGGTGTCATGGTGGCTAGAGGTGTTTTCTATATATGCACAAATAGTCTGTGTTTATGACTAAGGCAGCTGAATCTGAGGAGTGATTTCTCTGATTCCAGGTCTTAAAATTGGCACATGGCTAGTTGAGAGAAGCTAAGGGAGGAATCCTCTTGTGGTTGAGACCATCACTGTGCCCTTGGGGCTGAGAAAAGATCTCCAAGTATTCAGAATCCAAAATGCAGACACCCACAATTCACGGCCAGTGACTCAAACGAAATGTATTGTCTAAATTGACTCTGTAATGACCCTACCCATGCTTTGTGGTTGTCCTTGTACTGAAGGACTCCATGGAATAAAGGAAAAGGAAAATCACCATCAAATGATAACCTATAGATTATGACAGGTGAAATGGAAGTGCTGCGAAGTGGTAGCCTTGATGGTGCATCAGATATTCTTCGGGTACAGGACTTGGAAATCAGCCCGATCACTCTAGGTCAGGGTAACCACTGGGACCATCCATGCTGCAATCACATGTTAGGAAGATGAGAGGTGCTGGAGTCAGCTAGACCTGCCCACAAATCTCAGCTCCTCTCATTACCAGCTCAGTGGCCCTGGACAAGTTACTTTACTTCTCAGAGTTTCCTTTTTTCAGTTGTAGAATGGGGATTACAATGGTAGCTCCATGCCAAGGTGGCTGTGAGGCTTTGTACAAAGTGTCTGGCACAGAGGAGGCATTGGGCCAGTGGTACTTATGCCTTTATGAGAGACACAAGATCTCCAGCAGTAAATTCTGTCCTTGGAAAGCCCATCACCCCACATTAAATGTCTTTCTGGAATACGTATCCCTTGAGATCTCAAATCCCCTGCCCACCTGCTGTTGATCTGGAGACAGGCTGTTAGCTTACCCCAGCCCTCTTCTTCTGCCACCTTGCTCTCTCTTCTGAGCCCCTCATGCACGCTCCCATGACCTCATGTGATGAGGCCAACTGAGAAATTTTGAGTTCTCAACCAGCTCACAAAAGCTTTTTCTGAGCCTGTGCTTGTTTCCTAAAGAAAAGAGATCAAAAGTTGCTCCTTCCCTTCTGAAACGAAGCCCCGTCTAGGACCCAGTGCACCCCAGCCTGAGCTGAGTCCCCTCAACTGAAAGCACCCTGCCCCATTTCCGTCACTCACACTGACTTTGTTGTTCCTGTGTTTTTTTTGTTTTTGTTTTTTGTTGTTGTTGTTGTTCTTTTATTTATTTTTTTTAATCCGCAGCTGTGGTGTGATTTTGACAAGTCGATACCCTTGAAGAACCTGACTTTCAATTCCTCAGCTGTGTTTACAGATATCTGCTCCTACCCAGAGGTATTTATTGATAAGCATCCCCTGATGAGAGTCGGAGAGATAGCCCCACCCCCTCCAAGCCCACAGAAATGGCTGAAGGGCCTGAAAAAGAATCCAAGAGGCCCATTTCCTTGTTCAGCTTCTGCCTCCTCTCGTTTCTTCTTCCCTTTCTCTTTCTTCTCCCTGACATCTTCTGCTCCGGTCATCTATCCTGTCCCCTCCTCTTCCTATTCTGGATCTCCACCCTTCCCCTGGCTCATGCCCTTCCTCTCCCCTTATTCTTTCTATCCCTTTCCATAATTTCCTTCAGTGCTGTCTTCTCCTAACTTGTCTGAAAAATTCTGTAGTAGAGAGTGCCACAGTCTAAATCATGCTGCTCAGTGTTTGCAGGAGGAAAGAAGAAAGGGAGGAAGGTTGGAAGGGAGGAAGGAAGGAAGGAAGGAAGGAAGGAAGGAAGGAAGGAAGGAAGGAAGGAAGGGAGGGAGGAAGGAAGGAAAGGAGGAAGGAAGGAAGGAAGGAAGGAAGGAAGGAAGGAAGGAAGGAAGGAAGGAAGGAAGGAGGGAAGGAAGAAGGAAGGGAGGAAGGAAGGAAGAAGGAAGGAAGGAAGGAAGGAAGGAAGGAAGGAAGGAAGGAAGGAAGGAAGGAAGAAGGAAGGGAGGAAGGAAGGAAGAAGGAAGGAAGGAAGGAAGGTCGGAAGGTCGGAAGGAAGGAAGGAAGGAAGGAAGGAGGGAAGGAAGGAAGGGAGGAAGGAAGGAAGGAGGGAAGGAAGGAGGGAAGGAAGGAGGGAAGGAAGGAAGGAAGGAAGGAGGGAAGGAAGGAAGGAAGGAAGGAAGGAGGGAAGGAAGGAAGGAAGGAGGGAAGGAAGGAAGGAAGGAAGGAAGGAAGGAAGGAAGGAAGGAAGGAAGGAAGGAAGGAAGGAGGGAAGGAAGGAAGGAAGGAAGGAGGGAAGGAAGGAAGGAAGGAAGGAAGGAAGAAGGAAGGGAGGAAGGAAGGAAGGAAGGAAGGAAGGAAGGAAGAAAGGAGGGAAGGAAGGAAGAAGGAAGGGAGGAAGGAAGGAAGGAAGACTGGAAGTTCTGGGTTAGGAGGAAGAGCAGTTGAGTGGTTCCCTCATACCCACCCAACCAGCCCCATCCCCTGAGGTCTGTGGGTGGACACATCCTGAAGGGACTGCCACACTCAGAGACCTCCAGCATGTGGGTGAAGGAGCATCTCCTTAGCAAAGAATCACTCTGGCAAGCGTTGTGAAAGGAAAGCAAGTCCCTCCTCCCTCCACCCGCACATGCCAGGTACCTGATAGCAATAACATCAGGAAATCCTGCAGAGAGATGGGGGCAGGGTCTGTTGCTTCTTCATATTATACCAAAGGAAATGAGACCCCAGAAGGTAACTTACGTAGTACACTCAGCCCTGTACCTGCCTATCTTCCTTTCCCCCTCCCTGCTTCCCTTCCTGCATTTTTTCTGCACTTTCTTTTTTTTCCATACAGCTACCAAGAATCGGTATTGTAATTTAAGCCGTATCTGCCTTATCCCTATGCCATACTTCAGAATCCAGGCCCAGTCCCTAGAGGAAGAACTAACTCTTCTCAGGACTAGCTCTCTTCAGGATTACCTGAACAGACATGAGCCCTTTCTTGCAGCAAGAAATGGACCAGAATTGGCATTCTCTGTGGACTGCCAGATCACTGAGAAACTCTTGGCTTGGAAAGAATGGGTTCGTGTTCCAAGTTTGGAGGACAGCAAGTATGTCAAGAATTGAATGGCCAGAGCAAGATAAAAGCTGGGTTTCCCCTCCAACCAGGCCCTGTAACTTGTTAGCAGTGAAATGTAAGATTGGGTCTTACTTTCTCTGAACCTCAGTTTCCTCATCAGTAAAATGGGAAAATTAATATCTCTTGAAGGAAAATACTAGAAAGTTACCTATTTGCACAATGCTTAGATGAGCTAATGAATGTTTAGTTGCTAACATACCACCTGAGGTGGAGGAGAGGTTCATCAACTATTAATCTGTACCTCCACCTCACTCTAAATCACCTTTGTCGACCCTAGACCTCACACCAGATCCTCCCAACTTACGGCCACAGATATCATAGATATGCCAGTCCTATGAAAGTGGTAGCTAAGCCTCTTGATCACACAGCTTCATTTCAATGTCTCAGTTTCTTCTTCTATAAAAGTCCCCGTAATATAGTACCTTTCTCATTGGGTGGTTTTGAACATTAAGTGAATTAATAAATGTAAAACATTTAGGGCCATGCCTGGCACAAAATATCTACTAACTAAACGCCAGCCCTCATATACTTATTATTCCCAATAAAAAGACTACACTGTCCATTCGCATTATTAAACATGGAGCTACGCATATCTATACTGTGGTGCTAATGTACATGTCTGTCATGAAAGATAGTCAAAGGTGAAAAAATGTTTTTAAAGACCAGAAAAAATAAATATGAACCAATGTCTTACTATTTTCCTCCACAACCGAAGAGTTCAATTGTGGCCACGAGACAGATCTAGGCAGCTACTATAAGCATCAACTTGAGACACCCTTTGCCTTCCTCTCCTCTGTGGCTTCGCTTCTCTGTCTATACATTTATCTGCCAACCCAGCAGAAATTAGAAGTCCATACCTTGAAAGACTTGCTGTGTCTCCCAGCAAGCCACCTCATCTCTGCGAGCTTTGGTTTCCTCATCCAATGCCACACTACGCCACCTCGTAAGAAACAACCCCCAGTCCAAAGTCATGTTATAAATTGCATTGATGTGATATGCATATGAGACTGTGATAGCATATGGTATAAAGCATAGTTGAATTCTGAATTGAGATCGTGGAAGTTACTGAAAAAAAAATATGAAAACAGAAAAATGAGAAAGAAAAATTACATGTTCCAGCTGTAATCTGAGAAATTACCTAGGGGAAGGCAGAGACATGCGTTGTTAACATGAATGGAAGTCACATGTACAAGCAAGAATGCCTCTCCAATGGAAGTCACCCAGGAGCTCCCATGCAAACTCCTCCATTTTCACATCACCTTGATGATATGCTGTGGTGTGTCTGAATAAACAGCTCACCATACTGTAAGAGCATTCAGAGCTTGCTCTTAAAGGATCCCTGAAAGTCAGTGTTACCATGGGTTGATATTATCTATGTTTTGGCATCATGACATTTTCTCTCCTTTTTTACACTTTTACTAGGCATCATCCAGTCTTTACTTTTTCTAAATGATAATCTATAGAGCTTGGAGAGTCAGCTCAGCTGTTTCCACTCAGCACCTTGAATGACCCTACAGACTTACACACTCTCATTCCTAGACTATAGGAAAATTGGGCTAGGGGCTCAGAGAGCCACAGAGCAGTCTCTGTCTTTGCCTGTTGATTCTTCAGTGTGCTGTCTGCACCACCAGTTACAACGGCAAAGAATCAGGTTCTACATGAGTTAGTAAGTTTCGATTATCCCTTTGAACCACAGTAATTTTTGAAACTTTTTCTGATATTTTTTATTCTTGTCGTGTTAGTTTAAAAAGTCCTAGCTGCTCTGCTTCTTATCCATCTTCCTTCTGTCATTCCAGGAAAGCAACAAATCATGGCCTAAGTCCTTGGATCCCTGCCACCCAAGTAGGAGACTAGCATGGGTCCAGGCTTGAGTCTGGGCCAGCCCCAAAATTCTGTTAGTAGCATTTGGGGTGCGATCCAGTAGATAGAATATCTCTACCCCATCCATGTAGATTTAATTTTCAAATAAGTAAATAAATATTTAAGATATAGGAAAAAAACAGAGCACCCCATTACTTTATAGGAGTGCAAACACTCGCTTCCAAATGGTACCTTCAATTCACTCCTTCGTTTAATAGTGCAAGGTAAAATAAAATTAAAGGGCAACACAAATAGAAATAAATTCACTCAAAATCCATTTGAATGAGCCTCTCAAAATTGTTGTCTGATTAATCTTTGGGATATCCTATGTGCCTTTTTCACTACTGTGTTCTAGTTCTCCCCGTTAAATCCCCAGCAATTCCTAATCAGCTTTTCTGCGTTTCTTCTTCCACCAGCAGACAGACACAGTAGTCCCTGAACTTGAGTCTCTGTAACTTCCATTTATTTCTTAATCTTCTGCTTTGATGATCATTTCCATGCATGTAGGTATGGCTGAACAATGGAAACTACGTCTCTCAACTTGATCTGTCTTCCTGAGTAACACGGCAGATCACAAACACTGTTGTCTGACAGCCACAATCATTGTACTGAGTCCAGTGTCATCCCAAGTTAGAGAAAACAAGTCAGGGATCAAGACCCCAAGAGACAGAGACAGGTTTACACTAGGCTTTCACAAATCTACACTTCTCCTTGTTTTCTATTCTGCTAGTTCCTGGCCCCATCCTGAATATACAATCAAAGTAACAACAACAACAAAAAAAACTAGATAGCGATGTTCTAGATGTTGACTAGACATCTCATTCTGATTGATGATTCATGGCTTACTGCACCCAGGAGGGTTCAGCATTATACTGTGAAGTAGAAAGTTCTAAACCAATGGATTTCTTTCCATGAAACAGAGGATGGTAAGCAGAGATGCTAAGAAGATACTAACACTGCTGGTTGATCCATTGTACAAATGCATGGTTATGTTTGCTTAGTCAACCTGCAGGAGCCCTTTAGAAAACATCTGAAATTGTTCTGGCCACTTGTGGTATTAATACTCATGATCCTCTAGCATAGCCCAAGGAACTAATTCTGCTGCTTTATTACTTTGCACTCATGCCACTGTTTTCCCAATTTCTATCGTGTGAGATCCTCCGCATCCTTCAAGATTCAGTTCAAACTCATGTCTCCCACACAGGCTTCCGCAGAGGCACCTTCTCCCCACAGAGTGCACCTGTTACACTTCCATCCTCTCATTGCATTTTACCACATTGCTGGCAAAGTATTCTGTATAGTTACTCACTTTTTTGTGCTTGCTTTCCATTTTAGACCTGAGCTATCCCTTATTAGCCCTCTGCACATCCAGTGCTAGAACCATACCTTAACTTCAGTTAGCCTCAACAAGTGATTATTACATTCAAAAACCTCGGCTCTTGGAGCCCCTTAAGTTCCTATTCCAAAGGTTCAAGCTTTTGATTCAACATACAGTTCATAAAATGCATTGCACAACCCTTACACGCAGTGCAGGCAGCAGTGAAACTGAAGCTTTCATGTCTCATCCTCTTTCCTTTGTTCCTGGATAAAACAACGGGTTTGTGAAATTTCTCTGGATGGAGAAAATAAACTCTGAAAAGTGAGCACAGTTCACACATAGCATCCTTGTGCACAGAAACATCTAGAATAATTAAATACTAATGTGGCTGAAAGAAACATTCTTAAAGGATTCTATTCCATTTGATCCAATGACATAATTGGGTCTATTAGAAAAGAAGAGACAAAAGTCAAGGATGCAGAGTGGATGCTTACTTACTCCTCAGCCTATCTTACACACCACAAAAGCGAGGCCAATGCCTTCACTGGGAACATCCAGATTTGTTGCTATCAGTAGTTGAAGAAAGGATGATGAATAAATCAGTTTCTCTTAATAAGTCAGAAGAAACATCTTCAAGTGTCCTTCATGGATTTTGGTCGTTTTTACACGTCTCCAGAAAAAGAAGACCAAAAAATGTTACCAAAATCCATGTATGCCAAGACTGGAAGGGATTTCAGAAGTGATCAAGCCCAGCGTTCCCACTAGAGTCACATGTACACAAACCGGCTGTGTCTGGATCACCTACATCACACTTTTTTAGCTACGAACTTCAGCTTGCTTAAGTTTTATGAACCTCAGTTTCTTCATCTGCAAAAGGGGAATATGAGTCTAATCTTGATCAGTTCACTTAAATACTAAAAAGAGAAAATGTGAGTAGAGATCTCAGTATTATTATTAAATGGGCTTTTGACAACCCAAGCTTTGTTCTTCTTTGCAATTGGATAGTCAGAATCTGAATGCATCATCCAGAACGATGCTTTGAGATGGCTTTATTATAGGCTGAAGACCTTACCACCAAAGGTTGAAATCTAGCTGAGCTGTGACACTTGGGGACTACTCCATCGTTCCAGTTCTTTAATGATCGTAAATGTTCATAACTTATAGCATATTCAGAGGAATAAGCTGGGTCTCAAGCACCTGTATACATCCAGGAAAGCTTAGAGAAAAGGATATCTGAGCTGACATTTATTGCCAGAACAAAGTCAGTCACAGGGTAACAGCTAACCAACAGGAGCTTGGGGATGCAGAGCACTGAGACACAGGAACCCTGGTGTACCACAAAGCTTCTGGCTCTGGGAAGATGTGAATAATGACGTCATTCTCAGAAAAAGGCAGTGTGGGTTCGGGACTAGGGAAATGAAGAGTTCTGTTTGGGACCTGTTGAATTTCCAGAGGCTCTGGGACCTCCAAGATGAAATATTCCACCCACAGTGTGGAGCACTGGGAGAGGGAGCCTCTTGCCCTCCTGTCCCCTCTGATCCCTGCCTTCTCTGTTGACAGTACTTCGTCTTCACTGGAGTGTTGGCCATGGTGACCTGTGCAGTTTTCCTCCGACTTAACTCTGTGCTGAAGCTGGCTGTGCTGCTGATCATGATTGCCATCTACGCCCTGCTGACCGAGACCATCTATGCTGGTCTCTTCCTGCGTTATGACAACCTGAATCACAGTGGAGAGTAAGTGTCCACCGTTTTATGTTCAAAATGTGCTCAACTTTCTCCCGCCAGCAGAAGCACTGAAAAACATGATCAGAAGATAGAGTTATTGAAACTTAGGGGCTGTCTAGATACTGATTTGTGTCACAACTCATTAATCCACTAATTTATAAACCTAGGCAAAATGCCTACTTTTCAGTTAAATCCATCACATGGATAGCTGATAATTTAGATTTGGAGTAAATATTAACAAAATAGGAGCTCCACTCCTCTGCAAACCTAATAATTTGTTATTTCTTCCATGTGAACAACTGTAAAATTTATAGGGTCAGATCATAACTTGGATATTGCCATATTAATTATAGTAACTATGTTGAGCACACATCCACCTGGTACTGGATTATTTTTTTCTTTTAAAGATTTGTTTTTATTGGAAGTCAGACCAAAAGAGAGAAGGTGAGACAGTGATTCACTCCCCTAGTGATTCCAACAGCCAGAGCTGAGCCAATCAAAAGACAAGAGCTTCTTCCAGGTCTCCCAGATGAGTGCAGGGTCCCAAGGCTTTGGGACATCCTCTACTGCTTTCCCAGGCCACAGATAAAGAGCTGGATGGAAAGTGGGGCTGCTGGGACATGAACTGGTTCCCATATGGGATCCTGATGCATGCAAGGCAAGGACTTTAGCGACTAGGCTACTTTGCCAAACCATGGATTATTCTTTAAGTATAGACACATAAAGAAAAAATCTTAGCTAGATTTAGTAAAACGAACCTGAGGCAAAGTTTAAATGCTAGTGCAAACTCAGTGCTTGGGAGTAGGGGTAATGGAAAGTGAGGAAGTAAAGTCTGGGTTGGCAAATGCAAGTGTCTGCCTTGGCAACTGAACTGTAAAGGGAGTGGGTGGACGCCTGGGTAGGTCTCCTTTCTTAGATGGTTGAAACATCTCTGGGCAAGCTTCTTGGTGGAGGAAGCATGTTCAGAGGGGAAGAAAGCCAGAAATGTGTTTTCTGGTTCCTTCTTTCTCCCTTCCCTGTTGGTCACAGTTCTCCTGTGCTGAGCACACATTCTGATGTCACCATTTGCCTCTTCTATACCTCTGGGGAAACAGACCCCACACAGGAAGGAGCAGAAGAGTCAGACATGGAGTGCCATACTGGTTGGCTGGAGGTGAAGAAAGCACACAAATTTAGCTGAGGCCAGAATAAGTGCCAAACAGACAGAGAGAAAGACGAGGCAACCCAAGGAGCCTCAGAAAATGCACTGGAAACAAACTGTCTGAACACCTTTGAACAAACTCTTGGAAACAATGCAAGCAATTAGCCGTGCTTACTTTTGTGCTTTCATAAATAGAAAGTTGTACAGTGATTGTTGAAATTCCTCTCCCTAGTGCCATTCTTCCCCCTTCCTGCCAAGAGCAACCTCTAGCACACTGCATGTGCTCGCATAGGGTGGCATTCATATTTTAAGACACATATTTAGCTATGTCTTTGTACATCATTTATGTTATTACTTGGTTGTTACACAATATTGTCTTCTTCTAATCCATACAGATTGATAGCTATAGATTTCTTTTTAGCTGTTGTTTGTAGTATGATGCAATATGAACATAATCAAAATATTTGTATTCTTAGATCTACTACTAGATGTATAGATTAACAGTCTTTCCAATTATAAAAAAATGTTTCAATAACCATCCTGAATGTGCCTCCTAGATGTACTATATAAAAGTGCTTTCGCTGGATTGCAGGTTATTCGAATTTTCTACTTTTTAAAAGGCTACATTGCCCAATGCCTCCTAAAATAACCTCCTTCTTATAAGCAGAGGCTCACATCTCCTCATTTTCATCCAGACCACTATTCGTGGTTTTAAATCCCTGCTGAATCAAAGATTATGGCTCACGTGTGCATCATTTTGTGTACTCACTGATTATTTGATTTTGCTTATAAATGAATTGGCAGTTTATTCTCTTTTCTTGGTTTTTGATTGGATTGTTCAACTTTTTCTCACTGCATTTGTAAGAATCACTTTTGTGTTTAACTGATAAAATCCGTCTATATTTATTGCATACTATATAGTTTTTGCTGCATGTATACATTTTAGAAATGACTAATCAAGCTATTTGATACACGTATTAGCTCACATGAGTATATAAAATTTTTATAATTAGATCAACATCTCCCCAGTTCTACCTCCAACCCACCTTTCCAATCTCTAATTTCCAGAATTCAGTTTTTTTGGATTTCACATGAGTGACAACATATTGTATGTTTATTTCACTTAAAACAATGTCTTCTTGGTTCATCCATGTTGTAGCCAATCACATCACTTTTTCTTCTTTCAGGCCTGAGTGTGTGTGTGTGTGTGTGTGTGTGTGTGTGTACACTTCCATATATATTCTCTATCCACATTATCTTTATTGTGGATCAGGGTGATCGTTGATCACCGTTGGGTTGTTCATTGCAGCTTTATTCACAAGTGCTGAGGAATAAGAGTTTTCCATAAAGGGTGTCTTCTATAACCGTAGACCATGTATTTTCTCAGCTTTATCCTATTGAGCCCTCACAGTAACTTTCCAAAGAACTCAGGTGAAGAGAAGTCAACAGTCACTCATGCGCATATGCCTGGTAAATAGCAGAACTGGATTCAAGTTTGGTTCCAAAATTCACCTTTATGAACACTTACCTGTTTTAAATCGTGCTCAAGAATTTACCATCATATTTCCAGGTTTGAAAGGAAGAACAGTTCCAAAAAAGAGATGGTTATTGGCAACAGATTCCCATAACCATGGAGAAATAAGCATCAAAATAGAAACTGAGATATGAACAGAGTTGACCACTTTTTGGGGAAAGTAGAGTCATAGGAGATTGAAGTAACAGACCCGAGCTGAAGGACTGCATATTGAGCTAGGTTCCATCTCAGGTGAAACACTCCTGTTTATCCATGAGACTATAACGCAGGTGAGAAAACCATCCACCTGCTTGGCAGCAACACTCAAACCACTGGTTAAGCTGCTCAAGTATGACTAGGGGAAAAAATGAGTTTCACTTGGTTCAGCAATGAAGTGTACAGCAACAAAGGCTTGGCAGCACTGTAAATCAACACGTCAGTAGTCACAGTAGAGCTGGCTGGCATTCACCGAATTCAGGTTATTGGGAATAATCCACGTTTGGGGAGCTTACATTAATTCAGGGAAATTCCTGCTGTGTGTTCCTGAGCATCAGGTCTGATAAAGCAGGTGCAAAGATAAACTCCAATGTTTATCTCAGCGCTGTTCATGACAGCCAAGATTATGAATCAAGTGCTGCCACTTGTTATTACACATGTCCCTACCATACCACAAATTCAGCTGTTGAAGTTCCTCATCCTCATCCTCCCAACATCTACTCTCACTTCACACTCACCAAAGCCATCTGGCCAAATTATGCTTTTTTATAAAGATTTATAAAGATTTGTTTCTTTTTTCTTTTTATTGGAAAAGCAGATTAGACTTACAGAGAGGAGAGACAGAAAGAGCTTCCATCCACTGGTTCACTCCCCAAGTAGCTACAGCAGCTGGAGTTGAGCCAATTCAAAGCCAGGAGCCAGAAGCTTCTTCCAGGTTTCCCGTGTGATTGCAGGATCTCAAGGCTTTGGGTCATCCTCCACTGCTTTCTCAGGCTATAAGCAGAGAGCTGGATGCGAAGTGGAGCAGCCAGAATACTAACCAGTCTCTACATGAGATCCCAGACCTGGTAAGGCGAGGATTTAGCCACTGAGTCACCATGCTGAGCCCCAAATCACATATTTTAAAGACACCAGGAGTTTCATACCTCCCAGAAGCCAAAGGTTTAACCAGCTTGATAAGGATTTCAAAGCTCTGTTTTCCTGGCCTGCTCTTATTTCTTCCACCTCCTACAAATCACCATTTTGTAGCCATGTAAAATCATATATTCTTTCCCAAAAGAGCTTCTACATAAATGTTCCCTTGCCTGCTAACTCCTTAAGTCCAGCCCATTTTTCTCAAAAACCCAATCCAAGCACACTCTTCCTTGGTGAATCTCTCACTGGCCACTCATCATTTTTTAGTCTACGTACATAACTTAGTGTCATTGCAGTTATGTCCCTGTTGCCATCGTTGATTTCCATTTGTGTAGGAAGTTTTGAGGAGAAGGGCCATTACTCATGTTCATATTTTCAGCACTTAGAGAATCTGGCAGTAGGTGTCTCAGTATTTGTGGAATGAAGTAGTAAATGAATGGATGACTAAAAAGCACAGCAGTTCATTTAGAATTGTATTACACTATTGATCGACAGGCCGCCAACTGTCATCTACGGTCCCTATGATCTTTTTCTCACTGTTTCTCTTAAATTGGGTGCTCTCTGTGATGTAAACACCATTTGCTTTGGAACTGATTCTTTGAATTTCACGCTTAGGGTAATTGCATCTGACTAAGCCTTCTAACTTACTCTGGAAGCCTTATCTTGTTGGATTTTAAGTTGTAAGTAACTGATAATCAGAAAGATTCTATTTTCCTACCACCTATGCCTTGCTGTCTTCTTAAAATAAAGGTAAGATGTGAAAGTACTCCAAAGGGTTCACAGAAATTCTAATTAAAATTAAATTTGAGTACAACTTTTTTTTTCTGAATACCATGCATGGTTTTATTTCATTAAATGCATTTTCCATGAATTTGTTGACGTTCTCTTGTACTAGAATACATTAATGCATTATAGTTGAGGTTAGAAAATCTAGAATCAGATTCTCTTTTTTCTAACCATTAGTGGCCACATTCTTCATTTAGGAAGGCAATGAAATATGTTTACTAAGAGCCTAAACAATGCTGAGACCAGTGTTTACTAATCCAGCTTGTCAGTGATAGTGCTGGAGGACTGTCTTTTTACCTCCACTCTGTATTTTGGAAGTGGCAATGATAGTTTTCAGCTACTTCTTTCTTTGTAGAACTTAAAGGACATTTATTCTAATTCAAAAATGAAAATCTTTCAAGATCTAACTTGCACCTTGCTACAAAGTAGGTGCTTACAAAAGCGACTAGTATCTCTTTGCCTTTCATTTTATATCAGCTATTCTTGACTTTCCAATCCCCCAACCCACCCTCACATCCACCCCCACCACACAAACATACGCATACACACACATACATCAGTATGCCTTATTTTTTGACACTGCCGTTTCTTCATTTTGGTACCTGTAGGCACAATAGTATAAATAGCCTCTCAGAGATTTCCAGGCTACAGGTAACCCATAGTTACCAAAATTATCTTTATAACACTCATCAAAAATTTTTGGTATTAAAAACCTTTAAGATATAAGATGTGTTACAAGACTTTCATATACCATAATGAATTGAGTGAATGATTTCAAGAAAAATCGGACACCTAAAGTTATCTGGATGGAACCAAAGAAAATTGATGTTGACAGATTGTAGAAGACACATGGAAAGGGAGACTAACTTATCGATAAGTTTAAGTCCCTTTTATTCATTCTCTTAGAAATATCCATCTTTAGAAATGCTCCATCCTAGAAAATAACTAGAATTGTCAAGATTGATAATCTTTATAACAATTCTTCTTCACTTATGCACAAGGTTTAAGAGTCCCCATATCTCTTTAGAACTCATCATTTCATTTAGTGCCATGATAAGTTTCTATCATTTTTTTAGATTGGATTGAACAGTAAAATTACATATAGAGAGGGAGGAACAGAGATAAGTTCCATGTGCTAGTTCATTTCCCAAATTACTGCAGTGGCCTTGACTTGGGCCAGGCTGAAATCCAGGTCTCCCACTTGAGTGCAGGGACCTGAGCCTGTGGGCCATCATCTACTGTGTCAGCAGGTTAGCAGCGAGCTGGGTCAGAAGTACAACAGCATGATACGCTGACATCATAGACAGTGGCTTCATCAGCTTTTCAAAGACAGATAGTCTTGGTTTCAGGGTTTTTTTTTATTTTTTTTTCTCTTTTTCAATTGGCTTATAAAAATATCCGGCGTTTATAGGGTACCATGTAAATGGGTAAAGCTCAACTCAGGGTAAGCATTTATTATTTCTTTGTGATGAAGATATTCAAAATCCTTTGCTGTAGATTTTTTGAAATACATAGTATGCATTGTTGCCTATAGTCACCATACTGCAATAAGAATTGTTTTCTTCTGTATAATTATATATTAGTCTATACCTACCAGCCTTTCCCTATCTTTGATTTCCTTTTACAGCAGGGAAATTATTGATTACTACTTATAAGTGAAAAAGCTAGCTATGGATTGCAGGTCTTAATGTCATTTGTGGTCAGAGTACTTTTCATTGAATTACGTCCAATTCCCTTGTATTTATTTATATATGGCTATTAATCACAGCAAAAATAACCTTAGGAACTCTCCAAGTTTGTTGTGTTTAGAACTGGGGATGGGCGATCCTGGATGTGTAGTATTTCAGATGGTGTCCATCCACACAGTGGTTTACTAGGGTCTCAAGGAAACCCACTATATAATCATATGCTGAACAATATGTTGGACAATATATGCTGACCAATACCAATAGCGAGTCATATAGACAGGAACACTAGATGTGGGCGTCAACAAAGAAAACCAGTCAAGATCTGCTCAGCTAAGAACATAAAACAAAATCAGCAGAGGCAAGGCACAGAGCAACAGTATTAGCAACATTTTCCAAAGATGGTTAGAGCATTGCCATCATGAAATGCCTCAGCAGTTTATAAGGGTCATCGGAGATTAATTTATGCCTCATATCCTGATCTTTAACAAGGAGCTTCCTCAGGACAATGCTTCTCCTGGCCCAGGTCACCTCATCAGTCTTGGTTACTCAAGGAAAAATATGATAACAAGACATAGGGCACAGTTTTACTCAAGCTTGAGCAAATTTCCCACTCATCATCTTCAGCAATGGTGCATTTTTTACTTCAGTGCTGCAGATGCAGAATTAGGATCTGTTACTCAGCTCTTTCTATCAAGTCCTGCAAACCTGCTTCTGCTGTCTGTGATTTAGCACATCAATCCTTCCCAGAAATTTCAGATCGTGCTCAATCTCATGATCTTTCCCCATTATGTACTGCTTTGCCTCTTCTCCAACATCCCAAGAGGGGCTAGTTTATAGGGTCCATTATAAGGGTTGGAAGACTATGGTATATGGATCAAATTTTAATATATGGTATAAAGAGTGGAAGAATAGCAAGACTGGCATAGCTATGAGAGCATGAAGGCCTCATTAAGCATCATGGAAACTCTGATATTAACAGAAGGGCTTTAACCAAACAAGAGTAGGGATATTTTGAAGCAACGTTATTTGATTTTAAAAAGAAGAAGAATCGGAATGGGACAAGATAAAGAAAGACTAGGTGGAATGCACGCATAACTTGCCCATTGTACTAAAGCCCTTTAATTATATTGAAAGTAATAACGGTTTTCTCCCAGGCATTTTGTATCTTTTCATTTTTTTTCACTGACCCTCGTGAGTCATGGAGCAGGTTCTGGCTATTGCATTCATTCACAAGAGAGATCACACTGTAGAGAAGGAAGGAAAACCTGGGAATAACCCAAACATTATCATAAAATATCATAGGTGTCAACCATCAATCCATCTCTATTTAATAAACACTGCTGTTGCTAGGCTCTGAAGAGTAATATATTAGTAAAACATCATAATCTTGTGCTATGTAATAATGCCAACATTGGACTGTATGTATATTAGGGGTCCCTTAAGATTAAATCACATTATAATGAAAAAAAAAACACTGTTTTAAGTAAGTTCTGTAATGTTTTCACAGTCTGAAGTCACCTATTGATATAGTTCTCAGAGCAAACTGCTGCCGTTAGGCCATACATGACTGTATCTACCCTTAGGGAGTTTAAGGGCAAGCAATTATAAATATGTGCATGTAAGAGGACATTATAGGAATGGAAAAGACATTAATGAGTTCTGAATTGGTAACTGGTTCTGTGCACTGGAATAATTATTTCACATCTAAGGCTCCGTTTCTCCTTTTCTAAAACAGAGTTAGCAGCATCTTGATTGTTGATGCAACAAAGTAGGCACTACATGTAAAGTGGTTATTACAAATATGGCATTAATTAATAAACACAGTCTTCAGTAGATAACAGAATAAAAGATAAATTAAAATTTGAATTTGATATTTTAGTAGCATAAATGGGATTGGACAATTACATTATATTTTGGGAGGAGAATTCACAATAGTGAAATTTCTGAGTAAGGTGCCTAAGATGTGCGTTCTCATGTTCCTCTGTCAAAATTGCCAATTTGTCCTTGAGAAGTCTTCTCCTGGGACCTCAGACTACCACCCACGAAATAAAAGGCTTGCAAAGAATACATTATGTGTGGTATGCATAATGCAGAATGGACTATATTTACCAAGTACATACTATGAAATATTTAACTATATGAGATTGTTTTTCTACTCTGTCCTAAATGGAAAGATAGCTACCAAAATGCTCTGAACCATGTGCTTCTAAATTTGTAAATACATTTGTGCACAGGGAAAAAGAAAATTGCATTTGGTTGCTCCAAGGTATTATCTATTGTTTTCTATTGTTAAGAATCATTTTTATTTTCTTGTGAATTTTCATTAGATTCCAACTTCATGACAATTAGCATGAGCATTTCTGTATTCAGTAACATTCAAACGTTATCTTTTATTATACAATAAATAAAGTTATCCCTAATCTTATTTAGAGAATTACATCTTGTACATGAGTTTTCATTTAAGAATGCCCTTGTCTATTAGCATAGGATAATGGTAGTATTAATTTAGCACTTTATCAGACCAAATAGATCGATTCAGAAGGCTCTGTTTTTAAATACACGCAAAAATCAAGCAATGTATTATAATTTGGTACATATTTCAGCCACTTAACTCTTTTCATAAATTCTTTAAAACAATCATAGAAGTTGCAAAAAGGAAAAAGCCTCTCTATTCAAATCACAATTTCTTTTGAATGTTTATTAGAGTGGCTGACTGTGTTAATTTTGTAATCTCTACTCAAGCTATTTTTTCCATCGAAATACAACTAACAATTCAGCTATCATTCACAATTTTCCTTTGCTTCTCCTTCTGAGTTTGGTCTAGTCATCGTTATTTTTGGTCAATGGCTGCTTTCAAAGTGATTCAAGAGGCATTATGTTTGCTCTTGAGAAATGTGTTTCAAGTGATACATTGTTGGGCTTCAAGAAAATCTGCTGCATCACAAAGAAAAAGGAAATTGTAAGTGCCAAGAAGAGCAGGAGTCTGGGGCATATCCAAAAAGAGCTAAACATAGAACTCAACTCAACTCAACCCACTCAAACAATGTGAATGAGTGATCATTGAGAACAGCACCATCTGTAAGAGGAGGTGCTAGGGGCTTCGCAGGTCAAGTACATGACCATGATTTACCCTCTTAATCCTCACATTTCTGCAGATAATGATATTAGTCACTCACAGGTAGGCAAACAGATTTAAAGATGTTACACGTCTTTTACATGGTCAGATAACTGGTCAACAACGAAGCTGAGCCTGAAGCTTTAGCCCACACAAAATCCAGCAATCGTATCTTTGCTCCTTTTTTCATGTCTCCACAAACTTCAGAAGCTAGAGAATTAAATCACACTAAGGAAACAAATGGTGGTATTACTACATGCCTATAATACAATGGTGACCATGAAAGAGTAATTGGATGTAAGGAATTTCATCCCCACGGCCCCCCAAAATGTTGTCATAACCACATGTGGTTCACCATTTCTTCACTTCAACACTCACGTTGGACAACTCCAGGAGAACCAAGCAGTATTTTCTTCAGTCTGCATGTGATCCAAACATAAAATATGACATGAATTTATTAGCCCTGCCTGCACCAGACACTTAACCTGACTAGCTAGCAAAGCAAGACAGGCCCCTCCACGTGAAAGTCCCATCCCACTGTTTCTTGCTGAAGTTTTATCACCTTTTAAGTTTCCTTTGAACACTTAGCCATGCTTGCTTTAACTTCTCATGCATTTGTATAGCAACAGAGTAGATCCTTTTTGTGAGGTATATCACATTATAAAATTATGTGCATGTTGGATTCTTTTTCTCACTGGACTATGAAAACAAAACTATTTGCGTTCTTCGCCTCTGTATCCTAGAGTATTTCTGGCACACTGTAGATGCTCAATAATGATGTTCTCTTCTCATGCAATCCAGAAGAAACATAATAATGAGTACCATCTATTCATAGCATCTCAACTCCAAGAAAAAATCTCATAGAACTTGAAATTCACAAATTTGGATCTTGCTTCAGCCTACAAAGTTCTTTAAACTTCTTGGTCCCCATATATACAACATTTTTGGTCCCTAAACATATACAACAGATTCATGCTTCCATTTCTAATTCCTGGCTCTATCATGGTGAACTTGACTAAGTTTTTCCGTAAGGTTCTTTATTGCATAATGCCAGTGAAAAGCTGGCCTCATGACCCAGTTTCCCTGATCACTATGCCAGTTCTATTACTATACAACGAAATACAAGTGGAAAAGCTGAATGTTAGTGTGACCAGCTTGTTGCTCAGTCTACTACTCCCTATGGTAATTGCAGCTCATTCGTAATGACCATATAAAAGTTACTTCTAGTGAGTTGTGAAGATATAAGTACTTACATTTGGGAGAGGATGAAGCAAGAATACAGACTCACCTGCTTTTAACAATAAGAAAATCCTGAAGTCGTTTACAGTGGATAGCACTAGGAGTCTACTGATTACCATAACATCTGTACTGAGGTGGTGGTGGTAACTATGGAGAGAAGTGAATGGACTGAGAGTATATTTGGAGGTAGAGAGGACAGTGTATGGGTATAAATTGAGTAGGGAATGAGAGTGAGAACTGACCAGGTCTTGGTTGTGCTTTGTACTGGAGCACCTGGGTGAATGGGTTGGGGTCATGGCGTGAGACAGAGTAACCTGGGCAGATGAGACACAGATGAGGTGAGGTGAAGTATGTCATGACATCTTCAGGTGATTTGTTCTTGAGAATCGTATAATGAGTTTTCTTCCTTAGTGACAGTCTGTCGAATGTATATTTACTCATTTCAACCACATCTATATATTTTTATTATTATTAATTTTATTGCATTATGTGACACAATGTTATAGGCACTGGGATTCCCCCCACCCCTCCCTGAACCCTCTCCCCATGGTGGATTTCTCCACCTTGTTGCATTACCACAGTTCAAATTCAGTTGAGGTTCTTTCATTGGAAGTATTTACCAAGCATAAAGTCCAGCATCTTATTATCCTAGTGAGTTCAACAATTTCTTGGTGAGACCATCTCTGGTCTGAAGGCAAAGCCAGCGAAGTATCATCCCAATCAATTAAAAGCCCCAACATAACATCAACAACAATTTACAACATTATGGCATTAATTGACACGGTATTGATTAACAATATGTCAATAGGAAAATGGGTTCTTAACTACATCCTGTGACTTCTTCATAGACATTTCAATTTTGGTTTATAGTCAACCGGGTTCTATACACCCCAAAATGGCTATAGATTACTATTCAGCTGTCTCGTCTCTATTTTCATTTTAGTATTTAGCTGTTTATAGTGTTGAAGCATGATTTTGCTGAACTTGGTTGTTTTTCAGGTGGTCTGAACTGGCTTATAACTCTAGCAAGACATGTGTCATCAGTTTAGGTACAGAACATTTTCTTAATTAATTAATTTATTTATTTATTAGAATCAGACAGGAAATGGTCAGCGTGGATTCACTCATACCTCACTAGGTGGGACACAAAGATTAGTTACGCCTCACTGGGGTATCGGGGATTTCTCTGCACACCCCTCTTAAAAAAATAATAATAAATAAATAAATAAACACATCTATATATTTAAAGTCCAAGATTTCTTCTTTCACCCTTTTGTGTTGTGTTCTGAGAAAGGCTCCATTTTGTGATACAATGAAAGAAAACATTCAAAATCCAGCCACAGATGCTACCACCTTTCTCTGATTATTGTGGCAACTGGTAGTCCTACTGGTGTGTACATTTCCCCCTTGCCACTGAGTGTCTTCACCAGGACCTTCTGGTGATCCAAGGCAACCCCTGTCAGCAATGCTTCAACATGTGCTCTCCTGCTGTGAACTGAGAGAGGGAGATTATTTCTCTAGGAAGAGATGACACAAAGGAAAAAAGACATTAAAATACCTAAGAATAGGGGTAACATAAGTCCCCCAAATCGTAGAACTGATATAAAGATTAAAAGAATTACTATAACAAGTGAAACAGGGTCCAATTCACAGAATCAATTAGAACACATACAGCCAACAGACACTGCATGTTGGTCTCTTAAATAGAGTAATGCATCTAGCAAGACAGCGAAGAGGTCACATGTTTACCCTACCAGCTAAGATACTGCTTAAGATGCCTGGACTCAGCTCCCAGCTCCAGCCCCTGACTCCAGCCTCCTGTCAATGCAGACCTTGGGATTTAGCAACTGATGGCTGATGGCTGATGGCTCAAGTAAATGGGCTTCTGTTACTCCTAAGGGAATCATGAATTAATTCCCTGAACCTTGCTTTGACCTGGCCCAGATGCAAGCATTTGGGGAATGAAACAGTAGATGAGAACACTACTGTTTTCTCTCTCTCTCTCTCTCTCTTTCTCTCTCCTTTTCCTCTCTCTCTCTGAAGACATTGTTTTTAAGGTGAGCATATTATTTAGACAGACATTAAACTTCAAAATATCTTTCACCAGGTTTGCCCCAGTAATATACTCTTGGAAATCAACTGATTCCTGAAATAGCCAAGGCACAAACCCTCTAGCAGCTCCTGTCACAAAGTAGATGCTCAGAAAGCATTTTTTTTCTTTTTGCTCCACTCCTTTCTATACTTCTGCTGTGTAATGTTCGTCCTTGAAGTCCTTTTGTGATTATTAGAACCATGCACCATCCTGCATTTTTTCTTTCTGCAGAGATTTCCTGGGAACCAAAGAGGCGTCACTGCTGCTAATGGCCATGTTCCTCCTTGCTGTGTTCTACCATGGACAGCAGGTAATGTGACACTTTGTTCTGTATACCCTTGGCTAACTATTGCCATAAAAAGGTCCAGCAAAAGTTCACACTGTTCTTTGTCTCAAATGACTGGTAGCTGTTTGATCAATTTATAAAAAAAAAAAAAAGACCACCTAATAAAAAAGGAACTGGAAACGGTTTATTAAACAACACAGCCTCAATTTTCTTTAGGCACATCTCTTCCCAAAAGACTTTTGTCCTGGCTGAGACAAAGTTGTCTCAGTTCTGCTACCTGGACAGAACAGTAACCGTACAAGGTGTGACTAAGGCAGGCCAGCATCCGAATGATCGTCTGGGGGGCTCTCCTGTCACATCTTCGCTTCAGTGTGTGGACTTGAGAAAGCTGTTTCTCTCGCCGAACCTTACTTTACTCAACTCTGAAGTAAAATAGGATTATCTAAGTAGGGCTGTGTTAAGGGCTCATTTGAGATTATCAAGCACAACATTTAATGTGCTGCCTTACATTTGTCTAAGGTAGGCTTCACTACTGATTTGTCCTAATTAGATAAAGGGCCTGAAGGAGGTTGTATCCTGATAAAGCTGCCATGTGTAGACCACACATTCCTCAGACTTCATTGTCCCCATGATGGGAGCATCATGGAATACTTCATCCAAGGGGTGTCACAAGCTTTCACAGACCAGTAGGAATACCTCAGGTGGACTCTGACCCACGAACACCTGTCACCTGAGATTTTCATTTCTAAAGAGGAAGTAGGTCTGGCCAGCCGCCCTGCTGCACTCTGGCTCCCAATCCAGCTGTTTCTTGTCTTCATGCATTGCAAAAAGAAAAACCAGAGGAGGAGAAAAACAAAATAAGATTGTCACCCATAGCAGAAATGGAAGCTTATCCCTGGGAAATCACCGTGGGAACAGTGAAGCAACAAATCCAGGAAAACTAAGAATACAACAGCCAAAAATCCCTGGAAACTGGAGAGATACACATATGAAGTTGTTTTGCAACAGGGGATTGGCAAAATCTAGTCAAGAAAACGTGATTAGCACAGAAATTTGGCAAAGGGGGAAGTGGAGAGTTAATACTGAGTGATTGCTCCTGGTGCTTCCCTTCAGCTGGCTCATTCAACCTTATCAACAACCTGAAGTGGGAATGCCAACAGTCCACTGCTCAGGTGAGGATAGGCTGCTAAGCTAATGAATTTGAGAACTAGAATCCAAATCCAAATCTGTCTTCAGAGCCCAGCATTTTCCGCTTCACTAGTCCGAAGCAGAATAAAGAGCGAGTTTCAACACCCTGGCCCAACACAGTCAGTCCTGTATCATGACTTTGACTTACTCTCACAGTTAGCTGAATTTACAATCTATGAACCAGCCAATTATCAAACTGTAGCCATTCCAGAAAGACCTCTGGTTTACTTTGAGCGTATGCTATGTCTTGGTGGTTTCCTCAGTCTGAGAAGTGGATGACAGCCCTCGAGGAGGCTATGACAACAGCAGCAGACAAGCCAGTCCTGCAGAAAGTCATAATATGCTCACTTCATCACACACGGTTAAGTTTGACAAGTGAGAAATGTCGGAAAATATCTGAGAAGACAAGTTCAGGGTGAGGGTCTTCTTTCTGTTATAAGAAGGATATTTTTGTCTCCCGTCACCTTGAAGAATTACTTTGAGCCAATAGTGACTCCTTTCTACAAGGGAATGCTTCTGATACTCTGATTCAGTTTAGGCTCATCCCCTTTTGTCCTGAGAAAGCAGATAGCCCAATTATGTTAGATTATATGCAAGTGGGAGCATGTACATGCTTACTGATAGTGTGAGCTACGGGATTAAGTGACATCTGATATTGTTGCCTTCCATTTCTAACTTCAGCTGCCTTGGAAATTCATAGTCACGTTGCATAACAGTAGCAGTTATAGGTGCAGGCTTTGTTATTGAGTAGATAATATTCAGACTTCAACTCTGCCTCTTAGTCAAATATGTAACCATCCTCAATTTACTCATCTTTCTGTCTCAGTTTCCCCTCCTGTAAGATCAGCATACGGTTACCAAGTTCTTCACAGAACCCATGCTATCATATGAAAATATGTTCTTCGTTATCCCAGTAGTTCACATCTATAATAAGTACTCAAAGACAGTTTAGCTGTTAATATTTTATTTGCTGTCCATGACAGCAATAGGAAAATAAGTACTATCCATCTGGTCCCAAGGCAAGAGCAGAGACTCAAGTTCCCTGAGGACATAACGTGAGCAGGAAAAGCCAGGCTGCAATGGAGTGCACAGGCTGACTCCTGGTTTGCTCCTGTCTGGCACACCGCCACCGCCACCCTGTGTGAGGGCAGCCTTCTGCAGGACTGCGTCACTTCAGGTGTCTTCTATCTATAGCGTCCTCCAGGGTCTTGATCATTCCACATCAAACCTGCCCACTCCTGAGCTTGCTACCTGCTTCACTGTGACTCAGAGGTCCTCTATTTTTAACAAAAACTGAATAATGCCCACTGGTGGCTGCTAAAGCATCCAATGGGAGGATGTGTAATTATGCATCTCCAGAGTGATGGGGGTGGTTATGTAACAAAATAATTGGGAGATTTTATTTTGCACATATGTGAAAGTTATATGCCAAACACTTCCTCCTCCTTTGAGGCAGGTGAATATTCTGAAGGTTGGACAAGGAGAGCCTCCAACCTCGTGCCTGATTCATTCACAGCCCGGGAGCTTGGGGCTGCGCCTAGCCATCTCCATTTAGAGCAGAGGAAGCCACACCAGCATGTGAGGACAGAAATCAGTGAGCCTGTATCTCCAGTTACCTCCTTGTAGGTCTGATAAAGACACACTAGGAACAAGAGGCCTTGGAAGCAAATGGTCGTGCTTGAGTACCAACAGTGCCACATCGAGAATGGGTGAGACAGCCTCTCTGGTCTGTCATTTCCTTATCTGTATGAAACAACAAGCATCTGAGGGTTGAAGAATAGATGAATGAGATCATTCATTTGTACAAGAGTCACTACTTGGAGTCAAAACGCCCTCTATTGAAAACAAGCTCTTTTTGTGAGCTCCTAGGAGATTGGGTTCACCTACTGTGCCTCCGTTTCCCTGCCTTTGAAAAGGGGCCATTAAAGTGCCCACCTTATTGTGCTGAGACAAAAGCTCAGTCAATACTGGCTAGCATCAAATGAAAAGACTGGCACAAAATATAGAAGCAAGGGTCCACAAAAGATTTGCGAGGAAATGAAATATGAAAGTAAATTGATTTTGGTGAAAAAGTTTTTGAAACTCATGTATGTGAGGGTCTTTGAAAAGACTGCAGAAAATTAACAAAATATACATTTTAGATTTGCATGGATTTTAGAGACTTACACCAGAATAACCATTTTTAATTCAATTTTTGGTGAGCTTTTTAAAGCACCTACATATGTATTAGTTTCCTTTGTAGCAGGTTTTTTTTTTTTCAAATAGACAGTCCCTCAGTATTTTGGAAAAAAAAATGAAAAGGGGTTACATTCCAGTGTAGTTCATGATTTCTGAGCAAATGCTGAAAAAAAAAATTGTTTTAAAAAATACCACTCTTGGGGTGGGTTTCTGGCCTGGAAGATAAGCCAACAGTAAGGAAACCCACATTCCACATTGAAGCACCTGGGTTGTTAGGGCACTTTGATATAGCAGATGAGGCTACCCCCTGCAACATTGGCATCCCAAATGGGCACTGGCTCATTTCCCCACTGCTCCACTTTCAATTCAACTCCCTGTTAATGTCCTGGGGAAAACAATAGAGGATGTTCCAAGTATCTGGACTCCTGTCACCATGTGGGAGACACTGGACAGAAGCTCCTGGCTCCTGGCACTAGCCATTTCGGCCATCTGGAGAATGAACCAATAGATGGAAGATATCTGTATCTATCTATCTACTTATCTACCAATCTCCCCCTCTCTTTGTGTAACTCAAAATTGCAAATAAATCTTAAAAAAAAATAAAAGAATAAAAAAGCACCTGGATTGAATTCCAGGCTCTGGCGCTTGTCTGAAACTTTCTGATAATGTGGACCACTAGGGGAAGCAGTCTTGTCTCAAACGGTGGGGATCCTGCCACTCACATGGAAAGTTGGGTTTTCAGCTCCTGGCTTCAGTCTCACTCAATCCCAGCCATTGCAGGCATTTGCAGGTAGAACCCTTGGAAGGAAGCTCTGGTTGTTTGTCTCCATGTCTTGAGTAAAACCAAAGGTTCATTGTGAAATTTGCACCTAACCTTTAGCCATTTGTAAAGAGTAGGGGTTGTTTAATAGGCTGCCTGCAGTTTCTTCTACTCTTCCCAGAAATTCTAACTTTTCATGACACCCAGTAAAGTGCCTCATTCACCTTTACGTACAGTTTAGAATTGTTTGTGAATAATAAATGCAAGTGTAACTGCCTACAATATGATTAGTGTAAGCTGTTTTAACATGATGGTTGAGCTTTTTTATCCTGAGGATGTTTCTCTTCAGCAATGTGCCACCAAATAATGTTAGGAACAAGCCTTTGGCACAGTGGCTAGGGTGCCACTTGGTACACCTGTCTCTCATACTGGAGACCTGGTGCAGGTCATGGCGCCTCCACTTCTAATCAAACTTCTTGCCTACATGCACTTTGGCACACAGAAGGTTATGGTTCAAGTTCTTGATTCTAATACCAACAGAGACATGGATGGGAGACATGGATGGAGTTCCAGGCTCTAAGTTCCAGCCTGGCCAAGCCCTAGCTATTGTGGGCATATGGATCTCTGTGTCTCTGTCTTTCATATAAGTACGTTCTGGATACTGAAACCAGGCACCATACACCAGGTGACTGAACAACGGAAACTTATTTTCTTACAGTTCTGGAGACTGAATGTACAGAGCAAGGTCCAATAGGGCTTTGTTTCTGATGAGGACTCTCTTATTAGCAGACAGTCACTGCCTTGCTGGGTCTTTACATGGTCTTGAGTGGCAGACACACATGAAGAGAAAACAAAACAAAATCTCATCTTGCAGGACATGCGTTTATGATCTCATTCAATCCTTATTACTTCCTAGAGATCCCATCTCAAAGCCACATTGGGAATTAGGGCTTCAATATAGAAATTTGAAGAAGACACAAACATTCAACCGTAACAGTAAGAGTACAATGTCAGAGAGTCCCTGACTGCATGCCACCTACCATTTAGTAGAGAAAACAGGTGGTGTCAGATAATCACACAGCCTGTCATAAAATCACAGGCGCAGCAACCTCGGGTGGGCTGGGGCACATCCCTCTGAATGTGGTCGTGCTCCGACTGTCGGCTGCAAGCATACTGCCTCCCATGGTGCTTTCATCAGGCTGCAGCTCAGGTGTGAAGCGTTCCAGAGAAGCCTTCCCACCCCCTCAGACTTTGGTGCTGCAGACTGCATCCTCCAGGAGCTTGTAGGTTTTTTTCTCTTCCTCTTCACTGCAGCTGGAGTACACGGCCCGCTTAGACTTCCTCTGGCGAGTGCAAGCCAAAGAGGAGATCAATGAGATGAAAGAGCTGAGGGAACACAATGAGAACATGCTCCGGAACATCTTACCCAGCCACGTGGCCCGACACTTCCTGGAGAAAGACAGAGACAATGAGGTGAGCTGGGCTTCTCTAACAATGGGAAGGGCGGGTGGTGGGTGTTGTCCTGTGGCAACATTGGTTTCATGCTCTGGGGCACTCCACCATCTTCATTGTGTACAAGAGAACGGAGAAGAGCCTACCCCATTAGTACCAGGCAGCCCAAACTGGCTAACCCCATGAAATTTGTATATGGCTTCCACCAGGCTTATCAACTATAAAATGGATAATATCTCCACTGTAATTTTAAAGTTTTGTTTAGGACTGGATATATACTTTTTAAAAATAAAAGAAAAACCCTCATAGGTGTATTTTACACGTACTAACATTAGTCACAGTAGCCAAAAGGTAGAAACTACCCTAGAATTCACCAACGGATGAGTATTTTTATATAAATGGTATGTGTGCATCAAATGCCATAGTCTTGCTCCTTTGGAAGGAAGGGAATTCAGATAGTAATGGTTGAAAAACGTGAATGTACTTAATACCACTGAGCTATACAAGCATTGGTGGAGATGGCAGATGGCATGTTATACATATTCATAAGACATAAAAGTAGGTGTATACCCATGTAAATAAGGGTGTGTATATATCTACTGATACATAATTGTCTATGGATATACCTTCTTATAACTGCCAAGTATGTAATAAATACCCAGAGATACTCTTTTTCACACATATTTTTGTTGGTATGATGCCTGAAGAACTTCTCAAGGTGTGGGGTGCCTCATGCTCCCTGGAGTTGGCCTGAGGAAGAATATTTCCTCAGGAGTTTGTAGACTTATGTCCATGTTACTCCGAAGTCTGCCTTCATCTAATTACAGTCTTCCCTCATAAGGATATCAACCCCTACATTTAGAGCACACCACAAGGCAGTAATGGCTTTGTTTCATCTAATTGTGTCTTTTATTTAGTTGTATCTAGGATGACCTTGTGACGGGTCCTTCAGTCTTGGCTGATTTACTTGTTTCAATTTGTGTATGTGACATATTTAGATACACCTCAGCCCTCTGCACATCTATACTTTGCCTATTCTGTCATGCATTCAGATACCTAAGCAGTCTGAGTTGGTGGCCCTTGAATTTGAATCCTAAAAGTTAGGATTAGGAGAGATCTATGAAATCCATTCCCTATCCAAGCCATGGAGAGAGAAAACCCAGGAGAGAGAAAACAAGAGGATGAGTTACCAGCCACTTGAATAATGCATCTATTAATGTACGCAGGCCCTTGAGGATTTCTCAGATACAAATCAAAGCATTACCCACCCTGTTTAGCAGATGGAGTTCAGGCCAGTTCCCAAGGCTCCCTAGGGTCAGAGGCATTGTTTGAAGAGCTTCTTGACAGAGAGAAGGTTGATGTGCACAAGCCATGACCACCAGATGGGAAAGATGGAGTGCCAGAAACTCAGAGGGAAAGCCCAAGGAGAAATTAAAGAAAATATACCTTTAATAAAAATACCCAGACTATGAGGGCTGAGAACCACTGAGGGGAATTAAAGACATACTCATTTCATCCTAAGGGGAAATAAGTCAGCCAGGAAGCACGCCAGGACTCGGGTCATCAGCTTCCCTCCAGGCCAACAAAAGTGACAGCTTCTACGACATTTCTAAGAAAATCCCTGTCCAGACTATTTGAGAGTGATATTTAAACAGTTCTCATTTGACTAAGATTAGACACCGAATGCGTTTAAGTATTAAATTTCCACATTATTATGTAATACCACTTACTGTGCACCTACTTCACACAGCTGCTGAGATAGGCAATTGCTGAAAATCATCTCTTTCTCCACAGTGTTTGGAGAAAGATCCGTGTGACCCACGTGGTTCAGGAAACACTGGCCTCTGAAAGTTTTTCTAAAGTGCCTCGCTTTGAATAGGCAGTTATGACTTGAATCCAGACCCTTGAATTTCTTACTTCTGAATTACCCCTCTCCACCTTACCATGCTGCTAGCCAGGGGGTCCCTGTAGTCAGGTGAGACTAGGGGTATATGTATATAATAAAGAGAAAGACAGCAGTGTATCTTGAGGAAGGATGACATGTCTGGAACCGCAGAAATCCACAAGAATTCTCAATGTCACACCCTCAATCTATAAAAGACAGTCACTTTTCATGTCTCTGCTACAAACCAGAATGAAGATATAGCCCTCTGAAAATCCAAGGTTATCTCAGAGTTTCACAAGGCCACAACTGTGCCACAGGTGCCACCTTTCCCCACCGCTTCACGGTCATGGCTGACTGCCAGCTATCCTGGGGAGCCACTTGGCACCTGCAAACTCCAACTGACTTGTTTATGTCAAATGGGTCTCCCACTAACTCAAAGACAGCAACATTGACTGACAAGCCAAATGACTTCCCACATGTAACATGTGTGTTGGGGTGGGACCACAGAATCACTTTCTAAGCTACCATAGCCATCATTGCTGCAAGCTCAGTGACCCTCCTCAGCTCTTCCAAACTCTAACACCTCTTATAATCCTCCAGGAAAGGCCAAGTAACCTGCTGGGAGTGGATAAAGCAATTAAGCCGTTGAAACTTGTGTTCAAATCCCAGTTCTGCCAGCTATGTGAGTAGGGTCATCAGTTCGTCTGCCCAAGCCTCAGTTTTCTCACATGTAAAGCAGCTGTAGTTGTAGTTACTCTCCAAAGACCTACATATTAATAAGACTGATAGATTCAAATGATCAAAGACCTTGGGATGTGACCTTGCTGAAAAGATTAATAGCTATGAACAAGTAGGAAGACCAGAAACACCTTAGTATTTCAAGGATAGAGCACAGGAGTCTTGGGTAGAGTGGCTAGACTTCAAGGGCATTGAGGAAGCTTGGATTTCACTCTCTGGATGCTCAACAGAAAAGAATGTGAGCTTCATTTTGTAGATGATGGGACTAAGGTACAGAAAATGAACTGAATTGGTGGAGGCTTATGAATGGGTTAACTCAAACTCAAACCCAAGTACAGGTAGCACCAAAGTCAGTGTGTGTGTGTGTTTTCCTTCTCTAGCTCAATATAGACAGACCATCCACACACAGAGCAGTAGATGGAAACTCACCCCTAGATGTAACCTGCCCAAGATTCTTCCAGCTCTGTCAGCCACGCAAAGGTTCAGGCAGTTCCTGCTATTCTGTTGAACTTTGTTTGGAATAGTGGCTATCTCTACTGAGCTAGAGTTTCTTGCAAATAAAGCCAGCAGGAAGTCCATGCCAGGCAGTGTCAAGCAGGTTATACTTAAGCCCTAGGAGATCTAATGGCTCATTGTAGCTTTGTAAGCGCTCTCAAAAGGATCCTGACAAAAACGGGGGTGTATTTTATGGGACTGAGTTCATCATGGTGTGAGACACACAAGACTGAACTCAGATGGTCCTAAGTAGGTCAGGGACCAGACAGAAGGCAAAAAGGGACATTGGTCCCTGGACAAAGAAGACATTGGAGTGTTTACACTGGCATATGGAGGGCAGAGGTGGGTGCATGCTTGTGCTCAGGATGCTGTATTGAGTGCTAACCGATAGCTCCTGCCAACCAGAGAAAGATGGCAATAAAATATGACAGTGTTTCTATATTCAGCAGTCCCTTCCCAGTTTGCAAAGTGTTTTTGTCTTCTCTAAGGCCAAAATAGCAAGAAACAGATGGCACATTCAAAACAGTTGATTAGAGTGAGTTGAATGAAGGGACTGTCTGCAAAGGTGTAGGTTGATGGGCAGGATCCCTCCTGTGTGCCTCTTTGTATCTCTCTATCATCTTCTCCCTGTTATTTTGCGATGGCCATGGGGTGGGAGATGGCTCGCCTACATCAACCACTTTCCATGGGCTCTTCCCCCAGTTGAGGATGGTCAGCAATAGTGCTAGGCAGAAGGTCAGAGAAACAGGCCACCAAGGAGCTGCCTCCAATGTCAGCTTCACTCACTGCTTAGACCTGGTCTCATCCGGTTCAGCCAGGGTGACAGCTCCACTGCCGCTAGTCCTAGGTTCCTAAAAGAATTATTAGAGTTCCCCTATGCTCTTCCTTCATGTGTAGATTAACCTTCCCTGAGTATTCTTGATTTTTAGCTGCCCTTGATTGTCTCTTGGGTCCTTAACTGAAGCAATGGATAACAAAGTGATGATTAAGACTCCTGGGACCAATAGTCCTAGGAAGCTCCCACCACCCACAGAAACAAAGGGATAAGAGCACTTAGTGGAACTAATGAAAACAGATGGACAAGCAAATAGACAAGCAGGACACCCTAGTGCAAAAAGGGGCAAAACCAGCAAACTTTTATCCCCTTCTACATCTGAGGCCAATAAATTCATTTTACTTGCTGCATTGTATTTTTATTACGCAACAAAATATTTGAGCCAAATAATGTATAAAGAGTAAATTTCTGTTTTTCTTCCTGACGTTTATTTTGTTTTGTGACTTCTCATTTAATGGAATAAATATTGGAGACTGTCATATTCAGATGTGAGGATATAATGCAGTATGCATCTCTACTTCCAGATGGACTCCAATGAAACTGTTAAATATATCTTGACAATAAGATTCTGGACTCTCTGCCATTGCCCGTGCCTGTAATGATAGATTTACAACTGTTTATGAAGAACTATGCTATTATAATAATATAAAGAAAATCAGTGGTGAGGGAGGAGATTTGGTGTGGGGCAAAAAATCCCAGAGCATATGGAACTGTATCATAAAATACTACCTCTAGAGCCCGGTGCAGTGGCCTACCAGCTAAAGTCCTCACCTTGAATGTGCCGGGATCCCATATGGGTGCCAGTTCTAATCCCGGCAGCTCCACTTCCCATCCATGGCCTGGGAAGGCAGTCGAGGACAGCCCAACACCTTGGGACCCTGCACCCGTGTGGGAAACCTGGAGGAAGTTCCTGGCTCCTGGCTCCAGATCAGTACCAGCCGTTGCAGTCACATGGGGAGTGAATCATCCGACGGAAGATCTTCTTCTCTGTCTCTCCTCCTCTCTATATATCTGACTTTGTAATAAAAAATAGATCTTTAAAAATATTACCTCTAATAATAATAAGAGTAAAGTATAAGTTGGCTCACAATTTTGGAGGTCCAGGGTCAAGATCGGCCAGCCTCTTTGGTTTGCTGCCTGGTAAAGGGACCACACGACATGACGGTAACATGTTAGAGTGTTCCCGTTACAAACCAAGAGCAGAGAGAGTAGGTCTGAATTCAGGCTTTCGTAGCGCTCACATGAGCTCCAGATACATTTGGTCTTGGGGTCCACACCTAATGGAAGAAATGAGCATTGGAACAGTAGTGATGATGGCAAGGAGCCTTCTGTAAAGTAGCTCAGAGAACTACAATAGCATGCAGCTCAACTTCTCAACTCAGTCTGCTAAACATTATGGAAGATCAGGACTCAAGTGTTTAGAAAAGGAAACAACAGAACAAAAAGTGAAGCCAGTTAAAAACGATAAATTAATGACATAAAAAGAGTGTTCCATCAAAGAATAGATAACAGAAATTAAAACATGCACTGTGAAACAAAACATTTCAGTATTTAGATGTTTGAGACAAGAATTTGTGTGCAATTAATTTACTTGGAAATAAACTCAAGAAACAGGAGTATGTAGAAGAACAGAAAAGAAAGCAACAGATAAATGATATATTATTAATTCCATTACTTCTGTGGGCAACTAGGGCAAGAATTAATAATTAACTATAACTCTATAGTATATATAATTGTTTTCATTGTGTTTTACTAGTATATACCTAATTGTGACATGAAATTTATCATACTACTGTGAAGCTTGAGGAAATGATACCCAAAATCATCTGGGCTGAGGTGAAGGAGCTGGTGTCATCTATGACTTTGTATCAGTACTAGAATATCTACCCACAAGTTGGATTTCCTACACATCCAGTCTACTGTTCACAAGGGCAGAGTGCCCTCTAGTGTCCTAACACAAACTCTGGCAAGGAAACAAGCACCTCCATTGACCCCCACCCCCCAGAGTGAAAAAAGACAGGACTCCTCCAGTGTCTGCTGCAGCAAGGACACAACGCAAATGCCTTAGCAAGAGCACAAGATCCAACCTGAGGAACTGCAGGCCGTGAGAACGTGGAGAAAAGTGGGTCCCGGTGCAGTAGCTGAAGTTCTCACCTTGCACACGCTGGGATCGCATATCGGTACCAGTTCTAATCCTGGAAGCCCTGCTTCCCAAACAGCTCCCTGCTTGTGACGAGGGAAAGCAGTAGAGAATGGATCAAAGTCTTGGGACCCTGCACCCATGTGGGAGACCCAGAAAAAGCTCGTGGATCCTGGCTTCGAATTGGCTCAACTCCAGCCATTGCAGCCACTTGGGGAGTGAATCATTGGACCGAAGATGTTCCTCTCTGTCTTTCTTTTTCTCTGCATATCTGACTTTCCAATAAAAGTAAAATAAATCTTTTTTTTAAATTATGGGTGTGAATACAGCATCTGCTGCGTTGTTTGACTTTTATCTTGGCCAGGGTGAGACACTAAAAGAGCTCAGGAAGGGGAGAGGGCACAAATACTGTGTGTATGGAATATCTCTGGCTTCCCTGAGGAGGCAGTCTGGGGTCGGGGAACCCAGGAGGAGATTCTCTTAGTAGTGGGCGAGGAGGAGAATGGGAAGAGTCCACTGAAAGTAGGAAGGTTGGAGGAGGGGAAAGTGTCTAGGAGAAAAAGCTAGAAACACTTGGTGATTTACTGAATATGAATGTAACGGAGGTAAGGAAGTCACAATGACTCTACAGATCCCTCAAGTGGCTGACTTGGCAGCTCTGGCACCACCCACTGAGCTAGAGAAAGAAGGCTCATGTGTGGGTGCAGTTGGAGAGGTGGGCTGCTAGCTTCTGTAAGCTTAGGAGGGTAAAGACAGCGAACAGTGAGGCGGAGAAGTTGGAAGCCCAAGGAGAATTGACCTGAAGACAGAAGTGTAGAAACTGCCAATAGCATATGTGTGTTAGAAAGTCTGACACTGAATGAGATGGACCAGGTAAGTATTTGATACATTTGTTGGGTCAAGGACAGAACCATAGCAATGGGCAAGATCGAAGATGGAAGATAAGCCAAAGCAAGAGGCAATTTGAAGAGACCGAGCATAAAGAAAACAACACATGTCTCTAAAGCCCAGAAACTCAAGAGAACAGAACTCTTGAGAGTGATCAATAGAGAAATCTGAAAAGATATCCAGTAGGAGATAAACAGACCTGTGTGCATTGATTGTCCCACATTGACTGTCAGGCTGGCACTTTCTTGACTCATTTAATTTCATTCTGAGATGTGACGGAAATTGAGAGTGTGGGGAAAGGAGGTGGAGAAACTAACTTAAGTTTCTATAGGACCCCGGGGAGAATTGTTCTTCATAGAAGACAAGGTTAAAAGAAGGAAGAAGAGCAAGAAAAAAGAACAAGAAAAGGAAATATGTAAGAGAAGGATTATTGGGGCAATAGAAGAGATTACAAGGGGATCAAGAGCTCAGGTACAAACAGGAGAAAGAAAAACCCAAGAAAAGACATCAGAATGAAAACCATCATGAGTAGGCGTCTGTGGATTGAGGTTGAGATGAGCCATGGCCAAGGGCCACTTTTCAATAGTGTGGGCAATAAGGTAATCTAAGAGGAAGAATGGGAAGGGTTAAATTAAGAAGGGTGGTAAAAATTTGTACTAGGTATTGAGGAGAATAGAAAAGGAAGCTAGCCAAGGATGAATGAATGGGCTGTGAAAACTCAGGTCCAATAAAGGCTGGTAGCCAAAAATGTTTGTTTGTTTCAATGCACAGGCTGGCAATGTTGTGATTATGGTACAGTGAGTTGAATCTTTCCGTCCTTCCAAAATCCATATGCTGGCGTGCTAATCTCCTAAAACATTGGCATTTGAAATCGAGGCCTTTGGGGAGGTAATTAGATCATGAAGGTGAATCCCTCATCCAAGGGATCAGCACCCTTATAAAAGCAGCCTCAGGGAACTGTTTCACTGCTTACACCACTTGAAGATAGCACCATCAAAGAATCAGAGACTGAGCCCTCACCAAAAACCACGTCTACCAACATCTTGATCTTGGGCTGCTCTAGAACTGGAAGAAGGGCACATCTGTTGCTGTAAGCCACTCAGTCTAAGTCACTTAGTTATGGCAACTGGAACGTCCTGAGGTTTGATGTGTTAACACGGTGTGGGAGTCCTGCCTCCCACTTCCTGTTCTTTGACAGGCACCTGTGCGTGTGAACATGCATGTAGAGTCTGACCCTGATCCCGGTCTCTGGGGTTCTCTGGGTGTCTCCCTATCCAGGAACTCTACTCTCAATCCTATGATGCTGTCGGAGTGATGTTCGCCTCTATCCCAGGATTTGCAGACTTTTACTCTCAGACAGAAATGAATAACCAGGGAGTGGAGTGCCTGCGCTTGCTGAATGAGATCATTGCTGACTTCGATGAGGTAAAGATAATCCTCAGAAAATTTCATGCATGAGTGCAAATCTTTTGGTCATGATATTGTATTATTCATTGGGGGATTGGTCATTTTTATGTGATTATAGAATTTCAAACCACATTATAAGCACAGATGTGTATCGTGCAATCTAGTTATCACAGTTATCATCTGAAAGATATGCTATTGTTCCTCTGTTTCATGTTAAAAGAGTGCCTAAGACAGACCGAGTAACTCAATGTCACACAATTGGCAAATGGCAAAACCAGGGTCTGATTGGGAGACTATGTGGCTTCACAGAGTCATTGGACACTAATGAGGACATTTTTCCTCCTACTCAAAGTGCCAAATAAATCCTGCAGTTTAGCTCTGAGTCCGAGAGCTAAACACTCCAGATGCCAGCTTCACCCTGCGGGCTCCACAGGGATGATGAATCCGTAATGTGACGGGAAATGCTCATGTTGCTCTCGTTACATGGGCAATCCTGACCGGAGTGGCCCTTCCCATTCTGTGCCCTCTGGAAGAAGGCCACCAGTGTCTGCCCAATGGGCAGAGCCTGAAGTGGAAATCAAGTGATTCACTGAGAAAAAGACTAGGGAGAAGCCAAGCAAAAAAGTGGATTCACCTTCAGTTCAGCCTCAGTCTGACCTGCAGGAGCTCAACTGCCTCACACTGGGGTAATTGGTGCAAGAGGGACAGGTTTTGGGACACCTGGAAGTTGTGGGCTGCCCTGTGGAAGTATACACCATCCTAGGCACTTTTAGTGGGGAGATTCCCACAGATCCAGCTCAATTCTCTTAAAAAAAAAAAAAGTGTGGCAATACAAAGGAGGATCCTGTAAGAGGGTTTGCATGCGGCACAGATAGCATCTGCTTCTATTCTCACAGCATTTTCTACCCCTCTTCTCTATCCAGGCAAATGTTACTTACTTTTTTAGTAAAAAAATTCCGTATCACAGCACTTGAAGCCATCCATTGTAGTTCTGCTGGCAGATCTGACCCCTCCACATTCCTACCAAGTTCTAGAACAGAAATCTACCTTATTGACAAAACTCCATAGTAATTTACAATGTGTTGTCATAAATGCAGAGCATCTTCAATTCATTTAATTGTTACTCATCTCTCACACAAAATCAATAAGATAGAAACTATTAATCAGGACTTTTATAAATAAGCAAAACTGAGACCCAGATATGCCAGGAATGCCCAGAGTCACCACTAAGTGGCAAAGCCAATATTTAAACCATGGCTGTCGTACTGTTTTAGTTTATAATCGTTGTATTACATTGTTTCTCACTTACCTGGCATCTCACAATGGTTGCTTTGAAATCATAATTTGAACAATGGCTATTTTGACCATCTCAGGAAGGAGTGTGGGAATCAAGATAAAAGAGATCAACTTCTGCTTGTCTACTGTGGCTTCACCATCCAATGGGAAGCAGGTTGTCTTTAAATTGCTGTTCTATGAGAAGTCACTGCTCTGTGCACTGGTACAGAAGGCCCTGCAAGGTGGAGAGGTGAGACAAAGAGATCGTAGTGAGACCACCTCTGACTTCTCCGCATTGTTCGTGGCCAAATATTAATAAAGATAGAAGCCACACATATTTGTATCTTGTTAAGTCCTCAGGGCCTAGAACTGCATATAGCACAGAAGAGATGCAAGATTTATGAAGCCTGTGTTTGCTAGTATTTGCCAAATTAATTGTTTAATCAATAACCAAGAAAGGGAACTAGAACCCTGTTTGCAGGAGGAGGATGAGCTAATGTAATCCAAAACTTAGACTTTTATGTTTAAAAATAACTATTAAAGCTATCTGACTAATGCTTGACGCATCAGGCTCTGTTGTATTTTAAACTCCCTAGAAACTCAACAGCGCTCACTCGTGTCTTCTTAAATTGTAATAGAGTTGGATCTATACTCGTATCCCAATGGATCAGACTATGGAAACGACAGCTTTCCCCAAGCTGAGCAGATTAGTGCTCCAGTGATGTAGTTAAGTGTTTGCAGAGGGCAGTTGGAAATAAAGGAACTGGTCCAACAGCTTGTCTTACAGAAAAGAGGGAGAGGTGGAGGTGGAGATGAGAAGGAGGAAGAAAGGAGGAGGAAAGGGAAGGAAAGTGGAAGAAGGCAGGTGAGGAAGAAGGGTGGAAGGGCATGTAGCCAATGGGAAAAGTAAAAAGATACCTTGACTTGCCAGTTCCAAACACTTAGCTTTCCCTTGTGGGTGCTGAAGTCATCAGACAGGCCTTCTTTCTTGGGATCAAGATAGGTCTTCTGGATTATTCCTGGCTGAGCTCCAGCTAGACACTTGGTGCTTGCTTCAGTAAGGCTGCTATTCTTGCTGCTATTATTTTCACGGGAAACTGAACTCCTGCAAAATCGTTTCTCAGCCCAGAGGAAAGCGGCACATTCACAGAGCACGCTCTCCAAGCCTGTGTGCACCAAGCCAACACCAAGCTACTCACCCCATTGCCCTAGTCTGAAAAAAGGCTGTCAAAGGGCCTGCTACCATCTCAGGTCCCCACGCCCACTCATGAATTAATCAAGAGGTTGACGCAAGACCCTGAGTGAATTTTCTGCAAGGATAGTAAATAAAATAATGAAACCTTTTGCTACCTCCATGTTGAACGTATTGGAGAAGGCAACTCTGCCTGGGTCTGAAATCATTAAGAATGATTACCAAACCATTCTTAAGAGAAGGCAAGATGGAAAAGAGTCCCCAGTCCCTACAGGCTCCTGTCAGCTCATGGCCAGCTGAAAACTACAGATGTGCAGCTGCGAGCAGGCAGAGATGGGGGCTATCCAACGATCTTCCAGCTAAAACAATAATAGCCCAGGACTGTGCTGAAAGACCGAATATGATGTGGTGTCTGAGGACAAATGCCAGACACCCAAGACTGAAAATGGGATACCACAGTCACAATTTGCAGGACCTCAGTAAGATCAGAAGAGGAGCTTCATTTTACTTAGAGTAATAAAATAATGAGTAGACTACCTCCCCTGCCAGTCAAGATACATATACACACAGCAAGTCACAAAAGCACCTGCCTGTGCTCTGCACATTTCCAGAAGAGTTCCTCCAAAGCAAAAACTTACCACATTATCTTGGCTAAAGCAAGATAGTCCAAAAACAGCCCACCTATCCCCTGACCGGGGTGTCTATCACCGGGTTGACATGACCTCACTCAGTTATCACAGCACTGATGGAAGGTGAAGAGATTGCATGCATATCCCCATGCACAATGGGTGATGAGAGGCCAGAATTTAGATTTTGCTCTGAATGGAGTTCATCTGCTCAAGGCCAGTGTCATGGGTGTGTGACTTGTGCAGCCATATCAGGGACTTCCACTTGGCTTGCTAGTCTGCCATCACCACTGTATAATTTTTAAAGGTTTCCACATCTCATTTTGCACCAGCCCTGTGTTTTCTGTAGCTGGTCCTTCCTCCCCTGTCTCACGCTGGGGCCTCAGGACGTATCATTCTGTCGTGTCGAATCCTTATCGGCTCATCTACAAAATAGACTCAAGGAGAGCTCTTACATCAGGCCCCAATGGATAAATTCATCACCTCTCCTGGCCTGCATTTTAAGCTCTTTAAATTTTTCATTTAGATCTTGAAAATATAAGCTACATTGGGATTTTTTAATTGAATAATATCTGGAGGGGGAGCTTTGAAATAATCTAACTCAATTATTTCTCACTCCATGCCCTTAAGCAAATTCTTCAATCATCTGTGTAGCTCAGTTTACTCATCTGAAAATGAAACAAATCCTGGTCATTACATCATAAATACAAAGATCATAAAATACTTCAGGAGCCTTGTCCTCAGCCTGCAGACTGGCATTCCAAATGAGCGCTGGTTCATGTCCCAGCTGCTCCGCTTGCCATCCAGCTCCCTGCTACTGCCCTGGGAAAGCAGTAGAGGATCACTCAACTTCTTGGAACCCTGCAGCCAGGTGGCAGACCCCAAAGCTCCTGGTGGCTGACTTTGGAACAGCCCAACCCTGGCCAATACAGCCATTTGGAGAGTGAAACAGCAGATGGAAGATTTTTCTCGCTTCATTTCCCTTCCCTCAGATCATGATGACTTTCAAGTTAAATAAATAAAATAAAAAATAAATAATACTTCAGACTGACCTTTGGGCCATGAACTGAATGATAGCCCCTCCCAAAATTCATGTTGAAGCTCTAAGCCTGCAGGACTGTGTTTGAAAACAGGGCCCGTGCTGAGTTCATTGTGGTTAAATGAGACCATACACATGGGACCCTGATCAAACACTGAAGAGTGCGCTGTCTCTCTCGGCTCTGTCTGGGTGCTGAGCACTGTACACAGCATGCAGGGGTGCCTGCCCTAGGAATCATACAGCCCACTGAGTTTGGTGACAGTGAAAAAACAAAGTCAGGAAAAGATGATAGGAAATGAAGAGAGGAGATGAAAAGCATGTTTGTGAGGATGAGATACTGTGTTCCATTTAGAGGCAGTGGCCAAAAAGACCACCAGAGCAGGCGGAATTCAGAGAAGACCTGGAGTGATGGAGGAAAGTGGGCAGTTGTCTCAGGAAGAGTTGTCAAGCTTGGGGAATAACACATGCAGGGTCCTGAGACAGCAGAACTAGCTGGTTCCTGTGGGGCCGTAGCAAAGTAGACAAATGGACAATACAAGAAGTAGGTCATGGCAAGCCGTAGGTGATCCAAGAGGAAAAGGTCACAGTAAAGACTGACCTTGGCCTAAATGGAACAGGAAGCCATGGGAGGGGTTAGCACAGAGTGGAGCTACTGGCTGACCTCCAAGGGAATGGGTGTGCTGGGCACGGTCTGGGAGACAGGAGGTGAGAGCAAGAGGAGCAGAAGGCTAACAGTGCAGCAGGGAAGTGAGAGCCACAGGATCCAGAGTGCTTGGTGAAGGCAAAGCCACAATGAGGCATGGATGCATTTGGAAATATCTGTGATTACAAAGCTAATCAAATAGCTTTGCTTATTTCAAAGATTCATGGGTACAAATCTCCTTAAAGGCTATGGCTTCTGACATCGAGCGGGTACTCAATAAACATACATTTATGAATGTACCATCCTCAGACAGAAAAGCTGCCACCCTGAGGATGCTAGACCACTGGAGTTAGATCTTCATGGTGAACCACAGGCCTGTAACAGAAGGCACGAGCCTCCTCAAGGAGGCCACCCAAGGTCTAACCCACTGCCTGTGTCTGTTTCAGTTGCTTGGCGAAGACCGGTTCCAGGACATTGAAAAGATCAAGACCATTGGCAGCACCTACATGGCCGTGTCAGGCCTGTCTCCAGAAAAACAGGTAAGAGACCCCTAGAAATTGGACACAGCTTTTACCAGGGGCTTGCTGTCTTGTCGCTGGAGATGATGATGCCTCCGTCACCAGGAGGCTTGAGGAATGTGAGGAGAATCTGCAAACGTGGATCCCAATAGCTGTGTGATGTGTATCTGCTCTGAGGCAGGTAGAGACTGCTGGACAAAGACATGCCACTTGCTTGACAAATGTTTGGGTTTGGTTCTGAGCTTTATTCTTGCTTCACTGGGCCAAAATCAGGGCCAATCAATACCCTAGTAATGGATCAGATATGAATGCTTCTGATGCCATATGCTAGCCTCTTTTCTCATTTTTGTTTTTGCCTTTAACAGTTGTATGCAGCAATAGCAATCCACTCTGACCTTGGGAGTGTTGACTCTGTCCCAGGCATTGTGTTACATAGGGACAGCTAATTCATGAATTGCCTGGGATAATGCCATGCGCCCACACAAAGCTTATCATCTCATACACCCTGAATGCGAAGTGAGTGTGAGTCTGAGTTCATTAGGGAGATGAAATCCTCATTGATTTTATCTCCTTTCTCCTGTACTTTCTTTCTAACCAAAATTCTATAAATACCCATGGAGTGAATTCCTGGGAAGGAAGTCACACTGGTAATGTGGCACATGCATGGGCACATAATTATGGGGTCATAGAAGTATGCCCCCAACTGGCTTTGTAAATAAATCTGTACTGGATCATAGCCATGCCCATTTATTTGTATTGTGTCTATTGCTCCTTTCAAACTAAATGGGCAATGTTGAATATTCTAGGTAAAGATGAGACTATCTGCTAACTGGTCTTTCACTGAAACAGGAGTGTTTCTCTGGCACATGCAATCTCATTCAGTTCCTGTTAGTAGACAGGGCAAGTATCTTGATTACCATTTTGTAGATTTGGAAACTGGGGTTCCGGGAGGCACAGAAGCTTACCCTGCCCTTACCCAGGAATCTGAGACCAAAGGTTCATGGGAATCATCCCTTAGACAGACACTCTGAGTGTGTCACAGGGTATAGGCATGGTTCCTAGCTTGGCAAAGCTGCACATAAAGGCGTAACACATTGACACAGATGCGTGCAAATCAATGAGCACACTCAGGACTCATGGGTGCAGATAAGTGCAGTGAGGAGAAGGAAGATGGTGGCCCACACTTACAAATCCTGAAAGAAAATCTCATGCAATCCCATGTTTCTGGGATGCCCATGAGTTCAGTGTACAGAAGCCAACATACAACGTCATTTCCTGTTGAGAGATGTGCAGGTAAGGCTGGAACACAAAACTCTTGCCATCAACTGATGCCCACATTTAGTGAATCCTCTCTCCTATTTGTTCCAGCAATGTGAAGACAAGTGGGGACATTTGTGTGCCCTGGCCGACTTCTCTCTTGCCCTGACTGAAAGCATACAGGAGATCAACAAGCATTCATTCAATAATTTTGAACTCCGGATTGGTGAGTAGCAGCTGGTCAACTGGTAAGGGGCAGCTTGTGGGGTCTGCTGGCCTGGCTGCCTCAGCCCTTTCCATGTCCAGGACATTAATGCAGGGAGTATTTTCCTACAAAATGTAATAGGTGTGGTATGGCCCTGCTAAGAAAACGGACAGAGTCAGCTCAGGCCTTCCTGCGCTTCCCCTCAAGCAAGATGCTAGAGAGACGAGGACACTGAGGAGTGTACAGAAAAACAGAGCTGTCGGTCTTTAGGAAACACTAGACACTGGGTACCTACCTGTCTTCCAGCTGACCTGTCCAGCAGCCTTCCATCACACAAGGTCCTGACCAACCAATCTTTCCCATCTGACTTCTGTGTCACTTTCTTCTGACGGCCCAGGGATTGTTCTAAGGATTGTGCAATTGAGGGTGGTAGCTGCTATATGCGGCCCAGGAAAGTCAGCACCTAGCTCAGCCATACGGCTCTCCCTCTTTTGGGCTTACAGACATTTTTGTGTAAGGAGGCAATACACCGGCCATTGCAAATGAATCATCTTTTCTGAGCCGTGTGGTTCACCAACTCCTCCTGCCTCCGTGCAATCTGAAAGCCCCTGACCTGGTCAGCACACTCACTGTGTAGATGACCACACACACACAGGCCTAGAAATAGGCAGTAATTATCCTGAGGCCACGCAGCCCAGCGGGCAGGGCAGCAGCACCTCTGCAATCCTGTGACTGTGGGACAAGGACGTTATGGCTGCCTGGAGCACTTTAAAACAGCAGGCGCTGCTGTCCTCTGGCTCTTGTGGCATGTTACTCTATTTGGTTCTCCCATAGACGCCTTCAAGAAAATCAGGATCAGGAAGCATCCGTGAATGCCTTGTCAGACCTGAGGAATGCTGCGGGCCTTTGTTGTCTGCCATAAAAGAAGTTATTCTTTTAATGCTTTTTGATCTTTGGATGGGATGTTCAGGGCTTGTTCCCATGACTCCCATCGACCCTGCATGTCCCTTCTGAAATCACTAACTGCACAATTGAACCAGGAATAAAACGTTATCCTTAACCCTGAACAGAGCGCTCTATTCTGAGCAAATTCTGAAATGATGCTGACATCAGGGCCAACTGTTGGCATGATCTGTTATAAGGCTGCTGTAGTTTCATCGATCTCTGAGGTGAGAAAATCAATTTCTCAACTGGATTGAGCGTCTCTGTTTATGTTCTGGGCCTGTTGTAAGCAGCTCTGTATCTCTGGTCCTTTAAACTTCGTAATTCTGTTGCCTCCTGTGTGAGCTGGCTGTTACATTTTACCTTCCTTCTTCCATTTTACCTTCCTTCTTCCAAGAAACAACATGATAATCAAAAAAAAAAAAATCACAGGGAGGCATTTGGCACAGTGATTAAGACACCACGAAGGGATCTTGCCTCCTGCATTAGAGGCGAGATCCCTGAATCCAGCCTGAATCCTAAATCCAGCCTCCTACCATTGCATACCCTGGGAGAGAGGGTGGCTGTTAAAGTCATTGAGCCCTTGACACCCGTGCATGAGACCATAACTGAGTTTCTAGCTCCTGGCTTCAGCCTGGCCAAATCTAACCACGGATGTTGTGGCCATTTGGGGAGTGAGTCAACAGACGGATTCTCTCTTTCTTTCCCTCCATTCCTTCCCTTTGTCTTAAAATTAAATAAATTTCTAAACATTTAAAGCACTGTTCAGAAAATGAGACAATGGTTCAAAAGGTTCTCTGGAATTTTGAAGTGTGATTGTGATTCCCACATATTCCAGTCTGTTTTGCAAACTTTTGTGTTGTGTGTGTGTGTGTGTGTGTGTGTGTGTGTGTGTGTGTGTGTGTGTGTGAGAGTGTGCGCATACACACAGATAAGTGAATTCTCCCCTGTGGTACTCCTGCCTCTAACTAGAATGACCTTATCCAGACCTCTGCGTGCCCAAGCCCAGTACTTTCTTCTAATCTCTCATAAATCACTCTACTCCAAAATGTACCTCCCTCATCTTTGCCTGCCCCTTTAACCCGATTGATTTTTTTCTTTATTACTTTCCTTCTCTTCTCATTAGGATGTAAAATCCTCAAGGGTAGGACTTTATCCTTGTTCTATTCCCAATGCCAAGTCCAGTGACAGTAGAATGAAGAAACTTAAGAACGAGACACACATGCCTTCTAACGTGTTTAGTGAAATGTTACTTCTAGAGAAGTCTGTGCTTGTTTCAAATATCTTCAGAAGCATTTACCAAACTTTGCAGTTGGGAGGAAGTGAGTGTCTGAGCTGGAAGACGCAACAAAGGGAAGAGTGGGAAGCGACTGGCCAGAATGAGGACTTGGGTACCTCCTTTTGTCTTTGGTAATGCAGGTGTTCAGCACCATTTGCCCAATCCGTGGGTTGTAACTGTATCCAGTGTGCACACGGAAGCCTTTCTGAGGCTGAGCTCCCAGTGCCCTCATGGTCCCCTGACTGCTGTGGGAGGGGAAGACTTTAGGATGTGCCCATTAGATCCAGTTATACATCTACAGTTATACATCTACAGTTATACATCCAGTTATACATCAGTTAAACATCTACTGGAGCGCCTTTATCTATAAGATCAAACCACTGCTCCTTAAGATCGCATACCAGGGCATCTCCTATCTGCTTGGTGTCTAATTTCTCAACCTCATTCATCACTATCTCACCCAACCTGTACTACATGCATGCCTGACAGGCCCTGTCTGTTCCTCTTCTGTCTCTTATTTCTTGCTCCTCTGGTTCACCCATAGGCATCAGCCATGGCTCTGTGGTAGCTGGTGTGATCGGCGCTAAGAAACCACAGTATGACATTTGGGGCAAAACTGTGAATCTGGCCAGCCGAATGGACAGCACGGGGGTTAGCGGGCGGATCCAAGTGCCAGAAGAGACCTATCTCATCCTAAAGGACCAAGGATTTGCTTTTGATTACCGAGGGGAGATCTACGTGAAAGGCATCAGTGAACAGGAAGGGAAAATCAAAACATACTTTCTCCTGGGACGAGTCCAACCCAACCCATTCATCTTGCCCCCAAGAAGACTACCTGGACAGTACTCGTTGGCCGCAGTCGTCCTAGGCCTTGTCCAGTCACTCAACAGGCAAAGGCAGAAGCAGCTACTCAATGAGAATAACAATACAGGGATCATCAAAGGCCATTACAACCGGAGGACTTTGCTGACACCCACTGGGTCAGAGCCTGGAGCCCAAGTCGAAGGCAATGACAAGTCGGATTTGCCATAAATGCATTTTCTTTGTGTTTCTTTTTTTTTTTATTTCTTTTATATATAAAATAAATATACTAATAAAAAGGTTTAATTTTTTTTAGAACACAGATGTTTTCATTGGTCTTTGAATGCACCAGATCAAGTCATCTTCCGCCACACTGATGGACCACCTCTCATATACAAGACGCTTTGAGACACAATATACATAAGAGCAACTTACGACTCTGAGAGCCCGTTAGTTAAGTGGGAACAAGACACATGCAAAGCCTCAGTACAATGGGATATTCAATGACAAACTCTGCTTCTTTAAAGACTTATTAGTTTATTGAATGTAGAAGGACAGACAGAGAGAGATAGAGACTATTCATTGATCTACTCCCCAATGGCCACAATATCCAGGGCAGAGCTAGGCCAAAGCCAGGATCTAGGAGCTCCATCTTAGTTATTCACGGTGGTGACACGAACCCGAATACGTGGCTCATCATTCATTCCTTTGTCGGGTGCATTACTGAAAGGCTAGACAAGAATAGCCAGGCGTCTAAATGGAACCCTAACAGAGGATGCGTATATCCCAAGTGGAGACCCAGCCAGCTACATTGCAACATCTGCCAAATCACCATGTTTTAAGCATTTGTCATGCTAGACCAAGTGCCAGAGTCTTTACCTAATGACCGCATGTAATCCTCCCAACACCTGCCCATTTATTCAACCAGGGCACTTACCAATGGCAAGGGTTGACCCCCTGCATGTTCCAGAGAAAGCCCAGCAGAAGTGCTTCCCACACAGGACGCTCTAGTTGACAGACAACAGACACTGTACTTACAAACCAATATGTAAATCTACTTGCGGACAGCAGTACATGCAGTAAAGGAAGTTAAGTAGGACTTTTGGGATAAAAAGCAGGAGGACAGGGATGCTGCCTTAACTGGAGCAACACATAGAATTAAAGAGAAAAATAACCCAAACAGAAAAAGTAGCAAATGCAAAATCCCTACCATGAGCTCAGTCCAGGTATCTTGAAAGAACAATTAGAAAATCAACAGGTCATTTAACTACTGTAAGCAAGCTGACCGTCTCCTGGGAAGATTTTATCCTAAGCTGCCCTCTCACAACCCTAAGGCTGCAAGGGAAATTTCATATAGATGGTAAAGTTCATAAAAATTAATGGAATTGCCCAAAGTCACATAACACTAGTGTCAGAACTATATTGCTGAATAAAAGCCAACTGCTATGATAAGTAACTCTCAGGCTTAGTGGCCAGGCACAGTGGCAGGCAAACTTCTTCACATCCTATTGGATATCTGGCAGTGCTCTTCCATACAAGATTTCAGGACCTCGAATAGTTTGAGACACCTGCCCAGCAAGCTGTTTACGTGATTTCTGAGAGGCAGCTTGGGAAATGGGTTCTTCCTGGGCTTTGTCTTTATCACTAGAATTAAGATCCAGCATCTGTCTAAGCCCAAAGTCTGAGTTTAGCAACACTCAGTTATTCTCGTAAGTTAAGGCATGGAGCACAGACAGTGGAATCCCAATCATCCTCTAAATTCTTGACTGTGACTGTCAGACCACTAAAAAAGAGAAAAGGAGTAGGAGTGAGTCCAAGTAATAAATCTACAATAGATAAGCTGGCAACCTATCTGAGATCCCTGTGCTAGAGTGAAATCGTATTCTACAGATGCACGAAGAAGGAATTAGGATTCAGGATGACCTTGAACTTTGAGCCATTCTTGGAATGCCTTTCATTCTCAGAACCCCTTTTTGCATCCAAAAAAACAGAGTGTAGATAAGATGTCAAGTGGAAAGTACTGCAACAGTGTTGGACTTATGATAACCTGCCCAGATTCAGAGGGGGAGCTGAGTTCAAGTCAGTCAGAAATTTTACAGATAACACTGCAAAGAGGCTGACTCAATTAAGACAGTCCACCCGTGAAAGCACAGTGTCTGAGGGGCAGACAAAGCTTGCTACAGGTCACCAAGCTGTGGTCCACTCCAGCATACAGGACAATGTTCAGCAGAGACATCAGTGAGCAGACAAACGAATATAGCTCCAGGAGGGAGTCTACAGGGACAGATTTTGGTTTAGCTCCGAAACTAAGATTCAGGACAAAATCCCTGGACAAGAATCAGAAGGTGGTACTAGGCAGGATAACTGGGCAGCAGCTAAGGTAGGAGGCCTGAAGACTGTGACTGCTGCCATTTGGGGATGACAACAGGATGGTTATCAAATCAGTACAGCCGAGCCTTGAGATAAAACAGGTGGAGGAGGTGGACACCCTATCCAGTACCTGGGACGTATCAATGAGAGGAGAATGGGTGCAGGATGGTGCTGAGGCTCTTCATGAAAACACCAAGAATCTCCACCAAGTGGGTATTTGGCTTTGTACTAAGTCACCTGACTCCAAAGCACTGACATCCTGCCTTCCAGGCCCATCCCTCCATCAGCACCAGCAGGTGTGCACTCTCCCCACACCTTGGGCGAGAGAACAAAGAGATCCAGCACACTGGCTATTCAAGGGCCTGGTACAATCTGCAAATGATCTTTCTGAAATTTAGAGTGTGCTTCCATTTGCATACTTTTTTGGGGTCTGTTCATTTGTCAAAAGGACTTGAAATGTCAAGCCATTTTTAGAAAGTTGCATAAGTCATAAACCTGATGTAGGATCCCGGAAAAGGCATCAAACTCTTCCCCCATCTCTACCATTTAGAAGTGGTTGAGCAAATGGTACACACTCAGTGTACCTGGCCTTCTTCACCTGTTTCCTAGGGGTCATAAAGGAAGTCATCATGCTTTGGGTTGCTGACATTCTCAAATTTCAGGACTATGGTACCCACTTCACTTCCCCAGGAAGTCTGAAGCAGTGCAACATAACTCTGATTTAAGTAATAAGGTCGTAAGATCAGCTATTCAAGCTTACAATCTCTGAATAAGACTGCTTTGCCACAGTCAGGCTTCCCCCCAACAGTTTTAAGACACATTTAGAGCCCTTGCTTACAAGGCTTCCTCCCCCAGTGAGGGCTATTATGAAGATAACAAAGACATGGTTAAACACTTCGCTTGGTCTTGGGCTGCACTCAAATGTTGCTGGTTGTGTTGTCACTAAAAACACAGTGATCTTATCAAAATAGTGATCATTTGTACTTTCTTTTGTCTTTAATTTTTCTTTACTTGTCTATATTTGTACATTTTTCCCCAGATGGCTTTGGCAACCTTGCTTCCACCTGTGAGACCCCACCCATGGAGCTATCCAAGTTAGAGAACAGCAAATATTTTCAGGGTCACAGCAAAAGTGCTGACTTGTTTTTCAAGACCATTCCCTGCCCTCTGGACACCCTAAGAGAAGGGCATTGAAACACACTGCCTTCCCTGATTTTTATTCCAAGCCATTGGCTTTTCTGACTCTCTGGTGCCTGTGCCAGCCATCATTTCCAAATGAGAACATGGCTTTCAGATTAGCTGTGGGCCCCAAACAACCGAATCCCATATTTTATTGATGAGTTACCAGGGACAGGGTGCCCTGCAGAATAGCACCATGTGCTTATGTGAATTATTAATGGCACATCATCTGCCCACTCCCAGCTAGCCGCCTCCCCTCTCGCACTCTGGGAAGATAAGATCTCCATTCCTGAATGAGTGCACCAAGTAGACTCCAGGCACTGCCTTTCAGATGGCAGCAGCACTCCAGTGCCAACTGTCTGTGTCTGGAAAACAGTGATATCAGACCTAATCTTTTCATATTATACTGACCCCTCGCATAATATTACCATAACAATGAGAATGAAAATCTTTAGAGTGCTTCACTGTTTGCAAAATGCATTTCCAAATATGGTTTCAACTGATCTTCATAACAGCTCTCAGAGAAAGAGATTATTATCCGAATTTTCCAGGGAACTGGAGATCATAATATTAACAGGAATAGTCATTTGGTATAGCAAATTAACTGTCCTTCTGCAGTCCATCCCAGAGTGCCTGGGTTCAACTCCCAGGCACCACGCCCAACGTATGCCTCCTGCTAACACAGTCCTTGGAAGTCAGCAGGTGATGGTGCAATGACTTCAATCCCTGCCACGCAGTGGGAGACATGGATAGGGTGCTGGGCTCTCCCAGCCCTACCAGTTGTGGACATTAGGGAAGTAAGCCATCAACATGGGGAAAAGCTTGCTCGCTTGCTTGCCCTCTCTCCAATCTGTCTAACCTTCAAATGAATAAAAATAAATTAAAATTTTTAAATTAGTAAAAACTGTACCTAAAAACAAAGTGTTAATGCTGAAAAGAAGTTTAAAAATCACACTAAATCCCAAGTTTTCATTTTACATATACAGAACCTAAGACCCAAAAGAAGAGAACATATATAATCAACACATCACTCAAAAGTGGAATTAAGCCAGAAGGTGAACAATTTAATTCCTTTTGGTTCCACTCTGACCTGAGTATGTTGATTTCTTTTCATTTGCTCTGATTTCTTGTCAACCAGGGAGCCCTGTCACCAGGAGGTCACTTGGAGCTCCCTGACCCATCACCTAAATGAGAGCAAACAAACAAAGATCTATCTATCTTTTTTCTTTTTCCTGTTTTCTTCTTTTGAGAAAGACACAGAGCAAGACACATAGATAGGTCAAGAGAAAAAGGGCTCTCGTCTGTTGGTTCACTCCCCAAATGCCTGCAGCAGTCAGGGAATCAGAGTCAGAAATTAGGTTTCCCATTGGGTGCCAGTAGCAAAGCCATGACCGCTGCCCACCAGAACTGCTTAGTGGAATCCTGCACTGACAGTCAGAGCCAGGCGCTCATTACAATTACTCCAAGATGGGATCAAAAACTTAACCAGCAAGCCAAACCCGAACCAAGTAACTCCATGTTCCTTCCTTCCTTCCTTCTTTCCTTCCTCCCTTTCTTGTTTTGATCTTATTTTCATGATGCTTACATAACTGATCAGGGTAGTGGAAGGATTAAGGGATAGTGAAAAGTGAGTGTGATCATGATCCTTGTTTCTAAATTTTCTATTTCTTCTTCCCGTTTCCGAGGGAAGGGAGGAGATAAGGGGAGGAGTCATACCCAGCCTCCCAAATGCCCAATGTCCCACAGTTTGGAAACTGCCAATCAACATCAAACCAGGGCCTCCATGTATGCATGTTCCAAGGGTTCTGTCCAAGTAGTTTGGATAGTTCTGAAATGCTGTCGATTTTGCTGGCCCCAGGATAAAACAGCCCTCCCCATGTCCATTAGCTGACATACTTAACCTGAAGTCTCCATTCACCCATGTTTTTGCTATCATCATTTGGCTTGAATACTTGTCCAATTTGTTCTGTTCACATTCCTGTGCTATGGTGCCAGATGTCCTCTGCAGGTCCCAGTGAGCTGCCATATCCTCCATGTGCATCAGTGCCTCCTGTCCACTGCTCAGTCTTTTGCACTGAGGAGGATCAGTTTTTGCAGGCAGGCTCAAGGACCCTGGCCAGGAGATCTGGGTCCCACTGGAATCCCAGCCCTTGGGGCTCACAGACCCAGTATCCATCGTGCCCAGACTGGCGTGGCTCGCCTCACCTCGGCATCCACCAGCGGGTGTTGCAGCCTGGCGCAGTCCAGCTTGCTCCCAGCTCCAGCTCCTGCTAGTGGGTGATGAAATTTAATCCACCCCAGTCAGTACCCAACCCCAACCCTAATGTGGACTGGCTGCAGTTGCAGTCCAACCTGGCCCATCCTACACTCACTCCATCTTGGTTGTCAGATCTACCAGTGGGTGTTATGAACTGGCTCAGCCTGGCCCAGCACCAGGTCTGACTCACATGTATGCTGGTGGATACAGTAACCTGGCATAGTCTGGGCTGCTCTTTGCCTTAGTTCTTGTGCTCACCTATAGGAGCTGCATCCTGACAAGGGAGTTCCCCAAGCTCCTGTATCAATTCTTCTCCCCACAGCAGATCTTGCACACACTGATGGGTCCTTGACCTGGGTGTATTTAGTCTGCCTCCTGACCTGGCAGATACAGTGTCATTACCCAGCTAGCCTACACCCATTGCAGTTATTACTCTTGGGAGTTACAACCCAACCATACCTGGCCCACTCCCAGTCACAGTACTTACATGGTTCAGTGGAAGCCGAGACCAGCCTGTTCTATATCTACTCTGTCTCTCATGAGTATCAGTGGGTGCTGCAACCTAGCCCAATCTGGCACTCCCCAGCCCCAGTCCACACCAATTCCAAGGGAGACTGCAGCCATGTCCAGTCCAGACCACCAGCCCCATTCTGGCCCCCACCAGTGGGAACCCCAACCCAGCAGGGGCATCCCCTTAGCTCCCCAACCAGGGCTGTTCCCAGCCTCAGATCTTGTGTATGCCAACAAAGATTGCAGTTCCATTGGGGTGAGCCCACATACCCCTCAAAAGATTCTGCGCCCAGATCTGATTTTCTCACGTGCTAGTTAGTGTCGTGGGACAACCTAATATTATCCATCCTATGTTCCAAATCTCACTGGTGGGTGCTGTGATCTGACCCCGCCAGGTAGGCCCTCAGCCCTAGCTTTAGCGTGCACCACTGAGTAATATTCAGTGGTAGGTGATACTAACTACACTAACTCAGATCTCCCTAATGTGCTGGTGCTTCTGTCTGACCGTTAAAGGTTCTCCCATTTCTCCCTTCAAACCACCAGATCTCAACCCCCTCACTTATCTGCAAATGCACTGATCTTGTCTTTGGAAGTCCCTCAGCAGTCATTCCTCACCTGGACATATGTTGCAGTAAGCATCTCTACTCCCAAATAGAAGGAGAACTCCCACTGGAACTGTTAAATATACCTTGACAATATAATACAAGATTTTCCACTATTGCCCACACCTTCAATGCCATGAAATGCCTAAATAGCAGAATGTTGGACTTGTGACTGCTGTTGAAAAAATACACTATTGTAATAATATAGGGAGAAATGGTTGTGGGAGTGGGGAGAATGGAGAGGGAGGAAGCACAAGTGAAGGGAGAAATCCGCATACCTACAAAATCCTATCAGGGAAATAATAATAACAATTAAAAGTACTAAAAATTTTTTAAAAGACAGGTATGAAGGACAGGAGCTGCTGTGTGCATGCTCAGTATCTTCTCCCAGTCACCTCTATATATAGAAGATGCAGTACGACCTGGAAGAGCACACGAAGCCCATCACAGGAAAGCTGGCCAAGGTGCCATCCCCTCCCATCACAGTGACTCTACTGTTGACCCTCACCTCCTACTCCTCCTCATTGTCCTCCCTTTCTTCTCTACAACCCATCTACTTCCTCTTCCAACTGCAACATCTTATCCTTTCCCTGGGAGACTTGCTTGCCATGCTTTCCCCAATGTCACTGATCAAACCCTTTACACTGCCTCTTTCTATCAATAGGGTCTATCATGCAGATATCAAGAACGGTTGTCACAAATCTAGCTCCACCACAGGCACAAAAACATCCAGCCCAGAGTAGTGTGTAGAAATCCACCTTGAGCCTTCACCAGGGAGCAGGCTCATCATTACCTCTGCCGCCACCTTCTGTAGGGAGATGGTGCTTCTTTGCTTAAAAGGGACAAGTTCTTAGGTGCTCCAATTCCTCCATTAAGCAATGGTCAAGAAGTTCTTACTCTTCATCAACAAGGAAATCTTAATTTTTTTATTCGAAAGGCAGAAAGACAGAGATCTCCCATCCACTGGTCCATCACCTAATTGCCTACAGCAGCTGGGACTGGACCAGTGGAACTGGAAGCCTGGCACTCCCTCGGGTCTCCCACATGGTTGGTGGAAGCCCAAACCACCTGAGTCATCAGCTGCTGGATTCGCAAGCGGCTGGGATGGAGAGCAGAACTGAGCTCCAGACCGAGGCACTTCGCAAGCAAGCGTGCGAGTCCCAAGCACCAAACACCTGCCCCAACAAGGCGCTCTTAAAGCACTACAAAGGTGTGGCCAAGGCTTTCTGGTGTTCCCTGGCCCTCCTTTCCCTCCTTTACTCGTGAGAAGGCCACCGAAAACGGAGCTGCCTGCCAGTCTCTGCTGACACTACAGAATCCTGGGACCAAATTTTACTCAAAGAAAATTAAAGAACTATGTCAAGTGCCACCTACCTAAGACAGGCCTTCCTTCTCTGCCTCCAGCCTTAATATTGGAACGTGCATGTTGCCACCTCAGAAACACTGTGTTAACTATCCAGTGCTGTGGCAGACAGCCTTAACACTTAGCAGCTTCCAAGAGAGAACGTCTAGTTTCTCAGTTTGCACACACCGTAAGTTCAGAAGAGGCTGAGCTGATTCTGAGGTGATTCTGGTCAGGATCAGAGTTTCAGCCAGCACCCCCACAGGCTTGACGAGGCTAAGCGACCCAGTTCTAGGCTGGTGTAGCCACAAGACAGACCTCCATGGCTTGCTGGCTTCCCTGATTCATGAGTGTCTCCACAGGGTTGCTGGAACATTCTCACTACATGACAGCTCATTTCCCATGCAGCCAGTAATCCCAGAAGGAAACCACAGCACCTTTCCATGACTTAGTCACACACTTCACTTCCACCCCATTCCAGCCTTTAGCAATAAGTCACAGAGCCCAGCCCACATTTAAAGGGAGGAGAATGAGGCCCCACCATTCACAAAAGACCACAAACCACGTTAAAAAAAAAAAAAAAAAAACCTCCACATATCCCAAGGTTGAAGCCATCCCATAGAGCACTCTACCAACCCTAGGCCCTCGATAGATGTCTTTCTTCTTTTTGTAATACCCAAAAATGTAACATTGCCTTGCTTAAGCTTTCATTATTAGGACTTCTCTGTCAATTGCCACAAGCTTTAATTCAAGTTAATACACAGGATTTAGTCAATGCAACAAAAAGCAATTTTCTGGGCCAGTAAATCTTCCCTTCCACTTTCTTCTTCACCCGCAGGTCAGCAGCCAAGTATTTCTCCAGTCTCTGCTCCTCTTACTCCTCAGGGTTCGCACCTGACACTCTTCGCCATAGGACTCCCCAGTTCTCCCCAGTCTCCGCACTGCACTCTGTGCCTGCCCATCAGTCATCACACAGCACTCAATGCACCCCAAGCATCTGCCAAGCCATGGCCCTCCCCCACTTACAACCCACCGATTCTTTTCCAAAGCAACTGGGCTTAGGAGTTTGAGTCAAAGGATATGAGCAGATTGACAATTCTCTAAAACCCATGAATAATAACATCAAGAATACTCCGCCTTCTCAAAAATACAACTGAGAATACCCTGAATGTCACACCCTGGGCTAGGTGTGTTGGCACAGTGAGTTAAGTCTCTAGTTAGGATGACAGCATCCCATATCAGAAAGCCTAAGCTCAAGTGCCACATCTGCCATTGAACTCCTGCTAATGGGAAGCAGTAAATGATGGCCCAGTGGTGCACTTGTATTGAGTTCCTGGCATCCATCTGGTTTCAGATTAGCCCAGCTCTAGATGTTGCAGTGATTTAAGGAGTAAATAAGTAGATTGAGATTTTTATCTATCTATCCATGCCTCCTGCATCGGCAACCATCCTGAGCAAGCCATTGTCAAAGGAAGAAGGCACAGACACCTAGTGGACAATGTTTTTGTTTACTTCTGTCATCCTTTCCCTCAGCCCCAGACATTTACTCCTGCAGCTCAGAAGTGGAGAAGAGAGGCTTCAAGTTTGTCACGTGTCTCCTATTTGTCAAATACTACAAAGGGACATTTGTGCAAACATCTCACAGACAGCAATTCCATTTCCCAGCACAGGACCTGGAGACTCAGAGTCGACCTCAGCAGTTAGGAGTCCCACGTAACACCAGCACTTCGACCAGGAAGCGGACCCCGAGAGAGGGCAGGCCAGTGGGCATCCAGGAGACAGGCAGCAGGCATGCAGGTCTTAGCCAGAAGACTTGTGAGCAAGTTCTTGAAGCTTGCTTGGGAGCCGTCATGGCTACGCATCTGCCCCCATGTGAACAGCAGCTTCTTCTCTTCAAATCCCAACTCTTTCCTGACTGTGCGTTTCTGTCTGACATAAACGAGCAAACCACAGCCTCTATATCTTGGCCTCAGGGATGTTTATTTTATCACTGAAAGCTGAGACCCGTTACATCAGAAACACATTTTCATGTATTCCTTTATTTTAAAAGTGTCCCAGACAGGCAGATTTTTAGCCATTGAGGCCTGCCTACTTTGAATGCCTCCACAAAACTACACCCAGCAACTGCTGCTTCCTGATAAGTCAGAGCCTGGAGGCTACCCAATCCCTTTGGAGCTTCCTGTGCCACTGCAGGACATCGCCTGAACCCCTTAAGTAGTCCCTAGGACCTCCTTGCTCACCACCACAGAGTTCATGTATGTTACTGCCACCTGCTGGACAGTCTTCCTCCTCAGACTCCAAATTCTTGCAATTTCTTAACCTAAGAACACTGCAACTAAAGGCTAACTGAGGGGAATCTATTGGGAAATGTAATTCCTGGCTTCTCCACAACATAGTGAAGATCCAAGAAAAGGGTGACCGTGGGGCCAAGTTGACAAAGAAGCAGGCAGCACACCAAGTGTCTAGCCCCTGCTCCATCACTACATACTTGTGTGTGTAACTTCTCTGTCCCAGGAACGCAGGCTCACACTTCCGCCAGCACCTTGTGGCGAAGCATCCGTTGCCTGTGATGTCTCTGCTGCTAACTGCAAAGGAGCTCACAGTCACATTCATCACTCAAATACAGTGCACTTACTCACATGGAAGGGTTCTGCTTCTTGTCCACAGAGCCCACCCACTAGAAACAGTTGTAGCCCCTGTGGTCACGTTGACATGTATCCACCCCTGCTGCTTGTAGCTTGCTGTCACTGCTAGTTGGTGAGGCAGGACCTCCTACAGGTCATCCAGATTCGATCCTAGAATCACTGGACTGTAGGACCATGGAGGCCTGACACACTTTGGTGGTGGAGCCAGGAGTCTGCCTGTACCACTGCCAGTGATGAGGTCTCTCTGAAACCATAGCATTCTCTGTGCTGTCACAGCCACCATCACCCTGAACCCAGCACCATGAAACAGTAGAGTCACTCAGACTCAGGATTCCTTTGTTCAGAGCACGGCAGGTCCCCTTGCTTATCCTGAGCCTTGACTGCCCCTCTCACCTTGTCCAGGTGTGTTTGGGGCATTCGTACAACCAGCCCTGAGTGATGAACCATGGTGGCAGGGGTGGGGTAGTGGGAGGTGGTGCCTAAGTCAAACCCTGGCCCACTACACACAATCCACATGCCATTTAAAATGACCCTTCCTTTCTAGCATGTTTTTCTGAATCACTTGTCATCATTGGAAGTAATTCTCTTGTTTTGTCTTGCAGCTTTCTTTTTGTGTTTTTGGTCTTCTTGTCACTAGTATGTTTGGGGTTGTGTCAGTCAAGTTTATTGATGTATTTGAAGGTGTGGGACGAGGACTGGCATGTAGCAAGCACTTTGATAAGAGTGGATGAATGCTGCCCAAACGGCCCCACCTGCTGGTTACCATACTCACACATGATAGCCTAAACTCTATGCTGCATGGGTGTGGTACCACATTTATTTGAGAGTTTATTTATGAATTGTCCTGTTCCGCAGGGCTCTGCAAGCTCAATGAGTACACAGACCACACCTGGTCTTCTGTAGATAGTTGGCCCTTGGGGCAAGCAAAGGACTGAGGATGAATAGGGCTCTGAGACGGGGAAACACATGCGGGAAAGAGGTGGGATTGGACAAGGTCCACCTCTCTGTTTCTGCCCCTGGCAAAGTAACAGGAGCTGGATGTGCTGCTGGCCCCCAGTCTCAGGGGAACCTCATTCCTGGATGTGCCTTTAGTTGCTTGGCCTCGGGTGTCACATGGGGCTGGGTGGAGTCAATGGCTTTCTGTGCAGGAGCACATTGAATTGTTGTAATGATTCGTAAGGGCGAGGTCTCCCTGGTCCCTTTCCACAACTGTGGGAAACTGCAGCTCAGAGCAAGTGAGAGCAGATTCCCAACATGGGCCTTTGCTCTTCTTGGAAGATGGGGTGAGAGACAAAGGAGAAAAGAGTGGTGACTTGGCCGAGTTGCTCTTGTTTCTGAAGCCTCTTCACTTCTTCCTAATCCTGTTTTCTGCAATCTTGTCCCATAAGAGGATTCAAATCATCTTCTCTGGCAGGTGTTTCCTTCAGGGTCCCTGCCCTCCCTATAATTGGTAGTTATGCAAGAACTTGAAATAGCCTCCCTTTGCTTGCATTTCCTTCTTTATGGGTCAGACCAATATACGAGCCCACGTGGAAGACCTGAGCTGGTCCGTAGTTGACAACCATGCAGCATACACTAAAAGCTAGGACTGGGGACCTACTTGACAGGGATAGATCAGAGTATTCGCCCGTGAGTGTCAGCACAGGGAATGCATCACATTAGGTGGGCCATGACACTAACCAACATACAAAAGAATCGAGTCTGGGGGCAGATTCTATGGTGGGTATGTGGGCTCACACCTGGGGAGCTGTAATTTCGGCTGTTTAGGAGCTGGGGCTGGTGACAGGCTGAGCTAGGTATGACCATGGAATCCTTCCACACTTCTGGGTGCTGAGGTTGGGAACAGGCTGAGTAGGTCAGGCCAGGACAGGCTACAGCATGTGGTGGCAAAGGCTAAGATAGGGTGTGCCAAGCTGGGTCAGAACAACCACTGGCATGCTCAAGATCTGTGTCTGGGAACAGGAATAGTTGGGGAGCTAAGGAGGCACCCCTACTGAGTTATAGTTCCCACTGGTGAGCACAAGGGCTGGAATGGGGCAGCAATCTGGATTTGACATGGCTGAAGTGTCTCTTGGCATGGGTATGGACCAGGTCTAGAGCATGCCAGACTGGGCTAGACTTCAGCACCCACTGGTGCTCGTGAGAGCCAGGGTAGGTGTAGAACAGGCTGGGCTCCTGCTGAACCATGCAAGAGCTGTGTCAGCCATGAACTAGGTGTGGGTGGGCTGTAATACCCAACAGTAGGCACCGGAGTAGATGTGGGCCAGTTGGGTAGGGCCACTGTTCCTGCCAGGATAGGAGGTGGACTAAGTCAGCCTGAGCCAATGACCTACCTGTGTGTGCAAAATCTGCCACTGGGAGAAGACCTGATAGAGTAGCTTGGGGAATGCCTTTGTCAGGACACAGTGCCTGCAGGTGAATGCTAGAGATAAGGTGAGGAGCAGCCCAAACCAGGCCAGGTTACAATACCCACTGACATATGTGTGAATTAGGCCTGGGGGCAGTTTAGGCTGGGCCAATTCATAACGCTCTGGTAGAGCTGAAAACCAGGAAAGAGTGCAGGAAGGGCTGGGTAGGGCAGCAGCACTAGCTAGTTCACGCTGGGGTCAAGACTGAGTACTGGCTGGGCCAGGTTGGGAGGCAAGACCCACCAGTATAAGCCGGAACTGTGGGCAGAATGTGCCAGTCCAGCACCCACTGACATATGCCAGGTGAGATAGGCCATGCCACACTGGGCTACAGCATCCATCAGCAAATGCAAGACCCAGGGAGTGGGGTGGTGCTAGCCCAGAAGGGGAGTTGTGGGGAGTCCCCTGCCATGCCCACTGCTGCTGGTGAGCGTAAGAGCTGCGACTGGAGGCTGACCAGGCCAGACTGGGCTACAATTCCTGTGGACCTGCATGTGAACTGGGTTAGGGGGAGAGACAGGCAAGGCTAACCAACTCTATCCACTGGTGCAAGCATAAGCCACAGTAAGTGCAGGCTGGTCGGGCTTTGGACGCAGCATCTCTGGCAAGGGCTGGGACTGGAGGCTAGTCCTGTTAAGTTTGACTGTAGAACCACCTAGATATTGCAAGATTTGGGGTAGGGAATGAGTCTAGTAGAGAAACTATGGGCATTTCTCTGGTGGGCTGCAGATCCTACTGGTGAGTATGAGAATCAGGACTGGCAGCAGGCCTGGCTAGACAGGTGGTGGCACCCACCAGCATGAATGTGGGCTGGACAGTGGGGTTGTTTGGTTGATCTAGGCTTCAGTGCCCATTGACATTTACAAGAAATGAATGTGATGTGGGACAGACTGGACCAGTCTGTTGTACAAATTGACAAGCACAGGAAACAGGGCTGGGAGCAGGCCTAGTGGGAGTTCATACGGGTTGCTCCAACTAAGCTGCAGCTCCAGCTGGTATATGTGAGGGCTAGGTGTGTGGTGGGTAGGGTTGGGCTGGGCCACAGCATCCATTGGTTTATGTAAGAGACAATGTTGAAGACAGACCTAACCCAGCAACTGCACCTACTAGTATGCATAGGATGATACGGGGGACGGACAGAGCCGGGCTGCATACTGGTAAGCACACACGATTCAGGTCTGAGATCACTTCAGGCAATGTCTCTTTGGGGATCCCCCCAGCCCCAAATGAACTGCTGGACTCAGCATCCCAACCATGGGGAGAATCACAGGATCTGTGATCTGACCATGGAATGCATGTGTCAGAGTCGGGCCTCCTCTGTGGCTTGCATGAAGCCATGGATAGCACAACCAGATGCACACAGATGATATGGCAGTCTCCTGGAGCCTGCAGAGGACATCTTGTACCATTACAGAGGGAAGAGAGCAGGACAAGTTGTTGGCAGCAAACGTATGGCCAAATGGGGAATGTAATGTGGACCATATCAGCCAGCAGACTTGGAAGGATTTCCTCATCCTTGGATCTGCAAAATAAACAGCATTTTGGAACTATTGAACTTGAGCAGAACCCTCGGAGCATGCTGCACACCAAGGACCCTAGGATGACGTCGGCTGGCCGTTCCCATCCTCCAGTACTGGGCAGTTGGGAGGCTGAGTGTGGCTTCTCCCCTTTTCTTCTCCCTTCCCTCAGATACAGGAAGAAGAAAAAAGAGAATATAGAAACAACTGTCTCACCCACATTCCTCTAACACTCGACCTTTCCCACTTTAATCAACTACGTAAACATCATCAAAAATAAATTTAAAAAAAAAAAAACCTAAGAGAACTACAAGGCCTGACACTGGGACTTGCTTTCCTTTGCTGCCATCTTGTGGCCAAACCTGCACAATAGCCAAAAGTGTGGCCAGTTTTCCATTATCAACACACCTTGACTAACATCAGCTGATTTCCAGCTGTGGAAAGGTCGAGTCGTTCCCACTGGGTAGAGAAGATGACGCAGGGCAGCTTCCAAGCGGTAAGCTGGAATATGAACTCAGCACATCCTTTACGTAAGCCATTCTGCCATTCAGAATACAGGACGTTGACTATGATCTGGGAGACAGATGAAAAGTTCTAAAAGAATATGACGTGTGCTGAAAGGAAAGAGACCTGATGCAGGACGCTGGAGATCTGAGTTCAAAGCTACATCCTTCCACTCTCTGGCTATGTGACCTTTGAAAACAGTACCTGGTAATCACAGAATGGACAAAAAGAGACCTAGGAAGACCATGGTCTCTTTAGCCCAATGTCAACATAGATGTAACCCGTAACGTGTGTGGTCATTGTGCTTAAGTTCGAGGTCATTCTCTTCCTGTCTCCCTTGCCATGGCCACACAGACTGAAGCCCATCAGATCTCTAAAGCTCAGTCTCTCTTGTTCCTTTGGGGGCCTGCCTGCTCTGGTCCCTCCAGCGTTCCCCGTCGATTGCCTCCTTCTGGTGGTGCACACGAACTGGTGCCCACGTGGAATTGCCTCTCTTTCCTCATACTCCCTGTGCTTCAAGTGAAGGACAGAAGTGACCTTCTTCATGGTCTCAAGGTAACTGAAACTCTTCGGTCAGCAACCCTGACAGTGACAGCAGTAAAGCCACGCCTACTGGACCTCCTCATTCCTGAACTCCCCACGCTTCCCTATTGCCTACCAGGCATGTCAGAAGCGAGGCCTCCTTCCTCTGCCCCTATTGCCTCTGCTCCACTGCTTCTGCGTGCAGCAGAGTGTGGATCTTTCAATGACATCTGGAGCACTCTCAGAGAAATTATAACAGATTTTGGGGGAAAAAATCATTTGCTAATTTGAAAGTAAGAGCTAGAGAGAGAGAGAGATCTTACATGCACTTGTTTATTCCCCAGGTGACTGGCCCACACTAGAACCAGGAGTCAGGAGTTTCTTCTGGGTCCCCCACATGGGTAGCGGGATCCAAGTATTTGATTATCTTCTGCTGTTTTTCCCAGAGCATTAGCAGGGAACCGGATGGAACTAGAGCAGCGAGGACACGAACTGGTGTCCACATGGAATGTCTGCATCTCAGGCAGCAGCTTTACTTGCTATGCCACAGCATCAGCCCCTAATTATCAAAGCTAAATAATGAATTCCTTGTATTATCATCTTAATCTTTTCTTTTCCCAACTTCGTTCAAATGTCAATTTATACTTAGGGAGAGAAGGCTTTGGAGAGAGAAGGAAAGGAATGAGGTATTAAGAGAAGAACAGGATGAACAGTGGAAGTCATGAGTGGACGCTCATAAAGGCCACGCAGGCGCAGAAGGCATGCTCAAGCCCCTGCAGGAAGGGAGTGGTCAGTGTCCTGCTGGTAGACATGGTCAAAGCCGTAAGCTGGGATGTGGTCACGATTGAGATACCACCTCGAAAAGCCTGGCTGTGGCACTGCACGTTCAGTGTCTGCAAGGCCAGCCACTTCATGTCTCAGAAAATAAACAAAAGGAAAAAGACAGTGGGAAGCAATGTTTAGGTACATCCTTCTTTAGTGAATTACAAATTCCTTCTCCATCTGTATGTGTCCATTATTTAAGTAGTTCTTAAACATGAGTGTTCTCTTGGCACCTCCCCGTCCTTCTTGCTTCCCTCTATACTAGCAGCTCTCAGCGCCGACTAGGAGTAGTGGGTACAGGACATTTGACAATGTCTTCACATAGCTTTGTTTGTCAGAGTCTAGGAAGAAAATGCTTGGTAGAATGTAGGTGGAGTTTGATGCTAAACGCCATTCAATGCTCGAGAGACTTGTGACATCACAGACTATCATGACGTCACACCCTCCTGGACCATCACAGCATTCCCCAGTGTGCCAGACACCACCCGCAGGTTCACATAGCTGAATTCCTATCCACACTCAGGGCTCTTCCTCAGCTTCAAACTTCTCACGTCTCCATCTCTGTTCCACACATAAGTCAAAGCCAGCCTTCTCGCCTTGTCTATTCTTGACCACAAACTCATTGGACTACTCAAACCACCGTTCTAAAACTCACATTTAACATCTCTAATGTTGGGGAAGCTTTGTACAATCAATGTCAAGTTTGGTTAGCTGTGCTTCTTTGTTTCTTTCTCTCCTTCCTTCCTTCTTCCTTCCTTCTTTCCTTCCCTCTTTCCTTCTTTCTTTCCTTCTTTCTTTTTTTCTTTCTCTGTTTTTCATACAAAAGCAAGTCTACTTCGCCTGATTCACATTTCAGTCCCAGCTCTGAGCTGCGTGGGCTGAAAGCTTTCGGAAAAACTGTGGACACTTGAGGCTAGCTGCCCCTCTTCCACACATTTGGAGACTACAGAGGGTAGCTCCAGGCAACCGCCCCGACTCCCACTCTCCTAAACAAGTGTACAGGGTTAAATAAATAGGGCACATGTAATAGGGCTAGTGTTGGGCAGTACAGAGGACTGCAATAATGATTTACATGCTGTGTAAAGAACTGAAACAGAGGACCTAGGTAGTATGCTCCAAACAAAACAAAGGTAACGGAACAGAAAAGTTGATTGGTGTGTTTGATTTAAATTACATATGTTTGCTGAACAGTTGCATTGCACCATTAAAAACGCACAAGTATTATCAACTAATCCAGAGTTTTTGAAAGAATATTTCATCACTAAACGAATGAGCACTTGTGCAATGCCATGAATACACCCAGAAACATTACTGCGTCTTTCACTTTCAAGAGGTGAACTTCATAGTATGTAAATTGCATCTCAACAAAATTGTTTTTAAAAATAAGTGCTTCTCAATTTCTTCTGGTGTGGGTGGTTTTCAGAGAGTAGAAATGGCTTTTTTGGTGATTTTTTCCCCCACTTGCATACTTGTGTTTGAACAAAAAGTCCCACTCATCTCTTCAGGCCAGCATACTTTGAAAGGCCATAACCCAAGAGCTAGGTGGGAAGTGGAACAGCCGGACATGAACCAGTGCCCACGTAGGATCCCAGAGCATGCAAGACGGAGATTTAGCCATTAGGCTGCCATGCCGAGAACCCCTCCCCCTCCTTTTTAAAAGATTTTTTTTTTAAGATTTATTTATTTTATTGCAAAGTCAGATACAGAGAGAGAGGATGAGATGGAGACAAGAAGATTTTCCGTCCAATGATTCAGTCCCCAGTGACAGCAATGGCCAGAGCTGAGCTGATCTGAAACCAGGAGCCAGGAGCTCTTTCAGGTCTCCAATGTGGGTGCAAGGACCCAAGGCTTTGGGCTGTCCTCAACTGCTTTCTCAGGCCACAAGCAAATAGCTGGATGGGAAGTTGGGCTGCAGGGATTACAACCAGGTCTATATGGGATCCTGGTGCATTCAAGGTGAAGACTTTAGCTGCTAGGCTACTGCACCAGGCTCTAGATTTATTTATTTTTATTGGGGAGGCAGATCAGATTTACAGAAACAAGGAGGGACAAAGGAACAATCTTCTATGTACTGTTTCACTCCCCAAGTGGCTGCAATGGTTGGAGCTGACCCAATCCAAGGCCAGGGGCCAGGAGTTTCTTCTGGGTCCCCCCTGGAGTTGTAGGGTCCTCGGGCTTGGCCATCCTCTACAGCCTTCCTAGGCCACAGGCATTTGAGTTTTCAGTAGCCTACACATTCAATGGAGGGTTGGAAAGTGGAAATTCACACAACGCAACAGCAACCACTACACTCAGTTACTGAAACTCGGGACTCTTGGGTTCTTGGAGCAGGATTAACACCCCCATGCCCTGCTCTGTTTGCCCTTTGCGTCAGCATCAGCCTAAATTATCAGCTGTTTCCTTTTCAGGTAAGTGATCGGCAACTCCAAGACAAAGAGCGGGTTTATTCAATGGCTGCATAGTATCTATCCCATCAGTGAGAGTCCGAATTTGCCTGAGTCACGTGAGTACTGCTCAGCTGTGCTTGGAAACCTGATTTCCCTGTAAGTCAGTGATGCAACTCACCCCTGGCACATGGATTCCTCCTAGATTTCTCTACATTAATCTCTAGGAATTTGGAGCAGTTTTGAAATATAAAAAGCTTTCTTACCTACACTTAAACTACTTGACAATAACTACTATCCCATTTCTTTTCTTATTTAAACTATATATATAATCAATTTATTTGAAAGGCAGAGCTACAGAGCAAGAGTGAGGGATATATCTTCCATCTGCTGGTATACTTCCAAGTACTCACAGTGGTCACAGAATCAGGGTTATGCCAGGCTGAGACCAGGAGCCAGGAAATTTAGCTGCATCTTGCACAGGAGTGCATGGGACCACGTACTTGGGTCATCCTCTGCAGCTTTCCCAAGCACCTCCACAGGGAGCTGGCTAGGAAGTGGAGCAGCCAGGACTCAAACTGATCCCCATACGGGATGCCAGACCTGCAGGCGGCGCTTTAACTCATTGCACCACAACACCAGCCTGCCTGCTTTTTAATGCTTTTTCACAAACAGTAACTGAAGCATGATTCTGTTATTTACCACATTACAGAAAAAGAAATTAGAGCACAGGAGGATTATGTAACTGATTCCAAGGTTGGGACACAGCTAGTCACCAACCTCACTGTAATTTGAAGTGGAATTTGGTTCTACAGACCCTGTTCCTATGTAATAACAAGATATATGCTTCCTTCCAACTTGGAGCATACAACCTAGTGAGACAGAAAAGCATGACACAATTTGGCAAACTCCACAAGTGTCTATCAAGCCTGTTACTGTCTCTTTAAGGGGAACAAAAACAGAGATTAGCAGACCCAGAGGAAGCTCCTGGCTCCTGGCTCCAGACAGGCTTAGCTCAGCCATTGTGTTCTCTTTGTAGATATGGTTTTCCAATAAAAACAGACAAATATTCAAACAAAAAGCAATAAGATGTCCTACTTTTAACAATGTGACCAAGGAAAACCTCTTTAGAGAGATAGTTGAAACTCAATTCTAAAGGATAAGAAACTAATTGGGAGAGGGAATATTGCAGTTGCAAGAAATAGAGTGGCTTAGTTCAGGAGCAAAAACCAGACCAGAGTGCCTGGAGCTTGGTAGACAGAGACAGGCAAGAGATGATGCACTTAATGACGGGAGGGCAAGCAGCCAGGGCTCCGTAGTCCTGAGTAGAGCGTCATTTTAACCAATGCAACAGGGATTTGCACCTGTTAAGTTCACTACTACTTCCATGAGAAGAATGGATTGGACGCAGCAGACAAGTTAGGCTCCTGGGTGCGAAAGTCATGCTCAGGGCTCATCTCCACTCCTCCTAGTCTGCTCATTACTGCTTCTCAAAGCATCCCAAAGATATCTACAAAGCTGGCACAAATGCAATTAATTTTAACAGAGACCTAGTACATTCAAGAGAAAAAGTGCAAAGTCCTGCTAAGTTATTCCTTTAACATCAAAACTTCATGCCCGGTCCAATGCCTTGAGTAGTGAGTACCAAAATGAGCACACCCCTCCCAAAAAATAGGCTAAATTAAGAATTTAAAACTCCATTTACAGTGTCCTTTACCTGGAATGAAGTACACCAGATGCAGAATAATGACAGGGATTAGTAATTTTCTCCAAGGAGAGCCATTTTTAGGAAAGATACAGATGGTGTCGCCCCCTCCCAGCTGTTTTCTCAAACTGGGTGCCCACTCACCTGCCTGACAGTTCTTGGGGAATGGAGCAGCTTTGTGAAGAGAAGAGGAAAAAAAAAAAACATGAGCACAATTAAAGCTCAAGTAAAAATAGTAATAACATAACAACTATCATTCAGTCAGGTACTGTGTTAAGAATTTAATACATTTTTCCAAAGAAATGATATGTCTTAGCAGTTCTTGGCTAAGTTATTCTACACGATCACACTGGGACCGTAGCAGGTATCCTGAGACCGGCAAAATGCTGCATCCACATACAATGAAACTTAACATTCTAGTGCTTGATGTTTGCAAAAACTACCCCTCAACATATTCAAATGTCATGTCACATAATCATTCATTTTACACCCCTGCGTTTTCATTTCTGGGACTTCTCTCCTGCCCTTCCATCTGAATCTGATGACTACTTGCAAGTTTCTGAGCCCATATCAGCCTTCACTAGTTCTCAGACTGCAATGTGCATTTCCTAATGATGAATCCCCTCCCTGTCCTGCAACCTTCCCACCCGCCATTAACAGGCTTCCTTTTGTAAAGATCGGAAACCCAGCTCCGGGCTGAAACCTGCCACTGTCTCACTGCTCTCTCCTGGGGTCTCCCAGGGTTCTAGGGAGTCCACAGGAGAAAGATGATAACAATTTCAGCAAATTGCCATCAATTTAATAAAGTGTTATACTCCTAATTTTGTCCAAGTATCTCAGTTTCTTCCTGCTCCAAGTTTCTATGTTAACAGGAAAAGATCCAAAGAAATTAGATTTAACAGGCTCATTTTTTTATTTTCTTCAAATATTTGCTCCAAGTCTGTCTTCTCCAGAAGACCAATTCTGAAGTCCCTGCTAACATTACATCCTCATTGTCACTGGCTGCCCGCTAAGCACTGAGTCGATCAAAACAACCAAGCTTCCCTTTCTACTGAGTTGTTGTCATGGGAAGAATGAGGCTATGCATGGAAGCTCCAAGACAACACTTAGACAGCTATTCCAACAAGGTAGCGTGTGCTGGGCTCCAGGCCCAGGCCCTACAGAGCAACTGGAATCCTTTGGTGACTCAACTGAGAGAAACTGGGAAAAAGAATTCAGCATAGCAAAAAGTTTGTGGCCTAAGGAAGTCACAGAAGAAGCACTTCTTGGGTCATAACCTGTGTCCTAGAGTGAGCTGAAGCCTACCGCAGTCTCACTGCTCTGTGTTCCTTCTACTTCCTCCAGCCCTGGAGCTGGTGTCCAAGCAGGAAAAGTACAGCAGCTTGCTCGTGTGACACTTCCAGGTGTGTTCTGGCTCACACCTGACATTAAAACAGACACCAGGAAGCCACCACCATGCAGAGCAAGCATTTGCTGCATTTACCTGCCAGGGTCCAGGGAGTGCATACTCTACTTCACGGCAAGGCTCGGCTTTCAGGCCAACTCTCAGAAGCACAAAGGACAAGCTCACAGCCTCAGTCAGTTGAGGCTGCAATAACAAGATACACCCTTGACTGTATAATTTAGGAACAACAAAGCTTTATTCCTCCTACTGCTGAAGCCTACCAAGTCCAAGAACAAGGCACCAGCAGACGCAGCATATGGTGAGAGCCCATGAGCATAGGTGGCATATTTTTGTGTGTCTTCACATGGAGGAAAGGATGAACAAACTCCCATTCTTTTGTTTTTCAAGATTTATTTATTTTTATTGGAAAGGCAGATATACAGAGAGGAGGAGAAACAGAAGGATTCTCCATCAGCTGGTTCACTCCCCAAGTGTCTGCAATGGCTGGAGCTAAGCCAATCCAAAGCCAGGATCCAAGAACCTCCTCCAGGTCTACCTTAGGATGCTGCACCCACATGGGAGACTTAGAAGAGGTTCCTGGCTCTTGGCTTCAGATTGAAGCATCTCCAGCTATTGTGGCCACTTGGGAGTGAATCACTGGATGGAAGATCTTCCTTTCTGTCGCTCCTCCTCTCTGTATATCTGACTTTGCGATAAAAAGAAGTAAATCTTTTTTAAAAACTCAGTGATCCAATAAGATACACTCCAATAATTCTTAGTACAATACTGTTTTCATTTACCCTTCTTTCTCCTACCCCTGCCAGTAACTACTGCCATTGGCTTCCTGAGAATCCTTACAATAACTGTAGGACATGTAAAAGACACAATACCAGCTTCTTCAATGAGGAGAGGGGGCAAAAGAAATCACAGTACTGCTCCCCAGGTCACACTCTCTCAGGGAGCCTGGAATCAAATTTGAATCCTGTGCCTAAGAACTCGTCTGTCTCAGTTCTTGTTGCTATTAAGACGTGGCCGTGTGATGGCACAGCTTGTGAACAATAGGAATTCTTTCTCCGGTAATGGAGGCTGTGACGAGAAGATCCAGATATCAGCATGGTCAAGTTCCAGTGAGGGTCCGGTTCTCAGGGAGGATGGCTGAGGATGCTGAGTCTCCTTACGTGGCAGAGAGGAGTTGGCCAGCTCTCTGACCTTTTCTTAAAAGGGCACTATTCCTATTTCTGAGGGTAAGACCACAAGATCCAATTACCACAAGATCCTAACGACCCATCTCATCCTAACACCATCATATTGCTTTAGGATTTCTCAAATATGAACTGGGGTGAGGGAGGCCGAACACAGAGTCTGTGTGCCACCCCTTCACAGAGCCTGTCTCATCGCCCCCGGCAGGTGCTCACAGGTACATGTTGAATATAGTAAAAGAAAATATGTATCCCACAAAAACAACCTACAATGTTGATAGATTTTGAAAAAGTAGAGAAGATATTGACATGCAAAGAGTCTCTTCAAAGCTCCCTTAATCAACTACAAAAAGTACAAAGGTTACTCCTTCCCAGGGACTGCCCAGGATCAACACATCCTATCTCCAGGCTCTAACATACCAAATCTGAATTCTGCGTGCATGGCAGAAACCTTGATCTTTACTAGAAAAGAAAAAATGAAACCTTCCAAGAGGATGGAATGGAGAAAAGGCCAGGAATCCGAGGACTTAGCCGGTGCGTATAAGCCCCAACTGCATCCGGAGCCAGGCAATCTGGTGGGCAGGCCACACTTTCAGAGATAGTGACACTGCACACCAGTTTAAAGAAAACAGAATCTTCTGGGTTTTGTAACTGACAGGTGGCTTGTCCTTACAAATCCAGCCTTTTAAGTCAGTCTAGGATAGCAAAATGCTATAATAGTAGAAGTAATAGTAAAAGCAATAATAGAATCGATAGTAGCTTATTTCTCACAGATCTGGAGGCTGGAGATCCAAGTCAACCACCACCTAGACCCCTTAACTATGTCACTTTAATGATGGATTTCAACATAGGGAGTCAGAGGGGACACATTTAGACTACAGCAAGTAGGTAGCAAAGCTGGAATTAGACAGAGGGTTCCTAGTGCATGCCTAGAGTAACACATAAATGATGCTAAGAATGACCTTTCTAGTATGTTCCAGAATATAACTCCAAAGTGTGCTAGGAATGATTTTAGAAGACTTCCAGATGAATCTTTCAATATGCATTTTTTCAATATGTTCTCTCTCTAAAGGAAAGTTCACCAGCACATCAAGTATCACCAGTGATATCATGAATATTATTACCTAGAGGACTAGGTAATTGGTTTATATCAAAGTGAATCTATTTAAAGAGAACTGTGCTTCCACCTATAAGGGAATATCTCCTATCCAACTAAAATTCTCAAAATAAAAATGGTTACAAAATCCGGATGAATACAAAACAAATATCTGGTGCAAGTACTAAAATAATCAAAGTAATTGGGTGAGACAAGAGAAACCAGAACTCCCCAAGAAGGGAAGGCCTGGAGGTGAGCCCTGCGATTCATATTGCTTTCTTCTTTGAGGGCATTTGCTGTTGACAGCACAAGTAGGAGGGGTCTGAAGAAAGTAGTCTAGGGTGTGTGGAAGTCTCCCTAGGATGGATGGATGGATGGATGGATGGATGGATGGATGTATGGATGGATAGGTGGGTGGATGGAAGGAAAGCAAGAAAGAAATGTGAGGTTCAGGCTAGCACAGTAGTCAAGACTTTCGGGGAGATCTCCTAGAACAATGGAGCCCTAGGGAAATCCTGCACAAAATTTTCCTTCCAGAAAGTCTCTGATATTACAAGCTGTATATATAAAGGTGCTTCAATTCATTTGTAGGAAAATAAAACTAAAAGATAGATTACTTAGCTGTAAAAAAAGCAATTTTAAACCCATACAGATTTTTATAATATGTATTTGTATGAAATGTTAAAGATACCGTCCTATGCATGGATTTCAATTTTTGGCATCAATATAAACTTACCTTTCCATGATTTTTTTAAAGTAACTTCATCTATACAAAACAGAAGAGAACCAATAAAAAGGAGTCAGCAGCAGCAGAGTGCTAGGGATGCAACAGGCAGAGACCAAACCTCTTGAAGGAGGCAGGCTTTCCACTGAGACACACACTGCATGAAGAGAGAACCTGAGCCAGCTCAGCCCCGGACGCCTGAAGCCCAGCCTCACCTGCGACAAGGTGATAATGCCGCCAGTGGAACACAGAATTCTACCTGGAGAACAATCACTCCACAAAGAACATGTACTTTTTTTGTTTGCAATATCTAGCATCCAGTCAAAAGCTTACAGGCATGACGGAGATGGAAACAAACGAACAAAAACAGATGCAGGGTAGGGTGTGACACAAGCACTTTAAAAATAAAGGGGAGAGTAATGCCCACCAATCACTAGAAAGTGGAAATTAAAGTACATAAAATCTCTTAAGATGGGAAATAAAGAGAGAGAGCATAGACATATGGGACATATTGCGTACATGTATCTGTGATGGAAATCTCAAAATCAGAAAAGAGACGAGGCAAACAAGTGTTTGCAAACATACTGACTGTGAAGTTTCCAAAACTTGCCACAGATTAAAGAAGCTCTTTAACCCATATGTGTCATAAACAGAAAGAAAACTACTTCTAAGCACTTCATAGTAAAGCTGCTAAAAATCGAAGATAAAATAAATGTTTTAAAAGCATCCAGATAAAAAATGAAACCTTACCTTCAAAGGAACAGCCATAGCCAGCTTTTCAACAGAAATCCCACAAGCAAATCAATGCCAAGCTATCTCTAAAATACGAAAATAAAAGAGCTGCCAAACAAAACTTCCCTAGCCAGAGCCCAAAAAAATCCTTCAACATAAAACAAATGGCTAAGTAAAGGTTGATTTCATAGTAGGATTCATATTAATATAGCCCATTAAGAGGCCAATGGAAAAATACGATTATTTCCAGAGATGCTTGAAAAGCATTTTTATCTGACATGTGTTCCCAGCATAATTATTCAGAAAAAAAAAGTTAGTTGCTCAACACCTTCATATGTACATAAAACTTCATATATGTGCTTACTACTTTCACGCACATATGGACACACATTTTCATATTACATTTCTGTCCATTTTTATTTTTATTTTCGTATTTTATTTTAAAGATAGAAAGACAAAGAACAATGGAGAATTTCCATCCTGTGATTCCGTTACCGAGTACCTAGGCTGATGTCAGCAGCTGAAGCCTTACAGAGTGTGTCACCGGGGGTGACAGGAGCCTGCTGCTCGAGCCGATTGCGGCTGCTTCCCAAGGTGTAGACCCAAAGCCACAAAGCAGAGACCCAAAGCAGACACCATGACATGGAATGCAGGCGTCCTGAGGGGTAGCTACACCACTGCGACAAATACCAGTCCCAAATATTTTCTTAGCATCGTTTTCTTTAGTCAGGAAACACTACAACCTTGTCTGTTTGTATCTCCTCTAAGAAAGGACGTGATGCTGGAAGTGTTATCAGCTAATGTAACTAGAGAAAACAAACAGCTATAGGACTGAGAATTTAAAATGAGTAAACAAAAGCTGTGAGCATTTTCAGGGATATAAATCAACAAAAGAACTAATCCAAATAAGATAATATGATACTGTAGCAGACTGTAAAAGGAGTAAATGCAGAAACCAATGCCTTCAGGTGCGCCAAGTATGATGAGTTACCATGTGAAAAAGGTCAAGATTATCCAGTACTTTATTCCAATAGAAATAAAGACCACTGGGCCCAGCCCAGTAGCCTAGCGGCTAAAGTCCTCGCCTGGAACGCGCCAGGATCCCATATGGGCACCAGTTCCAATCCCAGTGGCCCCACTTCCCATCCAGCTCCCTGCTTGTGGCCTGCGAAAGCAATCAAAAACAGCCCAAAGCTTTGGGATCCTGCACCCACATAGGAGACCTGGAGGAAGTTCCTGGCTCCTGGCTTTGGATCAATGCAGCACCAGCCTTTGTGCTCACCTGGGGAGTGAATCATTGGACAGAAGATCTTCCTCTCTGTCTCTCCTCCTCGATGTATATCTGACTTTGCAAGAAAAAAAAAAAACAAAATGAATCTAAAAAATTTAAAAGAAACAGAAAGAAAGATCATCTTCTTGGGAATAACCCTAATGTGCAATGTGCAGTACTCATGTGAAGAAAACGATAAGACATTCCCAATATAAACATTTCCTTTAAAATGCAAACGTTTATCTCTCACATGATCATCTAGGAATTTTCCCAAAATAATTTAAAGCATAGCCTATATAAAGATAAGTACGCAAATGCTCACATCAGGGTTATTTGTAACAATAAAAAGGGGAAACAACGTAAAGGCCCAAACAGTGGATGGATGCTCCATAACACTGGGCTTAAAGAGCCTTTCTTGAACATAGCAAAAGCACAAACAGTGAAAGAAAATTAGACAAATGGGATCACATCAAACTAAGACGCTTCCACACTGGAAAAGAACCCAGCTGCAAAATCACAAGACGCTCTGGGAGTAGCAGACCGAAGCTTGTACTATGTTCCAAGTTTCCCTCTGCAAACTTTGAAAAGGAGAGAAAATGGACACCTGCCTTTAATATCAGCAGTTAGCTCGGTGCTGTCTGCTCATCAGTACCTCCACATCCCACGTCCAGGTACCCTACCCTTCCACCGGCTGAACAGGTCACCTTCACTGTGCTGAGGGAATAGACCACCTGCTGAGTACCAGTGCTCATTCATTGTCTCCAGTTGCTGTGGGAGTTGAGGCCCAGCTGTGTCTTGTCATTCAAGCAGTTTGGAAAGGGAAAGCCTGAATTTGGAAGCAAGTTGGCTGACCCTCAGCTTGGCGCTCCATAGCATGTGCTCTGGAGTCAGACCTGGAAACCACCTGATGCCTGTATGATATTGAAGATATTACTAAGCCCTTCAAGCATCATTGTCCTTCTCTATAAATATGAGGATAACACCTGACACTGAAGTTTATTCCAAGGAATTTGAAGAAACAATACATCTTCAGACATTTTCTGAAACATCTAATAAAACAAGTAAGACCAGGTAACAACAAGCATTAGCAGCCCGTTCTAATGCATAAGAAGATACGTAGATATTTAATGAGCTAAGCTAGGATTAGCAAAGTCACTAGAGCGTAGCTGTACCATATGACTCGCAAACTGAAAGCTCATTTTTTTTCTTCACTTCCAGTTATTTGGAGCTTCCCCTTTAGTAGGATCTCATATTTTCTTTCATCACACCACATGGTGCATCTAGAACCAACTAATCAAAGTGGGACATTATCACATTACCTTTTCTTCTCAAATACCCTGCAACCACCTGCCTCATTTGATTAACGTGTGTTTCACTCAAGAACTGGAAACAGAAGTCCTTAGATAACAGCTGAAGCCAAAAATACCCCATTCCTTCAGTGGAATCATTTAGTCCCTTTAGACCAGACCCTTCTCTTCCTGTCCTTATTTTCAAAACCAGTGTGAATGTCCATTGTTTTATTCCTGGCATGCTGATAAATCATCCATCTGCACAGAAGAGAAACATAGTTCCTGATGTGCTTTTTTCTATTCATTTATCCAAAGAATGTTTGTTCATCAGTGCCTTTCCGAGCCAGGCACACTCTGGGTGCCAGCGTCAGCCGTCGGCGGTTTCATTTTGCCTCCATGGACTTCAGCTTTAGCAGAGAGACAGATACTAAGTCCATAGTCTTTTAAATAGTTTCATAATTAAGTTGTGATAAGAACTGGGGGGGGAGGAATCAAGGAGCTCTGATTGCGGAAGAGGTCAACTGTACAGTTCCTGAGATACAATGCTGCTTTTCACATCTTCTTTCACTGAGCTGTAAGTTTGGCGAAGGGGCTGCTGGTGGGCAGGGCTGGCTTCACCGGAGAGGCTGTCCAAGCAGAGCGCCAGAACAGGAAGGGAAGGTCACAGATCGGGTAAGTCCAGCTGCTTCAGGACAGAGAGGCTGCATAAAGTTCCTGGAAATGGAGTTAAAAGGTAAGCATCGGAAGCAGCAGTTAGGACTCTGGCTGGGGGGCCTAAACCCCAAATTAGAGAACCTGAGCCTAGCTCTTGGTTCTGGCTCCTGATCCAGCTCCAGCAGACACGTGCCTTGGAAAGCAGCAGTGGCTTTTAGGACATGAGAAAACAGTGGTTTGCTGTGAGTTTAGGGTCCTGCCTCACAGGTGGGAGACCTGCACTGAACCCCTCACTCCTTACTTTGGCCCTTAATTGAGGTCTTTTGGGGAGTGAGAGAGCATTCGAGAGCTCCATCTTCTGTCTATCTGCCTCTAAAACAAACGGATTTTGAAAGAAATGTTAATTCCCTTATTGGGAAAGATAAATTTCTTTCCATAGTTTTATTAACAAGTAAATTCTATAGTGTTTTTTGGGGGTGTCTCCCTGGAAACCCAGTCTAGACTTCTTCAAATACCACCAAAATTTCTTGAAGCAGTAATTCCTGCACCATAACCTTTTCTAATCAAAAAAAAATCACTAAAGTAGCTAAACAGAAGTACTGGAACCCTGACTTGCAATTGCATGTTTCCCATATCTTAACTGAAAGCATTTAGTCTGAGTTGAATTTCATGCCAATGAGTTTCAGTTCCCGAGTAGAGGGAGAAAATTTCATCAAATGATTTATTCTCCTTCAGCACTACCTTAAATTCTAAATTAGAACTCACTTTGACCAGACATCCATTAACTCTTTAAAACATTCCTTAATGCCCTACTTTTTTTTTTTTTTTTTTTTTTTTTTTTTTTTTGGTTAGAATAAGGCCTTTGGCTGATACTTACCGACCAAAACTTTTAAGACATGGGACAGCTCCTTGCTGTCATCAGCACCCAGGGACGGACACCTCAGAGTCCCCAGTGTAAGGAAGAATGTTCCAAGGGTGTCACTTGAGAGTTTTGATAGTTCTGAGATGTTGTACCAGAGTTGAGAAAATCTTTCCAAGATCTATCGACAAAGTCCACCTCAGTGTTTATTCATAGACCCAAACACTTACTGTAAAGCTTGGCCAAGAGAGTTGCCCAACCTGTTCTACTTTCCATCCTCTGACAAGGCACTAGATGAGCTGGCTGTCATGTTCCTGGTGTGCATCTGGGCATACTGTACACTGCACAGGCATCAGCAGCTGAAGAGGTTCAGACCCAATACATCTACTCCTAGATTGGACCACATATCTTGTGATTTCAATTCTTGTGGCCAGGACTTGAATCCAGCAATCTGGAGAGTTGCCCAAGGCACTTCACCTGGGATGATCTCAGACTCTATTCCAGCCAGCACAGGGTCAGGTTTAGTCCATCACATGCATCAGCCAGCACACATACTTGTGAATGTAGCTGCCTGGGCAGTTCCACTTCCAATCCCATCTCCCATATGAAATTATGGATACTGTGGCCTAGCCCAGTCCAACCCAGCCCTCAACAGGTTCTGTCTTCATGCACACAAAAGGGTGCTGCAGCCTAGTCAGAGTGACTCCCAATAATCACCCACTAGACTTACCCTGAGCCCAGCTTTTGCATTTGCCAGCATGTGCTACAGTCTAGCCTGGTCTGTCCTGCATCTCATCTGGCTCTCATACATACCTACGAGTGCTGCAGTATAGCTCAGCCAGACCCAGCCCACACATGAGCTTCAGCCTAGTAGAGGAGTACCCCTAGCTCCCCTAATAGGCCTGCTCCCAGCCCCAGATGTTACACCTGCAAGGGGTTATTGCCTTCCAACCTGGTATAACTCATAGCCAGTGTCAGCACTTGTCTGCTGGTTCTGTGGCCTGGCCCACTTGCCCTGCACCCATTCTAGCTCTCTCTCATGCCAGCGGATGCAGCAGCAGCCTAGCCCAGCCTAACTTGCCCCCAGACCCAGCCCAAGTGTAACTGTTCTGCCCAAACCTGGATGCTCCCAGTTCCAGCCCTCATGTTCACCAACAGAAGCAAAGGCCCAGCAGAGGAATCCCTAAGGTTCCTCTCTACCAGACCTACTTACAACCCCGGGTCTTGTGTGTGTCAGTGGGTGCTGCAACCAAGGCTGAGATAGCCCACCCCCTGTCTGGCCATTCACCAGCAAATGTTACTGCCTGGCTTAGGCCAGCTTGTCCTCAGTCTCACTCTTGCTGGAGGGTGCAGCAGCCTAGCCCAGCCTGGCCAGCCCTAGCTCTCATGTGAAGTGGCAGGTATTGCGGTCTAACCTAGACCAACCTGTACCACTCCTGGCTCTTACTTGTGCCAGTGTATGCTATGGACCAATCCTGTCCAGCCAGCCAGCCCCCATACCCTCATCCATTTGCCAACAGGTGCTACAACCCAGCCCGGTCTGGCCCACTCACAGCCCTGGCTCTTGTGTTCACCAGCTAGAGCTACAGCCTAGCAGGGGAGTTCCCAAGTTCCCCTACCAGTCCCACTCCCAGTAACAGATTTTGTAAGAGCTGGTGGGTGTTGTGGCCCTGCCTGATATGGCTGGCCCCCAGTCCTGGCAATCAGCAGGTAATGCAGCCTAGACCAACTGGCCCACACCCATTCCAGCTCTCGGGAGCAATGAAGACCAGCCCAAGCTGGCCCAGCCCCAGACTCAGCTCTCATGTGAACTGGTAGGTGCCTCAGACTAACCTAGTCTGACATAGGCCAGACCTATCCTGGCTCTCTTGAGCACTGAAGTGCTGAAACTTAGCCCAGTCTGGCCAGCCCCTAAGTCCAACCCACATACATGCTTATGAGTGCTACAGCCTTGCCCAACCTAGTGTGCCCACCGGCCCAACTCTCACACTCACCTTTAAAGCTGTAGCGTAAGCAGGACAGTCTCCAAAATTCCCCTACCCCATTCCCAGGCCCAAATCTTGTGCATTCTGGTAGGAACTTGGACCCAAACTGGCACAGCCCACTCCCAGTTACAGCCAAGCGCACCCAGACAGGGTGTGAGCCTTTCATGGTGTGCCAAGTTGAATGACTGTGGACAGTGATGGCTGATGCAAGGATGTCACAGAATCCTTGTTATTCGGTGGTCCATATACAATTCACATAGTAATTCTGGGGCTCCAGAATCACATGATACTTCTGAATAGTATGTTCAAAACTGATACAGTGTCACTTCTAGAGCCTTCACTTGGCCAAGGAAAGCCATAGCTAGCTAAGATTCAAGGGGTAAAGAAAAAAGCTTCTGAAGGGAGGGCCTGCAACCTCACTTGCAAAGAAAAGAGAGAAACAAAGTATTGAGCATATTTCTAAAATCAGTCACGTGCAATGTCCATTCTTACCTCTAATAATGTTAGATGCTTAAAAATATATTGACTGTTTCTATTCAATCTCCAAATTGGATGAAGAAATTTCTATTCCATTCCACCATTTTATTCAAATTCAAAAGACACGCCTGTGTGCGTCCTAGTCTCCGTTCTCCATTTGGTGCTTGCACCCCTAGAATTGGAATGCTGCAGGAGCTATTACAAGTAAAGTCAGGATTTCAAATGCATTAATCTCATAGACAGGTTGGGTTTAACTGTGAGCTGGCTTTAGAAAAAGCAATCAGTAATAATTAGCACAGAAACTATGAATATAAAGCAAACAAATATATCAATGTTACCGGGAAATGAAGTATGAGAAACGCCTTTTAAAGCCATCTTGAGTCTCCTCCTCAGGATCCTCAAGAGGCACCTGCTGCCACCAGACATACATAGGTGGTTGAGATCTAAATTACAAAGCTGAAAAAAAGGCAAAAGCATAGAATTCCTCTTTCTGCAGTCTCTCCCCGAAGCACCTGACACTTTGCAAAGGTGTTACCTTCCTTTGCACCTGGGAGAAATGTTAAGCACAGGATGCAACTGAAAAGAAATCGGAAATATTCGTGTTTTCTGCAACATGAAGAACATTTGAGATGTCCTCAAAATCCCTAAGTGAAGTGTCACCATTTGCAGCAGTGACATAGTCTCTACTCCATCCATCCTGATTTTCAGAACTCAATTCCTCTCCCCGCCATCTGCCTTCCGGGAGCCTACTGCTTACAGATGCTGAGCACAAGTTCCCCTCATGATGCTATTAAGTGAATCACCCAGTGTGAATTCAATACCACATCTCCCCTGACACAGCATTACACTAAACTTGAAACCCAAATGGAAGCACCTCCTGTCACATGTCCATATGCTACCATTACCAGACTGCACTTGTTCAGAGGAGCTCGGAGAATTGCATCAAGTCAACGTTGGTGAGGGAACTGATAGCAGGGGGAGATGGTGGTCCAGTGGCCCCAGGGTTTGTCTTCCATCTGTACAGCCAGGAGGGGAAAGCTGTCTTCTAGTCCCTGGGCCTCAGGGCTCCAGAAGAATGACGACTTCCCTTTCTGACTTCCCTTTCAGCCCTCATCAGCACATCACAGGGTCCTGGAGAGCATCCCTAGAAACAAGCACATCCTTTGTTCACACAGAGGAAAATGCCCCTTGCTAAACAAAGTGTAACTTGCAGTTTTAGAAAAGTTTGATCATTTTTTTTTTAAAAATGAGTACACTGTTTGTATGATCTTGCAAGAGCTCAGTGCAGAAGGACACAATGATATAACAGTATGTAATTACTGAACAGTATTTTGGCAGCATACTGTGAATAGCTCTAACATTCAACAACAGGGAAATTTACTTGAAGTGTCATGACAGGACAGCTATGCTATGAAGTATTACATAACTATTAAAATTTTACAATGTGTATCTGTTGAACTGGAGGAATAGCCAGTTCAAAATGAAAAATATGCAGAAGAAAGCAAGTTACAATATGTAAAATATCATCCCACTTGTAAAAGAAAAATTACATATATATGCACATAGGTAGGACCAGATATACATAAAGGAAGAAATACATGAATATACGTAAAAATCTGTAAGAATATCTTCACATACTAACATTGGTTAGCATAAAGGACAGGAGGAGGAGAGAAAAATCCTTAACATTTCTAACATCTTTCTTGTTTGACTTGTTACAGTGATCATGCATTTTTTAACACTACATAAATACATAATATTTCATATATAATTATATAATATTTATCTATATGGTATCAATCAAAGCCATCATCTTTAAATTGAGATAAATCATTAAGTCACTCATCCCTGTAGTCACCTAACGGCACTGCCTCTGGTCAGTCTATATCTAGGGATGTCAGACTTAAATAGGCTCTGTGCTACCTGCTAGGATGCAGCAGAGAGCAAAACATAGACATGGCCTTCCAGGAACTTAGCATGTGTGACTGGTAAGAGTCACTTAACAACAAAAATGCACTAAGGAGACCTGACTAGGGCTATGAAAGAACAGTTTAGGATGCTGTGAAAGAATAACCAGGTAAGAATAAAGAAAGCTTAGAACTGACAGGAAACAGTCAGCATGGACTCCCATATACTTTACCAGGTAGGACACAAAGATTAACTAACTAACTCCTCACTAAGGTATTGAAGATTTCTCTGCACACCACTCCTAAAACTGCTCCACTACCCAATTGTTAACATATGACATGTTTCAGTTATAAGCCTGTTTGGACTATCCTAAAATTCACGAAGTTCAGTAAAAATCACACTTGAATACTATAAGCTGCTAAATATAAAAATGAAAATAGACAAGAGACAGCTGAATAGTAGTACCCTATAACTATTTTAAGGTGTATAGCAGCCTGTTGTGTATAAACTAAAATTGAAATGTCAATGAAGTAGTCACAGGATGAGGTTAAGAACTTGCATTTTCTAACAGATTGGTCACTCAATACCATGTCATTTAACTTCATGATGTTGTAAATCGTTGTTGAAGTTGTATTGTGGCTTTCCATTGAAGGGGATGATATTCTGCAGCTCTACTTTCAGACCAGAGATGGTCTCCCAATGAAACTGTTGAATTTATCTGGACTATAAGATGCTGTACTTTCTACATGGTCCATGCCCGCAATGAAGGAATCAGGTCTGGATATGAACTGTACTACTGCAACAATATGGAGGAATTCAATACGGGGGAGAGTTTTTTGGAAGGATTGGGGGAATCTCAGAGCATATGAAACTGTGTCATGAAGTGAAAAAAAAGAAAAGAAAAGAAAAGAAAAGAAGAGAAAAGAAAAGAAAAGAAAAGAAAAAGTATAACCAGGTGAGTATGAGGATTGCTTGTGCTGCTTGATTCCAAAGAGAAGCCAGGCAAGGAACAATGGAAAGTTCGGAAAGCTGTAAAGAATGACCTTTCTCAACTCCCTGAGGGGTGCTGGAATGAAGAAGCATCTGCAGCAGAAGGAATTTGATGCAGGTAAGAAGCTGGAAGGAACTCACAGTGTTGGGCACCCCATGAGCAAGAGGAGGCAGTTGCAGATGAGATGAGAGAGGGGTCAGATACTGTATAGCTCCTGTACTTGCCATGGGAAAGAGTTTAGGTTTTGTTGTGAAGTACACAGAAAAAAAAGAATATGCGGGGGGGGGGGGCTGCTATAACAGAATTTATGTTGTAAGATGAACACAATATGAACATCAGCAATGGAGGCATTTATATAGAAAAAGCACGTAGTGCTGCAGTTGAGGTCTACAAAAACTCAGAGGCGAGGGTAGTTGCCTTTGTATGGGAGACTCTAGAGATGTGACAGAGACACCCTGTTTAACAATACAGATTCGAAGAGTAAGTAATACCTCACCAACCCAACCCAAGAAAGATGGAGAGGGGATTCAAGTGGAAAAATTGCAGGATGATAGAATAATGTGCAATAATCTGGATGCTTAAGCATGAGGAATTTTGAATAGAAGTTACCTAATTTTCAAACAGCTCGAAAACAAAATGCATGGCAAGAAAAAGAGAAAGCGATAGGAAGTGACAGACTCCAAGGGTTTGTGTATACCACCGTACTCGCTAATGGATTCTTACAGGACACAAGACTTCTAAAACCAGAAATTTCAATAACTACAAACTACATTTCAATCCATCACTGTTTGAATTTTTGATGGAGCCATAAAAAAGGAAGTTGTGATCATGACTTTTGAATTGGATTTTGTATCATACAGAAAATGCATTTTTTTTACACTATGCAAAACTGCCAAGTGGTTTGGTAAATTAAGAGGGATACTCAAAAAGTTCATGGGAAAATGGAATTAAATGATCATGCAAATTTTCCATGACTCTTTGAAACCCATTCATAGTTGTACTGTTTCCCATTTGACCAGTAAAATACAAAGGCTGCATTGCGTCCACTCCATTTTTCACCCCACATTTTTAACAAATGGCCATTCTGTTGATACAGAAAGGCATCTTATTGTTACTAACTTTAGCACCTGGGTATATGTTTCTTTGCCCGTTCAGATGTTTTTTTTAATAAAATGCTTATTCAAGATTTTTCCCATTTTTAATTGGAATGTTCATCTTTATATGAGCGATATGTCCCAGTTCATAACAGATTCCAAGTTATTTTACTTCCCCTCAAGTCTAAATCTAAGCCTGAATGGAAAATAAGGAAGCAGATGAGAATGAATATGTATAGACCATCCAGTATATGTCAGCCAAGTCTCTGGGTAGACTTCATTTGTTACTCAAGTTTGTCCTTCCAGCAACCCTTGTACATTAGGTGTCATTGATCCCACTGAATGAGTTGGAAAACTAGATTTGAAGCAGTTGTGAAACTGATTCAATACCATCGGCCAGGATGTGACAAAGTCCAAGCCCTGATCCCTCCAGAAGATACAGGCTGCCTGTCCAGATGGACCTCTGCTCCCTCAAGATCCTAAGGGTTGATGAGGTTAATGTGACTCCCTAGAGCCCCTCTCAAGAGAAACTACTTATGCCCCAGGCTTGCTTTCACTGCACGGTATTAATCTGCTAATGGCCCTTTCGACTGGAGCACTTGTCCAGCATCTTTCACCCAGGGACCACATCTCTTTATGCCCTAGCTTTCAAAGGAATGCAGATCAATGCCTTGCAATCCATCTGCAAATCCTCTTCCCTGAAAAGACTGTGCTCAGCAGATAAACCCGCCCCTGACTTGCCATTAACAGTAATAGCTATCTGCCAGTCATGTCCACGGATGGACTCTGCAGACTTTGTCAGACGTGAACCTTCTGAGTGCTCTCAGGGAGCTGCAAGAGGCTCACTCAATCTCGGGTGTTCAAGGAATGCTCTGTGGAAAGCCAGTCTCGTTCCCACTAGAGGACTCCACTTAAACATAGGCAGAGAAATAGAACAATGTAGTGAGAAACAGTGGCACTGATGTCAGCCCCAAAGAACATTCCAGAAGAGGTACTGAAGTCCTCTGGGGACTAAATAAACGTCAGGGTTTGCAATACCCTCAAGAGACTCAACTACAGTTGTGCCCAGATTTTGAGATCCCCAGAAATCACCAGGAGTCTGAAGTTGATCCAAATGCACAAGGATGGTTTATGGAAGCTCAGCACATCAGAGCCTGGCTTCTCGGTTGAGAGCAGGTAGCTGGTTGACCGACCGGCCAGCTGGCCACCAAGACCAGCACCCTTTACTGGAAGTATGGCCCCTAACAGCACATTCGTAGGATTTTTATAAGGGCAGTCTGCAATAGCTTGAAAAGGGGCAATTCACAATAGTCTGCAAGGTGAGGGGAAATAGCACACATTCCCTACCTATCTTGGCTGGACAGCCCATGCCTGCAGCATCTAAGGTTAGCACCCATTTAATTACTTGGAGCCACCTGTAAGATAACCAGACTTAGGTGGGTCTTGATTCATAAGAATTGGGACCCATCAGTGTTAAAGGTCACATAGGCCATTTAGCCTGCAAGCTCACACAGTTTCTTAGTAGCAATGAGCCATGAACAAATGGTTGGGGTTTTGATGCTGAAGTTCTTCACTACCAGTTCTACAAGGGAGGAAATCAAGGTCCAGCAGAGACAGTTCCTGGCCTAGGACCTTCAGCCATCATAGCAGAGCAAGGATCAAAACAGAAGCACTCAGGTCCCCTGCTTCTTACATCTATCAGCCAAGGGGGCTGGTTGCTTATCTATTTCACATCCAGAAGGAGACATTGCCTGGCAGCAGGTGGGTGCCTAAAAGTAGACTAGGAATTATAAACAGACCACTTTCCTCTTGGAAGACTTTTTTTTCCTTGGGCCAGGACTGCCTCGCTGCATTTAGGAGCTTGACAAATTAATCTGACCAAATTAAAAATGACTCTGAGAGGTGCACAGAAGGAAAATGTCAGTGGACTCCCTGAGGATGGCTTCATCAGGTAATCATAAAAAGCTCTGACAGCAGTCAGCCATCCTTGTCACAACAGGCAGATGATCAATTGGGGCCAAAAAGTGAGAGATCTAGGTTGGAGCCAGCAACAGCTGCATGTCCAGCTGAGAGGCAGCTCTGGGTTCACCTTGTAAGCATGAAGAGTCATGCAAGCACTTAGATTTCCAATCAACTCCCAGCAAGTGGAAGGAATTCTGAACCCAAAAGAAAACATTGAATTCTGAAGAGTAGTACGCATGAGGGAGACTTAAAACAAAAACATGACTGAGCCTCTGTTTGATGCTGAATAATTTCTGTGTATTATTTGATCCATGGAAGAGTTTCCTTGTTATTGTGCCCACATCATAAATGAGGAAACTGAGGCCAGAAATGGTAAATTGTCTTGCCCAAGATTTCAGACCAGGTCAGCCATGTATCGCCCAGTGACAGATCAAGCAAAGAGAAAATGGCGTAGGTGTTCCAAGCAGGAAGAACGAAGCATATGAATTCTCATTGGGTATTAGTGCTTCCATAACTACTGGAAGGATCCAAGAGGTGATACTGAGCAGCATTACAAGGATTGCCACTCAGAGATGAGGATAATTCAAGGGGACACTGTCAGTATTGTTTCTTCCAAAGTCCCCAAAAAAGTATCCACTTTAGTGACACACAAAAGCCAGTGGGAAGAAGCTCATCTCCACTGAAGCCACACATCTGCAGCTGCTACCAGAGCAGGAAGAAATAGCTGCTACTTCTCTTTCTGTTTCGCTTGAGAGCATCTCTTTGGAAGATACTGTACTACATCTAGAAGTGGGCTGGCAGGTGAAAGAGGTAGAGTGCCCAGTCCAACCCCTCAAGTCAGGGAAGAGCACAGACTTCAGGGACTATCAATGACATCCAGAACCACAGGCAGCCGACAACCAAACCCAGGTCTCTCTGATTCCAAAACTTTATTTTGGCCACTGACTAGCCTTCTGCTTGTGCAAGGTGTGCAGGAAAACAAATAAAAGCAGTGCAAGATTACAGGAAAGTAAGAAAATGCATCTGTACATTGTTAAACAAAAGAATTGAAGGAAGCAAATGGTTGATGTACTTCAAACTTTTACATTTAATGTAGTTGGACTAGTTACTCTCAGGAAAGCTTTTCTAAATTCAGGTTAATAGGAGTTTTTTGAATCAGAATGATTCATTTGATAAATGTTTATGTATCTGTTCAGAAAATTCTTATTTCTGAATTCATATACATAGGAAAAACACTAAAAATCTTACAATCTAACAACAGCAACAACAAGCTTGAATAACCTCAGAGTTCACAGAGTGATCTTACACATATTATCACTTAGAGCACAAGGGTAAGACTACATATTACGCCTGTTCCATGTCATAGGGGAGCTCAGGCCCCAAGAACCGAGCTAGTGCCACTCAGTTCTGTTCTAACAACAGATCCTTTGCACTCTCAGCCCAGGTCATCCCTGCTCCACCCATGCTGCTGCTGTGTAAGCTTGGTTCATCGTGTCACCTTCATGGAATGTTAACACTGCCATGTTCACTTGCCTGATGGAGTTGTTGCAAGGACAAAGTGAGTGCAAAGCGCTGTGAAGGAAGAAGGGCAGAACTGATTGGCAAGTCAAGGGAGTGGCTGTTAGCAGCTATTTGGCTGCTTAATACTGAAGGCACAAGAATGACTTAAGTCTTTTAAAGAAAGAAAAATTTGGTCATGAGCTGACAATCAGTTAGTAGCACAACCGTGTTCTTGTCTTCTAGATCCCAGTCGCTGGCCCTGCACCATCTTGAGTGAGGGCTAGAATTTCCCTCTATTGCAGATGATCATGGATGGCAGTCTCTTCCTCTGTCCTGGTATTTCTCCTAAGTCCTGATAAAGTATGAAACGTCACTATCAGCCTTTTATAGACTTCATGATGAGATCTTTCTCTGTCTTCCCCTTTGTATCCTAGCCAACCGCTTCTCCAGTCCCTTGAAGTCTAGCAGTCATTATGGCTAGAGGCCAAAGATTCAGAACAAACAATTGTTCACCTGTTGGGAGTGATAATAATGTGTTAGTAAAAGTGAGGCCTTTTGAGTCAGCTACATATTGGCTTAGCAAAACTATTGTTATGCAGTTCAAAAATTGCAGTTGAAACATGTATGGAAATTCAAACACAGTATCATTTACACCAGAGACTATAGATTATTCACAGATACGGCTTTACACCAAGTAAATGGCCATCTTCTTCAACAGTAAATGTGGACTGTGTACAGAGGCTGATCAGCTCTCCGGGTTTGCCAATGAGACAGTGAGCCAATCAGGAGCATCCCTAAGGTGATGTTCACCTCAGAGAGGCTGGTGTTGAATTGTTGTGTAACCACCCCCCTCATGAGCCCCTCTAAAGGATCATGACAGGCAGGGACTGGCCCTCTTGGTCACATGCATCCATTGCTCTAGCACTCCAATTCTTGGCCTCCCCAGTACCTGCTTGCTTTCTGGCTTCCCACAGATAGACTCTGAGGACAGCTGTCCCCTGAGCATGACCCCTGTGGATCTGTATTCCTCACCCTCTATTCACTTCTTGGGTGGGACAATGAAGATAGCAATGCTAAGATGCTTTGTATTTCTAATTTGTGTACTACCGGAATTCAAGGAGAGGTGAGACCTAGCAGTAGTGGAATGTGGGCAGAGAACAGGGAAAGATGAATGCCTGCAGCTTTTAAGTGCATCCAGGATAGTCATTGCACGTCTCTTAGGATAACTTATGTTGTTGGAGGGTCTGGGACGTGGGTCTTCAGTTTAACAGATGAACCTCAGGGTAATAACTCTTTGTCCCTCTTGGGGTTGTGACTGACTGGACTGCCGTATGGACTTGTGATTTGCTGTTTCTAATGGGCCCTGTTATCACCAAACTTGGTTAATAAAGACTCCTTAATAAACCTTAGGCATGGCTGGCATGATCTCACACCCAGTAGTACCTCCACATGGGGAGGTGCCATGAAAATCACAATGGCTTCACGCATGCCTGGACTCCAACCTGTTTATTCAAGAAAGGCAACATCTCTCACCCCATTATAAAGGCTGAGAAGAGGGGACAGGTCTCTTTCAACAGTTGGAGGTCCTATCCCTCTCTCCCCCTACCTTTTTCCCCATCCCCCTCACCACCCTCCCCCTCACACAAACACTCATACTCAGTCCATTCTTGACAGGCATTTCTCTGCGTGAGGCGTCAAATGCTCTTACATGAATGCGTGCTTCCCCTCTCATCTTCCAAATAAACGCTGTTTTCATTTGTGTACTTTATGCACGCCTTTGCTTAAAATTGGTATCCCTGGGGTGGGGGTGGGGGGAGGAGGCAGGGAGAGGGCAAGATTTTGGATTAAAAGGGAAGGTATCAGGCCTATAGCAATATGACCATTGTCCTCAAGGACATGCTGATCACAGCAGGGGTCATTTTGCTGCAAACGTCCCTTCCTCTATGCCTGAATAGGTTTCTCTCTGTCATCAGCCTAAGGTGTCAGCTTCTGCCTTGGCAAGAGAGCCCCAGGATGTGTGTGATCAGGGCTCTTAGAGCGGAAAACAGAAAGAAAAGGAACATTTGGCATTCATCATTTGAAAACTAAAATAGAATATTCAGGACAGTATTTTTTAAAAGTCATGTCTTACCCAGATATAGAGCATGCATCTATTAAAAGCCAATTTACATAGCCAAGAATCAGGCCTGGATGACTGCTGCAAAGGGTTCATAAGAACGCATCTGTCATTGAAAACATGAGCACTTTGAAAAAGAAATCGTTTCCCTTTCATTTCTGTCTTTTACTTTTACTTAGTTGAAATGCAGGGAGAGACGGAGAGAGCTTCTGTTCCACTGGTTCACTCCCCAACCCAGTACCCAACCGAGGTCTCCCACATGGAAACCAAGGACCCAATTGCTCGTTGCCTCCCAGAAAGCTGGAAAAGAGTATGGAGCCAGAGCTTGACCCCAGACACTCCAATATCGGATGCAGACATTCTGAAAAGTGCTTCACTGCTGTACGGAAAGTCCTCGCTCATTGAAAGACGGATCATCTCACTGTTTGTCAGATAACACCTGAATTAAAAGCTTTAGAAAGCTGCATGAAGAGAGGACGGCTTTTGCTAAAACCTCACTGTATTGCTCCAAAGGCTGGACTAGGTTACAGCAGTAATACAGGAAGTTCCAGCAACTCAGAATCTCTAGCATTTATTTCTTACTCTCACCACTTGTTCCTTGTGGGTCAGTGGGTGTGTACTCATTAGAACAATTCAGGGTCCCTGACTCTCAGCGCAGCCACCATCTGCAAATTTACCATTCACTATACAGAGGGAGGGACAAGCTCAAAAGATCTCAAACCTATAATGTAATATTTCAATCCCAAATTCTTGCAACTGCTTCTACTCAGAAATCATTGTCTGCCACTACCCATGGTCCATCCAACCATAAAGGGCTGGCAGGCTTAACACTATAGGGTGCCTGAACATCTGGCTAATAGCGTAGATGACTCCCCCACAGAAGAAGTGACACCTGGTTGAATTCCGTGTGTCACGTTTTGTCAACATTATGTGAATAAATGTTGAATTGGCTGAAGGTATAAGCTTATTAACTGGCTAAAGATTTCATCAGCAGTAGAAGGAAAGTGTAGCAATAATCATATCATTAGGCTGAATTCTCTGAAAATCTGCAAGCAATATTGAATACAGTGCAAACTGGTGTATAAGAAAAGGAAATTGACGAGTCACTGTAGCTAAATAAATATGGGCTTCAGGCAGGCTGTATCTGGGATCAAAACTTTCTTTGTTTTTCAGCCTTGCTTTCTTTGCAGAGCCTCCTTCCTCAGCCAGCTCGTATTCTGTGGACTCAAGGGTGTCTGTCAGCAACCTGAAGGAAAGTGTGCCTTCCCAAGTTCAATTAGCAATTCCTAATTGAGTCATGAGCCCATTTTCAAATGTACAGATTGTATGGGTTGGCTTTTATCAATCAGGGCTTGCTGCAAGAAGAGGGTGGGGTAGGGAGGAGATAGTGCAGTGGTGTAGTAGCCTAAGCCTCTGCCTGTAGTGCCAGCGTCCTATATGGATGCCAGTTCAAGTCCCAGCTGCTCCATTTCCAATCCAGTTCTATTTTTATGGCCTGGCAAAGCAGTGGAGAATGGCCCAAGTCCTTGGGCCTTGCACCCACTTTCTGTCTCTATGTAACTGGTTTTCAAGTAAAATAAATCTTTAAAGAGAGAAATCAGCCTTTATCATGATATCCATTATATAGCATTTAGGTTTCCACAGTGGGGAGGGCTAGAACTGAGATGCTCAGCTATGTGTCCTGACTTGGAAGCTCACACATGTGACTGCCTTATGAAACTGATCCTGTGCACATCACACTCTAGTGCCTGAGTCTGCAATCTCGTGATCCAGCAGGAAGCAGGAAGTAGCTGCTGGAGGGCCAACTAGCTTATATGTACCCCAGTACTCAATAAAAAATAATTTCAATAAATTACAAAATGGAATTTAGATGTAATAGCTTTTACCACACAGAACTATATTTTCTCATTACTATTCAGATTACTTAACTACAGAATCACCCACTTGCACTGTTCCTGAGGCACACTGTTAACAACAGGGACCCTCCTTCAGTGATAAAGCATGGTACTCAAGTGAGCTGGCAACCATGCACAGCCCTTGCCACCCCTCTAAGACGTGCTGCTTTCGTAATCTCACTCAATGGCTCCTTTGTCCTGAATCTCCAGGTTGCGTCCAAACAGCCACTTGAACAGGAATCTGCAGCAAATCTTTTCTTGCTAAGTGTCTTGAAAGAAGACAAAAAAACTTCTGGAAGCCATTTCCCCAGAAAACTTTCTATATTTCATTTCTTTGGCCCAGGCAAGTCATTCACCCAACCCTTAAACAATCATTGGCCCATATGGGTGATTCTCCTATCCCTTAACCAATTGTTAACCACTAACCAATCTCTCACAGGAGGAATACAATTGATCTGATTGGAATAGGTTACTCAGGACTCATTTCCTAGGCTGGATTCTGGGCCCTCTTTCTCTAAGCCTGCTGCCCATATCTAAATTATCAAGGAGGAAGGGAGTGATGGCTGTGAGTGAGGACACACATGTCTGCCTCAGCCCCACACCACAGTCACTACTAGAACTCCATGAGATCTAGACTGTCACCCCAAGGGCATCCCCCCTTCTCTGGGACAACAACGGAAGGGGCGTGTTCCTGAGGACTTTTGTCAACACTGCTTCACCTCTTTCCTTTGCCACTAGCTTGCACTCTGACCATCCCCACTCACCTCACCAAAGCTGTGTGTCTTTGAGGAACCCAGCTTCCCGATGCAGTCAACACAGATTGCTAGCTATGAACGCAACTTAACCATTGTAAAGCTATGACAGAACTTCTAGTTAACCCACATTTAATAGGAGCAGAAAAGCAGACCATCGGGAGTTAAGTAAATTGCTCAAAGTTATAAAGCTAAAAGGGTCAGCACAAGAGTTAAATGTCAAGTCAGTTGAATCCTCAGTTATCATTCTCTGTTTAAACTTTATGCTGTTTTAAAGACAAAGAAGACAGCTAAACACACTACCTGTGTTGGCCAGGGTGGAGCCAGTCCAAAGCCATGAGCCAGGAACTCAATCCATATCTCCCACATGAATGACAAAAATGACAAACCACATGAGCTCGAGGCACTGCCTCCTAGCATGCCTGTTAGCAAGGAATTTGAGGCAGAGCCACAACTCAGACCCAGCCCCATATTTCCAAGTCAGATCCCATTCTGCTGTCCAGAGCGTCATCACAAGGCCAAGATTCTGCTCGCATTACACTTAGTTCTTGCCCAAGAGATTGCTCAGCTGCTCCATTCTGATTTGGGGTTTCACCACCCCATTCCTACAGGCCAAGTATGGCCATAACTTGGCCAGTCTGACAGTGATTGGAAGAAGCAGAGTTTTTTTTTTAATTCTTGGTTTTTATTAATGGTCATTCCATTGAATAGTTGTAACACAAACACCTAATGTGATCAGCGATCTAAATCCTACACAAACCGCATCCTGCCCATATAGAAGAAAAAGAATCATATAAGGACATCTTGGAAACTGCTTCTCTGACTGTGCTGATCTGAGCACAAAAACCTGGGGGAAGTTGTCAAGGAGAGACTATCCACTTTGCAACTTGGAAGGGATCCATCGCTGAAGGCTTTATTATCAGCCCAGCTAATTGGATGCTCAGAGGCTTATGTCAGATGAACTCTTTCCCTCCCTGTGGTCTGCAGCACCAACAGTCTGCCGTGTGACTTTTCTGTCTTTTTCAGGCTTCTCTCTCTGGCTCCTCTAGACAGAGGCTGTCTCTGCCTTTGCAATTACAGTTTTGGCCCATGTCACTAAAGCAACACCCTGTATCCTATTTCCACAAATGTCTACTCAAAGTGTTGCATTGTTAACTTTTGAACAAGTGCAATAAGAATCTCAATAATGAAACATGGATTCCATTGACCGCCAGCATAAAGGGGTAAGATAGGAGCAAAGTCCACCAAAATCCTGGTCTGCTCAGGCTGAAACACATCCCAGACCAGGCAACCTCAACATCCTGCGTGGCAGGTGCAGGTAAGCTTGTGGGCTGATTCGGTGGCTGACACAGTTCTCTTCCTGCCTCACAGGAATATCCTTTCACGGTCTTTGCTCTGCACACCTGGGGGTAAAGACAGAGGGTTCTCTCTCATTTCCTTTCTTACAAGACCCCCAGTTGTGCTGGATTGGGATTCAGTCCTTAGTAACCTCATTTCACCTTAATGGTCTTGCTAAAGACTCCCATCTACAAATATAGTCACATCAGGGGTTAGGGCTTCAACACCCAAATTCCAGGAACACAAAATGCAACACAGCTGATCTTCCATGATCTCCCTCGCTGTTTCCATTTCCTCTCTCCCTTTCTAATTGCTTATGGAACTTCTTCAGATTCTTCACCCCCTAAGCAAACCTCCCAGCCTACAGCTCCAGGCCCAAACTTCCAGATCCAATGATCCATAGGCACAAAGAAAGGAAGGTCCTCCCTCTCTATCCTTATAATTCAGGCGTAGGGAATGCACATCCCACTGGCCATAGAAGGCCTGCGAAGTCATCTGGTCTGGTTCAGCCAAAGCCTCTACAAGTGGAACTCAAAATTCAATACGTCTAAAGTAGACTAATTTTTAAGTTGATTATTTTGTACGGCTGCAAGTGATATTACAAGTATCCAAATGGTCCAGGGCTGAAAACGTTTCCCCGTGTTGTTATAGATGATCTGCACGTTCCTTCCTGTGACAAGAGATGAGCATTTAGGGAGCAGATCCGACTTACTGGCCTGCCTCTCTAGAGCTTCCATTCACTGGTCTTAATCCTCTCATCTGGGCTGTATCGGTTAGCACTGATGCAAGAGTATATTCTCTTAAAAGTGAGCCAAGATTCAATGACTTAGACCCTTATCTACTTTTTTCACATGCAGGTCTGTAAGCAGCAGCAGTGTCTCAAGCAACTGTTCTAGACTGCAGTTGTCCACAGACACAGGAGTTGGTTTGCTTTCAATGTTGCTGTAGTACCAGCCTCAAGAAGAAGGTCCTTCAAGAAAAGCTTTAGCTGCTGGTAACAAGTAATGAAGAAGAGACGGTGGGTTAGTGTAGTTCCCTGCAGAAACTGGCCCCCTTAAGAAGCAGTCCACCAGGGCTCTTACAGCAAGGGTTGTGTCAGGATGTAGATAAGAGGCCTGCTCACACCACACATCTTCATATAGGGTATGTTAAAAAAATATATGCTGAAACTTGTCTCCTGCAGCTTTACCTGTCAGTGGTGGCCTGGCCTCCTGAAAAAGCAAACTCGAAGGGTCAGCTGTTTCAGGTCCTCCAGCTGTAGTCCAGTACGGCCTAAGTGCTACACTCTTGGCACCATAATCAAGTTCCTGTCTGCTCCACATGTCTGTCACTCCAGTGCTCACTGCCCACTGGGGTTTGCTCATCTAGAAAGTGTAAGAAAGATGAACTGCGTAGCCTTTGCTTGTATCGTGTCCACAAATATACTACCTGCCCAAACCAGTCACTAAGCCAAGCCCATCAAAGGAACCACAAAATGTAGCTGTCCACCCAGCAGAATCTCTTTGCAAGGGAAGAGAGCAAAGCAAAGCTTACAGATAAGGAATGGCATCTCCCATGAGGATTAACACGCAAGAGGCATCCACATGTTCTTTTGCCCACATTGCTAAGCCATGACTTATAAAGGCAAAACTAAAATGTCTTCCTAACTTAGTGGTTCAGACAACTGCCCCTGTCTTCCCAGTTGCTCCAAGGCCAAGGGTAATTTCAAGAAAACCGTGTAAATGGCCCATGCCAGGGTCAGTGTGAAAAGGACAGGAGTATATTGATGTATGAAGCTACCTTCTCAGACCTAGAAAGGTCTGGGATCTGCATGTCCTTTTCACATCATGATATGGTTGAGGCTGCTCGGACCTAGTGCTTTGTGCTCAGCAAACAGTGCAGCCCATGTGTTTCCCTCAAGCTCAGACATCAACAACTCAGCCCCTAGGAAGTTAGCACAGCTCCCTAACCAGGAGCTCCACCTTGGAACCCTCCCCCACTCCCACGAAAGGCAGAGGGCCCATTACAGCGCCCTTGTTGGATGATCCTCCAACCTGAGAGCGTCCCCTGCAGGCAACGATACTCACCTCTTCAAGGAAGAATTTATAAGCAGCTTTGAACTAAGATATTTTTTATTCCCAACTCAAGAGCCTCTGACCCAGACCCTTAGATGTAAAGAAGGCTGAGCAGGGCTTCTCCCTCGAGGAGGAACCACTGGCATGTCAGACGCTGTGTGCTCCAGAGGTTGCTGCACCAAGAGGAAATACTGCAGGAGTCCAGGAAGCAACCCAAGGACAGCCATGATCCCAGGGATGGGAAGCTCTTCTCTGTGTTGGCCTGACGGTTTTCCTTTATGCTACATCTACGTGTTCCCCACCCCTTTAGAACATCAATCTAATCACTTTGCCAGAGAGCACCCTTCCCAATATCTGAATGCACTTGCTATCTGTCCCTTCATACCCAGAGGGCAAAGGCTTTGGGGTGTCTGTACCTTGCAGACAGATGGCTCCTACAGGCTTTCATCATGGCTGGTAGGAAGAGCTCTGGCTTTAGGGTCAGTTGCTTCTGGATGATTTCCCCTAACACTGTTCCTCATTTGTGAAATGAGACTGTGGTCTCTCCCTTGAAGAACCAAGACTAGTGTAGTGTCACCTTTCATGTGTCTTGCCAAACGTGGTTTCAATTCTCCCCTTCTTTACTCTGCCGTTCCCCAGCCCCTGGATTCAAGGATTCTAGGCTTTCATTAAAGAGCCGGTTGTCATCTCACTTTACCACCAGGTGGCAGCAACTGAGACCGCGGGGATTTCCTTCCTTAGACAACTAAAGCAATAACAGAAAAATAGCATAGTATTAACACACAGCTAGTAAGTGATAACCGGCTTCCTTGCCAGAGCTCAAATATAATACATATTTTCTCATAAAGCAGAGACTTCTAGGGGATTTGATTTGCTCTACTGCCAGGTGTTACATGATGAAATGTCTGCACATCCCGCTAATCCGAAAGCAAAGCGCTCACTGAAGAGGAAGAAATAATTTATGTAGAAAAAAACGAAAGCAACAGCAGGAGTAAATAATGAATGGTAAGGACATTGAAAAATGAAATACAAAATTATAGACTCATTAAAGAGCTAATTTTAGAATCACACGTCCAATATCACGTTAGGAATAACAGGATAGAGTCCATCGTGCCTTTATAGTATACGAGATCACGTATGCTAAGTAGACATATGTCAGCGAGTGTCTGCCGCGTACCAAGGCCAAAGTTAAAACCAATGTGCATGAACTCTATCAGAGGCTTGTCCAGGGCCTTGAAGGAGCACTCGGGGATACCATGCCAGCTTCTCCGGCAGAGGACAGAGGCAGCTGCTGTGTCCTGGTGAGTGGACCAGTGGAGGTGGGGGAAGGATACAGGAAACAGGCCCTAGGAGAGCTACTGGGAGAGGCAAAAAACCAAACAAACAAAAAACCCAGTCAGAGCAGACCAGAAGTGTGAATAATCGTATTTAAACAATGACGCTGATTCAGAAGACAAGAGGAAGTGTTAGAAAAATGGGTCAGAATAATTAACAAAGCCCCCACCTGCCAAGATAGCATGACTATCAGGGGTAATAGGAATCATCCAAAACTTTCAAGACAGGGGGAGGCTGTTAAGAGAGAAAACTCCAGGAGCAGAATGCAGGGCTAGGAAAGTCACAAGGTAAAGGGGCCCATCAGGAGGTATTTGTTCTGGCCCCAGTGGCACATCGCAGTCACCTAAACATTAGTACGCAGGGCGATGGGGAGGAGATGAGGGCACAAGGGATGCTCAGGAGGCCTTGCACCTGCCAGGACACACAGATGCAGACAGAGTCCAGAGGGACTTGACTTTCTAGCAATGGAAGGAAAGTTGGAATAAAGAAATAATAATAATAATAATAATAATAAGGGAAGAGGGAAGACAAACCAAGATCATTATTCTTAGTTGGCACAGCAGTTAAAACACTGCATGGCATGCACACATCCCACATCGGGGATATGCATCTTGTAGGTGCACACCCTGGGAAGCAGCAGATTTGGGTATAAATACCTCGGATTCCTGCACACATGGGAAATCCAGGTGGATTTCTGGAATCCTGGAATTGACTTGGCCCAGTCTCAGCTGCTGGGGAGTAAAGCAGAGGATGGAAAAACCCAAGACACTCTCTCTGTGTGTGTCTGTCTCTCTTCCTTTTAAATGAATATAAATAAATCAGTAAAAATTACTAAGAACATAAAATACCTACACTATGCCAGATTGGCATTACATTTCAAATGAGACCAGGATAAATATAGAGGTTGTTGAGTAAGGGATTAGTTTTGCCTAAAGCAAGATTTGCCCCTTACTCTCAGCTCCTGGAAAGCAAACTTTAAGTTCTGGGAATGCCCTGCTTTGGTAAAAGTCTTTTATCTATCGAGGGGCCGTGGTCCGTGGCAGACAGTCTGTGCTAGCAATGTGATTTCTGATGGGAAATCTGGCCACGTGGTATTGATCAGCCACCAGTTAGCTGGGTTTACCCAACTGATCCCCAATAACAGCACTGAGACTAAAGCTCAATGAGCTTCCCTGATTTGCAATGCTGCATGCGGGTTGCCATGGATGGTCATGGGGAGAAGCAAGTGCAGTGTACACAAGTCCACTGGGAGGAGACAGCCAGAAACTCCAGTCTAGAACCCTCCCAACTGGCGTCCCTCCTCCCTTTATGCCTCCTGATCTGCATCCTTTCGCTGTGTGGGCTAGTCCACTCAGGCTGCAACAAACCACCATGGACTGAGGAGACTTACAGGTCATAGAAGTTTCTAGCTGGTAGCTATTGCAGTCTGGCCGGTCCATGGCTCCAGCACAGGCAGATGTGGAGTCTGGAGAGGGCCTACTTCCTGGTTCATACACAGCTGAGTTTCGGGTGCTACTGGCATGGTGAAGGAGCTCTTTGCAGTCTCCCCTAAGGGCACTAATCCTGTTCATGAGGGCTCTTCCTCCACGACCTGAGAACCTGCCAATGCCATTACACTGGAGGGTGATGTCATAGCTTGGGCATCTGGACGGACATAAACATTTGACCTACTGAACTGCCAGCATGAGTGTAGCAGCATTTCTGAACTTGATGCGTCTTTAGGAGGTCAGGCCACACTATGCAAATAGGGTCAGTCAGAGGGTGGTAGCAATGACACTAGCTCAACAGTGTACTAACTTAATAGACCCTGGTTTTTATAAGACAAAATAACAAATTGTATAGGAATACTTGCTTCCTCTCTATAGATGAGAGATTGGTTGTTTGTATGTATTCAGGAATTGCAAAATTGACCACCTTAGAGTTAGTATTCAATCCAAGTTACCTGATTCAAAGCAGACATTGCCAACATCAGTAGTGTGCAACCATCAACAAAATTCTGTTTCCTTTTGTGGCCTTCACTGTTTCTACCTTGCGATCTTGTTCCTGCACTGAAGCATCCAGCAGAACACTCAGGGGAGAGGTGGCCAAGAATGCCAAGAAAGAGTGCCAAGAATGCCAGTGGGGCTTTCAGCTTTTCAAACCCAATCCTTCCAGCACAAGACAGAAGAGTGAGAAGAGTATGTGTGGAGGAAGGACCACGAGAAGCTCACCTGGACTAGGGTGTAGGTAGTGCAGAAGTACCCCAGTTGAGTCAAGTGAGAGGTGTGAGGTAGGGAAAACACTTGATAGCTTCAGAAAAATCTAGGGGTCAGCAAGGCTTGGCCCCAAGCCCAGACTCAGAATGGCAGAGGAATAGGAGAAACAATGTGTGGTCAGCTAGACACTTGTAAGAGGCAGCATCACGGAGTCCCAAACCTGTTGCACAGCGACAACAGAAGAAAGAGACAGAAGTGGCATTTCCTTGAGCCCTGGTTGGGGTAGGAATCAGTAAGAGGTTGTCTCCTACCAGAGGACAAAAATGATGATCCATGGTCGGGGACCAGAGAATCACATGGCAGAAATCCACAAGGGAGCATCCGTCTGGGGCGGTGGCACCACTGAGCATCTGGCTCTTGCTCAGTCCAACACCCTTGAGGTCAACAAAGCTCTGGAGCTTAGCATGGCGTGCAGCAGAGCGGTCCTGCTGGCTGGAAGTCATGTTTTACTATGCTCAGCAGTGACTTGAAACCAAAACCAAATGGTGTCGTGTAGAGCAAGGACAGTCCCCTTCCTAGAACACCAAAGTCACACGCCTAGATTCATGCTTGCCGAGCAGGGCTCCACGCATGTGAGGAGTGCGGTGGATCTCCCCTGGGTTTCAGCACAGACTCGTGCCATGCACCGTGCAGCAGCTCGGCAGCATCCCTCTGGGACGTTCTCTGAACACACGGTTCCCCAGTGGACTCTGGCCCGCTGGTGACCATGTTTGTTCAGTCGGCCAGCTCCTGGAGGGTGTGCATTTCTGCTTCCTTGGACGTGCTCTGCAGAGATTCTCTGCAGAATGCCCAGGGAGACATGTGCAGAGGAATGTCCACAGCCAGGCTCAGGGTTCGAGAGGGCACAGGGCCAGGTGCAGGGAAGGCCTGGAGCCCTGTCCAAGTTCTACTGTGATCCATGCAGGGCCCTCAGCCAAGTGAGTCAGCCCCTATTTTAACTTCCGTCTGCTGTCTTAAAATAAACGGTCATTTCTTCACTGCTTAGTCACAGAGTGAAGTAAGGGAGAAATGAGGTCAGGAACTGAAAAGCCGGCACAGGGGCCGGTAGCAGCCTCACACCATCCCAGAGCTCTTGCCTTCTTCCTTCTCTGCTTTCCTGATTGTAGCTGTCAGATCTGCATCTTACCTTCTGGACTCCATGTTCCTGCCCCAAAAGAGCCCTCCAGCTTACAGCTGCCCAGCCGAAGCCCTGCTAAAGCTGGGTAACTCCTGGGCTCCTCTCCCCAGCCTCAGCACTGCAGCTGCCTCTTGGCTCATTTGCCTGCCCCTCACGTTTTCCTCCCACCCTCGAGGCTCCAGCTCTGTTCCTGCCTCTAAGCCCTGGTGCTGGCCCTTCTGTCTAGAACAAGGCTCCCTCAGGCTTCTCACTCCCGCTCCTAAACTACCCTCGGCAGCTGAGCAAGATTAGCTCCTCTGAGAGAGATTCCCTGACCGAAAACTATACCTTGCCCCGCTTTCATGGTCTTTCATCCCATGTAATATAAGAAAATCATGTATGTGAGTTCTATAGTGCTATTGTCTTGTCTCTTGAAAAGACAGAAAGGGGCTGGCATTGGGATTTGACAGTTAAACATGCAAGGTTGACATCCCATTTGACAGTCCCGGCTGCTCTGCTTCGATCCAGCTCCTTGCTAATGTGCCTGGGGAAGAAGCAGATGCTGCTTAAGGAACTGGGCCCCTGACACCTATGTGGCAGACCCAGATAAAGTTCCTGTCTCCTGGCTTCAGCTTGACCCACAACTGGCTCTTGTGACCATTGGGGTGTTAACCAGAAGATGCAAGATCTCTCTTTGTATCATTTTCTCTACCTCTGCCTTTTAAATAAGCAAATACATACATACATACATGGGTTTTTTAAAAAGCAAACTCTGTAACAGCAAGCATTATCTGTTCCACTTACCTGTGTATCTCTAGCACCTGTCACCATGCTAGTAGGAGATAGCCTAGTAGGAGATAGCCAGTGTTAACGAATGGCAGAAAGGTGTGTTGCAACATGAAGCTTACACAACATCGCATATAACCCACATGCATGCCCCTCCATTGGGAGTTGTTCTGAGTCGAGTGGGACAATGTTTATGGGGCAGATGTTTAGCCTGGGTTTATGTATCAGTTTCCTGGGGATACTGTAACGAATTACCACATACCAGCAGAAATGGATTCTTTCCATTCCAGAATCAGAGGTCTGAGCCCAGTGTCATGGCAGTCTGCATAGGTGAGAATCTGTCCTCACCTGTCCCACATTCCAGGGCAGCATCTGCAAGACATGTCTCATGACCACTGTGCCTTGTGCTCTGAGCACGTCACATCTCTTCTGTCTCCCTCTTACAAGGACATAAGTGATTGTCCCAGCTCCCACCAGAACCATCTGAGACAACGTTGCTCTCTCCTCTTCCAAGAACCTCTTTTTACCTATATAAGGCAACACTCACAGGTTCTAGGATTTGGGATATGAACATCTGTGAGGGCCATTTTTTTAGCTGCACATTTGAATATACTGTAAGTGTTCAAAAATGTCACATGATGCTAGAAGAAGCCTTCCTCACTTAGCCACCCAGTTTCTCAGGGACTGAGATGAGGCTTAGAATTTAAATGTGTATAACATCAAGTTGTATGTGTGAATGAAATGATGGTATGGGTTAGAACCAGTCTTGCAGGACAGGCACTGGATGAAGCGTTTCAGAAGTCACTTGGAATGCCCACTTTTCATGTGAACATATCTAGGTTCAAGTCCTCACTCTGATCCTGACTCCAGTATCTAGGTTCAAGCCCTCGCTCTGATCCTGATTCTGTTTGCTACTAATGAGCACTCTAGGAGGCAGAAGACGGTGGCCGAAGTTCCTGAGTTCCTCCCATCCATGTGGGAGACTCAGACCGAGTTCCAGGTTCCTGGCTTCAGCCTAGCCTAGTCCTGGCTGCTGTGAACTTTGTGGGGAGTATCACCAAATGAAAGATCTTTTTCAAGGCCAAATTTCTTTGTAGTAGACAAAGCTGTCTCAGGCAAAGCCTTCATCCCATATGGCCAAAAGTTCGAGTCTCAGTTGCTTCATTTCTTTTCCAGTTCCCTGTTAATGTGCCTGGACAAGCAGCCAAAGACGGCCCAAGTGCTTGGGCCCCTGCCACCCACATGTGAGCTCTGGATGAAGCTCCTGGTTTCAGTCTGCCTCAGTCCTGGCCACTGCAGCAGCCACTTGCAGAATAAGTCAGTAGGCACAGATCTCTCTCTCTCTCTCTTTCTCTCTCTCTCTCTCTCTCTCTCTCTCTTTTCCTCTCCCCCCGCCCTGCCTTTTCTCTAACTCTGACTTTCAAATAAATCAACCTTTACAAAAATATTTGCCTCCTTGTGTCTTTACCTTTCAAGTAAAATGGAAATAACTCTAGGTCTCAGAATAGAAAACCTTCAATATTACCAAGGAATTAGACCTATTATATTTATAGGGAGTAGATGACATATAGTCATTCTTTCACTCTACACATGCCCCTGCTGTACTCACATGCCCACAGGCACTGAGCTACCTGTCAAGGAGGGAAGCATCCCTGAGAGTTATGCTCATACCCACAGTGTAAAGAGTCAGCAGGTCATCCAGGGTGAAGAGAAAGCTACCAGACCATCGCTAATCCAAAAAAAAAAAAAATGAAAGAGAGCAGGTTAATGATGCAACTGAGAAAGCAGAAGTCTCTAAGTAAATCGTACTGACGCCCAGCTGTACATAGGGCACATGGGCTCTGAGTCCAGGGTACCTTGTTTCCAGTTAGGATTTAGTATGCTAGAGGACAGAGAGGACTTTGTTGGTCTCCTCATGCCCTGAGTGAAACGTGAGCTATCTACCCAGCATCATTCACATACCAGGGGTTCAAGAGCCAGCATCAGCCTACAGGCCTGTTCTGCTTGACCTACATGTGTGTTACCCACACCTTCATCATTAGGACAAGGCATCCACATTAAAACCAGGATTAGGTCATCATTCTGTCAGAGAGACGACTGCACATTCACATTGGCCAATCTTGGCTGATGAGTGGAGGAAGCAGTCCACCCCTGGCTGCTTTTTAAGCAGCTGGCACCATCTTTACTCCGTGAGCGGCCAGTGTGCTCATAGGGTGCCGGGTTTTGCCTGCTGGCCACCCACCGATGAGCTCTGGGGACCTGGGAGTGACAAATTAGTGCCTATGGACATATATGGATATAAACACTGTACGTATAAGTGAGGAATGAATCCTGGGAGAAACCTAACAACAGGGCCACTATACTGGCTGGCAAGTGAGGGGACTGAGACCTGGTGGAATGGAGGGGAGAGACTGGAAGTTTCATATGGGTCAGACTGATTCAATAGCCCACATAGGAGTCCTGAGATGGGCTTGTTAGCATCTCTGACCTCCACATGCCAGACCACATGAAAGCTGTGGCTGAGGGCCTGTCTAGCAGAGCTAGATCCCAGTACCTGATTGAGTGTTGGAACAGGGGGAGAGTCACATTAGGCAGGGCCATGACACTAACCAGCACGCTAGAGAACCAGGGGTAGATTCTGTGGGGGATAAGTGGGCCCAACCCTATGGAAACACAAGTTCCATTGGTTAGCTCAAGATTTGGGGTGGTGACTGGCTGAACTAGGTGTGAATATGGAACCTGCCAACACTCACAGATACTGGGGCTGAAAATAGGTTGGGCAGTTCCAAGCTGCAAGACCTACATGTGCATCTTAAAACAGGGTATAGGGCAGGCCAGCCCACAACATCCATCAGCTAATGCAATGGCTAAGATGGCGGGCAGGCTATGCTGGGCAAGGGCATAGCACCTGCTGGATCATGTGAAATCTGGGTCTTGGAAAGGCTGAGTAGAGGAGCCTAGAAAACTCCCATACTGGGTCACAGCTCCCACTAGTGAGCATGTGTTCCAGACCTAGGGGTCAGGCAAGCTGAGCAAGGTAGTCCTACCCATTGGCAAGTATGTGGGCTGGTTTTGGAAGGGGTCAGGGCTGAGCAGAGCTTAGCCCTCTAGCAAGTTGCAGAAACCAGACCAGAGTGCAGGTCATGCCTGGTTAGGGTATCATACCTACTGGCTCACATGAGCCAGGGATGGGAGCAGACTGAACAGGGATAGGTTGCAGCACCTGCCAGCAAGAGTTGGGACTGGAGGCTGGCTAGGTCAGGCCAACTTGCAACATCAAAAGGCAAAGGCTAAGACAGATGAGGGTTCTGCCAAGCTGAGTCAGAGCAGCCATCGGCATGAGTGAGATCTGTGGAGGGGAGCAGGCCTGACTAGGGAGCAAAGAGGATGCCCTGGCCAGGTTGTGATCCCCATTGGAGAGCACAAGGGCCAGGGTGGGGGCTGCGGTCTGGTCTGAATATAGCTGCAGTATCCCTTGGCATGTGTGTGGGCTGGGTATGAGATGTGCCAGACTGGGCCAGAATCCAGCACTCACTGGTGCTCATGAGAACCAGGGTAGGTATAGGATGGGCTAAGCTTGGTCCTGTCCCAACGAGCCATATGTGAGCTGTGTCTGGGTGTAGACCAGGCTTGGCTGGGCTGTAGCACCCAACAATAAGAATCAGAATGGATGAGGGCCAGTTTGGAAAGGCCACTGTTCCTGCTACAACAGGAGGTAGACTAAGTAGGGCTGGCCCATGGACCCACTGGTACGCACAAGATTTGGCACTGGGAGAAACCCTGATGGAGGAGCTTGGAACAGTCCTCTGTTAAGACATGCTCCCTACAGGTGAGTGCAAGGACTAAAATGGGGAGCAGCCCAGACCAGGCCAAAATATGGTACCCACCGGCAAATATTGGGTACAGGTCTGGGGCAGGCCAGGTTGGATCAGTCCATATCACCAACTGGCAAATCTGAGTGCCAGAATGGAGTGTGTGTCAGGCCAGGTCAGGGCGCAATACCAGCCAGTCCACATGAGGGCTGGGACTGGGGGCTGGCAGGGCTGGGCTAGATCGTAACCCCCAGCAGCATGTGTTGGAATTGGGGTGGGCCTAGCCTGGCCTGGCTACAGCACCCACTGGCTGTGCCAGACTGGGCCGCAACACCTAACCAGCACATGTGAAACCTGGAGGGGGGTGGTCCCAGTGAGGGGGCTGTGGGAGTCCCCATGCTGGGCCACCACTCCTACTAGTGAGCATGAGAGCTGGAATGGGGACAGAACAGCAGGCTGGGTAGGGCCACATCCGATGGTCTACATGTGAACTGGACCAAGGAAAAGCCAGGCTAGGCTGACTGAACCTTCTGTTACATGCATAAGTCAGCGTGGGAATGGGTTGGTTGGGCCTTGCCACAGCATCACTTGGCAGATGCTGGCATAGGGACCAAATTTTGTCAGATGCAGGCATGACTTAGAAAGATGGTGGCACCTGCTGGCACCAGTGTGGACTGGATAATGGGGCTGGTTGGGACAAATTGGACTTCAATGCCCATCAACATGTACGAGAGCTGAATGGGTTGTGGGACAGATGGGACCAGTCTGCTGTACATACCGACAAGTATGGGTACCAGGGCAGTGGCAGGCCTAGTGAGGGCTTTTTGTGGGTTGCTCCAACTAGACTGCAGCTCCCACTGGTTTGTATGAAGACTGAGTATGTGATGGGCAGGATCAGGCTGGGCTCCAACACCCATTGGGTTGTGTAAAACATGGGGCTAGAGACAAAACTGACCCAGCAATTGCAACAACCAGTGTGTGCGTAGGCTGATTTGGGTAACAGACTGTGCCAGACCTTGCATTGGCAAACACATACAAGAATCAGGTCTGGGATGGCCTCAGATGAGGTTTTGTTGGCGATTCTCTACCAGCTGAACCGCTGGACTCAGAACCCTAACCATGGAGAGAATTGCAGGTTCCATAGTCTGACCATGGAGTGCATGTGTCAGAGCTTGGCCTTCTCAGTTGCTCAGAGGGAGCAATGCACAGCATATCCAAATGTACATGGAGGATATGGCAGTACATTGGAGCCTTCAGAGGATACCTGGTACCATGACAGAGGATGGAGGACAGAACAAATTAATCAACTAATGCAGCCAATCATTGGTAGTGAAGATCTGGACAGAGACACTAAGATGGACTATAGCAGTCAATAGATTCAGGAGAAATTTCATTGCAATTGGAATGCTGAGATCACCAGCAATTCAGGACCGTTGAACCATCAAAACCTCTTGAGAAATGCATGGCTTTGTAAATTTCTATTTTTCTTCCTGTTGTTTATTTTGTATTGCGGATTTTCATTTAAGAGGGATGTGTGGTGGCTGTATAATGGAAACTATTATGTCCAGATGTGAGGATGCAGTGCAATGTGCATCTCTACTTCCAGATCAGTGATGGACTACTAACGAGACTATTAGCTGTATCTTGACAATAGGTTGCTGGACTCTCTGCCATTGTCCATGCCCGCAATGATGAACATGTGACTGATTATAAAGAGCTATGTTATAGTGATAATATAAGGGAACTTGGGGAGGGGGGGAATTAGGGGAAAGGACAGGGGAAATCCCAGGGCCTATAAAACTGTATCATAGAATGATGATAATAATTTTTTAAAAAGTTAAAATAAAAATATATTTTAAAATCAGCAGCCTGGTGGCTGCTGGTGGGCACCGGGCTGGGGTGTCTCCATGCTCAGATCCCTGACTCCAGGCTCCGTGTGCACGTAGTGAGCTGTCCCCAGGCCTGCCTGGGTTTCAGGGGCTGCTCCCTTCAAGGTGAGTACACGGAGGGGGGAGGTCTCAGGGGCCTGGGCAGGCCCAGGGCCCACCCACTGCCACCACTAAGCAGGGGATGGAATTGGGGAGGGGTGTGACCTTGGACCTGGAGGCTGAAACTTCTGGCAGCTTGCTGGCTGCTGGTGGGTCCCAGGCCGGGGCGTCTCTGTGCTTGGATCCCTGACTTCAGCCACCGCGTGCACGTGGTGAGCTGTCCCAGGGCAGCCAGTGCACCATTTGGCACCAGGCTCTGCCTGCTGGCTGCCAGGCCATGAGCTCTAGGGTTTTGGTTGTTTGGATCACCGCTTTTGTAGTTCCACATTGAACCCACTGTGCTTCTGGGATGTAAATCAATCCTAAAGATTCCCAAAGACAGAGTAACCATTCATTTGAAGAACTTGTAATCACTGAACAATGCTGACCACTGAGCATCAGTCCATGCAAAACCTAAGACTTAGGGCTTGTTTAGCAGGATCGTATCCTATTACCTGACATGATGGTGGATCAGGAGACGGGTCACATTAGGCAGGGCCACAACATTAAAACTAGCACACCAGAGAACCATATCCGGGGATAGATTCTGTGAGGGATGTGTGGGCCAAACCCTGTGGGAATTCTAGCCCCACGGGTTAGTTCAAGAGATGGGGTGGTGATGGACTAAGCTAGGTGTGACCAAGGAGCCTGCCATCAATCACAAGTTAAGGAACCGACAACTGTCCGGACTGCTCAAGGCAGCAGCACCCGAAAGGGCATCCTGAATAGGGTGTGTGGTAGGCTGGGCTGCAACGTTCACCAGCTCTTACAAGGCAGCTCTTACAGGCCATGGAAAGTTTCCCACTGACATACATTTGGCATGGGTCAGGGGCAGACCAGGCTGAATCAGTTCATGTCATTCACTGGCAAATCCGAGCACCAGAACATAGTGTGGGTCAAGCCAGGTTCGATAGCGACAAAAACCAGTGCACAATACGGAATGCCAAAGTGAGGTTACCTGTACCAGATGTGACCACAGCACTCAACCAGCACACGTGAGAACCAGGAAGGAAAGGGGCAGAGCCGGCAGGGTGAATAAGTGGGGGTTCCCTTGCTGGACAGCTACTCCCACTGGAGAGCATGAGCTGGGATGGAGGCAAACCAGACTAGGCAGAGCTACAACACCTGTGCGCCTCATGTGGGCTAGATCAGGGAAAAGCCAGGCTGGGTTGATTGTTCTTACTGGTGCAAACTACAATTAGAGTGGATGAGGGTTGTTTGGGCTTAGCCACAGCATCAGATGGCACTAGGGACTAATTCCGTCAAGTTAAACCACAGAACTACCTGGAGAGTGCATAATCCGGGAGTGGGAATGGCCTGGGAAGGAAATAGTGGGCTCCTCCCTCTTGGGTTACCACTCCCATGGGAGGGCACAAAAACTAGTACAGGGGCTGGGGTGGCTAGACAGAGAGACACCCAAGAACATCTGTGAGGGCTGGATAGTTGAGCTGGTTACATGGAACTAGGCTTTAATGCCCATTGACATGTATGAGAGCCAAATTGGATGTGGGACAGGCTGGACTAGTCTGATACACATACTGGCAAACCAGGGTAGGGGAAAGGCCTCGGGGGGGTGGTTATTGTGGGTCGCTACAACTGGGTTGCAGCTCCCACTGGTTAACTGAGGGCCGATAATGTGCTGGGCAGAACCAAGCTGGACTGCAACACCCATTGGTTCCAGTGGAAGACAGTGCTGGAAACAGAACCAACCCAGCAATTGCAACCACCAGCTGATCAGGGTGATGGACTGTGCCGGGCCCTGTACTTGTTAGTACATACAAGATTCTGGTCTGGGAATACCTCAAACAAAGTTTCTTTGGGGATCCCCCCAATCAAATTGCCAGAGTCAGAACCCTAACTATCAAAGACAGAGGACAGAACAAGTCAATCAACCACCGCAGATATATGCTGGCAGTGAAAAACTGGGAAACGGAGATTCTATGTTGGGCTATGTCAATCAGTGCATTCTTCAATGACCTCATCATGCTTAGAGTGGCAAGATTGGCAGCAAATTATAACTGTTGAACTATCAAAACCACTTGAGCAAGACCCTCGGAGCATGCCCCACATCAGGGACCTGGGGTGGGTGGGAGACTGGGTGGGGCTTCTCCCTCAATATCCCCCTTTACCTCAGATACATGAAGGAAACAATATGGAACGAATAGTCTTACCCACTTTCCTGTAGCCCTTGAACCTTTTTACTCTAATTAGCTGTATCAAGATTGTCAAAAATATAATAAAAATGGAAAAAATATTAAAAAAAAACAAAAGGAAGCAACTTCAGTGTCCACTAGTGGGTGAACAGATAAAGATGATGCATATACACAGTGAATAGCAATCAAGCAGGAAAAGAATGAAATCTTGCCATCTGTAGCCACATGGAATCACCATATCATGTGAAATAAACCAGACACAGAAAGACAAATATTTCATCGTCTCACTCATATGTGGAATCCAAAAAACATTGACCTTGTGGGCGTTGAGAGTACAGTGGAGGTTACCAGAGGCCATAAAGGACAGAGGCCAGCAGGGCTGGGGAAGGCTGGTCAATGTGTACCAAGTCATTTTGGAGTAAATGCTGTCATTCTTCTCCCCAGGATGGAGGGGTGCACAGACAATGCTAACGTGCTGCATAGTTTTCTTTAAATAAAAAGAGGATTCCCAGTGAAACAGTTCAATGTACCTTGACAATATAATACTGGCTTTTCTACCTTTGTCTATACTTAAAATTGCGTGATGCACTTAAGTAGCAGAATGTTAGACCTGAGGCTCTTGCTGAAGGACTGTGTTATTGTGGTAATATGGGAGGAAATGATGGGAGTGGAAGATGTGGAGGGGAAACGGGGGGGGGGAAGGTGAGGAAATCCCTATACTTTTAGGACTGTATAATGGCAAATAATAATAATTTTTTTAAAGCTTGAAGAAAGGATCTTGAGTGTTTTCACCATTGAGAAATGACAAATACTTCGAGAGATAGATATGTCAACCCCAAGATTGTCATATACTTAATATCTGATAGCCAACTTATGTTTTCATGGTTTTTTTTTATTGATTATATTGCATTATGTGACACAGTTTTATAGGCAGTGGGATTTCCCCCCTCCCCAAACCGCGCTCCCCCGCAAGGTGGATTCCTCCACCTTGTTGCATTTTCATGTTTTAAAACCAGAATGCAAATATCCTGAACAGGAAGTTCAAGCACTTCAGTCCCTGGACTGGGCTGTTTCTGCACAAATACATCATTGACGCATCAGTGTTGTGTGTTTCATCTGGGGAATCTAAGCTGGAGACCCAGCTCATGTTGGAATGTGCTGATGAAGTTCAATCCCACACTCTGGAAACTGGAAAGTTGATGTTTCTTAAGGGCTGATTCCCTTCCCCTAACTTTGATTCCACAACTTTCAAACTTGACTGCACCATGTACTCCACATTTCCATGTTATTTTCTTTTTTAAGCCCCATTTCTTCCTCCCCACAAATACCTTTCAAGATAGAAACATCTTTACTTTACATGTGGGCAAGCAACTTGCACAAGATCCCAGAACAAATGAAAAAATGACAAAACTTCAAGAAGGGCCAAATCTAAAGAGCTTCCAATGTTTGCATTGGTCAGCAGATCTGCTAACCAGAGCTGAGGAAACACAGATTCCAATTCACTACTTTGAAAATGGAGATTTAAAGAACTGCAAAGAGAGGAACTAAGGAAGCAGCAATGAATACATATCTCCTATAGGAAGATGTGACAAGAATGGAACATGAGCCAGCACAAATCAGCAGGGATAGAGATGAGAGTGGGATGCTATGGCATTGCCATGGCAACTAAAGGAAGGACTTTGGAACACTGTCAGATAAGATAGCTCCTTAGCTTCCTGGAGGAAAGATGAAAGTGAGAAACGTGCATCCAAATCACGGTCCAACCGCTCATGCCCCTCTCTGTCCGTGGCACCCCCCTCACATCTCGCATATGAAAATCACCCTTGCTAGGCAGTGACCACACACCTAACAATGTGCCTGACATTTCCTAAAAGTGGATCAAACACAAGTATTCAACTGATGTAAGACTGGTATGAAGAAGGTATGTGATTTAAAAGTTAGGAGACTAAATAATCTCCTCACATCATTCCTGTCAAGAGATCATTCAGGTTCTACAGGAATACAATGAAAAATAGAAAGCTCAGCTCTTGCCAATAACTTAGTTATACTGTCCTCCATAGAGATCAAGTTTTTCTCTGTGTTTGCCACAATTTTTCTGAAAAATTAAGTGTGAGAAAAATCTCTCTTCTGCTCAAATGCCCTTAATGAGCCTATATTGTCTCCAGAAAAAAAAAATATCTAAGTTCCTTACCAGGGCTTACCAGGCCTTCTAGACTACCCCTTGATAATTTTCTCAGTGGGATCTTGCTATAGCTTGAACAAGATTTGGTTCCTAAAATCAGGCAGATGTTTAACATCTGAAACCGTAAGTTAATGATACTAGAAGGGGTGAAAACTTGTTCCAATAATGGTGTCTGGGAGTTGGGTCTAGTGAGAGATCTTTACACCACTGGGGGCATGATCTCAGCATGTAATTCTCACTAGAGAATTGATTATAAAGGCTGAGTTGGGTCTAGCCATTCTCTGTCTTTCTCTCTGCTTTCTGGCTTGGCATGTGGTCATTTGTCTTTACAAATTCCACCGTTGCTACCCTCCAACATCGCTAGATAACCAAGTCAATGAGACCAACATGGTGTTGAATTGCAAACCTCCAAAATCATGATTCAAAATATAAACTTCCTGCTTAGATGGTGTGTTGTAGTAACTAAAAGCTGACTAACACAGATGTCTAGTATACGCTCTGCTCCATTAAGTCAGGAGAGGCGGCTGTCAGTATCAAGCACCCTCCATCCCACTCCCCTGCTCGACCAACAGCAGTGCTTCTTCCAGTTCTCAGCATACACAGTCATCACATCCACATCCACATATCCAATCATCCTGTTTATGTTGCATTCATCTCTCACACACACACACACACTCTCTCTTTCTTCTTTGAACACCACATGTGTTAGGAATCTGTACTTTACAATTCAACTATTTCCAGATTGCAGAATTATTTTTATTATTAAAATTACTTTAATAGGAAAATCATAATGTACTACATTTGTGGAATATAATGTGACATTTTAATATATTACAAACATTGATTATCCCTTATCCAAAATATTTGGCACTAGAGTTCCACAGACTTTGGCATTATGGTACAGCACATTAAGCTGCCACCTGCAGTGAGGGCATCCCATATAAACACCAGTTCAGGTCCCAGCTGCTTCACTTCTGATCAAGCTCCCTGCTGATGCACCTGAGAAAGCAGCAGAAGAAGATGACTGAAGTACTTGGGCCCCTGCTATTCATGAGGATGATCCAGTTGAAGCTCCTGGTTCGTGTGTGTGTGTGTGTGTGTGTGTGTGTGTGTGTGTGTGTGTGTGTGTGTGTGTAAATTTCTTTTCCATATTTGGAGTATTGGGGTGGGACCCAAGCCTAAACAGTTTCATATGCACATTATACACATAGCCTAAAGTTAATTTCATGCAGTATTTTCAAGTAATTTTGTGCATAAAACCTACTTTTATAGCATGTAATTTCCCATTTTTAGGGTCATATTGGACTCAACTGTTTCAGATTTTGAAATTTCTGATTTTCTGATTAGGGATGTTCAGCCAGTATAATGTGGTATGAGTAAGTCTAAGAAAGTACACTTGAAAAGTACCATTACAAAGTATATCAAGTAAGTAGAGTGATGGATACACAGAATGCCTTGGAATTCCAGAAAGCATCACGCAACTCTTTTTGCCCCATTGAGTTTCTGTTTCTTTATCTTGGCCCTCCTTTTTTCCCTCCAGCTTCATGGAAATAAAACTAGAAAATGAAATGTATAGACTTAAAGTACACAACCAAAGATTTGATGTACTGTAAAGATTTACCATAATTAAATTAATTAGCGTATCTATTACCTATTATTTCATTACTTTTTTGTTCTGTTTTGTGATAAGAACTGTTAAGATCTGCTCACAGCTTTCCTTTGATATTCAAATACTTTCACTGGTCAGCCAGATTCCATCTGAGCTCCATGACTAGCTCTGTGAATCACATTTATGCACTTGGCTTATAATTTCTCAGCTATAGACATAGGTTTTAGCTATAGGATCCCTAAAAACTCTTCTCATCCTAACAAGCACTTTATAATATGAGCACATCTAACTTTTATCTCCTTAGTCCTCCATGCCACTTAGGAATCCTCTTATCAAGTCTGTATGCTATACAACGAAGACCAAATGGAAGACAGTATATGAAGGGGAGAAACTGTCCTGGTTTACTCAGTCATCTCCACCTGATATGCTTTTTTAAAGTGCAAGCCATGTGCTTGCTTCAACAGAACATATACTCAAAGTGCATGACCAGAAGCTGTGTCTCCGATTCAATGATTTCCTTTGCCTCCAGGTTCAGTGAAACAGAAGAACTTTCTTAGGCTAACAAAGTCATGGAAGGATTTGGATTCTAGACAGGTTTTTTGCACACACATGACTCCATTTGAAAGACTTTCTTATTGTTTTTGGAAACTCTAAGAAAATTAAGCATATGTTCAATGTTTTTAATAGTCTCGTGAAAATGAGTCAGTTTATAGTGTGTTTTGAACTGAGTTTTACATTCCTACAGGTTTGTAGCATTTTAAATTGGATCAAAACCACCTCCCGAGAAGTTGAGTATCTCTGATTCTGATTTCTCAGCACCAGAAGCCCAAGCTTTCTGAGGCTGTTCCAGTCCTTAACTTCCGAGATTACTTCAGGTAAACCTGGAAGACTAAGCACTTTAAGCGTCTGAGTTGGTTACTGCTCCCTCTGGGTCAGGTACCATGACTATGTAATCATCCACCCAAAACTCAGTGGCTTTAAGCAAAAACAACAATTCACTACAGAACTTACAGTACCAAGCAGAGTTCAGCCGAAATACCCACCCTGTTCAGTTCCACCTAAGGGCTGGAATCATCTGAGGATTCCTTTGAACACGTTTACCTGCATAGACTCAGACTGCTAGAAATAAAACAATCATGGCTACTCACACATCTCTTGATCATTTACGGATGGATGGATGGATGGATGGATAGATGGATGGATGGATGGATAGATGGATGGATGGATGGATGGATGGATGGATAGATGGATGGATGGATTTGGAAGGCAGACGTGCAGAGAAAAAGGGGGATGGATAGAGAGAGAGATCTTTCATTTGCTAATTCATTCACCTAATGACTGCAATTTCCAAGGCTGAGTCAGGCTGAAGGCAGAAGCCAGGAGTTTCTTCCAAATCTCCCATGTGAGTGTGAAAGTCCAAGCACTTGGACCATCCTCTGCTGCTTTCCCAAGAAAATTAGTAGGGAGCTGGATTGGAAGTGAAGCAAGTGGGAAATGAACTAATGCCCATTTTGGATGCCAGGATACATCTAAAATGCATCCTACTACACCACAATGTCAACCCCATACCATTTCATCACTCTATGTGGTCTCTCCACATGGTCCCTCTGACACATGGATTCAGGTCTTCCTCCAGGTCGGCCAGATTCCCAATGTGCATGGCATATGAGAAAGGACAAAGGAAAAAATGTATTTCCCTTGAACCTGGTCTTGGAAGCCATGCAAAGTCAGTTTTGTCATAGTCTGTTGGTGAATGCTGCCCCATATATCCGGTAAAACTCAGAAGAAGCGAACAAGGAGCCTACTTCTGAGTGGACTAGTGTCTAGCTATGAATTTGCATTGGGCTGCCCTCCTTGAAAAATACAGCATGGGTCACCACCCGCAAACTTATCAGACAAAAATCAATGTCCCCAATTACAAATGACGATAACAAGCCTGATAAAAGTTAAGTGATTCGTCTCATAACCACATCATGAATAAGTTGCAGGATTGATGGAACAAATGGTTGGAAGATGGAAAGTTTGGAGAATAGAGAAAATAAAATCTACAACTATCCCTGAGTCACCGTGAGGGAATAGAAAATAGAGCAGAAGAGCTAGAACAAGGAACCAGGGGTCTTGGCTATTGTTCCAACATGACACTAAGACCATGGGCACAAGAACGACCTTGCTTGTCTTTCTACCCTTGCACAGTTTATCCTGACCAGGAGGACAAGGTGGCGAAATGGAAAAGCACAGAATGGAGCTGCTCTAGAGTAAAGCTGTGACATCCAGGTCAGGACTCAGCCTTTCTGAGTTTCAATTGCCTCATCCACCATATGGTAAGACTTTCACCCTTCCAAACAGAATTTAAGCATCATTCAAAATGTGCGTGTGTGTGTGTGTGTGTGTGTGTGTGTGTGTGTGTGTGAGAGAGAGAGAGAGAGAGAGAGAGAGAGAGAGAAATGCTTGCTCTCTAGTAGGAAATCAGGAAATGGTCATTTCCCTTATCATACAGATACTTACAAAACTGAAATAAATCACTGGATTCTCTAAGTTTGGGTTTGGTTTTTTTCTTAAGATTTAGGTAACTTATCATGTAAGGTAGCTGGGACATCAGAGGACTGAAATAACAGAATGGAGTTTGCTTGCAAGTTCAAAATAGTTGAAGTGTGTGTTCATTGCATAGGCATAGATGTTGAAATCAGCTAATTTTATTTGCACTTTTTCCAATTACTTAATGTACCAAAGCATCAGTATTCTTAGTTATATAATGAGATGATATTCCTGATCAAGTGATGTTGGTATGTATATAAGCAAAATAACCAATAAGCAAACTACCAAGTAAAATTTCAAAAAAATTTATTATTTCTTCCCTCCCCACCTTTAATATCTGAAGAATAGCAGCGTCTTCCAGGTTCACATTCAAAAAATTATTAAATTTTATCTATAGTACTCATTTTGATTATTTAATTTGGTCATGAAAAATATACTGTACTCCAGACACAGTGCTGGTTGCCCAACATGCAACTTAGAAACCAAAATACATCCATTACCCTTGAGGAGATTACACTAGGAAAGCAAAGATTCAACAAGGACTATTAGGGAAGACTTTCCAATTTACAGGATAGAAGCAAGCCTGCACTGATTCTTCATCATGGCTATTTATGCCTGGCTGTTATGTGTCAACTTTATAATCACCATGGGTATTGTGTGTCATGCTTGTGACAGCTACAGGGTTGTAAGTCCTTGGAGTTGTGGGTGGAAGAACTGCCCTCCCCACTGACTTCCCTATAAATTCTTGGCCTTTTCAGAAGAGCTGGAGGCTGAACCAGCTGAAAGGATGATGAAAGGGATTGAGACATGCAGCTGACCTTCTACTTTGAATTTCTTCCCTCCGATTCCCCTACCTGCGCTGTTGCATCCTTCTCTCTCCCACCTTCTACTCTGAGAATATACTCTTGTGTTCTCTCTAGTACTCCATATCCAAGAGCTGATGTATCTGAAAGGAATGAATTCATCTTATCCTGATGTTGTTCCATCATAGCAAATCTGTGACTTCATGATCTCAGTTTTACACTAAGCTTGGAGAGATCGGGTGTCTCGAGATTAAACCAATCAGTGTTAGAACTGGATTTGAAGGCAGGACTGTCTGACTCCAACTTCACATTGGTATCCATTCCGTTATGTTCAGTGAATATCTAACACATGTGCCTGTATCAAGCGCTGGAGAAAACGGCAATGAACAACCTTTGCAGCTACTCCCTGTGGACTCACAGACTATCAGGGAAGAAAGGTGCACCAGGAGGAAGTTTGCATTTCAGTAAATGAGGTGATGTATGCCAAATGCTTGTCTTGGTCCCTGGCTCATGGAGAGCTGTCAGTTAATATCCATATTATTATGAACAGAAGCACCAAAGTAAAGGGATGAGAAGGACACCATGGAGCCTGAAGGACACTCATCTAATCAGTGCATGCACTACACGTTTGTACCTCATAGGCTGTTTGCTGTTTGAGTCATATTGTAGTCCGTATCGAGTGTTTTGGAAAAATCCAAAGTAAGATGAACAGTAGCAGGGAGACTGTCTCAGGAGTGAGAAGATTTCAACCTTATCACTGAAGGACTCCTGAGAGAAAGAAAGACCTTGTGCCCAAGACACAGATTAAGTATCAATTGGAAATTTGATTTGCCTGCTTATAAAAATGAACAGAATTACACATTTTGCAGAATTTTATTTTCAGCTTTCATTAATCCCAGAATATGGCTGCTTTATGCAATAAAAAGAATTCCCATTTGTTTCTGTGCTCAATAATGTAAGCATAGCAATCAAGGATCTGGGACTTGAAAGAGCCTCTAGCTCCCATTCAAGCAACCTTGCATTGGACTTGTGGGTCTGAGCCATATGAACAATTTTACTTTTAAATATATTTAAAGTGCAAAATTACACAGTTTGTTAAAGAAGAATCAGAAAATTCTGACAAGGAAGAAATAAGAAAAATTAAAATTGTTCTTAGTCTCTCTAGTAAGAAATCTGACCCTTCAAATGAAAATGGAACAGACTTTAGGGTCAAACATACCAAAATTCAAACCCAACTTCCACCATCCACTCACTATGTAAGTGTTGGAAAAGTTATCCAGCTACTCTGAGTCTCATCTTACTTATGTATAAAATGGAAACAATAGCAATGAACATTAAAAATCATAATAAGTGTTTTAATCATTTATTTATTTAATAGTTCTTTTATTTATCCAAACTACTATAAACATTAAGAATGTTCTACTCCAGTTTTGTTACAAAGGGTTAACACTACTGCAGTACCCTTTTGCATTCTGCATTCTGCTGACAGGTTTTGCTGAGCACATACCGTAATCATTTTGCTATAATGCACTCTCCATGAACAATTTTCATGACTGTGTAATGCTCTAGCGGGTGCATCTGTCATATCCAAGTTGATCTTGGACATTAATCTATCTCTCCTATACTTATATTTAGAGAAGAACATTCTGTGAAAAATACCATTTTTTTTACATTTGGATCATTCCCCTATGATGTATATTCAGAAGAGAAATCATTGTACCAAGGAATAAAAATAATTTAAAGCCCGTGGTACATGTTGCCAAGTTCCTTTCCAATATTTCATTTTATGTATGAGCTGCTTTCACGATTAACTTTTTTTTCTGTTATTCCCTATAAATTTCAGACTGTGTGAGGACATAAGCTGTGCGCTTTCATCTTAAAATTGCATCCCATATCACCACTCCTAGCCACGGGTACTATTTTTAATAAGTATGCATAATGAACAGTGTTCCTATTCACATTCCCATCAGTATGAGAATGTCCGTTTCACTGTATCCTGAATATGATGTAATACGTTCAGATGGCAGATCCAGAAGGCAACTTCTGACAGCAATGGCTCTCATAACCTTTCCAGCAACTTTGAGTTATTTGAAAAAAAATGCTTATGTCTGTTTTGTAAGAAATCTCCTTAAAACTTACCTATCTTAAAAAGCCTAGTTTTATTAATGGTTCTATAAGCAGAAGATGTTGAGCAGAGAATGACCAGGACAGTTCACTTGGTGTAGTCACCAAGCATTGTCGTCTATGTACAGATGGCCACCATATTGTTCCCTGGCACTGTGGGAGACAGCTGATGGAGGAAGGCTTGTCTCGCTGTCTTGCAGGGGAACCCAAGCTCACTTACATGATGTCTGAAAGATTCCAGCAAGTAGAGAGGAATTTCCAGTATGAGGCCCAAGCTTGGAACTTTCTTTCTAAGTCACTTCTGTTGCACTCTAGAGCCAAACCATGGACTAAGACCAACCCAGGGTCAAGGACTCAGGCGTGACTCCATCTTGCAAGCAATGGAGCTGAGAAGCCACATTGCACAGGGCATGGGCGGCAGAAGAGGAATGAGGAATTGAGACATTTTGCAATTGACCACAGTTTCCCCAAGTAGCAAGGTCATTTTGCCTTCCGGGTGGAGTTATGTAATCTTGTCCATTTGGAACATGAGGATTATTTCTTATCAGTAGTCTACAGGCAGATTTTAAAGGGCATTTCCTTGACTAACCTTTAATGTATCTGCACCTTGGGCAGTTTGGGTCAGGACTCCTCTACCTTTAAGGGAAGATGAGTCTGGAAGAAGCTACTCTACTGGGAGCAGTGAATTCCTCCCCCTGTGCCCCATCCCCACACTCAGCACCATGCCCTCCGTCTCTCATGCTTTGTGTCCTAATCATAAAGGAAGATGTTTCACTTCTTACTGTCAGGAATGGAAGTCACCATTCCGTTTCTAAACTCTACAATTTTCTTCTGAAATAACCTTAAGGGATTGAGTGGAGTTAAGCCGCAAGATAAAGCATTGTGCCTGCAAGTGCAGCCACTCTAGTCCCGGTAGGGGTGTTCTGGGTCAGGCTTTGACAGTTCATGGATCGCCTGCATTTGTCTTTGGCCTGTGTTAGTATCAAGGGCCTCCAATCAACTGAGATCGCTCTCCACAAGTTTTGCTCTGTGAGATGTGCTCTCAGGAGGCAATGAGGAGGCAGTCCCACACCTGACCTCCAAGCTCTACATGCTTGAAATCCTCTTAATGAAAAGCCAAGCCACATCTTTGGTAGTGACAATCTGTTTAAAACTATTAACTCTCAGAACTCTAATCATTATTGAATCATGTATTTCTACCTGCAGATATGTATGTCTTTCATAGAAATCCATTCCCTTTCACAATGGGAAAATTTATTTGAACATGTAAATTTATTTGAACATGTTAATTATTATAATAGTTATATAACACATTACAGGATTAGATAATTGTAATACAACATATACTTAAGTATATGTCATATAACAATTATATGAGATTTTTCTACATAACACAACTGCAAGGCATAATACTTCGCTAATCAACTTTTAAATGACAAAAATGTATGAAACCTTTGTCATCAGTCAAGGAGAGGCAATAATAGGAGATAGAAAACAAATTAAGTGAGCCCACAGTGGCTGTAGCAACTTCCTTGAAAGTTTGCAGCCCAAAGAGACATTTTGTAATTGACCAAAGTTTCCCATAGTGCTACTTGGGGAAAATTCTGTCTTTGACTATTTATGTCTTCCCTGAGTGGTGATGGGAGAGCTAATGACAGATGACAGCCACACAGTTTCCATTCATACATGATTGTTAAAAATCCCTGACCTAGGCCCAGCATGGTGGCCTAGTGCTAAAGTCCTTACCTTGCACACTTCAAGATCCCATATGGATGCTGGTTCTAATCCCATGGCCCCACTTCCCATCCAGCTCCCTGCTTATGGCCTGGGAAAGCAGTCAAGGATGACCCAAAGCCTTAGGACCCTGCACCCACATAGAAGACCCAAAGAGGTTTCAGATAGGCACAGCTGTGGCCGTTGCAGTCACTTAGGGAGTGAATCAACGGACAGAAGATCTTCTTCTCTGTCTCTCCTCTCTGTATATCTGAGTTTTCAAAAAAAAGTAAATAAATAAATATTTTTCTTAAAAAATCCTCGGCCTTTCCATTCTCTATTCTCCATTCTCTCCCTTCTGATCTAACGTGTCACCATTCTGTGCCAGTAAAGAAATTATCACAACAAACACACGACGATGCTGACCTACAGAGCCCTCACGTTAGACGGCACTCAACACATTCTGCGTGCACTGGCTCAGTTACTTGTCATAATTGCTCAACACATCAGTAGACATCCACATTCAGGTAACAGAAGCCCATACTCAAAACGCTTTAAACAATTAAAGGGCCTGTTATCTCAGATACTAACATGTCTGAACGAAAGGCAGCTTCACAATTTGTTCATGCAGACCCTCAGTAACATCAGCTGCCTTCTTTTTCTGCCAGACCACCTTATGCCCATGATTCAAGGTGGCAGCAATGTGTATAGACACTGCATGTGGACACAGCAAGCTTCCCCAGGGTAGACTCTTTTCCTTTGGCCTTTTTGTACCCTCTGGGATAAAAAACGTACCAGTGCATCCACCTGAACCCCACATCTCCAGACTCTAAAGCCAGTGCTATTTCTGCTGTTCCAAGCAGACTTTCAGAAGATTCTGCCTTGGTTATGGTTAATGACCGAGGTGATTTGTTGACTCATTTTCAGCAGGGAATTTAAAATAGTAATTACCAGGTTTGACTTCTCCCAAAGAAGAAGTTTTAATTTAGCTTCTACCTGCAGTTCTCCTCTGTGACTTTGGAATAAATCTCTCCAACATCACACAGAAAACACTAATTGTGTTGCATAGTTTGGGTGAAAACTAATTATCTGTTATTGCTGCTGCAAACGCTGGAACCTACCTAATTACAGGGCTTGAGGAATACATATTTTCTTTAAGACTGGGACAGAGAGCCCAGAGTGTCTGGGCAGGTCTTCAATCTCACTGCCCCTGGCAAAGGAGATACAGTCATCCTTGTTGAAGGCGATAATTTATTCTGATGACAAAGATGTGCTCACATGCCCTGTTATAATATAAATTCAAACAAAAAAATTTTAATGCCTACTAGGGCTCAACTTCAAGAATCTGCCCTTGAGAGATGAGTTGGCATAGCACTCAAGGACACAGATGTCAATCCCAACCCAGCTAGGTTTGACTCCCGCCTCTGTCCTTCACTGGTTGTGTGATCCTCACCAATTCCTTTCTTTTCTCTATGCCTCACTGTTAGCAACTGTGAAATCAGAATCACTGGTGGTAACACTGTCTTGAGAGACAATGGAAAGTAATTAGAATTGTCTGTATGGGGCCCGGCACGGTGGTGCAGTGGTTAAAGGTCCTCGCCTTGCTCGCCCGGGATCCCATATGGGCGCCGGTTCTATCCCGGCAGCCCTGCTTCCCTTCCAGCTCCCTCCCTGTGGCCCGGGAAGGCAGTTGAGGACAGCCCAAAGCTTTGGGACCCTGCACCCACGTGGGAGACCCGGAAGAGGCTCCTGGCTTGGGATCGGCATAGCATCGACCGTTGCGCTCACTTGGGGAGTGAATCATCGAACGGAAGATCTTCCCCTCTGTCTCTCCTCTCTGTATATCCGCCTTTCCAATAAAAAAATAATAAAAATAAATCTTTTTAAAAAATTGTCTGTATGAAGAGTGAACTTGGCCAAGTGTTTTAAGACACCCACATTCTACATAGAATGGCTGTTTCATACCTAGCTCTGGCTCCTGCCTCTAGCTTCCTGTCAGTGCAGATCTTGAGAGGCAAAAGCAGTGGCTGAAGTAATTAGATTCCTGACAACCCACATGGAAGGCCTGGACTGAGTTCCCAGTACCTGGCTTTAGCTTGGCCCAGCCCAAGCTGGTGCAAACATTTGGACTATTAACCAATGGATGGCAGCTGTCTTTTTCTCTTGTGCTCTATTGATCTAAAAAAAAAAAAAATCAAAAGAAAACAACAACAACAAAGAGAATTGATGATGGTACATACCAAGCATGAGAAATTATTCCTATCTCCTTAATTTAAATGTTCCAAATAGCCATGCAGGGTGGGTAAACCAGGGTACTAGAGCCATCAAAAGAAAAAGTACATCAACCCTCTAAAATGGTGAGTCTGCATCAGTCAACCATAGATTGGGAAAAAAAAAGAAGTTGTATAAAAATTGTATCTGTCCTAAATAAGCACAAGATATTTTTTATCAACTAAATGATAGTAGTATAACAACTATATATATACACATATGTATACACATATATATGTAGTGTTTACATTGTATTAGGTATTATGGGTAATCTAGAGATGTTCTGAAGTATTCAGGAGAATTGTTCAGTTAACTTGCAAATGCCACGCCGTTTTATAGAAGAGACGAGCAAACTAGATTTGGGGTGGGGAGGAGAAGGGTTTCTAGAACCAATAACTCATGGGTTAAGTGATGGCTGTACTCAATTGTTCCCAAAAGCCACTTCCCATGAGAAAACAGAGGCAAAGTGGGGGGAGTGACTTGGCAGGTCACCCAACCTAAAGCTGTCCCTCCAGCTCTGCAGGAAACACTGCTTCTTCTCCTTCCTGCTGGTCTGAGCTCATCACTCCTCTACTCAATGGCCATCCTCCTACTCCGAGGATCAAGTTCAGGCTCTGGGCAATTTATGAAGCACCCGGCTAGTCTCATCTCCTGCTGTCCACGCCCCTTGCTTACTCTGATCTGGAGTCTCAGCCTCGTCTTCTGTCCGCATGGGATCACCACCTTCTTCATAGGTGGCTCCAGTTTATTAGTCAGAACTCACGTTAGACATCATTTTCAATGATTTGTTACACAATCACACACAATCTAAAGTAATCACTGGTCCTCTGTCATCAGAAAGCTCTTTATTTAAATTTCCTGCATAACTTATCTCAGCATTTCCTTGCAATATTCCCTCATGTTTATGTAAGACTCGTGAGAATGGGAGCTATGTTTACCAATGCGTGTCCCTACCCCCTGAAATAGCCCTTGTCATGCGGTAGGAATTCAATGGATATTAATTGAATTAAGGGACATGGTTCCAACTTACACTTTGAACTATAGTGTTCTTTCTCTTAAAAATGTTTTGTTGGGTTGAGTCTAGTGCAGATGGCTCCTTTGTGAGAATTTGAGAAAAGTACAGGTCTAAGTGGATTAATTGCAGAGTAATTAAGTAAACCATTTAGGAAATGACCCTGCACTGTGTGAGTTATGTGAAAAGGAAGAGGGCTTTCTCCTGCACTGACAAATTCTTGTCCAAATCTACATGCTCTGTTAATGTGCAATCAGCATGAGGTGGGCTGACTTTCAAATAAGTAAATATTTTAAAAAGATTAATTAGATAAATTGCATCTTTAAAAAAGAAAATACATAACCATACACACAGAGAGAGCATACTTACAAGTACATGCTGGAATATGACTATGTCACTTTTTGGAAGAGGGCTCTTTGTAGACTGATTCAAGCTAAGGATCTCAAGATGCTCCTGGATTAGGGAAGGGCCCTAAATCCAATGTTCAGTGTCAGAATAAGAGAGGGATTCGAGGGAAGAGGGCTAGGGCCACGTGAAGACAAGAGCAAAGCTGTACATTGCAGATCTTCAAGCCAACATATTCCTGGAGACATCAGAAGCTAGAGACGCGACTTGGATGGATCAGAGCTTTGCACATACTGTGATTTCAGAATTCTGGTCACCAGAATTATTTTAAGTCTCCAAGTGTGGGGTCATTTATTACAGTAAACCCAGCAAACTTAAGAGGACTCAATACATGTGCATTCATTCTATTATCTGTGGCTTCTTTATGCTGTGCCAAGACCAGAGTCTCCTGCTTTCCACAGAGAGAAAATTTCTGTGGGGTGTAGGTCCTGGCACACAGGAGAAAGAATGCCTGTCAGGTTTAATATAGACAAGTGCCTGCTCCCCTCTGCATCTGACACTGGGTTGTCTTTGCACCAAGGTTTCTGAGGCCAACAGTGTTTCCTGAGCCAGGAGATTCCAAGCTGTAGCATAAAGGGGATAATTGTCAGCGAGATCCCAGATTGTTATGTCACATCCACTTTGCAATATGACAAGTAGGCGTCCCAAATATGCTCCAGGAGGAGGAGCAAGAAATTTTCTAGAAGCGTCCTTGGCAACCCTAGTCTGCTGATTCAAGTTGAATTCTGGCTCCTCTCCTTGTCATGTGATGCTGTGTCCCTCCACAAGGTGCATGTCACCTGAGCACCAACAGGGAAAGAGGTGCTACTCTCAATGCTGTTGGAAGCCTCAGCGTGGCTCCCTTGACTGCCCTAAGAATATTCTAGCTGACACCACAATAGCATCTAGATCCCTGTGGTTGTAAAGCCCCTCACTGACAACAGCCATTGGTACTTCCTCTGTGTGACACACTGTGCCAAGGCATTGTGTGCTCTCATTTTTTTCATCTTCACAATGTCTATAGCAAGGAAATTAATTTTTATTGCCACAGGCAAACCAAGGGGGAAAGAAGATTAAACAGTTTGCTCAAGATTTTATTTTTGAGAAGTGGAAGATATAAGATACAACTTGTATCCGCCTAACCATGAAGCTGGAGATGCAAGTCTGTACAACACAGCTACTTTGCAAGTTATTTCATAGTTAATGCAAATAAGAACCAAGCTGCCCTCTCTCACACTGGGAGGTAAGGGTTAAACACACCAGAAAGGGACTGCTTATATGTGCAGCAGACTCCCACATATTGGTTAGTACAGATAGGAGGTTCGGCTAGCATGTAGGACTGTTAAAATGTGGGAAAAATTTATAGCATAAGTAGAGTTATTAAAGTACAACAAAATGAACTTTCTCACTCTCTTACTTCTTTTCCTGGCATCTGGCCATAGACGTGCTAAAGAAAGAGAAATTCATTTGTCATGTGACTCAGGGCTAGGCAACAGACTGATGTTCTGTTAATATAATACAGCACCAAAAACAAAATGTTAGCAATAGACTAATATTTGTAATTGAAGGATTTAACTGAGGCCAGCTTATTCCAAGGGCCTCTTCCCTTTCTTTGTTTAAGATCTCACTATGAGAGGCTGACAGAGTAGTCCAGTGGCTAAACCCTCTCCTTGCACACCCGGAATCCGGTATGGGTACCAGTTTATGTCCCAGATGCTCCACTTCCCTTCCATCTCCCTGCTTGTGGCCTAGGAAACAATGGAGAATGGGTCAGCGCCTTGGGATCCTGCACCCACATGGGAGACCTGGAAGAAACTCCTGGTTCCTGGCTTTGGATCAGTTCAGCTTTGGCTGTTGTGGCCACCTGGGGAGTGAGCCAGTGAATGGAAGCTCTTTCTCTCTATACATTTGACTTTCCAATAAAGATAAATAAATCTTTTTTAAAAAGAAAAAAGATCTCACTATGATTATCTACACAAAGTTCATCTCTCTCCCTTATTCCACCCTAACACAGCAAGGTTTTCTCTCTCTCTCTCTCTCTCTCCTTCTCTCTCTCCCTCTCTCTCTCTCTCTCTCCATCTCCATGTCAGTGCTTGTTGGCCTCACCCCTAGCATCAGGGATTGGATTGACCACTCTAAGAACAGGCCATTCCCTCTGCCAGTAGTGGATTGAGAAATGGTTGTCCTTCAATTCAGCCCATGTAAACATAAGTAGAAGCCTTCTTCCAGAGTGGTGGTGGCTTAGAATTTTTAGGAGAAATTTCTTTGGCTCTAAGAAAGAATCACAGAAAGAAATGGAGCCCCTCTTGCCTTTGACCTTGTCGTGATGGATACTATACACAAAACTTTTGCCCTCTTGTTACTAACCTAAGAAGGAAGCCACGGCATGATTGGCAGAGTAGAGACTGAAAGAAACTAGTCCTGCCTGTCATTGTTGAATGGCTGATTCACCCAGTCTTGGAACCTCCCTGCCCCTGGAATTCCTGATATGTGAGATAATAGATTCCCTATTGTTCAAGCCAGCTTGAGTCAGGGTTTTGTTTCTGCCACCAAAAGCATCCTGACTAATACAGAATTCAAAGCAGACTCTCCATCCCAATCCAGCAGCTGATCTGAACACACAGAAAATAACTAACAGCCCATTGCAATGGCCGCACAAACAAAAACAGGTACTAGAGGAGGAAGGTGGGATACAAAAGAATTAAATGACTAGAGAGTGAAGAATGGAGGCAGAGAACAAGGCGTAAGGAAAGGGTGAAATGCCTTCTGTGCCACCAGAGGCAGGTGGGAATGTGGAGTGTGTTCATGCCCACACAAAGTTGAACACAGCTGCCACTACAAAATTCTCACTACCTTCTTTATTCTGAATGCATTGGACCATCATGCTTGGGCGCAAATCTCTGTGGTAACATTCAGTGCTTCCCTAGGCAAAAGTTAACCAGCCTTTTACCAGCCATATCACCATTCCTCTCATGAAATAGAGTATAATGCAAGAATTATAGACTTTTGACCCTGGAAAAGTCTTAAACAGACAACTAATCCAACCATTTCATTTTGTAAATAGGATCCAAAGCTTGGAAAGGGAAATAATGATTCTGAGACAGCATAGAGTAAGTTTGTAGACAGTCAAGACTGACACGTAGGTTTCCCATCTTGCACATCCACATCAGCTCTCGCCCCCTGCACCACCAGCACCCTGTCCACCCAAGTATACACTGGGAAATTGCCAGAGATGTTAGCTGAACAGTTGGAGTAGTCAGGCAAACTTGGAAAGGGCTATACATCATAAACAATATTAAATATTTCTCTACTAGCAAAACTTCTCATTGATTTTTACTTTGTACTATTTTGTTTGCTTACCTCAAATGCTCTGTGAAGCTCTAAAATTAAAGCATAACATACGCTTTTCCTCTAAGTCTATTAGACCACAGAAACATTCTCACACCATCTTATCTGAACAGCGTTTAGCAAGTGCATACCTGAATGAATAAGGGAATTAGGTCAAATCAAAGAGAAATAGACTCTTGGAGGGGAAAAAGTAGATAGATCATACTCAGGTGGATGAATGAACAGATGGACGAATGGGTAGATTACTGGAGAAAAACAATGTAATATACACCCCTGGTATAAAAACAAACTTGCTCCATACGCCAATACTTTTTCCAAACCTTAAGCAATCTTGATTTGCATATTAGGCAGGCTTTTATGTTCCAGTGACAATACTGCCTAATCAGTGGTTCCCAATTTCAGTGAGCTGAAAATGCCGATATTACTCTCAGTTTGGATGGACCAGAACCAATGCTTCTGGTTATGTTTAGGTCTTCATTTGTACTTACTCCAGGACCCAAACTAAAGGAACAAACACCACTTGGTGTAACCTTCCCAAGGTGGTAAGTTGCTTCTTGGGGCCAGAGTTGAGGCACAGCAGGTTAACTCACCTCTTACAATGCTGTCAGCTCATACAAGCAAGGGATTAAATCCCAGCGTATCCACTATTGATCCAGCTCCCTGCTAATGCAATATGCCTGGAAAGGCAGCAGATGAGGACTAATGAGCTTGAGTTCCTGCCGTGGAGCTCCCAGAGGGAATTCCAGGCTCATAATGTCAGTCTGGCCCAGACAAGGTCCTTGGAGGAATAAACCAGCAGATACAAGATTGATCTCTCTCTTCTAACTCTGTCTTTGAAATAAATAAATGCTGGGGGAAAAAAGAAGAAGAAAAATTTTTGCTTTTTTAAAAAATATATTTATTTATTTTTAATGCAAAGTCAGATATGTATATAGAGAGGAAGAGAGACAGAGAGGAACATCTTCCATCCAATGATTCACTCCCCAAATGAACACAACTGCTGGAGTTGCGCCGATCCAAAGCCAGAAGCCAGGAACTTCCTCCTGGTTTCCCATGTGGGTGCAGGATCCCAAGACTGGGCCATCCTTAACTGCTTTCCCAGGCCACAAGCAGGGAGCTGGATGGGAAGTGGGGCCACCTGGATTAGTACCAGCATCCATATGAAATCCCAGCACATTCAAGGCAAGGACATTAGCTTCTAGGCCACCATGCTAGGCCCAAAATTTGCTTCTTGAACTTCATTCTGAAACTGGCTAATAGTCACGTACATTTTCATTGTCAAAACCTAAACTCCATGGTAAAAGAAAACTATACTTGCAGTCACAAGGGAGCCAAGACCAGAACAGGGAAGAAAGAAAAACGATTACGGGGTAATTTTCTAAAAAAAACCCAGAAATTGGATCTGCTGTGACTTACAATCTGAATGCTTGTCAAAATTTTAATCAGTTAGATAATTTGGGATTCCTATTTGGTCAAGTACCTTTACCTAAAGAATGCCTCACAGCTGGACCAAGAAGGATGCTTTACTCATCCCACCTGCTCCCAACTTCCCAAACTGTCTTCACTCATTTTTGTTTCTCCCTTCTCTTTGATGTAACATGGGCCATCATTTCTTTATCATGTCCTTAACAGACTTTAATACCCATGCTGTAGATGAGCAGCTCATGTCACCTGTCATATGGCCTGAGAGCCAAAGGTTCAGGGTTAGTGAATTTGCTCTATTTGCATTGTAGTGGTTGTTCAATTCTTTAACTGTGTCATCACATTCAATATTTTCTAAAAATTAGTTCTAGTGAAAAAATGAAAACATTGACTGTGGTAATGAGAAACAGAGTTCATAAATCAACCGAAGCTATTTGTGACAGAGTTGGAAGTCATTGAACCTCAAGAGGATCCAGTGTACATTCAATTATGAAACAGATAAACAGAATCAAGGAGTGTGAACATGGTTCTAGAACTATATTGTTCAGAACTGTGTTGTACAGGAAGCTATAATGGAGGATTCAATTACGTTTTGTAGTCCTCCGGGAATGGAGTAAAACTATGTGATCTGGACGAATAGAATTTGGCTTTTTTTTTGGAGTGTTTTTCTCTTTTAACTTTTTTAAAGCTTACATAAAGGGAACATATTTCTTGCATTTTATATACACAGGTTGAAGAGCATAATGATACCGTATCCGCACTTGTTCCCACCTATGCCTTCCTTTCTGCAATGACATACTTTGAATTTGTTTCATAACCACATCCTTAGCTCTCCATTAAATACAAAATCCAGCAAGTAGTAAATAGAACCACTGTTCTTCGGGAGCATAAACAGAGGCTTTTAGACAACAATCAAATCTCAAATGTCAATTTCACCCATACACATTACTTTTCTTGTACTTTATATATTAGCTGCCAATAAATTGTGGAAAACTATTATTTGTTTTTTGGAGGCTGGTATATTTCACTGGGCATAGCTACTAACTCCAATTGCATCCATTTTGTTGCAAAAGATAAGATTTCATTCTTTTTATGGTGGAGTGGTATTCTGTTGAAAATTGCATTAACATTCGATACTTTCCTTATCCTGTCAGCAGTTGACGGACATCTGGGTTGATTCCATATTCAGCTATTGTAAGTTGAGGGGCTTTAAACATAAGGGCACAAAGAACTCTAATCCTCCGCCTGCAAGCACAGGCATCCCATATAGTTTCCAGTTCATGTGGCTGCTGCCCCACTTCCCATCCAGCTCCCTGCTTGTGGCCTGGAAAAGCAGTCAAGGACGGACCAAAGTCTTGGGATCCTGCGCCTGTGAGCAAGACCCAGAAGAATCTTCTGGCTCCTGGCTTTAGATCAGCTGGACTCTAGGCCATTTCAGCCTTTTGGGGAGTGAACCAGCAGGTGAAATATCGTTATCTCTTTCTCTCCTTTTCTCTATAAATCTTCTTTTCAAGTGAAAATAAATAAATCTTAAAAAAAATAATTCTCATCTGTTGATTTATTTCCCTTTAAAATGTGAATGTCTAGACACATTTTCAGGAGAATATACACGAAGGAAATAAAAGAAGAGCTTTGTTGTTGCCTGCATCTACAAAATAAGGAACGTGAACCTGGTCGCCTGCCAATTGGTGAATACAGTTTAGAAAAGAACATTAGGGCCTGGTGCAGTGGCACAGTGGTTAAGGTCCTTGCCTTGCACGCCCCGGATCCCATATGGGCACCGGTTCTATCCCAGCGGCCCCACTTCCCTTCCAGCTCCCTGCCTGTGGCCCGGGAAAGCAGTCGAGGACGGCCCAAAGCTTTGGGACCCTGCACCCGCGTGGGAGACCCGGAAGAGGCTCCTGGCTTCGGACTGGCATAGCATCGGCCGTTGCGCTCACTTGGGGAGTGAATCATCGGACGGAAGATCTTCCTCTCTGTCTCTCCTCTCTGTATATCCGCCTTTCCAATTAAAGAAAAAAAAAAGAACATTAATCCAGAGAGTATAGCACAAGTTGTTATAGTTCCAAATCCTGATTCTTGCATTTAGAACAAATCAACTTCAGTTTCCCCTGCTACAATGTGGGGGAAAATACTACAGCCATCTGACAGTGGTTATAAAATTGAAACATAACAATTAATTCATTCTTTTTTTAATAGACCAAACATTGCTTAATTTTTACGTATCTCAACACATAAGTATACAAGACATTGTATTCTTTTACAAAGGAGGAAGCTATGTCACCAAGAAGGTGCATGATGTGTCCAAGCTCCCGGAACCAGTTATCAGAGCTGGGTGCACATTAAGGTATTTGTCTTGCTGTATGTTCTCATTGATTCTAACATCATGCTTCTTGGAAAGACTAAGTATAAAGTGGCACAGCAGATTGGCAAGAAACGCACCTGTGCCCGCACATTTCACCTCTCTGAAAACTGGACTTAGAAAGGGTCTGAAGCAATAGCTGGAGCTCTCTTTTCTGAGCCTGTGTCTCATCTATCTTCCGGATGATTCTGGGTGCGGCACACATGGGTAGCTCTGCCCACTTCTAGCTATGCGGTTTTTGGCATCAAGTTCCCTGATGCTCCACATGCTGACCTGGTAATAGTTGTTCCTACTATTTTACATTGTTATGGTGAGCTCTAAATAAATTAGCAACTCAGAAATACCTCTGAAAATGCTTGATTTGTTTTAAAGCGCAATGAAGTTGATGTTTTAAAGACACATTTTAGGCACCGGCTCACAAATTAGAGCCCATCTTTCAAAGCATTTTCCTCTCCACCCAAGCCACAGACTTATTCTAATGTTGCTACTTTGCACAAACATGTTTGGAATGTTCCTTTGGAAATCACCTTTACACTGATTTACAAGCCAAGCAAGAATATCTGTTTTATTCCCTCACAGTCTTATATTTCCCCCTGTAGGTTCATGTCCTGCTGTAGGAAGCCAAAATTGCGGTTTCTAATCTTCTTCTCCCATCTTACTCACAAGAAGCAGTTCGGAAAGAATTATGTCTGTTTTTTAAAAATGAAACCCTCCTTCAAAGGGATGATGATTTGCCCGACAGAGACTTGAAAGGAAACTCCCTTGAAAAATCTAAACGCAGTATCAGAATTTCAAGCATATTTTACACTCACCTTAAAAAGGCCATGCCCCATTGTACCAGCCACGTCTCTGGGTGAAACCTTAGCCTTCCAGGATGGTGGGAAGTTCAATCCCAGGATCTTCTCTAGACTTTAGGTTCCAACCTGATAGCCCCCTCAGTGGGCAGTGGCAGTGGGAAAAGTTGTGGGCTGTGGCAGTGGACAAGACAGTGGGCAGTGAGCAATAAGCAGGGAAGGGAGCAATGGTGATAGCCATGTGGGCAGTGAACAGGGTGGTTAGCAAGGTACTGAGCAGAGTATCATGGGTGGTAGAGAGTAGCTTCAGGCAGGGAGGTGAAGGGTGGTGGGCAGTGGTTGTAGGCAGTGGACAGAGCAGTGAGCAGGACAATAAGCAGGCAAGTGTTGAGGCGTTGGAGTCCATATGGCTTGGTATCCAGAGAATAAAGTGGCTCCAACCAGGTAGCCCTGATACCTAATGAGGATCTTACCTACTCTGCTAGCCCAAATCAAGATGGCAAAAAGACGACTCTGCTGCCAAATATAATCCATGGAGGGGGAAAGAACACCGATTTTTGAGAATATTTTAGTTGTTTGGGGTGGTTGAGAGATAGTCTAGATTCCCATAATTGCCGATTGTATTCCACACACTCTGGAGTGCCCACAAAGTGCCAGGCACAGTGAGAGGACTGGCAACATGGAAGGGCTCCAGAGTGGCCCAGAGGAGGTACCTTGGCATTTCACAAAGGCTAGGGCATCATCGTACGGCGAACCCCACACGCTATAGGGGTGTAACGTCCCTGGTCCCTGGCATTGGAAACCTTTGCTCACGGACACCATCATGGTAACAACGCTCGCTCCCATTTTCATTAGCCCCTCCCTCCCTGGGAGATGCTTAGGCCACAGGCAAAAATGAGAGTGAGAGGCTTGTCTTCAGGAGTCATCCCCCAAATCCGTAGCAGTTCTATTACTTGCTTTCTAACATTCCCCTCCCTGAACTTCCTCCCTCTCCTTCCCTTTTGCATTATTCGTGATGCTTCTCCCTCTGCTTAGACCCTCCTCCTGAGCTCATTTGCCTTAGCTGGCTGTAACCAACCTAGTGGCCAGGACCCATCACGTGGCCAGTACCATCACGTGTACCTGCCCTGCAAAGCTGACTCAACTTCCCCAGGAAAATAAGTCACATTTTCCACACTCTTCCTACACTCTGTTCACCTACATGAACACAATGACTAGCTGTGGGGTGATCATTTATTCCCAAATAGAGTATATACTTCTAGTAAACTCTCAAGGGAATGTGTTGAATAAGTGAATAAATAATACTTTAATTTGCTATGTGAGCTATACACTTAGGCCACAAGGAGGGTTGTCAGATAATAATACAACGTTGCTAAGAAAAATATATATATATGAGCCCTCAAGGCCCCTGAAAATTTGCCTGTTATTGATAGCTTACCACGTGTTTGGCAGTATGCTGTCATTGAAAATGGATTGCCTAATAGTAGCTCTAAAAGATTAGGTGCTCTCCAAAGATCAGGCCAGAATCCCAGCAAAGGAATTACTGTGACGCACTCAGAGATTCGGCTGTTAATCAGTGTGGCTTTCCGGAGCACAGCAGTAAACGGGAGCGTAAGGGGCAGGAGTTCTCTTCACAAAATGTTTTCAGGATGACACCTTTAAAGGCATAAGGTGTCTTCATCAGTTAAAAAGTTTCTGACATATAAGGAATCAGTAGAAAGGCACTGGTTCTAAGAAGTGCAAGACAGACATCGGTAGGTACCAGAAAGGTGGTGTGTGTCCCCAGGCTGGGAAACTGCTCTGTGGTTCCCCACTGACTTGTGCAACCTCCTTCCATATGGGGCATGGCTGGTCTTCATTCTGCTTGCTGGGGCTCACCTAAGAAAGAACCTAGCACCGAGAGACCACAGGCTGTGCTTGGCTCCAAGAAGCACTCACTTTGAGCTGATGTCAGGGGCTGCATTGTGCATTTGCGTGAACATCTGGGTGGTCTTTAGGGCCAGTGCCAAGGAGCACATATGGCAGCAATTTGGCTGGGCCACAGAAGTGGGTGAGAACAGCAAAGCCCGAAGCGAGTTTGGCGATCGCCTCCATGCCTCCATCCTGCCAATAGCCTTTTGCCACCCACAAGATGCAGAGGTGCTTCCCGACTGGGCACAGGTCTTCTTCCAGGGGCTGCTCTCTGTGCTGAACAGCCCTTCCCATCAAGGAAACTCAGGTTACTCTGGTCAGATGGACCGGAATTACAGCCACTTGGTTTCCACTAACAGGCAGGATGGTGCCTTGTTGATATGATGTCAGCAACAATGTCAGTGGCAGAGAGAAGGAGACACACCTTTCTTATCTGTGAGACTAAAAGGAGAACGGTCAGGGCTGGTACAACGGTTCAAGTGGTTAATCTTCCACCTCCAAGCACATCACATATGAGTGCTGGTTCTTGTCCAGCAGCTCCAATTCCTATCCAGCTCTCTGCTATTGGCCTGGGGAAGCAGTAGAGAGTGGCCTAAGTCCTTGGGACCCCGCATCTACATGGAATACCCAGAAGAATTTCCTCGCTCCTGGCTTTGGATCAGCTAAGCGCCAGTCATTGCGGCCACTTGGGGAATGAACCAGTGGATGGAAGATCTTTCTGTATTTCTCCTTCTCTCTGTAATTCTGCCTTTCCAATAAAAACAAATAAATCTTTTGAACAATCAGACCAGTTCAACAAATATTTTCTAGATATTTCATTTATGTGTTTTTTATCTATCTGCCTTCCATGAAGCCTGTTTATTTTCTTTTGAGTAGGAGAAAGCCAGGGGAGGCCGAAGAGAGGAATGCCCTTGAGGTGGGAGCTGCTTGATAAACACAACAAATACATCTTCAGGTTATCTTCAAAGTAATCTCTGAGTGAATGGAGATGACCTTCGTTATACCCATCTAGGACACAAACAGGAGCTACTGTGTGCAGGCCAATGGGATGAGCATTGAGTGAAGTTTCTTTGTCTACAAAACGCTGTACAGCTTTGTCTGAAAATGCTGTACAGCTCCTACTAGGTCTGCTAAGAAGACCCAACTGGTTAGAACAACACCTGAAAACCAACTGTGGTTATGATGAAATGATAATGTGCTTCAAGATAATATATGTATGGAGTATAAAACACTGTAGTTAATAACAAGCCTTACAGTTTGGTTGCAAGCTGTCCCCCACCCCAAGGAACCTTTGGGCTCTGTGTCCCCAGTACTCAGCACAAAGTACTTCAATGCTCAGCACATTAAATGAGGAGGCCCAGGCCATTTCTCATAGATCTGTGATACTACTAGCATTTTGTGCTATAGCATCCTTTCGAGAACACAGCTTTCCCTTCCCTCCCCCAATGTGTGTTATTGTGTTAACATCTCAATGACCTGTGGGTTCCAAGAACCAGAGATCCCTTTTGAGATGCACTCAGCCCCATACCTTGGCCGCGTGCCATTGCTAGTCAGGACCATCCTTAGAGACAGGCGAGCTGACAGCTGGAGCTAACACACTGCAGCCAGCCCCTAAAGCCCCCAGCTCCAAGGCCTTCACCTGATGGTGACCCAGTGATTTCGAGCCTTCACTCTTTCTGGCCAGACTTTGCTGATGTCCCAGCCAAACCAGGAATACCCTAGGAGTTGAAGGACAACAGGAAGACCTCTAACCTTCACAAGGAATGTTAATGAACTTCTGCTTTCATATGGCAGCCTCACAAAGGCACAGACAGAAATAGTTACCACAGACCGTGTCCCTCTGAAGCTCCCTGCTCCAAGGAGATGCTTATCTTCACTGATGTGTACTTGTTTCCAAGTTGTTGACTATTGGCTCAGAGGCAGACAAGGCAGGAAGTGGATTCCAGGGGTGCAGGGCCAGGGGGCATCAATTGCCAACAGCTGTCAGAGCAATTATCTGGGAGTATGGTGACATCTCAGAGCCATCCTCTATCCACACACACGTGGACTCCACATGGGAGCAAACATCCCCCTTCTGGAAAGAGAATGGTGCTTATATTCCTTGTGGTTTGGTTTGCTTGCTTGCTTGCTTGCTTAATGTTTCCCTTCCAGAGGTAGAGTTGCTATCCCATGACTCTGGAACTAAGAGTCCAAGGCTGCAAGCAGGGTGGTTCTTCTCACTGGGTGAAATTAGGACTTTATGGCAATGCAGCATAAGTAGCTTCATCCCATTATGTTCAACAGCTCGTGCAGAAGGCCAGCTGCAGATCAGCCAGCCCAGCTAGGTGCAAGGGAAGCAGGATGCAGCGTCACTTAAACTGTATTCTTCTTTTTAAATTATTTTTATGATACAGTTTTGTAGTTATAGGAATTCCCGCTTTCCTTCACCTTTCTCACTTGCTCCTTCCCTCTCCCACCACCTCCTCCCATATGATTACACTATAGTCCTTTAGTAAAAGTTGCAAGTTTAATATTCTGCTGTTTATGTGCATCATGGAAATTGTAGGTATAAAGATAGAAAATCTAATATCATATGATTGAGATATATGTAACTGTTTCAGGAATAAAGATTCATACTTAGCTTCACAAGTGTGCTTCACCCACTAGTTTTGCCCTGGGGAGGAGTCTGTCAGCAACTCATGATCTTCCGAAACTCCTCAAGTAGCTCTGATTTCACTAAAGGCACCAGTTACCCAGTTCGCATCTCTGAAATCCGAGTAAGCACTGTCTTTTAGCAATGGTTTCAGGCGATCCTAACTGCTGAAGGGCTTAGAAACCATCCCTCACAGTGGTGTTCTTGCTGCTGCAATCTGCTCAGCTTGTATGAGTCTAGACTCGCTCTAGTAACTGCCTTGGACTGCTAGACCTGGAGTTCCTCCACTTTCAAATTCTCTTTGCTCTGCATCCAGACCATCTTTCTCTACCAGTCCAGAACCCAACCCAAGCTAAGCATGTTTGACACATGCCTGTTTCCTCTTTATTTTGCAAAGTACACAAAAACTATCTTAGCTCATGCACCATTGACAAACTACCCCAGATTTGTGGTTAAACAGCATTTCTTACAGATCTAGAGCCCAGAAAATCCACGATCAAGATTGTGGTCAAGTTGGTTCCTGGCAAAAGCTCATCTTCCTCTCCCATTGCGGGGCACCTTCTTGCTGTGTCCCTACATGGTCTGTACTCAGCACTTGTGCAGGGAGAGTTGTAATGATCTCTCTCTTTTTCTCCCTTCACACAATGCCATCAATCTATTGGATTAAGACCCCCATCCTCATGTTCTTTTACTTTAATCATCTGTGGAAATCCTCACCTGCAGGGCACGGTCTCCCAGGGGTTAACTCCACAGCTTAGCTTGTTTCTTAAGGAGTAACAGGGTGCACAGTCTTGACCTGATACATTTAGCCCCTGGCTTGACCACAAGTTCCTGCTTCCCTACTTCCCATTTATCAAGATGCCCCGGGGGATCTTAGGAGTTGCTTGAGCATGTGAAAAATACTGGGAGGAACTAGACAGACTATAAAAAGGTAGGCTAAGTTCAAATAAACGGCATTCTCTTTGCAAGAATGACCCACTGTGTGTTGTCTTTGTAACCCTAGTCCCTCCGCTCAGCTCAAGGTACACGGTGACACGGGCATTGCCGACACTCACCTCCATACACAATCATGCTGGGCACTGGGGCTAGACCAGAGGCCCTTAGAGAGGGCAAATTCTACCAATAGCAAGCATCTTCGCACGCTGACTCTGACTTCACCCTGCTCGTCACTCTCACTTCACTTTCGTGCTGAGCCACCAGGATGTGCCGGACGATGTTCCAACACAGCACCTGATTCATGCCTCAACTCATCTGCTGCCAGGTAGCTGGGGAAAGGCGGACTCCATTGGCCTGCCCCCACACAAACAGGGCTGCATGGCTGCTCTTTGATCATGGGACCCTCATGTCAGCATCTTCAAAAACACGACTTATTTCTTGCTTGGGGTGGGTGGGGAGTGGGGATGGAGTGGAGGCATATCTAGGTCCTAGGATGTCAGAGGGGGATCTGTGGGTTGGAGGTTGAGCTATTGGACAAAGACTAAGCAAGGCACAGAGACAGCACAGTGCACCCATGCAGTGGGTAGGGTGGATGGTGCCTGTTGAAGACCTCCCAGGAAAACAAAGCCAGGTGTGGCTCCTCCTACACAGCCCCCAACAACTCCTAACAGTAGAGATCAACACTGCTGATTCTGGTAGACTGTGATTCCTCATGTCTGAATCCATCCTGCCCCTTCAGGAGCAGCAGATTGCAGAGTGGCCTCAGTAGATGGATCCCTTCTCCTCAGAGGCACATTGCTGCCCAAAGGAATTATTATTTCCAATCCTTCCTTGTGCCTAAGTGAAACCTATGCCTAGTTTCTGACTCAGGAAATGTGATTTGACCCAATAAGTGATGTGGCCTTTAAAAGAGTCTTGTTGGGGTTGATGCAATGGTATTGCAAGCTAATCTTTTACCTGTGGCATCAACATCCTATCTGGGTGCTGGTTTGAGTCCTGACAGCTCACAGCTCCACTTCCAATCCAGCTTCCTACTAATGTGCCTAGAAAAGCAGCAAAATATGGCTCAAGTCCTTTGACCCCTGCACCCATATGGGAGGCCTGGATGAAATTCCTGATTTCTGGTTTCTGGCTTTGCATCAGCACAGTTCCAAACATTGCAACTTTCTGGGGATTGAGCCTGAGTATGGAAGATCTCTTCCTGTCTCCTTCTCTCTCTGTGAATCTGCCTTTTGAATAAAAATAAATAAATCTTGAAAAATAAGAACATGCAATGGAGCAGCACTCCTCCCCAAGGAGCCATGGACTTATAGTGTGAACAAGAAAGAAACCTTGGTTATTATAAATCCCCAATATTTGGAAACTGTCTATGCCGCATACTTTTGTGCCTTTTTTACCAGTCTCTTTCCATCAGTGTACCTGTGGTGGTTTCCTTCAGTGCCCCCCGCCTACCACCACCAAATAGAACAACCTGACTCAAAGACATGCCAAAGCAGTAGGGTGGCAGGAGATCATCAGACCCTGCTAGCAGTAGCAGTGATGAGCAAAGAGGAAGGGAGGCAGGTTATCTCTGAAACTTAGCACATCAAGCCCATGTGATTTAAGCTTTCTAAATTTTATTCTGACTTTCTCAATTACCTGAACAATACTCACCCCTACTTATTTGCAATCGGTTTACACCCTTCTTCCCTACATTAGTAACTTGTTGGAGTACCCCACACCAGTTAGCCCTGCAGTACCCCCTGCTGCCTGAATGCTCTTTAATCTGCAATGATGACTCAGTTGCTTTCTCTAACCATAGAGGATTGTCATGGTTCAAGGCCAAGTTTGTACGTTATCTGTGTAAATCTTTGCATGATCACATCCAGAGAGATTAAGTCACTGCCTCAGCTGCAGTCCCAAGATGTTATTATTCACACTGCTTTTAGAAAATGGCCACTGTTGGTTTGCACATGTTTGTATTCCTCCAGACCATGAACTCCTCAGAGCCAAATACAACTCTCCCTTATAATTTTGTAAGGACAGGCCTTTGCACAAAGCAGGTGTTCCGTGCAGATTTGTGTGGGTACCACATACCAGCCACTGGACAAGGCCCAATGGATACAAAGACAAAGAGGCCCCAATTATGGGAAGTATTTTGTGACCAACCTCTGTTCTCAATTCATGGAACTCTGCTATTTCTTTCCTTTCTAGCAAGGAGAAAATCCACCCTCTTATTTGGAAGCCACATCATGCATGAGCATGTGGTCTGCTTCATGGCCTAAATTATCTGTTTTCTTCAAGGTTTTGAGGGACTCACTAGAGAATGTTTACTGGAAAGACATCTGCTTCAAGGGAAGAGGGGAAGAAGCTCATTGTATCTTTGCAGGAACTGATTGTGTGCAGCCTGACCCCCATGCTTCATCAACATCTGCCTTTGTTCCAACTGTGACCGTCGCACAAACTAATCCAGAAAGCTCTAGGGGCTGGAGAGTTTATTTCTGTTGTCATTTTGTTGCAATATTTGGGATCAAGAGGAGGAGTCACTATATTGTATGGTTTTAATGTGATAACAACTAATATTAACTACCCACATGTATCAGACAAACCTTTGCAGAGTTTGAGTACTAGCATGGCAGCAGCTTCATACCAAGCAATATTACTATTGTTGTCCCCACTTCACAGATGAGGAAGCTGTGATGCATGAAGACCAAGCAATGTTCCTAGCTGGGAGGTGTTGGAGTGTGAACTGTATCCAACTTCTGTATGTTCAACGTCTAGATCCACAACTCTATGTGATTTGATCAGTCAGAGAGTTTATAAAACACACCCATGTCTCGACTCCACATTCAATGACACGTGCAGAATGCTTGAAGTTACCATGGCGAGAATATTTACATCACAAAAATCAGTGTTACAAATCTGTGGGGTTTTTTTTCTTCTTCTAGAGTACTCAACTAGATAGGTGTGGCTTTCTGGCTGGGGAAAAAAAAGGGAAATTAAACAGAAGGAGGAGAAGGTTCTGTTTTTCTTGAGGCTTATTGTTGTTGTTGTTGTCGTTGTTTTTAATTTTTACTTGCAAGGTAGATTTACAGAGAGATAAGAGAGATCTTCCATTCACTGGTTCACTTTCCAAATGGCCACAATGGCGGAAACTGGGCAGGTCTGAAGCCAGGTGACAGGAGCTTCCTCTGAGTTTCTCACATGGGCTCAAAAGGCCAAGGACTTGGAGACTCTGCAGCTTTCTCAAGTCTCTAGTAGGAAACTAGATTATAAGTAGAGCAGCCAGGACTCGAAGCAGGACCTATATAGGATGCCGGTGCCACAGGCAGAGCCTTAAGCCACTATGCCACAGAACCAGCTTTAATTTCATTGATCCATGTGGCAGAGAGACAAGCCCAGGACACAGTCAGCTCAGAGAGCTGAAAAGGGAGTTAAGAAAACATCTCTCCAAATGTCATTAATGAGGTTGAATTCAAGATCTCTGAGATGGACCTTTCTTGTTTTTCCACTCAGCATTACATCCTTCTAGGAATCCTGCATCCGTTTTCTCTAGGGGAACATCTCCAATGCACTCCAAATGCTTTGCGAGGAGATAGGTTCAATACTCAAATCCAGGAGTGGGTCTTGAGATTAAGTTTGCCCCCCTCAGAACATCCAAATCATCTAACTCCAATGACTGGTCATGTGGCATCTCCATGAATGGACAGATATTTGGGCCTTGTTTTGCTTTACATCACATCTCATGCAAAAGCAGATTTCCCTCCCATTCTTTGTGTCCTGCAAGTTTATATTTTGGCTATTGCAGTTTCCATCATGATGTTCAAACGGTGTTAGAGCCAGAATGTTTCTTTCCCACCAAAATTCATATGCTAAAATCTTAATTTCCAGGTTGGCTCCATTTAGAGATTAGAAGTTCCTAGAAGTCATCAAGGTGACCCAAGGTCGTGAGGATCGGACTTTCATCCTGCAGTGTTAAAGACCTTTTAAGATGAGAGCCGAGAGATCTGTCTCTCCCGTCCACACGTACAGAGGAAATGCTCAGCGAGGACACGGCAACAAGGTGCTGTCTGCACACCAAGGGAAGAGCCCTCACCAGAAACCCAATCAGCCAGACCCTTGATCTTGTACTTCCAGCCTCCGTCCACTGATATGAATCTGTTACAGAAAGCCTGAGCAGGCCAATCCCAGATGGTTTCTGTTTTAAATTCTTTTACTATGGTGGAAAACATTGTTTGGTTTCTGTCAACCCAAGTTTCCATTCATTCCACAAAGTTCACATGGTTCTGATGCATCATCCTTTTCTTTTTTTTTTTTTAAGATTTATTTTTATTATTTTTTCATTGGAAAAGCAGATATACAGAGAGGAGAGACAGAGAGGAACATCTTCCGTCCGATGATTCACTCCCCAAGTGAGCGCAACGGCCCATGCTATGCCGATCCGAAGCCAGGAGCCTCTTCCGGGTCTCCCACGCGGGTGCAGGGTCCCAAGGCTTTGGGCCCTCTTCGACTGCTTTCCCAGGCCACAGGCAGGGAGCTGGAAGGGAAGTGGGGCTGCCGGGATTAGAACCGGCGCCCATATGGGATCCCGGGCATGCAAGGCGAGGACCTTAACCGTTTGCGCCACCGCGCCGGGCCCCATCATCCTTTTCTTACAACGTCTGTCTTGTTTTCACAACAGAACAACATTGGCCTCATAAGATGATTGGACAAACATCCGTGCCTCTTCTGTTTTCTAAATGACATAAAAGTAGCATTATTTCTTCCTTTAGCGTCGATAGGATTCACCATGACACCCTCCAGACCTGGGGTTTTCTTGTGGGAAGGATGTGTTCCCTCTGGAGAAAAGAGACTGTGCATGCAGCAATAACTCTAGGATCAGCATAGTCTTTATCTCGTAGGCTCCAGTTCCTACAGAGTGACACCTGCACACATTACAGGAGATAAACCAAGAAACTTGGGGCCCCAGTTCTTCTGTAAGGGCCAGGAAGGACTCCTGTCTTTCGCTCCAAAGGCAGACATCGTGTTCATTTTCCAAGGCTATAAGTCAATCTGTCTTTTATTCTAGAAGATGCTATATCTTCCAAGGTTGTTTCCTATACAAACATCCTTGAAGAGATGACCCAAGGTAAAACCAGTGTGTGTCTGTGCTTGGAAGGTGTCTGGAGACAAGAGAGACCGTGCAGAATTGTTTTCCAATAAACAGTTGGGTCATACATCCTCATCAGAACAAGATGGAGTCACACGTAACAATTTAGAGAATCGGTGGAATGTATTGCTTTCCTCTTTCTTTATGAAACTGGCCTGCCCTATATGAAGATGCTTATTCTAGACATTGATTTCAGGTATCACCTGAATTCCTCAAGATTTGTCAGTTTTTAAATGAATCAGAAATGCTTTATTTCAGCTTTCCGGCTTATGTTTCTTTTGAGATACTTGTTTAAACATTTATTTCCTAATACTTTATGATAATTAATTCCAATAAGGACAGTGATGGTTCAATAGTTTTACAATCAGAAAACTGCTCCAAGTTTGAAAATTGAGCAACCTTCTATGTGTTTGGAAATAAAACTCAAGCCATAAAAATATGATTCTTCAAATTAGTAAATCATGTAGTTATGCTACTGTCTACAAAAAATAAAATTATCTTTCAAGGCAAATAATGTGTTTTTCTGGCAAGAAACTAAAAAATCCCTGCTTTACTCATGAGAGAAGATAAGAACATAGGAGAAGGTGGTAACACTTTTCAAACATACACTAAATTGAAATTGAATTGAAAGTGTAAAATTTTTACTCATTTAGAAATTAATCATTGACAAGAGGGTCTTTTTAGAACCTAAGAATATGAAGTTTGAGCTATCAGTGAGGTTGTTACTGCAGGTCAGCTCCAACATACAATTGAGTTCTGTTTTGTTTGAGCTACTCAATTCAGAGAATATCTTAACGTGCATTTTTTAAAAAAGGTTAAAAACAGCAATTTTAAAAACTAGATATTCTGTGTCTTGTCCCTCTCACCCCTCTGAAGCTCCAAGCCTTCTATTTTCATTTCTTTTCTTCTGTTTTTACTTCCTTTCTATTCTGAGAATGTGCTTCAGCCATTTTTAAAAGAGGATGAACAGGCAGCCAATTCTCTTGGTTTTTCTCCATCTGAGAATGTCTTTATTTCCCTTTTAACCCCCGAATAAATCTGCAGCAGACAGTTCTTTCCTTTTCATTGTTCTACGTCCTTCTAGCCTGTGTGGTTTGGGGTAAGAAATCTTCTGCTACTCTACATCTCCAATGCAAATAATCAGTTGATGTCCAGATATTTTCAAGATGTTGTTTGTTTGAGGACAGCGTACAATATTTTTTTTTTGGCCTTAGAATTTATTCTGCTTGAGGCTTTTCAATTCTTTGAACCTGTAGGTTGCATAATTTACCCTCATTAGGAAGATACTGCTATTATTTTGTGGAATATTTTTTCACCTCTACTCTCTCCCCTCTCCCTCTAAGATCCTGATCATACAAATATTAGCTCTTTCATTATTTTCTTGCAAGCTCTGTTGATCTTTAACAATCTGATTTTTTCCTGTGATGGAGTAAATGTTATTACTCTGTCGTCAAGTTCCAATTCTATGCTCTGTCATCCCCACGCTACCCCTGAATCCAGCCAGCAAGCCTCCTACTGTAGTGATTTTATGTCTCAGTTCTACAATTCCATTTGGCTCATTTTTATAACATATTTCCTTGTTTTAATTTGCTACTAACCATTTATTTTGACAAAATTTATAATTGTTTATATAGCATTTTGATGGCTGCCCTTAGAATTCTTGTTAACTAATCCCAGTGTCTGATTCGCCTCAGTGTTGGCATGTACTAGTTGTCTCTCCCATTCAAGCTGTAATTTTCCTGATTCACAGTCCAAGTGACAAACGATTTTGTTACTACCTACTACACATTTGACATAATGCCAACTTAATATTTGTCTATCATGAGCTGTGGATCCTATGAGGGATCCTCAAAAAAAGACATAAGAATGTTTATTACAAACGCTTCTTGACTTTTAGATTTTTGCACCAAGATAACATTGTCTCTTAATTCTATTTTCTGAACTTTTTTATGTTTCCTAGTATTTAATTCTCTACTTCTCAACTGGAAGTCCTCATCCAGGCATAGATCAAGAACCTGATGGCTAAGCACATGTTCAGCTTCACACTGAGCCCACCCAGCAGACTCACTTTGCAAATCAGTAGGGTGAAAGTTCAACTCCCACTTTGGTCCCACTGTCAACTCCCAGGGGAAAGTGGGACACTGTCTTGGACCATGTGATTGCCTCCAAGTTGGGTTGTAAATTCGGCTTTTCTTCACCAGGCAGAGAGGAAGTGAGAGGCTTGGTTCACGCCACTGCAGAATCAGATAGAAGCTCAACTCCTTGCTGGTCCTTGTTTACCTAAAAACCAAGAAAGCACCAACTGGCTCCACCTCCTACCACCTTCTCCCTCCTGGAGTCCAGGTGGGGATGAAGACTCAGGTTCCCACTAGCTCTCACTTGCACAGCAAGGGGACCCAGGAGGGCACACAGAGTCCTGACTCAACCTTCCTCCAACAGCCTCATTTGTGCATTAGAATAAGGATAGCTCTCTGATTGAGAGTATTCAATAGGTAATATTTTAAAAGTACATATTTTAGGGCAAGATGAAGTGGTAATTGAAATGATAACAGTTGGACTGGAAAAATAGAGCCAAGAACTAGAATATCATATGACTAAGACAGTTTATTTCCCTCTGAGAAGACAGCCAGCATCATTATAATGTGTTTTTAAAAATGAGAATCACAATGAAACAACACGCTAAGAAAGCACAGACAAGGATATATTTAGAAGCCATCTTATTGAAGTTTCATTTTGGAGAATCAGTGCTTTTCCAGGTGGCGAAGTGGAGGAGGGAATGAAGGAACACTAAAGGGAGAAGATATTTTAAAAGCTGGGATTCGCAGAGCTTCTACAGCCATTTTACAACACAGCTTCAAAATTCTTTGTCACACCTTAAATCAAGAGGTGGAGTTAGTGTCACTGTGCCCTGGAAACTAAGTCATGTGTGATCGCTCAAGCAATGCAATTCAGTGGAAGTAAAACTGAGCCTTTTCCAAGCCCAGTCCACTTCCTGACTCTTTGAATGTTGCTCTTGGAATCCACCTGACATGTCACGAGGAATGCAAGGAGCCAGTGGAAAAGGAGAAGTGTAGCTGTTCCAAGTGCCAGCCGCAGTGGAGTTCTCGCAAACACCCCTTTCTGATGCCCATCATGTAATGTGCCATCTTTGAGCTGTATCATCCAGTCCCAGTGGATGCTGATGAAACTGCAGCAAAGCCTTTTTCTCTGAGCCCTATCTAGAACTGAACATTTGTAAGCTACATAAGCAATCGATGCTATTTTGGCCATTTTGAATGTTGTGCTGAATTGTTATAAAGCAACAGCTGAGAAATTTGGTAAGTTTACGGACTGGTAGATATTCTGGAAACAGTCTAAGAAGCCAGAGACCAGGAGGCTGTAGCTGTACTCCCTGTGGAACAAAGAAGGCCTTCCTCCCGTTCATAAGCATGAAGATTCACAGCCATAAAGATTCACAGCCATAAAGACTGTAGAAAGCAGTCATTTCCAAGTGTCTTCTGTCTGAAACTCTTACCATACCATAACCACAAAAAAATGTATCATGGTCGCATGCATTCCACAGTTACGAACAAAAGCTGCAAGCATGTTAAAGATTCTTCCCACATACATTTTGTCATTCCCAGATGCTTTGCTTTTGTGGCAGCTGCGTCACACGGGACCCACCTGGAAAAAAAGTTCCGTTCTAATCCCTCTTGCCTATTTCAGAACTCACTTAGCTTCTCATCCTCATTGTTTTGGAGAATTTCCCAAAAGCGTGCACGTGAAACAGAAATCTTTGTTCCTTGGGCTAGCTGTTGCTGAGAGAATATGACTCTAAAGACACCAGACAGTATCATGCTGAAGAGCTCAGAGGATAAAAAGAGTTCATGTTTCCCACAAATTAAATCAACGTAAGCAACATTTTGACTTTAAAATGCCCGTACTCTTCATGAAGACCCACGAGCTTCCATCTGTTCGTTGGCTAGTACATCCCAGGCTAAAGTCTGTCCAACCCCATGTGCTTCATGTTTTAATTTGCGCATCAGACTGCTACTAATTTCTTATAGGTTTTACAAAATTCTTTCTGCTCTCTCAGCAAAGTCCCATCTTGGTGGGCATAATGTAGAATGAGGCGGGAAGGCAGTCACCTGGAGTGAAGTGGGAAGGCAGGGAAGGGAAGGGAAACCTGAGAAGATGAAGTTGAAGATGCCGAAGAGCATCCCCGTGGCGTTAGCAGCACCTACACCTGTGCTGGGAAATACACACAAGCCTTAGGACACCCCGCCACCTGTATTAGTGCTTTTGGTAGGGAATTGATAAGCAATTTTGGAGGATCATGTTTCCAGTCCCTTTGTACAACTGTGTTCTTGAGTTGGATTCCTCCAGAAATAGACCCTGACTCAAAACTGCTCATGAAAATGATTTAGTGGGAATAATTTCCAGGGAGGCGAGGAACAGTGAGCTTTGGAGACATATGAAGGGGAGAGAAGGAAGTGGAACAAGGGTTCAGGAACAAGTGAAGTGTCAGAGAAATGAACCTGGGCTCCATGCAGCAGGGGAGCTTTGAAGAAAGCACGGGTCACCCTCAGCTGTCCTGCTCAGGGGACAAGGGAGACAGAGAGTGCATCTGCCTGCTGTCCTAAGCTTTAGCCTACGCTGCCCCTAGAGTGACACAAAGTCACAGGCAGTTGGGATCTTTGTAGGACGAAGGACAAGAGATCTCCAACAGCCTGCAGGCACTCAGCTGACAGAGACAACAGCGGCTTGCGGGTGGCAGGCAGCTCACCGCCTCCTTCAGTCTAGCCAAGGACCTCCGCTAGCAGGGTATTTATCTGTTGGTTCCAGCTGAGATGTCAAAAGCTCACTGCAGTCATTTCTGCCTGTTAAGAGGCAATCAATACTCAGTTGAACCCCCAGGTATCATGTTCCTAACCTCAGTCAACACTGCCCGCAAATCCAAGTCCTTACGGAAGCACCAACCATTCTCAGTAGAAACTAAGCAATGATCATCCTCAGCAGGGTTGTAAACAGGCCTGAAGCAATTTCATTTCCATGCAGCACAAGAGTGCTTGTTTGGGAGTCCATATCTAAGGAGAATAAAAATGAAACAGAGTCCACATAAAATTTTTAAAACACCATCCATCCTAAAAAGTGTGCTTCTGGATAATTAAAAAACCAATTTGCTAGAGCTCACAACACTGGGCTGTATATAGTGGGTCCACACCCAGCAGCTGCTGTGCATGGGGTGGCAGGGGGCTGGGAAGGAAGGGGCGAGGGGAGCTGGGGAGGCTGGGAAGATGCACTGCCCTCCTCTCAGGTGAGAGTTCTCGGTCATTTCTCTATTTTGCTGAATGCAGTGTGGACCAATCAATATTTTTGGAAGCTAAGGCACCTAGATTCCAGAACCATCAGATATCTAGAAATAGAGTGTTAACTTCTACCTCTGTATATATGATGGCAAATCTCAAGTGTAGTTTTCATTCCAAACAAATATGGAGTAATCCATTTGTCTGACAAGCTCTGGAACTCCCAGCATGCAGGGTCTTCCTTAGAGATGGAGGAAGAGGGATTGGAAACACACACACACACACACACACACACACACACACACACGCACACACACAGAGCAAGACTCCCTACTATGTCCAGAAAGAAGACAACGTCCAGTAATAATCCTACCCCACAGAGCTTAGCCTGTTAGGAAAAGACTATTCATAATACATAAAGTAATAAAATAAACAGTACCAACAACAACAATTGATGACAATAAAATACAGCTGATTTTTCCTGAAATGAAGGATTCTGGGCCATGTTTTTTTCTTTCATAGGATGCATCAAAGGGTTAAGTCTTAAGGAGTTGGTCAAGGAGAGAGCTGGACCAGTGTTTTAGAGGCAGGGTAACGGCAAGATGAAGGCTGAGTGTCAAGAGGTCAAGATCAAGAACAGTAGGGCAATGCGCAGGAGGAAGTGAATGCCTGTGGTGACAGTAAGGGCTAGGAGGAGTGGGTTTCCAGCGGTACCATTTGAACTCAGCCCTAAGGGTGAACTTGGCCATTAAAGAGTTCATTTTCAATAAATGTTTTGTGAGGAAGCCTCATCATTTTATTTAAACAGGCAGATGTTATTGAGACTAAGAAAAGTTTACTTACTTGTTTTTTAGGATGAAAACAGATAGAAAATTTGCAACTGAATATGGCCTGTGACAACCTGAGCCCCCGGGGTGCTGTTCTGGGAAAGTCTCCAAGGTACCGCCTGGAAGTCCTCCTCCACAACTTCCTTAGGGACAGTGGGACCCCTCAAACGCAGAGGCGGCCTTCCAGCCTCCAGTGTGGAGTCCAGCCCTGGGAATCAGCCGCTGTTAAAGTGTACAATCGCCCACACTGCTCATGGCTGACTCTGCTGATGCTGGGTTACCAGTGATCAAGAAGTCAATATGTCTGACCCAGAAATCTGACTGCTTTGCACAGAGTGCCAACCATATGAGAGGCCCAGACTGAACTCAGGCATCCTGGCCTGGGCCTGCTCCAGCCCTAGCTGCTGCTGGTAACTGTGTTGCAGACTGTTTAGGGTGCAGGGTGAGAGGACACCAAAACGAACCTTATTTACCATTCCTTTTTCCGACAATCACTTTGAGGTATCTTCATAACATTGAGGTCCTATTAGGCGCCTCACTCGGCTCCACACACTTGGAACACATCCATGAGAAATTAAAATCGCTCCCCTGTGTTGAGGCTAGACTTTTCATCTTTTAAATGATTTATTTTATTTCTTTGAAAGGCAGAGCTACAAAAAAAAAAAAAAAAAGTGGGGGAGGGGGATACAGAAATAGAAGTCCTCCACCTGCTGGCTCACTCCCGAATGGCCAGAACAAGGAGCTTCTTTCACCACACCCACACGGGTGAAGGGATACGAAGACTTGGACCGTCCTCTGCTGCTTCCTCAGGCACAGTAGCATGGAGCTGAATGGAGTGGAGCCGCTGGGACCCATGTGAGATGCCAGCTCCGAAGGTTGTGGCACAACCCACTATACCACAACACTAGCCCCTATGTTCTTATGTTTAAGTATTTTTTTTTAATCTACGTCTGTATTAATTTGAAAGGCAAACTTACAGAGAAGTAGAGACAGAGAGGTCCTCCATCCATTGATTCACTACCCAAATGGCCACAAAGATCAGGGTTTAGCCAGTCCAAACCTAGGAACCTGAAACCCATTCAGGTCTCAGACATGGGTACATGGGATCGAAGACTTGGGGCCATTTTCTGCTGCTTTCCCAGGTGAATTAGCAGGGAGCTGTATTGGAAGTGGAGCAGCCAGGACTCACATTGTTACCCATATGTGATGCTGGCACTGCAGGCAGCAGCTTAGCGCACAGTGCCTCAACACCAGTCCCGAGGTTATATTCCTGAGGTTGATATTTGTTTTTCTTCCTGATGCAGAAACTGAGCCAGAAAGGATGACACAGATCTATACCCACCTTTTTATATTTTTATCTTTTGGATATTATTATCTTGGATAAGATGAGTTTTAGAGCCTGTTAAACTATGCAGGATCTCTAAAAATATGAACAAAGTAGATTTTATTCTCTGCGTCATTTTTAGCCTTCTAATTGGTTTCTAAACTTGCACTTCAGATTTTTCAGACTGTGAATAAATCTACTCACAGCACTTGCAGTGCAATTAATAATATACTAACACAGTCTAACAGGGCCGTGTTAATGCAGACCTCAGAAGCCTTCCCCACTCGCCAGCCCACAGAAGTCCTCCGCCCTCGGACCGCTGGGGGGGAGGCCGACGGGGGAAATATGACCTTCTCAGCTGGGCTTCTAGTGCCTTTGGAGAAGGTGCCTTTCCAAATGCTCACCTTATCCCTTCCAAATAGCCAGAGGCCCAGCATCTGTCAGGATCTGTACAAGGAGCGGAAATTGTCGGCAGTGATGATGATAGAGCCAATGATATTAAAGCTCTCTGCTTCCCTTCAGCACCTCATGGCTCCAGGACCCAGGATTCTGCCCAGGCTCAAGTCAACCCTGCGTGGGACGTGGTAGGAATCGTTAGTAATCATTTCTCAGTGGTGGGTGGTAGGGCAGTAATGGTGTGTTTATGTGACCAACGCCTATTTTTCAGATAAAATATCGAGTCTGAAGTCTCAGGATTGCTTTGTCTTTTTTTAAACTGTAAAAATATGTCCACTATTGAGCCTGTAGTAATCAAAAAGTTAAAATAGGGCCAGTGCAACTAGCTAATTTACCTGCAAGTGCCAGCATCCCATACGGGCATTTATTCATGTCTCAGCTGCTCCATTGCCTATCCAGCTTGACCTAACAAAGCAGAAGAGGATGGCACAATGTCTTCGGACCCTACAGCCTAGTAGATCTGGAAGAAGCTCCTGGCTCCTGGCTTCACATTAGCTCAGCTCTGGCCATTGTGAGCAGGTGACAAGTGAGCAAAGGATGTAAGATCTCCCTCTGTTTCTACTGCTCTAAAAATCTGTCTTTCCAATGGAAACAAATAATTATCTGCTAAAAAGATAAAAAACAACCTGAAATCTCACATGTGATCAATAGCCTGAGATGCCTCTCCATAAAGTTATAAATGTGCATATGCATTTAAAGGATGTGCTCAATATAGACTTGTTTATATTCTTCTTTTGCTCTTTTTATTTCACAATTATTTGCCAATATTTTCTGATTAAAGCATAAATCTACATAATATTCATTTGATACATTATATTCATGAACCATAATTTGTTTTGCATTTATAGTTGCAAGTTTTTTTTTACTCTTATGTATGATATTGAAGGAAAGATACTGATGTGCTTATATCATTACATGTGTATGGTTATCTACTGATTGGGAACAATTTCTTGGAAGCAGAATTTTTGAGGTAAAGTGCATGGGTTTTTACATGTGTGTAGGTGCACTCAGATATATTGGATATATAGGAAGAGAGCATCACACTTAGGAGAGAAATATTGAAAAATTCTGTTCTTTACTGAATATTGATGAACATGCCTGCCTCTTCATTCTCAACCTGAAACTGGATATTAATAACAATGTATATTTATATTTCTTTGGCTTCCTTTCTTGCTTCCTTCCTTCCTAAATAATTCACTCGAAAATCCATTTGGCAATCCTGAATAAGGTAGGCAGCCAATGAGAATCAGGAGCTGATGAAAAAAAGCAGCCAAGTGAGCTGTCGGCCCAGCAAGTTCAGGAGAATAGACGCTGGGGAGGGAGTGGGGTGGTAAATGAATATCTGAGGGATAGTGGAAGTGCGGCCTGTCACTGTCACAGCAAATGGGACTGCTAGCCACATCTTACCAAGGTGTAGACTGAGTCACTGAAAGCAATGTCGCCCAAGTAACAACGGGCGAAACTAGAACTCAGATCTTGGTTTCTAAATCACACTCTCCTTAGATGGAGCCAAGCCTCCTTAGACAAATGGCTAATTCTAGAACTGGGTCAGGGAAAATGTAAGATGAATCTAGAATATCACACTGTGCTTCAAAGTGCTCCAAGAACATTGTGACACATTGAAACATTCGGGATCCAACTTGAAAGGACTCCCACTTTAAGATGAGTATCCAAAGAAATAAGGAGACTAACAACGGATGACACAGCATTAAGTAAAAGTCTAAAGCTCAACATTGATCAAAACACACAAGTGAATAGATAAATGGGAAAAACAAAAAGCTCTTCCCTTCAATAGAAAACAAACTAATAAATATGAAGACCTACGGATGTGGAAGGTCACCATTTGGCAAATGTCTTAGGAAAAATAATCAGGCGAACAGCAGTAACAGATGCTGTTAGCATTGGTGTAGAGAAGGTCAAATCGAGTAATGAAAAGAATACTTACACAGTCCTAAAGTGTCTCCCCACAGAAACACTAATGAAAAGAGCTAAAGAGTGATGTCACCCTGGGGAGACTGGAGCCTGCGCTCAAGCATCCAAGCTAACATACGCAACGGCACAAAGCTGCACAGCAGTGCATCCACTTTAGGAGATGCAGTGAGAGAAGCTAAGGAGCATGGCTGCAAACTCGGGCTGAGAAATCCCAACTTCAATCTCATCACCAGACACATTAGGTAAATGCAAATCAAAGGACATTCTATAAACCAAATGGTGCCTAGTACTAGTATTGCAAAATATTTTTGAATACAAGTGATCATCCAATAAGAGTCAATGAATGCTAAGAAAACTTTACATTGGATAGTGAACTCGGTTGGCTAGCAACTGCATCCATGACTAGTAAGCTTTATTACTTACTGTCATAATCACTGCTGTAAATTGAAACAAAAAGTGTCACATTGAAGGAAAAGCACATGTTAATGCTACGAATGTCAAGGCAAGCCTAAAGAAGAGTGTCACCTTGAAGGGGGCTAGGAGAGATGTGACAGCTAATGGCGATTCTGAACTGACAAAGTTGTCTGTATCTTCAGGAGTGGATAACAAATTCCTTACCTCTCCTGCTTGCTCTAAGTCATTAGTCTGTAATTTTGAAAGTATTTCAAATTTAAAAAGTGAATAACAAACCATTCTTTTGAAAAGCATGGAGATCATGCTTTGAGGGGGACATGGCTTTCTGGGATGACAGCCTCTTCCACAATACTAGCTTAGAACAAAGACTATATTCTTGCTGTTTTCTGGAAGTTTTATTTCAACACATCCTCTTTTTGGTGTTTCCTCTGCCTTCAACGGCCCTTTGCTCTTCACCTTGATCTTGGCCTATCTTGTGATGGCTAATGCCACCCCAGGCCAGTATGGGCCACACCAACTCCCGTCATGGAAGTTTGCCTGACTTACCGTCTTAACCTGAAAAGGACACTTGTCATTCCGGCAGTGGTACTGCTCTTCAGAGAAATGAGACGGAAACAGATGCCACTCCCAGGAAACATGAGCAGAGTTGAATGACTGCTTGTGGAAGCAATCCGCCCAGCACTGGTGACGCAATCATCTTATCCGATCCTCATTAATGAGTAAGGGATAGACATTGTCTATCATGCCTGCTGTATAGCTGGAAGCACATTGTCTTGAGAACGTCGTCTTGTCACTTTCCACTTGAGAATCAGGTGAAGCAGAGATCAGACCTACCTAGTAAAACAGGCATGTCTATTTTCTCAATATGGTCAATTAGATTAGCTTATATTTGAAATCCAGCCCAGGAAATGTCAAAAACACAACTTCAGTCTTTGAAAAAATAGAATTCAGCTGGCCCAGAGCAACCACCATCCTGCAGCTGGCAATGGGCAGTATCACTTGAGGAATCCTCTGTGCCAAGCCTGATGCTGGAAAGGTTGAGGCTATCTCCCCGTGTAGGATTCTGCTGTAAGCATCTACTGAGCTGACAAATATATTTCCACTCTCGCTTTTTAATTTAACAGCTTATTTTCTCTTTCTTGATAATAAGCCACTCTTCTTTCCAGCATAAACGCTGCTTGGTCATATGCTGGGTCTGTTCCCTGGTATTTATTTTTTTTTATTCTTGCCTCTACATACATAATTGAGATTTCTTCTTTTGTATAATATAGTCTATTAATGTAGTTTGGCATTTATATTAGTCAATCTAATCCTCACACTCCCCCATCACAAACAAGCTGAGATTAAAGAACTGAAATAATTAGTCTAGGGGCCATGCCGCTACTGGTGGAGACTGGAGCTCAGGTTTGTCTCTTTGCACTTTGGGTGGGTTCTTTCCAGAAACAGAAAGAGCGCCACATCCTAAGACAGTGCTGTGCACTGGTTCTCTGCCTCTCAAGTCAGAGAACTGGGCAGGGAACCTTTGTCTCCTCCTCCATAAGTTGTTAGCGTCAGTCTAGTCAGTCGCTCTGACTCTATCTAGCTCTGTGTTGCCTTTTTTTCTGGACGGGAATTGTTAGTGACTATCCGCCTTAGCTAGTCTTCCTGAATCCCCGCTATAGGAATAGAAGCATAGCACGCAGTAACTTCATGCATATTTGTGTATGAAAAGGGCGGAGCGGGGGGTGGGAAACGGAAGCAGCGGGGAAAAGGGAAGAGGGAGAAGAGAGGAGAGCTTTATAAAGAAAGACCATTCTTTTCCAAAGGGCTTAATTTCTTTTTTGCAAAATCTGCCATGTGTCCATTCTATTCCCAGCCTTTTCTATGCATTCAGCTCGCCCCTGCAACATATTTCCACGCACATGCAGGAGCCAAGTCTCAGCAAGAAGTTTCTGTTGCTGACAATAATGGAGCTACTGCCTTCTACTTGTTGGTGCCTGCTGGTACTACCGAGTGGCCTGAACTTGCCAACCTACCCTGCACCACAAGGTGGCTAGGCCAGTCTTCTGCAAACTTTTACAACATGCCACCATCTTTGCCCAGGCAATTTGCTCTGAGACCTAGTATCCGTTCTTGGCTTCCGAATACCTACTAAAGGAAAGTGAGTCTCTTGCCTTTTGGCCTAAACCAATGGGAAACCTCAGCATCTAGAGGAGGCAATTAGACATTATTATCCTCTCTGAGTCTTTAACTATTGAAATTGGATCCTAAATGTCTTCATGCTATGACACTGAAGTTGAACAACTAACCACTACTGACTTAATGTGCTTCTTCCTCAAAATCTTAAGAGCAAAAGCCACTTAAATAGGGCTTCCTAATCAGGAATTGTTAGTGGGTAATAGGGAGTGAAGATGGTCCTCTTGTCCCTCTGGCAACAGGGAAGAACAGGAGCTATTGGCACTCTGAGACTGCTCCCTGCCTTCTGGGCCAGCTTTGTCAGTCTACCCCAGGACTCTGTTCCAGGAGCCTGAGAAGTTGCTAGGAAACCGGACTTAAAGAACTGGCTTACAGAAGTCAACCATGTCAACATTTCTATGCCTCAGTGGGTCTGATTCATTTGTAAAGCAGACATCTAATATTCTTTAAAATTTTGGTTTTTATCTTCTCAATATCTGCCCAGCATTCTGGTCAAACCATCAATTTCTTCTTTGGAGAGAACTCTCCCCTGCCCCTGTTCTGAAGGGGTTGTCAACCAGAATTGCCTCTTCCAGGCCGCTGTTTGGCTATGGCCAGTTGTGGTAGTTAACACATATGGCAGCAGTGACTTATCTCCAAGATGATGCCAAGGCCCAGGCAGATCGCGAGTGGCTCCGTGGGAACTTCACTGAACCTTCAGAGTAGCACGGCCCTTTCTCTTTCAGCTAAGCTGCCTGGATTGAAACAGTCAGACTGGAACTCTGGCATGGAGGAGCCGTCACGTCCCTGTGGAAAGAGGAACAGAGCTGAGAGGGGTCGGTCAGCACAGACAGAAGGCAGGAAGTGTCCTAGCTTCTGTTGGTGTGTAAAATGCTCCTTTGTCAGTCTTTCCGTAAAAACCCAGAAGTCCTATCCTTTTACCTTTGTAATCCCAGCACTTTCACATGGTGCTTATTTATGTTGGTGTCTAATGCAAGATGGAATCCCATGCATGGATTGCATCCAGGTGCTGTCCAACACTGCTTATGCTCTCAGCGCAAGCATTTTTGTGGCAAATGTGCTCATACAGTTCCCTTTCATGGACTCATTCGTCTCAGACATAGTTTGCTACATTTGGAAAAGAATCGAGGACCAAGATGTGACAGTTCACAGCAATACTGAATTTTTCCCAGAGTCTTCATTTCATGTACCAGTCAAGCATTTAGATACATTTTCTTTAATGGATACTAATCTGAACACACTCTCAGCTCAGGACCAATATGGTAGTACAGCAGGGTAATGTTCCCACCTGTAGCACCAGCATCCATCCCATAAGATTGCCAGTCCATGTCCTTTCTGCCTAGGAAAGCAGCAGAGGAAAACTCAAGTTCTTGGAACCCTGAACCCATGTGGGAGCCCAGAAGAAGCTCCTGGCTACAAGCTTCAGATAAACTGAGCTATGGCCTCTGCGGCCATTTGGGGAATGAACCAGTGGATGAAAAACCTTCTCTCTCTATCTCTCCTCTCCGTAAAAATTTGCCTTTCAAACAGTAAATAAATAAATCTTTAAAAGAGATTAGAGAAAGAAATACCCTGGGTTCAGTAGCATCTAGGCTAACTTAATATGTTTTCCCATAAGGTGAAGATCACCTTGGAAAGGACTGACTTATTTTGATTAGCTAAGGCCCTCTGAGTCTGTCAACCCTTGCTGTGATGCATGTGTTGAAGTTGCATTCTACCAGTATATGTACTGATAATGAATTCACAGTGCATTAGGAGCCGTTGGCTTGCTCATGCTTGGTCAAACTTCTGTCTATTCTATTATTCTGCATTACATTTTCAATAAACTCCTGATTTATTGTTATTTTGAAAACAGCAAATATTCAGTCTCCTTGATCAGCATTTCTGGAAGTCTTCTCAGCACTCTGTCTTGTCTTTGGATGGATGCAGACAATCTCAGGCATGCCTGCGTGGGAGAGAATGTTTGCAAAGCAGAATGAGAGAGCAAAGGCTCAGCATCTCAGAGTAATGGGGCAGGAGCAGTGTAGCATGCAGACTTAGCCATTGAACAGTGATATATGGGTGAAAGATTCCCAGAGAGCCCTTGCTGCCATCTGCAAGATAGAGGTAACTCAAGAAAAAGGGGGAAATGTCTGCATTTAGTGGAAATGTAGCCTCCAGCCATGTTAGCATCAAAAACCAGTTACTCTACCAAGCAGCAAAGCAAGAATTGCTGTGCAGTGTGATGGAGAGATCAGGAGTCTTGTAACTGGAATCTATAAAAGTTAATCACACAGAAGTTCAGAGTTTAACGGTGGGTGCTCTTATTGTGGCACAGTGAGCCATGTAACTGCCTGCAATGCAAGCATCCCATGTCAGAGCACTGATTTCAGTTCCAGCTGCTCCTCTTCCAATCCGTCTCTCTGCTAATATGCCTGGGGAAACAGCAGAGGATGGCCCGAGAACTTGGGACCCTGCCCCATGATGTGGGAGACCCAGCTGCAGTTCTGGGTTCCCTGGTTTTGGCTGGCCCAACCCTGGCCACTGTGGTCATTTTGGGAATGAACCAGTAGAGAGAAGATTGGTATTTCTGTCTCTCCCTCTCTCATCACTCTACTGTCAAATAAATAAATAAATAATTTGAAAATAAGAGTATAATGGTGGTTATCAGAGACTGGCAAGTGTGGCAAGGAGGTAGAGGGGGCAGCTTGACTGACAGGAATTGAATTGTGGTCACATAGGAATGGGAGCCAGTAATGTAGTTCCAGACCAAACCCAAAGTCCTGCAAGCCAGAATAAACAGCATGGCTCCAGTCTCACGGCTGATGATCTTGACACCAATGAAGCGTCAATATTTCAGGCTGAGATGAAGGGAAGCAAAAAAAAAAAATAACAATAACAACAATAATAATAATAATAAAAGAGAGTGAAGAAGAAAGAATTCTCCCTTAGGGAAAGGTGAACTTTTTGTCCTATTCCGGCTATCAATGGGCAGGATGAGACTCATTCTTATGAGCAAATGAACCAGCACTCTAACCTAAGATGCTGGCATTGCAAGTTTAACTTAACCCATTGTGTCAAAAATGTTGGTCCCCTCTTGTCCATTTACCTTTCCAAAATCTAAACACAATGAATATTTTTACTCCAATGACTTTCACAGCGCCAGATACATAGAAGACTCTTTTTTTTTAAAAAAAAAAAAAAAGACTCATTTATTTTTATTGAAAGTCATAAAGTTCTGAGGAGTACTTCTTTTGTCCATAATCATTCAAAAATCCTTGGACATGGTCTTACTGTGTCAGTCACCTCATTTCAATTTAATCATAGTTAACACTGGTTCCTAGAGTCAGGTGATGTGCACAGTGCTTTTCCTTTGTCAATTAATTTAACTTAGGTAGCAAAACCGGAAGCAGGTATTGTTATCCCTAATCGCAACTATGGAAACTGAGGAGAAAGCTTAAGTGAGTTGCCCAAAGTGACTCAGCTCAGTGGCAGAGCTCTACTTCGCAAAACTCCTGTCTTACCCACAAGTCCATCCTAATGCTCAAAGGACTAACTTGGGAGTGTTCCCCCTTTCAAATCATCCTTAGCACTCCTTGAGACATCAGGTTAGATTTCACAAGAGATCCGTGCAGATGAACAGCCTTCAAGAAGTTCATGAAAATGCATACTGTGACTCCTCTGTCAGGACGTTCAGGAACCTAGCTCAAGAACTTAGGCTGGAAGCAGCCAGGACCTGGGGGTCAGGTCTGGGGGCTGGCCAGGCAGGGCTAGTTCATAACACCCACCTGCAGACATGAGAACCAGGACAGGAGCAAGACAAGCTAAGTTGGGCCTCAACTCCAGCTAGTTCACATTAGGGCCGGCACTGGGGGGCCAGCTGTGCCGGACTAGGCTGCAGCACCTGTCAGCCAGAATGAGCAGGAACTGAGACAGGCCGGGCTGAGCCAGGCTGCACTACTCATGTGCAAATGCCAAGGTGAGACAGGCATGCCAAATAGGACCACAGCGCACACCAGCACACGAAAGACCCAGTTGGGGGTGAGTCCAGTAAGGGAGCAGCCAGGACACCCCTGATAGGCCATTGATCCCGCTTGTGAGCATGAATGCTGGGACTTGGGGTGGATCATGCTGGGCAGGAGTACAAAACCCTTTGGCCTACATGTGAGCTGGGTTAGGGGGAAGAGTCAGTCTGGGCTAAGTGACTGCATATATGAGCCAGAGTAAGTACAGGCTGATTAGGCTCTGCCGCAGCATTAGCTGGCAAGTGCTAGGATTGGGGACAAATCCTGTCAGGCTAGACCACAGTACACCTGGAAAGTACAAGATCCAGGACTGGGAGTGAGCCCAGTAGGGAAACTGTGGACACTGCTCTGATGGGCTACAGCTCCCGCCTTTGAGCATGAGAGCCAAGGCTAGGGACAGACCTGGCTGGACAGGTGGTAGCACCCACTAGCATAAGTGTGGGCTGGATATTGGGATCAGCTGAGCTGAGCTAGACAGACTGGACCAGTATGCTACATATATGCCCAGCAACCAGGACTGGAGGCAGGCCTGGTGAGGATTTTTGGTGGTCACTCCAAGTAGGCTGCAGTTCTTACTGGGGTGCATGAGGGCCAGGTGAGATCGGTGGTGGGCAGGGTTAGGTCAGGCTGCAACATCTGTTGCTTTATATATGGGAACAGAACAGACTGGGCAATTGCAACCACCAATGTGTGTGTGTAGGCTGAAGTGGATGACAGACCGAGCTGGACCCCACAGTGGCTGGCACACACAGGAGTGAGGTATGGGGTTATCTTTGGTGGGATTTTGGGGGGACCCCCAACTATGACCCCTAATCTTGACCCAACCATGTGAAGCTTGGGCCCACACACCTTCTCTAATAGAGCCTTACCAGACATAAAGGTAGTTACTTTTATTTCCTACTGAACTTTGATATCAACAACTCAGATGCACAGAAAATTAGAGTAGATGGGATGTGAATGATACACCGGTTGGAGACCATCAGAGTTCAGGCAGAATACACGGCAACTATACCGTAGCTCATGCCTATAAGCCAAATACCATCTATTATGAATTCTTAACATTTCCAACACAAAGAAACCTTTCTAATATCCAAAAACTATCACAAACACCCATGTGAGAATAATCATGCTCTTGAATCTACTGATAATTCAGTTACATAGGGGCTCTGAATTCAGAACTGATTTTCAGACATTTGCATCTCATTAAATACAATATCTATGTTTATTTGAAACATAATTGTAAGAACTCAGTGCCTACACAGTAAGCACTCCATAAAATACTTAGTTATTCAACAAAACTAAAAGAACATAATGGGGTTTGTGGCTTACTTATCTGGCAATAAATAACACAGCAATCACCCCTCCCACAACTCCCAGCCAGTATTGTATGCAAAACATAGGGTGTGTGTGGTCTTAGACCTGGAACATTGGGATCCACATGAGCACATGTGCCTGCTATGGTCCTCAATGAACCTGGCTTTGCCTGCTGATCATGGTCATTGTATCAGCAGTCGGAAACAGTGTGTATGAGTGTGTGTGTGTGTAGCAGGCAAGCCCAGGTTCCGGGCAGCATCCTCCTGCCTGGGAAGCCTCAGCCTTTCCTCAGAAGGCCATCAACTGGCAAGCTGAAGCTGATGTCCAGTTATTAGTGGGCTCAGCTTCTGCTTTGCTGCCAGTTTCCTGAACACAGATATTCACACTTGCAATACAGCTGCACAGATCAGAGCAAGGCAACAGCAAGCATAAGACCTTCGCCAGCCTTCACAGGCATCTTCCTGCATGACATGCGCTATATATGCTTACTCATAATGCACGTGTCCACCTGTACCATCAAATAAAGACATAAAGCTTATCTCATCCGTAAGCCTGTTTTTCTTCCTTTATGCCATTAGTGTTTCCTGTATTAAGGACCATAAAGGAAGTAATAAGCTACCTAAGCTACATGCGATATTTCAATAGAATTGGCAAGAGTATCCTATGTTTTCTGATTAAAATGGCCTTTTCCACTTGAAATTGTATCTGCTCCACTTAGCAAGCTAGTTATTTTGTACCAAAAAAAAAACATGAAAACAAAGTGTAATTTAATAACTGCACTGCACTGGAAGATCTATTAAAACATCCAGTTTACTGTGGGAAAATATTTATAGGTGTCTTGGTGAGAAAATATTGGCATTAAACTAACACATAATGAATTTGAAAGCTTTCTGCTTTGAGTAGTACCATGTCAAAGCCTTGGGTGGAACTCACAATTTAAACTCACTCAGCAGTTCCATTTGTCAGTCTTGCACGCATGAGAAGCCATGGGTTTCTCAAACAGTATGTGAGCTGGGTTATTCCTATCCAGCAAGGGTCCATGGAAAGTAGGGCTTTCTGCCTCTTTAAGTCCACCTGTTCTGCCCCTACAGTCTCCAAGACCATGGACTCCCCATTTCTCAGACTCAGTTACCCCTCTCATTTTCCCCAATCCCTCCCACCCCACATCCACACTGTCAGGACTAACTACTGATTCACCCAACGCCTTATGTTATTTTTAAGGTAATATGGAACCCCTTCTTCTCCATAAAACTTTCCCATTCCCATCCCCCAACTCAGGGAAGAACAAGCACAAAGTAGACAAGATGCTGAGAAGGAGCAGGGAATTGAGTGGACAGAGGCCAGCGGCCACCCGTGAGGAGTCAGCAGCAGACAGCACAGGGTGGAGGACACAGACCCTATTCTCACACCTGATGTCTGACTATCATCTCTGGCTTCCTCACTTCTGGATAACACATGTTTCAGGCACTGTGTAATGTCCTTCGTTATGAATATTAAATAATACTTAGATGAGTAGCTGACTGACCACACAACAGTTGAATTAAATTTTATTAGTATCCTATTGCTGCTGTGACAAAGTGTCATCAACAGTGATTAAAAGCCAGACAAGTTCATTCTGTTATGGTTCTGGAGGCCAGAAGCTTGAAGTGAACTTGAAGTGGAGACATTGGCAGGGCTGGTTTTGGGAAGAGGCTCTTTCAGCTCTAGTGGCTGTCAGCCCTTCCCCCATCTTCATGATGCACCAGTCCCATCTTCTTTCCTCGTGACATACCATCTTCCCTGGTAAACCTCTCAACATCTCTTACAAGGGCTCTGTGATTACACTTATGTGTCATCTCCCCGCCCCAACCCCCCTGCTGCCTCCACCAGTAATCCTGGATACCCTCCCTATTTTTAAATTCTTTAATCTCATCTTACCTGCCAAGTTTCTTTATCATCTGTGTAATATTTCCACATTCTGGAGTTAAAACAGGTGGGGGCAGTATTCAGCCAATCATAAAAACTAACAATGGTTCCATTGATCCATGTGTCCATTTTTATGTCAGTACCATGCTATTTTAATGACTATGGCTTTGTAATATGCTTTGAAGTCAGATATTGTCAAGTCTCCAGCTTTATTTTATTTTATTTATTTTTCTCAGGATCGCTTTGGTTTTTCTGAGTCTTGTGATTCCACATAAATTTTGAGATTATTTTTTCTAATTCTGTGAAGAACAGCATTGCTATTTAAGGGAAATTCAATGGAATATATGGATTGCATTTGGTAATATAGACATTTTAATAAAATTAATTCTTCCAATCTGTGGACATGGGATATCTTTCCATTTGTTTTCTGTACTTGGTGATTTCTTCCATCAGAAATCTTGTCACTTGCAGTATAATTACTGGAACTAGATGATATCACATTAAGCAAAATGAGTTGAGTACAGAAAAACAAATACTGTAAGTTCTCCACCACGTGTGGATGGTAAAAATATCTAATCTGTAACAGAACAATGGTTACTAGAGGCTGGGAATGTAGAAGAGACAGGGAATTTAAATGATGGGTACAAAATCAGAGTTATTTAGAAGGAGTAAGTTCCAAGAATTACACAGCACCTACAGGAGGTAGGTGAATATATTCATAATAATCCATTACACTTTTCATAAACAAATAGGAGAGAGTACTTCCAAGGCTGTAATCAGAGTAATGCCAAAGAAGGGGAAAAGTTGATCATACCGATTTGATCAATATACATTATATTCATGTATTGGATGTCACACTGTATCCCATTATTAATTTACAGTGAACAATAGTGTCAGACAGATGGGTGGATGAGATGGGTGGGTTTCTGCAGTACACAGCAGCAGGAGCAAGAGTGAGTGTACTGAGTGTATCCTCTAGTGCTGTTGTATGCATGGTGCTGGGTCACCATGAGAAGAGACAACTGACACAAAACCAGCTCTCATAAAACTGCTGTTGGTATGACCAGGCTAGCTCCTCAGAGCTCAGAATCCCACTCTGAGTCACATTCTGGCCTTCTTCCCCACATTCTTAGATCTCTCAGCTCTATCATTGCATCATACATGACCTGATTAGCAGTAATCTCAGATTCAAGATGAACAGAAAATGGGAGGGTAAGGATTGCTAGCTAGAATGTTCTAATTCGAGCTAACATCGCTTAGTTACGAGAAAGCTGCTAAACACAGACACCTTGATACATAAGAAAAACCAGTCTCAAGATGAAGCCAACAGTCTGGGTAGGGTGGCACTAAGATTTTACTCATGATGAGAGCCATATCCCTGACCAAACTGTGTCTGAAACTCTACCTCTGGACTTCCAGGCTATCTAGCTCAAGACACTCTTTATGAGTAAGCTGTTTGGACTTGTATCTTCCTTTCCTTGTCATTTAAATTATCTTAGACATAAGTGGATGTTATCCATTTCAGTTTGTAGTTGAGGAAACCAAGGCCTGCAGAGGTGGGTGACTTGTCAGGTTCAACAAGATTGTGCAGGACATCCCGGAGAATTCAACCAAGGCTTCGTGAGTCCATAGCCAATGTTTCCCCCACGATTCGTGTGTGAACAAAGCAGTTTCATATTCTTCTGTGATGAGACATGGAGCTGCTTCATGGTTATCAACCACTCAGGTGGCCCTACCATTAGAGGGAGCTGCATAGAGGCTAAAATCCTTATCACATCTCCAGCTTCGTCTGCAGCCCCTTGATTCAGAACCATGGATGCCGCACATGTAAATGACTCATACACTGTCACCTGCTATGTATTTTACATCCTCCTTCCCAACTTGACTCTCCTTTTGTGACAACACCTTAAGAAATATTGTCCATTAGCACCGAACAAAAGCAATCCCAGCTGCATTTTAATTCTCTCTAAACAAGATTGTAAAATAAAAGCTCAAGTATGTTGGGAATAAATAGACTATTTGGGGGCTCTCTGTTAAGCACCAGGACTTGCAAGCAACTTCTTGGGTATTTGATCTAATTATTCTAGCACTGTGGTGATGTGATTATGTTCACCAGGCTCACAGGGAAACCGGGGCACATGTAGATTTAGGTTATTTGCCCAGATGGTAAGTGAATGAGCACAGATCTGAACTGCAGGTGTGGATGGCTGAGTATGTCATGCTGCTTTCATGACATCACACAGCTTCCTCTGAAAATATTACGATGGTCACTGTTCCTGGGATGCTGCCAAAGGCATGAAGCTCAGCACCCTGAAGCAGGGTCACTTAACCCAGGAGATCACAAAGAGAAAATATCAAAGACACAAGAGAAGGCAATGAGTCTGGAAGTCCACGGATGCTCAGGAGAATTCACAAGGCAATCACAAAGGCCTCCTGGGCACAGAGATAACTTGGGAACAGGTTGGGGACCAGATGGCTTGAATGAACCCCCAAGGACAGCCATGATCTCAGACTAAGTAATTGCAATGCTCTCTAAAGAGATCCAGAGGACAGTCACCGAAGGTTGACTTGTGGCTGAGAAGGCAACGCTAATTTTTTGTCTGACCCCACACAGACCACCAGGCTTTGGTCCTTAGGCTGGAGCTATTGCTGAGAGAACAGAAAGGGCACTTGGACAGAGTCACTCATTCATCTTGGCTCTGAGTCTGTGTTGAAGATGGTTCTGTAACCCAGCTATGGAGCTGCCTCCCATCCACTGCCCCCACAGTTTATAATTCAGGAGCCAACAAGAATGCTTGGCTATCTCATTTCGTATCTGCCCCCTAAGATACATCCTGCATTAACATAGTTCTCATAGAATCTTCAACGGTGCTATCAATTTTAAATTCACCCATGGAGGGCTGTCACTGGGAAGAAATAATATCAACACCAACTATGCAGGGGCCCTGAGGAGGGTCTCAGGACCTTGACTGCTGGGAAATATCCAAGCTTCTTTTCAGGACTAAAAGAAAAAAGCTCTGCCTGAGGCTGCAGAGAGGAAAGGGAAGTAGAAGGAAGAGACGACGTTGGGGCTAGAAAATTACTGAGGTTTATATTTAAACGCAATAACAGCTGTTGGAATCTTAAGAATGGGTTTTCTTTCCTTTGGTTGAATGCAGTGGTTTTCCAGAGAGACACGTGATAATGGTCAGATGCTGACTTCTTTATCATGTTGTCCCATCTCTTGCTTTGGCATTTTTGTTCATGGATGATGCTAGGGTAATCACAGAAACTGGAAACAGTGGGAGAAACCCTCAAGTGGACACTCCCTTTGCTAAAATTCTGCTTGTGGGGAACTGATGTAGGGGAAGCGGCTGGGGCATGTAACCTGCCCTGGTTTATAACAACACTGAGATCCTGAGTTAAACACCACATGTCCCAAACCATCCATTTTACTCTGATTCCCTGTGACAAATAAAGAAATTGACTTGGGGACAGTCAGCAAGAACTGTGATTTGGGTGGGAACCTTGATATGTAAACATTTCTCATGGGTCATCCCAGAAGCACAGACTGGCTTGCTCCTGGGGGTCCCTTTGGGGTGCTAGCAGTTCCTCACAAAGAAGGATGCTTTTTCTCTGAGGCAGAAAAGGAAGACCCATCTCCCAGGAAACTCTTGAAGTAGCCTTGATTTCCCAAATGTTTTATCAACAGTCACAATGGGAAAGACTCTTGCGTAACAAATGGCTGTGGTCAAGCAGTGTGCCCTTTCCTCCTCTCTGAGTTTCAGATTCATCACTCACAGAATGGCAGGAGAGTGCCCACCACTCAGGGTGAATGTAGAAGGTGGGGTAGGTATTCAGCTCCATATTGGAGTTCTTGGGTGAGTCCTAACTCCTGAGCCCAGTTTCCTTTTAATGTGCACCTTTAAACGTACAGCAAGTATGTGGGTCTTCGTCACCTAAGCAAGGTATCCAGATGAAGTTCTTGACTCATGGCTTTGGCCTAGCTCAGTCACAGCTGTTGCAAGAATGTGGAAAACGAACTAGCAGACAGGAGATCTCCATCCATCTCCATCTCTGTCTTTTGATAAATCAAAAGTAAATACAGGTAAATGTTTTAATATAAGAGTAAATTAAAGCGGGCCCGGAGGTGTAGTCTAGCGGCTAAAGTTCTCGCCTTGAACATGCCGCGATCCCATATTGGCACTGGTTCTAATCCCGGCAGCTCCACTTCCCATCCAGCTCCCTGCTTGTGGCCTGGGAAAGCAGTCGAGGGTGGCCCAAAGCTTTGAGATCCTGCACCCGTGTGGGATACCCAGAAGAAGTTCCTGGATCCTGTCTTCGGATCGACATAGCATCAGCCATTGCGCTCACTTGGGGAGTGAATCATCAGACGATCTTCTTCTCTGTCTCTCCTCCTCTGTATATCTGACTTTCCAATAAATAAATAAATCTTTTTAAAAAAGAGTAAATTAAGGCAATGATTTGCAAAAGCAGTACTTACTAAGTAATTCCATTTTTAATAAAAGATTTATTTATTTTATTGAAAGTCAGATTTACAGAGAGAAGGAGAGACAAAGACCTTCCACTCCTGGTTCACTCCCCAAGTGGCCACAATGGCCAGATCTGAGCCGATCCAAAGCCAGGAGCCAGGAGCTTCTTCACGGTGTCCCATGCAGGTGCAAGGTCTCAAGGCTGTGAGCCGTCCTCTACTGCTTCCTATTTCATAGTTTTCATGCCATATTTGACTTACTACCTTGATTTCCTGTTGAAAACTGAATAATGAAAAATACTAATTCTTGTACAGACAGTCTGTGATTCATATGTATTCTGAGGGACAGTGAACCCTGGATTAAAAAAGAAAGAAAGAAAGAAAAACAGTAAGTAGAGCCAGCACAATAGCTCAACAGGTTACTCCTCCACCTGCAAGCAGCCAAGCAGCATCCTATATGATGACAGTGCATGTCCTGGCTGCTCCACTTCCCATCCAGCTCCCTGCTTATAACCTGAGAAAGCAGCAGAGGATGGCTCAAGTCCTTGGGACCCTGTAGCCATGTGGGAGACCTGGAGGAAGCTCCTGGCTCCTGGTTTCAGATAAGCTCAGCTCTAGCCATTACAGCCGTTGTAGGAGCTAATGAGAGTGTCCTTTCTCTGTCTCTCCTTCTCTACAAATCTGCCTTTCAAATAAAAATAAAATCTTAAAAACTAATAAGTAAACTTCTCCGTGTGCTTGGAAGCCCCAGTCCAGTGCCACTGGTAGACTCCGCCTCCTCCTCATTTGCTGGGGGTTCTGATAGCCCAAGAGTCCTCAGAATGGCCTTTCAACCTCAGACACGTGACCTGAGGCAAACCTCTCCCACTTTCTTGGAACTGTCCATTGGAAGCTCGTTTGAGTTGATCTCATAAACCCCTTCTATTTCAGAGTTAACAGTAAATCCTAGAGCCTTCTCCTGCGGCCTCTGCAGAAGGGGAAGCATAGACTGATGACAGCCAATGGGTAATGGCAGTGCCCTTCCCACTTCCACCCTACTGCGACCCGGCACCAGCAGAGACATCAAGTCCACGCAGACCCTGGGAGAACATTGCGCCAGGAGTCCCGCTGGGGTTGGCTGAGTCACAGCCTCAGCCAACGCCTGCTGTGATGAACCATGCTAACTGCTCCGGAGCCAGAGGAAGGCGGGTGGTAAGCAGAGGTTGTCACCGTCCTGAGCTGACAGCCCTCGGAGCTGCAAATGTGGCCTTGCTGCCTGTCCCCAAGGCCTCCTAAGACGCCCGCCACCAGCCTGAATCCACATCCTCAGGGCATGGGGCCAGGTACAAGGGCTGAGAGCTGGCACAAAAGGTACTGTGTGCAGCCAGGAAGAGATTTTGCCCACCAAGCCCAACCAAAGGTTGTTTAGCTGCTGTTGCCTCTGAACTTGCCAGGAGTGAAAAAGGAGACGTGGCAGAGGGAGCACTGGCAGGCTCTGGGACCTTTTGTTTCTCAAGGGCATTACAGTAGAGGTTCAAAATTACTCTAGGCTCCAAAGTAAAATGCCAAACAGAAGTGGATTTTGACAATGTGTCCCAGATGTTTTTGAGCTGTTTATTTGGGCCTGGTGCAGTAGCCTAGAGGTTTAAGTCCTCACCTTACACGCACTGGGATCCCATATGGGTGCCAGTCCTAATCCCAGCAGCCCCACTTCCCATCCAGCTCCCTGCTTGTGCCTTGGAAGGGCAGCCAAGGATGACCCAAAGCCCTGGGACCCTGCACCTGCATGGGAAACCTGGAAGAGGCTCCTAACACCTGGCTTCGGATCAGCTCAGCTCCAGCCATTGCAGCCGCTTGGGGAGTGAATCAACTTCCTCTCTGTCTCTCCTCCTCTCTGTGTATCTGACTTTCCAGCAATAAGTAAATAAATCTTTTTAAAAAAAAAAAACTGGCTGAGCTAATAATCCCAGAGATGGTCTTTTAGGGGAATGGAAGTCTGCTTTGCCTGGTACCTTGCATATCCCTCTGGTTTTCTTTTAGGGAAAAAACAAAAGCAAGAAATTAGATATAGGACAACTTTGTCCAATATGAGAGCTGATACCCAAATCGCAAACCTCAAGTTGTACTTTGTCTTGTTTACTGAATTCTAACTGTTCTTAGCATTCATCAAGGACCAGACTCACTGCTCACAAGAGAGTGACACCAGGGCTGGAGTCATGGCTCAGCATGTAGAACCACCACCTGCAAGGCTGGCATCCAATAGGGCACTAGTTTGTGTCCCAACTATTCCACTTCTAGCCGAGATCTCTACTAAGGTTTAGAAAAAGCAATGAAGGATGGTCCGAGTGTATAAGCCCTGTTACCCTTGTGGGAAACCTGGATAAAGCTGCTGTTTCCTGGCTTTTGCCTGGCCCACCACCTGCCATGGTGGCCAGCTGGGGACTGAACCCACAGATGGAAGAGCTTATTCTATTCCTGTCTCTGATTCTCCCTCTCTGTAACTCTGGCTTCCAAAATCAATATTTAAAAACAAAAAAGCCAAGAGAGGTGACTCTGGGTAATACCTCAGAATTTTAATCAGACAAAAGAATTCCAGCATATATATATCCCAGGTTTGAGTGTGAGGTTTGCTGCTTTGCAACCCAAGACAAAACAAATCAGCAAAACAATCATTCCATTTATTCATTCACGTGTTCATGCCAGGACAGAGTAAATGCCTGCAAAGTTTGCCACTATTCCTTTAGTTCCAACACTCTGCCTGGAACATACTGTGCTCTGTGAAATGGGTGATGCACGGCTGCCTGCATTCTCTGAGAACCTACTGTGTGTCCTACACTGTTCTAGGGTTGCCTTACTGAAGTTTAATCTAGTCACCCAGATTTGCTCATTCAACCATCCCATCAAAAAGCACTTAGAGGCCACTAAATGTCTGCTTTGTTTCTAAAATGGTGTACTACTAGAAGGTTTTTTTTTCTTTTTTAAAATTCAAGCAGATAATGGTAAATAAGGGGAGATACAAAGGGCACCAATTGCAGTATGAGAGGTATCTAACTGAAAGATTATGTCACTCACAAAAAACAAAGGCAGGAAATTAAACCAGCACTTCTAAAACCATTTTAGCAGCAGCAGATACTGACTTTGACAAGTGGACGGAGAGTGTGTGGTCCTACTTGAATGATGAGATCCCAAGGCTTATGTGGATTTTCAATAAATCCATCTCGCTTCAAAGACTTAAGTCCAACAAATGAAGAAAAAATGAAGTTGGCCTGTGAACCAGACCTCGAGTTACGTTGTGAGCATCAGGCTCTGCAAGCAAACGACTTGCAGTTGCTCACAGATGCGGCCCAGCACAGGTTCATTGCACTGGCTCTCTCCTCGGGCTGGTGTAAAATTAGAACAAGACCAAGTATTTCACAGCCAGGCTCATGCATGCATCAAGAATTACATCTCAGTAAGCATTCCTCAGACCCCTACATCAAATTTGTTCTTTGTTGCTGTTTTTCAAACCAGGGTTTTTTTTTTAATGTATTTGTTTATTTGACAGAGACAGAGAACACTTCAAATTGCTTCGCTCCCCAAATGACTGTAAGTGTCAGGGTTGGCCAGAGCAGAGCTAGGAGCCTGGAACACAGTCTGGGTTTCCTGCATGGATGCCAGAAGCCCAGCTACCTGAGCCATCACTCGCTGCCTCCAAGAGTGTACAGGAGCAGGGAGATGGAATCAAAGTGTGTCTGGGACTCAAACCCAAGCCCTCCCATCAAAAATGTACAAATTCAAGTAGCCTCTTACCTACTGGGCCATAGGAAGTTGAGGAAGAGCATCCTAGGATGGTCTCCAAAGATGGGAATTCCAAGGGTCACAAATGGAAGAAGACATGGGAAGATGGTGATGCCAAGTACAAGTGAAATGCAGATTGACAAGAGCAGGCATGTCAGTAGCTGACTGGTGCGCAGGAGGACGCATCCCCCCTGCAAACACTAAGCATGTTTGGAGCTTAAGCTCTGTGGCTAGAGATTCAGGCTCAGGCCCTGACTCTACTTTGGCCATGGTTTTGGTCGGTTGGTTGGTTTTGTTTTTTTTTTTTTTTTTTTTTTTTTGGTTTTTTGCTTGCTTGTTTTTAGGTCTTTTCCAGATCTCAACTTCTTTTGTCTATAAGAAAGAGATGCTACCTGCTCCCCTAGAAGGAGACATTAAATACAAAATGCTTGTAGCCCTACTGCCATGTAGGCATTGTTTAAGTCAACCACTCCTCCGTGTTCATCCCCAGCAACAATTCCCGTCAACTCTGACTTACGGCAAGGGTGGCTTCCCAGGCCCTACAATTGAAAGTAACAACTGTTCAATGCAAGAAATTCTGAAAACAGGAAAAAGAACAAAAAAACCCCACAATTACTCATATTCACAACACCAAAAGAAAAGAAAACCATCATTAATATTAGGTAGTTTTGTCAGTTTTCTTTTTCAAGGCATCTTATGTGAACTTACATACACATCTGTACTGAGACACTACTGCAGGTTAGGCTGGCTGTTTTAGAGGCGGGCAGGATGTTTGCTAGAAGGTTGCACCTGGGCAAGGGGCGCTGTAAGCAACATGGGGTAGCAGAAGACAAATTCCATTACAGGTGAAAAACGTATACACATGGGCACACCACACGCAGGCATTTATTATAGAGAGGAGAGTTTGATCATAGCAGGAAATATGAAATCTCTGGTTCAGAGAACAAACTGGTTTTCTTCTCAAAGGGCATATTGGCTCCAGTTTCCCATACCCCAATCCCCCTCCTCCTGACAACACAGGACAGTTTAGATGTTACTCAGTACCCAGCATGGTTGCACCATGGATGGCACCCGCGAGATCATGAGCCAGAGCATTTACAGGGAGGTTTGCAAGAGAGGTCTTTAGACTGGTATGTAAGTATACGCTTCTATAGGAAAGAAGAGACATCTCAGACTTATTTATTACCTTAGATATAAATAAGCTCATTTCTCCAGGGGAGTTTAAGTCTCCCAATCTCTTTTGGAGTTATGCAATATAATCTCTAATTTGCAAGACAGGATAATGACTCAGTCATGTTAGCTATGTTTACTGGCATTCTGCTGAAAAATCCTGGACTCCATAGAATATACAAAAAACAAAAATCATGGAGAATTGTCTTCCAGCAGCAGCAGTTTAAATCCAAAATGTAATGAGCAGGCTAGAACTTGATGCAGTGGATAGAAATGACTGGGTTTTCTCGCAGCTTCCTCAGACCACTGCTGGATGTGGCAAGCTAAGTGGCTGGCTCTGGCTAAGGGTGCTGTCTGCCTCAGAGTCCACCGCAACAATGCACTGTGAACATTTCCTCATTTCTGCAGTATCTAATTGTTTAGGTTATTTTGTTCCTCCTCCTCATAATTAATTGATCTCCAACCACTGAGCATTAGTTTGTTACTTTCTGCTGTTCTGAAGAATGATGACATGATGTCTCCTCTATTTATTCCCCTCTGGGCAAATCTATAAAAGCATATTCTAGGTCAAGGTGTTTGGATATATTTTTTTGCCTTTTTGGTGATTTATTCGAGAAAGACAGAGTTTACCTCAGCTGATTCTCTCCCTAAATATCTGCACTAGCCAGGGGTGGGTTAAGAACAGAACCAGGAACCAGGAATGCAATCCAAAACTCCCAAGTGGGAGGCAGGAAGCCAGCGACCTGAGCCATCGCCTCCAGAGTCTGAATCCAAGGAAAGCTGGAGTCAGGATCCAGACGTGGCACTCAAACACTCCAACGGGGGAACACAAGTATTTAACCTATAGGCTTAACAACTGCTCATGGATATTCTTACAGACTCCTTATACACTTGAGCAAACTGGGTTCCATTCAGATTGTGCCAGTTTTGGTCTCCTGAACTGAGTGCACCTGTCTACTTCTCCTGACTCACTAAGTGTCATTACAGCAGTTCCCAGCCCAACCTCTGATTCTATGTCATCACTGAGGTTCCCAGCCCCTAACTTCTGTCCTGTTTTCTGCCATTTCAGTTACAGTCAGCTGCGTTTCAAAAACAGCAAATGGAAAACTCCAGAAATAAATAATTCTTAGGTTTTAAATAACTTTTATTGCAGCATATTGTTATGACTCTTCTACTACTGTTTTTAATCTCTTATGATGCCTGATTTATAAATTAAGCTTTTCGTAAGTCTGTATGGAAGAAATGATGTCATAAGCACCCAGTGCTCTCTATAGGGTCAGGCATACACTAAGGATCTGTACTCCCCACTGCTAAGGGGGAAATGACATATTCTTTTAATTCACTGTCAATCTGATAGAGAAAATACTAGCCTTTTGGTTTTATTTGCATTTTAAAAGTACTGCCAATGGGAGCAAACATTTGGTGTAGCAGCTAAGCTGCTCACACTTCATAACAAAGTATATTATTCAAGTCCCAACTACTCTACTTTCAACCCAACTTCCCATTAATGTGCACCCTCAGAGGCAGCAGATTATGGCTCAATCTTGGCTTCCTGCTGCCTCATAGAAAACCGGAATTGAGATGGGATACTGGTTTTGGCCTGACTTTGGCCTGGCTCTGCCCTGGCTAATGTGGTCATTTGGGCAGTGAACCAGCAGATGAAAGATTCTCTCTCTCTCTCTCTTTCTCTCTCTTTCTCATTATCTTTCAAATAAATTTAAGGTGAATAAATAAAAATGTTTTAATGCACCCAATTATGTCTACTAACACTTTCCAATAAAGCATTAAAATTAACAACACAGAACTTTACAACTATACACATGCATCTGTACATGCTGTGTGAACACTTTTATTTCTTGTCATCTAAATTCTTTACATCACTCTTAACTTTTCTAAGAAAGCATTTTGCTTTTTTCATTGATTTGAAAGTTCTCTTAAACTGTCAACTCACTCTTCCAAACATACTTGTTGTCATTATTTCTACCAGTTTAAAGTTCATCTTTTTGGATTGTTTATAATGTTTTCAGCATGTACATTTATGATTTGCCAAAGCCAAGTCAATCAATCAATTGCACTTAAAATTTAGTTCCTGTAATTATATTTGCAAAACTTGGTTCATCTCATAATATTAATGCAGGATGTCAACTTTTTCTCTAGATCCATTTGAGGCTATTTCATTACAGTTCATGGCTGCCACCTACTTAGGCCGTGTTAGCAACTTAGTTCCACTTCTGGGCCTTGGGTCAAATGCAAATGGACCTGCACTCCTCTCATGACCTCACCCACGTCCTCTACTACTCTTTCACAGTCCTCTAATGACACTCATTCAACTTATCTTAACTGGAATCAAACAGAACCTTGTCTGTCACCAACACTACAGTCAACTGGCACCAGCAAGAGACATAGGAGAGGAGAGAGAGAGACTGTGCCACCTGGATGTCTGACCTGGTGCAACAGATCAATTCAGATAGATGTTTTCATTGAAGTTTTTCACCTTGAGCACCTTCACTTCTTGGTCAAAATTATTTATTTCCATATTCTCTTTTAGGAATATCTTTTTGGTTTTTTTTTTTAGCCAACCAATGCTCATTTCCATTATCAAAAAATGAAAAGTTTAAAGTTATAGTCAAAGAATACCACCAAATACCTAAAATTAAAAATATTGGCATCACCAATTGTATTAATGAGAATGTGAAAGTCTAGAGAAATTCTCAGATCTTTGGTAGCAGAAACTGGTAACCCCTTTAGAAAAATATTTGGCTGTGTCCAATGAAGCATACACCATTCAGTAATAACTTTGATCCAGCCATTCTACTCCAACATAAATAAATAAGAACATATATGAGTGTGTGTGTATGTGTGCACACAAAAATATTTGTATGAGATTATTCATAGCCCTTCTGTTCACAATTGGCCCCAAACTGGAAACAATGCAAAGATCCAATGCGAATGATCAATTTGCAAAATATCCAAAAATAGCCATAAAACTTAGTTGTGATTTGTTTGTTTTAAAGATTTATTTTATTTTTACTGGAAAGGCAAAATTGCACAGTGAACGAGAAAGACAGAGAGATTTTCTATCAACTGGTTCGCTCCCAAAATGGCCACAATGGCCAGAGATGAGTTGAACTGGAGCCTGGAGACAAGAGCTTGCTCCAGGTCTCCCACATAGACACAGAGACCCAAGGATCTGAGCCATCCTCTGCCATTCCTCCAGCCCACAAGCAGAGAGCTGGATCAGAAGCATAGCAGCTGGGACATGAACCAGCACTCAGGTAGAGGCTTAGCCTACTATGCCACAGTGCCAGCCCCTCAGCTATGTTTAAATAGTGAACACTTGATACTTTTGATAACCATGTAAATCCCAGCAACATTAATTGAATAAAAGAAAGCAGATGCAGAGGAGTAGATGCAACATGAAAACAGGCAAGTGAAGTAGAAGAATAAGCAAAATCGATCAAGAGTGAGAAAGCCAAAATAGAGCTAAAGTGGGGTCAGAAGCAGAGAGTGGATTCTCCAGAAGGAATGTTCTGGAATGACATACATGTTCTTTATCTTGACATTGGTTGTGGTTACCAATATATGCATCTGTCATAAGTCATTGGGCTATAATCCCAAGGGCTTAGATAGGTGCATTTTATCACATGGAAATCAAAACAAAGTACTGAAGAAATCATGCCATGGATAATGGCCTGGGGAAATGCTTATGACAAATCACTAAGTGAAACAAAGGCAGCCATGTAATATTTTATAATGTGATTCCAATTTCTTAAACACACAAAGAAAAATAGACTTCTCTATTAACTCCATGTATGTCAGGATGAAGGTTTTCTTTCTTTCCTCCTTCAGACCTTTCTCATACTTTTTCACCACCTGAACATGCTCGGGTGACTCAGTGAGGAAAGCAGACACATCACCAGCATCGCAGTTGTGGCAGGGAGGTACTGGGAGAGCATAGAGGTCATACTCATCATTTGCTTCTCTTCCATCCTAAACAGATCTGAATGATCATAAAGCCTCAAAGAAGGGATAAGAGAGAATGAAAATGAACAGTGGGAGAAGAGAAGGGTGGACTCCTGATCCACCTGCCAAGCCAACTCCATGAGGACTACAGAAGAACTCACATGGAAAAAGTAATGAAGATCCCATTTATCAGACTCATGTCTGTCTCTGACTGGTTACTGGTTAAGCTATGCTAGTGAGTTGTACTTGCAGGTCTTTCCAGCAGATTTAAGTAAAGCTGAAGAGAAATAAATGTCTGGAAATCCATACACAAACACGTTCCTTAATGCCATGGACTCCTACACTCCTGGTGAGCACAGTGTCAGTACCCTCTAAGGAAGCAACTAGGCCCAGTGGTCCAGGCCCGCTCATCCTCACCTGTCACTGACTTCCCCATCATTGGCCTCCCTTTGCAAGAAAGTCACTCAGAGTTCTGGCACTCTTGACCCCATCTCTAAATGGTGTCACTTCCTGCAAATTCCACATGGTTCTCCTAATGATACAGACTATCCCAAACCAATTCTAACAAAAGTTGAGGTCCCAGCCTCATGCATCCAGATTCAAACCAACAAGCCAGTTCATTCTTACTGAGTAAAAGAGACAACGTAGGTTTGCAAAAATTTTTCCCTCTACCCAAGGCACACTCTGCTCTCTTCACACCTTAAAGTTCAAATCTTTAAAAGTTCCCTTTGATTCCAAATTCAAACCCCATTGCTGCCAAGATACCAGTCTCCACTCCTGGCTAGTATTGACTTTACCGTCTCTAGCAGCCTATAGCAATTAGAATGAATGAATCAGAATATTTGATCTGGAAGGGCCCACAGTGCTCTCCCACCTGCTCCCTCGCCACCTTGGGCAGCAGCTGCAGCAGCACCCTCTCATATTGCATGGCTGTTTTAACTCACCAGCCTTCAAAAGAAGCCTGAATACAAAGGCAATACTCCTTTGGCTTGTGTGTGAGGAAACCAAGGCTCCAACATTTCCGCTCCCGAGGCTGCACCACTCCAAAGCCAGCCTCCAAGGCCAGCATTCCCCCATGCTCCATCCGTCACTATGCTTAGCTGCTCTGCCATGAACATGCGGATTCTGTGACTGTCTCCCGCTGGGATCCACCAGTCTCAAAGGCTGCCTCCTAAGATAGTGTAGGGAATACACACACCCCAAACAAAACTGATCAGAGTACAGTAATTGCCCAGATGAAGTACTGCTCGTTTGTCCCTGACCATCATCCAGAGAGTCTGTGAAACACATTGCTTCTTATACTCTTTGACATTCCAGTTCCTGGTTCTCAGAGTTCCTTCAGTGTTTACTGCCTTAACAACAACGCAGGAGACCACCACCATGAGCAAGTAGACTGCCAGTGTGATGCCCTTGGGAAAACCCTGCAGCTCCTGTAGAAGTGAATATTCTGATTAAGCAGAAAGAGAGTACAGTACAGAATCTGGCTTTTAAAAATTATTAACAGTAAGCTCTCTTTTAAAATGTAGTTATTCAGTCAGCCATTCATTTGAACAAGAGAGACCACCCATCTGTCGGTCCATTCCCCCAAATGCCTGCAACAAAAGGGACTGAGATCGGCTAAGCTGGGAGCCAGAAGCTCAGTCTGGGTCTCCCACAAGGACGGCAGAGTGGGGTTCCTGGGTCATCGCATGATGTCTCCCAGATTGTAACTCAGCAAGAAGCTGAAATCAGGAACAGAGCCAGAACACAAACTCAGGCCCTGCCGTATGGAATGCAAATGCCCATCGCAGCGTCTCCACTGCTGTGTGGACTGCAGATTCTGCATTTCTCACAGGCTCCCAGATGATAACAATGCAATGTTTTCCAGACCACATGCGGGGCAGCAATGCTAGACCAACTCTGAGGTCTGTCCTGGCTTCTGAGGTCTCTGGGGTGCTTTTTAACACTCCAATATCAAAGACTCTTACTTAGTTGAGTAAGGATGAAAAACAAATATGCACATTTATGTATGTTAGGAAACTTGGATCCATAATACACAAAGAATTCCTCCAACTTGGTTTAGAAAGCTAAACACATGAATTTCATTTTTTTAGCTTTTATAAAATTGTTATGTATTTATTTTCCGTTTATTTTAAAGGTAGAGAGAGCAAGAGGATGAAAGAGAGATCTACCCGCTGTGTCACCTCCCAGATATCTGCAAGCGCCAGGCTTGAGCCGAGCCGAAGCCAGGCCCCCCCTGTCGGTGGCATCACCATTGCTGCACAGGCCAGGTATTAGCAGCAAGCTAGGACTGAGAGCTGACGCACGACTCAACTCCAGGCACTCTGATGTGGGATGCTCAAGCTGAGTCTTTTTTTTAAGCTTTTTATTTATTCTTATTGGAAAGTGAAAATATACTGAGAGGAGAAAAGACAGAGAAGAAGATCTTCAATCTAATGATTCACTCCCCAAGTGGCTGCAATGGCCGGAGCTGAGCCATTATGAAGTCAGGAGCCAGGATCCTCTTCTGGGTTACCAATATGGGTGCAGGGTCCCAAGGCTTTGGATCATCTTCAACTGCTTTCCCAGGCCACTAACAGGGAGCCGGGTGGGAAACAGGAATGCCGGGATTAGAACTGGCGCCCATATGGGATCCCAGTATGTGCAAGTTGAGGACTTTAGCTACTAGGCTATCGCGCTAGGTTCTCAAGTTAAATCTTAATTGCTGCAGCAAACACCCTCCGCAAACATTGGTTAGGAAAAGCTCGCTTGCTGATCTGATCTAGTGACCTTGAAACAACAGTCCAAGGCCTGAAGAGATTCAGCTGTGTGAAGATAAATGGAAGAACTTTCTAGACAGGGAAACAACCAGAACAAAGATCCTGAGAAGAGAACGAGCTTAGTATACCAGCAGATGATGGGGGGCAGTGGTAAAAGACACAGTTGGAAAAGACAGCACGGATTGGCAACCAGGAGTTAAGGGATGTGAAGAAGGTCTGATAGGTATTTTCAAGAAGACATGGAGAAAATGATAGGATTTAAACTCAATTGGAACAGAATAAATGAAAAGGAAATATGGCTTAACTTATAACGCATCGGAAAAAGATGATGAATTTGAGTTAAGGGAGGTGGATATCCATGTGGAGATGTCCAGGCATCTAGACCAGGGCTGAACACTAAGTGAGCAGTCATTGGCCACTGTCTCATTCATTCATTTTGTTCTAACTAATCTTATTAAGTTCCTTTGTTGCAGGTGCAGGGGAGAAGCTGGTGCTACAGGGGTACACAAGACAGCCATAGTCCCCATTCTTCTTGAGTTTCCACTGGGAATCATATTTAAGTCAGGAGCCTGAAACTCATTCCAGATCCCCTTGGCATCTCCAAAGTCTGGAAAAGCTGATATTATAAACCACTTATTCCTGAAGTAGTTCCAATCCTATTCTCAGAATTACATCTCAAGATCCCCAGTGGATATTCAATCCTATATGTACTACGCTGCCTTTCCTTATACATAAGAATCATTTACTTATGAGAGACAGGAATCTCTCTGCTGGTGCCCCTCCCATATAGACCCAACATCTGGGGGTGCACCCAGCATCTGGGGCAGGTCAAAGCCAGGAACCCAGAGCTCCATCCATCCGGATCTCCCACATGGGTTCAGAGTCCCACACCACACCTGGGGCATCAACTGCTGGCTTTTCAGGTACATTAGCAAGGAATTGGACCAGAAGCAGAACAGATGAGACTTAAACATGCATTTCAATGTGAGATTTCCACCGTTGCAAGAGGCAGCTGTTAGCTTAGTGCACAGATTACAGGCCCCTACTATGGTATTTTCAATACATACACACATATCATAAGATTTCATTTACAAATTAAGCACAGTGGAAGAGTAACAGTAGCAAATAATGAAACAATTAGTAAGCTGAATAAACTGGCATCAGAGTGGTGGTAAGTCTGACCATTAGGATATTCACATCCCATATCAGACTGCCTGAACCCAATGCCAGCTCCCACATTGAATTCCAGCACAGATTCTAGGAGCCAGTGGTGATGGCTCAATAACTGCTCCTGCCCCCCATGTGAAATATATGGATTTCATTTCCAGCTCTTTCCACAGCCCAACCCAATCCCAGCTGTTATAGCCACTGACAAGAGTGACCCTAAAGATGGAAAGACTCCTCTCTCTCTCACCTGACCCACCCATGAGCATTGTACGGGATATGAACTGACAGAAGGAAGTGTACACACTGGACACAAATACCACAATAATGGGACATTTGATCTATAGCAAAAATAGCTAAGAGGTGAACCTTGTCTGAAGTGGTGTGCAGCAGAATAACATGAGATTTCATCACGCTACTTAGAATGGTATAGGGTTTAAAACTTATGAGTGTATTATCAAATGTTCTCTCTGATATAAGACAACTTTTGTGCAAAATACAAGATCAATAGCCCTTTCAGTACTATTTGTGTTACATCTCAGGGGTTTTGATACTTTTTAAATTTTCATTCATTCAAAAAAGTTTTTTTCTTTATTAATTTCCTCACTGACTTATAGGTCACACAGTAGCAGTGTTTTCTTCAACAAGGTTTTTTATTTTCTTTTTCATTTCTTCAGCAACACATTAGTTATTCAGTAGCATGTTATTTAATGTTGCTGTAATTTTTTATTTTTTTCTTCCTGTTGTTGATTTTGTTTTCTGGCTTTTCATTTAAGGTGATGTATAGTAACTGTGTAATAGAGACTATCATATCCAGATATGAAGATACAATGCAGTATGCATCTTTACTTCCAAATCCAAGATGGACTCCCAATGAAACTGTTATATATATCTCAACAGTAGGATGTTGGACTCTCTGACACTGCCCATACCTACAATATCAGGATACACTTAAACAGCAGAACAATGTACTTAGGATTGTTTATTAAGGACTACACTATTGTAATGATACAGGGGGAAATCAGTGGGAGGGTGAGAATTTGGGGAGGTGGGAAGGGGAGATGCCAGAGCCTATGGAGCTGCATCATAAAATAATAAAATAAATAATTTTTTAAAACTTATGAGCAACTTATTTTTTGGAATTTTTCAATTAATATTACTGGACCAGAGAGAAGAGGGGGATATTACTATATAAAAAATTCAATGTCATTTGTTTTTGCAGTAAGTGCTACAGGGAAGTTCAAAGCCTAAAAGAATGAAGAAAGGTCGCCTAACCTGGAATATCAGGGGAGAGTTCTCAGGTACATGATCTTTGAAATCAGCCTTTAGGAACTTACAAGGTGGAAGAGATGGTGCAAGGCTGGCCAACCAGAGGCTCCAGTATGGATGAAGTTCTTGAAATGGATGTAGCATGTCTTGTTTGAGCATCTAAACGAAGGACAGATATGGAGGGGGCACTACAGAGGTGGTCGATAACACCCTGAGCAGTGGCATTTTCCAGGGAAACGGAAATGTCAATATTCCAGTGAAAATTGCCAATTGACAAAAGCAGGAAAGTCTAGGCAGAGTTAAGAGAATTCAGACGCTTCAGGGTTGTCATGAACTTACCACCCAAACCACAAATAACATCCAATGCCAGAGCAATCAGGAAATCTGGAAAATGAAATTTAGAATCACTATAAGCAGCCAATGTGTCCTGAGGTTTTAGCTTTGTAAACTGAAAGGTTCAAGTTTATCAAAATGTCATTGTGATACTTAGGTGTAAATTGAGTAATTTGGGAATAAATTAGTGCAATTAAACATTTCAACACATAGAAGACAACTTATTGCTCCTCAAACCATTTTTTCCCTCACAGCTATGTTGCACGCCCCATAAAAATATTCTTTATGGTGTGTTTAAATCACAGTTTTCATGCTGCATAAAATCAGTTCATGATGGGCCATCCGAGAATCATGGCTGTATGCTCACAGCAGGGGCGTCTGCTGATAGAGGCTCCCAGACGAACTGGAGCACTAAATCCATTGGATTTAGGAGGCTCCAGATGTCATTAAACTTTGCAACCCATTCACATTCTCCCAACTGACATTCAACAAGCTTAAAATCTGCTTATTCACTCTGCACACGAGAACAGGCACTCCAGGAGGTGCAAGGACTGAGCACTGTTCCCACCCTGGTCATTTGAACTTATCCTTGCTGAATAGGAGGTTGTAGGTGGTACTTTTGGGCATCTCAGAGGAAGAACCCACACATCCCTGGAGCAGGGGTTCCCAAAGTATGATCTAAGACCTACAGCTGTCAACAGCCTTTCCATGGTCTTCCCACTGTCATTTGCCTTTTTTAACTATGTTCATTTTTGCACTGGAGGTGCAAAATTCACTTAAACTTCAGCAAGAGTCAAAGCAGGGACACCAAATTAGAAGTGATAATTCTATTCCCCATTGCAATAAACTCAAAATAGGGATAGTACTGATGAGGCTGATCATTTTTTGAATGCTTAAATTTTCTGAAGAATCAGAAACAGAGAGAGAGAGCTCTCACTTACTGGGTCACTTACTGAAGTTTGATGGGCCATTTACACAGCCTGGGGTGGATTACACTGAAGCTAAGAGCCAGGAATTCAATCCGCATCTGCTACACGGATGGCAGGAGCCGTGCTACCTTAGCCATCACTGTAGCCTCCCAGGGTGCGTGTCAGCAGGAAACTGGCATAAGCAGCTAGTGGTGGGCACTGAATTCAGGAAGTCTGACAGGTGATGTGACTGTCTTAATACACATCCTAACCACAAGACCAAACATCTGCCCCACTGCTAAATTTTTTAACATCTTTTAAAAGCCAGGTTCATTTTAGAAACTTTTTGATGTGGCTGAAAAAAAAAAGACTTTGATTAATCTTGACTTTTGAGTATACATCTTCTGTATTCTATGATACAATAGTATGCATAAATTATTTCTGCTGTTTGGCAGCGTATAATGGCTGCCTTAAGGAAAGGCACTTGTGCACTCGTTGGAGTTGCAGACTGAAATAGCAGCATTTTTCACAGAACACCAGTCTTACTTGTGTGATCACCAAAAGACAAATTATAATAATTCATAGTTGGATATTTGGCAGACATCTTATTGAAAAATGAATGAAGTGTGCCAGTCACTTCAAACAAACAACTGATAGTATGTGTTGCCAAGGAAAATTTAATTTTCAAAGTCTAGATTAGAATTTCAAACAGCTTTCCAATGTTTAACGACTCATGATCAGATCTGTGGCAGTTGTGGTAACAATTGTGATGATTAGACTGCATGACGAAAAGTGTCAACAATTGGGGAGCTGTATAACTCAGTAATCCAATATCTTCCAAAAGACCAAGGAACATTGTTCAAATCCACATGAGGGTTAAAGGAAATCCATTCAAAGTGTGCAATAGGCCAAGATTTCAATAAAACAAAGTACAAACTCACTTCCCCATAAGGGAGCTGAGTTCTCTTTCTTCTCTTGAACACTGGTGAGAATGAGGCTCTGAAGTGTTAACTCCAGGCTATACTAAATTGTCGAAAATTTTATTCTGCATTTGGGGCCAAAATGGCAATTTTGTAGAGGCTAAATTTGGATCCACATGTCTTGTTCGCAAACTCAAGAGTCACGCTCTATGATGTGGTTCCAAATTGGATTTGGACTGTTTAATTACATATGAAGGATAAATCCTCCCTAAGAGATAGTTTCTTTAGCCAAAGTAGCTCTGAAATGAGATCCCACTAACACTCACTAGGCACTCACCAGCATGGTGATCATTTGCAGCCAGTATCTGTGCTGGTTGGTAAGAACCTCGGTCTCATAAGTTTGATTGATTCAATAGCCATTTACTGAGCTCATAGCTGCTATACAGCAAATGGAGTGCAGTCTTCAAGGCCCCTCATTCCAGTCATTCAGTCATGAGTTTATAAGGTCCACCAAAGAAAGAATTTTATCCTCCCTGTATTAGACCTAGCATCCTGTTCTACTCTAGTCTTCTCTCTTGTTGCAGCTGTCATTGTTAACTGATGAGAAGTTGAAATGTGGACTCACTTCATGTGGGTTTAGGGTGATAGACCAATAGGGTTTCAATCCCTTCACATACGGCTACATTATGGTTAGCTGTGCCAGAAAAGACTTCCAGAAATCTTGCTACCACCCACTGTGTCAGCTCTCTTAGAGTCAGGATGCAAGTAATGTCCAGGGCAAGAGTTGTCTGTAAGATACCTATTTTTCTGTGGTGGCTGGCATAAAAAATATGTATGCCAAACAAGATGAAAAGGCAAGCTGGTGGAACGCCGCCCCCCGCCCACTCATTCTGTAGCTCATTCATGAGATAAATTTGATGAAGATGCCCACAACTTTGAAAATGCCAATAACAGATTGTGAAGCTGAAATTGCCTTGAAATATCACCAACACAAAGGCAGATTTTAATCAACCATAACAGCAAAAACCATGAATGGTCTTTATATTTTCTCTATGAAAAACACTGAAAAATTGTTTCTCATCTACTGAGGCATGTGCTGAAATTTTTCACTGAGGTAGAGACTTCATGTATTTTTTTTCTTATAGTTCTGTCAAATGTAACTTTATATAATTTGAGATTGTGTTGTTAAATATATACAAACTTAAAACTTCCACATCTTCCTGGAATATTGAACCAGTTTTAATTATAAACTGTCCCCTTTTTTAATAGATGGGATTTTTTAAAACCTAACTTACAGATCTGGAGTCTTGCTTTTAGATCTATTTTGACACTGTTTTTATGTTTTATAACTAATTTTTATTGTATTGGAAAGGAAAAGAGACAAACAGGCAGAGATACACGGAGATGGTCCATCTGCCGGTCCACTTCCCCACTGACCACAGCAGCCAGGGTTGGCGCAGTCTCCCTGTGGCTGGCAGGGACTTGAGCTCCCGCTGTGGCTCAGGGATCACTGACAGCAGGAAGCTGGAATCAGAGGTGGGTCTGACCCCAGGGACTGTCAACAGGGATTCGGGCATCTCAAACACTGACACAATCACTATGTCAAGTAGCTACTTCATTTTGACAAGTTTTATTTTCAAAGCAATATTTATTCTACAAACAAGTAATATGAGCACTGGTAACATTGGTTTTAACTAACTTGTTATCCAAATTCTACCTTTCGTGTTTCTTGCTAAGAATCGTGTTTCCTTCATCCATATTGACTGATTTTTAAATTTTTAATCCATACTCATCTTTAGTTATTTCAGTAATTATTCTAGAAAATCCAATATGCAACTTTCATTTATCTGAGTGTCATATTGTTCACTTCCAGGACAATATAAAATTACTACAACATTTTAACAACTGAGCAACTTATATACCACTTCTGTTGAATATTTTATTTTATTGTGGTAAGAACACTTCACATGAGAGCTACTATTTTAAAATGTTTTGGAGTGCACACACAATAGGATTGACCATAAATGCAATGTTGTGCAACAAACTCCCAAAGCACATACATCTTGCTTGATTAAAACCGTACGCCCATTGATTAGTCCCTTCCCATTGCTTCCTCCCCTCCACCCGTTGTGTGTTCTAAATGTGAGTGTATGCATGCACATAATTTTAATTGTAAATCAAAGGGATCATTTTTTTCTGTCTGAAGAATACATTTGCATTTCTAAGTGTATGTGCAAACTCCTCATGTTTGGAGAAAGTCTTAATTTTCCCTCATTATACAAAATATTTTCAATGCACATGATATTCTTGGTTGCCAGACCAATTCCCATTTTTTTTTTATTTCTTTGAAGCTATCATTCCCTTGTCTCCAGCTTCCATTGTTTCTGTTTCTGGTAATGGTCGGCTGTCACTCTAATTTTTGCTCCTTCAGATGAAATGGGATCTTTTTGTCTGGTTACTTTGAAAATTTCCTCTTTGATTTGAATTTCAGCAGGACTGGTATAAAATATCAAGGTGTACTTTTCTTTCTGTCTGTTCTCCTTACATTTTTAGGGCTTCCTCAGACATACTTTGGTGTGTTTTATGAGCACTGAAATTTTTGCACTTATTATTTATTTAAATATCACATGTCATTCTCTATTTCAACATGGGAATTGGCTTATTGTAAATTAGCCCTTCCCACAGTATCCTTCATGGCTGTTTCTTCTGATTTGTTCATTCTGTGCAAGCTTTTTGTTTTATTCTGAATACTTAATTCCGAACTGCCTTCAAGTTTACAATTTCTTATTTTCATTGCCTTAATTTGATTTTTTGAATTTTTCATTTTTAGAGTTTCCTTTTGGTTTCCACATGGTTTGCAGCTTTTTGCTGACATATTGTGTATTATCAATTTATGCTAATATATTAATAACATATAATTAATATATAATAGATGTGATATATTATATATATTACATATGGGATGCTGGCTTTTTGAGTAGAGTACTGCAGCACTCATCTTGACACAATGTTTTTAAAATATTTTCAGGCTGAGTTTGGTTGAGTCTACCACTGCAGACATCATGAATATAGAGGCACAAACTCTAACTGTTTTAATTTAATATTATTTATCTCATTCAGGAATAACAGTGCTTATAATATATTATTTATACATATGTATCTAGCAGAGTTACAGAGGGAGAGACACAGAGACAGTTCTTGTATCTGTTGGTTCACTCCCCACGTGGCCACAAAGGCCAAGGCTGGGCCAGGCCAAAGCCAGGAGCTAGGAACTTCTTTCAGGTTTGCCACATGGGCTAGGCATCCAAGCACTCTGGGTCATGCTCTGCTGATTTCCCAGGCACATTGGCAAGTAGCTGGATCAAAAAGTAGAGCATGGGCCCGGCGCGGTGGCGCAAGTGGTTAAAGGTCCTCACCTTGCCGCCCGGGATCCCATATGGGCGCCGGTTCTGGTCCCGGCAGCCCCGCTTCCCTTCCAGCTCCCTGCCTGTGGCCTGGGAAGGCAGCGGAGGACGGCCCAAAGCTTTGGGAACCTGCGCCCGCGTGGGAGACCCGGAAGAGGCTCCTGGCTTCGGATCGGCATAGTATCGGCCCGTTGCGCTCACTTGGGGAGTGAATCATTGGACGGAAGATCTTCCTCTCTGTCTCTCCTCTCTGTATATCTGCCTTTCCAATGAAAAAATAATAAAAATAAATCTTTAAAAAAAAAAAAAAAGTAGAGCAACTGGGACTCAAACCACAGCACATATAGGATGCTGGCTTTTTTTGCTAAACCACAATAGCCGCCCCTGTCTTATAGCCTCTGCAACATAAGTGTAGTTTTTTCAAAACCAACTGTGCATCACCTCTTGGCCTTTTGGCTAAGATCAAGTGCACAAATAAGCTATGGAGATGCTGCTTTTATTGTTATTCATTCATCTTACCTTACTTCTTTGTGTGTTTGTTTTTAACTGTGTTCTAAATAAACCTTTTGTAAACCTGTCTATACAATAAATTTGAGTTCCTAGATGATTCTGGTCTTCTCCAGAAAGAATTCCTGTTTGCTGTGCCACGGACCTCAAAGCACTTGTACTCCAGACTCATATTAACCCTGTTTCAGGGGTTGAAACACTTCAAGACAATCAGTTCTAATCCCTGAGAAGGCCTGATTCTGACTCATCCCTTTCCTAGGGTATAACCATTTAGGGTCCCACTCAGACTTAAAAACATTCACCAGGATTATTAAGTCAAGTTCATTTTTTTCTGGAAAGTGTGTTTCCTGGCATTCAAGGAATTTTCAAGAAGAACGCACATTGAGGCACTTGCTCCATGTACCTTCTCGGGGCTTGTGGTATATAATGATCTTTGCATCATCAGTACTTAGGACTATAGCTAGTATACATGGGGACCAATGAATGCGTACTGCAAAACCCACTTGAGCAATGGAAGGCTTCAAAACCTTACAACTTTCTATGCCTTAATTGCTTACTTAGCAGCCATAATCTCCCTGCATTAAATATGTCCCTGCTGCATGCAAAATGACATTTGCTGCTGAACTAGCAAATGTCCATGTCCCCAGGTTGCTTGGAAGTGTTCAATGATTAGAGAATTTTTTTGCCTCTCCCCTCCATTGTATGACAATAGAAAAGATAGGCATTACCAGACTTGTGCTTATGAAAGCTATAATTATAGTTTTGGGAGGAAAAAAAAATCTCTCACCAAAAACATTGAATTGATTAAAGAAGAAACTACAAAATGCTCCTTAGGCAGGACAGTTACTATGAGAAGAAATGGTGAGAACCTACTAAGTCAGAATGCCTAGTGCTTGGCAAAGCTATGCTTTATATTTCTAACAGACACAACTCAGACTGAAGACAACTGATCAATATCATGATTGTGTGATACACAAACTCTAATAAAAGTGTAGAAGAAGTCATAAAAAAGATAAACTAGCTTAATTCATTGTATTTTCTGAAAGATTTGGTTGCTTCTCAGTATCATGAGGGAATTGGCACCAGGAAAGGCTCCTGCATGATATGCAGGGTTTGTATATAACCTATGCACTTCCCCCTAAAGATTACATATCCTCTTCGAATTACTTATAGTAAATGATAAGATGCAAATGCTATGAAAATGGTTGTTATATTGTATTGCTTAGAAAATGGTGAAAAATCTGTACCTATTTGGTTCAGGCATAATTTTAAGACTTGTTTTCTTACTTTGAAAGATAGAGTGACAGAGAAAGAGAAACCTAGGGAGATCTTACATCTGCTAGCTCGCTCCAAATGTCCCCAACAGCCAGGATGAAACCAGGAGCCACGATCTCCATCTGGGTCACCTACGTAGGTAGCAGGAACTTTGGCTATCTTCCACTATCCTCCAATTCACATTAGCAGAGAGCTGGTTGAAAGTTGAACGGCCAGTACTCAACCCAGCACTGCAATGTGGGATGCTGGCTTTGCGAGTACAGTACTACAGCACTCATCTTCACACAGAATTTTTAAAATAGTTTCAAGCCAAGCTTGAGTGAATCCACCACTGTAGACATTATGGATACAGAGGAATAAACTATAACTATTTGTTTTTTATTAATATTAATCTCAAACAGCAATAACTGCGCTTCTAAATATGATCTATTCATATAAGCACATGGAATAAGAAGCTCTTTCCACATTAAAGATCAGTTCCCTCACTTAAGGCTGAACACAATATTAGCATGCCATTATAAATGAGGAAAAGCATTAATTCATTGCCTCTGTTTAAGGAAATGGGCCCTAATGAATACTAAATTGTTTTGCCATAAGTGGCAGCAGAAGAGCTGAAGGTTGTTGCTTTGCTCTGGTTCTTATTATCAGAACTGTAGTCACCAAGATCTGGCTGCATAATTTTAGAGAAAGTGGGAGATCTCAACCATGCAACTAGGGCACTAACCATAAACTGTGGATCATAAGCCCAGCTCCTCATGGCCTCAGATGAAGATGGCACAAGGATTAACAAGTCATAGAGGTTATAAGAACTTTGGGATAAAAGGATTTTATAAAGAAAACAACTTTTCAGTTACCTCCAAGATGGAATCCAATCATCCCAAATTCTAACATTTGCTCATGAAAAGCCTAAATTGCAGAACGAGGCTAGTCTGTGACTTGCACTTTGAGTTTTGAATGTGCAGTCCAACACTACTGCTCATTCCTGGTGATATAGATAGTACCATCACCCACTTTCACATTGCTGCTAAATTCACACTCATTCCAAATATCTGTTTATTTTGGTTTAATTTGGTGACCAATTTCTGGTGAAAAGCAGAAGAAATTAGAAGGTCAAAAACTGCAGCATCTGCCATGATGTGACACAGCCAGAGAAACCCTCAGCAGAAATTGAACCAAGATGTTTGCACATTCAGGCACCAAAACCATGAGCTCAATACACCTCTTTTCTCATTAATTACTCTGGATCGGGTATGTTGTTATAGCAACAGAAGATGGACTAATATACATGGGCTGAATCTGAGAAGCTCTCTTCAGCTGAGAGCAGTTCTTGGGGAGGAACCCAGCTGCGAACCAGCATAGACAAGACTTGCAGTAACTTCAGGAATGAATGCATTGGTTCTCAGAACACACATCACACACAGCACCGCCAGTGCAAGTTGTTATGCAGACCACTCTCCTGAGAGAGGAATGTGATAGTTATGGCCACACATGATAAGAAGAAATCCTGAATATGCTGAGTCAAGATAGTACAGCTGGTGTGTTGTTTTAGCAACAACTGGATGCCACCCTGGAGACTTTGTAGTTCACTACTCTCCATTTTACAAAGGAAGGAATTAAGTGTATCTATTTTCCAATGTCACAGAGCTGGGCCCAGAAGTTGGTTTTCTTTTTAACTCACAATTCCTTCCATGACTCCAGCTCTGCATTTATTAGACAGACATATCTGGCTAGGAGGATGTTATGCAAAATCTGTATAACCTATATTTATGATGTTTAAATCATTCTGGAAAAGTACTGTCAGACTCTCACATAGCTATCAAGCTTTCTGCATAGGCATTTTCTATTGGCATAATTGATTAAGCCATAAATAGAAAAAATACAGATCTTTGTAATTCAAGTACATTTGAAGCCACTGGTGACAGATAGATCAGAAATTTATGCAATCCAACTTTTTCTTCAATTTCAAAAAAAAATAGCTAGTTCTAACAAGGCTTTATCTGGATAAACAAGGCTTGTACTGGTACATTATCATTTCATAATTATTTATCTTCTAGCTTAGGGATATCTCATTTAACCTTCCGAAAAACTGTGCTGTGGACAGGAAACAAGTTACTAGCTCCAATATTGAGATGAAACTACTCAGACCTAAAGAAATAATATGGCTTACTGGAAGACAGTTAGCAGTGGGGTTTAGGAAAAGTGTAAGGTAACTATCTTATAACTCATGATGGCAAATATACCCTAAACTAACCCCAATGAGTGACATTCTGGTTTTTTCTTTTTACTTCTTTTTATTGTTATCATTATATGATACACAGTTCCATAGGCCTTGGGTTTCCCTTATCCCCTCTCCAATTCCCTCCCTCCTCACGGAATTCCCTTATATCCTTATTATAGTATAGTTCTTCATACACAGTCATATGTCCATCATTGTGGGCATGGACAATGCAGAGAGTCCAGCATCCTATTGTCAAGATATAGTAAACAGTTTCAGTGGGAGTCCATCTTTGTCTGGAAGCAGAAATGCATATTGCATTATATCCTCACATCTAGATATAAAAGTCTCCATTACATAGTTACTATACATTCCTTTAAATGTTGTTGTCACAAAATCAACAACAGGAAAAAAAATAGAAATTTACAATGCCATGAAGTTAAATGACATGCTACTAGACATGACAGTCTCCATTACACAATTACTACACATCCCCTTAAATGAAAGTTACAAAACAAAATCAACAACCGGGAGAAAAAAGAAATTAACAACCCCAAGAAGTTAAATAACATGGTATTAAATGACTAATGTGTTGCTGAAGAAATGAAAATCAAGAACCTTCTTGAAGAAAATGATGCTTCTGTATGATCTATGAATCACTGAAGAATTTAATCAGAAGAAAGTGTTTTTCAAGAGATGAAACTAACAGAATCAAAATCCATGAGATATAGTTTCTACTGATCTTTGTTGGTGAAATGTCTTTCCTCGAGACAATAGACAGATGGGTTTTGAATTTAATCCAGTTTACTAATCTATGACATTTGATGGATGAGTTTAAGCCATTTACATTCAGAGTTTAATATGTAGGGGTGGTACTTTGGTCCTGTCATTGTAGCAATGGGTTGTTCTTTGATTTAGTCTTCTGCTGTTATTTTACTGGGATGTTCTTCCCATTTGCCTTTGGTTTTGGTAGGTGCTATTCCTCTTCTCTGTCAAGAGAACATCTTGAAGTATCATTTGTAGGGCAGGTTTGGAAGAGGCAAATTCTTTTAACTTTTCTTTACTGTGGAAGAATTTTATTTCATTTTCAAAGACAAAGGAAAGTTTTGCTGGATATGTTATCCTAGGCCGACCGTTTTTTTTTTTTTTCTTTCTTTCAGAATCTGGAATATGTCACTCCATTCTCTTCTTGCCTGTAGAATTTCCTGTGAGTTTAATTGGCATTACTTTATATGTCAATTGATTGTTTTTCATGTGCACAGTAAAGGATCTTTTCCTTATGTTCAGTTGAAGAGAGCTTGATTATCATGTGTCTTGGTGAAGATGGCTTTTGTTCAACCCTGTGGGGAGTTCTGTGGCCCTCCTGGATCTTGTTTCCCAATTCTTTCTCCAGATTAGGGAAATTTTCCCTTATTGTTTTATTAAATACATTTGCAAACCCAGCTTCTCTTTCTGCACCATCTGGGACTCCCATAACTCTTGTATTTGGCCTCTTAATAGTGTCTTTTAATTCTTGAATTTTTTTTTTTGGCCTGGTCCAGCTCTGTTTCCAGCTTTTTGTTTGTTTTTGCCTGGTGACAGGAAATATCTTCTGATTTTGAAATTCTTTCTTCTGCTTGCTTTATTCTATTTTGGAGACTCTCCACTGTACTTTTAATTTGCTTCACTGTTTTTTTCACTTCTGATATATCAGCTTTCATTTGATTCATTTCCAGTGTGACACATTCCTTGAATTCCTTGGATGTCTGCTTTACATGTTTCTCGTTGTTGATAAGAAGTTTTATAACAATTATTTTGAATTCTGTATCCCCCATTTTCTCGATGTCTTCCTCAGTGAACTCTGATGTTGGCATAGGGTTTTGTTCCTTTGCAGGGGAGTCTGCAGTAATATTCATTGTGCCTTTGTCTCTTCTTTTGCTCTTGCTCATTGTATTTCTGCTTATCAGAGTCTTCTCCTTGGGGCAAGTTTTAAGCTTTGTTACCAATAGGTCTACAGTTTGATTTTATTGCAGTTGGTACATGGCTCTTTGTTTGCAGCCACTTGTGCCACTCTCTCCAGCAAGTTCCAGGTGTGGGTTCTTATGTTAGATTTCCACCATGGTCTTTGTAGCCCTAGCTCCTGGCTCACCACTATCTACCTCCTGTGCCACTGTGCTGAGGCTGCACCATTGTCTGTACAACCTTTCTCCCATTTCTGGTTGGAGCAGGTCCCAGGATTAGAGAGACACCAGGTGTCCTATAGCTATGTTGTTGGTAGCGCTGATCTTGTCGGAACTTGTTGGTCGCTAGGTCTAAGGGCCACACAGAACTATTTTGACCGTTTGATGCTATAGTCGGTATTGTTTTCCTGTGGGATGAGTGCATTTTGGAACTCAATGAGTTCTCACCAAACTCAGCGCATGCACAGCTCACTGTTGTCCCCTGCGGTCTTAAAGTCTTTGCCACTCTGTAAGAAATGTCACCTGATGTGCCACTACTAGAGTTCTTGACCTGCTGGCCAACAGGTCTGAGGGATACCTGGACCTCTCATGGGTGGGACCTGTAGGATGCCACATAGTAATAATATAGGGGAACGGGGGGGTGGGGGGGGGAATGGGAAGGGGATAAGGGAAATCCCAAGAGCCTCTTTAACTGTATCATAAAACGATAATAATAATAATAATAAATTTTTAAAAGAAAATACACATATAAACAGTAATGATAATAATAATGGCAAAACACAAATGTAGGAGATGGAGACAGGCATTTGAAAAGTCATGGTGTCCCTTCCAAAAAGTCAAATGAAGCATCATATTGAGAGTACAGGATGCTTACAGCATTGTTGGTTGAAATTTTCACCTGTATAACATGTGTCACAAACTTTTTTCCTTGTTGATCCTTTTTGTTCCCTCACCCACTATAAATCCTCACTATGAATGTGTAAATCCACAACGTTGTGGAAACTGTTGGGAATTGCATGATTGACATTAGCTCAGTGGTGTTTAAGTGTATAATAGTGGTCCTGAAAAGTCACTGATGCTGTGGCTTGAGCCAGTTCTTCAACATGTTGGTCAAAAACTGTCAGCGGTAGATGCCACAGTATCAACAGCAGCAACGTCTGCCACGGGGTAATAAAGGCTTAGGCTTGAGGGCTGTGAAGTTGGTGCTGTGCTGAAGAGTTGGATCCATCTTGCTCTCATGTTGGTTTTAGTTAGTGGCTTATTGTTTTCAAAGCACACTGAACCTGCAAGACTGTCCGGCATAACTTGACAGGGCACAGTCCCCTACAGCTGAGAGAGGTCTTTACCAGAGTTGCTTCTTATAGACTGCGCCTTCAGGCTATGACATCAGGTTGGCATGGAATGCAACATTGGCCAGGCAGCCACACATGGGAAGCACAGGAATAAGAATAGAGGTGTCTCAGACAAAGACAGTGATAAGGATTTGGAGCCACCACAGACTGTCCCTTGGAGGTGTCATCTGGACTACAACCCCACAGTCCCTTGAATTACAGCCACGTTGTCATCATGATAATTACCACAGGTCTCAGGACCCTTGAGGTTCTTAGGACCACTTGTTTCACCCACTAACAGAGAGGTATGGCCTAGATTTGTGTTTGTGACCCCTTAATCAATGTCCATATCCTTTCTTCCATACCCTCAAGAAGAGAGCAGTTAACGAACCTACTTAGGGTTGTTACTTAATTATTTTTCCAGGACAAAAGTCTGAAGCTCCTACCATAGTTGATAAGCTCCCCCATTTATCAATACCTTTTTCTCCTAATCCTAGATTTTAAAATTAACAATATCCTAAAATCTATCATCCTACAAACTTTTGGACCCAAAAGAACTTGGAATTATTTCATGTTGTATATTCATAGGATTCTTAGATGATATGTAACATTTCCACCCAGTTGAATTTTGGATATTTTATGTAGCTTAGTCTAGCTTCTAATCATAATATATAGAGTCCCACTTATATTCCCTCTATGTGGAGAAATGCTTTTTAACATATGGACTACTTCTATGTCCAGAAGCTTCATAATCAAACCACTAAAACAAAGGAACAAAACAATATTGAAAATTGCCAGGAGCTGGCATGGGGGCTCACAGCGTAATCCTCCACTTTGTGGTGCTAGCATCACTCATGGGTGCCGGTTCATGTCCTGGCTTCTCCACTTCCAATCCAGCTCCTCACTTACGGCCTAGGAAAGCAGAGGGTATGGTCCAGGTCCTTGGGATGCTGCACCAATGTGAGACACCCAGAGGAAGTTTCTGGCTCCCAGCTTCAGACTGGTCCAACCCTGGCCATTGCAGCCACTCGGTGCCTGAACCAATAGATAAAAGAACCAACAGAGAAAAGCTACTTCTCTCTGTAAATATTACTTTCCAATAAACAAATATATAAATCTTAAAAGAGAGAGAGAGAGAGAAAAGCCAGCGAACAGGGTAATTATTTACATAACTGCTTTTACCCTCTAAAGTCCTCTGAAATGTATATAGTCATCAAAGGCAAGAATAACTAACAGGTGCAATTTTCAATGTATGTGCATGAAATTTACAACAGAAAGTGGGGAAAGGTACCCAGATTTAGAAGATGGATAATTTTCCATACTGTGCTATAAGTGTTCAAATACTGATTCTAAATAGATTAAAAAGCTAAGGAAGCCTGAAGTCAACACACGAAGACACACTGTCCGGTCTGCTCAGACTTCCTTAACAAAACATTGTGGACAAGGTGGCTAAAACAGCAGAATGCTATTCCTAGCAGTTCGAGAGCCTGAAAATTCAAGGTCAAGTGACCAGTGTCCGCTGAGAGCTCTCTCTTGGGATTTTGAATGGCTGCCTTCTCACTGTATCTTCACTTGGCCTTTCCTTGGCATGCGAGGAGGAAGAGAAGGGATGCAATTATTCTGATGTGTTTTCTCACAGGGCACTACTCCCATGATGAGTACTCCAAGATCATGGCATTACCTAAACCTAACTTCTCCCCAAAGGCTCCATGCCCTATTACCATTACACTGGGGTTTAGGGAGGAGACACTATTCAGTGCATAGCAGATATAGTGGAAAATTGCATAGATGAATCCAAATTGAACTCTAAAAAAAAATTAGTCCAATAATTCAAAAGAAGTCAGTAAATAGAAAAAGAGAAGAATGAAAAGGAAGGAAACCAATTTTAACATGGTAGTACTAAATCCAAACATACCAAACATGACACAAAGAAGAACTATAACCCCTGGTTCAAAGATGAGGAGCACAAGCTCCAAGCAGTAGTGTGATGACCTCGGGCACATAAACATTAGGGGTAGAGTTCAAGTCCAGCTCGGCTCTGCGCAGACCTCAAACCCAGCCTCCTCCCACATTCTGGCTCCAAATAGTCAGAAGTCCCAAAGTCATATATGGAAAGTGCTAGGGGTCTCTGTCAGTCAGAAACAGGATGCCAACAGGTTTGCCTGCTCCGAATACCAAACTCCCTGGGATTCTGAACCCCTGATCACCTCCTGGAGAAGACTCAGGCCAGAGCCAAAATGTCTTCTGACTAGCAGTGCGACCTACAAGTCTAGCACTCCGTACAGAGATTCACAAATACTGCCTTTTCCCAAAGACAAAGTTCTTTTTCAAACACCCTCTCCTGACTTCTCCATGCAATTCTAAGTGCATCCCTGGGCTGGCTTTGTAGCCCTTCAGTCTGGCAGCAGAAAGATCTCTGAGCTCCTCCACAGGAGACTCCCCCAGTGCCATATGATGCCATAACATGCTGTGCCATGCCATGCCATTCTATGGTGTGATGTGGCATGCTGTGTCATGCCACATTATGCTGTGCTGTGTTGTGCCGTGCTGTGTTGTGCCCCAAATGCCAGTTGCCAGTAAAAGGAGTTGCCCTTCAGATGACTCTCTTTCAGCACTCCTTTGGCCCAGCCCAGCCAGAACAGGCTAGCACTGGTCGGTGTCCAGGAAATCAGAGGAAGAGCCTTCCAAGCACTGGCTCCCACTTCCCTCCCCCTAAAGAGCAGCTTCCTGCCATCCCATCTCAGTCACTGCAGTGAAACCATTGCAAGCATTCCTTTGTAATCACAGTAATGATGCAGCTACCATCTGTCAAGCTGTAATTGGCAGGCAGCGTAGTTTTGATTGTCCTTATTGTGATACTAATAATGACTAACATTTCTAAAGTGCCTATTTGATGCCAGGCCCTGTACTACATGCCTTTTTATCTACTGTGTCATACAGTTCTCACATCAAACCTATGAGGCAAATCATTTTAGTATCATATTCCTACTGAGTGAGTTGAGGCTCAAAGAGCTAAACCAGTACCACCAGGAGACGGAGAGGCAGCACCAGAAACTAGCTCTGTCTCACTCCCAAGATCATGCTTACTTTGGGAACAACATTATAACAGCAATTAAACATTGTCACTCTTAATGTTAGTGAATAATGTTGTCAATGGATAACCAACAAGCTCACATCACAGTGTAGAAATTCCATCTTCTCGTGTTGACATCCTAGTTGAATTACATCATCTGCCAACATGGGACACTGTGCTAAATACAACTCATTCATGCATCACAGGATTCAAGCAGCATATATCGGATTAGGGAGCAGTGGAGCAGTGGATAGCACAGTAAGTAAAGCAGACAAGGCCTTCAGAGATGTTGAGGTGAGGAAAGATATCATATCGGAAATTGAAAGAAAAGAGGTACTCCTGAAGAAGCAGCGGAAATCAGCAACACTCACTCGCAGCTACAGGAAAAATGGGAAGTACACCTAACAGTCCGGGTACTCCAGCCAAGAATATTTCCATGGTAACCTTTGTAGATGCTGCCAGGTTTCTTCTTATTACCCACAATCAAAGGTGAGAGGGGAGAGAAATTAAGGGAAGGGCTATGGACAAAAAAGGAGCCAGGACCTGATGGATTTGAAATCGCTCATCCTCTCTAAATGGCAAATCATGTTAAGACCTAACAAAAGTTTCTAAGCAAATACCTAATTCAGAGAAATAGTCTACAGGAAAACATGGTCTAAAGCCAAAGTCTGAGTAAACCTTGGGCTGGCTGGGGCTTTATGAGAGAGCTGGATCCAGAGGCTCCTGCTCACTGAGCCACAGAGACCAAAGATCATCACAGACAGCCACAGTGCTGGGTTCAGGACTGAGTACTAATTCGTTCCTTGGAAACAAATCAGACATTGACCATCAGAGCAGGGTGTCATTTGGCAGGGGGGAGATGTTTTATGACCAAACAAAGCTAAAAAGCATCTTTAGGGCCTAGTACGGTAGCCTGGTGCCTGAAGTCCTCACCTTCCATGCGCCAGGATCCGTGTGGATGCCAGTTTGTGTCCCAGCTGGCTCCATTTTCTATCCAGCTACCTGCTTGTAGCCTAGGAGGGCAGTGGAGGATGGCCCAAAGCCTTGGGACCCTGCACCCATATGAGAGACCTAGAGAAGGCTATTGGCTCATGGCTTCTGGCTTCAGATCGACTCATTTGGGAAGTAAACCAGCAGATGGAGAGTCTTTTTCTCTGTCTCTCCCTCTCTCTGTGGATTTGCCTTTCCAATAAAAATAAATAATTCCTCTTTTAAAGCATTGTTAGGAAAAGCTTGGACGCATAAGAAGCAAAAGCCTTTCACCCACGTCTGTTTTCAGGTCTCTCTGTCTCCCTGCCTCCCTTGCTTTTCCTGCTTCTCTGATTCCTTCTCCATCACAACAAAACTAAGCAGCATGCCTAGTACAAGGCCGGGGCCTGGTTCTTTCACTGTGGTTTTATCAAGTCGCAAAACTGAAGAAAAGTTCCTCTCACTGATCTTCTCTTCACACCACCCTAGAGACCAGATTGTGGGCACACTGATCAATGTCTGTGTCCAAAGAACCTCACAACGCTGCATGGAAACATAGTAAGGATGGCTTAAGAGTCCTGAGAGTTCCAACTTAGAGAAGCCTGAGGAATGATCTCATCTGACTCATGCTACCACCCTCCCTCAGCTACTCGCCAGCCCCCTCCATGTTGAGCCGGACCCCTCTTACCACTACACCAAGCACTCTCCCTACCCCCATGAATGGCCAATCCCGGCCATGCACCCCCAGAGCCAGCAAGCCTGTAGTTTCTAAGGAAAGCACCGAAAGAGCAACCCCACGTCCCAAACCTCGCTGCAGATGCCCTGGCACACTCAGAAGAAGCTAAAGACAGTAACGATGTGCCATGGGGAGTCTCCACACCCCAGGGCTTCCCCTGTGCTGCTGCTGGCTTCAGAGGGCCCTGCAGTGACTGAATCTGTACACAGTAGGGAAAGACTAGCAGGCAGCAAGCAGGATTGATGGGGTCCTTGAGGAAGGAGCTAGAAGACCTGTTCCCAGTTCATCTAGCCCTGGTTTCTGAAGGTAGAGTTTGGTGTCGTGCTGAATATGTCTTCATGTGTAATCCTTGGCTGGTTCTTACAAGGACTAAATTACTTAAATCGTGTCTGACATAAAGAGGCACACACTACCTATCAAAACACAGTTGCTCTTGTTGGCTATTCCACCTGTTCTCTGTGTGTGTGCACCACTGGCGAAAATTACAATAATCATGCCTACTGGGATAGTATTTTGTAATTTTCAACCTGTGGCACAAGCATTTGCACCCTTCATTTTCCACCAGGCCTCCGAGGAGATTTTGCTACTGCTACTGTTATAAATTTGAAAGGAGAGAATTGAGACAAGCATGGGGAGGCCGTGGTGAAGGGCAAAAAGGGAAACAAATCTTTAATGGGCTTCCACCTGCTCAGACACTACAGCCTCAAAGAATCTAGACTGTGTCTACCAATGCCTTCTCCCAATCCCAGGAAAATAAGGGGGAAAACCCCAGCCAGAGAGGTCAGGCTATAGCACAGAAACAAGAGAAACAGGGATCAAGAGCTCCAGACACAGGTCAGTTACGCACCGTGAATGCCACTCTCCCTAGACCTCAGTTTCCTCATAGGGTAAATGGGTACAACAACAGTGTCTGCCAGATGATGGTGCTCTAAAGGCCACAAAAGGCACTGGAAGTGAAAAGGCTTTCCAACCTCAGATGAGGATGTACTTTTACTCTTCCTGGGGAGACCATCTCGGGAACTTTTCCCCAGCCTCTCTTCACAACTTACAAATGCTCAAATCACCAATTTCTCATATCCTTTTCCTTTTAGCATATTCTGTACCCCTACCATAAAGTTACTATTATCTATTTCCATATGAACCTTATTATCAATCATTTTCTTTTTTAACACTTATTGTTTCATTTGAAATTCAGAACTATAGAGTAGGGGGAGAGAGAGACGCAATATCTCCCATCCTTTTAGAGATCGTGGAAAACACACCATGGTAATTTAGAGCAAAGAATGGCTAGAGACATTCCAACATGCAGAAATAACCCCGGCTCAGGCTGGGGAGCTCTTCTCATGGGATCCAATTCACAGTCCAGAAGGCAGAGTCAGCCCTGACACCACAGAGCCAGCCTGGCATGCCTGCCGGGTGCTTAGGCAGCCAGAGGTCAGACTCTCTGCAGCGAGGATGGAAAGAAAGCCAGGAAGCCGATTCCAGCCAGAAATTTCAGTCAAGAATTTCATGAAGCCAAACTAATAGCTCTGTGTGTTTAAAAAAAGACACTCCCAGAGGCAAAAATTGACTATTTAATAAATGCTACTGGGACAAATGGGTAGCCATTTAGAAAAAGATAAAATTAGATCCATACTTCGCACCAGCCACCAAGAAAAAATAGCCCCAAATGGATCAGAGATCTAATAAATATATAACAAAAAAGAGAAAAGAAGCAAACAAAACAACCAACCAACCAACCACAAGGCAAAGCATTTCACTCCACTTTGGACGTGTGTCTGAATCTCGTCCAACGTGCAGATAATAGCAGATCAGCTGGGGCCCAGATGACCAAGCAAACAGAGAAACGGTAGACCGTCTTTTTCTCTCTCTGGCAGCCGAGACTCCCGTCTAAGCCCTCCAGAACTCCAGGTCATTGGAGCCGGCCTCCCTGGTTCTCCAGCTTGCAAGCCTTGCCTGGGACGACCCCTCCTCCACAGTGCCCTGAGTCAGTTTCCCTAAGTTCACTCTTCTATCCGCATATGTATGTATTTGTCAGTTGCTCCGGTTTCTTTGGACAATCCTGGCTATTACGATAGAAAAGGGTTTTTTTTTTTTTTTCCCCAAGAATATTCCAACTTGAGCAAAGAAACCACTGGAAGAATGTACCAGAAACAACTGAAATTAGTTAGATTCAGGGGCAGGTAGGAATGAATGAGACAACTAGGTGGAAGAGAAATAGAGGAGATGAGGTGGGGATGAGCGTGTCTCTGAATGCATCTTTTTTACATAGTTCTAACTTTTACAAGTGTGTCATGTTTTACATACTTAAAAGAAATCAACATGCTCTAAAGAGAAAAAGCAAAACTGAATTCAAATAGAAATACATGAACCTAAGTGAATTACCACAATCAAATTAAAAAGAGGCATAAAAATGCACGTCTCCATCTCCAACATTGTATCTTGACTGAATACCTTCAGGGTAAAGACAAAAAGAACAGTAAACCAATATTAAACCTCAAGTGTGAGTCCATTTTTCACAGTGGTATTGATGAGCAATTCTAAAAGTTTAGAATATGTGTTCCAGTTTTAAACAAATGAAGAGTAGTTTTCATGCTGTCACAGAAGAAATTTCCAAATATAGAAAGCAGAAGGTTGTAAGGAACTAATCGTGCTGAATTGGGATTGTAGTGAGGGAAAGAAAGAGAAAGAGAGAGAGAGGATGGAGAGAGAGAGAATGAGTGTCTCTGTGTAAATAGTCTTCATGTTCTCCTACCAGGCCACTCCCAGCCCCAGGTTGTATGCGTGCCAGAAGGTGCCATGCCCTGCCTGAGATAGTCTGCCCTCAGACCCAGGCTTTGCATGTGGCAGCAGGTGCTGCAGCTTGGCCCAGCCTGGCCTGCTCCCAGTCCCAGCTCTCATGAATGTAGGTGAGCTTCTATCAGAGGACTTCCTCTGTCCAGTCTGGCTCATCCTCTCACACTCCCAGCTGTTGCACAAACTGGCAGTTGCTGCAGTCCCACAGAGGGGAATCCACAAATCCCCTACAGAATCTGCCCCTATATCCAATTCTCTCGCATGCAAGTGGGTGCTTTGGTGTAGCCTGACATGGCTGACTCCCTGCCCCAACACTCTTGTGGAAGGGTACTGGCGCCTAGCCCAACCAGACAAGCCCTTCAGCCTCAGCCTTCACACGCCCAGGGAGTAGCTGGCTCAGTCCATGGGTGGGTGCCTTTGCCTGACCCAGACATGCCCTCCAGCTTTCCCACTCTAAACCACCCTGTATCAGCTCCCTTGCCTACCTGTGAGTGCAACGGCCTGGTCCATGGATGTCAGAAGTCATTCCTTCCCTGTCAAACATGCCTACTGTTGCTCCCACTACAACGATCCATAGACTTCCTTCCCCAGGCAGTCTTCAGGCCCCCACCTGACCTAGGGCTGGATCTAGCATTTCCTGCTTTCTACATATATCTTTTAAAAAATGGATTAGGCTGGGTCCGGTGGTGTGGCCTAGCCACTCAAGTCCTCGCCTTGAACGCACCGCAATCCCATATGGGTGCCGGCTCTAATCCCAGTAGCTCCATTTCCCATCCAGCTCCCTGCCTGTGGCCTGGAAAAGCAATCAAGGACACTCACATGGGAGACCCGGAACAAGATCCTGGTTCCCAGCTTCGGATCAGCGCAGCACCAGCCATTGCACTCACTTGGGAAGTGAATCATCAGAAGGAAGATCTTCCTCTCTATCTCTCCTCCTCTCTGTGTATCTGACTTTGTAATAAAAATAAATATAAAAAAATGGATTCGGCAACTATGCTGGCACACTGGTAAAGCTAACACAAATTTGCATTAGCCAAGTCCTGAATGCCTGCCAGCTATTGGCTGCTTTCCATCCAGCTCCATCCAGCAGTGTAAAACTTGCCTAGGTACAAGGCAAGTTAAACAGTTGCCTACAGCTGGGAAGTAAAATATTCTTTCAAAAGAAACGGAAAGGAACTTGCTTTCTAGTATGAGGACAAACTCTATTGCTAAGCAAACCATCACCTGCCTATGAGTGAATAACTCTTTCTAACAAAACAAGATGATCAGTAAGCAATTTCAGAGCCAGAGTTTTCCAAGTGAATATAACTTCTTTCCCTTAATACCTAAAGACAGCATGTGGTAATGGGAAGGAAAGATAAAGTGAAGCACAAAAGTATTAAACATCATTCACATCCAGAATCTCATCCACGCAAAACAAAATGCTAGAACCCAGAAGAAAGCTTGTCCTCTCTTAAAGGGACACCTCCCCAGCTTCCTCTCACTTCTCATGAGAAAAATTCCTTCATGAGAACAGCCACGTCGCTTGCTCCCAGTTCACTCACTCTGGAGAAGTGGGCACTGCTGCAGCTCCAACAAAGCATCTATTTCTTGGTCTTAGCTGCTGGCTCAAAGTAGGCATTGCTGTGGCTTAAATGTAGTTGTTTCCCTGAGGGTGTATGTGTGTAGGTGTGGGGACATTCCAGAAATGGGGTTTGGTGGAAATTTCTTGAGCCATTGAGGCCATGCCCTCAGGGACTACAGATATGGATTGAGTTCTGTGGGAAGCATGCTGCTGTACAAGCCCAAGCTTAACGTAGACATTGGCACAGTAATTAAGATGCTGCTTGGGAAGCCCAATCCCACACTGGAATGCCTGGGTTCAAGTCCCAGGTCCAGGCCCATTCCCCACTTCCTGCTAATGCTCACCCTGGGAAGCAGCTGATGTCTTAAATACTTGGGTCCCCTCCATTCACCTGAGAGACTTGGATTGAGTCCCTGAGTGCTGGCTTTGCCCTGAACCAACCCTGGCTGTCATGGGCATTGAACAGATGAATCGGCAGTATCGTATTCTCCTTCTCTCTCCTCTCTCTCTCTCTCTGATATTAAAATTTGGAAAACTTTAAGCTATAGGACTGGATAAAAACTCCGACACTTCCACAAGAGTTTCACAGTCACAGAAGAATAAATGAAGACACTTTCTGTGGATTTTTTAGAAATAATTTAGGTAGTTAAACTGAAAAACTCTTGGGAAAGGAAAAGTTCATAATACCATGGAAACATATTAGCTTTTATCAAAATGGAAGAAATGTCATATATTCATATCATGTGTTGAGATGAACCCTAGGAGAAAGCCAACAAAATAATGCTGTCTGATTGGAGGTGGGGGAACTGGGTGGTTCAGGAGATGGAGTAAGTGAAATGTTTCTCTCTTGCTCTGTATGTTATTTGCAAATGTGTTCAAAAAGGGAAAACTGGGTTACAGTCTGACAGACCTGTGTTTAAGTTCTCACTGCATAGAATCAAGATGGCAGAATAGGGTAAGGACACGTTTAAACAGATGGAAAAAGATTTAATCAGGATGAAGCACAGAGGACATATTTCAGGAAATAGGACAAGACAGAACAACAGCAGAGGGGTACCTGGAGACTGACAGACACAGGAAAGCAGTGGGCACAGCAGTGTGGTGTTGCAGTGAATGATACTCCAGCATGGTGATCTGAACTCCACCAGCAGCCGGAACTCCACCAGCAACCAGGTGGGAAGGGACTTTCACTGGGAGCTTGGGAGGTGAACCCAGACAAAGAACTGTCCGTCCTGCTGGTCTGTTTGATTTGACCAGGAGCAGAGACAGAGGAGCAGATCCCACATGGGCAGTGTGAGAACAGCATGGATTTCACAGCCCAGTCAGCCCTCTAGAGCCGAATCAGGCGCCATTTTGAGTAAGGAGGCAAAGACAGGGGAAAGGACTGAGCACAGGCTGAGCTGGAAGTAAACTCACTTCTGACTCAGTGAACTGCAGCAATGTGGCATTCTACAGGTTCCACCCAAGACAGGTCTGGGTAGCCCTCAGACTTGATGGCCAGCAGATCAAGAAATCTAGTAGTGGCATGTCAGGCACCATTTTGCACACTGTGGCAATAGCTTTAGGACTGCAGGGGACAACAGTGAACTGTGCATGTGCTGACCTCGTGATAACTCACTGAGTTCAGTGGATTACACTGGTCCCACAGAAAAATAATACCAAGTGTCGCATCATAATGGTCAAAATATGTCCGTGTGGCACCCAGACCTAACGAACAACAGGTTCTGGCAAGATCAGTGCCACCACAACCTAACTAGATAGCACGCCTGATGTCTCTCTAATCCTGGGACCTGCTCCAACCGGAAATGGGAGAAAGGTTGCAGAGACTACAGTGCAGCCTCAGCATGGTATCATAGGAGGTGGAGACTGGTAAGCCAGGAGCTGGGGCTGTGGAGACATAAGAACTCTAACATAAGAATCCAGACCTGGAACTTGCTGGAGGTTGTGGCAAAAGTGGCTGCAAACAAAAAGTTGTGTGCCAACTGCAGTCAGTAAAAACACATTGTAGACCTATGGGTGACACAGCTTAGAAACCTGCCCCAAGGAGAAGACTCTGCTAACCAGAAATACAATGAGCAAGAGCAAAAGAAGAGACAAAGGCACAATGAATATTACTGCAGACGTCCGTGCAAAGGAACAAAACCTTATGCTAACATCAGAGTCCACTGAGGAAGACATCGAGAAAATGGGGGACACGGAATCCATAAGACTCATTTTAAAGATTCTGATCAAAAATGAGAAGCTCATGCAAAAGTTCAAAGAATTTAAGGAAGCAATAAAGCAAATCAAGGCTGGTATATCAGAAATTAAGAACACAGTAGAGCAAATTAAATGCACAGTGGAGAGTCTCCAAAATAGAATAAAGCAAGCAGAAGAAAGAATTTCAAAATTAGAAGATATTTCCTGTCACCAGGCAAAAACAAACAAAAAGCTGGAAACAGAGCTGGATCAGGCCAAAAAAAAAATTCAAGAATTAAAAGACACTATTAAGAGGCCAAATACAAGAGTTATGGGAGTCCCAGATGGTGCAGAAAGAGAAGCTGGGTTTGCAAATGTATTTAATAAAACAATAAGGGAAAATTTCCCTAATCTGGAGAAAGAATTGGGAAACAAGATCCAGGAGGGCCACAGAACTCCCCACAGGGCTGAACAAAAGCCATCTTCACCAAGACACATGAAAATCAAGCTCTCTTCAATTGAACATGAGGAAAAGATCCTTTAATGTGCACGTGAAAAACAATCAACTGACATGTAAAGTAATGCCAATTAAACTCACAGGAAATTCTACAGGCAAGAAGAGAATGGAGTGACATATTCCAGATTCTAAAAAAAAAAAAAACCGGTTGGCCTAGGATAACATATCCAGCAAAACTTTCCTTTGTCTTTGAAAATGAAATAAAATTCTTCCACAGTAAAGAAAAGTTGAAAGAATTTGCCTCTTCCAAACCTGCCCTACAAATGATACTTCAAGATGTTTCCTTGACAGAGAAGAGGAATAGCACCTACCAAAACCAAAGGCAAATGGGAAGAACATCCCAGTAAAATAACAGCAGAAGACTAAATCAAAGAACAACCCATTGCTACAATGACAGGACCAAAGTACCACCCCTACATATTAAACTCTGAATGTAAATGGCTTAAACTCATCCATCAAATGTCATAGATTAGTAAACTGGATTAAATTCAAAACCCATCTGTCTATTGTCTCGAGGAAAGACATTTCACCAACAAAGATCAGTGGAAACTATATCTCATGGATTTTGATTCTGTTAGTTTCATCTCTTCAAAAACACTTTCTTCTGATTAAATTCTTCAGTGATTCATAGATCATACAGAAGCATCATTTTCTTCAAGAAGGTTCTTGATTTTCATTTCTTCAGCAACACATTAGTCATTTAATAGCATGTTATTTAACTTCTTGGGGTTGTTAATTTCTTTTTTCTCCCGGTTGTTGATTTTGTTTTGTGGCTCTTCATTTAAGGGGATGTGTAGTAGCTGTGTAATGGAGACTGTCATGTCTAGTAGCATGTCATTTAACTTCATGGCATTGTAAATTTCTATTTTTCTTTCTATTGTTGATTTTGTATTATGACTTTTCATTTGAGGGAATGTACAGTAGCTGTGAAATGGAGACTAACATCCAGATGTGAGGATACAATGTAGTATGCATTTCTGCTTCCAGACAAAGATGGACTCCCACTGAAACTGTTTACTATATCTTGACAATAGGATTTTGGACTCTCTGCCATTATCCATGCCTGCAATGATGGACATATAGCTGTGTATGAAGAACTATATGTTAGTAATGATATAGAGGAACTAGGTGGAGGGGAGGGAATTGGGGAGGGAATAAGGGAATATGGAACTGTATCATAAAATGATAATAAAAATTATAAAATGTAAAAAAATAAAGTTGGCACTGTATGTCAGTGTTTCTGCCTGAAAAAATATTGACAATATCATTGCCCCACTCCCAACCCAGCAGTTGCACTGGGTATTACAACTGCACTGTACAGGAAGAAGTAATGGAACCAAGGCCAGAAACACCAAAACTTTTCCACATTCTTTTCCTGTACCTTTTGGCCAGGGAAATAGAATAAATGGCCTGTGGTAAACTGGAAATGTAAGCTTTGCACAAATGTTGAAAACATTACAGAGGAAGAACAAACTGGAGGAGAAGAACATCCAGCAACCCTACAGGGATGCTATGCCAGGCTCTACCCTTGCCACTTTGTATATACAACTTAGGCTTTTCCCTGGAAAATGATGACATATTTATGTCCACACATGCACGGGAAATTGTTCCAGGGCCTCTTTCAGACATTGAGATCCACAGATCTCAATTCATGCACACCATGTCAGATCACTTATAATACCCAATGCAACATAAATACTATGAGATTGACTGCTGGACTGTATCATTAGGGGAATGACAAGAAAAATGTCTGTGTAGGTTCAAGCCAGTTTTGTTCCAGAACTTCTTAATACTTCATTAGTTAAATCTGTGGATGTGTAACACATAGGTATGGAGAGTTAACTGTATGATGAAAATAGTAAGAAATCAGCTCATGATTACATGATAAATGACTGTATATGTAATAAAATAACAGATCAGCTGTCTTTGGAGCTTTTCTTTTTATGGAACAGTCACTGCAATTACATTATTTCCTACACATTCATCTTAAACTGTGGAAACTGCACTCAACAGAATAACTTTTGCCTTTTTGGCAGCTCTTTGGGAAACCATTCCTGTCCAACCCTCAGTCTGTATATTTTGCAAACATCTGACCCAAGCCTGTCCAAGAAGAGTTTCAATTCTCTGTGCAGAGGGATCACTCCGAGTGGGCATGGGACCCCAACATGGACAGTTCTGGGACTTCAGCCAATGCTCTCAGAAAGGAAGCAATCTCTTTCTAATGAGTCTCTCTGGTGAGCAAATGAGAAGTTCGGAGAGACTGTTGGTCTTCTGACTGATTACAGAGAAAGTCACGTGATGTAATTTCTGAAACTTCTTACCCAACCTGTGTGGCCCAGGGCCTCTTTAATGCCAATAGAGACCCCCAAGAGCCTGCTCATTAAGTCTACTTGTCGGCCCAGCAATACCAAGCAATCAACACCACTGTGTGCCACACTCAGCGATGGAGGACAGAAGCCCAGGCATGCATTTCAGAGTTTCTGGGGGTCGGTTCTCTGGCAGACAAGTCTGTGAGACTTTCTGGACAGTACTCGTTAAATCCAGGCCAGGATCTTGTGCCCAAGATTTCCACTCAGAGGCATTAGGAAAATCCTCTTTTTCTGGCCTTCTCCCCTTCCTATCTTCATTCTCCCCGCTCCCTTGCTCCTGTTTTCTAAAATTACATCCCACATAAACAGTGTGCACTCAAGTCTTTGTCTTAGGCTCTGCTTCCAGGCGAATCTAGCACACATCACATGCAACACTCACAATCCTTCTCCTGAGTGCCAGCCCCTTGTCGATTTCATTTTAACCATTTTACAGCTCTTTCTAATGGCTTTCAGGAACAAATACAAGTGTAATAATACACCATACAAAGCAATAATATGTAAGTGTTACTGTTGGCAGTCCTGTGGCAGTTTGGAAAAGAGAGCAATTTCTACAGGCTGTCATGGTCAAAGAAAGCTTAATCAGATCTGATCTGGGTTTCACAAGATATGGAAGATTCAGATAAGTGAAGAAGAGAGGCAAGATGCTTCCAAAAGAAGAGGAATCCTATGTTAACAGCACTTAGTGAGCGCATTTTATGGGCCGCTCACTTTTTTAAGCTCTATGTGTAACTCAGCTAATTCCTATAGTGAAGCAAATGGTTATTGACACTTCACAGATGAGCAACCTGAGGCAGAGATGTTGAATTTGCCACTACATCACAACCTTCTCACTGGACTGTGATGTGACTAGTCTGAGTCGAAAAGCTAGGTTTGTTTTTTAAATTGTGTTGAACTACACATAGCATTAAAAAAAAAAATACATCACATAAAATTGACCATCTTAACCATAAAAGTTGTCCAGCTCAATAAAGTTGTGTTAAGTATATCTGCATTATTAGGCCATCAAGGCCCACAGCATTCCGTTTTGAGAAAGCTGGCTCCAGTCCTGATCAAGCAGTGACTCCCTATCCTCCACCCTCCTTGTCCTTCAGCTACCAGTCTCCCTTCTGTCTGTATGAATCGGTATACTCCAGTAGCTCAACTAGGGACATTCACCTAGTATTTGTCTTTTTGTGACTGATTTATTGCATTATAAATTCTGTCTACATGGTTCATCCATACCACAGCATGCTGTGTGCTGAAGGAAACCACAGTGTCCAGTTTCCTTCTAACAAGGCTGGACAGCATTTCACTGTATGGATAAGCCATATTTTATTTATCCATTCATCATTGATGGACATGCGTCATTTCTACTTTTTAGCTATTAAGATTAGTGTTGCCATGAGCATGAGTATGATATAATACCTACTGCTTTCAACTCTTTTAGAAGCATGTTCAGAGTTAAGATTGCTAGGTCATCCAGTAGTTCTACTGTTATTTCTTTTGCAAGAATTATACAGGGCCTGTGTGATGGCATAGTGGCTAAATCCTTACCTTTCACCTGCCAGGATCCCTTATGGGTGATGGTTCATTTCCTGGCTGCTCCAATTCCCATCCAGCTTCTAGCCTGTGGCCTGAGAAAGCAGTAAGGGATAGCCCAAATTGGTTTTGGGACCCTGCATCAGTGTGGAAAGCCTGGAAGAAGCTCCTGGCTCCTGGCTTCGGATCAGCTCAGTCTACTGAGGTTACTTGGGGAGTAAACCAGTAGATGGAAGATCTTTCTCTGTGTATCACCTTCTGTAAATCTGTCTTTCCAATAAAAATAAATAAATCTTTCTAAAAAAGAAGAATTACAGTACAGCAGCTATATCACTTTATGTTCTTACTACTTAATATTCAAAGGATTAATTCCCCCAAGTCCACAAAATATTGGGCTTGGGCCTTCTGAATTTCATAGGAAAATAGGATATCTGAGTACAACTGTCCAGGAGACAGTGGCAACTACAAACTCGTGATCAAGTAACAGCAGCCTACCACACAAACAGAAACAAGTGCTGGTGAGAGTCAAGGAGGAGAGCAGAGAGCTAAGCCTTGGGGAATGACCCAGTTGGGTGGCACATTAATTCACAAATGGCACTGCTCATTATGTTTTCAAAAAGCTCATTCTCTGAGTTAAACATTCCCCTGCAGCCCTCAGATTTGCTTAGCGAGCACTTCTGCATGTTACAATAAACACTAACTTACCTCTGACAGAGCAACCCCAAACCAAAATTAGAGACTCCAATGATAGCTAACATCTGTAGAGCTAGAGTTCTTTTTCATGTATTTTAATCTAGATGGCAATCCTGTGGAGTAGACATTATTGTGCCTACTCCACTAGAGTGGAGATAAAGCAAAAAGCGCCTCTGGATGAGACAGCTCTTCTAACTTTATGGCTTACTCCCACCTGGGGAGATGGGAAGGCAATGGTTAGATTTCCAACACTCAGCATGGTTTGCTTCTTATTTGGCAGGCACACCGCATCACAAGTGTATGCACATCAATTAGTTATTACCAGGGGTTTGGGGAGAAGGATAAATAGGCAGATGGCATGGATTTTGTGGTCAGAATGGGTACATGTAATTACTATGCACTTGTCAAAACTCATTGAATATATACCATCAACAGTGAACTCTGTTATTATCTATGGGCTTAATAATAATACATCAATATTTGACCATCAGTTTTAACAGATGTACCACATTAATGAGACAGGGAGGCAGAAGGAGAAGTTACCTCAATCCTATAGGATACAGATTTGCTCTGAAAATAAACAGAGGTCCTGCCTGGACCATGTTCACACCAGCTTAGGGGCCAAGGCTGACCTAGACTGAACATGTTCACACCAGTTTAGAGAACAAGGCTGACCTAGACTGACCACATTCACACCAGCTTAGGGGACAAGGCTGACCAGGACTGACCACATTCACACCAGCTATGGGAACAAGGCTTACCTACACTGGATATTAAAAAGAGCAAAAGGAATGGTAGCTGAAGTCCAAGAAATCTCCACCTTCTTACTTTCTTTTTTATTCTTCCTTTTTATTAAAACACACATCCCTTTTCATTAAACAGCCTACAGAATGTTAAACATAGTTCAGAGACAGGACCACTGCCCTCTCACCTGGCTCCTTTCCATGGGTTGTGAGTATTTGCAGTATTTTCTGACTCGCTTCTGCATGTCTTCCTTGAGATGAAGGCAAGAACCTGGGTACTGCAGCCCTCACACCCAGTGCCACTAATATAATATGCTAATAATAGGGCAAGCTTGAGGAGAGGGGGAAAGGATGTATGGGAACTTGGGTTTTCTGCTCCATTTTCTCATAAACCTAAAACTGACAGAAATCAGCAGAGTACACACACACACACACACACACACACACACACGTGTGTTCATACACATATAATAACTTTTGAGTCTCTGTCACCCAGACCCTGTGGGTTTCCAGCTGCACAAATCACAATGCAGGACAGTCTGCCCAGGGTGCCCTACACAAGACACACACCCAGAAATCCAAGGCTAGCGTAACAGAAGGCTATCAAGTGAAATACAGATGCTCAAAGCTTCAGATCTTTACAGAGAATGACTTGTTAATTTGTGGAGGAAAAGCCAGAGGTATGCAGTCATGTAACAGCCATTGTGTGGGCCTTTGGGAAATTGTAGATGAACAACCACTCATAATTTCTGCAATCAAATGCCCTCATAGCATCAAAGGCAGGGTAGAAGAAAAACTGATGGATAATTACACGGAGAGTAAGAGTCAAAGGATTTCATAAGTGGAAGATCATGGAAGCCAACTGACCCAAGGGTTGCACACCAATTTAGAGTGCGTCAGAGCCAGAAATAAGTCACCAGGACATATCCATGTGGTTCAGCCTACTCAGGCTATCACAATACACCAGAGGCAACAGAACTGGATTTGCTCACCAGTCTGGAAGTTGAGAAGTCTAAAGTCAAGGTTGCAACAAGTCGGGTTCCTGAGAAGGGTCCTCTTCCCAAGTCCCAGATGGGCCACCTTCCTGTTGTCTTTTCATATGGTAGAGTTCTGGTATCTTTAGATGTAAAGATTTAACAGATGTTAAATAGGATTAGGAATCCATCCTTATTACTTCATTGCACCTTAACTATCTCCTAAAAATCATGTCTCCAAATACAGATCACCTTGGGGGTTAGGGTTTCAACCCAAGCACTGGGTAAGCCATAATTCCATCCTGATGGCCACATGATGGGGTTACAACTGTTCCAAAGGAACCAATTTGAAGGAACTAGGACTCTTGGAAGGAACACTTACCTAGTAACAGAATCTTGTAAGAAGGGGCACTTCAGATGGCTTTTGGACACAAATTTCTTTCCAACATACAACAGTTCTTGACACATAACAGTAACTTTTCCATTTGCTTTTAATGAAAACTACTGTTATTTTTGCCTAAATCAACTGACTGCCAGTTAAGAAGTGAACAAGTGAGCAAGATAGAAAAGTGCCAAGATTGTAAGAACACCAATATGGAAGGATACAGGGAGGGAGAAGTGGGAAGAACTATCAAGGAAGAAATGGAGGAAGGCCCCTTTTATAAGCAGGGAGTGTGCCAGAAGATGTTTGCACACCACATGAAAATCAGCATCATTCTCTAGAGCCAGACGGTGACAGTTTCAGTGTTGTTCATCCAACAGATGAGTAGGTAAACCAGATATGCCATAGCATGCACTTGGATTGTATCCAGCCTTGTATAGGATGGACAGCAACCTGGAGGCTCAGAAATCAGGCTGATCTGGATCCTGGTGTGAGTGAGGGATGAGGCAGAGAGCCAAGGAAAGAAAAAGAGACATTCGCATCGCTAAGAGAAGAAAGGGCTGTGGAGAAGGTATGTCATCCTTTCTTTATCAAAGTCCTTTTAAAAACTACCCAAGACAAGGTGCTCTCACCACAGAGAAAACATGAATAATCTTTCCTTCCCCCCTTCCACGCCAACCCTGGTTTCTGGTTTCTGGGTCCACAGCTGAAGGCATGCTCTGGCACCTTCTCCATGCTGATACCAAGTGCTCCCACATCCAGAGACAAAGACAGACTACACTCAAGGGCAAGCTCCTGTTGCTGAGGAGCATGAGCGAGGGACAGAGGCACCTGGGGAGATAGGCAGGGACGAGCTAGGATCCTAGGAATATGTGTTTTATAAGAAGTTACTAGGAGATCTAGACCTGGTGCGGTAGCCTAGTGGCTAAAGTCCTCGCCTTGTAAACGCAGGGATCCCATTTGGGCACTGGTTCTGGTACTTCCCATCCAGCTCCCTGCTTGTGGCCTGGGAAAGCAGTCAAGGATGGCCTAAAGCCTTGGGACCCTGCACCTGCACGGAAGACCTGGAAGAGGTTCCTGCCTCCTAACTTTGGATTGGCGCAGCTCCAGCCATTGTGGTCTCTCTGTCTCTATTCTCTGTATATCTGATTTTCCAATAAAAATAAAATAAATCCTTTTTTAAAAAAGAAATTACTAGGATATTTCAGTATTTAGGGGAGAGATATGAGCTTTATTAAATTTTTTAGAGATCATTTTGACTGCTGGATAAGAACCAGCTTCAATAAGACTTGAAGTGGGGACGCTGACTACTTGGTAGGAAGCTATAGCAAAATACCTGGGGAGAAACAATGGCTTGGCCTAAAGTGGTAGTGATTGGTGGACACAGTGAGAAATTGGTTCAGACATATTTTTGAAGAAAAACATGGTGGACCTTGGCCCTTGACTGAGCCAGTTCCTCAGAGCAGTTCAGAAGTAAGGGCAGGCAATTGGCCTAACAGCTAAGATGCCTGTTTGAACACCCACTTACCAACCACATCAGAGTATCTGTTCTCTCTTTCTCTCCTCTCTCTCTGCCTTTGTGCCGCACTCCCTCCCTGCTTCTCAAATAAATAAACATGTTTTAAGTCCTCAAGCTAGCATAGCTCATAAGAGACAGAGCAAGGCCTCCAGCTCAACTCAACTATTCTATAAATATTTACTGAGCATCTGTGCTAGACACACAGAGGGAGGGGGACAATGCCATCCAGAAGTCATCCAGAAACTCCTGCCATGGGAAAGCAGGAAATGGCAGCACTTAAGGGCACAAGCTGAAGCCAGGTGGCCGGTGCCAGCCCAGCTCTGCTACTTACCAGCGCAGGGACCCTGGGTAGGTTACTTGATCTCGTTAGACCCCATGCCTCCATCTGGTCAAAGCGCTAAGTGAAGAAAGTCAAGCACAGAAAGATAAGTACTGTATGCTCTCACTTTAGGTAGAACCTGATAAAAGGCATTCTCATATAAGTAAAAGCACAATAGTCATTACTAGAGGCTGGGAAGGAAGAGGGGAGGCGGGATGGGAAAGGCAGATTAATGGCAGGTGAGTTAGATAGCAGCAAGAAGCACCAGGGCTCTATTGCAGTTAGGTGTCCATAACTAACGAGAGAAGGAAAATCATTACCTGTAAAGCTATGTGCATGCTATATCTCTCAATTTAAAAAAAAAAAAAACTCTAGACTATAACATTTTGAATGTGTTCACCATAAAAAAAATTATAAACGCTTAAGAAGATAGATATATTTACCCAAATCTGACATTACAAATCACCACATGGCACTGCACACATATGTCCAATTTATATGCCTGCTCATTTTTTAATAAAAGTCCACAAACATTTGATGCACTGGTTGAGACACCACTTGGCATGCCCATATCTCAAGCTGCGTGTCTGTATTTGCATTTTATCTCCTCTGCTAATTGCAGCTTCCTTCTCATGCTCACCCAAGGAGGGGGCAGGAGGAGGCTCAAACACCTGTGTCCATGCCATGCAAGTGAGAAAGCTAAGATGACTTCCTGTCTCCTGGCATCAACCTGGCCCAGCCTTGGCTAATGTGGGCATTGTTACAGTGACTGAGCAGATATGAGATCACACACTCTCTCTGTCTCTTCCTGCCTGTCAACTAAATAAAATTAAATTAAATAAGTAAAATGTAGCTTGAGAAAGGTGGAAATACCCATCACCACTCCTAACTCATTGCTTGCCAAGCAGATTAGATGAACAATTTATGCAAAAATTACTTGACAGAGAGAAAACATTTCATCCATGTTAGCAACCTGTGCTATTATTGTAGAGGTCAAGCTCTTAAGCGTGGAGCCATGGGCCTCTGTTTCCATTTCACAACAACACAGCGCAATGCGAATTTCTTCCTTCTGCAAAACTGAGTATGCAATGTTGATTTTCATGGCTGACAACTGACTCAAAGGACCCCAGAAGTTAGAAAAGTTGCCACATATTTGCATTCACCTAGGTACGAATATGCTGTGGACTAAAATAGTCCATGTACTTTGCAAAGAGATGACACAGCAGGGCAGGATCAAGGGTGATACCTGACTTTTTAAAAATTTTTTTTAATTCTTTTTAAGTTCTCTACAGCAAGGCCGTTCATTTCCTAGTCATAAAAGCATGTATGGAGTTATTTTTGCAGCGTTAGCTGGTAAAGGATTGTAAGCCCAAGGGAAATACAAAGGCACCCATGTCCTTTCCCTGGCTTTCATCTCAGGACGAGCCCCAAGCAAGGACAAAAGCACCAGCCACCGCCATTGTCCAGTGTAAGATCATTGGGATGATGACTCCGAAGTGGCTTTTGTCATCAAGCACTGGTGCCACAGCAAAGTGCCTGGTGGCCTCAGCAGTCGGCCCTGCTCTACAGAGAATCCTCCCCTCTACACAGGGGACAGCAAAGCCAGGCCTGCAGAGGTGACATCATGTTCTGACGCTGACCCACACTGGGCTGAGCTCATCTCAGTTCTATTAGCTGCCCAGCAGGAGCTCGGAGCAAACAGGCAGACCCAACACACTGTGCAATGAGAGGCCATTCAAGCTAAGCGTTCAGCCCCCTCACTGTTCCACCTGCACTACATCAGAACTCCTCAGCACCACAGTTTCATTGGCCTCAGCTCGCCCAGAGTGCTGCACTGAGCCAGGGGCACAGGAAATGAAGCAACTCCTGCCCTACCTCTGTTGCTCCTTTGGGTAAATCAAAGGACACCTCCTTTCCTTAACCAGGAGGTGGGCACCGAGCTGCAGTCAAGCTCCTAGAGGCTCCCATCTTGAGTTGGGGGTGGAGTGGGTTCCCCCTAGCCAAGCCAGTGCAGAAAGGAAGCCTGTCCCCTTGGAGGTCCGGTTCTGCATCTTTTCTCCACTTTCAAGGGCTCACCAATGGGTTTCAGTACGAAGGAAGCCAGAGTCCTGTTTCTGTTACACGTATCCGAAGAACCCAGATTTGTCCCTTATCTTTGGATACAAACTTAAATAAAATCAGCAATGACAATTAATATGCACTTGGATGTTGCTATGAATCAATCATTTCCACGCATGCCATCTCTTTTGTTCTTGGAGTGAACCAGCAGCTAATTTGCCCAGGGCAACACAAAACGACCAATATCCAGACTAGAGCTTTGAACTAGTTCTCTGGTACTCTGGACTCAAGCTCCATTGCCTGGAGGGGACCCTTGCTGGCATCACTTCCACTGCCCCAATCCACCAGTCTGCTGATGGCTTTCCACTTGTCTCTACTTGTGGTTGTGAGTAACTATTTTGTGCTTTCCTTGAAGGTAGAATAAATTGTTTCAGTCTCATCTTTCCTCAACCACGCCCCCATTAGGAATGCAAGAGTCAGGTGTCATGTAAGTTCTCAATACTAGAACTCTCACCAAAACTGGATTAACAGTAAATGGGCACATCGCAAGATGCAAAGCACAGACTCCACAAATACCCGCTGTGAACATCTGTCTGTCCATTTATCAATCTCCACCTCTATTTCTTTATCTCTCTGCCTTTCAAATAAATATACATATTCAAATTTGTTTATTAATTTTCACCTTGTTGGAAAGACAAAGAGATAAGCAATATGTACCTCCTGGCTCACTCCCTAAACGCAGTGCCCAGAACCCAGTAGATGTTCAGTAAATAATAGTTCAAGAAATCAGTGGAAACATCTACGTCTAAAAGGTACCATGGAGTTGTAGCTACATATTCAGCACACACATGCTGTATCAGAATGAGTTGTTCTCATGATTTTCTATTGGAGTCCCACCTCAGAATTCCCAGCACCAGGTTCACAAGGTTTGCAAGCAGAAATTACCTTTCTCACCTCTCAACAACATCCAATCAACACCTTACCCTTCTGGGTGTCATGGCAACAAGTCTTTTCTTTGTTAAGATTTATTTATTTTTACTAGAAAGGCAGATTTAGAGACAGGAAGATCTTCCGTGATTCACTCCCCAAACAGCCCAACAGCAGGAACAGAGCTGATCCAAAGTCAAGAGCCAGGAGTTTCCTCCAGGTCTTCCAAGCGGACGCAGGGTCCCAAGGCTTTGGGCCGTCCTCCACTGCTTTCCCAGGCCACAAGCAGGGAGCTGGATGGGAAGCAGGGCAGCCGGGATATGAACCGATGTCCATGTGGGATCCCTGCGTGTACAAGGCAAGGACTTAAGCCACTAGGCTACCGTGCCAGGTCCATGGCAAAAAGTTTTATCTGCACCTTTCTCCAGAAAACCAAAGTCAGCAGATAGGGCCAGGGAACTCAGAGTGTGAGTTCTCAGTAAGTACCAGTCTGCTTCTACGGTGGACAGTATTCTGTGGGGGCTGGGTGTTTATTCACGGCTCATAAAAAAGTGCTCCATGTGCCTGTCCATGCATTCAGCAAGCACTAATAAACGCTTCACAAGCACATGGCTGGCTGCCATTATGAAGTGCATTCCAGTGTTGTTGGCACCATGAGGGAAGTTCGTACTGGCTCCAGTGGGTTGTTTTATCAGGAGATGGGGATGTGGAATCAGAGAAAGATTAGAGAGCATGATGCTTGGAGAGAGCCTTGGGAAATGAATAAATGTCTCCCAAGATAGGAATGGAGAACGCATTCACGGAGCAGCTGGAAGATCCAAGTGATATTGCCACTGGCACTGGATGGGCAGGATGGGGCTGGGACAGTGGCAGTGGCGACAGGAGGCAGCTGGAGCCAGGCCGTGACAGAAGTCTGAGCGCAGACAGGGATGCCCCGGTGCAGTTCCCAAAAGTGCAGGCTTCCTTTAGGAAAGCCCTTAGGGTATAGGATTGAGGCCAGTGGGTTCTCATTTTAGAGATGGGAGACAGGGAATAGGCTGAAGAGCAACAAATCTGGAAGCCAGGACCTGGCCTGGTGCAAAGGTGTCCCTCCAACCCTGAGACGAGGAGAGGCAGCCCCAGGTAGCAGCTGCAGGAAGCAGAGATACCGCTGTCCTTGCACAGCACCAGCAGAGCCTGGGGGACCAGCATCAATGCCATGTGCACTTTGTTAGCACTTGAAGGAGACTGCTGTCCCTGCCCCTCTTCCCAGTAACCATCCAGTTTCTTCTTTTCCTTCCCTCCCATCTCCCACTCAAGCCTCCACTCACTGCCCAGTCTTTCTCCCTTCTGCTCCATCCTCTCATCTCTTTCTGGTTGCTCCAGATTTGCCACATCTCAGGAGTCTTGGAATCCTTTGGGCACTGAAGAAGAATTGAGAAAAAATAGTGCTGGGAGAAGAATCTTGGTGCTGTTTCAAGGGAATCATAAGGTCACTGGTCCAAGGTCACATAGAACATAGCAGAATTCAGGGTCAAAGCAGCCAAGCTTAGCCCATGATCTTAACCCTGAGCCGTTGGACTGATCATAATAAATGAATTGTCAGGAGGAACAGGGAATGGAGAAAGCATTGCAAGAGGAGATTCTCAAGCAGGCTGAGTTCAAGAGCTTTCCAAAGGCTGCGTGGGCTGGAAGGCATCCGTGTGGCTGAAGGACCAGCCATGGCACTGTGGCCAAATGATCACAGTGGCAGATTCTCGTCTTCCTCCTCCACCTGCTCTCAGCGGCTCTGGTCTAGTCTCCCGTGAACAGCACAGGCGATGCTCATGCCTGCATCAGATTTCTTTTACAGATGGAGCTCCAGAGCTGTTGTGTTGGCTGTTACACAGATGATACAGAGTTCCCCTCCCAAGTAATCCTTCCGGCTTGGCAACCCACTGGAACAAGATTCTGGTACATTCGGGTGACGTGGCAGGGCTCCAGCCATAGAGTGGCATAGTCCAGGGCACTCTATGGCTGCAGTGCCAAGCTCCTCGGTCAGGGCAGCAGCCAGGACTCTTGTCTGAGGGGCTGAGCCTGTCACAATCCCCGGTGTCACTGACGGTCCCTTCCTCTTCCTGTTTCTGCTTCTGATCTCTTCTGTTAAGCGGAGGGAGAGATTGGAAACAGCCACGTTTGGGGGTCTGGGTTTGTGTTTTATTTTTTTAATTTATTTTCATCTATTTGGAAGGCAGGGAAACAGGGAGACCTTTCATCCAGTGGCACGTTCCCAGTATCTGCAGCAGCCGGCATCAGGTCAGATTGAAGCTAAGAGCCCAGAGTTCAGTCTAGATCTGCCATGTGGGTGGCAGGGACCCAACACCCGAATCATCTCCTGCTGCCTCTCAGTGCACATTCTAGCAGGAAGCTGGATCTGAAGCGCAGGAACACCAGACCCTCAGCAGAATCAGGCATCACAGGCAGTGACTTCACCACCGTACCAAACACCAGCCCCCTGTGTTTGCATTGTCACTCTTCCTGGCATGATTTGTTCTCACTTGGCACACTCTCCACTGTACATCTTAAGGTCATAGAAAAGTTATGAGCTTTGGAATTCAGGCCCAGTTAGATTCCAGCCTCAGGTATCCCAGCCTGACTTATGATATGACCCTGGAGAGGAAGGCATTGCAGCCTCCTCTAGGTTCCAGCTTGCTCATGTGCACAATGCAACAGAGTAATATGTAGGGCTCATGTGAGGTTTAACCATAACCCCGGGTAGCATCTGACACACAGTAGGTACTTCATAAATACACATTGTGGTCCGTATCTTTTCCTTGGTGGCAAAATCCATTCTAAATCTTTCTCTTCCCCATAAAGCCAAGCAGAGAGCTTTGTGGGAATTGGATGGCCCACACATACTGGCAGGTGAAGGAAATAAGTGAGTCAAAGACTGAATGAATGAGAAGCGGTGATGCTGTCTTCAACACTCATTCACGGGGGCCACTGGTTCAAGCATCAACCTCTATTCTCCCAGATTCTCCGAGCACGTGAACGTGTGTCCATGGGGTCCATCGGCACCCACAAGCCCCTCCTGGTTCTCTCGAACTCTGTAGAGACATCCTTGCCCTAGCCTCAGCCACAAGGCCCAAGACCACTCACACTGCAGAGATGTCACACTCCAAAACTGGATGAAGATAGTCCATCCCAGACCTACACAGATCTCCGACCTGAGACCTGAACACCGCACGTCTCCCTGCAAGGTTCCAGTAGGAATGGCTTCCAAAAAAAAAAAAAAAAAGCTCAGTATATTCACTCATTTTGGTTCTGAAAAGATCCCCAAGTTTTCCAGCCCCACCCCTCAATCCTGCTAGTCAGGATTGTTAGCACAAAATCATCAACAAGACGCCCGATGTTTAAATTATTTTCACATCCAGGTTCCCAGATATCATCTCCTTACCCTTTCCCTATCACCTCCCCTTCCTCCCAGTTTTCACAAAACACCATTTGTGAAACACCAGTCTCCCACCGCTGGCACCAAGCCACCAAGTAATTGCGCAATTAGAACTTAATTGCTGGATTTGATTCTGATTATTTTTTCTTTACATCTCAGTTGTTCACAATGTGCCATTCTTGCCTTAGAATGTCTGATGAGTTCCTTGTGTCTGCCACAAGAAGGGGTGGGCTTGGCACTGGGGGAGACAGCCCCTGGGTGGGGTTTTTCATCTCCTGCAGGGTTTACAAAGCTAGCATGCCCTGAGGCAGCTGCAAGCCAGCTCAGGAGGGAGACTGCACCTCCAGTTTTGTTGGCACAGGATTTTTCCCTGGAATTCGACACATTCAGTGACTCCAACCTTGGTGAATTCATGCCCTACTGTGGCATTAGCTGGCATTGCCTGCAGACATAATATGTGCCATCAGGCATGTGACATCCGAACCAACTCACCACTAGGGGGCAGCTCTTCATCTTTTCACACATGAGAAAACCAAGATTTGGAGGGGTTCAGCAGCTAAGCCAAGGTCACACAGCTGTCCCTTATCGGAGCTGGAACAATGGCAGTAGATAGCTTTGTTTCTCTCTGTTTTCACTCTCATTTTAACTGCCTCACCCAGGTATCACAGATGAACCTAAAACTCGCCCATTGTAGGGATACAATGCTGTGACTTTGAGGAAATGTGTAGGTTTCCCAGGTATAATTTCCCTCTGCCATTCTAACATCCAGGCACTGGCTGGTCTGTTGTCTGACCATGAATTTGCCATTTCCAACCATCCTTCGTGGAAGGAATTACACAGCAGTGCTTGTGTTTCTGCCTCCAACACCCTACCCTTGGCATTGTATTTTTTATAATTATCTATGTCATAACGCCTTTTGATAATTCATTTATTTCTCAGTCTGAATAGTATCCCATTGAAAGGGTAGATAACATTTGCTTACCCATTTTCCAGCTAATGGGCATCTGGGTTGTTTCAGTGTGTGAACAGAGGCCTCCTTGCCACCTTCCTCTCCCTAGCAGGCCGAGAGCACTGTGGCACTCCAGCAAAGCTGGTAATGGGAGTCCACTTGGAAATGAAAGACTGGGCTTCCTCCTCACCTCTCGAGCTTATGAGCAGTGAGGCTCCTGCCAGCCCCCACACCCCCACTCAGTGCCACCGTTCCAAGCCTCACTCAGACTCTCTGTGGCAGCTGCGGCCGACTCTTCCCCACCAGGCCCTAGGAGAGCAGGACTGCTTTCTAGTGCCACAGCTGCCCATCTTTCTAGGCTCTTCTGAGCAGTGACAGTGGACAGAGGGTGCCACACTCCTGGCTCAGAGACCCAGACAGGTCCTACTTTCAACACACACCATTGATGGACCCCTCTCCAAGCTCAAAGAATGTGTGTGAACACAAACTAATGCACCTTGGAAAGCAGCAACAGATGGCCCAACTCCTTGAATCCTTGAGCCACACGGAAGGCCTAGATAGAACTGCAGTCTCGTGTTCTCTCTCTCTCTCCCTCTCCCCATAACTCTGCCTTTCTTGAGAGAAACAAGAAGCGAGAGAAAAGAAACAGTTCTGGAGAATGTAATAAATAATAAAGTTCACATGAGGTCATCCTCCACAGAGAGGAGTCCCCTCCCACTGATTCGTGCCCTGACAGAAGGGAACTCTGAACACAGACATGGAGAAAAGAGCATCCTATAACAAGAGGCAGGACTCAGAATGGCACAGCTGGGAGCCAAGGAGCCCCAAGGATCTCTGGAATCTCAGAGGCTAGAAGAAATGAGAAAGCTTTCCTGGCCCTACCTGTACTTCCGTCAGGCATCCAGCCTCCAAACCTGGCAGACAATGAGTGTTGTTTTAAACACCCGGTTCATGGGTCACAGCAATCCTGGGGTCCCGGTAATCGTGCTGCTGACCTTGACAAATACACTTCCTTGACCCCTGCCACAGGCCCCTGCCCCGATCACACTGCCACCAGCATAGCCCACTCTTTTTTTCCTGCCCAACATTACAACTGAGAAACCACGGATGACATGACAAAGGCAAGGCATCCCGGGGTTCCTCCGGGCAGATGCTGAGCAGCATGGTGGCTGGCACCAGGGGGCACAGTGCTAGGGGTGTGCATTCGAGCTGGGACCTCTCTTGTTGGCTGCTGCTGTTTATTTGCAAAGTAGAGAAAAAAGAAAGCTGCAATGATTCAGCACAGGTTCCTGCATGGTGCTGAGGACTCAAGCCCTGATGAAAACGCAAATGAAAAATCACCTCTGACGTCCCCAGAGCCACCCCAAATGAGAGCTTGCAGGATTAAGGCTTAGGCTGCTCCCCCAGGCTCTGTGCAGCCTCACTGCTTCTGCTCGTCCCCTCGCTGCACACGCCTGTCCCCTCCCGTGTTTGCCATTTCATCCCTGTTTCTTTCCATCCCCAGATCCAGCCTTGACCCCAAAGCCTCCCCCACCATGAAGCTTTCCAGGATCAGCTTCAACCAGGGTGGCGCACAGGCCTGTGACCTGTGCTGTCACACAGACACTGTACTCAGAAGGAACCCCTGTTTGGTTTCACGTTCTGTTGTGACCATCTTGAAATTCTTAATGTATTTGTTTTGTTTTAAAAAGATATATTTATTTGAAAGGCATAAAGAGAGAGAGCTTCCGACTCTGATTCACTCCCCAAAGGGCCAGGTCAAAGTCAAGAGCTTCTTTCAGATCTTCCAGGCCTGGAATTGGTGGCATTACCTCTCACTGATCTCCCAAGCCATTGGCAGCTGGGACACAAATCAATGACCATGTCAGACGCCAGGGCCACAGGTGTCGTCTTTACCTGGTGTACCATGGCACTGGTCCCTAATTAGTCCTGAGTGGCCTCAAATTTTCAGCTTGCACTCTGTTGATTTCCACAGATCTGCCCCTCCCCCATCAATACTAATCTGATGGGTTCTAAAGTAAAGACCAAAATTCCCAAGCTGGCCTGTAGGTCACCGATGTGGTCTGCCCTTGTGCCCTGCTCCTCGCTTCATCTCACTCGGACTCCCTCCAGTTAGTCTCCTGTACTTTCTTTCCACAAGCCTTGGCACCACATGCCCTTCCCCGAGTAACACCTGTGCGTATTCTCAGGTCTCAGTGCCAACACCACGGCCTTCAAGAACAGGCCTGCACTGCCCTGAACCCTCCACATCCTACCCCACCCTAGCACCATCCCCACCCTGTAAGTGGTGTCCCTCCTTGGTAGGTTGGTACTGACTTCCCCCGTCAGACTGTGGGCCCTGTTAGTGCTGGGAGCTGTGCTTTTGCTGCCTGATGTATGTTCAACTCCCAGCCCTGTGCCTGGAACAAAGACAAGACCCTGGTTCACAGATGAACTTGAGAACAGTATGGATTCCTAATGAGACCAGCGTCAGCCCCCCAGGGCAATTGACCACCATCGGAAATCAATGACCACTCACAAGGGTCAATGTCCTACCTGGGCCCTGTCCACCCAGATGCCTCTGATGGACTCTTCCCTCGGTGAGGCTTGTCTCTCTCTGCACTCTGTGGGATGTGCAGAAGCTGCAGTGCACCCCCAAGCCTGCCCACAGGCTTCAATAAAGAGACAGGAGGCTCACGGGGACTTGGAGGTTGACATCCTCAGACTCAGATCAGTACCCCCACAGCCCCAGGAGTCCCTGCTCACAAGCACGCGTGTCCACGCCCACAGCGCCCTTCCTCAGAACCTGCTCCACCTACTTCATGCCGTGCAGTTGCATTCCCAGTGGGGCTTCCTCTTAAAGGTCCGCCCAGGAATTCTCCCTCACTCACTAAAGCAGTAAAAGAGACAACACAAAAAGCATTTTCAGATGCAGCCAGATGTACAGGATGTGTGGGAGCCAGTCAACTGTGCTGGATGCCAACAGAGGTGAGGAGGACTAGACTCGCCTCCATAGGTGCACAGAGCAAACAAACTCACATGGGAGTGTGGATAACTGGCTCTCTGCATAGGTCTCCATATCTATGCCCCCCACCATGTCCACGGCTCCTGATTCAGTGGACAGGACGCCCAGACATATGGGGGCAAGGGGTCACAACAGGGATCACCGGTGTGAATCAGCTGAAGAGCCGAGAACAGTAGAGGATGGCATTAGGCTCATTGTGGCCCTACTCTCAACAGGTACAATCAGAAGCAGTGTGGAGAGGTTCCAAGTCACTGCAAGGGAGGAATGACAGGGCCAACCTCCTGGATTATGAATTTGACACTACAAGTGGTAGCCCTGCCCAGGCCAGGCAAACACTCAAAGAAGTTCTTACAGAATTGAATAGAGATATTGGTTCCACTGGAGTTCTATGATTTTAATAAATAGAACACAAGCATGCTGATTTCCTAGAAGTTCTGCTAATTCTGCTTATATCCTACTATATTGTTAAATATTAAGTCACCATTCATAAGAATTTCTTTATATCAGGAATCAACATATATGCTTTATAAGAGCCATCTCATTTAAATTTGATCATACCTTCACAAGGCTTATTAACCTTCAACAAGGGAAACCAAGCTTTAAAGAGAATGTTAATGAGACTATCTACCTCAAACTAGCTTAGCAGCTGGTTCAAAGGCTCACCTAGCTAATCTGCTACCTGCCAGCACAAGCATCCCATATGGGCACTGATTCATGTCCCAGCTGCTCCACTTCCTACCAGCTCCCTGTTTGTGGCCTGGGAAAGCAGCAAAAGATGGCCCAAGTCCTTGGGATCCTACACATACTTAGGAGACTCAAAGAGACTGCTGGCTGCTGGCTTTGGCTTGGCTCAGCTCTGGCTTTTATAGCCATTTGGGGAGTGAAGTGGCAGGTGGAAGATCTTTCTCCATCTTTCCTCTCTGTAAAATCTGCCTTTCTGATAAAAATAAGCTAAGTCATTTTAGGGGAAAAAAAACTGGCTTAAAAGAAAAAATGTTTTATTGGGTTATATTACTGAGAAGACAAGAGAAGAGGGCTTCTGTCTACATGAGGCCCACCACACCTTAAGCAATACTTTAGCTACCTGCTAATGCACCCTGGCTTTCTCTGTGTGTTGGCAGAATCTTCAACGCCCCCGTGCACTGAGCCAAAAATGGCCAAAGAAGCTCCTCATCACAAATTTTCACTGCTTCCTGTTTTCCTAAGAAAAAAAGCCACAGTTTTTGCCAGAAGTCCCAGCCGTGGTCTCTTCGCGTCTCATTGGACCACGCTGTGGGTATGCTAAGGATCCTGACACAGGGCAGTTTATCTGGGTCTGGTCTGAATGCCATGACAAATGCTGCTAAACAGGAAAGGCAGAGGGAGATTAGACAAAGCCAGACGAGGAGGAGGCAGTGTGAGCATGGGAAGCGGAGGCTGGAGTGACGCAATTGCAAATCAAAGAGTTGTTGCCCAGCAGAAACTGGGAGAGATGAGAGAGATTTTTCTCCCAGACAACATGGAATTCTGGCAGCACCCGGGTTTTGACCAAGTGATACTGTGACCTGCAGAGCTGTGAAAGAACGTATTTCTGCTGCTCTTGGTCATACCTTTATTTGAGGCACAGAGATCTTCCATCCATTGGTTCACTTCCTTAGATGCCTGAAACAGGTTGAAACCAGAAGCTCCAAACCCTTTAGTGGGCAGCAACCCAAGTGTTGAGGTCATCATCTGCTGCCTCCCAGGGTGCACAGGAGCAGGAAGTTCAATGAAACAGAGCAGGAACTCCAGCCAAGGCGTCCTATGCAGGCACCCTAAGCACCACCTTAACCACAGCTCCAAACACCCTCCCTATATTGCTCCATATCGTCCTCATCCATTACAGCCGCAATAGGAAACTAATACATATCTAGTATACACAGGCTTGGGCACCAAGGCACTGCAGGGCTTTCTCGCGTTAGCTTACAAGCTCAGCATGGGTCCATGGATGGGACGAGTCTTCCTTGAAGCCATTTATACACCGGGAGTAAACATTAAATTTATTCAGAAGTACAAACCCAGTTCAACTTGCCCTTGCTCAGATTCACAGAATTCTCCAACCACTCCAACACTGCTTCTCAAGGGAGGACAGTCGGAGTGGGAAGAGACAGCAGTCTCAGCAGACCGCATGCAGTATGAGTCTTTTTGCAGATTTTACAAAAATGTATAACCACTTGAGGATCATGCTAGGATTCCTCCCAGAACTCTGCAAGCAGCCTCTGCAAGGCACCTCCACCAGTGGAGTTCTAACAGGGTCCCTCCCTATCGCCAGGAAACCAGATAACAAAAGGAAAGGATTAGAAATAGAGAACCAGGGCCCGGCAGCACGGCCTAGTGGCTAAGGTCCTCGCCTTGGATGCACCACAATCCCACATGGGCACCGGTTCTATCCCGGCAGCCCCACTTCCCATCCAGCTCCCTGCTTGTGGCCTGGGAAAGCAATTGAGGACAGCCCAGAGCTTTGGGACCCTGCGTGGGAGACCCAGAAGAGGTTCCTGGTTCCCGGCTTCGGATCGGCGGTGCAGCACTGGCCATTGCGCTCACTTGGGGAGTGAATCATCGGAAGGAAGATCTTCCACTCTGTTTCTCCTCCTCTCTGTATATCTGACTTTGTAATAAAAGTAAATAAATCTTTTTTTAAAAAAGAAAGAAAAGAAATAGAGAACCAGAAAGGAGACTTATTAACGCAGGTGAGAAACAGGCTGAACCCAGCCAGGTTGCAGAGCAGCCAGGAAGTATGTTCTGGCCAGGTGTCCTTCGAGGATGGAACTAACAAGAGTTCTTGATGAGTTGGCTGTGGGCTGCTGTGAGGCGGGAGGAGGAGTCAAGGTGGCACACACTTTGGGTGTGAACAGTTGGCGGGATGGGGCTGCTCTGCAAGCACTCCCCCAGTCGGAGGCCCTGAGAGTCCGTGCCACAGCAAGAGACTGAACCGTCTTCATATTCCCTTCTTTTTCTTCTTTCTTGGCCATTGCTTCTCTTGTTGGCATGTCTTCTCCCTGCTTCTGCTTCTCAAAGGAAACGCTTTTCCCCGCTCCCCCGTGGCTTTTCTCACCTCATCTCAGTTCCTGTCCATGCCTGCCTTGGCTTTGTGCGGCCTTTCAGTGCCCAGTTTGGGATGCAAGAGGTTCCCAGTCTAGCTGGGGATGGTGTAGAGGGACTCCCACACTGAGCCCAGGAAGCTAATGACGTGCCTGAGCCCCGCCTCCACAGCCCCCCACACTCCCCTTACTTCCTGCCTCTGACAGTCGGCTCCTCCCACGGACTGCAGGAGAGAGAAAAGGGAGGGAAGACTTGGGAGATTCAAATGGCAAAAGCTGCACGCCCTCACCCCAACACGGCCTGGGTGTGGGAGTCACATTCCAGTGCAGGTGCTGTGTGTTGGAGAGGAGGTCTTGCAGACCTGGTGTCACTGTCAGTTCCAGAGCCTAAGTCACGTTCTCTGTTGAAAGCGCCAGCATGTGTCCTGGACAGACTGAAAGCATCTACTTCGTACAGAACAATAGTCACAATCTTGACAGTGATAGCTACCACCTGTGCAGGTGGGTGAACCAAGGCGAAGGCTGTCTAAGGTCACCAGGAGAACCTCTGAATTCTGCTCCTTTCCACTCAGCTGCTCTTCTGCCAGAAACACCCCTCCTCCAGCTCTCCTGCAGCCAAGTCCTTTCCCATCTCCTCATCTTTCACAGCTCAGCTTAAATGTCACCTCCTCCTAGAAGCTTTTCTGACCATCTTTTTGGTAGCTCCCCCACCATTCCTCTCTAACTCACTCTGTTCACTTCTCAAAATTTCACATGTTCTGTATTGTTGCTTTTCTCCTTGCTTAGAGGATGTCTGCCCCACTGGGTCTCCTCGGATGACTCACTCTCACTTCTGGAATCCAGCCTAGCAAAGGGCAAAGCCCTGACTGGCTCCTCAGTTAATTCCTCGGTCCAGGCATCATGTATCTTCTACTGCATCCTTGCCCACTGCATTGGTGCCATTCTTATGCACATCATTGGCCGTGCTGGGAAGATCAGAAACCCCACGGTGGAGCAGACACCAGCTGTCCCTGAGCGCCAGGTGACCTGAGCAGCCACAGTGAACAGAATAATCTCTATAGAATTGGTGTGAATCACATTTCCCTGAAAACAAATCACAGACAGTGTGTGTCTGCAAAGAAAACTATTATTTGGAGTTTAATTACTGTCCCCTCAAAATCACAAAGTACAAAGAAGAAACATGCAACAGAGCAAACCTCAGCACATACTGCCACTGGTTCAATCTTGAACTCAATTCTCATCTTAGTCCTTCAACACTAAAGATTGATGTGTACCCGCAAGGTACAACTACCGAGCACAGCCAGGAACACAGGTTCTCACCAGAGGACAGCAAAGGAGGCTGATGAGCACTGGGGAAGACCCCGAGGGAGCGGACCTGGAACTGAGAAGTGAGTAGGAGTTGGAGAGAACGTACCTCTGACTGGCAGGAGAACAGAAAGCCACAGCGCACGGAGAGAGAGCCAGTACAACCAAATAAAGGGTGAACACAAGTTTCAAATAAAAATTCACCAAATTCACCTTCAGAACTGGACCAGCAAAACAGCAAAATGGTTTTGTACCACATGGCACACTCAGCCACCGTCTGCACCCTGAATATTCCCCCAGTGACCAGGCTCTGCCACCAAAGCTCCCAGCAGCTGGGGAATCAACCTCATCCGCCCAACAAATGCTTGCTTCCATCCCTGGAGGAGTGGATATACTGCAAGGGGTTGGGCAGAGGGCTGCAGCGCCTTGGAGGCCAAGGTGGGGAGGAGATCTTTTTGAGGAGCAGAGGAAATATAGGGGGGCAGGATTCCCTTGAAGAAGCAGTGTTGGGGGCAGCATGAGGAATGCATCTAGAGAAGCCTGCACCTTCAGTTGCTCAGAGAGAAGGGGACTTGGAGTTTGCACCAGAAACAGGGATAAGGGGCTAACTCCAGAGGAACTCAGGGGGCAGCATTCAGGGGACAAGCAGCAAGGACACAGGAATGCCAAGAATGACACTGGCAGTGTGAATCCCAGCATTCCCAGGGAAAGGGAAGGAAGGGACACTGGGGACCAACTCTGAGGACATCAACATGGAAGCTGCATTTTTCTCCTGGTGAGCAAATCAGTAGTTCAAAGCTAGAGAGACAGCCGGGTTACGTGGCTCCACTGGATGCTCTCAGTATAGTTCTGAAGCTTTATTAACTATAGATTGGATGAAACTTCTGGAGGTATACTTGTCAAGTAGAAGCTTTTGCATTCATGGTATGTTCTAGAAGCTGTTCTTGTCCTATAGGGTAGCAACAGTCATAGGTGCAATGTTATTTAATCTAGTTAATTTAAATGTAAATACCTTCATATGGCTACTATTAGACAATATGGTTCCATGCTGTATTGGCGATTTACAACAAATCTGGAGGAAATAGACTAGCCCAGTGCTCTACAACCTCCCCTAATCCAGGCTGGAGGAATTCTGAAGGACCAAAATAGTAAACAGCTTCTTCAACAAATAAATTCCAAGGATTAAAATGGATAAATGGGCCTGGTGCGATAACCTAGTGGCTAAATCATTGCCTTGCAACTGCTGGGATCCCATATGGACACCAGTTTTTTGTTTCAGTTGCTCCAAACTCCATCCAGCTCTCTGCTTGTGGCCTGGGAAAGCAGTGAAGGATGGCTCAAAGCCCTGTGACCCTGCTCCTGTGTGGGAGACTCAGCTCCTAGCTCCTGGCTTCAGATTGGCTCAGCTCCAGCAGTTGCAGCCACTTGGGGAGTGAACCAGCCAACAGAAGATCTTTCTCTGTGTCTCTCCTTCTCTCTGTAAATCTGTCTTTCCAGTAAGAATTAATAAATCTTGAAAAAGAGAGAGAGAGACATAGTGGGGAAACTATAAATTAAGGGATAATTAAAAGACATATTCAGTCAATCACAATGTGTGGATCTCCTATATCCTTATGCAAACAGCAGGAACCCAAAAAGAAACTATTGCAAAGTGCTACTTACTGCACAAATAACAACGTGAGTACCACCCATGTAACTGATGGTATTAAAAGCTGATGCAATTTGATTGTTTCTTGAAAGTTCTTATTTTTCATTGGAAAATATTAGCAAACGATATTATACAATGCCTGTTGTTTTCTTCAAATGTTAAAGGAGGCAGAAGCAAAAGGCATAAGGGACAGCAAGATTATCTATGGCTGCAAGACCAGAATTGGATTAACTTAGGTTCCAAAACCACACTGACTCCTACTGATATCAGAACCTTCTCTGGATGAGAAGTTTAAAATTAAATTCAACAGAATTAAGTGACCTTAGAGGTAACTGCTGCCTTGCCAGACCACTGTGTCCTCCAGCGTGACTTCCCTCGCCCTGCCTCCAGCAGGTGTACACCAAGAACAGCTCTGCTATCCAATAAGAATAAGGGAAGCAACATACAGCAGAAGGAGGGATGCTTTTTTATTCGTACCTGTAAGACATCAGTCTCTGGAGAATAGTCGTTCCTCGCTGTTTCCAAACTTGCTGTGCTGGTGCCTGCAGTTGCTCTAACTTGGCTAGAAGACATCTTTGATGTCCAGTTTCAGCTCTCCATCTTCCCCACCCTCGGCTCTGGAATTGGTTGACTGAGGCATTTTCATTTTTTCAGGCAGTGCGGTGCTGGCCCTGGGCTCTTGCATGAGCGCTCCGTGTCTTTATCAGCCAAGGAAAAGGGGCAGGTGCAAAGGGAGAGGGGCAGAAGGAAAATGCAAACATGAAATGAAACAAAGTCAATCAAATGAGTTAGAAAACTGAGATCCCACCCCATGCAATGAATGAAGAACAACCGTGAGAGGCTGACGCCCTGTCTCTGCAGTGATCCCTGGACTACATGTCTGCAGATCCTAGAAAGGATACAGACAACTGTCCTTCTCTCTCCCTTGGCAGAGGGTTCTCAAGGAAGGTAAGTGTTCTCATCCACTTCCCATCGCCAATAGCACTAACAGCTCTGCCACCAACTGGGGAAGTTATAAAGGAAAAGAGGTTTGTTTTGGCTCATAGTTCCAGCCCTTGGGCAAGGGACTGTGTCTGTGATGGCTTTGCCAGCAGAGTTCTGAGGAAGCACAAGGAATCACATGGCAAGAGACGGGAAACCTGGCTAAACTGCCATTTGCGATAACCCATTCATCCAGTCATGAGAACCCCTTGAAGTTTCCATTTTGGGCCGGCGCTGTGACATAGCAAGTAAGGCCATCACCTATAGCATTGCCATCCCATATGGGCACTGGTTCAAGTCCCAGCTGCCCCATTTCAGATCCAGCTTCCTGCTAATGTGCTTGGAAAAGCACCACAGGATAGCCTAGGTCCTTGAGCCCACAAGGTTGACTCAAGAAACTCTTGGTTCCCGGCCCCTGGCTTCAGACAGGCCCAGCTCTGGCCACTGCAGCATCTGGGGAGTTTCACCTAATCCTTCATTTCAAACAAATATATAAATCTTTAAAACTAAAGAAGGTTTCCACATCCTATTGTCTTAAAATGGCATCAAACTTCAGCAGGAGTTTCAGAAGGGACAAATCATCAGTCTACGCCATGGTGTTCTCTGGTCTGTGCACGATTCAGAGCAGATAGATCACTTACCAGGTCACTGTGTCAGAAAAGCTACCTAAGGTGCTGAGTGCAGGGCAGACGCCTGCCTGGGAACCACCTGTTCTCACCTCACCACCAATGCGTCTTGGTCTTGAGCAGATTGCAATGCAGCTGGTCAAATCCAATCCCTGGAACACAAAGCGGTTTTTGCATGTTCGGAAGATTTGCTAAATATTAATTTAACTGATTTAAAGATACGCATGCCTACAAATATCTATGTTTGTACATATGTAAATATGTTTATGCCAAAATTGCTGCCAAAACAGCATATGGAAAGCTGTGTAATATGCAGAAGAACATAAAACAAGAGATGCTCCACTGTTAAAGTCATTCGTCCAATTAATCTTGGAAAATAACCCACCCACATCGGAAGAGGATGTTGTCTGTACTTTGGTCTGTGGTCATCAGGTACTATGTGCCACGTCATCTCCCATTTGCTTCCTGTATCTCCGATTATACTTTTCACATCTTTGTGAATCTCTTTTTTTTTTTTAATTGTATGATACAGATCCTATAGGCTCTGGAATTTCCCCCATGGCTCCACTCAAGTCCCCTTCTTCCACTAATTTCCCCCATATTATTGCAGTAATATAGTCCTTCCTTAACAGTTATATGTCCATCATTCTGCTATTTAACTGTATCCTGACATTGAAGGTATGGACAAAGGCAGAGAGTCCAACATTCTATTGTCAAGATGTTTAACAGTTCCATTGGGAGTCCATCTTTGATTTGGAAGTAAAGATGCATATCATATTGTATCTTCACATCTCAGTACGATAGTCTATTACACCACTCCTCTAGATGACTGCATGTATGTGCATGGTTACCTCTATATCTACTGAGCTTGTATTTTGCATAAAGGTTGCATTATGTCAAAGAGAACATATATCATTTGTTGTTTGGGGATTGGCTTGTTTCACTGAGCATAATGGTCTCCTGTTGGGACCATCTAGTTGCAAATGGTATAATTTCACTCTTTTTAGTGGCTGAGTAGTATTCCGTGGAATAGACACGCCACAGTTTCTTTATTCACCCTTCTTTTGGAGTGTTTCCATGTCTTTGCTATTGTAGATTGTCTGCTGTGATTTAGGAGCCTAGGTCACTTTCTCATATGCAGATTTCACTTCTTTTGTATATATTCTCAGAAGTGGGATAGCTAGGTCATACAGCAGAGATTATCTGCCCACTTTTCCAGTGGCTTCTCCAATGTTCGTCAGACCCCTAGCTGCCCTAATCTTCTGACCTCCTCAGCATGTTCAGCCACTTGTGTCTGCTTGCAGACCACCTGTGCATCTGTTCATCTCCAGTACACATTACAGATCCTGACCATCGCTGACCATGCAGCTGCTCACAGTCACCTCCTCATGTGCAAGCCTCCTGTGTCCTGCACACTTTCTTCTCTGGGGAGATCTGCTTCCATGGAGCTCCTGACTCCTTGTGGTTTTTCCATAACTTCTCGTTTCCAGGATTCCCTGGTACTTTAAGACAGCTCAAGTTCTGCTACTTCCCAGGTGTCCAACTGGCTCACAGCAAACTCATGCATGCTTGATCCCCTGAAGGCTGCTCTACTCCTCTACTCACATAAGTGGAAGGATCAGATGGGTCAGTCTGTTCCATTAGCAGGTTTGCTGCCTGGTCACCCTCCCAGCTCTGTGAATAGGGAGCAGTGAGCAAGGCTCAGCCTTCGGCTTCGGAGGATGTTTACCCTTCCCAGTGTGCACTCTTTTAAGGTCCACACATCAGTTCCCTGACAATAGGAAAGTTCTCAGTTCCCTATCCAACAGGTAGGTTATCACGCCCTAGGAGGAGTTAATAATCCACAGGCAAGTCTCATTCCAGAGTCCCCAGTATTCATGTATCCGTCCCAAGGCTCTTGCCTTCTTCACCCCGTGCGCTGTACTTGGAGCCTTCTGGGGAGCCCATTCTCCACTCGTCACAGGAGCTCCTGTCCTCCCACTTATCACCTTCATTCTGTTTAGCCATGGAAGTGAGATGTGATTGCCAGCCAAGAACAGAAAACAGAAAAGTCAAAGCCCTCCGCTTCAATAGTATCTACTCAGCATTAGCATTAATAAACGTTACGCTTTCAGTATGCAGCAATACAGAATTTGGAAGGGAAATGCCAAACGGTAGGAAAGAGTGAAACCTGAAGAGGGAAAGCCTCCTTCTCTCCCCACCACCTCTTTCTGATCTCACTTCTTCAACGTCACTTCAGGCAAAGGTCTCTTACAGTCCTTCCTCATGCTCCGGGCACACTTACACGCCAGTGTCATGACTGTAAATACACACACGTGTGCTCCCCGCAGATGAGATCCTACCTGTGCTGCTTTGTTTTTTTAACTTAATAGATTTTGGTGCCTTCCATGCGAGCACAAATGGATCCTGCCTTATTTACAGAGGCTACATCATCCGATGAGTGTCAACACACCCCACGGTGTTCAACCTGTCCCTGTGATGGCTGTCTAGGCAGTAAAACCCCATGTTGACCATTTCAGTTGTGATCGTTGCTTTCTGAAGTCAAGTTGTTGAGGCTTTAGCACCAGGTGCTACCAGGATAGTCTGTACATTTGGTGTACATTGATGGTCAATCAACTTGAACTAAAACAGATTTTCCCTTGGTGAGCGGGATGACCCCATTCAATCCGCAGAAGGACTGCACAGCAAAAACTGCTCCCAGGAAAGAAGTGCTGTCTAAAGACTGTACTCGCAACTCCGCCACAGCTTGCTCATGACAAACTGCCTCAGTATGTCAGAGAACTTCTAGAAGTTCTAGAAATTCTAGAAAAAGAAAAGTTTGAGAAAATGAAATACAGAGATAAACATATTTTGGTGAAAAAATATTTTCAATCTATGCATAGTGCTTTCATTATATGCATTTTTCATCAACTTTCTGAAGGTCCCTTGTGTGTAGATATATTTATACACAGGATGCATTTTATATGTATTTATATAGAAGGGTCAGGTACATTTTATGCAGCAGGATATATACATATAAATATATGCTGTGAATTTATTTGGTGTTTGTTTTCCTGTAATGAAGAGTGGGATGAAATGGATCAGAGAACACTTCATATACAAAACTCAAATATTGTTTTATGAAACTTCTGATGCAGCATGTCAGATTGTGTGCAATAATCTCTCTTTCATTAAAGGTTAAAATTTCATAAGTTTTAAGACATGTTTTCAGATGTGTAAATACCATCCTGGTTGCAATATGAAAGCTTTCTATGACAGCAGAAAATACCCTGATGCCCCGTGCAGTCAGCCCCTGCACCTCATCTTCATTCCTGACAAACACTCGGTTGTCTTCTGTTACTTCTAGAGTTTTGCTTATCTCAGTGTTTAACATATATATGAGTATATATATTTGCAGTAGCAACAAACAGGTAACATACCATGGTAAGTTATGTGTATGATGTATGATGCATGATGTACATGTGCAGGAATTTAAAATCTGTTTTATACATGTTCATATCTTTAATACTTAATTCATATCTAACAGCACTGTAGTTACTTATTTTTTTGGAAGAAAAGGAGTGAATGCACCAACTTGTGGTGTCACATGTAGCTCTTCTTGGGCCCAGCATGGTGGCCTAGCAACTAGAGTCCTTGTCTAGAACACACCAGGATCCCATACAGGCGCAAGTTCTAATCCCGGCAGCCCCGCTTTCCATTCAGCTCCCTGCTTGTGGCCTAGAAAAACAGCCAAAGATGACCCAAAGCCTTGAGACCCTGCACCTGCATGGGAGACCCGGAAGCAGTTCCTGGCTCCTGGCTCCAGATCAGCACAGCTCCTGTCGTTGCGCTCACTTGGGGAGGATTTCCTCTCTGTCTCTCCTCCTCTCTGTATATCTGACTTTGTAATAAAAATAAATAAATCTTTTTTAAAAAGAAAGCCACTGTTACTCATTTTTCTATGAACTTTAACTACCTGTTCATATCCTCCACTTTTCCCTTGAGTTGTTCACGTGTCTCCTTACTCCTCTGTAGGAGTCTGTATCAGAGCTAAGAGGAACTTGGCTATCTTCATAGGTCTCATGTGTCAGCAGCATTTTTTTCAACCAAGGTTATTGTCTATCTTGTGACTTCACGGTAGCTTTCCCAATGCAGCAAAATTATTATGATAACATACTTGAATATCTCTTTTCTTTAAAAAAGAAGAAGAAGTGTTTTATACTTAATTGAAAAGCAGAGCAACAGAGAAAGGGGTTGAGACTGGAGATCTTCTGTTACTCCCCAGACACAATAGCTAGGACTGGGCCAGATGAAAGTCAGGAGCCAAACTCCATCTGGATCACCCACATGGGTCATCTTCTCTTACCTTCCCAGGTGCATCCGTGGCGAGCTACTTTAGGAGCAGAAAGCAGAACAGCCTAGACACAAACTTCACCTGCTCTGCAGCAGTTCTGGTCCCCAACTCTGATTTTATAAAACAGATTCTATTGAATTTTGTGTCATGTTAAAGAAGACAAGATTCTTTCCTTTGGGGTATTATTTAAATAAAATCTCCCTTGTTTTCTTTTCATACTTTCACAGGATTTTTTTTTTCCTAATTTAAATCTTCGCTCCATCTGGAAGTTCTTTGGTGGAGAGAACTAAGCAGAGCTCCAAACTTTGTTTTAGATGATTCCCATGTGTCCAAACATTACACACTCATAAAATAATCTCCTCTCCCCTCTCTCATTTGAAATGTCCTCTCCAACACAAACTAAATTTTTATGTATGTTTGAGTCTATTTCTGGACTCCCACATTGCTCTGTGGGTCTGTCTGTCTGTGCATGCAGCATTAGCAACTGCTTAGTTCCTTTTAGCTCTATGTCTTTCAGGCCTACACTACCTTTTGCTTTTCAGGATTTACAGGATCAGCCTCATCTGTTTTGTCATATCAACTTCAGCATGCCTAATTTCAAGGGAAAAAAAATCTATTTTTGAAAAGGCCTGATGTTACATTAAACACTAGTTTAGGAAGTTGAGTAGGTTGAAGCGGACATGCTCACAAATGTATCACGTATTTTCCCTTGTGTTCCTGTGTAGTCCTCAGTGGCAAGTTCAAGTACATCATACACCTGTACTTCATGGACATCATATCCATAACTTACCATGGTATGTTACCTGTGTGTTGATACTGCAAGTGGATTTTACTAGATTAAAACACACTAATTTTGCCACTCAGATGCTTCCCTGTGCTCCGTTGTTGGTAATGCTGTTTTTAATTTGAGTGTCTTAGATCTTGTGGTTATAAAGTCACGTCCACACTTAACAATGGTGTCTCCTCCTCATCACAGTTTCTATCTCTTACTTCTTTCTTCTTTCTCATCATCAGCTGTGCCTTCTGACATTGTCCAGTTGGGACAGTGATTTTCATGAGGGAGATGAAGTGAGGACACAAAAGGAAAGAACTGACTGGGACAAGTGGGCAAGCAGATCCCCACAGAAATGCCAGGTACCCACAGAAATGAGTCTCGCTCCACCCTCCTCATTTCCCAAGCTGTAAAATAGTTCTTCCCTCACAATCTCCTAGACCCAAGATCCCATTTTCACATCAGGAAAGTTCACCGTTGCTCCAATTCTAACCACAGCCCTGCCACAGCACCTCAAGTTCCCCATCTGCCGAGCAAATTCATCGTGACTTCTCTGCTACCTCCTGGGCATGGGGGCATGGAAACCAACATGCACAAACACCAAAACAATCAGGAGGAGCTGCTGTCCCCAGGGGGTTTGGTCCCACTGATGGGCCCAGTAACAAGGCTCCGGCACTCCACACAAATGAAAACTGAACAGATTTAGGCAGTGGAAAGAGCCATGCTGCAGGCTCTGTCGTTTTAACTTCATCTAGGGCTGATACAACGGCCTCTGGAGACCTGGACGGAACTCCTGTCCGCAGAACAGAAAGCTGCTCAACCAGGAAAGGAAAATGACTGGGGACAGCCTAGGGCTTCCAAGGACAGGACTGTATTTTTCAGCTTGTGCTGGGTGAGCAGTACCTTGACAGCCCAGGGCAAACACTTGCTGCAGCCTGTGTCAAGGCCTGCCAGGGCTCCTGCCAATCAGGCATTCTAAATACTGAGACCAGATCTCAGCAGGGCGAGGAACTAGACCACAAAAATTGAGGCAGCCACTCGCAACAGGCACAGCCACTTTTGAAAGTACAATAACAAATAACATGCCAGAAGTGGACAAAACATATCTGCCATAATTAGGAATGTAAAGGACACTGTTCTTTTGCAAGCTGATAAGGAAATGACCAATACAAATGGGCAAAGACCACAAAGTCAAGCAAGCGCTTTTTTTTTTACTTGCAATTTCTCCATGTGCTTCAAGGATAACGGCTATTACCTGAGTAATCAGGAAAGAACAAGTTTATTCATCTCGACAGCTGTTTCTACCCAGGCCTGAGGCCTCTTTCTCGCTGTTAAATTCTCCAACAGAACAGCTCCACTGTATATTTCAACAGCAGAAGCTGAAACTACTTGACACGTGAATTGGAAACCACCCTGGGCACTGCAAGTGGGCCCCATGAGGATGAAGAAGACAGAGCAATGACGGACAAGCGTGATGGTGACAAGATGGGCTTCTGTTGTCAGTGTTCCCCAATTATCCAGCTGCTCAGCTGCTTCATGACTTTGACCATCTAACCAGGTTCCCTAAGGTTCTTGCCTTGGCTGTAAACTGGGGTAACACTGTTTGTATTTCAAGACGATTGTACAAAGGAACCAAGGTCATGTGTGGGAAAGAATCAACACTGTGCTGAGCACACGGAAAATACTCAGCGAACATACCATTCAATCAGCTGTGTGGACATTAGCAGGCAGTTTGTAGGACTTCCCATGTGACTTGGGCAAGTCAGGTCACTCCCGGTTCCGATGATGTCAGAAGCCTTTCCCTGTCCGGACAAAGCCTGTGACTTGCTGTGGGTTGCCCAGGGCTCAGCAAGGTCACAGCTGACCCTCCCTTGTGGGGTTTCGGCGACACATGTGCAGATGCCATAGCGTGAGGCTCCCTGGTTGGGAGCTTCTGTCTGCAGCTGTCTTCCTGCTCCTTCCTTGTTTAGGTCCCTGGCCATTTCCATGGAGACCAGCGCAGAGCACAAGGACACTGCAAGTCCTTCCTCCAGGAAAGGCTACTCCCTTTCCCAGGGGAGCCCACACTCCAGTGACGCCATTTCCTGCATCCCTGTAAACCCAAGGGATTTCCCTCCCCAGTTGCCTGTGAGCTGTTTTAGGGAAATGGAGCCAGGCAGGCCCCGCAGGTGAGGTCCTAGGGAGCCAGCCCTCCCTCAGTGTGGCTCTGCCAACACCCAGGCAGCTTTTATCTAGTTGCCTGCAGTCTCCTTCTCTCTAGCAGAGAACTGTTATTCTCTGGATACAGGAGAAAATTTCCACCATCCTTACCTTGGGAACTGAGACCTCAAGAGTCTCTTTAGGAGGAGGCCTGCAACGTACCATTTCCACTCTGTGCAGAGCTCAAGGCTGTGTGGGACACGCCTCTGGAAATCTACCCACCTCATCAACCACATGTCCTGCTCTGGCTTCTGAGCACCCAAGTCACACACATCACTGACACTCACCCCTGCTTCAGGACCTTAGGACATGTAGTTACCTCTGTTCCAAGCTCTGTTCATCAAAACCCCTACAAGGGCAACCTGTAAGATCTGCCCTCCTGGTCAATTTATAAGTAGTTCCATCTGGCCCAGACACAGTCTACTGATCAAATTGCTTTGGTGGTGGTGTTTTAGTGCTTATTTTGTCTACTTGAAAGGTAGAGCAACAGACAGAGAGAGAGAGAATTTTCCATCCAGTGGTTCACCACTCCAAGTGCCTACAAATCAGGGTAGGCCAGGCAGAACTTAGGAATCCAGAATTCTATGACCATCTTCCACATGGGTGTAAAGGGCCCAAGTACTTGGGTCATTTTCTGCTGCCTTCTCAGATGCATTAACAAAAAACTAGATAACATGTGAAGTAGCCAGGATTTAAACTGGCACTCCCATATGGGACAATGGGCATTGCGAGCCACAGCTGCTTAACCTACAGTAACAACACCTGCCCCAATGTTGTTTGATTTTCTTTTTTTTTTTTTTTTTTGGATTTAATCAAAATTTTATTTATTTTTATTTTTTTTTTTTTTATTGTTGCTTACATTGTATTATGTAGTACAGTTTTATAGGCGCTGGGGATTCCCCCCACCCCTCCCAAACCCCTCCCCCCATGGTGGATTCCTCCACCTTGTTGCATAACCATAGTTCAAGTTCAGTTGAGATTCATTCCTTGCAAACACATGCCTAGCATAAAGTTCAGCGTCTTATTGTCCAGATAAGTTCAGTGGCCTCTTGGGGAGAACTTCTATGGTCTGAAGAAAGGTCTAACAGAGTAAAGATCCGGTCAGTTAAAAGCCCCAACAAGGCCTCAGTATCAATATACAACATTATGGAATTAATTGACATAGTATTGGGTAAACAATATGTTAAAAATAATGCAAGTTCCATTCTTCGAAACATCTGGGTTTTCTTTATAGCACTTATCTTGAATGTGCCTATCCATGACTGATTCACTCACATGTTTGTGTGTCTCCCATTGCTAGAACACACACCTGGAGGAGAGTGGGTATCTTTTCTGCCTGCTCATTACCGGAGTGTTTGTAGCACTTACCACAATTCTTATCACCGTGGCAAACACGGTTTTGCTGAGTAAGTGACTGAAACCCCCATTAGTAGGGAACCACCCCAAAGCCATTGTCAGTTTTCTAAGCCAGAAATACTATCCTCCTTTGAATGTCAAAGCTACACGCTTCAGTCCTTCAGGCTATGCTACAGATACATGGAGTTTTTCTTTCCCTTAGCAGACATTGCCTGCCAAATGCAGCCCCTCGCCTCACTCAGCTCTGTACTTTCTGCCCCTTCCCAGTCCTTGCTACAGTGTCTTGTGTGCTGTTGGCGCTCTAGTGCTCAACAGTGTTGACTGTTGTTACAGACACCTCAGAAGACTCTGGAATGGCATGTCTGTGCATACTAAACAGCATGCTTGTCACTCTGTTCAAAATGACTACAAATTTATGCAAAACTCATTTCCACAGATGAATATGGCAGGGATGGGAAAGTTGAGTAAACACTGAGCTTCATTGGCAGGTTGTGCTAATGATGATTTTCTGCTCCACTCAGTGTCATCGCGTGACTCCTTCAGGGCTGCTTTATACCAGCCCCCTTCAAAGGAGAATGACTAAATACAGAGAAGGTGAGAATTAAGTGCAACAATCTTGTTAAGTGAATGGGAAGCTGACAAATGACAAATGTCAGGGAGTCTCTACAAGGACTGACTCAGAAAGGGTCTTTATCCAGCGCTGATAGGAGTCAGGTGTGAGGGACATCAAGGGCCCCTACCTTGCCTCCCTTAAATCCGAGACTCAACTGGCACTCATCCACTATGTTGGTACTATAGCCTGTGGCTTTACCTGCTACGCCACAGCACTGGCCCCAAAGATTACTCATCATTCTGCCAATTCTTCAACCTCTCAAAAAGTGTGCGTTTTCCCCTGCATTAAGGCTACATTAATGGTTGCACTTGGCAGGGATGTCCCATGATGCTGTCTCAGTGTATGGGATCTTCCCAGATGTTACATAGTGGTAGATGGAATTGGTGGATACTTCTATCTTACCAGGTGTTTCAAACCCAACTCCTTGGGGTACCCACGTTCCTCTGAGGTCCTCTCTCCTCCCTTTGCCTCCTGACTTCCATCACATCATATCACATTTTCCCAGAAAAGTCATCTCACTTTATCATCACCCACACCAGCGACATGCTCCACCTGAAGACATTCTCCTTATGCCACCTCTAGCTACCCCCATCCATCAGGTACATGACCTCATACATATCCGTGAAGACTGGCTCTCACCATGCCTCCTCAGCAAACCCTTCCCTGTGCTGGGACTCGACCTAGCTCTTGCGCTCCTTCTGGCAATTGTAATATTGTTGTTGGTGGTGGTGGTAGTAGTGGTGGTGGTGTATGTGTGTGTGTGTGTGTGTGTGCCCTTCCATTCATTAGATTCTGGGATCCCAGAGGGAAGAAACTTAACCTAATTTATCTCTGGAGCTCCTGTGTCTAACACAGTGCTTAGCACTCAGCACTGGCTCAATCCATATTTGCTGAAGATAGGCTACTGAATATCAAAGTCCTGACCATCACCCAGTAGTTGTTAAGCTATTTGTTAAACTTGTTAACAACAGCAAAGTTTTTAAGTGCACACACTATTGCCAAACTACCAGAATTCAAAGAAAATGTCAACTTTGTTGGTGTGCGATGTTGGCCAAGTTCAATGAAGTCTGTTTTCTTGTCCCTAAAGATGAAGACTATGGTAGTAGTGCCTGGCTTCGCCTAGGAAGGCTGCTGGGGTGATCTGCATCACGTGCATGCTGAGTACATGGTACAAGTGTGTGACCACTGCCATTGGTGTGATCATGAGCAAATCATTGACCCATGTCAGCCTTTTTCACTCACTGCCTCAGTAACAAATTCACTGAGATGCTCATGACATTGCTTGTAAGAAAGGTATTATGACACAAACAAGTGAATCCCTGTGCTAGGATGAAATGTGGACGATCTCTCCATCTCCCATCTTTCTGCATCCCTCATGCCTTTTTATTTGGCCACTCATGCAAAAACATTATTCTTTGAAATAAGTCAGAGTCTATGAACACATTAAGTCTATTTGAATGAAATGATTACTTCTAATTATGCCAAGTGCCCAAGAAATAGTTGTGCATCTAATCCAGGAGATTGGAGGGAGGATGATCTACCTTGAGAGCCACTGGTGAGATCACTAACTTTTAAAATGAGATTGATGTATTTGTTTGAAAGGAAGAGTTACAGAAAAGAGGAAGGGGAAACAGAGAGAGAGAGATCTTTCATCTACTGGCTTACTCTCCCAAAATGAATACAACAGTTAGAGTTGGATGAGTTTCTGGTTCAAAGCCAGGAACTTCTGAGTCTCTCACAAGGGTGCAGGGGTCCAAGCACTTGGGCCATTCTCTGCTGTTTTCCCATGAGTATTAGCAGGGAGCCGAATCAGAAAGGAAGCGTACAAGACTCGAACCAACACTCATACAGAATGTTGATGCTATAGCCTCTGGTTTTACATGCTGTGCCATAATACTGACCCCCAAAATTACTCATCATTCTGACAGTTCTTCAACCTCCTTCAATTGCTACTATCAGTCACTCTGTCATAATGAGGAAGAGAAGGGACACAGGACATGTGTGTCCCCTTTCATCATTCCAATAATAACACAATGGTCTTATCTACTGTGTGTGTGTGTGTGTGTGTGTGTGTGTGTGTGTGTGTGGTTGTTTCTTTAGAGAAATTCCCTTTTAACCTTGAAATAAAAGTATCTATGAAAGGAACTTGACATAGAAAATGGAAAGTGCTTTCTATACACAAAAGGCAATAAAAAAAGTTTACAATGAAAATAAGACGTTATTTTGAATTTCAGCCAAATTCCACAGCCTCTTTATGATTCTTGGCTTTGCTCAAAATAAACACTGGAAAGAGCAAGTAAGATGTTCATGTTAACTCAGAAATGATACTTCCTTCCTATTGTTACAAGAAGAACTAAGAAAAGAGAAAAATCTCTTTCACCTTATATTTTAAAGTAATGCCTTATTAGGGTACCACTTAAAGTCAACCACTGTGTGTCCTGAGACATTAGAAGTACCTAGAAGGCCCCAAGGTCCACCTACAGAAAAACCACCACAATGAACTCAGTGGGCAGACATCAACCACGAAAAAGCCAGCACAGAGGCCTTCATCCCCCTCACACCACAGAAATATGCCATCAGATTCTTGGATTCTGTCTGCTCTATATTCCTCAAATCCTTCCCTCTTCTCTCTCCCATGAGTTGAAAGAAGAGAACTCCTGGGTTCACTTCCTTAGGATGCCATGGATTAGTGAAAAACTCTCCCAGCATCTTCCTTTCCCTTAGGACCTTCCCAAAACTTGGTCTATCTGCCACCCAACTCAAGGGCCCAGTGAAACCCTGTGGAATGAATGAGCACAGGTCTTTAAAGAGCCAAATAACAAATCTCATTTGAAAAATGGTTGGTGTTTCATCAAGACAAATTGGAGTGAGGATGAGGTCTAAAGGTCTCAGAAGAAAATGAAATGTTCTGAACAGTAAGCTGACCGATGGAGTTCTCTGCATCTCCAGTTGACAGAGAAGTAGGGAAGAATATTCTTTCCAAAGAGATTTTATCATGCCAACACTCCACCTTCTTGACCTCCATGCCCACATGGTGATCCCAGTATCAACGTCCCTGATGTATTCTGTTCTTGGGGATATGAGCTGCACTTCTGGGTTCCCAACACACACTGAACTGAACAACTGAGGGCAGGGACCACATCTTGTCAACTTGTGAGTCCCCAGTGCATAGCACAGTGAAGAGATGGCAAATGAATGCTGGCTGGATCAGATTGCTGGTACCAAGTGCCTTCAATCGCCACCTTACCAGTCCCCCGTCATGACCCTCTCTGCCAAAGCCAACAGGTCCCTTGCCAGTTAGCCAAGGCCTAAGCATACTTGTGTGTGATTTGCAAGTGGAATAATAGGTTTCCTGTCAGAAGATCTTGTCAACTCTTCTCCAGGGAGCAGATTTTTTAAAAATCTTGGCAGAAAACAAATCCAACCGGACAACAACTTGGAGTAAGGTAAAGAATGAGGTCCGAAGGTGTGTCTTCCAGCATGTTCTATATGATGTCCTCCAAAGTTCAGTGTGACTCTAGCCACAGGCCACCAGCATTTCTCCCTGCTGGTTGTATCATACTGACTGCAAAGTTGCCATTCTTTGCCAATGACTATAGCCCTCAAGGACATGGCTGAATATATAGCCATTCATCCAAAAGTACCTTCCTGGTTGTCTATACTCGTGTGTTTTGTTCACTCCCACTTAGGGACTACTCTCTACCGAGGCTATAGATAGATGCTTTACTAAGTCACATTTTTTTTTTTTTTTGCAGTTGCAGTACCAAAACCCAGAGAAACTCAAGGACACAGCCAAGGTCAAACAACAAGCAGTGCATCTATAGTTTACAACATTCATAGCTTTTTTCCCCCAACCATTACATATACTACTGTCTGCTTTTAAACCAAGACTTCTCAATTTCCTATCCCTTTATTCCTAGTAGGACGTCAACAGAGTGATTCTCAGGCCACGATATTTGGAGGAGGGGTGTTCCATTAAACAGATGAGTGGGAAAAAAATCCCCCAAAATTCATGAAGGTGTTCAGGAAGAGGAGACAGTAAACATGAGAATTCCTAATCAGTCATTCTCTTGTCACCTCCTAGGAATAATAAACAGGAAGCATTCTGTCAGGTATTATGCAGATATTTATTCTCCATAATCCCGTGAGGTGGAAACTATTATCATCATTACGTAGATAAGGAGAGAGACACAGAGAGGTGGCACAGTTTGCCTGAAGTCACAAACATAGTACGTGGAGGATCTAGGATTTCGTGCCTTGAGCAGATCTTTATTAAGTGCCTGCTGTATGCAGGTGCTATTCCAGCTGTGCTGTATGCAGCTGCTCCAGCTGTGGGGGAAATATCAGTGTAGCTGTATGTCACTGTTTCATCTGTCCACATGCCTGGGATGAGAATGACAACTGCACTGCTGTTTACTGAGTGTATGTTATGAGCCAGGTTTCAGTCTGTTCAACTGTCAAACGGGGAGGGAGCATTTCTGCCTCCCCACATAGAATAGGAGCATATTGTCTCGCTTAATTCTTTTTTTTTTTTAAGATTTATTTTTATTATTATTTTTTTTATTGGAAAGGCGGATATACAGAGAGGAAAGACAGAGAGGAAGATCTTCCGTCCAATGATTCACCCCCCAAGTGAGCCGCAACGGCCGATACTATGCCGGTCCGAAGCCAGGAGCCTCCTCCGGGTCTCCCACGCGGGTGCAGGTTCCCAAAGCTTTGGGCCGTCCTCGACTGCCTTCCCAGGCCACAGGCAGGGAGCTGGAAGGGAAGCGGGGCTGCCGGGACCAGCACCGGCGCCCATATGGGATCCGGGCGTGCAAGGTGAGGACTTAACCACTTGCGCCACCGCGCCGGGCCCTCACTTAATTCTTTGATAAACTTCACCAGATAGTATAATGATGACCATTGAAGAGTTGACCAATGTTAAGTCACCTACCAATAGGCCCAACCTCCTGAAACCCAGGAATCAAATGCTTCCCAACCTCCAGGGCTCAGCTCACATCATGCACCAGACAAGAGGCTTTTTACAGCCTGCCCAGCCTGGTCACCTCCAGCTCCTCCACATCCTAAAGTGTTAACACTCTGAGCAATCATGCGATAACATTTGGAAGCAGATAAACCCAGATGCATGTTGGGCAATGCATGTAAGGCACTGGCACAAGATCTAAGCTGTGACTGTGGTTCCTCTTCACAGTCCTCTTCCAATCCAAGCCCACCAGCCAGAAAAGGCTTTTGGTTTTCCAAGCTGCTATTTCTGCAACCCTCAGTAGCCTCCTTCTGCAAAGATGGTTGAGCCTTCCTCTGGATGGATGTGTGGAACTAAATCCAGGTGGCATCACTTTCCTGGAAAGATACTGTCACCAGAACAGAATTGGGTGTTGCCATCACTAAGATCTCTGCTGCATGTGACACACCCTGGGTGGTCCTTATCCACCCTGCAAACACCAAAGGATCAACTTGTGGATTGGCCAGCTGGGCTCAAGCTTCAAGGTCAAGGGCCTGCGACTTCCAAGACTTTGGAAACAATGTCCCTTGTTCTAGACTCAGATGCCATTCCTGGCAATCAACTAGCCCTAGGTGAGGATCACTCCCCTGTGAATTCAGCTTCCCCTTCCTGTGTGTTCCCAGTGCACTGTGCTTACCACATAGCACTCTGGTACATATCAATATTAATATGTACACTCACATGTTACATACACATATGCCTATTTGCATTTGCTTAGATTGTGACTCCACAATGACTTGGGTACCTCCCCCTTTAAGGCCCAGTTTAAATGTACCTTCTCTATTGAAGCCTTCCTTGCTCCCACCAGTAGCATTTTGTCTAATTCCATGCCATAGCACTGAGGTTGTGTGTGTGTGTGTGTGTGTGTGTGTGTGTGTGTGAGAGAGAGAGAGAGAGAGTATATGTGTATGTATCAGAGAGAGAGAGAAAGCACCAGTGCTCCTTCTAAGCATACCTTTAGTGTGACTTGTCTCTAGATCCCGAGTCCCCATCTAATTCCTGAAATGACTGGAGTGCCCATTATTTGTATACAGTTTTTAAGTCCTGAGACTCACATGGTTGGGTACAATTAAACTGAAAGAATTGCAGCCCAGCAGCCAATGTTATGGAAAGGAAACCAACTCTAACTCCTATATGTCCAAGAAGAAGGAAGTGGCCAAGAGACATAATTCACAATGCCACTTTTCCAAAATGCCTTTGGGCTTTTGTGAGAGCACTCTCCCCCAGTGCTATCACACTCCAGAATTGCTCTGGAGCCTCTGGTTGCTAGTTCCAAATTTCTTCCCCCTGGACACACACACATACTTACCCTAACACTGTACAAAGTGGCTTATCCTTCCTCTTTATTTTTCATCTTTTTTCATATACAATAAATGGTGTCTGAGCCACTTGTGTCTGAAAGGATAGATGAATAAATATAGACCTGAGTTAATCTGTTCATTTGTCTATTCAACACACCTCTACGTAGCACTGACTATAAGTCAGCCATAAGCACTAGGAAGCAGGCTTTTATGAGCTGAGCAAGGTGGAAAGCCTAACTGATAAGGGGCTCTTATCTGCGGATCAGCAATACCAGTTCTAGAGTCTCCACATCCATTTGTTAGGCAGGAAGGTTCGCTTAGAGAAGTCAAGGGAGATTCCTTGAGGTCTTTCAGCAAGAAGATAGAAGCACCTTTTTTTTTTTAAGATTTATTTATTTTTATTGGAAAGGCAGATATACAGACTGGAGGAGAGACAGAGAGGAAGATCTTCCATTTGATGATTCACTCCCCAAGCAGCCTCATGGTTGGAGCTGAGCCAATCTGAAGCCAGGAGCCTCCTCTGGGTCTCCCATGTGGGCGCAGGGTCCCAAAGCTTTGGGCTGTCCTGTCTGCATTCCCAGGCCACAAGCAGAGAGCTGGATGGGAAGCGGGGCTGCCAGGATTAGAACCGGCGCCCATATGGGATCCCGGTGTGTTCAAGGCAAGGATCTTAACCATTACACTATCATGCCAGGCCCAAACCTTTATATTTGACTGTGACATTCAATGTCACTTGGAATTCCATCATAGAGTCTTGTAGCCCACTGACTGTCCAAGGAACTTACTTAGAATTTTACTTGAGGGCATGGCATGATGACTCAACCTGTTAAAACCTGCCTGCCAGTGCTGGCATCCCATATGGGTGCTGGTTTGTGTCCCAGCTACTCCACTTCCCACCCAGCTCTCTACGTAGGGCCTAAGAAAGCAGTAGAGGCTGGGAGATCTCGAGGAAGCTCCTAGTTCCTAGCTAGCTCCTGGCACATGCTCCCAATCAGGTCCCGACTTAAGATCAGCTCAGCTCTATCCCTTGCGGCAATTTGAAAAGTGGATCAGCATAAAGAAGATCTTTCTCTTTGCCTCTCCTTCTCTCTGGAAATCTGCCAGAAAAAAAAAATATGAATACATACTTTTTTAAAAAGAAGTTTGTTTGAGCCAAATGACCAAAATGAGTCTTAGTATGAATATCTTAATACATTTTTCTTCAGCAAGCATTTACTATGTGCCATTTACACATTATATGCCATCCATAATATATGATCTCAATTCTGTCAATAATTCAGCAAAATAAATATTACAGTCTGGGCCCAGTGGGGATCTGGTACATGAGTCCCAGGAAGGGAGGATCTGACAGGGCTCAGGTAGCTTGGCACATCTCACAGGGCCCACCTGTGTGGTGGGGGATGGGTTTCTGAGCCCTGGGGAAGGGAGAACTGGTGAGGTGTAGGCCACTTGGCCCAAATCCTGGGGCCCACCTTCTAAGCAGGTGTTGGTTTTATGAACACCGGGATGGAGGATCTGGCAAGGCATGGGTCTCCTGGCCCAGGTCTGTGAACCCCACAGGTGGGGGATTTGGTGGGGCTCAGGTTGCCTGGCCTGGATCCTGCAGCCTAACCACAAGTTAGGTGCCTGGTTTATGAGCCCCAAGGGTGGGCGATCTGGCGGGGCTCTGGTCTCCTGGCCTGGGTCCTTGGACTCGCCTGCAGGAGCATGTCCTACTTAATGAAGAAGGTGAAACAGTGGACACAGGCCCTGTTGTAAATGGAGAATATAGGAGCACATTTGATGCTATAACAGAACAGAACTAACTGAACAACAACCCCAAACAAATAATGACAGCAAAAAGTCATAGCGAATGGAACCAATGGACATTGGGAGATTGACATCATCCTCGGACCGGTGAAATCGGCAGCATTTCAGAACCATCCAAAGCACTTGGACAGAACCCTCAGAATATGTACACATGGAGACTCTGGGTTGGTATGAGGTGGTGGTTCCTCATCCCTGGGGACTGGGATGTGTGGAAAGTCATGAGTGGTTTCCCCCTTTGCTTCTCCGCTTCCACCAGGAACAAGAAGAAATAGCAAATTTGGAAGCAATGAATTCACACAATTTTCCCTAAACCTTGATCCTTCCCACCCTAATCAACCATGTAATTATTTTAATAATGATTTTTGAATAAAATGTATTTTAAAAATAAATATTACAAACAGACTGAAACTGGAGACAGTAATTGGCTTGCCCAAAGTCTCATGGTCAGCACCAGGGTGATTCAGAGCATGGGGAGGTCACACTACTGTGCCGTCAATCACTACAATCAACTTCTCCGCTCACCTGAGGGCCCAGACCCACTCAAGGCGGTCTCCAGGATGTCACCGAGGTGATCTTTTGGGTCCATGTTTTCTCCCTTCTGCACTCCTTGCCCAGATTCTCATTCTTATACTACACACACACACAATTTAAGCAATTGACTGAAATTTGTACGTGTGTGTGTAATTTCCCAGGTGCTGACCAAGGGCATAAAACTAGACAGTGCCTCTGGTCTAAACAGCCCCAACACTCCATGCTCCTTCCCATGCTGGGAGATCACCTGTGCCCTGGGATGCCGCTGCAGCTCCAGGCCAGCTTCAGCACTCATCCTCTGAGCCACCTCCTCTGCTCAGGTGATCCCAGTTTTTACCTCCAGACCACAAGGCTGCTGGTTGAGCCTTCATCCTCGCTGCTTGCTTTCACCATTGCTTCCTGGAAGCCAGCACTGCCTAGAAAGAATGCTGAGAATCCCAGGCCCCTTCAACGTGAAGTCTTTAAGTTCCATTTAATCTTTATTTAAAGAAAAGGGGCAAGATTGGGAGGGGAGCCTGCTGGGACCTAGTTCTCAATTATCACAGCAAATTAACTACATACTTACATATCCAGCTTTGCCGGAGTCCCCACAAGTCACTCAACGGCTGCCTCCTCGGAAAGGAGGTAGCAACCTGAGAATTCTAGCAGTACTTGCTTCTAGCGGAACATCAGGAACAACCCCTCACAATCACATCCTGTGTTCTCCTAGGAAGGAGTTCTGGAGTCGTCATTTCCCCCAGCTCTGACCGCCGGCATTACTCATTTATTTTGCTGGCTTCCTAGAGGACCCTGCATGTGTTTTGAGTTTTCTCAGCTCTCCCATGGGCTACTGTGCTAGTCCTGCCCACTCCAATGCTGAGATCAGGCTTCTGCAGAGACCCCCATCTGCTGTAGGAGATTCTGGGCTCAGCAGAAAGGGAGCTCAACTAGCACACTTTCACAATGCTAAAATTTCCATAATTGGCATGCACGTCGTAATTGAAGTGACCATTTAATGGTACTCCTTGTTGTTTACCCAGTGGCAGTACTCTTTATTGCTTACCCAGAAGCTGCTATTAAATTGGAGAATAGCTTACAATCAGCGACATCTTCCAAACGTTGGCAGCTTTCATTAATTCACAAGCACTCGGCAACAACATACTCAGAGGCAGAATTACCATGTCTTAGCTGTTCCCCCACGGCATTCTTTGTCTGCATCTTTCATAGCCCTTGTCAGGGTGCGTCATCGTTGTTTGCTTGTGTGTGTCTCACCCAAGAGACAGCAGACCTCTCCAGGGCAATGGCTGTCTCACTCATTTTGAGACCCCAAGGCAAGCTCTGTGCTTAGCCCCTTGGAGGCAGAGTACGTGATGTAGCTGTACTGCAAACACACCAAGTTCAGATACTTCTCCAGGGGTGAAACATCCGTCCTGGCATCCAAAGTATTTAGTTGTTTTCTTCCCTCATTCGCCGATGTGAGTAACCCAGTTTTATCCAAGAGAATTCACTAAACTGTCTTGGAATAAAATAGCCTGAAAAGATGGAGGAATTTTTTGTTGTTGTTGTTATCTTTTTGGGATTTCTTATCAATGCCTTACATCTCCCTTTCCATCCCGGGCTTTGAGCTCAAAGTAACCAAATCTGGGTGTTACCTTACACCATCACTTGGAAGGCCCAAGCTTTTGCATCGTGGAGCCACTGCTGTCATTTGTGTCACTGATTATTTAGCATCAGGTTTGCTGTAAGAGCTTTGGGGACTGCACTCAATGATCTCATACTGAATGATCTGACGGCCCCTGGGGGATTCAGGCCGTGAGAGAACACAGGGAAGAGACACAAATATGTGAAACTGAATTATCTCCCATGATCCTTGGTGAATCAGAGCAAGGTTGCCATTTTGAAGAAAAAAATGACAAACTCACTTATCAATCTGGCTCTCTTTAATAATCACTAACATGATACAGTTAGTGGCACACAGTGGGCACTCAATGAACTTTGGGGGCACAGAGTAAATGCATGAATGCTCTCCCTACTCACAACACCTCCGAGGTGGGCACTGTTACAATTCAGATACTGAAGCTAAGGTAAACGACTTGCAAAACTTCTCCTTTGCTAGAACACAAGTGCATCACCCTTCAGAGGTTAATGCCACTTCTCTTGGGCACACCAGGACCTCCCAGTGCTCTCAGGGGCCCTGCACAGCCTGGCCTTTGTCCAGGTGCCACTTCTCCACTCAGTGTTTCCCTATTTTATATCTCAGTACTCTCAGGATGCCTTATCCTAACTTGCCTGACTTATTTTTTTCTCTACAGCATTTACTCAACAACCAGGGTAATATATATTTCAGTTTTTTTGTTTGTTTGTTTATGATCTGCTTCTCCCCAGGAAATCATGTCTCACAGAGCAAGAATTGTTTGCTGCTCTCATGGTTGTGTAAAACTTTTTCCTCAGAAAAGTGCTTGGCTGGTGAATAACTGCAAGAAGAATGGACGAATGACTGAATGAACCAAGCCGGGCTCCTTGGGACCACGGCTTCCTCCTAGTGTAAGGCTTGCTTGTGCACCTGCGGGCTTTTTTTTTAAGATTTATTTTATTTTTATTGGAAAGGCAGATATACAGAGAGGAAAGACAGAGAGGAAGATCTTCTGTCCAATGATTCACTCCCCAAGTGAGCGCAGCGGCCAATACTATGCCAGTCCGAAGCCAGGAGCCTCTCCCACGTGGGTGCAGGGTCCCAAAGCTTTGTGCTGTCCTCGACTGCCTTCCCAGGCCACAGGCAGGGAGCTGGAAGGGAAGAGGGGCTGCCAGGATAGAACCGGCGCCCATATGGGATCCCGGGCGTGCAAGGCGAGGACCTTACCCACTGTGCCACCGCGCCGGGCCCGCCTGCAGGCTTTCAAAGCTCTCTGCACTGGCTCGATCCATTCATCAGTGCTTCCCTCCTCTACACCAGAACAGCCAAGTCATTCTGAACTCAGTTGTAACTGGAAATCTAAGGGGTCTGGCTTTTACTTAGGCAACAAAGATTTCTTGATGGCTTTTAGGGAGGACCACGTTGATTTTTCAGGGCTGTAGCAGGTGGGAAGAGAGAAGGAATTGAGGATGGAGGAGGCAGAAAAGGAAAGAGAAAGGAAGGGTCTAGCACAGGGAGGAAGTAGCATGTACTCAGGAGCTATAGTCCTCTCCAGGCACCCAGGTGGATCTGCCTCCACGCTCCCCCGCAGGGCACCCAGGTGAATCTGCCTCCACGCTCCCCCGCAGGGCACCCAGGTGGATCTGCCTCCACGCTCCCCCGCAGGGCACCCAGGTGGATCTGCCTCCACGCTCCCCCGCAGGGAACCCAGGTGGATCTGCCTCCACGCTCCCCCGCAAGGCTCTCAACATGACTGGGAAGCTGCAGGCACAAGAACCCTAGATCCTTGCTCTGTAGACTTCCCCCATAGAACTGCTCACATTATGGCAGCCTGGCTTACTTAGGAGAGCGAGAGACAGCAGAGAGGGGGAGGTGGAGAGAGAGAGAATGTTCTGTAACCTGCTCGTGGGAGTACATCACTGTTCTGTACATTCATTAGGAGCCAAACACTGAATCCAAAACAGTCTCAAAGCAGCGGGGGTTAAACAAGATTGAGTATGGATCCTGTGCACCATCTGGGAAAGTCTGTCTCAAACAGGAGGAATCCTCAGCAGGATGCTCCCCACTGAGAGGATGAAGGACACCTGCTGAGTGCATCCTGGGAAGGAGCCGGAGTCCATACCTTAGCTTCTCTTTCTCTCTTCTTTGAGATCTGCCCGCCCTGGAGAAGCAGCTCTGCTTTGCTCATGGCTACATCAGAAGGTGAGCAGAAAAAGCTCTGTCCATCCTAGAAGCAGCTTTTCCTGGGGGTGGGGGCATCTGTTATTCCAGGTTCAGAGTTAGGCAACCTGCCTGCCATGGCCACATGCCTATGTGGACAACAATCACCAGCCCAGCTTTTATCCTAAGTCAAGCTTTGTCAATTGTCTCAGTTGGCTTAGAATTCAGGAAAGCAGAAAAGCTGCCCCCTCAAACACCAAGCCCAGGCTCTATAGAGTTGGTGTTTGGAAGGCAATCAATCAGCTGGCTGAACATGGAGTCCCAGGCTGGATTCATGCACTGCTATGCCCAGTTCTTACTATTTTTAAATGGGAGGATTCCACATTTTCATTCTGAATCAGAATCAAATTAACTAGCCAATCCAGAATGTGTTTGATCCTGCTCTTGCCACAAGAGGTTAGGCTGTAAGCAATTAAAACATCCCTCTGTGGTTTTCCCATCTGTGGAGCAAGGGTCTGAAAAGATACTGAAAATGGTATCTCGTCCCAGGGGGAATGAGAGCCTGTAAAGCTGCACTACGAGGTCGATGAGCTCTGCCATTTGCATAAGTGTACCCTAATGTCCAATTTTCAACTAACGAACCAGCCACCTCCTGTGTGACCCGTGTGCCTTTGCCCAAGGCAGATCCTGACTGGAGCCGCTGAGCGAAAACAGCAGGGCGGTGGTGGTGGCAGACATCAGGCGGGACATCACTTGGGAGTCTTACGTGCTGTATCATAGTGTCTGGGTTCAAGTCCTGTCTCAGTCTTTGATTCCAGCTTCCTGCTGATGCACACCCTGGGAGGCAGCCAATTCCCGGGTCCTTGCTGCGCACACAGGAGAACCAGGCTGGGTGCTCAGCATGCAGCTGCAGCCTGACCTAGCCCTTGATTCAGGCATGTGGGGAGTAAACCATCGGATGGGCATGCTCTGTCTCTCATACTCACTCTCAGAGAAAATTACTTAAAGAACTTCTGAAAGAGTAGAAGGATGGGAAGTCAGTCCGCGTCCAGAGGCAAAGCATCAGTCTGATTCTGACCTTGAAGCTGGTGGCAAGCAAAGGTCTGAAGGCAGGAAAGTCTGACTTGCTGGCAAAGTGCCCTCAGGGGAAACCCCACAATCCTGTACTGTCTTCACAGCGCCCTGCTGAGCGATCACTCCTGGGCTCCAAGGTTGTGCTGCTCCTTAAGCCCTCCCGGAAACCCAAACACCTGGGAATGGGGAGAGGGTCCCCCAAAAGGACCACGGAGCTCCTGGGCTTCATCCTATGTGGGGCTGTTTGCAGACAGCACCACCAGCTGATCACAACTTGTTGTCTGGAGAAAAAAGGCAATGTCAACGTCTCATTAATATGATTTCATTGAAAACTACCAGGGAGAGATACTCTACTTGCTACTTGTATAATTTACTGCATTTCATGTTTAAATTCAAGCATGTAATTATACAATTATGAATCATCCTGATTCAAATAAAGTTCACCAAAATAATCTCTTTATGAAACATTATCTTCCGATATACCTACTATCTTAATTTCACTGTGTGCTTTTATTCAGCTAGGCTCTAAAGATCTAATTATATTTTTGAGTGTCCCATTAAGTAAAACTAACAATTCTACTACAATAACCATCATCACATAGTTGATCCTGACTTGTTTCACATTTTTTGAAATGTCATGCTTTCTTTTTTTTTTCCAAGACAATTGATAGCTATTGCAATTAGGCAGCCTTGTAAAGCACAATTTTAAATGATTTTACTGTTTCAAGCCAGCCAAGCATTTCACATATCAATTTCCTTTCCCCTCTTTGAACTAATAATAATGTACTTCAGGTATTTGGGAGGCTTTACAATTTACAAAACCCAGTCACATGTACACATCAGGGTCAGGGTCAAGGTTACCAATAAAGGCAGAGGCAGGGGTGACAGGGAAAAGATGAAGACAAAAACAAGAACAATTTCATAATTGAAGCTTGATTTTTCATTAAATAATTTAATGCTTCATTTCAATTTAATACCTCAGTAAAGCATCAGAGAGGCCTCCCGGATTCCTATCAGAGCTGGCCGGGGCTTCTCATAATTATGTCATGGCTGCTATATCCTCCAATCTGAAAGCTTCTGTCATCCCCACCCCACCAAGCGTTCTGCAGTACCTGGTGGACTCCTCGGTGGGCAACAAAATCACAGGTCTCGATCAAGAGCCATCTTGTCACACGTTAATCATAGCACGCCCAGGCCACTGAGAGATTGGACTGCAAACAGCAGAGCCTGACAAGCTAACAGGAGCGTAAGAAGGCGTCATTGGCAAGATAGCAAGCTCATTGCTCAGGGAGCATGAGGCCAACTTGGGAGCTGGCTCCGGCTGCAGGGAAGCTGGGCAACTGAGAACAAGGCCAAAAGCATGCCACAGCAACAGTCTAATTAGAGTGCAGTACCATGACTGCCAACCGGGACACCACTCGGGCTACTGGGCTCGTTTTCAGCTGAGCCGCAGTGTACACAGCATTAAGCGCTCCAGCCTTATAGGCATATCTCAAAAGCATCTGCAATTGTGCAACTACCATCCTCCTCAAAATATAAAAAGTTTGCATTTCTCTGACCTTTCAAGGCTTTCTTATGCTGCCAGTGTACCACCACTAACCCCAGTTGATGCCCTTTTATTACTTCCATTATCATAGGTTAGTTTTATCTGTTTTCAAACTTCACATAAGTAGAACAATACCATGTATACTCCATGCAGATTTTCCCCCTTTCTCATTATATCTGTGAGATATCTTTTTTTTTGGTTGCTGTGATCATACCTCATAGTTTGCTTTTTAAAATTTTATTATACTGCTTTGTGGTATGATTATCCATTCTATTTTACATGATCACATGGATTATACCTAGTTTTGGGTTTTGATACATAATGCTATCATGAATTTCAGTAGCAAAAACACAATAATGCTATGATGAGAATTAGTGTGACTGTCTTGTGTTAGATGTAGGCACTGGTTTTTCTTAGGTATAGCGAGTCCTGTGGAATGGCTGGGGCGTAGGTAGGCTTATGCTTCTCTGTAGCTGACATTTGTGGATGGGCTTTGTGAAGAAAGATCTCTTACACCTACATCTCTGTATCACTCTCTACACATAGAATTCTGGGAGCACTCGATCCAGCCCAGCTTCCTTATTCCCACCTATTAGCCACGGGGCAGCATCCAGAGGGTAAGAGGGACTCTGCCTGTCAGCAAGACAAACACACTCAGCCAGGACTTTCAGCCAGAGGCAGGCCATGCGTTCAGCAATCAAACACTTGGCAAATGCAACTGCACTATACCCTCTTCAAGCCTTTTGTTCTGACCACATATGACATGCATTAACACTGACCACTTTCCTTAGACACATTTTCTAAATTAAGTTGACTTGCTTTCAAAGGAAGTTTTACATGGAGATAATGAACAACATCATTTGCCGTAAGTAAAATATGATTACAAAAAAATGAAAAAAGAGACAGTACTATTAAATTCTTATTATTTGGGGCAAGGCTCTGAATCTCAAGCCTGTCTTTATGAAACATGAAACATTTGAAAAAAGAGTGTTTACGTGACCCCAACAAACTAACAAAACATTAAGACTTTCTCTTTGAGATAAACAACTAATGAGCGACTTGGAAAGAGATAACTTTCTCACCATGTAATTCTTCTTGTTAATGTCATCTTAGTTTCACACAAAAGAACTATGTCAGACATTCTGGAACCAGTCCGAAATGAGCTGAGGTCCAAAAATGGGGAACTGACTGACCAAGTTCATACAGCAGCATGGTGACAGGGAAAGGAAGGTTGATAAGCTGTGTATTCTATGCTGTTCATGTATTCATTCAACAAATATATGCTGAGGATGTGATCAGTACACTGGGCATAGGGAACAGGGAGTTGGCAAAGAGGCTGCAGTCTCTAAATGTAAGAAGAGTTTAGCATCTTACTTTCTCTACTTTAAAACAAAATCCCTCTCTCTCCAGTACGAAATTTTTAAAAAATCATACGCCAAGCCACAGAGAAACATTGGTGAAACCTTGTTTTCATGGTCAGTTGAGCTCTGGCCACACTGCTGTCCTCATCAGGGCAGGGACTGAGGATTTGGTCCTGGAAGGAGATGGTGTACTTGCCCGGGTGCTGGTGACATCCCTGCCATTTGTCATTTCTTCATGCTACTGCATCACAGCAGCTGTGAATGCATGAGTCATTTCTGGGGGGTCTATGCATTTATATTTCTCCAAATCCATATAGTCTGGGTGCATCAGCTGTATTGTCTAGCAGTGAAATGCGCTAGGGCAAGATCAGGGTTTCAAAACATCACAAGGGTTCAGTCCTCACATCTAAAATAGTAGACATACATCCTCACATCCCCCAAATATAGCAATAATAACATTTAAATGTAACTGGATCAAATATTCAAATTAAGAGACAAAATGGTTACATTGGGATTTTTAAAATGTAATTATATGCTCCTTGCAAGAGGCATACCTTAAAGATACAGAAAAGTTGAAAAAAAAAAAAAACAAGATAAGCATACAAACTCTAGCAAAAAGAAGTTGGCACTGTTATACTTGATCCAAACATAAGCTGTCAGTCAAGAAGTATTAAAAGAGATAAAAAGGGATATTATACAATGAATAATACATCAATACACACACATTAAAAGTGCTATGTATAAATCAAAAACTCACAGAACTAGGAAAAGACATAGACAATACCACAGAAACATGGGAGAATTTAATGCATCCAATGACATACCCATCTCTTTTCCTCTTCTGTGTTCTACCCTAATTTTCAAAAGATTTCATGACTGTTCATACCTTAAAGGTAGACCCACATCTATCACCATACACTAAGATCCAATCTACAAGGATAAAAGACCTAAACCTACATCCAGAAACCTTCAAACTCTTGCAAGAAAATGTAGGAAATACCCTGCAAGACCTAGGAGTAGGTCCCGACTTTCTAAGGACACCAAAAGCAATAGCAGTTGAGAACAGAATAAACAAATGGGACCTCATCAAACTAAGAAGCTTCTGTACAGCAAGGGAAACAATCAACAAAGTAAAAAAGCAACCCACAGAGTGGGAGAAGATCTTTGCACACGATATAGGCGATAGGTGGCTAATTTCCATGATATACAAAGAACTTCAAAACAACCAAAAAACCAAAACAAACAAGCCACTCAAGAAATGGGCACGGGAAATGGGCAAACATTTCACAAAGGAACAAGTCCAAATGGCAAACAAACATATGAAAAAATGTTCCAGCTCCCTAGCAATAAGGGAAATCCAAATTAAAACATCGATGAGGTACCACCTAACACCAGTAAGATTGGCCCACATAAACAAGAACACCAACGACGCTTGCTGGCGAGGATGCGGGGAAAAAGGAACCCTACTCCACTGCTGGTGGAGCTGCAAATTGGTACAGCCTTTATGGAAATCAGTCTGGAGAACACTCAAACAACTCAAAATCTTCATACCATATGACCCAGCAATAGCACTCCTAGGAATATATCCAAAACACCTGTTTTACGACAAACCAACATGCATCCCTATGTTCATTGCAGCACAATCAGTAATTGCAAAAACATGGAAGCAACCGAAATGCCCATCAGCAGAAGATTGGATAAGAAAGCTTTGGTTCATCTACTCCATGGAATACTACTCAGCTATTAAAAAAAACAAAATGCAGTTCTTTGTGGCTAAATGGGCCCAACTGGAAACTATAATGCTAAGGGAAATGAGCGAATCCCAAAAGGTTAGATACCACATGTTTGCCTTGATTTAGCCTGTAATTTTTTGTTTGGTTGTTTGTTATTTTTTGAACCTGTCATTGATACTGTCTCAACCCAAATGTTTCGAAGAATGGAACTTGCATTATTTTTAACATATTGTTTACCCAATACTATGTCAATTAATTCCATAATGTTGTATATTGATACTGAGGTTTTGTTGGGGCTTTTAACTGACCGGATCTTTACTCTGTTAGCCCTACCTTCAGACCAGAGAAGGTCTCCCCAAGAGGCCACTGAACTTATCTGGACAATAAGACGCTGAACTTTATGCTAGGCATGTGTTTGCAAGGAATGAATCTCAACTGAACTTGAACTATGGTTATGCAACAAGGTGGAGGAATCCACCATGGGGGGAAGGGTATGGGAAGGGTGGGGGGAATCCCCAGCACCTATAAAACTGTACCACATAATACAATGTAAACAACAATTAAAAAAAAGAGTTATTATTTTTTTATTGGAAAGGAGGATATACAGAGAGGAGAGACAGAGAGGAAGATCTTCCTTCCGATGATTCACTCCCCAAGTGAGCGCAACGGCTGATACTATGCCGGTCCGAAGCCAGGAGCCTCTTCCGGGTCTCCCACGCGGGTGCAGGGTCCCAAAGCTTTGTGCCGTCCTCGACTGCTTTCCCGGGCTACAGGCAGGGAGCTGGAAGGGAAGTGGGGCTGCTGGGATAGAACCGGCGCCCATATGGGATCCCGGGCGTGCAAGGTGAGGATCTTAACCAGTGCGCCACCGCGCCGGGCCCGACCCCAAGCTTTTTAAAAAAAATAACTAGAAGTGTGAGCTATTTGAGACAATATTTATCACATTGGATTTTTTAAAGTAAACAAAAATGAATGCAAATTATAATTTCCTATAACTGAATGGATAATGGAGGTTGTTTTGTCTTTTGAAATGAGATTTGGGGTGAGTTCGACCTCGTGGCTTGGGTATACGGACCTCCCAGGAGTGTGGCAGTTGCTGGGGGGACCTGAGCCAGGTATGGTTCAGTGCTTGGGATCCTAGACCCAACCACCACTACCAAACAGTGGGCAAATCCTGAGCTTGGGGGAGGCCCATGGCACTCTGACCTCCTTGCAGCAAACCCCAGGGTCTTGGGGAAGTGGAATTACTGCCTAGAGACATCCATGGATAAGGCTTTTGTATGTGTAGGTGAGGAATGAATCCTCAGGAACTCCCAATGACTGAGCCACTGTACTTGCAGGTAAACAAGGGGACTGAGACCTGGTGGTTTGGAGGGGAGAAACCAGAAGATCTGTATGGGTCAGACTGATGCACCCACCCACATGGGAGTCATGGGAGTCCTGATTTGGGCTTGTTAGCATGGAACATTGCTGATCACCACACACCAATCCATGAGAAAGCTAGGGCTGGGGGTCTAACAAACTAGATCCCAGTACCTGATTGAATGTCAGGACAAGGGGCAGGTAACATTAGGCAGGGCCATGACACTAACTAGTGCAAAAGAGAATCAAGTCTGAGGGTAGATTCTGTGGGGGAATGTTTGGGCCAAACCCTCTAGAAATACAAGCCTTGTTAGTTATCTCAAGAGTTGGGGTGGGCATGGGCAGGGCTAGGTGTGACCATGAACCTGCCAACACTCACAGGGACGGGAACTGAGAATAGTCTGGGCAGATCCAGACTGTAGTACACCAAAACAGGGTGTGAGGCGGACTGGGCCACAACATTCACCAGCTCATACAAGGCCAAGATGAAGGGGCCTAGCACCTGCTGGCACGTGTGAGATCTGGGTCTGGGAGTGAGTCGAGTGGAGGAACTTAGGAAATTCCCTGCTGGTGATAAGATGGTCCAAACCTGGGGATTTGGCAGGCTTAGTAAGGTAGCTCCAACTGTTGGGAAATATGTGGGTTGGTTTTGGAAGGGAGCAGACTGGGCAGGGCCAAGCAAACCTTAGCTTACTGGCAAGTGCAGAAACCAGGCTGGAGCATAGGTCATGCCTGTCCAGGCTGACACACCTACCAGTTTGAATGAGCCAGGGATAGGAGCAGACTGAGAAAGGCCAGGTTGCAGCACCTGCCAGTCAGAGATGGGACTGGAAGCAGGCTGGGTCAAGTCAGGCTACAGCATCCAAAGGCAAAGGCCAAGACAGGTGAGAGAATATGCCAACCTGGGTCAGAGCAACCACTATTATATCACAACTTTTAAAAAAATGACAGCTTTTACTCTGCTCCTCTATCTTTCTCCAGGCTTCTTACGAGATCTTTCATTTCCCGGCTCTACCATATTGTAGATTTTGTATATCTGTATGCACTGTGTCATTGCTGATTTGTTGTGCTTATTGCTTTCCCACTAGAGTGTAAGCTTCATAAGGGCAGGGATTTTTGTTTAGCTCATTTGTGTGTGCATGTGTGTGTGTGGGGGGGGGGAGGAAAGTCCCTCGAGGCATTCTCACACCAAAAATAGGGCCAGTTGAATAGTTGGTGCTCAGTAGCTATTTGTTGGATGAACACACATCAGAGATACTTATTGAGCACATGAATGGATAGAACGATCCTGTCACCTGGCTTGCTAGGTACCATTTTCCATTTAGACTTCACTAAAGGCTTGCTAGAAGCCAATTCTTAGCATGAGTGAAGTGAGGCCTGAGTAAGAATCATGACTTTTCCACGGTTCAAGGAGAAGTCTGAGTCGGATACCACATTCAAGAACAGCAAATTGAATAGGAAAAGAACATCACCAGCCAAATTGAGAAAAATAGAAAATCCCCCTGCTTATCTTTCTTTAAACACTTTCCCTCCAGGAGAACCTTTTTCAACTTGCAGCTTTAAAATGTCATGTAATCTTGCTATCTCCCTCATGGATTTTGTCAGTCTTCCTAGCAGAGCCATCATTCACATCTAATGGCAAGGCATTGTAAAATATGGGAGCGACTGGTGCGGAAAACAAATCACAATTTCTCAGTATGTTTTTAAAAATTATCTACTTTTTGAGAGACAGAGAGGAATTAGGGGGAGATCCAATTTGCTGTTTCACTGCCCAAAATGCCCCCAACAGCTAGGGCTAGGCCATGCCCAAGCTGAAGTGCAAGGTCTCCATGTATGGCAGGAACCCAAACACTTAATCTACCATCTGCTGCCTTGGGGTGCACATTAACAGAAGCTGGAATTGAGCAGAGTTGGAACTAGAATCCATGCATTTCAATATTGGATGCGGAAATTTCAAACAGTTCCTTAACCAACAGGCCAAGACCTGCCTCGGTTTCTCAAACTTCCTTAAAAGTACCTTGTAATTTCCAGATAAATGTCATAAAATGTTTAACTTTGCTGATAATATTTTTTTGTTCTTTTTCCCGAGGTGTAATGGTTCCAGGGGCCTTGGGACACTGGGACTTATCTCTGGCTTTAACAACGCATCCCTGTTGAGTCTCGGCTTCGTTGTGGAAGAGAATGGGGTAGGAGAAGGGCACAAGAACATGTTCTGACACTTCCAGAACTTTAGTGCTATGTGTGCATGGCAATCCACACTGCTTTCTCCGTGTGTATGTATGTGTGTGTGTGTGAGAGAGAGAGAGAGAGAGAGATCAAAGATGGCAACGGATTCTAACGATACATCTAGTTGTACTTTACTTCTTTACATACTGTGCTCTGCTTTGGGTGAGTGATGGAGACTCTGGGCCTCTTTGATCCTCACTGCAGAAAGGAGGCTGATGGCAGTGGAGATTTGGGACATCAGGGACAGGACAGAACAGAACCTTCCAGAACCACCTATGGACAGGAGCAGGCGAGAGAGAAGTAGACTTGGGCTGGAGATCCCAGAAAATACTAGAAGAGGCAGGGACTTGATTTTCCAGGGTTTTCTTGTCTGGTGGGAGGGCTTCAAGGGCAGCTGACTGCCATAGAGTCCTGTGAGAACCCACAGGAGACCCCCTAGGGGATCCCTGAAACAACTGGGCCAGATTGCAAACGGCAGGAGCTGAGACCTTGTTGAGGCAAGTGAGGACAATGAGCCTGTGACTCCTGAGTCCTGATTGTAACCCTTGGCAGGACCACTGAAATGCCAGCTTCCTTTACAAGTTAGTCTACTTTTCAATAGAGTTCATCAAAGGACACTGAGAATATGGAAATGGCTGCATGGATGCTCAAACGGCAGTGCAGCCAGTGAGCTCAGATGTACAGAGGTCCTGTTTGACTTAGAGCAAACGGTGAGGCATGTGGTTAAACAAGCAGGCTTTGGGCTTAAGCTGAAACATGTAATGGGCATTTGGATGCATTTCAGGGGTCAACAGATTGGATGCAGACAGTAAGTCTGCTCTTACCGGAACTGGTCCAGTGCTAGCTGGAGAATTTATTTTCTTCTTTCTAAATTTTTAAAAATGTACTTGAGAAGCAGAGAGAGAAGCTCTGATCTGCTGATTCACTCCCTAATTGCCCATAGTAGCCAGGAGACCAAAACTGGCATCTAGGAACTCAACCCAAGTCTTCCACATGGATGACAAAGGAGCCAACTACTTGAGGCATCTCTGCTGCCTCCTGGGTCTGTGGGAGCAGGAAGCTGAAGTCAGGAGCTGGTGACAGGGATCAGACCCAGGCACTCAAGGTGGGACCTAGGCTCAGGGCCTGCTTCTCTGTTTCTTCCTGAGAACCTTGTTTCAAGAGCATGTGAGCCCATTGCCTTGAGTCCCTTAAGTGCAACTTGGATGAAGGCTCCGGACAAGTCTTCTCTGAGAAACTGAAGGTCTCGGGGGACACATGGGGATCATAAGAGTTGCATATGAGCATCTGAAGAGCTCTGTGTGGAATAGGGCTTAGTCTTGCCCTGTGTTTTTCCACCCTGTAGACCCTGACCCATAGGAAATTGCAAGAATAGGGATCTTGGATTTTATCTCTGTTTAAAAAAAGATTTTTCTAATTTGTTCTCCCAAGAAACCTGGTCTGAGCTGGGGACTGAGTTTAATGAATATGCCTGGGGCAAGGTCCTTTAGTTTTGTGAGTCTTTGGGCAGAGACAGCCATCGAGGCAGAGCCATGCCAAGTCTGCAAGTGAAAACAGTGCCGAGACCACAGGGGGAATGCAGCAGAGAATGGGGCTGGGGCCAAGCCTCAGGAGCCAGGAGAGACAGATGGAAAGCTAGCAGACTTGGCCCAACTGCAGCTGGCACCCATCAATACAGAAGACTTGTAGAGCCATTATCTTTAAGAATCCAAGTTATAATCGAGGCCATGAGCTGTCCCTGGCAAAGCCACTGTGACAGGAAATGTCCTGAGACTGGAGGTATTCAGCGAATGCCTGGTAACCACCCACACTCCCATTGGTTCAAGTTATTTTAAACTATTTAGTTATCGAAACACACACACACACACACACACACACACACACACACACACCTGTTTTTAAAGCGAAATACATTCACACTGTTCAGTAGCCATCAGTAGCACTTATCCCCAGAACTTTCTTTCTGTTGTAAAACTGAAGCTCTACACCCATTAAATAAATAAAGTCTCTTATTGCTCTCTCTTCCCAGCCCATTGCAATCACCATTCAACTTCCCATCTCCATGAACTTGACCAGTCTTCACAAAAGTGGAATCATTAAGTATTTGTCTTTTTGACATTTCCTTTTTAAATTATTACTTTTTAAAGATTTATTTGTTTACTTGAAAGGCAGAGTTACAGTCTTCTGTCTGCTGATTCATTCCACCAATGGTGCATCAGGCCAGGCAGAAGCCAGGAGTCTGGCTCTCTATCCAGGTCTCCCATTCTGGTGGCAGAGACACCATCTGGTGTCTTCTCAGGCGCGTTCCAGGGTGCTGGATCAGAGGCAGAGGAGCCAGGACTCAAAATGCCACTCATGTGGGTTGCCAGCGTTATAGGCAACAGTTCAATCCACTTGCCACAATGCCACCTCCCATCTGCCCCCATGATTGACATTCCATTTAGTATAAAGTCCTCAAGGTAGGTCCTTGTTGAGACATATCAGAGTCCCCTGCCTGCCCTTAGAACACCGAGCATTATCCCATCACCTGGACGATATGTCTTCCTGTTAAACCATTAGTAGACATTTGGGCACCTGGAACAGCAAGTTACTGCTTGAGTTTCCCACATTGTGTATCAGTGTGCTTCAGTTTGAGTCCTGCCTCTGATGTTGATCCAGCTTCCTGCTAATGTGCATTCTTGATGAGAAAAAATGTAAGTGACACACCTACATTGAATTTGGGACTCCAGCCTTCAGTCTAGTCCAGCCCTGGATGTTGTGGGTGTTGGGAAATGAGCCAATGGATGGAAGATCTCTCTGCCTGTCTCTTTGACTTTCAAATATATAAATAAACTTGAGAATCTTTAAATGGGTATTTGGGTTTATTGATCACCTTTGTGTCATGCCTTAAACTAGGTGCTACAATTAATATGAGAAACACCACCATTAAGTGTCCACAGTTTACTTGAAGTGAGTGAAAGGGCTCCAGAGGAGTAAAAACAGGGAAGATAAAGAAATGAAATCACTTTAATAATAAAAATCGTGACTAATGCTATAAAAAGTCTTCACAGGATACAGTGAAGGGAGACATCAGTGCTGTGGGCGGTGCAAGAGGAAGAGGTGGGAAGCACTCAAGAAGGCGGGTCTGTAACGGATAATGCCACATGCAGACTTTTGCATTGTTGTAGTACTCCACTCTGGAGTACCTGGGAGCCAGTAGCTTCATAAAGTTGGGTCAGGTGCAGCTGGCTCCTTAGGACATCATGTGAAAAATATCAGTCCCGGTTCCCCAGCCTAGAAGCTCTCAGCATCCAGGGTGGTTGGCAAGAATCTGTATTGTGACATACAAATAGGCTTGGCAGAATTGGGGAACAGTGGAAACTCTAAGGTCAGTTTTGCATTTTCAATAAATCTTTCTGACCTCACTGTGGAGGCAAGGATATGAAGGTGAAAAGAATCCAAGATACGTGCAAGCATTTGATGAAGGACTTAAAAGATGCTTCTTGAGGCCTGGCATTGTAGCCTAGCGGCTGAAGTCCCCACATGCCTGAGATCCATATGGGTGCTGGGTTGTATCCTGGCTGCTCCGTTTCCTTTCCAACTCCCTGCTTTTGGCCTGGGAAAGCAAGGAGAGGATGGCTCACAGCCTTGAGACCCTACATTTGCATGGGACATCTGGAAGAAGCTCCTGGCTCCTGGCTTTGGATCGGCTCAGCTCTGGCCGTTGTGGCCACATGGGGAGTAAACCAGGAGATGGAAGGTCTTTCTCTCTGTCTCTCCTTCTCTCTGTAAATCTGACTTTCAAATAAATAAATAAATAAAATCTTAAAAAATAAAGATGCTGCTGGTGAGCTGCGGCAAAGCACATGCAGCTGCAGCTTGCAATGCTGGCATCTCACATGGGCTCTGATGTGAGTCCTGCCACTTCACTTCTTTTTTTTTTTTAAGATTTATTCATTTTCAGGGGGCCTGGCGGTGTGGCCTAGCAGCTTAAGTCCTCGCCTTGAACGCGCCGGGATCCCATATGGGCACTAGTTCTAATCCTGGCAGCTCCACTTCCCATCCAGTTCCCTGCTTGTGGCCTGGGAAAGCAGTGGAGGATGGCCCAAAGCCTTGGGACCCTGCACCCATGTGGGAGACCCAGAAGAGGTTCCTGGATCCTGGCTTCAGATTGGCATAGCATCAGCCGTTGTGGTGACTTGGGGAGTGAATTAACGGATGGAGGATCTTCTCTGTCTTTCCTCCTCTCTGTATATCTGACTTTGTAATAAAAATGAATAAATCTTTTTTTTTAAAGATTTATTTATTTATTGGAACTGGAGCAGCTGGGACACGAACTGGTGGCCACATGGGAACCTGGTGCTTTCAAGGTGAGAATTTGGCCAGTTGAGCTATTGCACTGGGTTCCCTATTCGTCCTCTTGAACTATGCCTTCACTGGCAGAATATGGCAGGCTAAAGATTGTGTGAGGTTTGAGCTGAGGTTGTAGAAGGCCTGACAGCTTCCTCTCTTGCTCTGAGTGCTGCTGCTAGATAAACAAAGCTGGACTAACTCTGCAGGGGATGATCAGTCACTTAAAACAGACACAAACAGTTTCTGCGGACCTGGGAGACAACCCCAATTAGATCAGATCAGAGGAAAGCCACCCAGCAATTTCATTCAAATTGCTGATCTATAAACTTAAGGGCTGAATGGTTGTGTTAACTGCTGAGTTTGGGGATGGTGTATTACACAGGAAAACATAACCCATCCTCTCCCTTTGGCTCTTGCGCCTGTATCCAGGCTTTTCCTTCTGCAGGAGACGCTCTTCTTCGCCTGGTCAACTCCTACACAGCTCAGAAAGTTTTCTTTGCTCTTGATTGGATGAAAACTCTTGCATCACACTTGAATCCGTCTGGTAGTGGGGCTGTAGTGACAATTCCACTTTTCTTGGTCTACATGATTTGAATATGGTCTTCTTCACTGGACTGTGAGGTGTACGTTAGATGGACCAGTGTCAATTTCGCTGAGTGCTGTGTCTCAATATCCACTACAAACCCCAGCTCCTTGCAGAAGCTCACTGAGTGTGACTGGAAAGGAAGACTGCTTCCTGGAGGAAACAGGCCTCTGGGGGCTCTCCTTTCAAAACAATAACCTCCTTTGAGTTCTTTCCTTCCCACCATCATGGAAAGTAAATAAGAGGTAAACCACTGCTATGAGGATGCTTGTTGGGTAGTTTTCAAAAGGAGTGTACAATTGTTAGTTTTTTCATCATAATTGCTGGTATTCTGGCATGGCAGCAGCTTGTTTGGGGGGAATCCTCTCCATTTGTCATTCCCCTGAAATGGCCCTAGGCAATTTCCCAGCAGCTATGATTACAGCTGGATAAGCAATTTACAGCCTGCCTACAGTTAAAACATGGATATGCAAATCTCTATGTAGCTGCAACCTACCAACCTACAGGCTGGATAGCTGTAGAACTTGGTGGTAAGGATCCCAATGCTGAGTTCAGTTACAGACTATTTACAAAACTACAGGGGGAGTGTTTTTCTGCTTTTTCTGAAACAGTGAGCCCAAGACTAGAGGGACCTGTCATGGCATAATAGAAACCTATGGCTCAGACTATACCAAGAGGACCATCAGACTTATAGTCTGCAATCTCCAACTCCTGTTGTGGCTTCTGGAGCTCCATTAGTAGCAAGACAGTCCAAGGGTAATAGAAGTCTCCCCAGAGACAGTTTACATACAATTTTTCTGAGCTTCAGTTTCCTCATCTGAAAATACATGTATTGGGAATCTTCCTCACAGGTTTATTTTGAGGTCCAGGGAGATAAGCGCTAGAAAGGTCCATTGGAATCTGTGCAACAGTGTCTGGACTGGAGGAATCTCTAGATCGGCATCAGCAGGTGTTATCACCCTCATCACTGTCATTAGCACTGCCCCCCCTGGCCAGTACACTGGCTGGAGAAGCCCATGCGAATATTCCCCTTGCCCAGTCTCTGCTTTTCCTGGAAGTGAGCTAGCTCGCTGATGAATGGTGATGTTTTGTGAGATGTGCAAGCACGCATCCTTGACGCACAAGGTGGTGCATGCTGTGTGCCTGGCATTCTGGTGGGTGCTAGGGGGCGTAGTGGTTAAGACTGTTTCCTCAGAGGCTCATGGGAGAGGCACAGTGCACTGTGCCATCTCTGATCCCTGGAAGCTGGGGGAACACAGATGAAGAGCTGACCTCTCCTGAAAGGTCAGGGAAGACTTGCTCAGGAGTGTCTGAGGTTCTTAAGTAGATGTCCCTATTAATTTCACATGAAACAGAATAGGATTTCACTTCCTTAAGGGACTGTGGCAATGACCCATTTGTCCGACCCTTTTGCATAAAGGTCCATTAGTGCTGGAGATGCAGCTTTTACAATTCATCAGCTCCGGAAGGAAGGCGTGTTCCTTGATGCTTAGCTCCGCAGGAAATGCCATCAGTGCCCCTCCTGACAGGGTCCTTGCAAGGTTAGCTGGCTTTGTTGTTGTTTTTTTTTAGGAGTTATTTATTTATCTGAGAGGCAGAATGACAGAGAGGGACAGAGATCAAGTGAGAGATCTCTTTAAATGCCCATAATAGTTGCAGCGGGGCACCAAGTGCCCACAATAATTGGAGAAGGGCCAGACTAAATTCAGGAACTTCATCCGGGTCTCCCATGTAGGTGGCAGGGACCCAAACCCCTGAGCCATCATCTGCTGTCCCAGGCACATTAATAGAGTCACATTGGGGTGGAACAGCTGGGTCTTCACTAAGGTACTTTGACCTGGGATGTAAGAGACTCAAGCTGACTTGCCCTACTACACCAACACTTGCTGGAGAGGGAGATTTTGAGGAGGGGAGAGTGATCGAATGACATCCTCATGTTTTGCATGCTTAGGTCAGTGGCTTAGCATATGGCACAGAGCCCAGGCTTTCACAGAGAACAGCTCCCTGAGCACAAGGACGCCCAGGTTCAGCTCAGGCCCTGTTGGCCAGCCTTGTGTGTCCCCTGTCCCAGCTGTGGATTTCTCCTTGAATTGTTGAGCTCAATACCAGCACCCATAACATTATTTCCAACTCAGATGAGGATGCAATGCCCGCCTCATGTTCTCTTGTTTTTGTTTGTTTATTACAGAGTGACAGAGAGTGAGAGCGAGCAAGTAAGAGTGAATGAGAGAGCAAGAGCAAAAGATCTTCCACCTGCTGGTTCACTCCCCAGATGCCCACAGCAGCCAGGGCTGGGCCAGGCTGAAAGCTGGCACCTCTAACTCCAACCAGGTCTCCCACAGGAGTGCAAGGAGCCAAGGACTGGCCTTCTTGCTAGACATTTTAGTAGGGAGCTGGATTAGAAATAGAGCTGTGTGGACTCATATTGACACTTTGACACAGGATGCTGGTGTTTCAAGTGGCAACTTGACCAACTGTCACAAAGCTGGTTCCTCATCACATGTTGTCTCTCCCCTACAGGTGGGAAGAACAAGAAAACAATTCCAGAACAAACCCTTCCTGGAATACCTCTAAGCTTTATCCTTTATTCATCTCTCTCTCTGTCTCTCCGCTCCCCTACTGTTTCACTCACTTGGATTCATTACTCAGTAGCTTGAAAAACAATACTAATGTTTAAGATGCTGATACCCAGAACCAGTGCAACAGCCGAGTGGCTAAAGTTCTTGCCTTGCACGTGCTGGGATACCATATGGGTGCCGGTTCATATCCCAGCAGCCCTGCTTCCTATCCGGCTCCCTGCTTGTGGCCTGGGAAAGCAGTCAAGGATGGCCCAAGACCTTGGGACTCTGCACCCGGGTGGGAGACCTGGAAGAGGCTCCTGGCTACTGGCTCTTGGCTTTGGATTGGCTCAGTTCTGGCCATTGTGGCCACTTGGGGAGTGAACTAGCAGACATAAGATCTTTTTCTTTGTCTCTTCCCCTCTCTGTACATCTGCCTTTCCAATAAAATAAGTAAATAAAAATGCTGCTACCCCTATCTTTGCTTGTTTGGTGCTGCTATCACAGAGTGCCTGACACAGAGATTTGTTCCTCACTATTCTAGGGGCTGGGAAGCCTAAGACTGAGGGCTTTCTCATTGTGTGTAACATGGCCGGGAGGCGTCTGCATGGTGAGACGGAGCACAAGGGGACAGAGCACTGTGGCTCAGCAACCCAATGCCACCATAACTGACCCATTCCCACGACAACGGCATTAACCTATCAGGGCAAAGCCCTCATCGCCTCACCACCTCTGCAGTGTCCCATCTCTCAACACCGGCACATTCAGGATTAAGTTTTCCATGCACGAACAAAAGAAAAAATGCTGGCTATGTATTATAGTCAAATGCTCTCTAATGGCTGCATTCATTTAATCCTTGTGCCAATCTCCTGGGATGCATGCCTTCATGATCTCATGTTACAGCCAGGAACCTGAAGTTTAACACTTGCAGCTACTAGGGAAAAATCACACCCTGCTGGCAGGTGCTTGAGGTGGGACCTTTCACTTATTCATGCATGTGTATATGTAGGCATGCACGCATGTATTTAGTGATGCAGTTCCAAAGGCTCTGGCACTGCCCTCTTTGATTTTAAAGCCAGGCTACCTCACTGCAGCGCAGGTTGTTGTTCACTTGCCATTCTTTCCTTTTCCGCTCTGTTGTCTTTTCCACATCAGGCTCTCCACAGGAACCTAAGCAGAACCTCCTGCAGGTTTATTTGTTAAGTTCTGGGCATCCTGCATCTACTTCCTGTTTCCCAAAGCTCTTGGTTTACAGGGACATCACCTTTAGACATTGTGCATTTTCCTGGAAGAAAGACAAGAAAGTGATCCAGGCTGGACTTCGCATTCTAAGTAGCCCGATCAAGGAGGTTGGAAGAGTTCTGGTATTGTGTTATACTTACCCCTGGGAACATCAAGAACCTAAGCCATTAAGATAATACATAATTTGATGTCATTAAAAAAGTACACTAACATTTTACACACAACCATTGTCAGTATGACTGAATTTTCTTTTTGCTCGAGGGCTCTAGTCTGGTGGCACCTGACGCAGCTGGACAAGCCCCTATGGGGCAGTCTATTGTGTCTCATCTTCAAGCACTCTGTGCTTCGCTCACATGCTTTGTCTTGAACCTTTTCCCAGTCTCTGTCTTTCCTATGTTGTCCTCTTTTCCTGCAAGGCGCTCTTTCTCCCATCATCCGACCTAGCTGAGAATCCACCATAATTCACCACTGTCATTCGTTATGAGTCATTTTCTCCATCTATTAGATGATGATAACAAACAGTCCCTTAGTCATAGCCTTGTCTCAAGAGCTAAATGAGCATGAACAGCACTGGAGGGGCTCAGGGCTCAAGATGAACATCCAGCAACTGCTGGCTCTAGCACCTGCACCACCTTTGTTCCACAAAGATGGACAATGGGTTCAGCACAAGCTTCCCACTGGCCAAAGCTTCAGGTTGCTTCCTCATGTTGGCTGCATGAAACCCACACCTAAGTCCGCATCTACGCAGCTCAAGTCTTGCCTAGAAATTTTTCTTCCCCCGTCTGCTTGGTAAACACAGGTGTTCTCTGGAGTTTGTGCTTAAATATCTCTTCTATCTATTGTCTCGAGGCCATGGGGCAATATGCATAACCTCAAATATCCTCTGTCTGTGACACATGTATGAAATCTGGATCTCTAGGTCCAAGTTTTCAGATGTTTCCTAGGTCTCACGGGTGCCCACATACCACTACAAATGTCACTGACAGCAGCCAGAGGGACCTGCATGCTAACTAAATGTTCTATGTCAGCCAGTGCTTTACACGATTCATTCATTCTATCCTCCTAATTTATTTTTGTTTATTTGGGAGGCATAATGACACATACTCAGAGAGAAAGAGATCTTTCATCTGCTGGTTCATTCCCTAGATTCCTGCCATAGCCAGAAGCCAGGAATTCCATGCAGTTCTCCCACGGGGGTGTAGGGGATCACGTACTTCAGCAGTCACTGCTGACTCCCACAGAGTTCATTATTAGCAGGAATCTAGAGCAGAGTGAAGGCGGGACTCACTTCCAGATACTCTGATGTGGAATATGGGCATCCCAATCAGCTGCTTTACCTGCTGCACCAGTGTCTGCCCTTGCAGAAGCTTCACTTCAAAGAGAAAAACAAAACAAGACACACCAAGACAAGGGAAGAAATTCTTTCAAGGTCATGAACAAGGGGAAGGTTACAGTCAGGATTTGAAACTGGATGGACTTGTTTCTGCTAACAACTTATCTTGTAGTTTAAAGTTTTATCTATTTGAGAGAGAGACAGAGTGAGATCTCTCATCCTCTAGCTCGCTCATCCATCACTTGTAATAACGGGGGGTGGGCCAGGTTGAAGCCAGGATCTGGGAACTCAATCTAGGTGTTCTGCATGAGTGTTCAGGGACATAAGCGCTCAGCCAGCCACTTGCTGTCTCCCAGCTGGAAGCTGGAATGGTCACTTGGGACTTCCCCAGTTAGTTAGAACCTGGAATTGAAAGTGGAATGCGCACTTGAATGCACGCATCTTAATCATTAGGCCAAATGCCCATCCCAAAGGCTCACCTTTTGGTCAGCAACTTCCAAGCATTGTGAGGAAAAGGTACTACACCAGTGGTTCCCACCTGCAGTCGCTCATCATCCAGACATGGTTGGCTGCCCCAAGAGGAGGGCTGCTACTGGCAACCAGCAGGTAGAGGCCAAGGGTATTGCTGGGAGTCCTATATGCACCAGGAGCCCTGGCCAGCAAAGAATCCTCCGGCCCAACACATTAACAGTACCCAGAGTGAGGAACCTGTACCAGAGAACATCACACAGCAAGCCTGGGGTGCCTATAAGAAGCCTTCTCAGATGCCACCTTTTCCTCACTCCCAGTTTCACAAGTCCTTAGCCTTCTCCTTGCCTCCACCCTCCAGACTCTTCCCCACCACCCACACTGACGTCTGTGCACAAAGCACAAACAGGAACTTATCATCTTCCTCCTCAAAACCTTCCCCTCCCATGCTTGTCTTGATTAAAAATACCATCCTCCTCCTCCTCATAGGTGAGCACTATTGTCCCTCTTGCATATGCCCCGCTATCTGACCACCAGCCAACAAGATGCACCTGTTCCATCCCCTTCTCCCGCGCATCCCTGCTCCCCTACGGCACTAGCCTAAGTTAAGCCAAAATAGCTTCTTGTGCTGTGTCTTTCCCAGTAGCGAGGCTGAAGTCACTTTTTACTCATTCCACATTTGATCATCAGAACATGAATTTCATAAGAATTAAACTAGCCTTTAAGAACCCTTCTAAATCCTGGTCTATGAACCCAGGAAAAATTCAGGATGGAAACTTACAAAGTTCTGCTCCATTCCCCTTGGCAACCTGCTTCAGGGCTTGTGCCCTATTCTGGGCCAGACTCGTCCCCTCCATCATCCTCAGGACCTGTTCCCTCAATGAGCCCAGCTCCTGCTCCTCTGGGACCTTCGCATCCTGCACTTGCTTGCCTGTTCCTATCGGAGAAGACTCCACCCTTCCCTCCCACTTGCTAGACAGTCACATTTCTGAAAAGAGTTGTCCACACTTGCTGTCTCCCACTCGCTCCTCAGCCTACTGCAATCTGGCTCCCATTCCCTCTACTCCTTATTGACAGCTCTGGCAAAAGTTACCAGTGTTCTAATCGTCACATTAAGTGGACGCTTACTCATCCTTCATTACTGCATGGAATTTTTGGGCCATTTGAGGATGCTGCTATTCCTTCTTGTAATTAGCAATTTCTGGGGCTGGTGCTGTGGCATAGGAGCTCAAGCTTCTTCCACATGCAGTGCCTGTATCCTATTAGGCTCCCATTTGCATTCTGGCTGCTTCACTTCCAATCTAGCCAGTTGCTAATGGTCTTGGGTCCTTGCACCCATGTGGGAGACCTGGAAAAAGTTCCTGGATTCTAGCTTTGGACTGGCCCATTTCTGGCTATTGCAGCCATTTAAGGAGTAAACCAGCAGATGGAAGATTCTCTCTCTGTGTTTTGCCTTCCAAGTAAAAATAAATAAATCTATTTTTTAAAAGCAATTTCTTGCTTTAACCTCTAGTTTTCCTCCTGCTTCTCTTCCTACTCCTCACATACCCATTTAGCAAAATCAGTTGCAGCCTGCACTAATCACTCTAACTTCCAGAACAGCAGCACAAAGCTGTGAAACTCCAACACTCCTCTCTTCTCTAGGTCCTTGGCCTTGGGCAAGGTGCTCAATGTCTGGTGCCTTGGTTTACTCAACTGTAATGCATTGCTTTCGTGTCTGCAAGGATGCTGTTGACCCTCAGAGAACTGCCCAAGTGCATTATGGCACAGAGGGATCCCAGGCCACCAACTGTGAATTAGGAAGTGAATGCTGTTTTACATAGGTTTCAGTAGACGCAAACCTGGCAACCCAAGCTATGTGCAGTTAACTTATTTGGCAGGCAACCCCAGGAGAAAAAAAAAAATGAGAGCATGAGAAACTGAGGTAGGGAGAGGAAGAGAGAAGGGTCAAAGATTGAGTTAGTGAAGGCTGCTGCCGGGGCCAGCTGGACTCTGTCCCATGGGAAGGGACTGTGCTGGGATCACTTTGGAAGATTTACCCTTTACTGAAGAGGAGGCCGAGGTATTTCTTCACTGGCCGGCTGTTACTGGGTAACTTTAGGCTCTTGCGAACCTCTAGGCCTGGCAAGATGCAACAGAACTCACCTCTTTCTTATAATGTGGTTCAAGATGGCCTGTTTCTTGGAAGTTTTCCACCATTGTCTCAGTGCTGTGTGGATCCTGTAACACTTATCTGCATCCTAAATGGGGCATTTTATTTCTTATTTGAGAAGGAGAAAAAGAGCAAGCGAGCTGGGTTTACACTCCAAATGTCCACAGCAGCTGGGCGGGCCAAAGCAGAAGCTGGAACAGGGAAACGCAACCCTGGTTTTGCCTACGGGCAGTAAGAATCAGTTACGTGAGCCATCACCACTGCCTCCCAGGGTCTGCACTGGTAGGAAGCTGGAATGAGAAATCAGAGCAGGAAATCAAGGCCAGGCACACGGATGGCTTTGCCTATGAACTGAACACTGGCACCTTCCATGTTCTTTTTCATGTTTGCAGAAACATGTCCTGGGCACAGGGCCAGCATCTTCAGATGCCTCAAAGGCCATGCGCCTGAGAGTGTGTCATGCGTGAAGGTGGGCTGTCTGTCCTCCTTTCCCTCCAACCCAGAGTTCACCATCTGCTGGTGGAGAGCATTGATCTTCTGGTAGATAATGTGATAAAGCAGGGAACAGACATGCTGGGGAGGCACCAGGGAAGCAGTAATTAACTGGGACTGTACCAATGAGACCACAGTTTCTTGTCTTAATTACTTACAGGTCTAACTTTCTGGAACCCTTAAGAGAGGCATCTGGTGTGTCTTCCATTTAACTGGACAATCCCACTGCGTCTCCACCAAAGGGAGAGACCAGGGGGTCGAGGGGTGGAATGCATGCCCCTGCTGTGGGTGGGGCGCCAAACCTGCAACTTAGCCTTGTTTGCCCCGTCGGTTCAGCCATATGGAGGGTCTCTGATGGGCCAGCACTGCCTTGATAGTGGAATAACAGGAGTGAATGAGACAGGAATGGAGCCTGCTGGAATGCAGCGTATCCCAGGGGTGGGGTGGGGCAGGGCTGCGTGGGGTGATGAGGAAGCGACCAACCAAATGGGTTAAGTTAAATCATAGCAAAGGCTGTGAAGCAATAGGTGACATGCGGGGAAAGGTGCAGCTTCCAGAACCATGCCTCTCCAGTGGGTGGGAAAATCCCCTGCCAGGAGCCTGCTTCCTCCCAGGGGTACCTGGAGGTACCCAGGAGGTGCCCAGGAGGCACCTGTCTGCAACGGTCACTGAGGGCTGTTGGCACAGCAGCTGGAAAGGGCCAGGGGCAGAGCCCTGGACCCCCAAGTGCCCAGCTCGAAGCTGGTCCTAGCTGTGCAGAAAAGGTACAGATCTCCATCTCAGACTGGGATCTGTTCTCTACCTGTGCAGAAGAGGGGCGGGGCCCCAACTCTCAGTTCCCGCAGGCTCGGTTCTGGCTTCTGTTTTCGCTCACAGGCTTGTTCCCTCTTCCAAGTCCTCACTAGGTTGCAAAGGAATCGGAAACACTTCACAGCAAAACCACCCGTCTACATCCCCGAGGTAGGGCACCTCCACGTGCCACACTGCCCTCGGAGCCACACTGAGTCACTCCCACTAGCCAGCCACTGTCTGCCCAGAGGCCAACTTGGGTTGGTCCAAAACTTCTGAAGAGGATCCTGACTTTCCAACACTTTCTTCGCCGGCTCCATGTCACAATTGCCCGGGTTCAGAGCAAAGACCTGGCGTGTGAGGTTTGTGGAGCTCGCGACTTCCCCAGAAAGGGAGTTCATCACGCGCCTACTGAGCTTTCCCTCTGCAGACAGCGGTTGCTGAAATCATGCAAAGACAAAGAATCGACGATTAGGAGGGAAAGGAAGTCCTGAGCAAGCTGGCACACATCAGCCAGATACACACCCAGCTAAAATACTCCTTTTCTCCAGAAAGAAATAGTAAGGGTAGCAGGCTACATGCTTGCTTTCCAAATCAACCCGTTCTCATGTGAGGCCACTGCAGCTCAAGAGAAGTGATCAAGGTGAGAAGAGGTGCGTGTGGGGGGCGCGGGGAGGCAGAGGCCAGCTGTATCCCCAGTCATACAACCCATCAATGTCTTTTGCCCTCTTACCAGTGCATCCTGACCTGGGTCCTGCCCTTCTGCACTGGGCAAAATGAAGACACGAGCAGTGAATCGTGACAGCGAGGTTAACTCAGTTCTTGGCCAGGATGATGGCCGTCCCAAATCCCCGCAGCACCACAGCAAGACCCAGGCCGTCTCCGTCTCCCCCTTTCCCAGTCTCGCAAAGGCACCTCCCACGGCCGAGGTTTTCCGAGGGAAAAATTCCGCCCCTTACACTGCCACGCGCGGACGAGGCAGGACGCGTGGGGCGCTGGACTCCCGACGCCGTGGAGCCGGTGAGCCCGTCGTCCCCGCTCGTCGCGCCCCCTCCGCCTGCGCGCTGGCGGGCCAAGGGTTAAGCGAGGCGGGAGCCCCGGGCGGCGGAGCGGCTGGGGCCGGGAATGCTTAGTCAGGATTCCGATTTCCTGTCGAAGTGTTTGGATTTCCTGAAACCCGCGCCCCCGGCCGCCGCGCGGGATCGTGCGAGCCGCTCGCGCCGCCGCCTCCTCCCCCTGGCACATGGTCGCCCGCCCCTTCCTGCGCCGCGCTCGGCTCCCGCGCCTCGCCTCGCCTCGCCGCCGCCGCGGGCGGCCTCTCCGCGCTCGGGCAGCCCGGCCCGCGCCTCCCGCCCCGCCGGCCGAGCGCCGCTCCCGACCCCAGAGCCGCGAGCGCCCGGCCGACGGCTGCCGGGGCGCGGGCGTGTGCGTCGCCGCCGGGGAGCGGGCGCCGAGCCCGCCATGGAATAATGCCCAGCCGCCCGCCCGGTCCCGGTGAGTGGCGGGCGCCCGGGCGGGCTTGGCGGGGCCGGGCGGGTGGTGGCCCGCGGTCGCTGGAGCCCGCGCGCAGCGGAGCCGGGCCGGGGCGCCGGGTGGGCTCGCGGCTCCTCTTCCCGGGCGCCGGCCGGGGGTCTGGGGAAGTGTGCGGGGCTCGGGGCTGCGCTCCGCGGGGCCGCCGAGGCCGCCCCGGGAGCTCCGCGTCCCCCGGCCCCGCAGAGGCGCCGCGATGGGGGTCGGGGGGCGGCTCCGGGGCGGGCTGGGCGCTCTCCTCCCGCAGCGAGGCCGGGGCAGCGCGCCCCGAGTTCCCGACCCCTCCGACGCGGAGGCGGGGGGCCAGCCGCCCCCGGCATTGTCTCCCGCGCGGTCGGGAAAGTTCCCCGCCGTCCCCGGCCCCCGCCTGGACACGAAGCTGCCTGGCAGGCCTCAGACCACTTGTTCCAAGCCAGGCAAACCTTGAAAGGAGTTGGAAATGTCCCCCTCGGGGCTTGGAGTTTCCTCGCGGGAAGTGGCTTGCGTTTTCCGCCTGCACCATTTGGGGACCTGCTGTGTTTTAAGAGCAGCTAGAAGTTTAAAAGAAAAAAGAAAGTCGCGGCGTCCGATTTTCTGCGGTTTAAACCACCCCTAACGCTTTTATGGAGCACTCCCAAAGCCGTTTACCTGGATAGTTTATTTTTCCACTGGCGCAGGGAGACGGATGGGCACCCCTAACTTGACCCCAGCCTTGCCTGTCTCAGACAAGGAACGCTGGCTTCTCTTACTGGCCCGCCATCCATGCAACCAGGTTGTTTTGGCACAGTTGATCCTGGAGTGATCCGGATTGCTGAGTAATGTTTTGGAGTCCTAACCGCGTTTTTAGAAGGATTATATTTCTGTTGCCACCTTCACCTCCCAGCTCATCACACTTGGCTATTTGAGAGCTGCTGCATGGCGGGACCTCAGGAAGGCTCCAGTTATCACTCTGTGATCATCCAAGAAACAGTTTGGAAAGAAAAACAACTTGGAGAGCAGCTCCCCTTGTTCAGCAGATGAGAGCCAGGGAGCTAAGCTAACTTGCCCAAGGTCATGGTCACATTCCAGTAAGTGACAGAGTAGTTTGAGTGTCCAACTCAACAACCTGTCCTCCCAGCCGGTGCCTGTGTCAGGTTAAGGTCTGAGGTTGACGGCAGGTGTGCAAAGAGGCGTGGCCCTGGCGCGCTCCCCCCTGTGGTGCCTGCTTTTGTTCCCTCTTACCGGTTTCTGCTGTTTTGTGAGACATCCTTTATCTCAAACCACTTTTCTTGTGGTACAGAATTACCCCGCAGAACGTGCCTGATGCAGAATGACTTTTCTCCAGCGCATTCTTGTGTGAAGAAGGGAGGCATCTTTGCGTGTAATGAATCCTATGATGTTCTCCAGGCTTCCTGTTCAGCCCTTCTTTCTCGGGAGCTCAACGGTCCATCTATCTTAATTTCCCTGAGAGATCTGAATGGCTGGCTTTTCATTTTTTTGGGAGGTGAGCATGTTGGAGAGGAAATAATTTGTGGGTTTTTTTTTTTTTTTGCAAGCTTGCCATTTGGTAAAAGAAATTGAAATTCACTACATCTCGTCAGAGCTTACCAGTCACCCTGAGCCAGATATTCACACTTACTGTGAGCCTTGCGGGAGCCCGGATGAATGTGTGTATTCAGATGAAGCCCTGCTGTAGCAGGCCCCACCTCCCGGCTGGCTCCGCCCCCTGGACCAGGTGGAAGGAAGGGAACTGGAGGGCTGGGACTGTCTCCAGCATCCTCCAGATCAAGTGTAACACTGTGTTTGAATGTGTCTTCCTCGCATTTGCTCCTCCGTGTTTCTTATTTCTCGCACCTGCACCAAGTCTGGCATGGCCCTGAGAGTGAATGACCCTCATCTAGATGGTCGTGACAGCCACAGCTGGAATTTATTGTGTTTGCTCTGTGGAGAGGGAGCCCCTTGGGGAGGCTTGTCCAGAAAGGACAGCCCTTCTCAGATCAAGTCACTCTTCCTTGTGTCCAGTAAACATTTGCTAAGTGGCTCCCTAGAGGAAGTGCCAGGCAAGATGGATCTGGAGCTTGCAGTCCACCGCAGGAGGCAATCCACACGCAGTGCGTGGTATTTACTGTCAAGGAAGACAGCCCAGGCATCGAAGCAGCGGCTCCTCATTTCCCCGGGAGAAGCCCATTTTGAGATTGCGGAGTGGAGAGTGGTCAGGCGGGAAGGATGGGAAGGAGGGGAGTGTAGGCCAAGGGACTGCAGTGTGCTAAGTCATTGATGCACTGTGGAGCTGGATGTGTTCCAGGGAGTGAGGGACATCAGGGACTTGGAAGGTGAGGAGGCCGTGGCGAGGCTCAGGGCCCCATGGCCTGGCCAGTTGCATCGCGTGGTGAGCAGATTCTCATACCACTTGCAAGGAGAGTACTGCTAGCGAAGGCAGGAGCGGGAGTTCAGTGGAGTTTTAAGAAATCGTTTTGTCTTATGAAGACTGAATTAAAAGGGTGGGACTAAGAGTGGAAGCATGGCCACCTGGCTGGGAGGCCATTGCACTAATGGTGTAAAGGTGATGGCGGCCTGACTCAGGTGGTAGTGAGTGAGTCCTAGCTGGATCTTGGAGCCGGACCGATGGCGTTGCGTGATGAACTACATGAGTGTGAGGCAGGGGTAAGGAAAGAGGAAGGTTGCAGGAGGAATATGTTCATGGAGAAAATCAAGCTCACATGGGCCACGCTAGGTTTGCGTGTCTAGGAGGCATCAGGATGGAGGCTTCAGGCAGGCAGGAGGGTATGGGACGCTGGTCAGGATGTTGTTTCAGCTGGAAGCCGAGATGCCCCATCCCAGTGCTCACCCCGCACATGTCCTGAGTTTTCCTCTGAGTGTGTGCACATGTTCTGCCTCTTGGGATGCTCTTGCTTTCTTGCTCCCACCTGCTGCTCATGTTTTAAATGCACCTGTATCTCTGTCTCTTCGAACATGCATCTTGCTGCTTTCCCTTTTCAGAGGTCCCTGTGTTCACCGTCATCACTATTCAGCTGAATCGGCCCTTTAAAAACCATCTTACACATCTGTGTGCATGGATTTCCATATGCTTTGCATCAAAATAAACATTTCAGTTGAATTTTGTAAGAACCTTTGGAGGGATCCTCATAGAAAATTTGGTATGGGCGCTACACATAGGGAAGACCCCAAGTGAGTATATACAAAGGTTAGCTATAGGGGCTGGTGTGGTGGTATAGCACGCTAAGCCTCTGCCCATGGCACCAGCATGCCATGTGAGTGTTGGTTTGTGTCCTGGATGCTCCAGTTTCGAACCAGCTCTCTGCTCATGTTATGGGAAAGCAGTTGAGGCTGGCTCAAGTACCTCGACCTCTACTATTTATGTGGGAGACCTGGAGGAAGCTCCTGGCTCCAGGCTCGGACTGGCCCTGCTCCCACTGTTATTGCCATTTGAAGAGTGAACCAGTGGTTGGAAGATCTCTCTGTTTCTCTTCTATTTATAACTCTGCCTTTCAATTTAAAAAAATCTTTTAAAAATAGGTTAGCTGTGTTATTGTTGGTTGGTAAAAAACCACACCATATTAGGGTAAGTGTAGTAAAAGTGTTATTAGTTTTTTATCAGTACAGTTGCTGTCTTACATCCCTGGGGCTCTGAAATGGATCCCCCTGACCTAAACCCCAGCTGAGGGCAGGGCTGCGTTCCTTCTGGAAGTTCTAGAGCTTGTTTGCATCTGTTCTAGCTGCTGGAAACCACCTGCGTTCCTTGGTTCGTGCTCTCCTTCATGTCTCCTTCTTCAAAGCAAGAGGTGTTGGTCTCTGTCTTCCTGTGCACCCATCTCTGTTTCTCCCTTCTGGCTTTTCTTTCAAAGGACTCTTCAAGTGATTGTATTGGGCAACCTTTATAATAAAGGCTTCCTCCTGCTATTTGCTTCCCACATGGCTGTAATAGCCATGAATGGGCCAGGTTCAAGCCAGGAGACCATTTGGGTCTCTCCAAGGGTGGAAGGGGCCCACATCCTGGAACCATCTTCTGCTCCTTTCCCAGCCGCATTAGCAGGAAGCTGGATTGAATGTGGAGCAGCTGCGACTTCTGCTTCGTTACGAGATGCTGTGTTGTGTCTCAAGCTGTGGTTTAGCCTGTTGCACTGCAACACGGGTCCCCTGTGTCCCTGTTTAAGATGCCATCTGCAATCTGAATTGTCCACTGCTCTGTAACCTAGCATATCCTTAGATCCAGAGGATTAAGATGGAGGCATCTTTAGGGGGCTTGTCAGGGAGGATGGTGACAGGGGAACTCTGGGAGGTAGGCCCCTTCCCCAGCAGGAGAGGAGACACCAGGGCATCGGGGTCAAACTCCTCCCGAATAGATATTTGTTCTATTCAAGGCACTCATGTCTTGCTAAGAAGTCTGTATTGGGCCTGGATTTCTGTGAGAAGTTGGTGTTGAAGATGAATTTCATTTTCATTTCCATGAGAAGTTGGCTTGAAGGTGAATTTCAGTGTGAGTTCATACTGTGGCTCCAGTGTTCACCTTAAACCCAGGGGCCCTGGGTCCCCTTCCTCTGCCTCTGGAATGCATTGCATTCTCGAGCCCCTGTGCAAGACCTGGGCCCCCTTCCACGCTCATCCTCTCTGGGAGGGACAGGCATTGGAGGAGGCTGCTTCTCTTCTGATGGCAAGTCTGTTCCTGGTCATTTCTTCACACTGCTTGGATTCTGCACTTGGGCCTTTTGTGCAGGTAAAACCTTGCGGTGTCGAGCCACAGCTGCTGTCCTGACCCACCAGCCCTGGTCTCAAAGCCCGCTGTTGGGGTACAGGAGGACAGGGAAGAGCCGTGGTGTTCCAGACAGCAGGTCCTGATTGATTAGGGAAATCAGAACTGGAGGATTTGGCCTGCTGGTGGCTCATGGGAGGGTAGTCCCATCCCAGTTTTGGAAAGCCAGGGAAATGCATCATGGTAAGTACTGTAGCCACGTAGCTCTGCGTGTGTAAGAGGGGGAGGTTAATTAAGACCACATTGCTAAAGTTCCTCAGTTATTTAGAGAAAATGGGCTCCTGGCCCAGATACTCCTGGGAAACAGACCATTTCCAAGACCTCAAGCAGTTTGGAGAGCCACGTTTGTGCTCCCGGCCACCCGGTGGGCTGCCGTGCAGAGCGGAGGGCCTGTTTGCTGTCTGTGCCTGCCTTGCCAGCCAGTTCTGTTCTAGTCCTTGGGAAATGCCACGAAGTAAGCTCATCTTGTAGTATTTTTGGCGTTTCCTCTTCCTCCGCCGCCCTTAGTCAGGAAGTACGAAGGTGCACAGAGTTAGAAAAACAGAACAGCAAGCACGCATGCCCTCCCTGGATGTGGAGGGATCCCAGCTGTGAGGCTGGGGGGGACAGAAGTGCTGTCAGTACTTCCCTCTGAGGCTGCAGTTGCAGACACACAAGGGGCATGGCGCATCTGTGGACCGAACAGGAAGAAGTGCGTCGGCACTACGCCTGCTGGGGCTTAGGGGGATGCCTGCATTTCCTTCTCCAAAGCTGGCCATGAATTTTTCTGGTCAAGGCTCCGCCTTTGTAAAACTCTTCCTGGAATGCTACTGTGTGCCTATCATGCGGTTTTAATTCTCCTTTTGGGTAGAGTTGTGAAAAAGTTCTCAACCCTTCCTTTTCTGCCATTCATGATCTTGGTGGATGCAGAGAGCCCAAGGAACAGGTAGTGGCTGGAGGAACCAGAATTCAACCTTTTTATTCTAGGAGAGGAGTCTTCAGAAAGTTCATAGAAAATATTTCATAGGAAAAACTATGCATAGATTTCTTTTTTTTTGGTCCTGAAATAAACTTATCTTTAAAAAAATTTATTTTAGAGGCAGAGAAAGAGACACAGAGATAGCTCTCCTATGTACAGTAACCAGGGTGGAGTCAAGCTAAAGCTGGGAACCCAGAACTCAACCTCGGGCTCCCACATGCGTGATAGCAACCCAAGTACTTGAGCCATCGTCTGCTACATCCTGTAGTGTGCATTAGTAGGAAGCTGGAATCAGAAACTAGAGCTGTAAATCAAACCTAGGTGCTCCTGTATGGGACATGGGCATTGTAACTGCTAGGTCAGTGTCCACCCCTGAGCTTAAAATTTGACTTCAGTTGCTACAGACTTTTTGAAGTGGCCTCATATTCTGTGCTGGCCGTACTGAGTTAACCAAGATAGCATAGAAGAAGTACTCAGCACAAGGATGCCCTAAATGGTAATAATTACAGGAGCTGTTTCCAGGGAAGAGTTTTTGCAATGTGCCTGCCCTGCCTGTGAAATGGAACATCTGGAAGGGGGTGGGGATAGAGCTGTTTGTGACTCCTCTCATCCCCTTGGGCTTGACTCGCTATCCAGCAGAAGATGGGTACTGAGCTGGGAAGCTGAGTCAGGTGCAGTGCCCTAAGTTGTTTAGCTGTGTGAACATGTTTTTTTGAATTTCCTCAATGCCTTTACATTGTACTTCTTTTGCTTCTTTTTCAGGCCAGCCTGATTTTTAAATTGTTGGCACCTGTTCTTTCATTAGGGTTTCTTCTCCATATTTTATGTCATTGTTCATGAGTTTTTGTTTCTTTACCACTTGAGAGAGAAGTGGAGAGCTCTTCTCTCCCAGTTCTCTCTGCAAAGGCTGACAGCATCATCCGGCTGGGACCCCAGACTGGGAGCCTGGAGTCCAATCTTGGTTTTTCCATGTGGGTGGGGGGAGCCTAATTTTGATTGTTTGAGCCATCATGCATGTTTCCCGGGGTCTGTGTCAGCAGGAAACTGGAATCAGGAGTGTGGCTAGAACTTGAACTCAAGCACTCTCAGAAGGAGTTGGGCATCCCAACAGGCTGCTTGAGCTGTAGACCAAAGGCACGACCCAATATCTTTCTTTCAAGTGTACCTGTGTTCTCTTTCAAAGATTCCTACTGTGTTCATTCAGAAGGAGTTCTCAGAGTGGGGGCGGCTTCTGGTTTGGGGGAGGGGCATCTCTATAGAGCAGTTTTATACTTCAGAATCGGGGAAATCTCTAGGGTTCCTGGGTCCTTGGTAAGTTCCACAGAAGCTTCTGGAGCTTCCTTATGTTGGAGCCCCAGACCAGTCATGTGTGGTGGGCTCTTTGATCACATCTGGAAGTGTGAGAGTTTGCCCAGGAGGCTTTGCCTGATGGCTGACACATGTTTCTTTCTGCTGGGAGGAATAGGTCAGGTCATCTTTTCAGAGGAGACTTTTATCCGTGTGTGGGTCTTACTTTGTGAAAGAACCCTAGCCCCCTTTTGGTTTGGTAGTGGGAACTAGCCACCTTGGAAAGTGTAGCCTTTTTCAGACCAGGAAAAGAAAGAACATCTATAAACATGTAAAAATTGCCATTTTTGGAAGAGAGGACTAGGAATGCATATCAGAAGATTAGCAGTAAAGAGATTGGGCTCAGATCAGCAAGTCCTGACCGAGCACGCCCTGTGTCCACCTGCTGCAGGTGCAGGAGGGATAGCTGGCCAGGGCCTTGGTCTTTCTTGTAACCTTGGTGTCTGGTACTGATAAGACAGTGTGTGTTAGGAAGGAAGACAGAAAGGAGGGAGGGGCAAGCAAGTTTCTGTGACTGAGGAAGAGAAATTACCATGCGAAAGATGCCTGACAGTGCAAAATTGCACAGAATTGAGTCTCAGGAGTCCTGAGTTCTAGTCCCAAACTGACACACCGGTTGGTTTTGTGACCCTGCATGGCAGCCCTTAGCCATAGTTCTGACCTGAGTAAAAGGAGTGGCGGCTCCTGTTCTGACAATGTCCTACAGGCTGCAGTGAGATCATGAGTGTGGGTGAGTGGCAGTCTGGGAGAGGTTTTGGGCCTTTCTTGCCTCCCAGGCAGGCTGAGTGTCTCTTCTAGGAGAGTCCTGCATTGGAGACACCCTGCACCTTGCTTGCTATGCACTGTGGGCCCCAGGCTTTCAGTGGCAGGACTAGGAGCATTTCAGAGCCTCCACGCTTGTTCACGTTATAGGCCTTGCTTTGGAAGTGTGGTCAGCGGTTGGCCATTGGGAAGTGGAACTGGCTGCTCTCTCGTGTGATCCCCCCAGGGCCCCTGCAGGAAGGGCCGAGTACTCCCTGAGCCACTGAGGTCCCCTGTGGGATGTGGAATGAATGTGGTTCGCTGTCTTCGTAGTCTTTGACCTGCTGTTCTCTGGGTTGCTGCTCGGCACTGTGGTTCTCACGGTCTCCCTGGTGGCAGTGCTTAGGCTGGTCATGGTCGTTGCTGAAGGTCCTTAGGCCAGGTCGTTTGTTCTTGCTGAAGGTGACTTGATGGGTGGAGGACATGATCAGTGGGAGAACCATTGCACTTGGAGTCATTAACTGGTGTTTATTGCACGTTAATTTATATTAAGCTTGGCCCATCTACTTTCCTTCCATGAGCACATTTAATTCTCTGATTAACCCTAAGAAGTAGGTGCTATGTTTAGCCACGTTTGTTACATGGGGAGACTGAGAAACACAGAGCTTACCTAATTTCCTTGGGATCATATAGCTAATAGTGACAAGGTTTTCAGCAAGGAGATCTGTGCCCGCTCCTACCCTGTCCACCATCATGGCAATATGGCCTCTAAAGACTTGACTTTGCATTCCATGTCTTGATTCCTTGATGTGGTCCTGGTGGGGAAACCTGCCTTTAGAGCATCAATTTCCTCTTCTGATTGTGAAAAATCTGTCTTTAAAAAGACATGTCAGATAAAGCAAGACACCAGCCAAGTGGCTGAGCAAGTGCCTGGCCACTAACTGAACTAAGCACAAGACAGCTGGTCCCACAATCTCTCGGTTCTCCTGTGCATGGTCAATAGGGAGAGCCAATGGGAAAAAGCATGGTTAATTTCAAGCATTTCCTTTGCATAGATATCCTGGACATTTCCAACTATCTACCACATGCTCCAGATCCTGTGAGTAAGAAGTCCAGACCCTGTGCTGGGGTAGTTTATCTTTGAGCAGAAGAGGAAGGTGCTTAAGGGAGTAAAACCCATGCTGCGTTTGCGGGGACCTCCCTGAGTGTTCGGGGAGGGAGCCATCCCCTGCCCTTTGGGATCAGAGCCAGCTCTGTCAGGAGGCTGCTGTCTGAGCTGCTGCCCCAGGCTGGGAAGGGTTTTCTTAAGGCTGGAAAGTGGGCATGAGCATCCAAGCCTGGAAAGACCTGGCTCTCAGTCCCTTCAGCAAGAATGGGCTGGCTGCTTTTTAAGAGGTGGGCTGAGACTCCGCGATAAAACACACTGAGGGCTTGCAGGGTCTCTGGAATTCTGCCTGTCCCCGCTACCGTCCTGTCCCCAGGGCAGTCCAGCTCCCGAAGTGGAAGGCAAATGGAGTGTTGTTTCTAGGCCTTCCCGTAATTGCCTCTCACAGGTTTCCCCTCCTTGGTCAGTTACTTCCTCAGATCTAAAATAGCCCGGCAGCAGGCTGGAGGTGTGGGATATTTGCAGTCTGCTCTTAGCTTAACAGGGACTCATGGGTGGCGTGGGAGTGACAGGGTGGAGGCGACACTGCCATTGTTTCCCGGCATGCTTTGCCTTCTTCCTTGCTGACCTAAGTCGGCTGTGTGGCTTCTGAGGGAAGCCACTCTTAGTCACTGTCCTGTGTCTTTGATAGAGATTGATTCAGGCCCAGGCATGTGGCACAGTGCTGGCTGGTGTGATATGAAGGGAAATGGGTGGGAGGGGAGATGGATTTCTCTGTATCCAAAAAAGGAGACAGTTACAGAGAAAATAGTCCCTCTCCTGCTGTGGAATGCAGGGGGGCTGGCGTGCGATGCCTGCACCTGTGGCAGCCATCCTGGGACCATGAAGAGCCTGGTGCAGGCAGCACTTGCTAACCGCGTCAGAGAAAAGATGGAAGGACCGAGTCTCTGAACATCCGCCCTTTGGATTTCTGAGTTGGATTTCTTCTGGGAATAGAAAAAGGAGAATCTTGATTACTGCTTGGTGGACTGTCCACTTCACATGCACCTAGAATGGTTCTGGGTCTACTATACTCTCCCCCAATCAGACTATGCCTTCACCCACCACCGTTTGAAATTATTCCACAAGTGTGTAAATCTGCACCTTCATGGTCCGGCTAGTTCTCACTCTTAAGTTACCCCTTCTATGCCTTGACCTATTAAAAAAAATCCATTTTCATCTTTGTTTTTAAGATTTATTGGAAAGGCAGACAAAGCCAGATTTTCCACCCACAGATTCCCTCCCCAAATGTCTACAACGGCTGGGTAGGGCTGGGCCAGGCAAAGCCTGGAGTGTAAAACTCAGTCTGTGTCTCCCATGTGGATGGCAAAGACCCAAAAGCCATCATCACATCAGCCATCATCTGTTGCCTTCTTGAGTGTGCATTAGTAAGAAGCTGGATTGGAAACAGGGCCAGGACTCAAACCCAGGAACTCCCATGGGGTGTGGGAGACATTGTCCCAGACAATGTCTCGCTGCTGTATTAATCTCTGTCCCGACTCTTATCTTGAAAGTATGGCTCAGATGCACCTTGACTGTGAAGCCTTTCCTGATCATTCCAACCACATTTAATTATCTTTTTGCTAGAGGACCTACACCCTGATTCTGTGTCGTTGCTTGCTGGTGCCTGCCATGTCACAGCTATTGTGTTGCACACTGGCACCATCTTTGGTGTTGTGGAGTCCCTGTTTCGAATGCGAACAGACACGGCCCAATTATGATGAGCCAGTGTGCTTTCAGTTGTCATACAGGAATGTATAGTATTCTAGGGTACTTGTGAAGGGGGGTTTGCCCCGCCTTACAGGGGTGGTTAGAGTGGACTTCGCTGTGGATATGTTCCTTGGACTGAATCTTAATTAATGAATAGGAATCAGCTGGGAAGGAACAAGAAGGAAGGAAGGGGAATTATTGGTGTGGGGACCTACTACCCATGCGGAAGTGTGGATGGCGCCAACTACACAGAGTGTGTGGGGAAGCCGAGTGACTCAGTGTGGTTGTGACCTGGTGGCTGCGGTGGAATGTGATGAGGCTGAAGCTGCCTCCCAAAGTGTGGACTTTGGAAGTCACCGAGGAACCATCAGAGTTGAGGATAGATAGGGGAGAGATGTGCTATTTGGAAAAGATGATTCTGGGTGACTGCTTTGGGCTGAGTGGATTGGGTGGCTGAGGGCACAGCCTGGAAGCAGGAAAACCAGTTGGGATGAGCTGGTAGGAGGCTGTGAGGAAAGGTGAGTGGGCAGCAAGGTTGCCAGCCTAGGGAGTGCTTGCTCACAGGAGGGTGGGGTGCCACAGCACTGAGCTTGCCTGCTCATTGGCAAATCTGTGTCGCATCTGAGCCTTGGATGATTGTCGCCTCTTAGGCCACTGGCTTCTGCCACTCCCTGTGGAATGCTTTCAGTTCCTGGCTTTGGCAGAGACAGAGTGGGGAAGAGACAAGCCTGTGTTTTCTGTGGTTTCCTCCCACGGCTGCAGGTCTTGGGTGCCTGTTTAAGTGGAACAGAGAGTAGAGCTGTGACATGGCTTTCCCGGGGTCCTTGCTTCCTAGTGCAAGCCTCCAGCCTTTCTTAATACTCACTGCTCACTCCTTTCCTGTTTGCTCTGCTCCAAACTAAGCCAGCCTGACTCAGCTTTTTCCTAACATCTCCTCTCTGAGTCGCTGCCCCCTGCCTGATCCATTTAATGCTAATGCATCTGGGAAAACAGCAGGTAATGGTCCAAGTCCCTGAGCTGTGCCACCCACAAGGGGGACCTGGATGGAATTTCAGGTTCCTGGTTTCGGCCTGGACCAGCCCTGGCTGTTGGCAGACATTAAGAGAGTCAACTGATGGATTTCAGATTTCATTTTGCTCCAACATAAATACAGAATTGAAATTCCATCTTCCACTACCTTTCTGAAGTAGCCTTGTACACACTCATGCAAACTTAGACACACACACAAACATGCCCACATAATTATATCCACTTCAAATATCCACGGGCATACAATATGGACTGCTCTGCATATTGGTGGCGCCTTAGCTCTCGCCAGGCAAAGTCCTCATCCTTCAGTAGCCCAGATGCTTAATTCATGCCTGCTGAATAATTTCTTTCATTCCTTTTTAACTTAGAGCATGACAGTCTCACTTTGTTAACTTGTGAAGCACTGATTCTGTCTGTAAGAACCGGAGCAGGGCGAAGGGGTGAGGGTAGGGAGTGCTGGTGTTTGCCAGGAGTTGATATAGATGTGGAAGTGAAAGCCAGGTACCCTGCCTCTAAAGCCGGGGCACTTTTCTATTTTATTTGAGAGACAAGTGAGACATGGGCTACAGAGAGAGGCTTATGTGCTGATTGGGTCCCTGACTGCCTGTAGTGGTCCCAGCCCTGGCTGTGGCCAGAAGTCAGGGCCTAGTCTTGAACTCCTACATGGTGGCAAGAACTTAAATCACCTGAGCCATCACTGCCGCTTCCCAGGTTCCGCATTAGCAGGAAGCTGGATTGGGAGGCAGAACGGGAATCATTGCCAAGTACTCTGCTATGGGATGTGGGTGTTTTATCTGCTACACAAGAGGCTCACCACCAACACCCTTTTTTGTAGTTTTTTCTCCCTTCTTGTCCTTGGCTACCCTATAACTTCTGATGTAGTCAGGAGTCTTATTGGAGCCTGTTGCCTGGATCTGTCCTCCTGAAAAGGAGTGGGGGAACCCTTCAAGCAACTGTGATGGAGAAAAACAAATGCAGAAGCTCTCCTGGGCAGGGCTGCCTGAATTTGAAGAACGTTATACTTCAGTGTTTCTGAAAGAATCTTAATGGACATAACACGTGTGTGTCCCATTGTGGAACATGTTGGGAGTCAGTTGGGGTAAGTTGAGTTCAGCGATGATATTTTAAACTTCCCATTTGAGGAGAGTAAGGGTGTTAAGCGTTTGCAGATGGTAATCCTGCTGGCCTGCAGAGGTTAGTCACATCATCAGAAACAGCTTTGCTGGCGAACACAGTTGGACATGAGTTTGGATCCAGGACTTAGGTGTGAGTCGTAACTCCGCCCTTTCCTGGATGCTTGCTCACCTTGGGCCCGTTCCAAACCTCCAAGCCGTGGCTGAATTAGCGTGGAAAGTCTGTAGCTTCTACCCCTCGGGATGTGGTGAGACCTCTGTGAGGTGGTGGGTGCAGAACAGTGAGAATGTGCCTGGCAAGCAGGAGCCCAGAGAAATAGAACTGTGGGCTGCCTGAGGATGTGCTCATTGTTATGCAAAGGCTTGTGTCTCTCCCTGATTCTGCCACCAGAGGCATCCTGCAGGTGCAAGCCCAGAACTCAGATGGTGACCTTATTTAGAAATAAGCTATTTACAGAGGTAATCACATTCAAATGAGGATGGGCCCAATTCAGAGGAGTGTGGTGATGTACTTAGCAGAGGGGCAGTGTGGACCTAGAGACAAACTGCCCTAGGATGAAGGCAAGGTGAAGAAAGAGGTGAGAGAAGGCGGCTTGGAATAATTGCAGGATTGCCAGCAACCGCTGTCTGCTGGGAGAAGGTGAGGAAGGGTCAGAGAGCTGCTCTGTGTCATCATTTCAGAATTCTGTGTCGAGAATAGGGAGGGAATACATTTTTTGTGGCATGAAGCTACCCAGTGTTGGGCACATTATTATGGCAGATTTAGTGGACTAATGATGGTGATAGTGGTGGTGATGATGATGATAGTCCTAGGGGACTAATGCAATGATGATGATGGATTAGTAAATGGTGATTATGAGGAGCAGGAGAAAGAAGATAGAGATGATGATGATGAGGCACAGACCAAGAAGCCGTGAGTCAGCTTGCAGAATTAATTCAGCCAGCAGAGTTCCTTCCAGATACACCTCTCTAGTGGTACTTACTGAGAGCTTCTCTGGTTTTGTCCTAGGAGTAGGAGATTGGAAAGGGTCAGGTGATGACTGAAGGAAGGGTCCTTTGGGAGGTGGAGGGACAGACACCTGCTGGGTGATTCTTCTAAAGGGAGATCTCCAAAGTGCTCTGAGTCAGTGTGTGGACAGATGTCTGCGCCGTGGCTCAGGTTTTACAGGAATCCTTAGTGTGATGCTAAGGAGCTTATCGTAGCGCCTAGGTTCAGACCCAGCATATGACGCTGACGTGTCAGTGAGCAGCCGGTGATTCCTGTGCCGGGAACACATTTGGAGCTCTCCTGAGTCCCCCAGGGTCCCTTGTTTATTTGTTTCTCACATGGAGGAGCATCACTGTCTCTTTAGTTGATGCCTCAGTTCCAACACTGGAATGCTGGGGTGCTGGGATGCCCTTCTGGTCTCGGCCACCTGCCAGGTGCTCAGGAAGCATTCCTATCAAGGAAGGAAGAAGGAATGCACCCTGGCCCTTCCCTCACCTGCTGAGAGGACTTCATTCCAGCCAGTGTCAGTTCCCGTTCCAGCAGGTCACTGGGAAGAGGACCTGCTGTAGTGGCTGGGACCTGCAGGTGTGGCACTGGGCGCTCTGAAGGGAAGAATGAGCAGGGAGACGCCTGCTGCTTGACTCCGCTGACTGAAGGGTCCTTGGGAAATGGAGGGCTCTCCCAGGCTTGTCTACATGGCTGAGGCATGTGGGTAACTGCATCATAGGGTGGTGGACTTGTCTGCCAGAGTCTGGAATGGCCGGAGTCCGGGGCTGAGGCAGTGTGTTCTGCACTTCTGGCTGGCTTGATGCTGCTGTATGGATGGGGGCACAGGTCTGTCATCTCCCTGCCGCCTTAGCTCAGAAATGATTTTTTTTTTTAACCGCAAGGCTTTTTACAATTTCTTTGTTATTAGCTTTAACTTATACCTTTGATAATATCTCTGTTACGATATAATTCACATCCCATACACTTCCCCATTTCAGTTGGAATGCATTGAAGGGGCTGTGTTTGGTCACATCCCAGTGCCTGGGTTCCAGCCTGGCTCTGGCTGCAGCTTCCTGCTGGGGCAGAGTCTGGGAAACAGCCATGGAGTCAGGAGCCCAGCTCAGGCCTCAAGTCCAGGCGTACTTCTGTGGGACACAGGAGTCTTTTCTTTTTTCTTTTTAAAAAGGTGTTCATGTTTTTTCTATTAATTAAATTCTGTTTTAAATTTTAATTCGCTTTAAACAGATTCTGTATGCTTTGTAGATACACGTCTTTTTTTTAAAAAATTTATTTATTTTTATGTGAAAGACAGAGTTACAGAGAGAGAAGACGAGAGATAGATATTTCATCTGGTGTTTTGATTCCCAAATGCCTGACGCGGCTGGGACTAGGCTGATCTGAAGCCAAGAGCCAGGAGCTTCTTCTGGGTCTCCCATGTGGGAGTAGGGCTCAAGGACTTGGGCCATTCTCTGCTGCTTTCTCAGGCCATTAGCAGGGAGCTGAATGGAAGTGGAGTGGCCTGGGTGCAAACTGGAGCCCATATGGAATGCTGGTGCCACAGGTGGAGCTTAGAGTAGGCCCTAGCACAGGTGTCTTAACCACCATCTTAACTTACTACACTAACTTTTACCCCCACTTACTTTGTAATTCTGTTTTCCTGCAAATTTTCTGAAATCCCCCTTGTTTTACCAAATTACCCTCTAGAGAGTTTACCACCTTCTGTTTCAAAAAGCAATCTTTTGAGTGTACACATTTCTTCCAACCCATGCTAGGCCCAAGCATTGTGAAGCGTGTTAATCCTTGTGTAGCTGATATGCTAGAGAAAATGTGGTTTTTACTTGGTAAAACAACTGGGGGGGGGGGTGAACTAATGCACCCATTGGATACTTCAGTGCACAGGTGTCCCACGCTGTGGGGAACGGGAAGTGTATCAGGAATGTAGCAGCAATAGCTGCAGTAACATCCTGGCCAGGTTCATTGGCTCTGCCACACTGATGGCAAAGCTCGGGGGATTTCTGCCTCAGCAGGTGACTGCCCTGCTTGTGGTGGTACACTCAGGTCTCTGCTGCATTCTGTGGCTGGGCCTGCTACTCCCTGGATCTTTGTCCTAGTCTGGCTGAGAGGAGAAAGAAGAGGCTCGCCCACTTCTTACAGTCTTGACCTGAAGACAAACCACTTGCCCTGGTCTACCTTCTGTTACTTTAGCTGAATACCACAGAGCGGAGAACTTATAAAGAAGAAGAATTTATTTCCTGCAGCTGTGGAGGCTTGGAAGTTCAAGGGTGGGCTACATCTGGTGAGCACCTTCTTAGAGTTGGTGACCTTGAGCTGGGTCCCAAGGCAGTGCTGGGCATCCCACGGTGAGATGGCAAGCTGCCAAGAGCTGCTGACAGATCCAAACCACTTCCTCCACAATCCATTAGCCCATTAATCTGTGAATGGATTGGTACATTCCTGAGAGCAGAAACCTCCTGACCCAGTCCCTTCCCAGGCCCCATCCCTCAAACATGATGCTGGGGATTGAGATCCGAACACAAGGTGTTTGGGGGACAAAATCATACTGTGGCAGCATGCAGCAGTCCTGCCCTCCATCCTGCCTGGAATTCTGACACATCAGCACAACGAGCTGTGAGGGAGCCTGAGAAGGGACAGTCTGGCTGTGTGTCCGGGCACAGTTTTGGTAAGCAGCATATTGGTGAGTGGATTTCCACACTCTGTCCTGTGATGTGGCTCAGTGATTAAGTGTTTGACTTACAGAAGCAAAACTGATAATGTGGCATTTGTGACTAAGGTCATAATTTGTCCACCCCTGATCTAGAGAGATTGAAATTGCCTCCCAACTAGAGACACTGTGATTCTGTTTATTGTTTATTATTCTCCATTGTCTAAGTGCTGTTGCTGGAGGAAGTGGGACAGAAAGCAGAGGACAAAGCCGACTTGAACTCTGTGCTATGCCAATTACTGAGCTCTGTGTTTATGCTTTATAATGATGATAATGGTAGCCAAAACACTTGATGGGTGCCAAGGGCTTTATGTTGAATCCTCACTTATAATTATCTCTATTTTATAGATGAGTAAACTGAGTCTCAGAGATATAATTTGCCTGAGGTCACACAGCGAGGGGCAGAGCAGAGATTTGAGCCTGCTTACATAAGTGCCATAGTGTGTGTTCCTCATTTGAACCAATCCCACCAGGTAGGTTGTTTGGGATGTTAACCTTGAAAGTGCCACCTCAGTCCATTCTCTTGACAGGCCATCCCAGTCCTCCTTAGACAGTTGTTACTGTCCCTGCTTTATGAATAAGCAGACTGACTTGGAGACGCCCAGAAACTTGCTGGAGGTCACCAAGCTGGCAAGTGCTTGGGTGGACTTGTTGATTGGGAAGCTTCTGGCTGCAAGGAAACCCAGGGAATTTGCACTGAGTGGCAGAACTGCAGCTGCTCCTCCCTGGCCCTATACCCAGTTTGTTGTCCCTGCAGGAAACACACAACACTCTTGAAATAGGATAACACCAAGAGAATTTCACAACAGGATTTTTAACATTGAGGTAAAAGTGATATAGAATGAACCATTCTCAATCCCAGGAGTACAAGTCCATAACACCTAACACATTCACGATATTTTGCAACTGTCTGCAAGACTTGTTCATCACCCCAAAAGGTGACTAGGAAACGGTCACTCCCCATCACGCTCCAGTGCCTGATACCCATCTATCTATTTCCTCTCCTCTCTCTCTGGTTCCGTCTATTCTGAGATGGGAGCGTATAATAGGCATGACTTTGTGTCTGCCTTGCACTTGGCACATGGCTTCAGTATGGCAGTTTAGGGGCTTAGCCATGTTGGAGCAAAGCTAAGGAATTCATCTCTGTGAGTACAGTGTGCTTTGTGGATCCATTGATCAGTATGTGGGCAATCTGGCTATGGTGATTCAGTGACTCGGGCTGCTTCAAGTATTTATTTACAGTTTCTGTTCATTGGAATGTGTTTTTGGTTCTTCCGGGGTATATACCTTGGGTGTACTAGACCTTCAGGTAACTCTGTATAACTTTTGGAGGAGCAACCAAGCTTTTCCAAAGCAGGCGGCACATTGGATATTCCCAGCAGCCACGCGCAAGGGTTTACGTTTCACAACATCCCTGCCAGGACTTGTTCTTTGCCATCCTCTTTGGCTGAGCTGGTGGGTGTGCAGTCTCTGGGGTTTTCATTTGCCTTCCCCCATGAGTAATGCCCTAGAGCATCTTCTTCTGTGCCTGTGAACCACATTAAGACATCTTTGAGAAGGCGTGGGCAGGTGGAGGGAAGCCCCAGGCTAGTGCAGCGCTCGGGGCCACAGCCAGGCTCCTGGGTCATGCTCAGTCACTGAGTAGATGGGGAGGAACAGCTTTTGCAAGCTGGAGGCAGCTGCTGCTTCATGAGGGGCCTGATCAGAGCTGAGGTTGGGTGGAGGCCAGCAGCCATTCCAAGAGTAGAGATTGGATCCTCAGTCTTTCTTTCCTTTCATCTCCTGGCAGGAGACTCTCTGTTGCTTGAAACGGTCCTGGAGCCCCTGGGGAAGGGAGCCCCTGCATTAGTTTCCGAGGTTGGTGTGGGGTGCAGCTCAGGGTGAAGAGTAGGAGACCAGTAGTATGTGCCTGGCACAATGGGATTCTGACTTCACATCCCGGAGCGCTGGGCTTCACATTCTTGTGATTATTTGGGCCTGTCCTTTGGGTGTTGGTCTCTTTACGAGACTGGTAAGGACCCCAGCTAGACCTGGGGAGCTTCGTGTCCTGATTCTCACATCATCGTTGCACACCTTTCTCATAGACTACAGATAAACCTTTTCCTGATACCTTAACCTTCTGTCACCTAACTGCATTCTGGGTCACGTGCCTCGTCTATGCTCAGATACGGCAGGTGTGTGGGATGCTTCGGAGCCAGTCTGGTCTGTATCTGGGAGCCTCAGAAACTTGTTCTTCATCAGAGGGATGAGGAAAGAGGGGTGCTTGGCAGAAAATTCACAGGATTGCTTCCCTGGTAATTTGTGTGTGTGTGTTTGGCCAAAGACCTGGCACATTAGCAGGGAGGAGGATCAGCAGTGGAGCAGCAGGAACTTGAACTGATATTCCAATATGGGATGGTGGCAACATAGCTCTCTGTGCCATAATGTTGGCTGCAAGGCCACGTGTTTTCCACTCTGCCACCCACTGTCCAGGATGTCAGTGTGCCCTAGAAGCCTTTATGTCCTGTTACAGGGCCTCATGTTTGCTCCAGCCTGCTGGGCAGCTGGTTGTCCCTGACTCTACCATCTTCTCAGATCTCTTCCAAGGGCCTCCTGGCCTCTGCCCTCTTCCTCTGGTCTGCATTGTGGAAGGAATGAATGGGGCTTCTTTCATATCAAGATTTTTGGGGAGTAAGACCCACCAGAAGACTGAGTTCAACCATGAGTTCAGAAAAGGAGCCCTTTGTAGGTTTTGCCACAAAAAGAAAGCATGAACAGAAAGCCCACCTCTTGTCTAATCCTGCTTACTGGAATGCCTAGTGTAGGCAGCCCTCTGGGAAGGGTCTTGTATTTTGGTGGTGATGGGAGGACAGAGAAGGTAGTGACTTGGTGGGTGCAGAGTTTGATTTGGGAGTGATGAAAATGTCCTAAAGTTGTGGTGATACGCACAAAACTCTGAATTGTACCAATACCCAAGGAATTGTACCAATACCCAAGGAATTGTATGCCTGAACTTGCTGAATGTTGTGTTATGACAGTAGTATCCTGATGTCATTGCAGAAAAAAAGAATACAGCAAACCCTGGTTTTATGCACTTACCTGTCTCTTTCCCTAGTTTCCTGGGCATGGCTACCCCTCCCCTTCTTGTCTGTGTGGATCCTGTATTGCTGACTCAACCTTCAGCCCGACTCAGCGCATGGACATTACCCAGCCACTTGGCTGAGGGTTCTTGCCCAGCACAGAGATGGCTCAAAGCTGGACATGAAGAGGTGTCTTGAGACTTTCTAGTATCAGTGGCAGAGAGGTCTTCCTTCCGCGGGTTTTGACAAAGGGGTTTGCGTGGCAGCCTGCAAGCCAGCGCCTGCCCCAGGAATGCAGCACCAGCACCTCCTTCAGGCTCCAGCAGTCCTGGAGTTCCATCCCTTTCTAGACTTGTCAGTTTGGTCAGCCCATGCCTCTCCCATTCTTTTGTTTCTTAGGCTGGTACTTGTTGGGCTGCCTGTCTCTGAGATGGATTCAGGTGTGGCTTCTGCAAATTGAGTCCTCTGGCTGGCCCCATGAAGATGAGTCTCTTCCCTGTTACAGTCCTGTACTCTGTGTAGGGCTTGCTCTTTCCTTCTGTACCACTTGGTTGTGTCAGTGCAAGCCAAGAAAACGGCTTCCACAGAGGAAACAGCCTGGCGCTGGAATGTCGCAACCTAGCACATGAAGTCCTGTGTCAGGGCCCTCGGAAGGATGTCTGGGACCCGCCCCGCATCTCCTCCGTGGGCTCATGGGGGATGGCCCTGTTTCTGCTGTATGTCTGTTGCACTTCTGTGTGTGTGTGTGTGTGTGTGTGTGTGTCTGTGTGTGTTGTACTTGGACATGTCTATATGTGTGCATGGATATGTGTGTCTGGGGAGTTGTGTGCTTCTGTATGTGTGCACAGTGTGTGCCCCCAGAGCTGTGACTTGTTTCTGGTACTGCATTCCCCTCCCTTATTGTTTCTCTGATTTGAACTGTATTTTGGCTCATTCGGGTCATGGTTCCTTGAGATTCTTGTTTAGCACAGAAAGGGGAGGGCCCCATCAGCTCAGGCCAGCCTGACACCAGCGTGGGAGGGCTCTGTTGCTACTTCTGCTTTGTCTCCTGGCTCCCAGAAAAATTCTGGTGGCTGTGGCACGTGGCATTAGGGTTCTCCCTTTAACCACTGTGGTGCCTCAGACTCCCAGCAGCCAGTGGACTTTCTGCCAGTGGCAGCCAAAGCATGAACCTGGGGCTCCCACTGTGGCAGCTTTGGGAGCCTTGGATCACCCCCAGATGACTTTCTTCAAGTCCTTTATTGTCCAGGACAGATTGAGTGGGGAAGGTGCAAAGCTGGGACTAATGTCTTGGGGAACTCTAGTTCCCAGCCATCCCATAGAGTGATGCGTGGTCACTGGAGTTGCCACGCTAGGGCTTGTCGGGAGTTCTGGGCACTGCGGACATGTGGTGGTCAGTTGGTGCCTGATGGGAAATGAAAGCAAGTCTGGAAAATCTTGACGTGAGAGTGTTTGGGAGGTGCTCACTCCGTCACCAGCATGTCCTTGGCAGGCGCTATGCCCACTGCAGGGTCTTTGCAGAGCCAGACGGACTGGAGCATGGGCTGGCTGTTCTGCCTGCCTGGGGGACTTTTCTCGAGTCTTTCGTTTAGGTGGCACTGTGACACTGGTGACCTGTCTTCCCACAGAGGCAATGATGAGGGATGTAGGATCCAGCCACTGGTGGGGCAACTGCCTCCAACCTTAGCATCCTGCCCATGGGTTGCCAACTTGCTGCCCTGAGAGATGAGCAGCTGCTCAGATAGAAACTGTTCAGGCGTCTGACTCTGGGTAAACTTAATTTTGTGCAAACTGATCCCCGCCTGTGGACAGACAGTGACGTTCCTAAGAAACAAAGATGAACTTTGGGAAAGAAAGCTGAAGATGGAAATCATCTGGCATTGACATGGCATCCTCATTTTGACAACTCATGTAGAAGTTTTTTGTTTTTGTTTTTAAAAATTTGTATTTATTTGAAAGGCAGGTGAAAAGGAAAGACAAGACATCTTTCATCTGCTTGCTCACTCCCCAGATGGCTGTAACATCCAGCTTTGGGCCTGGTTGAAACCAGGAGCCAGAAATTCCATGTGGGTCTCACCTGTTGTTGGCAGGGACCCAAATACGTGGACCATCTCTCACTGCCTTTCCAGGCACATTAGCTGGAAACACTATCAGAAGCTGTGCTGTGGATTGGTGCTCTGGTAAGGGATGCTGGCATACCAAGTGCTGTGCCACAACACTGGCCCCTCATGGAGGAGTTTCCCAGTATTCTTGTTTTTCAATCTAATTCTGAAAATATGATCTATCTGTAGGTATTTATGTAAATAAGTTTTTAAAAATAAATTATGCATTTATTTTATTTGAAAGGCAGGCAGAGAGTTACTTATTGGTTCTCTCCCCACCCACAGTAGCCAGGCTAGGTTGGCCAAAAGCAAGAGCTGGGAACTTACTGTGTGTCTTTTAAATGGGAGTCAGTGACCCAGCCTCTTGGGCTGCCGCCACCTGCTTCTTAGGAGCATCAATAGAGTATAGGGATCAGCAGTGTAGCCAGGATGCAAACTTGGGAGCTCTGATACTCTGGGAAGCTGGTATCCTAAAGTGGTATCTTAACTATTGTACCAAATGCCCACTCTGGTCACAAGGTTTTAGATGGAAGCCTAGTCAGTGGCAGGAAGAAACGTGGGTTTCTCACCTGTCAGTTTGGGAGATATCATCATTGTGTCCCAGAGGTGGCAGAAGCTCAGCAGAAGATTATCCATAGAAGAGGCCTCTTTGGCTGTGACTTTGAACTTACCACGATGTCCTGCTGCCTTTTCTGTCTGAGATCCTGCTTTTCATGCTGCACACCGGGTGCTGCTGTCACCTATCCAGTTCAGCTGTGCTTCATTCAAGTCTATGCCTTTTTCTCTGCTGTATAGCAACTTCTGTTTGTGCAGGTACCTGTCTGTTGCCTTTGAGTACAGGTCAGTGTCCAAGTTGGATTGACATCCAGTAGGCATCTCTTCTCTTACAGGAATAAATGAAGGAGCAAAGAAACTGAGTGTCATCAAATACGTGCTTCTTATTTTTATACTGTCATGGGCATTCTCTGGATGCTGTCATCTGTGGGTCTCACTGGTGAGATCCTGATATATCTTTGCTGACCAGAAGTGCATATGTGCAGGGATCCCCAGCCTGGTTTTCTGAGCTGTACACAAAGGGTGCAGTTAGGCACTGAGGCTCTGTGCGGGGGAAGGTGGGCTCTGTGCGGGGGAAGGTGGGCTCTGTGCGGGGGAAGGTGGGCTCTGTGGGTTCCTTGGGAGAACTGTAGGAGGTGAGTTAGCCTCACTCATCTGATTGACAGCCTTCTAAGGACTGCTCTGGGATTTAGCTGATTTGTGAGCATTTTTGTGGCGATTCAAGTACTTGCTGGCTTTTATATCCGAAATGCCTTAGATTTTAAGATGTGTTCTTGATACCGTAACAGCATTGGAGGAGACCACAAGAGCTCTCTTCTTCATTCAGTGTCATTGATAGAAGATGAAGGCATTCTGTTTCAAAAGTGCTGGGCTGTGAAAATGTGGCTGTCTAGGAATATTGTCAAGTTGGGTTGCTGGGTGGTTGGTGGTTGGTGCTTGCTCGTTGGAAACGCTCCTGAGAATCGGGAATGAGTGAGGCTGCTCCTGTTAACTTGCTCAAGGTTTTTTTTTTTTTCACAGTATTAGCATAGGAGACTTGGGTACATGTGGCAGAGAACCCCCACCTCCCGAGGCTGCCTCTGCTTTGAAAAGTGGGTGGGACTTCAAGGATAGAGAAGTCTTTGTGCTCACACAGATGTAGAGTCTGCTTTTGAGCTGTGTGACGGCTCTTAATAAGATGTTCACCTTGTATTGGCCTCAATTCCATTGTCTGTAAAGTGGAAGAGTAACAATGTCTGTCTCCTAGAGTTGCTATGAGGTTGAATATGTGGCATCTGCTGGGCATTCAGTCCATTATGATTGCTTATGTCCGATAGAGCTGTTGTCCCTTGTGGAGAGCAGTTAGAGCTGTGCGTGTTGCAATCCTGGGCCAGCTGAGATGGCACTAGAGCAGATATCCACTCCTGGCTGTGTGGTGCCCAGAAACTACTTAGCCCCACACTGGGGCTTCCTGCAGGGAGAGACACCCTGTCCCCTTCTGCTTCCCTTTTTCTGGGATGCAGTGATGACTGGGACACTGTTCCTGGAAGGTCACTTCCAGGGCTCCTGTGTATCCTCACTGGCGGTCACTGGGGGCAGTGGTCAGGAGGACCTGCCCCAGGAAACACATGTAGGGTGCTGGGGTTGTGGCAGCTTGGCTGCACATATCCTTTCTAGTTTGGGAATGTCACATTAATGGCCTTTCTGTGTGCTTTTGTACTGTATTATCTCTTCTCATTCTTACAGGACCCACCTTCCCCCTCCCTCCGATACTGCACATGAGCAACCTGTTTGGCAGGTGATTCAGGGAGCCCCAGGTGGAGGAGAGAAGAAGCTGGGGCTTCATTCCTCACCACTGAACAGCAAGGAGTACCGCTCCCCAGTTTTCTTATCTGTCCTTTTCTGAGGGCCACACCCGGGAGCCCTAATGCCCTGGCACTCCCAGTCTGGGTACCAGCAACAGACTTGTGGGCAGAGAGAGGCAGGTCTTGCTTACTGCAAGCCTTTAGTGTTTGTGAGCATCAGGCAGTGTGTACAGACACTATTCCCAGTCAGGTGCCATCCCCACCTGCTGTGCAGAAGACAGGCTTTTGGGAGGGAACTCTCATTGCTAAAGATCGCACAGCAGGGAGGTGACCAAGCCAGGGTTTGGACCCCTGAGCCCAGAGAAGCAGCCTTGAGGTGTGGCTGTCCCCCGCAGGAATGTGCAGTTATGTGAAAGGACCCTGATCTTGCTGTTAAGACAGTGGACAGCACAGCCAGCCCCGGGCACTCACAGATTTCACCCTCTGCTTGCAGATCTTTCCAGAGCTAATCTTGCAGCACAGCCTGAGCAGAGCCTGGTCCCTGGGCGCGGAGCCTGTTGCCCGGCTTGTGCCTCGCAGGGTTACCTGGTTGCTACCTCCTTGAGTTTCCAAGGACTGGCTGAACTTTTTTGAGTGCTGTGTTTACTAATCACCTGCAGGCACGGCTAATCATGGCACGGCTCTAGGAGGTTATTTAACTGAGGCCTGATTTCTTAAGCAGAGACCATTCTAACTTTGACATTTAGCTTAATCGGTATTTTTTTTTTTCAATGAATGAATGAATGAGTGTACTTCCTTAGCAAATGTTCTCACAGGAAACTCTTGCCAGTGAAAAGCAGCAAACAGTAGGTGTTTAGTAATTGTGAGGCAGATTCTAGGGCCTTGTGTTCTTAGTCAGATTATGTTACTTGAGTAGTTCATCCTGTCTGTGTTTCTGGGCCTATCTCTGGTCCTCACTGTAACCTGAGGTCTCTAGGGCAAATGACCTTGGTTTACTGGGACTCGCCTCCTCACTGCCTGGCCCAGTGCCTGTAGTGAACAGAGGGAGGTGGACATAAGACAGGCTGTGACAGTCATCATAAATTGATAATCCACAGGACGGTAGGCTGGGCTGTATTACGGCTTCTTCCCAGTGACTCTTTTGGAGAGGAGAGACCCATGCCATCTTTCTTGTCTAGTTAGTGTAGAAGACAGGAGGATGAAGCCCAGGCGAGGCTCCAGCAGCTTTGGCTTCATTAGGGCAGCTCCTAACCTGTGCTGGCTTCCTGCTTGCAGTGGGCTTCTGTAGAGCCTTGTCTGCATGCTTTGGCAGTTTCTGGGGTTAGCCTGGGTGGCTGGCATCAGGAGAGCAGTGGTGGGTAGGAAAGAGGGATTAGGAGAAACAGCTGATGTTCTCTCTGCCCTGGCCAGAGGTCGCAGGTGCCTAACTCAGAGTTACAGAGAGAGAAGGAGAGGCAGATCTTTCATTTGCTGGTTTACTCTCCAGATGTTTGCAAGGGTTGGGGTTAGGCCAGAATAAAGCTGAAAACCAGGAACTTTATTTGTTCCAAATGGGTACAGGGGCCCACACATGTGAGCAATCTTCCACTGCTTTTCCTAGGCTGTTTGCAAAGAGTTGAATTGAAAGTGAAACAGCTGGGACATAAACTGGCACCCACATAGGATGTCAGTGTTGTTGGTGGCAGCTTTCCCCACTGTGCCAAAGTGCTGCTCTCCCCCACCCCCGAATGGCTGTTGGTTAATACTAAATCTCCATGACCATCTCAGATGCTTTCAGCTTTTGCCATTCAAGCGTGGTCATAGGAGAGGAGGTTTGATGTATTTCCATGCAGCCATCAGAAAAGAATGCAGCAATGTGATATGTATAGACAGACTGCACCTTGCCTTCTGAGTGGACCAGATCACGGCCTGAGTGCTGAAACCAAGCTGCTCCAGCTTTGAGTTCTGAATCTGTTATCCTGGCCGTTGCGTGACATGGGAGATGTTTCCTAACGTGTATGAGCCTCCATTTCCTTACCTGTAGCTCTCACAGTTCCTTGCAGGGGTCTGAGGTCTGAATGAGATAATGCATCTGCCTATGGGAGGGCTCTCCAGAAAAATGGAATCAACAGGGTGCTGATGGAACCAGCCCATTCCTGTAGCAAGTGGACTTGACTGTGGAGGTGGGGTGGGTCATTCCAGACCCTAAGGCCTGGGAACCAGGACATCTGATGGCCAACGGCAGAAGATGGATGGCGCAATCCCAACAGACAGCAAATTCACTCCCACTGATTTTGAAAATGTGTTTATTTAAAGGACAAATTAGCAGAGAGAGAGAGAGTGAGAGATTGATCTGTCTTCTGGTCTACTCCCCAAACGGCCACACTGCTGGGGCTGGGCCAGAATGGAGTCAGGAGCCTGGAACTCCATCTGGGTCTCCCATATGGGTGCAGGGCCCACACGCTTGGGACATCTTTTATTGCTTTCCTAAGTGCATTAGGAAGTGGAACATATGGAATTTGAACCGATACTCACATGGGATACTGGCATTACAATCAGAACACTACAACTGTCAGAACTGGCCCCAACCTTTTTTGAGTTTCTGGGGGCCTTCCATGATTGGCTGATGTGCATTCACATTGGGAAGGGGTATCTATGCGGTCCACAGATCCAAATGCTTGTGCCTTCCAGAAGCACCCTTACAGGCACTCCCAAAAATCATGTCACCATCCTGCTGGTTATCCATTAACCCAGTCCATTTGATGCATGAAATTAATCATCACAGAGCTTAAAGAGATTGTTTTTATTTTTTTTTTTACCTTTTGCCGTCAGAGTTCAGAAGTCGAGAAGTTATTGAAATGGGGAAGTTGAAGAAATCTAACTGAAAGAGGTGGAAATGGGCTTGTAACAGATGAGAAGTGGCATAAAAAATGCTGATTTTGTAAGTGTGGCTTCCACACAACAGCAAGAGTTACCTCAGTAGTGAGGAAGAGGCTTTGCTCGGGTGTTTTGGGAGTAAACTAATTGTAGCCAGCTGTACATGAATCAAGAGCTCATCACTTGCTGAAACCGTGTACGGTAGGGAGTGGCGGTAAAGAGGAGTTCAGTGCAAATGATTTGTGTCTCATAGTCCTGCATGGCATCAGGAATTGCCGGCCTGACTGACATCACGTAAGTCGCAGGGTAGAATGTCAATGGAAAAGCAGAAATGTACGTGGGTGGTGGCAGTGTGATGCTTGATGGTAATGAATTCTGGCTCACTTGCAGGTAGTTGCTTTAAATCTTGGGGCATGGGTGGCAGTGGGAAATGAGAGGCTGTGAGACAGGGTACCATGGCTCAGTCACTCCATCATCAGACGCTTCCTGACACCTGCGCACAGGTGCTGTGGCTCCCCTGCCCTGCTCTTTAAGAGCCGAGATTGCCTGTTCATCAGAGGACCTGCCCTTCTTCTGTCGGAGACCAGTTCCAGGCCGTGCTTAGTCAGCCAAGGGTTCAGGTTGGTGGAAAAGTGGACACTCGGGCTTGCTGGCTGCTTAGTGTGTCAGGACAGCTCTCCAGCATCCCTGGGTGAGTTGAGCCTCAGGTGCTGCACTGGTACCCTGTGTAAGCTCCTTAACCTCTGAGTTTCAGCTTCTTATAGCATGGTTCTGAGGGCTAAGTGAGGGGATGTTATCACTGCTAGTACTACTAGTTGCCTTGCACTCACTGGTGACAAGGAGCCTTACATTTGCTTAGAACTTTAACTGTGTTTCCTTGTTAGTTCTAATAGGGATTTTTTGAGGAAGGTATTTTATCTTAGTTCTAAAGGTGGAGAACTGAAGTATATACAGATGAATAACCTACCCAAGAGTCATTCCTAATGTGGGTTTCTAACCCAGATACATTTTTTGTGGTAGGGACTGTTAAGGTGCAAGATCTAGTAAGGTTGTTTTTGCATCATTACCATCAACAACATCATGAACCTCATCTTTCTCATCCAGTGAATAGCCAGTATTCCATACTCATTAAATTAAAGGAATAACGAATGAAAAATGTTAGTTCCTCCAGATCAAGATTTTTCTTTTTTCTTGTCTTGGTCTTCATGAGGCAAGAGGAGCCCCACCAGCACAAGAGTTCTTTGAAATGAATGATTGCAAAGTGGAATTTTTTTTTTCTCCACTTGCTGGCAGCTCTCTAAGAAAATCACCTTAATTAAAATGTATTATTTGCTTTCTGTTTATCGAAACCAGTCCCAGAAAGGTAAAGGCCTTAAATGTTGAACAGTGTTTATCTTCAGTTGTGGGAATAATAAATTAGTTTAGTTTTATGCCTTAATGTTTTTTCATGGATAACTTTTATATTTGGGAGGAAACAGTCTCTTTTTGAAGGACAGTCAGTGGTGGGTATTGGGTGCAGCTGTTAAGATGTTGCGGTAGGTACCTGCATCCCAGAATGTCCTGCCTCCATTTCCGAGTGCACTTCCTGCTAATGTGCACCCTGGGGGATGGGTCCCTGCTGTCCAGGAGGGAAAACGGGACTGAGTTCTAAGCTCCTGACTTTGCCTAGTCCAGATCTGTGAATCAGTGGATGGAACATTTCCCTTTCTCTCTCTTTCAGGTGAAAAAGAGGTCGGAAGGGAGTTAGGAAAGACAGTGTGAAAGCATAGATGAATGTTCAGTCTACAACCCTGGGGAAGAGATATGGATATGTACTAAGATAGTGACCTAATTCAAGTGGTGCTGATGCGAGGCAGCGGATGTGAAAGGACCTGGTGGTCACACCTCGCACAGTTGTCTCACACCCCGTCCTCTCGGGGCTCGTGACACTCTAGAGATGGAGGTCAGGCTGGGCTTGGTGGCCTCATTTCCTAGATAAGGGACCTGAGAGCCAAGAAAGTTTACCTAGAAAGTGAGACTCTGCTTGTGGGCACAGGTAGGACTCCAGCTCAGTGACCTACCCACTCTGTCCCAGCAGCCCCCCATGAAAATGTGGTGAAGCAAGGGGACACTGATGGGGGGTCCTGGATCATGGTGTCATCTGATAGCCTCTGTGACACCCTGTGTAATGCAGAGGAAGCCTGGTCTGGGTGTTTTTGAGTCCAGCAATCTGGTCAAGATGGCAATCTGCCACAGACTATCATAGACTCATTCATTCTGTATTGATTGAGCTTTGCTTTTCTCATCAGGAAGGCTGGCCTTGCGTATTCCTTGAAGAATCATTGTGAGTGTCATGTTGGGACCAGGTTGGTGGCTGTGCTGCAAGAGAGACTGTGCTGAGCTCATCCTCTTTTTTTAAAAAATTTATTTTAAAAATATTTATTTATTTATTTGATTGGAAAGGCAGATATACAGTAGAGAAGGAGATATAGAGAGAAAGGTCTTACGTCCAGTAATTCACTTCCCAAGTAGCCACAATGGCCGGAGCTGAGCTGATCCGAAGCCAGGAACCAGAACCTTCTTTTGGGTCTCCTATGCAGGTACAGGGTCCCAATGCTTTGGGCCATCCTCAACTGCTTTCCAGCCACAAACAAGGAGCTGGATGGGAAGTGAAGCAGCTGGGATTAGAACCAGCTCTCTTCTGGGATCCTGGAGCATGCAAAGTGAGGACTTTAGCCACTAGACTACCTCGCTGGGCCCCTCTGTATTTTTTGAGAAAGATCTTCTGTCCACTGCTTCCCTCCCCAAGTGACTGCAACAGCTGGAACTGAGCTGATCCAAAGCTAGGAACTAGGAGTCTGGAGCCTCTTCCAGGTCTCCCAGGCCACAAGCAAAGAGCTGGATGGGAAGTGGAGCATCCAGCACATGAACTGGCACCTGTATGGTGCCAGTTGCACATGCAAGGCAAGGACTTTAGCCACTAGACTACTGTGTTGGGCTTGAGATCATTCCCCTTATATGCTACCTTGTGTATGTGGCTTTCTGCATTTTCCATCCTAACTTTCGTTGCTCCTCTTTGGTGTTCATAAATCAGTGTGCAATGCATAGTAGTCTGCTTTTTCTCAGTAGCAAAAGCTCAGTATTGTGGCATTTTGCTTGATAACGGGTGTTTGTCTTCATCCTCTGGGATCTGTGGGTTGGTTGTGGTTTGCTGACCTGGGTTGGACTTTGCTGGTTCACACTGGCCTTGGGTTCAGATCTGCTATGTATATCATCGATTGGGAGGTTCATGTTAAAAGACAGCTGATAGGAACCGGGGAGACAAGCCATGTAGAAGTGAAGTGATGTTCATGGTCATGTAGAAAGTGAAGAATTGGAAATGGTGACAATCCACAATGTCTGGATAAAGCAAGGAAACAAATCAAGGACTGGACTGGCAGAAGCATTAGCTGTTTATGGAAGTCACAGGCCCTTGTGGTTGTTAGTTGTGTTGGGATCCATGATGCCCTAGAAAGAGTGTGGTCTGTAATTGACACGAGTTGTCTTGTTGCTGCCAGCACCACCCTGTCCTTTTTTTTTTAATTGTGTATTTATTTGAAAGAATTATAGAGAGGGAGATACAGAGAGGGAGATCTTCCATCTGCTGGTTTATTCCCCCAATGGCTGCAGTGGCCAGGATTGTGCCAGGGGCTAGGGGGCCTGGGTGGTTTTGAGGTCAGTGAATTCTGGACATTGTTCTTATTCTTTCAAGAGCTTTGTGGCTATTATGAGTGTGTTAAATTTTCTTAGGAGTTTTAGGGTAAGTTTGTCAGTTCCCTATCTAATTTAAATGTGTGATCCAAGGCTTAGTCACTATTGGCATCTGTGCTGTTTTTAAAAAGTGGTTTAATCAGTTAATTATCAGATATTGTGTGGTGGGCATTTCATGATGCGTGCTGGGGCTATAGAGTGAGCAAATCCAAACCTAATTCTTGTGCTTACATAACTTACAGTCCTGTCTGCCCAACAGATCTAATCAGTGTTCATGTTAACACATTTATAAACATTCTTTAACTTAGGGTAATTAACAATCTTAAAAATTTATGATGGTATGAAAGTGCACCCATGCAGCCATTCTGTTTTTCACTTTCAGTATTTGATGACACACATTGCATAATCAACACCTTTGTTATAAATAGGCTCTGTGTTAGATGTTTTTGCACAGAAAAGGTGGCATGCTAAATGATTTGGATTTTGGGGTCATGTAAGGGTTCTGAGATCAGCAAGGCTAAGCTAGGATGTTTATTAGGTTAGGTATATTTAAGTGCTTTTTATGGAGCCCAGTGTGGTAGCCCAGTGACTAAAGTCCTCGCTTTGCATGTGTGAGGAAATGGGCACCAGTTCATATCCCAGTTGCTCCCCTTCCCTTCCAGCTCCCTGCTCATGACCTGGGAAAGCAGTCGAGGATGGCCCAAAGTGTTGGGACTCTGTACCCTCTTAGGAAACCCGGAAGAAGCTCCTGCTCCTGTTCGGATCTGTTCAACTCTGGCAGTTGGCAGCCACTTGGGGAGTGATTCGGCAGATGGAAAATCTTTTTCTCTGTCTTTCCTCCTTTCTGTAAATCTGCCTTTCCAATAAAAATAAATAAATCTTTTTAAAAAATGCATTTTTGGCTTCATGATATTTCCAGCTTACGATGGGTATTTTGAAATGTGACTCCCTGGTAAGCAGAGGATTATTTGTATGATTAAAAACCTGAGATAAGTTCCATTGAGCAAGACATTCCCCTAACTATTTAGCATTTAAGAAAGTACAGGTGTTGAGTAGGTGAAGAGGGGACAGTGTGTACCAATGACCTATGTTAGAAGAATAGCAATGTGCTCCAGGCTCTAAACAATGACTGGGAGCTGGGCAGGAGTCAGGACATGTGAAGGAGTGTAGGTTCTGGTAATGCATAGAAAAGCCATGGAAGGATGCTAAGCTAGTGGTGGAGGTGAAAGGAAGGACACAGCCAAGTTTACCTTGGACCAAATGAAAGGTTTGAATCTCTTTTGGTTTCATTTCTAAAACAATGGCTTAAAATACCACTTTTATCTTTTATGAGGCTGTTCATATATGAAGAAGTATCAACAGTTTGGTTAGGGGTAGCTATGTATTTTCACATGTAAAATATAGATTATACTTCTATGTTTTTTATATTTATAGTTTTTAGATTTTATTTTTATTAGAAAGGCATATTAGATTTATGGAGAGAAGAACATATGAAAAGAAAGATCCTCTGTCTGCTGGCTCACTGCCCAAATGGTTGTAATGGCCAGAGCTAAGCTGTTCCAAAGCCAGGAGCCAGGAACTTCATCCAAGTCTCCCATATGGGGTTCAGGGTCCCAAAGACTTGGGGCATGCTCTGCTGCTTTTCCGGGCCACAAGCTGGGAACTGGGTATAGGAACAACTGGACCACAGCCATTGAGCCATTGCGCCCAATCCCTGTAGTTATTTAATGAGAGAGTTTACCTAACAGATATGTGCTATAATATCTATGACTGAAATTTAAGATATTGGGAGTTATCTTCCAAGTCATGAAACAGGGAGGGGAAGGATTGCTATGTGTTGATGGTGGGCTGGGTGGTGGTAGGTCCATGGAGTTCGTAATATTCCTGTCTGTGTGTGCACAGACTTCTTTGTAGTGAGAGGGAGAGGGTGGAGGGGAGAGATGGGAGAGCAATAGCGTGTGAAAGAGGATGCTCTAGAAAGAGACAGGAAGCATGGGAGAGCAAATTTCAGAAGAGAAGCCATGATGCTGGATGTTAGTTAGGCAGTGGCCATGGCCCAGGTCAGAGTGATGACAGATAGAGGGCTGACTTCTTGGGATGGAGAGAGCTGGAGTGAGTGCTATTTGGGGAGTGAGGTAGAGAAGGATTGGGGTGCATTGGATATGGAGCGGAGGAAGATGTTGGCGTCAGGAATGCATCTCAGCTTTTGGCCCAGATGGGAGTGTTGCCCTGACTCTGGATCCCGGGGAAGACCAGGCGGGTTCCTGAGGGTATGTTTGCATACCCTCACCTCACTTTTCGCACTGTACAGAAAATCCTGAAGCCATTCTCTTATGTAACACCTTTCTTCCCAGACTTCCTGTGCTCCATGCACCCGACAGTTAATTAAGCCTTGGTATGCATGAATTAATTAAGCTGCTCTCCTAGGTTCAGAGGGGCTATCCTAAAATAGGTACACTCATCTCTGTCCTCCGTCCCCCCAGGTTGAGGGAACACATCCCTCCTTCCAGTGAACATGAGCTGCAGGTGTGTGTGTGTCTGTCATGCCGCCAGTACTTGAATTCATGTGTGGAAGCCTAGGTCTAGAGTAGCTAATGACTTTTAAATTGCTCTTCAACCAAACACTCAAAATAGATGCAGAAGGATTCCTGAGAACCTCCTTGCACAGAGATGCAGCCACGGTGGGGAGCTGACATGAGGGTTTCCTGGTGACATTTCCTTCCTACTCCTGGCCAGCCATGCCATTGTGCAGGAATGCTGCCAACGAAGGGACTGGGCTCCAAGTGAAATCATGAGTGGCTCGCGCCTCCTGCCCAGTTGACACGTCCTGGCTGACCTTTGTCTCCTTTTCTCCCTGCCTCCCATCCAGGTCATTTCTGATGTGACGGCTGAGACATGAGATCTTCAGCCTCCAGGCTCTCCAGTTTTTCGTCGAGAGATTCACTATGGAATCGGTGAGTGGCCTCTGGCCAGTTGTGTCCAGGAAGCCTACGCTGGGAGTCTGTGGGGACTGAAAGATAGATGGTGATGGAATACAGACACAGCAATCAACCCCTTGGGTGTGAATGTCAGAGGGTGTGAAGGTCACTGGCATTTGCAGGGCTGCAGGCTTTCCTAGATGCTTTATGTCCTGCTTGCCAGCACCTTTATTCAGAGTAAAGGTGCAGAGGTAGGACCAGGGGGAAGTTAGAAATAGCAACGGCATCTGCATCACCAATGACAGGTGCTGTGGAAGTCCTTGCATATTAGGCTCTTCAGAAATACTTCATCCAATCCACCCAGCTCTCCTGCCAGGTGGAAATCACTGCTTTGATTTTGCAGATAATGACTTGAAATCAGTTTTTTTCCGACTCTGAGACCCTTTTCTATTTCTTCTGTACTGTGTAGCCTTTTTACAGGTGGGCGTATGGAGGCCTGAGATGGGGCATCTGATGGACAGTCCAAGGCACCTGACCTCAGTGCAAAGAGGTTTGTGTTGCAGGATACTAAAAATCAGACTGGACAAGGGAGTGCCGTGTGAAATTAGGCAGAAATCTTAATGCTGTTAGGGTGGTCTGGCACAGGGCTCAGTGTTGCAGCCTGTATTTCCAAGAAGTCTGATTGGTGTGGTATTACAAGAATGGGGGTACTGGGAGGGTAGCTGGTTCTGCCCTGGCACTGACGTGCTATGTGTTATTGGGCCAGGCAAGCCACTGACCCTCTCTGTTTGTCTTATTTTCCAGTATATAAAAAGGGAATGATAAATATTTATGTTTCAGATATCTTTATACAGTTTAGTGCACAAAGTGGACAGTTAGTGACTTGCACAAAATAGCTATCTAGAGCATTGCAGTTATTTCCATTTGGGGGCACAAATAATTTAGAAAGATTATTGGACAAGCAAAAGTGTGCACTTTGGCTGGGCAGGGAGGGCCAAGGGGCTGGAGGTAGGGGGTCCAGTATCAGAAGTTCTTGCTGTGACCCAGAACAGGAACTGAATGTTACCTTCCAGGGTAAATGAGGTTTTCTCTACTTGTTTTCATAGTGTGTTGATTGTAGGATTACTTAAAGCTGTGCTTTGCTTTGTTTTAAGTCAAGAGTTCAACCCAAAGTGGCATTGGTTTAGGAATTGTGTTGACATGGTACTAACTAGGTTTGCAAGTATATCATTAGAATTAGATTTCACTCTAGCATTACATCTAAGAAATACTGTCTTTAAGAATATAGTGAATATATTTCTCTGTTATCTAACAGTTCAGATGTAAGTGGTGCTAAGCTATGCCACCAAGACCCAGGTTGTTTGTCTTTTCTCTCTTTGCCATGTGGGCCTCTATTCCTGAGATCACCTCATGGCCCGATTCTTGCTGCTGCTGCTCCAGCCATTGTTTCTACCAGCAGGAAGAAGGAATGAGAAGAAGAAAGAAAGCCTCGTCCCATGAAGGATGTTTCCTGGAAGTTGCATCTGTTTCTGCTTATATTCTATTAGGTAGAACATAATCTTCTGGATACTCTTAGCTGTAATAAAGTAGGCTGTTCTTCAAGACTACATGGTTACTGTATCAAGAATTGTTGTACAAGAGCTGGAGGACAGAGCTTTAGTGAGCAGGTTGGGTAGCCAGCTTTAGTGAGCAGGCCGGGTAGCCAGACAATCCTGGATCTGCAGTTCCATACTTGGGTGACCTCGGAGAAGCTTCATATCTCTCTGTGCTTCATTCTCTTCATTTGCCAATTCCTGTGTTATTCACCTGTGTATGAATTGTGTTGCGTATAGGATGAGTTAAGGCCAAGCACAGCGTGTGGTACTCGGGAAGTATTACCCAAGTGTTAGCACCATCACTATTTCCTGTTCCTGCTGCTGCCTCTGTTGATGGCTAGTGTGACCCCACTTGCTCCTTCTGTTATCAGCACTGATGCTTCTACAAATGGTACCATTGTGGCTTGTGCTGTGACTGTTGGAACTCTTACTCTGCTGTTTCTTCTATTATTACTATTTCCATTGCTGCTGCTACTTCTATTCTTGGCTACTAAATCCCTTCTTCCTTCATAGCAAAGTTTTCCCCAGGTTACAGTTAACAGAGAGGAGCCTGGAGTGGAGAGGGAGATAGTGACAGGAAGGGGTGCTGGAAGTGGGCCTCTGCCCTGCTGATGGCTTTCCTGAGCTGAGCCCTGGTGTCGGGTGTGACAGATACTTAAGAGGTACACTTAGGACACAGGCAGTTCTATGGATTTATCTTATGCTTTATCAACGCCTATTGTGTAGCTGGAGAGTGGTGGAGCAGGAGTGCGACCTGCAGGGGCCAGATTCCAGAGCTGCCTTCTTAACTGTGACATGAGGCCAGCACCTATGCTCTCTGCTCATCGGTGGCCTCCTGCATCCTTTTGTCTAACATCTTGGTCAGTTGCTAACTATGTCGGTGTCCGGAACTGGGCCAGGCTGTTGGGACACAATAGCTCATGCAGTAGATGTGGCTCTGCCTTCATTGAGCTTCCTGTCTAGAGGGGAAGAAGAGAGAGAAAGCCCAGCAGATGCATGGCCTGCAGGTTCAGGATGAGATGTCCAGGACCAGAGGGCAAGGCCAACCCAGCCGTGTAGGTTGCAAGTTCTGCATTCACATAGAACCATCTCAATGGATGCTTTGGTAGGCAAAGAAGTTGCACACCAGTAGCTATGCTTACCCCGCGGGGATCTACATCCTCTGCTGATCCACAGTAAGAAGGGTTTCCAGGTCTCTTTGTCACTGTCGTTTTTGTGAACTAAAGTGGTGCACTGCATGCGGGTGCTGGGCCTTGTGGATTCAGCAGAAGGGAAGAGGAACTGCAGCTACCAGGGATTTTGTACACTGATGTGCAAAACATGGGGCGGGGCCTCTCCATTGGAACACATGGATGAGCGAGTGCACACGTGGAAGAATCACTCACATCACAACCATAGCAATGCAGTTGTCATTCCCAGCGGAGCTTGAGTCCAGGGGGACAAAGAAAGGACACGATCTGCTTCCTTGCTTCAGCAGGGACATGGCCAAATTGAGTGCCTACCCAGTCAGTGGTGGAAATCGGTTGGCTGGATTTCCAGGCTTTTTTTTTTTTTTTTTCTCGTCCATCTGTGCAACCTGCCTGACCCAAACCTCGGTGCCTCTTGAGCCAAACCCATGGGAAAGCTTGTGGCTCTCACTTCCCGCTTTCCCATTTTCAAATGTCAAGGCACATGCCCTGTCATCTTCCTGCCGCCAGCCATCAGCCCAAATTGGATTTCCCGAGTCCAGCTGATGTCTGTCTTTGGCTGCAGGGCAGGGGTCAGGAATGTGTGCTGCACATGGCCAGGAAATGTGTCCTTGGGGCTGTGTACACTCAGCTGACCTCTCCCCTCTGCATGGCTGCGTTGTTGGAAGGCATAGGAAGCCTTGTAATTTCTGAATGTAAAAGATAAAAAATGCATTTTAGAAAAACAGTGTCCTGGTTCCCTTGTGAAAGCCTTTTTCATGTGGCTGAGGTTGTTCAGCTGCCTTTTATTTTTTTAAGGATGTTTATTTTTATTGGAAAGGCAGATTTACAGAGAGAAGGAGAGAGAGATCTTCCATTGAGATGGCTACAATGACCACAGCTGAGCTGATCTGAAGCCAGGAGCTTCATCCAAGTCTCCCACGTGGGTGCAAGGTCCCAAAGACTTGGGCCGTCCTCTGCTGCTTTTCCGGGCCACAAGCAGGAAGCTGAATGGGAAGTGGAGCAGCCAGGACACAAATTGGCACCCATGTGGGATGCTGGCACTTGAAGGGGGAGGGTTAGCTTGTTGAGACACAGTGTCAGGCCTCTGCTGTGCTGCGTTTTTCACAGCATTGGCCATTTCTTGGTGAGGAGTACTAGGGCAGGAGGAGAAAGGTCGGACCTAAACCTCGAGCCGGGGGAGCTCATCTTCCTGCTTCTGTCTCATTCTCTTTCTTGCCTTCCACAGCAGGAAGCAGCTCCTTTGTGGTAGGCCCTGAGCTTATCAGTCCTTTGTTTTAAAACACCTGTGCTCCTTCTAGAAGTTTGATTTGTTCATTCCTCTTCATGGGGACAAAAGATGTGAGCCGTTCGCTGTTTTCCTATTCACACCACAAGCACTTTGGAGACCTGCGTTCACAGGACTGCGCCAGCTGTGGGGTGAGCCTGGTATGATGCCCTCTTGGATTGAGGAGCTTCGAGGGCACGCCGTGCTGTGTCAGTGAAGCTGGCGGCTGGAATCCCCAGGACTGCTGACTCACACATGCTCTGAGGTCAGGTCGTCAGCAAAGCCTTGCTGTCACCCCAGCTGTTGCCTCTGTTGTCACAAGGCTGTCTCTCAGGGGTCTCTTTGTCAGGGACACAGGTCACACTGTTAAGGGTCTGCTCTCTTCCAGCGTGACTTCATTTGGATTATATCTGCAAAGACCCTGTTTCCAAGTAAAGTTGCATTCATGGGTGAGCAGAGCTCAGGACTTGCGCATCTGGTGGGGGGACATCACAGACATAGCTAAGGCTGTCCCCCAGCTGCTCTGAGTGTGGTCATCACTGTCCCCTTGTTCACACTTCCTCCCAGCACCCTGAGGACAAGCTCCTGGAGGCATGACCTGACAGCCATATTTTTCTTGCCATAGAAGCCCATGGAAGTTTCCTTTGTGCTTTGGCAGGAATATTCTTGTGTGGTTCCCAGTTGATAGGAAGTTTCCTGTTATGTCGTATGGGATTTTCTTTCTTGGGCTGGAGAGTGAGGAAGGCTTGATGGGGAAGTCTGGCCTGCGGGTAGAGCTGCAGAATCCTCTCCCACTTTCCTGCAGGCTGGTTGTGTTGGCTTTGAGTGCCTTTCCTCCCTTGGCTACCTGTAGGCATCCCATGCACACCTTGTCCCAGTGGTCAGTGTGACATCACCTGCACAGGGGCCTGCCCGGCTTCCTCCTCGCATTTCCCTGTATTGAGACTAATTTTCTCTGTCCTGCACCCTTCACCATCAGAATATTTTTCCAAGGAACATTTTTTTTCCAGAAAAACAGAGCACCCATTGCACCCTAATTTAAAATGGTGAACAGGTGCAAATGCGATGAAAACCTGCCCTCTTGGAGGCAGATACTTGATGGTTGAGAGACCAAGGATGCAAAACAAATGAGGAAGGAAGAGTGAAAAAGAAGGTATCCCTTTAAAAGTGATAAGAGGGCCCCTAACTGTCACGTGAGAAAAGAGAAAGTTTTGTGTTTGAGGAAGTGACTTCACTTCTCCCTGATTACATGAAGGGTAGGACCTGCTTTGAAAAGTAAGTGGTGTAGGACACGTGAAGCATGTGAGAAGCCCCTGGTATATATTAGGTGCTCACACAAAACTGATTGTTCTTACTTATTTTCCTGTCTAAGTCATAAGCCAAACCTTCATAGGAACGATCAGAGGGATGAGTGTGGTGCAATAGCAGAAAACCACCAGCTGCAACTGTGGCATCCTATATGGGTATGGATTGGAGTGCCAGCTGCTGCACTTCATATCCAGCTTCCTGGGATATGTAACTGGGAAGGCAGCAGAAGATGGCCCGGGTGCTTGGGCCCTTGCTCCCACGTGGGCCACTTGGTATGGAGCTCCTGGATCTTTGCTACTAGCTTCGATTAACCCAGCCCTGGCTGGTGCAGCCATCTGAAGAGTGAGCCGGAGGATGAAAGATGGGTCTCTCTTGCACTCTCTGCTTCTCCCTATTTGTAACTCTACTCTTCAAATAAATAGATAGATATTTTTGAAAACGATTTTTAAATTTTTCAATTTGAAAGGCGGAATTACACAAAGAAGGAGAGATAGAGAGGTCTTCTCTCTGCTGGTTCAGTATTCAGATGGCTGCACCAGCCAGTGCTGGGCCAGTCTAACTGGGACCAGGAGCTTCTTCTGGGTCTCCCACAGTGAGGACCTGTCCTACTGTTTTTCTGAGTCTGTTCGGTTTACATTCTCGGCAATGGTAAGATGAAGGCCTTTGCCTTTGTATTCTCTTTCGTGATGCTAGCCGTTGATAGGCATGAATGCTTTCAGCTCATGAGTGCTTCTATAAGGGATGTTATGTACAGCTGAGCAGTTTGTAAAAGATTTATGCAGTTATTTACAAGAGAGAAAGACAGAAACAGAGAGAGTGGGAGAGAATCTTGCACCTGCTGGTTTACTCCCCAAATGGCTGCAGCAGCTGAGGCTGGGCCAGGCTAAAGCCAGGAACTTCATCCAGCTCTCATGTGCAAGGCAGGAACCCAAGTGCTTGGGCTGTCACCTGCTGCTTCCAAGGTGCTGGGTCAGAAGCAGAGCCCTGGGGACTCCAGCTGGCGCTCTGAGATGGGATGGCCCACTGCAGCCAAACCCCTACTGTAATCAAGTGATTCCTAAGCACTTACTGCAGCCCTAGGCATGGGGATTACAGAATTCATTGTTCCCTGGCTCCTGGCTTCAGGGTGCTCAGCTGTTTTGAGGAAAATAGTTACTTTAACAGGTCATTTCAGTCCAGTGTGGTTGGTATGTTAAGAGGAGTCTTCAGAAAATTCATGGAAAGTATGTATTATGAAAACATTGTGGATTTTGTAATTTTTGTACCAAAATAGACATCATTTAATTCAACCTTTCCATGCATATCCCTAGATGATATGTCTTGCATACACTCAATGTTAGGTTAGGCAGGGCAGAAGTGATTCTAGCACCTTGCAGAAGTGAAGCCAACACTTGCATCTAGGAATGACCCTAAGCTTGTCTCTGCACAGCAGGTTAACACCTGCCACGATGGGTACATGCTGCATGTCACTTGCACGCACAAACCGAGGAGCTGCTGCCTTCTCCCATTCTCCACACCTAAGATGTATAAAAGCCCAGCGCTGTGTAACCTGGGCGGCCATTTCCCTCACACAGTTACCCCGCCGGGTTGAAGTGGACCTGGGCTGTCCCCGTGAGGGAGTCCGTCAGACCCTCTCCCCTGACTAATAGAACCCCTTTTGTGAAGTAAAAACCTCTTTCTTTCAGTCACCTCTAAACCTCACAGTAAGGTAGGAAAGGTTGTGTTCTGTGCCCTTGTCACTTTGAAGTGTATCATTTAGGCAGAGTTGTAGAAAGTGTGGGGTGTCAGAGCCTTTCCTGTAGAATTTTCCATGATGATGGGAATGGTCTTGTCTTGTGGTGTCTGTTGAATACTTGTATTTGTTGAATGTACAGAATGTGCCTAGTACAATTGGGAAACTGAGGGTTTTTTAAAAAACATAAAAGTTATTTATGTATTTATTTTTACTTGAAAGAGTTGTAGAGAGAGAGAGGAAATGACAGTTCTTCCGTCTGCAGAACTGGGCTGGTGCAGAGCTGGGAGCCAGGGGCTTCCTTGAGGTCTCCCACATGGGTACAGAGGCCCAAGGCCTTGGGCCACTGTCTGCTGCCTTCTAGCACCATCAGCAGGGAACTGGATTGTAGTTGGAGCAACAGGGACACAAACAGACACCAATATAGGATGCTGACGCCGTAAGTGGAGATCAGCTGGCTCTGCCACTGTGCCGGGACCTAGGAAATTGAGTTTTTAAAGTTTATTTAGTTTTGGTGAATTTACTTTTAAATTAAGGTTGGTCATCATTGGTGGCTGCTGTTAGGGTATCACTGTCATGCTAGAATTCACATGCAAGCAACCCCCCTCCCCCGGGGCTAAGTGTTCTGCTTCCTTAGTATGTAGTGGGCTCAGTGAAGGTGTGTTTCTGCCCCCACAGGTAATTGATGCTGGAGCAATTTGAGAAGTGCCAGGTGTTGAGGTTTCTATGCTTTAGTATCCTCAGAGCATCTTTGAATGGAAGTTTAAGAGTGGGCTCAGGGTATGGAGCAGGTGAGAGAGTGCTGGTTTAGACACAGTTGAGAGCCAGAGCTCCATACACGTGGGGCAACCACACCCTGTCTTCTGCAGGGGAGAGCGGAGGTCTCTTCCTTTCCTTTTCTTTTCAAAGATTTACTTATTCATTTGAAAAGCAAAATTACAGAGCAGGAATGACAGTGATCTTCCATATTCTTCTCCATCTGTAAACGGCCACAATGGCTAGGACTGAGGCAAACCAAAGCCAGGAGCCTGAAACTCCATCCGGGTCTCCCACATAGAGAGCAGGAACCCAAGGACTGTGGCCATCTGCTGCTGCTTTTCCATGTGCATTCGTTGAAACTGGATTAGAAACAGAGCAGCCAGGACTCGAACTTAGGAGATGCTGGCATTGCAGGCAGCAGCTTAACTTGCTGTGCCACAGTGTCCATTTCCACCTAGAGTTTTTTAGTAATGATCTAGCTGAGCCTTATCATAATTCTAAATCTTGTAAAATATGAAATAAGAATTGGGTTTCTAATAACAACAGTCATGTGCCAGTTAGCAACCTTCCGGTAACATCAGGCTGTGTGCTCATTAAGATCATAAGTGAGATGGAAAGTTCCCATGTCTTAGTGACATCATAGCTGTTGCAATGTCACAGCAATGCGTCATCACTGTGTCTGTGGTGGTGCTGGTGTAAACAACCCTATTATGTTCCTGATCATATAATTATGTAGCAAATGCAATACTTGATAATAAGTGACTGTGAGACTGGTTTATGTATCTGCTGCCCTGTGCTTCTTATTCTTGTTCTGGAGCACACTGCCACTGTGGGGCCATCTGCTCACTCCCTTGGCAGCAGCCTTTTCCATCTTACGTTCCCAGTCTCTTGATTGCATCAAGGGGCCATGTGCAGTGGTTGACCTCTGCCATATAGGTTTGTAAGTGCACTCTGTGATGTTTGCCCAACAATGAAATTGTCTAATGACGCATTTCTCGGAACATATCCCTGTTGTTAAGTGACATATGACCATCTAAGCATGCCAGGACCCATTTAAAAGCAGCAATTACCTCTGCAGCTGCACAGCACTATTTGTGCATTAGTCAGCCATTTTTCCTCCTTGCTCTGGATGTTGACTAGCCTTCTTACTGTCACATGGCAAAATTGCTGAGTAGTGATGGACAACACAGACTGCCTGGCCTGCATGTGAGTGCTGGCTCCACCCCTGGGACTTACTGGGTGGGCCTGGCAAGTTGTTTTATTTTATTTTATTTTATTTTATTTTTTAAAATCTGTTTAATGGGTGTAACAGTATCTGCTACTTGAAGCAATACCATTCATGGAAAATTCAGCACCTGACACTTTGCAGTGGTTATTATAGTAGCAATACCCATGATGGCTAGTCCTGAACATTTAATGTGCAATGGGCACTTTCTCCCCTCTAAGTCCTGTTAGTTATTAACTTACTGAGCCCTGACAGCAGCCCTGTGATGCTGTACTGTTGTGATTTCAATTGCTGAGGCAAGCTGAAGCTCTTGGAGGTTTGGGAAGTTGTTTGAAAAACCACAGTTCTGGCACATGGCAGAGATGGAACTCAAGAACTGGCCATAGCACTTAGACCTCAGGGTGGTGTTATATTCGCTTCACACTCTGAAAAACCTTTCAAGATGAGCATATTCTTTTTCTTTTCTTTTTTTTTTTTACGTTCCCAGCCTCAATGTCAGAATTAATCCATAGGTCAACTGAGCTTCCAGAAACTTTTCACCCAGCCACCCATTCTCTCCCTTTAAAAATATCACCTTTATGACACTAAGCCTGTTTGGGTTTCTTCTTGAGACTCAGTCTCCCTATAAGATATTCTTTGCTCCAAACAACCTCAAAATGTTTTGGAAGCTATCTTTATGATGACTACCTCTGAGTGATATCCCCATCTGGCCCTGTCCTCCATACCTGATTGTCCTAACTACCTAATTCAGTGTTCAGTAACAGGTGGAACATTCCTCATCCAAAAATCCAAAACACATCCAAATTAGAAACCAGTGTGATGCCACAGGTGAAAAATTTTACACTATGAAACCTGGTTTCATGTATAAAATTATTTTTTAAAGACTTATTTGAAAGTCAGAGGGATGAAGAGAGAGAGATCGTCCTTCCATTGGTTCATTTTCCAGATGGTGCAATGGCCAAGACAGGACATGTCAAAGCCAACACACAAGACCTTCTTACTGATCTCCCATGTGGGAAGCAGAGACCCAAGTGCTGCGTTTCTCAGGCTATTAGAAGGGAGCTGGATTGGAAGTGGATGCCAGAGTTGCAGGTAGCAGCTTTACTCACTAATCTCAAAATGCCAGCTCGTCATGCACACAATTACTAAAAATATTATGTGAGATTACTTTCAGCTATGCAAGTTAGGCGTATTTGGAACATAAGTGAATTTTGTGCCTGGACTTGGTTATCATCCCTAAGATATATCACTATGACTCTGCCAACACACAGAATCTGGTCCCAGGCATTCCTGGTAAGGGTTACTCTGTCTGAGCCTTTAGCACAGACTTTTCCTTGTGCTTGCAGGCGTCATGCTGTGCTCCTGCTTGAGCCTCAGTGGCCCAGTGCTGCCTGCTCATACTCCTTTGCCTGAAGTTCAGATTTCCCGCCATGGCCTAGCAAGCCTAGCCTGACCACATCTGCCCTCCCCACAACAACCAGGATCTGTCATAAGCTTCTGTACCCTCAGCAGTCACTTTCCTGTGTCAGGACTTGCTGCAGGTTCTTTCCCTATCGGTGCCTCTTCTGCATCCAGTACCCTGCTCTTCACACCATGGGGTCTCAAATAAATCTTTTCCCACTTGCTTTAGCCTTTATCGTCTCTGGATGCTCTGTGACAAAGATTTTTTTTCCAGCACTTTTGACAATCTAGAGTTCTTTGTGCTCTTGTTTATGTCCACTCCATGCAAGAAAGCATAGGCTGCCAATGGATGAAGGTGGTGATGATGCTTACCTGCTTACATTACTCCTGGCATGTAGTAGCATTAACTGCTGTTGGTGAGATCAAGTCAGTTGGTCTTGCAAAGCCAAGCATGAACATAAAACATCAATTCGAGGCCTGTCCCTTTAGAATTCTTTCACAGGTGGGTGAGCTTTGTGTGTATATACAGTTGGTTAAAAATTGCATGAGACCTGAGCTGATTTTATGGGCCTTGGTCTTTTTACACATTTATCCTCTTGGGTTATCCAAAAGATGAGAACTATCAAGGTATTCATAGGAAAAGTGGCAGCCTTGGACATTCAGATCATATTAAAAATGTTTATTTGAATTTGGTTTAAAATGGAAGCTATGAGCTAATGCATTTTACAAATTTGAGTCAGGAACTGTTTTCTGTGTTAAGAAGGGTGAGATGTGGAGCACTCCGTGTGCTCTTCGAAGCAATTCTTTGCAAGTATCTACGGCTTGTTAGTTACAAACAACCACACAGCTGTGCTTGAGCAGTGACAGCTCAACCAATGAGGACGCCACTGCCAAGGTGAACATGTGCTGGCTGAGCTGAAGTGTCCAGGGCCTGTGCTGGGCTGAGCCACACAGCTGAAGATCCATCCACAGGGCAGCTATAAACACCAAAGGCGGCATGAACTCGGCCCCAGCTCTTTGTGCTGTCTGCTTTTGCTTAGCAGCAGGGTCAAAGGTAGTTGAACTCTAGACCATGGTGAGGTGGATCTGCTGTTACTTGCTCGCATAGGTTGAAGAGCAATTGCCAGAGGTTGCCAGTGGCCCTAGCAGACTGAAAGTGGAATTTTCCCCAAGGAATGTATCAGGTAGAGTCTGTGTCTAGAGTCTTTGAGGCACAGTCCTCAGCCCCATGGGTTGGGTGAATCACTGAATCCCTTCATGCTCCTTTCTGTTCTTCTCATAGTAGGAATGGAAGCGGGGGTAGGCAAGAGGCCCAGAGCCCTGGGTTAAGTTAGGATGGTTTATGCTACCTATGTGTGTCAGCACAGTGTGTGTGTGTGTGTGTGTGTGTGTGTGTGTGTGTGTGTGTGCGCGCATGTGTGTAAAAGTTTCTTATTTGAAAGGGGGAAAAAGAGAGAGAGAGACAACCAGAGAGAGCGAAGGAATGCTGCTATCTGCTGATTCACTGGCTCCCTGCGTACAACAGCCAGGGCTGGCCCAGGTGCTAACTGGGAGCTGGGAGCTCGAGCTGGGTTTCCCTTGTAGGTGACAGTGACCCAGCTGCTTGAACCGTCATCTGCTGCCTCTCAGGGTGCCTGTTAGAGACAAGTGGAATCAAGAGCAGGGCCAGGACTGGAAGCAGGCACTCAGATATGGGATGTATCACCCCAGGCAGGTTAACCACTGTGCCAAATGCCTACTCAAATGGAATTTTAGTGTTGGATGCTAGAATCTCAGTGTAGGCTAGCTTGAGCAGTGAAGGGATTTACTTGATCATGGGTGCGACAGGACCAGGAGTATGTTTGGGCTGCAGGAGTGAGTCGCTGTGGTGATTCGGTCGCCTGTTTACTCTTTTCCTTTATATGTCAGTACTGAGGCTGTCTCCTCGCTGATTTCTCAGCTGTGCCTTTCCCATGCTGGCTTTGTTCTCAGGATCTTTGTGCTGGTGTTTTTAGAAGTACCTGCCCCATAGCAACCTGCTCAGCAACCCCAAGAGACTTTCTTCCCAGGAGTTCCTGAGTTGGAATGTCTGAATGCCCAGCCCGCATCATCCATTGTGAACAGGCTGATGGGCTGCTCTGATTGGACAGGTCCATGTCACCTGCTATCCTCATAATGGCAGAGGGGCTATATAAAGGAGGTGTGGCACCCCCAGTGTGTACTTGGAGTACTCTCAACAGAGGAAAAGGTACTGGCTACTGGGGACTTCAAAACAAATTCCCAAGTTCAGTTTCTTAGGGGTCGGGGTGTTCAGGAGGTGCTTCTGCTTTGCTGTTAATAAACGAAGCCCAGCACAACTCTACCAGCCACAGGATCCCTGCTGGTCCCTGAGTGTGGGGGAGGGAGATGCTGCGGGATGTCTCATCCCCTGCTTATAGCTCCTGTGCTCAGTACAGGCCACTGGATTGCGGAGGGAACATGTAACATATTTGCCTGCCTTTCCCTGCGAGCCTTACCTGAAACACAGATCTGAGTCCCTGCACCCGGGGAGCAGCACAGCCTGTACCTGGCAGGCAGGGGCTGGATGGGGTGAGTGGAGACTCCAAGGGGCAGGGGCAGCTGGAATAGGAGTGATGTGGGAGGCAGCCAGGACAGGTGCTGTGGGCATGGAGGAGGCTTTCCCGTGGCTCTGTGTCAGAGGGAAACATAGGCTTAACCCCCACTGTCTGGCCTGCCATGGCTTCGTTGGATCTCCACCGTCGTCTCCCCTCCCTGTCCACATTTCAGTCCTGCTCAAGTTGTGTTGGTCGCTTGAGAGCTGTCGTCCTTCCATTGCCTTGGGAGCCCTGGGTGGTGCCCTAGGCAACAAGACTGGCCACCGGGCACCTGGCACCTGGCCTGGGATGTAACTTCCCTGCTGCCTATAGCCCTGTCAATGCATAGACGCTCGGCAGGGTCCCATTTTTTGCTGTTTAAAATGTAATTTGTTGTTGTTGTTGTTAAAGCAGAACCTTGGAAGCACCAGATAGGATCCATAGCATCCTGCTTCTTATTTGCACAAATTCTTGTTTAAAAAAATTATTTGAAAAGCAGATTGATAGAGGGAGAGACAGAGATCGATCATTTGTTTTTAAAAATATTTTTAAAATGTTCAGTGTTACAGAGAGAGGAAAATAGAGATCTTTTCTTCTGGTCCTCAGATGTCTACAATGTTCAGGGCTGGTCACACTGAAGCCGGGACACAAATCCTTCATCTGAGACTTCCACATGAGTGGCAGGGGTCCAAACACTTGCGCCATCTTCTGTTGCTTTTCCTAAGCATTAACATGTTGCTGGATCAGAACTAGAGCAGCCACCACATGAATTGGCACCAACATGGAATGCCAGCATTGTAAATAGTAGCTTTAGCCATTGCATGATAAGCTGGTTAAGAGAGAGCACTTTATCTTCTGGTTCACTCCCCAAATGGCCAGCAATGGCTTAGGCTGATCTTGATTAAAGCCAGGAATCTGGAGCTCCAGCCAGGTCTCTTGCATAAGTGTCAGGGACCCAAGTACTTGGGCCACTTGCTTCTGCTTTTCTGGGTACATTTGCAGAACATTGGCTTGGAAGTGGAACAGCTGGGCCTCAAAGCCATGATGTGATATGGGTTGCTAGTATGGCAGGTGGCAGTTTAGCTTCCTGCACTGTAGCCTTGGCCCTCATCTTGCTTTGATTTATTTTCAGCCTCTATTGTTCTTCTGCTCTACAACCTCCTGCTTCAGGTGGGCGTCATCTCAGCTTTTTTGCTATGTGTGGCTTCCAGGCCAGGGCATGGCTCATGGCAGGCACTTAGTAATGTTAGAAGAATGAATGACCGAGCGCCAGAGAGCCATTCGGGGAGGTGAAGTACAAAAGAGAGCCCCCTTGATACTTAGAGGCACTGTTGTCTCTGCCGCCTGGATTTTCACTCACATGCTCTGTCCTCCCCCTTGACCAGCAGTTAGGGTTCTCAGTGTGCCGGGGTAGAAAGGTGGCAGTTACAGTGCAGGGATATGGTTGGCTGCAGAACATGTCTCTGACTTCACAGCTATGTGGCCAGCCTTAGCATCACTCCTGGGAAGTTGCAGTTACCCCTTCCTTTGAACAGATGTATGCACGTGGTGGGGAAGTTGGTGGGTTTCTTCGAGTCAGAGAAGCCCTTCCTACTGGTAACTGTCGGTCATTCCATCTCACCTCAGTTTCCTGTTTGGTTTGAGACTCTGATCACCTCTGGATTGTCATTACCACATGTAATTATCAAGAGGAAGGACTTGTGTCCAAGCTTGTGACCTGGACTTCCCACACTCTCATCTGGCCTTCTATGACTCTGCGTCCATCATTCAGGGGCTTGAGTAAGAGTTCAGGTGAGTGCTGTGCCCTCACAGAGGGCAGTCTTCACTGTGACTGGGATGAAAGGTAAAGGCTGGCTCTGGAGGCCCAAGTCCTTCTTGGGGCATCAGATGACCCACCCTTGAGCTCAGGGTAAACCTCTCTAGGAGAAGTGGCGTGGTGCTGCCCCACAGCACTTGGCTATCTTTCAGAGCCCAGCTAACAAAGGAAAGTCCAAGGCTAGTGCCAACTTTAGACCTTCTTGGACCCAGGGATGCCAGCAGAGTTTCCAGGCCTCAGCCCTCTGTTCCACTGTGATAACGTGTCATTAAGGACCTACCCCACCTCACACCTCCCTGCCCCATGACCTTGAAGAAGTACCTATCTGCTGTGTGCCCCAGTTGTCTCATATGGGGCTAACAAACAGTCGCATGCCATGGACGTAGCAAGGGTGAAGCTAGGTGTTCAGCACCAGGTGTTCAGCTTCCTGCCTGGAGGCTGTGAAGTCCCTTGGGATGTTGCCGGCTTCATTTCTAGGTGGGCTCTCTGCCTTTGCTGGCTCTTCATGATGCAGTGCTTGTAGTCTTCTGGCTTCTAGTCCGCTGTAAAGAGTTTCTCATTCCCCGCAAAAGGATTGCTCAATGGTCTCTGGAAGCCTCGGGCTCACTAGCTGCAGGTGTATGCTACCCATGAAGAAGGGCTCCTCCAGGCGAGCCCCACAAAGAGAAGGTAGAAGGAGGAAACAGTCTGCCTGCCAAGGTTGGCACTGGGACAGAGGGACCAGACCCAAGAGACAGTGCCACTTCCAGGCAGAAGACGGAATAAAGAGCCTTACAGAGCCTGGTTGTGTGAGAGGAGGCAGCAGTACTGAGGCCAGGTGATTGCTGTGTTTTGGCCGCCCAGGAAACTCCTTTTTGAGCCTTTGGGCTTTTGTACATGCTGTTTGTTCCCACTGTCAGGGATGCCTTACCCACCCACACTCTCATTCATCCCGCAAGACTCTGCTCCTGCGTGATGCTCTCTGCCGCAGGCAGTCAGCACCCCTCCCCTCCAGCCGCATTTCCCATTCCAGCACAAGCATCTATTGACAGCCCTGTGTGCGGAGAATGTCAATGTGAGAACACAACGGAGTGCCTGTGTTGGAAGCAGCCTGATCCTTCCTCTTTGCTCTGTCCCTCTGTCAGAGCACTCGCTTGCTCATTCATTTATTCAGCAAACATTTAGGCAGCACTGTATCTCTTGCCACAGATGGTTCTAGAAGCTGGTGATTGCACGAGTGGTGGGAGAGACGATTGAATCAACAATATGAATGACTAAGATAATTTGTGGTAGTGGATGATATAAAGAATAAACCAGGGTGAAGAAGAGAGCGAGGACTTGGGCACCAGGTGTGTGGGAAGTGAGGGACCCTGGAGAGAGAGAGCCCTGCCGAGTGACAGGAACAAGTGTGCTGCAGGCCAGGGAAGGGAGCTAGCCAGGTGGGAAGGCTCTGGGATGGCTGGCCAATGTGCCAGAGTCCTGGGAGCAGCGCCACAGTGGGGAAGAGGGTGTGAAGATTTGGAAAGAGAGGTTGGGGAGGTGAGCAGCAGGTGCGGTCCACAAAACGCAGAGAGGCCACATGCCAGGCAAAGATTTTGTCCGGAGCACTTGGGGAGGTCTTGGGGTGGACACTCTTCGTGGGTGCTCAGGCACTCTTTTATCTCTCACAGCAGCCACTGGCCTCAGGGCGCTGCTAAGAACTTGAAATATGGCCTGTCCAAAGCCAGGCATATAAATATGCCTGTTTTGAGAGACTGTTAAAAAAAAAAGCATGTATAATTAATTACATTAATAATTTTCCCATTAATGACATGTAAAAAGGTAGCTTGGTGTGTGTGTGGGGTGTGCAATATTGGATTGAATGAGCTCTCTTTTTAAGCATTTATTCTTTTTGAAAGGCAGAGTTACAGAAAGAGAAATCTCCCATTCATTGGTTTACTTTCCAAAGGCTGCAGTGACTGGAGCTGGGCCCGTCCAAAGCCAAGAGCCTGGATCCTGGATCCCCCATGTGGGTTCAGGGTTCCAAGGGCTTGGGCCAGCCTCTGATGCTTTCCCAGGCCATTAGCAGGGAGCTGGATCACAAGTTAAGCAGTGGGACTTGAACTTGAGCCCATATGGGATGCAGGCACCATAGGCAGTGGCTTAATTTGCTATGCCATGGTGCCAAACTTGAGCTGATCTTTTGTTAGGATTGAGTTCTGCTGTTTCTTTCCCCTTTTCTCCCTTGGTGATTGACAGGGGAGACTACGTGCCTGGCTTGTCCTGGATTCTATTTCTGTAGGATGCGATTACCACAGGGGTACCTCGGACCGTTGTCTTTTGCTGCCTGACTTGTCTACACCCGTCCTTGAGGATGGGGACTGCACCTAACAGTGCTCCATCTGGTCCCTGGGCATACACAACTGCCCTGTGCTCTGAGTGCCTGTGGCATGCTTTCTGTAGTAGGCTCAGGCCAGGAATACTGAAGATTCACTCCCAGAAGCAGGTGTCAGCCCATGAGCTCTGGAGTTGGGGAGCAGGTATTTCAGCATCCTCATCCCTCAGGTACACAACTCCATAGCTCCTCCCAGAGTCAAGTCCCCAGTGGAGCTAAGCCCCTGTTGCCATCAGTGGTGGCCAAATTAAATATCCCCAGGATTGGTTTCCTTCCTATTTCTGTCTTCTTTTTCTATTCACCTGCCTGATATCACTTCCCAGATCCTGGTCACTGCTTGCATTTGGATCTGTCTTGGGCTGTGCTTTGGGACTACTCTGTAGATGAGCATGTCACTGGGTTGTGGATCAACTGCCTGCCTTCAGGTGAGGAGGGAAGAAAGGGTGGCAAGGAGACAGACTTCCTGGTTTGTCTGTTCCAGCCTTTGGACTCTGAGCCGTGGAACTAGGAGCAAGGACACTGGGAGTGCCCAGCTCGGGGTGTGGTGTCTGACCGGTCCTGAGTGCCTCCAGCTGCCACTCCCAAGGGGACAGTTGAGTCAGCAGCTGAGTCAGTGAGGCAGTCACTGAGAGAAGCATTGTTCCCCTGGGTCAGTCTGGCCGGGGAGCCTGGGAGTGCCTTACTGTAGGAAAGGAGCAGGCCTTGCCCTGTGATATAAAGTGTGAGTGGGTACCATATTTTGTCTCACTCTACCTCTGAACCCAAATGTATGGGGCTTTCCCACCCCAAGCAGTTCTCCAATTTTCCAATACAGATTGAGTTTCCACACAGTTCCATTGCATTTGGCTACTATTTGGAGCTAGTATAGACCTCACAGGGTAAGGGCTCAGTTCCACATGATAATCCCACTTCAGATGCTGAAGTCCCATGAGTTACCCCCAACTTCCAACCAGTAGATGAACATTCAAGGGGCCCAGTATCCCCTTCTCAGCTTTCACGGTTTGTTAGAACAAGTCACAGAATGCAAGGAAGCAGTTTTCTTAGAGTGACTGGCTTTTACAGGACATAGTTTGGGAACAGCCACTTGCAACGAAGCATAGGTCAACATCCAGAGAAATGGTTGGTGGTATTGGGCAGTTCCCATCCCCTTTCCACGCTGGTGTGCACAGGCTCCCCCTCCAGAGCCCTCATGCCTGTGATATGAAGGGGTTTCAGCGAGGTCTCATGATGTAGGTACCCTGGCCATCAGTGACTAGAGTTGTCTTCAGCTCCTCTCCTTTCCAGGGGTCTCTCTGGTGACCATCTTGAAGCTGTTTAGCCCTCTGACCATGAGTCATCCCATCCATGTAATAAAGATCCTCTTATTATTCAGAACATCTCCTTGGGCTGTAGGAGCCCTGTGTCAGGAACCAGGCATCAAGTTCTAGTGTGTCTTGTATAATATTAAGTATGGCTGATGGGATCAGATGAGAAGATACGTGGAAAGGACCAATGTTAGGCATTCACTCTACTGCAGGAGCTGTATGCGGTTGCCTATGAGAGGTGCTGCTGGTATTTTGTGACTAAGGGAGTGCCACCAGCCGAGCACCCTCCTCACTAAAGACCTTATTTAACCCTCACAGCCACCCTGTGAAATCGGCAGTTGTACTAGCCCCAATTTTCAGAAGTGCCAGCTGAGGACTGATGAGTTAGTATGCAGTGGATCCAGGATGCTCCACTTACCTGTTAGATTCTGGTGCCCTTGTCTGTTGCTGGGTTATACTTGTTATGTTCTGCCATGTTTCGTCTGCATCTCTGTGTCACTTTGGGTCTCAGTAAGAAATTGGTGGTGCACTTGAAGTAGGGAGATTGGAAGACAGGAGTATGGGTGGAGCGTTAGGGATGGGGAGTGTGCCAGACTCTTCTGAAGATCTGAAGAGATAAAAGGGGAATGCCTCTGGGAAGCAGAGCCAGGGAGGCTGTGAGGGGTGGGAAGCAGCAGCTGAGGGCTGGAGGGGAGAGGAACACCCAGAGGCATTCTGATGGAACACCAGTGGACTCTGATGGGTCTGCAGCAGGACTGGGAAGGTCGCCTGGACACCTCCTTGACCATTCCCAGCGAGATGGGTGGTGTGCTTGCTGATATACCTGCAGCACTTGGTGCAGGGGTGGTAGACAGGTGCTGGTGGTGTGGGGATGAATAGGTAATGAGGGCTGGTGGTTGGCACGTGGACTCCTTCAGCGTGTGCTCTCAATCGTGTGTGGGCTCAAGAATTCTGCAACACCGTGTGTGTGTGTTTGGCATGATAGCAGAGAGCATGTCCACATCTTCTGAGTCTTATTTTTCCATTGACTGTCAGAAAAAAGTGTTCTCACCTCTTGCGCATTTCAGCTTGAATGTGAAAATAAAGTCTTTAAAAAGCAGCAAATAAGTGCCACGCTGACCTCACACTGGCTGCATGCAGTCTCAGTGACCGGAAAGTTTGGGCCATGTCCGTCAGCCTTTGACTGGATTTCTCGCATAAGGGGAGGAGAAGCAGTGCCCATGCAGAATTCACTTGGGCTGGGACATGCTCTGGCACTCAGGTCACAGGCACCAAACCCAGCCCAGCCCAGCCCGCCCAGCCCCGCCCTGCCCAGCCCAGCATCATGGCTGTAAACAGAAGGCCATGCAGCTTCCAAATTGAAATCATCTGAAAGGGAGCTCCCAGCCAGAGATAAAAACAGTCTGAGTTACTGCAGTGTGTGCATCTGGGAGCCTGCCCTTGCTGGATGGAGGAGGGAGACAGACTGGTTCCAGTTGCACAGAGTTCTTGTGTGTTTGTGTGTGTGTGTGTGTGTGTGTGTGTATGTAGGTAGATGTGGGTAGCTTATCTTTTCCTCCAAAGACATCAGATGGAGCAGAACTGAGTGTTTTCCTACTGTGCGTTTCTCAGGGCAAGCAGAGCAAAGGGGAAGCTGTTGACAAATCATAGAGAAATCCTACAGGCTTGGAGTCATACAGACCTACTGGTTAGGACAGAGGCAGAGAATGGAACCTCTGGGTTTCTCTTTCCTCATTTGTAAAGTGGATCTGTTTGATGTCACTCCAAGGATTGCATGAGGATTAAAGAAGCCCAGACTAAAATGAGATCCAGAGAAATGCTAGGTGGGCGAAACTGGAGCTCCCTTCTTGTTCCCTCTGATCTGAAGGACTCTGCTGACAGCTTTCAGCATCCTCTCCAGTGGAACGAGAGGGAAGATCCTGCCCATTTTCCTTCCTTCCTTCCTTCCTTCCTTCCTTCCTTCCTTCCTTCCTTCCTTCCTTCCTTCCTTCCTTCCTTCCTTCCTTCCTTCCTTCCTTCCTTCCTCCTTCCCTTCCCAGAGACCTTGCCAAGGTCTCTCTTTTTCCTGCCTTTTTCTTTTTTTAAATTATTTCTCTGGAAAGCCACAGTTAGAGAGAGAGAGGGATAGAGACAGAGACATCTGCCAACTGGTTCACTCCCTAAGTGGCAGCGATAAGCCAGCACTTGATCAGGCTGAAGCCAGGAGCTTCATCTGGCTCTCCCAAGTGGGTGGCAGGGGCCTAAGGACTTGGGCTGCCTTACACTGCTTTGCCAGGTGATTATCAGAGAGCCACATTAGAAGAGAAATAGCCATGACATGACCAGGCACCTATATGGGATGCAGCCTTGAGACTAAACACAATAATCATAACCATCCTTGACCATGACCTAGGTCCTTTCTGCCAGTCAGGCTCCAAATACCCATCAGGGAGGGCAGCTGTAGAAGCAGCTGGTAGCTGGGACCAATGGTGTGGAAGCAGGAAGTAAAACTGCAATAGGAAGGGTGAGAGAGCCAGAAACTCAAAGTGGATTTCTCATGTAGTCCAAGCACTTGAGCCATCATCCCTTGCCACCTACGGTGTACGGTAACAGAAAGATTACATTAGAAATGAGACCAGGACTCAAACCCAGGCACTCTGATGTGCTCACCCCAAGTGCCATCTTTTGATTGTTTAACCATGATTTTTTGAAGTGTTCATATAGCCATCCCTGGCCCCATCCAGTGCCATTTGGTCTTGTAAAGAGACAACTGTATTATCTACCTGGGAATGACTCCCACCCTTGACAGCTGTGGGTTGGAATAGGCATCTCTGAGGTTTAGACACCAGAATACGGAACTTCTGCCCAGATCTGTGGTTAATGGGCCTCTCCTCCTGCAGGTGGACTCCAGCTGTGGTATGCTTGAAAGAGAAGTAAACTGGGAGTCAAAACTGGATTCCAAAACAGGCATAAGCATTCATTCCCTATGTGGTGGTGGGCAGCTTTCTTAACATCATGATTCTGTCTTGATAGGGTTGTGAAGAGAACATGACAAATACCCAGAAGCCCCAAGTCCCTTGCCTTCCTTTATATTTGCCAAGTTCCATCTCTGCAGCTTTTCCTACTGAAAATCTACTGATTTGCCTCTGTTATGAATATATGAAGGTACTTTTCAAAAAGCTTGTGGAAAAGGGAATTGAAAAATAAGGTTATTTTGGTGTAAGATATTTGAAACCCATGTGTTCTTCAAATTATGAAAAGTACATGCTTGCTTTGAAAAATCTATGCATGGACTTCAGAATTCTTCTTCACCAAAGTAAATTTGTCTTTTAACTGTATTTCCAAGAGTTTTTTTTAATTACCCTCATATTATGTACTAATATGGACATTGGACTACATAATGAATATACTAATAGTTACATGGAAAGCAGTGAAGGAGTCATGCACATAGTGAAATCTCGTGGACTCAGTTGAACATTTGGAGAATACAGATGTTACATTTTCAGGGTTCTGAGGTGACTTTTTAGCACAGTGACTTTAGCCCATTTTAGGAGTAAAGATGAATGTGCTGGAAGCAAGGTGGATGTTTGGCCCAGGGTCTTGCAGCTTGTCATTTGATCCTAGGTTTTCACTTGTCTGGACTGTCGTCGCTGTCCTTGATGGGGCTGCATCTTGTGCATGGCCTTTCAACTTTCAACACCAAATGCTTTTCCATCTGATATAATTTTACTGGCTGTATTAGTATCCAGAATGGCGCCTAGAATGTGGCTATTTTCATAACTCAACCATTTCATCACTTTGAATGGTCGCATACTGCTGAGGCTGGGAGCCCTGAAGTAGACTCACGTGCCCTCTAAATTAGTAAGTCCTCCTATTTCCAGATGTGTGTGTGGACATGTGGGGGACAGAGCGGAGAGGATATTAGTATGTTTCTAGATTGTGGTCAATACTTCCTCTGTCCCATCCTGGTAACCCACTCTCGTCAGTCTCACCCTAAGTGTTCTGTTCTATATGTCAAAGGCCTAAAAGCAGCTGCTTTCTAACCTTGTTAACAGTGTTGTGGACGGTGCATGGCAATGGGGCCAAGGGAGAGCACCTGTGCTTGAAATGTACATGGTCTTTGCTGAAATGAATCCAGCTCCAGAGGAGTATATAGTTTGCTTCCTGGTTTCTGTGTTCTAGAAAAAGTGACATTTGTGTGTGTGTGTGTGGTGTGTGTGTGTGTGTGTGTGTGTGTGTGTGTGTGTGTGTGTACACGTGATCATATGCATAGATGTGTACTTTGGGAAAAGGAAAAGAATTAGGTAAGAAATTCCACCATAAAACTGGAGAAAGAACTGCCACCATACAGCCAAGACCTAAGCTGGACTCAGTCCAAGTGTCATGTGAGTGGCAAGAACCTAACCACTGGAGCCCTCATTCTTGTCTTCCAGGGTAGGCGCTGGCGGGAGGTGGAACCAGATTTCCAACTCAGGCACTCTGATGTGTTTCCCGAGTGTCTTAAGTGGTGTCCCAGCTGCTAGTCTAAACGCTCACCCCTGGGCTAGGTTTTCATCTGAATTCTCCTAATACAACTCCCTCTAAGTTAAAAATCAAAATTCATGCAATGAGAAAGACTCTTTAAGTTATTAGCTCTGCCACAGTGTACATAAAATTAGACACACCCTGCTACAGGAGAAAAAAAAGACTGGTGTGGAAAAATCCTGCCCTCTTCCAAATGTTTCATCTTCACTTATGTTTTGGTGGCTTGTTTTATTTATCAAAAAAAAAAAAACAAAAAACAAAACAAAACAAAAACCTTAATGAGAAAGAAGGATGACACAAAAGCCATTCTTTTTTTTTTTTTAAAAAAAAGATTGATTTATTTTTATTGGAAAGGCAGATGTACAGATTGGAGGAGAGACAGAGGAAGATCTTTCGTCTGATGGTTTACTCCCCAAATGGCCGTAACAGCTGGAGCTGAGCCAATCCGAAAAGCCAGGAGCCAGGAGCTTCTTCCATGTCTCCCATGCAGATGCAGGGACCCAAGGCTTTGGGCCATGCTCGACTGCTTTCCCAAGCCTCAAGCAGAGAGCTGGATGGGAAGTGGGGCTGCTGGAATTAGAACTGGTGCCCACATAGAATCCCAGCGCATGCAAGGAGAGGACTTTAGCTGCTAGGCTATGACACAGGGCCCAAAAGCCATTCTTGACATGAGAATATTCTATCAGCCAACCTGCTGCTGTGTTGTGAATGGAGCACTGAGTAACAACACGTGTCACCTCCTGCACAGAAGTAAACAAACTGGATTCCTGCTTCAGCCATGAAAGACCAGCCCTGTTTGTCCTTTAGTCAAGGGCAACCATTCTGGAATTGTGGCAATGGCTCTGGAAAGCCTGATGTGAAAGCTGAGAAGTCTGGGGGCTTCATTATCATCGGGCTTGGACTCTGCCCAGCCTCATCTGCCTTCCTCAAGTTGTGCAAGGGCTGTACAAATACATTTGCTTCTTCAGAAACCCGCTCCGTGGGAACTGGGTGGCTCCTCCGTGGCTGTCTTTCTGAGATGAAATTTAAGTGCATATAAATTGTCATGTCTGTGCTCGGTGAATTGAGACTGGTTCTTTTCCATGATTCTTTAACTCCACAAAATAGGCCTTAATGAGTGTCTTAGGAAGAAATCAATAGAGTGCCTAATCCTCCAAGTAAAGAATGTACAACAGAGGATAAGTTGGGAAAATGACTGGAGTAAAATATTCCTAATTTGACCACTTCTGAGGTTAGTTGTTTTCATACGTTCCTTTGTTAGTTTAACATTTTCATAGGCTCAGTATGTAGGGTTAGGATTAGATTTCAACTACATAAGCAACAGAATTCCAAATAACATTAGTAATTAGGTTCCCTCACTCCCAGCCCCTTCTCAAATCAGAGGAATGTGGACATAGTCCAGGGCTAGATGATGACTCCATGGTTATCAGGAACTCCTAATGTTTGTCTCTGGGTTGTACCCTGCTTGACATATTCCTTCATGATGGATGCTGGGGTGTCAGCCATCACATCCACTTTGTAGGAAGCAGGAGGGAAGATGGGAAGGACAATGGGAGTCTTCATCCAGCTAACTTAGCTCTTTTTAAGGCACTTTCCCAAACGTGCACAAAGTAGAGTGCTTCTGCTTTCATCTCACTGGCTCAACTCGGCAAAATAGCCACACCAGCTGGAAGAAAGTCTAGAACTTGTGTTGTTGAGCTGAACACACCGAAGCATCCAGTCAAACTGTGGCTGAAGAAAGGAACCATTGGTGGAGGGTATGTCCTGTTGTCCCTGCCACATTCTGAAGTGCTGCTGGTCCAAAGAGTAGAAAGCAATCAGATGGACTGGTGCTTGAATCTTGCTACCTTACCTTAACTTCTCAGGAACCTGATATCTGTTAAACCCAAGGAGAGTGGGCATTTAGTCTAGTGGTTAGATGCTGGTTTGGTTGCCTGTGTCCCATATCAGATGCCCTGAGACAATCCCAGCATTGGCCCCCCGATTCCAGCTTCCTTCATACCCTTGGAGGTACTAGTGGTCCTGGCTCAGGGAGTTAGGTTGATGACCTCTGCTTGGCATGGGTGGAATTCTGGCTCCTGGTGATTGTGGACTCTTGGGGGAGTGAACGTGCCAGTGGGCACTCTGTCAATCAGGAGCTGCTTTGTAGAGTCGCTGTGATCATGCCTGTAAGGGGTCTTCTGGACTGTGGTGCAGTGGGCACCGCAGCATGGCCAACTTTGTCCTAAACAGATCAGCTGTACTCTAGCACCACAATGGTTCTTTTTTTCAATTGAGATATAATTCACTACAGCCTGTGGAATTACATCATAAAAAATCTGCGTTTCAAATAAAAATAAATCTTTTTAAAAAGAAGGGGAATGAGATCTGTTTTTTGAAGGTATACCATTTAGTGGGTTTTTTGTTTTGTTTTTGTCTTTTTTAAAGATTTCATTTACTTTTACTGGATAGATGGATTTACAGAGAGGAAAGGAAAGGAGACAGGAGGAGAGGAGAAGAGGAGGGAGGGAGGGAGAGAGAGAGAGACAGACAGACAGACAGAATACTTTCCATTTGCTTGTCAAATGGCCGCAATGGCCTGAGCTGGGCCAATCTCAAATCAGGAGCCAGGAGTTTTTTTTCTGGGTTTCCCACATGGGTGTAGGGTCCCAAGGACCTGAGCTGTCCTTTGCTGCTTTCTCTGGTCATAAGCAGATCGCTAGATGGGAAATGGAACAGTTGGGACATGAACCAGCACCATTATGGGATGCTGACATTGCAGGTGGAGGATCATACTGCAAAGTCACTGTGCCGGCTCCAGTTCAGTGGTTTCTGAGTGTATTCCCCAAATTGTTCACTATCATCCTAATTCTAGAACATTTCTTTCACTCTGTTGCAAAAGAATGGTGAAGAAACTGTGAACCCATTGGTAATCACTGCTCATCCCCGCTCACTCCCCAGCCTCCTGCACATGCCCACCTGTTCCTGGTAACTACTCATTTGCTTTTAGTTTGTAGATTTGTCTCTTCTGAAATTTGATATACATGGGATCTTAGAATTTGTAACTTTTTGTATCTGGCTTTTCTTAGCATCATGCTTATGAACTTTACCTCTGTTTTAGCATGGTGCAGTACTTCATTTCTTTTAAATGGCTGAATAATATTTCACTGTATGGTTAGATCACGTTACATTTAAAACATTTTTTAAAAAATTTTGTTAACCTGGAATACTTGTACATTTTGAGGGAGGTACAGTGCAATATTTCCTATGTAGTATAAACTAAGCAGTGAGTCTTTCCATTTCCTTCTCTTGGTGTTTAGAGCCTACCAGTTCCCCTCTCTGAGTCTTCTATACAGAATAGAATACATTGTTGTGAACTACAGTCATTGCACTGTGCTGTGGAATACCAGAACTTTTTTTTTAAAACTGTGTTTTATAGTCTTTTATTCAACTCACATTTTGTTTATTCATTTATGCACTTATGGGTATTGGTGGTTTCTGCATTTTAATGGTTATAATGCTGCTGTGAACATTCATATACAGGTGTCTGTGCTGGCACAGGTTTTCTGTTTCTCTGATGTTGATACCTAGCAGGATGTCTTGGTCAGTTTGAATTACTGTAACAAATGACCATAGAGCAGGTGACTTAGCATCAATGGACATTTCACTTTGCACAGTTCTGGAGGCTGGAATTCCAAGATCAGGGTGCAAGAATGATGGGATTCCAGTGAGGTTCTTTCCCAGATGTGGACTCCCAAATTCTCACCGGGATTAATAAAAAATCTGACAGCTATCTGAGGCTTACTTTCTAAGGCATCATTCTCGTTCACGGTGGTTCCATCTCAGACTTAGTTACCGCACAAAAGCAACAGGCTCTGTGCCATCACACTGAGGATTAGGATTCAGTGAAGGACTTTGAGAGCCTCCAGCATTTAGTCCATTACAGTGGAACTGATGGACCCTATGGTGTCAGTATGTTGCATCTTTCTGAGAGTTACCATGTGGTTGTCCAAAGTTTGTGCACCCTTTTATATTCCCCCAGCTTCTCCACATCTTCTGTAATACCTGCTATTTCCATCCTTTTCAAGGTGATCATCCCTGTGGATGTTGACATGCTATTCCATTGTGGTTTTGATGTGTACTTCTCTATGGCTTAATGATGTGTGAGGCATTTTTCATGTGGTCATTTTCCACCTCTTTGGAGAAATGTCTAATCAACCCCTTTAACTATTAAAAAAAATTCGTCATTTTACTGTTGACTTAATTGTAAGAGTTTGTATGCTTTAGACACTAACACCTTCTCGGACACATGATTTATAGATATTTTCTATCATTCCTAAATGTGCAGTATCTAATTTATTCTTGTTGATCATCTGAAGTGGATATTTATTGGCCCTGTCTTACCAAGGAAGAAGCTGAGGCTCTGGCAGTGAATAGCTTGTCCCAAGATAACACACATCTACTAACAAGGATGACTGTACTTGAACCCAGGAAAGGACACACTTGTGTTCTTGTAGTTTGAATGGTTTGTTTAAAAAGAAAACGTGCTCACCCAACTGAAAAGTTCGAGGGTTGGCGAGCATGGGACAGGAAGTAGAGTGTGTGGATCTAGGGGCTGAAGTGATGTTACCGTATGTCTGTCCTCCTCTCTCTCCCTCGACCTCCTCCCACGTGTCGGTTATGATCATTCTCAGGCAGAGTCCCTCGTGTTGAAGTAAGGATCACCAGCCACTGCAGGCCTCCTACTTCTTTGCACTAGACCTAGTTATATAGCTTGTTTTCTTTGGCATCTCTCGGCCCTCCATGAAAGATTCACATTGGCCCTATGTGGATTAAATGCCTTTCTGAGTACCAGTCAGTGTTGGTGTGCAGGAACCAGGAGCATTCTGATTGGACGTGTGGATTCCAGTCCTTGGGAAGGTAGAGACATATGATTGAGAGTCCCTGGAGAATCATGTGAGTTCATAAAGGAAGGGGATACATGACAAAGAGCAGGTGTGATCCGTGTCCTAAAGGCTTGTCTGAAATGCTGATAATTGGTGGTAAATGAAAGTTAATTTCTAATGCCAAATATTGGGAGAATAGTTATTTCATTCCCAGGTTGGTGGGTGGGGGACAACCTTCCAAAAGCTATTAAAAATGACATCACTTCTCGGCCTTTTGGCTAAGATCAAGTGAAAATGACATCCAGGGGCGAATCAATGGGATATTTCCTACTGTCCACTCAAACAGCAGTTTTGCAGGTTAGTTTGTATATACCACTAAACCTCTAAGGCTAGAGAGCAAAGACTGGTTTTTCAAAACAAAACCAAACAGGGAAATGAAGTTAGATGTGTCTGTCAGAAGGTTTGCTAGCAACTGTAGAGGTTTTTTAATTAGAGCCCCTGGTGTGATGTGGAATGTTCATATTGGAAAACCACATAGCATATGCTAAGAAGAAAACTCTGCAGGGGGTGGGCAGCCTTCCTTTTTGAAATGAAGTATTGCCCTACATTTGACAGAAATATGGAAAAATTCTGTTCTGATGCAGCTCATTGCTTTTTAGGTTCAAATACATGGCAGGGGAAATCAGATTTTTGAAAAGCAGCAGGGGATACTTGACACATCCGATATTGTAGGGTGTCTCAACAGTCCCCCCACTCCTCCTTCTCCCCATAAGCACTGTCCTCCAGGCTTATCGGTAGCTCTGGGACGAGGTGGAGACCTCTCAGTTGTTTGGGGTTGGCTGTCACACTGATGTCAAAAAAGATTACAGGCTCTTAAGGCTGCAGGGACTTGAGTATCTGCCCCGGGCTGCTGGTTTTAACCACCAGGAAATGAGGCCAAGGGAGGTGAAATGGTTTGGCTGAGGAGATGGAGCCGCCCTCTCTGGCATACTGTGTGGGCCCACGTGTCTCTGCTGAAGTCACTAATAGCTACCATTTATCAGATTTTTCTTCTTGAATAGTGTTTCAGCAGCTTTGCAAAGAGCACATAAAAATAGGGCCAACTGGGCTTTGTGCAAATCAGACAGCAGCGTATCACATCACCCTTTCTTACGTTATATTCAGAGTTCCCGTTTCAATGCTCTTTCCTCCCCCCCCCCCCCAACATTTTCTCATTTGTGCTAGAAACTGGCCGTTCTGCCCAGAGCTACTCCATTTGCAAGGCTGTTTTTTACATCATATTTTGGCCTTTGATTAATTCAGCATGGTGTCCATTTACAATACAATTCATGGCATTAGTAGTTAAATTTGCTGGACCACTTACCATTTATTGGGCACAGAGCTAAAGCGTATTGCATGGATAATCTCAGCTAAACCTACCTTCTGAGCAAAGTTTCATCTGTACCCTCCTTTGACACATGCCTAAAACCCTGTCAAGTGGCAGAGCTGGGACTGAGCCCAGGTCTTCTGAACCCATATCACCTGCTTTACACTAGAATTGAGAACAGAAGATGAGTACTGTGAGACACAATCTTCTTGCCCAGAATTAGGGGTCTCAGCTAAGTGATGGGGTGCCATATGTCATACTCTTACAGATTTCAAATAATAGACAAAGGCATTTTTTGATACTGTGAGGCAAAGGCCAAAGTAATCTTTGTAGACACAGGACTTTCTACAGATAGTCTTGACTCCAGGCCTTGCAATGTCCCTGGGAAACATGGGAGAGCAGGAAGAGTTTGGAAATCAGGACACCTGACACTAGATCCTGATCTGCTCTAACCTGCCAGCAGCACTGGTCATCACTTGACCCCTGGGGAATACATTTTCTCATCTGAAAAATGAATTTGCAAAGCAAATTTGAATTCCTTCTGCCTCCTAGTTATGATGATACAAGGGCATCTCTCACTTTTCTTCTCCCCCATACATTTTTTTGCTTATTCATTCATTAATTTCTCTCTATCCATTAGTATCTCTTTAAGGGGTTTTGGTTCCAGGGACTAGAAACCCACCTGGTTTCATAGAGTTCACTGTCTAGTTGGAGCCATGAGTATCAGGAGCCTTGGAGCGGGGCCATAGAAGAAAGCCATGTTGGGTCTCAAGGTGCAGAAGAGGGAATGGTTAAGCACAGCCTTTGACTTTAAATCAAATTTGCAGAAGAAAAAGGCAAACCTAAAATTTCTGTAAGTTTTTCCCTTTTTCAGGTGAAGGGTTCTGTTTCAGGGATAAGTAAGATTTAAGACCCTTCACCCTTGTGGATGGCAAGTTTTTAGGAATCCTATAAAACACTACAATCTGACTTCACTGGAGGTTGTTTTACTTATATTGAAAATGATGTTGCTCATAAAAGAGAGCCAGTTCAATTCAAAACACATTCATGGGACTCCCAAGGGGGCCTGTGGTAGGCAAAACCTTCCAGGGGAAGAAAAGACTGCAGGCTTTTGACTCAGAGCCACTGAGAACAGCCTTTCTCCGTCTATGAACATGTGACCGACCCGGAGCTGACTATGCATGTCTGAGTTCTCCCAGCAGAAAATGTGCCACCTTGTCAGGTCACTGGGAAGATTCTGGCAGTGGTGCTAGTACAGTGCCAAGGCTGAGACTCCCAACCCCTTCAGTCCACCTCAATTCCTGGGGCAGAGATGAACAGGATGTAGACCCCATTATTGACAAGTTGCTAGTTTTCATAGGGCAGCAAACAGAGCAGGCAGATTTGAGTTCTGAGCCAATACTAGGCTATTGTCCTTCTGGGGACATTCCTCTGTGTACCTGAGATAAAGTGTCCCTGAACAGGACTGGTGTTCTGCCATTGCATACAGCACAGTAAGCAAGGCTGTTTGGGGACTGTCTGTCCCAGCTGGTGGAATGGGCCAGTGTGTGCTTCCCAGACCAGCCTAGCTCACATTTGACTTAGGCTTCTAAAGAGTTCCCCAGGTGTTGGCATTGTGTAGTGGGTAAAGGTACGATGCTAGCACCCCATATGGGTGCGGATTTGAGTCCCAGATGCTCCACTTACAATCCAGCTCTCTGCTGATGACCTTGGAAAAGCAACGGAACCCGCATGTTTGGGTCCCTTCTACCCACACGAGAGACCTGAAGAAGCTCCTGTCTTTGGCCTGGCCCATCCCTGGTTATTGTGGCCATTTAGAGAGTGAACCGGCAGATAGAAGATGTTTCTTCCTCTCTCTCTTTCAAATATTAAAAAGAAAAAAAAATTAAGCATGGATTCCAGCAGAACTGTCCTGCTGGTATGGTGGGCCCATTCATTGTCTTGGCTGAGTGTGCAGAGTGCTATGGCTGAGTCCCTGGGCTATAAACCTGTGTGCTGCTCTGCCACTCTCCAGCGTACTCCTCAATAGTAGGCTTCCTTGGGTATAAAGTGGGGGTATTATAGTCCCGGCAGTGCATGGTTGCTGTATCACTTGAGGTCATTCCCATAGGGACCCAGCACGGTGTCCAGAGGCCAAGCATCACAGGGTCAGCTGATGACTGTTGTTCTTCATTTACCGGACAGAACAGAGACACACACCTGAGTTCGCTCACTTGGTCTCTACCCTGCATGGCTTTAGAATGCTCAGTACTCTGCCTCTTCCTCTCACCTGCGGCAGAAAGAACAGTCAGGGAATGGGGACGTAGATCAGAGCTGGGTGTGTGTGTACACGCAGACCAGCTTCTCTTAGAATATTCTAGTAGTTTTACTTGATCTTTAAATGAAATACATTTGGGACCTGGATAGGCTTTTTGTTATGCTTATTAAATGAAATGGCATGAGTGCACTTGGGAGACACTCCTTGTTAGGAACATGAGAAGATGCTTCATTCACGTGGAATATGACAGCAGAAGCCCAGCAATACAGCAAAGGAGATAGACCTGGCCCTCCTTCCTCTTGTTCCAGGAGGGCTTTCCTTTTCTTGACTTCATTAGGATGGCAAAACAGGAATTCCTGTGTGATGGAGCAGGTGAAGCAAGGACGTATGGATACTCCGGTTGCCTGGGTTGGGCTGTCCATCTGTCAGAGTGGCACTGTGTATGACAAAGAGACCAGTCGTACAGGCAGTGGAGAAAAGCACTGGATTTAGAGTCTGCCTGGCTCTGGGACATTAGCTTGCAGTGAGATTTCATTATGTTTCAGTTTCCGTTACTGTACCATTTGCATAACAGGGTTATTAGGTGAATGCATCAGGTGTTGTGTATATCAAAGCTCAGTGCAGTCCCTGGCCTAAGAAAGAGTTGCATCTCAGATCCGACCAGCCTTGGGTTTCTCTCTGGTAAATTTGGGATAATTTTTCTTAAGTTTATCTACTTATTTGAAAGGCAAAGTGACAGAGGGGGAGATAATTACGCTTACTTTATAAAGTTGTTAGAGGTTGAAGGCTATATTTCCAAATTGTGTACTTAGCTAAGTGGTACACAGGTGTTGGTGGCTGTTTTGTTTTTTGCAGAAGTATGAAAGTATGTCTCCAGATAGGTGTTTGTATCTGAACAGTAATTTTTACTTACCATGCGTCAGATCCTGCTAAGTGCTTTACGTGCTTTGTTTTCCCAGGTCTTCAGAACTCTGACAGGCCCTATCATTGCCTCTGTTTCATAGCTGTGAACACTGAGACTCAGAGAAGGGAGGCCCTGAGAAGGACTGACATGAACTTGTCTTTCTCATTTTAGAGCGAGCCTCACTCATGCTCCTGCACATGGACACCATGTCCTGTCCTGCCTGCTTCTCCTCCGCTCTGTCCCAGCAGGACATGAGGAACCTTTGAAGACACTCACTGGGTACCCCTGGGGGGCAGGCTGCCAAGAGTTCCTAGTGAGCACCCCAAGTCTTTACCCCTGGCTGCTTGACATATTGCAAATAAACTCCTTTATTAGGCAGATAGGAGGGAGATGTGCAGCTGGACGTGTCCACTCCTTGATGACAGTAGTGTCAGCAATGCCATCGTTGTCCAGCAGAAGCCACACCATGCAGGATACAGAGCACCCTGCTAGCACCTGGCTGTCGTACTTGGCCATGTCAGCAGGGCTCAGATGGGCCACAGGCATGTGGACTCTAGGGATTCCACCCAGTGTTGGAGGCGGAATTACGCTGATGACAACCAAGACAGCGCTTGCTTTATAAAAAGCTGTGTGTGCGCAAGTTTAAGTCTGTGCATGTTTTTTCTGGCTTTGGAACGGATGGTGTATATTTCTGGGCAGCTTCACATAAGAAATCCAGCACTGAAGCCTTTGCCCATGCCAGAATCTGTTTGCTTTCCGACGTTCAGGAATGGCTTTCAGGGTATTTGAGAAAATGAGAGGTACTGCTGGTTTGCACTGGGGCATGGTTTCCAATTTACAGAGGATTATGGCCTGTGAACCCCAGAAGTGGTGGGTAGAGGTGTGAACCTTTGGAATTCTAATTTCAGACCAGCCTGAGCAGGTATATGCTTACCCATGTACAATATCTCATTGTTGGCCTATTCCTTTCTTGGCCGCTGGAAGTATGGGGAGGAGCAGATCTATACCATAATCTTCCAATGAAACTGAAACAGCAGTTGATGGCAGCAGCTCCGGCTCTCTGGTGAGTTCAGTCGAGAAAGAAATCCCTGGCTGTTTACCGCTGCACAAGCTCAGCTCCTTGTGGTAATCTTGATTCTTTGCATGTGTAGACTCGAATTTATACACAAATCAGGTCCAGCTGGGAGGGATCTGGATGGGCATTTTGGCAACCCACCCCTTTATTTCACAGGCAATGGCACCAGGCTCAGTTATTAGGAGAAAAAATCTGGAACACTAGGCCTCCTGGAATCGAGGCAGCTCTATTCACTCACTTCAGGCTGAGTACCTAGGCTCCTGGTTATTGTTAACCCTGTGCGAGATACAGAGGATGCAAGCAGCTTCGAGCCTCAGGAGGGGGCAGGTCCTAGAGGACACCTTAGCATAGAAGACGGCAGTAAGTGCAAAAAGTCAAAGCCTGAGTTTATTTCCTGCCTAAGGATGGGTAAGCCGTGTTGGAGTGGAGGAAATGCCCAGTTCTTTATGGTTGGTGTGGGATTCAGTGAGCACCTTGTGAGGCCCTCCCTGGAGGCCCCTGACTTGCAGCCAGTGCCGAGAGATAAATCCTTTCCGCTTTCCGAGTGGCTGCCTTGTGCACAAAGCACAGGGTCTTGTGCGCTGTCATTGAACTTGCACGACAGCCTGCTGGGCTGCAGCCCTTATCGCTGTCCTCCACGTGAGGCAGCTGAGGGCTGGAGATCTTCTAGCCAGCAGGGCTATCTGTGTGGTTGGCCTTCCTCATTCTTCCCCATTCTGCACGTCACCTTGCCAGAGTCCTGTCTGCACGTTCCTTGTCCGGTAGCAGTGCCATCGCTTCTGCTCCTGGTATTCCCACCACGTTGGAGTGCACACCCCTGGATGTGTGTCCGTAGGCCCTCTCAGCGCGTGTCCCATCTCCAGGATATCTTAAGCACGTGCTTGGCTGCCCACTGTGCCGATAGATTTCCATTTGACCACCACTGGGTACCAGGGCTTGGACCCAAGGCTAAGTAAGACAGGGTCTCTGCCTGAGAGAGCCAGTTGTAGCGCGGGATAAACTGCCCCTCTCAGGATGGCAGCGGCTCAACCTGACCAGGCCACAAGGCCAGTCGGCTACTCCCATGGACTGCTTCTCTGGCCTACTAGCTCCATTCAAAGGAAATCTTCCTAAGGGTCTAGCTTTTTGCTTTTGTTCTTTGCAAAAACGAATTTCATCCTCAATCAGTTGTGAGAAAATTAAATGGGTTCTTGAGACTAAGTAGATTTAGTTTTTAAGAAGCTGGGGACCCAGGCGTTCCTTCTTGGGACTTGTGCCGAAATCTGGCATCTATTGAGCGGCCGATACCTTCCGCACCTGAAGCCTTTTACTCTCCCCCATCACGGTCCTTCCTCCAGGTTTTTTTAAAGTGCAAATCAAAGATGAAACACAGGCGCGCGCGCGCCCACAAAACGCCTCTATTTTCTCCAGGCATTTTAGTGACCCAAGCCAAGCAGGCAGAACTCTGCAGCTTGCAGCTGCGGTGAGCGCCCTGCACCGGGCGGGTGAGCGAGCGGGCGGCTGCCAGGCCAGGCCGGGAGCCGGCTCCCCGCACCCCCACGCGCCCCCGGCCCGCGGCCCTCGCAGCAGGAGGCGGCTCTCGCGGCCTCGCTTCCTGCACCCACACGCAACTAGAATAGAACACGCACAACTTTTGTCGGTGCCGCCCTCCGCACACCACCACCCCTGCTGCCGATCGCGTAAGGAGCTCGCGCCGGGGGCGGCAGGACGCGGCCGGGGTGGGGTGGCGTGGCGCGGGCAGGCGGAGGAGGACGCGGGCTTCCGGAGGACGCGGGCTTCCGGAGCCCGCAGCACCGCACGGCCGGGAACGAGGCCCGCGAGGCGACGCGCGCGCGGGGCGGGGGCCGGGCCGGGGGCGGCGCGCGGGCGGAGGGGGCGGCGGCGCGTGCGCAGAGCACTTCCTTGTTTGTCCCCGTGACTGGAGCTGAAGCGCCGCCCGCCCGCCCGGCTGGCCCGCCCGCCCGGCCCGGGGAGTGCGCGCCCAGTCAGTCAGTCAGTCGGGCCCTCGGCGTCCCCTGTCAGACTGCTGAGGAGCCGCGCTTGGGCGCCCCGGTCCGCCCCCGTGCCCCGCACGCGCGCTCCGAGCCCCCCGAGCCCGGCCGCCGACGCCGGCATGAGCTGAGGGAGGCGGGTCCCCGAGAGCCCCCTGCCTCGCGCGCGGCTCGGAGTTTGAAGGGCCCCGCGCCGAGCCCCGCCGCCCGCCTGCGTCCACGCAGAACCTTCTTGCCGCCGTCTCTGGGGACCGGAGCGGCGCACGCAGGCCGGGCGCCGGCGGCGGGGCGTTCATGAGCCGCCGGGCGGCCCGCGGCCCCGGGAGCCTGCGCCGTGACTCACCCCGCGCCCCCGCTTGTGTCTCGCCCCACCCGGCAGGATGCCGGACCAGATCTCCGTGTCCGAGTTCATCGCGGAGACCACCGAGGACTACAACTCGCCCACCACGTCGAGCTTCACTACGCGGCTGCACAACTGCAGGAACACGGTCACGCTGCTGGAGGAGGTAGGAAGGGCCGGGGCACGGACGCTCGCCGGGGTGGCGGTCCTGCCTCGGGGCGCAGCCGGGGGAGCCACACCCCTCCGGGATCCCTACCCCCCCAAAGTGAGCAGGGGACTTCAGACTTGCAGCCCACCGCCCGTGTGTCCGTGTGCGCACCCTGGCCGGGCTCCTGCGAGTTTCCAGGCCGGCGCATTGGCAGCTCAGAGAGGACTGAGCGAGCCCTGGACAACTTGAGGGTCGCACAACGGGGGAAGCCCTGTCTGGATCTTGCCCACCCTGTGCAAGTGGAGTTTCCACAGTTACGTGACCCTCTCGTAAGGCTCCCGAGTGGGCGGCTGCAGGCCACCAACGACAGAGACGCGAGGCAGCCGCGGTGGCCAAGGTCATCGGCAAGGGGCTTGGGGATGTGCCTCCAGGGCCCAGCTGCGCCCCGCGGGCTCAGCTAGAGATAAGGGTGGGGAAATAGAGAGCCCCGACTGGGCTTGCCTCTGTCCCAGCACTATTGCTTGCTTATCCTCCATGGGTAAGTTGAGCCCAGGTGGAAAGAGATGCTTTGCTTAGATCCCCACCCTTCTGGTTGTTAGGACCGCTGCGCCAGCAGGACTTGCCCTCACGGCACTGGCAGGCTGTGAAGGGAAGTCTGAGGCTGATGCAGCTGGGATGAGCTGACCAGATTTGATGCGGGGGTGGTGGGGGTTGCAGTAAAAAAACAGCTGCTTTTCTCTTCTCCTGTCCTCATGAAGGCATTGGGGGTGTTTGGGGACAGCGCCACGGGCAAAGCCATTTGGATTAAAATTTTTTTTTAAGTGGAATAATAGGATGGGAGGGATAAGGAGGCAACCGCAAGCTTAGGAGCTGCAGAAGCCTTTGGAACTTAATTAAAAATGGGGCCTTTGCCCCCGACCTCAGCTTCGTCCCTACTTACCAGAAAGCATCACCTACCTTGAAACAAGCTCAACCTGTCGCAACTATTCAAGGGGGGGAGGGTTAGGAAGGGAGGTTGATTTTTTCCTGGTGGATCGCTGTGCGGTTGTTTCATTTGGGGCTTGAGTTTCATAGGCATACTGTGTTGATGGGGTTTTTGATACTCCTGTGTGGACACATGCAGAACTGATACGGGGTTCGAGGGTCCTGAATGTTAGGGGAGTGATTCCTATTAGTGCTGGGTTGGCTCTTAGTCGCCCACCTGCCTGCCTGGCACTGGGAACGGGTTTGAGTGTCTCACTGTGCTTGGGGATGCTTCTAGAGAATTCTCTGGAGTCTGAGGTGGGTGGATGGGTGAATGAAGGAAATTTTTAAGTGGTTGGAGAAATGCCACCTAACTAGGTTTGTCTGAAAGCCGGTAGTATTTTTTTAATAGTCTTTGTAAACTGTCAGTCTGTTGCACTAGCCTGTTAGTGTCTGAAGTTAAATAGAGTTGCCAGGTGTTCAGTCCCATTGGGTGCTTGTCCCAGGCTTAATTGTAGTAAATTGGAGCATGTAGATCTAGAAGCATTTTGCGTCTTTTTTTCTGTTTTAATAGTGTGTGCTTCCAAAGGATGTGACATTGATTAGATTGAGCATTTATTTTCCTTTGAGGTAAGTTCTTCCTTACCTGCTGATGGAGCTGCCAGATATTTTAACTGAGTGTTCAGCCAGTGTTGCTGTGTGCTGCAGTGTGCGATAAGCATATTGGTGTTACTAGGTGTCAGGGCGTCTGCATATTCTGCAGTAGTGTGTAGGTTAAGGTTAGCATTCAATGACTTGAAGCTGCTGCTGATCCTGGCTTGATGCAGCTAAGTGTAAAAGTGAATGCAACAGGTGTGTGTGTGTGTGTGTGTGTGTGTGTGTGTGTGTGAATGTGAAAGAGAACATGAGGAGGGAAGGGGGGAACAGGGTTTAAGAGAAGGAATCTGTTTTACAAGGTTGGGAGGAAAAATAGATGTAAACATCTAATTGTTACCTGTGAACTGGAGAGGGCATTGGAGGAAGACTAGGTCCGAAGGCGTAGTTCGAGTGCGGGGAGGGGACTCGTGCTTACAGAGATACAGCAAGGAGTGTTTCGTGCAAGATGGCACAGTAATTTTGTGGTTCTTTTTGTGAACTTGAGAACAGTGCTGGTTAAGGCATCATTATCCCTAATCTGCATCTCTTAATTCCGGAAGCCTGTTCCAGAGGTTAAACTCAGTCGTTGCTTTCTGCAGAAATGTGAAATGTATCTTTAATTTCTTACTGATGGGTAACCACCACAGTCCAAATTTTATTTTTTTTACTCCTAATGTTACAGACATGAAAGGGGGTACATGATTGTAAATATATTAAATGGATCGCAATTCAGTTTTTAAAAAACTGGAAGTTCAAGATTACCACTCCAAATATAAGGAAAAATTTTGGGGCATACCACAAAATCTTGTTGGCATATACTTCACAAGTAAGGTATTTGGAAATTTTAAGAGTGCAGTTTATGTTACTTTGTGTTTATTCTTAGGGATAGTACTTTTAGGTACTTTTTTTGGTGCTGTGGAAACTCTGGATAGAAGTTAATTTGGCTAGCTTGGACTTCTTTTTTAAGTCTTAATATTTTTTTTTAAGATTTATTTATTTATTTTTTTATTGGAAAGGAAGATATACAGAGAGGAGAGACAGAGAGGAAGATCTTCCGTCCCATGATTCACTCCCCAAGTGAGTGCAAATGCCGATCTGAAGCCAGGAGCTTCTTCTGGGTCTCCCGCACGGGTGCAGGGTCCCAAGGCTTTGGACCGTCCTCGACTGCTTTCCCGGGCCACAGGCAGGGAGCTGGAAGGGAAGCGGGGCTGCTGGGATTAGAACCGGCGCCCATGTGGGATCCTGGGCGTTCAAGGCGAGGACATTAACCACTTGCGCCACCGTGCCGGGCCCTAAGTCTTAGTATTTAAGTGCCTTCCTCTTTATAGCCTGGCCTGCTGTTTTTGAGTTAGGAACATATACAGAGCTCTACCTAAAAGCAGTTAGATCTTCGAGTCTGCAAGCCCAGATGAACTGTACTGTCCCTTTGGCCAAGAGCGTGCTGTGTTGCACAGTTGTTGGTACTTTGATTTACATTTCCCAAGGATGCGCACTCTAGGGAATGAATCGGAAATACATGGTAAGAAGAGGCAGGAGAGCGTATGTCCGAGCTCACCTCTCGACTGAAAGGCCAGGCATGACTGTGGGCGTCCCAGTTTGGCTGGTTCAACAGTGGGTGCTTTTGGGAAGCAGGATGGGTTAGCTGGTGTCCTGCCAGTTTCATCCTGATGTCTGAGTATTTTCCAAGCAAAAAGCCAGTGTTTTGCCTACTCAGCAACCAAGAAAACACTGATGTGTGCCATTTCACTCGTGACCATTTGGAAAGTATGAGTTGGAAACAGTATTTTCCTGTTTGAGAGCAAACAGGCATTTTAGGACCACTGTGAGGAAGCCAGGGTGAGGGTGGTTAATATTTCAGTGCCTTTGGCGGACAGGAGGGAGGATCAACACGATGAAAGCTCTGGCAGGTCCGTCTGTTCATGTAGGGCTGGCACTCAATTTTGGTGACAGTAGAGGTGTGGTCCCCCATTTGTTGGGCAGCTCTGTACATGAGTCTGTTGAAAGCGTATGGTCTCCCCGATAACATTTAACCCTCTTGCACTCTGTGATGGAGGAGTAATTATTATCTCTGTTTTACAGAGAAGAAAATTGAGGCCCAAATAGAAGAAGTGATTATCTCCAAAGTCAAGTACACAACACTGAGTTTTAGTAGATCTTTAAAGACGTAAAGCAGATGTTCCAAGTGTCTACAGCAACAGCTGTGGCTTCTCCTTTGGGTCTCACCAAACAGGTCCTTGACTTTGTCAGAGGCTTAGTGTTTCTTCATGCCTGTGTGTGCCAGCAAGTTTGGTGCTTTCACAAGCTGGATATTGGGGTATAAGTTACGAGCAGCATTTTGTTCAACATACCCTTTAGGAGTACCCGCCATGTGCAGGTTACTTTGCCAAGCTTTACCGAAGGTACTGGGATTTTATCTGGGTTGTGCTAGAGAAGCTAATGATCTTCAAGAAGTAAGGCAGTAACTTAACTGGGTGGAGAAGGAAGGTTGCTATGTTGGGGATACTGACTCAACCACTCAAATCACCTTTCTGCCAATATTCAAATGATGGGCTGCCTCTTACGTGCCCAGAAGTGTGTAAGACCTGGAGAGAGAAAGGTGACCATCAAGAGATACAGTGAAAAGTTTTCTGAAGAGTTGGCATCAGAAGCTTGTCCTAATGTGTGTGGATGGTGTGTTCAGTTCTTCCTGAAGGTGAATGCATGGAAATCAGCGTGAAGAAATGAGTGAAGACACGAAATGTAGATTTGTGATCAAGGGCTCTGTCGTAAAAATAATAACAATACTCATCAAGTATTAGTGTTTGATTCACAAGCCCTGTTCATGTTATTATTTAATGCTTATCTTTACCCTGCTATTATTTTCATAGGCCATGGTTTATAGGTGAAGAAATTAAGGATTACAACAGTTAGGTATTTTGCCCAAGGCAACACAGCCACTGAGTAATGGACTTGCAAATTAATCTCCTGTCTGCAGAGTGCCCATGCATGTCAGTCAGACTTGATCTGAATTTGTGTCTTCCTGTATCGCTGATGTAAGTTTTCCTTTCATTCCATGTGCTCTTGAGTGTCTTCAGCCACCAGTGACTCTAGGCTGTCAGTCTTTTGAGAAATGCAGTGAAGTCTTTAAGTAGTGTTCTGTGGAATCTTACACACAGGAATTTGGTGTCCTGAACTTGATGTCTTCATCATCAGCTCCCACTATTATTCAGTGCAAGTACATTGCTTCTTAAATTTTGAAACCTGGTAAGCTTAATAAGAGTGCTGCTTAAAATATTAAATTGCATGCACCGGCCCATTAGTTACCATCCCGCCCTGTAGATTGTAGTCTCTCTCTCTTTTTTTTTAAGATTTATTTTATTTTTTATTGCAAAGTCAGATATGCAGAGAGGAGGAGAGACAGAGAGCAAGATCTTCTGTCTGATGATTAATGCTCCAAGTGACCACAACAGACAGTGCTGCGCTGATCCAAAGCCAGCAGCCAAGAACTTCCTCCAGGTCTCCCACACAACTGGGAAGCGGGGCTGCTGGAATTAGAACCAGTGCCCATATAGGATCCTGTCGCTTTCAAGGCAAGGACTTTAGCCCCTAAGCCACTGTGCCAGGCCCGCTCTCTCTTTTTCTAATGTCAAAAAGGATTTAGAGTAAAATCAAGGTTGGACTTTTTGCTAAGGTAAAGCATAAGTGTTTAGATCTGTCCCTGACCTCTTTAGGAGGAAACAATAAAACATATCCCATCATGCCAGCATCAGTTCTGTAGCCTACGTGTGTGTCCCAGTGATGAAGGTGAGTTTTCTCTGGACACATATGGCAAATGGCAGTGGGTGAGAATGAGTTTGACTGTGGTCCAGAAAGAAGGAAATTTCCTGCTTGTGCTATAACTCATGTTTTTATTTTTTTTATTCTAAGAATAAGGTACAACACTGTGAACTAAGTAGATATTCCATGCTAAAGCTTCTTGCTGAAGTTGTTTGCTTTTTATATACACTTTTGAAATTTGAAAAATATTTTCTGTATCATCTGATGACAGCTAATTCTGGTGGCATCTTTAGTCTTCCTTACATATAAATAAATCAAGGCTTAAAGAGGTTAAATGCTTGGCCTTATAGTAAGCAATACACTTGGTCTGTGAATGGAAGATCTCTGTTTTGGAAACTTGATTTCGTTGTCTTGTGTGTGTGCTAGGTTTTCTGTCTTGTAGGATTCATGAAAAATACTTCCTATACTTGATTCTGTTGTCAAGAGGAAAACATTTGGGCAGAGGGAAAAGAGCCTTGCTTTCTCTTTGCTCCTGAAATTTCTTTTTGGATCTTTGAGTCCCTGCTATTTGTGGTGAAAGACAGAACTGCCAGCAGTCCTGCCTTAACTGGGAAGATGCAAAAATGATTGTGGGGCTTCCAGCCCCACCCTAACATACTTAGTTGTGCTGTTGACCAATCTGTCTGCCTTTGAACGGCCTGCAATCCTGGCTTAAGAATTGCTACTGTCTGTTGTACTTGCCACAGGGCTTGCTGGCTGACTCCAGCTCCCTGGCCATCTATCACCTTACTTTTTTTGCTGGGGGCTTGTTGCTCAGGGAATTGCAAATTTTATAATCTAAAGGGACCTTGGAGAAAATTTAGTCCAGGGCTTGTCATCCTGGGAGCGTGATCTCCAAAAGACCTATAAGAGGGTGTTGAATATTTGTCAGCCTCTACAGTGTATTAAGGAAAACATAACGGGTACTCCTGACAGCGTGGTTCATTGTAATGCTAATGGTTTTGGCCAGCATGCATCAGCTCCATGGTAGAACACTGTCTTCTACCAATCATGTGAGCTCACGCCTGTTTATAGGTGCCTCAGTGTAGGAGAGCCAAGCACTGTCTCATTCATGTGATCGGCTTACTAGAAGAGCCTTCTGACTTTTTTATTCCTGTGGGAGAAAGCTTAGGAATGATGCAGACCCATACTGCATCTTCCTTAATCCTGTTGGTTTGGAATGTTGAAACTGAGACCTAGAGAAGAAAATGATCCAAAATTTACCTCAGAGTTCCTGACTGTCACCCCAGAGCTCTTTACATTCTGTTCTCCAGCAGGGTGGCAGGGGCTGATGGTGCGTGGCAAGGGACTCTCCTCCAGCACCATTCCTCGGAACTGCTGTGGGGCATGTGGGGAGGAGAGGAAGAGGAAGTTGGGATCCCAGCTTGTGAGCCCAGTCTGCTGGTCTGAGGCATGTTGTTGGAGGTCATGGCAGCCCTCCCTGATGTCAGGCCAGCAGGCTGTCATCAGGGATGGTTTGTGGTGTTGAATGTTCAGATGCCACTGAAACCTTTGCCTTTGTTGTATGGGAGTCCAGAAAGCCTCAGAGAAATGGTTTCCATTTATATAACCTACTCATTTGGGGGCACTGTAGCCTGTTCTTGGCCTTGGCCATGGCCATTTCCATATGCAAGTGATGGGTTTGGGGACTGTGTCACTTCATGTCAGCCCCCATTTCTGCATTTGGTAACTACAGATCTTTGCTTAAGGCCATAGTGGATGTTAGGCACTCATGAAGTGACTTCACGAGCTGGTCAAATGGGACCCTGTGAATGTCAAGGACTGGGCTGGGCAGAGGAGTCAGCTCCCCTCCAGGGGCAGGGAGGCGGTGGGTAAGTTAGGGTAGAAGCATTTCTAGGTGAGAAAACAGACAAGAAATCTCTCCACTGTGGAGCAGTGGTGACCACTGAGTTGGAGAGGGCAGAGTACCTTTGCCTAGGTTAGTTGGAGCCCAGTTGCTTGCGTAACTTGTAGAGTGTGAGGGACAAGTTGTTGAGCTTTCCTGTTTCTTGGTTTCCTCATAGCAATGGTGCCTACCTCTATTGTGTATTTGTGAAATGCTTGCAACAGGGCCTGGAAGGGTGATTAGTCCGTAAATGATTTCCTCTTTCCTGTTAAATATGTGTTATTACTGCATTAGACCATTTTACCTGAGAAGGCAGTACTGGTAGAGTAGGTGATGAGGAGATGAGATAGCAGAGCCCACTCTGTACGCTTCACGGACCCTGTACACAGATGGACTAAGAGGGAGAGCTAGGATGGCATCAGACACTTTGACCATGGAGGGTGAGGGTTACAGCCAGGTGGACGGCGAGTGTAACTGTGTACTTAGCCCTTGGTGGTACTGCTGTCTGAAATGAGGAACCAGTGACTAGTGCTGTCGGGTCTCGGTCCAGCTCAGCTCTCCCAGCACAGCTGCCCTGGTTCTTTGTGCTGTGCCTGTGTTCTCCTTCCTCGGTGCCTCAGGACAGGAGAGTGTGGCCCTTTTGATGAGCTTGCCTTTGGGGTGCTGAGCTTTTCTCTCCCTTGCAGAATGACTTGCAGGTCTTTGGTTCTGGCCATTTGTGGGAAGTGCTGGGGAAAGCATTTCTGCCTTGGTTTCTGACTGAGCAGGGGCAGCTAGGGTATGTGCTTTGCTGATTGCAGCTGGAAGCACCAGGCCACAGGGAATTCCACTCCAGCTTGGAGGCAGGAGCCTTAAAGCAGAAATGATAATGCTAACATTCTTTGTGGCTTCTTTTCATTGTCAGTAAAATGAATGTTAATTGTTTGTGGGGCAGGTCAGATTGAGGGAAACTTGACTTCACTAGGCTTATTTATTTATTTATTGTGAATTTGTTTTTCTTGGGGTGAGGGCACAGGGTGGGTTGCCTTGGGGGAGTACCCTCCAGGCAGTGTCCTGCCAGTCTTCCTGGGAGGTCTTGTGGAGCCTTTTCTTGGTGCTGCTATTGCTGCCAGCACCCTCTTTGGGGCTGCTGCTCCTTGGAAGAGACCTCCCTGCTGCCCACCTCTGCCGCATTGTTCACCACCGCCTCCTCCCAGGATTTCTTGCTCTTGGGAGAGCTTGCGTTGTGCTCTGTCTCTTCCAGGTCGCCATTAACCAACTGCTCCTTGGGCTTTTCCATTTCGTTCTCCTGAGGAACCTCCTGGGCATTTTGCTTTTTCTTCTTTTTGGGTTTTTCCTGCACCTCCTCGCGCTGCTTCAGGGTGCTGCTGCTGGTCTGCGAAGATGCCAACGCCAGCACTGCCAGGTGCTGCTTCTCCTCCTTTAGGCGTTTCTCTTGCTTCTCCAGCTTGCAGGTGATCTTCACGGCTGCCTCCTCCTGGTTCAGACTGCACTAGGTTTAACAGAATGTGGAAGTTTCCTTTGGACTCTGCCGGGCCTGGGACAGCATCTGAGTAGCCCCGTATTGTAACGCTGTTTATGTCAGTTACCTAAGAATTGTAGTGCCAAGGCTACCGTATAATTTTCCCCAAAGAACTGGGATATGAATTCTTTTGTGAAAGGAAGGACCCAGTTTAGCCATCCAGAAGCTAGGCAGCAGAATCACATCATGCGTCCAGGGAAGTCAAACCCAAAAGATGAATACATTTTGTTACCAACTATTGCAAGAAAGCAAAATGTTGGCCTTGTCAAGATTTTGTCAGTGGAGCTGTGGATGTGCTTTGGATGGTGCTAAATATAAACTCTTCCCAGATCTTTCCATTATTAACATAGCCCTGATACCTTCTGTTTCTGGAACATTGTGCCTGGGGGACTCGGCTGGAGGGATGGCCATGGCCTAGTGCTGAGCTTGGCTTTCAGCACCCAATGGGCTGTGAGGAGGGAGTGGTAACCGTGTTATTATGGCATAAATGCAACAGAAGAGGAAAAAGACCTCAAAGATCATCTAGTCTAACTCCTCTTAGAGATGAGAAACATGTTAGATTATTTTGTGAATAGCAACAGACCAGGTCCTGTGCCCCTATTCCTCCTAGGAAAATGGCAAATGACACAGTTTTTACCTACCATGTCCCTCATGGGTTGGGGGGATCTACTGGATCTTGGAAAAGGCGTATCTGGGAAGAATTAGAATAGTTCCACTTGGATCAGGAGGCCGTTTTTGGTTCCATAATCCTCAGCCAGGATGAAGAGTGGAACTGAGTCTTCCCTCTTGGACAGGCCTAGGGGTAATGGTGTATCAGAGCATGGCAGGAAATCAGAAACACAGTGTCCCACGTTGCAAGATCACACGGCCAAGCTGCGATGGGATCCAGGCTTTCGGTTTTGATCTTCGTTTTTCTTTGAGGTACAAGTTAGATGGAGACAAGGTATCTCACAGATTACAGGGAGAAGCGGTAGGCCATGTAAGGTAGATGAATGCCAAGCATCATTGGCACTCAGATGTTCCTTTCTTACCCTTCCCTCTGCCAGCCTCACAGTTCCCTGACCCCTTCTGCTCCATGTTCACTGGGATAGCCTGAAGGGCTGTGGTCAGGACACTGTGCCACTTTGTTTTAGCTTTGCTGATGTCCACAGAGAGTGCCATTCTGCACAGGGTGCGTAGGTGGTGAAGAAATACCCATTTCCCTTAACTGCACGGTGCGGACAGCCATGATGCTTCTCTAGAAAACTGGGCAGGGCAACTGCCTCCCTGGGGAAATTGCTGGTATGACTGGCTTTCCCGCAGGATTAAATGCCAAACTGCCTAAAGGTCTGGTGAGCGCTGACAGCTTTCCTTCCATCCAATAACTATCTTCACTGCCCTGTTACAAATGAAGTAAAATGTGAACTTCTTCATTGTTTATAAATAAGGGGGGGCTTAGTTTCAGTTTCATTAAGCATTTTTATGATGCCCGTTTCCTTTTCCTTGTAATGTTTATTCACATTAATACCATTTACATAAAATTAGGTACTCCTTATTTCTGCAAAGTGCAAATCAAAATAAGCATTTACTGCTGGCCCAGCAGCTGCTGCTGCTTTAATAATAGTAATATTTTTCATAGTAATGCAAGTGAGTGCACTGCCTCCCAGTAAATAAAACGATGCCAAGCTGAATAACACAGCCACCATCCCAAGGCGTCGGCGTTTTGCGTATGAGTTTGGAAAATTTCAGAATCTGCGAATGCTGCAATTAAGCAACTCCTCTTTGTAGGAACTGTATTGGATGCCGTCACACATCATACTGAACTGAATCATTCCAAGAGCTGTGGGTGTGCTTGAGGGGGCAGGGTGCTGCTTCTCCGTTTTCCAGAAGATGAACCAGGCCTAGAAAGGGTTCATCAACGCAGTCCGTGGTCTTTCTACTTTGAGCTCATCCATAGGGAAAATGTTATACACACACATACACACACACACACACACACATGAGTGAGGTGCAAACTGGAAAGGGGCTTCTGCTGAAACATGAGGTGTTTAGGTTAGACTTGCAAACGAACTTCCTGAGAGGGTATTACATTCAAACTAGTTGACCACAGAAGTAGATTATTTCCCTTTGGTTTTAGGAGAGTTTGGTTGAACTAAATTTGTTCCTATTTTCTCCTTGTAGAATCAACCACTTTCATTAGCTTATGAGTATGAGTATCAGGGTCAGGGCATTTTTCCCACATCAACCTACCCATCTTTTTTCTTTAAAAAAGATTTATTCATTTTTATTACAAAGTCAGATATACAGAGAAGAGGAGAGACAGCAAGATCTTCCGTCCGATAACTCACTCCCCAAGTGACCGCAACGGCCAGTGCTGCGCCAGTCCAAAGCCAGGAGCCAGGAACCTCCTCCAGGTCTCCCACACAGGTGTAGGGTCCCAAAGCATTGGGGCTCTCCTCAACTGCTTTCCCAGGCCACAGGCAGGGAGCTGGATGGGAAGTGGGGCTGCTGGGATTAGAACCGGCGCCCATATGGGATCCTGGGCTTTCAAGGCGAAGACTTTATCCACATCGCCACGCTGCTGGGCCCCATCCGTCCTTTTTGTTTTACCTTGTTGGCACTCTAAATATTTGGCCAAAGGAATATGTAGTGGACCAACATTGTGTCCAAGTGTTATTTTTTTTTTAAGGATTTATTTTTATTATTTTTTTATTGGAAAGGCGGATATACAGAGAGGAGAGACAGAGAGGAAGATCTTCCATCTGATGATTCACTCCCCAAGTGAGCGCAACGGCCGATACTATGCCGATCCGAAGCCAGGAGCCTCTTCCGGGTCTCCCACACGGGTGCAGGTTCCCAAAGCTTTGGGCCGTCCTTGACTGCTTTCCCAGGCCACAGGCAGAGAGCTGGAAGGGAAGCGGGGCTGCTGGGATTAGAACCGGTGCCCATATGGGATCCTGGGCGTGCAAGGCGAGGACCTTTAACCACTTGCGCCACCGCGCCGGGCCCTGCTATTGTTTTTTTTTTAAGGATTTGTTTATTTGAAAAGCAGAGTTAGAGAAGGAGAGAGAGACTGAAAGACTTCCATCTGCTGTTTCACTCCCCACACAACCACAATGGCCACAGCGGGGTCTGTCCTGTGCCAGGAGCCAGGAATGCCTCTTCCGGCTCTCCCACATGGGTTGCAGGTGCCCAAAAACTTGGGCTATTTCCTACTGCTTTCCCAGGCCATTAATTGCAAGTGGAACATCTGGGACTTGAACTGATATCTATATGGGATACCGGTGTTGCAGGCAGTGACTTTACTTGTTCAGCTGCAATGCTGCCCTCCGATTTATAATTATTGAAGGCAGACCTGGTAAGGGGATTCCAACTCTTGCCAAGTTCTACTCTCTGGACATTAGTTAAACGTCTATCTATTGCATAGAACAGTAGAAAAACACACAGTCATTACGTATCTTGAAGACTGTGTCAGATTCAGAGCAGACCTGAGCACTGAGCCAGATTTCATGATCTGTCCTTTTGACGTCTATTCTGCAGTCATCCATTGAGTTAATAGTGCCAGGGACGGTGATAACCATTTGAGTACCAGTTGTGGACGGCTCTGAGAACCTTGCTCCTCACCTCCCTATCACCCAGCTAATGCATGCTGCAGGGAAGGCTCAAACCTGGGTCTGGTGGAGGGCATTCGGTGAGATGCTTTAAATTGTTACTCGAGATGCTGTCAGGGTCCTCCACTTCTGATTCTGTTTCCTGCTGATGTGCACACTGGGAGACTGTAGATGAAAACTGAAATGCTTGGGGTCCTGCCAGCCATGAGGAAGACCTGGGTTGAGTTCTGGCTTTGAACTGGTCCAGCTTTGGCTGTTGTGTGCATTTGGGGGGAGTAAGCCAGTGGATAGATTTCTTTTTCTTTGAAATAAAATTTTAAAAAGCACACATACACACACAAAAACAAAGCCAAATAAAATGCAAACCTAGATCTGCCTGACTCCATAGACTACACCTTGCCCTCTGCTAAAGTGATTCAGCTGCATAGTAAATGGAAACAAGTCTTACTGGGGAAGAGTGCGCGCATGCACACACACAGATAGTTTTCCCCTTCTGATTTGTTGCCTTTAGGTTGAGTGGGAGGCATTTAAATATAGATCATTTACAGCAGCCATCTGGGGGCAGACAGTTCATGATGTGGTATGAAAGAGCTTAATGAGAGAATTGGTATTTTCAAAGAAGTTGACCCCTCTGCTTTTTCTTTACAGATGCTAAGTAGTGAATCTCATGATTTTAGAGCACTTGTGCCCTGCCTTTATTTTCTAACACATTTGAAGCCTGCCAACTTACATCATCTACATAGTGCTTTGTTAGGGGGAAAAAAATCATTTCTTGCTTTGGCAGTTGACAAAACTGCTCAAAAAGCTAGAATGGTTTTTGCAAGGCTGTTCAGTTGTGGGGCATGATGGGGCTAGGAGCCTTTTCTGCTGGCAGTCCTATCCCCTGCCCCAGGTTTACCATCTGAAAGAAACAGACCTGGATGGTACAGGGTGCTTTACCCAATAGCTTATAAGCTAAGGAATGCTAATTGGCATTAAAAAATACAAACGTTGTTGTGTGGTTATTCTTTGGTAATTGGCATTGTTAGATCCCTCTCCCACCACTCACTATTGCCCTTACGTGACCCACTCTTTGCAGTGTTCCCTGCTGCTACTACCTCCTCCTCCACCCTCTTTTAAACTTTGGGCATTTCAACATTTAAGTTAAAATTTTTTTTGAAGATTTATTTTTATTAGGAGGAGAGACAAAGAGGAAGATCTTCCGTCCGTTCATTCACTAAGTGACCACAATGGCTGTAGCTTAGCCAATTGGAAACCAGGAGCCTCCGCTAGGTCTCCCACACAGGTGCAGGGTCCCAAGGCTTTGGGCCGTCCTCACTGCTTTCCCAGGCCACAAGCAGGGAGCTGGATGGGAAGTGGGGCTGCCGGGATTAGAACCGGCACCCATATGAAATCCCGGTGCATAAAAGGCAAGGACTAACTGCCAGACTATCACGCCAGGCCCTTTAAGTTAAATATTTACACAAATACATAATAGAGATTAGTGCGTCTGTGTGTGTCACCTCAGTACCTGCCTAGTTATGGTTTCATCTTGTTTGTATCCTCCAGCTTTGCTCACTCCCAATTTAAAAGAGAAATTTTAGAAATTAAGATAATATTTCATTTTAGGATAATATTTAATTTTATCCATAGATATTTCACTATGTATTTCTTAAAGATAAAGACTTGAGGAAAACAAGTCTGAACCATAATACCATTATCACATCTGAAAATATATGTATTCCCTCAATCTCCTGTTCCAATTTCTCCAGTTCTTTTTTTTTAAATAGCTTGTCCAAATCAAGACCCAAATGAGATCCAGATGTTGAAATTGATGGACATATATTAAAATTTTTTCTTTACTCTGGTTAACTCCCATTCTTTACAATCTTTTAGTCAGAGAAACTGGTTGTTCTGTAGAGGTTTCTATAGCATGGATGGTGTTGATTGCATGTGTGTGCTGCTGTTTTTAAGATGTATTTGTTTGAAAGGCAGAGTGACAGAGGAGTAGGGGAGAGAGAAATGTCTTCTATTCCATTTCCTTTCCCAGATGGCTACAACATGTGGGGCTGGACCAGGGCAAAGCCAGGATGCTGGAATTCCACTCCTGTCTCAGCATGGGTAGCAAGGAGCTGTGTACTTGACACGCTCCACTGCTGCCTGAGGTACATTAACAGGGTGCTGATTGGAAGTGGAGCGGCTGGGACTCAAACCAGCTGCCCAACATTGGAAGCTGCCTTGAAAACTGCAGCTTAACTTGCTGTGCCACAATATCAGCTCCTGTGCCGTCCTTTAACATATGTGTTAGATATATTTTTAATTCTTGCTACTTATTTTACTTTCTAAAGTTGATTTTACCTGAATGAATTACTGAGAGAGGGAGAGATACAGAAAGCTCTTCCATTTGCTAATTCATTTCCTCACACGGCTGCATCAGCCAGAGCTGGGCTTGCTGGTCTGGGCCTGGGAGCCTCTTCGGGGTTTCCTGTGTGGGTATAAGGGGTCCAAGGACTTGAGCCCTCCTCTTCTGCTCTCCCAGGCCATTAGCAGGGAGCTGAATCAGAACTCGAGCAGCTGGGACATGAACCAACATCCATATGGGATGCCAGTTGTCACAGGTAGAGGGTTAGCTTGCTGTGCCACTGTTCTGGCCTCATGGTTTTTACTTTCTAAAGAGTAAGAAGAATGTATTCTTTTTGTAGAAAATAAGGGAAAGTATAAAAAACAAAATTTAAAAGTTACCCACCAGACCAGTTGTCTCTCTGTGCTGTACCAGGTAGTCCTGAAAGTGGCTTTGCCCATTCTGGTTCAGCTTTGAGGGTGACCTTCATCTAAAAGTTTTTGTGAAGGAAGAAGTTGGGAGGTGTCTGCTGGGGGGTCACAAATAACTGGCAAGTGAAGGGGAAAAGGGGGCGGCTGGGTGTTTTCAGACTCTGCCTAGCATGGTAGAGAACTGAAAGCTAGTTTCATGTCTGCTTTGGGGAAGTGAGCAGCTTGGCCTCATCAGGCCCTGGTCCCCTTGGTGTAGTAGTAGCCGCGACTTCTTTATCTGCCCTGCACAGGTTCTCTTCTGAAATTACTGCATATCGTGAAAATAGTTTGGTAAAGGCTACAACTGCTTGATCTCAGAAATAATAAAAACAGCATCAACTTTGGAAAGAAGAAATATACAAAATAGTAGATGTGGCCAGGCCCGTCGTGAGGGTCACCTGGCCTCCTCCTCTTCTCTCTGTTGCTGCCTGGACACTTGGACTTTCATTAGCAAGTGGTCAGGGACATTTCTCCTCACATTTTTTTTAACCCAGTAGTTGCTGTGTCAATCATACTTGCTTATGAAGTCATTGGACTGTTCCACACTAACAGTTTTCAGGGAAACAGAGAAGGAGGTGTTTTGGAGGGGGATTCTTGGACGTCACATTCCGAAAGCAATTTTACCTTTTCTTTGATGACTATTGCCATGTCATATTCTTTAAAAGCCAAGCTATATTTCAGATGTTATGCTTGGATTGGTCTTGCTGTGGAGCCCCATTAGGTTGTCTTTTGTAAACATTTCCTTTTGGCTTTGAGGTAGCCACTGTTGTCTGTCTAGATTAAGGCTTTCTCAGTTCAGAAGTTGCAGAGGGACCATCCTAAGTCTCAGATTGTTCCTGAATTTCTTGGCCTTTACTTCATTAGGGTTTCCAAGCAGCAGCTCTGTGTGGCACGTATCTTCTAGTGAGGTTTCAGTTCAGGGTAGATTTAAGTCAGAAAGTGCTCTTGGTAGCCCGTGGCACATTCCATTGAGCACTTGTGTGTGTAGTGTCTTAGATTCCTCAGATCATGTAGAAAATAAATAGTAACTTCATTTACAGGTGAGAAAGGTGAGCCTGAAGGAGCAATGACTTTGTCACCAGTGGGGAAACGAGTTAGTGCCTCCTGGGCACCTGGTCTCCCCACAGTTAATGTCACCCTTGCCTGCTCTGTGTCCTTCTTCATCTTGACTTACCTGTGTAGGTCTTGTTGCTTTCCACAGGACCTCAGGCTGTCTCCTTTCCTTACCTAATCTTGAATACCTTAGCTCAACACATACACTTCCCTTCCAGAATATGTCTTCACCTGCGTTTTCTTGGGAGAGAAGTCTTACCAAGGTTTCACGTAGAAGTGTTAAGGCCTGAGCAGGCATTATATTAGTGTACTCCTGCCCTTTATAGCAGTGCATGATACCTAGCAGAAGGGTGAATTCCATGTATTGTGAAGAGGAAATTGCGAAGGGATTTTAGGTTTAGGAATGGGGATCTCACACAGCTGGCTGTCTTCCCATATTCCAGTTCAGTGAACTCATAGATATAAATGTCAAGTTCTCTAGTCTTGTAATTTCACCCGTTGGTTTCTTGGTGCCTTTTAAACCTCCTTTTAAAAATTATTTATTTAAAATTAAATAAATAAATGATTTTCTTGGTTTTTTGGATGCCAGGACTTCCCGAAAGCTTATCAGTGAACCATGGGTCCTATACCCTGCACTGAGCCAGCAGTGAATTTAGTCTTTGCATTCATCATCTTCTGTGGATTCTCTTTCCCCAACCTGAGACTTGTACAGGGGTCAACCTCCTGATATACAGGATTCCCAGCTTACAATGGGGTTATGTCCCAAGGATAAAACACCTGTAAACCATGCTCTGCAACACAGCACGCTGTTGCCTGCATAGCAGTTGCTTTCCCTCATGATTGTATGATTGCCGGAATATCAGACTACATATGGCTAGCCAAGTAAGCGAAGAGAATTAAAAATGCATAGTACAGTTGGCTACTGAATGTGTATTATTTCATATCACAGGGAAGTTTAACGATTGTAAATGGGAACTAGCTTAACTCATCTGATCCTCTTAACCAAATCTGTAATGTAAGTAATTGAATTCTCAGAGTGGCTTGAGTCTTAGCTGTGGACAGTTTCCGATGTCATGATGTACGCAAGTATGAACTCCCATGTTTCTAGTTCTCTACTGTTAACTGCTTTGCTTGAAGTTCTACCCCAATATTGCACAGCTGATGCAAGTCTGCTCATACCCTTAGATGCTACGGAATGGACAGGAGTTGGGCTCTGCAACCATTGAGCCTTTCATCATTTGGACTGGCCTTCCTGGAAGTGAACCTTGCACCCACCTGGGCATACTTTTGATGATAGGTGTGCCTTATTCTGGAACTCTGTGTGGCGAGTTCAGTGATGACTTTTCCTGCTGTAACATAAAGGCATTACTAAATCACATTGAATATTGGTCAGAAAAACTCCAAAAAGAAAGTACTCCAAATCTTCAGCCTGTTGCCCCCCACAAAAGTAAAGTATGTTATTGCTGTGAAGCCTGGAAATGCTCCAGCATCCATTGCAATGACTGAGCAGTCTTAGGGAGCATTTAGGGTCCATTATAATATGATAGCTACAATCTGTTGAACTGCTTCTTTGGAACTTACTGTGCTAAGTTTTTAATATAAATACTTATAATCCTTAAAACAGCTCTGTAACGGGTTATTTTTTTCCATTTTGCAGGTAGGGAGTAATGCTTAAGAGATTCAGTAAATGCCAACTTTACACAATTGTAAATAGTAGATGTAAGTTTTACCAGGTCTGTTGATTCTTTAGTGTCAGATTGCTGCCTTGGTTGTTATAGTCATAAAAAGTGAAGGTGTGGTCCTCCGGCCAGCAGTTGGCACACCCACATCCCAGTGTCACAGGGTCTGAGTCCGAGTCCTGATTCTGGGGAAGCAGCTGTGTAGGTTCCTTAGTTGTGATCCTACCACCCATGTAGGAGACCTGGATTGAGTTCCCTGGCCATTGGGAGCAGCTGGTGAATAGGCTTTTACTTACTAGAGTGTGAATATAAAAATAACAGTAATCAGATATTTAATTTCTCCATCCATGCCCTTTGTCCTCCTCAGAAGGTTAAAGAATGAAGGCAGATGGAGGCATTTGCTCAACACCCAGCATAGATTGTTCCCAGGGTGATTTGTTTTTATTCCTAAAGTGGCAGTGCTTTGTTTCCCAAGGGGTTAACCTTGCTTGATTCTTTTGTGTACTAGGTTGTTGTGTTTGTCTGTCTGTCTGCCACCTCTCAACGAAGACCCTGGTTATTTTTCAGTCCCTGGGAAGCTTCCCTTTGCTTCTCACAATTGTGTGGGCTATTTGGGCTGAGTAAGTTGTCTGGGCCACTGCCTTCTCCATTCAGTCCTTTCAGCATTTTCTTCAGATAAAACCCATTGTATTGAGACATTGCTTCCACATCTGTCACGTGATTGTCTTGAGAAGAAGGCTTTGACTTACTCAGCTTTTACCTTTAAAGTTTGGAACCCAGTAGGATAAACCCCATTTGAATGAACACGCGTGCAGTGGGGAGCCTTGAAGAGTGTAGCCGGGATGAGTGTAGCCGGGATGAGCCTTGCTCTGTAGGTAGAATAAGGGAAATCTGTGGATTGGCCAGGAGGTGGGGAGAGAAAAAATTCCATGGCTTCTGAGATTTCAAAGGAGATAATGTAACTGTGGACTCCGAGAGCCACAAGATCAAGGAGGTCAACTACCTCATTTTCCACATCATTGAGATTTCTCTGTTCTGAATTTACGGCTGCTGCCCACTGACCTCCAGGGCCCAGAACCAGGCATTCTGTTTACATTAGTACTTTTACTGATTTTGAAAAACACTTATTCTTCATCAGCATTGTGTTTCATGCTTTAATTAATCAATTTTGTTTTGTGTTTTGAGTACTTTTTTCTATTTATTTTTAATTGTATGATACAATTCTGTAGGGTCTGGGATCTTCCCTCCCTCTCCCCAAAACCCCCCAACTGATTTCTCCCATATTATTACAATAGTATAGCCCTTCAGAAGCAGTCAGAAGTCTTTTGCATGAGAGAAATATTAGCAACCAGTAAGAATGCTCCCTTCCAGATCAGGAGTGCTGCTGCGGGCTGGGCCTGGTGACGGCTGCACCTGCTGTCAGCCACTGCTCCTCCTAACTCCCTTCCCTTTGCTGTTTTACTCCCCTCCTTGGCCTGTTTATTCACAAATGCTTGTAAATTTGCTGATCTGTATAACTTGCTCTCCTCCGAGTCCTTCAGGACTATTTGCCTCTATCTTTTCCACAGCCTTTTTTTTTTTTCTTTTAAATGGCTTAAGGGTTTCTTGTCTTGGGTTTGGCTGGTATTTGGAGTTCACTGGGAAGGAGGGAGGGAGAGGGGAAAGGAGGGAGGGAGCGTGTATGTGTGTGTTCTCTTACATTGAGATATTATTGATTGAGAGTAGCTCCCCAAAGTCACTTGCTCAGAGTCTGACAGAGGATAGGTGCTGCTGGCTCGGTGTTGGGTCCAGGTGAGATGCCCATGGTGGACCTTGTGTACTGGCTCTGTTAGGGCTCCTTGAGTTGCAGAATCCACAGTCCACTCTCTGCTCAGGTGCTGTCCTCTTGGCTGCAGCCCTGCTCGTTAGTGCTCAAGATGTTGTTATCTATCCCCACTTTGTGATTTTGATTATCAGCCCAGCAAGGGCCAAGGAAATACTCCTCAGGGTGTTTATGATTTGTTGGAGCATCAGGCAGTCCAGAGCAGCCTCAGGCAGTGAGAATCTCCCAGTTGGCTTTCTCCTGGGAGCACTGGTGTGCAGGAAGTGTGTGTTTCTCCTCAGCATTTAGCTGAAGAGACCCTGGCTGAGAAATGTCATGTGGTTAGGAGATGGAACCAGCCTCACTGCTCGCCTGCTGTATTCATTTTTTTCCCACCGCATCTCTGTTACGTGCTTGTAATAGCTCAAGTGAAAAATTCCACACAGATGTGTATGAGCAGCTAGAGTCATGAGAGACACTGTAGGGTATGTCTCCTGGAGTGACTGGGTGTTGAAGCTGATGCGGGCAGTCATGATAAGTGTTCTCGGAAGAGGATCCACACACTTTTCTTTGCTGGTGACTCTGGTTTGAACACCTGTTTTATGTCAGGTTGTTAACTACATGCACTCGTTTAAACTTCACAACCACCATTTAAGGTAAATTCTGTTAAGTGCCTTTCACTGCCATTGAGCTGTTTCGGGCAAGTTACTTCTCTGTCATGGGTACATGCTTCCAGCTTTAATTTAAAATATACTTTATTCTCAACTTGTGTGTTTGTGCTGAGAGTGTTGAGTGAGCAATTGAACATGGAGCATCTATGGGCTCCTTTCTTTGTTGTATCCCCCATGCCTGAATGTGGGATTCAGGGTGGGTCATTCCACCCATTTGAGCCTATTTCTTTATCTGTGAGCTAGCCATAATATGTATATAACAATCCCAGAAAGGATTGTAATGAGACTAAAATGAAGTAATGGGTTTTAGGCATTTTATATTCTATGTTGGTTTGTAATAACTGCTCAGTTTAAGTGCTGTCCATAAACTCTTGGGCCATCCCCACGGAGAGCTGGGTATCACTGATTTGTATAGATTAGATTGTAAGATTGGGGTAGGATGTGTGTAAAGTTATGGAGGGGGTTCACGCAGCTCCAGGTCTTTGGTTTCATGAGATGAAAGGGAACTTCTCCCTTCACCCCTTCCATACACACCCAGCTTTTAGTTACTGCGAAAATTATGAGTGTTTTTTGTTTGTTTTTGGTAATTATATACATGATGAGATTTGATTTTCTTTTTTTTTTAATAATTTCTTTTTTTAAAGATTTATTTATTTTTATTACGAAGTCAGATGTACAGAGAGGAGGAGAGGCAGAGGAAGATCTTCTGTTGGATGATTCACTCACCAAGTGGCCGCAATGGCCCATGCTGCACTGATTCGAAGCTGGGAACCAGGAACCTCTTCCGGGTCTCCCACGTGGCTGTAGGGTCCCAAAGCCTTGGGCTGTCCTCGACTGCTTTCCCAAGCCACAAGCAGGGAGCTGGATGGGAAGTGGAGCTGCTGAAATTAGAACTGGCGCCATATGGGATCACGGTGCTTTCAAGGCGAGGACTTAAGCTGCTAGGCCACGGCACTAGGCCCCTGGATTTGATTTTGTTAGGATTACCATGCTTAACTATCACTCAGAATTTATATTTTACAACAGGATTCTGTTTTGTTATACTAAAGACTTATTTATGGGGGTGAGGGAAAACCAATTTTTGCATTGATTATCTACTAGGGATTAGAGGTAATAGTTGGTGGTAGAAAGATGAATGAAGTTGCTAGTTAATGTTGAAATTGTTACAGTTGATAGCCTTATGATCTAGGAATTGTCCACCATTCCATTGGAGTTAAGATAGTAATTGTAAACAAGATGTTAAACATTGAAAGTGTAATGTAACTTGGGCAACATACACATGTCTCAAAGTATTTTGTAATTACCTTTGTTATTTCATTAGCCTGTTGTCTTCTCATTGTTGACTGAACAAATCTTTCCTTATTTGCTAATTTAAATTTGGACAGCTTCTTTGTAAACTTAGCTTTCTGCCATTAATCCTATCAGAGAGATATTGTTAAGTATGGTCCAAAGGTTCTCCCTAAGGTCTTAAAACTCTTCAAGGGACTTCAAGAGTTGAAAACTATTTCTGTACTGTCAAGACATATGCCCTTTAAATCTTATTCTTTTGTAAATGTGCCATGGTGTTTCCATTATGTGTGATGGTCCTTCCTCTGATGGCTTGTTGAATATGTGTTCCCTAGTTATTGATTTCTTTTTAAATTTTACTATTGATGTTTACATAGTTGAGAAAGATGCATATCCTGTGGAACTCTGATTAGGGTGGGAGAGGGTGAGGAATGGGGAACAGTGGATGAGACCATTGCTTCCAGTTTTCTTTTTCTTCTGCATCTGGGGGAAGGAAAGAGCTAAGCTTAGGGAGAAGCTGCATGCAGCATGCTAGCCCCCTCAGCACCCAGGGTTAGGGGATGACTACCTGATACTATCCCAGGTTCTCTGATGTGGAGCATGCTCTGAGGGTTCTGCTTGAGTGGCTTCAGTGGTTCTGAAATGCTGTTGATCTGATTGCTCCAAGGATGAGGAAGTCCTTCCGAGAGGTCCGTTGGCTGACATAGTCCATTTTAGTTTCCATTTGCCCAGATACTTGCTGTCAACGCTCGGCTGGAAGAGTCGTCCAGTTTGTTCAGCTCTCCATCCTCTGCTATGGTCCTGCATGTCCTCACAATGGACCACCACATCCCCCGTGTACATCTGGGCATGCTGTCTGCTGTACTGTCTTGAACAGCTGAGGAGGCCAATTTCTGACATGTGCATGCCACAGTCAGACCACAGATCCTGTGATTCTCTGCGTGGCTGCAATTCTGAGTCCAGTGCTCCTCATGTACACCAGTGGGAACTGCAACCCAGTCAAAGCAACCCCTGATACACCCCATCAGGCCCGTCCCCGGCCCTGGTTCTTGGGCATGCCACTATATGCACCAGAGTGGTCTGGTCTGTCCTGCATCCCATTCTGCTTTAGTACACGCGAGTGGGTGCTGCAGCCTTGCTCAGCCCAACTGATTCTGTTATCCAGGCCATATTATGCTAGTGGTGCTAGCATCTGTCCAGCCAGGTCCACCCACAGCCCACTGGTAGGAGCTATACCCCGTCAAAGAGGTGTCCACAGTTTCCCTACTAGGCCCAACGCAGCCCCAGACCCTGTACCCTCTAGTTTCTGCAGTCTAGTTTGATAGGACTTGACCCCACTCCCAGCGCTTGCCAGCTGATGCTGCAGCAAAGCCTGACCAGCCTACAGTTACTCTGGCTCATGCGTGCATTGGTGGATACAGTCGAATAGCCCAGCCTGGCACTGTCATAAACCAGCTCACATGCAGGCCAGCAGGAATGTAACCATGCATAGTCTGGTCAGTCCCAGTCCAAGTTCTCATGCACACCAGTAGGAGCAATGGCCCAGCAGGGGAGTCCTCACTGTCCTCTTATTGGGTTCATCCTTCTCCCACTCCCCTTTTCCCACCCCCACAAGTCTTACATGTGCTGGTGGGTGCTATAGCCCAGTCTGTCATGGCCCACCTTACCTTGACATTTGCCAATGAGTGTTGTAGCCTGTCCTGGTCCAGCCTGCCCCCAGTTCCAGCTGATGCTGGTGGGTGCTGCTGCCTAGGCCAGTCTTGGCCCTAATGTGAATCCATTCAGGCCAGAACACCCTGGCCTGAATCCATGCTCATCAGTGGGAGTTAAGGCCCACCAAGGGAGTTCTTCAAGTTCCCCCACCAGGCTCACTCCCAGACCAAGCTCTCTTTATGTGCAGGCAGATGTTAGGTCCCTACCTGGCACAGTCTGCCCTGAATGTTGGCCACTATGTTTGCTGGTGGATGTTGTAGACCAACCCATCCCACATCCTATTCTTGGGTGCATCTCTGGATGCTGCAGCCTGGACCAGCCTAGCCTGCTCCGAACCCTAGTATGCTTGAGTATCTTGGGGTTTCATGGTCATGCCTAACTCAGTCTGTCATCTACCCCAGCTCTTGAACAAACCAGCAGCTATTACAGTTCCACTGGGATGAACCCACATATCCTACAGAATCTGCCCCCAGACCTGGTTCTCTCATGTGCTCATCAGTGTCATGGCCCAGCCTAGTACTACCTGTTCCCTGTTCCAGCATTCACTGATGGATACTGTAATCTATCCCTGCCAGATAGATCCCCAGCCCTAGCTTTGGTATGTGCCAGTATGTGGTGGTTGTTGGTGATTGGGGGTGGTCAGTACTAACTAGCCCAGCTCAGGTCTCCCATGTGGGCTGGTGCATTGGTCTGATCCAGAAATGTCCTTCAGCTTTCATCCTCTAAACTGTTTGGACTCAGCCCCATCACTTACCTGTAAGTACTGTGGCCTTGTTGGTAGAAGTACCCCAGAAGTTATTCTTCATTTGCAACATGTTCTGTGAGTGGTGTTCTCCACACATATTCCAATACATTCTCCAATCCCTGTGTCTGGGAACACATGGGATCCTCAGACCAGTCTTCCCTAGCCCAGACTTCTGGCTGGGTGGCATGCTGACCTGGAGCGCTGTCTGCCCACCAGGACCCAAGCTACTGGCATGTGTGCTGGTCTGGGACACTAAACATTTGCCCGTGCAAGTTCTAAGTGTGTACACAGTTCCCCAAGTCCAGTCCAGTAGCATACCATGCCATTACCAGCGTGCTTAGGGTTCTTCCCTCCCATATATACCCCACTCGGTATCAAACATGTATGGAAATCCCCAGGCTTGCTCCACCTGCCTGGTGTGCACCCCACCAGTGCCATCCCGTACTGGGCCAGCTCCCTGCACCCCGAGGTCCCCATGAGCCTGCCTGTGCTGGTGGAAGCCAGTTGCTCATGCCCGCCAGTTTATTTCTTAAATATTTATTTTTATTTTTTGAAAAAAAAAAGCACAGTAAAACATATATACAGAGAGATCTTCCATCCACTGATCTATTCCCCAGATGTGTACCACAGCTGGGCCAGTTAGGAGCCAGGTTCCCAGAATTTAGTCTTTCACTTGATCAGTAGGGACCCAGCTACTTGGGTTGTCACCTGCTGACAGTGATTTCATAATGGAAACATTGGAGACTTTGATAGACAAGCTGTACATTTTGAGTTTTCATTGGCTATTAGAAAAAAATGTCATGTTTGATATATTGCTCAAATCATCATAAAGAATTTGTCAAGGTCCTGAAGGAAGATGGAAATGGCCCACAATGATCTATGTATTGAATTGTTCATTTTTAGTTGAGTTCTAGTTAATTTTTGATGTTTTGTTGAAGGCTGGTCTGGCCAGCAGAAATAAACAGATTGACTGGAAAGAGATCAACACCATTAGCATCAGCTGCCACTGGTTTATGTGAGGGCCGAGTGTATGCTAGGCAGAATTAGGCTGGACTGCAACACCCATTGGTTCCAGTGGAAGACAAGGCTGGAAACAGAACTGACCCAGCAATTGCAACCACCAGCTGATTGGGGCGATGGACTATACCAGGCCCTGTACTTGCAAGTACACACAAGATCCTGTTCTGGATTTACCTCAGACAAAGTTTTTTAGGGATCCCCTCAGTCGAGCTGCCGGACTCGGATCCCTAACCATGGAAAGACAGAGGGCAGAATAAATCAATCTATTACCCCAGCCATATGTTGGCAGTGAAAACAGCAGGGCAAACGGAGACAGGAAGATGGACTATGTCAACCAATGGGTTCTGCAGCGATTTCTTTGTGCTTGGAATGGTGAGATTGGCAGCAATTTATAACTGTTGAACTATCAAAACCACTTGAACAAGATCCTCGGAGCATGCCCTACATCAGGGACCTGGGATGGCTGGGACACTGGGATGGGTGGGACACTCCCTTTACCCCTCCCTTTACCCCAGATATAGAAAAAAAAAGTGTGGAAATGATAGTCTTACCCACTTTCCAGTAGCCTTGAACCTTTGTGTCCCAATGAACTATGTAAAGATTGTCAAAAATAAAATTAAAAATTGGGGAAAAAAAAAAAAACATCAGTGTGTTGTGTGCAAGCTCAGCAGCTGTCTACCAGAGTCAGTTGTACCTCAAGTTTTGCTGAAGTCCTCTGGCTTTCTGAAGTGAGATGTTGAGACTTTGTTATTGTTGTTGATTTTAACTTGTTGTTAGGGAGAAATAGTTTCTCATGTTCTCCTGGGGGTTTCAGTTGGAGTTTAACATCGTTCCACTTTCCCCTAGTGAGTCTCATCTTTTAGTGGCAACAGAGATATAAACATTTTTTTCTTGATGACTGATTGAACAATGAAGACTATCAACAACACCATCTTATGCTGCATCTTATGCTTGCATATATCTTCACTGAATTCTTCCTATATGTCACAAAATAGATTCTTCACCTTTCATCGTGTCTCTCGCTCTTGTTTTTATTCACATAAATTGCCCAGTACTGTGCTCGTGGTATAGGAAAACGTCATCACATAGTAGTTCCTGGAGTTCATTGACGAAGGCCAGTGTTTCTGAAACTGTCATGTGAATTCAGGACATCTGGGGAGCTGAAATGCTGATCCTGATTTAGTAAATTTGGGATGAGGTCGCATATTCTCTGTGTCTGACAAATTCACAGGTGCCTGCTGCTGGCCCACAAACCACACTGAGAACTGCTGATGTCCAGCCTTACCCCGTTCACACACGTACCTGTGTGCGCACCCCTCCCTAGCTTTACTTCCTTCTTGGCAACGATCATTGTTAACTGTAAGGCATTGATCTGTCATTTACATAGTAAACATTAGTGTTGGGTTATATTATTTTTGATAGGATTATTTCTGAGCTTTTTCATTTTGCATTATTTTAATCTCAGGTGTTCATCTTTGTGGTGATCTGTAACAAAAAAAAAATTGATCTCCATTGCGTGCAGCTCAGCATCCACCCAGGTCTTTCTGCCCTATGTCTCACTTAGCTCATTTCCCAAGGATCATGTTTCATAATCATCAAGATGCCCAGAGATTGGGCTTTTTTTTTTAACATCATGAAATACATTGCAGTCACTTAACTGACTCAGCAGTATCATAAAATAAATGTTTCCATAGCAGTTTAGTGACTCTTCTTTCCGTTCCAGCCTGCAGAGTAATTGCTCTTAATACCTGCACAGGGTTTTCTCACAAGTTGCATTTCCTTGACCTCAAGCTGGCTCTCTGACAAGTGGGGCCAGGAGTCGGTCAGTGTTGTGCTGAAAGGGACATAGTGCCATCAGCAGGGACTGCTGTCCTCCAACCTCAGACCCAGAATCTTTCTGTTCATTGTTTCCTTTCTTCTTTCCCTTTTAATGTGTTTTTGTGCTCTCTAGGTGCTGTTAATTTGTGTCTTTGGATCTCAGATCAGGAGGGTGAGGGGAGCACTGATGGTAGGGGAGCGCAGTGATGGGCACCCACAGAGCGTGGGCTTTGTGGACCCCGGTTCACTGTGAAGTAGGGAGAGTAAATCAGCCATCCAGTTACTTCTCACATCTGTGCAAGGTGGTCTGGTCAAAGAAGTTGGGAGTAAGAGCAGGGAAGTACAGGAAGCTAGTGAAGAAAAAGAGAGGCTTGATAAAACCTCTGCAATTAGGTTTACAACTTGCCTATGTATTCTGTCATCCAAAGCAGGTGTGTGCGTATGATGACGCTGCTTTGTGAGGTGGGGGTTCTTAACCACGTTGCTGTTGTGCGCTGTTGGCTGGAGAACTGTTGGTATCGGAGAGGTGCCCAGTTCTTCCTGAGTCTGATAAGGGATTTGGTTGATGTTGTGGTATAAAAAGTACCCTGTGATACAGTACATGGCTGGCAAAGAGTGAAAGAAGCAGGAAATCACTACACACTTCAAATATAATGGATCTTTTCACTCATTTTGTGTTTATTTCCTCTGAACTGTTAAGTACAAGTTTATTTTGGTCATGTGCTTCAGCTAGAAGTGATTTTTTTTCAAGCCATCAAAGTGGTTGTGAGGAACTGTATTTACGTCGTGATGTGCAACTCTTTTTGAAACTAGGTACTAGTTGTGTGGTTTACTAGGAGAAAGCACGCTGTAGACTTGGCTGGTCTACACTTCACTGGGGTTGTGGACCTTGGAGGCTGGAGGAGTGAAGGGTTGGTGTTTGCTGATACTTCACATCATGTGATTTTTCTTTATTATCAGAGAAGCCTCCTTGATACTCTCAATTTTTGCTGCTGAAGATGAAAGCATGTATGTGGGCCTAGATCACGTTCAGTCACTGATGGGATATGTTTTGTTCGTCTCAGCAGCTGCACTGTGAATCCTCTCTCTGCCTTCCACTCCTGCCTACTGTGGCAGAAGCAAGCTGAAGATTCTGGTCTTTGAACAACTCCTTGCCTCCCGCAGACTCTGTAAGCAGATAAACTTATGCTAGCAACAACGCTCGGATGTCACCTTCTGGAAGAGAGACCATTCCTGTCTGTGGGTTTCTCTTCCCTAATCTGGGCTGGAAGTTGACTGCTTCCAGACCTTGGTGCTCCAGCTGCCTTCTCTTGAGCACCAAGGTGCTGTGGTACACACCGGTGATGCTTTCCAGGCATCACTTCATGGTCTTCATGATCTCAACTTCTATAGGCCAGGTTTGCTGCACATGTCACATGATAGGATTTCCAGAAACATTCCTCATAGCCTGATAGGGTTTCATCTTGTCAGTGGGATCAGTGAAATTCATTATCTTTTATTATTGGGGTGAGTGGATATAAACTTTGCTGTTCCTTGTTGGGAAATGTTGCTGGCGTAACTTTTAAAAGACTGTCATTAGGGTCCTGGCGTGATAGCATAGTGGTGTAAGTTCTCACCCTGAACGTACCAGGATGCCATATGGGCGCCGGTTCTAATCCCAGAGGCCCAGCTTCCCATCCAGCTCCCTGCCTGTGGCCTGAGAAAGCAGTCAAGGAAGGCCCAAAGCTTTGGGACCCTGCATCCATGTGGGAGACCTGGAGGAATCTCCTGGCTCCTGGCTTCGGATTGGCTCAACTCCAGCCATTGCGGCCACTTGGGGAGTAAACCATAGGACTGAAAGATCTTCCTCTCTGTCTCTCCTGCTCTCTGTATACTCACCTTTCCAATGAAAGTAAATAAATCTTAAAAAAACAAAAAAAGACTATCATTAGTAGTAACCATGCCTGTTAAGAAATGAAGCTTAAATCACCTATAACTGCATGATCTAAAGGTAATTCAAGTTATCAGTAAATTGTGGAAAAGAATTCAGCTGGCCTAGATGAAGAGGGATGCTAAGGAGGTAAGGAGTAGTTTATGAGATATCTCTACAGTGGGTGTATAATTATCATCTCTCCTTGAGTTTTGAAAGCCACTTGGAGCGGCAGAGTGTTTATACAGTACCAAAGTTCAGTATGAAAGATTGAATCACGTTTTGCTTGAATCTTTGTGGATGTTGTCAGTGTACTACATCCTTAGGTAAGTCATCATTGAGTCATCATTGTTACTTTCTGTTTTTAAAAAACACTTCTCTAGTTGTTGTGCTTTGTTATGTTTCTTATGTTTATCTTTTGATAAAACTGAAAATGTGCTGTGGATGCTTTCAGAGTACCTGCAGCTGCTGACTGTTAACGGGCTTCTCCTCCCAGAAGGGAAAATGAATAGAGATTACTTTTGCTTGAAAGAAGTGATAAGGGAACGTGAAAGTAAATTAGGTGAGATTAACTAGGGAAACTCATTTGTAAAAATATCCTGCTCCCATGCAGAAAGAAAAAAAAGGCTTTAGTATGGAAAAGAGAAGTTCTTCATTTTGGAATACTTCCACTATTTCCTGTGGATTTTGAATTGTGTTTTGGTTTGTAATTATGAAATTTTCTAAGGTGAGGTAAAATGGCCTGTCCTTGGTACTATTACTTATGTAATAGTGTACAAAGAATGAGAACTTAAACAAATTACATAATAACATTTACTAATAATGTATGCAGTAATTTGAAATGAGACTGAATCTTCACAAAGTGCCACCTTTTTTAGATGCGTATATGAATAAACTTTCCTTTCTCAGCAAAGAAGAGTTTCCATTGTAATCCCTCCAGCCCTTGGTGGAACAAACATTCCATGTCCTCAGTGAACAGCACTATAAACATGTGGCGAGCAATGAGTTTTGAAAGAAATGCGTCCAGTTGGCTTGTTACATCAAAGATGAGTGAAAGTTTTAGGTGTAGGTCTTGGAATTTGTCCAGGCTTTTGCTCTCAAGTTGAGACAATAGTATCTGCCATGTGTTGGTGGAAGCCTACAGTTCAATGTATTCCACCTTACTCTCTCTGGATTTGGTGATTCTGAAAAGCCAGACCTAGATCTTGGGCTTGGGACTTCAGAGAGATAAGTTGCTTGGGCCCTCCCCAGTTTGGGGCTTGGTGTGTGCATTTTCAAGCGTTGTAGCTTCTTGTCAGTCCCACTCAATGTGTATGGTTGAAGTTTGTTTCTGGTATGTCTGCGAATTGAGCCACATGTGTATATTTTTTTAATGCTTTGCTTCTGCTTACTTCAGATATGCTACTGATAATCACTGATTTTTAAGGAATTGGTAACTTAACGAAATAAGTCACTATGCTATTTTTGTTACATGTTTATTTTTTTGAACAGTTCTTTATAGATGATCTTTCAAATGAGGGAAGGAAAGCTTGCAAGCTAATTTCTACTACTAAGAAAGATAATAAGGTTTGATTGCATTTCTGCCTGTTTCTGTAGTCTGTGGGCTTAGCTGCCATGTTTGCCTAAAACCTCAATATAAGTCTTTGTCAAGGAAATAAAATGGCAGTTTGAGTGTTGTGCGTCATATGTTGGGCATGAATGCTGAGCAGCGTTATGACTTTGTTTTGCTTAATACTCTGGGTCTATTTTCTTCAGTTGATCCCCAGAAGGTAAGGCTGACCAGTTGACACTGCTGGGAAGCAGGGCTCAGTGCCATATGTGACATTCCCTTCTCACAGGCTGCCTCCTTGGCGTTTTGCTAGATTTGGCAGTTCATCTTGGATGCAGGCAAGGAGTTAGAGCAAGAAGACGTGGCAGTGTCAGGTCAGTGGTGACTAGTGGGTTTTCTTCCTCTTTCCCTGTGAAATAGCCACATCTCTCATACCTTCCCTAACTCTGAAACCCACAACACTGCAGCATAGCGTGAGCTGACAGTATAATCCCTACCCTGCCGTACAGTGTGCTCCCCCTGCTGTGTACCCTCTGATGAAATTTATAGGACATATTCCCTCTAAATGTTCAGAAGGCTTTACATCAAACTAAGTGTTTTTCTGCTTGGTTCTGACATTGGGCTCCTGCCTTTGAACTGAACATGATTTCTGTTGCAGAGGTGTTCCCAGATGAATGGGGCAAGGTACAGTCACCTCTTCACACAGCTCAGCCTGGACAGTGCTGTGAGGATGGCTCAGGCTGCTCTGGGACAATAGGGGAAGCCATATCTGGTTCCAGCTGGAGACATCTTGGAAGGACCTTTTCAACCTACACTGTGAAGGACATAAAGTAGAACATTCTAAGCCAATGAAACCTTTTGAACAAAGGCCATCAGGCGAGAAAGAATAGGGTACAATGGTAATTCAGGGCAGTATTCCCATTGTAGTGATTTTGTCTTTATTTCATGCCAGTTCACTTTGGTTTGATGAAGCGATCTCTCTCTCTCTCTCTCTCTCTCTCTCTGTATGTGTGTGAAATGGCTTTTATGTTTTCTCATTTTCTGGGGATGTTAGAGTGATTAATTTCCAACTGGGTCCGGCTGTAGTGAATATGGCCTGTTTGACAAATTGAGGAATTACATTACAGCTATCTCTCCTTGAAAGCCAGGGCACTAGCTATAACATCAAACACCCCCTCTCTGCTTTAGAGGAACCAGGACAGAAGAGAAGTAGTGATTTAGGGCCTCTGGGTATGTGGACTAGAAAATTATCTGAATAAATAACACTGTATTACTCAAGATGATTAATAACCATGGCTTCTCACTGAGCCACAGTGAGATTTTTTTTCCCCAGGGAAAACTTAGGATTGCCCCATTGGAAGCTGCCCCAGTGGAGCAGCGCAGCATATCGAAGGTAGTCAAGATTTTTGTTGGTAGAATTAATGCATCTGTGCAATGATATTCTCTTTAGTCATATTTCAGAGCTCCTTCTCCATCCCCTACTCACTCCTTACAATATTAAGTACTTTCAAATTTTTAAGTTGTGAGTGCCTGGGGTTTAGTGACCCTAATCATTTTAAGCCAGAGGCATCTTTATATGGGGGATCTGGAGCTGGGAAACCAGAGTTATGTGTGGAAACATTAAGTTACAGAGTCATCCACCTGTACGTCCTTCAGCCTATAGCTGTGAGTGGTAGATTTTGACCAGCTGGCCTCCTAAGGGCCCCTTACTCAGATGTGAAATGAGTGCATCCACAATTCTGGATCCTGTTCTACACTCTGCTGCCAGAGTTGTTAGCGCAGTCCCAAATGAAAAGCGCCTGTTGATGCTGTGGACTTCTGTGATGCATTCAATAAAGAGGGGCTGTTATCCCATGTCTGCACCACAGCTAGGTGCCTCATTTTGAGAGGAGCAACAGAGACCCGAATGTTACTGGAGCTCGAAGGCATCTTGTTACATAACTGTGAGGAACTGTGGTTAGATTGCCCAGAGAAGAGGCAGGGATAGTAAGGATGAAGATCAAGGTTAGATTTTGGACCCCTGGAAAACTCACACTCATTATGAACTTCTTGTTTCCAATGTACAATTCAGTGGTTCTTAGTACTTTCAGTGTTACTTGGTCAATTTATGAACATTTTCGTCACCTTCACTCTCCCATTTCTTCCAACTCTTCCTCCATAAGGGCTTTGGCTTCGCTTATTCTTAATGTTCCCAACCATACATTTTAATGGCTAGCCAATATTTCTGGAGGGTGTGGAGCCTCAGAGTACTGAAGAAGACCTGCCTGCTGACACGGCACGTTGAGGTCCAGCGACAGTGGTCAGAGGAAGAGTAGCAGCAGTCGTGGGGATGCGGTTAGCGGCTGTGTGTGTTTGGGTGACTGACTTGAGCAAAACTGTTGCAAGGCAGGGCTATAGGCATCAATAACTTATCTTATAATGCCATAGTGTGAAACTCAAGGTTGGCTTTAGTGGACCCAGAGGGCAGAGAGAATTATTCATTACTGCTGCAAAGAGATGGAGTGCCCCCCAGCTATACCATCTTTGTGAGCTAAAATTCCTTTGTTCCCAGCATCTGGTCATTCTGCCAACTCTGAAGGTCCCTTAGTTACAGGGATGCCACCTGATGCGCTCGCTCGTCCATCTCTTCCTTTCCTTATCAGTCATGCTGCCCAGATGGAGACAAGCAGCAGTCCTAGTGAGTTTGATGTGCCATGATCTGAAGGGCTTGAGTTAAAATGGCCTGGGGAAAAGAGTTCTTTCAAAAGTAGCCAGTCACTGTCTCCCATTGCTTCGAAGGATCATTTTCCATAAGCCAGGCTGAGAAAACCACCATGGAGAAATCCATTATGGTCATGCCTTGCCTTTAAGTGTTGGGATTATCATGAAGGAGTCTGTTTCTGTTCATTCGCCATCTGGCTGTCTTCATGGATTCAAGTATAGAACATTTGCATTCATTTCTGGTTTCTGGTGTTTTTCTCTGCTCTTTGCCTACAGATGGACCCACTGTTAATTCAATTTGATGAGCATCTAGTAGGCTGATTCAGCATCTTTCAGAGGGAGATGAAAATGCAAGTTGCTGTGACAGGAGCTCAGCAGTGCTGCGCAGACCACCCTGCACATGCAGCAGTCTGTGGTGTATATTGAAGCCTGTATTTCATATAGCTTGGAAAATTGCTGGAGGGATTTCAGTTTCTTTGTATTCACATTGGGGATCCTAATACAGCATCAACTGTCTTATACAATGAAAGGAAGGAGGCAAAAAAGGACCGGCTTTGCTGATAGCTGTCAGTAGACAGAGAACTGAGAATCACACCGTCAGCTTGTGAAAACAAAGTGTGGTTCTGGGCCCGGCGCGGTGGCGCAAGTGGTTAAGGTCCTCGCCTTGCACGCCCCGGATCCCATATGGGCGCTGGTTCTAATCCCGGCAGCCCCGCTTCCCATCCAGCTCCCTGCCTGTGGCCCGGGAAAGCAGTCGAGGACGGCCCGAAGCTTTGGGACCCTGCACCCACGTGGGAGACCTGAAATAGGCTCCTGGCTTTGGATCGGCAGCCTGGGGAGTGAATCATCGGATGGAAGATCTTCCTCTCTGTCTCTCCTCTCTGTATATCCACCTTTCCAATAAAAATAAAATAAATCTTTAAAAAAAAAACACAAATTGTGGTTCTTCCATTGGTTAGCATTGCTGGGGTTGTTCTCTTCCGTCAGTCCCCCAGTAGTATAATTATATAGTATATAGTATGATGTGCTCTGTGAGGTTGGCATCAGTGCCACATGCAGCCTACTTAAGTCCTCCCTGACCTCCAGCAGAATTACTTAGAAATAAGCACAAATGGTACTTAAGGAGACATGTTGTGGCATCAGAAAGAGCCGAGTTCCTGTCCTGCCTCTGCTTTGGCAATTTATTTTAGGATTGTCAGTTGGCTCATTTATGAATTGGTCTCATAACATTATTCCATGTAAAGGGTCATTATGATGATGAAATGGGAGACTTCCATATTAAGTGCGTAATTTACCACAGTTTCTGGCACGTTGAGTGTTCCATGAATGCCGTGGTTGCTGTTACTAATTGTGTGATGTGGGGGTCTCTGGATCGCTCTGAGCCTCAGTTACATCATCTATAATATTTGAGCTGTTTTGGTAAGGAAAAGGTGAGGCAGTGCTGGAAAAGTATCAGCCCAGGCCTGAATTATGATGAGCACTTGGGCTAACAGCACGTGATGGTTCATGAAGCTGCAGCTTTCCACTGTGCATTATGCTGGATGAAGTGTTGCCGATCACTAAACCCTAGGTAGACACTAAGTGTTCCTTCATCTTTTTGTACCCCAGAATGCCTTGCTCAATGGCCACCGGTCAGCAACTAGTCATTTAGACAGGTATGCTTGACTGCATTGTCTCTTTGTTTATGGGCTGAGCAAACATAACTGGTTCAGATGCCTTTGCCTTTTTAAAGGTGTTTGTGGTGTGGTTACCCAAAGTCACATGAAGGAAGCTGAAAACACCACAAGTCTTTACTTACTGTGTGGTGTTTGAAGTTGGTGCCCATGCTAAAAAGTCTCATTAGCTGAGCTAGTGTTTAGGCATTGTTTTTGTCTTGGGCACTTAGAAAGAAAGGAGTTATCTGAGATGGCATTTGTGGAATACCTGGTTAAGCCACCAGCAACTCCAATATCCCAAAATAGATGTCAATTTGAATGATTCCCAGCTACTCCACTTCCCATCCAGCTCCCTGCTAATGTGCCTGGGAAGGTGGTTCAATTCATTAGGCCCTGGACTGTCGTGGTAATCTCTTCTAAGTTCCTGGTTTCCAACTGGCTCAGTACTATTGCAGCCATTTGGAGAGTGAGCCAGCAGATAGAAGATTGTTCTCTGTCTCTTCCCTTCTCTCTGTAACTATGCCTTTCAAACAAATTAAAAAATTTTTTAAAGTTCTCTGGTTGTCTAGTTTTTCTTCCAGTTAACAAGAAATTACCTGATTTGCTCTAAAGAGTACAGAAAAGGACATGTTGAAAGCCCCTCAGTAAATGTTGATTCTTCTTTCCTCTGTCCTCTTCCACTACCCAGCATGTCAGTTGGAATGTGGCCCTTCAATTACTGAGGAGGTTTGGTTGAGTTTAGGACACACCATATTCCTGGAAGAGTGTGAGCAGTTAGAACAGTTAGAACTCTCTGTTTGCAGGTTCATGGTTTTAGCTGTCAACCTGTTGCTTTACAGCATTTGGTTGTCTTTGCTTTTGCAGAGCTGCAGGCTGCCTGAAGCCTTGATTAGCTCCTTGCCCAGATTGTAGCCACCAGTTGAAGTTGTAAGGGCACAATTTTGGTTTTCAAAAAAGGTACTGCTTAAAAAAAAAAGGGTTAAGATGTGGCTTGTTCTGTGTTTGTTACAAGAATCTTAAGCATCTGCCTAAAACAGATGAATTTCTCAGTTCCACTGAAATCTTATATATCCTTATTATCAGATACCTTGAATTTTAGCTCATTTTATGAGTTTTGCTTCTTACCTTAGCATAGAATGAAATTAGGATATAATTAATTTCCCCTGAACAGGTGTGAGTCATCTAGTATGTGCATGGTCAGCTCCTTGATTATTCAGTCAGACTCAGGGACATATTATAATACTATAAATGTTATCAAACTAATGCCAGGCCGGCCTTCTTGCAGGAACCTGTGTCTCTAGCCGTTAGGACTCTACTGGGTTGTGCTATAATCCTTGCATTTTTGCAGTACCCTTTGGAAGACTTAATTAGCTTCTCATTTGGAACAAAATGGCTTAATACTTCAGAGGTTAAAGTTACTATGTCTTGGAATTTCAAAATTGTGCAAGAGTTCTTGGGTTTTTCTAGCCTAGCACCCGTTTCATAAGTCGATGGGTTGGGGTTGAAATTTTACTGAAAATTTCTAGTTCTCTCTGTTTGGATGACTGGCCCATTAAGTTGTTTGTCTGCTTTATTGTTGTTGGTGCTTATTCCTGAACTCTGGGCTTGTGGCGCTCCTTTGTTGAGTGAACTAGGGCAGTGGTGTGGATGTCTGCTGACCCGATCTGTGGTTTGGGGTAGATAACTTTACCCTCTTCCCTAGATAAGTTCCATTTTCTGAGTCCACTGAAAGTGGTGAGAAACTGAGTTTCCTACAGCGTTTTGTAGTGGAACACTAGTAGGGGATGAAACTTGTCCCTGGCGGTATGGAAAGTTAGAGCTGAGTTGGGAATGATTTTCTTCTTAACTCTTTTGCCTCACACAGCATAGTCTTCTCGCTGTTTTCTCTCTGTGTATAAGGTCTGACTCCTCTTCTTATGTTTCTTACTCTTGCAAGTCCGCAGGCCTGTGCTCATTACTATTTCATTTTGACAGTGAAACCAGATGATTTGATGATAGGCATATGAATTTGGCTTTGTGTTAAAATATGTGTTTTCTGATTATGAAAATAATTTCATAAAATGAAAAATATAAAGAAACTGCATGACACAGTCTTGAGAATTTTAGCTAGATAAGAATGTGTTAAAACTTTTCTACGGATTACATAGTAATAGTTGAGATTTTATTATGTGAGGTAATTACTGTATAGAAAACTCATACAGAGCTAATGCTTTTTTTTTTAATGTGGCTTACGAAATCTTTGCTTCATGTCAGTAAGAACTTTTACCCTATTTTCACAATTCCATGATATTCCACTATGTGAGGTCCTACTTGTGTATAGTCCCACTACTGATGTTTGTCTTTCTAATTCCTTTACCTTAAGATAGCAGTGCAGTTGTTGCATTGCTCTGCACATTTTTCCAGTGATTCCTAGGAAAGAATTTCAGAAGTGGAATGGTCAGGGCTAAGGCTTTTGGCACATTCCCAGGTACTTCCCAGATGTGTGTCCCATCCTCACAGACAAGGTCAGTGCTGACTCCCCATTCTTCGGGTTTGTCAGTGTTCTGCACAGCTTGTGGCTTCCATGTTGAGGATGGCACATTGCTCGCTCATTCAGGGATGGAACAGGTCCTCACACCACTGGGGCTGGTGGGGTGCTCCCCATTTGCTTTCCAGTCTTCATTCATTAATACCACAGTCAGGGATTTTTCCAACATACTCTTCATTCTTCTTTTTAAGCTTTAATTCTTGAAAGAACAGATACAGCTCTCTTAAAATTAGCAGTAACTGGGGGCTGCTTCTAACTGCGTCATCCAGCACAGCAGCAACTTAAATGAGAATGCCATCCTTTTTGTGGCTACACATAGCTTCTGTGCAGTCTTCCTCGTGTTCTTCACCAAGGAGCTCAGCTCTCTGCAGTTTCTTCTCCAAGTAACCACAGCATCAACTGAAGAGGAACTAAAATTGTAAAATCATTTTCGGAAGACTGAGAGCAGTGCCAGAGAAGTGACTGCTGTTAGGGTCTAAGGGATTGTGTTAATATTTTCTTGTAGTTTTCCTTCAGGTAAAGCAGAAGCCCCAGCTTTAAATTAGGCTTCTCAATTCCAGGGTTGTTTTTTCTTCCTTTCCCAACCCTCCTAAAGCAGCTGAAGAGTTGAGAGCACTCGGTGCTGTTGACACGTCTGCTTGTCTGCAAGCCATTTTCCTCTCCCCATCTCTCCCTTCCTCCTTCCCTCCTTCCCTCCCTTCCAGTTCCATTTTACATTTCCACCAACAGAGGCTTATTTCTGAGATGAGAAAAGTGATTTCTTCTAACTCTGTGGTATTAGAATTAGATGAACATGAGCCTGAATTATCAGTTTTGTGACTAAATTTTCACTTCTATTATCTATAAAAGGAGATATATGCTCCTGCCAGGCTGTTGGGAAGATGGCAAGTCGAAGGTGCAGAGACTCTCATACAGTGTCTGTAAACATCTTTATGAAGTGTATTGGATGCCTTTAGCCAGATGATTTCATCTGCAGACCCAGTTGTGGCTCTGGTGGGAATGCCTGGTCCAGCATCCGGGGCATACTTGTGCTTAGTAGACAGTATTCTGTGTCTCCCTCGAACCACACAGTACAAGAAGCACCTCCTGGCCCGTGGATTCTATCAGTTACACACTTTTCCTTTTTTGTCTTATCATGGAAACTCTACCAGTACGTGCTTTCTGCATACCCATTTGTAAAGAGTTTCCTGTTCCTTATTTTTAGCCATTTCTGTAAAGTGACTAATAGTGCAGCAACTATTTCTTCACCAGCCCTTCCTCAGCTGATGCCCCCAGTCCTACCTCCCCGAGTATAACAGAGCTCTTTGTGCTGCTGGTGCCAGTGTGCGACTCTTTGATTGCCTGAGAAAAGTGCCTCCAAGCCCATGCTCGTCTTTTCAGCTGCAGTATTGCCAAGGTCTGCAGTTGTCATTGGTAGACCACTTGGCCACATACATGTGAAGGATGGTGACTTAAGGCTCAGGTGTGGTGTACGACTCCCTGGCTGGCTGCCTGGCTCATGCTTGCTCATTCATTGATTCAGCAATCATTTGTTGAACCACAAGTGTGTTCCACACACCAGTGACACAGACAAGATTGAGCCCCGTGTCTCAAAGTTCACACAGAAGTTAGCTTTTGAGTTAAGTGTGGAGTTACAGAGGTATTATGGTAGCACCCATATGGATTCTAGTGGAGACACCAGTGGTGACATGGCTTTTCCATGTTGAGCTACCCGCAGCCTTCGTGGATTGACATGAGCTCATTCCAATTCAGGGAATGCAATCAGCAGAGCCTCACTCCTTGCTCTCGACTAACCACTCGAACAGGCGGTGAGTCCCAGCACTCAGTCCTTCTCTTCAGTTTCAGCATGCGCTCATGGTGAAGTACAGTGTTTAAATTTATCACATGCTTTCCTCCCCACCTCCCAACAAAAACCTGTCCCCTTTTCTGAGATTTTTGATTGAGAAATGAGTGCTAGTGTAACCGTTTTAACTGTGTTAGTGTTTAGTAATGTGGGTACAGGTGAGAGAGGATTAAAAGGGGGCTTTTTTAGATGCAATGTATTTGAATTTTACATGAGAATCAAAGCACAACTTACATAGTTCTTTCAAGATTTGTTTTTTTTCTTCTTATCATGTCTGTGTTACTTCCTTAAAAGGTTATGTTGTAGACAACTATAGAGATTTGAAAGAAAAAGTGAAAGATGTGAAACTCTAAGTCAAAAAGGAGTGAATCAGAAGATGTGCAATGTGTCCAAGGATAATAGAACCGTGGCCATTCAGTAGAGTGTCCTGTACTGACAACAAGTTAGGAAAAACAACCTCCTCATTCCTTAGCAACTTCTTACTGAAGTGCATTGAAAACCCTTCCCCTCGTTTCACTGTTGGCCATTATTTAATTTTTGGTCTGTGTTAGAGTTAGTTGAGCTTCATCTCTCAGTGGTAGAGAGGAATTCAGATAGAGACTTCAGTGTGATTGTTTCTCTCTCACCCAAAAGGAATTTGGACTTTGGCCTCAAATGCTCAGTCTTTGGTATCCTTTGAGATTCAGGCCTCTTCTCTTTTTCTGCCTCACCTTATTTAGCACCAGCTTTTACCTGCAGTCACCTCAAGGCTTAAGATTGCCGCCAGTGTTCCAACTATCATTTATGAGTTGCAGATTCTTGAAAGGAAAGGTGAAATTGGGTGTTGCCAATGAGAATCAGTTCTTTAAACATTTCTCTAAATGAGCAATTGCAGTGTGTATTAACAAAGAGACTGCAAGCATGATCTTATGTTTACTGTTAGTAAACAGGTATTACATTTTACCTAGGTGATAGAGAGTGATGGGTATTTAACCTGGCAGTTAAAATGTCACTATAAATGCTTGTGTCTCACGTGAGAGTACCTGGGTATGATCTTTAGGTGTAGTTCCTGAATCCAGTTTCCTGCCGTGTACACGTCCGAGGAGTCAGAGGTGATGTCCCAAGTAGTTGGATTCCTGCCTCTCACAGGGGAAACCTCGGTTGCCTTCCTGGCTGCCGGCTTCAGCCCTGGGTCTTTGTGGACATTTGGGTCACAGGAATGTTCTTACTATCTGCCTCTCAAGTGGAAAAATGGAAACTATCCAAAATAAATAAACAAATACATAAATAAAAACTTAGAAAAAAAGAACTGCAGTGACTTTTTAGGGGAAAATATTTGATAGAGATTAAGGTGGTAGTTATATTGTGAAGCAAAAAGGAAAGCAGCATTTAGAAATTTAGGAGAATGCTGGGCCTGATACAGTAGCCTACTGGCTAAAGTCCTAGCCTGCGTGTAGCAGGATCCCACTTAGGTGCCGGTTCCTGTCCCAGCGACTCCATTTCCCACCCAGCTCCCTGCTTGTGGCCTGGGAAGGCAGTTGAAGACAGCCCAAGGTCTTGAGACCCTGCACCCTCATGGGAGACCTGGAAGAAGCTCTGGGCTCCTGATTTCAGATTGATTCAGCTCTGGCTGTTGTATCTACTTGAGGAGTGAATCAGCGGACGTAAGATTTTCCTCTCTCTCTCTCCTCCTCCTCTCTGTATATCTGACTTTCCAATAAAAAGAAAGAAATTTAGAATGAGATTGATGGGTGGGCAGACACTTTGGTGGATTTGTGGTGCTCAGTGTTATATTCTCTCTTAAATTCTTCTGTTGTAAATTTCAGTTGTGTAGGCCAGATGTTGACCTGATGACATATTTGTTTGAACCATTGAACTTGGGTGGTGGAGAACCCTGCTAATGAAGGTGTTCTGGCTAGGAGTCCTCAAGAGAACATGCGGCTGGGGAGCACTTTGTAATGTGTGTTTTGGCAGGTCCTGGCCTTGAGTAAAGGGTTCTTTTCTCTCTAGAGGAAGGGAGAGGGAGAGGTCCATCTTGTGGGATCTTCCTCCTGCTTGTTGCTACGCTGACTTGGTTATGAGGACTATCTGTGGCTAGCCCTTGTTTGGAGATTTAATGCTGCCTGTAGTCTCTACTTGCTGGCTGCTACAGCCTTCGGGAGTCCAATTTCACCTTTTTCGTTTTTGCCTCTGATTCCTCTCAGGGAATGATCATTTTATGTGTCTTCTAGCAGTTATATGGAATGAGAGTAACCATTATGGACAATATTTCATAGACAGATTTTGGTCTTGTTTTTTCTTTCTGTAATCCCCTGAATGACTTTCCCATGCCAACAGCATGATTTAAAGCTAGCCAAGACATGGCCTATGAAGCTCATCACCCGTCTCTCCCAGATGAAAGATAATATTAATTCTTTTCATGTGTTTGGTGTCTTATGGCTTATAGAGAGTCTTCACAGATTTTCTCCACTGGCCCTCGTAATCACAGTGTGATGGAAATTGACATTGCTTATCTCTTAGCTGCAAATCAGAAGCCTAGACTCAGAGGTCACCCAGCCAACACCAGGAAGACCTGGGTTTGGAACCCAGGTTTATTTGTATCTCCTTGAGTTTGAACATTCACAGTAAGCAAATGAATTCTCAGCCTGAATGAAGACCTTGTTGAAGTACGTGTCTGTGGATCTGACCTTGTCTGAGTCAGTGTCTACTTGTTTGCTGTTTGCTGTTACTGGTGACCCAGCTTCCTTCTGTCTGCAGGAGCTAGAACATTTGAACTTTCAGTGTTGCTGCTGTGACCTGGTTGAACAGATCTGTGTGGGTTCTCTGTCACCTCACAGGTGCCACCAGGAGTGCAGCCAGCTTTAGCTCAGAAAGATTGCTAAGCATTGTGGGTGTTTGTGGTTCCTAGGGTGTCTGCTCTGTGACTCGAGGACTCAGCTTAACAGTTTTGGGCCTCTGCCTTCCCACTGTGAAACTGGGAAAGAAACATGCAGTGTTTGTTTGGTCCACTTGTTTCCTCTTGTAAACCTCAGTTCTTTTGTAGGCAAAGTGAGACCCATTTTGCAATGATGTAAAGATTAAAAGAGGCTACAAAAATCTTCGTAATACCAGACAGTACGATTGGTGTTCAATAAAATTTTCCAACATCTTCGTCGTCCTTTTGATTTTCAGAGTTTCTGGAGAGTCTGATGTGGAGATGGAAAATGGAGTCAAGGGTGTCACAATCTGAAAATTTTAACCTACTTGGTGGAATAAATGTCGTGAGGAGCCAGCATTATGATATAGTAGGTTGAGCTGCCACCTGCCATGCTGGCATCCTAAATGAACACCAGTTCCTGTTTGGTATTTGATTTCTGATCCAGCTCCTCACTAAGGGACTGGGAAAGCAGCAAAAGTTGGCCCAAGTGGTTGTGCCACTGCTACTCACATGGAAGACTCAACAGAAGCTCCTGACTTCCAACTGGCCCATTGTCTGTTATGGATCTCTATGCGATTGAAGCAGAGATGAAAGCCCGGCTTGCTCGGTCTCTGTAACTCTGCCTTTCAAATAAACAAATGTTTAAAAAAGAAAAAGATGTGTTGGGTATCAGTGGGAGTAGCAAGTTTTTCACCTTCTGGGCCCAGAGTGATAGTGTACAAATGAGTTGTCCGAAAACTAACCTTTTCTGACCAAATTGAAGATGACTCATTTTAGCCTTTCATTGATAATGCTCATTTGTATGCAGTGCTCTCATTTTCAAATTGACCTCGTATCACACTCAGTGGTTATTGCACTACCTGCATGTGAGTGAAGCCAGCTATCTCCAGGGATGTCCTGAAGTGCAAGAGAAAAGCAAAGGACAGTCTTACCCAGTGAGGTGTTGTTCACTGTGGACAACCTGCTTCTCCCACAGGTCTCCCTCTGCCAGGACTTGAAAATGGTTTGAGCTAATGGTGTAGAATCATGAGCTTTTTAGTCTACTCAGAGTGTGGACAGTGTTAGGGTAAATATTCATAGACTTTGAGTGTTTTGAAGGTGGTGGTTTCAGGCAGTGAAGTTAATTTGTTTTTCCTTTAGCTGTAACCCCTGGTTTTCTGTTGATTATGGGTTTTATTGCCAAAAAGTTTTCCATTTTCAAATTCCAGCTCCCCAGTTTGGCAAAATAGTTGTAATTTGAGAATACCACGGGGCTCCTCTGTTACTCTGCAGATAACCCTAGAGTACGTGCACAAGACGGTGTTTGTTTTAAAAGTTTTCTTTTCTGACCTGTTACTGCACAGCAGAAGAGCAGTTTTCTTTGTAAGGCAAGAGTCTCGAAGAGGGCTCAGTTTGTATGTAATCTCACAGAAGGAGAAGGCAGCCAAAGAGGAGAAAGGAAGTAGAACTTGCAGAAAGGCTTAGGAGTGGTTATTTTGCTTTATTTTAGTGAAGGCATATTTTATTTAGGGACCCATCAAAATTCCAGGCCACAGAATTGTTGATAATCAGCATACTCCAGCCCAGCCAGATCCTGTTCTTGCATCTAAGCATTTGGTGATGTGAAAGTGTCCTTAGGGTCCTCTTTCAGCTGTGAAGAGAGGAGAATGAAAACCCCAGCAGTGCAGTTGAGCTCTTTTGAGTGGGTACATGCATGCTTCTGCCTTTTTTTTTTTAATTTAATGAATGAGCTGTCACCTCTTCTGTGATTGGATCACTTGTAGAAGAGCTGGCACCTGGCAGCAGCCCTTAGACATCTTTCTCAGGTGCTTAGCTCCGATTCTTACTTGGTTGAGCCACGTTTAGGAAGAGAAATGGCTGTGCAAGGCCCTGCTTCCGTGAAGTTGGAGCTTGGGCTTTTGCAGCAGGCAGGTTCAGGTCTTCGTGTTGTAGTCTGGTTTTCCTCTTTATCTGTGGATAGAAGTGATGATAGCACCCACCTGTGACCGTGGCAGTGCTCAGGGCTCCAGGTTGTGAAATTACAGCATTTCCTTAGCAGGTCCACTGAATTTTAAATCTAGACTTTTCAGGCAGAGTAAGCCAGTTCGTTTTCAAACCTAAGTGTGCATGAGAATCACCTGGAGGGCGTGCTAGAACACATTGCTAGACCCCACCCTCAGACTTTGAGTCAGCAGTCAGGGTGGGGCCAGAGTTTTTTGGTTCTTTTTTTTTTTAGTGAGTACTAGATGAGGCTTGATGCTACAGGTCCAGCCACCACTCCTTGAGACCCACTGAACCACATAAAAGCAGAAGTTGAAAAGCACTTGTTCAGCTGTGAAGCTGTCACCATGGGAAGCTCCTGAGGCCATTTAGACGGACAGATTCTTAAAGTCTAGAAGCAGCCAACAACTGAATGTTTAAAACAAAAGCTGAAGATACAAGGTAGTTGGGGATGGGGAAGGGAGAGTCCGATTTGCATTTCTCTCATCTTTAGGATTCTCTCAGAATTTGTCCCCCTTGTGGATGTTTCTGAACATCCTGTGAGATTCATCTTGGTTCAGGTTGAGCTTATACCTGCGTTTGTATTGACATTTGCAAAAAAATATGCTTCTCCCAAAGATAAGAGCATTTAAAGATCAGTCACAAAAACATGCCACACTTAAATAAATTAACAGTATTCCCTCAGTATCGTGAAATATTCAGTCAGTACTTAAACTCCCCCAGGGGACTTAAATGTTGGTTTGCTGAAATCAGTACTGTAACAGAAATCATGTAGGCATTTTGGTTAATACTCCTCTTCCTCTGCCCTCCCCTTCTGAATTTATTTGTTAAAGCCACTATTTGTAGGTCCTGTTGTTTGTCAGATTCTGGCTGGAATTTGGGTGTCTTATGGTAATATGTAATGTGTTCCATTATTTCTCTCAATTCTTGAGGATATTCCTAAAGTCTTAATCAGATTCAAGTTTGGTTTTTATTATTATTATTATTATTTTTTAATTGGAAAGGCGGATATACAGAGAGGAGAGACAGAGAGGAAGATCCACCGTCCGATGATCCACTCCCCAAGTGAGCGCAACGGGCCATACTATGCCGATCCGAAGCCAGGAGCCTCTTGGGGGTCTCCCACACAGGTGCAGGGTCCCAAAGCCTTGGGCCGTCCTCGACTGCTTTCCCAGGCCACAGGCAGGGAGCTGGAAGGGAAGCGGGACTGCCGGGATTAGAACCGGCGCCCATATGGGATCCCGGGCATGCAAGGTGAGGACCTTAACCACTTGCGCCACCGCGCCGGGCCCTCAAGTTTGGTTTTAATTGTTCTTTTCTCCTTTTCTTGCAAAGGTAGAGCAGAAGCCTACAAAGGCAGTGTGTTTACCTGCATGGAAAGGCCAGTAATGCCAGGGTGTTCGTTCTTGTTTGCTTTCTTACTCTTTGTTTAGATTGACCAGTGGGTTCAGGTGTTGGCAGCCAGGTTCTAAATATGTCTGCGGATAGGAGACACATTTTTTAGGAGCAATAAAAATACATGAATGTGTGAGCTAGCGCCATGTGACAGCTGAGCATCAGGTGAGCAAGTCTTGCTCCAGTGCGCTGTTTTCACCCGGGAGTGTTACTTTGACCCTGCTGTTCTGTTTCAAGGATCCTTAAGGACAAGTTTATTCCTGAACACAGAAATCATCTGTCTGTGTGATAGCTGCTTAGAGTGTGTTGCCACCGGTGTAGTTTAGGAGCATTGGTCCTAGACTGCAACGCCAAACTGTTATGCCACGCATGCCCAAAACTCTGCTTTGAAGGAGGATGCAAGAGGTAGAACAAGATTGGGAACCTACAATGAAAGGGTTGCTGGCTGATCTCTCTCACACAGTGTAGACAGTATTTGACTCTATGCCTGTTTTTTTCATCTTTTTTGCTTATTTAAAGGGACAAGGCTCATGAGTCACTTTGCCCACTCCAAACGGTGTGCACAAGGCTGTCCTCCCCGCGGCAGAAGCTCCTGCCGAGCCTGACGGATACCTCTTTCTCCATCATACCAAACAGGAGCCTCATCAAAGAGCCATTATCCCACTTGCAGATAATGTCCTGGGATGTTTTTTAGCCCCAAACTTGTTCAGTGTGTCTTCTATCGAAATGTAAATTATTCATGTGTTAGCATTATATGAAGTGTGTTCATTTATAGGAAAGCTCAAATTCATAGAGAAATGGAAACAGTTTCTGCAGTGAGCCCGTTAAGAAAACTGTCTATCCAGTGTGAGCAGAATTTAGACCTGGTTTTCTTTAGCAGGCGTGAAACAGTGCTGCAGTCTTGTTTAACATGGCTGTTCAGGAGAGTTCCCAGGCTGATTTTTTTCTTTTTTCTTAAGTATATGTGATGGTGATGGAATGCATAAATAGTGTGACCCATTTTTAACTAGATTGTTGATGTGTTTTTCAGCAAGACATTGTGGTTTAGCTAATGAAATCTCTTCAGAATGGTCTTCCAGGCTTTCTGTCTAGTTAATATCACTATTGCTGCTTTTATGACTTAATTGCCCTGTGGTTTAATTCACTTTGTGACACATTCATCACCGTGAAGTTCACACTGTTCACCCCGGCCTGTCCTAGCATTTGCTTGATGACTCTGGGGTCAAGGAAAGGTTGATACATGTTTTTATGCTGTAAAAAATAAGTGATATGAGCTAATCTTGTCTACTTAATTAAAACCATGCTTTTAATTTTAATTAATGTGTTGAAGCTATCTCCCCCTGATAATTCTGTCTTCCATAATGCTATTTCCTGAACCTATAACGTAGCTATTTTTATTGTCTGCAGCAAATAAGTATGTAAAGTCCTTTCATATTTATTGTCATTTATTTTTAAATTATTCTAAGATTTTTTTTTTTAATTTAAAATGCAGAGTTAACAGAGAGAAGGGGAAAAAGAGATCTGTCCTCTGCTTCTCCCCACAGATGTCTGTGATGGACGGAGCTAAGCTGGTTGAAGCCAGGAGTCAGGAGCTTCCTCTAGGTCTCTTACTTGGATGCAGGGAGCCAAGGACTTGAGCCATCCCTGCTGTGTTCTCAGGTGATAATCAGGGAGCTGGATCAGAAGTGGAGCAGCCAGAAGATGAACTGATACCTACCTGGGGTGCCAGCACCACAGGCAGTCCTAAAGTGCCACTATTAAATCATTAGATGTCCCTGGACCCTACACTCCACCAAACCCCCATAGTGGTTCTTGTCATCCCTGTTTCATGGAAGAGGAAGCTGAGGCTAAGGAATCATAGCAAATGTCCTCAGTCAATCTAGCTAATATGTAGTAGAACTGGGACTCTGCACTACAGAATGTGGAAAACCAGGATGAAGAATTTAGAAAAGTGCTTCTTTCATCGTTGGTCTGTTTTTATTGGGATTGCCCTAATGCTTAAAAACGTAAGAATATGTCCGATGGCTTGTGCCGAGTTCTACATTTTGAAAGTTTCTCATCTGAACTCAGAAAGTTGGTTTGGTCACATGTTCTATGTTTTGGTGGACATAGCCATGCGTTCTTGTGGTGGTAAGCTTGTGACTCTACTGTTACCAGTCTGGATTTACAAGAAATAATAGTCTGTTCTTGTTAACTTCACACTCAGTCTCTATTTGCACCCCAGTCGTTAATGTATCAGCAAAACACAGACAAGTCTTGGTGTCATATCCGGCTTTCTGACTGAGCCCCTCTGTATGTAGATGGCAGTAATGGCTCCCAGGTATTACATATAGTCGCATACCTTGGCATAGTCTGTTATGCCATCCAGGCTGAGTCCCTGCCTCCCTCTCTCTATGCCTTACTCTTTTCTTGCTTTCTCTTCAACAGCAGAACCCTATGCTTCATGTTGTGATATTTCCATTCATGTCAGGGCAACTGTCTGCATGTTCACCTGGTTGATTCTGTTGGAGGACCCACTTTAAATACCAAAGCTCTTAAAGATTTCTATTAAACTTTGCTAACCATCACCTCTGTGATACTGGGATGATTTATTGTGCCAATTGTTGCACCTGTCTGTCTGTCTTCATTCTCTTGACTATATTGCACACCTGTCTCTGCTCACCATTTCACCTCTGAAACTGAATTTCTTAGAAACTAAAACTGCCCTGCTCTCACTTCTTAATTATTTATATGTAAGTATCTATGGTATAGATTATCTAAAGCACATCTAAATACCAGCTGGCTCTCTTTCCTTTGATTGTGATGGTTGTGGATTCTTCTTCCCTCATTCTACACCCACATTCCTTATTAGCAGTTGGAATTGTGTTTTGGGCCTGTCAACAATGGATATGTTAAAAATCTTCTGTTGGGAAAACTATAGAAGTGACTTCTGTATTTCCCATTGTTTTTTTCCTCTTCCCCCCAGGTGATAATGTTAATAATAATATTACTATTGACTACACACTATTGTATTAAAAGAGCTTTTTCTAAGGTAACCGTTATTTTTGAAAGAACATCTGTATTTTATTGCAAAGGGCTGAATTGTTTTGGTTTACTTATAAATACTCATTGAGTCATAAAGTACAGTTTGACTTTAGTTTGGTCTGGTTGTTTTTATTTTTTGTATAGTGCATCCATTGTGTTTTCCTGTATTAAAATTTCATATTTTGATTATAAGACAAGGCTGGGTGTTTTTGAGGCTTCATGATAGAGTTGAGATTCTTATAAATAGGGGAAAACATTTTGGTATCTTATGTTTGAACTGCTATGAAAAATCTTAACTAGTGAAGTATCTTTTAAGTTTGGAGTAGAATTTTGAAGATACAAACTTATTCAGTGGGTAGTCACAAATATTTCTATAGTAGCTACAGGAATTTTGAAAACATTAGAAATTCAAGAATGTATCTGTAGGAACAAGTAGAGCTATGGGTTTTAAAGTGTCAGCATTTCCTGAATTAATTATTATGTCTGGAAATGAAGACAACTGTTGGAAGAAATTTGCTTGCAGAAACCGTGTGCGTCTTCTTCAAGTGCACTTTAATCGCTAATCCTCCCTCACCCCCAATGCATTCAGTGTATTCGGAAATGCAACTCCCTAGGAGCAGAAGTTTGGAGCCAGGATGGCTCGGTGTTAAGGTTCAGTGTCATCACTTCCTACCTTGTGACTCTGGACTACTGTTTTGTTTCACCAAGCCTCTTGGTTTCCTCTTTGTGCAGTGTTTGGGAATTGGGAAATGGAGGAGCTTAGTCACATCCCTTGGATTTCACAAAATTGAAGGTCAAATGAGAGATGGAAGGACAAACACTTAAATTGTTGAGTTCTATGCAGATGTATATGTCTCTCCCATAGAAACAATACTAGGTGGGTGTTGGGAAGAAGAAAAAAAAAAGGAAAAACTAGAGGCAGGCAGTTTATTTTCTCAGAACTCTCAGATGCTTTTGAACCATTGGAGACAGGAACAAACATCCCTGGTCTATTTAATGTATCTTAGACTTAAATCTAATGACCCATTGCTATAGCTTATATGCATCACAAGTCAACAGGATTAGAAAAAAATTTTGTGACCCTTAGTTCAATATTACTTTGTGGATGCTCACTGCATTTATCTGTTCCAGAAATACTGAACCGTAAATTGCTACATGATGGTAATTTTTCTAGGTGCTGGGGATTTAGAAAAGTAGGCAAAGCAGACAAAATCCCCACATTGATAGAGGGTACGCTTTATGAGTAAAGAAACAACCATCAAGTGTACAGATCCATCTTGGTGGCAATATCTGTGCGAAGAAAACAGTGTGCATTTAAGGAGTGGAAATGAGACGGATCTGGAGGGAATTGCTCATACTTGCATCTTGGAAGAAACCACATGTGAGGTGTGTCCTGAGAGGTGAGGAGGCAGAATGAGAAGACGGCCAGGCACAATACTTGGAGGAGCTTCTAATGCAGTGCTCAGACCTGGCTGTACTCAACTACGCGTTTCCAGTTTGATTTGGCTCTGCAGTGTCTGACTTGCAAGACGTAACACTTTTAGTTGGAAAAGGAAAGCACTGTAGAAACTGAGCAGTTGTAGAACACAAATAAATGCTAAATGACAGTTGGTGCACTGCGGAAGGAATTATGTGGTTTGTGGAATTTACTTTGCGTGTCCTCTTTGTATGAAGGAAACAGCATCTTAGCTCCTTTGACCATTACGTTTGCTAATTTGATCTTGTGCAAAGAGCCTATTGACCTTATTCAGGAAAAAGTTTAAAAGGAGATGGAGAACCAGCTGTACTCAGACCTTTGACCAATTGATTTTGTATATCCTCGGGGGCTTTTTGCTAATTCTTAACATTAGGTAAGGTTTTCTCTTCTGAATTGATTGTATGGCTTTTTTAAAAAAAAAAAAAAAAAAGCATTTATCAAAGGCTAAAGGAGTTGCCAAAACTGGGAGAGAAATGTTTAAAAGGAAGCCATTATCCAGTGACCAGTGGGAAGGGAATCATTTATGATGTGAGTAAACCAGAGTCATCAGATCTTTGAATAACTTGTCAAATTATAATATTGTGAAAAGAAACATCTAGTTTGCTAGATTGCCTGCCTCTTTATGCATAATTCTCCCTAATTCCTCAAAAAAAAAACCTCCTTTGCTTATTACTGTCACCATTCTTAAAGTGAGAAACTTGACTTAATTACGTAAACTGCCATGTTGAAAATCTTAATTGCTGACTGAATGGAATTCGGGCTCAGGTCTTTCTGATTGCAGATTCCTGCTTAATCATTAAAAATTGTGACTTGCCCTGATGAACCGTTATATAAAGGGATAATAAATGAAATCTTATGTGGGAAGAAGTATTGGCTATGAGTAGAAAGACCCAACTTGTATGAATAGGAGGAACCTGAAATAGCTAATAAAGTACTTTAAGTAGCCTTGGAGAAGCTACTACTGGATGTGAAGTTTCTCCTGTTGATAACGCTTTCAGAGCATGCTGAGGGCCAGTAAATCAGCTGAAAGCAAAGTTCATGTGAGTAAGGGAATCTTGAAGTTGGTTCTGCCTAACTTCACTTGCTAATTCTGAGTTCAGTGCTTATATAACTGGTCTTTAGTTTTTCATAAAATGGAGATGACAGATTAAGTGATAGTAACAAAGAATAAATCCATTTTTAAAAAATTTTTTATTTTTATTGGAAAGGCGGATTTACAGAGAGGAGAGACAGAGAGGAAGATCCACCGTCCGATGATCCACTCCCCAAGTGAGCGCAACGGGCCATACTATGCCGATCCGAAGCCAGGAGCCTCTTGCGGGTCTCCCACGCGGGTGCAGGGTCCCAAGGCTTTGGGCCATCCTCAACTGCTTTCCCGGGCCACAGGCAGGGAGCTGGAAGGGAAGCAATGCTGCCGGGATTAGAACCGGCGCTCATATGGGATCCCGGGCATGCAAGGTGAGAACCTTAACCACTGCACCATCGCGCCGGGCCCGAGTAAATCCATTTTTGAGCATCTTCAGGGTGGCAGAAATTGTCTTAGCATTGCAGATAGAAAGTCATTACATTATACTTACTAAACTCCCTTTCAAGTGGAGCCAGTAGTCTAGATAGAAGCAGGTAAACAAAGGAGCTGCAAACGCAAGGAGGTAAGATTAGGGAAGGCTTCCAGACAAGTGGCTTGGAAGTGATGGGGTAGCTACATAGACATAGGCATAGGGGAGCTGCAGTGCAAAGGGACTCAGGTAGGAAGCAGCCCGGCGTATTCAATAAAGTGCATGGCCAGAGCTGAGTGTGTGAGGAAGTAGAAGAGGTTGGAAGATGGCTGGAGACAGATCATGGAGAGCCAGCTAACCATCGTGAAGACTTTGGCTTTTATTATAAACAAATTGGGAGTCGTTGGAATGTTTTTTATAATTTTGAGAAAGGCAAGCCATCTGAATTGGGCTATGTATATATTTTTAAACTTAGTTTTTGAGAGAGAGATGGAGAGATGGATCTTCCTTCCATTGGTTCACTCTCCAAATGTCTGCAACAGCTCAGTCTGGGTAAAGTCTGAGCCATGAACTGGGCAGCAGGGCCCTGGACATTGGAGTCATCACTTGACCTCCCAGGGTGCGCAGTGGCAGGAAGCTGATGTGCAGACCCAGGTAGTCCAACCTAAAATGCAGGTGTTACAAGAGGGATCTTAATTGCTATGCCGAACTCCTACCCCCAAATCCCTCTGACTGCTCTGAAGACACAGTGTGAGTACAAGGTATACGGAAGGAAGGAGCTCGGTTAGGGGGGTGTTGAAATAGTTCTAGTAGGATTATCATCTTGCTGCTTCATACTGAAAGAAAACACATACAAAGCATTTGAACAAGGTTGAGACTAAAATGAGATTGTCCCATGCAGCTGCAGTGAGCAGGTGCTGAGAAGGCCATGGGCGGTATAGATACAAATGCGCTGTGCGTTTCCGGGAGCCTGATGTGTGGAGGCAGGTCTAGCTCTGCACCAACAACGTGAGACTCTAATAGACTTGACCATTTCCAGGCGAAAATTGTTGTTACAATTATACTCGTGTATCTGTGCTGCAAGAGCAGATCACAAGTGGGGGAAATGGTGTTTCTTTTCTAGAATGAATGTGTCAGACTCACATGCAACTCTGGGGATTAGATGTGCTTTTCTACTTTGAAGTGGATCAAAGAAATCGTATTTGATGCCCTTTTCTGAGCACTATAAAATCTTAATGTATATTCAGTTGACTCTAAGACTCAGAAGGCTGATTTTTAGCTCCCTTCCCTTAGATGTCATAGTCTTACTCATTTTTTTCTCAGTGGGGATGGTTGTTGTTTTTTGTTGTATTTTTTAAATTGTCCTCCTTTCATCCCTGAGACATATAATGATGTCTGGAGGTATTTTCTCTGTCCAGAAAAATTTTCAAAGTTATTATTTAACAGTCTTGTTAATTCTTACACAGCTTCTAAATTCTTTATCCTTACCCCCAGTTTCCTGTTTTTTCTGTTCTTTTTTTTTTACTGTTATTAATGTGTTACATTAGTATAGTATTTTTGTCACAGTTCATGAATCAACATCAATACATTATCAGATGAAGTCCGTAGTTAACATTTGCATTCGTTCTTCATGTTACATAATCTGTGGACTTCTACCTACCACCATACATTTGTGAAAATCCTGCCCTCTCTGTTCTTCCTGTTCAACATGAAGAAAAGCTGACGATGTTGGTTTAAGAGCCAGTGCTTTTATTTGTTTTGTCTGCTTTTCAGCATTTATGTCTCTCTTAGCCTCTGAGATAGCTGCTCATATTAGCATAGTAACGTATCCTGGGTTTGAGCAAGACAAGCCTCTGTGGTTCCCAATAAAGACCAACGACAATTTCTCAGTCAGCAGTTCTGACTGGTTTCCATTATGCTTAGTTAATCTTTGGAGAAATTTATATATATATATATATAATGTTTCTGGTGGCATTAGTTAATGTTGCTAGAGTTTGCAGAGGATTGGTTTTATATATATATATATGGTTGGTATAGTGCCTTTTTTACTGGTTAAGGTGGAAAAGCATACACATTTTCAAATTTTGGTGCAAATGAGTGATTATCTTGTGCATAAATGCATATGTCCTTCATATTACATCATGAACAACTCATTAACATCTCTTTCTCCCCCCTTTGAGCACAGAGAGTATTAGTATGTGAGGGTTTATGGGTAGTATGCATTGTGCTTGAGGATTGGGGCACCACTTCTTCCTTGGGAATTTACAGTCTCCTCACTGCAGCCCTCACTCAGTCATCCTACTGCTTTTACATTTATTCTACATGCCAGCTTTGTTTAAAATGGCATAAACAGTAAAAAACCATTCTGGCCACCAGTAGTGTATCAGTGAATGGAGCATCTGAAAAACAATACAGATGCCTAACAGACATATAATATCAGGTGGAGACAACACAGAATGGGAGTTATCGTTTAATGCGGTTCTAAAGAAGAATTTGAAGGCATGTTTCTGGTGGCATTAGTTAATGTTGCTAGAGTTTGCAGAGGATTGGTTTTAGCCATGCACATATAATGCCTGTTTAATCAGTGTATGAAGAAGCAAGCAGAACAAGGCAGACAGACCACTGTGCAGGTGCTGCTGCCCTGTAGGGACTGGGGGAAGTTGTGGTGACTGCTGAATTCAGTAGGTGCTTCTTTTACATTCATCAACTCTGCAGAGAGCTTTATATTTATGCAGCATGCAAAATACATACCACCTTATCCCCTCACTCTAGAGCATGAGTCATATTTACTCTTGTTGAATGACTGAAATGTGTGTGATACGCTAAGTGACAGAGGAGCAGCAGCAGTGTGTGTGTGGACTAGAGTGACTCCAGAATTTGCATTGTTTCTCAGAACACTGTTGTGTTTGCAGGTTGAAGCTGCCGTGTGTGTGTGTGTGTGTGTGTGTGTGTGTGTGTGTGTGTGTGTGTGTGTATTGAAATGATGAGGTTTTTCCTAAGAGTAGGCGTTGAGGCGTGCCATTTAATAGTTAGGTGATGGGTTTCTATGTGTGCATAATTAGTTAGGCAAGCCACTTATCTTTAAGATAGTCTGGGTAAAGTATAAGGTACTGTTTCCTGTCATGTCTGAATTTATGCTGGGTCTCCATACACTCATCTGAACTAATGGATTTTTTGGCATCATCTCTTTAAGTGCAATATAGGAAATGGATTTCTGTAGTACAAAACCCCATTATGGCTTTCTGTGGCTGAGTTTTGATTTAGTGATAGCACTCCATGCCTTGGAGACACAGCATGGCAGGCAGGGAGGGAGGGAGGGCAGGCCCTGCCAAGCCTTGAGTGCAGGTAGCTGTCTTCTTCGAGCGTACTCAACATTGTGACAGAAGCTGGGACCAGTCAGCAATAAAGGATGCCTTCTCTTTCCTGGACAGAGGAGGCCAGTGGGGCTTTTAAGAATCCAATTGTAGGGCCCAGCCTTGAAGCCACTCCCAAATTCCTAACACTCAGAGATAGGAAAGTATAAACTAAATGATATTTCAGGGACCAATATTGTGACATGGTGGAGAAAACTGCCACCTGAGACAGTGGCATCCTGTACAGATGCTGGTTCAAGTCCTGAATGCTCTGCTTCAATCTAGCCCCCTGCTAAAAAACGATGAAAAGATGGTCCAAGTTTTTGGCCCTTTGCCGTTCATGTGGGAGACACGGATGAAGCTCCTAGTTCTCGTCAGCCTGGCTTAGTGCTGATTTGTGGCTGTCTGGGGAGTGAACCAGCAGGGAGAAGACCTTTCTGTCTATCTTTCCTTCTCTATATCTCTGAATGTAAAAGTGGCTTTTTTCTTTTTTTTTGAAGAAAGGTGATAAGCAGTGCAGGTGAAAAATTTTTTTTTGTTTTCTGGCTATTGGTATGGTGCTTTCTGATCAGATAATTTTAAGTTCCTTTGATTTCATTCACTGTTACAGAAATTGAGAGCTTCATATTTTAGAATGAGAAATCACATATGACATTGCTTCTCGATTTTGTGCATTACAATCCTGTTGGGGTCTGGCGTGGTAGCCTAGTGGCTGATGTCCTCACCTTGCATGTTCTGGGATCCCATATGGACACCAGTTTGTGTCCCAGCTACTCCACTTCCCATCCAGCTCCCTTCTTTGACCTGAGAAAGCAGTACAGCATTGCCCAAAGCCTTAGGTCCCTGCGCCTGTGTGGGAGAACCAGAAGAGGCTCCTGGCTTTGGATTGGCTCAGCTCTAGTCATTACAGCCACTTGCGGAGTGAATCCGTGGGTGGGAAATCTTTCTCTGTCTCTCCTTCTCTCTGTAAATTTGAATTTCCAATAAAAATAAATATTTTTTAAAAAGGAAAGAATGCTGTTGAGAACTATGAAAAACCTGGGGCCACACCCCATACCAGTTAAACCAGAAATTCCATGGAACAAACCTGTGTGGCAGTATTTTAAAATTCCCAGATAATGCCAGAGTTCAGGCGAAACTGTGATGACAATTACATTAGCTATGTAAGGCAAAGAATTTTTCCCTTCCGAAAATTTAGAAAATGGGAGTAATATAAAAATTTTATCCCTTTATTAAAAGGAAAATTGTAAGGGTGAATTCATTTAGAAAGCCTAACTTGGTTTGATTTTAAACTCCCCACATTTAATTAAGGTTGAAAGCCACATCTGTTCTCTGCATGGCCTGATCATTATGGAATGCTGGGAACTTATAATCCTTTTGTTGTAGTCACTGTGTTTTCTCCTTTTCTGTGAGAGAAATTTTCTTTTTCTTGAGGCTTGTTTGGTCAAGAAACTGTATGTGTTAGAGCTTGTTTGTTGTTCATTCTTTGTTTTGGTTAAATTGTTTTTCAAGGAACTCTGACTCCTTGTTTAATTAACTTCCATGTCCCCCGTATGTGGCTCATTTCACAATCTCACACTGTCCTATAGAGATTTTGTAGTTCACCAACAAAAATTTGCATGGAAAAATATCTACCTAATCTATTATGCTATTTTTATATTTCTCATTGTTTCTCTGAAGCACATTGTTTGCTGATGGTGAAATGTGATGTTTCTAAATGCTTCCTTAGGAATCATTTTCCTCTTTGGATTGCTGTTGCTTCTTCAGAGTTTGAACATGCCGACTGTGGAAAGTTGGTGCACATCTCTTGTCCGTTTGAGCTCTGACTCTTCAAACCTTAAGCAATTTTGCACGTTCTCCCACTGATTCTGACTGTCTTGTCACAGTTTGAGGGCTGTGGCAGCAGTGTCCACTCTTAAACAGTAGCAGCTAAACCCGTGTGTCACCGTTCTGGCCAACAGCCTGCCTGGATGTGCAGCATTTGAAGAAGGAGCGTAAGTGGGAGAGCTGCGCTGCCAGATGGCACTGAGCAGCCATGAGTGCGCAGGGGACACAACTTGTGAGTGACGTCCAGGTACTAGCATTGATGAACTGATTGGTGTCCTATTTTCACTCCATTGATCCCGTGTGTATGTGCGCACTACAACCATGTCCTCTTAAGAGCAGCTCCAGATGCTGGAAAGATAGGGACTGGTTTCTTGATGTCTGTGGCTCCTCGGAGTTTGGAATAGACACGTCTATGTGTAGCATACAGCCCTGCTTGCTCTTGAATGCTTCGCAGCCTGTGTTAATGCCATTGCTTGGTGATGCTCTCATCACCGCCTCCGGACAGAGGTGCAGAGGTACAGACACACCCTGCCAGGCGCCTGTCCAACACCTGCCCTTGTTTCAGCCTCCCTGTACCAGCCTAGGAACTTGGTTTCCTACCGGCCACCTAAAAGTCCTGGATGAAATTCCAAAATTCCTTGCTCCTGGTTTTGGGCTGACCCAGTCCTAGCTATTGCAGCTACTGGAGGAGTAAACCAAAGGCTTAAAGATATTTCTGTCTCTTTCTGTAATTCTTCCAAATATGTATATATAAAATGATAGATTGAATAGGGTAAGCGTAAGTGAACGGTGTTAAGTGTTTTTTTCCCACATTTTATTATTATTGCTATCATTTTATGATACAGTTCCATATTCCCTTATCCCCTCCCCAATTCTCCACCCCCCAGTTCCTTTATATCATGGCTAACATATAGCTCTTCATACTCAGTCATATGTTCATCATTGCGGGCATGGACAATGGCAGAGAGTCCAGAATCCTATTGTCAAAATATAATATAAACAGTTTCACTGTAAGTCCATCTTTGTCTGGAAACAGAAATGCATACTACACTGCATCCTCACATCTGGTTGTTAGTCTCCATTACATAACTACTGTACATTCCCTTAAATGAAAAGTCATGATACAAAATCAACAATAGTAAGAAAAATAGAAATTTACAATGCCATGAAGTTAAATGACATGTTACTAGATATGACAGTCTCCATTACACAACTACTATACATCCCCTTCAATGAAGAGCCACAAAATCAACATCCGAGAGAAAAAAGAAATTAACACCACCAAGAAGTTAAACAACTTGCTATTAAATGTCTAACGTGTAGCTGAAGAAGTGAAAATCAAGGACCTTCTTGAAGAAAATGATGCCACTGCATGATCTATGAGTCATTGAATGATTTAATCAGAAGAAACTGTTTTGAAGAGATGAAACCAACAGAAAACATCAAATCCGATGTGATAAAGTTTCCGCTGATCTTTGTTGGAGTATGTCTCCTCCAGACAATAAACAGATGGGTTTTGTTTTTTAATCCAGTCTACTAATCTATGATGTTTGATTGAGCTTAAGCAATTTACATTCAGAGTTAAATATACATAGGTGGTACTTTGGTCCCGTCATGGGTTGTTCTTTGATTTAGTCTTCTGTTGTCATTTTACTGGGATGTTCTTCCCATTTGCCTTTGGTTTTGGTAGGTGCTATTCCTCTTCTCTGTCGAGAGATCATCTTGAAGTATCATTTGTAGGGAAGGTTTGGAAGAGGCAAATTCTTTTAACTTTTCTTTACTATGGAAGAATTTTATTTCCTTTTCAAAGACAAAGGAAAGCTATTGCCACAGTGCGCAAAATGGCGCCTGGCATGCTACCACAACTGTTCTTCATCTGCTGGCCGTCAGATCCGAGGGCTACCCAGACATGCCCCGGATGGAACCTGTAGAATGCCACGTCGTTGCAGTTCACCGAGCCAGAAATGAGCTCACTCCCTGCTCAGAGTATGCTCAGCCCTTTCCCTTGCCCTTTTCTCCTTACGCAAAATGGCACCCAGTTCAGCTCTAGGGGGCTGACTGGGCTATGAAATTCATTCTGTTCTCACACTGCCTGAGATTTGCTGCTCGGTCTCTGTTCCTGGTCAAATCAAATGGACCAGCAGGACAGACAGTACTTTGTCTGGGTTCACCTCCCAAGCTCCCAGTGAAAGTCCCTTCCCACCTGGTTGCTGGTGGAGTTCTGGCTGCTGGTGGAGTTCTGGCTGCTGGTGGAATTCAGATCGCCGTGCTGGAGTATCATTCACTGCAACACCACACTGCTGTGCCCGCTGCTTTCCTGAGTCTGTCAGTCTCCAGGTACCCCTCTGCTGTTGTTCTGTCCTTTCCTATTTCCCGAAATATGTCCTCTGTGCTTCATCCTGATTAAATGTTTCTCCGTCTGATTAAACGTGTCCTTACCCTGTTCCGCCATCTTGATTCGAGTCTGTTAAGTGTTGTAGACTGTTACAGATGGCCCAGGGAGAGCTCTTGGTGGCACAGCCTAGGAAGGGGAAACATGATGGGAAACCACTGGAGAGAAATTCAAGGCTGAAATGTAATGCATAGCTATTTTCTTACAACAGAAATGCTTATTAGAGCCTGTAAATCAGGATTTGTCCTGCCTGTCCTGTCTGCCAGTTGGGGTCTTTATCTCTGTTCTTTACCATGGGGAACAGATATACGTAAACTTCCTGCCAGCCAAACCATCTTCATGGATAGTGTCCCCTAGATGCTCAGGTCCAGGCTAAAAAACTGTCCTGGTTGTGTAGTGTCCATTCTCAATTGTCGTGCTCCTTCCCCAGTTTTAGCAGTGACGTAGTCATGGCCCAGCAAAGACATGTGATTGCCTCTGCCTCCCCAGTGAAATTAGGACTAGGAACCCAAAGTCTCATCTCCTGGTTTGGTGATTCTTTTGGCCAGTTTTCCTACAGGAGTGTACCACTTTTCCAGTTCAACTGTCCCACTCAGCAGCAGAGAGCTGCTAGGAGCATGAACAGCAAGGAAGTCAGGCCAGTCTTAAGTGTGTCCTTCCTTGAAGGCCATAGACTTCTCCAGAAGGAAAGTGTGCTTTCTTCCAGCTCTGTCTTTCCTTTCATTCAAAACAAAACAAAAATGAATAATAATAATAATAAAAATCTCTTGTGTTTTCTTTCTTCTGTCTCTGAGAGCCTCCCATACAAAAGCTACTTGATGGATGACAAGGAGCAGTAGGACTGTGGGGGCTTCTGGAAAGTTTGTGGTGTTTGCAGGTAGCCTTGCCACATTTCTGCCTATTACACATTAACAGCTAGGAGCCTGAGCTTTGAATTCAGACTGGCTTTCTTTTTTTTTTTTTTTTTTTTTTTTTTTTGTTTTCCCCTATGCTTTTTGGGAAATATTTATTTTAAATTTTTTCTTTGAAAGACAGAGTTACAGAGAGGAAAGATCGAGAGTTTTCTGAAGTCCCGTGTATTTTAAAATCCAGCACAGGGCCAGGTGCTTGGGCCCCTGAGGATGTGTGCATCCCCTATCTGGGTGGCAGGCTTCAAATCCTGGTCCTGCATTGGGTTCTCATTTCCTGCTAGTGTGAATTCTGGGAGGCACTAAGAAAAGGCTTCAACAGTGGGGTCTTTGCACTTTGGGGTGACAGATATAAAGTCTTGTCCCTTTTCCTCTTGTAACCTCTACTTTCCAAGCACTTCAGTCAACTTTCTGGTTGTAGATGACCAAAATCGCAAGCACTGGCCCAGGACCCATGTTCAGCCTCAGATGTTTACCAAGCTGAAGCAGTGGTAGCTTGCTTGCTTTTCTTTTAAACTGATTGTGTGCTTAACCATGCATTCGGCAAAGATGGCCGAATGATTTAGTGAAAGGCAGGAAATATCTAGGAAAATTTAATTCACTGGTTCAGAGCAACGAATCCGTCTAGAAACAGGCTCTGAGGTTGAGTGATGTGCTTCTCTGTAGGGTAACCATCTGGCCTTAGCAAAAAGAAGAGAAAGTGGAGGCTGGAGATTATGTAAATAAATAGCATGGGATTCTTGCTTATCATCCTATAGACTTTTCCCTGGCGTGCACATGGTCTATGGTGGCAAGACCTGATGCTTCCTCACATGGCTGGAGTTCTCAGTGTCTTTGTTGAAGGTTTTCATGGAGCTCTTATGAACAGAGGATCCTTTTCTGTAGATCAGCATCTGCTTTATCTGTGTTTTGCCTGTTATACTTTCTCGTGCTGTATGTGGAGGGGTCCCTTCCTCAGAGAAGCCATATTCTAAAACTCAGAGGAAAGGAAGCAGCTGAGTGTTGACCAGGCTGTGTCCTCTTCTGAAGCAGTGGGCTGGAGGGATTAAGAGTGAGGAGTTCTCAGTAAGCACCACTGGGCTGGGCTTTCAGAGATGAGCAATGTGACCTTCTCATTATGTGAAAATCTTTAATCAGCTGGTTTTTGAAAACCAAAAAGGGAGGGTTTGGGAGGAAAAGATCTGACAGTAAAAATATTCTTTTATTTATTATAACCCAGATCTGGAACTTAATATATTTAACTTTGAAACATAACACAGCTACAGCCTGAATCCAGAGATGTTCCTGATAGCTCCATGAAATGTAGTTAAGGACCAATTTAAAACAATGTCTTGTGCCACAGCTTTGTGATATTTTTAGAAAAATCTCTGAAACCAAAGACAACACAGAGAGCCCAGCGTAAATTACATCTCTTGTCACGAGCCAATTTGCAACTTAGAGAAGCCCTGATGCTTGGGGACCAGTCATTTGCAAGCAGCAGCTACACTGCTTGTGTTTACCCTTTGCGGGATGTGCTGTAGAGAGCGTCTCACTTAGACCTCACCCTAAACGCAGAGTAAATGTTCTCATACCCGTCCTGCAACCGTGTAAACTAGAGCCAAGGATGTTGGGGCAGCCATCTCAGGAGTCTAAGTGCCAGGGCCGTGATTGGGTCAACTCTTTCTATTCAGGAGGCACTGCTGTTCACTAATGGCATTTACGGTGTAACCATGCTGACTTAATGCTGCAAAATAATGGGTTATTACCATCAGTGCTTTAAGCCTCCAAACAGGAAAATTTAGGAACTTTGTGTTATTCCCCACTTCTTCCTTCTAAAGCACCTCATGAAGGTGCTGCTGTAGCCACGTTGTATAAGTTCAGGTGGAGCAGAGAGGTGCTAAATTTAGGATAAAATCTGGATCTATCCAGGGTGTAGTTTTTATTTTGCTTTGGTTTGAAGGTTTATTTATATTTATTTGGAGGAGTAACAGAGTAGGAGATGAAGGGGGAAATGCCTTCCTTATACTGGTTCATTCCCCAAGTAGCCACAGTGTGGCCGGGCTGAAGCCATGGCCTTGGAACTCCTTCATCCTGGTCCCATGTGGGTGGCAGATGCCTGAGCACTTGGGCCACCTACTGTTGCTTGTGCACATGTGTTATCAGGGGACTGATTCTGAAGTGAAGCAGCTGGGACCGGAACTGATGCTCTTATGAGATTCTGGGGTTGCAAACAGTAGCTTAACCCTCTGCATCACAGTGCCAGCACTCTGAGCAGTTCATGTCTGCTGTATGCCGTGTCTGTGGAATGGAAGAAGAGGAAGTGTCTGGAAACCAGGAGAAAAGCAGTGTTACTTTTGGAACACTGACCCTTTAGCTTCTTACAGGATAAATTGATTAATGCTTTATGTTGTTGCTATGAAAATCTGTGAGTACATTTAGAAAGTTCCAAGTTGAGGGATTGTTAAGTGTGAAAAGGCAGTTTCTTTCAGTTATTGGATAGAAAAACCTGATACTCAGCATACCAGCCATTGTTTCTTTGGGTGAAGCCTTACTTTGTCCCATTTTTACCCCAGATTTGGTGGGTAAAATATTAGCAGTGTGCCTGGCACCTGCCTACGTGCTCCTGAGTGGCAGGACAGAGGTCTGTCTGACTGTTGTTTCTCCCGCATCCATTGGTAGGTGCACATTCAGTAAATGTTGGCGACTTGATTTATTTTTCTCCCTTTCACTTATTATGCAGATACTTGAGCACTTACTCCTCTGCCAGATGAGAAGAGACAATGAAAGTCTCCCATGCCAGAATTTGTACAAGAGCAACCCAAGGATGTGCATGACTGATTTTGAAACCCACCTCCAGCTCTGCAGCCTTTGGACAGCAGTGCGGGTGGGAGGACTTCCTACTTTTTAATGTGAATATCAGACCTTGTGCTCTTGGTCAATCTAAGTGGGTTTTGTCATCCCTCTGTGATTGAAGGATACTGGATGTCATGAGGCAGGTTGGTTTCAGGAAATGGTTTTTTGGGGCATGCAGAATAAATGTTAGAAGTTGAGAAAGAATCAGAAATGGCAGTGTTCCCTCAGCTGGATGACTGAATCTGTCCTCACCTAGTGGGGTAGCCACTCACTGACAGTTCCTGGTAAATTCCTGTGTCTCCTGCTACTCCTATTAGTGTGTACCATCAATATCACTGGGTGCTTTTTTAGATCCCCAATCTGAGCCTGCATTCTAGGCCTACTGATCTGCAACCTGAATTTTGGTAAGACCCCCGGGTATTAGTGTGCAATGAGAGCAGGAAACTTTAGGGCCAGAACAACAGTTTGGTTAACTTTGAGCCTAGTAACAAGGGTATCCTGAGTTGTTGAATGTCAGTTGTAGAGTATGACTGTCAGGACTGGATTCCCACTTTTTCATCATTGACAGATATTTGGAGATACAGCTCCCAGACTGAGGTGCCAGCTGCATGCAGGTGGCATGGGTACTGACTAAAACAGTGGTACTGGGGCCAGTGTGTGACATAGTAGGCTAAGCTTCTACCTGTGGTACCAAAATCCCATATAGGCACTGATCCACATCTCAGGTGCTCCACTTTGGTTCCTGCTTGCTGCTTGTGGCCTGGGAAAGTGGCAAAGAGTGGCTCAAGTCCATTGGGGATCTGGAAGAAGATCCTGGCTCCTGGCTTCTGGCTTCAGATTGAATCTGCCGTGGTTATTTGTGGCTTGGACCAGCAGATGGAAGATCTCTGTCTCTCCAAGGCTGCCTTTCAAAATCAAATAAATCTCTGAAAAATATAGCAGTATTTTAAAGTTAACAAAAGTTGGGTTTCATCTGGTGTTCTGGAGGACCAGGGTAGATGTGTGACAGACTAGGCTAGGTCTCAGCCCTTACTGAACCATGTGTGAGCTGTATGGGGGTATGGAAGAGCCATGGCTGGGTTGAAACATCCAACAGTGAGAACCAGATTGGGTTGAAGGCCAGTCAGGAAAAGCCACTGTTCCTGCTAGGACAGGAGGTGAACTGAGTAGGGCTGGCTCATGGACCACTGGTATGCGTGAAATCTGGCGCTGGGAGAATTTCTGATGGAGGAGCCTGGACAACTTCTCTGGCAGGACACAATCCCTGCAGGTAAGCACAAGAAGCACAATAGGAAGCAGCCCAGAACAGGCAATAGAAATGATCCCACTGGCATACACATGGCATGGGTTGGAGGCAGACCAGGCTAAATCTGTTCGCATTACCCGCTGGCAAATCCGAGCACCAGAACAGAGTGTGGGTCGAGCCAGGTTTGTTGCGACACATCACGTTAAGCAATGCCAAGGTGAGATGAGCCGTACCAGATGTGGTTGTAGTAAACAGCACATGTGACAATCAGGGGAAGGAGGCAAAGACTTCAAGGGAATGTGGGCTCCCCTGCTGGATAACTACTTCCATTGGAAAGCGTGAGTTAGGATGGGGCAGATCAGTCTAGGCAGAGCTATAACACCTGTGGGCCTCATGTGAGCTAGATAAGGGAAGGGCTGTGGTGGGCTGACTATTTCGACTGGTACAAGCAAAAATTAGAGTGGGTGAGGGTTGGTTGGGCTTAGCTGCAGCATTAGCTGGCAGAGGCTGGCACTGGGAGCCAATTCTGTCAAGTCAAATGCCAGAACCACCTGGAGAGTGCATAATCTAGGAGTGGGTGTCGCCTAGAAGGAAAATAGTGGGCACCTCCCTCGGGGTTACCACTCTCAGGAAAACCAGGACAGCATGAAAACCAGGATAGGGGAAGGGGTGGCTAGACAAAAGGCACCTGCCAGTAGGTGTATGGGCTGGATAGTAGGTTGGTTGGATTGAACTAGGCTCCAATGCCCATTGACATGTGTGAGAGCTAAATGGGATGTGAGGCAGACTGGACAAGCCTGCGGTGCATACTGGCAAGCATGGGAACCAGCGTAGGGGGCAGAACTGGTTGGGGTTATGGGGAGTCACCCCAACTAAGCTGTAGCTCCCACTGGTTTGGGTGAGGACCGAGTACGAAGTGGGTAGGATCAAGCTGGACTACAACACCCGTTGGGTCAAGTGGATGACAGGGCTGGAAACAGAACTGACCAAGCAATAGCAATGACCAGCATGTGCATAAGCTGATTGGTGTGATGGATGGTGTTGGACTCCGTACTAGCAAAGTCACGCAAGAATCAGGTCTGGGATCATCTCAGATGAAGTTTCTTTGGAAATCCCTCCAACTGAACTGCTGATCTTAGAACCCTAACCACAAAGAGACTGTCAGCCAGTGGACTCTGAATAGGTTTCATTGCGATTGGAACTGCGAGATTGGCAGCAATCCAGAATTGTTGAACCCTCATAAATGTTTGAGCAAGACCCTTGGAGTGCGTCTCCTGTTGGGGATCTGGGATGGGTGGGAGGTTGGGTGGGGTTTTCCCTTTGTAACTCCCCTAACCCAAGATACAGGGAAAAATGATAATATTAGTGTGGAAACAATGGTATTACCTACTCTCACCCTATAGCCCTTGACCCTTTGTACCCTAATCAACTAAGTAAGATTCTTTAAAAATAATTTAAAAAATAAATTTTATTACCACTAAAAAAAGTTGGGTATTTTCTTTGCTCGCACAACAGTCTTTGACAGATCATCTTATCTTTGCTTTATAGATGATTATTAAAACAGAAACATGCATAGAGAGGTTATGTATATGCCCAGGGTGACACAATAAAATCATGTAGCCGACTGGAACTGTGTTCTTAAGCTGGTTCCTAGACTATTTCCCCTGCCTGTCCTTTGCTTTTTCACCATCAGAGTTTTCCATATTGAAATATCATATCTTCCACTAAATAATGCTTAAATAATCATTTCAAAATATGTACTTATTTGAAAGAAAGTGTTTCAGGGAGAAACATAGAGCGGTAGAAACCATTTATCTGCTGGTTCATTCTTTCAGTGGCCACAATGACTGGGGCAGAAGTAAACCATACTGTTCTAGGAGCATGGAAATCCATCTGGATCTCCCATATGGGTGTCTGAGACCTAAGTATTCGGGCCATCATCCCCTGCTTTTCCAGGCACAGTAGCAAGGGACTGGATTGGCAGTAAAGTAGCTGGGATTCAGAGTGGCATTCATTTGGGATCCCAGCATTGCAGGCACCGTGTCATGATACTGGCCCCTGAGTAACCAGTATTTGAAGGATTTTGTGACTGCTTCTGATTTACAGCCTGGAACAGCAAGCTTCTCCCTTCTGTCCTTTGGCTCAACATTCATTCTCTTCCTCTCTGGAAAACTCATCTCATAGGACCTCTGGCCCTAGAAAGCCTTCCATCTGGCATGCCTCGTGTAGAGGCAGATGATTGGCTGGTCCATTTATATATTTTTTTCTTGTCCATCTTCACTGCCTATCCACTCACCCAGCTGCCCATAGAACCTTTGGGCTCCGTGGTTCCTGCAGGAGTCCTGTCCTCGGGAGTCCATGTGCACTGGAGCCTGTCTCGAGGTGACCCTTCATCCATGTGAAGTGAATGCAGTCAGTCACTCCGCATCTTGCTGCCTTTACTCACTCTGGGCAGTGTCTGCTTTTAATAGCATCTGAAAGGGAGGGGCAAAGAGCAGGAAGTAGAACTTGAGTTTTCAGCAATATTACGGCTCACTTAAGTAGCAGACTGATGGATTACAACTTGGTTATGAAGGACTATACTGTTGTAACAATATGGGGAAATAGTCAGGGGGTGGGAATTTGGGTGAGGAGGGAATCCCAGATCACACATAATTGTACCATAAAATTAAAAAAAAAATGTTGAGTTTTTCAGTTCTGCTCCTCCTCAGCTGCTTCGGGCAAGCATTAAAGAAGGAGTCCATCATGGCCTCGTCTCTGACAGTGGGTGAGGCAAGCATCTCTGGTGGTAGCAGTTCCTTTGGAATGATTGCATATTATTTTTCCTCAGTGTCCCCTTGTAAGCAGGATGGGGTAGCAGTTGAGATTGTGGGGAGCCCTGAACTTTTCCACAATTTGGAGAAGTTTAACATTTGGTAGCCAGGCTTTAATGAAATCATAGGGGCCTGGAAGTGTTTGTGGAAGTGAATATCACCTCCTGCTCTGTAAGTGGAGCCTTTGACTGCTTCATAAAGATGTGAATGAAACAATTTATTCACTCCCTTAATTCACATCATTCATTGCTGTCTGTCAGTGTCATTCGTTTGTCAGGGTTACTTTTCATCTCCTGTTCTCTCTTTCCCTCATGTGTGCTCTCACCGAGTACTCCTGTTGGGGTGAGGGCAGACACTGCAAGTTCTGTAGACATCCCCACCTCAGACCTTTTGTTTTTCTTTCTGGGTGGCATGAGGAGGACATAGAGATGACTTTCTGCAGATCTGTTCCTTTAGTGAGAACAGTGGATTGTGAAGTAGAGGTGTGTGGACGCAGAGATGAGTGACTGATGAGCAAGGGACTGGTCGACGTCTGTCTTATATTACTACCTGGAAGGCATCTTCTTGGAACACACCCTGTAGCAATTGTCAGCTTCTGGCACTAACATTTTACTGTAGCTGTCAATCCTGGTATCTTCTTGGTTTTCCCAAAACTAGTAGAATCTGATATTCACATTCTAAGAGCATTCTGTCATGTTCCTATTTACATACCAGTTTTCCCCATTTTTGGCTCACAGGGTATGTGAGCATTTACAAGAGTCTAAGATTCATTTTTAGCTGCAGCAGAGGCAAGCCTCAGGGGAAAGTCAAGATAACTGGATCCCTGACATGTTAACTTGGCAACTCATCTTTTCTGTTCCTTAGCCTGCAAATTGTTCTTTGGTTTCAGATGAGTAGCTTCTATTTGTCGTTGTTTTTGGAGTGATTCATTGTAGGCATCAAGAACCTGTATAATCCCTATTTCCTTCATCTCAAGCCACATATCATTGGCTTGAAAGCATATCAAAGTGACTAAAATTGCTTGTGCAAATCCTGACACAAGGATTGTGTTAAATGCAGCATTTGTAGCATTTGAAGCATCTGCAAGGAGACAGGTCAGCAGTGGCTTGAGATGGGTGGAAATGGTTTGATTTTTTTTTTAATTCATTTATTTTTATTTGGAAGGCAGATCAGAGTTCCAGAAAACAGGACAGAAAGATCTTCCACCCACTGGCCCACCCCCAAAATGACTGCAGTAGCTGATCTGAAGCCAGGTGCCAGGAGCTTCTTCTGGGTCTCACGTGGGTGCAGAGTCCCAAGACCTTGCGCCATCCTCTACTGCTTTCCCAGGCCACGAGCAGGGAACTAGATGGGAAATGGAACAACCAGGATACAAGCCAACAGCCGTATGGCATCAGTACCATCTAGACTATAATATTACCTTCCTTTTTAAAAAATTATGAACTCTAAAGTCCAACCCCAGGAGTTTTTGATAAAGGAATTTATAGCCTGGTAGTATAGTGAAACATATAAAGTAAATTGAAAATTCAACTCTTGTGATCACCTTTAGATAGATAACCATTCTGTGTGTCATCATTTCTTAGAGAATGGTGTGTTTGGAGCTGTGAACTATTGGCTTAGGGTTAGAGTTTTAATATACAGCTCCAGGTTTTAACCTCCTTTTCCTTTTAAAGTTGAAAAGTCTACAAGGTAGTTGCCTCTTAAGAATTTTGGATCTTCCCTTATATATCCTGCATTTGGGATATCCTCTGTGGAAATAAATCTTAAAGATTATCCACATGTAAACATACCAGGCATACTTTATAAAATGTTTGGAAAATACAAAACAGATAAGGAAAAGCTCACCCTGTTCTCACTAGGAACATAGAGATGCTTTTTCTTTGCATATGTTTGCATAATAGTGTTAGTTTTGTATGCTCTTTCTTCTTATTCATTACAACACAAGTATTTTCATATGTTACATGCTCTTAGTATCATTTTAATAGCTGCACATAACCTTAGTGTGTATAATTTATCTGACTGTCCCTTCACTGGACATTGTTACATCCTTTTCTTTCCTCTGTTCTTTCTTCTCTCTCTCTCTCTTCCTCTCTCTGTCTCTCTCTCGCTTCCCTATATGATGCTATGGTGACACACTTTGTGCTACCCAGATTCCTGGGCTTCACAGGTGTCATGCTGTTCTCCTCATCCCTGTGTAGCTTTGCCACATGTGTTTTAAGCCCATTGAGTGCATAGTTTGCTTCCCAGCTGTCTCTGGGTTCTCCACTCTGCCCTGTTTTGCTCTCTGAAGGGGGAGTTCAACAGGTATTTGCAGACTTCTGATTGTCCAACTGCCCACCCACCCTCCTGCATCTCTTGGTCCTGGAGATGAGATGCACAAGAGCTCTGTAAGTACACAATGACAGGTGGGAGGTAAGACCTTAAAACATGTCCTGAGGAGGATTCACAGTGTGGTTATACCCGTCAGAGGGCTTTGTGTCAGAGGACACAGAAACAACCTTTCTTGCAGTTGTTTTAACAGAGGTAGTTTAACAAGCTGTTGTGAAAACAAAATTATCCTGGTTCCTTAAATACTGTGGACAGGTGCTCTTGAATTAGATCCTAGAACCAAAAGGATTAGAAATGCATAACAATCCCATCTTAATTTTAAAAAAATAAAGAAAACTAAAACAAGCAACAGAGAATTGCGATGAAGTCTAAGTGGCTTCCAGTGCCATTGAGGCCATGGCTTCCCATGCTTGCATAAATTACAAGTGCCTTGGAGCTCTGATGGGGTGTGGTTGTGTGGCTGGAGCACTTCCAAGGGAGGGTGCTGTGGGGTGATGGTACAGAAGCAGGACAAGAACAATGCTGCCCTGCGGTGCTGGAGAGTGGCCCCTCCTCTGTGTGCTTGCCTGGTGGAGTGCCTGTGCAACTGACCACAGGAGGCATGTCACGGAGGAGGACCTGGCAGGGGCACAGCCATCACAGGGCCCTCCTGGGGCAGGAGAGCATGTGCAACAGCAGGTCAGTTTAACAAACCTCACCTGGGTCCCTGTGAATACCTGGCTGATCGTGAAGGGCTGAGGGGCCAACGCAGACAAACCAGGCATACCAAACTACATTTGTTCTGTTAAACACAGATAACCAAAGGTATCTGTAAAACATGTCATAATTGTGGCCTTTGACATAATCTAAGAATTCCTGTCTTGTAAAAGAGAAATTCATTTGCAGACTGTTTAGGAAACTTGCCCACACAACTGGACATTCACCTTGACCCTTAGAATTTATGTCCTCATCACCATATTAAACAAAAAATGTCTGCCTAAAGATCCCCCAAAACCTTTTATCTTCCTTGTCAGGATGGACGATGCACAGTCGGCAAGACAGACAGACAGATGGGTAGAACACGCAGCATTGTTCGTACAGGAGAGTAGGACTGGTGATGATTGTTCGACTTGTGAAGGCCTTGCTTGTCTGGCCTGTCTTACCTGTTAAGACCTACAGTGTCTACCAGGTTGCCCTTGGAGCTGTGCTTCCATCCTCCCCACTTTCATCTGTCTGACCAGTATTTACTTATTGTGGGCATTGTGCTATGGGTAGGGAATATACAAAGAGGTATGAATTTCAGTCCTTGCAAGTCTTAGCACTTACACAGTCAGCCTTGTTCTATTAGAATTAATTCTTCCTGTGTTCCTTCTGGTTCCATGACAGTACTGTTCATTGCCATGATGCAATGTTGTTATTAGTTCATGTCCCTCTTTGACCCTTGCAGGTCTTCAGATGCTTGGCCTCCTGCTCTGAAGGTCTGTTTCCTTGCTTGTGAACTGGTGCCTGGGTGTGTGTTTCCAGAGTACAAGACCTTTGGCTGCCTCTCCTCATTTTAGAGCTGTGAGCCCTCAGACATTAACACTGTTGGCTCATTTGTGCATTTGTATGGGCAGTTCCAAACTGATTTAACTGTGGTGAATAGATCAGACACTGAATCCAGATTTTCCGGCTCTGTCTTGGTGCAAATACCAGAGTGTGATGTTGACTTAGAGAGCACTGGCCAAGCACCAAGCACCATCAGTGATTTCACTCAATAACTGCTGATGGAACTCTTCGCGCAAAGGACAGCAGAGTAATGATGCAGCTTGCTCAACAGGATTAAAAACTCAGAAATTTTGCCATGTAGATGCGTTAAGTAGCCCTAGTGCCCTCAGTGTACTTACAGGATTCCTGTTAAGACATTGTGACTCAATTTTGTGAGTGTTGTTTTTATTGTATTTGTTTTTATTGTATATCAAACTAAATGTTTTTAAATTGAATCTCATCTATGAAAATACTTTAGAAAGTATGACATTAAAAAATTATCTTTGAATAAGAATTTTCCATTAATGTTTTGGAAGACCCCAAGTAAGCATGGACTTTAAATGCTTTCCTACCAAAATAAAATTACCTTTGAATTCCATTCTCAGGCACTCCTTTGAAGTCCCCTCAGACAGGATCAGATAAGTGACACTGAAATGAATGCCAGCATTGTTTAGTTGTGAAGAGTTTTGAGGCTGCTTGTATCAGCTTTTTATTACAGTCCTATTTCCATTCCTTGTTAGGCTTTCCAGTAAACACAGTGATATATTCTGGTGCCCTGGTTTCTAAAACTTACTGTGTTCTTTGATCCTGTGACACCTTGAGCAGAAACTCTGATCCCTAGGCCCTTATTTTCCTCATGGTGTAAGTGAGATATTAATTCAACCTGCTAAAATTGTTAGAAGGATCGAAAGGAGCAATCTCCTGGTTTTTTTTTTTTGTTGTTGTTGTTGTTTTTGCTGGTACAATGCCTGCTTGGCAAATGTTATTTGATAACCTAAATAATAATTATTTCAGAAACCTGTCATTTTCTGGCTTAGGACAGATATCAAGCTCTGGCTTTCTATTTTTTATTCAATTTTAATTAATATTTGGGGTTTTAGTATTTTTATAGCAGAAACAAATTATTATAAATTCTTAGCAAAAAAAAAATCCAGGCAGAAAACTTTCCACAGTGATGTGCATAAACAAAATTTCATATTTTTAAAGAGAGTCTGGCTTTTGTCTGTGGAAGAGAAAAGCTGATAACAGCTTTATTCTAGCTATATTTGGGTGCCAGATTGAAAATGATCATGGATGACTTCCCAGAACTTTCAGAAAAACCAACCAGTTGTGCTTCTTTGATTTTCCAAATTTGTTAAGGTTATAATAAGTTGGGTATTTTAGCTGAAACATATGATGATTCTTCAATAATAAAAACAAAAATCTTAGAAGATGGCTCTTGAACAAATATGTCCATAATTAACATTTTTTGATTTAATTTAGACTACCACAAATGCTGTTAGATAACTTGAATTTCTTTTATTCCTGAAATTTTGTGTTCACTGTTGCCTGCAAGTATGCACCAAATTAGTTTAAAAAAAATAGATGCTTTAGCAATCCTTTAGTATTCTGTGTGTATTTGTTTGTGTTAGTGGAAATTCTACAAGAAAGATATAATTATTTATAAAGTGCATCCTAGGAGACTTATTTTTGGTGCAATGGACAAGTCTCTTGGGTTACCCACGTCTCAAGTGCCTGGATTTCAGTCCTGGCTCCACTTCCCAGTCTAACTTCCTGTTGATGTGCACCCTGGGAGGTAGCGAGCAACATGTAAGTACTTAGGTTGTCACTACCCAAATGAGAGACCAGGCTCCTGGCTTCAGCCTGTTGTGGACATTTAGGGGAATGAAAAGCAGATGGAAAGATTTTCCCTAGCTATCTGTCTCTTGTGAAAAAATGAAAAGAAAAATAGCACATAAAATGTTTTAAATAAAATCTGTTTATTTTATTTAAACACCTTGCCTTTCATGCTTGCTGTAGGGGAATGAGTGTGGATTGCTAAGCCTTACTTTTCTCTTTGGTCATGTGTTTCCTAAAGTAATTAATTCCAAATTTTGCTGTCAAGGAAGATTGTGCTGCTAAAGGAATACTAGAACACTACTTGTTAAGATAGAGAACTTTCTTGAATCTTGAGTAGGAATGGTGGGCAGTGTTTCAGTTCTTCCACAGGTACAAGCACTAATCTTTTTAGGAAGCCACTCATTCATGACATTTCTGTGTGTGTAAGGAGACTAAATGATACAAGGCATTTGACTGCTAAGGAGATTGCATTTTCTTTATGGGAAGAGGAGGAAATCAGGAATGGTATTTTCGCTTCTTTGCACCTCTGTCAGTGGTTGCTGAGATCCAACTGACTGCATTGCTGAATTACTCTTCCTTGCCAGAGGCCGCATCTTACCTCACTGTCTGTGTGGTCACAGTGGTTCATTGTCACTGGTTCCCAAACATAAACCAAAGGAAGCCATTGGTCTTGTTGAGTGCTGACACGCATCTAGATAGATTTTGGCTGTATCTGGGCTCATTCTTTTTGGATCTCAGTCCCAGCCGCACAGTGCCTGCTCTTCATAAAAACAGATTGACTTCCTTCCCCCACTTAAAATCTTGAGTTTCCTGTTGTTTTTTTATGAATAGTTTTTAGAAAGTTTAGTTGTTACAGCTTGGCTTCTGGTTTTGCCTTTTCATCTTCAATTGAACCTCAGGCTTCCTGGCCCAAATTACACTTCAGTCCATTGAACCCAACTATTTGCACAGGTTATGGGAGTCTGGCTGCTTTTCTAATATGCTATATGCCTAGAATTCATTTTCTTCCTCTCATTGCTCTGGTGTTTTGAGCTCCATGCTCCATTGCTCCATGCAGGTGAACAGAGAGATGAGGATGACGTGATAGTGGTGAGGCTAACAGTGCTGTCTGCATCACATACTCAGCCCCTTATGAGATTGGCCTGGATACCACCAATGAAATAGCCATTCTTGGACCATCCAGATCATTGTCTTCTCACTGTTTTATGTTGAAGGTTCTCTGAAAATATTTTTTCTTAAGATGAGACACATTTTTTACCTTTTGCTTCCCTTGAATATTTATTTTTATTTGAAAGGCAGAGTTACAGAGAGAGAAAGGGAGAGATAAAAAGGTTCGCTCCCCAGTGGTCACAATAGCTGGCATTGTGCCAAGCTGAAATCAAGAGCCCAGAGCTCGTCTGGGTCTCTCTGTGGATCTTGGGTTTCAGGCAGGCACTTGGGGTATCTTCTGCTTTCCCAGATGTGTTAGCAGGGAGCTGGATAGGAGGTGGAGCATCTCAGACTCAAACCAGCATCTGTAGGGGATTGCAGCATCATTGTTAGCACCTTAACTCACTAAACCATTATGCCAGCCCTAAGTTGGCACATTTTTTAAAGCATCTTATTCTTTTGAGAATTCTTCGTGGCTTTTCTGTTTAGCAGTTACTGCAAGTGATTCTACTTTGCCCAGAAGCCAAATTTCCATTCCTGCTACTGGTTTTAAAGCCTCTTCTTTGTTACCCAGTTCTTCCTCAGGTATCCCGTATCACCTATAACTTTCTGTTTTTTACCATTCTGCGGCCACATATCTTGCCCTTGTTTGGCCTTTTCACTCTTCTACATTCTGTCATATTTGTAAACTAAGCCTACATGCTATGTTATCTGATATGTGAAACTGTTTCCTAAATGGCAAATGCTAGCTAAATCTAGTAATTCAAACTTGTTTTCCTTAAAATGGCCAATATTACTTTATGCTAGTCATATCCTCTCCCTGTTATAACAGGTCAAGTTTGCTTCCTCTTTCGTTTATATTATCATTTTGTCTCCAAGAAACTTGAGGTTCTTGTCAGTTGTTTTCTTATCTGCATCCTCTTTCCCCAGCTCTCTTGTATTTTCAGATTGGGGTGTGTGTGGGTGTGTGTGTGTGTGTGTGTGTGTGTGTGTGTGTGTGTGTGTGTGTGTGTGTGTGTGATTTTCATGACAGAATGGTGGCTTTTGTTCATATAGAAGATTTCCCCATGGTATTATGCGTGCTCTGTTTGGTAATGACTAAATGAGTGGATATCATGGTTTGAATGCCATGGTTGGTACGCTTTTGCCAGAGCATTTTCACATGTCAGCACCCAGTACATACTGCTGTGAGCAAGCTTTGTGCAGCATGTTTTGCAATCTCTGAGGTCAGCACAGAGCCTGCAGGAAAGGTGTCAGCCCCTGTTTAGGAGAGTGCTGGGGACAAAGACAAAAGGAGGCTTGTAGCTAGAGTGGGGATCATTGCAGCTACATTATCTCCTCCTCCTGAAGTTCTCTGGCCTTTTATACAAGTGTCCCTTCTGCGTCCCCATAGCAATTTTTGAACATAGAGGTGCCTTTTGCATATCTATGAGTCAGCTCTATAAAATAGTAAATGTTCTCCTGTTGTGTAGAAATTGAGGCTAAAGCGGGCATTTCAATGGCAAGATCCCCAAAATGTAATTTAGACCCAGATGTATCATATTATACAATTTGAGCCTCTCAACACTCTTGTGAATCACCCCTCCTGTGAAACCCCAACTGGACAGATGTGATACATAATACACTGGCTTTTGCTTCCTTGCCTTGTCTTTGTGTTTGGGGATGAGAAAGGATGCATTTACTTGTTAAAGGACAGACACTCCGGAAATGGTTGATTAGGGAACAGTGTGTGTGTGTGTGTGTTGTATTGTATTGCATGGATCATACTCTGAGATGGTGGGAGCTCAAATTCTAAAACACTGATGGGATTGACTGCTCTCTAGCACAGTATATTACATGTCTGTCATGCATTTCGGTGAGTAGTAATGCTCATTGGTGGAGACTTGGTTGTTCAAAGATACCAAAATTCTTGTCACAATTAAACTCCCGCCACAAAATATCCAGGCATTTTTGGAAATAAAATTACTACCAAATATATGGCATACTACTTTTCCAAACAGACGTTCTAGTCCAGACGTCAACTGCTGTTTTATCCTGATGGTTCAGATGATGAATCTTAGAAGAATCTGAGAAGTGGAAAAGAGACCGACCACAAAGAGTAGTGGAAAGAGTCCTTGGAGTATCTGGTAAGATACTCCTTGGATCCTCATGTGCCACTTACTGTTCTTGTGATTTCTTCTTTAAAAGATCCTTCATCTCTGAACCATGGTTTACCTCTTAGCAAATTGGAGGCAGGGATGTCAGCTCTGCCTAGTCTTTTTGATAACCAATTAAAATTAGGAGCATACAACCACTAATATGAGAGCCTAACAGCTGTGAAAGGTCACTCACTGCGCAGATGCCACCAACAGTCGTGGTTGGGCCAAGCAGAAGTCAGTACCTAGGGTCCTCCTTCACGGTTCCCTACATGGGTGGCAGAATTCAATTGAACCATCACCTGCTCCTTCTCAGGCACATTGGAAGGAAATTAGTTCAGAAGCAGAGGAGTTAGGGCTCAGGATGGTCTTCTGATATGAATTATGTGCATCCTGAAAGACAGCTTAATCCACTGTACTGCAGCACCTACCCCTGTTTCTGTCTTTTTAGCTGCAAATTACATCGATTATGGGTTCAAGAGGGGCAGTGGTTCTAAGTAGAGCAGACCTACTTGGGGTCTCTCTTGCTACTCAGGGCATCTTCTCGTTGGACACCCTATTCCCTTCCTTTCCTGACTTCATTCTGCTTTTTCTCATTCTAACCTTCTGAACTCCATCTTATGGAAATTAACAAATATTGGTAGAAATCATCTAGGCGGAGCCCTTTAACTTAGGCTGGGAAGCCAAGCCACAAGGTTAGCTTCTTGCTTCAAAAGCTAACGAGTTCCCCCCACATTATGCTGCTTTTCACATCTGTATTCCCATGGATGGGGACTCTCCCACTCCTGTTTTTAAAAAGGGTTGTGTATCTGTTGAAGTGGAATTTCTAGCACCTGCCATTCACATTCACAGCAGTGCGGGTCCATCCTCAGTAACCCTGCTTGTCGTCTTCAGAGCTCTGTGTGGGAGAGATGATGTAGCTTGCGGAGAAGCAGATTGAGACAGAGGATGTGGGTGACTTCAGAACCTCAGCACCGGGTGTGTGTAGCAGGCCTCACGTGAGTGCGGGGTAATTTCCCTTACCACCTCCGTGTACTTCTGGGCTGAACACAAAGTTTAGAGGAAGGTGTAGGATTTGTGAGTTTCCATTCTTCCTTAGTACCTCCTCAGTCTCGCTGTGCATCAACTGCCTGATGTTTCTTGACAAATGGATGAATCAAGTCAAATGGGATCTGTTGCATTTCTTACTGGTTGTGTAACTTTCAGTAATGCCCTTTGCCTCATCTGTGGAATGGGTTTGAGGATTCTCTGACTTTGTCTGTAAGAGTAGTTTTGAATGAATTAATGAATGAGGAAGGGGTGTGCATACACATTGGGTGCCCTCTGATTATGAAAATTTGATGAAAAGACAGATAAAAGACCTGGATTTGAGTTTGTTCTGCCCTTGGTATGATTCCTACTGGAAACAGGGAGCAGATGTTGGATGGCCCAGAAACAACAGCTGCCTCTCCTCTGTTCCACCCTGCATGTTTATATTTTGAAAGGTCACTTAGTGCATATGAATTAAAGACCCTGGGGATTCTTTAGGGGTGTTTGTATTGTTGTTGCTTTGTTTTGTGCTGTCTTACCGTCTTTACCTGGTACTCTTCAACGGGATGATGTAGGGTGAAAAGGGGGAAAAAAAACCTGTTTATTTGCATAGAAGATTTAGCAAACAATATTTTTTCATTGGCAGTTATTACATTCATGTGTTTCTAATGAAACAGAAGTCAGTGGGTCTCTTGTTAACTTTTTGTTTCTGCCCTGGTATTGTTGATGTCAGCAAAAAAAAAAAAAAAGCACGGTGAGGGGACCTTGTTTTTGAAATGGGTCATGTTTTCTTTTTCTGTTTTTTCCATTTAGCATAGGAATGATGGCCTCTACCTGCCTCATCTGTCTTATTTAGTAGGATAGGTTTAGGATACGGGATGTAGCTACTGCTTTCTCTGGTCGTTCACATCCCCTGTCAAATCTGGGTTTGACGATCATTTGAAAGCGCTTGTGTAACTGCAGTGGAAACATGCATGTTCAGCCTGGTACTTACTTTGCTTGTGCCCCCTGTGCTGCTTATTTAGCATCAAAGTAAGGAATTCTTGGTGTAAGGATGTTCATGCCAGTTTACACGCTTTACTTTTACATGGTCCATGGACTTTCTTCAGTGTTTCTACACCCCCATTAGATCTTCGCTCACAGCCTGTAGACTGCTGCCTCTTTTCATTGCTGAGGGCAGCTTTGGCCACCCCAGGGGCTCCCTGCCATCCCTGACGTCTCTGAACACCATTTATAGCCTGCACCATGGTCTGCCCCAGGTCAGTTGGATGGGGCCTCTAATCCCGAAAGCGCTGTGCTAACAGAAGCAGCATACACTGCAAAGATATTTGTTCAGTCTCAACATAAATTTACGAAATCCCATAAGAAACCTCACAGAAATATTCTCATTTGAAGCTGGTGTCCGCTTATCGCCATGTCTCCTGCGGTGGCTGTGAGCCGTTCCTTTGTATGTACTCACTGGATTGCTACTGGTCACATTCTTCTTTAGTGAGCGCTGTGCCACTTTGGATTTGTGATGTGAATAATTAATGTTATCACCTTGCTTACTATGGGTGTGTCTCTTTATTTTTTTCCCCTCATTTTTGTTTTTCCTTTAAAACAACCGAGAGGCCAACAAGGGGAGAGAGAGAGAACGAGCTTCTGTCCACTAACTCACTTTCTAGATACCCGTATCACAACTGGGGCAGTGGTGGGCCAGAGTTGGGAGCCATAATGGAAATCCAGACCCCTCACATGGTTGAAAGGAGCCATCACCATTGGCTTTCAGGGTATAAATGAGCAGGAAGCTTGAGGCAGGAGACAGAACTGGGCATTAAATGTAGGTATCTGATGTGGGGCATAGGCGTTTTAGCCACTGGGCTAAATGGCACACTCCCTTTGTTTACATTTTTAAAGATGAGATTGTCTAAGCATTTTTCCATGTGGCAAATGGAATTCATATTTTGAACTCACTTTTGCTCTGTTGAATTTCCTGTTCTTTGACCTCAGTTCAACTGCATCTGCTCTTACCTTTTCGGTTGTCTTAAAGTTACTGGGCAGAGGACAAGCGTGGCTTTGGTTATTGAAGTCTTTCTGCTGTTGCCTGCAGATATTGTCCTTACAAAGGGCTGTTACAGTGAGCCACATTATACAAGACAACTGCAGTTTGGCTCTTTTGAGCATGCCTCATCAGCAGCTTCGGAGTTTGCATTTAAAAGCTTACACACAGGGGGCTGAATTTGGCACAGTGATTAAAACACTCTTGGGATATACACACTCCCTATTAGAATGCTTGGGTTTGAGTCATAACTTGGCTGCCTCCCAGTACGTCCCTGGCAGGCAGGCAGCAGGTGATGGCTCAAGTACTTGGTGTCTTTTCACCCTTGTGGGAGACCTAGAATGAGTTTGAGACTGGCAGTCTCAGCTTGGCACAGCCTGGCTGTTGAGTGCATGTAGGAAATGACCAGCAGCAAGAGGATTTATCCCCCTCTCCGATTTCCACTTTCTCCCTCTTTAAACAAAAATAAGTTTATATGTGTGCTTAAAGCACACACTTAGGTGACATGAGGGTAGGGGGGAGGATTACAAACCTGCCATTAGCCAACTGGCCCCACATAGATGAAAAGACAGAATGGGGAGGGTTCATTTCTACTTTGGCCTTCTTTGGCAGACAGAAACCATCATGCATCTTTTGCCATGTGGTCCCTTAGTTACTGTGGTCTGCCTTGGCCACTCCCAGCTGCAGCAGTCCACCCATCTTCCCTCTTGCTGTGCTTTTCCATTCCTTGATGTCTGTTGGCACCAGTTACAGATCACTCATGTTGCCAGAGCTTTTTTGTGAGTGTGTGTGTACCATTTGACTCAGTCAAGTGACACATTTTTCTCAGTAAGATTGAGCCTGCAAATCTCAGAAATCTGCTCAGAATATGGGTCAAGTGTTCTCTGTGTATATTCTCAGCCGTGCCTGAAGTTCCTTCATCAGAAAACCTGGAATGAACCCACATGGAACATGCATGCCAGCTCATTCTTGGGTACGTGTCAGTTACATAGACTGTCAGCTCTCCTAGCATGCTCATTCTTTGTATTCTGTGGGAATGGGGAAAACACAACACCTGAACATTGATATATAGGTGTCTGAAGTTCCAGTCCTTGTTAATGTTTGCTAACCATGTGACTTTGGATAAGCTATTAAAGCTTTACAAAATGGAATTGATAATAGCCTTTGTCTTAGTAATGGAATCACTTTGCAAACTTGGGCAATGAAAGAGGTTGTTACTGCTGAATCAGTCTATCACCTTGATTCTACCCAACATTAATAAATAACTTTGAGACCCAGTTCTAAGAGGTTGCTTTGCTCAGGGATGCCACACTTTTCTAGTACTGATCCTAGATATCGAAAGCCAAGTCAAGCCTGCACGGAGGCTTTTTTGTGATGGTTTTCTTCACTGGGCTGAATGTTTGCCACTATATCCCCCTACAGCAGCTTGCTTCTTTGGAAATTGATTCTTGACGTAGTCACTCCCAGTCATTGAATGTCCTGCTCAAGGGACCTCTGAGGAAGTGTAGCCATTATCCATACTCTTACTGCTGCAAAAGTGTGGCTAGTATTACTTTTTCCAGTTAGGTTCTAGTTTGATTGAGGAATATTAGCAGTTTTCTTCATCCCTTTTCCCATTGAGAGTTAAGAAAAAGAAGCAGACAAAATTGTCTGGTCTCTGATATGGTTCCTCTAATAGCAATTTCACTTTGCCAGATGAGCCCTTAGCTCTCTGCGTGTTCTGTTTTGAAAGTGTCTTCTGGTTGATGGGCTGGCCATGAGGATAGCTTTTATAGGCAGGTGGTGTGTCTGTCTCTAGGGAATGGTAATTGAGAGGGGTCTGTTGCCCTGAGTCGCCATCTGAATGTACACTAAGTGATGAACCCACAGCCATTACTGCTGCCTTCCAGGAATCTTTGATAAATGAATGAGTGGACTTGTTCAGCTCTTGCCGACTTACAGAAAGCTCTGTTGCATGCTGCATTTGTTCACTCATTTGTTATTTACTTCTGCTGGGGCTGGGGATCGATTTCTTAATGCATGGATCTCTCTGCTATGAATTTCAATCCATGTAAAAGAGAAGGAATTGCCTCTTGTTTTTTTTTTAAAGATTTATTTTTATTATTTTTTTTATTGGAAAGGCGGATATACAGAGAGGAGAGACAGAGAGGAAGATCCACCGTCCGATGATCCATTCCCCAAGTGAGCGCAACGGGCCATACTATGCTGAGGAGCCTCTTCCGGGTCTCCCACGCGGGCGCAGGCGGCTTTGGCCCGTCCTCGACTGCTTTCCCAGGCCACAGGCAGGGAGCTGGAAGGGAAGCGGGGCTGCCGGGATTAGAACCGGCGCCCATATGGGATCCCGGGCGTGCAAGGCGAGGACCTTTAACCACTTGCGCCACCGTGCCGGGCCCAATTGCCTCTTGTTAATTCTGTTTTCCATGCCAGAAATCTTTTTAAGGAACACCCGTTGGGTCCCCCCGTAGGTGACAGGATCCCTAGCATTTGGGCCATTGTTTGGTGCTCTCTGAGGAGCGTCAGCAGGGAACTGAGTTAGATGTAGACTAGCCAGGACTCAGCCCTCGAGCCAGTGTGCAGTGCCAGCATCACAGGTGGGGCCTAATGCACTATACCAGGATGCTGGCCCCCAAGACCTTTGTGTAACCCCTCGTTTCACTGTCACCTAAACTTGAGATGTTTGTCACTGACCCTACCTGTATCCCAAATGAATTAAAAGTCTTCCTTTTTTCTCTCCCCCTTTTTGTTGTCATTATTTTGCATGATAAAGTTTAGCAGATGTAGGGATTGCCAGCGCCTCCCCTTCCCTTTCCTCTCCCCATTTTTCCCTTCTACCGTTTCCTCCCTTATAATTCTAGTATCATGCTTTAGTTATAATTACATTTTAAAGCTCTGCTATTCAAGTTTATCATGGCATTGTAGCATGGGGGAAGGTATAAAATCTAGTAATATACTGTCCGTATATATAAATATAGGTATATATATATTGAGAAAGAAATTTTTTTTATTAGAAAGCTTTACAGAGAGGAGGAAAGACAGGAACATCTTCCATCCACTTGTCTCCCTAAGTGACCACAATGGCCGGAACTGAGCAAAAGCCAGGAGGAGCCAGGAGCTGTTTCCAGGTCTCCCACAGGGTACAGGGTCCCAAGGCTTTGGTCCGTCCTCCTCTGCTTTCCCAGGCCACAAGCAGGGAGCTGGATGGAAAGCAGGGCCACCAGGACACAAACCAGGGTCAGGCAAGGTGTATTTAACTGTTGGGGAGTCCTCCCTGTATTCATGGATAGAGATGTGTGCTGCAAGGTATTTTCACTTCCCACTATGCTAGTAAGAAAAAAATAAAACTAGGTTAAGGTTATGTAGCTACAAAATATAACACAACTAGAATCTGTGCTCATTAGGTGCCAGTAAACTGTGTATAGTCCAAGTTACGTTAGTGAGCTGTGAGGAATAGAGATGTTCCGCCTTCATTTTTAACTGTAAGTGTAAGAAGAATCCTAGCGGATAGGCTAAGGACGAGGCGGACACTGCACTGACGGCATGGAGGAGGACTTTACAAAGGCCGAGGGGGTCACTCAGTGTGCATCTGCTCTGTGTTGTGCAGAGAAACAAGTACACTCTCCGGAGAAAATGGACTCCTGCTGAGCAGTCAAGCTTGAGTGGAACACCTTAGAAGAGAGACAGAAGTTGGCATACTAAAAGGTCAGTACCTTCTGTGAGATTCACAGGAGGTTCAGCACCAGCTCTGTTTGCCATTTAGTACTGAAGGTAGATGGTCCAATTTAGACCAGAAACCATGGCATCGGATTCTGCAGCCAAGGTTTTTATCAACTAACTGTGATCTTGCTACCAGCCTCCCAATACTGCCATTTCTTCAAAACGACCCTCCAGCATACAGTGTAAGTGAACAGATACCAGCAAGGCCCAGCTGATCTCCTTGGTGGCATGCTTGTCATTCCTTCCATTCTCATGGTTATCCATAATCTATTGTCTTACCATAGTCTGAAGGCATGCTGCCATGCTGTCTTCCCGAAGGGGAACAGTACAAGCAGGGAGATGCGCATATATACAAAAATAATGAAACAAGTCATGTGTTTACTTAAGATATTTTGATTTCTAAAATTTTATCCCCTAAAGGAATTCTGCAATTTTTCCCCCTTTTTATGTATCAGAAACTGGAGAACAAAAAATTCTCCCAGAATCTCAGGGCTAGTTAGTGGCTGAACCAATATTGAACCTGGTCTCTTTACTCCAAGACCCTATCTCAGTGTGGCTCCTTCACCCCTTCATCCTACAGAGGGTATATGGACGGCTCTGATTTTGAGTCAGTGTTGAGAGGAGCAGGTGAACTTTGTTATGAGAACAGACAGGATAAGAGTGGGGTCCTCAACCCTAGCTACACAGCAATCATCCCAGGAGACCTGCTAAGCACCACCTAGGTCCTGCCACATACTGGTGGAGATTTCTTCAGTTTCCTGCTGCAGGTTTACCCTGCTCTGTGTGTGTGCCACTTTGAGGCAGGGCGTTACAGGCCAGGTCATCTTTAAGGAAGGTCTGTGCACCACCTCCATCAGGATACCCTGGTGTTGGAGGCAAAGCGGAGTGAGATCCCTACTTCTTCCTGGAAACAACCGCCTGGCATAGGAAACTGAACTTCTGTGTTGGTAACAAGTTGCCAAAGTAATTCTGATGCCAAACCAATGTTTGGGACCTTATTTGTTTTTCTTCCCAGCAGTTCCTTGCTGACCCTCCTACCGCTTACCGGGAGGCAAGACTTGTTCGGGGGCAGGGGAGAGGGACTCTGGGATTTGAGGTATCTTTGGATTGCTTTTCTCCTATACAAAGGAACCATTTAGAGGGTGGGCTTATTTTTAATTTTGAAGTGATGAGCATTGGTTATAACTTTTAAACCAGTCTTGTTTCTCTATTTATTCGTTGGTAAATGAATGGTAGGATTTTGTCTTTTTTAGTTTTTCTTAGCTTAATTCGCAAAGTTACTCTTTGAACCAACACTGAAAATACGAACGTGACTTTTGCTGGGCATCGTACTGAACTCAGCATGACAGAAACACTTTTCCTGTTTTTCTGACCTACATGCAGACATCCAACAAAACTGTAATACTGGAAAAAATACTTTTGAGTTATTTGTAATGTTCTAAAGAAAAGAGAGAAAGGGACAATTTTCCTTCTAAGTTTTGCAACACTTCTAAAATGTCTTCTCTATGGTATTTTTTCTTTCTGCCCCTTACATATTTTATTGTGCTTAAAAAAAAACAAAAATTCTTACTGGGTATAGTAATTTGCCACAGTTTAAAAAAATGTAAATGAACAGAGGCATTGCATTCCACAGAAATGCATGTGTGTATTTGGATTTTTGGAATGCTGGGGACTGAAGGAAAATTGAACAAGCCTAGATACACAAGTGGAAGAGGAACATCTGAAATCACAGATGATTTTTACCTAGTTACTTAATTTCAGTCTTTCTTTGCAGCAAAGCAGAGATCTAGCTTTCTTACTTCCAGGGAAGGCTGTTGAGAAGCTGGAGGGGAAGGAGGGAGGAGGGTCTGAGCTGGAGGAGCATTGTTGGAATGGGAACCACTGTCTGGAAGCGACTCAGGTTCTGGCCCTGTTGCAGCCTGAATCCACCTGGGGGGCTTTTGTTTGCTGAGGTAAATCTAGTCATTGTGTACGTCTAAGTGGGCGAAGAAACTGTCCCCAACCATTCAAGCATCTATTTATCTACCAAAGAACTCATGCAAACAAAATCAAAGAGGAAATAAATAAAAATAAATTTAGGCTCTCTCAGTATCAACTTACTGAAATCATTAAGTGAATTAATTTTTGCATTCCCTTCTTTCAGTAAATACATGCAGTTTTTATTCTGAAAAGATTTTCTGCATTGTATAATTAATAAAATGAAAAAAAAAAGCCCTTAAAGTGGGACATCATATTATTTTTAAAGAAGACACTGGAGATGGTAAATTAAATTTAGTAATTCCAGAGTCGAGCTGCCTATGTGAAAATATGTGGATTCACTGAGGGTCATTTTCTGATTAAATGAAATCTTAGTTATCAAAGCCAATTTAATTAGCCAAACAAAAAAATTTTTTTTAAAGTTGTGACATCATAATCCTAAGAAAAGCAAAAAGAGAAAAAAAGAAGTGTGTATATGTGGATTGTTAATGTTGGAAGCTAATTGTGAAGTTAAATTAATAACCCAAACATCAGCCTGTACAAATGGGAAAAGGATTGATTTTGTATCCCTTCCTCTGCTTAAATTAATGTTATTTACTGAAATTAGATGAGACATAAAACAGTTTTTAGAAATTATCTACTGGTTCTCTCCCCAGATGCCCACAGTGACTGAGATGTGGTTGGGCTGAAGCTGGGAGTGCAGTTCTGGTCCCCTACAAGGGTGGCAAGAATTCGGTCAACTGAGACATCCCTGCTGTTTCCTTGGGTCTGCATTAGCAAGGAGCTGGAGTCAGGGCCAGAAGGCATGAAATGTGTGTTGACTTCGAGGCTAAATGCCCGCTCCATGACAGAACTTAAGCTGATGTTATGTAGAAGCTGATGTGTGGATAATTGGACAGCAACAGGTGCTAAGGGATCACCTTTTCAGATAAGCCTAAGGTGCTTGTCGCTGTCATTCTAAGTCCATGTGATCTTAGGAGCAGCCGCATAGGTGGGGGATGAGGAGGAAGAGACATACCAGTATGAGCAGCCATGTAGCAGGTTCTGGTCAGCAGGGCCTATCTGGTGGGCAGGACAAAGCAATTCTTGCTTAAGGACTGTGTGATCCTTAATCTTCTCAAAATGTGTGTGGATACTTGGGGCAGAAGTGTGACTTATTTGACCACGTGTATCTTATACTATGGATTAAAGGAGTCCTTGGGTATTGGTCATAGGAAAGACTTGTATTTTGAAAGGGGGAACTTAGTATTAATTACTAGGGAAAATTAATTTGAGCAGGCTCAAGAAGTGGCTTTTAAAGATAAAGGGGAACTGTGGAGAAAAGTGTTTTATCTCTGGTCTGAGGATTTATCTTTCACCCCATAAACTTCTATTTCCCATACTGTGTTTTGGAAAGGTTTATTCGGTGTTGTGTTTCTTAAATTTAGGACCAAGATCTGACCTTGTTGGTTTATTTTTTGTGTCCTTATGTATGACATTTTATGTGAAAGGACTATATTATTAATAAAAAATCATAAATATTTATATACGTAGATGTAGATTTGCAAATAAAAAATCATAAAAGCTCTGAATATGTAAAACATGAGTCTTGTCACCAATTATCCAATTGATCTTTTAAATAAAGGAAGTGATTTTTTATGTTTTTATATAAACTGTTGATTGCTTGTTAAGTTTCACAAAATTTGACTGAAAGAATATTAAAATCAAGAACCATTAAAACTTCAAGGACTGCAGAAATAATTCTAGTCAAACTGCAAGGGACAGTGAATCACTGTGTGGTTTTGATAGGGAGAGTGATTTAACATAGGCAGTTTCTGTTAAGTCTTTGATAACCTTTTATGCTTCACAGTAATGCCTCAAAATACTGTAATTCTTGAAATGTAATGCTTGGAACTGCAGAAAGGCCACTTACTACTCTAGGTAAGACAACAGTGAAAAGGACTTCTAACAGTTTGGAGGCCTGTCTTAAACCAGGTGTATCTGTGTGTGCCTTTCCACTTTCCCAGTATAGCTGATAAGGGGACCCTGAGGCTACCACCTCTCTCTAGTTAGGATGTGCAGGCCTTGAAGAAATAGTCACACTGCTATCCAACCCCCAGTGTACTAGGCTGAGATACAAAGGGGAGACCTCAAAAGGACTTTGGGAGTAACCCTGTGTTACTCTAGTGGCAGTTCAGCCAGTTGACATGTAGTTTTAATATTCCTGTTTCTGGCCTACTGTGGGCCCTCTAAGAATGTGTAAACTGCCATTGGAACTGTTATAACCTGTATTTCCAGGATATCCTGTTAACTTTTTTTTTTTTGTCTGTTTCCTTGGAGTTAAGAGGTACTCTCGGGTCATGCAGTGGTTATTTTATTGGGAAACTCTATCACAGAAATCTGCACTGGCATTCCATCTTGGGCTGTGTGAGTAATTCTGAAAACCTTGGATTTTACTTTCAAATTCACGCTCAGCTAGACCAGACTCTTTTTTCCTAAGTCTGAAGAATGTGTCCCACACAAAAGGCCAGTTTCAATGGGCCTTAATTCTCCCTCTGTGGCATTCCTTTAGTTCTGTGTGTTTGAAATTCAAGGCCTGTTGTAGTTTCCAGCACACTTTTTTAAAAAGTCTGGAACAGAAATGCATTATTGGACTGATAATGCCTTATGGAGGCCAATAATGGATTTATGTAGCAGCCACAGTACTGTTTTTGTTAGTGGCTTAAGTGCCGTTGACTGTTCCTTCTCCACCTCTCTCCTCCTCCCTCAGATTTCTTGAATCATGTTAAGTAACTTGATATTGCTCTTCTGCAGAATGTAAGCTAAGATTGGCAAGATTGTTGAGGGAGTGCTGTGGGGAAAGAATTTAGTTTAACAAACAGTAGTATAATTTTGTGGAGACTGCAAATGATTCTGGGACTGGAGATTTATCAAGAGACCTGAATGCCTTTTTTATTTTTTCAAAATATAGCGTACCATACACACATGAATTTTTTAAATACTTGGAGATAAAAGATCACTCCTACTCTGACACAGATATAACACAATCACTTCGTTTTTGCTTTTCAGTCTTTTACATACATTGTTTCAAACAATTACCCGTTCTTAAATACACACCATGTTGAATTTGCTTTTTCCATGTAGGCATTGCTCTATAGTTTTTGCATTCTTATTATTTTCATGGCTACATAATTTTAATGGCCACATAATAATATTGCAGAGATGTTGCATAATTTATGGAATCATTTTTATGCTATTGGGTCTCCAGAGTGGCTGCAGTACTACCATTAGCCGTATAATCCACTTTGAGTAACGAGCCTCTCCCGCCTGTTGAGCAGCTTCTGTAGGATGCATTTCCAAGGGTGAGGTGCTGCTCAGAGAAACGGCATTCTGTCTCTGTGACTTGGACTGCCCTGTTGCTCTGTCCACATGTTTGTGGCAAAAATCTCGCTCCTAAGAATTGTAGTGTTAGAGAAGACTGCTCTTCAGCTGCCCTGGCCAGTGCTCTGCTGGTGGCTGCCCTGGTCACTCGAGAACGAGCTTCAGTTAACCTCCCCTGGAAAAGTTGTGTCAGTCATAGCAACTGAGCTCACTGCTCCTAGCAAGGGCATCTAGTCTACTCAATGGGCAACAGTGTTCTGCCCTTCCTTGTCTCATTCTATTTTTTTTTTAAAGATTTGTTTTATTTAGTTGAAAAGCTGAGTTAGAGAAACAGAGAAATCTTCACCTGCTGATGCACTCCCCAAATTGCTACAGTGCCTGGGGCTAGGCCAGGCCAAAGCCAAGGACCAAGAATAATCTGCAGATCTCCCACATGGAGAGATCTAACAGTCTAATACATGGGGAACCGTATTTCAGCCATATTCTGCTGCTTTCCCAGCGTATTAACAGGGAGCTGGATCAGAGGTGGCAGCTAAGACCCAAATTGGTACTTGCATGGAATACTGATACCACAGGGGTTAGCCACTATGCCACAGCACTAACCTACTTCACTGCTTTTCTAATGATGTCACAAGAGTATTCCTTCAATGTGTCACTTATTAGTTGTAGATTAGATTTTAATTGAGTCAGTGGGGATTCTGCTGTAATGGCAAAATGGTTAAAACCCCAAGTAAACTCATTGAATTCCCTCCTCTTAACTTCCAGTTCCTTCACTTCCTGGCAGACGGGTTTAGCATTCCTCATCTGTGAAATCGCCACCAGAGCCGGATGGCTGCCAGCTCTTAGAGTTTGGAAGGAGCTCCTGCGATCCTTCATCCAGGGTACTTAGTATAGTGTTCATGTGACATCCTGGCATGCCTCTGAAGCCCCCCTTGCTTGAGGTGCACAAAGTGGAGTGGTTGCTCTTCATACTCCTCCCTCGTTGATCTTGAGTAGTCCTTGGACCTGGTGTGAAGCTCAGCTGTGGATTTCAGTTTAACAGCAGATTCCACTCTGCCCTGACTCCCCTTAAGCTTCCTGAACTGGAGTGATTCCATTGTGTCCTCATGGTGACCAGTGTTTCCCAGTAGCCATGGGTTGAATTTCCCATCCTCTTCTGTATCTTATCTCCAGTTATCCTACTTTTGCCTTTTCTCTGCTATAATTTGGGTAATTTTAACACATACAGCTTCCAGTCTGCCAATTCTCTAATCAGTTGAGGTGAACTCTTTAATATTGTATCACATTTGTTTATATTATATTCATTTTAGATCAGTTTCTAAATTGTATAATTTCTGTAATTAAATTAGCTGAAATTATTGTGGAAATTCTTTTATCTATATTGTTGATGATTCTCAAAACTTTTTTTTCCAGTGGTTTTGTATTTTTGGAAGGTGCTGTCATTACCAGTAGAGCTGTCTTTAATCCCTGTGGGACATTTGTTTGGTCTGATTCCAGTCACAGTCCTCCAGAATAGTTTTGTGTTTGATTCTCTTTGGGTGATTCTAATTCCTAAATATTTTTGCCTTATTTAATTTTGAAGCATTTTAGGAAAAAAAAAAACTGATGCTGAAAAAATAAGTGTTATCTACACCCTATTATTTAAAGCTGTCTCTGATGTGGTGTTGCTTACCCCTTGAATATTTGGTTCACTCTTTGACTTAAGAGCCTTTAAAATATGCAGATGGAGTCACTTCCAGTGATCATGTGTTCTCAAGGAGTCCTCATCACCAGGCTCCTCCGAGAACGGCTAGCTTTCTTGTATCTTTCTGTACCTTGATGAGTGGCATTTTCTTTTTCCGAGTTCATGCTTCTATTGAGATGTAGTCCATTAAGAATTTTAGTTTTGAGAGGGATCTAAGTTCTAATACCCCAGTGCAAGTGTGCTGGGACCCACATTCCCTTAGGCCACCAACAAGTGGCAGGACCGCTCGGGCCTGTGGCACCATCAACTCCCATGCTACCTCCCTGGTCTTGGCTCCGTACTCCTTTCTTGCTAGTTGAGTGTGTTAGCATCCTGTGCAGTAATGTTGGAAGTTCTTTATTTCTTTAAGTAAGAAAGCGCTGCCTCCCAAATCCTGGTTGCTTATTTGACCACTTGCTTCTGGAATCATTTATGAGCACTCTTCAGCTGCTCAGAACCATGAAGAAAAGACTTGGCCTGTGTTCTGCTCTGAAGCGACTGGTGGTTTTTCAGTTGCCGTGAGACAAGGGCTAGATACTTGGCTTGGTTCACAATAATCTTTGGAGAATCTCCTCTTGTCTTGTTGTTTTGTTTTTCTTAAAAAATAAACCATGCCCAGTGTGCATCAGAGATTGTAGATCCACACGGCTTCTGCTTTCCTCCTTTGCCCATGCTTGTGCTCATTTCCTTTCCTGTGGTGCTGGGAGGACAGTTATTTTCCAGAGGAGACTGTTGTCTCATGAAGTGCTGGTGGGCGGTGGTGTATGTGGTGCATAAGCGCCGTCCCTCCTTTGTCTCTGAAGGCTTTATGCTTTCTCATGTTTGCATTCACAGTGGCAGAGGGTGGACAGACACATTGCTTAGCACTTACTCAGTGCCTAATAAATGCCTGATGTGCTTCAAAACAAAGAAATATTGTGTGTGTTTGTGAATATATTAATAATAAATTATGAATATACTTAAGTTTTTTTAAGCATTGTTTGCTCATTTTTAAGGGGAGAAACTGGGTAGGTGACAAAGTGAGGTCAGGGAACGACAGCTCGTACTGCCCGAGTCAGCTGCCAGATGCAGTGGTGCCTTTGCTGTCTGAGGAGTAGGAGAGCTGGGCCAGCCCAGAGTCCTGTTCGTCTGGACTGACTGATGACTTGGCATCATATATAGGCCCTGGCAGCATCATCCTCTGGATGAATCATAGCAGGCAGTGAGTAGCAAGACAAGGCACCAGTGCTTTTGTCTTTGCTTTCCTTCCTCATGACTCAAGGCACTCAGAGGTTGAATCTTGCCATTTGCTTAGCATTCCTGATTTGATGTGCCTGAAGGCTAAGTCCCCCATGAACTTCGTCCAGGAGGTGGCAGAGAGATGGATTCCAGCCACCTCCTGGTGATGTCTGTCCTCTGTTTCATTCTGTTCATTCACACTGTTGTTGCCTCATGCCATTGCCTGTGCTTTGGATCTCATTTACTGCTGAGCCATCATAATTTGTGTATCAGTAGGATTTTCCATGACCATGATGGGATCTTTTCTGTTTTTAGTTCAAATTTCTAAAAGGATGGGATCTGATTGACCCAGCTCATCTTTCTTTTCTCCAGCTTTATCCTGGGTTGCTCAGCTGTAGTTGGGTCAAGCTATTGGTCAAATAAGTTATTGGTAGCTGAGAAGTTTAACCCTTTGCCATAAAACTTGGGGATGTCTTCCCTCATTCTTTAGTTACAGCGCTTTGAAGGTGGATTTTATGATTAATACATAATAACACTCTGAACCAAGTAAATAGAAGCTCTTCATCATAGTGGTTAAGTGGTTATATAAGTGTTTGGGGAGATCTTTTTCTCTGTTTCCATGTTAAACAAAAGCAAAAATATTCTCAGTGCAAGGGGCTAAGAGTTACTTTTGATTTGAGGAGCTGTTTGTCCTCAATTACTGAGGCAAAACAAAACTTTGGTTGGAATGTAGCAATTCTAGTGCAATGAGTCAAGGCTTCCATTGGTTTGCATTTGGTTTGCATTTTTTGCTAGCTCGTCATTCAAGAAAATTCTGTCTTTAGGGTCATGGAAGAGGTCTCTATGTTTATTCTGTAGAAGTAAAAAATTTAAAGCATTTAATAATGCATCTGAAGATAAACTTTTATTTGAGATCTGTTTTCCTAGAAATCCTTTGGGGAATTCTCAATATGGCCTCTTCTGTAAATATTTTCAAAATTTTATGATAGTCTTTATTCCAACATGGCTTTTGGAAAGTGAGGGGGTTCTTACAGTATAAATATTAGTTAAGATATTTGAGGAACTAAGAATTCCACTGACATTCAAAAGCCCCTTTCTTTGTAATTAATAAACAATTGTCTCCCATCACAAGGGTTTACTCAAAAGACAGTGAATAAACCTTCTAACTCATCTAAAGCCCCACATGCACTCATGTGCCTTTTTTTTTTCTTCAGCAGCAGTAGGAACATGAAAATAGTCTACATTTTTTCCCCTCGCATGCTGGTTGTCAGCCAGTGATAAAAGTATGCATAATTTATATCATGCATGCATACCAGTTATCTTCAATTACATTTTGTAGTAATTACAAAATTCATCTATTTCCTCTCAAACTTGTTAACCACGCTAGTTTTCATTCATTCTACGAGTTGCTGGGTGGGGTAAATTCTCAGTAGTCTTAGAAATAAAAAAAAGAGCTAAGATAGGGACCCTGAAGAATCTCCCACATTGACACTCAAACTGTGTGTGTGTGTATGTAAGAGAAAGAGAGTGAATTGTTACGATTTCATTGTCAGAGATTCTTTAGGTTGCTTATGATTGCCTCTGGTTACACCCACCTGGTTATCAGACTCTAATTTAGACAGACTGGAGTGATGTTACTTAGTTTACATATGATTTCTTCCTGCCCATCTTTCCTCATAATCAGAGCTGCCCAAGATCTCTCCAGACTTTGCAGTACCTTTTACCTCTCTTTGTAGACCTCAAGCTTGTGCCCTGGAAGTAAAATTTGGATTTGATGAGGTAGCTGAGTCACCATGTTAGATGAAAATAGCATGTAAGCAGAAAACCTGTGGAGTGTTTCCTAGAGAGTCTGTGCTGGAGACTGACACAGTGAAGCAGCACGTTTTCCCTGCAGCCCACCATTTGTTCAGTAGAGTAGCAGGTTGAAGAATGTCGTATGGACACACATGTCCATATGTATATATCTATAGCCATCCAGACTGAGATTAAACACAAGAATCACCTTCAGGGAGGTAAGACCCATCTGGTGTAAGAGGGGATACCTTAGCTGGGGCAGGACAGCAGATGCTTTCATCATCATACAGTTTCCCTGGCATGGCCTCTGCACAGTGGACTCTGTGTGGATAAAGATGCCCACACCTTCTTGCTTTCTCACTCTCATTTTGACAGGTACATGTAGCGGGATCGTTGTAGACTGTGTTCTATATGAGATTCCTCCAGAAGAGGAATGTAGCAAAGAGGCTTTGCAATTTCATCAAATACTATGATCTTGAGGGAGGAAAAAAGCAGACTTACTTGTTACTACAGTATATCTGTTACAACTTATGTTAAGTGCTTGGGAAGAGGTGCTGTGTTCGTCCTGTACTGTGTGCAACCATGGCGTAACACTGTTTGTATCATAGCACACTGGTCAGAGAGGGTCAGTGATTCAGCAGGCCTCGTGGATCCCTCAGAGGTCTGATTGAGCCAGACTTGCCCCGGACCCCAGGAATCTTCCTGAGAGAAGGGGTATCCAATTTTTTTCTTGCCAAAATTTAATATATTCCAACTATAAATTATCTCAAAATTTCCTAAAAATAATCACTTGAGAAGTTTTTTTTTATTTTAAAATAATCCTGAGTATAGCTGATGGCTAAGAGGTCATGAATAGCCTTCAAACTTTTTTCTTGCAGAAAATACCCAGAAACATAAAATTGTCTTGCCTTAGATTTTTTTCTTCCAAATTTTTCTTTAAATGACGGAAACTGGCAGAGATCCCCATCCGCTGGTTCACTCTCCAAATGCGCACAGCAGCTGACTCTCACAAGCTGTAGCAGGTGCTAGAACTCAGTCCACCTGGTTCCCAAGGGTGACATTTGTAGGAAGCACACATCCGGAGGAGAGCTGGAACTTGCTATGAGAAGCTCCCATCAGAAGAGGCATCTTAGCAATTTCACCAAGCAGCCAGTGTTGCTTATCTTGCCTTTTAAAGGTGCGGTTCATTGGACTAAGACCTATCTGAACTTTCGTAATTCTTTCTCAGGGAAGATGTCACAGAAATGCAACTATCCCCCTCTTCCTGTCCATTACTGTAAACTTAAAAAAACATATGGAAACAGTTCCTCTAGACTGTTGCTGAAGAACTATGCTATTGTAATAATATGGGGGGAAATGTGCAGTGGGTTTAAATTGGTAGGGTGGAAGCGGAAGTCCCTGAGCCTATATAACTGTATCATGAAAAGTGAAAGTAATAATCATAAAAAATATGCAAGTGTGTGTGACAGTGTTCCATATAGCTAATTAGGAAAATCAGTTGTGATAAGGTCATGGTGGTGGGTAAAACTAAATAGTAAAGAAGAGATTTTCTAACTGATGCTACTATGGCTTGGTATTTTTGTACAGTCTTAACGAACGAATATGCACATTTGCTGACTCCGAGTCCGGTGATGGGTCTGTTCTGTTTGGCCTGTCTGCTCTTTGGATCTGAGCTGTGCATGGAACGGCAAGCTTGAGGCAGCGGCAGAGGCCTTCTGTCCAGAGCAGTCTCAGTGTGGTCTTACAAAAGAGGCTTGACAAGGATGTAAAGGGAATTTCCAGCATTTTAGCATCCACTTTGAGGTTTTCTTTCTACTGTAGTAGCTCAAGAGAAATTACTTCAGTTACTAGCTGAAATGAAAGGGGACAAATGTAAAAAGAGTAGAAAATAGGAGGCTGTTTGAAGTTTGTTGTGCACAAATAAGGACTTTGCATGAAATTTCAAGAAAGGTTCTCTGTGATTTAGTAATCCCCAGGCACAAGCGACAAAGGCCCAGCCCATTGCAGTGAGCGAGTCATCACTTCATTTCTCTGAACTGCAGGCAGATTGTTACTGTTTTAAATCACCCCGGGTCATGAATTTGTGAACCAGGCTATAGGGGGAGATTCATCTCTTCAGAGCATTAATTTCTTACCCCTTACTTTGAAATTTTTTAATGCCATAAATGAAAGGACACATACCCTTCCTGAATTTATTTTTGGAGTTGATGAGATAGGGGGCTTGAGGGGAGTCTGTTTACCGCTTACCTCAAAATTAAGAGAAAGTAAGAGAAATATGGGAGTTGAAGCAAGGACATTTCTTGGTAATTTGGAGGAAGAAATCAAGTCTGTCAGCATTCACATATATTATGTATCTGCTATAAGAGTGCAAAACATTGCTTTTAGCATATGAAACTGTGGGAGTTTGCGGGGGAATCCCAGCCTAAACAAAAATGTACCACATAATTCAAAATTCAAAATAAAAATATTTTAAAAAGAAAAAGAAACAGTAGATGGAAGATCTTTCTATAAATCTTCCTTCCCTATAAAAATATATTTTTTAAATAAAAAAAAGAATATGAAATGGTGAGAGTCCTGTGGTAACCCGGCCTGAGAATTCCTGAGCGCTGCTTACCAACTGTGACGCGAGCAGTTGGTGTGTTCCCGGTGCTCTCGGTCACTATATAAAGCAGGAGGACGGAGATCCTGAAGCCCCAGGTAGTAGGAGACACAGCTGGACATGGGGCGGAACTTGGTCCACACCAGGTGAGCCCTGGTGCCTGTTTCCACAGCACTCACACTGGAAAGCAGTGGATGATAAAATCCAGTTCCTGCACTTGTCCATGGGACTTGTGCGAGGTGGTAAAGGAGGCGAGTACGGGTCGAGGTAGTCTGTGACAGCTTCACAGCCAGTACATCTGTATAACTGTGTCTGAAAGAGGCCAGTGGAGCGTGGCCGGCCATATTACCAAGTATGCCGGGATGAAGGATGTGAAAAGGGTGGGCATTTGGAAAACGGTGCTGAATCACAGCCTTTCGTGGAGGAGGTAGACTCCTCAGGCAGCTCAGATCTTACCTTAACCTCTGCCTTCACGGAGCTGCAGCCCAAAGAGCGTATGCCTGGAGAGCCTGTAGCAACTGAAGGAACTGACACAGTGTCTGTTGTCTAGGCTGCCTGGATTCTTATTACAGGGAGAAGATGACTTCAGAGTTCAGATTAGCCAGTATATTTTACAGGAAAGGCTCAACTTAGGATTCCAGAATTTTTATTTTAATTCTTCGAAGTCTTTAATTGTTCATAAGATAACTCAAGAAATTATAAAAGATAATTTTCAGTCCCTAGAAAATACTTGACGAAGGTTTGGTTTGGGCCATGGGCACCCACTTGCATTCTCTGCTCTAGGTTTACATGAGGTGCCTTCTGTGGGGAACTGATTGGGGAGTTGGTAGGCACTTATGTAAAGGACGGGGTGGAAAGGAGAGGTGTTTGAGAACAAATAGTTGGCAAACATACTGCGTTAAAGACTTCAAATGAGAGTTAGTTCAGGGACATTTTCGCAAACTTGCTGATTATAGTTTTTTAATATCATTGCATTATTTGGGCTAGGTAGACCAGAATCGGAAAAATATAACCCAAAGGAAATAATTCTAAATATGTGAATGTCCTTAAACTTTGCACTTTATCATGTGCACTAGACAAAAGCCCGTGAGAAGGTGTTCTCGCCGTGAAGCCCTGTTCCTTATGCAAAGTCTTCCAAAGCAGTGCGTTGTTAAAACTGATGCCAAACCACGTGTGGTTTATTTTGGGTGACTGTGACTGGTTTAAAACCATTTGTCGTAGTTGGCCCTGTCTGTGGGTAGTGGGTGACTGTTTTCAGTCTTGATACGGGGTGAATGAAGGCTCTCTGAGATCCATCACTTTTAACATTACATGAAGCTCCACTTCAGCAGCTCAGTTGCTCTTAAAAAGGGAGATCTTTCCTTTGAGCACGTATATTATGGCTTCCATGCTGGGCCTGCTCAGCCTCTCGGAAGTATCCGCTGAATGTGTTACTGGTTTCATAGTGTGGACATCCAGAAAACAACTCACTTACGTATGAGAAATGGGGCTGCCCTAGGGTACCCTCAAGTCCTTCCTTTCCATTTCTGTAGTGTTGGGAATAGAAGCCATGTCTTGAACCATTAATGACTCTTCCGTTTTCTTCCCAGCACTATATTTTTGGGAAATAATTTGAAAGGACTCCCCCACTACAAATAGACACACACAAAGCTTATAATTTAATTCCATAGAATATGATTGAATAAAAACTTTTGAATTTATTTATGAAGAATGAATTTTCCTTATTCTTCCTACCTCCAAGCTATATTTTTTTTTCTTCAAGATTTTCTGTAATTTGTGATGTGTTTTATTCACAGAATACATTTTTTTTCTCGGAAAATTTGTGCTCAGCTATCACACTACAATGCCCGTGCTTAGAAACACTGCATCTCACTGTGATTGAGGCGTGACGCCTCGGAGTCCCCGAGGCGAGGAGTCCTCTCTCTCCCTCGGTGCTGCAGTGCTGTGCCACCTCACAAGTTATCTAGCAGATGTATCCATAGAATGGAGGTACAGATGTTTTCCCACAAGCTTTGTAGTTGCATCCTCAATATATCAAAAGTCTGAGTTACTTTCCAGGAATTTCAAAGAGTTTTTGTGTCAAAATAAACTTTTCAGTTCTATTTTTCACTAACTTTGTGAAGTATCCCCGTAGGTGATGGGAACAAAAGAAATAAATGCACTACATCTCAGAAAACACAAAATCTTTTGAGGAAAACATCTCTGAAGTATGGATGCGCTGCTTCTCTAAAGAAATGAAGTTTAATTAAAATTAGTTTGATTTGTAGAAAACCTCCCCAAATCTTGTGAACAGAGTTTTTCTTCTAGGAAACCAAACACAATGGAATGTAGTATTCTTTGTTCTTCAGGACAAATCCTGGTATTATATCCCTGTCTTGCTTAAGGAATCTGACTCAGGGTGTGCCAGAAGCCATGACCGTACTCGTGCTAGTAGGACTTGTGAATTGCAACAAGTTTTGGAAAGTACATGGAAAAGGTTGGTTAGTGTGTGTGTGTAAGACAGGCCTTGTTTCACATTAACCTTTGGATCCTTTTAAGATGTCTGTACTTTTCTTTTTTTAGCATTTATTTTTGTTGGAAAGTCAGATATACAGAGAGGAGAGACAGAGGGAAAGATCTTCTGTCCTCTGGTTCACTCCCCAAATGGCTGCAACTGTTGGAGCTGAGACGATCCAAAGCCAGGAGCCTCTTCCGGATCTCCCACACGGGTACTGGGTGTCAAGGCTTTGGGCCGCCTTCCTCTGCTTTCCCAGGCCACAAGATGGGAAGTAGGGTAGCCACAACACAAACCCGCACCCATGTGGGATCCCAGTGTGTGCAAGAGAGGACTTTAGTTGTTAGGCCTACCATGCTGGGCCCAAGATGTCTGTACTTTATACTATCCATTACTCTTTATGGTACTCATGCAATTTGCAAGATCTCTGTGACATTTGTGGTATGTGACCATATTTTAGAAGTCCAAAACTTATTTGTCAGTGTCAGGACTTAGGTGGATCAGGAATTATTAATATATTAAAAAATACCATTAGAGATTATTGCTACTGTATAATCATGTTAAAGCACATACATATATGACTTAAAATTGTCCTAGTATAAGAAACTTCTGATTGTTTTACACTCATGTTGCAAGTTAGATTTTATAACAATAATGAAAGTGAAAAACTCCCCCACAAGGTTAATTTTCATCAGCAGGAGTGCCTAGGTAGGAAACGAGCGATGGGTCAGAATGACGAAGCTGCGGAGCTGCTGATGTGCTGTGGCTCTCTACGCCCGTGCAGGAAAAGCTGTAAGATGACTTGCAGCCTAGTCCGTGCAAAAGCCTGTATTCACAGGCTACATGTAAAACACAGAGACTATGCAGGAATAAAGGCAGAAAAGCAACAAAAATGGCTTGCAAATCATGGATTTGTGGGTGGAGTTTATGATTTTTGTTACTTTTTTGTTACCTTTTTTAAAGAAAAGGTTTTTAACATTTTTTGTTTGCTTTGCTTTGTTTTTGGTTTTTCTTTTTTCCCGCCAGTAAAACAGATGCCCTGAGGTGGCTTGTGATCAGGAAGGTATGCCAAGGAATGCCTGTTTCTGTTTGCTCTTAACACAGTAATGCATTTATTTATTTTTATTATTAATTATTTTTCTTTTTGATTTTTATGTAGTTGATTAGGGCGATTAGGGTCAAGGTGATAAATTTAAGGTTGTGGGACATCCATAAAGTGAATACAATTTTAAACTTTTACTTTCGGGGTTGAATTTCAATGTAACATACATTACCATGACATAGCTAGCCGAGCCTCTGTCTCTCATGCCAGCATCTCATATGGACACCAGTTTAGGTTCTGGCCGCTCCATTTCCAGTCCAGCTCCTTGCAAAGGAGCCTGGGAAACCAGCAAAGGATGGCTCAAGTCCTTGGGCCACTGGGTCCTGACTCCTGGCTCCTGGCATCAGAATGGCCCAACTCCAGATGTTGCTGCCATTTGGAAAGTGAACCAGCAAATGGAAGATCTGTCTCCTCTCTCTGTAACTCTACCCTTTCAAATAAAGATAAATTTAATACACACACACACGCACAATACGTATATCATGGGAGCTTAGAAAACATACAGCATCTCCTGAGAACCCTAATCTCCTCAGAAAGGGAAGATGGCAATGATAATATTTGGACAGGTGGAAAACCAGAAATGAAAATGAGTAAGTTACAGTAAGAATGAAGACACTGTTTTGTCTTCAAATGATGTTAACGCCATTAGGTCACTCTTCTGAGCTAAGTTCAAAGATAATAGATTTGTTGCTACTACTTAACTGTTGCTCTGCATGGCGGTGTCCTTCCACACACTGGACAGTGCAGGCTTCTCGGTGTATGGACATCAGCTTGGCTGCATTCTGTGTGCATCTTACTCTGCCTTTCACATAACACTGCAAGCGTAGGTAGCAGTCAGCGTTTGAGCCATCATAGTGTGTGTTTTTGAGCCATTGGGTCACGACTCAGTCATACAAGTTTAGTAGGACATGCTAGGATCTGACAGCTCAGTGGTTTTCAGTCTTGTCGCCAGCAAAAATTCCTGTTCTTGTGAGTTGGAATAAGACAAGTTCTCATGATCCTAAAAGGACATGACTTGTGGAACTCCTTTGTGGTTTAGGTTCTTACTCTCTGGAGGAACTCTCTCTGTGTTATAACGTGGAAGTGGTGTTTTCATGACTATTTTTGGTCTTTAAATACCTTGTTGTACCTATAATTATTATTTTCCCAAGAATGGAGCTGAAATTGCTTCAAGATGAAAGCCATGGTGCTTGTGGGTGGGTATGCTGCTCCGAACTTTAGAACTACAGCAGAAATTAGAGGCTCACAAGGTAATTGCTGTGATTACAGTTTTCTTTTTGGCCCCAGACAGGAGTTCTTGAAACACAATATTCTACTAATTTTTTAAATGTACAATTTGCAAGGCGACACGGAAATTACTCAGAGTATATACTGTGTCTCCCTTATTTTCTATGTAAGTCAGCATAGTGTTGGGTCCTTTCAAAGTACTGAGGAAAAAGCTGGCATTGCATTTATTGCAAGACAATGTTAAAAGGCATACAGCAACTTTTCAGTACTAAATCTACCTGTGTTATTGAATAAGGGGATTAAAAGAAAAAATTGCCTTATCACAACATAGCAATTGTTTTTATACTCTCTCTACTTCTGTAAACTTTACAGTTCTAGATGATTTGCAGTATAATACTTGTAAATTCATGCTGTAAATGACATTTTGTAATATTTGCAGAGGAAACAATGAAAACATGATGGTGTTTTATTCTAATTATTCCCTGTTATTTCTAGTAAACATATAGTTAACTATGCTGTTTGTATCTTTTTACTGCATTATTACACTGTTATTAGGGTCAGATTGTTGCTAAAGACATTTTGTGACACATAAAAATACTTAATTTTGTGATGCTTCAGCAAATGCATGCGATGCAACTCTGTTCATTTCTGTGTTGCAAATTTTATACGTAAAGCACCACTCTGGGAAACACTACCAACAGTGCTCGGAGGGCGTTTGAGCAGAGCTGTGTTTTTTCATTATTGTTGAGAGAGTAGCAATAGCAGTTCTGCTAGGTGTTATTAGAAATGAGATTAATGTGCCAAATGTTAACAGTTTTGTGACTTGACGCAGCTTGTCTTCTATATAGATTGTGGCCACTTATCTGAAGTTACTTCACTCATTCTTTTCTTCCTTTTTCCTACATCCTTATAAAGACTTTTTAAAACAGCATTTCATTATTGTTTTACTTGGAATTTTTCAGTGTTCAGTGTGATTGAGAATACTTGCATGTGATTGCTTTTTTTGGTGTCTTACATTAATTTCTTTTGTTCCTCTGGTCATGGGCAGCTCCTTAACCACAATGTAACAGTGGTGCATCCTAATTATACTAGAGATGTCTGCCTTTGGCGAGAATTTCTATTGTAATTTCCCACCTTCTCAATTAAATCTAATTTTGTTTTTTGTGCTCTGTGAGGATTGATAGAATTGTTTATCTTTTCCTGCATAGTGTGTTGTTGACATTGCAGTCAGCAGTTCTTAGCTGATGTGTGTAGTAGTTACATGTTTTGAGATCAAGGTTGTTAGATATTTTATTTATTCTATTGTGTTTTGTTTAAAAGACAGATTTACAGAAAGGAAGATCTTCCAACCACTGGTTTTCTCCCCAAATTTCCACAACAGCTGGACCTGAACCAATCCGAAGGCAGGAGCCAGGAGCTTCCTCTTGATCTCCCACAGAGATTTAGGGTCCCAAAGCTTTGGTCCATCACCCACTTCTTTCCCAGGCCATAAGCAGGGAGCTGGATGAGAAGTAGTGTAGCTGGGACATGAACTGGGACCTCTGTGGTATCCCAGTGCTTGCAAGGGGGAAATTAGCCAATTGAGCCATCACGCCAGGCCCAGGATTTTGATTTTTTTTTTGTTTCTATTTTTAATTCAATTTGCTGTGTCAGTGTCTCCAAAAGCATGGCTTTGAAGGTGTGTAAAATTTTTTTTAAATTTCCAATTTTAATCAACTTAATTAGGAATTGCTGGATTGTAAAGTTATGTATGCTTTTTAAGCAACCTCATCTCTGCCTGATGTGCATTGAGTTTCTCCAGGAGAGGCAGAGTTGGCAGCTAGTATTTTCTGTTATGAATCCTTGCTCTACCCCCATATTTTCTAAAACTCGTCCGAGAGTTTTCTGTCGATCACAGTATTGAGAACCACTTTAACTAGTTTGGTTTTGTTTTTTTTTGTTTTTTTTTTTTTACCCTCATCAGTTCTTTTTGAAAGCCAGGCATTCATTTTTAGCTATCATAGTTCATGTAAATGCATTGCTGGTGTTTCTTGAGCTCCTCTGCCTAATTAGTCTCAAAAACCAGATAGTTGGTGAGTAGTTAGTAAAGAAAAAGGGATCTAAACCCCTGATGGAAGTGGAAAAGTCACCAGTGTCTTACACACTGTGTTCCCATTGATGACATTTCTGTCCTCAGAAGGTAAGCTGATGAGCCTGTTAGTGTGTGGCATATAAGATAGGATAAAATATGTTGGGTTTCTATTATTAAAGAAGTAATCAGGAAAAGGAACACAGGCGTGAGGGCAATTCTTACAGAGTTCAAAGCCTGGTTTTATCATTTCACTTGGTTTTTGCTTGTTTGTTTTGACTTTGGTTTTGTCTCTTGATAGTTGCTTTCGGACACATTAGGATTTGTCTGACAAGGTGAAACTTTCAGAAAATTTCTTGAAGGACAGCAGATGCAGTAGGGTCACAGAAGTGGCTGGAACTGGGACCTGACCAAAGCTGCAATTTCTCCTTTTAATCATGCCCTTTTGTTTTACTTTAAAAAAAAATTTTTTTTTATTCAAGAAGCAGAGAAAAAGAGGAAGACAGTACACAAAGAAAGAACCGTAATGCACTGGTTTGCTGCCTCTAACGCCTGCAGTGGCCCAAGCACAGCTCAAGCCAGCATTTTCACACAAAGTACAAGAACCTAAAATATTTGAGCTGTCACTGACTGCTCTAGGGTCTGCATTAGCACAAGGCTGGACTCCAAAGCTGAGCTGGAACCTGAGCCTCTGGAGACCAAGACTGTGGTGACTGTGGTGTGACCTGTGGACTCCTGGGACGAGGCCGAGTCCCCACCGTGCATAGAAGGCTTAAGAGTCTCTGTGAAAGGTGGATCTGTGTTGATAACTGCTGTTTTACTCTTTCCAAAATTTCTTTTATTTGAAACCATGCTAAGAGGGTTCAAGCAGAATAATAATATCTCTACAAGTTGAAAATATTTGATTTTTAGCAAAACAAAACAAGAAGGTTGTATGAAATTCCTTCTGTGTACCATGAGCTCTAGATCCATTCTTCAGTGCAGTCCCCTCCAGCTGGAGAAAGGAAAGAGGCACAGATTCGGTGTCTTAGGAGATTAATCATTTTAATATGTAAGTGCAAGGAAAAAGTCATTGTAACCTGGTAAACGCTCTCACACTACCAGGGAATACAGAGATTATTTCATAATGGTAAAAGAAAAATGATAAAAAGCTTGATCATAGAAATGAGAGAGAGAGAGAGAATTGTAGCTGCTGGGATTCACTTTTGCATAGTCCCAGGGACCAATAAGGAGTCTGGTATGCTTGAGCAAAACATTAACCAAGAGTGCCAGGAAAGTGGAGAGAAGGTCAGGGCGACACAGAATGGGAAGACTAAAAGGTAGAGACTACAGAACTACTTTTGGAGTGAAAGGTGATTTTGAGGTAAAAGAAGGTCTTAATAAAAACATGGTCAGGGTTTCTGGTTCAGTATTTTAGAAGAAACAGACAGACAGTGATATCATACTTAAAATCTAGATATTCTAAAATTTATATTTTAGGAATTCTGATTAGAAGATGTGTGGGTGGAGAATCTAAATGGGGAGCCAGTAGGAGGCTGTTGATAGCGCCTTGCTGGGACATCACTAAGTCTTACAGGTAGGCAAGAGCCGTTGGAATGGGCTTAAGAAATGCCACAGTTTGCATTTGCTGGCCTGTTAGGTACAGGGCAGTAAGTAAGAGAAACAAGACTAGGGTTTCTTGCGGAGCACCTTGATGCTCAAAGAACTAAGTGGATATGGGGAAGGGGTGGTGAGATCTGGAGGAAGCCTTAAGCTTTGGGGTGCGGTTGCAGAGGAAGTGGATTGAGCCACAGCAGAAATACTAAAGAGAAGTTCCGTTTGTGACATAGCCAGTTTAATGCCCTTCCCTTTTTCAGTCTTGCTCCTTTAACTTCCATTCCCACCATAGCTATCTGTCATTTTTCTCAAGATCAAAGCTAGCCACCTTACTCTTCAAAGTCCAGGTGCCTCCATCTTTGACCAATGTTGCCTTCACAATGAAATCCAAACTTTTCAACATGGCCTTTTCTTCCCTGCGTTGTTCATACCCTCTGTTTCCGTGTTCTCCAGGTTCTTGGTGGTTTTCAGTTCCCCTCCACCCCCGCCCTTGAAGAGGGGAACTTTCTTCCCTTCCCGCTGTATGTGCATCTCTAGTGTGGACCTTGGCATCCGGAGGGCCAGGTGTTTGTGGATGGAGGGGAATGATAAGTGCGAGTGTCTGTCCTGCCCCTCATGTTCCTCCGCACAGACCAGACTGTTGAGTGACCAGAAACATACTACAAATACCAAGTAGGGAATCTGTCCTTTCTTAGTAGGACAGTGGTTTGTAGGAAAAGGGAATTAAAGTGTTAAGTTCATTATGGTGCAGAACATTCCTGAAATTCAGAAATAGTTTTTCATCATATGTATTTTGCATGAGCTTTTTCAGACTCCTCATAAGCTCTCATCTTTAGAAGTCTTTTTAATAATTATTCTCAGATTACAAAGGAGGTAGGAGGGAGGTCTTTTATCTACTGGTTCACTTCCCAAATGGCCTATCTTTAACATTCCCAAGGAAAGTGCTCCTGACTTCTTTACAGAGACTTTGGGCGTGGGAGGAAAATGTTTTTACGCTGTTGGTGCAATGATATGATTAATGAATCTCTGGCTGATTTTTTGTTTTTAGAGTTTTCTGTTGTCTTCCTTTGACTACATTAGGTTGGAAAGTCTGGAACTCCTGATTTTGCATCCTGGCTCTGACTCTTACTAGCTACCTGATCTAGGGTCCTTCTCGGTTTCAATTTCTTTACTTGAAAAACTTGGGTTCTAGAAGCTCTTCATAAGTTACTATGAGGAGTAAGTAATATATCCAACACATTGTCATTTTCATCATCACCATCACAACCATCAATGTGTGAGAGAAGGAAGACAAGAATAAGCTAAGAATCCTGTCTACTGCCATACTACCCTGAACGCGCCCGATCTCTTCTGATCTTGGAAGCTAAGCAGGGTCGGGCCTGGTTAGTACTTGGATGGGAGAATAAGCTAAGAATCCAGGGTACTTCAGGGAAAGGAAAAAAAGAAGCAAGTGTCTGTCATGTGCTTGGTGTTTGTTGCATGCAGAAGGCATTCACAGCACCATTAGCGTTAGACGGTGAGGAATTTGATATAGCCACAGAACCCATTAGTGGCAGCCCGGCAGTGACATCATGGTTCTTGGCCTTCAAACTTGTGCTCACAGCCGTATCACACTTCTTATGTTGGGCCTGGCTCCAGTGCTGGATTCTGCTTTCGAGATGCAGAGACGAGACCCATTACCCAGTGGTAGCTGATGGCTGGAACACTGATGCTCACTTAGAACAGCAGTTACTCCTGGTGGTGACTTTGTATCAAATGTTGAGGGACCAGGCAGAATTCTAGTGAAGAGGCGCAGGGAATGAGCTTTTGCATCAGAGGTGGAGCAGGTTCTCTTCATGGCATGCATGGAGTGACTGGTTGTGATTGGTAACAGGACTGACCTGAAAGGTCTAGAAAGGCATTGGTGGAGAAATTAGAAAGTGAGCATTTCCCCATATGTCATACGTGCCAAAAAAAATTTTTTTTTAAGATGGTGCTTTAGGTACCTTAGGGAAGGTGGCACTTCCCTCAAGTGGTTGGAAGAAACACCACTGCAAGTGGCCCATTACATCTTTGCCTCAGATCTGAGTTACGAAGGAGCTTTTCAAGTGGGCCCTAAGCCTCAAGAAATCCTTGCTGTTTGCAGATCACATTCTGCCAGCGTGTCATTCAGCTACAGGAATGGTGGAGGACGTTGAGTGTTTCCAATTGAAGTCTGAATTCACAAGAGTCTGAATCTTAAGGAGCTTTCTTAAAGTCTCAAACAGTCCAGATAGACAGTGTGAAATCTGTATTTGTAGATGATGAATTAACTTTCCATTTTTTGCTGTTTTATGCAAATCAGCTCTTATTTTGGGGTGATGATTTCCCCCTTGTATTGCAGATTCAATCAGCTCTTATTAATCTTGAAACTAACAAGTGATAGCATCTTTCCCCCCTTCTTTTCATGTACACTATTGTTGCCATGTCCCTCTTCCTTCTGTTGGCAGGTATTCTGGGCTGTCACTTCCTGACCTAGCCCTCCTGCGACTGCTGGTGTGCTCAGATTGTCGCACAGGGTGAAGCGTCTCATGCTTCACTACTCAGACTACTTTAGAAGGGGGCTGGGCTTCCAGCTCTGGCTTCTGCTCTGCCTCTCTGCCTTGACTTGTCTTTCATGCTGCTTCCCAAACCCCTTCTTCCTCTGTGACTGTAGGAGTTGAGGATAGGAATGATCCTGGGAGCTCCTGGCGCAGTGCAGATACTTTCCCATTTTTTTTTTGAGCTGTCTAATTTCAGATGTACACTTAGAAATGAAGTTATATATGTTATCAGACTTAACAGTTTAAGAGAGTTGCTTTTGGCTCATAGGTCTGCCATTTCCCTTTAGTCTGTTTGGACTTCATGCATGTGACATTTCTGAGGATGTGACTACAGTCTCTTGTCTGGCAGTGGAGAGAGGTGGTGCAAGGTGGCACATTTAGATGTGTTATTTCTAGAAGGAGCTTAGGCAGATGATTTAGCCCTTTCTAGATCACAGAGCTGTTTAAAGTGAATTTTGTTTGACTTCTTTTTACCAGTGGCCACATACTGGCCCTTAAAAAAAAGAAGTGTCACCCGTTGTTCCCTGTGACTGCAGCTGACACATGGGAATGCTGTTGTTAACATCCTTTAAAAATGACCTTTACCACCCTCCCAGTTCCTCGATGGGTTGGTAAAGCAGTCAGTAAACTCAGAAGTACATAGATGATCTCATGAAGTGCTGTGACTGAAACCTTCCTCCTCACTTGGTTCGTGCAGATTCATGATCCTCGAGCGTGTAAGCATTAAAGCCTGCTTGCTAACTTCTTTTTGAAGTAGATCTGTCCTTAGGTGCTCATTAGTTTCAGCCTAAACTGTTAGCTTATTTTCTTTTAGAAACGGCCCTTTAAAAAATAATTAACTTAGGTGTGGCTTCTATAATGTATAGGTGGCGTAGTTAAACAATTTTGGATTGTTTTATCTCTTACTTGGTCTGTGACGCTTGGCAAACTGTTTTACTTCTCTAAAGCCTAAACTTTTTCATCAGATAAAAAGGCTATAATATGTATGTAAAAACATGCCTGTTGGATTATTTTTAAATGTCCTTGTCATGAAAACAGTCTCTCAAAGGGTAAACCCGATTGCATTCGCTCTGTTAGATGATTGTACTCTTAGCATTATGTTAAGGTCCTTTACTCTCTGAGCAATTCAGATGCTTTTATGATTTAGCTCAAGTGTATCTTTTAAAGCTGATAGGTGCCTCCCCACCCCCACCCCCATATAATGACACTGCATTTTTACTTTCCACTCATCCCAGATAGGGTTGGAATGCAGAATCAGGTAGTGGTTAGATCTGAACTCTGTTGTTAAAGATCTGCTTTAAATCCCAGCTCTGTGCCCTTGGGGAGGCTAACCTTTGTAAGACTCTGCTCCCTCACTTATAAAATGTGTAGTTTTAGTATGTATTTCATAGGATTTTTATGAGAAAGAGATGACTAAATCGCATTCATGAGTGTGGTGCATATAAACCTGTGGACAAGCTTTCTGGATCATGCTAAGCATTTAGTAAATATTAGTTATTTTTTTTCTCTCAACTACAACTCGTAAATCTTTGCATAAATTGAGTTTTTTTAATCTCACCTGAAGCTGCTGTAAAATATTTTCTTAAGCAGGATGTCCATTGTTACTGATTGTGAGATGACTAGAGGTACTAAACAGATGAAAATTTTCTCTACAAGTTAGACAAAATCATTTTAACAGTACCTTCTACTAATGGTGAGTGGTCCTGATTAGTTATTGAGTATGATACAGTCTTGAGTGAGCAGTAGCTGTGACAAGAAGTAGTACAAATTGAATGTAAGTGAATAGACGTAGTAGAGATAGACTTGCAGTGCAAAAATCCTGGCTTTCGTCACAGTAATAAAAGCTTGGTTTTGAGATTAGCAGACATTAGTGTAAAATGTGGCTAGTACTTTCTGGCTCTGTGAGCTTGGACAAGTTGTTTAATCTTGGGCTTATTCCCTTTCTGCAAATATTTGTTAAAGCTCATTAGGTTATCTGAAAAACAGAAATGATACTTCTCAAGGTTTTTATAAAGATGCAACGTAAGTGAGCTGATGGAAAGCAGATGTATATATAGTTTTTAATATGTCTCATATAGCAGGTATTGTGCCTAGTACATAAAAAGTGCTGAAGAAATTTTAGTTAAGCGTTTGTGATCGCAAGTAACAGACTATCAATGTAAGCTGACTTGGGAAAAAATGGATTTATTGCCTCAAGTACTCTGGGTACAGAAAGCTTAGCAGTGCTAAATGGCTTGGGACAGTTGGAAACAGGCACTCCTCTCTTGTCCTGGTGCACTGTCTGTTAATGTCATTCTGGCTGACCAGATGCCTCGATGCAAGCATGGCTAGAACTCCCGGTGGTCCCAGAATGATATAGAAAGAGGCTGAGCACTTAAGGTCTGTGCCTACAAGTCCAGAAATCCTCAGATGGAATCTCTGAGCCCAACATGGGTCAGATGTTCACCTGACCATCCTAGAGAAGAGGACCTGAAGGGAAACAGCAGTCCACTATGTTACAATGGCAAGAAAGAACATTTCCACATGGACAATGATAACCTTTGCATTTATTCTTTTCCACTTCGTGTATGACATTCAGGGAAGTTGTTAGTTAACCTCTGCAGGCTTTAGTTTTCTTGTCTAAGGTTCTGAAATTTAGTTCATGTTCTGGTGTGAGTATGTATGTAATAGGTTGTAAGATTTGATTTATTTAATTTGAAAGAGGCCAGAAGGGATCTCCCTTCCGGTTTATTCTTCAGATGCCTTCCTAAGTAGAACAGCCAGGAAGTCAGTCTGAGTCTCCCGTCTGGGTAGCAGGAACTAAGCACTTGAGCACTCACCAGCTGTCTCCAGGGACTGGGTCATTGGGAAGCTGGAATTGATTGTACAGCTGGGGCTGAAACCCAGGTACTGTAATGGGTGATGTAGCTATCCCAGCAACATCTTAACTACTGTATCCAAACATCTCTTCTATTGCAGTGTTCATTGTTTTTTGCTGTTACCCCTTATGCATTCCATGTCTTGAGTCAGCATCCAGAAAGTCCCAGTCTGTGAACCACAGAGTTCTTGGAAGCCCAGGGAGGCTTGAAGTTATTTTAACAGTTACTTCCATGTGCCATTTGCATAGTAGTACTTCAGGAAGTTCATGGGGGGGTGGGGGAGGGGAATGGAATTAAGAGATACTTGTTTGGGCACACACACACAAAATACTTTGAATTCCATTCATACTTTAATAATAATAGGTTTTTTTTTCATGATTTTTTTCAAGACCTTTTATATACTATCCCTCTCCTTTTAAAGCTTTGGAAATCTAGCACATTCATAAAATAATATTCTGAGTGAATAGCTTATTGAATTTTAAGAGAAAATTCTAACAAACATATCTGTATGTCTGTCTCCTCAATTAACTACACCAATAGTTTTCTAGATTAGCGTAAGTAGATTGATGTAGCTGTTAAATGCATATTAATGATATCATTTAAAAGCATTATTGGCATGCCAATAGCATTTTCTATACCATGTTCATTAGTAAACAGATTTCTTAAAATAAATTACCACATGTCATGGTTAATTTTTCTTTAGCAGTAAAAGAAATCCTCAAATTTAAAGGTGCTGGGAAAAGCTCTTAAAAGGTCATTTCTAACTTATTCCACCCCTTCAAGTGTTCCTTTCTGTTCAAAATTGTCACGAGGTGAAAAGATGCATTCTGTCCCCTGGCTGCTGTGCCAATCATGTCTTAGGCTTACTTTCCTTTTTCGCTTACTGGGTTGTAAATTCACAACAAAGTGAACAAGTCTTGGGATTTGTAGATGTCCTGTATCTCTCCTGTTCTAGCTGAGCTTAGCATGGTAACTGACTGATTCCTGTGTTCTCCGTATCACGCAGTGCTGAGCTTTGTGGAATGACTCCATTATTTTATTCTGAAACATAATGGGTGAAATGTCTCTGAAATTGTTGGTTTTTAGTAAATGTGTCCGTTTGTCATTGCCTTGGTGCTCAGCAAAACAACTATGGCTGTTTCTCTTATTTGCTGTCTTGACCAAATTTGCCAACATCCTTTTTCCCCGTTCTTTTCTTTCAGGCTTTAGACCAAGATAGGACAGCTCTGCAAAAGGTGAAGAAGTCTGTGAAGGCAATATATAATTCTGGTCAAGGTAAGCACCTAGCAGGTCAGATCACGGGCGTTCTCAACAAAGTCTGCACTTCACTTTGTTACTTACGGGATGTTACATTGATAGAAGATTTGATGCAAATGTAAAAGTAAGTGGTTCAAAGATGTTGAGGCATTTTTGCCTTTTTAATCGCTCCTCTCGGCACAACCAGTTAGTGTTTCCACAGTAAGGTGAAAACATTAGTTGTCTGGATTTTTTTTCCACGTTTCGTAGTTGGGCGTCTGCAGCTTGGCCTCGGTTAAGCAGAGGATGCACTTTTCCTTCTTCACTGCACCTGTATGCACTTGCAACTCAGTGTTGGCCGTGAGTGTGCAGTGAGATGGATGCAGAACAAGGTTAAGTTCAGGTCTTTGTGTTGGACAGCGGGGGCTTTCCTGCGAGCTGGTTGTTTCACTTTCTTGCTGTTACTGCAGAGTTGTTGAAGAGGCTCAATGTCTCTTTAAGGAGGCTGACCATCAGTGGAACTCAGTGAATGCCTGTTCCTCTTAATTTTATTGTTGCACAAATATAGAGCCAAATGGAACATGAGCAAGGCGGAACTCAGCCCTCAAATACTCCACACCCCCCACTCCTCAAGAACCACTAGCTTAACCATACTGAAAAACAGTCTCTTGTTTTCTCTAGTGCTGTCCACCCCTTGAGACCTCCCTAATGCTGATTTTTGACACATCTTGCCTTCTGGGGTTTTGATACTACTCCCTAATTTCTTTATATCCAATTAAGGTCTAACATTAGTTAAGGTAGATAAATAATTGTCTTCTGGTCATGTGGTAACCAAATGTAGCTTTGAGTCTTGGCCTCAATTACATACCTAATTATCACACCTATCCTTTGTTTGATTTTAATGAGTGCCTACAATGTGCTAGGTCCTTTGTAGATGTCAGCTCTTTGAAAGACACGTAGAGTTAAAGATGTGTGCACGGGGAGATCCCGTAAGGAGGGTTCTGGAGGTGCTGAAGTTCCTGTTTCTTGATTTTGATGCTGGTTACTGGGTAAATGCACTTTTCAGTAATTTATCCAATGCTACAAAACATGAATGCCCTTTCCATAGTTCTGTGTGTTAGGACTAGAAAAGATATGTAAATACGAGGGGTGTCACAAAATATGTAAATAGGAGGGCCACTGGAGCATTTATTGTGATTTGGAAGAACAAAACAAATGGAAATTGGTAAACAATTGTAACTGGTTAAGAGGGGAACCTAGTGTGAATTCCAGTTTTGTCATGATGTTAAAGTCAGGCAGGTTACTTAGCTTCCATAAAACTTAAATTCATCATCGTAAAGTAAGAAAGCATTGTAAATATGTACAAAGTGAGCTCTTACAAGATTGTAGGCCACGTGATAGACGAGGGCCCAGGGCAGGTGGGGGCGGAGAAGCGGCCTGATGGGTAGCCTGAGAGCCTTCTCTAATTTAGTCCACTACTTCACAGATAACACTGGAGCAGTCTTATTTTATAAAGGGCTTAATGAGCCCTTATCTCCTCAGGAACAAGTGTCAGATAGCTGTAATGGGAGCTCAGGCTTGAGGCTCTTGGCTTTGAGCCACAGAAAGGAAACTTGCTTCACCAGGGAGAGATGCTACATACTGACCTTGCTGAGGATTCCGTGTGACTCATCCAAATGTTCTTGCTCAACATGCATTCTGCCCCTTATGCATAATGAGCAGGGACACACAGCGGCACTTACCTGAGGGCATGCTTGTGCCCAGGATGTAGCACAAGGGGGAGATGGTCCCTGCCTAGGTGAAAGGAGGAACATTCAAGAAGAGTGTGCCAAGTGTGCATACCATCTGCACCCCTGTGACTTCTAAGTGGGAGCCACAGCCATCCGTGCATGGAACGTGCTGTGGATGGGTTAGCAGCTCTGCCGTGTGCTTTCCTTCTAGGTCTGTAACCACTCCTAGTAACATTGATTTTGTAAATTTTAGGTAAAGTTCAATAAAATTTTTAATTTATTTTCTCAGCGTCTTGCTACATTTTGAGGGCTTACGTTGCCACTGTATTGGACTGTGCAACTGAAGAAGCTCTCTAACACTGCAGGAAGTCCTCTTGGGTAGCACTACTACAAAATGTGGGTCCACTGTCCATCTGTTTTGTTAGACCAGCAGTGCTCATTCCACACTGGTCACTAGTCACCCAAAGAACTCGAGAGACAAAAATGGACATCCCTCAGGCCCACATCCCTAGTGCTGTTCCAGGGTTAAGATCCAGATATTAAGATGGAACAAAATAAATTATTCTGGTGTTTGTGTCTTGCAGTTAGGTTTAATGACTTAATGGCATAGAACTGATCCATGCATTCCTGGAATTTGGCTTTTTCATCTTAGCATTTTCTGTATTTGTCAGAATAGTTTGCTAGACCATCAGGTTATTGAATACCCATTGTACACACCCGGGTGTTGGCTGTTGAGAGCAAATCAAGCAGTCGCCGCCTTGGTGAATTTTACAGTCAAGAGATGTTAATCAGATCTTGAAACTGGAAAGTATTTAGGATTAGCAGTTAGAAAGTGCTGTGGAGAGTGCCCAGGAGTATGTGCAGATGGTATTTCATTTGAATGTTAAGTGTGTGCCAGACTAGGGTCAGACAAGCCTTTGTGATCAGTTCCATTCAGCTTGTTTTACAGATGATGAAATTAAAGCTTAGCCAGCTACGCTAGCTGTCCCAGAGCCACACCTAGTTAGTGATGGAGAGAGAGTGCGGCTGACCTGACTGTGCTCTATCAGCTTCTCTGAGCTGTCTTACACCTGACACATGGTACAAACTCAGCTGCCCCCGCAGCCATGTGCTGTTTGGTTGGGTCCCTCGCTGGAGGTCTTCTGAGGGTGGTTGCTAAATATTCACCAGTGATCAGTATCTATGCATGAACACATCCGTGGCGTGGCTGTGGTGGTTCCTGGACGCAGGAGTAAGGACACCGTGTCACATGCGAGTGTGGGATCGGTTTAGATCTTCCTGGCTCTGGCAGACTGCTAGGACCTGACGGGATTCCTGATGAGTACAGTGCCAGCTTGTGTGGGCAGCACCATGGCATTTCATTCCTGAGTATTCTTGAATAATGCTTGATGAGTACAACAGTGGGATGGTATGATTCTGTGATAAATGGTGATCCAGGCTCTTCCTGTCCAAGGGCTTTTGGCTTCATCTGGGAAAAGACCAAAGAAGAAAACACACAGGATTCTAAACCCTGCTGTCTTTTTCCCCTGATGTGTTTTCACAGTTTTCTTGTTTTTCTCACAGTGCTTATGTATCAAAAAATTGTTCAAATGCGCTTTATTTTCTAAAGACTTTTTTTTATTATTGGAAAGATAGGAGGAGACAGAGAGGAAGATCTTCCGTCCGATGATTAACTTCACTCCCCACGCGGCCACGTTGGCCGGAACTGTGCCAGTCCAAAGCCAGGAGCCCAGAGCCTCTTCCAGATCTCCACGTGGGTACAGGGTCCCAAGGCTTTAGTTGTCCTCGACTGCTTTCCCAGGCCACAAGCAGAGAACTGAATGGGAAGCAGGACTGCCGGGATAAGAACCGGTGCCCATATGGGATGTCGTATGGGTGCAAGGCGAGGACTTCAGCCACTAGGCTACCGCACCGGGCGTGGAAATGTGCTTTAAATGTTTAGAAAGTATTTCTGATTAGGGGTAACTAATGGTCCACCTTCCCAAAGTGATTCAAATGATGTGAAGGTTCTTAGAATGTATTATTTTTACACATAAGCTTCTTCAGGTATTGACTAGCAAACTGTAATAATAAAGGAATTTTTATGTGTTCGTTTTGGTGGTAGGGGAAGATACTCAAGCAAGCTCTTCAGTTTTAAAATTGTTTGGGTGTCTGTCTCACTTCTGTCTGCAGTACTAGCAGAATTTTCCCCCTCTCATTTTTGCTGATACATGTTTAAAATAGCTGGTAGTTTGTTGAACACTGTGAAGGTTTAAAAACATGTTGCAATTCTTTGGCATTTTTCCCCCAAATGTGGAGCCTAATTCGTATCCCCCTTAACTATGCATCACACGTAGCATTTCCCCACTGGTAAACAGAATCTAACAGAAGCAATGCTGTGTGGCTACCAAGCCTGCTTCATAAAAGAGGGAACTTCTGCCTGCTCCGTTTTGCTAGTTTATTAAAAGGCTGGAGTTTCAGAAAGGGAGCTAGACACCTTCCATCCATAGTTCACTCCCCAAGTGGTTTCCAAGATCATTGCTGGGCCAGACCAAAGCCAGGGACCAGGAACTCCTGTCCAGGTGTTCCACATGAATGGCAGAAGCCCAAATATTCAGGCCTCCTTCTGCTGCTTTTCCAGGTGTAACTGTGGCAAATTGGATCAGAGGTTGAGCAGTTATGACTGGAATTGGTGCCCTTATGGGATGCCATCATCACAGGAGGCAGCCTAACCTACTGTGCCACAACTCTGGCCCCACTCCTTTCTCTTACCTAACCATTTGATGGGGAGTAAGCCCTCGGATGCTGCAGTCCTGGTGAGAGACCTGGGTCAGTGCAGTAAGAGAGGGGCTGGCATGGATGGGATTCCTGCCCTTGCAGGAGCACACGTGTGAGCACACCTAAAGGCAGACGGGGCTGTTGAGAATGAAGTGCTTACTCTGTTTCTAGGTGCTGTACACAACTGTGTGTGCTCTATAAAGTGACGGAGTGGTGTGCTTGTTGGAAGCAGGGTTAAACTGAAGTTGTTCTACCAGATGAATTAAGTTGAAGAGATTAATCCTTTTAATGTCTTCATTCCCTGAAGACTTAAACACATGCCTGTCTATAAACACACATACATAATCTCTTTTCCTTAGGAGAAAAGACCCAGGATATTTCTATCACTAGGTCGTTTTTTGTATTAACCTCCGTATGTCCACACACAAACATCTATATGTATATTTTTATATCCATATATAAAAATTCACTGAACTCAAAATGTGTATCTTAATATACTGTGGTACAGTTGCTTCTTAAAATTTCTGCCAAGTTGTGTTAGGAGTATACATTAGGTTATAAGTAACATTTGGTACCCCCTAGAAATTGATAATATTTTCTGGAGTTTGAGGCTCTTAAATTCTCTAATTTTACTGGCAAAATAAAAGTGATGCTTGCATGTCAGTTGATTACAAAGATTATGATATGGAAGTATTATATATCTAGAATATAACTAGGTTATTATTAACACTTATATAGTTTTTCTATTGTGGAGAAGAGATCCTTTAGTTTTCTCATTCTTTCTGTTTTTTCCTCAATTCTCTTTGAGTTAGACTTATGTAGTAAATAGATTTACTAGAGAATATTTGTGTTTTTAAGTGAAATTAATATGTGATATTCTCTCTAGATTTTCGATTTGTTAAATTACTTTGTTCTATTTTAAGAAATAGTTCATAGTCACAGTCCAGTTCACTAAATTTATCATTGAATAGGAAGCAAGAAATTTCATTGCAACAATTTTTGGGGTTAGCATTTTCTTGAACTTGAAAGAATACTGTGAAGTTCTGACTGCAGTTGAAATCTGAGTTGTATCTTACCCTTGTGTTATAATGCTAATTTTAATTTTAATCCTGTGATTTCCAGTATGGTAAGAAATTTTCTCAACAAACATAGATAAATACATGCATCTTTTAAAAGGTTCATTTCTTTTTTTTTGAAAAGTCACAATCGATTCTCTCTCTCTGTCACACACACACACACACACACACACGAGAGAGAGAGAGAGAGAGAGAGAGAGAGACCAACAGGTCAGGAGTTGCCTCCATGTCCCCCATGTGGATGCAGAGACCATCCCAAGACTTTGGGACATCCTCTGCTGCCTTCCTAAGTCATTAACAGGAAGCTGGATCAGAACAGGGCAGCCAAGATGCCCACCGCTACCCAAGCAGGATGCTGGCACCACACATAGAAGATTAGCTTGCGGGGCCCGGTGCGGTGGCGCAAGTGGTTAAGGTCCTCACTTTGCATGCCCGGATCCCATATGGGCGCCAGTTTTATCCTGGCAGTCCCGCTTCCCTTCCAGCTCCCTGCCTGTGGCCCAGGAAAGCAGTCGAGGATGGCCCAAAGCTTTGGGACCCTGCACCCGCGTGGGAGACCCGGAAGAGGCTCCTGGCTTCGGATTGGCATAGCATCAGCCGTTGTGCTCACTTGGGGAGTGAATCATCGGACGGAAGATCTTCCTCTCTGTCTCTCCTCTCTGTATATCCGCCTTTCCAATAAAAACATAATAAAAGTAAATCTTTTAAAAAAATAAAGTAAAATAAAAATAAAAAGATTAGCTTGCTAATCTACTACAGCAGTCTCATAAATTCAGATCTTTATAAGAATATGTGAGAGAATAAAATGTCAAAAGGCCTTCAAAAAACAGCTGATCAATTATTAGGAAATTTGCCTTATTAATGTTTTCCAAGTTTGTGGGTATTTAAAAACTCGTTTGAATGCAGGTGTTTGGTTCTGTGATTAAGCCATTACTTGAGTTGCCTACATCCCATTTCAGAATGACTGTTATAGAGTCCTAGTTGCACTATTGATTCTAGGCAATTGTTAATGTGCACTTTGAAAGAGCAAGTGATGACTCAACTAATTCGGTCCCTGTTACCTGCATGAGCAACTCGGGATCAAGTTCTGGGCTCCCTACTGCCTGGTCCAGCCTGGCTATTGCAGATATTTGGGCATTGAAAGAGCAGATGGAAGATCTCTGTCTCTCTGCCTTACAAATGAAATAGATAAATAAATAGGCATTCTTTTTTTTTTTTAACTGAAGTTTGTTGTTAGTAAAGAACATAAAAGTTCTTAATAGAAGACTTTAGGTACAAACACAAGGAATTTGAGCAAAGTCTATAAAAATTATTTTTGAACCTTCAAGACATTTTGCATTTTTTTCTAGGTCTGTGAATCCTTAAAAGACAAAAACCCATTGACATAAGTTTGTTCTGAATACCCAAAGAAGTATTCTTTTTCCAGCAGGGAGGAGTCTACTTATCCAGGAAAGCATCACTTCTCAAATTGTGTGGGAATAAAACCAGAGGGATTCAAAACATGCTGTTAGAAGATCATTCTTAACCACTTTACTGACAAGCCAACTCTGAATTTCTTCTATAGCAGAAAGAAAGTTTTCAAGATGGTATGAGTTTTCATCACTGCTTTGGCAAATAATTTTACCACTTACTTGTCATGGTGAAGTCTGAACACAGACTGTCCTGCTACACACTTAGAAGTTCTAGAACTGTTCTGAATGAGCCAGATGTTCTCTACACAGTGTGTGACTTGGGAGTAGGTTTAATTCCAGATTTGAAACTTGCTTAGAAACGGGGAACAAAAAATGATATAAATAGTGGTGTCCATCATAAGTGAGAGTGCAACTCAAATACTTCGTGGGAATTTTTGTAGAATTCTGAAATAAATTAATAGTGTTTATGAGGACAAAAAAAAAGTAAAAGAATCCTTTTTTCTAGGACAATCTTCAAACTACAGGTTTTTTAAGATAATTCTGAGTTTTGAATTGTAGCAATTGATTCAAATATTCTGTTACTTGAAATTAGACACTACTGCTTCCTGAGTACTCACACATGCGTATCATTTTCTGTTTTGAATATAAATTTGATACTCATTTTTATTTAAAATGACTTAATCTTATGATGTAAACTCAGAGTATGCATCATTAAAATCAACTCATTTTTTAAAACTGAGCATTTATTCATAATCAGTAGTTTGATTTTTTTTCTCAGTCTCAGATGAACCACAGAATATATCTGCTTAGGTTGAATACAGATGTGTTTCAGAGTGATTGGCTGGCATGTTGCACCCATATAGGAATGCCTGATCTATTGCTCTCCTTCAGCTTCTGACACCATCTTTCTGCTAATTCAGACCCTCACAGGCAGTAGTTTTATACCTGAAGTAGTTGGATTCCTGTCACCTATGTGGGAATTTCTGGCTCTTGACTCTGGGACCCAGGCTGTTGCAAGCATTTGAGGAGTGAGCCAGCATGACATCCCTATCTGTTTATATTATGGATCATAAATACATGTGTCTTTGTGCTCATATAAGTAAGCAAATAAAATTAAAAGCAGGAGCTTTCATGAATATCTGTGTCGTTGGTCCTGTTTTCATAAAAGAGTAAATTATAGTTAGCATGCTATAAATCTCTTCTGTTAACATAAAGGTTTTGATCAAGAATATCTGTAGTTAACTTTGAGTACTACCTCCACTTTGTACAATCCCCCTATGACAGTTATAGTGAAGTTTCTATGACCTGTGTTTTGCTTGCTGTCATTCATTCCAAATTGCATTTTGACCATATTCTTAGAAGGTTTACATACCATCAAACTGATTGTGCCTTCCTTTGTAAAGGTGTGGCACTTAAACCAAGGCAAGGAGTCTGAAAAAGAATGCTAGGTCTTCAGCATAATCTGGTTGTCCCCCAGGTCTTGCTAAACTCCTTTCACACGGGCCCTGCCAGGGGCATGGAGCATTGCAGGTGCAGCGAATTCATCACAGCATTTCATGTAACACATCCCCTGGAGGTAGCTCTACTCTGTGCTAACATGTAGGAAACACTCCATACACCTGAAACGAATTTTGAAGTGTGTGTATCTAGGACTGGAGAGACTACAACATTGAGTTATTAATCCATGATTTTTCTGTTCAAGTGTAGAAATCAATTAAGTTATTACTGATTCTGAAGTGTTTTCTGTTGATGACAATGCTGTAAGAAAACGTACTTGACAGGGTGTGGCAGTGCATAGGTAACTGGTTCCCTGTATTTACAGACAACAGAGAATATTCACAGATCTCCATTTCTGAGCAGTTGTTTTTCTTTGTGGAGAGTTGTGTATGGGTTGGAGAACAAGTGACTTCCATTGGAGCACCATTTTTCTCGGCATGTTCTGACTCTCCCCTCACTTCATTGTAAAAGTACATGTGTTGTCTGTGTTTGCTGTGGAAAGTTCAGGTGTGCTAATGAGCCAGATCTGTTTTTAAACTTGCTTTCATTGTGTGTATTCCGAATCATCCATCTCTGAATCTCTTCCCCCTTCCTTTCTTTTTTTCTCTTTTTTCTCACTAACTCCCTCCTCTGCAGTGCCAAGCTCAGAGTGGGCATGGGGTAATGCCTGTATTATAGTCGTGTTTGGGGCTGCTGTAACCTGGCCCTGCCTGTGAGGAGTCAGAGGAGACTCCTAGGTGGAGTGGCGCCACAGGACCCCGCTCCTCTGTCAAGAAGCAGCTCATTTTGTTGGTGTGTTTTATTATTGTTGTTATTTTACAGTGCGGTTCCATAGGCTGAGATTCTCCTCCTCCTTCCCCCAGTCCCCTCCCCTCACTGATTTCCCCCATATTATTGCGGTAGTATAGTCCTTCATAAACAGTCAAATGGACAATAGTAGAGACTCCAGCGTCCTTTGTCAAGACATAGAGTAGTATCGCTTTCCTCTGGAAGGTTTTTAATTTTCTTTTCCATTTCTTCAACAACACGGTGGTTGTTTGGTAGCATGTTATTTAACTTCATATTGTAAATTTTTTATTATTGTTCCTATTGTTGATTTTGGTTTATGACTTTTCCTTTAAGGGGAAGTATAGTAACTGTAATAGAAACTATCATAGCCAGTCGTGAAGATGCAGTGCAGTATTCATTCTCTACTTCCTAACCAAAGATGAACTCCCAAGGAAACAGATACTTCTTAACCAGTCGTTCGTTTCTTAAAACCTCCATTTTCCTGTCAGTGAAACAGAAGATTACCCCTCCTATTTATGAACTAGCCAGTGGTTGTCAGATCAGATGAGGTGAAGATATTTGCATAACTCTGAACTTTGTTATCAGAGCCATAAGGGGAGTTGATGATGTCCAGCTGTGGTGGCTCTCCACAGCACCTGGAACGAGAGACTTCATCCTACCACCACCTTCCTCCCGTTCCCCACTGAAGCTCCTCTGGGCGTGAGGGCCGCCGTAGGACCGCAGCCCAGCTTCAGTGCACGAAGCTGTCTGCAGAACTCAGCTCATGTTTCTTAGGTTTTCTGTTTGTAGGACAGAGATGCCTTTAGAATTTCTTCAAAAGTTTTTTAAAAAAAACTAAAACTACAAAGAGTTTTCCAATTTCAGGGGTTATTGGAAATTGAGGTCAGCACCCTTGATTTACATAAGCAGTGTTAGCACATAAAATACATATATGATGTGCATAATATTATTGCTTTTAGGGGCTTCTAAAGTTTGTGGGAAAATGAAATTAAAAAACAATGTAAGTTCAGGTTTGGGGGCTAGGAATTAGAACCTCTGCCTTCTGTGTTGGATTGCCCAGGTTCAAGTGTTTAACCTCTGCTCCTGGGAGGAAACAGGTCCTGGCTCAGGTAGTTAGGTCGTGCCATTCACATGAAAAACCCGGGTTGGGTCCCTGGCTCCTAGCTGAGCCTGGCCCAACTCTTGCATTGCAGGCGTTCAGACAGTAAACCAGGGGTTGGGGGCGCTCTGTGTGCCTGTCCTCTCCACCTCAAATGAACACACATTTTATACAGACTTCTTTGTGTACTTCTGTACTGATTAAGTGAGTAAACTTTGGAAATAATTTGAAATGTTTCTAACACGAATGAGTAATCAAAAACAGTTTGGAGAGCAGTAATCAGAGGGTATCCAGACAAGCAAGGCCCTGCCCTAGGCTGCCTCATCTACCAAGGCAGGGCCCACTGAGGTTTTTATTTTCTAAGGTATTTGCACATGACATACAAGCTAAGCTTTAGTTCAGATACACTATGGGATATACCCATTGCCACAAACCTGAAGCCCTAACCAACACTTGTGTAGATGCTTGCTGAAAGTTTATCAATCATAAATATGAAATAATATTTTCTTCAAAATTAATTTGCTCAAAAAGCAGAGGAACGGACAGAAAAAGGGAGAGACAGATCTACCTGCTGGCTCATTTCCCAGTTGGCCGCAGCAGCATGGTCTGGGCAAGCTGAAGCCAAGTACCAGGAACTCCATCCTGTCTCCAGGAACTGAGGCCGTGTTCCGCTGCTCTCCCAGGCACATTGGCAGGAAGCTGTATAGAAAACAGAGCCGCCAGTGAAGCCAGTGTTCTGCAAGTGTCAGCTCTGTTTGCTGTGCCACAGTGCCAGGCTCCGGAGCCTTAGGCTTAAGTTACACGTATTTGTAAGAAGGCTTTACCCTAGACGATAGTCATGCTGTGAAGGCTGCGGGAGAGTAAGAATCTGTTACCTGTTTGGTAGCTTTTCTTTTTAAAACAGAAATTTTATTTTCATTTTGTTTGAGAGACAGAGAAGAATCTACCTGGTTACTCCACAAATGGCTGCAATGGGTGCTGGGCAAGACTGATGCCACGAGCTCTAAACTCAAGTGGAGTCTCCTGCCTCAGAAGCAGAGAGGCCCAAGAGCCTGAGCTACCACTTGCTGCCTCCCAGGATGTGTTTTAGCAATGAGCTGGAATCAGGGACAGAGCTGGAATGTGCAATCTGCAGCAAGCCAAATGACGACTCAGTTGCTGTGCTGAATGTTTATACCCTTGATGGCTTTTCTAAGGGGCCATTTCTTTTTTTCTCCCTCTCTAAATATTTACTTATTTTTATTGGAAAGGCAGATTTACAGCAAGCAGGAGAGATGCAGAGAAAGAACCTCCATCCTCTGGTTCACTCCCCAAGTGGCCGCACAGCCAGAACTGAGCTGATCAGAAACCAGCAGTTTCCATTGGGTCTCCCATGTAGGTGCAGGGTCTGAAGGCTTTGGTCGTCCTGCACTGCCCTCTCAGGCCACAAGCAGGGAGGTGGATGAGAAGTGGAGTAGCTGTGGCACAAATTGGCACCCACATGGGATCCCAGTGCATCCAAGGTGACAATTTAACCACTGGGCCACCACTCTGGGCCCTGTACGGGGTCATATCTTGACACATTACTGTTACCTACAGAGCTGTCTGTAAAGCAAAGTGCAGTGTGTGTGTGTGTGTGTGTGTGTGTGTGTGTGTGTGTGTGTGTGCGCATACGCATGCTGGCTTTAGAAAAAATGGTGGGTCTGTAAGTGCATTTCTGATCCTGCTGTAGGTGATTGATGTTCAGGTGCTATGTTAAATCCCGGCCCAGCAGCACTCTGCAGTCATCTTTCCTAGAAGTTCTGGCAGTTAATAGGTTTGTCTGTGTTACAGAAATGGGAGTGTGCATGCTGAGTGTCCAAATAACACCATCGAAGCTGGGGCAGATCCTTGCTGAGATTTGGCTAGAGCTTTGAAAGAACAAACCCAAATCAATGACCTTGAGAAATGGTGGGAATGAATCATTCTGAGGGACATGGAGAAAGGCAGTCAAAAAAAATGAATATTGTGCCCAGGGCCTTCAGCTCCCAAGGACTTCACCTTTAATGTTAACAATGAACCTATGCGGGCCCGGCACGATGGCACAGTTAAGGTCCTCACCTTGCACGCCCGGGATCCCATATGGGTGCCGGTTCTAATCCTGGTGGCCCTGCTTTCCATCCAGCTCCCTGCTTGTGGCCCGGGAAAGCAGTCGAGGACAGCCCAAAGCTTTGGGACCCTGCACCCACGTGGGAGACCCGCAAGAGGCTCCTGGCTTGGGATCGGCATAGCATCGGCCGTTGCACTCACTTAGGGAGTGAGTCATCAGATGGAAGATCTTCCTCTCTGTCTCTCCTCTCTGTATATCTGCCTTTCCAATAAAAATAAAATAAATCTTTTAAAAAAGAAAAACAGTGAACCTGTGCAGTGAGTGGTGATGGGAAAAATTAGGAAACAGGCTCATGGAAATGAAATAACCCGGTCATGATCAAGTACCTGCTAGTTCCAGCTAGTTAGCATGATAGCCAAGGAAATAGTGTTTAGACTCCAGATCCAGCCTTCATTTCTCAGTTACACAGAATCTACAAAAATTTTTTTCAAAGATTGTATTTATGTTTGTTGGAAAATCAGATCTAAAGAGAGGGAGCAAGCAGGAGAGACAGAGAAGATCTTCCAGTTGCTGATTCATTCCCCAGGTGACCACAGTGGCCGGAGCTGAGCCAATCCAAAGGCAGGAACCAGGAGTTTTTCCAGGTCTCCCACACGGGTGCAGGGTCCTAAGACTTTGGGCCATCCTCAACTGCTTTCCCAGGCCGTAGATAGGCAGCTGGATGGGAAGCGGGGCTCTGGGACACAAACCAGCACCCATATGGGATCCCACAGCATGCAAGGCAAGGACTTTAGCCACTAGGCTACCATGCCAGGCCCAGAATCTGCAAAAATGTTAACAAATCATTTTCAGGCTCACAGGATAGAGTGCAGGTTTGATGAATGGGTGTGGCAAGAAGGCTCAGAGCCCCAACCTGGCAGTGAGGAGGGATGGAAGACTGTGCTTCAAGCTTACGCATGCCCGGCTCAGAGTGAGGGCTAGTAAGCCTTGCAGGCAGCGGAGTCCTGTGTTAGTGTCTCTGTGCTGTCACTCAAGGAAACAGAACGCTCTACTTGCGTATTTCTACGATGCGGTTACCTCTTGCCGCACATACTTTTCCATGCCTACTTGTTCTACAACTCCTCATGTTTTGAGTTCCAGCTCTTAATCTTACAAAATCCAACCATCTCCATCCAAGCTGTGTCCATGCTTTCACTTCTTTATCCAATATTAGCATGATTATTTTTTGTGATCCATGTTAAATAACAATGTACTTTTGTTGTTGTTCTTGTTAAACCAATGCTGGTTCATTGTGGGAGATGTGGGTGGAACTTTTATATAGAAGAAGGAAAAAATTTAGAACCCTTTTTTATGCCATACTTAAAAAAAATCTATTTTGGGTAAAACACTTCTAAGTGTCAAATAAACCATTAGAAAGTTTAAGAATATACTTTGAATAATATTTGAACCTTTGTGCTATATAAACATATTGCTTTGGAGTAAAGATTTAGATATTTAAAAATGATAAAAAATTAGAACATAAACAAGACAGAAAACCAAAAATCTTTTCAATAAAAATGAATTTATTTGACACACAAAGGATTTTTGAAGTTTTAAATTTTCTGCAAGGCAGAGGATGTCACGAGTGTATAGACAGAGGGTGGGGCTGCAGGCTAAGCCTCCTGAGTGTGCTGACACTCTACCAGCACCCGTGCCGTCCTCAGTGCTCTGCCTTCCTGTAAGCTCCCTGCTAAAGACCTGTGAAAGCAGAGGAAGATCCCCAGGGACTTTGTGCGCTGTGCCAGAGACCTGCATGAAAGTTCCAGGATACTGGCCCTGGCCATTGCAGGCGTTTGGTGAGTAAACCAGAGAATGGAAGATCCATTTCTCCCTATTCCTGCCTCCCTCTCTAAATCTGCCTTTCAAAGAAATAAAAGTAAATGTTAAAAGGGTCAAATGGGAGAAAATGTGTGTAACTTCTATCACAAAATGTCTTCTTCCTGGTAGAAGACATTCTTAAAAATTGGTAGGAAAAAGACAAGAAATGGAAACTAGGCTAAGTAAGGAAACAGTGAAGTAAATGTTAATAGGCAGTAAAATATAAAAAGCTCCTCAGGTGTGCTGTTGTCAAGGTTTGCATATCTTCCTGGCAAGAGTTAATGCTGAAAACCCTGTGCTTTTAGGCTACAGTCAGTGCCTTGTGTATTTACATTGCTGTTGGGGTGGGAATTGCTGCAACCAGCCTGGCTATGTTCATTAAAAGCTTAGAGGTTCATCCTTTTTCCCAGCAGTCCTACTCTTATGAACATGCTTTTGCAGAGATAAAAATAAAAGCATATTAGAGCTTGTGTAAAAAAAAATTCATTTTACAGCATTGGTTTTTGGTGGCTGAAATGACAAACAACATAGAATTCCCTCAGTGTACAAGGTTGTTATACAGATGGGGGCTGAGCTGATTATGAAGTACAGTCAGTTAAAATCTCCATTAGATAAATTTCTGTTAAATTCCTTGAAATTTAGGGGAAAACCAAACCATAGACTTACATATAATGTCCTTTTTTTTTAAGTGAGGAAAGAGGTGAAAATCTTTTGTGTGTATAATCAAAGTTTTAGGCATACTTCAGATTATTAACTTGATTTTAAGGAGGTCATTCGACAAGAGTAGAAAGGGCAAAATTCTTATACATTTTGTAAAACCATGTGAATTCTTTTTATTATTTTAAAAACATGAATGTAACCTGACAGGGTAGCCTAGTGGCTAAAATCCTCATCCTTGCACATGGCGGGATCCCATATTAGCACTGGTTCTAATCCCGGAGGCGCCACTTTCCAAGCAGCTCCCTGCTTGTGGCATGGGAAAACAGTTGAGGGCAACCCAAAGCCTTGGGACCCTGCACCCGCATGGGAGACCTGGAAGAGGCTCCAGGCTCCTGATTTGAATTGGCACAGCTCCGGGCAGTGCGGCTACTTGGGAAGTGAATCAACGGATGGAAGATGATCTCTCTGTCTCTTCTGCTCTCTGTATATATCTGACTTTGCAATAAAAATAAAATAAAATCTTAAAAAGTGAATTAAACAGATTTAAAGTGTTTAGATGTAACCAGTAAACCAACCATCAATGGAAGTCAGACTGCTTATGCTCTACATCAAAGAACTGAAAAGCCTGATATGCTTTTCATACTCTATGTTATTCCATTATGGGTCAGGAAAGCAGAGAAATCTTCTACCTTCTTGGAGTGTGTAAGGAAGATGTTAAATATAATCTATCAAGATTTTAACAGGTAACTTACAGTCAGCAGACTCGTTTCTGCTTTAGACATTAGCAAAAACTATGAAGACATACAGTGAGATCCAAGAGTGATCCTGACAGCCTCTTAACAGGAGGTCATATGCATAGAGCAGGGGGGGACCCCAGAGTGGAGCAGGAGGACAGGAGGAGGGTTGTATCCCAACCCTGGAGACTCCCGGATCCTCACCAAGGACTGTCAGTACGGGCACCAAGAACTATATCCCAACTGCCAAGGAGACCATGGGGAATTGGAGTGCTCTCGTAGGCCGAGAACTCTGAGGTCATCCATTCCCTATCAGATCTCCCTCGTGGGATGGAAGAAGCCCACATCTTTCCTCACAGGATCTAATTTCATTGGAACAACAGCCAGGAGCCCTGAGCGGTCCTCAGAAACAGAACAGTAAACTTCCTCTGGGACAGGGAGAGGAGCTTTCTCTGGTCCTTATTTAATTCCAACTTTGGATCCCTACCTTCTCTTGCAATGACCATCAGGGTCGCTCCGGAGCGCTCCCCCCCCCCCCCAAAAAAAAATTAGATTAGATAGAGACCAATAAGGAAAGCTTAGAACCAGGCAGGAAATGGTCAGCTTGGACTCACGTATACCTTACTAGGTAGGACAAAGATTAGTTACTCCTCACTAAGGTATTGAAGATTTCTCTGCACACCCTGCTAACACTGCTCTGCGCCTCAGCTGTTAACATATGCCTTGTTAGAGTTGTAAGCCTGTTTGGACTATCCTAAGATTCGCCAAGTTCAGTAAAAATCATGCTCCAGTACTATAATCTGCTAAATATAAAAGTGAAAATGGACACGAGACAGCTGAATAGTACCCTATAACCATTTTAAGGAGTATAGCAGCCAGTTGTGTATAAATTAAAATGGAATGTCAACAGAGTAGTCACAGGATGTGGTTAAGAACTTGCATTTTCTAATACATTGGTCACTTAGTGCCAGGTCAGTTAACTCCATGATGTTGTAAATTGTTGCTGATGTTGTATTGTAGCTTTTCATTGGAGGGGATGATATTCTGCCAGCTCTACTTTCAGACCAGGAATGGTCTCCCAATGAAACTGTTGAATTTATATGGACAATAAGATGATGGACTCTGCATGGGACGTGCTTGCAGTGAAGGAATCATGATGGATTTGAACTGTAATATTGCAACAAGGTGGAGGAATTCAGTGTTAGAAGAGGGCTTCGGGAGGGGTTGGGGGAATTCCAGAGCCTATGAAACTGTGTCATAAAATGAAATAAAAAGAAAAAAAAAGCAAAATATGAATACAATAGTGAAATGTAATGTATCGTTTCCCCTATTATGCCAGCACCGTAACGCAATGCATTTTACATAGCTTTATTATCAAAGTTCTAATTCTTTGTATTTATTTGCCTGACACATGGCCAGTGCCAAGGATTGTTTTTAAAAAGGAAAAAGAACTGTTCCATGCAAAGATAATACTCCAGAATCAAAACTCTAAGGAAACCAGGGAGAGAGTGAATGAAAAGCCTACTTGGCATAGGGTAGACTACATTTTGAACTTGAACCTGGTAGGCTGAGGCCTAGAATTGCAATGAACATTGCCAACAGGAGAACCATGGAAAAGTTGTATGAGAAGTGTAATGGTATTGTGACGCAACTGTTCTCCAGAAATACTTATATTTTTCTATGTTCCTGAATATAAGAACATAATAAACATGACATTCTGGGTTCATGGCACAGACAGAAGGGCCCTGAAAGAGAAACTATACTATAAGGAAAGAGTATGGAAAACTGAAAAAGTGAGGTTAAAGATTTATCTGTTTTATTAAAAGGCAGATTTTTAGAGAGAAGATACCAGAGAGAAAGATGTTCCGTTTTCTGGCTCACTCCCCAACTGACCACAACAACTAGAGCTGAGCTCATCCAAACCCAGCAGCCAGGAGCCTCTTCAAGAGTCTCCCTTGCAGATGCAGGGTCCCAAGACTTTGGGCCATCCTCCACTGCCCTCCGAGGTCGCAAGCAGGGAGCTAGATGGGAAGTGGAGCAGCTGGGACACAACCTGCTATGGGCAGGGGCAAGGATTTAGCTACTTGGGCCATCAGGACAGGCCCTTAGCATTGCTTCTTCTTCTTCTTCTTCTTTTTTAATGTATTTTTAAAGACAGAGACACAGAGAGAATCTTTAAAAAAAAAAATAACTTATTTGTGTATGTAATAGGCCTGATCCTAATTCACAGGTTTGTGATCCTTTCCAAGATGACATATAGCCCTTTGTACTAAAGTAGGCATTTGGGCATTCTCTGCCATTTAAGTCTGTATTTTGTGTTCTTCACCAGATGATGCCTCGGGGAAGCTGCGAATGTGCTTGGGCATGGTTGACATGCTCCTTGAAAGGAGTTCATCACGAGTGCCCTCCAGGCATTGTATACTCATCTGAGACAGATAATCCTTGTGGTTTTGTGGTGGTTTTGGTCTTTGTCCAGGAAAGCTTTCATATTCATTTTGACACCATTACCTCTCAGCAGTCCTTTATTAGATCTGTCTTATAGATGAAGAAATAAGGCCTCCGTGAGCTGTGATCACTCAGCAAGTGTGACCATAGTAGGGAATGGAACAAAGACCTAAATTTTCCTTACCTTCAATTATTGGTCTTCCAACAAGGTGAGAGTATGGGTCCCAGTACGGGCTTATCACCACTGCTTATTAGCTCTGTGATCTTGGGAGTTTGTTTAACTATGTAAGCCAGTGTCCATAGCTATAAAATAGAGAAAATAAAAACTCCATGTATTGATGAGTATTCAAAGAAATAATACGTATGCAGTTCCTGGCACATTAAATAATCAGAATTTTAAATTAAAGCCATACTCCCCATAGCAATGCCATTGTCAGTATCATTACATGATAGGAAGTCTGTTATCCATCTTTTTGTTCCTGTTTGTAATCCAGCCTCTCACTGAGTTATTCCCTTTAGACACTGTGGTGCAGTGTTCAGCTGTCCATGTCTGCTGAGTCTGTCAGTGGGTGGGGACAGGAGCTGGATTCTAATCCCAGCTTTACCACTGAGTTTTATTTTTGTGATCCATGTAACAGCTACCTTGAGAAGAGTATTGTATGAGTTTGGGGATGTTTACTGTAGAGAACAAATGTGTGCTATATAATTAGTGCTTAATAAATGGCAGCCGTAACTGTAGTGTTTGCTAACCAACCTTTGGATGGGAGGCCAGTCAGAAGGCTTTGTGAACATCACCGAGGTTAATAAGGTCTAACACAGAGTGACAGGTAGAAAAATATTCCCTAGGAAAAGGCCTGCTTATTACTGTATGCATATAAAATTTGAAGAAGGCCTCATTGGATAAATCGATAGCTACATTTAAAGAATTTTGAATTTTAACATATTCCTAAGACATCTTTCTTTGCCAACTCCTGAGCGATATAAACAGTCCAATTATTGATCTCGGAATATTATCTGAAGTCTGCCACCTGGCTGGAATGAAAAAGGATTGGTATGTGATTATGTCGTTGCTGTTACTGTCATCATTAATATTTATTAACTTTATTACGTGCTAGGCACTTGGTATGCAGTGTCTTAGTCCCACTAATGCCAATGTGAGATAAATGCCATTATTATCTCCATTTTACAGATGGGGAAGCTAAGATTTAAAAAGATAAAGTTAGTTGACCAAAGCATAGTAAATCAACCCTGAAGATCTAGCCCCAGGTCTGTCATAGTGTAAAGGAGGGAGGAAAGCAGCAATGTTTGTACCTGTCCTCTTACATTCGTTGGAGGTGGCCAGCAAATGTAACCAGGAAACAGGAGACTCGCTGGGAAGCCATGCTGTGCCTTGTCGCCACTAATGCTTGTGTTGAAGCCCAAGTGCCAATGGAAAGGGGCAGATAGCAGAACCTTTCAGAGATGATCATGCATGGAGGGGGCTCCACCCCCCGGAAAAGATTAAGAGTTCCCCATGAGAGGGGGTTTCAAAGCAGGTCACCTCTTTGTCCACTCTCCTTCTTCTTCGGGGACCTGCCTCTCTCATGTATTCCCATACACTTGACCCTCACCAGAAGTCAAGCACAGGCCTGTCTTCCCAGCCTCTGAAACCAAGAGTCAAATGAGCCTTAGCATCAGGTATTGTGCTGTAACAGCAGAAAACACAATGAGACTTTGAGTATGTACATAGGCCTCAGAGAAGTGAAAACCTCCAAAGAAACAGTTAAGCCTGGGAGCTTATACACTACTTCAACAAAGTGTAATAAATTGTGGAGAACAGAACAAGATGGAAAAAAAAGGAGGTGAGGGCTTCCAGACCTGTCAGTTTTGATAAATGTGTGTGACACAAATGGCAGGTGGGGATGGCTTTAGTGAGGTTTATCTTTGCAGGCTCCTCTTGGTCCTGAATTTCCATCTCCTGTGACAAAGGTTTTTCTCAGAGTACAGGGGAGGAGAGGGAAATTGTTTCCTCAGGAGGAGCGTTGTGCCCTGCTTTTGGCAGAAAGACAGGCAGAGAGCTTCTGTTCCTGCTGCACTCAAAACGATTGCCTGTCCAGTTGGCATACTCAGGGGTGGTGTGTTCTCCTATGTAGGGAGTCTCCAGCTGTGTGGATCAAAACGGCCTCAGTTTGAGGGTGGGTCCTAGGGTTCCGCCGTTAACACGCAGGCTGGGGTGGCTGTGCCCCACCTCAGTGTCTACATTGGTTTGCGTCTCTTGCTCCACTTTGGATTCCAGCATCCTGCTAGTGCACCCTTAGAAGCAAAAGGCCGTATCTCAGGCAGTGAAGTCTCTGCCACCCACTTGGGAGACTCCGATGAACTTCTATGTTCCTGCCTTTGGCGTGGCCTGGGGTAAGAATTTAGGCTGTGAACCAGCGCGTGCAAGATTTTTTGCGTATCTTTCTCTCTAAAACTTCTTAACATTTTTTTAAAGGTTTGTTTGTTTTTATTGGGAAGGCAGATGTACAGAGAGGAGGAGAGACAGAGAGGAATATCTTCCGTCTGATGATTCACTCCCAAGTAGATGCAACAGCCGGTACTGCGCCAATCCGAAGCCAGGAGCCAGGAGCTTCTTCCGGGTCTCCCATGCGGGTGCAGGGTCCCAATGCTCTGGACCTTCCTCAACTGCTTTTCCAGGCCACAAGCAGGGAGCTGGATAGGAAGTGAGGCAGCCTGGATTAGAACATATGGGATTCTGGCGCATGCAAGGTGAGGACTTCAGCCGCTAGGCTACCACGCTGGGCTCCATAGTGAAGATCTTAAAACAAAGCTGGCGTTTTCAGGCCCAGAGTCCCTGTCCTTAGTCACACACATTCCTGGGACGGTGCCCCTTCCTCAGCCTTTCTTGCCCTCCTCTTAAATGATCAGTCATTCGTTATTATCACACACCCTTCTGCCCCTGCCCACTCTTTCTTCTTCTATCATTTCTCCTTGCCCTGTTACTTACTGTGTGCCTCTTGACAGTCCTTAATTTGCATAAAGTTTTATGTGTGTGTGTTGAGTGTGTGTGTGTAGACTTTCTATTAAGTTACCATCACTAGATTTATAATGCTTTATGTTAAAAAAAATTAAAATTCCAGAGACCTGTCTTTCTGTGATGTGTGGTGATACCTTTCTGTATTAACTATTTATGAGTGCAGACATTTGGGGGTATGTGCTACGTGCTAGCCACCATTTTGGGAAACTCACATTTTTATTTCTGTGTTTCTGCCTTATTATTAGCCTCAAGATACAGTCACTTCAAGATGTATCTTTCCAAACTTTGTTAAGCTTACTAGGACATCTGTGTCTGCATACATGTGTTGTATAGGGAGTGCGTGACGTAGCCTGAGCTTACATATCCAAGCTCACCTTCAGCTTCTCGCATATCACACTTTCTGTTCCAGCTACCTAGGATGCACAGTCCTTTCCTTGCAGAGTTCTGGTGAAGGTCAAGGAGAGGATGCTAGAAAGCACTTGGGTCAGAGAAGGATCTGCTCATTCCGTTGGCCTGTCTGCCCTGGCCATAAGCAGAGCCCAATTTATTCTTTAAATTAATATAGTATTACTGATGATCTGATGGCTTCTTGAAATTCTTTCTAGTCTTTGCATGAAATACAGGTTGAGAATTGGCTAAGAAGGAAGAAATGAGATTGGAATTGGATAGAGCAGGGAAGAGTTCTATAATACTTCTTAAAGTTGGTTGATGTTGGATACGTGAGGATTCAGCTCATCTAAATTTTTCAGTGTGTTTTATTTGAAATATTGTATATCAAGCAGACAAACAAAAAGCTGATAAGAATTGTTACCTGCAGAGGTATCTCCCTTGGAACTGTTTATAATGAACAGGCAACTGGATTGTGTTCTCTGGCTGTGGGAAGCGGAGGCGAGCGGAGGCGAGGGGAGGCCTCTCTGACCTCAGATTCCAGGTATCAGGGCTAGCTCCGGTTTATGGCAGTGATCAGACATGTTCAGCCTGTCTGTTGAGCTGCCCTGCCCTTTCTTTTGTGTTTTTCTGAGCTGTTGGCTGAGTGGACTTGGGCAGTAATCAGAGTTACATTTTATCTGTGTGTGTGTCAGCTCCACATGCTGCCAGCACTGCAGGCATCCTGAACTTTGATGTGATGAGGAGAAGGCAGCTAGTGCCTCCTTCCACTGCTCCGCACTGCTGTGACACGTGTTTCCTTTGTTGTGTTTAGACTTCGGGTTATTCCCTGATCCAGACTCATGTTCTGTTTCACAAGTGTGTCTATTGAGGGAAGGTTTGGAAGTGAAATGTTTTTAGGAAAAAAAATCATCTCAACTATTAATCAACCTAGAAGATTTACTGTTTCTTAAATTCTCATAAATGAGTTCAGTGAATTCGAGCCAACAAACATTTACTGACTAGCAGCTCCCTTAACCAGCTCACTGGAGAACATGCAATGGTGTCTCTTAGGTGAAAGTTCAGAAATGAATCAAGGGCCCAGCGGTGTGGCCTAGTGGCTAAAGTCCTCGCCTTGAACGCACCGGGATCCCATATGGGCACCGGTTCTAATCCCAGCAGCTCCACTTCCCATCCAGCTCCCTGCTTGTGGCCTGGGAAGGCAGTCGAGGACGGCTGAAAGCATTGGGACCCTGCACCTGTGTGAGAGACCCGGAAGAAGTTTCTGGATCTTGGCTTCGGATCGACACAGCACTGGCTGTTGTGCTCACTTGGGGAATCATCGGAAGGAAGATCTTCCTCTCTGTCTCTCCCCCCTATATATAAATAAATAAATAAATAAATCTTTTTTTATTTTTTATTTTTATAAAGATTTATTTTTATTATTATTTTTTTTTTTATTGGAAAGGCGGATATACAGAGAGGAGAGACAGAGAGGAAGATCTTCCGTCCCATGATTCACTCCCCAAGTGAGCGCAACAGCCGATGCTATGCCGATCCCAAGCCAGGAGCCTCTTCCAGGTCTCCCACGCGGGTGCAGGGTCCCATAGCTTTGGGCTGTCCTCGACTGCTTTCCCGGGCCACAGGCAGGGAGCTGGAAGGGAAGCGGGACTGCCGGGATTAGAACCGGAGCCCATATGGGATCCCGGGCGTGCAAGGCGAGGACCTTAACTACTGTGCCACCGCGCCAGGCCCATAAATAAATCTTTAAAAAAGAAGTGAATCAAGAGGCAATCTTTGTGATCTGCTGGCAGAGGTGTGTGTATATAGGAATGTAATTAGTGCTGGAATGTGTGATGAGCAAGGAATGGCTATGTGCAGCTCAGGGAAGGCTTTGTAAAGAACGTCCTGTTGGGTATAGACCATTAAAGCTGTTACTTTAATCGATCTCCTATTCAGTCACTCAATCTCCCACACCTTCTGTGGACCAAGCGCACAGGTGCATGCTTCTGTGTCCTGCAGCAGAGGGTCAGGGAGGTGGGCCCTCCACTCACAGTGCCTTGCTTAGTGTGAGCCATGTTCCATGCTTTTCTTCAAGAGTGTGGAGAAGTATGATATTCTGTTTCATAGACCCACAGGAATTGGAAGCGTGGATTATCCTTGGTGAATGGGAATGTCTGCCACAGGGGCTGCAAGATCTGCCATGCATCCAACAGTGTCACCCACTGTGCTGTGTATAACAAACTGTAGGGAAGCAAGAATAAGAGAGACCAGTTAGGAAGGATGGGCAGTGACTGCGGCAAGACGTGGTGTTGGCTAAGGTCAGTAGCCACGGTGCTAGTGAGAAGTTGTCAAACTGTGTACTAGTGAATGGTAGGGACAACAGAATTTCCCAGGTATTTGGGGAACGAGAGCAAAAAAGACTCAAGTGTGACTCAGTGGGAAGCATGGTTGGGGAGGAAAACCAAGAGCTTATTTCAGACATGTTAACATTGAAAATAATTAGTGGGCATCATGCTAAATACTCAATTGTATGTGAAAGTGTCTGTCTTCAGGGGTGGAGGACCTATTTCAAGCCTGGAGGTGTCAATATGGAAGTTATCTTTGGTGAGATATTTCAAACTATAAGATTAAGGGCATAGACCAACAGTAAGAGAATAAATGTGAGGCTTCGGGCGCTGCACCAGAGCTGAGCTCAGGGAGCAAGCAAAGTCTGTGGCACAGAGCAGTCCTGGGGTCCGAGTCCATACAGAGGGTGAGACAAGCCGGGAGCCAAGAAAAGTAAAAATTACCACCTGTGGCTTGTTCACTCTCAGAGACGCTTTTGTGTGACTGATGCCAACTCATCCACCAGTCTCGTGCGGTAGAGCTCAGCCTTATTTTATAGGTTAGAAAAGCAGACGCTCAGTCAAGGACAGATGTGCTCACGGATGCCTGGTGATTGCTCCCACTCTGTTAGCTGTTGTGCAGTCCTGGAAGTTAAAGCAGCAGCTTAGAGGCCCACTGGCTCACACATGGTGAAATCAGACTGAAACCTGCATGTCTCTGGTCCAAGCTTGGACATTTTGCAGCAAGATGTTACGGGAGGAGCCTTCTAAAAGTGTGCTTCCTCACACGTGGGCAGCCTGAGAGAGCTAAGGTTAATTATAGGGAAACAGGTGACAACAGGTGAATTTATCTTTGACAGCTGAAGTAATGGAAACTTTGTCCTTGTTATCTGACAAGTAGGAATTATTTGACAATGTGATAATTTGACCTCTCAAAATATGAAGAGTCAATAAATTAATTGGTATATAACTAAACTATTTGCTCATAACGAAAAAGGGATGCTCCACTTTTCTAGAAGTTTCTTTGTACTGCCAAGCATTCCCTGGAAGTGCCACTCATTGAGTCAGAGATGACTTCCTCACTTTCCTTTTCTACGTTGTAGTGTTCAGTGTTCAGAATGATTCTTCCTTATTGAAAATAATGCCTCACACTCCGTTTCTTTACTTTTTTAGATCACGTTCAAAATGAAGAAAACTATGCCCAAATTCTTGATAAGTTTGGGAGTAATTTTTTAAGTCGAGACAACCCTGATCTTGGCACCGCTTTTGTCAAGTTTTCAACTCTTACAAAGGAACTGTCCACACTGCTGAAAAATCTGGTAAGCCTTTTATGCAGGATGAACGAAGACTCGTACCCTGACTGAAGTATAAGATCATATAAAGAGAGCAATTCAGTAATCCTCCCTCCAGCCCTTGGTCCTGGCTGCGAAAAAATTTAAATTTCAAAGCTTTGGCTCACATGTTACAGATCATAATTTTTTTTTTAAGAATCCCACTGTGAAATTCCTAGAATTTGTATGTTTTGCCAACTGGTGCTAGGGTAGATTTATTGAAGTTAGACAAGCTACTTTGTTTGAATTGTGTTTGACATTGCCCTACTGATTTTATTTCTAGTCCTGGGTCTCACGTAGGTGGTGAGGGTTATGTGACTAGGCTGTGATTTACAAACTCAGCCCCCACCAACATCTTTTAACTCTCACCAGGGTAAAGGTTTGAGGGGCATAGGAGGTGCTGTCCCTAGTGGGAGTTCACTGCCAGGCAGAGATGGGCCCACATTATTGTGTTGAAGCGCCTCCCCAAGTCTCATGCAGTCATTTGTAGGGAGTTTCAATTCTGTGCCCCACCACCTGAACTTCCTGAATTGTTCCTTATAATGAAAACATCTAATTAAGTGAAGCTTTATATTTTTTTTCTCTCCGAAATCCCAAAATATGGGGGTTCAGGGAGTTTAAAGATGCCAGAGGAAAATGGTGTGTGTCCTAGTGTCCCTCAGAGTGGGCCCTTCCCTAGAGAAGAGGGTCTCCCTCCTCCACCCTCCACCCCTTTCGCCACTGGCACCTTTGCCTCCTGTACAGACCTAGAACTCAAACTCAAGACATCAGTCATACATATATCAAAAAGATTTCTGTGCCCTTGGTGATAATCTTGTCATAAATCCATTTGATACACATTATGTTTTTAGAATTATATCATTTAACAATATTGCATCTGTTCTCTTTGTATTAATATCACATTTCCATGAGAATCAATGAGCATTGTGTTACAGTAATTATCATGCATTTGCTATGACCCTGAAAATCTAATATATTAACAAATATATTCCTTTAAAAAATAAGTGTTAAATTATCCACTTGGTACAGTTTAGCTTCAGGTTAAAAGCCTGCTTGAAAAATGACAGCCACCTTTCTACTGTTAACCTGAATATTTGACCAATCCAAATGTTCTTTTATTCTGTCCTACTAGATTAATATGTGTTTCTATGTCTGTCTGCCTCACAATTAATTCTAATTTGCCATTTATGGCGTTGAATTAGTCTTATTCAGTACAAGAAAAGAAAGAGATAGCTCTGATTTTCCAAAACTTGAATAATGGTGAACATAGGACCCAGTGATCATATACTTTTAGATTTAACAAATCAGTGCTGTTTCTGTAAGTCTTAGGTCAGTCCAGCATCCTTTATTCAGAAGAGGATTCATGTTCCCACGTCCCCCTGGGGTTGCCTGCACTTCTGATGATGAGCTCCTCATAGGGTGGAGTAGTGGGAAGACGAAAAGGGAAGCAAGAACTTAGCAAGAAGTTCATCTTAGAGAATCTCAGAGAAAGTTCCATTTCTCCTGAGGTGGGCATTTTCCTTGCTCTTTTAGTTTCCAGAAGTTAAGCTTTATTTGGCGTAAGTCCATGTTGAATGCCTGCAAGATTGCTGATCCATTCTACGCTTTGGTACCCTGCAGATCCTATCTGTGTATATGTGTATGTGCATGAGCTAGTGGCTACTCAGACATCTGATATCTGTGTGTGCCCTTCTCCATGTAAACACCAGCTTGTCTTTGTTGACTGTCTCTCATGAACCTGGCAGTGTGCTGGGTGCTTCATCGTGACTAGCTCATTGATCATATTACAGCAGCCCTGCAGCATTGCTGCCTCATGTGATGTTAGCCTGTTCATACACACAGGGTCTCCAGGTACATTGTCCCTACTGCTGCACTATACATGGCCTTTGTCACAGTGTCTTCCTGGCTCCATTTCTCAACCTGGAACAAGTGCTGACATAGGTAGTCCACCCATAATACTACAAGCTACTGGTCTTTTTAAAAATTAATTTTTTAATGTTTATTACAAAGATGAGGAGATTGCAGACATATGTGGGCTACTAATTAGGATGGAGAGAGATTGGAGGGGACTGAATTGACTGAAAAACTTCCACCTTCCTTCCTGTCTGTGTGTAGTGGAGGGTTGGGAGATTGGGAGCCTCTCGAGTTCAGACTGTATCAGTGCTAGGGAACAGAGATAGATTTTCAATGTCGCCTTAGGGACCCTGATGGGGGAAGATTGTCCTGAGGGTGTTGCTTGAGTGATATTTGTTCTGAAAAGCTGTTGGATTCCTTGTATGAGAGGTGAGAAATTTTTTTCTAACGCTACTGTATATTCTTTTTTTTAAAGATTTATTTTTTTATTTTCTTTGTTTATTGGAAAGGCAGATATACAGAGAGGAGAGACAGAGAGAAAGATCTTCCATGCAATGATTCACTCCCCCAAGTGAGCGCAACAGCCGATGCTATGCCGATCCGAAGCCAGGAGCCTCTTGCGGGTCTCCCACGCGGGTGCAGGGTCCCAAAGCTTTGGGCCGTCCTCGACTGCTTTCCCAGGCCACAGGGAGGGAGCTGGAAGGGAAGTGGGGCTGCCGGGATAGAACCGGCGCCCATATGGGATCCCGGGGCGTGCAAGGCGAGGACCTTAACTACTGTGCCACCGCGCCGGGCCCGCTATGTGTTTTTCTTTCCACCTGTTGACGAGGTACTTAAAATCTTCTGTTGAATTAAGAGGAGCCAGCTGTCTTGTCTTCTGTGTGCATCTGTGTGTATTCTCTATCCTTGCCTGAAAGTCAGCACCAGCGGTGGCCCAGTCTAGCAACATGTGCTCCGAGACTGGACCATACAACTATGTGGTGTTCCCTGAAGTCGGGGATCAGGTGCCGCAGCCTTGTCAAATAAACTCTCAAGAATTCCCCACAAGGCTGGTCCTTGGTCCTGGCTCTCATAGCCAGCTGATGCCGAAGCTGAGAGACCCCCAAGAACTTCAGCAGGCCGGTCCTCAGTCCTGGCTCTCATTGCTGGAAGATGCAGTGGCTTTCCCACCACCAGCCCTGGATCTCACGCTGCTGCCTACGCTTGGAGATCTCTGAGAACCCTTACCAGGCCCAACCCTCCTTGGAGTACTGGGGGTCCTGCAACCTAATAAGCCACAAGCTTTTTGTTAAGGAATGTGAACCCAAGAAAAATTTGAAAGAAATTGCTAGAAAAACTAACTCATTTTGAGAAGTGTCAGTAGCATTCCTGATGAGGAAACCAAGTTTTTAAAAAAAGTTGGTTTATGCTGTAACTTGCTTACTAAGGGAATGCAGTCTAAGAAGAAAAAGCAATCCCAGCAGTTTATGCAACCTGACAACAGCTAGCAATTTGCTGCTTCTCTTTTTATGCTTTACCGTGGAAGGAGACAGATTGTTGGGGCCACACCCTGAACCTGGGGAAGCCAGGAGAGTAGTTTGTGCATCTGCTGTCAACATCTGCAGTTCCTAGAGTTCCTAGCTGAGGAGCTTTGTCAAGGAGCATCGTCCCACTCAGTCGGAGCTCTGGATGCTCCCCATGGGGACAGAAGCCTCAGAAGGTGTTAGACTGGGGCAGACTAGAAACATTAAATGATAATTGGTCACACACATAGTGGTAGAATTGGGCAAAACACAATGTACTTGTAAATTTCTTAGACTTTCTAAGTCAAATTGTTTCAATCGTGCCCTGTTTAAATTGTATTGAAAATGGCATTATTAAGATACTGCTTATAAATGGTATTTTAATCGTTTGCACTAAAGCATTACTTATTTTATAGAAGAAAAGAATGGGCTTGGAGGGCAAATCTCACACTACCTTTTTGCCTCAACTGTGTCTCTAGATGGGGAAAAAATTATCAGTTGTGTTAATTGTAAATAACTGGTGCCACAAGCATAATCATGTTTAGGAGCTTCTGAAAGGGTGATTCTAAAAGCCATGAACATGTTAAGTCGCTCTCTCAGCCATTATGTAAATGGGTGTTTCTCTGAATGATTGTGAAGGATTTAGTGGCATCATGGATGTTATGTGGAAACTCCAGGGACTTCACTGAGATAAGGGAAGTAGATCACTAAGCTGACTGTTGGAATTTACTGGCAAATCTCTCCTCTTACTTGGATCTTCTCGTTTGGTGCTTATAGTCGTTGCCATCCTGTTCACAGCTAAGTGCATTGAGTTTCTAAAGTCTAACTCCTGCCTCTGAAGCAGGAGACTAGGGGTGGAGCTCAAGTGCTCTTGCTGCACATGATGCAGTGTCTTGGCAGTACTTCCCCAGAAATCACAGAGCGCTGACACTGCATGAAGACCCGCCTGATGGCATGACCAAGGACTACACGTGCACGGTACTCGTAAATGACTTACGGCATGTTGGAAAGGCTGATAGTTCTCAAACTTTAGGTCTTAGCACCCTGTCTTAAAAAGGATTGAGGACACTTGAAGGATTTTTTTTAATCTGTAAGCTATTTCTGTGCATATTTGTTTTCCTAGAAATTGAAACCAAGGGTTTCTAAAACATTTATTTTAAAATAAAATCATTTAGCAGCAGTCCAAAATAACCCACATTAGTGACTATTTTCCCAAATCCACCCCCACAAAAATAAAAGATTCATTGTTTTATGTGTTTGCAAGTCCCCTTTAAACTGATTTATAGGAAGCAACTGGATTCTCATATCTGTTTACATATTCATTTTGTTAGAATGTATTACTTTCATTGTAGTAAATGAAAAAATATAGCCTTACACCAGTCTGTATAGGAGAAAAAGTATTTTAAGAGTCATTTCAGATAATTATTTTCAATAGATCCATGTCAATTTGAAACCATGTAAATTACTTTGGAAACTTGAAGCTCATGTGACAAGTACAAGCCTTCCAAAATTTCAGCTTTCTCTGAAGACTCCACTTTAGCGTTATCAGAAGACACTGCCAGTTCACTGGGAATTGAAAGACCTACCTCATTCACTTTGGAGAAGTATTTTGCGCACTTACCTAAAGTCTGAATAACCACAATTTGCTGCTCATTCTTTCAAGGAAAAAAAAATGATAATGCTTCACTAAAACCTAAGAACACCAGTGCTGTTCACAAGCCAGAAGTACTTGTTTTCTCAAGAATTCTGATATGCATTAAAAGTAGTCATGCTTCCTATCTCGTTAGATAGAATGCTTTAAAGTGAAGTAAAGGGTTGAAATGTGATAAAAATCAGTTATCTGGCTGTTTCATGTTGGGCTTTCTTGAATGAAAATAGCTACTTACTTATTTATAGTAAAGGACATGACCCTGAACGGATGTCATGACTGCATTTGACAATGCCTTGATTCAGGCATGAGACACCAGCAGTTTACCCATTACGGTCAGTGTTCATGTCCCTGCAATGAAAAAGTTGCATAACTTCCCATTATTATTGTGGAAATGTTTCTGACCTCGTGGACCTCTAGAGGCTTATGGACCACACTTTGAGAGCCATTCGAAATCAAAGGCTTTTTGGTTAGCATTCCAGCTCTGCCACTCCGTGGAGTCTGCACGTCCTCACTCCTGCCCACCTGGTTACATGAGAATCGGCTCACTGTGCTCTTGTGAAAGTTCCACACAGCTGTGATAGTATTCATAATCAATATTAATGCTTCTTTGATATTTGTAGCTACTGCAGGAACTTTGCATATTTTTATTACAAAAATAGCACACCATTATTGGGGAAAATACAAATAGAACATTGTACTGCCTCCCATATGTTCCCCCCTAATCAGAGACCTCATCATTTGCCTTTGGGGGTTTATCTTTGCAGTTGTCTTTCCTGTGCCTTTTCCCCTAAGTAGACAAAGCTGTCTGTTCTCAGCACAATTGTATTTGCTAGATTTCACACAGCATTGTAACCAGAGCATGCACTTACCCGTGTTGGGACAGGTTACAGATTCAGAAGCTCAGGGCAGCCAGTGTGGTGACATAGCAAGTTAAGCCATCGCATATAGTTGCTGTGCTTGGCAAAGCAACTGAGGATGGCCCAGTTCCTGGATAAGGCTCCTGGCTTCCACCTGGCTCAGCCCGGCCATTAGAGCCATTTGGGACGTGAAGCTAAAATATGTGTGTGTCAGTGTAGCTAATGCTGGACAGTTGCTTGATGGGAATTCAGTTACTGGAGCATGAAAAGGAATGCCCAAACGCATACGAGAGAAGTTTATCTCTTACTTTCACGTTTTTTATACTCAGTATAAAGTTCACTGCCTTCAAATGAAGACATAAAAGAGCAGCTTTTAATAAGATAATCTTGCCATTTGTGGGGTGTTGTTGTTGCTGTTGTTGTAGTCCAAGTCAGCCAAAATGGGTGAGAGTTGGAGCACAGGTGGGTGCTCAGGAAGGATTGTGGGCAGTCCCCCTGTGCTGAAGGGACAGTTATCTGTCTTTATAGAGGTGGCTGTGCTGATCTGTGCATGTGACGAAATGCCATCGTATGTATAAAGGCACATTAAGAAAGCACCAGCAAAACCTGACAGAATTCAGATGAGGGCTGTAGGCTGGCTAATTGTGTAAATACCATTTTCTTGATTTTGATTGTGTTCTAGGTCAGCTGTTTGTCGCGGGGGGGGGGGGTTGGTCTATGGGTATAAGGGACCTCTCCATACTGACTTTCAGCTTTGGTTGAATCTAAAATGTAAGTCAACCAATTCTAGGAAGGGGGTGGGGGGCAAGGGGTGTTTAATAGTGTAAAATAAGTGTATAGAGTGAAGCTCAAACCTCTTTCCAAAGCCCGCCTTTTTGTGGTTTTGTAGATTTTCTAAACCAGTCTGTTTCTGGTGAATTTCTTCTTCTGATTTAAGTCCTATTTGTGGTCACTGAATCAGAAAGTTCAGTGATTTATCTGTTTTCTCAGAAGTGAATCTACCCATCACATCTTAAGTGTGGGGAGTGCTGGCTGTTAGTAGCCAGAAGCCAGAAAAAACGTGGACGGATCTGTTATTTTTTTTAATATATGTTAGTTTGGTTTTAAGTGTGTGTGCTCTAAATCTAAGAAGACCTGGGTAAAAGGCATGGCTCAGCAACTTATGTGGCTTTTGGCAATTTACTTGAGTCTTCTGAGTCTTGGTTTCTTCAGTTCTGTAAAATGATATTTATGACAGCTCCTTGCCATGCCTGCCCATGCTTCATTACTGAGGTCCTGCGCAAGCGCCGTGGTTAGAAAGGAGACAGCACTGTGAGCACAGACCGGAGCCTCAGCCTCTTGGACTTAATGTCATAGCAACATTTTCAGAAATAACCTGCATGAGACACCTATCTTAGTGTTTCGTTCACAGTGTAAGCTCAGTGGAGAGTAAAATTTTAAAACCTTAAAATTACTATTTGGATGACTTTCCAGTCTGTCTGAATTCACCTTCCTCTCACTAAGGATAACTCCCAGCCAGCTCAGGTCGTAAGCAAACAGGGCTCCTGGAAGTTACTGTAGTTCAGGCTTCCATGCCTGTACGCATTCCGCTTCTGCTCTGAGTGCCCCGGTAGCAGTTCACGTTTCAATGATAACGCCTTTGGTTACAGTGCAGCTTCCTTGTAAAACAAGCAGAAGAAAGCAGAATGCTCTCCTACCTCAACTGTTTCTCATTGTTTTTATTGTTCATTTGATTAATTATATAGCACTAACATCATGGTTAGTCTTTTCCTTTTGCAACCGTTGAAAGGAAAGCATTGTTTGCTTGAATGGAGCTGAGCTGGGTCTGCCGCACCACCAGCGTCACTTCATGGGCTGTGATCCTGACAATCAAGCACCAACAGAGTTGGTTGCCTCCAGTTATTTCCCAAACCACAAAGCGCAACAGGAAAGAATTGCTGTAATGAAACAGATCCTCAACAGGCAGAGAAAACTGTCTCAGTGCCATACTCCCTGAGAGTCCCAGTCTAAGCAGGAGCCTTTAAAATATGCAAAACCTCTTTAAAAATAGAAGGAGGTGCCCACGATCCTCATTCATCCCTTCCTTCTCTTTGCTTAACGTTTGGACAGTTCTGAGTGAGCGTGAGCGCCTGTGTGTCATTTAACACTTGGGGCAGTCACTGCTTCAGAGCTCTTGAAGCAGAGCGAAGCTTTCCCAGCTGCATAGCATTTCCTCTTTGCAGTCCCTGGCTGCAGGATCATGGCTTGACTTAAGAGGTTTTGTTTTTGGTTTTTTTTTATTTGTTTTCTTCCCTCTCAGGTGGGAATACCTACAAATGTGCAAGTTGGATCTAAGTTTCTGTTGATTTGTTGATTATTTCTAAGTTTTCTTTGAAATAATTTGCAGAGCACGAGTGTGCTCAGTGGTAATTTGATAGCTCCCAGATGCCCTGAACTGCATGATACATTTTTGAAGACCTCGTTTGGCAGAATGATCCCTGACTGGGAGGTTTCTGCGTTTGATCTACTACACAGCCCACCAGCTTTACCATACTTCATTTTCAGTTAATATGGGATATTTTGTGAAGTGAGATCTATTCATGGGGATGAGTGCATAAGAAAAAATGTGCATCTTTTACCTCCAGTCCTGGAAGTTATATGTGTTCGCTACGAAGATTTCATAAATATGGAAACTTTAAGTAAGAAAATCTTTACATCATCCTAACTTCTATTGAGATTGTAGTATGTGGACCTGGTGTGGTAGCCTATTGGCTGAAGTTCTCACCATGCATTCATCTGCACCAGGATCCCATATGGACTCCAGTTTTGTCTTGGTTGCCCCACTCCCCATCCAGCTCCCTGCTTGTGGCCTGGGAAAGCAGTCGAGGATGGCCCAAAACCTTGGGACCCTGCACCCACATTGGAGACCTGAAAGAAGCTCCTGGCTCCTGGCTTCGGATTGGCTCAGCTCCAGCCATTGCGGTCACTTGGGGAGTGAATCAATGAATGGAAGATCTTCTCTGTCTCTCCTCCTCTCTGTATATCTGACTTTGCACTAAAAATGAATCTTTTTTTTTTTTAAAGAACTGAATTAGGCACTGATGATATAGGATGAACATCTGTACCAGCCTTGTAATATTTAGGCCAAATGCCCTTCATTGTTTCTATTTTTATCATTATTTCTCTATAATTATATATATATTATAATTATATGTGTATATTTGTACTGTGCTAAAATATATGAGATACTGCCTTCAGCAGCTACATGTTATACTGGTTAGGACAGACTACAGTATTTTACAGTAAAATATTAATGCTGAAGATGCATGGCTGTGCGTGGAGAGGTCTGTTTCCTCTTATTAGGGAGAGGACCTGCTCCACACAGTAACGGTAGCTCAGGCACTTAAGCAGAGCAGATGGCAGCTTCTTCTCAGGGGGTTTCCCATGACGGGAAGAGAGGCCAGACAATCACATAGCCTTGTCATGGCTTCCCCAAATGTTGAGGTTCCTTGGCCTGACTCGTGTTGTGGCCCCACCAATGAGGGGAATTGTAGGATTTGGTGAGTTGTGCTGTTGCCTCATCTATATATGGCCTCTTCTCACTGGGTAGTAACCAGAATTATCCCTGGTTAACAGCTGGGGAACTAGGTCACACAGCCGTCGAACACACAAACCTCCCAAGAGATAGACACATCCTTTGATGGACGCAAGATGAAGTTTGCTTTTAAGTTACATTAAACGTTGCATGGGCTTAAAGAGCAGCAAGTAAAGCAATGGTAAGGATTTTAGAAGCATAAGACAAACAGTGGTGGTAGTTCATTCACAGTCTCTGTGCATATGCTCCTCAGCCTGGAAGCCTCTAAGACTCTTGGTCCAGGCCCAGATCTGGATGTGAGGAATGTGAAAAGCAAATACACATTCCTTGGCTCAGAGAATCTGGGAAACTGCCCCATATCGACGCCTTTGAACCCTTCCATTCGTCCTTGGTCTCCCATTTTTCATGCAGATTCTCCCACTCTGCCTGGCTGGTTCAGCTGAAACATTTGGTCTTGAATTAGGTTCAGATTCTTCAGCAGCATGTTGCCACTGGCCCTCTGCTCGGCTCCACGTGCGGGGCCCTGAGGCAGGGCGGCCAGTTTCAGTCCCAGACAGCTGAGAGATCCCGCAGCCTTGCTGGAGAACCCCTCCTGCTCTGTCGTCGGCCATCGAAGGAACATTGGTAAGGGGCTGCACCTGCACAGAGCACCTGAGTGCTTCCATTGTCAACACCCTGTGTGACTGAACGCAGCTGCCTTGCGTGTTTCTTTATTCAGTTTTACTCCATTCTGCTTTTGCCATATTGGGATTTATTTCTAATTCTATTTCAATATGTAATTTTTGATTATTTTTCAAGTGGCTCGTTCTTACACTGTGCCTTTTTATTATAAATCCTTTGGTGCTTTGATACCCTTTAACACAAAATGACCTATTGATATGTTCATGTATTAATGTTTTATTGTACCTTCCACCAAAAAAAAAAAAAAAGGATTATGGTGGATTGCCCTGCATGTGTTAAGCAGTTGAAAAGGAAAAATTGAAAGTTAAGAAAGTATGCAGAGAGTAGCCCAACTTTGAAGTCACATTAGCCGAGTTTGAACCTCTGCCCTGTCAAGCAGCAGATAAGGTCACCTGCAATGGTGTTATTCATTCACTCAGAATGAAGGGGGATCCGGGAAGGCTTTGAGGAAGAGGGACCGTTAATCTGAGCCATGGTTGGTTGGTATTTCTTGAAGCTCTTCTCTCTCAGGCTACCAGAGACTGTTGTCCTTAGAGAAACATCAAACAGTTTTACGGCAGTAGTTGATATATTTGATGTTGAGTGATACTGGAGTATTAAAGAAAATGCTTTATAAATAGAGTCCTTAACTGAGCCAGCCTTTACCAAGTGTCCCCTCCGTTCTAGGTCCTGGACTTAAGGTTGGCTGTCACTCCCTCTTTTAAAAGTTTGCTTGCACAGAAGAATAGTCCACTAGGTTTATCTAAAACACTATGTAATTTTGCCAGGAAAGAGAGAATTGGATAGAAGAAGTTTTAAACCGTGTTGCTTTTGGATTCTCATAAGTAGAGAAAAGCTTTAACTTGGTTTCTTAGCAGCAGTTGGCATCACAAGCATAATGTCTGATAGTATTTCTTTTCTGCAAGGGTGGCTTTGAAATGCATTAGCCAACTGACGGTGAATGTTACACCATCTAGATCAGGGGTATGGAATCTTTTTCATGGCTAAGGGCCATCTGGATATTTATAAAATTGTTCACAGGCCATACAGAATTAGCAACTTAAAGAAGAGGCATATTGAGTTCCAAGTCATGCGAGGACAGAACAGATGATTTTTTGAGCATCCAGCCTGCAGGCTAGATGAGGCCCCCCACCCTGATTAAGATGAATTTTCTGAAAATGTCAGTGAGGACAAATGAAACATGAAGGTGTGGACGAAGTGGACAGGACAGATTACCGAAGGCGGCAGTAGATGGTCCTGTTTCCTTGTCAGTGAATAGTCTTCTTCAGGAGATGCTGCATGTTCCCCATACATGGTAAGCACTGTGTGCTTGTTTTGCCTTGTTTAAATTGTGTTAAGCTGCCTTTGAAAACATGAATCATAGCATGTGATAGATGTGGTAATAAAATGCAAAGAAAATGTGATTGGCTATCACTCATAATATGGGCTCGTTTGAATTTAAACAGCAGATTTCAGGTGACAGACATAGAAATGAGGTTGAAAGTCTGAAAGTTGATCATGAACTGATTGTCGTTTCAAGCGCAACAAGTTAGGATGTCTTTGTCAAATCAAGACCCAGCTGGAAAACTTCAGATATTCCCCTGTTCTCTGTAATTCTCCTCACGTGAAATCCTCGGTATTGGGGTCAGAAGGGGAAGTCTCTGAGCCTGTGACACTGTATCATGTAAAAAATAAAAATAAATCAAGTTCTACACATAAAGCAAAGAAAAAAAATGCTTTAATTTTCACTCGTTGTTAAACCCACCATTTAAGTTAAATTAGACAAGACATAATAGCATTATCTTAAGGACTTCTCATATTCCCTGACACTTCCATCATGTCTGTCCCTGCAGCATTTGACCTACAGAACGTTTGGCTTGGACTTTGTCCCAGGTCCTTCCAGAGTTCCCTCTCTTCCTGGAACTCCAGACCTTAAGCAAGTGACACACCGGGGCTGCCAGGCCTTCCCTCTGTAGAGGAATTTCAGTTTGCTTGTACTTTGGAAAGCCCACAGTCTACAGCAGTGATTCTCAAACTTGACCTTGTATCCATTTCCGTGGTTGCTGGGCCTAGCATCTGAGCTTCTGGCTAGTTTGCTTTGAATTTCATTGCAAGAGTTGCAGGTGAAGCAAATACAGCTGACCCTAGTACCACTCTTTGAGAACAACTTGCATGATTGCCATTCTGGACACGGATCCTGAATTCCCTGGCATCACAGGGAAGCAGCTTTTGTCCTCCAACTGCATTGCCTTATTGTTTTTCACCTTTGTGGACGCCATCTGATTGGTATCTTGTGTTAAACAAGTTAAATGAGAAATTGGCTACTGGTTGATTATGTCGCCCTCTTGTGTTTCTATGTTGTATTTCTTTTTTTGTTTTTTTTTTTTTTGAACGGTGGGAACATATTTATTAAACTCTAGTAGAAATGTTTTAACTTTCCTTGAAGTAGAAAGGAAATATGGAAATGATATCATCTGATAGGTTAAAGATGAACAAGGAACAATTTTATAAAGTGATTGGCTAACACTTCAAACAGAAAGGTACCAGAGTATTGAAAGTAGTTTTCTATTGATCAGTTTATTGTGATAGATATTATTTGAAAGAGTTGAGAGAGAGAAACAGGACAGAACAAGAGCACGAGAAAGGCAATTTCCCAAATGTCAGTATGTAAAACTTCCTCTTAAACTGGATCTTTTTGATGTAATAAAATCTTAACCATTTAGTTTTTTTGCATTTTATTATTCATACTTTAATAACATACTAAGTTTAAAAGAAAAAAAATACCAGTTCCTAGTAGAGAATGTAAAGTTTATTGTTGGGGCAGTAGGGAGGAGAGGAATTACCTAAAAATTACCAATAACCAAAACATTCACTGTTAACAATTACATAGGTAACACTTCAACAGACTCAGCAAGTAGAATCACAATAAGTTCATCTTGGTGCAAAAAAAAAAAAATTGAAATCTATAGTTGCTTGTATGTGATGATTTTTGAAGACCTCCTCATATGCATGGATTTCAAAATTTTGTGATCTTTGGGGATTTATGTTCTGTATTCCCAAGTGCATTTTTTAGTCAGTGGAACTGTTTTTAAATGTTGGGTTCATAGCACGGTGCTCTTACTTAACCCACCTGGTATGTTTTGTGACTGTTTTATCAGTGCTCTAGCCTGTGGCCTTAGGCAGCTGGAGGTATACACCCGCCAACATAAAGTGGTCCCTCCCTGAGCGCTTGCACTGCCCAGGGAGGGCCACACCAGAGGCGCTGCCCACAGTGTCATGTCTACATGATTCTGAGCATTTCCATGTCTCCAGTGGAATGGTTTAGAGCAGCATTTGAAATCCCTTCTCCTGCTGGGATTCTTCTGTACTTACTGATCTGTATTACTCCTGGGCTGCCATCTAGCACTTCTGTTTCACCTTCCTTCACTGTCATCTGAAGAATCAGTTACAAAATGGGACAGTCATTGTTTATTAGTCCCTTTTACTGGTCAAATTCGTAAGTGTACTTTCTTGAGAGAAAGATCGTTCTTAGAGTGTATATGAAGTTTTATAGTGGACATTAGGGGCTATTGCAAGAAGTTGAAGGTTTTGAGGGACATTATGAATTGGCCCTTTCAGCTCTCTGGCTGCACTGCAGAATTGTCCATGACTGTTACTTTGCCAGGCAGAACTGCTCTGCCCCAGCCCCCTGTAGTTGTTTCATCTGTCTGGTCTGGGTCTTTATCCTGCTGTATTCAGTCACATCTCAGGAGCTCATTCTGAGATGTAAGAATATAGTAACTAGGAGCTTCCCCTGGGACCTTAGAAGACCTCTCACTGTATCATGGCCAAGATGAGAAGTGGCGTGCCTAGAGTGAGCAAAGTCAGGTCTGGGCTGATCAGGGGTACATATCCTGGCCTTAACCTCTCTTCTCTAGGTTCTTAGACAGTGTTTGACATGGTACCTGTCTGGTGGAGGGTACCTTGGTCTAACATCCCCAAACATAACCTCGAATCAGTTTGAACCCTCACATCCCTCTTCTGCATCCCGTCCCTACCTCCATTCTGGTACTGATCACCGCAGGCAGGCCAGAACTGTTATATAACATTTCAGAACTGAAAGAGTTCTGGCCAGACAAGGAACTCCCTTGTTCATCCACTAAGTCACTCTACAAGCACTCCACTGTGCTAAGAGTCTGAGAGAGCAAAGTGGGCAAAGCAGAACTAGGACCTGCCTTGAGCAGACAAGCCATTGGTGTGAGGTTCTGAAAAGTGAGCCTGTTCTGGCAATTGTTGAGACTGAAAAGGCTAGAAGTTGGTTAGGAAGAAGAGATCTGTGTGGGATGCTCAGTGCTCCACTGAGGAAGTGACGTGGAAACCAGAGAATGTCCCAAAAGATGGGAAAGCATGTGCAAAAGTGAGCTCGTAAATAAATAAATCTTTTTAAAAAAAAAGTGAGCTCGGTGGGGCAGGAGCTGAGAAAGGGCTAAAGTATGGCAGGAGGCAGGGGGCTCAAGACAGGTTGGCAGGGCCATACATAAAATTGGAGTTCTTACCTAAAACTAGTGAGTGGAGAGCCAGCAACGGGCCTCAAGCAACAAAATTATACAATCAGATAAAGATTACCGTGATAGCAGGACACAGAGGAAATAAGGATGGCTTTGGAGTCAATAAAAACTTGAATAAATAAGCTGACCATCTGCTTTGCTCACTGCTTGACATGGTACAAGGTAACTTGACCTCCCTGAGCCTGAACCCAGTTCGTCGTTTCCACGGGGAGACGAAGACCCATTTCACTGAGTATTGTGACCCTGTGGTCTTAATAAAAGATCAAATTTAGTCTGCTCTGGTTGGATTAGAACATGTTATAACTAGATGCATTATCTTTCCATATAAAGTCCACTTTGCAGCATGGGGCAAGAAAATGAAAACAGAGGTTTAGCAGTGGAGAGACTGGTGCAATATAAAGGATATTTTGGAGCACTTCTTCCAGCCTCAGAAGCACCTGAAATTGCAGAACTACACTTTTTCCAACATGGTTGCTTAGTTTTTCAAGTGTTACATTTTACTAAGAACCCAGGTTGTATGGAGCATTTTGCATATATTTGCACCAGCTGCTGTATATTTGTCTCCTGCTCTCCTTGTAGCAGCACATGAATTAGTCTTACTGGTACTTCAGCCCTGAGTCCACATCTCCAAAAGGTTGAACAACTGCCTGACCCCACACCCACCACATCTGTGTTGCCTGCCTAGCCCTACCTGCTCTGGCTCTCTGGCTGCCAAAGTGGTAAACACTTACAACTATTGCCTGTTCAGAGATTTTTAACTTTTATCTCTGTTGGAGTTGTAAGTGGCTTCCACCTGTGTGCAAATACTCCTAGTTCCTCTTTCGGACTTATGCAACCAAATCAATCAAATCTTACTTCAGTGAATGAGTAATGGCAATAAAGTCATCCCCTGTGTGTTGTAGTACCGTAGTTCTTAAAACATCCTTGTGACATTAGAAAATGGTACTGCAGATAGTTCATTGGCTTTGGAATTAGACCTGGTTTGTGATTTGATTCTTCCACTGAAATAGCTCTGTGTGTGTGTGTGTGTGTGTGTGTGTGTGTGAGAGAGAGAGAGAGAGAGAGAGAGAGAGCGCGCGCGAGAGCGCATGTTATATAAATACCTTACAGGGTTTTCGGAAACGGCTGATGAGACAGTTCAAAGACAGCTGACTGTGGGCTGGTACAAAATGGAGCTTTGGTGCTGTCAGTTAGGCTTGATCTGTGTGCACTGGCCTGGGCTAGTTGAGCAAAGTGCTGGGGAAGGCACTCTGGCCAGGGATGATGAGTGGCCACATGCCCCTGGGCTCTTCGCTTTGTACTGCAGTGCTCTGGAAAGCAGCCTCTGAATGAGGCACCAGTATTAAATAGCTTCAAGGTGCTAAATAACTGGCTAGCACATGAAGGAGTTAACTCACTAGACAGGGTACCTAATTTATACCAGGGAATCGCCAACTTAACTGCTGGGAGCTGGCTCATTATTTTAATTGGATTTTCCAATGCGTTGAGCAAGTCAGCAGATTTGCATTAGCCTTTGCTTTCAGAGAAACTGTTTCTGTCTGCAGAGCGAAAGGAGAGAGAGAGAACCAATGGGCAGTGAAAAAAGAATGTCAATTAATGCAAGATGACAAAGCAAACAAATTATGTCCCCATTAATTAATACAGCGGTTGTGTGTGCAGGTGTGTTGGAAGTGCCCTTTGCAGAGCTGTGCAGCTCCCTCCCCTCGGAAGCAAGGGGGAAAACACTGTTGACTTACAGGCAGCCGTTCAGGCAGGTCCCTGCTAGAACCACACAGGGGTTCACACTTGAGCTGTGCAGTATTCAGGCAATACATCATCTGCCACTGCAATTTTTTTCTCTTAAGATTTATTTATCTGTTTGAAAGTTCACATTACCACCACCACCCCCAGTACCACCACCCCACTGCCACCCCCACCAGAAGGTCACAAAAGCCAGAGCTGGGCTGCTCCAAAGCCAGGACCTCTTTCCAGGTCTCCCTCATGGTGACAAGGCCCCATACACGGGTCAGTTTCTTTCTGCTTTTCCCAAGACATCAGCAGGGAGCTGGATCCAAAGTGGAGCAGCCAGGACTTGAACCCACATAGACTGTCCATAATGAAGTTGGCAGCTTTATACCCTAGTGCCAGGCCCTTGCCATTGCTTCTTGACTCACACTTTAGGATCTGGTTAGCGTAACATACATGCCTGCAAGCATAGAAAGATAGGTGATAAGAGGGTAAAAAATAATATCATTTCTTTTTGTGTAAAGCAGTGTAACAAGACTTAAAAAGAACCAGGACAAGATATGTGTGTTTTATGTGGCAAGTACTTCAAAAAGTTGGTGAAAAGGTAGAATTGAGAAATGTCATTTTGACACAAAGTAGTTTTGATATGTGTGCATGGTTTTTTTCTTCATAAAACACATTTTCCATGAATTTTGAGACCTGTGATACATGCAGGGAAGACTTGTGAAGGTATCTGCAGTGGTTGGGATGGTGGGGCCATAGTTAGAAACGGACCATGTGGAGAGCAGTATAAGGAGTAAATAATTATCGAGTCCACTACTGGTTGCAATCATTTACTTAAATATTTCTTTTTCATAGTATTTAGACTGCAGCTTTCTTCTGTCTAACTTAAAATTTCTCATTAGGCTTTGTATGTGTACTTATGGGGATATGTTCCTTTTGTAAGGAAAAAAAAGTTTAAATAGCAATTTGCTTTGAAGGAAATAGTTTGTTTCACCATCATTATCAACTATAACAACAGTATCTAATGTTTCAGGTGTTTTTTGTATACATTCAGAACAAACTAATGTCCTAGACTCCCGAAAAACAGGGGCCTTTAGGCCAGGCTACAAGAAAGAAGTAACTGCCATCCAGGCCCCTGGTGCTATGCACTGGGATGTCTTCCTGGTGTGTGGTGTGAGCCGGTGCTGCGGGAGGTATGGCAGTGGAATGACTGGCAGGAAGCCCAGATTGAGAACAACAGGAAAAGAGTGGAGAAGTTAGGAGCCCTGAGGAAGGCCTCTCTCTCCTCTGAGCCTCTTGGCTGCAGTATCACCTGGTATTTGTGGTTAGCACTTAGTGGGTATCGGGGATGAACCAGCACTTGCCAGGAACATTGACTCAGGCGACACACTGATAGCCAGTGCTGATGCTGTCACTCTGCTGTCCCCTGCCACGTCACAGCCTCTTGTGGTGGAGGCAGCCCCGTGCTGCCCACTACTTCTGTCTGCAGAGCTGGATCCCTCAGGGTAGGAATGTCCAGCTCCTGACACAGTGTGCGCTACCAAGTAGATAGTAAAGGATGGATGGAGAGATGAATGCACTTAACCATGAATAAAAGTGTTCCCTGAGAGAGGAGACCCACAAGCCATTCCACCTACAGTCTCCGTCTGTAGGTCACCATAGACTTGATTCCACACCACTAAAATTTATTTCTCCAAGACTATGAGGGGTCTTGAGAACAGACCACGTCATTACCTGCCCTCATGCTTGTTTCCTCACCTGACTGTTCCTCTTATAGTTCTCCACCTCCTTTGCTATGAGCTGCTTAGCAGCTCTGTTCCTTCCCCCTTTGTAGCCTGCTCTCTGTCTTATCTGCTAACCAGGTAGCTCCAAGCCACTGCCAGAGAGCACTGAAGGGAAGCAGGCCGCCACCCTCGGTTGCACTTCTTAAGGATTTTTTCTTGCGGTGAAATCTGAGAACACAGCAGTGAACAGAACTAAGTTCCTGCCCTTGTGCCTGTGCTCTGGTTGGGACAACAGAAGGCACATCCAGAAACTTGTTTCAGATAATGGTGCAAACATTAAAGAAAATCAAATGGAAACAACGAAAGCCAAATGTCCGGTCCCTTTTTATGTGACAGCATGGACAAAGAAAGATCTGCCTTCTCCACTCTGGGTGTTGAAATGGTGTTAGGGATCATCTGACCTGTATGGAGACTGTAGCAGGGTGTTGGCTCACAGCTCTGCGACCCAACGGTAGCCTGCATTCGCATGCCAGGTCTTGCTCTTGGGCTGGCCGTTGCTATCGAGGTGCCTCTATCCCACCTCCATCCCTTGAGCTGCGATGTGGGGGCAGTTATGCCACGTGTGCTGGTGTCGTTCAGGATCAGTGAGACAGCCTTTCAGCAGAGTCCAGTGGGGGGACTACTGTCAACATGAGCTGGCTTTATTGTCTTTTTTTTAAAACTGTCTCCTGTCTTTGTTTGGTTTCTCAGCTCCAGGGTTTGAGCCACAATGTGATCTTCACCTTGGATTCCCTGTTGAAAGGAGACCTAAAAGGAGTCAAAGGGGTAAGTGTTCAGAAATCTGGATTTCCACTTCAGCTTGAAAGGCCTGCTTTCTCCCTCTGCTTTCAGGTTACAGCACTGCTTGTATCTGAGAAGTAACGGTGAACGTGTAGCATAAACACTGTTCTTGGGAAGTGGTCATTGCAAGAGATGGGTCACGCCAGTACTGGTGTTGACCGTGGCATGACATTGAGGCCTTCAGAGTGTCTGGCTGTCATCTGGGGGGAGGCAGGACCGCTGTGGACTAGCCTCTTCCATCCTGTGGATCCTGCTTCACCAGCGTCACCAGGCACACCCACCTTGCTCCCCTCTCCGGCGTTTCCTGTGTAACAAATGGTGTGCTGAGCACGTGTTTTGAGGAACTTTTCAAGTGTTCTATGAAGGAAGTCATTTTTGCTAACATTTCAGAATTTATTCATTCTAAACAGAAGTAGATGTAATTGTGATCTTTTCTTTATTAAGGATCTCAAGAAGCCATTTGACAAAGCCTGGAAAGATTATGAGACAAAGTTGTAAGTAGTTTTCTGTTTTCATTGTTTTCTGTTGTCATGAGTCTCATGAAGTAAAGTAACTGGAAAAGAAACAGAGCCCTGAACTCTGCTCAGGCGACAACCCTGTGACGTGCTGAGGTAGAGGATGCATCTGCTGTGAGAGGCACTCTGCAGACCTGGAACTTTGACAGCTTTTCTGTCGTCATTGGCAGCACGTAACGATGGACTGTTTATATTTCTGTGTTTATAATAGCGGGGAAATAATAAAAGTAATGCGCATGTCTCTGAGCTCCTTTTTCCTGCCAAGACTTACACTCAGTGGTTTTTATCTTCATGACATCCTAGCAGTAACCTGCTTGTGGGCAGCTTTCCCTTAGCTTACGTGTCAGGAAGCTGAGTTGTAAGACTGAACTAGCAGCTGCTCTGCTGGCATTCACTCCAGGACTGTCTGAGCTCAGAACCTGAGCAGCAAGCTTGGTGTGGGCACCGGAGTCACACCACCTACCTGGGCAAATTACTGTGAGGGATTAGAGAGATGAGAACTTTGTGTGGTGCCTGGTTCATCCTCACACTGCATTATACATGTTCCTCCAATACTGTTACTCCGTGGCAGTTGTAACACCAAGCAGTAGGATAGGGTGCTAAGAGATATTTCAAAGCTCTTAATCGATGTCTTGACTATAAATTTGGATAACTATAAACATAAGAAAATAGGCAACAGCAGCAGCAGAAGGACAACAGATTGAGGGTGAAATATGTTTATCCCAAACTACTTTTATAATCACTTATGTAATAAGTGCATTGTTGGGAACTCGCTGTCTTAGGAATACTTTTGTACATAGTTATAAATACCACTGAGAACAAAAAGGTTCTTAAAATGGTCAACTGAGGTAAGTGAATGCTGTGAGCCATCCTGTTTTTCTGTGTGAAAAGTGGGTCAAGAGTACTTAAAAAGACTTGTGAGCTGAGTACTGTACCTTCCCACAAGCGGTTTGCAGCCTCTGGAATAGGACAGATTTGAGTACTTTCAAAATGGGTGTTGTTTATCCTCCAAGCAGGGAGAACACACCTTGCTCCAGGCTTGCAGGTTGTCTCCTCTGTTGGACATAGTGTGCTTTTGTTAGCTAAAGAACTACCACCAATCTTAGGTGGGATGAGAATAACGTACCCGCTGGTCAGTATTGTGAATGTCATGTAAAGCCTTATGCATCCGTACCATCCTGCCGACCTAACGAGGATGAGAGAAGCAACTACATTGTCCTTAGGTGCCTAGCAGGAGTCTTCAGCACATAGTTTATACACGGGATGGACATTGATGAATAGAATAAAGGGATTATCCTGACCTGGAAGCATGTAACAGAAAATAGTTACGTGGGTACTGGTTTTAAGACCTGGAATAAGGCTTTTTGTTTTGTTTTGTTTTTCTAAAACCAAACTCCTTTCTCACTAACATATTGGTGGGGGTTGGGGGCAGGAAACAGCCATTTGTCTGATGTTTTAAAGGGCTCATTCAGTTAGGAATTATAGAAAACAAAATAACTTATACATGCCAAAAAAGTTGATTTATTTGTTTCAGTAAGGTTGCTGTTTTGTAGCCTTCCATTTAGAACTTGGGAGGTAATGAAGTGGTTACAATTTTTAAGACCTTAACTTAGGCGATCCTCACCTATAAAATGATGGGAAAATTGCCTTTCAGAAGCTTTTTGTGAAGGCAAACTCCAGCGCTGGTGTGCCTGTTGCAGTGTGACAGAGGAGCCATGCAGCACGTAGTTTCTAGCAGGTTTCATTCTAATCAAATTTTAATTGGTCAAGATAATGCATGTGCTCAAAATGAAACATCAGAGGGCCTAGACACTGTTGGCGCCCTCTGGGAAGGGCTCAGGGCCTGCCTCCAACAGCCCGACTCAGTGGGCTCCTCCTATACCCACTGATCCAGCTGCTTCCCAAACAGCAAAGGGTGCTTCTCAGGAAAAACACAGCAGCCCTGGGAGCCCAGCCCCGCAAGCCCCTGTGTCCTTTCCTTACTCTCTCTTCTCTTTCCCTGCTTTATGGGATATCCCTCAGTGTTGCATCATTTCTTGTTTCAATTATAACTTAGTCCTATATCAGACAAATATTGAACTTTCTTACAAAACCACTTCATTAATTTTTCTACCCTCTTTCGTCCCATATGGTGAATTCAGTAACTTTTCGCTTGCATCTTTGGTTGAGTTTTTTTGGTAAATATTTGAACAATATATTATGATTGGATTTGTTTTGATAGTTCACTTTTAGGCTCTTGCTTAATGACATAATTACCTCATTTCTTTAGCTCTACACATCTTTTGTGAATTTTTATCATCTGCTCCAACAGATGTCAGACACCTGTCAGTATTTATGTTTGAAGAATATATATATTACATATTATTACACTGATTGTGTGTGTGTGTGTGTGTGTGTGTGTGTGTGTGTGTGTGTGTGTGTGTGTGTGTGTGTAGTCATTAAATAATCTGTCAGGGCCCTGCGTGATAGCCTAGTGACTGAATCCTATCCAGGATCCCATATGTGCACTGGTTCATATCCTGGCTCCTCCACTTCCCACCCATCTCCCTGCTTGTGGCCTGGGAAAGCAGTGGACCATGGCCCAAAGCCTTGGGACCCTGCATCCACGTGGGAGACCCAGAAGTGGTTTCTGGCTCCTGGCTTCAGATCAGCCCAGCTCCAACCACTGGAGCCACTTAGGGAGTGAACCAACAGATGGAAGGTCTTTCTTTCTGTATCGCTTTCTCTTGGTATATCTGCCTTTACAGTAAAAATAAATAAATCTTAAGCAATAATAAGTGATCTTGGTTCCTTTTCTCCCCAGCCCATTAGATCAGCACTGTAACAGTCTTACTGAGACCACCTTTTGACGTACTAGTTTTACATCTACTTCCTCTCTCCTGGTGTGGTCCAAATTTTGCTGTCCTGTTGCAGGAGGTTCCAGGAAACACCTCTGATGTGTTCTGTATGATTTTTACCTGTCCAAATGTCTTTCCCTACTGTCACACACTGCATAAGAGTTTACCTGATTCATCTTTTTCTCTGGAAATATTGAAGGCATTGCTTCCTCATTTTTTTAGTTTCTGGTGTCGCTGATTTTTTTTTTTTTTAGATTTTTTTTTTAATTGGAAAGTCAGATATACAGAGAGAGACATAGAGGAAGATGTTCCATCTGCTGATTCACTCCCCAAGTGGCCACAATGGCCGGAACTGCGCCTGTCCGAAGCCAGGAACCTGGTGCCTCCCTGCTCCCCATTTATTTTTACATGGCATGTAGCAGTTCCTTATTTTGTTGTTTTGTTTTGTTTTGTTTTACAGTTAGGCACCAAGGTTTTACAAAAATTCTTCTCTCTATAGAGGTTTTAAAAAAATTCTTCATGTGCCATTGTGTGCAGCTCCATTTTGCAGTTTTTGTATTTGTGATTTGAATGTTTCTTCTAATTCCTCCTGGTACTTTTGTTTGTTTCTCTGTTTCAGACTAATCTGGATTTCATGCATTGTTCTAATCATTTTCTTCTCTTGTCTGTTCTGTTCTGATATATCTTAGGTTATTTCTTCACTGTTTTTCCCCTTTCAGTGGGCATTTGTATTTTTACTACCATGTTTAAAATCTCTTAAACCCCTTTTACTCAGCCAGGGTATCTTGCCTTGTGATAATTTCCTTCTGTTGTTTGTTTCGTAGATACAGTTTTTCGGCAAAGGAGCTGACATTTTGTAAGCTGTGTTTGCTTCCTTGATCTTTTTGGTTCATTTCTACTCTCCCCCTTTGGCTGTTGCACTTGCTCCCTTTCACTTTAGAAGCTGTTTACAGCTCTCTTCCGTATTTTAGAGCGAGGCACTCCAAGACAGATTGAAAGTTCATGTGCATAAGCACGGCCTGTCAACAAAGCAGTGGCCCCTCTTTTTGGAGAGTTTTAAGTTTTAGGACACCAAGACATCTCTTTTACTAGGTAGGAGTGTTCTCATCAAGCTCTGTCCTCAGGGGACTCCCAGCATCCTGTCTGGAGATGGTTCGTGGTGACGGAAGCTATGAGCGAGGGAACCAGAAAGCAGTAAGGGGCAAGGTTCAGACTACTGTGTTGTTCCTTCTCGCCTCAGCCACAACTTTCCAAGTACTTGCTGAATTCTCTCATCCATTTAGTCTTCAATTATTCTTGCCTTTTGGAGATAACACCTGTTTAAGCCCTCACTATCCCTCTGGAGGATTCCCTAAAAGAAGAAATTGAACCTGACCCTTCACATTTCTTCTTAAGCCCCTAACTGCCAAGGTGACACTGATTAAAGAGTTCCTTAGATGTAGTGTTAGAGTATTAGAATGAATCCCAACCAGGTGGGAATAGATTTAGCTTTGATTGATGGATTTCATTTCCCACAATGTTTCTATGTAGACAAGGGCTTTGATTCCCATACCACCACTGCAACTTAGAGAAGACTTTGAAAGTTAGATCAACTAGCCTTTGCATTCAGAGCTGGACTACACAGGCTATTTCTGAAGGTAGAAGTGCATTTTTATGTTTTGTTTCTTTAAAAAAAGATTTCATGTATTTTTTTGTACCTATCATTTTGAGAAGATAACCGTACTTTCCTCCTCCCTCCCTCCTCAGTCAGTGCTCCTGGTTTTCCTCATTAAACAGGTTTGGGAAAGAGGACTCTGATTCTTGGGTTTACCAGAAGGTTCTCTGTCAGAGCTGAGGACTAGCCCAGGGATGTTAGGCTTCCTCACGTCTTCTTGTTCCGTAGCGCCCTTGCCTTCCCCTCACTCAAGAATGATTTCATAGGACTCCAAATTATACTTTGGAGTTTCTTCCAGTCCTTATTTTATATAATCCAAAGACATGTCATGAAATAATTAAAATGTGTTATTGAAATGTGGGGATAATCTATTTAGAGACTGTTGGAAATTACCTTTCATTTCATTTCTGTGCATCACCACAAAGACATCTTAGATGCTTTGTCTTGAAATAATTCAATAGCAAAAGTCTCAAGTCTTCAATTTTCTGATTCTTTTTCACCATAATGTGTTTTACCCAAGAGAAGATACATTTCTTCAACCAACTAAAATGTAAGAATTTACATGAATTGTCGTAGAAGATCAGAGTTAGAATCTAAAAAGTTTGGTAGATGAAAATCTATTCCATATGTTTGTTTTCTTTGAAGTGAGATGTTTACTTCTCATTGATTCTACCAGCTTAATTCTTAACTTTATATCTTTGGTAATTAAGGCATGGATGGTGATTTTCAGTTAAGGTAGAGTTGTAGTTTGCTTTTTAATTGACTTTCTCTTTGAGCAGAACCTGTAGTTTGCCCATGCCCTCTGCCCCAGCACATACAAGCACCCCTGCTGTCATGAATCCACCACAGTGTGCGTTTGGTGAGCCTGCAAAGACACGTTATCATCCAGAGGCCATAGTTTACCTTAGGGCCACTCCTAGTGTTTGCCAGAATGTATTTTTTTTAATAGTGATATCTGCTCTAATTACAGTACAAAAATTGAGAAGGAGAAAAGAGAACATGCAAAACAGCATGGCATGATCCGCACGGAAATAACAGGAGCTGAGATCGCAGAGGAAATGGAGAAGGAAAGGCGCCTCTTTCAGCTGCAGATGTGTGAAGTAAGACCCTGCTCCCGATGCGTGGCCACAGGCAGACTGACAGCTCCTAGTCAGCAGTCTTTATGCTTCCAGGCAGGCTGTGTTTGAAGATTAGAGGAGGGCACCGTTTCTTAAGGATTCTAATCTTCATTTGTCTCCAAGCCTTTTGGGACCCACCATGGCACATGTCTCATAATTTGAGCCTTGGTCCTATGGGGCTCTTTAAGCCAAAACAGGATTCTTTGGTGAGAACTTTAACATTGCTTGTGAGTGATCTTGTGGGGAAAAGATTTGATGAGGGGGTAACGTTAGTGAATATTTTTATTGTTGCAAGCTTAAAGCATGCTTTTTTTTAACCCTATGTCAAATTTGAATGAAATCTTGAGTAGCCATTAAGGAATTCTGAGTTCATGAAAAAATTGTAGTGAAAAGCATGTTGACTTCAACTGAGAGCAGAGGTTCTCAAGCTGAACTTAGAAGGGTAGCCAGCATTTCAACTAAAGGAACAGTCCCTCTGGCTCTGTGCCTTGGCAGTTTTCAGAAGCTGTGAAGGTGGAGACAGCTCACAATTTAAACTTTCTTCCCAACATTTTCTTGCTTTTCTTTCTCATAAACCTTTGGCTCCTGAACCTAATTGTTCAAGTATGCTTTCTCTCAATGTGAGCAGAAAGCTCTGATAATAGTGACAAATCTGAATTACCAGAGTTTATTTAACTGCATCTTTATGCTTTCGTTTTTTGAGAAGCAAGTATTCTTTCTGGTTCACCTTCTTGCTCTCATGTCTTACAGCATATTTCACAAAGACAACGCTACTGTACCTGGAAAAGACAATCAGTGTTTCAGATTTTGTCCGGTGACCTCTAAGCTTGAGATCCACTGCACCAGGGAAACAGTTTTTCTAGAATATTTTGCTGCCTTAGTTCTGCTTGTGTGATAAACTAATTGTCACTATTTACAAAATGCTAACTCTTTAATCAACTTGTTTTTATACACTTTGTGACTTTGCCAAATCATTGTTCTCTAAACTGAGCTTGTATTGTCTGAAGGCCACTGGGACTCATTAACATATGCATATTCATAAGTGGTGTTCTGCCACTGCTGCACTAAAAAGCCTTATCTGCAATTAACAGCTTAAAATTCTGCTTTATTTCCACAGTATCTCATCAAAGTGAATGAAATCAAGACCAAAAAGGGTGTAGATCTGCTGCAGAATCTTATCAAATATTATCATGCACAGTGCAAGTAAGTAGATCAGTTCATTATTTTTAGCCCAAGTAAGGTCCCCTTCGTGTCATTGGTTTTCTTAATCACATTTCCTTTCTTGGTTTGGTGGCTACTACAGTAACATAATGACATTCTAGGCTTAATATGAAACAGTGTTGTTTTCCATGTAAATTAGTAACTCAAAGTAAGATGACTGTTGAGTTAACGTGAAATATTGTCTCTTGCCTCTGTTAACCTTGGCAGCCTTTAGAACTCTGCACAGAAACCTATGCTTACCGCACCGAGGCCTGTTGATGAGCCTGTCCTCCTCCCTTACTTGACATTTTACCTATTATTGAATCATTTGTACCATGTAATTGGGATTATTTTTCGAGAGCCATCGTTGTATGCTGGTATCGTCTTTGTTTGCGTCTCAGGCCTGTCTTTTGTTCTCTGATCACAATGCTGTGATGTCACATCTGCCTTTTTAAACTTCTTTGACTTTTTGGGTTAAGTTTCATGAGTTTCCTAATAATGTCATTGTAAAAGACATCTTTTACATGTCAGTGACTGTAAAAGCCTGTTAACTGATAGAAGTTTTAGAGAGAACAGTTCAAAAACTTGCTGGAGTGACCCAGATAACCCTCCCGGGTGGAAGGATGCAAAGGTCATTTGAACTAGGAAAAAAATGTGTGTCCTCTAAAAAGTTAAATACAGTTTCTTTTTGTCACTCTTATTACTTGTATGTATTTACTTAGCTATTTATGTCAAAGGAGCCTTACAGATTTTTCATCTGCTAGTTCATTCCCAGATGGCTGGGACAAGGCCGGAGGAAAGCCAGGAGCCTCTTCCAGGACTCTCACGAGAGTGGCAAGCACCCACCAGCTGAGGCTAGCTTCTGCTGCATTCCTTAGTCGTCAGCAGAGACAGCGCAGTGTTTCTGACAGATGTGTGAGGTTTTTTCCCAAAGTTCATGGGCAAAGGAGTGAATAGATAATACATATTTTTGGTGAACTTTTCAAAGTACCCTATGTGATGATTCCAAGTGGTATAAACGTCACTCATTTACAGGTTGTCCGTAGATTAGACGGTTTTCAGGAAAAGCTTTTTAGTGATCAGATTGTTGCTTCCATAGATTTGATTTGTAGTTTTTTTCCCCTCTTTTCAAAGTATATTTTACTGTGCACAAATATTTCAGAAATAACCACTGTGCACTGAAGTAGAGAGAGTTTTGTTGTTTATAGGGTCAAGTTTGTTTCCTGAAGGGCTGCCTTTGGCTCTGTATTGTTCACGGCCAGTTACGAAACTGTGAAATGAAACATGTTGTGTGGTACTCTCTGAATTAAGTTTGGGTGGATTTTTTTGTCTGTTTGAGTTTTGTAGAAATATTTTATTGCTTTGACAGTTCTGCTAAAGTAAGTGAATCTCATCGTTTTGTGAATCACAACACTGGCAGCAAATCTGATTTCATGATTTTAGAAATATCTTTTTTTATTTCAAAGTTCCTAAGTTTGCAAAGAAGGGCCAAATGTACGTAGACATGAGTTTTCAAAAATTTAAGATACTTTTTAAACTAAATTGCATAGTATAAAAAAATAAGGCATAGATTTAAAAAAGAGAAAGGAAATTGGCACCAAACTTTGTCTTTTAATTCCGTCTTTCCACAACCTTTTGAAGTAATGTCATGTAGTCTTTGTTAGCATAGGTAAGAAAAGCAACACAATGCATTTTCCCTTTAGGTTTTTCATTCTCTGTGTTTTCTCATTTCACAAACATTGATTAATCGCCCACCAAAGACCAAGTACTTTGTTAGGTTCTGGAACATAGGTTAAAAAAGAACCAGAGAGAGAAAGAAACAGAAAGAAATAAGCCTCCTGGGCAGTTACTTGTCAGATATGGAAAGTAAATCCAGTTCAGACATTCATACTCATAGTGGAGCTAGACAGTGACTAGTACCTTGAGGCATCAGACAAGGTGCCAAGGCAGGAAGATACAGAAGGCACCGATGCTTGGGGTTAGACTTAGGGCAGCTGAGGTCTGGCCGTGGGGATCCCAGGGACATCTTCCCCTAGAGAGAGGCCAGCAGGGAGCCTGCAGGGAAGACCCTCTTGCTAGGCCAGTTGTTCCGTGCAGTAGAGCAGAGTCACAGTGGAACTCAGACTGCGTTACCCCTTGGGTGGACTCTGGGAATCCCCACAAGCATGCCAGACACGTAAGACACATAAAGCATTCTCTGCTTAAAGGGGAAAAAGAAATGATTGACTTTATCCATTTGAAAGAATCACAGAGATAGAGACATATCTTGCATCCTCTGGCTCACTCCCCGAGTGGCTACCACGGCCAAGGCTGAGTCAGGCCCAGCCACAGCTTTGATCCAGGTCCCTCACCTGGGGGACAGGGGCCTAAGCTGTTGGGATATCCTGTGCAGTCCTTTCCTGACCATCAGCAGGTAGCCAGCTCAGAAGCAGAGTCCCTGAAACACACCAGCACCTATGTGGGATCCTGGCAGAAGAGAAGACCCGTTGTGTTTTTTGTGCCTATTCCAACACACTCACACAAATTACTCTTCATTTCCAAAAATGGACATTTTAGATAATATGCTGCTCGCAAAGCACATGTCCTCCAGCTCACCCACTCTTTGTCACCTGGCTCATCATTACGATCTGCAGTCAAAAGCTTTTAAAAGGGGAAGGCATTTAGCACATTGGTTAAACCACCACTTGGGATGCCTGCATCCTGTTTTCAGAGTGCCTGGGTTCCAGTTCCACCTCACTTTCCAACCCTGACTTCCTGGTAGTAATGCCTGGGAAGCAGAGGGGATGGCTCAAGTACCTGGGTTTCTGCCACGCACACATGAAACCTGGATCCAGGTACCTGGCTTCGACTGGCCTAGCTCCAGCTATTGCAGCATTTGGGCAGTGAACCAACATTTCTGAATTTTCTTTCCCTTTTTCTGTAAATAATTTTTTAAAAAAATAAAGATTATTACCCTTCATTTTATAAATAAGTATGACTAACATCAACCAAGTGTCTTATTGACCGGGGTGTGTGTGTGTGTGTGTATGTGTGTATGTGTATTCTGCCATAATTCTTTACATTGGATTTCTTATTATTCACAGCAATAGAAAAATTAAAGCTGATAGAGAATCAGTAGTTTGCATGATGTCATAGTCATTTAATAGGTGGTCAGTAAAGTGTCAGAATAACTGAAGTAAATATAGGAAATCTAAGGGAAAAAATAGTTCAATTGGACTTCAGAATTAAAAGTTCTGCTCTTGTAAGAATACTGTTAAGAAATTATAACAGTATGTGAAAGTATTTTCAAATAATTTCTTTGATAAACAGCCCAAATTTTTAAATGGGCAAAGGTTTTCAATAGTTCTCTTTAAAAACAACAAGAACAATTAAAAAAAAAAAAAAAGATATCCCAAAAGCACAAAAACCCTAATTGCTAAGAAAATGGAACCAAAACCAGAGTGATACCACTTCACAGCCATTAGGAAAGAATTGTAATGAAAAATAAAGCACATACACAAATGGAAACTAGTCCCAGTGAGGATGTGCAAAAATTGGAAACCATACATTGCCAGTAGGAGTACAAACTAGCATAACTGTTAGATTCACCGCTCACTAAATGTTATATTCGCCAACCACCAGGGAAAGAATAACACAGCCAAATACAGGAGAAGAATTTAGAAGACTTTTCTTTCGGGGAACCTCGGGCACTGGCTTCCCTTCCCCGTGCAGCAGACAGATGTGAAGGAGTGGGCCGCAGAGGAAGAAGAGAGTGGAAGAGATGGGGGTGGGGCTTTTTAAACTCTCTTTGACACGAAGCCAAAACGGGGATCGTCTCGGCCCTTAATGGTGGGGGGATATGGGTCTGTGTCCCTCATTGGTGCAGCGGTGGTCTCGCAGCCTGAGAGTCCCGCCAGAACTCCACCATCAGTTCTGCATCTGGTTGGAACCAAACTCCGCCCTTCTCCAGTTACCGTGGTAGGCATCAATAACTGCTTTGAAAAACATTTTGGCAGTTTCTCTTTTAAAAAAGCTCACATTCTCCTACCCCTGCTTATTACCTCAAGAGAATTGAAAAGAGGGATTTAAATTGAAATGTGTATGTTGAGAATTTATGGGTCCATTACTCTGAAAGTCCCAAACATGGAAATACTGATGTTACCATGAGCTAATGAAATTGATGTGTATGAATTTTATGGAACATTAGTAATCACATAAAGATGCCAAACTGTGTATTATATGAAAGGAGAGGGAATGGTAGCTGCTGCTGACATGTACAAGGTCTCTTTTGGGAGCATAGAAATGTCTGGAATGAGCTAGTGGTGATAGTTGGGTAACATCAAGAACATAAATAAAAATTTCTGGGTGCTACTCTAAAGCACCCAGAGATTTTTATTTTACACGTATTTTATCTCGGTAGGACAAGTGTAAAACACAGAGGCCCATGTCCTCTTAGAACTTACCTGAAAGCTACAGCCCCTTATCTACAGCCCAGCTCACTGACTTTAGCAAGAATGTTCTTAGATAGTATGCAGAAATGTGGACTCCGTAAGCTTGGGATTTGGCCCAGAATTAGACATTTTTAAGAATCTCCAGATGCAACTCTGATGTACTGTATTCTCTATGGTCTCTTTGATCTGTCAAGCTGTGTTTGTAACTAATTAGTACTTGCAATAGCCCCCGTGCATTCTCTTTCTTAAAATATCACAGGATATTTAAAAACATTCTTTGGCCTAGAATGTTGGAAATTAGTATCTGACTAGTCAGAGCTATGAGCTTGAAACCCACGCTTCCCAAAGGGATTGATATGGGATTTGATTGTGGCTCGCTTCACATCTCTTTTTTTTCTTTTTTTTTTCTTTTTTTTTTTTTTTTTTTTAGTTTGTTTGGAGGAAAATGATTTCCGTGATATTCCAGGATATCCTGATTTCTTATTCTCTGAGTGTTCAAACTTGAGCTCCTTCTAAACCAAGCCAAGCAGAATATCTCATGAGGAAAATTGGATAAATACTCCTGTTTTCTCAGTTTCCTTTTACCATCATTGTTTAGACACAGTGGTTAAAGATCCAGCAGGAGAGTATCTCCTGCCTGTTGGATGGGTGGCTTGCCATGTGTGTGTATTAGAATTTGTTTGTGTAAAGATGAAGCCCGTTTGCCCCTCACTTGGCAACTACCATTTGGTCTAGCAACCTATGTCATTAAAATATGGTGACATTTATTTCAATTTGCTTATCTAAAACATGAAGCGAATCTTGCTATCTTTAACATTAGAGAAACATTGTGGTTCGTATGGTTGGCCTGTGAACATCATCCGTTGAGCTGCATCACTGTGCCTGGCATGTTAAGTGTCTTACTGCCACTACCTGTAAGAATTCCGCAAGTTAGGTGTGATTATTTCTGTTCCCTGTGTAAGGACTCCGAGAGTCAAGGATCTAGCAGTTATGTGGTTTTTAAGTAGTAGAACCAAGATTTGAACTTAGATCAGCCTTGTTTGTCACCTGTGTTCTAGAGATAGGAAGACTTAGATCTAGAACTCAACTTTGATGCTTTAAATAAGTTCGGTCAGGCTACTTGATCTCTCTGGGCCTCTTTTCCTTACATGCCGTTCATGTTAGCAGTCATCTGTGTTGTTGGATTGCAATGACATTTTACTTATTCTTTTGCTTATTATTACTGGCTTATGAAGAATAGAAATGAGTAACCAGATAAAGAATTGTATAGGTAGAATTCTGAAAGTGTGCCTGGTGCAGGAGTTGCTGGCCTTGTGAAGTTGGGGTCCACCACTCTCCTGCAGGGGAATGTGTTCATTACCCCAGATGTGCTTTAGACTCTTCCTCAGGGACTGCACATTGTCATGATGGACTAAATTATTAGGTGATTTCCTTTGGAAAAAAATAATTCTCCTTTTTAAAAAAGATTGTTTATTTGCAAGGCAAAGGTACAGGGACAACAGAGGAGATAGAGGTGTCCCATCTGCTGATTCAACTCCCCAAATGGTCACAGCTTCTGGAGGTGGGCCAGTCAGAAGCCAGGATCTTCCTCCAGGTCTCACACATGAATACAAGGACCATCTTCTGCTGCTTTGCGAAGTGCATTAGCAGGGAGTGGATCAGAAGTAGTACAGCCAGCACTTGAACCACTGCCCATCTGGGATGCTGGCATCACAGGCAGCCTTACCCGCTACACTACAACGCTGACCCCTTGGTGCTAACTTGATCTTCATCCCCTTTTCCCTCCCTAAAAATAGGGAGAGAAAATTATGAAGACCAGACTCCTGAGTGCAGGTGTGTGTCTAAGACAAGAAATCTTCCCTAGAGAGTTAAAAATGCAGCTTCAGAATTGAACAGGCTTGGATCCACATCCCAGTGCTGCCACTCATCAGTTGTTTGGGCGACTCAAGCAGGTTTTATAGTCACTCTGTGCCTCAGTGTACCCTTTTTACAGTCAATGAGATTGAAATGCTTAATTCATGAAACTTGAGTAGATTAGATAATAGTATATAAAGTGCTTTGCACAGTGCTGGGCCTGTGATAAATCTCCACAAATGGGAGAGAGTTCTTGTTACTACTCAGGTGGAATAATGCCACCCTAAACATGTGACAGGATAAATTGCAAGTTCGTTGGTATGTGTTGGAACACATGAATCTTCAGGGAACTAAATGAACTCTGATATCCTCCTGCCTTATCTTCAGGCCCATAGCTCCTTGTAACATCCAGTTGAACTTCATGATATCCCACACCTTAGCATGTCTCCCTTTCCATTTTGAATTAAAGTGCGGCCCATACAGGAGGCCTTGTGCTGCATACAGGTGAGTATATACATTAGCAAGTCACTGTGTTAAGACTGCAGCTGTAATTGTCTGTGTGATATCTTCTATCAGATGTCAAGCGATAGCCATCGTTTGTTGAAGAATTTTTATAAATACTGAAATGAGCTTTATAACTGTTTTATGAGATGAAAGGACACATGCTAAATATGTAAATCAGTAGTTTCAAGTTTTACTAGTAATTATAGTTTCTTTTTTATATTGCTTCTAAATCTTTAATGTTTTGTGTTGTAGTTTCTTCCAAGATGGCTTGAAAATAGCTGATAAGCTGAAACAGTACACTGAAAAATTGGCTGCTGACTTATATAATGTAAGTGTTTTTATGAAATACATGCACCTTAACCCTCTTCCATTGGTAAATGCCTTTAAATTTGAAATCTATATGTGGAGACTAATAAAAACACAGTATGTTCAAAGATAATTCCAGTATAGCCGAGAACAGACAAGCCTTCACCCAAACTCAGCGAGCTCATTGGTGGCCTCATTTTCCAAAGTGTTTCATGTGTTTTGGGTCGGGTAGATAGGCATCTGCTCAAGATGAATATCCATCAAGGTACAGTAAGTTTAAAAGGTTACTTTGCTTATTTTATATTTTCTTTTTCTAATATCCATGTTTTGCTTTCGTAATAGAAAATTCAAAGGACCTAAAGGCTGCTTTTTAGTGTTGCTTAATTATACTACTTCACAGCTAATGACCTTGCCTAAGTATGTATTATTTAATAAGAAAACACATCAAGTTGTTCACTGATCTCAAAAATCACAGGTGTTTTCATGAAGAGAGAGACTGTTATCAGAAGTGAGACAGTGTGAGGAACTTCACTGAGGAAATCAGCTGCATAATTGGATAGTTCAGTGAGTGGGATATTTGGGTCAACTATTCATAAGAGCATACATGACCAAAAAGTTATAGAAGTTCAATCTTCCCTTCACAGATAAAGCAGACGCAGGATGAAGAAAAGAAACAATTAACTGCACTCCGAGACTTAATAAAATCATCTCTTCAACTTGATCAGAAAGAGGTAGGTGATCTGGACGCTGATGAGAGCTGGCACTCCGTGTGAGGCTGTGTGCACCCTGTCTGCAAAGCAGGCTGGCTGAGTGCTGGTGGGGACATGTGAGTAAAACATGCAAATGTGTACTTCCCATGGTTCACCAAGTAGAAGCCTTTCTTCTCTCGCCCCTTTTAAGAACGGGTGACCCCTGTCTTTATTTCCAGTGTTAACTGGTGAACTTACGGAGTGTTTCTGTAGGGCTGCTGATGTCTGAGATACACACCCTGTAACTCTTCTTTGTGGGTCTTCTTTGTCTTTCTGGCAACCAGAGGGAATCTCTTTTTGTCAAGGAAGTATTTTAAATCCTACCGATGCTTTGACCTTCGATTCAGAGAATTAAATTGACAACAGCCGTGGATAGTGAAAGTACATGAAGCACAACAGATCTTAGATGAGTGTGCTACAGAGCATTAATTGTAAATCATTTGTTCATACTTTAAGTGAATAACTAATGTATGTCTGAAATGGTTCTAGATCTTAAACTTTACTACCCTGCCATCAAGGAAGTCATTAGGAAGCGAAATGAACCAACCATGTACACAATTAGTCATGCCTACATGGCATCCCTGCTATTAGTAATATACTTAGACACCACCCTGAAGGCAAAAGCAGGAAACCTAGAAGGCACTGGGGTAGAAAACTGCGGCAAAATACAGGAGGAGTAAGAAATTTGATTTCTGAGGTTGAAGCTCAGCCTTGATCACACGGGGCTCATACCACGGCTATGCGAATTGTACCGGCTAGATCCTTGCTACATAGGGTGCCTGCAGTGCATCTCTCAGTGCCTGAGTTGGAATCTCAGCTCAGCTCCCCCTTGCAGCTTCTTCATAATGGGCATGGGCATCTGATGATTAGTGAAGTTGTGAGTCTGCCACTCAAGTTGGAGACCTGGACTAAGTTCCCAGCTTCAGCCCAACCCAGTCAGGGACTTTTAGGGGTGAACTCACAAATCGGAGAGAGCCCACTTGCTCACTGTCTCCCCTTCTGACCTTCAAATGAGTAAAACTAAATATTTTTTTAAAAAACCTTAAATAGTTAACGCCATAGTTACCCAGCAGAATATTTTTTTATTCCAACATTTTCTGAAAAGGGCCATGATTCTAAAACAGGAGTAAAATAGCTCCCCTAAAACACCATGCACCCTGCATTGCGGGAAGCCAATTACTAGCCATTTTAAAACCTGAAGTTTTTATTTACCAAGTAAGTATATCCTTGTCTGCGTCCCTGAATCCAGTTTTTGGTAGGCTCACTTGGTTTTGTTCAAATGAGAGAACCTATACAAGAGATTTTCAAAAAACTTCATAGAAATGCATGTTCTAAGAAAAAGGCTATGCATGAATTTTGCACTAAAATAAGCATATTCCATGGATTATTTAAAGCAACCTCATAGTGCCTGACCCTGGGGACCTGCCAACACAGTGGCTAAGCAGGATCTACATGGTGTCATCCAGAGTCTCAGAGCTGGCACCTGCCAGTGAGTTCTCCAGCTGTGCTTTAGAACTTCCAAGTATCAGAAGCCTAGTAGTCTTCAGACTGAAGCACATGTGCTCAACTCTGTGAAAGTGTTGATTGTGAAGGTGCTTATTGCTGACACACAAACCTTAGGAGAAGCAGTACCCTCTCTGAATGATTGCACAATTCTGAGAAAAATCGTAAGGCTTTTTAACTGCCCACCATGCACTTCAACTATTTCCTGCCTTTGTCATCATCCAGGATTACCACCTCTCTACCCATGTACGTTTCCTTGAACACAAAGGGGGTGAGGGAGTAGGTGGGAAAACAGCACCATCCCCTTGTTTTATGTAGACTGAAACACTATGCTAGCTAGAGAAGTGTAAACTTAAAGGAGCATGTATACAATGAAATGCACGTGATTTACTTTAACTCCATGTCAAATTAATAAATGATGAGTCGCGTTTGCCTCATGCCCAGAGTACTTTAAATTGCCTTTTCTCAGCATGTGTATCCCTTTCTCGTGCTCTTCACCATCTCTCATTGCAAAATGTGTTTGGAAAGCACTGATTCGTAATGACTTAGCATATATGTAGGAGACTGCCCGTTACGGAACTCTTACCACAGCACAGCTGTTTAAAGCTGTCTGAAAGATTGCTGGCAGGGAGCCAGAGCTGTGGCACAGAGAACTGAGCTTCTGCCTACAGTGCCAGCATCTCGTATCAGCACATTCAGTTCTCAGCTGTTACACTTGTGATCCAGCTTCCTGCTGATGCATCTGTGAAGGCAGCAGAAGGTGTCCCAAGTGCTTGGGTCCCTACTAACTATGATAGAGACATTGATGGGTTTCCTGGCTCCCGGCTTTGGCCTGACCCAGCCCAGACCTAGCTGTTGTGGTAGCAACTTGAATGAACCAATAGATGGAAGATCTGTCTCTTACCCTTTCTCTCGCCTTTGAATTTTCCTCTCATTGGCCTTCTCATTCTCCCTGCTACTCTCCCTCTGTCTCTGATGTTCTGCCTTTCCAACAAATAAATATTTCCAATAAGACTGCCTAAAAAACTAAAATGCAAGCAGTCACTTAACCTATTTAAACATACCTTCCCCTCCCCTCATTCCCCCGAATTCTAACTTGGATCCATTAAACGAATCTCCAGAAATTTTAGTTGTTGCTATAACTTGAATATTCCTCATCCAAAATGCTCAGTGTCAGAAATGTTTCAGGTTTTAGAGTTCTGGATATTTGTGTAGGCAATACCAGGTGTGCATTCTCTAACTTGAAATCCAAAATCTGGGGGCTAACACGTGAAGCCACCTTCTCCCACACTGTTATCCCTGGGTAGGAGTTTGTGCTCCACCTGCCTGTCTCAGGTGGTTCCTGGACCATCACCTCAACTTTGGTGACCTTGGGGCCTGCTGGCAGGCTTAAACCCCAAAATGACCCAAGTGTTTAGGCCCCTGCCACCCACATAGGATAACTGGAAGAAACTCCTAGCTCCTGGCTTAAGCCTGCTCCAATCCCAATTCGTGCAGATGTCTAGAGAGTGAACTGGTAGGTGGAAGATTCAATCTCTCTCTATCTCTTTCTCTCTTTCCCTCTCTCACTCAACTAAATATTTTTTTCAGAAAGCAACATTTTTGAGTACTCTCAATATGTTTTTGGAATTCCAGATTTTAAATTTTCAGAGTGGTAATACTCAGCCTGGAGGATACCCTGATTTTTGGAAGACTTGTTTTTCTCAGTAAATTCGAATTCAGGTTATAATCTTCTGGCAGAAGTTTAATAAAATTGTTTAATGAAATTATCTGTTCCTTTTATGCTACCCCAGCCTACCAAAAGAAATATCTGAAACCTGACTATTTTTAAGATTGAAATTGCTTTGGGTAATGCCATCGCATTTATAATATACTAATTCATACCAAAAAGTCAAGCTCTCTGTTGAAGTTCCCGATATACATTCTGAAAACCCCTTTTGGCGTTGGTTCACAGGTTTCACAGAAACTGTCCCAGTTGACTGGCACCCTGAAACTGCTCAGTAAATATTTAGAAAGATGAAATGGAATAGATCCTTCTGTACTTTACACAGAATGGATGTTAGAAGCATTTTAAGCCACATTAAATCAGTTGATGTATAATTGCTTGCAATTTTAAAAGATTTGAGCTTTTATTCCTTAATAACACATTTATATATTAGAATGACTTTACAGATAAAGGTGATTTGTCTGTGTTGCTAATGGAGAAAAGGAAATTGAACTGAACAAAAAAAAATAGTCTGACTTCATTCTATAGTTTATACTCTCTGACTCACATAATTTCCCTAAGGTTTTATTGTAAGTTTGTTGTTTAGTGTTACATTCTTGCCCAAATGAGTTTTTCACTTGCATTTCTGTCTTAGTGCATCATTCATTTCTGTTATGCTGTCAGAGAATTTGGACCTATTTATGTGTATATTTTAATATTAATCATTATTACTTAATAATTCTCCAATATCTATCAGAAAATCTACTTTTCATTGATCTAGAATACCGTGCTGAGCAAGCTGAATGGCCATGATTTCTCAAACCACACAACAGTTGGTGTGACTTTATTAAGTATAAAATTCACTGATTGTTACTGTAGGCTTACTGTTAATTTAGCAATATGAAGACATACTCCTGCTTAGTCTGATGAAGTCAAAACCTAGACACCAGTTTGTTCACCTTTACAAGCATGGCTAGCAGATGTGACATGAACCCATTCAGTTAGTGTTTGCAGTTCAGAATCTATATGTAAGAAATGACTGAATAGCAAATTAACTTAGCATAGTAGTTTTCTCATTAAGCCCTAGACTTTTTTTTTAAAGATTTATTTATGTTTATTACAAAGTCAGATATACAGAGAGGAGGAGAGACAGAGAGGAAGATCTTCCGTCCGATGATTCACTCCCCAAGTGAGCACAACGACCGATGCTATGCCGATCCGGAGCCAGGATCCAGGAACCTCTTCCGGGTCTCCCACACGGGTGCAGGGTCCCAAAGCCTTGGGCCATCCTCGACTGCTTTTCCAGGCTACAAGCAGGGAGCTGGATGGGAAGTGGAGCTGCCGGGATTAAAACTGGCGCCCATATGGAGTCTTGGCGCATTCAAGGCGAGAACTTTTAGCCGCTAGGCCACCACGCTGGGCCCAAGTCCTAGACTTTTAAATCCTGGCAAATGCCTTAAGGTTAGAGAAATTCTGTTTTCAAGCTTCATACAGACCCTAAGATTATGTGGGCAGAGAAGTCTAGTTCACTGACAAAGGTTCTGAGGAAGGAGGTGTTTTAAAGGAATGGATATCCCAGATTTTGGAGTTTGTTTGGAATATTTCTAGGAGGTAGAATTACAGCAGGGATTCATAACTCTAAATCTGTAACTGAGTAATCTTAATATGATTTCACTTGATTGAATCAGGAATCTGCCTCTTGTTTGGTTGCATCACTCAACCCCCCCACTTCTGATCTAATATTCGGTCTTGTTTTCTTCGTGGATTTATGAGCACACTGGTTCCTTCCCAATGAGACCCTCTGCTGTTGCCGTTGCTTCTGACAGCAACACTGCCCCTCCTGTGCCTGGTGTTGTGGACAGTCTCTCATTCTGTCCACATCCAGGAAGCATGAAAATACCATCCAGAAGATTTAACCAAATTACGTGGGTTACATGGCTCTGGGCCATGGTTAAAAGTAAAATTTAGATTCCTAGATCACAGTCTGTGTTACACCCCTAGCCAAGTAACTAAAGTTGTCCAACCAGTTAGGTATTGGAGGGAACCTAACCTGCTGAAGACAGAAAAGTCACTTCACTTAAATACCTGTGTTTGTCTCCTCATTCGTGGGAGTCCACTTGCCTGGTCAGGTGCAGTATTCCTCTCTCATTTACCCACAGCAGAGAGCGGGGCAGTGATACGGCTAGAATGTGAACACTCATCTCACTTCAAGGCTTGTGTCCTGTGCAGGTGCCCTTAATACCTGGCTTGTGGGAGGTGTTAGAGTGTGTGTACAAACAGAATCTGTCATGTCTAGAATACTCTTGGAAAGACACTTTGTCCTGCAGATTTTTCTTTCACTTGTTACTAACATTAATTTACATCTCTGAGTCCATGCGATTTGGTCCAGAAGGATTCTCACACCTGGCAGAAGCATCCTGGCTCTCAGCAATGCGTGTGCTCATCATTCAGGGGAGAAACACCGAGACTCCTCCTACCATTTGCAGTTACTAGGCTTTCTAAGTACCTCCTTTGGATTTCAGTGCTCACCAGCCATTTTGTCCTGGTGAAAAATGTGTACCCCATGGTCTTCCACTCCCTTTTATATTCCTGTGCCCACTCAGCATTACCAGAAATAAGATCGGATAAAGAGGAAGATATGGTGGGCCATCATCCAGTACTTACTCTAATTCTACAGGTGCATGTAATTTCTAGTTCTAATCTCTTTACAATACATATACATATATATATATATATGTATTTATAACAAACTGCTTCAGTTATGTGTGGTAAGATTTTCAGTGAAATTAACTGTTTTCAAATGTTCTGCCTTTTTTTTTCTCTGTTGCTTTTGCCCTTCCTGATCGAAGTCTAGGAGAGTAAGTCAATAATTTTTTATTAATTTTTATTGTTATTTTCCACGATCTAGTTCTATAGACATAAGGATTTCCCCCTCCCCCTCTCCTTCCTTCCTCCCCACTCTCCCCCCTCCACAGCTTTCCCCCCATATTATTACAGCAGTTTAGCCCTTCAGCAACAATCGCAAGTCCAGCATTCTGCTTCTGAAGTGTATCACGGCATTGTAGGTGTAGACAGTACTTTCTGTGAGAATGTGTGGTCGTGTTTACATGTTGAAAGACCCATGTTCCCAGTGTAACACTTGTTACATTTTCAGACTGTGAGGACTGTTTCAGGTCACATGATCCTTGATGATAAATGCCAGTGGGGTGCTGGGGTGAAGTCCATCTTATTTGTGTCTCTGCTGTGGATTCGCCCTTTGTCACTGTCCTTGCTACTTCATACGCTTGTCATTACCTTGGAGTCATCCTTTTAAGTGCAAGCTATGATTACAGCTATATTTTACAGAGCACAAGTTAGTTAGAAGAAAAAAGGATTGTGTAGTAACTATTAATGCCTCACGCAGAAGGTTCCCTTTCACTGGTGATAACTTAGCGAGAGAAAGTAAAGATGCAGTCCTGGGACGAGCATGTTCAGTTGTAGTCCAGTCCTTCCTGCGTTGCTGCCTTGCTGCTGCATGAACCAGTGTGACTCCTCTTATCGCCTGCGGTGCTTCTGCTTGTTTGAATTCACTTGAAAATAGAGCTGGCCTCTGATCTAGAAATAGGAGAGCTACACCCCAGGCCATGCCCTGACTTGAACTTACGTCTTATGGCTTGGGCAACTGAGTGCTTGCCCTGCTTTCTTCCTCCAAAATGAAGACATCACCTCACAGGCCCCACGTTGTTCAGTTCTCTTGCACTCTGGCTTGTCGGCAAAGACTGAATGGCAGAATAGACTCCATTTTTGTTGAATCTCCACTTTGTTTTCTAGGATTCCCAGAGCCGGCAAGGAGGTTACAGCATGCATCAGCTCCAGGGAAACAAAGAGTACGGCAGTGAGAAGAAGGGCTACCTGCTCAAGAAGAGTGATGGGTATGTGAGCATTCCACCACCACCACTGCCCTGGGGTGTAGTTAGCATACTGACTGTTGTCAGTCGGGAACTTTTCCTTCCTGTCTGACATCAAAACACACACAAGTTTTCTAAGGCCACTAGCTACACACCTTTAGTATACTGATTTTAAATAATTCTGTTATCTTTGGAAGAAGGGTCAATTGTTCTGTGACCCACCTCTTAGTGGCACCTGTGGCTCATAGCCTGTGGTTTCCAGAAGGCAGACTGAGCAGCAGAGGAGGCAAGCCATGCTCTCCCCACAAGCCCTCCTGTCCTTCTGCTCTGTCTTCTGTGAGGTTTTCCTCGACCTGAAATGTCCTCTTCGCAAGCTGGGCGTCGCCTAAAACTTCTTCACTCCATTTAAATCACAATCTAACCAAAGCCTTTGCTTTCTAACTTTAAAATAACAGACTTTTGGTGACTCCTAGCCCTGCTCTAGGATGAGCCACTGTCCTGTCTGTACTCTGTACCTAAGCTTCGCAAATGGTCTGCTCTGTCACATACTCCGCTCCAGGTCACCAGCCCTAGCACTCAGCATGGTCTTCTCGAAAATACCTTCCTTTTCCTGCTTCCCTCAAGTGGTTTCCCATCATGTTTAGCATCTCGGCCAGACCTCCCTCCCCAGCTTCAGCTTATACCATTTTTTACCCTGACCCTGCCACATTGCCCTTCTTTGTTTCCTAAGTTGGCGGTTCTGTTTCAAAGCAAGTGTATAACTACAAATTTGATTTTCTCCTTAACTGTCATTTTTTTAAAATAAGGAAGCTGTTTGTTTTCTAATTGTGGATGTACCGCTTTCTTGCCTTAATCAAAGATGTGCACATTTTTTGGTCTATTTTCATTCATTTGTTGACATTGGAAATAGTTGTAGATTTCCAAGATTACAATTTGTTTTGATCATCACTCTTAATTCACACATTCAGCATGAATTCTCAGCATTCTGAGAATCCTACTGTGTGTCTTGGACTCACTCTTCTAGGCATGAGGAAGGAAAGTCCTTATCCTTAGAGTTTATGTTCTGAAGGGGAACATAGATGGCAGTAAGTAAAAGTGTGGTAGGTAGATGGCAATTAATGCTGTAGACAGAGTGAGGCAAGGAGCGTGCTGAGAGTGGTCAGAGAGGACTTGGCTGGGGGTGTTTGAGCACACGGAGGGAAAGGAGCAGACTATGCAGGTTCCTGGGAGAAGGGGGAGTGGCCAGGAGTGCAGCATGGCTGCAATGACTCATGAGACCCCCCCGAGATCAGGACAGAGGGGACAGGAAGCCGAAAGCACTGAGTGCAAGAGGGAAGTCACTGAAGGATTTTTAGCAGAGAAGTGACATGATCTGGAATGTTTTGAAAGGTTTTTTCCCCCTGTCTGCCCTACCAAAGTAAGTGTGGGATACAAGAGCAGGAAGGAGCAGGGAGAGTGGTTAGGAGGGTGCTGCACAAACCCAGGTGGAGCCCCAGTAGCAGAGGTAGGAAGAAGTGGTCTGATCCTGGGCTGAGAAAATAGAGCCAATAGGAGCTGTTACGTGGTGTAAAGAAAAAGGACCCTCACACTTACACAGCACCAAGTTCATCACAGAAAATGAAGTCCTGATAGAAGACAAGGCAAGAAATCCCTACCCCCAAGACCCTTTAAACCAACAGAGACAAAACTATAACTCTGTGCTGTGTGGAACCCAGTTTATGTGAGCTCGTTTCCATCATTGATCTTGCTAGAAAGTTCCGGAGTGCGACACCACATCCTTTTCCCAACCTTCTGTTATTCAGACTTCTCTTAGAAATCTGACAACATCTTCCTCCATCAAAAGGGCAATTAATGTGTTCTGTTGGGGGCAATGATAGGGTATTATGCATCTTTTGAAGCAGAAGTATGGAACCTTTTTTTTCACACTGCTTGCCTAAAGTCACATTGGTTTTCCTGAAATTATGATGATCTGTTTCTGAGTAAAGTGATTAGCATTTGTATCCTGAAGGGAGATCAAAAAGTCTTTTCTTTAAAGAGTGTTTAGTTCAAACCCTTATGTGTTCAAGGAAATTATCATCTTGTGAATAATCCTCCCTATAACTGCCCATAACTGTCGGACACCTCTTCTCTCATTGGACATCTTTTTCAGAGAGATGAAATAATTTGACTAAGATTATACAGGCAGTAAGTATGGGAGCCAGATTGGAATATGGTCTCCTGACTTAATCTTAAGTATCTCCCCTTGCTGTGCTAAAGGAACATAGTTCTGTTACCTTCCTTGGGATATGCAAGCCAGAAACTCTCCCCTCTCCTCCACTCTTTCATTCCATCTTCCTTCCCTCAGTCCACACACATTAGTGAACCACCGTCATGTTGGAGGGAGCCTACAGGAACTGGAGGTGAACGGCAGATGAGATGGGCTCCTCAGCCTTACCTTATCTGTAGTCTTTTCAGAGATAATGAAATAACTATTGCATCTTAAAATTGACCTCAGACAGCCCAACTTCCTAATAATTACACAGGAAGTAAAAATCCAGTAATGGTGGTTCAAGGTTGCTTGTGACTGAAGTACTTAGACATGCAGACCCATTTGTTCACAGTGACTGCTGAGGTTTAATTTTTTTTTTCCTGAAGTCATTTAAATGATTGATTTCTGACCTTAATTTTGGAATGTTTCTTATTACTTGAAGAATTGTGATACTTAAAGGATTTTTTAATTAAAAATTTCTTTAAATAATTTAAAAATTTTGTAGCTCCAAGACATTTATTGAAAATCAAAGGAGCAGATATTCTCAAAATAGTTCCAGGAGATGGGGATTATGATCTTCATTATATTGATAAGGAGTGTAAACTCCCAAGAGGGTTCATAAGCAGTACCACATAGCTAATGGTGGTAACACTGAGACCGAGCTCCTGTGACCCAGCATTGAAGTTTGTACTTTATAACACACTTCCTTTCCTGAAATTTGGAAATTGTGACCTGGAGCGATCTCAGTGGCTTTGTGTGGACACCTTCTGGTGAGAGTTCTTGGTATGTTCATTCAGTGACAACACAGACCCAAGTGTTCACAAATCTTTGAGCACAGCTAGTGACAGCTTGGAGTGAAAGCTTATCAGAGTGTTCTGAAAACGCTGTGAGCCTTGTGATGCTGCTCTCCGCCGTGAGTGGACGCCTGTACCTTGCTCACTTTTCTCTGGCATCTGGATGCACCACATTAGTGATCTCCGTTACCTGAAAGAATGGATGTTTTTGTATTACTTCCCTTGCCTGAATTCACAGTGCAAGGGAATGTAAATGTTACCACCTACATTTCCTTAATATATAAGTGTAAGAACTAATGAAGAAAGACCCAATTTAAAATGAATAGACCAAGTGAGGACAGGTTCCTTTGAGGTGAAATCATTTGGTTGCTGGAGTGGATCACAATGGTTTTGGCTTAGTGGGTGCAGAAAATGCCTTGGTCCTGAGAGATGTTTATGGGGTGAGCTGTGGCATTCCAGAGAGCTGCCTGTGTTACCCAGATGCTGTTGCGATTTTCTGACAGGTAGTGCCTCTAATCAGTCCGTACGAACTACAGAAAACATGCTATGTAGCTAGAGTTTGAGGACTATTAGTTGGTGGTTGCAGTTACCTGCAAAGGAGGTCTGGATTTTGAGCATACTGTGGGCGGTTTACATTTGGTCAGATGCTGTCAAATCCTTACTTGCTTCTGTGAAGCGCTTCTAGAACCAACTCTGCTTCTACTAGTTACCTACACCAGGTGACAAGTCTTTCTGCTCTAAGAGTTAGTTTAAAATTTGTGCTGTGTCACTTCTTTAAGGTAATTTTTTTAATGCCATGATACACTAAACAGCGGAATGTTGGACTTGTGACTTGCTGTAGGACTATGCTATTATAATAATATAGGAGAAAGCCATGTTGGGACTTCTGAGGGTTCTGGGGGGAAAATCTCTGTGTCTGTGGAAACATTTCATGGAAAACACTAATTTTGAAAAATAGTGCTATAAAGAGCATACTTGTACATGGCTGTTCATCTGAATTAGCTGCCATGAAGAATTTTAAAAAAATAATAATAACCACCTCTAGAATTTTCTGTTATGTAGGATTGGCTGGGGGCAGGTCTTCTGTAGTTAATATATTATGCCTCTCATTGTGTAATTGTTGTCCTTGAGTAAATCAGACATGACATCAGTTTCCTTTGATTTCCCTCAGGATCCGCAAAGTGTGGCAGAGAAGGAAGTGTGTTGTGAAGAATGGAATTCTGACCATCTCACACGCCACAGTGAGTGTGCCTACTGATTTCTTCTGCTCACTAGCTAGGCTTTCTGGGGACAAGGTAATGCAGCCAGCACCGAAATTTTGCACAGATCTGTTTATGTGTGGATTTGTGTCAAATACTTTAGAATATTCTTTTACCAAAACGGTTTTTCCCTGTGATTCATTGCTTTCATCGTCCTGTGGGGCCATCCGAATTTTTTCTTCTTTTACTCCCTCAAACTAACTCAAGTGTTGACACTATATTCTTATCTCTTGGTAATTTCTATGGGCTGAGGTTCTGAAAAAGTCTAGTTTTCTGAATTTTAAAGATAACAGGGTCTTTTGTTCAGAAAAGTAATGCAGGAAACAATACACATTAAAATGCCCAGCTTTGGTAGTCAAAGAAGTGTGCAGTGCGACAGTTGCTGCTTTGCCCTTTTTTAAAAAGCTAAAATTTCTGTTTAGTTTAAAGGTGTAAAGGTTGTACTGGAAAGGGCAATAGAGAGCAAGAGTATGCATATCAGAAGTTTCAACAAAATTTCATACAGTTTAACTCAGTAATCTCAACTATTGAGAGACAGGTCCTTGTTTAATTACAGTACCCTCAGCCAGCGGATTGTCTTCCAGGAAGAGTTGAACATTTATTACATTGACAGCATTTCATTACTCACAGCCAAGTTTAGATTTCTATCAAGAAAGGAAGAACCATCAACCTTCCCAAAATTGGTTTCACTTGGTCCTCCCAAAAACTCACATGCTATGGTAACCTTCACCTTAACTACACTGAAGTGCTGCCGCTCTCCCAAAGTTAGAAATTCAACTCCACTCTGTCTGACCTGAGTTCATTCAGCCCGCCCGTTGTCTCTGTTTCTGCCGAGCCGTCATCAGACTTCTAGGCTCCTGTGGGCTCTTGTGGCTGGCCCTGTTCATCTTTCTGTCCCCCACACAGAACTTGGCATGTTGAAGGTGCTCAGGGCACACTCAAGGCCAGGTCCCTCCTGATAGGAGATTGCATGCCTGTGAAAGCTTTTGCTTCATGGAACTTGAGCCATTGTATCACAGCTGTCCCTTGCAGACTTACAGAAAAACCCTGTGCTGTTTCCCCAGGGATCTTCAATCCCCCTGAAACAGCCCTGCTGAGATTAACTGCTGTGACCTGCCACCTGTTGGATACGACCCATCCTTGTTCACAGTCCTGGGTCAGTTAGTAATTGTTACGGATGCTTGTCTAATAATTAGCCACTTAGGGTTTCGTTTTAAGCTTCCGTTCATTATGTTAGCTATAAAGGATACATGGGTAGGAAATTAAATAATTTTGAGCCGCTCCTATTTAACTTCATACACAGTTATCTGTATATATTAGGTGAAAATTTCTGCCTATTTGACAATTTAGGTCATGAGGTTTTAGCCACAGATTTTCTGTATGTCCCTGTTTGCCCTTCTGCAAGAGAATCTTTCTATAGGTTTGTTTAGAGCCACAATCCTAAAGAGGCATTTTAGCAAGTTACATAAGGACCTTATATCACTGCTTTTCTTCCGGTCTGCTGCAGAAGGCAGTGCAGTGTAGCGTGATGGGAGATCACAATTGATGAAATGCATCAGTGCACTGCTTGCTAGTTACATGGCCTTGGACAGTTTGCTAAAAATAAAACTTTAACAATTCTCTTCCCCTCTGCTTTTTATTTTCTGCCAAGACACACAACTGTAGCCAAGCCAACTGTTTGCGTGCATTCCTAACAACTATGCCCACCGTGTTGGATGGCTGAGGTAATTGACTGCAGATCTGCATAAAAAGCCTAGGCTGGCTATTTACTAGGTGACCTTGAGTAATGAAATCATCATTGGCTGGGATAATTCATTTCATGTCTACACTCATCTAGTAGTCTTTATTGCTACTACTGTTAGCTCGTGAGGTGTCACCAACAATGCTGAAATCTGCCCATACCCTCTTGGGCTCCAAGTTTTCCTGCCCTCAGAGCAGCCCTGATTTTTGGATTCCGTCTCACTGACATGTGCTGTTTCCCACTTTTCATTGGCTGTCAGCCAGACTTTACTTGCTGTCAGTGACATCACTGGTAATCCCATTTCTACTCCCGCCAAAAAAAGTCTCAGTAGCCAGTTTTATCCAGCTATTCCTGCTTTGGCAAACACTTCTGATTACTTAGAATTAGATTGAAAATCAAGACCAGTAGTTTCCTATGAAAACAGATTTGGTGATCTTAGGAAAAGTGAGAGAAAAAGACTTTGTTAGCAAATTTGGGAAGCCCTTTAAAATTATTTCATTACTTTTAAAAATTATTACCCAGGTCTTTCAGGAAAGGGCCGGATGTGCCCTCAGACAATGCATTGAGTCCATTGGCTTGGCCAATGAGCCGTGTAAGATCTGCTTCAAAGCCCATTCATCTCAACAAATGTTGTAGGGAAAAATATGCTTCTTTGTACACCTGAAACATTTGCAACTCATCCCTAGGAGATTTCACCCATTAATTCATTACTTTTCATATATCTGATCAGAGACATAAGGTTTTGTTATTATTATTTACTATTCATAGTAAATTTGGTACCACAATAGTCAAAATCAATGAGAATGTCAACTTGCTACTACAATAATAATACAAATGGAGCAGCTTCCATCTGGTGCCATTTAGGATAAGTACAGTGTAAGATACTTTCATTTGAAAGTGTCAGTTCTCACTTTCAGTAAACATTTTCATGTAAAAACTCACGTATCATGGAAGTGCTGTGTCAAGGCACTAAACCATTATGAATTCATTCTAGTACCTTCATTTGCTTTCTCTTTGTATATTTCTACTAAAAACATTATTATATAAATAAAAGGAATACATAATAATTTTAGTTCAAAATCTTACTTTATTGTAGTAATCCTGTAAAATTAATTTTGAAAGCTTAAAAAACTGTACTTTTTAGAAACTTTTGCTCCCTAATTTTATTCGCCTCAGTTCCACTTAGTCAGATGCCTACTACTTACTGCACTTAGGGAGAACCCTCCAGCTAATCCTGCTCCTCAGGTTAGCCCTACAGAATACAGGATGTTTGTGTCATTTCTCTTAAGACTACAGGTCCTAGGAGGTAGGACCCGAGATCTCGGTCATCTTTGAATTCCATCACCCAGCTTGCCTGACATGTAGTGAGTAGTCAGTGAATTTTTTAAAAGATTTATTCATTTTAATTGGATAGTCAGCTATACAAAAAGAAGGAGATACAGAGAGAATGATCTCCTGTCCACTGGTTCACTCCCCAAGTGGCCACTGTGGATGGAGCTGAGCCAATCTGAAGCTCCAACAGCTTCTTCTGGGTCTCCTACATGGGTACAGGGTCCCAAGTCTTTGGGCCATCCTCTACTGCTTTCCCAGGCCACAGGCAGGGAGCTGGCTGGGATGTGGGGCCACCAGGACAGAAACTGGTGCCCAAATGGGATCCTGGCGCATGCAAAGCAAGGGCTTTAGTCACTAGGCTACCACACCAGGCCCAAGTGAATACTTTTCAAAGAAAACTGTTTTGTAGAAGAGGCTTAGAGATTAAATCCTTTAAATGAAGCCATTCAGTTTATAACCAGCTAAACCAATTTCAGAACCAAGCCTGTGCTGTTTCTACTGTACGTGGCTAGGCCTTCCCACAGATTGCTAATTGTTATTAGTAGAAAGTATTTTACTTTGTCTTTGAACCCATCAGTCTGTGTTACGTGAGGAAGGGAGAAGTACCACTCCCAAGAACATAAAACGAGGATTCTAGAAACTTGTGTTTGTACCTGAAGACTCCCTAAAAATCTTATATTTTTTTTAGTCCCTCAGGTTGTATCATGATTAGCCTCATTGCAGTCATTAAATTCATGGTCCCTTTTAATATCATTTTTTTTCCTCATTATATTGTTTAGTTAAAAGGCAGGAAGATGCAGAGAGGTGTCTTTCATCCACTGGTTCTCTTCCTAAGCACCTGTAATACCAGGGCTGAACCAGGCTGACGGCAGGAGCCCAGAACTCCAGCTGGGTCTTCCACGTTGGTGTAAGGACCCAGCCGATGGATACGTCACTGCTGCGGTCTGGAGTGTACGCTGGTGGGAGGTCGGAATCACAGAGTGGAACGCTAGCATCCCAAGTGGCATCTTCACCGTCACACCTTCGGTTTCATTTTCTGCCACCTTTGGAGGTAGCCCGGTGTTATCACCTGTGTGCTGAGTGGGATCACTGTCTCCGGAACCCTGCAGCCCGACTCCGTGGATGTGAATTCCAGTGCTGCCCCCGAATCCCTGGGAGGATTTGACCATTGAGGTGCAATGGAGCTGTTAATTCAGAAGTGGTTGTAAAGATTAAATGAGTTCATTGATTATAAATAATTAGAACAGGATGTGGGGAGGAATTAGTGCTCAATAAATGTCAGCTTTAATTGTCGTTACTATTTATCTTCTTCCCTAATGTGCTACTCCATCAGTGACAGACCAGTTTATTGGATTTCTTTTGTATTGCTGTTTTGTTTGCTCCTCAACTTGCTTGACAAGACCACTTTCAGATATTCATTCCTAGCCTGATGTATGGGATGGAAACAGCGTTGAATACTCAGTGCCTGCTCCCGGAGCTTGGAGTAAACAATAGGCAAGTGCCGGGCCCAGCACAATATCCTAGCATCTAAAGTTCTCACCTTGCATGCGCCAGGGTTCCATATGGGTGCTAGTTCATGTCCTGGCAGCCCCGGTTCCCATCCAGCTTATGGCCAGGGAAAGCAGTAGAGGATGACCTAAAGCCTTGAGACCCTAACCTACATGAATAGGATCTGGTGTTGTGTTTGAACCTCAGTGACTTAAGTGTGATATTCCCAGAGGTGGCTGCATTTTAACAGGGAATACTTCCTTGAGGGGCATGTCTAGAGGGGCATTGATAACCACAGAATTTTTTGCATTGACTGTTGGATGCCTGAGGAGAGATGTTTCACATGCATTTATTGAACACTCACTGCAGACACTTGGCATGTACATAACAGCTTCACAGGGGAGCAGCTGTTGTCTCCAGTCAAACAGAAAGTCTGGAATTCATGTAAACATTAAGAACCGGAGTCAGATTTGGACCCAGTAAGTTTAATTCCAGAGCCTGTACTGCCCCCTGCTTGTAAGTGGAGCACCCTGTGCTTGTCATACAGTGCCTGAGTTCATTGTTGCAGCAAAAATAACCTTGTTCTCCCCCTTCGTGGTAAGATGAAGAGGGCTAAGGGGCTTGCTCGTAGTTCTATTAGTGGAGACCCATGCCTACAGGGGAAACTAACAGAATGTTGCATTGCTCCAGACTTCCAAAACTAGCAGAGACCCAGTTCCAAAAACCTGAGTGGTTTTTCCAAAAGCTGGATCTTTTGTCAGCAGCCTCTCGTTTGAGCCAAAGAGCAGCAAGCATTGCAGCGTCAGCTTTTTTCTTTTGGTAAATCCTCGGGAATAATGAGGGTGTCACGGTGCTGATGCTGCCTGGGATTTGAGGACCTGTCTGATAAATCCCTCATGCTTTCACGTTCAGTAGATATGGGAAGAAATTCCTGCAAGGACTTTGTTTCATGAATGAATAAGGAAGGATGAAATTGAAGGATTAAAATATGAAAGGCCACAGATCAAAACCACAGGCTTCCACACCTGTGAGAGCTGAGGTCTTTAAAGTATTCCTTAGTAGTCTGACATGGTACTGCAAGTCACTGGCTGTCCTTCCAGTGTGAGTCTGCTGCAGATAGAAAAGAGAGTGAAATAAGAGTTCAGTAATTTAGAGCCTGCAAACGCAAAGCCTGGCCATTTTATTACAGTGTGCATACATCCTAATGGGTAATAAAACCAAAGAAAGCCCTGCTTTTACAAATTTGAAGATATATGACAAATATTAAAAGATATCTTAGAAGATATGAGATAGTCTGTAATCAGTCAGTTGCCATGCTACCTCCCATCCACCCTCGCCAGTAAAAGAAATTAATGAGTTTTTTTTTAAAAAAGTAAAGCCTTCACTTACTTCTCTGCCGTTGCTAGCCATGACCTTAAGACAAAGTTGCTCATACCTTTTCAGCCCTTGGTTTTTCTGATGTGTCGGTGAAGGGTAATAATGAAGACACTTTTAAGATGATTGTGAAAATTACACAATATAATAAAACATGTAGCATCATAGCTGCACACGTGGACAGTGTATGGTGCCAAAAAATGTTCATCATGTGTAAGGAAAAAAGCTCGTTATGGATTTTCATCTGAGCCGTTCCCTGCATATCATGTTGGCAAAATATCATAACATAAATTTTAAAAAAAACATAGGCCATAGCTCAGCTGTTTTAGCATGTTAATACATTTTGTACAGTTATTCTCTATCAATGGATTTTGGTTTATAAGCTCTAGTTGGATAACCAACAAGTAAAATAAATTTAAAAGTTCTTGCTTCACTGGCCTTAACCTCTATATGCTAGAAAATTGTGAGCACTCCATAAATATTTGTGGGAATGTCCAAAAGGATGAATTTCTAGCCCGCTTCACTGATAAAATAACAATACCTTCAGTCCCACTTCTAGTCCAGAGTCCTGATAGCTCGCCTTTTTTCTCTTTACATTGTAGCACTGTGTAACACCTGATTCTTGAGTCAGAACATGAATGAGATGGCAGATTCCTGACTTGGCCATCTGCATTTTCTTTTTTAAAAGATTTATTTATTTTTATTTCAAAGTCAGATATACAGAGAAGAAAGAGAGAAAGGTCTGTCTGATGATTACTTCCCAAGAGACCGCAACAGGCAGAGCTGAGCCAGTCCGAAACCAGGATCCAGGAGCCTCTTCCAGGTCTCCTACGCACGTGCAGGATCCCAAGACTTTGGGCCATCTGCAACTGCTTTCCCAGGCCACAAGCAAGGAGCTGGATGGGAAGCAAGGCCACCTGGATTAGAATCAACCCCCAGCTCCATTTCCTAGTACTTCTTACACAGAGACACATTGTACCAAGCCGAATTCAGTCCCGTGGTTAAAATGATTGGAGGAGTTCTGCATGCTAGAATGAATTTTTTTATTTCCGTAATCAGCAGCTTTTCTCCGTAGCTGTCTGAGGATCATCCTCATCCAGAATAGGTGGAATTTCTCAGAAGAAACAGTACAGGCTGCTGGCTGCTGATGGAGAAAGAGCAGAAGAGGAAAAAGGGGAAGCTCCTTTGCGCAGGTTCTCCAAGGGCTCCGTAACAGGATCAGTGCAGTGAGTGTAAGTCGGGAGAGACTTGCTCGGATCTCAGCTTCACCTTTGACCTCCTGCATAACACAGAACAGTTTTCTTTGACTTTCTGACCACTGGTTTCCTCATCTGTGTAACAGATTCGGTCATGATACCTAACTCTTAAGGGTTACTTTAAGAATTAAATGATAGAACATATATTGAGTACATAGCAGTTTAGGTATCCAACTAAGAAAAACTGCTATTTGGTCCCCTGTATCACCCAGAATGCCTTCCAGAGACCAGTAGTTTTGACACACTAGTGCCTGGAGGTCTCGAGCAGTGGTTCAACACATGCCCGACCTCCTGGCAGGAGTTTCTTGCAGTCACTGACTGCGTGCCAACTGCATATGCTTCTCTAGGGCATAGTGGGTGTCAAAGATTGACCGAACGAAACTTTTGGCATGACCCTGATGGCCTGAGCAAGTCTGTTTCCAAGCACTAGCAGCAGGTGCAGAGTGCTTTTTGTGTATGTTTATCTCTTTGTATCTATCAGCCTCAGCCTGGTTAGGTCCAGTGCTTATCTCCCAAGTGACTAATGATGTTCACATTTTGTGTGTGAAGCAGAACAATTCAGCAGGATGACGAGAGGAAATAATTTCTGCATCCCAGTTCCAGTAGCAGCTGTTTCTGCTAACTGAAAAAAATATGCCTACGCTAACAACTTTACACTTTGAGCAAAAACACTGTACCAGGATGCACTCGAAGCTGTCCAGGGACAAATGTGTGATGTTTGTTTTCTTTCAAGAGATGCAGACATTCACCAGAATTGACTCATTCTGTCTCTGTGTGGATTCCTGCTTACACTTCCGATGACTTTTTCTGGCAGAATGGCCAGCTTCTGTTTTGGGTGGCACATCATTCTGTTAATCTCTTCATTACTACTATTCTTGGAAAGCACTCAGAGCCTCCTCAATCAACGTATTTTCAGAAATAAAAAACTTGAAAAATTTAAGTTCCTGTGTGTACAAAATGGACGCATGTAATAAGGAACTTTGCAAAGTGTTGTATTCAGATTCATCCAATATTTTTAAAATAGGCATCTCTTAGACATCGTGTTAAAATCAAGATACTAACAGTAATTGAGAGTGACACCTGTGAAAGGGGGCCTATGCCTTTGGAGGAGAAGCACTGCGGGTTCCTGAAACAGACGCTGCCCCAAGAGTGCCTTCAGTGACAGTACTTCCCCTGCTGCCAGTCACGGTCCTAGGCCAAGAGTTCACCTGCCCTCACAGGTTGCTCTTGGTGTAATTTGCTTAAAATCTACGATTTCAGCTGCGTCATATGGGTTCTGACCCCAACTACCAATGAGCTGTAATTCAAAAATTGAGATTCTCTCCGTTGCTTACGTGTCTTACACCTGCTCCTATTTGCCACCCCCTGAAATGCAGGTCTCACTGGTCTTTCCCCCGACTCAACTTTGTTCTGTTGATTAGCAGAGCACCTGAGCCAGGAAACAGAGTTCCTTAGCACCACAGGCAGGGTCTTCCTCCCTCTGCTCAGCATCGGTTGATGCTGCTGCTGTCTCGTTCCAGGGTCCAGGCCTTTGTGCCTCCTCCTCCTTCACCCCATTGGCCTCCATTGCTGGTCTCACAGGGAGGGGCTTGGGCTATGCATGGGGAATCTCAGTTCTCAGTGAACACCCAAGAACTCAGACACCACGACCCCCTGGGCAACATGCACAGTCCCCGTGTGTGATCTTATCTTTCGTATAGCTGCTTGTAAAATGAACTGTGTGCTCTTTACATGTGCTGGAAATGTGGTAGAGTTACTAAATACCTACCACATGAGTAAATTTCCAGTTGACTTCTAAGGTGTCCTTTCATCAAAATAATCCAACAACATACTGAAATTGAAGTTTATCCTTGGAACTCTACTTGCTTCTGGCCTTCTCTCCTTGAGAAATGTGTTCTCAGCTGTTGGGATGTTCAACCACTCCCATGGGTCTGTTGTCACCTACCTATCTTTCCATGTCATAAAATCAGTGGAAGAGGAGTGAAAGCTCAAATCCAGTCAAACTGTACTTGGCTGCATGCTGTCCCCACCAAGGCCATGGTGGTTGTGATCCGTCACCTGTCAGATGCCTCACTGGCCCAGGTTGGAGAAGAGCATTCGGTGCATGTGAGATGTGGGGGTGTCCAGTGAAGTTCCTGTTACTGCCGTATTCAGGAAAATGACAAACTCCTGATGGCATCTGTATGGCTTGTCACTGGCCTTGAAGCAAAGAGTCGATCATGGCATCATCTAAAGCATACTAGAACCCTTATGTCAGAAACTTTCCAGCAAAATCCTTGCAGATAGTTTGAGCTTAGAAGGGAGGTGAGTGGTAGTTAACATGAGCTGATAAGCATTTCCTTTATTAAGGTTTTTTGCTTCTGCTGCTTTGTTGTATCTGTTGGCAGAACTGTTGAGAAATCTAGACTTGCAAGAAAAATAAAGCATTGATTTAACCCTCTTCCACATTCAAATGGGAATAGTATCTAACAATTTTTAAGGTTTTTTAGAATCAGAAATTTCTCCACTTTAGAAACCTGAAACCTTTTATTATAGAAAATCAACTTCAGCTGAGGAAGTCCTTCCTTATGTCTGGCCCAAATCTTGTACAATTTGAGTACATTTCTTTTTGTGCAAATGGAAAACAGCTGCCCAACCTTTCCAATAACAACTTTCATGTACTTGAAGATAGTTATTAAGTCACCCCTGGCCTTATTTCCTGTGGACTAACGATTGCCTGAAGCCCATCTTCAGAGTTTCCATTTTCCAAGCCTTTAATCAGCTCTTGATCTCCCTAAGCTTTTCTACATCCTCCTTTCAAATGTGGATTTCAAATTGGAACATAGTATTTTTAACATGAGTCACCATTACCTGGGATACTACCTTTAAGGTGGTCACTGTTATTCATATCGGAAATCCAGTGATTATACTAACATTGAAATAAATGAAATTTAAGACTGGTTCTTTTTATACTAGACTGGGTCTAGATTTTGGGCCACAGATGCTAAAGAGTCTATAAAAGAATCTAAAGCCTTTTGTCCCACAAATTCTGGGAATACCCCAAGAAAAATGTGTGGCTCCAGAAATTCCTGCCTGCTGTCTGCTGGCCAGTTCTGTTGAACAAGAATCCTTTCCCATATTTCCTCTTAAGCAAAACTTTCCTAGACTTGTAGTTCCATTTCTAAATCAAATCTACATTAAGGGAGAGCATGATCCTCCTGTAAGGCAACATGGTTTGGAACAGTTGCAGAACAAAGGGCATTGTTTCCTGTGTCTAATGTCCTTGAGATCACAGAGGGAGAAAGGTCTCAAATACAATCAGAGAAAGCACAGGAAGGTAAGCAGAAATAGATGGTGCAGTGCCTGTTACCTAGGAGAGACAGTCATTGAGACACTAGTATGCCCTCACCCTACCAGTACCTCCCCATATCTCTTCCCTAAAGACTTAAATTCCTCCTGGAAATGTGCCTGCAGTAGGGATTTTTATAACTGCCAGTTGAGACTGGCACACAGATCTGATTCAGGAATCCCATTATTTACTTCCATGGGAGCAAAGCCCAGCCCAGAGACTCAGATTCCAAATTGAAATATAATACCCTAACTAGAGACGCCATTAAATGTGGCCACTGTCTTTTCAGCTGGTCCTGTGTCCTGAAGTAAACTAGGATCCTGGCATTGGCCAGTCAGTGGCCAACAGGAAGGCTACAAAGTTTTGACCAGAACAGCATTGTGGCGAGACTCCCTAGTGTGACTATGTAGATATGGAGGATGCTAACAATTTTGTATTTAGGAGTGATGTGAATCCTCCAATACCAGGGTGCATCAGCAGTGCATTACTGGTAGTAATTGTCCCTGTATTTTCTTGATGAGTAAATTTGGCATTGCAACCAAAATTTGTGGGTATCTCAGGCATTTAGTTTGGAATAATTGATTACTGGGACAATTTTGAATGAATTAATGAGAACTCAGTTACATTTCCTAGAATGTTACAATATTGAAAGTGTTGACACTATTTGTGCTTGGACTCTGGCAAGTCTTGTAGATTATTCCATTCTGTTTGGCCACAAGATATTCATGCATAGTTAAAAGTCATCCAGAAGGACATCTGAAATTTTTTTTCCTACTTAAGATTCATAGTTTTTTATTATTATTTGTATTTGTATGTATGTATTGAAAAGGCAGTGAGAGATTAAAACAAGAGACTTTCAGTCTGCTTGTTCATTCCCCAGATGCCCACCGCAGTTGGGGCCGGCCTAGGCTGAGCTCAGTTGGAATGGGCTACAGGAGGCTGAACGTGCGACCGGAATGTCTCTGTGCACATAAGTTCTCCCATTTCTTGTTTTCTAGTCTAACAGGCAACCAGCTAAGGTGAACCTCCTCACCTGCCAGGTGAAACCAAATGCTGAAGACAAGAAGTCCTTTGACCTGATCTCACGTAAGTCATTTTCCCCGAGTCAATCCCTGTGGATGCTGACACCTGCACAGTTCCAGTCTGGGTTTGGAAGCAGCAGCTCTTCCAAGAAGGGCGCTTCAGAGATAGCAGTTGAACAGCTCCTTGTTACCCCTGCACAGGGAGCTCTGGAAAGACCCTTTGGCTCTCTTGCGTTGTACCTAGTCCCCATGCAGTTGGGAAGGCTTACGCTATCAAATCTGGGCGTAGGTAGAACTTAGAGGCATACATTGAACTAGACCAATGCTGGACTGAGAGCGCACAGCTTTATGCCCTTGGAGAGATGTGTCTAAGCTCTTTCCACTGTTCTCTCGGATCTGCAGGATTGCAGTCTAGTGTGAAGCCCACGCGTGGGTGTTTTTCTAAGTCACTCGGTCATGCTGGTGTGTGCCTCTGCTAAAGTACATCGACGTAGACTGAGAGTACGGCTTTGCTTCTGTGTCTGTCCAGAATTAACATCCCTAGAACATGAAACTGATAAAGAAAAAATCATGTCCGTGCTTCCAAGCAGGTGGCCCCGCCTCCTGTCATAGTCATACCCCATGGTTCCTAGTTTGTTTCTCTGTTCTGATAGGGCTGCATCAGGAGCTACCCCCTGTGTCTGCTGTGTGGGAGGGAGCTGTTTCTACATTGACTGAGTGACACACCCTCTAGTGCGGGTGACACCTTATAAAGAAGGAAGAGGCAATGACCCTGAAATGACTTAGGCTTCCCTTCTCTGTCAGAGCCTGGCAAGGCAGCATAGTAGCCAAAGGGCATGATGCAGGTGCAGAGGCACAAACCCTGTCTACCCTGCAAATCATTTTGTTGCAATTGTGTCAGGGAAAACTCAGAAGTTACTCTGACCAAAAAGTCTGAGGCAGTTGAAGGCCTTTTCAGGTGTGTGTAGACTGGATTCTGGAGCATCTGCATGAGGCTCAGAGTTTCTGTGATGCCTGTGACTGGAGGATTTCTTGGGTTGTTAGTAACAGAGAAATAGGAAAAGTTATGAATTATTGCATTAGACATCTAGTGACTGGAATATATTCAGAGGAAGACACCATTAGGCAATTCCGTCTTTATCCCAACATTGGTGTACTTATATGTACATGGTGGCTCCTTTGTCGCTCGGCAGCATGGTGTTTGGGGCCTACTGTTACACAGGTGGTCTGCTGTCAGCTAAAATGGGATATATACACTGTGATCTCAAAAGACCAGGCAACCTGTAAGTCATTAAGGGTGGTTGCCTGTCACTGAGCATCTGATGGACCTCTGGTGCTTGACGCATGTTGCTGCTAATTCTCCCAGAACTTCTATCACTTTCCCATTTTGATAAAAAGCTGACGCTCAGAGAAGTTTCATGATTTGATTCATGCTGCTGCAACAACAAAGTGGAAATGTTCCGTGTCATTCATACTGTCCCGCCTAGTCTGGAATTGCTTGGTGAATGACCTACATGTGTGCAAATGTTTTCAGAAACACTGAGTTTTAAGGCAGTGTCTGTCCTCTCTGCACGTGCCCACAAAATCTAAGTGAGGTCACTGCTGTGCCTAGCTGGGCGACAGAGCGTAGAGGCTTCTGTCAGCCCCAGGGCACGGGGCTGCCCTGGAGTGAGCCGGGAACAGTGAGCGAATGACTTCTGAGAGGTAAATTGTTCTCTAAAGGAAAGTCTGCTTGAAAAAGAAAATGGCCAAGTAACAGCTGGCACTCTTTCATGTCCCTAAAATCCACTAGGATCACACAAGACCTCTCCCTCATCTTTCTGTTTTGTTTCCAACACTGGATGTTTGCATGGTATTTGTGATTATTTTGTTGTTTATTGCACTTAAGAAAAATAACTGACAAAGTAAGCTACCGAAAAATATTGGGGTAAAACTAAATATTAAAAATCCTACTTTTATTGTGTCTGTTCTTCTTGTGGGAGCTTTAAAAATCGACAGTGTGCCTGAAAGTGTGCTGATTTCTGAGTTCCTACTTTTTCTTCCCTTGTGTTTTAGATAACAGGACGTATCACTTTCAGGCAGAGGATGAGCAGGATTATGTAGCGTAAGTACTTTGAAACGCCTGCCTAGTGGGGGAAGCGTCCGTGTTCTTCACGGTCGCTGTGCCTGGGGCACTCCACACTGCTCTCACCCTCTGCACCCTTGCAGTCTCTTCTCCCTGGTTGCTGTGGCCAGCCTGGCTGCCCCAGGGACTGCGGCTCCTCCTTCCCCACCCACAGCCTCTGCGCAATCCTCTGGAATTGTGTGGGACAGGATCTTCTTACTGTTTTAAACACTCATCTGCAGTTAGGTGCTTTCTTGATGTTTGACAACCCAGTGCATCAGGCAGTCGGCCTGAATATTTGATTGTTCCTAGAGAGGAGTGGAAGAGGCTAGCCCAGAAGGAAGGACAGGCCAGCTTGCTTGATAACATGAGAGCAGCCAGGTTGGCATCACAAATCTTGGGGTCGAGGGGGAGTCTGAGCTCACTAGGGGTGCAGCCTCAGGCAGCCTGAAGCCCTTCCTGCTGGACCATTTTCACGACATGATCCCTGATTCTGAACAGTCTTCATCTTCTTCACTGTAGACTACCTGGATTAAGACAGTGCGTGGCTATTACTTCTCACCCACTTGGTAGAGGACCATTTATTTTAATTAGCCAACTACACCTTTTTTTTTTTTCAGTGTTCCAATTTTTTGTTTCTAATGCATACTTAGGGATAACTTGGACCAGGTTCCATGCATGATCAAGAATCCTACCCTGACTGTGGCACACACCGGGTTATTTTCCCTCTTGCATTTCCTTCCAAAGAGCCACCGCACCATCCTCTTCTCTCCCTTTTTGCCTCACACTCGCCTGCTCTCATCCCGCCAAAATACCGGAAAAGTGACAAGGAGAATAGAAAGTAGAGTTGGGAGAAACAGCAAGAGAGAGGAAAAATATAAAGGAAAATGAACCTGGTTACCCATTTATTGATCTGAATATCTAATGAGTCCTAATTGTATACTAAGAACTATGTGCAAAGCATTGAAAAGGCAACACTCTAATTTTAAATACACTATATGGAGCCCTCTGCTGGAAGATAGAGTAGTGTGAACAGGTTGAATGCTAAGTAGGGCAGAGGAGGGGAGACTCAAGGAAAACACCTCTTGGGTTCGTGGGAGTGTCAGTCTGCTCCACAGGTGAGGGGCAGGCCAGACTGACCCGTGATGGCCACAGGTGAGGGGCAGGCCAGGCTGACCCGTGATGGTCTGAGAAGGTTGTTGGCACTCTACACTCCAGGCAGAATGTTGCAGCCACCTAGAAGCAACAGGATAGAACAGGAAGGAAGGGACTGATGGCTGTTCGTTAGGAAAGGTGCTAAGTCAGACACTGAGGGGTAATAGAATTCAGATGAGAAAAGCAGGGGACGGGAAGGCTTCCTTCCACAGATTCATGAGGAGTTTTTGTTTGTTTGTTTGTTTATCGTGACCTCCTGAATAAAGAGGCAAATACAGCATAATAAAAGAAACCTTGTACGGGGCAGAGGGAGTGTTCACGCAAGTCTGACATGACCCAGCTGTAGAGCTTTAGGAGGTTATGTTAGCATCTGGAGGCTTCAATTCCTTTATGTAAAGTATCGCACACCCTAACCTAGAAGAATGTTGTAGGATTCTGTTTCAGAATTAAAGGCACTTGGCACGTGAGAATACCTGTTCGCTGGTAACTAGTCAAAGGGTGGCCACGCAAAGCAGGATGGAGGACCTGCAGCCAACAGGCAAGCACAGGGACTGTGGTGTGCTCGTCACGTGCACACTGAATCCAGAGTCCTGAGTTGTTTTGGACAAACAGTGTCTACTTTCTAACATGAGACAAAATGATAGAAACTATGCTGTTTAGTTCAAAGAGGTATATAAAGCATTCCCACATTTCCATTTTCCGTATCACAGTAGACAAGTTGAGTTGTGGGAGGTGCTTTTTGTGATTAAAAAAAAAAACACTACGCAATTATTTGAAGATTTGTGTGCGTACACTCTCATAAACTCCTTGATGCTGTCGCTACAAACTTTTGGACGTGCTTTCCTGTTTCACAACACACTGAAGCCAAGCGCCACCTAGAGTTAAGGGTGTGACCTGCACCCACATACTCCAGCAACTTTGGGTTTTAGGTCTCCTATCTGTATTCCTTGCTAGAAGCCTTTTCTAGATGCTGCTTGTCCTTACCTGTGTCACTCTATAAGATATCAAGAAGATGACTATTCTAAACATCTGTATTATCGGTGAACAGCATCATTAGCTGTTCTCAACAGTTTTTCTGTGCAGCTAGGAAAAAAACAACGGGGTTTGTTTTGTTTAAGATATATTTATTTGAAAGGCAGCATTACCAGAAAGAGAGAGATCCTCCATCCCCTAAGTCACTCCCCAAATACCTGCAACCACTGTAGTTGAGCCACACCAAAGGCAAGAACGGGAACTACATTCTGGTCTGCCAGTGGGTGGCAGGGACCCAAGTACTTGGGCTGTCTTCCACTGCCTCCCAGGCGTACTATCAGGAAGCTGGATTGGAAGCATGGAATAGCTGGGACTCGAACAGGACTCTGGGATATGAGATGGAGCTAACCCAGAGCCAGTGCAGCAGCACAGCAGGTCAAGCCACTGCCTGAGCATCAGCATCCCATACAGCCATACGTTCAGGTCCCAGCTACTCCTCTTCTAATCCAGGCCCCTACTGGTGTGCCTGAGAGAACAGTTAAGAATGGTCCAAGTGTTTGAGTCCCTACACCCAACGTAGCAGACGGGAAATGGAGCTCCTACTCCTGGCTTCTGCCTGGCCCAGCCTCAGCCAGTGCGGTCACTTTGAGAATGAACCAGCGGATACAAGATCTCCTGCTGTCTGTTTCTCCCTCCCTCTCTGTAATTCTGCCACTCATATAAATAGTCTTAGAGAGAGGCAGGCATTCCACATGGCAGCTTAACTAGTTTGTGCCATAATGCCTGCCTTCATTTTTTTTTAATTAATTTAGTGCTTTTTGTTGTTGTTCATGAAAGTAATGCAAGCTCATGATATACTTGGTAAATGATAAGCTGGCACAGAGTCAGGAAGTACCTGTGTCAGATTACTCAGCCAGCCGGTGATAACATGCTGATGGAATTCCTTCTAGCCTTCCCTTTCCAACAGAAGCACGTAATTAGTGTGTATATTTAAACTTGGAGTCACATCGTGTGACGTGGCTTTTTTTCCTGTTAACTTCACAAATTGTTAAACTCGTGGGCATTTCTCTGGTGTTACCCCCAAATACTGAAAACGTAAAACTGTCATGCTTGTTTACAGGCCCCACTTTGTGGTTATTTCCTTGTTAGTTCACCACGTGCTGGGGAGGCCTCAGGTTGTTCCATGCAGAGATTGGGAGCAGGGGGTTCTTCTGTTTGGTACCTGGAGTGGCCCTGCTGTGTCTGGGTTTTAGGAATGACATACTCTTTCATTTTGTGAACATCACCATGGTTCCCTGTTGATACACTTTTTCACAGTGTAAATACTATGACTGCACGTGAAAGATCCCTTCCCTTTACATTCAAGTGTCCCCACTGTTGGGCATTTCAAAGGAACAGCTCTTCCTTTTCTCCCACCCAATTCTCAACCTCACCTCAGCTTAAACCCTCACTGGACCTCTTTATTCCCTGATCTTTACTCAATCCATCTACATGGAAATGTACACACCTTGTATATTCATACAAGGCCTTCTTAACACTAATCTTTATCTCTTCCTCTGTCTCATTCCTGTGTGTTGTTTTCCGTTCTTGAACTCTTGCTTGAATTTCTTTCCTTCTTCACCATCTTATGTTTTTGGGTTGCGAAAGAGCTGTCTTCTGGAAGTTCTTAAGGAAAGTAGAGTCGAGGGTGGCAACAGTCGTGCTCCCATGCCCTCACAAAGGCCTCCTGCTTGTGCTGTGCTTGACCACAGGTGGGTATCAGTATTGACCAACAGCAAAGAAGAGGCCCTGGCTATGGCTTTCCGAGGAGAGCAGAGCACAGGGGAGAACAGCTTGGAGGATCTGACCAAGGCCATCATCGAGGACGTCCAGCGGATGCCCGGGAATGACGTCTGCTGTGACTGTGGCTCTTCAGGTATCTTCCTGTAAAATGTAAAATGAGTTAGGCAGCACATACTCCCACCTGAAAAAGCTGTTGCCTATGCTGAGCTTTCCTCACCTGGAACCTTCGACCTCCTGTCATAAACAGTGGTACCTGCCAGGAGGGCCCCTTTGCTGTCAGGGGCAGTTATACACTGTGGACGTTAAAGAGCCAAAGACGTGGCGTCTACTGCTTTGAATTATAGGCTTGCTGCTGCCAACCTGGATCAGGCCACATCCATTTACTGCTCTGAAAACAGTTCCTCATCCTAGAACGTGGGGTAATGTCTGATGAGGACTTAGTGACATGGTGTACATGGGATTGGCTGAGGTGCAGTACTTCCTGTTCAGAGGAACCTTTCCCAGTCTGTACCTCATGGATGTTTCTCCCTCGTAACCTTCTATCTTCAAGTGGTACTTGGTTACCAAGCTATTGGCCATAGCTAACATTTCTTGAGTCTTTGTGCTATATGTCTTGCTTACATTATTGCATTGAATTTTTGCAGAGGCTCTGTGAATAAGATATTAATGGTATCCTCCATTTTACACAAAAGGAAACTCGAACTCAGAGAATATGCTGAGTAACTTATATAAGATCACACAGTTTGTAAGGGTCAGAACTAGAGACATGCAAACCTGATGGTGTTCTTGGGTACCGCTTCTCATTTCACTGAGGAAACTGAATTTTGTTACGTAGGATGTCATAGGCCTCTCTGAAAGAAGTCTCAATTTTTTATTTATTTATTTTTACCATTTTCACGTGTGGCAATGGCATACAGTGTAAGGAATGGCAGTAAAGTTCTAAGTATTCATGTATTGATCAATCAGAAGGAAGCTTGGCCCAGAACATTCCCACTGTTCTGGAACTGTTGGAAGTAGCAGCAAAAAGCTTAGTGTTACTAAGAGAAACCTGTAATAGTTCTTGTTCCTAAGCAGTGCTTATCGAGAACCCTCAGCCAGGAATGATAGGTTAATGTGCACTGGAACAGAGGTGAGTGAGAGCCACTGAGCCCTGCCCGTGTAAGCATCCCTTTAATCCATCGCTGTCAGGGTTGGTGGCAGAGAGAGAACCCCTCCCACAAGGCCTTCAGATGGATGCTGCATAGGATCTCTTAGGAAAAGTCTCTGTCATGTCATAGGAATAAAGTACTTGGTTTTGTTTTCAATTCATATCAAAGAGATACTTTTATGATACCACTAAAATACAAGCATATGTTTCTTCCATCGAAGTCTTCCCTTCATAGTATTTTTTAAATTTTATACTTGTTTTATTTGAAAAGCAAAGATAGGCCGAGACAAGATAGGACATCTCCCATCTGCTAGTTCATTCCCCAAATATCCATGGCTGGGACTTGGGCTGGGTGGAAAACGAGCCAAGAACTCACACCGGGAGTTCACTCTCGGAGGTGGCAGGGACCTGGCAGCTTGAGCCATCACCTGGTGTGCCTTAGCAGGAAGCTGGAAACGGGTGTGGCACTCCATCGCAGGATGCAGACATCCCAATGCCTCCCCTTCCCTCCCTCTGCACTACCCCCAAGTAATCCAGTGCTAATTCCCAGGAAGGTTTACTATTGTTTTGATTTCCTCTATATTAGGCACACTAAAATTAGGTATCTCACTTTATTGACTTCAAAATGCTTTCCACAGAACCCACCTGGCTTTCAACCAACTTGGGTATTTTGACCTGTATAGAATGTTCCGGAATCCATAGAGAAATGGGAGTTCATATTTCTCGCATTCAGTCTTTGGAACTAGACAAATTAGGAACTTCTGAACTCTTGGTAAGTAATGACCTGTGCTTTGAGGTGAAGAATAGCTTATTGTGATGGGTAGATTTAGCATATTGCTTTTTTGTTTTGTTTTGTTTTTTGGTGGTGGTGGTGTTTGTTTCTACTGAGTTTCTAGCATTCTAACTCTTGAGTCTTAGGAATTGGCATGGATATTTAGAAGTAACTTCTGTGATGCATAGTGTCAACTATTTCATTTTCCTGTTGGGAAGACTGGTGAATCATGGATCTATAATTAGCTCAAGGAAACTGGCTCTTTTGGGATGGGCTTCCTCAAAGCTGTGTTTTCCATAGGAAATAGGTTTTTATATGACTTTGTGTAATAGCAGTTGAGCTCACATGTTCACATTTCCTAGTAGCTTATTATTTTAAAAAATGACTAAAGAGTTTGTCTCAGTTTGATTTTCAGGGTTCGCAAGTTTGTGAAAATATTGTAAACTAGTTAATTGCTGTCATAAAAAAAAATTTATCCCTGATCCACAGTTTCTTCAGGTAGTAGTGGAAACACCATGGAATGTTGTGATACTTAGTTCTTTAAGACAAAAAGGGTCATAAATCCTTAAACCTGGCGTTCTTTAACTTCCAATCCTTTGCATCAGGGTTCATCCAAATTCAGAGCCCTTATCAGAGCCAGATTAGTAGAGAAAGGGTGGGCGGAAGGGGAGAAGACCCATTGGCATCCCTGTGAGGCTCTATGGTATGGATCCCTGTGGTACATAATGTTAGCCCTGGGTCACTGTGAGAGTGAATTAAAAAAAAAAAAAACTGGGGTTCCTGAGACAGAACGCTCTCCCTTGAATAGAACTTGACTGACTCTGAGTCGCCATGCGGAAGGCCCAGCTTGTCAGTAGCCTGGCCTGGAGGGGGCAGGGTAGAACATGGCCTGCCAGCAGCCCTTGCCTTCTGGACATGTGATGAGGATCCATGTCGGGTTGCACTCCCTCGTTTAGGAAGTAGGAGATGATGTGCTCCCCAGCTCATTTCAGGATTAGAGAAAAGGCTCCGTCCTGATAATATGACATAGCTGTACTTCGATACAGAAATGCCATTGTGCTCTGCCTGCTTACGTCAATGGGAACCAGTTTCATAATTACAAATAGGGAAGTCCAGATTGTAAACACTTGTGCAATAAACTCAAGATTGTTCCCCCAACAAATAATCTCACATTTTTTTTCTGTCCATATTTGTTCACTATAAAAAGGGAATGCGATGGAGAAACGGTGTGTTGTTCGCTGAGAGTTTAACATAAACTGACACCTGGAGCCTGTCCTGCTAGGTTGTATGTGTATAGGACAGGATCCTGCTCTAGCCCAGCACTTAAAAATGTTTGTAGAACCTGAGATTACATATAACTTCATGTTGGTGCAGAAACCTTTTGAAATCCGTGCATAGTTTTTTCAGGATACACATTTTCCACTAATTTTTTGAAGACTTCCCTCGTATTTGATTTTCTTGTCATTTAGATTAGAAGCACCCATTGGGAAAAGGATCATGGTTCACCTATCTGTGTACATCCAACGTTCAAAGTTAAGTGGCTGACACACAGTAGATGCTCAGTAAATGAGTGTTAAATTGACCAAATGGATGAATGGTTTGCATTTTGAATCAGATGAATGAAATAAAACATATTCACGAATCTTAAAAAGCAACTAACAGTTTTAGCTGCTACTAAAGAGTCTCCTATATTGTATTTTGTTTTTGTTACAGCTGGCCAAGAATGTGGGAAATAATAGTTTTAATGATATTATGGAAGCAAACTTACCCAGCCCCTCACCAAAGCCCACCCCTTCCAGTGATATGTAAGTATTTCTGATGCCATGAACGCTTGTACCACACTTTGTTGTTTTACATTCTCTAAAAAATATTTTGGTGCCCACTTCATAATCTGAGCAAAGCAGAGCCAAGGGAAGTTTCCTGGCATGTGTTTCTGGGATGCACAGCTGTTTTCACTGCACCTTTGGGGGGTCGTCGCTGCCTAGCACCTGCTCTGTGGAGCATAGAAGTTCTTGAGCCGGTCGTCTCCAAGGCAAAGCGTGTTGTGATCAGTGATAGACATACACAGCCTATGTGAGCCTGCCGTGAGACTGGCAGCCGTCCCAGTGCTCGACAGCCCACTCAGCAGGACTGTGGGAAACACACTCTGCATCCTAGTAGCAAAACAATCCTATTTACCAAAGCCCTGGGTTTATTTACCCTTTGGTTCAGCTGTTCCGAATTATTCCTGTTTTGTGATAAAAGATTAGGAACAAAGCAAGTCTCTGTTGGCATCTAACTAAATATTCCCTGAGACAGTCACATGACAGCATGCTGTATAGATGTAGAAAAGATGGAAGCTTTCTGTGTCTGATAGGAGACACTCTCCAGGATTATTAAGGAGCAGGGTACACAGCACTATGGAATAGGCTGCCTTTAGGGACAGGAAGATGTAATGGGACGGAGAAGAATGGTTGATACATATGCTCTAACAGACTCACTGTGCTAGCTAAGGAGTTAGGTTTTGGCTAAATTCACCAATGAAGCTCTCATCTCTGAGTCTTAATGCCTGGACTGCAAAATTTGGATAGTAAAAAATACTTGCATGTGCTTTTTTGTTTACTTGAGGAAACATTGTAAGAAAAATATGAAACTAATTAATGTGCTCACTCTGAGATGGGAGTAGGAAACTCGATACATTTTCATACCATTTCTCCATTTTGAGTCATGTGAATTTATTACTGTATCCAAAAACACTTTTACTTAGATTTGCATTCAAACTTTTTAAAGTACTGTGTCTCCATTATAAATGGGAGTTGGGGGAAGTGAAGCTCATGAAAATTAAGTGCTTTGTCCAAGGTCACACAGCTAGTATGCTGTAAAACTAAGATTTGAACCCAAAGCCCATATACTGTCTTTTTATTCATTGAATAAGTAACTTGGACATTCAGAGGAAAGATACAGGTGCAGTTAGGTCCAAGATGTCAGCCAGTGTCAATCTAGAACATGGGTCTTCACCCCTGTGTCTTCCCTCCCCTTCCCACTGAGCCAGCCATGCATTTCAGCCTTTCCCCAAAGACCACAACGGTAACCACAGATGACCCACGCAGCTGGGAGGTGAGTTCCGTTCCTCCAGCAGCTCTTAGACCCAAGTGGAGAAGGTGCTTCCTTTAGAGGCTGGGAATGCTCCATGTGCGCTCACATTCGGGGCATGTATCCACAGAGCTCCCCCAGGAAAAGGCAGCTTGCACTGTCCCTGTCTGAGCTCAGAGCTCGGCCTGTGCGAGTTGCTTTAGGGGCAGCCCTTCGAGCATATTCCCTTGCCTGTATAAAAAAGAGAATTATGTCTGATGACTAAAATGCTTTCCATGAAACTTGGAAAAATATAATTGATCACTGAACTTTAAAAATTAATTTCTTTATGTACTTCATGAGTCTGAGTTTGGAGTATTAGTAAATAGCAAATTTGTTGTGTTATTGATTCAGGCAGAAACAAACGTCCTGTAATCCATTTTCCACTAACTTGGGAATGTCATTTCTCATACCTGCATATATTAGTAAATAAATGAGTTTCTTTAGTGTGTGTTTTAGAATAACTTGATGTAAAACTTGGTGTTCTTGGATGTTAAAAAGAAGCATATTTTCGGGCCTGTGCTGTGTTGGAGCAGGTTAAGTCAACAAACTGAGTGCCAACATCCCATATGGATTCTGCTTTGTGTCCCGGCTATACCCATTCTGATCCAGCTCCCTGCGAATATATCTGGGAGAGCAGCAGAGGATGGTACAAAGCATTTGGGACCCTGCGTCCATGTGGAGAGATCCGGAAAAAGCTACCAGTTGCTGGTTTCAACTGGCCCAGCCTCAGTCTTTGCAGCAATTTGGGGAGTGAACCAGCAGATGAAAGATTCATGCTCTCTCCCCCATATACCCTCCCGTAATACTGCCTTTCAGATAAATTAAAGTAGGCCTTTTTAAAAGAAGCAGACCCGGCCCAGCGTGGTGGCCTAATGGCTAAAGTCCTCGCCTTAAATGCTCCAGGATCCCATATGAGCGCTGGTTCTAATCCCAGCAGCTCCACTTCCCACCCAGCTCCTTGCATGTGGCCTGGGAAAGCAGTCGAGGACGGCCCAAAACCTTGGGACCCTGCAGCCATGTGGGAGACCTGGAGGAAGTTCCTGACTCCTGGCTTCAGATCAGTGCAGCACGGGCCATTGCAGTCACTTGGGGAGTGAATCATCAGACGGAAGATCTTCCTCTCTGTCTCTCCTCCTCTCTGTATGTCTGACTTTGTAATAAAAATGAATAAATCTTAAAAAAAAAAAAAAAAAGAAGCGGACCTTAGGTAAAATAACATTTTTCAAAGGTGAATTTCAGTCTGAAAAATTTAAACCTGTTTTAAGCTCTTAGTAAACTTCCTTGTTCATTTCGTTGTGTCTTGTCTTAGGACTGTCCGGAAGGAATATATCACTGCAAAATATGTAGATCACAGGTTTTCAAGGAAGACTTGCTCATCTCCAGCAGCTAAACTGAATGAATTGCTTGAGGCTATCAAATCCAGGGATTTGCTTGCACTAATTCAAGTCTACGCAGAAGGAGTTGAGCTCATGGAACCACTCCTGGAATCTGGACAGGTAAGGCCTCACTAAGTCATGGGACAAAATACCACCGTGGAACATCAATCTAACAGATTACTAACGTAATGAGTTACTGTATAACACTGGGTGACCATGTTGAAATCCAGAGTTTGCGATTGAGAAAGGATGCTCCTTCTAGTTAGTGGGAGGCAGGGGGTGCAAATGCAGCTGTGGAAGCAAGCGGCCTGTGATCATCCCACTTCTCCCTGCCCTTCCCTTTTAGGAGCTTGGCGAAACTGCCCTTCATCTTGCAGTCCGAACTGCAGACCAGACATCTCTCCATTTGGTTGACTTTCTTGTTCAAAACTGGTATGGCTTTGGTTTTCTCTGTTGAGTTCTTTGAATGTTTGTCATAATTTCACACAAACCAGTTCTGTCAGTAACCAAATCAGGAGTTGGTAATCTTCTGTAAAAAACCATGTAGTGAAAAGTTTAGGATTTATAAACCATGCGGTGTCTATCACAGCTGTTCACGTCTGCTACTGCGATGTGAAAGAGGCATAGGCAATAGGTATATGAAAACCATAGCTGTGTTCCATTAAAAATTTATTTACAAAAGCTAATGGCAAGCCAGTCATGGCACACACTGTAGTGTGCCTATGCTTGGCCTTAGTAAATGTAAAGTCCTGTCATTGTGTCCAAAAAACCTGTCACCCTAGTACAGTTTGAAAGTTTGAACAACACAGCCATACAGACAAGAGTGTTTATTGTTCATATGCTCAATATGAGACGCTATAGGTGACCAGGTCAACAGCCAACTCAATCAGGACATGGCGCTAGGAAGATAAGACCGAACAGAGAAGGTTTCCACATGTGGAATTCTGTATTGGGCAGTTCTGTACAAAGCAGATTTTTAAGGAGGAACCGGAGCTTCTCCACAGCAGAATGATCCAAACCGTTGAGGATATGAACCCACCTACGAGGAGTGCTGTGTGCACACAAGCCACACAGACTAGTAGTTCAGGCATCTTCCCTACACGTTGTCCAGGAACCTTTTGAAGTACCTAGATACCTCATGGAGAAGCAGGGAGCACATCTTTATTTCTAAGCTACGGAGTACATTCTTTTCCTAACCATTTGATTTCCTCAGTGGGAACCTGGATAAGCAGACGGCCCAGGGGAACACGGTGCTCCACTACTGCAGTCTGTATGGTAAACCTGAGTGTCTGAAGCTGCTTCTTAGGAGCAAGCCCACCATGGACATCGGTAAGGATGTGGCCTGGTGTCCCTTCGGGGCCCCATGAGAGCACCAAAACAGACTTGCCTGTCACTGGGTTGTCGTTCCTTGCCTTTTTAAAATGTAGCCTAGAAAATCATTGCAAGTTTGTTTTTCCCCTGTTTCAGTTAACCAGGCTGGAGAAACTGCCTTGGACATAGCAAAGAGACTAAAAGCTACCCAGTGTGAAGATCTGGTAAGCAAAAATGGAATGGGAGATTAATTAGATGTCAGCAGCCTTAAAATGTCCTTCTGTGAGACTGGAATTAGAGCTTCCGTCTTTAATAGCATGACTAAGGCTGACAAGTACTATGTTCCATTTGAAAAAGTGGTACAACAGTAGATTTCTCATGTCGTGTCTTTTGAGTGCAATTGGGACATGGGAGGCAAAAGTCATTTGAGAGGTGTGTTATTATCAAGTGAATAGAATAAGGTCATGTTTTTTGCTTGGCAAACCATTAAGCTTTCTCTGTAGCTTAACTGATTAAGAATTTGGGGGGAATCCATTTCAAAAAAGGGGTCAAGTAAGCTTAGAGATACATTGCTTTTAAAATGTTAAATATTGATTAAAAAGCTTAGCTCACGAAGACCTGAGGAAGCAGACACCCTGCCACCCACCTTCCCAGAGCTGAGTAACCCTTCCTTGGTGCCTTCAACCCCCTAGGAATTCCACAACCAGGCAGCCCCACCCATCTTCCCATGACCCAACAACGCAGTTGAGCAGCCCATTCGCAGAGCAGGTTGGGCCACTGGTACCCTGAGAGGCTGAGGTTCAGCTGGTATCACCCCTATAGCCCTCAAAAATGGACAAGAGTCCCCACCTGGGCATAGTGTGGCAGCACACAGACACTGACAGAACCCCTATACTGCTGCTGGGCATTCTATGACACTTCATATGGACCCCAAACTCACATTACCTGCAGAAACTGATGGGGACCCACACCCACAGCCACAGTCATGGGAACTGCATACAGAGCTACCATTGAACCTGCCTACCTCAGGGAGCTTCCTCCCCACCAGGTGAGCAGTCCACCCTTCTTGCATCCCAGGGTGCTGAGACACCTGCAGGCGCTGTCAGTGCTGCTGATAGCTAAAAGAAGTTGCATGGTTACCACCCTGGAGTGCACACCAGAGCCAGCACATCCTATCCAGTCTAGAATATATTGCCAGCAGATAAGTCTTCACTATGAGAGCCACCCTTTGAAATTGGTAAAGGCAAACGACCCACTAAATGCACAAAAGCCAGTACTGGGGCACAGATTCATTGAAAGCAAGGTAACACGATACCTCCGAAGAAAGAAAATGGCTGTCTAGGGATAGACCAAGGGGAAATGAGCAAATTATATGACAGAAATTCAAAGTGATGATTTTAAGGTAGCTTAATGAGATACAAACAAATATGGGTGGACAACTCAGTGATGCTAGGAAGACAGTCGACAATACAAATGAGAAATTCAGCAAAGGTCAGAAACCTGGGGACTAAGGAAATCAATTAATGAAATTTAAAATGTTTTTGAAAGTCCCCAGGAGAATAATTGAGTAAGTAGAAGAAAGAATTTTTGAGCTCTGAAGGCAGTCTTTTGAAGTAATCCAGTCATACAAAAAAAAAAAAAAAAAACACCAGCATCATCGCCACAAAGCAAAGCAGGGATTTAGAAGAACAAAGCCCTCAGGACACACTAAACGTGTACAGATTCTCGCTGTGGGTATTCCATAAGGAGGAAGGACCATGAAAGGCATAGAAAACCTATTCCATCAAGTGGTTGCTGAAAGTCCTCCAACATCCACTTCCAGGAAGCCTAAGGGACCACTAATACATCCTCTGTGAGGCAAAAACAAGACAGAATTGTAAAAGCAGCAAGAACAAAGATGTCACTTATAAGGAAATCCTCATTCAATTAAAAGCAGACGTCTCTACTGAAACTAAACAGGCCACTAGACAATAGGATGAAAGGAAGAAAATAGAACTCCAACCAAGAATACTGTACACAGTGAAGCTATCCTTCAAAACTAAAAGCAAAAATAAAAACTTTCTGTGACAAGCAAAATAGAAGGAATTGATCACCACTAGACTGACCCTACCAGACATGCTTATAGGCCTCAGACATTAGAAGTGAAGCGATAATAAACCATCACAGGAATACAAGTACAGAAGAGTAAGGAGAAAGCTAATACTCCTTTTTTATTTTTCCTTTCTCTAGATTTGATTTGCTAGTAAGGGTTTTTTCCCACCTGTATTAATTAGGACTATAGTTCTGTTTTTTTCTTAGAGCCATCAGATTTTCCTAGCAGCATGATATTAGTCTTTGAAAATGAATTGGAAAGCATTTGATTCTTCTCTGTTTTCCTGAAGAACCTATGATTGTACAATTGTTTATTCTCTGAATCCTTAGGAGACTTCCCCCATGAAACTATTTAGGCCATTAGTTATATTGGGGAAGGTTTTCATAAATGAATTTAATTTCTTAGTACATATGGAGCTATTAAATCTTTGTAGCTATGTCTAAACATGCACTTTGAAAAATTATGTGTATTTCACGTGAATTTCTAAAACTGTCGGCATGAAATTGTGGACCATCCTTTCAAAAAGAGCAGAGCAGGTGCTTAGCCTAGTGATGAGGCCTGCAGCAGCACAGCAGAGCACCTGGCTTTGGCTTTTGGCCCTCGCTCCTGACTCCTGCTTCTTCCTAGAGCAGACCCTGTGAGGCCACCAGTGATGGCTCATGTAACTGGGATCCCGCTGCCCACGTTGGGACCTAGCTTGGCTTTCCTAGCTCCGGCTCCAGTCCTTGCAAGCATCTGAGGGAGTACACAGCAGATGGAGACATTTTCTCTCCCATTTTCTGTGTGTGTCTCTTAAATAAATAAAGAAATGGTCTTTTCTGACTTTTAAGATTCATTTATTTTATTGGAAAATCAAATATACAGAGAGAAGAAGAAACAAAAGAAAAAGATCTTCCATCTGCTGGCTCACTCCCCAAGTGGCCGCAATGGCTAGAGCCAAGCCAGTCCAAAGCCAGAAGCCTTGAGCCTCCTCCGTGCCTCTCATGCAGGTGCAGACTCCCAACCTGCTGGGCCATCCTCAACTGCCTTCCCAGGCACAAGCAGTGAGCTCGAAGGGAAATGGAGCAGGCAGGGCACAAACTGGCACCTACATGGGATCCTGGTGCATGCAAGGCATGGACCCCAGCCAATAGGTTACTGCACCAGGCGCTTTTTAGCTTTTTTTTTTTTTTAACTTTTTTAAGTCAATCTCATAGAAACTGGGAGTAGAGCAGTGATTACCAGAATACGAGGGCTGTGGAAAATGGGGAGAGGTTAGTCCATGAGTATTAGGTTGGAGGAGCAAGGTTTGTTGTTTTGTTTCATAGCAGGATGATTTTTGTGTACAGTAGAGTATGTTACAGAACAGCTAGGAGAGAATCCTTAATGTTACCACCACCGAGACATGGTAGATGTCTGAAATGACATGCTAAGTATTCTAATTTGATTGTCAGATAATGTACACATGTGTCAAACACCACATTGCGCCCTGTCAATATGTGTTTATAATTAGATGTCAGTTCATACAGTGTTCAACAAACTGCTGTCCTATCCAGCCCCCATCCTGTCATGCATACTTCTGTTTGTGACCATGTAGACTCTTGCTTTGTGACTGTGTGATTCTCCCAACCACAGAAAGGGCAGGATAGGAAAGAGAAGTTAGATTTCTTTGAGTTTCTGCTGAGTGCCTAGTTCCAGGCCTGAAGATTGTGCTTATAAAATATATGTAATCTAAAAACAGAGTGACAAAGAAAGAGATCGATCTTGCATCTACTGGTACACCTCCCAAATGATGACAAGAAGCAGGGCTGGACAGACTCTGTTCCTCAAGAGTGGCAGAGCTGTAGCTGCTGTCTGCTGCTTCCCAGGCCCAGTAGCCACAAGCCAGATCAGGGGCAGGGCAGTGGACATTCCAACATCAGCACTCTAAGATGGGATGCAGGTTCCCAAGGAGCACCTTGCCTCACTGTACTGCAATATTCACCCCACTTTTTTAATCTTAAAAGAATCCTTTATGGGGCCAGCATTGTGGTGTATCAGGTTAAGCCACCACCTGTGATGTTGGCATCACAGAGGGCACTGATTCAGGTTCAAGCTGCTCCACTTCCAGTCCCTGTCCGCGCTAATGCACCTAGGAGAAGCAGCCCAAGTTCTTAGATGCCTGTACCCACATGAAAGACCAAGATGAAACTCCTGGCTCCTAGCTTTGGGCCTTTTAGAGAATGAATCATTGATGTCTGTCTAGTTAGCTGTATCTGCGTAACTCTGCTTTTCGAATAAATAAATATTTTGAAACATAAGAAAGAATCTTTTGAGACAGTTGCCCTTGCTGTTAAAGGCCTGCCTCTTCAATGGTGTAATTTGTTTTCCAGCCACAGATCTGTAGTGCTCAGGCCCATTTTAAAAATTATAAGAAACACTTTATTTTTGGAGGGAAATCAGAATAAAGTTATTAAAATGAAGAAGTCTGTGCGTGTAGTTCTTTGCAGTTACTCTTAGCCTGAGTGTGTAGCCATTCAACTGGTCTGGTCAGTGTTTGCCTACAGTGCAGCTACCGATGATTCATTAAAAATCAAGAATACTGCAGGAGGGTTTGCACTGGGTTTGATCATTTTGAGGTGTTCTGGCATTTAAACGATGTATACCTGCTATTACTTGCAGCTTTTCCAGGCTAAGTCTGGAAAAATCAATCCACACGTCCATGTGGAGTATGAATGGAATCTTCGACAGGAGGAGATGGATGAAAGTGATGACGATCTGGACGACAAAGTGAGTGGAAATGATCGCCCCCTGGTTGTTCTGCACTCCGGGCTAAAGATCCTTTGCGGGAGGAGAGAGGGGCTGGGGTGAGTGATTTTGGTATCAGGACTGTTTTCACTGCTGAGTCTTTCTTTAGTCCTTGTTGGCTACCCAATAGCAGCTGTTACCCAGGACTGTCCAAAGAAACAACTCGTAGGATAGAGAAATTTTGTTTTTAAGGAATTGCCACAGTGGTGGAGTCTGATAATCCCAGTCTCAGCTAATCTGGCTCCTCTTTGAAATTTTCCATTTTTTTTTTTCTCAAACCCCCCAACTAACTGTATGAGGCCTACTTAAGTTGGGGTGAGTTCTCTTGACTCAAAACATAGTAGCAATTGCATCTGAAAACTGCCTTTCAGCGTGATCAGGGTGGTGATGGACCACACACTTGGACCCTATAGCCTAGCTAAGTTGATGCGTGATGTGTAAGACTGACCTTCAAAGTAAATCATTCGTTGAGATCGCTTACTGGGTACTAAGTGTGGACTAGCCACTTGTGCTGTCTCAGCTCATCTTCACTATAAGCTGTAAGGGGCATTGCTGTTGTTCCCATTCTACAGAAGACAGAAGTTAACATACAGTAAGAGCTGGCTTAGCAGCTTACCTGGAGAGTGATAGCCACCAGAGACAGTCCTGGGGAGCAAACCCAGGTCTCCATAAGCAGTTCTTAACCCTGTCTTAAAGATGTCTTTAATAAGTATATATTGGGCAGTTCCTCTGTGTAGGATATAAGGAATGGTCAGATGAGAAGGTTCTAAAAAGATTCACTACTTTTAAGAGACCTTATCGAGAAACCAAAGTCAGAGGGAAGTTTCTTTGCCAAAGACGTGGGGAAGAATCCATCTTGTAGGGAGCAGGAGCAGCACATGCCCAGACCAGGGGTGACAGTATATCCTGCCTATCTGAGGACAGGGGAGAGAGGTGCCAGTGGGAGATGCATTCGCCTGGCTGGCTGACTGGCGGAGGGGAGGCAGGAGGCTGGCCCACGAAATCCGACAGGACAGCTCAAGAAGGGCTTGGTGGGCCTGTTGGAGCCTCTTGGCTTCTGTCCAGTCTGTCAGAACCCAAGAGAGGAGCCAGTGTCCGCTAGCTCTGGCTGTATGGGAAACAGGCCCAGACAACAAGTGCTGCAATGGGATCCCTGAGCGCCTGCCTTAGGGCTGGGCCTGAGAGACATCTGCAGGGGATCTGCCCAGGGCCCAGGAGCTCCAGCTGACCCTGCAGTTTCTAAGTTGGCCAGGTGACCTGGTACTGATGCCATCGCAACATGTGCTCACCCCAGCAACACCTCACAGGCTATTCAGAATATCTTGGAATCCAAGGGGTTGGGTTGAATTCATAGATCTGTGAGGCCTCAGAGTGTAGGTGACAGTCAAGCCTTGGGTGAGCTATGTCTAAGAGGATATGAAATGAGGAGAGAGGTGAAGATTGAGAACTTAAATATGAAATGCTTGAACTGCTCAAATATTGATGAAATTGTGCAGGAAAAACTGCCTGCTAATTAGAGGTTGCATCTATGACCTTGTACTGTGCTTTTGAGCACTGCTGCAGATCCCCAACCCATGTTTGAACAGTGTGATTGCTAGTAATGACGGGCAGTGGCCGACCTCATACAGCACAGAGAGCCACAGAGTCCGGGTGACCGCCTGACCCCTCCCTGCAGAAGTCGCTGCTAAGCCTTAGGCACCCCTTGGTTATTATGTCACCCACTCTTATCTCTGCCAGCCAAGTCCTGTCAAGAAGGAGCGCTCGCCCAGGCCGCAGAGCTTCTGCCACTCCTCCAGCCTCTCCCCACAGGACAAGCTGACACTGCCTGGCTTCAGCACTCCACGGGACAAACAGCGGCTCTCCTACGGAGCCTTCACCAACCAGATCTTCATGTCCACGAGCACAGACTCGCCCACATCACCAACTGCAGAGGCGCCCCCTCTGCCTCCCAGAAACGCCGGGAAAGGTACGGGCTTCGAGAGCTTTAGGGCTCCATCCTCAGAGCTGGTGGTCTGCCCAGCTTTGAGGTAAGGACTGCCTGGTGTATTCAATACAGCTTGAAATAGGGACCTTGCTATTTGTCACAAACCAGCAGAAGGACCCGGTGTACGTGAGCACTCTTGATGCATCATCTTGTGTTAACCTCACAACAGAACCTCTTTGCAGAAGGGGAAACTAAGTTCCAAAAGGTAAAGTGACTTGGCCAAGGTCACGAAGCTAGTGTGTAGGATTGAGATTCAGCCCAGTGTCTGTATGGCTCCAGGTTGGTGCCACTTCCATAGTTTTAATAATATAGGGTGAAATTTTAGTGCTGGTTTAAAAAAAAAAAAAGTTGTCTGCACTTACATATCTCTCCCTGAGGAGGATTGTTGTATTGCTAGCAGCAGTTAATAGCTATAACGCACTTAAATGAGATGTTGCCGATTAAATAGTCTCAAAATGTGAGGGGTATTGTACTTCCTGGCATCGAGCATAGAAGAGGACTGTGGTTTAGAGAGCGGGCAGAATAACCTGCCTAAAGTTGTCTGTTACTGGGATTACAATCCAGGTTTTTTGTGAACAGTGTGCCCATTTCTGTACTCTGTAATGAAGATTGCTCCTCCGTGAGGTACTGCCTGGGGAAGACTTAGCCAAAGAGGGTGTTTAGGCTGTGTGTGTTTTGTGGGGCTAGTACTTCAGACTAACAGGCATTTACCCTGCACCTTCTTTCTTGTCATTTATGCCCTGTCCACAGCTCACAAAAGCGGTGGGCTCCCACCTCTCTACAGGGTCACATGGAGGCACATAAATGAAAACATTAAAGGTCACACTAGCCAGGCAGATAATTGACAGGTAGCCGGAACTGTGGCTTTGCCAGTGAACCCGAGCCGGTTCGGCATGTGTGCTCAGTTCAGGCCCACCACAGGTTTCAGGCGTCTCTCCCATACAATGCTGTGCCTATGTGAGTCACACTGGGGCTATTTTCTGAGAAATGTAAGCTTTATTCAGAACAGTGTTTTATCAGAACTGATTCTCCATTGAAATGGTGTTATCAATGGGAGCTGTGTTCTTAGAGAGGAGACCCCAAATGTCCCCATAGATCACAAGCAATGGAGAAATTGAGAAAAGTTAAAATAAGACTTTGGCGTGAACAGCTCTCTTTGAAGATAAAAAGTGACCTTGGCAGTAGCGCACATATAATCCCAAGGTCTTACCCACTGGCGTCTTCTTCCCATTGCCTCTGTGATGCTGTACTGCACTGCTGCACAGGCGTAGTACAGCAGAGTTGTGATGGAGCTCCCCGCTAGGTTGGGAGAACCCCCGTCCCAAGAGCAGTGCAAGACCCTCAGGCCAAGAAGATGGCGGAAGGAGTAGCTGCGATGTCCCGTGTTCCGTGACTGTGGCCACCAGCGTCCTGACAGACGTGGCCTGCACCTGCTGAGACCCTCCATTCCCACTGAGACTCTTGATAGTGGTTCTCAGGCCAAGGGACCCCCTCACCTCCCATCACCCTCAGCTGTAACTTTATCTTGAGAGGCCACAGAAACTCATAAAATTCTCTATCTGACCCCGTGCCAAGTGCCTCTCTCCTGCCTTAAATAAATTCTGACCAGCTCTTTACCCAAGTCCCAGCATACAAAGACTAAATTTATTTAGTAACCCAGCTGCTGCAACAAGTGCTGAGAGACTTGGCCATAGCAACTGTGGTCAGCTAAGGATAGACTGCTCTGCCCACTCCTCCTGCCAAAAAAACAAAACAAAAAAAATCTTCCCTATAAAAATGAGAGGGTTCTTTTGGCTGTTCATAGCTGGACATCAGATTTGCAGAGTCGCCTGTCCACCAGGGAGGCGTAAGGGACACAGCCTCCCCAGGATTTCCTTAGGAGATTTGAAATGTAAGATCTAGTGCAGCTCCCAAGGCCTTACATTGGAAACACTGATAATGTTTAGAATGGAGCTCTTAGAAGACATTGTTAAAGGTCAGCTGATGCTGTGTGCAGAGATAATTCTTCTCTGTTTTGTGGTCCCTGCTCTTTTTTTCATTCTGTCCTGTTCACTGGTAGGACCATTTGCATGAAAACAAGGCTGTGTTGAATCTGTCCTCCGGGCTGCTCCTTCTCCAGGGCAAGATAAGCAGAGGGCTTTCATTAGTGGCAGGAGTCGTTTCCACAACTGGATCTCAGGCTCTGCAGCATGGCAGCTTCCGGCTGCCATGTCTCCCCAACAAACAGTAGGAAGAATTCTTCTGACCCAGCCCAGGCGAAAGTATTTTTAAGAAACCCCAGCTGCCTTATCAAAATTCAGGAAGTTTTGACCTAAATGACTGCCAAGCAAAGCCCCCTTGTGCCTGAGTGTCCCACACCAGTCAGTCTCAGAAGAATCCAGCAATTCAAAATCCAAAATTCACCATCCTCTAGCCTCTACAAAAACATTTTGCTGCCTAACACTTCTTCAGATGGGCAATCCAGAGAGATTAAATCAAAGCTCTGAAATTAGTGCAAGTGGCACACGTAGCTGCCTTGTCCCCAGCCTGCTTTTTTTTTTCCCCCTTAAGATTGATTGATTGATTGATTGATTGATTTGAAACTCAGTTACAGAGAAATAAAGAGATCTATCTGCTGGTTCACTTCCCAAATAGTGGCAACAGCCAGGATTGGGCCAGCCTGAAGCCAGAAGCCAGGAGTCTCCTCCTGATTTCTCAGCGGGTTCAAATACCCAAGCACTTAGGTCATATTCCACTGCCTTCCCAGGCACATTAGCCAGGAGCTGGATCACAAGTGGAATAGTGGGACACACACCTGTCCATATGGAATGCCAGCATCACAGGCATCATCTCAGTCTGCTTTGCTGTAGTGCCAGTCCTCCAGCCCCTTCTTTGTATTTATTAACACTAGAAATTCTTCAAACTGGCCAAGATCAGTTTTTTATCTTAAAGGTAAAAATAACGTTATGGATCTCAGATTTTTTTTTTCTTTCTTGGAAGAATATTGAAAAGACTAACAGCTTATAGTACATTATAAATAGGGAAACTGAGGGCCCGGCGGCATGGCCTAGTGGCTAAAGTCCTCACCTCGAACGCGCCGGGATCCCATATAGGCGCCAGTTCTAATCCCAGCGGCCCTGCTTCCCATTTAGCTCCCTGCTTGTGGCCTGGGAAAGCAGTGGAGGACGGTCCAAAGCCTTGGGACCCTGCACCCGCGTGGGAGACCTGGAAGAAGTTCCTGGATCCTGGCTTAGGATCGGCATAGCTTCAGCCATTGTGCTCACTTGGGGAGTGAATCATCGGACGGAAGATCTTCCTCTCTGTATATCTAACTTTCCAATAAATAAATAAATCTTTAAGAAACAAAATAGGGAAACTGAGCCCCAGAAGGGCAAGGGAGCTTTCTTCAGGACACATGGGATGATGAAACAGGCCTTCAGGCTTGTCAGGTGACATCCAGTGTCTGCTTTTCCATTTTGATAAAGATGGCACATCTCTAGGTTGCCTGCCTTATGGAACTGTCTTAAGGATCTAACAAGCTGTGTGAGCGGGTGTTAAAAATGTTATGCGGAACAGAATTAGAAGTTTGTTTAGGTGCAAAAAAGATTTTGAAACCCATGCTATTTTTTCCATCATTCACATTTTCCCATGTCCTATTATAAGAGACTTATTTGAGAATTTTTAGGCTTAGTGACTAGATATTTCTGGAATGTGGTGGACCACACAATGCTATAATACTTCTTCCACAAAACTGATGCTTAAAAACAATGTTTATGGTTGGTCACGTCGTTTGATTTCACTGTTTCTAAATAATGTTAACCTACAAACTGTGATTTTTGCCCCATTGCAGATCTTCAAAAATTTATACCTGACATGGAGTCACTAGTTCACGTGTAATTTTTGTGGGGATTAAATGAGAAAGGTTTCACTAGCATCTATGTTGTAGTGTTCCTGGAGATAACTACTGCTGACATTGATTGCACTGCAACTTCCCAGCTTTTAAAAACAAATCCTTTGGAAGCAGGGGCTAGAGTAGGGTCACCCAGGACTGCTGAATTCGCAAGAGCTGTAAATAGCGAGACCCAGCCCTTGGTAGGTCCCTTACTCAGCTGAAGAATTTGCTGGGTAAATGAATGATAAATCTAATTCCAACAAGCTGGTTCAGTGTATTTAAAAGAACTAATTTTGCATGCTTCTGACTATACAAATGACTGATACACCATTTACAAGTTATTCTCATCTATTCATGAAATCAGGACCCTGGACTCAGACGTAATATAGCCCCTCTGAATGGTATGCCCAGACCTGTACCTGTTGACTTCCTTCCTCAAACAGGCTCTGACTCTGGTCTGATAAACCTAGTAGACAGTTTGCACAGAGCAGCATAACGCCTGGTGTTCTCAGTGGGTACTTGAAGGCTCGGTGCCTTGCAGAATGTCCAACCACATGCTACCCTTGCTGTAAGTCTCAGTGAAGTGACTGACTGCACTAATCAGAGTATAATTTGAGAATAATAAGCTAAGATCAGTCTGTGTCGAAGCCAACAGTGGTTCTTTAGGCAATGGGGATCCCAGGTAAAACTGCTTAAGCTTCACAGTTATCTCCTCCCAAGGAGCTTCGCCTGGTCCCCCAAGAAAGGCTATGATTGCATATGCCTATGGGCTAATACAGCCCCTATACTTGTCTCATTTTAACATTTAGCTGATTTTGCTGAGTTTAAGGATCATTATCTGAACACAAAGATTGAGTGTGTACTTCACTTAGAAGTGGCGAAATAATGTTTGTGAGGTGACTGATGCATAGCAAACAGTCAACAAACACAAGTTTGTGTGATGCCTCTGCACGTATCCGTTTCAGCAAAGACTCCAGGTCTTGGGAATACATAGACCAGTGGAAAGGTCGCCCGTAAGAGAGCTGGCTCGGCATGAGGAGAGGACACAGTGGCTGTGCCACTTGGCTGACAGAATGCACAGAGCAGGCTCAGCTTGCAGCTCTGAGGAGCTCAGGGGAGCTGCATGCCACTCCCTCCCAGCTCCAAGACAGCTCTTAAGAGCAAGGGCCATGAAGAGCTGTGTGGACATCCATGGCACTGTGGGCAGGGTGCTCGTTGTTGCCCGTCAGAAACGTAAACAATGGAAAGGATCCATGAGAGCATGTCCCAGAACTAGGTGACCAAGTCATGAGGGGGCACTCAAAAAACTACACTGGATGCCCCAGGATGTAACAGTGTATAGGCTTGCTCAAAAAGTCTCTACTGAGTGTTTGCCCAGTTACTGCCCAAACACAGCTGCATACACATCTCAAACACCTTTACTCCTGCTCTGCTGGGAAGCCATGGGGTAACTGAAAAGGACAGAAAGGAGACTGTAGAGGAGGAGCGGTGTCCTGCCACCAGGGAGAGGCACTCGGAAAGGACTCAGACTCACTTGGGCAGTGCTTTCCTGTCAGCAGTGTTCATGTGGTGTGACTTCATGGTATCCTGGGGTTTTCTCAGCCATTCTGTGACTCAGTGTACAGCTGTGGCACCAGCTGTTGGCCTGGGTCCATGTCGGATTTATATTTTATTATAGGAAGTTTTTGTAGATTTGGCTTTTTTTAAAATCAGTTTCCCTCAGTCTTTTTTCAGGCATTGCACATGCAACCCCTAAGCCTGGCCCGGAGTATCATCTGCGACTTTTGCTCAGAAGTGACCAGGTTCAGGCTCTCTAGCTAGACTGCCTGGCCACCAGCATGTGGAAAGGGAGAGCACAGGGTGTGTGAGTTAAAGAGCCCAAGCTGAGCCTCTTGACTGTGATACCTCCAGTTGGCATAGAAGGAGATCTAAAGACAGATGAAAGTGGCCAGCCATAGCACTGCTGCAGACGGGGGCCAGCCAGCCTGTGCTGACCACAGCAGTGTTCAGCCCACTCCACTCCAGCTCAGTGTGCCTCTCTTTCCCCTTCTATGGAAATACCGGCACTTCCTTCCTTCCTTTGACACTCAGTCCTTCTCTATAACTATCCAGTGCTGTGTCTTCGTGTGCTTTTTAAGGCAATTTGCACACTTTCCACTCCCTCAAGCTGTGTACTGTACAAGCCTGTGAGTCAGTCAGGCAGCAAGACTTAGTGCAAGTGCTGTATTGTACAGCGTGGTGCCACTGTCATTATTAGCATACAACACTCCTGAAAACTGCCGACGGTTAGGTGATAAGCATCCACACCACATGAAAAGAGAAAAGCAGGTAAGGAAATTCATATTTTTCATTAGTTTAATTTAGTCATTGCACAATGTATGTACATATTTCAGATGTTTTACCCAACGAATCTGTACAATTTTTGTTAGTTAAAAATACACATGGAAAGAAATCCGTTAGGCAATTGTGATTAAAATTTTCATTTGTATTGCCTACGGTTTTTCAGACGTAGCTTGTATGGCAGGTTAGAATATATAAATTGGACAAGTTTTGCAAAAACTGTTAAGATAATTTTTCAAGCTATCTTGCAGATCTTTTTTGTTGTTGTTCCTTTGAAATGTGAGGCTCAAGATAATTTTCCAAACCGTCTTCCAGATCTTGCTCTTTTTCCCACTTATGGTTTCAAAGCTGTGTTTCTCTGGGTTTTCTCCTTCATTGGTGTACAAGAACATTGAAAACATGCCTCGTGACTTAGGCAGTGAGTTATCTCTCTGGAAGTGCACTAAGTGCCCAGAATGTGCTGGGCACTGGCACCAGCAGGTGCAGAATCAAAGGCAGCATCAACTCTGCTGTGAGGAAGAGGGCATCTCATGCTGTGGCGCCTGGGCAGGGCTGAGCCCCAGGAGGGGGAAGCAGGGCACAGATGGGTTCTGCATGAGGCTGTGGTGGAGAGAGAGCTCAGCTACGGCTCTGAATGTTCTCAACAGAGAGGACGTGATCCATGCTGAGAAAGCAAAGCAGCCTTGAGCCAACAGTAGAGGGGGTCAGCCGGACTCGGGCACTCTCTCCCTGTGATGGGCCAGGTTTCTCACCTCTTTCTGGGCCCTGAGGCTTAGATCATGATGATAGTCATAGTATTTTACCAGGTAAATCTGCAGAGGATGTGTTTAAACATTCCTTCAGTTTGGGACAGGACTGTGATGCTCAGTCATTGGCAGCTCTAGCTCTAGAAAATCCAGGGCAAGAGGGAGAGCTGAATAGCATACTGGTTAGGATTTAAGGAGTGGATGTTTGGGGTTATATTTAGATGCAAGTGAATCATTCTCCAGAACAATCATTTTTGGGGGCTGAATAAAGAGAGATCTTGATTCTGTTCGGTGACATTTTCCCATACTCCTCTGTAGTCTGCACATACATTGTTTTCCCATAAGGTTGCTTTAGTGAACAGGGAAAAATGTCAAAGACAGTTGCAGCTGAATCACTGGGCCCAGGCGTGTGGAGCGAGGGCAAGTCACCTCTGTGTGTGCTTCCCTGTTGACCTGTCCTGCCTGCTACCATTCTCCAGAACTGCTTCCTCCTGGCTGAGCCAGCGCTTAGCTTTGTTTGCCATAAAACATGCCCTCTCTAGTGCTTTAAGGAATGGCTACCAATTTCACGAATTTTCTAAACTCTTTAAATCTTAGTAAATAAGTCTGCTTTTCTGAGACATAATGCATTTTTCAGCCTTAATTCATGTCCTGCCAATGAAGATTCTGTGGCATCTTTGTAGCTTCTGTTCAGTAAAGTAGGTACGTGTGTGTATTTGCCAAATGCAAAATTACTTTTATAATATTGACTACTCCTTTTCCAGCTCAACACTCTTCCTTCCAGCTGTCTCCCCTCCCCAGACTTTGATTCATCAATGGAGATACACTGCCTTTCTTGGAAATCATTAGCCTGTACAGTATAAGTCGAGGCGGGTATTTGACCTATTACGACACCAGTATCCCATATCACAGTGCCTGAGTTCGATCCCCAGTTTGGGTTCCTGTTAATACAGACCCTGCAAGGCAGTGGTGGTGATTGAGTACCCGAGTCCCCACTACCCTTAGGGAAGACTTGCCTGAATTTCTGGCTACCAGCTTTGCAAGGATTTGGGAATAAGCCAGCAAGTTGGAAACTGCATCTCAATCCCTCCTTCCCGTACTCTCTTTCTCCCTTCTCTCCCTGCACCCCCCGAATAAATAAGCAGTGGTTTATTGTGAGGTAGAAGTTTATTTGTTCCTGTCACGGTAAATGCTTACTATACCTTGGGCCAGAGAAAAGTTGGGAGTTTCAGTGTAGTCGGGGAGTCAGGCGGGAACACACACAAGCCTGTCCTCAGTGACAGCCGGGAAAGCAGATGTGTAGCACTAACCCTGCATCTTTGAAGTGATGCAGGAGGCTGGCTTCGGAATCCATGGCCTCAACATCCCTGAGGCCACAAGCACATCTTGTTTTGTGCATGTTGCCTTTCGCAAATTTTAAAGATTTATTTCATTTTTATCAGAAAGTCAGATATACAGACAGGAGGAGAGACAGGAAGATCTTGCATCCAATGATTCACTCCCCAAGCAGCTGCAACAGCCAGAGCGGAGCCAATCCAGAGCCAGGAGCCTTTCCTGGGTCTCTACGCGGGTGCAGGGTCCCAAGGCCTTGAACCGTCCTCTGCTGCTTTTCCAGGCCACAAGCAGAGAGCTGGAAGGGAAGTGGAGCCACCAGGATTAAGATAGGCCCCTGCGTGTATAAGGTGAGGAGTTCAGCTAGGCTACCACACTGGGCCTCTTGGCAGTGTTTCCAGACAGGTGCGCTGCATCAGAAAGTCCCTAGGTGGCGATAAAGACGGACTCGCAAGAGAATCTCCCCATTGTCTATTATCTATTATCCATGTATTTCCAGGGGGAAAGTTACACTTCCTGAAACTGAACGTTTGTTGTCCTTTTCATCTTCTTGGGTGCCAAGTGCAGAAAACACTGCTCTGGCTTTGAGGAATGAGCATCACCATTTGCTGGGATGACTATCCTGAAATGTTTTAGAGACACCTGTCTTGTCCCACTTGTGTCCTTGCACACTGATACCTTGATCACGCCAAGCCGCCTCTTTCTTGGTTCTAAAGTAGGGACGATAATACCCAAGCCCACAGAAGTCCTAGAGTGGTAGGGAAAGCTAAGAGGAATAACATGTGCAAATGCCTTACACAAAAGCAAGGCCATAGGAACAATCATTTTATTGTTAGGAAAAGAAGAATCGCTTCAGTGCCTTGAATTGCATAGGCTTTCATCATGTGTCATGTCAGGAGGACAAACAACAACTTATATGCCAGTACTCCCTTAATCCTAAAGTGGAGTGTGTTTCTAGTAAAACTAACAGTATTTATTGCCAAGACTAACCTGTCTTTGAGAAATAATGGTTTCGGTCAGTGTTGGCAGCAATTAACAGTGGAAGCTGATGTCGCCCAGGAAGGAGGCCAGCAGTAATTGAGCTTTTCTTTTAATACACAGAACGTAGAAGGCTCTTTTGGAGTCTTTCTGGAACATCAGGTATCTACTATTCAGTGTTAAACATTGGGTGTGGCAGTGTCCTTAGCTTTTTGTTTGTTTCTTTCCCTTTTTCTTCCCCACTCCCTAAATGTTTGCAGAAGCAAATTGTCCACAAATCTGGTGCCAACATACCCCTGGTCCAATATTCCATAAAGAAATGCTTTTCAGTGTGCCCAGTAGCATGTTTGACCGCTGTAGTGTCACTTCAAATGGGAAGACCAAAAAAAAAAAAAAGCCCTTAGAACACATGTGCTACTCCCATGGCTGCTTTTACAAACAAGATTCAGGTTTTTGTTTTGTTTTTGATTTCTTAAATTCAAAATGTCAACTTTTGCAGTAATGTTTTTTGTGTGTGCATGTGAAATATCACTATCATTACTGCTATCTGGTCTTAGTTCCTGGCGGAAGTTGAATCCTTCAAAAAATATACAGAGAAATAAATGTCTAATTTCTATAATTTGTCAAGGCTTCCTATGCAATAGGTGGTTTATGATTTTTAGAATAATTTAGTACTGCAAAACAATTTTTGGATTTTTCCTTTCTTTACAGGTAACTCTTCACATTAGGTCCTTCACTATTTAGAAAAGTTTTTGTTTTTTCATTTTAGAAAAACTTCAGGCAGTTTATTCAAAGAGTTGTGGAGAGAAAAGTCCTATTATGTGAACCTTTGCCTGCCCCAAGCTGTGGCCGTGGGAGGTGTAGCTTGTTCAGTGCTCTGCTCTTTCTCTCTTGGTTGTGCTGGTACTGCTGTGAGGCTCCTTCCTCAGTAGATTTTGTGATGATTCCAGTGAGTTGTCAGCTTAAAATGTGTATGTGTTTTCTTTTTCCCCATTGTACTTAAGTGATGATCTAAACCCATTAGCATTCTGTGTTGACCAGCATTTTGTCTTGTCCAAGCACACACTCAAATTCCCCTCATTGTAATTTGCCTTTTTTTTTTTTAAGCCAACATTTTCTTCAAACCTCGTATTTGTGAGCTGTCGGATTGATGGACTTGGCCTTGTCCAGACGTTGACATTTGTTTCTGTGTGTTGTACCACATTTTAATGTCTGGAAGTGATTGCGTGCTGGTTGTTCTGTGTCTGACACTGGGATTAACCTTGCTGCCCCCATTCAATTTCCTTCTAGGTCCAACTGGCCCACCTTCAACACTCCCTCTAAGCACCCAGACCTCTAGTGGCAGCTCCACCCTATCCAAGAAGAGGCCTCCTCCCCCACCACCCGGACACAAGAGAACCTTGTCTGACCCTCCCAGCCCACTACCTCATGGGCCCCCAAACAAAGGCGCAGTTCCTTGGGGTAAGTTACCCAAAGTCAGGGCCAAAGCTGCCCAGGGCCAGGCAGTGCATGGGACTCCACTGGGCAGTGGATAGCAGTACATGCAGGAAATGAGGCAGACCACACACATCTTGGATGAGGACTCTGATGCTTGTAATTAGACTGCCTCTGAAGGCCCAAGAAACGATGTGAACTGTATTTAGAGCCATTGAAAGCTATCCACAGTTTGTAAGGTGCTGGACTTCCCTAAATCTCATTCAGTCAGAAAAGCAAATCTGTGGTGGATGTTGTCAGTCTTATTTACCAATAAGGACACAGGCTCAGAAGAGCAGAGTGATCCATTCTTGCAACAGCCAGAAGATCTTATAAAAGGTCATGGTTACCCTTCTCTCCCAAACACCCATGAAAGCCATCCCATTGAGTGTCTACTGTGGCCTGCCGGAGCCTGGGTAGCCTCCAGGAGCCAGGTGACCGGTACAGGAGCCTGTGCGATCAAGGCCTTGGCCCCCATCCCCTCTGATGCTGCTACGCTGTCCCCACTGATCTTGCCTCATTTCGTGGGTACCCCCTCCTGTCTCTCTCCTGAGGACCTTCCACTTGGTGGAATACAATGAAAACCTGCTTCCCTTTTATCCTTCCTGTGTCTATGTGGATGTTTGTCTCCCTGGCCCACCGCTTTCTCTCTTCCTTACTCACCTTCACACCCATTTCCTCCCAGGCCTCTTGTCCCCACCGAGAAGGTATTTGGTTACTGTGTCTCTTCCCACTGGGATGGAAGTGCTCTGACAGCAGGAACTTTGTCTGTCTTGTTCTAGCATGTGTTTGCAGAGCCTGGAATTGTGCCCAGCACACAGTGGATGTTCAGTAAACATTTGTGAATAAGTTAAGTTACCAAGAGTCAGCTAGTCGCTTCCATGACATTGATCACAAATGGCTCATTTCTACCTGCAAGGAGCATAATTTCCATCTTTACTGCTAGCTGTCAGCAGTTCCTGGGTCACCCTATCACAACTAATGTTCCTGGAATCGTTGATGAAACAATGTGCTGTTTTGCATGGCTCATCAATTCCTGCCAATGAGTTTCACCGCAGGATTTTTTTTTTCCTGTTTCATTGTGCTTAACATACTGATAAGTAATTCAGCTAAATGCTTGTAAAGGCCTCCAAAAAGCCTCTGCCAACTGTTCTGAATTTTTGGAGGGAAAAAAAAAACATAATGTCCACTTGCAGATTGGCACACCTGTCCACCATCTGGTCCAAATGCCATAGCATGGGTGTGGGTGGGTGGATGTACGCATGGGAAGATGTATCGGAGAATTTAGCTGTTCATTCGTTGAATCAGCTCATGTTGGAAACCACCTGTGTTGAGTGCTCAGGCGTTCTCAGTGCTTACACTCACAGAGCTGGTGCCCACCTGAGGAGAACAGTCAGACCCGGACACTGAAAATCTGTACTGTTTGCTCTCAGACAAGCATGGTAAGTAAATACCATAGAAAACCTGAGAGTGTGTCCAGTGATAGGAAAGCTCAGGGAGGCCTCGCCGAGGAGGTGTTTGAGATGGCTTTTAAGGAATTCATCTGCAAGAGGAACACCACGACAGTAATGATGGAGGCACATGGGCACGTACACACCAAAGTCTGGAATGCCTCTGCCATGTGCGCTCCACATTCCTAAGCCTTGAGGAGTCCCCAGATCCTGTCAAAGGAGTCTTTGTATCCATAGTAATATTCTACTGAAAGTCCTGTCCTGTTTAAGTTTTCATACCTCAGTTCACAAATTAGCATTTGTAAATTTCATGAAACTGTCCTCTTGTTTAAATGATTTTATTTCTATGTAAAAATCTCATGTGATAACTATAAGTCACTTTACATAAGTTCAAGCATTCCTCAAATTTTCCCAATTTCTTTTTTCTAACGTACGCAGATAGGAAGATCTTCCATTCATTGATTCATTCCCCAAGTGGCTGCAAGGGCTGGAGCTGAGCCGATCAGGAGCCAGGAGCTTCAAGCAGGTCTGCCCCGCGGGTACAGGGTCCCAATTCTTTGGGCCATCCTCGACTGCTTTCCCAGGCCACAAGCAGGGAGCTGGATGGGAAGTGGGGCCACCAAGATTAGAACCGGCGCCCGTTTGGGATCCCGGTGCTTTCAAGGCGAGGACTATAGCTGCTAAGCCACCACGTTGCGCCCTCATCATTTTTTTAGATTCCTTTCTCATCACTAAGCATGACTAGTACCTGGCCTTTTCCTTCTCCCTGTGCTGATGGGATGCAGAACTTTTTTCACTGATTTTTCACTGTGATTCATGTGTGTAATACACTTAAAACACACTTAGAGGGCTCAGCACGGTGGCCTAGCGGCTGGAGTTCTTGCCTTGAACATGCTGGGATCCCATATGGGCACCAGTTCTAATTCCAGCAGCTCCTCTTCCTATCCAGTTCCCTGCTTGTGGCCTGGGAAAGCAGTTGAGGATGGCCCTATGTGGGAGACTCCTGGAAGAGGTTCTGGCTCCTGGCTTCGGATCGGCTCAGCTCTAATCGTTTTGGTCAATTGGGGAGTGAATCGTCAAACGGAAGATCTTCCTCTCTGTCTCTCCTCTTGGTATATCTGACTTTGCAATAAAAATAAATAAATCTTTAAAAACACACACACGCACACTTAGAGGCACAAGTGGTAACAGGCATGTGCACGCACACACACAGAGTGCTCAGGAGGAAGGGTCTGTTTGTCTATCTTGTGTGATCACTACTCAGTGACCCTGACCCCTGTTTCTTTCTGTCATGGGACCCAGAAGTCAAACCAGGGGCTGCCCATGAAGGTACGTGCCATTTTCCAAACCACATTTCTCCATGGTGCCTGTGGCTTCCATCTGTGCCCATCATTCCACTGCCTTTCTGTTCCGCTGCAACTCTGGCCTTTGCTCAGCCCGTGATGCTGAGGGCTCTTGGACTATCAGGAAGCAGGGTTGGGAGATGCAGCAGGCATCTGGAAACAGTAGAGAAGCAGCTCTTGGCTCTCCCACCCCGAGTAGCGCATAGCTGCCACACTGAGGTTAAGCACATTCCCAGACTCATTCTTTCCTCCAAATCTGATCATTGTTGTTCAGATGCCCTCAATCTGGAATAGCCTCTGTATTCATTGTTTGTGCTCGTTCGTTCCTCAGGATCTCATCTCCTGGGTCCTGCTTGGAAGACACCCCACAGTCCCAAATTATGTATCCCACTCACACTTTGTCCTCCTCTGGCATGCAGGGCATCTCAGTGGGTCTGTTCCTGCACCTGTTGTGCCTGCTTCATAGCCTCCTAGCCAGAAAACTCACCCGAAATACTCTCTGATGTGGTCCATAGTGCCATACGGCCTTGTTCTAATCTCATCTGTGCCACCTGATAGCTACCCCTGCAGCTTTCAGCAAGTATCCAGATTTTTCAGTATCACAGTTTTTTCAACTAAAAATGGGGCTAGTGTTAGCACCTGAAGAACCCCTAGAATGAAGGTTAAAGGAAAAGGACACTAAAGCATGGGACCCAAGGAGAAGTCCCCAGTAAATGTCAGCTATTTTCTTCTTACACTCTGCCTAGCATTTTGCTAGATGGTAGAAACCAGCTTCCTGCAGCTGCTTAGAACAAGTCCCAAGGATTTGCGGCCTTAACACAGCAGTTAAGCAGTCTCTACCTGGCATGCTCACATCCTGTATCGATGAGTGCCTGGATTCAATTCCAGCCCTACTCCTGATCCCACTCTCCTTCTAGTGCAGACCCTGCAAGGCAGTGGTGCTGACTCGTGCAGTTGGGTTTCTGCCATCCATGCAAGCCGCCTAGCAATTCTCAGTGCAAGTCACAGAGAGCGTTTGAAAGATGAACCATAGTAAGATCTTTCTCATCCTCCCCCTCTCTCCATCTTCTCTGTCTCTGTCATTTTCTCTCTGCAGCCTCTTGCATCCACCGCAAGGAGGAAAGTTCACCTATCAAGGTTGGAAGCTTGTGCGCTTGGTGCACTCTCCCACCACTTTGCTGTTTCTGGTCTCCTTGGGCACCTCTGGGTCTCTGCTCATTTGTTGGCCATGACTACCAGGTCCTGGCTCCACTGACGGTGCCACTGTGCTCTCTGCGTAGCCCAGCAGGCAGTGTCTCCACTCTCGACTCCATCACATCCTTCTGCAGCGTGGCGCCGTGCATGCAGCTCCAGCTCTGCCCAGGCAGGGATGGCCCCTGCAGGCTTTTCCCTACCAGAATCCCAATGTCCCTCGTGCCCAAAATAGCACAGGTATCACATTACTGCAGTCCCCTCTCTGTGATGAGAGCAGCCATTTGTCTCAGGAGACTTCTGAGGCAGACTTTTGATAAGAAAATGAATAGGCATCTGACTTTTGAAATTTCATTTCATTAAACCTTTCTCTGCTTTTTATAACCTACTTTATAACTGATGAACATATTTAATACAGTTTAAGTGCTGAGGAAATGAGGACAGCAGAAGAGTAGAAGTAGCAGAGAAAGATGAACCGACATTATTATCTCTGTACAAAATGCGTGTCAGGTCACGTTCAGTAGCCAAAAGTGGACCACAGATTAGACCTAAGGCTCCTACTGCTGTTGGCCTTTGGTCTTCAGAGGAATGTCTGCAGTGACTGTTGGGGAGGCTGTAACACACAGGTGAACATTTTGGAAAGCTCGGTTCTGAATCTGGATTCCACCAATCCCTGGTCATTCACCTCTAGGAATCTTTTTTGTTCTTTATCATTGGCCACTGGGGTACATTTGTGTTCAATGTAGAGCACCTAGTAGATGGAAAAACTGTACCAGAAATGGGTTTACTTCTTGCATTTCAGGACCAAAACTTGCAGGTGAAGATAAGCCAGTGTTTGAGATGACCAGCTAGTACATAGCTTATAGGAATTAGTATTGCCTTGCCAGGGAGCCTGTGGGAAGAAACGTCTTTTTCTTCAATTTGCTAGCATATTTTCATGCCAGCTTCTCTCCTCACCTTGAACCTATTTCACGCACAGTTCTGGGTATTATGGTGTCTACTCCCATGTATAGCTTACTTGCCCTGAACTAGGTCCTGTGGTACTTAAATTTGAACCTCATTAACCATCCTATAAAATAATGACTGTTATTGTCCCAGTCTGAAGAAAAAAATGGAAACACAGAGAAGCCAAGTAACTAACAGAGGCTCACAAATCCAGTAACTTCAGAACTGGGGCTTGAACCCACTTCCAACCCGCAGAGCCATGGACACTGTTGCAGAGGACTCCCAGGACCTGCCAAGCCAGGGCACTACTCTCTCCACACAGGCTGGTGACCTGTATCCTCTGAGCATTATCAGTGAGCAAGAGTCTGAGCCTCCAGTTCAACTGCCTGCCTGGCCTCTGTCCCAGCTGTCCTAACATACATCTGTGAGACACACCAGAGTCCTCATGTAAGCTGCACAGGGAGAAAACACACTGAACTGCTCCTATGGGATTCTCCTCTTTTATTATCGTGTCAGATTTTTAAAACTATTTGTTTATTTTTGTTTGAAAGGCACATTTACAGTTGGAGAGAAGGCAAGGTAGGGAATGAGGTCTTCCATCCACTGATTCACTCCCCAGATGCAGACACCAGGATGCTAGTGCCTCCCAGTCTTGTGCCTGGGCTCAGGGACCCAAGTACCTGGATCATCCTTCATAGCCCTCTCAGGCACTCCAACAGGAACCTGCATCAGAAGTAGATCAGCCAGGGATTGAACCAGCAGTGCCCATAATGAACACTGGCACCACAAGGCAGAGACCTAGCCTACCATGTCAAGGTACTAACCCCAATTTCCAGGAATTTTTCTAAGCCATGCTTTTCTTCCAAGGCCCACCAGGTGACCTGGTAGAATTTGTGTTTGCCATGCTGCCAACCTCGCCACCGCCCCAGTGTGAAGATTGACACTGTGGCAGGGAAGCTGATTAATTGGCACTGTGGGTCTTTCTTCAGCAAAGGCCTCCTCGCTGGTCTGTGCCAACATTGTGCTTGAAGTGAAGTAGAAAGCTGAAGGAGCAGGGTCTATGTCATTGAGGTATCCACTTGCTCAGGAAGTCCATGTTGTTAGATTCCATCAAAGATCCATGAGTGATGAGTACCATTTGCATCCTGTTTTCTGTGGGTTAGCACCACATCCCACCCCGCAGCGTACTTTGTTAATGCCCCCCTGCGTGTGTTGTAGTGGCTCCTGTTACTCACGCCATGATGCAGGGGGGAGCAGCTTAGCAGAGGAAGCCGCGACGCCAAGCCATGCTCATTGCTCAGTGTCACTGCAGCGAGAATCAGAACCAGTCTGGGCTGGCTCCCAAATCCACATTCAGTCACTCCTCTCAAGAAGGAGGAGAATTCTCGGAGTGACTTGGGAGAGCTTCATGGAAGGTTGCAAAGGAATGCACCAAGAATGAATGGGAAAAGTGTTACTGAGGGAACGAAAAGGCACAGTAAGAGGATCATGGGAACATTGTCTCTAGAGAATGGACACTCCAGGCAGGCAGATAGGAGGGCAGACAGTGAGGACTCTGGACAGCTGGGCCGGTGGGTGATGGGCAGCCACACCGTCTTGGCCTGATGACTCTTCTGTGTGGCATCACAGTGACCACGCAGAGCTGGGGGCTTCAGCAGCCTCACTGGTGTCAGCTGCACTCAGCCACGGTTGGGACAGTGTGTTCTACCTGGGAAGGGAATCAACAAATGCAACAGCTTATTCCTCCACATATTTTGGCTGTTGGGGCTCAATTATGTCTAAATGCATGAGAATTAATTTCCAGCTCTGAAGACTCAATTTTAAGAATAGAAGACATAGCTGCCTTAAAGGCCATCCCAGCTCAGTGGATTTCACAAAATTTAACCGAGTTCTCAGATACTAAGTTACGACCTGATGGGGCTAAGTTATAGAAGAATATCTTAAACTCACAGAGCATGTGCGAGTGGTTATTACCTAACTCCTGAACGAGATGACTTCTGAGTTGCTGAGCACAGTACCTTTTTTGTGGGAAGAGCTCAGGAAACAGTTCTTGCTGACATGGCAGTCGGTGTTACTGCCTGGGACGTCGGGCCTTCACGCAGGACACACAGATCTGTGACGCAGCATCTCTCGCTGGTAGAACCTGTGGCCATTAATGCACCAGACTCGCTTCCTTGTCCTTTGACGGGGAGCAGTGATGCCGGTCTCGGCTGCTGGCCTGTGGTGAGGAAGGAGGACCAGAGGACCTTGCATTGTTGGTGCTGTGGAGCAGAAATGTTGTGTAGTGGAAGGATTTGTGCTGTTCTTTTCCTCAGCCCTGTCTTCTGCTGTTTCTGAGCTGCTCAGCCAGCCCTTCCTCACTGGACAGTTCTTCTGCCAAAAGAAGAGAATGCTTGGAGTTTGCAGAGCAGTTGCTGGAAGGGCAAGAACTAGAGCCCAAGCAGGCCCCTGCCCATTCCCACACAGACCCTGCTGAGCACCTTGGGGCCGCAGCAGTGCCCCGCATTCCCCCTGCTGTGAGTGGGCAGCAGACAGCTCCACTTTCCTCTAAGCAGTCTTTGAGCCTCTGGACAAGGTGCCCTTACACTTATCTGCCTCTGCTTTTCCTGTTCCCCCAGTTCTCCCAGCTACAATGTTCAGCTGATTGGGTGTCAAGTCCTCGAGGGACATTGTGTGCTATTTCCACTCCATTTTCACAGCAACTCACCTGACTCAGCATTCATTTAATGTTACATTGCCAGTAGAGTTAATTATAAGTCTCCCAGGCAGAACTTCAGCTGCAGGAGCAGTGACGCTTTGCTTTATGCCTCTTGCCCCACGTCATGCCTTACACATAACGGTGCTTAAGAAGCACGCATGCTCAAGCGTGAGTGGGTCAGTGACTGCAGCCTTGCCAGCAGGTCACCAGTTATCACTACATGTTTCTCACTGGTTGGTAGAAGGTGGTCTCCCAACATGAGAATCACTGGGTGAGTTGGAAGCATTTCTGGTTTTCTTTCCCCAGGCTAAGGATAAGCAGTGTGGGCCAGTGATTCAGCAGCAGGTCCTGAGTTCTCAGCCGCCTTGCCAGGCTGCATGCTGCTTTGACACATTCCTCTTCCAGCAGTGAAGGCCTTGTGCAAGCCCAGAGCAGCGCTGACATGCCAGAAATGAACACTGTTCTAGGTGGAGCTTTAAGGGGCTTCCTGGAACCTGAGGAGTGCCTGTCTCATTGTCACACCCATGTATCCCGTGTCACGAATGCAACTTCTCACCTGTCGTTTTCCTCGTAGGAAATGATGTGGGCTCCTCGTCTTCAAGTAAGACTGCAAACAAGTTTGAAGGGCTCTCTCAGCAGTCAAGGTAAGTAGCCCTTGCAAGGTCAAGCTCTTGCCTGCAGAGGGCATGGCTATTGGTGACTCTGCCAGTGTGACTCGAAGCATGGGCTGCTGGCTGTGGGAAAGCAGGCATTGGTGCTCAACTTATGTTCGCAGCTCACAGCTGAGTTAGGACAGCACAGCCCCACCCTTGCCATGGTAGGGGACTCCTGCCACCTCCCCTTGCCATGGTAGGGGACACCTGCCACCTCCCTGATGGTCAGAGTCATACAGTTTCCTTCCACAAGGTGCCTGTCAGAACGCATTCTTGTGGTTAGTTTTGATGTTTTCAGAAATCTTACAACTCCTGCAGACTTGGGAATGAAAATACATACTCAGAGCAAGCCTGACGTGATAATCCAGAGATTTCCAAACACTGGAGGTTTGAACCTTCCTGGGTTCCCCAGGCAGAAGACTTGCTTTGTGCTGGGCTGGAAAGCTGTGTGTCCCTGCGGGACTCTACAAAGGGCTCTGAGAAACACCAAAGGGTTTTTCTCTAGAGGCATGACCTGAGATTAGGACACAGAAAGCCACTTCCAGACCCAAAGCCAGCTGGTGTAGAGGGGTTGCTTTCCACTGTTTGTTGTAGATGGAAAATCAGAACTTCGTGTCCTTTAGTGGCCTCTGTCTCCTGTAAGCTATACAGCCCCGGGACGCAGACCCGTTCGTGTCATCCTGACTCCTACAAGATGAGGAAATGAAAGCCCATAGAGTGGCTCTATGGGCCACAGTCCTCTCCTCCTCACATTCCCCTTCCTCCCTGCATACTGCCTTCCAGGCCTCCCTCAGTCCTGCAGCTGAAGTTCAGGCCACCTGCTTCCAGAGTGGGCCAAGTGGCTGATACAGAAGGCATCTGTATCGTGTTGTTAAAGGAGAGCAAGCTGGGAGGAACTCGGTGATTTGTCGAGTTTTCCTTCCCCTGCGCACACACAGGCTTGCACACAGGCACACGCGTGTACATGCACATGCAGTGCCACCAGCAGCAGTGGCCTTATGTTCCCTGCAGATGGGCAAAGCCCTGAGTGCGAGCACACTGATGGATTGAGAGCCTTCTGTGCGGGGAAGTTCTGAATCTAGGCCCTTGCCGGCAGGATGTGACCAAGCACCGGTGGCGTGCTCACACTCACTGGCTCCCCTGGGAAGAAGCTGCGGCTGTGCCACCAGAAGCCAGGCGCTCTCCTGTTGGCTGCTAGTGTAATGTAGGGGCTTCGCCACAGGCCTGGTTTCCTCCAGGCACCACGGCTGGGAGGATTCCCAGGGAGCTCTGAAAGAGACCCCTGTGAGCTTTGGAGGGTCAGGAAAGGAGAGGGGAACACGTGCATCTCCGTACCCCCCCTTTATTTTTTTTTCAGCTTCTATGGTAGGCATGGCCTTGTCTTTTTCCATTAAATCCAATTAAGATACAAACTGTAGTCATAAGTGCCAGCACTTAGGCCATCCAAGGGCGCAGACCCAGAGACTAAAAAGGTTCTTAGTGGACCTGGATCACACACCTTGGCTGCCACTGCTTTTCAGGGGCGCACTACCCCTGGCTTCTGCTAAAGGGAAAGAGCAGTGTGCCATGGCTGCCACCTTTGCAGACACCGCACATGTGCTAAGACTTCCTTTCCTGGGGCTTGGGCGTTTGTTCCCCTACTCCTGGACACGCCTGACAGCCACAGCCTTAGCGAGCTGGAGACCTGAAAACACAGGAGCAGCACTGGGCTTTGGCACAGAGGAGGAAATGAGGCCTCCACCCCCTCCATCCCCACACCAGGGCTGAGCTGGCATGGCCACCACTGAGCATCCTGGACCACCTGTCAGCCAGTGCCACTCATCTCCCTTTGTGCTTGCCCTGCCTTAAAAACGGGCTCAGAGGGCTGCCTGTGATGTTGGGGGAGAGGAGTTCCTTCTGGGCAGGGCCAGTAAGTATTTTCATAAACGTTAATCTCTGGGAAAAGCTGGAAAGGAGAAAACTTTGGCTTTGTCATTAATAAATACGCTTTGCTTTTGTCATTCTTTTCCCAGAGGAGAAATATGGAAGATAGAAATTATTTTATTAAAGCCATTTTGAAAATTTTTTTTTAGATTTATTTATTTTTATTGCAAAGTCAAATTTACAGAGAGAAGGAGAAGCAGGGAGAAAGATCTTCATCCAATGGTTCATTCCACAAGTGGCCAGAGCAGAGCCGATCTGGAGCCAGGAGCTTCTTCTGGGTCTCCCATGCAGGTGCAGGGTCCCACGGCTTTGGGCTGTCCTCAACTGCTTTCACAGGCCACAAGCAGGGAGCTGGATGGGAAGTGGAGCAGCTAGAATTAGAGCCTCATCCAGTACATGCAAGGCAAGGACCCTAGCCGCTGGGCTATCACACCGAACCCTGAAAAGATTCTTTAAGTAGGGCCCGGCGCGGTGGCGCACTGGTTAAGATCCTCGCCTTGCACACCCGGGATCCCATATGGGCACCGGTTCTATCCCGGCAGCCCCTCTTCCCTTCCAGCTCCCTGCCTGTGGCCCGGGAAAGCAGTCGAGGACGGCCCAAAGCTTTGGGACCCTGCACCCGCATGGGAGACCCGGAAGAGGCTCCTGGCTTCGGATTGGCATAGTATCGGCCGTTGCGCTCACTTGGGGAGTGAATCATGGGACGGAAGATCTTCCTCTCTGTCTCTCCTCTCTGTATATCCGCCTTTCCATTAAAAAATAATAAAAATAAATCTTAAAAAAAAAAAGATTATTTAAGTAATTCTGTAAATGTTGTGGATTTCTTTATGTTACTAATGATATGACAGATCTTTTAGATCCTAAGTGATTCTTCTTTATTCATCAGCACCAGTTCTGCAAAGACTGCCCTTGGCCCAAGAGTACTTCCTAAACTACCTCAGAAAGGTAAGCGTCCTCTTTCCGCATGCTCACATGTGCTCAAGTGTCACTACGCCTTCCAAGGCGATGAGGTCTTCGTCTCTTGTTCACTGATCAGTGCTTAGAGCAACGCCTGGCTTCTAGTGGCCACTCATTAAATACTTGTGAGCAAAGAGAGGTGTTCATAAACCCAAGTTCGGTACACTGCTATACTTTTAAAACGTAAACAGTTGTTCAGCAGGCAGATTCCTGTGATACCCTGGTGTCACCATCTCTCAAGTAAATACAAGGACCCTGAAGCCAGTGCCCCCTCTGCCACTTGGTAGCTCTGAAGCCTTAGACCACTGGCTGTGTGGCCTAGCAGGTCTCGGGTTCCTGCTCTAGAGACTGAAGTAATAACACCTGCTGTACTGTGTGAGGTTTGTAAGGACCGAGGAAAGTCATGCTTCAATAGGCCCTTGAAGCTGGGTGGCAGAGGACTCCGTTCTGAGACAGCCTCTGTACTTGGAAGGAGGTGGGACAATGCCTAGGCCTTGGAAGGACAGTAGGGTAAGCCCCGAAGATACTGGGGCGTGGACCGCATTTTAATCCTGGTCAAGCTTTCTGTGTGCGAGACCAAAAGCTCAGTCTTCTCGTGATGTCCCCACTGTTCTGTGGTGGTACCTTCAGAGACACACAGCTCCTTAGCCCCCGACCATGACCCTGTAAGGCAGCAAGGCCTCTGACCTTATTTGAGTCAGAGTCAGTGTTGGGTGGGTAGTTGAAAGCCATACCTCTTCAAAGTTCTCCAGTCAAGTTACACATTGGGAAGGTCATGGTCTGATCAGGTGGAGCCAGACCCCTGTGCTGGAACACGAGGGAGCCCCAGCATGACTGATTCCCTCTCTAAGCAGAATGCAAGGTTTCCTCAAGGTTGCCAAGTGACTGTGCTTAGTCTTGGTCACTGCCCAGAGTTATCCTGATCTCAGAGGTGGTTGAGACAAACTGCCTGGATGTGCCCCCTTCTACAGTCTGCCTCAGAGTCTGTCCTGTGTCACTCATATGTGTCGTTGAGTCCCTCCACCTATGCTTCCAGCCTGCTGAGACAGCAATGCCCAGGCCCCACTGGAACCCCCCATGCTGCTGACACCTACTGACTGTCCTCCATTCATCAGCCTCTGTTCCCTAGCATCAGCCCATCACCAGAACCACCACCTAATTCCTGCCCCACTTCCACCCCTCCTGCACTGTGCCCTGCTTACTGGACTTAGATCCATTGGCTGGCTGTGGCCGGGAGAAGCATCCAGTTGAAGTGGTAGGCTTGCCTCCCTGTCCACCAGCCTCACAGCATGCTCCTGTGCTCCTGACGGTCCAGGCGCATGCCCTCCCAGCCCGCCCCTTTGCACAGTTTCTCTGCTTAGAGGACTTCTGCTTGCTCAGTGAGTCAGCACAGGGAGACCCCACCTGCCGCACCCTCCCTCACTATTGTGTGTGTCCTCTGAGCTCCCAGCCTGGCTCATGTCCAACCTCCCCATTGTTCTACCCCTGTTCTGCTCTTGAACTGTTTGAAATTTCTCATAATAAACATGTACAGAGGGTACTCTGAAAAGTTTATGGGAAATAGAATTAAATAATTGGTTTCTTTTGATATACAAAAAGGTGTCAAATCCACACATACAAAGGATATGCCAAGTGTTCATGGAAAATACATTATTATGAAAAAAAATTATGCATGGTTTTCAGGTGTTTTTGCATCAGAAGAATCTTTTAGTTTCTTTCTCCATTAACTTTTTTTTAATATAAAAAATTTGCTTTTCTGATTTGAAAGGCAAAAAGAGACAGAGAGGGAGTTCCCATCTGCTGGTTCACTCCCCCGCAGACCTGCCAGAGCTGGGGTGGGTGGGCCAGGCCTGAGCGGGGAACTGGGAACCCAGTCCCAGTCGCCCATGTGGGTGATAGGGGTCCGGTTACTTAGTCAGTGTCAGCAGGACCTGGACCCATCTTCTCCAACATGGCATGTAGGTGTCTAAACTGGCTGCTTCTTAACCACCGAGACAAGATGTCTTCTCCTTCCACAAACTTTAAGGTATCCTCAACCAAAACTACCTCACAGCATGTGAGACAGGCGTCTTCCACCCTACCCAGAAACTCATCACTCATCCGTAATACTTACCAGCTAGGCCCAGTCATTCTGTAGTAAAAGCCAGACGTCGTTTTATACACATGTAACTTCATTATCACACCTAAAAAAAAAATCCTTGATACCATCTAATACTAAGTGCTCACATTTCTAATTATCTCAAAAATGTTATTTTAAAACAGTTTTTGAATAAGGAGCAGACAAACTGGGGCTTGTACATCACCATGTTCCTTCCATCATCTCCTTTGCTGGTAGACTGTTGAGGAACTGGCTGACTTGTCCTCGCATGGGGTCCGGGCTGAGATTTGCTGATTGCAGCCCCGGGGGTTAGATGAACTTGTTCCCCTGTGGTCCTGTCAGCTGTCCCTGGATCTGGATTGCTAAGCAGACACAGGCTCAGGCTTTGTAGAACCACCTCTGGAGACCTCCAGATGATCTTCTGTGAGGCCCAAAGCCAAGAGCCCCTTCCCCCAGGCCAGCGACCAGCGACCAGCAGCCAGACCTCGGCCTGCTCCTCCCCTGGCTCTCCATGGCTTCTGATGTTCTCCATTGCTCCTCCTGCCTGGCCATGCTCCCATTCATCTCCACTGCACAGACGGTTCCTCCTCACTTCTGACTTCTGTGGCCATGTCTTGGGGTGCTGCAGGTTGTGGTCTTGGGCAGCTTCTGCTCTGTGCGTGCCCTCATCATTCCAGATAATGGTTCATCTCCAGGCTCACTCCTCCCAGGGTTCCCATCTCGTCCCACCTAAGAGACCTGCCTACCCCACAGCCCATGTGTCCAGTTTCTGCAGATCCTTCTGCTTCTCCCTTTCACTGTGCTTAAAATGCAGGTGCTCTCACTGTGTCCTCCACAGTCACCCAGGCCTTGTTGGGACTGTTGGGGCTTCCTGCCTGATTGAAGCCGTCAGTCCTATAACTGCTCCATCACCAACAATCCAAGGCTTCCCCGTCTCACCCAGAATCAAAGCAAAGTTCTCGCAGTGGCCCTGGCAGGTTCATGTCTCACCAGGTGTGAAGCCCACCACCTACGCCCTCCTGCCTGGTTGCTCTAGCAGTGGCGCTTGCCTGTAGCTTCCTTTGAACAGCCCGCACCCCACTGTGGCTTCACAGCCTTTCCATTGCCTGCTTCTTCTGTCTACACCATTTCTGCCCTCCACCATGGCCTGAATATCAGCGTGGTGGTACCTTCTCCTGCGTGTTTTGTATAAATCTCACTGTTAGAGAGGTGTAACCACCCGCCAACCCCGTCTGTAACCACTCTCCTCATGCTGGAGCATAGTCTCCATTCCCTTGCTTTTCCTGTCTGCCCCTTCTGATATGCTCTGTGCATAGTGCTCACCCCTCTCTAAAACGTGAGCTTCCAGCAAGCAGGCAACTGGCTTCTGTCCGCTCCTGTGCCGTCAGTCCTGGCTCACACGCTGACAGAAGCTCTGGAATGCTCATCCTTAGCCCCAGCTGTTCCTGAACTAGGTTTGGTCGTCCCTTACTCTGTGTCTACAGGACCTTCTGTGACCTCTCTTGGAAGGTGAAGAAGTGGATTTTCACAGGGGAGGAGTATGGAGAGAGTGAGGAAGCTGGTGTCAGGAGGAGCCCCACCCCACGTCCCCAGTGGAGGCCCAGCCAGCCTCACTCTGTCCCTGTAACAGGCCTGTCAGGATGCAGTGCATTCTGCATTTTTTTTTTCACTTAGGCTGATTTTTTTAACACCATAAATGGGAAATATTTTTTCTGACATTAATTACATGGCAGTGTAATTCGTGTTGGCTGTGTTGTATTCCATTGTCTCAGCTATCCCTGCTGCTCCACATTCAGATAGCTCGCCATTTTTCATTGTAAATAGTGCTATGCTGAACATCCTGGTACATGGGTCTCTCTCTCTTTTTTTTTTTTTTTTCGTGACTTTGATCATTTTTCAAGATAAGTTTTGCTGGAACTGATGTTGTGAGGTGAGGGAGCTTAGATATTTGGCGGGTTCCCAGTATCACAGTTTCTGTTCCCCTCCAAGTCTGGCTCCCAGCAAGACTTCCCAGCACCATCACTCCAGGGAGTTCCCTAGCTTCCCCCAGGCCACACCACTGTGCAGTTCCTGCCTGCCTCAGAGTGTGGTGGGCCGAATTTCAGACTCCCAAGAAAGGAAGTCTGGAGCCATTTGAGCCAGGCCATGTCAGCTGGAATGCCAGGGCAGCCCACTAGCAGGTGTCCTTGCCAGTGAGGTCTCGGAGAGGGACGCAGCTGCCCAGGCCAGGCCAGACACAAGAACAGCTCAGTACACCTTGTTTCTCACCCCTCCTCCTCTACTACTCCCCACTTCTGCTTTCCTCTCTTAAGAATGTTTTTGAGTACTTTTTACTTGAATGATAAAGCCTTCAGTTGGATTCAGGCACTGAGCCTTGGTCGTTTCCTCACTGAACACACAGTGCCACAAGTCAGAGCTCCAGAGGTTAATGAAAATAGACATCTTAGCCTGAAGGAATCTAGTGATAATATTCCTCTCGTATAATGCTTGGCACCAAACCCTTTACCCGTACTAACTTGCACAATCTTTATGCCAACACTAGGAGGTAGGGTTTCATCAGAGTATTGAGGCACTGAGAGGTTGTGTAATTGGCACAGAGTCACACAGCTGGTAAAGGGCAGTGCTCTCTCAGGGGGCTGCGCCTCTGCCAGGGGGCCACCTCCTCTGTTCACGTGACCTCTCTGTACTGTTTCCCACAGTGGCACTAAGGAAAACGGATACCATCCATCATCTGTCTCTGGACAAGACCAGTGTCCCACCTGAAATCTTCCAGAAGCTGTCACAGGTGGCAGAGTTGCCACAAAAGCCACCATCTGTAGACCTATCCCTGAAGCCAGCAGAACTTCCCCCCAAGCCTGGAGAGCTGCCCCCCAAGCCCCAGTTGGGCGACCTGCCCCCCAAGCCCCAGCTCTCAGACTTGCCTCCAAAGCCACAGATGAAGGACCTGCCCCCCAAACCACAGCTGGGAGACCTGCTGGCAAAATCCCAGCCTGGAGATGTCTTAGCCAAGCCGCCGGAAGTCACACAGAAGTCACACCCAGTGGATCTCTCCCCAAATCTGCAGTCCAGGGATACCATCCAAAAACAGGCATCTGAGGATTCTAACGACCTCATCACGCCCACTCTGCCAGAGACACCAGTGCCACTGCCCAGAAAAATCAATACGGTGAGTGGGTGCTGAAGTTCAGTATTACTGTTGGGATGTGAGAGTTGGGAGTGTGTGTGCTGTGGCTTACACACTGCAAGTGCTTGCTCTGCTGAGGGGCTGTGCTCTGCACCCCAAGTCCAGCATCGTGGATGTGGGGCTTGCTGACACAAGCTTTGGACTGCCTCACATAGACTTCAAGATCATGCTTCACTGCTTTCCATGGGCACACTTTGAAAAGTTCACAGAAAATGGAATTAAAAGGCAAGGTTATCTTGATGCCAAATATATATATATATATATATATATATGAAAATACACACTTTTTTTTCAAAACAGATGTTCTCCATAAACTTTTTGAAGGTCTTGCATTTAACCTTGGCAAGTTAAGTCTTGTTCCTCAGTGTTATCGAAGACAGAAAGGAGGTCATGAACTTGCCCCCAGAGCCTTGAGCGTGACAGCACGGAGCTTGACCTTTAGCCCTCAGTCAATATGTAACCAGTGTCTGTCTCTACATCGTCCTGCATAGGTTAGACCAGAAACTCAAAAACGTTTCCACAGACAGGGTTGGTCAGTCTCAGATTCCAACATTTTCATGAAATGCTTTCTACTCTGCAATTTGATCAGTTTCATCTTAATGCTAAAGTTCTTGTTTCCCTAAGTCTTTGGTGCTCCAGAAAGTTGTAGTTTTGTCCTGCACAGAGCTGCACCCCATGAGAGCCCAAACACAGGTCCTGGGGGAGACCCCAAGTCCCCCATCCTGTGTGGCAGCTGTATACACACACACGCTTTATTACCAAGACAGTGTTAAGTGTGCCACCGCACCACTGGAAGGTAGGTAAGAAAAGGCAACCCATATTCCCACGGATTCGGGCCCGCTGGTTTTGGTGGGTGCTTTGCTGTCCACCAGGGGCATCTCCCACAACCCCCCCAAGCCTAGGTGAGCATGTGCAGGACTGGAGCCTTTGCTGCAACACTGTATCAAGTCATTTATGTCACTTCTGTCCTCACCTGCTCAGTGCTGACAGACTGTAAATGACAATGTCCCACCACCACTGTCCTGCCAGGCCTCTCACACCCCTAGAGGCAGGGGCAAGGTGAATAAAGGAGAAATAGGAGAACAGAAAGTCACTGGCCCAAAACATTTAAAGAGATAGCTTGCCTTTTTGTTTTAAAAGATTTATTTATGTATTTGAAAGGCAAAATATCGGATCTTCTACCTATTGATTTTTTTCCCCTAAAATGGCCATAGTAGCCAAAGCTGGACGAGCATAAAAAAACCAAGAGCCAGAAATTCATCCTAATCTCTCATGTGCATAGCAGGGGCCTGAGTAGTAGGGCAGTCTTGCACTCCCTTCCCAGGCATTTTAGCAGGGAGTTGGAGCCCAGGCATAATGCCAAAGCTGACAGGGGATGCCTGTTCCACCCTCTGAACCACAAGGCTAGCCATCCCACTGCCTCCACTGTATACACACACACACACACACACACACACACACACACACACACACACACACTTTAATCAGAGACAGAGCTTCCATCTACTAATTCACTCTCTAAATGTCCGTGATAGCTGGGGGCTGGACAAGCCCCCAAAACAGGAGCTAGGAACTTAATCTGGTTCTCCCATGTAGGTAGCAAGAACTCGATCACTAGAACCTCACCATGGCCGCCCAGGGCTGCGTTAGCAGCAGCAGGAGCTAGGTACTAAGGCCCCAAGGATTGTGATGTGGCATTCTAGTATCGTTCTTAACTGTTGGATCAAAGGCCTGTCCCAGCTTGCTTTTGCTTATTGCTCATTTTTAATTGAGCGTCTTAAACAGTCTTCAGGAGGTGATGACTCTGTTTCCATCTTGGTATTTGCAGAGAACAGGAAATCCAGCAACTTAAAAGCCCAACTCAGAATCAGTCAAAAGTGAAAGCTATTTTAGGAAGTGCCTAGAACCGCCCCCAAGCCCAGGCTGACCCGCTGTGTTAAACCAGCATGTACTGACTATTTTGCATGACGGAGCTGAGAAATTTGTTTATGCTGCAAATTCAGCATGCAGAAGCTGCGCATTTTGCTTTCCATCATGTTTCCTAAAAGCATTTTTAGACTGCTGTCATTTCTGTAAGCTGATGTTGTAGCTGGGGTGCTTTGTGCTTTTTGGTGAAGTTGAGGTTTGATTCCTACTCCTGTCGGTTGTTTTCTGCTGAGAATAACTTGGTAACACCTAATTGATAACATAGAGCTCAAGTCACTTGCCCAAAGAATTCTGCTGTTCTTTTGCCTTCAGTCCATCCTTTCAGTTAAACCTCCATTTGCTTATTTAAGGGGAAAAACAAAGTGAGACGAGTGAAGACTATTTACGACTGCCAGGCGGACAATGACGACGAGCTCACATTCATCGAAGGGGAAGTGATTATCGTCACAGGGGAAGAGGACCAAGAGTGGTGGGTACGTACGAATCCCTGTCCATGACCTCCATCCGTTCGTTGCTCCTGAGCTGTGGGCAGGCAGCACAGCAGTGGACAGGGAACCCCTCCAGCACAGATTCATCCTCCACTGTGTCTTGTCCCCAGCAACAGACCACAGTAAGGGTCTTCCCTGCCACTGTCAGACGCTAGACAGAGCTGGGTGTCCACCCAATGCATCATATGCCTTGTCTGTAGTCAGCAGTTTTAGACTCAACACCAGAGCTCAGAAAAGTTGGTCACATTGCCTTGGCCACACAGGAATGTGTGGATCCCAGGCAACGTCAGGATTGCAAATCAACTTGACCCCAAGTGCTGAGCCCACCCTCCCACACTGTGCCCAGACTCCGGGCCGAAGGCCTGGACTGCAGTGCAGCCTCAGTCCTAGCTGCCGTCTGGAGATGCGCCCTGGGAAGCCTGATGCTGCTTCCTGTGGTTTCAGGGGGTTCCGTGAGAATAGAGAAGTCCTCAGGTTATGTTAAGCATTTTTCCTCATGAGCCCATGGTCTACTGAAAATGGAATCATATGTCAAAATACTTCTAAGTCAAAACAGACCACACCTAGCCCTTGTAAGAAATGCAGTTTAGTAACACAACATTCTGGAGTGTCTGACTCCGCTTCGGGGGCTTGTGAGGGAGGGTGTGAAGTATGCTTCCACATATCACCAAGTGAAAAAACATGGTCAGACCCACCCTTGTAAGGTGAGGACCCTCTACACCCGTGAACATTGCTTTTATGTTAAAACTTGCTACCAAGGTGTTAGAAAGGAAAGGCAGCAGTGTGCTCCCCCCTCAGGCCTGTTTGGAAGCCAGCAGCCAAGGTTGTAGGGGACTGCACAGGCAGCCCACCCAGGGGCCTGTGGGCAGCCACCTCTTTGCTTTGCTGATCATTTCCCATCCTGAGCTTGGAGAGCCCACTTCCTTGGCATCCTGAGTCCCCTTCTTCCCAGAGGGTCTCCATTCTACATACCAGGAAAACAGCCTGCAAGGCACAACGGGGCCATCAGGACCTGCCTATGCCCAGTGACACACATTGGCACACGCACACACATGGGTGTATGCAGGCCCACCTTCAGAATGACTTTGCATCAGATGACAGCTATAGGCATTTTACTTAAACTGAAGCAGTAGTTCTCAATTCATGGGGCAGTCTGCTTCTCTAGGGACATTTGGCAAAGCCTAAGCATGGTGATTGTCAGAACAGGCACTCAGGCAGTAAAGCCAGACACCCCACTAACATCTTGCGATGCCCAGGCGAGCTCCCCTCCCTTCACCCCTCACCCCCAGCACCATAAAGAATGCCAGTGATGCTGAGATAGTGCAACCCTGTGCTGAAGCCCTGCAGTCTCTTTTTCCCTCATGAGGCACAAGCTGCAGGACACTCAGATGGAGTGGCCAGCCCCGGTTGGGACATGGCAGCCGTTTCCATTGATGCCGCCCCACCCCTTCTTTGCAATGTAATCATGCATGGCCCTGGAAGAAGGGACTTTTTGGTCCTTACAGCGGCTTAGCTATGTTTGTCTGAGGTCTCCGACACTGGAAAGACAAGCCCTGGTTAGAGAATGGACTCCAGAGCTAGAGGCCTCCATGAGGCTATGGGCAGGGCAGCCCACCCTTCAGGCTGCCACGGGGGCTTGAGGGCATCGTGTGGACATGCTCAGCAGGCAGGAATGCTGGCCCACGCTGTATTGCTATGCAACCTCAGATCAAATCTAGGATTGTGGCCCGGGGCTGGGGCAGACTGTGGGCAGCTGCCTGTTGCCTGCGCCTCCCTGACCAGCCCCTTTCTCCCTGCAGATTGGGCACATCGAGGGACAGCCTGAAAGGAAGGGGGTGTTTCCAGTGTCCTTTGTGCACATCCTGTCCGACTAGCATCACGCTGCACCACAGGATTGTCCAGCTCCTCCCTTCGAGCCTGCTGCCTCCGTGGACTGAGTCCAGTGCACAATGTGTATATAGCTGCTGTTACAGAGTCAGAAACTCGGGGAAGGAATCAGACTGTGTGTTACAAATACCCTGTGGTCCTCTTCCTTTGCCAGTATTAGGGTAGCATTGGGACCCAGCGCGCCTTACTGGTTTGCCAAAGCCATCCTCGGCGTCTAGCACTTACTTTTCCATCTTTCTCTCTCTCGCTCTCCTGCTCTTTATCTCTCTCTCTGCTGTTTTACATACAAACAAGAGTATAGGAACCGCTGGCTTTGCAAGTAGAAGTGGTCTCCAGAACCGTTGAAAGGCATAGAATTAACTCTGTTCCTAACAATGCAGTATTCGTTGTGTTACAGAAAATGCAACATTAGCCAAGAGGTGGCTTCTGTTCTGCAGGTGACACTCAGCTCCGTGACAGAGCAGCCCGTAGTGACCTATCGGTGTGCACAGTTTACAGTTACACAAACCTGCTGTGGTATTTATTACAGAGAAGTGCTCAGTTCCATAGAAGTGTTACTCCTTCAGCGAAATACTCACCCACTGACCCCAAAGTCCTTGTGACGTTTTAAATGCACACAGCCTCATGCCAGTTTAGATGAGTGGATTTACACAGTCTTACAGTGATGAGCGCCCGCCCCTGAGATTACCTCATTATGCAAAAATAACATATCCTTCATGAATATTTGGAGAAAAGTTTAGAACGTGACTGATGCGGTTCAGCTTTCAAGAACCAAGGACCACCATAAAATACTAGCCTCAACATTATGCATGCATCTAGAAGCTTACCTGAAATCTGCCTTTTATAAAGGAATAGTATGGATAAGTGGAACTGTACATTTTTTTAAACTCGATTGCCATTAAAGCAGAAATTATAAGGTTGCAACAATGCTCGTTTCTAGTCAGTCATTTGGCCTTCTCAGGAGTGTGGATTGGCTTGGCCTGTGGTGGCTCAGCAGCCGCCGAATGTGTCAGAACATCCAGTCCGTCCAGTTCTGTTCCCAGATGGAATCAAGGGGAAGAACGTTAACATCAGTCAGGTCCCGGGGTGCAGAAATGCACTTTGCCACCCCATGGTCCTGCACATGCCCACTGCGGGTGCGGAAATCCAGCTTCCCCTACCCGTGCTCTTGGGCATGACTACTCGGGGTTGGAAGGAAGGGCAGAAATCCAGGTTCCCCGCCCCTTGTTCTGGCACATGCCCACTTCTAGCTCAGTGTCCCAGCGTGCAGCTCCACCCCCGTGGACACGTCACCATGCGCACCGGGGCTCTGCATGCTGCAGAGAGCAGCATGCTGAAAGCCGGGTCCCCGCCAGGAGCCCTGTCTGCCCCGGTGTCTTCATCCCTGCCTCGCTGAGACCTCTCCGGTGTAGATCAGCAGGGGCTCCCAGGAGCGCGGTGCCCTGACTTGGATGGCATTCTGCTGGTGCTATGAGGGTGACAGCACAGGGAACTGGCATTTTTGAGCAGATGATCCGAGCATTGAAGGAGAAGAGCTCACTTCACAGAAGCACAACTCCTTACCACACCCTGAGGAAGAGTGAACAGCAGCTGAGTTCTGTTGAAGTGCTTACACACACAGTTCAGACGCCACCTCCTTCAAGAAGCCTCGCTGACCACCCTGCAGTAGGAGAGCTGCAGCAATAGCTTCCTCAGCATCCTGGCACCTGCACATTCCCTGGGCAGCGCAAGGTCCCCACGCAGGGCCATGGCTGGCCGCCGGGCGCTAGGCCACACGGGTGTCCACATGGGCTGTGACCTGTGCAGCTGCTCTTCCACATGGGCAAAGCTACATTGAAGAGCCATTGGTTTTTGTGGCCTAGACTATTTCCAGCTGATCTCAAAATAAACAAGTTTTAAAGCAACAGCAAAAAGAGCTACATGTCTAAAATGAAATGCCTCTTTCTTTCCTATTTTGTAACAACTTACACTTGAGTGTTTTACTATTTTTTTTCGGCTTGCGTTTTCTTTTCCTAAGAGTTTGAGTTCTCGCTAGTGCAGTTTACCGTGGGACATAGGGAACGTTAATAGGAACCCTTGGGCAATCTTGTCGGGTTGAAATCTAATCTTGTTCATAACCCAGTGAGGCACTATCGTGATTTTGTACATGATAGAGTATTTTGAAAGTACGGAACCTTACAAAGAAAATAGCAAATGGGTTGTTGCCTCCAGAAGGACAAGTTCTATTCTGCAAATAGAGTGTGTCTTGTTTTACTGTTGAACAGCGATCACTATTTATTTTTTTATGGCCTAGAACTTGTCCGTGTTGTACAGGAATCTGTAGTGCCACCAGTGAAGCCCCGAGCTCTCCCCGAGTGTTAGTGTCACACAGCGGCACGCCGGTCATTTCACATGTGTTTAATGTGAGTTGTCCAGTACTGTATGTGTTCATTTCTACTTTTTTTAATATTTAAAATTGCTTTTAAATAAATATATTCTCAGTTGACCCCAAACATTTGAAATTGGGCCATTTTGTGAGTTGTCCACTACCCTTCTTTATTTTTTTTTTAAAGAGGGCAGGTTATCGGCGCACTCAGGCCTCAGTTGTCCACACGGGACCAAAGCTGGGATCCAGGAACTCAGTCCAGGTGCCCCACAGGGTGACAGGAGCTGCTTGCGTCATTGTGCGCATCTCGGCAGGAAGCTGGGACCAGGAATGCAGCCACATATCAAACCCACAGACTGATGTGAGGGGCAGACATCCCAGATAGCCTGACTGCAGGGCCAAGCACCAGCCCCCCCCTTGGGCCAGGAGACCCTGGCTCCCTGTGGCTGTGCTAGGGGCTGCCCTTGATGCACATCACTCCCGAGCCTTCTGTTCCTGCACACGGTGCACCTCAGTGCTCGGTCCTTTCCTGTTCCCACTGCTGTGCCTACCTCTGCTCTGGTTCACGTGACAGGGTGAGGCACCTGCTTGTCATAAGGATATGTGTTAACAGGCCAGCAGCAGCACCAGTCAGGACCAGCATGGGCCTTGTGCCTCTGTCACTGCCATGGACCCAGGCACAGGCTGTCTGCCTGCACCATCTCACTGTGCCCTCAGCAGGTCCCTGGGGTGTGCCTTGCTTACTTGGCAGAGCACAGAAAGTGGGCCCAGGAAGAGTTCCCCATGGACAAGAGCCTCTGGGTCACTGAGTCTCAGAGAGTCCACCAGTGGCTGAGATCCCCGCGGTGAGGAGGATGGCCCTGGCCCCAGGCTCCTGCCGGAGGGAACTGTGCCTGTGGGAAGCAGCCGAGGCCACAGCAGAGAACCTGTGCGTTGGTCAGCGCTGCCTGGGTGCTGTGCTGCCCGTTCACAGGCCAGGACACGGTCATCCCGAGAGCCTGCGTACCGCTAGAGAGGAGCTCACAGGTCCCCTGGGGCAGCCTGCTCTCCACCACTCGTGTGGCTTGTTACCCAGGTCGGAAGCTTAAAACTGATGGAGCCTGCCAGAATTGCGTCTGTCCCCAGAGCCAGGTCACCACCGAGCCTTCTCTGCCCAACTACCTCAGGTGCTTTGGGTGAGTTCTCTGTGTGGGGTGGGTAAAGGAACCCTTTTTTTCTATCTGGGGCCATTTACATATTTATAACATTGTTTGCAGGCATACAAAATGACTAACTCAAAACTTAGCCTGCTGTACATCTCGCATATGTCCTGTCTGCCACCAGTGTGCTGAGGCCAGCCTGCAGGGCTAAAGTGGCTGCCCAGGCCATCGGTGGGAACCCTCAGGGGCTGGTGGCATCAGCAACAGCTTGCTTTTCTGTGTGTGTGTGTGTGTGTGTGTGTGTGTGTGTGTGTGTGTGTGTGTGTGTGTGTGTGTGTGTGTGTGTGTATGTATGCAAGAGTGATGACACCAGAATAACCCAGCTTGTTGTACCCTGCCTGTTCTCCACGTATCCATAGAAGCTCCCAATGGAAACTCTTTTCTCAAAAGTATTGTTGTTTGTTTGAAAGAGTTACAGGGAGAAGGAGAGAAGGAGATCTTCCAATGACTCCTTCCTCAAATGGTTATAGCCGTGGGGGCTGGGCAGGCCAAAGCCCAGGATCCTGGAGTTTTTGGATCTCCCGCATGGGCAGAAGGGGCCTGAGCCTTGAACCGTTTTCTGCTTTCCTCTAACACCAGCAAAGAGCTATATCAGAAGCAGAGCAGCCAGAAGGAACCAGCATCGCTAGGAGATGCCAGTTCCACCAGAGGCAGAATATCTGGGCTCACAGGTTCACTTCTTTAGCAGGTGCACTAGGGCTGAGCAAGCATCCACTCACACCTGATTCAGCATCTGGCCTGGACTTTACCCTCAGAGCCTGAGGAAGAAATGGAGTCCACTACACCTTGCTCACCTAGACTGCAGACCCGTGACCTCTGGATCCCAAACGTCCTCTGGGTCAAAAGAATGTGATAACAAGCCCTGGATTCTGTCCCTGAGAAGCTCACGGGCTTGGGAGAGATGGGGGAAGTCCTGATAAATGTGGGGCTTAGCCAAGGAAGTGACAGCTTGCGCTGAAGACCCCTGGAGCCTGAGTGTTCTCAGAGGCTGCTGGGACATGAGACCCCTGTGCATGCAAATGGCTGGAGTAGGCAAGACCTGCCCAAAACCCTTCCTCACTCCACGCCACCCCGCCTGATCCATGCCGTGCTGAGGGGTGTGGTCCCCACACCCAGGGCTGCTTTCCTGGAAGTGGTGGTGCCCATCTGTCAGTGTACCAGCAGGTAGGCAGCACGGGGCTCTGTGTGGGCTGCATCGAGATGAGGGATGTGACCGCAGGGCTGCAGTTTTCACCATGAAGACAAGCGCAGTTGATTCCCCATCTACAGACTTGCAGGCTGAGTCATGGAGAGGTTAAATCATTACTTGCCATAGCAAGTCACTAGTAATGCATAGACACCAGATTGGCACCCTGCTGTCGGGGCCCAAGCACCTGCTATTCGTGATCCTGGGCTGACTCTTGGCCGCTACTGTGTCCCCCCAGCCACCTCTGTGAAAGACTGAGCCAGAGCTGGACCACCAAGGCACTCTGCCAACACAGCAGCCGTCAAGCAAACAGCAGCCAGCGAGATAGGTTTCTAATTCAAAGAAGTGGCAGCATTTTCCAGAAGGTTCCCACATGTGTGTTTCTCAAGTTCCCTTGGACCCCAGTTCCTGAGCTCAGCTCAGCAGGTAAGGCGTGACTGGACAGCGCTCTCCTGCCCAGTAGCACAGCCCTAAGAAGCCAGAGGTGCATTTTCCAGGGCTTGGCTGTGGACTTCCTGAACCACAGCCTCAGGGGCATCCTGTCACCTACAGCCCAGTTACTGCTCATCACAGAAGGAGGTGGCAGCTTGGCGGCCTCACTGGGCTGACCACAGCTATTAGTTCCCTGTGTCCTGGGGGCCAGCTTGGAGGAAATTAAGAGTTCAAGCTTTGGGATCAGAAAAACATAGGACACTGAGCGTTAACCTCCCCAAGCATGGGTTGATTCCCCTTACCTACACAGGGCAGTAACAATCTTGGCGTCAGAGTGAGCGTTAGGGGATGTCACAGATGATGGTTCATGTCCAGCCAGCCAGTGCCTGAGTCAGTGGTGTGAAGTGGCAGTGATGGGCACAGTCCCCCTCAAGCAGGACAAGAATGTGGAGCTCTCCCCTTCCCAGTGACAGCAGGCAGCCATGCTGGCAAGGATCATGTCAGTGGGCAAGCACAGGAGCACAGGTCAGAACACACAGGCAGTAACAGTGCAGACACTGGTGAAGCCCAGCGGCTCCTGCACACACAGGTGCTTCCAGGAGCGGATGTGTTGAGGATCTCTCCCGCCATCTCCAGCAAGCCGTCCAGTCCACAGTGGGCACCAGCTGGCAGGCTTCATTCAGATCTGATGTCAGTTCTGGAATGCAAGACCGAGTGCTTCTGTCCTGAAGCTGCCTCCAAGGGTGGGAATCGAGGTGCCCGCCATCATCTTAATCTTCAGCTCCTCTCACAACAGAGGCTGGCAGTAAGTGCCGGAAGTCCCAGCACCCCCAAATCGCAGTGTGATATCTGATGGCACAGCCCTTCTCCTGAAGCCAGCCCTTTGCTGCCAGCCACCTCTCAGTCATTAGCATACAAAAACATGCTTTTCACTTTGGGCAGTCCAAGAAGTTCAGGGCTGTGTGCTGGGACACCAGACCAACACCAGAAGATAACTCACAATAAAATGGCACTTGCTGTCGGGAGGGGTACACGGGGTCACGTGAACTGCTTTCCAGTGGAAAGCCTGGGGGACACCAACCAAGGGCCCAGGCCGAGGAGCCGGCGGCATCCACATTGCTCTGCCCACTCACATGGCACACTGCTGACTGTTGCCCGGGACACAATGTGCTTGACAATGGATCTCTTTTTATGGTGCATTAAGCTGTAGAACAGACTCAAGCAGATATTGTCTGAATGTGCAAGCCTGGCTCCTGCTTGGCTGCAGCCGCTAGGACCACTCAAGCACATGGGGTCCCCTGGATCAGCTCCCTTGGTGCCGTGTCCTCTGGAGGTGAATGGACAGCAGGTGCACCTGGGTGAGGCTTTCCAGACTGGACCTATGATTGGTTTACCCACCACTGGGTCGTGGGTACCAGGAAGAAGATGCCAGGAAGCAGGGGTTGGGAGGAAGGGAAAAGAGCCAGACATGAGGCAGAGAAGAAAAGCAAGGTCAAAGCCAAGGTGGCCATCACTAAGATGAGTCTGTGGAGCCCCATGAGCCATTGATCTCCAGGTGAGATTTAACATGTTGGTTAAAGGCATGTCCCAGGGTGGCCATCACTGGCCTGTCAGTGACAGTAAAAACCTGTGACAGTGGACTGGGTGTGTGAATCAGGACACATTTGCCCAGGACAGGAGTGAGCACTCTACAACCTCAAGCAGTGATGCGCCCAAGTCCCACCCTGGGGAGCTTGACTCATTAGAATTCGCTTCTAACTCCTAGGAATCCCCAAACCTAGGCGCCCTGGCTTGGTACAGCTTTGCACAGCCCCTGGAAGGGGTCCCTGGCAGAAGGGCAGGCCTGAGGGCAGTGCTCTTCTGTTGGCTTTGCGCTTGACAGGATGTGGTGTTCTCGGTGTGCTGGAAGCGTGGAACCAGTTCTCAGAGGGTTCGGTTTTTGGCAAAGGCCTTCTTGGTAGTATTTGCCAATTCTCTGGCTGTGTCTAACCTGGTTCGTGCCAAGTGGCCAATGGAGCTGCTGACCTCTAATTCCTTCCTGCAGGGGAACCGGGCCAGCCAGAGCTGCCGCTGGCCATACTTCCACGCTTTCAAAATGGAAGATGTGAAGTAAGACCAGCGTCTGCTTGGCTCCCTGTTAGCACCTACCTCCTACTGTCTTCTTTTTTGTTGGGAAGGCAGAGTGGTCCATTCTCCCAAGTGCCTGCAACAAACAGGGTTGTATCAGGCTGAAAAACAGGAGCCAGAAATTGCATCCGGGTCTCCGAGGCAAGTGTAAAGCCAAGCACTGGGCCACCATCCACTGCCGCTAAGGACATCGGCAGAAAGCTGGATCAGAATCTCAGCACAGCTGGGACTGGGGCAGTGTGGAACACCAGCATCCCGGGCGGCAGCTTCCCCTGCTGTGCTTTCCCACCATTGTCTACTGCTTCTAACAACTGTATTAAGATGCGGAGACTGTACCATTTGCTTGATGGCTCCGTGCATGCTAATGGCCCCTGGTCCAAATGGCGGCATCCACTTTCCAGAGCTGCCTCTCTGAGCACTTGAGACCAGGCAGCTTACAGAGAACAGAAGCATGCTAGTCTTGCAGTTCAGAGGCTGGAGTATCCAGGACCTGTCACAGCATGCACCCAGCCTCAGGGGAGGGCCTTCCCGCCACATCACAGCATGGGGATGTGGCCTTCGTGGGAGGACAGAGTGAGGCGAGAGAGCTCGCCCTTACGACAAAACCACTTCCTCCAAGACCCACTCTTCCATTCACCCATGTCGGGCTGAAGCCGTCTGCGAGGACAGAGCCCTAGCACGCCAGCACCTCCAAATGCCCTGGCCTAGACCTCCCCCCACCAGGGAGAATGTCACGTGGTGCTGATGCTGACCCTGCCCTTCAAGGCTGAGGGGGCCTGGGCAAGTGACCCAACACCTGGGATGCTTACACTTTTATATCAACACCAAGTGGGAACAGCATTGCAATCACCAGGGGGCACAGGACAAGGAGCTGAGAGCATTTCCCAAGAGGTGCTCCCTTCGGTGTAATTCTGAATTACGTGCATCTGTTCCCTGTAAACATTTCTTAAATAATAAAATGCTTTCAGGCCTCCATCTGGGCTGGCACTATTTATCGGGCTCAGGAGGCAACAGCCTTGTCCGTCACCCTGTCATTTTGCCATTCATGCCAGGGAGGCTGTGCCAGCCTCACACCACTTCACCTGCAGAGCATCTGCAGTGTCCCAGGAAGCAGGGGTTCCTGCCTGAAGTGTCCAGTCCCTTCAGGTGGCGGGAAGCGGGGAGGGAGAAGCCACACTGCCTGGGCTTTTGTGGTTAGTTCATCAGAGTGGAAGAGATGAGTCTCCGTGTCCCTTGGGCCAACATGAAATTTCAAGGGAAACCAGCAGACAGCATCAATCAGGTGGGGAGACTTTGAGCCCCAGCAAGGGTTTCTCACTCCCCATGGGCAGAGCATGTACCCGGAGCTCCTGAGCCTGCTGCAGGCTCCACTGAGTCAGGCTGCAGCGCTGCTGGGGAGGGGCATGTGTGGACTTGGTTCCACAGCTGTGGCTCTAGAGGTCCAGAAGCTGCACTCCCTTCCTCAACCAGCTATGTGCAGAGAGGCGAGCTGTGAATTTACAAACAAAAATGATACTTCCACAGGTTCTTCCTGCACGCCCCCTTGTGCTGGAACCAGCTGCCCCTGTCTCCATGAGCAGTGCTGATCCCAGGGTGGCACCTGTGCCCCAGGGACCCTGGAGCTCCCATGCATCCAGACTGGGTCCCCTGCACCCACTCCACCTTGCAGCGCCTCTGGGGAGCCTCCGGGGAGGCCTGCCCAGAACCAGGCCAGGCACTTCCTGTGAATTCATTGGTCTCTGATGAGCCTGAGTCAGGTTTTCCCAAGCATTTACCCTGCAGGTCCCAGACAAGGAAAGGCAAGCCTTTTATCGGCTCTTGGAAATTATGAGTCTGCAGGTCACATGTCGGGGCTGGGATTCTGTCCTCCTTGCAAATCCACCCAGGAGATTGTGACGTGGTGGCCAGCCTCAGGGCAGGTGCTTGGCCTAGTGGTTGTAACACTGCTTAGAATACCATGTCCCACACTGGAATAACTGGATTTGTCTCCCACTTCTGGCTCCTGGCTTCCTGCTAACGCAAAGCCTGTTGGACAGCAGCTGATGTCTCAAACAGTTGGGTGCCTGCACCCCAGTGGGAGGCCTACATTGAGGTTCAACTGGGTTGTTGCTGGCATTTGGAGACTTAACCAGTAGATTAAAATGTGTCTGTCTCTCCGCACCTCCCCCCTCCTCTACCTCAAAGCTTTTAAAAAGTTAGAAAAATAACATTCACACGTTTTGACTTCCTATTCAAAACCACACATGGATATAAAAGCAAAGGATAGAGGCAGCACAGTGATGTATCGGGCTAATACTCTGCTTGCGGTGCCAGCATCCTGAATGGGCACTGGTTCGTGTCCCAAATGCTCCATTTCTAAATCATTAGTTCTCTGCTAATGGCCTGGAAAGATAGCAGAAGATAATGCAAGACCCTGAGCCCCTGAACCCATGTGGGAGACCCAAAAAAAGCTTTTGGATCCTGGTTCCTGGCTCCTGGCTCTGGATTGGCTCAGCTCCATCCATTGAGGAATGAACCAAAGATGTAAAATTTCTCTCTCTCTCTCTCTCTCTCTCTCTCTCTCCTTCTCTCTGTAAATCTGCCTTCGAAATAAAAATAAATCTTTAAAAAATAAAATAAAATAAGAGCAAAAGACAGCTTGGATAGGAATGGGACAGGGCCCTGTTTAAGCTCTTGCTCTGAATCCTGCCAGCCAGGAGACAGCCGTTCTCTTGAGGCTTAGCCTCCTGCTAGGGCAAGAGGCACCTGCTGCCTAAGCCAGCCCTGCAGCGGGTCCCAGGCTCAGGCACAGACAAGGCAGAGGCTCCAGGCCGGTCCTGTCTGTGTGCCAGCCTGTCTTCCTACTTGCTGCAGAGGGGAGCATGGGACGAGCGCTCAGCATCTTTAAGTTGGAGAGTGGGGGCAGGGTGCAGAACACCTGCCCCATCTGGTCACAACGGTGCTGAGTAATGCTGAGAGTTCCCATTGGCAGCCGCTGTCCCAGCCTAATAGAGCATGATCCAAGATAGTCCCTGCTTTCAAAATGTGGTCCACTTGGCAGCAGTGGAAATGCCCAGTGAGAAGAGGAAGAAGGAATGAGGAGGGCCAGCCCTGCCAGGTAGAAAGAGCAGGAGAAGAACTGGACCCACCCCATGGGATCACCACCCCTCCCAGGATAGCTGAGCCAAGATCCAGGGTTGAGGTGGCAGCGTATGGCCTTTGCTGGCCACCAAGCCAACTGGTTGACCTGGAGCAAGTACCTTCCCCTCTCAGTGTTAGCTTCTTTGGAAAACCCGGTTACATGGCCCTGCCTGGCCCCCAGCACCTATGTGTGCTTGTGTGAGTGCTATATCTGTGTGAGCGCTTGCAGTGCATGAACACATGTTCTTGCATGTGTGCATGCAGATGTGTATGTGTTGGCATGTGTGTGCATACTTGCCTCTGTAAGCTTTGAACACAGTAGGTCTCTTACCTGGTAAAAGGATGATTCTCTTGCTCTGACCTACTGGGAGGTGGGTACTCGCTCACTGCTTTCCTGGCTGCTTGGCTGCTGTGAGCCACCGCAAGAACGACAGAGCTGGGACCCTGCTGCATGCCAAGGAGCCCCTCCCCTGCCACCTTCCCCAGGATGACCTGGCTCGAGCTGCAGGAGGCTGTGTCACCCCAAGTGACAGAGGGAAGCGGGTCCTGGCTCCTTCCAGGTCTCATCTGGTGGCAAAGGCCTAGGCACCTGGCACAAAGGAACTATCTGCCCAGAGAGACATGTATTGACTGAGACCCCATTAACAGGCCCCTGGACCCCGTCAGTGGCCCTTGCTGATCGGCTGCCTCTAGCCTCGGGTAATCATGTCACTTGTCCAAGTGTTGAGTCCATGCTAACTGGCTCAGAGGTCTTCTAAACGTGTGTGTGTGTGTGTGTGTGTGTGTGTGTGTGAGAGAGAGAGAGAGAGAGAGAGAGCGCCTCCATGGGATGCAGCCTCTGTGACTGTCCCCATGCCACAGGTGTGTGGCCTCGAGGGTTGGAGAACTTGGGTCCCCGCAGCTGCCCTAGTAACAGCACACACTGTGCTGTTGCAAGCAGTGTTGTAGAGCTGCTCTCTCCCGGCGCTGAGTGTGATGTTGGTGGGACACACGCCTCTGTGCACGTCCCTGCCCCTCCTGGAGGCCGCCTGCAACCTCGCGTCCTTCCTCCACAGGCAGTGCTTCTCTCTGCAGCCCCTTTGTCCTGACTGTGACTCACTTGCCACCTCATGGAAACATCCCTGGGATCCGATTGGGCCCCCAAGCCAGCTTGTTCTGCACCTGGACCCTTCACTTTCCATAGCCACCCAGTCAGGGAGCAAGCAGCCAGCTCCCTCAGATCGCTGTGGCCACAGCCTGTGACCAGCTGGCTCCCTCCTGTCTCACACCAGTGGCCGGGATTTGGTCCATTCCCTCCACACTTTCCAGCAGGACCAAGAGTGGCCTGACCGGCAGCCCAGCCTTGCTCCCCAGCGGCCTGGCCTGAGTTGCTGGCTCCCAGCTGTGGCCTGAACCAAGCCCCATGGCAGGCATGTTCTCTCTCTGAAGTGTGAGATGTCACTTGGGACATCACATCCCATACAGGAGTACCTAGGTTCAAATCCCACCTCCTGTAATTGTCTGCTGTGTGTCAGCAGCTGGTGGCTCCGGGGCTTGGATGTCTGCCATCCATGTGGGAGACTGAGTTCCAGGTTCCTGCTTCAGCCTGGCCCAGACCCAGTCACTTCAGGCTTTCGGGGAGCGAATCAGTAAGCGGAAACTCTCTCTGCTTCTCTCCCTTCAAATAAAATGAAAATGGATGAATAAACTAAAAAGTGCTACGTAAAAGAGCGAAATACTAAACTAAGAAAAATGTTGTCCACAGAAGAATGAGCAAAATGGTGGTATGAAGTCCCTGGTGGAATACTACACATTAACTTGGAAAACGTGAGCTGATCATTCAGGATACGTGAGGTCCTAGATACGGCCCCTGTCCCCAAAATGGCCACCTCCCGGTCACCAGGCTGGCCCTTGAGAGAGGAGGGCAGTAAGAGAACCACACGGAAGGACTACAGGCTCCTCCCACTGTGCCAGGAGCCCGCCAATCCCTGAGTGCAAGCACCTGGGCTTCCTCAAACAGCATTAAAAAACGGTCCCGGGCCCGGCGCGGTGGCGCACTGGTTAAGATCCTCGCCTTGCACACCCGGGATCCCATATGGGCGCCGGTTCTATCCCGGCAGCCCAGCTTCCCTTCCAGCTCCCTGCCTGTGGCCCAGGAAAGCAGTCGAGGACAGCCCAATGCTTTGGGACCCTGCACCCGCGTGGGAGACCCGGAAGAGGCTCCTGGCTTCGGACTGGCATAGTATTGGCTGTTGCACTCACTTGGGGAGTGAATCATGGGACGGAAGATCTTCCTCTGTCTCTCCTCTCTGTATATCCGCCTTTCCAATAAAAAAAATAATAAAAAATAAATCTTTAACAAAAACGGTCCCGAGGGGAAGGACAACATCTTCGAGGGAGGCCTGTGCGGTCACCATCTCACAAAGTTCGTCAATCTGCAAACTTCCCCATATTGATTGTAGCTGAGGGTAGAGCTGGCCCTGGAAGAGGACGTGCAGCCCCCGCCCCCTCCAGCTGGCTCATGAAAAGGAGGAGGGGAGAAGGAAAAAGGAAGGAGAGACAGAGGGGAGGGAGGGAGAGAAGAAGGAAGAGAGAGAGAAGAGAGGAAGGGAAGGAGGGAGAGAGATAAAAGGGAACCAATAGACGAGATACAGAGAGACAAACGCTGGGCTCTGGATCGTGGGCAGCAGAGCCGCGTCGGCCTGGGGATGTGAGGTGCCTGCCTGTGGTGTGACAGCCCAGAGCCTCCCGGGAAGGGGTTGCAAGTACACAGGGGCTCCCTGGGTCCTTAAGCCCAAACCCTTCATCACTAAGACGAATAGTGAAGCAAGCCATTTCTTTCTTTTAAAGATCTATTTATTCTTATTGGAAAGACAGGTTTTACAGAGGAGGAGAGACAGAAAGATCTTTCAGCTACTGCTTCACTCCCCTGGTGGCTACAACAGCCAGAGCCAAGTCGATCTGAAGCCAGGAGGCAGAAGCCTCATCTGGGTCTCCCACGCAGATGCAGTGTCCCAAGGTTTTGGGCCATCCTCCACTGCTTTCCCAGGCCACAGGCAAGGAGCCAGATGGAAAGTGGAACAGCTGGGACATGAACTGGTGCCCACATAGGATCCTGGTGCGTGCAAGGGGAGAATTTAGCCACTGAGCCATTGCTCCAGGTCCTCTGCTACTTCTGAGCATCGACTACAGGTGGGATCCCCTCTCCGCCACTCCATGCTGCCTCCTCAGCCCAGCACTTCACCAAGTTTGCCTTTTGCCCACCTCCTTCCCTGTGGGATTTCAGCTGTGGTTTGGCTACCAGCCAGGCTGCTCCCCAGACACCTGTCTTGAGGGTTTTGGATTATGTCAATGGGTAATGGACTGAAAGGGGCGGGGCTTGGTGATTGCATCTGGTTAGCTGGAGGTGGGTACAGCCTCGTCATGGGACCACGGTGGCTTCATAGAGAGACTGGACAAAGATGGTGCTCCCATTCTGCTTCTGGGTTCACCAGGCAATGCCCCCCCCCAGGAGCCTCCAGCCCCATGGGGTACCAGGGCAATGGCACCACCCACTCCCAGACTGTGAGGCTCCAGAGCCACAAACCAGAATTGACACTGTCCTTCCTGACCGGGCTTTTCTGGGGTAAAGCGCAATGACAAAGAGCCTGTGCCTGTCTGGGAACCAACTTCTCCTCTGTGCACAGATGCTCAAAGCCCTGGGCAGAGCGCTTCTGCTCCCTGAGCTCTTTCATAACAGATTTGCAAGGCAAAAAAGCTCTCTTCTGGGTGACCCCACAGGGATTAGGTTCTGTTTTCTGGGAACTCAGAGTTCGTGTGAAGTAGCAGCAAATTCACATGCGAGTGGCCGGGGCCCAGGCAAGGACACGGGCATTCAGAGACTATTTTTTGTTTCCTTCAATAAGGTTTAAAATGAAATTTCCTCAATTAAACAAAAATGTCTGTGTAGCCTTATGAGTCTTTTTTCTGAAAAAAGTGGGCACTCAAGTTAAAACCGTGCCATTTTCCCAACTGTTAGCTGTTGGAAAGAATAGCTTAACTCTTTCTGTACCTCCAAAAGACCTTGGCAGTGCCAAAAACGTGACTTTTACAGGTTGGATCTCTCCGGTGGCAGTGTCTGTTCTTTCCCTGCGTTGGCACAGAGGAGGCCCTTTCTCTTACCAGCGGGGGAGGGCGAGGCCCACGCGGGAGCCTCGGTTGAAACTGCATGGCAGGAAACGCCAAGGGAGTTGTGATGAACTCAGGGATTTAAGGTCCTTTGAAAGGACTTTATTTTCCCTTTTAAATAATCAATGGCCCAGAACGCATTATTTGTTCTTTCCAGAAACATGGTACACACAGCGATGTGAAAGGTTGTGGTACTGGGCACTGGGGTGTATGCAAACGGAGGGTGCCTTTCTGTACCCCCAGAGGCTGACCAGCGGCTCCTCATGGACAGCTGCGCACTGAGAGCCAACAGGCAGTGCGAGAGAGGCCTGGCTACGGGCGGTGGGGACAGACATGTGTGCCCTGCAGCAGGCAACGGGCAGCCTTGGAGCTGTGCCCTGAGGGACAGCAAGAATTCCCAACCGGGGAACAGAACTGGAATTCTAGCTGAGGAATCCCTGTCTGCACTGCCCGTCGCCCAGAATTCACAGAAAGGAGCTTCCAATCATTTTTCTGCAGAATATATTGCGCTCCTTGATACGCCCCTCGGCAGGAAGTCCCCACAGATCTGCAACTGTCAGTAAGATCACTTCCTCATGGGGGTCTCTGCTGTCACGTGACTTGGAGATCACGTGCTGTGGTGTGGATGTGCCTCTCCCAAATTTCGTGTATTGGGGAATTGGTCCTCAGTGCAGAACTGGAACCGTTACGAAGTGATGAGGTCAGGCCAGCAGAGCCCCTGTGAATGCTGGGAAGGGCAAACCTGCCGATTCTCACAGGGCCTGGCCCTCACCAGCTCCTTGAGTCTACACCACGGCCGGTGAGAGGGGCTGCAACGGGCCAGTGTGCCTGGGGAAGTGGCAGAAGCTGGCCACGTGCTTGCACCTGCCACCCTCGTGGGAAAGCCCGGTGGGGCTCTTCAGCCTGGCCCAGCTCTGGCTGTGCTGCTCACCTAGGGACTGAGGTGGGAGACTGCAGATCTTTCTCTCTCTCTCTCTCTGTAACTCCAATTTTCAAACAAATAAATAACTCTTTAAAAGCAAGCAAGCAAGAGAGCGAGCCATTCCCTTGCTGAGAGCAGCGATTAAGGACAATGCCCTTTGCTACTTGGTGGCATTAAAGCGTACTCCTTCAACTTGGCTGTGTGAGGATGGAAGCCAGTAACCAAAACAACCGTGGCGGTTAACACTGCTTTGGTCCCAGCTCGGCCCCTTACATAACTCTGACAGAGGACTGAACCGTCTTAGCCAGAACTTCACTGTAAAACCTACCTTCTCTGACTTGTAAAAGTCTGTGAGAAGTTCTCAGTGCCTGGCATGGATAGAAACACAATGAATGGCAGGGTTCCTTTTTCTTCAAAAAAAAAAAAAAAAGAGAGAAAAAAAAAGAAAAAAGAAACTATCAGAGAGAGATCTCCTATCTTTAGTTCTGCGACTAGAACCAGGAGAAGGGGACTCCTCCCAGGTCTCCCTGGAAGTGGCAGACACCCAGCTCTGGGGACCCTCCCCACTGTCTCCCTGAGTCTGCAATAGCAGGAAGTTGGAGTCAGAAGCCTGAATCACGAATCAGACCCAGGTTCTCTGATGCGAGACGCGGGTGCTTTGACCAGCACCTCAGCCAGCGAGCCAAATGCCTGCCCCAGTGTGATTATTTCGACTTGGCCTAGAAGCTGCCCTGACCCTCTGAACGCCATTTGATTGTGACCCCTGTGAGTCTGCAATCCCCATCCCCTCATCTGCTAATGCTCGGTATGGTGAGACCATCTGGGGACACTTCTGCAACTTCGGTGGCCAGTTTGCATGGTGGGTACTTGCTAACTCAGTTCTCCCTCCACCCTCCCTCAAGCCCCAGAAGCCCGTTGCTGTTACAGGATTACAGGAGGGGTTCTCTGTAACTTAGCTCTTCCCTCATGTTTTCCATCAGAACTTACAGGCCCCAACAAGGTGGAGCGCTCCTGGAAAGCACTTTGCACAAGCCATTTGCATCAGTTCAGCTCAGGCGTGTCGCTGCCCCTGAGCGTGCCAAATGGCTTGCTCTCTGTTTTCGGTTGCCCTGCATACCGAACTGGATCACAATAAAGAGTGTTAAAGATGGATGTAGCTCATGGATATAGAGTCTGGAAGTTTAAGGTCAGAGGACTGCATCTGGCTAGGACCGCATCATGCATCCTAGCACGGCAGAAGTGCAAGGGCAAGTGGCATCCTTGCTCCGTGATGATCCTTTTTTAGAAGAACTGACTCAGTCTCCTAGAGCTAAAGTTCATCACTCCTATGAGGCTTAACTCAGTCCTGAGGGAAAGACACTGAACCTTTCCAACACCTCTTAGATGTCCCACCAGGGAACAAGCCACAGCTAAACTGTAGCATTTGCTGATGGCACAGTAAACAACAATGACAAAAACCACTTCACACCTGGCTAGGAGCATAGCCAGTCAAAAAACAAAACAAAACAAAACAAAAAAAAAAAAACCAAAAACCTGTCATCAGCTTGGGGACACAGGGGCGAGAGGACTGATGGGAAACGGTGTGGCTTCAGGGCCTGAATCTGCGGCTCAGATTTGCACTATGGGATCTCCAATTTTCCTAGAAGCTTCTGGGGTGGTTCTTGTAACACCGCAGAGTTTGCCAACCACAGATTTTAACACTGTCTCCAGGGACTCTGGAACCAGATGTTTGCAAAATTCAACTCATGCCCTGCAGATAACTCTGCATGGAGATCAAGAGCCTACAGATAACCCAGACACCACGGCTGGACTTGACCGCCAATGTTGATGGCCCCTTCGCCCATTTGTCCAAATGAGATCCATTTACCCATCCACTCATGAATTCAACAAATGTTTATTTAGCATCTAGGACATTTCTGGTGCAGTACCTTACAGCGAGTAAGATGTGAACCCTGCCCTGCAGGAAGTGACTCTGGGGAGGACACTGGCTGTTTGCTTCCACACCCTCCGTGCCTGGCAGTCAGGTCCCCAGGGGCTTCCCAGTGGATTGTTTTAGTACAGGTGGAATGAACATGGCGGTGAGTTAAGAGCCAACACTGGGTACAGAGGCAACGAGGGCAGTACCCACATGCACTGTGAGAAGACGAGGAGATGAAGCCAGGCCAGCAGAGTAAGGGCAGGAACGGCTGGTCCTGGGGTGGCGTTGCAGGTCAATCCAGTGTTCTGTCCTTGAAGAGTCTGTCCCAATTCCTTGAGATGAACGTGATCACGTCCAGAATCAGAACACGCTCGTACGGACATCCTTCCCGCTGCCCCAGTGTGCGTGTGCGCTGTGCTGGCCGACCTGCAGAGAGATGTTTTGTGCTTCACAAATGACTCATACATCTGGCAGGGCTGTTTTATTTTAGTGCCTTCAGAGGGGGACAGTCTGCCCCTTAGGATACCAGGTCATTTGGTGTTTCCCTGATAGCTGCTGAGCCAGGATCCCCTGGGTCATACAGGGGCCTGAAGATTATCTGCAAGACCCCATCTGCCCACGTTTACTAAGTTCATTCCAGATGTGGACGAACGAGCTAGGATGTGTGAGGCAGAGGCCAGGGGCCTGTGGCCGCATCTGGGTCTCCTATGGGGGTGGTGGGTCGTCATGGTTTGCTGCGTCCCAGGTACAGTAGCAGGGTGCTGGATTGGAGGTGGAGGTGGGATTCAACCCCAGGCACTCACCACCTCATTGTACACGCTGGATGGAGACTTTGCTCTCTGAGACACACACCTGTGTCTTGAGCTCACCCCAGGTATCTCTGAGTTCAGGCCAGTGCAGGCCAGGGGTGACCCAGTCCGTGCCCCCATCTTTACCTATTCTTGTCTGCTTCTGGCCCCGCTAAGGGCACTGTACCTAACATGTGTATCAAAGAATTTGAAGATCCTAAGCTATCTAGAAACTGCCTTATCCCTAGGCCTTTAACAGTTATTAAGATAATGCTAACGGGGCCCAGTACTGTAGCCTGATGGCTAAAGTCCTTGCCTTGCACATGCCGGGATCCCATATGGCTGCTCCCTTCTGTCTCTCCACCTCTTTATATATCTGCTTTTCCAATAAAAAAATAAATCTTTTTTTTTTTTTTTTTAAGGATAATACTAACAATGGTGCCAACTCTCTCCTGGTTCCACTAGTGTTAGTTCAGTACACATGTGCTATTCTGTTTAATCTACACCACAGTCTAATGACAGACTATTGTTCATGCCATTACACAGATGCATAAACTGAGACTCCCAGGAGTCAAATCCTTGAGCTTTGGAGTTAGACAATCTGGGACTATGCCCAGTGCCTAGGCTGTGCAATCTGCATGGCCGTGGTGAAGGCCCTTTCGCTCTCAGCTTCACCCATTCTGTTAAATCTCTGGTCTCAGGAGCACCACACAAGGTGCTATTGTGTCTGTGGGTCTGTGCAGCTTCCATCAGATCTGCAGTTCACTACCTGAACAGCCACCGTGTCTGGGACTGAACCAGGCTGATGACAGGAGCCTGGACTCCATCCAGCTTCCCCACACCGTGGCAGGAGGAGCCCAAGCACGCGAGCCACCTTTCCCAGGTGCAATAGCAGGGAACTGGATCAGAAGCGGAGCAGCTGGGACTCGAACCGTGGCCCAGATGGGATTCTGCATTACCTGCGAGGCCAACAGAGCCAGAATTTGGACCCACTGTCCTTGGCCTTCCAGGTGCCAAGTCTGGAAGCTGGCCTTCCAAGCTGCTTCTGGAAGCTTCTAGGGCTTTCTGATTTCTGATCTTTCTCTGCCTCCCTAGGGTTTTCGTCCTTCCCTGCTCCTGTGCATCTGCCATGCGCACAACTCCCTTGCTGTTGGCTGTGCCCTTGGCCCCCATCCTCCCGCCTGTGGAGGGCCCTCTGAACCTGTGCGGCCTCAGTGGCCTGGTCCACCGAAAGAGCTCAATCAGCTTTCAGGGTAATTTGGGTACAGCCCCGCACCCCAAAGCTGGCTGCAGGAGGAGCGGAGAAAGAGCCTAAACAAAAGGAGAGCTTTGGAGGGGACCGTCCGAAGTTGCTGCCTGAGAAACGGGGCTGGACCTCAAGCTCCTGGGGAGGACCCGTTTTGGGGGGCTGGAGCAGCGGGATTTGACGGAGGCACTTCTTGGAACAGGAAAATGCATTCTTCCACACTAAACACGGGTGGGTGGGTCCACCTTGTCCATCCGTAGAGGTGCCAGGCCACACGGTGCCTCTGAGCCCAGGTGCGGTCTGTCTCCAATCCCCGCCCGCCACCCCCGTGTGCATCTCCCGGGTTGGGGCTGCTGTGCTACCAGGCTGGTGGTCATCTCCTAAGTCCAGGTGAGCGGCCAGGGGACCCGGCGGCGGTGGGCAGCGGCCCAGCTGTCCTGGAAGTGGGCAGGCTCGGTTCCTGCAGGAGCCGGGCCGGACTGGCCGTGACCTTGGGGGCACCCCTTTGCTTCCCGGGGACCAGAGTTGCCGCCTGCGCAGCGGGAAGGCGAGATGCAACCCCCCCCACACACACCCCGACCCCACCCGGCAACGCCCCCGTCCCTGGCTCGCGGTGACATGCCCAAGGTCACCGCAGCCCCCGGCCCCGCCGCGGGTTTTGGGGTGGGGGCCGGGGCGGGGCGGTCCCGGGGCGCGCCGCCCCCTGACGCGGGGCCCGGGCGATGCGGCGCGGCCGGGCGGCGGGGGGAGGCGCGTCGGCGGCAGCGTCCTCCTTTTGTGCGAGCGCCGGCGGCTCGGCTTCTCGAAGGTAAACGGCGCTTCCTCTTCCTCCTCGCCGCGTCTCTTCCTTTTATAGTTATTTCTCGCCTGGCACTCGCCGGGGCCGCCGCCGCTGCGCTGCTGCCGCTGCTGCCGCTGCTGTTGCTGCCACCGCGGCGGGCGCAGCTCGCGAACCTGTGGCGGTGACGTGAGCCCCGCCGACCCGGAAACGGCGGCGGCCCCGGAGGCTCCCGGCTCCCGCGGCCCCGTGCCCGCTCTGCCCTCGCCCGCCCGGCCGCTCGGCCGCCAGGTACGTGCCGGGGCCCCGGCGGCCCGCGCGCGCGCCGCTCCGGGGAGCCCAGGGCGCCCGCCGAGGGCGCGGGGTGCGGGACGCGCGGGTGATGGGTGCGGGGCGAGGCGGGGATGGGGTGGAGGTGGGAGCCGGGCCGCGCCAGGCCCCGTGCCGCTGCGGGGGTAGACGGGGGCGCCCCTCGGTTTGGGGGCGTCCAGGCTGGCCGGGGTGGTGGGCGCAGGAGATCTCCCCAAAGGGGCTCCTCGGGTGGGCTGGGGGGGGGGCGAGAGGATCTGAATAGGAGCACCCCCTCCCCGGGCCGCTGCGGGGGTCCACTCAGCTGCTGCGGGGAGCACGCCGTGGTGCCGTGCATAGCCCCTGCGTGGGGCGCTGGGAGGCAGGGGTCACCCAGTCGGGGTGGCTGCCCCCGTGACAGACCCCTTGGCCAGGTAAGGGTGCAGGGAGCGACCCTCAGCAGTGCAGCCCGGGCTACCCTCCCGTTAGCAAGGCCAGTCGCTTAAAAATGAGGAACTGGGGTGGTGAACAAAATCTCCATTGGCCTCAACACTTCCTCCTGGGGTAGCCACCGCCTGTGTTTAAAGAGCACTTCCTCTTTGCTCGTTATCTTTTCATCACCCTTTTTTTTTTTAAATGGAAGTTCAGTGTTAAATCAGACTGCAGGGTGTTCCTGGCGCGCACACACACTCCCACTGGACGGCTCTGGAGGGAACCTGCATGTCTTGTGTCCACAGGTGTGGGAGGAAAGAGGGACGGAGGGCCTTCCCTGTTGGGGTCCCCAGAGATGTCTTTGATGCCGACTGATGCTGTGAAAGATGGAGCAGCCCGGAGGAGGCGCCACCGAGAGCGTCACATGGGCTAGGCACCTCCACCTTGAATTGTTGGCTCTGCTGTGGTGGGCTGTGTGACCTTGGGCCAGTCTCCTGCCTTCTCTGAGGCTTAGGCCGGTTCCTGCTGTGAGTTGGGCCCTGGAGAAGCTGAGCGTGGGTGTGGGAGCCTGCAGGAGGCCTGATGGGAAGTGTCCTTGGCAGTCACCTTTCACTTCTGCACACCCAGTGCCCCCATGGGTGCTGGCCACATGCTGGTGAGATGAGCGGGCAGGTGGTACATTCTGGAAGTGAGCTGGTGTGGGTCCGGGTTGTGGTTTCCTGGACCGCCCACTTCCGGGGCCCCATAGAGCTGGGATGTGCGCTGGTTTCTCTGAACCTCACCTGCTCCCTAAGGAGGCTTGGCTTGGGAAAAGCAGTGCGTGTCTGGGAAAAGGAACTTTTCCTGGAGGGTGGTGTTGGACTCTGTGGTTGTGAAGAGGAAGCGCTCCTGGGGCTGCACTGCCCCGGGCCTGGCCCCAGGGCGGGTGGCTGCCTGGGCTGCCCCTCTGGGGTGCTTTCCCAGGCTTGGGGTTCCTCTGTCTGTAGGAGCTGTAGGGCGGCCAGCGCAGGCAGGGGGCCTGAGGTTTCGTCCCCAGGAGGCACCTTGCAGTCTGCTGTGTCCAAGTGTGGTGACACATGGAGAGGGGACTGCTACACAGGACACCTGGCAATGGCCCTCAGGGAGGGGCACTTGAAAGACTGCCCCCTCATTGCCATCCCTTTTCTCAAGTCTGGTGTGTCCCTCCAGAAGGCCCTGTGGGATGGGCTCCCGGCCTGGAGGGAGGTGGGATGGGAAGATAAATCCCCCCCCCAGCCGCTCCCCCTCCCGTGTGCGGGGCGGGGGTGGGGAGGAGGGGCAGGGTACCTGTGTTGTAGAGTGGTCCATATAAAGTCCTGGAGCCCAGGACTAGGCCTAAGGAAGGGACAGGCCAAGTGGGCCAAGTTCCCGTTCCTCCTGTGATTGGATGCTTCTGTGTGCCGAATGCTCTCCCTGGCACCTGGCACCTGGCAGGCCGCCCGGCCTTTGCTGGAGACTCCTTTGGTTTTTTTCTTGCCAGACTGAACTCGGAGAGATGCTGTGCGTTCTGCCTGCGTCTCAAGGTCAGTGCAGTGCCCTGCAGGTCCTGATGTGCAGTCCCAGCCCTGGGAGCTCTAACAGCAGGTCCCAGAGAGCAGCACATGTGGAGGGCTACCGAATGTGGCAGTGCCAGGATGCTGTGGCCCCGTTCAGCACTGCAGCCATCGCTTGGATCGAAGAGTCCACCATTCCCGTGGCTCCAGCGGTCGAGGGCTTGGCTGTCTCACGGGAAGGTGCCTTGCTGTGTAGGTGCACAGTCAGATGCGCAGTCAGTACCCCGTCGTGGTGTGTCGGCCGCTCCCTCTGAGCTCTGCATGGAACCACTGTGGGTGCATTTGTCAGCCAGATGTCAGAGTGGAAGGTGCTGGGGACACTCACTTCCTGCCCCTCCTGAGTGACCTCCTTGGCCACTACTTCCTGCTTGCAGTTTGGGCTTCACTGCCCCAGGTCCTCAGGTCGGTGGAGTTCCTGATGGGTCTGCTTGCAGTGAGGGCCTGTTGGCAGCAAGGGAGGCGGGAGATCAGAGCTGATGGTCTTTGCCTTCCTGGCCTCTGTCTGCAGAGGTGAGCAGGGTTCCTACCTGGCTCTGAGCCCCCGGAGCATGAATCTCTCTCTTGCTGGCTCGCTCGCTCGCTCTCGCTTTCACTCACTCTTGGGGACTCCTCAGCTCTCAGCATTCACCACCGGGGAGTTGCGGTCGATTCTGGGGCTGGGTACAAAGCCCCCCCGGCTCGTAGCAGGTGCCGTGTCCCCATCCTCACTCTGTGCTTTGTCCTCCTGCGCTGGGGTTCCCCCCATTGCCACTCCCACAGAGCTCCAGCAGCCCTTGGGAACTGGGCTGTTGGCTGACAGTATTCCTAGATTAAAGTTGGAGCCTCGGAGCCTTCCCAAGTCCAAGTGTGCTATTTTAAACCGATTGTTGACCGGCTGTCGGGTGGGGCGGCGCTTCCTCTGAATGGAGCAACCATTGCCACAATGGAGCTCGTCAGGAAGAGTCATGGGGGCATCCTCGGCTCACGTGCAGGGCCCGTTGATTCCCCAGCTTCTCTCCGAGGACTCACTCGTTGCCATCTGCTCCTTGAACATCGTGTCCGTAAACAGATAAATAATCGAAGGGGACGGGGGAGGTTTGCTTAAAGAAATGCTGCTGAGAGTGACTTTTGTAAATATTTAAAGCAGTCTGAGGCTGTGAGGGGAGTGGTAGACAAACTGAAGATGGATTTTGGAGAGGTTCCTTTGCTGGCCGAGTTGTATGAATGGCCAGAGAGGGAAGTGGGGCAGGAGTGTGGACATGGTACCAGCGAGGGTACAGCTGCTCACTTACAGGGCAGCGGAGTGGGTGGGGAGTGGCAAGGACAGGCCCCACTCAGCTCCTTTGAAGACTGGAAACTGCCTCGCATCACGCATGCCAGGAATCTTCTGGTTGCTGCACAGTTCTGTTCCTGCATGGGAGTCAGTGGTAGGTGTCTGGAAGGTTCCTTGGGTTGGTGCTGGTATGGTTTGGTGTGCCCTGCTCAGTCCTGCCAGCCACAAGGCTTCCAGGGTGTGGAAGCCCGTGGCGCCACTGCGAGAGTCCTTGAATGCACTGTCCAGAACCCCTCCGGTTTGCCATGCAGATTCTAAGTCACGGTGTGGGCTGCATTTCTTCTGGCAAAGAATATGCATTTCTGATTCTTTGCCACCTGAGCTGCGGCCCCTGTTTGTGCAGCACACCTTGAGTCGGGTGGGTGTGGAGACCCTCTTCCTGCCCCTCCTTCCTTCAGGACCTGGGCTGACACTGGGGCACACCAAGATGGAATGCTGGCACTGGGCAGTCCCCGGGGTGGAGCTCAGACCAGGAGCTCCTGGGAAGCCACGACGAAGGCCTGTGCCTGGGCCCCTTGGCTTGCAGGGGCTTTCCCAGCCCCACAGCCTGTCCAGATTTTTGGGGGTGGGTAGGAGAGATGACAGGGAAGGGTGTGGGGAGCAGGGCCTGGAGGACAGCCCCTTCCCGTGTGCCCTGGGCGGGAAGCCTTGTGCTCAGTTTCGGGCATCAAGCACCCAGGGAACTGGAACCCAGAAGGGGAAGCATCTTGCTCAGAAGGCCAAAACGAGGCTGGCAGTGGGGTCTCCAGGGCTGCCAGCTGTGGATGCCGCACTGGTGCACACTGCCCGCCTGTCTGCCGCTTGGGGACCGTGCATGCCTCAGCAGCAGGGCTGTGTGGACCCTGCGGGGGGCTGAGACCTGGGCTCCTGCCCCAGCTTAGCGCACCCTTGGCTTTGACGTTTCCACTGCAGGGGAGGAAGCCCTGCAGTGCGTGTGAGAAAGCACCGCTGTGGACTAAGGGACAGCATTGAAAGCAGCTGCTGGGACTGGCTGCCTCCCTTCCTGCTGTCATCAGTATCTTTTCAAGGCTGGGGGAAGGACACGGAGGGGTGGTCACACAAAAGGGTTCAGGTGGAAGAAGGAGTCCCCCTCTTCACTGCTGTGCTTGTGTGAGGCTCCTGTCGCAGGCCCAGTCTGACCCTTGCGGCTCCTTGGCCTCTGGTGGGCGGTGGATCTGGCTGTAACCCCCAGCACTGTGTGAGTGAGCAGACCACAGCAGCTGCTGAAGTGGAGCTGGCACTGATGAAGCTGGGCAAGTGTTACCACCTCTCAGAGCCTGGGAGGACACGGGGATGGTGCTCCCGGACTGCCTAGCAGAGCCCTTAGGGAGACGCAAGCAGTGTGATCATGCGTGGGTGAGGGTCGTGTGATTGGTCCTGCGTTCATTTGGGGCCTAGGCTGTCTTTCTGATGTGGAGATGTAGAGATGAAGTTGATGGAAGGGGGTGTGTTTTCAGAGTGGGCAGTGTCCGGGCACCAGGAAGCACCTGGCATGAAGCTGCCACCCACACTTGCAGTCTTGTACACATGGCATGGCTTGCTGTGGCACTTCAGGGCCAGTTTTCCAGCTTGCTGTGGATGGGGAGTGTCTGGGGGTGCCTGATTTGGGGTCTGACCTCTGGGACTGAGGAGTTCGGTCCCTTCCTCTCACCTTGCCAGGAACAGGACTGTGGGAGAGGAGGCTTGTAAAGCAAGGGGGTGGAGTGGGGCTTTCCTGCCCATGCCTGCCCCGGCCCCAGCTTTGCTCAAAACCAGAGTTGAAGCAGATGGAACAGACGGGGTGGAAGTGAAACCCTGGTGATCAGATCCTGAACGAAACGTTTGCTCTCTCTTCTGAACTCTGCTCCTGGGCCGGAACCAGCCTGGCGCCTGTGGAGCAGACAGGCCTGCTGCTGCAAGCGCCACATGGTCACTTCCGACCTGGAGGGCCGGCTGAGCTCGCCAGTCCACAGCAGAGGAGTGGCGTGCGCTCAGCGGCAGTGCGGAGGCAGTGGCATCCCGTGTCGAGGGCTGCGGTGAGGCCTGGCTGCTCTGGGTTTGATCAGCTTCCCATGAAGGCTCCGAGGGGACAGATCGTGGCTTCTGTTCTTAGACCCCTGCCACGTGTGTGGAGTTCATGGCTTCTAACTTGCAACTGACGCAAGCCTGGTTGTTGCAAGGAGCCAGGAGTCATTTAGGGGGTGAACCAGCAGATGGAAGCTATCATCCAGCTTTTCGGATCCATCAGTATGTACTGGGAATGAAAGCTTAACTGCGTTGGTTACTGCGTCCTAACCCCTACGCAGGATCCTTGTGGGAACCAGGTGCTGTGTGCCTGCGGTCAGCCCACAGGAGGCCTTCAGGGCTCTGCCCTGCGCAGCACAGTTCATGTTTTCCTGTCCGTCAGGCCCAGCCCCGCCCCCCCAGTTCCTCCTCGCTTGCCGCCTGGGTGCTGAGCTGGGGCAACAGGGAGAGGCAGCAACCCTGTGAAGGACACACGCTGCAGGTTGGTTCAAGGGGTGAGCCTCCTCTGCCACCCTTCTGGGCATGGCCCAGGTAGAAGCTGTAATCATCACAGTAAGTTTTGTTTTGTTTTTTTGTTTCAATTAAAAAAAAAAGCATTTATTTATTTATATTTGAAGGGCATAGTTACAGAGAAGGAGAGACAGAGAGAGCTTCCACCTGCTGGTTCACTCTCCAAATGGCTGCAGCAGCCAGAGCTGCACTGGTCTGCGCTATAATGGACAGAGCTGGGCTGCTCAGAACTTGGGAGCCAGGAGCTTCTTCTGGGTCTCTGATGTGGGCACAGGTGCCCAAGAACTTGGGCTATCCTCTGCTGTATTCCCAAGGCCTCAGGCAGGGAGCTGGATCAAAGCTGGTGAAGTACGGACAGGTGCCTGCACCCGTGCAGGATGCAGCGCCACATGTGGAGGCTTAGCCGGGTTTGCCACGGTGCCTGCCTGGGGTTTTGTGATTTTCTTGCTGTTGTTTTCTCTTATAGCACTAAGATGTTTCCCTTATGGAGCAGTCTGCTTTGGATTTTTAAAAATGTATTGTCATTATTTTTCTAACGCTGCTCTTCAGAAAAGGAGAGACAGAGAAAGAAGTCTTCCATCTGCTGGTTCAGTCCCCAAGTAGTCCTACCAGCCAGTGCTGGGCCAGACCAAAGCCAGCAGCCAGGAGCTTTGTTCCGGTCTCCCACATGGATACAGGACCCAAACACTGGGCTGTCTTTGGCTGTTTTCCCAGGCCGTTAACAGGGAGATGGATCAGAGGTGGAGCATCCAGGATTTGGACTGATGTCCACATGGGATGCCAGTGTTAGGGTTGGCTTCTATTCACTGGTTACCTGCCCAAATGACTGTCCCGGCCAGGGCTGGGCTGGCACGAAGCTGGGAGCCTGAACTCCTTCTGGGTCACCCATCTGAGGAGCAGGGGCCTGAGTACTTGGGTCATCTGCTTCTGCATGCGCATCAGCAGGGAACTGCATTAGAAACAGAGCGACTGGAGCTTCAGTTCCCTCTGTCCGGGCTCTCCTTGTCTCAGGTGGTGGCTCAATTCGGTGCACCACAACACCAGGTCCATCCCACTTGCTTTCAACATGGGAACTTTCTAGACTATTCTGTGCATGCGTTCCTTAATCCCTGGTATTTCGTTCATCTGCTCTTACTGTGGGTGTGCCTCATTCTCGCTGGGCCGAGAGTTCCTGGAGTTCCCATTGAGAAACTGTGCTGTCTCGTGCCGAGTGTGTTGAGTGCTGCCGTGTGACATGCCAAGAACTGAGGCTTGCCTCGGCCCCTCCTGCCAGCCTGTTTCAGGCCGTGGCCTACCTAGGAAGCAGAATTCATGATGTGTAGGGGAGAGGGGGGCAGGGGCAGTGGAAGAGGAGGCATCTCTCAGCTGAAGGAAGGACGCAGGGCCCCACTGGCCGGAGCGCTGTGGGCAGCGGGATCTCCACTTGGGCTGGTTCCCCTTTGCGGCTCTGCCTCCCCTCCAAGGAGGGATCGTGTGCTGACAGGCAGCTCGGGCCCAGAAAGACGGTGTGAGTTGCCTAGCGTCGTGCGGCTATTTGAGATCACTACGCTGCCTGTTTGAAGAATGAGGGGCCTGGCTGGCAGGTGCGAGGCTTGCTGCGGGCCATATTGCCAGCTCCTGGCACTAGTGTGAGGGTGACTTATCTTGACCAGATATCCTGTTCTCAGGAGGCAGGGTCCTGCCCTGGTACCTACCAGCCTGGGCATAGTAGGCCACATATAACAAAATATGTCATACACTAACCAGGTGAAAAAATGCAAATGAACATAATGGGGGAAATATTTATCTTACTTAGAGTTTTTCAAATAAAAAAAGCCTTTGTGGTAGCCTCGTGGCTAGGATGCCCGTGCTGCATGACAGAGTGCCCGAGCAGAATTCCCCCCTCTGGCTCCTGAGTCCCGCCTCTGCCAGTGCGCGTCCTGAGAGATGTCTGATGGCTCGTACAAGTCCCTGCCCCACTCACGTGGGAGACCTGCACTAGGGTCGTTGCTCCTCTGGCCTGATTTAGCGCTTGGCTATGGGTGCTTGAGGAGCGTGAACTGGTAGATGGGAGCTCCGCTTGTCTTAAATAAGTAAATCAATGTGTTCTTTGAGTTTCGTTGAAAGTGGCTCAGTGAGGAGAGGGTGTGACGTTTGTCCCTAGTGTTTCCTGTTGTCTTTGACAGGTGCTAAGTGTCCCTGATGGGCAGTGGGCTCTGTGGATTTCCTGTGCACTGGCAGGCACCCCAGTGACCTCTCGTGCCCGAGTGGGATGGTGATCCGGGGACGGGTTAGGGAGGGGAAGGGTTGAGTGTTTAAGTTGCTGACGGGAGAGATCCATTGATGGAGAGGAGGCAGTCTCTCTCATCCAGCGAGGGCCTGGCTTGGTGTTTCTGAGTTAGAGCCAAACTCTGTGGTCACCCTCGGCCACAGGCCCTCTCTGACCCTGTCCTTGTGGCTGCGTGCCTTGGATCTGTACGCAGGTACCCCATCCTGGAGTTGGACCTGAGAAGGTTCCTGGACCACTGGGAGGCCTTTGGCTTGGTCCCCGCCATCCCCAAGGCCCCTCCCGCAAGTGATGCTCTTTCCCAAGCAGCGTTTCTCAAAGTGGCATGGTGAAACTCAGGGGAAGTGTGTAGAAAAACGACCTTTGCATGCCTCCACCTCAGCCCTGCTCTTTCCCTCGCTAAAGAAAATGAGGAATAAGCCAAACATGACCTTGGAATGTCCTCTAGCCTTTCTTCCAGATAGCCCTCCGTCATAACCTGAATGCCGAGGCTGGGGTTGCACAATGACTCTCTACAGGTCACATTATTTTTGTCTTGGGGTTGATGATGTGCGCAGTAAGTTAAGCCCCTGCCACCTGTGACACCAGCCTTGTGGACGCGGAGTAGTGCTTGGAGTCCTGGCAGCCCCACTCCCAATCCAGCTCCCTGCTAATGCTTCTGAGAAAGCGGAAGTGCTTGTAGCCCTGTCCCCACGTGGGAGGCCTGGATGGAGGTCCTGGCTCCTGGCATCACCCTGACCCTGTTGCAGCTGTTGAAGCCGTTTGGAGAGGGGACCAGTGGATGAAACATTTCTCTTTCTCTCTCTCTGTGTCTCTCTCTCTTTTTCTAAAGATTTATTTATTTCTATTGGAAAGGCAGGTATACAGAGAGGAGAGACAGAGAGGAAGATCTTCCATCCGATGATTCACTCCCCAAGCAGCCTCGACGGCAGGAGCTGAGCCAATCCAAAGCCAGGAGCCTCTTCCAGGTCTCCCACACGGGTGCAGGGTCCCAAAGCTTTGGGTTGTCCTCAACTGCTTTTCTAGGCCACAGGCAAGGAGCTGGGTGGGAAGTGGAGCTGCTGGGATTAGAACCGGAGTCCATATGGGATCCTGGTGCGTTCAAGGCGAGGATCTTAGCCGCTATGCTATCTCACCAGGCCCCCCTCTCTGTATCTCTATAACTCTACCATCCACATACATACTAAATCTTAAATTTTTAAAAAATAAGTCTGAAAATCATCATTGTCCCAAGATATGGAACACTTAAAGCCAGGATAAAAGGAGCCAAGCTTTTGGTTCTGTCTGAGCCTTCGCCAGCAACTTTGGGAAGGAAAGAGGCGCCGATTGCACCTTGTGGCTCCTGCTTAGCAGGGGAGACTTGGCAAGCTCGGAGAGTGCAGAGGCTGGGATGTTCCATGAGCTCGTGCCGGCGAAGTCCCAGCAGGTGCTCTGACCCTGCCCGGTGATACCTGCTGAAGGTGTCACCTGGCAAGGTGATGTGTCTTCTGGCCTGTGGCCCTCTGAGCAGCATGAGGACTGACATCAACAGCCTGGAAGATCTTCATCGCCATTGGCTCCGTGAATGTTGTAGAGTGGAGGGTTAAGCCACAGCCTCTAATGACAGAGTCCCATAGGGTTACTGGTTCGAGTCCTGGCTGGCTCCACTTCCAAATCATTTCCCCAACCATGCACCTGGGGAAGCAGTACAGGATATTTCAAGTGCTCGCGTCCTTGCCACCTGTATGGAAAATCCTGGTGAAGTTCCTTAAGGAGTGAACCAGCAAAGGGAAGCTCCCTCTGGCAGTCTCACTATAATTCTACCTTTCAAAGAAATAATAAACCCTATACAAATGAACTGCAAGTAAGCTCCAACAAGAACGCTTATGTTGTAGTCACGTGGTCAAGTGTGACATCTCTTCCCCTCCCCCGGTCAGGGCTGTGGCGGAAGTGAGGGAACATGGGAGGGGGCAGGCACCAACTGACAGGGAAGAACATGGTGAGCAGCCCTCCAGGGTGGCACGGGAGGCGTGGCAGGGCTGCCAGTGGGGCCACTTGGCAGGTGAGAGAGCTCCCACCGCGTACCTGGAATCATGGTGCTGGGTGGGGAGGGAGGCTGGCGAAGCTGTGACACCAGCTCTCTCCAGCTTCCGTAGATATTGTTCCCAGCAAAGGGAAAGATGGGTGTCAGCTCTGGGTGCCCCCTGCCTGGGCGTCCTGGGGTCCTGGGTGGCTGCTGGCTCTGTTCCTGATTCTCGGTGGGTTGTGCTCCCGCTCCGTGGACCTCTTCTGGCTCTGAATCCCCACTCTTCCTGCACCTCAGGAATTGCCATTTACACACACACGACCATGCAGTCAAAGCGCACTTCAGAAGTCTCATGCAAAATACATTTTATATGTAATTATATTTTGGAGCAAAAAATTTTTGAAACCCATGCATGTAAAAGGTCTTCAAAAAGCGAATGAAAAATGTACATTATGAAAAAAAACTGCATATTTTGAAATTCTGTTGCACCAAAATAAGCTTACCTTTCCACTGCGTTTTCTGTGAGGTTTCTGAAGGCCTCGCTTGTGCGTTTGTGTCATTAGATATCAAAGAGGGCACTTGCCAGCTCAAGCTGGCCCCGGCTGAGCATCCAGAAAGTCCCTGGCGTGTCTCTGCTGGTTTGGGTCTCAACGTTTGTGCGTGGGGAGGAGGTGCATTGCAGCTTCGTGGCATGCTGTGGGGCTTGCACGCGTGGTGATGCGTGCATGGACAGGCTTGTCTCCGCCCCTCGTGGAGCAGGGTTCTGGGCTCCTCTGATGGAGTCATGCGTGCTCCTTGTCCTTGAAGTTTTGAGGGCTGGGGGGGCGGGGTGGGGAATGACGCCACCAATGGAGGAGTTCCTGTGGGGCTCCAGCAGCTCGGGTCATCCCCAGCCAGGCCCGCTGAGGTCAGGTGCAGCTGCCGCAGGGGTTAGGCTGAGTCCAGGGCTGCCCTGAGGGTGTCGGTGCCCTTGTTCCTCCAGGCAATGGGGCCTCACCTCTGCTATTTGCTCACTTGGGGCCTCTGTGGAATGGGCTACTTCTCAGAGCCTCCCTTCCCCTCTCTGTGTCCCTCCGTTTCTTAGGAGGGTGGCATATGTGTTAACACACCTATCCCTGTCGTTGACCATACCCGAGGGTGTGGGCATCCTGCTGCCCTCTCCGTGCTCTGGGTGCTAGCGGCGTCTTTCCTGTGTGTGTCACTGTCCTCTGCCACTCCTGCTGCCTGTCATCTCCTGCCTGACACCTTTCTTGGAGCCCAGGGCTGTTGCTCTGTTGGAGTGAATAATTGAGAGTTAACTCTAGGAACAGACATCTATGAATAGATGTACTGGGAGGAAGTGCATTGCCAAGTTGAAGCTGAGCTGAGTATTGTCAGCGCTGAATTAAAGATGAGCTTCCTGGCTCCCTGTGCTGCTTAGCATTGACCAAGCATGATGTCTTGAATCTTTAAAAGAAAAAAAAAAAAAAAAAAAAAAAAAAAAAGCAGACGATGGGAGCCAGAAAGAGGCTTCAGGGATGGCAAGGGAAGTGTGACAGTACCGCCACCGTCCAGCACAGAGGGCTTTGCGCTAGGCCCTGACCTCATTCTGCTGAGTACTGGCAAGGCAGGACTGGACCAGTTCCCTATGGGATCGAGAGGCTGGGCATTCAGGAGGCTGTGCCCTGGGCTTGCAGGGTGTGTGGCGTTCTGGGTAGAAATGGAGGCTCGATGTGGGGGTGGTGAGTGACATGCTGCAGGCTGCACAGCTGGTCAGGGCCCGCGTGGGGACTTCCTGGCTCTTGTTCAACTCCACTTGGTGGCCTCCTTCTCACACATGGACTTCAGGCTGGCAGAGAATCCCGACATCAAAAGGCATAGCCTTATTCCTGGAGACGGTGCTGGCTGGGGTTGCTCCCCTTGGTTTTATTGCCTAATGTTCTTATGTGCTCCAAGTTAGCCTGTCCACCTGCTGGACACAGCTCCCTGCCCCTGCCTCTGGTGTGTTTCAACATTTTCTCCCCTGTGTGAAACTTACTGGATTTCTTCCAGAGATCCCAGAAGCCACCTGGAGCTGTGAATTATTTCTCGTGTTAGAAGGCAGGGTGGGGCTGGAGTTGCAGGCATGATGACTTTCATCCTTGCAGTGTGAGGACTTAAATGTGCTGCATTACACAGGCCTCACATCCTGTCTCCTTGACGGCCGAATCAGCTGTTCAGTCGCCAAACCCCAGAGAGAGCCCCCGTGGGTGCCAGGTGAGTACTGTGGTGCAGCTGCCCTGTGGTTAAGGCAGCCATGCTGCTTCAGCCAGCTCTGGTCAGCTCTGGCCTTGGGTGCCATGCACCTGCCACTCTGAGGGTGCCCTGCAAGTGGGCTGCTCTTTCTCTACTCCCTACTGGGTTGTACCCTCAGCATTCTCTTGTCTTTTCCATTTTCAACAATCCTGGCGTGAGCCAGGGTTTGGCAAAGTTGGCTGCCCAGGTAGAAAGATGAGCAGGGTACGTGCCATGACCCCTAGAGGGTTCCGGAGTCCAGGTCCTCCTTGTAATGGATGTGAAAGCCAATTGTACTCCTCTGCAAAGTGTTGGAGTGACAAAGGCTTTTAAATGTGCCAGGTCAGCGGGGTTCTGTTGAAGATGACAAGCCTAGATGGTGAAAGTGTGAGGAAACGTGAGTACATGGCCAAGGCTGTTTGTGGTGGTGCTTTGCTCCAGGGACTGGGGAATGGTTGAGCATTCAGGGGAGTTCATGCGCGTCTGTTAGTTGGATGGCAGGAGCAAGGTGTGCTTTCACTCTTCTGTGTGTATTTCTTGATAGCTTCAGTATTGTGCAGTAGCGTGTGACGTGGAGAGCTAGGGTTGTTGGGAGCTGCAGCCCGGGAAAGAGGAGGTGGCCAACCAGGAGCAGAGGTTGTGGCCAAGTGCCGGGATTGGCCAGCCTCCTGTGCTCAGGAGCTCTGGAATTGAACTTGCCTGAGGGACCTGGGGAGGGCTTTGTAGGCAAGGCAGCAGTTTGAACAATGCTTTGAAGGCCAGTGCTGGGATTGGCAGGTGCCGAAGAAGGCAGAGAGGAGGGCATCCAGGGGACTGCAGGTACAGAAGTGTGGGATCCACTCAGCTTCGGAGCCGTGCTGCCACCCTCTGTTTCCCCCTTTACCATTTTTATGAGAGCTTTTGAAAAAGTTCCTGGAAAAATGTGTTTTGTGAAAAACAAAACATGGATTTTAGAAATTTTCCCACCAACATAAAAGGGTCTTTTGATTTGTTTTTCCATGACCAGTTGCCCATTTTTGAAGTCCCTGCTCTGACTCCTGCTTGGGAATGGAGTTGACTGGGGCTGGCTGGCATCTCTGGTATTGAGCCCAGAGGATGCCACCGAGGGCTTGGAAGTTTATCAGGGCCTCAAGCCTTGAGAGAGATCCGTTTTAGCTCAAAGACTTGGTGTCAGCTCTAAGTGCGGAAACCCGTTGGTAAGCTGAGAAGGAGTGAGACTGAGCAGCTTGAGGTCACCATACTCCTCAGAAAAGACTCATCGGGGAGGCCGCTGCCTGCCCTGGGCAGAGCTCTCCAGGATTAATGAGCATTCAAGATGTACAAAGCGAGTGACGCTCCCAGGAGAGCTGGAGGAAGGCCCCACTGGGGACATTCATGAGCTCTGAGTCAACAGCATGGGCTGGTTCTGTGCACCCTTCCTGCACTCCGTTCCACGCCCTTTGCTGCCTTTAATGTGGAAACTTAGGGTTTCATTAAAGCTGGCACGAGGGAGCCCTCTTCCTCGGCCCCCTTTGATTTTTGCAGTCACCCGCTTCCTGAGGGAATCCTCAGCCCCTCAGTCAGGTCCAGGCCTGGCTGCCACACATCTGCCAGAATTGGCACTTCTTCACACCCTGCTTCCAGCTGGGGCTGGGGAAGGAGTTAGGACGTAGGAAGCTATCCCAGGAAAGGACCTTGGCCCACACCCAGGGCCGGGGCCAGATGAGGAGATGGTGAATATTCTGGAAGCAGCAGCCTTGGCTTTGGCAGTGTTAGGTACTTCTTGGGATTCATCTGCAGACTCTTTGCCAGCGACCTGCAAAACCATGGGGTTTTTGAGAGCAGTCTCCGACGTGTCGTGTGACCTCCTTGTTGCATGAGGGATGGGAAACTGCTGCGTGGGGATTCTCCAGTTCCACCCAGGGCTTAGCCTGCATCCCTGGCCGGGTACCAGTGAGCACTGCGGGAAGTTGTGGTTAGTGTTTCCCTGTGGAGACGGGTACCGCGCGCTTGGATGCACCCTGGCCTGCCAGGCGTCCTGCTGCAGATTGTGTATAATCACAGTCACGGTTGAAAGCTCCTGATGTTTGCCCCTGGCTTGCTTAGCCGGTCTTTACCCACATTTCATCTGCTTTCTCTTAAACACATCTTTGGGATCTGTGTTTATAGACTGAGTTAACACGGAGCCTTGACTTTAATTAGGAAGCCAGCGGTGGCCAAAAAGGGAGGCTGGCTTGGTTTCTCTGGGGCTGTGGCTGTTGAAAGGAGAGTAGGGGAGACGCACAGCCCCCAGGTGGCGGCCTGGGGTGAGCTGCACTGTGGTCCTCCACCCCAGCTCTCCACCGGCCACACACACCCTGACATGGCTTCACTTCCTTCTGCTGTAAATCACTTGGCATTTCATTCATTCATCCATCCAGTCAGTAAAAGGAAACTATTTTCCCTTCATTTTCTTCTTTTCAAAGAAGTTGGGAGCCAGGAGCTTCTTCCAGGTCTTACCTGAAAGTCTCCAGCCCTTTCTGCTTGGTCTGTCTTCCCAGGTCTTCCTTTTGGTACTTGGGCCTCCATCCGGCTTGCCCTGTGTGCCAGGCAGAGCCAGACCCCGGGTTTACCGTGCTGTTGGGGCAGGTGAGTCCATTTGTCATCCAAGTCAGGGAGTTGAGAGTGGAAGAGAGGCAGCGGTGAGCGGCCCAGGAGGCAGCGAGCAGGCAGCCTGGGCTGTCGTGAGCAGGGGTGTAGCCCGGCCTGAGAGAGCAAGGGGGCTTCCAGATGAAGTAACATGGAAAAGGGTGTTTTATAACCATTTGGTGCCTTACCTGTCACAGGTGAGTGAATGAGGAGGGAGAGAATGCATGGAAAAAAACATGACCGAAATGTGATGCTGGCAGTAGGGGCTGGGCTTGTGGAGGGCAGGGGAGGGGCACCCCGTGGAAGTTGTGTCTCCCAGTTTGCTGGGGAACAGGCCCCTGGGGGCGAGTTAGCCTCTGCTTGGGGAAGCTAATCAACCAGCACTTGGCATTGCAGCTAGCCCAGCAGCGTGCACCAAACAGCCGTACTTAGAAGGATGCAGCGTTGAACAGCCGTCCCCTGGACCCTGCTCACAGGGCTGGCTGCTGGAGAAGGACGTGGCTCCTGGAGAGGAGGCATGAGAGTGGGAGAATAAATGTCCAGACAGGGCTAAACTGCCCTTGCTGGGAGGACCAGGGGACATGTTGGGGCACTGGGAATTAAACCGCAGCTTGTGATGCCAGCACACTGTACCACAGCCCCTGTTTGTGCCAGTGGCGCTGCTTCCTCCTTGGCATCCTGCTGATACGCCTGGGAAGGCAGCAGAGGATGGCTCAAGTACCTGAAAGCCTGCCACATGTGTGGGACGCCTGGATGCAGTTTCTGGCTCCTGGCTTTGTCCTGGCCCAACTGTGGTGATTGTTTCTCGTTCTCTCTCTCTTCCTCTCCCTCCCTCTCCCTGTTGTTATTCTTTTCAAATATATCTACCTATATCTTAAAAGACATTATGTTTATTTTACTTGAAAAAGAGAGAGTGCTTCCATTTGCTGGTTCACTACCCCAGATGGTTGCAACAGCCAGAGCTGGGCTAGTCTGAGGCTGGGACCCCAGAGCTTCTCCTGGTCTCTGACGTTGGTACAGGGGCTCAAGGATTTGAGCATTTACTACTGCTTTCCCAGGCCATCAGCAGGGAGCTGGATGGGAAGTGAAGCAGACAAGACTAGAACTGGCACCCGCATGGGTTGTTGGTGTTACAGGTAGAAGATTAACCCATGATACCACTGCGCCAGCCCCTCAAATACATGAATCTTAAAAAAAAAAAAGTCAAGATGCATGTGCACATGGCCACCCTCCATTGCACTTGCCAGCCCACAAAAGCTTGCTGCCCTGTCCTCTCCCCAGTGCTGAATTTGTGCACGTCTGTGAAGGCAGCTGGTGCTTCTCGGAGATCCTAGTGCCTGGAACAGGACCCGGTGCTTCTGGGTCTTGGAGCGAGTGAGAGGAGTGAGTGAAGGTACTTGTGACAGCTGCTGCGTGGTTGTGGACGCCGTGGCTGCTGCCCAGCATCTATGGCCTAGTCGCTGGCTGCCCCTGGGGTGTTTGGCAATAGCAGAGGCTTACAGCCCTGCTAGACGCTTGCGCTCTGTGGCAGCTGAGGAAACGTTTCCTGTGCGCACACTTGGCTGTGGACGTGTGGACGTGCAGAGCCCGGGCTGTCCCTTCTGGCTCCCTGGGTTCTGTAGGGCTCAGGCTAAGAAGGTAGGGCTCGTGGACCTGCATGGACTGGCTTCTGCAATTTGCTGGAGTGTGTGCCTCTGGGGGTATGTTGTGTATTTGGGGGTTGCTCAGCAGCCTACCCACTTCTTATATGTGGGGGTGGAGTGGCGGGAGGCTCAGGGAGTAAATCTTAGGGGCACAGCCAAGAGGAACAGGTATTCTGTTCTGCAGCCTCTGGCCCCACCTGTGACCTGGCAGGGCCAGGTGGCTGCTGCCCCGCTCAGCCTTGCCCAGGCTGAGCAGTGCTGTACGGTGCAGGAGCGGCTGGCGGGTGGTGGGTCAGGAGCCCCTCGCAGGCACCGATTCCCACGGCATGTGCGTACTGCTGTTTCCAAGCTCTCCTGTTGATTGTAGGAGCCCTTCCCGTATTCTCAGCAGAGCCCCTTTACTGCCGCAGTGGTCACAGCTGATTTCTGTTGTCTCCGATGACATCTTGTGCTGAGGTCTCTGTGGAGCTCCCCGTGGCTGCCCCTTCCTGTAAGGCAGACTCCCAGTCACACTCGATTCTTGGACAACCCAGGCCCTTGCTGTTCATGCAGCCGAGGGGTGCGGAGCCAGAGAAAACAAGGACCACGGACAACAACTGCGTGGCCTCTCCGAGTTCTGGGAGCCATCAGGCCCAGATCCAGAGTCTGGATCCTCCCCAGGGCTGGGCGGGGCGCTCCATGGCCAGCCTCTCTGTTGGTGTCACAGGCATCCTGGAACTTGTAGCCACATCCCTCCCCGCGTCTCTGCCTCGAGGTCACTGCGGCCTGCCCCCTGCAGGTGTGTCAGAGTCATCACGCTAGTGTCCTCCCGGAAGGACCCCTGAACTCAGTCCCCCTGAGTTAATCCTGTGTCCCGGTTTGCTCAGGTTCTGTGGTGTTGGGTTAGGCTGACGGCATCTGACTTGGTCGGAATGGGGTGGGGAGACAGCTCAGCCTACAGCCAGCCTTTTGGAAGTTTATAGTCCAGAGCTGCCACTGGTGGGAGAAATGAGATGGCCAAGGGGAGTGCCTGACCGCCCAAGGGCTTCCCAGGATCCTCCCATCCCCGAGAGAGAGAGAGAGAGAGAGAGAGATTGAGAGAGAGAGAGAGAGCTGCGCTGAGCTCTGGGGGTGTGTGGGATTAGTTGGACCAGCCAGGGAATGTGGAAGGCATTTCTGCCAGAGGGCTCAGCTGGACCAAGTCACTGGGCGAGGTCAATGTGGCAGGGAGAACAGAGCCAGGGGACAGGTGACCTGTGAACCACTCTGTAGCTACTTCGTGCAGCCATCACCGCCCCCCAATAGCTGTGTGTCTGCAAATGGCTGGTCTACTAAACCTTTGCACAAACAGGGGGTGGGACCGATGTGCCCGTGGTCTGCGGTTTGCTGGCCTCTGTTGCACACCAGAGGAGGAGCTTGTCCTTCTGTTGAGCATGTGGTCAAGACAAGAACCTCTGATGGCTGGTATTGGGAGCCTCGAGCTGCCTTAGCTAGGAAAAGGAACGAGTGGATATGTGCAACTCAAACATCCATGGGTGGGACAGGCTTCAGGTGGGATTTGTCCTGGGTCCCGGCTCATGTCCCTGCTGCTTTGTTAGCTCTGCCCCATCTGGGTGAGCTCTCATCAGGGTGAGCCATCTTAGCACCTGCCTCATGGTGCTAAGATGGCTGCAGCAGCTTCAGGCTTCTCAACCCTTCTCTCTCCTAATGCCTGTTAGGTTAGTTTTGATCACACGTGCATCCTGAACCCAGTCTCCATAGCCATGGGGAGTTCTGTGTGCTGATTGGCCCAGGCCTGGGTCCCTTCTTCCCTGAATTGCTCACTGATAAAAGGATTTGGACCGGATCGCTTGCCTTGGGCCAACCAGGGACAGCCGCCCCTAGGGCAAGTATGGGCAGCCTTGCCCAAACCCTGTAGTTACCCCCTGAGTGAGAGAACACTCTAGGCATGTCTGTACCCTGAAGAGTGATACAGTCAGGTTCTGGTTTCTAGAAGACTCCCTGACATTGTGGTGCTGTGGACAGGGAACACTGTTAGAGGTCATTGCTGTCTGCTGTAGCTGTTAGAAAGGCCATGTGCTGGCCCCTGCAGGGAGGGAGTAGACCTGGCAGTGCCAGTGGGCATATTGGTGCATTAATTCCGCAGGGAAAGAAAGATCCTCCATTGCTGCTTCACCCCTCAAATGACCACAGCGGTCAGGCCTGCAGCAGGCCAAGGGCAGGAAGCAAGGACTTCATCTAGGTCCCCCACAAGGGGAACGGGGCCCAGGTGCTTGGACCACCATTGCTCTGCCTTACAGGTGCGTTGGCAGGGAACTGCATGAAAAGTAGAGCAGCTGGGACTTGAACTGGCACTCTTATGGGATGGCAGCAGTGCGAGGTAGAGGCTTACTCTGCTGTATCGTGCCCCAGGACACACTGTATGACCCCAGAGTTGGAATTGATCAAGTTTGTGACTCATTGAAATGTGTGTGAAGGAGGATGCAGGGCAGATGGAGTTAACAGGAAATCCCCGTATGTTTCTTGGTGCCTGGGAGAGTTGTAAAGCATGTATTTATAAGGGAAAATGCTGAGTTCTGTGGTGAGAAAGACGGACTAGGGCTGCATGTGACCTTTGCTTTTGCAGTCCAGCCTTGCCCACCCGGAGTACACCCATCCTGTGTTATTACAGAGAAAAGGTTGCTTTTTCCTGAAGCACTGCATTCCTTCTTGCCCTGGCTGCTGGGAAGCTCAGAGCCTCACGTATGCCCAGTCGTGGCGGCCAGCAGCAGCCCTCTGGCTGGTCAGTTTGCTTTGTCATTGTTTCCGCTGTTACCTTTTTTTTTCTTTCATCTATTTATAATCCTACGTTGTCTTAAGCTAGCTGAGATCTCTTCTGGAAAGAGGCAAGCAATAAGCAAAGAAATGATAAAGGCTGAAGTAAGACCAGGGAGGTGGCCAGGACCTGTATCCAGAGCGCTGGTGTGGGTTGAAGGCTTCTAGGCCAGGCCTCCTGTGCACTTCTCCATACTCTCAGCCTCCGTCACCGGGCCTGCAACATGCCAGGTGCTCATGGGGTAGCAGCGCGGCTTCGTGACGGTGAACCCTGGGCTCACTCTGACCGCTGTTCAGAGGGACCGGTCAGCACGCTTCTTTCTCACTCACTGACATGTGGGCAAGGTGCCAAGGGCACATTTTTATCCTCTGCAACTCATTCTTCATATTGAGTATCTTCTCCAACTGTCCCTCTGCATAAAACTCACAGTGGCTTCCTGATGCCACTCAAACCCTTAGCAAAGCCCAAGTTCCTGGGGCTGCAGCCTGGTCTCCTGAGCTCACTGCCGCCTCTCCGCCTCCTCCCTGGCTGCAACCTGTTGGCTGCTCTCTGCTCCCTGGCGCACGCGCCTGGCACTGCATCCCTGGCTCTTGGCCAGGCGAGCTCCGTTTTCCTCTTGGCCAATAGCTTTCCTTTCTTGCGCATCTCACCTTGACACCATGTCTGCAGCCACCTGTTTCCAGCAGTCACTCTTGTGATTGGGGTGTTGTGAGTGGGCTTGGTGTGCCTGCATTCCTGGCCTCTCCTTGCCACTTGGGCAGGGGCCTGTCTGTCTGTTCATTTACCTCAGCAGCTCAGCCTGGTATGGTGCCAGGCCCTTGGCAGGTGCTTGCTCAATGAGTGTTTGTTGAGTGAAACTAGGCTGACCACTCGTGTGTTTAACCTGTGTTCGTGGTGTACTTGCTGAGAGCTGCAGTGGGAAAATGTAACATTTGGCCTCCTGGAGTTTTCATTTGAGCTCCTAGAATGTTCTGCCTGGGAACCATGTCTTTATTTACTTGTTCATGCATATAGCATACACATATATACATGTTATGTTTTACAGCATGATACATCATTGAGCACTTATTTTGTGCCATGCGCAAAACATGCATATGTATGTCTTGCCATGTGTATATAAAATGTTTATCAAAACAAGCCGCTACAAGTAACATTTATATGCCCAAGACTTGCCTGGCCAGTGTGTGAATGTGTGGGTGCATTTTCTACCAATGTTGCCGGAACACTTACTCGATGCCCACCTGTGCTGGCTGCTGGCGAGAACACCACCTGGTATATCAGCCAAAGGAGAGGCCATTTCATTTATCCCCCATTTGTTTGTGTTTGTGTTTGATGTGTCCTGAGGTGATGGAGACTGAGGCAGAGGGGTGGCCCTGGGGCAGCAGGCAGTGGGCAGAGAGACCTTCAGGTCTGCCCTAGCCTGCAGGTGGACCTGCACCTGTGTCTGCCCTGCCTGCGTTTGCTCCAGGGGAAGGACAGTTGACCATGGTGTCTGGTTCCAGGTTTCTGCTGAGAAAGCGGCTTGGAGTGGCTCCTGATATATTGATTCAGATGCTAGCCAACATCAGATTGTCTAGGGATTTACTCAATTTGGGTTCTTTTAAGCTGATCAATGAGATGGCAAGGGATCCAGTGGCAAGGGATTTAGGTGCTGTGGATGATTTGGACCCGGGTAAGCTGTGGCCGTCTCATCTTCCTGACAATTGTCAGCAGTGGTGGGGGACCCAGGTCGGTGGCAGCATCCCCTACGCCCTGCACTGGCTCAGCTCTCCAGGATATCCTGTGGCCCCTTGGTTTTTAAGGGAAAGTGAGAAGGAGCCTTTGAGGTCATTGATGCTGAAGGGGTGCCCCAGGACGGAGTCCCCTAGTTGAGGGATTCTGGGCAAGCCTCCTGCCTGAGCCCTCCAGGCTGGCTGTGTGCTGCACTGGCTCTCATGTTGTCCTTATGGCTTTATTGAGTAGCGTGGTGGACGGACACTGGGTCTGCCTAACCCCAGGCCGTCCGTACCCTAATTCCTGAGCCCTGTGGCTACTGAACAGTATCTTCTACAGTACTAGGGATTTTGTCAATGAGGAAGTTGCACAGGGGCCAGCGTCCTGCATCATCCAGCGGGCAGGAGGGCAGAGACAGAGGAGAGGACGTAACAGCAGCAGCAGGTCAGGATCTGAGAGAGCTGTGGTGATGCGGTGGTCCGGGCGGCTGGCAGCCCTCAGCTGTGGAGAAGGCCACGGGAGGGCTCGTCTCCCGGGCCCTCGTCGCTGTGCAGGGGGCCATCCTGCCGCCATCTTGATTTCAGCAAAGGGAAGCTCCTGGTAGACTTGTGCTCCCCGGAACTGTGAGTTCTCACCTCTGCGATGATGTGCAGCAGCCACAGGAAACTAGCAGAAGGGCTGGTAGTGTGCCTGGGATCTGCAGTCGTGGAGGGAATGGTGCAGCCCCGGCCGTAGTTCAGCTCTGGAGCAGGCTGCTCCCCCGTTCAAATTCCTCATGTCCATAGAGACCTAGTTCTGCTTTTTAAAAATACCTCTAACTAGGGGTTAAAGTTGTGGTGCAGCAGGTTAAGCTGCCGCCCATGATGTTGTAACCCCTGTGTGTGCTGGTTCAAGTCCTGACTGCTCTGCTTCTGATCCAACTGCTTGCTACAGCAGCCAGGAAGTTAGCAGGTGATGGCTCAGGTACTGGGCCCTGCCGACTGCCTGGGAGATCCAGAAAGTCTGGCTTTTAGCTTCAGGCTGGCTTAGCCCTGGTTGCTATGGCCATTTGGAGAGTGAGCCAGCAGATGACAGATCTCTGACCCTTCCTTCTATCTGCAACCCTGCTTTCTTTGTCCCTCTCCTTTCTTTTTGTCACTGTATTTTCAAATAAATAGATCAAGGTCACAATTAGCTTGCAAGCTGCTTTTTCTTTAGTGTTGGGGAGATGGACGCAGAGCTGCACTGGGCAGCGCCAGCTTGCAGGTTCCCTGCACACGGCCTCCACCACTCCGTTCCTCATGGAGGTGGAGCCTGTTCTCTGCTGCTCCGCTGGCAGCTGCTGGTGTGGGTTGCCAGTGTTGGTGGTGCTAGTGGGCGGTGCAGAGGGCGAGAACCGCACGAGGTCAGCCTGGAAGGTTCCAGGGCCTCTGCCAGGAACCACAGAGACCTCCTCGAGCCGCTGAGAGGCGATGCAAAGAGTGGGAGACGCTTGCAGACTTCTCTCTGTGGCTTGGATTTCACGGTGGGATCCAGGTTAGAACATTAAAATGAAGGTGCAGCTGTTTGTAGATGTTGGGAGGAAAAACCAGGAAGCTGGTATCCCGTGTACATCCCTGCCCTGCTGTGTGGCTGGTTGGCAATCCTGCTTCACAGGCTTGCTTTCCACTGCTGTAGGGTGGGAAAGCCATGAGAAGCAGGGCCAGTGTCTCTTATTCTTCTTTTTAAAAAAGATTTATTTATTTTTATTGGAAATGCAGATTTACAGAGAGAAGGAGAGATAGAAAGTTCTTCCATCCATTGGTTCACTCCCCAAGTGGGCGCAATGGCCAGAGCTGAGCCAGTCAGAAGCCAGGAGCTTCTTCCAGGTCTCCCGCAGGGGTGCAGGGTCCCAAAGCCATGGGCCATCCTCGCTGCTTTCCCAGGCCACAGGCAGCGAGCTAGAAAGGAAGTGGAGCAGCCAGAATACAAACTAGTGTCCATATGGGACCCTAGCGCATGCATACAAGGGGAGAACTTTCACCATTAGGCTACTGCACAGGCCCCCAAGGCCTCTTCTGAAGTGAAAACTGCACATCGTAGTGATAGATGCATTTTGTGTTTTTTTTTTTAAAGATTTATTTTTATTATTTTTTTATTGGAAAGGCGGATATACAGAGAGGAGAGACAGAGAGGAAGATCTTCCATGCGATGATTCACTCCCCAAGTGAGCGCAACAGCCGATACTGTGCCAGTCTGAAGCCAGGAGCCAGGAACTTCTTCCGGGTCTCCCACGTGGGTGCAGGGTCCCAAAGCTTTGGGCCGTCCTCGACTGCTTTTCCGGGCCACAGGCAGGGAGCTGGAAGGGAAGCGGGGCTGCCAGGATAGAACCGGTGCCCATATGGGATCTCGGGTGTGCAAGGCGAGGTCCTTAACCACTGCGCCACCGCGCCGGGCCCCATTTTGTGTTTTTCTAAAAATTTAAAGGAAATTATTTGTTTGAAAGAGAGAGAGATAGAGATTTTTCCATCCATTGTTTCACTCTCCAAATGGCTACAATGGTTAAGAGTTGGGTTCCCATGTGAGTCCAGGGGACCCAGGCACTTAGCCCTTGTCTGCTGGTTTCAGAGGCTCAGGAGCTTTATTCCTGAACTTCTCCTTAGGGCTTTGTCTGAAATTGATGTTGTTGGTTGGTTTTCAGATAAAACAGAAAAAAAAAAATACCCACCGTAATTTCTCTTGCAGTCCTGCTTCACCAGAAGCTTCTTTCTGAAGTGGGTTTTGGAAAGCTTTTCTTGGTGAATGCTGGGGGAAGAGGCCGTGTGTGTGTGCGGGGGGTCTTCACCCTTGACCTGAGCAGCCTGTGTGGGGTGCTGGGTCGGGGGTCATCCTTGTCCCCAGTATGTGACGTAGGAAGACGCTGGACTGGACCTCAGTGTGGCCCATCACGTTCATTTGTAGGGCACTGTGGAGGGAAACTGCATGGAGCCTGCGAGAATTTCTGAATCAAGAAGTGGTATGGTACTGCCTGAGACTAGGTTGAGTATGGAGCTGGGGGTCCCCAGAGTGGGGGGGGGGGGCGTGTGATTGGGTTTGCAGGAAGTGAGGCTTGAGGCCGGAGCCAGCAGCCCAAGGCAGGAAGTGGGACTCAGTGGCCACCAGCAGGCAGCCTTTCAGTTCCCCTCTGTGCCTGGGTCATCTGTACTCTGGGTTGTAATGACAGTAACTGAACCAAAGCCAGCCTGTGTTCAGATGTCAAGGCCCTCTTTTCTTTGTGGGCTTCTGTGCCGGGGAGGGCTTTGATTGGTTACTTAGGGTCATGTGGCTGTTCTTGAACCATCCATTTTGTTCTGGAAGATTCCATGCTTTGACTGCCATCTTGTAGGTCACATGCTGTTGTGGAGCACATTGAGAAGAAGAGGAGGGAATGACCCCTCTAATGCAAGGGTGTTCCCAGAACGGGCACAGGGGCTGCCCAGGTGAGACATGAGCTCCCATGGGCATGGTATGAGCTCAGGCTCAACTGCCTTCCCCTCCGCCTTGCCCTGGTTCACTTGGACCAGCCTGTTTTGTTCTTAGAGCATCTCTGTTGTGGTCTTAGAGAGTATGTAAGTGTCAGGTTCTAGTTGACCAAGTCTGCAGTGGGGAGCAGAAGCAGGTTACTTGTTGATTGTTATTTTCTGGAGGCTCGGGAGGATGAGGGATACCTCCAGCCACGTGGTCAGCCACCAGGGAGGACCTGACCCCAAGAAGTGAGGCCAGGTAAGGGGCAGTGCATCAGCTGGGTCAGGGGCTTGCAGGAAGAGAAGGGGGTTGGTAGGAAAGGGGTGGTCATGGGAGCTGCGGGGGCCAGCATCTGGGGAAGGATGTGCTGACCCGAAGGTGAGCAGTAGCCCCCTTATCTGTGTCACTTTCTTTAGTGATCCAAGGTCAACCCTGATGTGAACGCATTAGAGGAACATTCTAGAACTAAACATTTTGCAAGTTTTGTATTACTCAGTATTCCGTGTAGGTGATGAAATCTCGTGCTGTCTGCATCACGCTACCTGGTGGTGAGTCAGCCTTTGGCCTAGCGTGCCCATGCTGTGTGGCTGTCCACCCCCTGCCAGCTGAGAGACAGGGAGAGATCACGTTTGTATAACTTTTATTACAACATACCGGGGCACTTTGAAATGTTCGTGGAAAGGGGAATTAAATGATGCTTATCTGGGGACAGCAAGTTTGAAATCCATGCAAGGTCCTTTTAATAACACACATTCCCTTGAAATTTTTGAGAATGTTGTATATTACTGGAATTGTTCTGTTGGATTATTGGTTAATATTCATCTTTCTCTGTAATGTGCAAATTACGCTTGATCACAGGGATGTAGTATAGAAAGGCTGTGGGGTTGGAAGTGGATCCCCAAGGGTGAGGGTGAGGGCACTGCTGCCCCCTCCCTGTTAGTGCGTGGTGCCAGCCCACCATCGCGCCCACGCTGTGCCTTTGGTGGAACTCCTGTAATGGCCTTTGCCTTTGGGGGTGAATGTTACTTGCTCCTTTTTAGCTGAGCTCACAGAGGCTGATCTGGTCCCCATCGCCCAGGTAAGTGGCAACCCCTTAGCTGTCAGGTTCTGAGGATGTGCTCAAAACCATGGCTCTGTAATACTTGGAGGGGAAGGGCGCCTACACGTGAGAGCCTGGAATAGAAGGCAAGGTTTTGTCTTGTTTGGCTGGCTGACCTGCTGGCTGTAAGGAAAAGGAAGAGATGTTGGGGCCAGGTGAGGTTGGGGCGTAGGGAGACAATGTGATAGACCATAGAGAGGAGAGTAAACCCAGGGGTCCCGGAGACTCGCTCAGCCGTGCCCAGCATCGCAAAACTGTGTTTGAGGCACTCCATCTCCTGAGCTGGCTGCCTGCACAGCGACATGAAGGCAGCAGGCTCACAGCAGCCCCTGTGACTTCCCTCAGTGCCTAGGTCGTGGATTAAGGGTGCTCTTCAGGGATTAATGACCCAGAGGGAAGCCTCCTGCCAGCCTGGTCCAGCAGACATTGGACTGGGAGGTCCCGGGTAGCTGAAAGTTGCTCTACCAAGTCAGGGGAGGGGACAACGGCTTGTGTCCCAGGTTTGACTTGAGTCCCGGCAGGCTGTTTTCTCTGTAGCCTGTGTGAGGGAAACCCAAAGCGGTGCGATATCCTGCCCCAGTCCTGCCCCCAGCTCTGTGTGCTGACTCTGGCTGCCAAGCTACCCTCTTATGCACTTCCAGGAGAATTGAGTCCCAAGCCTGCACATTGCCACCCCCGGGAGCTACAGTTCTGGGAGACAGTGTCAAGAGCTCCCCAGGTGATTCTGTGTGGTCCCTGCTGGGACCTGCGGGTTCCTGCCGAGGGCATGTGTTCCTTAGACCTGGGAGAAGTTCTGGAGGCCACAGGGGAGGGTGCAACTGCCCTGACTCCCTGTGCTGTGCCCTGTGGGAGGGAGCGAGTGACAGTGTCTGCAACTGCATGGGGCTGCATGCCACACAGGGCACACTCAGTGGCACAGCCCAGCATGCCCACCTCCCTGCCCCCTTCTTGCCGCTGGGGTTCTTTGGAGATACGCTCAGGGCAACATGACACAGTAGCTCTCACTTGGGGCCCACCCCATCTGGTATCTTATATAGATATATAGATAATGTTGGTTTAGTGTGTTCTTTTTAAAACAGCCTTACCAAGGCGTAATCGAAATGTAGAAAATTGCATGTATTTGGTGTATACACGTTGATGAGTTTGGACATAAGCTTGTTTATTTCCTAGGTCATGGTGACCATGATCCCTTCTGATGGACGAGCGGGGGACGAGGTTCATCAAGGTGTGGCCAGTGCAGTGAGGTAGCCAGGATAGAACTCAGAATGAGACTTGAACAAGGACAGGGGCTCTGGGGAACTGGCCATGGTGGCGCTCACATGTTCATTTGCTGTTCATTCTGAATCATTTATTTTTTCTAGCACTTGTATGTAAGTTTAGTTTCAGTGCTTCTGCAAGTCTTACAGTTAGTATATGACCAAATCAGGATTTGGACTGAACTCTGGGGGCCCCTAAGTCTCATGCCTGTGCACAGGGGAGGCTACTGAGGACCCCAATTCTATTGATATAAAAGGGCTGAGGTGCTCACCGTGGCAGCTGCTGGGCGTATGGACTGTTTCAGTTCCTTTATTTATTTTAAATATTTAGTTATTAATTTGAAAGTCAGTGTTATATGTATAGAGAGAGAAGGAGAGACAGAGATCTTGCATCTGCTGGTTCATTCCCCATATGGTTGCAATGGCTGGGACTGGGCCAGACTGAAGCCAGGAGCCTGGAGCTTTTCCTGGGTCTCCCTCGTGGGGCAGGAGCCATCCTTTGTGCTTTTCTGAGGCCATTGTCAGGCAGTTGGATTGGAAGTGGTATAGCTGGGAAGTTACCTGGTGCCCATGTGAGATGCTGGTGTCATACGTGGCAGTTTTACCTGTCCACAATGCCAACCCTGGGCTGTTTTGGTTTAAGTTAATTACGTAGTATTAAAATTCTGGCTTCTGAGTCCTACTAGCCCCAGTTGGGTGCTTGCAAATGCTGGGAAGTCAGATGGTGCAGCCATCGGCTGCCTTTATCTTGGTACACGGTTCTTCACACTGTGCTGAGCTGGTGCCATCACAGGGCACAAAAAGGGCACCGTGGCCTGGCCTGTTCATCAGAGGATGGTCAGAGAAGGGCATGTTGCAAACAGGTGCCTGAAACTGTTGGTGTCCATGACTGAAGAAATCAACCATGCTGGTTAAGGGATTTCCTGAGACTTGGCGCTTTCATGGCTAAAGCCAGGAAATTCCCTGGCATGTGCCAACCAGTTGGTTGCCTTACTCACCACACACAATTTCTGTGAAGATGTCAGGTGTACTTGGTGGCAGAACACAGAGTCCAGTGCAGAAGCCACATGGACTGTTGATCTTGTCCTCCCGGGTAGAGCAGGAGGCGTGCTGGGCAACGCGTCCAAGGACAGTGGCACCCTGGGGCATGCACGGCTGCCTGGGGAAGTGACTGGCAAGGGGCAGAGGCTGGTGAGCAGGTGAAGCAGGAGCCCCGGCAGTAAGTTCTGTATTATCCAGCTCTTCCGTCAGTGAGCTCCTGTCTCTGTCGCAGGTTTAAAAAGCATGGGCAAAGTCTGCTTTCCAGGCTTTGGGTAGTTTTGTAGTTCCAGCACACCTGGTTGCTCACATAGATCAGTTCCTTCCTTTCTTCCTTGGCCCCATCCTTTAAAAAAGATCTTATTCAAGTACACAATTTCATTATTGCTGGTAAACAGATGACAGATTTAGGACTTTAAAATTTTTATTTTGGGGTGGGCACTTGGCATAGCAGCTAAGAGGGTAGTGAAGACACCCACATCCCACGTGGGTGTGTTCGATTCCCGGCTGTGACACCTGACGCTAGCTTCCTGCTGTTGTGGAGCCTAGTGGGTGGTGGTAGCAACTCAGCTGGTTGGGTTCCTCCCAGCCCTGCAGGCCTGACTGGAGTCTCTGGCTGCTGGCTCCTGCCTTGGTTTGGGACTGACTATTGTGAGCACTGAAGCAGTGGTGAGAGCTCTTTCCAGTCTCTGCCTTTCAGCCTCCCTGGATCTTGGATCCTGGTGCTGGTTCTGGGAGGAGGCGGCTGCTGGCTGTCGTCCTCTCGTGCCCTCGGCTCCTGTGTCCTTTAAGGCCAGGGTTATACTGTCGGGAGAGAAAGTAGGTGAATAAGAGAAGTGCTAGTAGGCTGTAGTCTAATACCATCTGGGTATTAGAACATCAAGGTATTTGAAATTAACCTTGGCCAAGGTGGTGGACCCTAGAATTTGCTGTGCTATATTGACAGAATCCCAAACTGTTGGACCTGAATCTCAATGGCGAACACGCATTGAAAGTTGCAGCTACTTTGTGTGCACAGATAAACTTTTTGCAATCCTAAAGCCAGGCATTATATACATGCATACCTGTATATAATATTTTAATTAGCATTGTTTCATTTCTTTGAGTGACAAAAACATAAAGAGATTCCCCCAATCCACTGGCTCACTTCCCAAAGCCTGCAGCAGCCACAGCCGCGGCTCCATCCGAAATCTCCCTTATTGGTGACAGGAGCCCAGCTACGTGATCCGTTGTCACCTGGAGCCTCCTAGGTTGCAGGGTAACTGGAAGCTGGAGTTGGGAGGGGAGCCTGGATGTACACCCAGGTACTCTGGGATGGGCTAGGCCAAATGTCTCCCTGAGAGTTGATTGGTTAAGGAATGTGTGTGTGAACATGTACATTCGTATCTATGCTCCTGTGACTGACCGAATCCCTGGACTCTCAGATAGAACCATCACTGCAGGCAGCGCGTCCTGTTGTCCTGTGGGAAGCGGAGTGTCAGAGGCAGTGAGCACTGGTTATGATGAGGAAATCCAACAGCTGGGAATGTGTATCAAAGGACAGCCCACACCCTCCTCCCAGAGTGCCAGCTTCATTTCTGGCCTGGACCCTTGGCAGACATTAACACACATTTTGGAAGGAACAAAGGCTACTTTGGAAAACCCCATCCTGGGGACGGCCTCCGAATGTGCTTCTTCTCCAGACTGTGTGTTCGGTTCTTTAGCCTGGGTCCTGTCCCCGGAGGGGGTCCCTGTGGCCACATGCAGCGTCAGCCCCCCTGGAGCCTCTGTCACTCTGGTGTAAGGGGTTCCAGATGCCCCGCGTTTTCTAGCAAGTATAGATCGACCAAGTCAGTGGTGACTAATTATAGTGTTAGCATTTCCAGGTGACTTTGGGAACAGCTAAGCATTGACCTGTAGCTTCCTTCTCAGAATGAGTAAATAAGTCACTTGTGCAATGACAAATAGTATATATTTTTCTCTTGAGGCCAGCATTATATCACAGGAAATTAAGACTGCTTACTGGGCTGGCATCTGGGTTTGAGTCATGGCATTTCCACCTCCAGTGCAGCTCCCTGCTGATGTGCTGATGTGCTGGTGTGCATGGGAGAGCAGTGGAAAATACCCCAGTGCTTGGGCCCTTACCACCAAGGTAGGAGACTAAGAAGAAGCTCCTGGCTCCTGGCTTCTACCAGGACTAGCTCTGACTGTTGCAACCATTTGGAAAGTTGAACCAGTGGATAGAAAAAGATCTTTCTCTGTTTCTCCCTCTTTCTCTCGCGCTCTGATTCTACTTTTCAAATGAATAAATCTTCCAAAAGATTCTTCACATAAAATCATAAAAAATAATTGATGTGCTTCAAAGTCCTGTAAGTGTGGTAAACATTTCTTATTATTCTTATTCTTATTCTTATTATTATTATTAAGTCCTTCTAATAATGAGAAATAGGTTTCAGCTTGTTATAGAAAAAGATCATGAGTTCTGAATTAGAAATAATTCTGAATGGCTGGTGTGGTGACGTAGCACATTAATCTTCCACTTGCAACACTACCATCCCATGTGGATGCAGCTCAAACCCAGGCCTATTTGAGTCCCAGCTACCCCACATCCCTTCCAACTCCCTGCTTGTGGCCTGGCAAAGCAGTCAAGGACAGCCCAAAAGCTTGGGACCCTGCACTCACATGGGAAGAAGCTCCTGGGTCCTGGCTCCTGGCTTTAGCTCAGCTCCGGCCATTATGGCCATTTGGGAGTGAACCAATGAATGGAAGATTCTCTCTGTGTGTGTCTCCTCTCTCTACACAACTGATTTTCAAGTAAAAAAAAAATCTTAAAAACTAATTCTGACTACTTGTTATAAATATATAAATGGCTATTGTATATTGCCTATTTTCTATATGTTAGCCACATTTTAGGGAAATGTTTTATTAAATAAGGTGATAAAGGGTTGTTGGAAATACCATGGAGCTCGTAGTTGCACAGGACCATGGTATAAGCTTATAGTATTATTAATAGGGTTAGAATGAATCATGGTAAAGAAAGCGGCAAGTGGTAAACAAGCCAATAAAAGCACAAGAGGAATTCTCCAAGGAAAAGAACTAATTATCTGAGTGATACTTTTTTGTTTAATTAACATTTATTGTCTTCTGGGTAGCAGGCGCTGCTAGGTACTGTTACAATTGGCGCTTTATTTAATTATGGAGAGTTCCTCCCTTGCAGATAGGATTTCCCATGGGCTTCTCTTGGCTAATGAGTTCCGCTGTCCTGGTGCATCTCGGGCTCAGCTGCGCAGGGAGGTGAGCTGGGAGTGCTTGCTGGGTGTGTGCCTAGAGGGCGGGGGCTGCTGGCTGTGCAGGCTGGCACACGGCAGCAGCGTTGGTAAACCCTGACAAGGCGTGCGATGTCACTAGCATGAAGTAGCGCTGACGTGTGCTTCTCAGCAAGAGCTACCGCGAACTTGAGTGGAGGAATTTGCTGTGCCAAGGGGAATAAGGAGGACACCTGTTTTCCTTTGTTTCCTGTGAAGTGGGATGTGGGAAGTGTCAGAATAATTACTGAGTGAAACTGGCTAGAAAATGCTGCTCTCCGTGTCGCAAACCCAGCATTTCCAGGTGTGCTTAATTTGCAGCCAGGGTTTTTGCTCTGTGGTTTATCACACACATCAGTGACTTGCATAATAAAAGCTTCTGGCTTGGTTAAAGAAAACAAGATCCTATTTAAGGGACTTCTGTACTAAAGATAATTCCTTTTAATAAAATACATGCGTGGGCACTTTAAGATCTGTGGAAAAGGAATTAAGATATAAATGTGTGGCCGCATGTTTGGCACTTGGGATGTTGCCGTGTCATAGCAGAACTGAGTTCAAGTTCTGGCTCTGGGCCTGTCTCCAGCTTCCTGCTGGGGTTCACTCTGGGGGGCTGAAGTGGCTCGGTCCCCCCGCAGTGGAACACTCAGATCCCTGCTCCTGCCGCTGGCCTGGCCCAACCTGGCTTTTGGGAGGAGAACGAGACGATGGGAGACCTCTCTCTCCTCTCTGCCTTTCTTTTTCTTTGTAAGATTTATTTACTTATTTATGTTGCAAAGGCAGATTTACAAAGAGAAGGAGAGACAGAAAGATCTTCCATCTGCTGAGTCCCTCCCCAAATGGGCATAGTGGTGCAGGGTCCCAAGGCGTTGGGCCGTCCTCTGCTGCTTTCCCAGGCCATCAGCAGGGAGCTGGATGGGAAGCGGAGCAGCCAGCACAGCACCCAGGTGATAGGAGCTTGGTGCTCCGACATGGAAAATTAGCCAATAGAGCCATTGTGCTGGCTCCTCTCTCGCCTTTCAAGAAAGCTTAAAATTAAACAGATAAATTAATTTTGATGGGGAAGGATTTTTAAGAATTTATACTACAACAAGCTGGCTTTTTGATTCCATTTTGCACAGACTTTTTGAAGTGCTTGCGTTATGTACAGAGTACATAAACAGCCCAAGAGGACACAGTGCTACCGGAGTCTTTTTATGCAAGGCTTATATGTATTCTTTTTTAAAGATTTATTTATTTTTTTAATTGTAAAGTAGTTTATACAGAGAGGAGAAAACACGGAGAGGAAGATCTATCCGTTGATTCACTCCCCGAGGAGCCGCAGTGGCTGGAGCTGAGCTGATCCGAAGCCAGAAGCCAGGAGCTTCTTCTGGGTCTTCCACATGGGTTCAGGGTCCCGAGGCTTTGGGCCGTCCTTGACTGCTTTCCCAGTCCACAAGCAGGGAGCTGGATGGGAAGTAAAGCTGTCGGGATTAGAAGTAGCGTCCATATGGGATCCTGGTATGTGTAAAGTGAGAACTTTAGCTGCTAGGCTACCATGCTGGGCCCTTATGTTCATTCTTTAAAAATCATCTGTAATGTTGCAGTAAAGGTATAAAGGTGGGGAGGAGCTCCTCTGCTTTTAAATTGGCTTAAAAATGTAAAATCTATTCATTTTATGTAAATGGGAAAATTAGATATTTTTTTTAAAAAGCAAGGATGTGGTTTGAGAAGCAGTTTTTCTTTGAAATTCATTCTAGACTTAGTCCACCTAATAGAGAATGAGCTTTTTTAAATGCTCTGTCATTCAAGATGGATCCAATCCTTCAACAGATCTTGGCCATCTTTATCACTGCATTTGCTGTGGAGTCTGCGTTTTGTAGCGGGTTTAGCTGTGATGCTGGCATGCCATGTGAGTGCAGGTTCAATTCCTGGCTGCTCCACTTCTAATCCAGCTCTCTGGTCTTCCCTCTCAGAAGAAGCAGGACTCTCACCCACGTGGAGTTCTGGGCTGTTGGTTCTGGCCTGGCCCTTGAGGCCATGGGGGAAGGGAACCAGCAGATGGAACATCTCGCTTAACTCCCCTTCCTGCCCTCCTTCCTCCTGTCTTTCCCTCTCCATAACCTGCCTTTTGAATAGATAAATCTTCCAAAATAAACACCAGATTTGCTTCAATAGGCACTTTTTTTAAAAAAAGATTTATTTTTATTGTAAAGTCAGATATACAAAGAGGAGGAGAGACAGAGAGGAAGACCTTCCTTCTGAAGATTCACTCCAGTGGCTGGAGCTATGCTGATCCAAAGCCAGGAGCCAGGAGTTTCCTCCAGGTCTGCCACATGGCTGCAGGGTCCCACAGCTTTGAGCCATCTTCGCCTGCTTTCCCAGGCCACAAGCAGGGAGCTGGATGGGAAGCGGGGCCACCAAGATTAGAACTGGCACCCATATGGGATCCCAATGCATTCAAGGCGAGGACTTTAGCCACTAGGCCATGCCACGGGCCCTCAATGGGCACTTTTAATCTCTCCTTGAAAGTCTCAGGAAATCACAGAAGTGTGGTATGGAAATCGAAGGAAAGCCTCCCTTAGGTTTGTCAGAGCTTCCCTCAAAGGAAGCAGCATTTCTGCTTTTGTGTTTTTGTTTTTTTTTTTCTTATATGTTTAATTTGCCTGGACTGTGCCAGGTGGAAGGCAGGAGCTAGGAGCTTCCTCCAGGTCTGCCGCATGGATGCAGGGCCTAAGTATTTGGGCCGCCGTCCACTGCTTTTCCAGGTGTGTTAGCAGGGAGCCACATCAGAAGTAGGGCAGCTGGTTCCTGAACGATGCTGACATTGTAGGTAGAGACTTCACGTGCTGTGACACAGTGCCGGCCCTAGCCTTCCATTGAAGCAACGTCTTGCCCTTGCTATGTTTCGCGTTTGTCAAGAGTCTTGAAAAAAACTTCAGCATCCTTAGGCCATATGAGTAGTCATTAGTCCAGGGGTGTTTGTGGTTGCCTGGTGTTCATGTGCAAGGTTAAGAGATATTGTCACACCTGCCTCAGGTGAGGCTGTCCTGCAGGGCCAAGCAGGGATGGCGTCCTGCCTTCTGCAGCTGCCCAGTTTCGGTGGTCTCTGAGCAGGGGGCTTCACAGAGCCCTGAGTCTGCCCCCCTGACACAGCTGTTTCGGGAGGGACCCTGGGCAGGTGTTTGTTTGCAGAGCGGTAGTCTGTTTGGGTCTGCTTGTATAGCTTAGAGTCACAAAAAGGTGGGTCGTGATGCAGGCAACCCCAGCATTTCTCTGGCTGTGTGGAAGAGGAGGGGCAGATTCCAAAGGCTGATGGCGCAGTGGAGCCCTGTGCGTTTCAGAAACAAGTGACAGACAGAGGCTAGCTGCTCTGCCCTCCCCTTCCCTCTGCATCACTGTCCTGGCAGTCCCGGGAGAAAGGGAGGGAAGCAGAGAGGGAGGCCTTGTGGAATGGTGGGGACACCTCCTGTGCCCTGGAGCAGGTGTGCTGAGAAAGGACTGTTAGACAAGAAAAGGAGCTGGGCTTGCAGAAGACCCCACCCCAGAGGAGTGGGAGGGACTTGGTTACCTTGGCAGAGGTACCCTGCTACATATCCTGGCTGTTGACCAGGTGAACCTGCAGTGTAGCCCGCCAGCCTTTGTGTGTGCCGCTTACTGACTTAGCGTGTCGCCTTCAGCACTCGTAGGACACTCATGGAAGCCTTGGTCGCATCGTCTGTCACTGTTCACCCCACTGGGGTCAGTGGACATTCCTTTCTGGGATTGCCTTACACCTGTCCAACCTCCTGGGGATCCAGTTCTGTAACTGTGACTTCTCCTGCTGTCATTGCTGACATTACATGTGTGTGCACCCAGGTGGCTAGACAGCTATTAGAGAATTGAGCAGGTGCTCAGTGGCTGACTCCTGAATGAATGCTTGTCCTCAGTGTAGGAGGCTGCGGGGCTCAGAGAAACAGAGCGACTCCCCTGGTATCCGACAGCTCTGAGCAGGAGAGAGGGGAGTGAATGAAGCCCATGGTGTGAGACCCAGAGGGGAGGCGAGGTCTGGTTGCCGAGCTTTCATCCAGGACCTCTGCTCGTATCTTGGAAGAGAAAAGCAGCTTTCTTGGGTTTCACACTGTCCACTTTACTTTTATAAGGGCCATGGTCCATCCCAGGCCATCTGTGCAGGTGTTGCGAGAGTGAGTTAGCATGCTTTGCTAAATTCTAGGATTTGGCCCACAGCCCTAACACTTTCCCCGAATGAACAGCTTGTCCCCATTTTCTGTTCTGTAAACCTGGTCGAAGAATGAGGGAGAGAGAAAGACAACATCCTTGCAAGAGGATTCAGAAGTGCTGTAGTCGTGAGTCTGTGCATGTCTGTTGTGTGCACGTGTGGTATGTATGATGGCTGTGGTATGTATAGTGTAGGCTGTTGTGTGTGGCGTGCCTGTGTGTGTGGGGTGTGGTATGTGTGCAGTTGTGTGCCCCTGGTATGCACACGTGTGGTATATATGGTGCGTGTGTGTGCATATGCGCACATTACCTGAAGACATAGTTTATGAATGCGCGCCAGGAGGTGCTCCTTAAACTAACTTCCTGTGTCCTTGGCCGCTAAGTGGGTCTGTGACTTTGGTTTCAAAGGGAACATACTGCACACTTATGCTAACTGTGCAGCGGAAGTGGTGGAAAGTGCTGACGTATGCTCTTTGCCACCCTGAGATGTAGCCCCCAAGTCTTCCACGAGTGTCCAGAAAAACAAAGAAAAAAACTAACACAGCTAAAGGTTTAAGCAAAATAAAAGCCAGACAAAATTCATTCTACTCCTCTCCCTGCCCTGATGAGGGCGGCTGGATGCTGCAGGCTCGGCTGCGTTCTTCACCGTGAATGCCTTAAAACACGCAGCGTTGCTCAATGAGGGTTTTATGGAAACATTGCTTCGTAAGCCCTGTTGTTGGGAGAGATGTGTTGAGGGTGAGGAGGCTGCTGTGACGTACGTGCGTGTTTGTTTCGCTCGCTCTGCAAAGCAGAAACTTGAAACAGGAAGTGATTTGGGTGCAGTATGACGGACTAAAACCAGTTAAAACTCTGCTTGGGCTCATTGTTTTGGAAGGACCGACAGCTGTTGCTGCTGCACCGGGAGACCCAGCATCAGACAGCCCGACCATACCCTCTGTCCCTCGGACAGCGCCGTCTGGCCAAACTCCGCTTCGGTCGGAGGTGCTTCGTTTGGGTCTCTGCTTTTTGCTTGCTGTGCAACCTTCAGCAGGTTACTTCAGTTCCATGCAGCTGCACTTTTTATTTATAATGCTGGAGAGCGTTGTAAGCATTAACTGAGCAAGAATGTGCTCCTTTAGACATTACAATGATCTGCACAAATTGGAAAGCCGTGATTCCTAGCCCCAGTGTCTGGTCTGGGAAAAGTGGCCAGCTTTAGCTGAGGTTGAGGGTGGAGGGAGGCTTTCTCTGTGCCAAAGACTGTGGCAAACTGCTTCATCTTTGATGTCATTCTTTTACAGGAAAAGAAACTGAGACGTGGCATTTGAATCATTTCTACAGGGTTCCCAAGTTGGTAAGTCACAGAGCTGGGATTTGACCGTGGCTGTCTGGTTGAGCCTGAGTTCTTAGCCTTCTCAGAATGAGGCAAAATGAAAGTGGTTGGTGATGGCCATGAGGCAGGTTTCAGTTCTCTGCCTCTGTTGAAGTCAGAATGAATTTGTGTTCTTTCATCTGCTCCATGAATGCCTAGTGAGAACCACAGGGTTAGCAGGTCCATTAATTAATTTCATTAAGAACCATCATTTTGGAGGGGAAAAGATACTACAGCCTCCTGTCCTCCATAGTAATTGCTAAAATTTATCGAATCCTTCCTGTATGCATTCTTGCCCTAAGTGTGTTACTTGGATTCACTTGAGTTTCCCAACAGTCTTGGGAAGCTGAGGTTCAAAGAGGAGAAGGAACTTGCCAAGGCCGCACGGTTCGTAAGAGGTGCAGTCAGTATTCACGGCGGGCAGTATGGGTGAGAGCCCCAGTGCTCCTCGCACCGGTCCTCGTGTCACTCCCGAGCCCCCGTGGAGCTCCGCTAGCGCTGTGGGTCTGGGTCCCCTCTGCCAGCAGCAGTGCCTCCCCCTGTGCTGCTGCTGCGTCTCCTCAGTTTGCTGGTCTCCTCACGGGCCACAGTTTGAATGGTCAGCCTCGTGCAAGGCTTCACCATGCAGCAGGATCCTTAGTAGCATGCCGTGTAGCCTCTTTCCTTAGGCGTGCTTTGAACTTTTGTTCAAATCCAGCTGTGCGTGTTGTAAAATGCATAGATCTTAATGGCACAGGTTGACGAATGTTTAATAGCTTCCACTCATCCAACCACCCCCTGAGTGTGGAAAATCAGTTTTTCCATTCTTATAGGAAGTGCCCTCCTGCCCCCTTGCAGTTGGTGTTGCCCCAGAGGTAGGCACCGTTCTGACTGCTGTCATCCAGACTCAGGCTTCTCACTCATGCAGGTGCAGCATCCTTGCCAAGACAGAAGAGTGCTTCTGTCACTCTGCCCAGTGGGAGTCGCTTCTGGAATGAGTGTGACTGCGAGGCAGGGATGTGCTATTTCCTCACTTGGTCTTTGTCCCTGTGGCTTGGTATTGTGTCAAGAGTGTCTGTCTCATATTTATAGGTCTTAATTGTCACACCATGTGGCCTCTAAGTCCAAGCCAGCTATTACAAGTGGTCTTTAACCTCAGATCCTACCTCTAGTGCTGAAGGAAAATCTGCTTGTGGTGGACAGTATGAGAGATGGTTCGTCAGTCTACTGCGAGACCTTTGTGGGATTTGCAAGGGGAATTTTGAGTCTTCAATTTCCATACTATGTGCTGACTTTAAAAGTTAAATTTTAAAATACAGAATTTTTAAAAAATTCATTTTAGAGACAGAATGAGACAGAAAGATGGGAAACTCTCAACTGGTAGTTTAGTCCATAAATACCTGCATTGGCCCGGACTGGGTGAGCCTGCAGCTGGGGGCTGGGCATCAGTCCCAGCTGGCAGGAACGTAGCTGCTGAATCAGCAGCAGCTGTTCTGCAGCTTGTGCGTTAGTAGGAGGCTGGAGTCAGACACCGGAGCCAGGTATTGAACCCAGTGCTTTGATGTGGTGCGTGGCTATCTTAACCACTGTTTTAACCATTAGGTAAAAAAGTCTGCCCCCCTGGGTTGTTTTCATATGGATATTACTCAAGCCCGGGTAAGTAGTTAGAGCTGATGACATGGAATACTTCTAGTGAAGTGGTGGAACTAAGCTGATTTTCGTATGTCTTCTCTTGTTGGAGTGTAGACTTGGCTAAAATGTACACTTGTCTAGTGGAACTCAAGGGAAATATGTGTAAACAAATGGAGAAATTGAAGCTAAACAGTTGTGGGTTTTTTTCCCCCTTAAGGATTGATTGATTTTTATTTGAAAGACAGGTTTACAGAGAAGGAGAGACAGAGAGAAAGATCTTCCGTCTGCTGGTTCACTCACCAGATGGCCGGCATGGCCAGAGCTTCACTGATCTGAAGCCAGGAGCTCCGTTATGAAAAGAGCTGTACACGCCCCGCTGCCTAGAGAAATACGCAGCGGTGGGCTCTCAGCAGGACAGTAAAAACCTGAGTTTGCACCATAGGTAATGTTAGAATCTGTATTTTTAAAAAGATTTATTTATTTTTGTTGGAAAGTCAGATATTCAGACAGAGAGGATTCATTGATTTACTACCCAAGCAGCCACTATGGCTGGAGCTGAGCCGATCCGGAGCCAGGGGCCAGGAACTTCTTCCGGGTCTCCCATGCAGGTGCAGGGTCCCAAGGCTTTGGTCTGTCCTTGACTGCTTTCCCAGGCCACAAACAGGGAGCTGGATGGGAAGCAGGGCTGGCAGCATTAGACCTGGCACCCATATGGGATCCCGGGGCGTGTGCAAGCCAAGGACTTTAGCTGCTAGGCTACCATGCTGGGCCCAGAATCTATATTTTTATTAACCTATGATATATGAGATTCTTCAGCCTAAAATATGAGTATAAAACCTGTCTTGTTTCCTAGAAATTCCTATCACAAAAATAAACTTACTTTATAGGTATTTTCAACTGTCCACCACAGATTCAGGAAACCATCTCAAAAGAACACACAGTAGTATATTTAACATGAGTAAGAATTAAAGATATTAAAATGTAAAGAAAATGAAGGCAGGTGATTTGAAAAGCAGCCAGCCAAGTGAAAAAAAAACTAGTCTTTAAAATGTAAGGGACATGGCTAAAGAGAGAATTGATCAAGTGGAAGCCAGTAGTGACATCTGCTAAGTGCATGGTATGTGCGAGACAGTTCTGTGTACTGGAGTAGTATTAACTCATTTAATCCTCTCAATGAAGGTATTCAGACTTTATTAGTACCTTTATAGTGGCTTAAGCCACTTGCTGAACATCATATGGTTGGTCAATGATGGAGCTGGATGGATTTGTCCCCAGACTGTCTAGTGTGACCTAGATTTTGAGCTTGCAGTCACTATGGGAAATCATCAAAAATTAGCAACAACTGATGAAAAGATGGAACTATGAACGAATGGGGAAGAGACTTAGAGTATGCTCCTTGCGTATGTAAAGAGCGACTGAGGGATGGGCAGAAGATGGTGAGGCCTGGAAGCTCTTTGAGCTCTCCCCACATCCTTAACGGTCTGAGAATGTGTGATCAGAGCAGCATCAGGGATACACGATTTAAAGGACGGCAGAGTTTCCGTTTTCACCATGGCTACAGATGTTAACAGATGTCTCGCTGGGCAAAGGAAGGAGACTCTTGCTGTGTTTGCTGAATCCTGTGATGTAAATACTTTTACCATGACTAAAGTTGACCCGCCTGCATGACGTCACTGAACTCGGAGTTGGGAAAGGATTAGCACAGCGGTCTCGTGAGCCAGTCTGAGCCAGCTCTGATATGTTGTGGGTTCAGGCAGCCGTTCTCTTTTAAACTCACACCTGGCTGTGCGTCCAGGGGTGGAATGTTCAGGAAGCAGTCGTGTCATGTGTGCTATCGCAGAGGCAGGAAGAGACAGTGAGACAAGAAGAGTCTGTCCTTTCTTCTCCTGTGCTTAAAAGCCAAGCACAGCACTCCAGCCTTCTGTGAGTGTGGGCAGAGAAACAGGTGCCCTCGAGGCAGAGTTGCTGGGAGTAGAATTTCCTGCCACCTATCTGAAGGGCAGTGTAGGGCCCAGTCAGCCAGACAGTTCAGGGGTCAGGCGATAGTTTAAGTGCGTGTATCCCAGATTCTACATTTCCATTTTCACTGCAATGATTTTATCTTACAGATCTGTCTTTCCCGTAATTACACATATATGTGAAAATGCTCTCAATACAGGTTCATAGTGACGTTGATTGCGATGTGTAAGCAACTTAAATGTGTGTCAGTAGGAAATTGATTGAATGTACAGGTGTACCTTGGAGCAGGATGCTGTGCCCCTGTTTAAAATGATAGGTCATTTGTACTAAGAATTAAGTTTAAAAAGCCAAATGTAGAAAAAGTACATGAGGTATGCTGTCATGTATGGAGAAGAGGGGACCATATGTGCTCTTGTATTTTCTTGATTATGGCTAGGTCATTGCTGGAAAGATACTAGAAACAAGAAGTTTTGGAGAATATTGTATACCATTTGAGATGTACAATATAATTTGGGGGAGGATGGAGGATACCGTAGGTCCTGTGTTTTATATTTTTTTTTATCATTTTTTGGAGAGTTAAACATAAGCGTGCATTACTTTTTTTCATTAAACACAGGATTAGGTAAGAAGACCTTTTCTTGGAGAATCTTGGACGTGTGCGTACCTCCCATTTTCAGAGGCAGTCACTGTGCAGTGGGGTTGCTCACCCCTAGAGGGAACCCAGCATGTATTGAGCATTTGGCTTGCGTGAGCTGGGTTGCTTCTCACACTTGCATGACACTGCAGGCTGCTGCCCAGGAAGCGGGGGGGCAGATGAGAAGCTCTGCGGGTTGTGTAGGGTGCTGCTGTGTACAGGCAGGGGAAGTGAATTCACAGTGGCTGCCCTGCTGCCGCTGAGCGATCCCAAGGTGTCTGGAAGGCATCTCAAGCCGTTCTCCCTCCTGCCGCTAATCCCTGGCACCTCCCTTGAGACCACGTGGGAGGATTCTGTGTGTGTGAATTTGCCCAACAATAGGATTCTTTGTGAAGTTGGGGCTGTTTCTTGGATTGTGTGTGTTCTTTAGAAACAGGGCAAGAAAGAATCCATCCCGTGGTGTCCACCTCTTCTGATGTAGCTTCACAGTTCCTGCTGTTGAGTGTGCATCAGGCACGCTCAAGAGACACTAGCTTGTGTTCCCTGTAAAAGAGCAACCTTGAGGGACTTCCTTAGTGAAATAGATGTTCCCAGGGGTGCTTTTTATCGCTCCTGTTGTTATTTTCTGTGGCCAGCCACGTGATGAAATGTTTTATAGGACCAGTGGCTCCCTGTCTTCCCTCTTTCTTATCATCATTTAGAAATCAATTCAGAAGTAGTTTATTCACCTTGAAAAGGCTGTTATTATGATGCTGTTAGAATTGAATACACAGTCATCCACCTAGCAGGAAGACTGAAGTGAAAATGGAAACTTACAGAATTACGATCCCTGAAACTGACCTGTTATTTCAGTGTCTTATCAGCCGTACCATTGAGATGATGTTCTTGAAGGTAAGGGTTGTTCAACCTTGGCACTGCACTGGGCCCTGAGGATGGTATTTTGTGGGCCCAGAGAGCTGTGTTCAGCTAAGTTTCCTTGCCTCTATTTGCAATGTGGGACGTAGTTTTTCCATAAGAGGAACATGAATCAACCGTGCTGCTCGGCTTCCCTGAACAGTAATTCTATCTTTGGTGTCTGAGTAGAGAAGGTTTCTGTGCTGTTGCATTGCTCCCCTTCCCGGATGGCTTAGGTTGCATTGTAGAGTGTTTAATTAAAGAGATTATTTTACTGGCCTTACCAGATTGTGGTGGTTTGTGGCTATCACTATATCTGATGCGGGTGCCTGGCAAGATGGCACGGGGTAGCTTGCTGCATCCTCGCACAGCACATGTCCCAGCATTTTGCATGCCAGCAGCCAGGACTCTTCCCACCTCCAGACATAGCCCCAGTTCTACAGAAAAGGGATTTTCTGCTTGGTGTGATCTGAAAATCCTAGGGATCCAAGGTTTAAGCAGGGTTGAGTTTGTCCCTCAAGACTGACTACCGTTTCTTTTCAGATGACAGTGCAAGGTGACTGCCAGCAGTTCTAGTAGTTCTGGAGAAGTGGAGGGACGGGGGAGGCTGTTTCTCCAGTGGTTTCAGAATTGAGTCTCAGCATCTCTGACAGGCGTATCTGTAAGCCAGTCTCAATGGTGAGGTGAATAGGAGGCCCTGGTTGGCCATCCTACATCAGACACCTGCCGCTTGAAGAAGCTGGGCTGGAATCTGCACCTGCTGGCGCACAAGAGTTGAGAAGGTCTTTATTCAACCAGGAAATCCAGGGCTATTTGTTCCTGGTGGGTTTGCGGAAGCAAACCATGTCTGTGGGGAGTAGGTTGTTCATCAGTGTTTGTTCGGTGAATGAATTAACAAAGGAATGAGCAAGCGGGTTCTACAACATGCAGGGTAGGGTTTTAACAGATGGAGCATTTGCAGGGAGAGAGGAAGGACAAAACAAAGCCTTGAAATCAAGTCAGATAAGGGTGACATTCACTGAGCTGAAATATTTAACAGGAAATAGGAGACAGGAACAGGATAACGGTCTACAAGTGTCTGGAAGGCTTGCCTAGAGAAGGTAGGGTCAGAGCTACCGGCTGGACTCTTAAATGACGTCACCCCTTGTTGGGTTGATCATAAAAATCTAAAAATAACACAAAAATCGGAAATCCTTCTAACAAGCTTACCTCCAATGGCTGATTTTGTTACTATTTTGATATATAGTCTTCCAATATTTTGCTACATACAGTTGCATTTTAAAACATTCTTGTTTATCTTGTTAATTGTGTTTGAGAAAAAAACAACTGTGATTCAGAAAGTGTAAGAGCTTGCACAAGGTCCTAGGCACAGATGGGCCAGAATTCAGTTTGCATCTGCTACCCTAGGTATTTTTTTTTTCTTAAAGATTTATTTATTTTTACTGGAAAGGCAGATTTATACAGAGAATGAGAGATAAAGATCTTCCATCCACTGGTTCACTTCCGGAGTTGAGCTGCTCTGAAGCCAAGAGCCAGAAACCTCTTCCAGGTCTCCCGTGCAGGTGCAGGGTCCCAAGGCTTTGAGCCATCCTCCACTGATTTCCCAGGCCACAGACTGGGAGCTGGACTGGAAGTGGAGCAGCTGGGACACGAACTGGTGCCCATATGGGATCCTGGTGTTTGAACAGGAAGGATTAGTCAATTGAGCCAATGCACCAAGCCCTGGTCCTTGATCTTTGATTTGCCTGTTGCATAGGCAGCAGACTGTGCTAAGTCTGCAGGGTTTGCTTTCATTATGTTTGAAGACACTTCATCACTTTTGTTTATTCATTCTTCATTCATGGATTCAGGAAATTTTTTTTTTTTTGATTGACAGAAAGGGAGAAACAAAAGGATTACCAGATAGTCTGTCTGCCCGTTCACTCCCCAAATGGAACTATGCCAGGCCAAAGCCAGGAGCCTACAACTCCTTCTGGAGAACTGGCACCATTTTCCTCTGCTTCCCTGGGCATTTTAGCTGGGGGCTGGATCAGAAACTAAGCAGTAGGACTTGAGCCAGCACTCTGATGTGGGATGTCGGCTTTATAGGTGGCAGCTTAACATGCTGTGCTATGACACCGGTCACACAGAATGCTGAAAGTAGCCTAGTGAATGGAGTAGGCCCTGCCCTCCTGGAGCTTACAGTCAGGCTGAGTTCAGTGTTGCTTCTGCATGGTTCCACCACAGCCTCTAGGGGTGTACAGCTCTGTAATGCTCCATTGACTCTCATTGCACCTTCCATCAGGAGGCTGCCGGCAAAGCCTAAGGCTGGGGAGCCTAGTTTTGTATGTGTCCTTCACCCGGGACACCACTCCTAAAGGGAATGGCTGGACACTGAGGTATTGGAGTTTCAGGGTGTGCTTCAGCTGGGCTCATCTCCCAGAGCTGGCTCCTCTGGGTGATCCAGAGGGAGTCCCATCATTGAGTGTCCATATCATCCTCTTTCTGAATCGCAGAGTGGCATCCATGGTGTGAAGCAGGGCTAGCTGAATGCAAGGAAAGAGGGCAAGCATTCTTGGATGCAGCCCCACCACTTCCTGTCCCCTTGCTGTGGAGGGTGGATGTTTCCATCACCTGGCAGAGGAGGAAGCCAAGGTCTGGTTGGCCTTAGCTTGGGCTCAGGCCTGTGTGATGGCTGTAAATCTAAAGAACTTCTTTGTGATGCTTCCTTGATCCAGGCATAACCAGGGGATAGGGCTTCAAAAGCGGGTGCTTTGGTGGTAAATGGCATTCCATGCATTTATTTGTGGAATATTCATTAAGGGCTTGTGGACAGACACTGGCAAGCCCTGAGACCCAGGGCCATGAAGACCTGCAAGAGCTTCAGGGAACTTGTAGTCTGGGTTCAGTCACCAGAGGCGTGGTACTTAGTGGTATGTTCAGCCATGGATAGACCAGCATGTGTCTGGACGCTCTGAGTTGCAAGTTCAAGCACTCCCAGTTCACAGGCAATCAGTGACAGAAGCAGTTGTGGGGGTCCTGTATCCCCAAGTGGTGAGAGGTTCCAGGCACACTTTGATCAGGTTCCCTTTGTGCTGTTCTCAGCTCTGCACATCTGAATCCTGGCCTTGTTCTCTGACGGACCGACCTCTTTTGTCTTGATAAGAAGGGAAGGAGCTCCCACCTCTCTCCAAAACCAGTGAACACATTTCTGATCTTTTCTCTGATTGGACCATCCTAGGCCATGCATCTATCTCTCAGCCAATTATGGTGGCAAAGGGAGAGATTAACACCCATTGACTTAGACCCTTCAGGACTCAGCTCTGAAGTTGGAGATGAGGTCTACGCAAGAGCAGAGTTCCTGTTAGGGGCTGAGGCTAGCAGGAGGCAAGAAGGAAAGCAGACAGTGACAGCCGAGTGCTGGGGGAGTAGAAAAGATGTTGATCAAGAAACAATGCCAGTCTCTCAGCTGGGAAGTGAGCTGGGTTCCACATAGGAAGATCTTTTTTGGTAAGAAACTTACCTTCTGTTGAGTCTCTTGCAGGAAGATGTTCATGTTTGTTGAGTGCTGGGTACTTGAGATGTGTTTTTGCTATTGGTTTCTCCTCATAACCCTGTCCAGGTGCTGAGTGGTTTTCATTTGACAGAGGTGAGGACAAGATCGAAGGGTTGAGTCGCTCTGGTGGTCACACACGTGAGGAGCGGCTTCTCCTTTTTCATGATGGTTGTAGAGAAAATTGTCAGATACTTAAAAAAAGAAGGCTCCTCGGATGCCTTTTTGCGGTGCTCCCAGCGCTGTGAGCGGGGACTGCGGTTCACTGGAAGCTTTGGTTGGAGGCGTCCTGCTTGCTGTTTTCCTTCAACCAGCTGCTGCTGGGAAGAAAACCGCCTAGGCCAGGTTCAGGTGAATCACAGTTCAAGTGAGAGAGCTGCTGAGAAAAGCAGAACCCCCGTGGGCATCAGGCCCTTTCACTGAAGTGCTTTCTCTTTCCTTTTTGACTTCAGGGCCTGAGACTGACACCAAGATTACAAAGGAGCTGTTATGTAATGGTGTATGTAACTTCTGTTCCAGGGATGGAAGTTAGCACATACATTCTCAATTCAGACTGCCTTTATTAGGGGTGGGGAGCGGGTGGGATAGGGGTTTTAAATTTATGTAAAGCCAGTCTGATTGCTCAGTTAAACTGCCCAAACGAGGGTGGACAAGCTGGGCTTTTCTGCCCCTCTTGACTGAGCAGGCTCATTTTTGTGTGCCAGCGGCCGGGTGTGGTTCTGAGAGTTCCCTGCACTCACGTGTGTGTCCTGTGCTTCCACTGCACGGTGGGGAGGCACTGCCTGGCCCCTGGCCTTCCTGACCTCAATTTTACCCTCACAGGTGGAAGGAATTTCATCCTGGGAGAGGTTCAACACACACATGGGGATATCCAAATATATTTAGTGACAAGTTGACTAATAAGGGCTTCAAGTTTACTGCTGTGTCATTGAGTCTGCTCTCCACTCCTTCTTAGGTTATGACGGGTGATCATTAATTTTCATGTACGTATTGGTGTTAGTTTATTTTCTGTTTGGGATCTTGGGGCTAGGGAGTTAGGCATAGCACAGTCGTCATTGCTGATGACCTTGCCCGGCCCTTGCCTAGTGAGAATCTGTTCCCCTCAGTGCGAGTCACTTGAGTTGTGGTTTTCTCCAGGACTTTGTTCCCTCAGACCTTGGAAGGGGATGAAGTTAAACAGGAGATAAGAGAAACCTAAGTGTAAAATGCTTAGACTGAATGTTGGGTTCATTGTGACTCTGGCCGGTACCCACTGGGTGAGATGTGAGGGTTCCCTGTTAGCGCAGCACCGCCCAGCTCACCCTGACTGAGAGCCGCTGCCATCTCGGAGGGAGCAGGATTCGTGGAACCCGCGTGCAGACTCACACACGTGGGACTGTGTATGTACATCTGGGAATCCTGCTGTCTGGGACAGTGCTTCCCAAGCTTGTCTGCACCTTAAAATCACCTGGCGATGTTTTACAATTCCCAAGTCCAAGACCACGCACTAAATGAATTAACATAGTCTGGGTGGGACACAAGTCTTCGTAGGCCTTTTTTTTTTTTAAAAAGATTTATTTTTATTATTTTTTCATTGGAAAGGCGGATATACAGAGAGGAGAGACAAAGAGGAAGATCTTCCGTCCCATGATTCACTCCCCAAGTGAGCGCAACGGGCCGATACTATGCCGATCCGAAGCCAGGAGCCTCTTGCGGGTCTACCACGCGGGTGCAGGTTCCCAAAGCTTTGGGCTGTCCTCGACTGCTTTCCCAGGCCACAGGCAGGGAGCTGGAAGGGAAGCGGGGCTGCTGGGATTAGAACCGGCGCCCATATGGGATCCCGGGCGTGCAAGGCGAGGACCTTTAACCACTTGCGCCATGGCGTTGGGCCCCCCCCCCTTTTTTTTTTTTTTTAAATATCTCTGGGTGATTCCAGTGTGAAGATAAGTTTAGGAAGCACTTAATGTGCAAGGGTTATGATAGTACCATCGTTGTTTCCAGAAGGGGCACAGGTGTTGAACCTGGAGGTTAGGACTCATAGATTCCACATTGGACTACCTGAGCTTGCTACTTGGGTCAGACTCTTGACACCAGCTTCCCAGTAATGAAGATTCTGGAAGGCAGTGGCGATGGCTTCAGTGTCTGAGTTGCTGTCACGCATGTGGGAGACCTGGATTGAGTCTCTGGTTCATGGCCTCCGTCCAAATCCAGCCGCAGCAGATGGGAGCAAACATTCTCATTCATTGTCTATGTGTCCCTGCTTCTCAAAGAAATCTGTAGCCTAAAGAGGCGAGGGACGAGGCGAATGACAGTGGCATTCCTGCTCATTGCCTCCGACCTACATACAGTCAGCATGCTGGGGATTTTACAAATGTTCTCACTGTACCCTGTATGTGGTTGGAGAAGCAAAGGGTGGGTGGCTGGGTGGGTTATTCTTTACCAGCTCATGTCAGCCACAGAGTTGGCTAACCCGGATGGCCAGGTACAAATGAGAAATCTGAGATTGCTGAGCTTATCTTGGTGACCCCAGAGGGACCACTGTGTTCATCTTACTGCCCAGTAGGGCTGCGATTCATGGGTTCCATGTTCAGTAGCATAACTTATCACATCCTGACAGATGTGACCATCCTTTTAAGAACCACAGCGGATTCGGGAGTTGCCGTTCAAAAGCACATTTTGTGAAGTTATAAATTGAGAGTGAGTTTATTTTGACTTGTGGCTTGGATAGAGAAGAGAGGGCCATAAACCAGGCTATTAATCTTAGGTTAGTAGATTCATCCATCAAAACCACTGTGTATGTGTCTCAAGGAATCAGGTTAAATAAATTACTAAAACATTACCTTGCCAGACAAATAGTGTAGCACTGTTAGTGTCCCTGACATAGCCTCGGAAGACTGTCAGGCCCAGGTTGGGCTGCATGTTTCTGGTGGTGGCGTCTCAGGCTGATCGTCCACCTGTGGCATAGGCATGCCATAGGGGCTCAGGTTTTGTCCTGGCTGTTCCACATCCTTCCAGCTCCCTGCTTGTGCCTGGGAAATCAGCAGAGGCAATTCCCTTTCCCTCTCCTTCTCTTCTTTCTGTAATTGTACCTTTCCAATAAACAAATCTTGAGAGATTGAGAGAGAGAGAGAGAGAGAGAGAGAAGGAGCAGCAGCAGAACTATATCCCTGGTAAGTCTGACTGGAGCCCAGCTGCAGAGGTGGAGCCTGGGGAGAGAGCTAAGGAAGGTGTTATGGGCAGAGGAGAAGCAGCACAGGCAGAGGCATGACCACCGGAAGTAGGATTTACAGAAACTCTGCAAGCCGTTTAGTTTTGCTGCCAAGATACCGCTCCCCACTATTACAGCGGATTGGGAAATTCCATCTGACCCGTGTTTCACTTGTTTCTTCATCATGACTCAACACACGCTTCTCCGACTATTTTCTTTTCCAAGAGTGGGAGAAATTTGTGTGTAATGAAGGGTCAGATACCTGCGAGATAGCACTTTAATCAATCTTCATTAGTCTCGAAAGTTCCTGCGAGACAGCATGGCAAATATTGCACAAGGCTTATTAGGAGAGGTGTTTTACAGGACTTCCAACTCAGGACTCGGACTGACCTTGGAAATGAATTCAGTTTTCTGGCAGCATGGGTGCGAACCCTGCAGTGTAGACATGAACTCTGGGTCAAGTCTGTAGCTGGGGGTTGATGCCCCTGACCACCAGCTGCCACCAGGAGCCCTGGACAAGTTCTTTAACTGCTTGGGCTCTGCACTGATGCAAACATAAAATGTTGGATGAATGGTGAATCCCATGGTTCCTTCTAGAACAGGGTGATTCATTCAGGAATTCTGATGTTGGCACTCAGACAAATGCAAGTGGAGTACGGAGTGACAATCCTGCTTAGGTACTGAAATGAGCTCGGGACATTTTCTCCAGCTCTGGAGACTGAGACAAGACTGGAGCTTAAACAAGGTTACGCGCTCCTCTTCCCCTTCCTCTGGGTCATGCATTCTTTTTGCATGGATGCTGGCATGGATTCAGCACCAGGATCTCAGAGAGCAAGGTGCCTAAGCCAGTTCGCCTTCTTCTCAGCTGGGACCATAATTATTTAGATTTTTTTTGTTTAAGCTTATGTAATGTCTTTCCTTCTCTAGGCCCAAAAAGTGGCTGAAAAACCAAATCTATTTTTTTAAAGATTTATTATTTTTAAATTATTTATTATTTATTATTTTTTTTTATTTGCAAAGTCAGATATACAGAGAGGAGGAGAGACAGAGAGGAAATCTTCCGTCCACTGATTCACACTCCCCAAGTGGCCGCAACAGTCGGAGCTGAGCCAATCAGCAGCAGCCAGGAGCTTCATGCAGGTCGGTCACGTGGGTGCAGGAAGCCAAGACTTTGGGCCGTCCTTGACTGCAGGTGTTTTTGCACCTCTTGCTCTTGTTGACTTCTCCCCAGTGCTCTGTGGAAAAGCTCTATTTTGGAAACATTAGGTCCCATAGCTCAGGACTCATCTGCCTCCACCCTTCCACCGCTGGTTCCAGGGCAACAGCGAGTGGGGCTAAGACTGGGCTGTAACTCAGGCTGAACCGAAGCCACTTGCAGCCCTTCATTGAATGCTTGACTTGCTCCAGCCACTGTGCCAGCTTCCTGTGAGCCCTGAAGGGCAGTGCTGATAAAGCAGTGTGGCCTGTGCCCTTGGGGAGCTCACACAAGTAACCGTGCAGTTACAGTGAGAAGTGCTGTGCTGTGCGACAGGAGCCTGGGGCTTGAGGGCATTCTTCCTGGGTAATAACCTACTTTGCTCCCAGGGCTGAAGCACTGCCCAGGCCAAGTGTGAGGGGCTGCAGGTGTTAAGAGCAGCCTGGGTGCTGACTGCAGGGTGTGGATCGGGAAGAGGTTAAGCTGTGCAGGTGGTGGAGGTCAGCCCACTAATAGTAGTGGGGTCCTGGGAGCTGGTAAAGTATAGTAAAAAGCCTTCCGTAGAATTATCTGTACCTACCACCTTCCTCCTGCTTCCCAAAGCCGGATGACGTGCCCTTCAGTTTTCCAGGATAGACTGTCCCTGTCATTTATTTGGAAGTAGCATTGTATTGCAGGAAAGTAGTGACCTTTCATGGCCTGGGAGGGAAGGCTGTCTGACTTACACTGTGTATCTGCTGAGTGTGTGTGTGAGATCTGGGATGGGATGGTTGACCAGCTGGCTAATGAGAAATAGTTGTGGCATATCAATTGTAGTATACAGGACTTAGGTTTCCTGTGTGCCACAGCAGCTGATCAAAAGGCTTCTGGCTAGTGAGAACTTAAAACAGCCCCATGTGCCCCTGGGTGCTTAAATTCACCAAAGCTTCCATTGAATGAAGCAATTAATGGGTGGATATTCTACCCTCTTCCCCTCCCCGCCCCCAGGAAAGCTTAATAGACATTAGTCTGTAAGTAAAATCCCTGGCAAATTGGCTCTTCCTTATCACCATCATATTATTTCGTCTACTTCCTACTTCTGCGGTTCTATTTCTTTTTGTTTGTTTGTTTTTTGCAGTTCTATTTCCATTGACAGAGTTAATTTCTCACCCTGCACCTTCTGTTTATTGCACCCCCACCACCTTCTAGTCACTGTTGGCTTCTCTCCTCTTTCCCTTGGCCACTGACACCTTCACCTGGTCCCACCTTCCCACTTTACAGTCCAGCCCCTACCTGCTTACCTGGGCTCTGCTGAGTGTCCAGGCTTTTGTCACTTTGAGCAAACCAGACCATGTCCTCCTGGGATCCATCTCCATCTCCACTTCCCCTGGCAATGTCTTTCCTTTTTGATCACTATTTGGACACAGACAATTGCTCATTAACAGAGGGATTGGCGTTGTGGTGCAGCGGGTTAGATTGCCACCGATGATGTCTGCATCTTGATGAGTCCTGGCTGCTCTTCCTTCTGATCCAGCTCCCTGCTGATGCCCACGGGAAAGCAGTGGAAGAGTTCCACAGGCTGTTACAACCTAAATGAAGCAAGAGCCAGGAGCTCCTCTGGGGCTTCCTTATGCATGCATAGGCCCAAGCATGTGCTTTCCCAGATGCCTTAGCAAGGAGCTAGATGGGAAATGGAAGAGCTGGGATTCGAGTGAAACAGCCCAACGCTGGCATTGCAGGCAGCAGTCCAACCAGTTATGCCACAGTGCAGGTACCAACAGTTTTAAATCAGCAGTTGCTAACTGAGCTCCTACTGTGTGCTGGTCCTTGTTCTAGAGGTTGGGGACCCATTAGTGAATAAATGAGACATGAATCCCTGCCTTCATGGAGCTTATATCTTGAGAGAGAAAGAGAGAGAGAGAGAATATGTACAGCACATATCATGTGGAAAAAAACAAGAGCTCAAAACAATTGGGAATATAAAATATTTCCTCATGTTCCCATCATTTTCCACTGTGGAAAGTAGTTATATATTATCTTCGATTCTGATGGGTTATAATGTATTTGGAACCCTAGGAAAAGCTGAAAAGAACTTGTGAATTGCAAAGGGCAAACCTTACTTTGAGCTTTATTTATTTGAAAGGCAGAGTTACAGAGAGAGACAGAGGCAGAGCTGCACCTGCTGGTTCACTCCCCAGATGCTTGCCGAAGCCATGACTCCCACAAAGCAGCAGGGGTCGAAGCACTTGAGCCATCTTCTGCTGGTTTCCCCAGGTTCTTAACAGAAAACTGAATCAGAAGTGGACCTGCTGGAACATAACCTGGTACCCATACGGGATTCTGGCCTCTTAGGCAGAAACTTAACCCACTATGCCACAGTGGTCCCAACTCTTCATTTCTGACATGACAAAACAGATGCAGAGAAAATACGTGGTTTATTCAGACTCTTAGAGGTGATAAATAGCAAAGTGTGGACTTTATATTTTAATTAAAATGATTTTCATATTAAAAGTTCTAAAGGGTTCTTTCAGAGTCTTACCATATATTTCCCCAGTGTGTGCTTTTTCTCTTTCTATTTTTTTCCATCTTTCATTCTAAAAAATGGTTCAGTGAGCAGCCAGTGAGCAGCTTTATGCACCATCTTAATGAATGCTAGTTTACTACTAATAATAAATCATGGAAAAGCTAATATTTACTGAGTACTGAAATTGGCCAGGTATTGTACTGAGTACTTCAGGAAAGCTAATTTTCATCTGTGAGTAGTACCATAGCTGTGCTTTTTTTCCCCACAACTGAGAAAATAAAGGGGTTGAAATGGACCTGTTTCCAGAGACTGACTGCACCCCCATGTGATGTGCAACCTTCTGAGTTTGCGTAGTATAGCAGCAAATGTCAAACACAAGTATAATCAGTAACTTATTCAAGAGTTTAACAGACCTTTAAGCTTTATGTGTTTACTGTATTTACCAAGCAATTACACAAGTATCATATACCTATGATGTGATATCATCACACCTTATAATATCATAAATTACATGGGTATCATATACCTGCAATGATATATACCTCTGATAGGAATATATTACCTATGTAATTGCTGCTTTTTATGACCAAAGACAGTTTGATTGTTGCTAGTTTCCTATACTCTATTCGTTTAGTCTTCATTGTACCACAGTGAATTGGCTGATTCCTCTATTTATAGATGAGTCTTGTGGTATTTTGGATGGAGCTTGGATACTGGTGGTTATTTGTAGAAAGGAAAAAGGGAGTGGGAGAGTGAGAAAAGTGGAGCGATTTCTGCCAGGCCAGGAGATGCAGGGACCTGGGGTGGAATCCTGCTTCTTTCCTGCATCCCTGCAAGCTCCACAACCCTCCGTGTCCCTCCCTTTCCCCAGTCGCTTCATGTCGCTGTAAGGCATGAATTGTATGAGCGGGTGGAAATCATTTTATGCAGCAGCAGCACAAGCTGATCAGAGGTGCTGGGAGTGCAGCCAGATCCTGTTCTCTTAGCGCGCTGGCATTTCTTTCAGACAAAAAAAAGTTAATGCAATGGACACATTAGGGACCCTGGAAACAATTCAGGATTCTTTGTCTCTACAGGCACTGTTCTGGCTAATTCTGAAGGGGTGCCATGTGAGGTGGCTGGCTAGCAGAGATGAGCTAACTCTTTGGGTTTCTGGGTCCCAGTGAGACATAATTCAGAAATTAATGCCCTACCCAGCTGTGCTCCCTTCCATCTCTGCCCTCCGATTTTACAGCATCTCACCCCCTCCTCCAGGTGGCACCCTCCATACACTGATATCCTTTCTCATAGCAAGTGTGTCAGCTGAGGTGGCCACTGGGTATTTCTTTGAGCTGCTGAACCTCATGGGAAAGGCTGGCACTGCCTGAGTGTGCCTTCACAGCCAGCCAGCCAGCGAGCCTGCAGCCAGAGCAGCCGGCTTAAGCTGTAAACTGCCTACAACCTTGGTAAACCCTTGCACCAGCCCATCCCTCTTAGGATAACCCTGCCTTGGGGTAGGGTTTGGGAGGGAAAAGCTTTTCCCAATTAAAATCTTGGCAAGAAGACAAGCTCGTCATTTCTGTCGCCTATAACAGCAGCAGATCCCCAGGATGAGCTTGGAGACAGCGCCCTTGCTTCGTCATACTTCAGTTTTCCTGGCTGCAAAGGATTGTGCCTCTCTGCCTGACGGGACCTCTTCATAGCTGCAGGTGGTGAATGGGCGGTGGGGAGTACAATTCTGGAGAAATACCACACTGAAGCAATACAAACAGAGGGAAAAATGGGCAGCTTGTCAGGAGGGGAGAGCGGCGCTGCAATTCTTTGCTTTTCTTGACACTGATGAAACCTACCTTTTAGCTGAATGCTGGATTTGCTGAGGACTGGTGCCTCCTGGCACAGCTGCACTGTGGAGTGCTGGGTAGCCTTCCACGGTGCTGTGTGTGCCGTTATAAAGGGAGGGTGATTGGGGTCCACGGTGAGGTGGGGAGCACAGAGGACTACTGCAAGCTAGGATGTGCTCTGTTTTGATACAAACGCGTGTTAGCTTTGTGTAGATGCAGACATGGGACAGACACTGGGAAGAATGGCCATGTGGTGTGGGTGGCTGGTTCACAAGTGTTTACATCGCCTTCCTTTTGCTCAGGTGTTTGCAGATTTTTGCTGCAATCAGCAAGGTCTAGGGGCTGTGGAAACTCACTGGCTTCCTGGGCTCTCTCTTCTTGACCATTCAGTGTAATTTTGGATGGTCTCCCAGGTGTCGGGCACCATAGCAGGCATCACAGTGAGTGTACTGGTCCTGGTCTCTGCTTTCACAGAGCTGACATTTTTAAAGATTTATTTTGCTTATTCAAAAGGCAGAGTGACAGAGAGAGAGGAGAGACAGACATCTGCCATCTGCTGCTTTACTTTCCCAGTGGCCTTGAGGCCAGGATATATGGCTAGGGCTAGGAAGACCCAGCCTAGGAACCTGGAACTCCTTCAGGGTCTGCTATGTAGGTGGCATGGACCCAAGGACTTGGGCAACCTTCGGTTGCTTTCCAGGATGCCATAGCAGGAAACAGGATCAGAAGTGGAGCAGCCAGAACTGTTGCCAGGTGGCTGGCCTTGAAGGAGGTAATTAAACTTCTGAGTCACAACACTAGCCCCTAGTGCTTGAGGCGGGTAAGAGTTCATGTGTGGGATGGGTGCATTCGATCCTCAACAGGTCACACAACTGCCCTGTGGTCTCAGGGAAGGAAAGCCAGTGGTTATTCACCTGAGGCCTGGGGGAAGGAGATGTGGAGAAATGCGAATGTTGGGGAGCATAACCAAGGCTCCTGTGGCAATGAGGACATCTACAGGCTCTGGAAGGTCAATAGGAGGGGTTGGGTTTGATTGGTTGGCTTTGCACTTCCTACTTTTCCTTTTGAATAGCAGCTCTGATGTCATCCTTCAGGGCCCCAGGACCATCTAGGCCTACTCAGGGCATTCCCATGCCTTTTTCCCCCATCCCCTTCGACATGCAGTAACTACTCTTGGGCTCCTCTTTTGTCAGGCCACTGGGTGTTTTCAGCCCTTAGCCTGGAGCTCTGGCTGTGGGAGCGACACTTGGAAGGGGCCTCTTCCCACCTGGATTAGGCATTGGTTCCTGCTGTGCCAAAGGACAGAAGTGACTGCTCACAGTCCCTGAGTGTCAGCCAGAGATGATGGAGACTCCAGGTATTGTCCAGTAGGGTGCTTGGTGTAGTCTCCAGAATTTTGTCAGTTCGTCCGAGTTCTTCCTCACCAGAGATTTGTTGGAACAGACTGCGAGAGGAAGAATGACTTGTGCGAATTGTAGATCAGGTTCTGAGCCCTGGCTGGGGGCATCCCGAGCTTGGAAGTGGCTTCCGCTCTGCTCTTTTGTTTGTTAATGAGTTGCAGGATGAGTGTGCAGATGGCTGGCTGAGAGCCTTTAGCGCATGGGGATCTGTGTATGACGATTCCACATCAGGGCCCCCACAGATGACAGGTTCATTCCCACAACTCTGCGGTAGAGTTGTCCAGAGCTCTCCCTGCCCGGCACGTTGCACTTTCACTTGGGGCCCCACTTTCCCAGCACCCTTTGCCCAAAGACTGTTTCTTGGCTTAGCTCACCCATCGCAACATGCCAAGTTAAGTGGAGGGTAAACCAGGCATACAGGGTGTGGGCCTCAAGCAGCTGAAGTGTACAGAGCTATTTCAACATTTCTGAAATGTTCTGCTGTCATTATGATGATAAATGCGATGGAGTAGAAATATGAAAAATGGTTGGGAAATAGTTGCACACATCTGAAGATGCCAGTTAAAGCAAGGTCCATGGATAAAGGTCAGAAGAGAGTGAGGATGGGACCGTGTCAAGGATCGGAGGGGTGCCGAGGTAGGAAGCCACACCCTAGATCCAACCAGCCACCAAACCTTAGGCCCGATGTCTGAGGATCTTCAGCCTGTTGCCTGGTCTCCGCCCTTTCTATGGGTCTCTTGTAAGTTCATGTGATCTGTGGTGTGAACACCACGCTCCCACAGCCTCCTCATTGCCGTGGGACATTGTGGTTCGATTGCTCATGGACATTGTGGTTCGGGTTATCTTGACCAGAAGCACCTGATTCTATCTCTTCCTTGGCTAGCGGTCACTCTTGTTGACTGGCACATGGGTGAGACCCTTTATAGTCTAACCAGCACCCCGTGTGGTGAACCCCTTTCCATCTGCCCTGTGCCTTTCTTGTCTCCTTTCCTTCTCTTTAAGAGCAAACTCAGAGGCCCCCTCCTCCCCAAAGCTTTCAGAGGTCCCAGGACAGTGAGTTGCTGTCCCTTGTCGAGGACAGCCACAGAGGGAGACTCTGGATTGAGTGAATCAGAGATCAGGTGAAAAGGTTCATTTCCTAGATTTGAAAAGGGATTAAATAATAAACTAAAACGCCAAAAGAATGCCACAGCATCTTTGGAATTTGAAGAACACAGAAGGGGGAGTTGACAGCTTGGGTTCAAATCCTGTGGCTTTCCTGTATTGAGCTGTTCTGTCCTCATGGGCAGATTCCTCGCCATCATAGTTCCATGTAGGTTGGTGATCATACGTGCAAAGCATGGTAAGAGACGAGGTGCAAGTCACACTGCACCTGGCACACCGGAAGGATTCCAGAAATGCCAGCCAGCCACATGATTACATTATCGAGCAGAGACTAATGCGCTTATGTAAACGTCTAGATGTGTGTGTGTGTTTCTGCTTGCTTCTTCACGTGCTGTTAGCCTAGAGGCTGAGAAGCGATTCAGCCCTCCCCATCCCCCCCCCCAAGGTCTTCTGAGCTGGTGCCCTTCTCCTGGGACATCCCGCTGTGGGTGGAGTGCATAGGAGCTGCTTGCACAGGCCGGGAGGGGGCTGGGCCAGTCAGGAGAAAGGGGTGCATTCCATGCTTCCTGCAGGACCTGCCTGTTCTCATCTGTCGCGGCTCTTGCTCGGCCGCACTGGGAGCTTCCCGGGCCAAGTCAGAATGAGACGTGAAAATGGCTGGGTTTCAGTTCCAGCCTGTGCTGGAAGAAGGTCCTCACAGACGCCGGGCTGACAGTTGCAGTTGTGTATATTGAGGGGGTCGTAGGAGGGATTTCTGCGTTTGGGGGAAGTGTATGAGGCCTGGGGTGTATGTGCACACCTGCAACGGTGTGCGCACGCGTGTTCCTACGTGCTTCTCCGTGCTGGTCCAGGCCTTTCTTGCATTGCCTTGGGATGGACCTGCAGAAACTCCTGGCAGAGAAATGGTGTAGAGCTGAACGGGATGAAGCGGCCTGGGAGCTGTGTAAAAGCAACGAGATGGGTTCACTGTGATGGCATTTCTGTGATCGAAGGGATATTACAGAAATAATTCAGGAGCGGCGCCCTCCATCACTTGCACACTTGGCTCATCCCTGCAGAAGCGACCCCCAAACAGTGGCTGCGCCATGAACCCCCAGGGGCGTGGCCGTTCGCACACTCACATGTCCCCAGGGCATCTCCAGTGCACCTGGTGCTCGGGGACAGGAGCCTGGGGCTCGGTCCCTGGCGTGAGGGGCAGGGCGTGGCAGCGCGTTGACCACCACTTCCGAGCCTCAACCTCCCGCCTGTGCCGAGGGAAGCCCCCCTACCCAGCCTGAGCCGTCTCCGCGCTAAGGTGCTGCCCCTTTAAGGAGGCCCTCGCGACCACCTGTCTCCGGCTCCGCCCCGCCCCTTTCCGCGGGGGCGGGGGCGCAGGGGGCGGGGCCTGAGGGCTTACCTTGCGGGGCGGGCGGGCGGCGCATGCGCACGGCCGGACAGGTCCGCGGCGCCCTCACTTCCTGGCATTGCCCCCTCCCCCTGCTCGCCGTTACCCTGTACATCCGGGTCACTGGTCCTCCCTGCTCCGAGTCGCCGCCGCCGCCGCCGCCCGGCTCGTCGCGGCCCGGCCTCGGGGGCAGGTGCACAGGGGCTCCGGTCCGGCCGCCGCCGCCCCGCTCCGGGCCCGGGGCTCCCCCTAGCGCCGCCGAGGAGCCGCGGCCGCCCGCGGCCGGAGGAGGGCGGAGGCGCCTGGAGGCGCGAGCGGAGGGTGAGTGCTCGCTCGGCCGGCTTTGATTTTATTGATTTTTCTTCCTGCCGGTTTCTCCTTGTGGCCTCGGGTCCTTCGCCGGGCGCTCCCGCGGACGGCCCCCGCTGCTGCCGGGGACGCCAGGCCCGCGCTGGGGGGCGGCTCGAGGGCCCGGCTTCCTCCCGGGGCCGCGGCTCGGGCCTGCCCACCCTGCGCTCATTCATTGGGAGCCCGCACGTGACCGCGGCCGCCCGCGTGGACGGCTGTCGCACCCGGCTCCCCGCATCCACGCCCCCGGGTGCCGCGGGCTCTGCCGCGCCTCGCCTGGACACCCAGCCCACAGCCCCATCACCTGCCCTTCCAGCCGGGATGCTGCCCAACATGCCCGATCCCAGCGTCTGACGGCGGAGTGCCCAGTTGTAGGGTGTGGTCTCCGTGTGTCTCCAGAACACACAGTTTCTGCTGTAATTTACCCCAGATCTGTGATTGTCAAACTCTGGTGGAAGTGGGCAGGTGCTGTGAGCTGTTTCAAACCCGACTCGTCCCCTCCCGCCGGAGACTTTTCGGTGATGCGTTGGTTTTCTGTGGTCATACAGCCTGGTAAGAGGGGTTGGTCCTCCCCGCTGTCTGCAGGACTCACCTGCAGCGTTACCTGTTGGTACTGTTGGCTGGTGACACGTTGATCAGCACAATTTGCGAGTGCCCCCTCCCCCGTGGAAACTAAGGGAGCGCTCTGGTACTGGCAGGAGCATGAAGTGTCAATGCTGAAGGAGGGCAAACATTTGGGGGATTTGTTTATGCTTTCCTCCCACCCCGTGTTTGTTTGGCTTGCCAGCATCTTACCCCATGATTTCTGTATGGGAAATGTAGCGGTCGGTTCTATCTGCCAGCCCTGCAGTTAGGCAGAAAGTCCCAGAGGACTTGTTTTATATAAGCCAAAGGAATTTCAGTCTCTTGGGTGTTTGGTCACCTACTGCAGATTATTTTAGCTAATGCAGCTCAAGGAAAAAAAAAAAAAACACTGATCCTTTTAATTCTTTAATTGTGTTTAATAATGGAAACAGAAGCTTTGGGTCTGGAAGGACCGGATAATAGGAGCAGCTCTGACGGCAGCCTGTTTGTGAAAGTGTTGCAGTCAGCTCAGAGTGCCTCACCGACAGTTATGAAGTGAAAGGACAGCACATTTTTCTCTGTGAACAAACTCCAAGAGAAGTACTTAGAATTGCAGCACGCCTGCAGTGTGTCAGGATGGTGAGCCTGAGGCTGCGGGTGTGGAGTCTTGAATACGCCCACGCGTGTGCCAAGATGGTGAGCCTGTGGCTCCGGGTGTACACTGTGGCATTTTCTAACAGCCCTTCTTGCCAGGCAGGTAGGTATGCAAAAGTCACTGCCTGTGCATCTCCGTCGAAGTTTTGCATAGTCCCATCAGCAGTTAGATTTCTTACCTGATAGTCAATATTACATTTTTTTTTTGGTAGAGGAGTTTTGCTACATTGCGGTTCCTAAAATTTCTTAAAACTGTAATATATTCGTAGCTGCCCCATAGGACAGTTGTGCTGTAAAACACTGGAAAGTGTGAACTCTTCTGTAGTAATTAGGAGAAGCTAAATCTGTGGGGTTTTTTTCTTGCTCCTAAGATTGATTAATGGCCGATATGATTAGTAAGTTGATTCTTGTTACTCTTGGAAGAGTAAAATTTCAGATACCGAGTAAAGCCAAGTGAAGGCACTTGAGTTTTGGTAGATTATACGTAAAACTTGAAAAATTCATGTCTCTGGTCTTTAACAACAACAACAAAAAAAGAGTTAAACAAGTACTGCATGTTTCCTAGTGCTTTTCTTGAGCATTTTTGACTCATATTTGAGGGTCACTTATTTTTCCATAATAAATAACAGTGGACAGAGACGTATATAGAAAGACTGATTCTACTGCTGGCTCTTCTTGGGGAGAATCCTGGATTGTCACTTATATGAGATTACATCGTTCAGTCCCATGAAAGCCTGTAATTTTCTCACTGTCTAAGGTAAAACAAGACTATACTGTGTAGAAACGCCTGATTATGCTGTTAGTGCCATACTTCCTATTATGTTGGATTTTCCTGTTCTGTTAACTGTTGCAAAGTTTAGCACACTGCTTGCCTGGTTCAGAGCAGATACTTAGTACATGCTTTGCACAGTTGAGTGGCAAGGTCAAAGAGTTGGTGACAACATTTTGTAATTATGTAGGAAAAGTTCTAGGAAAAGATGTTGATTGATGTGCAGTTTTCTCAAGTAGCTTGCACATTTTGAAGATTGCTTTGTTGGTCATTTGAATCATTTGGAGGGAGAAAGTACAATAGATACCATTTTGCGTTATGCTCTGGTTCATAGAATGGACTTCTTCACTTAGGATGGATGTTTGTTATACGTTATCATGTCATCATGAACAGTAGTCAATTCAGAAAGTTTCTGGTGCATTTAAAATTGCTGAAAGCATAAACGTGTGAATGTGTGAGCTCATGCTATGTTATAATCAGTGCATTAAATCAGGTTAATTTTTCAAGTAATATTTTGTCATGTAGTAGAAATGGGAGGCACTGCTGATACTGGCGTTAATAGTGACTGACACTTGTCAGAGGCATTTGGTCTTTGTAGAAGACACAATCAGTGTCATCATCCAGCGGCTGTGGAACCAGCCTGAGGGTCCGCAGTTGACTACTGGGGGAGTAGTTGAATACTTACTCCTTGCTCTGTTTTACTGCCCTCTAGTGTTGAACTCCTGCTGTATGCTGGGCTCTTTGTGTGTGTTAGGCTAAGTTTGTGATTCTCCTGTAAAGTGTGGGTTAATTTGTAACAAACATTAGGAAAATAGACACAGAATTTAGATGGCTTGTGCAGCTACAGGAAGAATGGAAGACTGGCATTTGGCCTGGACCTGTATAACTCAGTCTTCACCAAAATTCTATCTGGGGTTACTAATTTGAGGTGCTGTATTTTAAGTTATATATTTATAGGTATTCTTAAAGCAGCAAATCTCAAACCACTTTAAGCCACGATACAGAATGAATTACTTCTACTTGTGCAGTCTCCCCAGTGAGCATTTACAAGGTTACAAATCCCTGCTTGCTAGCCATAGCTCCATCCATCCCACCCATGCATGTAAACAGAATGCAAATGAAGGACATTTGTAAGACTTTTAAAACAAGGGAGTCATTCTTGGGGTTTTAATTCTTTAGAATTCTACAGTTTTTGATGAAACATCCTTGGAGTATGACTGATCAGAGGTGTACTTTGGAGGGTTTTAGGGAGACCCAGGGCAAAGTTGGCTTTGATTCTCCGCTCAGACAGGATGGTATGTGTTACGTGTGACAGATTCTTCACTGGACCGAGCACACTTTCTCCAGACATGAGTTGGCATGTGCTCAGATAATCCAGATTACACTGAACACTAATTTATGTGAAATGTTTTCAGAACACATTTGCCATGAAAGAATTATGATGTAGTCCAGGGTATTATTTGCAGATGATCTGAATACCACAGGAAATGTATGCAGTCTTAGAGCAGACGCTTGCAGTTGTTGACGTGGTCTTCGCTGAGAGGTTGTGCTTCACGGTAGAACTTAGTACTGCATGTGTGGGCAAAACATTGCGTTTAATGCTGGTGCGAAACCTCGGGTTATAAAATGAGATTGACAGTGCCAGTTCTCTGCTTCTTAACACTGTTGTGAAATTTTTATGTGAATGTCAGTGCAGTAAGATAGAAAAGGCAAGTGTCATTTTGTTGAAGTAATACATTTCTAAGTCATGGTCCTGAAAAATTAATTTGGCTTTTGCTTATCTCTGACACTTGGCATAGTGTGTCAGATGTGGAATATGAACTGCTATTAATTACCCAGAAGTTATTGAGCACAGTGTTATATAAGAGTGAATAAAACATTTGTGATCTCTTTTTACAGAAGATAAATAGACAATGAGATTTCAGTAACAGTATGTTACATTGAAACCTCACTTACGGAATCAAGAGAACAGGTGCGTTGTCATCTGAACCCTGACCTGGAGAGACGAGTGAGGCGGAAGGGAGACTGACTGGAGAAGAAGGTTGTACGTAGGAGAGATTGTGCGGGATGTGGATGCGGTTGCGTCCAGCAGCAGTGTAGAATGGGGAGGAGGCGTGGGGCACTGAAGCTGAAGAGACGCTGTTTGTGGGAAGGCAGTGGTGAACTCATGGTAGGTGTTAATGAGTGCTCACATTGTCTTCAAAAAGATTCTTCTGTCTGCTTTTGGAGATGACTTGAAGATGAAGTGAGAGTGGATACTGACGGACAGGTTGAAAAGCTGATCTTAAAGTCTGGGAAAGAATTGATGTGTGCTTGACTATGGACAGTGGAGAGTTGATCTTTGATTGGGGAGATGATTTACTGGATGGGGACTCTGTTAAGTCTGTCATGGGGTTACTTGATCTAGTTTAAGAGATAAAAATTCCCCCAGAGGGCCAGGTGCCACTTTCATGTCAAGTTGAGATGCTGCTTGGGATTAATGCTTAGACCTCTGTGTTTTCAAATAGGCATTTTGCATAGACTTACCGCATTGTTAGTCATGAGCTGACCCACCCCAAAATAGGAGTGTCAGGCTGGAGTCTGAGGCAGCCTCTGTGGCTCAGGCCTGCAGCTTACCTGGGAGCCACCCACAGGTGAGGGAGGCCAATGAAATCATGATCCACAGTCTTACAGCTTAGGATGGATTCCAAAGGTTCTGACAGAAACGTATAGTTTTAGGAATGTAAGAGTGGCGTAATTAGTGAGGAAGAGCTTAAACTTGAAACAACTTGAATTGCCCGTGTTTTTTAAAAGGAGACTAGGGTACCCTTTTTATCTTGACATTTTATAAATCAGTCACTTGTGGGCCTGGCACGGTGGCCTAGTGGTGAAAGTTCTCACCTTGAACACACCGGGATCCCATATGGACACCGGTTCTAATCCCAGCAGCCATGCTGCTTCCCATCCAGCTCCCTGCTCGTGGCCTGGAAAAGCAGTCAAGGATGTTCCAAAGCCTTGGGACCCGGTGCCTGCGTGGGAGACCCGGAAGAGCTCTTGGCTCCTGGCTTCGGATCGGTGCAGCACCGGCCCACCGGCCATTGAGGTCACTTGGGGAAAGAATCATTGGACAGAGGATATTTCTGTCTCTCCTCCTCTCTCTCTATATATCTGACTTTGCAATAAAAATAAATAAATCTTTAAAAAAATAAACAAATCAGCAACTTGTTTTCTATAAATAATGGTCTTCATTTGTTAAAGATTGTTGAATTTTAAACTTACTGTGATTTAGATATTAAATACCGAATATGTTCTAATATTTCATAAATGTGTATACCACGTTGCTCTCAGAAATATAGAAAAGTCAGCTTCATTTATCCTGCTCATATAGATGAAAGTGTACGTGAGTTTGGAGATTGGAAATGTGAATGAATCCTGCAGGTATGGTGGCAGCAGTTCTCAGTTGTTGGAGGGTGGATGCCTCCAAGTGAGACATTTTAGAAATAATCTTGCTGATAATTGGGACTACTTATATTGAAATGGTTCCTTTTAATTTATAGAACAGTATTTGAGTTGATATTAAAATTGTGTAGTCTGGAGTTGCCAGCTCTTTGGAGTAAGTGGGCCAGAGTTCACTGTGGCGTGTGTGATGGTGACAACTGGCCGGTGTTTGGTCTCTGGAATGTGGCATGGACCCTTTCGCAGTCTGTTAGCATATCAAATGTGTATCTTTTGAGAACTTGGTTTTAGCTGATTTTTGGAGTTACTTTATAAACAAATTTTAAAGATAGTGAATTTTTTAATTAAAATTTCAAAAAAAAAAAAAACCCCACTCAGTTTGTCTAGGTGGATAGCCTGTGAATTTATGTGTTTTCAAAGCATAGTTACATTCTTTTAAAAATTCTTCGTAGTAAAGTATGCTAACAGCATAATTTTTGTGAAGTTCTTTTTACTGCTTTCCATCTGTTAACTCCCTGGAAAATTTTTTGAGCCTCCTGAGTGAGAGGTAGATGAACAGTTTTGTCCAAAGGTGTGAACTGATTTTATAGTGTCATACAGTGTTTTATAGTGTGACAGTGTCCATGTGGGTGCCCTCGTGACTTAGTCCAGCAGGATTTTCCCTGTGTCTGATTACAGCTGCCCGTCTCATCTCCACACGTAGCCTGTGTGTGTCTGCTTCTGTCTGCTGGGAACTGCCAGTCAGTTACCTTCCACCGTGAGTTAGGAACACGGGAAGCGTGCTCCCTGTTTGCCTTCAGCCCCTTCGGTTCAGATGTGCCCTTGATGTGTTCAAAGAAGGTTTTGGAGCAGGTTCTGATACAAAAATTATACCTAATATAGCTCTGTGTACAGTTTTGTTTCTGTGTATATTGGATCCTGTATAGCTAGAGAAGAACTCTGCAGTAAGGAGAGAACCTTCCCTCCCCTCTCCCTTTATTTTAATAAAGAGGTGGAGCTGGTGGCTAACAGGTCACAGAGAAGTGTCTTCAAGGCCTTAAAAAGTGTTTTGCAATCTATGCTTCTGGTATCATGTAGCTTTATTATTGAAAGATAAACAGAAATAATTATAAACAATATAGAAAAAGTGAAGGAAGAGGGCAGAAGCTGTGATCTGTGGAATCATTGTGTTGTTGATTTTGACCTGCACCTTGAGGTGCGTGGGGTTGGGTAAGCACCCTGCAGGTGTGTGCGTGCGTGTGCGCAGACACATGAATAGGCACACGTATTCATACACAGAATGCCTCAGTATTGTCCACACTTGGTGCTCTGGACTTTGAGTGAAATAGACTTTGCTTTAAGAGAAAACTGTGTTTTATTTTCTTGGGGTGCTTGGAGTTTTACTGACAAATGTCCAGGAAGTCCAAAAAGCCTTTGTGAGTTAAAAAAGGTGAATGTGTTTTTCTTGGTGGCATGTTGGAGTGGAATTTACTTCTCATGTGATGAAAAGTGACTTTTAAATAAACTTTAAAGTGTGTATTTTGTGAATGGAGAGCAAATCGTGTGTGAAACTGACAAGGTTAATCCCCGAATTCAGTTTCAGACATCTTCTGTGTTCGTAACTCTGCTGTTGTGCTAGATGAACTTGCAGCAGTTGAGATACGGCAGATGGAGTGAGAGAGAGAGAGAGAAGAGAAGCAGCTGTGAGGACTGAGGCGTGCTGCACATTTAGTGTGACCAGGTGAATAATGGAGTGAGAGCCTTTGCCTTTTTCAGCTTGGGAGTTAGCCTGTTCCCCGGGTGGAGCTGCACCCTGCCCTCCTTCCCACAGGTGCCCTCACTGTGACTGGAAGTGCTTCTCAGATGCCAGTGTGGGTCGATCCTGTTGTCAGGTACTTCCCTGACTTTCACAAATCCTTACATGATTTTACATGATGTACACAAAACATAAAATGATATTTAAGAGATGTGCTGTAGGAGAACATATTGCTGATGCTTAATTTAACAAGGATTGAAGTTAAGTCTTTAGCTGGGAGGAGCCATAAAGGTTTTGGGTTTGGGAAATGATAGATAAGTTTCAGAAAGAAATCAACCCTTCAGTAGAAATTTGATGTTTGAAAAGGGTATGCCTCAGTTACATAAGATACAGGATTGCTCATGGGCAAACAAGTAAGGTACCAATAAATTTTCCAATGAAGCACTTATGCTGCAGCTCAGAGTGCCACTCACGTCCCAGCTGCTCTGCTTCGGATTCAGCCCGCGCTCCTTCACCTGGAAGGCAGAGGCCAGAGCCACGTGCGTGGCTCCCTGTTCCGGGTCAGAGCCCCGGATGGAGTTCCTGGTTTCTGGCTGTCACCAGGCCAAGTCCTGGCTGGTTGTGGGCGTTTAGGGAGTGAGCGAGCAAAGGGAAGAGGTTCTCTCTGTCCTATTCCTTCCCACTCTCTGCCCTCACCGCCCTCACCATTCTGTCTTTCAAAGAATAAGTCTTTAAGAAAACATAGAGTGCTGATGGTGGTAACATTATGGGTTTTTATTTTCTTCCTCGTTTTTATGGAAAGCTTAGGAAATATAAAACACATAGCTGCGTGTTAAAATAGAAATCCTTTTGCCTTTAACCCTAAGTCACTGGATGCATATTTTTTAAGATGATTTTTTTCCCCCCTGAGGTCAGAGTGAGAGAGAGTCTTTGATCCATTAGGCCATTTCCCAAATAGCCACAATGTCCAGAACTGTGCTGATTCGAAGCTGGGAGCCAGGAACCTCCTGTGTCTCCCGTGTGTGCAGGAGCCCAAGGCCTCAGGCCATCCTCTGCTCCTTTCTCAGGTCAGCAGCTGGGAACCTTATCAGAAATGGAACAGCTGTGACATTCATCAGAGCCCATATGGGATGCCGGCCCTGCAGGTGGAGAATTAGCCTGATGCGCCACACTGAGGGCCCAATAGATACACATTTCTAAAGCGAGTTGTCGGGACACAGTGAAGGCCTTCTAAGAAGAAGTCAGAGTGGATCTTGTGATGTCTAATGCTTGCCACATCTGTACATAGGGAAGAGTCAGTAGCTGGAAATGAAAATCGGGTTTGAGCGGAATTTGTTTGCTCACAGTCTCTCCTAACCTTCCCCTCCCAGGTTGGGACTGGACCCCCTTAAATGAAAATCCAGGAGCTTTACAGTGAGGGGTTTCATATGTATCACCTGCAGTTTGGGGAAACAATATGTTTCTAACCTGTGCCCGGACATTTTATTTTGATTTTTAGAAGTGTGAGTTATAAGAGACTGAAAGGAAGAGAGGAGAGAGATGTATCCACCTTGTAACTCCCCAAACAGCAGTTGGGCATAGGCTAGACTAAAAGCCAGAAACGGGAAACTTCATCCTGGTCTCCAACATGTGGTAGGGACCCAAGTACTTAGGCCGTCCTCTGACACCCACCCAGGCAGAGTGATTGGCACTCACTAGGGGATGCCAGCGCCACGGGGCAACTGCTGTGGAATGTGCTCGAGCCACAGCCCACCTCGACATTTGAAAGAGAGAGCAGCTGCTTTGGCACGCAGCACAGCGCTGCTGCTGTGTGGCTGGAATGTCAGTCCTCCTAGAGTGTGTTGGGACAGGGAGTCTGTTTCCAGAGACCAGAGAAAGGTCTCTAGTTAGGAAGCGCCTAGTGTGGAGCGGGGCCTCCCAGGGGCACTCATTGTCCTGTCTCTTGGGAATTGCAGTGAGTTCTCTGGGCCTCAGGTGGGCTAGAGCTCCCAGGAGTCTCTGAGAGCATTCCTTGCCAGAATCTGCCCGAAACGCTTTACACGTCATGTGTGTGCCTGTGCCTTTGATGCCACTTAATTGCCCTGTCCTGGCTAGCAGGTCTTCTCGAAGCACTTGCAGGATTGGCCAAAGCAGCGAAGCTGTCGCAGCGCACATCTGGATGGTTATACTAAGGACCTGTCCTAAGTTTTAAATGCTGATTGTGTTTTTAACTTAAAAATAACCAGAGTCATGGGCTTACTTTTGTGGGACATTCAGGGACATCATCACAGTGATTTTAGAGGAAAGAGGTGGACAAGAAATTGTTGCATAAGATTATGTCTCATGGATTCTGGTTGGTTTTGTTTGTTTTGTTTTTTTTTTTCAATATGAATGGTTACAGTTTAATAAAAAAAGTGAAATTGGATTTTTAAAAAGATTTATTTTTATTATTTTTTATTGGAAAGGCGGATATACAGAGAGGAGAGACAGAGAGGAAGATCTTCCGTCCGATGATTCACTCCCCAAGTGAGCACAATGGCCGATGCTATGCCGATCCGAAGCCAGGAGCCTATTCCGGGTCTCCCACGCGGGTGCAGGGTCCCAAAGCTTTGGGCCATCATTGACTGCTTTCCTGGGCCACAGGCAGGGAGCTGGAAGGGAAGCGGGGCTGCCGGGATAGAACCGGCGCCCATATGGGATCCTGGGCGTGCAAGGTGAGGACCTTAACCACTTGCGCCACCACGCCAGGCCCGTGAAATTGGATTTTTAAGAGAAATTATTTTTGTGTTATTTTTTGTAAAATGACATTAGCTTTGGGGACAGACAAATGTCTTGCAGTCAGATCAACTGCTTATTGGCCTTGACGAAGTAAATAATTTTTGAGTATGCTTTTTTTCCGCAACAACAGTAACCTCCTATTTTGCAGTGTTTTATGAAATCATTGTAGTCTGCACAGTTGGTATTCACTGTGTCACTGCCATCTTTTCAGTGAGCAGGTATTTCCTATGGTGTTAAGTGTTTATTGCTCTCCTTAAATCTGTGCTTTATTTTCTCACAGTGTGTTTATGTAAAGTACCAAGTGGAGGTAGCGCATTTAGCATGACTAAGAGAAGCCTTCAGAAAGTTCATGGAGGAGGCTGGCCTTGTGCACGCAGGGTAAGCCAGTGCCTGCAGCACCGTGCCTCCGTGGGAGCACGCTTTCAAAGCCCACCGTCCTACTTGCAGTCCTGCTCCCTTGTAATGCCTGCAGGGAAGCAGCAGCAGATGATGCAAGAACTTGGGCTTCCAGTGCCCACCTGTAAGACCTGGCTGAGGTTCCTGGCTTCTGGCCTATCTGGCCCAGCCCAGGCTCTTGTGGCCGCTCAGTCGTGAGCCAGTAGATGGAAAATCTTTCTCCCTGTCTCTTTCTGTAACTGTGCCTTTCAAAAACAAAAGTTGGTGGTCCACTCTTGTTATCTTTTAGTTACATTTTTTTCTCACAGAAAGTTTCTTTTTGAAACCCTCTTATTATCAAGGAAGTGAGAAATATTAGTTGTCAGTATAGCCAGATAGTCTACATCTGATTTAAGATATGAAAGGTTTCAGAAAGGATGAAATGTAGGCTTCCCAAAAGAGGTGAGGACGCGGTATATGAATTGGGGCACTAAAGAAAAGGAAGCCCCAGTGAGAGAGTATCATTACTTTTCTTTTTGTTTAAGATTTATTTATTTATTGGAAAGGCAGATATACAGAGAGGAGGAGAGACAGAGAGATCTTTTGTCCGATGATTCACTCCCCAAGTGAGCGCAACAGCCGATGCTATGCCGATCCGAAGCCAGGATCCAGGAACTTCTTCCAGGTATCCCACATGGGTGCAGGGTCGCAATTCTTTGGGCCATCCTCAACTGCTTTCCCAGGCCATAAGCAGGGAGCTGGAAGGGAAGTGGAGCTGTCGGGATTAGAACCGGTGCCCATATGGGATCCTGGAGCATTCAAGGCGAGGACTTTAGCCACTAGGCCACACCTCCAGGCCCCATTACTTTTCTTAATTGAAGTAGTTTGGGATGTTTAAAGCCCAAGAAAGCATCTCACTGTGGAGAGACACTTTGTAAAAGCCAGTTATTCTTATGTTGTTCTATTCCTACAATGTGCTTCATTGCTCTGTGTTTTTCTGGAAATATTTTTAGTTCTTTATTCCACTGGTAATTAAAAATAATTGTTTTCATTCTGAATGTTCTACTTTCATTGTTTATATTATATACTTAAAAACTTAAGGTTTTCTTTTTAATGTGCTAAGTATTTAAGTGTCTCAAAAGTTGACTTATGCTGTGTTTAATTCCTGGGTGTCTTTGTTGCTTGTGTGTGTACCACAGTGTCATTTGTGACAACCCAGGTGATGTTGCCTTCATGGTCTGGTTCGGGCATTGCAGCCACACTGAAGGATGTCACAGGTGTCTCTTGTCTGTACACCTTTCTCTCAGGGTATGTAGTCTTTGGCATGAGTTTAGTGTTTGTGGACTAACCCCTTCTCTCAGCTCCACACTTATTTGGATATTGACTTCTAAGCATTTTTGGTTTGGTGGCTTACAAGCCTCTCGGATTGAACATGTCCCAAACCCAGTTTTGTTCATTTTGTAATCTGCTACCCATCCAGACAAGTTAGAGGATGCTCTGTATTAATCTAGATTTGTCTTTTTTGTGTTTCCTGATAAATAGAATCAGGCGCTACACATCTGACAGATTGTACTGCATCGGGTAACATGTCACCTCGGGATGCACAGGTTGACGCGCTCACGGCTGTGGTGATGATCAGTTGGATCCCGCAGTTAAGATGTGGCTTGTAAGAGGGTGTCTGTACTTAGTGTGATATTATAGCTGGTTTGTGATTTCAAATGTAGGTAAATGTCTGTTGTGGGATTATTTAAAGTTTAAAATAAGTAGAAATAGAAGAAGGGCAAACATTTAGTTTCAAACATGGACAGCCAACGGATAGAAATTACTGAAGAAGTTGGTGTGGTGGTGTGTTTATTGGGACTAAACAAGCCTCCATTGTTCTGTTGTCTGGAACTTGTCTACTTCTCAGTTTAACAAAGCCAAAGTTTTCCTAAGGACTTTAGTATTATTTCATTATGTACCTCTCTGTCAAAGGAGCACTTAAAATGCTTGCTTAGGAGAGGGTGTTCTTTTGCAGTGCAGTGAATGGATTAATGTAAAATCTTTAGAAGGTTACTTAAAGCGTTCAGAACATCTGGGAGTTAGTGTAGTGCTGCTTCTTGAGACACATTCAAATGTCAGTGCTTCTCCAGTTTCCTCTCCTTTGTCCTCTAAGACATAGTGAAGTTGCTTCTTCATCTCTTTTCCCATTGTAGTTTAACCACGTAAGTCCAGTAAGTGTAACGCTTTATTTAATTATGTGATGTTTCATATCACCCTGTAGCTTGTGAACTTTTTAAGGTCAGATGTTGTGTGCCTTGAATGTAACATTGGTCTTATTGGAGGTCCTTCCTTTATTGATCTTGGTTCAGTTGCAAGCACATTTTTGAAATGATGTGACATTTTAAGTGGTTTTTAAATTTTTAAAATTTAATTGCTAGCAGTGCATGCAGTAATATAATCAGAAAGTTCATATAAAGGTGAAATTAAATTCATTTCTAGGAGGAGAGCAGGTTGTGGGATGGGAATGGGCTTAGGCTTTTAGGGTGCTGTACCCGGACCATTACAAGATGTACAAGATTGGGGATCCCTAAGTATACTGATTTTAAAACATATCCTGGAAGATCTGAAGTTTTTCAGCAGAACAGATAGTTAGTAGTACCCCTCACAGTGCTTGAATAGTATCAGGTACCCAGATGTTTGCATATTGAAAATGGAGCATGTGCTACCTTCAGACCAGAGATGGTCTCCCCAAGAAACTGTTGAATTTATCTGGACAATTAGATGCAGGACTCTATGCTTGGTATATGCTTGCAGTGAAAGAATCTCAACTTAATTTAAACTGTAATACTGCAACAAGGTGGAGGAATCCACCATGGGGGGAGGGAATGGAGAGGGGTTGGGAATCCCAGAGCCTATGAAACTGTGTCACATAATGCAATGTCATTAATTAATTAAACAACAACAACAAAGAAAATAGAGCATGTGAGCATTTCACTTGCTGGTTAAAATACCACTGTTGTACATCACAGTGCCTGTCAGTCCTAGTGGTTATTATTAGCAATAATACTTTTATTTTTTATGATGTTTTCATAGCCAAGAAGGATGCATATCCACGTGGACCACCAACCTGAGTGGGAAGGGTTGAAGAGTAGGTGAAGGTCAATGAGAGAATTGTTTCCAGCTTTCTTTTTCTTCTTGCATCTGGGGAAGGGTGCAGAGAATGGAGAAGCTGCATCTAGTATCCAAACTGTGTCAGTATGCAGGAATTGGGAATGACCGTCTCTTACATCACCCCAGGGTCCCTGGTGTGGAACATGCTCTAAGGGTACTGCTCAAGTGGTTTTGATAGTTCTGAAATGCTACTGATTTTGTTGCTCCAGGGATGAGGAATCCTTCTGAGGTCTTTTGGCTGACAGTCCGCCTTAGAGTCTCCATTTGCCTAGATACCTGCTGTCAAAGACTGGCTGGGAGAGCTGTCCAGTTGGTTCTGCTCTTCGTCCTCTGCTGTGATGCTGAATGTCCTCTGCAGGACCCAATGGGCTGCAAATAACCCCCATGAGCATCTGGGCGTGCCATCCACTGCACCATCTTGAACAACTGAGGAGGCCCAATTCTGACCCATGCACTCCTGCGATTTTCCCCAGGGTTGGAGTTCTGAGTCCAGCAGTTTGGTTGGGAGAGTGCCCAAAGAAACTTCACTAGAGGTGACCCAACAGTGCCAACTAGTATGGGGTCTGACTCAGTCCGTCAGCCACATCAGACTACACACACACTGGTGGTTGCAGTTTTTGGATCAGTTCTGTCTTCGGCCGCATTTCTTATGCAAACCAATGGATGATTCAGCCCAGCCCAGCCCTTCCCACCACACGCTCTGCCATCATGTACGCCAACAGGAACTATAGCTCTGTTAGAGTGACCCTCGGTAACCCCCACCAGGCCCACCCCCAGTCATGGTTCTTGCACATGCCAATATGTGCCACAGACAGTTCAGGTCTTTCCTGTATCCCATTCAGCTTTTTTACACACTAGTGGGTGCTGCATCCTAGCTCAGTCCAGCTGACCCTGCTATCCAACCTACACTTACGCTGATGGGTGCTATCACCTGTCTAGCCAGGCCCACCCCCAGCCCTGGTTCTCATGCCAACCAGTGCAAGCTGCAGCCCATCAGAGGGGTGCCCACAGTTTCCCTACCAGGCCTATCCCTATCCCTAGATCTTGTACTTTGCAGGTGTTTCTGTGGTCTAGCTTGACAGGACTTGGCCTCATTCCAGACTCGGCAGCTGATGTAGCAAAGCCCAGCCAGCCTACACTTACATGGGTCATGATGCTTAGCTCAGCCCGGCTCTCCCCCAACCCAGCTCACATGCAGGCCAACAGGTGTCGTAGCCATGTCCAGCCTGGTCTGCCCCCAGTTCCACTTCTCCCACTTGCTTGCCAGTGGGAGCACTGGCCCAGCAGGCCCTGTTTCCCCTGTTTTCAGTTTTCAGCTTTCTGCTAATGTACACCTGGGAGGCAGCAGGTAATGGTTCAAGTGGGCTGAGTCCCTTAGACTCCTGTGTGGGCCAGGTGAAGTTCCTGGCTCCAACCTCATTGAAGCTGTTTGAGGAATAAACTGGCAGATTGGAAATTTCCATCTCTACCTTTCTCTGTATCTTTAAGTCTAAAGAAAAAGATTAAAACAGAAAGAAATAGTAGGGAGAGAACTAGATATAGATTATACCATTTAAAATATTATTTTAGAAGTTAGTTTTGAGAATCTGAAAGCCTGAATTAAAGAAGTAGCAATGAATAAAGAATCCAGAGGAAGTGGAACATAATAATGGAAATAAAAAATTGGGAGTAAAAATGTAAAATGTAATGAAAGATTTACCATTTTGCAGGTTTTTTTTTTTTTTTTTTAAGATTTAGGTATTTACTTGAAGGCCAGAGTAGTTACAGAGAGAGAGAGGAGAGAGAAGGGAGGGTGGCATGGGAGAGAGATTGATCCTCCGTCTGCTGTTTACTCCCAAAGTGGCCGTGATGGCCAAGGCTGAGTCAGGCTAAAGTCAAAAACTTGGTCTGGGTCTCCCACACGGGTGGCATGGGCGACACACTGGGGCATACTTCAGCTGCTCTTCCCAGGCCAGGGAGCTGGAGAGAAAGTGCAGCAGGCAAGACTCAGGTTGGTGCCACATGTGGGATGCTGGTGTCACAGGCAGCGGCTTTACTTGCTATGCTGAAACGCCAGCTGTAAGATTCATATTTTAGTACTCACTGTTAAAGGTTAGCCTTTAGGGTTTTCATTTTTCCCATTTGTGAATTAAAATCCAATGTAATTTTAAATCAATACATATCTTCTCTTTAATTCAAAGTCACAGATAAAATGTGTTATCTTCTATCTGCTGGTTCACTTCCCAAATGCCCAAAACAATCAGATCTGGGTCAGGCCAGAGCTAAGTTTGGGCTTGCCCCCTGGTGGCAGAGCTCCAGGGACTCACCGTCAGCTCCTGCCTCTCAGGAGGCATGCATGCAGGAAGCTGGGTCAGAAGTGGAAGCACTCTTAGGTGCTAAGTGGCGTGAAAACCACTGCGCCAAACACCTGTCCCCAGATTTGTTTCCAGGTTTAAGGTCTTTGATGCTGTAGATTTTTCTTTTATTAAGCTACTTTAGAGGTCACCCATAGATGAGATTTTAGGCGCGGTGGCGCAGTGGTTAAGGTCCTCGCCTTGCACGCCCAGGATCCCATATGGGCGCCGGTTCTAACCCGGCAGCCCCACTTCCCTTCCAGCTCCCTGCCTGTGGCCCGGGAAAGCAGTCAAGGACAGCCCAAAGCTTTGGGACCCTGCACCCGCGTGGGAGACCCAGAAGAGGCTCCTGGCTTCGGATCGGCATAGCATGGGCCTGTTGTACTCAGTTGGGGAGTGAATCATCGGACGGAAGATCTTCCTCTCTGTCTCTCCTCTCTGTATATCCGCCTTTCCAATAAAAAAAAATAAATCTTAAAAAAAAAGAAATTTGAAATCAGAAACTGTGAGTCTTTCTGTAAAAAAAAAAAAATGAGTGTGATAGTTAAGATGTCTGCATCTAGAGCTCTTGAAATTATGAATTTCATATGATATTTATGCTTTAAGCACTTGATCTGGGGCCATGTTGGCTTAAGTATTAATGTAAGAAATATAAAGTTTGGTGTAACAAAAAAATTAATGGACTGAAGTTGCAGGTGTATTTTGCGGAAGGAACTGTTAACACTGTTATAGGGAATGTATTATTGTATAGCCGAGCTCCTTAGATCTTGGAAAATGCGTATTCTTAGGAATTTACTTGCTTGTGACCTGGGAATCCATGCTTTTAGCAGAGGAAAAGTAGATGGTCCATGAATCATGTTTTAAAAGAACTTTATTGATGTCTAGTTAGCATGCATCTGACAGCCCATCAGGTAGGCCGGGGGATGAGCATTTGTGTAGGAATTCAGCTTGAGATGATCATCACTTCAGCAGGTAGCATATCTCTCATTCCCAAGGCTTTCTTAGCCCCTCAGAACCCACCCTCCATCTGTCCCTGGACCCCAGACAACCATCCATCCCCCTCAGTCACTGTAAGATTACGTTGTAATTCCTATAATTTCATGTACAAGACTGGTACAGTGTACATTATTTTATGTCTGACTTCTGCTTAACATAATTTTGAGATTCCATAATCATGATGGCGAAATGTCTACCACCCTGAGCCACATAGTTCCAATGAAATCATTTGATCTGGCCCTGCCAAGTATCATAGGCTGGACTTAAAATTTAGCAAAGCTGTTGTGACATTTCTAGATGCTTTTTAAAACTAGTTTTACATTTCTACTAATGTTTAGAAATTTCATTTGTTCTAAGGGTTTGTTTAAAACTTTTATTTCTCTAACTGAACATCTTCTCAAGCGCTTCCTTGTAATTCATATAGGTAATCCTTGTTTTGTGCTAGAGATGGTAAAAAATGTGAGAGCTGAAATTGTGTGAAACAGTCTTAGAAATTACTTGTTCAGTGGCCTTTAAACCTTTTCTTTATCAAAAAACATTTTAAAAATCCTATTTTAGTTGTGTATGTATAGGGAACTGGATAACATAGTGAAACTAATATCTACTTTGTGCCATATCACATAAATAGAGAATTTAAAGTGGTGTGTTTCTTATAAGATATTTACCACAATAATTTGAACGGTGCTTGCTTTTTCTTCTCTGTTGTGAAATTTATGTTATTTCTTTGCCTTGGACGACTTGATGCTAGCTGCCCATGTTGTATGATCAGTGTCATAAAAAACACCCAAGAATCCCTTTAATAGGGTTTCCTGGAATGACTTCCGGGACATCTTCATACTCCTCATTGTAGCATCTCCTCATGTGGGGCCTTTATCAAATTCCTCTGACTACATATCTAATTTCTCCCATGTTGACAGTATCCACATTTTCATAGCTCTTTATTCTGAAACTCCATTTATATTCAGTTAAAATGTCACCTCCAGTGTCCTCCACTCTGTCATTCTATCATTCTGTCTACCTATGTATCTGTCTATTTAGCTGCACTTTCAGATCTCCTCTGGTCTCAGTCCATTTTCATAAAGCATCACATGGGTTTGTCACTGAGAGCCGGGGCTGCTGCAGGCTGTGCAGGTCCTGAGTAATGTGTGCAATGCCCTGCAGGTGGTGAAAGAAGTGATGTGAGTGAAAAAAACTGCAAGACTGAGGCATTCTGTATTTTGAAGCCAAATTTACAAAGATGAAGGCTACACATTTTAGAAAAATATTTATGGCTATGGTGTGTATGATGACAACGTCATCATCTTATGTTTATGGGATATTTACCTGCGCCAGGGCTATCATAAAGGCTGAGCAGGTATTGGTTGTTTAATCCACCCTGTAGTCCTACTGCGTGCCCTGCCGGGGAGCAGGCTGAGGTTTGAGGCTGGGCCAGACAGTGGTCTCACAGCCCATTCATATTGTTGCTGCTCACAGTGCACTTTGTAAGCCAGCAGTAGCTTATGGATTGTGTGTGTGTGTGTGTGTGTGTGTGTGTGTGTGTGTGTGTGTGTGTGAGTGAGTGAGACAGACTATGGGAGATTGAGATTTGTATTGTGTAGCTTTTTACAGTTTTAATGAACTGTGATGGTAAAGAAGGCTATTTTTTCCCCTCTAATTATACAGCTTTTGGGGAATGAGGAGGCTTTCTTAGAAGCTTGTGCTGTATTTAACATGGCGTCATTTTGAAAGTAGGGCAGATCCCTAAACCAAGGCATTAACTGCAGGGCTCACTTAGTGCTCAGAGTGCGAAGTGGTCTGCTTCTTGGGAAGATTGATCACTTTACTGCCACCAAAAACATGACACACAGATAAACATGACACATAGATAAACATGACACATAAACATGACACAGATAAACACAGCACATAGATAAACATGACACAGATAAACGTGGCATATAAACATGACACAGATAAACAGCACATAAATAAACATGGTACACAGATAAACATGACACATAAGCACAACACACAGATAAGGGATTTTTCTGAATGATTTTACTTGAACCACTCTTTAACATGTTTTATCAGCTCATCCTGTTGGTCACTGTACATAATTGTTTTTTTAAAAAATGATACACAGAGGCCAGCATTGTAGCATGGTGGGTTAAGTCACTGCTTGCAATGCCAGAATCTCCCTTATGAGCATTGGTTCAAGACCCTGCTACTCCGTTTCTCATTTAGTTCCTACGAATGCAGCTAGGAGAGCAGTAGGGGCTGATCAAATGCTTGGACCCTTGCATCCATAAGAGAGACCCCAAAAGAAGCTTTAAGCTCCCGGCTCAGTCCTGATGGTTGTGGTCATTAGGGGAGTGAAGCAGCAGATGGAAGATCTCTCATTCTCTCCATCTCTAAGAAAATGACCTGAAGGAAAGTAAAGACCCATGTGGACTTGACAGCTTTGTTTCCATGTGCATCTTCTCTGTCCTGCTGTTCACCTGCGGCCAAGTGCTCCGGCTACCCTTTGAATGCTTGTGTGGTTTGCGTTTTTTTGGAAAGATTTATATATATATGTATATATACACACACACACATATATATATTTTAGTTGAAACTCAGATATACAGAGAGGAGGAGAGACAGAGAGGAAGATCTTCCATCCGATGATTCACACCCCAAGTGGCCACAATGGCTGGAGCTAAGCCAATCCGAAGCCAGGAGCCAGGAGCTTCCTCCAGGTCTCCCATGCAAGTGCAGGGTTCCAAGGCCTTGGGCTGTCCTCGACTGCTTTCCCAGGCCACAAGCAGGGAGCGGATGGGAAACAGGCTGCCGGAACACGAACCAGTGCCCCTGTGAGATCCCAGTGTGTGCAATGGAAGGACGTGAGCTGCTAGGCCAGGCCCTGTTTATGTTATTATTTTTAAAAGCTTAATAACTTGATGTAAGTAAGTCATACAGTAGTACAAATATAGATTATAAAATATTAATACCCAGGCATAGTGTCATAAGCTGTGGCTTGCAATGCCAGAATCCCTTCTGAGCACTGGTTCAAGACCCACTGCTCCACTTGTGATTGGGCTGCCTGCTAATGCCCCTGGGAGAGCAAGAAAGGATGGTTCTCAGCTTTAATTCACATAGGCGTTTCTTCCCTGTAAAACCTCCCTGCCTTCCTTCAAAAAAAATGCCCTCTTGAATTTTACTTTTGTATCATACTTTAACAAAATTGCATGTGTATTCCCTTTGTAATACAAACTTTTTAGTTTTGCTGTTTTTAATAACCGAGAGGCAGAGAGGGTAGAGAGATATCTCGCATCTGTTGGTTAACTCTACAGCTGCTCTGCAGTAGCCAGGGCTTGGCCAGTCTGCAGGCAGCAGTTCCCCTGCGTGGGTGGCAGGCTCAGGCTTGGAGCTGTCACCTGCTGCTCTCCTGGTGTCCGTTAGATGGGCGTGGAGCAGCACTCTGCCTCAAAGAGAGGGCTGATTTTTTACATTGTGAATATTCAGTTACCTTGCCTCATGCATTCTAAAAGTTTGGGGGTTTTCTGCGTAATCGTTCTTTTAAAAATGAAAATTTTGTTATTCGTTTTTTAAACCTCTTTTTCTTGACTTTTAGCATGGAATGGGACCTGCACTGCAGAGTAGAATAGTAGTAGTGATGGTGGGGATCCTTATCAGGTTTCAGATTTTAAAGGGGAAGTTTCTAATAGTTCTTGAATAACAGTTTTTTATTCCAGGTTTCTGGTAGAGGAAGATGATCTGTTATTCCTTGTGTGTGTGTTTGGGCAGCTGACTGGAGCATTCATGAGAAGCTCTTGTGTGTCTTGCTAATGATATGTATGGTGGTCGTCTTTTGAAGTACTCTCTTAATGTGTTGAAAGCATTTTGTAGCTCTTCCCAGCCCACCATGCATTTTGAGATCAGCCAAATTTGGTCACAATTTTCCTTTTTAACTTTCAGTTGCTGAAATGACAGCAGTTATCAATGCAGATGGAGAGGATGGTGGTGGAGGTGGGAAGTAGTGAAGGGGGAGATGAAGCTGCAAGAGCCAGCCACTTCATTGCTCATGCAGCGATTAGGATAATTCTAGCAGGATATATATGGTTCAATAAGTGTTTATTGGTGTTTTCTAAAATTAAGCATGGGACAAATACTGTTTTCCTTATATGCATAGTAGTTATAGTAGTAAAATAATAAAAATAATAATAATTATTATTATTTTCCTTGTTACCTTTTATAATTTTTTTAAAAATTAAGTTGTGTGTAAATTTTATGAGGGTTTGAACATGTAGCATAGATTAAATGAACAACACTAATAACTCTTACACAAGCATTTTTTAAAAAGATTTATTTATTTATTGGAAAGTCAGATATACAGAGAGGAGGAGAAACAGAGAGGAAGATCTTCCGTCCGATGATTCACTCCCCATGTGAGCACAACGGCCGATGCTGTGCCAATCCGAAGCCAGGAGCCAGGAACTTCTTCCTGTATCATTTGCGTTACAGTCTATTTGTGTACTTTAGCTTGCTTACACTGCCAATGCAGTGTGAATGCTATGTTAGTTTTACAGTATTGCTGGGTGTATAATAATTAAAACTGTGTCCCTTATAAACAAAAAGTTTTACTGAGTGTTCTCAAATCACCATTGATTAAATTTGTGGATGCCGCAGATATTCCACATGTCTTCATATTTGTGTCTGTCTGGGAGCGTGATTCTGATAATAGCAACCAAGGTGGCTCCTCTTGCAGTCTTTTCACTTTGTTTTGGTAAAACCATTTCATGTGGTAAGTTTAGTGTTGTATGCTACTGAAACCCAATAGTTCTATTCAGGTATTTGAGTTTTGATGTATTTTTGGCTTGTTAATTATATAAGCAGAAATTTCCGTTTTATAAATGACCAAAGAAAAACTCAGAGTACTTATGTTCATTTATATTTAAAAAATAATTTATTTATCTGAAAGAGAACTAGAGCTGCCATCTGCTGGTTCACTCCCCACATGCAGTGTAGCAGCCTGGACTGCCCCGGGCTGGGCCAATGCTGGCAGTGTGGGCAACAGAGACCCTGTTCCTTGCTTGTTACTGCTGCCTGCTGGGATCTGTATTAGCCAGGAGCTGGGGCCAGGTACTCAGTCAGTACTCGATGTGGGTATTGCAACCAGGAGTTTAGCTGTTTGTCTAATCATCTGCGCATAGATAAGGGGTTGTACAGTAACTGTATAATGAAAACTATCATATCCAGTAGCATGTTGTTTAACTTCATGGTATTGCAAATTTGTATTTTTCTTTGTGGTGTTGATTTTGTACTGTGGCTTGTCATTTAGGAAGATATATAGTAACTGTGTAATGGAGACTATCATATCCAGATATGAGGATACAATGCAGTATGCATCTCTACTTCCAGATCAGAGATGAACTCCTGATGAAACTGTTAACTATATCTTGACAGTCGCATGCTGGTCTCTCTGCCATTGTCTGTGCCCGCAGTGATGGACATGTGACTGTTAATGAGGAACTATACTATAGTAATAATATAGGGGAACTCAGCGGGTCAGGGAAAAGGGAGCTTGGGGAGGAGGTAAGGGAAATCCCAGAACCTATGGAAATGTATTATAAAGTGATGATAATAATAATAAGCAAAAAAACCCCAGTTCACCCCTAGTCTGTCTCATTCCAGAACCAGTGTTCTATTTTTTTTTTAAAGATTTTTAAATTTTTGTACTATTATTGGAAAGGCAGATACACAGAAAAAAGGAGAGACAGAGAACAAGATCTTGGGGTCTACTCTCCAAGTGGCTGCAATGGCCGAAACAGAGCCATTCTGAAGCCAGGAACTTCTTCCAGGTCTCCCATGCAGTTGCAGGTTCCCAAGGCCTTCGTTCATTCTCCCCTGCTTTCCCAGGCCACAAAGCAGGGAGCTGGAAGGGAAGTGGAATATCCAATGATTCTGCATCCATATGGGATCCTGGCACATGCCAAGTGAGAATTTAGCTACTAGTCTATTGGGCCAGGCCCAAAAACCAGTGTTCTAAACCATTTTATGATGTCATATTTAATTTTATTATGAGATTATAAAATTTTTATGCAGATATTTACTATTTTGCCTTCCTCTTATAAATTATTTTTGATAATCCTCTCTTACCTTGAACATGGACTTTCACATGAACTAGTAAAATATTTAAGTTTCTTTGGATCAAGTTCCACTTCTATTTCTTACTAAATTTTAATGTGTTGTTTGTCCAAAGGTAACTCAATTTCATTAACTAGTAGTTTCCATTTTCTGAGGTTTAGTTTTAAAGGATTAAGCTCTACTCTGTGTATAGGCTGGGGAGTGTCTTACTTGATTTTCCTTGGGAATAGTTCACCACCATTCTGCACGTGAGGCTTTCCTTTCCTGCCTTGCAATCACCTGTTCCTCACCACGAATAGTCTCCTTGCAGCTTCATCTTTTCTTTCTTCCTTCCTTCCTTCCTTCCTTCCTTCCTTCCTTCCTTCCTTCCTTCCTTCTTTTCTTTTTTCTTTTCTTTTCTTTTCTTTTCTTTTCTTTTCTTTTCTTTTCTTTTCTTTTCTTTTCTTTTCTTTTCTTTTCTTTTCTTTTCTTTTCTTTTCTTTTCTCCTCTCTCCTCTCCTCCCCTCCCCTCTCCTCCCTCCCTCCCCTCCCTCCCCTCCCCTCCCTTCCCCTCCCCTCCCCTCCCCCCCTTCCCCTCCCCTCCCCTCCCTTCCCCTCCCCTCCCCTCTTCTTTTCTTTTCTTTTCTTTTCTTTTCTTTTCTTTTCTTTTCTTTTCTTTTCTTTTCTTTTCTTTTCTTTTCTTTTCTTTTCTTTTCTTTTCTTTTCTTTCTCATTCCAGTGTATGCTGGCACTGAATCTCAAATCTCAGTGCCTTCTTCCTAGCTTTTACCTATCATGAAACTACTCCTCTGCATTCAACTTTGTGATAGGAAGTTTGTGCTTCAGATAATTTATTTGCCCCAGTGAGTAGATCCTTCTAGACAGCACAGTGCTTTTCGTCGTAGTCTGTCCTGCGTGTCTATCATCAGACCCCCTGACGAGGACCTGCACTTAGCCTGTGGTGTATTTGCATACACTTGGGCCTGTTCTCACTGCTCTGTTCTCTTCCTTAACTGTGGGCCACTTCCACAGTCTTAATCATTAAGGAGAAAGCCTGATCCTGCTCAGCAGTTCTCTTTCCTTGAATTAAAAAAAAAGTCTACACCTGCATGTTTCTTTTTTCCCCAAATGAATATAGAATACTTTTTAAAATCTTAAAATGTATTCATATATTTGTTGGAATTAAATGGTGTCGTTTCCTAATATTTACTGTCTGATCTGGGAACATAATCAGTAGGCCCATTAATTTGAATGTTCCTTTTTGATTTCTACGATAATTTTTAGGATTGCTTTGTATGTGTCAAAGGGTACTTAAACAGAGTGAGTCCCAATTTTATCCTAAAACCAATTGGAGAAAACAGCCTGTGTTCCATAAGCAGTTTCATGTGCCACTGTCGGAATCTGTGAACATGACCAGCAGAATGCACTGAAGTCATAATTCTTAGACTTTGTGTTTGGCTGGAGGCTAAGAAGTGTAAGACTTAATTCTGGAAGCGCTATGTGTATAGATTTTTAGAACCTGGACTGACTGATCTGAATACTCTGAAGCAGTCACTCTGTGGCCCTGCTGGCTGGATTCTAAGGAGGGCTGACTGTAAGAACCTTCCCCGTGTTTTCATGCAGCAGTGTGGTTTTCCTCTGATTTGTAGGAGAGGCCAGCCAAGCCACTTGTTCTGCTTATTTCTTAGTCACTACAGATGAACTTAGGGAAGGATTTTTGCCTCTCTTGGAAAAGGTGGCGGGGGAAATTATTTGCAGTAACATCCAAGAGAAATTTTTGAGGAAAATTAGAGTGGTTAACTTCTGAGGATAGTGATTGATCACAGTAAAGTTAAATCACTCTTTTTAAAAATAGAAGATATGAGTGAGAGTATATGTGATGAAAGTAGTTAGAGAAGAGTCCCGTTATTTTTAACCTGAGCAGCCAGGACAGAGTTATCAGTAGAGATGAGAGAGAGAGAAAAGTTGAGAAATGCAGTTGTGGATGTGTTAAGTTTGAGGTGTCTTTTAGACCATCTTTTTGGAGATTTTCATTATGTGTGGCTGTATGAGTGTTCAATTGGAGAAAAACTTCAAAATCTGACATAAAAATGTGAGCTGCTGGGCCTGGTGTGGTAGGCAGTGGCTAAAGTCCTTGCCTTGCATGCGCCAGGATCCTGTGTGGGCACTAGTGTGTGTCCTAGCTAGCCCACTTCCCATCCAGCTCCCTGCTTATGGCCTGGAAAAACACTTGAGGACAGCCCAAGGCTTGGGACCCTGCACCCATGTGGGTGACTTGGAGAAGGCTCCTGATTCCTGGCTTCGGATCAGCTCAGCTCTAGCCATTGGGGAGCAAATCAGCGGGGACGGAAGATCTTCCTCTCTATCTCTCCTCCTCTCTGTATATGTGACTTTCCAATAAATTTAAATGAATCTTTAAAAAAAGAAAAAAAAAAGTCGGAGCTGCCTGGATGATACATAAAGCCGTGTCATGAAATGAAAACATAAAGACCCAGAAGGTCCCAGGCTGATCCCCGGGCCGAGCAGCCTGCAGGACTGTGAAGGAGAGCAAGAAAGGAGCAGCCGTGACGTGGAACAGAGGAAGGAGGTGTGGGGGCTTGGAAAGATGAGTCTGTTACCCTAGTTTTCATCTTAAAAGCAGGGCCTGAGACAGAGAGTTTCTTGTAGGTAATGATTTTGGGAACATGTTAACAAGAAATGGAATTGGAGAACTGGGGTAAGTGGAAGAGGAAGAAGGGAAAGCCAGCGTACAGCTGCACAGTCGACCCGATCCCTCTGGAAGTGACGGGCTTGTCCTGAGGAAGCCCCCGAGAAGACAAGAAAATGGCAAGGTTGCACCCTCTGTGGGTCCGTGGGTTGCTTTTTTTAATTAGTACCTTCACACTTGCCAGTTTGTGTCTGTCTCTGGATAGCTGAAGAATTCTTGTCCTCAGCTTATACCAAAAAATGTGCCACAGATAAATAACCGTGGGGCGGTGGGTCAGCTGGATTGAAGACCTGAGATGATGTGTCTAGACAGTGTGCTATCCAGGTGAGCTGGTGTTTGCTTTACATGCTGCTTTAAGCTCAGCATCCGTCTTCCACTTCTTTGGGAATTCCCCTTCAGCCAGCACTTTGCAAGTTGAAGCTGTTTCCAGGTAGGATGACCTGGATCTTCTTCCTTTTATGGGAGTTTTATCCCTTTGATGTTGCAGCTGCTTCCTTAGCCTGCTGGTCCAGAGTGAACAGCAGGTATTTAGAGCTTCAGACTTGTACAGGACTCTGCATCTCTTGCAGGAGCCCCTTGTTCTTGGGATATCAGAATGTCTAGTCTAGTGGAGCCTAGAGTTCATTTTTTTAAAAAGGTTTATTTGTTTTTGTTGGCAAGACAGATTTATAGAGAGAAGGAGAGACAGAAAGATCTTCGTCCGCTGGTTCACTGTCCCAAGTGGCCACAATGGCTGGAATAGAGCCAGTCTGAAGCCAGGAACCAGGAGCTTGTTCTGGGTCTCTCACGTGGGTGCAGAGTCCCAAGGCTTTGGGTCATTCTCCACTGCTTTCCCAGGCCACAAGCAGGGAACTGGATGGGAAGTGGAGCAGTTGGAACATGAACTGGCACCCATCTGGGATCCAGCAAGGTCTTTAGTCACTAGGCTACTGTGGCAGGTCCAAGTTCATGTTCTTTATGGTGTGTCTTCCATCTTCTCCCCCCCCCCCTTTTTTTGGAGTGGGCCGGTCTGTTTTTAATCTGTCAGATGCTCCACCACATTTCAGCCTTTGGGAGATAGTCAGTATAAGATCATTCCTGTTCTGGAGAAGAGTGCCCTGTTTCCCCAGACTGTTTCCCAGCATCTCTGATGCATGGAATGTGTTGAATCTAGGACTCTAGGGGCATTGAATAAACTGTTGGGAAAAGAAAATCTAAAGATGACTGGTTAATCAAATGCCACTTGTTACTCTTCTGAATGAAGCAAGTTTGTTAGAACTGACTGTTGATATTCCTACTTGTGAAGTTATAGTAAACTCTTGCTGGAGATTTCATTTAACCTGACATTTTTTTAGACTTTAAAATTATACAACTGCTGTCTGGAGAGGAGTTTGTGATTCACTGGAGTGTAAGTGTTTAACAGATAATGGGTCATGGCAGAGTAAGGTCAGTAGTGAAAGGTGCTTTGAAATTTGATGAACTTCAAAACAACCAAAACAAACCACTCAAGAAATAGGCATGGGAAATGGGCAAACATTTCACAAGGGAACAAGCCCAAATGGCAAACAAACATGTGAAAAAATGCTCCAGTTCCCTGGCAATAAGGGAAATCCAAATTAAGACATCAATGAGGTACCACCTAACACCAGCAAGATTGACCCACATAAAAAAGAACACCAACAACACTTGTTGGCGAGGATGTGGGTGGGGAAAAGGGAACCCTACTCCACTGCTGGTGGAGCTGTAGGTTAGTACAGCCTTTATGGAAATCAGTATGGAGAACACTATAAACAACTCAAAATCTGCATACCATATGATCCAGCAATAGCACTCCTAGGAATATATCCAAAAGACCTGTTTCACGACAAACCAACATGCACCCCTATGTTCATAGCAGCACAATCCTTAATTGCCAAAACATGGAAGCAACCGAAATGCCCATCAGCAGAAGATTGGATAAGAAAGCTTTGGTCCATCTATTCTATGGAATACTACTCAGCTATTAAAAAAAACAAAATGCAGTTCTTTGTGGCTAAATGGGCCCAACTGGAAACTATAATGCTAAGGGAAATGAGCGAATCCCAAAAGGTTAGATACCACATGTTTGCTTTAATCTAACCTGTATAATTTTTTTTTTTTTTGGTTTGTTTGTTTGTTTTTGAACCTGTCATTGATACTGTCTCAACCCATGTGTTTTGAAAAATTGAACTTGCATTATTTCTAAAAAAAAAAAAAGAAGAAGAAATTTGATGAACTTATTAGACTAGTAAGAGTATAGAAATGCATCTCTTTTGGTAATTTTAGATCACTGCTACAAGGATAAAGAATTATTATCTTTGCTTTTTGTGTTTTCTCTCACTTTATCCACTTGGATGAGAGTTGTGTACTTTAGTTGATACTCCTGTGATATGACTTAAAATTGAAACCTTTATATACACGGACTTGTTCAAGACCCTGGCGTTCCGGTTTTGGGTGTCTCCTGGATGGGAGCTCAGTTGTCTCATTTTTGTTTCTAAGGGCTTACGTGCTGCCATTCTCTAAGCAGGCTCTCCATAAATATGGCTGAGTTAATTCAGGGATATAAATATCCGTGGGTGTATGTATGATCCATGCCTGTGGCAATTTTCCTGAGCTTCCGTTTTGAAAATTGACTGTAGTAAAAACTTGAGTGAAAATATAATAATGTTTCAATTTTTTTCTTTCTTTAAACAGATAGAAGGACAAGGACAGAATCACCAGCACTGGCTGAAGGTAAATATGTTTTTGGGGGAAATGATTATTTAAATATAAATGAAAAGTCGTGATTTTAGTAAGAGCTGTCATTGGCTAATACTCTAAGGAATATGTGCTATACACACAATGTTGAGTTTTTAAATAATATCTTTGAGAAATAATCTTGTTTAGTTGCTGACTTAGAAAGCAGTGAGGAAAATGCAAATTAATTGGAACTTTTTTTTACAGCTTTCTTTCAATAGGAGAGGTATGTGTTTTTCTTTGAATTTCTTCCTAAAGTATTTTAGCTATTGCCAGTATGATTGATAAAAGTCTAAGCCATATCTTAAGTGGTTTAAATATATTACTTTTTTTCATGCAAACTACCTAGGAAGACATTTTGGTTCCCCCCCCCTTTTTAACTCTTAGAACACCTAATAAAAATAGTCATCACCAGTTAGGAGTCCTGATTGTTTGAAGATGTATAATCCTGCCATTTTGTATAGTAAGCTAATAAGTATTTTAAAATATAATGTAAAACATTTGTATTTGTAACATGGAAATGACCAGCTTAAAATCCTTTGTGTGTTTTCAGTAATCCTCCAGAAGGGATATATTCATTTGAAAGTTAGCTTGTCTCTCTTGGCAATCGCCTGGTGATTAGGGTTCCTCAGAATTGTCAGCCCCTGCTGCTGGGCGCCTTACCTGGGGAAGTTCTCAAGCCTGGTTGTGTGCAAAGGACCTACCTGACAATCTACTGAAGCCTGTGAAACTTAGTTCAGAATCTGATTCTGATTTGTAGTTTTATGAAGCAAAATACATATATTGAAACACTGTTAGCACATTAAAAATGCAGGTTTATAGTAGTGATGTTTCTCAAAGGAGAAAATCAGCTTTAGAGCACTTCTGATATTTACTGTCACCTCAATAGTGATGAATCTGTAACAGTTTTAATATGGAAATACCAGTGATTTGTATTAATAATAAGTTGTAGTAGTTTCCAACATTGCTGCTAAAGGATTGTGAATTTTCAGTCAGTGACGTGCACACCCAGCTCGCTGAGCACGACGCCCTCTGTGACTCCACATTCAGTCCCTGTCAGTGGAGAGTCAGCTCTACCTTCCTCAGCCAGTTTTGAATCATTGTCATTTTTTATATTTTTTGTAACTTAATCCTAAGGAGAATAACCCATTTATTCCTTAAAAATGTGCTAACAGTGTAGGTTGGCAATTTGTGAAATCGCTATGTAAAAGTTTCTGCTTAGCGGTCAGTGGTAATAAAAACAGCAGTCTATTACGTGGAAAAAGAAATAGAAAACAAATGTTAAGCCTTGGACAGTTCCTGCCTTCCAAGAACTCAGATTCTAACGGAAGGAACATGAATAATATTTAAAAAATAGAATCAGTATGATGCCAGAGGTGTTGAACAAGAAGAGCACTGTGCATGTGTCAGGCAGGGTGCAGCACTTGCGTTCTGTGGAGCCAAAAAGGCAAGGGACACACAAGGAGTCACTGCAGGTCCTTCAAGGGTGATGATGGCCCAGCCTCAGCGTGGAAGGGCCGCACTGGGCTCCTCGAGTACCATGCTAATGTGGCACCTGCCCACTGATTACAAATAAAGAAGGGTGGGACAAAGATGGGGCCAATACTGCTTTGGAAGGATACTTCACGGGATGTCTGGCTTGTTTGAGTTGTGGTTTTTCTGGGTTCTTTCCATTAATACCATGGAGCCCTGCTGCAGTGTGAGAGGCTCATCCTCTACCTGTAAGCACTGGCATCCCACATGCCTACTGCTTTATGCCCTGGCTGCTCTACTTCTGAACCAGCCCCCTGCATCTGGCCTGAGAAGATAGCAGAGGATTGCGCAGGTCCTTGGACCCCTGGCACCCCTATGGGAAACTTGGGGCAGCCTTCTGGCATCGAATCAGTTCAGCTCTGGCTATTGCAATCATTTGGGCAACGAGTCAATGGATGGAAGATCTTGGCTATCTCCTTTTCTTTGAAAATCTCCCTGTCAAGTGAATGTAAGTGATTATTTTTAAAAAAGAAAGGACTCTGTCTCCTTGCCCCTCTTTGCCTTAAGAAAATTAAAGAAAAAAATAAAAGTAGTTTGCAATACCCAGGGTTGGTTCAGGCCAAGCCGACAGCAGGCACCAGATGTCCCAGACGGGACCCAAGCACTGGAGGCATCACCTGCTGCCACTCAGTTTGCATATTAGCATGAAACTGGATTAGAAGTGGAATAAAACTCCACATGTCTTGGGGACCAAACTCTCTCTATTCGACATGCAGACCATTCGAAGAAGCCTAGCAGATTTATGCCATTTATTGGTCTGTGGAAATACATGTAAATATTACCTAAATTCTTCAGATAGCTTGTGATCTTTGATTACTGCATTTTGTTGTGAAATTTCTAAATGAATATGTGTCCCAATTCAGTTGCTGTTTCTTAGATTTTATCTAATTTTATTTGAAAATCAAGAGTCATAGATCTTTCATCGTCTTGCTTACTCCCCACGTGGTTGCAACAGCAGCTGTAGCTGGGGCTGATCAGGAGCCAGGAGCTTCTTCAGGATCTCCCACATGGGTACAGGGACCCAAGGTGTTGAGCCATCCTACGCTGCTTTTCCAGGCTATAAGCAGGAAGCTGAGTTGGAAGTGGAACAGCTGGGGTGCGAGCTGGCTCTGCAAGGGGAGAATCAGTGTGCTGTGCCGACATGCTGACCCCTTTCACTTGTATCTGTTATTGTTGAGTAAAAAAAAAAAAAGTAAATAAAAGAATCTTCATATCTTGTTTGTAAAATATCAAGGCTAAAAAATGAAAGAGCTAGGGCCTGTGCAATGGCATAGCAAGCTAAGCCTCTGCTTGTGGCACCAGCATCCCGTATGGACACTGGCTTGAGTCCTGAATATTTCACTTGTGACCCAGCTCACTGCTGATGGCCTGGGAATGCAGTGGAGGATGGTCAAAGTCCTTGGGTCCCTGCACCCCCATGAGAGACCTGGAAAAAGATCCGAGATCTGGCTTTCAAGTGGCCTAGCTCAGGCCATTGTGGCCATTTGGGGAGTGAACCAGAAACTGAAAGATTTCTCTGTGTCCTCTCTGCAGCTTGGCCATTCAAATAAATGTATCTTAAAAAATTAAAAAAGACCTGGGATAGCCATTTTGCCATTCAATTACTATTTACAGTCTTACCGTATATTCCCTAAACAAAGGACATTTTTTTACTGGATAAACTTATTTGGTGAAGCTTTAAACCTTTTTACTATAGTGTAAATTTAAAAATATGAACTACGTTATCTAAAAAATAAGAGAGAGATGAAAGAAGGAGAGTGGGAAGAAGTTCATATTGTATTCTTAAAATTGTATCTATACACTATATTGAGTCTGTTAAAAGTTAATAAAGATAAGGAAGAAGCAAAAAGAAGACCTTCAGTAAAGCATAAATGAGGAGGTGGGATATTGTTGAATGCTTGCTTCAGTGCTGTTGCTGTACAACAACCAGTATATTTATTAAGAATACATACAGTACATAGCTGTGGTTTAGTTTTTCATTCATCATTGTTTCTCCTAAGTCATCAGTGTTATGTGCAACCAGAGATAATTTATTTGCACTGCATTAGGTTTATTGGGCAACCTTTGCTATGGTTTATTGCACAAGAACTCCGTAGGGATTGCCAAAGTGTCCATGGTGGTGAACTTCTGACAAAGCCCTGCTGCCTCTTAGATCACTTTAACATAATTGTGAAATATGTAACAAAATAAAGCTTAAAATACTGCACTTTCGGAGTAATTGTTAATAACATATAATGTATCAGCATATGTTTTGCAGCATGTTATATAAAGAAAACCATAATTCAAAGCAAAATGAAAGGAAAGAAAGTTGTGATGATAAAATATGACAGTATAGACTTGTACACAGACTCTTTTTGTTGTTGTTAGAGCTGTTGAGATGAAATAAAATTTATTGTTGGGAACTGCACCATGGCAGAATTGGTTAGCTGCTCTTTGCAATTCCATTGTCTCATTGCAGAGCCCTGCTGATTGGCCTGGCAGAGCAGTGGGTAACGGCACTGCTGATTGGCCTGGCAGAGCAGTGGGTAAAGGCCCCCAGTCGCAGGCCCTGCCACTGGCATGAGGGATCAGACTTGCTGGTTCAGCTTCAACCTTGCCTGCCTTGGCCATTTAGGAAGTGAACTGGCAGACGGATGTCTCTGTGCCACTCTGCCTTTTGAATAAATAAGTCTTTAAACAAAGAATTATTTTGTGATGATAGATTTCTAAATAGTGTTAAGTTTAATAGAGTTCAGAGTATCATTTTAATATAATTGTAACTTTTTTTTCAGGAGACATTTTTGTGATGGATCCTTGTAAAATCAGTAATTTTGTCATTTTTGGTTTTGTTTTGAGAGACAGATAAGAGAAAGTTGCCACCTTCTGGTTCACTCTTCAGAGCCTGTAATGACTGGGGCTGGGCTGGGAACAGACTGGGCTTGGGGAATGCAGTGTACACACACACACACACACACACACACACACACACACACACACACACACACACACACACACCCCACTGTGACAGGAGCCCACATGTTTGGACGGCACTGCTGCCTCCCAGGGGCTGCACAGGCAGGAGACTGAAGTCATGATCATGTTAGCTGCTAGGCTCAGGGCCGCTCCTGTTTGAGTGAAGTTTTTTGTGTGTTTCTCTCACACACCATGCTAGATGCTCTTACATTACTTAGTTTGGGCGTTTTGGCCATACTTACATGCTTTCTAATTCCAGGTTTTTAGCTGATAGTAAGTTGCAGTGATAGATTGTACTTTCAGTGGCTAAAAGCCAGGAAGTTCAATAATCAGAGTACTAGGAATCGCTGAACCAAACTCAGATGCAATGAAAATATGAAGTGATGCTGTTTGTTGTGGCCATTGCCATATAAGGAGCAGCTGTATCGCCCAGTTCATTTTGTTGTGGTGGCTTAGTTTCCTAGTAAGTCTTTTAAATTAGCTGAAAGAAGTGTTTTATTGTAAATTATAAAGTCTGAGTGTATCCACTAGGTGTCAGCATTAGGAAGATTGTAGCTTAACTTACAGAAGCATCCTAGCCAGAGGCAATGTGAGAGGGTTAGTCTTCACTAAATGTACTTGCAAAAGTCACCCTTTTTATGACCTGGGCAAACCTAGGAGCCAAGTCAGCTGCTTTTCCTTCTGTTGTTCATTCATGTCATGTTTCTTTGAGCCATAACTGCATGCGGTTTGCCAGGCTGGAATTTAAGTATATTGGTGAGGATGTGTGCTAGGGTTTTGTGCTGAGGTTTCAGTATAGCTGTGATGGTATTTCCCCTGGACAGCCAAGAATGCCTGCACCCTGCTTTCAATCACTCCATCTCTTCCTTTATGTTTCACAGAGGCAAATCAAAGATCACTTAATTAATATCAAAAGTAGTACCTGGTAATGAGGGATTAGATATGCTGATAAGGATTAAGCTACCCTGCAACTTCCTGTGCCGGTCAGATTCCAACCAGAAAGAAGAATCCTGCTAGGTATTTACAATTTTGTGGATTTTTTTATAGTCAATATTTATTTACTTGAAAGAGTTACACAGAGAGAAAGACACGGGAAGATTTTCTATCAGCCAGTTTATTTCCGAGATAACCACGCTGGCTGGGGCTGGGGCTGGGCCAGGGTGACTGGAACACCAGGAGCTCCGTGCAGGTTTCCCGCGTGGTTGGCAGGAGCGCGGACACTTGGGCTGTATCCCGCTGCTTCCCCGGGTGCACAGCAGAGCAGGAGCAGAAGTGGGCGCTGCCATTGCAGGCTGCAGCCTAACGTGCACCCCAACACCAGTGCAAAATTGAAGGGTTTATTTGCAAAAGCGTTGGGGTTCTAACCAGACGAGTGTGTCGCAGTAACTTCACCGTTTCTGGGAAACCCAGAAAGCAGCTGCCTCTGCTAAGCTGAGAAACAAAAGAGAAGAGACAACTTGGAGAAAACGTAGGGCTTTGAAGGAGAATCCCTCGAGGTGGGGCCTCAGCTCCCTGAAGGGAGAAGCCCCCGCTGCGTCGGGAAGTCTAGCCGTCGTCGCTGGTTGCTGCTGCAGGAGATGGCGAGGGACTGAACACCCAGAGAGGTCCTGTGTTCCTTCCTACGCTCCGGTTTCCTGCAGTGACAGTGGCTTCTGAGTGGCGGTGCAGTTTCATAAAAGCAGTTGAATGAGTAGGTTTATGTACTATTTGGAGAGGACAGTGGCTGGGTGTTTTCGGAAGCAGGCTTCCCGAGACTGTTGCTGTGGTTTGAAATTTGTAGTGTTTCACTTGTGCTTAGTTTCTGTCATTGTTTAACAAGTATTGATGCTTAAAGCTTAGATCTCAAACTGTGGCAATTGAATGGCTTAAACTGGCATTCATGATAGTAAAACTCTTACTTTGCTTGCCTGCCAACTTTTTTTTTAAGATTTATTTTTATTGCGAAGTCAGATATACAGAGAGGAGGAGAGACAGAGAGGAAGATCTTCCATGACATGGTTCACTCCCCAAGTGGCTGCCGTGGCTGGAGCTGAGCCATTCCGAAGCCAGGAGCCAGGAGTTTCTTCTGGGTCTCCCATGCAGGAACAGGGTCCCAAGGCTTTGGGCTGTCCTCGACTGCTTTCCAGGCCACAAGCAGAGAGCTGGATGGGAAGTGGGGCCACTGGGACATGAACCTGTGCCCATATGGGATGCAGGCCACATACAAGGCAAGGACTTTAGCCACTAGGCTTCTGCGCCAGGCCTGCCTGCCAATTTTGATTGTGTCTCCCATGCCTCAGCATATTCTTTGATGAGAAAACATGTGTTTTGTTTTGTTTTGTTTTCTTCTAATGAAGTTACTAAATCAATCTGGTTACTTTTATAGCAGGTTTTTGGATTTGAATAATTTTGAAAAACGCATGAGCAATTTAAATTTTTTGGTTGGTACTGTTACTGTACTCAGAGGACATTAATATATGTATTTTTAAGTGGTACAGTGGCTTTTTAATGGTTGCTGATTGACTGTAACAGTGCCATTCTAGAATCTTGCAGATTTTATTGCTGGATGAGGAATTGTGAAAATGATTCTGATCTCTAGTCTGTTTATATTTCTTCAGATTCGCTGGATGTGTTGAGAGAATGGGAAATTCCTTGGCAGAGAAATGGATTAGAAGCATAATGCATTCCTGTTAATCCATTTTGTGTAGGCCAGTCTTCTTCCCCTCATTTGTATTTTAGAGTTACATTTATGGGTCTGAAAGGGTACAAAGTGCCTCCTAAATGTTTTTGGCAGACTTCAGACTTGATTGATCCTGTTATCTGCCAGTTTGTTTCTTAATATTTGATATTTCAAAGGTTACCCATGAGATTTTTGACTTTTATGCTGGAAATGAGGAGACTGTCCTCACTGGTGGTCTGGAAGATGGTGATTTGAAAGTCCTTGGGCAGTTTTGTGTTTCTTCTTTCAACTTGGGACCAGTTTCATTTGTCAGTATTTAGTTTGGTATCGCCAAAAGCCTGCAGACACGCTGTGATTTAAAAATTAACTTTTTTTTCCTTTGCATTGAAAAATTGTTTTATTTATTTTCATTTATTTGAAAGGCAGGCAGAAGACAGATCTTCCACCTATGGGTTAGTCCCCAGTGGCACAACAGCCACATGGGAGCAGACCAAAGGCAGGAGGCCAGAGCTCGGTGTAGGTCTCTACAAGGGTGACAGTGCCCAAGAACTGCAGTCATCATCTGCTGCCCATCACGTGCCCTTCCAGGAGATTGGGTTGCACCTGAAGCCAGGTGCTCGGGTCTGGGCTGTAGGCATCCCAGGCAGCGCCACGGCTGCTCCGCCACGGGTGTGCCTCCTTCATTTTTGGTAATGCGCTTAGTCAACAAGTAAATAGCAATGACTAGTGTCCATATCCCAGGGATAGTATATAACACTAAGCCTCTTCCTTCTTAAAGTTCACCTTGCAGAGGAAGACAGAGTGAAAACGGCAAAGAAATGTGTATTAGTGAGAACAGTCAATTCCAGAGGGGCTGATGAAGGTGGCCCTGCAAGGTTACTGTGTCCGGGCCTCCGGGAAGTACAGTAGCTTGTGGTGGAAAGGTCATGAGGGGCTTCCCAGGACCTGGGAAGAAAACTGGATTTTATTTGGAATGTGATGGCAAGTCATTGCATGGTTTTGAGCAAAGAAAGTTGTGGTTTGATTCTTTTTTTATTCATTTGAAAGATTCATAGCAGAGAGAAAACATGAACCAGAGAGTGCTTCCGTCCGTGGTTTCAGTCCCCAGATGGCTGTGACAGCCAGGGCTGAGGCCGGCCCAGGCCAGGAGCCAGGGACTACATGTGGGTCTCCACGTGGGTGGCAGGGATCCAAGTGCATTAACAGGGAGGTGGATTGAAGTGGAGCAGCCAAGACTCGAACTGGTGCTCATCTGGGCTGTCAGCATCACAGGCCTCTGGTCTGTGTTTTTTTGTAAGAATGCTTTGCCTCTTCTATAGTAAGAGATCGTGTAAGTGGCAAGGGTTGAAGCAGGATGACAAGTTACTAGTCCCTTCAAGTAATCCTGCCAAGAAGTCATGGTGCCAAGGACCAGCATGAGGTAGCATTGGAAAAGGTGATACTTTAAGGAGAAAAGTGTGTTGAGGAGGAGGAGGTGGCCATGAGTGTATCCGTGTCCTGGTAGCTTAGAGCTGGCTGGAGAACTGCCTGCTGCAAGTAGCAAAGCAGAGATGACTGGATGCTGTGGGTTTGGATTGATCAGTGAGTGCAGAACCAAAGACAGTGAGTCTAGACAGTTCTTAAGGAATCTTGCTGCTCGATGAGAAGCAAAGGAGTGGTCAGTTAAATAGAATCAATACTTATTTTTATTTTTTTCTAAATGAGAGAAACAATTCTGGTGGGTAATCAGAAAAGCTCAAGCAGTAAGAATGTGGTGTTGAAGCAAAGTGTGTTAAGCCACTCATTACTATATTGACATTCCACATGTGCCCTAGTTCAAGTCCCAGCTGCCTCACTTCTGAGCTAGGTCCCCGCTGATGTATGTGGGGAAGCAAAGGAAGATGGCCCCTGTGCTTAGGTCTGTATTACCCCTGTGGGAGACCAGATTCAGTTCTGAGCTCCCAACTTCTGCTAGGACCAGTCTTGTCCTTTGTAGCCATTTGGAGAGAGAAGCAGTGGATATATTTCCCCATTTCTTTTTAGTTCTGTTCTCTAACTTCCAAATAATCATCATCAACAAAGGAAACTCGGAGGAACGTGTTGTCTTCCGCATTAGATGAGGAGAGTGCTTCGGAGTGGCCAGGTGCTCAGAGTCGCGGGGTCCAGCTGGTTACCATATGACCGTCACCTTCTAGGTTTGGCTAGATGCCTATCCTGGTGACCTTGATATGGACCACTTAAAGTTGAGTGTAAAAGTCAGGTTTGAATGAGTTGAGAGAATGGGAATTGGAAACGTAGAACTATAGTGAGAGCTCGGTTATGCATCTCATAAACAGACTGGGTGCAGGCAGTTAGCACAGCCGTTAAATTACCCACATTTTTTTTTTTTTTCAGAGCAGTGAGTTTGAGTTCTAGCTCCATTCTGCATGCAGGCGTCTTGTTAGCACACAGCTCCAGCATCCTCTTAGTACCAGGTGATGGCTCAAGTAGTTGGGTCTCTGACACGCACCTAAAATCCTGGAGTGAGTTCTAGGTTCCTGGCTGTGGCCTGGCCCAGCACTGGCTATTGCAGGCGTTTGGGGAGTGAATCAGCAGATGGAAGATCCACTTCCGTTTCTTCTTGCTCATATTTCCACCTCCACTTCCATTCCCATTCTGCCACTTGCATAAATAGAAGACAGTAAATGTGTCCATTTTGTACATATGAATAAAGTAGTGTGGGCATTTCTTCCACGTAAGGATGAGAGGAGTGGGCTGTTGGAAATTGAGATCTTTTCAAATCTGTGGACTCTTCCCCTGGAGTCATGTAGTAAAATGTCCAGGCAGAACTGAAGGTTGTGTCTGTGGTCAGACACTAAAAGCAGTGGCCATGAACAAGGGGCAGTTTTGCAATATCCAGGAATGTTGCTGGTTGTCACAAGCCGGGTCAAGGGTGAAGAAGGAGTACTGAGTGGGGCAGGCCCAAGATGCTTCTGGACATCACCCGCCGGTCCTTCCCTGCCCTGCCTCCCAGCAGAGTTACGCCTCAGGTGTTAAAGTGCATAGTGCCAGATGTAATAACTCAATTTAAAGTGACTCTAGTCACTGAGTGTATAAGCTTGCCCTCCTACCCACGCCTCACCCACAGTTATTTATTATGCTTGTAAGTTAGGCATGAGGGAGACTGATACCAAAACAAGGGCTTACATTGTTTTAATTTGAAAAGCAGATACACAGTTGAGAAAGAGAGAGAAGATCCTGCATCCACTGGCCCACTCCCCAAACGGCCGCAAGGGCTGGAGCTGAGCCAATCCAAAGCCAGGAGCCTGAAGCCTCTTCTGGATCTCCCATGCGGGTGCAGGGTCCCAAGGCTTTGGGCTGTCCTTGATTGTTTTCTCAGGCCATAAGCAGGGAGCTGGATGGGAATCGGAGATTAGAACTGGCACCTATATGGGATCCTGGCATGTGCCAGGCGAGGGCTTTAGCCACTAGGCTATCGCAACTACCCTCATCCAAAAAAAAAAAAAAAAAAAGCTTCTTGAAGTTTCAGATGAGAGCTGAAGGAGGAGGCTAAGACACCTCCCTGGGAGACTCCGGGAGATGGCATGCCAAGCAGAAGGAACAGCATTGGCCCTGGCCTGAGTGTGGAGAGGATGAAGTCAGAAGAAGGTCCTGGGAGAGTGAGGAGCAGGGTGGTCACGGCAGCATGCATGCTGGCGCTGCTGGCTGCTGTTCCTCCTGAAGGAAACTCTCTCCAAATGTCTTATGGGAAAATAGGCTGATGTAGTTATCAAATGCCTTTTGTTGGCTTGCAAACGCATTCCACAGACTACCGGCCAGGAAAAGCATGTTTTTCTCCAGATAACTTGTCAACTTCCAAACAAATATCCAACATAAGCATTGTTATTCACAAAGTTCCACCAGAAATACCACAAACTCTTGAAGTAAATGGTGTCTGCCATCTGCATATTAAAATTCTATTACATTTATTCTTATTTATGTAGTAAATATTTATGATATTTAGCTTAAAGGAGGGATGACTTTAAAACAATTTGGAATGGAATTTTGCATTTCTCTTAAATTTACATGGTAAGACAGTGAATTATTACTCTGCATGATAATATTTATTGTTTGCTTTGAAATGGTACCACTAAGATAGAAGTTTTTAGAATCAAGTTTTATATAAGTCTGTTTAAAAATTTTATGTCTTTTGAGGTTGTAGCAGATTTGCCTATTTATCTGAAACTTAGAAATAAACAACTTTTAGATAGAAATGGCAGAAATCTAACTCAACTAAAAAGGTAAAGGAATATTGACTGAATGAAACTCAGGTATCTTAAACCAAAAGGATGTAGAAGCAACTGCACAGGCAGATGGAGGGAAATGGCAGCTAGAACTTGGGAATAATAGAATCGGAAGCGAAGAACTCCAGGGCGCTTTCCCTGACTCTGTTGTGTGCTGGCTTCTTTTTACTGAGCCGGGATGGCACCCTCTGTGCCAGGAAATGCAACTGCCCTACACTCCCAGCTTGACGTTCCATGGGTTCTGCTGCTGGGAACACACCCTGTGTTCAGTCAGGCTGCTCTGACAGCTGCTCCAGTAATAGCAGCAGATAAACTCAGAGGCGTGGTACTAACTGCTGTGCCTGTATTAACAGCTTCAGTGATCACAGGACCTCTGCCTGAATGGATCTTATTAGTGATGCTCATTTTACAGAAAGCTGAGCTGTGGGAAAGTCAGGAAGCGTGATTGAAATCACAGGACTTGGAAGTGGCAGAGCTGAGTTTTGAACCCAAGCATTCTGGTATCTAGCAGATTTGAAACTAGTCATCTCAGAGGGTTGGAGGTTTTATGGTATAGTTCTTGCTAAGTCAAAATATGATAAGGCGTTAGGTATAGTGCTGTATTTGTTCATTCTTAGTAAACTTAGTTTCTGTGTTTTGACTCTGAGAACTTTGGAAGTGGAGATCTCCGGACCAGGTGTGAAGCTGTGAGGAGCAGCGTGGTGCCCGTGAGGCTGGGTGCCCCGGAGGGCAGCTCAGTGATGCAGAGGGGACAGACCCGCTTGGCTGTGACTGGAATCCTTACTCTGCCTTCTCACCTTTGTGCCTGAGGATGCTCTGCTGGTCACTTAGCATTTCAGCCACAGTCGTGTCCCAGAGGGGCTTTACTTTAATTTGTAATGTTGAAATTCATTAGTACAGTGAAGACTCATTTGAACTAAAAGAAATAGAGCCATTTTTTTAAAAAACATTGTGTTGTGATTTTTGGATACTGTAAAATCCAGCATTATTGTATGTTTCCTAACAATTGCCACTGCTCTGAGTCATTGCTTAAATTTCATTGAACCTTTTAAGTAACCCTTTAAGAAAGTAAAATAATTATCTTTATTGCTCTTATCACAAAGTGAATCCCAAAGAAGGTAACTATTTTGCTTAAAGACAAAAGCTAGTGAACTAGTTAAAATTCTGGTTTGATTCCATGGGTTAAATTCTTTTTTAAAAAAGATTTATTTATTTTTATTGCAAAGTCAGATATACAGAGAGAAGGGGAGACCGAGAGAAAGATCTTCTGTCTGATGATTCACTCCCCAAGTGACTGCAATGGCTGGTACTGTGCCAATCCAAAGCCAGGAGCCAGGAGCTCTTCTGGGTCTCTCCCACACGGTGCAGGGTCCCAAGGCTTTGGGCCATCCTCCACTGCTTTCTCAGGCCACAAGCAGGGAGCTGGATGGGAAGTGGGGCTGTCGGGATTAAAACCAGCACCCATATGGGATCCTGGCGCGTTCAAGGTGAGGACCTTAGCCGCTAGAGCACCGTGCCGGGCCGGGATTAAATTCTTAACACCAAGTAATATGCTGCCCTTTTCCTGTTGGTAGCAGTTACAGTTCTTTTCCTGACGTACTTTCCATCTAGAGTTGCAATTTGGATGCCACTAGATAATCATTTCTATATGTAGTCATAGTTAGTGAAAGAATTTGTCTGGAAACAGGTATTCCATATATGTTTGAAAGCTTTTAAAATTTAAAGCTGTGAAACATTCTGTGTCTAGATGATTTCATAAATGTCCTGAATAGATGGAGTAAGGATTGGAGGTCATTTAGATGTGATGATTTAGTAAAAAAAAAAAATGCTTGTTTAAGAGACTTTTTACATTATGTAAGATAAATGAAGCTGAAATATTAAACATTCAGTATCTCCTTTTTAGTTGCTGTGTCTTAATTATCTCACGTAAAACATAAAATCAGACCATTGAAATTCTGCGAATGGAAATCCTAATGTAAAAGGAAGACCGGTCACCAGCTCACCTGTCCGGAACGCATTGTATGAAAGAGAACAACCGCGGTCGTGACTGTGCTAGATTGCTTTTCAATGTTAGGAAAACTGTGTGTTGACTTCTAAAGCCAGTAATAGCTACACAAATGTGTTATGTATTTACTTTCTTGAAAGTCAGTTAAAAATGTAAGCTTACAGCTCAGAACATAAACTACTGTGGCGCGTAGGTGGAGAAGGGGATCAGGACTGAAGTGCTGCACCCTTTCCGTGTGCCTTTAAGTAATGGAAAGATTATTGCTATGTGTTACTTAGTTTGCGTTTGCCAGCAGCTAGCTGGGAAAAGGGCAAGAGTGGGTAGTGGAGATGTCATAATCGCCTCTCCATTCTTGCTTCTATTTCCAGGTTAAAACCTAGTGTCCTGAGTGTACACTTCCCACTTCATCCTCAACTCTTGAACAAGATTTATACCAGTACCTTATTTTTATTTTTTTTCCCCCTCTCTCCATACTTAGCTAAATTGTGTAATTCCTGGCTTTTTATATGATTGCTTGCTGTGTTTTATGCATTTGGAGAGTTGTATGGAGTGGAATATTCAATGTGAGGCTTATGTAGTAGAATTTTTTTTTAATCTTAAGAGAAAAGCCGTAAGAAATACTGGGTTTTACATGGTAATTTTTTTTTAAAAATGAGTTGTTGACTAATAATTTCCTTTTATCTTAAATGATTAAATGTGATTTGACTACTATCTTTTTTGTGTTCTTAGTAGGATTTGATTCTACAAGAAGAAAAATCTATTGTTTAAAAATAATGGTCTTAATATTTGCTAAATTGAGAAGTCTAATATTGATGTTAATTTCAATTCAGAATGTATGCCTCAAAAGTTTTAAAAGAGCAACATTTAGATACTAATAATATGTAAATATTGAAAGTTTTATGTAAAAATCTAGTTTGCTTTCCCATGTTGTTTTATGTACAATTTTTTTGGTATGTGGAAAAGAGGGACAGGAACTATAAACTTGGAACCAAATGTGCTTTGTTGTTCCAAATTTTTGAGGCCAGGAGCACATATTCCTGCACCTGTTGGTAATTATGAGCAAGCCAGCCATTGCCAAATCCCAGGCCTCTGCTTAAACCTTTTTTACTGGAACTAAATGATGTTGCCATTTTTATTTTTAGGTTTGCTGGCATGGGTAATCTCATTAAGGTGCTAACCAGGGACATAGACCACAATGCAGCACATTTTTTCTTGGACTTTGAAAGTAAGTCTCTTTAGCCCTTCACAGCTGGTGCATAATGGTAAAGGTGAAAGATTAATGATACTTACACCACAGTGAAGGCCAGGCAGAATATTTGTTAATTAAACTTGGGGATCAAACAAAAGTTGCATGATTTTTTTTTCTTAATTGTAGGCAAACATCACCATCATATGTATAATTCTTTAGTTTTTCATTCGCTAAAATCATGTTGAGTCTGTAGCCAGTGCTGTCCTTTCATTAGTCCATGAAGCAAATAGCCTTATGATGAATATTCTATAGTATGCTTTAGTGCCTAAGTCAAGCAACAGTTGGTTTGCTGAATCCTACATAATAGTACGCAATCAGAATTGTGCTGCATATCCAGAAGCAATAGCTTTAAGTAACTTCCACAAATTAATTCTATTCCAAATTTGGTCAGATGTACATGCTGTATTTAATGGCATGCAGGAAGTAAGTTTTATATTCTGCTATTGTAAGTTGATCTGTGATGGTAAGGTGTGGCCAAACCTCTGGATAGTTGGCTTTGAAGTAGATTACTGTTTCAGTGCTATCCTGCCAAGATTATACATGCATAACTTTTGATCAGAGATTTCTTTTTTCAGAATAGTAGCACTATTGGAATACTTAAAGAATTTTTCATTATAAGGCCATTAATGAGACTTGTCTTGGGAAAATTTTGAAACGATTTAGAGCAACAGTTGTGCCTTTGTGTACAGGAGAACTGCATTTCACCTCTAGGTCCTACATCTCAACACCTTGAGCGCCCGGTCTGCTGTCTGCCAGAGCGCAGTCTGGGTAACCTGAAGGATGAATTCATGGCCTAATGAATATTTTCCCTGTTACTATATATTTTTAAAGTAAATTTCAGATGTTCTTTTTTATAAAAGGGATATTTTCTCTTTTCTCATTCTTGTCTTGACAGGTACCTTAACATGGGGAATCTTCTAAAAGTTTTGACATGCACAGACCTTGAGCAGGGGCCAAATTTTTTCCTTGATTTTGAAAGTGAGAAGATGATTTTATATCTATTTCTCTTTGCCTGCAGTAGACTGCGTTTGTCTTGCACTAAATGAATGTTTTCTCTTCGCCATCCTTTTTAACTGCTTTGCATGACTGAGCTGTGAATTGTTTGAGTCGAATTTCTGGTGCCTTCTAGAACTGGAAGCCATACTTTATAGATCAAATTGTGATGACAAAAGTCTCTGAATTTTTATAAGAGGTTTCATATCTCTTAGTTGGTGATGATTTATAACAAGATCTATCGTGTATGAAAACATTTTTATGAAAAACATTTTGGTGGAAATGAAAAAAAATACCTCAAGATTTGTTAATGGAAGCATTATGTATAAATATAATAGAAGAAACATTTTTATTGGACTCAGGAAAAATTAACCAGGTTTCAATTGCTGTATGTGCTTATTGAACTATTTTAAATATAAATCTGTTCATGAAGGCCGTTCAGAGCTCAGTAATTTGGGCATAATATTAAAAGGTAAGTGTGAACCTAAATTATTTAATCTTTGCAGATAATTCTACGTTAAAATTGAATTTATACATTTATTCTGGGAATTTTTTTCTAATTCTAAATAAAAAAAATAATGGGTTCACAGACCTTTGAGTAATTTGCCTTCTGTTTGTTTTATGTTGCATGACCTATTATAATATGGTCTAAGAGTGGCAGGTAAGTGTCGTTGACCTTGCTGCATGTCGCAGAGCTTTTGGTGTTTTGGCTGTTGATACTGCTTTAGCTTGTCTCATTGTCCAATCGAGAAAAATGATATGAAATTGGTGTTTTCCTTTGAATGTTGCTATTTTAATTGATCATTAGAAAATTGTTAGGAAAGGGTGAAGAGATAGTTTTAATTTTAAGTCATGTGTTCCCTTACGTTTTTATCTGAGGTTAAAAACAATTGGACAGATCTTTAAATATTTAAAGTGTAAAACTTTCTGTTTTTAAAAGTAAAACAGATTAGTTTTTATGATTTTGTAAAATTTTATTTTGTGAATCACACTGTTTTTAACTTAGGACAGCTTACATGATTACATAATTTATAGCTTATATCCATATTATAGAAGAACTTGTGGTCTCTGGTACTTTTCTACTTTTATAACTTTGCTGTAAATGATCTGTTACAGTTCTGGGGACTAGGTTCAAAGTAGTGCAGAGAAGTGATTGAATATCAGGACCATAATTTGAGGTTGGATGTTAGTTGGCTCACGGCTTTCTTGACCCTTCTCAACAATTTGGCAGTGCTGTTCTAAGTGCATGTTGAGCATGAGTTTTAATCAGCTTGGGATGTTTAGCAGATTGCTGACGTGAAGATCATTGCAGACGAGGCAGCTTACATTAGAGCTGTATTTTAGTTTATTTGCATCTGTTTCCTACTTGGTCTTGTATATTTTTCTGCTGTTCTGTCTCCTCTTTCCTCTATCACAAATTCCTTACATTTACAGAATCTTGGCTTCAATACAGTCAAGATCTTGTTCAAGACTTGGCACTTGAGCTTTTCATAAACTTAGTATTATGCTGTGGTCAAGTGGGAAGCATGGATTTGAATGTAGCATTGAAAAAATTATTTCCTCTGAACTTTCCAGTCTATTCTAGTAGCAGGAAAAAGTAACAATAGTTATTAACCAATAGTGTAGGACCATACGTAAAGTTTTACCTTCTTAAAGGCAGATAGAAACTTTAAATTGGTAACTTGCTGCCCTTTGTCTGCCTTTATAGAACTTTAGGCTTGACACTTCATGGTGTACTGCAAGTTGAATTTCATGAAGACATATTGGATACCAGGCCACAGTTACTTATTAACTTCTTTACAGTTTTCTTATTTTAAAATCTGTATTTACTGATTACTAATTTATGAGATACAGAGAGAAAAGAGAGGAAATGAAAGGGCTCCTGTCAAGTGGTTCACTCCCACTGGAATTGAAACCCTTGTGGCCCAGTCTCCATGTGTGCGGCAGGGACCAGCTTGCTGACCCGTCAGTTGCTCTCTCCCAGGGCCTGCATTCCAGCATGGGACACAGGTGACTCGGCGACATGTTAACCACTGGCTCAGGTGCCTGCTTGAGTTCTTTGGATTTTTTTTACATTCTCAGGGTTTTTTTTTTTTTCTATCATCCAATCCACTTGCATATTTGGCTTCATTTGTAATAGGCATTTGTAAACTTACCTTATCATTAGACCATGACCTCTAAAACAACTTCCATTCTACTTTTCTATTGCATCAGAATTGCCAGCACAGTTGATTGACCAGCTCCTAATGACTACTGAGAATAAACCATGTTCTTTTCATGAAACATAATTTATTTCTTATGCAACAGAAATATTTAGGTCACTAGAATAATCTAGTTTTCCTCTCTGTCATTTCTAAGTTGTCGAATCTAGTTCAGTATGTATCTGTAGTGGGGTAGCTACATCAAGAATCCCATTCAGCTATACCTGGCTTTTCACATCCAGGTATATAAAAAATAGGTATTCCAGTGTGTGAGAAATGTGCTAGAATAGAATGATGTCACTTACTTTCGCATACACACACATGTACACACATAGCTTTTCACTGCAGCTCAAAATAGATTTATGGTTTCCCTCTTGTATACCAGCCAGTAGGTGGTAGGGATAGAAAGATAAAGAAGATAATAGGATGGACAGAAATGTGAACTCATACTTTATTGTATAATTTATATTCAAGTTGTACATCAAGAACATATTAACTTACCTGAAAATGAGCAGATTGGGCTCATTATGGAAGAATTAAAAAAAAATAATGATTCCGTTAATGTATTAGTCTATAATTAATACACAAATGACAATAAAGCCTTTTCTAGTTCTCAAATTACCTACTCCTTTAACAGTACTGTGAGTTTATAGCTCATTCTAATCACAGTTTTTCACTTTATGTAACACTGTAGAAGAGGAGCTTGAATTTTTTTCAGTGCCCCTTCTTAACCTCAGCATACTGCTTTGTAAATCGTGCGAGTTCAGTATGCGCCCGTATCTCCAGGGAGATCAGAGAGCAGTGAGTAGGGGTGATGATTTGGAAGTGAGGGAGAGAAGTTCATTTCTTGGTACAGTGCCTTCCTGGTGAGTCATCCATTTTCTCTATTTCCTGTGGCTGTGTTATCTGTTTCCCTCCATCACTTAAAAAAATACTGCTTCTTACTCTTTAGTCCAACTTTATTTTTTCATTTTATCACTTAACACGTTTTCAGTTGTGTTTGCCCTATATTTGGAAATATTTATTCTAGTGGCATTTTTGTATTTTGTTTTGTAAAAAGTTGTGCAGAACTTATTTTTTTCAGAGGCAAAGTGCATAATACCCATTTTAATTGATGCTGGAGGCCTGTTTCTCTGTCGTTCCCTTTGTGTTTCTTAAGGAGATTGTGCCAGGTGCCGGCTGCACACTGTTCAGTAGCAGTGGATTACATGCTGGTCTCTTCCTTCATGAACTGTAAATAAGAATAAAATAAACACATTCTTATGATTTTTTTCCCCGTGGCTAGTTTTTATCTCCTTTTGTATAGTATCTGCAATTTCATTAGTTATTTTTATTGACTTTTATCCTATAACCTTAAGAAAATTGGTGTGAAATTACTAAAATACTTAGTTTCACCTTCAAACAACAAGTACAGTGAAAACATGCCTTATTTCCCTTGGACAGCTTTTTGAACTAAGCTTGATGACTATTTGATTTGTCTATTCTCAGTAGTAGATAAATTATTTTGTAATCAGATGAATGTCTTTTTGTTAGCTGGCTAAGTGGTTTGTTTTTCTTAAAATAGAACAACCATTCTTTACTATAAAAAAACAAAGTGACAAGTCTTGTTTGTATTATATTATTTTATGAAACACCAAAAACCAAAAAGCTTTCTTTTATACGGTCTTTTTCCTCTCTAATATTTTGCCCTTTTGCATGAATTGGCTTTCAGTAAAGCAGTGCTTCCCTGTCCGCTGATTTCCGTTTGTCTTCATTTCTGCAGCAGTCTTCGGCAGCTTTCAAAATTATCAATGTGACTTCCCTGTGATAGTGTGGTGCTGGGTGTTTTCCCACCCTCAGGGGAAACGGGAATCTTCTCCTTTATTCTTAAATTAACCCTTCACTAGTTATTAACCACTTACAAGGTCTGTTTAAGGTCCTCGGTAATGCTTTGTCTGTATGTAAGTCTCAATGTCACGTTTTTGTGTTAACAGATATTCACCATCCCAAAATACATAGTTTAGAAGTATTTTCAAGCTTCACAATTTCCCTTGATGTGAAATAGTTAAAATAGTATTTTTTGTCATGAATTCCCACTTCATGAGTTCAAACTACAGTGTGTGTCTCTTACTGATGTGCTGTCTGTAGTTCCACAGTTCCATTGAAAGAGTATAAAGCTCGTTTTTGCATGTTAAAAGTATTTTTTCTCTTCTGCATCTGGTGTAAGTATAAAAGTAATGAGTTGTACTTTTTGAAGGTGTGTGTCTAACTGTTTGGGAAATATGGCCTGGCTAAATGTGAAAAAAAAAATTACTGCTAAAATGAAACTTGGATTTTAAAATCTAATCATTTAGCTACAATATTAGTATTTGCTGTGGTATTATTACTTGGACACAGAATCTTTTAATTTTTCAATTGGCTTATTTTGTGTAATTGTTTTCTCATAATATTTAAATTTTTAAAAAATTTGAAAAGAAATTTGAAAAATCAGGAAGCAGATACATGAACACAATTTTTAAGTTAGCTTTGCACATGAATGTTAGTTTATTGTTACTGTAGTAGGTTTATGTATGTTAAATCTTTAAGCTGGCACTATATTTTTTAATATGCTGTGTGTTTTTAATTAATTGAAGTTCAACAGTTGGAATTGAATTATGATTTGCCCCAGCACACATTAAAGTTAAAATTTGTGGGCATCACTATTCTTACTTTCACGTGTGGACTGTCTTAAGTGTCTAAGCAAAGGAATACATACATCATTGTGTAGACTTGAGGGTGGGAAAGTGGGTGCAGGGAAGTCTTAGGGACTAGATTGTGATGGGCAAAAAGATTTATCAGAAATGTGAATTCATCTTACAACGTTGTGCAGCCTCCTTAGCATGGAGGGTTTCTGCCAGTGCAATTCTTCTCTAAAACATTATGGTAATCATGATGTGTGTTATTTTTACATACCTTATCCCCCGCCTGTAGTGTTGAGTCTGATGGCTTGCAAAGATTTACGGAAACAACATCCTTACTGGAGTACCTTTTTTTTGGTGTAGCAAACAAAAGAAACAGATGCAATGTATACATATGTGTATAACAATTTGTATATATGTACATTCCTTAGAGAAACAAAGAGTAGAACTTCAGTTACCTTGAGCCTCCGGAAAGAACCCAGATTGGTCATCATTAGCGATGTTCCGTGGCTCACACTGCAGGTGGTGTAGACACCTGTATGCTTGTATCTGCTGATGCCTTTTCGTGGCTCTCCTCAGTCACTAGAGGGTAGGAGCCTGCTTTTTTCTTTAATATTTCAGAATTTTTAGCACTTGTATTATTGCAGTCACTCTAGAGCAGTTCTGTCATTTGGAATACTCCTGTAGTGGGCCCTGTAGAAGCAGAGCTTCTGGAAACTCGTTCTTTTTCAGGGGTCTCTTTTTTTTATATTAAAGCCCACCCATTTAAGGCAAAATGGAACTTCATAGGAAGTTAGTTTCAGTCTTGTAAATGGACAGTTGTTTCAATAGACTTCCATTCCTATGATATTAAAATAGATCTTTGTTGATGAGTTTATAGTCCTTAGTGGTAGTGATGAGTACAGTAGAAAAGTGATTGTTAAAATTATGATTATCATTCTCAGATTGGCCTGTTATACTGAGTCATAATTTATAACTTAAACTAGATAGTAAAATTGGGTATTCCCTTGCTTCTTTGTGGTTTTCATAAACTTCAGGCTAATTATTCAAATATCAGAACTATGGAAAAACTGTTGGTCTTTTCAAAGAAGTGCAAAGTTAATAATGAATGAACTATAACTCGTCTTTGGAAAAGTGCATTGGTAATTGCCTAGAATTGTATGTCGAATTAAAAATTACGTCACTATAAATTTTCTTGTGCTTTCCTGCCATTTAGATGCCCAGCCTACAGAGTCTGAGAAGGATATTTATAATCAGGTGAATGTAGTCTTAAAAGATGCAGAAGGCATCTTGGAGGACTTGCAGTCATACAGAGGAGCTGGACATGAAATCCGTGAGGTAAACTTCATGCATTTTCTAGAAAGCTCGATGTGCTGTGTCCTACCTCCTAATCACTCTTGTTGTCTAGACTTTCGACTTCCTTGTTTCATATTAAGTATTATGTTTTAAGCAAGATTACTTGGCATTGTGTTAAAAATATGTAATAAGGAAAATTGTTGCTGATAAATATGATTTATGTACTTTAAGGAGAATTTTTTGATGCTGTTACACTTAATATTTGTAATGTTTGATGGGAAGTATTTATACTTTATTTGTCATAGAGGAACAGAAGCTGGTGGTCTGTGTGTGTCCTGCCAGTGTGCCTGTCCACTCTCCAGAGCTTCCTGGGAAACGTGAAACGGTCCCACTGTCGGTCGGGTCCCTCCTCCCCACTGCCTGACTGCACTGCAGGGGACACGTGTGGTGTAGACACTAAAGCTTGAGGCTGAGCTTGGAAGTTGTAGTAAGCAAAAGCATGTAGTCATTTCTCTGAAATTGAAGCTGCTTAAACATTTAATTACACTTCTAAGCATCTGACCCTTCTGTGAGTGGAAGAGGCAGAATGCGTAGTCAGGGTTTTAGTTGAGTAGCGGGTAAGTTGCTCTTGCTGTGTGGACCACACCGGCTTACAGGTGCTGGAAGATGTTGACAGCGTCTCCCTGTTGATGGTCAGCACTGCATGTTACTTCTGATTGCTCATAACTCTTCTGCCATTAAACTGAAAGTTTTTTGGACAGATGAATTCTTATCAATAAAAAAATCTTATCTGCTGCAGGATCACTTATTGCCAATTTTTTTTAAGGTTGTTTATTTTTATTGGCAAGTCATATTTACAGAGAGAAGGAGAGACAAAAGATCATCTGTCCACTGGTTCATTCCCCAAGTGGCCGCAGGGGCCAGATTTGGGCTGAGCTGATCCGAAGCCAGGAGCCAGGAGCTTCTTCCGGGTCTCCCACATGGGTGTAGGGCCCCAAGGCTAATGCCGTCCTTGACTGCTTTCCCAGGCCACAAGCAGAGCTGGAGGGGAAGTGGAGTAGCCGGGACATGAATCGGCACCCATGTGGTATCCTGGGCACCTGCAAGGCAAGAACTTTAGCCACTAGGCTACCACATCAGGCCCTATTTAGTCTTTTTTTTTTTTTTCAGTATTTCCTATGGAGAAATTATTTTTCTAAAAGGGCTCCTTTGCAGTAAAGATATGTTGTCTTCAAAATCAATATATAAACTTAATTGAATGCCTGTTAAGTTAATTTGTCATACTTGTTTGGTAGTGCTGCTTTCCTGAGATGCCTCATAGAATTCATACATGCAGCTCCATACAGAAAAGCAAATAAATTCCTCAGAGTTAATTTTTTTTTAAGTTTGTTTAGGAGTATAAATAATACCAAAGAAGAGTGAATTACAAGAAAGAATAAGAAGTAATGGTTTAAAAAAAGCAGTGGTAATTGTAACTGATAGCTATTTTGCTAATTTAATTAATAAGATTTGAAATAACCAACTTTTATTTAGAAGGACGCATTGAATTAGAAAAAAAATGTTCATTTTTGCTGGCAAATGTGTACCACTGTTAACATGTTTTATAGTTTGTTTCAGTCACTGCGGGTAATATTATAAAATGGGTGTTATTTGTGTTCTTATGTAAAGTGCTTACATTTTAGAAAATGTGTGCAGATAACTGCAGCTTCAGAGGAAGTACAGATTAAACACCTTTATCACTGTGATTGATAGTAGCAGAACTGTGGAAGTAATTCATGGACTTGTTAAGATAAAATAAGATAATTCAATAAAATAATATTTTATTTAAACATGATTCTAAAATAATACAATTTCATTTAGTATAAGATACTTCAAAGGAGGGTATGGTCTGTAGCTGGTGATGACTCCTGCATCTCCAAGCAGAGCATTTGGCCCTGATGCCTGGCTTTGGCTCCTGACCTCGGATTGCTGCTCACCTGGGAGAGCTATGGGTTTGGTTGCTGGCTCCCGGCTTTGGCGACAGCTCAGTCCCAGCTCATTCAGGCACTTCGAGAGTGAACCAATACATGGGGGCACTCGTGTTCTCTCTCCAATAAATTACGAGTTGCTTTTTAAATAAACAAACGTTTTTCTCTAGGATAAGTCACACCAGGCTTGTGTATCAGTACCTTTCATTAATGTTGTGTCGTACCCACAACAACCTTTAATGTTGTTGGAATGAGTTCTAATTCTTTCTACATGGAAGACTCAGTATTGACGTTTGTGGAGTTCCATTTTACATGGTGAGATATAATAGGTTTTAAACGAGGCCTTTGGCTAATAGCAGTGAACCCGATAGCGGAAATCACAAAATCCTTGCCATGGAAGAGCAGTGATTTTTCAGTTCCAGTACAAGACAGAGCAGAATAGCTAGCTCTTCTGAATTGATAGCATTGACTAGAACATTTTATGTGAATTGTTTCAAAAAATTATTTTTAGAACATTGAAAGGCTGCATAGGCTTCTTAATACACATATCTAAGTTTTTTGTTTTCATTTGTTTTTTAACTTGATACTGAATATTTACTGAGCATGTGCTTGAGGCTAATAAGTTTTTTTAAATATACATCAATTAATAGCAACACTTCTTTAAACTGTATAATGTGAAATGGGAATTGTGACTCTTTTTGTGAAGTTAGGTTTTCTTCAACAATACTGTATTTCTAGATAACCAAAATTGTATGATGATTAACTTTGTAATTTGGGCTTTTTTGAGGTTATTAAAGAAAGCAAACTAGGTTGTTGAAAACAGAATTCGGTTCCATAAAGTGTTAAGAAAAGCATCTGTAGGCCAAAAGCAGATGAAAACGTTTGAGTATTTTGGGGAGAATAGCAGTCTATTCTGAGAAAAAATCGTCCAGTGGTTTAAAATTCTGGGCCTAGAACAAAGCCATGTTCATGCTGAGGTCTATAAAAAATGTTTTGTTTTCACTCCTTTCAGATTTGAAACTAGTTGTTCATATTTGGGAAAGCCTAGGAAGTAGTGTCTTAGGTTTCTGACCATTTCTAAATCACATTTCAGTTTGGCTAAGGTGCTTCGAGTTGCTTTGGGCCAAGGCTTTTCACATATGTTTCAGCTAATTGCCAGACTTGTTTCCCTCATTTATTGCCTTTTTTGTTGTGTTTGTGTGTGTGTGTGTGTGTGTGTTTCATTTATTGCATCAAAACATTCTTTGACAAAGAAATATTAAGAAAGCCTACCTGTGAAATGGGAAATAAAATAAAATACTTTATTTTGTGGATCTAAAAGCTAATAAGATGTAATGTCGATAACACACATTTATTGTGTCATTTTGTTTATTCCACTGTATCGACATCTATTGCAAGAATAACTGCAGATATGTTGAGAAAAGTATTCATGGGATTGACAAGGGCCTCTGCATTTCATTATTTTCCCACATTTGCTAAAACCTGTATTTTAATGTTAAGTAATATGTTGTGATTTTTCAAATCTGATTGTATTCTTTGGATTTTAAAGGCAATCCAGCATCCGGCAGATGAGAAATTGCAAGAGAAGGCATGGGGAGCAGTTGTTCCACTAGTGGGAAAATTAAAGAAATTCTATGAATTTTCTCAGAGGTTAGGTAAGTTCAGAGATGTGTCCTTATGAGTACAAAGACTAATGAAAAGACTTCTGTAATACCAGCAAAGTGTTTCATGTGTACAGTGTTGAAGTGCTGAAGATGCATACTGTGGGATCAGAATGTAGTATACTCACCAGCCCCACAGCCCAGGTCTTTGATGTATCTAGACCCTTTTCTTCAATAAATCTTCATTTCTGTTGGGAAATGTCTGATTTTTGTGTGTGTGTTAAAAAGAGTTTAAGTATGATATAAACCAATTGGTTTAATTTCTCTCCAGATTTACAGTTAAGTCGCTTCGCGGGTGATTTTTAAGAACACCTAAGTTTAAATAATCCACAGATTTAAAAAGAACTCATCCTGCCAACCCTTGGACTGTTTCTGTTTTCATGCTCTTAGAATAATTTCTGATGGTGTCAGAAACTGAAGAGTATGAGCTGGCACTGGGGCCCAGCCGCTCTGGTTCACACATTGGAGTGCTGATTTGAGGTCCAGTTGCCCCACTTACGATCCAGCTTCCTGCCCGTGCAGCCGGAGGATAGTTGAGGTGCTTTGGCACAGTAGGGTGCCTGGCTCCAGCCAGTTGCAGCCATTTGGGGGAGCAAGCCAGCTATGGAAGGAACATCTCTCCTGCTGTGCCCTTGAGAGGGATCTTTTGTATATAGGTCCTCTGTTGAAGCGTGGCCTTGCTCACTGCAGGAAGAGGCTGACTCACTGCCTTCCCTGCGCATACGCAGCCTTGGTCCTGGGTTGCTTGGCTCCAGCCATCGGGGAATTGTAGCTCTGCAGCTCCTGCTCACTGACATCCCCACCAGCCTGCTGGCCTGACTCCGCTTGGAACGCTGAAATTCACCTCCGTTTCAGCAAGCCTTGTCGTTAATGCAAGCTTCCTTCACCTTAGTCTGCTGTGGATTTTTCAAATAATTGTTCTAATCTCTCAAGCTTCACTTTCTGCTTACATTAACAGTGATCCATGTAATGGATCTTTATATACACATCTACGTGTATATAAAGGAAACTGAAAATACTTTTCCTCATAATCAGTTTGCACATCCATGCTCACACCTCTGATCTGTTTGTACCCTATGGTGCACTCTGTACTCTCTGCAAGTGGGGTTCTTAGACACGCACCTGCCCTACCTAGGCGCCTTAGAGTACTTAGCATCGCATATGAAATGTCCCCGTCTTTTGTTCCTTTCCCCTTGCTGTTCCTGCACTTCTGCTTGCTGTCTCAGCTCAGGCTCTGGCTCCCTGTGTTGGCTGCAACTCTTGCTCATCCTCGGGAACCTTTCCAACTCTGTCCAGATGTCGTTGTTCAGGGAAGTCTTCCTGCGGCTGCAGCTAGGGGAGTGCCTAGTTTTCTCTCTTCCCACTGTCCCTCATACTGCTTTCCAGCACCCATCACAGCTTTTTTCTTCAAAGTATCAGCACTTTGCATGGGTGGTAGGAAGAAAAGTGGTCTTTTCCTAGCACAAGGAAGGCAGAGAAGCTCAGTGAGAGCTGATGTCTGTGAAGTGTCTAGCTCAGTACCGGGTGAGCAGCAGCCGCATAAGGCATTCCTACTCTCAGTGTAGTCAGCTTGATTATCTTACAGAAGTCTAAACAGATTGTTGCCTTATTTGAGAGACAGTTTATTAGAATGGAAAGAGTTAGACTTTGGCATTTACGACCTGTCACCTGGGGTTCCTCACCTCTTTGAGATTCAGTTCATCCATCTGTAATGTGCTTGTCCGGTGGAGGAGGCTGAAAGTTAACAGAGACTGCAGTGAGTGCGCAGTGTGGGTGTTGCTCCATATAAACAGGCTGCACAAATACATGGCAGGACTGTTATTAGAGCTGGAGATCTAATAGATTCCTTGATTTATCAATTAAGTTGTTATTGATCTGAACCCTTAACTTATTGTTACAGCATCACTTAATTCTTTAGGCTCATTTTTTCTAACTATAAACTAGCACTTGTCTGACTCATCTCTGAGTTTGATATTTCTCTCTCAATCTCTCTCTCTTTCTCTCTCTGTGTGTGTGTTTTAAGTGAAATACCATATTTCCATTACAGTATTTCTTAGTCTGACTTCCAAAAGTAGCGCTTATTTCAGAGGAACTATTTTGCTTATGTAGTGAATTCAAATATTTCTTTTTTAAAACGAGGTAGTTTTATTTATTTGAAAGAGTCAAGAGAGAGAAGGAGAAAAGTCTTGTTTCTGCTGGTTCACTTTCTAAACGGCTGCAGTGGCCGAATCGGGGCCAGTTTGAAGGCAAGAGCCAGGAGCTTCTCCCGAGTCTCTCCTGAGCGCGTGGGTCAGCGTCTGCTGCTTTCCCACGTGCCTTAGCAGGGAGCTGGATCAGAAGTGTTCCAACAAGGACTCAAATTGCCGTTGTAGGAGGCATCTTTTACATCCAGTCCTGGACCACAGTGGTGGTCTCAGAATGTCCCTATTATGACCCTGAAATGCCAAGTCCTAAGAAATTAGAAAGTTTCTTAAACAAAACACTTGGTTATGTTGTCTGTATTTATATATAAGCAGCATAATCAAAGCTGGTCTAATATTCATAGCCATGCACAGACTTGGCTGTGTGGACACAGTAGCATGAAGCTGTTGCTTCCTAGTAAGTAACAGTTATTTCATAAAACCAAATTCTGCCTTGTGGAGATTGGTGACAGTAATGTAAAATTTGCCCATCGATCCTGGTATTTAATTCAGATGTACATGTTGAAGCAGAGTTGGTGTTTTTAAGATTTTGTTGTATTGAACTATTGCATTTGTATGCTGTACATCATCAGTTGCAGATTTTGTATTTCTTTGTTTTGATTAGATTTAACTCTCCTGAGTTTTTGCTAAAGAAACCTTTCCTGAGAGTTAAGGTAGTGTTGGTGAATTGTTCACTTTTTACCAAATGTTGCAAAGATAGAAACAACTAACCCTTTACTTTTTCTTTTTTAGAAGCAGCATTGCGAGGTCTCCTGGGAGCCTTGACCAGCACCCCTTACTCTCCCACCCAGCATTTAGAGCGAGAGCAGGCTCTGGCTAAACAGTTTGCAGAAATTCTTCATTTCACGCTCCGGTTTGATGAACTCAAGGTACGGTTTTCAACAACTTGATTGTTGCAAAAATTATGACTCTTTCAGTGAGTTACAGGAGGGAAAGCCTGAAATTGTGTGAAAATGTGTTCAATTTATATCAGACCTTAACAGAAATGAAAAACTGGGTTTAGAAATAAGGTGGATCTTTTGATACCTTATGTGGCAAATAGGAAATTGCCCGAACTGTAGTCTTCATTTTATAACATCTCTGAAATATAACAACATTGAACTTCTTTTGTAATAGTTTTTCTTTTCTGTTCGTTCTAGTTGTTTTCAAATGTTCAAGTTTCTCCCTCTTCCTGTGTCACCTTCTTTCTCTCCCTTCCTTCCTTTCTTGCTTGCTTTTTCTAATTGTGATTATCCTGAGGTTGAAAGTGAGTATAAAGCAGGAAAAGCTGGAGTTCTCTCAGGAGAGCTTGGCCAGGCCGTGGCCTTGCCAGCTGGGATGGACTTACCAGAAGACGGAAGGGCGGGGTACCTGCGTTAGGGCCTCATGCTTGTAACCCAGACAGCTCCTGATCCTCCTTCTGAGACTGTGAGTGTGAATGTTTCTGTGTGAGGGCAGGATCACAGAAATAAAAGCCTTTTTTAGTAAATCAGGACAAATGCATATGCATTTATTTGCTTGGTTCATTTTGTCAATTTTTCTTAGCTTTTAAAAAATTATACTACCTGGATTATTGAAACAAGAAAGAAAATCTGCTTCCCCTGAATGAGAAGCAGTCTTGGTTTTATGTTCAGTAAGGGCCGAGTACAGTGTTAAAGCTGTCTTGTGTTCGTACCAATTACAGTTTTCAAACAATAAGGGAATGTTAACATTACTCATCAAAGCTGTATTTCAGTTTTTTGCTTAATTTTCACATCAGCATTTGGCGCGTAACATTTTCTTCATAAATATCATTTTTAGATGACAAATCCAGCGATACAGAACGATTTCAGCTACTACAGAAGAACATTGAGCCGCATGAGGATTAATAATGTTCCAGTAAGTTACTGCTTTGAATTCGGGGGTGGTAGGAACTCAGTCTGTTCATTTTTTTCCTTTATTTGTTCATTTGCTCATTCACTCAGATAATGTTAGTAGTAAAGTTAGTAATTATGGACAGACAGAGCTGTGGGAGAAGAGAACAAATAAGGGAGCCACATGGCGCTGTCCTATTTTTCCTCTCTCTTAACTCTCAGGACTGTTTCCACGCAGTTGCTTTTATCTAACATTAATAATCATGACGCTTTCTGTATGCATTACCACTTGAACTGCACAGGCATTTCCAGGTTTGTGTGGTTTGGGTGGGGTGATTTTGTGTTGTTTTATTTTGGAAATCGGCCTGGATGACAGAGGTGACCGAAGCTTACTGGAGCAGAGGCTGGGTCTTACGGCAGAGGCCGGGTCTCAGGTGGAGGCCAGGTCTTGGGCAGAGGCCGGGTCTCAGGCTGTCCTCTGGCCTATGGGCCAAGATGGCTGTGCTCCTGCCTTCCCCTCCCTTCTCCAGGGAGTTACAGCTGGAGGTAAGACTTCAGACTTGAAGACAGTATTACTTTGTCCTTTTGTTGATTTGAGCACCTACACTGTGTTAATTGGTGTGAAACAGAAAAATTTTTTAAATCTTTTCCAGCTTCCAGTAGGTGGTTTAATCAAGGAATACTATTACTGGGTGAGGAGTGCTAGGTAGTGTGATATTTTTAAAAATCCCCAAAGAGATTATTTTTAAAAATAAAGAAAAAATTTTCTTTCCCAAAAAATGGCCGTTACTTGCTTGGTCCAGTTTCTGATATGAGGCTCATCTTCTCATGCGCCATATGAAAGGGACTGAGAGCAAAGCCCCCAGTTGGCCACCGTAGCTGTCCTTACCGTCGTCCAGGGCCAGACGTCCAAGTCATCTAGTCCTGTCAGCGTCAGTACGCATGCAGAGAATGCCGGATCTCAAGTGAAGGGGCTCTGCTCTGCTCTCCTGCCTCTGCTTCTCTTACGCAGGAACCTTAAATTTCACCCAGCAGTTAATTTCCCTTAGAAATGTGACTTAACTGTAATTCCTTTCTTCTGACGCTCTGAGTGGCTCCCCATACCGTATGAAAGAAAAACGTAACTTGAGCGAGCATTAAAGGTGTTCTGCCACCTCGCTCCAGGTTTGTTTCACTGGGTGCTGCCTGGTGACATGCCAGTCGGCAGTTGACACTCTCGCTGTGATTACTTCACTGAGTCCTTGGGTGGCATGCTTCCCCGTCCCAGAAGGAGTACCCAGTTCACCTCTCCATTACACTCGGAGCAGTCTCACTCACTGGGCCTTCTTCATTTCCTCCCTGCCGTTGCCTTTCAGCGCACCGTTGAGTATGCTGTGTAAGTATTTGTTCATACTGCAGGGCAGGGCACATCATCATTGCCAGTCTTCTGAACTCTGCATCATTTTGTTGTTTTTACTTTTAAAGATTGTCTAAATATTCTGTGAATAAGAGTCTAAAATGAAGTTTTGTCAAGAATATTTTTAGATTAACTTAACATGCGTTATTAATGCGGTAGACATCCTGCCTCAGTGTTTTTCCAGAAATGTCACATATTCAACAATTTGTGAACTAACAGCAAATGTTCTTACTGTCCACACAGGCAGAAGGAGAGAATGAAGTAAACAATGAACTGGCAAATCGAATGTCTTTGTTTTATGCGGAGGCAACCCCAATGCTGAAAACCTTAAGTGATGCCACAACAAAATTTGTCTCAGAGGTAAGCCTTCCTCCGCAGGCGTTCTCTCCCACCACGTGCTGACTGTTCGCAGATGCCCCCGGACTGTTGATACCTGGTGCGGCTGGCCGACTGCAGACCCACACGGGAGCCCTGGTCTTTCTGTGATGCGCAAGCCACCGCCTCCGAACTGTTGGATGTCTGTCTCCCCTGCCTTTCCCCCAGCTCTTGTTTTCTGAAAGAAAGACGTGTGCAAATGGGAACTTTGAAGTTCTTGCATACTCCTTACATTCATTCAGTCAATTAATATATCACAGACCTTGCTGCCTGTCCTGGTCAGACCGCTGCCCTCTCATCTCACTTAGCACCTTGGGTTCTTAATCTTTGCCTTGTATAGCTGTTTTTCTGTAGAGCTGCCAGGTAATCATAAACCACATTCCTTCCCTACTCTGCTTCTAGTGCTTCCAGAAACCTCCTAGTACCTTAGCATAGAGCTCAGATGCTCCGTGGCATTGAAGCTCTGCCGGGCAGCCCCCGTCTGCATGGCAGGGGTGGTTCTCTCCCAGCGACCACAGCAGCTCCTCTCAGAGGGAGGGCCTCACCGCGCTGTGCTCAGATCTGCATTCTCTAGCTCGGAACACTGCCAGGACCTGGTGTGTTAGTGAGAAAGTTACCTAGATTTTAAAGTTGCTCATTTTTTGTGATATGCTGGGGTTAAATTACAAGTGAATTATTGACTGTCACTTTTACTTTTTGTTCTCCATGCACTTACAGAATAAAAACTTACCAATAGAAAACACCACAGATTGTCTCAGCACCATGGCTAGCGTGTGCAGAGTCATGCTGGAAACGCCGTGAGTATTGACTGATCCTTTTCCCTTTGACAATATTGTGATAACTGCTATTTTGAAACATAGCCGAACAGAGCAGGTCTGTAAAGGGAAGGTAGGGACAGTGTGTTTGGAAGTATCAATTATTGATACATGAGCAAAGCAAGTTGCAGCCTCGTGGGAAGCAGAGCAGCTCTTCTGGCTCTTGGGGTCTGGAGTGGGGGAGCAGGAGCTTCAAAGCCCCTCCGTTATACTTCTCACGCTCATTCTGCCTTCTTAGGCAGCAGCCTTGCCTTTTGCCCAAGGACTAGTGTTACTTTTCTGTTCATCCCTTTTTCTCCTAGTGTTGATTTTAGGCTTTAATTTTTCCAATATGTATTTGAATCTCCTCTGTGTTTTTCCGTCTCAAGCCTTTGCCAGAAGGAGTACAACAGGGTGTGCTGGCTGGATTTTCCTGTCAGCAGGACAAGAGAAACCCTCTGGATTCTTGAATAGTAGCTGATTTTTGCTGAGAACTTTGGTGTTCATGTGCTTTTTTTTCCAAAGCCTTTCTTCATGCATCATGTAGTTGGAAACATGAAGTGGGAGGGCAGCTAGCTTCCATCATTGATGGTGACGACAGCCTTAGCAGCACGCCTGTCCTCAGGGTTTTTCTGAGGCCACTTGACAGGTCTCTGCAATTGTTGCTTCCAGTCAGGCAGAGGGGGTAATATGCCAAGGTAGGTACAGAGGTTATAGTGTGGGGTGACACTGCTCTGTCTGCCGCCTTCTCATGGTACCATGGTCACATCCATTTTAGAGATGGAAGGGATGAGATGGTGTCACATGGCGGTGGCATTTGTTCTCTGGAGAGTTCTGTGATGTGCCTTACCCGGTTTCCGTTCTGCCTTCCAGGGAATACAGAAGCAGGTTTACAAATGAAGAGACAGTGTCCTTCTGCTTGAGAGTAATGGTGGGCGTCATCATACTGTATGACCACGTGCATCCAGTGGGCGCATTCGCCAAAACCTCCAAGATTGATGTGAGTTGTTCCAGTGATGTCAAGCAGTGTCCTTGTGCAGAACCTGTAGATTAGCATTTTATTTAAACAGTGGCTTTGTGCTGGACTCTTGACAGAACCGTCATTTGTAGCTAGTGATTAAGAGGCCTTTGACCTACACTGCTGTCTTGTTAGATGTCTTCTTGTAGTATGTTGACAGGTGGCATGGAGTGACAGAGGGTGACTGTGCTGTCTTCAGGGCAAGGGGTGGAGGAGCCTTCTGCCTGTTTGCAGTATATTTAAGTCATTAGTTGTGAAAAATTCTCTGATGAAGTCTTTGAGTTGTGCCTCCAAAGGCCATTTCTAATAATAAATTTATTTGAAAATGTCTGTCTCAGTACAGGTGCTCCGGTGAAGAAACCACACTTTTTGAAAATGACTTTCAGTATAATCTTTCCTCTACTCAGTCATCATCCCGTTGTCTTGTAATAAAGATTCTCCTAAAGCAGTGTGAAGGTCTCCGCCGTCAGATTCTCATGTCTAGTTTATCCGTGCTCCAGCAGCGGCAGAAGAGAACTCACTCCCAGTTCCCTTTTGTAGCTGGTTCGGGCTGGTAGTGGTTTAGATCTCAGTTGCTGGTGTGGATCTTCTGGCTGACCTGCACATCTGAAGGGAAGGGAGTGTTCCCTGCGTCTGTTCCCCAAGTGACTCTGAAAACTGCTCTGCTGGGTGTGGTGTTACTGGCCCTTTCTAAAGCGGAGTGGAAGTGTGGGTGCTGCAGGGGGCTGACTGCTACGGCCTGTGTTCTTCTGTTGCCCTGTGCTTGCTCCTGTTACCCGGAGGGCTCTGCCCCTCACGTCCTCATTACCATCCGTTTCCTCCCTCCCGCTCTCCCTGCTTCCTTCATTTGAAAGAGTTACAGGTGGGAGTGGGCGCTGGGAATCTTCCATGCACTGGTTCATTCCTGAGATGCCTTGGCCTGGGCCAGGCAGAAGCCAAAAGTTTGATCCGAGTCTCAGGTAGCAAAGGCTGAAGCACTTGAGCCATTTTCTGCCATTTTCCCAGGCACGTTAGCAGGGAGCTGGATAAGAGGTAGAACAGCCAGGGCTCAAACGGCCCCTAGTATGGGTGCTCACAACACCAGCCCCTGTAATAGCCTTTGGGATCCCCGCTTCCTGCCCTGCCAGTTCCAGATGAGTCGTTCTGACATGTAGGGCCCCCATAATGCTATTCCAGCCCCATCAGACCCTCATCTTTCTCCTGCTTCCTGCTGTCTGTTTTTGTCATCAGGTGCTGCCTGGGATCCTGCTGCGTGCCTTGCTACCTGAAACCACTCTGCCCTTGAAATAGCTACCTACCCCCTTCAGGAGGTCTCTCCCAGCAAGGCTTTTGTTCCCTGTCTGTGTGGATGGTGCTTCAGTTTGATCTGTTTCTGAAAAAAAATTGTGTCATTGTCAAACTTAAGATAATCTTATTTTTGTTCTGTTCTTCTAGGAAAAACTAATTTGACATGTCTAGAATGCACCCTTAACTGCATAGCTGGAGTTCTGCTGAAGTTTATTTTACTTTAGTAAAAATGAATGTTGTTTAAAAAGCAGGATGACTGTTTGTTTTCTTCACTCCTCAGATGAAAGGTTGTATCAAAGTTCTTAAGGACCAGCCCCCCAGCAGTGTAGAAGGTCTTCTAAACGCTCTCAGGTGTGTATCTGTCCCAGAAGCTCCTCGGCTCACGGGCATGTAAAGGAAATAGTTCAGCATGGAAGTAGCACACAGGAAATGAAGAGAAATATTGAAACTAGAAATAGTCTCATTTTGCTGGCTGGTGCATTTGTCCAATAGTAGTTACGAGAGAGTTTTTGATGAGAAAAGTTGAGAATTTTATGAGACATCAATTTAATTTTTCATTTGAAGATTTTGGCTTTTACTTTTTGTCCCTCTTGAAGCAAAGATTGCTTATTATTTTTTGTAATAAATGTTAACTTAAATTCAGAAAACAGAATCTTGTAAGGAAAAATTCAAGTAGTCCAGTGCTGTAACCTAATGGCTAAATCCTCACCTTGGATGCACTGGATCTCATATGGGCATAGGTTCATGTCCTGGATGCTCCACTTCCCATCCAGCTCTCTGCTGTGGCCTGGGAAAGCAGTTGAAGATCGCCCAAGGCCTTGGGACCCTGCACCCACTTGGGAGACCTGGAAGAAATTCCGTGTTCCTGGCATCGGATTGACTCAACTCTGGCCATTGCAGCCACTTGGGGAGTGAACCAGCAGACAGAAGATCTTCCTCTCTGTCTCTCCTCTCTGTATATCTGCCTTTCCAATAAAAAAATAAAAATAACTCTTAAAAAAAAAAAAAGAATTTGGGGCCCGGCGCGGTGGCGCAAGTGGTTAAAGGTCCTCGCCTTGCACGCCCGGGATCCCATATGGGCGCCGGTTCTAATCCCGGCAGCCCCACTTCCCTTCCAGCTCCCTGCCTGTGGCCTGGGAAAGCAGTCGAGGACGGCCCAAAAGCTTTGGGAACCTGCACCCGCGTGGGAGACCCAGAAGAGGCTCCTGGCTTCGGATCGGCATAGTATCGGCCCGTTGTGCTCACTTGGGGAGTGAATCATCGGACGGAAGATCTTCCTCTCTGTCTCTCCTCTCTGTATATCCGCCTTTCCAATGAAAAAAAATAGAAAAAATAAATCTTAAAAAAAAAAAAAAAAAAAGAATTTGGTTGATCCAAAGCCAGAAGTTTGTTCCAGGTTTCACAGCTGGAAGCAGGAGTCTAAGCATTGGGCCATTCTCCAGTGCTTTCTTGGGTGTGTCTTCAAGGAGCTGGGTAGGAAGCATCCAGGACTCCCCAACCCGTCGAAAACATAAAAAGGAGAAATACACTTAGCTTACAGCTCATGCTGAAATAGAGATGAGTTGGACTTGGCCATAGTTTGCCAAAGTCGGAACAGGATACTTACTTCCTCTGAGTGAGAAGTTACAGCTTATTATTGAGTTTCCCATTTCAAGCTGTAACTGAGTAGCTGTGAACTGTTCTGGCAACTGGTCCAGAGGCTGAGCTGCAGGAGGCAGCAGGGTTAAAGCTGTACAGAAAAAGTGTGATTCCATGAGAGAGTTGCCTGGCCATTTGCTAATCTTATTAAAATCATAAAACCTGATGTGGGTTTTTAAAAATTCCCTAATGCTGATATTTTTCTTCTAGGTACACAACAAAACATTTGAATGATGAGACTACCTCCAAGCAAATTAAATCCATGCTGCAATAACAGCTGTGGCACGAGCACCTGCTGTGGCCGGGGGGCAGTGTTCTGCAGTGACTGAGATGCACAGCCTTTTAGTGATTGCAGTTACTATCTCATTTACTCTCGCTTTTGTTTCCTCTGTTCCTCCTCCCTCTTTTTTAATCATGTTCTTGTTCTGAAGACTTCTTTTCTGTGCCAAAATCAGTAATGTTACACTCTGAAAGGATATTGTCCTTTCAAACAGGCCATCTGAGGCAGCTAATTATGCATTGCATTGGGGGGTCTCTACTGAGAAACAATTCTGTGACTTGAACTAAATATTTTTAAATGTGGATTTTTTTTGAAAACTAATATTTAATATTGCTTCTCCTGCATGGCAAAACTGCCTATCTGCTATTTAAAAGCCCTCAACAACTTTATTTTCTACTGCCGCTTTTTCATGTGCAGCCAAAATGAAAATGTTTAAATTAATTGTGTTGTACAAATGGTACCCAACACAAACTTTTTTAAATTAGTAAGACTTTTGTTTAAAGTGTTAAGTTTGCATTTTGACTTTTTTTGTAAGGATGTATGTTGTGTGTTTAACCTTTATTAACTAACGTTAAAAACTGTGATGTGTGCGTAGATTATTACGTATGCATGTTCATGTTTAAGGAATGGCTGTTGATGATAAATAAAAATCAGCTTTCATTTTTCTAAGTGTGGTTGGTTTACTGATGTTTGTTTTTTCCCCATGTATATTTTTATGGAATTTGTATACATATTGCCTAAGTTTTTCTTCTTTTGGGGAGAGCTGAGTCTTATCGATAGCATTTTTCATCATTGTCGTCTATGTACATAGTTCTAATTGATTTAAAATTTTTGTTAAATGTGGTGTAAGATCAGTGATCTTGTCACTAATGTGACTTTTTCTCTTGGTTTCTGTGGATGTAATAATGGAAGGAAAGCCACACTGTGACTTGTTCGCAGCTCCCGGGGTGAAAGCGTAGCAGCGAGAGCAGGTTGAGCGGCCCTTGACACTGGGGGAGGGGAGTGGGTAGAAGAGAAACTCCGTGGAGAAAAGTCAAGATCACGGTCTCACTGGTGATAGGAAATTAACATGGTTTTCAGTTTAAGATGATGAAATCCAAATCTCACGAGTAGGAAGTAACAGCTGCTCAGTGTTGGCTGCGACGGCCACGCCAGTGGTCCCATGGCAGATGGCCAGCCGCACCAGAGAACCACCGGAGCTGCCATCACGTCCTCCCGGGAGTGGAGCACCACCCTGAGGCTACAGAGCCCTTCGGGATGGAATCCTGCTGCCCCCTCAGCCTCCTCCACCCTCCACCTTACACCTTGTCTGCACCTGGGCTGAGCTGCTTGCTATATGATTCCTGCACTGTTGCGTTTAAAACTCCTGTCTGGCAGGTCAGTGAACGTAGTGTCACCCTGTGTGCATCTGATAAACGCATCTTGAAAGGTCAGCTTCTGTTTCCTGGAACCTTCCGGACAACACTGACAGTATCCTCCCAGGCTTCTTCTGAAAGTCCTGCAATGGGCTGACTAGCGAATCCTTCAGAGTGTGTCCACCAGGACTCTGTGAGGGTAGCTAAAGGGTAATTGCCGGTGAAATGGAGGTGAGTTTATGCTGGCTCAGGGTGGGCCCTAAACATACGGACAAGTCCTTAGGAAAGGAAGGCCAGATGCAGGGTGGCAGGCCCTGTGAAGGTGGACACAGGTGGGAGCGGCAGGGTCTCAGCCAGGGAGCCGCACCAGCAGCCCTGGGAGCGCTTCTCCCCAAGTCCCAGAAGGAAGCAGCTCGGCTACCATCTCAGATCCGGCTTTGCCCTGCAGGATTGTGGGCGTGAATCGCTGGTTCCCACTGCCCACTTGATGGTCATTTGTTAACGGCAGCCCTGAGTCTAATGGTGGGATCTCCTAAAACGCCTCGCCTGTGGATGTTTTCGCTGACTGTGTGAGAAGTGTGGGACGTGGAGAGGGCAGCGTGAGCACCTGAGAACCCGCACCTGGCTGCCCGAGCTGGACTTGGTGCCAGAGGAGTACTCGGACGGAGCGAATGCACGCTGAAGAGTGACTGCTCTCGGGCGTCCCGGTGCTGTGCTGAGTGCCGCCGACACGGGTCTGCCTGTGCAGCAGTAGTTGGAGACTCTGGCTCCAGCCAGGAGTTGACGCACTGCTCTGAGGCCTGACTGCGCTCCATCTGTTTTTGTACAGCTCATGAGCTAAGAATGGTTGCTTAAAAAGGTTGGGGGAAAAAAATCAAAAGAATATAAAGAATGGTTTTTTAAAAGGTTGAAAACAAAATTATTTTGTGGCATGAGAAAAGTTTATGAAATTCTAATTCATGTTCATGAATAAAAGTTTTATTGGAACATAACCTGGTTGGTTTACATATTTTTATGGCTGCTTTTGCACCACAACAACGGAATTGTGTCAGAGACCGTAAGGCCCTGAGAGGTTCATGTATTTCCTGTGTGGCCCTTCCCTGAATTTGCCTGGCTTCCCCCTTCAGAGCAGATGGATTTGACAGCCTAACAAGACAAGCACTTGCTGCCACATGGAGTCCCCTCAGGTCAGCTGGCAGCCCCGAGACCAAATAGGCATCGTCTCCGCGCCCAGTCTTACCTCTTAATGTCTGTCTTTGGAATGAAGGATGATGGGTTGGGCATGGGCTCATTGGGAAAGTGGCCAGCATCCCGGACCAAGCTGTGCCTTGCCCACTTGAAGCTGGGCTTCCTTTGTCTTCACTCTGAAGCCCAGCGCTGGTCAGTGTGTCCTTGTCCTAAGCCCTGCCTCTGTACCTCTGTCCTCCGTGCAGTGATGTTACTCAGCCCTACTGCCCAACAGCCCATGACGGCCTCTCAGCAAGAGCGCGTATTGAAAATGATCAAAATAGGATATGGACCGAGAAGATCTGTATGTTGAGTCAGTGGCCCCGAGCCTGCTCATTTCTTTTTAAAAGCTTTATTTTTATTGGAAAGTCAGATTTACAGAGAGGAGAGGAAGATCATTTGTCCACTGGTTCATTCCCCAAGTGGTCGCAACGGATGGACCTGAGCCGGTCTGAAGCCAGGAGCCTGGAGCTTCTTCCAGATCTCCCACGCAGGTGCAGGGTGCCAAGGTTTGGGGCCATCCTCTACTGCTTTCGCATGCCACAAGCCGTGTGCTGAATAGGAAGTGGAGCAGCCAGGATAAAAACTTACGGCACCTATATGGGATTCTAGCATTTGCAAGACGAGGACTTTAGCCACTAGACTGCTGCTCTAGACCCCCCTTTGAACTTCATGTGACATTATAAACCAATACTCAAAACAGCTACCTCTCGTGTGGCCCTGCAATTGCACCATTGAATGCCCATAGTGGCCCCCTGCACACCCTGGGTTGGAAATCTTCGATGTTAATCTCATTATAACCCCTGGGACAATCTCATCACGTTAAAAAAACGCATGTTCGATGTTCATTGACAGGTATCCCCATTGTTCAAGAGCAGGGGTGGGAAGCCTTTCTTCTGCCATAAGCCATTTAAATGTTTCACTCAAGACCCATACAAAATTAGCAGTCTTAAAATTAGCTTGTAGATGTATTGAATTTTGAGTCTCACCTGTGGTGGCAGATCTAATGATTTTAAGGGGGCTGCTGTGGGCTAGCCTGTTCCAGGCCATCAGTGGTGGTCCTAACTTTGGTCACATGATGGGGTCCTGGACCGTGCTGCATGACTGCCTGAACACCTTCAGAGGTCCCGGAACACACTGGAAATGCCCTTGGTCGTGACTGCAGTTTTCCACCAGATGGGCTGGACATCACCTGTGTGTTTAAAACTCAGTACAACCTGAGTGTTCACAGTGTGTGTCGGTGTGTGGTTTGAGAGTACCTGCACAGAGACACATGTGGCCTGTGTCCTCAGGCTGCAAAGACAAGGGGGGAGGGTCTGCTCATGGAGCAAGGCCTAGGCCAGCCTGCTGCCTCTCCCTGCTGTCCCCATACCTTCTGCCCCTACCTGGGGGAGCAGTCCTGCTTGGTCAGTATGCCTGGCGGGAGTGGAGTCCTAGGACATGGTCAGGTCTCATTACTACCTGCTAGTAACTAACCTACAGTTGCAACTAATTCCTTGCAGTTGTATTGAACAGTGAGTATGCCATGTTTTAAATGCCTGCCTTGCCCCACGCTGTCTTGTAGGAACAGGACATGTATGTTCCCTGCTCTGCTGTATTCCCAGCACCGCAGCGTAATCACTGGGTACAGGTCATGGCAGATGCTAAGATGGCTGCTTGAAGGTTGTGGAGTAGCAGAATGGACAGGTGTGGAGCTCATTAAGATGGTAATGAGGGCCAAGGCTGAGGGAGGAGGGGAGTTTTCTAGCAGTGCCAGAGCCTGGGACAGGCAGCCTGTGCAGAGCTGGGAACTGGTGCAACAGCTGCAGGAGCAGAGGAGGGAAGGGGAGAGAGGTAAGTGGTTGGGGCAGAGCAGCCGGTTGCTAGCGGCTCAGAGTGAAGCAGCGGGCTGCCACCTGTCTGGAGAGTTAGTGCAGCTGCTGAGCAAAGGAAGGAAAGGCAACTGGAGCAATTCCGGTAAAAGGGCAGGAGCCTCAGCAGGGCGTGGGACAGGGATCAGACTGGGCTGTCCCGCAGACTGCATGTGGGATGTGAGAACAGTCAAGCAACCTAGCTTTACGTCTGAGCACCTGCAAGGATGGATGGAGATGAGGAGGCAGGAGGGGAGGGCAGGAAGGCCTGGCAGGCCCACAGGACCACAGCGATCTCTTCCAGGCACTGCTTTCTGCCAGTCAGAGCTGCTGTCTTTCCAGCATAGACAATCTCCCCATGGGGCATTTGGTAGGAGAGACTGGAGGGGGTGTGGAGCACAGACAGCCGGGCAGCCCAGGGCAGGGGAGAGACTCCCCATACTGCTGACCTTGACTGGCTTTAGACTTTCCTTGCGTTCCCTGGTCCCAATGCACACTTGAGCAAACTGCTAAGGTAACACTGCCAGGCTGTGTCCCGTCTGTCTTGCGAAGGACCAGACAGGCAGAACTGCACCGAAGCAGCCAAAGGCAGAGGCGGCATCTCCACACACATCCCACGGCAGCAAAGCAGCTCCCAGTCCCATCTCTTGGCTGGCCCCAAGTCAGAACCTCCTGGGTTCCTTCCATGGCCAAGGAAATTCCTGGGGACCCCTGTAGGGGTAGCACGTACCACCCATACCCCCTCAAACACCTGTGCAGGAGAAAGTAAGCAGTATTGGAAACCCCTCCTGGGAACGGCCAGCATCAGAAGCCAGATTTGGACAGAGCCTGCTCTGTGGCTAGCCCTGGTCCCCTGCCCCCAACCCCCGAGTGCTGCTGCTGGAGAAACCTGCGCTGTCTCACCCCACCCCTCTTGTCTCACAGACAGGAAAACCTCTGGGTGAGATCGGGGTAGACATTCAGGTCCTCTGTGAGCTGGAAAAAGCCTCTGCAGCTTCCTTCAGAAAGACGGGCGTTATTACAACAGCAGCAGCACTCGGAGTGAGCACAGCACAGCTCCTACAAGCACATTGTTTAATTTTTAGTATCTTCGCCACAGTCCAAGTAGCTGGAATTACTGTGAACCCCAGGCTCCAGGGTGTAAGACAGGAGTGCAATAAGGAGAGCAACTTGCCAGAGGCTGCACAGCCGTCGGTGGCAGCCAAGCCTTGTCCCAAGTCGGGCTATTCTGGATCCAACGAGTAAAGTTGTCAGGAAGAATCCTGACCCATCTTCAGAAGAGCTTGGGCAATAGCTGGGAACCAGTCCCAAAAGGAAGAGAAAGCAGTGTGTGAGCTAGTCCTGGCAGGGCCACCCCAAGACTGGCAGCTCCCTGGAATCGGGATCCTAGAGGCACCATGTGGCAACCTCCTCAGACTGACCAAGATGGCCCTGGGCTGGGGCCAGCCAGCAGCTGCAGCCCCACCAGGCATGCATACACAGCAGACTTGTGGCACCGCAGCAGACTCCCAGTGAGCTGCTGGTTGGGCTCCTGAGGCTCCAGGCCACAGCTCTCCAGCAGGCTCAGGTCAAGGACCATAGCCCCACTGGGCAGAGTCAAGTAGAACTCCAGTGGGAGGGAAAAGGTCACTAGCTGGGCTGTAGGACACCCACCACCTGCAAGGATCCACTCCTGAAAATCAGGTGGGTGGGAGCCCCTGGGGCTGCTGCAGTCTGCCACAGTCAAGCAGTGGGCCCCCAACCCCACCCACGTCAACCCAACCCTTCACTGCCTCTGGTAGGAGTGGGCAGCCCCTGCATGGGCTGTGCTGCCTGGAGGCCCAGCTCCCTCTGCCTGTGTGACTAAATGCAGGACTTGGCTGTGGGCAAGAAGGGTGGACCTGACTCTTTCACTCGACCCTGACCCAAGGTATACACAGACCAGAGTGAATGACGTTTGGCAGGATGGAGTAAGGGGGTGCACTGAGCTGACCATGGAGAGCCTGCACTCTGGGTCGGAGCTGTGCAGAGGGCTAATAATGGGCGGACATTTGGTGCAGATGCAGCCTCTGCGGGAGTTTCTGCGGTTGAATCCTGGCTCTGCTTCCAATCCCAGCTTCCTGCTAGTGTACACTCTGGGAATTAGCAGGTCAAGAGTGCATGGGCTTCAGCCTTCCCATGGGACACCCAGATGTAGGTCCTGGTTTCCGCCTTGAGCCTGCCCACACTGTGGCTTCTGTGGACACTTGGGGAAGGAGCAGCAGATGGAAGATCTGTGTCTGTCTTTCAGGGCTCTCAGGGCTGGGGACTAGAACCTCTATCTCCCTCTGCTATTCCCACAGCCCCTGTGGTCCTCCCGGGGGCCTCCTCAGCTCCAGTTGCTGCGGCAGGTTCTGTTTCTCCAGGAACTGGGCCAGCAGCCCATGCTGGCTGTCACTCAGAACCGTGAGAGAGGCAAAGGGAGCAGTGCTCAGGGGAAGGGTCTCACACACCATGGCTCTGCTCCTGGGCCCCAGCAGCCCTGGGGAGGCAGAGCCGGGAGGCTGCATCTCCGGGCAGGGAGAAACCCAGGCAAGGGGTGGTTCTGGAAGGCAGAAGCTGTGTCCACCCTGGACTGCTGAGTGGCCTCAAGCAAGCCCTGCCCTGTCCTGCTCCTTGGTTTCCCTGAAACCCAGTCTGGGTGGAGGTGGGCTTCACATGACAGAGGGCGTCTGTACCAGCTCCTCTGCTGGCAGTGGCCTTGCGAGGCGATTCTTAACCAGGATGTGGTGAGGCGTGGCCAAGGCCACCGGTCCCACCTGGAACAGCATCCTCCCGCCCCAGGAGTCAGGCCTGCCTTGAGCGCATGGGGTGGGATCCCAAGGTCAGTGAGCACCGACTCTGCGTACAACAGAGCACACCAGAGGGCATTACTGACAGCAACTCTGTCCTGCTCGGATCCTACAGCTCCAGCAACAAGCTCTGTGGGTGTCAGGTAAGAGCATTCCAGGCAGCAGGGACAGCCCCTGCAAGGCTCCAAAGTAGGATGGGTCTGCCTCATGCCGGCAACAATTGTACAGGCAGCATAGCAGTCACAGCGGAGGGAGCAGGCAGGCATGCCTGGGGAAGCCAAGGCCTCCTTGTTCCTGGTGACAGGCACAGGTGACTGCAGCTGGCAGGGCTGGCAGCAGGAGCACCTGAGCAGGGAACGGAGCACCTGTGGACACTGTTGGCCGCCTCTGCACCTGTCCCTCACCAGGGCTGACTTGCTTGCCTTGCAGCCCCAGTCCTTTTCAGAAAGCACACAGGGCAGGAGGTTGGGCACACAGGTTCTCAGCTGCAGGAGATGGACCCCAGCACAGGCTGGCTTGAGCCTCCACTGTCCTGCCCGTGGGCATCAGCTGCAGCCTCCCCATGTGGGAGCTACATCCTGGAAGACCTGGCTTCAGCGTCCCTTCTCTTGGAGCCCTGGTCTCAGCTGCCCAGGTGCCTCTGTCTCTGGCAGGCGATCTGTGGGCACAGTGGTCACTCCGTCTTAGCCTGAGTGATGTAGGAAGGGCAGAATATCCCACAGGGCCAGGGCCAGTGAGCCTCTGCCCACGCAGGGAAGCTGGGAGGAGCCTACGGTTCCAGCTGTTGATACCAGCCCCCTTTGAGAATCAAAAGCAACAGGTCCACTATGCACTGGCTTAAGCACCTCGTGCTGAGCCAAGGAGTGCTCTCAGAAGGCCTAGGGAGATGCGAGGGGTGTCAGGGGAACCTTGCTCAGGTTGCATCTGGGGGCCCTCCCCGTGGACGCATTTCTTCCAAGCTCCAGTCAATTGCCCTTACCCAGTAGAGCTCCCAGAAGTTGGAGGAAAGCCCTGATCTTGAGGATGACAAATTATCAGAGGGGTCCCACAGGCTGCATGCAGTGACATGCCCTGGGCCCTGCAGCTGTCCCAGCAGCCTGGTGTCCAGGGCCTGCTCCAGCTGCAGGCACGGGACAAGGGAGTCACATGGCACAAGCTCTGCCTTGGGCTTCTGTCCACCCTACCACCTTGGACCCCAAAGAGGACAGGACACAAGCTCACATTTAGGTGCCAGCTCTGCCGAGCAAAGCTTCCTTGGCTCTTCCAGCCAAGAGTGTGTGGGTTCAGTCCTCAGGGAATAGATGCTGGCGAGTGCTGGACCCAGCTGTGCCTGCCCAGGCCGTGAGTCCCCAGGTCTCCTTCCTAACACCCTTCCCCTTGGCACCCTGCCTCTCTGCATTTACCTTATCCTCCAGCTCCTGGAGTATCGCCTGGGGTCCCCAAGCCACTCACAGAAGGCACCCAGCAGCATCCCCGCAGCTCTGGTGGTGGTGAGGCCAGGCCCTGCAAGTGGGCAGCCACCTGGCTCTGCAGTTGTTGGAAGTCGAGCTCCCTGCTAGGGCCCAGCCAAGGAGGGTGCGGAGTGTGAGCCCATGAGGCTTCTCTCACTCGTGGCCAGCACTGCTCTGTGCCTGCTTCTCACTCCCACTTCTGTGGGCACCAGCTGGGCACTTGCCATACCCAGCCCATCCATGGGCCTCCTCTGCCTTCCTTTAGTTCTGTGAAGAAGAGAACTCACGGCTCAGGTCTCAGACTCCAAGGCTCTGCCTTGTGCCTATATGTCCTGCTGGGATGGGTACAGGGGTCCTGCTCTGGCCACCAGGACCCTCACAGTGTCCTGAGGTGTTGCTCCCAGGTCCCACACACTGTCAACTCCTCCAACTGGGCCAGAAGAACGTCCATACCTGCCATCTGTGTTTGGAGGAGGACCTGAAAGCTGGGACACTCACTCAAGTGACCCACCCATAGATTCTTGACTGTTTTCTACAGATGGAGTCTGCCCCAAGAGACGGGGTGATGACATGGCGGAGGGAGGGAGCCTCAGGAGCCAGACAGGTCTTGTCCAAGCTGGGGTAGGCCTCCGGATGCTCACACCCACCAGGGTCTCTGCAGCACCGCCCTTCAGGGGGGTAGAGCACAGCTGCAAAGGGAGGGAGCAGAGGCGGGACAAGGGGAGCATCCCAAGAGGAAGGCAGGAGCCAGCCATGCAGAGGAGGGCACTCCAACCCTGTGGGCAGCACCACCAGGGTCCCACAGAGGTCACGTGCAGGCATGCCCAGCCCATGAGGACAGGGGGACACTACCTCCCCAAATCCATTTGCCATGGGAGGACCAGGGCCCTTCCTCCAGTGCACTGCAGCTCCATCCCAGATTCTGTGAAAGTAGAGTCCTTCCAGTGCTGCCGCATGGAAGCCTGGTTGGCTGACCCTCGTGTCCCTGGGGAAGTGGCATCCTGCCCATCCTGCTGCTGTATCCTGCTGCAGAGTGCTGCCTGGCACCGGGAAGGTGAAGAGGACTTACCCCAGCGATCCTCTTCAATCAGCAGCTACAGCACTGTGCAGGCCATGACAACACCTTGCAGGACCATCACCGTGGCCTGCCTGATCACACGGCTCCGCCCGTGGACCTGTGAAGGGGCAGGGAAAACTGGACATGCCATTCTCACAGGCTTCTGGAAGGGGGTCCCAGAGGTAGGTGGGGGTAGAGGGACAGAGGCAGTTGGGGAAGATGCTGCAGGGGTTGGAGGTGGGAGACACTCCAAATGAAGCAGGTACAGCATTGTGTAAAACATGGTACATCGAAGACATTTTCAGAAAGAAAACCCATGGCATTTGAACACCAAAACAACACACACGGGAGCTCAGAAAGAGCTCTAAGAAGTGCCGCCTGCCAATTCAAGGTCCAAGCTAGCTCCCTGTTAACAGGCCTGGGAAAGCAATGGAAGATGGCCCAAGTGCCTGGCCCTGCCATCATGCGGGATGCTTGGAAGAAGTTCCCAGCTTTCATCTGGCCCAGCCCTGGGCCTTGCAGCTGTTTGGAGAATAAACCAGTGGATGGAAGATTCTCCTTTCTTTCTCTCTGCAACTCTGTCTTTCAACTAAATAAATCTTTGAGGGGAAAAGTGCCACAATAGCAAAACAGATGTCATTGTATCTCATTTCTCAGAGTTTGCTTCTCCCTGTGGGGAAATGCTGAGCTGGATTTGTAACCCAAGGCACTGCAGCATGACACTCCTGGCATTACAGAACATGCAGAGAGAGCATTCCACAAGGCTAGGTTTGTCAGGTGGCACCCTGCCCTGGGAGCTAGACTTATGCCGCAGTAGCCCTCACCTGTGGATGCCGGCACCATGACAGGTGGGGACACTGACGAAACACATACACGCAGAGACATACACATGCAAACATGTCACATACACATATACACACATATAAAAAGAATTCCTTTGTGGTCTCCTTATTTGCTGCAGATAAATTCCTTCATTTGACAACTCCTTTTGGTGTGTTTCTTAGAAATTTCCAGTATTGTTCTAATTAATATTAGTTGCTGACCTTGTTTCATGGTTTCTCATTTATGGAAATGCATAGTGATGGAGTACTGGGATCTGTCATATCTAGATGTGGGGGTACAATGCAACATGCATTCCTGCTTCCAAACAAAAGATGGACTCCCAATGAAACTGTTGGAAATGTGTAGACAATTGGATGCAGGACTGACATAGTCTGTTACCAGCAATGTTGGGGCACATTGAAATAAGAGACTGATGGAATTATGACTCCTAATGAAGGACCATATTGTAGTAGCAACGTGGGGAAAATCTGTCAGGGGTGGGAGTTTGGGGGAATCCCAAATTAAAAAAAAAAAACACATGAAAAGTGAAAAAAAAGTAAGATGTTTAGTAATATTTTGGACTACATAAAAGAATTAAACATTCTGAAAAACAAACAAACAAAAAAAAACCAAAAAAAAAAACCCAAACAAACAAAAAAAGAAATTGCCAGGATGTGGGCCTCCCAAATTTGGTTAACATAAGGATCCCAGAGCCAACCAGGGGCCATGCTGGGACATGTGTGCAGGCATGGCTGGCTCCAAAGTGACTGCAATGCCTCTGGCTCAGGCTCCTAGCCTCACCGGCACAGAGTGTTCTGTGAACAGCAAACACCACCAAGGCCTGGGTGCTCACTCTGGGACATCCAAGTCAGAACTACACAGGTGCTGGGACATTGGCAGCAAAGCAACACCAACAAGAGCCTTCCAGGACCCCCAAAGCCTGGCCTGACCGAGAAGCAGCGTACAATAGGGGCCTGCACTCCCCTGCCTGCCGGGCAGCTGTGTGGGGGACAGTCAGGACCGCAGGCCTCAGCATCCCTGCATGCCGGCATGAGTTTGATGGCTGAACCCAGGCAAGGTCAGCTGTCCTGTCCCCTCTGCTTGGCCGAAGCTCTGAAATGTGACTGCCTCTGTCACCACGTACAGGCACTCCTCCTTCGGCTCTGCAGCTCGGGAGGCCCTGGGTGGCCTCAGTTTCCTGTGAGGGGGAGCGGGTAGAGGATGGGGTAAAGAGAGATGTGGGCTGGGGTGGGGCCTGCCAGCTGCAGCGCTGGCGAGAGCGGCAGAGGACTCAACAGGAGCTGCTGTGTCGCGCACGGGCGGGAGTGCGTGCGTGTGTGTGTGTGTGTGTGTATGTGTGTGCGTGCTGTTTTAGGCGAGTAGCTGCAAAAGGCAACAGGGCCCACTGAGACCTCTCTGCAGTCCCGAATGCTACACACCAGGCCGGAAAGAGGCTCCCACAAACTGACCTGCACCAAAGACGGAGGGGGCTTTGGCTCATCTGGCTTTCAAATTATTTTTTATGTAACATGGAAATTGGAAGGTCTCATGTGGAAATTGGATGTCTTTAGAACTGGGAAGTCTGGCACCACCAAGCTCATCCTCCCACCTGGCACTGGGCGCCGGGCAGCAGCTGCCTTCTGCCTCCGTTTGCCACACTCCCACGTTTCTGGGCTGCATTCTCTGAGCCTCTTTTCTCTCACCAGGCTGTGGGGCTCACGGCCCCTCGCATCTGCAGCTCGGGTCTTCCTCTGCGGCCTCCCACCCCCAGCCCAGCCACGCTCCTCCCAGCCTGGGGGATCTAACGGCCATGACCCAAGACCTGCCTGTCCACAACCCCTCCATGGCTCACCTGCTCTCCATCAGCGTCTCGCAGGTGTGAGGGGAAACCTGGAGTGTGCGCACGGGCAGTGTGGAGCTGTGGGTGACCACGCTGCCCCTGCCACCTGGCCCCGCAGCCCGACGCTCACAGTCGCCCTGCTTGTCTCCGACCCTGTGCTTTGGATGCGGGGAGCTTAGGCTGACCTCTGTGGAGACAGAAGGCGGCCTCTGCCTCTTCCCAAGCTGGCTGAGGCCTTGGACAGCCCACGGAACTCTGGGAGCCTCAGTTTCCCGATCTCTACCAGGTGCTCCGTTGGAGTACCTCTGAGGGTGGCCGTGAGAGCAGAGTGAGGACTTGCCAACCCTGGCCCCACTGCATCTGTGGCAGCCACAACACGTCATTATTGAGGTTACTTCGTGGCCAGTTAGGGAAGCAGGAAGAAAAGCTCCTTAACTCTCCTTGCCATCGGGGGTCCCCGTGTGCCCGTCTCCCTCCCACTGGTCCCCACCAGAGGTACCTGGAGCGGGGCTGCCAGGCTCCAGCAGGTCCCATGGCCAGAGGTGGCACCGGCGCTTCTTCCTCGCAGTGTTCAGGCTGTGCGTGGGCACCAGCTCCCCCTTCCTGCCCAGCTCCCTGTCCCTCACCAACAGCGATGACATATTCCCTGAGGGGCAAAACCCGCGTGGCTTCCGTGGTCCAGAAGGCGGAAGGCGGCCAGCTGCTGCCCCAGGACGTGCCCAGGGCTTGGCCCAAAGTCCCAGCGTCATCCCCATGGCCAGCCTGCTGAGTCACACAGCTTGGGGACCCCCGGGGTTCAGGAGACAGGCACCCCCACTCTCCCCGGGGCCAGGCCTGAGCTCCAGGCCTGCAGGGGGCGCCGGAGACGCGGCGGGGAGGAGCGGGCGGGCGGCGGGCAGCACCTCGCCGGGCGCGCCTCGCGTCTGGGCCTCGGAGCAGCGACCAGAGGGCAGCGCTTATCCACAAAGCACAGCCGGGCCGAGCCGGGCCGGGCCGGACATGGCTGTGGCTGCCACCCACGCACTTCAGAGGCGACGTGGGGGCCTCCCACCCCCCAACAAACGCCCTGGCCACCCCGGCCCTCCTGACCCCTACCTGACGCCTGCGCCCCCGCCGCGGCCTCAGGTCCCTGGGCATCCCAGCCCTGACCCCCACGCGGTCGGCCCGCTCTTCCTCAGCGTCCCACCAGGCCGTTGCTCGTGAGTACTCTGAATATGGACGTGTTGTGGAAAGAACCCAATTGTTGTTTAAGTTCCATTTTTTTTTAAACTTCAGAGCCCACTCTTGTTTTCCTCCCGAGACAAGTGGTGTTAAGCGTTTGTTGGTCATTTTTAGTAACTGTCAGAGGCCTTTACAAAATGTTTGACAGGCAGAATTAGAGAAACAGAGAACGCCTTTGTCTTCCATGAGCTGGTTCACTCTCCGGAGGTCTGTACAGGCCGGAGCTGCAGCCAGGGGCTTGGAACACCATCTGAAGTGCCGCGTGGGTGCAGGTGGCCAAGCGCTTGGGTCATCTGCTGTTTTCCCAGGTGTATTTGCAGGGAGTTGGATCAAAAGTGGAGCAGCTGTTACTGGAACCAGTGCCTCTGTGGAATGGCAACATGGCAGGCTAAGGCTCAACCGACTGCGCCTTGCCCAGGTCTTTTGAAAAACTGGTTTCCCCGTGAGATATTCCCACACAGTTCCTCCTGGGAAGTGTGCCCGTTAGTGACTGCTCGCACACGAGTGCGATTGTCAGCACAGTTCTCCCGTGTGTCCCGAGTGTCCGTGCCGTCACATCCCTTCTCTCTGCTGGCCAACTCTACCCCACTGCTGCTAGCCCTGGGTGACCACTGGTCTACTTTGAGTTTTCCAGTTCTGGAGTTTGTGTGAATGGGGTCATGCAGTATGCATTCTGGCGAGTGCCTAGTCATGTTGCTGGTAGCTGGTTTGTTTGAGGCACTGCCCCACGCACTTACCTGGAGAGACGAGGGCCTGGCACCTTCCTGCCTTCACACCAGGAGCAAGGCCTGTTTCCATCTCCGCCTGGAGCTGCGTCAGAGTTCTGTTTCCTGCTGTTGTTACAGCCCCCAGTCCTCTTCAGCTGTCAACAAACCAGGAGTATTTTTCCTTTCTTGTTGGGTTTCCCTTCTGTGTCTTCCCTTTTTTGTTTTTCTTCCACCTGCTCAGATCTGGTGACATCAAACTCTGCCAATAGCTTAAATCCCCTTGGGGGACACCCAGATGTGAGGTGCTGCTGTGTCAGCTTCATCCTCCTCAAGATTTTGCACTTGCTCACATGGCAGCTGGTACCCCCTGCCCAAGGAATCCCATGCCCTCCTGGCAACCCCCTGTTGCCCTTCTACACAAGTCTCTTGGTACCCGGTGCCTCCCGCCTGCATCTCTTCTCACCCTGGTCTACCCCTGGCCCGGCCAGTGGAGCCAATAACGTGGACAGGGAGAGGGTCTGGGGATGAAGCACCGACAGGAGGCCAGTGATGGTAGAAGTCTCTCCAAAGTGTCTGCTCCTACGTCTTCACCTCTCCTCATATAGCCTTCCTGCAAAGGCCTTTAGCCAAGCAATTGCATTCAGCTGAGCCCAATTCTGCTCAGTCCGTTCAGCTGAGTCCATTGAGTCTACGTGTTTTTCAGGGTCAAAAGTTCAGCCCGTGCTTCTGCTGTAGCTGCAAGCCCAGTTACTGCTCCTGCTTAGTTTAACAAGTGCTGTTGACTCCTTCGCCCCCAGCGTTCCCCTTCCTGGAACAGCTTCCTGGAACATGGGAAGCCATTTTAAAGCATTTTTCCTGAAGATGGCCTTTTTGTGCCTTCAGGCGTGAGAGGTGTTGCAAAGACCTCAAGGTTCGGGAGATGACACGCTTGCTTCTAGTTCCCTATGTGGCTGTGACTTCAAGTCACTCTCCTTTGTAGTCTTTGGTGAGAAACCTTTGTTTTTCCCTCTGGATTGTCATATCATCCTGAAATATTAGAAAAAATGTGTCTTGGTGTGGGTCCATGTTCACCCATTTGTGTCAGACACTTGGTGGGCAATTTCAATCCGGGAACTCATATCCAAATGAAATGATATTTTCTTGAATTAGTTTGTTGATGATTTCTCTTCCTTTTTGATATCTGTGTGTTCTCCTGCTTCGTTACATTTTAATATAAGACAGTCTCTCTTCTAGTTGAGTTGGCCACTTGCACTGGGATATATTGAATAGCCAATAACCAATACAGCAGATATCACTGTAAAAAAAAAGATACATAATTTTCTAAAGATGCATTTACTTCCTTGAAATTTAGAGCTACAAGGAACAGGGCACAAGAAAAAGAGATCTTCTATTTGCTGTTTTGCTCTTCAAGTGACTCCAACGCCAGAGCTGAGCTTAGTCTTCAGGGTGGGTTTCTGGGTCCCCCGTGAGTGCAGGGGCCCTCAGGCTGCTTCTGCTGCTTTCCCAGGCCATCAGCAGGGAGATGGACCGGAGAGCAGCAGCCAGGGCAGGAACCAGCACTCACATGGGATGCCGCCTTTTCTGGGGATACCACAAAGCCAACCCCTGAAAATGGCGCTGCTGGCTCATGTGGAAACCCCAGCTACAGCAGCTCAACAGCCATGAAGGGTTGAAAAGATTGTTCTCACTTTTTATGGGCCTATTTTTATTCAGAGGGTCTGCCTACCAAGCTGCTCTTCCAAATTTCTTCATCTCTTAATCTTTTCCTTCCTGTTTTTGCTATTTTGGCTTTCTGCTCTACTTTTTGAGAAACCTCCTTCATTTTATCTTCTGAGTTTTTCATCTCTGCTGGCACAGTTGAATTCTGAGTTTTTAAAAATTTTCTCAATATTCACTTGTTATTATAGCAGTATTTTTCTCTTATTTCTCAGGGGATCCTCATAGTTTCTTTTTTTAAAATAATATGTAATCTTGTCTGTGATTTCAGACTTCGTTGAGCTATTTGCTTGCTTGTTTGAGTTTGCATCTTGGCTGTCTGGTGGTCCCATCTTGCAGAATAATTGCTGTGCTTTTGTGCATTCTAGCGAATGGATGTGCCATTTTTTTCCCTGGACACCCTGATTTAAAACATCGTATCTTGAACTCTCGTGGAGCATCTGAAAGGCTCTGGAGGGCCAATGCACTGGCACCTGCTCTGCATTGTTCTTGGTGTGCTGGGCATCTGACGTTCGTGTTGGTGGAAATTGACAGGCCCCCTGGCTTCTCCCATTCAAACACAGGAGCCTTTCCGTACTGGCAGCACCGGGAGAGGCTCAGCAGGAGTGCAGCTCTGAGTCAGTAGATCTACTTGGGCCCCAGGGAGCACCAAGTCTGAGAAGCCTTTGACAACGCAGCCACTACTGGTCTACCTGGGCCTGGATGGTTGTTCGCCCGCAGAGTTAAGTGGGCACTCATGGAGGTTGCGTGGTCAGCCTGGGAGTGAGGGGGCGTGTTCTTCCCTCCAGTTGCTGATCCCAACCCCACCCCTCAACCTGAGATCCACAAGGCGGCTCCTGAGCCGGCACCAACACATTTTCTGCGTGAAGTCCTTTCCCTGCTGTAAATTCTGGCTGAGCCTAAGGACTTGAACCTGTGTGGTGGATCTGAGCCCATCCTGAGGGAAGCAGCTTTGGCACCCAATCCTCTCCTATGTCAGAATCAAGTGGTGTAGAATCATGCGTTGGAACCCCTTGAGTATGTTTATAGTGCTAGCCAGGGCTTTGTGCCTCGGCCTCTTCTAATACCCCATGACGCTGACAACCATGATCACCTGCATATTAAAGATTAGGAGCTTGAGCCACAGGTGACACAACTTGCTCGCAACACTGCTTGTGGGTAAAAGTGGCCAAGACAGGGTTTGCACCCAGGGCAGTCAGTTTTAAAAGTTTGCAGTCTCAACCTCCCTGCTATGCTGTATTTACTCATAAATCAGTCGACACCAACAAAAAGCATTAAACATACAAACCAGAAGGCCCTGAATCTTTATTGCTGCTCTCTGCTGCCCCCTGTGGCCACACGTAGGGAAGAGCTGGGGTTGATAGGTTCCAGCTAGCAAGTACCCAAAAGCAGCTGGTGTTGGGGCTGGCAGAGCAGGTGCCGGCTGGGGCTCCAGTGTGGCTGGCTTTGGCTGGTGGGCCCTGTGGTGCATCCAGCCTCTGTACCAACCGTTAGTGCTCCCAGCTTCCCTTGAGCTCTTCTGGGTTCTCCACATCTCTCCCATCTATAGATCTGTGTTTCAAGCTACAGAGTCCACCGTTGGAGCACAGGGCATTAATTTGGCTGTCCTTTTGTTGTGTCTGAATATTGGTTCCCACCACCACACCTGTTGCGCAGGTCCGATGCTGAAATCCCACTCCTAAGGTAATGGTTGGAAATGGGAATTTGGGAGATTGTTAGGATAGGATTCGTGTCCTCATAGGAACAAACCCCAGGGCTTTGCATCTCTGTCTGTCCCATGTGAGGACATACTGAACAAGTGGCGTTCCACTAGCTCAGACAAGAGCCTGACCTTAACAGTGGCTGTCCCAGCTCCAGTGCTGGTGCCTGTCATGTGAGCAACTCAGGCATTTTGTCATGGTAAACTGACCTGGTTAATATATCCATGCATTAATTTTTCATAAACTTTTTAATTTTTATTTTTGATGATGTTTACATAGCTGATCAGGGTGGGAAGGATTGAGGGTTAGGAAAAAGTGGGTTTGATAATTTTTTTCGAGTTTTCTATTTCTTCTTCTGGTATCTAGAGGAAGGGGGAACATAAGGGGAGAAACCATATTCAGCTTTCCAACCACCCCAGTATGCAGTGATGGGGAACGGCCAGCTGGTATCAACCCAGGGTCCCCAATATGGCCCATGCTCCGAGGGTCCTGCCCAGATGGTTTCGCTAGTTTGAAATGCTGTTGAGCTCACTAATCCAAGGGCGAGCAACCCCTTGCTCTGACCATTGGTTTATAGTCCAACTTGGAGTCCCCATTTCCCCAGATTGTTTGCTAGCATCGTTTGGCTGGGATAGCTGTCTAAGCTGTTCTTTCCTCCTCCCTCTGCTATGGTACCAGATGTCCTCTGCAGCAGGCCTCAGTGGGCTGCCACATCTCCTGGGCCAGCCGTCCACTGCTCCGTCTTTTCCACTGAGGTGGGCCAGCTCTGACACACGAACTCCATAGTTGGACCACCAATCCTGGATGTGAGACCCCAGGCCCTGCATGCCCCACCTGTGCCATTGCCAGACCCCTGCAAGCCCACACATCAGATCTCCACAAGTGTGCTTGCCTTGGTGCCCTTGGCACCCCCGCCTGCTTGACTAGATCGGTAGGACCCCCCCCCACCCTAGAGCTCATTGACATGGCACCCACTGAGCAGGTGGATCCAAGGGCCCATTCCAGGTGGCCTGGGCCTCACCAGACCACCCCCTAGGGCTCACAGACCTGGGCAATACCTTCAGCATGAAGTACATGGGGAGTGATGGTAAGGGGGACAGCGAAAGGCAACTTCATGCTCTTCTGTAGTAATAAAGGGTGCACGTTGGCTGGAACCTCCCTTGGTCAGAAGCCCAAGGAAGATAGAAGAAAATGCCCTGCTTTGGCTTGCTGGCTGCACTCTGGGCCACGGACTGTGTCCTGTCCCAGCCACAGGGCTTGGGCACATCTAGGCCTGGTCTCTGTTTCCGCAGTGTTGCTGGGGCTGCCCCATCTAGGGCCTGAGTTATTCCTGGGTTCTCAGTCTTTTCTCCAGGCCTAGCAGAGGGGAGCTCCCATAAACGTTGGTTTGAGTTCCAGCTTTGAGTCTTACCTGTTGCCCAACCTTTGGGAAGTTATCTCCTCTGTGGGCCCTGGTTCCTCCTTCGCAGGGTGAGAATTCCATCTCCCACCGAGGGAGTGGACACGGGCTGGGTAGGGAGGAAGCCAGGGCAGCAGAGCTTGAGCCACTCAGGTGTCCTTGCACCTGATACCCCTCGGGCTGCCCTCGCCAGACCAGGTGTTGTGTATTTCCTCAATGTGTAGCCTGGGATCTTTGTATCACCGTCACGGGAGATGCATGAGGGCCGCTTGGGATGCTCCCATCCCTCACTGGAATAGCTGGCGTAAGTTCTGCTCTTCTGTTTCCAATTCAGCCTCCTGATAAAGGTGCACCCCACTGACTGAGCGCAGGCGATGGCTCAAGTGGCTGGTCGCCTGCCACCCACACTGTTGGCCTGACTATTGCATGTGAAAGAGAGAAGACCAAAACAGACCCCTGGCCTTACAGTATCTTCGACTCAGACTCTGCAGGGAGGCCCTGGAGCCTGCACTGACCTCAGCAGCTCAGGCGCGCACTGTACCTACATTGTGCGAGACCTGACTTCCTTTCCTTTGCCCGCCTCCTCCCTCACTTGTCTGCTTCTCCTCCTACTATGTTCTTGGGTGACTTCCAGTCTGTCTAGAGAAATGTGCTGAGGTCTGAGAGTGAAAGAGAGGTGTTCAAGACTGGGAGGGAGACATCAGAGAAACTGGCCAATGGGAGCGGGCTGCATGCAATGCCACGTCCTAGAGTTCAGGGGGTAGGGAGCTGGCAGAGGGAGGAAGCGGGTGCGCCAGTGGGGATCAGCTGTCGCCAGAGGGGAAGTGAGGACACAGGTGTGGAGTCTCAGGAGGCTGGCTGCCAGGGAAACAGCGTGGGAGGTGACAGCTGGAGGGGGGGCCCTTTCTGGGGGGCCCTGAAGCAGAGGATGGAGCTCCCTGTCAGCCCAGGTGGGACCCTCAAGAACCGGAGAGGGTGAGAGCCCCCTGCGTCAGTCCCCAGATTCCTCACTTCTGCCGGGAGGGGAGATCTCACTTCTGTTTCATAGGTGATGAGGCTGTTTGGGGACGAGGGAGGACAGGTGCCTGCCTCCTATTTTTACAGCATTCATTTTAGAAAATTTGAAGTGGGAAGCAGTCTCTCCGCTCTCTCTGAAATGTATGAAAATCCGCTCGAAAGCCAGTTAAGCTGTGCCTCCACATGACGGCCGGGAGTGTCTTTGAAATGTCAGCTTTGCAGGAGACAGCTTGCGTGGGAGCGAGGCTGGCAGCTCCTGTGGTGTGGTGAAGATGTCCTTGCTTTAAAGAGAGGAGACCTTTATTTCTTTCTCTGAATGAAGCCAGTTAGGAAACAGAGGGTCACTGGGATGAGCCAGGCATGGCAGGTGGTGCTGTGCAACCTCGCGGGAGGCCTGTTGTCGCTCATCTTGAGAAATGTGTATGAAGGGTTACAAGCTCCTGGGCTGCCTAGAGGGGCGCGAATCCTCCCACCTTGCCTGCAACGTACCTTGCCTGTGGGTCCCCTGGCATGTCAGTAATGAACGGGTTTTCCGTCTCTGCTTCCTTTAACGGACAGGCCTTCTGGATTGGGCACTTTTGTTTCTAATGACCGACGGCAGGATTTACCTGAGACTTGTAGCTGCCACTGACGCGAGACACTGTGGCAGATGACTGAGCCCGGCGCCCTCTAGATGGCACCCTCCTCTTCGATTTGTTGGGACGGCCCAGTCCCTTGGGGTGAATCCTGCGTTCCCAGCAGGTGCACAGTCCTAAGCGGGTTCCTTTGAGGTCCTTAGTGTGCGTTCCCGCAGCCTCCCGCTCGCCCTCTAGTGGGCAGATGTGATGTGCAGGTATTATGTGAGCTAAGCCCTGAAGTCTAATTTCATTGTTTAATTCAAGCTCTTCAAAATACCTAACAACACATCTCGTCTTCTGCACAGGCTCTTTTCCTATGTCAAGCGCTTAGTTTTGTGGGTAGGTGGGTTTCAGATGTCGACATAGTTCTTGTTATGAAATATGAACTCACGCACACAGCTGGCAGGAAGGGCAGTGAGGGAGGGAAGCGTGTAGTCCTTCGTGCTGAGAGCAGGAGGATAGCCACCTCCTTTCTTTCCGCAGGGAAGGGAATTTTCAAATGTGGTTGCAGAAGCTGAGGCCGAGATCAGCTTCAACATGTGCTCTGGGAGGTTGATGCAGGAGCTGGTGCCCCAGGTGCATCACCTGGGAGAGGCTCCTGCAAAAACTGCCCCTGCTCTCCTAATCGCATTTTTACCCCACCCAGGAATTCTCTTGGGTGATGCCCAGCAGAGAACTTACCATAGGATGAGTGGCAGGGTCTGGCAGGTTCCCCACCTAGACCTTGAGCCCTGCTGAGGCCACACTTGTTTGAAAGCTCACAAGGCTCATGGGATCACGTGGAAACCACCCTCAGACCCCAGGCTCTTTTGCACCTGCCCTTCTGTCCTGCCTCTAACCCACTGAAGACCCCAGGACCACAGGGAGGCTGGAGACTTTTGCCTTTGAACACCCAAGAGGGTGTGAGTTTGTTGGGTGGAGAAGGCTGCGGGGGATCTATCCCTCTGGGGAAGCGGTAGAAGGGGGCAGGAAGTGAGTAGAAGGGAGGAGTGAGGTGGGGAATGCAGGGAGGAGTAAGGCAGGTGAGCCAACTGGGAAAGCACTTGAGAGGCTGACCTCTGGGAGTGAGTGTTCCCTGACTCCTCCCAGGATGCTCCTAACTAGAGCCTGTTGTGAGCCAGGGGAGTGTGTGTAAGGTGCTCCCTGCAGTGGGAGACCCTCCCAATGCCCTTGGCTGCCTTCCCGAGGCCGTGGGCTCTGGGATGGGGTCAGGGAAAGCAGCGCTGAAGCTGCCCCTTAACTCTTGGGTAGTAAGATCTGTTTTCTTCCTCTAGGAAATAGAAGGGATCACATCCTGTCAAAAGTGGATGGGTGAGTGTTGGAGAGGACAGAGAGCTGCGGGTTGGAGGGTGTTAGGGTGCAGTGTTGGAGGGACAGAGAGCTGGGGGTTGGAGGGTGTTAGGGTGCAGTGTTGGAGGGGACAGAGAGCTAGGGGTTGGAGGGTGTTAGGGTGCAGTGTTGGAGGGATAGAGAGCTGGGGGTTGGAGGGTGTTAGGGTGCAGTGTTGGAGGGGACAGAGAGCTGGGGGTTGGATGGTGTTAGGGTGCAGTGTTGGAGGGACAGAGAGCTGGGGGTTGGAGGGTGTTAGGGTGCAGTGTTGGAGGGGACAGAGAGCTGGGAGTTGGAGGGTGTTAGGGTGCAGTGTTGGAGGGACAGAGAGCTGGGAGTTGGAGGGTGTTAGGGTGCAGTGTTGGAGGGGACAGAGAGCTGGGGGTTGGAGGGTGTTAGGGTGCAGTGTTGGAGGGGACAGAGAGCTGGGGGTTGGAGGGTGTTAGGGTGCAGTGTTGGAGGGGACAGAGAGCTGGGAGTTGGAGGGTGTTAGGGTGCAGTGTTGGAGGACAGAGAGCTGGGGGTTGGAGGGTGTTAGGGTGCAGTGTTGGAGGGACAGAGAGCTAGAGGTTGGAGGGTATTAGGGTGCAGTGTTGGAGGACAGAGAGCTGGGGGTTGGAGGGTGTTAGGGTGCAGTGTTGGAGGGACAGAGAGCTGGGAGTTGGAGGGTGTTAGAGGGTGCACTGGAACGTGTGCAGAAAGAGGTTAAACAAGACGGAAGAGGTTGGAGGCAGAATCTTCACCCGTGTCTCACAGCAGAGTGTTAAGAGGGCACCCACTTCTAGGTGGGGAATGGCAAAGCTGTGAAGCCACGCTGGTGGTTTTTGTGCAACTCAGAGAACTGCGGTCCGCTCCCACGTGTAGACTTTGGCTCGCTTCATCCTTCCACATGCGCATGTATGTGTGCCTGCAGGAACGTGATAAACATTTCCTTACTGTGGACTCACTGGGCAACAGGCATGATTCTTTAGTTAAAAAAATTTTTTTTAATTGGAAAGTCAGATTTACAGAGAGAAGGAGAGACAGAAAGAAATTCTGTCTGCTGGCTCACTCCCCAAGTGGCCACAATGGCTGGAGCTGAGCCGATCTGAAGCCAGAAGCCAGGAGCCAGGAGCTTCTTTCAGATCTCCCATGCAGCTGCAGGGTCCCAAGGCTTCGGGCTGTCCTTGAATGCTTTGCCAGGCCACAAACAGGGAGCTGGATGGGAAGTGAAGCAGGCGGGACATGAACTGCTGCCCATATGGGATCCTGGTGCATGCAAGGTGAGGATTTTAACCACTAGGTCTACCACGCAGGGTGTACAGGCATGGTTCTGAGCACTGGCTAGAGGGCAGTGTATTCTCCCTGTCACTCTCAGAAGATCCTGACGGTTACCTTAAAGGCTCCTGGGAGAAGCAGAGAACCCCAACATCCAAACCTTGGTTAGTTCTTCATGAGTGATGAAGACGCAGGCACAATTTCATGACATTCAGGGTTACTCCTGTGTGCCAAGAAGCTCACATTCATGACCTCATCTAATTCACACAAGAATCCCTGTCGAAGAACTTTGGAAATGGGCCTTGAATAACCTAGACTTTTCATCTCTAGAGCTCTGTGCTTAGATTTTGCATGATTCCTGACGTGTCCCAGACATGACCACAGGCTCCTTTTCTTCCACTTGCAGGAACCTCATTTCAGAATGTCTGTCTCTGCCCCCAGCACTGTGTCCCCTAACACTGATGCTGTCTCTATTTCTGTTCTCTTGGCCTTCTCTTTCGGGTTCAAGCACCTTTGGCTGGGATGCTTTTTTTTTTGACATCTGATGGACCTGGAGGATGTCCGTTCCATTGATACTGTGAAGGTAACATATCTGGGTCCTTGTAATAAAAGATGCTGTCACTCCCTGGGTTGCTGTTGATACCCAAGGGAAGATTTCACTTTTCTCTAAGCGGAGCCTTCCAGAAAAGGAGGACACTGGCCCAAGTCTCCAAGGCTGTTCAGGACAATGTGCTCTGCAGTGCCTGGCCATGATTTGGTACAGAGTGGCTCTGCCAGCACTGGCAGATATGGTGAGGGGATCCCACAGCTGCCCAGGGCTGCCCAAAGTTGTAGGGGATTGCTTAGGAGGAGGCGGGGTTACCAAGATTCCAAGGGCAGGAAGAAGCATGAGATGTCAGGGGAATGAAAAGGGTTTCAGAGATGGGGAACTCTGGCTGCCATTACAGTAACCAGGGCAGCGAGTGTAGCCCCCAGGTACTGAGGCTGCTTGGAGTGCCCGAGGCAGGAGGAGGCCTCAGCCCAGCCCTGGGTTGTTGGAGATGGACTTGGGAGTTGCAGGTCCCAGAGCATCAGTGCTGCCGTGCCAGCGTTAGTCTGTCTCCTGCAGCGGGAGCTGGCCAGCCTGGTCATTCGGATACCCTGGGAACATAGTCCTGAATGAACTGCAGCAGGGTTTGAGATCTCAGTGGGGCCATCTTCATCTCGTATCACTCCCCGTAAGGTCAGGAGGGTTCCATGCTCCATGTGATGATTAGCCACGTGACACAGACCCCCCCGAGAACCATCATGGCACCAGAGGGGCTGCTCTGTCCTACAGAGGTCCCAAGAGCAGCCGGAGGACTTCCTACAGGAGGAAGCTCGACTTTTGGGTCCGGTGGTATCTGTCTCTCTAGTCCAGAGTTCTCTTCAGGTTGTCTTCATGTTCATGGTGGAAGGGAATTTGGAGTCTTTCTCACCGTGTCTCTGTGCCTTCCATTCCCCCACTCCAGGGCTGAGTTGACACTCATGTGGTTGGCTAGCCCTGTCTGTGAAGGAGAGGGACCAGTTCCCTCAGCGAGGGCGCTGAGAAGTCCCTAGGAGCCTGCAGTCTGAGGAGGGGGAAAGGATTGTGAGGAAAGAGAGGATGCAGCTTTGTGTTGGCAGTGAGACCCGATTCCAAGTCGCCATTGGATAGTCACTGGCTGCTTTCTCACTCGGGGGAGCAGGTTCCTAGGGGATGTCTCAGGAGCATCTCAGTCTCCATGGAAACCCTGTAGTGGGCCAACATGTTTGACTCAGCCTTACAGGAGTGCAGGTCGTTGGTGGCAAAGGAGATGTGAGTCATATACACTGCCTTAGCTACACGATTATAATTTGCACCATGTTCCTTCTCTCCCCATATACAATTATAGACATATAGATGTATGTCTATATACATATATACGTTACACACACACGTATGTGTCTATATGCATATGGAAATTCAGCTGCTACTGTCCTGCCACAGCTGGGTCTGGATCATGTGGAAGCCAGAAGCCAGGAATGCCATATAGGTGTCTAACACAAGTGGCTGGAGCCCAGATATTCAGGTCATCGTCGGTTGCCTCAAAATGTACAGCAGAAAGTTGTTTCATGAGCGGAGGTGGGGCTCTAGCCCTGAAATGTGGTGCAGGTTCCCAAAGCTGCAGCTTACCTTGCTGGGCCACAGTGTGCACAACCCAGCATCAGTGCCTGCCCCAGCATTTTCCTTCGGTCAGGATCCTGAGCCCAGTGGCTGTTGTTCTGATTGACCAAGGCTCTTACACTCAACATAGCCACTAGCCTGGTTAGGCATGGCCAGGCTCTTATACTCAACTCAGCTGCTATCACTCAAGTTAGCCACTTTTCAACAGAGGGGGTATGTGGTTTCCTTGCCCTGTTCCTTGACATGGGCCAGCAGGAACTGAGTTTGTACCTCTAACCTTTGGTCCTCTCTCTTCCCTGATAACATACTCTAGTAATTCAGGATCCCTCCAGCCAATCTCATTTTATTTATCTACTTACTTATTTGACATCAGAAAGGTGGTTTCTGGCACAAAGTATGTGGCGTTAGGCTAAACTTCACAGGTTCAGGGCCCTGTGGCTCCTGTGACTGCCTTCATGTCCAACACCACATGAATCTGGGAGTTCCCAGGTCCACGCTCACTTCTCATATTCCTTCAGGTTTGGTAATCCACTAGAATGACCAACAGAACTCACCAGCAGTGTATAGTTCTGACAACCATTTTACAGTAACACAAGGACACAAAAGAGACCCAACCAAAGCAGACACTCAGAGTAGCATGAGTGTTGGAGTGACAGAGAGTCCATTGATGGAGGCCGAATATCATCACTCAGGGACTCAGTTCAGAGTTTTCATGGACACTTTAGTCTGAAGGCATTGTTGATGAATGTTTGGTCATGTGACTAGCTATTCAATTCCTTCCATCATAGAAGGTTCTGCCAGCCTGCAGCCTGAGTTAGCATATTAGCTTATTGCAGGTGTATTCTGGAACATATCAGGAAATCTGAGGCATTTCATTACTTGGGAAATTCCAAGGAGTTTGACGTTGGTTTCTAGGAATTAGGGACAAAAGTCAGAGAAATTGTGTTTTTTAAGATTTATTTTTGGGTGTCTTTCTCTCTCTCTCCCTCCTCTTTCTAGAGGCACCCCACCCCCCAGGAGGATTCCAAACACCGCCCGCCCAAATGGGTACCCTAGTGTGTCAGCAATACCCACGTCACCATGTACCCCAAGTCAAGCGGAGGGACTAGGGTTGGAAAGAAGACAACACTCATGGGTCATTCTTGTAAAGAGAATGCCATTTATTGAAACTCCAGCCTGCCCTTTTATACTCTGCCTAGTTCCTCTGAGTATTTTTCCAATGCTCAAGCAGCTCCTAAGATCCCCGGGGGGGCATCTTGATAAAGGGGAAGCAGGAACTTGGGTTAAGCCAGGGGCTAAATGCATCAGGCCATGATTGTGCATCCTGTTACCCCTTGAGAAACAAGCTAAGCTGTGGAGTTAACCCTTGGGAGACCAGGCCCTGCAATAGTGCTGAGCTCCCAGCCACATTTAAGTTTACAGGGAAAAGGATCATGGTGGTTACCAAGGTTTCCTGAGCCTCCACAGGGGATGAGATAGTTATCGACAGGTGGGGCGAGACAGGGGAAATAGTGGTAGTCCCCAAGCTCGTGGATCCTGTCCCTCTGGACAGCGGCCCGCTCCTGTAATGACTGTGCACAGGGTCAGACTGAACTTGCCCCCAGCTCTGACATACACTTTGGGCATAGGCTAGACAAGGGAGAAGGGGGGGCTAGTCTCTCTCTCTAGCCTGTTCATTGTCTCTTTGTTGCTCAGATGGGATCTCAACATTCGCGAGTGGACTCCCAGACTCCTCTTGGTTGTATCCTTAAACATTGGGACATATTCGGCTCCCGGATTTTGAGCAAAAAGGACTTGATCTTTTTCTGTATGAAGGCCTGGCCCAAATACTCTCTTGCTAATGGTGAAACTTGGCTTCCCACAGGGAGTCTCAATTACCACATTATCTCAGAATTGGACAATTATGGTAGATGTTGGGGAAGGTGGGTAGAAATTTCCTATGTTTGATTATTTCTCCATCTCCGGGATCACCTTAAGAATGGCAGAATAGAAAAAAACCTAGTTTAGATAACTGAGGAGTTGGCCATTTCAGATTCAAAGGAAGAAGGTAATTTGCAAGTGAATAAAGATTCTCCTCCCTTATTGAAAGAATCACCTGAAGGGATTCCATCAGCCCCTCCTCCATGTGGACCTAGTCTCTGCTTATCTCAACCAGAGGAGCCCTGCCCCCCTTATCCACAGGCATCAAAGGAAAAGGCTTCTAGGTGTTATCCTGGAATGAAGGGAGAAGCCATGCTTCCTCTTCAAGCTCTGGGGGTAGGAGAGTTTGGTGTACAGATTGGTTACAAGCCTTTCTCTCTTGGAGAACTCAAGGAAATAAAGAATGATTTGGGCAGTTACACTGACAACCCTGACCAATATGTTCAAACTGCAGAGTCAGTATACGACTTACCTTGGAAGGGTGTAATGTTACTATTAGACAATACTGTGAACTCCTTAGAAAGAGAGGGTGCTGGAAAAGGCTCGTGAGGCTGGAAACGGTTATTATGCAGCTCAAGGGGAAAAGCATCAGAGACAAGGCAAACATCCCCACTGGAGCAGAGGCAATCCCCACAAAGAATCCCAACTGGGACCCACAGGACGAAAGACACGGGTGGGAATGAAATCACTTCATTTATTGTGTTTTGGAAGGATTAAAAAGGGCAAAAGTTAAGCCTTTGAACTGTAGCCAGCTCACCACTGTTCATCAGCGGGAGAATGAGCCACCAATGACCTTTCTAGAACACCTCAAGGGGGCAATTGTAAAGTTCACCGATGAGACCATCCAGGCCTGCTGAGGTCTTGGCTGGACCCTCAGGTGGGCGGCACCAGCATTGCCCACCCATTTTCTAACTAACAGACTACCAATGGGGAACATCTTACCTGTAGGCTCCCCGCCCAACAAGGAGGGGTTAGGGAATGCTTAAAATCCCAAGACCCTTCCTCAAACCTTTGGTGTCTCTCTCCCTCCCCTTTTGAGAGGCCCCCACACCTCCTGGCTTTCTCTCCCTTCCCTGCTCACCTGGTCCCTTCCAAAGAAACTTTTCTGTCGAAAAAAAAATTATTCTTATTTGAAAGAGTTACAGAGAAAAGAAGAGATAGAGATAAATAGAACAGGATAAATCTTCCATCGGTTCATTCCCTGCCTAAATGGTCATACTGTCTGGAGCGGAGCCAGGAGCGTCTTCCAGGTCTCCCACGTGGGTGCAGGGGCCCCAGGACTTGAGCCATCCTCCACTGCCTTCCCAGGTCGTTATCAAGGAGCTCATCAGAAGCAGAGCAGCCAGGACTTGAACCTGTGCCAGTATGAGATACTAGTGTCACTAGCAGAAACTAAACCTGCTATGCCACAGTGCAGCTTCAGAGGAATCCTTTCCTGAGTTAATTCTTCATTAGTCACCACTGGCCTTTGACGTGGTTTCCTAGAGCAAAAAAGTCATGCCTGCCTGAACATTTATGTTATTATAACACATAGTAGACACAGCTATGTAGACCCTGAATTAAGAAGAATCAGTGAGAGGATATGGATAAGAAGCTTTTAGCTCAAGTTTTAAAAATTTGGACACCGACACTATAATCTCATCAACTTGTTAAATGCTTAACATGTAACCTAAAAACTAGGAGTAAAACGACACCAGCACATCACCACAGCTCCAACTGGTGTTTGGTAATAGCCTAGCCCCTCACATCTCCCAGCACGCAGCCTTTCGGGCTCCCAGGCTGCCCAGTGCTGTCATCACTTCTAAAAGCAGAAATGGTCAGAGCAGTGTGAATCTGTGGCTTCACTCCAGTAAAGGATAGATTTAACACAGAGGGTTTATTGGAACATTCAGTGATTCATCCATCAGGTAGCGTCCATTTGTCGGCAGCATAGGACTCCACTCTGGGTGGGCTCCACTGGGTAAGGGGTGGCAAGAGGAAGCTTTTACGGGGTATCCATGGATTGGTTGGAGTGAAAGGTCTAGTTGAATCTGGTTGGCTTTTTCTGATTGGGAAATCCCTAGCTCCTGCCTTAGGTTTGTATTAAGCTGTGGTTTGCTTACATCATGGTCCAAGCACTGGGTCACCTGTCAGACAGCCTCTCAGTTACAGTCCTGGAGTCAACAGGCCATGTTGTCTCTTGCTCTGAGCCGTGTCTGAAAATGAATACAGTCCTGGAGTTTCCTCGTTACACGACCTGTTTGCCCATCCTGCAACCTCACCCTCTATTCCTCCTTCATTTCATTTGAACGCAGCCTTTCCGCCTTTGGAAGGGACCTGTAGGCCCAGCCTCTGTGCTGATCTAAATTGCAAGCCACAATTAGGAACCTCGCAAAGGCTGCACGCAGTCCGCACTGTTCCTATGAGGAGGCTTAAAGAAGTTCACGCCAAATGGGATTAAACCAAAATTGTAAACCTTCATTTCTCAACATAAACCCACTTATGTTCAAGGCACTTTTGTAAATGCTGACAATGGCTATTTATTTCATCCCTATGAACTGACAGTTCTAGAAACTTAGTCATGTAATACAATCTCTTTAACATTAATAAAAACTATTTAATTTTATTCGAGAGAGAGAATACAGAGAGAGAAGGAGAGACAGAGAGATCTTCTATCTGCTGATTTATTCCCCAAATAGCCACAATAGCCAGAGCTGAGCTGAGCTGAAGCCAGGAGCCTGTAGCTTTCTGTGTGTCTTCCATCTCCCATCTCCCAAGTGGCCGTGGAAGCTGACCTGAGGCCAGGAGCCTGGAGCGTCCTCTGGGTCTCATGTGGGTGCAGGGCATGCTCCTCATTAGTGGGTACATATTGGTCAGGTCATGTGACACCCCCAACATGAGGTCTGATGTGGTGGGCTCTTGAATGTACTAACCTTGATCAAACCTCAGCTGGATGAATAAGGACGGTGCTGAGTTCTGTGAAGAATCAATGCTGCATTTCAGTCAGCAGGCTTCAGAGACTCGACCATGTTAAGTAGTCTGAATTTGGGGTCAGCACAGACTCCCATGTGAGTGTGGGTCCCAGGACGTGGACCATCTTCCCAAGCACACCAACAAGGAGCAGCTGGGATTCAAACCAGCGGCCATAAGGCATCCCGGTGCTACAGACAGAGGCTTGACTTACTAAGCCTTGGTGCCAGCCCTATTAATTTTTTTTTTAAGATTTTAATTTTTGTTGGAAAGTCAGATATACAGAGGGAGGAGGAGAGACAGAGAGGAAGAGCTTCCATCCACTGATTCACTTCCCAAGTGGCCCCAACGGCTGGAGCTGAGTTGATCCAAAGCCAAGAGCCAGGAGCTTCTTGCAAGTCTCTCACATGGGAACAGGGTCTCAAGGCTTTGGGCCATCCTTGAATGATTTCCCAGGCCACAAGCAGGGAGCTGGAAGTGGGGCTGCTGGATACGAACCAGAGTTCCTGTATGGGATCTTGGTGCATGCATTCAGGACAAGGACTTTAGCCACTAGGCTACTGTGCAGGGCCCCCATTCATCTTTTAGAAGTAGAGAGCAAAAAGGAGCTGGAAGAGCCAAAGCAGGGCAAAGGAGGATGCCTAACGGTTTCCCAGGCAGTGTGTCCATGCTGTGTCCTTGGTTGATGGAGCAATGAGCGGGAGCATTCTCGGATAGGGACTGGAGAAGTTTTCCTGGGCATCTTTCTGTTAACATTTTTCCAGATGTTCCCCTCTAAGCAGATGTTACCGTGTGCTTATTGGAAGTCCACAGCAACATGTGCTGACACCTCAGAAACGGTTGCCATGGCGTTTGCACTGCCTGGACCGCCTCCGCCTCCTGCTGGCCACTGCTGGGAGTGCGCTTTGTCGTCAGCATCATGCTGGGGAAGCCAGGTTTGGTTTTCATTCTCAAAAGAAATGCATCAGGATCCTGATCACATCCGGTTAACATTCCTTGGAAATCTTTGCTCTGGTCTGCGGTCCTTCTAGAATGCACTCAGTCTGCACGTTGTTTTGGGCAGAACAGACATTTTGATGATATTAATTCTTGCAATTCTTGAACATAGAAGATTTGCCCACCTGTGTCTTCTATTCCTTTCATTACTGTCTTCGAATTTTCTTCCTTTTAAAAAAGATGTATTTATTTTTATTGGAAAGTCAAATACACAGAGAAGAGGAGAAACAGAGGAAGATCTTCTATTTGTTGATTCATTCCCCAAGTGGCTGCAGTGACCGGAGCTGAGCCAATCTGAATCCAGAAGCCTGGAGCTTCCTCTGGGTCTCCCATGCGGGTGCAGGGTCCCAAGGCCTTGGGCTGTTCTCGACTGCTGTCCCAGGCCACAGGCAGGGTGCTGGATGGTGCTGGATGGCAGCCTGGACATGAACCGGTACCCATATGGGATCCTGGTGCGTGCAAGTCAAGGACTTGAGCCACTAGGCTACCGCACCAGACCCTTGCAATTTTCACTGTAGAAATCTTTCACATCCTTGGTTAATTGATCTCAAGATATTCAAATTTTTGTAGCTATTTTGACTGGTACTGATCTTACAAGTTCTTTCTTAGCCAGAGTGGTTTTTTTTTTTTTAAGAGTGCCGTTGATTTTTGCATACTGTTTTTGGTGTTTCCAATCAGTTTTGATGTGTTGTATTTTCATTTCACTAGTTAGAAAATCTTGATTTTACAGCTGACCCACTGTTCATTCAGAAGCATGTTATTCAAGTCTTAATAAATTCACAAGCAATTGAAATGTATCAAGTGTCCTTTCTGACTGAATTGGAATGACGCTGGAAGTAGCAACCACAGAATCCCTAAAACGTTAACAAGCATGTGGAGCGCTGAGCTCTGTGCTGGGCCCGGAGCAGGCACGGCCCTTTGCGTCGGCCTTAGTGTTCTCAGCAGAATGAGCCCGGCTGTGAGGCCCAGTGAGCGGAAGTGTTGCGGGGCCTGTCAAGTGCCTACAACTTCCCTTGAGCTCCATGGTGGGCACTGGGTGGTATTGTGCAGCTCTGCCATGTGGGAGGGTAGGACCTGAGTCCAAAGTGACACTTGGGCTTGGCGCGATAACGTAGTGGTTAAAGTCCTCGCCTTGCATGTGCCGGGATCCCATATGGGTGCTGGTTCAAACCCCGGCGGCCCTGCTTCCCAACCAGCTCCCTGCCTGTGGCCTGGGAAAGCAGTCGAGGACAGCCCAAAGCCTTGGGACCCTGCACCCATGGTGGGAGACCCGGAGTAGCTCCTGGCTCCTGGCTTCGGATCAGCACAGCACCAGCCATTGTGGTCACTTGGGGAGTGAACCGTTGGATGGAAGATCTTCCTCTCTGTCTCTCTTCCTTTCTGTATATCTGCCTTTCCAATAAAAATAAAGAAATCTTCAAAGTGACACTCAGGATGTGCATTGTGGAGCAGCTCTGGCTATTTTCAGTTGGAGCTGATGGGTGAGTTCAGAGTGCCAGCCTTCACCTTGTCCAAGTGAGCCAGCTGATCGACCGTGTGGAGTGAACTTACTGTGCCGACACTCTTCACCCACCCAGACCTGCGCATCCCATCCCATCCCATCCCATCCCATCCCATCCCATCCCATCCCATCCCATCCCATCCCATTCCATCCCATCCCCATCCCATCCCATCCCATGCCATCCCATCCCATCCCATCCCATCCCATCCCATCCCATCCCATCCCATCCCATCCCATCCCATCCCATTCCATCCCATCCCCATCCCATCCCATCCCATCCCATCCCATCCCATCCCATCCCATCCCATCCCATCCCATCCCATCCCATCCACGTCTCCCACTGTCACGTGCCTCCTGAACCCACTGTGAGATCGGTCCCCAGCATGCGGGACCTGGTGAGCCTCTGCCTTCAGACTGGGTGGGTGCATGGGCACCCAGCTGTGCTTTGAGATGTTTTTTTTTTTTCAAGTGGTTGGGGAGCAGAGGCAGTGGGTAAGAGGGTGGTCTGTAATCTGATGAGGTGGCCCTCCTAATTCTAGAGTCCCAGGAGATATCCCAGTTGCCCTGCCAGCACTGTGGCTGTGTGGGCCAGGGCTCTGGAGCTGTCCTGGATCTGGCCGGACTTACTTGGGCTGCCCTGGTAGAAAGCAGGCATGTCTCTGCGGTCCCAGGAAGTTGACACCCACGGCCTGCTCATGGGTTCCCTCTCTGATCGCTGGCAGCCCTGGAGCCTCCAGGAGCGTGCCTCACTGAGCTGCTGGTGTGTGGTTGTTGGAGTCCTCTCCGGAGAGAAGCGCCCAGCTGAGAGGGCTTTGAACAGGGGCTCCGGCCACCCTTTGCTGCTGCCCCACACCAGGGAACGCCCCGTGCAGGGCATCTGACATCTGCCTGTTGAGTACTTGTGGCTCTTTCTCCTCTCTCAAAGCTGCTGTGTGCTTTGTCCGTGACCCGCTGTGCTCCCACCCTGGCTGTGCCTGTGCAGCATCAGTGGACGAGGCAGGCACTGGACTTCTTCATGTGGCCATCTTGACTCTCCAGGGATGCTTTTCCATGAAGTGTGTTTTCGATGGAACTTTTAATGGTCTGATCATAGATTTGTCACTTTCTCAAGACCACGGTGACGGGTTGTGGGAAAATGGAAACCTTAAGCCAACAGATATCGATTCTAGGTTTTGGAGGCCAGAAGTCTGAAGTCAGGATGTTGGCTGGATCATGTGCCTTTTGGAAACTGGGGGAGAACTCTTCCCTGCCCCTACGTCTGTGGTTTCTGGGACTGCTGGGTGTTCCTTGTTTGTGGCTGTACCGCTCGTCTGCAGACTCCTTTCTTGTGTGTGTCTGTACCCGTGTCTCATAAGAGCATCACTCCCATTGCATTTGGGACCCACTGCAGTCCAATATGATGCTAACTGAATGTACCTGCAGATCTCCGTTTCCAAGTAAGGTCACAATTGGAGGTGTCCTGACTCCAGGGGCCGTGCACTGTCGGGACTCACACAGACCAGAGCTCTGCCGGTCAGCCTGGAGGCTGTGACTGCAGGGCCCTCGCGGGCCAGGGCAGCATATTCATATATGTCAAGTTAGAAGTCATAGCAGACTGGCTGTGGGTGGGAAGTGGATTGAAAAGGAGCCTGCAAAGGATTAAGCAGAATGTTCAGGAAGCTTACCTGATTGTTCAAGTACTGTTTGGCATGCTTTAAAGAGAAGGAATGTCAAGAGTGAAGTATTGAATTCTGGTTTCGTTGTATCCCAGGAGCACTTCGGAGATAAGCAATCGATTGATGCATAAGATCCCATCCAAGTGGTTTATCTATTCAGTTAGTGGCAGCTTTTTGTAGTGAATTTCCATGCTGTGCCAGAAGATGGCAGCATTGGCCAACAGCAGGATGCTTGTTGTGGTTCCAGCAACTCCTCGTTTGCTTTGATTCTTATTGAATTCAAGGCTGGGCTTCTGCTTTCCACCTCTCTTCTCCAACCCCTCCACCTCCATCCTCTCTTCCTTCAACATCGGCTTCCTCCGGTCTGAGTTGTGGAATGGGCTGGGAGAGATGGGGGCAATCATAGATGTAGTTCATCCTGGTTTTTTTTCTCTCTGTCCTTTTTATCTATACACTAAGAATAGGATCGCCTTAAATACTACATAGAGCGTATCAAATGGTTTCCTTTTAAAAACCTCTAGGAGGTCAGCCGTGAATTGTGGAGGACATAGAGCTAGTTTCAATCTTTCGGAAAAGCTATGAATTGATAAATTGTCAATGGCTTTTGCAGGGGTTATTATGGATTCTGTAATGAATTTGATTGTTTCATGCTGAGCAAAGGTTCGTGTCCTGAGCTTCAAAAATCTTTCCATAAGTAGGAAAATATTATTTCTGAATATATTCAGCCAGCCAATTAAATGCCTTAAAAAATTTGATTCCTGGTCAACGCAAAAGAAAGCAGGGGTGGTGAAAGTGCTGGGACTGTCTCCGGATGGGACACAAAGATTGTCCCTCACCTCTCCAGGACAGTGGGGTCAGCTGGGAGAGTTGGCTTGGGGTTGAACGGACCACTGCTTTGTGATCCTGGTTGGTAATCCTCACTGTCTGGGCTTCAGGTTCCTTGTTTTATTGGGTTGCTGATGGTTAAATGAAACAACATGTACATAGGAATTAGCCTGGCCCCCGGCACGTAGCTGGTGTCCCAAGGGCTTCCCTTGAATGACCTGAGCTTTGGGCGGTGGCACACTGAGTTCCAGAGGCCTGCTCTGGGCCTCCGGTCACGGCCACAGGGAGACTCTGGAGAGAGTGGTCAGGAGAGAGCAGTGCGGCGTCTGATCTGGGGCATCTGCATCACGACTTTACTTTTTAGAGATTCCTTGGCAATTTAACACATTCAAAAGCGTCACCTTCCTCTGGAGCAGGTGATAAGTAAGTGAGTTGCCAAGCTCCGTGCTGCTCTTGTCACGTATCTCACAGCGTGTGGCAGTCCACACTGACGACACTGCAGATGGAATGCGGCAGGAGGGAAAACCGGGGCGGGCCTGTGTTTGTGAGTGCAGTCCCCATGGCATGAGCCTGCATGGGGCTGCGTCTCACTTTCTGTCTCCTTCACCCTTGTTGCCACAGTGTTGTCACAGAGGAAGCAGGATGGCAATTTGTTGCTGCTCTTTGCCTTCTCGTGTTCAAGGACATGTCCTCAGCCAGCCCTCAGCCCGGTAGTCTGATAAGATACGCAGAGCAGCACAAGTGAGTGTGCAAATTGCTGGTGGCGTGGATTTCTCTGTAGCTTTCATGGTGTGTGCACTGCACCTGCCTCCCAGGTGTGAGCATCATGAGCAAGTGGAACTCACAAAGCTACTGAAGGGTCATCTTGTCAACCAGCCTCTGGGCTCTTGAAGGTTTTTCAGCTGTCTTAGTTAAAAGCAATAATACTATCAATCGCTGTAGAAACCCTCAAAATAGAGTGGCTTAAAATTACATTTGGTTGCTGCTCCCCTGTATCAGAGAACTGGGACTTTGAGAGTGATCTCCCTTGAGGGCTTATGTGGCACTATGGTTGGAAGCTGGCAGAGCCCATTGATTCCCGTGACTTTGTGGAGGCAGGAGAGTCTGTGTTGAGGTGTCTCATGTTGGCAGGAGGCCTCCTCTCCTTACCATGTGGCCTCTCCATTGACTACTTGAGTGACCTCTTGACATGGCAGCTGGTTTGCCCCAGAGTGAGTGATGGGGCCAGAGAGACGGGGTGGGCAAGGGAGTTGCACATAATGCCTTATGACCCAGTCAAACACTGCCACATCAACCACATAGGTTTGTATGGTCACCAAGCTCTACTCCCAGATGAGAGTCATCTCTCAAGGGAAAGAGATTCCAAAAGATTTAAGGACTTAAAAAATGTATAGCTGTCTATTTATTTTTACAAGTCAGAGTTAGAGAAATAGAGAGGTCTTCCATCTGCTGGTTCACTCCCAAATGGCTACAATGGTCAAAGCTGAGCTGATCTAAACCCAGGAGCCAGAGCTTCTTCTGGGTCTTCCGCACCGTGCAGGGCCTGAGCACTTGCGTCATCAACTTTTGCTTTCCCAGGTTACCATCAGGGAGCTGGATGGGAAGTGGAGCAGCTGAGACATGAACTGGAATAGCTGGTGCCACAAGTGGAGAACTAACCTGAGATACCACTGTGCCAGCCCAGGAACTTATTATCTTTTTAAAAAAAGATTTATTTTTATTTTTATTGGAAAGGCGGATATACAGAGAGGAGAGACCAGAGAGGAAGATCTTCCGTCCGATGATTCACTCCCCAAGTGAGCGCAATGGTCGATGCTATGCCGATCCGAAGCCAGGAGCCTCTTCCGGGTCTCCCACGCGGGTGCAGGGTCCCAAAGCTTTGGGCTGTCCTCGACTGTTTTTCTAGGCCACAAGCGGGGAGCTGGATGGGAAGAGGGGCCGCCGGGATTAGAACCAGCGCCCATATGGGATCCTGGGCGTGCAAGGCGAGGACCTTAACCACTGCACCACCGTGCCGGGCCCTATTATTATCTTTTTAAACTTAAATTTTTTTTTTTTTTAAAATTTTGGGGAATCAAGATGGCGGAATAGGGTAAGGACATGTTTAAATGGACGGAAAAACATTTAATCAGGATGAAGCAGAGAGGACACATTCCAAGAAATAGGAAAGGACAGAACAACAGCAGAGCGGTACCTGGAGACTGACAGACACAGGAAAGCAGATGTGGTGTTGCAGTGACTGATATTCCAGCAGCATTCCGGTAACAGCGATCTGAACTCCACCAGCAGCTGGAACTCCACTAGCAACCAGGTGGGAAGGGAGTTTCACTGGGAGCTTGGGAGGTGAACCCAGACAAAACACTGTGCATCCTGCTGGTCCATTTGATTTAACCAGGAGCAGAGACAGAGCAGCAGATCCCAGATGGGCAGTGTGAAAACAGGATTGATTTCACAGCCCAGTAAGCCCCCTAGAGCCGAATTGGGTGCCATTTTGCTTAAGGAGGCAAAGGCAAGGGAAAGGACTGAGCATAAACTGGGCTGGGAGTGAACTCATTTCTGACTCAGTGAATGGCATCAGTGTGGCATTCTATAGGTTCCACCCAAGACAGGTCTGGGTAGCCCTTGGATCTGATGGCCAGCAGATCAAGAACCGAAGTAGTGGTAAGTCAGGTGCCATTTTGTATACTGTGGTAAAAGCTATAGGACTGCAGGGACAACAGTGAGCTGTGCATGTGCTGAGCTCTTGAGATCTTACTGAGCTCCGTGGATTGCACTGGCCCCACAGGAAAATAACACCTATTGTAGCATTGTATGGGTCAAAATAGGTCCATGTGGCACCCAGACCTAAGGTTCAACAGGTTCCAGCAATATCAACACCACCAACAACCTAGCTATATAGGACACCTGGTGTCTCTCTAATCCTGGGACCTGCTCCAACTGGAAGTGGGAGAAAGGTTGTACAGACAACGGTGCAGCCTCAGCATGGTATGACAGGAGGTGGATATTGATGAACCAGGAGTTGGGGCTATGGAGTTCTTTATGGAAATTTAACATAAGAACCCAGACCTGGAACTCACTGGAGGGAGTGGCACAATTAGCTGCGAGCAAAGAGTTCTGTACTGACTGCAATAAGTAAAATCAAGCTGTAGACCTGTGGGTGACACAGCTTAGAAACCTGCCCCAAGGAGAAGCAGACCATAAGCCCATCAGTGTGTTATTTAAACGTACCCTGATATTGCTGGTACAGACAATGTCAGACAGTACAGCATCCCATTGTCAAGGTATGTCCAACAGTTTCATTGGGAGTCCCTCTTTGATTTGGAAGTAGGGATGCATACTGCATTGTGTCTTCACATCTGAATGTGATAGTCTCTACTATGCCACCACTATACATTCCCTTAAATGAGAAGCCATGAAATAAAGTCAATAACAGATATGAAGTTAAACAACAAATTCACAGCACCATGGAGTTGAAAAACGTGCCACTGAATAACCAACACATAGTTGAAGAAAACACAAAAACCTCTTGGATAACAGATGCCACCCTGTGGTCCATGAGCCATTGATGAATTTGACAAGAGAAAAGAAACTATTTGGAAGAAATGAAAGTTAAAACAAAAATATCAAAACCCATGGGTTGCAGCAAAAACAGTATGGAAAGGGTTACTGATCTTATAATTTGCGTGAAGGCTGCCTTATATCAGAGAGAACATATGGATTTTATCTTTTTTGGATTAACTTATTTCACTGAGCATAATGGTCTCTAGTTGGGATAATCTAGTTGCAAATGGTATAATTTCATTCTTTTTAATGGCTGAGTAATATTTCATGGAGTAGATGTACCACAGTTTCTTTAACCACTCCTCTTTGGATGGGCAACTGGATTGTTTCCATGTCTTTGTATTGTAAATTGTGCTGCTGCAAATACAGGGTTACAGATCCTCTTCTATATGCAGTTTTTATTTCCTATGGGTATATTCCTAGGAGCAGGATAGCTGGTCAAATGACAAGTTTATTTGGCGTTCTCTAAGCACTCTCCATTTTGATTTCCATAGTGCATGTACTAGCCTACACTCCTACCCAGAGCGAAGGAGAGCACCGTTCTCCCCACGTCCACACCAGCAGCTGTTTTTAGTAGAATTCTGAATGCAGGCCAACGTAGCACCCACTGTTTACCAGGATTCTCAACATTGAAATGTACCAGTTGGGTCAGTCGTAGTAGCCTAGTGGCTAAAGTCCTTGCATTATATGCGCCAGAATCCCTTTTGGCACTGGTTTGTGTGCTGGCTGCCCCACTTCTCATCCAGCTCCCTGCTTGTGGCCTGGGAAAGCCAAAAGCCTTGGGACCCTACACTTGCATGGAAAACTTGGAAGAAGCTCTTGGCTCTTGGCTTTGAATCGGCTCAGCTCTGGCCGTTGTGGCCACTCAGGGAATGAATCAGTGGATGGAAGATCTTTCTCTTTATCTCTCCTTCTCTCTGCAAATCTGACTTTCCAGTAAAAGTAAATAAATGTGAAAAAAAGTAACCACTGTAAACAAAGCAAAGCAAAACAAAACAAAACAAAAAACCCTGTTTTTTTTTTCCCTCCCCTAGGAATGTTAAAATAGCAAAAACTTTAACACTCACTCTGAGGGAGCAGCGTACTGATGTCTTCTGGAGTACATGAGAAATGGATCATGCAACTAAGGTTTGGGTGTAATTGAGCCAGTTGCAAATTAACAATGCGATTGTACTTGATTCAGCAGTGTTCTGGTCCCTTTTTCTTTTGGACATCCTCTGCTTTTGTAACAGTTGCCTAGCAACCAGAGCTTTGCTCAGTTCACACCAGGAGTGTTTGAGCACAGTTGCTCAATAGCATTAAAATTCACTGGGCTTCCCAAGCAGCAGAAGAGCCTGCTAGACACTGAGCTGTGCTGGCCTCACAGGCGTGGTGAACAGGCCTTGAGGTGGGAAGACCCTGGAGGGGCTGGCATTAGGTGAGCTCAGTGAAGGGGATATGTGCTGGTTCCTCTCCTGATGGGCTGTGCCCCCTGAGCGTGGTAAGATTCACATTTAAGAAGGAATGATGCTCTAAAGTGTTCGTGATGCTGAAGCCTCAGCTGTGCTTGCGCCGAAAACAGACTGCTATAGACACAGAAAGAGCAGGGTGAGACGCCCTGGCAATGGTGAATCTCTCGCAGTTGGTGAGTAGTAACTACACATCCTATAGGATTCTGGCACGTAGACGAAGCAGGCTGCATTTCCAGAACTGCACTGGAAAAACCAGGGGAAACGGTTCTTAAAACATATGCTTCGAAATGATTTCAATCCAATAAATATCTATTGAGTATGTGCCATACACAGGCAAGACTGTGGAGTAAGGGCTGTTTGAAGTGGAAGAAAAAAAAACAACACAGTGTTTGTCACCTGCCAGTCACTCATGAGGCATCCAAGTTGCCAGGTCCTCTGTGAGGCTTGGGGACACAGATGAACAGGAATCAGACGCCGCCCCGCCCTTCTCAGAGTTACACAGGCTTCCAGTCCAGCCTGGAAACAGGCACTGTCCTGAACCTGTGTGCCTGGGCCTCTTTCCTGTAACTCCTTTTCCTTTTTTGAAATATTTGCTCATCTCCCCCCACCCCCTCTCCAGGTAGCTTCCTCTCACAGTCAACTGAGTGTATGAGCATGACCTTCTGGAAAACTCTGATTTTCGCCATTTGCTTAGCTCTCTTCTCTCTCATCATTTCTTTTTTCCCTCTTATTTCTGGTCACCTTTTTCTTCCAGACTCTCAGCTGATTCAAAAAATTTACCTGTTAGGGTCTGGCATTGTAGCATAGTGGACAAAACTATCACCTGTACCGCTGGCTTCGGATCCACTTCCGATCCACACTGATGGTCTTGGAGAAGCGATAGACGATAGCCCAGGTGGTTTTCTGCTGTTTAAGTGCCTTTTATTTCTCTGCAGAGAATAACCATCTGTCCTTGCTCTTCGAGAGTGTTGACTTGTTTCTCCGGGAACATGCCTTTCACAGCTGCTTCCAGGGCTTGTCCAGGGCTTTCAACCTGTGGGATGCTGGGGTGTTGCTACCCTTGATTTTGCTATCGTTTGCAGAGTTTCTTTGTCTGTTGAGAAATTTTGGACTGTTTTCTGGATGATTCGAACTCTGTGTTGTGAAACTGAGTCCAACAGTAATCCCTTGCAGAGATATCGATCCTTGCCAGAGATGGACTTCTGTTTAAAAGGCAGTCGGCTCAATTAGATTCAGACTATCCGCTGTTCCTCACAGTCTCCTAACGTCAGTTCAAGTTTTAAAGCCCTTGCTTGTTTTGGGTTTTTGTGTGTGAGAATTTTAGTGGGAAATTTAGAGATGGAAACCTATGCCAGTTCATCCACGGATACAGAACTTGGGATTCCCGTTGCCAGCTCTCTCCACCTTGGCATTTCTCCCACATCTCATCACAACTTTTTTTTTCTGGCCAGAGATGATGTATGAGTCATGTATATCCGTGCAGCTGGAATCATTGTGGAAATGTGGCAAGAAAATATATACAGAGAGACTACAACATGGGTCCCCCCCCCCTTTCTTTGTATAACAAGGATTTCCTTTCTCTCGTCTTCTGGGCGATGATTCTGCCCTTGGCAATTGCTCTCCATGCTTCTGCCACTGTAGCAGCAAACCCTACAGTGGGGGCTGCCGCTGGTAAAACCTGGAAACACAACAGAGGAACATAAGAATGGACTGCACCTCTTCCCACTGTGGAAGCTTCCTGTCCGGGTCCTTATATGTAAGAGCTGGTTCATCCTGGAGTTGTGGTGCACACTAACCATACGGTTTTCCATCAGGATTGCTGTTGTGTCAAAGCTGGAAGGCAAAAAGGGAATGTTCCCCATGAAAGTCACCCTTACTTAGGCTTTGCCTTTGGTCGGTGCCTGAACTGTCTGCTGTCATCTACTTTGAGCATCTTCAGGTAGTCTCCTGTGTGATTCCCCTGGAGGTTTTCATTGCAGTCAGTGCAGGAGTGGGCTGTGTTCAGCTTCTCGCATCTCAGCTGGCGCTGGAAGGCTTCAGTTGCCTTTTCCTTCTATGAGACAGGAAGCTCCAGGAAGTGGGCATTGCACGTTTTGACCTCAGTGTCCTTCTCGTAAGGTGAGCCAGGAAGCTGCTTACCAGTGCACGTGAGCAGGGACCTCAGCCTGCTGGGATCAATTTTCCAAGTGGAGCCCACAGAATACCTGCCCGTCACTCCCCAGTGCAAGTGCAGATGAGATCACACAAGATGGCATGATTGTTCATACATTAAGAAAAATCCTATTTATGAGAGAAAGAGAGATCTCCCTTCTGCTGGCAAACACCTGCAATAGCCCCATTTTGATTGCTCTAACCATGACCTGGAAACACGCACGGTTATGGCTTTCCGTCTGGGTGGCAGGACATGGAGCCATTATCAGCACAGCTTCCCAGTGTCTGCACAGGCAGGAAGTTAGAGTCAAGAGCAGAGCTGGGAATCCAATGCCGGCCCACTGGTAGTGGGATATGGGCATCTTAATTGCTGTACTCCTTCCTCTCATCCGTTCTGGAGGAGAAAATTTTAAACTTCCATCCACAGTATTTGCTAAAGCAGATATTCCAGACATTCATTTAGGTCTAAAATATATTTACTGTTCTACAGATTGTGAAATTATAAAAACGACTAGAGGAAGTGGGTGCATTTTCAAAATTTTGACTTTGGTGAATGTGGCTAAGGGAACTGACTTTCAGACCAGAGATCTTATAGGCCAAGCTGGCTGATTGGAGCTCAGCTCCCCTGCACTTGGACTGGTCCCACGTCAATGGAGCCTGTTGCCAGCCAACTCTCAGATCCCATTGGCTCTTTGTTACAGGGCACATCACAGGCAGTGTACATCAAATGTGGGACTGCTAGAGCAAAGGACTATGGACTACATGGCTGCAGTGGCAGAAATTTATTTTCTCCAGAAACTGGAAGTCTAAAATCAACATACCAGTAAGCGAGGGTGGCTCTGAGGACTCTCCTACCTGCACATTGCCTCCTCTCTCCCCACCCTGACATGGCTTTCCCTGTTTGCATGGCCATGTCAAAGTTTCTTCTTAATGTAACATTTATTTGAAAGGAAGTGTGTGTGTGTGTGTGTGTGTGTGTGTGTGTGTGTGTGAGTGAGTGAGAGAGAGAGAGAGAGAGAGAGAAATAGAAAAAGATTCACTTCCCAAATGGCTGTAATGGCCAGGGCTGGGTTGGGCTGAAGCCAGGAGCCAGGAGCCAGGAATTTTTACTAGGTCTCCCATGTAGGTATAGGGGCCCAAGCACTAGAGCCCAGCGAAGGCATAGGCAGATAGTTGGATCAGAACTGGAACAGTGGGAACTTGAACTTGTGCTCATATGGAATGCCTGCTGTACAATAATGTTGGGTCCAAAGTGCTCTCGTAAAAGAACACCGATCCTGTTGGAATAGGGCCCATTCTAATGGCATCATTGTGATATAATGTCTGGAAAGGCTCCATCTTCCAGCAAAGCCACATTCTAAGGTGCTGGGTATGGCTTCAGCTATGAATTATGGCTCTCTCTGTGTGTGTATCACCAGCCATGTCTAGATGATGACAAAATTCATAAATGTAGAGAAGATAAGATAGTGTATGTGTGTGTGTATCCATTTCAATCCCTAATAATAACAACTTGTAAAAAGTAAAGAGGAGCTATTGCCATAGCATAGTAGGCTAAGCTTCTGCCTTTGGCATCAGCATCCCCAACGGCACCAGTTCTAGTCCTGGCTGCTCTACTTCTGATTCAGCTCCCTGCTTATGAACTGGCAAAGCACTAGAGCATGGCTCTGGTGCCTGGGTCTTGCATCCACAAAAGACCCGGAAAAAGCTCCTGGCGGTGCCTGGCTTCAGATCAGCTCAGCCCAACCATTGCAGCCATTTAGGGAATGAACCAGCAGATGGAAAATCTCTTTCCTTCTCTTTGTAGCTCTGTCTTTCAAATAAAAAAGAAAAAGAAGAAGAAAAAAACCCTTAAAAAATGAAGGTCAGTAAATAACGGATGTATATCAATGACAGTGTTAGTGAATAGGAAAAGAAAGTGCCATGAAGTGTACAAATAGAGATTGAAAAAAGTAATTTTATCTTGCAGAAGCCTTTTGTTGTGGAGCCTGCTCCATAGCTATCTATAACCTATACATTTTTGTTTAATGCAATGTTTTCCAAGATTTAACCTTTCCTGAACCACCTGTAATGTTTAGCCACATTGTTAGAAAATCTATGCTGTTATTTATTGAGTATTTTTTTGAGTGAGTTTCCTTCTTTACAGCATGAAATTTGAGCAAAAAACGTATGTCTCTATCATGAGCAGAAAATTAGTATCAACTGCTATGTCTAGATGATGACAAAATTCGTAAACGTAGAGAAGATAAAACAGTTTGAAATAATTTTTTGCTGGTCAGGTACTGAGCCTGAACCTCACGGAAGTTGGGATTAAAAGAAAAGTTGATTTTGCTTGCTGAAACGGACGCACAGCTTCTTCCTAATAGCCACTTTCCCTGAGCTTCCTCCTGATGCATTCATTCCTTGTTAACAGGCACGTCCCTGGGGAAACACCAGTTGCATAGATAAGTGGGTGAATGGATGAGGGAGTGAATGCTTAAAAACAGTGTTTCAGCCTTTTTTACATTCAGTGGAGACCCACTGGGCCTCTACTCTATGACAGTGGCGGTGGCAGTGACAGGGGAGGTCCAGGCGCTCAGGACACTGCTGCCTAGTGACTCAGTGGGAGGGAGTGGACCCAACCCTTCCAGGGGAAGGACTTGGTGGGGCGAAACCTGAGCTAAGAGTCGCCTTTGGAAAGACCCGAAGTGGCCAGGCTGTTTGGGACCAAGGGACAGGCGGTGTGTGGTGTGTGCTGTGATGCTTCGATGCCCCTCTGGCTGTGTCAACCACCCGTTCCCAACATCTTAGTGTGGAGGGAGAGCCCGACCTTTTCCCAGCTAGTGGGCTCTGTGTGTGCTTTTAGAATAAATCCCCCTGCACCAGAGGCAATAGATTATGGGCCCCATCATTTATGGCCTATAAATTACAGGGTGCCTGGGAACTCTGGCCTCTGTGCCTGGCTGCTCACTGCCTGGACACACAGCGTCACTCTTGTATTGGGAGAGGCTGCTGGTCTCCCTCAGAACCCCCTGAAAGACAGTATTTACTGGCCATGGAAATACTTTCACCGCATGTTTATTTCTTTGAGACTCTCTGCCCCAAACTCATTGGCTCCTTGTTCTTGTGTCTGTCCCAAGCTGTCTGGGCATTTAACTGCCATGGGTGGTACACTCTCCACATTTCCAAGGCTCCTCAGTGGCAGCAGAATACGCTTTTAAGAACCCCACCACACCCGGAGTGTTTGGGGTTTCATAATGGCAAAAGGTGGTTGTCTTGGGCGCTTGGGAGGCTGCATTCCTGGGACAGGGCGTTTCTGTCTTTCCACCAAGGCCACAAGGCTCCATTGATGGTTGAGAAGGTCCCATCCCTGCTCCTCGAGAGACCGGCACCACACTTGGGGCTCCCAGCTCCCCGCAGCCTGTCACATCCCCTTAGAAAACAGACACATGGCTGTGGAATTCTGGTTTGCAGAATGAACTTTGCTGTTATAGGGAGGTTGTGCTCAAAGACCACCCCTGCCAGGTTTGAGGATTGGAGGACTGTGCTGCCTTATGGGCAGAGCCCAAGCATTGTCTTCATATGCTTCTGTTTAGTCTGTGGCAGTCTCAGGATAGCCTGGGAGGGATTAGGGGCACAAGAGCATGAAACAATTAAAGTATTGGATGGTAGGGCGGAAGGTCTTGTTAAACGTCATCTGGTCTACTATACACCAGCTGCATGCATCCTTACCCTGACATCCCTGACAAATGCTCTTCCAGCTGCAGGCAGAGCAGGTGGAGCACTTTACCTGGATTCCAGACTTGTAAAGTTCTTCCTGGTCTGCTGAAACCAATATATCTCATCTATACCAGCCTCCATGCCAGATTCCCAGGACCCCTGCTGCCCAAGACAGGTGCATCTTAATAAACTGCTAATGAAATGAATCAGAGTGAGCTTCAAGACCACTTAGCTGTTTGACAATAGCCTTGTTTTGCCTGGTTACCTGGTACCTGGAATGACATTTTATCCTGACACAGCCACCCTTCCGTTCCTCATTCTCTCTGCCAGAGTCCTTGTTCTCATGATGTGTTGGCTCCCCAGCCCTGTCTTGCTCTAGTGGGTCCTCGGGCCTGGGCTTCCCGCCTAGTCCCGAGCCTCAGCCCAGGGGCTCTGGTCTGGTTAGCTCCTGGCAGTCTCTGTGTTTCACAGCCCAGCTTGTTCCTGATGGTTTGTTACTTTGTCTTCCTGTGGCCAACGCCAACCCTGAGTCAGCACACAGTCCGCTAGGCTGGTTGTATTCTTAGGATTTGTAGCTTGGCTCACAAAAAAATATTTAATTTCAAGTCCTGGATCATCCTGGACTGTCTGTATTGTCCAGTGTAGCCAGTCATGAAATTCCTAAACACAAACATAGAAATAAGGATGAACCTCATGGGATGGGAAATCTATTTACTGATGAAATATATCAAGTATTGAATAACTTGTTTGCTTTTTTGGAAAGGCAGATTTACAGAGAGAAGAGACAAAGATCTTCTACCCTCTGGTTCACTCCCCAGGTGGCCGACCTGGCTGGGCTTGCGCTGATCTGAAGCCAGGAGCTTCTTCCAGGTCTCCCATGGGGGTTCAGGCTCCCAAGGCTTTGGTCCATCCTCTACTGCTTTCCCAGGCCACAAGCAGGTTGCTGTATGGGAGTTGGAGGATCTGGGACACGAACTGGCTTCTGTATGTGATCCTGGTACGTGCAAGGTGAGGACTTTAGCCACTAAGCCATTGCACTTGGCCCAAGTATTTAATAATTTTGCTGGACAGTTTGCTATGTGCTTCTCAGTACATGAAACCAGGCAAGGTTGATGGGTGGGCATTAGTGTACAGTTATTATTATTTAAGCAGCAGCATGCTCTAGCTGCATAGAGCATCAGCACACATGTTAGACCCCCAGGATGCTGCCTGCCCTTTTTGTGTTTCAGTTTTCTCCTTCATTAATGTCTACTTCGGGACTAGAGCAGCTGCTGCATCTAAAACTTTTAGTGCTAAGAGACTGTGAGATGGCCAGCAGTTGCTGAGCGGCATGTGGGCTGCACAACAGCTAGGATTGCCGCCAGGCCCCTCTGTGTCCGAGATCTGCCCATTCCTCCGCAGCTTAGTGCACTTGTGGGTGCCTGCAACATTGGTATCCCATATGGGTGCCGGTTCGAGTCCAGGCTCCTCCACTTTGGATCCAGTTTCCTGCTAATGTAGCTGGGAAAGAAGCGGATGATGGTCACAGTTGTTCCTACACCCATGAGGAAAACCCAGATGAAGCTCCTGGTCTTGGTTTGTCCCAGCTCTGGCTGCTATGCTCATATGAGGAGTAAAACAGTGGTTGGAAGATCTCTCTGTCTCTCCTTCTTGACCTGTAACTCTGCATTTCAAATAAGTAAATAAATCTTACATAAAAAGGTTTTACATGTATCATAAAACTGAGCATAAAGTCCTGTAACAATCAGAAAAACAAACAAAAATCTGTGAGTTTAGCCTGAGTTAGTTTCTTGCTGCTGTCAAAGAAAGGCCTTGCTTTCTCTTCTTTTGAACTCACCATTCTGCTTCTGTAAAGACCACACAACCCAACCAGACTGCTTGTTGAGGAAAAGCGGTGTCTTCGGGGCTGTGGCTTACAGAATGGACTCGGTTTGAGGGATACCTGGATGTGGGCTGGGGCTCTGCCACTTGCCACAGGAGTGTCTTGGGTTAGTCAGCACATGGCTTGCACCCTCAGCTTCCCCAGCAGGGCCGTAGGACTCAAATTAGACGGCAGGAACCATAGAGGGGGGTGAGACAGTCTATTCATTTATATATCTGCGTTTTTGTCCTCTAAAGTAGAACAGCTGTACCTGCAGGTGAAAAATCACACAAGCAAACCTGGAGAAGGGGCCTGGCACACTAGCTGTCATGGTCACCGCCACTTCTGTGTGACTGGAAGCAGTGTTTGGTTGTTAGGCCTGCTGGTGGGTGCCGGCTCAGGCTTCCCACTACATTCTCCCATCCGGGCCGTGTTCAGGAATTCGCAAGAAGGCTGCCCAGTGTTGGGTCATGGAGGATGGCTGTGAAGCAGATTTTTCCTCAGCCCGTAGATAACTAGTCTCCAGGGGGTCTCAAACCTGTGACCCTGTCTTCATTAGCTATGTGAACTAGCTGGCCTGGCCTGCCCTTGGTAATAATTCCTGCTAGCCCACAAAGAATATCTTACCCCATGAGCCTTGGGTTAATACCAACCTTTGACCCCATTCACTTAAAAGGTAATAAGCAACAGAGGCATTCATTCATTTATCCAGCAAACATTTATCAGGGGACATTCTTGAGTTTCGTAGCCCATCATGACTCAGTGTGCCTGCTGCCTCCTCTTTCTTCCACATTCTTCCCGAGATAAGAACAAAGGCAGGTATCTGGGTTTCCTTGGATTGGGGCCATTCATCACCTTTTCTCTTCTCTCCACACCCAATCGAGTCAGGAACTAACATTAAAAGGACTTTGAGCTGATGACTCTGAGAAAGCCCAGGACCCCGATCCCCCTTCCTTTACGATCCCATTAGCAGGCTGATGGGTGATGAGCACGTGAGGGGACCAAGCTCAGGAAAGTTTCACTGACAAATGCAGAACACATGTTGGTTGTTGTGACAGCACGGTGCTTCCTTTGCCTGTGCAGGTCTGCTTCATTCACTGCAGTCTTGCACGTTTGGATTTGTGCCCATTTGCTCAGTCATTCATTCAGTGATTCGGTCAATCATCAAACTTTACTTTTGAGGGTTGTGTACAAGCACCGGACTGTCCTGCCTCTGGGCTGGGAACGAAAAAAATTGGTAATGCAGAGTCTGCTCACATTCTAATGGGAGAGACTGTTTGCATTGACCAAACCCAGAAAAGAACAGCTTGCACAGGGGAGATGAAAAAAGTAATATTTATGTCATCATCACTCATACGTGCATCCACTCAACATATTGATTGCACAACGCTAGCTGCTGATGCCCAGAGATGAGTCGCAGAGGTGTAGCTTCCACCGTCAATGGCAGCTCGGGAGACTGCCTTACACTAGACGCTTGAAGAAGACCTCTCACTGAAGCTGAGCTCTCCATCATGAGAAAGGGAGGCAGTGCATTCCAGACAGAGGGAAGAGCATATGCAAAGTCCTAGGATGGGAAAGACATTGGAATTTTTGAAGGAGAAATTTTGCAAACAGGCTAGTGGGGCTGGGGAGTAGCCGTGGAGGGGGAAGGACAAGGGAGGGGCCTGGGGGCACAGGGAGCCTCGTCAGGCCAGGGCAGTACTTTGCATGTGGGCACATTATGAGGGCAAAGGGAGACGCTGCAGGGTTTGAAGCTGGACACTGTCATTGTCTGCCTTACACTGTGCCTATGATGTGTCAGGCTACTGTTGGGGCTTCTCAGAATCAGGCAGGCAGATGCTATTGAGATAACCTGAGCTTAGAAACTTGTCTAGTGTGCTTAAGACTTGTTTCCAGTAGCTTTCAACAAGCTGAATGTAACCACTGGCTCCGATTATGGCACAGGAAGTGTGGTTTTTGTACACCAGGTGGGGCAGTCGGTGGGAGAAGTGCTGTGGGTGGGAGAATAGAACATGCAGCACCAAGGGGAGGAATGGGGAGAAAAGGCGCTAGTCCCGCAGCCAGCAAGCACAGCACGGGGAGGGGGAGCGGGAGCAGGAGCAGGCGGTAATCCTGGCCGTTCGGCCTGCTGTCGGTTAAGGAGCCTTTTTCAGATTCCCACCTGGCGATGCTCACGTAACTCTGCGAGGGGGATCACACGGACTTTTGATGCTTATGGCAGGAACCCCACCTGGCTGTGTGGACAGGACAGAGTGGTCCACCTCTCTCCAGTGCCCTTCAACTTCCGGTTCCACAGCCAGTCCTGTCGGTGTCAAAGCCGATCCTGCTGTGAGCACTGGAATTACATAGGCCTCCACGTCCTGGCGATTGAGGGGACTTGGCTGTTTCCCATGAGAACCCCTTAGGTGCTGAGAAGTTACCTTAGAAAGGGGCTGCACTTCAAAGAGCTGCACCTGCCTTCTCCTGCTGTTCCTCCTGAGCTCTGCAGCAGGACTGAGCGCTGTCTGTCCTCCCCTCAGGGCTTGGTGGGCGTGCTTTGTCCCCTCAGGGCTTGGTGGGCATGTGTACCTCCTTGCCAAGGTAATCTGTATGATGGCCTTCTCTGGCCCAGACCTCCTTGGCTAAACTCACCTGTGTTTGAGTGGTCTCAAGCTGTCAGCATCTCAGACTGGTCCCCAGGAGCTCCTCGTTTGGTCGTTAGGTCCTTCGTGCCTTGGAAGCAGAGATGGCCGAGTGGGTATGACCCGCGCAGCCACACAGGGCCCTGGGTTGGTGTTTTGCTCTGCTTCCAGAGTCTTGAAATTCTTGGTGAGTTTATTTTTGAACTTGTGTCAGAGTCAGATGACTCCCAGTGATTTAGTCACTCCTCACGTAGGTTGTATGTGGAGTCCCCGTGAAGTGCCTGGCTCCATTTTTGACTGGGAATTACAAACATCCCAGTAATGAAAGGACCTTGGCCTCGTGGAGCCCAGTCATCCCATGTTAACCCTGCTGCTCCTTGGTGAGCTTTTACTGGTTGTCACAGGGGCTAAGGGAATAGGTTAGAAAGCCCAGTTTATGGATTTGAGGGATTTATTTCTGTTGGCATTATGTCCTTTTCCTTGCCTCTCTTTCCTTGAAATTAACATTTTTTGTCTTTACAGAATTGCCAGAGTAGTATATGGTAATTGAATTTTCTCTAAAAGGCATTATAAAAAAGAAGCTGGCAAGCCTTGGTCATCCCTCTGTTTTTTTCGAGGGGCTGGGAGGGTGGAAAAAACCGTCATTGGTTCAAGATATACAAAATCTGGAAAGTGTCCCTGTCAGCAGTTCCAGTTTTGCCACATCTGAGGAACTCATGACCCTTTGGAAACGTAGTTTTCTTTTCTTTATTTGTAAAGATTTTACTTGAAAGGCAGAATGATGCAGAAGGAAGAAGAGAGAGACAGGGAAACAGACACTCCTGTTCACTGGCACGCTCCCCACATGGTCGTAAGTGGGAGTGTTGGGCAGGGATGAAGGCAGGAGCCTGAAACTTCACCCTGGTACCCACAGGGGTGCTAGGGGCGCAGGGCCTTGGCCATGCTCTGCTGCCTTCCCGGGTATATCATCAGGGTGCTGCATGGGAAGCAGGGCAGCTGGGGCACGAACTGGTGTGCTGATATGGTATGCCAGGGTTGAAATTGATGCCACAATGCTGGCTCCTGTGAATGTGGTCTTAAAAATTTCTTTATGTTAAATAATGCTTTATCTCCTACTCTTAGATCTCTGCCTATCCATGGAAATATACCTATCTATTTTTTTTTTTTTTTGCTTGACTGTTCAACCATGGGCTAAACTTTAATAAGGATGATTCAGATGTCAAGAATTTTGCCAGGACACAGGACATGAAGATTAAGATGACAGAACAAGGGCCTGGTGCAGTAAAAGTCCTCACCTTGCATGTGCTGGGATCCCATATGGGTGCCGGTTCTAATCCTGGTGGCCCGGCTTCTCATACAGCTCCCTGCTTGTGGCCTGGGAAAGCAGTCAGGGATGGCCCAAAGCCTTGGGATCCTGCACCCTTGTGGGATACCAAGAGGAAGTTCCTGGCTCCTGGCTTCAGATTGGCTTGGCTTCCGCGGCTACCGCAGCTTGGGAAGTGAATCATCAGATGGAAGATCTTCTCTGTCTCTCCTCTTTTCTGTATATCTGACTTTGCAATAGAAATAAATAAATCTTAAAAAAAAAAAAAAAGGACAGAAAAGTCCTTTGCTCCATGATCCGGACACTGCCATGATCCACCCTTCTTCTCTACCTATACAGCTTTCTATACTCCAGATTAGTCATACCCAGACTTCAGGTCCCTGTCACAAAAGGAGTTAGGCTTCTGTTTCATCCATGTCCTCAGAATGCTCTTTGGTTAGTCTTAAATACTCCCCCTGAAGTTGAGATCTACCACGTGTGGTCGCACAAGTGGGCGTCACAGCAGCGCCCCACCCTCACCATGGCAACTGCATATTATCTCAGCCTAAAGAATCGTCATGTTTAGTCAACTGCAGCATACCATTAATAATAATGTTAGTTGTTTATTTGGGTTTTTCTGTGTGGTTGTCAGTTGACAGCTTTGAATAATCCAATGAGTAGGTCATGATAGTATATGGAAGTGAAAAGTAAGGCACAGAGAGGTTTAGGCCTGAGTTTTTAGGTGAAGGAAAGATTCCAGGATAGACACAATGTCTGTGGGAAGCAAGGAATCTTGACCCCAAGATCAGGATGTGACTCTCCCTATACTGGAACGCTGGTTGGCTCAAGAACAATGAAGATTTAAGCAGTGCAGCAATAGGGTGGGAGAGGAGGGACTGCTGGATGGCTGTCAGGGTAGGCTGGAGCTGAGGCAGGCTGACCAGGGACTGACAGCTAGAACTCAACGCAGAAGGAGCCTGGGAGTGAGAAGATGGGTGGCTTTGCTGTTTCCTAACTGGATCGAAGGCAGTGGCCACACTGCATAAGGCCTTCGGTCTTGAAAGGGTGTTGTTCAGGAATGTTCCAAATGATGAGGGTGCTGGCATTGAAGTCCAACATGGAAACTGTTTATAGTGGGCTGGATGTCTATAATGTGTGGGACGTCTACATCTATAGTAGATGCCTGGGTTTGAGCTGCCCTCACTCTCCATTCCAGCTTCCTGCTAATGAACACCCTGGGAGGCAGTAGATTACAGTCCGAGTAGTTGGGTCCCTGCTGTTCATATGGGAGACCTGTTTGGAGTTGCTGGCTTCTTGCTTGAGTCTGGCCCATCCTTGGCTGTGATGGCATTTGGGATGGCAGTTTTCTGTCTCTGTTATTCTGACTCTCAAATAAGTGAAGAAGAGCCAGAAATTATTGATGGTGCCATATTTGTGTGACACAAACAGGAGGAGAAGAAGGAAGGGGTAGAGGGAGGGAAGGAGTGAAGGTGGCCAGGGGAAGGCAGGAAGCATGACAAAGGAGGGGAGAAAGGAGAACAAACCCTGCCTCCCCTTTGTCTCGCTTCTCCTGGCCCCCAGCCTTCCCTCCAGGCAAGGCACAGCTCAGCTGTTTTATTGTATGGTGAGTGGGAACAGGGCCGTCTGCAAATAGTCACAGGCAGCAAGAAGACCATTAGCCACTGTGATTTATTGCAGGTCAGAGCGCTGCACTTTGGTGCCTATCAGAGGAGTCCTTGAAGCCTGGTGATGAATTAGAAGCCAGGTAGTGTGAGGAGGGCTGCCGGGGCTGGGGACAGCTGGGCCAGGGGATGGAGCACGGGCCTGGTCATTGTCTTCTTGGCTCGAGTCTAAGGGCCAGGCCAGTGTTCTTGGGCAGATTGTGTCTCCCTGGGTCTCTTTCCCATCAGGGAGAGGAGTGGGCTGAGTAGGAGCGGTTTCTTGAGGAGTGGGGTTGTCAGTGCTTTCCTGCACTGTTCCTATTTCATCCTCATGATCATTCCTGATAGTCTGTTGTACCTGGCTCCTCCTAGCGGAGCCAGGCAGAGCAGAGCATGCTTTCTCCTGCAGTCTCATCTAGTTCCCTTCCTTGATTCTCTCTTTCTGTGCACCCAGTCTGCCATGGAGCCTGCACACCCTGGGTCCTCGTTGCTTTCTACAGTAGCAGTCAGCTTGCTTCCTTCTTCCCGGTGTCAGAGAATTACACAAGAGGATCTGCACACCAGTCTTTAAGAAGACAGACAAGGGCACAGTTGACCTTCATTGCCCCCTGTAAACATTTTTGTATGATGGAGGGGAATGCAATTCACATAAGACTTTCCAGTAAGACTAGAGATTTCGAGGAAGTATTCTCTTTTTCCAAAGGCTGATGTGGATTTGACACCTTAAGGAGCATCCTCTACTGTACAGCCTTAGCAGGGAAGGATTGAGCTCACATGCTAAGGGTTGTTGGTGTCAAGGAGCAACCAGGAGGTGCTGGGTGGAACAGGGAAAAGGCAGCGAGACTGGAGGAGAGAGACTTTGGTCAAGGGAGGAAGAGGAGGTAAACTGGGATCCAGAAAGCCCAAAAGGGGACTCCTCTGAGCAAGACTCATTTGAAAAGAGGGGCCCCTTGGCATATCTGCCTGCGAGTGTACTCTGCTCAGCCATGGAACACAAGCTGAATTTCTCAGTCAGGTGCATTTCTCAGATTACTGTGTGTGGTGTTATACCCCTGTGCGATCAAAGTGGAGATGATGCAAACTGGCCTAGATACAGGGCAGAGCTGGGAGCTCTGAGGTCATGGGCAAAGCACCACATGCTAGTATTAGCTGGAAAAAGAAGGGATTTGAGGCTGGGACCTAGAAAAGAAGTGAACATTTCCAAGTGAAGTCTGCAACCATTTCTCAGAAAGATGCTTTGGGGATTCTTGCTAAATATGCAGATTTCTAGATTCTAGACCGAGATTCTTGGGTCAATAAAAGGTTAGGAACCAGAAGTGAAAGGGCACATGTTTTTCTGGCCTATCCTGCTAGTGTAGCTTCTGAGAAACAGCAGATGATGGCTCAAGAGGCTGGGACCCTGCCTCCCACCTGCGTCGCTTCAACCCCAAACCGCCTGTGGCTACACTGGCATTTGGTGAGTGAAGCACCAGATGACAGCACTTTCTCCCTGACTCTCTGCCTCTGTAGCTCATCTAAACAGGTAAATAAGTGAACAAAAAGGTGTACATTAAAGCAAGAAAACTGCCTGCAAGCCTCCGAGCAGGCCCAGGTATCTTCTGGGACAGATGTTCCAGTTTAGCATCAAGAAGAAGGCACAAGGCAAGGTTGAGGCTGGACTCCAGCACAGGCCATGGCTGTTTCAGGCCTGTTGTGCCCCAGAGCTTTGCAAAAGGGCATGTGTGATGATGTTGACACAAAGACATCTTGGACTTTGTGGATGGCATCTCTGAGAGCACATGGCACCATGCCTGCAGCATAGAGTAGCTGCTTTGGGACATTCCTTCTTCCCTTCCTGCACCAGCCAAGTGTGTGTGGGGAGGACCCTGGATATTTGCAATGCTGGCCTCATCTCAGCTGTCACAGAGCTCCTGGGGGGCACTTCCGCAGCCCCTCTCCCCCCATCAGCAGCTGTTTCCATCCATTCTTCCCTGTGCTGGGCAGACCCACAGTGCCTCCTGTCACCCCTGGATCCCGTCCAGCCCCTGAGTTGAAAATGCCTCTTCTAGAAAGATGGAGGAGAGATTTCATCTTGCTCACCAGCTGGGCCCAGCTGTGTCCAACACGGGAAGGACCCTTTGCTTCCAGTTCCTCATTTGTTCCAGGATAAAATTTGATGTTTCTAGACCACCCAGACCTTCTGACATTGTTGGAAGAGCCTCTGGTAGTGTTCTTGGCTCCAGGCGCCTCATTGTGGGGAAGGGATACAAGGTGTGGTGGCAGGCAGTGAGCAGTGCTGGGAAAGAACTCGGGCTTTGCAGCCAGGCTGACCCTGGCTGAGATCATACTCAGACTGGCAAGTTCCTTTGGACTTTCTGACTTGGGGGCACCTATGTCTCCTCTATATTCTGGGAATGACACAACCATCCTAACAGTTTCCCTGAAGGTTCAATGAAATGATGAGACTACCAGCAGTATCTTAGCTGTGTCTGTAACCTTTGGAAAGATGGCAAGTTAATTACCAGGAGGAAAACCTTGCCCATGGATTGTCATGTGTGGATTTGAGCTCACAGGAAGGGAAAAAGGATACTTCCTTCTCACTCTGATATGAGCACCCCACGTCTTTCCCTGCTGGCCCTTCTCCATCCTTCTTTCTCCTTGGTGTCCCCATGGTGCCTCCCTCTGCCTTAGCTTTCTTCTCCTACAAGGGTTTATGCTCTGGTTCTCATGGTTCCGTCTCATTCTTCCCTGACATGGTTGGGGTAGGATGAGAGCATTAGCTCATGCCAGTCTGTTCTGGAGCTGGAGTGAGGGGCAGGAATAGAGCAGGCGAGGGTGACACAGAGGGGAGGTGATTTTTCTCTTATCTGAAACATCTTGCCAGAAAAAGACTGGAGACCTTAGATCCCATCCTGTTGGCATCCCCTGTCTCTATGACATCCGTCAGTCAAGGTTCTTTCTAGCATCATTCTTGGGAGCAACTAAAGTGGCAAGGGTATATGTATATGGGCAGGGGAAGATCCTGAACTTCTGCAGCATTCCACTGGGGTGGCGGTAACTGGGTGTGGTAACTGGGTGTGGTGAGGACAAGAGGCTTAAAGGGTAGGCTCTCATCTCAGGGGTCTCTGGTTCTGTGAATAGGAGGTAGAGGGGCATGGCTGGGTGGCACTAAGTTATCACCAAACTACAACAACAGAAACCAAAGTATTGTCTCTGACAAGTATATAGCAGATAGACGTCAGTCCCAAACTCAACCATCCGTGAGAAATCTAATACTTAGCAATGGGCAAATGGCCTGTGTGCAAGAGAAAATTTTACTAAAGCTTGGAAAAGCTAAATTCTTTCAATAATTAGCTCCTTGGGAAAAAAAGGTGTAGGGCATCATCCTTTTTTTTTTTTAAGATTTTTATTTGTTTATTGGAAAGTCAGATATACAGAGAGGATCCTGGCACGTTCAAGGCGAGGACTTTTGCCGCTAGGCCCTGCCCCCGGGCCGGGCATCATACATTTTTAAGGATTTATTTATGCTCAGAAAGGTAGAGTTACAGAGAACAGAAGAGAGAGGGAGAGGGCTATCCTTCCTGCTGTTCCATCTCCACGTGACTGTGATGGTTAGTTAGGTCTGGGCCAGGCCGAAACGAGGATGCCGGAGTGCCATTCGGGTCCTCTGTATAGCTGGAGGGGCTCAGGTGCTAGAGCTGTCTTCTGCTGATTTCCCAGGCACAATAGCAGGGAACTTGACTGGAAACAGATCAGCAGATACTTGAGCCCCAGTCATCTGGGCTGCAGACATTGCTGACAACAGCAGCTCCAGAACGGTATTTTAAATCAAGAACAATGATTACTATGTGCTGTCTGTAGCCAGCACTTGAAATAAACACGTTTATCTTCACTGTGAGGCTCAGAGAGGCTATGTGATTGATGCAAAGGTGCAGAGTGATTTGTTAGGGGCAGGTTCAAAGGGCTAGGCCCTGTCGCCTTTGCTAAGAGACTCAGGAAAGGAGACAAGTTTACATTCTTACTCAGAGGTGCATGTTTCCTCTCACGGAGGACTCTGGCCTATTGCAGCTGTCACAGTTCTCGAGGCCGGCATGAGGTCATTCCTGATTCTGCAGTCTTCAGGACTGCTGCCACAGGTGTCTGCAGGGCGTCCTACATCTGGAGGCTTCCTTGGCGTGTCCCCCTCCCCAAATGGGATCTTTTCTCCCCTGCTTTGATGGTCACATTACCTTATCCTGTCTCTGCCTCTTGTTGCCTGTTAACCTTTTGTGGAGACCCTTGTGAATACATGGGCTTCATGGGAACCCAGAAAAATCACCTCACCCCAAGATCCATCCACAAACTTTTTTTGTCACAGCATTCCTAGAGTGCAGGGATTACGGCATGGGCGTCTTTAGGGGGGATCGTTGTTGGGCCCACTGCAGTATCCAGATAGTGCTGGAGTTGGGGACTCCCAGGGTAACCCCCACATGTGCATGGCTCGGTACAGTTACGACCTGTGTGCATGAATGACTGTCTACCTTTATTATACATTAACCTTGAACCTGGAGCAGCTGTACGTCTTTGCTACACCTTACTTAACCCTTACCAGGTCTTGTGTGTAGTGTTGATATTTTTTTGAGAGATATTAATTTTCACTGGAAAGGCAAATATACAGAGAGAGAAAGAGATACTGAAAAATCTGCTGGTTCACTCCACAAGTGGCCACAATAGCTGGAACTGAACTGATCCAAAACCAAGAGCCAGGAGCTTCTTCCCAGTGTCCCACAGAGGCACAGGGTCCCAAGGCTTTGGGCTATCCTCAACTGCTTTCCCTGCTGGTTGGGAAGTGGAACAACTGGGACACAAACCGGCGCCCATATGGGATCCTGGTGCTGGTGGATATAAGATGAATATTTAGCTACTTGGCTATGGCTATCTTGATGGGTCTTTCTTTCTTTCAAGGTTTATCTATTTTTTTTCCCTCAGTACATTGCACTTGTCTTTTTTTTTTATGTTGCATTATGTGACACAGTTTCATAGGCTCTGGGATCTCCCCAACCCCTTCTTGTACCCTTCCCCCGTGGTGGATTCCTCCACCTTGTTGCAGTATTACAGATCAAATTAAGTCCAGATTCTTTCTTTGCAAACATATACCAAGCATAGAGTCCAGCATCTTATTGTCCAGATAAATTCAACAATTTCTTGGGGAGACCATCTCTGGTCTAAAGGTAGAGCTGGCAGAATATCATCCCGATCAATTGAAAGCCCCAGCACAACATCAACAACAATTTACAACATTATGGAATTAATTGAAATGGTATTGAATAATCAATATGTTAAAACCATGTAAGTTCTTAACCACAACCTGTGACTACTTCATTGACATTTCATTTTTTGTTTATACACAGAACTGGCTGCTGTACACCTTAAAGTGGCTATAGGGTACTATTCAGGTGTCCCATGTCCATTTTCATTTTAGTATTTAGCAGATTATAGTGTTGAAGCATAATTTTGCTGAACTTGGCAAATTTTAGGATAGTCTAAACTGGCTTATAAATCTAACAAGGCATTTGTCAACAGTTGAGTTGCAGAACATTTTTAGGAGGGGTGTGCAGAGAAATCTTCCGTACCCTAGTTTATCTATTTTCCTTGGAAAGGCACATCTACAGAGAGGAGAGACAGAGAGAAAGGTCCTGCATCTACTGGTTCACCCTCCAAATGGCTGCAACAGCCAGAGTTGAGCCGATCCAAAGCCAGGAGCCAGGGACCTCCCTGCATTTCCCAGCACAGCAAGGTGAAGTACTGTCCCAGGTCACTTACATAGGAAGTGGCAATAGGAAGCCCCCAGGCCATCCTGGTGGAGTTATCCTCTATTGTCATGAGCTCCTAGAGGACAGAGTGGACATCTGACTGCTGTGCCTGCTCTGTGTGTCTGCGTGAAACTGCCACAGAGGCATCAACTCAACATGGTGTATTAACCAAAGTCATTAAGCGAGAGAAAAGGAAGTGGGTATGTTAGAGAGATTGAATTTCAATTTTAAGATTCAGGGCAAGTGTTGTGGGATTGTGCGTTAAGCCGCCACATGCAATTCTAGCATCCTATATGTGTGCCTGTTTCAGTCCTTTCTGATCCAGCTCCCTGCTAATGCTCCTGGGAGAGGCAGTGGAGGATGGTTCAAATCCCTGCAGCCATGTGATAGACCCAGACGAAGCTCCTGGTTCCTCACTTTGTTTGACCTGGCTGCTCTGGCCGTTTTGGAGTGAACAGTGAATGAAAGATATTTTTTCCTCTCTATTTCTCACCTCTCTGTAGCTCTGCCCTTCAAATATATAAAGTAAATAAAAAGAATTAAATTAACACCATTTTGCATCTCTTTCCAGTAAGTAGGATGTTGAATTTTCTTTTGCCAGAAATTTCTATTATCTGAGTGTTTTTGGTTCACAGTGTGCCAAGTATGAAGTTTCCCCATGGATGAAGTCATGATGATGACTCAGGTTGGGCCCCAGCCGGTTAGATCAGGTGTACGTGCAGAGCCCTTTAGATCAGTGGGTCGCAAGGGCCCTGGTCTCTTTGCTTTCTCTCATCCTGACCCTTGCTGACCGCTTGCGAGGCAGTGTGCTCTCTTCCCTGCTTCTCTCTGTGCTTGTGGCAGCTGTTTGGCCCACAGCTGTTTACTTAGCTGCAGCTTTCTCCCAAGAACCAGGTTAGTCTCAGTGCACACAGGAAACCAAAACCAGGCATTTGGGGCTTGGAGTTCATTTTCTGTGTGAGAATCTTGCCGCCTTGTCGTCTGGTGCTCTCAGAATTGCATGTATCCCATCGCAAAGCTAAAGAGAAAGGCCCGGATGCAAAAGCACAACGGGGCTGCATCTGTGTCTAGATGAATTGGTGGCTGTGTATGTGAGGGTCCCAGTTGGGGGAGAGGAGCAACCTGTTCCTGCAGGCAACCTCTGGACGTTTGCCAAGGCCCCTTTCCAGTCCTTCCATCTTGAAAGGATGCCCTCTGGGAAGGCACCCAACCTGAGGGGCTAATTAATCACACTTTCTCCTCCACCAGGGATACAGGTTACTAAGACATTGGGAGAGGAGACAGGCAGGCGGAGATAAATCAGAATCAGCCTCATTGCTATCAATACAGCAGTGGGGACACTGTGCGCCTGCTGTGAGGGGAGCCTCAAGTTCCCGTCGGCCTGTCCTGTAGGATCCTGCTTGGTGGCTGCCTGTGTATGACCTGGCTGCTGCTGCTGCTGCTGCTGCTGTGTTGGGCTTTGGCGTCCTTTCTTCTCCAGTGCTTATCACAAATCAGCTTGCCTTTTAGCCACCAGGTGGTTTGACTCACACCAGGCCCTTTGTCCTCCAAGGCATTCAGAGCACTTGATTCCCAGGGAACATATTTGGTAATTAATCCTTTGTGGCCACAGGGATGGTATTCTGTGTGGGGGATGGAGGCAGCCTACGGGCCCCTCAGCCTCCAGATCTGTCCCGGCTGTGGGGTTGCCAGCCTGAGCCACCTCCCTGTGCTGTGTGTTGGTATCAGCCATGTCCAGCAGGTGGAGGTGTCACTGCATGTAAGAGATGGCAGGCCACTAACCACTGCCTCCCTTGGAGAAATAAAAAAGCCAGCTTTCAGAAAACAAAAAGCGAGGAAAGTATTTTCTAAAAGGATGTACACTCCCAAGTATTCAAGTGAATTTGCACGAAATTGCATTCATCCTAAGTTCTTGGGCTGGCAGTATCGTTTCCCTCCTGCAACAATGTCCTTGTCTCCCTCCTTCGTCCCTGCTATCCTTCCTCGTTCCCTCCCTGCTTCCTTCCTTCTTTCACTTTTGCCCTCTTCCTTTCCTGTCCTCCCTTCCTCCCACTCTCCCTCCCCCACCTTCCTTTCTTGTACTGATCCACTTTAAGCCATGGATCTTAAAAACCATGCAGTACTACTTATGAAATACTATGTTTGTACATTTAAACTGCATGTACTATTCATTTCAATAAATGGCGAAGAAAAAAAAATATACCCCAGAGTTTTCCTCTGTTGAGAGGTAAGAACATAAAGGACTTTTGGCGTTTCCTTGGTTTTGTCCTTCACATTACTATACAGTGAAGTTGATTAGTTCTGTGGATTTCAGCAAGTGTGTACCCCTGTGAGCCCCTGCCTGGCTGCTTGCTCTGCGCTCCTGCCCCACTGGGCCTGTGCGGCTTCTTCTTCTTTGCCCTGCCTGCCTGCTCTCCTGAGCTCTTTCTCTGAATAGCAGGGTTCAGCTGATGGATCCATTTATTTTCCTAGGAGTTCACTTTGGACTGTGACTTCATTCACTCACAGATATGGTTCATCTCCTTTATGCTTCATGGCCCCCAGCTCCATCTCCAGTCCAGGCATCTCAATTCCAGTCTGGATTCACTGGCTGCATGGCTTCTAAACATCACCTGGGTGTCCCATGGGTGACCTGTACCTTGCACCTTACCAGCTCAATCCATGCATGAGTTTTGGGGGTGTGGCTTTTGTATTGCAAGTCTGTGAATGATGACATGAGACGCTGCCAGGCTCTTTCCATCCCTTCCCACATGGGTCAGTGATCAAGTCTGGTGTCATGCTTCAGGTGTTCCTGGATCCGCTCCCTTCTCTTGCCTCTCATTGCTTTTGGCCATCACCTAGGCACTTACTATGTCTTGCCTGAGTTTACCTCAACAGCCTCCTAGTGGTCTGTTAGTCTCTAGTTGCTCCTCTCTTCACTCCAGGCTTCCTATTTTCGCTGTGGGGTCAGCTCCATCAACACAGAGGAGATTATGTAGCTCCCACAGCTCCACAGCCACAGGAGAGCACTCCAGGGTGCTGCTGGGCCTCTCACAGTGGCCTGTGAGCACCTTAGGCTCTGTTTTTTATATCCCCCCACCTCCGGCGGCCCTGCTCTACTTTGGCTTCCCCGCACTGGCAGACCAGCCCAGGCTGTGCTCTCTGGGACACTTGCTCGTTCTTCTACATGGCTGCTTTCCTGGCTTGTCAGGAATGAGCTCAGTATCCGCATCTCTCTGTACTCCTCCCAGTGCCTCAGGACATTGGAATCCCGCTGCCCTTGGGATCCTTCCATCTCCCGGCCACTGGGAGCTGGTTGATCTCTGCAGGACTTTGGTAATGTGAGAAGTAGCCAGAGAATAGTTGAATGAGGCAAAGATCAAGAGAGACAGGATAGAGCTAGGAGAGGAACATGAAGCTTAATGGCCCAGAGGAGAAAGGTTGGAGCCAGGGTAGAGTGAATGAGATTGAACATCTCTTTTTTCGAAGGCTTTGGGCTGGAAGTGTTTTGGATTTTGGAACAGTTGCACGTACATGACGAGATGCCCTGGGAGGGAACCCAAGCCTAAACACTCACCTGGCTTATGTTTCAGTACACACTTATACATATCATGAAAGTCCGTTTATATGTACTTGTAGTCACCCAGCTTTTCACTGTGACCTGTCCCATGTGGTCAGTAGTTAGATGTACCACTAGTGATGGTTGTAATCCCAACACTTTGCATTTCAGAATGGCAGGATTTCAGATTTTAGGGGTGCTCATGTAGCATGTCTGGGCAGTTTGCTTGTAGGCACTCATCTCTTTGGCCCTTGAGACAGAAGTTTCTGAGTTAAAGCGTATCTTTTTAGGGGAACATCAGCAGAACCAAGCACAGTAGACAGTCACTCCTAGCAGTCTGTATTCTCTCTGCCAATGTTCAGTCTAAATCTGCCAAGCCCCCGTGAGTCTGAGAAGGTAGGACATGACCTCAGCAGGACCAGGATGGGCACTCCCAGCTGTCACCTCAGCTTCCAGCTTTGAGTGATTCCATTCCTGATGTGCAATAGATAGCAGGGCACTGGACTCTGGAAGTGAAACTCCACATGGGTCTTGCCAGAGGCATACCTGGCAAGGAGTGTCTATTTCCAGAACTGTTTACTTACAACTATAAGAATTAAAAACCTGCCCAGGCTAGGAAGGGCCTGGACTGAAGCTCATGAAAGTCTGTGATGTTTGACTCAGGAGAATTAGATTCTTTTTTTTTTTTTAAGATTTATTTTATTTTACTGGAGAAGAAGGCATAGTGAGAAAGCTCGCCCATCAGTCGGTTCACTCCCCAAGTGGCCATAAAGCTGGAGCTGAGCCAATCTAAAGCCAGGAAACAGGAACTTCTTCAGGGTCTCCCATGTGGTTGCAGGATCCCAAAGCTTTGGACCATCCTCAACTGCTTTTCCATGCCGCAGCAGGGATCTGGATGGGAAGCAGAGCATCCAGGACACAAACCAGTGCCCATAGACCATCTCTCTGTGTGTAAGGTAAGGATTTAGCCACCAGGCTATCATGCTGGGCCGAGAACTGAGTTCTGACTCTGACACTCAGAAGTTCTGTGGGCTGAGCAAAGACCTTGCTGCTCCTAGTCCCTCCTGTAAGAATGCAGCTCTGAACACTGGGCCGCAGAGGAGGATTTAATGTGAATACAGGGTGTGGAACCCACACTGCATGTCTGGCTCCCCGAGTAGCTGTGAGCTCCCGGAGGGCCAAGGATTCTCTTCTTCATCTCTCTGTCAGGAAGTCTGTGAGGTGTCATGTGTGAAGGGCCTCACAGCTCTTCAAGATCTAGAATTCTGAAGATGAAGCTCTTCTTATTCATTCATGCTTGAATCGATTTCCTTTTTTAAATAGCTATCTGTGAATCATCCCCTGTGCACCAGCCAATGTGTGGTTTCCATGTAAAAAACGATGAGAAAACAACCACAGCATCTTCTACTTGGAGGTTTAAGAAAGGTTAGGGGACACAGTCATGACACACACAAGTTGTGGAGTCACAAGGAGCAAAAAGAACAAGGGCGATGGATGACTGTGTGGGGAGGGGTGTGATTGGGTTACAGAGGGCGGGCAGGGAAGGCATTTCAGGGTTGGGGTCGTGAAAGCTGAGATCTGAGTGATGAGCAGAGGTTAGCCTGGCAAAGGTCCTGTGACAGAGTGGGACTGGGGTGGCTTGAGGTGTGGAAAGTGAACATTTCAAGCAAAAGTCACTTTGTTTTAAAGATTTCTTTATTAGCAAGGCGGTGATACAGAGAGGACTGTTTCACCTGCTGGTTCGCTCCCTAACGGCCCCAAGGGCTGGGACTAGGCCGGACTGAGCCCAGCAGCCAGGAGCTTCATATGGGTTCCCCATGTTGGTACAGGGGCCCACGAACTTGGGCCATCTTCTGCCGTTTTCCCCAGGTGTAATAGCAAGGAGCTGGATTGGAAGTGGAGTAGTGAGGACTCGAATTGGGGCCTATATTAGGCACCGACGTTGCAGGAAGCAGCTTCACGCAGTGCACTCCCATGCCGGCCCCTCAAACTTCATTCTAAGGTACATGCTGCTTTGATTCCACTCAGTTCAGGAACTACATTGGAATCAGAGTTTCACAGCATGTGCTCCAGAGGAAGGCTGTAGGCAGCTGGAACAGGCCATAAAGTCATTACATAAGATGATTGTGTCGGTACAACTTATGTCAATGCCCCCAAGGGTTCCTGGAAAAGGCAGGTCTCTGTCAAGGGACTTGGGGCCATGGACAGGACCTGCCAGTAAGAAGGGACTCCTGGTCTCCCTGAGCCAAAGGCAGGACCATTCATTTGACCCTCCTTTTTCTGTGCCTCTGGGAAGACCCCAACTCCAAACCTCTTCAATGGCAACAGGCAGCCGGGAACAGCTGAGAACTGTTGTTAACTTTTGGCAATATCCTGGAATTTCTTCCTTGTGGTTCCTGTGCCCCTGAACTGCTGGGGGCCCCTGACTTGACCTTGAGTTGAACTTAGCTGAAGGGTCCAGGGCTAGCAGTTGCCTCCTTGTCAGTCCTGATAGCAGCATGAAATTGCCCAATTTTTCTGAGAAAGCTGAAGCTGCCTTTCTAGCCATTCTGAGATGGGAAGACTATCACACAGGCCGTGTATTCTGCAAATCCATTCATGTTTTTCAAGGGCACGATAGTGCATGAGAAAGTGACCAGATAAGGCCCTTGTTTTTGTTCACAGACACCCTGTGGAGGTCCCTTCTGAGATAGCAAAGCTCTTGGTAGGGATGAGGTGGAAGGAGGGACCCTTGAGATAAGAGGCTGGTGGAGGATAATTGTTATTCTCAAAAGAGGAGGCACAAAACATCCGTTCCTGGGGTTTGTCCAAAGGCAACTTTTCATTCATAGAATTGGAGGATGGGAGTTGCAGCAATTCTAGTCTAAGCACAAGTAGAAAGAGGCCAGGAAAAGGGTAGGTGACAAAAAGAGGCCAGGAGAAGAGAAGTGACTTTCTCTAGATCACACAGCAAGCCAGGGTAAGGCTCTGTGAATAATTGGGAGCCTTTCCCATGGAATCTGTTGCTTTTCCCACTGTAAGCCACTTAACTCTTGGGTCCCTGTATCCCTCATCTCCATCTTCTCGTCTCTCTGCTTATGTTTGAGTGCATTGTCAAATCCATCATCCATTCACGCATTCCTTTGTGCCTTCACTCATCAACATTTGTTAAGAATGATAAGGTGACCGAGTACTGCAGGGGGAATGGATGAGGAGTCAGAGGAGGCGTCCAGGTATGGCAGAGCTGGGAGAGAGGCAGAGAGAAGGCCCTGCACTGGAAGAATGCAGGAAGTGATTGAGGAAGTTAGCTCTTGAACTTACAGCAGGAAAGGGTATGCATTTGCTGAAGAAGAGAACACCTAATTTAGCACAAGATCTCTAGAGACAGTATGGAGCATGGGTTGGAGAGATGAAATGCTGGCATTGAGATGAATTGCTTTTTAAAAATTTATTTGTTTGTTTTGGAAAGGCAGATCTACAGAGAGAAGCAGAGACAGAAATATCTTCCATTGGTTCACTTCCCAAATGGTTGCAATGGCCTGAGCTGAGCTGATCCAAAACCAGGATCCAGGAACCCCCTCTGGGTCTCCCATGTGGGTAAAGCATCCCAAGCAGCATCCTCTGCTGCTTTCCTAGGCCATAAGTGGGGGGCGGGAGGGAGGGGTGTTGGGTGCATGGGAAATGCTGACACTTGCAGGGGAAGGATTAGCCAATTGAGCCCTCACACTGGTTCCTAGGAGATGAATTTCAATAGCTGATTATTCTAGCAAGTCAGCAGGCCATGCTTCGTGTTTCAGAGGTCCGGCTTGGTGGGGAGCATTGTGTGGATGTCAGCACAGGAAGGTCTAGCCCCTTTCCTTAAAGAACTTGCCACAGTTGAGGAACACACAGTGTGCTCGAAAAGCACCATAGGCAGCAGGGCTGCCGTGGCCTCATGGTTGCAGCTCTCTGGAGCCTTCACCATTGTCTTCACGTGGGAAATGATGATGTCAGATCTGCCCTCCTGCTTTGGGAGGCAGTGTGCATACCCCGATAGTTCCTTCCCTGCTATGTGTTGGTGAGAAGTCATTTCGGCAGAGCTCACACTCAGATCTTCGCTATGGGGGGAGCTGTATTCCTGGGAAGGTGGGGTCAGGAAACAGAAGCAGCCCTGTTGATCCCCAGGGCTCATGTCCTGGGACAGAGGGGCCGTCAGACAAACACTCCTTCTTTCCCTCACACTCCTGCAGCTCCGGGGTTTGTTGAGAGGGGTGGGCAGTCTCCCTATAGAGGCCATGAGTGCCTTCCTAAGCACAGGGGCTTTCTCCCTGGGTGAGTCTGAGGCCCTTGGCAGAGCCCCGCAGGACTTGGCCCTCTCCTTACTCCTGCTGCTGCTTGTGCCGGGTTACTGGCCGGCCTTTCCCCTGGAGGCTTCCCTGGCTCAGGAACTCCTTCACCATGGGCACACGGAAGAGGGCAGGCACAGTGTACACTGTGCTTGGCTTTCTGGCTCATTCCTCTTCTGAGGATCTACTAGTAGGTCTTGGGTCAGAAAGTGAGCAGCTATAAGCATTCCAGGTATTCACCACCCCTTGTTCACAACAGTCCATCCTTCAGCACCGTTCTCATGCCTGGCCCTTCCTGCAGCCACCCATTGCTACACACCCTGATCGCTGCACGCCTCGGCCTTGGCCACAGCATCCCATGGCCATCTTCCTCTTTCCCAGGTACTTCTTTTTCTGCAGCCAGTAGGCCCTCTCTGGTCTGAGCTGGTGATTGCCATGGAGACGGCAGATGCAGGAGCCTGAAGGGGTTAACATGCCACAGCGCTGTGTTTCGCTAGACTTTGATGATGCGAGGAGCGCCTCTGTTTTTGCAGTTGTGCGTTTAGACAGCTGCCTTCCTTCAATTCCATTATTATTTTCTGCTGAAGGATTAAGAGCAAACACCCAGCTTTAGAGGCAGTGCTCACACTGAATGCAGCGTATCCTGCTTGTGCGTGAGTACACTTCCAACAGTAACCTGGTGATTAGGAGCAGGATTTTCAGTCCAGACAGTGTTCAAATGCTACCCCTACAGCAAATTAGCTGTGTGGTTTTGGGCAAGTTACTTAATCTCTCTGTGTCTCAATTTCTTTTTCTGTATTTTGGGAATAATGACGCTTCATGTGGAATATTACCGTGAGGGATCAATGAAGTGATACTTGTAAAGCTCTTAGAACTTTACTTAGCATATTCAGTTCTCAACAAGAAGTATCTGTTCTAGAAACTTCCATCTTGGCTGAACACTTCTGTTGATGGTCCTGAATGTGTTTTTGACTTGGCTGCCTCTGTGACTTCAGAGATTCCTTTCCCTTGCCTGGAATGATCTCTCCTTGCTTTTGTCGTTATCCAAACCTTCCTAACCACCCGCAGTGAGGAAGCTCAGGAGATGACCCTGGATCTGGGTCAGAGCCTCACGCCTCACTGGAGTCCCGTGGCTGAGTTCCTCTTTGGTTCAGCTCACCTTTGTTAAGTAGACACAGACATAATAGAGCTCCTGAAAGGGGAACTCTGACATCGTGGAAGGTGTGCAGTTTTATGAATGGCAGTAGTAGAATGCGCTGACCCTCCCTGTCTTACTTCCCCTCTGAACTCTTGTGGTCAGGATCAATTCCACCATGTGTGTGGACATTCCTTGACCATGGGGTGCTTGGTGACACCCCCGAATAGGGTGATAAAATGTTTTTGCCTGCTTGGAATGGTTATGAGCATCTTATGGCCATTTAGCTTTCAGATGTGCCAGGGGACTTCAGAAAATTTATGGTAAGTGCAATTAAAAGATAAATATAGTTTAGTGCAAAAAACCCTCAAAATCCACACATGTAAGGGACCAAAAAGTCCCTTGAACATGTTTATGAAAAAACTGTGTGTGAATATCTAACCCTTTATATTTTTTGCATCAAACTCAGCTTCCTTTCAAGTTTTCTGAAGCACTCTTGTATGTAGGATTTTCATCACTGCATGGAGGATTCCTTGAGGGAAGCTCTTCACAGACATCCCTAGCTTGATGCAAGTTTAATGAGCCTGCCCTCCATGCTAGGAGCTTGGGAGGCAAGCGCTGCTGTTGTCCAGGACTTCATGGGCTTTGTCTGAGGTCATGGTCCTGGTGCAGCCTGGGACTTTGATGCCACCATATGCATATTAGTCTTCCACCTTTTGTGTCTTTTGATGCCAGACTCTTCTATTCTACCTTGGATTTTCCCCGTCGACCAGCTGTGAGGCAGACTTGAGTCATGAGCTTTTGCAGGATCCTTCTCAGAACCAGCGTGGTGCTCACTGCACATCTCTGTGCTTCATCTGCTTCTCTGTGAGGGCTTGAGTCTAGCAATGTGTTTTGAGAAATACCTCAACGGCCCTATGCTCTGGACATTTCCTCATCTGAGATAAGACTTGAATGTTGGGTCTGAGGAAGACAGGGGAAGCCCAGCTGAGCAGAAAACTTTCCCAGAACGGACAGAGACTGGGCTGCCCCGGTGCTGATGGAGGCCAAGTTCACTCCCAGAGGAGGAGCTGATGGCATTACCCTGCAGCCTGGCTTTTGTGCTTTGCCATCCCATGGACCTTCTGGGAAGTTCAGGAACTAAACTGCCCCTCTGGAGAGGACTTGGTGCTCTGAGTCCTGGCACTGGGGCTGGGTGCATCAGGCTGATGGAGCGACAGACGCCAGGCAGAAGTCAGAGGTTGAAGGTCCAAGATTCTGTCCTTGGCTGTCAGTGTCTCATTGTTTCTTTGGTCCTCAGTTTTTTGCCTAGGAAGTAAGTAAGTTCTATTATTGGGTTTCAAATTTGTTTTAGAAAACAATGGGAATTCATTTTACCCAAAAAAGAATGATACCCATATTCCTAGCTGATATGACAGACAAGAAAATCAGCTTCATGGAAAGGAGTTTGCACCAACCGGAATGCTGAACCCAGATCTCTCCAGTCATCCCTCCTGCCATGCCCACGGATTTATGTACCACTGTGTCAGCCTTGGACCTGTGCAGGGTCCGTCTGCCTGCTTCTGTGATTCTCCTCATGATGAAAGGGAGGAAGAACAGCTTCAGTGTTGGGGCTAAAGGTCAAAGATCTGACTATATAACATCACTGCAGACCAATCAGAGAGGACCCTGTTCACCATGCTAGGTGAATGTTAGTCCTGCTCTTGCATCAAAGTCAGCTGGGAAATGTTTTCTTCCTTAGAGATAAGGTTGTACTCTTTTGAAAACAGATGCTATTATTTATTTTTATCTGAGAGAGAGGGAAGAGGATGGAGGGGAGAGAGGGATTAATTTTCCAACTGCCAGTCCACTCAACAATTGTCTGTACACAGCCGGACCTGAGCCAGGCTAAGGCCAGCAGCGAGGAATGCAGTCTGAGTCTCCCACATGGGTAGCAGGAACCCGAGGCATCACCTGTGGTCTTTGAGGTATGCCTTAGCAGGGAGGTGGGCTTGGCAGTAAAATAGGACTTGCAGTCAGGCGCTCTGAATTGGGGCGTGGGCATGTCTACTGATGTTTTAACTGCTGGTCCACAGCTCACCCTGTGGAATGTTTTCAGAATATGCTCTTAGGATTCCATGAGCTTTCCCTACACTGCAGTTTTGGGCAATTATTCTGAAAAAAAAAGTGTATAGGAATTAGATAGGGCACCTTTCCCCACCGCCCAGCAAATATGCCATCAACTCCCGATCAAAGTGATAAAGTCTTGATTCTGGCATGTTGGAGGAGATGGGCGGTGGGGAAATGGGCAGAATGAGGAGGGCGATGAGTGTCCTGGCCGTGGACAAAGGCAGGACAAAGATGACAGACGTGGGCGGTAGAGATGCTTATACTGAGATCGAGTCTATGGCTTGAAGACACGTCTACACCGTGAAGTAGATATGTGTTAGTGTAATGAATTCTCTCCCTGTCGTGGGGCTGGAGACCGAGGTCCAGGCTTCTGGGCCACCCCCGCCTGTCTGCTTTGCCTTTGCTGTGGAGGCCCTGGGCGTTGTTCATCTTGTGGTAACTTCTCGCTCCACCTGCATCTTCAGGTGTTTAGGTTTAGTGGTAAGTTGCATAATCCAAGATCATCTCCGTCTTCACTCCCCCTAGTTATACCTGCATAAATCCTCTTCTCAAATAATGTCACATTCATAAGCTCTGAGAAGCCACCATTTGATGCAGCTGAAGGTGTCATTAACCCCAATGTAGAATTCAGGAATCTTGGTTCAAACCAGGGAGGCAGCTTGCCCTGGCCACCTAGCTCGTAGGTGGTAAAGCTGGGACTCTATCTCAGGCTTGCTTTGTGTCCTGTCAGCCAAAGAGCATTGTGGAGTAAGGCCCAGGGTGTGTAGGCCAAGAAGTCATGGGCGAGTAATTAGGCAGCGAACTTGCAAAACTCTAACTTGCCTGCAGAGGGTGCTCAATGTCTGTGTCATAGAGGGCATCGCTTCCTGGTCTTGATCTGCACTTTAAGGGGTGGTGACTTATCTGTCTCATCTATAGCACAGTGCAGAAAGCGGAATTGGCTGCTTGTAGAAGGATACTTCCTATATGTCCCCATGCTTCTGTAGTATTCCTATTTAACAGTTTGTGACAGTGTATAGATGCTAAGGAGGGGGTGAGCTTCGCCTGAGGACTTCAGCTTCCTGCTTTCCCTTCTTGCAGTAGCTGCAGTCCACTTGAGGGATGGCAGTCAGCTGCACCGCCTTGGTGTTTTAATGTAAATGAGGGCTAACCAAGCTTTCCGCGCAGATCCCATAAGGTGTTTCTGTGCTTTGTTGATTTAGAAGGGTCTGATCTGAAGGTGGGAGGAAGTACAAGATAAAATTTCCAAGATCCTTAAGCCCGAGGGTTTTATAAAATGACTTAATCACATTATACGGCCCTGGATTTTGGCACGTCTTGAACTGTAGGGCAACAGAGACGGGACAATCATGCTCTCTTACTTGGATTAAAATGAGAAATATTTTGCTGAAACTTCAATCAGGAGGGGGGAGGTTAGACAAAAATCCCTTTGTGATGTCAAGGAATGTGTTTCGTGGGAATAGGATCTGAGACAGACTTCTCAGAGGAGAGGCAGCGAAGGGAGAGGACCTTGGAGCTAAGGGCAGAACTAAAGCTGATGAGATGTTTTGGCACAAAGGAATGTTACCACTGCAGCTGCAAAAAAACTGCAATGGTGACCTGCAGGTGCAGCCGTCCCCTCTTATCTGCAGTTCCAGTCTTGATCCACTGTGGCCCAATATTATTAAATGAGAAATTTGAGAAATACATACTACATAGCTTATTCTTATAGGTTTATTTATTTGAAAGACAGAGTTACAAAGAGATGGGGAGAAGAACGAAAGTGTGTACGTGTGTGTGTGTATATGTGTGTGTGTGAGTGAGGGAGGGGGGAGAGAGAGAGAGAGAGAGAGAGAGAGAGAGAGAGAGAGAGAGAGAGAGAGAGAATTTTCTTTTACTGGTCCATTCTCCTAATGGCTGCAGCAGGGGTGGGCCAGGATGAAGGCAGGAACCTGGAGCTGCATTCTGGTCTTGCACTTGGATGGTAAGGACCCATACACAGGGGACATCTTTTGCTGCTTTTCTGGGTGCATTAGGACAAGGCTGGATCAGAAGAGGAGCAACTGGAACTCAAACCAGTGGGGGCTTAACCCACCGTGCCCCAACACCAGACCTTACCCAATTTGTTTTGAGTCTAGAATTTGGAACCAGAAAGACCAGGGCTAGGTTTGTCCACTTTCACTTCCCAGCTTGATAACTGCACTTCTCTCTTGAGTGTGTAGGGGCAGATTAGAAGAGCGAAGCATGGAAGACAGCACAGTGCTTGATCCCTGTGTCATGCAGGAATCCTTGTCATCTTCGCGGATGCTCGGGGACAGCTCTAGGTTGGGGTAGGAGAGTCCTTGAGCTATTAAATAAGGAACACTTTGAGGACTTGAAAATGCAAGATGGTTATATCTTGCTATGTTTTCTCAAAGCAGCACACAGTCGAGGCTTGGTGGAATGCCAGAAGGTCCTTCTTTCCAGTGACCGTGGGTCCCTGCAGGTGTTGGGATGCCCCTGCCTCCCGACTTCCCTTTGCTCACTGCCCACAGAGAGGACATCTCCAGGGCCTCAGAAGCACACTCGGAAGGCAGGAATTCTCAATCTGGGAGTGGCTTTGCCTTTTGAGTGACGAGGCCATGCTGTTGAGTCACCCAGCCACTCCTTTTCCCTTCCTGAGCAGTTCTCTAAATTCCTAGGATGTGATCAGTTGACCAAACCAACTTCAGGATGGATTTGCAAGAATGATGTGTCTGGAATCTCAATAAAGGACTCGCAGGATGTGGAAAAATCAAATTCCAAGTTTTTCAATTTTCTTTTTCTTTCTGTGCTCTGAAAAGGCCACCCTTGTTAGGTAAGGGGCATAGAAGCACTCCAAGTTGAAAGAAGTGAAGTTTTGGACAAGAACACAAACTGAGATTTGATGTGTAAGAGGCACACACTCGGCTGATCTTAATGGAATGGGCACAAGAGGAACCGAGCACAACCACCTTCAGCGTGCTTGGGTGGGCTCATCGGGAGCACTGATCCCTCACACTAGGCCAGCTCCCAATTCACTGTGAAACTGAGCAAACTGCCCAACTTCTCAGGAAGCCAGTTTCCCTGTTTCTAAAATTAGCCAGGCAGAGTTTCCTTCCCTATTTCTAATTCTTTGATATGTGTATTTTAAAATGCTTATTTAGAAAATGTTTATTTGTATTCCTTTGGGAGCTGGGGGTGGGGGGAGATGGAGAGACAGATAGATAACTATTTGAATGGTTCCTGCTGATTCACTCCCCGAATGCTCACACAACAGCTGGGCTTAGTCAAGCTGAAACCAGGACCCTGGAATTCTACCTGGGTCTCCCCCACGTGTCACAGGGACCCACTCGAGCCGTCATTTGCAGTCTCTCAGCGTGTGCATTGGTAGGAAACTGCATTGGAACCAGTAGGCACTCTGATATGGGGTGCAGGTTTCCCAAGATGCAGCTTAACCCACTGCACTCCATGCCTACCCCAGAGTATTTTAGAGTGCTAGGAAAATCCACCCTTGATAGATTCATGATAGAATTCCCGGGAATTTCTTATGTTTCTATAGTCCCTCATTATTTCATTGTTGTTAAACCCTATTGAAAGTAGGCACAGCAAGCAGTGTATCTCAGTCATATGAATTAGGAAGCTGAGGCTCAGATAAACCATGTGACGAAGCTGTGGTATTCTTGCTGGTGTATGGAGGACATAAGCATACCACCCAGATCCTCTGACATCTTTCCGGTTTTGACATGATCAATCTTTGGCCCAGCACAAAGCTCATGTCCACCAGAGGCGACAGAGTCTTCTGAACTGTGGTCTGGCCTCAGGCGGCTTCTGGTTGGCAGCTGGTATTTAGTTTGTAATACAGTGTACTATCTGCGTAAACACAGGTTTCCCAGGTGGATCCTAGAACCGGGCTTGCAAACAAAATGTGGGTATGATGACTACTTGTCTGCCTTTCCCTTCCCATCTTTATAATTGGTATTATGATATGGCATGCTTAGTAGATTCAGCACAGGGGTTCTTTCGTCCTTTGAGCAAGTGTTCATGGGACTTCTGCATTTGTCACAAATGGTGTCATATGGGGGCACTGAGTGATTAGAGGTTGATCATAGTGTATTGCTATGTGAAACAGATGAAGCAAAATAGCATTGTACATGCTCATTTTTGCATATAATGCAAAACGAGGTAGAAAGGGGACACTGCAAGCTTTGTGTTTTCTTCCTTTTCTTCTTTTGTTTAAATATCTGTAGTGACTATATGTATTAATGTCATTCTTTGAAAGGTGTAAAGGTGATGATTCTGTTTGGGAACAGGCTAGATAGCGACCTTACATCCAGGAGGCTGTGGGATAGACTGAGTCCCCATATTTTTGCAACACGGATTTTGGAGCAGCTGTTAATGAACCCTCTATTTGTTTGATGAAGACAGCTACAACCTTCACCAAAGGAGCCTGTGGATTGGTGGAGCTGAGGGTGCTGCTGCCAAGCATGGTGGGGGCCGGGACTCCGCATCTGCTGTCCACTCTTGCCAAGCAGCTGTGTTCCGAGCAGGTGGCATGATGACACTCACCTGCAGGAAATGGAAAGAGGGGGTAGTGACAAAGGGCTTACGGTTCCCTGGTTCACTCCAACAGGTGGGCCTGCCAGTCAAGGCAGGGTTGGAGCAATGTAAAGTGGGTGTCTGTTGCTCTCTGTCAGCAGTGTGCACGGGTGGCCCAGCTGTTGGATGAGCCTGTGGACAGGATGCTGTCACAATCTGGCCAAGAACCCACAGTTCCCGGGCTCAGGACTTGCAACACACAATCCTGATGAGAATTTCCCCCGTAAAGCATGTGGTGGGGCTGGAGAAAGAGAAAGACACACACACACACACACACATACACACACACACACAGACACACACACACACACACACACAGTCACTGACAGAGACAGTGGTGCGTCCACTCAGAGAGGCATCAGCAGAACACAGATGGTGACTCTGGGTATGTTTCTGTCACAGTTCTCTGAGCTTTGTTAAAATCAGAGAGGAATCCCTTGCATTGCTGTGGGTGAACAGTGGTGCTCCCAAATTGGCAAGAGAACATTGCTTCATTTACAGATCTACTTTCTAATTGCAACCGTTGGATTTTGGTGCATTTCCTTTTATGGTTGATTCTTGCTTGGTGGCAGGTGATCATATTTTCCCCTTTCAGAACCTACAGTGTTCTGAACATACATGGATTTGAGGGATCTGAAAGGATCACTTAAAAGGCTGTTAGCAACACAGTTATTGTGTGGTGGAAATGGCTAGCACTGGTAAAGTGTGATGTGAACAACTGATTCTGAACCATGTTGTTCTTCTCTTGCCTGGGAGATGAGAGACTATTCTCATGGTCTCATGCACAAATAGGATGAACATCAGCCAGTGGCTCCCCAAACTCAAATCGGGTGTCTGTTTTCTAGCCCAGTGTCTCTGACTTGGGATATCTGCAGGACCGGGACTTCAGAGTCGGAATCCCAGGGGACCCTGGAGTCTGCATGGTGGGAACTGCTCCGCACACAAATCCTTCACTGTCCCTGAGCCTCCTTATTTAGAATGTTGAGGAATGGAGTGTCTAGCTAACAGGATGCATCATATCCTCTGTGCGCCCAAGGGAAAAAAAAACAAAGAAAAAGGAGCAAATCCTTGCAAGTGAATGGTTTGACATTTTTTTCTGGCTAAAAATGTTTGCTGGGGTTGGGTGAGTGGTGCAGGACAGTGGGCTCTGGATGACCAGGTTGTCACTGCAGGTCCAGCCTGGCATGGCTTGGATTCAGGGAGCGGAAGCAGGTGCTGGCAGACACTCTACAAGCCGGCCTGGTGAAGAGTTCCTGTTTATGGATGCAACAATGCATGCGGTTGAGCAGGACTGACACCCAGGTCCAGGGGATGGGGATTGCTGTGGGTTAGAGGTGTGTGTCCTCAGACCAGCCTCTTTACCTCTGTAGACCTGTTTCCCCATCTTGGGGATTAAGGGTGGACAGATTGGTCCATATATTTCCTTCTGTTGAGACTCCCCTGCATTGTCTGCCCCAATCTTGGCTTTTTGCCAGTGCTTTACCCAGCCAGTCGGTAGATGGCAGTAAAGGCTTTTGAATCAGGACTTTTGGGTTGTTTGGCCCAGCTGATTTCATGCTCCCACCCTGGCATGGCTGGGAATTCTGCCCTGGAAGGATTCCCTGCTGCTGAGCTGACAGCTGCTGCCTGAATTTACTCATCGGAGGCACAAAGGGGCAGAATTTAAAGGAGCCGTCCTCCTTAGGTGTTCGCAGCCCAGCTCAGGCACTGCCTGATGGGCCCGAGCTGCTCCCAGAGCTCAGTGGCTTCTTTCCTCTTCCATGTTTCTGATATTTGGCTCATGTTCCTGTCGTGATGGAGGAGAAAGGGGAGCTGAAGGCACATGATAGAACTTTTGGGGCATAAAAACAACTGGATCATCTTTAGAAAAAAGCCAATTACTGAGACATGTGTAAGCACTACTTAATAGTTTCTCCATAACACCCATATGCATTAACTGAATTCATTTTTATCAACTTATTTTTAAGATTTATTTATTTCTATTTGAAAGTCGAGGTTACAGAGAGAGGCAGACACACACACACACACACACACACACACACACACACACACACACACACACACACAGAAAGAGAGAGAGAGAGAAATATCTTCCATCCACTGCTTCACTTCCCAAATGGCCACAATGGCTGGATCTAGTCCTGTCTGAAGCCAGGAACTTCTAGGTCTCCCAAGTTGCTGCAGGGGCCCTAGGACTTGGGGCATCCTCTGTTGTCCCAAATCCCACCCCCCATTCACAAGCACATTAGTAGGCAGCTGGATTGGAAGTGGAGCAGCCGGGATTCAAACCAGTGCCCATATGGGATGCTGGTGCTGCAGGTGGAGGCTTAGCTGACTATGCCACAGCACCAGCCTTGGATTTCATTTAAAAAGAAATCCCTTTTATTTATTTGAAAGACAGTGGTAGAGAAGGAGAGAGGGAAAGAAAGAAATCTTCCATCTGACGGTTCATTCCTGCAGATGGCTGCAATGGTTGCTGCTGGTCCAGGCCTGTGTGAAACCAGGAGCTTCATCCATGTGGATGACAGGGACCCAAGCACTTGGGCAGTCACCCTTGCTTTTCCAGGTACATTAGCATAGCAGTTGATTGGCAACAGAATAGCTGTTTAAATTGGTTGATATGGGATGTTGCTGGCATCACAGACTACTGCTTAACCGCAGTGCCAGCCCCCTGAGCCTTTGGGCTTGGCAGAAGTGTATTCACCAGTTTCATCTGTTATAACTGGGAGCCTGGTCTCAGGAAAACTGATTGGGTTAAGGCCATCCTGCTGTGAGGTGGTCATCAGAACTCAACTCCTTAGTTCAGCCCTCTTGCTATTGACTAAGGCATATCAACCAAAATGCCTCACACTTGGGTTCCTAAGGGTGCGTTCAAGATTACTACTCCCTGCGTGTCTGGCACCTACCATGTTCTGGGAATACAGAGCTGAAAAAGCCTTAACTCTCCTTAGATGTACTTTTTTTTTTTTTAAATCCGTTCCAGGAACTGTTCTTCTAATAGTAAAAAACAAACAAACAAACAAAACTGTCAATTTAATTCTTTGTAAAAGTCCTTTGAGGAAGGTATTGGTTTAGCCAATATAACAGGTGGAGAAACTGAGGTACAGAGAAATAAAGTTACTTGCTCTTGATCACACATCAGGTAGCGAAGTTGGGACTCCAAGGTAAGCAGTAGTGTTCTTTTGCTATTTAAAAATAAGTTTGTTGAGATGTAATTCGTATATTGTATCATTCACCTATTTATAGAAGATTATTCAGAATTTTTTTATTGTACTTGGCAGAAATGTGCACCATCATCCTGGTCAATTTTAGAATACTTTAAATCATTCTCCAAATAAACCCCATACCCAATAAACAGTTGGGAGGTGGTATTCTGAGCTGCTGTTCAGAATGCCACCAGGGTTCTGTGTTTGGAAGTTCTGCTGACTTCAGGACACTAGCACACAGACACACAGTGACACGTAGCGCAATGGACACAGTAGCAGGTGATGCCTGGAGAGCAAGCAGTGTCCAGTGCAAAGTAGAGCTTCAGAGGAAGGGCGTTTACACAGAAAGGGAAGATTTGCTACCTGGCCCAAGTTTTCTCCATGTAGTGAAGCTGGAAATTAAAAATGATGTTCTTTAGAGAGAACTTGTGTGCCAGAGCTCAAACATCAGATTGGCACAATCCTTGAGGGAAGGTTAGGGAATGGTTGGATGGACACAGAGTATGGGCATAGTTTTGGATAAACAGATGAGCAGCCCCGAGAAACAGGAATTCAGACCAAGGGAAACCTGATTGGCATCACTGTGATTCCCAGAATCCACTCAGGCCGATGCCCACACTGATCGGGCGTGCAAATCTTGGACACTAAGGAAACATCCAAGAACAGCGAAGCACCGCAGACCTCCAGCTGGGCTCTGACTTGATCCGTGTTTAGTTGCTTCAGCTTCTCGAGTTTATAGTGTTTGGGAAGATCCTTCACAGCTGTCTCCAAACCCAGCTCCTTGGAGAGCAGTTTCTGGGAGAAAGCCGAAGACTGCATTTCAGCTCCAAGAACAGTGAGAAATCTCCTTTTCATAACATCATAGCTATAATAATAGCTGCTATTGATGGAGTGCCTTCTGAAAGCCAGATGGTTTGTTAGGGTCTTATTCTTCCCACTCATTTCACTTGCATCTCATGACTAAAATTCCAGGACCACATTCTTAGTCCCTCTTCCCACCCTGCTCTCATGGAGCCTGATATCAGGATGGGAGCCATGGTTTCCTCATGCTCTACATGGCTTGAGCGTGACATGACAGGGTTTCTAACTAGGGCCACCAACACATCCCAGTTTGCCCAGGAGTTTCCTGGTGTCAAGACTGAATGTCCCATGTCCCAGAAACCATGTCTGTCTTAGGCAAGCCAGGATGGTGGGGCAGCTTGCTTTGCACATCTGTTTGGGTTTTGTCTGCTGGCTTCCTGAGCCTGGCTCTTGGGAGTGCTAAGTGGTTTGGGATCCCCCTATGGTCCCCCTTGGGGAGATGCCATTCCCCTCCTTATCTGTCCCCAAGTGCCTGCTCCCTGGCTCTGCTCAGAACCTTGTCTCCTCCCAGCTGTTTCCTGGTGCCCTCAGTTGTCTGCGTTCTCTGGTGATAGATGCTCTTGTTTTTGAGTCAGGCCTTTTACCGTTTATCTGTTTGGAGCTTCCCCCATGCACCCCAAGCACGGCTGCCTGCTGAGATCGGGAGGCAGGCCTTTGGCTCCAGCTGAGCTGCCTCTGCCTGAGTGTGGCCCCAGGGAAGCCACTTCCCCTCCTGGGAGTCTTTGTGTCCACATACCAGACCAGGGCTATAACTGTTCCCTCTTTTCTATTCTTTCTATTTAGTTCAACTTAAATGCAAGAGGAGAACATGGATTTTAAATCCAAATGGCATGGCACACCTGGATGTTTGTTGGTGACTTGCTACTTTTCCTTGGCTACCCCAGGAAGGATAAATAAGTTCTGAGTTTCTGTGGACCCTGGCTTAGCCTTAGGGAGTTTGCTTGTTGGTTTGATTATCTATGGGTGTGTGTCTTAGGTTTTGTCTCTGTGTTTTGCAGATTTAAAAATAGGGCTTGTAAGTGTCTGACAAATTATTTTTTCAACTGCTAAGTCTTGAGACTTCAAGCTTCGAAGAAGTTGGGGGAAAAAGAATGGTTGGAAGCATGTGTCTTCAAATTGGCCCACCAAGGGCCGATTCACAAATGCTATCAGTGAGCACCTGTACGAGGAGTGAAGCAGTGGATGTGACACAGTCAATGCTGAATGCGTGTTAGAAGTGAAGTAAAATCACTCTGTCGCTTTGTAGAGTTAAACATATTCATGCAAACAAGTTGATTTCTTAGAACCTACCTTGAGTCTTTCCTAGAATAGTGAGATTTGTGTAGAAACACATTAAATTAATAAACTGTGCAGTAATTTATGTTTCCCCTTTCTTCTCACCTCCATTTCTTTCTGTCCTGCCAACTCTTTCCTGAGGTCACTTTGTTATTAACCACATCCCTACTGCTCATTGTTTGTCATCAGCTGAACACAGATATAAAACATTTACTTGTACATATTTTAAATTTTTCAACACACATTTCTCAGCCCTGCCGCACCAACACCCTGACTAATCATTGTCTTTCCTCACCTGACTGACAGCCTCGGTTTCCCTTCCTCCATCTTGTAGTATGTTGTCTATTCTCAAGTGGCAACTAGGGCAAATCTTTTTTTTTTTTTTGGCTTTTAAATTCATAATTGCTTTTTTTATTGTTATTAACATTGTATTATGTGATACAGTTTTATAGGCACTGGGGATTCCCCCCATCCCTCCCATACCCCTCCCCCCATGGTGGATTCCTCCACCTTGCTGCATAACCACAGTTTAAGTTCAGTTGAGATTCCTTCCTTGCAAGCACATACCTAGCATAAAGTCCAGCGTCTTATTGTCCAGATAAGTTCAGTGGCCTCTTGGGGAGACCTTCTCTGGTCTGAAGATAGGGCTAACAGAGTAAAGATCCGGTCAGTTAAAAGCCCCAACAAAACCTCAGTATCAATATACAACCTTATGGAATTAATTGACATAGTATTGGGTAAACAATATGTTAAAAATAATGCAAGTTCCATTCTTCGAAACATCTGGGTTGAGACGGTATCAATGACAGGTTCAAAAAATAACCAACAACCAAACAAAAATTACAAGTTAAATCAAGGCAAACATTTAAACAAAAATTTAAACTTCATTTTCATTTTATTTGAAAGGCACTCACACACACACACACACTAGCCATTGGTTGGTTTACTTCTAAGTGCCTGACCATCTGGGGCTGGGTCAGATCAAAGCCAGGAACCAGGAACGCAGTAGAAGTCTCGCACATGGTGGCAAGGAATCATCCACTTGTGCTGACATCTGTTGCCTCCCAGGATAGACAGTAGCAGGAAGATGGAGCAGAAGCACAAGAGCTGGGCCCCCAAGCAGTTATTTTGACATGACATGTGGGTGTCCCAAAGTGGCATTTTGACAGCTCTGCCTAGTACCTGTTGCTGGGGTGAGTATTTAAAGCCTAAATCGTACTGAAAACTTATGGTGACTTCTCATTTCCCTAGAAAAAGAAGCTAATATTATCACCGTCCTGTCCCTCTTTCCTCCTGTGCTCCCTCTGACTCAGTTCTGGAGGATGGCTTCTATTCATCAAATAATCCTTTTAGGCTTCTGCAGAATCGTTCCCTTGCATGTCACTTAGGTGTCCTCTTGGTTAACCTTTCATCTCCAAGTTTTGCTCCCACATCATCTGAGCAATGAGCTTTGCTTTCTTTGCTGTAATGACAATTGTAAGTGGCCCATCATTCCAGAGCTTATTCCCCATTCACTGCTTTCCCTGTAGTGACCACTGCCCTGAAGCCTGTATTACCATTTACTTATCAATACCTGTCTCCTAGGACAAGAATGCAAGCTTCCTCAGGGCCAGGCCTTCTGTCTAATGTATGTATTGGTGTATCTCAAGCACCCAGAGCATGTATTCATGAGTATTTACTGACTGTTGGCATGAAGTTGCAATTTAACTAAAGCAATAGAAGTTGGAGAATGAAAAGTCCTGAATACAGCCTTGCCACAGGCACTGGTATGATTCGGATGATGGCAGCACACGTTTTCCCTTTGCTCAGACACCCACCACTGAAGCTGTTACCGGGAGCAGCGATGGGGAGGAGGGTAGGAAAGAGCCTTGATGAAAATGGCGAAGTCAGCAGCTTCTGCAAGCATAGGTAAAGTCAGAAACTGGGCGGCCATGTGCGACTTTCATTAATCATCTTTTCCCCATCGCATCCACACAAGTGACAGCTTTTGTCTGTACCTCCTGCTGCCAGTGCCATGATATATGACCTGGGGACAGTCCTGGGTACTCACAATTGAAGAACCTCAAAGATGAATGCTCATGTCTTGGCCCTTGAGAGACGAGTTTAATCATAATGAAGAGTGGACTGGCATTGGTTTTGGCCTGCCAAGCCTGGCCTCGTGACCAGTGTCCTAGGAGAAGAGATGGCTCTTCTGTGTAGCTCTGTGATTGTTTGGCTGTAGGGCCTGATTCTCTGAGTAGTGAACAAGGTTAGGACAGGTAGATGGGGGGTGAGACTATAGGGTCAGGCCAAATGTGACATTCAGCATCCCCAACTATGTGTTACCACTTCCCCTTTCATTCCCTTTCATCCCTAAAGGAACCTCACAGTGTGTATTGTGAATAGAGATGGAGATATTCAAGAGTCCAGTTTGATCACTCTCCATACCCTTGGGAAAACCTGTGGCTCTTTTTAGCTCTGCCATGATTTATATGGTGAAAATCCTTCATGCTTCTGTAGAATTTTAGGTATCACAAATGACTTTAAAGCTTATTAATGCATTTGGCTCTCCTAATTCTGTAAGGTCAAGCGAGATGGAATTATTTTATAGAAGAAACAAATTCCCAACAGTCCTGGAATACATGTCCGCTCTTTCCCTCCTGCACTCCCAGTTGAAGTCACCAGCGGAGAGGAAGCAGTAGACAACAGAGGGGAAATAAATATTCAGTGCTTTTGTTTTTAACCCCTTAAAATTTCGAGGGTCTCTGAAGCATTCAAATCTAACCCATAGACAATGAAGTGTCTCAACCAATGATAACCATCTCAGGAAAAGATCTTAGAATCAGAAGGGAAAAGAAGGGCATAAACACGTTGGCTAACCAGAAGACCCAAGTTCTGAGTTACATACGTTGATCATTCTTTCATTTCATGGAAAAGTTGAATATCTTTGTGATGTGAATCATTTTATGTGTTAAAAGTTTAGGTCTCAGGCTTGGCATGATCGATCAATGGCTTAAATCCTCACTTTGCACACACTGGAATCCCATATGGGTGCTGGTAAGTGTCTCAGCTGCTCTACTTCCCATCCAGCTCCCTACTTGTGGCCTGGAAAGCAGTAGAGGATGGTCCAGAACATTGAGACCCTGTACCTGTATGGGAGATCTGGAGAAAGTTCCCCTCTCCTGGCTTCCAATCAGCTCAGCTCTGGTCATCATGACCACTTGGGGAGTGAACTGGTGGACAGAAGATGTTTGTCTCTCCTTCTCTTTCTAAATCTGCCTTTCCAATAAAAATAAATAAATCCTTAAAAAAAAGTTTAACCTAGAACATGGTTGTTGTGAGTATTTGGGTAGTTAACTACTGGATGAAAGATCTCTCTTTGTCTGCCTTGTAATAAATAAATAAGTAAATAAATCAATAATTATAAAAAAATAAAAAAATTTAAAAATTTAAGCCTTATGGTACCTGGACTTTTAAAATTCTACAAAATTGATCATCTCACATAAGTATGCATCCAGAAAGATTTTTATCTGGGAAACAAAAGAACACAAGGGAACAACTTCAGACTTTCGTCCTAAGTGCACCATGCTGGCCTTGGGAATGGTATTGGGGAACAAGATGCAGTTCTTACTTTCAAGGATTCCGGGACAAGTGTGGATGTCAGTGTGGTAAATACATGAATGTAATAAGGCATCACAGTTGTCTTTTGGGATTTATAGAAGCAGCAAGGGCAAATGGGAGGAAGAACTAATTGCGACTGGGAGAAGAATTGCAGATTGCATTCAGGGAAGATTTGAAGTGAAGCTGGTGCTGCTTCTGGGGAATCTGAGTGAAGGCTGACATTGATCCTCTGTCCCTTCGTTATGAGTCCTAAACGCACCCGCTTTACAGTCTCTTTTGAAGGCCCAGTGGTGCTGCTGGAGGGCCAGCTTTATATTCTGCCGCATATTCACACCCTGTCATATGAGGACGTGCAGGCCCAGGGCTGTCCTCCCTCGGTTGTCATCTGGAGTAGACGTGGGCACGTCTCAGAAGCAGGCTGACACTGATTAAGAATGGCTTCTCTTGCAGAATGTCAAGATCACTCCTTGTTCAACATGTCTGCGTGTGCAGATCAGTTTTGCTAAGAAAGCAAAAAAGGAGAAAGTAACCTTCTAAAAAGTGTCCCTGAGGTGTAGGAGTAGATGTGGACTCTCGTCTGAACAGTTTAACGAGCCAGCAGTAAGGGATCACGCCCAGTAACTGACCAGGGCACCGATAAGGCTTCCCTCAGTCCGAGGTCGCTGGTCTGGCATCATGGCTCAGTAACAAACATCTGAGAACCAGGAAGCAGGCAAAGAAAAAAAAAAGATGATGCCAAAGTCAATGTGAAAATAGCCAAGGGTTAAAGCAAGGAGCAAGTGCTTTCTGGTTTCGGCAAAGGCTATTTTATTCTTACTTAAGAAACATTCTAACATGGCAGTCTGCTGTCCCAACATGCTGACAAATGAGATACAACAAAATGAAAGTATAAGAATAGAGGGAATACACGGTTAGCTCAGGCAAGCTGCATACAGTTGGGACCCAGGCAGAGAAGCAGTAGTGAAAAGCAGAGGAGATGGAGTAAGTGGCAATCTTCTGACATGAGTGTGTAGGAACCATGGCCTCTTAGAGCTTAGTGAGTCCCATGAGACTGTTCAGAATGCAATGAGTGATGGCTCTTAGCCACTGAACAGGATTAAAATTACATTCAGCGTCTTCAATCTGCAAGACCAAGAAAGAAGAGACACATTTTTGTTCTAAATAAGTAAGATATTTGCAATTAAAATATATATAATTTTGGGCCCGGTGCGGCGTGGCCTAGTGGCTAAAGTCCTTTCCTTGAACATGCCAGGATCCCATATGGGCACCGGTTCTAATCCTGACAGCCCCGCTTCCCATCCAGCTCCCTACTTGTGGCCTGGGAGGGCAGTTGAGGATGGCCCAAAGCCTTGGGACCCTGCACTCATGTGGGAGACCTGGAGGAGGTTCCTGGCTCCTGGCTTCAGATTGGCTTGGCTCCCACAGTTGCCGCAGCTTGGGGAGTGAATCATCAGATGGAAGATCTTCCTCTGTCTCTACTCCTCTCTGTAAATGTGATTTTGTAATAAAAGTTAAAAAATCAAAAAATAAAAAATATATAATTTGGAACTATAGTTATGAAGGGTACTTCACACTACCATAAAGGTAGTACTGATAAGAGGCAAAAGGAAGTCTTTCGTGTGTAGGGTGTTTTAGAGCCTGGACCACGGGGGCCAGAAACAAAGCAGAGTATCAGATAGAAGCAAACTCTGACTAGTCAACTACGGCTTCGTCCAGGCTTCTAGGGAGCACGGGGAGGGTCCCTTTGGAGATGGTAACAGAGGTCAAGTCACGGAAGGCCTAAGCCGAGGCAGCATGGAGTCATCAGATACACACTTTAGAATAAGCCTTTTGTCCATCACTATATGGAGGCTGGTCTGAGTATGCAGCATACATGGTCATGCTGTCATTCAGAATGTGTCCTTTGTCCCTTTGCAGACATCAGGGTGACCTACAGGGACACCTAGTTCTTCACGTGTGGTGTGATTAGTGAGTGAACCACTTTGGGTAGCTGTGAGGCCTCGCCTGTCGCTGGTGCTGATCCTCTGGATGGGACGTCTTGAGCTTTCCTTCTCCGCTTCTCCGAGCTATACTGCTGCAGCCATAGCCCCTGCCATTTTCTTCATTTCTTTCTTCTTTTTTCTTGCAGGGATTTTGTGAGGATCCAATCAACAAGGGATGCAAGGGGTTATATTTAACAAAGTCTTACCTTTTTCTTCTGATTAAAAAATACGTGCTGCAATGCCAAATACTGGGTAGAGCATGAAAGAAGGGTGTTCTCAACCTTTAAAACATGCTTGGGTCTGCTGTTGGATAATCTTTTGTCCTCAGATCCATTTTTCAGCCTATTCTACCTAGTCTATCCCAGAAGGCTGGTCTCCAGCAGCTGAGTCACTTAGACTCCTTTTTTTGTCTGGCTTCTGGTTGGGTTTTGCCAAACTAACTGTGGGTCACAGGAGAGAAAGAAGTCATTGTTTCCTGCCACTGGACTGCAGCGCCAGTGAGGCGCCCCCTCCCAATGGATCCCCCCACAGCTACTCAGCTGGTGCTGGGCTCCTCTATTTGTTATTTATTTTTTTGTTCTCCTCCCCTCTTGCACCTTCCCACACCATCCATTCCTGCAGCTCTCGCCCATTTTTCTCCTGAGTGTGTTGTGCTTGGAGGCAGAACTGTGATCCATCAGACGTCACAGGAGTTGGTTGTATGTCTCAGTTCAAATTCAAGGCAGCTGTGTCGAGGACCCTCCTTGTGTTTGAACTTTCAGCCAGTTATTGGTTTCTGGGCTGATCTTTTGAGTCTCATCAAATCTATAGCACTGCAGATTTGTAGAATCCCGTGCTCACTGGCCATCAAGCTAAGTTTCCCTTCCATCCTCTTACAAATTATTTTGAAAGGGCTTTATTGGGACAAAAGCATTTGTTTGAAAGAGAAAATATAAGTTTTGTCACCATTGTGACAGTTGAAATACAGAACATTTTTCTCACTGCAGAAGGTTCCCTTAGACTCCAACATACTCAACCCCGGCCTCCACACATCTGCGCTCTGTAACGATATGTTAGGCAGACCTCTGTGAGTGACTCATGGAAATAAAATTGTATACCACTTATTCTTTCATGTTTGGCTTCTTCCACTTTGGAAATGTTTTGGAGATTATTCCATTCAGTTGCCTGAAGTTCATTCCTTGTTATTGCTGGTCCTTGATTCATTTACTCATGGGAAGACATTTGGGATCCTTCCAGATTTGGTCTGTTATGGAGTTATAAACGCTCATGCACAGATATTCTTGTGGAAATGTTTTTATTTCTTGTGGATAAACATGCTAGAATAGAACCACCAAGCTGTGTGCTGTGTGTTCAGCTTTAGGAGAAAGTGGTGAACGGTCATATGACGTGTTTGTATCATTTTAGATTCTCATCAGCAATGTCTGAGAATCTCAGTCTCTCCCTTGTCAGCACTTGGTGTTGTCCGTCTTTTGAACTTGAGACATTTTTGTGGCTGTGGAGTTTTGTCTCATTGTGACCCTAATTTGCATTTCCATGATTAACGATGCAGTCCTGTGCTGCTGAAGGATGGTGTGGTCAACGATGGACTCCACATATGATAGGGGTCTCAAGGAGTACATGGCCTAGTGGTATCACAGTTGTCTTACTTTTAGTAAATACATTTAACTGCATTGTATAAGAATAGTCTGATGTTTGCACAACACAGAAACCTAACCTATGCATTTCTCTAAGTGTAACTCTGATGGTAAGTGACGTAGTGCTGTACTTTGAGCATTTTAAAAAACTGCAGTTGTTGGTTATTTATAGATTTTCTTTTTTGAAGTGTCTGCTGAAATGTTTGGCTCATTTAAAATTTTTTACTTTGCCTTTCATGCTTACCACTGAGATCTAAATTTTTTTTTGCATATTCTGAATAAAAATGGTTGGCTCTGTGTTGTGGATATATATTTCCAGCCTTGTCTTTTGTTTTTCTCAGTGATGTCTTTGAAAAGCAGATATGTTACACTTTGATGAAGTCTAATTTACTATATTCTTTGTGCTTCATTGTTGGAGACAGTGAGATACCAAGATTTTCTTTCATTTTTTTCTTCTGGTAGTTTTGTAATTTTTACAGTTCCATGTAAATCCGTTTCAGTTTTACGTTTTTGGTATGATATGTGGTAAGTATCGATGATCATTTAATTTTTTACATGAATATCCAGTTGTGCTAGAACCATTTGTGGAAAAATATAGAAATATATCTGTAAAATATAAATAATAAAGGCATAAGCAATAAATATAAATAATAAATGTCTAAAATAATAAATATATAAACATAAACAATAATAAACGTTTATTATTTATATGTTTTTATATATATTTATGTCTACCATAGAATTGCTATGGCACCTTGATCAAATATTAGTTAACCAGCTCAGGGATCTGTTTTTCAACTCCAGGGAGTTCCATGGCCGCACATTGGCCTGCACCACACTGTTTTTGTCAGTATAGTTTTATAATTCTTAAGTTTAGATACTTCTAGTCTCCAAATGTATTCATTTTATTCCCCTAAGATTTCTTTGACTTGTCCAGATCCTTTACATTTTTATCTCTGTACAAATTTTGGAATAAGACTGAGAATTTTTAGGAATAGAAATGTCTGTTAAGGTTATGACTGAAAATCTGAAGAATTTAAATGGGAATGGTCAGCTACATTAGCAATATTAGAGCTTTCAATGTATGAATATTAGTGAATTTCTGTATTTAGTTGGATTCTGTATTCTTCAGATTTTGTAATTATTATTTGAAAGAGAGATTTTTACAGAGTGAGAAGGAGAGATAGAAAGTGGTCTTTCATCTACTGGTTCACTCCCCAGTGGGCCACAATGGCCCAGGTCGAGTTGATTTGAAGGTGGGAACAAGTGTCCTGTGTGGTTGCAAGGGCCTGAGGCCTTGAGCCAGTTCTCAGCTACTTTCCCATACCACAAACAGAGTGCTGGATCAGGATTGAAGTGGCCAGAACACAAATGGGTACCCACATGGGATGCAGGAATTTAAATTATAGTTTATGATACCTACTTCTTGTATATGGTTTAGATTTGCCACCAGATATTTCATGGTTATGGTGGCACTATAAATTATATTTGTAAAATTTTACTGTCATTTTTTATTGCTGTTATATAGAAATAGAATTTATATTACTTTGAAAAATTTTGATTTTCTATTTTGCAAACTTTTTAAACTAATTTATTATTTCCAATTGCTTTTTTTATCTTTGTAGCTCACTTAGAAATGAAATTTTTATTTTTCGCTTCCCATATGTTTGCCTTTTCTTTCCTTATCACATTTCCTAAGGCCTCTAGTAAAGTATGGATTAGAAGCAGTGAAGATTCACTTTGATCCCACACTTAGTCAATCCCAGTCAGTCTGATGAGTGTATCAGGGAAGGGTTTTTCTTGATGCTCTTTTTCTGCTTGAGGAATTTCCTTCTACTCTTGATTTGTTGACATGAGTTTTTGTTTTTCAAAGATTTCTTTGACTTATTTGAAAGGCTGAGTTATAGAGAGTGATGGGGAGACAAAGAAGTGTCTTCTGTCCACTAGTTCACTCCTTAAATGGTTGCAGCAGCCGGCCAGGACTGGCCAGACCAAAGCTGGGAGCCTACAGATGGCATAGGAGCCCAAGCACTGGATCATTTCCTGCTGCTTTCTTTGACGTATTAGTAGGGAGATGGATTGGGACTAGAGAAGCCAGGATTCAAGCCAGAGCCTGTATGGGATGCTGGAGAAGGTGGTTTTGCCAGGTATGCTGCAATGTCAGCTTCCATGAGTATATTTTGCTTTTTGTCATCTATGCCAACTGAGTTGATCATATACTTTTTTCTTTATCCTACTGACATTGTGAATTGTGTTAGTTCTGAGTTTTGAAGGAGCTTTGATTTCCTGGAACTGGCAGTTTGCACAACCTGTATTAAAGTTCTACCAAGCTGGAATGTTGGGATATCTTGGGTTGAGCTATTCTGTTGCTTATTTTTTAGGCCTTAAGGTTATTCACATAACCTGGGATGCTGCCATTTGACATGAAAATTACTAGACTGAGTTGGTTACTTTTCATTGTTCTCATGACACCTTATTCTTACCAAATGAAAATTATCTTTTTTTCCCCCACTTTATTGTCTTCTCCAGTTGATCTGAGCTCTCTGAGAGATTTTGTCTTTGTCACTTTGCTAACCATGGTGTCAAGTGCGTGATAGTATCAAGAACAGTAGAGGAGACGCCTTGCCTCTGTTATTCCTTGTCGCCTTCCTCCTCTCAAGGACCCCAGCAGATGAAGCACAGAGTTTGAGTCTTTTGTTCCAGGTTGCCGATTTGAGAGGGGCCAATCCCTTATTCAAAGTTGTTGCTTCTGAGTCACTTACATGGTGGGCTGTTCAGTAATTATTTGTTGATGGATTGGCTGACTGAACATGTGAATGAATGGATGAAAGCAGTCTTTCTCTCCTTTTCATGAATGGAACAGGTCCGCCTAATGAGAACAAGCAGTTTGGAAACGGGCATGCTGGGAAGGCCTGTGCAAGGGGAACATTGGGTTGTGGGAGGTGGAGGAGGGGTTGCTAAAAAAAAGAAAAGGAAGTATAAAGTATAAATTTCCTTGACAGGGTTGCATCTCTGTGGGTTAGACGTTGGCCACTTCATCTTGGCATGATTATTATATAACAGGAGGATGGAGAAATGGCCGGAAAGTATTGCTTCCTATTACATAACTTTTACTATGGGGTTGACAACACTTCTGATAATGAGGAGAACAGAAAGTAGGCCTCCATCGGCATGTAGCTCTTCCAGTTTCGTGCAGGAGAATTCATCTGGTCCTCAGCCGTTTGGAGCGTTACAGCAGTGTCCGATTTCCTCAGATGGCCTTGGGCTCTCTGCTTGGTCCTGTGTCCCAGCAGTCCCCCACTGCAGGAAATGTCTCATATTCATGTTTCTCATAAACACTTTAAAGATCTCCTGCAAAGGTGCTCCTGCAGAGCCTAAGGAGGGATTTGTGGAGGATCATGCCCTGGAAAAACATGGGTGTTACTAGGTCAATGGGTTCCGGAGGCCTGGATCTTGCATTTTGAGCAGCTTGAGACTAATTCATACTTGTCCGGTTGGCATGTTGCAAAAGCCTGCATGATATACTAGGTATTACCTGGCAGCCTCTGAAGTGGGCTCTTATCAAATCATGTTGAGCTGAGCTATGCTGCTGGTCAGTTACGGTCAATCTTTGGGGTACTCAACCCATAGTGCCTTTTGCCTGTGCCACTCCTCTTTGACCTAATAAGTCTTCTTCCAGGCCTGGATATTGCTCTGTGTCTGTACATGAAGGCAAAAGGGTACATGCTAGGCACCTCCATTGTCCTTATTCCACTGACATGCAACCTTTTGTAACTCCTGGTGACTCAACAATCTCCAACATCCCTTGGGAATCTACCCACTCGGTCCTCAGCTTTGCTCCCTCCCTGTAGCTGATCTCCTCCCTGGTTACTCCCCATTCACTCTTGCATCTTAAGTGTTCACTTTCCACACAGCAAGTGACATTCATAGTTCCGTATTACTTAGAAAGTAAAGCATGCCATGATGCAGATGATTTCTGCTGAACTTGCATGAGCTCACCTTCTCCTGGTGCCTTCAAGGCCTGACCAGGTTTCAGGAGGTCCTCCCTTGACATCATTGGCTGTCACACTGGATCCAGGTTACCGGCCTTCCTGCTGTTCCTCAGACATGCTTTGTTTTTGGGATCTTTGTTCCCGCTCTTTCTGACACTTGGAAAACTTTCTCCATTGGTGTTCTATTGGCATTGGTGTTCTATTTTCACCTCAAATATTACCCACTCCCTTCCACTCTATGCTGTTAGATTGCTGTGTCCTCTTCATAGGAGTTACTGTGCTCTCTGTTTATTCCCATGTCTACCTTAGCAGTTGGTAAACTACTGTGGACCAAATGGGATTTGCTTATTTGTAAGGCTTTATTGGCGCATAGCCTGGCCTCTGTGCTGGGTGTTGTCAATGGCTGCTTTGGCTCGGTGAGGGTGAACAATTGTGATACGGACTGCCCAGATGCAAAGCCTAAAATGTTTATTCACTTGCTCTTCTTAGAAAAAAATTTGGTCAACCCCTGCTTGCTTTTGTCACGTTGCCTACCTCGCATTTCTCTGGCACTGATGCTTGTCCAGGAACACAGTGGTGTTAGTAGCTTGTCCAATGAATACAGTGAGTGAAAGAACAGAGGACATTTTTGACTATGAGTATGAATGACCTGAGTAGGCCAGAGGGATCAAGGGCCATGTGTATTTTCATGTGCACACTCAGATGTGCTTTGGAAAGAGAAAACAGTGAGGCAAAATGGACCGTTTCTGCATCCGAACAGACCATGGTCTGCATGTATCACTTAAAGTTTTTATGGTTTTCTTTAAAAAGGGCCTCTTCAACCTGAGTCTTTTCTCTCAAAAAAGGATAAACTAGTTCTCACTGTCAGGGTCCTCGTGAGCATTTTAAGATGACACTAACACAATTCAGTTTTAGGCCACTCAACTATTTCAGCAGGCCTGTATTCACTTGTCACCAGTGTTCCCGGAACAGGGAAACTACCTCCAGCCGTGCGAGGAGCCCTGTAAGACCTTGTGTTGCTGGTGTGCACAAGGCCACATTCTACATGGTGCAGAATGCACACACCAGCAAGACACTGCGCTATCCCCCGAGGCCATCTGATCGCAGAGAGGGGATCAGAGAAGTTCATGTGTTCTTTGCAGCGAAAGGTTAGAAGAACCACAGAAAAACATCAAAGGAGATCTGAAGAGAAGGACATGACCATGTTAGGTTTGCTTTTAGTTTTGCACAGAAAAAACTACAGTATCGTCAGACCACTTAGCTTCATATACCCCCCATTCCTTTCTGATTTCAGTTTTAAATACTTTATGTGTTACGTGCTGTGGAATCTCAAATGTTTGCTATGTAGGTGAGCAATATATGGTAAATTGAAACCACAATGCAAGAGTCTAATTTTATTGCAACTTGAGAAGGACAGACTATTAAAAACATCATTTTTTTTTTTAAATGTAGAAAGAAATACAAGGGGTTGGCTTCGGGGGTTAGCTGTATTAGTCACACATGGCCAGTGTATTCCAGCTCATTTTCAACAATGTCTTTCAAAGCTTTTTAGCATTAACTGAAGTGCTAGTATATTCTCCAGAAATAACTACATAGGTAGATTTGAAAAAAAAAATCTCTACTTTGGAATACTTTTAGCTTTAAAGAAAATATCAAGATATTATAAACATTTTCTGTTTACAATCCACGCAACTTCCCCTACTGTTAGTTAGCATCTTGCATAATTATGGTGTATTTGCCAAACGAAGAAGTTAAAACAGGGTGATGCTCTTAAGTAGTTGAAGTTTATTGTTTTAGATTTTTAATACTTTTCCACTAGTGCCATGTTTCTGTTCAAGGGTCAAACATAGGCAGTATCGTTATTCTCATTTAATTTTTTTAAAGGATATTTTTGGTGAGCCAGAGTATCAGGAAGATAGATTTCTTTCATTTGCTGGGTTATTCATTTCCCGATGGCCATAGCAGTCAGGACTGGGCCTGGCAGAAGCCGGGAGCTAGAAGCTCCATCCTGATCCCTCTCATGAGCGACAGGGTCTCAAGTGCTTAGGCCATCATCTTTTGGCTCTTCAAGCACCGTAGCAGGAGGTTAGATGGGAAGTAGACATACCGGGACTCAAACTGGCACTGAGATATGACCTGCTGATGTGGCCACAATGCCTGCTCTTGTTTTTCTTTTTAAATTAATTGATTTTATTTGAAAGCAGAGGGACACACAGAATCTTCTATCTACTGATTTAATCCTCAAATTGTCCCAACATGCAAAGCTGGTCCAGGCTGAAGCCAGGAGCCTGGACGTCAGTTTGGGTCTCCCATGGGATGGCAGGGACTCAACCACTGAATGATCATCTACTGCATTCCTGGTGTGCTTGAAGAGGAAGCTCAAATTGGAGTGGAGCTGAAGCTGGAACCCGGCCACTGTGTTATGGCATGTCGATGTCTCAGTAGCATCGAATCGCCTCCTTTGGCCTTTGACAGGTGCTCAGTCTGTCCTGCCTTTCAGGACGATGGCAGATTTGAGGAGGATGAGTGAGATGTTTTGTAGACTGCCCCTTGATTTGGGAGTATCTGACATTTTGTGTTTGTGATTAGATTGGAGTTATGGGTAAGCTGCCCTTACATCATTTCAGGGGAACCTGTGACTAATATTACTTGTTCTTCAACTCAACTTTTAAAATTAACATGAAGAACAGATTGTATGTGTTTCATGGTTTCGATTGCATTAAGACATTCACAGTTCCCTCACTACCCTGCTCCCACACAATACCTTTCTCTCCAGCCCCTCTCTTCGTTAGTTTCTGCAGAGGCATACTTTTAATTCACTCTATAAAAACAGGCGTAATTTGGTACTTATCATAATATTTAACAAGTAGAATGTAGGAAGACCACGCTAAAGGTGACAATTAGATCTTGAAGTGACGGTTTTACATATAAACACACACATATGAATGCTATATATAAACACAATGTGTTATACACACATATGTATCTGTATACATGTGTGGGTGAATGTCCATGTCTTCTAGGCACGACTTTTAGTAACTTCAGTATTTGGATGTGTATATCAGGATTTAACTGGTTTGTTAGTTTGGAGGTCTGCATCATTTCCAGATATATTCTGGAGCAACAAAATTTATATATAATAGAAATCACTGTTAATACCGCTTTCTATCATGGGTAGGAGTGGGGCCATATAAAGCCCTTGAAACAGTTTGGTCTGGTCATGCCAAGGCAACTGAAGGTAGGATTTAAAAAGTTTAACTATTTTGTCTTTTAAAGTTTTTTTAAAAATTAATTTTAGTTTTTTAAAACAGATTCAGTATAGATTGTAGATATAATTTGAAGAATATACTAGTATTCCTATATTCTTTTCTTCCCTCTCCCTTCCTTCCTTCCTCTCTCTCATTCTTTCATATTAGCAAGCTATTTTTTTAAAAAAAATATATTAAGATTTTCATTGGAAAGTCAGATACTTAGAGAGGAGGAGAGACAGAGAGAAAGATCCTCCATCCACTGATTCATTCCCTAAGTGGCTGCAGCGGCTGGAGCTGAGCTGATCCAAAGCCAGGGGCCAGGAGCCTTCTCTGGGTCTCCCATGTAGGTGAAGGGTCCCAAGACCTTAGGCTGTCCTGGACTGCTTTCCCAAGCCATAAGTAGGGAGCTGGATGAGTAACAGGGCCAAAGGGACATGAACCAGTATCCATATGGTATCCTGGTGTGAGCAAGGCAAGGACTTCAGCCACTAGGTTATTGTGCTGGGCCCTAGCAGGATCATTTTTAAGATGATAACTTTACATGTCCAATGAATGATATTGTAAATATCCAACTGGCCTTTGGCATACAAAAGTTTACTTATTTCTGTTAAATCTAGATCATTTTTTTGTTACTTTTTGAAGCTAAAAATCTGTCAAAAATATGCATACAAATGCATGTACTCACTTAAAGATCGGGTCATTTGTGGGGTCAGTTTGCCCCAAGAGCAGTTCTCTCACCACTAGCTACCACCTTCTCTGCTTTCTCCCGGTTGGAGTCAGGCAGGGAAGACCTGATGAGCAAGTGAGGACTGGACTGTGTATTAGGGGCAGGTTAAAAGAGAGGAGACGAAGGATGTGAGATCATTTACTGATGCTAAGGGGAGCACCTGCTCCTTGGGAAGAGAAGCACACCTCTTACTTACTAGAAATTTAACTGTTACGTATAAATAATTGTATATGTAAACATCCTTCTGACTCCACCCATGGATTTAGACTTCTGTTTCTGATTGTTTGTGCCTAAATACTCCCTTCCCATTGTCCTGCAAGTTTACCCTGAGCCCCTTAGAAATGTTGGTTCTCATGTCCATAATGGTAATCACTTCCTTGAATTTACTTATAAATTTGTAACAAAAAAGCCTGAAGCCCATGACAACAACACGGATTCTTTTTTTCCAAGCCCCATCTGTCTGGAGGTACCTGTTATGTACAGGATGGCACTTTAGACTGCTGTACTTCCAGAACTTTCTGCAATGATGACATGTGTGTTCTATTCCAGTACTGCTTCATGTAGTAGGAACCAGCTGCACGGGGCCACTAGGAGTAAAGGAAAAAGTGTTGATGTTTGCTTTCATTTGAGCAGACATGTGTGCCTAGCGGCTACCATATTGGATGGTGCTGTTTGCCGTTTTGCAAACACTTTCCTGTAGGCTGTCACAGTGGATCCATGAAGAAACATGCATCTTGGAGCAAGGACCAGCTCTGGGCTCCTAGCTACAATTTACAGATCTCTGTCCCAGATGCTGTGCCACACTGCCCTTCACACATTGTCATCACCAATACTAGAAAGGTCATCTATGAGGATGATTGTCTTAAAAAAAATAATATTTATTTCAGCCTTCAGTCTCAGCTGGAATTTCAGGAACCCACTCAGGGTTCTGTGTGGTTTAGTTTCAAAAAGGGTTAGGTGAGAGCTGACGCTTCCTGCCCCAAATGACCTTTCTGATTGGGTCCTCATTTCCACACAGCTATTTTTGAAGACTGAAGTTTGTAGCCCCTACAGACTTAGGTTATCAACGAAGTGATCTCACTTTTAATCGTTATCTCTTTCTTCTTTTGAGACAGGAAAAAAAAAAACCTTTTAAAAAAGAGGATAGTACCTATTTGAACTGAAATAAAGTGGTATCATTTACCATTTTGTTTCTGGTCTTTCACTTCTCTGACATCGAGTTCATACTGAAGAGTCACCAGATGTGGTTTCCGGTCCCAGATCTGCCCTGATGGCATGCAGGGTCCGTCTGAATAAACCATGGTGCCTTATAGACTCAGGGCTGGGTTAGAGGCGCCACAGAATACCACCTGGAACACCTTGGGGAAAGGTCACTACTGTTCATGGACTCACCATTCTTTGCCTGCTCATACAGTTGCTTGCAAATCGTGCAACTGGAAAGATCTCCTCCTTGGACAAGAAGATGGAGATGCTGTAACGCTTACCTGGGTAACCTTCGCTGTGGTAGAATAACTTTCCTGGATCATTTATTGAAATGTGCGCTCCCTTGAAAGAGAAGGGAAGGAAGGAAGGAGGTTCAGAGGCAACAGACAAGAAGCAAAGGGGGAGGGGAAGAGGAAAGAGGGACTGTCATTAATGGTTACTTTAATAACCTCTGTAATAACTGGGCATGAGAAATCCTGATGAAGACCTGTGCCTCAGAGTGGCAGAGAATCTCACAGCTGCCAAGTACTGGAACTTGTGCTAGCATGACGACTCACCCAGGTGGAACCTGTGTGCCCAGATTGTGGCGTCCAACCTCAAGGTCACTGGGAATTGAGAATTGTGTGTCTTTTGGGGAGTACCTGTGCACCAAGGGAGGACCTGAGGATCTGAGAGAGAGGGAGAAGAAGCTCTCAGATCAGTTCTTTCCTGCAGCGGTTACTCAAGCCTGATCCCCGGGCTGACATTTCCATGCATGTGGGTTTGGAGAGGAGCTGCTCTCCCAGCAGGCGGAGGGGAGTGTATTGATTTCACAGAGGTCTCCTCAGCAACTTGGTGGGGCCCTCCCAGGCCCACTTAATCTCATCTTTTGTCTGCCTTGAGAATGGGTATTTCCCCCTGTTTAAATACTACTGCTCCTCCCGCTCACTCTCCATCCGATTCTTTGTTGTAGATGATCCGGCCAGGAGGGGAGAAGGTGGCGGCCCACCAAGCTTGGGAAGGGCCATAGAGGAGGGCCTCGCAGGAGGTGACCCAGACTCAGGACCCCCTGAACTCTGAGACCTAATCCGCTGTAATGATGTGTCGTTCTTTGTGAAGCCCATGAAAGGAAGTGGGCCTGGGGAGGAGCCATGCCCTTCTCACCTTCAGTTCAGAGGGGTTTGGTTGCATCTAATGAGTAGGTAAGGACAGAACACGCTTAGTTGGGAAACAGCTGGCTGTCACAAAAATGGTGGAGTGAGAGAGGCTGCAGATTCCTGCAGGCTCACTGTTAGTCCCTGAGCTCTCCTTAGGGACACCCATCTCCTCCCACTGAGTCTTTGCTGGAGCTACATGAACTAAAGAAGGGATCAAAAAAAGTGGTTCATTGCATGAATTAAATAAAAAAAGAAACATTGCAAAATAGGACAGGAAAATATACTTATTATGGTGAATTGTTTTCCTAACTATAAGCTCTTTAAAGAGGCTTTTTCTTTTGTCATGCTTCTGTGCTGTACAGTCTTTTAAAAAAAGATTTAGTTCTTTTTATTGGAAAGGCAGATAAACAAAAAGGAGGAGAGACAGAGAGGAAGATCTTCTGTCTAATGATTCACTCCCCAAGTGGCTGTAATAGCCAGAACTGAGCTGATCTGAAGCCAGGAGCCTGTAGCTTCTTCCAGTGCAGGGTCCCAAGGCTTTGGGCTGTCCTTGACTGCTTTCTCAAGCTACAGGCATGGAACTGGATGGGAAGTGGGGTGACCAGGATTTGAACCAGCACCCATATGGGATCCTGGCGCATGCAAGGCAAAGATTTTAGCCACTAGGCTATTGCACCAGGGCCTGTGCTGTACAGTCTTACCACTTGTTTATAGTCTTGATATAAGAAGTTATATAAACCAGAATAATTCAAAAGGTCTATGGAAAATGGGATTAAATGGTAAGTTTGCTTTGTTGTAAAAGTTTTCTTTAAATCCATGCATATGAAGGCTATTTAGAAGGCTCATGGGAAATGTACAGTATGGAAAAATTATGTGTGGATTTTTGCACCAATATAAACTTGCCTCTTAATTCTATTTTCTACAACCTTTCTGAACTTCACAGCTATTACATTTGGTAGCAGTCTTTGAATATTTCTCCTTTTGAGTTTGACTTTTTATTTTTAAAACATTTGGAAGTTTTCATTGTTGCATAATATTGAACATATTTGTGAGTATCAGTGTGATGATTTGATAAGTACAGGCCATGTAGAATGGTCAAATTAGGGTCATTTGCTTTTCCATCTCTTCAAACAGTGATTATTTCTGTGTTGGGAATTTTGGGACTTTCCTTGTTATTTTGAGATATATCATAAAGCCTTGTAGTCTACAGTTAAGACAGTAAATTATTTAAAGGGCGGTGTGTTGTCATACAGACTGGGGTTTGAGTGCAAGCTTGACTTGGGATATAGCTCTTTTGTTTGCAGTAAGAATTAGAGATAAAACTTATTGTGCAGTGTAGTGTCTTCCTAAATTCCAATACCCTCTTGAATATGACAGTAGACTAGCCCAGTTCCTCATTTCTTAGCTAAAGAAGCTGAGTCCCAGAGAGGGCGGGGCTTGTTTTGAAAGCTGCACAGCACGTCAACAGAAGAGCCAAGAGGACTATCCTCTTAGGGCTAAAACCAAACAGCCCCAGAGGAATTCTGTAGCCCATGTCCTTCTTCATTTAAAGGTTGGGTTTTCTGTGCATGTACATTAGGAGATAGGATCAAAGCCACGTGAAACACCTGAGAAATGACTACACATCCACTCTGGAATAGCATCATCAAATGTACGGGTGGCATTTTCTTTGGAGCAGAAATGAAGAACCGTAATTTGTAACCTAAGAGCTGACAGCAAAGAATTTGTTACTGCTTGAGTGGCATAGCACAGGGGCCACTTTGGTTTCTAGGAAGAAGATAATATGAATGGGAAGGAAGCTTGAATGATAGCCTGGAAAGATTTGTTTGCTCTGACAGTCTGAGGTCACCACAGTCCAGGTTGTCCATTAAAAAAAAAAAAAGACTTAACAGACAGTGAGCAATTGAGAGGACGCCCATCTGCTGGTTCATTCCTGCAAAGCCCATGGTAGCTGGGACTGGAGCAGGGTCAAGAACTCAATCCAGGTCTCCCGCACTCAATTCCTAGAGCCATCACTGCTGACCCCAAGGTCTGAACCTGCAGGAAGATAGAACTGGGAACCCAGAGCTGGGAGTTGAACCCAGTGACTCTACTGTGGGACATAAGCTGGTGAACCACTAGGCTAAATGCCTGTTCCCCGTGTTCTTTGCTTTGGTTAGATAAGAATTTAATAAATTTTTTTTAAATTGAAGTGCTGGCTGTCTTGAGTGGCACAAGTCTTTCATTGTATTGACATGCTGCTCAGTTCAAGGTTGTCAGAATCACCTAAAACACCTGTCCCTTTCCTGGGCTTTGGTCTTGACATGACCATGCTCTGACTTTCCTGTGCCTGTGCGACCTATGTGACATCTCAGGGGCTGGAGGCACGGGTGGGCGAGAAAGCTCATCCAATATGCTGCATTGTTAATGCCCTTCCTGTCTCTCACGATCTGACTACCCCAACATCTTTAGTTCACATTTTTAATAAAAAATATCAGCTTCTAAACATTTAAAAGTGATACTTTTGGAGAACAGACCAGCAACAGATGCTGTCTCCTGTCTACAGCTCTCCCAAGCAAACCCTGTCTTAGTCTTTTCAGGCTACAGTAGGAATGTGTCTTAGGTAATTTCAAAACTGAAATTTATTGCTCAGAGTTCTACAGGCTGGGTAGTAAGAGGTTCCAGTTTATTTAGTGTGTTCAAAGTGGCACTTGGGTGTTGATGACCTAGGGATGTTCCTCTGATCCCTCTTGGGGCTCTGTTTCTCATCCCGATTTTCATAAAGCGTGGGGTGTGAGTCCAGGGCTTGTCTGACTTTGCCCTGGCTGTTGGCAAGACAGGCTAGTTATGTTTTATGAACTATGGTGTGTTGGCCCCTGGATTTGTGGAGGTGAAGTTCAAAGCCTCAGATGGTACAGGGTGAAGGCAAGGTTCCAGCTGTGTATGCAGCTTCACCTGAGCTTCACCTGTGCCTACACTAGAGCTGCTGTGTCAGAGGGAACCAGGCTTGGGATGGCTCTGCGGGGTCTTCTAGCTTCAGAGCTTCTCTCTCTCTCCCCCTGTGCCACCCATTTCCTACTTTTCCTCCCTTTCATTAGTATAAAGAGAACACATTTCATAGTTACAATAGCTTCAGAGATCTTGGAGGCTCAACATCTTTGATAGCTTTGATTTGGCCTAGTCAGAATTATCCTAATGTGGGATATATTCTTCAAGTCAGACTACTAACAGAATCAGGATTTGCCGAATGCATCCCCATTAGAAATTGTACTTTATGTCCATAATTTATGTTGCCCCACTCATCCTTCACCAATGATCCGGTTATCATACTCAGTTGATGGCTGAAGAAATCAAGGGATACCATTAACGTCTGGAGACACTTGGCTAGAAAGTGAGGGAGCCGGCATTTGAACAAGGTCAGGTCTCTACTGTGGTTTTCATTTTACAACCAATTACTACTTTTCATTTACTAATGTGGAAACTGAGACCCAGAGAGGTGAAATTGTTTGAGGAATCCACATAGTGGGTAAATGTCAGAGCTAAAATCTAATGGTAGGTCTCTCTGGCTCTAAAGTACTCAGGTGTCTTGCAGTAGAACAACTTGTCCCTGCTTCATGATGCTATGCATGGTGCTACACATGCAAGGTGAATTATCCAGTTACAGTCTTTGGCCTTGAAGTGATCCCAAGCACCCTGGTTTGTTAGTCCTCCGTTTACCAGTGAGTCTCATGGTGTTAGAATAACTTGCCAAGAACACACAGTTAGATGTGTAGGAGTCTAGGTTCCCACCCTGCCCCCATGCATTGGCCTCCAGCCTGAAAATTCTTCACTTCTCCCTTTGCTAAATCCATTCAACACTCAGATTGCAACTTAAATGCCACTTCCCTCGGGGACCTTCTCTGGCTCTCTGCATGAGCTCAGTAAACCCTTTGTGGAGATTTGTAGAGCATCCTGATTATTTTGTAAAAACCTGCCTTCCTCTAGGTTCTGCAAACTCTGAGGCTAGAGCCCACATCAGTGTTGATCGTTAATGTTGCTGGTGCTTAACACAGTATTTAGCATATAGCTGACACCCCAAAAATGATAGCTTTTATTGCATATAACACATATTTATGCAAATGAATATGCTTAAACATAAATGATAGTTATATATATGAGTATCATTTATATATATAAGTGATAATCATTAGTTCCACCAAGTTCCTTCTTATTAATGCATCAGTCACAGAGATGTCAATTAGTAGTGTAATTGTTGCATTTTCCCGATTACTTGCTCTTGGCAGACATTGCCAGTCAATCACCATATTCCATCCTACTGAGACCCAGGGGAGCTCAAAATCTTTTGCGAGGCAGTACTCCAGGCAGCCACTATCAATTCACTGGACTGGGCCCAATAAATGAAAATTGGACATCCTGAATGAGGAAACAGTCTCAGATATTGTGCACAGCTGTAGTTTCGTGCAACTTTAATGATCTGGGGAACTAAAAAGCACAGCGATGCTTGCTCTCTTCCTGCAGAGATTCTAATTAGTTAATGATTCTAAAGGTCTGAGAACCACTGGCTAACCAACCAGTGTTTATACTGATTGGTTCTCATATATATTCCACTTTTCCTGGGATTATTTCCTTTTAGGTATAATGTGTAATTACCCCAAACTAGACATTGAGAATACATATATGATGGAAAGACTGATCTCGTTTCCTTAGTAGCTCTTGTTCTAATGCAAGAGACAACCTTTCATTAACAACTTGTAAAAGAGGCACATTATTTTCAGTTACTCCATGGATGCATGAAAGTACAAGGCAAAATGTGACAAAGGAAGACATTCATACCACCCATGGTAATCAGGGAAAACTTTTTATGGTAGCTGTCTTTTTCAGACTGGCTCATTTCATTGAGCATAATGGTGCCCTGTTGCATCCAATTTATTGCAGAAGACAGGATTTCATTTTTATGTCTGAGTTAGTATTCTATCCTGTGTTTATGTCATATTTTCTTTATCCAGCCATCAGTTGATGGACATCTGGGTTGTTTACCTATGTTAACATTGTGAACTGAGCTACAGTAAGCACTAGTGGTACAAATGGCATTCTCTTGATCCAGAGTTTTCCTAGTGTAGGCCTAGCTACCTTCTCTGTGCATACTCCAGTCTCAAAGGGGAGCCGTGAAGCCTAGCCCCCCACTTTTAGAGGCAGTTGGCATTGAACTCACTTTTTAAAAAAATGATTTATTTTATTTTTATTGGAAAGTCAGATATACAGAAAGGAGGAGAGACAGAGAGGAAGATCTTCCATCTGCTGACTCATTTCCCAAGCAGCTGTGGCAGCTAGAGCTGTGCAAATCTGAAGCCAGGAGTCCGGAAACTCTTCCAGGTCTCCCACATGGGTGCAGGGTCCCAAGGGTTTGGGTCAACTTCTACTGCTTTCCCAGGCCATAAGTAGTGAGCTGGATGGGAAATGGGGTGGCCGGCATTAGAACTGGCATCCATATGGCATCCTAGGCATGCAAGACGAGGACTATAGTCACTAAGCTACCGTGCTGGGCCTGAGCTCACTTTTAAAGGATAGATTGCAGTAAATTCATGGTGAATACAAATCATAGAACACTTTGAATGACATACAAAATGACATGGAGTCAGTGAAATAAAGACAATAATATGGTTCTTAGAGTTGATCCTCATGAATGAGCTGTACTGGAAGCATGGAGGAAGCATTGGAAAAGCTGATTGAATCTAGGTTATTGGTACAAAACTGAGGACTGATGTGTGGTCATGGAAGTGAGGCCAAGGGGGGAGGATATCAAATTCATGAGTTGGAGGTAGAATGGGATTTTGGTAATGTGGATGAAATATTGAATATGACTCTTAAGGGAAACATCTGAAAATCAATTGCATACTTGCAGTTATTGCTTTACATTACACTGTGAGATCCTGGAAATAGCATTTTTATTCTGGTCTAGATATTGTGTCAAATATCTCCATACTTCTTCTCATTAATCCTCATGATAGTTTCTTATAATGTTCTCCCCTGTTATTTCCATCTTTTAGAGGAGGATACTGGGGTAGAAGTATGTTATGTAACTGTCCCAAGATTACAAAGCACACAGGTGACAGAGTCAGGATTGAAACGTAGAGAGCTGACGCTAGAACACAACACGGGGAACAGTGAGAATGCTATCTTGGTTATTGCTCTGTTCCAGTGGTTCTCAATCAGGAATGGCTTTGTGTCTCCCATGCAGGGGTACATTTAGCAGTAGCTGTACTAAGCTTTGTTGTCCCAGCTTGTGGGAGATGGACTTGTTTCTCCTGGCATTCAATGGGTAGAAATCCCGTAATGCTTGGCACCATGTAAATCCCTCTCCAAGAGAAAAACGTTTCTGTCAGTAGTTCTGAGATGGAAAAGCTCGATTCTATTCCCAGGGCCTGGTTCAATATTTGGTAGATTGTAAGGTCAATCTACATGTTTGTTGAATTAAACAGAACTTCTCGGCATGTATGTATGTACATATGCCCATACACATTTAACTATGTAAAGGCAAAAGTCCTTAAACATATACACACTTTAATTCTGTCACATGCTCCCCATCACAGAAATTTCACCATGTGTGATCTTTACTTTCTGCCAAATCTGTAGCTTTGGGATGATGATTCTCATTTATCCTAGTCCAAGTCTTGTCTCCTGTAATTACGCTGTCTCCTGGCTTGGCCAGCATCCCACGGAGAGGGATTTTCTGTGAAGTCCTCCAGTTGCTGTATCGACTTAGCAAAGATTTTGGGGTTTTGGGAGTTTCGCTTTCTTGTTCCCTACCCCATCCTGTTGGAATTCATTGCCTCATGCCCGTACTTTCCTAGCAGGATTATAGGGTCTAGAGCTAGCAGAGGGGTTCAGAAATGTACTTTGGAGAATGAGCTGCTTGCTCTGGCCCACGAAAGAAGCTTCCTAAATAATCAGATCCATGTCAGAGCTCACTGAATGAACTGATTGTGGTTGGAAGCCTCATTTCCATTCCAGAGGATGACATATTCCTGCATGTGGGTGATGTAGACTTGGAAAAGTTCTACCCCCTGATGTAACTCAAGTGGGCTTTGCAAATGCAACCTACTTGCATTACCCCTATATCAGATTGCTATCCGACAGCTGCTGCCCTGTATTCTACCCGCATCTCCTGTTATGCTTGGGATTTTGTAATAAAAAATACAAAAAATTAATAATAGGCATGTAAGAGCTTTGCTTATTCCTCCAATTCCTAAATTCATCATTTTTATTCTGTTCTGGAATAATTGCCTTTGCTACAGCTACGGTTAGGAAGGGCGGGGTACCTGCTCACATGGCCTACTGTAGCAACAGAGCGATTTTAGGAATGAGCTGGGAGTAGGGAAGTCATGGGGGAGGAATCATCTACTCCAGTGAGCTGAAGGCTGGTTGTGGGGTTGATTGTCTGATCCAGGTAAATTCTCCATAATAATGTGCAAGAACTGCAGAGTAAGCATGGAGCTTCTTTAAGCTTTCTTATACTGACATCTTCACTTCCATTTGACCTTCACGATGCTCACAGGGCTGCGGCCTCTCACGCAGCCCACATCGACCGGCCTGTAAAGGAAGAATTGAGACCGCTCAGAATCACTTTCCTAATGACTGTGCCAGATCTGATTCTAATCTGGGAACTGATGATAGTATCAGGATGTGTTTCATCATGAAACACAGGAAAATAAAAATTGAGAAGTTCAATTTCCAAGCTTCAGCCTCTGATAATGTTGTCACTGAGGACTGGATTTATTCCCACACTTCGACCTGGCTTTGTACTGTCTCTGCCCAACAATCCTGGAGCAACATGCCTTCTTGTTTCATCCAGCAGGTGTGGAAATGCCTTTCCTTGAGATTTCTTAACAGACATCTTGGAGATTCATTCTGAATTGACTAGAAAAGGCACAGGTTTGCAGATTTGCCTTACATTTACCTCTGGCTGGGGAGGGAATGAACTGAATATCTTGGCTGAAGTTGTGACCTCTGTTCTCAGACACCAATAGAAGTCAGGCGGTTGATGAAGAGAGCAATAGGTGGCATAGAGCCAGCCACAATGTGCACTTGATCTTCTTGGCATTTAAAAAATATTTTATTTGAAATATGAAGTTGGGGGAGAGGGAGGAAGGAATAATGAGAGTGAGACAGAAAACACATAGGAGGGAACACATTTTCTATGTACTGGTTTACTTTGAAGATATCTGTAACCGAGTCTGAGCCAGGCTGAAAGCCAGGAGTTAGACATACTTCCCAAGTTTCCCGTGTAGGTGTCAGGCAGCTGTTAGAGCCACTATGTCACTATTTGCAGCCTCTCATTTGCACATTAGCTGGAACTAGGAGACCAGAACTCTAACCCGTGTGTCCTTCTCTCCCTCCCCACCCCCCAACCCCCGCCACCAGCATTTCAGAACTATCCAAACCACTTGAGCAGAATCCACCACATTGGGACCCTGGGTGGATATTGGGTGGCAGCTCCCCATTCCTGGGATTCTTTATCTCTTCCCTTCCTCCAGAAACAAGAAGAAATAGAAAATTTGGAAACAGTGATTTCACCCACTTTCCCCTAACCCTCGATCCTTCCACCCTGATCAACCATGTAATCATAAAAAATAAAAGAATTAAAATAATTATTTTTATTCAAAAGAAAGATTTATGGAGAGAAGAAGAGACAGAAAGATCTTCCATCCATTGATTCACTCCTCAAATGAGTACAATGGCTGGAGCCGAGCCAATCTGAAGTTAGGAGCCAGGAGTTTCTTCCAGATCTCCTATGTGGATACAGGATCCCAAGGACTTGGACCATGCTCTGCTCTTTCCCCAGACCATAAACAGGTACTTCAATGGGAAGTGGAGCAGCTGGGACACGAACTGGTACCCATAGAGGATGTTGGCACTTGTAGGAGCATAGCCTGTTAAGTCATGGTGCCAGCCCCTCAAGCCAAGTCTTAATGGTTGTGTTAAATACGTACTCTTCCTCTTGGAATTTGAATCTCAGAAATCTATTACAACAATGCTCACCCTACTGGCTTTCTTTGTGATTAAAGTGTTCCCTTTCCACTTTACTGATTCTGGGAAACTTATTTTCTGTTCATATGGCTACTGTCAAAAAATGTAGTCCTAACTTCTTTCAACAAGGCAGAAAAGGTGGCAGGATTTGACAAAAATCTCAACTTGGAAGCCATTTGTTTTTCTGAGAAATATCATCAATGGAAATAAATTCTTAAGTTCTTTCATTCATACTTACTTGCTTTTTTAATCCCATGATTGTCCTTTATTGCTTTATCTTCCCATCTATTCCATCCAAAATATAGTCGAGATTTAGCCCAGTAGTCAAGATGTCCACGGCCCATGTCAGGTTCTCTGGGTTTGATTCCCAGTTATTGCTCCCAATTCCAACTTCCTGCTAATGCAGATCCGGGAAGGCAGCAGCTTTGAGTCATGTGCTTGAGCCCCTCTGCCCAGTTAGGAGCCTAGGCTGGAGCTTCTGGCTCCTTGCTGTGTTATGGCACAGCAACAGATACTGCATCCATTTAGGAAGTGAACCAGCTGATGGAAAATCAGCATCTCTCAGTCCCTTTTTTTCTATGTGTGTCTGTCTCCTGGTTGTTCTGCCTTCATCAATAAGTAAATTAATAATAATAAAAAGAATCACACAGGAACAAGGAAACACAATTTAGAGTGAGACTTAAATTTGAGCCTTTTTTCTGACCTCCAGTAGCTCTGCTATCTTAATTCCTCACCTTAAGTTACATTATTTTTCTGTAAGGTGCGACCACAATACTAACAGGAGAATGAGGAGGATTACATGTGATATGTAAGAGCACTTAGCAAAGTACTTGGGGAAGTAGCAAGCTTATTAGTTCAGTCTCTAATTTACAGTGAGTTAATTTAGCAGTTTTTGATGTTATAATGATATGAAAATTATTCCCGTTGAACAGAAACTATGCTTCAACTTTTGAATTTTGATCTTTTCTTGAGCTAGTTCTGGGAGAAACAAAGCTTCCTTATATCCTAGGCAGCAGCATTGAGCCTCACCTCCTGGGAGCCAACTCCTGGTGAAGGCATACAGTGCTACCAAGATTGGGTATGTTGAATGCATTTTTGATCTAATGATTTTTCAACTTAGGTTGGGTCTGTTGAGACATAACCCTGGTGTAAGGTGAGGAATATGCATGGTTTGTTTCCCTTTTCCAGTATTCTTATTTCTTTCTTAGTTTTGACCAAAGCAGTCTGCTCTCTGAGAATGGACCATGGAGATTACAGGAGTGAACAAGTTTTGGGCAGTGACTTTTTTTACTTACCTGATACTGCTGTTTCTCCTTACAGTATAAATTATTACGTAGTTTTGAAAAGTTTGAAGCAAAGAGACACCCTCATAATTTAAAAATCATTAATCAAATATGTTTCACAAAAATGAATATAGCCAATGATGAGCTATTACTGTATCAAGCAAAGTGATAGTTTGAGCACTGATAGCTACTGAAGCTCTCAGTATTCTAGTTTACACATTAGTGATTTGTAATATCAGCAGCTCCCCCACAAAAGTAGCTATTCTCATGAAACAAAGCAGTATTCATTTCAGCCTGTATGAGTTAGGGATGGTAATGTGTGCTTTTTTTTTTTTTTACTGTCACATTTATTTTTTAATCCTGCTTAATATAATGTCCCAGATTCTTAGATGTTGATGTCAAGAGAGGAATGAGTTATTGCTGTTGACTTTGCAAGCTTTCCTGTTTCACCTCTGATGTCTTTAGCAGTTGTTGTGGGGAATCCCTCTAAGAAGCCAGGCATAGCAATTGGTAATGCTTCACACACATAATGGACCAATTTGCAGATAAGGTTTCAATTTGGTTTTCATAACCATTCTAAGAAATGCAAACCTTTACATTGCCAGTTCACTTAACCGGACTTCCATTTCCATGTTCGTTATATGAGATTTGAATTTGTAGCAATATCAGAGAAAATCTATTTCTATTCATAAAATACTGTACTTTTATAAGTTACCATTTCAACACCATCTTCTGCTGTCTTCCTCCCAGGAAGACAAGGTCCTTGAATTTAGCTGATGTTAAGGTTCTGTGGCTCTTGTTCTTTAGAAAATGTTTCCTAAATTTGCTTTATCCCTATGTTCTCTGCCCTGGTTTAAATCTTTCTTTCAACTTTTATTACTCATCACACTGCTACAGTATGGGGAGGTATTTTAAGTACTTGTTAAATATTAGGGCTCTTCAAACACATGCGATCTTATTAAATGCCAGTATCTTTGGAGATAAAATTTGCTTACCTATCTCCATCAAGGCACCAAGGTGTTAGCTTTTTCCGTACACTGTATAAGTGACAGGAGTAGCAATGAAATTCCAGGGGATTTTAAAGCTCAGGCTTTTGGACTACTTCCCACCTTGATCCCGTCAACATTCATACAAAAGTTTCCTAGCCAGAGGCTTTGTGTGCTGTGCCACAATGCTGGTACTGATTTTAAGTGCTTTTATATTCCAAAACAAGTGACACATAGTAATCATTTTACTATGTGTATTTTTATCAAAACAACATGTTTTGTAACTTGAATATATACAATGACATTTTTTATTCTGATTATATCATCCTGTGACTTGAAAGTCACAGTCCTGAGCTTTAAGTATAAATTCAAGATTTCAGTCATGGCCCACACAGCTCTACATCGTCTGTCCTTGTCCACCTTCTGGTCTCAACTTGCCATGGCCACTCTTACCCTTGGTGCTTTAGATCCAGTAGCTATCTGCTTGTATTATGCACTAAGAAGGGTCCTGACCTCCTACATAGACCTTTCACAAATGCTGTTCAACTTGAATTGTTCAGATTAAGCTTCCTGTGTTCTGAATTGCGAATCTTACTGTCAGCAGTTTTCTTCAGTGACCTCGTTTGCTTTATGCCTCCCTGATTCCTCCTTCCCATCGCTGTATACCTCTTTCTTCCACAAATTTTTGGCTATCTACTTATGCCACCTTCTGAACTCCATCAGCTCTTCCGGCATTAAGCAGACCCAATGGTTTAAACTAATGCCGCTAGGGATTCTTGCCAAATCTTGTTCTGAAACCCCATGCCATACTTCACATTTTTATATCCAGCCGGTTGTTGTTGTCTCTTCTGGAACTGTGCCCAAGGACTTCAAATTCAGCGTGTTCAAAGCCTCGTCCATTATCTTCTCATGGAAACAGCCAGCTGCTCCTGTACATCTGCTGTAAATGACTTCGCATTCACGTAGTATCTGGACCAGAAACCTCCAGGTCCTTCGCTTCACTGCCCTTGCTATGTCTTTGTGTTCCATCAAATGGATCTTTAAGGTATCTACTCAATGTACACCGTTTCTTCCATTCCTGTAATCTCTGACTTAGATCAGATGGATATCATCTCTCATCTGAAATGTGGTTTTGAGGATTAAAGTTCTCCTAACTTAGCATAAGCTCCTCCAGGAGCCCTGCTGCCTCTGTTAAAAATGACGACAAGTGGGCAAAAGCAAATGGGGCTGGTGGCTGCAATCAGCACCACCTTCCTTCAACAATCCCTGTAATTTAAGGCACTCTGCCAACTTAGTCATTTTCAAGAATGCATATGTCTCATTCTATCTATATATTCACTAGAATTTCAGTGTAGTAGTGGATTTTTTTTTAACCCATATAACCCCTATTTTCCTAACTGAACTTAGATTCTCTTGGGATGCATTCTCATCATGGGCACTATTGTGATTTCCAATCAGATGCCCTACTCCCAGTGCACGGGAGTAAAGGGTAAAGGATTTTTGCAAGGCCAACTGGACTTCCCACCCGGACTTTGACTGTAAGGATGGATACACGAATGAAATAAGACTTTAGGTGGTAACTGATGTGAGCGGTGCCCCTTGAGATGGATTAGCAGCTTTTCCCTTTAGATTGTCAATGCCAGGCTGACCCCTGGCCCAAAGCATGCTCTGTTTCTGAGCCTACTTCTCCGGCCTCTTTTTCTTCCTCATATTTTGTTTTAAATTTGCAAAATGGATATCAGTTTTCTGTGCCAGGGAACCACAAACTGATGTGGATTTCATTTTGTGAAAACCCTTTCTCTCAAAGAAAACTGCAGTAAATTTGTAAGTTGCCTCAGGTCATACACTGAGCTAATGACAAAGTTTGAATTTCTAGGAAGGGTACTTTCTACCATTCCTCGTCTAGGATTCTTTATAGTATAGTGGTTCATGAATGACCCCTATCCCTGCAGTCCTCTGGTTTGAAGGCTTGCCTCCACATTCTGCTGTGACTTTGAAGTAACTTACTCTCACTATGGCTCAGTTTTATCATTTGTAAAATCAGGATAATAATGGCACTTAGCCCATTGGTGTGTGTGTGTGTGTGTGTGTGTGTGTGTGTGTGTGTGCTTGCACGTGTGGGGTTGCTTGGATTATATTGCTTAACTTTGCATATATAATAAATGCATTTCTAGTACGTTGCACATAGAGAGAAATAATTGTTAGTAATTACAATGTTTAATATTTCTGCTTCATCAACTGGTCATTTAAGAATATTGTTGTTGTTTATAATAGTCTGTAGTTTCTAGCACTGGTTAAGAGGAATCTAATTGCATTATTCCAGCCTTTTGTTCCAGGAAGCCTGAGATTTCCAAAGTGCTGCTTTCATAGTTCACCCTAGTGGGTACTTGTGGCTCAGTAGTTGATAATTTTTCTCTCCTTTCCCTCTGAAAAAAATCATTAAAAGACTGTTATTTTCTTTTTTTCCCTCTGACCAACAGAAAGGACATGACAGTACAGAGTGTTTGAAACAAGGACCAGTTGGTTCTATTCAGGGGCACGTTATGAATTGTTCATTTTTGACAGGGGGGAGCAATTCATTACATTTTGTTTATGTAGCACTTCCCGAGAGTCCCTTTCTAAGAGGTTCACAAAAAAGCTTGTTCTCACTGGGACACACTTGTCCTCCAGGGTTCCCAGGGATTGCGGATCGTGTGTGCAAATAAAATAAACTCACCCCAAAGGCCGGTAATTTAGATTAATAGAGAGCTATGTTTATACAACTCCATTAAGAAAAATCTACATGGCAAGTCAGACTCAATTTTCTCAGGATGAACAGCTATTTCTAAACAAGTCTTGATGAAGAATGGTTAGTTTTTGGGTATACAAAATACTGAAGAACGTTTCTTCGTTGTCTTAAGCACTGAGTCTCTATGTCTATGGCCCTGTTTTACAGCAGTTCACTCATAGGATGAACCAGCTTGTGTGTAAAAGAATGTATCTGTAAGAATGAACCCAGCTTCTTTTCCCAGGCATACTCCTCCTATTCTCCCACCTTTTATTCACCTATTTATCAAATAAATATATCTCAGGTTCATGATGATACTGCCTCCAAGCTCTTTTTCTTAAATCTCATTCCTCCAGTAGGAGAACCAGGCAAAAAAAACAAAGAGCCCAGCTAGGTTGAGGGCCAAGTTTGCTTTGTCACACGCAGGAGCTTTTGTTGTGGACCTTATCACAGCCGTATGCAATAGAGTACAAAAGAATGGAGTCCCAGAGCTGATCTAGCTTTGGGAAGAAAGAAAACTTTTCCAGAGGAATGCCAACTCCAGTTTGTTGGAGTCTTATTGTGCACTGCATGTGATGTTTAAGGTTCTCACGTCCCTAATCCCATTGTTGTACAGAGAGCACAGTGAGGTGTGTGTGTGTGTGTGTAAGTGGGGGGGGGGTGGCAGAGAATTTCCACCAGTTGCATGGGAAGGCAGGGAACAGTCATGGAGTTACTGCACCAGGAAAAGGGCGCCTGAGAAGTCTAGGTCTTCAGTGGCCTCAAGCTGCCTCCCAGATGCCACACAGAGTCAGGGTCCTAACCCACTGGTAACCCCATTCTCTCTGTGACATCCTGGCTCTCTTCCTCTTTTCTTCCAGAGTTTCAATGAGAAGGATCAAAAAAGGAAAACCACAACACCAACACAAATAGCAGAGGAAGGACGAGGGTGGGAAAAGGGTCTTTGGGAGAGTATGAGGGTAGGGAGATAACATTTCCCACCAGGGCTGGGGAGCCCAGCAGACAAGTGTCTTCCTCCAGGCTGCCTGTTCCACTGACATTTCCTGACTGGTGGCTGGTCTGCCTTGGCCTCCTTATTTACACTATGGTGCAGCAGTGGCAGAAGTTATGCTCTGAGCGGTTCTTTGCTGATTTGTTGTAGACACTACATTCTCTTTCTGGCTCTCATAGTTTTTCCTTTCTGGATACTTTGCTCAGTTCAGTCCAGAGACTTTTTTCTACATAGATGATCCAGCCTAACCAGTCTCTGTTCACCATGCTATTCACCAAGATAAGGATGCAGTGGACCTCTGCATCTGAGTAAGCTTAGCAACATTGTCCACGCTTGCATTTTCTAGATTGGACAACAGCCGCTCTCTGTCATCTTTTCTAATTGAAATGTCTTCACTGCAGCTGAGAAGTGAGTGTAGCCTGATGCTCGAGTCCCAGCTTCTCTTTTGGTTAAATTCCGGGAAATGTGCACCGTGGTAGGCAGCGAGTGGTGGCCCAAGTACTTATATCCCTGCCTCCTACGAGGGATTCAGATGGCATTCTGGCATTCTGGCTTCAGGCTTGCCCAGTTCTGGCTGATGTGGGCATTTGGGAGTGAGTCAACGGATGGAAGATTTTTTTTTCTATCTGTTTTGCACTCTTGTTCATGTTCTCTCTTTTTCTCTGCCTTTCAAATAAAATGAGAAAGTGAACTTGTGGACTATGAGGTAGTTACTGAACAGCTTTCTCCTTGATTTCTTGATCTTTTTTGAGTATTTAGTCGAGTGCCTGGCAATGTGCTACATGGTGATGTATAAAACAAAGCAGTGTATGTGAAACGTGCAGTTCATGTTAGTGCGCTGCCTGTCTGTCCACAGAGAAGTGCAGGGAAGTAGAAGGAATGCTTCAGTATTGTTGCTGCTGTGCTAAATGTGCAATCAGGCTACATACAAGGAAGGTGGGACTCACCTGGGGATTGGGATAGCCAGTGATGGAAGGACCTTCTCAGGGGAGACAAGGGATTGCCCTGTTTTATTTTGCATTCCCTTAAGGCTTTGCTTTTGTTGAATATTTTCTTTCTCTCTTTAAGATCTCTCTACCTTTCAAATAAAAATAAATACGTAAATAAAAATTAAAAAATATGTGAGAGGGACACACACACACGCACACACATCTTATCCGTTGATTCACTTTGTCAGTGATGACAAAGGCTGAGGCTGGACTAAGGCCAGAGCTGGAAACTAGGAACCCAATTACACGAACTACCACCTGTTGCCTCCCAGAGTGTACATTAGCAGAAATCTTGAACTAGGACCCAGAACTGAGAATATAACCCCTAACTCAAATGTGACATGTGGGTATTCTAGCTGGAGTTCTTAAAAAAATAATTTATTTTATTTACTTGAAATGCAGAGACACAGAAAGAAGACAGTAAGTTAAAGACAAATCTGTCATCCACTGGTTTGCTCTCCAAATGTCTGCAATCATCAGGCCGAGGTGAGGCTGAGGCTGGAGCCCATAACTCTAGCTAGCTCTCCTTCGCAGGTGGTAAGGACTCAAGTACTTGAGTCATTACCTACTCCACCTTGAAAGTTTAGTATTATGAAGCCGGAATCAGGACCAGCACCTGGGATTGAAGCCCAGGAACTCGGATTTGGGATGTAGGCTTCCCAAATAGTATTTTAACTGGTAGCCAATATGTCTGCTGTATTTGGAACTTTCAAGACTGTGCCATATACCCACCCTAGCTGGACTCTGTCAGTCCAGTCACTCCCAGCTATTTTACCCTTTCTCATGCTCAAAGAGCTCTTCCCACCATCCTTTCCCTGCTCCGATTCTGTCAGCTCCCAGATCTCCATGTCAACTCCAGTACAACTGCAATGCCTTAAAACCCTTCCCAGTGTCTATAAATAAAGTCAGATTTCTTTTTGCACCATGCTTATCCTTCCATTATAATCCCATTTTTTCTGCCTGTTGTATGATGTTTTCTTCTACACATTTGTCTCCCCTTTAGAGTGAGTTCTTAATACTTTTAAAAAAAGATTTATTTGTTTTATTTGAAATGCGGATTTTACAGAGAAAGAAGGAAAGGCAGAGAGAAAGATTTTCAATCCACTGGTTTGCTCCCCAAATGGCCACAATGGCCAGAGCTGGAAGCTAGATCTCCCATGTAGATGCAGGGACCCAAGGACATGTGTAATTCTTTGCTGCTTTCCTAGGCCAGAAGTAGAGAACTGAATGGAAGTGGAGCATCCGGAATATGAACCAGCATCCATGTGGAATGGCAGTGCCACAGGGTAGAGGATTTACTATTAAGCCCTGCACCAGTCCCCACATGCTTTCTTATTTGTGTTTGTGGCCTTCTGTGGTCCAGTGCCAGTCTTCAGGTTCAGCCCATGACTCATATCTTTTCTGGTCTGTGATTTTGTCGAGAGTTGTGAAGACTCTACACAAATTTTACACTCTTCTACCTTCAGACACCTATGACCAGTGAGATGCCTAGTTACTAATTATAGGGCGGACAGACTGGGGCTATCCCTGCCAGAAAGAAGCTGTATCATGGGCCGCGAAGCAAAACAGCTACTCGAGCCATGCATCCATTTATAGTTCAGTGGTTGGTACAGAGTATGTGCTCCATAAACATTGCTTAAATAAATGAATACATTTAGAAGTCAAGGTACAAATGAGTAGATCATTCCGTGTGAATTGCTGCTCTTGAACAAGTAGAGAAATCTATTTCTTGCTAACTAATGCTGTTAGTTGCATTGATCTTGAGTGTACTTTAAAATGTTGTATATTTGAATTTTTTTTTTGAATAAAGGAAGAACTAGAAATGCAGACAACAATCTAATGGGTCATACTGTGCTAGTGTATGCATTCAGTTCTCTTGTGTAATGTCCTTTTTTCCCTTCCTGTATATTATATCAAGGTCACATAGCAAGAAGTGGAACATGGGTGCGCACCATGGTTTGTCCTGATTCAATGCTGTGCGTGTCCTCTAAGAGTTCTAATTCATCCAAATCTGAAATATGTGTGTGGCTGAAGATTCCAACATAGTTTCACCAGTGTTATTTCATTTCAGGTCCTCTAAAGCCCTTTGAATGTTTCAGCAAAGGAAATGTCAATATTGTTAGATGTGAACTGACTATTCTTGTATCGGATGGATAATCGGAAAATTTACTAAGAACCAAAGCTACCATTCCAGCTGTCTCTAATGGGACTGTGTGTTGGGCAGGCTAATGTTGAGCAGTTAGTACCCAGGGGGTGTCAGTTCTCGTGACAAGCTCTGTTTGTCTCTGGCCACCATCAATAAGGTCCTTTAAGCAGATCTGTACATTTGGGGGCCGGCTGGTGAGGCACGTGCCATGAAGCACCCCTCCCCAATAATCAGACTCTTGTAAACTGCCTTCAATGAGATTCTTTCTCCAGGGACCAGTATATGTTTGTTTGTTGGCACAGTCCTAATGACTTAAAGAAAAATACCGGAAATCAGTGCCGGGCTCTTCCCTGAAAGGAACATTGGCCCTTTGTTCACAAAAGGCATTTTCAGAACAGTTTCTGACTAAGCCCTTGCAATCCCTCATGGTTTATATGTCTTTGTCAACTCCTGGCATTGAAGAAGCAAGGTTTTTCTTTGGCTTTTTTTCTCCCTAGTGAATCTAACATTGTATTGAACACACTCCGTTTTGATAAAACCAATGACTCACGAAGCCAACTTGAGTGGAAAGAGCGAGACCAGGAATAAGATTTGCTATAGATGTGCCTTGTTTAGTGTGGAAAAGTTATGGCTGTGCGTACTGAGGCTAGAGTCGTGTTTTCTTATGTTATCTTTGGTCAGGAATAGCATTACATTTGCTTTTACAAACTGTGATGCTGCTTGGATGGACAGAGTTTGAAAACTATTTTCCACGGCACCTTTGCATCCTCTCCCTTGTGATGTTCTCAGGAGGCCCGTTGGACTGACTTTGGGAGATGCAAAAAGGAGTGGCTTGGTAGATTGGGGCTTATAGTAAAAGAACCAGGTTAAAAATCTTGCTCCTTCCTTCTATCCTTGTGATATAAGAAAAAAATTTCATCTGTTTCATTTGTAATTTTATATATGTAAAAAAAAAGGGGAGGGCAGGAATGAGAAGGCTATTTATCTTCCTCAATTGTGATGGGAATGAGATAAGGTGAGTTATCTGATGATCATACCCCAAATGTTTCACAAAGCCCTCTCTCCCAGACTTTATCTTCCTTGCATGACAGAGGCAGGTTTTATTCATCTGCTAGGGCTTCTGTAACGAAGTACAGCAAACAAGTCAACTTCAATCATGGACAGTCCCTTCCTGACAGCCCTTTGGGTCAGCAATTTTAAGAGCAAGGTGTTGGCAGGGTTGACTTCTTTTAAGGGACCCCTCGTTCTTGATGTACAGATGTTGTCTCCCTGTGTCTTCATGTGGTATTTCCTCCAGTGTGTGGGTATCTGGTCTCCAGCAAACACGCTGGGTTAAGCCCCACTTTCATAACCTTGTTGTAAATGACCTCTTCAACACCTCATCCGAATTTAGTCAGATTCTGAGGCACTAGGGTGGGATGGTAACATGTGGATTTTGGGAAAATGCTATACCCATAACACAAATGGAATCTGTTGGCACCACCGAAAATAGACGGAAGCGTCATCTGTTCTGTGTCATTTGCCCTGCTTCAGTTTTTCCTGGTGAGCAGCACATAAGCATGCATGGCCATTCTCTGTTTTTCTTTGCCATTACGTTTCATCTTAACTCTTACTGTTCCAGTTGTGTTGAAGGGCATTTGAGGCCAGACTGCTGCCACAGTTGCAGCTTGGAGCTTATGTTTCACCATGATGGACAGGTGGGAAATGCTTCCATTCATTTCACTCATCATTAAATCCTGAAGTATACTGTATACCTAGAACACAGCTAGATTCTTACTTAGTCAGTGTTCATGGATCTTTCAGTAAACATATTTTGAACACAAATGATGCAGTCTTTGCCGGAGCCCACAATCCCTCAGGGAAGGCAAACCAACAAACATCATTTCTGATTCATAAAAATAATTTCGTTGAAATGTGGTAGTTGTAGTAGAAATGGCTCCAGGAGCTCAGACAGGAGGAGCTGGAATTTGGCAAGAGGGGCAGGTGGTCCAGGAAGGTTAGAACCCTAGGGTCTTTGCTGGAAAATAGTGGTGTTGTGAGAAGGAAGCCTTTTATCATGGCTATGTGATCATGGCCTTGTATGAATATTCTTCAGAAAGTTGTGAAAAAGTGCCATTATAAGATAAGCTCATTTTGGTGTAATGCGTGTAAGGAGTCTCAAAAAAGTCCATGGGAAGTGCATATAATTTAAAATACTGTGCGTGTATCTCAGACTATTTCTGCACATAATAAACTTACCTTTTAATTTAATTTTTCCACAAAGCTTTTGAAGTACTCTCATATATAGGTGGTGTTGTCATATTTTGATATTAAAATTCTAGTTTTTTTTTTTAAAAAAACTGTATGTGAAAAATTGCAGTAATGGGGTTACTGTGTTAGGTTAACAGTCAGATGCCATAGTCTGTACTGATTAGTGGCATCAACCAGATCCCCTGATGCCTACCTGCTGGCACTGCCAGTTTTTTTATTATTAATTACGTTGCATTATGTGACACAGATTCCTAGGCTCTGGGATTCCCCCATCCCTTCCCCGTACCCTCCCCCCACGGTGGATTCCTCCACCTAGTTGCAGTATTAAAGTTCAAAATAAGTCAAGATTCTTTCATTGCAAACATATACCAAGCACAGTGCCCAGCATCTTATTGTCCAGATAAGTTCAACAGTTTCTTGGGGAGACCATCTCTGGTCTGAAGGTAGAGCTGGCAGAATATCGTCCTGATCAATTAGAAGCCCCAGCACAACATCAACAATAATTCACAACATTATAGAATTAATTGACATAGTATTGAGTAATCAATACATTATAACACTGCAAGTTCTTTTTCTAAAAAAAGATTTATTTATTTATTGGAAAGTGAGATATACAGAGAGGAGGAGAGACAGAGAGGAAGATCTTCTGTCCGATGATTCAAACCCCAAGTGACTGCAATGGCCGATGCTATGCCAATCCGGAGCCAGGATCCAGGAACTTCTTCCAGGTCTCCCACTCTGGTGCAGGGTCTCAAAGCTTTGGGCCGTTCTTGACTGCTTTCCCAGGCCACAAGCAGGGAGCTGGATGGGAAGTGGAGCTGCCGGGATTAGAACCGGCGCCAATATGGGATCTTGGCGCATTCACGCGAGGACTTTAGTTGTTAGGCCACGCCGCCGGGCCCCAACACTCCAAGTTAATAACCACTTCCTGTGACTACTTCACTGACCCTTCAATTTTTGTTTGTACTCAGCATGGCTCCTATACACCTTGAAGTGGCTATAGAGTACTATTCAGCTGTCTCGTGTCTGTTTTCATTTTAGTATTTAGCTGTTTATTGTGTTAACTCTTAATTTTACTAAACTTGGTAGATTTTAGGATAGTCTTAAGCTGGCTTATAAATGTAACCAGGCCTTTGTCAACAGTTGAGGTGCAGAACAGTTTTAGGAGGGGTGTGCAGAGAAATCTTCCATACCCTAGTGAGGAGTAACTAATCTTTGTGTCCTCTCTAGTAAGGTATATGTGGATCCACGCTGATCGTTTCCTGTCTGGTTCTAAGCTTTCTTTGTATTTCTCTATCCATTCTGCTTTTTTGGGGGGAGGGGGCTCTGGGGCGATCCTGATGGTCATTGCAAGAGAGGGTGGGGATCCAAAGCTGGAACTAAGTAAGGACCAGAAGAAGCTCCTCTCCCTAGTCCCGAAGGATGTTTGCTGTTCTTCTGTTTCTGCAGATCTCTCAGGGCTCCTGGCTGTTGTTCCGATGACCTTGGGTCCTGTGAGGAAGGATTTGGGCCTCTTCCATCCCATGTGGTAGATCCAAACGGGGCTAGGTGACCTCGGAGTTCTCGGCCTCTGAAGGCACTCCAATTCCCTGTGGTCTCCTTGTCAGTTAGGATGTTCCTGGGTGCCCATACTGATAGTCCTTGGTGAGGATCTGGGAGTCTTCAGGGTTGGGATACAAGTCTCCTCCTGTCCACCTGCTCCACTCTGGGGTCCCCACCCCCTGCTCTGTGCATATGACTTCCTGTTGAGAGGTTGTCAGGATCACTCTTGATTCCCCCTATATGTCTTTGTAATTTAACTATTGTTTAATGCTGATTCGAATCTGTTGTCTATGACACTGTCAGTGTTTTTAAAGGTTTATTTGAAAGGTAGAGTAATGGAGAAAGAGAAAGGAATAATGATTTTCCATCTGTCAGTTCACTGCCCAAATGGATGTACAGTTAGGGATAGTCCAGGCTAAACCAGCAGACTGGAGCTCTGTCTGGGTCTCCCACTTGGGTGTCAGGTGCCAGAGCACGCAGACCATCTTCTAGGGCTGTCACAGACAAGTTAGCAAGGAGCTGAATTAGAAGTCCAGTAGTCAGGATTAGCACTTGATATGGCATACTGGCCCTGCAGGGTGCAGCTTGGCTCACTGATTCACAACACCAGCCCCTTCTGAGGTGACAAAACTGTGAGGGCTGTGGAATAGGTATTGGTCCAAGGAACCACACGCAGGGTGTTTGCTGTCTAATTGGCCTGGAGCCTGACTGGGCCACGAGGGTTCTTAGGAGTCTGCTGTGACAACCCCTGCTGTTGTTCCTTCTACCTGAATTGTCCTCAACCCAGCCTCTGTTTTTTTGCCACTTAATCTTTTCAGTGCCTGTGAAGTAATGTAGGCATCCCCATTGTGCCAGGGAAAAACTGAGGCACAGCGAAGCACCTGCTCCCAGTGCAAGTCACCATGAACCCTGCTGCTGTCTGGGATATTCCCGAGTCCAGCTGATGTGGTCCAGAAAAGCCAGGTTGAATGTCTTGGTAATGCTCAGGTTCAGCATTGCACTGTGTGCAGGGCTAGGGTCTAGACACCTGCACTGAGATTGGTGACAAGCTCCATGTTAGTTGGAAGTTCTTTTTTGAGGTTGAGTGTGGGGAGGAGGGGTCTAGGGGAAGGGAGTGGACAGTGGTTATTTCTCTCCTTTCTCCCAAATCAGGGAGGATGGCACTGGTATCTGGGCTGGCGGGGGCCATGTTCCTTCTGGCAGGCTTAGCAGAGAACTCTTTCAAGGGCCCCCACCTCTGAAGCAGGAAGTGCCCCTTGGTCTGTAAGACCAAAAGTTCTAGGATCCAGGGAGAGATTAGGTGGTGAGGACTGGATTGGGAGGCGAGTACGTTCCTGGTCACTGCGCCACTAAGGAGCCAGTGGTTCTAAATGCGTTTTGTGGAAGGACTTGAATGAGCTGCACACACACGCGCATGATCATAATTCTTCATAGGCTGGGGTATCTGCCAGCCCGTCCATGAATCTGTCCGTAGACTCGCAGGCCTGGCCCGTGGATGCATTTCTGGATGCCCAGGGGCTGGCTTTGCAAAGAGAAGCAAACAACCCTATCTATTCACGGGATAGCCGCTGTGTTTGCCAGCGTCCGCCAGGGGTTTGGACTCTGAGCTATTGACGGGAAGCCACAAAGACACGTTTTCTCCCCTGCGGCCTGGAGAGAAGACAACACGAGGCCCCCGCACAAGAAGGTAGCTGTTTTGCATCAGCCAGCAGCCGGCACATGGTGTCAGAGCAGCTGAAGGGGCGAAGTCTTGGAACACCCAGGAAAACAAGGGCTCTGGCGCGGTGCAGGGAGGCTGCGGAGGCACACTGGGCCCTTCACGGCGTTGGTGGCCGCGCTCCCGCCCTTGTCCGGGCCCGCCCGCGGGCTGTGAGGGTGCAGCCTTTCGTCTTTTTCCTCTTAAAGGAAGAATTTATGTCAGAGGGAAAGGGAGTGTGTGTTCAATGAACAGTGGCTGCCAAATGAAAATCTGCTGGTAAAATAGCGAGGAATGAAATCAAAGTGGCCCTTTGTCTGCAGTGGGCCCGAGGAGGGGAGGGAGGCAGGGAGGGACCCCTTTCTTTCTCTTCTGGTCCTGACTGCTCCCCAGAGTATCTCGCTGCTGCTTTTAACTGTTGCAAAATGGAGGCCAAGGTGGCTGGGCCTTCCTTAGCCGCAGACCCTGTACCCCCCACTGCCCTGCCGCCCCTGTCCCTCGCATCCTCGGATGCGCTCCGGTCTAGAGGGAATTCGCTCCTGCCAGCCTCCCGGGGGGTTGTGCAGAGACGTCCTCGATCCTGGCATCTTTGCTTCCATGGCTTACATTACAGCATCTGCGAGCGTCCATTACGGATGAATGAAGGGAAGTTGTCTTCCCTTAGGGAGGGCAGAGGCCACCCACTCTGTGGCTGCCCTGATCTCAGGATAACCTCTCCACCATGGCAGGGGAGAGTGGTGGCGGAGGAGACTCCAAGAGGGAGAAGTGAGTGACTCTGACCCACCTCATTTCATGGAAACAGTCACCTTGTCCCCATCGCTGGTCTGTCTTTGTTTCTAAATTGGCTCGTGACTTTGGATTGGGCAGAGTGTGTGCAGGGGAGATGTATGAGTTAAACACAGCTCTGGCGCCTGGCTTTTCAACAAGCATTTCCTGAAGGAGCTCTGTGCCTGTTGCCATGAAGAAGGCAAGGTCCCCTAAGTAACCCGGCAGGGCTGCTGGGCCAGCTGAGCTCACAGGAGCCCTGCCCCGTGTGTGGCTGGTGGAGAGAAGCACTCCTCAGTGCAGAGGCAGCGGAGCAGGCATTCATTCAGGCAGTACCTGGTTTGCAACACAGAAAGAGTATTTTTTCTTTTTCCTTAAACTAAAAGGAAGCTAAACCTCCAGTTGAAATCTTGGGGTACATTTTCACTGTTTACTTTGATCTCTGCTTGCAGGAGTGGGGAAAAGGAGTGGTCAGGGTCAAGGCCCCCTTTTATACAAGGCAAGGATTTTGGCAGGGCTGGTCAGAAGGCAGTGAGCGACCTCGGTTATGCCTAGTGTAGGAGGCGCAGAGTAACTTCAGTGGACATGCCTGGAGCTGAGTGGGTACCAAGCAAGTCAGAACACTTTCCCTTCTCTCCTGTTTCCCAAAAGCCTCTTCTAACACTTGCTGCCAAAGCTGACTCATCATTAACGGGATTTCTGATATGTGGATGACAACGAAGGGTTTTATTTGTGTAACTAGTATCTAAAATTGTAAAATATATTTGCCTCAAAAATTAATCAGTGCAAAAATGATTATGTTCTCCCTTCCAATTAAGTGCTATTAAATTTTTCTGAGATTCTTTCAGAAAGTTTTATGGATGTGTAAGTGTGTGTTCTTCATTTTAAGGTAAAACACACTGTAAATTCTCCTCCTTGGGCAGCTCTATTAAAGCGACAGACCCCCTTCATCGTGAGCGCGCCCAAAGCTGCCACATCCTGTTAACAGCTGCGCAACTTGCATCCTGCACTTGTATTTAGCCATGTGCCCATTTGTTAAGTGAATAAGTGCCCATTGGTGAATAGGATTCTGCATATTTCTCTGCATGTGTATTGATGTTCCAGGAAGTGGAACATCCAGAATGCCACTGTCTGTTAGCATCGGCCTTCGCATGCTCGCTCCAACACCGGGTCCACCAGACGGGAAATAGTATCCTATTATCTTCATGCACATTGGGCTAAGTGTCATTGAGCTTGAATATCCTCCTCTCTGTCATTAGCCATTCCGATGTATTCGACTCCAAAGCACTTATATCTACAAGGGTACATTAAAAAATTGTGGGAAAAAGAAATTAAATGATGATGTCCCTTTTGGTACAAGAAAGTTGAAATGCATGCGTAATTTTTTCATAGTGTGCATTTTCCATACACTTTTTGAAGTCTCATGGTCTTTTTCAATGGAGTTATTTACATATTTGTCTTTATTGAACTTTCAGACATTTTAAAATTAATATAAAGAAACAGATTCCATGTGTTTTACAGATAAAATCCTAAGGAGATAGCCATACTTCTCTAATGATATGTTTGTGGCAGGCAGCCTACAAGGAGGTGCCCCTTGCTTTACTGAAACTTGGAAGGGGTCAGCCCTATAAAGGTGAGAGCTCTCGATTCTGGTGCTCAAGTACCAAAAAGATATGGCTATTGTCTGGATCCCAGATCTCCATCTTCTCACCGGGAGATTTGCTGCCCTCCAGAAAAGTCTGGATCATTCTGAAGGAAGAAGGCCCTTCAAGCAGGTGCATGAGAGTGGCATGAGAGAGGACTCCAGTTCTCACTGACGACTAGCATTGTGGCCAGGCTTCTGGGGTGAGCCGGGACGTCTTGCAGTCCCAGGTAAGACTTCAGATGACTGTAGCCACTGCTGGTCATGTGACTACAAAGATTAGAAAAAAGAAAGATTGGGTTCTTTTGTTTATCTTTGCAGCTGAACTCTTTGTGATGTATAATTTACTGTTTGGCAATCAGCAAAATGTCTGGGAATGGCACAGATCTACCTTCAGTCTGTGAAGTTGCCTCCTGTTGGCTCTGTGGCCTTATGCAAGTTCATCACCCTTTAATTCAAGTTGTTCAAACATTGCTGTGGGCATTAATGAACAAATGATTAACATGCTTCTCTTATAACCATTAATTAAACAGATTCAGTGCTCCTTGCAAGGGCAAAGACATACCTACTTGAAATTACCAATACTCCCATGTTATGGATAGTGAGATTTGGGATCTAAATTACAAAGGAAATCTTACTTCAGTTCAAACAATGTTGATTCCCTGAGAAACAGGACCCATTCTGAGACTGACACCATGTTACACAGTTTGATGCTCCATGTGTTCAATGACACTCACTAATGCCTTTCCAAGTGGGTATTTCTGTGCTCATATCACAGATGGGGAAACTGAGTCTCAAAGAGAGTAACCTGAATGCTGAGTGTCCTAGGATTTGAACCCAGTTCTCTTCAAGTTCCATGTGCCTTCTCTTCTGAGTCACTTCCTTCAATTAAACAAACCGCATTAATACAATGCCTTTTCATCTGTAAGGCTGTCTTCTCAACGGAGGATTTTGCTTTGTCCATCAGGTTAAAGATGAGTAAGTTAGGCAGAACTCAGGATCACTTAACTTGAGAGTTCACTAGGCTCTGGAGTAGCTAGTTACACATTTTTTCCCATCTCATTCCCTCCGCACTCTTTGGAAAATAAAGGGTTGCAACCTGATCCTGCCTCTTGGAGCTTTGATTCTTACTGCATTCTTTTTGGATTAAGGGCATCCAGTTTCCTTCAGAGGAATAAAATCCATGGCCATCTAAGTGAGGCCAGTGTAAGCCCCTTCAGTAAACTCCTTAATAGGGTTTTTTTATGGGATGTATTTTCACTTCATTGAGCTTTTTATTTCACTATGATTCTTTTCATGCATGCAAGCAGGTGAAGAAAATGGGAAAATGATGGCAGAGAAAAGGAGAGCTTTAGGAGCTTGAAAAGAAAGAGAAAGCTAAAGGAGCTGTCTGCACACTTATTCCTGGTGAGGCCCCAGAGTGCTCAGACCAGCGACACAGGGACAGAAACGTCATCCTTAATTTGTGCTGTAAGATGCAGCATCGGTTACTTACCAAAAGTGCTGGTGACTTTGTTTAGTTATTCATTTCATCCTCACTTATATATCACCATTCATTCACTCAGTGTTTGAAACACTATTTTAGAAACCCAGTATTTAAACAGGACCTCTATTTGATCAGTTAATTACAACGTGCTTTTAAACAAAGGAACAGCTTACCAAAATACACATGTATACTTGAGCTTTTTTTGTTTGAAGTTGTATCTGTGTATTCACTCATGCATCTTCTGACACAAGGGATAGGTTATTTGTATATGGGTTTCTATTTTTTTAAGTATTTATTTTTTATTGTTATTTGAAAGAGTGAGGGTGAGAGAGGCAAAGAGAACGGGAAAGGAATCTTTCATCTGCTAGCTCATGTCCAAAATGGCTGCAACAGCCAGTCTTGCGCTGGTTTGAGAGTAGGAGCCAAGAACTTAGTCTGGGTCTCTCACATGCGTACAGGATGCCTAGTCATTGGGCCATTCTATGCTGTTTCCACAGGCCATAAACAGAGAGATAGATCCTAAGTAGAGCAGCCTGGACAAGAACTTGTGCCCAGAGTGGATGCCATCATTGCAGATAGAGGGCTAATGTACTACTCCACTGCACTGGCCCCGTGTATAGATTTTTATCTTTCTTGCAAGCCAGCCCCCCAAAACTCGATACACATCCCTAGTGCCATAGCTGTGTGTCTAATTCTCTTTTTTGCAGTGAGTGAGAAGCTTAAAGAAACTTTTGAGGAAATTTGATTTTAGGCTTCTAACTTTCTTACAATTTTCCTACAATATTTCACGGTTGTTTTGTCCATGCTTAATTCAACTAGGAATTTGTAGGACAAGCAGGACTTTATCAAAATTTCTCAGAGTATTCAGTTAAGTTTTTGTAGAAATAGTACTTCAGTTTTTTATATTCAGATTCTGCAGAGTTCTGTGTTATTTTCTATCGGCTATAACGTTAGCTAGCTCTGCGGGCTTTTGCTGTTCCAGTTTCCAGGGACTGGCCTGAATTTCCTTATTAATCATCATGCTGAGGTCCATTGTGAGGTAAAGCCTGTAATAGAAGTGGGCCATTTCCTGGGGGAGATGTGACCTGCGAGGGCTGGGCATCCTGAGCACCTAGGTCTTTGAGTCTAGGAGTGTGTGATAAAATGGCTTGCTGCCTACTCATGCGAGCTGCCCAGCATCAGCTGATATGTGAGTTAAGAGCAATTCAGTTTAGCTGAAAGAGGGTAATGAAGTTACGAGGACTCTTGTCGTGAAGGAGAGGACCCAGTCAGAGAAGCATCATTGTGCTGTTTGAGGTCAAGCTCACTGGAGTTTGACTATGAATGCTGATAATTCCTAGCTGTTTAACTCTAAGGACCTCGTTCTTTGTCCTTAACATGAGAATTATTATTCTTTATTGGGTTGTTTATGTTCTCATGTATTGATTTATTTAAAAAGTTTTCGCAAGCACGTACTCCATCACCACACACTACACAGTTACAAAATTGCATAAGTGAACATTAACCTTCCTTCTGTCATGGAACTTGCATTTTGGGTACAGAGAATCAATCAATCAAATGATTGCTTGATCAATCAGTGATGTCAGAAATGCTAGGTAACAAAACAGGATGGTAGGCTAGAGACATAGAAAGTGGGAACTCATTTGTTCATTCATTTACTCATTCATGTATGCTGTCAGATAATATTTATTAAGTATTTATTTCCTTTATACCCAGTATCCCAGGGTATGCATTAATGGGAAGCTGAATTAGAAGTGGAGTTGGGACTTAAACCCAGGTGTTATGATATGAGATTAGGTATCCAAGATATATATATTTAAAAATTTATTATTTTTACTGGAAAAGCAGATTTACGCAGAGAAGTAGAGACAGAGAGAAAGATCTTTTCATTGGTTCACTTCCCAAGTGGTCCCAGCAGCCAGAGCTGAGGTTGATCCAAAACCAGGAACCACGAGCCAGGAGCTTCTTATCAATCTCCCACGTGGGTGCAGGGTCCCAAAGCTTTGGACAATCCTCCACTGCTTTCCCAGGCCACAAGCAGGGAGCTGGATGGAGAGTGGAGCAGCCGTGACATGCACCTGCACCTGTATGGGATCCTGGCTGATGCAAAGCCAGTACTTTAGCCACTAGGCTACCATGCCTGGCCTCCATGTGACATCCTAAGTGTTGTGCCAAATGTTCTCCCCTCTTACTCTGTTCCTCCCCAGCTCTTTGGAGCATCCTTTGAGGAAATAAAAGAAATTCTAAACTACTCATGATCTTATATTTATTTACAAAGAGGAGAGAGACTGCAAAAAATTACAAATTATAACAAGTGCATTGAGGTGGCAGCAGAACTGAGCTCCTTTCTTGGGGAGATCCCCTCTCCACGCCCCATCGAGCTTCCAGAATCCGCTTGCTGTGCTTAGCTGCTGATGTGTGCTGTGTCTGTGGCTCCTGAGCCGCTCTGTCTCCATCTCTGGTTAGATAATCCAGGGCACTCCCCTTTCTCTCAGGGTCAGTCAGCCTCACCAAAAACAAACAAGCATGTGGATTGGGAAGTGGGCCTCTCTTCAGAGGAGCTTTTATTTTGCCTGTGACATTCTTTTCATTGATTGTGCTTCTTAACAAGTTGTGCACAATGTAATGTTTAATGAGGTGTTATGTATATATTGGACTCGCCTTCAGTATTGGTTAAATCAGCTAAGAATATGCATATTTCCCAATGTATTTGTACGATTCATGATTCTCACTTCATTGGACTCCTGATCTCTCTAAGAACATATTTATTATTCCATTGAAAATCAAAATGAATAAATTACTATCTTTGCTGTGGCTTAATTTTATTTCTTAAGATCAGAGTGATTTTTTAATCATTTTATATGTTCTCTTTGTTTCATGTTCAATTTTTAATCTGCATTTGTTATTTATTGTAGAATTAAAAAATGATAAAAGATATCTTAATTAATATTCCTATCAGAAATCTCTCATTTCTTACTTACAAGTATTGGCTATAAAATGTTTTTCCACGTCTCAGCTAAAGTGACACACTTGCGGCTCACCTTCCTGGTAGCTGTCCTGCAAATGTGGGGTTTGGCATGAGGGGAATATGAAGGCAGGAAAGAGTTTCCTACTGATCTTGATTAAAATATCTTGTTTTTGTCAATTTCACAAAAGATTATGCCCATGTGAATGCTGTGCTGGTGATCCTGTGTGAGGCATGGGAGGGTCCTTAGGATGTGAGGATGCCCCCGGTGCCCAGGAACACCGAACAAGGCAGCCTGGACAGCCTGGAAATGTCCAGAGGTCGGCCAGGCGCAGCCTAGGCTTGTATCACGTGGAGCAGGACAAATGGAATTCTGCTTGATCTTGGAGAAAAAGCAAGAGTCTTCCAGGCGAAGGCTGTGACTTCTTGAAGCATGAGAGTGAGAGTAAAGCTGTTCGGCTTGGGAGAGGAAAGGAGAATGGGCTGATTGGAGAAGTATGAGGAAGATCCAGGGCTTAATTCTGAGGGCAGAGGGTGCCACTCGGGGTGGCATCTGCATTTAGACTCGTTAGACTCGTTAAGACTCTGTCTTAAGGAGCTTTAATTATCACTGTCGAGCAGATGACTATCCCTGTGGACCTGGGCTGTATCCTGGGGCTACAGCCCTGTAGAACGCTCTACATGGGTGGGAATCTCCATCCACGCTGTCAAGAATGGCGGAATTTGCTACAAGTGGCTGTTGTGTATTTGAAAGAAAAACGACAGGCGTAACCAAGGAGCTGAATTTTATTTTGTTTAGTTCCTGGTGTGCTAGTCTCCATCATACAATTCATCTATGAGAATATACCTATATAATCTATTTGTCTACATATCTTGTATTGTGCATGAAGATTGCAAGGAGAACATGTGATATTGATCCTTTTGGTATTGGCTTATTTTACTGAGCATAATGGTCTTTAGTTGGGACCACTTTGTTGCAAATGGTAGAATTTCATTCTTTTTAATGGCTTGTATTCCATGCAAGATATACCACAGTCTTTATCCATTTTTCTTTTGATGGACATCTGTGTTGTTTCCATGTCCTTGCTATTATAGATTGTGCTCTATAAACATAGAATTGCAGGTCACTTTCTCATATGAAGATTTCATTTTCTTTGGATATACATTGCAGTTTACGTCTTTACTGCCAAATTAATGGAGGACTCCTGACGAAGCTGTTAAATATATCTCGACAGTAGAATGCTGGACTCTGCCATTGTCTATATTGTCAATGTCATGATACACTTAAATAGCAGAGTGATGCACTTGTAACTTGCTGAAGAATATACTATTGTAATAATATGGGCGAACGCAGTAGGGGATAGTGGAGGGATGGAAATCCCTGTGCCTATGCAACCATGTCATGAAAACTAAAAAAAAAAAAAAGGCAGAGTGATGCAGAGAAAAGGATCTTTCATCTGCTGGATCACTCCCCAGATGACTGCAAAGGCCAGCCTGGACTGGCAGAATCCAGGAGCAGGAGCTCGATGCATGTCTGTCACGTGGCAGGCAGGGGTCCGAGCACTGGGTCCATATTCCTCTGCATTCACAGGGTGGATGGATTCAAACTGATGCTCATATATGGTGCTGGTGTCCCAGGTGCAAGTTTAACCTGTAAATGATAGCCCCATAAACTTTGAATTTTTGAAATTTTAATCAATACACCTGACTTGTGGTTTCCAGGTGGGACAGTACAACTTTAGTGACAACTCCTACAGTCTCGAGAGACTCCTCAATCTAACCTCATTGAGGAACTTCAATTGTCAAGCAGCCACTGGAATTTGGAAAATTTATGAGAATTTACAGGAAGTAAGAGGGACCCTGAGTTAATAAAACTCATGCTTAGGACAAGGCGTTGTGTTGAAATTTCTGAAGAGAGTTAAGGAAAACACTCAGAAGGTCCAAAAAGAATACTGCGAAGGGGATTGATGTGTATTGTAATATGAACTGTACCTATCTGAGTGTGTGACTATAAAGATTAATTAAGAGAAAATGATAACTTCATTTACGTAATAAAATGATATATGTAAAGTAAGAACTTACTTATTTTAATAGAAAGATGTTTATTGTCTGCAGTGGAAGTGACTACAGTATTTTTATGAAAATGTGCTTATAAAGAGATATGAAAAAAATTTTTTAAAGATTTATTTCATCTTCAATACAAAATCAGATATACAAAGAGGAGAAGAGACAGAGAGGAAGATCTTCCGTCCGATGGTTCACTCCCCAAGTCAACGCAGTGGCTGATGCTATGCCGATCTGAAGCCAGGAGCCAGGAACTTCCTCCAGGTCTCCTCCATGGCTGCAGGGTCCCAAGGCTTTGGGCCGTCCCCGACTGCTTTCCCAGGCCACAAGCAGGGAGCTGGATGGGAAGTGGAGCTGCCGGGATTAGAACCGGTGCCCATATGGGATCCTGGCGCGTTCAAGGTGAGGACTTTAGCTGCTAGGCCATGTCACACTAGGCCCGAGATATGAAATTTTAGCAATGAAGATAAGCTAGACAAAGATAAGGTGTATATTTACAACATACTGATACTCAGAGTGTTTTCTTCTGAGATGTTGGCAATTAATTCATTGTCTTTTCTATATTATCACATTTTTCTGCATTGAATATATATTGTTTTTGTCAAATGAAAAGCAAGAAAAAATAAAATAAAAATAAATCCCTATATACTTCTAAAGGGGTAAAATGTACAGCAACATCTATTGCAGTTGAGAGAAAGGTATTCCAGAAGGTGAGCGATGACATGGGGAGGGAAATCTTCCTCCCAAAGATGCGTCTCAAACGGAAAAGGAGCATGGGAACAGAAGGAGCGAAAAACATTTCTGGAATACTTGCTGCTTGATGAGTGTTTCTCTGTCATCCCCTTTAATCCTTGCCAGGAACAGGTAATGTGGGTGTCATCCTCATCCCTTTTAAAGGCGAGAAAAATCAAGTCTAGCAACAAATGGAATCTTGAAGAAAAAAGGCAGGGGTTGCTTACTTGTAGTTGCTAGCTGTTGCTGCTTGGGTGAGTTTCATAATGTGTTGGGCTGTCGTTCATGTACTCATTGGGTTGACAACTGTGTGATGTTTGTGTAGTGATCAGACTAGGGGGAGCTCTGTGAGGGCGAACTGGGAGTGTTTAGGTCTATAGCCCTTGTCAAAGACTGGACGTAACAGTCTCCATTACCATTGCCGATGGACTAAAGGTTCATTAGGGACCATTAATTCCAGAACTTTTAACCTCATAGATGATTTGGATCTGCTCACATGAGAAATCAGGCCTAATAAAGCTTTGTTGATAAATCAGAGACCCAGGTTTTCATTTCTGTAAACTTTACCTTACGATTATTATTTTTTCCAACTAAATAATGTACTTTGGATTTGTACCTACCAGCCTGGCAGAAAAAAAGATTCAATCTAGAAATTCTTGGAAAATAGCAGGAAAACGTGCAGGTTTGGTTTCAACTTCCATTTTTCAGAGATTTTTTTTTTCTTTTATTCTCAATGGGACTATTAGAACTTATGGGTAGTTTTTGCAATGTGTAAATGTGTTTGAACTCTTATTTTAACCGAACTGTGAGATAAATTGAGATGTGGTAGCTGAGATCTATGTGTTATGGTTACATAAGCACTTGTCATCAACCCCCGACAACATGCGTTAGCAAATGTCAGCTTTTCTACTTTTATGGTCAAGCTGCAGTAGACTCATTGTTTGATACAGAATTAGCTGAGGGTGGAGGAATGATTGGGTATCTTAATTTATTCCCTTGCTGTGATGGCAAGAAAATCGTTGTTGTGTCAAACGGACTTAGCTTGGGGTTTGCTTGGTCACTTTTTACCTGTTTTACTTCGGGTGAACTTCTTGTCTGCTGATAGACTCAGTTCCTCTAATTTGTAAAATGTGCCAACGTGGCGGTGTTATTAGGTAGGGTGAAATAGTGTGTGTGTGACAACTAACAGTTGTCCTGGAAAGATATTTCACATGCCGATGAGAAAGACTAAACCAATGGCTGCCCTGTGGATCTGCTTCTCATTTGCATGTATTTTGTGTAGGAAACTTAAATTCTAGCAACATCCTTCCATTGGTTTTTCTGATATTCCTGGACATGTATTAGGTTTTAGTATATTGTGCTTTCAAAGCCATAGCGTGCACACGCTCTCTCTCTGTTTGAGAGATTATTTATTTGAAAGAGCTGCAGAGAGAGGAGAGACAGAGACAAAGATCTCCTGTCTGCTGGTTCTCTCCCCAGGTGTCCACAATGACAAGGGCTGGGTGAACCAGGAGCCAGGAGCTTCATCTGAGTCTCCCACATGGGTGCATGGGCCCAGATATTTGGACCATTGTCTACGTCTTTTCCAGGTCACTAGCAGGGAGCTGAGTTGGAAGTTCAGCTGCTAGGACATGAACTGGTGTCCATATGGGATGTTGATATTACAGCTGAAGGCTTTGCCTGCTATATCACAATGTTGATCCCAAAGCTATAACTCTCAAAAGTTTGTTTTTTCAATAGTTTATTTTGATAAACTTCAAAGACCAAAAAAGAAAAAAAAAATCACATATACAGCTTGTCTAGAAGAGTTACTGACTCAAAGTAACCCTTATTAAATATAAACCATCTTCCTAATACATTTTCATAATTTATTGTTGACAATCAATAGACTTTTTCGAACAAAGTTTTCTCTTTTGAACATTGGAGTGTGAAATGCCTGTGGTGGGATGGTATAGGTGGTATAGTAAGCTAATCCTCTGCCTGCAGTGGCGACATCCCATATAGGTGCTGGTTCATGTCCAAGCTGTTCCAGTCCTGATCCAGATTCCTGCATATGACCTAGGAAGGCAGTGGAGGATGGCCGAAGACCTTAGGACCCTGCACTGATGTGGCAGACTGGGAGGAAGTTCCTGGCTCCTGGCTTCTGATGAGCTCAGTTCTGGCTATTGTGACCATCTGGGGAGTGAAATAGAGAAATTTATCTCTCTCTGTCTCTGTAATTCTGCCTTTTGAATAAAAATAAAGAATTACATATATGTTTTTAAAAGAAATGAGAGTGTGTTTTAGTGAAGTAATTTCATGGATCAAAAAATGATTTCTGTGCCTGGGGCTGGAGCTTCAAATCCTCGGTTAGCTTCTGGAGTTGGTGCAGGAGAACAAAACCAGCAAAGTCTCCTGATACCACAGACCCCCAGGGCGATGGGGGGCTTTGCTTCGGGCGGTGCAGGCATTGTGAAGAACCACCTCCCCATCGTGTCATTCATGACACCCTAGGAAGTAGACTGCAAGATGCGAAGCATGTCGTCTGATCCATATGAAAGCTGCTCAGGGTGGAGTATGGGCTGAGTTGGTGTCTGAGCCTGTGGGGCAGTGAGCACCCTCGGGGTCTCGGCTGCTGAGCTCATTGCTGTATCAGTGTGTTCATGTGCTCAGAGAATGCAGAACCGGCTCTTGGGAGTGAGGAAGGGCCGGGTTTCCTCACCCCAAGAGGTGAGCCAGACGTCCTGGCTGCTGTTCTAAGTGTAATCCTCCTAGAATCAGTGAATATGTAGATCAATTTTGTTTAAACTGAATAATTAACTCACTCTTTTAGTTAGTCATCTGTTCACTACTCTGACCCAAGCACTGAGTCAGACACTTTGCTAAGTGTAGAAGTTGGAACAAACCTGTACCTTCTCAGGGGGAGACCATGCCTCATCTTCCTCTGAAGCCTTCCTCCTTTGTCCTCCCCACTCCTGGGTCTCTTTGTCTGCCCCGTGGGGGAGCTTTTTGGGTGAGGTGTCATACTGCTCACCTGTTCTTGAGGATTTATAGAAGCATAGTACTGTTATGCTATGTTACGTTCCTGGAAGGGGTGTCTTCACTTTCCAGGTACCTGAGATGTGACTGTGTTTCTGCAAGTGCTACAATCTTATGTCCATCTTCTTTATTCCTTTAAGATTTATGAATTTTATTATTTTTAGAAAGATTTATATAATTTTTATTTGAATGGAAGAATTACAGAGAGAAAGAGAAACACAGAGAAAGATCTTCCATCCCCTGGTTCATTCCACAAATGGCCACATGGCCAGAGCTGAGTCACTCTGAATTTGGGAGTCAGGTGCTTTCTCCTGGTCTCCCACACAGATGCAGGGTCCCAAGGTTTTGGGCCATCCTCCACTGTTTCCCCAGGCCACAGGCAGGGAGCTGGAGAAGCCAGGACATGAACAGGTACCCATATGTGCTGCCAGTGTTTGCAGTTGGAGGATTAGCCAACTGAGCCATCACTCTGCCCTATTCATTTATTTACAAAGTCAGTGTTATAGAGAGAGAGAGGGAGAGGGAGAAAAGGAGAGAGAGGGAGGGAGGGAGAGAGGGAGGAAAGGAGAAAAAGAGAGAGAGAGAGAGAGAGAGAGAGAGAGAGATTGAGAATCTTCCATCTGCTTGTTCATTCCCCCAAGTGACAACAGCCAGGGCTGAGTGAAGCTGAAGGCTGGGACAGGAGTGTCATTCAGGTCTCCCACATACATGGCAGGGGCCCGAACACTTGGGTTATCTCCTGCTGCCCTTTTTAGGCCACAAGCAAGATACTGGATCAGAAGTGTACCAGTCAGAATGTGAACTGGCATCCCATGTGGAATGCTGGAATCATAGGCAGTGGCTTTACTTGTCATGCCATAATGCTGTTGTAGTGGAGATGGAATGGAAGGTGAGATACATCATGCATGCATTACCCAAAATACTGGATAAGCTTGTCTTCATTTGTTCTGCTCTTTCCTGTGGCTACATACACTCTGAGGCTGTGTCTGTTATCTCTGTGTGTTACTCATTTTCCGACGCGTCATAGTCACCCAGGATCATTGGTTCTTGCTGTTTTCCTTTCATTTCATCTCCAAATTTGCATCCTTACAATCTTGTGTTTACTTGCTTCCAAGAAGCAAGTAAAAAACTGGAAACAGATACTAGTTCTTGTCCAAAGGTAAGCATCTTTTTCGTTTTCTCCATGTGGGTTATCTCAGGGATAACCCTCAGGGAGGAGAGAGAAAAATCACACAGATGGAGTACCTTCTTCAGAGCCCTTCTCCGTCTCTGGACCATTTGATGCTACTTTTAGCACATCACTGACTTCTCTATTCGTCTGTGATGGGCTCTTAGTGGCTGCAGTTTTAGGAGCTCTGAGGAATGAGCATGGAGTGGTCCAGCCCTGGTTTGCCTTCTTGCAAGGGAGCAGTCCCCACACGGTACTTAAGGGTTGGTCTAATGGCAATTGGTATCTCTATTCCCGAAGGCTGCTGTTTTCCTAATGAACCAAAGAATGTCTCTCTTTCGCTCTCATCCTTTTTCCCTGCTTCCCTCCCTTCCTCTTCTGAAAAGTGGTGGAAGAAGGAAGAGATGGTTATTCCCTGTGAGTCTCTTACTTTTGGACACTGAAGTTCAGACCTCAGCTGTTCTCTGCAAGGTGCACTTTAGAAATGTGGTGTGGGCTACAGAACACCCTGGAAACGGCCTCTCTGTGTGGCCTAGTAATCTAGAGGCCCATCATTTTAGCCATTTTCATGCCCACTGACCTTGTTCTGATAGGCAGACTCTGGTTCAGAAACATTCCAGAGCTGGAGGGCTCTTTTTAACTCTAGCCCCAATCTCGGTGAGGGTCATGGGAGTGGGAAACATTTAGAAGGAAGAGCAGCTGGAAATGTGAAGAAACCTTTACGATCTTTAGGAATTATCCCATGTTGGATTCAATAAGAGTTAATGGAGCATGTGTTGTGTATGGGGCAGTGCTCTAGGTCCTTGGGAGATGCCAGTGAGTGCAATGGACAGAAACCCTGCTCTCTCGGGGCGCTTACTACACGGAGCAAAAAGAGAAGATGGTAAATGAGTAAGCTGTATAGAACGACAGGTTACCAGAGCGACAATGAGAAAGTCGAGGGGTTCAAGGATCTGAAGAGAAGAGTGCAATTACATTACTGCATTGAGTCACACTTTCTGTGCCTCTGCACAGGAATGGCACCTCGCGCTGAGGCAGTCCCCTTGAGACTTGCTGGTAGTAAAGACATGCATTTTTTATATCACCACCTCCACCCCTTTGGGAAGATCCCACTTTACAGCTCACCTTTGGGTTCAGGAATGTCCATGTGACCTGTTTAAGCAATGACATGTCATTAGAGGCCATTTCAACCATTTAGGGAGTGAACTAGCAGACGGAAGACCTTTCTCTCTGTCTCTCTGTGCCCCTGGCTTTCCAGATGGCAGTAGCATTCTGTGAATAGATAGTAACATTATCTGCACTCAAGAGCATCCTTCATAGCCTTTCTGTAGTAGCAAACTCATCAAGTCCTGTTATACACAAAGTATCATGAAAACATGCACTGAATGTTTTACAAATACTTTAGTGTTCTTCAATGCACTAGTTTTTTTTTTTAAGGCATCCACTGAAAAGGTGATTGTAGGCTTATTTTAAAATGCACTGATCTATAGTCAGGAATGAGTGACATACATGGATGTGATGATTGTTGCTAAAAGTTATTCAAAGATGAAGATTTGATTTCAGGTCATACACCCATGCCTCATTTGGCTTCATACAGTTTCCTGGCTCTTTTGTGTTTGGTAAAGCCAAATATTCTTCTTAAAGCCACATTGCTACCAAACAATAAACAATTGTGTATGCTGTGTGTACATGCTGATTTCCTTTGCCAACATGCTCTAAATTCTGGTGTTATTTCCGCATTTACAGCTGTTCTCTTAGGAAAAATTCATGTTCTCCTGTTTCCTCTTTTGTGTCAGTTGTGGGGATATGGTATTACGGAGGGGATGTCGTGAAAAAAAAGTTGTATTCCAGTAACTCAGCAGGCAAACAAGGGTAGGGTAATGAACTAGGTGGATTTCCCAAGAACTGTGCATGGCTCGGACACCACATGTACCGGGGACACGACCTCTGGAAGAGATGTAGCCCTGACAAGATGACAAAGCCTTATGATGAAAGAAGCAATATTCTGCTGCTGTGAAATCCCAGATCTGACTTCTTTTCCCCTAAACGCACCAGATGCTTGGTTTTGGTGGATTCTTTTCACTTGGAAATTGGCAGAGAACATGATTAGTAATATGGGACAGAAGTGAGGAGGGAGGTTGGGGAGGACTGGGGAAAAAGGGTCTGAATTCACACATATTTGTAGACGAGAGGGGAAAGGGAATTGAATCTGATCTACTTAGTTCTCAGGGCTTCCACGGAACATCTCAATGACACTCCCAAAGGGCAATGAAGATGAACTGCATGTCTGAGTGTTATGCCATGAGAGCCTTTGAAGGCCAAAGGAGGATCAGAATTTTTCATCTGAATTCTAGCGACATGGATTTGGACCTTTATAGAAATAAAATGAGCTCCTTAGCTTACAGATTTTATAAAAGTTAATACAAAATGGGGCAAACACTTAAATATAAGAGCTAAGACTGTAAAATGCTTAGAAGAAATATGGGACTATCTCTACATGACCTCTGATTTGGCAATGAGGTCTTTGCTATGACACCAAAAGCATAAGTAGCAAACAGAATTTTAGACAAATGGATTTTCCTCATAATTAAAAACAATGCTTTAAAGGACATTATCAAGAAAGTATGGGCCCGGCACGGAGGCGCAAGTGGTTAAGGTCCTCGCCTTGCATGCCCGGGATCCCATATGGGCGCCGGTTCTAATCCCGGCAGCCCCGCTTCCCTTCCAGCTCCCTGCCTGTGGCCCAGGAAAGCAGTTGAGGACAGCCCAAAGCTTTGGGACCCTGCACCCGCGTGGGAGACCCGGAAGAGGCTCCTGGCTTCGGATCGGCATAGTATCGGCCCGTTGCGCTCACTTGGGGAGTGAATCATCGGATGGAAGATCTTCCTCTCTGTCTCTCCTCTCTGTATATCCGCCTTTCCAATAAAAAATAATAATAAAAATAAATCTTTAAAAAAAAGAAAGTATAAAGATAAGCCACTAAATGGGAGAAATATTTGCAAATGATTAATTTGATAAAGAACTTGTATTTGGGGGTTATATGAAGAGCCCTTACAACTCAATAATGAAGAAACAATCAACATAAAAGCCTGTCCATAGACAATCCTCCACCCAAAACATACAAATACTCATTAGCTATCAGGGAAATGGAAATCAAAGCCATAGTGAGATACTGCTTTACCCCCTTTAGACTGCCTGAAATTTAAAAAATCAGATAAAGTGTTGACAAGAGTAAGAAATTGGGATCTTTGCCTACTACTGGTGGAGATGTCAAGTGGCTCAGTTATTCAGGGAAACTTTCTGTGCGTTCACATATGGTTAAACATAGAGTTATCAAACAAGACAAAAATTCTACTTCTAGCCTTATCACTTCAAAAACTTCATGAGAATTGAAATTAAGAGATTTTTCTAGGGTCTTTTCGAAGAGCCCTTGCATACCCAAGAGAAATGAAAATGTATACCCACACAAAGTTTTGTTCACAAATGTTCGTAGCAACATTAGATGTTGTTACTGAAAGGAGCCATTCCTAACTGACATTAAATGATAAATGGATAAACAAAATCTAGCACCATACAGTGTTATACTATTATACTATGCAAAGGAATGCAGTAATGAGACATACTATAGTGCAATGAGCCTTGTAAACATTGAGCTGAGTGAAAGAAGTCAGACATGGAAGACTATGTTATATAAAATTCTGTTTTTATGAAATAGATCTGAAGAAACTGTTTATTTTTGATTGCTTAGGGCTAGAGAAAATGGGGAGACAAGAAAGCAAAAAGATAGTTTAAGGGTGTGGAGCTTTGCTTTTGAGTTGATGAAAATGTTCTGAAATTGATGATGGGGATGGTTGCATGCATTTGTGAATATACTAAAAATCATAAAATTGTATTTTTCAGTGAGTGTTTAGTATGTGTCTAACATCTCAACAAAGCTGCTCTATAAAATCAAGGCTATGCTGATAGGATAGATCCAGCAAAGACAGAATAGAAGTGGCCAGCGAGGCAGGAGGAAATGCAGGGGCAGCCAAGTTCCAGGAACTCCAAGTGGATCTCTCATGTGGGTGGCAGGGTCCAAGTACTTGAGCCATTTGTTACTGCCTCCCAGGCTGCACAGACATAAGAAAGCTAGAATTGGACGCAGAGCTGGGACTTGAAACTAGGCATCCCAATACATGCATACAGTGTTTAACCACTGTATTTAAGGGCTGTCTCATGGCTTTGTTCTGATAATGATGGAACGTGTCATTTGAAAATTTTTAAACAGCAAGGTTTAACAGATGCCTCTCCCTCCCTCTATTCTCTCTCTCTCTCTCTTTCTCTTCCTCCCTCCCTCTCTCCATCCCTTCCTCTGCTCTCTTTCCTGTAAGGGAAAGAGAAAGAAAGAGGGGAGAAGTTAAGGGAATAGAAGTATGTGGACTTTGTCTTCTATATGCTTCTATTTCTCAGAATAATAGGTACTAAGTGTGAACAGAGATGCACATCATGTTATGAGTATAGAGTACAGAGAAGGGCCTGAGGATTTACCAATGAGTTCCCAGAAGGGTGGATTTCTGAGCCCATTTTTAAGGGTGAAAAAAATGCATCAGCAGTGGTGAGGCTCACAAACCCTTGGTATTAATCTATAAACAGTATGGTTGCTCCAAGAGGTAGGAGAGAGCTGGGGCGCAGTGAGAGAGGGCTTGAACTCTTGTGTAAAGAGCACTTACTCTCATTTGCTCCTCAGTGATACAGAGCAATGAAAATGTTTCAAGTACAGAGATTAAATAGACAATCATCTACAGTGGGAAGAGTGATCCACAATGGGAAGAGATGAGTAAGGGTGCTGTAAGACCATCATGCGTTTTGTAGGATGTCCTAAAGCAGGTGGGGAGGTCAGTCAATAAAAAAGAACAAGCCGATAGTGAAGTCATGAAGATTTGATATTTGAGAGAAAGTTGATGGTGATGGGTAGATGATTATGATTTTGACAGAGATTAGAAATTTAGGTGAAAGGACACATTTTTTTGCCCTCTGGGAGTGCATTATATATATCTATATATATACATACATATACATATACATATACATATACATACATATATATGTATATATATAGATATATATATGTTTCTAGCTGGAGTAGTTTAGTGGACAATTCCATCAGAACTTGGGGGAGAGTTTGAAGCCATAAGTAATAGACTTAGGAGGCATTAGGGTATAGAGAGTTGCTAAAAATGGTATTACACTTAGAAAAATGATATCAACCCACAGAATACTGATAGAGAGAAGCAAGGAATCTAATTCCTAGAACCTTATTGTAGTTTTCAAAGTCTGGGAATAGAAGAAGGAGGCAGGAATCATAATGGAAACAAAAGAAAAGTGTTTCAGGAGGAGGATCCAGCAAGGAGAATAAGCCACCCACGAACTGTCCACAATCCAGCATAGCAGAGTGGGTTCAAGAAGGACTGAACATGTTCAGTGTGCCAGCAACATTGTGGTCATCGGATATCGTTGTAAGAGCAGTTCCATGGCAGTGATGAGAGGGGAAGATCTGTATTCTGGCTGGTGAATTGGGAGGTGTGACATGGAGACAAAAAGTGAGGAGCAAATCTCAGAATCTTTGAAAAGAAAAACAGGGTGGAATTTGAGATTGAAGGAAAATGTTACATCTAGAGAGTGTTTATGTGTTAAGAGGAGAGGCACTTGGTCAATGTTTATAGGCTCTTGAAAGAGTCTGCAGGCAATGGAAGACTGAATGTCAAGGTCAGCCATGGGGGAGGAGCACAGAACTTGAGAAGGAGAGTGAGGCCACATCTTTCTATGCTGGGTAGAATTCCAAAGATGTTCGTTTGTCAGTCCCTAGAACCTGAGAATGTTACCTTATTTAAAAGGGACCTTGAGGATGTAACCAAACATCTTCAAATAGTGAAGTTATTCTGTGTTGTAAACATGGGCTGTAGATACAGTGTATACCTAACGTTTGGACTAGAAGATGGATGATTGTGTGAGAGGATGCTGAGGGCAAGGTGAGAATGTTGAAAGCAGAGGGTAAAGGCTGCTGAAAACCAGGAGAAGAATGGGCCAGCGAGCTTGATTGTCAAAGACAAGTGTGCTGAAGGTAAAACGTTAGCTGCTGAGAGATGGACATGGGTCCCTGTTTCAGAGCTCTGAGGTTTGCCCTGTCTGTGCCACCTTAACTGAGTAAAGAAGGTTATTATGAGTTTGACTCATGTTCAGGAATTTTGCACATTGTGGGAGTAGGGTGATGGAAAAGCAATGGTTAGGTCATCTCCCAACTCTGCTTCCAACCCTGGGGCATGTGTGGAATGCAGGGTGGGCACAGGTGGGGAGGGAAGCCCCTCTCACAGTACTGTTGAGTCAGGTGCAGGAGATTAAGTGATTTTGTGTGAAAAGACTGAAGTTTAAGGAAAATAAAGTGCTAGGGAACCATGGAAATGTGTGAGAAGGATAGGAATAGCGAGCCCTTGGAAGGGAGTCAGAGGACAGAAGAGGGTGCAGGACAAAATAGACCAAAGCTTTGAGGTAAAAATAGGGCTAGGATGGGAGGCAGTTGGGGTTTGCCCTGCTAAGGCTCTGGTTCCCTGGGGTGGATGTCAGGAGTTGTGGCAGGTCGGGCAGCCTGGTGGACTGGGCCTCAGGGCCGTGTGAGTGGGAGAGCCAGGCCTGTGCAGCCTGCAGGGTTTTGACTCTGCAAACCAGTGCTGTTGTGCCTGCTTGCCTCTGATTCCACGCCTGCTCAAAATAGTCCCATTTCCTCTGGCATCTCTTTGCCAAGTGCTACCTCTTTTCTTCAAAATCAGTCGCTTAAAAACTCTTTATTTGACGAGAACAAACCAAAAATGGTACATATTTATTCTTCCTGGGGTCAGCCTGTTTGATGGCTAGTAAATCTCGAAGTCTGAGTGGAGCCATCTTCAGCCTCTGTCTTCAGTTGCTCCACTCTCTTTGTCACCCCACCCCCCATTTTGATCCTGACACCTGTTTTCCTAAGCATGAAAGAGCAAAAGTTTGGAGAGAGGCCTAAACTTTCTGTGAACCTGATGTCAAATCACATAGTTTTTAAAGAAAAAAACTAAACAAAAAACTCAGATGCAGTTTGAAATTACAGTTAAGATTCCATGGGAAATAAGTGACAACAACAGCTGACAACTCTGCCCCTACTCTCCAGGACTCCCCTCCCTCTGTGTTTTTGCATTGCTGTCCTCCCACCCTATGCTGCTTTTTTAGAAGAAAATTTGTTCACTAGGGACAAGAAACCAGAGCCTTGCCCAAGAGCAGGGTGTTGATTTGACCCATGCAGGGACAGCAGCTGCTCGGGGTAGTGTGGGGGGAGACGAGAGGAGCTCTGTGGAAGTCCTCAGGAGAGTTGCTGTTAGAGGGTCCTTGGGGGCTGCTCCTCCTGTTTTGCGCAATCTATCTTTAGAGAACTGCAAGTTCATTTCTCAGAAGGGCCTTGTGCCGAGATGACTTCTAAACGGACAAACCACTTCCTGCAATCTTTAACTGAATTGGGGTGGGGGGATGTGACCACTGCAGGGGTGCTCTATCCAGACTTCTCCACCCTCGTGTCTTTCCACAGCCCACCCCTGGCTGGGTTGATAGAGATGTAGCAAATGTTGGGTCCCGGAGCAGGACAGGAGGACATGGGCCAAGGGTCCAGGGGAGGGTATGACTCTGACCTGATGCCCCATTTCAGCCTAGACCTACCTGCTCTTCACCTCTGAGAGGCACCGCAGGGACACTCCTTCCCTGCTCTCATGACCTTTCACAGACAAGGCTCTAGAGGTTGTTTCAGAAAAGGAGGGGTTGGAGCCAACAGAAATGGGTGACCTAATATGACTTCACAAGGTAAAGAACCCCAGGGACCCTTCCCAGCAACTTGGCCCAGAGTGGAAGGATAGGCTTAACCACCAGCAAACCCAAACTCAGAGCTGGTCTCCACTGCTTTACAGCTGGGGTGTTGGACATGTCAACTTCTCTGCACACCAGCACCCTGTGATTGTCTTGGGGCCTCCCTGGAGTCTTGTTATGGGCTTTGCATGAGAGTTTATGTGCAGGACTCATCAGGTCAGGGATCTGAAGTGTAGCTAGCAAACACTGCTTCTCATTCCATCAAAAGCAAAAACATGGGAGCTATTTTGCAGAGTTTGCCAACCATGAGCAGTAAGGCCCAATGCACGATACACTTGAGGTAGCAATGGCACTGTCAGTGTTGGCACTGTTCTGGCTCCTGAGGTAGTAGGGGGCCTCAGACTCCAAGACTCTCCCTCCTCATGCCTGTCCTAGGGTATCTGGGTCAATTTCCCTGTGGCTCTGGGCATCCAAACTCCCCAGTCCCTTCTCCCTGTTGTTACTTCTGTCTGGCCTTCCTAGATAGGGAATCTTGGCCCATACCAGGTCATTGGGACAGAGCAACAAAGTTCATGTTGGAGCCTGCGAGCAGGGCTCTTACATTTGAGAAAAATTATAGGGCTCCCAGTTCAATTTTTTATCTCAGATAAATGGCAAACACACATTCACTGTGTCTGTCCTAAATAATACATAAGGCATAATTTTGCTATTTCATTATTTTTGTCTTTGAATTTAAATCTAGGTAGGTAGCCTCTCTGTGGGAAGAGTTTGGCATCTTCTCGTCCCTGAAGCAGTAGTGGCCTTGGATGAACAGGTCTTAGTATATGCTGTGTCACCAGGTCCTTGCCCTGAACAATTGCTCCTTTCCAAATCTTAAAGTCACCGCTTTTATTTATTTATTTTATATATTTTAAAGCTGGAGAGATAGGGAATGGGGTGAAGGGAGGGAGGGAGTATGAGGAAGAGGGGTATGAGAGAGAGAGAGAGAGACTGAATCATCCCCTGGTATCTCCCATCTACAGCTTCAGTAACAGAGGGAGTTAAGATGCCCTGAAACTTCATCTGCGTCTCCCATGTGAATGGCAGGGGCCAAAACACTTCACCTGTTGCTTGCTGCCTCCTAGGTTAGACAATAGCAGGGAGCTAGAATGGAGAGTGGAGCCAAGACTCAAACCCAAGGACCCTGACACGAGATGTGGACATCTCGAGTGCCACCACTTTTGAAAAGGACATGAGACATCCTCCCTTTCACTACAGCTAGAGATGAAACAGACCTGTCGTGTTAGCACAATTTCATATTTTTGAGTTTAGTCAGCTTGTACTGAATGACTGGTGCTAGTGGTGGTAATGGAAGGGTTCAGCAGGCCCTACTGGTCATTGCTGAGCTCCTCACAGTCTGCACAGGGAATTGCGGGTAGTCAGAAAGTGAGTGTGCTCGTGTGGAAATGCATAGGGTACTCAGTTTTGGGAGAAGCTAAAAGAGGGTCTATTTGGCTGTTTCTGAATGGGAAAGCCATGGGTGGTGGGGGTGATGCTGCATAGACAGCTCTCGAAGAAGACAAAATGCTTGAACTGAGTCCTAAAGTGGAATAAAGCAGCATGGGCACATTTTTCACCCCCCTGTGAAATTCACTCATTTCACATAATGAAAAATTAAACTTTGCAGCAGGCGTTTAACCATGAAGTTAGATGGCATTCCCCTCATTGGAGTGCCTGTATTCCGTTCCAGCCTTTGGTTGCTGGTTCTAGCCTCTCGCCAGTGCAGACCCTGGGGAACAGCACGTGATGGTGGATAGCTGAGTCCTTGCCTCGTGCAGGGTAGACCTGGCCTGTGCTCTGAGCTTCTGGCTCTGACTCCAGCCCTGCTCCAGATAATTGCAGCGATTGGAGAGTGAACCAGTGGATGAGCTTTCATTCTGCCTGTCTCACTACCTCTCCAATAAGAAAAAAAATGAAAAAAAGTATCGGTTTACTCTGACAGCATTTTGCTATGACAGTTTTGTGAACCTTTCCAGTTGATTAGCATTCTGCACTTAAGCCTCAAGGCATCATTATTTCCATTTTACAGAGCTGAGAACCAGAGATGTCCAGGGACCTGTCCAAATCACATAGCTGGTAGCTGGTGGACTTGTAATGAGACTGTGACTCCAATGACTTTACTCCTAAGAAGTCACTCAATATTTCAGTCCAATCTAACCAAGCCAAGAATATAGCTAAGAAGAAAAATGAGAATTGGTGGCAGGTGCTATGTCGGAGGCCAAAGCCCCATTTCTGAGCCAGCCTTAGGCTTCAGCATTGCACAGTCACCCCTCTTGCCAACGTGGCAAGGTGGAGGCAGGCGCCAGTGGCCTTTATGATGTAATGAAAGGTTATCTGAGCTCATGGATTATGGGATTACAAAGCTCTCTGATGTTTCACTTTCAGCCAGAACCTTGGAAATGCAGAAAGTAGATCCAATTGCAAACCTGACCTTTCCTATGCGCCAAATACTGCTGGAAAAGAGAGTGAGAATTCAAAGACAATTCTCTCTCCTAAAAAAAATTACTGTTGTGGAGGTGTGGAAGGGGGTCCTTTTCAGAGGGCTTTCCAAGAACAGGTGCTGGATCTGTCTCCAAGCAAGAAGGCTGCTGCTGTAGTGGCAATAGCCACTGTCTTCATCTTCATCTCAATCACATGTTTTCTCTCTCTTGAATACACACATGCATCACAGATGCAAAAATACATCACTCTGTTAATAACAGAAATATCTGCATCAAATTTGGAAAAAATATCCTTTTGACTTCATATTTATGAACACGAATGCGAATATCTTATGTATTATTCATGGACCTGTTTATTAATATTTGTAAAGGAATCTATAATTTATTAGTTCATTCATTGGTTCATAGATTGGGTCATTCAATAAACATGTAATGAGCACGTGAGAAGAAATATGTAATGTGCTAAATTACATTCTAGGTGTTAGAAGACAGAATCTGGAAATATGAAGTCCAATACATCCGTAGGGTTCAGCAACGTGGAAACAAGGAAAGCATGGCCACTGTGGGTTCCTGGGTTGGCAACAGGGCTCTGCCCTTCATTGACTCTGACCTTGGAAAACTCGCTGAGTCCCAGGAGTTACCTGGAGTGCTAATGAAAACTATTAATTTTGTTTGACAATTTTGTTATGAATTGTGTGTTAGCATGATAACAACTTTATAGATGACAATTAGGCCCATATTCGCTGTGTTGCTCAGGGTTGTACCTAGTAAGACATGGAGCCGGGTGTTGAGCTCTGTTGAATTTCCAAATGTAGCACTTTTATTTCCACTTCTTCCCCATTCATTTTCTAACCCAAATAATTAACTCCTCCCTCTAATCTTGTCTCTTTGTTGCAGCCCCATTATCTGCTATGAACAGATGGCTTGGGGTCTGTTTATTCTAAACTTCCAAGACAACAACAACTGCCACAGAAAAATTAACTTGATTTTCAAGGAGAACACAGCCATTGTAGAACTGTAAGTTCATGCCAACCTCCTCCTATGGCTGAGAAGCACAGTTTGATACCAGGTGGTCTCTGAATTTGAGTGGGGTGAATTGGGATCCAAGTTCTTGCAGCCATGGAGTGCCAGCTCCATGAGTGCCCTAGTTTCTGTTTCTTTTCAGCAATTCACATAAAAAAGAACCATGATTCCCTGGAGGCTTTAGTAAGGAATGGTGGTTTTAGCTGCCCACACTTCCAGGCAGGTAACCGCAGACACCTGGTTCTCCGCCTTTGCATGTATCTGTGCTCAAGCTGGTAACAGAGAAGGCAGTGAAAATGCACTGTGGACCCGGTTTTCTTGTCAAGTTAGCCTCTTCTGTTTCTTTAAACACAGAATCTCTCCAGGGAAGAAGTGCCTGTGTGTGAAAATGCTTTCATACTAGTTTGAATCAAACGTTACCATTGCATGGTTCATTCATGGCCAGTTGACATCCCCAAATCTTTGAATTGACAGGGAATTCAATGCTATTTTCTTGTCCAATGTTCTGATTGGTAGAGTCCAGTTTTCCAAAATCTTACCAAGTATATGGGCTGCTAACCTTGTCAAAGTGGTTGGTCTGAGAAAGAAGCCATTCCCATGATCGAGTTGGCACTTGAAGTGTGCGGTAGCAAGGTCTTAATCCTTTTTAAAAGAGTTGTTTATTGTTTTTGAAAGAGTTGCAGAGAAAGGGAGAGGCGCAGATCCAGACAGAGATATCTCCATGTAGAGAGATTGTCCATCTACTGATTTGCTGCACTGGCAAGTGCTGGGCCAGTCCAAAGCCAGGACCCAGACTCCAGGAGCTTCATTTAGGTTTTCAGTGTGGGTGGCAGGTACCCGAACGCTTGAGCCATCTTCTGTTTTCCACAGACTCTTAGCAGGGAGCTGTGTTGGAGGTGGAGCAGGCAAGGTATAAATCAGAGCCAAGAGGTGCTGATGGAAAATTGCCTGCCCCAGCAAGGCCTTAAATTTTAAGAAAAACAATTCATGTTCAGGTACATATGGAATACACAAATACATTTGTTATGATAATATAGTATGCTATAGAATGATAATATAGTAAATTATCACATGTAAGGCTGATGTCCCTTTTGAGGTGTCATCTTCCAACGCATGGAAATGTGTTCCTGGGGTGAACAGAGAGCCCTGAGCCCTGCAGTCCTGGATCTGTGCCCCACATTACCTGGATTAGATGTGATAGCTGTCTTCTTTATGGCCGTTGTTGTCACCAAGGGAATGGGCAGAAGCCAATTAGTCCATGGGAAACCATGAGTCTAGCTTGGACCAGGTCATATCTCTAAGGGAAAATGAACAGCATCTATGGTTTTGACTTAGAATGATGTAAGCTGTTAAGGAAATCCTCTACGCCAGTTTCCTATTCTTTCCCAATGCTTGCTTGGCCAGTGGTGGGCCAGAATCCCAGAAACTTGTTACAGCCATTGGATTTTAAAGATGGAGAAAACAAGCTTTCTGGGGAGAATCTAACACTGGGGAAGGAGCTTTGCCACCGATGCACCTGTTTTTGATCATTTCTTGGAGGATGTGATGATTACTGTTCTACTTGACTAGTATGTTTTTGAAGTGGTGAAATAACATGATAAAGATTAGATCTAAGTGCTAGACTAAGAGACAGTTGTGACAATAAGATGCTGGGCTCTGCCATTATCTATACCTCCAAGGTCAGGACATACCTAAATAGCAGAATGATGGACTTATGACTGATTAAGAAGGACTATACTATATCAATGATATAGGGCAAATCAGTAGAGGGGCGATTTGGGAAGGGGGAAAGGAAATCCCAGAGCATATGCAACTGTATCATAAAGTAATAAAACAAATACATTTAGTATATACATGTATAAAATATGTGTGCGCTGGAGGAAGAGGGCTCCATTTTCTGTCAAAAACCAAGAAAACAATTTCGATTCTGGGCAGAAGGGGGCACTCTTGCACTTTCTCTAGAGTGCCTTGACCAGATGAAGGGAGGGGGCAAATTTTTGTCTTCATTGCCCAGTTTAGTTATTGGGTCACTGTGGGGGGTGGAGAGTTATACTGAGTTTATTCCCTAGGACTAGCTATTTCATGACTCTCCAAAATGCAGAAAATCCTAGCTAAGTTTGAGCTCACCCATGTTCCACCCTCCTTTCTTGCCCCCACTCCCTCCCACCCCCCGGGCAGAGAGGAGCCGACAACAAGGTCCGATTGGCATGTGAAGAACCTGGCACAGCAGCCATCACATGGTGCAGTGAGTGCCGGGGACCTGCTTGTCACCCGATTTCTGCATGACCTGTTGATGGTGGAAGGACGTGCTACAGCAGAGTCCTGGCTGCCTCTATCAGTAATAGAACAACTGAAACGGACTATGGGTTCCAGGAGATAAACTTGTAAAACCCTACCAGGTCCAGTGGTGCTAGCTGGTGCTGATGACGCTGTTCTGTTGTGTGGATAGTAGCATTTGGAAACCCTACCAAGGGAACAGGCTCCGTTTAGCATCCTCATAGTTGGTATCTGGGGTTACTCGAAATCTTTAGCCAGGCCTTCTGTTCTGATTTGTGTTGATTCTGACTGGGTTAGGGCTATTAACAGTCTGCTATCATTTTCAACTTTTTATTGTGAGAACATTTCTGCCTTATCAAAGAATTGAGAGAGTGATACAAGGAATTTCATGATGCTAGTAATGGATCCATTTTGCTTAATTTCATATACAATTTTTTACACAACGCCAATTGATTTTTCTGTGCTATTTGCAAGTAAGCCTTTTACCTTTAAATACTGCTGCATATACTTGCTGAAAATAAAGATATTATGCAAATGCTATTCTTAATCATCAACATTAGATAATTAACATCAGTATAAGAATACAAGTATTAAAACTATTGAATAATTTACAGCAGTCATTTGGGTATTACCAGTTATTCCAATCATATACACAACCATGGTGAATACATTGAGTTTACTCATGCTTCTTCAGGGTCCTTTAATTTGCTGTAGTTTTCTGCATTTTATGATTGTGATATTTCATAAAAGTACAAGTGAGAGATTTTAGAGACTGATCTCTCAGTTCGAGTCCCTGCAGTGTCTGTTCATGATTAGATTCAGTCATGGTCTTTGAGCAGGAATGTTACGCCAGGATGTATCAGGGGCACAGGTGTCAAATCCTCTTATTTCTGGGGATGTTGACTTTGGTAAGCTCGCATCTTCCAGGTTTCTCCATAGTGAAGTCGCTGCCTTTCCCTTCATATTAATATCTCACTGGACTATCTGTTATTGTGTAAGCATTATGCTTCTCCTTGCTGTTGAAATCATCTGTTTTATCCTATACAGATGATTCTTGTCTGAATTGATTTTTATTACAGTGGTTGCCAAATGGTCATTTTCTGTGTCTATCATTCTTTCTGCACTTGTTAGTTTTTGCCACAAACCAGAGATTTCCCTGCTTACACATTGATTTATTTAAAAGTCCTCTCCACAGTGGTTAACTTCTGTGGGGGGCATAAATAACATGAGATGATAAACAGGTGCTCAAATTGTGTTGTTGTGTGGTTTGTAAAGATTATTAATCTCATGTTTTTCTTCATAGCCAGACTGTGTGAAAGCCAATGGGATCCTTCCATTAGGAAAGCTGACAAAAGGCCCCGCAAGCATCCCTTATGTTTCATAGCGTGATTGGGACTTGATTCTGCAGACTCCCTGAGAGCAGGGCTGTGTGTTACATTCAGATCTGCTATACGCTCAGTGCACTCATGCCCAATACCACTTTGCTCCATGAGTAGTTGGAGAAGTTGGGAGGAAACCAGGCTAACTTCCTAAACCTGTGCCTTACCTTCTTTCTGGTTCAGGGAGTCCTTTTCTTCTGTTATGGTGAAGACTGATGCTTGGACCCGCACTGGAGAGTCAGCGAGAATATACAAAGATAGAGAGTAAACAGGGCCAGTTACAGAGCAGCCTGTGTCTGTGTGTGTCTAACGGAGGACGGTGGCCTTGGCCTTCATGTTTTCCCAACAGTCCCAGTGAAGAAGAGTGGCAGGCAACTGCTCATTTTGAGTCCAGTTCCCTGACTGCATGCCTGGCTGGGCTGGGCAGGAGTTTCCACCAGTATCCAGTGGAACCCACCTGGAGCCTGGTGGTTGATGGTTTCTGTCTAAACTCAGGGGAAAGGTTGGGGCCTTAATTCTGCTTGCTTGTTCAAGCCTTGAGCCCCAGATACAGCTCAGTGGGGATGCTGGGGGACAAAAATAAAGTTTCAGTTAAAAATAATTATAAAACCTAACCAAGGGTCTGATCTTAGAGTATTATGGAGCCTTGGCCACCAGATAACGGTGGGCAGACAGACTGGCCTATGTAAATTCAGTTTCTCTGAGGTTTGTTATTTTTAGGCCCCTGTATTCCTGGAGAAGGCTGATCCTATGACTGAAGACTTTACTGTCTTGTTTCATCTAGGCCTCATGTTCCACCTCAGGTAGCCAGGATATAAGCACTGATAAGGGTTCAACAAGCCTGGAGTTGTGAAATGACCAGAGAAGTAAGCATCAGTGTTAGGGATTCGGGAAAGATGGAACCCTGCAACCAGTCCATGGGGATGGCTGCTGTTTGGCTCTGATAATGCTGGAGCAGTAACGTGGTGTTGCTACATGTTTGTATTTTTAAAGACAGGCAAGAAGTACCTTTGTGTGTGTGTGTGTGTGTGTGTGTGTGTGTGATATCTTGATTTGCAAATATTGGCAAATTCATGAGCTTTTTAATAGATGATGCATGGTTCAAACAAAGCATACCTGTCAGCTGTAGTGGAACCCAGGCTCCACATGTTGACGTCGAGACTGGATCATTTCTTAATGACTTTCTTATTCTGCCATTGGAAGGTCAAAGCCACTTTTCGGGCTGATTGCCCTCCAACCTCACTGTCCAGCTATTATTGGCTACATTTGGGCTGGGAGGGGAATGGCTGTTTTGTTGGTTCTCTTCTGAGTCTGCTCAGTGTCTTTGTTTCCCTGGTTTCACGCCTTTAGAACGGCCAACTGCTTCCTTTTTTCAGAGGTGAATGGCTCTGTTCAGCACGAGGAGAGCCGGACTAGCATTCTCCCCCTCTGCTGTGCCACTGAAGGAGCCGTGCACTGGCTGCGGGAGTGCATCCATGGCACCAGGGTCCAGAACACTCATCTGGTTGTGCTTTTTGGAGTGCCCAGACCTTGTCCTGCCTCGTGTCTGTAGAATCTGCCTTTGCGGCCTCAAGAGATTTTGAGGAGAGGATAGCAGGGTGATGTAAGAAAAAGGCATTCCTGGGCCCGGCGTGATGGCGAAGTGGTTAAGGTCCTCGCCTTGCACGCCCAGAAACCCATATGGGCGCTGGTTCTAATCCCGGCAGCCCCGCTTCCCTTCCAGCTCCCTGCCTGTGGCCCGGGAAAGCAGTCGAGGATGGCCCAAGGCTTTGGGAACCTGCTCCTGGCTTCGGATCGGCCGTTGCGCTCACTTGGGGAGTGAATTATCAGACAGGAGATCTTCCTCTCTTTCTCTCCTCTCTGTATATCCGCCTTTCCAATAAAAAAAAAAAAAAAAAAAAGAAAAGGAAAAGGTATTCCTGTTGCAGGAGAAGAAATTTTAAAATTGCTTTCTTAGCTCTTAAAGGGCCAGTTAGATTTTTAAAAAATTACAGGGAACTATATATATATGTAAGTTCATGGAATACCGTGTGATATTTTAATACAAGTCAACCTTGTGCAATGATCAAGTAATGGTATTTAGTATGGCTACCACTTCAATATTCATTATTTCATTATACTGGATGTTCAGAATCTTCTTTTTTAGTATTTAAAAATATACAGTAAACTATTATTAACTGTGCTATAGCACACTGGGACTCAATTCTCTAGACTATATTTTTTACCCTATTAACTACAATGTTTCTATCCTTTCCTTCTCTCTGCCTCTTGCAGCCTCATGTAGCCATGATTCTACTCCAGTCATGTGTTAACCATATGGGCTGGTGTCCTCCCTGCACAACAGTGTCCCCTGCCCTCAGGCAGTGAGGGCACGGTGAACCTGTAGGTCATCCGACCCGACAGGAGCATAAAACAGCCTGGAGTGCAGTATTTGGATGACCTTTCCGTGTTTGCGTTCATCCCAGAGGGAGCATGAGGGTGAATAGCTGGGCTCTGCTCACTCAGAGCAGTGATGGATGCCGTATCATTTACGCTAAAAGGGAAGTCTGTATAGTAACCTGCAAGGCTCCCCAGGCCCCCATCACACACACAATCCTTGCTTTTCTCTTCCTTGCTCACTGCTCTTCTGTCACCAGATGTACCAGGGACGTATCTGCCTTAGGCATTTGCAGTTCCCCTATTGTCATGTAACAGGTAACCTCTTCTCTTGCAAGTCTTTGCCAAGACACAAATGCTTTCAAGGAGGCCCACCTAACTTCAGCCTGCCTCCTTTCCTCTTTCAGCTGTCTCTTACACTGTCACTGTTTTTTCTTGATTTCACTTGCTACGGCAGGCTTCTTGATTTGTCTACATGCCTTGGATGAGGACCTCCAGTAAGTACTTGTTGCTTGAATGGGTGGATCCCATGATCCTGTGGCACTTGTCTGGAGGGCCTTGCAAAGAGGAACACAGAACTCCTAAACCAGCTAAGAGACTCACCTCCCTTCTCAGGGGTGGGCAGCCCATTCACCTTTTCGTGGGAAACCATCCCTACAGGGAGGCAGTTATGTAATGCTGAAGCTTTTGCTAATCCGTTGTAGACTAGAGGGCTGAAAAAAACTGACTGATCGGAAGAGGTGTCTCCCGCCTCAGCTTCTCCAGCTTCCTGTTCTAGGAATGATTAACCACAGCAGTCAGAGAGAAACCAACGGAAAAACAAGTTTCCTCCAATCTCCCTCTGCACCTTGAGCCTTGAGGTTTATGAAGATTACAGTAAAGCTTATCCAAGAGAACTGTGACCGCTGACATGCCATGGCTCCTTCCCCTGGCTGGCAGTGATGCAAGGACCAGGGCTGAAGGCAGGGGTACTGGGGGTATCCGGAGTGGGGGACCTCAAAGAAAATGCATGTTGAAAAAAACACAAACTGCTCTGAAAGATCCAGCCTCGCAGCTTCCTGAAAAGGAACCACATTTTGTTGGTTTCCCATCCTTAAGTCTCCTTCTCCTTTCCACTCTTCCTCTGCCCTCTGCCACCCCAACTAGAAGTAATGGTCATCTTTTCAGATGAGGTCCTATCGCAAGGAGATAGTCTTGGATTGTGGGCCAGGACTTGAAGGCACACATACACTTGGGATGCTGTCCTGCTGATGTGCCCCAGGTTGTGGCAGGTTGAGGTTGTGGTGGGATTTCAGATGATAGAAGATCTGGGGCTCTTGTTGTGGCTTGAGGGCAGACAATAACTGGTGCTTTCACATGCTCACTGGTTGGCTGATGTACGGTGTCTGTTCAGGAACTGGGCAATTTGTAACTGAGAATTTGCCAGTTAGAGTAGGAGAGCTCATTTGCTAACTTTGTTGTGCTTCCTTCTTCTTTTTAAACTTCCCGCTTCATTCAGAGTTTAATCAGCGCAGCTATTTCTGCCGGTCATTGCCATGTAATTAAGGGAAACTGGCTCTGTAGCCTCAGTGTTCTTAATTTCCTAACACTACTAGTTGCAGTGAGTTTGGACAATGGATACTGAATCAGACTTACACCTAAGGAATGTGTTCCTTGTTTTACACTGCATAATGGGATGCATAAGTTCCCGATAACCTGTTCAGTATTTTATGAGCAAGTAGAGGAAATGGGCTCAGGGCTTTAATCATAAAGCAGTGTCAGAGAAAGAGAAATGAGCATCCTGATTTGATTAGTTCCCTTTATTTAAATGTTTCAAAATGTTGCACATCAGTTCAAATAGTTATTATTAATAAAAGTGTAAAAGGTAAATGATTTAGCAATATAAAATCTTAGATTTTCTTTTTTTTTTTAAAGATTTATTTTTATTATTTTTTGATTGGAAAGGCGGATATACAGAGAGGAGAGACAGAGAGGAAGATCTTCCGTCCAATGATTCACTCCCCAAGTGAGCGCAACGGGCCGATACTATGCCGATCCAAAGCCAGGAGCCTCTTCCGGGTCTCCCACACGGGTGCAGGGTCCCAAAGCTTTGGGCCGTCCTCGACTGCTTTCCCAGGCCACAGGCAGGGAGCTGGAAGGGAAGCGGGGCTGCCGGGATTAGAACCGGCGCCCATATGGGATCCTGGGCGCATGGAAGGCGAGGACCTTTAACCACTTGTGCCACTGCGCCGGGCCCAAAATCTTAGATTTTCAACACAGTTATTCTCAGTATCATAATTGCTTAACTGTGCATGATATTTGCAATATTAAATTTGACATATTCTTTGTGAATACAGTTCTGATCTTCTCAAACAAACAAATAAACAAACCATCTTTCCCCTGCTAAATAGAATAAGAAAACTGTATCAGAAGTTTAAAAGAGTGTCTGCAAATAATATTAAAAGTACTTTAAAAATTAAAGTCTTAATACTTGTGGAATAGATATGGCAAACTCTTATTTAACGAATCTTTCAAAAGAAATTTTTTAAATGTATGTTAATATCAGCATGACAGAGTGAGAGTGGGAATGAGTAAGACAGACGTAGAGACTTTTTCGTTTTCTGCATCACTTCTTCAGTGGCTGAAACAGGCAGGTGTGGGTCAGACCGAAGCCGGGAGCCTGCAACCCCATCCTGCTGTCTCACAGTGGTGGCAGGAGCCTAAGCATTTGGGCCGTTTCTGCTATTTTTAATTGCATCAGCAGGAAGCTAGATCAGAAGTAGAATAGCCAGGACTCAAAGTAGCACTCAGAAGTTGTTTGTTTGCATAGCAAGAAGTGGCTTTGCCTGTAGTGTCTTAATGCCTACCCTTATTTATCAAATCTGTTATTAACCCTTAAAAAGGTGAAAAAAAATCACAAAAGTGCAACTTGATGAGTTTTCAAAAATGTACACTTTTGAGCCATTGCTCCTAGGTCAGAAGGAGCCTGTGATCAGAGCTCTAGATGAGCCCTCGACCTGCTCTGCCATCACTGCTTGTTCTCCAAGGAGTTTTAAACTCTGTGCAAAGAGAATTGTAGGAGACACTTCGTTGTGCCTGACTTCTTTTGCTTGACATTGTGTTTGTGATATTTTCCTTGTGATTATGCGCACCGATGATTTCTTCATCCCTCTGATGTTGTGCTGTTTGAAAATATCTTCAAGAAGGAGGGTTGCAAAGGGGACGTAAGATGGAAAGGGAGGAGAGAGAGAACCAAAACGAACACTAGCTCTCATGCTCTATTCACGCCACCAAGTGCCTGCAGTGACCCAGGATGCAGAAGCTCAACCGAGGTTTCCTATGTGGGTGGCAGGGATGTTCTACCTGTTTGAACATCACCTGCTGCCTCGTCGGGTCTGCCTGATAGGGAATGCAGGCGTCTTAACTGCTTGGCCAAATGCCTGCCTCTGCTTATTACTACGTTATATGAATGTATAACACTTTGTTGATCGCCCCTAGCATTGAAGACATTTGTTTGCATTTTTTCCGATACCAGTAATGAGCGTTCTTGAGCACATCTCTAAGGACCCTTAGAGACATATTTTGGGATCTACCTAGGAATGAAAATTCTGCATCAGTGGGGCGCACATGTGCTCAGCTCCAGCTGATAATGATAAATCATTTGTCATGCCTACACCAAGATTTTGTCCATTGTGGCAGGAGTGTTTTGCCGGCTCCACATCCTCATTAATGCTGGAAAGCATGGGTGGTTTTTTAATTTTAGCCATTCTACTAGGAATGTACTGGAATGTTATACTTTTAATTTACATTATCCTACCAACTAATCAGTCTTAATGCTCTTTCTAATTGACTGCCTACTTGGATTTTTTTTTCTGTGTGGGGTATTTAATATTTCACTTGTCTTTTTCCTTACTGACATAGACTTTGTGTAACGTGCAGTTGAACCCTTTGCCAGGCAGTTGAATTGCAAGTATCTTTATGCACACGGTGGCTTTTCTCTTCATACTCTTCATGGTTTATTTTGATATAAAGATTTAAAATTCCAATCTGTTTTTTTCTGAATGTTTTCTATACAGTAAGCTTTCATCTACTAAAAGTTATTTCTCTAGTTTATTTTGTAAAGGATCAATTAGATGTGGAGTATATCAGGAATTTTCTTATTCATTATTATGCTGTCAGAATTAACCAGACACCATCGATTAAAAAGACCATTCTTTCTGCAACTGTAATGTCACCTTTGTTTTGGATTGTGTGACTACAAATGAATCTGTTTCTGTATGCTGTATTTGGCTTCGTTGGTCTCTTTTGTTTATCTCTTCAACTGACTCAATTAGCTGTGACTGTATAATAAATTTTGATATCCAGCAATGCAAATCCCCTATCTGTCCTTTATGACTGTCTTGGATCTTCCCAATCTTTTTATTCCCCATATATGCTAGAAGCAGATAGTTAGCGTTCATGAAGGAATCCTCTTAGTTTTTCATAGGGGTTGCATAAAATATATATGCTTGTTCGAAAGCATTTATTTTTTTTTCAAATTCTTTTTTTCAAAAGATTCATTCGTTTTTATTGGAAAGGCAGATTGGATTTACAAAGAGAAGGAGAGACAGAGATCTTCCACCTACTGGCTCACTCCCCAGATGGCAGCAATGACCAAAGCCAGGAGCCTGGAACTTCCTCTAAGTCTCCCATGTGGGTGCAGAGTCTCAAGGCCTTGGATATCTGCTACTGCTTTCCCAGACCAGGAGCTGGATGGGAAGTGGAGCAGCCAGGCCATGAGCTGGTGCCCGTATTGGATGTCTGTGCTTGCAGGCAGAGAATTAGCCCATTGAACTATTCTGCTAGCCCTAGAAACATTTCCATCTTGGTGCACAACCACGGTGAACTCTACTTTAGAATTTGAATGATGTTTTGTGGTTTTCAACCTACAACTCTCTAATCTTACATTTGATTTTACTTCTGGATGTGTGGCATTTCTGTAAATAGCATTTTAAAATTTTTGATCATTTAACAAATTTTAATATTTTGTATAGTTTTGTGAAGTAGCAATCTATAAAGTCATGTTGTTTCTTCTTCTTGCTAGGCTACACGGACTAGAGTTTTCACGACAAGTTTGACCAGAAGTGTTGTTAGTTAATATCCTTGTTTGTTTTTTCCTTATTTCTACACTTTGTTACCAAAAAACTTTGTATTTATCTTTTCTTTCAGCATGTTTTTCTCTAAATGATGTCTGTGCCTTCACTTCTTATCTCTGCAATTTACTTTTTATGTCTCAGTCTCTATCTTACTATAGATGCATTGACTTTTTTATCCAAAGAGTCAACAGTTAACCTTATTGATTTCACTGTTGGGATTTTGTTTCATTGATTACTGATGTGATTCTAATAGTTTCCTTCCTTTATTTGCCTTTGGGTTTAATTTGTTGTTTTAAAAGATTTTTTAATTTGGTAATTTATTTGAAAGAGTGAGAGTGAGAGAGAGAGAGAGATCTCTGATCTGTCAACCCACTTGCTGAATGCCCACAACAGCTGGGGCTGGGAACCCAGTCCAAGTGTCTCACCTGGCGGCAGGGTCAGAGCATCCGTGCCATCACCTGATACCTCCTATTGTGCCCATTAACAGGAAATGAATTGGGAGCGAAGCTGGTCCTTTTCTGAGCTGCATTAAATCTGTACTTTTTATTGCAACACTTGTTGTATTTCTGAGTTCTAGATTTCAGCTTGATTCCTTGTTATATTTTTAACTCTCTCATCTGCACCCTGTTACTTATGTTCTTGAACTCAAAACAATTTTAAAATGTCTGTGTGTATTAAACCCTTAGGTGGATAATGCATTTGTTCTGTCATTTTCTTTTCTTGGTCTTGTGTATTATCCTTTCTAGTTATTACTGTATGTATCTCAAGCATTTTATTAAAAAAAGAAACTGTATAGTTTGCAATATGTTGAGTTGGGCACCTCCTTCCATACCTAGCATTGGCCAAGTTCATGGCCTTGGGAGTGTCTCATCATGGCATGGAGGCTATTCATTCATGATGGGGACATTTATGTTACTTTCATACATTCCACTATTATATTTTTACTTGTTGATACCCTGGATTTAGGAACCCTAATTATATTTTATCTAGATAGCTTGCCAATATTTCCTACTTGCAGTCTTTTAATTTATAGCAATTTTGCTCTAACAGCCATTAGCACAGGGTTTACAAAAATCCCTCTTTGGTGACACTCCTTCTGTACAAAGCCTTCAGTGGCTCAATTGAGAGAATGAAGATGCAGCAAGAACATGGTCACTATGTTTTCATTTCCAACGATCTTCATTTTTCAGACAGGATAAGTCAATGAGTAAAAGTATAAATTGGACAAATGTTTTGATGTCCAGTCTTATTTTTTTTCATATAACCATGATTGGAATTGTACCTTTGTTTAATGATTTTTTAAATTGTTCTTTCAGTAACAACATTCATTTCAGGAATTATCTCTTGAGATAGAATTTTACTTCTAAATTTGTTACAATGATCATTGTTGTAAGATGTAAGAGTATGGTACCTTTTCACTTCTCCTAACTGTAAGATTATCTAGGATTGACTTATTATTTGTATATAATACCTAAATTTAGATTGTTTCTTCCTCCAAGTAAAGGGAAGAATCACAGCACAGAAAAAAAATGTCATTCAGGGCAACTTTTCTTTCAGTAAAAACATGTTCCTCTCTTCATCTTTCTGAGTGTAAATTCGATGTTGCATGTAAAAGTGCCTTGCAAACGTTAAAGTGCTATAAAAACGAAAGCTATTTTACTTAATAATTAACATTAATGCTAATAAAATATTGTCCTCTATTAAAATGCAAATGCTCTTGGGAGAGTGAGACATTAAACCAATTATGCATGACTTGTGAGAAATATTTCATCAGCAACTTTGCCGTGCAGTAAATGGAGTGGAGCGACAGAGTAAAGGAGTGAGTGTGCGTTTCTGAGAGTTGACTGAGAGAGAAAAGCGAGGGCATATCGTCAGGTGCAGATGATGCTCCTCAAGGCAGGACTGGACCAGGACACGGATGGGCAGGCAGTGGATTCTCCTGGGCACCTAGCAGGCCTGCTTTGGTGAAGTCAGTGAGAAAGAGGCTGCTACTCCCATCCGGCCCTTGACGCTTCAGTAATATCATTTCAAGGCTCCATGCCTTAGGCAACAAGTTTAGAAAGTGGGAATAAACTTTTCTGGCTCTGAGACTCTGTGATGGTCTGGTGAGGGGTTAATAAGAGAAGGGTGAGTGGCAACGTTGGGTATTTTCCCCAAGCTCTGTTTTTGTGAACCTGACCCATGCTCTCTATAAGAATCCAGCATTTTAAGAATGGATGTGGCCTTAGGCATGACCTCATATTCCATTCTCATTTTATAAAGGATGGAACCAAGAAGCAAAGCAAAGTAAGTACCTGGCAATCCTGGCCCCAGAGTGGATGGCTTAGTGGTAGGCATTGAATGTCAACTGTTTCCATTTTTTCATGAGCCACTTATTGTCCCCAAACAGTGGCATTTGAGCCTGAAAGTGGTACTAAAAGAGAAATGGTAGCTGCTGGTACAAAAGCTCTCACTTTTAAATTTTATCATTTGTTCTCTCTTTTCATGTCTTTTCTTTATTATTTTCTTGTTTCTATTACCCTTGTTTCATTTTTCTTTGTGTTCTTGAGACGAGCAAATGATGAACAAAATGATGCATTCTGTATCCATGCTCAGCTTGTTTTAAAAAAATATATGATAGTTAACCATATTTTACAATAGAACTCTTGAACTTTTCCTATTTAAATGCATTTTTATATCCTTCAACATCTTTGTTCTCCCCTGATCCTCATTCTGTGGCTACCATGCAACCTTTATTTCTGTAAATTTTTTTTAATGATGTTAAATTTTTTTAGCTTTCATGTGAGTAAGATCCTTTCCATGCCTGCTTTATTGTGTTTGACACATCTTCCAAATTCATTGATGTTCTATGTGGTATGTATACTTATATCTGCTTTAAAAGTGTATTTCTACCAGGTGGATGATGCTGAATAAAAGAAATGGTAAATTACCATTGGGTTTTAAGTAGTGGCACTTGCAGTGATACATCAGATTTAAATTGGGAATTTATTTATCTTTATCCTGTAGTAAAATTTTTATTATTTTTGGTTAGAGATCAAGATTTCTCTTTCCTTCAAAAGTGAGAGTGAAAAAATCTTGGTGAAGATCTAAAGACCATGTATAATAATGCATGCAAAATCGTTTACATTAAAATCTTTCAACAAAAGTCATTTATGTGGAAGAAGCTTGTGGAACAACCTTTTATAATCTCTAAAGTCATTCTGTTGCAAATTCCAAGGCCGTTCCCTTGACAGTACAGGGCAAACGTGACATTTTCCTTTTGTAATCCCCTTCTGGTTGGAGCCTTCTGAAGAGTCTCAGGTAAGCCATCAGAATTCCATACTTCAAATCTTTCTGTGGAAGGCTTCCTTCAACTTGTATCCTATTCCGCATTTCAAAAATGCCTGGAATTGGGAATTGGAAAAAGTAGTCATCTGACAAATTTTTGCCATTATTTTCCTCGACGGACTGAATGATTGTATCCATGGGAACCTAGAGAAGTCATTGGTTCATTTATCCATAAGGAACTAGGAAATATCCTGAGGAATTTTAGAACAATAATGCTGTGTAGAGAACTGGAAGGCGGTTGATAGATATCAAAGAAAAGTGATAGTTCTTATGTAAATTTACATGGATTTAAGCTATTTTCAGGTTTAATTATTTCTTTCTCTTTATGGTATCCATTAGTCTTTTGGGTTTTAATTGACTGATCAATCTAAACTTTACTTAGACATGTTGCCCGGATTATTTTGATTGTTGGTGAGCTGTTTTGGGTATATTATGCTCAAGAAGTAGATACAACACTGTGCACAGCAGAGGGAAATGCTGGGGGCAGGAGAAGGAAATCATCCTCCATGTTGCTGATGCACTTTACGTATTTTAGCTCATGTATTCATCACAACAACCCGAGAGCATAGGTATTTTTACTCAGTCATTAAAATGAGAACACTGGGGTTCATATAGGGTAATAAATAGGGGACGTTTCTTTGGGTAGGAAGAAATAGAAATGGAATTTGATCTGGTGTCTATTTGGAGTAGAAGTCTGTGGCTATTCCATTGTGCAGTTTGGGAAGGACCATTTGGACACTAGAGAAGGAGATTCCTGTACCAAATATTTGTGTTCAATGATAATTATTTACATCTGAAAAGCATTGCTGTTCTATCATTATGTTTTTAATTAATCTTACTCAGTATCATTGTGTTTTTATTACCTTGTTTGAATTTTGACGGAAGTAACTGGGAATTTCTGGTTATCAGTTTCCTGATAAATTAAAACAAGTGTTTGAATGAAGGCAATACATTTAAAATTGTGATTTATAGAATGCCTGCAAACTCCATGAACTCAAAACCTCAGAAACTGTTGGAAGAATAAGCAGATTGTGTACCTGCCGAATGGGTCTAATGGCCTAGCACCTTGTTTGTCTTTTACATATTGGACTTATGCATACTTGTGAAGAAAAAGTTTCATGGCTATTGAAGAAAAAAGAAAATGGAGGCAAGGAGTCTGCACAGTACCTGACTGACTCCCTTCACCTGATTCATGACCTACAGTCAGGCTAACATGCTGAAGTCCGAAACCCTAGGAGGCTCAGTGAGAAGTTGTGGCTGCCAGCACACCCACGTATGTGAACCGAGGGAAGAGAATCTGCACAGGTAGAGCATACAGAAGAATTAGGGAACTGTTCACTGGCTCGCAATCAATTTGCTGAAAATCCATTTACCAAAAAGCAATTCATCAAAACACCAATTCTTAGAAAACGAATTCAGTGAAAACAATTTTGCCAAAACATCAATTGGCTGAATTCTCTGAAAACTGAAAAAAATTCAAACTAAATCTAGGACAGTTAGCTGCTGTTTCCTAGCGAGGGCAGATAAGGATTAAAGCAGAGGTGAAAGTTGGGAGAGAAATGGACAGAGTGGGACAGAAGTCTGTAAAAATCACTAAGTGGGTAAGAGGAAAGTTGAGTGTTTAGAATGCAATATTCTGAGTATCTCAGGTGTTCTGAGAAAAATGTAAAGTTCATAAGAAGCTAACATTCTTATTAGTTGGATTAATAAGTCATACTTAAAATATGCAAAATAATTTGAATTTAAATAACCTAGATCTATTTCATCATATGAATAATGTTAGTATGAATATTCATGTATGAATGTTTTTGTTTTGCTTTGGTAGACATATGCTTTCATTCTCTTGCATAGATAGATACGCAAGAACGTGATTACCCAGCCATTAAAAACAATGAAATTCTACCATTTGCAACCAAATGGTCCAAACTGGAGACCATTATGCTCAGTGAAATAAGTCAATCCCAAAAGGACAAATATCATATATTCTCTCTGCTATAAGGCAACCTTCTTGCGAAATATAAGCCCTTTCAGTACTGTTTGTGTTGAATGCCTGTGAACTGAATGCTAGATCTCATGGGTTTTGATATTTTTGTATTTATTTTCATTTCTTTAAGTCCATTTCTTTTATTAAATTTTTCACTGACTCATGGGTCATACAATGGCATCATTTTCTCCAAGAAGGTTTCTTATTTTCTTTTTCAGCTTTTTAAGGATGCATTGGTCATTCAGTAGCATGTTGTTTATCTTCATGGTATTGTAAACTCTTTAACTTTCTTCTTGTTGTTGATTTTGTGTATGGCTTTTCATTTAAGGAAATGTATAGTAACTGTATAATAGTATTTTGACAACAGTAAGAAAATAAAAAGATTTTTTTTTTTTAATTTGAATGGCAGGGTTATGGTGTGTGTGTTTGTGTGTGTTGCGGGCGGGGGGTGGAGAGCAGAAAAAGGAAAGAGGGAAGCAAAGAGAGAGACAATATCCTTTATTGCCACATCAATCAAGTCTGAGCCAGGCCAAATTTGGGAACCTAGAACTCCATCTGAGTCTCCTCCATGTGTGGCGGAGGTCCAAATAATTAAGCCATCATCTGTTGTCATCTCAGACAGATTAGAAAGGAATCAGATGGAAAGCAAAACAGTGTGGGCTTGAACTAGTACATGCATTGAACGCCAGCATTATAGGCAATGACTGATCCCATTGTGCTGTAGTGCCAGCCCCATCCAATTACCTTTATGAGCATCTCATTAGCTTCCACATGGCTTAGTATATGACCCCTCACCTCTGCTTACCCCATCAGGGCACTCATTGATTGTTTCCTAGCTTATATAGTAACATGACTTGTATTATATAACATGACTTGTATTGTCATAGTGGATGGTCAGCAAAGTTGGCTGGATAAATGGATTTGTGCTAAGTAGATTGCTTAGAAGTTGGAAGCTTGTTTTAGGTAGTGACAGCTGTTTTCAATGCAAGGTAGGTATTGAAGTGACATGACTACTTCCTGCCCCCATTTACTTTTTCCACTACTGTAGTCAGGTGTTGGGAAGAAATGCCATGTGGTTCCCTTCATTTGCCCAGGGGAGTTCAATGGGAAACAGCCGCTCCTCACGCAGCAGCTTCCTGTGGTTGGAAAACCAAGATCTCAAACAGCAGTATCTTTATGCACGTGGTGCTAAAGATGGCATCTTTTCCACTTCAGATCTAAAAATTTGCCTTTCTGTCCAACTCATGAGTTGCTTGACCCCACAGAGGACCTTCCGTTGCACCCAGATTTAACCACAGTGATGGCAGAATCTCCCTCACCTGTCTGCGTAGTCCTCACCCCAGTACCCCCAGTTACCAGATCACTACTCATCATGTAGCCAGAGTAATTTTTTCAAACACAGGATTGTCATGCCATACTGACCTAGTGACCTTCATCAACTTTGAGATCTGAACTGCTTTGTTTAGTAAACTAGCGCCTCTCAGAGGGGACCCTGTTCTAGCCTCTTATCTGCTTCCCCTTATTCCTTTCTTATGTACCTTGGCACTGTGCTTCTTCAGCACCAGACTGCCGGCATGTTTTTAAATAAAACGGGGAGGGTTTGGGGATGAAGAGAGAACAGGACACCATAGAAGCAATGTCAGGAGTGGTGAGCTTTACTACTGAACGTGTCGTGTGGTCCCAACACAGCTGACAATGGGAGATGGGACTCTAGTTTTCCCTCAGTTGGCAAGTGCTAGTTATGTGCAAGGTTGCTGTTAATTGAAAACTTTTTCGTATTTGTGAAATGGTGATCTGACCACTAGTTTCTCTATGAGGAACTCACTGTGATACCACTACTGAGAGATGTGTATTGGGCGTGAGATTTCCTAAGGATAATTTTGGGTGCAATCTCCAGGCTTTGTGGTGACTGCTTCTGCTGTGGCTATCAATCACTCCAATGTAATTGTAGTCCCAGCAGGCTTATCCAGGCTTCCCTGTTTAGCCCATTGTCTGACAAGTCCTTCTCCTGTGTTCTTCCTTCAAGCCTCAGCCCACATTATCTCTCCCTAGAACATTTCTTTGTGGTTCTCAGATTGCATTTAATTACCTGCCCTTCTGTCCCAAAAGACCAACCTTCTGTGTCTGAAATGAAAACTCATTAGGGAGGGTATAGAGTTGACTGATAATTTAACAGTTTTTCTATTTTGTTACACGACATTTTCCCATAAAATAGATGTTTCTCTCACAAGGGGTTCATGTGTTCTGAAGTACTGTTTTTATTGAAAAAAAAAAGCAGAATAAATATTAATCACTTCTCTTTAATTACTAATCTGCAAAGAATTTGTTTTAATAACTACTTCAAATGGTGACAATGAATTTGTGTCTGCTTTGCCATTTTCTGAATGTCATTATGGACTCATGACCTAATACATTCTAATCACTATTATTTTTTTGTGCTTCAGTTACCTCAGCTTTGGGCACTGTGATCTCCTCGTTGCTGGATCTTGTGTCCTTTTGCCACACCTTGTTACTGTCTGAAGGCTTGAGTCCTCCTGAGCATGACACCATGTCCTAGGATCTTGAGCATGACGTCATGTCCCGGGATCACTTTGTGCTTTCCCTGGTCCAGTCCTGAAAGCAGCTTGCTCTACAAGTAGACTTGATTGTATGAGAAAATTTAAGTACCACGAGTGATTATTGCCCTGGGGTGACATTGCTACTAGACCATTTCAATGGATTGGCATAGAAAATATAAACAATAAAGTTGTAAGTTCAGCTAGCAATTATAACTTATTTTAGCATACGCTGTATAATTTTTAAAATCTAAGAAGAAAGAAGGATGGGAAGGAGGAAGGGAATATCATTATGTTCTTACAAATGTATCTATAGATTACATTAAATCTGTTAAAACCAATTAAAAATTAAAATTAAAAAACTTATTTTTATTTAGTTGAAAGGCAGATAAAGGAGAGTGGACCTCCCATAATATGATTCACGCCCCTATGACTGTGTCAGCTGAGGTAGGGCTAAGCCAAATAAAAATCTGGCACAAATGGGAACTCAGTTCAGGTCTTCACATGGGTGGCAGGAATCCAGTGACTTGAGCCTGCTGCCTACAGGTTACACGTTAGCAGAAGCCAGAATCTGGAGTGGAGCAGGGCTGGGCCAGGTAATCTAATATGGGGCGTGGTTATCTTACCTGTAGGCCAAACATCTGTCCCTATATATCTATTTTTTGATTTTTGTGATTGGCTTTTTTATTCTCTTAGAACATCATTGATATAAATTCTCATTTGCCTTATTGTACAATATAAAGAAAATAGTTTTAAAACAACATTACGAATGGTAGGACGAAGTCAGGTTTAGTTAAACTTTCTGTGAAGTTCTTTGTTCTAGGGGGCACAACTCAGTGAAGATGTATAAAGGACTGCATTCCAAAGCATGTTAGGGATATAATAATGGTTTCTCTGTGTGATTAGGTCTGTAAATTGCTTTGTGGTTAGATTTATTTATTTTGATTTATTTTCAATTTTGGAATTGTTCCTAAAGTTTATCTTTAGTTTCACTAATATGGCTATGAGCTATCCTAAGGGCATACTGACATAGAGAAGTATGTACAAGGAAATTTTGCTCTCATTGGTTTCATGTCCACGTACTCCCAGTGCATTTCCTATAGGGCATATGCTTTTATTATTGGTTTTGTACATGTATTTCTTGCTAATGTTCTTTTTTATAAACATATATAAGTATAGATTCAGATTTTCTCCCTTATATGAAAGATCATATATCATAACTGTTCTAAACCTTCTTGTTTTCATTTACTAATAAGAGGAGTCTTCAAAGAGTTTGCAGAAATATTGTCTTTTAATTACATTTTCTTAAATGTTTCAAATTGCCCTTGCACATCATTGTGAACTGTCCATCTTACTACAAAAAAATTGACCTCAATCTTTTTAATGGCCGTCCTGGTACTATCTTGTCTGGATGGACCACTACTGACTTAACTGCTTCTGTATTGTAGTGTATTTCACTTGGTTTTGATATTTTAATTTAAAAAGTAACAACCTGATATGTTTGTCCATTTTATGCCTTTCCTGATGTTTTTGTAGGATAGATTTCTAGCAGTAGAGCTAATGGGTCAAAGAGAAAAGGAATTGCAAACTGCCAAAACCCTTGGGATTTTACTGCTGCGAAAGGTTGGTTACCCTAAGATTGTTCAAAGTGAAAGAATAAGTGAATTTATTGAAAAAATATATTTTGAAGAAGGATGTACAGTGGCAAATAAGTAGGATGAGTGAATATAAAAGCTTAATATACCACATGAGGATTACAGCTAATAGATCCTTTTAGAGCTAATTTGTTAAGTAAATTTTAGCTACTTTCATTAGGAAAAAGTCATTATTTGAGATGACACATACGTTAATTAGCTTCATTGCAGTGACTCCATTATTAGCTATATGTACCCCATAACTTCATATTGTAAACCTCATCTATATATTTACCTAAAAAGAGAAAAAGGTTCACTATTTTTAAATACCAGGTTGCTATAAGGAATTTAATCTATCACTGTTTCCCTACTAATAAATCAAAAACAAAAGTAAGACTAGCCATACCAAAATACCCTACTTTCCTCTGCAACTCTTGGGTTAAGTAGCCGCAATATTATTGAAAGAAGGCCATGTTCCAGGGCTGTATTCGGTGTTAGGGACACGGGTGTGTGTTTACCCTCATGGGACTTACAGTCTCCTCGAGATGGTGAGATAGGTGTATGCACACCCCAAGGCCCAGTTACAGAGAATGGTTGTGGTTTTGATAAGGTCTGCAAGAGGAAATGAAAGATGAGATAAAGGAGAACATGTCCTTGCCTCGGGTGCTGTAGTAAGCCTTTTCTGTGATGTTTATTCTGAGATTGGAAAGATGAGTAGTGTTTAGCAAGGATGGTAGTGAGGGTGGGGAGTGGGGGCAAGACAGCCAATCAGAAAGAGCAGGCAAAATTTGCAGATTCTTAGGTTGAGTGAGTAGTCCTTGTTAGTGGAAAAAATCCATTCTGTGGGAACCTAGAGAACCAGGATGAGATGAACAGGAATTCATTCTGGAGGGGGAAACATTTTCTAACTATCCCTTTCCCATAATGTGTAGAACACAGCATACGGCTGAGTTGAGGAGGGCTAGACTTTATGGGGTAGCTGTAAAGGGTCGTTTGGACATCAGTAGCTTGAGTTATAGTGGGGACTCCTGTCCAATTAGAGCAGGATCATTAGGGGGCGCTGCTGTCCAAAAACTGTACTCCCCCCCCCATATCTTTATATACGAGTGTATCTTTTTAAAAAATTACTGATTCGTATTTTTCTCATTTCTTCTTCTTTTTAAATTCTTTTTCACGATACAGGGATTGTCCCTTTTTAAGCACCACCCAAACCAAGGTGCAAACACACAGGCAGGTGGATGATCTTCTGTTTGCAGACTTAGGGTAGGAAGTCCTTCCAGTTGGTACAGTACCAGGAGCCAACTTCAGATCCTAGTCACCAGTACAGTCTTGCTGGATGCTGCTGCTTTTGTCTTCACATCAGTTCTAAAGAGCTTAGCATGGAGCAGGTGACCTCTGTCTCTTTAGAAAGATGGATGGTTTCTATTATTGAGGGCGATGAGCAGGATTATGACTTAATTGTCCTTTCTAGCACTAAGCAAATATATTTCTCTGGGAAACAAAAACCCTCAGACAAGATTCAGGTCAAGGTGTGAAGGACTGCTAACAGTCTGGGGACTTGTGACAACCCCAATCCTATGGCTCTGGATGTAAACAACACTTGGTGCTTCTGATGTCTTTGCAGACACTGGCATCATGCTAAACATTTTCTATGGATTAAGTCTTTCAAAATCCAGAGGAATCAGAAGACAGGTAGCTGCTATCATTTTCATATGGAAAAAAAATGGAACTCAGTGACAGGAAGGTTAACTCATGACAAACACAGTCCTAACCTCTTTTCAAAGAATAACTTCCTTAACACAACAGCAGCATGAGGTTTTACAGATGACAGACCCAGGCCTCACATTAACAGGCTGATGGGCTGAGCTTTGGACCCAAACCATCTGAGTGCAGAGCCTCCACAGTGCCAAGGCCGCCGATGGTGTGCGGTGAGGGAAGGCTGAGGCTGACGGTCCTGACAGGTGAGTACCTGGCTCCCGCTCACCTCGTGGCTCAGACCCAGCTGCATCCTTTGGGCATCCCATGCTCCATTTCTGGCTCGTTTGTTGTGGAAATTGGCAGAAATAAAGGAAAAAATGGCAGCATTTGGCTGACTGCGTAACCTGGCACTCACTGCGGTTGTGACCTTTCTAATCAAGTGGAACTCTGCACTCTTGCTTTTCTCTCCTGACACCAAATTGCCTGCAGTATTCCATGAGCGAACAGCTAGCACCTGTTCTCTGCTTTCTGTGTCGTCTTACTTTTCACGCTCACTTGAGGATGCAGGTGCCTCTAGTATAACTACATAGCAGACGGATCTCACGGGGGATGGAGATGGGCCTGGCCAAAGCTGCATCCTCACAGGAGCTGGGAGTGGAACCCAGGCAGGCCTCCTCTCACCTGCCCCACCAACATTAGCATCTTTAAAATCAGACAATTTCACATTTGAATTCAAGCTTTGCCCTATATCATATGTGTGCCAGAATGGGTTAGTTCATCTTAGTCCCGCACAACTATAAAATAAAGGGAGTAATATGGTCAGTGGAAGGCGTATGGGTGATGGTCTATGCAAATTCCCATGCTTAGAGTCTATCAGCTGGTAACAGATGTTAGTTCTGTCTTGCTCAGTCTGCTGGTGAGATGAATTGCTCCCTAAAGGCTGACACGATGAGAACTGCCTACCTCAGTCCACCAAATGAGTCTTTGAGGAATTAAGTTGGGCAACTTTAATTGATCATTTTCTAATTTCCACAACTGGGTGCAGATTAGCCACACTATATCAGAGACTAATTACATTCATCACTCTATGGAACCTGATAAATGTATTGTGTATCTTTGCTATTAAAGTGGGGTTTGTCTCATTAAAACCAGAGTTCTTCAATCAGCTTATGGTGTTTTAATTATAAGTGTGTGTGTGTTTTTCTTTAATCAGAACCATCGCCTGTGTGCCTACTCACTGTGCTTATTTTGGATCCAATTCTCCTGTTAAAGGGCCATGGACTGTATTGTTTGTGGGAGTTGATGAGCCTGGTAAGAGCATGTAGACCAGGTGGCTGGGTGCTGAGTGGCTGCTGTGTTATCTGAAGTTTTATTCTTTCTGTTTAAACACAGCCTGTACTGGAGATGGTTGTTCTATGTTTTCCACGCTGCAATGCACTTGCATGCCTTTCCTCATTCATCTGACACTGATTTATTGGAGTTCCCTGGTAGATAGGCTTCATGCTAGGCACTGGGTGATACAGAGATAATGCTGAGAGCCGGTCTCTGACATCATTGGGAGAAAGATCCTAGGACGTGGGAGGTCAGAGATGATGCAATGCATCACAGTGTGACTACAAAGTGGAAATTAAACATGGAATGATTTCTGGCTCAAGGGAAAGGGTCCTGTGGGGAGTTAGCTTACCTAGGTGGATCTCCTATTCTTCCATTTTCTAGCTGTCTATCCTTGGTCAAGTTTCCTAAGTTTTAGTTAGCTCAATTGTAGGATTGGGGTGATAATGCCTACCTCTTGGTGTTGATGTAAAGATCTAAGCTGAGAGCTTATGCAAAATGCAAATGTTATTGCTGATGCTTACCTGTCTGTTTCTGTAAGTATTAACTGGTTGAAGTTAAGCGAATTATGTCATCCTCTGGAGTCATAATCATCTGTACTAAGAGACCCCATTCTTTCCTTATTTTTCTATTTTAAAATTTATTTATTTTTTATTGGAAAGGCATATTTGCAGAGAGAAAGAGATATGAGAGACAGTTCTTCCATCCACTGGCTCACTCCCCAAGTGGCTGCAGTGGCTGGAGCTGAGCCCATCTGAAGCCAGGAGCCAGGAGCTTCTTCCAGGTCTCCCACACAGGTGCAGGGTCCCAAGGCTTTGGACCATCCTCCACTGCCTTCCCAGGCCACAAGCAGGGAGCTGAATAAGAAGTAGAGCAGCCAGGACATGAATTTATGCCCATATGGGATCTTGGTGCATGCAAGGTTAAGATTTAGCGACTGAGCCATTGCGCTAGGCCCCCCATTTCTCCTTCAAAGTAGCAGGTGCTTTATACACAGTTCCCATTTTTAACCTTGAAACTACTCTATGATGTATGGGTTCACTTCCTTACTTCAGTGTTAGGGTCGTACACATGGCCCTTCGTTTGTATCTCTTGACTGTGAATGCCTCAAGGAAAATACAGCTTTCCATGCTGGCAGGGCAAGGCATCTCATGCAGGGTTGCTGTTGTGGTGATATGGATTAAGTCATCTTCTGGAGTACTGGCATCTCAGAGGGGTGTCAGTCTGAGACATGGCTGTACCATTCAGATCCAGCTCCCTGCTAACATGCCTGGGAAAGCAGTGGAAGATGGTTCAAGTGCTTGGGGCTCTGCACCCATGTGGGAAAACTGGAAGAAGCTCCTGAGCCTTTTGCCTGGCCTGGTCCAGTCCTGGCCACTGTGGCCATTTGGGAAGTGAGATAATGGATGGAAGCTTTATGTCTTTCCCTCTCTCAATATGCAACTCTGCCTTTCAAATACATCAAATAGATCTTGAAAAAATTCTCATGAATGCTCCATAAGTAATTACAGATTGATTGCATTTAGTAGTTTCGGAAAAGGTATGCCATTTATGTGCTATCCTAAATACAATCTTAAGTGAAGCAATAGGCTATTGAATTTTGTTCTCATAATAATTAAAATATGAAATAATGCTAATTGTGGTTCTGTGTCTTAGATGGGGAAACTGAGGCACAGAGAAGCTAAGTGATTTTTGCCATGATCACACTGTCTGTTGCAGTACAGCCAGGATTTGAACCCTGGCAGCTGGACCTGGAGAGTTGATTTTTAACCCCCATAGGGCACTCCCTGCTGTTGACGAAAGTGGTCAGTGAGCCACTTTCCGCTTATCTGATTCTTCAGATAAAGAATAAATCCCATTTGTCTCTTCAGAAATGCACAGCAAGTACTCTGATCTCTACAAAATAGCTGTGAAAACTGATGTTTAAGAGCTAACGGATTGGGCCCAGCGGTGTGGCCTAGTGGCTAAAGTCCTTGCCCTAAACACGCCGGTGTCCCATATGGGCACCAGTTCTAATCCCAGCAGCTCCACTTCCCATCCAGCTCCCTGCTTGTGGCCTGGGAAAGCAGTCAAGGATGGCCCAAAGCTTTGGGACCCTGCACCTTCATGGGAGACCTGGAGGAGGTTCTAGGCTCCTGGCTCTGGATCGGTGCAGCACTGGCCATTGCGGTCACTTAGGGAGTGAACCATCAGATGGAAGATCTTCCTCTCTGTCCCTCTTCCTCTATGTATATCTGTCTTTGCAATAAAAATAAATAAATCTTAAAAAAAAAGAGCTAACAGACAAGGCCAGCATTGTGATGTGCTGGTAAAATCGCTGGCTCTGACACTGGCATCCTGCATATGGATCAGTTTGAGTACCAGCTGATACACTCCTGATCCAGCTCCCTGCTAATGTACCTGGAAAAGCAGCAGAGGAAGGCACAGGTTCTTGGGTCCCTGCATTTACATGGGTGATATGGAAGAATCTCTTGGCCTAAGTCTGACCTGATCTCAGCTGCTGTCACCATCTGAGGAGTGAACCAGCAGATGGAAGATCTCTCTCTTTCTGTAAGCCTGCATTTCAAAGAGATAAAATAGTGTCTTCTGAAAACATGTTAACTGGATTATCCAAAATCAAACAGGTGACATATAGTAAGATGACATTTTATGCATTATTTTTTATTATTTTAGAAAATTGGAACGTTTCATGTAAGATTTGATAGCTCATATATTTACTAAATTGTGATCTTTTCCATGTCATGTTTGAAACAAGCACGGTAAGTGCAAGCTGTATAAATCTGTATCTTCTGGTTTCACCTTAGGTTTCATATCATGTTTCCGTTTTTAAACTTTTGGGCCTTCAGTGATTTGGGGAGAAGTATTATTTTGCACTTACAAACATCCTTTTACATAAAGCTCTAAGATGTAAAATTACTAGGTTGTTCTGTAGCATAGTGAGTGAAGTTACTGCATGCAATGCTGTCATCCTGTATTGATGCCACTTGGAGCCTGGCTGCTCTATTTCTGATCCAGCTCCCTGATAATGACCTGAAAAGAGTAGAGGAAGATGGCCCAAGTGTTTGGATTCCTACCACCTACATGGAAGACCTGGAAGAAGCTCCTGGCTCCTGGGTTTGGCCCGGCCAAGCTGTGGTCATGGCGACCAACTAAGCAGTGAGCCAGCAGATGGAGCATCTCTCTTTCTTCCTCTGTTTCTGTGACTCTTTGAAATAAATAAATGTTTTAAAAGGATCTACAACTACTTTATTAGTATTTTTTGAATGGAGGAGAAAACATTTATGAGATCTGTCTTGTATCAGTGTGATTTGGTCAAGAAAATAGAACCACAATGAGTTGTTTAAACAATTCAGTGCATGAGTTAGGGCTTATGTGAATGTGGCGAGAGTGAGGAAGTGATGGTTTGCAATGTGGCAGCCACTGGTGGGAAAAATCATCACTCAGCACACCAGCCCAAAGCCCTGGAACAGGAGAAGAGTGTCTGAGAAGTTGTGACAGTGGGTCACTGCGGTTATAAAAGGTGAAGTCGTGGAAAGCTCCATACCACCACCACCACCACCTCTAGCCACTAGAGTTTCTGGTTTGTGCTTCCGTTCTGCCTTCCAGAGCACTTTTGAGCTCTTCCCATGGGCAGCCTCTCAAGCTAAACCCCAGAGGGCAGAGATTGCAGGGCATCAAAGTCCCTGCCTCAGGGGGGAACAGCGATGCTGAGCTGATATCCAGTGTTCCCTCCCTCTCATGCTCAACAGAACTTGATGGAATCTTCGATGACCCTGCACCAATAGGAAAGCAAAGAGCTAGACATTTCATTGGCCACCTCGTTAAGGACTGAATTAAGTAACATCGCTCTGTATACATATACACTTTATACGTTTCAGGATTATATCTTTTAGAATGTGTCCTTCATGGTATAGAATAAAGGAGCAAAATAATTTCAGATAGTAATGCATATGTTGAAGATAAAATAGACGTTGCTGTAGAGAGAAGCTATGAGGTGTTGAAGGCAGGTCCTACTTTGAATTGGATGGTCCAAGAAGGCCTCGCTGAGGAAGGGGCATTTTAGCTGAAATTTGAATCTGTGGAAGAAATACATGCTCCGGGGCAGGTGGGAGGCAGAATGTTCAAAGTGTGCCAAGGCCTTGAGGCAGAAAGGAGCTGTTGCTGGGTGAGGTGGTGAATGACAGGATTTGAGGGCAGAAAGTCTGGTAGGGACCCAGTATTGTTAGGACTCTGAGCCCATGATGTGGAAGGAAGCTTTTATCACAAGTGCCTTGAGAATATACTGTAGTTTTAAATGAGGAAATGTCATCTTCTGACTTGTTAGAGTATTAGAGAATGGATTGGTTTATCTTTTGTGAGTGTTCTTTTCATTTTTCCCCCTCAAATTGTTATTATCAGGCCTGACATTTTAATTAGCTTATCATGTCTTACCATGAATAAAATTGTAATAATTTTGATTAATACCTATAGATAAATATATTCATTAAAGGAACATAATAATTGGAAAACTGGATTTGGCTTTGCAGTTGACACAGCTTAGAATGCCTGCAGTTCTCTGTGGGAGTGTCTGGCTTTGCTCTGGCTAATGTGCACCATAGCAAGCAGCAGAGGTGGGCCTTGCTCTGGCTAATGTGCACCAAGCAGCAGAGGTGGGCCAGGTTGTTTGGGGGTCCCTGTCCCACCTTCATGGGAGCCTGGATTGATTGTTTGGCTCCTGGCTTCAAGCAGGCCCAGCCCTGGCTATTGTGGCGTTTGGGGAGTGAGTAGGTGTGCTTTTCTGTATCTTTCACTTTCCCCTTTCCTCTCTCTTCACATTTCCCTTCCACCCTCCCTCCCTCTCCCAACTTCCTTCTGAAAAGACGTACCTTTCAAACTATTTTAATGAACATTTTAAAAATAAAAAATGTACAAAGAGGAAATTTGAAAACGTTTAGCCCTAGAAAATTGGAATAGAGCCCATCAACTATTGCTTTTAGTCTCTAGAGCATCTCAGGGTTTTGATCAGTTTGTGAAACAGCTTGTAAGATATCTTCTACACCTAGTAGTTGACGACATAAAAGAGTCTATGTGATGTCTGGTCATTTGGCAACAATAGCTAATGTGTACCACCTGCCAGCAGACACCTGAGGCTTTTGACCCAAACCCAAATTCTTCTAAGCTTACACATCTGTTCTTCCTTCTTCTAAGAGACACACTACTGGGGAGGCTTTATGGCCTGGCAGTCTCAGGGAAAGGTGGTGATCTTCTGCCTTCCAACCACCAGCAAAGAACATATATGGGAACAAACCCGCCAGGGGAAGAAAAGCTTGCACAAAGAAATTAAGAGAAACTTCGGTGGAGGTTTACAGAGGCCTCTATGATAGACAAGTAGGATATAAGGCATTTAAAAAAGAAATCTTGACTAGCTGTGAAATAAAGGTCAATTCTTTATTGAAAACTTACTCTTGAGCAGAATAGATCTAATAACAGACACTGTACTGGGCAACCTCAGGGTATAGGATTTCTCTGAAAAATGATGAAGCTTTAAGTGAATAATTGGAGGATGAGTTAGAATTAAGCAGATGAAAAATATTTAAGAGGTAATGAGAAAATTTTAGGAAAGGAAAAAGTATTCATTCCTTCTGATTTGTTAGAGTTATTTCTGTCCTGGTTTCCCGGGACAGCCTTGAGGTATCTAAGCTATACTCGAGTAATTATAGCACACCCTTTCATTGTGAAATCTGCCCTGGCTTAACTGACAAGTCGTGTGGTCATCCTGCCCAGAAGTAGACTCTGGCTCCAGTTGGGAAAAAACTTACTCATTGTGTTTCTGGCTGTTGGTGTGGATGGAGAGATGTGATGTGCTGTTGTTGGGTGCTATTTTCCTTCCTTCTTGGTTGATTGGGATTATGTTGTTAAAGTTTTGAGGATATTTGGTTTGATGACGGCAGTTCATTAAGGGGTAGCAGGTATTATTGTCATTATAGTTGTTCTCATCTTCCGTGGAGGGGCAAAGTTTTGCTGATGAAAGGGCCCACGCTATAGCAGAACCACCAATTAACCAAAATGTTTTCCTTTTCTATGGGAGGAAGGGAAATGCTTCTGGAGTGCCTCCTGCAAGCCGTGCCCTGTGCTTGGCACTTTGCATCACTTCAGTTCAACAGTGTTTAAGACAAGGCCTTTTCTCCTTCTGGTTGTAGTTATGGTCCCAGAACTCCCAGAACCCCTTAACTGGATGACCCCAGGCAGATAACCAACTCTTGTGGACCTCAATTTTCTCATTTGAAGGAGTCTTAAAATTGATGGTCCAAATTCAATTGAGCTGATCAGAGGGTAAGCTAAAAGCAGGACTGTAATTAAGGAAATCTTTAATCGTACTGTTTTCTCCTGTCTGAAGAAAAGACTGTTTGTAGAACAGGCTTTGAGACAATGCCACTGAGACAGCACCCCCAGCTAGAACTGTTTCATGACCTGTGCAGAAGGCTTCCCACATCTACCCCAGCCGTGAATCATAACCAGAGGAAGGGTCTGGACCACAGGGTCTGATAACAATGCCGGACTCTGGTGGATTCAGAAGCTGGGGAGAGTGAGAAGTGGTTTTTCTGCTGGCTGCTCTGTTTTTTTCTTTGTCCTCTCCCTCTAGCACATGACAGGATCTGGCAGAGGTAGTGGTCAGGGGAGCATGATGGAGGAAGTAACCTTTTCTCTCATTGGGGGAGATTTGCTCCATTGAAACATCAAGTGCAGGTTCACAGTGCTGGGCCTTAGCAGACTGGCAAAGGGCAATGTTGGCAAAAACAGTGTTCTTATTTTTTTTATCTTTTTGTCAATGAAAACTCAGTTAACTGCAGGAAGAGATGACAGCACTTTTCCTCCTCCATTCACATGCATGATAATGAGCTCCATTGTAGAGCAAGCCTTCGGGCCCTATCTGATGCTGCTGTTTCTGCGGGTCAGAATGTGCCTCTGCCACATGACTCAGGGTTGTGAGGCCTCTTTTCCCAGTGGCTGACTCTGACGACTTAGCATTCTGCAGATTCTCAACTCTGGCCTAGATTCTCAGTCAGTCAAAGGGAGCGTAGCCCTGAAGGCCCCAAACCTTCTGATGTGGGAAATAATTCCAGTGGGCGTGCAGGCTACAATGGGCTTTTCTTACGGTTTTTAAATATCCAGTGGGTTTTTGGCAAATGAATTTCATGCTTATACACACCCTCCTGGATGATTAGAATTCCCAATGAACTAGAATTTATAAACATGGCTCTGTAAAAAGAAGGAAAGGTAGCTCGGTTGGCATGCATACCCTGACCTGACAAAGGACACTTTCAATTCCCTAATTTGTTAACTACTCACAAAACCCTCCAAGGTAGGTGAGGTCATCCGCTGTGTTGATGGGAGACTGAAGCTTAGAAAGATTAAATTATTGGCCTAAAATTATTGCAGACAATAAGGACGAAGAAGAACTGTAAAAATTGGACATCAATTACTTCCCAGGCATAGTACTTGAATCTTAATGGGTGTTTTTAAACTGAATTTGTATATGGCCTTATAAACAGTAGTACTATTAATATTATAATTATTTTTGGATCAAATCTTATTCAGCATTTATTTTTTTTTACCTTTTTATTATTAGTATTATCATTTTATAATACAGTTCCATAGGCTCCTGGTATTTCCCTTATCCCTGCCTCAATTCCCCTCCCCCCCACCTAGTTCCTCTATATCATTACTAAAGTATAGTTCTTCATCCACAGTCATATGTACATCATTGCGGGCATGGACAATGGCAGAGAGTCCAGCATCCTATTGTCAAGATATAGTGAACAGTCTCATTGTAAGTCCATCTTTGTCTGGAAGTAGAAATGCATACTACATTGTATCCTCACATCTGGATATATTAGTCTCAATTTCACAGCTACTGTACATCCCCTCAAATGAAAAGTCATAATACAAAATCAACAATAGAAAGAAAAATAGAAATTTACAATGCCATGTATTTAAATGACATGTTACTAGATATAACAGTCTCCATTACACAGCTACTATACATCCCCTTAAATGAAAAGCCACAAAACAAAATCAACATCAGGGAGGAAAAAGAAATTATCAACACCAAGAAGTTAAATAACATGCTACCAAATGACTAATGTGTAGCTGAAGAAATGAAAATCCAGAACCTTCTTGAAGAAAATGATGCTATTGTATGATCTACGAGTCATTGAATGATTTAATCAGAAGAAAGTGTTCTGAAGAGATGAAACCAACAGAAAACATCAAATCCCATGTGATATAGTTTCCACTGATTTCTGTTGGTGAAGTGTGTCTCTTCTAGACAATAAATAGATGGGTTTTGTTTTTTTTTTTTTTTTTTTAAAGATTTATTTTTATTATTTTTTCATTGGAAAGGCGGATATACAGAGAGGAGAGACAGAGAGGAAGATCTTCCGTCCGATGATTCACTCCCCAAGTGAGCGCAACAGGCCGATACTATGCCGATCCGAAGCCAGGAGCCTCTTCCGGGTCTCCCACGTGGGTGCAGGTTCCCAAAGCTTTAGGACGTCCTCAACTGCTTTCCCAGGCCACAGGCAGGGAGCTGGAAGGGAAGCGGGGCTGCCGGGATTAGAACCGGCGCCCATATGGGATCCCGGGCGTGCAAGGCGAGGACCTTAACCACTTGCGCCACCGCGCCGGGCCCGGGTTTTGTTTTTTAATCCAGTCTACTTATCTATGACGTTTGATTGAGCTTAAACCATTAACATTCCGAGTTTAATATGTATGGGTGGTGTTTTGGTCCTGTCATTTTAGGAATGGGTTGTTCATTGGTTTAGTCTTCTGTTGTCATTTTACTGGGATGTTCTTCCCATTTGCCTTTGGTTTTGGTAGGTGCTATTCCTCTTCTCTGTCAAGAGAACATCTTGAAGTATCATTTGTAAGGCAGGTTAGAAACAGGCAAATTCTTTTAATTTTACTTTACTGTGGAAGAATTTTATTTCATTTTTAAAGATGAAAGAAAGCTTTACATGATATGTTATCCTGGGCTGATAATTTTTTCCTTTTAGGATCAGGAATATGTCACTCCATTCTCTTCTTGCCTATAGAGTTTCCTGTGAGAGATCTCCTGTGAGTTTAATTGACATTCCTTTATATGTCAACTGACATTTTTCACGTGCACATTTAAGGATCTTTTCCTTATGTTGGATTGAAGAGAGCTTGATGATCATGTGTCTTGGTGAAGATCGCTTTTGATCAGGCCTGTTGGGAGTTCTGTGCCCCTCCTGGAAGAGATGTTGCTTCCCAATTCTTTCTCTAGATTAGGGAAATTTTCCTTGATTATTTCATTTAATATCTTTGTAAAACCAATTTCTCTTTCTGCACCTTCCGGGACTCCCATAACTCTTATATTAGGCCTCTTAACAGTGTCTTTCAATTCGTGAATACTTTTTTTGGCCTGCTCCAGCTCTACATCCAGCTTTTTGTTTGCTTCTCCCTGATGACAGGAAATATGTTCCAATTCTGGGATTCTTTCTTCTGCTTGCTTCATTCTATTTTGGAGACTCTCCACTGTACTTTTAATTTGCTCTACTGTGTTCTTAATTTCTGATATATCAGCCTTGATTTGCTTTATTGCTTCCTTAAATTCTTTGAACTCTTGCATTAACCTCTCATTTTTGACCAGAAACTTTAAAATGAGTTTTCTGAATTCTGTGTCCTCCATTTTCTCAATGTCTTCCTTAGTGAACTCTGAGGTTGGCATTGGGTTTTGCTCCTTTGCAGGGGAGTATTAGTAATATTCATTGTGCCTCTGTCTCTTCTTTTGCTCTTGGTCATTGTATTTCTAGTTAGCAGAGTGTTCTCCTTGGGGCAGGTTTCTAAGCTGTGTCACCCACAGGTCTACAGCTTGATTTTACTTATTGCAGTCAGTACAACACTCTTTGCTTGCAGCTAATTGTGCCACTCCCTCCAGCGAGTTCCAGGTCTGGGTTCCTATGTTAGATTTCCACCATGGTCTCCACAGCCCCAGCTCCTGGCTCACCACTGTCCACCTCTTGTGATACCATGCTGAGGCTGCACCGTTGCCTGTACAAACTTTCTCCCACTTCCAGTTGGATCAGGTCCCAGGATTAGAGAGACACCAGGTGTCCTATATAGCTAGGTTGTTGGTGGCACTGATCTTGCTGGAACCTGTTGGATGTTAGGTCTGGGTGCCACACAGACCTATTTTGACCTGTACAATGCCATAGTCGGTATTATTTTCCTGTAGGACCAGTGCAATTCACTGAACTCAGTGAGTTTTTGTGAGCTCAGCATATGCACAGCTCACTGTTGTCCCCTGCAGTCCTAAAACTTTTACCACAGTGTACAAAATGGCGCCTCATGTGCCACTACTTCAGTTCATGATCTTTTGGCCATCAAGTCTGAGGGCTACCCAGACCTGTCTTGGGTGGAACCATGTAGAAAGACACGTTGATGCAGTTCACTGAGTCAGAAGAGTTCATTCCCAGCTCAGCATATGCTCAGTCCTTTCTCTTGCCTTTGCCTCCTTAGGCAAAATGGCACCCAATTCGGCTCTAGGGGACTGACTGGACTGTGAAATCCATTCTGTTCTCACACTGTTTGTCTGGGATCTGCTGCTCTGTCTCTGCTCCTGATTAAATCAAGTGGACCAGCAGGACGGACGGGTCTTTTTCTGGGTTCACTTCTGGATCTCCCAGTGAAAGTCCCTTCCCACCTGGTTGTTGGCCTAGTTCCAGCTGCTGATGGAGTTCAGATTGCTGTTAGCGGAATGCAGCTGGAGTATCAGTGACTGCAACATTACTCCGTTGTGTCCACTGCTTTCCTGTGTCTGTACCCCTGTACCCCTGTACCCCTCTGCTGTTGTTCTGTCCTCTTCTATTTCCTGGAATGTGTGCTCTCTGTTTCATCCTAACTAAATGTTTTTCCGTTCGTTTAAACGTGTCCTTACTGTATTCCGCCATCTTGATTCTCCGTTAGTATTATTTTTACTGATGGAACAGTCACATTGGAAACATTTTTGTTGATAGCACATTGTGATTCTGCTGGTAGGAGGCTGACATCTTTCCCAAGCAAGCAGTCTTATCTCAAGGTGGGGTCAGGTAGCTGTAGAGTCAGAGAAAGCAGCTGAGCACAAACTTTGTCCAAAAGCAATGTATAGTTGACTCTTGACTTGCTTAGGAAATTGTGAAGACATACAGTGTGCCAAGCATTGGTACCCAAAACCATGAGATTCATACGTGTTCACTATACTGAGGCCGGGAAATAAGTAATGCCATTTTAGAAGCATTTCAGAAGTGAGATGGTGTGACTATTAGTCATTTGTTAGTGGAAACATGTTCAATGTTGATCTTCCATCCACTCCAAATAATCCAACAGCTGATGTTCAAATTTATGTTGTTGACACACTTTCTTCTCTTAACAGCAATAGATCAGTTTCCAAATGGAAGATAGAGTTAAAAAAAATTTTTTTTCTGTAAATTTTCCATCTGTTGAATGCCAACCTGCAGCCTGAAATGATGACCATCCTGGGTAACATGTGCTAATGTGCTTACACCGTGTTAACACAGTGGCTCTAAGGATGAATATTAATTTCCACATTTTCTGGGAAAGAACTGGATACTAAGTTTAAGCAACTGGACCTATGAAGTTTTACACTCAGTGAGGGATGAAGTAAATGTTCTGAACCAGGGCTGGCTTAAATGTGTGTGCTCTCTACCCTTTTATTTACTTGATATGCACAAATAAACATTCATCATGTGAGAGTTTGCAACCTTTTGCCAGGGCTTACTTTAAAATGCACAATGCATTTAGGAATAGGATCAAATACAAGCTTTAGGATGTGGCAGCCTACTTCTTAGTTTTCTGGAGCCTAGCACCCCATGTTGTTTGAATTTTAGAGACCAACCCAGAAGGAGAGCAAATGAAGAAAGCTCTCATCTGTTGATTCACTCACCAGGATCTGGAGCTGTGCCAGGCAGAAGCCAAGATCTAGCATAGATCCCTGTCGCCCATGGGTAGCAGGGAATCAAATACATGATCCATTCCTTCCTAGGGTGAGTAATGGGATGAAGCTGGAGCTAAGAGTCAAAACCCTGAATTGAACACAGGTGCTCCAGTGTGGATTTCAGGCATGTTAGCCAGTATTTTAACTGCCAGGTTAAATTGGTCACCCTGTGACCCTTATTTTATTTAAAACTTTAGGTGGTAACCTCACTGAAGAGTAGAATATGTCTCCTTTGGTCGTGCTTTCCCTTCTGCAAGTGACAGGAGTGTCTGCCCTAAAGCAGATGCTCATCCCTGCACTCATCTTCAGCGGAAAGACCAAGAGGCAATCTGAGTAACTCAGGTGTTATTTTCTGAGTGTTTTGCAATGTTCACTCAAGTGCTTTTGTTTTGGTTAAAAGAAGATGGGCAGCCACTTCTGAGAATGGAATAACACTCAAGACAGAGAGATGTGCCGATTATCTGGCAGGAAATAGAAAAGAAAACGCTGTTAAAAGTGTACATAGGATTTGAAAAGCCTGACAGTTGGGTTACTTCAGGTTGGCTCAGATAGCCTCGAGCAAGTCAATAATCGTGAAGTACTTTCTAACCTTTTCACAGTATGACACTTACGGAAGTGATGATGTGTATTCAGAGCACTGGGATAAATATAGGTGGTGGCTCACTTGAAGAACTGACTCTCCTTGGGCTTGGGCCATCTCGACCCTTTTCAACCTCTCCGAGTACCAAGTGGATTAAAATCTTCGCACAGCTGTCCTAGGTGGCTTGAAGCACCATGTTAGAAAGTGCAGGAATCTACACAGTAAAGGACCATGCCTTTCTCTTCAGTTCCCCATGGCTGGACCACAGTAAGCCGTCAAAAATGTTTGTTGACTTGGATGATAATTTTGCATTCTGCAGAAAATAGTAATGTTCTTCACATTTTGTTCAAGAAGATATAGAAATGTATGATAGCGCATGTTGGAAATAGTTTCAAATGAAAGTTAAACAATCACCTGGTATGTACAATTTACACACCGTCTCCTGGGTGGTTGCAAAAATAAATGGGGCACTTTCTTTTTTAATGGTAAATGGAACACTGTGTTGGGCCATTTTGCTTGGCTTGTGCATATCCAGTGACAAAAGCTGAAGGTGGACCACCATGAACAGGATGCCATGTGAAGACATCCGTTGCTTATCTGTGTGTGTGCCAAAGAGTGCAAAGGGGGAAACTGTTATTGAATGCAGCGTGACCTAGCTTTTACTTCAGCTCTGTGATGACATGTTGCTTCATGAATATTTGTATGTATCTTTAATATAAAATGTAAAATTTTCTAATGTTAAATGATATCCGAACGATATACTTCTTGTGTAGCTGTAGTTCTTTCGTGGTGGAACCACCTGGAAATCGTTGCCTGCTGATAACAGCAGCCATTATGTTGTAGATAGTTTTGCATGAAGCTTCCTAAATAATATGTCCCACCGACCATCCAAAGACCACTAATTCACAGGAAAAAGACGACAGAAAGAACGGAAAAGGAATGATCCGAAGGGAAGAGCTTAAGCAAACTTGTGAGGGCTTTTTATCACCCAGGTTTGCTTCTGCAAGATTAGTCTTCTCAAATGTGATAAAGGAGGGCCGAGCTTCTATTTTTTAAATTCATTTTTAAAATTGTACTCTTGGGAAGTTGCAAAAGCTGAACAGAAAGTTGAAATCTGGAAGTTAAAAAAAGGTTCAAAACCTCCCCAAAGTGACCAAAAAAAATGACTGAAACTGAGAAACAAAGGCCATTTTGGTCATTTTTAACTACCCTAAATTTCATTTAGTTGATTTTCTTTTTTTACTAATTTCCGAAATGAAAAGAGTGTGTTGACTATTGTCTTTGTTGCTTTTGCATAAATTCTGTTTCTATATCATGATAAATCATGAAATCTGTTATTAAAAGCCAGATTCTAGAAATCCTACTTTGAGTAGAAAAAGTCACATTGTCATTGTTTGGAATTGCTTCTGGCAGATGTAACTGAGCAAGGTTCAAGTCATGCCCACTATGGGGCCAGTGAAGTTTACTGCAAATTCCTCCCGGATAGGTTTGGTTTGCTGAGCTGAGAGCACTTCAGAGGGTCACGGTGGACAAAGTAGTCTTTTAAGTTCTCCAATCCCCACCTCACTCTTACTTCTCTATGTCTTTGCATGGAGCTGTTGCCTTTGTTTTAAAAAGTCGTGTGCAGTTTTCTATATTCTGCTTGACTACCCACCATCTCCTATGTAAATGTTTTCTTTGTTTCCAGATAGAGCCAAGTGCTTCTTACTTTTCATATGTTTTAGTTGCTATTATATCTGGCTTGTTACCCAGATCACTACATGGAACTTCCTGAAGGTATTATCTTTGTATCTTTTACCCACAGCACTATATATACACACACACACACAACACACACACACACACACAATCAATTTGGTGTGTGAATACTAATAAAAGACTAGCATTGGCTTCTGAATTGCCCTGATAAGCAGTGTTGTCCTAAAAGGCTGTCTGTTATACCCCCCTTTTTAGACTTTTGCTTTTTTTCCAGCACTGTCACTTTTTTTACACTTCTATGGTTGGAACAATCTCAGAATAGCTGCAATTGATGCCTATTTTGGTCCATGCTATGTCTTGACTGTTGATTTCTATTCTCTGCCTGGTACTCTTGGGAGTCTGAATTTAGAGTCTCAGGCATTAGCCTCACATAGAGAGTTGTTTAAGTCTGACTAGCACAGCACAAGAAGTTTAGATTGCAGTTCTGACATTCCAGTATTTGAGGAAGAGACAGACATGCGTGCAAAAGAGAGAAACCATTCATGAACACTGAGGGTGGGGGTGGGGATAGCAGTTGAAAGGATGTGAAAGCCACTTCCTTTTCTCATGTGAGTAGAAATGCCAGCAGAAGTTATCAGACCCATTCATCAGCTTGATCATTCATTCATCTGTCTGTTCATTCATCTACCTTGGATAGACCAGATTTTTGTGGGAACTTCTCCATGGTCTTGTTCCCTCTCTTCTAGACTGTATGTAGCCTCTCTTCTGTAGCACTGACCACAGCATTTCTGTGGTTCTCTGTTAGTCACAAGATAAAGTCCAAGCCACTTAGCATGGCATCTCATATCGTGGATCAAGTCTCTGCCCACAGGTCCCCTTTTAACATCAGCATTCCCACACTTGGACCTATATAAGCTTCAACATTCATGGATTCTTAAGAACATCACCAAAATGGCAGTATTTGTTGTTTTTGCTTCTGTCTTTTCCTGTGTTCTCTACTGTGTCTTCTGGATCTTTTCCCGTCTTCCTCTTTGTGATTTGAGTTTTCAGCACTGAGCTGAACTTAATTTCATGATGAGCTTTCCCCAAGACTATCAGGATGGAGGGATGTGAGTTCTTTTTTTCCAGTAGCACATTGGAGGCACGTGCCTTTAATCACTTTGATTACAAGCCACTTTCTCTCATTGGCTCTGAATTTCTCAAAATCAAGATCCATGCTTGTGGAAAAGTAGAATTAAATGTAAGCCTATATGATGGAAAAAACAATTCTTGTTTTTTTTATAATGTGTGTTTCTGTAAACTTCTTGATGACATTTTGTCATTGCTCACAAGAGCAGTTACTGACATAGATAGATGCTTAGTGGATACATACTGAGTGAGAAATGAATCATATTTTAGATACTAAGGAGTTTGAATATTATCCTTAATTAAAACATAAACATAGATTTCAAAATTGCTTTGCATCAATATAAAATTTATCTGTGATTTCCAATCTCCAAAAGGTTTATGAAGTACCTTTGTAACATTGGTGCCTTGCAATAATCCTAAGGATTTGACTCAGATTTTAAGCAGAAACAGCATCAGGGCTGGGTTTGTTCTTAGGTATTTTATGGAGAATGGGTGATATCAAGCAATACTGAAGGCAAAGATCCTCCTTACCAGCCTACGTACTGATCTTCTTCCATCTTTTCTCTCTACCTTTTATGAAGTCTCCTCAGCTTGCACGCTATTCCCCTCACATATGTCTAAAGTGTATCATTCAACAGCTGACTGCCCTTTCCTATTTCTGCAATGCTTTGCAATGTTCTCAATGGAATAGAAATGTGTCTTTTATTTTTTGACCTTTTTTTTTTAATCACCTGAGTATTTCATACTTAAAGAACATCATTACCACGGTGGTCAGTGGAGCATAACTGCTCATCTTTGTTGACTGTTAAACCAACTGAAGCTCAAAAACCTGTCGTTTTTCCAATGGGTCTCAGCTAGAAATGGTGGTTGTGATGTGTGTGGAAATCTCTCAGTCTTCACTGTACCTGTGAAACCTGCGTCATGATCTCTTTTTCTACCTGCACTTCATGTTACAGTAGAAACAGTTGCATTCTATTTAAATCACATCTACAGTCAGAATGTCTGGAGGTATTGAGTGTTAGAGTTGACCTTCGTGTTTCTTCCTGGTGGTGCTGCCTTCCAACCCCTACCCCTGCCTCATTTTCTTGTTTTCAGCTTTTAGGTGTATCAAATCACTTTCTCCCCTTCTTCTGAAATTTGGATTTGAAGTCTTCTTCATTAGTTTGCCTGCCCTGCTGCTCACCAACTGTTGTCCTTGTTGACCTTCTCTCCTAGGAACATGTTGTTCTGGCATGGTTAGCCTTTGATTCATGTGTCAAAGCCAATTGCCAATCTCGTTTTGATAGAAAATCTATATTTCCCAAATGCTTCTTCCCCCGCAAGGTTACGGCTTCCAGCCAGAAGAGAGGAGAAGATCATCCAGCCCCATTAGTTCTTTAATTCCTTTCCTTGGGTGTTGTAGGAGTTGAATTTGTGGTAGCCTCTAGACAGATTTGGGTTCAGACTGTCCCCATTGTTTCTGTAAAATGCGAGCATTATGTCTGCTTTCCTGAGTTGAGGAGAGATTGCAAGTTGGTAATGGATGTGAAAGTTCCTTGGTTAATATCTGATGCAGAGTCCTGACAGGCACCAATGTCCTCCCTTCTCTCAATACACAGTGAGCTTCACAGGATCATGTGACAGGCTACTTTGTGTATACTGTGTATATTATCTTTTTAAAAAAATATATATATATATATATATATATTTATCAGAGAGTCAAATTTACAGAGACAAGAAGAGGCAAAGAGAAAGTTCTTCCATCTATTGGTTCACTGTCCAAGTGGCTGCAATGGCTGTAGCTGAGCCCATCTGAAGCCAGGAGCCAGGAGCTAATTCTGGGTCTTCCACATGGGTGATGGGTCCCAGGGCTTTGGGCCACCCTCCACTGCCTCCCAGAGAGCTGGATGGAAAGGGGAGTAGCTAGGACATGAACTGGTGCCCATATGGGGTCCCAGAGTATGCAAGGCAAGGATTTAGGCATAAGGATTTATGTTGGGCCCTGTGAACTATCTTGACTGGGTAGAATCTAATAGCTTGGCATTGACTCAGATAAAACTCAATTTTTAAAATTTATTTACCATGTGCTAGACAGCTGTTTCTGTATTTGTCATCTCATTTACCATAGGATTTGGAAAATTCTTTAAATGCTTAAAGAGATTTTAAATTTTGCAGGCTGTAAGTCCCTATCAGTGCTATTCAGCTCTGTTTTGTAGTATAAAAGCAGTCATAGATGATTTGTAAATAAATAACACTTTATTTACATATCAGATAATTAAGTGGAACTGACTTGTTGGTCATAGTCAGGTAGCCCTGACTCAGGAACATTAGCAGAGAGCTGGATTGAAAGAACAGCTGAGACTTGTACTGGTGATTATATGGGATGCTAGCATTGCAGACAATGGCTTAGCTCACTGTACCACAATGCTAGTTCCCTACGTTTCTTATTTATAAGTGAGAACAAAGGTAGCACCCTATGGGGTATTTGTAACTTATAAAGGAATGTGTATGCATATACTCAAAACATTGTATGGCCCATTTGAAAGCAATTACTCTTTCACTGATTCAGGCAATATCTAATCAATGTCCACAATATTCCCGGTTTGTATACCAGCCTTGGCAATAATATCCAGTGTCACATATTGTGTGAAGAGAAAGTCAAGACATACTGGGCCTCTTTAAACTTCAAAGCTCATACTAAATAATGACCTTGAAAATGACTATTTTTATGAAATTTTGGACTTTACACTATGATTGAAAGGTTTGGAGCTCTCTTTTCATTTGATCTCCTTTTTATACCAAAGTCATTTATAGCTACCATAGTACTTTGAAACACACATAATGTGCAGACACAGTAAAAATTCACTGAATGAACAAATCTGTGATCCAAGTCCACATGGGCTGGTGTAATCTTGATCCACTCTTACCCCATATCTGATTGCTGATACTTCTCCAATTGTGCATTTTTACTTTGGGATTGCTATTTACAACCACTTCTCATATTTACCCAGATCCTACCCAGAATTCCCTTTGTCTTCTAGACCACGATGTTCAAACCACACTTCACACACTATGCGTTCGACTATTTGGTGGTTTATGTTGGTGCCAAGCCCAATTTTTCCAGTGTCCATTGCTGTCTTTTTCATTGCTTTTGACAGGAGCCAGGCTTACCACATCACACTTGGCCTGTCAGAAACATTGAAGAAGCTTCCCCAGACTCAGATACTTGGTGGCTGAGCTGGTGTTTCTTTGCTTTACAAAGCCTTTAATTGAAGATAACACATGGAGTCTAGCTTGTTTAAAATGTCTCCAAGTCCTGACATGCACTGCATCAAACCATAGGCCCCAGAGCTATCATCCCCAGAGAAACACAACATTAGAGGGGACAGAATACAGAGCAGAGACCTATAGGAATGCAGAGGTCTGTAAAATGGCTCCAATATATTCTATGAGGTTTGGCAAAAACCAGAGCTGTTGTAGCCAGATACATTCTGTGTGGAGTTTAAACTGACTTGACAATGTGGTAGGGAAAGTCCTTGATCTCAGGGCCTATTCATTCATGGCTCACTCATCAGGATTGCGTTTTGTGTAAGGTGTCCAGGATTACTAATGATTTCTGCTGAAACACTGTGAAGGCTTTGCTTTTCCAGTCTCTCTTTACATACTTGGTCAAGATTAAACAGTGTTTAAATCTGGTATGTCTTGATTTGTATTTAGGTCCTGGAAACTAAACATATGACAAGATATAGAGTTGGCAAGACATTTTTCCCTCACTCTCCAAAATGACTAGTGTAATGACTTATTTCGGCTATTTAATTGAGTCCTTCAGTTAGGCTCAAATATCTTGTGCAGTGGAAATATCAACAACATCATTTTCCCTTCGGAAATTATTCAGAAAGCCTTAAAAAATGCACTGTTCTAACATCCAGGGCTTCCCATTCATGGCGAGGCATATTGTATACTCAGAGGGTCTTTCTTGTTGAAGACGCCATGATGATATCAATGGTCCCAGCTAGAAAGTTGGGATTATTTCTTGTTTGCTTTCTCAATTTGTGATCAAGCCCGCAAAAGTACTGATCCCATTTTATTTGTGTTGCTTGTTTTCATCTACTTCTCGCAAAATTATAGCTCATGTCCTGGCTCTTCTTTTTCAAGGTTATTACCCTATCTGATGACCACTGTCTGTTAATAATTTTGCCATTTTCCGTTCCATCCCCAGCCATTCAAAGAATGCAACTAAGTGGGGCTGACACAGTGGCTCAACTGGGTAATCTACATACAAGCTCTGGCTTCACGTACATGTGCAGGTTCATGTCCCGGCTGCTCCACTTCTTATCCAGCGTCCTGCTTATAACCTGGAAAAGTGGTGGAGGATGGCTCAAGTCCTTGGGATGCTATACCCATATAGGAGACCTGCAAGAGGTCCTCCTTTCTCCTGGCTTCAGATCAGCTCAGTTCTGGCTGTTGTGGCTGTTTGGGGAATGAACCAGTAGATGGAAGATCTCTCTTCCTCTGTGTCTCCTTAGCTTTGTACATCTGCCTTTCCTACAAAAATAACTAGCTTTTAAAAAAGAATATACCTAATTTAGACATTCAGTTGTTTAAATTTTTTTCCAGTGGTACCTTATGGCATAGGTGATGTACTACATAGCAAGTATAACCGATAAGGTTAGGCACAACTTGGTGTTTGTCTTTTACTACCTCCTGGCATCTGCCATCTACCATGGTGACTTTTGGGCTGTCCTCAAGACAAGCCATGGTATCTCTAGCTACTGTGCATTTAATGTGATTCTACTTTTGTCTTGAAAACTTGTATTGGCCCATTTTCCACCAGTCTGATTCCTCTTTTAGGGACCTCCTTACCTGCTATTTCTTCCACCATCATCAAACAAACAAAGCCCTCCTCGTGTCTAGAGTGTAAGCTTTTGCTCTGTGCTTCTACAGCAGCTCACCTATCACATAACACTATAAATACTTGTTTAATTTTTAGTTCTAGTCATTATAGTCCCTGGTTAAATGCCCTGAAAAATATACCAGGTCATAGTTACCATTGAATTTCTAGCATCTTAGGCTTTTGACAGGAGGAATAGTTTGTTCTCATTACTTCTCTTGCCGTGTCTATTCAAGGCATACCAGATGGATTCCCTTTCTGATCACACTAAACTGGATTTCTCTCATAGCTCTTTCTTTGTACTTCATGTTTTCTTAGTCAGAAATGTCTTTTCCCCTTCCTCGCTTTCTCTAATTGAGTTCATCTGAGGCTAGTCATATAGTTTTAAAATGCCTGTTTTACATAATTTATTATAATCAGATTAGCTAAAATGACTCTAAACATCATCTGTACTACAGAAATAGCATCATCTGTGCACAATGAAAATTCTCAGAAAGAACCCTGAAATGTCTGATCATGATTTGCTATGTGAACTGAAAAAAGAAAAAAGGATCCTGGCCTCTGGATCTTAACTTTCTTCTTGGCATTATAGGGGATGAGATTAGGTGAACTCAAAGGATCTCTCAAATGTTGTGATTTGTAGGATAAAAAAGAATTCTACCTTTATGGAAAGACCTGTTTATGGTCTATTAGGCCAAAACAGTGGGTTCCCAAATTCAAATTTGTTAGTAAACCCCTTGGCTGATTGTTGCTCTGTCACCACAGTGGGCTGTGGTCACTTCAGTGGGTCGTGAGCTTGTCTTGTCCAAGTGCAGGTTTTGGTTCTAGGTAAAACTAGATACTTTCTGGTCCCGTTTCTATAGCTTTTTCACCTTGATCAACTTCCTATTCTCTGAGCTATGGTTCTTTCCTCTATAATTTGAATACCAAGGAAGTATATTTTTAAATGATGATAGGAAGATTAAAGATGATATATATAAAGTGTTTATGTAATAATCACTTAGTGATTATCTGTTATGATGATGGCCATGATAGCATGGTTGCTGCTATTACTTGATGCGAACTGAGTGCCACAGATAGACGAGGATTGAAAGAGGAGATAGTAAAGACAGGAGATTTGCTTTGTGTGGTGAGATAGCAATTAAAAAATATTGTTGATTGGAATGGTGCTCTGCACCCAGCAGGAACTCAATAAGTATGTGCTCAATAAGCAGGAGGGAGGATTTTTCCTTACAACAGGGCTAATGAGAAAACAGTCCTGAGATTAACCTCTGGCTATTTGAAGGAATTGCAAATGATGTATCTCTGTTGGAGATGGAGTGAGTTTTTAGTGTAATTAGAGCGCAAGGAAGCCATTTTAGTTGGTTCTTTGGGAAGCATTTCAGAACCTGGATTTCACCCACCCAACAGCTCTTCCTCATGCTTTGTTTTTTCAAACAGAAACAGAATCAAGTCTCTTTAACGTATAGCATTTGTATCCTTTCCAACTAATGCAAAGTAAAGGTAGATTTGTTGTGAAGTATCATTGCTACCTAAAGCTATGAGGTAGAGTGACATGCTTTTCTATGCCTGAAGAATTTTCTCATTGAAGGAATGTTTCTTGGATGAAGAGGCAAAAGCTGCTACATTTCTTCAAAGATAGGACAAATGCTATTTTCTTTTTGAGCAGGGAGTCCTGAAAAGGGGGAGGGAATGAAGAAAATGTATACCTCTGATGTTTCTGATAATCTTGCAAAAAGTACACAGCGAAACAGTCACTCCTGGGACCACCTCCTGGTCTGGTGTTTCCCTTTCTGGGAAATTATCTAAGATCCTTCCGAAGATAGAAGAGCAGCAAAGTCTACAGGTTGGTGTGGCCAGTTAATTAGGACTTCTTGGGTGTAGAATGGTTACTACAGAGTCCCATTCTGACACAGACCTTTGCTCAACTTCCCTCTATGCACTCAGAAACATGCTTAGAGAGATGGGATCTAAGTGCAGCTGCAGGGTCCTGTTTCAAACCCCCTAGGTTTGATGCTTTCCAGGTTAATACAATTTTCAACAAAAACTGCTGATCTCTTACTGTGTGCTGGGTAGTGTTTTGTGCCCTAGGCTCTTCTTAACCCTGATGTCACTAGGGTTATCTGGGAAAAACCGATATTTAGGCTTGATTCTCAGAAATTTCTATTTAATTGGGTTAGGGAGGAACTTGAGCACTAATGTTCTTATGAGGTTCCACTCTAAAGGCAGAAAGATCCAGGGATTGTGAAGGAAATGCAGGAACTGGGAAGCTGTTACAGGGCAATGTTTCTCAGCATCGGTCAGTTGTGTATCCCATGTCTGGCTTTGTGGACACTACTGTGCCGTTGATTACAAAGCAGCTTTATTTACAACTTTCGTAAACACCTACCGTGATTTGAAAACCATTTTCTTTGCCATTAATAAACAATAACACATAAGATTAAGGAAAGTAGATTCAACAATACTTGTAGTTCAGACTTGATATTCTGAAAAACATTGGTTAAATGGCAAGGATGTGGGATTTGGAGGAGATGGACTTGGGTTAATATCCTAATTCTGTTGCGTGTTATCTGGATCCTTCTGTGCAAGTGACCTAGTCTCTCTCAGCATTGTTTCCCTCATGTACAGCCAGAATCCATAGCACTACCATGCACTGTTTTTTATGCCGAGTAAGAGATTGTTCTCAGAGAATACCTAGCTCATTGCTGAGAACTTGGTAGATACTTCTGAAATAATAGCTTTAAAAATTTTTTATACCAACTGTGTTTTCCTGTTAAAAAACTTATGGCTAAAGGTTTGAAAAATGCTCTCGGGGAAATAACATGTCAAGGGTTAAGGAGTGCTGTTAAGGTCACTAAATCAAAGTGTCTCGGCACATGGGATAGGAAGGGTACAACGTAGCTAGCAGGAGATCATGATTCTTTGCCTAAATTTAGCTTCATAGAAAATCAAGTCAGAAAGCAAATTATTATTTAGTATTTTGTGTTGAAGAGTCTAGAACTGAATCTTTTCAGATAAGTCCTTTCACCTGTTGCACAGTATTTGGGCTTATCTCCTGCCTCCGTCAAAGTAGCTGTTTCTGGTCTTTGTAGCTGGGGTGTCCCATTTGACCTCCAACGGAGATTGGCTTCATGCTTTCATGACATTGGTTAGTGCTGCTGTTGTTGGGTGTCCTCCTTTCTGAGCAGCCATGGTTATGTGAATGTGTGTCCCCTATTCCCAGCAGCCTCCTGCATCGAAGCTGATCGATTGTTCATATTACACCTCATGAATGACTTGCAGCAAGGCCCTGGAATGGGAGCATGTCACTTTAAGATTTGTGCTGATCTTCAATAATCAAGTCCCATGCATTACAAATTAAAGTCTTTAATTTGTCTTTATGAGCATGGTTTATCAGTAATCTCTAAAACTGAGTGACAAACAGATAGAATCAATTTGAATCTGTCACTTTCTCATTGCAAGATTCAGCCAGCACCTATGTTTTGTAGACACAAAAGATCTTGAAGTGAGTAAGATGTTTTCCTGACCTCAAGAAGCTGAGGGTCTTTCGCGTATATAGATAAGTAATCCTGTAATGAAAGCTGAAATGAATGTTAAAGAGGAACAGCAACAAACAATTAAGGAAAGTGTGTATAGAAATCTTGTGCACATACATGAGTGGCAATTTTACAAGAAATTGTTTCGTTTAGTGGTTAATCCTGGTGTTTATTCTAAGGATCTACTCTTTCCCTTTTCATGCATTCATGAAATGACATAATTATCTAGACAGTGGCATGCTAGCTCCAGGAGTAGTGGTGGATGTCACGTTTAGCACTGTATATTTGATGCTGCCCTTAGTGGAGTCCTTGGCGCACAACAGGTGTAGAATGCATGCTTGTAATAGCAAGCTGGGATATAGGTCTGTGAAAGGGAAATTGGTGCAATGTTTGGAATCCTGGAGTGCACGCTTGCTTCTGGGAAAAGTACTTCCCTTCAAGTTTAGTTGTCTTGAACTTTAAGTTGCCACGTCAGTACCTTTCAAAAGCTAAGGGGCTCTTAGTCCATAAGCACAATTCCACATGTATAACCATTCCTGGCAACTGAAGGAGCACCCATGAAAGTCAAAGGGGCTTTCTCCAAATGGACAAGATTTATAGCGTGAGAAGAGCTATATGAATGTAGGCCAGAGGCCAAGGCTTCTCGTTTATTCCGTCATTGGCAGGTGAGGGCCTGAACAAGATGTAAACTACTGACTTCTGCAAGCCTCCTCTTGAAATAAGCTGAGCCTAAAAGTTCTGCTCATACGCTTCTGGCACCCTGCTCTGGCATAAGGCAGTTCCTTGATTCCAGAGGGAGCAGGGCACAGCAAGAGAGGCTTTGCAGCCCAGCGCTGCTCTCTTGCTGTGTGGCCTGGTTGGCTTACTTTTCTGCCTTTGGCAGCAGAATGAAGGGGAGGGGCCTTCTGATGATAACTTAGCTTAAGTGTCCAGGAAATTGGGCCCGATCCCCCAGTGCAATGCTCAGCTCGGCTACTATTTACTGCCTGTGATTTATTGGGGGAAAATTCATTCTGTAGTCCTATAAGAGGGACTCCTCCTTCTTCCAGAAGGCTCATTTAGAATACAAAATCTGCTCGGAACATCATCTCCCTACTAAATTATAAACTTATTGATAATGGAATTTGCATTGTAGCCTGTTTCTGCAGGGTCTATTTCATAGCAGATCCTCAGCAGACATCTGTCAGAGAAGGAATGAAGCATTTGCCCTTTTAAGGGTGCCCCAATGTTTCCTGGTTGGTCCCTTCGGATGTCTGTCTATCCACTGATGTCCTCTAGATGGCAGAATCAGCTCAATTTTGGACAAGACTCAGTTTGGCTGGGTGATGCTCCTGGGTGTAGTTGATTGGAAATCCAGTTTGATCTAGCTCACTGGGAAAGCTCAGAATAGCAAGGCTCTGGAAATGCCAGTCAACCAGAATGAATCTTCTTTTCCAAGGAGTTGATGGACTCAGATTTGTCATCTCTCATCTTTTGCCTTCTGAGAAAAGAGATCTTCAGGCAAGAGGTGAGGAGGGTAGAAGAAAAGAGAAGCTAATGCCTCTTCTTCTTTTTAAAGATTTATTTGAAAGATAGAATTGAGAGAGAGAGAGAGAGACAGAGAGAGATAGAGATAGAGAGACAGACAGAGACAGAGAGAGAGAGAGATCTTCTTTCTGCTGGTTCATGTATCACATGGCCCCAGAGCTGGAGTCGTCCAAAGCCATGAACCAGAATGTTCTTCCGGGTGTCTCACATGGGTTCAGAGGTCCAAGGACTTGGCCCATTTTCCTCTGCTTTTGCAAGATTGTTATCAGGGATCTGGATTGAAAGCGGAGCAGATAGGACTCAAATCGGTGCCTTAATGGAATTGTGGAGCTGCAGGCAGCACTTTACCTGCTATGCCACAGTGCTGGCCCTGGAATAATCCTTGTTACCACTTGTTATTTTGTAGCCTCACATGGTTTTTCTCATTCAATTCTCATAGCAGCCTACAAAATAAGTTATATTTTCATTTTCACTTTATAAACATTTCCGAGCAATAATCATGTGACAGCACCATCTCAGGCATTTTCACCTCTGATCACCATTTTATATTGGCAAAGGAAAGGTTAAAAATCAAGGATGTTGTTTAATGTTCTGTTTTAAAGATTCATTTTATCTTATTCTTAATTTGAAAGGAAGATTTTACAGAGACAGAAGGAGAGATATGAAGAGAAGATTTTCCATCTGCTGGTTCACTCTCCAAATGACTGCAACGGCCAGAGCTGGGCTGGTCTAAAGCCAGGAGCCAAGAGCCAGGAGCCTCTTCCAGGTCTCCTCTGACGGTGCACAGAACCAAGCACTGGGCAACCCCCTGCTTCCGTCCCAGGCCATAAACAGAGAGCTGAATCGGAAGTGGAGCAACTAGGACATGAAATGCCACATTTCTGGGATGCTGGTGTCACAGGGTAGAGCTTGCTGTGCCACCATGCTGTACCCAATGCTCTGCTTAAAATTCCTGGGTCTCACATTAGAGTACCCGGGTTTGAGTCCCATTGATTTATCACGCAACTTCCCACGAATGTATACTGTTGGAAGTAGCAGTTGATGGCACATGTAACTGGGTCCCTACCAACCATGCAGGTGAGTTGGATTGAATTCCTGCTTCACGACTTGTTTTCCAGGTAGGCTACTGCTGGCAATGTGGGAGTGAAACAGTTGATTGGAGCTCGTTTCTCAAATAAATGAAAAACAAAACTTAAGTAAAATAAAAATCAAACATGAGGGAAATAGAAGCATTATGATTCTAATTAATTATTTGTATGTGACATAGGATGGAAGGAGTAGTCTGCTCTAGACAGTGAGGTCTGCTAAGCCTGAATGGATGACCTCAACGTGTGGGCAGGTGGGAGCTGTGTGTGGCAGCTTCCTGGGTAGTTGTTTCTGCCCAGCAATTACAGATGCCTTCCACCCTGGGAAGCTCTGGTCTGAAATGGGCTCGTCTTCTCCAGAACTCTCTTCCAGTTTTTCTTTCTTGCACATATTTTAGAGCTGGCTGGTAATTTGGGCAGAAAGTTGGCTGGGAAAATTCATCCTTCTTTTATTTAACACATATTTATTAAGCTCCCATTGTGGTTTGGACTCTGTTCTGTCAAGCATGATCTGTGCAAAGTTGAAGCATATGGAAACCTTTCTTTTTTAAATAAAGGAATAAATTGATGCATGTGCAGAAATAATTAGAATCTTAGGTAGAAAATGCCAAGAAGCTTGATCAAATGTCTGAATTTGGAGGTAAAAGAAAGTACATCATTTCCAATAGGGGGCTCTGGGCTCGTTTCATGGAGGAGATGATATTTTGGCTGGACCTTGGCCTTCTGGATTATGTGGAATGAGGTTATTCAACATACAGTCAACTAAGACAGGAAGAACAGAGTGGGGACACAATGAAAGCCAATAAAACTAAAGGGCAAAATGTATGTACGGGGGATCATATGTCTTAGAATTTGCCAGAAAAGGAAAGCTGCACTCAGCTTCATTGGTCTTTCTATGCTGCATTCTTCTTCCTCCTCCTCCTCTTCTTCTTCTCCTCTTTCTTCTCCCTCTTTTCCTCCCCTTTTTAAGATTTATTTATTTTTATTGGAAAGGCAGATATGCAGAGAGAAGGAGAGATAAAGTGTCCACTAGTTCACTCCCCAAGTGGCCCCAATGGCCAGAGCTGAGCCAATCTGAAGCCAGGAGTCAGGAGCTCCTCCTAGGGTTCCACGAGGGTGCAGGGTCCCAAGGCATGGGCCATCCTCAGCTGCTTTACCAAGTCACAAGTAGGGAGCTGGAAGTGAAGTGGAAAAGCTGGGATGTGAACTGGTGCCCATGTGGGATTCTGCCACATGAAAGGTGAAGATTTAACTGTTAGGTCATAGCACTGAGCTGGCCACTGTGCTTTTGTGGCATGATTGAATTTTCTTAGTCTTTTTTTCTTTTTTGCTTTATGGGTTTGATATTATGTTATTGGACACATGTAAATTTGGAATTATTGTATCTGGTGTTCTAATCCTTGTATCATGAAATATGCCTCTTTATAATAAACATTTATTTGTTTGAAAGATACAGTGAAAACAGAAGAGCAAGAGGGAGATAGCCAGCTCTTTTATTTGCTGATTCATTCCTCTTAGTGGCTGCAGTGGTTGGAACTGGGCCAGACTGAAGCCAGGAACTATAGAATTCCAACCAGATATCTTCCATGGGTGGTATGGCCCGGGTCCTTGGACCACTTTGGACTGTCTCATCAGACATATTGTAAGCACGGGAGGAGGAGCAACTGTGGCTGGAACTAGCACTGCAGTGTGGGATCCTGGAACTGCAAGTGGTTGGCCACGAAATAAATTTCTTTGAATAATGTTCCCAACCTTAAAGTCTGTTGGCTGTTGCATGCTGTAAATCAGATTCCTTTTCTTTTTTTGAGTTTTTGATTAGCTCATCTTTTAAAATCCTTTTCCTTTAAACTTTTCAGTGTCCTTATCTGTAAGAACAGGCAAGCAGCATATAGGCTTTGTATAATCTGACAATGGATGTATTTTCTAATTGAAGTCTTTGGTCTATTAGCCGTCAATATAATTATTGAAAACTGCTTTTAAAACGTGCTATTTACCTACTTCTGGATGTTTATTTTCTTTCTTGCTTTGTTTAGAAATACGGAAGTATTTATAAATTATGTTTCTGCTCTCTGTTGATTATACATTCTCTCATTAGTTGCACATTCTCTACTATACTTTCGTTGTTTATCCTGGATGGAGACTGGTAGAGCGATTCCATCTATGGGTTCATCCCTCAGTGGCTAAGTGTGGGCCCCTGCCACAGTCAGGAGCCGGTAGCTCCATCTGGATCTTTCACATGAGTGACAGTCAAATTACTGAGGCATCATTGCTGCCTCCTGTGATGTGGAATGACAGGAAGCTGGAGCCAGGTACTGGATTCAGGCACTCCCATGAGAGATGGGCTTGCTAATGGCCAGACTAATTGCCTGCTCCTGTTTTTCACATACTATAAACTTCCCAAAGAGATTTTGTTTCATGTGGTTTGTTTTCACTTAGAAGCATATTTGCCACCTGTATTATTCTTCATGTTTGCTTCTAATAGTGTCTCTATTAACTTTTAGACGCTGTGCCTTTAAAATAATTATTTATTTTCCAGGTTTAACATTCCATTAGGTATCCGTAGCAACACATGGCAAGTAAAAAAAAATTAATGAAAACAGACAAAATTTAAAAAATCCAAACAAAAAGGTAAGAAACCTACTGTTCCTCAGGAGTATGAGCAAAGACTGTGCACAGTAATCATATCCCAGATTGACGCTCACACCTATAAATTACATTTTTTACTCTGTGTAGTAGTTGTTATAAATTAGGAAAAATGTAGTTGTCTTTTTGGGGCTGGCTTATTTCACCAAGCATAGTGGTTTGTAATTACATCCATTTTGTTGCAAAAGACAAGGCTTCCTTCTTCTTAATGACTGAGTAGTATCTTATAATGCGTATGTACCACATTTTCTTTATCTAGTCAGTCATTGATGGGCACTGATTCCATTTCTTAACTATTGTAAGCCGAGCTGCTATAAGCATGGGGACACAGGCACCTCTCTTGTGTGTTGATTCTATTTGGGTTGGATCAGTTCCTAGGAATGGGATGCTTGGGTCTTATGGTAGATTTGTTTTCAAATATCTGAGAAATTTCCATACTGTTCCATGATTATTGCACTAATTTATATTTCTACCAGCAGTGAATTAGAGCACCTCTCCCCCCACATGCTCACCAGCATTTATTGTTATTTAACTTTTGTATGATGACTATTCTAACTGGGGTGAGGCGAGCTTTTTATTTGCATTTCCATAATAACTAGTTGATGAGCATTTTTCATATGTCCTTGGGTCATTTGAATTTCTTCCTTTGATAAATGCTTGTTCATGTTCTTTGCCCATTGCATAGCTGGAGTGTTTATTTTGTTTTTTGTTGAGTTTCTTGAGCTCTTCATAGGTTCAGAATATCAATCCTATATCAGATGCATAATTTGCAAATATTTTCTCTCATCCTGTTGTCTGTCTCTTTGTTTTGTTCATGCAAAAGCTTCTTAGTTTGATGTAATAACATTTGTCTGTTTTGCATTTGCCTGATGGCTAGTTTGTTTCATTCTTCTGTACATGAAGACCCAGTTTTCTCGGCACCTCTGTTGAAGAGGCTGTTCTTTCTTCCTTTAATCATTTCAGTTAATTTGTCTAATTTTGGAATTAAAGTAATGCTAGCCTCACAGAAGGAGTTTGGAAGGATAGCCCCCTTTCCAGTTGTTTTAAGTAGTTTAACTTGAGAATAATTAGGATTAGTTCTTGAAAAGTTTGGTAGAAGACAACAACAGTGCAGCCATCCAGTCCTGGTCTTTTCCTTCTTGGGAAGGTATTTGTTACTGATTCAGTCTCCATCTTAGCTATTGATCCATTTAGGTTTTCTGTGTCCTCATGACTCAACTTAGATGGATTGCATGTGTCTAGAAATCTGTGCGTTTCCTCTAGATTTTAAAATTTGTTGACATGTATCTGTGATAATTCTTTTATATATGAATGACATCTGCTTTTGTATTTCCCTTTTAATCTATGAATTTATTAATTTGAGTCTTCTCCCTATTTTTTTTCTAATTGGACCAATGGTTTATTTTGCTTATTTATTTAAAAAAAGACAGCTCTTCATTCATGTGTTTTTTGTTTTAGTTTTATTTATGTGTTTGATTTTAATTGGATCTTTCTTCCCACTAACATTGGGTTTGGTTCATTGTTTTTTTTTGTGTGTCTTTGAAATGTATTGATAGAGAATGTATTTGATGTTGTTCTGATTTCTCAATATAGGCATGAAATTTGAATTTCCCTCTTAAACCCACTTTAGCTATATTCCATAATTTTGATATGTTGCACTGTCATCTTCATTCATTTTCAGGAATTTTTGGATTTTCATTTGATTTCTTCTATGAGGTATTATTCATTCAGTATTGTATGCTCAGTCTCCATGTTTTCTGCACTGCACTGAATTGTTGATTCCCAGCTTTATTTCAGTGGTGGTCAGAAAAGATACTTGATTTGTTCTCTCTCTCTCTCTTTAATTTGCTGAGGCTTTCTTCTTGGCCTAGTATGTGGTCTATCCCGGAATAGGTTTGATGAACTGATGAAAAGAGTGTGTGTTTTGTATACACCCTAGGTATATATGTGATGAGATATTCCGCAGATATCAGATCAATGGTCCCTAATATAGATTAGGTCTGTTTTTCTTTGTTGATTTTTTGTATGATTGATGTGAGTTTCCTACTAGGATAATTTTGCTTCTGTCTAAAAGTTTCTCTTTTCTGTAAAGCTGATTGTTATGAATTATCTTTGTTTCTCTTTTTGCCTGGAAATGCTTTCCTTTTCACTGGTTACAAAGTTCTGCATCTGTCGCTTTTTTCTCGACCCTTTAAAAACATTATTTCGTTGTCCTCTACCTTCTGTTATTTATATTGAAAAATCTGCCTTGTGTGTTTTTTCCTTTGGGAGACATTGTGGTCTCCTTTATATTTGTACTGTCTGGATATTTTAGTATATTGTTTCTCTTCTGATTTATTCTCTCTTTAATCTTTCTCTGAAATTTTACATGTAAGTGAAACACGTGAATGTACCCATTTATTTTACATCTATTTTTCATATGTAAGCTCTATTTTCATCTGTGAATTTCCTTTGATAAAGATTCCATTTCACAACTCATTTCTTTTGCTGAATCTAATTAGCAACCAAATCTGTCCGTCAAGTTCTGAAATGCACTTATTTTATTTTGTCATTCTAATACCTTTATTTGATTTTTAACTTCTTGAAAAAATTATCCATTTTTAATGCATTTGGCTCTGTATATCCTCTAGCTCTTTTGTGTGGCAACATGGTAGGATGGCCTTCAAGAGCTCTCTTCTGCTTCTTACTCATTGTGCGTCTCATGTAGAAATCACTCCCTCCGGAGCATGAGTGCTGTCTATGAATAGCATAAGATATCACCACATGATTAGGTTACATTATTTCACAAAGGAGATGGGAAGGGTAGTCACTGCTATCATGAGATTTCTCCATGGCCGACTGAAGAATGAGTCTGCAGCTGTCTTGGAAGAAGTAACCTGCCAATTTATGAAAAGGTCATACAATGAAGTCGTATCAGTGAACTCTAGGAGCTGTGCACCAGAAAGAAAACAACAGCACTCTTAAATCTACAATCGCCGGAAACTGAGTTTTTCCAACACCTTGAATGAGTTTGGAAAAGGACCCAAGGATCTAGATGAAAATGCAACCTCATGGATTTCAGCCTGTTTGGGATCCAAAGCAGAGATGCCTGGATGGTTAACTTTTAGAAACCATGAAATAATACAGGAGTATTATTTAAGTGTCTAAGATTATGGTTTTTTTTGTTTGTTTTCTGTTATTTTAGAAAATGAGTATGGGTCATTCCTATAGCTGCTTTCTATATTCTTTTTTGGTCATATTGTTTTTTTTTGGGGGGGTCACAAAACCCCTGTAGCGACGGTGTGTTTAGAAGGCACTTTTCTAGTATGCATCTAGGATATGGGTGAGGCATCATCCTATAATCCAAGTACTTACTCAAGGCTGGCTCAAAATGTTTGCATGGCTGTATCTGAATTTGCATTTCTTCCCATCCCTAGGTATAGTCTGCCAAGTGTTGTTACGTCAAGTCTGGATATTCACCAGGGCTTTCCTTAAGAGGAATCTTGAGTTTTCAGTTTTGGATCACTCAGTGTTTTGGTTTGGACACAACTCTGCTGTGCTTTGCAATGAATTAGTTATTTGTATACTTAGCTTCCTGCCCCCATTAGCAATTGTTTTTATACAGTGATCCTCATTTCCTCACTGAAGCTTTTTTTAATCAAAGATTTATCTTTTTATTTGAAAGATAAGTGTAGAGGAAGAAAGATACAGAGATATTCTACCTGCTGGTTCACCCTCCAAATGGACACAGTAGCCATGACTGGGCCAGGCTGATGCCAGAAGTTAGGAGCTTTTTCCAGGTCGGCCTTGCATATACAGAAACCCATGAATCTGGGCCATTCTTTTCTGCTTTCCCAGGTACAACTGCATGGAGCTGCATCAGAAGCAGGCTGAAATGGCTGTCAGCAACTTAACTTGCTATGCCACAATGCTGACTCCTAGCAGAATTATATACCAGTATTTCTACCAACAGTTTGTTTAAGAAAACAAAGCTGTACTTTTCTATCTCTTGCTTAATATCATCTCAGCTTCCTCTCATTGCCTTATTACACAGACAGTATTTGTCACACCAGCAGCCAACTTTAAGTAACACATTTTTTTATTAGTCATAGACCAACCAGAGAATTGGAACCAATGAGAATATTAAGACATGTAGTAATATTAATTGGCTCATGTGGATATAGGGGATATATGGGCAAGTCACATATGCATGAGTCAATAGAAGGGAAGACTGACACTCGAGGAAATAGACAAATGATTCTATCTGCAAGTAGAAATTTCCCTTCTGCCAAGGACACCTGAACACTGATTTTCATCCAACTCATTTAATAATCTGTATCATCTAAGGCAATTTCCTTACTTCAACTGCCTGGTTTTAGACTTTGTACTTATCTTTGAAATATGTTCACATTAACTCTTTGGTAAGAGTTTTAAGCTGAAGATTTGGGTCAAAATTGCAATGTAGCAGTTTTGATAGCTCTCGCTGAGTCGTGTCAGAATCCTTTCCAAATGGAGCTATTGCCAGGCAGTGCACTGTCCTGGGGATCTATATAGTTGCATTAGTAACCCTTTGCCTCATCTTTTGAGATCATTCTTCTGTGAGGGGTGGTAGTCATCTGAATATGGAGATTGGCTAATGATATTGCTGTGGTGATGATAAGCATTCCATTCCAACAACGCAGAGCGAGGTGAACTCATGCTGATAGCTGCCGGGTGGATGTTTTTCTTTTTGTATATTCTGGTGTCATTTTAAATCAGTGACTCCTTTAGACCATAGACACTTGATGTTTCACTGAAATTTGTGGAAGTATAGAATTTTAAATGACTTTTTATCTGGCAAGTAGGAGGACCAAACATCCGTAATTGTATCTGATGTCTGTAGAATCTTCTAGGTCAGTTTTGGGTGAAAGTTAATGAAGGAGTCATAATCAGGCTTATAATTTTCATGCTGCAAAGTTTAACAGGAGAGCTTAGGATTTTCCATCATTAGTAGAATATGGTTTTAGTATTTACTGTCTGTGCACATGTGGGCTGTCTTTTACCACTCTGATAACCAGTTCTTGCTTTTGTCACGAATGGATATTCATGTATATTTTAGAAACCAATCATTTGTGAGATAATTCAGCCTTCCTGATTCGCAGCTTAGATCTGCTTTCCACATGGAAGCAACTCACAGAGCACTGCTTGGATCAGGGCTGCAGAATCCGTGCAACAAGAGTCTGATTGCTGGCAATGTGCACAGACTCTGTTCTCCATTTGGAGCCCAGTGCGAGAACATTGCTGCTGCACATCTTCCACACATTCCTATTTCCTCTCTGTAAACTAAGAATATACCTCTCTGTCAAAGGGGGACAGTGGTCTGAATCAGAATAGGATCAAGATTCACAAGGAAACAAAAACAGAAGTTGAAGAGAAAGTGCTCTTAAGGGGAAGTGAAAATATGGAAGACTCTAGATTGCTCAGGATTGTGGTTTTCAGTACTAGAAAATCTATTCTTGTGCTTTGCGTTTTTAACAAGAGAAAGTTTGGTGAGAACTTGCTGAAGTATTTGTTGAGTGGAACTAAATTCACCTGTAGCTGCTTTTAAAATTACCCTGTGGTCCTTACGGTTCATCTTGGTTCCCTCTGTAATGCAAACTCCTAAAGAACAGGGACTGGGGTTTACAGTGTTGGTTATTGCATCCTCAAGCAATACAATGACTCATCTACTCATTCAAATATATTTTTGTGTAGTTGCTCTTTAATGGAGTTAGCCTACAGTAATGAAAAAGACATAACTTATTATGTTTTAACAGAACGTTTACTAATGTGGAAAGTTGTGATCAAGAAAAACAATTGCATTTTCTGATATTATTTCCGGATAAATTGGGAATTACTCTATAGGGATACTTGTATTTATCTAGAATGGTAGAGAAAGAATCAGCAGGCCAAAGAACCTCAGTAAAGCATTCAAGATACAAGTAATGAGAACACAAAATCTTGAGACTAAAGAGCCTGTCCAATTCTAATTATTCATAGAAATCAATATAGTGGGAGGATAGGAAATGATGTTCAAACTAAGTGAGCACTCAGCAAACAATCTATTTCCTTATTTTTATGCCTAGAATTTACTGCTAATAAAGTTATTAGCAGTAAAAAAGTGTGTACTAGTGCAATACATAAACACATGTATAATATAAATGCATACATATGTGTGCATATACACACAAATGTAGAATTATTAAACAAAACTAATATTTCTGTTATCTCTCTTATTGGACATTTTTTATGCTTACATGTTTAAAATTTAGTCTTTTATCTTCAAATGCAAGAATATCTTATTAGTGACCAATCAAAAGATTTGTGGAAAAAAGGAATAAAGAAGAAAGTTTTTTTAATGCAACATCTTTTTCAAAGTCTAATCACAAGTTTTTCATAATACATATTTTTCATGAACTTTCAAATGTATCCTGCCGTATGTCTTCTTTCCCCTTCATACTTCAGGATTTGATTTGTTTTAGGTTTCCATTGTAAACTTGATTTTTCCCAAATTTTCTTCTTTTTTATTTATTTTTATTGGAAAGGCAGATATACAGAGAGGAGGAGAGACAGAGAGGAAGATCTTTCATCTGCTGGTTCACTCCCCAAGTGGCTGCAACGGCTGGAGCTGAGTCATTCTGAAGCCAGGAGCCAGGAGCCCCTTCCAGGTATCCCATGCGGGTGCAGGGTCCTGAAGCTTTGGGCTGTCCTCAACTGCCTTCCCAGGCCACAAGCAGGGAGCGGATGGGAAGTGGAGCCACCAGGATTAGAACCGGCACCCATCTGGGATCCTGGGCATGCCAGGCAAGGACTTTAACCACTACAATATTATGCTGGGCCCCTAATTTTCTTCTTTATGAATTGTTTGTCGTTGGTATATTGAAGTGCTTCTGATTACGGTCTTTGATTTTGCATCCTGAGAATTTACTAATTTTTCTTTTTGTGTTGTACAACATTAAAGGTTTTCCATGGATGATATCATAGTATCAGCAGAGAGAGAACTTTACTGCTTCGTTGCCTATTCAGAAGCCTCCCACTCCATTCTGCCTAGTTGCTTTGGTTATTGCTCCTAGTTCTGTACTGAAAAGAAGCTACGAGAGTGGGCATTCTTATCCTGATCTTAGAATAAAAACTTTCAACTTCTAAACATTAACAAACATGTTACCCATGGATTTGTTATGCAGTTTCATGTGTCAAGCTATATTTTTCTTATGTCTAAACTTCAATTTTTTTTAATCTTGTAAACATGTTAAATTTTGACAAATACTTTTCCTGCTCATATTGAGGGGATAATGTAATATTTGTCCTTCATTTTCTTAATGTAATGACTCACCATTATTGAGTTGTGTATGTTGAACCATCCTTGCTTCCTTGAGATAAATCCCAATTGATTATGTTGAATGGTGATCTTCATGCATTCTTTAATTTTGTTTGCGATTACCTTCCTGACAATCCCTACATGTATCTTCATGAGGGATATTTGCCTATTTGTTTCTTTTCTTGCAGTATCTTTTGGTTTCACCACGGTAGTGAAAACTTCATGAATTTAGGACTATTCTCTTAATTTTATTTTTTGAGACTTGCGAAAATCTTCTATTAGTTCTTTCCAAGACGTTGGTGGAAATTGGCAATGAAGTCATCTGGTGCTGGGCTTCTCTTTGATGGTGTGCTTTTTGATGATGAACACAGTCTCCTTGTTCATTATTGATCTGTTAGGAGTTTCCACTTCTTCACGTCTTAATCTTTTTAGGTTATCTTTCTGATACATTTCATACAGGTCCTCCAATTTCTTGGCCTATAATTTTTGATCTAAGCTTCTTTTTAAAGAAAAGATTTATTTATTTATTTGAAATCCAGGGTTTCAGAGACAGCGGGGGGTGGGGAGGGGGAAGGGGAAGGAGACAGAGACAGAGAGGTCTTCCATTCACTGGTTGGCCCTGCAATGGCATCAATGGCCATGGATAATCCAGGAAAAGCCAGGAAACAAAAGCTTCATCCTGGTTTACCCCTTGTGTGCAGAGGCCCAAGTGCTTGGGCTATCCTCTGCTGCTTTCCCAGGTCATAGCATAGGAAGTGGAGCAGCCTGGAACCTGCATTGGTGTGGTATCCTGGCATCACAGGTGACAACTTTACCTGTTTAGCTGTAATGCCAGCTCTATTCTTAACTTGTAGCTCCTTGTAATTCTGTCTAATATCTTTGGTTAACATTTGCATTGAGTGGAATGTAAAGCAGCAAGCAAAATTTGTGCACTGGTAACTATGAGCCCCAACCTCATTCTTTCTTTGTAACTGACCCAAATTTTCCCAAAATGTGTGAGCTCCCAATATTTCCAAAAGCCTATTCTGGATCTTTTTGTGTTTCCATGGCTTTTAGTATATTTTTTTCTGTCTTTTTTTTTTTTTAATGTCACCATTGGTGAAGGGAGTAATGGTGAATCTAAAGGTTGATTTTGGTAATATGGACATTTTACTGTATTATTCAAAGAATTATTTATTTATTTTAATTAAAAAGGGAAAGTTACAGAGAGTGAATGACAAACAGAGAGAGAGGATGAGAGAGGTTTTCTATTCACTTTTCCCTGGCTGTAAGAAGAGAGCTGAATCAGAAGTGAAGGAGGTGCAGCTACATGGTATATGGGTTGCTGGAACCACAGGCATGAGCTTAGCTTGCTAAGCCACTGCAATGGCCCCAAGTCTGAGAATTTTAATATACATGGCTTTCTAATCATTAACGTAGTATGTCTTACCATTTTCTATTTTCTTCTTGCATCTTCATGTATTTGTATCTTTTTAAGACCCATTTCATCAATGTTAGGTAATTTTTAGTGTATAAGTCTTTGACTTCTTTCCTTAAAGTTATTTCTAGATATTTTTTCGTTGGATGCTATGATAAATCAGCTTTTAAAATTTTATTTTGGGATGGTTTGCTCTTAGTGTATAGAAATGTAAATGATTTTTGTAAACTGTAACTTCTTTGAATTCACTTATTAATTCTGACAGGTTTTTTTTTTTTTTTTTTTTTTTTTTTGTGGAGTCTCATATAAAGCCAGATAAAAGCGAGCCTCTGTTAAGGTTCCCAGGATGACTGGATTGCTGAATATCTTCCTACTATTTACTTTTCTCACTAAAGAAATTGTAGGCCCAGGGTTTCTGTGGCGGAGAGTGAAGCTGGAGAACTTCTGTTTTTTCTTCTTATTGATGTCACTGTCTATATTATTAATATTTGTTTCTTCTGAAATTTTTAGCACTATGATTTTTTTTGTCACTGGCCTAACCTTTTTGGTTTAGGTTGTATGATTTTGACAAGCAGAGTTACAGAGAAAGAGAGAGACAGAGGAGGTGAAGGTGGGGAAAGGAACACACACACACACACCACACCACACCCCACACTTATTTGCTGGATCACTCTCCAGACAGCTGCAATGGCTGGGGATGGGCCAGGCTAACACAGAAACATCATCTGGTGTTCTCATGTGGGTGGCAGAGGCTCAAGCCCTTGAATTATCTTCTGCTGCCTTTACAAACACATAAGCAGAGTGCCAGAAAGAAAGTAGAACAGCCAGGACTCAAGTCTGGACCTTAAGTGTCCATAACACTGGTCCCTGACCTCATGTTAATGCCCTTCGAGCCACCCTCCTCTGTCAGTTACCCATTTACTTGGGTGGCAATTTCTTTGCTAATTCCTTATTTTCTCCAACTTTCCCTCTTGTCCAATTTTACTCTTTCCCTTATTGTTACAGATATACCCAGCATTAAGTCCTCTAGGCTTATATTATGCTAACAGAATTAGCTTCCTGTAGTTGATATCATCATTTTCTTCCTAGTATACCATTTTATCTACTAGCTATAATCTTTTTATAGTGAGAGTGGCCATACTTCTATCTCCAACAATTTCTTGTGGTCCACTGCCATACTATTTAAATATCCAAATTGCAATTGATTGAAAGAAGGAAGGACAGCTTAACACAATCAATGTTGGACTTGCCCATGATGAAATTATTGTATCTGTGTATGGCTGTCATCACCTGAGTTGGTCCACTCAGTGTGAAACCTAGGATTTACTGATTGGGTTTGTGTTGTGTCTAAGACCTGAAATTGCTATGGGTAAATCCAAAGAACAAGCTGTAGGCGGAGCGCCTAGATCATTTGTAGAGAATAGGGTGAAGACACCTGTTAATTGTCCCATTTCTGGACCTTACTTCTGTTACTTTTTCAGTTTACTTTATTATTCATGGAGATTTGAATGTACAACTGTTCAAATTCTGAGTGAGATTGCATCTCAGCTGTGACCTTATTTAAGGAATTTTAACATCTTTTGATGAATTTACATTAAAAACAATAGCTGACATTGAAGGCATTCTATTATCTTGGCACTTTCATAGTGGTTTAAAGGTCTTCACTTTTAGTTCACAATGACCTTATGAAGAGGATTTTTAACTTAAGGCAATTTTTCTGATGATCAACCCCAAGTCCAAAATGAATAACTAATTTTTTAAGGCCACCTGACTAATTTGAAATAGCTGTTCTACTAATTGAACTTGCTCTGAACCTAGCAACTTAAAACAGCATCCATCAGCTATTTGCATGTGTTTCTGTTTGAGGAAACTGAGTCCAGCTTTGCTAACACCTTTGGTTTAAGATCCCTGATGGGTTGAAGTCGAGTTGTGAGTTGGGGCTGCAGCTTCATTGAATGCTTAGGGTGTGTAATTGAGGAGTTCAGTTTATCAGACCTCGACTCCTGGATGTGTAGACCCTCCCACAAGGCATCCTCATATTTCATGTGGTTGCCCCCACCCCCGGTTGAGTGATCTGCAAGTTAGCAAGGGAGAGCAAGAACCATGGAAAATGTGTTGTGTAGTGCACTATGGGACAGAGGGAGGAAGGAAAGGGAGAGAGGGAAAGAGAAAGACATAGAAGCCAAGATCTTTTGGTGACCTTATCACTTACGTCATCCCATTCCTAAAGCTGCATTTCATTTTGCTTGTGGAGATGGATAAAGACATGAATTCCAGGGGGCAGGGTCAATGGGTGTGCCCTTATAGGCTGTCTCCCAACCCTGTATTCAAACCCATGTCATCAAATTATTCACTATACTGCCAAACTGTTATACTTGATAGGTTTCCTAATACTTGGAACTTACCTCTCAATCCCTCCTTGTATTCATGATAACTTTTTAAAACATACCGCAGTCTATCTCTCACAGACCTATCCAACTGTATCTTCACTGTTTAAGTCTTTCCACAGTCAATCACCTTCCTTCATATGATCCAGTGCCTGACAAATACTTTCTAATAATCGCTAATCACACTTAGATATATTATCTGATCCTATGATAGTCCCTATATGTTTGCTCATCACTATTTTTGCCTTGTCATGCTTGCTAAATCTTTTTGGACACTTCTCTCCACCACTTGGAAATGCCTTTCTCTACTCAAAGCTGTCATTTGTCTAGTACCTTTTGGCTTATGTTCCAGATCGGATTATGTACCAGCATCCCTAAAGGGCTGGATTTCCTTTTTCTTACTCTGTTGCAGTCCTCCTCCTCTGTTCTTCCACTGTCTGCTCCTGATAAATTCCTAGAATTCAGAGATTGTGTTTGTTTGTATGAACACCAGGAAGAGCTGTATCTGTAAAAAACGCTTGCTTCTTAGGCTGTTGTGAGGATTGAACTCAATAAGAGTTGTTTTCATTAAAAACAAAACCAAACTGAAACTAAATCTTATTCGGAACTGACTCTTTCATTTGTTCTGCCGAGATCCTCAACTTGAAATTTCCTTGGGGACTCTGCTGCATGCATTTCCCCTGTTGATGTGTTAGTGCCTTTTAATTAGATTCACCTGAATGTCTCTGAATTGCTTTAGTATATTTTACTGTCATTTCTTTCTGTCTTGGAGCCAAGATCCCCACCCTAGAAATGCATCATTCAATATAGGCAAAGTTATACTACAGTGACAACTTTCTGTGTGGTGATGGCCTAAGCAAGAATGCACTGCATGTCTGATAGGAAATCATTTACCTGTTTTTTGGTCTGCAACTCCGGTTTATAAAATAGTTATCACCTAGAACACTAGAAGGAAACAAAAAGATTACCAGGTCTGGCACAGATAGACTGGGAAATGTGCTACTTCTGCTCATATTTATTGTCCAGAGCCACTCATGTGGTCTTTGAATTTTGATTTGAATTGTGTCCTTCCAAAAAGTATGTTGTTCTCTTAACACTCAGCGCCCATGAATTGGGTCCTATTTGTAAGTAGGGTCTTTGCAAATATAATCGTTAAGATGAAGTCATACTTCATTAAGTTCGGCCCTAATCCAATATGAATGGCGTTTTTATAAGCAGGGCAGAAAACACAGGCTCAGACAAGAGGGAAGAATGCCTGGTGATGATGGAAGCCGGGATTGCAATGCTGCAGCTGCAAACCAAGGATTCCTTGCATTCCATTACCATTCAGACTTGTACCAGTGCCCCTCAAGCCACCAGCAGATAGGCAGGGGCGAGGAGGAGTTTCCCCTGAATGTTTCAGAGGTTGCTGGAAGACACTTTGATTTTAGATTGCTTCCAAGGACTACAATACTCTAATTTTGTTTTGTTTCCAGTCACCCATTCGCAGCACATTCCATGAGCAGCTGCAAGAATCTATAGCCTTAAGAATCTATAGCCATTGCCAACAATGACAAGGCCAAGAATCCTAGACTTCAGGGTACTTGCAAGAAAAGAGGACGCATGAATATCACCTGTTAACACTAACCGGTGTGAGAAGCACTATTAAGGGCAATTTTATTGAAGGTTTTGCATGCTTCGTCACTACATGATTCAACATCTTGTGAAAACAATCCATTTGGGCACCAGAACTGTTTCATAGCAGATGAACTTGCCACTTGCAGTGTCATGATCCCATATGGGTGCTGGTTCCTATCTTGGCAGCTCTGCTTCTAATCAAGCTCCCTGATAATGGTCTGGGCAATGCAACTGAAGATCACTCAAGTGTTTAGGGCCCTGCCACCCATGAGGAAGGCCTGGGTGAAGTTCTCTCCTCCCTCCTGATTTTGGTCTGACCCAGTGCTGGCCATTGTGGTCATCTGGGGAGCGAGCCAGCAAATGGAAGATCTCTCTGTCACTTCCTCTCTTTCTGTATCTAACTTTAAAAATAAATAAAGAAAATCTTTTAAAAAATCCACCTGGTAATTCTCTCAGTGTTTTCTAACAACTTGGCTCTTGCCTTGCCTTTAAGACTTGCAAATAAACCCCTTTTAGTTTTCTTCCTACTGTCACTGTGACAGTGAGGAGTCAAATAGAAGGAAATTGTGTTGGAAGATCTCTTGCTAGCCTTGGGTTCTGGGTGGCTTTGATGGATCCACAACCATCCCTCATTGAACTAAACTGTAACGCTCACTCAGGGTCCTGGTGGGTTTCCACCGTTTGATGGGTGTCAGGTCCTCAAGTCACATCACTTGCATCCGTGTTCACTTGCGGCACAGTACTGACTTCTCCAGCTGTGCCTTCTTTTGCCTGGCACATGGGTCCAGCTTGATTAAATCACTGGGCCATTTCAGGCTTTCTATTTTTGGTTTGATCCTTGCCCCAAAGTGATAGGTTCCAGAAATAGATAGGCATGAAATTCTACTATAAAGTAAAGCCTGACTGTTAACAATACCATGTTCAAGAATCCTTTTATTTTCCCCTTGGTCTTTTAAGTGACTTATTTTAAAAGGGCAATCCTAGTGAGGTATACTGTATGGTGTAGACATGACTGGCAGTGAGGTTTCACTTTGGCCAATGGAGCACCTGAGTCCAGGTTATCTGATCTGCTCCTTAATCCCTTCAGCATGCGCAAGGTTATCAGCACATATTTAGTTGAAGAGAGAGCCCAGTGGTACAGAAAGTGATAGTTTCTCCAGGTAGCATGTGACACATAAATATTTCATTTGTTTCAAGTCATTGCTTCTTTCTGATGAATCAAGTTGCATAAATTAGTTAATGCTTGGCCTCGATTAATATTTATTATTTTCCTATTTACATTCCATTATTTAAAAATATTAATTTAGGCGTATTTTGGGTAAATCCAATTCCCAGCAATGGGAATTGCAATGTATTTGTTGAGTAAGGAAGACACTTTACAGGATACTCTTTTCTAGAAGGTTCCTTTTGAAGAATGTTAAGTTGTACCTTCTGGAAGTGACTTTGGCTTTTGATTTCTATCTGAATTCCTTGAAGATGTAATTACTAAAGTATATTTTTTTTCTAAAAATCATTAGTTGTCAACTTAAATACCTGTCTCAGTGTGTAATATATATACATACGTGAATGAACTATGTAGACACATATAGCTAGGATTCAATCTTATGTAGTATATGCATCCCAGTATATGTAAATGATGCTCATGTGTAAACCACCTATCTGTGTACGAATTCTGTGTCTATGATTTATACATCAAGTGCATAAACTTACCTGTGCTAACCTCGCTCCTGGCAGTTTCCATTATTTTTTTTTCTAAATATTCACAGTATCCCCTCAAGGTAGATAATTTCAGTCCAGAAAGTTTGGAGTATTGCATTGGGAATAACTGAAAAGAATATACCATAAATGTTAACAATATTCAGTAGTCTTTATACTACTTCAGTTATGCCTTTTCTCTTCCTGACCTGTCCTCTTCTCATTTTTGATTCTATATTTTTAACCATACAGTTCCTTAGGCCCAGGCACTTCCCCTTTATCCCCCTCTCTACCCACCCTGCATTGTTTTCCCCTATATTGTCCTTCAACAAGGGTCACAAGCTACTAAATATTATTTTTCAATGTTCAACCCTATCCACAATGCAAGAAATGTAAAATAGAATATTCAATAGATACAACAGATCCCCTCTCCAAGAAAATTAAATATTGGTTTTAAAATAAAAAGATTAATGACATAAACATTATTAAGAAAGCTTTGAATTTTGACACATTGCTTCATTTGCTTTTTAAAAATACATATAATTCTGAATCTACTCGAAGGCTGGCGTGTATCTTTTTATATTTTATCACTCAACACATCTAGATACATGCTGTATAAATGAATGCTTGAGTGATTGAAGCAATTAGCTAATCCATACTTCTTTGATGACTCCCTTATCATCTGCTGGACAAAGTCCTTATTTTTTCAACACATCCCAACAGTCTTCTGCAACTGCTGAGTACTGCTCCGCAATCCAGCTGATGATGCATATTTGTGGAACAGGTACTTTGTCCTCCAGTAGAAGTGAGCTGGCTGATAGCTCTTGTAGCATGTAGTGGTAGTCCCAAGGATGGTGCCTTCCTGTGCCATTGCTGGCTACTCCAAGGCTCCAGCTTCTTTGTGTCAGGTTGATGAAATCTTCTATCCTAGAAATAGGCTTTCAGGCCTAGGGGAATCCTCTCTTTTCTTCTGTTTCTGTGGTATTGTCAGTTTTTTTTTCAGTTCATACCCTTCATACATCGTATGATACAGGTCCAACCATTTGGCATTTTGTGGATGCAGGGTCCAAAACTTGGCCACAGGAGTAATACACACCATTTGTATTTACCACATGCCTACTAAGCATTAAGCCCCCTGTATTAATGAAGAGATAACTAAAGGAATCCATTTGCCTTTTACCATGCTGTGCATCTGAACACCATAATGTTTTTATCCCTAAGATGTAATATACTTTTCATTCCTAAAGATTTCACTATTATGTATCTGTTTACTCCACTGTTACACATGTTCTTGAAAATCCTTACGATGATGCCATGAAGCTGTCTGTTACAGGTTTAATTCCCCCCCACCAAGTTGTATTTAATTCAGAGACGCTATACCCCAACTGTGACCTTATTCAGAAACAGGACCCCTGAAAAGGTCATCAAACTATGTGATCTCATTGAGGCGGCACTTCACCCACCATGACTGACGTCTGTCTGCAAAGGAGTAGCAGGTGTGGAAGAAAGACTATGTCCATGTCTCCTTCAGGAGAAATTGTAGAAGCCAAGGGCTACCTGAGGCTTTGAGAAGCCATTGGAGACAAAGGGTGGTGATTTATACTCATTGCCCTCAGGAGGAACCTACCCTGCTTCCCCTTGGATCTCAGACTTTCAGCTTCTGAAATGAAGACAGTTTTCATTGTTGAGGATACTGTGTCTCTGTTGATTTACTACAGCTGCCCTAGGAAACTAATCAATTAGTATTTTAGTATGCATTTTAGGTGTCTGCTTTGAGGCTCAAAGTCATGCAGCTTACATGTGATAAAACTTAGGTTGGAATGGAGACTTTCAGAGACCTCCTCTTCCCCACGCCTGTATAGAATTTTAGTTGTAACGGACACAGAGAAAGTAGGACAAATGGAAACACTGATGATTTGGACCTCCCAAGGGAACAGGGGCCCTAAGGAGTATATGTAACATTAATTATTTTTGTTTTGTTTAACATAGCTGATTAAACCTGATATGATTCTGAGTACTGTCTTTTGCTTGGAGAACTTTGCCCATTCTGTGGCGTATGTTTCTCCTTCCGTGTTTCTGGGGAGTCTCTGTGTCTGTGGGACTTTTGAGTCACTTATTCGAACATGACCAATGTACACAGGAAGTCAGGTTGAAGGGTAACACCTGAGGGTACCAGCTGCGAGCTGAGCATCACCACAGGGGTCAGCAAATCGGGTTGACCCTTCCCAGAGACCCAACAGAAGGTCACAGTCATAATTCTGATTCCTAGTCAGTGGTTGCTGCAACTTAAATCACCACATCTTGGAGTTGTTATTGCTATCAAGATTCAGCTCCTCTAAGCTTTCATGGAGGCAAACTGTTATTCCACCCATTGTATCGAAGATTTGGTCACTATAATTTTTCAGTGAAATGAAGTCCAAGCTTAATTTTTGTTTTAGCATTATCTTTAGGCTATTTATCTAACTCTTGGATTAAGCTAAGATTTTTTTCTTAATTTTATGTAAGAGAGAGACAGAAAGTAAGGAGAGGAGAGAGTGATAGATAAACATCTGCTTGTCTACTCTCCAAATGGTCACATTGGTTAGAGCAGAGCCAAGGCAAAGCCAGGAACACAGAACTCCATCTTCTACATGGATGGCAGGGACCCAACCAGAAATCTGAGTTTGAAAGCTGAGCTGGGATTTGAATCTTGGCCCTCTAACATGGGATGCAGGCATCCCAAGAGGTATTTCAGTTGCTGAATTAACCACATGTCCCAAGCCAAGCTTTTATTTATATACCCAAGGCATTGGGTTGCACATCAACACATCACTTCTTCAGTCTTGATAGTTTTGTGTATTGGCAAGGAGCATGTAGCCCTTTTTGTGGCATTTTCTCATTATTTAGTGAACAATGAAAGACTCCAGGGTGTGAACTCAAAAAGCATTAACATTTGAAATCTAGGTATCTTAATTTAGGCAGTGTGCTAAGTACTAGGGAAAACTATATGGATAACACAATTCCTGCTTCCACAGAGTTCTGAATCGAGGTGGTTACAGAGACAACAAAAAAAGCTTCGCAGATTTGTAGAGTCACAGGCGAAGTCAGGATTTGTGAGCATTTTAGCAAATCCTCTTTGCTGGCTCAAGGAACTTGAGTCAGGGATACCAACAGCAACTGTACCTGACCGAGCTGCACTCAGAAAACCAATTCCTGAAATAGGCCACTTGCACAGAGACAGGCACTCCACATTGCCTGGGGCATGTGTGAAGATATTTTTATGAGCCTGCTTATTCACAGCTGAGCAGACCGACATGTGCGATCTGGTATCCTTAAATCCCCTGCTGCAAGTCTTTAGTGTGAGCACCACTTGTGATTCTACTTCTTACAGGTACCTGTATTGCCAACCATGGTGTTCTTCATGTGTGCGTGTGCTGCTCTCTTCCTGTAAGCACAGACTCAATCCCAGCCCTCCAGACTTACAGCATATTTCCAGTAGATAAGGAGCTGATATGTAAGTGGACAGATATTTAGCTTGGTAATAATCTCTCATAAGAACATATGGAGGGATTGTTCATGAACAAAGGTGTAAACACAGCTTATTTACAATCCATAGATCATGGGAATAAAATCAAACAAATTTGACAAATACTGTGAACAATAGAATACTTGGTTAATCAACCTTACCATCTTCAGAAATGAAGACTAGTTTTAAATAATTTGGAACATTAACTATTGCAATAATAGCAAAAAAGGACATGCAACAGTATATAGAACAGTGAACATGTTAAAAAATTACTGAAAATCAAACAAATACTAAAATATTATTTCCATTCTGAAAGGCAGAGGGAGACACTTCCATTCACTGGCTCACTCCCTAAATGGCTGCATTAGTGACACAGGTGCTCGAGCCATCACCTGCTTTAGCCATCTCCTGCTAGCCCATAGGGTGTGTGTTAGCTAGGATTGAAATTGGAGCCCACACTGCATCCCAGGCACTCCGCCATGGTATGGGATGAGTCAAATGGCATCTTGACTGCTGGGAAAAATACCCACTCCAGTTGAAATGATTTGTACATCACGTGAGTATTTTCTGGTGTATGAGTTTTTATTGTAGCTGTTTTCAGAATTGTATATAATTAACATTAAGAAATCTCATAGAGATAAATTTCTTTCCTTCTTTATCTGAAAGGCACAGTTACAATGTGAGAAGGAGCCACACAGGTGGGGCAGAAGGAGAGGGAGGGAGAAAGAGAGAGACAGAATGCTTTTAATTATTGGTTCACTCCTTAAGGAACCACATCAGGGCCCAGTGCAATGGCTCAATTGGCTAATCCTCCCCTTGCTTGCAAAGCGCCAGCTTCCTATATGGGCACTTGTTTGTGTCCTGGTTGCCCCACTTATCCTGCTCCCTGCATATGGCCTGGGAAAAAAGTGGAGGATGGCCCAAAGCATTAGGACTGTACACCCATGTCAGAGACCCAGAGGAAGCTACCGGCTCCTGAATTCAGATTGGCTTGGCTCTGGCTGTTGTGGCACTTGGGGAGTGAAGCAGCGGAAGAAGGATCTTTCTCTGTGTCTCTCCTTCTGTCTGTAAATCTGCCTTTCTAATAAAAACAAATTTTAAAATAATTGCAATAGCTAAGAACTTCACCTGGGTTTCCAAATAAGCTGACTGTGGCCCACGCACGTGGGCCATCTTCCACTGCCTTACTAAACACATCAGCAGGCAGCTGGAACAAAAATGAAGTGAGCAGGACTTGCATTGCATTCGTATGGAATGGCAGCATTGCAAGTGGCAGCTGAATATCTTGAGCCACAGTGCCGTCCCTTTCAAAAATATTCTAAATTGTAGTACAATTTAATTAATTTTTATTTTCAAATGTCCTAGTCACTAGAAATAAACAAAGCATTCTAAATGTGAGTTTTTTTTAAAATGAATGGAGTGAATAATGTTAATCTACTGATCTATGCTGATCTTCATTAGAGGAAACTCATTAGACACAGATGTGGCCAAATCTGAGTCTGACAATTTGCTAGGAAATCTTATTGTGTCTCCCATGAGTCACTGTGGCCCTTGAAACTGAAAGAATTGTAAATCTGATAAGAAGAAAACAGAGGTGATAAAATCTGTTATGTGAATTAAATTATGATCTCCCATTTTTACTTATGTATTTCCTCAACTCCTTCCCTGTATCTGTGTCCTATTTCCCAGTAAATAGAGGAAATAAAATACTCAAGGGTTTGACATAATGATAGACACTAAGATTTATCTGTATTTTACTTGAAACTAGACATTGTCCAACAAGTTTCTGTTGTTCATTTACACATTTATTTGGTATCATAAAGGAGATAAGTGTCTCATATGTTGAAAATTTGTCTTAATCATTTTCCCTGCCTCATTTGCCCATGATTCTTGCTGTTTGACATTCAAATTATGTATGATTCCGAGAGTTACCTGAAAGTATGTATTTCTTCTGATAAGTGAAGTGTTCCTTATCTGTCTGATGTTTGTCAACGATGTTGATGGAAGAGTGACAAGCCCAGCAAATTAAGATTCCCGTGGGAAGAGTCCTATTAGGTTAGAGAGAAAGCCAGGCAGAGCTTGAACCTAATTCTTCTGACTTTTGGCAAAATACACCCATGACATTTTGTCTAATAATCTTTTAGTTTCTTGGGGTCAAGAATAATGTCATTTGTGTTTACTTCATTAGAATTTGGCATAATATATGACACTTAAGGTACATTAAATGAATGACAATATGTCTATCTTTGACATTTTGCAAGTACTCAGTACTGAGTGAATGCTAAAAAAGTTTAATAAGTCTTTGTTGGATAGTTTTCATACAAACTGAAATTTTTAACGGAGTGATTTGTTATCCGATTTAAATAGGACTGGTAATAACTATATTACAATGATAAAAGACATTTCCTAATCTGATCATCCATTTATCTGTTCGAACTCCTCCTCAGTGCTAGTTCTATTCCATGCTTTCTGTTGGGATTAGGGAGATAACAGTCCACTCCCAATGATAATTTTTTATCATGTGCATGAAGTTTCAAATGCCCGGATTTTCTCCATCCTGTTTTTATTCTTCTACATGAAGTAGGGATTTGATTGATTTGATTGATCACTTGGAAATGCCTCAGTCAGATCCAATGTTCTTGGAGTGTCTATAGTGATCAAAGATGCTATAATGGAGCCTTGACAAGGTCCTCAGAGAAATCACAGAGTAAATCCACCAAGGTCTTTGGAATAAAATTAGTTTTACCTTTATTTTTACCTCATTATTACTCTTTTTTTTTTTTTTAAGAAAATCCAACTTGCAACTGAGCCCAAGGAGAGGCCAGACAGTTGGCCAAGGCACAAAAATGATGTACATCTTATGCAAATGTTATCTGATCCACAAACATAATGTTGAATACAATGTGGTCACAACCCAGCATTAAGAGAAAACAGTGGATATACAGAGAGGAGGAGAGACAGAAAGGAAAATCTTCCATCTGCTGATTCACTCCCCAAGTGGTTGCAACAGCTGGAGCTGTGCCAATCCAAAGCCAGGAGCCAGGAGCTTCTTCAGGGGCTCCCACGTGGGTGCAGGGTCCCAAGACTTTGGGCCATCTTGGCTGCTTTTCAGGGCACAAGCAGGCAGCTGGATGGAAAGCAGAGCTGCCAGGATTAGAACAGCCACCCATATGGGATCCTGACAAGTGCAAGGTGAGGACTTTATCCCCTAGGCTACCATGCTGGGTCCGAATAACTGCTTTACTTTTTTTTTTTTTTTATAATGATTATATGGTTGATCAGGATGGGAAAAATTGAGGTTTGTGAAAAATTGGGTGAACTCAGTGTTCCAAATTTGTTATTTTTTTTTAAGATTTATTTTATTTTTATTGCAAAGTCAGATATACAGAGAATAGGAAGATCTTCGTTTGATGAATCACTTCCCAAGTGACCGTAACAGGCGGTGCTGCACCTATCCAAAGTCAGGAGCCAGGAACTTCCTCCAGGTCTCCCATGCAGTTGCAGGATCCCAAGGCTTTGGGCCATCCTCGACTGTTTTCCCAGGCCACAGAAAGGGAGCTGGGTACAAAGCAGGGCTGCTGGGATTAGAACTGGCACCTATATTGGATCCTGGCACTTTCAAGGTGAGGACTTTAGCTGCTGTTTCTGGAGGAAGGGGAGAGATATAAGGGGAAGTTCTAGGTGTTTTATAGTTCTTTGTGACCTGCTCATTCTTACTAGTTTGATATAAACATTGCATTTTAATGTTTTACTCTGTTTAGACTATTGTTATTTTAAATATTTCTTCTGCTTATGTCTAGATCCACATCAGACAGTTTTGTAATTCATGTTTTCAGCATTGCGGTTGAAATGCCAACGTGACAGCTGATTGAATTCGCTTGTGATTTTTTTTTGTGCTTCCTGAGTGCTTTTTTTCTTCTTTATATTCTGTGACTCATCATTTAGTTTTTAAAATCATTTCCTTTCCATTTCCTTGTTATTTTGAGGATATGGCTGTTTCTAATAAATTTTCATAGCTTTGAGTTTTTTTTTCGTTGTAACAGTTTATTGTCCCTGGATATATGACCTAGTTGGATGATTTGTTTTCTCTCAATAGACAATGTTGTGTTTCCTCTGATCTCTATAGTGCCCAGCAGAAATCTGCTATCATCCCAAATGTACACTAGCAGGGTAGATGCCATTCTACCGGCTCTGCTGTCAGTATGTTTGCTGTTTTTTTTTTTTAATTACAAAAACAGTTCTGATGGAAATTGGGGAGTACTTTTATGTGTTTATTTTGCTTGTGATTCATTCAGCTCTTCAATCCACAGGCCTTCATATTTTCAACAAATTTGGGAGTGTTGAGCATTTATTTATTTAAAATTATTTTCAGCTATATTCTCTTTTGTACTTTTTAAATAACCGGTCTCCAGTGACATAAATGTTAAATCTTCTGCTATTCTGGTTTCCCTTGACTTTTGATGACAAAATTCAGTAAATTGAAAATATGCTAGTTTGAAAATGCACTTACTGAATCTAACACACCAAACATCAAAGCTTAGCCTACACTCCCTAAAACACTCAGAACACTTCCTTTAGCCAACAGCTGGGCAAAATAATTTCATCAAATGACTAATACGAAATCAGTTTAGAGCAATATATTAGATATCATGTAATTTCTTGATTTTTACGAGACAAAGAATGGTGATATGGAATTACCTTTATGCCAATATGATATAGCTAAAAAATCATAAGCTAAATCTTGTAAATTGGGGGGTCATCTGGATCGCTACAGATCTTTCAGGTTCTGATGGGTTAAAAAATGTTTTTATATCCAGTTTCTTCTTTCTAGCGGTTTAGATTAAGTAACTGCTTTCATCTTATCTTAAGATTTACTGGTTTGTTCCCCTACTCCTTGTTGTTTGCTAAGCTTACCCCTTGCATGTTTTATTTTTATTGTTTTTCAGTTTTGAAACTTACACTTCTCTCTTTTTGTCTTTCATTTCCTTAGAGTTTCTGATTTCTTAATGCTTAATCATGCTGATACTTTGTGTTTGAACCACTTTCTTGATGATTGATTTTAAAATCTCTACCAGACATTTGTACCCCTCTGTGACCACATTATTTACCTTTATATTGTCTTTAAAAAATTCAACTTAGATCTTCCTGGCTATTGTTGAGTGATTTATTGTCAAATTCCAGACATTTTGGGGAGTTAAATTATCAGACCCTAGGTAACATCTAAGCTTTTCAACGTCCTAGTCAACTCAGACTGCTAAAACAAATCTGTCATAGAAATTGATTTCTCTTAGTTCTGGAGCCTGGGAAAGTCTAGATTAAAGTTTCTGTTGTCTGTAGAACACATACTTTCTGGTTTATGGAAAATCATCTTCTTGCTGTCTCTTCACAGTGCTGCAAGAAGAAGCAAGCTCCATCATGATACCATTTTGGCCTACTTACCTCTTAAACACATCTGGAATATGTTTTTTTTCAGACTGGCTTCAATCTGTAACATCTGGATACATGTTGTAATACTCCAGCCACCTCATTTTTTGTAGACACGGCTAACACTCCCATTTCCCAACTTGACCTCTCCAATATTTCCCTAAAAATATATATTTTTTTCCATTTAAGAATGATGATAAAATGTCAAGAATGATGATAAAATTACATTGAGTTCATCCTCATGGTAGGTCTAGAGAGGATTTGACAAGGCAGGGTTAAGGAGATACTGGAGTCGGCATTTGGTTTCTTCAGTGTATTGGTTAAAGTACTTTTACCTTATCTGGGTTGGTGAGGTGGGTTGACCAATAGATGTGTTAAGTCACAGAGGGAGAAATTGGCAAGATTAGGAGAAAGATGTAAAGGCTACTTGTGACTAAATTTCAGCAGTGTATGTATGCATGGTGATGTATGGTTCATATATTGTGTTGTCTGTATGAAGGCAAGACTGAGAATTAATGTAATGTAGACTTGTAGACGTAGTAATTCACAGTTCTTTTAAGTAGCATTTGAGTTTTATTCTGCTTTATTTTCTGTAGTACTGATAAGTCAGGTTTCATTCTCACTTGACTGACAAGGATTCTTGTACTCAGTGATTTTCAGTGACCTGTCTAAAATTCTTCAATTTAATAGCAGCACTAAGCAAACAAGTTGTTTATAAAATGTTTGGAGTAGATGAGTGTGTCATCCCTGAATTTCTGTCCTCTTGACTTGTCTGACAGGTATCATAATTCAAGCCAGAGAATGTAGAGGCAATTCTTTCCTGCCAAAGTTGCAGAACCGCCCCCACATCTCATTAACAACACTCAAGATACTTTGACCAATACAGAGTCTGGGGGAAAATTACTTACTGCTGCTGTATCCTGCTCTGCGGGTACTTATGTTATAAGGTCTTTGACATCTAGAAACATGAAAAGTATCCTGTGATAGAGTGCTAATGTGATATTAGAACATTTTAGTAGCAAACAGATATAGACACCTCCTGTTCTACCAGAGTAATGTGCATTAACTTGCCTGGAGAATCTTCTTTTGTTAAATTTTGCAGTTGGAAAGGCTGAGATATCAGGGTCCTAAAAGGTCGTGTTTTACAAAAGCCGTTGGATGAATGAATTTCTAGTAAGTCTTCATGTGCATGGCATATTCTCCCTCTAAGGTACTCAGTGGATTCTGGCATAGTGTTAATGATGAAGTTGGAAGCATTGGTTTGACTTATTCATCTCCACTTACTAATTCAATTCTACGTTGTTCTTCACCTCTCTTGGATATTCTCATGGCTAACATATCTTTAAATCTGGGACTCTAAATTCTGTTTTCAGTTTATCCTCTCTCCCCTGGCCCTCTATCTATCATTGATATCTCCAAAGACAGAGCATATCACCAGGGCACTGGTTTTCCATTCCTTGGTATCCAGCTTAATTCAGTTTAATTGGTGGCTTAGAATTTCACTTGTGTTTTAATGAACAGCTGTTTATTTTTCCCTTGCCTCTGTTGTAGAGTCTAACCCAATGCAGGTGTAAATTCTTGTATTTTTTTTTATGATACAGTTCCATAGGCCCTGGGATTTTCCTTATTCCTTCACCAATCCCCTAACCCCCGCTGGGTTCCCCAATATCATTACTACAGTATAGTTCTTCGTACACAGCCATATGTCCATCACTGTGGGCATGGACAATGGCAGAGTCCAGCATCCTATTGTCAAGATAGAGTAAAGAGTTTCATTGGGAGTCCATCTTTGTCTGGAAGTAGAGATGCGTACTGTATTGTATCCTCACATCTGGATATGACAGTCTTCATTACACAGTTATTATATCCCCTTAAATGAAAAGCCACAACACAAAATCAACAACAGGGGAAAAAAAAAGAAATCAACAAAACTGTAAAGTTAAATAACATCCTACTGAATGACTAATGTGTTGCTGAAGAAATGACAAACAAAGAACTTTCTTGAGAAAATGATGTTTCTATATGATCTGTGAGTCATTGAAGAATTTAATCAGAAGAAAGTATTTTGAAGAGTTGAAACTAACAAAAAAAATCCATGAGATACAGTTTCCACAAACTTTGTTGGTGAAATGTGTCTCCTGTAGGCAACAGATAGATGGGTTTTGTGCTTTAATTCAATCTACTAATCTATGATGTTTGATTGATGAGTTTAAGACATTTACATTCAGGGTTAATACAAATAGGTGGTAATTTGACTCTGTCATTTAGCATTTTAGCAATTTTACTGGGATGTTCTTCGCATTTACCTTTGATTTTGTTGGGCGCTATTCCTCTTCTCTCTCTAGAGAACATCTTGTATCATATATAGGGCAGGTTTGGAAGAGGCAAATTCTTTTTACTTTACTTTACTGTGGAAGAATTTTATTTCATTTTTAAAGACAAAGAAAAGTTTTGCTGGATATGTTATCCTAGGCCGAAAATTTTTTTGCTTTTAGAATCTGAAATATGTCACTCCATTCTCTTCTTGCCTATAGAGTTTCCTGTGAGAAGTCTTCTGTGTGTTTAATTGGCATTCCTTTATATGTCAGTTGATTTTTTTTCACGTGCACATGAAAGGATCTATCCATTATGATGTATTCAAGAGAGCTTGATGATCATGTGTCTTGGTGAAGATTGCTTTAGGTCAGGCCTGTTGGGAGTTCTGTACCCTTCCTGGAAGAAATGTTACTTCCCAATTCTTTCTCTAGATTAGGGAAAATTTCTCTCACTATTTCATTAAATACATTTTTAAGCCCAGCTTCCCATAACTCTTAGAGTTCGCCTTTTAATAGTGTCTTTCAATTCTTGAATACTTTTTTTGGTCTGATCCAGCTCTGCTTCCAGTTTGTTGTTTGTTTCCCCCTGGTGACAGGAAATATCTTCTAATTTTGGGATTCTTGCTACTGCTTGCTTCATTCTATTTTGGAGACTCTCCACTGTACTTTTAGTTTGCGCCACTGCATTCTTCATTTCTGACATAACGGCTTTCATTTGATCCATTTCCAGTGTGACATATTCCTTGAACTCTTTGAATGCCTGCTTTATGTGCTTCTCATTGTTGATGAGAAGTTTTATAACAAGTGTTTTGAGTTCTGTATCTCCCATTTTCTTGATGTCTTCCTCAGTGAACCCCAAGTTTGACAAAGGGTTTTGCTCCTTTTCAGGGGTGTCTTCAGTAATATCCATTGTGCCTTTGTTTCTTCTTTTGCTCTTTGTACTTCTGGTTAGCAGAGTCTTCTTCTTGGGGCAGATTTCTATGCTGTGTCACCCACAGGTCTATGGTTTGATTTTACTTATTGCAGTTGGTATATGACTCTTTGCTTGCAGCTAATTGTGCCTCTCCCTTCAGAGAGTTGCAGGTTTGGGTTCTTATGTTAGATTTCCACCGTGGTCTCCATATCCCCAGCTCCTGGCTACCACTCTCTATCTTTTATTTATTTATTTATTTAATATTTTTAATTACATTGTATTATGTGACACAGTTCTATATAGGCACTGGGATTCCCCCCACACCTCTCCCAACCCTCCCCCTCCCCCATTGCGCAACCACAGTTCAGGTAGTTGAGATTACTTCATTGCAAGCATACACCAAGCACAGAGTCCAGCATCTCGTTGTCCGGTCAAGTTCAGCGGCTCCTTGGGGAGACCCTCCCTGGTCCGAAGACAGTGCCAACAGAGTCGAATCCCGGTCAATTAAAAGCCCCAACATAACATCAGCAACAATATATAACGTTAAGGGATAAATTGACAAAGTATTGAGTAACCAATTTGTCAAAATTGGATCCATGATCTTAACAACTTCCTGTGACTATTTCAATGACATTTCAACAATTGAGGTGTGAAACAGTTTTAGGAAGGGTGTGCAGAGAAATATTCCATACCTTGGTGAGGAGTACTTAATCCCCGTGTCCTACCTAGTAAGGTGTGTGTGAGTCCATGCTGACCAAACCTTTCTTGTTGTTCTCTGCCTATCTGTTCTAATTTGTGAGTGAGTGAGTGAGTGTGTGTGTGTGTGTGTTGGGGGGGGTGCTCTGGAGCGTCCCTCATGGTCATTGCAGAGAGGGTGGGGACCCGAAGTTGGAGCTAAGTAAGAACCAGAGATAGCTCCTCTCCCTAGTCCTGAAGGGAGTTTACTGTTCTTCTGTTTCTCAAGACCGCTCAGGTTTCCTGGTTGTTGTTCCGATGGCTTTGGATCTTATGATAAAGGATTCAGCTTCTTCCATCCCGTGTGGTAGATCCAAAGGGGGAGGGAATGTCCTCTGAGTTCTCGGCCTCCGAAGGCATTCCAGTCCCCCGTGGTCTCTTTGGCAGTTGGGATGTGGTCCGTGGCGCCCGTACTGATAGCCCTTAGTGGGGATCCGGGAGACTCCAGGTTTGGGATACAAGCCTCCTCCTGTCCACCTGCTCCACTCTGTGGTCCCCCACTGCTCTGTGCACATGACCTCCTGTTAATAGGTTGTCCGGGTCACTCTTGATTCCCCCTATATGTCTTTGTGGTTTTACTGTTGTCTAATGTTGTCTTGAATCTGTTGTCTACAAGTTACCTGTTATGTGCCTGAGAGGTTACACTACATGGCTTCCTCACACGTTCACAGGAGATGGAAGGTTTCTTTGCTTTCCCGCCCAATTTCTGAGTAGTAAAAGGTTTTGAAAGTATATTTGGTTATACAATTTTAAAAACACATGGGTTGAGACCATATTAGGTAGAGGTCCATCGGGGGAGATTTACATCATTGGGATTCTTTAGGGTTGATTCATGTACCCAAAGCCCTAAAGGTTCATCACGGAGCTTTCTAAGCAGCAATCATAGAAACTAAATCCCAGAGCTACCTGGCCAGGCGGCCAGCATACCTGGCCAGGCGGCCAGCAGATGGATCCTATTGCCAAATGGTGCACTGGCTCCGGACGCGCATGGTAGCGGCCAAGTGCGATCCAGCCATGGGACGCGGCTTGTCCCGGGTTCTTCCAGCCCCCATGCGGAGGCTGGAAGACTACTTCCCCAGGTTCAAGCTCCACCCCTTCCCAGTCCTGTCCCCAGCTCAAGCCCACAGGCGAGCAGTGGAGCAGTCGGACCCGCTTCACAGAGCTCCGTGGGTGGTCCACAGCGCTCTGGCAAGACTCTTTTGTTTTCTTTTTACACCTGCTTGGCGTTTCCTGTTTTGCGCTTTTCGGAGCCTGGGCCTCACCTTTCCACACAGGCAGTGGGAGGTAAGCTGAGGCTCCTGGTAGCTCTAAGCGCTGAATCTCAGCCATGGCTATGGCTGAAGCCAGGGCAATTTTCAACCAGCACCAGCACTCTCTACCTCTTGTGATACTGTGCTGAGGCTGCACCGTTGTCTGTACAAACTTTTTCCCACTTCCAGTTGGAGCAGGTCCCAGGATTAGAGAGATAGCAGGTGTCCTATATAGCTAGGTTGTTGGTAGTGCTGATCTTGCTGGAACCTGTTCGGCGTTAGGTCTGGGTCACACGGACCTATTTTGACCCGTACGATGCTACAGTCGGTATTATTTTCCTGTGGGGCCAGTGCAATCCACGGAGCTCAGTAAGATCTCAAGAGCTCAGCACATGTGCAGCTCACTGTTGCCACACTGTACAAAATGGCGTCTTATGTACCACTACTAGAGTTCTTGATCTGCTGGCTGTCAAGTCTGAGGACTACCCAGACCTGTCTTGGGTGGAACATATAGAAAGCCACGTTGATGCAGTTCACTGAGACAGAAATGAGTTCATTCCCAGCTCAGCATATGCTCAGTCCTTTCTCTTGCCTTTGCCTCCTTATGCAAAATGGTGCCCGATTCGGCTCTAGGGGGCTGACTGGGCTTTGAAATCTACCCTGTTCTTGCACTGCCCATCTGGGACCTGCTGCTCTGTCTCACTTCCTGTTCAAATCAAATGGACCAGCATGGCGGACAGTTCTTTGTCTGGGTTCACTTCTGGATCTTCCAGTGAAATTGCTTTTGTACCTGGTTGCTGGTGGAGTTCTGGCTGCTGGTGGAGTTCAGATGGCCGTTAGGCTGAATGGCACTGGGATATCAGTCACTGTGACACCGCACTGCTTTCCTGTGTTTGTCAGTCTCTGCTGTTGTTCTGTCCTCCCCTATTTCCTGAAATGTGCTCTCTCTGCTTCACACTGGCTAAGTTTCTCCATATGTTTAAACATGCCCTTACCCTCTTCTACCATCTTGATTCTGCCGATTGTAAACTCTTGATGTCTTATTTCACTATCTAGGTTGCTGAATTCTGATAACAAAATCAAGCTACTATAGGTTATTAGTCTACTCTTTTGTGTTTTAAAATACTCACAGGAAGCCATTTAGGCCGGAAGAGGGCTGTTTTGCCCGGGAGTTGGGAGATTCACAGTACAAGATCAAACAACTCTGCATCCTGGTATGTGATAGAAACTGACAATGTCGAGCCTGTGTTGAGCCAGGAAGCAGAAACACAGGGAGTGTACTTGTTCCTCTATGCTCTAAGTGGCTTCTTGTTTTTGCTGTTTAATCCATCATAATTTTATTTAAGACTTCATGCTAACAACCCAGTCCAGCTCAACCAGTTGGCAACAGCCTCACTTTTAGATACCATAATTGGATCAATATTCCTTAATTCATCAACCATTATTTTTTGTGCTGTTACAAGACTCTGGAGTTACAGCTTCATGACTGTGCTGAACCACATTTTGTGCAATCCACAACACATGGCTATTTTGATCTTTAAAAATTCTGAATATCAATTAGTCTTTGGTGCTTTAGGCCAATTCTATATACCTCCATGGTGAACACTGATTTCCATTCCCTCTGTCTGTTGTAAATTTTCATTTCATTGGTTCAGTCTCCAGCTTGCCAATACTTTTCTCTTGTTGTCTGACAATGCAAGTGTCTTCTTTGAGGAAAAATTCAGTGAGATTCTGGTTCTTGGACGCTGTGTACAGCATCTCATTTCCGCTCATAGTTTCTGTCCTTTCTCATCCACAAGAGGTTATATAACTGCTGATTCAGGTACACCCATTAAAATGCATTGCATGTTTCAAATACCCCCTCCTTCCTTTGAAATCTCATACTTCCTCAAAAACTTTTTTTGCCTATATTTTATGGCCCCTCTGTTTTTCTCTTCAGAGTAAAAACATTCATATATTAAAGTGCAAGCAATCAGACCAACATAAATATTCAAAAACTTAAGTTTTTATTAAAACTTATCAGTTTTCTTCAAGAAAGTTAATTACTCTTAAGGTCTTCTTTCATTTAAAGTCCCCATTTATGGACTTATCAAGTATAATTTGGTTCCTGTCTCTGTTATACCACAAAACCATTCTTTACAGGGAGAACAATAACCTTAGTACTGATCTTCAGTTGAATATTTTCTGGTTTTAATCATTAGTTCTATCTCTGAAGTAAGTTGAAATAATGCATCTATCTTATTGATTGCCTTAATTGAATTAGTTGAGAAAATTAAAGGTAATAAATGCACAGTTAAATGTTCCATCAGGGCCTGACATAATAGCCTAGTGGCTAAATGCTTGCCTGGCATCTGCCAGGATACCGTATGGGTGCTTGTTCATGTCCCAGTTGCTTCGCTTCCCTTCTAGCTCCCTGCTAGTGGCCTGGGAAAGTGGTAGAGGATGGCCTAAGGCTTTGGGACCCTACACCCACATGGGAGACCTGCAAGAAGCTACCGGCTCCTGACTTCAGCTCAGCTCAGCTCTGGCTGTTGTGGCCACTTGGGGAGTAAATCAACAGATGGAAGATCTTCCTCTCTGTGTCTCCTTCTAACTGTAAATTTGCCTTTCCAATAAAAATAAATAAAACTTAAAAAGTATTAAATATTGCATTGGTATTTCAAATAAGGACAATGAGAATATTCTCCTTCCTATTTCTGCCCTCTTGCCATTCAGTTCCCATTCCTGGACACCGTCAGATAAGTTTTGTGAGCAGTTTTTCTTTTTCTTTGCTTTGTTTTTTAAAACATGCTTCAGGCCAGTTTGTATTAGCAAACCTGCATACTTGTAAGTAAACATACACGTGGACCTCCACACACTCCCACTCATCTTCTTTATAAGAGCAGGAATACAAATCTACTAACTGAGCATTACATACTTGGTAAAGAAGTATATGCGTTAGTCATTTTATCACATATTTAAAAACACTTTACAGAGGTTTTTCAGCTTATAATGCAGTCAGTCAGCAATTTATGAATGTGTACTGCTTCTGATTGCTAACAGTGTTATCCAATTTTTAAATTTTGATTCCATGATAGGCAAACATTGTATCTTAGTGTACTTTGAATTTGTTTTATGAGGAAAATGGAATTCTTTCCATATGCTTAAGTGTCATTTGTATTTTTCTGTTAATTCTTCTTAAATCTTTTTCATATGCATCTATTGATTTGTTTATCATTTTCTCCTTGGTTTGCAGATCTTCATGAGCATCCGGTATGACATTGTGATTTCCCCAGTAGCATTCTTTCCCTACCAGAACATCTCCTTGCTTGGATCCCTCTGGTCCTCTTTTTTAAACGCTATTATCTGTTGATTGACCTGTTGCTTATTGATCCTTTCTTTGCAGTATCTTCTTGGGCTTCTTCACTGTTGTCTGTTGGGCTTTCCCAGGGCGTTGTTTATAGTTTGTCTGATTATCCCCCTATAAATACTTCAGAATGATCATACTAATGTCTTTTGACGGAGCTTTACAGCTCATTAATAGTCAGATATCTTGAGAGTCTGGCTTTCTAGAAACACCTTGTTGCCAACCCTCAGAGTTTGGTACCAACTCTACTGGATAATTGATTATCTTCTTCAGATGTTTTCTAACCTTCTAACACCCAGCTGATTTACAAGGTAACGTGTAATCTTTTTTTTTTTTATATATATTTTTTAAAGATTTATTTTTATTATTTTTTTTATTGGAAAGGCGGATATACAGAGAGGAGAGACAGAGAGGAAGATATTCCGTCCATTGATTCACTCCCCAAGTGAGCGCAACGGGTCGATACTATGCCGATCCGAAGCCAGGAGCCTCTTCCGGGTCTCCCACGCGGGTGCAGGGTCCCAAGGCTTTGGCTGTCCTCGACTGCTTTCCCAGGCCACAGGCAGGGAGCTGGAAGGGAAGCGGGGCTGCCGGGATTAGAACCGGCGCCCATATGGGATCCCGGGCGTGCAAGGCGAGGACCTTTAACCACTTGCGCCACCGCGCCGGGCCCGGTAACGTGTAATCTTTAGCTTCCTTTGCCCCTGTAATATTCCAGTAATTGAGCACAAATCCGATAACCTCTTGCATATTAAATCAGTCCAGATACTGTCATTACTAACCACTTATGTAGGCAGAAAGCTGGGAGTGTTCTCAAATTCTCTTTCCCTCAATTTGCTAGATTCTAAGAGTCTTCAAGACTTCTTGATTTGATGTTAAGTCTGTGTTGCTAATTTATTCCCTCATTTTCTCAGTCCTCTGCTTAGAGTAAGTCTTAATACATTTTATTCAGATGGTTAGAATTTGCTAACTGTCCTTCTAACCCAGTTTCAGCATCCACAAGGGGATCTTTCAAATCTGCTCAATCACTTTCCTGCTTGAAACATTGCCATGCATTTCTATATACTTTAAGATGAAATTCTTTATTTTACCTTACAAAGTTTTTGTGAAAGATGGAATAATAACCTTCTTTCCCTGTCATCAGAAGTTCACATCCAAATGTTTGGAGTCTGCAAATGTCATTTTATGGGAAAAGGGGACATTGGGGATGTGATTAGTTAGGAGCCTAAGGTGAAGAGATTATCCAGTGTTGTACTCATGGGCCCTAAATGCATGGCAGAATGCAACCTGAAGTGTCCCTATGCCAGAAGTTACAGAGATATGACTGCAGAAGGCCGGATGCAAGGTGATGACAGAAGGTTGTTTACAAGGATGTGGCTACAGAATCCCAACAGCCTTGGACAGTGGAAGACAAGAAAAGGATTTGATGCTGCACCTTCCAGAAAGAAAAAGCTTTGCCTACACCTTGATTTCACTTCTCTAAGACTCATTTTGGATGTTTGCCCTCTAGAGCTATAAGAGAATAAATATATGCTGTTTTAAGCCTCTTAAGTTCTAGAGATTTGTTACAGCACCAGTAGACACTAGTGCAGTCTTCTTTGCCTTTGCTTCTTTTCTCTGTAAACCCATCTGTCCACCAGTATTGAATCTCCCTTTTCCATCTGTGAACATATATTTTACATTTTCACCTGTTGTACATAAACTTACTTTTATTAAAGGTTTTCCATAATTTTATCCAAGGAAACATCAGTTCATATTCACCTCTAATCCCGATGTGATTTAAACTTCCTGACTTCATGTTCAAAACGAGGTGCCATCTCATTGTGCTGTTACTATTTATATCCCTGTGTCTCTTGCTAGCCTGTCTCCACAAGCAAGTGGTATGTCCTTTATGGCCTTACAATCTCTGTACCTGATGCAACACATGGAACATATTTGGCTCTTAGTTAATTCTTATTAAGTAAAAAAATTGAGCTAGGTGTATTCTGACTCTGATGTTGTTCATGTTATCCACTGTTGTCTTTATGTTTTCCCAGTGAGATGAGTTGGGAATAAAGCAAATTTTTTCTAGCATGAACACACCCCCCTTTCTACTTCTATCTTTATAAGAGGCTGTGTTTCTATGAAACTTTGTAAGTGTCTATACTACCATGAAACAGAGGTGGTTCATGTTGTGGGTTGTGGGGACTCTACTGCCGGGTTGAATGTGTATTGTTGGGTATGACTGGAGTTATGTAAGAAAATAACTGATCTAAATACCAGGAGACATACCTTCCAGTTGTGAATTTTCCATAGACATATGGAGTAGCTAAGTTACATGAAAATGGTCTCTTTGTTCCTACATAGCCTATTACTTTAATACTGAGATAGAATGCAACTTCATAAAGATTTAGTATTTAGTTTATGTTTCTTCCATTTACTTGGTCAGCCTTGAAATCCAAATGAAATTAAGTAGTTGCAGATTTTTCTCAATGGATTAAATAAGGATAGCACAATTGCCCTTTGTTGACCAGATACCCTTCTAGCCTTCTTCCATTTTGTTTTGCTTCCTTTACTTTCATAATGCTTTTCAGAAGGTATTTTACATCATACCCTTAGGAAATGTAGAGGAAAACTTTGTTTTTGAAGTCTGTTTTGCGTTGCTGTCTCCTTTCTTCCCTCCTGGGTTTTTTGTCTCTCCTCACTCCAATGCACATCCAGCCAAGAATTCAGCTCTTAGAAGCCTTGAATTAACATCAGTGTTGTTACTCTCCATATGCTGAGTGTACTGTGGTTAGTGTGCTATTTCATTTCATTTCATTTCCTGTAGTTATGTTACGATAGGTAGCTCTGCAATTGTCCTCAAATAATTCCTGCATTTTGATATTTGTGCCCTTGTAAAAATCTTCTCCCTGTGTGTGTTTTGGACCCAGTGACTTGCTTTCAATGAACAAAGGTGAAGAGAGGTCACTTTTAATGTTAGGCTACAAAATGACTGTGACTTCTATCTTGTTTTTCTGTACTTTCATAGCTTGCTCACAAGCTCCTTGCGTTGCTGTCCAACCACGAGCTTCTTTATGAAGAAGCACATGTGTCAAGGAATTATGTTGCTGTCCAACAACCATTGAGGACCTGAAACATGCTAGTAGCCATGACAATAAGCTTGGAAGTGGATTATCTTCCAGGTAGGCATTGTAGTATCTCTAGTCTGGGTATGACTACTGAGACACAAAACTATGAGGCAGTAGTCTTCATGATTTATTTGAAATAATTTATTAAGCAGCTACTGATATCTAATACATACATTATTGTAATGCATATGATGGGGTGCAATAATATAAGAGTTTCTTGTTGAAACCTGCTAATCCAATATGTCTTGTAATTCCATGGGTTTTTTTGTTTGTTTGTTTTTAGTCAGTGGTAATGATGGAATCATAAAAAGCCCTGAGTGCAAGACATAAGTCTCACAATCTTGATATTGTCTTACTATCAACAAGTTAATCTGTATCTGACCTGGAAAATAAATGGACTGTGCAATAGAATGGTCAGGGAAACCTTGAAAATGACTGCATTCTAAGTTCCACTCATAGAAAATTCTGCTATGTGGTGCAACATGGGAGTTGGAATTGTAAATATCTGTAGGTGATTGTAACATGCAGCGTGTTAGGCATGTTTGCTGTGCGTTAGTGCTTCTTACAGTGCGTTCCCCCAATGAGCAGTGTCAGCAGTGTCTTCTGACCTTGTAAATACAAATCCTCATGCCTGTCTCAGATGTACTGAATTGGAAACTCCAAGATGGGGCCTGGGGCTGCCACCGTCCATTTTCCAAGATATCCATGTTGCTCTGGTAAACTCTGTTTTTGAGGATCCCTGCTTAATTTATTTGATTCCTCAAGGTTCCAAAGTGTATACATCTGTTTTCCTTCTCTCAGGGACCCCAAATCAATCTCTCTTATTGTAACTCCATTCACTTAAAGTAGCTTGTTTATCAAATTTTTAGTTTATCTTTCTGTTTCATTAGACTTGAAGATACAAGTCTCTTCAAAGAGGACAGAGTTTTGTTTTTTGGATGGACTGCTGTTATTCATGTTAATTGTTGAACTAACTGCTAATATTGAGATTCTAGTTTCCAAGAAACTCAGTTGGGTGTGACAAAGTTTAGAACCATTCTACAATTACACAGAGATCACATTTCCTCGAAACTCAAGAATTCTGCCACCGTTGAAGACTCAAAAATTCTCTGAGTGGCTCAAAGTCTTCTCACAGAAAAATCAGTAAGGTGAAATGAAGTTTGGAAGATGAACAAATTAAAGTAGGAGTAGATTTAAAGGCCCAGAGTGTATATGTTTGATATAAACTCAGATTATTTCAATTATCCCTCTGCTACAATAGATAACTGGTTAATGGATGTGGAGAAAATAACACACAATGAGTGCAGGAAGAAAAACCCATAGTGATGTTCACAGGAGGAGAGTTGGTTCTGTTGATTATAGGACCCGATTTTGCTGGATCACTAAGTTGGTTACCAGCCATTTTCATCAGTTTGGTCAATTCTCTCAGGTGAACCAAATAGGTTTTGGTTCACCTATTCTTTTATGAATTCACCTATTTTATACTAGATTTCAGGAAGGAGTTCAGTTTGATATTACTGTCTTGCAACCAGTTTTTCATAGCAGGTAAAGGAAATTAATATTTAAGATCTTGATGGAAATTCAATTGAAGGTTAAAATGACATTTGTAAAGAAAATATCTACAATAGATTATTTTTATGATGTCATCTAAATACATTAAATACATGTTGATATAGAACTTGTCAGAAATATTTCTAATTAGTCCAGTACATATATTTTATCTTGGATACTTATTTTTCCAACATACAGAGATAAATATATCTGTACTTAGTCTCTTGTCATTTATTTAAATTTTTCTTCATGAATAACTATGCAATAGCCACTATTGATACAATAGAAATAATAGCTTTCATTATTTAGCAGGTATGCTTTGATACAAAACAATAACTTTCAAGTCTGTTATCTCTGACAATTGTAGACCCTTCAGAATTCATCATCATTTACGCTTTAGAGATACATAGACTTAGATATGCAGGAGAGATAAAATTTGGAACCTAAATTTCTTGGATTCTATAAGATGAAACATGATTCTTTAGACTTGGCCCTGGGTATCATGTGGACACACGTGTACAGTGGTGGTAAGGGATTTTAAATTGGTTGTTGATATGCTGGAGTTCATCGTTCCCCTTTGCATTGCCTTGGTTCTGCATTAGCTCCCTTTTCCCCGAATGGTGGGAGTTTTCCGAAATGTAGCCACAGCAACAGTCAATACTAGAAGACAGCTGAGCATCATCGATACAGTTCTGAGGGAAAGACTGTTGAGCCAAGGAATTTGTCTTCAGCCAATCTGCCTTTTCTGTTTTGGTGCAAGTGGCAGATGTCCCTCTGTCATTTGGAAACCTTTGGAAGGCAACAAGAAATCCTTCTTCACCCTTTCATTCTTAATGTTGCTCATATTTGATGTATATCTATGTATGGCTTTAGACACAGACTATTCCTTTTTTTAAACAAGAAAATCATCTTTATTTGAAAGGCAGATTTACACTCAGAAAAGGACACACACATGGAGAGAGAGATCTTTGATCTCTAGTTCATTCTCCAACTGGCTAGAGCTGAGCTGATTCAAAGTCAGGAGTCAGGCGTGTCCAGTGGGTCATCCGAATGGGTACAGGGGCCTACAGATCTGAGCTGTCCTCTGCTACCTTCCCAGGCAGAATAGTAAGGAGCTGGTCCAGAAATGGAGTATCGGGGAAACAAACCCGCTCCTATCGGGTTGCTGATGCTGCAGCCAGAGGACTAGCCTGATTTGCCATTGTGCGGGCTTCAGAGCAGTGCTTGTTAATTGCTTGTCTCTCACTGTTCCATGAGGGTAGGAGCTCTGGTTTGTTTTGTTTGCCACTATGTGTTCAATACATTGAATAATACTCAGTACATGGCAGCTCTTCATTATTGCTTGTATACATTTTAATATAGATCTAAAATAAGATGTGAGTATAATTATGATTTGAAAATAAAATGCAAGTTGTCTAAATGCTGACAAATAATAATGCAGCTAACAGAGTTGAAGGTAGGGTATTGAAGGTGGCAAACAAAGTAAGTTTGCTAATCCTCTGTGAAACCAGTGGTGTAACATAATGGTGGATGTTTGATTTTGAATGGCTTTTCAAGGCATGTTTTGTAATATGTTATTTCTTAAAATTTAGAGAAGTCTGTCATGAATTAATAGATGTTTCAGATCAGAAACATACAGCGTAACTGTTTTCCTTTCTGCTCAAGTTCATTTTCCCTCTGCGTTACATTCAGACACACTCAATGCAATCCTTTGGTTCAAGAGAGCAGATATTGTGAACCCATTGTCTTAAATGCTTCCATCAAGGCATCTGTGAACTATATATGCTTTTTATTATCTTCTTTTCTTAATTCCTATTTTATTTACGATAGAGTGCTGACAGAATTGATTTAATGAGGCAATAACAGTGATTTTTTAAAAAAGTGTTAAAAATTTTTTTTTTTAATGTGAAGGGAGAGCCCATTACTCAGTTGGCCGCATGGTAGGGGCTGGGCGAGGCTGAAGCTAGGAGCCAGGAACTTCATCCAGGTTTCCCACATGGGTGTTGGGTGTCCAGCTACTTGGGCCTGTCTTGTACTGTTTTTTGCAGAAAGTGGAGCAGGAGGGCCACATAGCAGCACCCATGGGGGATGCTGGTGTCACAGGGGAAAGCTTCATTTACAGTACACAGTGCCTGTTGCTGATCATGATTATTTTTTTAAATGACTTATTTTGTTTTCATTGCAAAGTCAGATACATAGAGAGGAGGAGAGACAGAGAGGAAGATCTTCTGTACGATGATTCACTCCCCAAGTGACCCCAAGGGTGGGCACTGTGCCGATCCGAAGCCAGGATCCAGGAACTTCTTCCAGGTCTCCCACGTGGGTGCAGAATCCCAAGGCTTTGGGCCATCCTCCACTGCCTTCGCAGGCCACAAACATAGAGCTGGATGGGAAACAGGAAGCGAATCGGGGCTGCGGGGATTAGAACGCGCCCATATGGGATCCCTGTGCATTCAAGGCAAGGATTGTAGCTGCTAGGTCACAATGCCAGGCATGATAATGGTTACTTTTAATGGTGCTGATGATGAGTAAATATTTTTTTTACTGGCTTCTTTGAATGTATGTAGTGATTTATATGTCTTTTAATCAGAATTTTATTTTTATTTGGTTTTAAAGAATTTATTAAAACACTAGATGCTCAGAGTCTTGGCAAATACATGAGAATTACTGTAATTCTCGTCAGTTATTGTGTTAATGTGATATTAATACCAGAAGGACAGATTCAACATAGTTCTACATACAACCGTATGGACATAATGATCTCCTAATTTTTGAAGTGAAATATTTTTAATTCACATTATATTCAAAGTCTTAATACCCCACTAGACGGAGAGTTTGACAAACAAAAAGTGAAACAACTTTTGTTCAACAGGGATATAGGCAAGGGTTAAAAAATAATCAAATGGAAATGTTTCCAGTTCCTTCAGACATAGTAAAATTTGAAATGATCACAAATGATTAAAGCCATAGTAGTTTATCTATTTATATTAACGACCACAAATAAGAGAAAATGAGATATTTGTCTTTTTGGGTCTGGCTTGTTTCACGTAACAAACTGGTCTCCAGTTGCATTCATTTATTGCGAAAGTCAGGATTTCCTTTATCTTATGGCTGAGTAATATTACGTAACATTTATATACAATATTTTCTCTGTCCAATTAGTTGTTGATAATATCAGAATTGCTTTAATATTTTAGCTACTTTAAATTTTCGCTGCTGTTAACCTGAGAGTGTAGAAAAACTCTTCAATGTTACTTTTGCTTTATCTAGAAGTGTGCCCCAGTGTTGGTTAGGTGGCTTTTAGAGTAGCTCTATTTGTACTTTCTAAAGACTCTCTATATTGTGTTCCATAATGATTGTATCAGTTTGCATCCCCAGCAACAGTGTATTATGGTGCCCTTTCTCTCCCTATCTTGCCAGCATTTCTTACTTTTTGACTTTTAGGTGGCATCCTGTCTAACTTTGGTGATGCAGTATCTCATTGTGGTTGTTATTTGCATTTCCCTGCTCGGCGGTGATCCCGAGGACCTCCTCATGTGTCTGTTGAACTTTGCTATTTCTTCCTTTGAAAAGCACCTGTTCATACTCTGCCGATTTCTTGACTGTATTGCTTGTTTTGTTGTTGTTGAGTTTATTGAGCTTCTTATATATTCTGGTAATTATTGTCTCATCAAATGCGTAATTTTCAAATATTTTCTCTGATTCTGTTGGCTGCGTCTCCGGTTTGCTGGTTATTTCTTCAGCCATGCTGAAGCGCCTTAGATGTAATTCCAGCTGTTTTGTTTTGTTTCAATTGCCTGTGATTCTGAGATCTCATTCAAAAAGTCTTTGCCTATGTCAATGACCTTTGCCTATGTCTTTGCCTTGTTTCCCCTAGAAGTTTTATATTTTCAGGTGTTAGATTGAATCCTTGATTCACTGTGAGTTGATTTTAATATAGGGTGTTTGGTGGACTGGCTAGCTTGTTTTCAAACTTCTGAATGTGGAAATTCAGTTTCTTCAGAATTATTGATTGAAGATTGTGTTAATTCCAGGCAGTGATTAGCATATTTGTCAAAGTTGTGTTGGTTGTACCTATATGGATGATCTGCTTGTTCATAATGTCTGCTGTTGTGCCAATACTAGGCTGTTTTTGTTATATCAGACCTGTGGTGTGTCTTGCATGTTCTGACGTTCCTTACTGTGTTTTTAATCCCCAAACGTTGCTAAGCTCTCCTAGGAGTTCCTGTGGTCTCATAGTGGAGTTGTTGCTTTCTCTGTACGACAGATTGTGTCATCTGTAAACAGGGATAATTCGACTTCCTCCTTTCCAATTTGTTTCTCTTTTGATTTTTGTTTTTTTCTTGCCTACTGACTCTGGCCAAAGCTTCGATAATTATAGTAAACAATTATGGTGAGGGTGGGCATCTTTGTCTGGTTCCAGATGTTAGTAAAATAGCTTCCCGTTGAGTACGATGCTGGTTGTGGGTTTATCATGTATCGCCTTGATTGTGTTGAGTAATGTTCTTTCCATAACCGATGGTTTTTAAGGTTTTTATCATGTAGCAATGTGGTACTTTAACAAATGCTTTGTCTGCATCCTCTGAAATAATCATATGGTTTTTAACCCTTGTTTTATTGAAGTGTTGTATGATATTTATTTACTTACATATGTCGAAGCACCTCTGAATCCTTTACATAAATGCCATCTGGTGTGGGTGGATAATATTTTTTGACATGTTGGTGCTTATTTGCTAGTATTCTTTGAGGATTTTTGCACATATGTTTATCGGGGATATTGGTTTGTAGTTCTGTTTTTTGTTGTATTGTTGCTTTGGAATTAGAGTAACACTGGCCTCATAGATGAGTTTACAGTGATTTATTCCCTTTCATTGGTGGTGAGTAATTTAAGAGAAAAAATTAACATGAAGCCATCTAGTCCTGAGATTTTCTTTGGCGACTTTTTGCTTTGTTTTGTAACTCACTAATCCCACAATGAACCTCAGTCTTTGTTACTAGTCTATTCTGGTTTTCTATGTTTTTATTTCTCAGTTTTGGTAAATTGTGTATGTACAGGAATCTATATCTTAGGGATCTTTCAATAACAGGTTTAACAGTTCATTTGATTCTATTTCTGTGGTATCAGTTGTAACATCTCCTGTTTTTTCACTGCTATTTATTAATTTGGATATTCTACCTTTTCCTTTAGGTTACTTAGGCTAGTGGTTTATCAATTTTGTTTATTTTCTCAAGGAGCCAGCTCTTAATTCCACTGATTGTTTTTTAAAGATTTATTTATTTTTATTGGAAAGGCAAATATACAGATAGTAGGAGAGACAGAGAGGAAGATCTTTCATCCACTGAAAGGTGGCTGCCATCCCCTGGAGTTGTGCCAATCTGAAGCCAGGAACCAGGAGCTTCTTCTGGGTCTCCTACGTGGGTGCGGTCCCAAGGCTTTGGGCCGTCCTCAACTGCTTTCCCAGGCCACAAGCAGGGAGCTGGATGGGAAGTGGAGCTGCTGGGATTAGAACCAGCAGCCATATGGGATCCCGGCGTGTTCAAGGCAAGGACTTTAGTTGCTAGGCCACCATGCCGGACCCTGCACTAATCTTTTTAATAGTATTTAGAACTTCTATTTTTGTTTATTTCTGTAATTTTTATTATGTTTCATTCTATAATTTTGAGATTGATTTGTTCATGTTTTGAAATACATTGTTAGCTCATTTATTTGATTTTTTTTTGTATATACTTACTGCTATAAAGTTTACTCTTAATACTGCTTTTGCTATATCACATACATTTTGATGTGTTTTTATTTTCATTTAAGGAATTTTCGTTTTCTTTTTTGATTTATTCTATGGCTCACTGTTTGCTAAAGAATATGTTATATATTTTCTATATGTTTGTTTTCTAGTACGTCTTTGGTGGATAATTTACAGTTTCATTTCATTATAGCCGGAAAAGATATGTAACATGATTTCTGTGCTTTTCAGTTTGTTGAGACTTTTGTTTCATGACCTTGTATACAGTTTGTCCTAGAGAATGGTCCATGCAGTAATAAAAAGAATGTGTGGTCTGAACCTGTAGGATGACAGATATGCATGTCTATGAGTCCCATTTGGTCTTTAGGATTTTGTTATTTATTATTGATTTTCTATTCTGCTTTTCCTGTACATTGATGAAAGTGAAATGTTGAATTCTATCATTATTACTCTATTGGAGTTTATGTCTCCATTAAGAGCCATTAATATTTGGTTTATAAAACTTCCTGCCCTGGCATTGGGTGAATATTCATTTATTGTAGTTGCATCTTCTTGTAAAGTTGACCCCTTAATCATTACATAATTAATTCATGGCCTCTTTTAACCATTTTTGTCCTAAAGATTTTTTTTTCCTCATGTGAGAATAGACACTCTTTATCAATTCTGAATTAATAGATTATCTTTTCTAACCTTTCTGTTTCACTCTATGTGTATCAATAGTAGTTGGTGAAATTTCTTTTTTTTTTTAAATCAGTTCAACCAAAATGTATCTTTTAATTGCATACTTTGATGTATTTTCATCCATGGTGGTTATTGATATGGAGTGATTTAGCTGTTTATACTTTTCATGAGTCATCATGTTATTTGTTTTGAGCCTCCTGTGTTCTGTCGCTAGGTTTTCTGCCTTCTAATTCACTCACGATGCTGGATGTCTTTCTCTGTTTTATTTGTACAGGATTTCCTTCAGCATTGTTTGTGAGGCTAGCTAAGCGGTGACAGCATATTTCAATTTTTGCTTGTCCTGGAAGGTCTTTATTTGATGTTCATTTATAAATGAGAACCTTGCTGGTGAAAATAAGGTGGCTTAGCAATTTTTCTTTCAGATATTGGATCAGGTCTGTCCCTTTGTCCTGAGAAATATGATTAACTGGATGGGAGAACATTTAAAGGTGATCTGGCATTTCTTTCTTGTCTATTTTAAAATATTCTCTTTGATTATATTTGCTTTAGGAAGTTTTCCTATAATGTGTCCTGGTGAGGATCATTTTAGGCTCATGCCTACTGGGAGTTCTATATGCTTCCTGTATTTGGATTTCCATGTTTTTCCAGATTTGGTCACTCTTCTGTTATTTTACTGAGTAACTTTCCTAAGCTATTCTTTTATTTCATACCTTTAGGAACTTCAAAGATTCATCTGTTTAGTTCTTTTGTGGTATCCTATGGATTCTGAATACTGAGGTCTTTGTGACTTTTTTCTTCGTTTTTTGGTTGTATGGCTGACCTTTTAAGATTTGTGCTTTCTTTTTTTTTTTTGGTTAAAGATTTATTTTTATTATGTTTTTTATTGGAAAGGCGGATATACAGACAGGAGAGACAGAGAGGAAGATCTTCCGTCCGATAACTCACTCCCCAAGTGAGCGCAACGGCCGATACTATGCCGATTCGAAGCCAGGAGCCTCCTCCGGGTCTCCCACGCGGGTGCAGGGTCCCAAAGCTTTGGGCCGTCCTCGACTGCTTTCCAGGGGCCACAGGCAGGGAGCTGGAAGGGAAGCAGGGCTGCCGGGATAGAACCAGCGCCCATATGGGATCCCTGGCGTGCATGGAAGGCGAGGAATTAACCACTTGTGCCACTGCGCTGGGCCGATTTGTGCTTTCTTTTGTATTCATATGAATGCTTTGTTCTTGGACGTGTGCCCTGCCCCAGGACACTGGAATGCTTGAGACTTGAGTACCAGGTTTATGTGCAGGGTGGGCAAGGGAATTCTGGCCACCATATGTTGCTTTGAACAAAGTCTGGTCAAGTTCTGTATGCTGAGGCAGGGCAAATGTTGGATCTGGACAGTGTGTTCACAATCCTTGCCATTTTCCTTATCAAGGTAAATCAGCTGATTCATGGCCTAGCATGAGCTCATGGTGCCTGTACACCTCGCACACACAGTCTCTCTCTCTCTCTCTCTCTCTCTCTCTCTCTCTCTCTCTCACACACACACACACACACACACACAGTGGGAGCAGGTGGGAGAGAGAGACAGTGAGTTTGCATTTGCTGTTTCCCTCCTTAGGTGGCTGCAAAGCCTGGAGCTGGATTGGTCTGAACTCCAGAATCTGGAGTATGTTTCAGGATTCTGCAGCTTTTCGAGGATTCCCATGTGGGTGCGAGGGCCCTAGGACTAAGGACACCTTCTCAGCTCCATCATCAAGGAGCTGGACTGGAAGTAGAGCAACCTTGACTTGAACCTGTGCTCATTTGGGATGGTCACACTGTGGGGAGAGGTTTAACTTACAAGATTGTTGCATGGTTAATAGAAAGGTGCATCTCTTCTCCCTTTATATTTTTGAAATGCTTTGTAAATTGGTTAGAGTGTTTGATGAGATTTTCCCTTTGAATTCTATTGTCAGATTTGTCCTTAATCAGATGTCTCTGAAGCATTCTCCTCTGGGGCGATATCCTGTCTCTCTCTACTAGAGATGATTGGACATGGCCTGCACACGCACACTCACACATTTCCTTTTCCTACAACTGATAGCATAAGGCAGTGGTCTCAAGTTAGACGTCTGTGGACTAAATCTAACTGAATTATGATGAGTGTTTGTGTGTGTTTGTAGTTTGTTTTCATTTGCACAGTGATAAAAATGTTAAAGCAGTGCTTGGCATTAAAGCATTGGAGTTTTCCCATGGTGATCTGGATTTCTGGCTTCTTTTGAAATGTCAGAAGACCTGACATTTTTGGCTCATGTTCCCACATAACCCTGTCTGTCTATAATACATTAGCAGCTGACCACATCTGAAAGACTATGAACTCTCCACTCTGACACAGGCCTCCACAGGCACCTAACCCACATTTTTGCTACTTGATTGGTCCCAGGAGGCATGAGGATCGGCTCCAGGGTGGAGGTCAAGAGCACAAGCTTTGGAGTTCGAGAGGTCTTGCTTGAATTCCCTACTCTGGCATTCTGCTGATTCCACTGCAGTTCTTTTTCTACAACTCTGATGTTGGTATAGATCCCCACTCCCCCTTTTTTCTCCTATTCATCCTCTTCTTTTTCCTTCTTTCTTCCCCCTATTCTTTTTTCTCTTTCCTTCTATCCCCTGTACCCCTGAGACCTATTCTTGCTCCCATAGAGACTGTGGTTTTGCTACTCCAAAGGTTTGATTCCTGTCTAGTATGCACTTGGGTTTAAATCCCATGACCAAGATTCTTTTTTTTTTTTATGTATTCCACATCCAAATTCTCTTTAAAAACTTTTGATACATTCAGTAAATAATTTTTATCCCTTTGGGAAAATACTTTGTACCAACAAAACTCAGAAGCTAGCAGCCACTGCGGATAATAGTTCAAGGGTCAAGTTCCCATTCTTGGGCCATTTGACATTATGTGCACTCTTGGCTATCGTATGAGCAAGTATCTTCACAAAGGATTGCGAGCTTCCCAGGTCTTTCTTATGCAGTTGATTTCTTGAAGTGATTGCATCTAATTCAACTTTGTTTGCTTTTCAGGACAGAATATGCTAACGCAATGATTTCACAGTAATAGCAGTTAAAGTACATTTACAAGAGTCATAGCTACCTTTTGTTGAGCGTTTAATATTTCCCAAGTATGTGAAGAACTTTATATGAGTTAGCTCATTCTATTCTCATATCCTAATAATAGCTCTAAAATGATTATGGACCTTTTCTATTTAAATATGAGAAAACAGTTTTCGGAGAGGTTAAGTGACTTTCTCAAGCTCATATTAGGGTCATGAAAGAAATCCAAAATACACAAATCTGGTTCTGAGGCTTTTTGCAGCAAAACAGAAAAAAAAAATCAGGACCATGAGTATGGATGTCTAACCCAAGTCAATATTTAAAGCAAAACTTAATGTTTTCATGTTGTAGGTTCAGTTAGGAAAACAGGCAAGTTTCCTGGGACTGAGCTTTGATAGAACTGCAAGGATGCTGCTCTTGCACATCACAGAAACAGCGGAACATCTGATATCCACAGACACAGATCTCACTTCTGCCCTTTACTTTCTTGCAAACCTTATGAGAGTCACTTAACCTTCATGAACTTCAACTTCCCATCCTTAAAACAGAAAGAGCAATATCCTGTTACAGTACTGTGTGCCTCACTTAGGGTGGTCTATGTTGGAGAAGAAAACATTACCAGATACACTGGTCAGTAGCAATCTAAAGAATAGCTTGCTTTGAAGGAGTGTTTGGAGTATAACAGGGGTGAAGGTATATCTGTTTTTTGGGGACACAGTTTACATTCAATTAGTAAAAAGGTGTTTTCAGTGTTATAACTACAATTCAAAAATCTAAAAGTCTAAAATGGAAAGTTTGGTTCTAAAGTGGATTTTAATGGGAAAATCTAAATGGAATTGATAGTAGGCTTGTACGTCTTTTTTTAAGATTTATTTTTATTTGAGAAGCAGATTTACAGAGAGAGAGAGAGAGACAGAGAAAAAGGTTTTTCATCTGCTGGTTGACTCCCCAAATGGCTACAATGGCTGGAGCTGACTCAGTCTGAAGCCAGGACCCTCTCCTGGGTCTCTCACGTGGGTGCAGGGTCCCATGGCTTTGGGCCATCCTCCACTGCTTTCCCGGTGCTACTGGCAGGTAGATGGATGGGAAGTGGAGCAGCCAGGACATGAACCAGTGTCCATATGGGCACTTGAAGGTGGAGTGCTACCCTGTTGAGTCATGATTCTGGCCACCTGCCTGTAAGGTGTGTAAGGTAGATTTAGCTGTAAGCTTCCATGAGTTCCAAGCTATACTTACACATCACTCACATCTCCAGTGACTGGTACCCCCAAACTGCTCTGGACTGAAGGATTTGGGATGATGGATTGTGGTGGTATTTTATTATTCTCCCATCTGTATTTCTCTATTGCTTTAGCAGAGCTTCTAAAGAAAGCATCCTGCCTGACAGTTTATTCTCTCTAACCTCCAGCATAAATGCCTAGGACACAGCTGGTAATTTGTAAATGTGAATTGATTAGGTGAATGAAAGAGTGATAGGGCCTTGGTGATGAAGAAAATCAAAATGGAATCCCACAGGATGAGAGCAGAATATGCATTATTTTCTCCTCTTGTTTTCTTAGGTCTTTTAAAGCATTGTGAGCTGCTGGAGGGGCGCCCATCATTAACTGGTGAGTGGGGAGGAAGGGCTGGAAGCAGCCCCAGCATCCTGAAAAGGCTACTTGAGCAAGCTCGCAGCCCCGCCTGTGCCCCGGGAGCCTGTCAGGGAGCACAATTGCCTTTTTTGGAGGGCTGGCTCAGACACAGCTGGTGTTATAAGCTTTGCAACCGTAATGCAAAGAAAAGCTGGGAAAATCCCACAAAGTGAAATTGTATCTGCTTGTGGTCAAGTTGGGACTCCAAATTTGGACAGTGGAATTTGGTGGGAAAATGTGAAATGCATCAGGAGTTGTAGAGTGAACCTAAGATTTATCGCTATGGCAAGTGGCTATTTCCAGAAGAACTAGCAAACTGTGGTGATATTTCAGTGAAGGAGGAGAGATGGGGAGGGACCCAGAGCTTACTGCCGATGTGAGCAACCTGCTAAAATCTCGAAGCAAATGAAAAAAAAAATCAAAGTTGTTCCATGATACCATTCAGATCATTGTACAGGAGGATGGATAGTAACATTTTAAAGGCATGAAACTGATTGATTAGGACATAAACTACTAGGAGCAGTCAAAGCAGTTGGATTACATGCCAAGTTGTATGTTGCCAAGCTTCTGTTCTAAATCTGTTTAAATGTGTCCCAGTGAGAGGGTTGGAGGCCAGAGCCAGCATGCTGAAGCCCAGACAGGCTCTGAGCTGGCTGCCCAGGAGCGTTTTTAGGTAGCAAAATGTACAGGCAAAGCACTGGTGGGTGAGGTCATCAGAGGCCTGAAATGAAGCCTGGCTTGGCTTCCCTCTAGTTGTGTGACACCAGGCAGTCAGGCAGCTACCCTGAGTCTCAGTTTCCAGTAAGCAGATTAGAGACCCTGCTGGCTGTCCCTATGTTTAAAGGAAAACTAAGATCATGCACATGAAAGAGCTTTGTCAATTGACATACGGGTATTTTATCCAAGAAGGATCTAGGGAAATCATCCTCAGAATAACCCATTCTTAGAGTTAGGTGTTTTTTCATATATGCATTAATTCTTTACTGACATGTATTTTGGGATATGTGTGTGTGTATGTGTGAGAGAGAGAAAGAGAGAGAGAGTGTGTTCTTATCCATTGGTTCACTTTCCAAATGCTCACAATAGTCAGAAGATGAGATTTCAATCCAGGTGTTCCAAGGACTGACTTACTGCACCTGCTGTCTCCCAGTATGCTGAAAACAGCTCAGCAGAAAGCTGCATTGTAAGAGAACCTTAGACAGGAAATCGGACACTTCAATATGTAGGCATCCTGCGTGGTGCGCTGAGTGCTGTGCCAAACATTTGCTCTGATACATGCTTTTTTTAAAAAAAAGATTTATTTAGTTTTCTTGGAAAATCAGATGTACAGAGAGGAGGAGAGACAGAAAGGAATATCTTCTGTCCACTGATTCACTCCCCAAGTGGCCTGAATGGCCAAAGCTGAGCTGATCTGAAGCCAAGAACCAGGAGCCTCCTCTGGGTCTCCCACATGGGTGCAGGGTCCTAAGGCCTTGGGTTGTCCTCGACTGTTTTCCCAGGCTGTGAGCAGGGAGCTGAATGGGAAGCAGGGCTGCTGGGATTAGAACTGGCATCCATATGGGTTCCCAGCACGTGTAAGGCGATGACTTTAGCTGCTAGGATACCATGCCAGGCTCTGATACATGCATTAAAAAAAAAAGATTTATTTTTATTGCAAAGTCAGACATACAGAGAAGAGGAGAGACAAGAGGAAGATCTTCTGTCCACTGATTCACTCCCCCAAAAGGCTGCAATGACTGGAGCTGAGCCAATCAAAAACCAGGACCTAGAGCTTCTTTCAGGGTCTCCCACATGCATGCAGGGTCCCCAGGCTTTGGGCTATCACCCACTTCTTTCCCAGACCATAAGCAGGGAGCTGGGTTGGAGTGGGGCTGCTGGAATTAGAACCAGTGCCTATGATACATGCATTTTTGAAATCAGAGTTTATCAATTCAGGTACTGGTCAAATTTGGCTTGCCACATTTAAGTCTCAAGATATGTTGTAAAACCTTTGAAATTCTAGTTTTTACTGGAAGATTCCAACTCCAGAAGCATTGATTATCATGGTACTGCAGCAACACACAGATTCATTGTCTCTAGCAGCTAATGGAGGAATGTACAAAGGGTTTGGCTGATCCCAGAATGTGTGCCAAGGCATCAAGTGGCTCTCAAGCTCCAAAGTTTTGTCTTTCCTCATCTACATCATGGGCTTAATCCCTGAGGGTGTTTGAATTTTTGATCACTGCTTTAAGACACTGGTTAGCTCTCCAGTGATTCCAAAGAAAATTGAAACATCAGGCAATTATGAAACAGGATTATCCGAACTTCTATTCATGGAGCAAAATAAGTTGTAGCTTCACTAGGGTGATCAGACACAGGAGGGAACAGAAAATCCAGCTTCCACTTTGGGCTCAAATGTACTAGAGGATGAGCATTTTTGCTGATGGTCCATCTTGATTTTCTGAAGAGCAGTTACAGACTTTTGTCTGGGTGTTGCCCATATCATGTAGGCTTGGACTCAGTAGGAATATACTTTGCATTATCTTTATTGTAACATCTTGTTCCAGAGATTTAGGATGGCTAATCCTATGGCACAAAACCCTGCTCTTCATGCCACCTCGAGATAAACACCTTTTGCTTCATGTCACTCAAACTCCCCTGTGTGTTCCTTTGATCCATGTACTATTCTCAGCCATTCCTTCTACACACTCTCTCCTTAGAACCTTTAAAATAAGTTTGTTCTCTAGTAGTTTTTGGTGGTCAGGTGAAGCATGTGAACTATTCTCTCCCTTTTCAAATATGGGGTTAATTGACTAATTTGGCAGAGAGAGAGAGAGAGAGAGAGAGAGAGAGAGAGAGAGAGAGAGAGAGAGATTGTATGTGTGTGCACAAATTCCCATGGAACTATTTATGCCTAGATGCATTTGCACATTTTCCCCATTTATTCCATGTTGCAGCTATGGTATAACTCATCTGTATTTTAATTTGCAAAGTAAGAAACAAGAAGCAACTTGTTTGAAGCCTCCAGAGAGTTAATGGTAGGAAACGTGTGTGGAGTGACCCACTAATGCATGGACTGACTGTAACTTTCTTTCTGTGTGTTGACATCTGGTAGTTTCTGGACCACCTTTTTCCTGGGGCCTTGGCAGCAGACTCAATGTTGAGGCCTCTTCATGACTTTTGATGTCCGGAAACCTAGGAATGGACAGCAGAGACAGATTCATTTATGAGCTGAAGGGGTTCCTTCTCCAGCTATCAAAACTTGAACCTTGTGAAAGGAACAGACATGAAACTGTTGTGAGCAAGGAAGACTTGCCCATGCATGGGAGAGACCTGGAGGAACTGGGATTATATATGCTTATAACCTCTACTACATGCTGGATTTTCCGATAAGTGCTTTTGCATGTAGTTTTTGAGGTCAGTATTAACAGCACTGCAAGGTAGGAATTGTAGTCTCCAGTTTACAACCATGCAAATGGAAGCTCGACAAAATTAGGTATATAATCCATGGTTAAATAACTGCAGGTCTCAGAGAGGGAGGGGATTACATGTTTCAGTTTTAGGAATAGTGGGTATCAATGGGGGGGAAAATCTCTAGACTTTTCTGCTGAGAATCATCCATTCAATGTCCTGGTTTATTGATGATTTCCTAGAGTGTGGTGTAAGGAGAAATACAGATGTATGTGTGTGAGTGTGTGTATATGGGTGCATAGTGTGTGTGTGAGTGTTTGGGTTGTAGGAAGGGAAGACCTTTTAATGTTTTCCTTATGTTTGTTGTTGGTTGTATTTGTCAACATCCACAGCTCACACAGCACAGGACTAACTTCAGAAGTCAGTATGTCCTTGAGCTGTGGGGGAGTCTACTCTGACTCACCCCGTGTGAGTGGCAGGATCTTGAAGAAAATCCACGTAGGCTTGCCTTGCATTCTCTGACTTCCATGCTTCTTCCATCAGGAGCAGCCAGCTCTTCTTTCCCTTTACCGCTTTCATTTCTGACCAGTTTCATTATATGGGAGTGGTTTAAGCACTGCCTTACTTGATTCAGTCGTATCATCAGTCAGCTCAAGCAGACACACTGACTTTTTGAAGTTAAACCGTTCATATATTCAACACGTTTATTGGGCATGAGTTTTATGCAGATGCTGTTGTAGATGTTGTTGCAGATAATAAAGAAATAGCAGTTAATAACAACAGTTAAAATAACAGTTACATAATAGTTAATAATAACATTTAATAATAAGATAAAATAATTAATAATAATGAAATAAATAATAATGGAAAAATAATAAGATAATAATAAGAGTTAATGATAACAGTTAAAATAACAGTTAACAAGACAGATCAATTCCTGTTCTTATGAAATTATTACCTTCTGATGGAGGGACTAGAAAATAAATACTAAATGTATCCTGTGATTGGGGCAGGTGTGTGGCGCAGTGCGGGAGTTACCTCTTGAGATGCCCACATTCCACGTTAGAGCTCTTGGTACCGGCTCTACTGATTCTGATATGAAGATAAAGAGAGACACTATTGGCAGGTCAATCCTGACATATTTTCTAGATTGCTTGGTCTGTAAGCAAACATCTGAATGAGCCTTGGGGAGGTGTAGAAGAAAACTGTCTAGTTTTTATCAGCAAGCACAAAGCCCCAGTGAGCATGTGCTCTACATGCTGAGGAAACAGTGGCAAGTGACCCCTGTGGCTGAGGCAGCCTGAACAAGGAGGGCAGTCAGCTGTGATGGACGATGAGGTCAGAGATGCCGCTGTATCACTGGACTTTTTCTTCTTACTCTAAGTATGAAGGGAAACCACCAAAGAGATTTGAACAATGTAATCACAAGGTCTGACCTCCTCCCGGATACTGTGTAAAGGAGAGATGGAAGAATTGGAAAGGCTACTATGGGTGTTGAGTTGAGAGTTAATTGTTGCTAGGAGTGGAACAAGGCCTCTCAACCTCAGTAACATCAGTTGGCATTCTGGGCAGAATAAGGGTGAACCTCTGTGCATTGCAGGATGCTTAGCAGCATTGGCCTCTGCCCGCCAGATGCCATCAGTCGTCCTGGTCCCAGAATGACCATCTGCGATGTCCAAAGCTCAGAATGATTATGCAGGAATATTTGCTTTTGAGGAGATAGAAGGCTTAGAATTAAATCAGTGTAAATGATTCTTATTTCTATATTTATATTGATTCAAAAAATTTTTTTTATGGCTTTAGAACATTTTGGTATGATACAGAAAGAAGAAAGTCTTCCAGAAATTATCACCTTGAGACAACATTACTAAGGCTGTTACATCCACTATTTTCTGCATGTGTGGCAATGACGGTAGTTATAGATAGCATTCATTGAGCATCAGATCTCTGGCTTGAGTTAGTTTCCCTAAATAATGAAATATTACTATCTTGGCTCCTTGACATGCTGTAACAGATTGCCACAAACTCAGAGGCTTACCCAGATTTATCAGCGTTCTGGAGGTGAGGAATCTGACATGGAATTGCCTGGGCAGTTCAGCAGTGCTGGCAGCCCCCTCTGGAGCGGCTGTTGTTGCCTCTCTTCTACCTTCCAGGAGTCTCCATAATCCTTGCCTTATGTTCCCTTTCCAATGTCTTCCCCACCCCCATCATTAAAGGGCTCTGACTGCATCACTGCGTTCCTCTGCTCTGTCTCTTGCTTCCTCTTTTAAAGACATTTGAGAAAATGTTGAATCCACCTGGATAATCTAGGCTGAGTCCCTACTTTAAAGCCAGTTAATTAGCTAATTGAATTCAATGTGAAATATTAATTTCTTGTTTCCATTTAATGTAACATATGCATAGCATTTTGGGGGGTAAATGATGAGGGAGGGTCACTATCCTATCTGCTACAATTATTAACACTATTTACACTTGAACAAACCGAGACCAAAATGCCTTTTCAAGGACGAAACTACAGCAGACTGCCCAGTAACCAGAACCATTGCAGCTCATTTTTCACGTAATTTGTCCCTCATAATGTTATAAGCATTTTCTAAAGTTCATGGTTTCTGAATACTTCATTGTCTGTGTCTGCCACAAAATATTTAATCATTTTCTTGCTGAGAAGTATTTAGATTATACCCTAAATGCAAATAGCGGTGAAATAGAATACTTCTTTCTCCCTCACAATTTTGAATTTTTCCCAGAAGTGGAATTATTGGGTCAAAAGTCATAAACCTTTGAGAGTTGATGAGAGATGTGGCCAAACTGACACTCATAGGATTGTTCCAATCGACAGACTTAATAGCAGGGTCTGATTTTGCTTTTCCTCTCCCATGCAGAGAAAATGTATAAAAATGTCATTAATTTCCAGCAAAAATGACATAAACCCAGTCTGTCAATATACTGATGTATTTATTTTTGAAATTAAAATATTCTTTTTTTTTGAGTAACTGTGGCATGGTGTTAACAAAAAGAAGTTATTATTATTATTTTTAGTTTTATTGGTGTATTTTAAAGGCAGAGAGAGAGAGAGAGAGAAAGAGACAGAAACAAAGAAACAAATCTTCCATCTGCTGACAGAGCATGCAGGGCTAGGCAAACTTAAAGCTAGAAGATGTTACTCCATCTGGGTCTCCCACATGGATTATCCTCACTTACTGCCTGCCTAAAAACATTAGCAGAAAGCAGGATTGAAAGTAGAGTGGGCAGAATTCATGCCAGAACTCAGATTTGGGATGCAAGCATCTCAAGCAGTGGCTTAACCAGCTGTGCCGCAGTGTCACCCATGAGACAATTCTTTTTTTCTCAACAGTTCCTTTAAATCAGGATTTGTATTTGGTTATAAAACTGTGCAGCAGGAAGCCCAGCTGGGCCCCATTTTGGAGTTTGATCATTGGTAACTCTTGTATATACACACAATCTGTTGTTTCCAGTTTCAGTCTTCAAGTATCTTTGAAAACATAAAGGGATTTTATTTTGTTAAGGAGAACAATAAAATGGGCCCATTTGTTGACAGCTAATTCTGAACTGCACTGACGAAAGGATCGCGTGCATTTCTGTTAACACTAACTATGCATGTTTCACTAACAAAACACTGAAGTAGCTTAAGTTCTTCGTACTGGGACTGTGATGTAATGTATAGTATTGATAGCATCTTACCTATCTCACATCTGAAGGGCTGCTGGATGCAGAACACTTGGCCCTGAAGCTAACACCTCTACGGTTGCATGAACCATGCCTGCCTCTGCTTGCATGGTGTCCTGGGGAGGGGTGAGAGATTTCCCTATGGGGACACCTAAGTTGATGAGGCAGCCTGATTGGAAATGCCCAAATCCTTGAGGGGGGAGCATTATTCTGGGTTTAACTTTGAGAGTAATTCTGGACATGGTTACATTTGGATTTGTGGGCTGCCTAAGGCTGATCATTTTTCTTCGCATGAGGGAGGTTCATTCAGTTGACTCAAGACCTGAAGAGAACAAAGGGAAGAGAGAACTCTTGTCTATGATATTGTGGGACACTATCCTTTGTTGTTAAGCCTCCACTGCTTTAAGAAGTTTATTCTTGTTTGTTTGAGAGAGAGAAAGTGAGCAAAAGACCTTCCATCCAGTGGTTTGTTCCCCAAATGCCAGTGACAGCTAGGGCTTGGCCAAGCCAGTCAGGAGCTGGGGAGCTCATGATTGTCAAGGACTCAATGGCTTCAGGCATCGCCCACTGCCCCCCAGGTGTGTTGGCAGGAACCTGGAGTGAAGGACAGAGTTGGGACTTGAGCTTGGATGCTCTAATATGGGGTGCTCTGCTGGATGTTTGGTCCAGTTCACTGGCTTTCACACCGGTGTGGTGTTATTAGCTCCCCGCTGTTCTGGGCCTTGCGACTTGCACTGAAACGGTAACAGCCCTTGTGAGTTCCTGTAGTAACCAGAGCCCACTCATTTCTGTTTCTCCCCATATACGTGGTAGGCTCGTGGAAATCTGGAAAACGTTTCTCAGACCATTCCTGCGTCTGAGGAGAACTCAGGTTGAGAGGGTGCTGGCAGTCACAAGTGAAGCGACCTTGCCTATGAGAGCATAGTGAGGCCTGCGTAACCCTGACGTGGATTGTGTGGAAGGCACAGCTCCTTACTCCTGGTGAAGTGCGGTGTGACATAGTGACTGTGATGACTAACAGGGGCAAAAACCAGTGGATCTGCTTAAAACCCTGGCTCTAGAAGGCCAAGTTCTGCTAAGGGATTTTGCACTAGTTAACCAGTGACTGCCTCAGTTCACTTATCTATAAAATAAGGACAATGACATTACTTGCCAAGTAAGTTTCTCTGATGTTTTCACAACACATAGAGTAGTATCTTGAAAACATCTGGCATTCAGTAAATAGTAGAGATTGTTATTATTTGTCATCAGTTCTAAAATATATTGTCTCATTTTTTTCTGCTTCTATAATGGATTGCCTACTGTGCTTGTCTTTGCCCTTTTTTTTCCCCACATTTAACATCCCTTAAATTGAAAGCTGCTAAAAATTGATAGTAACTTGAATACAATGAAATATGGTGTTATTTGGGTTGTACTAGGAGAAATCATCTAGGTAAAGAGTGTCTTGAAGTGTTTATGACAACAGAAAATATGTATTTCCTCTTTCTGAAATTCCATGTTTAATGATAACTTGCTTTATTCTTACATTGATGACTTTTCTCATTAAACCCATATCTTTGCCTATAGACAGATAAGTAAAAATAGAGACATAGCTTATTACACAGGTCATTTGTATATTAGAAGGAACTAGACAAAGTTAAAATTTTATTTTCCCTTTGTGATGGGTTTATGGATAAAATTCACCTGCTACTTCATACCAAGAACCTAGTGTCAGCACATAGGAGCCAGCCAATAGAATTTTGTTCGATGAGTTAAATGAGTTATGTTTAAAAAATGAATTTATACCAGTTTTACTTGAAATTATAACTTATATATGTATTCTTTGACCAATGATAGTGCATTAAAATACTTGACCTCGTCCCCTATTCTCTTGCTCATTTCTGCTTGGTTTCCTTCTCATGGGCTTCTCTTTCCTCTGGCTTTTCCCTTTACTCCAAACCCTGCCTCTGCCCTCTGCCCTGAGAAGCTTCCATCTGAGCTCCGTTCCCTCCCTGGGTCCTGCACAACTTCAGTTTGTTTTTGAGTCAGGGCAATGAAGATAAAATATGAGTAGGTTTAGGAAATGGCCTTCCACTTTCATAAAAGGAAAAAAAAGTAACATTGCTGCCAAGTCACCCAGAACAAGTTCCAATTCCCAAGAGCAAGGGAGAATTTTTAAAGTAAAAAATCAATGGCTATGAAATTACACATTAGTCCAGGGGAGAGTTCTCTGTCTGTTTTCCCAGCGAACATCCATCTTGCTATAGTAATAGTGGCACAGACAATTGGCTGCAGTGAAGTTGATCTATAAGTGTTTTAATTAAAGTTCTGACAGCCAATTGAATCCTTTTTTATTTTTTGGATGTATAGTATCAATCTTTCTCTGTCCGTGAACATCCATGCTTGGGAAGTTTAATCTATTAGTGAGGTGTAAGTTAATGTCCTGCACATAGTAACTGATCAGGAGGGACAATCATGGTTTGTTTTTCCTTTTAAGCTCCCCAAGCTCCATAAACCACGTCCTAATGAATGTGAGGTGGTGCTCAGGTCAGTGATAGAGAAGAGAGTGAGGTGGGAATTTGGTCATCCTAGATCTACTTATTAGTTTTATCTTTTACAAGCTGTATGTTCTTGGACAAGATAGTAGTGTCTTCAAGTTTCACCGCTTTCATTTTTGAAGTGGGGACAATTAGGTCTTTTGTTATAGGGTCGCTGTGCGTTTAACATTTTAGCCTTTGCCACTGATCACTGATATTCCCAGGTTGCACAATTCACTGGCTCTTCCTGGAGGACACAGAGGCAATATATAGTCCTGATGGGATTATCCAAAGAACAGGAGAAAATATATAGCTGAATGACAATCTTGTGTTTTCTAAGAATTCCACATGAGCCATTCATTCAATATATGAGGGCTAATTCCATTTCAATGTTCAAGGTTTTTAGGTAAGTCATGTAACTGTGTGGACTTCTGAACCACTGACATGAGTTTCCTAAGAATTCTACATAAGCCATTTATTCAACATGATGAGGGATAATTCTGTTTCTATGTTGACGGTTTTTAGGTAAGAACCATCATGTAGCAATTTAGTTTTCTGAACCATCAACAGTTTTCCCTTTGCCAAGTGGAAATGTGAAACTGAAATGGGCGCTACACATGAGAAGGAATCAAATAACATTTGTTGAATGAATAAACAACCAATTTTGAACTGTCACTTGGAGAAAGAAGATGAGGATGATTATAACTTACTAAGGAGGCATTACATAATGACATGGCATTTCTGCTTATCATGTAGGGTCTCAGATTTTCCTTTACCTGCCAACAGAGCAACTCTCTCCTGGAATGCAGCCGAAGTCAGGCAGCTGTATCCTCATCCTAAGGTAGTGTCAGATCCAATGACGGGGCCACTTCTGTGTTCATCTACCATTTCCAGACACTTTATCACCATTACATAGCTTGGGCTCTGGGCTTTATTTAGGATCAGATTCTGCTGAGGTTTGTGTTTGGATTTGTCTTCTTGAACTCAGGCAGGTGTTTAACCCCTGAAATCTTACACAAATAAGTTTAGCTTTGTACCCTTTCAATACAATTTATTGAATTTGTACATTTATTTCCCCACAATCCCAATTATTATTTAATGACAAGGGACTGGCGGATGATGATACACTGAACTCTGGTTAGGTACCAATGACAGAGGGAGAGAGAGTGAGAGAGAGAGAGAGGAGAAGAAGAAAGAAAAAAGAAGAAGAAAGAAGAAGAAAGAAGAAGAAAGAAGAATAAGAGAAGAGAATGGACTGTTTTAGTCCCCAAATGGTGACTATAACCAAAGCTGGGATGGTCTAACGCTTGGAACCAGGAGCTTCTTCCAGGTCTCCCATGTAGGTACAAGGGCCTAAGGACTTGAGGCATCCTCTGCCGCTTTCCCAAACCATTAGCAGGGAGCTGGATCCAAAGTGGAGCAGCCAGGATACGAAATGGTACCCATATGAGATGCCAGCAGCATAAACAAGAATTAGCCTGCATTGTCAACACATTATCCCCAGGATTTCATTTTAATAGCATAATTTAGAGGTGAAAAGTGACTTATTCCAAACAGTGGAGGAATTGACAAATAGCCTTAGAACTCATGTATATGGAATTCAGTTGAGGAGGTCCTGAGATTCTCACTATAGTAGTGGTCAATATTAATGACATTGTGTTGGAAGAGAGTCAGTCTGAGGCATCCAGAGGTCACGTGGCTTGTCTAAATGATGTATTGGTCACTGCGATCTTGAATGACCTATGGTCACTTTACAGCTTATCATGGGGTCAGCTCATTTTGCCTATTGTATCTATTTTCATGGCATAGCAGATCAGGGACAACCAAGCTATAGGGTTCTCATGCTGAGCTAATTCTATCACAGTGTATGTAGTGTGTGTTACAGCCAATGCCTCCATTCATGTCAGACTCAGCCACTCCTGCCCCAAGTGCCTTACTTTTGATCTCACAAAATTCTATAACTTGGGTCATGTAAAATAAAGAAATAAAGGAGTAATCAGAGCAGCTTTTATTTCTCCTGAGGTTTGAGTACAGTTAACATGAAGTTCCTTTGCTTGTCTTAAGTTTGAAATAACAGGATATAGCTTTCAGTCTGAGAGTAATGCAGAGCCTCCTCAGTCTTTGCTGATATTCATTGCAGGAGGGACACAGATGGTTCTTTGACATTTTTTCTCTAATTTTATCTGGGTATAGGCTATAACCTTTGCAAAGTTCAGATCGCCTAATATATACACAGAGTAGAGACAAAGGAGAATGTTTCATGAAATAAAGACTTGAAAAATATTACCAAGGAGTCTGTGCATACACATGTTCAGTCTCTCGATTAGAAGAGAGCCAGAAAGACCTGGATTTTCAACCAAAGACTGTGCAGATTTTATTTAACTAAATCCAATGTGACAAGCACAATAACCTGCAGTGGGAGTATGCAAGAATCTGGGAGAGAGAGAAATTAAGTTCAGTGGGCAATGACACTTGGAAATACCTTTAGGAGAGGTGAATTAAACCAACTTTTCATAATGCTTAAACTTATATGTGAGATTTAAAAGTTTCAATTTCTATCTAAACATGAAAAGTTTATTAATGTCAGTTTTTTTTTCACTAAGCAAGAAATAATATAATACCTACTCATAGGCTTGTGAGGATGAAGAAAATAATCTTCTGCTCATAGTGTAGTGTGTTATATCACCTGCTAAATAAATGCTTATTGTTAGTAGTATTATAATTTAATTGGATGCCCTGACTTTCAGAGGACTATGCAAACTAAATTGCAGACTACATGAGAGGATTTATGCTGAGTTTTTATTTTTAAGGAATATTTTGTAGGGGAGAGGCAAGATGGCTGTATAGAGTACAGACAGGTTTGGGATGATGGAGAATCATTAGCCAGGGTGAAACACAAGAAACAGATTCCAGGAAAAGATAGAGGTCAAGCAGTTAGCAGGAGGTACCTGGAGAGCCTCTGGACACAGGCAAGCAGTGGCGATGGTGGAGCAGTGTCACCGTGACCAGAAAACTCAGCAGCAGTCAGCAAACAGTGATCCAAACTCCAGTGATTCGAGCCCCAGTGGCAACCAGAACATCCACAGCAGCTAGGTGGGAATGGGCGTTCACTGGGAGCTCAGGAGGTGAATGCAGGCAAAGAACTGCCAGTTGCTGATTTGTTTGCCCTAACAATGAGCAGAGAAGGAATGGTGGACTACAAGGGGCAGTGCAAGGATAGGGTGGATCTCACAGCATGAACTCTCAGTAGTGCCAGATCAGGTGCCATCTTGGGTAGTCGGGCAGAGAGTATGGAACTGAAAGGATAACCCTGAGTGATTTGGTTTCTAGGTCACTGCACTGATCCCACAGGGAAAGCAACACCAACTTCAGATCCTGCAGGTTCCACACATGATGGCTCTGTGTGGTCCCCAGATCTGACAGCCAGCAGTCCTGGATCTTCATCAGTGCCCTGTCAGGCACCATTTTGTGCAGGGGTACAATGGCTCAGGGGATCGGAGGAGCAACAGTAAGCTCTCTGTGTGCTAAAACAGGAGTGATCAGGTGCCACTCTCATGGGACCAGACACTGTAGGACTGGAGGGACAACAGCGAGCTGCAAAAGTGCTAAACTGGCAGCAAAATCACTTCCAGCTTAGTGTATGACACTGGTCCCCCAGAGAAAACAGTTCTAACTTGCCATTCTACAGGCTGCATCCAAAATAGCTCCAGGTGGCCCTCAGACCTAATGGCCAGCAGGTGGTGGCAACATCAGTGTCACTGACAACCCAGTTATTTTTAGGATACCTGGTGTCTTCCTAATCCTGGGATCTGCTTTAACTGGAGCTGGGAGAAAGACTGCATAGACATCACTGTGGCCACACACAGCATGAGATCACAGGAGGTGGAGAGTGGGTGAGCCAGTGTCTGGGGCTGCAGAACCAGTGTATGGTAGAAGCCTAGCTTAAGAGCCCAGGCATGAAACCTGATAGAGGGGGTGGCACAAATGACTATAAACAAAGAACAGGATAACAAATCCAATTAGAAAAATCAAATTGTAGACCTGTGGGTAACACACTTTAGAAACCAACCCTAAAGAGAAGAATCTGCTCACCAGAGTTATAATGACTAAGAGTAAAAGAAGAGACAGAGACACAATGAATATCACCAAAGACTCTTCAGCAAAGGAGCAAAAGCCTCCACCATCCTCAGAGTTAACTGAGGAAGACATCATGAAAATGGGGGATATAGAACTCAGAACACTTGTTATAAAGCTTCTGAACAACAATGAGAAACACATAAAGGAATTCAAGGAATTTAAGGAATATGTCACATGGGAAATAACAACAATGAAACAAAATCAAGCAGAAATATTGAAAATGAAAGACACAATAAAGCAAATAAAAAATTCAGTGGAAAGTCTTAATAATAGAATGAAGCCTAAGAAAAAAGAATCTCAGAATGGGAAGATATTTAATAAAAAGCTGGAAGCAGAGCTGGGTCAAGCTAAAAAAATGTATTCAAGAATTAAAAGACACAATTAAAAGGCCAAGTATAAGAGTCATGGGAGTTCCAGAAGGTACAGAAAAAAGCTGGGTTTAAAGGTGTATTCAATGAAATAATAAAAGAAAACTCCCCTAGTATGGAGAAAGAATTGAGAAGCAATATCCAGGAGAGGCAAAGAATTCACAACAGAGTTGACCAAAAGTGATCTTCACCATGACACATACGGCACATGATAATCATGCTTTCTTCAGTTGGACATAAGGAAAAGGTCCTTAAATGCACATATAAAAAATCAATAGACCTTTAGAGGAATGGCAGTCACACTTACAGCTGACCTCACAGAGAAAACGCTACAGGCAGGAAGAGAATAGAGGGATGTACTGCAGATTCTAAAAAGGAAAAAAAATTTCAGCCTAGAATAGTAAAGCTCTCCTTTGTCTTTGAAAATGAAATAAAACTTTTCCACAGTAAAGAAAAACTCTACGAATTTTTCTCTTCCAATCCTACCCTACAAAAGATACTTGAAGACTTTCTCTTCAGAGGGACAGGAAAAGTGACTACCAAAATCATAGGCAAGTGTGGAGAGCACCCCACTGAACAAAAACCCATTTCTAAATTGAGAGGACCAAACTGCCACCTATCCATATCAACCCTGAATGTAAATTCATCAATAAAATACCATAGATGAGAGAACTGAATCAAAAAACAAAACCCATCAATCTGTTAATTACAGAAGACACATCTCACCAACAACGATCAGTCTCCATGTATAAGCAGAAACTGAAAATGATAATATAGAAAGGCCTATAATATGGACTGAGATTAAGTAGGTAATTAAAGCCATCACAATCAAGAAAAGTCCTGGATCAGATGTCTTCAATGTTGAATTCTACCAAATGTTTCAAGAGGAACTTACCTCAATTCTTCACACGCTTTTTCAAGCAATAGAAAAGGAGGCGATTCTTCCAAACCCTTTCTATTAAGCCACTATCACCTTAATATCAAAGCCAGATAGAGACACAACAAAAATAGAGAACTTCAGACCTATATCCTTGGTGAGTGTTGGAGCAAAAAACCTCAACAAAATACTACCTGAGTACATCAGGCAGATCATTCACCAGGATCAAGTGGGATTCATCCCTGACATGCAAGGATGGTTCAACATTCACAAATCGATAATGTGATACACCACATCAACAAATTGAAAAATAAAAACCATGTAATCATTTCAATAGACGCATGAAAGGCATTTGATAAAATCTAACACCACTTCATGCTGAAATACTTAAGCAAGAAAGGTATAGAGGGACTCTACAACATAATCAAAGTAATATACAAAAATCCCAATACCAGTGTCATACTAAATGGGGAAAGATTGGAAGCTTTTCCACTAAGATCTGGAACTAGACAGGAATGTCCACTCTCACCACTGATGTTCAGTATAGTATTGGAAGTCCTTGCCAGAGCTAATAGGCAAGAAAAAGCCATTAAACGAATCCAAATTAGAAAGAAGGAATTGAGATTATCTCTATTTGCAGATGGCATGATTCTCTACTTAGGAAAATCAAGACTCAGTCAAGAGACTCTTGTAACTCATAAGAGAATTCAGCAGGATAGCAGGATGTGAAATTCATGAACACAAATATGTGGTGCTAGTATACACAAATAATTCCATGGCTGAGAAAGCAAATGTAAATAGAGTACCCTTTAAAATAGTGGAGAGAAATCTTACATATCTAGGAATTAATCTAACCAAATATATGGAAGATCTCTATGATGAAAACCATAGAACATTAAAAAAAAGAAACAGAAGAAGACATTAAAAAATGGAGGAAGTTACCTTGATCCAGAATTGGCAGGATCAACATCATCAGAATGTCCATATTACCAAAAGTAATTTACAGATTCATCACAATCTCAATCAAAATTCCAACAACGTTCATCTCAGAAATGGAAAAGAAGATATCTAAGTTCATGTGGAAACACAAGAGACCACGAATAGCCAAAACTATCCTGAAGAATAAAAATCAAACTTGAGGAACCACAATTCCAAACCTCAGGACATACTACACAACAGTAGTCTGATACTGGTACAGAAACAGAGAAGAACGTCAATGGAGCAGAATAGAAACAGCAGAAAGGAGCCCACACATGTATAGCCAACCGATCTTTGACAAGAAAACTGATAACAATCTAGGGATAAAGCCAGATCTTTTCAACAAATGCAGTTGGGACAATTGGATGGCAGCCTGCCGAGGTAATAAGACTCTACATCTGTCACATTATTAAAAAAAAAATCTCTAAATGAATCAAGGACCTAAAGATACACCCAGAAACCATCAAACTATTAAAGAAAAATGTAGGAAGCACTCTCCAAGATATATGGGATAGGGAAAGACTTCATGGAAAAGACACCAAAAGCATAGGTAGTAAAAGCCAAAATAAACAAATCAAACTAAAAAGCTTCTGTACAGCAGAGGAAACAACGAAGTGATGAAGCAACCAATGGAATGGGAGAAAATCTTTGCACACTACACAACTGATAGGGATTAATATCCAGGATTTACAAGGAGCTTCAGAAACCCAGGGGAAGTTAAATAAGACAACCTTGTGAAGAAATGGGTGAAGGAAATGAACAGACATTTTTGAAAAGAACAAATTGAAATAGCTAACAGACATATGAAAAGATGCTCAGATTCCCTAGTTTTCAGGGAGATACAAATGAAAATCACACTGAGGTACCACTAAACTCCAGTGGCCTACATCCAGAACTCTGCTAACAACACCTGCTAGCATGGATGTGGGCATAAAAGTGCCCTCTTTCACTGCTGGTGGGAGGTAGGTTAGTACCACCACTGTGAAAATCAGTATGGAGAGTGTTTAGAGAACAGCAAATAAACCTGCCATATGACCTAGCTATCCCACTCCAAGGAATACATCCAAAGGAAATGAAAATTGCATATGAGAAGGGGATCTGTAACCCTGTATTTATAGCAGTACAATCTACAATAGCAAAGACAACAACCCAGATGCTCATCCAAAGAGAAGTGGCTAAAGAATCTGTGGTACATCTACTCCATGGACTACTACTTAGTCATTAAAAAGAAAGAAATTATACCAGTTGCAACTAGATGGTCCCAACTAGAGACCATTATGCTCAGTGAAGCAAGTAAATCCCAAAAGGCCAAATACCATATGTTCTCTTCTACATGAGGCAGGCTTCATGCAAATTGTAACATCAGTAACCCTTTCCATACTGTTTTTGTTGCAACCCATGGGTTTTGTTACTTTAATTTCTTCCAAATAGTTTTTTTTTTTTCTTTAGCAAATTCATTCCTGGCTCCTAGATCACAGTAGCATCATTTTACCCAAGAAGCATTTGTGTTTCTTTTTCATTTCTTGTTTAATACATTGGTTATTCAGTGGTGCATTTTTCAACACCATAGTGCTGCTAGGTTTTTAACTTCATATCTGTTGTTGACTTTGTTCATGGCTTCTCATTTAAGGGAATGCATAGTGATAGTGTAATAGAGACTGTCACGTCTAGATGTGAAGATGCAATGAAGTGTGCATCTCTATTTCCAAGTCAAAGATGGACTCCCAATGAAACTGTTGTACATATCTACATAACAGGATGCTGGACTGTCTGGCATTGCGTGTGCCACCAATGCCAGGACACAGTTATGACACTGATGGACTTATGACTGTTTATGAAGGACTATGCTATTGTAATAATATGGGATAAATTAGTCGGGGGATGAGAATTTGGGGAGAGGGTAAGGAAATCCCAGAGCTATGGAATTGTACCTTAAATTTCAAAATAAAAAATTAAAAAAAGAAGTATTTTGCAGGTAGATTCTATCTCTTGTGTGTGCACGTGCACACACACACACACACACATACACACACACACACACGGAGAGATCTCTCTTCTGCTGGTTCACTCTCACATTCTTTCAAGTTGGGGCTTGAACTCGCCAAACCAGGAGCCAGGTACTTATTCCATGACTCCCACTTGGGTGGCGGGAGTCCACTTACTTGCAACATCATCTGCTTCCTTCCCAGGGTGGATACTGTCAGGAGATATAGTTGAAAAAAAGCACCAAGATATGCCGATACGAGACCTGGGCATTTGAACTGCTACACTAAGCTCTTGCTCCTCATTTTTAAGCTATTATTTCTTAGGCTTAAGTCTACAGTTCAGTTTTCTATCTTACAATCAGAGGGGTTAGATTGTACAAATTGCATTTCCTTATTGCTGCCTATTTTTAGTTTCTTCCCACAGGTGTACAAAACAGAAACCTGAAGATAAGGAAGAGATTGTTCCCTTCTGTTTGTTGCTGTTCCTTTGATTGCCCGTTAGGCAATCATCTCTCACCTGGGGGCAGAAGGTAGTTCTGTGTACTAACAGTTTTATTGTACTACTCAGAGTTAACCTTTGTCAAGTCCTGAACTATCTTCCCACAGGGCTCTTCTTTCATGATCCTAACGGAGCAAGGAGTGGCCTGGCAGCCTCCTTCCTAAGGAGGATCAGGACCCCAGATCCTAGGAGCTATTTTGCTCAGCTTATTGCTTTTTGATAACTCCATGCTTTGGCCTTTAGTCAGCCTCAGGGTGGCTGCTGACTTCCAGACATTCCTCTTGCTGTCTTATCAATTCCAGTTTTTTGCTATCTTATCAATTCCAGCTTTTGCTGGTCAATCCTTTAAGAACATTTTAGCACATTCCCCACATCAAATCTCCCTTATCTTAATTGATGTGGTTCTGTTTTCCCAAGTGACCTGATTTACTAGGGTGATACTGTACACTTAGTGATCACCTTAGATCCTCCTATTAAACAGGCTACAGAATCCTTGAGCACTCTACTGCTAATCCACAAATTGTGTGTCTCTGTCCTCCCTTCCTTTGTACCTGCCACAAAGTTTCCGTAGTTCTGCGGAAATTATTTCTTGGTGGATGATGTAAGACTGTTTTACAATTTCAGATACTCGAGATGGGCATTCTTTGTACTAGATTAAGCTGGTAGTTTGGCCAAATGATTAGTAAAAATATAGCTGTCCTTTATGTTAAATGAGTGGTGTTCCACATCAAGTGATCTTGAGGCTGGGGTTTAAGCACAGCTGACAGTTTCCCTCTGTGACTTGTATAGTTTTGTACTATAAGATACTTTCTACTTCCTACATATACACCCAAGACTAAACATGGAAGCAATTAATCTGGCCGTATTTACTGAAACTGAGCAGGATGCTGCGTCAAATGAAAGTCATGGTATTGTCTAAAAAAATAGAAGGCATGGATGCGAATACAGCATATGTTGCCTGCAGTTCTGTTGAGATAGTTGTCCAATGAATGAGGGCCTCATGCCTAGAGCCTGGGGTTGTGAAAAGCTCATTTCTACTCTCTCCAAGAGTCTACATACACACAGCATTGTGGAGAGAACAAGCTGACTTGTGCATCTGCTTTATCTTCCCTTTGCTCGGTGAAATTCTCTCTCTGCCTTTCCTTTCCTCTTCTCTGGCTAACAGACAAAGCTGGTAGCTTGAACACTGAAGCAAAATTGTTTGGGTTTGAATCTCAGTATCAATGTATCAATCCTGTGACTTTGTGTAACTGGATAATAGTACTTTTTCTTCATTTGCGTCTTGTCTTTCAACTACCTTTCTTAGCCATGTGTTCAGTAGTATCCTCCCATAAAACTATCAAGTGCTCGATTAGTGCCAGACATATGGCTAGCAATCAGTAGGCATTAGTTATCATTATTCCTACCCTATGGTAGAAAATGTCTTCAGAGAACTTATCTCTGCTGAGCTGTGCTGAACTCATGGATGTTTGACTAACTCCATCCTACTTTGCTCCCTTGATTTCTTCAGACTTTGTCCAGTTGGACCTCCTTCCTCCTGAAAATTAGAATGTTGTGATTTAGAGTATGAGTCTGTGATTCCAGCATCTTGTAAAATTAATTCTGAACCTACCAGAAGTAATAACCAAAATATTTTAAAGCTGTTCCAAAAGCTGGCCTGAACATTGGCACCATCAGTGAGATAGTACTCTGTGGTCTCTTTGATGTGGCAGATGTTAACACTGGAGTTACTCTGTCATAGAAATAGGCCAGCCATGGTGGTTTAGAAGGCAAGGTATATGTGGGTCTCCTGCATCTGTGTGGGAGAAACATTCAGAGACTTGGGGAAACTGTTCATTGCAGACTGCTCTAAGTACTCTGTCCGTTTTATGGTTTTTAGTTGTGATATTTTCACTTACTCATGATATCCTGAAAAATTATTTACCTCTTCTAAACCTCAGTTTTCACAGAATTCAGCATGAAGTTGTCATTTGGTAATTGTCAACAAATATCACCAATTATTATTAACATATATTAACATACCTCTAACCTTGGCTTGCTTCAAGTAGGATTCATAGCCTGTTTCATTTGACATTTGGCATCAGGTCTCTTGCTTTTTATCTTAAGTGGAGAAATGAAGTCTTCCTCTAGAATGACAATTGATACTTCACAAGTAGGAGCTTATATACAATAATATGTCAACTCCTCTTCCAAGTTAATTGACAGGCACCAGATTTCACATATCTTTTCTCCTCTGTGAGGTTCTTGCAGAGGCTTTGCAAAGTTCAAGCTAGGTTTGCATAATACTCCCAGATAAATCTCTGCTTTGTCACAGTGGTAAGCAGAGCAGGCATGCATCGTAGCTGGGCTGTCTTTGGTCATAGAGCCTTAGTGGTGTGTCAGGATTCTGTAATTCACCTTCTAAGAGAATCCAAAAGAGGGATAAATTGTTTGTTTGGGAGAAATTAACTGAGGATTGATCCTATCTGTTTTAATTTAGCACAGGGTGGTTTAAACTACCCCAAGGAGCAGATGGGCTATTGATCTGACAATAGGATAATCAGATCATCAAAGCTGAGATAGGGGGGTGGACTGTAGAATTTAGAACACTTGGGTCTTTGCCAGAGTGGCTCTTGTGAAATGAAAACCATGCTTTAATTGAGTACGTCCCTTGATTGCTAACAGGTGTTTTTAGAGCAGAGTGCTTCTGTGACACAACTCCCAACACTAACATGGAACTGTCCTGCAAAGAGACACTGCGTTATGCTGGGTTCTTGGCAGAGAGGTACAACTTGGCAATGGAAGGGACATAAGCTGTAGAGGAATGGATGTGAGAAATAGAGACTGTGCTCTGGGATGCCACTGTGGAAGGATGGATACAGAGATAGAAGGAAAGCTGGAATTTGAATTAGTGGGCAGCACTTGGAAGCTATGGTGTCTGTTTTCCTTTTTGTTTCTTTAAATTTCTTTTTTATTTTCTAACCACCATTGTGTTTAACTGCTGCCCTGTCTCTTGAGTCTCTCTCTCTCCCTCACCCCTACCTATAGATGTAGTAACTGTTACTAGCCTGTAGAGGGTGGTTTCTCCCTAGGAGTCTCTGTATTGATGTGTATTGAAGTTTGAATGCCTCCAGCAGGGTCAGGAACTCCAGCAAGAGTGGAGTCACATCGTGCCATTGTTCTGGCGATTTGTTTGTGCATCAGAATTCTCATCTGGCCCATAGAGAGTTAGTTATAAGAATGTTGCTTCTAGAAGCTCCCATATGAGTCAAAGTTGTTGGGATGCCATGGTTATTTTGGGTCAGGACGCCCTGACACATGAACCCACTGAAGAACCAACCAAGGTTCATGTCTTAAAGGGCAAATGGAGACACAGAGATCAGAGAAAGGGTGAATTCCAGAAAGTGACACTTGGAATGGTTTTGTAAGCCTTCTGTGCTCAACTTTGAAAAGACACTGGGTTCCCTTATTCCAAAGATATCTTTCTGGAATTGGTGGTGGTAACAGGCCCTGAAGAGCTTTGTTCTCTTCTGGCTGTTGGTGCACCAGTGGAAACTTTTTGTCTACAACAATAAAGCAGGGATGTACAGGCCTCTATTGCATTTGAGCAAGACTTAGAAAATAAAGCTGACATTCTCTTACCAAGGAAGGTGGCAAAAAAGTATAAACCCAGGTCTTCAGTTTAGGGCAAGGGGAGTGGTGGATATTGCCTTTCTCTTTTTTATTCTCTGCTTTCTTTTCTATTCTAGTCCCCATGCTACTCCTTCTCAGGACCCTCAGTGATCACATTTGCTGTGATATGTCACATCGAGATGTTCTTGATATCTCTCAAGTGTTTGGATTTACAGTGAGGGACTAAGGAGTGTGAGGTTTACTACCCCATGGGGTAAGATTTATCTGGAGGTAGACTTCTGTTTGAGAGAATGAAGTACCATTCTTCTGTTACTTAAAGCATGCTGGGTGGCCAAGGAGAGATAGAGGGCAGAAAAGTCTTTATGAAGAGCATTCATTCATTCATTTACTCATCCATTCACTTAATCTGTAGGTCTCCTAGACCTGGGGGAACCTGCACTGACTTTACTGGCCTAATGGAAGTTGTATCCTGCGAACGAGAGAAAAGCAATAGAACAATAAATCCATCTCAGATGTTGAGGGACAGGAAGGGGTTTTTTAAAGTCACAAACCACATAAGATTTGTGTTCTTTATTTGAATGTTAGGATGAAACTTTAAAGTTAAATTAAGATCACTCAGCCTAAGTATTTTATACCATTGTTACTAATGGTTTGTTGATTGAGAATGTCTATAAATTTGCCATTTCTGATTTTAGTTCAATTTTATAGATATAATGACAGAATCATGGTTGCACCCACATATTCAGTTTGGAATTTTCATATAACAAAGTCTAATTTTGATTCCATTATTTTTTGTTCAGTTGCGGGAAATACGATTTTTGATGGCTGAAATGATAATGATTTTTTTCCAAGTAAAAGAAATATCAACTACAGGAACAGCTAGGTTCTTGCCATAGTGGAAAAATAATAAAGTATATTAATAGCTGTATAAATGGCTCTTGCTGGGAAATATTTTGTACTTTCAATGGTCTCACAGAGATAGAATATTCCTTAAACATAAAACCTCTTTTTTTTTCTTTTGGTATTTTTTTTAGAACATAGAATAAAATATCTTTCAGTTAAAGTGACCAAATGTTTTGAAGTTAAGCTGTTTGAACCCCAGAGGAACCAGGGCCCTTAATGCTTGGAGCCCACTTGTTGATGTGCTTTAGTGGTGGTCTGGCTTGAACTCCCAATGCTTCCATGCCTCTTCAGTGTTGCATTTGCTTCTTGGGCTCAAGACACAATTTGTGGCTACAGAACAATAATTCTACAATCCATGCAGATGAGCAAATACAGATAGATTTTTGTGCTCTGTGTATGTAAGATCATCTAATAGTGAATGGTGATCTTCTATTGCTGCTTCAAGTTTCTATCTAAGGGAGAATGCCAGTCAAACGCTGTCACAGACCTTTGCCTTATGGTTTCACGGGCAGTGGAGTGATCTAGGGACAGCTGGGTGCACGGAAATCAGACTCAAAACTCAATCTAGGGTGTGGCTCCAGTATGATTAGCTGTGTACCTTGGGACTATCTGACCTTCAACAATTTACAGATCTTGTTTCAATATCCCCTCTTTATACTTTTATTTATTTGCTCCATTCATTTGAGAGAGAAAGGGAGAGGGGATGGGAAGGAGAGAGAGAGAGAAATCTCACATGTTCATTCTCTCCCCAAATCTGGGAACCAGGAACTAAATGCAGGTCTCCCTGTTTGTACCAAGGTTGTATGAATAAGTGCTCAGTGCTAGGTACTCGGAATGTGGGATGTTGGATTCATCAACGTGCACTTTTACCTGCTGTGCCAAATTTTGTCTCCTACCACCCTTTCTTTAAAAAAAATTCGAGAGCTAACATTACTATTTTTTTTTTTTAAAGAAGAGCTTGTGCACAGTAATGCAATGGAAGCATTAACTGTCATTCACCCTGGATCTCAGTTTTCTGACTCATGAAACAACATTAGCAATATCTTCTTCAGCTCAGGTGGTTAAGTGTTACAAAATAGGGCAGTGTTTTATAAATAATAATAAACGAAGCAAGTGAAAACTCATTTAACCCGTGTAGTTTTTTTTGTTGTTGTTGTTTGAACTTTCCCATTTAGAGAGTCTGAGGTTTGCTAATTTAATCACTGTTCAATTAATTAAAAGAAAAAATAACCCTCCCAGATAGAACTCCATCTATTTTAATGTTGCCGGTGGTTAGTACTGGGTGACTGCAGAAAGTGTTTTCCATTAAAAAATATTACACAACAATCAACGTAGTACAATAAAGTGGCGACTAAAATATAACAAATGGGCAAAAGAGCTCATTACATATTAGAAGACTTATGATGTGTGGAAGATTCCTCTGGAACACCGAGGGATGCACTTAAGGAATAATTCCGGGCAAGCTAGTTCAATGCAGTTGAAATAATCATGGATGTTTACTAAGAAGCAAATACTGTATTAACACAGGAGAGATGAGCATTTATATTACTATCTCAAAAAAATTCCCAGTTCAGGAGGAAACGAGGTGATTTCATTTGTAACTCTAATGCAAAGCTTTAGAGTTTTCATGAACTTTAAAGAGTTCATGAAAATGCTCATGATCTTATAATGGTGAGGTTTTACATGAGCTTTCTGAGGTTGCCTCATATAAAGTAGTGTAAATTCTTGTGATTTAACTAAATGAGACATAGCAGAACGTTTTAAAGGTTAATAGTACACAATATTAGTCACGGTTCCTTTTTTTTTTTTAAGATTTTATTTATTTTTATTACAAAGTCAGATATACAGAGAGGAGGAGAGATAGAGAGGAAGATCTTCCGTCCGATGATTCACTCCCTAAGTGAGTGCAATGGCCAGTACTTTAGCTGCTAAGCCATGCCGCCCGGCCCATGGTTCCTTTTTGGTTTTTTTTGTTTTGTTTTGTGTAGCAAGGTTCATTTTATTGTGTGTTTTTTGTGTTTATTCTTTTTGTTTTGCGTAGCAAAGTTCTTTTTTTTTTTTTGCTGTTAGCACCTCAGCTGATTGGATGAGGTACAATCAAAAACATTATGTCATGCATGCCATATGTGCTGATGATTGTGACTGAAATGAGTGAACCAGGCATGTTGGGAGGCACAGTTACCTGTGTGGGAGATGGGAACTGTAGCAAATCATAGGTAACACTAAAAGGCAAGTGCTGTTCAGCACCAAGCAAATGTTTCCACTTTGGAAAACTAACCGTTTGTTGCCATTGCCAGATCTCTAGTTTTCAAGAGAAAGTGGAATTCTGTTTTTGTTTTTCTATTCATTCTTTTAAAACACAAAATCTCCTTATTTTTAAGTGCTGGTCCTAACTCATAAAAATACCGTACAGGCCAAATGAAACATATCTCCTGGTTGAGTAGTTCTCATGAGTCACCGAGTTCTGACTTTTGATCCATACTATTATTCTTTCTAAGATGTAAATATTCCTAACGAATTAACATTGTAGCACCTCAGAGTGCTTAAAAATGTAGAAAAAATATTTGTGAAGCTTAATGTAGCCTCGCATGACTTTCATCATAACCGTGTGAGGCAGTCAGGGAAACTATTATTATACTCTCACTGTCCTTGAAGAAACTGGGGCCATAGGGAGTTAGCAAACCTGTCCCAGGTCATATATGGTGCAAAAAGAATTTTTATTCTTCAGTCAAATGCTTTCTTCAGTATTAGGTGGGTAAATAAGCATTAAATCAACCAGGTCTATAGAGTAAAGCTGAAAAGGTCAATGGCTTTTCATAGGTGATATTTGAGGAGGACAGAGATATAAAAATGCAGGAAGAAGTGGTCAGAGCCAGAACTGATCTGGGAATCTAGGTGTTTGGTCCTGTTATCTTCAAAGAAAGGAGTGCAGCATCATGTATCCAGGTCCATGCCCAGTGCCTTCCATTGAAGTGGTTATCGGTCCTGAGCACTGACGGGATGATAATGACAATGATATTGGAGTTGAAAGAAGCCTTAAGATGATCTAATGATTCATTTGTTGAATGTATAATTACCAAGAAGATAATTCACCATGGTGGATGGCTTCATTTCTTTCTCTGTTCTGCCCCTGTGGCCTCCCAAAATGATGCTGGTAAGTCCTGTTCCTAGAACTTGGTAAGGATTTATGTATTTAAAACTGCAAGTCAAGTCTCTTTCCTGCTGACTCTAATTGTGTGAAAGTAATTGCCCTTGGGAAGAAGTGGCAAGATCAAAATTGGGTTCTGAGAACACTACATCCTTCTGGTTTTGAAGACTCTGGCACTTCTAGCAGCTTTCTTCAGGCTAAAATAGAAAATGCTAAAAAATTTGAATATGCAAAGGACAAACAGCTCATTTCATAGTATTAGTTGACACATGTGCTTATCTCTGCTTTCTGTAAAATACACTAGATGGCCTATGATGCGAAATCACACAATGTGGGTCCTGTGTTTTGAAGAGATTCTGGAATGCCATAGAAATGAGAGGTTTGTACAAAGTCAGGCTAGGCTTCTCCTGTTTTCCAGCGATTCCAGTTGGATTTGGGGAGCAGAACCTCTCCTTGCCCTCAGGCAGTGAAGCTAAAGAGATGAACAGCCTATAAAGTGATCTCGTCCCCATAGATGGGCAGACTTGGGAGCCTGGTGGAGCCTAAGCATCAGGGAAGACCCCTGGAACAGCTAACTCTGGATCTTAAAAATGACAGCTGTCATCAGTTAGGTGAAAAATGTGGGTTCCTTTAAAGGAATGCCTAACCTATCCACAGTGATGCATCAAGGAGGTAGAGAAGGGTGCTTTTACAGGGCAAGACCAAGCCATGGAAGTGAATATGAAGCCAACATGGATCAACCCACGCCCAACCCACACGAAAAACAACAAAAAAAAGCAGAGGTGGATAGTTGAGGAGCAGGTATCTGAATGGGACTGAGGTTACTTTGTGCTCAGGAACAGGCAAAGAACAAAAAGAAGATAAAAAATGGACATGGGGGCACGAGACCTAGAAGAGAATAGAGAGCATCCATGTGGGAGTTAGACTGGCAACTCCAGTGCCCACACTACGAAAGCCTGAATCCGTGGACGTGTCCTCATATTCTTCTCTAGGGGATGGTTACACTCAGAGGAAGCTGGTGGGAATATTTGGCTGGTAAATTTAGAGAACATGTCCTAATGTTTAAATGTGTACTCTAGGCTATATGAAATTCCACAAATGCTATCAAATGGTTTAATTAAGTAGCAGCTTTTCTCTGCTACGTTGTCATATGTTATCAACTATTCACAGACCATCACGTCCAGTTTCAGTTTTACCCAAATGTTTTTCTACATCAGTGTCTGAAAACCACCAAGTAATTGTTGAGCTTTGCTGAGACAGTGGTGACTTTCTCCAGTGGTGATAGATGTTCGCAGGTATCAATGCCAAGTGAAATAATGTTGCTTCTATGCCTACTGATGCAGAGGAAAGTTAGGAAAAGCATACAGAAAAATGTTAAAGATATGATATTAAAATATTTGTCAAAACAGTCAATAAATATCAACATATTAAAGATATTAAGAGGCTATTAAAGAGTAGTTAGAGGAGTCTGAGTGCATAATGAATACTCCCTTCTGTTCTCACACCAACTGTGAATTTTAAAATCTAATTGGACATTTTTCTTATGTTGATGGATGGGTTTTATGAAGTTGGGAAGTTTAGTGAAACAGCTCCAAGTAGTTAGAAAGCCATTCCAAGAGAGATAAAGCAATTCAAATAACTGACATGATCAACCATATCAGGGTTTGTGTTACTTTGTTTGGATCGCAGGTGGGAAAACTGGAACTCAGAGGGGTGAGTGGAACTGGTGTGTCTTGGCAAAGCTCTGGAGTTCACAGTTCCACTGGTTAGAAACTCAGTTATGCCAGTGTGCAGCAGTGTAACCTAGGGACTTAGCCCTTAGCTTAGCTTGACTTTTCTTCCCTCACATCCACAGCCTTTCCTGCTCTCTACAAAAACGACCTATTACTTTTCTAGTCCATTGTCCATCAGTACATGGAACCACCAAACACTCAGTGTCCCAGGCTAGCGGCTGAGCATCATTTGTACCTTCTCTTTGGAGCCTCCACTCTCCTCTATACTCTTGATGAGAACTGTGGTTTCTGCACCAGATAGTCTGTCCACGTCTCTTTGTCATCCCCTGCTTTTGTCCTGGTATGCCATCCTTCTTCTTTTGCTCTCCTTACACTGTCTTCTGTTCACCCTGGTTCATAAGTAATCAGAGGGAACTTTTCAACTTTCACATTTAGCCCTTTAATTCTCCAATTGAAACTGTTTTTGTGACTTCCTAGTACTGTGAAAATAAAATAAAATCCAATTTCCTTATTTGGTTAACATGGCTTGTATCTGCATCTCTCTCCTACCCTCTTTTCCATATTTTAATCATTATGGACTTTAAAAGAATGGGTTCATTCTATTTATTTGAGGAAATAGAGTGAAAAAGAGTGAATGAGAAAGAGAATGAATTAATGAGAATATTAATAAGTGAGATCTTCCATTTGTTGATTCATCATCTAAATGGCCAAAATTATTGGGGCTGGGCCAGGCTGAAGTCTTAGAAACCAGGAACTCCACCTGGTTCTCCCACAGGAGTGACAGGGGCTCAAATACTTGGGCTGCAACACGCTTCTTTCCTTGGTGCATTAGCAGGGAGGTGAATCAGAAATGTAATGTCCAAAACTCAAGCTGATAGTCTGAGAAGGGATGATGACATTGCAAGAGGCTACTCAACCCTCTGAGCCCCACACTCACCTCTAGCACAGAATGATCACACTTCTCCCCCTGCATATGGGATGTTCTTCCTCATCCCCAGCCCCTTCTGCTTTGCTTAGAAAACCTCTGTTCACCTTTCAGGACTTAGCACGTTAGCTGGGCATTGGCAAGGATTCCTGTGACAGTTGATCTGGCTTAGGTGCCTCTTTTACACAATTCCACAGGGTTCCCACTCATCATGCTTGTCATTGTTTGCTGTAGTGTCTTCATAGATGCACTGAGGAGTCCAGGCATGGAACCACAGTAGTTTTTCAGTCAGTATTTAGTGGGTAAATCCATACTGAAAAGTCTGAGTGAGGTGACAGAATATTCCTAGAGCAGAGTGATAATTTAGTACAGAACTTCCAGCTTGGTGGTTCAACATGCTAATCCACAACTTCCATGGCTGGCATCCCATAAGGGTTCTGATTCTAGTCCCAGGTGCTCCCCTTCAGTACATGCCATTTCTTACAGCTTGGGAAGGCAGTGGAGGATGGCTCAGTCTTAGGGATCTTGCACTTATGATAGAGACTCAAAGAAAGCTCCTGGCTTCAGTGCAGCTCAGCTCTGGCTGTTGCAGTCATACTGGGAGTGAACCGGTGGGTGATATTCTGTCTCTCCTCTCTGAAAATAGGCCTTTCCAATAATAATAAATAAATAAATAAATAAAAAGGATTTAGTACAAGGTGGTTTGGTCTCAAAGCTTGTTATGTACAGAGCTGTAGACACTTGTTCTCTCTCTGGTTAAAAAAATAATAAAAAAGAAAAAAATAAATAAAACTGTTATTAAGCTCCAAACCTAAAGGTTCATGCTTGCTATTTTGGTTTTCCAAACTTAGTAAATTCTCTTCTTGTTGAAGGCTTTCCATGAATTAGACTTGCTTACTGAGGAATATAAATGATCTTCCTTTAAATAAATTTTATTAAACTGCTTGGCCCAGGTCAAGTTGACCAGACTCCTTAACAGAAACAGAATTTCAATATTGTCCAAAATTTTGGAAGATAAAAATGAAGGCTGTTGGCCCAAGAAGGAGTTGAGTTCAACGGATTAGGGTCTAGGTCAGCAGGCAATGGTGATACAGTCTCTAAGGAGGCAACACTTATAATTTACACATAGCTGGATGTGTCTGGCTTCCATTGCTTCCAGCAAAACAACTTCTCTGACCTGGCTTGCAATTGCTGAATTGTTCCACAAGGCCTGGCTTCTCTCACACTTGACAAATGTGCAATCCAGACAAGCAGTGGGGCAGTTAAACTCTGGCTCTTCCAGCCTTGTAGAGACTTGTGACATGTCCTAGGAGCACGAGGCATCTGAAATAGAACCGTGTGACAATGATGCCTTGCATTTGTCTAGTGTCTTCAGTTGTGAATATCCTATGCCTCTATAGATATGTAAATATCCTTTGCTTTTCACAAAAAAACCTGTAAAACTAGGAATGTAGTTTAGAAGTATTTGGTAGGTGTTTCTGAATCTTTGATGGTGGGCCTAGGCATGCTCAGTGCAAAAGGAGACAATGGAACCTGTCACAGTGGAATATCTAAAGGGAACATCTTCTAGTGTTGTTTTGTATTAAAGATTGTTTCAGCCTTCTGAAAATCAATGTCTTCATCTACTGTGAGGATCATAGTAACTTCTCTGATCACCTGACAGGGATGTTTGGGAGGAGTTATTGAGAAACATTTGGTATCTGTGAAGTAGTGTTGTAAATCGAGCATTGCTTTTATTTTTGTTAATATTAGATCATATGTAATATAATGTTGCTAACAACAATCATCCCTATTAATACTAATAATGCAATCATTAGTGTTGAATATTTTTGGTCAGTAATCATTAGACAGAGAATGAGAGAAAGCAGACCTTTCTGGCCAGCTCACACATGAGTCTGTTCTTTCTATGAGCACGTGACCCTGGTTCAGGTGGAGCACAACTAAAGACATGTTAGCTGGGGACACTTTGTTGCCAGGGAGAGAGGACTGAGAGTGTGGCCTGCTTGTGTTGGCCTAGAGGACTTCCTTACAGTGGTCACTGGTGTGGAAAAGGCTGGATTGTATAACCCTGTTCCTTCAAAGTCACGCTTCACCTGGGGCAGGTATTAGGGAGTGGAGAGAAGAGAGTGGGGAAATTGGGAGAGGTCAGGAGTTTTATTTCACTAGATTTCACTCCTAATGAAACATCAGACACGAGAATTTGCAGTTTCATTGTGTTGGGAATTTATGTCATAGGCAATGAGATTTCATGGCACCAGCAACTTTGTTAATCCTGCGATAGACAACATTTCACCACCTCTGGCTTTCCTTCCTTTCCTGCATGGCCATCCCTCTCTTCGCTCCTGCTTTCTTCTCTCCCTTTGCCCTGTTGTGTCCTTCCCCTTTGCTGTATCCTCTTTTCTCCTCTGATCTCATTCTTTTACATTCTAAGTGCATTCACAATGATTTGGGCTTGGAAATGGCTTCAGGAGAGAGAAATGGGGAACAATATATTCTCAAGTTATCGGTGAAGAAAATGAGAGAGACTTGAGTGATTTGCCTCTGATGGCATAAAGCGGCCAAGGCCCAGTTAAAAAAGGAATAGAGATCTTTGCCTCCTGCTCTTGGGCTCTTTTCAATGATCACACTGCTTCCTTCACAGTGGAAGCACAGCTGATGGGCAATTTGACCTTACAGTGAGCCCTCACTGGAGAAGTCATGTATAGTCAAATCTCTAAGGGCTTACATGTAAGGATATAGTGTATCTTTGGACAACGGGGTCATATGCCCTGTAGTTTGATAGTTTCACATCATGAAACGAACAGATATTGATGAAGAGTTTGGGGATTAGATTCCCAGAGCCCACCTCTTTCTTACTTGAGGGTACATGAGTTTAGGATGGAATGCAGGGCAGCCCTACGGAACCATCAGAAGAAAAATCTCTTAGGAGAAATTACTTGGTTCTAAGACCTGCTCTACTTTATTATGCTTCATCTCACTTATTGAGATTCTAACCTGTATGTGCTTAATTGTCCTCCTTATCCGCATGTGGATATTACGACAAAAGAGGTTAAATCATTTGTCACATGTTAAGCATTTGGCATTTAATGTTACTGAACTCTGAGTTCAGAAATCTGGATTCTGGGACAATAAACATCACAACAGATCTTGGCTTCCTCCTATCTATGTACCCACATATACGTGTGTGTTTGACTTGTTCTTTTATTTATTTATTGGAAAGGCAGATATAAAGAGAGGAGGAGAGACAGAGAGGAAGATTTTCCATTCCGATGATTTATTCCCCAAATGAGCGCAATGGCTGATATTATGCTGATCCGGAGCCAGGATCCAGGAACCTCTTCTGGGTATCCCACACGGGTGCAGGTTCCCAAGACTTTGGGCCATCCTGGACTGCTTTCCCAGGCCACAAGCAGGGAGCTGGATGAGAAGTGGAGCTGCTGGGATTAGAACTGGTGCCCATATGGGATCCTGGCGCGTTCAAGGCAAGGACTTTAGTTGTTAGGCCATGCCGCCAGGCCCTTGACTTGTTCTTGATAGCTTTCAATTTGGCCTATTGAATGTACTTATATATCCTCTTCCAGTTATTCTAACCCTGTTTTGAAATCTTATATCTGGAAATGTCGAATGTCTGGGAAGACAAAGATCTCAATGATGATTTTGGCGGATGTGAAGAAGTGGCCTCTTACCTCTCCTCAGTACACTGAGTTTCTTTCGCATTCTGCTTGATTCACAATGTGAGTACTTGAAATATCTTTGGGATGAATTTCTGAAACTTTTTGTCTATTATCATTTTTTCCAGCCTTTGAGAGAATGAATAGATATATTTCTTAGAAGCCTTTTTTGCTTGAAAGGAGCTTGACTGGAAGGAAACTGGTCTTGTTTGGCATACTTATTGATCTTGGAAATTATGGTTATATTGGTTATACTCCATGCACATGAATATTTGTGGATAAGCAAGAAATTATTAATGTCATCAGCATTGTCAAGAGAAGTTTGGTAATTTGAAATTCCTGAGCATTACTTTTTTCTTGTCTTTAAAATAGGAAGCTTAGGTTAAATGGCACAAAGCTTGCAGGCATTGAGATTCCATGATTTTACTCAAAAATGTCATTGTGATGTTTCCAGACACTCTGATATGTAGTATTTCGCAGCATGGCCATAGGATGTAAGACTGAATTTCCCAGGTTTTAAATGCGTTTCTGAGGAATTTGTTGCCTGAAGAAGACTTCTGCTGGGATATTTTTCAGCAAACTAAAAGCAATTAAATTCTCAAAAGCGATTTGTTTACTTTTATTAACTGAAAAGCAGAGACAGGGAGCTCTCTTGCTTGCTTACTCCTGCTCTCTGTGTCTCTCTTTCTTGCCCTTCTATCTGCTGCTATAGCTGGGACTAGGCTAGGCCAGTCAGGAACCTGGAACTCCTTCCAAGTACTTTAGCTGTTACGTGATGGTCAAGGTGCATGTTAGCAACAGGATACTGGAATTGAAAACAGAGTTAGAATTCTATCAGGTACTCCAATATGGGATGGAGATGTCCCACGTGTTTTCCTGCTCTGTCTGGTGCCTGCTCCCTGGAAGTCATTCTTTAGGACCAGTGAATGGAAGGTCTCCTAAATGCTTCTTCAGATCCCCTTCCCTCAACCTTAAGTAACACTTCCTGATCTGTACAGGTTGAGGTTTCTTAATATCTCGATAACATTGTACCTCAAATGTGTCTCTGCCACTGGATTTACATATCTGATTATTGTTTGTTTAACCTGTTTTCTCCATTAGTCAATCTGAGCACATGGATTCAGAAGAAAATTTTATTGAAAGGTTTACTTTTTATTTTGGAAGAGTTTCAGAGATAGATGCAGAGACAGAGGCAATTTCTTTTTTTGATTCTGATTAAGGCAAAATGTCTCATCCCCTTCCCTCATTGTAGATTATGTCGGATTCTTTTTACATTTTATTATTATCATTATCATTATTATTATTTTCATTTATGATATAATTCCATAGGCTCCTGGTATTTCTCTTATCCATTCCCCAATTCCCTCCACCCCAACCTGGTTCCAATATATCATTACTGTAGTATACTTCTTCATACACAGTCATATGTCCATCATTGCGGTAGAGAGCCCAGCATCCTATTGTTAAGATAGTGAACAGTTTCATTGTAAGTCCATCTTTGTCTGCAAGTAGAAATGCATATTACATTGTATCCTCACATCTAGATATGTTAGTCTCCATTTCACAGCTACAGTACATCCCCTGAAATAAAAGTCATAATACAAAATCAACAATAGAAAGAAAAACAGAAATTTACACTGCCATGAAGTTAAATAACATGTTACTAGATATGACAGTCTCCATTACACAGCTACTACACATCCCCTTAAATGAAAAGCCACAAAACAAAAAATCAACATCAGGGAGAAAAAAGAAATTAATAACACCAAGATGTTAAATAACATGTTACTAAATGACTAATGTGTAACTGAAGAAATGAAAATCCAGAAGCTTCTTGAAGAAAATGATGCTACTGTATGATCTATGAGTCATTGAGAGATTTAATCAGAAGAAAGTGTTTTGAAGAGATGAAACTAACAGAAAACATCAAATCCCATGCGACATAGTTTGTGCTGATTTTTGTTGGTGAAGTGTATCTCTTCTAGACAACAAACAGATGGGTTTTGTTTTTTAATCCAGTCTACTAATCTATGACATTTGATTGAGCTTAAGCCATTAACATTCCGAGTTTGATATGTATGGATGGTGTTTTGGTCCTGTCATTTTAGGAGTGGGTTGTTCATTGATTTAGTCTTCTGTTGTCATTTTACTGGGAAGTTCTTTCCATTTGCCTTTGGTTTGGTGGATGCTATTCCTCTTCTCTGTCAAGAGAACATCTTGAAGTATCATTTGTAGGGCAGGTTTGGAAGAGGCAAATTCTTTTAACTTTACTTTACTGTGGAAGAATTTTATAACATTTTCAAAGACAAAAGAGTTTTGCTGCATATGTTATCCTGGGCTGGCAATTTTTTTTTTTTATTTTAGAATCTGGAATATGTCACTCCATTCTCTTCTTGCCTATAGAGTTTCCTGTGAGAGATCTCCTGTGAGTTTAATTGGCATTCCTTTATATGTCAACTGATTTTTTTTCACATGCACATTTAAGGATCTTTTCTTTATGTTGGATTGAAGAGAGCTTGATGATCATGTGTCTTGGTGAAGATTGCTTTTGATCAGGCCTGTTGGGAGTTCTGTGCCCCTCCTGGATCTTGTTTCCAGTTCTTTCTCTAGATTAGGGAAATTTTCCTTGATTATTTCATTAAATATCTTTGTAAACCAGTTTCTCTTTCTGCACCTTCTGGAACTCCCATAACTCTTATATTTGGCCTCTTAACAATGTCTTTCAATTCTTGAATACTTTTTTTGGCCTGCTCCAGCTCTGCTTCCTGCTTGTTGTTTGTTTTCCCCTTGACGACAGAAAATATCTTCCAATTCTGAGAATCTTTCTTCTGCTTGCTTCATTCTATTTTGGAGACTCTCCACTGTACTTTTAATTTGCTCTACTGTATTCTTAATTTCTGATACATCAGCCTTGATTGGCTTTATTGCTGCTATTCCTTTTGTAAAATATTCCTTCAATTCTTTGAACTCTTGCATGAGCTTTTCATTGTTGTTGAGAAGCTTTAAAATGAGTTTTCTGAATTCTGTGTCCCCCATTTTCTTGATATCTTCCTTAGTGAACTCTGAGGTTGGCAAAGTGTTTTGCTCCTTTGCAGTGGAGTTTTTAGTAATATTCATTGTGCCTTTGTCTCTTCTTTTGCTCTTGGTCATTGTACTTCTGGTTAGCAGAGTGTTCTCCTTGGGGCAGGTTTCTAAGCTGTGTCACCCACAGGTCTACAGTTTAATTTTACTTATTGCAGTCAGTACAGCACTCTTTGCTTGCAGCTAATTGTGCCACTCCCTCCAGCGAGTTCCAGGTCTGGGTTCCTATGTTAGATTTCCACCGTGGTCTCCACAGCCCCAGCTCCTGGCTCACCATTAGATATTCACAAAGAACTCCGTAGCCCCAACTCCTGGCTCACCACTCTCTACCTTCTGGGATCCCATGCTGAGGCTGCACCATTGCCTGTGCAAACTTTCTCCCACTTCCAGTTGGATCAGGTCCCAGGATTAGGGAGACACCAGGTGTCCTATATAGCTAGGTTGTTGGTGGCGCTGAGCTTGCTGGAACCTGTTGGATGTTAGGTCTGGGTGCCACACAGACCTATTATGACCCATATGATGCCACAGTCAGTATTATTTTCCTGTGGGGCCAGTGCAATCCAGGGAACTGAATGAGTTCTCGTTAGCTCAGCACATGTGCAGTTCATTGTTGTCCCCTGCAGTGTCAAAACTTTTGCCACAGTGTTCAAATTGGCGCCTGACATACCAGTAGTCGAGTTCTTGATCTGTTGGCTGTCAAGTGTGAGAGATATCCAGATCTGTCTTGGGTGGAACTTGTAGAATGCCATGTTGTTGCTGTTTACTGAGTCAGAAATGAGTTCATTCCCAGCTCAGCATATGCTCAGTCCTTTCCCTTGCCTTTGCCTCCTTAAGCAAAATGGCACCCAATTCAGCCCTAGAGGGCTGACCAGACTGTGAAATCTACCCTGTTCTTGCACTGCCCTTCTGGGATCTGCTGCTCTGTCTCTGCTCCTGATCAAATCAAATGGACCATCAGGACAGTTTTTTGTCTGGGTTCACCTCCCAAGCTCCCAGTGAAAGTCCCTTCCCACTTGGTTGCTAGTGGAGTCTGACTGCTGGTCGAGTTCAGATCGCCATTAGCTGAATGCCGCTGGAGTATCAGTCACTGCAACACCACACTGCTGTGCTCGCTGCTTTCCTGAGTCTGTCAGTCTCCAGGTACCCCTCTGCTCTTATTCTGTCCTTTCCCATTTCCTGTAATGTTTCCTCTCTGCTTTATCCCGATTAAATATTTTTACTTCCGTTTAAACGTGTCCTTACCCTATTCAGCCATTTCAATTCCCCGGATTTTTTTTTTTCTTTTTGCAATTCACAATGAAGTGATTCATGTTTTGTAAACTTTAGGGGCCATGTCTTTTATTAGAGAGTCACATGAAATTGAAACATTAGGAAAGATGTGAAGACTTCAGTGAACAGGGTGCTACAACAGCTCAATAGCTGTGATCCTTATCTGTAGTGCCTTAGTACCCAACATGTGATTCAGAACTCAGCAGCAGTAACAGCATCTGGGAGTTTTCTGGGAAAATAGACCCCCATGTCAACCCCATTAGACTATATTCTGCATTTCAATAACATCTGCAGGTGATTTGTCTGATGTTATTTGAGAAAAGCTGCATTGAAGGACATAGGGAGAGATATACTGAGGACGGCTGTTCCTCAAGAATGACAGATACCAAGGTGAGTTTGAGAGATGTTTGGTGAGCTCTAGATGAAGAATGATGGGGAGCAGAGCAGAGGACATGCACTTTCAGGCAAACAAGGCAGTGCTAAGATAAGCTGGAGAGGTAGCATGCTTGCACATAAGCTGAGTCAGAAGACAAGATGTGCTGTGTTGTGAGTCACTGGAGACCTGTAACAACATCAGCACATTACGCTGTGGGGTCAGTCTTTGGGGGCAATCTGATGACTTCAGTGACTGGAAATCCATGGGAGAGGGAGGAATTTACTATATGACTCTCTGAACAGCCATCACCCTGGGCAATGATTCACTTCCTGGATTTGCCACCATTACAGTTAGCAAGCCTTACAAATTACCATTGATCTTCCAAACACACAATGCCCAGAGTACGGGCAAATTTCTTCTTTCCCAGATTTCTGGGGTTTGTCTTTTAATAGCTAGTCTTGAATTGATTCAAGACAGCAGATCAATGGCAAACTGTGAACCTTCCTCTAAAGACCGTTACCAGTCATGTTTGAAGTTAACGTCAGTGGTTGCATTTCCCAGAGTCGTCCTCACCATTTTCTAAAGAGGTGGTTTAGCCAAAAATGTCTCTTCTTAAGTTCCTTTGTGTGCACCTATTTTGGAGTTTATAGCAACTTGGGAGGAGATGGAAATTGTAATAAAATTGGGGATTAAAAAGTGAAGCAAGATGATATTACTTTAAATTTATGATGTGACAGGGTGGGCTTCATGAATAATAGTTAATCACTGAATCAGAGAGTATTTACTTGCTGGTTCTCATAAATCAACACCGGGGAGTAGAAATATTTATCATGGGCTAATGTCATGTGACTTTAATATGGTTAAATATTTTAATAAGATTGAAGATCTTTAGACACAAATGTTTTAAATGATGTAGGTCTTAAGGCACAGAGAAAAGAACCTCAAGACTGAAGTCAAGTGTTGCCCTTTAAAAATTGAACTTTAACGATGTTGATGCTCTTTATTGCTGCGTGGTCCTTGATGCCTCCTCTGCCTCTGGCACAGGAGATGTGGCCAGATTTATGCTTCCCAGGTCATTTTCTTCACTACTTTTTCAGTTTTATACATGCTATTAAATATAATTTATGCGTGTGAGGAACACATTCTAAATGTGAACACATTTATAGCTATTGGGTTGGATCAAGTGAAGGAGCCTGGTTGATGCAGGAAAAGCAGCACTGGCAGGTGAACCTGAAGTCATGAGTTTTAATTTGGGACCTCAAACTTGCTGTGTGACCTTGAACAAGTCATAGCTTGTCTCCAGACTTCATCCTTAAAAGGAAAGGGTCACTTCTATAACTTCGTCTTTATAGTAAGTTATATCCGTAAGATACTTATTGGCTTTCAACTCTTAACTTTTGCACTAGAAAACGCAAGAAAAATGACATTTTTGGATGGTGCCCATAGTAATAACAAAGAATGCAAAATATGTGGCTTAAGATGTTTCAGGCAACAAAACTGCTGGATATTGGGTTTTAATGCTTCAGTAAAATAGTTAGCTGATAGGTTCATGATTTGTCATGCATCTCTACACTGACATGAACAGGGTCCAAAGTGAATGAAGCAGTGTGATTTACATGATATGTGCCAGCACAAGCGGTGGTATCTGATAACTGGCATGATAAAACCAATTTTAATTGAAACCTGTAGGAACTAGAAGCTAAGCCTAGATGCTCTAAGTATGGCTTTAAATTTAGATGGGAATTGAGTTGCTTTTAGAAGATGAACAAGGGGCAAAAGTTGTGGTGTATCAAGTTAAGCCTCTGATGATGACAGCAGCATCCCATATGTGTGCCACTTCAAGTCCCGGCTGCTTCACTTCCAGTCCAGTTCCCTACTAATGAGCATGGGAAAGCAGCAAAAGATAGCACAAGTGCTTAGGTTCCTGGATCCACGTGGGAGAGCCAGAAGATGTCTGGGTTCCTGGCTTCAACCTGGTCCAGCTCTGGCCATTGTGGCCATTTGGGGAGTGAACCAAGGGATAGAAGATTCTCTCTCTCTGTTTCTCTCTCTCTCCTCCTGTTTTGGTGGAATCTGAGTTGTGCCAAGGGAAAGGAATAGTGAATGATCAGAATATATTAGATGGGCAAACCTGCTACTAAATCTTCCCTTCCCACTAACTCTCAATTTATGGAGTAAATGCACTTTCAAAAATTGAATGACCAATATTGTCTAATATAAGGTATTAGATCAATAAAATTTACACCTTCAGCTACAACCAAATTACTACTCCTCCAATATAGAAACCCTGCAGCAGCCCCCATGGGGTGGAGAAAAATCACTTGGACTAGATGACTGAACCTGTAGGTTATTGAGTGATTGTGTTAGAATAATATAGGGGAAAACAATGTGTGTGTGTGTGTTTGTGTGTGTGTGTGTGTGCGCACGCGCGTGCACGCGGGGGGGCGGGGATAGAGGGTTCAGGGTAGAAGGGGAAATCAATGAGCCTATGAAACTGTATTAGTAAAAGTAAAAATTAAAAAAAAAAGAAAAGAAAGGAAGGAAGAGAAAAAAACATTTTGGTGGAAATTAGTGATAGCTTCACTTCTTTATTATTATCTCAAGAAGAGTGAAGGAAAGGGGCACTTGGATTTTCAACACACTGCACGTGTTGCATCCATATGAGCTGCCTCATCTCTCCCATGAAGACTATTGCTGTGGATATAACTGATTTTCCCATTTACCCTCTGCCCCTACCAGAAGGATCCATCTGAAGTGCATGGCTCCTGCTCAAAGCAATATACATACAAGTTAAACCCAGCTGAGCAGAAAGGAATGAATTGTCTTAGAAGACAGAAATGATCTATTATAGCAGGAATAGAGTGGGAGATGACTTGGATTACTTTTGTGGATCTGTAGCAGGCAGATCAAGAATGCTATGATGGCCTTGTTTTCTCTGCAAAGCCTGATGCCAAGTCACCTACCAACAATGAAACATGAAGAGTGGGGACTGTAGTTCTGAGTAGAATAGAGGAGTCTGGAGGTAAATGTGAGAAGTTGGGGATAGTGTTAGCTTGAGAAAAATCTACATGTCAAGGCTCAGTTGAGCTTAGTGATTTATGTTATAGGTTGTCTCAATAAGTTCACTGTGTTTAATGACTTGTCCCTAAAACCAGCTTTTTCTAATGCAATTTAGTTATTTTATTTGACTTTCAAAGAGAGAATGTGAGAAAGTGAGAGTGAAAGAGATCTTCCATCTACTGTTTCACTTTCCAAATGGCCATAATGACTGGACTGGGCCAGGCTGAAGCCAGGAGCCAAGGGCTTCTTCTGGGTCTCCCTCATGTATTCAGGGGTCCACACACTTCTGCCATGTTCTGCTGCTTTCTAAGACAAATTAATGGGAACTGAATCAGAAGTGCAACATTCAAGACTGGACCAGTGCCCACATGAGATGCTGGTGTCACATGTGGCAGCATTACTTGCTATGCCACAGTGCCAGCCCCATGTCCCTCAAAATCCACTTCTAATCTCTTGAGGCTGGTGCATGGTCGTACCAAGCACTTCTTTTGCTCCTTTGGAGATTTTGTATGTGGAAAGTAGTAGCCAGAGACCATGGGAAAGGAGTAGATGCTATGGTGTTTTCTCCATTATCTGCTTCATGTGAGGGCTGTCAGAGACAAGCTGTGTGTCTTAACTGAGGGCCAGGGAAACATTCAGAATACTGCCCTCTAGGTTTGTTTTTATTTTAAGAAAATACTTAGTACCTTACCATTATCTGTCTTACCCAGTTGAAAAATAGAACCACAGAGCTTCATACCCTGACCTATAAATTAGTATCTATTAATCAACCTTTCTTTATCCAGCCTTCTGCCCTCCCCAGCTTTTGGTAACCACCATTATATTTTTAAATTCTATGATATAGTATTTTGGAAGATTCCATATGTGAACTTTACATAGGAAACTTACAAGAGAGGGAGTTTGGAGTTATTTATGTGACAATATTTTTGGAGGGTTAGAGTTAGGCAAAACAGGTGGAAGTCCTGGGGTCTCCTTAGTCTCACTACCCATGGCTATGAGAGCATGAGAGCCCTTCCAGCTGGTGAAGCTCCACCCTCTAGGAATTAAAAATCTGCTCAGCTTCTCTGCCTTGAGATACGCACTGCTTCCTCTGTTCCTCTCTTCGATTATGTATTGATGAAGCAAACCAGCAGATCATAAATTCAAAAGGTAGAAGTTACAGAAAGTTCACCGTAGATTCAACTAAAATTTTCTAATCAATTCTCCATTCTGTTCTGGTCACACTGGCTTTCCTTCTGTTATTCAAACAGTTCAAATTCAAAACACAACATTTGCTCTTGAGCTGGCTGTGATGTTCTCTCTGTATCTAGAGGTGGCTTATTCCTTCACTTAAGGAACGTTGCCTTCTAAGGGAGCCCTTCCTAGAGCAGCTCCGGGCCACTCCTGCAGGGCTACATTTTTACAACGCTTTTGCTTTTTTGGCTTTTATTGGATATGTAGATATTATATGTTTCATTTATCAGAATGTAAACTCTGTGAAGATAAGAGGTATGTCTTGTTGACTCTTTTTATAATCCATGTCTCAGAAAATTGCTAGACTGTAGTTACTAAATCAATATTTGTTGATTGACTACTAAGTGAATCAATGAAAAGATCTAGTAATGTCATATGCAGTATTTTACTCTTGTGTGGTCGTTGTGAGGGATTTATCAGTGAGATATTATTTGCATATAGTTAGTTTCCTTTCATTGTGATTTCCTCTGCTTATTTCTCAGCCTTTTTATTTGTTTATTTATTTTTGATAAGTTGAGGTAGTTATATGATTTGGAAGGAGTGCTTGAGAAATTGATATTTTTTTTCCTAAATGAACTAGGAAAGAATACTGAGCAATCTTTTCATCAGATGTGCTTGTCAAATGCAAGAGTTCCAGCTCGTTTTGGTCAGCCAGTGCAGTCCGATGTGGTGTAGGAAGATGCTTGTACTCTACTTGTACCTTGCAGATTTCTCTGACAACAGTCAGCTATGGGTGAGGACTGTCAGTGCAGGAACAATGCCAGGATCATGGCATGAATCTAAGCTTAGCAACCTGGCTTAGTCCAACTCAGATCATTGAGCCATAGAATGAAACACACACACACACACACAAAAGTTATCATTTTAACTCATTAATTTGGGGGTGTTTTCCATGTGGAAAAAAAAATGAACTGGGGTTAATTGTTTTCCAAGAGCAGAAGAAATCAAAGGTGGAGCTAGAGTACCAATAAACGATGGGACCTATGCTTCAAGATCTGTGCTGATCTATATAATTACAAAACTGACTAGCTAGCCCCCAGGTGACTTGAAACTTTGAAAGCAATGGGGTGCACATGATTACTTATCACCAAGAATAGAGTGTGGTATTGTTAAGAGGGGGCTGGAGATTGCTGCTAACTGAGCATCATTGTAAGTCTGCATAGTAAAATGATCACAAGTCATTGCCTGAACAGCTCTGTAAAGTAGCAGTGCTAGGATTTATTCCTTAGGAAGCCTTCCACACGGGCTGCTGGGGCTGCTTGGCCGTGCTCTGCTGCCCGCTGTGCCCTGTGTCATAAAGAAGAAGGGCTTATTTCTGCTCACTTCATTCTGTCTTTTTAACAGATAGATGGGTAGACAGAGTAATAGATCTGTCTGATTCTAGGTCTGGCTTTATCACCTCTTCTTGGGAAATTTGTGCAACCACTAAAACCCTCATTCCACTTAGGTTTAAAAGGCAGACTTATATCCACAGGAGAACATTTCTACCAGGCTTTCATGAGAAACTGGAATGTGTGAAAAATGCTTTATAAGTTATGCCTGCAGCCCAGTAGTTTGGCAAAGTTTGCTAACTATACCATCACACCAGAGGGTTTGGATACTTCTTCAATGTTATTAACTCCTTGCCTCAGTTTCCTGGTTTGCGAAATGAAGACAATATGCTTTTCTGAAATGGTGGTTGATTAAACAAATGAGATAATCTATATAAATTATTACAGTAATACTTGGCGTGAAATAAACATGCAGCATTTATTTCCAGTGTTACCACTATCATCATCAACAACACTAGTTATGATTACTGCATTTAAATATACATTGATGAGTTTATAGAGTCATATTTAAGCTGAATGAGGCTTTGTAAAAATTTAGTCAAACATTTTATAGCAATAAAAGAACAACATTTATTTGCCTGAGATCACACAGCTGGTCTATGGATAAACCCAGTCTAGACACTGAAATTGTGAATTTCTATTTTTGTTTTCAAATATCTGTATCCATATCTGAAATATACATATAAAAAGAAAAGAAAATTCACCTGGAAAGAAAGATGTTGAAATAGACTCAGCAAAATGAGGCTTCTGTTCATGACCAGTTGGCAGTGGAAATGACACATACCATAATTGTTACATGCCCTCCTGGAAAGCAGAGCAGAGGCCACCAGGCTTAGGAAAGGCCATGTGTCAACAGCTTTCTATTTCTCTCCATTCCAAGATACAGTCTTTCAGGTTATATATCACCCTGGAAAGGCCATCTGTCTAAAATTGCCTAGGTTCGAGAGAGAAGTTTTTAGGTCAGATGTATTACTCTTATTCCACTTAAACTTTATTTTTTCTGTCTGCTTGAGATTTGAGACTCAGTGATCTTTTTCATAATTCATGATCTCAACAAAGTTTGAAAAACTTTTACCATATAATAGCCAGGAGGTGTTTGCACAGGCAACTAGAAGTTCACAGAAGAGAAAGGAGTATGTTGTAGGAGAGGTGAGGACAGGGGGAGTTCTGCCTGTGTTCTTGTGGTTTTGGTGTCTGTTGCTCATTATTTCCAGGTCAGCATGTAAAGTGGTCCAAGGAGAAGCTCTGCCCCCGACGGCTGTAGCCCTTGCTAATGGAATCAAGCGATGGGTGCTTGACTGGAAAGGCCTGTCACATCCTCTCCCTTTAGAACTTATATTCGAAGTCAGTTTTTTGGAATAAGAAGCTGAATGCGACCACAGCCATGCATTTTGAGCATGAGAGCATAAGAAAGAAGTGAGCTGCAGGAGGAAGAGGGCGCTGTGTACAGTCGCCGTGGTCCTTGTGCTGTTTGCTGCCATGGTTAACACAGTCTCAGTAACAGCTGGAAGGAAGCTTCATGTTGAGCAAGGAAGGAATAATCACATAAACTGTGAAATAGACGGATCCTCATGCAGCAATTATGATAAATTAAATATTGGTCCAAATATATATAAACAGATGTGTATCAGAGATATAATACTGAGTAAAAACATAGAAAGATCTGTACATTTAAAATTCATTATTTAATCTTAAAACACAAGGGGAAATAGAGCACAAAATTAAAATTGTTAAAAAAAATCAAGTGAGAAGTTCATGATGCCACTCGAAATATTTTTTTATATTAGAAAAGAACAAAATTGAGTCATATTCAGCACTTAATCACATTTATGCGGATTAATTCTTGTCTGTTTAATTTCTTTAGTTGTAGATTTTCAGTAATTTTATGTAGTAGAGGGAGGTTAGCTCTACAGCTGTAGAGATTTAGGCTAGTGTCCACAATAATAGGTACAAACACATATTTAAATGCTATGCTTTTCGCATGAAATGGCACACTAGCTGATATTATAATGTATATTACTTTCTATCCCTAATTTATAATGGAATTTTCCCATGTTACTAACAATTATTTGTTAATATTTTTTAACTGACCGGAACTTCACTCTGTTAGCCCTATCTTCAGACCAGAGAAGGTCTCCCCAAAAGGCCACTGAACTTATCTGGACAATAAGACGCTGGACTTTATGCTAGGTATATGCTTGCAAGGAAGGAATCTCAACTGAACTTGAACTGTGGTTATGCAGCAAGGTGGAGGAATCCACCATGGGGGGAGGGGTATGGGAGGGGTGGGGGGAATCCCCAGTGCCTATAAAACTGTATCACATAATACAATGTTAATAACAATAAAAAAAACTGAATAGTATTGAATAAATATTACATAATTTATTTAAAATATTTCCAAATTCTTTTTTTTTAAAGATTTATTTTTATTATTTTTTGATTGGAAAGGCGGATGTACAGAGAGGAGAGACAGAGAGGAAGATCTTCCGTCCGATGATTCACTCCCCAAGTGAGCGCAACGGGTCGATACTATGCCAATCCGAAGCCAGGAGCCTCTTCCGGGTCTCCCACGTGGGTGCAGGTTCCCAAAGCTTTGGGCCGTCCTCGACTGCTTTCCCAGGTCACAGGCAGGGAGCTGGAAGGGAAGTGGGGCTGCTGGGATTAGAACTGGCGCCCATATGGGATCCCGGGTGTGCAAGGCGAGGACCTTTAACCACTTGCGCCACCGCGCCGGGCCCATTATTTAAAAATTCTTATACAAATTGCTCTATAATGAACGTTTTGGTTCAATGTTTATCTCTGTCAAATACAATTAGAATTAACAGGTTAAGTGTGGTTTATATTTGGAAGCTCCTGTACATATTTTGAATTTACAAGATGCTGGCCATCTTCTAGGCTTTGTGCCTTGTAATAAATACATTATTTCATGTCCTCAGCCCTCAGCCATTTTTTTCTCCTTCATCCTAAAGTTGCTAAGAGCAAGGCTGCTATGGGTCCAACATAAGACAACTTATGTGTAGAACTTGAAGATGGCTCCTAACCAGTGGTAGTCCTTCAATATGTGTTTACTGTTTTGTGAATATTTTGCTCTGAATAATCATGTATGTCTCTTATAATGCTTCCTTGCTCATTTAAGAGAAAAATATCTCACTGTCATTTAAATTAGCGCTCCACTGATTGCCCAAGTGTTTGCACATGCTTTCCATTATTGATGAGTGTGTGTGATATTTTCCTTGATTTATTTCTGCCTACTTTTTTATGTAGTGAGGCTATTAACATGTGCTCCTGTATAAATGTAAACACTGTTCCTCATAATTTAGTTTTTTTTTGAAATAGCTTTATGAGTACAGGAAGCACAGTTTAAAAAAAAAAACTTTAAAAAAAAAACCTTTTCAGGCACAATCATGTTCTAATCTGTAAAGGCTGCCCCGGATGTCTTGGCCCTCGCTGGGTTCTCCTCACTCTTCATTCTCATAGCTGCTTCCTTCTGTACTATATCTGTCTTATGCACTGGTACTTCATGGGGTCCACTTAATTTCTCATATCCCCGTGGAGACTAAAAGGCCATCAAAAATTACATCGTTGTTTGAGTATAGATTCTTTCCTTCCAGTGATGGTATGTTCCCTGCCTTCCCAAGGGTGTGCCTCCATCACACTGGCTTCCAGCAGAAGCTGACTGCCACCCAGGACACCTGTGACAACCTCAGTGTGGGTATTCTACAGGGCCTCCATCACACTGGCTTCCAGCAGAAGCTGACTGCCACCCAGGACACCTGTGACAACCTCAGTATGAGTATTCTACAGGGCAAATGGTTTAGCTCTTTTGGATCAACGCAAAAACCTCTTGTTTGATTTGAGGCCAAGTCTAGAGCAGTATGGAGTTCCCAGAGTTAATGAGCCTAGAGATGGAACTGTATGGGTGAAGAGGTGGCAATCTGGAATTCTACTCGGTTCCTATTGCTGCTATAATAAACAACCACATGTATCATGGTTTAAAACAATACAAATGCATCATCTCATATTTCTTCCTTTTGAAAATCTGAAATAGAGTATACTGGAGTGAAGATAATAGCAACTATTTCTATGTACCCTAAACTCCTTTGGGATCAGTCAAGTTTAGAAGCCAAAAACTGATTGGTCGAAGGGCAAAAGAAGGACTATCTGTTTCAAGTTTGGACAAAAATAGACTTTTTAATGCTTATGGTTATTTAGTTATCTGTTAATGAAATAAAACCGACATTATAATACATTGCCTATAGAATTTTCTACAGAATATGTTCAGTTAAAATATAGTAAGTAGCACACATTTTTTTACTTCACTGTAAGAATTTATTCCTACATAATCTAATTTTGTTGCTTTCAAGTATTCCAAGAAAATTTTGATGTATGTATTGAAACATCCTCATCATTATCACCACCTGACACATTTTTGTCACCTGATTGTAGTTTACAAGGAATTGTGAAAAAACACTTTTGTGCTATTTCGTTTTCCTTTACAATATGAAGGATATTATTTGTCTTCATTTACTATTGGAAGCAATAGGTAGGTGTTACACTTCCCAAGTCACACAGGTGTCATATGGCACAATCAGAACCTGGAGTGTTATTTGCCTGACTCTAAGACTACAATTTATCCCCAAAGTAGATGTTTGAACATTTATCTTTCTTAGGCATCCAGGCATTGATTATTAGACAGTTAACAAACTGCCAATTGTGTAGTTCAGTAAGTAAGAGACTGGGCCCGCTTACTGTCTTCTTGCTTTTCCTCAAAAGTGCCACAATTGGCTCCTCCCTCTGGGCTCTTTCACTTGCTGACCCCTTGGAGGGAACTGGCTCCACCCCATAAGCCACTCAAGCTGCTGATCCAAGCCATTTATTTCCTTGCGTTAGCCTTTCACTGAGTCATCATCTGGGCTCTGGTTCCTTCTTTGTATTGAACTCTTGATTCCTTCTTTGTATTGTTGCTCTTTTTTTCTTTCCAAAATCTACTAAAAGTCTTTATTCCTGTAGCTATGCATTTGTTAACTTTCTCTAGAGATCAATTTCTTTGAGGTTGTTTGCTTCTCTAGTTTTACTTCTCTAGTGCTCTAAAATATATTTACCGCAATTAAAGCTGCTGAACTGATATTTAATGAGTGAACAGATACAGAAGTTATTTTTTCATATTTTAGTTTATTTACCATAGTGAGTAGAATAACTATGTTAATGAGACTAGTATAAGACTTTCAATGTATTTCAAATGTTTCTATTCCAAAATGTTGATGTTATTTTAAATTTCCATCAGCAAGCATCTTTTACTATCCTCAACAAACCAAATCTTATACACATATGCTGGTAAAGATTCCAGTGTTCCAAGTCAGTCAAATATTATCGACATCCCCTCCTTCCGGAAGTCGGCCCTAACCAGGTTGTTTTCTTAGCTTTGCTGTGTGTTAGAAGTTGCATCCATTGTCTCTATTTACACTTCTTCCTTTCTCCTTCTAGACATTTCCAGGAAGATACTGATAGGCTTTTTAGTGAATCTCAGGTAAGAGTTTGGGGTGAAGCAGAAATCACAGAATAAATTCTGAGACTAGTGTGAAACATGGGGTTTGACCTGGTATGACCTGCCATCTCTGGAACTCTATTGATCATCTCACAGAACTATGGTGAGGAATAGATGTGACAACGTGTGATATGCATAATAGCAACTTAATGGCAAGACTGCAGTTTACATAAAAAGAAACAAGCACCCATTTCAAAAAAAATTCCTGAACAGTTTCGTTGGTTTCAGCCAGTCCTCTGGTCATGTTCTTTATGGGTAGATAACGTAACCTTTGTTGCAAAACTGGTGGAAGGGTAGTGGACCAGTGGTTTACTATACCCGGCACTCTTTGTACTCAGAGAACCTTTGGAAACTCAGTGACAAATTGATAGGAAATGGGAAGTAAGTGAGGCCTGACAGCTGAAGTTGTCTCAGGGACGGTCAGAGAGAGCAAATGAAGTTTTTGCTGCAGCTGAGCAGGTAGTTTTTAAAATAGAGCCATCTTCCAAGAAAGAGCCGCATGAGTAAGCAAGTTCCCTGTACCCACACCCCCAAATATTTCAGCAGCAAAGTTTGGTAGTCACTTTCTCAGGCTGCAATGACTCATGTGGTAGCATTTCCTTCGCTACTTTCTTAGGGGATATTGTCTAGAAAACAACAGTCTTGACTAATTTTGATTAAGAATTTATGTTTGTCAGATGGTTATTTAGTTCTTTCAGTAAATGTATTCATTGAAGATGTGCTTACTGTCCAACTACTGTATCCCAGGAATTGTTCCAAGTGCAGACACAGTGTCTGTTTTTTACAGCATCTACTTTTCAGACTCCTCAAAAGGTACAAGTTTGAAAATAGAATTTAAAAATGATACCTAGATTATAATAAAGATCTATTGTAAGACATACAGATAAGAATGTCTTGTATAAAGCCACATAGGATTCCACTCTGTGTTGCAGTTTATTTAACCATTATCTTATTGCTGAAAAACTGAATTGTCTTGGATTCCTTGTTATTACTGACAGTCTTGCAGTCGACATTCTTAGAAAACAATTATTAGCACATTTTGATATGCTTTGCTGCATAACAATTCGTCATCCTTATTGCATGAGAAACATTATTTTTTTCCCCTGTGAAATAGTTCTGTTTTCATAAAATGCAGATCGATCATCAGTTTCTATATTGAAATTGCATTTACTTATTCATTTGTTGATTTTTTTCATCATGATCATCTATTTAACTGGACAGGGAGATCCATAAGATTAGGCATTGCATTTTCTTCCTTTGAGTATCGTTGCGTGCTGGCAGAGTTCTGGCACAGTTTAGGCTTTTGGAAAATGTTTGCTATATGAATTATTAAATTGGTAAATTATGAGTAAACATATACATAGACAAAGCCATATATTTTTGTTTGACTTTTGAATGAATGAATGAACAGTCATGACTTCATTCAATTGCTCAAATCTTGAAATGGAAAAAGTAAACGAGGCTGAGGAATTATTTTCCCTTTCCTGGGTTCGGAGTTGAGACATTCAGTGGGTAGTATGAGCTGGTGCAGTTCCTATGTTGGACCTCCGTCCTCCTCTGTAGGACTGATGCTGTGGCAGGGACGTGATTTGGCAAGAATGTCTGCTTTCCATTGATCGGGGGAACTACTTGTTCTGAGTTTTCAATAAAGATGAACACCTTTGAAAAGCAAACAGGTCCTTGCAGGGATCATTTGTAAGTGACACTGTCTAACTCTGTCGATCTTCTTTAGGAACTGCTAGCCTTATGCAGGAGTACAACCTCTGTAGGAGGTTTGGGGGCAGGGCTAAAAGGAAAATTGTTCTGCCCCCAATGAGATAGCATAGTGGTTAAAGTCCTCACCTTGCACATGCTGGGATCCCATAGGGTCACTGGTTCTAATTCCAGTGAACCTGCTTCCCATCCAGCTCCCTGCTTGGGACCTTGGGGGGCAATGGAGATGGCCCAAAGCCTTGGGACCCTGTGGAGACCCGGAAGAGCTCCTGGCCCCTGGCTTCGGATTGGCTCAGCTCCACCCATTGCAGTCACTTGGGGAGTGAACCATTGGATGGAAGATCTTCCTCTCTGTATCTCCTCCTCTCTGTATATTGGCCTTTCCAATAAAAATTAAAAAGAGAACTGCTCATTTTGCTTTGATGAGACTAGCATATAATGATTTGCAATCACTTGGCTACATTTTGATATCTAAAGATATAGATGTATGTAGGTGTATTCACATATCAGTGCAGGTCTGTGTATGCATAAAGGTTAATGCTTACATTGAGTTCTCCTGAACTTTATCAAACTTCAGCTATACTGACATCACTTAATTTAGCATTGTTTTCTCTGCCAGAAAGACCAAATATTGAGCTCCTTTCATACTTTATAGATTCAATGTCCAATACAAAGATGATGAATATGAATTCTATTTTGTAAGCTGTGTGTGTCTGTTAGTGGATATACATTTCATTGTTACAAAAGGTAACGGGGCTGTACATGCTCTTGATGCAAAAGTGTTTTACCATGATGGTGAACATGGGGAGGTATTGCTTATGTATGCTGGATATACTTGCCTTTTGCATTTTAACATTTGAAGAAAGGAAAGGAAGTGTTTCCCAACTCAGTTTGTCACCTAGTCCTCTAATGATGTATTGTTTTCTAACCCTGTAGCATGCACTATCTGATTAATTCAGTCACAGCTTCCTAACATCATTTATGTCTGTTTTTTTTTTCTCTCCAAATGGAAGGTGTTGGAGATGAACTTCCAACGGCTGTCTTGTGTGAATATCAATGGTTCAGATAAAATTTTCATTTTCCCATCTAATCTATGTTCATTGGAGAAAAATTTAATATCGCTACAACCTGGTAAGATTTTCACATATTGTAAAGAGTAAATGAGATAATGTAGATATTTAGCTGAAAGTAGTTTCTCAAATAATTTTATCATGGTCCCTTTACATGGAGATAATGATCTCCAGTCTTACAAGTTGCAGTTGCAACTTGTTTGAACAGAATTGAAAACAAAGAGGAAATATTGTTCAGGAGATAGTGCCTTAGCTCAAAGTCTTTGGTTATTCTTGTTCCTTCCTTGGAGCCTGTTGTGACTTTACTGATTCAGCTGTCCAAGTGGAGAGGAGAAAGCGTCAGGCTGTCTGAACAGAGTTCCATTAAGCTTTCATCACTAATTTTACCTCATGTTTGCCTGGCTGTGTGCTGAACATGATCTCTGCTTTCATGTAGGGAAAAAATAGTCTTATGGTGGGGATCTGAATGTGTTGGTCACCATGACAATTTACTTGCAATTTATTAAATAGGGAAAGATAAAGCAAACTGGCCACGAAAAGGGAATATTATATTTTCCTTAATAGGTATTTTATAATTACACACTAATTAATTGTTAATCAGACTATGTCAATGTATATCCCTGGGTGACTAATTCACCCAAAACCAACCTACAAAGATACAGATCAAGCTATGACGAATCTAAGGTATTAAATGCAGTACTGTGAGGTATGATGTGGGACAAGCCATTGCATTTTCGCCTTGCATTGGCAAAGTTGACTTAAATTATTTGTACAGGTCAGAATTCCATGAGACTTACTTCCTTGATTGTCTCTCATTTTCTGCCTGAAGCTTTAGGAGGCTACAGAAGAGGTAAGTCTAGATTGCTTAGATAAATCTAGAATTCCCAACTCCCTAGGGTTGCTACATTAAGTAAGGATGAGACTAATATTTAACGGGGGTTCATGAACTCTTTTGTACACTGGAAACATCTGGGGATCTTTAACAGTTTCTAGAGAACAGGCCACCCTGAGACCATCTCGATCGCAGCTATGGGAGTGACACAGGTGAAAATTTTTTGATGCCTCCCAATGATGCCAATCTGCTGAAAGCAAGAAAATCACAGACCTATACAATAGTAGGATTGTGTCAAATTAAACAAAAACTACCCAAGTTTTGAATTGAAGCGTTTTTGTTTACTTGTACTCATTTAGTTTGAGAGGCAGAGAGACATAGATCTTTGATCCACTGCTCCATTCTCCAAATGTCTGCAATCGCCAGGCCTGGAACAGGGAAGATCCCAGGACTTGAGAGTCAGAGTCTCCCACGTGAGCAGGTGGGAATCGAGTGATTGGGCATCACCTGCTGCTCTCAGAGAGCGTGCATCGGTAGGAAGGTAGAATCAGAAGCAGAACTGAAACTCCAGCTGAGGCATTCTGGGACCCACCCCACACTGCGTCTAAACTGCCGTGTCAAATGCAGGCTGTAACATTATTTCTCAAACATTTGGAAGAGATGTAGGTTCATCATCATTTTGTATAATCTTGCACATGTTCACCACTGGCCTAAGAAAATTCTTGGAAAGGAGCTGAGGAAAATATATGTCTGCAAAAACCTGGAGTCATTAAAAAAATTAGTGTGTGTCATCAGGCGCGTTTGCAAGGTGACCTTTGGCACAAAGGGCTTGAGGATGTCTGTGACTTTCTTCAACATTTGAAAATGCCCATTTTAGAATCACCCCCTATAACTGGCATTCAAGAAATGAACCTTCCTAGAAATCTTGAGAAGGACTTTTGGTCAGGTCATCTGCTTTACGTCTCCGTGGTGGCTGGTTGTGCTGAATAAGGCATTTTAAAGCTGTATCTCTAAAAATAATAATAATGGCAGTTTTAAAATGACAGTTTATTTTTGTGTGCATATAGCCCCGAGAGAAGGAAAGTCCATTTATTTGATCTGCCTTACTGTCTTTGTGGAACTTTAAACATAACTATAATTGCCTCAATGATTAATGTTTCAAGAGAAATCCACAGTATTCAGAAATCATCTGATTTCACCAGCTGTTATACTTTTACATTATCATGGAAGTGAAAATAATTTGGGCTTTAAAAATCAGGAGATGGAGCAGCATAGTGTAGTATGGTTATAGTAGGTTAGACCTCTTGGTGCTAGCATTTCTGGCCATCCGTTCTTGTCCTGGTTGCTCCATTTCCTATCCAGCTCCCTGCTCTTGTGCCTGGGAAAGCGGTGGAGAATGGCTCAAGTTCTTGGGTCCCAGTGCCCATGTAGAAGACGAGGAAGAACTCCTAACCTTGGCTTTGAACTGGTGCGTGTCCAGCTATTGTGGCCATGTTGGGAGTGAACCAGTGCATTGAAGTTCTTTCTCTGTGTACCTCCTTCTCTTTCTGCAAATCTGCCTTTTAAATAATAATAATAAAAAGAATTAATCCTTAAAAAAATCAGAGATGTCAGGTTTGAATGTAGATTTTCTACTATGTATTATGCTTGTAACTTTGTGCAAGATTTTAAATGCTTTTTAGTTAGCTTCATTGCTAGAAAAAAAAACAGTAGGTATTGACATTCAGCAGAATTGTCTGAGAGATGGTTTGAAATGGTAAAGGCAAATCAGTCCATGTGCTGTTAACAGTGCCTTCATGCATGTGCAAAGTTGATTCTGGGATATATAATCATCGCATGATTTAGTCTTCAGGCTAGTTCTACTGTTTATGTTTTGTAAAATAAATGTCCACCATTCCTAATTGGTGCATATAGGAGGTTATATTGAAATAACATAGTGTTTGGCACAAATGTGGTTGAATGAGTGAATGAATGAGAGAGTTTTATTGTGACTTAAGAGACACAGGATAGACAACTATGGTATTATACAGCTGCTACAATGATGTACTTAGAAACAGCTATGCAGAAAGTGAGGAGGATCATTTTGGCTTGCAGTTTTGGAGGTTCTCAGTCCACAGTCAGGTGTGGTCCATTGGTTTGACTTCTGATGGGTCAGAAAGATGGCAGTGGTGCAGAAAATGAAGGAGGGGATCAAATATCAGTCCAAGAAACAGAGGTCTAATTGTAGGAATTTCATGTAATATCCCACTCAGGAGAACTACTACGTAACAGCCTGAATCCTCCCACTATGCCTATATACAAAACACTGTTAATGCATTCACCCTTAGTACCCTTAGTACCATGGCTCTGGGGTTTGAGCTTTCAATCTCTGCAAGAGTTCTGGAGCAGTGTCCTATTTAAACCATAGCAACTTCCAAACCGAGAGACCTTAAATACATCGTTGCCTTGTTTTAGATCATCTTCTCTTCATTTTAAGGGCAAGAGAGAGAAAATCACCTGCACTATTTGCTTGTATTCTAGAATTCAGAGATTTGGTTAATATGAGAGCTCTTCCTTGTACAGTACTCATCAGGCTGCATGTATGTTTTTGGTCCCTGATCAGACTTGTCCTGAGCTTGATGTGGCTGTGGAACCACCTTTCTCTGCACAGTGTCAGGTCCTTCACTTTTTGGTGGCAAGTTTCTTGAACCTTCTATACCTTAGTCTTCCCATATTTTAAATGATGTTGTTGATGATGATGTTGGCCTGTGTCATAAATGGTTATTAGAATAATTACCAGTTCAATAGCTATAAACACATAACCTGATGGGTAGGTGTGCGTTGTTAGCCTTAAGTTCTTTCAAGTCTCCAGTTCACAATTCTATGGCTAGTGAATCCTCAGTCAGTATTTGTTGAGCCTGTGCATAGGTTATGCAGAGTTTTATGTGCCTTCTTTAATACATGTGATCTTTGATGTGATAGAGTTGACCAAATAATCAGGGCTTAGGAATTACTGACAGTGATGAAAACTTGTGAACTCAGAACTCATGTTCAAGAGATTTTCAGCTGACGGCTTGTCATGGGATTGTATGCCATGAGTCAGTATACAAGGGGAAGGCTTCAATTTTTACCTAATGGGTATTCTTCCACATTTATGGTATTAATCAGGACTCTAAGTGCAGGGAGGGCAAAATGCCTTAATTAGGAAACATGAGGAACTTGTCTTTCTGGAATGAGATATGATAACCGTTTTCTTCATCACCAGCTCTTTTCCCTCAATTCCTTTGGCTACCAGTGGCTCCATGATTTACTAAAACCACTGACCTCAATTTCCAGTCCAAATATGGGTGTTCATAAACCTGTGTAGTTTAGAGGGGTTAACATGTTTCTTTAAAATGGCTTTTTAGAGATACAATTGATGTATTGTACAATTCCCTTGTTTAAAGTGTAGATCTCAATGGCTTTTAGTATATTCACAGAATTGTGTGACCATCATCACAACAGACTTTAGAAGATTTTCAACAATTTCCCCTCTAACCCCAGCCATCGAAGCCCTCTTTCCATTTGCTTTCTCTATCTTAAAAAATAGCTCTGTAAAACATTTCTCAACCTCCCCTATAAAGTGCTCCAGGAATGTAAACCCTGAGTAAGTCATCTAATATTTATGGAGACTTCTAGGAGTGAAATGTTGTATGCTCCAACGATAGGGAGGCAACCGAGTGAGACATGCAGTAATGCCAGCTCTCGGAGAGCTGACACTCTCTAGTGGGGTCTCCGGATGTGTCTCGGAAACAAAGCCCGTGTTAGTGACAGAGGAAGCTGGGATGACATTCCTCCTAGGTGCCAGACTTTCTGTGGTGATCTCTAAGTGGTGGGCTGGCATCTGTCTGATTTCAAAGACTGTATTCTTTCAGAGACAGTGTGACAGATAAAAACTCAGTTGAATAAGACCACTAGATGTTTTGCTCCAGCCAGCTGTGCAGATCCCTGGATTTGCTGCCTTCCAAACCAGCTGCCTTCTGAAACATTGCTTCCTGTTGTTTTGAACAAAAATGTAAAGTAAACAACCCCAAGACCTTTGGTCATCAGCTGCCAATGGAAAGGCTTTTCTGCCCTGGATATAGTCAGCTTAACCAATGGCTTCTTTGTTAGTGGAATTATGAGGGTGGGAGTGGGGAGAGACGAGTCAAAGGGTAATTAAAGTGACTTACATTTCTCTTTTTTCCTTCCATAATCCTGGTTTTAACCTGGCCAAGACCGAGTTGGTTGTGTCCATTTTGAGAGTGTATCTGCACATACAGGATCTCCGTTTCTTGCCCCTCACTATGTCACTCTGCATGTCAAATCAATTAAGAAATTTTGAAAGACATGGGTAAGTGTTGACGTTAGATAATGCAATGTTGAGAGATACATTCCTGCTTCTTCTTTGGCATTTCCTAAGCAGTACAAAATATGCAATTCACTTACTTTAAGTACTTGAACCATCTGGTGAGATTTCCTCAACAGAACAACAAGGGGAATGTAATACGTGGAAGTGGGAAATCCGCTTTCATGGGACAGAGTGAAGGAGGGCTGCCTTTACCATGCCACTATACAGGTCATCCATCAAGGCCACCTTCTTGGCAGATTTGATTTTTAGAATTAATTTTTAGAGGAATTGAAACAAATCACACAAAAATTGTTTCCTCCAATGAACCCAATATTTTGTAATATCACAGTGAAATAGTACATACAACACTGTATCTCTTTATTTGGGTAAAGGATTTTACACACACACATACACACACACAAGGTTTGTTTTAGCTTGTCCATCTGGTTTTATTGTAACTTGCCTCAGAAATCTCTCCACAAGTATGAAAGTTACTATTACATTAGATATTTCCTGATTCTGAAGCCTGTGATACCTAATTTGAGGAGGAAAAAAGCACAAAATATGAAGAGAGAAAAATAAATGTAATGATAGAATCAGAGATAATTTAAGCAAAGACAAATGCATTATGGAATTTTGGTAAGCACTCAATGGGACAATGAATGTATTGTGGTTGTTATGACTACCAGTGCTACTCATGTTAACGTCACACACAGTGTTCTGGCAGTTTATATAATATATAAAATGTCTCCTGTAACATACTAGCCTTTCGATTTTGTATGATTACCCATCTCTGAGAGGTGGAAAAAGGATCCAGGGGTAGTCAGCCCAATTTATTTTTTGTAAAAATTTATTTATCTATTTGAAATTCAGAGTTACATATAGAACAGGAGAGAGAGAGAAAGAGAGAGAGAGAAATATCTTCTATCAGTTGGCTCACTCCCAGATGACCTCAATGTCCATAACCGAGCCAGGCTGAAGCCAGGAGCTGGGAGCTTCTGATTTGTTCACTTGGTTGGCAGGTGCCCAAGCACTTTGACCATCTTTGGATTCTTTCCTAGACAATTAGCAGAGGGTTGGATTGGAAATGGAACAGCTGGGACACAAAACAGTGCCCTTATAAGATGTCTATGTTGCGGGCAGTTGACTTACTTGATATGCCACAACACTGGCCTCATGTTCTATTTATCTTTATGATTTTATACCTTGGGCTGTGCCTGATAAATGGTAGAAGCTCAACGTATTTTGTTGAATGAATAAATCACATACCCTTGATCATAGCAAACACTGCACTCATGGAATTTAGATACAGTATAATTAACACTCAGGATAAATTATGAGCGAAGATTTCAAAGATAATCACTTTCCTTTACAGATGAATAAATTGAGGCATGGAGAGATTAAGTGCTTTAATGTGAGGGTATGGTGGAGAATCCATACTCTCAGACTAAGGCAGAGACATATCACGGGGGAATAGATGAGTGAGGGAATTTCTCTGTGACATTAGATTTGGACTGATTGAGATGATGAAGGTGTCTGGGCCAAGTGAAAGAGTGCAAGTTACAAAGAGTTACTTATATGTGGTCTTCAGGTGAAAGACAGGGGTCCAGGATCAGAATTAGGACAGCAGAGGTATTCCTGAGAGGTGTCAGAAATAAAAGCTGCATTGTTGCTAAAACTTTATGTGCTACATTTCATCTGATAACGTCTTTGTCAGCCTTGAGTTTGCAGGGCCTGCAATACTTGCAGCAATTTCTATCTGAGTTTATTTGGCTTAGTCCTACAGATATGCTTTTCCAAGTCTGTTCTTTCTTTCATCCAGTGCTCCAGCTCTGTGAAACCAGGAAATTTCATAGAAAGCTGAAATTCATCTCAGGGGTTATGAATCTTGTATAGTTCATTTATTCAGGGACCCATAAACGGCATTAAAATTTAAGGGACTGAGATAAAAATGAGTGTAATTGCAGCTGGTTTGAGATTCCTTTTCATCCTGCAGCTCTGTTTTCATTTTACTACCACTTAACTTCACAGTGTTTAATTGGAGCTCTGAATACTGATCGCTGCAGTGTGTGGGCTTACAGCAGAGCAGCCCCTTCATAAACACCACCTCACCTCGGTGCTGTGCATGCAGGGGTACAAGAAAGGAAACAGACTTCAGCTTCCTATGGACCCCACTTAGGTGAAGGGACATGGTTTGCAGAGAAAAAAATAGAATTTATCATTATCCTGCAAGGGCTTCACTCTGGGTCACCTTGCTTTAGTGCACCAGTAACCCAACAGAACATATTGTGTAGAAACATTTCCTACTCTCTCTGTTCCCCTAACCATCTGGCTCCTCTTTTGTCTATTGCTTTTACGAATGGCAGTCCTGCTCATAAGCTAGCTGTCATGGGGGTAAGCAACTGACAACACGGAAGGCTCCTAGATCACTCGCACTAGCAAATGATCCAGCACACGTTGGGACTAGCCAGCTGAGCAGGGAATGGAACTAGTCGTGGGATGGATGGGGAAACATATTTGAATCTTGATAATATCAGCACGAAGATGAACAGACTTCTCACTGAGCCATGCAGACCTTCCGTATAACAACACATGTTCAGAATTCTGTGACAACTTCTATTTGTAGCCAGGTGGCAGGCTTGAATCTTCAGCTCTGTTGACCTTTAATTTATAAGACTGGTTGCTGCTGTTTCTCTCCAGCCATTTCTTCTGACACCGGAAAAGGAATCATGAATGGAGTCGAAGGGATTTCCCAACATCAGGATGTAAAGCTGACTTATTTCTTCACCAGGTAGATGCTGAGTGATCCAAGATTCCTTGAGGTACTTAAACTGCATGAAGAGGTGGGGGTGAGAAGAGGTCAGTGAGGCCTTTTGCTAGTTCCAGGGAAGCATACCCTTAGTACCAGTGAGCTGTGCCAAGAAGTGGAGCCTGATGGGACGATACCCACTTACCTGGCTCCCCGTGAACTGCTCACTGATTGTTTTCCTGATAACAAATGCAGGTAGTCACAGCTGACACCGATGGAGGGAGAGCATTCCCAGCTGCATCTGTTGTTAATTGATGCCCAACAGGAACTGTCATAGAGAAACCATCCCGGCAAATTACCTAGTGCACAAGTTTTGGAGTTGGGATGCGCAAGGTTTGAATTTGGGGATTTTCTGATTATTACCTGTAATCTCTGAACACATCTGGTTTCATTTCCATAAAACTAAAATGCATATGTCATAAAGCAGTGGTAAGGTTAAGTGATTGAATATCTGATGGCTTTGGTGGAGTCAATGGCTGTGGGGCCCTGGCGTTTTTCCATTTTATGGAGGGTAGGGTCCCCGCTTGCCGTCTCTGTGACTAACGGCTGCGAACACCTCGTTACCACACACCTTGACTGCTTGGCTGAACCGTTGTGTCTGAGAATTCCTGGATTAGCTCAGACTGAAGACCTGGAGTGATAACCACTACCGTGTGGCTTTTAGGTTAGTACTGTACTACACAACACTATTCACTCTAGTTTGGAAATCCCAGAAAGCTGGGAATTTATGGCAGCTTTCTCGGCATCAGCACTGCCCCCTGATAAATGCCAGGAGTAATTCCAAATTGCTTTCTTCCACAACTTGTATTTTCTTCTTGGTCAATAACTTTCTCTGGTTCCATATTGTTTCTCTGCTTTGTCTTCTTGTTGTTCAGTTCTTAGTATGATAAAGGAAAGTTCTTAGTTCTTTCATTTAAGCCGGGCCGTCACTACTGTAGCCCTGCTGATAAGCACAGAGCATTGCTTGTTACAACATTTTTCCTAAAGTTTGTTTTCCTAAATTCTGTGTTTGCGTTTCTTTTTAGGTTGACTATTCAGCTACCGTACCATGATTTTCCCTCACTGCTGCAGCATGTAGCATATTGTATTTTGCAGATCACATCTTTCTTATGTAAACTTTAGCCACAGTGCCTCCTTAAATAACTTTCTAGAATTTGCTGTATGGAGAGTAAAATGTTCGCAATGTTGTATATATAAACATAACTTCATTCTTCTTCTATAGTTGATTGGGAATTTGTGTATCTATAGTATTAGTATTATAGTATAGCATAGTATTAGTATTATAGATTTATTTTAAAAAGTAGATTTTTGATAATTTATAAACCGTCTTCTATGATGGTACGTCAAAAAATCATGGAATTGGAATTAAATACAAACTTATTTTTGGCACAAACATTAAAATCTGCATATTTGTGAAATCTCCAAAAAATTCATGAAAATACATGTTATCAAAACTGTCTCATTTTATTCCACATTAAGTTATGTGTTATTACATTTTTCCAGAATTTTTTTTGAAGTATGCTCATATTTTATAATGTAGCTGTGAAGAAAGCCACTGGCATTCTCATTCCTGTCTTATAAACTTGTGTTTTCTTTCTGGAGTTTCATATTCATCGATTTCAGGAAATGCTCTTTTAAGAATTTCATAAACATAATTTTATTATTTCTTTCATAACCCACTTTACTTTTTCAGAAAAATTCTGTTTTTTTTTATGTCCTCCTACTTACTATCTTTTGATCCTTTTATTCTATAGCCTGTGAATTCAGTTAATTTCAGTTGAAATTCTTCTACTAAATGGTTTATTTGGACTATGATATTTCAGAATTCTCTGAGTTTGTTTACCTATTTATTTTTTAGTGTTCCTTTTTAGTGGAGGCTGTTCTTGTTTTAAGGGGCAAATACAAATATGTTCTATGATCTGTCTCCATATTTATCACAGCTTCCCACCCCCACCACCAGGTCAATTTTTAAGCTTTCTTTTTAATTCCCATTTTAAAACCATCTTATCCAGTCCTAACTGTCCGACAGTCTTGAGTTCATGGGAGACTTTGTAGTTTAGTTCTAAACTTTTGTTCTTCCTTGATGTGGAGAGGAGTTCTGTTTTGCGCCTTTGTACTAGTTATATTGTCTTGGATCAAATTTCTAGGCCTTTCATCATTCATGGTGATTATAAATATTGAGACTCAGGAATTCTGAAAGACAAATTGGCTTATTTCTTCGTGTCGGTTGTAACTTTCTCTGGTCAGCCAAGTGAGATTTTAACTCTGCTTCTCATGTCCACTTTTCCAGAATTTAGCAAAATTACGGATAGGTTTTTATTTCCTCTCCTGATAAATTTTCTTTATTTCTAGTAGGGGATAAATGAGTGTCATCTAATGACTGTCTTTATCCTGATATCCCTCTTAGCAATGTGACTACTTGGATTTACTCTATAATATAAAGAAGATCGTACAGAGAGGTGTTGGGTAGTTGGGGTTAATGTTCAGATTGTTTGTGCTCCTCAATTGCTAAGTTTCTCTTCTTAATAAGCCTTCAGGAGACAATTGGGTGTCCCAATCTTCTTAAGTAGGGTCTATAATGAAGAATCTAAAGGAGCACCAAAGAAGGGGAAGAATAGGTTTGTCATTTTTTCCCTGGCCTCACTCCTTCCTAATCAATCTATCTATCTTCCTTCCTTCCTTCCTTCCTTCCTTCCTTCCTTCCTCCCTTCCTTCCTTCCTTCCTTCCTCCTTCCTTCCTTCCTTCCTTCCTCCTTCCTTCCTTCCTTCCTCCCTTCCTTCCTTCCTCCCTTCCTTCCTCCCTTCCTCCCTCCCTCTCCCCTCCCTCTCTCCTTCCCTCCTTCCCTTCCCTTCCCTTCCCTTCCTTCCCTTCCCTTCCCTTCCCTTCCCTTCCCTTCCCTTCCCTTCCCTTCCCTTCCCTTCCCTTCCCTTCCCTTCCTTCCTTCCTTCCTTCCTTCCTTCCTTCCTTCCTTCCTTCCTTCCTTCCTTCCTTCCTTCCTTCCTTCTTTCCTTCCTTTCTTTCTTTCCTTCCTTTCTTCATTTTTTCCTTCCTTCTCCATTCCTTCCTCCTTCCCTCCTCCCCTTTCACCCTCTCTCTCCTCTTCCCTCCCTTCTTTCTTTCCTTCCTTCCTTTTTTTGATTATTTATTACCTTTTAGAGTCATCTGAGAAAGTGCAGTATGTCTTGTTAATAAGGATTTCTTGTCTATAGTTAGAATCAATTAAATTAGATTTTTGAGGCTTGGTGCTCAGGATTGCTATCTTAAAAAGCTCGTTGGGGTTTTGTCAAGTGAGATCCAGAGGGAGAACTTCTCTATGCCGAAAGAAATCTAGATTCTTCAGAGATAAAGGTGGCCACTGAAAGAGATCAACCAAGTTACAGGAAGAAAATCTTTATAGATCGGGAAACTTCAAGGAAACAGGGGAAAATAAAATAAGATTGCTACCACAGCCAAAAAATAAAGAAGTTAGGTTTCTGTCTGTTATGATAGGGAGACGGTATAAAATAAATGAAACAACTGTAAAGAATAAGGAAATTGATGGATTCTCTAAAAAATTTACTTCAGTCTGAGTTTCAGTGAATCCTGTAGCTTCCAGAAAGATGAAAGGATTATCTGTGTGTTTAACTGTTGTTCAGCATAGTCTACTCTTGCAAATTGATAACACAAGTAAGACAAGTGATTTTTCAAACCACATATAACTGAAAAGACATTAGTATGATTTTACATTAAAGCTTCATCACTTAATTTTGGATGTAAGTACATGCTGTGCCATTTTAGTTTTTTTTTTTTCAGAAATGTTGGCGAAATGGTGAGTTGGGTATCCCAACTGGCAGTTTCCTGTGGATATTATTTTTTGGAAACTGATGGACAAATGAGGCAGTTGACCTGATCAGTTTATTGAAAGCAAGGCACTAAGTTTGAGATCATGCCTTATATGTATCTGTAAAATTCAACAGCTCCCTGTAATATTATGGTATCAATTTGAGGAAAGAAGAGTATCCTGGATTAAAATGTATGTCCCCGGATCATTTATTCTTAAGGCAGTTATGTCTAACTATCCATTTGTCTACCTACCCACCCACCCATTGTTTCCCCAAAAGTTATTGTGCACTTAATATTCATCCATTTGTTCAGTCACCATTTCTTGAAGACATAATATTTTAAGTATTAATTATAGGTTTAGAAAAGCTAACAACATATGCTTATCTTATGATATATTGTTAGACTCAAATAAGCTGATGTAGACAGGAAAAATTACTCTATGGACTGCTACTACCACTACTATGGTAAAAGTGAAAAATGACAAATTATTACCTAATTCTTAGAAATTTAATTTAATTTAATTTAGTTAAGATATAAAATTAAAAAACCCTCATGCTAGTGTCAGTTTCTCAAACTCTTGGATGAATGTGTTTTCTGCTGAAATGGCAAGGCAAACAAACCTGGAGTTTCCTTAATGCTCCTGAGATATCTTAGGTCTCATGGTGTCAGCGTGTGCACATGGATAGAACGCTCTTTAAAATGGGTATCTGTCAAAGGGAATATATTTAGGTTTCTGATTGAAAAGTCCTCCCTGTGACAGAGCTAAGCTAAAAACATCTCAATAATACCTACTGATCCTTTGTAACCCTGTAATACCATGCAGTTACAATTAAAAAAAAAATCAAGAGGGCCCAATTTTGAATCGTATCTGGCATTTCATTCCTTATATCTGTTTACCTTTATACCCTTGCTTTTTCACTTCTGAATTTGTTGATTACAAATATATGTTTGCTATTGGTCTTTGAACAGATTCTAGATTTCTTAGCTCTATTTTTCTTTCAAGGACTATGGTTCTGAAATATAATTCAGTCACAATCTTTTAAATCTGATTTTATTCCTTGAAGCCGAACTTCCCCGATGACCGAAAGAATGGATGCCACCCCTGATATCACCTTGTTGCACGGGGCAAGAATTCGCTGCCTTTCCTCTCCCAAACTGCTTTTCTCATCAGACCCATTTTATTTAAGCTACATCTTTGACTTTCTCTAACTTTTATCGCTGTTAGGAAAACATTTGACTACATCACTAACATACTGTTCTTTCTGCCTTTGCTCTGAGAGACAATTCAAGGGAACACAAGCTTCTAAAGATAGCTGCTCTCTTCATTACCTATTGATTTCACTTGGTTATATCTCAGAGTTTAGGGATGCTGGATGTTGCCTTTATACCAGTTAAATAACTAGAATAGCACCTTTGGGGATATTCCTTCACATTTTATAAAGTGTTTTCATTTTTATTTTCTCATCTCCTCCAAACAGTCCCTGAAGGTAGAGTGGAATCAATACATCATTTTTGAAATTGGTAGGTTTTCTCTTTCCATAATTGCCAGTTTGATTTGACTGGAAACATCAGAACCACTGTCAGAGCCACATAGCATCTCTAGACAGAGAGGCTGGAGCAAGGCTACATAAATAAAAGGCAAAAATAGCAATAATAAGAAAACCGTAATTTGCAGATTAAAGTAAGCTTGCCATGGGGCAAGGATGTTCATATGTACATCAATCTACTTCTGGTCAGTAAGTTGCTCAAATAAGCCCTTGGGCACACGTTGAATTTGCATAGTGAGACACTGGTATGTGGTGCTTTACTGGACCCAGGAACTGCTCCTTGAGAGATTCTTCAACAGTTGAAGCCTGGTTGCTGATCTCTGAGCCTTTTCAAAGATTGTCATCTTGGTTACATCACTCAGGGACCACATCTGGGCTTTCATAAAGCACCTGCAGTCTCCCTCCATTTTTACTTTCCTATTCTCTGAATGGAATTTCTCACAGACTGGCGCCTCACCTCAGCTGTCTCCATTGAAGTCAGCTTTTGAGGATGGGTGTTCAGAGGGTACCAACTGCCTTCCAAGAATAGCTGCGATTCTAAGAATCTCTCTGGTTTTGCATGGCTGGCTTGTCTCTCTGCTTCTAGTCCCGCTGTTTCCTTTTACAAAGGTACGACTTAAAAATTTAAGATCAAACTAACCTCTTTGATCATGTCATGCCTTAATCTGCAGTGCTTTTCCATGGCTTTTAGATGCCTGGGCCAACATCCTGAATATGGAAGTCTGGGCCCTTCATGGTATAGCAATGAGTGTCTTCAGCGTAAGGTTGAGTGTCTCTTTTAGCAAATGCCAGTTTTGTTCTGTGTGGTGCTACTTGTGTATATAAGTTTTCTCTCTTACCCATTTGGGGGGGGGGGTGACATTTGCATGTCTTGCAGAATCTAACAGTTCTCATGGCATCACCCAGAGCTCTTGACTCAGAGCAAATGTTGACTGAAAATTTGCTGCATGCCATAAAGAAAAAAGGGGCTCTCTGAGTCACATTTTAAGTTTGAGAAAAATAGTAGGGCTGATGTTGAATGAACGCACTCAGTGACTACATTTCTCCCTTATAAAAATTTTATTTGGAAAATATTTTTTGAAAAGTAGGAAATTATAAGCAAAAATAAACCAATGTATCATGTATGCATTACCTAATTCATACTTGCTGCAGTTCTTGAATGAAAGCTATAGAACATTCTAAATATTGGTAAGAATGTTAATTTTTACTATTTGTGCAGTTATTTTAGAAAACAGGATTGTGATTCATCAAAAAATTTAAAAAATGTTCCCTTCCTCCCTATGATATTTGAAGGATTGTCCACCAATCACATCAGATATTTTAAAAACTAGCAAAAGAAAAACATAAAATCACAATCTACAAATAATAATAAAAAAGAAACTGCAGTACACTTTTGAAGATTAAAAGCTTAACTACCATGTGACTCTTCTCTACAAGTTTTGTGTTTCGGTCTGAAGGAAATGAATTTAGTTTGATGAAGCAGCATCTTACTCACCTATCTGTTGCTCAACTAGTCAGAATGGCCAAGAAATAGAAACCAGGTAGGTGTTCGTAAACTGATTAATGGATCCAAAAAATGTGGCACATCCTTGTACTAGAATATTATTCACCCATAAAGAGGATGAAGTCCTGTCATTCGTAACAACAGAGATGAAAATGCAGATAATTCTATCAAGCAAAATAAGGCAGACATGACAAGTCCTTCATAACCTCACTTATATGTATGAATCTAAAGAAATCCAGCTCCCCGAAGTTCAAGTAGGATGGTAGTTTCCAAATATTAGGGAGAATGGGAAAGCGGGGAAAGATAGGAAGAAGTTGTAACTGAGTGCTAAGACAGAGCTAAGCAGAAGGAAAGGAGTTCTAGTGTTCTGTTGCAGAGCAGGATGACTACAGATAATAATGACAATCTGTAAAATCCAGAAGAGGGGATTTAAAATACTTTTACTGTAAAGAGATGATAAATATTTAAGGAGATAGACATGCTTGCCCTGATATGAACACTATTATATATGTATTGTGCTATCACATGGTTCTCCATAACTATGTACAATTTGGTCAGTGAAGAACTGAAAAAGAGGAAAAATTCTGATAAGATCTTTAGTTATATGTTCGCAGCATTCCTGCTCTGTCCACTTCATCTTAGAAGTGTGAAAGTTTTGTGTGCTTTTAAAAAATATCTATTCTGATCCCTTCATGTACAAATGTGTGCATCAGCAAACTAATCCTATTTAAAGTTGTAAAGGCTGAATAAAAGGGTTATTTTTAAGCACTTGAAAAAATATTAAAAAAACTTTAAAAATAATATACAATAGAGAACACATGTGAGCAACAATGCATACTATACTTATTGTTCTTTAGAAAATATGTTTACCAATCTCTGATGTATAATACTGGCCTGGGTACGGTTCTAATCCCGGCAGCCCCACTTCCCATCCAGCTCCCTGCCTGTGGCCCGGGAAAGCAGTCGAGGACGGCCCAAAGCTTTGGGACCCTGCACCTGTGTGGGAGACCCGGAAGAGGCTCCTGGCTTTGGATTGGCTCAGCTCCAGCCGTTGCGGTGGCCTGGGGTGTGAATCAATGGATGGGAGATCTTCCTCTCTGTCTCTCCTCTCTGTATATCCGCCTTTCCAATAAAAATACTGGCCTGGGTAAAAATGTTATGTAATCATTCCAAAATTGAATTTACATTCTTAAGTTTCTTGGATTCTTTGCTTAGGGTTATACACATCAAATTTAAGCTTTTTAAAATAACAGGATAGTATTCCACCATAGCAACATAGCCCATTGTAAAGTTTATTCCTCTGGCAGAATACATGGTTTCCTCTTCTTATTAAGAAGGTGAGAAATATTTTTGTGCCTTGTGCGCATGAGCTATTTCAAGGAGTTCATTCCTGGAAACTAGAACCACTGGTTTACAGGGAATGTAAATTCACAATGTTGCTTGACAGAATAAAACTACACTTAAAAGTCATTATAGCTGTTAAACAGTTACCTTCCCAAGAGATAAACTGTCCAACTTTGCCATATCCAACACACCCATCATCCCAGCACATGGCCACGATGACACCTGTCCTACGAACCTTCCATGTGCTGCTGTATCCATCCAAGGGAGATGACACCACTATCAAACAAAGCCAGGATAGTTCTGACCAAATGAGAAAACTTGCCTAGGTATCAACAAAGGGTCTTCAGAGCCTGCAGAGAAATGACAGAGGTGGAGACATCAGGAGGACACTCCAAAGCAATGTTTAGTGACAGTTGTTCTGCTCTACAGCACTTGGCCTCGCCACACGTTCCCCAGGTGTGTTCTGGGGCGACTTGATTCTGGCTTGGCAACTCCATGGAAAAAAAGGCTGACCGGAAGGATCCCTTTAAAGATAATTGTGATTATACTGCAGAATTTCTTGAGTATTTATTCTGTAGTTCATTCTGGGCCTTGGGTTGGTCCTGAGGCAGGGAAAGTGAACTCACATAAAGGGTACACAGATGATGTAAGATTCTCGCTTCTAATTACTAGTGGGATATGTACCACCTGGTGTGGTGGTCAACAGGAGCTGAACTCTGATGGAATCTCCTTGACCTTGTGATCTCAGTGTCAGAGTGAGCCCACATGGTTCCGTCCAAGCTATAGATGCTGTGAGCATTTTTCTTTATTGGAACAAATGAAGATATAGAAGGGATTATTTCCCCTGAAAAACACAAGGAAATTCAGATATATATCTCCTGTTACCGCCCTGCCTCTCAAGCCCCAGCCGTTCCTCCAATGTGGAGTATGTCCAATAAGCAGATAATGTCTTTCTGTCACCCCCTGTGTCTCTTCCATATTGTTGCATGGAATAATCATTTCCTTCCTTGCTACCTAGTCTCACCTCTTCCCCTTAAACTCTATTGTATGTTTTTTCTTTGCTTTTTTTAAATAATGAATTGGTGCTGTTTTGCACCTTGATGGTTTTCTCACATTCTCACTGCAAGAATTTTAAATTAGATCAAGGACTATGTCACATACATTCTGAGGACTCAAAGACTTAGACAAACAGGTGGCACCTTTTGGATCCACAATGTTTATTTTAAAATGTAATTTATACCTGAATAATTGAGTGTGTTCAATTGTCTCCATGGAGTTTTGACTCTCCTGAGAATCTGGACAAAATGCCTATTTGCAATAGCAGCTTTATTGGGGTGGTGAATCTTGGTTGAGAACTAATCAAAGGCTGGTTCATTTTTTCTAAGTTTTAGTTTGAAGGAACATGAAGTAGAGGTACAGCCATGTGCGGAGCTATGAGACAGTTACATTGCAGTGGAAGGATTAAATAGATTCTAGTGGGAATATCTATACTAATGACTGTGTGCCTGTAATGGGCTTTCCGAGGAGGCTCTGAGAAGAGCAAACTCATCAGGTGGCTTACAAATTATTCCCCAACCTGTGCCCATAGTTGTTGTGGAAGAGAGTGGGCTGATATTCTGCTCCAATTAGCAGACTCCTGCATTTGAAATGCTGAAAATGAGTGTCACGGGAACAGAAGTGTCCCAGACATCAGGAGCTGAGTGTTGGGCTCGTGTACATAATGACTGTCTTTGTGATCATGGACCAGTCACCTCTCTGGCTGGGCCTCAGATGTGTTTGCCATTAGCTAAAGAGATGCAGTAAGATCAGAAGTGGCACACCTTTGCCACATATACCCTTATTCTTGTCTCCCATGGCTTTGGCAGACATCATTAATTAATATTTGTCATGTTCCACTGAGAATCCTGCCAGGAAGCAGCTATTCATTAGCCAGAGATGGCTCCTGAGATAAAACTATTGAAAATCTCTTATAACTCTGGCATTCTGTACATCTTACAAAAATTAAGGGGAGCATATGTTCTGGGATAATTGCTCTGATTCTTTAATTATACTTCGCTCGGATGATGAACTTTCTCTGACCAAAGTGACAAGGTAGATGCATCTGGCAGCACTCAGAGGGTCTTGTGGGGGTTTTACTATCAGCCAAGATTTCTGGTCTGGCATCAGTTGACAAGTAACACTGTTGGTTAATTCAGAAATTGCCTAAATGTAGCAGCTGTTAAACACACACATATACACACAGTACAAAACAGACTCAACAACAAATCAACCAAAGAAAGTCCAAATTTTCAAATAAGATAAAATGTTGACTTTTTAAACAAGACTTATTTTATTTGGGAGGCACAGATGAGGGGGGGAGGGAGGGGAGGGAGAGACAGAGAGAGAGAGAGAGAGAGAGAGGGAGAGAGAGAGAGAGAGAGAGAGAGCTCTTCTATCTGCTGTTTCACTCCCCAAATAGCTTCAGTGTCCAGGACCTTCACGGAACCGGTCAGTGTTTCAGAGTACCCCCATCTTTTCTGGAGCACTGATGTTACAGAGGAGGAGCTGATATTTTTAGAACTATTTTTTCTAGTACATGAACAACCTGGCAGAGAGGGTAGAGTGAAGAGTATTTGTCCATGTTAGAAGAAAACTGAGTTTATGTTTATTTAGGAAAGTTTTATGTATTTGTTTAGCTTGGGTATATTTTTTTCTCCTTTTAAAAATTATTATTATATTTGACAACCTTTACATAGTTAATTGGGGTAAAAAGGTTCAAGGGCTATGGGAAAGTGGATAAGACTATTATTTCCATATTGTTTCCTGCATGTTTAAAGGGGGGTATTAAGGGAGAAGGCCTACCCAATTTCCCACCCTCCCCAGGTCCTGCATGTAGGGTATGCTCCGAGGTTCTTGCTCAAGTGGTTTTGATAGTTCACCAGTTATAAATTGCTGTCAATCTTGCCACTCCAAGCACTATGAGGTCTTTGAAGAATCCACTGATTGACATAGTTCATCATAGAAGCTTAGGTATATTCTTATGAGTGGAATGGCTGTGTCATATGGTAGATATATTTTCAGATCTCCAAAGATTCTCCATACTGTCTTCCATAATGTTTGTGCTAATTTATATTCCTACCCATAGTGAATTAAGTTAACTTTTCCCCTGTCTTCTTCCCCAGCATTGTTTTTGTTTAAAAAGGCTTTGGATGATAACCATTCTAACTGGGGTGAGGTGAAACCTCATTGCAATTTCTATTTACAATCCGCTGATGGCTAGTGATCCTGAGCATTTTTTCATGTGTCTGTTAGCCACTGGTATTTCATCTTTTGAATGTTGGCTGTTCATGTCCTATATCCATTGTTAATGGGCTTGTTTGTTTTGTAATTATTAAGTTTCTTAAGCTCTTTATAGATCTTGTCTCTGTTGAATATTTTGCAAATATTTTCTCCCATTCTGTTAGTTGCCTCTTCTTTTTGAAGGTTTCCTCTGCAATACAGAAGTTTCTTAGCTTGATGTACTCCCAGTTAGTACTTTTGCTGTAACTATCTGTGCTTCTGGGATATTTTTCATCAAGGCTTTGCTAATGCCTGTATCTTGCAGAATGTTTTCTTCTAGTAATGTTTTCCTCTTAATTTGATAGTAGTAGGTTATGGATTTTTGATCCATTTTGAATTAATTTTTGCAAAAACTAAAAGGTTGAGTTCTTGTTTTATGTTTCTACATGTTTACATCCTATTTTTCCAGTAACATTTGTGGACAGTAACATTTGTCCTTTCTCCAAGGAATGGCTCAGGTCATTTATCAAAGATTGGTTGACCGAAGATACATGGATTCATTTCTGAAGTTTCCACACTGCTTCAATGATCTACATGTCTAATTTTGTGCCAGTACCAAGCAATTTTGATTATAATTGCCCCTTGTGTGTCTTAAAGTCTGGTATTGTGATGTCTTTGTTTTTGATGTTTAAAAATTGCTTTAGCTGTTAAGTGTCTCTTGTGTTTTCAAAGGAAACCTTTAACATTTTGCCTGTAGACAAGCTAGCATCAGTCACCTAGCTATGGAGCAGGAATTTCAGGAGAAATAATGGCAGTATGTTCTGGTAAAAGATACTCCATTCAGGAGCGGTTACCAGAGCAATGAGACAGGATAGGGTGGCTCTTACCAGCTTGTTGTTCAGGGATGGCCATTTTGAGAAAAGACTATTGGACACACAAAGGCTCTGTAGGCCTTGTTTTTCCTTTTTTTTTTTTTTGTATAGGTTTTTCACAATAATTTTGGTGAACTCTAGGTAGCTGATTTTGGTGAAATTTAAACTTCACATTTTTCATATTAAGAAGTTTTCATGAGTGCAAGGCTCATGTCTAGCCACTTCTTGCTGTACCTTGAGTTCAGTAACTCTCAAGTCATCTTTGTTGAGTGAATAAATGAGGAGACGCAGCTTGGGAAGATCATGCATATCATGATGAAAATCGCGTTTGCCATCTTAAAGAACTTATTTTCTACGTTATCTTGCAGGACAGAGAGCGTGTGAACACTGTTGCTGAAGCTGGAGGAAATGAACAATTAGGGCATGATAGAAGAGAGAGCAAGTGGGCAATGAACCAATCTTCTTCTGAAGACCTTTTGCCCTTGCTTTAAATTAGTTTAAATTCCAAGATGTGCCTTGCTTGTTCATGTCTTACTTCTTTATTCATTCGGTTTCTATGACTGAAATGTCCTCAGTCTTATTAGTCTCATTGATGTGGTAAGCTTCCCACTCACCTCTCATAACTCAGTTCAGAGATCTTTCCCTCTCAGTTACGGGCTGTTGCCTGTTTTCCCAACCCCTCATTTCTACCAAACTAAGGATTTCTTTGATTCCTTGTGATAGCCAATAGAACTTCCTGCCCTGGCATCAAATCAAAGCTCTGGTTCATTTGTCCAGATTACTTATTTCATGACAAATCTTAGACTTTAGGGACTATGTCATATCCATTTCGTTTCAATATCTGGAAAAGTGTTTTTATTTAAAAATTTTTTTAAAAATTATTTTTGTTGATTTTTACAGAAGTTGATTAAGGTACAAAAGGGTCAAGGGCTAGAGAAAAGGGGGTAAAAACATTGTCTACACATTCTCTTTTTTTCCTTCCTTTATCTGGGGGAAGGAGAAGAAGAGAGAAGTCACACCTAGCCTCCCAACCATCTGAGTTCCTGATGTGGGGCATGCTCTGAGGGTCCTGATCAAGTGGTTTTGATAGTTCAACAGTTTTGAATTGCTGCCAATCTCACCAATCCAAGCACGATGAAATCTCTCCAGAAGCCACTTTAGAGTTTCCATTTGTTCAGATTTTCACTGCCCACCCTTGGCTGGGGTAGTTGATCAATTTGTTCTGTACTCCATCCTATGTTATGGTACCAGGTGTCCTCTGCAGGCTCCAATGTGCTGCCATATCCTTCGTGTGCAACTGGCTGTGCTGTCCACTGCTCCGTGTAAGCCACTGAGGAGGCTCAGCTCTGAAGCGTGTGCTCCATGGTCAGTTCACAGAACTTGCAATTCTCCTCATGGTTGGAGTTCTGAGTTCAGTGGTTCAGTTGGGGCATCCCCAGAGAAACCTCATTTGAGGTGGTTCTAGACCTGATTCTTGTGTGTGCATGCCAGTACAGGGTCTGGCACCGTCCATTATAGCTCCCTACTATGTTCGCTTACTATCCCCCACGTCTCACGTGTGCTGGATGAGTGCTGTGGCCCAGTCTGGCAAGGCCTGCCTCACCTTGGCATTTGCCAGTGGGTACTATAGCCTGGCACAGATAGTGCTATCCCCTTCCTCAGGTTCCAGCTCACACTGGTGGGGGTTACAGCCTATCCCAGTCCAGCTAAGGCAGCCCCCAGTCCTGGCCTTAATGTAAACTGGCTGGTATTGCAGCCCAACCCAGCATGACCTGCATAGTTTCTGGTTCTCAGATTCACCAGCAGGTGATGTAAACTGGCCGAGCCTGGTTTGTCCTAGACCTGCATCAAATGTATGCTAGTGGGAACTGTTGCCTGGCCTGGTCTGGGATGCCCTATCTTGATTCTTGTGCTTATTGGCAGAGGAGTTCCCCAAGCTCCTCCATTAGAACCTCTCATAATGCCAGATCTCGTGCCCACCAGTGGGTCCATAGGCCAGCCCTATGTAGTCCACCCTCCATCCTGGCAGGAACAGTGGCCTTTCCTGACTGGCCCTCACCCACTCCATTTTTTTAACTGTTGGTATTACAGCCCAGCCAAGGTTCGTTCACACCCAGGCACAGCTCACACATGGCTCAGCAGGGACAGAGACCTAGCCCAGCCTGTCCTATACCTACTCTAGTGTAGAGCTCCAGTGGGTGCTGGAGTCTAGCCAATCTGGTACACCCAGACCCAGTCCACATTTGTGCCAAGGGATACTGCAGCCATGTCCAGACCAGATTGCAGCCCCCATTCTGGCCCTCATGCTCACCAGTGGGAACTACAACCCAGTCAGGGCATGTCTTTTGCTCCCCAGCCAGGCCAGTTCCCAGTCATAGGTATTGCATATACCAGTGGTGGCTCTGACCCAGTTGGCAGAGCCCCTTACCTGTCTTGGCCTGTGTCTTTGGATGCTATGGCCTAGCCTGACCTGGCCTGACCTGTCCTGCCCCTAGTCCCAACTCTGGTTGGTGGGTACTGCTACCTGGCCCTGCTAAATCTGCTCTCATCTATGGCTCATGCAAGCCAATAGGTGTAATAGCCTAGACCGGAATGACTTACACTCCAGCCTGGTTTCTGTACTTGCTAAGGTCTGGTTGGCTCTGTCCATTACACCCCTTCCAAAACGAACCTGCACACTTGCCAAGAGATAGGGCTCTCTTGGCCAACCTGCTCATCACCCAGGCCTGGCCCATGAGCTCACCAGCAGGAGATATGATCATCTTTCCTAGGTTTCCCTACTTTGCCCACTTCCAGACCCAGATTTTACACATGGCAACAGCTCCCACCTGTCATAACCTGCTCCCTTTGTCCTGGCCTTTGTATGAGCTGGTGGATGTGGTAGCATGGCCTGCCTCACACTGTTTTAGGGTGCACATGCAAGTGTTGCAACCTGAACCTGCCCAGCCCATTCCCAGCCCCAGTACCCGTGAGTGTTGACAGATTCCATGGTCATGCCTAGCTCATCCTCTCACCACCCCAACTCTTCATCTAAGCAGCAGGACTTGTATTTCCACAGGTTAGGCCCACATATCTCCCACAGCATCCACCCCCAGAGCTGGTTCTCTTGTATGCTGGTTAGTGTCATGGACCAGCCTTGCATGATCTATTCACTGTTCCAACACTCACTGTCAGGTTCTAGGGTCTAACCTGCCCAACAGGTTCTCAGCCCTAGCTTTCATGTGGACGGCGCTGGTGGTCAGTAATGTTCCATGCTAACAAGCTCAGCTCAGAAATCCTGTGTGGGCTTGGGGCTGACCCATAAAAGTCTTCTGGTCTCACCCCTCCAAAGCACAAGGTCTCACTGCTCTCACTTACCTGCTATTGCAGTAGCCTTGTTGTTAGAAATCCTTCTGGAGCAATTCTTCACCTACGTTTATGGTGGCCTTATCCAAGGATGTCCCTCAACAGTAGTGAGTCACCAGTCCCTCACCAGGGCATGAATCCGCAAGTGTGATCCCTGCAAACACACCACCCCAAGCCCCCAGAGTGTGCTGCTGGACTCAGGTAGGGGAAGATGCCTCCTGCCCCTACCCTTGATGGCCCATATCCAGATTTTAACTAACTTCATTACAATACATTGTGCTAAGTAATGAGTATCTATGTAAGGATACTCCAATGGTTTTAGGGAAAAATGGAATGAAAACATTATTTTGATGCAAAAATGAAAATCTATACAATTTTTCATAATAGGTATTTCAAAGGAAATTTCTGAAGACCCTCCTATATGTGTGTGTGAGTGTGTGTGTGTGTTTGTGTACATTTAAATAGTAAGGAGAGAACCTACAAGTAGATCAAGGACACTTTTATTGGAAGTTGCCAATGAAGGGTTCTCCAGCTGCTAATGGTGGGGCTAGAAAGCAAAGGTTACCTTGAGACTGACTTAGTTAAATTTCATAATAATCTGAAGACAGCCTTCTTGGTGCTAAACCATCATCCTGTTGTATATGTGCTATCAAAAGAAGCTTCTCTTCCTTCCAGAGCATGTTTTTGAAAAGAAGCTGCAATCCTTGAGAGTTTATAGAGTGTTAGAAGAGGCTGAGCATGGCTTTGTGTTGCTTAGCTTGGAGAAACCTTGGCAAGGCAATCCCATGCCAACTCAAAACTCTCTGTGCCATGCAGGAAGTAGCCATGCAAGGGAACTGAGAAAGGATATTTCACCTGGCTCCTCCTGTCTCCCAGACCTTCTCATACATACTTTCCTTTCTTAATTTCTCAGTCTACTCAATGATTCTGTAGGATGTCTTTCAAAATTCTTCTCTTTGAAGAAAATACAAAACAAAATGTGGAAGTGTGCAGCATGAGATGTGCCATTGTGCCACTTCCCTTGGCATTATGTAGACCACAGTAATTGATCACAGAAATCTTTCAATTTGGATTTAACTTGAATTTTTTTCCCTAGTATCATGATTAATTCGATGTTGAACAGGAACCATTTTTCTACAATCCTAATTAGACTGGATTCCAAGCCAAATATTAGATTTAACAATGAAAAATCTACCACTTTGCAGTGATAATAAATGACCCAATATTGGTTTTTATATAGTTCTCTATAGAAATTAGATAACCTGAGCTCATGATAATGTTTTCTGGATGTATATGCTGATCAGATCTCTTACAATTACATTTTGGCATATGTAAGTGTACTTTTTAGATTATAGCTTTGAAAACTTCTTTGAATATTCTCTTTGTTTGCATATAAAGTTATGTTTCTCAAAGCTTATGTTCTAAAGCACAAGTAGTTTCATAAAACGTACCAAGGTGGGGTATTTTTAAGTACTGAAAAGTGTAGAGGCAGGGATGCACACACACACACACACACACACACACACACACACACACACACACACTCATAAATGTAAATATCTTCTCTTCACTGGTTCATGTTCCAAATGCCTTCATCATCTGGATGTTGGCCATGCCAAAACCAGGAGCCTGGAACCTCCTGTGCGTAGCAGGGAATATTTGGGCCATCATCTGCTTCCTCCTAGAGTGTTAGCAGGAAATTGGAATTGGAAGAGCTAGGTCTTAAACTCAGGCATTCTGATATGGTTTGTGGGAATCCTGAATAGCAACTTAATCACCACACCCTAGGCCAACCCCCAAGTTGGATTTTCATAACAGAAGATTAAACTATGAATTATGCGGTGATATGAGCAGATTCAATGACTCCTGCCATTAGAAATGTGCCCTTACGTGATAAAGCATTTTGTCTCTAAACAACATGTATTTGTATAACTCACTTGGAAGTTTCTTGGAGAACTGACATAATACTGCCAACCTTCAAGGCTGGCATTGTGCCGCAATGGATTAAGCCACCATCTGTGATGCCAGCATTCAATATGAGTGATTGTACTAGACAAGGCTGCTCCACTTCCAATCCAACTCTGTGCTAATGTTCCTGGGAAAGCAGCAGAAAAAGGCCCGAGTGGTTGGGCCTGTATACCATGTGCAAGATGCGGAAAAATCTCCTGGTTCCTGACTTCAGCTTGGCCCAGACCCGGCAGTTGCATTTGGGCAATGAGCCAGTGAATGGAAGATTCTCTCTCTCTCTCTCTCTCTCTCTCTCTCTCTCTCTCTTTTTAAGAAAAGATTTATTTTATTTTTATTGCAAAGTTATATATACAGAGAGGAGGAGAGAGAAGATCTTCCATCTGATGATTTACTCCCAGTTGACCGCAATGGCGAAGACGTTAGCTGCTAGACCACCGTGCTGGGCCCAAAGACATCTCTTTCTCTCTCCCCTGTCTCTGGTTGTAACTCTGTATTTTAGTTAAACACACAGATATTCTAAAAAAAATTCTAAAAAAAATGCCATCCATAAGTGCCTAATATGCGTTTAAATTATGTAAGATAGAAATGATTTTCGGTGGGAATAATGTTGATTGTTAAAACAGCGGGAAATAATTATTGGCATTTAAGGAATAGAGGGCAGGAATGTGGCACAATAGCCTAAAAGGCACTGGATAGTCTCCCTTTTACAAAGAATTATCTGATTGAAAATGTCAATAGTGCTGAGCTTGCACAAGTCTAATATTGATGTTTTCCTTGGGGTAGAACATTATGAATTTGGCATATGATATACAGATGACATATTTTATTAGAGAAGGGGGAAGAGACATAAACCTGGAAGTGAGGTCCTTGGTTAAGGGCCTGAGAGGTCAGGTTCCCTTGGCAGTGTAAGCAGGAATGTAGGTTAGTGAGGAGGGGGTTTATTAGTCATTATCCCTGAGTGTGAAGTGGGAAGCTGAGTTTTAGTCTCAGCAGCCCGTGGGGGAGCGCTGAGGACAGGGTGACTCCTCCAGGTTGTTCTTGGTTGGAGCCAGAGAGTTGAGTGTTTGTGATTCTTAATTTATCAATCATTGGGGTCAAAATTCTCCAAAGATAACCCTCCTGTGGGTAGGGCTGCTCTCACAGCTGACACAGGCTCGACTTCTCTCGGCATCACTCCCAGCACTTGGGAGCATGCATCCTTTATTACCAAAGGCAGATATGGGTTCAAAGTGGACTCTTCATGTCACAACTGAGAGATGCTCTTGTGTCTCTTAACTTGAATTTCTTCAGTGTGATTCGGTGAACAATCACATTAGTCATTTTTGCTGACATTTGCTCCATGTGAGGGAGCTGAAGTGCAGAGAAGTTCAAGCTCATACAGAAATGGTGAGCAGAACTGTTAATGGAACCTCAGTCTAAGTCCTTCTCCCTTCCAATCCATTGTTTTTCCTGATAGCTTGTTCTTCTTTTACAGTGATGCTTATACTGAGGTCAACCAAAACCTTGATTTCCATTCTCAATATTTTGCATGTTTTTATCTTTTTATTTTATTTTATTTTATTTTATTTTATTTTATTTTATTTTATTTTATTTTATTTTATTTTATTTTATTTTATTTTTTTACTGGTTGAGGATCAGGGACCACATTCCTTGGGTCCTTTTTCCCTTGATATAGAGAACAGCAGAAATCTCCCATTTCTGGTCCATTTTTACACCTAATAAGTTGCTTACCCCAGGTCTCCCATGTAGGTGCAAAGACTCAAGAAATTGAGCCACACTCTGCTGCTTTTCCAGGGCATAAGCAGCGAGCTAGAATGCAAGTAGAACAGCTGGGACACAAACTGATGCTCATATAGGATACATGGGATGCTGGCATTGCAGACAGAAACTTAACCTACTGTACCACAGCACTAGTCCTTATATGGAAGAGATTTTCAGGTTTTTTTTTTTTTTTTGCCAAGTAACTAAGGTGCTTTCTGTTGAGTTTTATTTATTTTTAATTTATTTTGCAAACAACATAAAGATAATTTTACTAAACAATGTAGGAAAGATTATTTGATTTAAACCTGCTGCTTAAGCAGCTGCTACTTCTGCTCTGCATTCACCATCGGCCCCGTGTAAAGCATCTTCATCCTTTGGGGTAAGTTTGCCTTAACACTTCGTAAGGCCGTGTATGAATTTCATTGACTTTTGAAACTTCCAAGAGTTTATTTTAAAATGATCAAATTCTGTACCTGTGTATATGGGGGCTCCATTGAAGGTGAAACAAGAGTCCTTGGTCTCTATAGGTCATCGATGATGAGGAATACCAGGCTGAGTAATAACAATGTAGTCTGGCAGTGGAGACATTGTGTGGTCCGTATTGGAGAACCTGGCATTGATGCCTGGCTCTACTTCCGATTTCTGCTGACACATACGTGGGGAGGCAGCTGTCATGGCCCACGTAGTCTAACTTGTGCCAGCAAGGCAGGGGAGCTGGGATGAGTCCCTGGCTCCAGGCTTTGCCCCGGCCCTGTTTTGTTTGTTGCAGGAATTTGGAAATGGAAGCATTAGTGTAGTTTGTTTATCTCTGTCCAAGAGATAAATAATTGAAAATACTAATAGCATAATAAGAAGCTGAAAGTATGTTTTCCACAAAGATTTAACCCCCTTTTCTAGGTCATAGAAAAATGAAGGGCCCAAGATTGCCAAGGACATTGAACCACTTCTGTTCCAGCAAATATAACCCAAAGTGTCAAATCACACATCTTAAGTTCAATTTTGAGATCAACTTCCTAACATCTGTGTAATTCACAGCAATATTTTTAGTAGAAGTGGAGCAGCTAGAAGTTCAATAGGCACTGCATATGGAGGCTTAACTTACTACACCATGGTGCCAGCCCCATCATCACAGGAACGTTGGGAATAGGTGTTAGTGTCTCATTTTACAGAGCATGAAGGTAATGAAATTTTCCCCTTAATTTCTGTGATTAGTAAGGGACAAACTAAAACACAATACCCTATGTCTTGAATTTAAGGGGGCTTTTGCTGAGTTCCACCTAACAAGACCCCTTTGCAATGAGGGGCTGATGTACAGTGGATGTCCTGATCTCATGCGTGTTCAGGAACAAGCCTAAAGGTAGTGCACACCAGAGTCATAGCTTTTTTATTTTCTGAAGAGTGCTTTCACATCAAACGAATCATGATGTTTTTGAGAAAATTATGAATACTCAAGAATGAACTCACAACAAAACAGTCTCCTACATGGTTGGGAGACACTCCAGCGGCAGCACAATGGACTTGGAAAATTCACGAAAGACACCCATTGTGAGACTGTAGGAGAGAGGGGAGGGGAGGGAACTTAGGGAAGGGGTAGGGAGACCCAGTGCCAACTAAACTGTATTAAAGAACAATCAAAAAATTATGAATACTCCGCTTTGGAGTGGGAAGTCCTGCTCACGTTTTTTGTTCTTGCTTCAGTTCCATTTGAAATTCAGATGGATCCAGTCATATGTTATGAGGGGAGAAGAAGAAAGTGGTGATTTAATGTGCGTGTGTGTGTGTGTGTGTGTGTGTGTGTGTGTGTGTATTCATACAGAAGTGTGCTTATGCACCTATTTTTGTCTTTGCATGTGTAGGTGGTTATCTACTTATGTTTTGTTTTCAGGCATGTGCATGTCTAGGGCACACGTGTTTATACATGTGTATGTATGTGTTTTGCAGGCTATGATTATGAGGCTGTTATTAAGGGCATTGGGGTGAAGGGAAGCTATTTTTATCCCCATTGGTGACAAAACTCCTGTTCCTGGTGTGGAAACTCCAAGATATTGGCAGTACCTTACCCACCCCCACGTGGCCACCTGTTCATGAAATCTTAATGACCACTCACTTTAGGAACTGTAACTGAGAACCTTTAAGTCTGAGGAATTCTAGTGAACTTCCAGGGCTTCTGGGAGGTGAAATGTCACTCGCAGATCCCTGGTTGCTGCACAGGCTGGATCTCATTTGATATGCGTCCGTATAATGTAGGGTTGGCAGCTTCAATCCAAGAGGTGTTTCTTCACTGAAAATTGTGAACCCTGGAGTCAGTGAATATACTAGTGCAGGTTGTAGTAATGGCCTATGTTATGTAGCACAATATCACAAACTTGTAGTCTTAAAACCACACCCCCTGAATCCCTGTAGCTTTGACTGGCACAGGTGCTCTCTGAAAGGCTGCTCAAGGCTGCAGTCAAGTAGAGACCAGTTGCCTCGAAGGGAAGTGGGACCCTCAAGGGATGCAGGGTCATGAGGATTCCACCCTCAGAAAGGGTTAATGTTGTTTTCACAGGACTGTGTTGATGCTTGAGGGACTGAGTGAGTTTTCTCCTGTCTGGACCTGAATTAGTGTTTCTAGGCAAGTTGTTTCCCTGTTTGTTTCTTCTGCATCTGGCCGACTGCCCTTCTCATCACTTTACTGTGAAGCACAAGGCCCTAGCTACATGTACTTGTCCCATCCAATCTTGAACTTTCAGAAATATACTTCTTTCCCTTAGAAAATACCCAATTGCAGGTGTTCTATTAGAGCAAACTAAAATGCACGAAACATGCATTTTCTTGTTCTTGTTGATAGAGAGAACAATAGAAAACTGTTGGAGACTGTTGATGTAAAGAGATGGCCTGATAAGCCCAATGTATCATTGTTTTTGCGTTCTGAAAATAAACAGATCAAATCAGCAAAACTTGTATTAAAGGCAACATAGATCATTAGTTGTTTCTTTTCTTGCCTTTAAGTATGCTGTGTGACATTTTGTTGAAAGCCCAACACCATGTGTTGGACAGTGGGCCTACAGTGTGTAGTTCATATTACTTTGGTTAGGACTTTAGTGGGTAATGTTTTCTGTAATTGTAGTTTTTTTAGTGTCCTGTTTTGCTTCCTTTTTCAGAAGTAGAATTATTTTTATTTTTTATTGTTATTATTTTTCATGGTACATATTTGCAGGTATGGCAAGTTCTTTCTCCACTTTCCCTTCCTCCGTCCTCATTCCCTCCTTGCCCTCCATTTTCTGTCCCTGTGGATCTCTGTTCCAGGCAAGAACTTGGTTCTGGCTCTTGATTTCCATTTTCCTCCAAATTTGGGGGAGGTCCTTTGTCCGTAATTTTCAGGTGTTAAGCAGATTCAAAAAATGTGATTAATTTTCTGCTGGTTTACCATTTTCTGATGGGAAGGGTGGGAACAAAGAGTGGAAATCATTAAGTACCACTTAAGTAGCACTTCTTCCCATTTGCATTTTCCTAATTTAATATGAGATTGAAATCTGGAGCACTGGATTTGACTACTTACTGATTCTGGGACTGTGCGTGATAATGCAGATTGCATACAGATCTATGGGTCATCAAGCCGCCTGTGACCTGGCACAAGAGTGGTTGCTCAGTGACTGTGGGAGTCACCTTGGTATCCACCTAGTTCAGCGTTTCACTGAGACAGAAGGTAAAGCTTTCACTGAACAGGTCAGAAAAGGTTGCAATAGTTCTAGCTGCATTTTGAGGAAAAAATGGTCAGCATTTGCCCCCAGGGCTGAGGCATTTTGGAAAGAAAGAACACTAAATCAGAAAAGGACCTAGCAGTGAAAACAGCAGGGCTAACGAGGAAGAGAGTGCCAATCCTGGGCCCGGGGTGGCTGGAAGGCAACGTGGGCTTTCAATTCCAAGTAAGACCTGAAGAGAGATGGCTCTGAAGTCTTTAACCAGGCTTAGGTTGCAGTTAGAGGTATTTTCCTTGCTCTTGCCTCAAAATATTTTTTTCGGTGGCTGTCACACATTCTGTGGAAGACACTGTCTTACTAACAGAACTATGATTTATACAGAGTAGTGACAGCTGCATGCCGGGAAATGCTGGTTGAGGCTGGGAAGACGGGATTTCTTTAAAAGTCAGGTTTGGAAGGTTGCTAGGTGCTCCTTGCTGTCCAATAGGTGTTCAGTTTACCCTTGCCTCTTTCTCCTCTTCCCCAGTCTTGCCTTTTCCTTCTATCTGGGAGAGAAAACTTTTTATTTTCCTTAACACTGTTCAACTTGCATGTCTTTTTCTCTCTGGAGAATTAACCCATGCTGCAAGTTCAGAGAAGTTAAGGTGTTTCTAGAGCAAGGTTCTGTTTTGTTTTAAGGAGATAATTAACTGCATACTATACGATTCTCTCACTTGGGCATGCAATTCATTGTTTGTTTTAGTGTTTTCACAGTGTTGTGCACCTGTCATAGTAGAGTGATGTGAGAATATTCAGAATATGTCATCCTCCTTTTCCAGCTGGGATTGAGGAAGGAGATGCAGTCTTCTAGGCACAAGTATATGTGATAATTATTGCAAACATATATTTTTATTTAATGACAATTTAAATCAGCATGACAAAAATATTTACCAGCTATTATATGTATGATAGGTTTATGTAACTCATAAAAGTTGTGTAACTTTTAATATTGCTTTCCCACATCACCCTCACTTTGTTTTAACCTTTCATGAACAAATTTATCCAGTGAAGTCAAGAAATGTGTGGGTTGTACATGGGATCCAGCTCCGTTAGGCCTAGAATGTGGCAATCACTGCTTAGTTATATATGGTTATATAAGGAACAAGAAAAGGAGATAAGAATGCTGTTAAGCATAAGCGAAGTTACCGTAACTAGGGCGATCATGATGCTGAACAAATGTTCTGCCAGTTTTTAGGAAAAGAAGAGGAAGATGAAAAAACAGAACTGATATCTAATGTTGTGAGGGAGGAAGTTTCAGAGCTGTGCCAAATTCAGCTTTTCAGTATATGCAAGCCTGGTCCTTGGCAACTTCAAATGGCTACCCAGTCAGTGGCTTGCCAGGACTAGTGAAATTGCTTCCCCTGGCCCTCTTTTGCTAATTTCGTATTTTCCTTCTTTTATGTCATTAATTTATTTTTGAAGTTAAGCTTGCAAACCTGCTTTCAAAAAGGGAGATACGAATCTTATAAATAAATCCAAGTCCTGTCTACCTGAATTATTTTCCTTCTTATGTAGATTCCATATTGTCTTCTGTTGCAGAAAAGCCTTTGATTCTAATTCTTGAATATCCAGGTTCAACACCTCTACGCTTTTGTGTAAGCAGTGTATTCCTTAGAGAGATGATGCTTAAGTTTCCTATAGGTATCAAATAGTAAACATCATATGGTAATGAACTCTACTAAAATCCGAAAAGACAAATTTATAATTTGACATTGGATAAGTAGTAAATGTGTCCATTGTAAAATTATAGCTCCCTATAGAACTTGAAATAATGTGTCACATGTAAAAGTTAATCATATGTCAGACAATTCACTATAGTAAATATATAATAAGAATATTTTACATACTAGCTTATATTGGAGATCAGTGCTATTTTTCTACTTTCATTTTAATGATTGTAGCTTAATTAATTAAATCTTTCTAAAAGAATCATTGACAATTTTTCCACAAAAAAAATCTTCATAACTGAGCCCCATATTTTGCCTTTTTATTTACATAAAGGGACTCATTTTCACATGTTTCACAATACAAGGTTGGGGGCAGAGTGATACTTCCCACTCCATGTTCCCTGTTGGCTGTATTCCACATCTTCCCTAATCTATCCTTAAAAATATAAAGTTTTTGTAATTGCATAATTCAGTTTACTTCACAATCAAAGTCTTTTTTTTTTTTTAAGATTTATTTACTTATTTACTTATTGGAAAGTCAGATGTACAGAGAGGAGGAGAGACAGAGAGGAAGATTTTCCATTCCGATGATTCAATCCCCAAGTGAGCGCAGTGGCTGATGCTATGCCAATCCGAAGCCAGGAGCCAGGAACTCCTTCCGGGTATCCCACATGGGTGCAGGGTCCCAAAGCTTTGGGCCATCCTGGACTACTTTCCTGGGCCACAAGCAGGGAGCTGGATGGGAAGTGGAGCTGCTGGGATTAGAACTGGCGCCCATATGGGATCCCGGGACATTCAAGGTGAGGACTTTAGCTGCTAGGCCATGCCGCCGGGCCCACAATCACAGTCTTAACATTCCATATCATAATGAATTGAGCAACTAGAAAGTAGAAAAAAAAAAAGCCCTACTATTCCTTAGGAGTAGAGACAGAAGTCTGTAAACAATAGTCAAATCTCAAAAACAGGAGTCTCCCTTGCTCACATAGATTCCCATTTTCGATGCTGTGGAGGAAGAACTAATGCTCCATCACTGACCATTTGAAATGTTGAAATACCTCCCTCTGGACCTATTTTGGAGCAAAAGATGGGAATAACAGCTAGATTCCCAAGAGTGTTAATGTAACGGTCATGGATAATGTACTGGTGTGTCTGCTTATCAGATCCAACAAAATACGCACCTAGATCTCTCATGTCATCAGTAAGTCACTGTTTAATCATCAGTTTAATCATTAGCCAAAATGAATTAGTGTTCAGGCTTGTTAAACTGTGGTTCAGCAACAGGGAAAAGTGAAGTGTAATTCTTGAAACTACATCTGTTAAGGACAGAGTTTGTAATTGAAGGGTACAACTTCTAAAGAAAGTGTAAAATTTGTCCATACAGATTAGTTCCTTCTCTCAAGGATCAGAATAGCAAGAATTTTTTTGTAGGGGGTTGGAGGCAGCATTTGGAAAGACACTTAAAAGCAAATAATCTTTTTAACAATACAGAAAAAGGCTACTTTGTAGTTCAATGCATTCTATCCTTTAAGTAAAGCATGAAATTATTTCCTAAGTCCTATTTTATGATGTGTCTTGGAGTTTTGAATGTGTTTGTAATTTGTCACCAATTGTGCTTTCTCTTTTACCTAGCTGCTTGATATCCTTTCTCAATGAGCATTGTGTTTTACTTCTGGAACATATCATTTCATGTGTGTATGTGTGGAAAAAATCTGCATAAGGGAATTGTGTAACAGATGCCAAAGGGTTGACTCGATTTTACCCAGTTCAACAATCCAAGAGTTAACCCACCCTCTGGTAGTTTGAAGATGGCTCTTCTAGCAGACTCCTTGCCAAGGTCCTTTGGTGTTATGCTCAGACTCTGTAAGGCAGCCTGAGAAAAAATGTCGGCAGATGTTCGGTGCCTTTGGCCGTTTGCACCAGACGAGCAAAAGCATCCAAAGCTAGTGACTTAAAAACAGCAGAAATTTGTGTCTCAGGTGATGAAGACCTGGACGTCTAAGGTCAAAGTGCCATTGGATTTGTTGCTGGTCATTTTTCGTAGTCAGCCGTCTTCTGCCTGTGTCCGCACATGTTGGAAGAGGTGAGAAATCTCTCTGGTGTCTCTTTCTTCAAGGCACAAATTTCAATCATGAAGGCTCTGAGTCACGACACTCCTGATTTAATTGTATCCCCAAATGACCTACTTCCTAATCCCATTACGTTGGGGATGAGATGGAGTTGGGGAATTTTGGTGGAATATAAACATTCTGTTCACTTGGACATTATATTTTGCTAAAGTTCACTACAAGAGGCATTGCGTATGCTTTTATTTGAGGTGTTATCCTGTTTCAAAATGATAGTGCTTAGTATAAAACACAAGTGTGGATTTTACTTGATTTGTCTCCTGAAGAACAGGACAGTGGTTTCGGCCATTGAGGAATCTAGGCGAGACACGAATGCTCCTCTGTGCTTACTTTCTTCTGCTTTTTCTCTTAGTTCTTCCCGAATCCCTTGCAGCACCACAGAGGCATGAGAGGGTGCTAAATCCCTCCCTGGACACCCTGCAGGAACCCGTTCAGAGAAGCCTGGTATCCGAGGGCTCTTCATGATGTCATCCACAGTGGCTTGGGCCATCGAGTGGCCATTTAAGCACAATCAAACCCCATTCACTCAGAGTGTTTTCTGGGTTCACCCTTGCTTAAGGTTCCTCTTGGCTGCTGTTCCTACTCCTGCCCTGAGACTCCCTTCAAAGCAAGCCAGGGATACAAACATTTCATTTTAATAAAAGGATACAAATATTTTTCTAGAGGATGTACTTAAGACACTCTAGTGTTTTCTTGTTTTTCATAGAGTCTTTCAATGATATAACTTGTGTTGAAAGCTGGCATCTGATTCTTGCCTGTCCTAACCCTATATCCTGTTTCTGTGAAGTAGGAACTGGACTTTGCATGAAGCGAATTCTATTCACATCAGCTTACAGCAAAACCAGCTACAATTCTGAGGGAATCAAAGAAATCCAATACTGAAAATTCAAACCTGTGAAACACTTTTAAAAACTCTTCACGTTTGGATTCAAGGTTTTTCGTTGGTGAAATAAGCAGATTTTATTATTTGCTTTGTCAGGTTCAATCCAGTTTTAATATTTGGTAGATTTGTTTTTAGCAATAATTGCATGAGTTACCGCAGTGAGATCTGAGATATAGTTGGCGTTGCTGTCTTTGAGTGGGTTACTCTAAGTATTTCTGGAATATTTTAAGTCCATGAAGACATTGGCTGAAGGTATTATTTTTATTCCCATTCACTAAGACCACAGAGTGAGTAATATCATGAATATTCTGGACACTGGCGATTGTAAAGTCATGATTGTTGGATATTTTAGGTGTCCTTAATTAAGCTATTTCTCGTAACTGTTATAGCCAGTGTAATCTCAAGACTCCAAAGGCGGTGAACCAGCCAGCTTGATGAGGACAGGTCCGTCACGCTGGGTGCCCAAGGCTTCTTCAGTAACGCTTGCAGATGACACAACCAAGACCAAAGCTGGGCTTCCATTTTCCCCCTCCAAATTAAAGCTTTCGAATTTGTCCTGAGGATATACAGATCTTAGAATCACAGTGTGCATGCTAGACCATGAAACTGCATGGAAGATCCATGATGTGACTTCCACTCAATAGTTTTTGTTAAATTGAGTAAGAATCTGCTATTTGGAGGCTTAGAACTTAACAGATCCAGATCTACCATTTAACTTTTTTTTTTTCAATGTGCATTTTATTTATTTGAAAGAAAGAGCAAGAGTGAGAGAATGAGGGAGAGAGAGAGATCTCCAAATGCCCACAACATCCAGGAGCAGACAAAACCAGGACATGGAATCTGGGCCTAGACCTCCCGTGTAGGCGTCAGGAATCTGTCACCTGCTGTTTGCTGTGGTGTGACCCCCTCAGGAGCCTGGGAGTGGTGGCAGGGCCAGGCCCTGAACTCAGGCACGGCACTATGGGGGCTGGACATCCTAGGCAGTGTCTACCACTTTGCCGAACATACTTCACCCCCTTTAATTAATTGGGGGATCCGGGGCAATGGCTTTTGTGTTGCTTTAGTTTACTTCTCATGGTTTCAGTTTTCCTCATCTGTAATATTAAGAGAATATTAGCTATCTTGTAGGATTCTTGTGAGAATTGAATGAGATCATTTGTATGAACTTCTTAGTTAAGCAACAAGAATAATTAAATTCTCAACACACGGAGGTTGGCCCAGGGTTCCATAATGTCAGCTAAAAAGTGAGTCAGTATTCACATAGCTCTTTCCAAATCTAAAATATATATATATATGTATAAATATATATATATATTTATATATATGTTATAATTTTCTGAATTTATTTAGCCAAAGGGATTTTTAAAAGATATAAAAGTTAATAGAACCAGTGCTAATTTTGGAATATAAAAATATTACCTGTATTATAAAAACCGAAACAATTTCAAATGTGCTACAACAAACTCTTGTTTACCCTGTGATCGTTGTGTACGAGGGGCTTCCAGGACTTCCCTGTGGTGCACAGGGAGAACCGCAAGTAATTCTTTTTTTAAAGATTTATTTATTTTTATTGGAAAGTCACATATACAGAAAGGAGGAGAGACAGAGAGGAAGATCTTCTGTCTGATGATTCACTCCCCAAGTGACTGCCACAGCCAGTGCTGAGTCAATCCAAAGCCAGGAACCAAGAGTCTCTTCTGGGTGTCCCACGTGTGTGCAGGGTCCCAAGGGTTTGGGCCATCCTCAACTGCTTTCCCAGGCCACAAGCAGGGAGCTGGATGGGAAGTGGAGCTGCCGGGATTAGAACTGGTGCCCATATGGAATCCCAGAGCATTCTAGGTGAGGACTTTAGCCGCTAGGCTATCACACTGGGCCCAGGTAATTCTTTTCATTTTCTGGGAAAGAATACTCTTCTAATGCGAATCACCATTATGTACTTACACTTTTATTTCTGTGTCCTGAAAAATGTAATTACATTTTGGAAGAAACACTTGGGAATACTCAATCTGTGAAACATCTTCTAGTGCGACCTTCAGAAACAAGTTCATCGAACCTTATGTCCATATCAGCTTAAGAGGGGTATCTTCCCAATTCCTTCACATATAAACAGCAAAAAGGTTTTATTTGCTTTGCAACTTTATGCACAGGCATCTTCTTCCACCATAGGAATATAATTGAGATGAAGCATTTTGTGGTGCAATATCCTCTTTTATAATAATCAATTGATTTCCAGTCCCTCTCCTCTCCCCTTCCCTCTCTATCCTTACTTCCCTTTTCCTACCCTATCCCATTCCACTGTAGCCCAGCCTAGCCCAGCGGAGCTCAGCTCAGCCCAGTTCAGTGCAGCCCAGCGGAGCTCAGCTCAGCCCAGTTCAGTGCAGCCCAGCGGAGCTCAGCTCAGCCCAGTTCAATGCAGCCCAGCCCAGCCCAACCCAGCCCAGCCCAGCCCATCTAATGTGATGCTGATCATTGCTCTAGACTCATTAATGGGTAATGGGCAGTGTTTTCACTTTGAGAAAGACACGGGGTTAAGTTGGAAAATGTATGCTGCTATGGTTCTCCTTTACCCAAGCTGAGGTAATTCTTATATTTCACTCTGACTTATGTGAATTGGAACCTTCTTTAACATCAAAATGCCTGTGGGAGGAGACCGGAGGGGGTCATTTTGCCTGGCTTGAGGAAAGGCAACTGCTGACTCCCAAACTTAAGAGTAAGGAGTATGACTTGCATTGTGTAAAAAGCTCCAGCCTCCTTGGAGATCGGCCTGAAGACTGTAGGCAGAGGGTGTCTGGAGGCTTTGCTTGCATCTCTTGGGGGTTGGGAATGAAAATGACTGGCAGAAGACTGCCCATCCACCGTCCTGCCTCATCCTTCCACTCCTCACCAGCAATAAGCCTGGAGTTTTCCTTGCCAAACGTTTCCATTCTTCTCTCGGTTTAGAAAATCTTCCAGCTTCTGTTCTGTTCCATTCTTGTGTCAAAGGTCATGCTCTGTCATGACCTCCCTGAGGCTTCCTTTCCCAAATCTGTAACATGAACCCCATCTCCTGAACTGAAATAGAATCTTTATTGCAGCCATGGTGCTAACCCCTCCCTCCAATTTTTAAAGTTACTTTTCCATTGTAACATGGTTGCATTTAATTGTTGAATTAAAAAAAAAAAAAGCTTTCCTACTAAGCAATGTACTTGATCTGTCATTGTCATTGACCTATTATGTTCACAATATCAGTTTTATACGTGGAATTAGAATGAAGCATTTATATTGTATGATCTGCTCACTGTGAAGGAACATATGATAAAAATCTGCTTATATATTAAGAAGCCAAAGTTCAGGGCCCTGCACAATAGCTGGGAACCCATATGGGCATTGGTTTATATCCCAGCTGCTCCACTTCACTTCCAGCTTCCTGCTTACAGCCTGGGAAAGAAGTAGAGGATGACCCAAAGCCTTAGGACCCAAACCCATGTGGGAGACCCTGAAAAGCTCCTGATTTTGGATTGGCTCAGATCCTGCCATTGAGGCCACTTGAGGAGTGAACCAGCAGACAGAAGATCTTTCTCTCCGTCTCTCCTTGTCTCTGTATATCAAACTTTCCAATAAAAACCAATATATTTCAGGCCTAGTGTAGTAATCTAGTGGCTAAAGACCTTGCCTTGCACACACTGGGATCTCATATGGGCATCAGTTCATGTCCTCACTGTTCCACTTCTCTTCCAGCTCCTGGCTTGTGGTCTGGGAAAGCAGTAAGGGAATGGCCCAAAGCTTTGGGACCCCACACCCACATGAGAGATCCAGAAGAATATCCTGGATCCAGGCTTCTGATTTCAGATTGCCTCAGCACTGTTGCAGCCACTTTAGGAATCAACCAGTGGGCAGAAGATTTTTCTCTCTGTCTCTCTGTAAATCTGACTTTTCAATATATAAATAAATACCAAAAAAGTATGTCTTTAAAAGAATAAATAAACCAAAGTTCAGAGAACCTGGGAAACTGGAAGGAGGCTGTACTGCTCCATGTTGGGGAATGAAATATCAGGGGCTCGTGCTCCTAACTCTTGTGTTGACACAGAGATCTCATGTAGCCCATTTTCACTGTTGACTTTGAAAGTTTGAAAAATTGTCTTCATTGCTAGAAATTTCTGCTAGACACATGGGTGAAAGTCTGGAAACTGACACACCTGCTAGTGTTTGGGATGAAGCCCATTTGATTGATAGGGTAAGCTACAGCCCCTGAAAATTCTAGAAGAGGTTGAGCAAGGTTGAGAGATTTCAGAAGCTGAATTTCTTCAAATTTGGTTCACCCTGACATCTGATATTTACATAAAATTTGGAACAAGAGTACCTGCAAACATTAAGGGGGTGAAGTGCATTTGGTTGATATACATCCTGCATTGGCAAAGTTGAGGCACATAAAGAGATGCTTCTGTAAAATTCATGTTATTTACTAGAGAAATTGTACTGGCCCTTCAAACATCATTGTGCTCTCCAATATAAATATACATTCAGCCTCTTTCCAAACCACTAGTCATTTGCCCAGTGGGCCATAAAAGCAATGTATCATGTAACCATGCATTGGGATGAAATTTCAAAAGCTCTCCATTTATGCACACAACCTTAGTGGGTTTGGGGAGTGGTAACATTATCCATTTAATTATACATTTGGACACACTGAAAAAAAAAACCTGTATTATTTACACAATTGCCTGTAATATTCTCTTCAAACTGTTAGACCTGAGTCTGAAACCATTAGAATGCTAATCAAGAGAAGAATACGAAATACATTTCCTTGGTGCAACCGCTGAAAGCTTACTCGACACTTTAATTTCAGCCACATGGTTTCCCATCTCTTCTATTAGAGGAGGGGCTTCTGTAGCCCTAGTAGGTTTATTAGGCTACTAATTTGGAAATACAGTATAACCTGCCAGTATTTGTTGTGTTTCTCAAAGACAATGTCTTGTACAATGTAAAGTGCCTTAACAGGATATCTGAGGAGTGTCAGATTGTTGGAATGGGAACATTATATTCAAGAGGAAAAGTTGCTCAAGAAAATGATCCTCCCAGAGACAAATATCACACTAAATGTTAATCAATTAGATTAGCAGCCAAAGAATGGCAAAGAGAGCCTCTTTCTGGATCTCCAGAAGATAAGAGAGGAGAGATAAGTGTATGGGCAAAAAGCTAAAGTATTTATGCTACTTTGTAAATATTTTTGGATAACTGCACAATTCCATGCATTTTGTGGGTGCCACTGCATAAGGAATAGATCCTGTCTCGTGAGCATGCCACCTTTGAAGGGGAAGCAAGGAATGATGCAGTGCTCTGAGAGAAAACTCATACCAGTGGAGGACTCCAACCTCGAGGTGTTTAAATGGGGTTCTGATGCCCCAGCATTTGTTCTTGACTTCACAGAGAATCTTGCATTCTCTCTTGAATACATCCTTCCCCACTCCCGGAAAGCATAGTGTTGTATTTTTACCACAGGTGTTCTGTGTTGCTGCGTGATCCTAAATATTGACTTCGCACTTTCCCTGATCCTTTCATTTCAAGTGTTCAGTTTTGTCCTTTCTGTGGTTCTCTTAGAAGAATGTGTGTCTTTTACACATAACAGCTTACAGAAAAATACCCCCATGCACACACAGACATATCCGTATTTCTATGTACTTTATTAAGTAATGCCAGAGAATTCAATCTGCGCTACTATTTCCTTGATGTCTTCTCAAAAATTAGAAGTGACCACATATTGCTTTCTGTTGTTACATGATATGATGGAAATTTCCCATCATCTCTTCAAGAAACAGTCCACTGTTGTGTAACCTTTAAGTAGTGTGTTTATCCAAAGCACATTGTCTTTCTGTGTAAATTCATGAAATATAACAGGGAGCCTTGAGCATGTGTGTCATATCAGAAACTCTTCTTCCTGCCTTTACTACTTGGATGATCACGGTCCCTGGAAAGCACAGTGCTAGTTCTTTCAGCAAAATGCACAGATTTTGGAATGGCAAATGGTAAATCATGATGGGCTACAAACTGTTCATTGGACTTGGTTAGAGTCTATGTTGAATTGTGTGCAGTTTAATATTCATGAGTGAAGCTTTGCTGTTTCACATTCATTGAATCTGTTAAGAAAATCTGAGTAGGTCATGGATATGTCCTTCCTGGAAACTTCTTTGAACAAGGCACTGTTTCTTGCCAGCTTTCAAATGTCTTTTATGGGGATCTTAGAACTGAAAAAAAAAATCAATCAGTGGTACATTAAGTGGATCATACCATTCCCTAACAGTGTGATGTAGTGTAAATAATTTAAGAATTTTTAAAGACTCAGTTTTCTCCTTCTTTTGTGGGAATAATGATCAACTTGTAAGGGAGTGATACTAATGTTAGCTATTGTATACAGCAAGTATTAAATATATAGCATTGATGTAATTAAACTTCACTCCTCAGAGCCGTGGGTTCACAAAGTTCCATTGCTAATTTTTGGAGAGCCATCATTTTCTCCTAATTGCTAGAAAAGAAAGAAGGGAAGGAGGGAGGGAGGGAAGAAGAAAGGAAGGGAAATGAGGAAAGAGTTAGGTAATAGTAGGAACCTGGAGTGCTTAAAAATGTGTAAAAGATCATAGAATTCTGTTGTGCTCATCCTGTGAGCTTGCAGGCCACGTAGACTGTGCTTGGGGATCAGAACCTCACCATTTATTTGTACATTCCTCACTTCAGCCAGCAGCTGCTTCAGACCGGGAGTTTTACAGCAAGGAAGGCAAAGTGTTGTGGGATCCTGGTGCCTTAGGGTCCTGCTAGAGTTACCTCTCCTTTCCCCTCCCTCCTCCTGCTACTCCTCCTCCTCTTCTTTTTTTAAACAAGTAATGATCAGCAAAGAACTATTAAGCTTTGTGGCCTTGGTCTTATAATATTGCATCTGCTCTTACCATTTCTTAATCACTAAAATGTAATAACACTCCAAGATCTATTGAGACAATTACAAGCAAACAGGTTTTTTTGACCGCTGGTTCTTTCAATGGCTTATGATGCTACAAAAGAAAAGTGGTGCCCTGAGACTGAAGTGCTTTTCAGGGTGTTTTTTGATTAATATCCATTTAAGATTCTGATGTGTCATGAGAAAGAGTTGGAATGTAGGACCAAAAAGCCTGAATTCTGGTCTCCTTCCCAATAATATGTGAAGGATCTTAAGCTGCAGTTGTGGGCCCGGTGCAGTTGTGGGCCCCGTGGCCTAGCGGCTAAAGTCCTTGCCTTGAAAGCGCCAGGATCCCATGTGGGCACTGGTTTTAATCTCGGCAGCCTTGATTCCCTTCCCGCTTCCCATCCACCTCCTTTCTTGTGGCCTGGGAAAGCAGTTGAGGCTGGCCCAAAGTCTTGGGATCCTGCACCCACATGGGAAACCTGGAAGAGCTCCTAGCTCCTGGCTTTGGAGCAGCACTGGCTGTAGTGATCACTTGGGGAGTGATTCATTGGATGAAAGATATTCCTCTCTGTCTCTCCTCCTTTTTGTATATGTGACTTTCCAATAAAAATAAATAAATCTTTAAAAAAAAAAAAGCTACAGTTTGGCTTCCTGAACCTTCTTATGTCCATAGAAAAAATGAGAGTGGAGCCAGTGTACTGTACATTTTGGATATATTTTCTTTGCAAAGAGAGAAGTCACTAAAAACAAATAGTCCACTGTTACCATTGCCAGTTTGTTCACCTCACTCTATCTGATCCTGCTATGTGCAAAAGCCATTGGATAGATGAGTTTTTCCCCGCTGCTCCAAGCCACCTTCCAGTGGGCTCCTAGGCAGAATGAGAGCGCCTCGCTGATCAGGGGGCAGATACCGAAAGACAGCATGATCTTCATCAAGGAGGAAAGCTCTGAGCATCCTTACCAGAGGATCCATGATTAGGAAAACTGAAAGCAGATGCAACACACACCTCAGAACTGAGCCCAAATCAACTCAGGACTGAAGCAATATTGTGGGCCCCAGATAAACTGAGGACAGCAGAGGACTGATTGGTACCCAAGTTCCAACAGCAGATAGGTGGGAGCCAGGAGCCAGTAGAGGTATTATGATTGGGATTTGAGTAAATTCTTAACACACATACCTCACCTCCTTCCACCTTGCCCCTCAAAGCACACTGAGATAAAGTGAGAGAAAGAGTGAGATACTATTAGAACACCGTTTTAGTCCATTTAGCGTGCAAAGTCTAGGAGTAAGTGTTCTGGAGCTGAACTCCCTGCATTTAGATTCTAGCTACACGGTATTAGGAATGTGAGTTATTCTTCTTCTGACTCAGTTTTCCCACAAAGCAAAACCAGGACAATATCATGTATCCTGCAAGATCGTAGAAACAAGTATTGGCATGATTCCTGACATTTGATATCTTGATGGTTTAGAAACTAGCATTTTAACTTTTTAATTTTGTAAGATTTATTTTTTGTATGGGAAAGTCAGATTTTACAGAGAGAAGGAGAGACAAAGATTTTCCATCCACTGGTTCTCTCCCCAAGTGGTTGCAATGGCTGGAGCTGAGCCATTTTGAAGCTAGGAATCACGGGCCTTCCCTGAATCTCCCATGCGGGTTCAGGGTTCCAAGGCCTTGGGTTGTTCTTGACTGTTCTCCCAGCCCAGAAGCAGGTGGCTGGATGGGAAGTGGGACAGCTGGGACATGAACTGGCACCGACAGGGGATCCCTGTGTATGCAAGGTGAGGACTTAAGCTATTAGGCTACCACACTGGACCAGAAATGAGTATTTTTAATTTGTAATATTCATGCATCCTTCTATAATAATCTCCCTTCCTTGAAGTGACACAATCATTTTTATTTCCTTGCACTCAGTTAAGTCTTTCGTGAAGCAACTGCCATTTTTTCAGTGCATGCACTGTCTCTCCTTCCTTTCCTCCGTGTCTTAGAATACCGCTATCTCTTCAGTCACAAAGGATGATTTTTATGCTTTAAGGCTTTGGGTCTTCATTGGTGACCCTATTTTGACTTTCACCTCTTCTCAAGTGTGTCTGCCTACACATAACACTTTGTAGCACCGTGTCTAAGATGGTCATGCTAACTAGCACAGCAAAGTACGGTAATCCTGATTGGGAATGAAAAATTCAGTACAGGAGAATTTCACCTTTGAATCTTTTTTTCTCCAACAAAGTGTAGGCTCTTTGAAGGTGGAAACTATGCTTTGCAATTATTTATTTCCAAAATTGTACAGTGCAACAGTAGAACTACCTTAGGAATTTATTAGATTTACTTTATTGGATAAACCATGACGTCTTCTTCCATAAAGCTGTTCTGGCATCCACTTTATCATCTATGGACAGGTAGTCTAGTGACTATTTAACAGTGGAAGACATGGAAGTAAACACTTTTAAAAAGTTCAGTGCATCTGGATTCTTTTGTATCTGACTCTACTATATTGTTGGATCTTAGAAAAACCTTGTCGGGCCCGGCGCGGTGGCGCAAGTGGTTAAAGGTCCTCGCCTCGCACGCCTGGGATCCCATATGGGCGCCGGTTCTAATCCCGGCAGCCCCGCTTCCCTTCCAGCTCCCTGCCTGTGGCCCGGGAAAGCAGTCAAGGACAGCCCAAAGCTTTGGGACCCTGCACCCACGTGGGAGACCCGGAAGAGGCTCCTGGCTTCGGATCGGCATAGTATCGGCCCGTTGTGCTCACTTGGGGAGTGAATGATCGGACGGAAGATCTTCCTCTCTGTCTCTCTTCTCTGTATATCCGCCTTTCCAATGAAAAAATAATAAAAATAAAAAAAGAAGAAAAACCTTGTCTACTTTTTAAAAAAGATTTACTTATTTTATATTGGAAAGGCAGATATACAGAGAGGAGAGACAGAGAAGAAGATCCTCCGTCCGATGATTAACTCCCATAGTGACCACAATAGCTGGTGCTGCACCGACCCAAAACCAGGAGCCAGGAATTTCCTCCAGGTCTCCCATGCGGGTGAAGGGTGCCAAGACTTTGGGCCATCCTCGACTGTTTCCCCTGGCCACAAGCGGGGAGCTAGATGAGAAGTGAAGCTTCCAGGATTAGAACCAGTACCCATATGGAATCCTGGATCATTCAAGGGAAGGACTTTAGCCACTAGGCCACTGTGCCCAACCCCCCTTGTCTACTTTTTTAAAAAATATATGTATTAATTTTTATTTGAAGGGCAGATTTACCATGAGAAAGAGAGACAATGAGGGAAAGATCCTCCACCTGCTGGTTCACTACTCTAGTGGTTGTAATGGCTGGAGCTGAGCCAATCTGAAGCTAGGAGCCAGGAGCTTCTTAAAAGTGGGTGCAGGGTACCAAGGCCTTGGGCTGTTCTTCACTGCTCTTGTAGGCCATAAACAGGGAGCTGGATAGGAAGTAGAGCAGCTGGGACATCCATATGAGACACCAGTAGTTGAAGGGGGAGGATTAAGCTGTTGAGGCCCAGCACTGTCCCCACCATATCTACTTTCTAAACTTGATTTCAAGATTGATTAATTGAAGCTGATATTATTTTGACGGCTAATATTTCTGCCAAACTGATCTGTTTTCTATTAAATTGCATAAATGCCTTCCTAGAATTCACTTTTTACAAAACTCTTCTCCCAGGCTTATTTGCAATGGGAATATTAGTGTTGTCCCAGAAGTGGCTAAGATATGGGCATTGCAGTCCCACAGACCTGGCTGTAAATTCCAGCTCTGTCCCTCTACTGACCGAGTTTTAGCAGGTCAGTAAACTTCTTTGATCCTCAGGAATGAAGTCCATCTCAAAGATCTTCATGGACATGGACAGCAGAGGCGACATTCAATTAATATGTATAGTGAAAACTTTTAAGCAGATAATTTCAGTTTACACTCAAAGATTTATGATTTATGAACATCAAATTGTTTTTACCTGTGAATAGTGACAGATGAGAGCTGCGACCCCAGGACCTCACTGCCGTTCCCCTTCCTCAGACACAATCGCAAGAAAAAACTTCACAAACCACAAACACACACACACACAGTGTAATATGAATTTGAACAGGGCAATAGTCCATGTTGCTCTCAAAGAACAGAACAAATTCTTGAATCCCAGTTTCAGATTATTTAAGAATCGCTAGTTTAGGGCCCGGCGCAGTGGCACAAGTGGTTAAGGTCCTCGCCTTGCATGCCTGGGATCCCATATGGGCGCCGGTTCTAATCCCAGCAGCTCCACTTCCCATCCAGCTCCCTGCCTGTGGCCCGGGAAAGCAGTCCCAAGGCTTTGGGACCCTGCACCCGCGTGGGAGACCCGGAAGAGGCTCCTGGCTTCGGATCGGCATAGCACCGGCCGTTGCACTAACTTGGGGAGTGAATCATCGGATGGAAGATCTTCCTCTCTGTCTCTCCTCTCAGTATATCCGCCTTTCCAATAAAAGAAAAAAAAAAAAAGAATCGCTAGTTTAGTAACTTCTGAAAGCCCAACATTCATTGACAACTTCTCCCAGTCCATCCTCAAATTCACTTCTGTTTTTCCCTTTTCTAAAGCATTTGTCCCAGGTTTTGGAGAAATTATTTTCCTCTCACGGGTCTTAGGAACTAGATCTAAGCAAAGATGAATCTCTAGGGCTCTCACATTGTGGCAAGTACATAGCAAGAGCTCTATTCACAATGAATGAAGAAATAAGCAAGGAAGAAGCAAATGGGTGGAGTAGAGCACGGGATCCAGTTTTGAACCACAGCTCTACCACACACTACTAGTATGACCACAGCTAACTGTGTATGGCCTTTCCATCTTCCTTATTTCAAAGTAAATACTGCAACCTTTATTGGATTCTGTTCTCGTGAGGTCAGTATGTAAGTTTGGTCTTTTTGTGAAGCGACAGCACCCCCAGCCCTATTCCCAGTACATACCTATACCACACTTAGCATGCTGCTGACCCTGTCAGCTGAGTTAGGCTCTGTTTTCATGTTTTATTTTATTGTACCCAGCTTCGGTTATGATATATTTCATGTTTCAAGCAATTCAGGAGCTGCAGGTTGCTTATTATGGGCACTGCATCCTGAAATCAGCTATTCTGCAGCTACCCTGTTGCCCCAGGAGGGGTGTGTCTAGAGCCTCATTGATTGAAACCAGCCAGATGTTTGGAAATTGAGATGCTTGCCCATGCTGCCGCCAAGGAGCCTCCGTGGTGTGAATTTGTGATGGCAAAAGGGAGGGGAATGCCCCATAAAATGAGCAAACAATGAAGAGGTGATTATGCGTATCTCACTTCAGTGACCCAGCTGGTAGCTGAGCATATCTAAATTGAGTTTTAAGCATTAGTAATGAATTTAATTCTCCCATTTGGGAGACAATAGTATCAGTTTTCAGAATAAGAGATATTACTTTCAAAACAAATTTTTGAGAATTGGATAAGCAGGGATATCTGACCATAAGAGTGGAACCAATATCATGACTTTTGAGAAAGCTGCACGCTGTGGTGGTCATGGAGTCATAGTGCAGGTGCCAGCTCCATCACAGACCAAATGTTAGCTTTGGAAGGCCTTTTATGTGTCTACCTTAAATGGTTTATCAGTCCACAATTTTTAAATATTTTTTTATTTTTAAAGGAAAATTTACACAAAGAAGGAAAATTTAGAGATAAAGAGGTGTCGCCTGTCCACTGATTCACTCCTCAGATGGTCACAATGACTTGAGCTGGGAATCTAGGAGCTCCTTCTGGGTCTTTCAAATGGGTTCGGAGAGCCAAGGAGCTGAACTGTTCTCTGCTGCTTTCCCAGTCTGTAGCAACAAGCTGAATGGTGCCTGTATGGGATGCTGGTGCTGTAAGCAGAGGGTTAGCTTGGTATTCATGGTGCCAGCCCCTTTCCACATGTTTAAAAAGTATTTGTCTTCTGGTCTATATTCCAAGAAATGATGCTAAACCAAACTGAATCCAAGGGTCAGGAGCTCCCTTCAGGTCTGTCTGGGTTATGGGAACTAAATTATTTGAGCCGTTATCTGCTACTTATCAGAGCATCATCAGAAAGCTGGGTGGGAAGCAGAGTAACCAGGATTCAAAATGGCTTTCATATATCGAATGCAAGCATTGCTTAACATATTGGGCCACAACATTTACATGTATGGAAATGTTCTACAGTGTCCCATAAAATATGTAGGATTATTACATGTTAAACAACTGTCTGAGCACTGCAGAAACAAATGATTAAGGTTAACAAGGCCTGCTGTCTCACAAAACTTTCTTTTTAGTGTAATGATAGATAATAAATAATAGTTTAGAGGACTAATATATGTGTTATTAATGCTAATATGCCTACATCTATAGCTAACAGTACAGTGGTAATAATGGAGATGATGATTTCCAGAAAGATGGAGTTATTGATAAAGTAGGCAACAGTGTGATCTATATTCACCCACTTACCTCGAGTCTTTTTATCAAAGTTCACTGCTAACATCTCTCAGGTTAGTTTTCTGTGGGCTGCAGTGTAGAAGACATCACTGCTTCCTTCAAGCAAGTGATTTTCAAACACAGCTTTTAGCATACAGCTCCTAGTATTTGTAGGAATCTAGGACAAACGTGTAAATGAAAAGCCCTATCCTGAGTATCTAAATATTTAAACACTGAAAACCAAGCTAATAAACCTATATTAAATCTACCCTCCTATGCAGATGAGCATAGTCTGGGAAGTCCTGTTGGGATCCAGAATTCTCAAAGCTTAGGCTACGTGTTGACAGGTCATCCTCCACCCCCCCCCCCACTTCACTCTGTCCCCTGCCATAAAAGAGTTTGCATGGGAGGTGAATACCCTAATGTACTTCCACCAACCTATAGCTTCCCTAGGGACACCCCTCTGCGGAAGACTTTTACAGTTTGGGGGAAGAAATCCCCATTCTGTGCACCCAGCAAGCAAAGAGCCTTAAGATGTGGATATAATGACTCAGATATCTTCAACCTTCAAAGTTGTCTTTTAACCTTGATTTGTTTCAGTTTTCTAGTTCTTGAAATCGAGTGATATAAAACCTATAACATATTGATATGTCGTACACACCTAAGATGATTTGTCTAAGAAGATGTCTAATAGGAAACTCTAATAAGGACCCATCAAAGCACAAGCTGAGAGATGTATGGATGTGTCTTGATCATAATGAATTTTCAGATCAGGCTTTGAATCCAAACCAATGCCAGATCTCAGTATAGGTAACAGTTGCCAAGTCCAGAACAATGAAAAACTGTTTTTCTTCCTTGGGTTTCAGTTTTTTATCTGAAAATGACATATTTTGCATTGCATTCCTTTCCAATGCATTATTCTATGTTTTTATGATATGATCTTTTGAAGATTCTTCTCTCTACTAGAAAACTGATGAAGGTTAGGGACTGGCTGGACAGTTGTGGCACCTGCTAGCATGAGTGTGGGCTGAAGGTTGGGAGGCGGTTCAGTTGAGTTAGGCTTCATTGCCCAATGAAGTGTATGAAAGCTTTATGAAGTGTGGGACAGACCAGGCCAGTCCACTGCATATGCTGGCAGGCACATGAACCAGGGCTGGGGGCTTGCCCAGTGGGGGTTGTTGGGGGCCACTCTGAATGTACGTGAGGTGTACGTGAGGGCCAAGTGTGGAGTGAGCAGGGTTGGCTGGGTCATAACGCCCATTGTTTTGTATAACAAATGGGGTTAGAGAAAAATCTGACCTAACAATTGCAACTACTAGTGTGTGTGTAGGCTGATGTGGGTGACAAAATTAGCCAGACCCTGTACTGGTGGACACACACAAGAGTCAGATCTGGGATCACCTTAACCAAGCTGCAAGACTCAAAAAGTCCAACATGGGGTTAGTGGCAGGACCTGTGGCCTGATAGTGGAGTGCATGTGTCAGAGCTGGGCCTCCTCAATGGCTTGGACAGAGCAGTGGATGGCAAACCCAGATGCACGTGGAGGCTTTGGCAGTCCATTGGAGCCTGCGGAGGACATCTCGTGCCATAGCAGAGGAAAGAAGGCAGAACAAACTGGTCAACTACCGCAGTGAAACTTGACAGCAAATTTCTGAGTGAGTGGATACTCTGGGGTTGACTATGTCAGCCAATGGACCTTGGAAGAATTTCCTCATCCTTGGATTGACAAGATTGACAACATTTCAGAACCCTTGAAGCCATTTGAGCAGAACCCTCGAAGTGTGCTCTATATTGTGGACCCTGGGATGACAGCAGGGAGCTATTCTCCATCCCCAGGTTCTGAGGTGTTTGGGAAGCTGGGTTTGTTCTCCCCATTTCTATCCTCCCAGATACAGGAAGAAAAAAAATAAAATGTGGAAACAATGGTCTCAACCACTTTCCCCTAATCCTCAGCCCTTCCACCCCAATCAAGTATGTAAACATCATCAAAAACAAAATAATAAAAAGTGGGGATATTTATTAAGAGCAAGTATCTGAACAAGGGATGTTTAGTTTTCCATTCGTATAGAGCTTATGTGAAAGATTTGAGCACATTATCTCATTGAATTTTTCACCCCAGTCTGTGGGGCTGGTATTGTTTTCTGTGTTTGTCATTGGAAAAGGTGATGCGGAGAAAACATACATGAAGACCCACAATCTCACAACCTCCGAGTGACAGAGCCAGGTCTCCAATCTATATGACAACGTGCATATTAATATGGGTGTGCAGGTTTTTAAAGCGAATGCATTGGGAAAGATGGTCTTGCAGGTGTGAAATCCGTTTTTTTTTTTTTCTCTTCTGAAGGAATGAGAGGATAAGAAGCAGCAAGCAGAGCATGTCTCTTAGGACTCCTTAGTCAACTGAAGACCTTTATTTCAGAAGGGGAAGCATGATTACAGCTGCTAGCAGCCCGGCACACTTGCCTCCACTGCACCATTGTCTCCCTCTGCCCCAGACACCTAGATTCTAGAATAAAGCAGCCAGCTGCATGTTTTCCCTGCACATATGCTGTAAAGTGCTTAAAGGCAAAGTGTGTCTCCAAACGCCACTTCTGCGACTTTCCCTTCAGCAAAATGTGTGAAGAGCCTGGCTCATTGCCCGCAGCATTCTACCTGCTACCCTGGGAGAGGGTGTGCGGAGACCGAGAAGAAAAGGAGCCTCCACTTCTCAGACCTTGTGTCGGATTCCTTATGTGCTTACCAGCAAGCATCAAAAGGGAGTGTTGAAAACGAAGGACGAGGTGCACGAACACCAAAGACTCAAAACACAGTAAGAAAACCAAACTGAAATGCAGCGTCACAAACATGAATCAAGTGAAAGCAATAGATGAGAACAGGAGGAAAGAGGAGACAAAGTCACGCAATGAATACAGTGGTCTTGCTTCTGTTCCACCAGGAATAGCAGCCAGCAGGAACAAATGTACACTGTCTTCATACTGTGTGTGAGTGGGAACACAGTGATAGTCTGCTCCTTTCCTTGAATATCCGTGGGACTCTAGGAGCCCTCATTGAACTTCCTCAGTCTTCATTTCTTTATCTGGAAAGTGGGGTTATTTTGGATGACTGTGTTATCATTCACCTGCGCAGAGGCTTAGGCCAATGTTGCAAGTGCAATAGGATCTTAAGAGGAATACAGTAGCTGTCAATATCACTTCTTCATAATCATTCGTTTTTCCACCTTCAAGATCTTCCATCAATGAATGTACTTGTTAAAAATGTGTACATCAAGCACAATAGGGTCTAATTTATATATAATAAAGCATTCATTGCATGCGTAAAGCTCAAGGGTTCTATAATCATCTATCTAATCAACATCACAATAAAAATAGAGACATTCACGTATCTTAACCTATTTTCTCTTTCCTTTTGAGTTCAGCCTTCTGTTTCTCTCCAAATAGCTGCTGACATGTTTTCTGTTGTGATACATTAGATATTTACAGTATTTATTCATCGTCTGTGTTTTCTCATAAAAGTTTTAAAATTTTGTCCTTTTCAATTAAGTCACGATACATATAAGTCCTCTCTTCTCGCCTGAAATTTTCTATCGGGGAACTGCTTTACCTGTTCCACAACATTGTGGCACATTTGAGTTTTCTTCAGTTAAAACTAACGTGTAGGTCCTGGCTCCTGGCTTTGGATTCTCAGCTCTGGCCACTGCAGCCACTTGGGGAGTGAACCAGCAGATGGAAAATCTTTCTCTCTGTGTCACTTATCTGTGTATATCTGACTTTGCAATTAAAAAAAATCTTAAAAAAATATCCAAAACACCATGTAGCTTCTTTGATTTCCTCTACATTACAAGGATTGTTCATTAAAGTATGTAATTTTTTAAAAAAGATTTATTTTTATTATTTTTTTATTGGAAAGGCGGATATACAGAGAGGAGAGACAGAGAGGAAGATCTTCCGTCCGATGATTCACTCCCCAAGTGAGCACAACGGCCGATACTATGCCGATCCGAAGCCAGGAGCCTCTTCCGGGTCTCCCACGCGGGTGCAGGGTCCCAAAGCTTTGGGCCGTCCTCGACTGCCTTCCCGGGCCACGGGCAGGGAGCTGGAAGGGAAGCGGGGCTGCCGGGATTAGAACCGGCGCCCATATGGGATCCCGGGCGTGCAAGGTGAGGACCTTAACCACTGCGCCACTGCGCCGGGCCCTAAAGTATGTAATTTTTTAAATGAAGATTTTCAAGATTTCTTTCATAATAATTGATGTTTTTTCAATAATCAATTATTGATTTTAATAAATTAAAATATCATTTACATTTACCGATGCATTCAGTGTTGTTAGCGCTCTGCATTAAAAAATGGTTAACTTTCTGTTAATTTCTTTCTCAAGAAATTGCTAAGTGCTTTTTATGTCTTTTCTGCCATTAATGATTTGATTATGCTTTGTCTCAGTGTGGTTTTAATTTTCTTTATTCTTTATGGAACTTGTAGAGCTTTCTCAATGCCTAGTTTCATACTTTCAACAAATTTGAAAAATTTTCAGCCATTATTTTCCTCAAATAATTTTTCTGCCCTTCCTCTCATTCGCTGGACTCCACACATGTATGTATGTATTGTATTGCTTGGTAGGTTAATAAGTTTTTTTCCCAATCACTTTTCTCTGTATTTCTTTATGAATGGTATTTGTGATTATGTATGTGACATTTTAATATTTAAACTTCTAATTTGCTGCTAATCTCACTGATTGGAATTTTAATTTTAAATGCATTTTTCATTTTTCTAAGTTCTACTTGGCTCCTTTATATAATTTCATTTATTTCTTTATTGCTTTTTTCATTAACTCCTGCAGTCTATTGAGCGTATTTATAATATCCGCTGTTTCATCTTCTCTACCTTTTCTGTTGTTACTGAATTTGCTCTTGACTCTTGTCCCATTCTTCTTCCCGTTGCATCTCTGCCATTTTCTGATGGATCCTAGATGTTAGATGTGTTGTGCAAGGGAGTGCTGAATTTCTGGTTCTCATCTTTCAAAGAGTGTTTGGATTTGATCTTCCATTGGATCCCTTTATGAGTGATTTCAAATGTTGGTTAGCAAATAGCCTTTCTTCTGGTTGCTTTAATGCCGTCACAAAGTAGTTTTACTCCTGCGGTCACTTTCAAATGCTGCCGTTCTGTCCGCTGACCAGTTCCTAGATGTCAGATGGGGTGACTCAGCTTATGGTCCAGGGCTCTCTTTCCCTGGCCTGTTTCACACTCACTGAACTCACATATGATTTTGTATTTAGAAATTGATTCAAAGGAACATTTACTGATCTATGTGGTATTTTAAAAATTCCTCCAACTCTCTGTTGTGTGTTTGACTTATAGCTCTTCGAACTCTGAAGGAGCCTTTTTAGCTAAGCACCAATGCTATATGGTCTTTGGGTACCATCCTTTACCCTAGGACCTGAAAGGATATCCAGGTAGTATTTAGAAACAGCTGTATATTCATGACTTAATTTCCCTTTTCATTGGAATCATAGTTCTTTGCAGTTCATTGTAAAATAATAATAAAGACTTTTTTTTCATATTCATTTGTTTATCTAGTCATTTAAAGCAAAAGGATTTGTCTTGTCTCACTCATTCCTCATGACCGGATGAGGAAGTTCAAGTATTCTACTTTTTTCCACCAAAGAAGAAATTTAACAAGTAAAAAGCAAGAAGGCCCTAGTTTAGTGGGAATATTGAAAATGGTTCTAAAAACGAATCGAAAGGAAAAAATATTACCATTTTACAGTGATAACATTTATTTTTTATTTAAGAGGAAGAAACAGGGAAAAGTCTTTTTTTTTCCTTTTCTGGATATTTACTTATTTATTTTTATTTGAAAGACAGATTTTCAGAGATGAGGAGAGACAGAGGGAGAGGAGCTTCCATCCACTGATACACTCCCAAAATGGCTGCAATGGCAAAGCTGAGCCGAATTGTAGCCAAGAGCCAGGAGCTTTTCTGCTGAGGCTCCCACACAGGTGCAGGGGCCCAAGGACTTGAGCCATCCCCTGCTGCTTTCCCAGGCCTTAAACAGAGAAATGATCGGAAGTGGAGCAGCAGGGACTAGAAATGGCAAACAAATGGGATGTTGTAGTTGAGAATTAACTTGGTACAGCATTACACCAGCCCCTCATTTTACAGTAGTCTAACATTGTTAACCATTAATTTCACAAAGTTTAAAATATTTATAGCACTATTGATACAGGCATTTTTTATTGTTTCATTTTATTTTTAAATTTTAGTTCCCGGGCCTGGCATGGTGGCAGCCTAGTGGTTAAAGTGCTCACTTTGAATGTACCAGGATCCCATATGGGCACCGGTTCTAATCCTGGAAGCCCTGCTTCCCATCCAGCTCCCTGCTTGTGGCCTGGGAAAGCAGTTGAGGATGGCCCAAAGCCTTGGGACCCTGCACCTGCATGGGAGACCTCGAGGAGATTCCTGGCTCCCAGGTTCGCACTTGCCATTGCAGTCTCTTGGGGAGTGAATCTTTGGACGGAAGATCTTCCCCTCTGTCTCTCCTCCTCTGTATATCTACCGTTCCAATAAAAATATGTATAAATCTTTAAAAATTTTTTTTAGTTCTCATATTTGAGGAAAAGCATGTGCTGTTTGTGCTTCTTGGTCCTGCTTATTTCAGTCACTATCTTGTCTTCCAGTTGTGCCCATTTTGCTTCAAATGGTAGAATTTCATTCTCTTTTATAGCTGAAAAATATTATTTTGAATTTGTATACATGGTCCATAAATTTTTTATTAATATAAGGTGCAGATCCAGGAAGGCGACACTGCCCTCACACTCCTGCTTCTCCAGCACAATCCCCTTGCTCCTCTTTCGTTCTTTGAAAAGTCATAATGTTAATTTCCTCTCTATTCACAGGCTTTATGATTGTAGCATATGTAATATGCTAATTGCAGTATATGTCAAGTGAAAAGGTAGGGAGATTACATTTCCTCTGGAGTATAGACATAAGCTAAAAGCAATGATTATATCCCCAAATGACCATTTAATTCCTATTTTTGCAAACTGTTGTATACCAGGGAAAACAAAATACAGACTCTTTGAGGTTTATTTTATTAAGCATAATGGTTTCCAGTTTTATCCATCTTATTGCAAAAGACAGGATCTCATTCATTAAAAAAATAAGTTTATTTATTTTTATTGGAAAGTCAGATATACAGAGAGGAGTAGAGATAGCGAGGAAGATCTTCCATCCATTGATTCATACCCCAAATGGCTGTAGTGACTGGAGCTGAGCCAATCCAAAGCCAGGAGCCAGGAGTTTCTTCAGGGTCTCCTATGCAGGTGCAGGGTCCCAAGGCCTTGTGCCATCCTCTGCTGCTTTCCCAGGCCACAAGCAAAGACTTGGATGGGAAGCACAGCTGCTGGGATTAGAACCGGCACCCATATGGCATCCTGGTGCGTGCAAGGCGAGGACTTTAGCCACTAGGCTCCTGTGCCAGGCCCGAGGATTTCATCCATTTTCTTTATGGCTGAGTTATATTCCACAGTGCACCCCCTCAACTGATTCAATAGAGGCTAAAATGAAAATACCAAGTAATGGTTAAGAAATTGCAGGTTTTGCTACAAGTTTAAGTTTCATTCCTTGCTAGGGCTTTATTTGACTTCCTTTCTGTAATTATTTTATTCGTTATTATGTTCGGATCAAGTATATGAACAGTTGTTAGTTGAATGACCACGTTGCTCTTCCAAAAGTCTTTTGATTCAAGTTTGTCTTTTATTGTTTTAAATGTGAATTTACTTGAGAGTGAGAGTGAGAGAGAATCTCACCTAATGTTTCACTATCCGAGAACCTCAAAGCCTGGGTCAGCTGGAGGCCATGAGCCAGGAATTTAACCCGAATCTCACATTTGGTTGTAAGGATGAAACCACTGAAGCCATCCGCAGGTTTTAGCTTTCCTCCAGAGCATGCATTTTTGGGAATCTGAAATGGGAATGGAGCAAGGACTCCAAACTTTATTCTTATGAGGCATCTAGGTATTTTAGTAAGCCTCTTGCCCTCTAGAACCATCTTAAACACTAGGCCAAATGGCTGCCCCTAGTTTTTAAAAGTGATTTAATTAACTAGAGATTGAAAGGGGAAGGAAAGGAGAAATGGAAGGCAGGGAGCTAGAGAACAAGAACAAACACTCATCCACGGTTCATTCCCCAGATGCCCACAACAGCAGCAGGTCAGGCTGATCTAGGAACATAAACCAGTGACACGAACCGTATCACGGTGTGTGCGCTAGCAGAGCTAGACTCAGGAGCCGGGGCGGGCCTCTAGCCCAGGTGCTCCAGCATGGACTCAGCTGACCGGTCAATGTCTTAGCCATCAGAACCTGACTGGAGCTGTTTTGTCTTTTGCACTTACACCCTCATGGTGCCCATAGCAGGTGATTGATTTATGCTGGGTGTATCTGTGGAAGTATTTCATTATGCCCTGTGAATGTGTTATATAAATACAAAATTTAAAAGCTAAAATAATTAAACAAATCACTTAAGCCTAGGCATAAGAATTACATATTTCACCATATGAGAATTCTAGAAAAAGTAAAAACTGAGCTGTAATTTTAGTTATTAAACTTGATTTTATTATTCTGCTTTGCATACATATGATATCACATTGTACACGTAAATTCATACTTTTAATTTGACAGTTTAAAATGTTTACAGAACAAAAAATCTAACAGGAGAAAGAGAAAATGTTTTTGAAAGATTTTAATAAAATAAGAAAACAATAAAGCCTTATTATTCTAGTGACCTGAAATAAACTGCTTCATTTTTTGAGCTTTTCTTATCCTTCAGATTATTTTTACCAAACTATTAATAACATGTGGTTAGTGGCAAGGCTTGTATCGCTTATTGTTTTGTTTCTAATGGTTAGAATAGTGCTTTGCAGAAAGCATATGATAAATACACTTAGTGAATATGTGTGCATAAATTGTGTACCACAAAAATGGAATGTTATACCTAGAATATTTAACCTACTATTTTCACTTAATGAATCATTTAAAAAGAGATGTTTATTATTTTTGAAGCATGATACAGGTTTTAGTTTTTGAAACAATAAACATCGATTTCTATCACTAACCTATTCAAAAAACTATTTGGGTCACCATTTTAAAGGGGAAGACTCTTGCAAAACCGTCTCCCACCCCAGGATTAGCTGAAGCTGGGATTGCTTCCTCCCTTTCTCTGAGTTCACAGGAAACAGAAAAAAAGAATTAGAAGAAGGAAAAAAAAAAAACTAAAGCCAACTTGGAAAATGGATAAACAAAATAGGCCAAGAAGCAAGCCATCAAAACAGCACACAGCACCAACAATTGCAAATGCTATGTGTGATGGGTCCAGGTCACACAGGTCACAAAAATAACTCCCTGACAAAGAACACAGAAACCCAGGCTCAGCAAGGTTTATGTGGGCTCCTGAAATTCTGTTACCATAGAGCTTGGGGAGTCAGTGTGAGAAATGGATCAACCATATGAATGTTGGTTCTTGTGAAATAAAGATGTACAGAATAGGTGCTTACTCACAGATCTCAACGTTCAATTATGAAGACATCCATGAAAATGAGAAAGTAAACCAACGGAATAATTTCTATGGTTCAGTGTGGAGGAGCTAATTCTTTTCCTGAGAACCAGGTCATAGAATCTTCCTGAAGGATGTGATATTTGTAGTAAGAAGAAGTGAAATGCAGTGGTTCTTTAAGGCGGTGCGGGTTACTATAATAATAACAATAAGGTGGTGAAAGGAAGCGAAGAGGACAGAGGGTAGACTTTAAGGTGAAGGGGGAAGAGCCTCCCACAATGTTTGCACAAGATGTGATTTAACTTCAGCATGTGAGTCATTCATATTCATTGAATGCCAATTCCTATGTTGTTCTGCTAAGCACTGAGGATACTGAACATGAGAAATACATCTGGCCTTTGTTTTCCCAAATATTCTTTCAGAGCAGAAAACAATAAATGAAGCAGGTCATTCCAATGAAATTGCTGGAAACCATGGCAGAGCATGTGGTTTAATGAATTTACTAACTTAATTGGGAGGGGATTCCAAAGGCAAAAAAACCAAAATTTTAAGGAGGAGTAGAAATCATTTTGGAAGAAGGGCCAGCATAAATAGAGGTTTTTTTTTTTTTTTTCTTTTTTATCTAAGTGAATGCTCAAATTTAGTTAACTAGATCTTGGTTTTAATGCAGGAAAGGTAGAATGAGGCTAAGAAGACCAAATGGTCAGATCCTAAGTGATGTTATCAGCTGCTGTTACTGATGGTGAAAAGTACCAGCAAGTGCTGTAGGTGCCAAGGAAGCTATTAAAGATACTGAGTAGAGAAAGTAAGTGCGTATTTTGAGTGGCATACAGCTTCAGGAAGTGAAAGATGAGCGAACCAATAGGATACAAAATCTGGTTTTGGAGTCAGGTACTCTAGTGTTAAGTGAGGTTTTGATCTATAGCAAAAGTAGCTCTGGGTCTCTGGCCTTCTACCGAGGCTAAATTCCTTTTCCACAGCATTAACTATATAGACTCCCAGCATCCTTGCAAAACCAATTATTTCCATGTAAAATTGATTCTTTTCTCTGTTTCTCAACTCAAAATGACACAATCTTTACCTGTGATTGCCCAAGCTTTCTTAAAACTACTTGTGCTGTATTGGTAGTCCTGGCACTATGTGGAATGGGCAACTTGCTCTTGTGGTGTTGGGCAAGGGGCTCAGAAATGGCTACCTTTTTCAGATGTCCTCTGTTGGCCAGGGGGTCAGATTGCTGACTGTCATAGGTTCAAAGCAAGATAAGCAGAAAATGTTTAAGGTATCTTGTGGTCCAATTCCTTCATTTTATAGATAGAGAACTTACAGGTAAGGACGTGGTTCTGATGAATCGAAGGTGAAATGCATCACCAGATGCTGATAATTTTCACATTTTTGCTGTCCTCTCCCTAGGCCTTGTTATTTCAACTACTGCCCTAGGGCTATAATATCAAGCAACCTTTGTCAGACATTATCCTACGTGCCTCAGATACATGTTCCTCACATTCCCGTTAGGACATCATGAGGAAGATACTATTACTATTTTGTACCTGACAAAAAGGGAGATTGGTTTTATAAAACCTGTGGAACTAGCAAATGTCAGTTCTGGGATGTGATGCTGAGCAGTGTGGCTCCACAGGTCAGGATCTAAACTTTGTGTAGAAGCTAGGGTGGTAAGTTAGAAAGTGGAGAAGATGACAAACGGTTCAGGGGGGAAGGCAGTATCCAACATATAATCTGGGAGAACTTTATGATTTCATAAAGAGATCTCCTTCTGTCAGCATGTGAGGGATAATGAGTGCTTTGATTCTTAATCTGTTCCTGCATATGCATTGGAAGAATAGCAAAGGTTACAGATTGACACAAGGACTAGAACCAAACACGAACCACAGTGCCTGACGAAATATGGAAATGTTCCTGGGCGAAACTGAAGAAGCTGGAATGTGTAGATCATAGAACTGACCATGTCTGTGATTTCTAAGGGACATCCTGGAGAGGTTGCTTGAAATTCAGAGTCTTATTATAAAGTTCTTCGATCAAATGACATCACTAATGCGGTAGGACATGAGATTTATGACCAGCTAGGAATGGGGAAGTGATGGTTAATCAAACACAAGGAAAACAAGACTTAGAAGTTATGTGAGGCTCATCACACCTTCCTTAACAATGGGACTTAATCAAAGAATAAATGCTTCCTGCCTTGTTCCGAGGAGACATACTTCATTTTAACCATGGGAGCCATTGCAGTCGATGGAATGTACTAGATCATAAGACAGTAAAGTAGTAATGTTAACTTTCATGTTCATTGGTGGATTCAATGGTTGTTGCGTTAAAATTCCCTCAAAGCAATTTCAGAAGATAGGGAATTGTAACAAAGTAGGAAATATGGAAATAAGGTTAGTTAATGTGGTCATCTAGTTCACTGAAATTATAAAACCTTGGAAATATTTTGCAAATGTGATATATTAAAGATTGATTCCCTGTTACTGAATGCCTATATTGGGAAAGAAAGATAACTAAGAGAAGGGAGTTTGTTTTTCAGCAGGGAACCCGTGATGCCTGGCTTTATATGATATGGTCAATTAACTGCCACTTAAAAGGCGAGCTTCTGCAGATGGTTAGGTTTCACTTTTGTGGGTGGCAAAAGAGAGAAAAAACTAACCAGAAGCAAAATAGACACAGTGGCAAATAATAGAATTGCTTATTTTCAGCTGCTCTGGTGTCCTGGGAGTGGAAGCCTTGCTTGTCAATGAGGAGTAGAAGCAGACATGAGCTATTACCATGGTCTCTGCCTCGTAATTTCAGTGTCACCAAGATGGGATCTGTTTATTATTGTACTTAGAAAGCTTTGGAATATTAGCCACACAAAGTCTCTCCATGGATTCTATTACCACACTCTTGGGTTGTTCCAGGAAACCGAGACCATAGAATCACATTTCTGGGGAGAAACAGTTCTGAGCCTTGTTCCTCCCTCGTGGTGCAGTCCGCTGGGAAAACTTTGTTATAGATCATTAAGGCTGGAGTGATCCCTGAAGGTTCCCTCATTTCTCTCTCCCTCAATTCCCACTTGACACTCAAGAAGAGAGGAGACAATTTCAAAATCATGGGATACAAAATAGATTTGTACTTTCAGTTGTGTATTACCAGTTCAGTGCATTTACTATTCTGGAATTCAGCCGCTATGATTTGGATGTTATAAATGCACTTGAGTGGGGCGAGGAAATGAGTGGTGACTGGTTTAACTGAGGGATCAATTTTACATGTCATAGTTTCCATGGAATGAAAACAATTTGTGTACATTGGGAATTTAAGCATGATGGACAGGGCGAAAACAGTTCTGATTCTGTGAAGATTTTTTAAGTACGCTCTTGGCTTCTAACTTTCCCCTCTGTACAACTTGGAGAGGGTGTTCAGGCAGGAATCTGGAGCATATGGAGTAGCTTCTGATTAAAAGATTACCTTCTGATTCTAATTTCTTAAAAGTTAAAAAATGACTCAAAGGACAGGGATCAAATAAATTGTTTTTCTTACATTGGCTCCCCACAATTCTTAGAATTAAAGCCAAGTCATGGGCTCAGAAGTCCCTATGTGTCTAGAACCCTTGACACTGCTCTACTCTTCTGCTTTTGTTTCTATGTTTATTTAAACTTATTCATTTATTATTTGACAGTACAGTTCTATAGGTTGTAAGATTTCCCTTCTCCCTTACCCAAACCAGAATGTGCCACACATGATTCTCCCTGTGTCATTACCGTATTATAGTCCTTCCTAAACAGTCATTAGTCCGGCATTCAGCTATTTAAGTGTATCCTGACATTGTGGGTACGGGCAATGGCAGAGAGTCCTATTGTCAAGCTATATTTAATAGTTTTGTCTTTGATTTGGAAGTAGTGATGCTTACTGCATTTTATCTTTACATCTGGATATGATAGTCTGCAATTACACAGTTACTATATATCCCTTTAAATGAAAAGCCACAAAACAAAATCTACAACAGGAAGAAAAATAAAAAAATTAGCAACAGCATGAAGTTAAATTGCATGCTACTGAACCACCAATGTGTTGCTGAAGAAATGAAAAAGAAAATCCAAAACCTTCTTGAAGCAAACAATACTATTGTGTGACCTATGAGTCAGTGAGGAAAGTAATAAGGAAAAAAAAAAAGCTTTTCTGAGTGAATGAAAATAAAAACAAAAATATCAACCCTCCTGAGATGTAGCACAAATAGTATTGAAAAGGCTATTGATCTTGTATTTTGCATGAAGGTTATCTTATATAAGAAAGAACATATAATATTTGTCTTTTTGGGATTCACTTGTTGCATTGAGCATAATGCTGTTTTATTGAAAACAGGGAAACGGTGACAGAATTCAAGAAGTATTATGTGCACATTTGGATACTGCATGTCATCCTCCTGGATCTCAGTCTCTGTTTCATTCCTGATTCTGACTTCCTGTTTATTTCCACCATGGCAAGCAGCAGGTGATGGTTTAAATATTCCCCACTGTCTGTGTGGGAGACTATGCTCTTTTGAAGGTGTTCCTTGGACTAATGAATCATGAGAAATTAGCAATACAATAGCTAAAGCCCAGGGAAAGAGTTGATATATGCTTCTGAAAGAACTTAGCAGTAAGGCTTTCGCTGGGGCAGCCATTTGGCACTGTGGGTAAGACATACTGCTCTATTTCCAGCTTCCTGCTGCTGCACACTCTAGGAAATCACAGTGACAGATCAATTATTTTGGTGTCTGCTGCCTTGTGAGACCAAGATTGAGTTTCTCCTCCTTGATTTCATTGTCCAGCACCGCCTGCTTTGGGTGTTGAGGAGTAATCTAGTGGATGTCTCTCTGTCTTCCAAAATATTTCCTTTGTTTTTTCCTTTTTATTCAGAAAAAAAAATTGCTTCTTAGTATTGCAATGTGAAGGCAAGAGGAGAGGCAATGCTTGCATTTATTATGAGAAATAAAACTCCATTTCCTTTAATTACCTCTGCCTTTCTCTAGATTTTTCATTCAGTAGAAATTCTCATCAGACTCCACCTGTAAACACTGTAATATTTTACTTTTTTTCAAATATTCTCTTTTCCAAGAAGTTTTCTGAAGTCCTTCTCAGTTACCTTTCTCTTGATTAACAATTAAAATAATACTGGATCCTCTTTTATCCATTCACTGATCCACTCTCCCATGAACTCATGCATCCGCCCATCCATCCTTCTATCCACAAAGCAATTCAACAAGGAGATTTAGCTTCCTTGATCCCTCAGTGGTCATTTGTAATTTCAGGTGTTCATTTAAGACATCAAGTCTGGTTTGCAGAAGACATTGGCAATAAGGAAAATGGCAGCAATCTACTGTTTTTAATGTTTTCAAAAATGATCACTTATTTTGTCCACAATTCCTGGTAGAGCATTTTGTCTAATTCAGTGTTATTTCACACAATGCCATGAGCCAATAGCTAGATGAGTCTCCTTTATTGTCCTGGAGTCCAGAGAGCATTTTTCCAATATCTGGTGAAAGTATCCATTCACATAAACAGAAACTCCATAAGAGCTACATGTGGAAGTTCTGAGGTAATGTCTCCTGTCTCAAAAAAGCTTCCATTTGGAATTTTCCAGAGTGACCTCCGAAGCAGCTGGTTTACGTCTGAGATTCGCCATTTCCATCGGGTCGGATGAGCTTAGTGAGAGCAGACAGGGCAGACGTTGAATGGCTGCCATGTTCCAATCAGTGCAAGATTTCTCGTTTCTGGTTCACAAAAGGATTCATAATCACAGATGGAAAGGTATGAAGCGCTCTAGGATCAGTAAGTAGGGAAAGAAAAATGTAGAGTAGCGTGTGTTCAGTGATTACAGTATGTGCCAGGCCTACACACATGCCTTTAAATAAGACAATGTCATGTAATAGCTCACTACCATTGATGGAGCTGAAAAAAAAGTCTGAAAAAAAAGTAATGATTTAATGACTTAATGACGGATGATTTATTGTGTCAGCTTGGTTGTAGTGATGGATTCAGATATCAGTGATAAAGCTTTGCTTCTTTGTGCATCCCTGGGACTGTTTCTGCAGGAGGTGGGCATCTGAATCAGTGGGATAAGTTAGGAGGATCTGCCCTCACAGGGGTGGATGGGCACCCTCCAATCCATGGGAGTAATGACTAGAACAAACAAGCAGAATGGTCAGTTGACTCTCTTCTCTGGAAATAGCTCTCCGTTCCTGCTTTGGACATCAGAACTCTGGGTGGGATCCTGTGGCTTAGACTCGTGTGCTCCCAAGTCTTTAGGCCTTGAGTCTCAGACAGGGAGTTCCATCACTGGCTCTCTTGGTGTTCAGGCATTTGTAACCCTGGGGAGTTTGACCCTCCTGGTTGACCTGGTTCTCTTGCTTGCAGAAGGCACATACTAAGACTTCCCAACCACTTCATTAGTGTGAGCCAATTCCTATTATCTCTTTTTCTTTCTCTCTCCCTCTCACATTTTCTCTCTCCCTCCCTCTCTCTCTGTCTCTCTCTCTCTCACACACACATCATGTATCTATTCATCTATTGGGTTATACTGTCAAGAAAGCTGTATTTATGTTTGGGAGACTATATGAAAATCTCAGGACAGTGAAGTTTGGTATCCACATCAAGTATAGATCACTGTGAAAAGGTATGTAATAAGATGTTTATTTGAAGGGTAGGTCAGTGCATGCAGGTAATTGCATTCTATCATTTTTGTTGTTCTGAAATATATATAAATTATTTAGGTGAAGATATCAGTTTGTGAAATTCTGTTTTCTTTTCTTTTTTTTTTTAACTTGGTGGAGTACTTTGTTTTGTGGTAGCTGTTGCCTTAGTTGTCTACTCACATATAAGGTAGGTTGGGGAAATAACATGTTTGAGGGCACCAACAAATGGCTGATGGGAGATGGTGGAAGAAAACCTCAGCTCCTTCACCCACCATGAGAGAAGTGTGAGATGAGTTGTAAACAGACTGTCAGAATTCCCAGTAGGATTTAGTTGCAGATCCCAGAGTCATAGTCAGCACCTAATATCCCCGTTGAAAGCTGCCTTCCTCCTTGAAATTGTCTCCTTGATTTCTACAAATGTTTTCTGATATTTTGTACTTAAGTCCTTCTCTCAGGTCTGATTTCTGGGGGAGCTCAGATTCCACTGGGTGTCATATGTAATTCAGGTACAGAATAGAAGTATGGAGCCTACAAACAACTCAGTGAGGCTGCCTATCCCTCTGTCAGGGTGACTCAAAATTTACCTACAGTGCTTTCCTGTACCATATTTTAAGATAGGTGGAATTTGGAAAATGACAGCTCATGAACGAAATATGTACTGCCTGTCCAATCATTTGTTTTTCCTTTGAATTTTAAATAGGCAACATGGAGCAAGTTAAGGTAGCAGGGACAATTATAGTTTAAAAAATGATATATAGAGAAAATCCATAATGTAGAATCCGTTTGGGATATATTGGAATGAGGAACTTGGTGTGACTATAGAGGTAGAACTATGAAAGGAAAAGGCAGTTAAGAGCTCAAAGGAAGCTGAAATCTTGAAATCATAAATAAGTAACTGCGACTGGAGTTTGATGTAAAATGTTTATAGGGAGTGGGTGTTTGGCCAGTGCTCGAAGCACAGGTTGGAACTGGTGTGCTCCACATACCAAGAGCTGGGTTTGACTTCCATCTCATGTTCCTGTTAATACAGAGTGATCTGGGGGTGTGGTGGGAGCACAGTACAACTCAGTGATGGGGTTCCTGCACGGCGTTCCTACATGGGAGACCTAGGTGAGTCCCTGGCTCCTGGCTTCGATCTTCCCCACCCCCATTGCACCCCTATAGTCTTTGTGGATATTTGAGGATGGAGCTCTCTGTCTCTTTCCACCTCTCACAAAATAAACAACAGTTATAAAAAGATTGTGACTAATTTCCTAACGATTCTATTGCATGTTGAATCCACTGAGGGAAGTCATGCTTAGGCTTTAGTACACTCTCCGAGTGAAATGCTATTTGAATTTCTGAAATAAAACTTTTTAATATTATTAGTTAAATCAAAGCATTTGCCTTTTCCTCTCATTCTCACTTGGAATAACTTTTGGCTTACTGCTGTAGCCATTTAATTCTTCCATTATGTAATTCTTGATAAATTGGCACTTTGAGTTCCCAATTTAATTAGAAGATCAGTGGGCCACAAACAGTGATGGAAATGTATATATGCTACTGTTTTTTAAAAATGTATATAGTCTTTAAATGTTTAATGAGTATTTGACATTTAGCTAATTGATACATTTTAAAGTAATTTTTTTCTTTGTTAGAGTGAAGAGTATGTGCAGAACATATTTACATCAGAATTACATCTTCAGTGGGACATAGGAATTTCCATCCATACGTATATCAATCTGTATTAATGAACACAATTACATATATATATATTTATATACATGTATACATAAGTCTCTTCTAATATAGTACCCACATGCATTATTTCTTATTTTGCTCATCTCTTTTCCTCTCCTTGGTGAATTATTTTCATCTTTCAAGGCCCATAAATTTTTTCTGAAACACAGTTTTGGGAATTATGTTCACTTTTACTTCCAGCACTAGGTTTACAAAAGGATCTCTAAAATACTCCATCATTCAATAAAATAATAGGTCATGTATCAGAGGAAAAGCAGTTTGTTCTTGGAAATCAATACATACGGCAATGATTTTTAATGTGACAGTACTTTTATTCTCTGATATATATCTTCTAAAAGTGATTTACTGTTAAACAACACCACTATCCAATGTTTCCATGGCATGGTCCGGTGCTGTGCTTGGAGCAAAATGGTGTGGTAGAGTTTCTGCAAAAGGCTCACTCTCAGAAAGCAGAGTCAATCCACAGGAAAACTCACACTTACATATTTCTCCTTGGTGCTTTGGCCAGCTCAGGGGGGTGGGGTACATTTTTGGTTGCCTTCCCAGTTCCTGCAGGACTTGCCTTTGCCTGTGCCAGGGAACGTCACGACTCTGTACTAAAGCTCATCTCCAACTTCTTTAGTCAGATGGCTTCTTCAGTACATCCGGTAAGAAGCCAACCACAAAAATGAGCAGTTGCTGTTTATAAAATCCACAGATTGTTATATAATCCAGATGACAGCACAAGTGGGGAATGCTGTTAATATTCAGCTTTAATCACAGTTTGAATACTTGCAGACAGCAAATGTGTTGCTGGGGTGTCCAGTTTAACATTAAGCAAAGTCCTGGTAGACTTGAAAAATTTATGAGCTGAGTCTGTTGCACTGAAATTTCATTGTGCCAGTTACATGCTGAGTTCCCAAGGGGCAGGGAATTGGACCTGGGTTTAGAGCCAAAATCGGTTTTCCACAAAGCTTTTGGTTAGTTATGCTAGCCTTCAGTGTCTGATGTCTCTTACTCCATGCTGGTTTCGGAATAGATTCCTCTTCCTACTATGAAGCAGAATATGTCTGCCATTGGACCATTCATAGTATTAACTTTTATGTTACAAGGAGCATATCAACATAGAACATTTATTTTTTAAAGACTTACTTATTCTTTATTTTAAAATCAGATTCACACACAGGGAGAGACATGCGAGAAAGAGAGGAGAGAGAGAGGAAAAAAGACAGAGGGGGTAGAGAGAGACCTTGCATCTTCTGGCCCTAACAACTTGAGGTGGGCCAGTTCAAAGCCAGAATCTTCTTCTGGGTCTTCCACATGTGTAGAGGAGCCCAAGGACTTGGATCATCTTCTGTTGCTTTCCCAGGAGCAATTAGTAGGGAGCTGGATTGGAAGTGAAGCAGTCAGGACAATAATCAGTACCCATATGGGTTGCCAGCGCTGCCGGTGGAGAAGTAGCCTGATACACCACCATGCCAGCCCCAGAAAAGTCCATTTATGTATGGCAGGGAAAGTGAGCAAACTAAAAGAAGGGAAAAACTGAAATAACTGTATTTATTTTTAATTTTCATTTACTTAGGATATTTTGCACTATCAATATGTCTTTGTATTTGGCAACAGATTACTTAATGTTGTCGTATAGAAATGTATTTGGATTCAGGCAATGGGAAATGCAACTAGATGTGGGGTTTTCTCATGTAACGGCCATCTTGCAGGTGTTGCTGTTTCAGTGGTTTACTTATGTCAGGGTTCAACTCTAATTGGCTTGGCTTTTTTTTTTCTAAGGGACTAAAATGGTTATTGCAACTCCAGATTTCATTTTCATACTCACGTTAAAATGGTTGAAAAAGAGAACCAAAACTATCTTTCCATTTGGGAAAACAGAGTGTGTTTTGGAAGTTCCAGAAGACATATGCAGTTATTTCATAGCCTAAAATTTGACCTTGATCCACCTAGTGGCAAAGATGACAATGATTGGCTTACAAAAATAATGGTTGATCACGAAGACTGTGCACAAAGAAGGCACTCTTGGTGTGTGTGTGCAGTTTGCCTAAAAACCTCATGTTTCCTCAAGTTTCTTCTGATTTAATCTTATTCGTTTTCCACACTTCTGCTTCTCCTGGTTCTTATTTATGTGATCTGTAGAATACATTTCTCAGTGAGTTTTATAGTGTCCATCCCAACAAGTTAATACTGAACTAATTGTTTATATAAAATCTACAAAATGAGAGTTGGAAGAGGAATGCTGAAAGTTGAAATGACTTTAGGAGCAGGGACTTGGGAGTCAGGTAGAATCATTTTTGAGTGCTGGCTTATTACTTGCGTCTTACCACAAATGTGATTTAGATTTAGTCTCGTTAAGTCTCATTTTTTTTTTATTGCCAAATGAAAGAAATAATACTCAATACAGAAAGTGCCATTGAGTACCTACTGCTTGTCAAATGCTGGCCAAAGCACTCAGCAAATGTTAGCTACAATGAAGTAATTATTGGTTAAAACTTGCAGAATAATTTGATCTCACTATTTTGCATAATAATTTGATTCTATTATTTTGTGGAAATTTTAAGAGATATTTAGGATCAGGTATTTCGCTTTAGAATTTTATTGAATGGTTTGCATTTTTGTGATCCTGTTTTAGCTTATTGATTTAAGATATTCAGGATACGACAAATCAATCTGATCCAAGTGTTAGGGACTGAAAGCTGGAATCATTCATGAATTTGATAGTCTGTGAAAATACAAGAAAATGAGTAAATAAAGATATAAGTAAGGTGTTTATCACATTGTAGTTATTCAATGTCATTTACTTAAAAGCAGCTTTTTTTTTAAAGTTTGATTTATTTTCATTTGAAAGACACATTTTTACAGTGAGGAGAGAGAGGTTACCAAAAATCTCCAGATTTAAAACCAAGACTCTACTTCTTCCCTCACCGTCCAAGTCAGTTCTCTTTCTCCAGGGCATTGTTCTCACTGATTGGCACTTGCACTCAGTGTCTGTTCATCACGCTTCCCAATCCAAAAATCCGCAGTGTTCCTGACCTCCATCTTCTCTGACTGCCTTCACTTAAGCCAGTCCTAGGAAGTCTAATAGGAACATTTGTCAAGTCTCTCCTGTCTTCCAGCTGTTGCTCCCAGTTGGCACTATCAACTTTTATCACTAGCATGACCTGTTGTCCTGAGTTCTGAGGGTCATTCCTGCAAGTAGTCTACCGGCTCCAGCAAACAATCTATATTCAAGTCAGTTGGGTAGCATTGTCTGTCTACGAAATGATTTTCAGGAATTCCAAATTCTTTAGAAGGAATTTCAGTCTAGGAACACTTTGTCTTTGCATGCCTCTTTGATGTCTACCTGAGTAAAATGCCACATTTTTAAAAATTATATATATATCTATCTCAACTAAGTAAGATTATTAAGTATATATATATAATATATAGTAAATATATATATGTAAATATAGTAAATATAGTAAATATAAATATGTAGTAAATACAATATATTATATTATATATATATTTAATAATCTTACTTAGTTGATCAGGGTACAAAGGGTCAAGGGTTACAGGATGAAAGTGGGTAATACCATTGTTTCCACACTAGTATTATCATTTTTTCCCTGTATCTGAGGTCAGGGGAGAAACAAAGGGAAAAGCCCCACCCAGCCTCCCACCCATCACAGATCCCCAATGTGAGGTGTGCTCTGAGGGTCCTGCTCAATCAGTTTTGATAGTTCAACAGTTCTGGATTGCTGCCAATCTCGTCTTTCCAATCATGATGAAACCTATTCAGAGTCCACTGGCTGACATAGTCTCTTCATGATTGGGGTTCTGAGATCAGCAGTTCAGTGGAGGGATCTCTCAAGAAACTTCATCTGAGATGATTCCAAACCTGATTCTTGCGTGAGTTTGCCAGTACAGGGTTCGACACCGTCCGTCATCCCAATCAGCTTTTGCACATGCTGATGGTTGCTGTTGCTGGGTCAGTTCTGTTTCCAGCTCTGTCTTCCAAGTGAACCAATGGGTGTTGTTCTCGATCCTACCCACTTCATACTCGGTCCTCATGCAAACCAGTGGGAGTTGCAGCCTAATTGGGGTGACTCCCCATAACCCGCACAAGTTCTGCTCCCTACCCTGGTTCCCATGTTTGCCAGTATGTATCGCAGGGTTGTTCAGTCTGTCCCACATCCCATTTTGATTTCATACATGTCAATAGGCATTGAAGCCTAGTTCAACCCAACCAACCTACTATCCAGCCCACAAACATACTGGCAGGTGCCTTTCTGTCTAGCCACCCCTGTCCCTGTCCTGGTGCTTGTGCTCTTCAGTGACAGTGGTAACCCTGAGGGAGGTGCCCACTATCTCCCTACTAGGCCACTTCCACTCCCAGATTATGCAGTCTCCAGGTGATTCTGGCATTTGACTTGCCAGAATTAGCTCCTAGTGCCAACCTCTGCCAGCTGATGCTGCGGATAAGCCCAACCATCCCTCACCCACTCTAATTTTTGCTTGCACCAGTCAGAACAGTCAGCCCACTGTGGCCCTTCCCTTATCTAGTTCACATGAGGCCTACAGGTGTTACAGCCCTGCCTAGCTAGTCTGGTCTGTCCCCATCCCGACTTATGCTTTCCAATGGGAGTAGTTGTCCAGCAGGGGAGCCCACATTCCCCTACCAGCTTTGCCTCGTCCCCCAGGTTTTCACATATGCTGTTTGGGCACTACAACCACATCTGGGACAGGTAACCTCACCTTGGCATTCCTTAATGTGTACTGGTATGTGTTGCAACCAAACCTGGCCCGACCCACACTCTGTTCTGGTGCTCGGATTTGCCAGAGGGTGATGTGAGTAGGTTCAGCCTGGTCTGCCCCCAACCCATGCCAAATGTATGCCAGTGGGATAATTTCCATAGCCTGTTCTGGGCTGTTTCCTATCATGCTTTTTGTGCTTACCTGCTGGGTCTGTGTCCTGTCAGAGGGGTTGCCCAGACTCCTCCATCAGAACCTCTCCCAATGCCAGATTTTGTGCATACTGGGGGGCCCATGAGCCAGCCCTACTCAATTCACCTCCTGTCCTAGCAGGAACAGTGGCTTTTCCTGACTGGCCTTCAACCCAACCTGGTTCCTGCTGTTGGATGTTTCAGCCCAGCCATGGCTCATCCATACCCACATAGAACTCACACATGGCTCAGTAGGGGTTGAGACGTAGCCTAGACTGTCTCACATCTATCCTGGTCCTCCATAACACCAGGAGGTGTTGGAGTCTGGCCTGTTTTGGTGTGTCCAGTCCCAGTCCACACTTGTGCCAAGGGAGAAGTCTACAACCGCATCCTGATCAGAACGCAGCCCCCATTCCAGCACATGTGCTCCTTGGTGGGAACCTCAACCCAGCTAGGGTGTTCCCTTAGTTCCCCTAATGGGCCTATTCCCAGGCTTAGATTACATGCAGGCCAGTGGTTGCTCTGACTCAGCTTGGCAGAGCCCCTCACCTGTCCTGGCCCGCCCCTACCTTAAATGCTGCAGCTTAGCGTCCCTGGCTCACGTGAATCAGTTGGTGCAAGGCCCCACTCGGCATGACCTTTGCTTTCCACAGGGTTGGGCCCACACAACCCCACAGAGTATGCCTCCAGACCAAGTTCTCTCACATGCTGGATAGTGTCTTGACCCTGCCAAGTGTGACCACTCCACTATTCCACCACCCAGTCTGATAATCGTATCTAAGCCCTGCCAAACAGGCCCCCATCCATAGCTTTGGTGAGGACTGGTGTGTGGCAGTCAGTGATGCTTTATGCTAACAGCCCGTCTCTGGATTCCAATTGGGCTGGTGAATCAGTCTGACCCAGATTGTCTTATGGATACATCCCTCCAAACCACCAGGTCTCAGTCCAAAATGCTGCATGTTTATTCCAGAAGATTCTGGCTTCCATTGTTTCCAGCAGTCTGTACATGTTACAGGTATTGCCTGGAACGTTGGTTTTCCTTCACATACGTTTTGAGTGATGGCTGTTTGTATTTCTCTTAGAATCTGCTCTGAAAAGCCTTCCTTGATTTCAAGGACTGGATTACATTCACTTCCTGTGGGATTCCCCTTTCTATACTGTTTACTCACTCTCAACTACCACCTGTTGGAATGACTGCGTATCTGTTAGATGCCATTCTTGTGGCCTAGCATATAATAGCTGTTCTACAAACACTTGCTGAGAGAAGAGCATGCTGGCAGGAAGAAGAAAACTGAGGGAATTTGTGAAATTACTTCAGGTGTGACGTATACTTTGCATCAGCATTCCTGATGTTTTGAATTTGAGAACTCTGTGTGTGTGTGTGTATGTATATACATACTTAACTGTGGATGGTTATGGTTATTGCTGCCACTTCTGTCTATGCAAGGATGGACGAACAAGGCTCATTTAGAGATCAGAGAGGACTAAGAGCAATTTTTACATTTTGAGACACTCAGAACTCCTGTGTTAGTTTTCAATTATTTTGTAACAAATTAATGCAGATGTCCAGCCTGAAGTGATTCCTATTTAGTGTACAATTCTGTAGGTCAGAAGTGTGGTTGACATGATGTATTCTCTGTCTAGGAGAGCACAAGGCTGACATTGAAATGGGTGAACTAGGGACCGGTGTTGCAAGGAAGGTTAAGCTCTTGCTGCCGCCCACTTGGGAGACCTGGATGAAGCTTTTGGCTCTTGACTTAGGTCTGGCTCAGCCCTAGCAGCTCCAGCCATTTGAGGAGTGAGCAAGTGAGTGGAAGGCTCAAGTGAGTGTGTGTCCTTCGTCACTCTGCATTTCAAATAAATAACTAAATCTATTTTGAAAAGGTGTGCCAAGCTGAATTCTTGTCTCCAGGAATCACAAAGACAACAGGGGTCAGTTTGCGTGATCGCCATATCTGACTGGTTCCAAATTGTGGCTTCCAAGTTGTGCATCTTTCCCCCTTTTTGTCATTTTTTTTAAAACCTTTACCATTATTCCTTACTGTCATGCTAGATATCTTCTGCCATTAGATTCCTTCAGTATCTCCTACCTAGTTATTCATTTGCCCATTTCATAAAATCACTTGAGACTGTTCAGAACATAAATGGTGGAAGCTCAGGTTATCTAACGTCTGTGGCATCCCAGCTCAATGCTTGTATGTTTTGAGAATGTGATAGATCAGACTCATTCAGAAAAATGTGCTGAGAAAATAAGGACTGGAACCTGGGGCACCTCACATTTCCCAGCTTGTCCTTTGGCTGTGACTTCAGGAACTGAAGATATGCTTTGCCTGCTTTCTGAAAAATTGGCTTTTGTGGATGAGCAACACATTCCACATTTATTTCCTCTGACATTAAGAGTTAATTGTGAACTAAGTGAACAAATCGTCTTAATAAAATTGGCCTCTAAATATGAAATTGCAAACTTACGTGAATCAGGATCATGTGTCCTTCAGAATTTTTTCTTCCTTTTTAAATTGAATTTCACTCTAACATGCTCAGTAGAATGTAACAATGGGATGCTCTGTTTCACCAGTTAGTCAGACCCAGCTGCTATGAAAATAATATGTTTGAGAAAATGGACTTGACATTTGATGGCCTTATGATTCTTCTGACAGGATATAATCAACTCATTAGGGAGTAACAGAAGCCTTCCTTGTATAGCCACAGTATTTCTGGGCATGACCAAATTCCGTCCACGTGGGGTGGGAGAGCTCTCAGGGCACAGTGGGCCTTCATCGCCTCTGGGCCAGCCGTCAACATCACTGAATTTACTTTCTTTTCCTCTGTCCCTGCTCTTGATCTGATGAAAGGGAAACACGACTTCCTTAAGCCAACAATTTCTTTTTTTTTACTTTTTCTTTTCCTCCCGAAAGTCTAAATTTATTACAAGGGCTTGAGTTTTAAGAGATTCTCTCAGCCTTCTGTCCATGCAGGAACAGCTGGGATAATTCTCTTGGGAAAGTGATTAGAAAGAGGAAGTGGCGATTGGGATGCGTGATTTCAGTTCCCAGGCCTAGCAGAGTTCTCCCTGGGATCCTGAAAGCTTAGTCTCAGCCTCTTTTGTTTAGTTCCCTCCTGTGAAATTCCAGTCTCTCTCTGCTCCCTCTTGTGTTTCCTGTGATTCCCTAATGGGTAACAGGGGAATGGGAAGAAAAGCATCTCTGAGTCTGCATCCTGGCTCTCAGGGATCTGGGAAGTGATCAGTCAGACGTGTGTAGGCAGATTTTCACCTTTGCAAGATGGGACCAATGGCCAATCTGAAAAGATATTAAGTCAATTGGGATCCCATACAGAAAATACCTAACACAGCTGTTAACCTAGCTCTTACATTCTGTATTTTAGATTTGTTTTTGCCTAGAACTGTTCGTTCTTAAATCTTTCTGTTTAATCAGTTTATATGTGCTCCACATTGTGTTTTAAGTCTCGTGAACAGTTATCAAAATTTGAATCATTGCAATGATGATAACTTGCATGTATTTTATAAGTTTCAGCCTATAAAGCTTACTCACAAGACAATTCCCACTTACTTGCTTTTAATAATTGTGTGGTCATTCCACCAGAAGAACTCTATCTGTCTTGTCTTCTCCTTGCCCTGAGTATCGGAGTCCTCTGAACTCACAGCATCCTCTAGAGCTCTGCTAAGTGAATTAAGTAATGAACTAAGTGTGATTTCCAACATTTTATAGTCTCGGTGTTTGACTTTCTCTTATATAATTTATACCAGGGGATGAAAATAAAACATACTGGCTAACTATTGCCTGTTGTCTGTAAACTGAGACACAGCCATGTCCATCCACTGTAGATTGTTTATGTTTGCTTTTGAAGTGTAAGAGCAGAATTGAGTAGTTATGATATTCACTGTGTAGATGCCAAAATGCAAATATTCTCTCATGTTTTATAGAAAAGCTTTCTGATCTTTTCCTTTTACTAGAGATAGACTGTATTTCCAAAGTACAAATTAACCATTTCATTGTTTCCATTTGCAATCCTCAAGAATGTCCATTGTATTTATAAAGGAGACAAAGGTATTGCATGAATTGCATTCCGTCAACTATAGAAGACATATCTCTTGCTACTTTTGTGGTATTAACTGTTTAGTCTTTCATAAGTATTAGATCATTGTGTAATTCTGTGCTGTGAACTGTGTTGTTTCTCCTTTTTTGCTCTGTAACCTCTGATTATCGTTCTTTAATTTATGTAACTTTTTGCCAAAGTGATTTCTTTTGAGTTTCCTGGATAGATTTTGTTGTTCTTCATTCATAGTCCGATTATATTTGGCTGGAACTGAGCCAATCCGAAGCCAGGAGCCAGGAGCTCTTCTGGGTCTCCCATGCGGGTATAGGATCCCAAGGCTTTGGGCCATCCTCTACTGCCTTCCCAGGCCACAAGCAGGGAGCTAGATGGGAAGTGGAGCTGCCGGGATTAGAACCGGTGACCATATGGGATCCCAGCACGTTCAAAGCAAGGACTTCAGCTGCTAGGCCATGGTGCCAGGCCCTTAATACTTTCCTTTTTTTCCTGGCATTTTGCAAATGATGAAACATTTTTGTAATGTGATTGTTTAAATTGGTCATGGGCGTAATATAATTACAGAGACTGGGATTTGAATGGAAATCTGAATCTATTGGCCTCCTTCTTTCTATCATGTTTTGCCTCTTATTAAGTAATAAACAAAGATAATAATGATTATGCATGGAATCAATATAAGAGAGTGTATAGTTCCAATAAATAGAGAGAGCTGTTGGACTTCCTAAGAAATGCACGGTTGCAGCCACAGGAATAGAGATACTGGTAGAATCCAAGGTGCATGTTAGTGGATTTATTGGCAAGTGCCAGGATTTGTAGATGTTATACGGTGACATTTCAATGAAAGTTACACTAAAACATAGTGCCTTGTAATAACAAACATGTCATCTCTCAGTTCCGTGGATTAGAGACTTGATTAGAGTTGAGCTTCTTGTGCTCAAAGTCTCCAGTGATTTTGCAGGCGAGCTTTTCAACCTCTTATCTCATTGGAAGACGTGACTAAGGAGATTTTTGCTTCCATTCTTCCTCACATGATTGCTGGCAAGGCTTCGTTCCTCTGCGTGGTTCTCCACATGGAGCTAGTGGCCAACATGGTGGCTGGCTTTCGCCATGACAACCGAGGTGGTGAGAGAAGCCCCAATGTGCCAGTCACCATCCCTTTATGACTTAATCTCAGTGATGACTTAACACCACTTTTAACATCCTCTGTTCATTAAAAGTGAGTCAATGGGCCTGACCCAAACCCAACAAACTTACTTGTTAAAATGCCGACTCATGCTTTCGCAAGCCACCCCGCTTCTCCTCATTTCTCATTTTGTTTGCCTTGGCTTTATCTACTGATGGTCAGCCATGCTCTGGAAACATGAAATAGAAAATTACATAAAGTTTAAATTTGACAAATACGATAACAGGCTGTCACACTGTTATACTGTCTTCCACCTGCCTCTGAATCAGTCTTGTCCACTATATCCCTGTTATATTCACTATGAGGCTGATAGTAAGTGCTTATCAGATCAACTAACATTATATCACAATGCCCACTTCATTCACCTGACTTCCTCTCATTATGAAGGCATTGCAGGAACTTATATCATCACAAGAAATGTGAGTGAAGCATTATAAGATATGTTAAGGGAAGGCTAGGGGAGAATATCATATTCGTGTTAGGTCGGTGACAGTATTTTTTATTTTTCTGTGTTAATTTCCTACCTATTTGATAAATTAAAACTTTACCAAAGATGTGTGTGTATTGGGAAAAAATATGATAGGAAAAAGATTCATCGCTATCTGAGGTTTGCGGCATCGATTAGTTGTCTTGTAAGCATAGCTCCTGATGCTAATGGTCCACTGGACTGGAAATGGAGATCGCTGGGTGCCATCCTAGGTCCGCTCATTCCAGTGCTGCTGCTCTGAATTCCAGAACTGAACTTTTGCATCATAGATAATGCTGTGAGTTTGATTCAAGTTATAGATTTTGTTCATGTATTTTATAGGCAATATACTATTTGGGTATTGACATTTTGGGTTATTTGCTATTGTGAACTTTTTACGCCTTGTATCTTCTCTACCCAGTACTAGCAATGAACAAATGTTTTCCTGGTTTGAACTAACCCACAGTCACCCTTTGGCACTGAGGCCGATTTAATGGGGAATGATTAAGATCTCAACAAAGTCAAGTTTCTCCAAGAGAGAGTGTGATTGGATATTGAACAAGAAGCAATGTCTTTTAAAGCAATCTAAATTTCTTAGCATTGAGGTAATTCGACCAGTGGATAAGAATATGACAAATACTCTCTGAACTGATCAGAGCTCAGATATTTTCTAAGCTGAAATGCAGAATACATGACAACATGGAGGAAAACTTCAGGACTTATAACATCTCTCAACAACTGAAATTCTGACGGTAAAATATTTATCAGTGCTTCAAATTTAACTTTCTCTACTTTTATCCAATTCAATCTTGATTTTCTTCAACAATTTTGATTTCTGGCTCTCTTTTTCTAACAAGCAGCCTTGTGTATTAATATATAGTCTATGAATAAATCAATGACACCTATTCACCCTGTTGGCTTTTATGCTCTGTATGTAAACAGATGACACAGAGGCATGAATATGCACTGCAGAAAGCCTTCTTATATTCCAGATCCATTCATCATCCAGTTATTTATTACATTTGTTTGTGGCTATTTTGAAGGTCTTTCATGTTCTTTAATTTAAAAGTAAACATTTTGGAGCCTGGCACAGTAGCCTAGCTGTTAAAGTCCTTGCCTTGCATGCGCTGGTATCCCATATAGGCACCAGTTCATGGTTCATGTCCTGGCAATTTCACTTTCCATCCAGCTCCCTGCTTGTGGACTGGCAAAGCAGTAGAAAGTGGACCAAAGCCTTGGGATCCTGCACCTGCAAGCGACACCCGGAAGAAGCTCCTGACTCCTGGCTTTGAATCAACTCAGCTCTGGTTGTTACAAGTCACTTGCGGTTAAGTGAATCAGAGGATGGACGATCTTTCTTTTCATATTTTATTTCTGTAAATCTGACTTTCCAATAAAATACATAAATCTATCTTTTTTTAAAAATGTAAACATTTTGACCTGGTGGTGTGGCGATGCACGTTAAACTGCCACTTGTGATGGCAGAATACCGTATTGGAGTGTTGGCTTGAATCCTGGCTGTTCTTCTAACTCATCTTCTTAATAATGTGCCTGGGGGAACAGAGGTTGTTTGTTAATAGACTGTGGAGTAAACAGAAGGAATACTTCTCTGTCTTCCCTTTCAATAAATAAATAAATCTTCAGATGTAAATTTTTCCTATCTTCCCTAGAAATTTTGTTATATTCTTAAATTTTCACTCTTAGTAATAACAAAGGTTAAATATGGGCATTATCTTTGGTTCACTTTTTTTCAGCTCACATCTTATAATGCCCTATCAATTCAACATGTCTGTTTTATATACACAGTTTTAAATCCCGTAGTTATTCATTGAACACCTGGAATGTGATTTTTCCCTGTAATGTATTGGCACTATCTCCTTTTACAATCTTAGTCTACTCTATGGAATAATGATAGTATTCTGTGAGTGACAAGTAGTTATTTATAGGGCTACATAAGTAGACAAATACGCTAGAACAATTGAATCACACTTTTATCACAAATTGATATCTTTTATTTAAAATTAGAAAAGTATTTTATTTCAGCCTGCAACAAGAGCAAGTGAGAAAAATTGCAAAATGAATTAGAGTGCAAGTTAAAATACAGAAGTTGCTTTACACTGATTAAATGAAACACTTACTCAAATAGAATGTTTTCTGCTAGTCACAAGCAGCAAAGAACCAGATGAATTGTATAGATTTCTACAGTTCTAATCCTAAGATAACAATTTCTTTGATCACAGTAATCACCACTGTGGTCATTCCTTCCTTCAATCAAGGAAAGGACCACTCATCTCTATTCTCTCTGGGACTTTGCTAGAAAGAGTGTAGGTGCTCAGCAATCATGTATTGAAAACCATAACTCCACCTGTTTCTAAGTCAAGTATCTTATCCTAACAGATTGCCTCTCTCTCAATTTCTAATGTTTTGGTGATGAAATGGTTCTCACAAAGTTATGTAGCCTCAGTTTTGCCATCTGTAAACCAGGGATATTTTTCTAAGTGATGTATGATGTCATTCTGGGGATTAGGCAGAGTACTGTCTGCAAAACCACTAGAGTGTTGCACCTAAACTAGGAAACCGGTGTGTCTTTTTGAACATTATCCATTGAGTAAATCCAGTTGTTTGGCTACTTAGCCTCTGCAGTGATATTTGGCCTCCCTTTAAGGGGAATAATATTTCTAAAATCTTCAATGTGGACTAAATGTTATGCTTGTCTCAATAAATGACAGCTTTTTGTTATTCTCTGGGTTTCTAGATAAATGCTTACTGAATACAAATGCAGGATTTCAAGCAAACTTCAAATCAGCATGTGCAATGGTATTCATAACATCCGTGGGGAAATTAAAATGCGAGTTTATCTTGGTGCACAAATGTTTGAAATCTATGTATAGTTTTTCATAATATGTATTTCCTATGAACTTTTTGAGAATCCCTCTGCTGCATGGGTTTTACAAGTTTTGTATCAAAATGAACTTTAATTTCACTTTCTATGAACATTTCGAAATACTGTCATAGAGTCTTGGTAAAAAATGCAAACAAAGCTAGGACACATCTCAGTTAAACTTGATGTGTTGTTTCTTCAGGATGAGATGTAACTGAAGAGATCATTAGGAAACACCATTTTCTCTTTGAGTTTGGAATCAGCAGAGAGCAGACCAAGAAGTTAGTAGAGAAAGTCAGCTGTCAGCGTCATTACTGAGACTGTTGATGTAGATAGTTACACTTGAAGGGTATCTAGGCACTGATTTCCTGTGGGAACAGCCCCTCTTTGGGGACTTTAGAGCACAGAAGGGCAACTTCAAACCTGGTCTCCCTTGGGCAAGAACGGCTTTAGAGAGGAAACATGAAACATCTGAAGTCTACATGTGAGATTTCCTGAAAGTTCCTGGAAAACATGGATTTCAAAAAACTACATGTGATTTTCAAAAATTTTGCATCATAATAAGCTTATTTTATTTTATTCCATCATCCATGAACTTTTTGAAGTGCCCCCAAATTGATATAGACTCGATGTTTGCTATCAATACCCCATTACATATGACAGTAGAAATTGACAAGATGGTTCTAAAATGTACACAAAACTTGAGCAGGCTTAAAATATCCAGGGACACTTTTGAGGAGAATGAAGTTAATCATTTTTATTGTTATTACTTTAAAGTAAATATCTTATACTAACTGATTTCACAATTCCCTATATAGCTACAGTAATTCTGGGACTCTGGTATTGGTGACGGAAGCATAAGCTCATACAGTCGAATAAATGGGAAAGGTATTAGATGTTATCTCTGATTTCTTCCTTTTGCTTTCTTGACAAAATTTCTAGGATAAAGTACATGGAGGAAAAGCCAGTGAGAGCCTGGCAAATATTGTGAATTGTAGTGTTAGTGTATTGCAGACAAAGGTTGCTAGGGCTGGCAGGATGTCCAACTGGAGACAGAGAGCAACACAAAGGCAGGTCCCTGGGAATCTGTGAGTGGGTAGCTGGTGATTTCCTACGTGTGATGCCAGGCAAAGAGCCACCCGGAAGGATAAGACATAAAGGTGCTTTGCATTCTGATTCAACTGGGGCTACTGTTTGCTCCATAGACTAGAAAATTGTGTCATAAACAAGGCTCTGGATAAAGTACTAGGAGTGGCTTTGCCTCAGTGTTAGGGAATGACTGGTCCTAAATTTTGGACTGTTTTGATCTCTCTCAGCAAAGCTTAACAGCAGGATCCTAAGGATAAATCTAAGGATAAATCTACATTTATTTCTATTGCAATCACAAGGGCATTTATTGGAAACTAATCTATCTTGCATCTGTTGAGCTAAAATTCACAATGTCTTCTAGAAAATGATTTTTAAAACTATCTGGCATGCAAAGAAACCTAAACATAAGATCTGTAATGTGGAGAAACATCCACCTATTAAGGCTCTCTAGAATTGACTCAGATGTGAGAATTATCAGCTAAGACCATTAAAAAGTTATAATTCTCTTTGTCCACATAATTCAGTGGGAATATAGAAATCTTACAAAAAACCCAAATAAAAATTCATGGATAGAAACCTCTATGGATCAAATGAAAAATATATATTAACGTAGTGTAAGAATTGAAGAGTGAAAGGTCGGGAAGCTTTAAGGTTTACAATGGCAATTATTCATGATAAAATAAAATAAAAGAATTAAATAAATAAAAACAGTTATTTGGTAAAAAAAAAAACTTCTGGTAAATAATAAAAATAATCTGGAAATGTTTCTGAAATGAAGACAAAATAGACACAGTTAAATATGTAACAGTTGAAACAATTTATCACCACCATGACTCAACCTCAAGAAATAGTTAAGTCCTCAGCTGGTAGGAAAATGATGCCTGATGGAAATATCAGTCTATACAAAAGAATGAAGAATGCCAGAAGTCTTCACCACATGAATACATAAGTACTATTTAAAGAGAGAATTCCATTTCTATTTAAAAATAGTAGTAACTCAGTGTGGCTGTTTAACATTCAAAGTTAAATGTGAGGACTAACTACTTGGAGTCTCAGGTGTTAAAGGAGGGTAAAAATGTGGAGTAAATTGATTCATTCAGGACAGTGACTGCAATGGTCCATTAAAATATGGAGATGGTGATAATCAACTATCTGGTCCCCTTCTATACTTGGTTACTATGTAACCCCCAACCCCCTCGACTCCCTATGCCACCTTACAGCACACACATTCTAACAGATCCCAGGTGGTACCTCAGGGTAGAAGGGACAATGAGTAGTGTCAGATTGTGACAGGTTTACCCTACGACATTAGTCACTGACAATCTGGACTTCACAACATTTTTGTATTTAGATTTCCCTATAAAACAAGGGTTTGTGTGCAAACTCAAGTTCCCATCTTTTCATGATCATGATTAAGTATGTTTATTAATTTTCAGCATCAACTTTACTGAATCATGTATGCCTAGAGAACTGGTAAAGCCTGTTTCTGATGTGGCATTTTAGAGATTATTTAAAAGACATTGTTTAGAGAGTGAGGAAAAGATTGAATTCTCCATTGGTTCACTCCCCAAATGGCCACAATAACAAGGGCTAGGCCATGCTGATACCAGGAGCCAGAAACTTCAACCAGGCTCCCATGCGGGCTCAAGGGCCAAGTACTTGGACCAACTTCTGCTTTTCCAGAAGCGTTAGCATGGAGGTGGGTTGGGTGTGGAGCATCCAGAACTTCACAAGCCCCTTCAGGGATGCCAGCGTCATAGGTGGTGGCTTAGTTGGAACCACAGTACCAGCCATGCCTGAGTGTGATTTTTAGGTATGTTTAAACTCTGATATTCCTCTGAATCACCTCTTACTTTAACCTTTCAGCACCTACTCTTTTTATTCTAAAACAATGTACCCAGAAATGTCACAGGATGCCTCTGAGGTACTTGCCTAATCTATGACTCTTCTGCTGAGAATACATCCATAACATCTTTAATGCAAAGTTGAAATTCCTATGCTTTATCACAGCTTCCAAGGCCCCTGCAGTCTGACTCTAACCCAACATTTCAGTTATGCACTTATTGTGTTTATTTTGTACAATCTATAAAATCTGTTGCAGGTGACCCTATATGGTTAAAATTTGGTTTTCTCCTTTCAGTCTGGTGTAGCTTTTGGCTTCTACCAATTCCTCTGAGGCCCAACTTCACTGTTATTTTTCTTGAGAAATATTTCCCCTACTACATAATTTATACCCTATGATAGTGAATTACTCCTTCTTTCATGTTCCAAATACTGTTTCTAATGTAATTGTTTTACCAAATTTTCTTTGTGTTAATTCTGTCGATACCTCCTTCCTCTACTACACATCCAACCTTATCAGAGATGACCAAGATGAATAAGGTCCATGCATTCATAAATAAATACCTTTTAAAAATTATTTATTTTTATTGGGAAGGCAGATTTACAGAGAGAAGTACAGGCAGAGAGGAAGATCCTTAATCCACTGGTTCATTCCCCACATGGCCACAACAGCCAGAGCTGAGCTGATCTTAAGCCAGTACCCAAGATCTTGGTTGAAATGCACAGGGCCAAAAGTCCAGCCTTCACTGCTTTCCCAGGCCATAAGCAAGGAGGTGGATGGAAAGTGGAGCAGCTGGGATATGAATCGGCACCCATATGGGATCCTGGCACATTCAAAGCAAGGGATCAGCCACAGAGCTATTGTGCTGGGCCAAATAAATGCCTTTTGAAGAAACAGATCAATATTTAATAATTAGTGTGTAAGAAAGGGGCTCAGTATAGGCAACAGGAAATAGTACCTTGCATCAATTGAATTTTCAGCTATGCTTGATTATTCACAGCTCATATTGTTTGCTGCTGTGACCCATGCAATGTGACTGGAAGATCAATAATGATGTATCCAAATGACTGGGGTCAATGGACATAAGCTCGGAACAATGGATTAAGAATTAGGAATTTTAGCATCAGCCTTGCCATCAACTCAGGGTATGATATCGGCCAAATAAGTTCTCTTCTAAGGGTCTCAGTATTCTTAGTGAGACAATGTTGAATCAGCTTGCTTCCAAAATCACTTCCAGTACTAATATTTTATGAGTCTAAGAAAATAAACCATAATCCTACATTCTGGGCTGGTTTCCTGAGCCTTTTTGGCAAGTGTGTGTGGAAATATGGAAACTCCTTCACCTCAGTAAGAAATGCATCTTTTCATGCTACAACCATCAGGCAGGCAGTGGTAAGGGACATCTTGGCATTATTGATCTAGGGCTTTGAAAATGTGTTTCGTTGTGTGGAGCCCTGGCTTTAGTGTCTGATTTCCCAGAAGAGTTTTTCATGAGTCTCTCTTGAGTCAAAGATCCCATACAAGATCATACATAATTATGACTCATGTCTGGTAAGTTAATAGGATGATCAAGAAACCAAAAGGCCATGGTAGAAATCATTATCTTTAAGTCTGACTAAGCCCTGAATCCGACTCAGGTCCTTGGAACATAATTTTAAGTCAAATGTCCTTGTAAAGACAGTAGGAAGGGTGAAGCATATCTTTATATTTGCTTAATCATCTTTTCTGATGAAATAAAGCAATCTAGGTTTTTCCAAAGATAGAATGCCTATTTCATTGACCTGTGTTGGTTTCCTGGAGAAAGTCACAATTCCTGTAAGCTCCTCTGTAGCTATCTCTGAAATGGTGAAAACCTCCCCCTTTCCACTTCCATATTACAGAAAGAATTGTGTCTCTATGTGAAAGTACTTTTCAGATGGTAATATGAGAACACTATTGGGGCAATTGATCATAATTAGAGGATACGAGAATACTGCATCTTTTCTTTAATTCTTGACTTATTATATTCATAAATCTATCAGATTCTTCTGGTGATGAACCACTTGGAACTTACTGAGATTTTAATTCTCCAAAGAAGGTGGCTTAGAAGATGGGAGCTCAGCATTTTGAGGCTTGGTACAGCATTTCCAGCATTGCCATGGCTACTGAAAGCTAAACTAGTAGCAATTTGATGAAAATCCAAGAACAAAGATGCTTTAATTTTACTCTACATTGAATAAAGATGGATGTAGGAATAAATATTCCTCTTTGGTTTAAGTTGTATATATCAATCATATCCAGTCATAAGTGGTGGGAAACTGGGCTGGCCGCTTCTGTCTTATTTAGCTGAGTTCCCAATCCTCACCAGCCATGACAACTTTTGATTTAGTCAGGATAACCTGCAATTGTGAAAATAGCCTTAATAAAGTTTCACAAACTGAATGGTTTAAAAAAGGGATTTCATGTCTCCTAGCTTTGGAGATCAGAGGTCTACAGTAGATGTTAGTAGAATCATGCTCCCTCCAGACGTGGTAGGGAAGGATCTGCTGCTGGTCAACCTCTGAGCTTCTACTAATTCCTTAACTTGGAGCAGGATATTCTAATACGCACACTGGTATCTGTATACATCCATGTCCAAATTTCCTTTTTTATGTAAACACTTATCTTACCACACTGGGTGACATCCTGCTCTACTATGATTTCATCTTAACAAATTATGGCTCCAGTGAAATATTTCTCATATAAGGCCATAGTCTGAGAATAAAAGGGCTTAGGACATTATAACATGCATTTTAGGTAGCCACATTGAACACTGTTTTCCTCTGTTGAAAAGAAATCTATTTGTAATCTCTCTCGTGTCTACCTCTGAGGATGTTGCTGTGTGTACGTTGCACCCATGTGATCCCTGGGCTTCATCCCATTTCTGTTTTTGGTTTGTTTGAGTATTAATTTCCTGTAATTTATAGCAAAAGAATGTAGGTTGGATAATAGCTCCTATTAGCATAGAAATAAAAATATGAAGACTTGCATGAAGTGGACTAGAGGGCATTTTATAACTTCCTGTCAGGAAAGTGGAAGGATGGAGAAAACCCGAGCTAGGTACATGATCTTGGTATTCAGAAAGACTATGAGCAAGAATTCCAAGTGCTTCAATTGTCTGACTACAGAAACCTTTTCAGATTTGTACTTCAGATCCTTCAGAGAACCAAGGAAATAATCCTTGGTGCTCAGACCCATTTGACATCTACCATCATGGTATATCTTCTGATGTCTCCATATATGAAAGGCTCTGTCAATCACTACATTCCATCTTGTTGTTTCTTTACATTAAATATATATACAAATATATATACAGAGGAATTTTATATCTAAGAATCGAATATATATTTAATATCTATAAAGGAATTTAATTTATATATAAAATAATTATATACACATAAATAGAAAAAACGTACGTATTCAGCATGTTCATTTTTTTAATGATACTTCCCGTCTTTCTGTCCATCTGTTCTTGATCCCAACTTCTCTTTCCCTTTCTTGTTATGTTTTACAGTGACATCTGTTTATCTTGCTTAGCCTTCCATTGAAAATTAATACATTTTTGCCTTTTAAATTGCATTTTAAAATATTTAAGATAATATAAAAAGCAGAGCTCAATTAAAACATAGATTCAACAATTTTTAATATTTTGCTGTATACATTGCTATATATGTATATGTGTGCACACAAACACACAAAAACTACTTTTAGAAATGCTAATTTCAATAATCTATTTAAATATCCAATATTATCACCCCACTGTTATGTTTTAAAGATAGATTTGCATTGTTTGAGAAGGCAGATGATCTTTGAAATTCTAAGAATTTGATTTTCCACGTATGCCACATACACCTATTATTTACTGACCTGGAGATCCACTCAGGTGATAAAACATACACATATTCTGAAGGAACTTAGTTATTCTATCAGTTTCTCCAGAAAGCTCTCAGAAATGAGATTGGTATGCTCTTCTGATTGGTGATGACGACCACTTAGTCCCTTTTCTGTGACAGACGCATCGCGGGAGTTGCCTCAGGTACTCCACCACTCCCGACTCTGTAGAAGCCTGGAGATTATGCTCAGGAAACTGAGGTCAGAGAAGGCAAACTGGCTAGTCATGCTGGGACAGCTGGTCAGGGATGAAGTCATAGTCTCATCTCAGGTTGGTCTGACTTTGGAGTGTCAAGCTCCAGGTTAGGATTTAATGAGTTTAGTATTTATGGAAGAAGAGCTTGAATGAGATTTAGAAGCAATAGAAAGAAACATAATAAAGAATTGCTTAAATAAATTGTATTAGTAGCATGTGACTACTAGATAGCTATTGAAACTTAGGCTTTAACGTGGAAAGAATATGTACCAGGGATTTGTAATGTTGCTCTCCATGATGCATTGATTAGTGAAATAAAAATCAAGATGGAGGGGAAATCTACAATGTGATTTGAGCATTTAAAAGTAATGACTCCTTAAACATAATAAGATGTACATGTGAAAATTAGTTTTATAGTTTATGCGCCAATTATCATTGGGAGTTCTCAATTGAGCCTTTTTTTCTTTGCTCTATTATTTATGTATATAACAGTAATTTATTCATGTCTGTCATGGATTAATGATTCAGCATTTCATGCATCTATTCAATCACTAATTATCTAATAGTTACCAAGCACTCAGTTGTGCAGTATACACTGAGGGAGTCAGTAAGGCAAGCTCATGAACTAAGAGTAACAACTGCTGCTATGGACATGATTCTTGTCTATTTAGTCTGGGAAAACTGCAGCCAATTTCTAGTCACAGTATATGTTACTTTGATGAGGAAGTCAACTTCAGGGAAAAGTATTAGAAGCCATTTTACTAAAGCCACTCTGAAGCCCGCTTTACACATATCTGGATATTTATTTCCATGAGCTTCAAAAGTTACTTGCACACTAGTCAAGTTAGTGCCATTTGTCATTTGGACCATTGCTACATATAACTTTTGCAAGCATTCAAACATTTTGCACAAAATAAAGTATCTCTTAATTTCACATCCCATAAACTTTTTTGAAGTGTCTTCATGCACACACACACACACACACACACACACACACACACACACTCATAATTTTATATGCCACTGTTGTGGCTCAAAAATGATATCCTAAATTAGGGTGCTTTGGTATGCTGTCCTTTGAGATGAAGACCAAGTGAAGGCCACAGACACAAAGTCTGTCTGACCCTCTCTGCCTTGCTTTGTCCTCCTTCCTCAAGGTTGCCAACTGAGCCTTCAATCTTCATTCCCAAGAAATTAGAGCCCCTCTCCCCAAATCCAGATATAAAACCTAAATCTGTGTAAGCTTTCCTGTCTTTGCTGTAAAGGAGCTAGTCACAAGAGAGTTTTTTTGACCTATGCTGTCTGCTAGTAGGACATAAAACACGTGCTACAGAATCGTCTTACACCATATTGTGGAGGAAAAAAAATACACAGACCAAAGAAGAAACTGAACAGATGGACTTTGCTGGGCTTTCTCACTTAGTTTTTTTTTTTTATCATTAGGTCATACCTTTTCAGTCTAATCATATTGCTTACATGGATCCCATTGTTCAAAGAACTAATCATAAGAATAGTTTAAAGTCTTTGTTCTTCATTTCTGCAGTCTTCCACGTTATGCAGGATTTTGATTATGAATTTCTGTTAGGATTATCTCCTATTAGTCTGTCTTTTTATGGGTATGTTGCCTACCATCCTTATAAAAGTGAGAAAAAAACATTTCACATTTCTCCCCCTATAGGAAAAAATACATGTTAATGGGCAATTTTAAGATCTTGTAATTCTTTAAAAGTGCCTATACACAAGGAATACTGAGAGAGTGATGTCAGTATAGATGTTTATATTACCCCCTCTATTATTCACGTTGAAGCCTGCTAAATTTAAAGCATGTGATTTTCCACCCGTGTACAAATAAGACTTATTTTTTAAAAACATTAGTGAATGTTCCACATTATTCATATGCTTCTTGGTATTGATTTAGTACTGTTTGTTTTGTTCCCAGTTTAATTTTGTGCCCGATACAGGTGAAATAATTTCTTTAGTAAAAGAAAGGAATCTGTAGATATTTGAAATGACCTTGATTTGAAAATTACCTTTTTTATTTTTGATATTGCTATTAATCATAATAAGAGGAATATTTGCATAGTGGGTTTCAGTTTTTAGAACTTGCATCTCTAATTGTTCCACTTTCTGCAGCCTTGTGATATAAATGTTGAGGTGGAAAGAATGGACAGTTGTTGATTTATTATGGTCCAGAATCTACTAGTTTAAAGGACCCAACAAGTTCCTATTCTCTACCTTTGCACAAGGATTATAAATCAACGTCCATGGAACCCTAAAAGCGAACAAGAGGTCCCTGATAGCTGGCACATCTTCTCTCAGACTCTTTCTCTCATTGCTTCCGAAGGGCAAGGGCATTGTAATCCACAATGAGCCAGATGCTTTCTTCTAAAGTTTTTAGCTTGAGCAGGGAATCACATAAGAGGAGAATCACCAATGTCCTTCATTTCTGCCATGACGTCCTCCTGAATTGACCAACTCTGAGCTTTTATTTGCTTTATTTTCAGCGTGGATGCTAGCCTGTCAATTAATTTTGTTAGCTTTCTGACAGCAGTTCAACACTTTCCCCTTTTGTTTAAGTTAATTAGATTCAGACTTGGTTGCTGCCAGGAAAGAACTCTAACAATGGAGAAACAGTATAGAACTTTAATCTTCTTCTTATATTTGAGATTGTAAAGTTCCAATTAAGTTGTAAGAAGTGAGGCAGGGCCATTGATTCAGCATCTGAATGTTCTGTTTCTCTATTGCTTTGTTAGATCACTCTTCCTTTACAGAAAATTTATGTGTGTGTGTGGGTATATATATATATATCACTTGGGTTTTCTTGACCATGAAAGAAAGAATTGAATGGAATTCAACTTTGAGCCTGGTATAAGTTAATATTGATCTAACCTAAATTAAGGGAGAAGCCCAAGGACACGGTGGTTCAAATAAGACTTTTTCCCATCTTTCTCATGAAAACTAAATGTGGAATTTTAGCAGTTTCAAAGATTGTTGTGCATAGCCTTAATTCTTCTCCCTCGCTTCTTCGATATCCTAGGGCATGGCTCTTGTCCTCATGAGCTGACATGCTCCATTTGGTTCCAGGTCGCCGAACTGAGAAGGAGACTTGGGGAGGTCCCTGCTGTCTCCCTCTCAAAGCAATGTTTGGCAGTTTCACTCTGTCTGTGTTTTCGCTTCATTGCCCAATACTCAGCTGTGCTTCCACTTCTGCCAGAAGAGATTTGTAAGTGCTCCGTAAGCCCACATAAGTACATGTATCGAGGAACCTTCTCCAAATGAGTCTATCTTTGCAAACAATACCCAGAGTATGAAACTGAACATTATCAGCACCTTAAATGAAAATTAATTTATACAGAAAAAGTGGAGAACATGTATGTGATGACAGTTACTAGCTTTCTGCCGAAAACCACAGCCAGACTGAACCACGATAATTTGCTGAATACTTCATTTAGGCAACGATTGATCTTGAGTGAATTGCCATTCTTGTCAGAGAGATACCTATAAGAGCGCATAGACTGTGAGATGTTCTTTATCTTCTCCCAAAGAGAATGATGGACTTGGTTTATCCCATGAAGGTGGTGATCCCTTGGGCTATCCAACTTATTCATCGTAGCTCTAAGCTTGGCAGGAATGACCAGGCTTCTGTGTGTTATTTTTCCATCATGATGCTTCCTCCGATTACATTTTGCTTAAAAGCAGTTATTTCCTTGTGAGCCACCAGAAGAGGCATCTGTGAGGTCCTGGTGGATTCAGCACAGAAAAGTGCCACTTGCTTTATATCTCCAAATCTTAGAGAACTGGACTCTGATGTGTATCTCCTGGGGGAATATCCCGGGCTAGCTTCTGGGAATGGATCGCTTGTCCATGAAAATGTTTTTCATCTTTAACTCTACAGATTTCTTTGAACTGCATAGGCCGGGATTTGATTTCCTATAAAAGGTAGGTGAACTCGATAAATATAAGGCTATTTTCCACTCGTATTGTTTCATTCCCAGTGCAGCACAGACCAGGCAAAGTTGTGACTACAGCTGCCTGAATCGTGTGATATACATTCTCTGTCTCTGCTGTTTTATAGGGCAGCTGTGTCTTGGAGGATCCAGCTCAGGTGTCAGGAGTGTGAATTATGAGTCCTAATCAACTTGGTCATGCTTTGTGGCCTGGGAAAAGCCAGAGTGTTTCCCTTTTATGATTTGAGAGTGCACTTTTTGCAGCCTGTGGAGCAATTAGCCAATCTTTGAAATGGATATGCTGTAAACATGGCATGTCCTTGGAGAGCCCTGACAACTTTCTGTGGCAGGGGAGACCATAAGGTGGTCTGTACAATTGCCTTAGCTTTGACCAAAAGACCTGCAAGCCAGTAGGAAAAAAAAATTGACTGCAAGAGAAAGAAACCAAAGCTTCCAGACAGGACCATCAGCACATCCATGACTTCCCCTTCACTCCTGACATAGCTAACAGATCTAAGAGATTCCATGGCATAAAGGCAAAAGCTCCAAACCTTTATCCTAAAGCCTCAGTGGTTTCTCTGACTGTGGTATGGACTCATCAGGCTCAACCTTATGGGGATGCAATATCAAGGTTCTAGAAGGGTTGAAGAAGACCAGAAATCAAATGTTCCTCAACTCTCAATGAGATCCACAGCCAAAGCCGAGTGGAAGGACCTGTGCTTGGTGTGATTGTTTTCCCCTGCACTCTTTTGGAAGATTATTGAGGTGGCATTCACTTAATGCCAAATTCAACATTTTAAAGGGAACAATTTGATAGAACTTAGTATGTCCACAGTTTTGCACAGCCACCAGCTCTTCCTAATTCTAAAAAAAAGTTCCGAAATGGTTTTATAGTTACGTGTCTTTTTCCCTTCTCTCCCAGATCTTGCCAATCTCATTTCTGTTTCTATGCCTTACAGTTTATTATTGTTATTTTTTTCCATGATACACCTATGTAAGCATGAGGATTCCTCCCCTTCTCTCCCCTTCCTCTTTGTGTCTTTTCATGTCTGCCTTCTCCTGTACATATTTAAGGAAGCAGAATTGGGTGGCTTCATATTAGAAAAATAACTGTAGTACTCCAGCTCCAGTACTCTGATTCCAGGAAGCTCCAAGGTAGCCATTATTTAACACGGTTACCAAAAGTATAAAAATAAAAACGGTAAAGTGTTTGTCGTACTGATGTAGTAATTAAAACAGTGTAATACGGCATAAAAACAGACACCAAAGGTAGGCATTGTGGCACTGTTGCCAGTTCAGAGACTTGCATCCCATATTAGAGTGCCTGGTCCTTGTCCTGTGGGTTCTGCTTCCTATCCAGCTACCAAGAATGCAGCGATAATGGCACAAGTGCTTGATCCTTTGCCTCCCAGTGGGAGAAATGGATGGAAATCCATGGCTCCTAACTTCTGCCTGGTCATGTCCTGGCTGTGTGGACATAGAGGGAGTGGTCCAGATGGAAGATCTCTCTTTTCTCCCTTCTTTTTGTTTTGCCTTTCAAATAGATGAAAACAAAAAGATGAACACTTGAAAATGCAGCTAAATAGACCAATGGAATAGAATGGTGAGCATCTGTAAATCCATTCCATTTATGTTCTACCTGGCTGCTAACCACAGCTCACAGATTGGGTCATTTCAATATATGACATTAGAAGAGGTGGTTATCGACCTGCAAAAGAATGAAATCGCAGCCCTATCTCAGGCCATATACTAAGACCAAGTCAAAATGTATTAAATACATAAAAATAAGACCTGAAATTGTGAATCCATAAGAAGAAAATACAATGGAATCTCTGTAATACTTATCTGAACAATTATTTTGGGAGAATATCCCACAAACCCAGGCAAAAAGGTCTTTAAATTCTTTTATAGTACCGCAGATGATTCTGAGCTAAATATACAGATGTGGAAGAACTTGCCAATAATTTTGTAGATGCCAATGAATAGTGGTTTCTTCATTTAATACCCAGAGCTTCTCATGCATGCTTTTATTAATCCATGCAAAACAGCACACACACAAATACTGTATTTACAATTCTACCCCAGGTTTGTTTCCCTGAGTAGCCGCTTATCTAATAAAGCAAATTAATAAAGTAAATGAAGTATGGGCAATTATTTAATGTAGATGAGTAGTTATTTGTTAAATCACTCAGGGAACAAACTGGTTCTGAGTGAAAACAATTGCTGTTTCAATAAATAAGCTGATCTTCTACTTATATATTTTAAAGATTTATTTATTTTTATTGGAGTGGCACATTTTTACAGAGAGTTAGAAGGAGATAGAAAGGTCTTTCTCTTGCTGATTCACTCCTCAAACGGCTGCAATGGCCACAACTAAGTTGATCTGCAGCTGCAAACCAGGAGCTTCTTCCCAGCCCCCCATTAGGTGCAGGGGCCCATAACCTTGGGCCACCCTCTGCTGCTTTCACAGGACCTATAAGCTTGAAGTTTGATGGAAGGAGAGCATCAGAGATATTAACTGGTGCTCAGATGGGATTCTGACTCCACAGGGTGCTGCTGAGCCGTGGTGCTGGTCTCCAGGTCATCTTCTCTAACTTCTGGAGTTCCAAACATAAATACCATTTTCTATACCTCTATAATCTTAAGTCGCAATAACCCATTAACTCCAAATTTTTCTTTCTGAACTCCTAAAGATATACTAACCACTTTTGTTATTTCAATGCTTCATTCTTTCTTTTCTGGAATATCAAAGAGCCTCCTAGTTTTGTCCCCTGGTTTCAATCTTACTTTCCTCTCACCAAGTTTTCAGGTTTTATAGAACTCTTCAATCACTTCCACCAATCACACACACACCAATTAAAAACTTTCAAAGCTTTGTTGCCTTCAAAGTAAGTCCAAGCTTATATAAACCGTTTAGCACACAGTTCTAGTGTTAGACCTCATCACACCCCGTCTTCGCCATCTTTCATGTCTTCCTTCTGATATTTCGTTTCTTCTGAACATCTTTAAGGTCCTGACAGTACCCTGCCATTTTCTCCTTCCTCAGGTTTGTTTTTACCACCTCCTTGTCTGGGAAAATCCCCTTCCTTTACTGTTCTTTTGTGTCTCCTCCATTTATTTTAGCACTTAGCTCGGATAGCATATCTCCCTGGAAGCCTTCTCCTGCCTCTCCCGCTTTTTGCACCTGCAACCTTTATCCTTCACTAGCCCAGCTAAACATTTTGGCTTTGCGGTTATTTGTGCCTTTAGGTACCTACCTCCTTGCAGACTGTACAATGAATGGAGACAGGGATTATGGCTCATGTATTAGTGATTCCTAGTTTTCGAATTTTAAGACTCGTTTCTGAAATTCATTGATGGAATACTGGGTGGGACACCTCAACTGGTTCAAAGAGTCCAGATACCAGTGCTTAAGCATATTATGGCTGTAAGGCCATGTCCTTTTTTATTTTTCAGTTGGATGAAATAATGTCCATTTGAGGTTGGGGACTAAATATCAGAGTTTGAGTAATAGTAGTTCCTATCATTGTCTCCATCATGAGAAACCATTGCTTCTGTGAAATATGGCCCTGAAAAAACATTTGTGATTATCTTCCATGGTGAATTTTTATAACTTAAATGTTGACTTAGTCACATTCCTGATTGACTTCCTGACCTCATTTTATAAAATGCAAGAGGGGAACTGAATATAAAAGCTGTAAAAAAAAAAAAAAAAAAAAGAAACCTTCTCAATGAAATCAGTCTTGTGTTCCAATGGTAGGGGACTTAGTTAAGTTGCGTCTGTGTGGTGACTGACTCAACCACTGGTCATTGAGTAAGCCTTGGGAGGACACTGTTAAAAACTGGCACTGAATGACTTTACTGTACATTCCCCCAGTCTAGAAGTTTTTGGATTTATATTTATGACTTCTACTTCTTATTCAGAATTGGTCATTCCCACACCTGTAATCCCCATGTAAGTAGTTATGCAAGAATGTGTCTTAAATACATTTTATTGAGGATATGGATTGGTTTCTCATTCCTCCTTATATATTGTATGCCTAGCACAGACTCTAAGACACATTGAATAGTTAAATTAGTAATTTTAGTAGAATCAGATAGTCACAGGAATGAAATTCTGTGCTTTTTCTCTGTATATGTAGTGTTATTTCACAGAATGCTCTCAATTACTATCGGTATTATTAAATGAAATTATTAAACTCCCTTTATTAACTCTATCCCTCAAACTGAAAATGTAACTATTCTCCTGCAACAGAGATGATCATGTATTTTGTAATTGATTTCTTTCTTTTTTTTTTTAATATTGGAAAGTCAGATTTACAGAGGAGAGAAAGAGAGAAAGATTTTCCATCTGCTGGTTCACTCACCAAGTGACCACAATGGCTGGAGTTGAGTCCATCTGAAGCCAGGAACAGGGTGCTTCTGCTGGGTCTCCCACACGGATGCTGAGTTCCAAAGCTTTGGGCTGTCCTCAACTACTTTCCCAGGCTACAAGCAGGGAACTGGAAGGGAACTGGAGTAACTGGGTGTGAACTAGTGCTCATATGGGATCCCAGCGAGTACTTTAGTTGCTAGGCTACTGCACTAGGCCCAGGTGTTTTATAATTTCAAAACCCCACCAGCAGCATATAAATTGCCATGAATGATACCATACAAAGAAGCACATTTTTTGAGGCTGGAGTTTTGGCATAGTGGTTGCTACTGTTTGCAATGCCGGCTTCCCATATCAGAGTGCTAATTTGTATCCCAGCTACTGTGTTTCTAACCCAGCTTCCTGCTAAAGCACCAAGGAAGGTGGTAGAAAATGCCCAAGCACTTGGGCCCTGGCTCCCCACATCAGAGATCCAGGTGGAACCTGTGGTCCCTGGCTCTGGAGGATTATTTCTGTCTCTCTCATTGCCACCAAACCAATCCCACAATATTCTTCCCTTACCCTATCTCTTGGACATTCTTCCTTTAAAAAAATTAAATCTAATAAAAATTTAATTGAAGCTATTAAAGTTATTTACAGTGAAATCTAGGGCTCTCTACTCTAGCAGACATAAAGAACAGAGTTCAATGTGTCCAATAACCTTGATTATAGCCAGGCCTGGCGTCCATGAAATGATGACTTCTTGGCATAGTTGTGCCTCTCAACAAAGACCATTTTTGGGGTCTCGTTACCCCATTTCTTTGGAAAAGATAAAGATGACTCCCTGCTGGAGATTCATACGTGAGGGTCATAGAGCTTTCATCTCCCTGTGGGAGTCTGCGAATGTCGATCAAAATGTCACATCTAGTCAGTTCAGAGGAAGAGAAATATCTTCCCACATTCTTTTATCTATCTGTTTCCCAGAGGATGCTTCTGGTTATTTTTGTGAGTCATGAAAAGTCCCTGGAGGTATCAGACTTTTTTGAGTTTTGTGCTTCCCCCTCTAACAGCTTTTTCTTCCCCTGGATAAATTGGAAGTGGAGGGTGGGGACCGTAATGATTATTTTAAAAGAGGAGAGCATTCTGGGGGGAAAAATCAGTGAGGAAACGCCTATGACCGTAATCTCCAAACTTAGGCAACCTGTGTGACTTTCGGTAACTCATCTCACTGCCGGGAGCCTTGCTTTCCTAATTAATAAATTCGAATAAGTAAGTCCAGGCTGATTTTCTTTTTCTCCCAAAGGCTCACAATAAGAAATAAAAGCACTATTTAATAAACTTCACATATTTAGTATCTATTTTGTATTTATTGTAAGTGGAACAGTTCACACAAAAATGAGTTCGAATACTCTGGGTATGTATTTTGATGGAATCATTGGATCTGCCCAGATAGGAGACATTCTAGAAACAATTAGTGAAGCTGAGCTTCCTCAGTCCAGTTGTGACGGGTGGTTTTTCCAAAGATGTGTCTAGGTAGAGATATTGATCTTTTTTCTACCATGTTCTTAACTCCAGGTGGGCAACTGTAGAGAAGTTTCCATGGAATTTTGATTGATTGTAACCTTTACTTGTTGCTAATTTCATATGAGCTACGATTTTACACTTAAATACTGGATGAACTCTGAGCTTTGGGAATAGGAGCTCTTAACTAAAGATGTTATTCTAAAATGTTGGACAAGTAATCCATGCCCACCTTTTCTTAAACAATGATTGTGAACTTACCTTGTACAGATTGAGAAACTGAAAAAGCAGTAGTTCCATTGAATTGCTTCTCTCTTGCCTCCCCCCTTTATTTAGTGTAGAACTAGGCAGATGTCAGGAATAACAACGGAATGACCTGAATGATTGCATTCTCAAAGGTAACTTCTGAATTAGGTCGTAATGCCCATTCATTTTGCACATGTGGGATAGGGACTTGGCTCATTAACAAAATTTAGTGAAGGAAACCTGCACAATTGCATCCTTTTGCCCACAAATAAAAATTATTTTCCTAACGACCCAACTTTTCATTCTTTGGGATTGGAAAGGTCAGTGGTCAGTATTTTAGCCACAACTGATACATAATGCGACACTATTGAGATTTTGGGCTAGAATATTTCCTGTTGCGTTGTCCTATATATTTTACAGTATTTGTCCACATCCCTAATTTCTACCCACCTCTCCTCTTGCAAAATTAAAATATTTCTGCAGAAATTGTTACATCTTTCCTGGGGGCAAGAAGCAAACTTGAGAAACATTGAGACTATAGGGTGAGATGACAGAATAACAGACAGACTACTTGTTGGTCGATTGAGTCTCTCTTAGTGTAGCTTTGTCGAGATCATCTGCTGTATAAGAAGGACTGTATTAGGTAATATGCTGAAACGTGAGTGGTTATGCCTTGTATGAGCTGTTACAGCAGAATTAGGAACATATTGCTGTGAGACCACTGATGAACTCTTTGTTATTAGAATGTGGGTGGTTTTGGAATTCTTTGAGGAACATGTGAGAGACCTCGCAAGTAATCATATGTGAAAGTTTTTTTCCAGCTGTGTTCACTTCCTAAGCAATCAATTATGTGTTTATGTTATTTTATACTTTTTCAAATGTAAATATCTATTTATCTGGGTGCCTTCTTTTTTTGGTGAATGGGAATGTGATTTTTTGTGTTTGAGCAGAAGGCCCTCCAGAAGGCACTGTAGGTGGTGTGACACACACTATCACAATGAATAAAACACACACAACACCCTATCTTCAGTTCTCTAGAACACATTGTTTTTATTATTCTTTAGTTATTAGAGAGTTAGGGTTAGAAAGTGAGAGAGGATGGGAGGGAAAGAGGGGGAGAGAAAGAGAGAGAGAGAGAGAGAGAGAGAGAGAGAGAGACTTTTCCATCCATTAGTTCACTCTCCAGATGGACACAGTGATTGGGGCTGGGCCAGGATGAAAGCAGACACCAGGAACTTTTGCGTCTTCCATGTGTTTTCAGGGGCCCAAGCGTTTGGGCCATCATCTGCAGCTTTCCCAGGCACAATAGCAGGAGGCAGGATCAGAGAGGAGGCAGCTGGGACTTGTACAAGTGCCATATGAAACACCAGCATTGTAGGCACAGTGAACTCGCCATACCACAGAATCAATCCCAAGAGTACAGAGTTTCTCAAGCAAAAATTTGACCATCACTTGCTTCATTTATAGCCTTACCTAAGTAGCTCTGTTGAAATATGAATCTTGTCAATTATAAAATAAGGTGGTAAAATGAGATAATCTAAGGGGTCAACATTTGATGTTTCCAAATATTTTGTATCTCCCTCTTTCTTTAGATCATGAAATTCTCAAAAAAAAAGAAAGAAAGAAAGAAAGAAAGGAAGGAAGGAAGGAAGGAAGAAGGAAAGAAAGAAGGAAAGAAAAAAAAAAGAAATAGTTATTTGATGCTTTGTTTGCAGGAATGAAATGCATGGAAAACTCATCCCATTATAGATCCAGGCTCCTAAGAAATGGCACTGACTCCTTATGGAAGACTTCCTTGACTGGGCTTATCAATTAGAAAGTAAGAGCAATAGAAGAAATCAGGGGAAATGATCGTGAAGTTCTAACACAATACGGCGTGATGGGTCCCACATCTGGCAGCATTAGGTCATTGTTAATATGATTGCTTTCCTATACACACATGCAACTAAAAGTTCTTTATTCAAAAGCTATGAATCATTGGTACCAGTTTTGCAAGTGACTTCTGCCCTTCCTGTTTTCCTGCACAGCCTAAAACTTGATTTTTCTTTGGAGCAATTTACAATGAATAGTAATATACATATTTGGTAATGGCAACGAAGCACAGTTATAGTTCTTTACTTGGATATTTTATACATACATATATGTATAATATGTAATATTTCATTTGTTCCATCAAAAAATACAACTAGGTTAAATAGGACTTATTTTTCTCCATTTTATGGATGATCAACTTAGATATAGAGTGGTTAGTTCACTTAGCTGAGTTCACGCGGACAGGAAGCTACAAAGGCATGATTCTATTCTAGATATTTATGCAACAATATTCAAACATTTACAGGGTGGCTCTAAACCAAAGGTGAGACTTACAGTAAGAGAAGATGATTGGGGTATATGCTGACTAATGGTTCTGATCCAAAAAATAGGGAATGTCTAGAAGTCAATAAGTAAATATGAGAGACAATTCAATAGTAAAACATGAGCAAAAGGCCCAAGTGTTCATACGAATTTCATAACAGAATATACTCAAATCACCAGTAAATTAACAAAAACATCAGCTTCATTAATCAACAAGGAAGTGAAAATTAAAATCACAATAAATTATTATTATACATTTATTAGGCTAGTTGGAATGAACAATGGAATATCTTGAAAGTGGGCTTGTTGATCAGTCAGGACTCACACTTTTAAGCATGTGCAACCACATTAGAAAAACCAACCAACTAATTCTCGACTTATTTGTGTTGGGCTGTGGTCTGAGGGGTTAATCTAAAATAAATTCTATTTAATAGTAAACAATTAAATATTTTATATAACTTATTGAATATCTGTATCCAAGAAACACTGGCACACAACACGCCATAGAGTATCAGTTGCTTTCCCTCGTGGTCATGTTCCTGACTTGCAGCTACCAAGTCCAGCGTTATTGCAGGAAAGTATTGCACCACAGACTCCTAGCCTAGAAACAAATTCAAAACTTAAAGAAGAGTTTTTACTTTATATACACGTATAAATATATATAGCATATATATTTATATAAATTTAAATTGTATGTTTATAAAGTATACCCACACAATATTTACATACCTAGTATAGATATACACACACTGTGTATATACACGTCATGTAAATATACATATACACCTAGTGTGTGTATATGTTTATGTGTGTTTATATATAGAGGCAGAATATATATATCCTAGATATCCAACATAAAAGATTACATGTGTTGACAAAATATTGTGCAAAAGAATGCTCTCAGCAGCACTATTTATCATTGTTTCAAGCTGGAATAATCTAAATATTTATCTACAAAGAGACACATACCTATAATGTGTTCATTCAGTGTAATAGTACAAAATAATGACAATGAAGAATACAATCACAATCAACAACATTGCCTCACGTTCTCACGTGGACTTTGGTGTAAAAAGTCCTATATGAAACTCTTCTAGCAGTATCATCTTATTTATGTAAAGTTTAGAAACAGTTATAAGTAATCTTTGTATTCTAACTCATGATGACGGTTACTTTGAAATGTAAAGATTAGAAGACATTGATAGAGATTCTGGGGTGCAGAATTAATATTAAATTTCATGATGTGGAAGCTGTTAGGTTTCTTCCATTTGAAAATGCAGTACATCGTTCACAAGTGATTTGTACATTTTTGTGTATCTATGGCAATCTTCAGTAAAATTTTTCTAAATCCAATAAATGAAGAGCTAGAATCATTAGGGTACATTTAATATCTTTACTTACTCTTTTTCAAAAAATTATTTTTTTTATTGGAAAATCAAATATACAGAGAGGAGGAGAGACATAGGAGGATCTTCCGCCCTGATCCGCTGATTCACTTCCCAAGTTGGACACAATGGCCGGAGCTGAGCCGAGCTGAAGTTAGGAGCCAGGAACCTCTTTTGGGTCTGCCTTGCAGGTGCAGGATACCAAGGCTTTGGGACGTCCTCGACTGCCTTCCCTGGCCACAAGCAGGGAGCTGGATGGCAAGTGGGGCTGCCGGTCATATGGGATCTGGGTACGAAAGGCAAGGACTTTATAGCTGCTAGGCCACTGTGCCGGGCCCTTAATATCTGTATTGTAAAATAGATGGCTTCACACAGAAATGACAAATTTGGAGTGGTTTATCTAAGAAAATATATTGAAGGAACTGAAGGAGAGTGACAAGGAGACATCTCTGTATGTGTCTAGACCTCTGGCCATGTGCTAAAATGAAGGAGGAATAAACGTTCTGATATAGGTCCAGCAGATTGGAAGGCTGGAAAGTTTTTAAGGCCAAAGCGTTTGATTGGAATTCAGCTGGAATTCCAATCAGAGTCTTTTTATTCTGTAGCTCACACTCCCTCAACTATGTCAACACAGCAGACAGTATTTTACTGTAAATCCTGATTTGGTAGGAAAAACAGAAGTAGGATAAAGGATCAATGCCACCAACAAACTTTTTAAAAATTTATTTGAAAGGTACATAGTTAGGGAGAGAAAGAAAAGTTTATGTGTCATCCGCTGGTTTACTGCTCAAAGAGCCCTACCAGCAAAGACTGGCGAGGCCTTAACCAAGAGCCCAGAATTCAGTGTGGGTCTCTCACATGGCTGGCAAGAAGCCAACTCCATGACCCATACGTGCCTCCTCACACAGGCCTCATCTGCATGAACCTGGACTCCAGCGCAGGAGTCCACGCATGCCGAGACGGAATGTAGCTGTCGCTGGTGGCATCTTCACGGTGCTCTCAAATGCCAGTTCCCTGAGAAGCAATGTTAAACTCTTCGGGAATGCTGTCTGTGTTGACGTTGTTAACCACTCTTCATGCAAGAATCACTCTTCAGTTGAAAGAATGTATGAAGAAGTGAATGGACGGAAAAAGAAGTCAGGATGTTCAGGGATGTTCACACTCCAGAAAGATAAGAAAGTAGAGTCTGTTGTTTATATTCTAAATGAATGAACAAATGAAAATCTTTATATTTGAAAAGTGTATATCTATCTATATATAAGTATGTATGCAAATATATGGAAGCAAATATGTAAATATGTCTAAGTATGTAAGCAGATATATATGTGTCTATACACCCCCCCCCCCACACACACAGACAACACACTTATTTGGCCTTCAACTTCAGGGATCTCAATATCCCTAATTACAGCTTACATTGCAGGCAACACAGAAGCTCTGCTGATTCCAGCCCTGGCGTAACTCCTGTTTAAACATACTTCCCAGAAATCTCGGGCAGCTTGCCATGGTAAGGAAACAATTTACGTCAGATTTTGAGCAGGGGAATCCGTCAGGGGTGGAGAGGAAGGCGGGGGCGAGTCGTTAAAGGTGGTGAGAGTGAGGCTTTTCATGGACCCTCCAGCTGGTCATGATTTCCTTAATTCAGTGGGAGGACAAAGTGGTTATTATTCCTCTTGGCCCTGCCACTGCCTCTGCAGGTCTCTTCTGCAAGCCAATGGCTGCCCGAGGATTCCTTTGGGGATACCACTGGGTCTGGCTGTAATGCTAAATGATTTTCCTCTTTCTTCTTGGCTCCCCTAATGGCTTGCTACAGTCACAAAGATTTCTTTTTTTTTTTTTTTTATTAATTATGGATGGCCTTTAATGCTCCCTTTAGGTTCAAACACTGGAATTGAAATGACTTTAGAAAGGATGTAGTCAAACTTCTTCCCATTGGAGGAGTTACTTGTGTAACAGAAAGATCATTCTCCATTCCATAAATATTTAGTCAATGTGGGAGACTTTATTAGTATTCTGCCTACATTCTGCTACCTTTTCGTATTCGGTGCCTGCAGCACTCTCATCGGAACGCTCTCGGAGGTGGTACATTATGTCCACTGTCAAGCAATAGCTTCTTGTTTCTGTATGTCAGTTTTGACGATCTTATTCTCATTCTCTCAGCTTTCTTGGAAGCCCTAGTGTACTTTGGTTCTGCTTAACAGACATAAGAAAAGGAAATTTGTCTGGATAATTCTTTGAGAGGCTTTGAGGTTTTTTTTTTTTTGAAGAAAATGGCAAACATAATGCCTTTTCTTATTCTTCCACTAAAAGTTAATATGATATTGCTCTTTATTTCCTGTGAGGCTCATGGCAAGAAAGCTACAGATACTCTTGATCTGTTGAGCCAATATAAGTTAAGATGTCCATTTAGCATGGACATCGTGCTATATATAGAAAACATGTTCTATTATAAAAATTCATGGGTATTTTATCTTTACTTATATAACATATGTAGTTCTTGTTAGATAATAACCAATTTTATACAGTCTTAATAAATTACATGTCCTAGAAAAATGTGCCATAGGAATCATTTTAATTCACTTATCTTTTTGAAATGATCTCATCCCTTGGGTGAATGGTTGGGTTCATGAAAGCTACTTGGAGATGGAACAAAACTGAAAACCAGAAAAATGCAGAGGACTGTCCACAGAATACCTATTCGAATGGAGGAAACGGGAATGGAGGCCTGAGAGTGAATTGTTAAATGAACTGTGGGACCAGCAAATACATATAGACATTTAAAAACAACAGCAAAGTAATTATAGTTTAATTTCAAGTGAGACTCAAAACTTTACAATTTTTTAAAAAGATTTATTTGTTCATTTACATTGGAAAATCAGATTTACAGAGAAGAAAAGAAAAAGTTCTTCCACTTACTGGTTCTCTCCCCAAGTGGCTTCAATGGCTGGCCACTGCTGTGCCTATCTGAAGCCAGGAGCCAGGAGCCCTTCAGGTCTCCCAAGGCTTTGGACTGTCCTGAAATGCTTTCTCAGGGCACAAGAAGGGAGCTGGGTGGGAAATGGGGCTGCTGGGATTAGAACTGGCGCTAGTATGGGATACCAGTGCTTTCAAGGCAAAGACTTTCACTGCTAGGCCACCAAACTGGGCCCAGATTTTCTATACTTTACAAAATAGAAGCAGTGGTACTGTTTGTAAATAAGTGATTGGAAAGATTTGTGCTTTTGACTGAAATTACAAATTTGTTAAGGGTAAAAAAAAAGGGCAGCAGTCAAAAAAAAAGGAAAGGGAATAAGTAGGTGAGAAGGAGAAAGAAGAAATAAAATCGTTTGAGGAAAAGAGAGGGAGGGGAAAAAAGTATAATTGACAGAGAAAAACAGAATAGAAGGAGAGATCTCAATATTTCTATGGTACAAAATAAGAAAATGAAACTATTGATAGCACATATTAAAAATTTTCAAAATTTGTAACTTACAGAGTTCCAAAACATGTATAAGGGTAAGAGAATGAATTTCTTTCTCAGTGCTTTCAAAGTGTTGACAAATGTTTGAAGACACACAGGGTGGCTGTGGCACTCTGTTCTGTTGGGACTGAGAAGACAGATTGGTGAGGCCACATTAGCCCAGGTTTGGGCCCCCAGAAACTGTCATTCCCTTCCGTTAGGAAGTGGTTATAGTCAGTGGCTATACAAGATAGTTAGATGTTGCTTATTAGACTAGATTGTATTTTATTGGTGGAAGATTGAAAATACAATAATGATGGGAAAAAAACTGTTTTTGTTTGTCATCACTGTCTTCTGCTGGGAAGAAAGCTCCCAAGTCAAGTCCATAACAGTGTTGTTCAACACAAGTTAGGGAAGTAAGCATGAAACATCTTTTAGAGGATGTCTTCCTTATCTGGACAAGGTGAAAGAGACTAGGTTTGGGTAACGGAAAGATTAAGCTGGATTTTCACTTAATTCTTGTAATTAGAACAAAATGTCAATGTCTTTGAACCTCAATGTTTTATTCCATTCCTGAAGAGTCATACTTCTTTCTGGGTTGCTACTGGGGAGGGGGTGGGCATACCTTGCAATTTTCTAGCACTCTAACTGCAGTGTCCCCATTTCCAGTTCATCAAAAGTCTCAGCTTTGTCAGAGGAAGCAGTTTCTTCTTTCTGTACTATGCTATGGACCCTGACACAATCCCTGTGCCCCAGACATCATGTGAATCTGCTAATGTATCTTCCTTCAGAACATCCAGTTTCAGTCTCCACGTTTGAACAAGGAACTCCTTGCCATTCTGAATTACAGTTTAAATAGAACACAAACAGCAAATCAGAATCAGGATAGCTTCAGTGTTTCCATAGGAACATATGGAAATGTCATGACATAGGAAGGACCACCTCTTGAAAGTTCTGTTTATCACTCACAGATTGGTTTTGGTCTCTGTCAAGTGCCTTGACTCACCTTATTCCAATGCTTGAGATGCATCTAATTCATTCATCAAATTCTTTCATTGAATCCATGGTGTGCCAGGACTATGGAAAGTGGTTGGGATATACCTTCTGATAAAACATTGTTTTGGAGATGGGATGTCAGACATATAGACATTTTGTTAAGATAAACATGGACAGTGCTAAAACAGGATTGTAGCTAACATTTTTATGCCGCTCTGAATCACAGTGTCTTCTTCAGATACTGTGAGGGAGAAAGCCAATTTCTTCTTGTCATGATTCCCCAAGGAAACTTTCACTGCTAGTAGAGGAATTAATTGTAACACAGTCTGTGTTATTTGATGTGAGTGCAGAATTTGGAAAACTGTATCTTTCAACACATGGCTTTCTTTTTCCTTCTTCCTCCTTGTTGAAATCCCTCGACTAAACAGTTTGTATAAAAGAGGGTTTGATTATATGGGAAGAATGCTGGTGGTGCTGGTGCAAGCTTCACTCTAACAAGTTGTAACACGTACTCTAACTTTTAACTGATAAGGCTATATTTGTAGATATTCTTTGGATCTTCTGCCCAGCATTCCTCTTTGCAGTTACTGCCTTCATTGTCTATGTGTCAAAAAGTTGTTTGCTATTCATATTATTAGAACAAATGAGTCTTTACTGATTTTAACCTTTGATTATTTTATTAGATTTCTGAACAAGTATACATTAAAACTTTTTTGCATGACTGAGATTTTCTACTTTTCTCACTTGAGGAAAAGACCCTCTGAGACTGAGGGGTATCAATACAAACCTTCAAACATAAAAGAAAATCCGAAGAAAAAAGAATATTCAAAAACAATGGGCAACTACAGAATACATAAGGAATTACCAGCAGGAAAACACAGAGGATGAAACAGAATAAATTCAAATAATAACAAATGAGAATTTCTTCCAGTTTTAATATCAGATACCAAACCATAGATATGAGAATCCCAGGAAATATCAACCAGGATAAATAGTAAAAGTCCTTGCCATAATTCATTTAAATTATAGAGTGAAAGATTAAGAACAAGTCTTGAAGGAACCCTGGAGGTAAAAACCTTATCTATGAAAGTACAAAGATAGGGCCCAGCATAGTAGCCTAGCAGCTGGAGTCCTCACCTTGAATGCCAGGGATCCCATATGGGTGCCAATTCTAATCCCGGTGGACCCGCTTCCCATCCAGCTCCCTGCTTGTGCCCTGGGAAAGAAGTCGAGGATGGTCCAAAAGCCTTGGGATCCTGCACCCACATTGCAGACCTGGAAGCAGCTCCTTGCTCCTAGCTTTGGATCAGTCAGCTCTGACTTTTGTGGTCACTTAGGAAATGAATCATCAGATGGAAGATCTTCCTCTCTGTCTCTCCTCCTCTCTGTATATGTGACTTTCCAATAAAAATAAATAAATCTTAAAAAAAATTAAAAGAAAGGTCAATTAAGATAGGTCAATTAAGAAAGGTCAATTAAGGTCAAAAATTAAGATAAAGCTCAAGAATGACTTTTCAGAAACCAGATCAAGCAGTAAAGAGTACAATGAAGCAATGTAATTGTTCGGTAGGTTGGTGTTTGGAGTAGCAGCTGAGCTGAAGTTTGGGTGCTTGCATCACCTAGCAAAGAGCCTGAGTTTGACCCCCAGCTCTATCCCAATGCCAGCTTCCCGATGATGCAGATCCTGGGAGGTGTTAGGTGATAGCTCAAGTACTTGAGTACCTGTCACAAAGGTTGATCACCCAGCATTTTGTTCTTGGCTCTTAACTTTGGCTTGGGACAGCCTGGTTGTTTTATTTAGGGAGTGAACCAGAAACAGGAGAACTTGTCTCTCTTTCAGGAATGGAAATGGAAATTTAAAAAGAAACCATTGAGAAAGAACATCTGTAGCCAGTAAAATAATCTTTTAAAAGTGAAAGGGAAACAAAGACATTCTCACACAAACATTGAGGAGTTTGTGGCCAAAGACCTCTTACAAGCGATGTAAAATGAAGTTCTTCATAGACAAGGAAAATTATATGAATTGAAAGGTAACAAATATACAGGAAATGAAGACTCTTTGACAAGGGGCGGTAAAAATGCTTATGTATGTGTATATGCTGATGTGTTCCTATTTCAAGATGAAATGAATGACAGAAATGATGTAAGTAGGAGCAGAAATGATATAATAAGGAGAAACGAAAGAGATGATTATATTATATATTATGTATAATATAATCCAATAAGTATATTATAAAATATATTATTCTATATTCTATAGAATAATATTATAATATATTATGTATATCCATAAAGTGATAAAGTATGTTGAAAAGTATGAATTAGTTCAACACATATATTAAAAATTGTGGAGCAACCACTGAAAAGAAGGTTTAAAAATAGTTATGTAAAGGCAGTAATCCAATTGCATTAGTAGTCACTTCCAATATTAATGGTCTAACAGTCCAGGTTTGTGGAATAGTAGGTTAAATTATTGCCTGTGAGGCAGTCATCCCATAAGAACAATGATGTGAGTCATGCTTCTCCACTTCAAAGCTAGTGTGTCTGGGAAAACAGTGGAATATGCTCAAGATCTTCATCCCTGCCACCCACAAGGCAGACCCAGATGGCGTTCGCCCAGTGCCAGCTTGACCCAGTCCCAAATGTTGTGGCCATTTGAGGAGTGAACCACTGGAGGGGAAAGCCATCTCTCTGCCACTCCTTCCCTCTCTGTAACTCTGTCTTTCAAATACATTAATCAATGTATTTTTTAAATTAATGGTTTAAATGTACCAAAATAGCAATATTCAGAGTAAATCAAAACCATGACCTGCATGTGTGCTGTCTAGAAGAAGCCTACTTTTAATCTTTTAATGTGAATATAAAGTAAAAGAAAAATAAAGGAGAAAAATACACATGCTAACATAAATGAAGAAGGAGACAGCATAAAAGAGAGTATACTTTACAGTTGGAAAATTATCAAAATAAATACCATGTTTTAGTAGACATAGAAGAAGTATTTGAAAAACTACACACCAGCCTATGGTGGAGACTATGGTAAACCCAAAGGGGGAACAAACTTCCTAAAGTTGATAGTTTCTCATCTCATCCCTGTTTATATTTCTTGGCATGTGAATGTACTTTTTCCCAACTAAATAACCAATCCATATGAGATTATTGATTGTGTTACCACGTATTATGCCATTATGTACAATGGCACTTGCATCATTATTGCTTCCTACTCTGTGCAAATTTCTTTCCCCACAAGCTAAGCATGATGCGCAAGGATGATGCGCAAGACACCTCTTTGCTCTTAAAATGTTTTTAGTCTAGTTGTGAAAGATTTGGTCACAACTAACTAGAAAGACTAACTGGGTGAACTGGTTACACTAATTTGATATTCCAGAGCTAATGTTACATCTCACTTTCAACAAATCCTAAGATTCTTACGAAGCTTTCTGTGAACACCTCTTCATCTCTAGCAAGATCATATCCAACAATCTCTTCCATCTTTGTTTTTACTCCTTCAGTTCCAACCATGGCGTATGACAGTATATAATAAAGATGAGTTTATTAATTCAATGATCAAAAACATGTCAACTTTTTAGAAGAAATTTGCCCGAGAGGACATGAGACGGTTATATGTCTCGGTGGTTGTGGTATTAGTGTAAGCTCCAAGACATCTACACCCAGTTATTTTCTTAGAACTCATCTCTGTATGATATTGTCCTGAATGTGATGGTCATCTGTGAAGCTTTCCTTAAATTTTGAGTGAGTTAGGTCTGTATATTGGCTAGCATTTTATTATGGTGTAATGCCTGGCACAACTAATTTTAGGAAGATAAAGGATTATTTAACACAGTGTTACAGGTGCAAGTGCAAGATCTTTGGTTTAGCCTGTGGTAAGTCTAGTGGTTGGCTATGGTGAAACATCTGCCAAGGAAAGATCATTGTGAAGCCAGAAAGGAGAAAAAAAAAGACAGAGAGAAGGAAAGAGAGAGAGAGAGAGAGAGAGAGGAAAGGAGGGAGGGAGAGAGATTAGCCCTAACTCAGGCTTTTATAACACATTTTCTGAGTACTTCCACCAAAAGACACACTTTAACAATGTGAGGATCTTCCATTAGGCCCACCTTCTAATTTGACTAAGTTTGCACCTGCTTTTGGGGCCATTATCTGATGACTTGGGGGTTCAAGTACCAACCTGAGTTTCATTGCTAAATCATATTTGAACTGTACAATTTGCAGTGATATTGAACCACTATGAGTGATTATGCTCTGCGAGTGTTATTAAACACTTTGAACATTGAGCATAGTTAAAAACTAGGAAGACTTGAATTCAGAACTAAATTTTCTGCCACTTTTTAGCTAAGTCTTTTGGTAAGAACATCTTTGAATTGTAATGTCTACAAGTGTAATTTTTCAAGAAAATAGATACATAAAGCCTTATCTCACTTCATTTTTTGGGAATTATTTTAAGCTAAGAATATGTAGCATAAAGGAGAGTCAACAGATACTGTCTTTGAAAAATGAAATTTGGTTGTTCCTGGAAGCACTGTCCCTTTGAGGTGGCTAGAAGACTCATTCACGTGTAAAACTTGCAATGACAAGGGTGACTTTTAGGAAAGAGCCCAGGGAGTATAGTTGTCTGATGCCACAGTTAGAGTATTAGGATGAATTCTCTTTCTGGGAGAAATGAGCCCCACTTTCTTGGTGCTGTGAGGGTTACAAAGTGCAGTTTGGAATAGATGGCTTTGAAGACTTTCAGATCTAGAAATTATCATTCACCCATTCAGTGAACAGTTCTGTGCCGGGCACTCTTTACAAAACTCTTAACCTCATGGAAATCATTTACATTGTAGTACGACAGTAAACAGATGAGGCAGTATTTGGTATATCAGGGATATGCACTGGCTTATGACTGAGGATCTTAGTTGGGACTGTGTTTTAAGCTTAATTTCAAATTTCAATGGCAGGAAGGCAAAGAGACACACAGTCAAGTGTTTATGAATGTCAGATGTTTCTTTCTTCCATGCTGTTTAAAATCACCTTGTGCGTATGGGTGCTCGGTGAGTTGAATGAACTAATTAAAGGTGAGAAATTTCATCAGATACAGAAAATTTCTGTCAGTGGGATTCAACATCCTTCATCAAAGTGTCCAAGTTAAACACTGTTCAGTTAATCAAGATGACTAAATGTAGGAGGAGGGTTAAATGAAGTCAGAGCAATGGGAAAATAGCCACAATTTGTGTTCTGGAACACGTGATGCCATATATGTACGCACGCTTACAGGGACAAAAGGAGAAGGGCTCCAGTGTGCAGACATAATTTTAGATGCTCATAAAATGCAAAATGAGCCATATAATCCAGCAAAGGAATATTGGTAATAAGTCTCCACTTGAAAATAATATTAGTTTCTTTTTTCAGGAAAACTCAGTGCAATCTAGAACAACTGAGATCAGCACATTGTGGCCCATCTCAAACATGGCCTTAGACTGCTGTCACTATGTTTAAACACAGACACAAGAAATAGTTTTAGGTTTAACCACTTACATAATTAGTGTCTAGAGTAATGTTGCATCCATTATTTAACTGCTTTATTGATGCACAAACATAGAAATTAAGCATAAAGCAGGTCTTAAAATTTCAGGTAGAGGTAGGAGAAGATGGATTTTGATGTTAATGTCAACTGTGTTTAACTCTTTACTATTGGAGGTTCTCCTAGGTTTTAATCAGAATGCCAGACATAGACGTACAAGTCGCAGTGTGCCCCTGATGTGCTCATATGTTCATAGAGATTTACTGTTAATTGTAATGAGACTTGAAGACTGCTTCGGCAATAGCTATGTAAAAAATAGAATGTGGAGATCCCCATTAGAAAGTTCTGGAGCATTACGGGAAATCACAAGAAAACTGCATCACATTAATTTTCTTGTCAGAGGATCCCAGTGGGCAGCTATGCTCAGCTGTGTAGACGAAGGAGAGCAGAATTGCTGTCATCTATTGTTCAGGCAGTGGACCTTTACAAAGATCGGCCTTGTGAGATGCAAAAGGACAAATGTCTGTGTTTGTACGCAGGTGCTCTTGGGCTCTGAAGCCAGCTCAGAGTTCCTGTTTGAGATGCAGAATTTCGTGCCAGGGAAGTTTCAGACCAGGTGCACTACTTGAGTCTTTCTACCTGTGAAGGGTGTGGCCTCCACACTCTCCCTTTCCCGGCTTGAAGTTCCTGCCTGAATGGAGAGAGAGACGCTGTAATTCTTCATGCCTCCTGAGTCTCCCTTTGCCAGAGATTCTATTCCCTTTTGTAGAGAGACATCAGTTTCAATCAATTTTGGTGCTTTGCATGAAAAGTAGAACATCGTAAAATCAAGATATGGAGCTCATGTAGACATCCGTGTAGGTGATTCTTGATTCCCCCCCCTTTTTTTTTCTATTGTAATTAGCTTTGAAATCAATTTAAAGATAATAGGCTTATTTTCTGTGAATGCAGCAAGGAGAGGTTGGGAGGGGGCAGGAATATTTTTCTTTGTCCTGTTTGAGGAAAGCATATTCTGAAGCAGCAAATAAGTGATCAAAATCTTAAAATAGAAAAGAAGAATCATTCAAGCCCATGAGATCTATGAGAAAAAGGGAACTGGAGCTGGCTTGGAAGGACTAGTATCCCAGAGCCTGTGTTTGATGTGAGGCTTTATAATTGCACAACAATTTCCTCCCCTCCTATTCTTCAGCTCCCATTTTATAAAACTACAGTGGGATTTTTATAATAAGAAGATTTTCCCTCTTTACTGGATGGAAACCAAGCACAAAATGGGACTGATAATGGCATTCACAGGAAGTAGTTCAAGTGAATTCCATGATTCCTTGGCCTTTTCAGCCTGAAGATAACTAGTTAAGTAATTTGAGGCACAGACCCTGACCATCATTTTAATAAGCTCTGGTAAAGACGGGGCAGAAAATTAATGATAATAAATTAATTTCAGAGAATTCCATTTTATGTGCTCAATTATTAATGGTATGATAGTGTTACTAATGGTGTCAATTATTAATGGCATGAATAATTAAGAAATCCATGATATGATATACAAGGGCTCCAAGTGTTGAGCAAATTGCTCTGAAAAAATAAACACAACAGCTTTTAGACATATAGCATTCAACCTTCAACATGTTTCTTGCCTGAAATTGGTGATTGTAAAAAACTATGTTACAAGTCAGGGAGATCTGTGCAAACATAATGAATTCAGAAGTGCTGTTCAGTACCTGAGTAGGTACTGTGGAGTTTAGTTTGAAAGAAGGAAGTGGCACAACCCATCATTTTTTGCAGCAGTGCAATCAAATGGGTGTTGTAATAAATAAAATTAAAATAAGCTAAAAAATGTTGTATAAAAATGTAATGTAGTATTAGCAGGGCAATTTATTGGCTATGTAAAAGTATCCTATGACACCTTCTGAGTCACAATTTTCTCAGTGGTACACTGGTTGTAATGTTTATTCTGAGGGCTGTCTGACAAAATGAGTGTCTCGCAATATGGTGGTGGAGGGAACGGGTGGAAGGAGAAATGCCTGTGTCTAATGGGACTGTATGAAGAAAAACAATAAATTAATTAATTAATATTGAAAAGAAGATTTGCTCCCTGAAGACTTGCTCAAGCAAAGCAAGATTTTGGTCTTACTGATGTGTAATTCTGATCTTTAAGAATAATATTGTCTATTTATTTGCATATGTATAATCAGTGACTTTACATCTGTGTGATGATATTGATGTATTAATCTATGTAATGATATTGAAATATATAAAAACATTTGCAAAATTTCAAAAAAGTCAAATATTTCCGCAAATGTCTTCTATTATTGTTAACGTTTTGGTTGTTGCTATGACAAGGTCTTGTGTCCCAGTTTGCCCCCGTTACACTTTGATGCATGTGACTTGTCCTTACATTTGTGTGTAGCAAGGCTTCCCTGTGCTCCTCTGTATTGCCCATCTTCTCCACCTTCCTCTTTTTCATTGATAGGCCTCCAGTGTCTCAGTTGACACAACTGAGGGTAAGCAGCAGGAGGAGCATGAGGTCAGGATATTTATTTTCTTGGTTCCTTCTCTGGGAGGTTCCTGTGAGCTTGTGTAATGCCATTGAAGACTGCAGGGACTCTCTGGGAGTCTAACTCTCCTTGATTCAGGAATCCTGAACGTGCTCGCATTCCGGATTCTCTCCAGTCTCTTGACAGGAATAGCTTTGCTAATGTCCTGTGTTAGTGCCCAAGTCTTGTGGGAAGTTTTTCATCAAAGTATTCTTCACTATGCTGATATTCTCAAAACTGACAGAGATAACACTGGAGTCCATGGCTCCTGGTTTCAGGTGTGGCAGGCGGCCATCACACTCACTTAATATTCATCTACATGTTCCTTAAATTGTTGACCAAGAGCAAGGCTTTGCACAGGACAAGGCAAGTAGGGAGATGAATAGGGTCTTAGTCTGTAGCTTTCAATAGTTCTTGAGAGCAAACCTTGCAAGCTGTGAGCAAATCCTTTAACCTCTCCGAGACTCATTTCTTAGGTCCAAATGGTCTTTCTAGCTATTCCAGCTGCATTACAGTGGTGAGGATTAAATGCAGAATGTACACAGACTGCTCTCAGCAGTACTGGCTCCCAATCAGTGCTCAATGAAGGTTTGCTATTATTAGCATTATCATGATTAGGCTCGTTGACTGGCCTGGCTCTTGTAGTGTTTTCTCTAGTCCAAGTTCAGAGCGCTCTTTGCCGTTGCTGATGGGGATGGCAGCTGGAAAGTTGGCAGCGCTGAGGTGAACATAAGGTTTCCCTTCTAACACAGTGATAGCATCAGCTCTAATGACTCTGTGCTGGCGGAAATCCATGACTTTGGACTTGGGCCTTCTAGACCTCAGGCTCCTTCACTGCATCTGGAGCCAAGGCAACAGCTCCTCAATTCAGAAATACCTTCTTGGTGTGTTTGAGCACACAGGGCAGCTATTATTACTTATTACTCAGTGAGCAACTTTTCTTTCCTGTTCAGCTGCAAAGGGAGTGAGTGGGCAGTGCTTGGAAAAAGGTTCTGTATAACAGCCCCTGCTTGATTCTCCTAGCTTGTGGTCTTCAGTGAATCTACAAGATGTGCTATCTGACTTAAGCAATGAATAAAGAGGCAGGAAGAATTGGTGATGTCACCTAAGAGAAAAGCAGTTTTTCCTGAGGATGCCCTAGGAGATAGATTTAGTGATTCATTTTGGACATCCCTAAAACACTTCAGATCTGATTTGAATGAAACTGTACGTACTATATTTACTCTTGAGACAGTGTCACACAATCTAAGAAGAGTAATCTAAGATGATTACTTACATCTTTAATAGAAAGAATACTATTTTATTATAATTTATTATATTTTATATATTATATTATATTTTATTATAATTCAGTTCTGTAGTTGAATGAACAAATAGAATTCAGGATCCATTTAAGGTAATAATTCTAATTCCAATATTTTAACATAAAAAACATTTATATTATAACATTTGGGGAGAAAAGAAAAACCTATAGAAAATGACAGTTGCTCAGTCCAAAACTCATAGGTTTATTTTTAACATTATGGAGATGTTCTATATGTTATGTATATATAGTCATCTTGTGAATCTAGGTAAATGTAGGGAGCACAAGCAAAGAGATGGTGGGCAGACACTTGCTGAAGTAGTGTATGTTTTGAGGTAAGAGTAGTCTGACTGACAGTTTGGTTGTAGAATTAGAGAAAAGATGTGATATCAGCCCTCATCGCCTTAGGAAGGCTTATATTTCTTTTGCCCCACCTGGGGTAAGCAAATCTTCTGTAGGAATCCTCAGGATGCAGGACACAGGAAACTTGGGTTTAATGGGGCTGTAGCTCTCAGAGTCAAAGCCATAAGAACTTGGGCTGATTGAGTGGAGTCAGGGACTTTGGGGGTTCAGGGAGTGGGTATAGGCGGTTGTGAAATGTCTGTACCCAGTAAGACCATTCATATGACCATGATGGCGAGCTGCTCCCTGTCATGGGCCTTTATGGGGGACTTGTGAGGGAAGTGGTTACACCACAAAGTTCCCTCTCAGGTTCCAGGTGAAGATACGTGAGCGTTACAGGAGAGCAGAGGGAGCACCTTGGTGGCAGTCGGGGAGAGGCTTCCATGTCCCTGACCCTGAACTAGCCGCCTACCCCGCAACACTTCCCCCTCAGAGTCTTCCTAACCGTTATTCTTAAGGGTTGTTGAGGGATGCAGAATCATATGTGACTGTTGGAGCTGTGGATTCAAGAGGCTTCCACTGCCTAGGCATGTGTCAAGAGCCTCAGGTGATCATTGACACACACAAAGGAGTGTCGATTTGTTAAGTTGCTAAATTCACGAGGGTCACTGTGTACTGATTTCCCATGCAGATGTGTGTCTTCAGAGTTGTATTATTAGAATTAATAGTAAACCATCCTGTGTTTTAGTATATGAAGCTTTATCATCTCGGTAGCTTTGGTTATGAAGAGATTTGCTATCCTTTGTCATTTGTTAAAGTTGATTTCATGTAAGTTTGTCAGTTGTTTTGTTTGTTTGTTTGTTTCAGAACATGGACCCAAGTATTGTTGACTCAAAAGTTGGGCACACTTCCACAACCAGTGGTCTGTTTATCTAAATGGCTAGATTTAGTATGATCCTATTGGTTTCTGTATGTGTAGCTTGTAAATAATATCGGTTTGGACATAGGAAGAACCTTGGTTAAGTTTTGTAATGATGTTTTTCTTTAAAGGAATGAAACAAGGTTTGGAGACTATTATTAAAAATGGATAGAATTTTTCCTCTTGGGATTGCCTTATGTCACTTAGTGTAACAGTCTCTAGTTGAGATAATTTAGTTGCAAACAATAGAATTTTATTCTTTTTAATGGCTGAGAAGTATTCCAACGGGTGGATGTACCACAGTTTTTTTTTATCTATTCCCCTCTCGAAGGTCTTCTGTTGTTTCTATGTCTTCACTGTTGTGGACAGTGCTGCTATGAGCATAGGATTACAGGCCCATTTTTATATGCATATTTTATTTCTTTTGGGTGTATTTCTGAGAGTGGGATAACTGAGTCATATGGTAGATCAATTTTCAGTTGTCTTAGCACTCTTTGTTGTGACTTCCATAGTGATTGTACCTTCATGAGTTCAGAGAAGTTACACAGGGAAAGTCATAGTGGGAATCTGCCATTCAAAAGAGCAGGAAGACTAGATCGGGTCTGAATCTGGTGGTGGCCCTCTGTTCTTTTCCTCTGCCTGTATTAACTCTGAAGGAGCCTAAGGGAGCCCTTATGTGAAAGAAGAAATGAACAATAAACACCAGAAAAGAAGCTGGTCAGTGTGTCTCTTATTCAGTGCAGATTTCAAGTGTGAAGCAGGACCCCAAGTTGGCATAGGAATAGAACGTTAGATTTAACACACCACTTCAGTGTGCACTAATTTTACATTATTGGGCTGGCCATTTTGATTACTGAGTCCACCTTCATGCCTGGCGTAAAAGAGGCCTATAGGAAGCAATACTTGTGTATGTGCAGGTGGTCCTCAATTTAGGATGGCTTAACCTATTTTGAATTAATCTTGACCATGGTGTTAAAGTGATGCACATTCTGCAGAAACAGCACTTTGATGTCTTGATTTGGCTTCTTGCACAGGCTAACGCTGCGGAGCACAAACCCTTTCTGAAATTCTGGGTAATAGGGGCAAGCTGCATTTCCCAGTCTGGCAAGTGGACAGAAGGGTGAACAAAGGATACCCTACAGTGGGTGGTTTTACCAGTGTTTTTTGGATGTAGAGTTTTAATAAATAACATGATATAATTTGATACTTCATTATAAAACAGGCTTTGTGCTAAACACTTTTGCTAACTGTAGACTCACATAAGTATTTTTGCGCCTAAGATGAAACTATAATATTTGCTATTATGTATTAATTTTCATTTTTGATTTATAATGTTTTCAATTTATGATGAGTATATTAGAGTATAATACCATCTGAAGTTAAAGCATTTGTACGTGTTAAGAACTGAGATGACCTTGAAATGTAAGAAGGTAAATCGCATGAAGCCTATTGCTTAGGTTTAAAGAAACAGCTGACAGTCCATTGTGATTAACACACAGAGAGATCATATGATTCTGAATTTTGTTTTATTATTTATGATCATAAAATGAGTATCTCCTTATATTTCAAAAGTATGTCCATAACTCTTTCATAGCTATATAATGATGCATTCAATGAGTGTGCTTTTACAGTGATTAGATGTTTGGGTTATTTTAAGTAATTTACATTTTGCACTAAGCAGCATTGTGTACACAACCATGTAAGCCAACTGGAACAAGTGAAGTTGAGCTCTAATTATTTTTTTAATAAAACATTGGATTCAGTAAATAGTACTGTTGACCTCGGGGGAATGGAACTGAAAATTAAATTTTCAGGAAACTTGGGCTTCTTTCTAACAATGCACTGATTGTCTCATTTGACTCAACTTCTTCAGAGTGATTCTAGACAGGAAATGGGAGGAGGCTCTGGCGTGTTCAGTGAAGGGCTCCCAGTTTCCTGATGAGCTCTACTACAAGCTCCCATAGAAGACACCAGAGATGGTGCAGTTACACAGAAAAAGTAGACTCTGAACTATCTTTATTCCAGAGGGGAAAGTACAGAATGTTTAAGAAAACCCCTTCCTTTCAAAAGTTACTGGACATATCCACTATCATCAGTCTCTAGAACCTGCATTATTTCATGGCAGGCATAAAATGACTGGCTAATGAGTAAGATAAATTTGTTCTTCCCATTTAGCTGAAGAGGAAACAGGCTCAGAGTTTTCATGATTTCAGTGTGTAGCATTGCTTAAGGAACAGAATCTAGGCCTACCCTTTTTCTAATTCAATTGTTAAGTCATCTTTTCTGTCACAGGGGTTTAGTTCCAGGCATCCGGCAGATATGAAAATCCAGGGATGCTAAAGCAGTTTATACAAAGTATTATAATATTTGCATGTATCCAGCCTATACCCTCCCATCATCTCTATATTATTTCTAACCCCTTCTACAATGTTAATGCTGTGCAAATAGTTATTCCATTGTTTAAAAAGGGAATAATGATGGGAAGAAATCTTTACATGTTTAGCACAAACCAAATTTAAAATGAGCATTTTTCAGTTCACAGCTGGTTGAATGGCAGATGTTGCTATAGAGGGGGTGACTGTGTGCATGCCTCTATGTATGTATGTGTGCAAATGCATAATGGTACTATTTGCAGTTGTCTAAAAAAGGCATGGTTTGCTTAGGTGAATGAATGCCCTGGAATGTGATGTGGTCTGATTTCATTGGTGCAGTGTGTTCTATAATTTTTCAGATTATTGAATTTCAAGCCGAAGCATAGCATTTGGCAATTAGGAGTATTCAGTGAAGTATGATCTCAAAGAAAGAATGAGTTGTATTCAAAAGACTTTCCAGAATATACAGTATTTCCTTCCTTACTTGAATGTAATGATCTAAGCATTGCATTATTCAAACACTGTGAATAATAATAAGGCCCTGGCTGGAACCATTAAAGATGGGAAAATACTTGGAGGGACTTTTTTTTTTGTCTTTACATTTAAATTCATTTGACCTCTTCTCTCAGAGAGAACATTACCAAGACTAGTTCTGACTTCTTGGTACATGCTATTTTATGTTCTGTTCTGAAATCCTTGCTACCTCCGCCATAAGAAGCAATGGGTTATAGAATCATCGAAAGTAGACAGGGAGAGTAGCTGCAAGACTATTGCCTTCCTCCTATGGGGACAAATGGTGGATTCCACTCTATAATATGTTCCTTGTGTAGCTGAATCTGATTTCACTGGTGGGTGTAACCAGAGACCTTTGCCCCCAAATTCATTGCAAGCGGCTGTGGACAACAAAGGCTACTTGACGACTGACAAGGAGTTCTGGAATGAGCGTAATCCAAAACCCATCACAGAGCTTTATTAGAACCAGGGAAAGCGACAGAACTATTGGTCATGACTCCAAAGAAGTTAAAGAAAACCCACACACTGCAGGGCCTGATGCAAAACTATTGCTGGAGCCAAAGACTCACATCAGTGTTTTCTTTTTTCTTGCTTTCACTGTGGGCGGAAGAAAGCACTAGTGTTGTTGAACTTGGGCCACTTATTATTATTTTTTTCTTTCTCAACTGTTTTGGACAGTGTGAATCACAGATTTCTCTAAAGGCAGAGCACATCTTCTGTTAGTTTAAATGTAACTCATAACGCCTGATGGAACTCATTGTGCGGATGAGGACCCAGTAGACCTTATCCTTGCCTTGGTTGTTTTATCCCTGGGAGTATTCACTCATTATTTTTTAATTTCATCCTTAGGAAACAACAGTGGGTATTAAAAGATGGAGAAATTTACCACGGTGTTAGATCGATAAATGCAAGAACATTAAAGTGTCCATATTACTGAAATTCATATACAGATTCGATACAATCCCAAACAAAATCCCAACAAATTTTTTCTCAGGAATAAAAAAGTTGAAACAAAGAGTCATCTGGAAACAGGAGAGACCACAAATAACCAAAGCTATCTTAAAGAATAAAAACAAAGGTAGAGGTATTATAAATCTAGACCTCAAGACCTCAAGACATAACTATAGAACAGTGGTATTCAAAACAGTGTGGTGCTGATACAGAAACTGAGATCAGTGGACAGAATAAAACACCAGAAGGGAGCTCACACATGTACAGCCAACACATGTACACCAAGATAACTGAAAGTAATCCAGGGTAAAAGGTTGGTCTCTTCAACAAATGCTGTTGGGACAATTGGATAGCAGCCTTTAGAAGCAAGAAACAAGACCTCTCCACCGATCATACTATACAAAAATCAGCTCTAAATCTATCAGGGACATTAAGCTACATCCAGAAATCATTGAATTATTAAAGGAAAACATAGAAGGCAACCTATAAGATACAGGCATCAGTAAAGACTTCTTATAAGTCACCAAAAGTACAGGTAGTCAAAGCCAAAATAAGTAAAGGGGACTACATCAAACCTAGATGCTTTTGTTCAGCAAAGAAAAATATTACAGTGAAGAAGCAACTGACAGAATGAGAATCTTTGCACACTATACGATAGATAAGGGACTATTATCCAGGATTTATAAAGAGCTTCAGAAGCTCAATGATAGCAAAACAAACAATCCTATTAAGAAATGGGTGAAGAAAATGAGCAACCAATTTTCAAAAGAACAAATTTATACAGCTAATAAGCATGAAAAATGCTCAGGATCAATATCTATGAGGGCAATACAAATAAAAACCACATTGAGTTTCTACCTTACTCCAGTGAGATTAGCCTACAATCAGAAATCTGTTAACAACACCTGCTGGCATGGATGTAGGGAGAAAGGTTCCCTATTCGACTGTTGGTAGGAGTGTAGGCTAGTACAGCCACTAAGAAAGTCAGTATGGGAAGTGCTACGACAACTGAAAATTGATCTACATATGACTCAGCTATCTCACTTCTGGAAATATAAACAAAGGAAGCAAAACATGAAAAAGTGATCTGAAACCCTATATTTATAGCAACACAATCCATAGTAGCAAAGACATGAAAACCACCTGGATGCCCATCCAAAGAGGAAACTGTGTTACATCTACTCTACTAAGTACTACTTAGCCACTAAAAGGAATGAAATTCTATTATTTGCAACAAAATGGTCCCAACTAGAGACTGTTACATTCAGTGAAATAAAGTAATCCCCAAAGGACAAATATCATATGTTCTCTCTGATATAAGGCAACCGATAAGCAAAATACAAGAGCAATAGTTATAGATGTAAACATTTATTTATCTAGAGGAACTGTATAGTGGAGACTAGCATATCAGCAAGTGAATATATGTTTCATTATGCATCTCTACTCCCAAATAAAAGTAGGGTGGTTGGAAAGTCTTTAATATATTTTGACAATAAGATGCTTGACTTTCTCTCATTGCCAGAACTTACAAGGCATTATGCACTTGGGCAGCGGAGTGTTGCATTTTTGACTCTTGCCGGGGAACTGTATTGTTGTGATAATATGCAGAAAAATGGTGGGATGGGGTAGAGTGAAAAAGGAGTGGGAGGTGAAAGAGGGAATCCCTGTACCTACAAAACCATGTCATGGAAACTGATAGAAACAAGTGTTATATGTCCAGATGCAAAATTATAACCCTAGCTTTTATAAGCTTTTGAGACATTCCAGGAAGTGTCTTCAACTTCTTTGAGCCTTAGTGGGTTCTGGGATGGTGATAATTATCACTAAGCAAGCTCATGACTTGAAGCTTACTATTTTTATTCCACAGATGATAAAAATTGTTACCAGGTATGGGGCTGGACTTGGGCACACCGAGGCTCAGGGGCCATGCTCAATCTATTCCATAACACATTTTGAAATTTAACACTTTTGGGTGGCGACACCATTTATCAATATGGGAAACCCGGGGGAAACAGATAATTGTGGCCATGGGAAGGGAGGTAAAAATTATTACACTCCCCGCATCTATTGACTATTTAGTATGAACAGGGCTGCTCCAAGTTTGTTGTTGTTTATATCTATATATATACTTGTTAAAATTTGCAATGACTGAATCAGATACATTTCTAGTATATCTCCCAGTCTGCTTGTCCTGAGGACCTGGATTTCAGCACACATACTCTAACCTCAGAAGCCATTCCTGAGGATTGGTGAAGAAAGCATGAATGGAGGAACCAGCATTGCGGTATAGTGGGTTAAGCTACTGCTTGTGAAACTGGCATTCCGCCCTGGATTGCTGGTTTATATTTCAGTTCCTTACAAGCCAGTTTCCTGCTAATGTGCCAAGGAAGACAGTGGGAAATGACCCAAGTGTTTGCGCCCGTGTCCAATGGGGGAGACCCAGATTGTTGAAGTTCTAAGTTCTTGGCCTCAGTTGGCTCAGCCCTGGCTGTGATGGCCATCTTCGGAGTAAACCATTTCAAACAGCTCCTTATATGTCTTTTCTTCTGTGACAATGATTTTCAAACAAATAAAAGCAAATAAATAAAAAAAAAAGCAAGCTGAATGAAATGAATAATTGTAGCATTTAGAAGTAATGTCTGAGCAAAATAAAAAAAAAAAGTTAAAATTTAGGGTCAATGCATTAGTCATACCAGACTATAAAACCTCAATGGCTGAACAAATGGAACATTTATTTCTTGCTCACCATAAGACAAATGTGGGTTTCTAGTCTGGTAGCTTCCCAGGTACCTCTACTCTGCATGTTGACCCAGGGATCCTGGATTCTTCCAACATGTTAATTTACCACTGTTTTTGTATCTTCTTAGAGTTCTGCATTTAGTTACTGAGGAGCTAGAACAAGAGTAGAGGATTTCTCAGTGTAGATTTAGGGCCCAGCCTTAAAGTTGCAAGCATGATTTGTAGCCAAATTGCAATGAACAGGACAACTCAGGACAACTCAGGCTACAGCTGGCCACTTATATTTATCCATATATGCTGAAGGAAGATAAAGAAATGATTGCACAAACATTTAGTGATGTTTAGTTAGTGATGGAACCTATGGGGCTGAATGAGCCCACCTTAATGAAATAGTATGCAATTAAAAAGATGACCTAGGTCAGATATTTGACAAGATCTTTGTAACGATGATGATGACTAATGATAGTTAAAACTCTTAGAGCACTTACCACATTCCAGGAGCATTTACATATATTAATTCATGCACTCCTTACAAAAGGCCTTTGATATAATGCTATTATTATCTTTTATGCTATGATCTTTCATATGGATGATGGAAAAAGTTCCAGAGACAATAAAGAACTCTCCTGAGGTCACACAGCTGCTAAGTAGTATAGCAAAAAATGCGAATGCTGGGAGCCTGTTTCTATAGCCTATAAGTTTGACCTGTGTCACATGCTCCGTAATTACTACCTTCAAACATTTGAAAAATGTCACATTAATATGTAAGTATCTTTGCTATGGGTTCCCAAGGGATAGGGCTATAACTAACAAATGGAGTTTAAATGGTGGCAGTGTTCAGCTAAGAAGGAGGTAGTTCTTTTTAACAGCATTGTGGGAATGGGTGCATGCTGCGTGCTGAGACTGCGGGATCCTCATCAGGGAAGTTACCCAAGCATGAGCAGGACAGACCTTAAATAAGAATGGTAATGGGAAAGAAACAAAAATAAAACCAGAGACTAGCGTTTGGAGAAGAGTTCAGACAGCCCTGTCCCATCTAGGAATGCCTGTGTTTGATTCCTGGTTCCCGCTTCTGACTCCAGCTTCCTGATCATTGACACCCAAGAAGGCAACAACAACCCTGAGCAAGGGAGAGTTCATGCCTCCCCACGGATGAGCTGGACGAGCTGGACGAGCTGGACGAGCTGGACGAGCTGGATGAACTCGATGAGCTGGATGAGCTGGATGGAGTTCCCAACTCTCGGCCTCGGTCAGCCTTGGCTGGTAGAGATGATTGAGGACTGAAGCAGAAGATGAGCGCTTTCTGTCTCTGACTCTCCGATTCTTTTATGCACTCATTTGTTAATGAATAAATAAGTATTCTGAAAGAGCCAGTCCATGCCTTTGCAAATCACATCATCTAATTAGAAAGAGAATATGTACAAGTATGTATCATGCTAGTACTTTATCAGAAAGTCACCTACTTGGAGTCAAATCTGCAAGAGACTCCAAGGTGAATCAGAGTTGGCTCAGGTGCACGGCTTCTGCTCAGGTGTTTCTGCTCTTGAGGTGACTCTCAGCTGTTAGCATGCATTGGAAGAACATGGAGATATCGTTAAGTTAGCCTTTACTTTCTTATTAAGTTTGGGCCTGCAAACCTGTGGTTCTGCTATATTCCCAGCTGATTCCGATGGTGCTGTTCAGATGACTGCATTTTAAGAATCTCTGCCGGAATGAGACTAATTGCTGCTCAATACCATAACCCTCTAGCGTCTTCTGAGCTGCAACAGGAAACGCCATTGGTTTTTTATTCTCAGGGCCTTGCCTACTGTTTGTTCCTCAATAAATCTGTGCTGAGCCAATAACTTGGAAGAAATATTTGGCTCTCTAGAAGTACAGAGGGCAATATGTTTGGTTCTCTAGAAGTACTGAAGAGTCCCTCGGGGGAAAGAGACCTGTGTTCTGTCTTCACACAAGTTTGGAGATGTGACTCATGCAAGGGGGTGTCTTGTGAAACTGGCATTCCACATAATTTTTCTTATAGCCACACCCATTATCCTGCAAGGGGGTGTCTAAACTGAAAGCAACGTTACAGACACACAAAAAAAACCCTCATTTTAGAATTATGTAGATAGGACTGCAATTTTCAAATAAACAACCCAACATTTTCTTCTCACTTCATCATTTCCTGCCACAGCCACTCCGTGGCAGGAAAGTATTCTTTCTTGAGCATTGAATGCAATTTGCTTCTTCCTGGGGACTGTTCCCTTTGGACCGGCTTTGGCTGAACTTTGCAGTCTTCACTGAAGGGGGAACCCTTTCCCACTGTTCTTGGGGAGAACAGCTTCTTTGAAGTCACAGCTGGCTTGACCAAGCTCATTTCCTCCATTCCCAATGTGCATCTGATGCAGCCCTGGCTGCGGCCCCCTTTTGCCGGCTCCTGCTATTGAACCAGACCCAAGTGCAATGTTTAATGTGAGTGTTTGGCTTGGCTTGGATTTAGCCAAATCATCTGTACTTTGTTTTATTTGAAAGTCCTACAGTTTTTTTCTTTCTTTCCTTCTCTTTCTCGCTCAATTCGTGCATTCCAGATGTTTTTGATTTGTCTTTTTGTGGTCTGCTCCACCCAGTTCCTAAATCAGTAAATCACTTTCATGCTTCTTCCAAAATTTAAGGAAAGAAAGTGCTCAATTAGAGAAGAGAAACTGATTATAGGTTCCAGAGTGCTTTCACTTAGGGATGTCTGCTTTCCTCGGGAATTACCTTTAAAAGGTAGGAGAAAACATCTTGTGATTGAAACTACTCAGAATGGTTTCACATCCATTCAAGCTCTCTACTCTTGGAGTAGGAGGGTAGAGGATCTTCATATGCTAACACTGAGGATACCTGAGCTTTTCCCCTTGATTCCCATGCAATCTCTGCTCTTGTTTGATTTCTGTGCTTGTCTGAATGCATTTCGTTACTTAAGCGACCTTGGGAGTTCCACGTACAGGGTACACTACGACATATGAACAGGTTCTCAAATCCTTCCTCTGATCACTCTTTCAGCCTTATAATGCAGAAGGTAAGGGGACACACTCATCTTACTGTCATGCAAAAGCATTAAGAAGTTGTGGGAAATCGCAGTTCTGATAGTCTAGTGAGGGAATTTAGAAAAGTCCACGCACTCTCTGAGTGAGTGAACAGAGTTTTGGTATTTTGGGATGAGAGATGGAGAGCAGATGACTCTGTAATAGATTAGAAGAAAAATGAAGAGGAACACTTTTTAGAAGTTTTGCTGTGTTACAAATATAATTTCTCTCTAGTGACTTTTGGGTGACGTTTCTCAAGACTTACCATTCCTTTATGAGATGGTGTTTGGAGAGCATGTATGTTTTGTCTTGAATTTGATACTAGAAGGACACTTACTGTTTAGGAAACACATGTAAAACTTTGTATGACTAATTTCTTGGTGCTGTGTGCATTCTGACAGAGATTTGGCAGAAGGCAAAGGGCCTTTAGGCTCTTGTTTATAGAGGGGAGAAGAGCTCTTCTAGTCACTGGGAATGATGAGTTTAATTGGGTTACTCACTTCCTTTCTCTTGACCGTTCCTTTAAAGTGAAGCTAGTTGTCCTTCATTGTCCATGGAGCATTGGTTCAAAATCCTCACAGGCACCAAGACCTGCAGATGCTCAAACCTCTTACATAAAATGACATAATTTTGCTTATATCCACACCCATTATCCTGGGTACTTTAAGTCATTTAGTGATTCTTTACAATGTTATTACAGAGACAGGCATTGTGGTGCAGCCGGTTAAGCCACCACGTGGGATTGCCACATCCCATATTGGAGGGCCTGGTTCCAATTCAGGCTACTCTGCTTTCAATTAAGCTTCTGGCTAGTATGTGTCTTGGGAAACATCAGATGATAGCTCAAGTACTTGAGTCTTTACCACCCACAGAAGAGACTGGGATGGAGTTCCATGCCCCTGCCTTCAGCTTGACCCAGCCCTGCCCTGGGTTTTGTGGCATTTGGAGAATGAATAGGTAGATGGAAGCTTGCTCCCTCTCTCTCTCTTTTTCTCTCCCTCTCTCCCCCTCCTCTCTCTCTCTTTCTCTGCCACTCTGCCTTTTAAGTTTTAAGAAAATGTCTCCCCACCTTAAAATTACCCAATGTAGGGTAAATGTTATGGAATTAAATTTGTTTCTTTTTATTACAACCATTGTTTAAATATCTCTGAGTTTTTTAAAAAGAGAAACAAGCCTGGAGAGCAGGTAGAAGAGTAGAAGACAGAAAGAAGGAGAGAAAAAGAGAGAGAGAAAGAGAGAGAGAGACAGAAAGAGAGAAAGAGAAAGAAAGAGAGAAAGAGAGAAAGAGAAAGAGAGAAAGAGAGAGAGAAAGAGAAAGAAAGAAGGAGAGAGAGAGAGAGACTGACTCTTCCCACACAGTTCACTCCCCAAATGCTCAGGAGTTGGCAGTTCAGTCCAGGTTCCCCACACAAATGGATGGCAGAGACTCATTTACCTGAGAGCCATCACCTGATGTCGGCTTCTCAGGGTGCACATCAACAGGAAGCTAGAATCAGGAATAGCGTCTGAGCTTGAACCCAGGTGCTCTGATGGAAAATCTGGTGCCCGAGGCAGCATCTTACTTGCAGAGCCAAATACTCACCCGGGCCATTTAACTTCATCTTTATATTTTCTGAGCATATGTTGCCTACTGGAACACTCTGCCCTCCAGTCTCCTCCCAATCAGGCTATTCTTTTCAGCCAGAAAGACTCTCTAAATTTAAGGTTAATTGGGAAGTGGGGTGCACATGGTAGGTAAATATCACAGCTCAGCTTTTCCTAAGTATCATTTCAAAGTAATACTTCCAAAAATATTCTTTCTGTTCTCCGTTCTTCTGACATTTGTTTACCTTCTTTGAGTTTTGGAGCGCTATGAGTCTCAGACTTTGAAACATTTTGGAATTTGTCATCTTTTTTATCTTGTGACTTAAGTGAAAACCTCCAAGTTTACATCTTAGACTCTGAAATTTTCTCATTTCATCATTATCATATGTGATGTAAGTTTCTTGAAAGCTCTGGTGATAAGAACATCTTTTGTAGTGTACGATATACCTAATATGAAAATATCTATAGACTGTAAGAAGATAATCTTAATTAAGTTGAACCCTTTTGATTTGCCACAATTACATAACACGTAGAGATGGCCCAAAGAAAAATGAATTACCTTCATGAGCTCCGACTGTACTAATTGGCTGTTTGGCATCAAGTGAAACATCACTTCAAAAGACAACTTGTTATTTATCTAAGAGAGATTGTGTTAATATCACTTCTAAGCCCCTCAGCTTTAAAAGCCCCACAACTTTACAATTGCACCTATAGGCTTTCCCCATTACAGTTGCTTCACGTGTGCGTTCTCTGGCTCAGTGGCTGGCAAGCTGGATGTGGGCAGGGATCAAGTTGTCTGAGTGCTTGTAGCTGCTATAAAGAACCCAAGTGGTCTGGATAGGAGACACTAGGGTGATGGATGCTAATATCAAGGGTGTAAGTGTCAGTGGTCTTCCTAATTATCGAAGTTTGGGGTGTTTAGGAATTGGTTGAAGGATGTAATGTCACTAGAGGAGTTGTTGGGAATCGGCCATTTGAGTTCTCTTCAAAGTTGTGATTCTGAGAAATCTGTGCAAATCTTGGGTAGCCAGGTTGGTTCATTAGCATCAAAAACTGGCAAGTTATACATCCTTGTACAGAGCAACGCATAAAAACTCAAACGAGGAAGAGGGAGTGATGATTGTTCATCTGTGATTCATCTGAGGAGTTCAGTGGAGCTTTGATAGGACAGGGAGAATTAGCACAGACTCAAGAAATGATTACAGGTATCCTTGAAGTAGAAGGGAAGGAGGAAGATTACTTAGGTAGAAGGAAGATTAAAAAATCTGTCATCTCCTGTCCCCTACAAGATTGGCAATAATTAGGAAAGGAATAAAAAAGAGAGCCCAATACTAGCTTTAGCAATACTTTGGAATAATGAAAGTATTCTTACCTACAATGTAATAATTCTCTTCTGAGGTGTATACTTGAACACCTATGTGTGTATATGGAAATGTATAATACCATATTCATGGTACCATTATCTGTAATGACGAAAATGTGGAAACTATATAATCATTTCCCACTATATGTGGGAGTTCTTCAAATAGTCATGGAAAATAAAATTTAAAAATAATTTATTTCTTAAGAAAAATTTGTAAAAACTTGAAATGCATGCATACTTTTTTCATGATATGCATTCTCTTTGAAAATGTTGAGTTTAGTAGATTTGTTGATAAATATATACTTGCACATTCTTGTGGAGTACAGTGCAGAAACATGTACTTTGTCTCCACTTTTAAAAGAGTCATTATATGCAAGGATTTCAAAATTAGGGAGGCCTAAATCAATTTACATTTAATTTAATTTTTCTATGAAGATTTTGAAGTGTCATCCTTTATTCAGTGTTATTAATTCATGGGTATACTCATACTCAGGATGAATGAACTGCTGGTACATCTATCAACATGAATAAAATCTGACAGCCTAATATTAAATCCAATAAGCATTTTATAAGCATATGTTAATATAATTCTGTTCATATATAATAATTATAAATATGCAAAGTAAAGCTTGATACTGCTAAGGAATACTTAAGTAGTATAAATGACATAGAATTCAGCAGATATTCTAGATAGAATGCATGTGAGAGAAAACTGGGAACAAAATATGTACTAAGAATATTAATTATATTGGTAATGCTTTATCTCTTAAGCTAAGAAATAGGTGTTTTTTCTTCTTCCAGCATTGTCTGAACTTTGGGTGCCTCCAATATAATTGCTACATACATTAAGGCATTTTATTTTTAGATAAGCTTTGTTTCCAGTAAATGTACATTGATTGGGATGTCATGCTTTGGTCCAAGACAAAAACAGGCTACCAATGTGTTCTCCTGAATTAATTTCACTCACTTGTCACCGAGCAGAGAATCTTACTCTAGTGGTCTTGTCGTAGGGCAGTGGGAACAGGGAGCGAGTCACAGTGGTGGAGGGACCTGTTCCCCTCTTGGATGGGTGGACAGATATTCACAAATGCCATCATGAGTGACAGGGAGAAGGTCCAAGGATTTTCTCCAGTATTTGTAAGGAGGCAGTGTTGTTAAACAACCTGTCCCTTCCCCTCAAGTCCTTAATTTGGGTTTATGTCACTAATTTTTCAAGACCCCTGGATTTATTTATTTTCATTGGAAAGGAAGATATAAAGAAAGAGAGACAGTAAGATTTGCCATCTACTGACTCACTCTCCAAATGATCCCAATTGCCAGAATTTAGTTGATCTAAAGCCAGGAGCTAGGTGCCTCCCCAGGTCTCCCATGTGGGTGCAAGATCACAAGGCCTTGGGCCATCCTCTGCTTTCCCAGGCCACAAGCAGGGAGCTGGATGGGAAGTAGTACAGCCAGGATATGAACCAGTGCCCATATAAGATGCAGGGACTGTAAGGTACAGGATTAGCCAATTTTACCATTGTGATGGCCCTGATTTTTGTGACTGTTAAAGAAAGTTTTGTCAACAGAAAAAGATCTCTGTAACTAGTCTTCTATAAATGATGAAATTGGTTAATGTAATAAGACTTCAAATAGTTGCTTGATTTCTTAGTTGGAAAGATATAAATAGGAAATACCTTGTGAGTGCACATTATGGACACAATTTTTCAATAGCTAAAACTTATGATAATTCATTCTGACCATTATCCTGAAGAAGCAGGACTAACTGCCAGCACCTTGTAGGACAACAACGGAAGCTGATTGGTCTGTCCCAGGTCTTTCTGGGTTAACTTGCAACCTGCTATGACTATTATATGCAAAACAGTGTCTTGAGAAGCCTGCTGAATGGCCAAGAATATTCTGGCAAGACTGGAATTTTAAAAGAATTCATTCAGTCACTGTTTCCACATAAGACTTTTCAATTTGAGAGGCTTGGGGAAAGATACAGAAAGAAGAGAAGAGAGCAGGGAGGTAAAGGAGGAGGGGGAGGAGGTGGAGAGGGGAAGGATGGGAAGGAAGAGGAGAGCTGAGCTCATGTGTTGGATTACTATCCAAATGTCCACATCAACCAGTGCTGGGCTTGGCTGAAATTAGGAGCTGGGGACTAGACCCAGATCTTCTGTATGGTCAAGAGAAACCCAGTTATTTGAGGCTTTATCTGCCATTGCCCTAGGGTCTCTCTGCCAGAAGGAAATTGAACTGAGACACTGTGATGCAGGTCACAGGCATCTGATGTTAGACTAAACTTCTGCTCCTCTGGATGACATGTTTAAGACAGATCATATTTCCTCTATGTTTGATATGTGTGGACCACATGAGTGAAAAAAATGGACAAGATACGGGTAACTGGAGTATGGAAGTAAAAGGGATATTGAGATCTGTAGTTGGATTCCCAGAAGGAATTCTGTTAGATTTCAATGGCAGAAACAAAGAGCCAGATAAGAATTAGGAACAGGATGTGCGTTGAACAGAGACAAACTAATGAAGCTACTGGGGATGACCTCGAGTAGACCTAGGAACCGTGTATGGGATTGAAATCAGGCATTATGCCCTTGTCCCATCATCAGCATTCTTACAATGATGGACACGTTGGGAAACAAAACACTTAGATCAACTATAAAATGTCAGTTTTAAATCTGTTCTATTGTGACAGAGCAAATTTCATCAAGTTAGGGTTGAAAGAGCGAGAACAAGAGAACATGCATTTTCCTGTGGGCAAACCTGCTGTGACTATTATGAGAAATTTGTAAGCCTCTTCCCAAATATTTCATTGTGAAAGGATTCTCAGCAAGAAATTCAGTCGGATTAGAAAGTCAGACAATGACTAAGCCAAATGATTCAATCACTTTGGTGTGGAGGGAAGTTATTTAATATCTCTGAAACTTACTTTGTGATGACCCTATCTTTACAGGTGTTTGATGAGATGATATTTTAATATACATAGGTTTTAATGCTTCATCCCAAAGTGGGTTTCAGGTTTTTCCTGGGAGTGTTGCTGCTGCACTTCAAAGCTAAGTATTCAAAGCTGAGTCAAGCTTCCAGTCACCTAGTGCTGTCTGAGAATTCTAGTCTCATGTGCTGAGAAAGTGATCGTTCATGGCATGTCTGGATTTTTGCTGCCAGGGTTGACTGGAAGCCAGAGGGGGAAATCACTGCAATATTGCAAAAATGCTTATTCAGTTTTCCTTTTCCTCTAGTGCTGGGTGGACTTGGGTTGTTCCTCTGAGCACATCTGCCCTGAATTTGCATGTATAATTAAAATGATTCTTTGTTAAAATGTTTTTGTTCAATTATGTTTAAATTTTTATTTCAAAATATTTTGTTGTGGTTAGGATGCAGGCTTCCCTAAGAGGAACTCCCTTATGAAAAAAATGTGGATAGTCCCAGTGGGTGGCTGCTAAAGGCAAGAGTGACAGGCTAGAAACACGACTGCATGCATGGTCCCCGCACTCTCCCACTGTGGGGAGGAACAAGCTGATTACCATTTAGACAAAATGTTCGTTGAGTTGTAGATATATGCATACATCTTAAGGGTGCAAAGTGGATCTTATATAATGGAAAATTTTTAACAAAAGAGAGATCCTCCATGTAGTTTTTCAAGAATATACCTACAACAATCTCTTCTACCCTCAACACATATACCAAATTAGATAAATGCCATAATGATGCTTGTCACTATAGTTTAGTTTTCCGTTCTTGAATGTCATATAATTAGATTATGATGTGTACAGTCCTTTCTAGCTAACTGCTTTCAGTCATTTTTTTTTTTTTTGGTAAGATTCAACTGTGCTATTTCTTGTAGCAGATGTTCTCTTTAATTGTTCCCTGGTATCCAGTTTTACAAATAATCTGTATTGTATCCATTATACTATAGCTAGATATTTGGATTGTTCTAGTTTTAGCAGTTGAGAATAAAGCTGTTTTGAAATTCTTTTACTTTGATTACAGTCCAAAACAGAAACAGCTCTGCAACAGGTCCACCCTGCTGAGCAAGGTGCTGAAGGTCATGTGACAGAGCAGTTACTTGATGGTGCTACGATGTGCTAACTAGGGATGCTGTAAGGAGTCTTTGCCTGGTCCCACTGGGTACATTGTAGCACAGGCCCTTTCTCTTTCTCATCTGAGACATGGAAGCTTCCCAGGCTCCCTTGACAAAGGGAAAACACACGCCTGGGTTGCAGATGATTTTGCATGAGATACAAGTTCCACCCTGATGTGGACAACTCCAACGCCACTTTCCTTTTTTGGGATATTCCTGAAGAACAGTGCTAAAAGGAATCTCTCTATTGGATAGAACTTGAGGAAATGCACGTTGTTGTCTACTCTGCTTTAAAGACCAAATGTCCAGATATACAGTTTACACTGATTGGTGGTTTGTGGCCAGTTATATAACTAAGTGGCTAGGACACAGACATAATATGGCTGCAAGGTACAGAAATGCCTCTTTCTGTAGCAAACGATGGGATATATGTGCCAAAGTGAATGATTCCCAAAGAGTGAGCTCAGTAGATAAAGATTATAGTTATCAAATGATCAGGGTGACCTGTTCTGTGGATACTGGTTGTTTTCTCTACTCAGCCACTCCTGTCATTACCTAATGGTTTCACGAATGCAGTGATCATGATGGCATCGTGGGAGATTGTCTACACGTAGGTTAACAACATTCATTTTCACTTAACAAGGCTAACGTACCCATGGCCATTGCACAATGCCTAATCTTCTAGTACCAGACACTAACACTGATACTGATAAGACACCATTCTTTGTGGTAATCAGCTAGCAACCTTATGCCAGGTTAATTACATGGATTATTTTTGTAATTGGAGGGATGACATTTTGTTCTTGTCAGGCCATTTATAATAGATATATATATTTCCTTTCTTGTGCACAATGCATCTGCCAAAACTGCCACCCATAGAATTATAGAATGCCTTATCCACATGCATGGTATGTATACATATATATATATATCCTTCAGTTTTTCATTCACTATAATGAAATGCACAAGAGCAGTGCACGTGAGCTGCTCAGGAATGAACGAGGTTTATCAGTTTGTGGTTTTCGAGGCTCACGGTCACTGGTCTTATTTGTCTGGACCTGCGATGGGGTAAACAATGGGAGCGCAAGAGCAGAGGACCAATCATGTGCTGAGCAGAGGGCGTGAAATAGAACCCACTTGGCTTTTGCATAAAATCCTCGGTGAAAACTGCCTTCAGAGGGCGTGTTCCTTAGGGCCTAAGGACCTGCTGCTAAGTCCCCTCGAAATCAAAATTGGATTTAGCTTCCACCATTTTAGTATCATCAACTTAAAACTCTGTGGCTTAATCACCTGCTGAAATTGGGAGTCATACTCTGTATATTATAGTATACCACACAGCATTGTTTTTGTTCAAGAAACTAATTTACCACTTAACAAATGTTGTAGTGGGTCCTGGCTGAGGGGCTTTGTTGATCTTACCTTATTCCTCACCATTAGCTTTTTGGAAACCTGGTAAAAGCAACAGATAGGTGACAATAGCATGTATGTTGGAATGGAGTTCTGCGATGTACTGCACAGGCTCTGAATCAGAATGTAATGTAAAGTGATATTTTTCCATACCCAAATTTTCTGTGTCCAAGAACTAGGAGATGGAGATTGGAGTGGTACTATTCACTATTATCCCTAGGAACTCATTAGAAAAATCTTTGCATCTTGTTGCTGTGAGTGATGCGAGGCTTTGTTGGCCTAGAAATCTTAGTTCCAGAGAGAAGAATTTGTATACCTCGAGACACAATTATTTTATTGATTATGAAGTTGAGATTTCCACCAAGCTACTGCAAGCTCTACATCTGCCTCTGAGTCAATAGGAGCGAAGTTATGGTCTTAGATAGGGTGATTGATTCTGCCTGTCCAGGAGAAATTAGACTGATCCCACAGTAGAAGAGCAAGCAACAATGTTTGTGCTAGAGGAGCTCCAGTAGAGTGTCTTAGCAGTATTGTGCCACATGATTGAAGTCAATGCACGACTACAGCAATCCAATCCATGCAGCACATTTAATGTCCCCACACACCTCAGAGATGAAGGCTTGGATCACTTCACCAGATTAAAAAAACATGGTCAGGTGAGGTCATTGCTGAAGACAAGGATGGAATGTTTAGTGGGAGAAGATAGTTTCAAACACCAGGTCTAACCAAAACAGTGATGACAACTGTCTTGACCATTTCCTCCTTGTTATGTTATGAATGCATTTTTATGCAAATATCTTTGCATCTTTTCCTTCTCATAACCTTGTCATGTGTTATCAGAGGTGTAGATTTTATATCAAATTATTTTAGAATTGTAAACTTCCATCACTGTGCTTGAGTTATGGTATAGCAAGAGAAGAGTAAGCATCACTCAACAACATTTGTTTTTAAGATTTATTTTTTCTTATTGGAAAGGTAGATACACAGAGAGAAGGTGATACAAGGAGAAAGATCTGTCTGCTGTTTCACACCCCAAGTGTCTTCAGTGGCTGGAGCTGAGCTGATCCAATGCTGGGAGCCAGGAGCCTCTTCTGAATCTTCTACAAGGGTGCAGGGTCCCAAGGTTTTGGGCCATCCTCTACTGCTTTCCCGGGCCACAAACAGAGAGCTGGTTGGGAAGTGGATGAACTGGTGCCCATATGGGATTCAAGTGGAAGCAAGGCAAGGGTTTAGCTACTAGGCCATGGCACCAGGTCCCACTTGTCTCGGAGGAGAGCTAATGAGTTTTTTCATTATGGGCAGCCATTTGTATCATAAGCATAAGCAAGGCATAAGCAGATGTGTATGGGTGCCAGGCTGGCAAGGGTATCATTGTGATGACCAGACTTTGACATCACAGAGTACTCCGATATGCAGTTGAGCATCATTCTGGATGCATCTGTGAGGAAGCTTCTGGATGAGGTTTCTGTTTGGAATAGTAAGCTGACTGAAGCAGGTGACCTTCCCCATTGTGACTGGGGATTGCTGAATCTGCCAGACAGAACGAAGAAGGTCAAGGATGGTTTTGCTAATTACTGAACTGAGCTGGAGCGTTAGTCTTCTTCCACCTTCCAAAACAGTGAGATTAGAATATACATCATGGATTCTCCTGTGTCTTCAGCTTGTCAGTTGCACATTTTGTGACCTCTCAGTCTCTTTAACTATAGAGTCTGTTCCTTGAAGAAAAATAGCAAGAGAGGGAGAGAGAGAAGGTCATATCTTAGAAACTATGCATGAAGTGAGACTGTTTCTCAGGCTTCCTTCTGTTTGAGGTGAAGAGAGCGAGGTTTTGTTCCTAAAGGGTGATGCCGAGTCTTGCCTTTCTTGTCTTTGCTTCTTCATGTTTGCTGTCTCTTTGCAAATGCACAGACATAGCCTTCTGATGCATAGTCAAAGACGCCAAATGGAATCACAAGCTAAACTGTAAATAGCACCTTTGTTGCCATATTGGCTTTAAGTACAGAAAGTATCATGGTGACTTTTTCTTAGATAGTGCTGAAAATAAAGAACAAGACTAAGGACAAAGATGAATGAATAAACTACCCAATTATATCTGTGTGCCATTTTGTCTAAAGCTTGGAATGTACCTAAGTAATGTTTCATGAGACCGAGTGTTTAGGAGAACTAATTGTACTGTTTCTTGAAAAGTCAACTTCTAAAACTCTCATAAATGTGACAACAGAATATGAAAACTTGGATTCTTGATTTTTTATTGCTTTTTAAAAGAAAAAATCCTACTTCAATTTATCTATCATTATAAACTAGGGTATCTATTATATTATGATCCCACTAATCACTATTTTGTTAGCTATTCATGCACATTCTTGTCCAAGACTTGATGAGTTTGTTTCATTAATATTTACACATATCAGTCTTCCCCATTCACTCCAGTTTTCTCCCAGGAACAGCAATGTGAGAATATTTTCAATTTCATACTTTGGCAAGCACAAATTATGTAAAGCTTTGGGGGTATTTTTAAAATCATTTGATTCTGTGCCCAAGTTAAGTGGGGATCTGGCAACTCTGCCTTGTGATCAATGCAAGCATGCAAGACAGATAATGGCGGTTCTTACAGGAAAGGCTCCATAAAACATTTGTAATGCGAACTTGGGTATGCCACTCTGCCTTGGCTCTCAGCCTTCTCATCTGGCAGAAATGGAGTTGGAACAGATCACCTCTGGAGGCATGTCCTACTGTAACGCTTGATGATTTTATAGTTTCCAACTGTCAACGTAATTATTTCACAAGCAGATTTGAGGTACCTGAATTATCCATATTTATTAAAGGAGGCTAATCAATTCAAAAAAATAGTGAGTGACCACTATTGGGTTGACACTGTCCAAACTAATCAATAAAAGTTATTGAATAAAGAGATGAATACTTAGGTGAAGAAGACACTGGCAACAAAGACAAAGTGATGGATTCCTTTGAAAAACAAGTAGTATACCTAATTGAACAGAAGATGTTTTGAAAATGTTTTTTAAAATAAGCATTGGCAAATGTCGGGATAGTTTTCATGAATGCTTGATCAGAATAGTTAGTGTGAAATAGTGGTAAGGATACTGTGATGAAAGATCTGTGCACACGTCCAAACAGCCACCTAATAGCTTTGTTAACACTGATGAAAATCACATCTTTTGCATGTGATTTTTTAAGCTATCAAAGGATTTCTTGAACATGATAGTTTACATGTAAAGAACACTTTCTTAGAATCAATCTGTTAATGAGACTGTGAAGATAAGGTTGCTTTAAAACTGAGAGGATATGAAAGTTTACTGTTTTCGATAGGCAACGCAATGTGAATGCACACGAGGGGACTTGAAGACATCAGAGAAGACTGAAAGCTAAAGTGCCTAAGTATCACCTGCTGGTCTTGTTCAAATGCAAGTTATGGACCAATGAGACTGAGGTAGGTTCTGGAATCCTGTGCTTCTAACAAGCTCCCAGCTGGTGCCAATGGTTTTGGCAAGTGTAGATAAATCATAGAAAGAATGCAAAAATGTATCATGTATTTGACTTGTGATGATCCAACCTAGTAGATTTTCTTTTCTTAAATTAAAAATCATAGCAAACATCAAAACAAATTAAAATGTCAAATCTCTTATGTCCCTTCCAGTGATTCACAAAGGCTACAAAGAGGCATGCCTTAATAAGGAGGCAAATTTGAAGTGGTAAATTAATTTTAAAAACTAAACCCACTTTATTGTTGCAATTTTTCTTTTCTTGAGAATTCAACATGACAGTAAGCCCATTTAGATTACAAATTCTTGAGACTGCATATCTTATATCTCTGTTGAGACTGAAAACCACTACTAAGCACTGAACTTACAACCAATTTACAATGTCCAATAATCTACATCAGATCCATTGATGGTTTTTCCTCCAATGCTAACATTTTTGGAGTTTCATGGATATCATTTAAAAAATTAATCCTCCCTTTCTTATAAGGTGTAGAAGTGGGTGAGTGAATTTTGCCAGAAGAATCTACATTGATCCCAACCATATTGAACTCAGGCAATCAGAAAGTAAAATAATGCTGTGCTGGGCAGATCTAGATACATGGGCTGGGCTCTCTCTTTAAACAAATCATGTAATTTCTGTGAAGGCTAATGACCCATCTGTAAAGGGAGGAGAAAAATGTGTGATTCAGAGAAGGTACAGGATTTTGTGAGATGATTTGAATAAGACAGATGGTGGATAGCAGATAATATTCCATGTTCATGTTCTTTTTCCTCTGTTCCATTGTATTTGCAAAAGGAAGATTCAGATTTAGTGTTCTCACTCTATCAGATAGATGGGCTGGAAGGTATCTACGTGCCTGCAAAGGTTGAAAGTGATAAGCAAAGTCAACAAAATCTTCAAAACCTAGTGTTCATAGTTCAAATGTTGCCAAGCAACATCCTGTGTGTGTGTGTTGTGAATGAGTTTCATGATTCGGTTCTGCTCTTCATGTATAAACATATAACTCATAATTATAGCCTTATGACCCTTATGATATGCTCTGTAAAAATAAAACCAAAAGTCATTTAAGAAATTTTTTTTTTAAAAATCAGAGCTGTACTATGATAAAATGATGTATCAAGAGAACAAATGGATTTTCTGTCAATGAACAGAGACTGAGAATTGATTATGGAATTCTTTTATTCATAAACACCTACTGAGTATCTATCAGGTGCCAAAAATTGTACTCAGTTCCAGAACCAGAGTTTGAGATTGCATACACACTTTCATCATGATAAAATTGAGAACCTGAAGTTTCTTTAGAAATTTTTTTAAAATATGTATTTTGTAGGATGGAGAAAAACTTAAAAGTTTGAGCTAAATTGTTACATGTCTTGGGTATAAGTATTCTTATATACTTGAAATAATTTTTAAATGATGATTTTCTGAATTTGACTACTTCACTTTGATCATGTTAGTCTTTTAAATGTTATAGATTGTTCCGTTTGGGGATTGAAGCTGAGTTTGTTGATACCCAGTTGTGCTCTCTTGGTGGGGTATTCCATTCATACAGAAGTCTGAGCTGCATTCATGCATTTCTTTAGGAAACATTAATAAGAGACAGATATTTGCAGACTGAGAATCAGGTGGTAAGGCATGTTTTCATCTTGCACTTAGGCATGCCACCTCCTATGGAAATAGGACCAGCATCCATTTAATAGGGTGCTGAGGTTAGTGTGAACAAATGTAATTCAATGGATGCTTAATTTCCAGTTCATTTCAGTGTTTTATGATTTCTTATAGATATATAAAATATAATGACCTATCCCAAGAGGCAGCTAGACTGGCCTACATCCTAACCCATTGTTAATTCCTGTTCCTAAATATTGCAATGATTTGTAAAGAGGCATGAAAATTAATAACAACAGGTTTTGTGGTGATAAACTTTTAGGTGTGGCAGCTGGTTAAGCAGAAACAAGGTGAGAGCAAAGAGAAGGCATGTGGCCATTCGGGTGTAATGGGGGATGGGCTAGGTTTGGAAGGGCTTCTGAAAATAAATAGCACCTTTCTCTATAATGTTTTAAGTATAAGATAAAGGCTGCTGATCTGTACTAGCATAGTTATATTTTCAATAAGATCATTGGTTGGTTGCAATTTTATAGACAGTGTGATTAGAAATAAAGTTGGCGATGAAACTAAAATGAAATCTATTCACTGCTGGTCTTCAGAGGAGCCTCTGAATTTTTTTAAAGTGTGCACATTCTGCCTTTGACATGTAATTGCTGTTTTCTCTGTTTGAAGTTCAGAATAGGGTTCACTTAGAATCCTTTGTCGGATCATGTGAGAGTCCGTCCTTGTCTTCATGTGCCTGCTCACTGTCTTCAGTGAGAACACAGGGCACAGGTGTTCTCAAATGCCTTAGAAAGAAGATCAATTCTTGAAAATAAAATGCTTCTGTGCTAGCTCTCCAAGCACTTATTTTCAAATCAATCAAGAAAATATTTACTATTGAGCCTTGCCTTATGTCCAATAGGAGACCTCTCTCATCTCAGATGTACCCCTCCTCTCCTCTAGTCTTCCTTTATTAATAGCATGTTCTTCCACGTGGTTACCTAATCCAGATATCCAGAACCCACAGTTGAATGTTCCTTCTTTGCCTGCTTGGTTAAGCTAAGTGTTATTGATTGGTTTGATATGAACCCATTTTTAACACTGGGATACCTTGATCTAGATTCTTTAATCATGTGGCTTAATAGAGCAAATTTTTAAAAGTATAAAATCTTTTAAAACATACAGAAAGCTATAGGATAGCATAATATACATCAGCGTACTCTTTGAATTAACAAATTGTGGGATCTTATACTCACACTGTTAATGAATCCCTGAAGTACAGGAAACAAAAGAAAGATAGACAGGATTAGGAGAAACTAAAAGACTTCTAAAAGACAACTAAGGAAATAAGAGAATGAAGAAACAATCATGAGAATGTGGAAATATTGCTAAACTATGCACCTGTCAAGAGATGAATATTTAGAATAGAAAGGACTAAACAATGAAATAGCAAAGACAAATAAAAAAACCCAAAAAACCCCCAAGCAATATGATTTCAAAATGGGTAAAATATCTGAGTAGGCTTTTATAAAAGAAGACAAATGCATGGTCAACAGTTATATGAAAAAAAATATATATATATATAATTAATCACAAGAAAAATGCAAGCCAAAGCACAAAAATGTGACTTCATTATAATTAGAATGGTTTCTTATTTTTTGTATTAATTACATTGCATTATGTGACACAGTTTTATAGGCACTGGGATTCCCTCCATCTCTCCCCAAACCCTCCCCCCATGGTGGATTCCTCCACTTTGTTGCATTACCACAGTTCAAGTTCAGTTGAGATTCTTTCATTGCAAGCATATACCAAGAATAGAGTCCAGCATCTTATTGTCCAGATAAGTTCAATGGCTTCTTGGGGAAACCATCTCAGGTCTGAAGGTAGAGCTGGCAGAGTATCATCCCGATCAATTAAAAGCCCCAACATAACATCAGCAACAATTTATAGTGTTATGGAATTAATTGACATAGTATTGAGTAATCAATATGTTAAAAGAAAAAAAATGAAAGTTCTTAACTACATCCTGTGACTTCTTCATTGACATTTCAATTGTAGTTTATATACAACTGGGTTCTATACACCTTAAAACGGTTATAGATTATTATTCAGCTGTCTCGTGTCTATTTTCATTATAGTATTTAGCATTTTATTGTGTGGAAGCATAATTTTGCTGAACCTGGCTTTTTTTCCGGTAGTCTAGACTGGCTTATAACTCTAACAAGACGTATGTCAACAGTTTGGGTGCAGAACAGTTTTAGGAGGGGTGTGCAGAGAAACCTTCAGTACAGTAGCTGGAGTAACTAATCTTTGTGTTCTACCTAGTAAGGTATAAGTGAATCCACGCTGACCATTTCCTGTCTGATTCTAAGCTTTCCTTGTTGTTCTCTGTCTGTTTATTCTAGATTTTTTGTTTGTTTGTTTGTTTTGAGGGGTTTCTGGAGTGACCCTGATGGTCATTGCGAGAGAGGATGGGGACCCAAAGCTGGAACCAAGCAAGGACCAGAGAAAACTCCCCTCCCTAGTCCTGAAGGAAGTTTACGATTTTTCTGTTTCTGCAGACTGCTCAGGGCTCCTGGCTGTCGTTCTTGGATCCTACAAGGAAGGATTTGGACTTTTCTATCCCCTGGGGAGGCTCCAGATGGGGGTGGGTGACCTCAGAGTTCTTGGCCTCCGAAGGCACTCCTATTCCCCGTGGTCTCCTTGGCAGTTGGGATGTAGTCTCCACTCTGGGGTCCCCCCCGCTCCATGTGTATGACCTCCTGTTAAGAGGCTTTCAGGATTGCTCTGGATTCCCCCCATATGCCTTTGTAGTTTTACTATTGTCTAATGCTGATTCGAGTCTATTGTCCATGAGTTACCAATTATGAACCTGATAGGCCATACTTTGGTTTCTTTTTTTTTTAAAGATTTATTTTTTTATTATTATTATTTTTTATTGGAAAGGCGGATATACAGAGAGGAGAGACAGAGAGGAAGATCTTCTGTCTGATGGTTCACTCCCCAAGTGAGCGCAACGGCCGGTGCTATGCCGATCCGAAGCCAGGAGCCTCTTCCAGGTCTCCCACACGGGTGCAGGGTCCCAAAGCTTTGGGCCGTCCTCGACTGCTTTCCCGGGCCACAGGCAGGTAGCTGGATGGGAAGTGGAGCTGCTGGGATCAGAACCAGCGCCCATATGGGATCCCGGGCGTGCAAGGCGAGGACCTTAGCTACTTGCGACATCGCGCCGGGCCCCATACTTTGGTTTCTTATGTAAAAGACAAAAGTAACAAATGGGTGCTGGAACTGTGGCAGAGTGAATCTATCTGCCTCCTTTTGCACAGTCTTATATGGGAGCTGTCTGAAGTCCTAGCTGCTGTACTTCCAACACAGTTCCATATTAATGATCTGGGGGCAGCAGAAGATAGCCTAACTATGTGGGCCCATGCCTCTCACATGGCAGATCCTGGTGAGGCTTCTGGCTCCTCGCTTCCCACTTGTCAGACCCTCTCTTGGCTGTTTTGACTGCTTAGGGAGTGAACCAGTGGATGAAGGATTCCCTCTCTCTCCTTTTATCTCTCTCCTTGTTTCTCTATAACTTTGCCTTTTAAATAAATAAATCAATGGAAAATGTTATGTACTATTGGAGTATAAGTTAAAACAACAAGTATAGAATTTCTTTAGAAATTAAAATTAGGTCTTTTATGACACAGAAATCTCGTTATTGAGTATACATGGCCAAAGGGAATGAGATCAGAAAGGACTGCTCTTTTTTTACTTAAGCATTTGTCACATTAGCAAGACATGTAATCAAGCTAACTGTACATTAGTGGACGGCAAGATAAAGATATGTGGCACTATATACACCATGTGGTGTTATATAGACAATGGAATACTATTTAGCCATAAATATGATGAAATCTTATTATGTGGATTAATCTTGACTACATTATCGTATGTGAAATAAGCCAGGTACTGAAAGAATTTGTCATTCCTCTGTAGAATTTGACAGTAAAATAGTGGTTACGAGAAACTAAGGAGAACAATCTGTATCTGATTTCAAATTTTTGGATCAAAACAAACATCAAATTGTTTTCACTTGTAGATAAAGGATTTACAAAGGTGTAGTTCACCTTACCTTTAGTGTAACAAGCAGCTCTTTAAAGTTAGAAGTTTAAACTTGTATCTTTTCTCAGCTGCAACTGGAATGCTGTTCTTTTATTCATTTGTAATGCAGATAGTCACATCTGCATCTCACTGTAGTCTGCTCTAAACCCCTAAATGATCTTTCGATTTTGTGCACAAAAAGTTCAGTCTTTGTGCTACACAGTTGTGTAATGCTGGCAAGTGCAGTGTCCTGTGGTCATAGTTACTGTATCAGAGTAGTCTAACTGCCCCTAAAGGTTTTCTGTGCTTCTCCTCTTGGACTTCCTACGGCAACCTCTGGCTTCGTCTTGTTTTTTTAATTGTTGTTATTGTTGCCATCATTCACCTTTTCCTGAATGTCATACGATTGAATCATGTGAAAGGTGAAGCTAAGACTGACTGTGTCCACACAGCAATTTGTATTTAAGGTTTGTCTACATGGGTGGTTTAATTTCATTCGAGATGAATACAGATTTATTTCATATGAATACAATTGCAGCTTTTTAGCCATTCACCAACTGAAGTTTTTTCTTGGTTTCTGGCTTTTTTTTAAATGCTTCTGTGTATGTTTTTCTGTGGACAAGGTAAATACTCAGGTACTGAGTGGGTCATATGATAAGAGTGTGTTTAGTTTTATAAGGAACTGCCAGATTGCCTTCCAACGCAGCTGTCCTGCATTCTGAATGACTGTGATTGGGGGTTTCTATGCTGTTTCGTTGTTTGCATTTGCTATTCTCAGATAAAATGTGCACACATACACATGTGTCACACATCATGTGTCATCATATTGCTATCATTGTAGATAGGAAGTGGTAACCCATGAGTGCTTAAATGTATGATTCTCAAATTTCAAATGGTGTGCAGTATTGTTTCAAGTGCAGGTTGCTATATGTCTTTCTCTCTGGATGAGAGATGTTCTTAAGTTTTGTCATTTTGAGATTAGTTCATTTGCATCAGTACTCATGTCTTGGATATAAATCCTTTGCAAGATAGAGGTTTTGTAAAATTTTTCTGTGGATCTTGTATTTTCATTCTCTCAATTGTGTCTTTTTCAAAACAGAAATCTTCCGTCTGCCCAGAGCTGAGTCAACCTGGAGCCAGGAGCTTCCCCCAGGTCTTCCACGCAGGTGCAGGGGCTCAAGGTTTTCTGCCACCTAGCCCTGCTTTCCCAGGCCATTAGTAGGGATCCATATTCAAGTGGAGTTGTCAGAACACAAACTTTCATATTTGGCACTTTGCAAAGGGAGGATTCACTATTGGAGTCAATAATGTGCAGGCCCCAGAAATTTTTAATTTTAATAAAGCTTAGTTCATCATCTTCTTCATAAATTATGATTTTGATGTTGGACCTAAAACTCATTGCCAACTTCAATGTCACCTAGATTTTCTTGTATATTTCCTCTTCAAGTTTCAAAGATTGAATCATAATTTAGTTCTAGGATTCATTTTTGATTAATTACTTTGAAAAATGTATATCAGATGTTGGCCCAGTTTGTTTCCCCAAAATTGTGCTTAAAAAAAATCCACTTCTACCAAATTTTGGGTTCTTTTCTCTCTTGAAAATCCCTATTACTGCTTTGGTGTAAGTTCCAACTTCATAAATCTTGCTTTTGATAACAGTTAGCTCAATAATTTTTAATATGAAGAATATTTGTGCATGAGAGATTAGCAGAGGTAAAATGTAATTCATTTGGATCAATTAAAGAATAATTCAACTTGAGCTTGTTGGCTATTAACGCTGAAGCAAAGGGATTTTTCAAAGGCTCAGACTGAGTCTCAGGAATAGTTTGAATGTGAAAGGGTGAACTTGAATGAGAGTTTTGCCTAATTAGTAGATTGAAAATAACTGAAAACCTGATTTATGGCAGTAACGTAACAAAGGGGAACAGATGGAGTAGCGTTTTACAATAAGAAAGAGACATAATGACAGAATCATTTTAGTACCATAGGAAAAATGATAAATTAATAATATTTGTATATCAGATGTCTCTCCAGATACTATCAAATACATATATACCTTTCAGATTTCCCATGGGGATATAAACAGCCACAGATTTTCTGTAAAGTGTGTGGCCATTGTTTCTTAAAGGCTTTCAAATCCTAATATCATTTGATCCATTATTTCTATTTCTAGAAATGCATCCCAAGGAAATAATTAGAAATATGAATAAATATTTATGAAAATATATGTGCATTATTTATGAGAGTGAGAAATTGGAAAGCACCTAAAATCTAGTACTATGAAATGATTATGTAAATCATGATATATATTCATGTGATGGGCTAGAATGCAATCATTAACAATTATATTTATATTGTTTATTAATGATAATGAAAATACTTATAGCATTAAATAAGGAAGGCATATTATGAAATTATATTATCTCAATTATGTAGAGAAAATGCTTAGTGCAGGACTGAAAGAAAACATGTCTAAAATATTAATGATACTTGCTTCTGGCTATGGAAAAGAGGTGAATTTTTTCCCCCTGCTTTGCTAAGATGCCTGTAGTGTCTGACTTTTTCACTGCAAATATCGTTTGATAACCCAGAAGGGATTTTAAAATCACTCTTAATAGGACATTTTGGAAGTGAAGACAGTTTTACACACAAATCCAAACATTGCCTCCTACATAAAACATCCGCTTAAACTTAGAAAACCAAAAGCCCCTCTTTGTATATTTTAACGTGTCCATCTCATAATCTGGCATGTTACACTCTACACGTGAAATAGGAAGCCTGGCAGATATTCACCGCCATAAAGGAGTCCCTTGTGTATGAGAGAGGTGAGCATGTGGTTAACTAGGTAATAAAAACCTGTGCACTGCAGCTTAGAGCATGACTACTTTGCTTTCCTGAGGAGGTATCGTGTTTTTTGAGTTGGCTTACAAATATTTTCAGTGGTAATCATCTAGTAACCTATTAGATATAGGGAGGTCTGTATTTGAAGTCATTCACTGCTAACAGCAAGTGCAAAATTCCCAACAAGTTTCTGTGTGAATGGAAGACAGACTCTAACAGAAGAGGAATTAATTTGCTTGCACTGGGGTAGGTGAACAATGCTCTCATCTGCCATGCCCTGGTGTTTGAACTTCTAGCTTTATACTGTACTGGGGAATCATTTAAGACGAGGGGATTTAGTATTGTTTTATATCCATTTACCCCAGAGTGTACTCCCCAGCCTCATAAACAGATTCTGACAGTTTTGGTGCTCAACAGATGAATGTGGCAGAGTAGGTTCTTCCTTTGGTCACTGGGGAATCGTGTCTGTGGTTGGCAGAATGCTCTGTTCTTGGAGTTTGGGATTTGGAAATGGAAGCCTGGGTGATGGCTAGAGCTAGAGTTCTCAACATTTGTTATTATTAGTCCTACAATGAGGCTGCTCAGGTTTTTTTTATTCACAATCAGCTCCACAGAATTTTTCTTCTTGACACACAAAAATGCAATATTTGTAGAATATCATATTACAATATTTTAGAAGCAGAGAAAGAGTGGTAGAGACAGAAAGAGAAAAGATATCCCAAGAGTTGGGTCATTCCCCCACTTGCTGGGATTGTGCTCCGCTGAGGCTGGGAAATGGGAACTTGGTCAGTCTCTCATTTGGGGTGCTAGGATCCCAGTCATTTAAATTTTCACTGTTTTCTCCCAAGGTCTTCATTAGCTGGTAAGGGAGTCAGGAGCTGGACTCAGTGATTGAATGAAGGCTTTCTGACAGTGCTGTTATCCTAACTGGCATCTTAATTGTTAGGCGAAATGCCATCTTCCACACACAATTGGTGTTTTGATGCATATATACGTTGCATAAAGTTCAAATTTATTACATAATGTTCAAAATAGGGCAAACATGTTTAGCTACTCGTTATAATTTCTATTCTGTAAATATATATATGGCATTAAAGGGTTGAGGTTATATATATATATATACTGGAGGGAGTTCTGTTTATCTTTCAAATAAGCAAGATACATTTTAAAAAGAAACACCTCTAAAATAAATGTATCATGTATGAGTGTACAGGTCAGTTACTGCATACATTCATATTGTTTTGCAGCCAATTCCCACAACTCTTCATCTTATGATCATGTGACCTATGAAGTAACTCCTCATGCCCTTCCCTCCCCAGCTCCTGGCAGCTTCTTTGTGCTTTCCGTGTGGACTCAGCTGATCCAGGTATCTCAAATCTGTGACATGACACCATTGTTTTTCTTCTTTGACTGACTTATTTCACTTAGCATAGCCTCCTTCAGTCTTGTTCACATTGCAGGATACTAGACCTTTCCTTCCCTTTTAATGCTGATAGTATTCCATCATATGTGTATGTCCAGTGTTATTAATTGATTAATCCATTGATGGACACATGGTTTGATTTCATCTTTTTCCATTATGAGTAATTCTATAAGTAGATAATATTTATTTGACACCCTGCCTTCAATTACTTGGGATTTATATGCAAACATGGGTAAGTCAACTTTTAATTTCTTGAGGCATTCACATACTTTTGGTACAGTGTTGTGCCATTTTACATTCCTACAAACACATTGTGCAAGGACTTGCACATCCTCACCAAAACATGTTTTATTTCTTCTTTGCACCTTTCCACTTTCCTTCCTTCCCTATTTCCCCCCTTCTCTCTTTTGTTCTTCCATACTATATGTGTGATGATATTTCACTGAGGTTTCTTGAATTTCAATTTCCCCAATAGTTAGTGGTATTAGACATCTTTTCATGTGCCTGACAGATAATTGTATATCTTCTTTAAGAAATGTCTATCTATTGCTTCTTGGCCTTTTGACTAAGATCAAGTGTAGGAATGTCTGTCTAAGCCCCTTGCCCATTCTATGCCAGATTCCTTGGGGCTTGCTGTTGTTCATGTTAAGCTGTAGAGGCTGTGGACATGATAGGATGAGTATGTTGTACATATCCTGTGTTTGTATCCCTTTTATTAATGCTTGGCTAATTGCCTGGCTAAAGTACAAGCCTGCTTTCACCTAGTCTACACAGTCAAGTTGCTGGCCTACCAGTTTCAGGGGTATTTTCTGTATGGACAACGAAACAATTTGCTTGAGCTTCCCTTTGATCTAGATTTGGTCAGGACCACCAAGTGGAGGTTGGAGTCACTGGTATGCACAGGTCCAATTGAAAGTCCAACCAGAAACTCAGTACTTCTCAGGCAGGAAGGGGCTCCGGACTTCACTCTCGATTCATCTATCATCTTGTATCAAGATTCAATTGATTGTAATCGGAGAAGCAGGATCTTTTCTGTTACTCCAGCAGGGGAGAGATAATGCATTTAAAAGTCTTTCTGATGCCATGACATAAGAGTATTGCTTACATAATCTGGTTTGTTACTTGTCTGCTGTGCCCTTTCATGTCTAGCAAAAGTCCATGGAGCACACTTGCTCTAAATGAAATCAGTGTGCTGACAGAGTCAGTCTAGAAAGGAGAAGTGGCTGCCATAATCTGTTAGGAGTTGGATTAATCTCCCAGGAGTGAGTTTGACCTAATTACTCCTCTCAGAAATGCTGGATTTGCTTTTATCTGTGGGAGGGGTCAATATACCACTGTCTCATCCTTTTTGGAATTGCCATAAACTCATCTACCACGTCACTGTGAAGCCTTTTCAATGAAAATTCTAATATTTTTCACCTTTTTATTTAGGCTTACCCTTTAATTAAAAAAAAAGCATTGCTGGTCACATTATTTTTTTTAAGAGGAGGGCATTACACATATTTTTTTTCCTTATAATTATTTTTATTTTTGACGATCCAGCTCACATGAAGCCAACAGGTGTTATAGCATTGCCCAGCCTGGTCTGTCACCATCCCAACTCTGATGCTCACCAGTGGTACTGGTGGTCCAGCAGGAGAGCTCCACACAGCCTCCTTAGTGGGTTCACCTGCTCTCCCCTGGGTCTCACAGGTGCTGGTTGGGTGCTGCAGCCCAGTCTGGCATGGCCCACCTCACCTCAGCATTTGCCAGTGGATGCTGTAGCCTGGCCGGGCCTGGCCCACCTCCAATTCCAGCTCACACTGGTGGGGTTACATCCTAGTCCAGCCTATCTGGTCCCCAGTACTGGGCCTCATGTGAATTGACATGTTTTACGGCTCAACCTGTCCTGACCCGTACCCCATTCTGGTGCTTGGATTCACCAGTGGGTGGTATGAATTGGCCCAGCTAAGTTCTCCCCCAACATGCACCAAATGTATGTTGGTGGGTATCATTTCTTGGCATGTCCTGGGCTGCTCCCTATTGTGGTTCGTGCATTCATCTGCAGAGACTGTGTCCTGACAGAGGAGTTCCCCAAGATCCGCCACTGAACCTCTCCCAGTGCCAGATCTCATGCCCATTGGTGGGTCCATGGGCCAACCCTGCTTAGTCCACTTCTTGTTCTAGCAGGAGCAGTGACCTTTCCTGACAGGCTCCGACCCATTCCAGTTTCTATTGTTGGATGTTACAGCCCAGCCAAGCCTGGTCCATACCCAGACACAGCTCACACATGGCTCAGCAGTGGCAGAGACCTAGCCCAGCCCCATCCTATACCTACTCTGGTTCTCACAAGCATCAGTGGGTGCTAGAGTCCAGCCCAGTTTGGCACACCCAAGACCCAGTTCACACTCGTGCCAAGGGACACTGCAGCCAAGCCCATATCAGATGGCAGCCCCCACTCTGGCCCTCGCACTCACCAGTGGGAATTACAACCTAGGCAGCATGTTCCCTTTGCTCCCCAACCAGGCTTGTTTAAATATTAAGGCATATCCAACTTATATTTACTTGCTCAGATATGATACATGGAATTTAGGATCTTGATGCTCAGGAGTAATTCTTGCAGAAACACTGCTTTTGAAACTCCCTGGATAATTTTGACTTACCCAATTATTACAGCAGCACTAGCAAGAATAAGAATTTATTGCACATGTGTCATGACTCAGGCACAATGCTATGCTGTAAATAGTTCATAATTTAGATGTGTGAGTGTTTAAGTAGATACTTTTAATATCTTTATATATATATTTAAAAACCAAAACACAGAGTTTAAAAATTTGTCCAGTGCCACAAAGTAAAACACTTTGAAACCATTATAGTTCAATCTTGGACCAGTTTGTCACATAAAAATAAAGGATGAACAGTTAAAATTTGAATTTTACAAAGACAATTAAAATGTATTTTATATACAGATAATTCATGTATTTCAGGAGCTGAAGAAATATCGAAACAGGAAAAAAAATCCAGCAGAATGCCATGTGTGGTTTGTTTTGTTTGTTTTGGGTTGGTGTTACTAAAGTGGCAGCTCAAACCAGAGCCATGTTCTTTTTGTTTTCTTCAGAGATTATTGATGAATAATTAACACACAAAAACTCTACATGTTTAGTGGGATGCTTTAGATAGGCCTGAGCATCTGCATCAGTAAAATCAAGCACAAAGCCAGGGACCGATGGTTATCAGTGCTACTAAAGCACCTGACTTGTTGAGGAGTTGGGTCTACAAAAGAAAATGTGTCATTAAACTCCCACAGCTGATTAGTGACAAAACTAGCTCTCCTCATTCCTTCCCCACCACTAGGAGGAGTTCATTCTTTCCTTGTCTTCTCAGCCATTTCATATCTAGTTCAGAGGCTTTTTGGCCTGTTATTTTTGCCATTTCATGAAATATAAAATGGGCCATTGGACCCCTTCGTGCAGAAGGAAAGATACTATTGCCCTTATCCTGGCTGAATTTTCGTTGCCATCATTGGGATAAACATAGAACACAAACACCCACATTCAGAGTGTGGGCTTCATCATTCATCAAATGTAACATTTACGTGCTCAACTCTATAGATACATTGGTTATTTTATTTTGTGGATCTTTGAAGTGCTAAATATTTTGTGGAAATATTAAATGAACAATAACATCATAAGTAGCACAGTAAAGAATATTGCTTAATAAAAACTCTGCTTCCATGTTTAGTTTTTTTTCTCTATTCATAGACTTTATCTTAGGAAGATTAAGACATTTGCATTCTGATCTCAGCTGGGCCTTTAGGATTTTTGAGACCTTGGGCAAGCATTTCCCTGCATCTTAATTTTGTCTTCTATGAAGGAAAAAAAAGGAAATTGAATGGTTATCTCTTAATGTTCCATTTGTCCTTGACATTGAATGGTGCCAGGGCCTGAGAGAGATTGACTCAAATGTTTCGTTACTGATTTTTGTAACTAGCATTGTGAGAGAATTCCTGGAGTAGTTTTTGTTTCATTTGAGTTGTGGGTCAATAATTTCATTGTGTACTTAGCCCAGTGACGGCTGCTTCCATCAGAAAATGCAGCCAGCTTTTCTTCTTTATGTCCATAAAAATGGGGCTTGAGAATCCTGTCATTTCTCCTACGGTACTCAGTGCAAAGCTGTACAATAGAAGGTGAATCCACTACAAGGAAGGCAGAAGGCCAAAACTGAGGGAAAGGGGAGTGACCCTGGGAGCAGGGGTTGAGGATGAGAGGTTTGTCCATATAGTGCTGCTGCCTGGAACGTTGGAAGAAAGAGGTCTATATGCAAGAACCCGGCAGTGTCTAAGAGCCAAAAAGCCAAGAGAAGAGATCCTCTCCTGGAGCCTCCATAGCGGGTGCAGCTCTGCCAACAGCTAGATTTAGACTGCTGATCAAAACTGTGCAAGAGTGTGTTTGTGTTTAGAGACACAACAGTTGTGATCGTTTCTCACCATAGGAAAGCCATACCTCACACTATCAGATGCACTTGAAGTCACTCTTGAGGATGCCAGGAATCTGGTAAAGTGGCTCCTTCGCTGCGCTCTGCCACAAGCATTTCTTCATAGCCTTTATTGCACTTCTGTTGTGCTGTCTGTTGCACATAGAAGTTGTGCTTATCCTTGATTCCTACGCTTCCTTCCTGCTGATATATAAATATAGTTCACCAAGTGTTCAGTTGGCCACACACATAGGGCAGATCACAGACTAGCATCCACGGATCACAATGAAAGCAACCCAGAGACTCCAGAGAGTGACAGAGCTGCATCATTAGGTAGCCACGTCATCTTGAAAGATGTCCTGACTTCTCCAAGCACCATATTCTACATGAGATGACAATAGCTGCTTACATGGTTATTGTAAAAATTAAGAAGGAAAATGTGGGAGTGACTTTTTCACCAACCATATAGTAATTGCCTAATCTTCCTTCGGCTCCAAAGAGAAACCTGATTTGGAGCCTAGGTGTTAGACACCAAGTGTGTTGGTATTGGGTAGTTTCATTCACCACTGGGTTTTCACACTCATAGCACTGGTACAGAACTGGACACTTAACTGCTTAGCATCAGTGAATGTAGTGCTTGCTATAAGGCTACTAAGGAACTTGGTTCAGTTTGAAGAAAGAGCTTGAGAACACAGAGGGCACACCCAAAGCTCTGGTTCTGATAGCATCTGCAGAAGTAGAATATTGGGAATATCCGTATGTTTAAGGCATTGCAAAGCCATGATCTGGACTCCTTACTGCTCTCACTAATCCCACCTCTGTTTTTGATTCTCTTATTCAGCTTTTCAGAACCCTACAGTCTGCTCTAACAAGTACTTCCTGCCACTACTATGTACCCTTCCACGAAGGGCAGGGCAGGCGGGGGAGGAGGGAAAACTTCTTTCGAAAAAGAAGATAGGAATTTGCTAGAAGGAGAAATGGCAAAAGCAAAGGAGCAAAAATTTAAAATTTCCTCTGAGTCACTGCTTGCCAGTGAAGCTATTGGAATTGCTTTCCCTCCTTTTTAAAAAAAGACTTTAAGTGTTGCTTATTTTTAATTTGAAAGGCAGAGTCACACCTCGAGAGATTGATAACTTACATCAATTGAATGACTCCCCAAATGGGCTGCAATGGCTGGAACTGGAATGGATTGAAGCCAGGAGCTAGGAGCTCCTTCCAGGTTTTCCGCATGAGCTCAGGGGCCCAAGGACTTGAACAATGTTTTGCTGTTTTCCTAGGCTTTTAAGAAGGAGCTGGGTCGGAAGTGGAACAGCTATGGCTCATGCCTATTGGAGATGCTGGCAATGCAGGTGGAGGCTTAACTTGCTGTGCCGGGAAGCTGGTCCCAGTGCTGCTATCTACGCTTCCTCAGTGTCTTACGATTTTACCTTGTTGTGGTTGACGTAAGCATGCCAGGCTCCTTTCAGCAGAGCTTCTACTTGTCCCTCAAGAATCAGGCTTCTCTGGCTATCACCCCTGGGCACGGGAGTCCCTCTCAGGGTCCCCTGCCATTCTGTGGTCATCATTGCTGCAGTGGTCAGGGAAGCGTGCGTGTTTCCATTTTCATTCCTTTCTAGACTGTGAGCAACATGGAGAAAGGAGTACACTTACAGTTTCAGTGTTCAAAGTCTAAATTCCCTGACTCCAACGCACCTGGTAGAGTGAATCTCTGGATGATTCTGCATAACTTGCAGGATTGCTCATTAGTGTAAATTTGAGGATTTCATGGAGGACTGAGAGATTGCTAGGCAATAGGCATAGAGGTCTACATGGTGATGTTTTCTGTTAAATTTAATTACAGGGAATAGATAGTGTGCAAAAAAAATCAAAGAATGGATTAGTAACTCTAACCATGCCCACCAGAAAAGGCTTCCCAGAGGAGGTGATATTTGGACTGATAACTGGAGAATCAGAAGGCATTTAATAACCTTGCTGACAAGGAGGTTAACATCTGCTCCTTTTTTCCTGTGTCTGCATTTCTGACATACAGTTCATGCTATAAAATGGACCTTTCTAAATATCATATCTAAAAATATAAGCTCTTTACTGAATAGATTTCTATGAATTCTATAGGGAATGTTAAACAAATGCATAGGTGTGTGTGTGTGTGTGTGTGTGTGATCTTCATGTGTACTATTGTCCATGCCCAAGGAGAACCACTTCCTCTGTTCTTTTGTTCTTTTGATTTAGATTGATGAACTGTTTGGTTGGTTCATTGAGTAGAATAACTTTCCAAAAATCCACAATAATGGACCAGTGATGGTCTAGGCTGAAGCAGGAAGTTTCTTCTGGGTTTCCATGTTGATGGCAGAATTCAAATACTTGGACAATCTTCCACTCCTTTACTGAAGGCAATTAGAAGTAGCTGGAATGGAAGTGGAGCAGCTGGGACATGAACTGGTACCCTTTTGGATGCTGGTTTTTAGGGCAGCAGCTTTACTTGCTACATCACAACACTACCCTACTCCTTCTTGTTAAACAGCATTTTAACTCTACTTCTGTTTTATAAATTATCTCACTAAACCATAATTCCTCATTTAGACTATGCTCTTCACAATTACAAGCATTGTATTTTAATAATCTTCACACTCCCAGGCCGAGAAGGCACTATGATTAGAAGATAGGTGACCAATCAATGTTTTAATTGAACCAAAAGAATGGAAGGAAGGTAACTGCTTGTTGGATAAATTCTCATGGTAGCAGTTTGGCTTAAAGAGTGTTGTGTAGTGTAAGAACAGAAGGATGTTAAAAAAGATGAATAAGGCTATATTCAATTCCATGAGTTCAGTTCACTGTATACTGTCATTTTAATCATTTGTTTTATACATACTTCGTAAATATTTTCTTCTGTTAGTTTTCCCTCTGTTGATTGTTTTCTTTGCTGTATAGAAGGATATATATATATATAAATAATTGCACATCTATATGTAATATGTAATTATATACATATGATATGTAAAACTAGATATATATAATTACGTATAATTGCAAATATATATAATTGCATATATCTAGTTTTACTTTTATTACCTGTGTTTTGGAATGTTATATTAAAAATATCTTTGCCTGGGTCTGGTGGCATGGACTAGCAGCTTAAGTCCTCACCCTGAATGCACCGGAATCCCATATGGATGCTGGTTCTAATCCTGGCAGCTCCACTTCCTGGGAAAGCAGTTGAGGACGGCCCAAAGTTTTGGGACCCTGCACCCACATGGGATGCCCAGAAGAAGTTCCTGGCCTCTGGCTTCACATCGGCATAGCACCGGCCATTGTGGTCACTTGGGGAGTGAATCATCGGAACGGAAAATCTTTCTCTTTGTCTCTCCTCCTCTCTGTATATCTTACTTTCCAATAAATGAATAAATCTTTAAAAAAAATCTTTGCCTATACCGATTTCCAAAGTGTTTTCTTCTAACAATTCCATAGTTTTAGAACTTATGTTGAGATTTTGGATCTTGGTTAGGTTGCCTTTAGTGCTTAGTGAAAGGTAGGCCTCTAATTTTATTCTTCTGCAGTTGTATATCCAGTTTTCCCAGCTCTATTTATTTAAAAGAATCTGGCCTATCTCCATTGAGCATTCATCGCACTTTTGTGAAGTATCAGTTGTTTGAATGTATTTATTTCTGTTCTTCTAACCCGTTACACTGATCTATGGATTGGTTTTTAGGCTAATACTATGCTGTTTTAATTTCTATATCTTTGTAGTATGCTTTGATGACAGGTACTGTGATGCTCTGGCTTTATTATGTTTTTTCCTCAAAATCACTTTGGCTAGTATGAGTTCATTACAGTTCTTTACGAATTTAAGCTTTGTTTTCTCTTATTGTGTAAATAGCATCATTGATATTTTGATGAGAATACATTAACTCTGTAGACTGCTTTGAATAGGATGTGCATTTGAATAAGGCTTTTCCAATCTATGAAATATTCTTTTTTTGTGTGAGCTTCCCGATTGATTTAATCAACGTCACTTTTATTTGTTTGCTTTATTCCTTATATTTTGTAGATTTATGATGGGATACTTTCTTAACTTCTCCAGAAAGCTTGTTATTAGTATAAAGATACGCTTTTTAGTGTGTGTATCTTGCAGCTTTAATATTGTTCTAATGGATTTCTGGTGGCTTATTTAGGCATTTCTGAGTATAAACTCATATTGTCACCAATGCGGGTATTTTTAATTCCTCTTCTGCAATTCATATATTCTTTGTTTCTCTTTCCTAATTCACTTTGTTAAGATGTCCAATACTGTTGTGAAAGTAGATATCTTTTTCTTGTTCCACATTTAAGGATTATCTTTAATTATTTGAAAGTCAGTTGCATTCCATTGCAAGTGAAGTCATCACCTTCTGTGAGGAGAATCATGTTTATTATTCTGGTGTGGGATTTTGGACCATATGACTTTATTTGCTCTCTTTTACACTTGGCAATCTTGATGTAGAGACATGTTTTCTTCCTTTGCACAGGAGGTCAGGGAAAGGGTAATACAGTGTTTTCCATTAATGAAACAACAGTGGGAGGTCAAGTCCCTCAAGGAGTTTGACTCTTATTTTTAGTTCAGTTCAAAGGGCTAGAGTCCATTTTAGCCAGCCCTGGGACTTCCCAGAGCAATCTCATAGACAGATATTCTGGCTGCAAACACGCTAAGATATTCCAAGGAGAGGAAGGCTTGCATTTTAGAGTACAGTGACGCTACTCATCACCAGTCCAAGGGAGATGTATTAGACCTAAAGGACTTTGGCTATTCGTGGAGCTTTGGAAATGAAAAAATCCATTCTACCATAAAACTTGCTTGATAGTCAGAAACTTGAATTCTAAGTATTCCCCTAAAAATTGTTGGCTGTTCGAGGTTGATTTACATTAGCTAATCTCTTAAGGCTTTCATTTATTCATCTATGAATTTGGAAGAATTATTTCGATCACATGTCAGCATTATAAAAATAAAAACTATATATATACACACATATGCATATATACATATATATGTATATTTAAAAATTAGAACTATGTATACACATATATATGTATATATATATAAAGGGTGTCACATAACATGTGCTCAAAACAAATCAGGTTCTTTTTTCTCTCCATGGTCAATTGTTTCTGTGTGACTGTATCAGCTTTCACTGTCTCTACCATTGAGCTATTACCTTGGGCACGTTTTCTAATTAGAAAGGATATGAAATCAAAGCCTCTCCAGCTTCTACATGAGGGAATTAAAAGTATCCTTGCCTAGCAGCTCATAGACATGAATCTGTTTCTCCTGGCACATATCCCTGCTCCAGCTAAGCTTTCATGATTTGTTCCGGTCTTTGTAAAAGGGTTCCTGGGCTTTCCACATCTGGGTCCTGTTCTTCATTTGAAAGGCAGGACAAGCACGTGAGAAAGAGCAGTGTGTTAAATGGCCTCTGATACAGAAGTGTGATGACTTAGAGTCCTGTTCATCAATAAACTCAAATTTACACTCTGAGCCATAGTCTCTGCTTCTGGACTTCATGTCAGTTGAATCTTGCTTACTGACCTATATTAGTTTGTGTCCAAAACTATGTACAATATATTTTGGTGCCCAATAAATAATACTACCAATTGTCTTAATGAGATTGATATACTTCCTGATTAACAAAATTAATCACTTCCTGATTAACAGCAAGGCAGATAATCAGCCAAATAAAAGGCAGAGACTGATAACCAGAAAGAATAGAAATATCAATTGAACCTATAAAAATTGAAATGACTTGAGTATCAAAGAATTTAAGTTAACATGCCCACATCTCATATCAATATCTATTCTGGGTATCACATAGAAATACAGTTCAAGGATGGTTACTTGACTTGTTGGTCTCAGAGACTGGGTTGGGAAGAAAGGGTAATTAGACTGCATGCCCTCTTACATTCTAAGATCTTTTCATATTACCATGCTTTTTTGTGTGTTTGTGACACTCAAATAAAGGAAAATCTCTTACCACAAAATTTGTAGGTAAAAAAGTTATGAGATACTTAATTATGCCTTCTTTTCTACAATTTTACCTGGACCATGATAGGTATCTTCACACAAACTAAAATTTTATGCAAATCCCAGTTAGGGAGGTTTGGAACTCTTGTCATGAGATGGTGCTTTCCATTTTGCACTAATTCATGTACCAGAAATGATTGGATGCAAAACAGAACACTGGTTGAACAAATGTCATATTGCGGAGTCAGTGCTGAGAGACTTATCCAACAATGCGACCAGGTAGGCCTAAGTGTTTTACTTTAACAATGCAGGAAAGGAGACTTGGAGATGTTCAACCATGTGCTTGGCAGCTGCAGAGTAAGGATAAGAGACCCTGGAATGACTGATGCCTGGATCTGTCAGATCCAGCAGCACATCCCAGAACCAAATATGTAGATTAGAAATCTGCTCTAATTCAGGTTTCACTGTTCTTCAAGTCTTCTTCAATTCAAAGTTTAAAAAGTAATTCCATTACTTAAATAAGAAGAATTGACTTGTGTTTTAATATAGTTTCCAAATGCATCTAACAATTTTTTCACAATTATCTAACTAGGAGTTACTACCTTGGGGCAGCAGAAACAATCTTCTCCTGTTGTGAGTGGGATTCCTACATTTGGGAATGTTGATCAAACAGGGCTCTGATGTGAAGCTATTGTCTTCAGGGTTTTGTTTTTTGAAGAAGATTACATGTGCTAACCAGATTTACATGTAAAGTGATTTTTTAGAATAGGAGGATGCTCTTCCCTCTTTTTCTTGACATGCTGAAAAATCTCATTTCTAAATTTAAGATGTTTTCTGTTTAGATCAATGTGTTGTTGGTTACACTGTCCTTACAATTATAGTCTGATAGACAATTTTATTCTGGGGAAGGGGAATATGTGCCATGACAAAAGGATACTTGCCAGAAAACAGGGCGTGATAATGTGCTTCAAGCCTGAAAGTGATCACAAAGTCCTTCATACAGGAAGAGAAGAGCCAGAATGAACTTTTTATGCAGTAGTTTTCGTTTTTGCTTTTGTTTTCCCTTAAGGATACTGTCCTGGCAATCTTGCCCCTTTTTGAATGTTGCTATTTTTGTACAGGTGTGGACTTAGGCTCCCATAGTTGTACTGCTTTTTCCCAGATGGGTTATGGAAATGAATGGCCATATGATTCCCACGTAGAAGCTATATTTAACTTAGAATTTAGAAGCAGGACTTAAAGTTGGCACCCAGTGTGGTAGCCTAGTGGCTAACGTCCTTGCCTTTCATGCACTAGAATCCCATGTGGGCACTGGTTTGTGTCCCAACTGCTCCATTTCCCATCCAGCTCCATTTTTGTGGCCTGGGAAAGCAGTGGGGGATGGCCCAAAGCCCTGGGACACTGCACCAGCTCCTGGCTCCTGGCTTCGTATTGGCTCAGTTCCAGCCATTGTGGCCACATGGAAAGTAAATCAGTGGATGGAAGATCTTTCTTTCTCTCCTTCTCTCTCTGTGAATCTGAATTTCCAATTAAAAAAATAATAAATCTTTAAAAATAATATTTGAAAGAAAAGAAAAAGCTGAGATGGATATTTCTTTCCTCTAATGTGAGGCGTGGAAGCTGTGGAGCAAGGATGGCTATCTTCCGCAGTGTCTTCAGAGAAGTAGAGAAAGCAGTTTGTAGAAAGTGAAGAGTAAAGGGAGCAATTATGCAAAGCAGGAAGTGGAATATGGCATCATGGTGAGAGGAGCACGGCCAGTTTTGATATTCTTTTTGGTTCTGTTTTGATGGTTTGTTCTCCTGATTTTTTTAAAATTGTATTTCCTTAGAATTACAATAATATCCCAATCTCCTCTGGATACATTTCGCCTTTCCCACTTTTTCTGCTTCAGATAATTTGTATAGTGTTATTAACTTGTAACCAAAAGAAACTTTATTAAACCCTGTGTTGGTACCATCACATATATCAGAAGAGCTGTTGTTCCTGAAATGGTCTTGAGTTGCACAGAAAGTAAATCAACCAGGAAGCATAACCTCTATCGTTCAGGTAGGACCACGGAGTGCCATGGCTTAGGGGCACAGCTTGAGGCAAAGATTGTGGAGCAAGTCAAAGTGGAACCCAAAGGGAAGAACATGAGGGGCCTTCTGGAGTGTCTTATATGTCCAGGCAACTGTGAAAATCAGTGAGATAAGAGGGATAGAAATGCCAGTATCAAGCATGAGATAGTTGGGTGGTTTATGGAATAGAATCGACAATCAAACTCCCTAGGCTTCAATCTTGACTTAGTTCTTTCTTGTCTGGGCAACGCTGGGTAAGTTAAACTCTGTGCTTCAGTTCCTTTCATCCATGAGTGAAAATTTAAAATGACAGTTCTGTTAATGTACTAAACGAGTTAGTGTATCTAAAGTGAGCGCAACGGCCAGTGCTATGCTGATCCGAAGCCAGGAGTCTCTTCCGGGTCTCCCACGCGGGTGCAGGTTCCCAAAGCTTTGGGCCGTCCTCGACTGCCTTCCCGGGCCACAGGCAGGGAGCTGGAAGGGAAGCGGGACTGCTGGGATAGAACCGGCGCCCATATGGGATCCCGGGCGTGCAAGGTGAGGACCTTAACCACTTGTGCCACCGTGCTGGGCCCTCCTTATTGTTTTTACTTGCCAAATACGCTGTTTGCTTATTATCAAACAAAGTTTTGCAAAGTGCCCACTCTGGGAAGCATATCGTTCAAGATGCAGGAAATACATCAGTGAGAATATAGAGAAATATTCTGCATATTCTGATAGTAGTTTCTGCCAGCTCACGAAATGATCTTTAAACCCTTAGTTTTTCAAAACCGTATTTGCAGCCCCTTGCCTTTCTTTGACTCACTTGGTTCCCTGTCTCTCTGGTAAACAGTTAGCAATCGTTCAAGATTCAAAATGTGCCTTTTCCTCTAACAAATCTCCCCGACTCTCTTCCTTTAAGCAAATAAATCGCGTCCATAATACAAATGTGACTTTTCTTGTGTCTTTCTCACTTCAGACTGTGAACTGCAAGTGGAAAGAGAGGATGAAGGAGCCAGTGTTATGTACCTACCATACAGACCTGTTTTATGTAAACCTTTTTGGTTTCTGGCTGTTCTAATTTGTAATATTTCACATTTAAGAGTATCGTGCATTCTTGCTTATGCTAACCTCATTTTAAATGCACTTCAGAACAGATTTAAACACATTTCAGTTCAAAGTGGCTGAGAAATGTGAGAATGGAACTTGTCTGAATCTGACATCCTTCATTATGGGTCTATAAGAGACCCTAAGGGATTTGCATTTATTGAACTTGAAACAAAAGGAGAAGCAGGCAAAGCTATGGAGGTAGCTTGTAATCTTCAAATCTCCATGGAATGCATTCTTCAGTAACCACTTGTCCCCATCCTTCCTGAACAAGATTCCTGTGTCCTTTTCTTCTTCAGAACGTGCAAGACAATGAGTCATTCATCTGGACAAGAAAAGCACCTAGAGTTGTGGTGGCACTGGGTATTTGATGAATAAATGTACGTTACTCAGACGACAGGCCTGGATAGTTATTTACTAAGCCAAAAAGTATTTGAAAATAGTAACTGAATTACCACAATACTTTCTAATCTAGGTATTACCAAAGGCATTACACACTGCCCGTGCTGACTGTGAACAATTATTTAAACAAATCTTGCTTGTCAAAAATTATCTGCCATAGTGGAAATATGCTTACTACATGAAATGTAAAAAGAGAGGTTTATGTTTTGTTTTGTTAAGAAAACCTTGACTATGGGAAGGAGACATAATTTTTGTTGGGCTAAGTATTTCAATATAAACACAAAACATTTGTTGTCCAATAACATTTTTTTTAAAGATTTATTTTTTATTTTTATTGGAAAGGCGGATATACAGAGAGGAGAGACAGAGGAAGCTCTTCCGTCCGATGATTCACTCCCCAAGTGAGCGCAACGGCTGATGCTATGCCAGTCTGAAGCCAGGAGCCTCTTCCAGGTCTCCCACGCGGGTGCAGGGTCCCAAAGCTTTGGGCCGTCCTGGACTGCTTTCCTGGGTCACAGGCAGGGAGCTGGAAGGGAAGTGGGGCTGCTGGGATAGAACTGGCGCCCATATGGGATCCCGGGCGTGCAAGGCGAGGACTTTAACCACTGCGCCATCAGGCCGGGCCCCCCAATAACATATTTTTAAAAACAGCTTGGTTTTGCATCAAATGGAATACCTATTGCTGTAAAGCGTATTTTACGCTAGCCAAGTCAATACATTTCAATAAATCTTTACTGAGCAACCTAAGATCAGCTCATGAAATAAAGATAAGTTAAACCACCCCTTAACTCTCAAGAAAATCTTATAATAATGCAATTAAGATGTGGTTTAATTGAGACACACTGAAAGAGCAATGGACAGATTTGGTTTTTATTTTTAAAGGATGCACAACCTTGCCTGTATCATTTAAGCTGTACATTCCCTCACTGTTGACCTTGTGCCAGGTGTGGGACACAAATGTCATCTTATAGCTGAGGAAATGACTAGAACATTATGGATATTTAATAGATATTTGCTGAATGTGTGAATAAGTGGATAAATAATTAAATATGGAATGGTTGACAATACTTTGTTTATTTCTTGTTGATAGAGAAAATTGAAACTTTGATATAAAAGGTAACATTAGATGATACAAAAATAATTAATAGCTTAGAACAACTAAAAGATCTTTGAATTATTTAAAACATTAAAAGTACTGAATTTTCCAGCCTGGTGGACCATTTTAGGTAGAAGAAACAAAAATTTAGGAGTGAGTGAGAGAATGTAATAGATTTGGGGCTTTGAAATTTTCTTGGCTTGTCTGAATAACAAGATGGGATTGGCACAGAGGGGAGAGCGAGGCCAGGAGGAATATGGATACCAGTTGAGAAAAGTGTAATGAATTCATATATACACAAATGTAAAGATGTTTGGGAGGCAGTCATTTAGCCTGGTGGTTAACATTCTGATTGGCATGTCTGCATGCAACATCAGAGTACTTGGGTCTGAGTCCTGTCGTCCATTCCTCATTTCATCTTTCTGTTGGTCATGCATACCCTGGGAGGCAGTGGTGTCTCAAATAATTTGTTCCTGTTGGTCTGAGTCTCTGGCAATCACATTTTACTCACAATTGCTTGTAAATTGCATAGATGAATAAAAAAAAACTGTGGACTATTTATACAGTGAAATATAACCAACCGATATGGAGGAATGAAATAATGATAGTTGGACATTGTTGTGGAATCCCCTGAGTGAGTGAAAGAAGCCAGTCTCAAAATGTGCAACATATTGTAGGGTGAGATTTCTCAACAAACAAGCAACAACAACAAAATAAAAACTGTAGTCCCAGAAACAAATCAGTTGGTTGCTAGAATTTAGGAGTAGGATAAGGGAGTGACTTGAAAGGGGTAGGATTTTTTTGAAGTTGATGAAATGTAGATTGTGGTAGTGGTTGCATGAATTTATATGCAGTCTTAAAATGCACAGAATTACATTTGCATAAAAAGTTAAAATTTCCTGTATGATAATGCAAAGCTAAAATTAAAAAAGATGCTTGCGAATGAGATGCAGCTTGTAAAAGGGCTCTTGTTAAAATTCCAAATTCCATAGATATCATCATTTACATTCCTTGGATTCACAGCATCTTAATTTTACCAAGTACTGGGAACAGTCTTTTGGTTGTCATACAATATATTCTAATTTTGATATGATGCTTTATTTAGATTATGCACATGATTTTTCTCTTTCATATTTTTAATTTACAAATTTTTGTGTTTTATATAATTTCTCCTGAAAAGTTTTTAGAGGTACAAAGTCATTCTGTTTGGGGAGAATTGTGAGGTTTGGGATATACAATATTACGTGCTTAATTTGGAAGATAATTCCTAGGAGAACAGCCTCAGATTGAGACTGGAATTTCCTGGCATGTTGCTTTGGCAGTTGACTTGAATAAAAAGGCCTTGTGAGCTCATGGGCTGTAATCGCTGTGAGCCTTGACTCCTCAACCCGGAGATCACACTTGCCGCTGTGCAGTAGTGTAACCCCCTCTGCTCGATGACTATTCTTAATTAAACACCTATGGCAAGGCAGAACAGCAAGATACATTAGGGGTCATTTTTTTTTAAAACAGATGGAGAAACCAAGGTCTGGTTGAGTGTTCTCTGTTGACACATGAACTTCTTTGTATTTTTGAAGACCTTGTCCCAAGACGCTGGAGTGATCCATTTACCATTTTTAAAATTACCTTAATGACTAGGAAGTACATCATTTCTTGATTTTATATTTCATGAAGTTAAGTAAATTGAAGGAGCCTTACCTTCATTTGGGGGTAAACTGTTGGTAAGGGTTGCTTAATAAGGAAATTGACATGTGAGTGTGAAAGAGATCCTCCCGAAGGGGAACATGCTATGGTCTCCCTTGTGGGACCAGGCCAGTCCCTGGTTTGCTTTTCTTTTTTTTTTTTTTTTTTTTTTATTAAAGATTTATTTTTATTTATTTTTTTTTTTTTGGAAAGGCGGATATACAGAGAGGAGAGACAGAGAGGAAGATCTTCCGTCCGATGATTCACTCCCCAAGTGAGCGCAACGGGTCGATACTATGCCGATCCGAAGCCAGGAGCCTCTTCCGGGTCTCCCACGCGAGTGCAGGGTCCCAAAGCTTTGGGCGGTCCTCGACTGCTTTCCCAGGCCACAGGCAGGGAGCTGGAAGGGAAGTGGGGCTGCTGGGATTAGAACCGGCGCCCATATGGGATCCCGGGCGTGCAAGGTGAGGACCTTTAACCACTTGCGCCACCGCGCCGGGCCCTGGTTTGCTTTTCAAAACTTGGGGCATGCATAGATTGAGTCAGCCACTCTCTCTTGCCTAGTTGGAGTTCTCATGTTGTGAAGGAATTTTCCAGAAGCTTTCTGTGGGGACCCAGTTTTGACCTTTGAAGGAGCAACTGACTGAAATGTCCATCTGATCGTTCTTTTTTCTCTTTTTCAAAGGCATTTGCCCTCTTGCTACCTAAATTTAATGTTACTGTTGAGAAATCCAGTGCAATTAAAAAATGCTATTGATTTATTTAACAGGAAGTAGAAAGGAAGGGAGTTGGGGAGAGAGAGGCAGGGAAGAAGGGAGGAAGGGGGAGAGAGAGAAAGAGATAAAGAGAGAAATGAATCACATTTACTCATTAGTTTAGTCTTCAAATACTCTCAGAGCTAGAACTAGACCAGGACCAAGCTGAAAACTAGTCATTCCAGAAAAGTCTCCCTTGTGAGTGGCAGGGAACAATTACTTGAGTTATGACCACACCCTTTCCAGGATGCATGAACAGGAAGCTGGAGTCGGGATGCAGGAACAGGAAGCTGGAGTCGGGATGCAGGAACAGGAAGCTGGAGTCAGGATGCAGGAACAGGAAGCTGGAGTCGGGATGCAGGAACAGGAAGCTGGAGTCAGGATGCAGGAACAGGAAGCTGGAGTCGGGATGCAGGAACAGGAAGCTGGAGTTGGGATGCAGGAACAGGAAGCTGGAGTCAGGATGCAAGAACAGGAAGCTGGAGTCAGGATGCAAGAACAGGAAGCTGGAGTCGGGATCCTGAGCCCAGAAAATACACAGGCACTTCATGGTGGGAAGCCTGTATCCTTGCTGAAGGTTTAAGTGCAAGTTCCAAATCCCTCTAAGTCAGGGGTTCAGCAATCAGGTATACATTCACACTTTGCTACTAACACACCGTAGGACCAAGGGGCTTGGAGAAGCTACTCTCCCTTGTGAGTCCACACTTCCTGCAGGGAAACTGAAAGAATGGTGAATACCTGCCCTATGGACTGCTGTCTCCCATCTGTCCCACTCTTGTACCATGGGAACATCACTTGACTAGTCTAGAACTTCTTCTTTAGAGTCCCAGAATCACTGCCCATGGTAATATTGCAATGCTATAAGTAGGAATTAAAATTATTCTTATTGATAATCATCATTCATACATGTTCAATCACAAAAACATGGGGGTTTTTTTTTTTTGCCTCCCAAGATCTGCAGTATCAGGAAGCTGAAATGCAGAGTGCACCCAGGATTCAAACCTATGCCCTCTGACACGGGATGTAGGCATCTGAGGAGAGTTCTTAACTTCTGGACCAAATGCCCACCCCTGTATTACTGTTTAATGTAACAATTCAATGCTGTTAGCCTCAAGGTAGAGAGCAGGTCTGGTTTGCAAAGACATAATCCTATTTTGATTACTTCTACCACTCTGCATGTTGTTATTCATATATGTTGCCCTCACTTGATAGGTACGGCCCTCATTCACAGGTAACCAAGAAGAGTCAGGAGGGACCACCAACACCTTCGGGCTGTAAGCATAGGGTGTGGTAGACCAGAATTCTAACCAGAGTGTACCCTGAGTTAAACTCCCCTTTTACGCCCCTGAGGTTTGATCCCTCCTAAAGCAGAGTGATGTAATAGCAAGGGCAGAGGAAATCAAATTATGCATTTTGTTTTTAAGTTGAAGTAGCTACAAGATGTGAGGCAAGAAATGTGAAAGGTTACAAATGTTCGAGGATTCTGGTACCATAAAGGTTACGTGGATGAGTGTGTCAGGAAAAGGAGTGGAATGGTGTCTTGGGGATCCCATGCATGATGTGTGAATTTGAGCAGTAAAACCATGATGACAAAGTGGTAGCTGTTAATATCACACTACCCTTTTTGCAGCAGTGGGGGAAAAATTTGCTTATTCCTCAGGGGGAAAAAAGCCATTTGCTTCCAAACTTCAGCTGTGTAATTGATGATAGAAATAATTATGAAGGGATTTTGAACTGGCTAAGTTTCACGAGATCCTCTCTCTCTCTCTCTCTCTCTCTCCCTCATTCTCTTGCTCTCTCTCAAAGGAATTCCATGATAATCCATGCTATACCCAATCCCTCAGTGAATGTGATGCCAATTACTGCCACCTGCCCCATCTTGTCTTAGTTAAAACACCCCAGGGATTTTTGCACTTAAGGCCCTGTCAAAAAATGTCAGCTCTGCTTCTGAGGCCAGATGCAGTAACTCCCCTTGAAGAATTCTCGGGCCGCATCGCATGTGAAAAGCAACAGTAAATCTTCCCTTAGGCAAAACACGGACGCACACTCTAGCACTCTGCTCTCAACAGGGATATTGACCGTTTTCTTCCACGGGGACTACGTCACATGCCATACCAAATGCCTGAGACAGGCTGTTTCATTCAGTTCCCAACACCTGAGCGCCTGCTCATCAGCATTCCCAGTCTGTGTATGAACACGCTGAGGCTCCAGTGCCATTTGCCTCATGTGTGGAGACCAGGGTTTTAGCACCATTATTCCCTCCCCTGGCATCTAGTCTCCACCTTTTCATTGTAAACGGCAAAGCTATGGTTAGATATTTTTGTTTTGCATTCTTTATTTGAAACCCTCAGAAAATCTCTGGCTCATGTTTTGGGCCTCAAACCTGGAGCTGTTCTTACTCTAAATGTATTGACTTGAAATACACATTGCCATTTGGACGTTTTTACAATAGTGACAGGAATGTGTCTGTTGAGAGGGTGATAAATGAAAAAAATAAGAACAAGAATATTATTTGCCAGTTTTGGTCAAAAGAACTGTTCATGAGAATGCAAGAAAATGGTGCCAATTTCAGACAATGCTGAAATTCTTCATCTCCATGCTCTCCATGTGCCCATCTACCTGAGGGATGCTTGACAAATTTCAAGGACTTGTGATAGTCACTAAGTTTCTGAAGCAACCCAATTGTACAAACAGTTTAAGAAACATAGGTATTCCCCTATAAGCCTCTGTCCTAAGCGTCTCGGAGTCCATATGGAACCCGGAATTTGGGCTTCTACTCTGGCCGTTCACTGTTGTTTTCACATCTGTGCAGTTTCATCCCTAAGCCAAATCATGCATAATTCAAAAAGATCATAGAAAAAAACATCAAGATCAAATTCTAAAAAGTTGTGTTTATTTAATTTGAGAGGCATGGAGAGGGGAGAAGAGATGGATATAAAGCCAGGAGGTTTATCCCTCTGCTGATTCCCTCCCCAAATGCCCATGGCAGCCAGGGCTGAGTGGCTGCCGCCAGGGTCTCCAGTACGGGTGACAGTGTCTCCAAGTACGTGAGCTATCATGCGTTACTTTTCAGATCCACATTACAAGAAGAGGGATAGGTGCTGGAGGATTTGGGCCTCAAACCTGGAGCTGTTCTGGCATTCAGCATCCCAAGCAGGGACTTGATAGCTCCCCTGATGTGGTGCCCAAAGACGAGCTTAATTTTCTGCAGGAGAATGTTGCATAGTTCTTTTTCATAATATAAATTTCAATGAGCTTTTTGAAAGCTTTTGATTCTTCGTTATTTAATATTCATTTGCTTACAAAATCATCCTTATCTTCTGTTATTTGTTATTTGTCACTGACTAGACATAAAGTGTGTGGGAGAGACTTCCCCAAAGAAAAAGAATGAGTTTCTGTTGTCAAGTAGTTCATACTTATAACAGAAAGATAGTACAACTAATGATATGATCTAGTAAAATAATTACAATGGCTAATTATTAAGCTCAGTAGGGAGAACTCCAGGTGGAGAGACTGCTTTGTCTAAGAATATCACAGAATATTCTAGATACGGATTTTGATGATGGTGAGATTTCAACAGGTGGGCAAACATATGAAAACTTATGTTAATTTTGCCAAAATTGCCCAATGGACTTAATTAAAATAAACTTCAAAAATATACAGTCAATATTCTCATAACAAGTCACAATGTTACTTTTCTATATTTGAGGATAACATTTTGTTTCATTGAATCTTTCTTGAATCCAGAAGCATAACCAGTTGCTGAGTGCAATTTTTATACATTGGCACAGACACAATGTATTACATTTGACAAGCTCTTCTCTTTGTTGAAAATTTAGTGAACAGTTTCTGATTGTTTTTAGTAGAAGACATGAACCTTCTTCCTATCTTCCTAGAATATTCAAACTTCATCCAAAGAAATTAAATAGTTCTTCTATAATTTCTTACAATAATCACACCGATCAATAGAGAAATTTTTCTGAAGGCTATGGGTTTGTTTGGAAATGAAATACTAAACAAAATAATAAATAGAAACAAACTAGTACTTCTTGTTCAATACTTCTTATATGGACTAGTCATAGTTTAGTCATTGGTTTGTTATAGTAATAATTATAATTATAATTTTAGCTGTGATAGTGTTGTATGTAAAAGGCAAGTATCATTTTATTCTTTACACACTCTAACTCAAAGCTAAAAAAAATACCTAACTGGGACCAGGTGAGTTTCCTGAAATACACCATATACACAGAAGGAAGGGTGTATGCTGGCTCAGCTGCCAGCTTCTAGTCGGCTACTGTGAATTGTTACAATGCAAGAATGTGGCTATTGTTTTCAGTTCTTCTAATTTCTTACAGGAATCTAGAAAAAGGGATTTTTATGTAAATCTGAATATTTGCATTTTAATATACTGTTCATTCATTATTCATTAATTCACTTAAAATATTGAAAGCTAAACAAAAGCACATTATGGGCCTGGTCCACCAGTCCTTGGCTTTGGAATTCACTCTAAATGGTGACACCAAGCCACCCTGAGGTTAAATAACTGACTTGTAGGAATGATTCAGAGGCAGGCCTTCTTAAAAGCAGGATTAGCACTATTTTAATTCTTGTTTTATTTATTTAATTTGAAAGGCAGAAAGAGAGAGAGAATGAATGCCAGTTCACTGCTCAAAGGCGCAGGCTGGATCCAGGAGTGAGGGATTCAGTCTGCGTTTCCATGTCAGTGTAGGTTGTAATTCATCACCCACTGCCTTCAGGCATGCACAGCAGCAGGGAGCTCGAGTAGGGAGTGGAGCTGGGACTGAGACCCAGGAATTCTGCTCTGAACACAGCCAGCCGGGACACATCTTCACCTCTGGCACATTCTATTTCTATTTTCCTTGTTTTTCTTTTTAAGATTTATTTATTTTTATTGAAAAGTCAGATATACAGAGAGGAGGAGAGACAGAGAGGAAGATCTTCTGTGTGCTGATTCACTCCCCAAATGGCTGCAACAGCAAGAGCTGAGCTGATCTGCAGCCAGGAGTTTCTTCTGGGTCTCCCATGCAGGTACAGGATCCCAAGGCTTTGGGTCATCTTTGATTTTGGTTTCCCAGGCCACAAGCAGGGAGCTGGATGGAATTAGAACTGCCACGATTAGAACTGGTGCCCATATGGGATCCAGGCACATGCATGGTGAGGACTTTAGCCACTAAGCTACTGTACCAGACCCAAATTCTATTTCTGAGTGCTTGCCCTAATAGTTTTTTTTTTTTTCCTAAGTGGGGTCATGTTGAAAACGTTCTAGACATGGATTTATATAGCAAGGATCCCACAGAGAGCTACCATGTTTGACTGGATTATTAAGTTCCACAGGGTGAGGGCTCTGATGTGGAAGCCGAGAGGATTACATTTGTCTCAGTGGTACTCCTGCCCCATCCCCAGCTGCCTCACGAGACCTCTTACATAAAACCTCTGTTTTTACCAAAAGGAACAATTTTACCTAATAATTGTATGATTGTGTAAAACGCAAGCTAATTTCATTCTGAATCTTAGATGAATGTGAGCAAGCAAAAAATCAGTCACTTAGGAGTTAGTGGAGCAGAAAATACAACCCAATCAACAGGAGAGAATCTGTTGTTTAACTGACTGTGATCACATAGCCAACTTGGCCAGTAAGAAAATGCTGTAGGGTTCAGTGTGCAGTAGCCTAGTGTCTAAAGTCCTCACCTTGCATGCACTGGGATCCCATATGGGCACCGGTTTGTGTCCTGGCAGCCCCACTTCCGTTCCAGCTCCCTGCTTGTGGCCTGGGAAAGCAGCCGAGGACAGTCCAGAGCTTTGGCACCCTGCACCTGTGTGGGAAACCTGAAAGAGGCTCCTGGCTTCAGATCAGCGCAGCTCCGGCCATTGCAGCCTCTTCAGAGTGAATCATTAGACATAAAATCTTCCTCATCTTCTCTCATCATTTCTGTATGTCTGATTTTCCAATAACATAAACAAATCTTTAAAAAGAAAAGAAGTGCTGTAACAACTCCTTCTGTTGCGGGGTGTGAGAAAGATTACACCAAACAAGTTTAGGATGTATTAAAGAGTCTTTATTAACCAAGCTTGGCAACAACAGAACCCATAGAAATTAGTAAATGACAAGTCTAATGGGAATCCAGTCTGAATCAAAGCCTGTCTATTAAACTGAAAGACCTATGTCCCAGCTTCTCCAGCAAAAGAAATTATCCTGAGAGACATGCAACTAACAACCTGGACACACAAAGCTGTAAACATTCACCTTTTCGTGGCTTCTCCACCCACATTCCATTACAGCTAGGCCTCACCTCTCCTGGAGCTCTTGAAAGTACACACATTAGAAATACAAAGCATCTTAGAACAGAGGGTGAGGAATGCAGACATGCAGGGGCCATGTTCAGGCGCTACCTGTCCTTGGAGTCTCTGTGGGAAACCAGAGAGTGAACAGATACTGGGGAAGCCAAGAGTCAGAGTGCTAGAATGCAGAAGCTAGAGCGACATGAGTGGCCAAGAGAATGAGTCCCTCCCTATTATGGGCCTTTATGGGGGCTTACAAAAGGAGTGGTAATGCAAAAATATAAACTGCACCCTGTCAGGTTCCATGATAGGTGGGCATCACAGGTGGGCAGAGAGGATTATGTGGGTGGGAAGGCATGGTTTTCAATTTGTGACCCTGAAGTAGCTGCCTACCCTACAAAACTTCCTCTAACCTCATGTGTCATGTTTGTCATAAGAACCACTAAGTTCAAACAGCCAGCTGCTCTCTGAGAGGTTCCACTCACTGTAATCTCTTCCAAGCTGATCTGCTAGCGGAAACACCTATCCAGGCTAAATGACTGTCCATTCCACAGGGGTGATTTCTCACCCGAACGCTGGCAGCCTGATGGCAGAAAAGGGACTGGATATTCAACTCCTCAGTATCGTCACTGTTCAAATAGTTATCTATTACTTCCACTTACTTAAAAAGCTGAAAGGCAGGGGAAGAGAGAGAGAGAGAAAGAGAGAGAGTACTTCTATTTGTTGGTTCACTTCCCATGAATGCCCATCCAAACCAGGAGGGAGAAACCTATTCAGATCGCCAGGATACATTATTGCATTATTGCATTGACGCACCTCTCTGATGAGGTTTTATTTATTTTCCACTCCTAATCAGTGGTTCCAAGTACATGTCAGTAGAGAAGGAGGGATGTAAGTGCACAGGACAGCTGCAGTGAAGAACCAAACACAGACAGAAAAGGGCTATGAAACAGCAGCTTCCCTGGAGATGCAGCACGTGTGGGTCCTTGGGATCCTGCCAGCACGTACCAATCCCCGTTTTGGCTACAATGCCAGAAGACACTCCTGCCTCTTGTACTGTGTGCCATGTGCACACAGCATCTCATGCCGATCAGCTGCTGCGCAGACGGCACAGACCTGCGGCCTGTGGTGGCTGTTGTGTGGTAGGCCTGAGGTTGTCCCCACCTGGGGTCCAGGCCTCCAAGCTAGCTCCAGACTTTTCAGTCGTGCTGCAGTTTTGTTTCTCTCTCTACCTTGGAGTGTTTCTCAGGACAAGGAGCAAGTTTTTCTTCTTTATGTTCCTTGGAATGTAGTAGGCACAGATTATTTTTGTGTGATGTACAAATAAAATGTTTCTGGGTTTCAAGTCTGGTGATATCGATGAATGAAGGATCTAATGAAAGCGGGGATAATTTCTACAAATTGTTGAACTTCATGGTCTTTGCCTTCCAGAGCCTGGAATCATCTGTGACTAATCCGATCTGTTAAAACATAGTGAAATTCTGTTGTTCAATGATGAGCATTGTAACAGGAAGCTGAGGAACTGCTTACCAGTAGGATAACACTTCATTCATTGCTTTTGCTAGTCCTACACGATTTGGCTTAATATCCTTGTTGGTGCTACTCCACCCTTCCACTGCCCGTCAGGTTCTCTCTTAATGGTCCTTTCTCCTGCTTTCTGCTCTGCCTCATTCTGCTCATTCTCTGAAAATTCTCAGGCTACATGTTTAATTGTCATCATGAACATTTCACAGTTTCTCAAATGAACATAACATACTACTTAATATTTGCATGGTCTCCCTGATAATTTGTACATTTCTTGAAAGATTCACAGATTTTATTTCTTAAAAATCTCATATTCATATTGACAGCAAATTCTTTTTTTTTCCAATGTGATATGCATTTGGGTAGTATAGATTAAATGTAGGTCACAGGTACAATTCTAAGAGTGTCTGAGAGCCCTTCCTCCCTCCATGCTTTTCTTAGTCACTTTTCAATCCATCTCTTACTTTCATCCTTTCATTTTTAATTTTTGAGCCAACATATTTTAATTTACATTATAGTCAAAGGCTTATTGCCATACTAAGCAGAGTTCAACAAGTAAAAACTAATAAGATGTGAGTTTAGCAGGAATATAGGGAAGATCTATAGCGTACTTTTCAAAGCAGCAACTGGGACATATTTTAGGGGGAAGGGGATCTATATATGAAAAAGCATAACAAGGATTAATGTTGAGTATTTTCTATGCTGTTTATGTCTTATAAATATTTTAGAACAAAATGTTTCTTTTTACTTTTTTATGAAAAATTTATCTTTTTTAAACAGTGACAAAAAGTGAGGAACTAAAGAGTGTGTCTGTCCACTCTTTTGCTCCCTAAATGCCCACAACAGTCATGGCTGTGCCTGAGTAAAGGCAGGAGTCAGAAACGTTCCCTCACATGAATGTTTGGAGCCCAAGTCACTGAATCACCTTCTGCTGTGTTTGAGGCTCATTACAAGGAAGCTCGTTGGGAAGCAGAGAAGCCACGTCTCAAAACCAGCACACTTGTAGGGGATACTGTTGTTTCAAGCAGCAGGTTACCTTGCTATGCCACAAAGTTGGCCTACAAGAAGTAAAATATTATTTGGTTAACTCCATCCTGTACCAAAGTCAGCTTTATAGAAATCAAATGTTTAAATCAAAATAATGAAATCATAAAAAGTAATGAAAGGGGCTGATGTGGTGTAACAAGTAAAGCTACCACTTACAATGGGGCCATCCTATATTGGCACAGGTTCATTTTTTAGCAGTTCTGCCTCTCACCCAGCTGCTTGGTTGTGCCCTGGAAAAGCAGTGGATTTTAAGACCAAGTGTTTGTTCTCACACCCTCAACGGAGATCCAGATTAGCTTTCTGACTCACGGTTTTGATTGTGGCCATCACGGACGGGGTGAACCAACAGATGGAAAATCAACCAAGCTCTTTCTATAACTCTGAATTTAAGAATAAATAAAAAAAATTTGAAAAATAGAAAAAGAAATATTTTTCACCTGCAGACGCTCTTTAAATGTAGCAAAAGCTAAATATATTTAAGACACTGGTATTGGACAGAGAAAAGAATATATAATCAGAATGTTGAAAACAGAATTTTTGCATATTATATCATCTAAGGACAGACAGCAAAATAGTAATGTATATGTCAGAGAAATACTTTTCTTCATATGTAAAGCATACTGATAATTCAATAGGCAAAATGAATGCATTAGAGAAAAATGAGTAATTACCTTGACAAGGCGGAGTACTGATCAACGTCCATAGGACAGCTGACTGCCCCAGGGATGGGACAGCTCTAAGTGGATAAGGAAACTCAGAGCAGAAAGTGCCTTCTGCGACCTATGACTGTGTGGAGGCTTTAGCGTGTGGCCGTGTCTTTGGGCAATCACTGGGTCTGACTCCAGAGGCTCAGAACTCGCTAGTGTTGGTCAGGGTCATGACTGAGGATTCCATGCTTACACTGTGGAGTACAAAGTTGCCTTGTATGGTTTGTGTGCCTGAGTGGGTGGAGTGCACAAGCATTAAGAGCATGCACTAAGCAGCCAGGTCTCCATGGCTGAGAATTACAATTCACAAGTCAGAGCATTTCCTCTGCAATACTAATGATAAAAATCTACCATGCTCACCTTGGATGTCATCCTGGACACATTGCCCACCCACAGATGCTAGTCAGGGCACCCCGGTCCCACCCAGAAAAAATGACTTGCAAATACAAAATTAGAAATGAGCAGGAGCAATCACCCATTGTCAGACAAAAACCAACCTTAAGACATAAAATAAGGGAGCAATTCAACAAGAAGATATGACTTGAGTAAATATGCTTGCACCCCGTATGAGGACACCCAAATACTTGAAGCAAATGATTTATTCACGGACAAATTGAGTAGACAAAATTTCAACAGAGAGACAACATAGCTAGTCCGCACTACGTATCAATGGACTTGGTTGATAGAACATGTCATCCCACAATTGTAGAATGCACATTCTTTTCATCAGTGCATGGAACATTCTTATTCAGTATCTTTTCTGATCAAAATGGAATAATGCTGAAAATTGACAACACAAGACATTTTAGAAGGCATGCAAATAAATCGATACAGAACATCATACTCCTAAATGAACAATGAATTATAGAAGAATTCAATAGAGAGATAAAAAGTTCCTAGAAGCAAGTGTGGATGACAACACAGCATATTGAAAGCTACCGGGTAAATACAGGCATTGCTTTGAGGAGTGTTTACAGCAATTGGTGCTAACATCAAGAAATTGGAAAAAAATTATATTGATGTATCTAATGGGCCTATAAAGACAAACCAAATCAAGCCAAAAAATGAATAAGAAGGAAGTAACAATAAAAATAGAGAAGAAATAAAATAATGTTAAAATAATGTAGAAGAGTAGTGAATCGAATAATTAGTGTCTTTTTAAAGAAGTATGCAAAATTAATAAACCATTGTCCCAAATAACAAAAAAACAAGACTTTAATATATAATGTGAGAAATGCAAAAGGAAATGCTATAATCTAAAATCTGAAAATCATCAGAAATACTACAGACAGTCACATTTAATTTGAGCAAATTTAAAAATTTAGAAGAATTGGATAGTTATCTGGGTTCATATCGTTTACCAACACTTAGGCTAAAATACACAGAAAGCTTAAACAGTCCAATCACCAAGTCAGCAACTGACTCAGTAATAAAGATCATCCCAACAAAAATCACAGGAGCAGATGGCTTTACTGCTCAAGTCTACCAAATTTTTAAACAAGAATTACTTGAAATTATTCTCAACTCACTTGAAACAAGTAAATAGGAGGATCCTCCAAATTTTTCACATTAATTCCCAAACCAGAAAAAGATGCACTAGGGAAGGAAGACTGTAGGCCAAAATTCCTGAAGAAAAAGGATGCAAAAATTCTCAAGCAAGCACTAATTAATAACACATCAAACATATCATCAACCTGAACCAACTGGGATTCATCCACGAGATGCAGAAATGGTTCGACATTTGCAAATCAATTGACAAGATGCATCACATTAACAAACTGGAAAACAAAAATCATATAATTAACTTCAAAGCATGCAGAGAAAGTGCTTAATAGACTTCAACAGCCTTTCATGATAAAAACCTTAAGCAAATTGAGTTTAGAATGAACATATCTCAGTGCAATCAAGGTAATTATGCAACAAGCCGATAGATAGCATTATACTGAATTGAGAGATGTTGAAAGTGTTCCTGCTGAAATCTGGAAGCAGAAAAACGTAGCCACTCTCACCATCATTGTTCAACATAGCTCTGTATGCTTTATCCAGAAACATTAGGCAAGAAAATGAGATCAAAGTGATACAAATTGGAAAGAGGGAAGTTAAATTATCCCTCTTTGGCAATGATATGGCTTATGTATAGGGAACCAATAGAATGGCTCAAGAGACAATTGTTATTCATATGGGCAAGTGAGAAATGCCACAATGGGTTTTAAAATTGCAAATATGAAATGCATGAAATCTGTTTTCTTTTTCAAAATAAAAAGACATAAGGCAGAATAAAACTCCAAATATCCCAACCTGAAAAAGTGTTATGTCCATAATAAATGCTGTCATTTTGGACAAAAAAAATCAGTACGTAAAATTAATAGCATTTGTATCCGTAAACAATGGCATGACTGAGAGAGTTCAGAAGGTCAATGCCATTCACAGCAGCTATAGAGGATTTAAATAAATTAGGAGAAATTTAACTCATGCTGTTAAAAACATCTACAATGAAAATCACAAAACTTTAAGAGGCTGAAGACTGATCAAAAAATGGCAAAACTTTCTATGCTCAAAAATCAGAAGAGAGGATGACATCAGAGTGACTGAATGATACAGATTCAATGCAGTCTCAACCAAAATAGGATGGACGTTATCCTTACATCCAGGAGAAAAGTCCATGAAATTCATTTGAAAACCTGAGGGAGCCTCAAGTTCTGCAACATTCTTACACGATAAAAGTAAATCTGGAAGCATCGTAAAATCAGGTTTCGAGGCATATTACAAGTATAATCAAAACAGCTTGGTGAATGGCACAAAAGTCGGCATGCTGAGCAACACAGTAGTTTAGAAATCCCAGAAATTAACCCACATATCTGTAATCAACTAATCTTTTACAAATATATTAAAATCACTTTCTACGGAAAGGACAGTCTGTTGGTAAACTTGGATCTCTTCATGCAGAAATAAGAAACACGACTCTACACCCTCTAAAACCAACTCACATTGGACTGAGGATCTAACCCTAAGGCTGGAAACCACTGAGTTACTAGAGGAAAACAAAGGACAAAAACTACAACACATTGGAGTAGACAAGGACTTCTAGGATGAGACCCCAGGAGAGTAGGCAAATAACAACAAAAAAGACAAATGGGATTAAATCAAGCTAAGAAGCTTCTGCACAGCAATTGTCTATTTAGATTGGTTGTTTAGTTTAGAAGATGTAAACGTTCAGATCTATAGAAATATTTGTTGATTTAAAACAAGTATTTTTTATTTTTAATCTTTCATTTATTATTTTTATTATTATCATTTTATGATACAGTTCCTTAGGCCCCGGGATTTCCCCTAACCCTTCTCCAAACCCCCCTTTACCTAGTTCCCCTATATCATCACTAAAGTATAGTCCTTCATACACAGTCATATGTCCATTATTGTGGGCAGGGACAATGGCAGAGAGTCCAGCATCCTATTGTCGGATAGTAAACAGTTTCATTGGGAGTCTCTCTTTAACTTTCTAAGTAGATATGCATACTGTATTGTATCCTCACATCTGGATGTCAGTCTCCATTTCACAGTTACTATACATCCCACAATAGAAAATCAACAACAGGAAGAAAAATAGAAACTTACAATGTCATAAAGTTAAATAACATGTTACTACATATGAGAGTCTCCATTTCACAGTTACTGTACATCCCCTTAAATGAAAAGCCACAAAACAAAATCAACAACAGGAAGAAATATAGAATCTACAATACCATGAAGTTAAATAGTGTCCTACTGAATGACTAATGTGTCGCTGAAGAAATGAAAAAGAAATCATGAACCTTCTTGAAGAAAATGATGCTACTGTATGAGCTATGAGTCAGCGAAAAATTTAATGAGGAACAAAGTGTTTTTGAAGAAATGAAACTAACAACAACAAAAAAAATCAAGGGCCCGGCGGCGTGGCCAAGTGGCTAAAGTCCTTGCCTTGAACTTGCGCCAGGATCCCATATGGGTGCCGGTTCTAATCCCAGCAGCTCCACTTCTCATCCAGCTCCCTGCCTGTGGCCTGGGAAAGCAGTCGAGGACGGCCCAAAGCTCTGGGACCCTGCACCCACGTGGGAGACCTGGAGAAGTTCCTGGATCCTGGCTTCAGATCGGCATAGCATCGGCCGTTGCGCTCACTTGGATAGTGAATCTTTGGATGGAAGATCTTCCTCTCTGTCTCTCTTCCTCTCTGTATATCTGACTTTCCAATAAATAAATAAATGTTTTTAAAAAAATGCATGAGGTACAGTTTTTGCTGATTTTTGTTGTTAAAATGTGTCTCCTGTAGGCAACAAATAGATGGGTTTTGATTTTTTAATCCAGTCTGCTAATCTATGATGTTTGATTGAGCTTAAACCAAATATTCAAGATTAATATGTATGGGCGGTAATTTGTCCTGTCATTGTAGCAATGGGTTGTTCATTGACTTAGTCTTCTGTTTTCATTTTACTGGGATGTTCTTCCCATTTGCCTTTGGTTTTGGTAGGTGCTATTCCTCTTCTCTGTCAAGAGAACATCTTGAAGTATCATTTGTAGGGCAAGTATGGAAGAGGCAAAATCTTCTACCTTTTCCTTACTGTGGAAGAATTTTATTTCATTTTCAAAGACAAAGGAAAGCTTTGCTGGATATGTCATTCTGGGTTGACAATTTTTTTCTTTTAGAATCTGGAATATGTCACTCCATTCTCTTCTTGCCTATAGAATTTGGAAACCTGTGAGAGGTCTCCTGTGAGTTTAATTGGCATTCTTTTATATGTCAATTGATTTTTTTTTTCTTCACATGCACATTAAAGGATCTTTTCCTTATGTTTGGTTGAAGAGAGTTTGGTTCTCTTGTGTCATGGTGAAGATAACTCTTAGTCAACTTTCTTGGGAGTTCTGTGCCTCTCCTGGATCTTGTTTCCCAATTCTTTCTCTAGATTAGGCAAATTTTCCCTTATTGTTTCATTGTATACACCTTTAATCCCAATTTCTCTTTCTGCACCTTCTGGGACTCCCATAACTCTTACATTTGGCCTCTTAATACTATCTTTCAATTTTTGAATATTTTTTTAAGTTTGACCCAGCTCTGCTTCCAGCTTTTTGATTGTTTCCCCATTGTTATAAGAAATGTCCTCTAATTTCGTGACTCTTTCTTCTGCTTCCTTCATTCTATTATTGGAGACTCTCTACTGTATTTTTAATTTGCTCTGCTATATTCTTCATTCTAAAGTATCAGCCTTCATTTAATTCAGTTCCTTTGTGACATATTCCTTAAATTCCTTGAGTGCCTGCTTTACATGCTTCTCATTGATAAGAGGTTCTATAACAAGTGTTTTGAATTCTGCATCCTCCATTTTTTCGATGTATTCCTCAGTGAACTCTGAGGTTGGCTCAGGGTTTTGTTCCTTTGCAGATGAGTCTTCACTAGTATTCATTTTTGCCTTTGTCTCTTCTTTTGCTCTTGGTCATTGTAGTTCTTGTTAGCAGAATCTTCTCTTTGGTGCAGGTTTCTAAGTTGTGTCACCCACATATCTACAGTTTGATTTTACTTATTACAGTTGGTACATGGCTCTCTGCTTGCAGCCAATTGTGCCACTCCCTCCAGTGAGTTCTAGGTCTGAGTTCTTATGTTAGATTTTTACCATGGTCCCTGTAGCCCAGCCCCTGACTCACTAATCTCCACCTCCTGTGATAAGGTGCTGAGGCATTGTCTGTACAACCTTTCTCCCACTTCTGGTTAGAGCAGATCCCAAGATTAGGGAGACACCAGGTGTCCTTTATAGCTAGGTTGTTGTTGGTTGTAATCTTGATGGAACCTGTTGGTCATTAGTTCTGAGGGCCACACGGACCTATTTTGACCTGTACAATGCCATTGTCGATATTATTTTCCTGTGGGACCAGTGCAATGCACTGAGTTAAATGAGTTCTCACCAAGCTCAGCACATGTGCAGCTCACTGTTGTCACCTGCAGCCCTAAAACTTTTGCCACAGTGTACAAAATGGCACCTGATGTGCCACCACTGGAGTTCTTGATCTGCTGGCCGTCAGGTCTGAGGGCTACCCAGACCTGTATGGGTGAAACCTGTAGAATGCCATGGTTCTTGCAGTTCACTGAATCAGAAATGAGTTCACTCCCAGGTTAGCATATGCTCAGTCCGTTCCCTTGCCTTTTCCTCCTTAAACAAAATGTTGCCTGATTCGGCTAAGAGGGGCACTGTGTTCATGACTGCCCTTCTGGGATCTGCTGCTCTGTCTCTGCTCCTGGTCAAATCAGACAGACAGCAGAAGAAGCAGTTCTTTGTCTGGGTTCACCTCCTGATCTCCCAGTTAAAGTCCCTTCCCACCTGGTTGCTGGTGGAGTTCTGATCACTGCTGAATGTTGCTGGTGTGTCAGTCACTGTAATACTACACCGCTGTGTCCACTGCTTTGCTGTGTCTGTCAGTCTCTGGGTACCCTTCTGCTGTTGTTCTGTCTTCTCCTTTTCCTGGACTGTGCCCTCTCTGCTTCATACTTGTCAGGTGCTTCTCCATCCTTGTAAATGTGTCTTACCCTATTCCACCATCTTGATTATCCACCAGATTTATTTTTATTTTTATTTTTTTCTATAATATAAATAGCCTCTAATAAAAAATAATCTTTTAAAAATAACATTAATGCTCACTTCTGTTTTCTGGAAAACATGCATGAAAAAATGTGTTCAGTTGCAAAAGGAGAAAAAAATCAACTTAAGGTGAATATTGTACAACTCTGGAATAAGTACTACTCCTATTCATTCTTTTTCTAAGATGATTATTTTACTTTGTGGGAGCCCAGAATTTCCCTAGGAAATAAGAGTCGGATCCTTGTAAATACTGTTAAAAAGGAAAAGAGAGAGAAAAAAAACCAAAACCTGAAAAATCTAAAGCCAAAAACACCAGCATACTACAGGTCTCATTTGTGACTGCTCCCCAAATTGCGCAGCTAAGACAGCCAAATCACCAAAAATTTGATTTATTATAAAGAAAAAGTCTTTGAAGAATTCTTAAGAATCCATCCACCCCAATATTTTATTTTTATTGGAAAGTCAGATATATAGAGAGGAGGAGAAACAGAGACAAATATCCTCTGTCCATTGATTCACTCCCCAAGTGTTCCCAATGGCTATATCTGTGCAGGATTCAGGAATTTCTTCTGGGTCTCTCCCACAAATGCAGGGTCCTAAGGCTTTGGATTGTCTTCCACTGCTTTCCCAGGCCACAAGCAGGGAGTTGGATGGGAATCAGTGTATCAGGTGCCTATATGGGAGGTGAGGACTTTAGGTACTAGGCTACTGCACTGGCCCAAAATGTTTGTTAATTTTAATCTACTTGTAAAACACAGTGGCAGAGCAAGAGTGACAGTTGGAGCAATGAGAAAGAAATCTTTCACCTCTGGTTTGGTCCCCAGATGACTACAACAGCCAAAGCTGGGCCATGCTTCAATGCAAGGAGCCATAAACTTGAGCACAGACTTCCAAGTCAGTAACACTGGCCATCCTTTGGTACCTCTCAAGGTGCATTAGCAGGAAGCTGGATTGGAAGTGAAGTAGCTGAGGCTCAAGCTGCCACCTGTGTGCAGGGGTGCGTATCCATAGTGGTAGTTGAGCCTGCTGCTGCCTCAAGTGATGATCCTTTGGTTTATTTACTTTAGAGTTAAGTATTTTAGCTAGTCTATTAATGCCTTTATAGATGTACACTTATCTTTAAAATCTTTAACAAGTTCATAGAAAGTTAATACTATGGAAAAAACTATCTATGAATTCTAAAATAAAAATTGTGCTAAAATTAACTCATCTTCAAATTCCATTCCCTGTAAAACTTTTTGAAGTATTCTTGCATTACTTGGAAATGTTTTCTTCCAGTATGATGATGTATCTTAGATCTGTTGGTAGTTTCCTTTTCTCTTTAAAAACTTTTTCTTTTAAAGAAATTTTATTTGTATATTTTGATCCTGTTTCTTGTACTTTTTGGGGTTTGATGCGAAGTATCTTTGTTCATTTTAATATCCTGAAGTATTTTTGGAATGTTTTCTTCAGCAGTTTAATGTTTTACACTTAGATGTTTAAAAGCACATTGAGTTGATTTTTATATATGGAAATATGATTCTCATTTCATTCTTGTACATGTTCTAATCCAGCTTTCCCCAGCACCGTATTTTAAAAACACTGTTTGCAGCACTTTCGCCAATGATCAGATGGTTAGATCAGTGGTTTTTTTTCTAGCACCTCTCTTCTGTCCCACTGACCAATGCATATATTATTATGCTAATAGCAGCTATTTTAAGTATAATTTTTTTGTATCTTTTAAAGTCAAAGTGTTTAATGCTTCCTGCTTGGTTCATTTTATTTATGATTTCTTTGGCTGTTTAGGTTCTTCTGTTCTCTCAGACAGATTTTGGTAATGTCTTTCTGGTTCTACAAAAAAATTAAAGCAAGGGGAGTTAGTAGAAAAAATGCACACAACTAGTGTATATTTTGCCCCCAAACAATTTTGGGAGTGAATTTTGGGTTCCTTCACGTTTAAGGAAAAGGCACTGATTCTTCTTATCCCAGAAAAAAAAATTATGTGTGCAATCTGTGTTCCAGAAAATTCCTAATAATTTGGAAATGTTTCAAAGGCATGAGTCAGTGGGCTTTTCTTGTCTTTTTCCCTGCTTCAGCTTTGTCTCCACCAATGCTCTATTGCAGCTGTGAGAGGCCTCCTCCTTGCGGAACCTCGTGGAGACTGTGGGTGGCAGTTCCTGCTCCACTGATGGCTCTGTGTGCCCCTGCCAAAGCTGAAAAAAGCCACTTCAAAAGATACCACCACACTACCAATGATAAATGGAATCAGAAGGGCCTTGCTTCAGCCAAACTGTGTCAAAGCACTTTTTCCCACGCTCGATTCTTGAGGGTATGTTCTTCCTAGGGGTAGGTTTGGGTAGTAATTGGGGGCTCTCGTCCAGACAGACCTTTGTCAAGTACAAATCCATCCTTGAGTGTTAGAAATGTTAGGCAGAAGAGGAGTTCACTTTGGGAATAAAGGAATTGAGATTTCTTTCCCCGGATGTCTAGATGTTCCTTTTAGCTTCCATTTTCTAAGTGAAGTTGTACCACTTTACACTTTACTCTCAAGATGATCTATTCTGAATGCACTGAGTAAGAAGACTCAAGTTACACTTACGATTCCACAGTTTGGAAATTAGTTCAATCACCATGATTCTACTGTTTAGAAAGCTAAGTGAAAACAGATAAATTTAGTAAATGAGTAACTCACTTTGGTAATGGCAGTGTGATATAGTGGGAAAACACTGCAATGTGGCTCTGAATTGGACTATAGCATGGATTGAAGGTGGGAAAGCCAATGCCGATTTTCCTGTTTGGGCATCAGTTTCAACCCCTGAATGTAGTTGAATGGATAGGAAGGATGTGATTTACATAGTCATGGTCTCACAGTGCAGAGAAGGATGCTGCATCGTAGTCATCATGAAGATGTGCCTGCAGGATCAAGCACCATGTGCTCATGGGGAACACGATTGCTTCTGTGACTGGCTTTCTGCATCTCCTTAACAAAAGTTGCAGATTTGTGGTTTACTTCCAACTTTTTTCTCTGTCCCCTTTTATGTGTTAGTATTTTCATATAAGGAAACAAGGGTGTGGAGTTGCTATAGAAACATAGTTGTACTTTCAATCTCGAGGTGATGTGAGGTAGTATTTAGTAATGGAAGGAAAGCACGATATTTCAGACCTATAGTCAAATCCCAGAGTTACTAGATCCTTATATTGAATGCTATCGATTATGAAAAGGAAATCATAATTCTTAAATCCTAATGTTTGCTTGTAGTAAGCATTCAACAAAATAGCCTCTCATATTTGTGTTCGGTATTACTTAACGACTCTTGAAGCTGTTGGGAATCCTGGGAGAGAAGGCTGAGCCTCCTTGTGTTGATTTCAGCTGCTGTGCTGTGTTAGGTATTGGTCTTTTGTTACTACATCAGCAAGTGTTTAATGGACCTGTGAATAACAGGGTCATTGTGTAAATCAATTAGTTTTCTGATGGGGAAAAGTGATAGCAGCTGTATTTGGTCCTTTTGAAAATACTGGGGCCAGTGTGATGGCCTAACAGGCTAATGCCCTACCTAGGGTGCCAGCCTTTCTTATGGGCACCAGTTCAGGTGTTGGCTGCTCCACTTCTGATCCAGCCCCCCTGCTTATTGCCTGGGAAAGCAGTGCAGGATGACCTCCTTGCCTCTCGCCTACACTCACCTGGGAGATTGGGCGAGTGTTCTTGATTCCCAGCTTGAGGCTGGCCCAACTCTGGCCATTGTAGCCATTTGGAAAGTGAACCAACAGATGAAAATCTCAATAATAGAATGAAGGAGGCAGATGAAAGATTGCTTTTGATCTCTCCTTTGCTCAGTGTAACTCTGACTTTCCATGTAGAACAAATACTTTTTAAAATATTTTATTTTTTATTTTTATTGGAAGTCAAATATACAGAGATTAGGAGAGACGGAGAGGAAGATCTTTCATCCGCTGATTCCCTTAAGTGACCACAACATCTGGAGCTGAGGTGATCTGAAGCCAGGGGCCCAGAGCTTCTTCTGGATCTCCCTCACAGGTGCAGGGTCCCAAGGCTCTGGGCCATGCTCAACTGCTTTCCCGGGCCACAAGCAAGGATCTGGATGGAAAGTGGGGCCACCAGGATTAGAACCAGCACCCATATGGAATCCCAATACATGCAAAGCAAGGACTTCAGGCACTAGGCTATGTGCTGGGCCCCCAAAAGACTCCCTAGCATTAGGAAAAAAGCTTCATAGAAACATCAGAAGAGGCTGTAAAGAATTGAAATGTTAGTAAGGCTCTCCTAAATGAACTTTGTGCTGAGATTCCCTACTCTTAGTTGAGAACAAGTGGATTGAAGCATCAAGTCTTGAGGTTTGAAATTTGAATGTTGTGCTCACTGTATGACTTTGGACAAGTGATGTAACCTGTGTCCACCTCCATATCCATCTGTAAAACCAAATCTCTGTGTCAATATTCTTACAAGTGCTTAGAACAGAACATAGGAATTGGTTAAAAGTTATGCAATTGTTTTTCAATAAAAGAGGTGACTATGATCCAATCTCTAAAAATATATTCTTGGGGGGATAAGCTTTAGTATTGATTGATTTAGAAATCAGCTTTCCTACTGTTAATTATTAATAATGAACCCAAGTGTCAGGTAGGACTTGTTTTTCTGCAGAGATGCTGGTAACTTTGAATTAGTAATGTAGGATTCTGCAGTTCAGATAAATGTAAAAATTTCTCCATGAATTATGAATATGCCTGTTATTTCAATAGAGACTGGACATTATAGCTTAGGCTTTTCTCATATATAAAGATGTCTGAAAGTAAACATCTCAGAGTAGCTTTCCTCTAAGTGGAAATCCAGATTTGTTCTATACTTTGGACTCATCTGATTTCCATTCTCTAAATCACTGCTTACTCCAACTTGTCTGCTGTAATTCCTGCAATAACACTGCAGTTTTATGGAAGAAAGACAAAGAAAATAAAAGATAAATAGCTCACGCTGCTTTTTTATGAGAATTTTTTTTTTTTGGCAGAAATTCTAGAAAAATGATTCTGCCTCTATCTCTTGATCCCAAACTTTAATCATGTGACTTTGTCTTTCTGCAAAGCATTACCAAAAATAATCTCTGATAGCGCATTGAAAAAGAATGGGTATTGACAGGTTATTAGATGTTGTTGCCCTTGAGGTCGCTTGTCACTACTGCAAAATAAGCCCAGCCGCACTGAGATACATAGGTTTATACGCTGTCTCTCTTCAGTATATCTCATCCCACAGTATTTTTACAATCTTAGTGCATTATTAGTGGTTAGATGTGAAGGTGCAAAGTGAATCACTTGGCTCCTCATCCTTGTGTCCCTCTCCCCAGTATGTTTCCTATGTACCTCCGCTTCTATTCCAGCCTACGCCTTTTCCTATTGCACTCACGGTCTCTGAGCACATCATATAGCGCCTAGGATTTCCATTTCCCTGATCAAGTGTAGTCATTAGCTAAACAGAAAGCTTAAGAGTAGTAGTAAGGATGAAATTCTTGTCATGAGTCAAGTGCTTTGATTACATAATACTTCACCTTTACTTGAGGGACAAGAGAGGCACACACCCACACCCATATACAGAGAGAATGAATGAGAGAGAGCAAACCCACAGCCACATAATGAGAGAGAGAGGAGAGGGAGAGAGAGAATCCACACCTTAATCTTTATCAATGAGAGTGATGCTTTAATTGATGAGGAAATTCAGACATAAAAGTTGATGCTAAATAGCAGAAATTTATTTAAACAGTTTACAGTTTTCAAGAGGCTGTAGTCACTTACTCAAGGGTTCATTCATTCAACATTTCATTACTTTTTCATAATAACTTAAGAATAAAGGAAACATTAGGAGTTCCAGCAGAATCACGCAGTCTGGTAAGCTGCATGTTTTTGTTTGTCCTCAAGGACAGACAAGTCCGCTGTTTCACATTGTATTGGTTTATAGGTTTCTTCTCAAGACAAATTTTGGTTTGCAAATGACATTGCTGAAATGTAGCACAGAGGTTTGAACATAATTCCTAGATATACTCATTGCAGCAAAACAAAAACAGAAACCCTGATTGCTAAGATTTTAAGATAAATTTGATTTCATAAGAGAAATCTAGTAGGAAATCTAATTTAAGAAAGAATATTTGTATTACTGAGACCAAGTGCTAAAAGTAGCATAAAGTGAGTATTGAGATTTTGAAAACAGCTTGGAATGTAAAGGTTAAAAAGGATTGTATTTAGTGTGATGTGAAAGCTATTGCAGATAACTAAAGGATTGCTCTGTGGAGCTCAGATGAGAATTGCCTCTATTGCTAGCACGCGTTTGTCCTGCTAATAATTGATATGATTTATTTGAAACTTTATTGCTATACATTACCTTGCTAAGTATATAACATGTAATATCTATTCTTTTTCCATATATAATTCTATTATTTATGAATTATTATTTCTACAAAACATGAAAGAAACTGAAGTTTGGAGAGGACAGCAGCCTGCCTACAGAGTATCAGAGTAATTTGCAGCATATTAAAAATCGAATCCAAAGCAGCAAAATCACTGAGTATTGGCCTCCATTTTTCTTCTGTAAAATAAGTAGTTTGGGCCATTGGCTGAAGCAGTAGTTCACTGGAGCTCTGAGAGCTACGGCTCATAATTTAAAAAGAAAAAAAAAGTCAGATTTAAGCACAGACATCATTGCTGTGAAATTTTATTAACCTTGGAAATGTTATATTAAAATAAAATGTAATATTCAAGGGTCATCACTAATTATTTTATGCATCTAACAATTACCTGTGCCTGCGAGGCTCTTGGTATCTCTTGGACCTCTGTGGTGGAAAAACAACATGCTGCCTGGCTATACCCTTTTTCCCAGCTCTCAGATTAGTGCAGTCATTTCGTTTGCTTGAAATTTGCCAGGGGGACGTATTTATGCCATGGCAATCAGTAAATACTACAAATCAGGTGCTGGTTTTGCTGATTGTAATGACTTAAGGGAGGTAATGGAAAATATGAATATTCAAATTAAAGCATATCCTAAGTTTTAAAGATTCATTATTTTCCTTTGAAAGGGAGAGTTGAGAGAGAGAGAAGCAGGGAAAGAGGCCAGGGCTGTGAGAGGTGTCTGGTATTTCTCCCTAGTCTCCTGTGTGGGTACATGGACCCAAGAAGTTGGGTCATCTACTGCTGCTTTCTCAGGCATGTTATCAGGGAGCTGGATTGGAAGTGGAGCAGGTGGGTCTCAGATCAGTGCTCATGTAGGGTGGCAACATCATAGGCAGTTACTTAACCCACAATGCTCCAACGCCAACCCCAAATTGTTTCCCAATGGTAGCTGTTCCATGTTTGTAAATCAAAGAAAGAAAGGAACTATTTTTCTAGTATTTGTAAAACTATTGTTTGTTTTTAAAGCCATTCAATATTGTTGTTCATTGAGAGAAGTTTCAATATATGTCTTCATTGCTTTACCTTTGTTTTAGTCATTAATATCAATGAAAATATCAACCAGCATTTATTTGTCAACTGAAACCACAGATTAGGTATAATGAGAATCTCAGTAAGAGTTATTGATAACAATTAGTGAAAATCCATTGGCTATGTGGAGCACATGATAAATGGTATTTCTTTTATTATTAATCTATACTGATATTATTTATAGAAGCATAATTATTTAAATAAATGTAGATACAAATATAGGCATACACACATACACCTGCAACTCTATTAGGAGAGTTGATTGTTATATTATCTATCAGATCTTCCTTGTTTTAAATTTTTTTAGTGGCCTAACTAGAGTCAGAAGGTTAACCAAAATGAGTTAGAGACTATGGGAGATTTGTCCAAATTTGGTTGAACATTCCTTGTCCAAAAATCTTCTAAGATCTGAAAATTTTAGAGCATTGACATGGTCAGAACTTGAAAATTCCATGTCCTAAAACTTTGTATTTCCTGCACCAAAAGATTGAAACTGTTGAATAAATTTCCTTTGGGCTGAGTGTACATGGTATATGTAAAACATAAATGAACTTCAAGTTTAGACTTGGACCTCATCCCCAACATGTCCACATGTCTCATTGTGTATATGCATGTATTCCAGAGGGCCTCTGCTCCCAGGCATTCTGAGTGAGCAAAACTCAACCTGCTATCCAGGAAATACCTGGATTTGGAAAAGGCTGTATAAAAATGTCATTGTATCTGTACTGATGATGGAAACGTGTATTCATGACACCACAGTGTGTAAGACTTCCAGGCTCTCTTGCCAGCTTTAAACTAACCCATCATCAGTTCTAACTTACTGGGCAGCCAAAATCAGAGGGCATTATACTTGAACCTGCTCAACTGGTTCTTCAATTGCAGTAGCTTAATGTGTTAAGATGGGAGAGTTTATGTTTCATGGGACCGAGTATTATGTCTAACCGTGTACACACACACATAAAAATTGCCTGCCCATATCACTTTTTCTCTTTCTAATACATGAATATTCTGATGGACATAAGTGCAAGCTCAATTTGTTCTTTTTTAAATCATCAAGTTTCAACAACTGTGCAGAGATGATGGAACCTGTGAATGGATTTCCCCAGTCATGGTCTGTCACTATGGCCACATCCATAAAGATAGTACTGTTTACTCTCTGGTGTGGACAATGACCCAACACGGTGTCTGTGCGGTACAGGGTTTACCTCTGGCAATTTCCTTAGACCTTCTGTACTCAGTTCACATAGCAAACTAAATCAAATGAGCTCAAAATTAAAGAAAATTAAGTAATAATAATAATGATAAACAACTATCATGGATACTTGTTTAGCATCAATGTAAAGCCAAGTGGAGAATTTGACATGTCAGGAAATTCATTTTCAATGATTAGCCCTTTGTTCCAGCATCGTACTAAACCTATTACATTGCACTGTTTTCTTCTTCCATATATATTTTTTTAAAGATTTGTTTATTTATTGGAAAGTCAGATGTACAGAGAGGAGGAGGAGAGAGAGAGAGGAAAATCTTCTGTCCAATGATTCACTCCCCAAGTGAGCGCAACGGCCGATGCTATGCCGATCTGAAGCCAGGATCCCGGAACTTCTTCCGGGTCTCCCACGTGGGTGCAGGGTCCCAAAGCTTTGAACTGTCCTCAACTGCTTTCCTAGGCCACAAGCAGGGAGCTGGATGGGAAGTGGAGCTGCTGGGATTAGAACCGGCGCCCATATGGGATTCTGGCGCAAGTTCAAGGCGAAGACTTTAGCCGCTAGGCCATGCCACCGGACCCTTCTGTATTTTTAAAATAAACTGAGGTTTAAAGGTTAGGAGGCTTGCCCAGTCCTAAACACTTGTAGGTGACAGACTGTGACTTGACACCTCTGTTCCAAATGTCACTGTTTCTGTACGAACCCTATTGACTTATTTTTTTTAGTAAGCTTCTACAATTGTTATATTTTATTCTATTGAAATAGATATTCATTGTGATGAAATAGAGTAAAGGGACTATTTAGCAAGTAATGAGCAGATTGATTTGGTTTCTCTTGATGTGCTCAAAGAGTATAAAGAAAAACCAAAAATTGAGGAAAAACATATTCATTCCGGATCTGAGTCCTTAAACTAGTGTGGCACACTGGCATAACCATACATTCAACCGTCATAAAGACTCCAGTGCCATACTCCTTGGTAGGCTCTGACCATTGCAGCCAGCTCTGTCTCCCTGCATGGGACAGCTGGCTCCATCTCCCTCCTTTTTGCTTTCCTTCCTTTTCTGAAAGCATCTTCTTATTGTTGGGTTCTTCTCTTGATCTTTCAAGAGAACCCTTGCAACCATTTCTAGCACACAAACCGTAATGCTAACCCCAAGGGTCTCCAGAAGAGGCATTAAATCACTCCTTGCAACAAATTTCTTTTGTTTTCAGCATTCCTTGAAACATGATTTTGCAGCTATTGTCTCAAGTCTTGTTCACACTAGGGAGGGCAAGAGGAGAATGCTTGCCAAGATTCACATTAATCAGAATGTCCTGCCCAGCAAGGACCTGGAGACGCGTTAGGCGTAAAGTCATTCAGCAGCATGTGGTAGATCTCTGTGGTCCTCATAACTTTCCTATTTACAGCTTCCTGCTGGGTTTTCTCAAAGTAACATTAGGTCTTAACATCTTGCAAAGTGATATATGCAAACCAATTATTAGCTGAAGTATCCAGAATAACAGAAACTTTTAGAAAAAGTGTTAAGGTTGAGAAAAAAGATTAAAGAACTCTGAAATGACTCTATACAAACATCAACATACATGTGCACAAACACACACATGTGTCCTTGAGAGTTCATTAATGGACTACGCATGTGTTGGTTGATTTAATTAATGACCTCAAAAAGAACTGCAAATACGTTGTTATAGTAATAACTATCCAATTATTCTAAATATTTTGTTTGGTAAAATTTCACTCAGATTTGAGAATGTATTGTTAAGATGATTGAGAAATCAGCAAATATCTTTAAGCATGAGAATGACAGTATCTGACTTATACTTCTAGTGTATAAACGGGGGAGACATCACTTAATTTTGAATAATATTCAGAGGTATTTGCCCACAGAGTTTAAAAAAAATGATTGAAAGGCAACTGGCAAATTTTACCAAAGACACTTTTTCAAGTATTTTAGGAGACGCAAGAGAGAAAAGCTCTCAAGGAAGCCACACTTTGTTCTTTCTTTGTGCATTAAGAAAAAGGCTATGCGAAATTAGCACATTATAACATATAATTCAGCTAGTTTTGCAATAAATAAGTAGTCTTTTGAAAAACAACTTGTATTTCTTTCTGTAGAAGAATCTGAAATAGAGTGAGATTGAGTAGATGCATTTTGTAGTTTTATTAAGAAGCGAGGATCTGAACCAGTTAGGTGTGCCAGAGAGAGGGGCAGAGAGGAGAGCTCTCTTCATGTAGAACAGGCACGGGGTGGTGGGAGATGGCAGCCTGTTCTGATGGTGAGCTGTCCCTCTTACCCTTTCTGCTATTGACATCAGTCACCCCCAATAATCGTTGACCCACTTCCTGCCATAGTGTGGCTGCCACTGCCCTTCTAGAATGCTGAGAGTGAAAGAAGCTCTGAGACAGCAGAAGCAGCTCTCAACACAGCCTCTTCTGTAGGTATCTTCTACCATAAGGAGTTCCCAGTCACATTCCCCACAATTCTAACTTTTTCATGTTCCAGAACTATTTTTGCCATTGTTGGAAAAGTCTAGATTTCTTCTCCAATACCAATTGCAGGGTACATAGAGTACCCAGCTTCCCCAAAAGGGTTTTCTGTTCCATAGAAATGGAGAGATGCTTGGTTTAGATTATATCAAAATTAAATTGCCATTCTCCTTTTGGTGGGCAAAGTCAAAGTGATTCAGCATTCATCCATTCATAAATTTATTCATTGAGCTGGGAACTGTGCCAGATGAGCAAAATGTAAAATAAACATTGCCTCTGGGAGTATAAGGAAAGGCAAGGTTACTTGCTGCCATGGGACGTATATTCTGGGTTGAATAAGCAGACGATAAAACAGATAAATGTGATGATGGGATAATAGTATGTGGTAGTGGTTAGTGAGCAATATTCTGGTCGCAGTGTTTGGAAACAAGGCTACAATGTGGACCTACTATAAATAGAATCATAAAAACTTCTCTGAAGAAATGATGCTTAAGGTCAGAGTATAAAATGAGAAAGTAGCTGTAACAAAAGCAGATAACTAAAGTGCTATATAACTGATAAAGCACAAATCAGTATTGATAAGAACTACAAGAAAAACTTTCAGTCATTCTTGTCCTCAAAAAAAGCAAGAAAATCATGAAATCTTTGATTGCTTGCTAAGCCAAGAGTGAAAGGGACTCTTCATTTCTTTTAAGCTTCTAATCAACAATAAGAAGCACAATAAGAAGTTCCAGCAATTTCAGGAGTATGTCACACAGGAAATAGAACACTGAAACAAAATCAAGCCGAATGATTGGAAATGAAGGATGCAATAGAGAAAATGAAAGTCCCAATAATAGAATGAAGGAGGCAGAAGAAAGAATCACAAAATTAGAAGACATTTCTTATAACAATGGGGAAACAATCAAAAAGCTGGAAGCAGAGCTGGGTCAAACTTAAAAAAAGTATTCAAGAATTGAAAGAGACTATTAAGAGGCCAAATGTAAGAGTTATGGGAGTCCCAGAAGGTGCAGAAAGAGAACTTGGGATTAAAGGTGTATACAATGAAACAATAAGGGAAAATTTGCCTAATCTAGAGAAAGAATTGGGAAACAAGATCCAGGAGAGGCACAGAACTCCCAAGAAAGTTGACTAAGAGTTATCTTCACCAGGACACATGATAATCAAGCTCTCTTCAACCAAACATAATGAAAAGATCCTTTAATATGCATGTGAAGAAAAAACAAAATTGACATGTAATACAGGAATAGCAATAAAATTCATAGCTGACTTCTCACAAAACTCTATAGGTGAGAAGAGAATGGAGCAATATGTTCCACATTCTAAAAGCAAGAAAAAAAAAAAAGAAAAAAAAAGAAAATTGTCAACCCAGAATAATGTACCCAGCAAAGCTTTCCTTTGTCTTTGAAAATGAAATAAAATTCTTCTATAGTAAAGTTAAAAGAATATGCCTCTTCCAAACCTGCCCTACAAATGATACTTCAAGATGTTCTCTTGACAGAGAAGAGGAATAGTGCCCACCAAAACCAACGGCAAATGGGAAGAACATCCCAGTAAAATAACAACAAAGATTGAATCAATGAACAGCCCATTGCTAACATGACAGGATCAAATTATCTACAAATATCAGTGGAAACTGTATCTCATGGATTTTGATGCTTTTGTTTTAGTTTCATTTCTTGAAAAATGTTTTTTCTCATTAAATTCTTCAGTGACTCATAGATCACACAGTAGCATCATTTTCTTCAAGAAGGTTCATGATTTCTTTTTCATTTCTTCAGCGACACATTAGTCATTCAGCAGGACACTGTTTAACTTCATGGTATTGTAGATTTCTATTTTTTTTCCTGTTGTTGATTTTATTTTGTGGCTTTTCATTTAAGGGGATGTATGGTAACTGTGTAATGGAGACTGTCATATCCAGATGTGAAGATACAATGCAGTTTGCATCTCTACTTCCAGAGCAAAGATGGACTCCCAATGAAACTGTTAAATATGTCTTGACAATAGGATGCTGGATTCTCTGCCATTGTCCATGCCTGCAATGATGGACTTAAGGCTTTATGAAGAACTATACTATAGTAATAGTACAGAACTCAGTGGGGGATGGGAGATTTGGGGAGGGTGTAAGGAAGATTCCAGAACCTATGGAATTGTACCATAAAATGGTAATAATAAGAAATAAAAAGAAATACTGATTAATTTGAAAGGCAGAGCATCCCAGGAGAGGGAATGAAATGCAGACACATGCACACGGACAGAGAGAAGGAGGGAGGGAGAGAGAGCATGATGCAAAGATCTCTTGGACCATTACTTGCTGCCTTCCTGGTTCTCTTAGCATGAAGCTTCATCTGAGTCACAGAAGCTGGGACTTAAACTGGCACTGTGACACAGGATGTGGGCATCATAAATGGTAGCTTTTCGCACTGCTATCCCACAACACTGGTCTAAGCCTTCTTTCTTCAACAAAGGCAAATTCTTTCTGTGCGCCACGGACCCACTGGTATGATACTACACCAGGGCTTGGCCAACACCACCTTTAAAGGGTGAAATGGTGAAATATTTTAGGTTTTGTGTGCTATTTCATGGCCCTGAAATATGAATTTCCATATATTACAAAACACTCTTTTGGATACTTAAAAAAAATTTTTTTAAAGTAAACACTATTCTTAGCTCAAGAGCCTTGTGGAAACAGACAGTGGACCACATTTGGTCAGTAGGTCACAGTTTGGAAACCTCTGCTCTATTGCAGGGGTGGGAACATTTATTTATTTATTTGGTCAGGGGCCATTTAGATATTTATAACATCATTCATGAGCCATACAAAATTGTCAACTTAAGAACTAGCTTGCTGTAGATCTATAGTATTTTGAGCCCCATCTGTGGGTGCCTTGGGCCAGATGATTTTGCAGGCTTTGCATGATCTGTGGGCTGAATATTTCCCACCCTATTCTATAACAAATGTTCGTTGTTGAACAGTTCCATTTTCTAGGAGTACATTCATATACAGGTCTGAGAATGTACTTCGATTCTATTTTGATTCCTTTCTTATCTTTCTATCCTTCTTAGTCAAAATTCTTGCAAGCTGTAATCCAGACTTCCTCTGGATGGAGTATTCCCCAAATGGCTTTGGTATAATAGTTGCCCGCTGCTCTTCAGGATCATGTCCTTTGCTTCCTCCCCTCCCCCAGAGCTGTGGCAGTGGGATTTCCTCTCATTAGCACCAGGCAGGGCTAATAGAGTTCTGGACAAGCAGCACTGTGAAACTGAGAAGCAAAGACTATAAAAGGCAATGCGGTTTCTCCCTGCTACTTTTTTAGGGCCTGTGCCTGTGGACTCCAATGCTGCCATGTAGAAAACGTACGAAGAGTATTACTTTCTTTTCTAAGCATTCATTCAACCTCATTACAGCAGATCTGGTCCTTGGCAGAGGAAGGGCGATGCCTATGAGCATCTTGTAGTTGGCATGTAAGGTGAACGATACAGAGGTTTGGGAACTTTGCACACTTTCAAGAAGTGTGCAGGAGCCGTTTCACTGGGGGCTTTGTGGTAGGTTAAGGGTGTCATGTTGGATCTTGAGGCAATGCCTGATTATCAGAGAGTTTTAGGGTTAGAAACTAAATGGACAGATTTTTGTTTTGGAATGCTCACTTTGGCTTCCAGATCAGATGGAAATAGCAGTGAGATCTGGAGACCTGGTTGGATGCCCCGACACAGTTTATATAATAGCTTCAAGGAGGGTAGGAGTCTTGCATGGAAATAAAGGACTAGAATTCAAAGGAATTCCAGAGACCCTGGAAATGAGAGCACCAGTTGTTTAAGGGCAGAAATCAAAACCAATGGATATTTTAGTATCTGTTATGACTGTCTTGTTCATCGCAGAGACAGTCCCTGTGGAGAGCTAAGCTGTCTCGCCCTGCTTGCCTGACTTTTCCTTTTGCTGTTGTCAGGTTGTAGCAGGGTTCCCACATGGTTCATCCCCTTTCTCTCAACAGGCTCTGGGTAACCAACCGTTCCTTGAAAGCAAGATGCCACAGATAAGCCCACAGCTGGCCTGATGCAAGTGAAGAGGGTCCCTTGGTGCTCCCCACTGTGCAACACCTGTTGCTGCAAGCCACAGACCAGGACCCCAGCAAAGGAATGTGAACCTGCCTCCAGGCTGTTATCTTGACACAATCAGAGTGCTGCGTTTTTAACCTGAGAGATTAAATCTTTACATGCCTGAATGGAAAGATCCTATCCTTGTAATTTTTCACCTATATAATTTCTCAGCTGCTTTAGTTTAACCTGTTGTATTTATGGCTCAACTGTAATTTAGAAGAATACTTAGAAAATGTCAATTTCGAAAGATAGCTCTGTCAGATTGCCTCTGAGAACAGCTTTCTGAGTGAGTGTAGTGAACTGTGGTAAAACTGATCATTCCAGTCAATTAGATTTTTAGGCCAGTCGGTTTTTACTGTTTTGAAAGTAGCAAAGCATTTGAAAACTAGAATCAATCAATTAGTCTTGAGGGAGATCAAGGAGAAGGAAACACAAAAACTGTATTTATACTTTCTCCTTGAGAGGTGAACCCGAGCAGAGGTCATTCAACTTGTAAAGCGTTCATTTTGCAGAAGTAGAAGTAATCATTTCAAAATATGCTTAAACAGGTACTTTGGGTGGAAATTGAGGCCAAGGAGTCAAAAGGTTGAGATGGGAGAGTTAGAAATGCGCCACGTAGGAAAGAGATAGGCTTGTGAATATTTAAGATTGACTCATGTACAATTTTGCTTTGCAAGATTTTATTAAGCTTTAATTCGTGGTCAGAGACATAAGCTCAGTGAAAAGGTTGACTATTTTGTTATTTTTAATTTTTTTTATCCAACCCAAGATGGAAATGCTTTGTTTAGAAATTCCAAATACATTGTACCCTCTCCTTAAGCAACTAGAGCAAAACATTGTTGATAGTAAAGTAAGATTACAAAGTACCAACCAAATACTGATTTTCTTATATGTAATTTAACATTAAAGTACATTTCAAAATAGCTTCTCATGCTTAAGAATATGTTCCTAGAGGCAGGAAGAGGATGTACCTCAGATCTGGACTTGGGTCTTCGAGAGGCATTAACTATTAGGACACATTTAACCACTCAGGTATATGGGGCTTGTTACACATGTATTTATTTTTATTTGAAAGGTAGACTTACAGAGATAGTAGAAGAGACAGAGAAAAAGAGATCTTCCATCTGGAGATTTACTTCCCAAATGTCTACAGCTGCAAGAGCTGGGCCAGCCTGAGATCAGGAGCCTGGAATTTCCTTGGGTCTCCCACGTGAATGCAGCGGCCCAAGAACGTGGGCCATCTTTAGCTACTTTCCCAGGCACATTCTTAGGAAGTTGAATTGGAAGTGGAACAGCCAGGATTTGAACTGGTGCCCATATGAGACGCCAGAACCATAGAAGGAGGAAAAGCCTACTATACCATGGCTCCAGCCCCAAATCAACATATTTAAACACCAGTACTTGCCTGGTCCAACAGAAGGAGCACCAGATTTCAATTAGTAGCTCTGAATTCTGTTTCTCTTACAACCTCTTGTAACAAAGCACATTTGGACAAATCCATCAGCCAGAGAAATATCAAACAGACAGGATCCATACCAAGGACATAGATAGGAGCGACTGAGTAAAAATCTGTGAGAGTCATTTAGAAATACTCAAGGTGGTGAGACCACCGAAGCAGAGGGAACAACCAAAAACTGCTACCAACAGAGTGGGATTTGAGGGACCAAGAGAGAAGGAAGGATGTTCAGAGTCAAGACACTGAAACAATAGGGCGGAGAAACCAGATGGAAGCTTGAACTGGTGATGAGAAGAATTTGAAATGTACAGCCACTGCCAGAGACAGTGCCCAAAGCCAGACAAGCAGGCAGAAACTTCCTGGCTTCTCCGTTCTTACAGCTTTCCACTTTTTCACTAGCACTAATGGCCAGCCTTCCTGGGGAGCCAGTTGATAAGGGCATCCCCCAAACTCAGTTGCTAGGACTATTGAGATGACTGGAGGACACGTGGTTGCTGGGAGCACAGTGTGAAAAATCACTGACCCAATTAGTCATTTGTGTGCTGAACAACTATGCCCTTTCCTCTGTCAAATTTTAAAGTATTGTCTTTGAAATGAGACCTTATACAGCTTTTAAAAATTATTTGCTAGTGTGAGTTAGAACTGAAATCTTCTGAGGATACTTGGAAAACTGTTTTGGAAATGTAAAATGTTAGATATTGATAATTTCTTTTTCAAGAAAATAGGATTTCATAAAGATGATACAGATTGAGGTACAAAAATGTGCATCCTGTGTTTATCATACTGAATGTTGGAAGCAACCTGAAATAGATGTGATGTATTTAGTGATCATTTAAGAAAAAACATTATTGATGCCATCAAGAATATATTATGCAAGCCATCATGTAAATAGGATAACATGTGACTGGGGATCCATGGGTAAGACAGGACATTCTCTGCCTCCATTTGGATTGTTCATATGTGGCACACGGTGCGTGCATTATGAGAAAGAGAAACACTGGGGGGAATTTTGGATACATCCGAATAGGAAAATTCCTCCAGATAGAGGGAAAGGATTGCTCTTTGTTCAAATTCTCTAGGTTCAGTAAGTGCAAACACTGAGGTAGGAAAGCAGGTTGCCTGGATGTGTTAGCAAGAGATGAAATGGGCATTGTTAGACTCTAAAAGAGGATCTGAGTGGCTTAGTCCAGATCTGTCCTCTAGTTTTCATGAGTCGATAATGAAAACTGGGGACAGCCCTCGTACAGCCTGGCTGTGTACTCTGCAAAGGAGGTTCTGTGTCCCCCACGGCCGAGTGGGGCTGGCCTGTGCTGTTGTGTTCACTTCTCTAACACCTGTCAGCACAGGCAGCCTCAATCCCTGGGGCCATCCTGCACGCTTGCTCTAAAGCTCAGAGTTAGATGCTGGTTTTTATGTTGAGTTCTCTCCTTTGTCTATCCTAACAGATTCATTTTACAAAGTCTAAAGTAATTGATTCTGGGTAACAGAGTACAATTGATTTTGAGTTGTAGCTTCATAGTTTTGTATCTGTTTGAGCATGTGAAAATATGTTAATTCTCTTGATTTAGTAAAATGAGTAACACAGAGGAGAAGCCTAACACAGTTTTGGGTTATAGTAGGTGTTTGATCAACTCCAGTGTTATCTGCCTTGGTCCTACCTAGTATGCCAGGGAAGAGTACTTTTCACTTGCTTCACAAAATAGTTTGATCTCATTCTCTCGGCTTGCTAATGTGGTTTCCATCCTCATCCTTCTTGTTATTTAATTGTCACTTTCTTTTTGAAGGTTTATCTTGTTAACCAAATAGAACAGACATTGAAAAATATCCTACAGTTTTTTTCTTTTTCACCCAACGAATGCACTTTATTTCTACTTTGAACTATATAATCTAGATAAGTGTTTGCTTATCTTCCATTTTCTTGTTCACCTATCTTCCTAACCCTAGTTCCACACCTAAAATATTGTTAATTTAGAAAGAAAATAGACTTGCTATTAAACATACCTGCGTTTGGATTTCAGTGCAGAGTAAATGTTTGAATTTTTTCTTTTTTTTTTTTTTTTGCTGCATGTTTCTGAAGAAAATGTTTCCTTTTTGGCAAGCTGGGGCCATTAGCAGGAATGAAAGAAATGCCCTCAACAAAGGAAGGACGACCCCAGCACCAGCTCCAGCTGGAATTCACTTTAGTGTATTCCATTTGTTTTTGCTTAGCAAGCACTGAGCTTCCTGCCTCTGGTTTGGACCTGAAGTGGAAGTTCCCAAATACCAACAGGAAGGTCATACTTGTGGTCTCCCTCCCTTGCTGAAACCTGAAGCATTGGAATTTCATGTGGGTGTCACTTTCTCAAGAGATTTCCAGCTGCAATTCCCAAACCAGAGGTATGCCACTGGATATTATTGGATCCACAACCGTTCTTAGCTTTTACTTCTCTAAGACCTTAAAATTATCTTGCCAAGTATGGGTTTAATAAGAAGAAATTAAAAAGAGTTCTCATGGCAAGGGGTGAAATTCTTAGGACTAGGGCATACTCTGTCTTGAGTTGCATTAGTCTATTTCTGCACACAGGTAACAAGACCCCAATTCACCCATTCATTCTATTCAGAATTGTCTAGAGCTATGCTGTGCCATGACGCCCCTCAGAGCAGGGCTTCCTCGGAGAAGATGCTTTTGCATATGCAGTTTTCATTACTTTTCACAACAAACCCAGGAGGATAGTTTGATTTATTTTATGGTTAATAAAACTTACTTTATAGTTAATAAAATCAAAGTTTTGAGAGGCTTTGCAACTTTCATAGAAAACATAGCTCATATAATTCAGAGCCAAGATTCAAGTGATTATTTGAACATTTTATCACTGATGGGCATTTGGAAGGTATCCCATTTGGAGTTATTGCAAGAGGTACTATTATTATCATTCTTATTCTTGTGTAAACAAGAAGCATTTCTGTTTGGTATATACCAGAAATAAAATGGCTGGGTCATAATATATATGTTGTAGCACACGCATTAGTAGTTGATACAGCTTTCCTCTTTCTATATCCTACAATTTGAATTAGGACCTACTTTGTCTCCCCAAAGGGGCACAATATCTCACAGCCCACTAGATTCTTTAAATACTATATTTCTGACACTTCCTGCAGAAAGTGATGTAATCTATGTCCCTTGTCCTTGAAAACGACTATTACTTGTGACATTCCATGCCTGGGTTGTTCAATAGAACCTACTGACATGGTGGCAGTGTTCCAGCTGCATTGTGTAATACAGTGGTCCCTGTATTAGACAACACTGAGACGTGTCTAGGCTGTCTGTGCAACTGAATTTTACTATGATTTCATTTTGATTTCTTTTTAAGATTTATTTACTGAAAAGGTAGAATTACAAAGAAAGATAAGGAAAGACTAAGAGAGGTCTTCCATGTGCTGGTACCTCCCGGAGAGGAGGGGCAGTAGCCAGGGCTCGCCCAGGCAAAGCCAGGAGCCAGGCGCCTCTGATGGCTCTCCTGTATGGGTTTGGGGATCCAGTCACTGGCACTACCTGGTAATGCTTTCCTAAGTACATGAACAGGGAGCTAGACTGAAAGGAGAGCATCTGGTGTTTGAACCAAAGCCCATATGGGATGCTGGCATCAAAGGTGTCAGATTTACCCACCAAGTCAAAACACAATTCCCTAATTTAAATTTAAATAGGCACATATGCCCAATGACTATGGTATGAAATAATCCAGGCTTGGAGTAGTAGAATGAATAGAACTGATGCCAATGTAATTTCAGAAGCTAGATAATTAAATTCCTGCACACTCTACCTTTTTTTTTTTTTTTTTGAAACAGAGATATCATCCCGTAAAAATTCCCAAGCAAATTGTAGAAAGTTGCATGCACACAGTTTTTAGGAATTTGTCTTATAAAGGTGGTAACTGAGAGCAACTCAATAACTGTGTAACTTAACCATCTTGAAATTACCATCTGCAGCTGCTGGTCAACCTTTCTCTGCATTATCTGTTAACCATCCCTGCTGAACCTTGTCCAAATGGCAACTCCATTACCAAAATAAATGGTTTTTTTTTAACTCAGAAAGGTACACTCTTAAGTTATTCAGAGACCTTCAAAAAAGTGCTTAAAAATATATGTGGTAGGGACTGGTGGCGTGGCCTAGCTGCTAAAGTCCTCGCCTTGAATGCGCCAGAATCCCATATGGGCGCTGGTTCTAATCCCAGCAGCTCCACTTCCCATCCAGCTCCTTGCTTGCGGCCTGGGAAAGCAGTTGAGGACGGCCCAAAGCTTTGGGACCCAGCACCCATGTGAGAGATCCAGAAGAGGTTCCTGACTCCTGGGTTCAGATCAGCACAGAACCGGCCATTGAGCTCACTTGGGGAGTGAATCATTGGACAGAAGATTTTCCTCTCTGTCTTTCCTCCTCTCTGTGTATCTGACTTTGTAATAAGAAAATTTAAAAAAAAATGAAAAATATATATGGTATAAAAGCTGAAGTGTGGCTTTTGAAGACTTTTTTGCATCAAAAATAACTGTCTTTTATTCTATTTCTTATGTTTTTTTTTTTTTTAAAAGACTTATTTATTTATTTGAAAGACACACTATACAGAAAGAAAGGAAGGGGCAGGGAGAGATCTGTTCACTGGTTCACTCCTGAAATGGCAGGAAGAGCCAGAATTGAGCCAAGATGAAGCCAGGAACTTCTGGGTCTCCCACGTTGGTGCAGGGACCCAGGCATGCGGATATTTGCTTCTTTTTTAGGCACATTAGCAGAAAGCTGATTCACAAGTGAAGCATCTGGGACTCAAACCAGTGCCTATGTTGGATGCCAGTGCCTCAGGCTGTGACTTTACCCGCTACCCCATAGTGCCAGCCCCTCCCATGTGTTTTTTGAAATATTCTTATATGTCTTACCTGACTGTGACTCCCCAAAGGATATATGCTTTCCTCATTCCTGAATGCCAGCAACAAGAGAGTCTGGAGAAAGCCACTGACTCTTAAATCAATGGCAGTGTTGATCTAATGTACTGCAGGGATGTTTCCTAATTTTAAAAATTCCCTGCATTTTCAGAAAGTTGCAGATTTTCATGAATGGAAATCTTCTCTCCTGCCTAAATTTGAGAGCTTAAAAATCTGTCCTTGGGATCGGTGCCATTGGTATATTAGGCTAAACCTCTGCCCACAGCACTGGCACCCCATATTGGTGCCAGTTTGTGTTCAAGAAGTTCCACTTCTGATCCAGCTCCCTGTTCAAGGGTAGGGAAAGTGGCAGAGTATAGCTCAAGTCCTTCAGCCCCTGCACCCGTGAAGGAGGCTGGGAAGAAACTCGTGGCTCCTGGCTTCAAATTGACTCAGCTCTGGCTGTTGCAGACACCTCGGGAATGAGTTAGTGGATGAAAGACTTTTCTCACCCTCTCTGTGTAGCTTTGCCTTTGAAATAAAAAATAAAATCAACTTTAAAAAACCCGTCTTATAATTTTCCACATATATTTACATACTTGCCTTCCCAGAAAGAGTTTTGTACAATCTCTTGAATCCCATCCCCTCAATGTTAACACAATTACCCTAGGCAAGACAGCATCATGCTTGTTCTAGACTCCCATGCAGAAAGCAGGTTTGTGTCCGTCCTGCTTATATGATGTGGGGGTGGGCACTGTTTGTATTTCCAAAGCAACCACTTGCCATGGTGAGTGACACTGACATTGCAGAGGTCTGAAAGAATGCAAGATCGTGTCACTCATCTTCCCACATAGACCCTGTGTATAATGCACTTTAAACATTTAAGATTTTAATTGTGCCATGTCCCTTTCCAATGACTTTACATGTTCTGAAACTATTATACAGAACAAGTTCTTCATGTCAAGACGTACAAAGCCCTGCCTGACCTGTGTCCTCGCTCTTCTCCGGCTGTCCTTGCTACTCTTTGGTCTCCATGCCACACCAGGGTAGTTCCCCATCGATGTCTAGCTGAAGAAAGGCTCATGTCCAAGGTTGAGCTTCTGTGCTTGCTCTTTTTTCAAGGCTGTAAAGGCACTGCCTGCAGGAACTGCATCCAACGTGGATGCCGATTATGTCCCAGAAGCTCCACTTCCAATCTAGCTTCTTGCTAAGAGGCCAGCGAAATCAGCAGAGAATGGACCAAAAGCTTAGGCCTGTGCATACACATGGGAAAGCAAAGAAAGCTCCTGGCTCCTGGCATTGGACCTTCCCAGTTCTGGCTATTGGCAGCCATTTGGAGAGTGGAAGTGAAGATGGAGTGTCTCTCTCTCTCTCTCTCTCTCTCTCTCTTCCACTGTCATCTGTCATCCCCCTACCTCTGAACTCTGCCTTTCAAATTAATCAACCAATTAATATTTAAGGAAATAAAGCAGAATGTTCCTCCCACAAGCACTGAACAGTTACCTGATTTTTCTTACTATTCAGAGGTTTGCTCTCCACTTCCAGGCTGCAGCCGTGACACTGTCTTGATAGCAGCCTGCTCGTCCGTCTCTCCAGCTCATCATCGTTTTTCTTCAAATGACCACTTTCCAGTCATTCTAAAATTTATTCAGTTAGTCTTTATCATTATAACTTCCCTTGAAGTGAAAAATGGTGTGTCCATGGAGCTTCACTGCAGCACACCTGCAAGTGCTGGGCATCTCTGTGGTAGAAGTCCAGTGAATGAATGAGTGAGAGAATGAAGGAGTCATCTCCAAGTGGATACATAAAATGTGGCAAGGAGAGCAAATCAAGTTAAAACTCAATTATAGATACATATAATAAAGTGCAAAGACTAACAGGGAAAAGAAAATAGGGAGGTTCATGTAAAGTGCTTGGTTGATGGCAAGATTTTAATAACTGTCATTGGTCATTTCCTCCTTGCTGTTGTTTCCACTGTAAAAACATTCCACTTTTACTACCATTTCAACCTATTATCTGTTATTTTTCCTGTAAATTGCTTGATTCCTGGAAATTTCCTCCTAGAAAAATTCCTGCTAAATGAGTCTCACTAGTTTTAGAATGAAAAGATAATTTTTGCCCAATTGTTGAGCAATTGATGCACTGCTTCAACAAGTCAATTATTCAGGGAGAGCACCGTAATTTTTTTGAACTGAATATGAGCATTTTATTATAATGGTAAAATATCACTGCTTATTGGTTTAGTTTTGTAAACAGAAAGGTTGCCAGGTTTTGATTTTTGAGTTTGCTGCAGCCCTGCCAGCTTCCCCAGTGAACTCTGGAAATGAAGATTGTGCAAGATTCTAGTAGCATTAAAAATGGAGATATTGACCAATTATTTCCTAATTTGGGGGGAAAATTACACTTTTATTGAGGGCTTTGGGTTTGTTTCTGTGAATGAGGCAGTCACCTTGGTGAAAAATGCTCTGGTAATGTTTTGCAAAATTTTCTCTTTTAGTGAGAAAACCCAAATAGAATTTTAAGGTTTGCTCTAATTTTTTAAAGTTGGCATTTTTTTTTACTTATCTGGCACAAAAATAAGGGAAGCTATACCTTTTTAAAGCAGAGAGATCCAAACAGAAAAGGAGTTATTTTAGAAAATAGAAAATAAATATTTATTAAAATGAAAGGTGACTTTGGGCTGATGTCAAGGAAAACCAGTATATGTGTGATTCAGGTGTGTATTATCAAGCTAGTTGCATATCCTTGGAGCATTGGTCTTTTGTTTTTTGTTTTCTGGTGGTTTCAAGGATATTTTCATTGTTTTGTTTTTTGGTTTTGGATTTGCAATTGAACTGGAAGTTTTGTGAGTCTGTGTGTCTTCTTAATCCTGCTTTTCTTTTTTTGGTTTGTTTTGTGTATATATGCATTTTCCCCCTTCATTATGGGAAAGCTATCGCAGCTTCAATGTTGTGTCTCCTCCCTCATCCGTTTCCTTCTTGCGGGAGACTGAGTATTCCCAAGCTACATCTCTGAATGAGATTCATCTTCTCTCTTCACTTTGCACTTGCATTCTCTGTAAAAGAAACAGCCTAGCTGATTCTGGAGTGTTGATGGCAGACCCATTCATCAACCTCCCAGGAAACAAAATCTTCAGCTGTTCCTTTAGAGGTACAGCTCCTTCCAGTGCTTAAGATCTGTATTATTTGTATGCCATAAAGGAATTCAGCAATGAGCTGGAAATTATGGGTGTCCATGGACACGTTTTGTAAAATTGAATAGTACCTTTGAGATGGCTTCATCTTTTAAAAATTTCAAAGCAAAATAAGTAAAATTATTCTTTAAAATTTGTTTTTATTTTTAAGTTTAGCTTTTTAACACTCAGCATGTTTTCTAGATACAATTCTAAGAGCATAATGACATGTCTTCACTTTCTCTCTTTTTATAGATAACATATATGAAATTTATATTACATTAAGAAAGCTTAGTACTTCACCAACAAGTAGTTTAATATATAAAAAGCAAAAAGACCTTATAGTAATGGGAATCCAAGCAATGGCTTTGAACAATCATTGGAAAAAGTTTATATTATCCACATTTTTAAAGTAATCATAGGCCATTAAAACTATTGTAACATAAGAGTCTTTTAAAATTATTTATTTATTATTAAAAATAATGACAGATTGACAGAGAAAGATCTTCCTTGCACTAGTTCACCCTCAAGTGGCTGCAATGGCTGGAGTTAAGCTGCTCTGAAGCTAGGAGCCAGGAGCTTCCTCTGGGTCTCCCACGCAGGTGCAGGTCCAAGGCTGTGGGCTGTTCTCAACTGTTTTCCCAGGCCACAATCAGAGAGCTGGATGCAAACAACTGGGACACAAGCAGGTGCCCACGGGAGATCCCGGCAATGCGAGGCGAGGATTTAGCCACTAGGCTACTGCACCAAGCCCCATGGAGGCTTTTTATCATGAGAAAGTGTTGAATCTTATTAAATTCTTTCTCTGCATCTGTTGAGATGGACATGGTGTCTTTGCTTTTTATTTTCTTGATGTAACTTGTGAGTATTGATTTACAAATGTTGAATAACCCTTGCATTTCTGGGATTATCTAACTTGACTGTATCATGTCATCTTTGTGATGTGTCTTTCTTTTTCTTTTCTTTCTTTTTTTAATCTGAGATGTTCAGAAACACAGATGGCCCTGAGTCCATGGAGTGAGGTAGTTCTGCATTTGATTTGCTCGTATCTTGTTGAGAATATTTGCATTAATGCTCGTTAGGGATATACATCTTCAGTTCTGTTTCCGTGCTGTGTCCTTGGTTTTGGCCACAAGGCAGTGCTGGACTCATAAAAAGACTTTGGCAAATTTCTATCCTGTTCAACATTTCAGAATATTTGATGACGATTATAGTTAAGTCTTATTTGGATATTTTGTAGAATTCAAAACAATTCAGTGTTTAAAATCATCAGGTATCAGACATTTTCTTGATGGAAGACTTGTTCACTGCTTCAATCTCATTTTTCCTTATGAGTCTGTTTAGGTTGTCTACATATTCTTGATAACCTGGGTAGACAATAAGAATCCAGGAATTGGGCCTGGCACAGTGGTCTAGTTGCTAAAGTCCTTACCTTGAACACGCCAGGATCCCATGTAGGCACCGGTTCTAATCCCGACAGCTCCACTTCCCATCCAGCTCCCTGCTTGTGGCCTGGGAAAGCAGTCAAGGACAGCCTGAAGTCTTGGGACCCTGCACCCACATGAGAGACCTGGAGGAAGGTTCCTGGTTCCTGGCTTTGGATCAGTGCAGCGCCAGCCATTGTGGTCACTTGGGGAGTGAATCATCGGACGGAAGATCTTCCTCTCTGTCTTTCCTCCTCTCTGTATATCTGAATTTGCAATAAAAAATGAATAAATCTTTAAAAAAAAGAATCTGGAAATTTATTTAGTTCTTCAAGTTTTTATAACTTATTAGCAGATATTTATTCATGCTAGTTTCTTAAGATGTGTTGTATTTGCATAGTATCACTAATATCGCCTTCTCATCTCTAATTTTATTGATTTAAGCTTTTTTTATCTAGCTAGAGGTATATCTATTTTCTCAACAAAACAACTTTTTTAGAACTTTATTCTTTTTTATCTTCTTTTAATGTGAATTTCATTTATTTCTCCAATTATTTTTTTAAAGATTTATTTTTATTGAAAACTCAGCTATATAGAGAAGAGGAGAGACAGAGAAGAAGATCTTTCGTCCACGGATTCACTCCTCAAGTGGCCACAACAGCTGGAGCTGAGCTAACCCAAAGCCAGGAGCCAGGAGCCTCTTCCGCGTCTCTCACGGGGGTGCAGGTCCCAGGGCTTTGTGTCATCTTCGAACAGCCACAAGCAGGGAGCTGGATGGGAAGCAGGAATGCTAGAATTGGAACCAGCACCCATATGGGTTCCCACACATGCAATGCGGTGACTTCAGCCACTAGGCTATCGTGCCGGGCCCTCCCCTATGATTCTTAACATTTATTGCATTCTGATGATTTAGGGCTTAATTTGTTTTTGTTTCTGTAATTTTTTAGATACATCATTAGATCCTTCACTTGAGACATTTGTCATTTTTAATATAAGCACTTGATGCTTGCACACTTCCCTCTTAATATTTCTTTTCCCGTATTGCCAGATTTTGATATATTATCATTTTCTCTGATTTCAAGAAAGCTTTTTTATTTTATTTTAAATTTCTTTAGTGAGCTCTTAATCACATTGTTTAATATGTAAGTCTCTATGTGTGTTGTATTCTCCTTCCTGTTGAATTCTGGCTTTATTCCTTTATGATCTGAAAAATACTTGGTAAGATTTCAATCCTTTTAAATTTGCTGAGACTTCATTTGTGGCATAGTATGTGGTCTGTCGTAGAAAATGTTCCATGAAGTGTTGAGAATAATGTGTATTCTTGTACTGTTGGGCAGAATATCCCGTAAATGTCCTTGCAATTCTGATGCGTCTGCATCATGTTTTCTGGCTGAGTGATCTGTCCCTTGATGAGAGTGGAGTATTGGAATTACTGTTGTGTTGGAGGCTATTTGTCCCTTTAGGTCTAGCAGTGTTATATTTATAGACATGTAAATAAGTATATATATCTTGACAATATTGTATTGATGCATCAGTATTTATGATTGTTATCTTTTTGGTTAATTGCAAATTTTATCAAAATATAATTGTTCTTTAGCACCTTTTACCTCCCCCATCCCATCCCCCCATGGTGGATTCCTCCATTTTGTTGTGTGACCACAGTTCAAGTTCAGTTGAGATTCCTTCATTGCAAGCATAGAGTCCGGCATTTTATTGTCCCAGATAAGTTCAACAGCTTTTTTGGGGATATCTTCTCTGCTCTAAAGGTAGAGCCAACAGAGTAAAAACCCAATCAACCAAAGGCCTCAACATAACATAAGCAATAATATACAATATTATAGTATTAATTGACTTAATATTGAGTAAACAATCTATTAAAAATAATGCAAATTCTTAACCACATCCTGTGACTACTTCATTGACATTTCAACAATTGAGGTGCATAACAGTTATATTACGGGTGTAGCACAAGGTTTTGAAAGTATAGTAGGTTTTACAATTTTTCAAAACACACGGGTTGAGACAGTGTTAATTACAGATTCAAAAAGAAGAAAAAAAATTACAGGTTAAATTAAGGCAAACATGTGGTATCTAATCTTTTGGGATTGGCTCATTTCCCTTAGCAGTATGGTTTCCAGTTGGGCCCATTTGGCCACAAAGAACTGCATTTTTTTTTAAAAACTGAGTAGTATTCCATGGAGTAGATGAACCATAACTTTCTTATCCAGTCTTCTGCTGATGGGCATTTTGGTTGCTTCCATGTTTTTGCAATCACTGATTGTGCTGCTATAAACATACGGGTGCATGTTGGTTTCTCGTAAAACAGGTGTTTTGGATATATTCCTAGTAGTGCTATTGCTGGGTCATATGGTATGTTGATTTTCAATTGTTTCAGTATCCTCCATACTGATTTCCACAGAGACCACCAACCTGCAGCCCCACCAGCAATGGAGTAGGGTTCCCTTTTCCCCACATCCTTGCCAACAAATGTTGTTGGTGTTTCCCCGTATGTGGGCCAATCTTACTGGCATCAGGTGGTACCTCATTGATGTTTTAATTTGGATTTCTTTTATTGCCAGGGAGCTTGAGTATTTTTTCATGTGTTTGTTTGCCATTTGGGTTTGTTCCTTTGTGAAATGTCTGCCCATTTCCCATGCCCATTTCTTGAGTGGCTTGTTTGTTTTGGTATTTTGGTTGTTTTGGAGTTCTTTGTATATTCTGGAGATTAGCCCTCTATCACCTATGTAGTGCACAAAGATCTTTTCCCAATCTGTGGGTTGCTTTTTTACTTTGCTGATTGTTTCCCTTGCTGTGCAGAAGCTTCTTAGTTTGATGAGCTCCCGTTTGTTTATTTTAGTCTTGATTGTTATTGCTTTTGGTGTCCTTTTTAGGAAGTCAGGATCAACTCCTAGATCTTGCAGGGTATTTCCAACATTTTCTTCCAAAAGTTTGAAGGTTTCTGGATGTAGATTTAGGTCCTTTATCCATTCAGATTTGATCTTAGTGTATGGTAATAGATGCGGGTCTATCTTTTTGTTTCTGCAGGCTATCAACCAGTTGTCCCAACAGCATTTATTGAAGAGACGTTCCCATTTGCCTGGATTGTCGTTTGTCTTTTTGTCAAAGATGATTTGGCTGTAATTGCGTTGGTTCCCTTCTGTTGCTTCTATTCTGCTCCATTGATCCTCCTCTCTATTTTTGTGCCAGTACCATGCTGTTTTGATAATGATTACCCTATAGTATGTCCAGAGATCCGGAACTGTGATTCCCCCTGTTAACTTTCTATTCTTTAGGATGGTTCTAGCTATGCGTGGTTTTTTGTGTTTCCAGATGAACCTTTGTATCATTGTTTCCAGTTCCATGAAGAATGTTTTGGGCAATTTGATTGGGATTGCATTGAAAGTGTATATTGCTTTAGGTAGTATAGACATTTTAATGATATTGATTTTACCTATCCAGGAGCATGGGATGTTATTCCATCTTGTTCAGTTTCTTTTTTAAGTAGTTTGTAGTTTTCTTCAAAAAGGTCTCCTACATTTTTGGTTAGATTTATTCCTAGATACTTCATACTTTTCTCTGTTGCTTTGAATGGTATGTTGCTGATTAGATCTTTTTCCATCTTGGGGATGTTTGCCTACACTATGGTTGTTGATTTTCGTTCATTACTTTTGTACCCTGCCACTCTGCCAAGCTCTTGTATAAGTTCTAGCAGTCTCTGCATTGAGTCTCTTGGTTTTTCTGTGTAAAGGATCATGTCATCCGCATATAGTGAAAGTTTGACTTCTTCATTTCCCATTTGAATTTCTTTGATTTCTTTTTCTTGTTTTATGGCCTCAGTGAGAACCTCTAGGACTAAGTTGAATAGCAGTGGAGATAGCGGACATCCTTATCTTGTTCCAGATCTCAGAGGGAAGGGTTCCAGTTTTTCTCTACTCAGTATGATGCTGGCGCTGGGTTTTTGTACATTGCTTTGATTATGTTGTGGGTTGTTCCTTCTATGCCTAACCTGGTTAGGGTTTTTAGCATGAAATGGTGTTGGATTTTGTCGAAGGCTTTTTCTGTGTCTATAGATACTATTATGTAATTCTTGTTTTTCAGTTTTTGGATGTGGTATACCACATTTATGGATTTCCAAATGTTGAACCATCCCTGCATTCCAGGGATGAATCCTACTTGACCCGGGTGAATGATCTGTCTGAAGTTTTTTTGAATTCTATTGGCTAGGATTTTGTTGAGAATCTTAGCATCAATGTTCATCAGAGAGATAGGTCTGTAGTTTTCCTTCTCTGATGGTTCTCGATCCGGTTTTGGGATTAAGGTAGTATTGGCTTCTTAGATTGAGTTTGGAAGGGCTGCTTCCATTTCTATTGTTTTGAAGAGTTTGTAGAGGATTTGGGTTAGTTCTGTTTGGAATGTTTTGTAGAATTCTGTGGTGAAACCGTCTGGGCCTGGGCTTTTCTTTTTTTGGGAGATCTTTAATTACTGATTCAATCTCTGCTTCAGTTATGGGTTTGTTCAGGTCTTTAGTTGCCTCTGGGTTAAGTTTTTGTAGGTGGTGGGAATCTAAGAACTTTTCCATTTCTTGGTGGTCTTCTGATTTGTTGGAGTAGAGCTCTTTGTAGTAATTTCTAATTTTTTCGTAATGCTTGCAGTGTCTGTTGTTATGTTGCCTTTTTCATCCTTGGTGCTGTTAATTCTTGCTTTCTCTTGTTTTTTCTTTGTCAGTTGGGCCAGTGGCGTGTCTATTTTGTTTATCTTTTCAAAAAACCAGCTTTTTGATTCGTTAATTTTGTGTATAGTTTTTTTATTTCTATTTGGTTTATCTCCTCCTTTGTTTTGATGATTTCTTGTTTCCTATTGTGTGTGGGGCTCTTCTGCTGTTGTTTTTCCAATTCCAGGAGGTGTGTGCTTAATTCCTATATTTGGCGTCTTTCTTGGGCTTTGACGTGAGCTCCAATTGCAATGAGCTTACCTCGTAGCACTGCTTTGGCAGTGTCCCACACGTTTTGGAATGTTGTATCAGAGTTTTCATTCATTTCCATACATTTTTTGATCTCATCTTTAATTTCTTCTCTGACCCATTGTTGATTTAACAGCATATTGTTCAACCTCCAAGAGATTTTGGGGCATTTTGAATAGTTGATTTCCAGTTTCATTCCATGGAGGTCTGAGAGGGTACATGGTATGATTCCTATCTTTTTGAAGTTATTTAGATTTGCTCTGTGTCCTTTCATGTGGCCGATCCTGGAGAAGATGCCATGTACTGCTGAACAAAATGTATAGTCTGTGGCCTTAGGATAAAAAGTTTTGTAAATGTCTACCAAGTCCAGTTGTTCTATTGTTTGTGTGAGCTCTGTTGTTTCTTTGTTGAGTCTTTGTTTAGTTGAACTGTCTATTGGTGTTAAAGGTATGTTGAGATCACCCACAATTATTGTGTGCATATTTATGTCTCCCCTTAAGTCTGTAAGTCATTGCTTCACATAGGTATGTGTGTTGGAATTTGGTGCACAGATGTTCAAGATGGTAATTACTTCCTGTTGGATCTTCCCTTTCACCAATATAAAATGACTTTCTCTGTCCCTTTTGATGTTTGTCACATTGAAGTCTATATCACCTGAAATTAGGACAGCGTTCTCAGCCTTTTTTTTCTCATCCACTGGCATGGAATATCTTTTTCCATCCCTTCACTTTCAGCTTCTTAGCGTCTTTTCTGATTAGATGTGTCTTTTGTAAGCAACAGATAATTAGGTCCTGTTTGATGATCCATTCTGTTAATCTATGCCTTTTGATTGGTGAGTTCAGGCCATTTGTGTTAAGAGTTAATATTGAGAGGTTGTGATTTTGCCTCTCCATGCGTGTGTGTTTTCATGGGTGTTGGTATCTGTGTAATTGCCCCTCTTTGTGTGGACTTTAGTGATGAGACCTTCCTGTTTGCCATCGTTGCTTGTGGTTTGCCTCCTTTTTTTCTGGATTTAGCACATTTATAAGGAGATTTTGTAGAACTTGTTTTGTGCTGGCATATTCCTCTAGTTTTTCTTTGCTATGGAAGTATCTGATTTTGTTCTCAAATACAAATGAGATCTTTGCTGGGTACATTATTCTCGGCTGACAGTTGTTCTGATTCAGGATTTGGAAGATCTTTGTCCATTCTCTTCTTGCCTGGAAGGTCTCTTCAGAGAAGTCCGCAGTGATTCTGATTGGTTTTCCCCTATATGTGATCTTTTTTCTGCTTCATACTTGTCTCAGGATCTTTCTTTGTCTTCGTTGGAGTGGAACTTGAGCATCATATGTCTGGGTGAAGATCTCTTTGGGTAGTATCTGTTGGGAGTCCTCTGACCATCCTGGATTTGGGCTGGATTCATATTCCAAGTGTTTTGCAAGTTTTCCTGTAAAATTTTGTCAAGCACCATTTGCATTCCTGATTCTTTCCACTCCTTCGGGAAGGCCAATGATCCTGATATTTGATTTTCTAAGGTGGTCTTTCATTTCTTGTATCATTTTATTGGCTTTGTTCAGGCTTTTCTCCAGCTGTTTAATGAACTGGGTATCTTCATTTTTTGTGTCTTCCGTTTCAGAGATCCTTTCTTCTGCTGTGTTTATTCTGTTGGATAGACTCTCAACTTTGTGTTCCAAGTCAAGGATTTTGCTTTTGACTTGTATTTCTGTAACTATGTGATTCTTGAATTCCTTGAAGTCTTCTCACTTCTTCTCATTGTCTCTGACGAATTTTATCATTAATTTTTTAAATTCCTTGTCTGGTAAAGCTTCCATGTCTTCATCTCTCATCTCCAAAATAGATATTGGCTTTGGCCCTTTTTGGTGGGGTGCTGGCTCTTTCATCTGTATCATTACTTTTTCTGATAGTTCTTCCCATTGCATTAATGTATCTTTTGGAGAGGCCAAGGCACCCATGTGTTGAGGGGTCTTCAAGGGCTATCCTACAGAGATTGGAGCCTGCAGGTGTGGAGTAGCAGGGTGCAGGAATATTCAAGGCACTTTTGGTGTGTCCTCCGTGCACAGGACTGCAGGGCACCACCTCTAAGGCCCAGTGGATTCAAGCACACTCTCAGTGCCTCCTCTACAGGTACGCCACCCCAGGTCGTGGAGGAATGAAGGTACTCTTTGGGTGCACCCCCTGCACTGGGGTCCACAGGACATGGAAGATTCTAGGTGCTTTCTCGGTGCGTCCTCAGTGCCAGGGACTGCAGAGCATGGAGGGTTCCAGGTGCTCTCTGTGAGCTTCTCCTGCGTGAGTCTGCACAGCACGGTGCAGAGCGGGAGTTTTCAGAGCCTACCTAGTGTGTTGCCCACGCTCGGGACTGTGGGAGAGGAGTGATCCAGGCACTCTCTGGGAGCTTCTCCTGCGCAGCGGGTCTGCACAGCACGGAGTTGGGGTGGTCAGAGCCCTCCTGGCGTGTCCTCCACGCACAGGACTGCACGGCAAGGAGTGAACCAGGCACTCTCTGGGAGCGACTCCTGTGCAGTGGGTCCGCACAGTGTGGAGCACAAAGGATAGTGGGGGGGGGGGGAGGGTTCCAGACACTCTCTGGGAGCTTCTCCTGCATGCTGAGATGCACTGGTCCATACAGCGCGGGGGTATTCAGGGCGCTTTCTCTGTGCCACCTCAGCACACAGGACCACTGTGCGCCACCTCCAAGACACAGTTTCAGCAGTTTCAAGGCACTTGCCCTGTGTCCTCAGAAGCTGGAAACTCCGCAGGAAGGGGTGGGAAGAGGAGCACCAAAGAGGCTCGGGCTTTGTGCTTGCCCCTGGAGGGTGAGCTCTGGGAGCTGCTGACCCACTACTGTCCCTCCCCAGCTCACCCAAACCTCAGGCTCTTGCAGTCTGCCTCTGCCGCTGTTGAGGACCTTTGCCAGTGACGATCCCTCCAGGCTTCCTTGTCTCTGGGTTGGCTGCGTCTCCTGTCAGCTGCCCTTAAAGGTGAATCAGCAGGTCTGGAGTGGGATGCTGTCTTCCCTGCCTTTTGTTTTGTTTTGTTTTGTTTTGTTTTCTGGTTGTTCTTCTGAGTTGTGTGCATCTTTTTGGTTCCACACTGTCCAGGGATCTTTATGCACCTCTCCCTGCGGCTCTTTGCTGTTTCTCTTTGCTGCTTCTGTAGCGTTCTATCCCTCTCTCATTGAGTTCTCCCTAACAGCCATCCTCCTATGTTGGCCATCTTGGCGCCCTCTATGCATGTACTTGTAAAGTGAATTTTTGGTTGGGAAATTGAATCCACTTACATTCAAGGTTCCTATTTGTTGATATGAACTAAGACCTATCATTTTGTTTACTGGATAATGAATAGCTTTGCTGGACATAATATTCCTGATATTCTTGGTTCTTTTTTTCTTTTTCCTTTTTTTTTTTTTTAAAGCTTAACTGTATCATTCCACTTGCTTTTGGCCTGTAGGGTGTCCACTCAGTAAGTTTGATGTTAATCTAATTGCTTTCCTTGTCTTTGTAACCTGATACTTTTCTCTTGTTGTTTTTAGGATCATCATCTTGTCTTTAACTTTTGCTATTTGATAACAATATACCTTGGGGAAGACCTTTTTGGTTGAGCTTGCTTAGGGTTCTTTGAGATTCTTGTCTCTGTACATATCTCTTCCAAGACATGGGGATTCTCAGCTGTTATTTCATTTAGCATATCTTCAAAATATTTTTTCTTTTCTTTTGCTTTGAGAAATCCTATAATATGACCGTTTAGTCATTTCATAGCATCCAATGTTTTGCATAAACTTTCTTCATATTTTTTGATTTTTTCTGATAGTGTTATTTCCAAATTCTTGTCCTCAAGCCAGAAATTGTTTCACCTGGTCTAATCTATTAAAGCTCTCCTTGGTATTCTTTTTTTTTTAGATTTCACTAATTGAAGGTTTCATCTCTAATTGAGTTCTGTCTACTTACTAATATTTACATTCATGTCAGTCAATGATTGTATTTTCTCTAATCTATTTTGTAATTCTTCCATTTGAATTTTCTTACAATCATTTCTTTTTTGGATGTACATCTCTCATGAAAGAGATCTCCTTCTGTTCAACATCTAATTCTAGAGGATCATTGTGTTCTTTTGGAGGCATCCCATTGCCTTGTTTCTTCATTTCTCGTATGTTCCTACATTGACACCTCTTCTTCTGGTGCACTTACCCCTTCTTCTTTATGGGGCAGGCTTTATTGGGAAACGCCTTGCAGTTTAACTGGTACGGTTGTGGTTTAACAAAGTATTGATTGGGCTGCTGCTTCAGCCTTCATTGTTGATGAGCCCAGGAGTGTAGTCTCTGAATGATTTCTTTGTCTTAATCAATGTCAAATGTGTCTTTAAGTGATATCGTGGTTTTGTCTGCTGCAGTTCATGGTGATATATGTGTGGCTATGGGATGAATAAGAGTGGGCGTCTTAGTCCTAAGGAGAGTTTGATGTTCAGTCTCTCTGGCAAATATAATAGCCACAGCCTTGTTCTTGGTTCAGACAAGGCTGGCTGTCTCCTTGATCTACTGGCAAGCCTGTGTGATTTCAAGGCTCGTGGCACTAATTGCTGTGGGTCTAGGGCTAAATGATCTGGATTAATGTGTCCCCTGGGGCTTCAAGGAAATTCTACCTGGTGTCATGGTTTATAATACCAACAACCCTCATCCTAGAACTGGAGAATGTGAAGCAAACCATGCTGTCTGTGCTAGAAGGTAACTACAAAGCATAAGGAAGATTTCCCCCTGCAGCGTATCAGTCCACAAAGATAGAATACAGGTAAGTTCTCCCTATGTCCATTTGGTAGATTCTAGAAAGAACAGTTTCATGGCACTGTGGGATCATTACCCAGACTTCCTGGGCTAGGAGCAGAATTTTGTAAGGGGTGCTTCTGGTGTTTTCCTATCAGTGGGTAACTGGGAAATTGCCTGTGAGCTGACTGTGGGTGTTGGGCATGCAGGGACATGTTCCTTCCATGGTGTGGGAAGATGGTGGCTCACTGAGGGCAGTTGGCTGTAGCAGTGCCTGTCTACCCTCCTCTGCTGCACAGTCTCTGATGTTTGTCTGTTCTTTTTTACTTCAGCAGTAATTTTTATGAGTCATACCTGTGTTCTTCCTTTGTTCTTCACTGCCTTCTCGCTTTCTTAAAATTTTATTTTATTTTTGTCCGAAAGGCTGAGTTGTAGAAACAGTAGGAGAGACAGGGAATCTTTCATTTGCTGGTTTACTCCCCAAATGCCTACAGTGTCCAGTGCTGGGCCAATCCAAAGCCAAGAGCTGGGAGCTTCTTTTACACTTCCCGTGTGGTACAGGATGCTAAGGACTTGGGCTCTTCTCCATGCCTTCCCAGTTGTTCAGCAGGAAGCCGAATCACAAATGGAGCCATTGGGACTAGAACTTTTCACCATATGGGTTGTTTAAACCACAGGTGAAACTTAGTCAGTTATGCCCACTGCTGCCCCTCACCCCCAATTTTGTTCTTTTCATATCTCAAATCAGCTTAAATTAGTATGGCTATGCCCTATTTAGCTGCCTGGATACTCTTCTAATACAAAATTATTTTTGAAGACATAAAATATGATTTTGCAAGCTAAAGAAGAAATCAGAGTATATAGACTGAAAGAGCTCATCATGGTATAGGTAAATGTTAAGAAAATTAAAACCATGTTAGAATATGCTTTGTGTAATTGCAGAATTTTGATGATAATTTTAAAAAGATTCTAAATATAAAATATAATAAGAAAGGCAGGGTGAGACAAGTTACGTTCAGAACATGAATCAGTCTGACACAAAGCTTTTCTAAAAAATCAAGGAAACAATATACATGATGATTCAAGGACTGTATTTCAAATCTATGTAGTTTTGTGTGTGTTTGTGTGTACACTGTTAGTCTCAGAAAGACATTCTGAGATATCTAAAGGTTCGGAGTATATAGAAAGGTTGGGAATATATCTTAAACTATACTTGAAGACATTACGCTTTCTGCAGTATATTGTCTCGACACTTTTGTCAGAAACCTGGTGCAGCATGTGAATCAATTTCTAGGCTTTTTATTCTATTCCACTGATCTATATGCTGATTTTTTTTTTGCCAGTAACATGTTATTTTAATCACTATAGGTATGTAGTATATTTTGAAGTTGGGTGTTATGAGGCCTCCTGTTTGACATTTTTTCTTGGAATTGCTTTGGCTGTTGTGGGTCTTTCATGATTTCAAATAAATTTTAGGATTGTTGTTTCAAAATTTATAAACTGTATCATTGACATTTTGATATGAATTGCTTTGAAACTATAGATTGCTTTAGCTAGTATAGACATTATGGCAATATTGATTCTTCCAGTCCATGAGAAAGGAACATCTTTTCATTTTTAGTACCCTGATGATTTTGTTCTGCATTGTTTTATTATTTTCATTGTGGAGGCATTTCCTTTCTTTGATTAAATTTATCTCCAAATATTTATTTGCAGCTATTGTAAATGTTGTTTCTTTTTTCAGCTGGCTCATCATTAGCATATAAAAGTCACTGCTTTTTGAAGTTTATTTTGTAACCTACAACTTCATAAACTTTTTATTAGTTCTAACTGATTTTTGGTAGACTGTTTAGATTTTTGCATATACAAGATCATTTGTCCTCAAACATGGTATTTTGAGTGCCTCTTTCACAATTTTGATGCAAATCATTTCCTTCTTCCTAATTATTCTTGCTAATATTTCCAGTACTATATTGAATTAATATGGCAAAGTCAGACAACCTTGTCTTGTTCCAGAGCCAAGTGGAAATGCTTTCAGTCCTTCTTCCATTATTATGATATTGGCTCTTAGTTTGTCATGTATATCCTTTGTAATTTTTGAGATATGTTCCTCCTATGCCCAATGTGTGGAGGACTTTTATCATGAAGAGGTGTTGAATGCTGCTGACAAAACTGGAATAAAATTAAATCCTTCACTCTCATCATTTAAAAATATACTCAAGATGTTAACTTTAAGACCCGAGCCTTTGTAGCTGTTGAAAACTAATGTAGCAGAAGGACTTCAACACATCGTTGTAGGTAATGACTTCTTGAATAATACACCAAGTTTAAGGCAAAAAAAGTGAAGCTAGGCAAGTGAAATTACATCAGAAGCTGTTGCACAGTAAAGGAAATGATCAATAAAGACACATCCAACAGAATAGCAGAAATATTTGTATTCAGAATGTATCAGCAACTCAAAGACTCAACAACAATAAAACCAATCTAGTTCAGAAATATCTCCACAGTTCAAATTTCCAAAAAGTAAATGAAAAACATGGGTAGTCATCAAGCAAATCAAATCAAAACCCTCCTCCATGAAAATGGCTATTATCAAAATGACAGAAAGTACCAAGTATTGGTGAGGATGTGGAAATATGGGAGTGTAGGAATGTAAATCGGTGGAGCCACGATGGGAACAAAGCGTGAAGCAAAACTTAACATAGACTTGACTTATGATCCAGGCATCTCCTTTCTTGGCGTATACCCAAAAGACATGAGCACATAGTAGCAGAGAGATGTCTGCACCGCCATGTATATAGCAGCACAGTTCACAGTTTCACAAATATGGAACCAACCAAGGAGTCTGTATTCAAATGAATGGATAAAGAAAGCATATCTTTTTACATATGTGTACATTGGAATATTATTCAGCTATTAAAAGAAAGAAATTCCATCACCTCCAATAAAATAGATCCAACTGGAGAATATTAAGTCCAATGAAATAAGCCAGACACAGAAAAACAAATACCACAGTGTTCTTCCTTATATGGAGAAGCTAAAATTTAAAGTAAAAAAAAAAAAAGAAAGAGAAAGAAATGAATGTGTGTATTAATACTGCTGTAAGTATAGGAAGGGGGAGTATCATTATATTCTTAGAACTATAGTTATGAAATACGACTCTGTTTTCTTGGCATTCATACCACATCAACACGAGAATTGTAGCAATTATCATGCATTTGTTGTGGATCTGAGAATCTAATATTAATAAATTCCTTCAACACAATAAGGATATTTGAAGATACATTGTTAACTAAGTAGAATTTACCTCGACTTCCCGTAGTCCCAGTTTTAACAATTTAATCATCTTTGAGATGAGAGATCTTAAAATTCTCCATTTTTTCATCAGCTGTAAGTTCTGCTACTGTAATCCTTAAATTGTTCGTGATCATGTCCACTGAGTTAAATTTTTTGAAGATAAACAACAAGTAGAAAACCACCTTGATTTCCCTGTATTATGTGGCATAGGGCAGGAATCTCATTAGTAACCAACAAGTCTAAGGTGCGTGTCAAAAAGATGAATTGTTACCAGTGTACCTACCTGTGTGTTAACAATTTAAAAGATTAGAAACTGAGAAAATAATTAAGTCCTGTTTCGCTGAAGAATATTTGACACAGATGTAATAGGTTATAATCCAAAGAAGACAGAAATAACTATATATTACAATTAGCTATATTCTGTGGAAAATAAATAAAAATGTGTAAAAGCACTTTGCTTAACCTCATGTAAACAAATTAAAAATGTCTACTATAAAACCTAATATGTAGAAAAAAAATATATAAAATGCAAGAATGAGATCTAAAAGTTTGTATGATAAAATAATCTCAAAAAGTATCACCATTCATAACTTCAAAAATAAAATTTCCAAACATTCAAAGTTTATATTCAAGTTGTTCGAAAGCATTGAAAGCATAAGGTGAAAACTTCTAAAGTATGGATTAATTTCCTTTGGGAGGTAAGCTAAAAGTTTTGAAATGTTGGCAAATAAAATTCAGGGGCATATCTGATGATAAGAAATATTAGTCGTATATTCTATGGTATGTAACAGTTAATGTCTAATACAAAGCACCTTAGAAATGAATGGACATTCTGTGTTATGATTTTGTTAGCATTTGCTTATACTCCTGTGCAGTGGTGGTCTTCCTACATTTTATTTGTTGAATATTATGGTTAGTGGTAAATTCAACCTGTGATTATAAGGAGTAGATTTTAAAAAAGAAGGGGAGATTTAAAGGGGGGATTTCAGGGTAGGGATTTGTTATATTTGTCCCAAATCTCAGTGCAAGGAATCAAGCCCTAGCACCACTATTGACTTCCTGTTAAAGTGTTTCCTGAGAGAGTGTGGATGGCCCAAGTAGTTGGATCCTTGACACCCCTGCAGGCCACCTGGACTGAGTTCTGAATTTCTGGTTGCAGTTTGGGCTGAAGTTCTTTGGGGAATGAATCAGCAGATGTGAAAATCTTTGTCCATCTCTCTGTCTGATTCTGTGTCTCTCTGCCTTTCAACTCACCAATTCACTAACTAATTAGCTAACTGAATGAATTTATATCTGTATGAGTGTATGTTTGTGTGTGTAGATGTGTGTCTGTAGCTGTGTGTGTATGTTTTACAAAGCAGTTCAGTATTTTTGTGTTAATTGTAGGTCAGGTCCAAGACAAAGTCAGGAGCTGGAAGCTTGCATCTCCATCTGTATGTCTCACTTGAGCGACAAGAAACCAGAGTCCTTGGAACATCTGCTGCTCTGCTAGGCACAGCAGGGAGATGGATCAGAAGTAGACAAGCCAGGACTTGAACTGGCACTCTGATACTAAATGTCAATTCATATAGTGTCAGCATAACTCATGCTACAATGCGAGCCCCATCAATGGCATCCTTTAGATTAGATGACTGGGATTATAATTAACGTTATTTAATTAGCAGCATATGCATTTCTACTTCTGAATACAATGAGGACTCTTAAGGAATCTGTAAAATACGTCTTGACAATAGGACAGCAGGCTATCTGTATCTACAATGCCATGAGACACTTAAATAGCAGAATGTAGAACTTGTGACTATTGCTGAAGGAATATACTATTGTACTAATATGAGGGAAATAATGGACGAGATTGGAGGGGCTTCTAGGGAAATCTCTGTGCCTGTGGAATAGTGTCATGAAAAAAATGTCCAATAATGAAATATTAAAATGTACCAATTGGGAAACAAGACTCTTTATGAACACAACTGTTACCTAATATATGGTGGTAAATTAACTCAATTTATTAGAATGCATATGAAATTTAAAATACTTAAAGGAAAATTGTCAATTGTTAAAATTACCTGGAAAACTCCATGAGCTAAGAGTTTTTTACTGAGAAAATTGTTCAAAGCAATGAAAGAATTCAGTAAGAAATATTTAGAAATTAATACGTAAAACTCTGATGTTCTTACTATTTTCTCATAATACAAATTAATTTAAAGAAATTTCTATTAAACAAAACCATAGAATAGGAAAAATGCCTAAATATGAAGATAAGTAAAATGTGTTATGTTTGTGGGAATAGGTTTTAAAAGTACTCTTAGACCATAGAAAGAGTTTCAAATAACCTTACAGTGACCGAAGAATGTAAAATATTATTTGCACTAATGGGAATTCATGCTATTTCAGGTACATTAATGCAATAATATAAAGATGCTAATTTGTCCTCTTAATCTTTACATTGAATATGATTCCAATAAAATTACTAGTAGAGCTGTTTTTATGAAAGCAGCACACTGAATTTATAGTTGAAATAAAGAGTAGCTAGAATAATAGTGAACAAGAGAGATAAGAAACTGGATTACATTATTAAGTGTTAATATAAAACTCTCAAGAGTAACAGAATTTGGTGCTTGTGTCTGAACAGACATTTCAAAAGCAAAGAACAGAATCTTGAATGAGACTCAAATAATTGTGATATTAAATTATGATAATGCCAGCATCCTGAATCAGTGTGCTAAAGGCAGAATGTCCAATAATGGTATTGAAGCAAAATACTGGGAAAGATGAGTCTTTAATTTATCATGAAAACACAGGTTTTATTTAGGTTGATAAAAATTCAAAACTAAGATGAAGATAGTTTTCTGAAATGTTATGGTGGCTAGCCCTGTGAAAAGAAATATACATAATTCAATATTCCCTGTAGACTACTGAATAATTTCATAAAATTAAAGAATTTATGCAAATGAAGAAATAGCATAAACAAACAACTACTATATATATATTTATAGGCAGCTTGGAAAATAATTTCAGCATTTGTAATTGACAAAGAAATAAGATCCTTAACAAATAAAATTTTCATACAAATAACTTAAAAGACATTAGCTCAATAGAAATATGGACATCTTATGTTCTACAGAAATGGGAATACAGATGTTTTCAACATAAAGAGGCTTACCTTCCCTCAAAATTATATGAACATGAAAAGGTAAATATATTTTTTCCTTACAATCTTGAAATCATGGTGAGACTGTGGAGTGACAATTATTTATCCTACACTGTTAGTAGGAGCACAATTGGTATAATCTAATTGAAACTCAATTAGGTGACATTTCCTAGTATTCTACACATACAGTGAAGTACACAATTTAATGACTTTATTTTTGTTCTGCCAAGAAGCAATACCTATACAAAGGAATTCAATGTATTGCAGGAGCATAATGTGTAGAACTACACAAGATTAGAAAATTGTGTGGGTGTGTACCAATAAGATGCTGTATAAACGCATCATACTGTAACTGTGTGGTGGAAAAGTTTACCAAAGGACTCATTTGGAATAATCACTGTTATTTAAACACAGCAAGACTCAGGGCAATCTATTTCTATTTTTATATTTAAAAAGATGTGTACAAATGTACATATATTAATTGAATGATATGTTTTTGATGGGCATGATAGACTGGCAAATATAATAGTTCTAGGAAGGGAGCCAGAAATAGGATAGACACTCATCATTGCCCTGATAACCATTTGTACTCGCTTAAGGTATTTCCAAGTGCATCTCCTGTATCAATTGCTTAAAAACAAATACTAGTTGGTAAGAAAAACTTCAACTCCTGAAAAACATAGCTCTCCTTGCTCTGGCACACTCTCAGAAATTCTCTCCATGAATTAGCATCGGGATGATGCCTGTATGTGCTTCAAAGACAATATTGGATACACACATGCAGTCATAGGCCCGGCATTCCCTGATATCCCCCTCTCACCTTGGTGGTTGTTTGCTTTTTTTTGGGGGGTGGGGGGTCTAAAGTTTAGCATGTCTTTAAGAGACATCACCCATACAGAACCTTCTCTTGACTTCTACTCTGGGGCTCATTTGCCCTATCTGTTTTGAACATGATTTGTGAGTCTTTTATCAACTTCACCTCTGATTAGTGTCTTTGACCACAAAACAAAACAAAAACAAACCTCTTAATAGTCTTTTAAATTATTGACAACCAACAAATAAGTCATTTCATTTGCATTTCAACAGACATATAGTTATGCATTTGTAGGGTACAGAGTGATTTTTTTTTCAATTCTAACTTTGTACAATGATTTAAATAAGTAAATGAAAAATTTGTAGATTTTTAAAAAAAAATCAAAGTAATTCAGGGGACGAAAAATATCCTTGTAGATTTTCCTCACATTCCAGGAAGAGTTCTAAAATATGTGTGTATGTTCCAGATGCACTGCATCTTCACAGCAGCCTAATGAGGTATGGACTCTGGAAATTCATTAAACTCGAGGAAATGAAAGCTCGGAGGCACTTGGTAATATGGCCAACCTTTTCTAGCTAGCAGGAGTAGAGCTGAGGTTCAAATCCATGTGGTCTGGCCCCAATGTGCACAGCGAGTGTTCCTAACAACAGATCTCTCCTTCTGCACTGTTCCCACTCCCTCCTTAGCCAGTCCACATTCCAGAACCTGTAGTTCTATCCTCCTACTCCATCCTCCCACCACCGCCATATCCAAGTGTTTTCTCTGACTTCCTGACTTCAATGCTTTTCTGGGAAAACACATACCTTGTCCTTGCTGTGTGTGCCTTGGGAAGGCTGAAGGCTGCAGATAAATGTACACAGCCCTGCAGGTGGGTCACAATGCCATATGGCAGAAATCTCAGAGAACAACTAGCCCCACCTTGTGACCATTGATGCCCAGAGTCGTGTCACTGTCTCACCTCCTAATGGGCTGACATGTTCTATTTCTCTCTTGGTATTGCTGGGCTTTCTCTCCAAACCTCCCAGTGATTGGATGACTCTATGTCTCACTTCTCCAAGAAAAAGCTTACAGAAGCCAGGGAGCTAACCTAAAACTCTGAACTAGGAGCATTATGTAATGTGGTTGGCAAGGACTAAAGTCTGCTGCCAGATGCCTCATTTTATATGGATTAATGAGCCCAGGGTGATTCTTTACACTTTTTAAATTGTTGGAAAGATATTAAAAAGTTGATATTTTGTGATGTGAAAATGACAGAAAGTTCAAATTTCAGTGTGTCCATGGGTGAAGTGGTGCTGGCTCACAGTCACATTTCTATGTATTGACTTGTGTCTTTCATGCTGCAATGGTGGAGTTTGGTAGATGCAATAGAGAGAGAGAGCTTGTAATCCACGAGGCTGGGACCAATGGACAACCAGATCCATCTCCTCTGAGGATATGAAGGGTTTTACACTGGGTGGTCAAAAAGAAACTTTTGGCCTGAACACGTGTGATGACATGCCAGTCAGAGAACAGGGCTTTATTCTGTTTTAAATTGGGTTGCCCTGCACATTTTTGCTTTAGAAACAACCTCACAACCATGCTGCCTTTTCTAGTACTCTCGAAAGGATAATAAACGGTATACTTCAGCAGCCATCATCCATCCAATATATGCCAAGTTTCCAAAATACAGAAATTTGGCTCCAAGAGGAATGTTTCCAAAAGGTTACATATGAAAACAAGGAGAGGAATTATGGTTATAACACCATGGGTATGTTCTTTCGTCCAAAGATTACATATGTTATTTTGATTTTAGACCATCGGGCAGATTAATCAGAACTGTCTATAGAACCAAAGGAAACCAGGGTTTTTTTTGTTTTGTTTTGTTTTCCTGCCAAGAGTCCACTGAGTCATTAACAGAATATAGTAAAGATTTGAGGCTGTAGTTTCGGAAAAGTTGTCATAAATTCTCCCAGGCAGGATCATTCTACACGGCGTGCTTCTCCATCCAGGAATTTTTGCAAATTCCACCCATATTTTAGGTGTAGACTGTATCAGGCTGCTGTGCACAGAGGGTGTCGGTGGAGAAGGCCTAAAGGAACCTTCTCTGTCTTCCATACCCTGACTAACATCTGGTTAAAGAATCATCACTCAAGCTAAGGCAAAGAGTAAAGAGGAACGGACACAGTGTCTGTAAGCTACCCTTCAGTTTCTTCATCGGGTGAGACCATTTATATGTGTTATACTTGCATTTATCTGTGGGCTATGTAGAAAGGAGAAATGAGATACCGAGAGGCAGGAGATGATTATTGCATCTTTGTACACATGAGCAAAGTGAGGCATGTGAAGGTGACTTGTCTAATACAGGGTCAGAGACACTGACGTTTGATGGCTGGAATGTGAACTCCAGTGGAGTTGAAGCTATGTGTATAATCGGTTTTCTCTCCTCTAGTTCTACCCTAAGAAACTCACTCATGAGTGCACAGGACAATGCTTAGAGATTGTTATGAATGTGTTTGAGATAAAAGATGCTAGAAATAATCTAAAAAATCTTAAGGGTGAAACACTAAATGCCGTTCTTCCAAATTTTCGTATTCTCATGAATATAATGTAATACAAAATTTAACACAAGTAAAAAAAGAATCATGCTGCTTTGGAAACTTTATTAGAAAAGCAATATTTCCAGTCCAAGACTAAATAAATGCAAACTGAAGAATTATATTTACCGTATGATACAATGTTAATGCAATTGAAAATATTCAACATGATTTCACATATGTGAGATTATTATGGAAGAAAATCCCAAAAAGCTGAGGGAACAAAACTGAGGCTAAAGGTTGACGCTGGATCAGCAGACAGCGAGGTGGGAGGAGTAGTCTCACCATCAAGTGTCTCTGCTGTATCTTAAAACATCGAAAATATTAAGGCAGTTACACCAAAATATCACAATTTTTGTACCGGCTATGCAAATACTATTTCACTGTTTTATGTAATTCTGTGTGTGCGTGAGCTAGAGTATCATGGAAATATTTAAAATGCAAGTGGAACAAAGCTAGCCATGAGAAACAAGTTGGTTCTCTCCATTAGGCCCCAATCCACATTTTAAAAAAAAATTTTCTATTTTCATTACAAAGTCAGATATACAGAGAGGAGCAGAGACAGAGAGGAAGATCTTTTGTCCGATGATTCATTTCCCAAGTAGCCGCAACAGCTGGTGCTGCACTGATCCGAAGCCAGGAGCCAGGAACTTCCTCCAGGTCTCCCACATGGGTGCAGGGTCCCAAGGCTTTGGGCCATCCTCGACTGCTTTCCCAGTCCACAAGCAGGGAGCTGGATGGGAAGTGGAGCTGTCGGGATTAGAACCGGTGACCATATGAGATCCTGGTGCATTCAAGGCGAGGACTTCAGCCGCTAGGCCATGGCACCAGGTCCCCAATCCACATTTTTAAAAACTGTTTCCTCAACTTACTTTTCCTCAATTTAATGGAAGGACAGTAAATTATTTTTGGATAGAACCCATAGAGACACCTTTTTATGTTCAAAATAGTACTGTTTTGTGAAAATGCTGAATTCCTATTTCAGAACTTTGTTGTATTTATGGGTGCTCAAATATTTAACCCTACTTTCACGTGGATTCCTACATGTAAAGCAACTATGAACGAGTGTGCTCTGGTTCATAAAATCTCTTCCTGATGAACAGCCGGCAGGAATTGCTGGGGATGTGGCTGACTCTCATTTCAGGGAAAAGTCAAGAGAGCCAGAGAGAAAACAGGCACTCAGAAAGTAAGGGATGCACATCAAAAGGACACAGATCATTGCAAGGGGCTCTTACTGGCTCATGATGGGACGTTTGATATCAAAAGGAAGCATGACTTCAATGCACTGAAGCATGTCAATCACATTACCATCTGTGAGTTACAAATGATGCTGAAAAACAAAACAAACACCAAGTGAAAAAAAAATCCCCATGGATCACCATAGGAAGCTGTTTAAATACAAACTCTTCACTTTGAAACCTGTTAAGTAACATTAAAGATTTAAACAAACAAGCACGCAAAAGCAGGATAGACATACAATTGATTCCTTCCAGGGACTAGCAGGTGTTCTTTGGGATGACACAGCTTTTCTTAGGAGAGCTTAGGCAAAGGACCTTCCACCACGCAGGGTTCTCTAGTGAAAAGGCAGCTGTTTGGGCAATGGGAAGAAGGGAGATCCTAATCGCGTCCCCTTGAGCCAACCATTGACTATTTAAGCCCATTTAAGAGTCTAAGCTTTCTTTTCTTGATCAATCTTTCAGATGAGGATAGGCAGTTTTCAGAGATCCATCTGTTAATTCCAGGTTAATTCTCCTTTGACTCAACTATGCAGATTTTTGTTCCGTTCCTCTTTGGGTCCACTGGATAAACCATATTCCAGAAAATTGTTCCCTCTTCCATGTTAAGCACTTAAAGAGGGAACTGCCTGCATATGGAACGTGACCAGTACAGCATAATGTGGAATTATTATTAATACTTGTTAACATGTCCCATATGATCATTGGGGCTGTATAATAAATTCACAAAGAAGCAGCACTGTGCATAACTTTCAGAGTTTAGCAAGCTGGTGCCACTCAGAAATCATGGTATAGTTGAAGGCTTTCACCCTCAGGAGCTCATCATGGGTACATTTTGAACATATTCCAAGATGATAAAAACCTGATGTGTGCAATGGATTTTATTTTCCCTCATGCCATGCAATTTGTGCCAGACTTAATGCTGTGCAAGAGATGCTGAGGATGTAGCCATTTGCTATACTTCCTGGAAATGATTTGGCAGCCTCCTAGTGAAATAACTACTGCACTCTCTTTTTGAAAAATTAATTTGTTGCATTTTATTAGTAGTTTTTATTTGCATGAACAAGAAACAAGAACAATGTGGGTTTTTTTTTTTTTTTTTTTTTTGCAGCCTGGTTGAAGATTCTCATAGTGGTAACTTTCAAGTTCAATGTCAGTTTTGTAACATTAGTCACAGCAGAAAGCATCATGTTGGGGCCAGTGTGGTGGCTCAACGGGTTAATCCTTCATTCTGTGCTGCCAGCATTATGTATGTGCCAGTTCAAATCCTGGCTTCTCCACTTCCAAAACAGCTGCTTGCATTTTGTTTGGTAACACAGCAGAAGATGGTCCAAATCCTTTGGATCCTGTGACCGAAGGAGGCCCTTGGCTTCCAGGTTCAGACCAGCCAAGACTTATCTGTTGTGGCCATGAGGAAAGGGAACCGGTGGATGGAAGGCATTCTCTCTGCATCTCTTTCTGTAAATCTGCCTTTCCAATAAAAAATGAACAAAATAAAAGCTTAGAAAAATAAAAAGAAAGTAAGAACACACCAGGTTGTGGCCCCATAGATGGTGTATTGTTAAAAGGTGAACGTCAGGTTTAAGAAGGAAGTTGAGAAAAAAAGACGCCTCCCACAAAGAACACTTCTGCGTGTCAGCAATTAATGTCACTATTCTCACTTACAGCATAAATAAGGTCTCTACAGATGCACCACTTCAGATGCATTTTGAGCCAGAAAAGTTTGAGTTTTTGAAGCCTTTGAGTGTTTAAAATTAGTAGATATAGTTCAAGAATTGGATTTTTATTTTTTTATTTTAAAGAGAGAGAGAGAGAGAGACTATTGCTATCTATTTATTCAACTCCCCCTCCCCCCCCCAAATGCCTACAACAGCCTGGGCTGAACTAGCTGAAGCCAGGAAGCCAAGAACTCAGTGTCACACAGGATCCAGGGCTCAGCTTTTCCCCAAGGTACACATGAACAGGCATCTGGAACTGGTGCAAGCAGTTAAAATTTAAACAGTCCAGTGTGAGATGTGGGCATTCCAAGTGGTATTGAAACGTCTGTACCAACTTTTTTCCCCAACTTTTTTTTTTTTTAAAACAACACTTTGCTTTAGGTAGTATAAAATGAGAAAATATGAGTTCAGGAAACATCTAGAGGGCAAGAGAGTGAGTCAATAAAATATATACAATATTTTTATTCTTTTAATTAAAAAAATTTGTTTGAAAGATTTGCAGAGAGAAGGAGAGACAGAAGGAAAGACCTGCCATCCACTGGTTTATTCCCCAAACAGCCACAATTGCTGGAGTTCAGCAGATTCAGACAGGAGCCAGGAGTCTCTTCCAGGTTTCCCACGTGGGAGCAGGCTCTTAAGGACTTTGGATATCCCCCACTGTTTTCCCAGGACACAAACCACTGCCCATATAATTACCGGATCTGGAAGGTGGAGGATTAGCCTGTTGAGTCATGGGCCCAGGGCCAATTATATACAATATTAATGAAGTCATGGTGTTATTGAAATGAATGATCATTAAGATTTGGATGAGCAGGCCTGAATGTATCTGTCATGGATATTGAGATAACTATTGAGCAACGAGTTTTAAGAGGATGGGCTCAGGTAAGGGTAAGGAGTGTTGAAAGCGAGTTTTCTTCAGCCTGAAAAGCCCTGAGATCAGCTGAGTGGAGCCAGGGATATAAACACAGTCTGTTTAATCCAGGCAGACACAGAATAGGAATTGACAAGTGAAATGAACCTGGAGCCAGCTTAGTTGAACTTCCCAGATATGGTGGCCTTTGCCTACAAATGATGGCATTAAATGACCATTTTTATTTGAGTGTATGTATAATCGTGGTTATCATATGCTAAAAGGAGAGGGTTGTTTCTTGTGTTGCTTTTCTTTGTTGAGTGACCTTGATCTTGAGTTAGCAGAGGTTTGGTAGGTGTGATGACAAAATCAAGGGATGAAACTAATTTTGAAGGCACAGAAGCTCTTTATGTCTGTGACCTGAATTACTCCGGCATTCTGCCTTTGTTCCTGTGCCTTGGCAAATTTGATTTGCTTTAACTGATAGCAATAACTCCTATACTGGCTCTTAAGATAATTTGCTTTTGGAAAACCATGTCTTCAAAATGTGAATGTCAAATGTGGTTATGAATTAGAGAGGAGAGTACAAAATTATCATTTATGCAGATCATGTGACTCTCTCAAGATTCTAAGCATTGCTTGAAAAACAATAAGAACTGAAAAGGTGCTCAGGAGGAAGATTAAGTATAAATGCATTTTCCAATCCTTGGGAATTTTTCTATTTTCCAGCAATAATTAGACAACATGTAGACACCTAATGGCAAACATATGAGGGTACTTCAGATAAGATCAAAGAATTAAAATAAAAAACGTTTATTTGAATGAAAACAATTTGAGATCCCTGCATTTGAGCAGTGTTCATGTAAAAGATATGTTATGAAAAATTTAGAAGTGAATCTTTTTTTTTTTACATGTCATGGTTTGAGTAAGGCTGCTTTCAGAACAGTTATGCCTCTGCACAAGGGGTTATATTGTATTAGGAGTCTGTTTGCTGATAGATCTTGGGATATGTTTACTCTGATTAGGTAGAGGCCATAATCCAGTGACAAGTGGGTTCTGACCAGAGACAGAAGAGGACAAAAATATGAAGATGGAAGAGTGGGGGGCACCTGTGATGTCACAGGTGGAAACTTAAAGAGGTATGATCCAGACATAAACCAAGGAATGCCTGGGGTCACTAGAAATTGTGAGATGGAAGGAAGTATTCTTCCTAGAGTCTGGGAAGAAGCACATTCCTACTGACACCTCCGTTTGTGCTTCTGGTAATCAGAAGTGTGTATTTCCAAGATGGTAGTAGTTGGCTACATCAAAGCTTTGATATAACGAAGTACTACCTTGTTAGAACCAGCACCCGGGTCCACTGGTTCTCTACCTGCCTTCTGGTGAGGAAAAAAAAAACACTATTCCTTTGACCATGACATTACCTGATTGATATTCATACATTTTGGGTCAAACATTCTGTCGTATATTCCATGCCATGTGTTCTGATGTGGCTGTTAGCAGCTGCATGTTTCATGTCAGATGCTCCTCGCCATGTGCTCATGTTCTCTGAGTCACGTGGTCTATGTTATGTGCTCCATGTAGTGTATACTAGGTCATGTTCTCTGTGAGATATTGTCCATTGTTCATCATATAGGCTATGTGATGTTTTCCATGAGAGTCGTATATTCAATCACAGAATTTTACTAAGTTAGTGTTTCTCTGACTACATAAATCATCGGAAGTGTGCCATGGAAGTACCCCAGGTGAATCTGATGATAATATCTTGGCAAGGAGTTTATGCATAGGACTTTTAACAGTTCCCCAGTCGCATTAATGTGAGTAGACAGCAGGAAGAAGCGCCATGCTAGGATCACTCAATTTTTATCAAACTTTAAGGGTCAAGAACATGATACTTCTCAAGTAGTAATCTATGTCATGACTTGGACAATGAGATCATTGCTGAATCCTAAAATCACTCAACGAATAAAAAAAAAAGTGAGTTATTCAGAGTATTCTGTCTCACATAATTATACTTACCCAAATATTTCAAAATATTGGCATGTTTATTCTGTGGCTGACAAGAACGCCGATTTTATGTAAATTAATTTCTAACTTTTTTATACAAAATAAGAGAAATAGTAAAACAGTTGGTGCCTCTTAGGCTTCATGATGGGCCCTTATGATCAGAATATTTTGCACATGCTCTAGCGTATAATATCACAACTATCATATAGGCAATAGGGGATCTGTTTTATAAAGGAACTGAGAAGGAGGAGCTCAGGAGATTTAAACAGATAACTCAAGAAATGGATTATTGAATGAAGAGGCAAATTCAGTGCTATCAGCTCCAAAGAAAGCACATATTTTTTTCTGCAGTAGTGCTTTTGTTGTGGTATAGCCTGATTTTTTTTTTTTATTAATTTTATTGCACTATGTGACACAATATTAAAGGCACTGGGATTCCCCCCAACCCTCCCCGAACCGTCTCCCCATGGTGGATTTCTCCACCTTGCTGCATTACCACAGTTCAAATTCAGTTGAGGTTCTTTCAATGGGAGTATTTACCAAACATAAAGTCCAGCATCTTATTATCCTAGTGGGTTCAACGATTTCTTGGTGAGACCATCTCTGGTCTAAAGGTAAAGCCGGCAGAATATCGTCCCAATCAATTAGAAGCTCCGATGTAACATCAGCAACCATTTACAACCTTATGGCATTAATTGACATGGTATTGATTAACAATATGTTAATAGGAAAATGCAGGTTCTTAACTACATCCTGTGACTTCTTCATAGACATTTCAATTTTTAGTTTGTATTCAACCGGATTCCATACACCTCAAAATGGCTATAGATTACTATTCAGCTGTCTCATCTATTTTTAGTTTAGTATTTAGGTAAATACTAAATACATCAGTTTAGGTACAGAACCTTTTTTAGGATGGATGTGCAGAGAAATCCCCAATACCCAGTGAGGCATAACTAATCTTTGTGTCCCACCTAGTGAGGTATGATTGAGTCCACACTGGCCATTTCCTGTCTGATTCCAAGCTTTCTTTGTTGTTGTCTGTCCCTTCTAGGTTTTTTGTTTGTTTGCTTGTTTGTTTTGAGGGGTTTCTGGAGCGATCCTAATGGTCACCGCGAGGCAGGGTGGGGACCCAGAGCCGGAGCTAGCCAAGGACCAGAGAGAGCTTGCCTCCCTAGTCCTGAAGGAGGTTTATTATTCTTCTGTTTCTGCAGACCGCTCAGGGCTCCTGGCTGTTGTTCTGATGACGGATATAACCTGATTTTTGTTTATGCAATAAAAAAAAAATTAAGTTTTTCAAGAAGTAGAGAAATTGATTAAGTAAACCAATCCCAGTTTGTTTGGAATATTCCAAAAGACAACATTTTTGTTTTCAGTATTTGCTTGTAATTTATATTAGACTTGCCTTCAAAAACTGTTACTAACATGATCCTATTCTATGAAGAAACATGAATATTCCATTGTCGCAGCTTGGGGAAATTGCAGACTATATTCCAGCGAACCAGCCATGTCTATATGCATTTCAATGAACACTTTCTAATTAATTCATCAATCGCTTAGTTAACCAAGATCTCCTCCAACAGTCTCCGTCTATTTCCATTGTGTTGAAGCTTCCAGGATAGATAGGGCTGACCCATGTGCCCCATAGGATGTTATACACATGATGGTGTTTAACTTCCAAGCCTGGGGATAGAAGAAGACTTTGGCACCTTCCTACTCTTTCTTGACTCTGTCGCTTTGTGCAGAAGCCAGCAGCTATATGATGAGGAAACTCAAGGCGACGTGAAGAAAATACTTCTTGTTGCTGTGGTTAATTTTCAATGTTTTAACCATTTATGAGCATAAAGCTCTTTCCTATTATCCTTTCTACTTCTTCACCACTTTCATTTCCCATTTTCTTCATTGTGGGCCATCACGCCAGGCCCCGCCCTGCTGCCTGGAGAGCGTGGCTTAAGCCTGGCCTTCCCCATGGCCTGATGCACAACCTTCAGACCTACAGGTGGAGTGTGACCTCCAACATAGCTAGAAGGTCAAGGGAAGTATACCTGCCATGACCTCCGACATGACCAGAAGGTCTTTGGTGGGCGTGAGGTCTGCCTGAAGGCTCCCTCCTGCCCTCACCTTCCTTACCCTTTAAAACCTGGAACCTCTGTGTGATAAAACAGACATTCCTCACCAGCTTGTCTCTGGTAGTTCTTGTGGCCTGAGGCCACCGTTTGCTTCACCCTTGGTGACCTCGGGGCCTGTTGGCAGGCCTAAACGTGAGACTTTATCTTTCCTTTCCTTCCTCCTTTTCTTCCTCTGACTTTCCCTCATCACTACCCAATTTTGCTTTCTTGGTCTTTCTCCCTTGTCCTCATTCCTCCCTCTAACCACTTCTTTCCCTTGCAGCAAAGTTGTAACAAACACTTGGTTTGTGATGCATGCCAGAGAGCAGTGGAAACAAACAAATAAGAACAAGAAAAAACACAGTCCTTCATTCAAAGGACTGTTGAATAATGAACACAAGCAGACATTACAACGTTATTTGAGAAATGTGATGATGAATGCAGCAAGTGGAAGCCCTGAGAAGGAAAGCTCTAAATCTCTCTGCAGAAATCAAAGAATCTTCACCAGAGAGATTAGTAGAGAATGCTGATTGCCACGCAGGGCTTCCCAAGCACAGGCAAAAACATTCACTAAGCTGAAGTGGGCAGAAAGGGAAAGGCTTTTTCAGGCGACCTATAGTGGATTAGGTTTGGCACAGTGTGAGTCATTAGACAGAAATTAAGTTATCAATTAATTTTAAACTAAATAGTAAAAATTATGACATCATAAGTAGGAACTAAGACTTAAACTATGCATATCAATCTCTGTGAATCTTGGTTTTTTCATCATGGACCTGGCCTCACAAAGAAAATGCATTACTGGATGACACTGCAGGTGCTCAGTGGGCATCTCCCGTCCTCCAGACCATAATCACAGTCTTTAAATGTTAGATCTCAAATTGTCCCTAACACCTATGCTCTGTTGTGTACTAAAGGTAGGAGAACAAAGCATTAAATTTTTCTTCTTCCTCTGTAGATGCTGAAATGAGTATGCTTCATGGTTGTCATTTGGGCAATTTTTTAATATTCTGAATCTTGGAAGGAAAAAAACAAATGATGGGAGGGGGAGGAATGGCTTTCCTGAGAAGTCAGGAACTACAGATTGCGCTCAACAGGTTTCTCTTTCTGAGAACGGTGATCTAGCTACAGCCAGTCTGTTTATGTTGGATGCATTTCCTCTGGACAGGGGTGCCCCTGAGAGGAGTGAATTCTGGGTCAGTACGTCCATTCCTTATGAGAATTCACTGAAGAATTCATTGAAGTTTGCTCTCAGTGTCCAGCCTTTTGAGTTTTACAGAAGAGGCAGTGTTGAGTGAATTATAGCATTTATGAATTTTTTTTTCGATGAGGCACATAACTGTCTAGCAGGGTTGTGCTCTCCAGTTCCTGTTTTCAGGTGATCTCACCCCAGAGTTTTGGAGCTCTGCATTCTCCATTTATGTCTACATACTGTTTTAGTTTTCTGGCTGTTGTGTACTCCGAGTCATTGAAAAGGAATCTAAGGGTTCTGCTTTTCCCCCTAAGATGCAGAGTGAGCTCACCGAAGTATCCCTTAGGTTATGTTTGTTGTCCTCATATACCTGAGGATAAGGAATATGGGAAATCACAGCTGAAGTTTACAGCGTAGATGTTGAGGAAAACTCATTGTGACATTTGCCAACTGGTTGGTTTCCAGGGCTTTTTCAGCCAATTGGCTTTTGGAGACGGGTGACTCACACACATCGAGACATTGTAGAGAAAAGTAGTTTTAATGACAATTATTTGCAATCCCAACATAATTGGGTTAGAAAAATTGAGACCAAGCGAACTGCAGTCTTACCTTGTTTTACACAAAAGTAGCAGAAAGGGGAATAGAATGCTTGGTTATGTTAATTCTTTTGGGTTGATAGATTAAAATATATGGTGTGATTAACTATGATTTTGAATTCCACTTTTGTTCACTCATAGTGACATGACCTTGTTGACACCAGTATCTCATAGCTTGTAGGTAATTTATGTAAAATGTCTCATACATTACTGGCCTCCAGTAAAAATTTAACAATAGACCAGAGGGATGATGTCTGGGGAAGAATTGTGTAAACGACACATTTAAAATCAATGCGAAGCGTAATAATCCATTTCGCTAATTGCTGAACAGATAAATGTGAAAATCCTGCAAATTCTTGCTGGAATCTCTCTCTGTGTACATGTATGCATGTCTCTCTGTGCTTTATTCTTCAAGTTAAAATTAATTTATTGTTTGCCTACCATACATTGCCATTTCAAGGGGAATGTCTGAGCTGTATAATTTTTGGCATTATTTTCAGAGTTAAATATGCCAAAACCTGATTAGAGCCGATGTATTTTATCTTCTTCAAAGTGCAATTTGGGCCACAGTCAAAGTTTTTGCGATAAAAGTAACTTCTTAGGAGAACGGGATGGCATGAAATTCTTTATGTGAACATTTTTTTAAATTGATTACATTTCATTTTGTTACACGGTTTTATAGGCTCTGGGATTTCCCTAACCCTTCCCCATACCCTCCCCCCATGGTGGATTCCTCCACCTAGTTGCAATATTACAGTTCAAATCCAGTCAAGATTCTTTCATTGTAGGCATATACCAAGCATAGAGTCCAGCATCTTGTTGTCCAGATAAATTCGACGGTTTCTTGGAGAGACCATCTCTGGTCTGAAAGCAGAGCTGGCAGAATATTGTCCCAATCAATTAGAGGCCCCAACTTAACATCAACAACAGTTTATAACATTATGGAGTTAATTGACATGGTATTGAGTAACTAATATGTTAAAAAAAAAATGCAGGTTCTTAACCACATCCTGTGACTACTTCATTGACATTTCAATTTTAGTTTATATACAGCCGACTTCTCTCCACCTTAAAATGGCTATAGGGTCCTATTCAGCTGTCTTGTGTCTATTTTCATTTTAGTATTTAGCAGCTTATAGTGTTGAAGCATAATTTTGCTGAACTTGGCAGATTTTGGGATAGTCTAAACTGGCTTATAACTCTATCAAGGCATATGTCAACAGCTGAGATGCAGAACAGTTTTAGGAGGGGTGTGCAGAGAAATCTTCAATGCCTTAGTGGGCAGTAACTTATCTCTGTGTCCTACGTAGTAAGGTATATGTGGGTCCATGCTGGCTGTTTCCTGTCTAGTTCTAAGCTTTCCTTGTTGTTCTCTGTTTGTCTGTACTAATTTATTATTATTTTTATTTTTGTGCTGTATAGAGCAGTTATATCCTTTTTGCTCGTCTTCCTCCACAAATCACACGGATCAACCTTTTTCTAAGTTATAATATTTCGTGGAGCCCTTTGATGTTTAGAACTTCATTTTTATTCTCAAGCTTGTGAAGTAGACAGGAGAAAGATGATCATCTTCCCCTTCTACAAGTAGGGTAATTCATCAGTGAACATCTGTATTCGGAGAACCACTCCATGGATCCTCAGTGAATACACTGTAGTATTGTTTGCTAAGCTATATATTGACTGTAAACCCAAACGCCTGAATCTCTCCACCTTCATCTGACAAGGTGACATTTGTGATTCCCAATAGTTGACCTCAAATCACTCTTCAATTGGGTTGTTGTGTGGATTGAATGAATTAATATATATGTTGAAAGCTTAAAATATGATTAGCATGCAGTCATGATTTTAAGTAGATATCACCCCTCTATACTTTGTCATTGCTTCCTCTATCTAGAACATTTATTTTCCCTTACTTTGTTATTACAGATCCTTCAAAACATCCGTGTGCCATCACTTTGGGTGTAACATTTAATTGCTCTGTTGAAGCTGGACTAATGAGCCTTTTGTACATTCATATTATTCCTTCATTATCCCAATCCTAGTACTTCTTATGTGGCTTTGCTAATCTTATTATTTCCGTCTCTATATCTGGCTTCTAATGAAGACCAATCTTTCTTGATCTTGCTCATGTTCCTATGATTGCACCTCACTAATTATATCTGTCTGGTGCCTCTAAGGAATGCTCAACGGAAACTGCTTGAGTCAAAGTGCCTCTAAGAAAATCTTGGAAAAGCTAGTAATTGAAGACAACAGGTCTCATTCTCTTTAACTCACTACCTCATTTAGCACAGGGCCTTAGTTTATTTGGCTTGTGATCTTTGCCAGTTTTCAGGTCCTAAATCAACTTTAGATCACAGCAAGCCTGGAGATTCAGGGTGCTGCATCCCACCAAGATCTTTGCTTCTCTACTCCGTCAGGAAGGCCTGTAGACAGACACCTTGGTGTCTTCAGGATGAGAAACCAAATACCTTGGGTTTCCTTCCCACAAAAAAGAAGAATGCTCACAGGGTGTTTGTCTGTATTTAGCTTCTGTCATTGGGGAAAAGGTTATATGCCTAAGGCTCTTGCTACTCAAACAGAAATCTTCTTGTCAATGCTTAAGTTACTTTACTTCCCCTCAAGGAGATTAATTAACCATGAATCCAGAGTCTACCTATGTTCCCTGATTTTGGTTTCGTCATGGTATTTTGGTGCTAACTGGAGACAATATAGTTAATTTAGAACATGTGTGGATTTCTCAGAAAGTCCTCTGTAGACATCATGAATAATAATAATTAAGAAGCTCTCTGCTTGCAGGCTGACATAAACAGAATTATGTGGATGAGTTCAGCTTTAAACAAGAATGAGCGTCCTGTTGGGGGTCCCAAAACAATCTGTAAGCTATCCATCTAATCATTTCATATAAACAATGGCAGGGATACCAGAATGCATCCAGCAGGTTTACTGATGTCCTTGGATCTCAGGAAATGTGATGATTGAATTGGTGACATACTTTTCTTCCCAACACCTTCCAAAAGGAACCAAAAGTGACAAAAGCATACAGAGGAAGGAGAAAACATTCTGTTGTAGCCATGGGAGTCATCGTTGCAGATAACTGACCTGAATTCTTCAACATGAAGAATTATTTGAACCAAGAAGAAGCAGAACATCACATTGTAAAATTATCAAAAGTAAAGCAAAACAAATCAAACACTCCCATCTCACTTTTATTTACCTTTGTTCTAGAAAGTAACAGAGTTGTGTTTATCAAGCAGAGATAATTGGAAAGAATGGAAATAAGAAAACTTCTCATAGTACTTAAGTCAATAGTAACAGCTAATTTTGTAAACAAATTGATTTTTGAAATACAGCTTATAAGACTTGCTGATAGACATTATCATTCCGCTTTTACATCTACATACACAAAATACACAAAATTTGTTCACTTAATTTTAAAAATTAAACTATAAAAGATTTAAGTTGTAAACATTTGCTCTATGAGATTCTATATATAGCACGTGTATAAATTGAGGAAAATTACCAAAATGATTCCTAATATGAAACTGAAAATTTGGGTTCTGTATGATGACTCAGTGGATAAATCCTTGTTTTGTGTGTGCAGGGATCCCGCATGCGCTTTCTGTCTTAATCGCTCTGCTTCTCAGCCATATCCCTGGTTGTGGCCTTGGAAAGAAGTAGAGAATGGCCCAAATGCTTGGGACCCTGCATCTGCGTGTGAGACCCAGAAGAAGCTCCTGGTTTCAGATTGGTTCAGCTCCAGATGTTGCAGCCATTTAGGAGTAAACCAGTAGGTAGTGGATTTTTTCTGTCTCTCCTCTCACTGCACAATCTTCCCTTCTGGACCAGGCATTGTAGCCTAGTGACTAAAGTCCCAGCCTTGCATATCCTGGACCCTATGGATGCCAGTTTGTGTCCCAGCAGCCCTATTTCCCATACAGCTCCTTGCTTGTGGCCTGGGGAAGCAGTTGAAAATAATGCCAAGCCTTGGGACTCTGCACCTGTGTGGGAGACCTGGAACAAGCTCCTGATTCTTGGCTTGGTCAGCTCAACTGTGGCCATTGTGGCCAGATGTGTAATGAGCCAGGAGATGGAAGATCTTTCTGTCTCTCCTTCCTTCTCTGTCATTCTGAATTTCCAATTAAAATAAATGAATTTTAAAGAATTGAAAAATTGAACACACCAAAAATCAAGAAATTGACAGGTTATTAATGATGTAGAAAAAAATTATAAATGTAGTCCCCCTTAAAATAGTGAAGAAGAATCTCAAGTACTTAGGAATTAACCTAACCAAAGATGTGGAAACCTCTATAATAAAAAGTACAAAACATTAAAAATAAAGAAATAGACAATTACAAAAAAAGATAGAGAAACCTGCCATGGTCTTGGATCAGCTGGATCAACATTATCAAAAGTAACATAAAGCCTGAATATGACCCAATGAAAATCATAACACCATTCATTTCAGAAATAGAAAAGAGGATACAAGAGTCCATCTGCAAATACAAGAGACCAAAGCTATCCCAAAGCTAAAAACCAAAAAGAAAGAATCATAATTTCAGATCTCAATACATGCTACAGAGCAGTGCTTATCAAAGGAGTCTGGTACTGGTACAGAAACAAACAAGAATCAGTGGAACAGATTAGAAATCCCAGAAAGGATCCAACACAGATATAGCCAAATAATCTTTGACAAGGAACTGAAAATAATCAAGCATAAAGGTCTGAACTCTTCAACAAATGCTGATGGGATAATTACATAGCCTGCAGAGACAAAAAGCAAAACCCTCACCTGTCACCTTATACAAAAATCACCTCTAAAAGGAGCAGGGACACAATCTGTACCCATAAAGAATCAAACTGCTAGAGGGAAACATAGGATGTGCTCTCCAAGACATGAGAATTGGGAAACACTTCATAGAAAAGTCACCAAAAGCACAGGCAGTCAAAGCCAAAAGAAACAAATGGGACAGCATTAAACTTAAAAACTTCTGCACAGTGAAAAAGATGACCAACAAAGTGTAGAAGCAACCAACACAAAGGGAGGAGATCTTTGCACACTACCCAACAGACAGGAAACTAACACTCAAGATGCACAGAGAGCTTCAGAAACCCAGTGACAGCAAAATAAACAACCCTGTGAAGAAATAGCGAAGGAATGAACATGTTTCCAAAGAATAAATTCAACTCGCTAATAGACGTATGAAAACAATACATAGGCTGCCTAGCTGTCAGGGAAATACAAATGAAACCACATTGAGGTTCCACCGAACTCCAGGGAGATTGTCCTACATTCAGAACTCCAGTAACAACACCTGCTGGCAGGGAGGTGGCAAGAAAGGCATCTTCCTTCACTGTGGATGGGAGTACAGGCTAGTACAACCACTGTGGAAGTCAGTATGAACAGTAGTAAGAGACCTGAAAATGGACCAGATCTGTGATCCAGCTAGCCCACCAATGGGAATATATCCAAAGGAAACGAAGTCTGCAAATGAGAAAGGGATCCGTAATCCCATAGTTACAGCAGCACAATCTACAAGAGCAAAGACATGGAAACAACCCAGATGCCCATCAAAAGGGGAGTGGATAAAGAAACAGTGGTACACTGACTCCATGGAATACTAGTCAGCCACTAAAGAAAAAGAAAGAAATTGTCCCATTGCAACTAAATGTCCCCAACTAGAGACCACTATGCTCAGTGAGACAAATCAATCCCAAAAGGAAAACTATCATATGTTCTCTCTGATATAAGGCAGCTTCATGCAAAGTAGAAAATCAGTAACCCTTTCAATTCTGTTTGTGCTGTGTCTCAGAGGGTATGATATTTTTGTTTATATTTTCCTTCATTCAAAAGAAGTTTTTGTTTTTCTTATTAATCTCCTCACTGGCTCCTAGGTCACACAATAGCATCATTTGTTTCAGGAAGGTCTTTGATTTTCTTTTTCATTTCTTCAGCAACACATTGTTCATTCAGTAGCATGTTATCTAACTTCATTTTGTTGTCAATTTTCTATTTTTCTTCCTGTTGTTAATTTTGCTTCATGGCTTGTCATTTAAAAGGAATGTATAGTAACTGTGTAATGGAGACTATCACGTACAGCTGTCAAGATGCAATGCAGAATGCATCTCTACTTTCAAAGAAAAGGTGAACTCCCAATGAAGCTGTTCAATATGTCTTGACAATAGTGTGCTGGAATCTGCCATTGTGAATTCCTATAATGGCAGGATAGTCTTAAATAGCAGAATAATGAACTTACTATTGATTGTGAAGTACCACACTCTTGTCATGGCGTGGGGAAAGCCTGGAAGGGGTTTTGATTGGGCTGGTTGGAAAGGACGTTCAGCAGCTTGTGAAACTGTATCATGGCATAATAGAAGAACTTAATTACTTAATAAAAAATAAGAATAAAGATGTAATAAGATAAATAAATATGTCAGGGCAAAAGTTTCATATTTGAGACTAGGTAACCTCTAAAGAATGTATATTGCATGAAATGTTCTGACTTTTTTTATATAATTTTAATACTTTGCTTTATAGCTTGACATAATAGATGATTCTCTGGCAGTCAATCAGGAGTTTGTACCAAATTGTAAAGTTGGAAGATGCAAGGATCCTGAATCCTGATATTATTTTGTTGATATATAAAGTTGAATTGACACGTTTACCTTTCTTTCTGATTTAAGCTGCTCTTCTGAAATTTTCCTCTGTTTTATGAATGTTGTCGTTATTAGGATACAGCCCCCTTATGTATGGTCAAATTGACCATAGGACCATCTTATTTTTCACTGTTTCTTTTGCCCTAATTCAGATTCTACTGCTAAGATTAAGGCATTGAAAGTAAATTATGTCAGGAGAGAATTTGAATGCAATATTTAAGTAGTCTATTTTATAATTTCAGATCTATTTTATGAATAGAATGAATGAAAATCTTCAATGAATATCGCCAGGTGACCTGCTTACCTTCAGGTCAAGAGTTTTAGAAAATATGAAGGAAATCACCCTTTCACCTACAGATAGGAGACCACACTGATTGAAGTATATCAACAATAACAAAGATTCCCCAAGAATATGCCTCATTTCTTTTTGCATTAGGCATCTGACTGAGGCCGCTACGAAAAGCAATAACAGCCAACTCTGTATCCTAAGTCCTAAAGGGAAACTGAATTGAAAAAGAAGGAAAGAATGTACGAGTTGTAAGTTGCTGAGATTAATATGTATGGGAGTTGAAATCACTGCATTTTTTTCACATGCTGACAATAATCATATTCTCAATAGTAGTGACTGAGTTTGCCAAGTAACATAAACCATGATGATGCTTGAGTTATCTCATGAAATCTACGTAATCTTTTAAACAATTAGGTAAAGTCGTTATTACCTTTGTTTAGAGAAAGTGTGGTTTAGTAATTGGCGAGAGATCTGACAGACCATCATGAAACAAATATGTAGCCAAAGCAGAATTCAAGCACAATCATGGTCTCTAAGAGCACATTCACACTACATGGGCACCAAGTTTGCAAGCAACATGTCATGTGATCAGACATTCAAGTGAAGATGAAAGGCAGACGAAGATCATGGACATGGATCGAAAAAAAGCAGCTTCCATACAAATTGTGAATAGAATAATGCAAATTCAAATAATATAAGGTTATATTGAGATCTCACAATCATGCTTTCGTATGAATATTATCTTAATATTTATACATAAGTAAGTATTATATATAATATATATAAACGTTAGAATTTCCTCTGTCATATTGAAACTCTCAGTAGAACAGAAATTTATAAACTATTCAAACATAAATTTATACACTATTTACAAACTATAAATTTATAAACTATTTATAGGCTAGTCAACTGCCAATTGAATAGACATTTATAAGATGCTTAATCCAAAATAGCTTAATAATCATCATTGCTACCAAAGAACAACGGAAGGAGGAATCACTCTTTGGTATTGATTGGTGTTTCAGAACGGAGAGACTGGGAGATGTGGCCTGGTTCCAAAAGTATTTGATAAGAAATGTCTCAACTGTTCAAGGCTAGTTGGCTCATATTTTTTCAAAGCCAAGTCTATACCCCAAGCAACAGACAAACACATCACATTCAGTCTCAAGCTTGGGCACAGGGCATGCAGAACAGCTCCAGAGCCTGCATTGAGGAAACACGTTTGATAAATATTTACTGAATGAATGAATGAAGGGATTAATAAAGAAAGAAATAGGCAGAGCCTATAGTTGATCCAGTGAGGCTCCCCTGTTTTCTAAACGTATTACTGTCATAACCAGGAACTCTGTCTCCTGGGAATGGGCCAGTCATGAACCAATAATGTGTACACAAAGGATTAGTTTATAATTTAGAAGACCCAAAGGCAGAGCATGTTTGATATGTCTATAGCCCCACAATATATTGTGGCTGTAAATGTTTTCCATGGGTAGACACTGGTTTGTGGAAGTTTTCCTGAAATATTCACAACTTCCTCATCCCAAGAATGTGTTCTAGGAAAGTCAGGCTCCTGTCAAATTTAGGTCGAGGTTAAATGCTGAACTACATATAATCTCTACACATGCATGCAGGCATTTTGGTAGGGAAAAATATGGTAACTTACACAATGGGATGAGAATAAGTCAACATGAAAGGAATCACCATACATGCAAACATTAAAAATTCAGCATCGAAAACATTGTTATATAATAATTTACCTATGAAAGACATTCTAATATCTGTGAAATGTTAATTTTTTTGTGTGTGATTTGGGTAGATTTTGAGTATATTTTCCTTACCTGTTACAGCTTATATTAAGCATTTATTTATCACATCATAAGATACATTATGTTAAAATGAAGTAATTATCTTTCTTTAGGTACTATTTTTGGATTCAGAAGTCTTCATCAATTTAAGGGATCACAAAATCGGGTTATGTAATGTCATTTGCTTTCTAAATTTTCTCCACTTAATAGATTTCTTCCTTTCCCCCTAGAGAGCGTCATGCATTTCCCTATTACAGGCTTTACCTATTGCATTTGACTTTACTTTTAAAGCAGGATTTTACTGATCTTTCTGTTTAACATCTAAAGCTATGTTTTCCACATTGTTGGAATTACTTCTTTCCTGTGTAAAGTATGAGAAAACATTTGTCTTGCTCTTAGACGCCAAGTGAGAGTCTGGTGGAGTGCTAACTTTCTCTTGTAAGAGGGAGGATAGCCTCCAGCATCTATTCCAATAGAAAGATCTTTGTATAAAAGGGTCTGGGCAGGAAACAAAAGGCGCAATTGCATAACCAAACAAGAGTTTGACATAGAAACTGTGTACAGAGTGAGGGTCAAGAGCAGGAAAGCCACAAAAAATTGTACTACACTGAAGCCTTGAAAAGAAAAAGAAACATTTTCCTGCAAACAAACAAAAATGTCCAATGAGAAGGGAATCATTAGGTTTGTCATGCGCTTGAAGGAGGTGGGCAGGAGAAGGAATTTTTAAGTCTCCTACTGGAGATACCTAATGCTTTGAACCCAACCAGGAATCCAAGGGCAAACGAACATGTGTGATAATATTGACCTCAAGAGGTGGAGGGTGTTTTACACAGCAGGATGGAGAGCGGATGCCACTGCAGGGAACAAATGGAGGAAAACCAGTGTCAACCTACCTGCCTTGGTGTTGGCGTTGGCTCACCGGCAAGTGGAGTGGAGTAGGCAGTAATAGTACATTTCCCGTAGAATTGTGAAGACAGAGTCAGTCAACATATCCCAAATGTCAGGAATAGTGACTGGCGTATGGTTTTAGGTACTCATATGGACACGTATTCTGACGTTTGTTTTTCTGTATATTGTTTGCATTGAACTTTTGCTTGTGAGTTAATTGGGATCTTTGACTTCTGAATAATCTCCTGTCCATTTCTAGTGGTCATGGTTGCAGCCCCAGTTTTGGCACAGATTTTTACAATATCCATTTTCAAACGGAGCAATCTATTCTCTGTCTAGATTTCTCTTGTTAAATTGGTTAGAAATCATTTAGGTAAGAAGTTTCAGGATGTAAATAAACTTGTTATCCAGGTGTTACTTTAAATACAATTTCAACATCCTATGCTTCATGCATCCAGATCATTAAAGACCTTTAATATTTGTTAAAAACATTTAGTTCATTTATTAAAAATTGGCATATGAAAGAGAGATGGGGGAGAGAGAGAAAGATAATCTTCTATCTACCAATTCACTCCTCAAATGGCTTGCAGTGGTGGGTTTGGGACCAGGTTGGAGCCAGGAGCCTAGAACTCCATCTGGGTATCTGGGCCTCCCATATGTGTTGGAGGGACACAAATAGTTGATCCATCTTTTCTGCCTTCAGAGGTGCATTAGTGGAGAACTGGATCCAAAATAGCTGGACCCTAGTACAGGACCGTAGGGCTCTAGGTAGTGGTCTTACAGGCTGTGCCACAATGCCAACTCAAACTTAATTTTCTTATAGCACCATATGTTTTGACATATTTTCATAAATAGATCTTGTTTAACCTTTGCCGGTATCATTAGTGGTTGACAGATGGGGCATGACTATCCCCTTATACCCATAAGGAGATTGAGGCTTAGAATTTGTTCCTTGTTGCTTTTCAGTACGCAGCTATTCAACATCAGACAGTAGACTGGAATTAGTTCTCTTGATTCTGATAAAGTAAATCTCATATGTATTATATTTTAATAATTGCTTCACTATACATTTTCAAATGTTAGCTATAAATTTGGCATTAAGTGTGGGTAGTTTCAGGAATGTTCTCAATTGTGTGGCAGAAATAACTAGTGTTAAGGAAATCATAACGTTCTGGAGTTTAGTAGCAAAACTGATACTGTAAGCGCTGCAGCTCTTCCTAATTTTGTCAATACGCTTCGTATCCTCATTACTCTCAGAAACTCTGTAAGATCTCAGGCTCCATGGGTTGTACTATATGTTGAGTTTCAAGGAAACTTTTTTTTTTATTAACAGAAAGTCATCCATTGCACAAAACCAGTTTGAGAACTTACCTAATCTAATTGCCTCCTACCTTGATAAAAACTGAGATCTCTTGGTGTGTAGCAGAACTAGTTCTGGAACACAGGTGATAGAAAAATAGTCCATCTGAAGACTGGCTTGCCTATGAATGAACTGCTGTGGCTAACAGTGTCCGCTCACCGCCTAGCAGGTGTGAATGATGACGGATAACCATATTCAATGTTTTTTTTCTCTGTTCAAAAGTTTGGAATGTAGGTTTTCATGTGAAAGCTCTTGATTTGTAGGAGTCATTAATGCATTCCATTTTTTTTTTCTCACACACTGTCTTGCTAAATTACAAATCCTGTCTGTGGGCTGGAACTGGCCACAGGCCCCTGGTTTGTGATCCCTGACTTCAGTAGGACCTTGTTAGTTTCTGCTTTGTTCCTCGCATCTGATGGTTGTCTGCCTCACTCAAGTGCATGAGTGCAATAGAGAGTCACCTTTGAGCTTCAGAACCATGTGAGCAAATGCCTCAACCTCAAATTAAATGGCAATATTTCGCATCCCTCATTTCAGGCCTGTCCTTTCCCCAGATATGCTCCAAAGGTCCACTTCCTGCACCACCATCACAGAGATATTTCCCTTAATTAAAAGATAAGGATATTGCCTACAAAGTTATGAATTATATCTTCTGCTTTAATAACAGTGTAAAATAATGTAAAAGGTACAAGGTTATGGAAGGAGTTATAACGCGGCAGGCTAAGCCACTGCTTGGGACATCACCTCTGCTTCTGATCTAACTTCTTGTAATGTGTCATGGGAGGCAGCAGGTGATGGTTCAGATGCTGGGGCTGCTACTCATCTATGTGGGACAACCATATTGAATTCAAGGATGTTGGCTTTAGCGGACTCTAGTTCCTGTTACTGTGGGCATTTAGGGGTAAATCAATAGATAAAGGAGCTCTGTCTTTTCTCTCCTTTGCTCAATCTTTTTAAGTTGGTGAAAACAAATAAGCATTTTTTTTTAAAGGACACCTGCTTTTGAATGCACCTACCCATTTCTTTGGCTGCATAACCTTGGGACATTTAAAAAAATATATAGAGACCCCTTTGGCCCAGGTTCAGCCCACCTGTGGTGGGTGCCAGTTCCTGAACCCAGTGGGAAGGGAGTTCAGCGGGGCCTGAGTTGCCTGGCCTGAGTCCTTGGCTCTCCTGTATGGTGGGTGCCGCATCCATGAGTCTTGGGAGTGGGGAGTCTGTTGGAGCCCAGGTCTTCTGATCCAGGATCTTGGCCCACCTACAAGTGAGTTTGTGAACTTGAGGATGGAGGTGGGTGGGGAGTGCTGTGGTCTGGCAGGGCCAAGGTCACCTGGCCTGTGTCGTTGGGCCCACCTGCACGGTGGGTCCCAGGTTCTTGTGTCCCGTGGGTGTGGAGCTGATGGGACCTGGGTGGCCTGGCTCATGTTGTTCTTGGCCCACCTGTGAGAACTTGTCCTCCTCAGTGGAAAACATGGAGTATTAGAAGCTGGTCCAGATCCACACAGAGGATATGGCAGGCTGTAGAGCCTCCCTGCAAGGGACAGCTGTACCATCATAGAGGAAGGAGGACAGAGCAAATGGGACAACTATCCTAGCCAAACAATGACAGCCAGTATCTGGGCAAATGGAGACTCTGAGGTCAACTGTGTCAGCCAATGGACATTGAAAGGGTTCCCTTATCCTTGGATCAATGAGATGGACAGCATTTCAGGACTATCGAATCCATCTGGGCAGAACCCTCAGAGTGTGAACCACATTGGAACCTGCGTTGATATCAGGTGACCATTCCCTACCACTGGGTACTGGGGCAGTTAGGAGGCTGGGTGCAGCTTCTCCTCTTATCACCTCTACCCCCGAGACAGGAAGGAGAAATAGAAAATTTGGAAAAAATGATAATACCCACTTTTCCCTAACCCTTGATCCATCTCTGATCAACTATGTTAACATCATCTAAAATTTAAAAAAAAAAGGAAAAAATAATAAAAGTCTAGTGACCCCGTTTTCTTCAACTTTAAAGTGAAGAAAATGGTAGCTAAAAGATGGAAGTTTTCTAAAAATGAAGTCCAATAATGCATTAAGCACAGTAGCTGGCTACTTCATTAACACATCACCATTGATATCATTGTTGTCTTAATTTTTATTAAATGGATATTTTAACAGTTGGGGAAGAATTTGAACTCTTCCGCTTCCCAACCAAGCAACCATAGGCAAATAATAAACCTCTCTGAGTGTGTTACTTCCTCTTAAAACTGGGAAATAAAACACACAGTGACAAAGCTGTTTTCCTTCTTGTCAGTAATATTGTATCAAGGGGAACTAGCACAGTTTGTGGGCTACCAAAGCTCTCAATAAATAATTTTTATGAATATGTCACTGTTATGGATGTCTTTGTCAGTCTGGCTCAATAATTTCAATTATGTGCTTATGGTTCCTTCTCTGTAAGAGCTCAAGCTGTACAATCCTTTTTAAGGAAGTTAGGATGATGTCCAACACTCATTTCCCAAGTAAGAGACATGTTGGCGCCGTGCCTGGACATCCAACCTGCCGTGATGTCAGCGGATCACTTTGGAGCATCTGCCTCTTTATTTTTGAACTAGAGCCAGTGTATTTTCCCCTACCAAGATTCTGGGACTAGTAGGAGGCCCCTGGAGACTCCTTAATCTCTTAAAGATACTAAAATGAATCCTTGCATGGATGTTCAGCTGAAACCTGAGGTTGGGATAAAGTCCATTTAAACTTTTAAAGCTCTCTGTGTGGGGCTGGACAAAGCTCTTAAACATTTTATGGACCCCTAGGCAGCTGCTTATAGCAGCTACAGCTCCCTGAGAGCCAGGCACAGCAGCGAGCTGTGAAAACACAGCTTGATAGGTTGCCTTCATTCATTTAGCAGTTAATCTGCCACAACCTCATGTCATCTTTTCCATTGTTTCCCTGCATTTCTGCTTAGATTTTCTTGATACTGCACTGAGTCTCCCCAACTGGAATAGGTGACTCCAGAATGCAGACCAGTTTACAAATATCACCACAATTATTACCATAGTTAAGATAGTAATACAATCCAGAATACAATAGTACAATAATTACCATAGATGGGATGGTGGAGTGTAGCAAAGAAATATCCTATTCATATTCTATCTTGAGATTTTGCAACTATCTGTTAATTCTAATATTGTTGTACTTATTTTCTGCTTACAGATTAAGAAACTTTAGTGCAGAAAAGTGAGGTGACTTTTCAGAAAATACTCTTTGGGAAAATGACAGGTTTAAGTTTTCAAACAGGCACATCTGATTTTAAAATATTCTTGAAACTACCTGATAAATCAGCGTCTCTTATGGTTAGTCAGGGGAGAATTCTTGTTGTTTTTGTTGGTCCTGTTAAGGGGGATTGGCTATGGTTTATTATGTTCATTTGATAACTAGGAAGGAGTTTATTACTCAGACTCATATCTGTTAAGATGTCCCAGGCTCTAGGGAAAACCTAAAGAGGATGGCCCAGGAAGCTTCTTTAGCCTTCTGTTGCTAGATTTCTTTTCCTAATTTCCACAATCACTGTTATTTTGCTATCCACAGACTCACCCCTAGGGGATATGGATTCTAGCTAAATCCAGTGGTAGATTTGTTTTTGCCCTAATGTTCTTGTGTAAAAAATCATAGAAAATAATTACTAAGAATACATGATTTTAGAGATTGGGAGAAACATGTCTCAAAAGGAAATAGATGGAATGGGCGGAGGTCTGGCTTTTCCTGCCAAGACAGGCAATCAGTGTGGCTCTAGTATAAAAATGATCTGAGTAAAATATTGCATACGAATTATATCCAGCCCCCAAAGCTACTGGTTTGCACGTGTATGTGTCTTGCTATAGCTGGAGGCGTTCCTTTATTCTAACCCCACTGTTTGTCTCTCTTAATTTCTCAGAAGTCTTAATTATGGCAGGATGGGAAGCCTAAGGTTATCTGTAAAATGATAAATTCTTCCAATAGATGATAAATATCTTTTGTGAATAAGGCATTTTCTAGGGGCTAGTATACCGAAATTTATGAGCTGAGCTTCTTGCCTCAAAAGTCATTAAACTATATACATATATAAGCATTACTTTGCATACCTTGACTATACAATTTCAATTTGTCAATTACACCTCAATAAAGCCAGAAAAGTTTCTGATCGTTTCAATATCTTACCGAAGCTAACCAGCTATGATTTGGGTAGAGATGATATGGCTGGAGATGGAAACCTAGAGAAGGGAAGCGCTCACTTGTGGTCACTTTGTTCACCAATCTCCGCCAGGAACTGCATTCGCTTTTCTCTCATTGTCAATCTGATATCACTTCTGTCACACAAGGTTGCCTCATGTGTTGAAAGAATGAATCATGCCTGGAGAATTTTCTACCTGCCCATTGAACTCTGATGAAGATGTGAATAAATGGTTGCATTTTTATGAGATGAAGGCTCCTTTGGTTTGTCTACCAGTTTTTGTCTCCAGAGATCCAGGGTTTGATCTGCGACTGGAGCACACTCACTTTTTCAGTAACCATGGAGAAGGTGGACACTACCATTATGACACCACCCCTGACACAGTAGAATATCTGGGATACTTTGTACCTGCAGGATTTCTCTATCGCATTGATCAGCCAAAAGAGACCCACTCTGTTGGCCGAGATTAAATCTTTTAAGGTTAATAAATTATCACTTTTCAGCCTTTTGGCTAAGATCAAGTGTAAGGTTAACCAATTAACTCATTAACTAAAACCAACTTACAATCCAGTGGAAATGGCCTTATTCCTAAACACTATTCTTTTTTGGCCTTGACAATGAAGACGTGTATTGACACTGTATTCTGAATTATTTCATAGTTCTGTCAGATTATTGGAAGCAGTGATACATAGTTGAAATGTCTTTTGCATATATACCTTTATTAAGCCAACTTCCTTTTTCTACTGACATGATATTAACAAAATGTGTTTTGTTTTTGCCTGTAAAGTGATCCAGAATCATCTAGTTATTCCTACTGTTTTACAGTAATATAACATTATTGCTTTTTTTAGATTCACAGTTAAGCAATATTCTGGATAACAAGAAGAAAACTATTAATATTTTTAAAAATTTATCCTAGAACTAGTTCCTTCAGGGAGCAAGGTAGACAGGGTAGAATTCACCCTTTGGGGGAAGTTAAGCCCTACCCAGAAGTTTGCAATTTTGTTTTTACAAACATCAGCAAATAGTTTGCTATGATTCTTCCTATTACTGGATTGCCAGTTGAAAATAGTCTTTACTTTGTTAGTTATTTGCCAGAAGAAAAAGGAAAAAGCATCAAATAAAATACTAACATGACCACATAAGGGACAATCAAAAAGTTCATAGAGAATGCACTTATGAAAATTTATGCATAGATCTCAAATTTTTCACACCAAAATAAACTTATGTTTTAATTCCATTTTCCACAAACTTTTTGAATTTCCCTTTTATTTTATAATCAAGTCTATTGCTAATGTGTCTTTTTTCAATATAAAATTGTGTTATTTTACTGATTGTAATGATTGAAATTTTCCTTATTGTTCTACACAAATTATTAGCAGGAAATCAATTCTAATCTTGATAATGTCAGTAATATGCAACTGTGCACCTTAGTATTAGGCATACAAAAATAAAATTTGGGATGATCTTTAAAAAAAAAAAAAGAATGAATGGGCTTGGTGATTGAGGGCCATGAGGGCAGTAACAAGAGGAGAGACACGGGAAGTGAGGTCATCTAAACTTTTGAAGCCGAGCTTTGTTGGCAATGAAGCCCAGTGGAACAGGAAACTACTGGACATATGTCAGGGATGTGATGTGGCTTTAAACGCAGTGGGCAGAACCCTTTATTCATATATTGCTTTGGACAGTATATTGTCTGTATAGTTCCCTGATTATTGCAGTAGAACACTGCCATTTTATATTTTTGAGGAACTGGATAACACATCTTTTGAACACTACCAAAATACAGGCATGAAGCGGATGGGAGAATGGCACAGGGGATGGCGGAGATAATCCCCCTGATTTCCTCTGTCCTCGGCCCTGACACATTTCCTGAATGAATCATTTGACTCTCCAAAGAAAAGTGTCCATAGGCTGGTGTCCTGCTAGTTCTATAACTCCCTCTTTTCATCTTGCAAGGGAAGAAAAGACCTTAGCACCTCATTGAGGGTACAATGTTACTGTTATAGAAGAAACTGACAAGCCATTGAGAGTACTGGAGCATTGGCTCCACTCCTGCAGAGTTCAAGCAAGCTTTCAAAAGGAGAAAGCTGAATAAATTACTCAACATGTGTATCCGGACTCGAAGCAGTCCAGTGAAGGGCAGGGGGTAGGGGAAATAATATTGTGCTATAGTTTATACTTTCATTAATTGATGTCTTCATCTTTTCGCTGACACTTGAAAACGGTGTCACAGAGCTTGAAGCTGCCTTAGAGATGAACTATTCATGATCCTCATTTTATACAAGAGAAAGGAGCCAGAAAAGGGATTATCTTATCTTGGAATATTCAGCGAGTTAACAAAACTGGAACAAAGATTTCTTCATTTGTTCTCCAAGTACCTGTATTTTTACCTCAAACAGTGATGAAGATTTTCATTTTTAAAGAAATGTTTACCTTTTGGTAAAAACCAAGTATAAAACACATAGGCATTACTATACTGAATAGTTTAAATGATTTACTGTTAAAGTTGAAATAGTTATAGCTTTAGGGAAGGAATGTAGCCTAATGTTTAAAATGTTTAAAACTCAGGTTGATATGCCCATGTCCATGTCCATGAACTGGTGCTGTGGCTTAGTAAGTTAAATTGGCATGTACAGTGCTGGGATGCCATGTGAGCATCAGTTCAAGTTCCAGCTATTCCACTTCCAGTTCAGCTCCTTGGTACTGTAGCTGGGAAACCAGCAGAGGATGGTCCAAGTACTTAAGCATGCGTGCCCACATAAGAAAACTGACATATGCTCCTGGTTCCTGGGTTTTATATCTGGCCCAAGTCAGGGCCATTGTGGTCATTTAGAAAGTGAACCTGTGAGTGGAAGACCTTTCTCCCTCGGTCTCTCACTCTCTGTAACTCTCCCTTTCAAATAAACAAAACAAGTCTCTTTCTTTTTTAAACACTCACATTGGACATGTGGGCTGCATTTCTGGCTCCTGCTTTTGTTCTCAGTGAGACTGTTGAGGTATTTGGGATATGAACCAGCGAATGGCAACACACAAGTACTTTTAAAAAATGTAGATTAAAAGGAAATTTCAAGAACCTATACAATTCAATTTTTATAATTCCTACTTGATTGCATGCAGATATGGAAAAGAAGAAAATAAGATCACATGAGAAAAGCAGGACTTGCATCCTTGTTTCCTGCCTCAAAGCTGTATGTGAGTTCATGCCAGAGCTCTGCCTTATTAGCTAGACTATCCTCTTGATCTTAAAGCAAGTGTTGACTGATGGATAATGGTTTCTTTCACCACAACCCAAATGCTAAGCATGTTATGTGTTTATTTTTACCATGGTTGCTTAATCTCTTAAATGATAATAACCCTTAATAAGAGTCTCTGAATATGTCAGCCAAAAGTATCTGCTAGTCCATCTAATTCTTTAGCATCTAGAATCTAAAGGCATCCAGAGGTCAATCCCCGGGTATAGTAGAAACATCATAGATAAAGAAATGAGGTTTGACAGTAACCATACATTGCATGTTGAATTCCCTGTTTGGGATTCACAGGTGAATGCATACAAAAGAAATAGATGGGCTAGAAAATCCACGATGCAGCAACCAACCTATAAACAATATTGTGAATTTGCTTGTTACACTAGAAGAATGAGGTGAGTCAGATGACGTGAGCCAAATTCTGACTTTCCAAAAAAGAAGAAAACTTGTGTAAACAGCAACAAGAACAGTAACAAAATTGTTTATAACAATGTTCTTCTAGGAAGTAGAGAAATTTGCGGAAGATTTCCAGGGAAATGGGAGGAAAAGCTCAGTAGAGGTACATAAAGACTTCTGTGATTGACTCATATCATTACAGGGCACAATTGTGTAATGGTGTTGATCTGTCAATTGGGGTTTCCTTTTTATGTGACTGTAAAATAGTTTGAGTAATCAGAAACTTAGGACAAAATATTAGGGATTCACTGGAGATGTGCCAAGCGCACCTAGCGCTCATATGTATTGAAGGAAAATGGAAACATCAGCATAGTTTTGGAGAAAAGAAGAACTTTCAGGGACTAAGACATATAAAACAGGATTGGTGGAAATACTGAAGAAGAAAGTCTTAAGGCAGAGGGATTTATGGTCAGAGTCAGAAAGTGTGATGCTTAAGATCAAATTTGTCCTGAGTCAAATTTTCAGTTGTCTATAGCAGAAAATGTTCCTGAAATGGGAAGTGTAGGAAAGTTCACAATGAAATACCATTGATAGATTACTTACAAGTTTCTTATGAGGATATAAGATATGAGATGGAGAAAAAGACTGTGAAAGCTTACCAAAGCTCTATTGTTTAGAGAGTTGCCAAGAAAACAGATGATATTGGCAAAGGAGATGGAAATATGACCAATATGAATGGCAGGGAACCAGTACAAGTTACTGTCCCACTTTTCTGTGAAAGAGGGACCTGAACTGGTTATACTATTGGTTAAGTAATTCTCTCTGTGTTTAGAGTTTAGAGTCTAAGAGCTTAGTTATATTGAATACCAATACAAGTCTATACAATACAGCACAATACATCAGTCATAAACACCATCTCAATGACTTGAAAAACAGATGATATGGATTCATAGGTAAGGCAAGCAGGGCATAGGGTGGGAATTTTGGGGGTTTTGTAAGCCAGAGAATCATAGAAACTGGTGATGTAATGTAGACTGTACTGGAGTCTTGAGAACAAGAGGAGCCAATGACCAAGAGTGGGAGATGGATCATCTCATGCAGTGAGATAGGAAACAAAGATGTAAATCTTCCCTCCCTCGTGTTACCTTCTTCAGGCTATCAATGAATTGGATGCTACTTAAACACATTGGGAAGGATCATCAGCTGTGCTGTGTCTACTACCAATTCAAATATTAATCTCATCTGCAATCTGAGCCTCTCATGTTCGGCTCAATCTGACATTAAATGTAACCATTGCAGGCAGGATGTATGCTATAGCTCACCTCAAATGGTTTTTTGCAAATATGATAATAAAAGGTCATTATTTAAGAAGGGAAATGGCTTTGTGTTGTTTTAAAATAGTCTAAGGGATAAATCTATTTGATCCAAACCACAAATTTTATCATTTGCAAAGTATTTTTAAAGATTTATTTTTAAAATTTTTATTTGAAAGGCGGATTTATAGAATGAAAGAAAGATAGAGATCTCCCAACTGCCGATTCACTCCCCAAATGGCTAGCATAGGATAGGTAGGGTCTTTGGTCATTGGTGAAATTTTCCTTTGAAAATAGAAAATTTTGCTTCTTGTCATTTTACCCCTTTGGAAAGGCATGCCCCTTCTGACTTCCTGACTTACCGTAGAATAGCAGCGGGGCAGTGGAGCCCCTGTTGGAAAGTGAATTCTAGTTGAGTCTGGAAGCCCTTTTGGGAGAATGCCAAGGGCTTCCCAAAAAGCTCTTTTACAAATCAACATATCAACCTCCATCTGTTTGAATTTTTCTCTTGAAAAGGCAAGGAGATGGTGCCTAAGATTTATTAGAATTCTGTGATTGTTAACTGCTATTCTAAGTTTATTATTCTTCCTTTAACATTGTGCTTACGATGTACCACATCTGCCATCAGATTGTAGCAGACCTTTCTTAAAACACCCTTTCTGATTTTGTGTAGGAATTCATCTTTAATACCTTAAAAGTAAGATTTATCTGTTTTTATGAAGAGGCAGATTGACAGAGAGAAGGAAAGACAGATATACAGAGAAGGATCTTCCATCCTCTGGCTCACACCCCCAACGGCTGCACAGTGATCAGAGCTGAGCCATTCTGAAGCCAGGAGCTTCTTCTTGGTCTCCCATGTGGGTTTGGGGGACCAAAGATTTGAGCCATCTTCCGCTGCTTTCCCAGGCCATAACCAGGGCGCTGTATTGGAAGTGGAGTGGCTGGTACATGAGTTGGCACCTAAATTGTATTTCAGTACTACAGATGGAGGATTAGCTAGGTATATCACAATATTGACCCCAAACCTCTTGCAAATTGAACAAGTTTCGAAGGAAAAGATTTACTACAGGAAGGTAGACAAATAATTATGTGAGAGTGGCATGAATGCATATGACCTCTCTATGCTCTAAAAGCTCTAGGTCCATGAATGGGGGAAGGGCAGATGGATATGAGGCGGATGATGTAGCACTTCTCCAGAGAACCACGGAAGAGCACATCTTAGGGACAGTCTCTCTTGGGGACAGACAGAGGATATGTATTGGTTTAGACACAGCACTCTTTCAAACAAAATTCTTGAAATAATGTCTGCAGAAGAAAGACGTGAGGGTAAGGAGAAAAGAAAATGTGCTTACGTGTGAGAAGTTTGGACATCAGTCCACGAGTTGTGCAAGACTGAGGGAACTTGTGGCAGCAGTGTGATCTGGCTGTGCAGCTAAGCTCTGGCTAGTTGGCTTCTTTCCTCGCTTGGTGTTCCAAGAGCAGTGTTGCTGAGGAATTATATTGTATGGCAGAAAAACTAGCATTGAGAGGCTGGTGCAGACAGCCAAAAGTTTGATCCTAACCTCCCAAGAGAGCAGAGAAGAGGATTCCATTACCCTGAGACTGAGTTCTCCTGCATGACATCACTAATTCACCTGCAGTGGCCAGGAGACCCGAGTTTCAGTCTGGAGAGAATGCAAGTCTTCTGGATGAAGGTGGCGGTGGTTAGTGTCTGTCTTTTGTCTTGGTGTTAAGCTCCAAGAGAACATAGGCAGAGTCTTTCATGCTGTAGGTTTTTGTATCTGAGGGTTCAAAAAAGGAAAGGAGGAGACTGGTTAAAGTAGAGAAGACTTTAGGGGCACAGAATGGGAAGAATAAAGAGAGAGCAGGGAGTTGGAAACAAAGCCCCATTCCATTTGAGCTGGATACAGAGTCCCTTCAAAGCAGCTTGTTCTGGGAGATGCATAGTGCCACAGCAGCCCTAACAGGCTGGGAGGGGGATACACAGAACAGCTCCACAGTGAGGTTCAGCTCACCGTTACCAGAAAGGCTCCGCAGGTTCTTTGCTCAGTGTAGTATTGAAATAAGAAACTGGCAGTAAGTGCCAGATAGTGGAGTTTTATTTGCAAAGGGACCAGGTGAATGTAGAAAGAAGAGGGAAGGGAAAAGTTCCTTCAAGGAGAGGGCCAGGAGATGGGGTGCCTCTGAAAGGAGGGAGGGAGAGAAAACAAGGTTTTTTTTTTTAATTTATTTTATTATTTTTGGTGATACAATTCCATAGGCTCCTGAGTTTCCCACCGTTGGTTCTCAAATCATCCCCACACTACACACACTGATTTCCCCATACCATGACAATAGTATAGTCCTTCATGAACAGTTCTGATATTAGCCTGTTTATGTGCATACTGACATTGTAGGCACATAATATGGAATAGACTCCAGCCTCCTATTATCAAGATATATTTAAGAGTTGCATCTTTGGGCCTGGCCTAGCAGCTAAAGTGCTCACCGTGAAAGCCCTGGGATTCCATATGGGCTCTGGTTCTAATCCCGGCAGCCCTGCTTCCCATCCAGCTCCCTGCTTGTAGCCTGGGAAAGCAATCGAGGACAAGCTAAAGCCCTGGAAGAAGTTCCTTGATCCTGGCTTTGTGTCTGCTCAGCACAGACTATGTGGTCACATGGGGAGTGAATCACTGGACAGAAGATTTTCTTCTCTGTCTCTCCTTCTCCCTGTATATCTTTTTTTGCAATAAAAAAAAATCTTAAAAAATAAAGTTTCGGAATCAAGATGGCAGAATAGGGTAAGGACACGTTTAAACGGACGGAGAAGCATTTAACCAGAATGAAGCAGAGAGGACATATTTCAGGAAATACGAAAGGACAGAACAACAGCAAAGGGGTACCTGGAGACTGACAGACACAGGAAAGCAGTGGGCACAGCAGTGTGGTGTTGCAGTGACTGATACTCCAGCGGCATTCAGCTAATGGCGATCTAAACTCCACCAGCAGCCGGAACTCCACCAGCAACCAGGTCCGTGTGGCACCCAGACCTAGCGTCCAACAAGTTCCGACAAGATCAGCGTCACCAACAACCTAACTAGATAGTACACCTGGTGTCTCTTTAATCCTGGAAACCACTCCAACCAGAAGAGGGAGACAGGTTGCAGAGACAACAGTGCAGCCTCAGCACGGTATCACAGGAGGTGGAGAGTGGTAAGCCAAGAGCTGAGCTGTGGAGACCATGGTGGATATCTGACATAAGAAGCCAGACCTGGAACTTGCTGGTGGTTGTGGCACAAGTGGCTGCAAGCAAAAATTGTGTACCAACTGCAATAAGTAAAATCGCATTGTAGACCTGTGGGTGACACAGCTTAGAAACCTGCCCCAAGAAGAAGACTGCTAACCAGAAGTACAATGATCAAGAGCAAAAGAAGAGACAAAGGCACAATGAATATTACTGAAAACTCCCCTGCAAAGGAGCAAAACCCTATGCCAACCTCAGAGTTAACTGAGGAAGACATTGAGAAAATGGGGCACACAGAATCCATAAGACTCGTTTTAAAGATTGTGGTCAAAAATGAGAAGTTAATGCAAGAGTTCAAAGAATTTAAGGAAGCAGTAAAGGAAATCAAGGCTGATATTTCAGAAACTAAGAACACAGTAGAGCAAATTACAAGTACAGTGGAGAGTCTCCAAAATAGAATGAAGCAAGCAGAAGAAAAAATCTCAGAATTGGCAGATATCTCCTGTCACCAGGGGGAAGCAAACAAAAAGCTGGAAGCAGAGCTGGATCAGGCCAAAAAAAGTATTCAAGAATTGAAAGACACTATTAAGAGGCCAAATATAAGAGTTATGGGAGTCCCGGAAGGTGCAGAAAGAGAAGCTGAGTTTGCAAATGTATTTAAGGAAATAATCAAGGAAAATTTCCCTAATCTGGAGAAAGAATTGGGAAACAAGATCCAGGAGAGACACTGAACTCCCAACAGGCTTGACCAAAAGCGATCTTCCCCACGACATATGATCATCAAGCTCTCTTCAATTGAACATAAGGAAAAGATCCTTAAATGTGCACGTGAAAAAAATCAATTGACATATAAAGGAAGGCCAATTAAGCTCACAGGAGATCTCTCACAGGAAACTCTACAGGCAAGAAGAGAATGGAGTGACATATTCCAGATTCTAAAAGAAAAAAATTGTCGGCCTAGGATAACATACCCTGCAAAGCTTTCTTTCATCTTTGAAAATGAAATAAAATTCTTCCATAGTAAAGAAAAGCTAAAAGAATTTGCCTCTTCCAAACCTGCTCTACAAATGATACTTCAAGATGTTCTCTTGACAGAGAAGAGGAATAGCACCTACCAAAACCAAAGGCAAACGGGAAGAACATCCCAGTAAAATGACGAGAGAAGACTAAATCAATGAACAACCCATTGCTAAAATGACAGGACCAAAGTAACACCTATGTATATTTAACTCTGAAAGTAAATTGCTTAAGCTCAATCAAACATCATAGATTAGTAGACTGGGTTAAAAAACAAAACCCATCTGTTTATTGTCGGGAGGAGACACACTCCAACAAAAATCAGCGGAAACTATATCACATGGGTTTTGTTGTTTTCTGTTGGTTTCATCTCTTCAAAACACTTTCTTCTGATTAAATCATTCAATGACTCGTAGATCATACAGTGGCATCATTTTCCTCAAGAAGGTTCTTGATTTTCACTTCTTCAGCTACACGTTGGACATTTAAAAGCATGTTGTTTAACTTCTTGGTGTTGTTAATTTCTTTTTTCTTCCGGAAGTTGATTTTGTTTTATGGCTCTTCATTTAAGGGAAGGTAAAGTAGTTGTGTAATGGAGACTGTCATATCTAGTAACATGTCATTTAACTTCATGGCATTGTAAATTTCTATTTTTCTTTCTATTGTTGATTTTGTATCATGACTTTTCATTTAAGGGAATGTACAGTAGTTATGTAATGGAGACTAACAACCAGATGTGAGGATGCAGTGTGGTCGGCATCTCTGTTTCCAGACAAAGATGGACTTACATTGAAACTGTTTATATTATATTTTGACAATAGGATTCTGGACTCTCTGCTATTGTCCATGCCCGCAATGATGAACATATGACTGAGTATGAAGAACTATATATTAATAATGATATAAAGGAACTGGGGGGGGAGGGAATTGGGGAGGGGATAGGGGAATATGGAACTGTATCATAAAATGATAGCAATAATAATAAAATGTGAAAATAAATAAATAAATAAATAAATTCTTAGCTAAAAAAAATAAAGTTTCATCTTTGATGTGTAAGAAGAGATGCACACTGCATTGCATCTTGACATCTGTATGTGATAGTCTCCATTACACAGTTACTATGCATTCCTTTTAAATGACAAGCCATGAAGCAAAATTAACAACAGGAAGAAAAATAGAAAATTGACAACAAAATGAAGTTAGATAGCATGCTACTGAATGAACAATGTGTTGCTGAAGAAATGAAAAAGAAAAGCAAAGACCTTCCTGAAACAAATGATGCTATTGTGTGACCTAGGAGCCAGTGAGGAGATTAATAAGAAAAACAAAAACTTCTTTTGAATGAAGGAAAATATAAACAAAAATATCAAACCCTCTGAGACACAGCACAAACAGAATTGAAAGGGTTACTGATTTTCTACTTTGCATGAAGCTGCCTTATATCAGAGAGAACATATGATAGTTTTCCTTTTGGGATTGATTTGTCTCACTGAGCATAGTGGTCTCTAGTTGGGGACATTTAGTTGCAATGGGACAATTTCTTTCTTTTTCTTTAGTGGCTGACTAGTATTCCATGGAGTCAGTGTACCACTGTTTCTTTATCCACTCCCCTTTTGATGGGCATCTGGGTTGTTTCCATGTCTTTGCTCTTGTAGATTGTGCTGCTGTAACTACGGGATTACGGATCCCTTTCTCATTTGCTGACTTCATTTCCTTTGGATATATTCCCATTGGTGGGCTAGCTGGATCACAGATCTGGTCCATTTTCAGGTCTCTTACTACTGTCCATACGGACTTCCACAGTGGTTGTACTAGCCTGTACTCCCACCCACAGTGAAGGAAGAGGCCTTTCTTGCCACCTCCCTGCCAGCAGGTGTTGTTACTGGAGTTCTGAATGTAGGACAATCTCCCTGGAGTTCGGTGGAACCTCAATGTGGTTTCATTTGTATTTCCCTGACAGCTAGGCAGCCTATGTATTGTTTTCATATGTCTATTAGCGAGTTGAATTTATTCTTTGGAAACATGTTCATTCCTTCGCCATTTCTTCACATGGTTGTTTATTTTGCTGTCACTGGGTTTCTGAAGCTCTCTGTGCATCTTGAGTGTTAGTTTTCTGTCTGTTGGGTAGTGTGCAAAGATCTCCTCCCTTTGTGTTGGTTGCTTCTACACTTTGTTGGTCATCTTTTTCGCTGTGCAGAAGTTTTTAAGTTTAATGCTGTCCCATTTGTTTCTTTTGGCTTTGACTGCCTGTGCTTTTGGTGACTTTTCTATGAAGTGTTTCCCAATTCTCATGTCTTGGAGTGCACATCCTATGTTTCCCTCTAGCAGTTTGATTCTTTGTGGGTACAGATTGTGTCCCTGCTCCTTTTAGAGGTGGTTTTTGTATAAGGTGACAGGTGAGGGTTTTGCTTTTTGCCTCTGCATGCTGCTATCTAATTGTTCCAAAGTGCTTGCTTGCGCGTTTGTGTTGGAGGTGTCTTGTGACTTTAAGAGTTCCCTGACCCTTCCTGGTTGAGTGGGAATCTACACATAAGACAATCCCCATTGCCGATGTCTTAGACAGTTAGGGAATGGCTAGGCAGTACTTACGACACTCACTTGAAGCTGAGGCCAAGATTCTAGCCGCTTGGATGATCTCACACCATCTCAGCAGTTTGTAACATGCCCGGCTGCAGAGCTGTCAGGAGCCATAAGCATTCCCCTAGGCTTTGAATGAATGATCTGCCCTCAGTTTTATCAGACCTGAGGTTCATGACCAGTGTTGCTACACTTTCCGTTTGTGTTTTAAAATGGAGTAGTTGCTCAAAATTAATCAGAATATAGAGAAGTACAATGAATGGCTTTCACCGGATATCATGCACATCAAAAAGTTTTCTAAGCATTCATGGTCATTGATCGTTAAATAAGAATACTATCCTGAATTAATAAATATTTATTTTGGACATTATATCTAGATTATTTTATTACAGGAACATTTTCTTTAAAATAAAAATATTAGTTAATTGTAAGAAAGACTTTGCATATAAACGTATTTGTATGTGAAACACAGAGACGTATACGTAGACGTCTATTCACATGACCGGCTTTGAAAGATGCTAATGAGCACAGAAGTGGAGAAATGGGTTTTCTAATTATATGACTTATGTTTTCTTAATATTATCTAAACATTGTTTAACATGACTTGATTTTTTCTTCACAGTGAAAATATTATTTTGGTTTGGCTCATGGAATCTACGTGGCTACAATCATATTTAATTTCTCTCACTAGCAGGTTTGCTAAAATAACCTTGCCAGGTGTCAAGGCAGCTTTCATGTTAGTGTTGTTCTGGTATTTACAAGTGCGCAGATCCACAGTGAGGCTGAGGAAGCAGCAGGCTTTGTTGTGTCTGCCAAGGGCATAGCATGGCCATGGTCATAACACAATCCCCGCGTCATAAGCACAAGCAATTCTTTATTTTTGTTATATTCTCACCCTATTTGATGAAACAGTTAACTGTGAATTTGAAATAGAAACCAGAAAGAGGATGTTCTTCTTTTTGAAAATCCTATATTCAATTTATTCTGTATTCTGATGGTTGTCCACCTCCTATGAGCACACACTGAATGATGCTAGATGAGGGTAGCATGTTGAAAAGGAGGCCTGTAAAACTTCTTTTAAGGCCCATTTATTATCTGGAGTTTTGGATTCTTTCCTCTTTTGCAAATGTGCTTTCTTCTCTAAAAGTCTGCATCCTTGAGACGTGCTTGAAATGAAAGGCAGTTCTTGCTAGACTTGCAAAATTGCAGTGCAGGCAGAGCCCCTGGGAGAGTCCATCTCATCTATCAGACCCACTGGCTTTTGAAAGCAAGAGACCTGTGAAAGGTCAAGATGATGAATCCCAATGAATGGTCACATCAGGTTTCTATGTTAGAGGATGCCAGTGCAGATTGTGGCAAAGCCTGAGTCAGAGTAGGGATTCTCCTAGAGACCCTTTCTGCAAGATGTGTGTAGTGAACACAAAAGCAGCTTGAGAGCTGGACATAGCTTCTGCAGGCACATCTCTGCAGCTAGATGTAAGCAGAGCTCAAGTGGGAAAGGTGGAGCCAGTTGCGACAGTAGATATTCTATAAGCAAATTCTGCTTCAAAAGCACAAGTCAGCATTAGAAAGATCTCTTACTAACCTTGGCCCTTCATGCTGTGATCCAACTGAATTCAACAATTCAAGTGGACACATTTATTGAATACCTACCATATGGCAGGCACTGGGGTAGCCACTGGCAGTAAGTTATGGGCCAGAAAGAAATGATCTCTGTTATTGGAGTAGCAGTTGCGGTTTACACAGTTGTACAGTGTTACGGAGCACTTGAACTGCGAAGGCCAAGACAATACGCCTGAGTGGATGTGACCTCCGCAGTGCAGTTGACAGCAAAGTCCCTAAAGTTCACTCCTGAGTGTACTAATTTCCTAGGTCTGTATAACAATGAACCCCAGATTGCTGACATGAAATAACACAAATGTGTTCTCTCACTTTTCTGAGGACCGGAAGTCTGAAATCAAAATGTTAGCAGGGCCATGGCTCTTCTGAAGGCTTTGTGGAAGAATCCTTTGCTCGCTTGCTCGCTCGCTCGCTCTTTGCAGCCTCTGGTGGACGCAGGTAGTAACAGGCTTGTGCAGAGTGACACTGATAAGGGTTCCCAGCATCTTGACATGGCTTTCCTCTCTGGGTTTGTTTTTGTCTTCGAAGGACAGCAGTCATTGGATTTGGGGCTCACTCTGATCCAGTATGCCTTCTATGTTGTCTCAATTACATCTGCAAAGATCCCAATTCCCACTAAGTCCACATTCTCAGCTTCTCAGGATTCAGGCTTGAATATGTCTTTGGGAAGGCATAATTCAGCCCATTACACAGCCGGTTTCACTGATGTGTGTGTGTGTTTCTGTATTTTTGCTGTTTTTTTTTGTTGTTGTTGTTATTGTTTCCTTCTGTTGTTTATTTTTTTAATCCAGAATTTACATAAAAGATGTCAACTAGATCAATATCTGAATGATGACTAAAATATGAACATATTATTTCTTTGTTTAAATGGTAGATCAGCCATTGTTATGCCCTGAAAACAACAATTTTTCATATTTGTGAGAAATAGCAGTACAAAAAAAAATTGATCATTGTCTCCTTTGGCTATTTTTCTGTAGTTATCTTTTGGGGAGAGGTGCGAATGTTTCAATTTTACATTCTTATTTTTTTAAATTTTGTTTTTTTATAATGATTACATGGTTGATCAGGGTGGGAAGGAGCGAGGTTTAGGAAAAATTTGGAGTACTCATTGCTTCCAAATTTGCTATTTCTTCTTGCAGTTTTGGCGGGGGGAACAAAGAGGGAAGCCACTCATGACTTTCCATATGCCCCGGTCCCCAGGGATGAGGAACCGCCACCTCATACCAACCCAGAGTCTCCATGTGTACATATTCTGAGGGTTCTGTCCAAGTGGTTTGGATGGTTCTGAAATGCTGTCTATTTCACTGATCCAAAGATGATGTCACTCTCCCAACATCTGTTGGCTGACATAATAACCCTCAAGTCTCCATTCACTGAGATTTTTTGCTGTCATCGTTTGACTGGGAAAGTTGTCCAGTTAGTTCTGTTCTTCTTCTGCTACAGCAACAAACATGCTGCCATAGTCTCCTGTTACAACAGGACCTGTGTCCACTGCTCCGCCTTTTTTACTAAGTAGGACATGTTCTTATTGGTGAGTCCAAGTACCTGGGCCAGGCATCCCAAGCCTTGTTGCATCCCCTACCCCTGTGGGCTCACAAACTTGACACCCACCTTACAGGCTGGCCCCAGGACCTGAGTCAGGTGACCTGAGCCCTGCTGGATCCCCCACCCCCAGGGCTCATAAACCTGGCACTTACCTAGCAGACAGGCCCCAGGACCTGAGCCAAACTACCCAAAAGCCTGTCGGATCCTTTATCACTGGGACTCACAAACCCAGTCCCCGCTGGGCCCAGGTTGGCATGATTCATCTCACCTCAGCATCACCTTATTGGGCAGCCTGGCTTAGTCTTGCCTGCCCCCCGCTCCACTTTCTGCTGGTGGATGCTATCTCCTATTCTAGTCCAACCTGATTGCTATCCCAGCCCTAATGTGAACTGGCTGGTATTGTGGCCAATTTGGCTTCTCCTGCCCCCTGTCCTGGTTCTCAGATCTGCCAATGGGTGTTTTGAGCTGTCCCAGACTGGTCTGTCCACAGACCTGACCCACATTTATACTGGTAGATGCTGTAACCTGGTGTGCTCTGGGCTGCTCCTTCCTTTGCTTCTTGTACTCACCTGCAGGGAATATATCCCAATGAAGGAGTTTCCCAAGCTCTTCCATCCAGTCTCCTCCCACTGGCAGTTTTTACACACACCAGTGGGTCCTTGGCCCAGGTTGACTTTGTCCACCTCCTTGTCCTGGCAAGAACAGTGGTCTTGCTCAACTGGCCACAGCCATTCTGGTTCTTGTTGTTGGGTGTTCTCCCCTCAAAAACCAATTTGGTGTCAGTCTCTTACTTACACACACATATCATGGACTTATCTAAGGAAGTCCCTCAGCTGTAATTTCTAGCCTGCGCATAAAAACCACAGGTCATCTTTCACTGCCACCTGTGAGATCCTGTCATCCCTCTGTAAATCAAGACCCCTCAAACTGTGAGGGTGCATCCCTGGGAAGTCTAAGGGGCTTTGCCCAGCGCCTTTGGTGCCCAGGCTACCCTGGCCCTTTTGGGAAGAGCTATGAGGGTTGGCTACAGGCACCATGAGAATAAAACAAAACAAAGAAAAACAAAACAAAACAAACTTCCAGGATGGGGTGTCCTGGAAGCCTACTGAGCATCCCTTCCCCCCAGGGAGCCAGTGTGCTCAGCTATGCATACCTGCACCACACTAACTATTCCTTGGGCAGTTTACATGATTTGGTACTCAACTCTCTTGAGATACTTAGAACTTGATGCTCAGTTACCCCGTCGGTTTGTACTTTGGGATGCTTTGAGTGAAAGAGTTCTGTTCTCACCTGGTCTTGGTGGCTCATCTGATCTAATGTTTGGGCAGGTGCTGCTGAGACCCTAGGCAGAGACAGTAGCAAGGCAAGTCACAAAAAAGGAAAGAAAGAAAACTGACAAACTCATGTTAGTTTAAGCAAGAAGATAAAATAACAGTTATTTGGAGGAAGAACACGTACTTGTTTCTCCTAGATACTTTTATATCACATAATATCTTATGGACTCCTGACTTTCAAGAGCTGACTCAGTGGCTGAAGTCTGAAGGACAATTCATGAATTACAGCAAAATCACTGCATGTTACTATAGCATTCATAACAAATAGAGTAACACGTTTGCTATATCTGATTGCATCTGGTCATGACATGAATTTTCAGGAATAACTCCACAAGCCTCTAAATTCCAAAGCTTGGGTGGAGGACAACCAAAGTATTCCCCAGGGTTTTAGTAAATATCTAAGATCTAAAAATTCTATCTTCCAACCTGCGTATGGGTTAGTCCCACATAAACCCTAAAAGAAATGGAGTTATTCCCAGCATTGGACTGGGATTCATTATGAGCAATCACATGTGTAAGCCCAAAATTCCCACCCCTCCCCACCCTATTCTCTTTCCTCTGGGTCCCATTTTTCCTCTCCAAAGCAGATGGGTCTCCTATAATTGAAGCCATATTATCAATTCTACATATATCCCGTAGGAACTCACCTACCTTAAAAGGGGCATTTTTCTATACATTTTCATTGTACAAACTGGTCTTTTCCTAAGAGTAATATCCTACCAGATGCTAAACAAATACACAATTCATTTCATTATGCTGAGATGGGAAGTCATTACGACTTTAAAGACTTAATCTGTGGGTTTCAATTATTTTACTTTACCACCTATTACCATCTTCCCCTTTATAAGTTGTCATTTCCTATGTAAAAGAAATGGGATTTTTAAAGACCTCATTGGCATTCAGTAGCATTTTAGCAATTTGGGAGTTAAAATTTTAATTTTGCCAATTCTTCAGTAAGCAGTCTGGAATATGAATGTAAAGCAAGGAATCATTTGGCTTAACTGATTTTTTTAAATTTGAACTTGAAAACCTGGCATCTCTCAGAGTGACTTCAATAGAAATAATCCTCGTGATTCTGTTGCATTCTGGCCTTTAGCTCAATACCAAAGCGTAGATCAGTAACCTCTGCTTGAGAATACCACATTTTATGAGATGAGGATACCTTGTTACTATGAGCAAGGAAAATGCATTTCCCCACAATACGGCAGAATGCTGTAGGACATTGTTCTTAATTTTTACCCAGGCCATCCAAGGATGTACTGACCTAATTGCTCTGTGGTGAGATCCAGCAGTGGGGACTCTTTTGAAACACTCCAACTCATTCTTGTGCAAAGGTTTGAAACTCTGGGGTAGCACAGTATGCCTCCAACTTCAATGTGTGCGTGATTCCAACTCCATCTGTAGGTGTGGTCAGGCCCTCGTATTCTGTGTTTTTGTCTAGTTCCTAACTGGTAGCCGTGCTGGGGGCCTGAGGACCACATTTGGAATAGAAGGGTGCAACAGAAATAGCATCATCTTGAAAATTGGGCAAATCTAAGAATCAGCCTTCCGCTTGGATTTGTTTGTATTACTGAAATTCGCCAATCTGTAAGTCTTTCACATATGTAAGTGAAACATCAGGCATTCCAACATTGGTTCTTAGAGTAATTGTGGCATAAAAAAGAGGCAGCAGATAGTAGCTATCCCAAGCCCACTTCCATATCGCGTCCCTCCTTCCTAGCTTCCCAAGTACTTTCAACTTTCAAAAGGCCTGGAGGCAAGTACTGTTGTCATGAGTGGTACTGTTATAGGAGTACATTAACTTTGGATAAACAGGATCAATGTTATCAGAAATTACAGTGGTTTAGTGGGCATCAACTCAAAAGTCTAGAATAAAATAGACATCTGAGTTCACACGACTGAATACAAGCCTTTAAAATTGTTGAAATATACAATTTATCCCTTATCAGGATTACTTAGATTGTATTATATTGGTATTTTCATTTAGCACATTACAAATTAGAACCACTATATCTCTACTTTTGAAACAAACCCGTCCTCTAAAGGGAGTGAGATGTTGTTTGTTAAGTATTGTAAGGGATGCTGATTGAGTTATAATCATAGGGAATGGCACAGGGCCTTAGGACTCTGCACCTGCATGGGAAACCTGGAAGAATCCTGGCTCCTGGCTTTGGATCAGTTCAGCTTTGGTCATCTGGGAACTGAACCAGGGAATGCAAGATCTTATTCTCTATGTCTCATTCTCTCTGTATATCTGCCTTTTCAATTAAAAATAGATAAATAAATCATTTAGTCTGGAAGAAGTGTTTGAGGTCAGAGCTTTATCAGCAGTTTGAGTGTGGACCATTTTGCATAGCCATTAGGAAGACTTGAGGGGTTGGGTAACTTTGGATGAGTATAGCATTTTTGAAACATTAGTATGCTCCAGTGTCTGATGGATATGAACAATGAAAACAGAGGAAACACAGCCATGGGGGTATCACTCCTTTTGCAGCACTGACTTATGGCCGATTGTGTTGGGACTACTGTGCAGTAGAGGAGACAGATGGCCACACACACATCTTCTTGCCCTGGTGACTCTTCTAATCTACTAACTCACAGCCTCAAACAGAGAGTAACCGATGGTTGCCTAAAAGTTTGATGAGTGTCTGAAAGAATAATTTAGTCCAATGGAAAGAAAAATAACCAGAGGAATCTGTCCTCTTTGTTGAGGCCACACACACACACACACACACACACACACACACACACAACACGATGAAAATCTGTAGTTATGCTCGAACTGACTCCATGAATGTCATGTAAGTTTTCTCAAAGGCAGGTGGAAGGGATGAGCAGAAAATACATTATTTTCATCTTGGTGGAGATTATGAACAAGTTGCAAATTTCCTCTTAGACAATCAGGACGGTTCTATATTTCAAAGACTGCTGTGTCACGTGGACTGCGTTGGCATAGTGAAGTCCTGGCTCAGTCGTTGTCCACACCTTCCTATTTAGTACTCTTGGCTGAGCCCTTGGTGTGTCTCTGTGTCAGGAAAAATAACAGCCAGCTGACGACCCATGTTGTCTCCTGGCTTCCAGGCCCTGGAGGAGGAGCATAGGCCTAGCTCTCATTGTAAGAACAGTGACGCATAACCCTTCGGGGGCGTCTACCAGCATGTCTGCCCTATGGTGAATGCATCGACACACATTGAGATGTTGGAGAACTCACCTGGAAACCTTCTGGACGTAACATCACCCCAGCCCTCAAACATCACCCAACGATTAGCTCGGTCAATGAGTCAATCTTATGCACCTGAATTATCCTAAAGGAGAAAATCTCTTATTTCAGAAGAACCTAGCCCATCCTTAAAAATAAAAAAAGTGCCTGACAACAATTTTTCATGTACTGTTCCTGAAACACATAGGAGTCTTCCAAATGTTACAGAATATGCACATTATGAAAAACTATGTGAATTTCAAAATATTTTCTAAAAGATTTATTTACTTGAAAGGCAAAGTGACAGAGTAGGAAAAATGGAGATCTTTTGTCTCTTCTGGTTTATTCACCACGTCGTCAATGGCTGCGGCTGAGCCAGGCTGAAGTCAAGTCCTGGAGCTACATCCAGGTGTAGCAGGTGTCCACGCAGCTGGCCCAACCTCTACCGTCCTCCCAGGCACATCAACAGGGTGTTGGATAGGAAACAGTGCAGCTGGAACTCAAATTCATATATCTATATGGAATGGTAGCATTACAAGCACCTGCTTAACTTGACGTGTACAGTGTTTTTTTGTTCTTTTTGTTTTTGTCCAAAAGAATCTTATATTTTCATCCCAGGTTTTTAACTAAGTTTTCAAAATACTCCCAGAGGGCCCAGCACGATAGCCTAGCAGCTAAAATCCTCGCCTTGACTGCACCAGGATCCTATGTTCTAATCCCGATTTTAATCCCAGCGGTCCGGCTTCCCATCCAGCCTCCTGTTTGTGGCCTGGGAACAGTTGAGGACAGCCCAAAACCATGGGACCCTGCACCTATGTGGGAGATCTGGAAAAGACTCCTGGCTCCTGGCTTCAAATTGGCTCAGCTCCAGCTGTTGCGGACGCTTGGGGAGTGAATCATCAAATGGAAGATCTTCCTCTCTGTCTCTCCTCCTCTCTCTATATGTCTGTCTTTCCAATAAAAATAAGTAAATATTTTTTTTCAAATCCCATATATTTCTACAGATGGAGGTACTAAATGAGTAAAGACAATGAAATTTTATTCAAGTTTAAAGGAACTAACAGCAAGGCTTGAGGAAATAATTCTGTTAGCTCTTGATGCTTGAACAACAGCTTCAGATTAAACCTTTGAAATATCTGAAGACAATATATGATGTCATTCAGAACAAGCTGCCAGACTCGACTGCACCGTCTCGCTCTGCCTCCCTCCACCCAGACTCACGCACTGATATGGCACGTGCTGATTTGGGTTTGTTCGGGTCAATTTTCTTAAATTTTTATTTGTCATGATGCAGTTACATAAGCTCAGGGATTCACACTTCCTCACTCTTCATGCCTCTCCCTACACCTGCTGTTTTCTTCTATCACAATAGCACAGTCCTTCAACACCAGTCTAGACTCAACACTGTCTGCGACATCTCCTCCATGAGGAGCTGGAGCCCCAGTCTCCAGCCTTCTTCCTGGGGGCTGGGTTACGCCTTAATGTGCCCTTCCAAAGTTCCTGTGTGGGGAAGTTAATTTGCAGTGTGGCTTTGTTGCGAGGGGAGCCTTCAGTGGGGGGTGGTTTGATCATGAGGGCTCTGCCCATGTTATCATTAAAGGCCTTTGTGCACTTCTGGGTTAATTCTCACAGTGAGCTTGTTACTGAAGTAAGCTGCTTCCCGCAAAGGGGCAGATACTCGCCTCACCTTGCTGTGTTGGGTGCTCTGCCATGTTAGGCTACCCCAAGACCCTCACAGGAGACTGAGCAGGTACCAGGGCCGTTTCTTTCAACTTCCCAGTCTACAGAACCGTGAGGCAATTACCCTGCTATCCTTTATACATAAGCAGGTTTTATGTTACGGAGGAAAACTGTATGAGTTCTGATTCTCTCCATCTTTAGCTCTTTCCCTTGCTAAGGATACATGTCAAAAATGCAAGGGTAGGGCCCGGCGCGGTGGCGCAGTGGTTAAGGTCCTCGCCTTGCACGCCCGGGATCCCATATGGGCGCCGGTTCTATCCCGGTAGCCCCACTTCCCTTCTAGCTCCCTGCCTGTGGCCCGGGAAAGCAGTCGAGGACAGCCCAAACCTTTGGGACCCTGCACCCACGTGGGAGACCCGGAAGAGGCTCCTGGCTTCGGATCGGCATAGCATCGGCTGTTGCGCTCACTTGGGGAGTGAATCATCGGACGGAAGATCTTCCTCTCTGTCTCTCTTCTCTGTATATCTGCCTTTCCAATAAAAATATTTAAAAAAAAATGCAAGGGCAGTCCACGATGGGGGCTTCTTGGTGAGGTGCTCAGCAGCAGGTGAAGAGGGAGTCGAAGAGGGGGATGCACTTGCTTTTCCAGAGGAGAAATAGGGCAAGAGGCAATGTAAGTGAGTCTCAACTCTGTTTCTGTGCGATGCTGGCAATGATGAGCCATGGCTTCGCTTGCTGCGCCGCAACATGTCCCTGTATCTCAAGATATTTTGCAAGTGTGTCTCTGCCTTCCCATTTCTCTCTGCATTTAGTATCTTCATGGGATCGTGCAGACGTTTTCTTGTTAGAAATGGGGATGTTGCGTTCACTTGCTGCGGAAACTTGCAGCCTACTGGAATTCCATTCAACTCCTCCTTTCCTTATTTCTCAAATGGTGTGAAACCGGAATCAACATAAACTTGTGATCAAGTGTGTTTTGATGAGTTTTTGATGTATCTTTCTCATTCCAGGTAAATACTAAACATGTTCTGAGGGTCTCCAGCAGATTTTATATGTGTGTATGTTTAAATATTTCAACTTATTAAAGTTGAAATGATTAAGTGATTAAACTCTGGATATTGGAATATAGGAACTTTTTCTCTGAAATGATTTTGCAGCAATTTGCGTAAGAAACTTAAAGTTGAGTCATAGACAACTGATTGTGTTGTGGTCTAGGTTGTGGCCTAATAAGTCTTTCCTAGAGTTTTGTTTCTTATTTAAAAAGCATTTTAAGCACAGGCACTGATATGGCTTACAAAGTGGAGAGGTTTATTCAGAAAATGAGGAATACAGATATATGTTTAAGAATATGTTTAGGGATGAAGTGGGCCAAGAAGGGAAAGGATGAGAGAGTTTTCTATCTTCAATCTTCTTTGTCTGCAGGGAGAGAGGGGAGAGAAGGGAGGTTGAGAGAGACAGAGAGAGAGAGACAGAGAGAGCCTGATCAGTAAAAGCTGTCACGTGGCTTGAAATGGGAGTGGCTACATGACACTGACCCCCATAGATCCCAGGTAAGGGGAGGTATTCACTGGCAAGGAGTCATTTGACTAACAGGTAGGCAGAACGGTGCACATCGGTATGGCAGTGTGGCTGCCACATAAGACAGAGTCATCTTTTTTTTTTTTTGATTCATCCATTCAACTATTAATAGAATACCAACACGCAGATTTAAGTACCAGATAAATACAGTGGTTAACAGGAGATTTGCTTTTCCAGGAGAGAGAAATGTTTAAACCAGGGATTCCCAATGGGTGATTGTTAATCATGAGCTGCTGAGGACCACCCCTTGAGGCACCCATTCTCTTGTCTGGGATGAGGCCTGAGTACATACGTTTCTGAAATGATTCTGGATGATACCAATAGTCTAGACATCTCATTCTGAGATCACCCGGTATCAGTCAATATATACTAGAATGCCAATATCAGCAAATATATAATATAATATCAATTAATGATAAATATCATGGAGTAAGAGTACAAAGAAACAAAACAAAATGAAGCAGTGTAGTGGATGTTGGAACACCAGAAAAGACACAGCTCTTGGCAGAGGGTGGACTGAAAGTTGGGGACAAAGCTAGGATACCACGCTGGCCTGGCTGTGGTCTCCCCAGTGCCTGCGTTCCCTGTCTTACTGCATTAAGCCTGGTCCATTGTTGCACTGGGCTTATGCTTTACTATTTTATGCCAGAGATGATGGCATTATCATACTTGAATCCTAAATCCCCAGCATTGTGAAATTGCACATGAAACGAGATGGGCATTGAATGAAGCCCTTTCCAGGCATGAACGTATTTTATCCTTATAGAAGCCATGCAAAGAATGCCCTGTTGTTAGCCCACTGCACAGAAGCGAGTTGAAGTAATTTTCCGATGATTGTAGAGATGGGAAATGGCAGAACGAGGGTATGAGTTCATCTCTTATGAAGCTAAGATGGGTGGATAGGTACATGTTGAAACTGACCTAATGAGAGCCTCTGTCCGTCTCGCTTACACATTTTAAGGAAAAAGATTCTTGGCACAATTGCGAAGAGAAGCAAATTTTGTATGGTAGAGGAGGAAAAGCGCTGTGGGTGAAGGGATGTGGAAGAGAGAGAATATTAGGGAACCCGGTGTAGGGCTGAGATCATGTATGTGCCAAAAGGATGCGCCTGGGCAGGTAACACTGTTGCCACAAGCAGGCAGGATGTGCTACTGAACACTGCAGCCAATTCCTTTCTCTCAAGGCTCCCTGACAAGTTATGCTTTAATCTAATTAATGCATTCAGGAAGTAGGGCCAAGAGAAATGTGATTATTTAATTGTTTTGTTCAAAGTGTATGAAGCAGGCTATTAGTCTGGGGTCATGACTCCCAGGTTTATTTCAGGTTATTGCTAAGGAGGGTTTTGGAACAAGAGTGGCTGATTGATTCTTTCCCCCGGCTGCTACCCTCTTTCATTCACAAAGATTCATTGTGTTGGTGCTAATTTGTGGAGTCTGGAAAGAAATGTAAAACAGATTGAGACTGATAAGGATTGTTTGATATCTGCCTTTCTATCTTGTTCCTTCCCCTACGTTTTTCCTTGTGAAGATTTTCAGGTGCATAATTTCTAGTCTGATTATAATCAACTCTTTTTTTTCTTCACATGACAAAAGTTGTCTCAAATGATTAAGCAGGAAGAAGGATGCAGATTCTTGACATTTTATTTCCAGTCCAGCAGGCAGTTGGCTTCCTCAGCTTTCTCCCTCTGTCCTGGACGATGTCACTTAACCTTTGTTGCCTTGGATTGCCCTCTTGGAAAATCATGTCATAAAATGCAAATCTAACCAGCTATACCCTGGTCCCCAATTAGCATTTTTAAGTGGGTCCCCTGGTTTGCAGGACATTAAGGACTGATGTTTCAAATCCTGGATGACTGGCTTCGAATTCCCCTCCCAATCTCACAGGCTACCATTGTCCACCAAGTGTTTCTGTTCTATTATAGCAAACAATGTTTCCTGTTTGCACCACTCCTTCTTGCCAGACTCTTTCCTTAGCTTTGAAAATCTACCAGATTCCTTTACTACCTTCAATTTCTTATCCCTTTCATGGACTGTTTCTGGTTCCCAGAGGCAATTTACTCAGTAATTTAGTGAGCTTCTTTGGCTCCTCCATTGACACTTGCCACATTGTATCCAAATTGTTTATCCAAATGCATATTTTTATTGTGGAAAAAATCTCCTTCACTTGGACGTGAGCTTGTCAGATGGGGTGATAGACCATTTCCTAGGCAGGTCTGTGCTTGAAATTACAAACTGAGGTGAACATTTAGCTCAGCCATTAACATGCCAGTTTAGAAGTCTGTGTCCCATGTCACATTGGCAAGCTTCAGTTCTGGCTATGGCGCTTCATTTAAGCTTCCCACTACTGTAGACTAGCGTGTGCAATTGGGTTCCCGACACCCATATGGGTGGATAGATTTGGACGCAAGTCTTATCTCCTGATTTGCTTTGTATCCCAGGTCTGGTGTACAACGGATTAGGTGGAAGGTTCTTTTAGGATTTGGGCTTCTCAAAAGCTGTCCCTCTGGATACAAACCTACTCTTGTCACTGTGCTCTGTTCCCCAGATTCACCATAATGCTTTGCATCTTACGTTGACTGGATCTTGTGTCCGAACATGTGTTTTTTTTTAACTTAACAGTGTTGGATGCAGGCTATTCACAATGCCCCAACCTGTTTTCAAGACTAGCACAACAAATGCCATCTTCCACGAGCTGTACAGAAAAGATGCAAATTAGCCAGTCCTTTAAAGGTTTTGGCCTGGGACCTCCACCTCGCTGTGTGGGAACATGGGTTGCATTTGTGCTTTTCTTTACCTTTTAATCCTTAAACAGCTTCATAGACTTAAAAAGTATTGACATAAAACATCTGAACTTCCTTTGGTAAATCATCAGAATACAGGGAGAAAAGCAGCACTGAATATGATATTTCTTTCTGGTCTCTGGTTTCTTATCAGACAGAGATGCCTTGCTTCCGTAATCACTAGTAACAGTTATGAATTTCTTCAGTCAAAATTGCTCAATTCAGCACCTCGCTAGGCTTAACTATTCTTGGCAGCCTCTGGCTGAGACCAATAGTGTCTGCTGATCATTCTGTGAACAGAGGCCTGTCTTTCATTGCTTCAGCCTGGCCCCCGGCTCTCCCAGTGCCTCCAACAGGAGTTTAGCAAAGAGGAGGTAGGGAGCGATGAGGGGTCAAATCTGTTACTTTTTATAGAAGTGGAGTGAAAATAATTTCCTGTGAAAGCTGAGGACATTCCTTCATTAGTTTTGCTTCCTGCTCTGGGTCTTGTATGCTGGGTGAATTTTTTTTTTTCCCTTTTGGAACTTCTTTGGGCCAACTTCCTGTGCCTGAGGCTGCAGAGAGAGAGTTTTATAGGCTCAGCCCACCTATAGCAATGACCCGGGGATAATGATGGATAAAATAGCATCTAACCCTATGCCATCCTGGGATGCTGTAGACTCAAGTTCAAGGGAGAATCCTCCAAGAGGTGCTTTGGAAAGCAGCCAGCCAGAGACTAAACACTAAAAGAGGACCCAGTAGAGAGAACATGTCCCAATGCCTTGTTTGGGTTTCAGGGCCGATCTCTCGTGCATTAGGAATCAGTAGAAATTGGTTGAGAATCGCTTGTGTGCTGCATGTGGTTCAAGGTGATAATCAGTAATGTGACTCAAATAAGCTTACACAGAAACATCAATTCATTTAACCAAGTAAGGATTCAAAGTGGTAGCATCAGGCTGGGCTGAATCCAGGTTTCCAATCTCCTTGGGAATCTGTCTCTTTCTCTGGTTCTTTGTACTGAATTCTGATGTGAATTCTATTCACATGAAGGCTTTTTCCTGCTGAGAGAGCAGAGAATCACAGGCAACTTCAAGCTTACATTTTCTGACTTCCATACTCGTTGAAAAGTGGCTCTTTCCCAAGATTCCCAGAAAAGTCCAAAATCTGCTCCTCAAAGACAGAACAGCTTTCAATGATCAGGCTTTTTTTCCTGTTTCCTATGCTCACCCCTGTAAGAGACAGGGATTACATCAGCTCTGTTTTAGTCACTTGGCCCAGAGTAGGCGAGCGAGGGAAAACCAAGGTCTGATGCTAGAAGAAAGGGAGTAAGATTGGACTAGAAGCACCCCCCCACACACAGTATCCATTTTAACAAAGGAGTGAGTGGGCTAGATGAAGACAATTAATTTGCCCAAACTGACAGAGCTGGTATGGTTTGCAAAAATAATTCTAGTCTGGGATGAAGTGTTCCACTTTTTAAAATTAAAGACTTATTTATTTTATTGGAAAGTCAGATTTAAAGAGAGAAGAAGAAACAGAGAGGAAGATCTTCCATCTGCTGATTCACTCCCCAAGTGGCCTCAACAACTAGAGCTGAGGTGATCCAAAGCCAGGAGCCAGGCGTTTTTTTTCTGGGGTTCCCACCCTGGTGCAGCGTCCCAATGCTTTGGGCCATCCTCGACTGCTTTCCCAGGTCACAAGCAGGCAGCTGGATGGGAAGCGGTGCAGCCAGGAAACCCAGTGGCGACCATCTGGAATCCCAGCATGCAAGGCGAAGACTTCAGCCGCTAGGCTACCGTGCTTAGTTTGTTATTCTTTTCTTAAGGAGAAAATTCAGCAGGGGGTTCCCAGAAGATAGATGATAACTTATGGCCTGGGGAACACCTGACTACGCTCCAGGGAAAAACACAGAATGGGCAACCAACTCCGTTTTTCAGAATGCAGGGACCGTGATCCTGGAGCTGTCCAAGGATGAAGAAAAATAAAACCTGAAGAGTAGCACCTAAACCAGCAGGCGGCAGGCTTCACCACTAAACTGCCTCAATGAAGCACAGGTAGGCGGAGCACCTGTGGCCGAGCAGTCGCCTTGCCATGCGCCACCCCTTGAGGGCTCCCACTGCCTGCTCTTCGAGGAAGGACCGCCAATGACTGTGAAAAAAGTTGGACAATGCTCTCCACGGTTTCAGTTGACAGTTTGAGCCTGTGAACAGATGCGGGCCAAGCGGGCCAAGAATGTAGATTGACAACTTGGAGGGATTCCACCGCTCGCACCTCAACGCAGAGTCCTTCTGGATGGGGAGCAAGCAGTGCTGGCTCCGATATGCCCTACAGCTCAGAATATACTAAGAAAAGGGGCTAAAGGCAGACCTGGACAACTAAAGCTTGCTCCTGCTGCATCCCAGCCCCTCTGGCACGGCACTCCTGTTTTGCTTGCCTCCAGAGAACTGACAAACTCACAAACATAGAATGTGGAGTTCAGACACCTGAGCTGTTTCTTTATCAGCTTCAAGTCCTAGGCCTCCTGCACACCAGACCCAGTGCAGAGGCATTCTTCTTCATTCGCAGAGACAGAGTAAGAAGTAAGGATTCTAAAAACCAAAAAGTAATGATTTTTGTAAAAGAAAAAAGCTTCTCAAATACTGTTTTTGTTGTTGTTTTGTTTTGTTTCAGCATTAAGCCAGTGCTTGCTTGACTAACGCAGTGTTTGTGTTCCGATTGTCCCTCTAATGCACAGTATGCATTTCAGCGTAGTTTGTTTAGCACAGGAGTTACCAGCTCCTCTACTGGGTTTCTGGGTTTCAGTTTCAGCTCCACTCTTGTTTCCAACTTCCTGCCAATATGCATCCTAGGAGGCGAATGTGATGGCTCATGAAAGGCTGTTCTTGCTAGCTGTGTGAGAGACCAGAGCTGAGTTCAGGTTTCCTGGCTTTGACATGACCTAACCCTGTGTGCTGCAAGCATGTTGGGATTGAATCAGTCAGTATGGAGATCTCCACTCCCACATCCCCTCCCCATACACACACATTCAATATCTTTGTCTCTCTGATCTACAAATAAGATGAAAATAGATAATTAAAAAATTTTGCATTTCAGTTGTGTGGTGGGCAGACCTATCCTTTGGCTGCTACCAATGCCCATCTCCTAGTGTTTACAGTGATTCTCTTTGCTTCTGTTGGGGGTTGAATCTGGTGACCTCTTTCTCACCAGAAGAAGTGGAAACATGGTGTTAGTTTTGTGATTTGGTTATAAAAGCTTCCCTGTTACTTCCCTGTTGCTAGTAGACTGCCAGCTTTAATGAAGCAAGTTGTTTTTTCTGGTGAGGGCTACCTCGCGGGGAACTGGTGATAGCTTGCAGCCAACTGTGGGCCATGTGTTCCCGAGCTTCAAGCAGTATCTCCCCAATGGAATATCCCTTGACTCTGAGGCTGAACTCCCATCAGTGCTTTCAACACTCTCAGATAACTGATCCATCCAATACATACAAGTGGTTTAATCTGATATCACAGCTTGACCACATTTCCTGTGGTCTTTGCAAGACTTGAGACACCCAGGAGAAAGTGGAAACTACATGGAGGTGATGAGGTGAAGGTCATAAAAGATGCTGGATGCTACCAGACATACCCATACGGATGCTTGCCCTCGCTGTGTACTCCTGTCTATGGGAAGAAATCACCCAAGCTCCTGCTTGTTTGTCTCACTGCTGATGGAGAAGGGGCAGCTCCTGGTTTGGTCCACAGTGTGCTGTGATCCCCCACGGAAGAACGACCCCTGTGGAGTGGAGAGCAGGGGAAACAGCCCCACAAGTGCTGGAGGCTGCACTGGAACTCCTGGGTGTGATGTCCCTTAACCCCACAAGGTCAGCCCTTTCTGCTTAATATACTTCTGGCAGTAGCAAACTTGTGATAAATCCCATTTCATTTTTCATGTCTCAAATATTTGGCCAGAAAAAGAAAGAAAAAAAGATTTAATCATAGAACAGCTAAAGTCAAATTCATAAATAATGATGTTTTAAAAGGTGAACCATTCTTAGTCCACATAAATGACAAGTCCTTGCATTATTCATTTTCTTGAGTTGATCTTCTCTGAATTCTAAAATTTTCTTCTGAGTGGGGGCAGATACTGTTTTTAAACCTGTCTTGCTTAAAAGGCAACATTCATGGACTCTCCCTGGAATCTGTACCGTGTAGTATGATTATGTTTGAGGCAGACTCAAGTAAAACATCAATTGATTTCTCTAGCTTGCCCTACTCATGGTTATTAGGCATGCTGTATAAACAGATTTGTAGCTCACACATGAAAATCCTGGAAGGAGAAAATTGAAAGTCCAGATTTCAATTCTTAGATGATAAGCTTCAGGGAAGAAAACAGAAAAGCATTGAAAATTCCTCAACTGCATGACTATAATTACTGGTCTAAATTGTACATTTAAATTCATAGACTCAGCAACATTTTTGATTTTTTTTGAGGGGTAGGGAAGAGCAAATGTTCAAAACATGAAAAAAAACTTGCGTTTTCTTCATTCTGGGCCACCTCAAAAAAGATGGAACAAAGAAGCAGAAAACACGCAGAAACTTGGAGAAAGGTGGTGAGGCAAGAGCCTGTTGAGAATGGAATGCCAAGTATGGGATGGGGTTCCATAAAAATAGCTAAAATGTGAAACCTGGTGTCTTAGAGATAACAAACAGGTAACAGTGGCAAAAGCCAAGCTATCTTAGGGTAAGTTTTAGCACTTACCACTAAGTGTTGAAATACATGCCTTGGTTTCTCCATAGATTAAAATGTTATCCACAAACAGAAGGCTGTGCTCACCTCAGTAAACGAGTGACAGATGAAATCATAAATGTGACCATGACTTCTAAACTCGAAATTTTGCATATCATTGATATTGATAATTGAAACTTAGTTGAGGTTAGTGCAAGACCTTGCATAAGACTTTGGGAACAGGGAGAAGCCACATGTGAGGAAGTTTGGAAGGTGACAGAGCAAGAACAGGAAACCCCAAGTCCTATATGGAGTGGGTCACACAGTAATGCTGTGAAGCAGCCCAGCTGTGGCCTGTGGCAGCACATCCTCTTCCTAAAGAGGAAGTCAGGCCTCCATGCCCGGCTGTCGCCACCACGCAGGGTCCCCAGCCAGAACTGCCAGCCCTGACAATCATTCTTGAGAAGCTCCAAATATGGATCCCATGTGTTACAAACCGATTTTAAAAGTTAACATTATAGGGAGGACAGACAGAGAAAATTACCTGGATTATCTGTTTCATAAAGCAGGCAGGTTAATCCTTGAGGCAAGAATGAGAATGTATAGCACGCATGGGAAGCATGTATGCTGAACTGGCATTCATCCAGCAGATACTGAATGCTTGAATGTCGCACATATTTTGCATCAAAATGAAAACAAATATAATAGCAGCTTGCATCTTGACTTCATTTTAAATATGTTCTATTCACAATCTTTAGTTAATACCTGCTGTTTTGTCCAGATTTCCTGTGTTTCTTTCACATGCAACTGCTAAATGTTCCCTGAACACAATTGATTCTCAGTTTTTTTTAACTTTCCCAATTCTGTTTCTTTTGCATAAAACTGTATTCTGAACATATCACAACAGAGCTAGGGATTGTTCTTGAAAATCTGATTCAGATTTCATGTTCTCTCTCACTTGTCTTACACCTTTTGGCTGGAAGTACGCACCGTGTTCTGTGCTTCCATAGTTTTTTGCTCATGTTTCTTGAGTAGTATTTAACAACTTTGAATTTAAACATGAAGTATGTTGCTTGAAATCAGAGACCAAAGTTTTCAACCTTACTCCAGCACATAGTGTGGTTTTCCAAACATTCTATGTTCTCCACAATTATTTATTAAAAGTATAAATGATAGTTTCATTTTTCAGCGAAGATGTACAAAATTAGAAAGAGTATTACTTGGCCTCCATCAACGAAATATAAATGATTGATAGAATCCAAAATTTTAACTTTTCTTTGATCCTGGAAGACTTGAAGCTAACGACAGTCATACAAACTGAAATGCACGCATGACAGAGGTTCTACACAGAGATGGCACACACGCATGTCCTGGCGCCAGGACACAGAACAGTATGGTGCTGAGTATCACACCAGTGTTAGGATGAATTCCTGTAATAAATGATAACAGGTCGAATATGGGTTAGCACAAGTACATGGACTGTCTGCAAGCCCAAAGTCAAGGCCATATTGTTGTTAATAGCATGATTTGATTATCCATTGTGTTATAGACACCAAGCGCCATGGTAACAAAAAACTGAAAGGATATACCTTAAAGCATGAAGAGTCAAAGGCATCAATAGCACCAGATTCAGAGACAATCCAGATGTTGAAATTATCCAAAAGAACTTAAAATACCAATAATTGGTATTGGGTTTTTTGTTTAAGATTTTTTTTAGTGATGGATTTACAGAGAGAACTACAGACAGAGAGAAAGATCTTCCATTTCCTGGTTCACTCCCCAAATGGTTGCAATCACCTGAGCCAATTCAGTCTGAAGCAAGGAGTGAGGAGTTTGCTCAGGGTCTTCTGTGTGGGTGCAAGGTCCCAAGACTTTGGGCCATCTTGCACTGCTTCCCCAGGCCATAAGCAGGAAACTGGTTGGGAAGTGGACCAGCTGGGACCTGAACCAGTGTCTATATGGAATGTCGGCACATGCAGGCTGAGGATTAGCCAACCAAGCCATCACACCACCCCAATTAATGTTAATTTTTAGAGGAAAGGATGAATGACTCATATAGGTAAATGGTAAATTTTAACAGAGACATGCAAATTATGATGGTGTGTCAAAAGTCCTCAGAAACAAAAAAATGGAGCAGCAAGATAGAAAACTTCAGATGGGGAGGGTTTGTCCCCTGGTTGCATTTACTTCCCAGATGATTATAATGGCCTGGGCAGGTCAAGGTCATAGCCAGGAGTCAGGAGCTTCTTCTAGGTCTCCCATGTAGGTAACAGTGGCACAAGAATGTGAGATATCTTCTGCTGCTTTGACTTGAATCAACATCCATTGGGAATGTTGGCAATTTAAACACTAGGCCACAATGTTGGCCTTGCCATCATAATTCTGTATCAGTAGTGAGGAACTTCTAGAGACTGTTGAAAAGCTTTTGTGATCGGCTTGTTAAATACAATGATGCTAGAGAATGAAGCAGGAAGCTAGAGCAGGTTTCCAAAACTGACTTCACGTTTGCTTAAATTGGATGAATGTGGTTGTCCTTTTAAGACTTCTAAAATAACTTACCATTGATAAGAATTAAATGAAATATTCTCTATCATTTTGGGTGCAAGCAAAGTACCTATAACTGTAAACCTAAGATGGATACTAACTTAATATGGATACTGCTCTCTGTACTGATTGTTCTAAATGACTTCAGCTTGATGATCTTTCCCAGTTGGTAGTATGCTGCATAAAAATAAAAATTTCCTAGAAAGAAGGAAGCTTTCACCTTCCATTCAGACTGCTATATTTATGATTTAGGAGCACACAGTAAAACATTAGATTATTCTGTTTGGCTTTACATATGCCTTCAAAGTCATCGTGAAATGGTTTTAGCTCTTCTCCATTCTTTTTAGGTGGTTTTAACCATGCTCTATGGGGCTACTAATGAATTGGCTCTACACCAGGTATCATTAGTAAGAGGAACATGATTTTGAAAAACCCAGTGTTGCATTTACATTTATGATGCTATGAATATGAAAATTGGATAGACTGAATATGAAATCTTTGTATTGATCATTTCTTCCTAGATTCCTAGATGGTGTAGAATTTTTTTAAACAGAGAAAAATTAAGCAATACCTACATTTACAGAGGAGGAACCAGTAACATAAATGATTAGAGGAAAGTCAGTTTGATTACCAAGGGCTAACTTCCACTATTTTCTTGATCTTTTCCACATAATTGGCAGTGATAGCGACATCTAGCTATCTCCTTGTAAGTGCCTTTCCAAATAGAATTCTCCTTACTCTCTTGTGTTTATTTTCTAATTTAAGTGAACATCAGTTTTTCATAAAATCTTATTCATGTGTCTTCAGATTTTTCTTAATGGAATTCCTCCATCTATAAAAAAGCAATGCGTCCTTTGAATGATTCTTCACACAGCACTAATTAGGTAAAAACTGTATGTTTCTCTTATTTATTTGTGCTCATAGCTAGAATTAGAGTAACGAACTTTGCGTGAGCCACATGATGAATGGCTTTATCATGATGATGCTTCGCTCTGCAAGGTGCAACATGTGAGTTTCACTCTGAGTTTTACCTTATTCACCTAAACTGTTCTCTGGAATTATGTTTTTAAGTTACAATGGCTGATAAAATATGTTTAACAGATTATACTGGATTTACTACAGAATAGTTAAGCGAAAACCCAGGTACTTATAACTTCTTTAAATACATGGTTGATCAAAGAGCTGTTAAGGTAATTTGAAATTGGAGGAAGTCCTTCGACCACGTGGAGGACACAGTAACGTCACTACATTGTTGAAGAATTACACAATGTCCGTAAGAACTCTAGTTGGCAAAAACGTTGACTGTGGGTATTTCAGGGACTTCAGAGAACTGAAGAGTATAATGTCTAATGTATAACCTGAGTATTAAAAATGTTAGCTTTAATGTTCTCTGGAATGTTCCATCTCTCTTACACACTTCAAATGCTCACTTGTTAAATTCCCTAATAGAAAATTATTGACAGACTTTTGAGTGGAAATTACTGCAAGTGGTAGGTGGTCACTATGAACTGGGATTATAGATTTAGACATTAGAATTTGTTACCTGTGTTACATGACATTCAAACCCTGGTGCGAAATCATCTGGCCACATTTTTAATAAAATAGCCACCTTAGATTCAACCCCACTTACTAATCAGTTGCTCATGTGAGTCCAGTTCTGTTGTCATTGCTTTTATGCTCATTTGCATTTAAATTCAAAACTGTAATAATTTAATCCCATGTGTTAACTGTGTCTTTCCTTCTAAGGCAATTACTACCAAAATGCTGATTTCTTCATACTTGCCACCCTTATTAGGGAGAATCCTTTATTTGAAAATGCAGAAACAATTCAGACCAATGGGAGTGAATGTGGTGGAGAGGGGAAAATGGTGAATCAAAGAAGGAGAGTTTTTTTCTTAATGTAACTGAGAAGTCGTAAAATTTTGGATAGCAAGCCTCACATATTTGTAGGGCCTCCTTTCTCTAGTTGTCAATTTCATTATTAGAAAGACTTTTCCTAGTGGGAGAAACATCATACTTCATGATCCAAAGTCTAAGGAATCTCTCCCAGAACTAATGTCATATTAGGGATGGTTCCCCGTGACACTGGGTTACCTGCCCTTCCCAGGACAGACACGCGAGGTCATGTAAATGATCTTGTGCCTGTTGTTTCAGACTGAAAGTAGTATACTTAACTAAGAACCCAGCCTTGGTTTTTCCCTTTCTCAAGATTTATTTATTTTTATTGGAAAGGCTGATATATAGAGAGAAGGAGGTGTACAGACCAAGATCTTCCATCTGCTGTTTTAGCCCCCAACTGATCCCAACAGCTAGAGTTGAGCTGATCTGAAGCCAGGAGCCAGGAGCCTCTTCTGGGTCTCCCATGAGGGTACAGGGTCCCAAGGCTTTAGGCCATCCTCCATTGCTTTCCCAGGCCACAAACAAGACACTGGGTGGGAGGTGGAGTAGCCGGAATGCAAACCAGCACTCTTATGGGTCTTGGGCATGCAAACTGAGAATTTGTCTACTAAGCCATTGTGTGGGGCCCACCTAGATCTCTTTAAGGTAAAGGGAAATATTATGGCTAATGAGGAATTGAATGACATGAAACTATTATGCTTGAGTATTCCTCTCCACTAGTATGCCTTGTAAATCCAAGTTAATTGAGAGGGGTTGTAAGTACATGTTCCCATGTCTGCTTGTGCTCCTCTCCCCCAGATATAACCAAAAACACATCTTAATCACTTGCCAGTTTCTTTTAAACCTCCAGGAAACCCTTAGCATTGAACAAATCACTACTGCCTGAAGGTATTTATCATTTAAATCATGTTTTTACTTGAAACCAATTCATCTGACGTTTCTTGTGCTCATCTCATAGGAAGACTTTCTGCTGGAACTGTACAAAACTGAGATGCTGTGTTCCATTAGGGCGTGTTAAACGCAGTGCTTGAGACTGAACAGATGTTCTAGAAGCTTTCTTGCTCTTCCCTGTCTCTGTTTTGCTAGTGTTGTTTCATCTGTTTCCAGTGCCAAGTCCCTAGCATTTTTTTTAGCCATAGCCAAACTGTTACACTGTTAAACCAAGAAGGGTGTGTATTCTCTTTTACTAATGGACTCCGTGTGAAAAAGCACTAGATTTGTAACACTTCCTGTTGAAGTGTATATGTTTTTTTCACCTTGCTGCAAGTATCTGAAGTGTAAAGGGGTATGTCTATTTAATCCTTATTTCCTGGCATCTGGTATCTTATTTGTCACATAGCAAGACTTCAATGAATAGAAAATAAGCGTATCTGTTACCTACTGTGTGAGGATTTCAGGTCTTTCAGGAACTGAGACAGGGCCGATGGTCTGTAATAGTGACAATCATCAAGATTCCATACTCTCAGGGACTTCTGGAATCTTGATAAGGATCTTAAAAAGCAATCTTAGTGTTTCTGTTTTATGAATGTGAAAGATTGAGGTATGGATAGGAACTGATTTACCCGAAGTCCTAGGAGCTCTAAGGACCTGTTCTGTGACCTGAGCCAGACATTCACCACAGTTAGGGCTCTCTAGCTTTAATTTTTTTTTAACACTCAACAGGACAATATTTTTAAACTTCATAATGTATTCTTGGGTTTTGCCAAGCATTAGTCCATATTGTATCTCTTACTCTATTCTTTTATTTCCCTCTTTATTCCAACTTTGTGGCTTTTCTTAATTGTTCAAAAAATAAGAAACCAGTGCTTATGGAAGTGCTGACATATTACTAGGATAATATCTACCCCCACCCCCAAGTCCCATACAAATAAAAAGACTTGTGGTTGGGAAGCTTGCCTAGATCATTTCTAAATGCTAACATGTAACTCTCTTGGTCCACGTTACATCATTCTAGAGATAGCATTTCCATTTGACCACATGTGAATTTCATTGGAATACAAAAGATGCAAGAGACAGCATGGCCCAGAGATATTTATTTACACAGAAAAGAGGCAGGAATCAGTGTGTGCCAAGCACTGCAGTCAGAGGTCTCTGGCTCAGACCCCCACGGGCTTTCATCTGCTCGGAGCATGTCACTCATGGAATTTTTGTGGGGAACCACAACTAAAAGGCCAAGGCACATTCCCATAAAATGGTTATCATATGCAAGGCTGCAGTTTCTCTAAGAGAACCCTGTGGTTTCAAATGAACAGTTCACCGCAGAGGTAGACAGTTCCAGGGGCCTCCTTTCTCTAGTTCTCTTCAGAAAAAAGGAAATTAGTCAAACATAACCAGGGAGATAAGTAGTTCATTCCTTGCTGTCATCAGCTACATTGACCTCACAAAACAAGTGTGTTGGAAATTAAGATATTGTCACTTTTTACACGAGCGGACTAGGCAGTTATAGGACAATCTTTGACTTCCAATAACATTTAAAATCTCAAAAAGAGAACACATAGAGAATGCATAGAACTAGGGGAGGAAAAAGAGAAAAATAACCACGATGACCCCTGATTCACGCGTTCGATAAAGGCCTAGTAGGGCCTTTTATTAAAAACCAAATAGACTGTACAAATAAGGAAGTTCTCAAACATGATCCTCCTAAGTCTTAAGCTAGTCTTCCGCTGTAATAAATGTAAAATTGAGGGTTTGAAACTTGTTTGGTTGTTTTCTCTATCAGTCCAGTAAAGAGAGAAATATTAAAGACAGCACACATGAAGAAAATTCTATGATGCCAAGCTGTGGCATGATTGGCATAACTATATTAATCCCATCATGATCTGTGTTGATCATGCATTAATTGGGACTTACACTGGATCACCATTTTTCCTGAGATTTCAGTGTATAATTCTTACTTTGCATGTCTTAAGACATAGGCAGCGTTTTTTGGGACATTATTATGAAAAGAATGTAGAGCAATGACATTCCTGTACTTTAGAAAATGGGGATATATGCAGTGGGAAATGACAATAATATTACTTCTGAGTAACATGGTGCTCTTTGGTAGGCATTTGCACGACAGACAAGAGGGTTGAAAGTATGTGCCCTGCATCTGTCTCAGGCAGTGTGTCCTTGCATAGCTGTCTCTGTGACTTGGTGGCCTGACCAATAAACGGGGATATTAATCCTATCTAACTCACAGAGCAGACAACAGTTGGGCAGGAAATACAATGACAGTGTTTTTAACAGTGATGGCCGTGTGGTCATGGCCATGTGCTAGTTTCTCTTGATGTCTCATTTTATTTTCATGATGTGTATCTAAGTGACACAATGCAGTTAAATCTTGCAAACTAGGGGAAATGTAAGTCATGTTAGTTAAACTTGACTTGCTCAAGGTCAAAAGAGAGAATTGGCTTCCCTAGCTGTGCACTCTGACTGCATGACCACACTTGAACACTACTCTAGTCCAGCGTTTTTCTTGTCACAAGATTAATGCTCAGTAACTATTTGTTTCCTTCCTTTTGATTCCATTTTTCTACTTCTGAATTTGTCTCATTAGTATTTTGCTAATGCAACAACCTCAAGAAGACTTCAAAATAGTGTATGGAAAAAGAGAATTGAAAGAGTTTATTTTAGCTCAAAAATTTTTTGAAATTATTACGTAACATTTCCACAATAGGCATTTTCCATTAAGTTTTTGAAGACTTGTCATTTGTGAGTTAAGCCTGGGTTCAAAGTGCTATAATTGGAAAGAGAGGAAAAAGCTCAGGAATTTGACTCAGTTGGGGAACCTTGTCAAATATGTAAAGTAACCAGAGTAATGGTATAGTAGGGTGGCTGGGTACGTGTAGGTGTTATGCAGCCTAGTGTGAAGGAAATCCATGGACAGTTCTCACTCAAATGCAAAGTAAAAACCATGACATGGGGAGCATTGAGAGTGTGACCTAGGAAGAGCTGCAGAATAAAAAGATGAGAAACAAAGTGAAAACATTCTTCTGTTGGCAAAAAGGGAGAGACAGCTCTCTGGAACTTCCTTATTCGGTGTCAGCGAGAGAGCATTTTATAGACACACTTGAAGGACTTCTCTCCTTTGCAGAACACATTTGCACAACGAGAGTCAGTACTGTTGCAAGTAAAAACTGAAACAGCATCTTGGAATTCCAGGACCGATATTCTGGTTGTTATTTTTGTTGTGCTTAGTGATATTTGCTGCAAATTTTTATGCATATTCTGTTAATATATATATAAGAGACAATAATAATAAACTGTGACTTATTGAGCATTTAATGTATATCACAGACTATGTAAAGTGCTTGATATTTATTAATCAATACTTTTTGAACACTGTTATATTCCAGGATCGATAAAAGCCTAGATAATAGCAAAATGGAAATTCTTACGAACAGATCAGAAGGAGGATTTCTGGCATGTTCTATAAATAGCAAGATTTCAGTTGCAAAAAAACTTTTAATATTTTTGGATTTTGTTCTATATGAGAAGGATTCACAGAAATATGGTGAAAGCTTTGGAACTCTGGGGTCAACATGTGATTGGGTTTTCCTGTCTCACCAAACCTTTGTCAACTTGGAGAAAACCACTTCACAATATGAACCTGCAGTTTCTGAATTCTTGACTATACAGTGTGGCGACAGAAATGTTATGAAACTGTGAGAATGGAATGGTTTTGTAAACTTCTTCCTGTGACTATGGAGTCTATTCCTAGACAGTTGTCTGAATGAAATTATGAATATCTCTCTTTGTATAATAAAAGGATCTTGTGAATATTTGTTGAATAAATGTTCATTTAGAGTCAATGTCAGTGACGTTTTGTAGGCTGCAACATTCACTTTTTGGTATTCATTCTTCATTTTGGAACTCTTCTCCAAACCTCTTTATAGAGAAAATATCAAAGAAACAATTTCTTGGCCCGGCCTGGACCAGAATCTTAAGCCCAGTCATCTTATTTCATTCAGAACAGGTGCTTATGTGGCGAACAAAAACTTGGAAGAGTTCTGAAGTAAGATGATGTCACAGCAGCACTGTCCTACAGTCAGAAAGAAAGCGTGAGGAATGGCTGTTGGCTTGTGCCAGAACCAGGCGTCTTTTGCACAGAGGGAGTTAAGTTCGTGCTGGATCTTTTGCATTACCGTTACTGCATTCTCCTGATAGGAGGAATTCTGCACTGGAGGGGCAGCTGTTTTACCTCCCCAGCTGCACCTTTTCAACACTCTCAACCGATATTCATGTAGAACACAAATTCTGATTTGGGGATGATTACTGGATTAGCTAATAACAGAAGTCTGTCTTTCCTGCTTCTATTGCCCTCTGGATAGCTGTTCTGATTGTTAAATCCATTTTAGTTCCAAACAGAAGAACACATTCCAGCAATTAGTGAACATTTTGTAGTTCTTGACCTGTTTATAAGAGCATATTTCTGTTGTACGTATTATATAAAAATCAATGAGCATGGCATGCTTCATTAATTGCAGCTGCTCTTATGCGTGCCAATTTTTTTTAACCACATGTACTAGTATAAAATCATAGTAGCTTGAAGAAAAAAAAAAAAACCTCGCAAAATGTTTATTATTTACAACCAGACCTTAATAACAAAATAATTCTAAAACTCAGCATGATGCTTATGTGGAAAAAAACTAAAGTTAGGTGGGCCTTTGCCTTAGCAACTAAGTCGCTCAAGTAAACCACTTCAGCTATATGTTGGCAGCAAAAAACTGGGCAAATGGAGACTCCAAATGGACTATGTCAATCAGTGGATTCTTCAATGACTTCATCGTGCTTGGAGTGGCGAGATTGGCAGCAATTCATAATTGTTGAACTACCAAAACGACTTGAGAAAGATCCTCGGAGCATGCCCCACATCAGGGACCTGGGGTGGGTGGGAGACTGGGTGGGGCTTTTTCTTTTTTAAATCAGATATATGAAGGAAACAATATGGAACTAATTATCTTACCCATCTTCCTGTAGGGTTTGAAGCTTTTTACCCTAACTATGTAAAGATTGTAAAAAAAAAAAAAAAAACTGCTCGCAACCCTGGGTTAAATATCTGGCCCTTTCCCCTAAGTCTAGCTTCCTGCTAATGTAGTCCCTGGTAGGTATTGGTGATAAGTCAGGTATTTGGAGTCTTGTCACCAACCTAGGAGAACTGGTTTGAATTCCTGGATTCCACCACTGTCCTCTGACCCTTGCAAATTGGTGCATTTGCAAAGTAAATCACTGTAAGGGAACTCTCTCTGTTGTCAAATAAATAAAAGAGAATTTAAAATTTTTAACTTCAGGAATTGCTGAAACAAAAACAGTAGACAGAGTTTTGCAAATATTTGCACATGATATTGAGTCAATCATTTATGGCACATTTGAACTTTTCATTATTATAAGCACAATGCCAATTTATCCTTCATTCCTTAGAAGCACATTTCGATACCTGTTTCAAAATATACTTTCTGTGTCCTAAAATCCATTTACAGTAAGTGAACAGGTCAATGATTTTTAGTAAATGATTCTAGTTGGGAACTATCTCCAAATTCAGTCTTAGAACATTCAGTCGACTCAGTTCTCTTGGATTCACTTCTGCTAAAACCCTGTTCCCGCCACTGTAGAACCATCGATAAATCCTGTGTCTATAGCTCTGCCTTTTGTTTAAATGAACTCATACAACATGAAGTTTTGTTAGTCTGTTTTCTTTCTTTAACGATAATTTTGACATTCATGTATTTTGTTCCTTTCTGTTTATTACCAAATTCTATTTCATGGTATTGTTATAAATGGCTGAAATCCACTGAGCAATGAATGGGCATTTGGGATTTTTTACATTTTGGAGATAGATCAAGTAATATAAAATGCATTTCTCCACGAGTAGAATGCACTCCTGGGTCCTTTCCATTAATCTTATGCATGCGACTTGTGTGGGCAAATGAAAAATTGGCAGATGAGATGCAAGTAGAAATGTATGTTTTTGCATGGTAAGATTTCTCTCTTGTATCTTTGCTGTCATCTGTAGCCCTTTCAGCTTGGGACTCAGTATCAAAATTTTGTGGAAAAACCTGAGTATAAAGCTCAGCAAAGAGACTAGCCAGCCATCACGTACATCTTAAAACAGCTTCTGGCAGCTGAGCCAAAATCTGAAGGCAAGAAAGTGATGGGTAACAGTTGTTTTAAAGCCAGGGAATATTGGTGTTGTTTATTTTGCAACAGTACTGTGGTAATAGTTAAAGGGTCCAGAAACTATGACTAATCTTGCTACCCTTGGCTTGTCAAATTTATTTCACACCATTGCCACTCTTCTCTAGCCAGCTACTCAGATTCCCCACGTACCTAGTTTGTCCAGCTTCTTCCTTGTCCATGCTGTTCCCTCTGTCTGGAATGTTGTTTGTCCTGTCTCTTGCCTAACAGGTCTTCACTGAACGTTCATATCTCAGTTTAATTATCTTTGTTTCAGAGAAAATATACCTTTGCTGAGTAAACAACATACCTCAAATAATAGCAGTTTGAAATAGCCGGTCTATACAGCTGGGGGCCAACAGGCTGGGATGGGCAGTTCTTTCGCCTGGCCCTTTGAACCACTGATATCGGTTTTTCAGAATGGCTTGAGACTCATCTATCTGATGTATGGCAGCTTTCAACTGATTCGTGTGTCTCCAGGAGCTGACGGGACCCTGGTTGCATGACAGAGGATGGCCTAATGCACGAATCCTTTTCAAGTAGCTGCTTGCACCTCATCTCATGTTCCATGGCTGAACATGAAGCAGATGGCCAGACTCAGGTTCCCTATGGGCCAGGACCAGCCAAGGGACGCATAGTCTTTGCTTTCTGGCCCAGTGGTTTACATCCCTCTAATGTGCCATTTAGATACTTTTGCCTCCTACTGAGAGCACTAAATTAGTCATTTATTCTTGATCTCGGAGTCCCTGATCTCTCTTTTTACATTTTACATATTTTGTATTTTTTTTTAATATCTCCAATTCACGTTATGATCACAGGCTTTGTACACCACTAGTCCAGGTACACAATGAATCCAGATATGAAAATCCCCTGAGCACAGCAACTTGCTGGCTGTGATCCTGTGGTTTCAGAGGTATAGGAACTAAAAAGAAAAGGCTTTCCTTCCTGAATACTTGTCATGCAGCTTTGAAAAGGAACAGAAAAACTGCAATAGATATTCCCGTCTGAAAAGGAATCAGGCAGGTGGGAGGCAGAGGAAGTGGAAGCACAATGGCACTCATTTGCAGAATTCCTACGTGTGGCCGGTGTGTTCTTGGGCTCCGTCTAGTATGCTTGCATTTACTGTGATTGGCTTTTTAAACCACTGTCTACCTGTACTCTGTTCCACTAATCTGCTTACTACAAGAAAACTCGGTAATTTTTCCAGTCTACTTATTATCTGAAACAAAAACACTAAGAAATCAGGTGGTTTAGAGAGCACCGTCTCCCTTCATCTCAAATTTTATTACTTCCTTTAAACATTTTTGAGTTTGCTATATATCTTCTTACAGCCATTTTATTAGGTGAATCCCACATCCACAGTTCTTTGCAAGCAGCCTTCCTGCAGTAGTCATTCGGGGTTGCCATCAGATCAGTTGTCCACTGGAATATGCCGCTGATATTCTAAGTAGCTGGCTGTGGTGGTCTAATCTTTTACAGATGTTAACAAAAACGTGTATAAGTATAACTCTGATTTAATCTGTGATCTGTGGCCACTTCTTACTTGAGCAGTCTTGTCGCTAACAGAAGAGACTAAAGCTGCTATACTGTTTGATTTTCCAGTGAAGAAAATCCTGGTTACATAACAGTGCCTCTGAATTCTGCTTACCAAGTCAACAGTTCTCTTTTTAGCTCAACTCTCTTCCCCTGCTCGACTGTACGCAGCTGAAGGAAGCCAGTCAACACTTTCACTATTCTTCCTGCTCAGCTCCTAGCCAGATCTGCACATTCATTAAGAACATTTTCTCTCTTCCAGTTAACTCATATGACAGTTCGGAACTGCTTCACAACACAAATAAATGGTTTTACAACCTCCAAAAGTTGTTTTGTTAGCACTTCTCCAGGCTGCACAGATTTTTTGCCCTGTTTTATACAATGTTGATAGAAGTCCCCCACAACTTTCCATTCATTATTTCTTGCCCACTTCCAAAGTTCATAGATTATTACTTTAAATATTTATTTATTTTTATTGCAAAGTCATATATGTATATATATATATATAGAGAGAGAGAGAGAGAGGACGAGAGATAGAGAGGAAGATCTTCTGTCTGATGATTCACTCCCCAAGTGGTCACAATGACTGGAGCTGTGCTGATCCGAATCCAGGAGCCAGGAGCCAGGAGCCAGGAGCCAAGAGCCAGGAACTTCTTCTGAGTCTCCCACACAGGTGCAGGGTCCCAATGCTTTGGGCAGTCCTTGACTGCTTTCCCAGACCACAAGCAGGAAGCTGGAAGGGAAGTGGGGCTATTGGAATTAGAACTGGAGCCCATATGGGATCCCTGGCATTCAAATTGAGGACTTTAGCTGCTAGGCTACCACACTAGGCCCAATTTATTATATTTTAGGTTTCTATATGACAACATCCCACTTAAAGTATTGTTTTCTTTATTAGTTAGCTTTTGCTGCATTACACAAGTACACCTCCGTTTTTTTTTAAAGGTCAAGCTTTTTCTTTTCTAATGAGACTTTTGATCAGCAACTTGGAGTTCATATCTTCAGGACTCACCTGGGTTCAGTTGCTAGCTTTAAGTCTTGCAAATCAGCTGTGACTAGATGTCCATGCATCTGGTTAGAGGGCTTGGCTTCAGGAAGGGCCACATGGACCCTGCAGCTCAGCCTGGGTTTCCTCATGCAGAGTCCAATGGCATGAGTTGGCACCTTCCAGCGTACAGCTGCCTCTACACCTCCGTGTACCTCAGGTTTCTTCTGTTCCACTGACCACAGTATGTGGCCAAGCCCAGTGTCAGCATGAAAGGATGCCACGTGGGCGTAGGCAAAGCACAGCATCATCAGTGGAGGGCCATTGCTAAGACAAAGCATCTCTTGGTAGCTTGGAACTCTGATACACTGCCGTGTTCTATGCACTCTTGCTTCTGTACTTGTTTAACACACTACATTTTGCAATTTGTTATTTTTATTGTGATACCTAAGTGTATGTTCTTGTGGACAAAGATGATATTATGTTTACTGCTTTAACACACAGAAGAAATGTTTATGCCTGATAAGCACTGGTGAATGAGGAAATAAATAACTCAATGAAAATAGTACAAAGGAAAGATCTATAGTCTTTTGTACATTTTCCTTAGCATCCCACAAATATGAAATTAGTAACCTGTTTATCTGTTTACTTACTATCTGTGTTGCCTTATAGAATATAAATTTCATAATGTCAGAGACTTTTCTCACGGTGCCTATAAAAAAAGTCTGGGCAAATCATACACTCCAAATCTTTAGCAAGAGAAAAAAATAAGTAAAATAATATTGAAGAAATACATGCATAAATATATAACTCATATGATAAAATTATTTATGACATGAATAAACTAAAATAATCTACTCACTTTTCATTCAGATCAAGCATTAAAATCAATATTCAAGGAGACCATTCAAATCATTCAGAAAAAGCAATTTACTAAAAATATGGCTCCTCCAGCAATGAGAACTAGATGTTGCTGGGAAATTGTTTTCAATCTGAGGCAGGAGGAAGGGAGATGGATGCTGTCCTGTGCTGGACTCACAAGTGGGCAAGCCTCCAGTCCCTCATCTGCTGGGAGGAACACGGACATGGACCACAACAAACACAAACTGCTAGCAAGCTCAGCATCGCTGCACAGAAAAGCATCAGGGAGAGCATTGCTTCCTCCTCCTAACTCCCTCTCACTTTTGACTGGGCCAGGCCATTTTCCTGCTAGCATCCGTGCTAGGTCTCAAACCTCACGTGTCAGCAAAGCACCTCTGAGAATACCACATCAAGCTGGATGCTGGGTCAACTGAGAGAGTAGGAAAGAGAGCATAGTACACACTCCAAGGCTTCCTATGCATGTTTCCATGTGTTCATTCTTTGTTAGTTCCATGAAAAAGTTAATTGAGTATTTAATGACTGTACTACTATACAAACCGCATTAGGGAATGATTGCAGCTCCTTGCTGTGTGATGAAAGATAATGCATTTTTGTTAGACTGAGGACAGAGAAATGCTTTTCTGTTTATCTGTCTCTGCATCGATGATTGCCGATTGTGTCTACGTTACGTGAAGGGCCTAAAGTGCACAAACAACCTCCAGTCAGCTCCAACATAGATAGCTGCTTGCCTAATGCATAGACGCAAGTGAGTGAGATAGGGGCTTAATGCATCAAACACCCTTAGAGAATGTTTATCGGCAACTGGACCAGGCTTGTTCAGCCTTAGCTCCACCTCTGACTAACCATGCAATCCTTTCGACTGGCAGTTTTCAAATAATCTGGTTCCTACAATTTCCCAACAAGCCCTTCAATGTTAGGAATTGTGCTGCAGTTATTCCCCGGGTCCTCACAGTGAGCTGGTATTTGTGTTAAGTACATGCAAGTATGTATATACAGGTGTATTTGGGTTAGGCTATACTTGTGTATCTGCTCATGCACTTCATACAAACCTGGAGGTTAGCATTATGATTTACATGATGGAGGGAACAGCTCAGAATGCTCAGAAGGGTGAGATTACCCAACTGTAGGAAAGAATAATGAAACCCATCATTCTTGTAACATTCCCTGACTCTTTCTGAGTTGGGCTAGCACTGAAAGAGAGTTCTAGAATGTGAGCCCTTTCGGCTAGGTAGGCCTTGCTGCCAGAAAGGGGGGTGGGAGCGTGGTGACGTACCGAGGGGGCAGAGGGCTGAAGCTTGTCAAGTGTCTGGATTCCGTCCCCAGCTCCTCTCCCTTTCCTGCTTAGGCCTTTCCTCCCCCCTCAATCAGGCCAAATCCTCACCTTCACGACCCAGGCGAGAGTTCTTCCTTGAACATCTCCCTTGGAAGGATAACAAAAGTGTTTTTACTGGCACTGTTGTCACGGGATCAAAGCATAGCTCAGGAAATGGGGTCCCTCGAAAGCTGTTTATCTAAAATCTCTTATTTCACCAGTTGGAGCATCTTAAGAGAACATTCTGTGCCTTCTCTCCCAAGGGCAAATATTTCAGGTACCTGTGTGCTAGGATCCCGGCTGAGGCCACACAGACTTTGTACAATCAAAGCAAACACGGCTGCCCTGGCGGAGCGTTCCTTTGTGCTCCCGTGAGCCCCTTCTCGCAGGCCGCCCTCTCCTGCCCCAGCCAGGAGGCCATGAGGAAATCCTGATAGAGTCGCTCGCAGGATGTTTGAGTGATTCTAGGCAGGGAAGGTTTAAAGACAAAAAGCCTTAAATCCAAGCTTAGGTGGGAGTGTTTTTTATTACTGATAAAAAACAGAGTCCCCTTTCTGGGTAATTCAGATGAGCCCAGAGTAAATATTTATCCTTTTGGCTAATAGGTCTGTTTGGAGGGGCTCCGGGACTCCCAGACAACCAGGCTGATGGATCACTTTCTGCTTCCCCTGTCTGAGAAGGACTGGGCAAAATTATTTGGCATGAGGAGCCCTTTTCCTGTGGCCTGCCTGTCGGTATGTGTGAGGCATAACAACCCTCTTTGTGCCAGAAGAGGGTGGGTGTGAAGAAAGACCTTGCCGGGACCTCCCAGCTCCAGCACTCTGAAATGATTTAATGGTCATATCGTCAGTGTTCCCAGAGCAAACAGCCGCCCACCTCGGAGGAGAAGGCAGAAGATGGATGGCCAAGTCTGCAGCGCCTACCCTCTCCTTACGCTTCAATGCAGCACTTCATTCTCGGGTACATTTGGAGAATGCAGAATTCACACCACTGGCACCCCCAACACACACACACACACACACACACACAGAGGGAATTTTACATTCCTGAATAAAGGATACATATGGACCCACTACAGACAGACTGTTACAGACACAGGCCCTTCGTTATTCATATTTGTGTTCTCATATTGCCTAGCAATGCCTGGCACAGAGTAGTGGATTAATGCATACTTCTGAATGAATACATGAATAATTATAGCTTTAATTATTGAGTTAGCATTTAATAGGTGCCAGGCATTTAGGGAACTGTTTTCTAAGCATTCTCTCGTTTCATTCTCTAGACTGAACATGAAATTCAGAGCTGCTACGCAACCATTTCACAGAGATAAAGAGCAAGGGTTAACAGGACAGAGCACTTTACCCTTGTCAGTGGTATCAAAAGGTGACTGTCTCTAAAGTTAATGCTTCTAACACTTTATCTACTGAATCATCTGCCCAAAGTGTAAGTTCAAGTTATTTCTACATGTGTCGGGTACAAACTGCACAGGTGTTGTTGCTACCGTGCAAAAGCCCATAGGCCTTCGTTATGCAGCATCTGCATTTCAGACATGCCTTTCTTGCTTTTTCTCCACATTCCCACTTAGTAGGGACTCAGTGGAGGCATCGGCTTTAGAATACAGATTTTGCATTCTCTAAATAGAGGGAAGGTACTTGGATTGACCAGTTTAAGGCAGACTCGATATTGTGTGTTGTGTGTGTGTGTGTATTTAAACCACTAGTTTAGGATTGTAAAGCAATCCTAACTCATTGTCTCACAGTTTGTAGGTCAGGAATTTCTGGCAAGCTCATCCTGGCCCTTCTTAGGATCTCAGGAAGTTGAAACTCAAGGTGCAGAACAGGTGGCTTCTTATTTGGAGGGTTTAGGAGACAACCTGATTTCAAGCTGTTTGTGGCCCTTGCCAGGATTCAGTTCCTTACCATGGCAGGAGGACTCTGTTGCCTTGATGTCTGTCATAGTCTAAATGCTTCTGTCCCCTCCAAAATTCATCTTGATGGTTAAACCCTAGAGCAGGGCTGGCATTGTGGTGCCCAAGGTAAACCTGTCCCTTGGGATGCTGGCATCCCATTCTGAACTTCCTGAGTCAAGGTTACTATGCTTCTTATCCAGCTCCCTGCTAAGGCACCTGGGAAAGCAGCAAAGGATAGCCCAAATGTTAGGCCTTTGCTGTGCATTTGGAAGACCTGTAAGGAATTCTAACTCCTGTCTTCAGTTTGGTTCAATGCCTGCCATTGTGGTCATCTGGGAACTTAACCACGGAAAGAAGGTCCCTGTCTCTTAATCGGTCCTCTCTCTTCTCTCTCTCTCCCTCGCTCTCGCTCTCTCTCTCTCCTTCTTTCTACCTCTCCTTCCACCCTCCCTCTGCCACTCACTTTACCTTTCAAATAAATGAATAAACTGATCTTAAAGCTCTAATACAGCAGCGTCAAGAGTATGGTGTCTGAGAGAGAGCTCTCACTGATGAATACATGCCTTAATAAAAGGGCTGGAGGAAAAAGGCTCCATCTATCTTTCCATCCTCTCCTCCATGCCAGGAGATAGTGTTCATCTCCTCTAGAGGATGTGGCATTTAAAGTGACCTCTTCAATCAGAGATTTGGTCCAAAACTGGCCAACAAATTTGCCGCCTCCAAAACTATGAGGAATAATTTTTTGTTGGTTTCTTTTGCCTGATCTCAGGTATTTTGTTAATGCAGCACGAAGAGCCCAAGATGCTGGCAGGTAGCCAGCCACTGCGCTCTGCTGTTAGAAGCTGCCGACATTCCTCCAGATGGCCTTCACATCTTCAAACAGCTCAAAGCACGTCAGTCCTCGTGCTTCGTGTTTCAAATTCCTCTGAGTCCTCTTATGTAAGTTACTTCTTTTAAGGACTCATGTGATTGTATCAGGAACACCTGGGTGCTCCCTTGAAGCTCAACGGTTGCACATAGCATCGTGCAATTACAGGGGTGTTTCACCTGTTCTAGAGATTAAGGCCTGGCATCTTGGAGACTATTCCCAGAGATTGTTCCTACCATGCTGCCTGATGGTTGAAAAGTAAAGACGTGTAAGAATGGCTTAAAGAAGGGCAAAAAAGATTCAGCTCGGCAAACCTTGGGAATGGCACTTGGTGTTAAATATTATGAAAAATATGTGGTCCTCAGCTGGCTTTTAATCCACACATATTTTTTCATTTACTGTTTAAAGTTTACACCAAGAAAGGAAGAAAAGGACAACCTCATCACACCATCTTTGGTTACTTCAGAACAATTAATATGTTTATCCCAAATATGGCCCTAATCCATGCAGAATTCACTTACAGTCAGGTTAACATATATGACACTCAGGTATGATTTTCTTCATTTTGCAAACAGCAGCTTGATTAATGGAATTATTAAGCATTGTGTTGACACTGTTACAGGCACTTTGAAAGAAAGAGCCCTCACTCCTGAAATGGAACACTTGACATTTGGACTGGATATAACTGGAGGCAATGGCTATTTTTCAGGATCTAGGCATGTTAAAAAAAAGTGTTGGGACAAAATTTATGAGAGGAAATAGGTGTCCGTGACTTCACAACATGGGCTAAGGTCTTTTGGGGATCAGCTTGAGCTGATGGCACAAGCACAGTGTTTAGAATAGGGCAAGCTGGTGTCCGAACGCAGAAACCAAAGTCGTGAACATTGTGGTCCTGGACGCATTGTTTCACTTCTCTGAGTCTCATATCTTCATTTCTGAATTGCAGAGAATAACACAACTCTCTCAAACTTTTTAAAAAGACCATCTTGGTGTTCTATAGTGTGCAGACATAGTTTTACTGAGTTACATAAAGTTAGTAACTAACTTCTATGTTCTGTTTCTTCCTGGTCCCAGTGGCACTGTGCTGCCAAGGATGACCACATTAGGTAAAAGTGGTGCTCAGTCCTAGGCCAAGACCATTGATCATGTGCATGTTCAGGCTAATATTCAAAGCACTATCATCCATTTTATTTTTTCATGCACATGTGAAGCCAATCTGAAGATCTCATCAGAGATTAGCAGAGGGCATTAGACTAACAGGAAGGTGAGAAAAGAAAAGTGGAAAAGAGATAAACGCTGGATCTAAAGGGAGGTAGGAAGAGAAGAGGGTTAAGGAAATCAGAAACTCTTCTCTTGATCACAGAAAGGAGAGGTAATTGGCGAACTGAAAACTCAGGTGAAAAGGCAACACTAAATAGCTGTTTTGGCAAAATGAATCAAGTTGGTAGAAACATGCTAAAATATTATCAAGAAACACTTGGGTAAGATTGGCAACATAAATTTGCTCCAAAGTCAATTTGTGTGATTACACTATAGGTCACAGCTCGGGAACAGAAGCAAAATGCCATGTTTTTATGAAACTCAGAAAGGTACATATTTATTATCAATAAGCCATTTATTCTTTACAAAAACATGTATTGAATACTTATTATATGACAGACACTGTTCTAGTTACTAACAACTGAATAATTGTAAGAGAGATCAATTTTATGTCATGGAAAATTGCATGTTTGTAGCAAGAAACAAAATGGCAAAGGAAATGAATATGTGTTACTAATATAAATGCAGGCTATAATTTATATACATTAAGTACATATATATGTTAATACATATCCTTTGTATTTGTCTTTATCATGTCTATATGAAGTTACATCGAACAACCACACTAGCTCATGTAACGTGTTCCCTGCTGCTTTAGAAATGTCTCAGAGAGATAAGAAATCTTTCCAAAGGTGACAGAATTATAAAAGTTAGAGCCCAGATCTGAGCATGGATGCTGTACCCCAGACCACTGCTCCTGCTGTTTACCGGTTACACTACTGAGTGTGATAGAAAGGGGGCCATCTGACACTAACAGCATTAATCCAGAAAGGAGTTAAAGACCTGGGGGCCAGAAAAGAGAAGGGGTACTATCTTTGAAAGTTGGGGGAGGGGTCAAGGTTTTGATATTGTCCTTGAAACTTTACAGCATATTACTATTGGAGAGCAGTGTGGATGAAAGCTGGTTGTGGTCAGACTCTGCTCTGCATTTTTACAGGAAAGCATACTTCAGCCTTCCTTGTGAGCCTCCACTTTTTTTTTTAATTTAAATTTTTTACTTTTGATGATGTTTACATAGTTGATCAGGGTGGGAAGGATCAACAGTTAGGGAAAGTGGATGTGATCATTATTTCCAAGTTTTCTATTTCCTCTTCCTGTTTCTGGGGAAAGAGGGACAACAAGGGGAGAAGCCACACCCAACTTCCCAACTGTCCTGGTACCCAGGAATGGGGAACAGCCACCTGATATCAACCCAGGGTCCTGATATGATGTACGCGCCAAGGATTCTGCCCCTGTGGTTTCGATAGTTCTGAAATGCTGTCAATATCGCTGATCCAAGGATGAGGAAGCCCTTCCAATGTCTGTTAGCTCACATAGTTGACCTGACAGTCTCCATTCCCCAGAACTTTGCTGTAATTGTTTGACTGGGGCAATTATCTGATTTATTCTGTTTTCCTTCTTCTGCTATGGTACCAGATGAGCTGCCATATCCTCCAAGTGCATAAGGGCCTGTCATCCACTGCTCCATCTTTTCTACGGAGGAGGACCAGTTCTTGCAGGCAGGCCCAAGGACCTGAGACAGACAACTTGTGCCCTACTGGATCCCCGCCCCAGGGACTTGTGGATTCAGCATCTACCACACAGGTGGGCCAGAGCACACCAGCCAGGAAACCCAGGTCTCTCCAGAACCCCTGCCCCTGGGCTCACAAGTTCAACACTCATTATGCAGGCAGGCCCAAGAGCCCAAGTCAGGTGAACTAAGCCCTGCTAGAATCCCTGCTCCCAAGGCTCATGGATCTAGCATCTGCAATGCATGTAGCCCAAGGACCTGGGCCAGGCCACCCAGATCCCATCAGAGCCCTTGCACCCAGGGCTCTCATATCCAGCACACATTGCATAGGTGGACCCAAGGATCCAGGCCAGGTGACTTGGGCTCCTGCTGGATCCCCTGCTCCCGGGGTGAGCCTCCACTTTAAGATGGTGTTGGTCTTTGCTTCATGAGAGGTATTCTGTTCTTTAGTTTTTTGGTTCCTAATGGTAGGGCATGTGGAAGACTCTCCATGCATTGTTAATTGTCAATGTAGGATGTGTATCATGCTTTCAGCAAATGGTAGGACTCTATTAACGATGGTAGGAGCTCTGTCATTACTGCTCTCATTTTTGCATTCTCCCTTCAGGTATGCTTATGACTCAAAAATATCAGAAAATCCTATCTCTGCACAGGTGGTTGAGGATCTGTTGGCTTCCTTACCTTTCAAATAGGCAATGTACAAGGCTTGAAGGTATAGGCAATTAGAGAAAAACAGAATCCCTTTGTTGGGAATAAAACTCTTAACAGGCTGTTTGCTGACTACACTGAGGATCATCTAACGAGCCAAAGCACAGTGCCCTCGATTTTTCTCCTCTTGACTGAAAGGAGGAGTAGCGTTGTTTCTTTTCCCCTCAAAGACCTTCACGATAACATTCTCACTCAGCAGCACCTGAGTCAGCACATCATTACCAGTGACACTCTAGTTCAATGAACAAGCGCGATGGTTTATTTATAAGCCTCTTTCCCAATGGGAACCTGGGAAAATTGCTGTTCTCAGGAGTAAATAAAGGTCAAGATGCCTTTATACATACTCAGTGTAAAATCTAGCAGTTGCTTTTGCATGATGGCAGAACTTTAAACTATGAACTATTCCTGATTATGTTTCCCTGAAATGTTTAGGGTGATTAATATATGCTAGCCACCCTGACTTGATCATTGCATAATGTACATAATGTCAAAATATCACACTGTGTCCTTTTAAGGATGTACAGTTATTCTAGGAGCATCAAAAATGTTTAAAACAATCTTAAATGCTAGGTGAGCTTGTCGGGAGTTTCCCACAGGAATGTTCCTATCCGTGTCCCCAGGATAGCTGACCCTGTCCCGTGTGACAGAACCTTCTGCAACTCAAAGCTCACCTCTTTGTGTCTTGCTGCTCACTTGGAGGGAAGATCTGGACTCCTTCAAATTCTGACCACCTTGTACGTCTTCCCTCTAATCACTTGCTGATTGTTTAGCAGGTGCTGGGCAAGCATCTTGTCTGCTTTGCTTACTCCTCAGTGCCGACAACTTCGGAAATCTGTATGCTTGTCGGATCAACAGAACTTACTGAATAAATTATATCATTTTGTCTTCAATATCACCTCATGTAGTATGTATGATGTACCTGCTTTAGGAACCCAGTGTTTATAATGATGAAGGAATTTGTCCAAGAATGTAAGAGAGAATCCAGGATTAAAATTCATGCTTGTCTGAGTTCAGACATCATTTGCTAAACCAATACTCAGTTCTGGCTCAGTCTGAATTTATGCAATAGCTCCATAGAATCCCAAACAAGTCCCCTAGAATGACCATGACCATGACCTTGTTTTCAACATGCGCTACAAGTTGCTCCTGCTTTATTCAAACCCTCCCCTTGGACCCCAAGGGCTTAGTAAAGCAGCATCCAGCACATTCTCCAAAAAGATCCAATCCAATCCCTTCAATTCTTTGCATAAATTCACCCAAGCCTCAGACTTTGAGACAAACAATTTACATATTAGTTTGTTTACTAAAGAGTAAGGAACTTTTGAGTTTCTTTGGTGACTCTAGGGATCAAAGTGGAAAAGCGTGGAAAGGATCTTAGCACATGTTTTTTAAACAAAATTATATTTAATCTACCACCAACCCATGTCAACTTCGTTTCTTCTGTTAGTGGTGGTGAAGGGGGGACACTTCGTAGAAAACAAGTGCTTCAGTTGGAGAAATTGTTGTGAAGCAGAGACGAGTTTGGAGCAGACCCAAGGACTGAAGTTCCTTCTTTGCTGAGATGAAAATTGAGAAAAGAAGCTTATTTTTTCCCCTTATACTTCTGGGCACGACTCCCAGCCTTCCCTAATTTTTGAAATCAAGCTTTTGGGAACAGTAAGTACACATGTGCCTCCATCCCCAGTGCACAGCTACACCCATCCATTGCATAAACTTGCCCACACCCAGGCTCATGAGGAAGAAGCAGAAAGGGTGAGCCGGAGACAGTGGAAAGCACAGAGAGATATGCAGTGGAAGTGCATCAGTGTCGTTTATTAAGGCTGCTGTGCTCCTTGCTGGAGGACAAGGGAGGAGAGCCATCCTGACAGAAAGATGCTGCAAGATATTTCTGTCTCATTGATTTGGAAATCATCAAATAGAATCCTAAATGCCAAGGCCTGAAAGCCCCTCACCATTCTTCTTTGTTTCCCTTTTTAATGCTGGCAGAACTGCAAACTGAGATAACACCAAGGTATTTATAGCTGTGTATATTGATTTTTTTTTGTCCTTGGAAGCTACTCTATTCTATTTTAACTCCAAAACAAGTGAAATGAGCCAGCTGTGGCAAAATCTCATTTAAGGCAGCAGTGTAATGATATTAAAATAATAACATGTTAAGGAAGTATCTAGCAATACAATACTTGGGTAGTATGGCATGAGGAATTGCTCTTGAATGCTTTGGCTTCTGAATAAGGCTTTGGCTGGGTGTTTTGCAGCTAAGCTATTAAGCAAATGAAAATTTAAGATGCAGTACATTGCCATGGTGACAGGGCATCAAATAGTGCAAAAGAAGGGTAGTCATGATTGGTGACTGCGACCGGTAAAACAATCAGGAAAGGTTGAAAATGGACATCTTCATTACATCTTTGAAGCATCCAGATTTCCAGTCTTTGTCAATAACATCATTATCCAGAAAGCACCAAACACTGATGGCCCCTCCTCCTTTTCCAGTGGACCGTATCCACCAGCCAAGGTCTCGTGTCCAGCCTGGAATATTGTAACATCTTACACCCGGATTTCCATTTATTGCCTTTTTGTATAGGAGAAAATATTTTCTTCTTGAGGTTTTGCCTTCTTGACTCTGCACAGTGTTCTCCTTGAGATAACTTTGGCCATGATCTCAATGCTTATTTATATTTCTTTACGTGCGAGGATGATTTACTTGGAGGGTTCAAGAATTAATATGGCATAAAAATATATTTGTTGCTTAGATTTTGTTCTTCCTCCTTTTGCAGTGAACCTTATTACTGCAAGCTCATTGGTATAGGTATTACCCTCCACGCTTATACATGTGCATATATGGAGAGGATACTTAAAATCAATTTCGGTAATGAACAGCTATGCAGTATGCTATTATGGTTTAGGAATAGGTTAGATTGTTATTAACTAGTGTCATTAGGTTGTGTGATATATCTCTCACATTTATTGCTCCTAACTAAATTTTTATGGCCTTTAACCAACATTTCCCAACTAGCCCCTTTGTCCCAGCCATTGGTAACTCCATTTGCTGCTTTAGTTAGTTTCATATCTTAAAATTCCATAAGCAATTGAGCTCATGTGCAATTTTTATTTCTGTATCTGGTTTGTTTTAATTAAATAGTGTTCTCTTAGTTCAGCCATATTGATACAAAAGACAAGCTTTTTTGTTTTTCTCTATCTTTTTTTTTCATATTTACTCTAATTGAAAAGGCAGGTTTACAAAGGGAAAGAGACAGAAAGATCTTCTGTCCACTGGTTCACTCCCCAAGTAGCCACAATGGCTATACCTGAGCCAATCTGAAGCCAGGAGCTTTTCCTGGGTCTTCCATGTGGGTGCACCAAGCCTGATTTTCTTATCCTTAATGACTAAAAATTATTCTTTGTGTATGAATGTCATAAATTCTGTGTCTGTTATGAGATCCTGGTGCATGAAAGGCAAGGACTCACCACTAGGCCACTGCACTAGGCCTGTTCATTGATGTTTGAAGGAAGACAATGATCATCCTGCTTTGAAAATCACATAACGTGATTGAGTTAACATCTTTGGTGATTGACATGGAACGTTGGCCCTGTTCTAGTAGTTCCAACATTCATACTGCTGATCAGTTGTCTGCCTCTGTTGCATTAATCGCTGAGTATTGTTTTATGAAAACAGGAATCACTCACTGATGACCTTTGTCTAAAACCACAAACAGAGTTTAGGAAACACCTTAAGTGAATTTGACTCTGTTCCTTTCTTTGATGCCACTTTGAACAACATTACAATCCTCTCCAGGGGGATTTGCATATTGATTTTCACTAATCCTTCCTCCAGCAATATTCCATCCGAAAGTCTGATTGCGTAGTTTCTTATCTTTTGGAGTGGAGACAATTACAACCTAGAGGTTTAGTGAATGGATTCTGAAGGCATATTGTCAGCATTTAAGCTCTGGGTCCTTCAGTTCTTGCTGTGCTTCCTTAGGCAGTAACGTATCTGTTATTAGAAGACAAAATATTCATAGTGATAATGTAGCAACTATGAATTACTTCATACATATGCTTTCATTAAAAAATATTTATTTGGGCCCCGTGAGATGGTGCAGTGGTTAAGGTCCTCACCTTGCTCGCCCGGGATCCCATATGGGCACTGGTTCTATCCTGGTGGCCCCGCTTCCCATCCAGCTCCCTGCCTGTGGCCCTGGAAAGCAGTTGAGGACGGCCCAAACCTTTGGGACCCTGCACCCACGTGGGAGACCTGGAAGAGGCTCCTGGCTTTGGATCGGCATAGCATTGGCCGGTGTGCTCACTTGGGGAGTGAATCATTGGATGGAAGATCTTCCTCTCTGTCTCTCCTCTCTGTATATCCGCCTTTCCAATAAAAGTAAAATAAATCTTTTAAAAATATTTATTTGAAAGAGAGAGAGAGAGAGCATGAAAGAAATATCAGGAGCTCCATTCAGGTCTCCTATACGGGTTATAGGATTTCAAATACTTGAACCACCACTGTTTGTTTCCCAGGTGCTTTAGAAGGGAACTGGATTAGAAGTGGAGTAACTGGGACATAACTGGGAATTCCTATTTAGGATGTTTCCATTGTAAGCACCTGTTTAATTCACTGACAGAATGCTTGTGCCAGGAAACACTTTTTAGAATATCTTATTCATATGACTATAAAGAGGGAGTTCAGCATATATACTGTTAAGGTCCATGCAATATAAATGATACCATTCCTATGTTCTAATGTTTTGATCAAAGTGGGAAGTAATATTTAAGTTTTCCTGTATGGAAGCTATGCGGGATTTTTGGCAACTCTTCTTTCTTTGATGTATTTTGACAGCATCTACTTTGCATAATCTGTTCCAAAAATTGTCCTGAGATTTGTTAAGATTTTAACTGTTGATACTGTAATCAATGCTCCATTTTAAAAAGTGAAGTCATATTTTTGTAAATGTACTTTCTAATACTTTTCCCTCCTACACGATCCCACAGATGGTTTGCAGTTCCTCTGTACTCACACCGGTATTATCATTTGATGTATTGGGATATGGTTTGTCTACATCTAGAAAGATAAATGAATATAAAGAAGAGTCTGATCCCAAGTTCTCCCCCTCACATATTACAGCCTTCATTTCCCTATTAACTTCATCTGCTTCATGCTTTTCAGTTTGAAAATAATTTACTTTGACTGAAACAACAGATGCATGAGAATTAAGCAGTTTTGGTTTGCTCTGCCATGTGTTAACACACCACCTGTCACAAGCTTTGGTCTACTCCTCCCTTCTTTTTACATTCATGTGTTACTATCATTGAAAACTGCTGATTGGAAAATTACCTTGAGGAATTTCCTACTGCATTCCTACCTATCACTTTGCTATTCTAAGAAGGCAATTTTTCCATGGAATTGTCGAGATGCAGTTTTGCTGACTTTCTGAAGATCCCTAGAGAAGGAGCTTGCCAATCCTGGAAAATAATTCATTTAGCGATTCAAACTTTACGTATTTTTTCTCACATCTCCCCTGTCCCATTATGTTTCCAATGTGAATATGAGTCTTAGCAATAATGGTGGGATGTATTGAGATCATGACATGATTTATTACACAAATCTGGATATTTTTCAAAAGTTAAAGAGGCATTGTTATAATTAGAGGATAATGGATATGTCAGTTCAAGGCAAATCTAAGAGCATTGCACAGACTGATTTTTATACCAGTGAAAATTAGGGGTTCAATAAACCATTGGTCTAGTGATCATGGATTTAGATCAGCATGTTAGAACAATGAATGGCAAATGCAGAACATTAATTTCTGTTCAGATATTATTGATTGTGTACTGTACACCAAGCTCTTAGGTGCTAGGAGCGCAGAAGTTCTGTTGAGACATTTGACCATGAGGACAATGTTCATGTGATCCCTTTGTCTACTGCTGGTAGTACTTGGCAGAGAAGGGACTGCAGAGCTGAGGATCAGCCTGGTTGCTTTAATTCCTATTAGCCGCTCTCACAGTGACATCTGCCCAGGTTCTTCCTAGTTTTGCACAAAAACATTGTCAAGATGCCTTTTCTAGTCTAGTCCTGTGCTTTCTGCAAAACAGAAGTTTGCTTTTCTCTAAGTATTGGATTGGTGTTTAACAAAGCAAAGTATTCCATGGGTGTGCCAAGGGGTTTCTGAGTCAGTTATAATTTGGCTTCCATTGCCATCATAGTATATAATCCTTTGTGTGCATGAAAATCAAGCAGAAATGGGATTGAAAACCCATTCTGCTAAAGCCTATATCTGTGGTCTTGAGAAATGATACCATCTCTTCTCAGATATCTTATTCCCCTCTTAACGGGGGAATAATAATCACTGCCTCATAACACTTTCATGAAGGTTGAATGAGATTATCATGTCAATCAGGCATGTATGCTGGCACAAAAACATGATTGGATGAAAACTACTAGGCACTCTTGTCGTTTTAGACTTTTCCTTTTTTTCCTTTTCCTATCTTCCTAACAAAACTGGCCATTCCAGGGCATTCTGGTCTCTCAGGAACCATACAATGCAACCTATCTAGGAAAGTCAGAAAAAGAGGAACGATAGGAACGTTGAGGAGGGAGGAGATTGGGTGACTTGCAGATCACACAACTAGTTGAATTCTTCCCGAGAAGCGGTAACTAGTGAGACTTTTGAACTGAGGTGACAGAAATCTAATGATCACTCCTTTCCTACAAAAGGCCCTGGAAGGAGCTTTTATTATCTAAAAGTCTAACTCCCAAGTGAAGTTGAACCTACGTGAGCAACTCAAGTGCGACTCTTCTGGCTTGCTTTGGAGAACGAAATACCTCAAATGCTTGAATTTGATTCATCCAGGCAGGACCGAGTCCAAGACTACATACCAGCTGTGAAACCTACTTTACCTACTTCACATCAGCATTCTTGAGTAGAAACGAGCATGTGTGTGTTTACAAAGCAGACAGAAAATGCCACTCCATGGCGGCTCTATTAGTAAAACTGCTCTTGGTGCTGTCATGCCCTGCTCCAGTCTTGCAGCCTTCTCCCACTTGCCACACTCTAGAGAAACCCCTCGTTGTTTCCCACCTATTGGTATTCTTTAAAACATTTAGAGGAATAAGAAAAAGTGCTGAGGCAGAAGTGGTTGGCATGGAAACTCTCCAAGGATCAACAGTCTCTTGCAGCCTGACGTGAGGCAGCGAGGAGATCACGACTCTGAGGAATGGGAACATAGTAAGGAGGCACACACTTCTTTCCTACTTCTGTCAGCCTGGATATTCGGACCTGACGGGAGCACTGTGCATTTGTCACAAGTGGCCCCGATAGTGGGAAGATGTTATGAATATCTTCAGAGAGTCTGGCACCAAGGACACAGCCCACTGAATGCACAGACTCATGAGTTACACCAATGCATTTTTTCCTCTGACCTTCTAAAGTTTTCCCTGAACTGGAAGCAAGACAACCTGGGTTGTCAGCTCAGGGAAACTACTATTTACTGATTGCAAACAGAACCATCAGAAGTTGACCGGCTAGATTCATAAGTTTTGGGCCTGGCACAGTAGCCTAGCGGCTGAAGTCCTCGCCTTGAACATGCCAGGATCCCATATAGGTGCTGGTTCTAATCTCTGCGGCTCCAAGTCACATTCAGCTCCCTGTTTGTGGCCTGGGAAAGCAGTTGGGGATGGCCCAAAGCCTTGGAATCCTGCATCCATGTGAGAGATTTGGAAGAGGCTCCTGGCTCCTGGTTTCGGATCGGCCCAGCACCGGCCATGGTGGCTGCTTGGGCAGTAAATCAATGGATGAAAGATCTTCCTCTCTGTCTCTTCTCCTCTCTATATATCTGACTATGCAATAAAAATAAATAAATCTTTAAAAAATAAATACATAAGTTCTGTTTCCTTCTAGTTAGCAGAATATTTAAATAGTTTAGTTTCCCAATTGTTAAGAGTACAGAATTTTAGGAATACTATGTTTTTTTCCTACACATACTATGATAAGTTTAATAGGATAGGTGCAGTAAGAGATTAATTATAATGATTTGATAAAATAAATATACCAGTGGTAGGTTTAAAAAGTTGCTTAAGACTTATAAATGACTTATCTGTGGAATTTAATGCTTTCTGATCACAGTTGACCACAGTAAAGCTGAAACAACGGATGAATAGGAACTAATGTATATGAACACTGAGCTGGCCTTCCTTCATTCAACCCCTAGCTGTTGCTCTTACATGATGTATGATCTTCGGTCAGTTGTTTAGAGTTTCTGATCTTTATCACCTGTGAGATAATGATAAACTTTTCTCCAGTTTTAAATAAATATGTGTATTATAGAAACCATCATAAACTTTACACTAGGTGTCTTCAAATGAACTCTGCTTAAAGTGCTTTGTAAAGTTGTGATGTAGCCCATCATCACTATTTGTTTATGAGGTTTGCTTTCTAACGATCAGTAATAACATAGGAAAACACACAAGTGTCTAGCCAAGTTAAAATGGCCTAATGGGGATCATTCGATGATCTAGATTCTTTATGTGTTAGATAGTCATGCCTATGTCTTTTAAACTGTGAGGCCTAGCGACCCCTCTGGAATGCTTCCCTTTAATTCTCCTGGCATGGACAGACACTTTTACATTCATATTTATACTCTAAGAATTTTTTTACTTCTATAAAATATGCTGTCACTTTCACCTAACTCCCATGCTGCTGGTTGGTAGGGCGTGGCCCTCTCCCTTCCTGCCAACCTCACTGCCATTGGATGGAATTTAGCAGTCCTTTATGCCACATCTTCTCATAATATATTAAACGCATTATTTTGTGCTAATTCTGTAAGTCTCTTTTGTTACATGCTTATTACATTAATAACCTGCATGGGTATGCTTGGCTGTGGACACTAATAGTTCTCTACAGGCCTTGGGCAGCACCTGCTATCAGTGTAGTTGAAGAACGAAGCACAGTAGAGGGAACTGGTGTGTTCTAGTACAAGACTTTTAGTGGTTAAACCTTTCCATATAAATTCCTTAAATCTCAAGGGAAGTGTGTCATAACTCAGAGTCACAGAGAGATTGAGAATGACTCAATTCAGTTTTGGTCCTTTCACTTGTATGTAATCTGTTTTATCTTTCATTTCCTTCCTTCATGATTATGTTTAACAAGCATTCTATAGGTGAAGTTTTACATTTACTTATCGGGATTTACAGGTAATGAACATGGACGATTTCTACCTAACAAAGTGTAGATGGACTCAAGTTTGGAATAACATAGGGTGTGAAGCAGCCGAGGGAGAGGGGAAGCTAGTGATACTGAAGTAGTGGGGACTGAGCAATTTAAGGTCACAAAATATGTGGACAGTATTGATATCTGCCAAAGCTATATTTTTGTTCCTACTAATATTTTTAGTAGTTTAGTTGGAGGAATGCACAGCGTATTTGTATGAAGAATAGAGGATCTTGGAGGAAAATACATGTATGTTTATTATTTATATGTCCTGGGAAGTCCATGTGAAACTTCACATATAGATTATCAATAATTCTCCATAGGAGGATACTTTTAGCAATCCCGCTAGGCTAACCTGCTCTCTGAGCTGGGGAGTAGCTATGACCGGGCTGTGAAGGAAGAATGGAGAACAGGAAGTTTTGGTAATGAGGCGCTGAAAGGGATACATGCGCCACCCAGCTACTGCTAAGGAAGAAGAGTGTCATGTTAAAGAGGGTACGTACAAGGACTGATGGGAATGACTGAACTTTAAACTAGAATGCAGATGTCACCATCTTCAATCCAATGCTGAGGTCCAAACTTCTCTTGTATTTGCACAGTGTTTCAGAGAGTACTTCGTCGTCAGTGAACCATGAAGCAGAGAGAAATACAGTGAAGACTGTTCATGGTAAGTTTTCTCACTACCTGGAGTCACATTCAGAAACTTCTGCTGATGTCTGCCCCATAGCAGCCTTGAATTATGTCCTGTCTGCTGCAATTGTAGAGCGAGGACCAAAGACATCATTTGTTGATGATCATTGTAAACATGGGTCAAAGGGATGCGTTCTCTGGCTTTCAAATGAAAAGAACCAAGAGACGAGGTTGACAGCCATATGCAAGTTAACCTGGCTATCTTGAGGAAGCTAGAGTGGTCTTTTGTTTGTGTTGATTTGCACCATGTGGATTACTTCAGGAGGAGCTCATAGGCTCAGTCTGAAGCCTCTCATTAATACTAAAGAAGACAGCCCATCTTTTGTGCAGTTGTGGAAATACCTGAAATTCTGGGACATATAGATATCCATAAATTGCTCTGGGGGAAGTGATGAAATAATCTCTAAAATATGAGGAGAGTTTCTGGGATGCCAAAGCAAACTTTCTTCTTTATTTCTGTTATTCTTTTTATTTAAGATTATTTTAATCAATGATGTCACCTTGATAGCATGTTTCCCATCAACAGGAAAGGAAATAGAGAGAGATAGTAAGTGGTAAGAAAGTAAAAGCCCAGATGGAAGGGCTGTTATGGAACTGGAAGAGATATTGGAGCTTATCACGTTTGACACCTTGTATATGGTAATGAAGAAACTCAAGCTTGGAAAAATGGACTCATTTGCCTTAAGCATTTCATTTTATGAAAAGTACAAAACAATTCATTCTATTATTTATTCAGAGTGTTGAATGGAACATTTACAGTTTCCAGGTCATATACGAATGGCAGGAAAGGTGAGAGATAATTGAAGGTATTCCCTAGTCTCAAGAATCTTAAGGTTCACTCTAGGATAATGACCATACTGAGTAACTTCATGTATGGTTTGTGTTCCATCACAGAGAAGTGGAAGGGCTCAAGGAATAAAGGCTAACCTTAATTCAGTCCAACAGAACTCTCCCTGGTGACAGAAATGTCCAACAAATCTACACTTTGGCCAAGTAGCATTAAACCACATGTGGCTATTGAGCAATTTTGAAATGTTTCTAGAATTCAGGAGAAACTTTTAAAATTTTGATTTCATTTTAATCAATAGAAATATGAACCCGTAGTGGTTTTTTGAATCAGAAATAACATTCTTAATAAAAAGTTCCCCAGATTTAGAATAAGCAGAGTTAGCAAAGCGGTAGTTCAGATTTAGTGACAGAATGTGCATCTCTTAAATTCTATCATCTTAGTGCAAACACAGTGAGAAGATAGAGTTAGTATTACATACGGCTAAATAAGAATGTGAGGTTTCCTGCTGGATTCGGAGGCCTGACTATGCTAGCACTCTTAAATACTTAGGGGTACTGGGATCTTTCCATGTGAAAGCTAAGATGAGCAAAATATATTAGAATATTAAATATTAGAATAATATCAGAATATTAAATAGTGGAATAAAATAGAGACTATAAACAATAATTAAAAATAAGGCCTTGTTGTTTTTCTCTTTCTATGGGCTTTTCTCTTGCTGAATTCATTATTTAGTGGAGCCATTAAGTTTTCACTATAATATGAATTAAAAATAAGATTGCAGGGTTTGCATGGTAGAGTAGCAAGTTAATCCTTCACCTACAGTGCCAGCATCTCATGTGGGAGTCAGTTCGTGTCCCAGCTGCTCCACTTCCCATCCAGCTCCCTGCTTGTGGCCTGGGAAAGCAGAGGAGGATGGCCCAAAGTCATGGGCCTTTCACCCTCATGAGAGACCTGGAAGAAGCTCCTGGCCCCTGGCTTTGTGGCTCATCTCAGCTCTGGCTGTTACAAACATTTGGGGAGTGACCCAGCGGATAGAATATCTCTCTGTTTCTTTTCTCTCTGTAAATCTCTATTTGAAATGAAAAGGTCATCTCAAGAATCGTAAGCAAAATATTAAGTTGAAGAAAAAACAGTAAAAGATTGAAGCAGTGTTGGGGTTGAGAACCGGGTAAAAGGGCATGGGGTACCTGGGACTGATGGAGCAAGGCACGGTTGCTCTTCAAAAACACACGCTTGTGCTTTTGCTTGTCCCTTTTTGCTTTTCCCTCTCTTAAGACACTTTGTTTTTGAACCACAGTATATTTCTACTCAACTAGGATACTACGTATATTTGAAACTAAAAGTATTCACATTCGTGAGTCTTCCTGGACAATCAGCTGAGGATGCATTCTACAGTGAATACTGGTAGTATCAAGGCCATGTCACAGGTGTGTCATAAGCAAACTGGCCATAATTCAACAGTTTGGGGTTGGACATGACTCTAGCATGGTGGAAACCAGGCACAATCTGACTCTCATACAATGTAAAGCAGAATACATTCTGCCACTTATTAGCTATGTAACCTCAAAAATTTGTTCACACTCTGAGTCTCATTTTTGTTATTTCAGAAAATTATCATGAGGATAATGTAATGTAACATATGTAAGTCCTCTAGCTACATGTCCAAAAAGAAGTGTTCATTTGGAAATAAACCTAGCAAGACTCGCCAGAAGTAAGATGAGTTCAGACAGAATTCAGACATGAAAGGAGCAGACTTGAATTTGGCTAAAAATCCTGGATCAGAATTGAAGGATAGGAGAGCTCAACCCATGGTATGCCTTAACTCCCTTGACACTTACAACTGTTTTCTTAGAGCAAAAGGTGCCAGCCAATCAGACTCTAGCCTTTTAAAATGTTGCATATTTTATCTAGCAAACACTTTTCAGATTCTACTACTTCTGCTTGGAGACCAGCTGTTTATCACTTCCAAGCATGTTCCTTGAGCTGTCCTCAGTTTAGATTGAAGCAAACTGTTTCTGAGTTATTTGTGATGCCTTCCACGATATGCATTCTATGTTCACTGCAACGTGAGTCCTCCTCTTCACTCCCAGTTGTGTTTCTGCCTGGTTGATTTGCTATCTCACTCATGTCTCTATTAGAATTGGTTAATTTCTAGGCCTATTCTTGATGTGTCTTTGTTCATGCATTTTCCTTGGTCAGAAATGCTTTTCCTACTCTGTTTCACTAATTCTTAAAAAGCCAAGGCTGGGCCCGGCAGCGTGGCCTAGTGGCTAAAGTCCTCACCTTGAACGCGCCAGGATCCCATATGGGTGCTGGTTCTAATCCTAGCAGCTCCACTTCCCATCCAGCTCCCTGCTTGTGGCCTGGGCAAGCAGTCGAGGATGGCCCAAAGCTTTGGGACCCTGTGGGATATCCGGAAGAAGTTCCTGGCTCCTGACTCCGGATCGGCATAGCATCAGCCGTTACGGTCACTTGGGGAGTGAATCATTGGATGGAAGATCTTCCTCTCTGTCTCTTCTCTTCTCTGTATATCTGACTTTCGAATAAATAAATAAATCTTTAAAAAAAAAAAGCGAAGGCTAAAAGTAGCTCCAAATTCCAGATACTGCTATAGAAATTAATGTTTCCAGCTGAAACTTACCAGTCACGCCAGCTCTCAAGTCCCAGAACATGATGGCTGGTTTGCGGAGCCCCATCTTGATGGCTCAGTCATGTCTTAGGGTAAATTATCTCCCACGTAATCAAAACCAACAGTGTCCAAATTAGCTTCTATTCTGAAGTGAAAAATCAAACATAGAGCAGAATCAACGGGAGAGCAATATGTTTTCCTCCATGCTTTTTCTCCTTTCCTCAATTATCTGTGAAATGATCTTTTGGACAGTAAGAATTAATTGGAACCTTCAATTTGGAGTGGGATACTTGCTACCTAGCACTATCTGTACCTGGGAACTAACTGTAGAATTTAGAGTGGATCTCCAAGAGCAACAGGAATAAAATGGAGAGGGGAGTAAATGATCATTATGCTTTAAATGTGCACAGAGTGAAAAGTTTAGAAAAACAGGTCATTTTCTGAACAAAGCCATGGGCAAGAATAGCTCAATTTGATTGAATGTGTCTGGGGCTTATTTTTTTAGCAACCTAAGAAAAACAGCACACTCACACAAAACGTAGAAGAGGATCCTTCAGAGGGACTTAATGGGCTGTATGAATTTTGAGGCTGCAAATTGGTTTGAGGAAAACTGACAGTATCAATTAAAGAGCATATATACTAACATAATTCAGAATTTTTAGTATTTCTAGTTTTCTCAGAAAAGCATGTATATGTGCTCAGAAAAATATGTTTAGGAAATGTTCACAAAAGCAAAATTTCTAATTCTCAAGAGTTACAATCATCAGAATCTGAAAATCTGTTTTCAACATAATAGGTAAGTTGTTGCATGGTAGATAAAAGTCCATAAAATGACGTTCAAGTTATATAACAGACATAGAAATTGTGGACTAGTAGGTTTTACAAATATACAAACTACTGTGGCATAAACAATGAAATTCACATATGGACAAACAGAAAGATATAAAATCTACATGATGAAATGATTTCATTCAGATGCAAAATCCGTAATTATAATAAAACAGAAAAAAAAATCAGTAATAAAAGAAGTAAAGGTAGTGCTAACTCTTTTGGATGAAAACATCCCACTAATGTGAGATAAAACTGAAAACTTTCTCCTTGTATGTAAGCCCGATTGGTGCCTATCATTCAAAATCCCTCTGTCCTTCCTGATCCTTTCCAGTCACCGTCTTGCATTCAGATTGAGATGTTTTAGCTTTCACATATAACGGAGAACACACTACATATTTTTAAAGATTTATTTATTTTTATTTGAAGTTCAGATTGTACAGAGAGAAGGAGAGATAGAATGATCTTCCTTCTGCAAGTAGCTGCAATGGTTGGAGCTGAGCCAATCCAAAGCCAGGAGCCAGGAGCTTCTTCCAGGTCTCCCATGTAGATGCAGGGTCTCAAGGCCTTGAGCCATCCTCTATTGCTTTCCCAGGACACAAACAGGTTTCCTAATGGGAAATGAAGCAGCCAAGAAACAAACCAGCATCCGTATGGGATCCTGGTGGATACAAGGTGAGGACTTTTGCCGTTAGGCAATCACACTGGGCCCTAGAACATGCAATATTTTTCTGGTTCTGGCTTACTTCACTTTAATATACTCTAGCACCGTTCATTTTCCTGAAAAGCACAGGGTTTCATTATTTATGTGACTGAATAACACTTTATTTTGTGTTTATATCAAATTTTTTACTCAGTTATCTGTTGATAGACACTTTCGTTAAGTCTATATTTTGATAATTGTGAATAAAAAGTAAACATGATGAAGCAAGACTTTCTTTGATATATTGATTATACTTTTGCATATTTTCTCAGTATTGGAATTTCTGGATTATAAGACAGTCCTATTTTTACTATTTCAAGGAATGTCCATACTGCTTTTTTATTATAGCTAAACCGACAACATCCCCTCTTTATCTGCACCTTGGCTAATAGCTGTTACTGTATGTCTTTTTGATAGATGCTTTAGTTTATCTCATTTTAAATGGCTAAACTTGATGTCCATCAACTGGTGGCTAGATAAAAAAAATACTACACACACACACACACACACACACACACACACGCACATACACACAGCATGGAGTATTACTCAGCTGTACAAAGGACAACACTTTTGTCCCCTCCCTCTTTTATTGCAACAAAATTGATACAGCTGGAAATGATCATTCTCCAAAGGACAAATGGCGTCTGTTTTCTCTGGTGTGGCAGCTAATACAGAACACACAGAAAATACAGGATCAAAATGGTCACTTTGGGATGCGATTGTCGTTTTTAGCCTGTGTTTACACGTCAGTGGAAATGTGGTCTTGTGGCCTTTTTTGCTCTTTATTTGTTGAACATTATGGTTGGTGGCAAATTATACCTGGGAATGTAGAGTGGTTTGAATTATGTCTGTGTAAATATTGCTGAAAAGAGGTAGGGGAGGCAGGGGGACTGCAAAGGAGAGGGAAGTGTATCCTCCTGGAACTGGACTTACGGAGTGCCTGAAATCTGTCCTCTTCGCATTCATAAAATTGCAAACATGAAAGAATGATATTAGATCCACTGAGCTCTACGTCTCCTAAGATGAAAGTTTCTGTAGAAATTAAACCTAGCTGGGAAAACAAAAGTATACATTCATCCAATTTAAAACGATACCATGCCTGAGTTCATCATTGCCTGGGTTGTAGTGTTTCTTGTTACTAAGGCTACAAGAGTTTGTTTACAAAAGTAGCACATCTTTAACCATTTAAAAAAAGAAGACATAAGGACAAATTGTACTCTACTTAAAGGGGAAAAAACCCACAAATCCATCTGGGGAGTCTAGATATGATAGACCCTTTAATTTCATGAGTAACATGGTCAAGGGACTCAGAGAAGAGACGACTTAATTTCATATTTGGCTTGAAAGTATGAAAGTCTCCACTTTCCTTCGTGTGCGAAGGAGTATAAGCAGCAACATGTATTTATCATAGACTCCAGCAAATATAAGGAGATGCTTTCCACTATTGAACCTTTGGTAGATTTAGGGTCTCGGGAACATGGAAAAGAGTACTTAGGAATTACCTATTAGAGCATCCCACATTATACAAAAACTGGCAGACCAGAGAGGGGGTGTGGCTCACCCACAGAAATGGATATGAGTTGGAATGACATGCAAGGTTAGGGCTCTATCAATGATAACTCTGTTTTATATATTTTATATTGAGAGTAACTTCACTTAGAAATGATCAACTACAAACACATGGGAAATCACATTTCTTTCCCTAGGCATCCCATTTACCCCATGCAGTGGATTTAGAAGTTAGACAGCCTGGACCATTGGAGAAACCTGATTCACACTTGTCTCCACATAGCTCACATCGGTTTATGGTTAATGCTGTATTTATTTATCTATGTAAAATCTACTTTTTGTTTTTTGTTCTCACCTTATATTTGCTCATTATGAGCGGGTCTTTTTTAGGTGCTTTGTCATAATAAAATGTTGAAATCCATATACAGACAACCATGAAAACAATAAAAACTAAACATTTGATGCAGTGAAAGCATGATTTGGATTAACTCCTGCTGGGGTCCATGTGATGGATGTGGAAGACAGGAAGGTGTGAAGAGAATCTTTCTATTGCAGGCAAGGCCGCAAGGAACTCCCCGCTGTGTGGCAAGACCCGGCGGATGTCTCTACAACACCTGAATGCAGCTCCGCCTCCTTTTGCATGGACGCCGGACAACCCCATTGAGATTTCTGTAATCTATTTAGGCATTGTCTGCCTCTGCGGAGTTACTGTTAAATATCAGTAGGAGCTTAGAAGCTGATATTGCTGTTACTGTTTTTAGCCAAAAAGCTGTTATTGCTGTTATGGCTGCATCCTGTAGCAATATGCTAATCAAGGGTGCTAACTCCCCTTTTGTTCCTATGCTAATCAAGGGTGTTCTGTCTTCAGGTGTGGTGGGAATCTATTCTTTCCCTTTTTCTTTGATCTTTTAGGTCCCTCCTGTGAAGTTCTTCCTTCCTTGACTGTCTCAAGACCAAGTTGTAGAGTAATTGTGGTAGGAAATGTGTTACTGATTGATATGCACCATCTATTGAGAACTTTTTCCTAGCCAGGTGCCAGGCGCCAGGTGGATAACACCGTAGCCTTAGGTGAAACAAATGGCAGAATTATCTTTAGAAACACCCACTTGACCATGACGTAAAAAGTGTGAGCCAGAGTTTGACTGATTTTTGTATAAATAAAGCAGACAGCTTTTGTGCATCGTCCATTATGATGATGAAATTCTAGTGGTCCGTCTCTTTCTTTCTTCTTTTGCGCCTCATCCACGCACCCTTCGTGAGTTCTGAACTCAGCTGGAGCCTGACTCCGGCAAACTCCAGTTCTACACTATGGATGCTAGAATAGAGGAAAATGAAGTCATGTACAGATAAGCAACAAGTAATAAAATTTGTCCTCAGAAAACTTGGCACTACCACAAAGGTTAAGGAGCAACTGTTTAGGGTGGAGGGAAATAATAGCATACAGAAACTTGAATCCTCAGCAGTAATGAAGGTGGTAGATATTGTGGCACAGCATGCTAGGCCACTGCTTGGGACTTGAGCATTTCGCATCACAGTGCCTGGGATCGAAGCCCACCACTACTCTTGGCCTACTTTTTGCTAATGTGACTGAGAAGCACCAAAGGATGACGTGAGTGTATTGGTTCCTACAACAACCCACTACAGAAAGGAGGATGGAGTTCCTTGCTCCCTGCTGGTGGTGGATATCTGGGGAGTGACCAAGTGGATGCGAGGTCACACACACACACACACTCTGTCTACCACTGTCTTAAGTATAAATGTATGTTCTGAAGGTTTAAATCACTTCCCCTCACTTTTCATTGATTAAAGACTTAGAATTGAATTGTGTTAGAAATTATCTAACTTACTCATTACTGCATAAAGCTATACAGATGCATTATCTTGTAGCAATGCTATGCAAGTAAGTATGACAGCTATTACACATAAAGGGTTAAATAAACCTCTACAAAAGTAAGGATTCTGCATTTTATGTCCAACTAGCAGCATACTAACACTAGGCAGGATGTAAGATGCCAGGAAACACATATGCTCATCACTAGAAACACTAACATTTTAAAAATGTTTAAAATTCAAGATTTATTAAAATTAAAATTAAAGTGTGAGGTATATCCAAGTGATTCAGAAGATAGGAAAGAAAACCAACAAAAATGGAGGCAAATAAAACAATAAACTAGTAGATTTCATTCATATCAGTAATTTTACAAACTTTGATAGTTTATATATTCCAATGAAAATACCTAAGACTTTCAGAATGGATTAACATGCAAAGTGCTACAACATGTTATTTACAGGATAATCACTTTAGAAAAAGACAGAAGTTTTAAAAATTAGCACAAAGGTCACTCAATAAGAGCGAGATGGTGAAGAGTTCCTAAGAGGACTGCCAAAGAAACCTATCTCCTGGCATGCGTGCTTTTGAACAACCTCCTGCCCTTGTCTGTGGGCTGGGTTTACTGACTAGGTCCAGATTCACACAAAATAGCAGAAATGATGAAATGAAACTTCTAAAATAGGATTATATAAAAATACTAATGTATTATTTTTTTAAAAGATTTATTTTTATTATTATTATTTTTTTTTTTGGAAAGGCGGATATACAGAAAGGAGAGACAGAGAGGAAGATCTTCCAGCCGATGATTCACTCCCTAAGTGAGCGCAACAAAGCCAGGAGCCTCTTCCGGGTCTCCCACGCAAGTGCAGGGTCCCAAAGCTTTGGGCTGTCCTCCACTGCTTTCCTGGTCCACAGGCAGGGAGCTGGAAGGGAAGCGGGGCTGCCGGGATAGAACCGGCGCCCATATGGGATCCCGGGCATGCAAGGCGAGGACCTTAACCACTTGTGCCACCACACCGGGCCCAAAAAACAAACAACAACAAACAACTACTTTCGTCCATTTCAATGGCAGATTTTACGGAGAGAGAAAGAGAGACTGCAAGTCTTCATCTGCTAATTCACTTCCCAAATGGCCGCCATGGCCATAGCTGGGCCATCTTCTGCTGCCTTTCCGTGGTCATAAACAGAGAGCTGGGTTGGAATTGTAGCAGCTGGGACTCAAACCACTGCGTGCCAGTGCCAAAGGGCAGAGCATTATTCTACAGTACCACCATACTGGCCCTGTAGCTCTATTCCTTTCTCTGTTTTCTCTCATTACTTCCTCTAGGGGGAAGCCAGGTGCCTACTGTATGTTAAGGACACCTAGAGAACCTATGAAAAACACGCAGAGAGAGGAGCTGAGGCTGAGTTCAGCAGTCCATAAAGAACAGAGAGCTTCTATCAGCCTCTGAGTGAATCTGGAAGTTAAATTTCCAGGATACGTGGAGCCTCGAGGTGATTGATACCTTAACCATCGGCTTTGTTACAAGCTCAGGAAAAGCCTTGAAGCAGAATTGCTGAATTAAGCTACTTCATAATTCCCGACCTGCAGAACTAGGAGATGGTAAATGTTTGTTTTTAACTTGCTCCATCTTGAGTAACTTGTTTCACAACAATTTACAATCATTACAAAGTAAGCATGAGAAAGCTGCAGTGGACCTATGAACAGTAAGCATCCTGTGAAAGGTTTGATAGCATGGAGAAAATCAACAAGCCACTAAAACAGAGAGAAAGAAAGTCATTACAAAATGGAAATGGGTCAGTTCACCAGACAGACATCATCATCGCTCTAGACCGAAAGTCAGGTGTCTCAAAATTCCTGAAGCAACTAGAGATGAAAGTACATTTCTACTGCCAAAATATATCAACCTTCTTTTCAGCAACTGATACAGTATTTCAACAAATTAGAAAACACATGGATTTTGAATATCAAAACCAGCCACTGTGATATAATTAACTAATATGACATGGCCCTTTATAAACGTGGAGAACAAATTTTATGTATTTCATAAGTGCAATTGCAGGATGATAACCTTCTCATTGCTTTTCCTTTTTCCCTCTTTCCCTCCTTTCTTTTTTTCTTTAAATTGATGAAAACAGTCAGTCCATTCTGTAATCACAGGCTTAATGCACCACTAATCAGAATAATCAACAAATAAAGGAGGACGAAAACCACAGTTTCACAGAAGTATAAGTAAAGGCTAGAAATGATAAACAAATCACAAGATGTCAATTTCTTTCTTATACCTTTTAAAAAATTCTATATGAACCACCATGTATCATGGAAAGTGTCTGATATTTGTGTTTGGGGGAATGGCTAATCTCGCTGAGCATAATGGTTTCCATTTTGCATCCATTTTTTGTCAGAATTGTAGCCACACCAGCTGATGGAGATATGGGTTGATTTCTTATTTTAGCTCTTGTGAACAAGCTGCCATAAACATATAGATGCAAGTAACTGTCTCATATGCTCATATCATTTCATTTGGGTAAATTCCCAGGAGGAAGCTGGCTGGGTCATGTTTTCAGATTTCTGAGTAATCTCCATTCTCTCATGTTTTCATCAAGAAAGAACAAATGCTTGACCCCAAAACAACTCTCAGTAATGTAATTTAAATTGATAAAAGGTGGAAATTTCAAAATTTGAAAATTAAAACAATGCTAAATCAGTTAAAAGGGAACACACAGGGAAAAAACCGAGCAAATGCCACTGAACTGGAAGGAAATTAATAATAATGATATGAACAGGGAACAACCTTACAGAAAATATCATTGAATACCTAACGAATATAGAAAAAATATCAAAATTTTGTGGTTTTGAGAAATCACTAAAAGGTTAAAAATTTAGCTAACTTTACCATATATTATTTGAAGAAAAGTGGTCTTATCATTATAGGACTCCAGATAGTAAATGAATAGGAGGTTAAAAATTTCATGCCAATAAATTTGAGCACTAATCTAAACTAGATTAGTACCTTGGGAAATACAGTAAATGGATTGACAAAGTTCAAACTAAAAGGATGCCTTTTAAAGAAACATACATTTGGTTTCTCTTCCTTCGTTCTTTCGTTCTTTCGTTCGTCCCTCTCTTCCTCCCTCTCTTTATTTCTCTCTCTTACACACACACACACACACACACACAGGGCCCAGGTGGCTTATCTGGCCAATTATTTTTAGGAAAATGTATTAATAAAATTATACAAACTCCGTCAGAAAATAAGATGCAAGCGCACTTCTTAATTTGTTTTGTTAGATAAGGACAAGCTTGCTGCTCCAGTGGCGCAGTGGGTTAGCTTGCAGTGCTTATAAGATAAGCATAACCTTATGACTAATGCTAGATATAATATAATTAAGACAGAAAATCATAGCTTAGGATTCTTCATGATACTTAATTTAAAAATATGTAACAGATATTATCAATTTTATTTCAAAAATCTATATAAAGCATCTTCTATCTTGACCAATAGAATTTATCTTAACAATGGACACAACACAACATTTAAACCAAGCAATAAATCCCATTCCTGTTAATAAAACAATGAAGGAGAAAAATATGAAGACTTAAACATATGTGTAAATAACATTTTATAAAAGTCAGCAATTACAATTCATAAGAAAAGCTCTTAGCAATCCAGAAATGAAAGAAACTTCTTACAACCGATGAAGAAGCACTCTGAAAACTTTGTTAATATTTGTCTTAATTCTAAAGAGTAAGTTGTTAAATATTTGTCTTGTAAGATTGGAAACAAATAACGATGCCTACTCCAGCATTGTGGATTAGGAGCGCTAGCGATTGTATAAAGGCAATGAAAGCAAAATATATAAAGATAAAGTAAAAAACCCTTTCGTATTTGTAAAGGCAATGCTTGTATTGAAAACTGCATGGTCTCTATCAATTAATGACGTAGGAAATCCCATGATATAACTTTTCTGCAAACACTTTAATTTTGTTGTAGTAAGTGTACCACCTTTGGAAAATAAACCAAAATATGAATCCAATTTCCAAATCAGTGTCTATCTGAGTCCATCATTAGTGAATGTATTGTCGCTCCAGTTAGCTCATTTCCCTGACATAATTCCCATGAAATACATCACTGCGTTTCTTGCCTCTGGAATTCCGTTGCTGTACAGCACTAGTTAGAGCTTTTGACAAGAGCACTTTCACAGAGTGCTGGGGGATTTCCGCACTCCACTTGTCATCATTGATGGAGGCCTCCCTGTCGGCGAACAGTGGGTAATCCGGTTCCGATGTGCATATGGACACCTGTTTGCTTAGATCACTCTTGGCATTTCCCACTGGGTACAGATACCAAATGATAGTTGCTGCCAACAGTCTTGCTGGAAAATGTGCTCAGGAATTCTATCTGTGAGAGAATAAGGAAAACTGAATTTGAAGAGGGAGGTGCTGACTTTTTATGTAAGTACAACTGATATTTCTGTTAACCTAGAGGGTACTGTAGAGTGTGGTTGATTCTTCATGATGCTGCAAACTATGAATAAGAAGATTATAGCCTGGAATGAATCAGTCACTGGATATGCACTGATGTAGAAAAGGGTAGATAGATCGCCTTACACAAAGTAACTCCTCTTATGCAGAGCAGTTATTAGCGAGACACAGTAGGCAGTGGTCGACACCTGCTGATTCAGAAGCCAGGGGAAGACGATGTTCCTGCTGAAATGGTGGTTTCAAGTCAGGAGGTTGTACCACAGCATGCATTCCTGCTAGAAGTGACCTATTGCAATGACTCAGTCCAGAGATATTGAAAAAATAAGAAAGATGTAGTTTGAAGAGAAGACAGATCAAAAAGTCTTTTGAGAGATAAGAATGTTAACAAATGTGCGTGGCGATGTACACGTACTCAAGCTGTTTGTGTGTATGTATGCTTGTGGGCATATGTATTTTGAGAGTTAACCCTCTGAAATTCTGAACACTTAAGAAATTAAACAATTGTTTACGGAAATATAGATGCTCTGCAAAAGAGAAAGTCCACTGAAACGCTACTCTTGTGCTTCCTGACTTATAAGTTCCCCGAGTGCCATGGGTGAAGAATGAATGTTTAAAAAGGAGATTGCTGCTCTTCTTAGGACTGCACACTTCATTACTATTCAGTCGAGGGCACTTGAGGAAGAAAATAAGATCTGAGATTTCTGTATAGGATCAACAGTTAGATTCAAACAACTAGGTCATCTCATATTTTCTCTAAATGTATTATTGGACTTAACACAAAAATAATTTTAAAAAATCAATTAGCTTTTATCATAGTATTTTGGAGTAGAAATCATTAAATCATACAAATACTGGAAAAATGCCGAAACTCTGTAAAAGAAGTAAATGTCTGTGTTAAATGCTTAAAAATTAGAAAACAGAGGTAGGTCTAAATTAGTTTAATTTCTATTAAAATACTCATGAGATTGAAAGCAATGTGATGTTTTGCTTGAGTATCTTTAAATGAAACGTCAATAGAATAATTCTCAAGTATTAACAGTTGATGGGGTTAATGCTATAATTGGTCACTATTAGACAAAACACATTACAGTTTTTAGACACTGAATAATGTACAGAAATTCTCAGACTTGTGATTAATGGTCATAGTAGTTTCACATCTTCTCTTATACCAGAGACTAGCAAAACTTCATTCAAATAGTACAGGGCTACATCATACTGGGGCAAAAAGATGAATGGAATCCATGTGTAGGAGAGTTTGTGATGCCATCTGATGAACCTGCATATTTGGCCCATTTCCTCAGTGACATGAAGAGGTCAGAGTTAACTTCATTTTACAAAAGAGGAGAATGAACTCAGAATTCTAAAATAATTCAAAGTTACACAGTCAGGAACGGCAGGAAGCAAATATGTAGGTTGCTTCTGAGTGGGGAGTCCTCTGAATGCCTCCTGTTAGAGCAGGTAAGCTGCAAATGAGGAGACTGCCCTACACGGATTTTTCTCAAAGCAAGAAAGTACTGACTGATAATCCATATTCTCCAAGATCAAAACATTTGTCTTACATATGTTCATTTTTAAATATAGGCCATAATGGATAAGCATTTACTATGTTCCACTGCTGATTTTGTTTTTCTCTAAACATTTCTTGGCTCTGTTGATATGGATATATTTTTGAATTTCAAAATACCCATACCCATTTTCCAAATATCACAAAACAAATTCATTCCTGAGGGTTCATAATAATTATTGAATAATATGGCCGGAAGTTCTCATAAGTTCACCCTGGTTCATATCGTAGTTTTTGAGGCACTTTGAAATATGATGCTGTCCCTCCAAGCAGTGGCTTAGGATAACTATTCTTTCTTAAAACTGTTATTTATTTGAACTGTAGAGAAATTTCATTTGTGTTTTTGAGAGAGAGAGAGAGAGAGAAAGTGTCCAACCCACTTGTTCAATTTCAAAATGACCACAACAGCTGATGTATTACAAGGCTGAAGTGAAGAGCCCGGAACTCCATCCAGAACTCTCACACGTGTAACTGGGGCTGAAATGCTTCGGGCATCTTCCACTGCCTTTCCAGGTGCAAAACCACCAAGGTGCTGGATTGAAAGTAAAATAGCTGGATGCTTGAACCATAATTTTAATATGAAATATTAATGTCATAGGCAGTGACTTAACCCACTGTGCCACAGGGTCAGCCCCAGGATACTTACGCTTGGCTGAGACGACTTTTAGACACATATTTCATATTAACTCCCAGAGTCCTGTGGCAACATTAAGTTGTCCATGGGTAAGTTGGCTTGGTTTAAATTTTGTTCAATTTCTCCCTTTTTTACACTTGTCTTTTGACATGTCAGAATTTCCCAAGCCCATGTCCCAATGAAACAATGAAAATTGGAGTTGAATCCCAGAATCTGCTCACTAGGAATTTTGGCTTTCATCTTCACATGCTCTCTTCTCCCCCGTGTTCTTTGTGTCTTCTCTTCTTATCAAAACACTCATTACTTAGGGCTCATCTTAAACTTAGAATGATTTTCCTGCCAAGATCCTTACTTGAATTATATCTACAAAGATGCTTATTCACCCACCCTCCAAGAATTATCAAAATATGAGGCTCCAGGTGAACTTAACTCACTGCAGTTACTAACTCACGATATCAAAAAGATATCAAAAAGATCATTTATAACTGTACTAAAGTAGGCCTTCCTCTGCAGCCCAAGCACACACTATTGTGAAAATTAAGATATGATTCTGAGAGTACCTGCATTACAATGAAGGAAGCTTCTGAAACCACAGCAAGTATTCTACATTAAATTCTGTGATATCAAAAGAAACAATAAATGCTTGAGACCTATCAAAGGAACACCTGGATGAATGTGCCTGAGTTCCTTGGGCTGCTAGAGTCTCTGTTAGTACAAATGTCCCGTCTTCAGTGCTGGAGGTTAACAGACTCCCCTTGCCTGCACATTGTGCAAGGACCATACCTGTACCTGAGGCAAGTAAGTCTGAAGTGGAGCTTGTCTGAAGATCTGACTCTATTCCCTCATTGCGTCTGGCAGACCAGTAATTAAGGTTAAGTCTTAGCATACCTACACTGAGAAATGACTGCTTCTAATCACGAGGTAAGAGATTACTCACCACTGGAGTTTCAGGACCTAGTTACACATGCCATTGGTAACCAGAAAGCTGTGCTTGCGAAGGGCTCCAAGTTGTGTGAAATGTAAGGCTGGGTATGAGTTAGTCTATTGACAAAGAGGTATTTTCTTATAACTCAAGGGTTCTTTTTGCTAAGGTTAACTGATCACTTGTAATACACTAATGAGATGGGATCTTGGAGCTTGTTGAAATAAAGCTTCTAAGCTTGTAGTGTTCTACATTAAATAAGGTGGTAGAAGTGTCTTAACAAGATTATTGAGGGAGAGGATTAAAAAGTCAGGGTGGGAATCAAATTAGCATGGACTTGTTACACAGGATTGGAGAATTGATCAACTGACATTGTTTCTCAAGAAGGACAAGAACTGTGCAGTGGGAGAGTCAGGAACACGACTGGGAACATGACTGGGGACTGGGGTAGGGGATGCCCTCAGCATCCAGCTTTCACTGAGAGAATACTGCTACCATACTGTCCTGTACTGTGCCAATGAGTGCCACAGGATTTCAAAATAGCTGCAATCCATCTGTAGCACTTCGCCATGAGAGAGGTGGTGGATGTGAATGCCTTAATAATCAGAAGTCCAAAATACTGATCAAACAGTGTCTGATGTGCAAGGAACCACAGCAATGGCTAAAAGATCCTGAGGGTTTTAGTGGTTAAGTTAGTCGTCAGCTGACAGTGGTATTGCTTCCCTTACGTAATAGAAATATCAAGTATGAATGGGAATGAACATACTGTGAGCCTGCTGTGGAAACCATCATATCCCTTTTGTCAGTGTTTCTCCAAGAAGGTCATACAGTTTCGAATTATACACTATGTAACGCTTCCATGCCTAACCTCTTTAACAAAGCAGTATGAACGTAAGATTGCTTTCTGTTTTAATCACTGAAAAATATTTCATTTGATGGATATACTAAAATCTGTCTATCTGCTCACATTTTGGAAGACATGGTGCTTTTCACTTCTGACAGTTATTGCCCTCAACACTCCTGTGCCATGGTTGCCATGTTCATAGGTTTCCCATTTGTGTGGGTAAATAGCTGCAAGAGTAATACCAGTATCCTACGGGAAGCTCATGTTTAGCTTTGTAAGAAGCAGCTAACCGCTTTCCAATTGTTCTTGTCCCAACCAGCAGCGAATGCGAATGCTGTTTTTTTCCAATCCTCAACAATCATTTGACGTTTTCTGTATCGTTTAATTCTAGCTGTTTTAATAGTGGCTGAATGACATCTCATGGTTATTTCTCATTTCTCTAATCGCATATGGTCCTGGAAATTTTTATCTATGCTTACCATCTGCATATCTTTAGCATGATGCCTGCTCAAAATTATTGTCAATGTTTCTATTGAACTGTTTGTTTTCAAATGGATGCACTTCAGTGGTTCCTTCTATGTATTTTTTGTTTTTAGCAGATATGTGATTTACAAATATTTCCTCTCAGGTGTGGATTACCATCTTCATTTAATCAGTAATTTTTTTCAGATAGCTTCATTTTATGTTTTAATGAGATCCAACTTATTTTCTTTCATGAATCACGGCTGTATAGAAAACGTGTGTCTAAAAATGTCCTGGGATATGGACTTTGAATGGCGTCAAGCACAACTGCTGACTTCTCACAATCTTTGGATCTTTTTGTCCGCAACATGTATTCCCTTACCAGTAATTTAGGTTTTCTTTGTTATCTATCATCTGAGTTTCAGATGTCTGTCTCCATCCCTCAAATAAGCAAACAATAATTTATGTGTATTTTTCCTTTTATGGAATTTAGTGTATTCATACCTATTCATTATTCTTTTGTGTTGGGGAGTGTTAATATGAAGGCTGATGTACTTTTAATTTGAAATTTCATTTTTTTTTGCAGGTATATGAGAAAGCAATTAACCTTTACATGTTAACCTTGTGTCCTACAACCTTTCTGTAATTGTTTGGTTGTTGCTGTTGATTCTTTGGAATTTTCTATGCAGACAATTACGTCATTTGTAAACAAAAATAATTGTATTGTATTCTTCTCAACTGACATAGGTGTTATTTCCATTAAAAAAAAGAAGAAGAAGAAGCAGTGGTCCAATTGTATTACTAAAGACTTCAATGAAGAGTTTGATGAAAGTGAGATTTCTTTGTCTTGCCCCGAGTCTAAAGGTCTGTGGAGTTGTTTCCAGTGAATCCCCATGAAGTGTGACAGGAGCTGCAGTTCTACTGTTTGATATTTACCCTATTTCTGTTTCTTTTTCCCTGAGTATCCTTTTTAAAATTTATTCTTATGTTCCATCTTACAATTTATGAATATTTGTTTTAAGTCATCAATTAATGTTAGATTTCGTGAAAGACTTTTGCTCCATTTCCTACTGTCATATGATTTTTCTTTTATCTTGTTATTATTTTCTTCATTCTTTGATTTTAAAATGTTTAGCCAGACCCTCACTGCTGGAATAAAACCTATTGTATGCATTGGTGTATTTTACTCGTTAATCTTCTGTTGACTTTTTTAAATGCATTTTTGTGTTTTCAAGAATTTTTTCGTGTATTTCCTAGCAGATTTTCTATTCTGACTTTTCTCATGAAGCTATGCCACAGCTCAGAAATAGAACGCTCTTATGGAGGTATTTCATGATAGAGGTCAGAAGTTCAGAGGTAGTAGAGTCCAGAAGAAATATGCCTGTTGTCTGCTAGTCCTTGGAGTGGTACAACTAGGACATGGACTTCTACAACCTTTGTTTATTTATGAAGTATTATGGTAGAGAAAATGTAGGAGCAAAAATATTTTCATCCGTTAATCCTTGCATTTGTTCTAAATCAATATGATTTCATGGGAACCAATCAGCAATTGATCTGTCAATTATTGCATTTTTATGAGAACAGGAATTGGGTTGTGTCTCTGGGTCACCTTCCATTTCTAAAAGCTTATCATACTCATCTAGTTGCCCTGTGTTCTGGGTGGTGTAGTGCTTGCTGGTGGGAGTAAATGTAATTTTCATTAAATTATTGTGTAGATTTGACAAATAAGTAGACCAAATTTTGGTCTGAGGAATAAAATGTATACATGAGCAACTTAGACAGTGAACGGGGACAGAGGCAGCGGAAGGTGGCCAGTGGCACAGAACAGCACCACTTAGCACAAGCTTGAGTCTCCATACATCTCAAAGCTGAGCAATCATCACACTCACAGATGGAAAGGCTGTGCTAGGATGAGGGCAATGAAGCAGATGTCTTAAATGATGTCGGACTGAGTAGCTTGATGTATAATTTGTGAATCACAAAGGCATCTTCTTCTTTCATTTTTTGGGGGAGGAAATTATGCAGACTCACAGCTCTCCTCTCCTCCAGTTGTCTTTGGCCTCCAACATTAACAGCTGTCATTGTATATCACCAGAAGAATCTGCTCAGATAGATTCTGACAACACCAGTGCGGCCTAAGGTTTGTATCACCCACCCCTGCTGACTTACCCCACCCTAGGGCACTAGGTGGAGCTCTATGGAAACAGTTCTAGGTGTGTGGAGAATACTGGAAAAGAGGAGCTAATGAGCTTACCAGATTGGAATTTATCAACTGGAACTGAGTATTGCTCAATGGGATTCTGGCTGAAAGATGGCATCCACCGATGGCTGCCGCAGCCACAGTCATTGACACTTTCGCTTTACCAACAGAAACCGGGAGAGACAGAACTAAGGAACCTTCCTTAGGGCATCATAGAGCTGAGAAAGCAAGAGTTCTGAAGTTTATCCAGTTTATCAATTCCGCCACGAATGGCTCATCACCTTGTAGAAGACCTTTCTACCTCTCAGGCTCATGACCTCTAAATTGGTGAAAACAGTGAGTCGTTCATTGAATTATGTTAAAGACTCTAAGGGGTTCATAGGGCAAAAGTAAGATATATAGGAAATAATCAAAGTGTCTGGCTCTTAATCGAGCTAAGGGAGGTGGATATCCATAGAAGTTGCTAATGTTAGCAATCAATGCCCAAGAACTCACCCATCCAGTTAACACCTCTGGTTTTGAAAAGATAGCAGCCAAGTGTTAGCCAAGAGAGAATTGAGGAGTATACAAGCGAAAGGAATCCAATAACTAAATGCTGAAGTCTTCCAAGCACCCTTTCAATTGGAGTGTCTGCTCTTGGGCCCCGTATGGTAGCCTGGCAGCTAAAGTCCTCACTTTAAACGCACCTGGGATCCCATATGGGCACCAGTTCTAATCCCTGTGACCCCGTTTCCTGTCCAGCCCTCTGCTTGTGGCCGGCCTGCCCAGGCAGTCAAGGACAGGGAAAGCCTTTGGGACCATGTACCCATGTGGAAGACCTGGAAGAAATTCTTGACTCTTGGCTTCAGAGTGGCTCAGCTCTGGCTATTGGAGCCACTCGGGGAGTGAATCAGTAGACTGATCTTCCTCTCTGTATATCTGATTTTCCAATAAAAACAAATAAATCTTTTTTAAAAAGTCTGTTCTTGACTTTACAACTCTGTAAAAAAAAAAGAAAAATAACATAACTTCCTGTATTGCATAAACAATAAAAATTTACCAGATTTACATAAAAAAAGTTTATACAATTAAAAAAAAAGTCTGTTCTTGACTTTACAACTCTGGAAGATATTAATAGTAACACTAATATTACAACTAACAGCTAGCATTGAGTAGCATTGAGTAGCAAGGAGTTTTCTGAGAAATTTGCATCCAGAGTTTAATTTAAGCTTCCAGTGATGACACAGAATATTTTTTTTAATTGCTCTTATTTTCGGCAGAAAGTTGAAGAGTGATTCATAGGATAAGCAATTTCCAAATATACAATGGGTTTCTAAATGTCACCTACTTTTTTTTCTGGCTAGATATGAAACAAGGACAGATTAACAGGAGAAATGTGTTATGACTTTATTTAATCAAGATTTTTTATGACTCAGGAGCCCTCGGAGCCTTCAGACATAAAGATCTGAGGACTCGGAAAATATTGTCTAATTATATGCTTAAATTTGGCAAAAATGGCCATCCATGTGGTGCTAGGATTAGACAAAAGAGCATGACCCAACATTAGGAGGTGAAGAAAACCAGCAAGACCCATCCATTCAGATGCTTCTTGATCTTCTGTAGCATTCCTTCCTCCAGGGCATGGTCTTCCAGGAATCAGGATCCTTTGTGGACTATTAGGCCATGGATGGTTGGGAACTTCCTTATGAGCAGCTCTCAGCAAGGTAGAGACAGATGAGCGCTGTGTTTCTAGATCTTGTCTCTGGCATGTGGGAAGGGCTTCTGCTCTTCTCATTCCTCACCTTGGGAACGATGAATTCTAGTTTCTATGGCTTGGCAGGTGGGGTGGGGGTGGGTGGGGGTGGTGAACAGGAGACAAGATCAGAATAACCCTTTACAATTCAGCACAAAGTGCCATATTTTAGGGGTGTTGTATGCTCAGCCCCGAAACACACAAGAAGTATTAATTATCATAATTGAGATTTGAAATTAGTTTGCAGTTGGAAACTCTTTCCAACTTAGATTCCTTTCTGTGACTAACTTTATCAAAAATTCGATAACCAACTAAGCTTGCCCAATTGATCCTTTTGCACTCCCAATGTAAAGATTTATCCTCCCCAAGCTGCAAATTTGCTTGGATTTATGTATGTATATCCTTTTCCTCTGAACAGCAGTGTACAATGATGATGCTGAGCCCATGGCTGGTGAAACAAAGCCCACAACCCTGAAGCAGAAGTTACTTTCAGTTTATATGGAAGGTAATGAGACCTGCCTTGTGTACTGCTTTTGTTTCTCTTGACTGAACAATAGCTGCACTGAGGATGTGTTCTGCTTAAAGCTAAAACAAAATGCTGAAAGTTCTGTTTTTCCATCTGGGACGCTTCTGAAGGAAGTTTGGTACCCCCTCCAAATTTACTTAGTTTGTTAACGAATACTCAAGCAGTCAATCACAGCGTCAATAAATGATTATGTGGGGAAAGTGGGAGCTCATTAATTATTTTTTAAAAAGCTGAAATCCTCTTACTAGTGAAGAGGAAGGGAGTCAGCAAGAATTTGGCTGTTTTCATGTTTCTCACAGGCATGGTTCATTTTGGTGGGACGTGCAGATCGCTTGAGCTCCGTCGTGCTCTTCGGCCCTACAGTCAGTTGCATTCAGAATCTGGCCCACAGATTGGAAATAGAAGGGAAAATGATGCTGGACATGGAATAGTTCAAAAGAAAAGATGTTTTCAGTTTTCATTTCTTTGTCTTCCAGGAGCCTCACTCTCTTGTTTTACAACTGCGTCGAATGAATCCTCAACGCATCTTTGCAACCACATTCCCACTTTCTGTCTTTGCCTCACTTGAGAGCTTTTCTACTTTCTACCTCAGGGTTGGCTAATGTTATTCAGAAGGATGTGGAAAAATGCGAAAAGGAGGAAAAATGAACAGGAGAGATTGAAGAAGAATGAATGGAAGGGAAGAAGGAAGAAAATACAGGTATAATAGTTACTTTTAGGTTTCAGTTTGATGGATTAAGGCAAGTCTACAAACCCAGAAAAGTGTTATTATAGGTATGTGTTTGAGGGTGTTTCTATATGAGATTGGTGTGAGACTGAGTGGACAGTTGGAAAGGCTTCATCTTATTCTGAGTGGACCCCATCAATGGGCTGAAATCTGGGGATTAACAAAAACAGAAGGCATATTACTCTCTCACTGTGGCAGCTGGTCCAAGGCCATATTCAAATTCCTTGCCTTAGACATTAAAGCACCAGACTTGCTGGCCTTCAGATGGTGGGACTTACACAAGGTGCCTTCCTGTTTCTGAGGCTTCAGCACAAAGAGTTTGAACAGAGTGAGAACCTTAGCGCCGCTGGTTCTGAAGCCTTGGCCTTGGGCTGCACCACACTCTCATTAGCATCTCGGGGTCTCCAGCCCTCACTTCTCAGCTGGCGTGATGATGTGAGCCAGCTGCCCTACAAAATCCCCTTTATATATCTACACATATACCTTACCACTTTATACAAAGCTGATTGAAAATGGGAGAAAGAAAAGAGAAGAAAGGTCGAAGAAAGGGAAAAAAAGAAAGAAAAGCATTGATAAGGAAAAATGCTTTTTAATATAAAAACAAACAGTAAAATAAATCTATATCTTAGAAATTCTGTGTAAAATTACTCATTTTGTTCTCAAAAGCAGATGCAGAAGAGAAGTCATTGGCTACAATGCTAATCACCTGCCTGTAGCGCCAGCATTACATAGGGCTGCTCTGCTTTTGATCCAGCTCCTTCTAGTGGCCTGGGAATGTAGCAGAGGTTGGCTCATGTCCTTGGGCCCCTGAGTGCATGTTTGAGACCTAGAAGCACTGGCTCCTGGCTTTGAACTGACCTAGCTGTGGCTATTTTAACCAGTTACATGTGAAACGGTGCGTAGACGATCTTTCTTTTCTTTCCATAACTGCCTTTCCAATAAAAACAGATGTCTTTTTTTTTTTTTTAATGACCCAATGCCAACTCTACCTTCTCTTGGCTGGTTGTGTTTATTATTTTACCATCTCAAGTATGTTCCCTTTTGATCATGGTCTTTCATTATGCAAGTATTTATTGCTGGTCCTGAGAGTGGAAGACATCGTGCTAATCTCTGTTCAAGGTTAAATGATTTAGATGAGACATGCTCACTCACCTGAGGAAATTTGCAAACTGTGAGCACAGTAAGAGAAGTGAAAAAGCTGTGACTGATAGCCTGCAGTGAATCAAGTGTCATATGAAAAATACACTCCATTCCAACGCCTCATCAGAGAGGTGGTATTACCTTAAGATTTGGAGCTTTTCTGTTGCTGTCTTGGCCGCTGAGGCTCTGGTTAGCTTTGACAATGAGCCTTATTTTAAAAAGAAAAGTTTGTGTTTTATTTTCATTTGCTGTGGATTTGGAAGTTTTTTTTCATAGCAAGGTTGAGGAAATTGGCTTGGTTAAAAGTTATGCCCCTTTTTAAAACACAGAAAATTTTCAAATTTTTAAGATCTTGCAGATAATGTATTTTAGGTGTTCTGAGGAAGATGGATTAGAGGGTGTTTCAAATCAAAGAGGGAAGGACTTCCTTGGTATGGCAGAAAATTTCCCACGTAAACACTTTATGGCTGTTCTTCGTATTCCTGAAACCCGAAAGGACAGGCTGAGGATCTGTGGCAGAATAGTCACTGCTGGAGAATTTAATGCCTAGCCCAGGCAAGAATTAGTAGTGATGTCTTATGTTTGCACAGTGCGACATGCAAAGCACTTTGTCCTAACAGTGAGATTTCACAGTACTCCAGAGGCCAATTGGAGCACAAGAGATGGGGAAGGAGGTTACTGGGATTTAACTTGGGTCCTGTGTTTCAGAATAGCACAGACTCTTGAGGTAAATATAGCAGCCTGTATGAACACTGGAAATTCAAATGCTATATCAGCCTTCAGGAGTCAAATGACTGATGCCAAAGAGGACTTGGGGTAGGACCCCTCAGTACAAGGATGCCAATCATAAGTGCTAGTAATGGTCAACATTTTCTCACTGCTTTTAAATGCTAAGAAGAATGCCAACACCTAATTGGACCTAACAAAATGCTTGGAATGTGTTTACTACAGTTAACATTTTACCGAAGAGGAATTCTGAGACCTAGTGGGTTAAGTCCTCGGCCCAAGATTATACTACCTGTGTTTCTTAACTCCAAATTCCATGCTCTTGAGCACTAGGCTGTGATAACTTGGATCTTTCAATCCCAGAGACCATAAAGCACGTAAAACCTCAGATGTATTGGGCACTGTGTATCTGATGTGGAACAGTGTTCCGATCCTGCTTGTAAGGAGGTGCTTCCCAGGGGAAATCAGCTAAGACCCCGTGGAAGGGCAGCAAGTATATTTGATGCTGTGGCAAAAGTGAAGGTAGAAGCTGGTAAGACACTCGGAAGAGTGCAGTATGGCTTTTCAAAGGAAAGTACAAGGACATTTAATTCGAGATCCAGCCTCTTAAAATATTTTAAAATTTATAATAAGAGGTAACATTTAAATTACATCTTTGATAGTGTCTGGAAATTTTCTGAAAGTTGGAAAATGCCTTCTTAAACATAATCAGCCTATCCAGTGATTCTTAAAACCAAATGAATAAATAATCTAGGAAATTTATTATGAAAGAAAACTGTAGCTTTTGACACCAAGTATTGTAATTCAGTAGATCTGGAGCTTTGTGGGGAGCTTGTGTTCCCCTCCATATATCTATCTAGAGAGATAGATAGATAGATATCAACTAGGATTCTATAAATGGATTGGAAAGCTAACTTGTAATGCATAGTATATCAATATTTATTTATTTTTAAAAAGCAGAGAATCTTTTAAAAGTGAGTAAATATTACTTTGAATTTTTGAAGAAACTGATGGATTCATTGGAGTGGGGGATTTGACAGATAACGTGTGGGCTGAATTATGGAAGCCCTGGGATTGTTGCAGATATTGAAGTGTTAGCTGAATTCTAAGGCAGAATGACACCTTCGTCACGTGGGATTTTTAGGGAGACAGGGCAGGTAGGAGTGTAGAAGTGTAGAGAAAAATTCAAACTGGAAGAAGACCAACCAAACATACAAGAAATTACTCGAATAGTCTGATGAGAAGAGTGTTCCATAAGGCAGTGAGATTGGAGGAAAAGGGATATATTTGGAAAACTCTCATAAAAAGGAAAAGGGATTATTGCATTACTAATTGTTTCAGTTTATTTTTGATAGTTATAACGTTTCCTTTCATTATTAGTTCATACTCCATATGGACTACTTTTATTGGGTAAAAAGCTTGGCTGTGTGCTTTTTTTTAAAGGTTTATTTTATTTTTATTGGAAAGTCAGATATACAGAGAGGAGGAGAGTCGGAGAGGAAGATCTTCCGTCTGTTGATTCACTCCTGTGTGCTGTTTAAGAGCTGTACAGTGCCTATCCATTCATTCTTCACAGTTACTCTGTCGGGTCAGTGTAACCGACTTATCTCGAAGTTGAGGAAGTGAAGCAGAAGGAGACTGAGTGACTAGTAATGGAGGTGGGATTGAAATTGAAGTCGTTTAGCTCAAAGTCTACATGTGAAGCATGCTACTAACATTTCTCTCATGACATATGTGGAATGGAAACTAGAGTGCACCAATGAATTTAAAACCAGATTTTTGCAAATTTGATTGATAATGTAGAGAAACAGACAGACCCTCATACTTTTCTTTTGGGTGTGTAAATTGAAGCAGCTTCTTTGAACAGCTAAATAACAGCTGATGCCTTAAAGCTCAGGCTCGCATGCTCCTAAATGTGACTCAGCATTCTCATTCCCTGGTACATTCCCAAGAGAGAGGAATGCTTATGTCTACTAAAAGACATGAACAAAAGTATGGACAGTAGCTTTTGAAAAATAATGGCTCCCAAATGGAAACAATTTACATAAGTAGATAAAGAGTAAGTGAATTGTACTGTGTTCATATAATAATATACTACACATTAAAGCAGAGGACAGCTACAAAGTCTTGGTCCCCTGTACCCACATAGGAAACTGGGAAGAAGCTCATGGCTTCCTGCTTTGGAACAGCTCAACTGTGGCTGTTGTGGCTGTTTGAAGAGTTAACCATTGGAAGGAAATCTTTATATTACCCCATCTCTTTCTCTGCAGCTCTGAATTTCAAGTAAAAAACAAATAGATCTTTTTTTAAAGTGAAAACAAACTGTATCATGGAAAATAATAATAAAAATATAAAAAATAATATATTGTACATCAATATAAACTGTCGCTATACTCAATAATGGTATGAAGCACTTTTCCAGATATAATGTTGGGCGAAATAAGTCAGACTAAAAGAATAAAATCTGTATGATTCAACTCCTAACATTCATGAATAGGACTTTCCTTCTATGATAGGAGTCAAAAGGAAGTTAGGTACCTGGGTATAGGTGTGTGAGTGTATGTGTGTCTGCTCATGTCTTATGTCTGGATGTGTATTTGTGTGTAAGCTCATGTCTGTGTGTATGGCGGCGTCACTGAAGGGGAGTTTCCGCATTTCAGAAAATCTTCGTTTGTTTGAATTAAATAGTGGCTATCTAAGTTGAGATTGACTTAACCATTGATGTGAACTGTTAAGACTCTATGAATTGTGTATATATCCTGTACCTGAAGCAACAAATTAAAAGCAAAATAATTTGATGACTATGTCTTTGTAAACTAGACATTAGTGAAATTTAATTCAACAAGAAGGAATTCTTTGTCGTCACTGTCTCATTTGATTCTTTGCTCTCCCCGAAGACTGCAGATGGTTCTGTCTGTAGAGTTCCACGGCATCAAATAGCGCACAGGTTCAGAAGTGAAGAAACAGAGTTGGCACTAAATTTTCAAATAAGAATATCTAAACACAGAAGCAGGTTTCTTCTTTTTGAAATAGCTATGTGGGTAGATTTCCCTCATTACCATAGCCTACAGTCGATCAGGCAATTTTGGTTGGCCCGAGGGTGATGGATGGGATTGAGAAAAGCATCCAAGATCGGAGTCAGCGTTTCATGATCTGCCCCAAGCCACACTCTCCGGCACTAAATCAGTAAAAATCACTCACAGATTTTTGGATTTTCTTTCAGAAATTAGAATTTTTATGAACCTCCCAGACAGACACAAACAAAAAAGCTTGACATTGGGTTCAGGAACATCTTGCAAATAACAATTCTCATTGTTGAGATTTATCCTGGCTTGTGAGTAAACGATTTCACAGCTTGACACGATGTATGTAGCTATATATTGACTTGGCGCTGAGACAACCTCAAGTTTTGTTTCCTTGTGCAGAAAATTTGGATGATAAAGCTGCTAGAGCCAGGAATGCTTGAGGCTTGTGCTTTGCAGCAGCTACTGGGGGGTGGGGGGAGGGTGGGAGGGGATAAGTTGGAATTCTGTCTAGTAACTTAAACATTTCACATCTTTCTTACTTCCTTTTTACATAAGATGCTTCACGATTGTGCTTCAGCAAAAGCACACTCAGGATTTTCATGTGTATTGACCATTCACTCTACTTCCCATCTTGTAGATGAGAAACTGAGTTTTCTAAGTTACCATAATACTCTGTTCTAGCAAAGGCAGATTTTGAATCAATATATTCTGACCTTGGGAAAAAAAAAAGCTTGAAGTTTCCACTTGCAGTAGCTTCTTATAAAATAAAGTAATAACATGTTCTGTCTAATCATCTTTCTGCTATCAACAGGATATATGACCTTGGGGTAATTATTTCATTGCTTTAACTTTAGTCTCTTGATTTGAAGAATAAATCAGTTGCATTAGTACGTCTCTCTAAAATGTTGTTGGTTTGTACCTACCATACTTAGCTCTAGGAATGTGTCCTTTCCTATTTCCTGTCATGACACAAAAAGGACCACATTAAAGCCAAAGACGTTTTATTTGAACTAGAAATCTGCTGGGAAACTGTAATTCAAACCATTCAATCTATTCTTTTCTCTAATAAGATTATTTAGAAGTGCCCAGCCTCACAGACTTGTGATGAAAGGCCAGAGCTGTGTAACCAAGGCCAGACTTTAAAAATACAGCTTAATTGAAATGTATAATGTGCCAAATGACTGGAGAGTGTTTAGACATACAAAACCTGAGTGTTTTAGAGAATTGAATAAATGAATATTCCAGTGGGAGGAAACATGGTGATTTAGCTTATGTAAAATGGAAGAAAAGGAGTGTTGAGCTTGTACTGACTCATGGTTTCGTATTTTTCATGACCATCCCCGCAGCCTCCAGCCCTTTCCATCCTGGGTCTCCGTGCTTTGCTGTGGAATTGTGAAGGTGTTGGGCAGTTAACTGAGTGGGCTAGTGCCCATGCACATTTGGCACTGGGGATGTTTTTCTTATTTGTGCCAGTGCTGTGTAGGTGTGAATCACAGCTGCCTGCTTCACACCCTTGGAATGGTAACCAGGAGTGAACTACAGACAAACCCCTGATACTTTTTTCTTTAGAAATGCCAGAAATTATATCGTTTTTTCTACCTTATCTAGTTCTGTTTATGCAAAATAGGACAAAGTTGGCCTTTCAAAATTTTCAGGTTCATTTAGCAAGTACTAAATGGATGTTTTCTGTATACTGCCAGTGCTAGATTGCGTGATGTATCTATCATGTCAGAACTCAATTCTATTATGACTGATAGTCTAATAAAAATAAAACAATGATTGCACCTCACAGATACCATCAAGTAGTATAAATCAACACAGTGTTTCTGATCACGGACTCTCTCAGCATAGGAGAGAAGTGCTTACATGGGAGGGTGTGGTTCCCTAAGCCCCACAAGGGCCAGCGCCTTTAATCCTCCTGCCTTGGAAAATCTCCCTCCCAGTTATGGTGCAAGGTATTTTACACAGTTCTGCTTATGTGATACCCACAATAGCCTTAGGAATTGGATCTTTCTCATTCTCACTAACGTGCAAGCTCAGAAACGGTCAAATTTGTTATCTAAAGAAACCAAGAGATTGGATTGGAATTATCACACAAATATCCTTGGTCCAAAAGTCATATAAAAACTTATACACCTGGACCCAGCGCCGTGGCCTAGTGGCTAAAGTCCTCACCTTGAACGCCCCGGGACCCCATATGGGCACTGATTCTAAACCTGGCAGCCCCACTTCCCATCCAGCTCCTTGCTTGTAGCCTAGGAAAGCAGTCGAGGATGGCCCAAAGCTTTGGGACCCTGCACCTATGTGGGAGACCTGGAGGAAGCTCCTGGCTTCTGGCTCCGGATCGCCGCAGCACCCGCCATTGTGCTCACTTGGGGATTGAATCATCTGACGGAAGATCTTCCTCTCTGCCTCTCTGTCTCTCCGCCTCTCTGTATATCTGACTTTGTAATGAAAATAAACAAATCTTTAAAAAAAAGTTAAAAAAACTTACACACCAGAATGAACTGTCTCTGGAGACTTCAAATAATAATAAAAATAAAAATTTCTCAGGGAAAAATGATTTCAATATTGCACAGGAGAATTTTTAGAACCCTTTCAGGTGTGGAAAGAATGAATCATGAACCCACGCAACCAATAGCTGAGAACTGTGGAAATACATTTCTTGAAGCTGTTTTTGTTCTCCGCCCTTTCATTTACTATGAGAAGTACCATTAAAAGTGTCTCCCTTCAAAAAGTTATTTGGCTTTCCATGAATGAAAAGAAACAGCTCATGATTCCCAAGATGTCAGGCAATTTATAGAAAATAAATAGCAATGTAATTCTAACACTCATTACCAGAATTTAAAATAGCACTTTCTTGAATGGCAGCAAATTCTTGAATCAGCACAAGAAGCAATAAGTGGGTGGATGGGATGTGTGTGAAGAATTCTAATCATAAAATATCTATTGTTAAAGAAACTGAAGTTCTATAAATGCCAGCTATTGACATTCATTGGCCACTGGTGCTCAGGATCTGGAATGTACATTGCAGTGCAACAATGAAAACTCCGCGTTTCGCTTTCCATCTTAATGTCCTCTCCCGTTCAGTAAACCTCAACCAACATGTGGAACCATCACTTTGCCTATTATAAACTGTCGTAAATCAGCGACTGGTTGACCAAACCTGGCATCTCTCAGTGTGTGAGAATGACTGCTACTCTCCATGAATTCAATCAGCGAAATATTTTCTTATGAGAAATACTGAGTTTGATCTAACAATCCGTAAGTCTGACTTTGAGGACATGTATAACTTCTCCTTGCCCGTCTTCCTGTCAGTGATGAAGGGGGAGATGGAGAGTAGGGCCGACCACTTTCTTGCAATCCAGAGAGAACTGAGTGAAGTGATGCATGGCCATGGCAGATGCTCTATTTTGATTGTCCCTTTCCCTTCATAATTAGCTATGCCCTTTGTTAAAAATAAATGGTAATCCACTTGTAAGTGAACTTATATGTGGAGTAGGTAATATAAAACAGAAAGTGCTGATTGGTTACTCAGAGATGCATTTTCAAATAAGTTCCCTTAGAATATGAAAAATTATTAGTTCAGTTGGTTTATATTTGCATGTTCAAGATTTACACAAAAATCAGATTTTATTGGATAAGAAAATGGAGATAATGTCTGTAAACTATCTAGAACAAAATCAGATATAGTAGTTGTTCAATAAGAAGCATGTTTTTCATAACATTTTATTTACATAGGGCAACATTTCAAAATATAAACTTAAGAGCACCCCATCCCACCCTTCTTCCTGTCCACATATGCCATCCACTTTCATCTTTCCTTATATCTTAAAAAACTTTTTTTTTTTTTATTGTTGCTTACATTGTATTATGTAGTACAGTTTTATAGGCGCTGGGGATTCCCCCCACCCCCCCCATACCCTCACCCCCTTGGTGGTTCCTCCACCTTGTTGCATAACATAGTTCAAGTTTCAGTTGTGATTCATTGCTTGCAAACACATGCCTAGTAAAGTTCAGGTCTTATTGTCCAGATAAGTACAGTGGCCTCTTGGGGAGACACTTCTATGGTCTTGAAGATAGGTCAACAGAGTAAAAGATCGGGTCAGTTAAATGCCCCAACAGGCCTCAGTATCAATATACAACATTATGGATATTAATTGACATAGTATTGGGTAAACTATTGTAAAATTAATGCAGTTCCTCTTCTTCGAAACATCTGGGTTGAGACAGTAACAATGACAGTTCAAAAAAATAACAAACAACCAAACAAAAAATACAGGTTAAATCAAGGCAAACATGTGGTATCTAATCTTTTGGATTCGCTCATTTCCTTAGCATTATAGTTTAGTTGTTATGCCCATTTAGCCACAAAGTACTGCATTTTGTTTTTTTTAATAGCTGAGTAGTATTCCATGGGAGTAGATGAACAAAGCTTTCTTATCCAATCTTCTGTGATGGGCATTCGGTTGCTTCCAGTTTTTGCAATTATGATTGATTCCCTGCAATGACATAGGGATGCTGTTGGTTTGTCATAAATACAGGTGTTTTGGATATATTCCTAGGAGTGCTATTGCTGGGCATATGGTATGCAGTTTTTGAGTGTTTGAGTGTTCTCCAGCTGTTATTTCCATAAAAGGCTGTTTCCAATTTTGCAGCTCAACCAGCAGTGGTGTAGGGTTCCTTTTTCCCGCATCCTCGCCAGCAAGCGTCATGGTGTTCTTGTTTATGATTAGGGCCAATTCTTGCTGTGTTAGGTGGTACCTCATTCGATGGTTTTAATTTGGATTTCCCTTATTGCTAGGGAGCTGGAACATTTTTTCATATGTTTGTTCGCCATTTGGACTTGTTCCTTTGTGAAATGTTTGCCCATTTCCCGTGCCCATTTCTTGAGTGGTTTGTTTGTTTTGGTTTTTTGGTTGTTTAAAAAACTTTTTACAGTGACTTTTTAAATTTCATTCAACAGTTGCAATGTATTGTTTTCCACATGTATTCAATTTCCTTGAAGACATTTGTTCCTGGTTCCCTTGGTGAGCATCAGCTCCAGATTTCCTATTTTGGGGTCTTTATGCTCTCCATTTTGCTTGATGCTTTCTACCTATTGCTCTTTGCCCCATGATTCATAACATGCTTCTCATCTCCTCATCTAACTCGACCATCCATTCTGCACAGCATTCCTGGTTCCTTGGCCACCTTACAACTGGTGTGTCATCATACAAGACAATCCACACTACGGTTTTCTACAATGTCACGGGATCATTCTTGACCCTGTCAGCTCCCAGCTAGCCACTCACTATCTTAGTCTGGAAGTTATATGTGACCCTTAATGCGTCTTTGAAGAGAATAGGCTATTATTCTATAGATAGAAATAGAAAGAAGTAATTGATTACCAACTACTACAAAGTCAGTGCGATGAGTATATAGTTGACTGTATTATTGCCCCCAATTCTTTATTATCTTCCTTTAATGAGATGATATATGTTAGCTTTCTGGCATGGAGGCTTCTTACACTTCCCCAAAGAGTTGCTAAAAGGTATTTCCCCATCCCATTGCTGCTGGGCTTGGTCAAGGAGCTGCTTTCTCCAGTGGAATGTTAGCACTTGAGATATGGGCAGATGGCTTAAATGCATTTCTACAATTCGATTTGGTTTCTTATACTTTTACCTCTACAATAGAAAAGGGAATCCCTGCAAACTACTGGCTCAAAACAAACAACTCCAAAGAAGTAACAGGGACTAAAGCTGCTTTTACAGTTCAAACCCTAAAGAAGTGAAAAAAAAATGATCAGAGTTCATTGGGCTGATTATTTTTCCCATCACAAGCATTTTCATGATCTAAAAAGCAGTGATTTTCAAAAAGATTTATTTACTTTTACTGGAAAGTAAGATATACAGAGAGAAAGAAAAACAGAAAGGATGATCTTCTGTCCGTTGATTCACTCCCCAAGCAACCACAATGGCTAGAGCTGTGCCAATTCAATGCCTGGAGCCTGGGGCCTCTTCATAGTCTCCTACATGGGTGCAGGGTCCCAAGGCTTTGGGCCATCCTCGACTGCTTTCCCAGGCCACAAGCAGGGAGCTGGATGGGAAGTGGAGCTGCCAGGATGAGAATTGGCATCCATGTGGGATCCTGACACATGCAAGATGAAGTCTTTAGGTGCTAGTCTACCGTGCTGGGTCCAAAAGCAGCAATTTTAAGAGGAATGTATGGATGTTTACAAGATGTTTCACACACATCATTTTAATATTTACAATAGCTCAGACACAGATGCAATAATTATTCTGTTTTTAGTGGATAATCATGATTGTACGTTGATTTAGTAACTGTCAAAGTCCATCAAACCTGTAAGTTTGACTCATGTTTGGCTTCAGTGCTAAAAGTTTTAAACAGCATGACTGTATTCTATTCCTTTTTCATTGTCTGTGATATAATGTTGGAGGTGGTTACTGAAAACTGACTCCAACTGGAAAATATGTGACCGGTCACACCAAAGACATCAGTGCCAGCAAACATAATGGTAGGAGTCAGCAGTAAATGAGGGGATATTTCTAATAAGACATCAGCTCCCTGGTAAAAGAATCAGCTATAATCAAGCCCCAGGTATGACACCAGTTCACAGTAATATTAATCATGAGAGACTTCTTCTACTGCGTGTGTCTCTTCTGGTCTTTCCTCAGTTCCACAGGGTCAAAAATCTTGATTTTCAGAAAGTAACTTAGACAAGTAGGAAGCTAATCAATCATGTTGGCCTCTCACAGCAGGAAGCTTAACTGCAGTGGACCAAAGATGGGAAATGGGGTAGCTGTAACTTTGACTGATGGTTGCTGTTTTTAGAATTCAGAGGATAGAACACATTAATTAATGCTGAAGACTCTTTTATTAGCTGAATAAAGTTACCTGGGTAACCAAGTAAACAATATCTGGTATGTTTTCTGCATGGTCAAATTGGTAAGTACAATAAATCGTAAGTTTCTTGAAGGAAAGTATTGCATGTTCTGCTTCTATCACATTTCTTATTCTTGTCCAACCATTCACCTCTGTCCACGGGTCTACATAAATTTGTCTTCCTGCTGGATATGCACCATTTAATCCTCAGTGCAGTTCTGATCAGTGCAGTATTTCAAGTGGACATATTCAGTACTTCAATTAAAATGGTTTGCTATTGAACTGCCCCATACTTAATCAGTTATGATGATTGACCTATCCAATGTTTACATGAAATTTGTTTATTGATTATTGATTCTCATGATTATCATTTCTGTACATCAAAGCTGGATAATAGGGATTAATGAAATAAGACGTAGTCTCTGTTTCAAGAAGTGCAGACATTCTCAGGGAGAAAATTGTAAGTAAAGACTACAAGGCAGCATGTTATATATTATTGAAGATAACAGCTGAGTGACTAAGGAATTACATCAGAAGAAGAATCAGCTTTACTAGGAGACTAAAACTAATGTTTATACAAGACAAATTCTCAACCAACTACTCAAGATACAAATAGTACTGTCAGGTAGATAAGAAAAATCTTCCACAACGAAGAGAAGAATACCTCCAAAGACACAAAAATGGGAGAACTCTGTACACTGAAGGCTGTGGCACTGGGTCAAGGCTTCTGTCCACAAAGGCAGAAGGAAAGAGGAAAGCTAGGAGGACATGCTGGCTCCTTGGGCAAAGTGAAAGACTTACCAGTTGTTCCTTGGCTTTCTAAGTGTGGGGTAGGGAAGATGAGATCTTGTTCTTTAAGTGTTGGGGAAAATACAGAGAGCCACTAGCTCTACTCTCCCTTCTACTATACGCCAGTAATAAGACATTGGGGTTATTGCACCAGAACTTTGCCAAAAAGTGTTCCATTTTGTTCTAGGCATTTTGGTCAACATGTACATTATGGATTTTTCATGCACTGTTGCTGAGCTGCTATTACTACATTTAAAAAACAGTCTGAGAAATAAAACAAGTCATTTCATATTTTAATTTTTTAAACATTCATTATTTTTATATTTGAGACATGGTGTTACACAGAAAAATAGGGACACAGAGAGATATTTTCTGTCTGCTGGTTCACTCCCCAGATGGCTGTAATGGCTAGAGCTGAGTCAATCCAAGCCAGAAACCAGGAACTTATTCTAGATTTCCCATGTTGCTAGAGGAGCCTAAGGCCTTGAACCTTTCTGTGCTGATGTCATAAGTCATAGGCATGGAGCAGGATCAGAAGTAAAGCAGCCAGGACAGGTACTGGTACCCATATAGGACACCAGGGCCATAGGTGGGGGCTTAGCTTACTGCACTCTGGTGCTGGTCCCAAGTCATTCAAGAGACCAGATTCAAGAGACGGGATTAATTCTAACATCTTAGGTTCAGTTGGAACTGAGAGAAGTTTGTAAGATTATTCCAGTGTGGTCCTCTGACCTCATATGCCAAAGGACTGTGGGCAGTACATGGTACAGGTACAATGGCTCAATGGCCTAATCCTCTGCCTACAAGCACTAGCTTCCCATATGGGCATAAGTTCATATCCTGGCGGCCCCATTTTCCATCCAGCTTCCTGCTTGTGGCTTGGGAAAACAGAAGTAGATGGCTTAAGTCCTTGGACACTGCACCTACATGTGAGACCTGAAAGAGGCTCCTGGCTTCATATTGGATCAGTTCCAGCCTTTGGGCCTTTTGGGAGTGAACCAGTTCATTAAAGATCTTTCTTTCTTTTTCTACTTCTCTCTGTAAATCTATGTTTCCAATAATTTTTTTTCAAAAAAAAAAAAACACCTTTAAAATGGATTATGGCAGTGCTAAGACAAAAGCATTTTTAAAAATTATCCCCTAATCTTGCAATATTTTCAAAGTCAGCTCTCCCATGTACGTGCAGGGTCCCCAGGCTTTGGGCCATTCTCTACTGCTTTCCCAGGCCATAAACAGGGAGCTAGAGGAGAAGTTGAGTAACTGGAATATGAACAAGCTCCCATGTACGATCCCAATGTATGCAAGATAGGGATTTTAACCACTAGGCTACCACTCTTGGCCCTTTCCTGTTAATTTTTAAACCCACTTCTATTTCAAAGGACCACTAATTTAATCATTTACACTTAGCTCTTTAGAAAAAGCACAACTTCAGGAACAATAGAAGTCTAATGAAGGTTTGCATTCGCTATTCATAAAAAGCTGGAAATTGTAATTAAATCCTGTGTATGCAACATTGATATCCGTGCTGAAGTCAGAAATCCCAGACTTGCACCTGCACCTAACCGAGTGCTGGTTTTGGTAATGAACACTTAGAGTTTTTTTCTCACACTTGTTTCTTGCTGTGGGAAACCGTTGCTAACTTTGGATCTTTTTCCAAGTAGAGGTGATAGGCTATCACTAGGCCATCCACATGCTCCTCGTTTGAAATACCTTTGTAACCTCAACAAAGAGCGGTTTAAGTCCCACATTTCAAAATAGATTATTGAAGCATTATACCTGCCTCATTGACCTGTGTGATGAAATAGGGAATAAGAATTATACTTAAGTCATCATATCAATTTCCTTACAGTTATGCTGTTAGAAAATGGACCAATGCTCTAAAACCTGATTTCTTATATCTGGGTAGATTCTGAGTCTATTTTCAACATTGAAGGAAAGAAATTTTTAATTTGTCTCTTTCATTGATAACTAAAGTTTTAGGGTCTGAATTTCATTTTGAAATTAAGAAAATAATTCTCACAACTTTAATAGCTATGAATAAAAGCGCTAAATCAGATCGATGGTTCTTAGTATTGTTTCCTTGAAAAGGTTCTATGGTGTTTGTAAGGTGATGGATCCATGAGTTATATATCAGTATTTCATAGCATATAAAACTGTCAGTGTTATTACTTGAAGTTAATACTAACATTATTGCACATGATTTGAGTATCATAAAAGGAAATATAATATAATTAATAAAGTTTTGTTATCACAGTTGTGTGTGTGATTTTGTTTCTTGCTTTCTTTTTTAAGAAAAATGAGGCACATCTTGTCAGCTAAATACTTTTTTCTACTATTCTTTTAATTTTAAATGCTGAGTTTATTGGCTCCATGTCTTTTCAACAAAAAGTCAGAGCTCTCTTTCTGAAAAACTTTTTTTTTTAATGATACAATTCCACAAGATCTGGGATTTCCCTTGCCCCTCTCTGACTGATTCCCCCTGCTGACTGATTTCCTGTATATTATTACAATAATATAGTCCTTTACAAGCGGTCATGAACCCATCATTCTGTTATTCAAGTGTATCATTGCAGGTACGGACAATAGCAGCCAGTCCAGCACCCTATTGTCAAGATATATCTAACAGTTTCATTGGGAGTCCATCTTTGATTTGGAAGTGGAGATGCTTATTGCTTTATATCTTCACATCTGGACATAATAGTCTCTATTACACAGTTACTGCACATTCCCTTAAATGAAAAGCTCATGAAACAAAATCAAAAATAGGAAGGAAGTTAAAAAAAATACAGTGCCATGAAGTTAATAACATGTCACTGAATGAACCACGCATCACTGAAGAAATCAAAAAGAAAACAAAAACCTTCTTGGAGAAAATGATGTTATTGTATGACCTATAAGTCAGTGGAGAAGTTAATCAGATAAAAAACTATTCTATAGAAGTGAAATCAAAAACAGAAATATCAAAACTCACGACTTGTAGCACAAGCAGTATTGAAAAGGCATTGATCTTGTATTTTGCAAGGAGGTTGCCTCATATCAGAGAAAACATGATATTTGTCCATTTGGGATTGATTTATTTCACTGAGAATAATGGTCTCTAGTTATGACCATTTAATTGCAAATGGCGTAATTTCATTCTTTTTAATGGCTGAGTAGCATTCCTTACAGTCAGTGGGCCACAGTTGCTTTATCACTCCTTTTGTAACGGGAATCTGGGTTGTTTCCATGTCTTCGCTATTGTAGACTGTGCTGCTGTTAGTATAGGATCATAGATCCTTTTCTCATGTGCTGATCTCATTTCCTTTGGATATATTCCCAGCAGTGGGCATGCTCTCTCTTTTTAAACTTCAAAGTGTCTTGCTTTAACATCCAAAATATACTGAAGTCTAAATTTTGATGTAGCCAATTTTTCTGGAAAATTTTCCTCATACACAGAGATGTTCAGTCAGTAATGGCATCTGACTTGTAGAAATGTGCTCCTAGTCACAGTTGATTGAGCCCTATGTTATCCCCTGAACTTAGTACATCCATTAGATAATATCTTGAAATGTTGAGCTGACAGAAAGAATGAGGAAGTGTTATCAGAACTAGGCGTTATTGATGACAATCCCCACAAGACACTTAACAACCACTACTGCGGTTTCGTGAAGGTCTTTGACTTCTGCCCTATAAAGACTGCTTCTTTCTTTTTAAAAAAAGTATGTATTTGAAAAGCAGAATTACAAAAAGAGGGAAAGAGGGAGAGGAAGACACATAGAAAATCTTCCATTTTTGGTTCACTTTCCAGTTGGCTATAATGGCCAGAGCTGGTCTGAAGCTAGGAACTAGAGGGTTCTCCCCGGTGTCCCCATGGTTACAGGGACCCAAATACTTGGGCTGTCTTTTGACCACTTTCCTAGGGACATTAGCAGGGATCTAGATTAGAAGTAGAGCACGTGGGACTTGTGCTGGTGCCCATAAGGGGTACTGGTGTTGTAGGCTGAGGCTTAGCCACGGCAATGGCCCCAAAATGCACTTGTTTTCTATTCCTGCACATTACAACACTGCACAAACCTCAGCAACTTGAGCCAATGAAAGTTTATTAAGATTAGGGGCAAGGATTCCCTGGACTGTCTGCTCAAGATTTCCCACAACTAAAATAAATAAGGCAGTTTGGAGATGGAGTCCCATGTGAGGCTCGGGCTGATCCAAGACCATGAAGGATGTTGGCAGAATTCAGGTCTTTGTGGCTATAGGACTTTAGTTTCATTTTTATTGGTTTCTGTTATAATGGGAATATTCCTCAAAGCTTACTGAACCCTGAAATTTACCATTTTGCTCCTTCACAACATGATAGTGTGCTTATTTGAAGTCAACAGAAGATAAAGTTATATAGTGATCAAATTTTATATAGCATAATATAGTCATTGGATAGCTATCACATTCATATGGATTGGCCCAGGCTTAAAGAGAAGAAATTAAACACAGCATGTATGCAAGGAGGCATATCTTGGGGATCCTCTTAGTTTTGATTTTCATATTGGGGTCTGGTAATTGGACTCTTGTCTTGTTGTACTAGCCTAGTACCCTTTAAAACATTTGGTTTGTTTTGGTTTCTTCACTTATAACCATTAGAACATTACCTGATATGGCATATAATGCTTTCAATACCATCCCTAAAAATCCCATGGGATGTCAGAAATGGAGGCATTCTTACTATGTAATCATGTAAATGAATATAATTAGAGGTCAACAATTTTGTGATTGATGGATAAAGATGATGTTCTTCTATGTGCCAACACATTCTTGACCTTGTAAATATTTAGCAGCTCCCTTAGGGAGAAGTGGTGAGTAGGATTGTTTCCAGTTGGCTTTCTTCTGTCATTTAATATGTTTTCCTGATGTTCATTCTTTGGACAACACAACATTTAGCTCTTTTAGAATGCATGAAGTCAACTATATTGGCAACTCTTGTCTGACTTTAACACAACTGATTTGACAAATTAATTGATGCTCTCTATTTTGGCTGTAAATTACTGACTGCTGTGACTGCCATCCTAACATCAACAGCACTAGGCTATTTTCTACTGCACATTTGCATGCTGATCTCCCAGTTGTTTACTTAGTAGGAATCTGTTTTGTCTGTTCCTAAACCTGTTTATGCCAGCTGTCCCTGTTATTTCAGTGAAATATTATATAAAGTGATAAAATATGAAATATGTACAAAACATTGTCTTCTAGTACTAAAAAATTAAATGCAATGCTTTAGAGGGATCAATTGGTGCAATTTTCTCTTTAAAAGTTACCGCATAATATAAGTGAATTAGGATTGAGCTAAATAATTTTAAACAACTGATAACCTAGCTTAAGAAAGATGTGAATACAGTCTGTTTTGCAAGAAAATCTTGGCTTTGTTTTTGCTTTGAAAAAACTAAAATAATAGTTTGCAGATTATTTGTTGCTATTAATTATATTGATAATAATGAGCATCATAGTTTATGATTCTTTTCATTAATGCGAACTTTTGATTATCCAGCCAACTATAATTTTAATGAACTTCTGACAAAAGCAATTCCATTGTAGTAGATTTTTGTCCCCTCATCTGCCGTGAGCTGAACTCATTATTAACTCTCAGAGTTACAATGCTGAGTGTGTTTCTGGGATTCTTTTTTTCCTTTCCCCACAGGAAGGTGGGTTACTTCTAGGCTCCCAAGAAATGCTTTTCTTTCCTTAAAACACTATTCAGCACTCTGCTACCTTCTGTCTATTTCCGATTTTCTCTCTATTAAAATTTCTATGATAGATCAACTTATGGTAGGAAGAGACATGCCTATTTTTGATGAATCAAGAATCATAAAAATAAGAATATAAATGGTTCAATTGCAGACTCAAGCGATAGTATATAAAACATGAGCATAAAAAGCAAAACTAATGAGATAATGGAACTAGAGTGAAATGCAAATAATGCAGCTGACCAGATTTGTAGCTTGGGGTGAGTCATTCAGATTCCTGAAGATATAATTTCTACATCTCTGAAACATTTTGGAAGGTTGTGATAAACCATCAAGAACCTCCCAGAAGAGCAAGCAAGCAAACCAACATCTGTTGGAGATTATTTGACCATAAGTCACCATGATTTGTTCTATAAAAAAGTAAATAATGATTCTGTTGCACCTGAATAATCTTGACAAATCAGTACAGATTAGAGAATAGTGTCCATGTCAAGGGCACGGCCTGGAAAATATTCTATGTGGAAACCTGGAAGGAAAGCTCTACTCAATAGGATGTGTTTGTAAGGGTAGCAACAAAGAACTCGATTAGCTCCTCTTTGTTGACAGTGACTGAACAGCACACTGGAACAGAGATGAGCAGCAGCAGACTGACAGGTCAACAATGTGGTGATTGACAGATAAAGATGATGTTCTTCTATGTGCCAACAATAATCTTCTAGGTCAATAATGATGCCACTCTTGTTTTCCTATCTCCTCATGACACCTGTGTCATCAATTGTTAGGATGGTTTGGATAATTTCTCTTTTTGGTCCTTTGGTATCTTCAGAATGCACCCTTACCACAAGTGCTTCTGCCCCTTGTTCTGAATTCAGACTCCATGAGTGTGGAGAGCCCTGAGGCAGCTTAAAGGATTCTGATATTAAGGCCTGGCAATAATCTAGTGCCTAAAGTCCTTGCCTTGCTCATGTCAAGATCCCATATGGGCAACGGTTTGTGTCCTGGCTGCTCCACTTCCCTTCCAGCTCCCTTCTTGTGGCCTGGGAAAACAGTTGAGGACAGCCCAAAGCCTAGGGACCCTGCACCTGCATGGAAGGCCCGAAAGAAGCTCCTGGATTTGGATCAGCTCACCTCCAGCCATTATGACCACTAAGGGAGGGAATCAGCAGATGGAAGGTCTTCCTCTCTGTCTCTTCCTCCTTTCTGTATATTTAACTTTCCAATAAAAATAAACAATTCTTTTTTTTTAAAGATTTATTTTTATTATTTTTTTATCGGAAAGTCAGATATACAGAGAGGAGAGACAGAGAGGAAGATCTTCTGTCCGATGATTCACTCCCCAAGTGAGCGCAACGGGCCGATACTATGCCGATCCGAAGCCAGGAGCCTCTTCCGGGTCTCCCACGCAAGTGCAGGGTCCCAAAGCTTTGGTCTGTCCTCGACTGCTTTCCCAGGCCACAGGCAGGGAGCTGGAAGGGAAGCGGGGCTGCCGGGATTAGAACCAGCGCCCATATGGGATCCCGGGCGTGCAAGGCGAGGACCTTTAACCACTTGCGCCACCACGCCGGGCCCAAAATAAACAATTCTTTAAAGATTGCATCAAATATTAATCACAAGCCAGATCACAGATAACCAATAAGAGTGCTGTCATTAGTACACATATATATATGTACTTGTAGCATTTATTTTTACATAGAAGAGTAGTTAATCCTCTTGAGAAAATGTCAGAACCATCCTATGTATTCAAAAATGTTGTCCCTTCCTTATGTGACAACTTATTGGACATTTTATCTTTTAATATTTTCCTAAAACTTGATTCCTATGACTGCATAATATCTAAGGTAATAATAATAGTAATATTGGCAAAAATACGCTATGTGTAAGTTCCATACTGAGAGCTTTCATGCTTTTACTTATTTAATTGTCACAAGACCTGGTAGCTTAACACTTTCATTATCATTACAATAACTGTCCCAGTGTAATTCTTGGCATGTAATATTTATGGCAACTAGGGTAAATGTAAAACTGTTGATTAATTTTATTTTGTTTTTTGGAGGACCAAAAAAAAAGTTCATACATTGACTTTGAAAGAATTATCCTATGGATGAGGCCTAAAGCATTCCCAAGGGTCATCAATAACTTCTGGCAGGGCCTTCATCCACTCAGGTTTCACTTCCCACTCCTGTTCTCCTAGATCACAATCATGCCTTGCACAGACATAATCAGATTGTTTTACTCAGAACTAGATATGGAGTGGCTCATCTCCATCCAAAAACATGGCTTCAAGAAACAAGAAAGTATCTTGCAGAGGACTTGACTTGCCAGAATGTCTCTAGGGGAAGAAATCATCTCCCTGATTCTGTAGAAAAGGAAGAGAGAAGGAAAGTAGCTAGGAGGAGAATGCAGAGAGCTCGGCAGGAGAGCAGGAGGAGTGTGCTGAGGTAAGAGATCAAATCGCTTCAGAAGATCTACTGAATTGCGAACAGCTCGTGTGGGTGCTTGTTCTAACTTCTTTGGTTGCTGGCATAATCTGTTGATATGAATGCCAAATTTGAAACTTGTTATCATAGGAAGTGGAGGGTCAGCTTTTACTGCAGTGTTGTTACTTTACAGGAATGAAATCACTTTTTGAAAACTAAACAACAGTATGTCCTTCAGAATCTGGCTTATGAATATCTGGAAAGCGCTCTGTCTTATTGATTATGATTTCATGCATATATTCTGTCTTACTTTCTAGCTACTTTCTCAGTTCTACATCATCTGCTGCCCAGATCACAAAGACATTGCCAAAAACAATCTCTCTCTCTCTCTCTCTTTCTCTCTCTCTCTCTCTTTCTCTCTCACACACCCATAAATGAGAGAGGTGTAATTCTTATTAATGTATAAATGCCTAGATACACACATGCCGGGTTTGCTGGCTCTGCTTAGCCCCAGCAGTTTTGGAACCCAGAGGATTCCTCTAGTACTCAAGTCATCGCCTCTTCTGCACATGTCCCAGGAAGGCAGAACAGAACCCAGAGGATGACAACTTAAGTCACCTGGCTCCTGGTCAACTCTCATCCTCATGCTGACTTGCTACAATGAACAAGAGGCAAAAAGTCGTCCAGTCTACCATACACAGAGCTTCTTCTTTTTGGCTTCTCAGATGGTTATTTTCCTTGTGCTGCACAAGCAGAGGATCCTCTCCATCCTGACTGAAGCTGGGTGTAGCAGCAGAGCAGATGATCTTGGTAAGTGCAATAACAGCAGAACGCAGGGTACAACTTGTTTTCAGAAACAAATGGCTCTTCTCGGAAAGTACAATCTAATAGGACTGACAGAAATCAAAGTCCAATTCAGGGAAATTGGTTCTTAAGCACTCAGAAAACTAGCCATTTCCCTAAACTTCCTGCAAGATCTTAGAGCATCCCTTTTTCTTTTTCTCTTGGTCCTGAAATTGATACGCCTCACAGGATGAAGACAATAGTCAGCTTCAATAATCAATATCAGCTTGTCAAGATCACATGCCACTGTTTTCATACCTGATCTACCGGAATCTCCTCAATAAGCACCAAAGAATTCGCAGAGTGCTCATTTATACTTCTGGAGAAAGTAATTCACTTCACATGTTTTTAGTGATTTTTTTCCCAATGTTATGAAACAGACTTGATCTTGGTAATAGTGCATGTGTTGATACAAATACAAATATGTAGACATGTTTCATTTATGCCTCATGTCTTGGACCTACTGTAGTAAACAAGGCTATTATATCCTACCTTGCACAGGTAGGCATGGTATTTTGCAAATGGAGATGGGCAATTTAACAGATAATGAGAATAAAATACAGCAGGAGGTGGGGAGGGGATAGACAAAAGTGATATGAAAACATGCAAGATAATGTGACATAGTCCCAAAAGGGAAGAGGTAACTGGGTTAGAGAAAATAATCCTTGGAAGTCACAAGATTGGAAGATAAGACTTGGGAACTGGGGAAGGAAAACAGGAAACAATTGACATTATTTCAGATTGAGAAGAACAAGCATGAGAAGATTTGGAATTAGGTCAGACTCTGGAAAGTTTGAGAACCAGAAAGAAGTTTGCAATGGCAGGAGCTCAGGGTAATAAGATGTCTTGGTGGGACATATGATAAAATGGTTAACAAAGGTTTTCAGGATAATAAGATACCATGGAAAATATTGTCTGTAGTGCTCCAGAATGCAGACAGACTTGAAAGAAATTGCACAGAGCAGGGAGGGATGGGAGGGTTGGGGGACACAGAGCAGAGCAGAGGGACAGGAGGAGGCTTGTATCCCAACCCTGAAGATTCCCGGATCCTCACTATCAGTACGAGCACCAAGGACTACATCCCAACTACCAAGGAGACCACGGGGAATTGGAGTATCTTCGGAGGCCAAGAACTCTGAGGCCATCCACTCCTGCTTGGATCTATCACATGGGATGGAAGAAGTCCAAACCCTTCCTCGCAGGATCCAAGGGCATCAGAACAACAGCCAGGAGCCCTGAACAGTCTGCAGAAACAGAAGAATGGTAAACTTCCTTCGGGACTAGGGAGAGGAGCTTTCTCTGGTCCTAGCTTGGGTCGCCGGCCTCTCTTGCAATGACCATTAGGATCGCTCCAGAAACCCCTCAAAACAAACAAACAAACAAAAAATCTAGAATAGATAGAGAGCAACAAGGAAAGCTTGGAATTAGACAGGAAATGGTCAGTGTGGATTCACTTATACCTTACTAACTGGGACATAAAGATTAGTTACTCCTCACTAGGGTATTGAAGATTTCTCTGCACACCCCTCCTAAAACTGTTCTGCACCTAAACTGTTGACATTTGTCTTGTCATACTTAAAAGCCAGTCTAGACTACCTGAAAAAAAGCCAGGTTCAGCAAAATTATGCTTCAACACTATAAAATGCTAAATACTATAATGAAAATAGACATGAGACAGCCAAATAGTAATCTATAGCTAGTTTAAGGTGTATAGAACCCAGTTGTATATAAACTAAAATTGAAATGTCAATGAAGAAGTCACAGGATGTGGGCAAGAACTTAAATTAAAAAAAATTTTTTAAATATATTGGTTACTCAATATTATGTCATTTAATTCCACAAAGTTATAAATTGTTGCTGATGTTATGTTGGGGCTTTTAATGGACCGAGATGATACTCTGCCAGCTCTACCTTCAGACCAGAGATGGTCTCCCCAAGAAGCCGTTGAACTTCTCTGGACAATAACATGCTGGACTCTGTGCTTGGTATATGCTTGCAATGAAAGACTCTCAACTGAACTTGAACTGTGGTAATGCAACAAGGTGGAGGAATCCACAATGGGGCGTGGGAATCCCAGTGCCTGTAAAACTGTGTCACATAATGCAATGTAATTTTTTTTTTTTTAAAAGCCATTGTCAAAAGAGATTAGAATCATAGGCTTGGCCTGCTGCCATGACTCAACAGGCTAATCCTCTCCTAAAAGCACTGGGATCCCATATGGGCACTGGTTTGCATCCCAGCTGCTACACTTCCCAGCCAACTCCTTGTTTATGGCCTAGGAAAGCAAAGGAGGACAGCCTAAAGCCTTGGGACTTTGCGTCCATGTGGGAGACCTGAGGAAACTTCTGGCGCCTAGCTTTGGATCAGTTTAGTTATGACTGAACTATTTAGGGAGTGAACCAACAAACTGAAGATTTTCTCCTTGTCTCTCCTTCTTTCTGGAAATATGCCTTTCTGAGAAAGATAAATAAATATTAAAAAATAATGATCATAGACTAAAGATCCAGTACTAACCCAAGTACAAAACAACTTAGTCTTGGATTTAGGCAGTTGGGAATTGTGGGACCTGGATGGGTTTCAATGATTTCTAGAAGTTAATTCTAACAAGACTTTTACATCGAAAAGGACATGTGGAATATAGATGATTGAGTCAATATGGCTCTTAGATACTTGTGGAGGTGTTCAGTTGGTGAGATGTTGCCTCAATTGTTTTCTCTACCTGCTTGGTTTCTATTGCTTTCCTGCCTTCACCCTTTGATGACGATCTGCATGCCAGTGGCCTGGTGGCAAGGACATCTTTCTAATTGAGGAGCGCTATGATGAGCATCTGGAACATATGCTAATCAACCTCCCATTGACTGTGGATTCAATTAGAGGTAGGAGGCACGTAATGAGAAGGCCTGGCATATACTAGGAGATTTTGGTTTTCTTTTTAAAATATTAAGGTCTCTCTCTTTGTTGATACACTAACACTTCAATAAATTATTAATTCTGGGAAACCCAAAGGCCACTCTAAATACCTGTCCTTGACTAAAGACAGGCTTTAAAAACTATTATCACAAGGAAGGACTGTAAAACTCATCTGGTCTCATTTATTCACGTAAACATGCAGGGAGGTAAAATTCTCGGTGTCAATGGAGAATTAAGGGAATGGTCATCATTAAGCATAGTTTTCAGATTTCTAGACCACCACAGCCCTTTATTTAAAGCTATAGTCCATTTATTGTGTCTACCATACATTAAGTATTCCATTCAGTGTTACTGTTCTTTCTCTCTAAACATAGAGCTTGTTTATCAAATGAGATTCTAAGAAAAATATTGAGGCTTAGAAAATCATCCATTCAATAATCCAGATATATGTCCAAATTTTGTGGTCTTTATAGTCAATCTGGCTGAGTCTCACATCGAGAAAGTAGACACTGAAGATGGGTGCAGGTTAGAACCCCGTTTAGGGCACAATGCTCCATTTGATGTCAAAAGAAACATTACTGCTTTTCTGTCAGCACTCTTCAATGGAAATCTGGCTAATAATTAGCTGCCACTGGTAACCTGGGGGTTTATGGAAAATGTAAAATACCAATCCTTCTCACTGAGAATACATTGCCCTCACTAACCACCACATGGTGAACTGAAGATACACCATAAACCCAAGTCACCTTACCCTTTCTTACTATGCGAAAAAGCTGCAATCGTTAACCTTATCTTTTACGTTTTCATTTGGAGAGTGGATTTTTCTAAAGAGGAAATATGTTTTCAGCAGAGAGCATGTGGGGCAGCCCACTAATACCTCCAGTTTTGAGTGGATTGGATTTTCCACCGAGCACTTGAGCAGCGCAGTTTGGCAGGCCAGCCCTGGGAAGCTCTGAGGAGGTTACAGCCGTGCTGGCGCTGCTCTGTGCTGTGACATCCCAGGGCTTCCTCTCAATGGCCATTGCATTAGCAAAAAATTTACAGCTCATCACCAACAGCTGTTCCTCTAAACAAAACAATGTAGTTTTTCTTTTCCTTTTAGTATGCCAGAATTCTATGGTGTGTGGGACCAAGAGTCACTTGGCATTCTATGGAAGCTACTTAATCCTTGGAAACACATGGGAACTTCAATCATTGGTTCACTTGCTCATTTGTGACTGTGTGTGTGTCCATCTGTTCCCCTATCCACTTACTCTTGCATTCGTTCACACACTGATATACTCATTTATTTTCTTATTCTTTTATTCAATTTTGATTAGCCAAGACCTGAAATTTACCATTTGGTTCTTTTTCCAGAGTACAGTTCAGTGACATTCATTATAGCTACACTGACATACAACCATTGCCAATATCTGTTTCTAAAACATTGCATCACCCCAAACAGAAACTCAGTGAGCATTATATTTCCTTTTTCTTTTTCCTTGTTTCAACAGGTTACTTATTTAGGGACTCACTACTGTCAGAATTCTATGAGAAGCATTATAGAAGGACGTAAACCATACTCTGTATGGTCTGATGTGAATAAACTGAAACTCCCCATGCACATCACATGCATCCTCCAAATAGCCAGACATCAACATGGCTCCTTCTCAGATAACCCATCGTTTGCAGGGTCTTGGGCTTCTTCTAACACACTAGACCACATAGGATAACACACTCATACCGGGCATGGTGCGTCTTAAGATTCAGCCCACTTCCCATGCTGTGTATTTATATTTTACTTTATAATTCAATTGACTAGGTAATAGGGCAATTAGTAATTGACAGATAATAGGGATGTCACCATCAACAACGTCATGAAGGTAGCAGTGCAACCACCAACTTTGCCAGCCTAATGCTTTTTAATCCTATATATCTGCAGGTAAATAAAAATCGTATTTATTTCTGTGGACCCAGCACAGTGGCCTAGCAGCTGAAGTCCTCTTCTTGAATGCACAGGGATTCCACATGGGTGTTGGATCATGTCCCAAGTGCCCTGCCTCCCATCAAGCTCCCTACTTGGGGCCTGGAGGATGGTTCAGTGCCTTGGGACCCTGAGCCCACGTGGGAGATCCGGAAGAGGCTCCTGGCTTCAGATCAGCACAGCTCCGGCCATTGCAATCACTTGGGGAGCTGGTCATCAGACGAAGGCTCTTCCTTTCTGTCTCTCCTCCTCTCTGCATATCTGACTTTGCAATAAAAATAAATAAATCTTTGAAAAAAAATTGTATTTAGTTCTAGCTTGTAAGGAAGCTACTTTGTAACAACCTGTTTTCAAGTAAACTGAAAATTGGGCTTAGAAGTTTATTAAGAATGTCACTGTAGGTCTTCTCCAGAATCATATCAAAAAGATTTTAGAGCAAGCAAGGAATCAAAGTGGCTTTAGGAAGATTTATATCCTTCTTTTATAAAGAAGAGCAAGTTCTTCCAGAGCCATAGGAAATAATTAGAAGGATTATCATCAAAACTGAAAACAGTAGTTCTACAGAGAAACAAATGACGTCAATGACATGCTGACTCTGCTACTAACAATCGGTGTAGGCATGGCTGATCACATGCGTTCATGGGGCCTTACTATCTTCATTTGCAGAAACCAAAATGCGGTTGCTGGTGAATGATACCAACTTGTAAAGATTTGCTTTTATTGTCAATGCAGAATAAAGTCATGATAATCACTTTGGTGAATATTTGATGCATTATCCTAAGCCCTTTATTTGCAGTGATGTGTTTATTCTTTGCAGAAGACTATGTGATTATCTCCATTTTTCAGATGAGGAAACTGAGGTACAGAATTGAATTGACAAAGCGCACTCATGTTGTAAGTGGCATAGCTTGGCATAAACCCATTTGTCCAGCTCCAGAAACTGGCATTTCCATTTATCAAGAACAACCAGGTTGTTGCTATTTGGGGAGGTATTAAGGTTTCTGAAAGGGCAGTGATTTTTAATATATCTTTTTAAAGTTTAATTTCATTTTCTGACACAGTTTCATAGGCTCTGGGATTCCCCCAGTCCCTCCTCATGTCCTCCCTTCACACTGAATTCCTCCACCTTGTTGCAGTAGTGCAGTTCAAATACAGTCATGATTCCTTCATTGCATAGAGTCCAGCATCTTATTATCCATATAAATTCAATAGTTTCTTGGGGAGACCATCCCTGGTCTGAAAGTAGAACTGGCAGAATGTCATCCCATCCAATGAAAAGCCACAACATAACGTCAACAATAATTTCTAATATTATGGAGTTAATTGACATGGTAATGAGTAACCAATATATTAGAAAATGCAAGTTCTTGCCCACATCCTGTGACTATTTCATTTACTTTAGAATTTTAGTTTATACACAGAAGTGGCTGCTATACACCTTAGAATGGTTATAGGGTACTATTCAGCTGTCTATTTTCATTTTTATATTTAGCATTTTATAGTGTTGAAGCATAATTTTTACTGAACTTGGCAAATTTTAGGAAAGTCCAAACAGACTTATAGCTCTAACAAGGCATATGTTAACAGTTGAGGCGCAGAACAGTTTTAGGAGGGGTGTGCAGAGAAATCTTCAATACCTTAGTGAGGAGTAACTAATCTTTATGTCCTACCTAGTAAGATATATGTGAGTCCAAACTGACTGTTTCCTGACTGATTCTAAGCTTTCCTTATTGGTCTCTGTCTATCTAATCTAATTTTTTTGGGTGGGGGGCTCCGGTGAAACCCTGATGGTCATTGCAAGAGAGGGTGGGGATCCAAAGCTGGAACCAAGCTAGGACCAGAGAAAGCTCCCCTCCCGAGTCCCGAAGGAAGTTAACTGTTTTGTTTGTGTGGACAGCTCAGGGCTCCCAGCTATTGTTCCAATGACATTAGATCCTGCGAGGAAGGATCTGGGCTTCTTCCATCCCATGTGGGAGATATGATAGGGAATGGATGACCTCAGAGTTGTTGGCCTATGAGGGCATTCCAATTCCCCATGGTCTCCTTGGCAGTTGGGATATAGTCCTTGGTGCCCATACTGATAGTCCTTGGTGAGGATCCGGGAGTCTCCAAGGTTGGGATACAAGCCTCCTCCTGTCCCTCTGCTCCACTCTGGGGTCCCCCCTGCTCTGTGCATGTGACCTCCTAACCTTCTTAGGATGTGTGAGGAAGACGTTAAGTAGAACCTATCAAGAATATAACGGGTAACTTATAGACAACAGACTCAAATCAGTATTAGACATTAGCAAAACTATAAAGCCATGCAGGGGGAATCAAGAGCTCTCCTGATTTTTAATATATCTTGAGATTTGCTTCCACTTTCACTTCTGTCACCACATTAAAAATTCATGCTGTCTCCTTTTTGAGTTGGTGCAAAGGTATTCTGATTGTTTTGCCTCCCATCCCTATCTCCCAGTCCTTCATTCCAAAATTGTACTTTAAATATAGGACCAGGGTGGTCAGCTTACTCCACTGTTAAACCGACGTATGGCTCCTTCTTACACATAAAACACTGCCCAGACGCCTGATCATGCCACCCCAGATGCTAAGAACTAGCACCAGCCGCTTCTTCACCCTCCAGCCAAAAAGTCTCTCCAAGACTGATTCATGATCCAAAGACACTGCAATACTTACAGCCCCTTCTCATTGCACATGGCTCCTTCATACACGTTAGTCTGTGCCTGAAATCACCTCCATGCACTGATCTCATTCAATATCCTTACACATCTTTCTAATCAAGCATCTCCCACTCTTTGTCATTTGATATAGCACTCCCTAATTCTTGCGTGTGTGTGTGTGTGTGAATACGTGTGTATGTGTTTTTCCTTCCAAAAATGAATTCTGTAGCAGCTGTCTGTTGAGAAAAATCTCAATTACTGTTCTAATATAAGTTCGTTAATGTGAAGACTACATTATAAATTCATTTTTGTTTTTTGATTGTACAATATTAAGAAGTGAATCAACTTGTCTTAAAAATAGTATATTTAGATGAAAAGTTCAGGCATGTAAATAATTGTAGATGAGCTGGTTTTGAACATTCCCGCAGACTAACAAAAACAGCTTCAGAGTCTGTGTCTGTAACTTCTACTTCCTCCTTATTAAATGCCATGTGCATTTGGCAGCTGATTTCTCACAGGTATAAAGTGAATTCCAGTAACCTCCAGGCTTACATCCAGGATTGTCAGAAAAAAATCCATTTCTCATCACTGATTCTAAGTGGGCTATCCTACCAACCTATGAGGCCAGGAAAAAGGATTATATTATGTAGCCTACATTTAAATTATGAAGTCCAATTATCAGGAAAATGTGAAGGCCTTCCACAGACCAGCCAGTTGGGAAGATGATTGCTATGATCCTCGGAAAACAATTACTGGGAGGACAGATTTGACTTGAGGCTCCCTCCCCCTCACTCAGAAACACATGTTCTCTCCTTAATTCTGATGTCAGTCTTCTTGGTAAACGGTGATTGATAAATGGATCAATGTACACAGGTATTTATGCATATGTTCACTTACGCATATGCCCAGAATATAGAGGATAAAGTGAAGATCAATATACCTTTTTCTTCCCACAGGAAAAAAAAATGCTACTTTCTCAGTTGCATTGGGCCTGTTACCCTTGGCAGTAAACAGGTAGTCCTAGACCTACTAAAAAAAATGCTATTTTACCTTAATGCTGAAACACATTTGAAGATTCCTTTGTTTTTTTAATTATGTTTCATTATATTTTATGATTATCCTCATGGGTTGTTTGGACTTGTATTATTATAATTAAATAAAAAACTAATAATTTCGTGTTAACTTTTTGGAAAGGTGTTGTCTTTGTTTTCATATTTCAAAGCTTCATTTTCGACTAACATATACTTCCTTAACTAACATCAACTCTAAGCCTTTAATAACATGTCTACATTGGCATATATGATTTTGTGTGATTACCCTAACTCTGAAATAGGCAATCTAATTCATTCATTCAAAAAAGGTATGGAAATGGAATTAGGAGGTAAATTTACTTTGGTGTAAATAAATTGGTATGTAATTTTTCATAAGAAAGCATTTATGAACCTTTTGAAGATGATTCATATAATGAAGAGCTTCTTAAAAATCAGCCACTAGCCCACATATGGACAGAATTTGAGCATGGATGGTATTTTGCATGCTAAAGTAGGCAGTATAATAGGACATCATAGGCTAGTATGACAGAATGTACTCATAGAAGCATGAACTAAGTTTTCCTTTAGGGTAGGAATTTGGTTTGAACAAAATAGCAGGGTTTGGCTGAGAATGACAAAATAGTGTATTAAGATGTACCCCAGTGGCTGAAGTCCTCACCTTGCATGCCTGGGATTCCATATGGGCACTGGATGCTGTGTCCCGGATGCTGCACTTCCCACTCACCTCCCTGCTGGCTGCCTGGGAGAACAGTGGAGGATGGCCCAGGCCTTAGGATCCTGCATTTGCTTAGGAGACCCAGAAGAAGCTTCTGGCTCCTGGTTTTTGACTTCAGATTGAGTTCAGTTCCAGCCATTGTGGTCACTTGGGGAGTGAACCAGCAGACTGAAATTCTTTTCTCTCTGTCTCTCCTTTGCTCTTTATCTCTACCTTTCCAATAAAAGTAAATTGATCTTTAAAAAATGATAAGTATTTGTAGATAGACTAGAAAAAGATGTAGCTAGATATAAATAGATGGATAGCTTCTGATTTTTATAGTATTGACTAATGTTAATAATAAATTGAGTATAAACAAATACTGTGATCTTAGATTTATGAATAATCATTGTCAATGACTATGTAAGGACTTTGCAAATATAAGAAGAAAAATTATTTTTAACTATCAGTATTATACATACCACCTTAATGCGTGTGTGTATAGTACATCTTAAACTTGTCAACCAATGATTGAGCAGATACTAGCTAAGAAAGGCAAAGTAGCTAGCACTAAGAAATTCAGGCATGTTGAGACCACAGAGTTGGTTGGTTGGTGGCATGTAATACTGGAAAAATGATGAAACGATGCCTGAGTGTCTGAAATTTTGGAATCATTGATCCCAGTCTATCCAACCTGATTTTTTTTTTTTGATAATGTGTGCTGCCTGATGTAGTAGGCAGGAGAGCCAGAATTGGAGAGAGAGATTTCCAGCTCCAAGCTGATGTTCCTGAGGAAAGTGGGAGGTATTACAGGGAAGTCAAAATTACCTGCGAATGTTGCCATGCAAAGACTGAAAGAGAATGTAAGCTTGCACTAGGTCCTCATTCTCAGAAGGCTCTCTTTGCCTTAAATGCAATGCTTCCATCATAACAAACTCCTCAAAGGTCAATTGTGAAATTCATTGAACTTACATTTAACTTTGTGTAAGTCTTTGATTAATTCAATAACTATTCATTCAATTGCTCTTATGAACAGGTTTTAATAGTAACATATTCAACTGTTTATATTCAATTGCTATATGTATTCAATCTATTCAATTGCTATTAGTATAACCTGTTTCTAGTTTTTGTTGCTGTTTTGTTGGTGATGTTATTTCAGCATATTTTGAGTCTATGGAGTTAAAATAAATGAGATCTCATCATAAAGGACTACATATCAATAACTAAAAAGACATTCTTGCAGCAGAAAAAACAGATAATAGAGCATTGACAGCATAAGAATGTTTTATGTAATTCTATTTGCATATTTTCTCTAAGTTTTTTTTGCAGAAAAACATCTATCACTTTTCTAATGAAAGAAAATTAATTATATGGGAAACGTACTTTCTGGGGTTTAAATACAGAAAGGTTTGATACTAAATTTCAAATTCAGTATCTTTTCCCTCCAGTACTTTCCTAAAATACTTTCTTTTGGCAAAATTCCCAAAGTGCATATGATTCTCTTCTTTTTCCTTCTGGTTCTCACTTTATTCTGACTGGAAAGCTTTCACGTTAAAAAAGAAATTTTCCTTAAATATTAGTGGCTTGTAATAATTGTGTATACAGGACATCATGCGATTTTTTAAAACTATATATTTATTTATTTATTTGGAGAGATGGAGAGAGGGAGAGATCTTCCATCTGCTACTTAACTCCCCAAGTGACCACTAAACCTGGTGTTGTGCCAGAGTGAACCCAGCAGCCAGGAACATTTTCCAGTTCTCCCAAGTGGGTGCACAGGTTCAAGCACTTATACCACACTACATGGCTTTCCCAGTCCATTCACAGGGAGCTGGAATGGAATTGGAGTAGGTGTTACTCGAACTGGTGTCCATTTGAAGTGTCAGTACTGTAGACAGCAGTTTGACCCTGTTATGCTGGAGTGCTGGCCCCACAATGTGCTGTTTTAGCACAGGTGCACATTTTATAATATATGAATTATTTCGCTCATAAGTGGATTCTAAAAACCAATTTTATTTGATAGAAGTTAAGAATATAGTAGTGGCTGTCAGAGGTGGAGGAAGAAAAGAGATGAGAGAGGAGAGTGGATTGTTATCAATGTGTACAATGCTTTAATCAGGAAGAAGGGATAGCCTCTGATATTTATTGCACAGTAGGGCGATGACAAGTGTATATTTCATTGAGTTAGAAGAACAGATTTTGGATTTTTACAACCAAAAGTTAGAAATAATTTATGGTTGTATACATAATAAATATCCTCTCACAATTTGAAAGAGTGCATGCTGCTACTGAGAGAAACAGGAGTCAGGGAAGACATTCAGCACAGTAACGAAGACGCCCTAGGGATGTCGGCATCTCTTATTGGACTGTCTGAGTTTGAGTCTCAGTTCAGGTGCTGAGTCCATCGTCCTGCATGTGCAGGGTCCTCAGGCTTTGGGCTGTCCTCAAATTCTTGGGTTCTTGCTAAGCATATGGAAGACCAAATTGACAGCAAAGCTCCTGGTTTGAGCCTTGTCTGTTTCTTGTATTGTAGGCATTTGAATAAAGCACTAGAAATGGAAGATCTCTCTATGTATTTTCCAAATAAGTAAAATCATAAAAAAAAAAAGTCCTGTGAGTTGGGAAAACCAGAATCCAGAGCTCATATCTATCTTCATTAGTAGTATCTTGAAAAGGCAATTGAATCTTTCTCAGTTTATCTTCCTCATGTGTAAATGTAAGAACAGTGAAGCCTTCACAATGGCTTGCTGGAAAAAATTAATGAGATCATGCATGATGAGACACTGGTCATGAAACAATAGTATTCCAGAATGGAGTTCTCTTCACATTTTACCTCTATTTTAATATGGAAAATTCAGATGTTTTATCAAGCTCTTGGTGAGCCAAATTTGAGCATGTACATTCTAATATCAGGTTGGTCCTCTGTAATCTACAATGCTTTGAAATGAAACAACAGAAATGGCTTTTACTCTTTGCCTCATAACTTGTGTGTTTAGGCAGTTTGAAGAACACAAATCAAAATGCTTCTTCACATCAGTGACAACTCCTTTTAAAAATTGTTTTTATCTGAGAGAAACAGAGAAGGAGGGAGAGAGAGAATTTCTAATCCCCGGTTCATTCCCTAAATGCCTGTAATAGCTGGGCTGCACCAGTTAATAGCGGAGATTGCTCATGTGGGTAGCAAGGACCCAACAACCTGATCCTGCACTGGGCATGCATCAGTATGTCGTTGGAATGAGAATCAAATCTGGGGTTTCAACTGAGACACTTCCATAAGGGAAGTGGCACCCCAAGAAACATCTTCCCTGCTGTGCCAAGTCAACGTGCTTTGTGGTCATCACTGGCAAAGTGGCTGGTTTATCTTCATCTCCATGTTCCAGGAATCAGGTGACCTGGAACAAGGAGATGAGTGTGGAGAGTAACCAGCTTATAAATCATGTGAACAAGAACTTGCTCTATTTGCTTACAGTTTTTGTAGAGCCAAATTGTGAGGATTTATATGGCTCACATCCTTTAAAAACTTTGTAAAAAAGATTTATTTTATTTTTTATTGGAAAATCAGATATACAGAGAGAAGGAGAGACAGAGAGGAAGATCTTGCATCCATCGATTCACTCCCCAAGTGGCCACAATGGCTGGAACTATGCCAATCCAAACCCAGGAACCTGGAGCCTCTTCTGGGTCTCCCAAGGCTTTGGGCCATTCTTGACTGCATTCCCAGGCCACAAGCATGGAGATGGACAGAAAGTGGTGCCACCAGGACTAGAACCAGTTACTTCACTCCCCAAACATCTGCTGCAGCCCAGAGTGAAGCCAGGAACTTCTTCTGGGTCTTTCTCATGGGTGCAGGGATCCAAGAATTTGGGCCATCCTTCATTGCTTTCCCAGGCCATCAGCAGGGAGCTGGCTTGGGAGTGGAACAGCTGTAACACTAACTGGCATCCATATAGTTCCACCACAGGTTCCAGTGTCCTATATGGACAGGTGGAAGATTAGCTGATTTGCCACCAGCCAGCTCCCAGACCTACACGTCCTTGAGTTAAAATTTAGCTATTCAATGGAAACAGGTTTGAACATGAAGGCAACATTAATATGCCTCCTTGGAGAAGATAGAATTGTGGTTGTCTACACATTTTTGAGAAATTCTATGGGCTCAAACTCAAAAATGTGTTTATTTAGAATGACTGGTGATTGGCTCAAAAGGCATACTCTTGGGAATTTTGATCCAAATAGATCAGGTTATCACTTTTCTCCCATCCAAGTACTAACCCGGAGCGACCCTGCCGAGCTTCCGAGATCAGACGAGATTGGGCGCGTTCAGGTGGTGTGGTCTTAGACAGTTATCACTTTTCTATGTTAATCAATGTAATAGTAATTTTAAACTATTAGAGTTCTCAACAATTTCTCATTCTGACCTTTTCATATTATGAAAGGAATAATTTACAAGGGGTAACTGAGATGCAGACAAATTGAGATTTTTTTTCTAGAATCTATGTTGACCCAAGTTGGAACTTGCATCATTTCCGTCTTTAGCTTCCACTACTTCAATCCTCTATGATCTATTATCTCACTGACGTGTCTATTTCAAATTGGGTATTAAAAAATTCCCAAACAGCATTTCCACACATTAGATGTCATATATCTCACATATTTAGCCAATTAAAAAATAATTAAACAATTAAATGATTTATTCCTTGATGAACATTTCATCAACAAATAATTAGTGATTTCTAATTAGGTTGACAATACTCAGAGGGAAAATGTAGATTTAAGCGATGAGTCTGTCACCCTCCCATTGAGGATTGATAGTATTTCTAGGTCCACATATACATGATGAATTTACTTTTGACTTGAAGCAGAGCATAAGGGTATTTTCAATTGTGATAAGCTGACACAAAATGTCTGACACTGCCTACAAGAGAATTTGTGAACATTTTCTCAGGGAGTTAGTCATAGCTATTCATTTTAAGAAGAGGAACTCTTCCATCTTGCAGTGTCATGTTTACTGCAACATTTTGGAGTGAGCTCAAAGGGTTTGCTTTATGTTGGCTCAGCTTCTCCACTGATAGAGGGTCATTCCCAATGAGTTAAATGCCTTGGGATTTATCTTGAACTATGTAAGCAGTGAGCATAAGGAATTGGAAAACATTTGAATTAAAGAAATAAACATTTACATAGTTGGAGGAAAAAATAGTTAACTCTCTGACCATCTGTAAAACATGTTTTGTGTTACTCAGTATTCAGCTCACACAACAGACAGATGAATAGCGATAACTTGTTCAAGATTACAGGTTAAGTCACCTGACACACCGCCATATTCTCACTGTCAAATATTTTTTCCCCATCCTGGAATAGTATCAGATACTTTAAAAATGACCAATGCAAAACATCCATCTGGGACTAAGATTCTTCAAGTTTCAAGTTGGAAAATTATGGGCTTCCCATCTTACTAAACAGAAATGCTGTGAGGATGAACTGTAGGTCTGTCAAAAAGGCTGGTCTATAAATGTTGAATTAGACAAGCTTTGGCTATTGCCTTTATGGCTGTCTTTAGCACACTATTAAATTGCTTTGCCATAGAATGTTTTGCAGCAAAACCTATTATGTAAATCTCAGGTTTGTACTAGAGTTTAAGTGCATTGAGGTTAGAGCTTTTTCATATTTGAATTCCATATCATCTAGCAGAGTTTACGTACACAAACATCCTAACAAAAGAAATTTCTATGCCCTTCCCTTCTTGATAAGGGATGTTCAGCTAGAATCACTGAATGGGTTTTACACAGGAATTAAGTTCACTCCTTACCAGCACTCTGCAATTTTAGCTGCAAGTGTTGATGGAAAAGGTCACAGAGTCCAGGCCACTCTTCAGTGGAAATGAAACTAGAGAAGGGCATGGGGCCAAAAATAGGGCCCTTTTCCAAGTGGTGTTTGGGGACACAGATTTCAGCACTTCAAGTGTCTACAAGTCCTTATTAAAAGCCCTGCTCAGGATTGGCAGGGACTTGAGGGACCTGCTGCAGAAGAGCGGAGGTGCCCTTTGCTACTAACATCACTCAGCAGAAAGGAATGCATCTCAAATACCTTTGATAACTCGTTCACTGTATACGACCCTTGTAGTCCTAACAATCTGGCTCTATTTTCAATTGACATAGCGCAGGAAGCTGACTGATGATAGCAAAGGAAGAGTGTGTTTGTTTGGAGGAAGGCTTAATAGGAAATACAGTTACCTGGGCCCTCTTCGAAATGCCTTCTTTTCTCTATGAAAGAAGAGTGATGCTAGAAAAAGACATTGTGTTATAGAATAAAATTTGCATATTTTTATAGTCTCTCTGTTGCCTAGACATTATAGTTTAAAAAACACTTTTTGGAATCTGTGAAAATCCTTGAAAGTAGATACAGCCACATGTGTCCCATTTCTAATAATACACTCATTACTTTAAAAGCTTGGTAGCCTGTTAGAACTTATAACTTAAATATTTATACTTATGATTACATGAAATTCATGTTAATATAAAATCTTTTGTTGTTGCTCTTCTTCTACATGTGTGAATATGTAAGAATCAGAATTTCTATTTTGAATTTTCCGAATATTCTTGAAACACCTGTATACATTGGCAATTCAACTGAGAATCTATGACTCCAAATTTTACTCTAATAATATCAGTTTTCACGAACTCTGTACACACTGCTGTGCATTTACAACTTGCCCATGTAACTTTCGCAACCGAGGAAGTTGTATGCCATTTACTTTAGCCAAGAATGTGATGATTTGATTTTACTAACGCTAGGTGCTCAACAAAGATAGAATGAAGATTGAATCAAAGTCTTAACATTCTCGCCAGTGCTCTGAGTCTGGTGAGATAACCAGCTTTATCTTTTCCCCTCCCGTTGTCTCTACACACAAAGTATCATCTCCTTCTGTAACTTCATTTATGCTATTCCCTTTACGTGGGATGACTTTTCTATATTCAGTTCAGTAAACTCAGTGTATCCACAGGCTTTCGGCTTATACATCTTTGAGGCAAACCTGCCTAAAAATTTCTTCATGATGTGTAAGTAAAATGGCTTATATCATGTTATACCATTCTGATCAAATCTAAAACATAATCTATTGTTGATACATTGTATTCATGTTTTCCTATGACATGTTTCCTACTAAGAACTTGTAAGAGAGTTTGACATTGTTTGGATCAGAAACACACACGCACCCTCCCCCAAAACTGATGTTCTACTAACCCCTCATTTCCATGAAAGTAGCATTATACTTAAATAGGTTCTTACAGATGTACGGAAGGTAAGGTCATGTAGGACCAATGGGGGCCCTTATGTGATGTCCTTATAAGAGAGACAGACACACAGAGAAATCGACGTGACTCTGCGGAACAGCGATTGTGGAGAGGCAATACAAGACTGAGAGTGAGAGGGTTGCCAACAGCCACCGGAAGCAGAAGGTTCTCTCCTCAAGCCTTCAGAGACTGGTCTTGCTGCTGACAGTGCAACTTTAGATTTCTGGGCATTGCTGCTGCTTTTTGCCATTGACTTTGTGGCACCTTGCTAGAGCAGTCTCATAAGCTGGCATTCACTATCATGGATACAATATCATGATAGATCTTGGTATACAGTAGATAGTCAAATGACTAATTGTCATTTATCTGGACATTTTTGAATGTCCCTTTGTTTTCCCTACCCCTATTTACCAGCCATCAAAATTCTCTTGACACAGAAGTACTTGGGAGAAAAGACTTTTTCTGGGAACTTTTCCTTTGGAAAAAGAAATCTGTAATCAATGCAGTTCTTCTCTTCTGGATTCTTACACTTGCTTATTTTTTAAGGTCTTTTTAAAAAAAAGCTAGCTATTTCAGTGTACCACCATGCCTACTTCACCTCCAAAGTTTCCATGTACTTTGAGATCTGGAGGAAATTTTCTTTCTGTTTTATCATGAATTATATATTATTCAGAACCCATTAACAGTGTAATTGAGTCACGACTGGATCCTGTATTGTCCACATTTTCAAATGGTAATGAGGAAGTAAATCTCAGATTGTCATATACCTTTCTCAGGGCATTGGGATAAGGCAAGATAAAGTCAGGGTTTGAACCCTGGTTAGTCAGATTTCACGATACAATCTTTCTATCTCTGCATTTCAGTAAGACCTCAGAGTGGTTACGATTGGCTAATGTCCTCAATTGCCCTTTCTGTCACTGAAGAAGAAATTGGAGACATCTGACCAGTGACAAGAGCTGAGCTTACAGATATGTGGGATGGGTAATGCTGTCCATCGTGAAGAGCTGGCAAGCCAGGACAGCAGCAAACACACACAGATGCTTCTGCTAATCTCCTATCAGGAGCAACTGTACATCCCAGATTCCCATGGGATCATGCACTCTGATCTAGTTGTCCCAAACTAGTGATTCAGCTTGTATTAAGTGCAAGTTGGATTGTGTTCATAAATGGTGACAGAAAAGAATAGGACCTGGGAAGTTGCCAACATGCTATCTTCCTCCTATTTCCAGGGGGTACTTTGCCCTCAGAGTCTTCTTTCTTAAAATGTGCCTTACAGACTGGCATGGGGACGCTCTTCAGAAATCTGGAATACTCTGGCTACAAGGGAAATACAGAAATGCCAGCAATTCTACTTATCTAAATTAAGTCCATGCACCAGAAGATTGTTTTTTCAGTATTCCAAGAGCTACGTCAAGAACTGTTGTGGCTGCTCTGAGAACAAAGGGAGTTTCAGAATATCCATGGAAAACATAAACATAATGCAAACTTTCCATGAATCTTTTTAAAAACCTCTCTTCTGTTCACGGTAGTTTTTGATGATTTTTGCAGAATCAGTTGTGGTTCAACCCCATTATCTTAATTTACCTATTTAAAATCTAATTGTGCCAATATTAATTTTGTTAAAATGCATAGTCAGCAATGGCTTTAATAACGACATGCCGGAGTGGTTGATGTAAACAACGTTTATTTCTCACAGTTGTGCAAACTGTTAAGGCCAAGATCAATTGCAACTGCCAGCAGATTCAGTTCCTGGTGAGCGAGGCAGAGGAGAAAGAAGAATCCTCTCTCTCTCTCTCTCTCTCTCTCTCTCTCTCTCTCTCCTCTTTGAAAGAGTGAATCACAGAAAGAAGGGGTGGGGAGAGGGGCACAGAGAGTGTGTGTGTGTGTGAGAGAATCTCACTCAGGGTTGGCAGGATTTGAATATGTGGGCCATCCTTTGCTGCCTTCCCAGACCTTTAGCTGTAGCAAAACATCAGCTGGTATTGACCTACACGCCTCCGGAAAGCCAGGCACAGGCAGCAGACCCACCTGGCTGACTCTGAAAAGAATGGGTTTCTTGTTGGCCTCTGCCTGTATGAACTATGTGATTTTGGACCATATTCTAACCGTTTTGAAGGAGCTAGTACTGGCAATGTCTGTAATAATTTTTTTTAATATAACTGATTATTAAAAAGGATTTAACTCTTAAACCAGAAATGTTTTGTATGTATAGTGAAATAAAGAAAAAAGAGAAGAGAAGCCAAGTCTCTATGTGAAAATAATATAATAAGTATAATCAAAATGGTGGAGTTCAAAATCATGTAATGACCACTTTAGAATTAATTTGGGTGAGACTACCATTGGGTGCTAAAATAGAAGATGAAAATCAACCGTGGAACATAATTTTGCACAGCAGCAACTATTCTCCTTTGAAATATATATTCATTTCAAAGGTGAGCAAAATGTTTTCAGCATTAAAAAAAAGTGATTGGGAAAGCTGTTATGGCACTGTGTGTTAAACGAATGCTTGTATCTTGTACCTGATTGCTCTTAGCGGTCCTGGCTCCCTCTTCTGTTTCAGCTTCTTACTAATTAACCAGGACAGGCAACATGTAATGGCTCAGTAGCCCCCACCTGGAAGACCCTGATGAGCTTCATGGTTCCTGGGTTTGAACTGGCCCAGCACTGGCTGCTGTAGGTATTTGAGTAATACACTCATGAATGGAAGATATTCTCTTTCTCTCTCTCTTTCTTCTCTCTTTCCCTGATCCTCTTTTAAATAAATCAATCTTTAAAAACTGACACCAAATTATCAAAGTTCATATCATCATTAATGAGGCAAATTGATCTCATACACTACCAGATAAAAGCAATGAGTAAACAACATCACTGATGCAATATTTTGTCCAAAAATGCATAACTTGGATCTCCAATCTTGGGGAAGTAATGGGCAAATTAAATAGAAATCCATAGAACAGCACAATAGTTCTATAATATTTAAGCATTTTTTGAGATCATTGAAAATCTAAGAAAGGTGGAGTAACTGATGAAAGTTGAAGGAGAAAAGATATCCTTATAATCTGAACAACATGTGATACTAAATTGAATTCTTCTGTTATAAAGAATATTATTAGGACAATTAGTGAAATTTAAATGGGTCTCCATATAAATAAATGGAGATAGAGTAGTTACATTTGATTACTCTTATAGTTTTTTTTAAATCTTTTACTTAGTTTCCAATAAAGCATGGAAAAATCATGAAACCACTTGAATTCTGATTGGAAATCACCCCACATGAGGGAAACCCAATTCTATAAAGGATTTTTTAGTGGAAACTAGACATGGTATGAATTTGGGAAGACTTTTTACCATTTTAATTTTCAGAATAATGGAAGACACTGCTATTCTTGATAGATTAATGTTAGTGCTTGGGGAAAGAGTCAAAAATGAAAACAACCTCTTGCTTTGATCTTGTAAATCAGGGAGTTATTTGGAGGAAGTAGGAAGCAAATGAAATTTTATTCAATCATGTACATGGTACATTTGATTATAGGCATTATTTAGGGAGTACATGAAAGCATTCTCGTGGTATCTTTGTGTTTCTTCCATGATAAGAACAAGGGAATTGCTTTGTACATGGGGGAACGGATGTATTTTCCAGGGGATAATGCAATTTAGAGGCTCTGTGTGTTTTAAGAGTTTCTCGGTGCTGATTAAAGCCTTGCACTTGGATTGGAGAGGTAACATTTATCTGTCTAATGAATGTCCTTTCATTGCACGAACGTAAGTAGAAGTTAGAGTTCTGACAGGATTACACAGAAACAGGTGGCATCATAATGAGGATGGAGGAAAACGATCAGGAAAAGCCGCGGTATCTCACGTGGGACATTTTCACTGTTGCTGGAAATTAGATTTGCCTGTCCATTAATCTATGAAGCTAAATGATTCTTCATTGAACCATAACATTTTCTCACCATCCAATTACTTGAAATAATATCAATAAATAACGGACAAATGAATGAATGAATTGAAACTTGAATAAACAATAATGAACAACTACAATAGATTATCATCTTCTCTTAGTGATTATCAATTAAAATGTTTTCTTCTCACATTCCTTACTTCACAGAGCACAAGGCACTAAAATACAACTCTGATCAAATCTGCAAATACGTCCTTTTGCTTATTTTTAAGTAATGCTTTGTGAAGCACAACTGGATCACATTGTTATTTATTATACAGTTCTACTTTAATAATATCAAGGCAGAGTCCAATACTTACTTGTAATTCAGATTATATGTATGACTTGTTAGGAATACAATGTTTACCACTGGCTTTAAAAATGAAATGCTTGCTGACTCCTGTTCCACACTGTAAGCAAGTATTTAGAGTTCAAATGAGGGCAAAACGCAAAGCAGAATTTGCTTCCAAGCTATGATAACAATAATTTCAACTTACAGACCTGTGCAGATAATTTATAAATATTTTTCTGTTTGCTTTTTGTGGTCTGCATTAAGGAGTCAGGTACCCCTCTGTCTTTCAAATGCAAGAATGTCTTCTTTAAAAATATATATTTATTTTTGTTTGAAATGCAGAGAAGAGGTGACTCGCACACTCATAAGGAGAGAGGGAGGAAAGTCCACTCCCCAAATGTCCTCAGTGGTTGGAGCTGAGCTGATCTGAATCCAGCAACAAGAAACTTCTTCCGGGTCACCCATGTGGGTGCAGGGGCCCAAGGACTTGAGCCATCTTTTATTGTTTTGTCAGTTTCCCATTTTCATAATGATTTTGATGGACTGGCCATGACTGCCCATAAAAATAGACCTAAAATGTAATGGACTCTGAGAGTCTCCTGATTCACCAGGAAAGACGTTTGTGCCATTTTTCACACCTCCCTGATGATGGGTTCTTCTCCAGGAAATGGTTGCTCCCTCTTGGAATATAAGAGAATGAATGATTTAGGCTAATACTGTCATTCTGTAGATCCCAAAGTGAAAAAGCCAACCCCACTCCACAACTCTGAAGCTGATGCCCATCGAGCCTGTCAGGAAGCTAGGATTTTGCAGTTGGCACTGTGGCACAGTGGGTTAAACCACTTCTTTTTTGTCTGGCACAGTGAGGCTACTTTGTTTTCAAATATAATTATTCTTTACTTTCTGTGAAACGGGAAATTAAAATTGCCATGATATGTTACTGAGAATTCATTATTATGGTTTAAAGAAAATAAAAACTAAAGATGATTAAAGCCAAGTTCAGAGAAACTGTGGGGCACCTGGAAATCTTATAAAGTAGTGGTGGAGATATAAAGCTGTTAAGTGGTATCACTACAAGTTGACCTTGTGGTGTTGTGGGGTAAGTCTCCCTCATGAGACACCAGCATCACATATGGGTACCAATTCAAGCCCAAGTTGCTCCACTCCTGACCCAGCTCCCTGATAAGCTATGTTCCTGGCCTTTGGCCTGGTCCAGCCCAACTATTAATGTCATTTGGGGCAGCAGATGGAAGATCTGTGTGTGAGGTGTGTGTGATGTGGGTTGTGTGTGTAGTGTGTGTAATGTGTAATGTGTGTGTGTGGTGTGATGTGTGTGTGTCTTTCTGTCTCTCCTTGTATCTGTAACTCTGCCTTTTAAATGCATAATGAAACCTTTTTTTAAAATCGTGAACATTATGTGTTTAAAATATGAATATATCCTTATATTGTGTTTGAACAATTCTTTGTCTAGATAAATATCAGAAATAAAAGCAAGTGACTATATCACCTTTCCAATGGAAATGAAATCTTTTCTTTAAAAAGTATGTTTTTCCTGTAGAACACTATTTTTAAAATGACAAATGTATATTATAATATGCTGAACTTTGTATAAAAGGATGAAAATTTGCATTTGGGAGGCAGTGTGGTAAAGAACCACTGTGACACTGACAACTCGGATTGCTGATGCTAGTTCCTCATTACTCTGGTGCTGATCCAAAGCCCAGTATGTGTGCCTGGGAAAATACTGGGAAGCAACCCAAATACCTGCAACCCTGCCACTCACATGGGAGACCACAACGGTATTACAGGCTCCTGGCTTCAGCCTGACCCAATCCCAACGAGCCATTGTGGTCATGTGGGGAATGCACCACTAGACTGAAGGTCTCTTCCTCTCTCCTTATTCCCCAATCTCTCTATTTCTCTCTCTCTCACTGTACATCACATGGTCTTTCAAATAAAAGAAATCTTTAAAAAGGCCAGGCAGTGGCTCAACAGGCTAATCCTCTCATTACAGTGCTGCCTTCCTATAGGGGCACATTTCTACTCCTGGCTGCTCCACTTGTAATCCTGCTCTCTGCCCATAGCCCGGGAAAGCAGTGAAAAATGGCTCAAGTCCTTGAGTCCCTGTCCCATATGGGAGACCTGGAAGAAGCTCCTGGCTCCTGGCTTCAGATCAGCTCAGCTGTGGCCGTCATGGCCACTTGGGAAGTGAAGCAGTGGATGAAAACTCTGTTTCTTTTTCCCTCTATAAATCGGTCTTTCAAATAAAAAAAAAATCCTAAACAAATACAGAGAGAAAAAAATTTATTATAAAAGTATGATTGGCTAAACCACATGTGTACATACAGGCTCATATATACGCATTTACCCACATATGTGTATATTTTACAGATGAGGAAATACAGGTTTGAAGTGGTTAAGCTAATCTGTATGAAACACAGACGAGGATGCTCACTGCCCTTGGAGGGAACAAATGGCTATTCCGAAAAGAACATCTGTGCATGAGTTTGAAAAATGTTTGCACCAAAATCAGCATACCTTTTACTTCCATTTTCTTTTCTCTTATATTTTTTAAAGATTTATTTTTATTATGTTTTTATTGGAAAGGCAGATATACAGAGAGGAGGAGATACAGAGAGGAAAGATCTTCCGTCCGATGATTCACTCCCCAAGTGAGCGCAACGGCCGATACTATGCCGATCCGAAGCCAGGAGCCTCTTCCGGGTCTCCCACGCGGGTGCAGGGTCCCAAGGCTTTGGGCCGTCCTCGACTGCTTTCCCGGGCCACAGGCAGGGAGCTGGAAGGGAAGCAGGGCTGCCGGGATTAGAACCAGCGCCCATATGGGATCCCGGGCGTGCTAGGTGAGGACCTTAACCACTTGCGCCACCGCGCCGGGCCCATCTTTTCTCTTATTTTTTAAGATTTTATTTTTTATTAACACAAGGAAACAAATTTCATGCGTTTCATAGATACAATTCTAAGATAACCATACTTTCTTCTCCTTCTCCCCTTCCTACAAACCCACTTCTTCCTTCTTTTTTTCCCCTCAATTTTTATAGGCATGCTTTCAATTTACTTTTTAATCAGATTTATGTAAGCTACCAAAAATGGTAACTTGGAAAAGCCAAAACTTGAATTTTGTATTTATCTGATGTTAAGAATCTCATTCCATTTAGACCATATATGCATTCATTCATAAATTCAATAATTATATTTCAGCTTATTATCACATGCGTGACTAAAATGATGTGGTTTGGAGTGAGGAAAAACTGATTTCAATCTCATTGCTTCCATTAACTCCCTTTGCAATGGTTGCAAGTTTACTCTACCTGATACAGGGGTTGAAAATGTAAGAACTTATCCTGGCGCATGGCAGTAGCCTTGTGGCTGAAGTCCTCACCTTGCCTATGCCAGGATCCCATATGGGCACCGGTTTATGCTCTGGCTGCCCCACTTCTCATCTAGCTCCCTGTTTGTGGTATGGCATGAGAAAGCAATAGAGGACGGCCCAAAGCCTTGGGACCTTGGACTCATGTGAGGAACCTGGAAGAAGCTTTTGGCTCCTGGCTTCAGATTGGCTCAGCTCCAGCTGTTGCAGTCCCTTGAGGATTGAACCAGTGGTTGAAAAATATTGCTGTCTCTCCTCTCTGTAAATCTGAATTTCAATGTAAAATAAATAAATCTTTAAAAATCAAAAAATATTTATCCTGGAATTAATAATATGTGAATAAACTTTGTGCTCTTACATTCACAAACTGCCAACATGGTGCCCAGCAATGTTTTTTATCTTTCCGGTATTTCCTTTGTTTTCTGTGATTACTAGTTTTTATGATTCTGTAGGTTAAAGAATATGTTAAGTAAGTAATTTTGGAAATTGATTTTCTTTTGACACCTAAATCCATTGAGTGAATAATCATGTACCAGAATCATAATTTCACTTAAAAATTAAGAATGCATCTAGAATTCTTCAAGTGTAGGAAAATATTAAATTCAGCATGAAATATATATTATTCACATAAAAAAGCTCCAGAAATGTTTCTTTTTATCACATTATCCTAACAAACATTTACATAGGTATAATGTTGCAAATTGAACTTAAATTTGTAATAGTAATAGTCACTCAATTATGGGAAAGCTGAGAGAAACTAACATGCAAATCTTCCCTATTTAAACTTACTCCATTTGTTGGTCCAGAAAGAAGACAATTGACATGTCTGGGTAGATTATGTAATAATGTTTGGGGCAGTGTTAGCTTGTAACCAGATTCTCCAATAAAGGAGACACCATTTGTGGCCGTGAGGGGCTCCTGCTGAAGCATTTCATGATACAGTAAGAAGATCTCTGAGCCGTGTTTGTTAGGTTTGTCCTCATGAATTCAAGTGCTGAAGAGGCCACTTGTAGGTGATGGTGGCTCAGGGTGGTCCTTATGTCTGATTCGTTTAAAGCATTTCATTGCATTCCTACTGTGTACTCCATGTATTATTTCTAGGTTCTGGGAATGTGACACTGCGGAATACAGAAGTTGGCCTTGTAGGTGTTAGTGCAGGGGCGATAGCATCTGTTGCACAAATGCTCCTGTGTGTGTGATGGCTGGACAATTCCATAACAATTCTGCGAAAGAATGATGTACCTTGCAAGAACAGTCAGTCAGCTTTCCTCCTCCATCACTTAGGCAGAGGTCTTGCAGTGGTGCTACTGGACTACAGGCAGATACTGCTTACTGAGATCCTGCACTGAGATGCAATAGCCTGTGACCTTGGAGAACACTGAGCCCATCACTCCATAAAAGAACTTCACTTTGGCCACTGTACGGAAGCTCTTGGGCTTAGGCCCCTGACACGGTTCTCACAGGGCTGCCGAGTGTGCGTTAGTCTTTCCTCAGTTACTTCCTTTAGCCACTCATTTTCATGTTGTGAGATTTGCCCACATTCTTCGTTCTCCCAACAATACTCTTGTCTTCGCTCTATACCTGCCTTTAGTTCCAACTTCCTGCTAAGCAACACTTAAAGAGGCAGTGGTGACTGCTTAAACAACTAGAGTTCTATCATGCATGGGGTGGCCTGGGTTGTGTTCCTGCCTCCTGGCTTGACCTAGAAATAGATCTAGTGGGCATCTGGAGAATGGACCGAATCGTTACACTACGTCGATCGTTTTTGCTGCTAAAATAAATTGGAATTTTTACAAAGTATGTTAGTTTTGAGGCTTTTATTAAACTTGAAATGAATAAGGATACGTTATGACTTGTTCTTCTGTGACCAGCACACAGAGTCAGAGTCAGGTGCCTCTTGCTTCTGCCACCTCTTTTAAAGTCATTTCTGCTCCTGGTCTATTCCTGCATGCTGGCAAAGCCTGACAATGTCAATTCTAAATCTTGAAGAAGATCTGGATTTAAAGCCATGTAGCATGGATTGTTACTATTACTTTTTAATAAAAGGATCCCTTGCTCTGTAGGAATGAATCAAACATTGAGATTGGGTAATGTTGCAAAGTGAACTTAAATTTGTAGTAGTAACAGTCACTCAATTACGAGAAAGCTGAGAGGAAGTTTCTGAGTGCAGAGGAGCAGGTTCGCAGTTTTCTGGAGAAGAAGAACTAGCAAGATCCTAGGGCTCATGGGGGGGATAACTGGAGGCAACCCAGCTGCAGACTGGCGTTCCGGACAGAGCCATCTGTGGTTGGAAGCAGTTGATGTCCAGCCACAGGGAAAAAATGAATTCTTCCGTTGAAGCAGTTGTCCCTGGATCTTTTTTGTATTCATGAAAGTTCCATTTTATAGCATCTGTATTAATTCCACTGTGAAACGACCAAAGCTAATAGTAAAAAGATAGAAAGAGCCTCTCTGTGCTTGTGACTGGGCTGCACACATGAAATAGTTAAGTTTGTTTAATTCCATAGTGGTCTTATACAGTTGTTATTAATTGTAATCACACTTTAAAGAAGGGGAAATGGAGACTTGGTTCCTAGATGCCATGAATGTAGTATTGGGCACAGCAAGTATTTTTTAATGTGTTAGTCTGATGCCAACATTCATGTTGTTAATTGCAGTATTTTCTGTAACACAGGACATGCCTAGTGATTATAATGAAGCAGGTCTAACCCTGGGCTTTTAATTCTGTCTCCCTCAACAGGGAGATTAAGAACTACTGATTTACGTCCTGACCATGTCTTGATTGGCTCAGCAGCTGGAGAAGACTTGCTCGACAGGGGTGTTCGGCTGTGCAAAAGCGGGGTTAACTTACTACTGCAGCAAGAAAGGCAGAGCCTGACATTTGCAGGAGGCAACAAGATCACCCAGGGACAGAGACAACACTGTCTCCAAGGCATCCCGTTCATCTGCCCAGAGCCCTGACCCTAAGGATCTCTTAGCTAGAATTGGAACTTGTCTTCCTGTGTTTTTATGATAAGTGGTTTTGCTCAGATTTCAAGGCAATCATTATCCCTATGTCTTAATCTGCTTTGAAGTTCCTATTGATGAAGCCAGGAAAGTGTCTTTATCATGTCAATGTTAATGATATTTGATGAATGTTTCAGTTGTTCAAAAGACTTTCGCCCACATTCATTTATCTGGTTCTTACTGCAACTGTTGGAGAGCGTAGTCATTAACTTCAGCACTTTCTGGAGAAGAATTCAAGACGGCTTGTGCAAGGCAGCAGGGACGACCGTTGCCAGAGCTAAACTTAACTCTAATTCAAAACTTGCCTGCACCTTCCAAAGTGATCGTTTCAAGGCTACTCCATCCTTGTTTCATTGGTTGCTCATTGGCACCGGCAGGCTCTGCCAGGTCTCCCGTGATATGGTCATTTGGGCTGCTCCAGCAGAAGAGTCCCCTGTCTCACACACAGCATTTACTATATATAAAGCTGGCTGACAGAGCCAAGGCCATAACTTCTCAGGAAAATGGCAGACTAATGAAAAAAAGGTCATAAATATCACCAAATCCAAGTCTTGACATTTGTCAAGGACAATTCTTTTCATCATCGAAGTCTCGGGCATTTTGGAGCCTTTCAGTGAAGTCTGCACACTGCAGAGAAGAAAAGAAAGAATAGCAAAGTGTGTGTGTGTATACAGGACATTGGGGGTGGGGAAGATGTGGCAGATGGGAAGAGGGAGCCCAAAGAGGGCATTCCTGTGGTTTCAGGAGTAAATTGAGCTCCTAATTCTTTGTGACCAGTAGTAGGATTAAGAGTTCAAAAGGGCAGGTCATAGAAGGGCAGGGAGCCAGGCTGGGCCTCACAAGGATGTGACCCAGGAAATGCTGTCAGGCTAGGCCCCCATACCTACCCCAGCAGGCCTCCAATTAGGATTTAATGGTCAAATATGGAATGCATTAGGGCATCTGAGCAGAAAGTCTTGTTCAAAGAAGCCGGATCTTGTTGGCTAAGTAGAAAAACATTCCTCCGTGGTCAGTTTCCTCTTGAACCAATTCTGGGTGCCTTACTGGCAGTACTGTCTTACGAGACACCATGTGAAAGTGGCCACCACAGAAAGCCCCCGTTTTCCTCAAGAACTCCAAAAATAGACCCGCAGGCTGTATTTGGAATTTAGGACAGTGTGGCAAAGGGAAAAGCTGCTTGACTCAGAATTCTTTTTGGTTTTGGACCTGGGGAATGTGTATTCCATTGTGGGAGCATCTAAAGAGTGAATATATGCCAACATTCCTGGCTAGAGTTGAGACAGAGATCAAGTGCACCTGTGTGTGCTGCTGCTGCTGTTGTTCTATTTTCTAAGAGTGCGTCCTCATACTTCACCTTGCCACACAGATATTCAAGATTCCCCAGGTTCGTTCCTGTGTGGGGGACACGCATGTGTCTACATGAACATGCTCCCAATGAGCACATGTTGGTGTAAATGAGGGAAGTTGATAATATGCATATGTGCATCCATGTATTTTGAGTGTGACAAATGTACAGGTCTGGGATAATATGTTTAGGTTCAAGAAAAATGTTCCTGGAAGTGAGGAAATCACAGTAGGGATGGGTCTGCTCTGTACAGATGTTTGTACTATTGCACATTTTAAAGGAAATTATATTATCATATAAGAAATTATATAAGAAATTAATGGAAATGGAATTAAGAGATAAGCTTATTTTGCTGCAAAAAAAAAAGAAATTCCATGCAAATGAGCAGTCTTCAAAAGCTTGATAGACAATGTATATCTTCGAAAAACCATATTTCGGTTTTAAAGTATTTCTCAGCAATAATACTTTTATCTTTTAGTTTCGTTTTTGAAAAATTTTCTCATGAATCTGCAGATATCTCTGGAGTGATCTGTTTTGTTTTGCATGTGCTTCTAAGTTAAACATGAATGGTAAGATTGCACCCTGTGAATCTTAGAATCTTTGCTGAATGAACCTACAGAGAAGTGCAGCTGGCACATCTGAGGTCATCGCTTCTGTGTGCAAGCCTGTGCTCTCTGTGTGATGCAAGCATGTGATGCCTGTGGATCCGGCATACTTGGGTATGCATATGTGTGGTATAAAGGAATGCTTTTCCTTTGCATTTGCATGACTGTTTATGTCCTTGGGAGGTCTAGCACATGGAGAATTACAGAGGATATGCTCGGCATGGCAAACACGAGATTGTGTGTGAATCTGTGCAGTGGATTAAGGGATGTGGCTTCGCTCTCTTAAGTTAGATGGGATTTCCAAGCATCAGCCTAGATGTGAAGCTGCTCTTATTTTGGTGCGTGCTCCCTTCTCTATCAGAGTTCAACTAAAGGACACCAGAAAGCATGTTGCCTTTGCTTCTCACAGTACTGCGTGTTATTTATATACTTGCGTGTGTGCGCCCACGTGCACGCACACACACAGTATGCTATACATTCTGATATAAAACAAATGGTTAAGTGGATTTGATCAAGTATTTTAACGCTATTGTTTTTTATCAGCTCTGAATTTAGGGTGATCAACTCATTTTGGTTTTTCTGGGACTTTCCTACTTTTAGTAATGCAAATCTTACATTTTCAGGAAGCACCTCAGTCTTGTATAAACTGAGTTGGTGTGACCTATTCCAGGCTCAGTGGCTAATAGACCGCAGCGCAATGACACTGAGTCAGATCTGTATCATAGGCAATGCAACCGAGTTAAGATTTCTGTTATTTTTTCACAGAGGAAAGAAAAATCATGTGCTGAACTCGATCAGAAAACTATATTTTATGGTGTAGGTGCTGGCCTCTTCACTAGCACACTAAGAGCTTGGAAATTCACAGAAGTTTTGGAATATCACTGTACCCTTATCAGAAAAGTGACTCTGGGCCTTAGATTTCCAAAGCAGGAAGCAAATATAGTAACTGTTTTGCTATTTGCTTCATAGATTAAATGAGAAAGATGCACAATATTTTTCTTATTGCTTTGCAAGTGGCATTCATTCAGTAAGTGGAATGTCGTTGTTATTCACTCAGCTGCTACAGGGTATGTAGTAAGCATTGGCTAATGACAAAGCGTCCGCTAGAAGCTGAAATACAACTATGCAAAAACATGAGATTGGGCTCAATTCTGATGGGCTTTAACGTGAAGGCATGTACATGTATGACAAAGGGTGATAGCTGTGTATTCTCACCAGTGTTTAACAATAAGGCCTCTTCATTTTGCAAAAGCGGCAGCTGTTCCTTGAATAATCACCGTAGGCTGGGCTGTGGGCTGGGTGCCAGTGTACACTACAAGGAGTGAAGCAACCATGGAAAGACTGCCTCTGAAGAATGAGGAAGGACAGATGGCCACAGATTGTTCTGGAACATAACCCTAAGTGTCAGATACAGGAGAAAGCAGAAAAGAGATTTCAGAAGCAAAATCAGGGTAGCTTGCGGACACTGCAGCCAGAGTAGTGCCAGAACCCCCAACGAAAAAATGTGGTTAATATTTCTTAGGAAGCTGAATCATCATCCAGTAGCAGATGTACACCCTGTGCCCAATGGAAGATGATGGCATCCTTCCCCTCCAAGTGGTTCTGGAGGCATCAGAGTTTGCTGAAACTGCTCTAAGACGAGGTGCTGCATACTCTAATTAAGAGAAAAAAACTGCAGAGAATCATCCTCTTGGGAGGAATAGCAGGCTTGTCGGAGTCAAGAAGATCACAATTTGAATTTGTCTTAGAATTGATTCACTGGGCAGAAAATTGGGATGCGCAGGTGGTTTGCTGTTGGGAACTGAGGTACGGGCTGTGCAGTGGGCTGGTGGGGAGTGGGCAGAGCACACGGGGACTTAGAGATGATCACATGCATTTTCCACTACCGCACACCAGGGCCATCCCCCCTCAGTAAATGTCAGTCCAGGAAACAAAGGAAAACAGTGGAAAACAGGCAAGTCACGAACACTTAATTGCCCCAATGAGGAATTTCGACTTTATCTTCAAGGAGTTGAGAAACCACCCAAGACACTTAAGGAGGAGAATGATGTCATCTAAATAGATTTTTAGAAATGCTGCTCTGATCTCCACAGCAAAGGAGGCGAAAGCAAAGGCAGGGGACTGGGTGGCTTCAGCTGTGGTCTTCCTAATGCTACATGCTGGAGACCTAAGCGGAGACAGTGCTGAGACCACGGAAGAGAAATCCACAGTGTGGCTCTTCAGCAAGACCCTTTGCCACTACTCACCCTAGGTCCCTGCTTGCACGTGAGCCTTGCTCTCATTTCCTCTGTTACAAACATCACAATAGGAATGTTGGAATGAACTATGCTTCTGAGCACTCATGATCCATTCTCACTAATGCACACACAGTACAGAGTCACAGGGGGAAAAACCAACAAAGCACTGGGGTTTGCAGTAGAATTTCTAAGTTCTATTCCAAAGTCTTCCACTTAATGGCAGCCTGAAGTTGTCCAAGTTCTTTATCCTAGTCCCCTGTGAGAGCTGCATAAAATGAGAGCTTAGTACTGTCAGCATCACACTGTGAGATGTAAAGGAGGAAACCTATGTTAGTCTGACATTCTCAAGTAACTACGTAAACACTTAGGTATAATTATGAAAGATACTAGGGAGAAGTTGACAAGGACAGTTTACAAGTGGGAAAAATACTGCCATAATTTTTGCATTATTGACTCAGGCCCTCTGAGTTATTTCTGTGTCTTCCCCAGGAAATTTTTTATTTCTAAAGGAAGCTTCCTTTTGGCTATACATTAGAAGTGATTTAGGTCAAAAGACTAACTGACTGTCTTTTCCATGTCAGCATGGACTAAATTCTTGCTGGAAAAGACAATTTCTGGAGGGGGCCTGCCTGGGAATCCTGTAGGTTACAGCCTAAAAGAGCACACACTCTAAAATACCCCAGGACAAAACTTCTCTATTTACTGTTCCTCCCATGTGTGACCCTATGTCCTTTTGCACATGCTTTATTTCAATTAACATTTCACAATCCCTCTGCCACATTTTTCTTAGACTATGCAAGCACTGACTTTCTCTCATCCCTGTAGCTCAGGGAACAAGAGAGACTTCCCCGACATCAGCACACATATGTCCTTGATTAACAGGAAAGACAAATGGCAGCAGGAGTAGTGGACACAGTTCAGACCTATCAAGTACCTTAAATTTTACTCTACTAAAAATAGAAAGGCTTTGTCCAGAGTCTTGGGTTTTGCTTTATCGGTGGATAAATGTAGTGAAACATGACATGACCCAGCCATTAGGAGAAGCAGAAAACAAGAGACTCAGTGTCAAAGAATCACCACGGGGGTCACAGTTGGGGAACATCCAATTCTGCTCATGAGGCGAATTATTTTAAATCAGATTTGCAGAAACAGTCCTGCCGAGTTCCAGGTACTTGACTAAGTACTGAAATACAATAATGAAGACCGTGTGGTAGGAGTTCATTCATTTCTTCCTTTGTTCATTTATTGATTTAAATAAATATTCATTTAATACTTACTATGAAAAAGGCCCTGGACTCAGTAGGGATAAAATAATCAAATATAGATTTTGATGCTCCTTGTATTAATAGTCTAATGATGGAGATAGATGTTCTTTAAATATGATTGCAAATGAAAGATAATGGTAACTCAATGGGACCTCAGCATATCGCCAGACCTGATTCCTACCAGCCCAAGTAACTTCAGATAAGGAACCAAAAGAATTCAGGTTTTTATAGTTCTTGGGTCAAACAGAACATACATCCTGGCATACAACCTTTGGTGCCTTTTGCATTTTGTTTAAGGTTTTTTACCCTGTGGTTATGGATTCATCTCAGCAATATCCAAGACTTGGTTTCACCCATGAAATTGCTGTATCATAGAGCAGACACAGAAGCCCTTAGTGCCTTCTGACAGTTATCTAAGCATCATGATTGTAAGAGCTATTGTTTCTGGAACATCCTGTGGACATGGAATGTCCTCTTTAATGTGATAACTGTTTAAACGTCAGCTTGACCAGGTCACCATGATCACAGGTATTTGCTAAGATGTTCTTCTTGGTGTTTCTGGACAAGAAAAACATTCACATAGGAAAAATAGGTAAAATGTGTGGTCTTCGCCATGGAGCGGGGGCGGTGGGACACCCAGCCAATCAGTTGAAGGCTGCAAAGGAACAGGGAGGTTGACTTTCCCCAGACTAACAAAGGAATAATCCTGTTTGATTTCTTTGAATTGGTGCATGGACATTACCCTGCTTTCAGACTTGAGTAGAAGACCCAGCCTCTCCTGGGTCTATATTCTGTCTGCATGGTCCACTGAGTCTCTGGGTCCTGTGGACACCCTGAAGATTATGGGACTGGACAGTCACAGCCATTATGTGAATCAATTCTTTCAAATAAATCTCTTTTTCTCTGCAGATACATCCCTTTGACTTTGTTTTTCACAAGTGTCTTAGTATTTTGCATACACACAATGCGGTGCGGGAAATACTATTCTCATTTTAAAAGTTTAGGTAATTGAGGCCAAAATGAATCAAATCACTTCCTTGTACGTATAAATAAAAAATGGCCAAATGAAAAGGGATGGCTTAGTTTAACCCCAAGTTTTCTGCTTTTAGTAACTACTATGTAGTGCTTCTTAAAAAGGGAGGAAAAATCTCTTTTAGATCGAAACAGTCATGAAAATCAGAGATGAAGAAGCATCCAGACTATGGAAGAGTCAGAAGACCTGACAACTAAATGTGCCATGGCCCACTGGGTTGGATCCATGAATAGCAGCAAAACATAAAAGGAAAAGCACGAAACGCAAAGACCACATGGAGTTTGGTTAAGAGCAATAGAATAGCATCATTGCCTAGTTTTGAGATATGGTCACAACGAGATGAGATGAAGTAAGAAAGTTACATGCATTTGCAATTTTTTTTCTAAATCTAGATCTATTCTAAAGTAACCATTCAGGGTGGACATTGTGGTGCAGTGGATTAAGCCATTGCTTGGCACGCCTGCAAACCTTGTACAAATGTGTAGTGTCAAGTCCAGCCTTTCTTCTAATCCAGCTTTCTGTTAATGCCCACCCTGGAAAACAGAAGTTCCAGGGTCTGGGCCCACCCACTGTGTAAAGAGACCAGGAGAGAGCTCCAGGCCATGGGCTTCAGCTGGCCCCAGTCCTACACTACAGTCACCAGGAGAGAGTGAGCCAGGGTGTGGAAAAAACCTCTCTCGTCCCATTTTATCACTGTGTTTTTAGTAAATAATTTTGAGAAGTTTATTTAAAAAGTAAAGGCATTATGTTGAAATATTGTATTATGTGTTCTAGGCATTTGGACCTATCATATTTTATAGAACCTTTTATATTTTCATGAACTGTTTTAGCATAATTACATAATACAGCATGAATACACACACACACACACACACACACACACACACACACCAGATAGATAGATTGGTGGGTCTTCTCCAATATTATCAAGTAGCCGCTTGGACGATAATATACATGATCCTGCTTCAACTCTGGTGTTAGCTGTGTGCCTATGCATGTTATCTCAAAAGAAATTACGAGCTTCTAGAAGGCAGATTGTTAGTTTTCTGCCTCACTGCATGGTGCTTGGCTTCAGGCAGTCTCATACCATGAAAAACATTTGGCTCCAAAGTCAGAGTCAAGAGTTTGAATCCCAACTTTGTCATTTGTTAAATTTGTGACTTTAATTGGCTTAATTTTTTTAAGCTACATGTTTCACATCTGTGGAATAAGGTCATATAATTACTAACACTGGCATGATCTCAGAGAAATATCTGAAACACAGAACATATGAAGTAAATGGTATTCCCTCTTGCTCTTTTTATCCATTTCAATGAACAGTCCTAACTTCTCAGGTGCCACTGTTTTTAGATATTTGTTCCTCAAACGCACTAAACCAATGAAGAAGTAAAAACAGTCAAAAGATGAGGCTGTGTAGTATGTTTAGCTACCTGCCTAGCACAGAGTACAGCCAGAGTCAGTTTTTCTGTTTGCCCTTGTACTAGTTACTGTTCTAGAGAACTACTGGATAAAGTAGTCTAGTTTGGAGAGTTTAATATCTGTAGCTTTAATATTCAGTTAATCCAAAGACATTTCAGTGATTTTTGTCTGGAAAGTAGAGTTCACAATTCCCTTCAATCAAGTCTGCTTCTTAGCATCCTATTGGGCAGACCATCTGAGATCACTAACGCATGCAATGCAGTTTATCCTCATGTTAGCCACGGTCAAAGCTCAATGCATTGTAAACAAAGCCAATCAACAAGTTGAGTCATGTCATCTCTACATATGCCAAAGAGGCTATCAAGTAGTATCACGTCTCATCGTGTCGTATTGTGGGGCTGCTGTCTCTGTAGTAAACAATTGCTTGTTTCATCACCTGACAATGAAATATCCTGTCCTCTAAATGTGCAACATAGAAGTCACCTCAGTTTTTGGAATAATTGAAATATAAATGCAGACCCACACTTAAAAAATAAATTCTCTGGAGGCTCAGGAAAACCTACAATGGTAAAGGTGGGTTCCTCCAACAGAAAGTATTTGAAAAACAAGAGGAATTTCTCAGGAGAAAATCTAGGATGGCAATAAATTTCCCAAGTAGCTGGGATGCAGTCTTGTAAGGCATACCACACATAGGCTCTACCAAGAGTGACAATGCTTGTTGTCCGAATCCCACGAAACATACAAGCCCAGATCCCCAAGCACACTTCAAGAGCAAAATTGTTCTGATAACTGAAAGTTTTTACAATTCAGATTCATCATTTGATGGCTAAAATCTGTCCTGCGTTCACCTGGGGCTCTTTAACACTGTTTCTAGTCATGCTTTCCTATTTTGTATGCACTTCACTGCAGAAATAGTAAGTATACACAGGGAGCTCTCCCCAGGCCCATCACTGGTAGTTATCACACGTCCATCAGTGTATATGAATTTTATTTTCTCTCTATAAATTTAAAAACATCTGGATTCCAAGTAAATCAGTATTTATGAGCTTATAGAGTTTTGGGTCTAAAACAAGCTTTCTTTGTGTGTGTACAAAGGGTATGTTCAAGAAATTATAGTTATTAATCTTATTATGTAGATGTCAACTTGTTTTATACTCATCACCTATTTGAGCTATTTGTGGCTTTCAGTTACATAGCCTCAATAGCATAAGTAGAAACTGGGGTTCAGAGCTACCAAATAATTTAAATGCTAGCATATTACTTAATCTATGCTCTTTTCAAGTATCTTCTAAATTGCTAAGCGCCATTAAGAAGTACTGTGTTAGCTTATGTAGAAACCTTTATGGACAATTTGCTAAATTCAACGTAATGTTAGACACAATATTCCCTCCTTTCTCTTTCCCTGAAGTGTTGAACATTTCCTGTATCAGTTTTCTTTAGCTGGAACGTCTAAAGGATCTGAAACCAGTAGAGGATTATGTAAAAACTACAGCTGTATCTTGGGACTAAGAAGCAGGCGATGGTATTGCCGGAAACTTTCTGACTTTCTGGAAGGTGAAGGGAAAGACACTGATTTGCAGTGTTTGCTTCATTATGAAGTATAAACACTGTCGCTATGGACCATTTCAAGTTGCTAGCTATATACGTGGCTCAGCGGATTCTGGAATAGTTAGCAATTGGCTCTGAAAGACCAAGATGTGCCAGCTCCAGCCCAACCGTGGAACCAAACCAAATTTTGAAAATTCTGGGATGATTGAAGGTAACAACTCACGTCCCCTGAAAGCATCAAAATTGCAGAAGAAGGTTATTGCTCCAGTACCTCGTTTGCCATGGAAAATTCCTGTAGGTAAATGGAGCCTATCCCGACACTCAACAATCATCACACAGGGTCTAATCTAGATCAAGCGCTAGGAAAAATACTTAGAATTATAAGGATGAATTAATTTCACAGTTCTGCCCCTCCAGCTTTTTATATTATTATAGGAAAGATGAATAAGATGAAGGTTACAACACAATATGAAAATTATGCTTTGGACAGCATCAGCCGATCTGGTTTCTGCTTGCTTTTCCCTAGTCCCTACTTGTAAAGGATTATGTAAATAGATTCTTCTGGAAGCTCAAAACTGTCTAGAATCTGTTGGATAACCAGAAAGGAGACTGTGCTGTACTTTCATGTCCAACTTCAATTTCCCTGTTCATACCTTTGGAGAGTTTAAATTCCTCTGCAAGTCCCTGGACAGCACTTTCATTCATTCTAGGTAAAATGTAGTGGCTTTCCCTCCCCACCCTTCCCAGTCTGATGCTTAAATAATGTAAGGAAATGCTGGGAGGCATGATGCAAGCAAGGACAAGAATAGTCAGATTGCCTTTCCTGCTTCCCTCACTCAGAAGGGTCTACCAAGTGCCTATCATGTGCTAGACCTTACGCAAGATTCTTGCAATACAAAGAGGGTTATTGTGCCTCCTCCTCAGGGAAGACAAGTAAGGGAGGAACTGCAAAGGACGTGATGAAGTTCCCAAGTGAAGACATTGCCCCAAGTGTGGAAAAGAGAAATATAGTGTTTAGAGGGCACCGAGAACTTGAGAAACGTAAGAGATTTGGCTCTGATGTTGAATGAAATGGTGCAGTCATTCTGATGGACCATGCACAGGCGTCACGCAGTGATGGCACATCACATGCACCGGGGACGGCAGAGGCATGAAAGTCCAGAGAACAAAGGTCCTTTGTAAACAGAATGACACAAGACTAGGAAACTTCCCTATTCCATGTTTAAAACAGGATGTGTATTATACACATACCACTAGGCCCATGTCAGTTTTGGGTAGAGTTATATTTCCAATGTCTTACATGCTTCCTGGCTATGCATTTTCTATTATTGAATACAACCAAGGAGTACCAAAAAAAAAATCTGCATCCTAAAACAGGAAATTTCAAAAGCCTAATAGTGGTGTGATTTCAGTCAATGCTTAAGGGGAAAATCTCTGAGTTCTTTTGAGAGGAAGCAGCATTCATTCGACGGTGTTAAGTATGAGGCCAGAGTTGGAAAAGTATACAGCAAATTCCCACGTTTCTTACTTGACCAAGAATTGTGCAACTTTCTAAAAAGGTGTAGATGAATATATATATATATATATTTAAAAGTTGTGTTCTTTTTGAGGAAAGAGAGCAATCTAAATCATAGAAAAAAGCCTTGTTAATATGCTAATTTTGGAAAAGTGAGTGAAACTCAGACTAAAATATGTAGCAGTTTTTGTGGTATTACCCTAGTTAGCAGTTCATATCTGTTTAAGTGTTAGTACAACCATCTTTCTCTTTCAGAAACATCACATTTGTGATTTGGAGTATCTTGCTGAAATTTTAATCAATGAAGTATTTGAAAGAGATATGCTATGAGAGTAAAGAATGTACTTTAATGTTCTTTGGCATGTTGTCTGTAATAATTGAATGTGAGGAGATGGAAATGTACAATAATGGATTTGTTAAATTAATCATGGGCATTCCACAGGCTAATATTACATCACCATTTAAAATAATGATTTAGATCTAAGTTTACCTGGAGACAAAGATCCAGACGATATAGTGTCAAAGCTCAGAGGGGCAGGTTCTGAGACAGTGTTTTATTATTTCACTCTTCCAAACGAGCGATGGTAGAGATTGAGGTAGAGACAGAGATAGAAAGAGATAGAAAGAGACAGAAAGAGAAGGGGGCAGTCACGGGCGTGGTTTAGCCTTTCTGGTCATCTCAAACAATTTAGCCTTTCTGGTCATCAGTTTTCTTGGCTGAAAACTGAAATAAAAAGTAGCATCTACCTCTTGATGCTGCTCTGATGAAGTGGAATAATTGATGCAGCTTGACTTAACGGTTTTCAACCAGAATGATTTTATCTTTCTTCTTATTTATTTATTAAAAATTAATTCTATTGGTGAGGCAGTTTTACAGAGAGGAGAGACAGAGATAAAGATCTGCTGTGCACCAATTCACTCTGCAAATAGCCGCAATGGTTGGAGCTGAGCTGATCCAAAGCCAGGAGCCAGGAGCCAGGAGCCAGGAGCCAGGAGCTCTTTCCAGGTCTCCATGTGGGTGCAGGGTTCCAAAGCTTTGGGCTATCCTCTACTCAGGCCACAAGCAGGGTGCTGGATATGGGAAGTAGAGCAGCCAGGATATGAACCCATTTGTATGTGGGATCCTGGTGCATGCAAGCCAAGAATATAGTTGCTGAGCCATAGTTCTGGGCCTACGATTTAATCTTCTAAGTGACATTTGGTTGTGTCTAAGGACGTGTTTGCTACAGCAAGGAAGTTGAGGTTGCTACTCTCAAGGACTGAGGAGAAATCATTAATGTTAAATATGTTATGAAAGACAGGGCAGCACCTCCAAAAAATGAGTTCCAAAATACTAGCAGCGCTATGAAAATTGTCTTAGAAAATAGTGAGGCTCCTTAAATGGATATGAGTGCTTTTACTGTTTGTTAAACATTTATGGTCTTTATATTATAGTAGAATTGAATGTATGTGTGTTTTCTAATTTATTTTGTATTATCTGTTTAATGTAGATTATTTAATAAAAATACATAAGTAACATTTTCAACCCCAATTTTTTATAGAGATTTCTTTATTTTCCCCATGATGTAGATTTACATACATATAGGATTAGTTCTCTCCTCCCTCCATCCCTCTTTCCTCCCTATATCCAATTCCTATTGTGTGTTACAAAGTATTACAATCGCATGGCACTTCACCATTACAAACTTAGCTTTCTGATATGTAACTGTCCTGTGTCATGACAAATGTATTAAAAAAAGAAAATAATGTCCCATAAAAGTGTAATTTAGAATAATGGTAATCTGACTATGATTCAGTAATAAAGATGCATAAATCCATTATTTCCTAATATTCTAATCTCCCTTGTAGAATTTATAACTTGTGTGTGCATGGTGCATGTGTGTTCTGTGTATTAATGATCACATATCATAGAGAACAAGTATTGGCCTTTTGGGGATTGACTTTTTGCACTAAGCTTAATAGTTTTCAGCCGGGTCCATTTTGTTGTAAACAGTAAAACTACATTCTTTTTCATTGCTGAGTAGCAATCTATGAGGTCAATGTGCTACGAGTTCTTTATTCTTTCATCTGTTGATGGACATATGGGTTATTTCCATGTCTTAACTACTGTGAATTTCATTTCCATAGATATGGGGTATACAGGCACCTCTCTTGTATGTAGATTTCATTTCATTTGGATCTAGTCACAGGAGCCAGCTGGATGGGTCAAATGATACATCTACTTTCTGTTTTCTGAGCAATTTCTGTACTGACTTTCATCATTGCAACCGAAATATTAATACTGATATTTTCAACTGCATCAACAATGGATAATGTTACTAAAAGTCCTTTTTAAAATCACAGATTAAACCTCATATGGGCAAGCAGGATTTAGTTTGAAATAGTTTTTGATAGATGCTGCTGAACTGATTTGGAATGCATCCGACAGAGTGCCAGAAAAGGAGAGAAAGTGTGTTTGTATGACTAGCAGGATTTTGTATATTTTTTGGTGGTCTAACAAAGTGGATCAACTAAATTGTAATCAATACATTACAAATACGTAAGTCTGTCTCTTCTGATATGCTCCGACTCATTGCCACATCCATATACCGTGCATTAAACATCTTGGAGGTACACCACATCCTTGGTGTCTCTATTCCTCCATTCTCCAGGTTACATCACTGTGTCTGTATTCTAGTATCCTAACTAAACTACCCAATTCAGAATATCCGAAAGGAGATTCTGTCCTTATTCTGGACAGACCAGGGACAACTGTGTTAATCTGTGAAAAGATATGTGAGATTGAACGACACCTGTGAAGTTCTATGTCCTTATCTGTAAACGGATACTGTCCTACTTTAGCTGTAGTGTTGTACGCAAGCAGAGGAGACAGTGTTCCGAGCATAAAATGGAATACACACTGTTGATACAATCAGTAGCTGTTAGTCTTTCAAGAAAGAACACCGCCTTGCAAAATGACCCAGTTTCAAAAATAGACAAGCTTTATTTTATTTTTTAAAAGATTTATTTATTTTTATTACAAGGTGAGATATACAGAGAGGAAGATCTTTGTCTGATGATTCAGTCCCCAAGCGGCCACAATGACTGGAGCTGTGCCAATCTGAAGCCAGGAGGCAGGAACGTCCTCCAAGTCTCCCACACGGGTGCAGGGTCCCAAAGCAATGGGCAGTCCTTGACTGCTTTCCCAGGCCACAAGCGGGGAGATGGATGGGAAGTGGAACCACCGGGATTTGAACCAGTGACCATATGGGATCCTAGTGCATTCAAGGGGAGGACTTTAGCCGCTAGGCCACAGCGTCAGCCCGACAAATTTATTTAAGCCATGTCCTTGGAAAGAATTGTCGACCTATGTCTTTCCTGATTTTTTGAGAGGCATCATATTGGCGTGGCAAGAACTTTGAGTCTATAATCATCAAAGAGCAAAATCAAACTTCATCAGTATTATTAATCAGATTCTCCTATCTTCAATGTCCATGATATATTTTAAAGGCCAAAAATGTACCCCAAATCACATTCGCTATCAGGTGAAATGTGGGAATAGTTTACTCGGTATCTAGTTGAAGTTCTTACATAAATGAATTGTCTTTCCAAACTGCTTGCACTGTACTCCATCTTACCCCAAAGATGCAGTATGTGTTATTCTCGGAATCACATTGTGAAAAATACCAGAATGTTAAACAGCTCCTAAGGGATCTATTTTTGCCTGGCTTCACAAGGTCATTCAAATGAGCTCTTCACGCTTTGGTTATCAATCAAATCAAAAACAATTGATCTACTCAAAGCATGTCAGTGATGTATTGATCTATTGATTGAACTCTAGTCTAATACAATAAAGGTATTGAGAGCTACATTACATGGAGAACTGACCAAATAAATGACCCTGTGCAAACACTGTCCTCTCTTTCTTAATCATTGTTGTTAATTTATAAATTGATTTTAAGTTTGCTAACATATAAATCCATGAGGTATCACATCAAAAGAAACAGTGCCCACAGGCCTTCTTTATCTCTCATGCTTTTATCCATAAAAGAGGAATAGTATTGAGTCTCCAGTTAATGACTAAAATGTGGTAATATTAATGCTGAACAGAAACTTTGGGTCAGATGAAATTGATGTGAACACTAGCTTTGCCAATTCTTTTAAGATGTTGGGCAATGGAATTAACCTGCTTATACCTCAGTATTTGTAAGCCACCTAAGTGGCTATGAAAACAGCAAATACCACACGGGGCTATTGTAAGAAAGAGCTAGGATTAAAACCTACAAAAGCTTTTATTTTGGAGCATTATGCTTTGGAAGTGCTCTGTAAAAATAGCCTCACTCTTCTTACTTTTTTTGAACACCTCTCACCATCTACATCTTTCCTGTATTTTCTAGTATCATTTCCTTCATCTTATATATGCTGATCAGCTATCAGACGAGTTGGCCACTGCTGTTTGTCTACCAAAATCTATTCATGATTTCTTTGAGTACAAGGATTCTTTGAATTATCTGGGCACATGGGTTGCAAATTATAGCCCTAATGTCTAATTCCTCTAGATAGATAGATATGACTGTACGAGTCGCTAGCACTCAATAGGTTGTGAGATGTTTTGTCAACAACTATGACGGAATTGAGGCATGCTCTTTTCTGTCTTGTTATTTCTTTATATTGGATAGTGTGTGAATATTTTCACTAGAACTGAAGTATATGATGGGAAGATAGAAATGGAGAATGGAGAAATGGAAAAGATGCAAGGATCATGGAATTATCAAAGAATTGCTGGGCCTTCCACCAGGATTTGTGTCCAAGGAAAAGGAATATACCCATAGTTTGTCGAAGTCCCCCATTACCTGAATCTAAGGAGCCATACTGTGCTCACACTAGTAAAAGATGTCACTTTGGCACGTGGATCTTGGTGCTGACTGGGAAATAACCATGTGTTCATCAGGACTTGTCTCCTCAAACTTACACAGTTGTTTCACCTCTGATATCTTAATGTTAATAGCTGATGGAGTGAGGGTCTTTTTATCTGTTTGTGGGGGCTAGGATGTCACCTGTGTGGTCTCTGTCACCATCCTGGCTTAACCCGTGCTCATTCCTCCATCCCCACCATAGCTAGCTTCCACCAGATACCAGATTCTGGGGCCACCCAACTCTGAGCTGTAATTTCCAAACTGTACTCTGAAAAACACGTTTTCCTGCCCCAAGAACAATCTTTCAGGTATTTCAGTTAGAGTACTGAAGGCAGAGTAACGTGCTGTGATAGCCACGAGCAGAATAAGGATCTATTTGTGTTAGTACATGATGACTGTCAGACTTCTTGCTTTAATTATGCCATATGGATGACTGTAAAAGAGATTAGAATAAATTATGTGAATGAACTTATTGTCCTTCAATTCAATCTAATTCAGAACAATACAATTCAGCCAATCTCCCAGGGTTCTCTGGGATTTAAATATACGCTATGTTTATTTCAGCCTAACACAGGGCTGAGGGTTAAGGCTGGATTCTGTCCTCTTCCTTCTTAAATGAACTGTGTAAATTTTGGTGCCAGAGATGTGGCACAGTGAGTAAAGCCACCCTTGTTGTGCTGTCATTCCATGTGGGTGCATTTGGAGAATGAGGCGGTGGATAGAAAACGTCTCTCTCTAAGTGTGCCTTCTGCATAAATCTGCTTTAAAAGAATACATTTCCTTGAGCTTCCGCATTTTTCTCTTTATCAAATGTGTCATAAAATCAATATTTGTGTAGCATGAAGTGTTGTTTCAGCACAATGAACATATCTTGAGAAATTAAAACTTAGAACATTTCTAAGGAGTTACAACCAGCTTTATGAAAGTGGATGTTGACTCAGAAATTCGATAGAAGAGAACTACAAAGTGGAAACCAAAAAGCTGCTGCTGGGTCAGTTGGCAGTACCTCCTACTGAGACTGAGAATTTGCACTTCTGCACTTGGGTCTGCCTTTCACACCTGCCCCCAACCCAATGCCTGCCCTCTGTGAGGAGACACAAGCCTGCTATTCATCATGGTTTTCACATTCCATCAAGAATGTGTTGCTTTTCCAGTCCGATGGAACAGACGGCTGATTGGCAAAGCAGTCAGACACCTGTTGAGGTTGAGTCATTCCTATTCACAGGCCGTGTCTTACAGCCTGGATGCAGAGTGCTGAGATAAGGATGAGAGTTCTGGCTAGCCCAGTCTGGTGCAGCTGATGCTCTCATTCATTGGCGGCTTTTAAGGGAAACCAGAGAGCCATGGTCTAATTTCACTTGCTCCTCATCTTCTTTTGACAGAGGGATATTTGCAGTGGTATGGTCATGCACATTCGTTCAGGCTCAGGAAACTTAGAAAGAATTATGATGGGCTTGAAGGAAACAAAGTATTTCATGGAAATTAAAATGAGTTGTGGTGGCATTGATACAGTGCTTCCTCCAATCCCTAAAGCTTTCTTCTAACATATACAGCTTTGCTAGCAAATTACTTAAATTAAGGTCCAGGCTATAATATCATTTCCAGAACTGGCCAATATGTGTTTTGAGAGAAACTGGTTCCATCGGTCAAGAATTTCTTGATCCTCGCTAAAACTTGTAATTTGTTAAACATATCTATGGATATTACAGCTTTTCTAGGAATCAAATGTCCTCAGTATTGCAATTTCTAGGTCAGTCTAAATAATTAACTCTAAATTGTCTCACCAGAGTTATTGCAGTGAGGGAAGGGGCTTGGGGTTGTAATGTATGTCGAAGTGGATTTGAAATCTTGGAAACAAGTTTCTTATGTTTGTTTTTGCTTTTTCTCTACTAATGTGGTATTAGTTCAAAGGGAACAGATTCAATGTAGTTCAAAGGATATAATTGTAAGGATAGGATGACAATGCCTTTCCTGTCCCTTGCCTTCCTTCCTCTCTTTGCTGGCCTTCCATTATTATCAAAGTCTTTATGTTCCACTGGCATAAAAAAATTAAAAACAGTACAAACTATAAAGGAACTAGTTCAGTGGGAATACAGGCAAATGATAGAAACGATAATAAAATGAAAAGACAATTGTTTCATTCCTATACAGTTAATTAATATATCAGTTACTTAAAAATACTCAATTGCAAGAAGCAACTTTTCCACTTAAGAAATGTGCAGGGGGGCTCTGATGTTATGGCATTGAACATAAAACTGCTATCTGTCCTGCTGGCATCCAATACAGACACCAGTTTGTGTCCTGGCTGTATTACTTCCGGTCTACCTGGGGAAAGCAGAGGAAGATGGCCCAGGTATGTGGGCCACTGCCATTCATATAGGAGAACTGCTAGAAGCTTCTCAGCCTGAATGAACCGGTTGGCACAAGATCTCTCCCCACTTTTTTTTTTTTGTAATTTTGACATTCAGATAAATAAATATTAGAGATATAGTCAAAAGTCCCCAATAGACAGTTCTCAGATAAAGTACAAACAGCCAGCAAATACATGAAAAAAAAATCTCAATAACAGTAGCTACTGGGGAAATGCAAATCTTAAGGTTTTATAAAAATCTGATCGGTAATGCCTTTCTTTCAGAATATTAAACATAGACAAACCAAAACATAGATAAACCAGAATATAGATTAAACAGAAACAGGAGAAAACATGACTATTACAAAGCAAGATTGGAGTGTTTTTCTAAACTACGGTGACATAAACCTTCCTTCTTTCCTATTGACAAGCTGGTCAAATACTCAGGTAATGGAGTTGCAGATTTTTTCTCACGTGATTACAGTCTATATTAGGCAGTTCACCTCTCTTAGAATAGAGTGTCTATAAGCAAGCATGTCCCATAGCAGAATCCAAGCAATGCTACACAAAAACTGTAGTTGGTATTGGTTTCAGCTCACTATTCGGGAGGAGAACTAGTTGATGGGCTTCCCCCTCCCTCCCTGCTCAACCCAGAGTGATCAGGCATAAATAAAATGATTGGCATGCCATGGGTGGGTATGACAGTGAGAAAAGTCTTTGATTGGAGCTGCAAGGAGCTGAGTTTGAACCCTGGCTGTAGTGTTTGCTGGATTCTGAGGATTCTTCCTTTTGGTGTGTCAGAGATTTCTCTCCAGCAGGCCAAGTGAGATGAATCTCTAGACTTCCTTCAGATCACTACTCTGTGATGGAGAACATTGGGGCTGGAAGGAATGTCATTAGCTTAGCCTGGCTCCATTGCCATAGAGCCAGGCTTTACATTGGTAATACAGGAGCAGTACTACCTATCAGAGACATTGTTTTTTAAATTTGACTTAGAGACATAGATGACAGAGATAAAGCTATATTCTCTCCTGGTTCATTCCACAATTGCCCACCATGGTCTCTAGGCTGAAGCAAAAAGTCTGGTCACCAACCAGGTCTTCCAAGGGGTTGACCTATTGGGCTATTGCTGTTGTTTCCCAGGCTCTGATGAGCAGAAAGCTGGAGTCAGGAGCAAAGCGGGCTGAACCAGGCTTGCTGACAAGGGGTGTGAATATCTGAACTGCCACACCAAATGCTTCCTTCAATACTCTCTATTTCACAAGTTCATTCTGGGTGGTTCATGAGAGTGCACACATGATAATATAATATTAATATTATAATATTACTAATGATAACTGTTAAATATCTTAAACACCCAAATAATTTATGTTTAATATTATTAAATAATTGCCACATTATATGATTTGACAGTCTTACGTATTAGAGAAAATGCTAACATTAAGATAAAATGAGTTTGCTCAGCTAATAACTTGTGGGCTTGCATTATGAAAAGGAGTATTTTTTTCTATCATTTCTAACATTTATGCTTTCTGGTAGCAATAGATCTACCGAGTTTGCAGCTAAACTGAATTATCTTGTAAAACATCTCAGTCTGACATACATCAAAGGCAGTTTCTAACTCAGAAGGAATCATGACTGCAGACCACTTAGCGTAAACGCTGCAGAATTTCCCCCTTTCTGCTATTGAATCCACTCCTTTCAAATGGAATGGAATGGAGCTCACCTTTATAAAGGAAAAATGACTGAATAACATGTGTGTCTGTGATTTTTTTGTTTGCTTTGTTTTGTTTTTAAGAACATTCATGAGAAAATATCAGTGTTTAAAACCATTGAAACTTGAGCTGCCCTGTGACAGTTAGTGGATTCCCAGTTTCATCAGGTTCATTCTCTTTTTGTAGCTCTAAGAAACCTCTGGCCTGTAGGAAACTGCCGGGGACCCAGACGCACCAAGTGGGTGCCATGTCATTCAAGAAAACGATCTCATTTCTGGGTGAACAGGACTCGACTGTTCACCTTAATCCTGATTTTAATAGAGAACATCATGACGTGTTCTAAATGACTGATATGAATAAATGACATTTCTCTAAAACTATGGTATGGAAATTAGAATAATTACTCAAGAATATCTATAAGTGCCAACTTTATTATTTAAAATTGATCTTAGGTAAAACTGAAATCTAAAAAAAAATCTGAATAAATAATACCCCAGTATAATATGGCAAAACAATGCCTAGAGCATAGTAGAAACAGAGTTAACATTTAAAGGTCTTAAAACATATGTTGAATGAAGAGAAAAATCTATGAATCAATAGTTGTATGTTCGAGCCAATGTCATTGTTCTATTCTTTATTGAAAGATTGTCTTTTGAAACACTTTTGCATTTAAACATTAGTCATGTGCTAATGATTGTAAATTTCCATTCTAACCATTTGTATCCAGTTATTTATTTGAACTTGCCAAACAAGATACCTAATGGCTCTCAAATTTCTATACTCTTTCTGTAAATTATTCTTCCATAGATTTATTCCAATCGCTTGTTGATATGTTAAAGAACACACAAGAATTGGTGACTTAACAACTACCCATAAAACTTTTTACAAGTCTGAAAATTGGGGCAAGATTGGCAAAAAGGCTTGTCTTTGTTTCATGCAGCAGTAGGAGGCAGCTGAACTAAAGGCTGTAAGGGTTTTTCCAAGGTGGCTTAGTTGCTTGGCAAGGGCATGTACACTGGCTGGCAAGCTCAGCTGGTGCTGAGGGCCATAGAGCTTGGTTCTTCTCCAAGTGGCTTTACCCACATGTTCTGGGCTCAGCATGCTGGCCAGCATTCCAGAAGAGGATGAGAGCAAGTGTTATCCTTCTTTAGTGATCTAATCCGGAGGTCACATGACATTGCTTCTGTAAATCATTCCATACTCTACCAAGGAAGTCAGTGTGACCTGATCATGTTGGAGGCCGAGAACCAGACTGTAATTATCAGAGTGGCAAGAGCAGAGACGTAGAGTGGAAGCCACATTTACAAGAGTCACTGTGCCATGCCTTTGTTCATCAGAAGACTGGGCACTCATTTTAGTAAAAGTCAAATGCAATCCTTAGTTGTTTGTCTCTCTCGCTTGTTTCTCTCTCTCTTTCACTTTCTCTCTCTCTCTGTATCTCTATCTCTTGTCTTCATTTTACTTAGGAAATATTGTCATCAAAATGTATCACAATCCTAACACTGTCTTTATCTTTAAGACAGTCATTCTTCTTCAAGTTGTCATCATCTCTTACCTAGTGACCTTTGGTATCTGCCTAAACGATCATACAATCTCTTCTCCATATCCAGGGACTGTCACTGTGGTGTAGTGAATTAAACTGCTACCTGTAGTGCCAGCATCCCATCTGAGCATCTATTAGAGTCTTAGTTGCTTGATTTCTGAGCAGCTCCTTGGCTAGTGTGCCACTTCCAATCTGTCTTCTTGCTGTTTTGCCTGGAAATGCAGTGGAAAATGGCCTGAGCGCTTGGACCTCTACTAAACACATGAAAGACTCAAAGGGAAATCTTGGTTCTCATTGCCAGTGTGGTTCAGCCCTGGCCATTCTGATCACTTGAGGAGAGAACCAGTAGATGGAAGATTTCTATCCCTCTCTGCTTCTCTCTTTAAAATCCTAAAGAGAGGGCCCGGCGCGGTGGCGCAAGTGGTTAAAGGTCCTCGCCTTGCACGCCCGGGATCCCATATGGGCGCCGGTTCTAATCCCGGCAGCCCCACTTCCCTTCCAGCTCCCTGCCTGTGGCCTGGGAAAGCAGTCGAGGACAGCCCAAAGCTTTGGGAACCTGCATCCGCGTGGGAGACCCAGAAGAGGCTCCTGGCTTCGGATCGGCATAGTATCGGCCCGTTGCGCTCACTTGGGGAGTGAATCATCGGACGGAAGATCTTCTTCTCTGTCTCTCCTCTCTGTATATCCGCCTTTCCAATGAAAAAATAATAAAAATAAATCTTTAAAAAAAAAATCCTAAAGAGAGAGAGAGAGAGAGAGAGAGAGAGAGAGAGAAACAATGGGAATTGCAGAGTAACACATCTCAAACAGTAACATATGTTTCACTGGGAGTGTTGTAACTGTGTTTTATGATAGTGAACATTTTGAAAAATATATATGCACAGAAAGTAAAATATCTATCAACATTAGATTGGTAAAATTATTTCAGAATCATGAGGGGACTTTTAAAAAGCTGTGGGGAAATACAGAATTAAAAGATAATATGTATTTCCACTTTCATCATACAGCTGTAACAACAAACTAAGAATTTATCCATTTATAAATTCGAGTTGATAGGAGAATTGTCATGGCGAATCTCAAATAAGGAAAGTGATTTGTCTGTGGAACTGCTCCACTGTCTTCACTAAACCAGTCTCCTCAATAGAAGCAACTTTATTTTTGTAAGATGATCTGGTCTTGCTTCCTTTCCAGGGACAACTGCTGCGTCTAACGTGGAGCCAGAAAACTCCCTGATTAGTTAACTTGGATGATGGCCCTGGGTAAAGGGCAAGTGAGCCTTAGTAACTAAATGTGTGCCTTAAACCTACAACCATGGTGCAGGATCCATTTAACATGCATCATTTCTTCATTCAATCTTTTATTCTACATTTATTGTCCCCAACTATATGCCAGGTGCTTTACTAAGTAAAATGGCTGCCATGATAATTAAGTTTTGTCCCTGACATTTATGAAAACACAGCCATTTATTTAGCTGAGGCCAATTTTTTATTTTAGTTTCCTGGACGCCTTTTCCAGGTGTTTTTGAAAACTCTATGAAGTCGCAAACATTAATTCTCTGACTGCCCAATTCTTTTTTTTTTTTTAATTGATTGATTTTTATTGCAGATATACAGAGAGGAGGAGAGACAGAGAGGAAGATCTTCCGTCTGATGATTCACTCCCCAAGTGACTGCATCGGCTGGTGCTGTGCTGATCTGAAGCCAGGAGCCAGGAGCTCCTCTGGGTCTCCCACATGGGTACAGGATCCCAAGGCCTTGGGCCGTCCTTGACTGCGTTCCCAGGCCACAAGCAGGGAGCTGGATGGGAAGTGGAGCTGCCAGGATTAGAACCGGCGACCATGTGGGATCCTGGTGCGTTCAAGGCGAGGACTTTAACCACTATGCTATCGTGTCGAGCCCATGCCCAATTCTTTAGTACTCCTAGAGTTCTCAATTTATCCCTAGTGCCACATCACACTGCTGTTATCTTTCACTCATCCCTGGGTAATCCTTTCAACAAGGAATCTTGATTTCCCTGTCATATATTTTTTGTAAGGGAGTCAGCTAAGCTCTGTGACATGGAGCTGTTTCATATTGTCCCGGTCTATCATGTTGTTACATCTGCTTTTGGAGCCTGTCATCACTGAGTGAATTGACAGAGAATAAAATGATCATTTTCGTAGTCATCTATTTACTGAGCACCTGGCACGTGGGAGGCAAGTATCTGTTACATAGCCTTGCAAAGTTATTTCTCTTCTTGAATTTCAGTTTCTCCAACTAGCTTTCTCCAACTGGCTTGTGAGAATTAGGTGAGCCGATGTATTTCTCATATTTCAGGCTCCCTAGAAGCAGAGCCTGAGAGATGTGGTTAGCTCTCAGGAGAAGCTGCTAAGGAAGCGAGGAAAACAGAATCCAGCACTGAAGCAACAATGTGTGATTCTCATTTTGGTGACAATCTGATGGCACAGGATAAGCTGCTAGCCCTGGGACACACGCTGCACCACAGACCCCTGCACTGACTGGAGGCGCTCAGTGGTAGTGGACGAGGATACAGTGGATCCCAACCCTAAGAACTCCGTGAAGTTACTGCAGCAGACCAAGAAAATCCTCTTGAAGGTTGCAAAGAAGAGTCCTGAGCAGAAGTGCCCAAACTGGGGAACAGGCACACCAATTCCTGAAGGAGATGAAATCTGTGACAGTCTTCTCAGAACAGAGAAGAAAATCAGTGGAATTTCGGCCCACTGCAGTGGCTCAGTTGCTTAATCCTCCCACTTTGAGCCCCGAGAAGCCATGTTGGCAATGGTTACCCTCCTGGCTGCTCCACTTCCCATCCAGCTCCCCTGCTTGTGGCCTGGGAAAGCAGCAGAGGGCTGCCCAAAGCCGTGGGAATCTGCACCCCCGTGGGAGATGAGGAAGATGCTTCTGGCTCCTGGGTTCAGATTTGCTTGGCACCAGCCATTGGGCCATTTGGAGAGTGAACCAGTGAATGGAAGATCCTTCTCTTTGTCTCCTTTTCTTTGTAAATCCACCTTTACGATAAAATAACACACATTTTTACAAAAAGAAATAAAATCGGTGTAACTAGTGAAAGTCAGCTTAAGAGTGAGGGCTTCCCACCCTGTATGCTAGTTAGTGGGAAAAGAGGCTTTTTGAGGATGATGCAAGCAAGTGGCTTTCTGGGGAGTAAGTTAGAATTAGCAAGACAAATTTATTTGCCAAGTGTGTCCTTGACATAAAATATTTGACCAAGACCATCACTCAAAATAGACTCTCTTGTTTCATAGTCCTACCTGATAAGGAGATAGTTAGTGGTTTATATTGGGAAAAACCAAAAGCTTGACTTCTGGGTCCCATTAGGGTGTAGCATGGCAAACCAAGGTTTGATGTGGTGGATCTAGGATGAAATTCACTTCTTCTTAGGCAATCATCCAAACACTCTTAATACTTTTCCAACAGGACCCAAAAAGAACACATTGCAAATGTGTAGACTGATATCAGCATGTGCTGGGAACAGCTCCAGACCGAGCTTTCAGCAGTTTGTAAAGATGCATATGAGGCACAAAGCAAAATACATGAATTGGCCTGACACTGGAAGGGGGAACAAACATAATGTTCTCATAGGGTGTAGCCATTTGATTTTGTTTAGGGGCCCCTCAGGCAGTTGGGCAGGCTTTGAGCATCTGATGATTCCAAAAGTAGGAATCAGAGAACACATCTTGCTAACACCCCAGCTATTCTACGGATAAAGTTAGGACATTTTAAAAATGAGATCAAGTGGGAGAGAGATTAATTTCAATCTTCGATGCTTCCAGCTGGGGATGGGAGAAGTATTGATTCATCTGAGAGATTGCTAATGGCAGGTGCGGCCTGTGGCTCACGCGCTCTCCTTTTCCATATGTTCTATAACAGGGAGTCGTATCCAGAGAGGCTGTGCACACTTATAGAACTTCAGGATCTCAATCTTTTTCCTCTCTGGAAAGCAATGCTTCTCCCTCACGTTCTTGGTGACTCCTGGGGGTGGGTGGTGCTTCCTCAGAGGGCAGGTTACCACCTGGAGTTTTGAAAGAACTATATGAATGTTAGCCTGTCTTTTTACTATGAAAAAAAGTTCAAATACATTCAAATTAGGGGATACTTGATTCCTCATCAGGTAGATGGCAGTAAAGTGAGCTCCTTGAATAGCATTTAGGCTGGTTTAAAAAAAAAAGTATTTTTTCTTATTGGAAAAGCAGATTTACAAGGAAAAGGAGAGACAGAGAAAAGATATTCAGTCTTCTGGTTCATTCCCCAAGTGGCCACAATGGCTGGAGCTGAACCAATCCAAAGCCAGGAGTCAGGAGCCTTTTCCAGATCTCCCACATGGGTGCAGGGTCCCAGGCCTTTGGGCTGTCCTTGACTGCTTTCCCAGCTCATAAGCAGGAAGCTGCTCGGGAAGTAGAGCAGGAGGGATGGGAGCCAGTGCCCATATGGGATTCTTGCACTTGAAGGAGGGCATTAGTCAATTGAGCTATTGTGTCAGACCTTGGGCTAAGTCTTAAAGATGCAAGCATTCCTCAGGTAGAGGTAAGAAACAAGTGCTGTTCAACTTAAGGACAAAACCCGCTTTAGTTTCCTAATGCTGATATATCAATAGTCACAAAAACTGATTCATCTTTTGCAGTTCAAGAATCCAGAATTCTGAAAATAAAAATTGACAGAGCTATGCTTTCTCAAGATTCTAGGGAAAGAGCCTTCCTTGACTTGTCCTATCTTTTTGTGGTGTCTGGGTATCAATGGTAACCCTTAGGCTGCTGGGTACCACTCCCATCTCTGCTTGTGTTTTCACATGGAATTCTCCCTGTGAATCTGTGACCAGACTTCTATAACGACCCCAGTCATGGGGATCAAGGTCCACCCTTGTCTAGTAACTTTGTGACCTTTGCAGAAACTTCATTCGTGAAATATGCCGCATTCACAGGTACTGAGGTTAGGATTTGAATGTATTTGGGAGCTAACATAGTTCAAATACAACCTCATGAGAGCAAAATTCAAAGGAGGGAGGCACAGGAAAGGAGCATAGTAGAAACATAATGGGTACTCAGAGTACAGCAACGTCAGAATGAAATCACAGTTTATGAGCAAGTGCTGAACAGGAAGCTGGGAGTGTCAGGGAGAATAAGATGACACCCCTGCATGGCGGTGGCTCTAGGTAGAATGTCTAGTCATTTTTACAGAGACAACTGTGTGGTGCTCTGTGTGGTGCAATTCAGTGCTCGAATTGGCTGTGAAACCCATGCTATCCGTGCTGGGTGGTGATAAAAGTTATGCCTCTGCTCTGTTTTATTGACAACAGAATGTCAAATAAAAACATGCTTATTTTTATATGAAGTAGGTGCTCGGGATTTCTAAAAAAAAAATAATGAATACTTCTTTTTCTGTTGAAGAAACCAACTGGGAGAGTAACTCATTGAAGAAGACACACAGGACAAGCAGCAAAGCTAGTGTAGCCATGTGCCCATTTGACTCCAGAGTTTCTACTCTCGTGATCACTTCATGACTTCCTAACTGAACTTCTTTACTCCGAGCATTTTATTTCTCTGGCCGTTGTTGTCTATTTCCCACTGTATATGAAGGTCAGATAACACTTGGCAGCTTGCATCATGTCTTCCTGAAACCATGTAGCAAGATTGGACATCAGGCATGCCATGTGACAGGGCAGCGGCTTGCTCTGGCTCCATTCCCTCGGATGATACGCTCACTTTCTGCCACAGATGTCAGGCAGAGCCTAGAGGACACAGTGACATTTGGCATCTGCAAAAGGCCATTGTAATTCCTCTGTCACAGACATTGACATTCATCGTTTTAATATCCATTGAGAACAGCACCATGTCCTGACCCTCCGCCCACGGAAACAAACAACATTCAGCAGAATTGGTTTGTCCCTAGGCATTCATCACTGAGTTGAGGGATGAAATGAAATTCAGGTTTTATTAGCCGTAGACTCCAGGAATCAAAAGAAAATGCAATAGTCATCTAATAAACATCTTACAAATAGCGATCGAAGCATCATTCCCTTCAAATTAAACACACAAATGTGTGCATGCCCATATGTACAGAAACACGTGCACATGGTTATCTGCCAGCGTTTTCCAAATGCTCAGCCTGTTGACATCGCACAGAGAGCTTGATCTTCATTCTTTGAGGACAGACTTTTGATTTCAGCTCTGCCAAGTTGAAAAGGAAATTAACATTAAAAATTTTAAAAACTCTTGCCCTGGATTTATTGCATTTACAAGTTATATAATGTACATACTCCACTCTTAAAGGATTTGGTTGATAATTATAAAATAAATATTATTTTTCATAAACTATGATATGTGAATTATATAGTCATTATAATAATGATCTGGGTTCTAGAAAATTTTCTGATACTAATAATTAACTTCACAGTCCCTTTCCTTGGTAGCCATGATGAAAAGAAAGAATCATTTGCCAAATTTGCCAAAACAATATTATGTCAAAAGTTTGGTTTACCAATGATTCTATTGAATGATAGTCTCTCTGCAGAGACTATGAAATTAGCCAAAAGTATTTATTAGAATGACATAGGTCAAGGCTCAGAAAGGCACAGCTGCCCTTGTCCATAAAAACGGCAGAATAGATTTCTCCTGGCCTAGCTCCATTCCAGAGGCAAAGGAGAGATGCTGGCTGCAGAGCATGCTCAGGCTTCAGCAACTTTGATATGCATAGCATTGTGATGTCATGTTGAATCACGTGAAGGCACATTTTTAATGATTCCTATGAAAGGCAGGAAAACAAAGCTTTTTTCTTTTTTTTTTTTCTTTTCTTCTTTTTTTTTTTTATCAATGCACAGAAAAGAAAATTCCGTAGAGGGAAGAGAGTTCAGACGCAAACGTTACGTACCGATCTTTTGATACCAGGTAATGGTTGTACTCAGATACATGTGCTTATAAATAAGAGGTCAAGAAAAGCTGAAAACCTGTGAAGATGCATTGAATAATCCTAAACAGTGAAATGACATGCTCGGATATGTGTCTCAAAATTATCATTCTGACAACAGCCTGCAGGGTGGATAATGCTTGAGACCAGATTATTGAGAAGTTCGAAGACATATCAAACAAACAAACAAAAACCAAAAGACAAATTTTAAATGTATCACTTAAAATGGAAGTAGAGGGGCTGGCATGATGGCTCAGCTGGCTAATTTTCCAACTCTAATTCCCGTTCAGCTCCCTGTTGATGGCATGGGAAAACAGTGGAGGATGACTTAAGCCTTGGGTTCCTGTGCCAATGGGGGAGAACTGGAAGAAGCTCCTGACTCATGGCTTCAGATTGGCTCAGCTCCAGCCATTGCAGCCATTTAGGGAATGAACAAGCAGGTAGAGGATCTTTCTCTCTTTGTTTCTCCTCTCCCCTCTGATGTCTGACTTTCCAATAAAATAAATAAATAAATATCTAAAGTAAAACACAAAGGAAGTAAAATACAAAAGATTCTCTATCTGTTTGAATGTGGGAGTACGTTGTGCAGACAGAGTAATCTAGGGTGTTCCCAGGAGTCTAGCACAACTTGCTAGGCACTTTTTCTTTTATGAAGAGAAGCACATTTATATATTTCAGAATGATTTGATTTAGATGGCCAATTACCACAGAATAAAGCATAAATAATGCATTATATATACCTCACATTTATGTGCTAATTGCCATATACCTATAATTGTAATTTACTATCATTTTGAGCAATTATCATAGAACTTTGCGGTATAAAATATAGATAATAATGTTGTTGAACTTTTACACTTTGTTCATCATCTACTTCTTGGTAGCAACAGTAAGAACAAAAATTCTAAAACTAAGGGAATTGCATGGATTAGGAGCAATGTTTGAGATGTCAGTGGGACTTCAGAGAGGAAGCTTCTGAAAACAATGGCTTGGAAAGAGAAATTCAGTGACCAGAAAGCTCGGGAGAGTGATACATTATATATGAATGAGGTAGTTGGACCACTGGATGCCTTGGAAAATTCAAAGTAGGTCTAAGTGGTAAACAGAGGAAGAGGGCTTGTAAAGGTAGAGTTAGCAAAAGCAGGCAGAGGAATAAATAAAATATAGGTGAGAGTGGAAACTGGAGGTGGTTAACACAATTTAAGAAAAAGCAAATGGGTACAGAGCTACATAGCGCAAGCTGTGGCTTGTACGGTTGACACCCCGTATTGCAGTGCTGGTTAGAATTTCAGCTTCCTGCTAATGTGCCTGGGAAGGCAGCTGAAGATGGTTCAAGTGCATCTGTCACTGCCAGCCACATGAGGGACCCACATAGAATTCATGGCTCCTAGCTTTAAACTGGCCGAGCACAGGCTGCTACAAACTTGTGCCGAGTAAACCACGGAGTGAGCTCTCTCCCTCTCCCTTTAAGGAAATAAACAGATGAACAAACAGACAGAAAATAACTAAATCATTTTAAAAGTGAGGTAGAAATAGTTAAGGTATTCAAATGCCAAAGAGATATTAAATAAAATGAAAAAAGGAGCTACAGTTGATAAACTCTGCTCCATCATTTACTATTCCATCTTAGCACATATTTCTACAATTCTGAGTCTGTGGATGAATTCAGGAAGTCATCTTTAAATGTTTACTGTACTAACATTTGTCAGAAAATCCCATCTCCTCTAACTTCAATATATAGTATAAAGGCACTTTCAAAAGTTCATGCAAAATGATATGAAGGGTGAATTTATTTTGAGCAACTTAAACAATTGTGCATAATTTTCCTAAATGGATATTTCCCGTGAACTTTTCAAAGATAACCATATACATAAGGAAAAAAAGGCATCCAAAGAAGAGTCTTCCCAAGCTTTTCTTATTTTATTATTTCTTTCTTTGCCTTTAAAACACCCACTATCTATGTAAACACTGCCCATAAATGTCTGACCTCATGCCCTGAGTTATCACTGCATAAGGATGGGCTGCCATCTCTATTCTAAATGCTGCCCCCTTTTGTTTTCTTACTTTAATTTTTGTTGTTGTTGTTGTTGTTGAAAAGGCGCATATACAGAGAGAAGAGATATGGAGAGAAAGATCTTCCATCGGCTGGTTCACTGCCTAAGTGGCTGCAACAGCCTGAGCTGAGTTAATCCAAAGCCAGGAGACAGGAGCTGCTTCTGGGTCTCCCACATGGGTGTAAGGTCCCGAAGCTTTGGATCGTCCTCGACTGCTTTCTCAGGCCACAGGCAGGGAGCTGAATGGGAACTGATGCAACTGGAATGCAAACTGGAACCCATATGATATTCTGGTTCATGTAAGGCAAGAATTTAGCCACTAGGCTGGGCTAGCCACTGGGCTAGCCATCTGTTTTATCGACTACTGAAGCTCTGTTTCAGAGAACATCATTTGACAATTATGGGCAATGAACCATCGTTTTTGAATGAGTACTGCATTGAGTAATTTGCTTAGTTCTTGGCTATTTGTGATCATTGCCGGTAAGCCTCTTTGTCTTGATGAGACCAGCGTCCTCCATAACCAATGCTTCTACTCTGCATAAGTTCCTGCAGACTTGAACAAAAACTGGGCATCCTCCTTATTTACATGTATCATGTACGTGTGTGTTCCAAACAAAGTCCCGTGTTGCAGTATCACAGAATTGAGCTGGGGCATTTGCCTGGTAGTGAAGTATCCTTGTGACTGAAAGACAGAACAAATGTAATTGGCTAAGCCCAATCATGTTTCTACCACTACATTTGAGATTGATGAATCCCAAGCTAATAGACTGAGAATACGTGTGCTGTGTCTCCCAAATTAAAGGTGGCTACCAAAGGAGGATATTGGTTTTGTGAGATGTAAAACTTTAACATTTGGGGGGGAGGTTTCATTAAGAAAATGAATATAAATAATGTGTAATGTGGCATTGATTGGCATTGCAAATGTACTGCATTCAAAGTGGCATTGATAAGGCATTGGAAGTGCCCTGTAAAAGGTCCTGAAACTTTAATATTAAAGTGTCATGGCACATCTACCTCTAAAATAAGAAAAGAAAAGCTGATGTCCAAATAAAGAGACTGAGCAGGGAGGCAGTGTAGGCAGCCAACACAGAGCATCATGGGAGAGCACCTGACTGGGGACAGAGAGAGGAAGGTGTGTGAATGAGGCCTGAGAGTGTGCTCCTTTCTTCAGCTGCACACATTTCATACTCGATGCAGGAATTTGCAGAGCAGTTTTCAGCCAGGAAAAGAGGAATGCGAAATTTGGTCATAAGCTGTCTGTCCTTACCATTGTCCACAGCTTGCTCAGAAGAGACTTGTGGAGAGAACAGCTGTGTGTCCCCAGTACAGCTAATCCTCCTGGAACAAAAATGTTACATAACATAAATGTGTTCAGCTTTCTTCTCTCCTCCCCCATAATTTAAAACATCCCAGGGAATGCCAAGTATGGGTGGAGTGTGAATACTAATGGCTGGATCATGCATGAGGCATCCAGCATCTGCACACGCGGGATGAGCCCAGGGAGTTGAGGGGATGAACATGTTCGCATGCGCAAAGACTCAGTCCTCAGGTCTAGAAAGTTCTGTCATGGGGGCCAGTACCGTGTTCTTCACAGGGAACTGGAGGGATGTGGAGCAGCACAGAAAGAAACCTGTCTGAGCCACATAGAAAGGCTCCACTGCGGGCCTTGCATAAAGCCCGTGAAAAGCATCTTTTGCATTAGCTCTGCATTTCTGAACTCTGGGGTTATGGACATTTGTGCCACAGACCTGTGAACGGATGGAGCTCAAGGTCATTTGGTTCAAATCCCTGGTATAAAGCAAAAGAACCAAGGTGTCTTAATAGTGGTCCTGGGGACAAAATCTGCTGTATGGCAGGTGGTATGCTCAGTGCTGCTCATGAAGTATTTCTACAGCAATTCTTTCCCTTCACTAGATATTTTGACCCCACTTTAAAACAAACAAACAAAAAAAACAAAAAGAAGTTTCAAAATAAGAATGCATAGAAAACAGAGCCTTCAGCCCTTTTTCTCTGTGAACTCACAGCCCAGGGTTTGCACGAACAGAAGATGCCTTTGATAGTCTTGCTGTTCCGCTGTTGTGATTATGGCTGTGATTCTTAGTGGGAACACCTACTACGTGATGGATACTGAGATAAACGCCGTGTGTGTGTATGTGTGTGTACTCACAGACATAAAATCCCTTTCCTGTGAACAAAACATAAAGGCAATTTCTCTAAGATCCTTCATCCATAGCTGATATTGGAACCCTCATCATGATTTCAGTGTTTAAATTGCCTACCAAGGCTCACTTAAAGGTTAAAGTTCACAGTCCTCCCTAGAACTTGGTGAACTGGACAGCTGGCCCCTCTGTAACAGGCAGCCAGGCAGCCATGGCTGCAGAATTGATGACAAGATAGCTAAATAGAGAAAGCTTTCCCAGCAGACAATCTGACACTTGCTTAACGATTCCAAAGTGGCTCTCTCCGAGCAGGAACAGCACGTTCCTAAAGTGCTCTGTGCCATGAGCTGTGTCAATCACAAGTTCTACTTCCGCCACTGCGTGCAGGTGACCGCAGCTGTGGGCTCGGTGTGCGGCAGCTCTCATGTGCTGCCTTCCTTTCCACGGTCTGATTGTTAGCTCCTCTGTGGTGGCCAGAGAACCAACTGCCTCAGCACTTAGATGCGAAAGTGCACATTACAGTCCCACACGCCCTGGCTGAGGAATGCACAGCTCTGTCAATTTTGTACTTCATGTCCTTCCAGTGCAAGCCCGCAATGAGGGCAACACAGACTCACTGAATGTGTTGGGCACAACGGCTCGATGCATGAAACCTCAGAGAGAAACGTGACATGGTTTAAAGGATGGAATCGTGGCCAATGCATTTTCAGTAACCTCCTCTGAAGAGGTGGTTTGAGATAAAAATGGTATCCCACTTAAGAAGTCCTTGTGTTTGTCTGGCAGGGGCAGGAGTCCAGACATTCCAGAAGCTTATGGAAGAAAAACTAGATTTTCAGTTCCTTGAGGCTTGGGTTTAAATTCTTATTTCAAAAGAATACAAGATGAAAGGACCCCACTAGCTAATTTTAGAGCAAGCTATTTCATCCCTTTGATTGACTCAAATAGGGAAAAGGGAGAGGAAATTGAGAAAACAACTGAGATTTTCAAAACCAAGCACTGTCCGTGTTACACTTTTATCCCTCCACATGTAAGGTAAAATGGTATATTATTGGTATAATTATACCACTTTGTTAGTGTGTGACAACAGAAATCTTATTGAATATACTGACATGATAAAATAATCAATGGACTCATTAAATGGGAGATGGTATGGAAACCGTGCTATGCCTTTATAATACAGCTACTTTGTTTCTAGAACAGGACAGTGGGTCAGGGAAAGGAAATGGAAAGGGGGCTTAGAGATCATTAGAATCCGTGTGAAGCACAGGCATGTTGCAGTTACAGTATATAGTTACAATATAGAGACATAGTTACAATATAGAGTCAGAGAGCTAGGTAGTGAGAGGCTGGACCAAAGCACTGGTTTGTGTTTTTATCTGAGACAAAGAACTTCAACAATGCTTTATCAAGCATCTATAGTCCTGTTGGAAGATGTACCAAACGAAGTTAAAATCATGAAAGGGTTGACAATCTGAGTTCTGAAATCGTTTGCAGATGGAGCACATTTGCTGCAAACCAGAATCGAATGGGGTGATAACACACCCTCAGCCTTCGGGAGGACTGGCTCTGGCAAACCCACCTACTTCCTGGAAAAAACCAGGGCAGAAAGCCCGACATGCCTGAGGCCGAGAAGGAACCAGCAGCAGCTGCTCCTGAATACCTGCTCCTGTGGGATGGAGGGTGGAAGAAGCCCCGTCCGCCCCAGACCTCCCTGTCTCGAGTGCCTCGGATCTAAGTTCCGTCTGTCTCTCCAGGTCTTGGCATCTGTAGCTGCTAGAGAAGACAGAAGAAAAGATGTCTCCAAAGGAACGGAGAATGGGGATTGAGAACTAAAGGGGGAAAGTGTGCCTTGATTCACTTTCCTTCATCAACCTCCTTCTATATAACATGAAAATCTGACCAGCAAGCGTTCTACCATGAGCTCCTTTGCACTGTCCTGATTCCCTGGGACCTAACTTCCATGTTGCTCTTCCTAGCACACACCACTCCATGCCTTTCCTACAGAAGTCTATTCAGTTCATGAGGATAACCCGTTGTTGCTCTGATCAGCCATGTAAGATGCCCTCTCTGCCTGAAATTCTCACACTCCAAGTCCCACACCTAACGCCAACATACAAACATCTAAGTATCTCTGTGTGCTGAGTCCTTGCAGACCTCCCTGAAAGACACAGGACTGAGTAGCTCAGCACCCCTCCTTGCATTCTAAGGAATTCCTGGGTCACACTGAACAGAATTTATGACACTGCATTGGTAGCATCTAACTTTCTTTTGTTGTAATGTACTATAATACAGTCAGTGTGTTACCAGAAAAGTACAGGGGGTTTGATCCTTATTCTAACATAGAAATAAAAAGCTGGGAATCGGTTGCAGACAGAGAAGTTTTATTTTCCAAATGAGCAGATGAATGTAGGAAAAAGAGGGGAAGGGGAGAGCACTTCCCAGTAGAGAGCTGGGGTGCCTGTTGAAATGAGTGAGGGTCACCCAAGGTTTTCGGAACGGTCTGGGGCTTTTAAGCATCCTCTGACCCCTCCTTGTCTGGGCAGGAACCTGCAGGTCAGAAGTTCCCCACTGGTGGTCTCAGCCAGTTAGCAAAAGGTTGGGCAGTTCTTGTGCCACCCACTTGAAAGTGGGGCCAAGATTTTAGCAGGATTTGATGATCTCATGTGGGCTCATGGGATAAGGTGCCTGTGGTGAAGTATTTTTTTTTCCAGATTTAGCAGAATTCTTAGGTCTTTGTCAGGTATTCAGTAAATAAATAACAATACCTAACAATTATCGAACACTTACTAAGTGCACAGTTTAAGAGCTTTAAGGTTATTATGATTGATTCTTTCAACTGCCTTGAAAGAAAATGGCATCATAATCTCCAACTGAAAAAGGGCACAGAGTGAAGGGAGCTTAGTGGAAGCTGCCTAGGTTCCTATTTGTGGAAACAAGATGGAATGGATGAAATTTGCCTTGGTAACCTCTCCTCTTAGCTGCGCAGTTCCTTGTTACAGATCCAATGCTCTTACCCATGTCACTTATTTTCCTAATGACACTCTCACCTGTTTGGCACTCATCCAAGGTGCCTGTTGCTTTATTAGTGGATCCTGGTTGGCACTGATGTTCAGTGTCAATGTATAAATATTTTTTTGCCAGTTGACATTTGGATGCAAGGTCTAGAGAGGGATTCTCTCCATTCCAGTTCTGACGATTTCTGTGAAAAATAAGGTTTTAGCAAGGCAAGTCCTGTGGCTGCTAGCAACATATCCTATCACGTTCCTGAGCGTCCAGTCCAAAGAACTGCTTCACCATTTTCGTTGTATTTGTTAAAGTAGAGATTTGGGTCAGAGAGTGGCACTGCTATTTCCTAAAAAGTGCTAGTCATGTCCTGAAGACACTATCAAAACCTTTCCAACTCTGTTCTATTGTAACATTCCTTCCCCATCCATAAAAACATGACTTTGATGGTAAAGACAACATTTTATGTAAGCTTGGAAGCTTCGGCTGTAAAAAGGGATGGAAACAATCATCCTTGAGAAACAGCATGATGCCATGAACGAGTCGAGTTCATGGGACTTGGGGAAATCTGGCTGAGTGTTGTAAAAAGCTTGTTTTCACTGCCTTCCTATAACAATCTGCTAACACTTGGTGTGGGTTGGGGGAAATGGTGGTGGTTGTAGTGGTGAGCTACTTCCTTTGGTACTTTATTTGGTTGTTATTAGCAATAATAATGCATGCATGTAAGAACACATTCACTCAGGACAAGCAGCAGCCCAATGAGAGTCTAGTGCACCTAGGAGTGTGTATCGAGGGCCAGACATGAATAGAATTAGAACTACCGGATGTGTCCAATGGTAAATTCCTGAAAGGCAATGAATTCTCCTTTTAGGATTCACACTGTTCCTTTTAAGTGTATGGTAACTGTGGATAATAAGTACGCTCACATGGATCAAGTCCCGATGTATAAATATTTTTTTGCCAGTTAAATTGTTCCTCTGTGATATTTATTTGTGATAAGCCATCACTTATAATTCCATATGAATGTGATATTTGATTAGATGTGACTAGGAAGAGGATACACCTCTTTTGAAAACAAAGACGGATAATATCTTGAGCCTGAGACTCTGGTCTCTGAAATTCACAATGAAATAACCTTGATGATCACTGTGACATCACAAGACATTGATGAGGAGCCAAAGAGTGCAGAAAAATGGCATCACACTGTATCCAACTATTGTACCTTCAAATCAACCATATGGAATTTAAAGAAAATAAATGTTCACCCTTAGAAGTTTGACATAGGAGAGAAAGCCAACAGGCTTTATATGGTTAATAGAGGCAATATTTATAAGCACACAGGAAACTATTTTTATTCAAGTATAATGAATAATTTGCTAAGCAGCAGATTCACCCAAAGATGTCAAAAATTTCTTGTGCAGTAGTAAGTGTACAGTTCATGGGAGTATTCAAATAGACACTGATTATATAGCAGTATGGCAGTGCACATTCCAGCATTAGATGTGGTTTTTGATAAAAATAATAAAGTAGAAAAGAACAGATCCTGTATTGCATTATATGTGTTTGAATTTGCTTTGAAAACCAGGGAGCTCCTTGTTCAAAATTCCAAGATGTTCAGAAGCAGTTCAGGCAATTGGACTGACTCATCATGCTATCAGAAACTGGTGGAATGCATATTTTTTCATTTGATCATTGTTAGTAGGTTTCATTCTCAATGCTTGTCATAATAAAGTTAACGATGATGATGGTTTAAAAAAAAAGCCTTAGTATCACCATTTTGTGAAACTACCATGCACAAAGAATTTTTCCTATTGATTTTAATGTGTCAATGTATTTACATGCTGCATGTAACATGTTAGGGTTCCATGTTAGCTGTGGAACTACATACTTCACATCAAGGTTGCAACAAACCTTTATGTACACGTGAAACAGAGGTCAAGGCAGGTCCTTCCTATCAGCACCGCACAACTTCACTGGAAGCCCACCAGAAAGAAATCTTTTTAAAATTTTTCTGGCAAAAAATATGTGCTAGAACTTTCTCCTGGAGAAAAGTGGCTTAAGGAAAAGGAATGATCCATAGGGGCTGATCAAACAGCCATAAGTTCTAGGACAGTAGTTCATAATTTTGACATCGGCAATGCCCATTGATCCTTTCAATAGCCCTGTGTATTAAACACCAAAGGAAACCCAGGAATACAGAGTTGGGTATTAATGCCCAAAACTGCGACATGAAACCACCCACACTGTGACCTCAGAAGCCGTACCTCTGTGCTGAAGATCACTAGGGGAGGCAACGCTTGTTTCAATGTCTGTCATTCCCTGAAATTTGATAACAGAGATGTGCCAGCCACCTTGAAATAGAAAATGGAATAAAATTACACATCGCGGCAAGCCCAGAGCCAACACTTTTCCTGTTATGGCTTTCCATGAATTTGCTGGGTCCAGTAAATTTCTAACGAGGTGAATGCTCACCGCCACTTAACCAGGCACACAAGTTCAGGCTGGCACCACAATTGAGAGCACTATTCCTGCCACTGCTTAGCAAGGCACAGATTCCTGGATTAACAAGTCATTCTCTAGAAACAGGCTGGATCTTTGAAACAGCACATTCCACGTATCAGTTCCCAAGAACCTCACTCACACAACCCTGGGCTGATGTCCCCTGGGCAGTTCAACGACCTGACAAAGATTCTCTTCTAGGTTGCTTCACCTGACCTCCTGAGACTGGTGTGCGTGTTGAGGACAATCTGGGTCATTGGAAGACAGAACCATCCTCTTTCTGGCAGACAGTTATTGACCAGGCTACTCCTGCAGGGTTTATAGGCTAAAGGAGACTTAGATGCGTCTCTGCCCATTATCCGCTGTTCCCCTAACACTGGCTGGGTGACTGTGCTAATAGTACAGCATTAGTGTGGGCTGGGTTGAATTCCAGTCCCCCACATCCTGTATTTTAATGGTGCTCTCTAATTCCCTATATTTTGTGGGTTGTTTTTTTTTTTGAGAATGAATTAATGTAACTTTTTGAAGTGCTCTACAAGGTATATGGCTGCCCCTAAGGAATGGTGAATACGCACTGGGCAATGATTCGTTATTATTCATTATTATTACTGCTATTATTGCTCTCGGTGTTTTTTTTTAAAGAGTCAATATTGGGATTGCCAGTGTTTGGAGGGTAAAATCCTGGAGAAATCCTACATACCTCCAAGGAAAAATTGAGTCCCATGGACATGAATTAGAGTTTAGACATCTATCCTAGTACATTACTAAAAACTGGACATGCAGTCTATCTTTGGAAAAATTCAGTGCAAGCTTCTAGAAAGTTTTCTGGCTCTTTTGTGATTCTATGATTCAGGATTTTATTTACTATTTCTGAACAGAATGTCATTTTTAAGATTTATTTATTTTATTGGAAAGGCAGATGCACAGAGAGGAGGAGTGACAGAGAGGAAGATCTTCCGTCCAATGATTCACTCTCCAAGTGACCGTAATGGCCGGTGCTGTGCTGATCTGAAGCCAGGAGCCAGGAATTTCTTTCCGAGTCTCCCACATGGGTTCAGAGTCCCAAGGCTTGGGGCCATCCTGGACTGCTTTCCCAGGCCACAAGCAGGGAGCTGGATGGGAAGTGGAGCTGCCAGGATTAGAACTGGTGCCCATGTGGGATCCTTGTGTGTTCAAGGTGAGGACCTTAACCATTATGCTATCATGCTGGGCCCAAGAATGTCATCTTTTATAGGACTTGCATTGAACCTTTAGATTGACTTATGTAGTATGAACATTAATGAGAATTATTCTTCTTATGCATGAGTAAGGAATATTTTTCCAGTTTTCAGTGTCCTGAATGATTTTTGGGTGTCCTTGATGATAATTTTTATTGTAGAAGTTTTTTCTGTTCTTTAGTTAAATTAATTCTTAAATATTTGACTTTTGGTAATATTATGAATGGGAGTTATTTAAACAACCATATATTTATTTATTTGGAAAGCTACTGTTTTTATATGCTTATTTTGTAGCATACAAAGTTGTTGAATTGGTTTATCAATTTTAGCAGATTTTTGGTGGAGTGCTTGGCTTTTCCCATGTACATTATGTCATCTGAACAGTATTACTTTCATCTTTTTCAGTTTTAGTACACTTCATGTCTTTGTCCTTCCCAATTGCTTACTGGACTATATATTTGGTGAGACATCCTTCTTGTTCCAGGTTTGAGGAGAAATGCTTTCAGCTTTCCCCATTCAGTGATCTTGGCTGTTGCTTGTGATATATGGCGGGTTTTTGTCATGAAGTGGTTTTGAATCTTGTCACATGTTATTTATTGAGCTGATGATATGAGTCCTGTTCTTCCTTCCATTAGTGTGATGTAGGATGCTTGTTGACTTTTGAATTATGGTATTCTCTTGCATTTCTGGGATAAATCTCACTTGATTGTAATGTATGCTCTTTTTGATTCCATTTTGTCTTCTATTGGCTAGCATCTTATTGAGAATCTTTGTACCAGTGTTCATTCAGTCCATCAGTCTACAGTTTTCTTCTTGTTCAATGTCATGTCTTTAGTTTTGATATCAAAATAATGTTGGCCCCATAAGAAGAGTTTGGCAGAGTTTCATCCTGTTCAGTACTTTAGAGTAGTTTGGAAAATGCTGAAGCTACTTCCTCCTTGCATGTTTTGTAGAGCTCCAAGTAAAAACCATCAGCTTCTGGACCTTTCTTTGATGGCAGCAAGTCTATGCATTTCAGTAGTCTAGTTATCTCTGTATTTATCAGAAAACCTTCCCAGAATGTAACATTTCTGCATTTCCATCATATCATTTATTCTCCTATAAAACAAACAAAAAAGATTTAATTTTTAATGGAAAAGGAACTTTTCAGAGAGGAGAGACAGAATTATCTTCCATTGATTGGTTCACTCTCCAAATGGCCAGAGCTGAACTAATTTGAAGCCAGGAGCCAGGGACCTCTCATGGGTCTTCCGTGTGGGCACAGGATCCCAATTCTTTGGGCCATCTTCTGCTGCTTTCTCAGGTCCTAAACAGGGCACCCAATGGGAAGTGGAGCAGCCAGGACACAAACCAGTGCCCACATGGGATACCGGTGCTACAAGCTGGAGGATTAGCCTGTTGAGTTATCATGCCACCCCCCATCACTTACTTTCATGTTCACTGACACTTATTGCTGCAAATATGGAATCAAGAACAAATATTTGTGTCTATATTTATTCCCAGGTAGAGAAACAAGATTAAATGTTGGTTTTTCTTCTATTTATATTAACAAAACACACGCTAGAAACATAAAATGTTTAAGAGGAACATAAGGAATAAGAAGATGAAAAACAGGGGTGAATGAAATATGGAAAGAAGGAAGAAAGAAAACATGATGAAAAGAAATGGAGGGAAAAAGATTAATATTAATATGTATTTCCAACAAAGTGAAGAGTAAGCAGAAGCCATTTTTTCCTTGTGAAAATAACTTATTTTTGTCTACTGCAAAAAGATTCACTCTCTCTTGCCATTCTATGTGTTACTGTGAACAAAATGCATTTCAAAACTGAAGAGTTGCACACAGGTTGGAGTGTAATTTGCTCCAATTTCATATTAACTACCTAAGAGAAGTAAATGCATTTTTCTTGCATGATTTTAGGATAAAGGATATATGACAATTTGCTTTAAAGAAAGGGTTGCTTGAACTAGGAGATACTTTCTTCAAGAGTGCTGTGCTTCCTCACAAATAGCCGCAGCATAGATATTCTTTTCTAAATCATCAGCCTTATTATGCGGTAAGTCAGCCTTTCGTGACTGATATAATGGAAATGTAGATTTCTGATCTCTCCTATGTTTGACTTGCAACTAGTATAAGCATTAATCAGATGAAATGTTTTGCTTTCACGATGTTCTCAAATTAAGATTCTCTTATTTCAACAGTAATATCTCTTTTCAAATATTGATGTTTTATATTTATCACAGGGCTTTGTGTTAAATTTACATAAGATTTCATAATCAAGTTTATTTTTCATACTACATTTAAAAAAAGAAGCAACATTTTAGGAAATATAGTTGCTTGAATATAATCATCTATTGTTCTTTTGCCTCTCAACCATGAATGGAGCCATTTTTTTCATTTTACACTTTTACTTATCTATGTGAATTTTATGTATTATTTAATGAACAAACTTTAGATCCTCTTTATGATTAAAACACAACACAGACCAAGAATTGTTGTGTTTTTTTTAAGCCTGGTAACAGTCTTGAGAAAATTTAAGAACTGGCAACAAATATAATAGTGAAGGTATTAACTACTTTCCTCTAAGATCACAAACCACTTCAACTCAGCAAAGAAGTTAGCAGACCTAACCCGAGACATTAAGCAGTGAAATTAAATAAGGAATGTCTGTACTAGGAAGGAATTAATAAAACTATTTCTATTTATAGATAGCATGTTGTGGTTATGTTCAGAAAAGCTCACGGAATCCACTAGAAAGTTGGAATTAACTAATGAATTTGACAAGGTTGCAAAATCAATACACAAAACTTGATGGTATTTCTGTATACTCACAACTGGCTATCCAGCAACGAAATGAACAAAATCATCCATTCATAATAACGTTGAAAGAGCAAACATGTTGAAACACACTTCATAATACAAATGTGAAACATTTTCTCCAAAAGCTAAAAACAACATTGTTGAAACCAATCATAAAAATCAGTAAATAATTGAAAGATAGCCTAGGCTCATGGGTTAGAAAACTTAATATTATAAAGATGGTAGTACAATCTCTTGGAAACCCAGTTCATTTCCTTGTATCAATTGAGCCAATGCTGAAACTTAAAATTGCAAAGAAAATGAAAGAAACAAAAGAATCCTAAAAAAAAAAAAATACCAAATGTGAAGAACCGTATTTATTGATTTCAAATTTTGGTGATCAAAATAGTATGGTATTAATACAAATAAATACATAAGGAAAAATGAAATTGAACTGACAATTTGGAAAGTTAAGTATTTATGGTAAGCTGAGTTTCAATGAATATTCCAAAACTGTCCAATGTTCTTTGTGATCATTGTTGGACGAAAATTAGGAAAGTCACATTCAAAAAAATTTTATTGGACATACCTACCCCACAAATTGTGTTTTCTTCAAGTGACTTAAAAATCAGCGGATTATTTACACACAGAAAACATTACCCCCAGCCACACACAAGCATACAACCATCTCTGTTGAATGGAGAATCAGTTCTCTGGTGTAATCTTGTATATAAGCACTTATGGTAAGCAATAAAAAGTAAAAACTAAGGGTCACATGCTTAGTTCTCCAGGAACTTGTGTTCTAGACAAGAAGAGATAAAGGTGTCAGTTTAATATTTCATGATGAATAGCATGTGAATACTGTGTGGCCCAAATGAAGTCACCAAATGCAGATCGGATGGACCAGGAAATGCTTACAATTTCCAAGTGTGGGCTGATCATTGAGGGCTGGCTGTGTGGCCAGCCAGGAAGGATGCGCTGAGTCTGAATCTGTGCCACTGCTTTCAGGTTGATTCGACTGTGACAAAGAGTGTGTATGAGGTCATCAGAAACTCTGAAGAAAGAGGAAAGACTAACACATACTATTCAACAAATTTAATGTTGAAACAGTTTCTTGAATAATCACAGCAAGATGGAAAAGAAAGAATACTAAACTTGTGGTCTAGTATCAGATTGCCCTCTGATCAAACATGAACTTTAGGTCTCTTGATCTCAATTTTTTGTTCCTACTTTAAGTCCTTAACCTTGTTCTAAAGCTCTTTCAATTTAAACTTAAAGAATCTGCACTTTTTAAATAAGACTGCTAGTACACACCCTGAAAGTAGAAAATCCCATTTATTGGAAACAAACTGTTGAAATCAACAATAATCATCCCCAACGAAAAGTCTACCATAGACACACTAGCATAAGATAATTAAAAGCAAAGGCAATGCCTAATCTCAAGAACCTTAGTATATTCTACTGATCACAATGAATGCTTGTGGCATTTTCCCTTCCTTGCTCTGATGAAACTGTTACATACCCAAGTCTCTGAGTTTAGCCAGATCTTGTTTTAAAGTCACTAGTTCTGTAAATAGGGGCAATAACCATTATTTTTGCTTTATCCAGATTGACATGCATTTCTGTATTGTGTGTATTTTCTGGGGAGAATAAAGAGGAGTAAATAGAAAAAAGAGGAGAGAACCTCTCTATCTAGAAACTATGTCATGGAAAACCATGACAAGTAAAAAATTTAAAAGTGATGTTTCATAATCATCAAACAATAATTTTTGGTCCTCCCATCCTTCCATCTCTGGAACTCATTGCCTCACTGTGATATGCTAAGAATGTCAAATAAGCAGAATTATACAGTATTTGTCTCTTCTGTTCAGCATATTCCACTTCACATGATATTACCGTAGTTCACCCATGTTGCAGAGGATTTCAGAATTCCCATCTTTTCCAAAATTGATTCATATTCTACTACATACATTACTATGTTTATCCATTAATAGGAATAACTGATTGACTATCATATTTTACTATGGTGAACAATGCTGCTACGATGCTCTGAGATATCCATTGTCAAGACTTCGTATATTTCTCTAGGAGCCAAATTGCTGGATCATAGAGGAACTGTTTTTGAGACTGGGGCAACTGGGGAAAGTGCCAGGGCATCTGGGGTGAGCCTCCTCCTGCAATGCTTGCTTCCCATGTGGTGCCAGGTCATGTCCCAACTGCTCCGTAACTGAAAACTCTGCCTGTGGTCTGGGCAAGCAGTAGAGGAGGTCTCAAGGCCTTCAGCCCCTTCACTCATTTGGGAGACTCAGAAGCAGCTACTGACTCCTGGCTCCAGCTGACTGGGAGTGACCAGCAGGTGGAGAGTCCTCTGTTTGTTTCTCTTTTTCTGTGTAACTTTCTTTTCATATAAATACATAAGTCTTAAGAAAATCATATAAACTAAAAATTTGAGGCACCAATACAGTGTCTTGGGGGTGGTTTAGGTATTATTACTTTAAATTTGTTTCTTGTTTTCTTTCAAGCCCTGTCACACTGCCTTTCCTTCTGGGGCTTAACTGATGTTGCCTCATGTTTTCTTCCTATCTTTTTTCTCAGATTCAATAAATCATTTTGTCCTATCTTCACAGTTAATTATGTCTTCAATGTGCCTACTAACCTGCCTTTGAAATCCTCTAATGAACTTTTTGTTTTATTCTGCTAGTTTACTTTTTAGCTCGAAAATTTGCTTCTGATTTAATTTTTCCATCATCTATTGGCTTTTAAGTTTTACTCACACATAGTGCCCTTGACTTGTTCCATGTCTTTCGATATCTTTAGCTAGTAGCTCCGTCCTTAGGCACCCCCACAACCCCTGGGGAGAGTTGATGTGGCTTCTTTTCTTCCTTGAACAGATTGTGCTTTCCTGTCTTTGTTTTGGATATCTGTGACTTTTTGCTTTGCTGTTTATTTTTATTTTGCTACTGTTTTGCTTTACTTCCTTTTTTTCCATACTTTTCCCAGTCTGTGACTGTGCTGAAGATCGGACTAGGACTCAACATTAAGGTGTTTTCAGGTTGTTTCTGAGCTCATGCCTATACCCGGATATTCGTGGAAACTTACACATTTCCTCATATCTATGTTGATTTTTCAGTATCCAACTCTTAAATACTCCCAAAGTGGAAAAAGAGAATAATAGGAGATGGAATCCCAAATGTTTATTTCTCTTGTAATCACTTGAGCCACAGAGGCCAGAGCTCTCCATGAAGAGAGGTGTGAACGATGACAATAGCTGCCACTTCACTGACCAGGGCAGCACTCAGTGGTCAGAGCACAGATATCCAATATTTGGAGTCAGTGTCCCCTCTGCCCACTTTGTCGTCCACAGTGTGTGTAAGCTGCTCCAAGAACATTTGCACATCAGTCTGCCATGGGGCACAGAGGTAGGGAGAACCAGACACCTGGTGTGTGCGAATAGCTGACATTTGTTGTAGTTCCCGAAGGAAGCACTCAGCCGGAATTTGAAAGCCTACAACAGAATCTACCAGTGCAATTTTTGTCTAGGTGAGATGCTACCATTTTCTCATAAATCTTTTGTGAGTTTTAGTTCTAATTGCTAAAAATATTTCTTGTACATGCACATTATTTTATCTGGTTTCTCTCCACTTGATAGCGCTCCAAGAGATTTCTAATTCTTTTTTAAAAAAACAGATCTTTTTTTGTTGTTGAAAAGTCAGATATACAGAAAGGAGGAGAAACAGAGAGGAATTTCTTCCATTTGCTGATTGACTCCCCAAGTGGCCAAAACATCTGGAACTGAGCCAATCCAAAGCCAGGAGACCAGAGCTTCTTCCAGGTCTTCCACATGGATACAGGGTCCCAAGGGCTTGGGCCTTCCTCAACTGCTTTCATAGGCCACAAGCAGGGAGCTGGATGGGAAGCAGTGCTTCTGGAATTAGAACCAGGGCCCATATGGGATCCTGGTGTGTGCAAAGCGAGGACTTTTGACACTGGCTATCATGCTGCACACACACACTTTTTTTTCCAAATTTTTATCTTTATTGGAAAGTCAGATATACAGAAAGGAAGAGGAGAGACAGAGAGGAAGATTTTCTGTCTGCTGCTTTACTCCCTAAGTGGCTACATCAGCCAGAGCTGAGCCGATCTGAAGCCAGGAGGAGCCCAGGGAAGTTTCTCACACTTTATCAACAGTGAAGAGCCTCCAGCAGACTTACCTGCAAAGCTGTGTCTATTTATTGTTTTTGAGTCATATATCTGAGAGAGGAATTTGGGGGTTGTTGGAATGTGTGAGTCTATTAGTCATCAGATCATTGAGGTCTGTTTTATCTGGACACTCACCCCATGCTTCTCATTTTTGCCACTTTCCTTAGCATGCACAAGCTGAAAAATAACATATTAGCAAAATAGAGCTAAATATGCATTTAAAATAACGTGTCATGATCAATACAATGAACAGAATACCTATTAAAACATTTCACCACACATTAATAAATATATAAGCACTGAAGGAATCAATTGATATGTTTATATATGAAAAATACATAAGAATCAACACAATTGATGATTATGCCAATGAAAGATTTTGTTAAGTTTTGGCCACAAATCTGGTTTGGTAGCAAAATATGGCTACATATTTCCACCATCAATAACAAACTAAGGCAGGAAAATGATAAAAATGGGTGTTAGGATTTGAAGGAGAGATATAATTCTTAAGGATTATACTTTTTCTATTCGGAAAATTAATTGAAATAGCAGATAAAATCAATAGACTTAATAAAACATCAAGAATGCTAATAGAATATCACCCCTGTAAAATCATATTATGTATTTTTTTCATATTTATTGAAACATCTAACCTAACAACAATGAACAGGGAAAGTTATCACGACCAAATATCAAGATCTATTGCAAGACAATACTAACGAAAATACTTTTTCATTGATATTAATTATATTAATTAACTAATGGAACGTAGTAAGTACCTCATTAATATACGAGGTCTAAACATCTCATAAAGTTGGCACAACCAAGTAACAGGAAAAGGCCGTCTGTTCAATAGATAAGCTGAGTAACATTTGTTCACTATAGTGTAAAAAATGAATTGTTATTTGTATCTAACATTGTAAAAATATACACTCTAGGTGTATTAAATGTGAAAAGCAAAGCTACTCAATCAGGAACTGACATACTGAACATAAATAAAGTCCATGCCAATCATAATCTCTCCTCCATCAAAAGGGAAAAATAAGACAAAATATATAAACACATAAACTGTGGAACAATTTTATTCCTTATCCTTTCAAAGATGTAAAGTTCTGTTTATTAAAGTCCATGTTTTATAAGCTATGTTGTAAGCGTAACTCAAAGCAAGTTGTTAATGAAATGTTCTCTGAAACCATTCTCTCCACTAAACATGTTTTCCCTTAAGAAACAGCGTTAATAAAGATGTCAGTGGGAAATTCCTGATGTGCCCTCCATGGTGGGCAGCAACTGCTATTTACCATCCGCAATGACACAGAGACTGTGCCGTTTGTAGTATGTTAAACTCCATCATGTCTTTGTCATCTGCAGGAATGTGTCATTTTCCATATAAGATACGAACAGCTTCTGTCCTCTAGAAACATGTAAGTCAACATGGTTCAAGATGTGGCTTCAATGCCTATGAGTTGCTTACTGGAGCATCACTTCACCTGCTGTTTGAAACCGGAGCTTCTCCTCTGTGTAACTGAATTTAAAACAAGCTGCTGAACATGATAATCATGAGATTTAAACCACACTGTGGTAAATAAGCATTATTCCAAAGTAGAAGCTTTTTTATGTATATCAGCTATCACTTATTCTTTATATTATCTGATGAAAATGGACAGAAGAGACTATGTCCTCTACCGGAATTGAGAAACACCCCCTTTACTTTGTGGAACTCATGGATTTAGGGCTAATTTGTGATTTACTTCTTGCTCTCTAGGTATTATCTGTAGCATATTTTATAATATTCTTTATTCTTAATTTTTTTCTTATTAAAAGCAGGATTGTGGTCATTAATGGTATGCATTCATTTAATTGGGCTATGGTAGGGTGAAATAGCTAGTGAAGCATGATTTCTGGATGTGTTCATCAGGCTAGTTCCAAAAGAGCTTATCGTTTCAATTAATGCAAGCAAGCATCAGGTAATCAACCCATTAAACACCTTGCAAAACAAAAAGTCAGAGGAAAGATGAATTCTTTGTTTCCTTGAGCTGAGGAAATCAATCCTTGCTCTCAGATAGTGGTAATTCCAGTTCTCAGACCTTTAGACTTCACCAATTCTTCAAATACAGCTTCTTTTATCCCAGACTATCCATGCCCTAATGGTTCTGTTTCTTTGGAGAACTCCAACATAAGGTTTAAAGTTCACATTTGTAAATTTTCCACTACCTCATAAAATACTTTATTGCCAGGCCTGGTGTGGTAGCCTAGCAGCTAAAATCCTCACCTTGCACATGTCGGTGGCCATATGGCCACTGGTTTGTGTCCTGGAAGCCTCATTTTCCATCCAGCTCTCTGCTTGTGATTTGGGAAAGCAGTAAAGGATGGACCAAAGCCTTGGGACCCTGCACCCATGTGAGAGACCCAGTAGAGGCTTCTGGCTCCTGGCTTTGGATTGGCTCAGCACCGGCCGATGCAGTCACTTGGGGAGTGAATCACTGGAGGGAAGATCTTCCTCTCTGTCTCTCCTCCTCTCTGTGCATCTGAGTTTCCAATAAAAATAAAGAAATATTTTTTTAAATACATGATTGTATCAAAAAATAATTTGATGTTGTTAATATTGTGATTAATCATTTGCAGGACATTTTGTGGTCAGACACACATTCAACAAAAAAAAATCTAATCTTGGCATTGCAAAACCCAGAAATCTAAAAGTTCTCCTTAGTAAGGAATGTATGAGTGTGCAGTCTCTATTGAGAATAACTCAAAGCTTTTGCTTGACTACAAACCAAGCGAATAATGAATGTGATCATTGGCCCGTCAACTGGTCTCCTCTGCAGGCCAGCAGCCTTTCAGTGAATACCACCAGAGGAATTTGTGGGTGATTCAACACTAGATTTCCAGCACACGTATAATCCCAAACTCTTCTAGCTGTTCTTTTTCCCAGAATAATCATAGCACAGTTTGAATCACTCCTCACTTCTTAAAGCTGATACTTCTTGCAACTGGACTCAAGGCCTCTTATCGTCTCGGCCAAATGACTGTAAATCGAGATGACCGTCCATGGAAAGGAAAGCCAAAGTGTCATTGCGTTCCCTGCTTCCAGCGGGGAGGAAATCTTGAAGAGGCTGACTACAGATTACTACTCCAGAAAGGAGAAGACCTTGGCCAATCCGTAAGGGTATGAACAAGCTCAGAGGTTGAGCACCATTAGCCTAACAGGTCCAGGGAGAGGAAAAAGGAAGAACGATTTATTTAACAAAGTGTTCATAAGAAATGCGAAAGTTGGATGCAGGTAATGTGACAATTTGTGTTAAAATGAAACAAAACATTCACATGGTGTTTGAGTATTTATATTGAAACAATAAACCTACTTCTCTATACATTTGTTGTATTTGTTTTAGTTACATATTTATCTTCCCCCACTCAACCTAACCACAAGTGAATAGACACAGCTGCACACTATAAAACAACAGAGAAGTTTAATTCTGGAACAATAAAAATTGAAATTCCTTTTAAATATTGATTGAAATAATACAAGAAAAAAAGAGATGATGCAAGAATGATTCTTGGTAAATTTTATCCAAGATACTCAATCTCTTTCACTGGTTTCTTTTAAAAAACGTTTTACTTTGGAGTTGGCTTGTTGGCTCAACTGGATAATCGTCCACCACCAAGTGCCAGCATCCCACATGGGCACTGTTTCATGTCTTAGCTGCTTACTTCCAATCCATGCTTTCTGCTTATGGCTTGAGAGAGCAACAGAGGATGGCCCAATGCTTTGGGACTTGGCACCCACGTGCGAGACCACAGGAAGCTCCTGGCTCCTGGCTTTGGATTGGCTCAGTTCTGGCCATTGCAGCCATTTGAGGAGTGAATCAATGAATTGGAAGAACTTTCTCTCTGTCTCTCCTTCTCTCTGTAAATCTACCTTTCCAATGAAAATTACTAAATGTTTAAAAAGTGTTTTAAAAAAATTTGTTTTATTTGAAAGGCATAGTTACATACAGAGAGAGAGAGGTTCCATCTGCTACCTCACTCCCCAGATGGCTAGATTCAAGAGCCAGAAGATTATTCTGAGTCTCCCATAAAGGTGCAGAAGCCCAGGTCCCTCGGCCTTCTCCATTATGTTGCCAGGAGCATGAACAGATAGTTGGATCAGAAACGGAGCAACCAGAACTCGAATTGGCACAGATGATGGCTTCATCAGCTAGCCACAATTTTAGCCCCTGTTTCACTGCTGTAGGCAAACAATACAGTGATCATTTCCACTAGGTTTTAATTTGGGGTGAGGCTTATAATATAGCAATGTTTCTATTGAAAAATTGCATCCTGTTTCCTTCCTTTTACCTTTGGATCGTTAAACCCCTGCTGTGCCCTGGATATTAATTGCTTGTTTTGAACATACAGTTATTTCAGTCTTGAGATCACCTAAAGGATGAACACAAACAGGGCAAGAGCACCAAGGACTAAGTCCTGAGGTAGTCAACGCTCAGATGGCACCAAAGTGGAAACGCCAGAAAAAGGAGGCTGAGAAAGAGGAGCAAATACTATTGCAAGAAAGCCAAGACGCGTTCATTTCCTTGGAACCCAGTAAAGAGGAAGGAGTGACCAGATGTGTCAAATCCTGCAGAGCATTTCAGTCCTCTCTGAAACAATCCACTGTGTGGAGCAGTAAGGACCTGCCCAAAGGAAGCCTCCCTGGACTGGTGCGGACAGAAGTGGTGGCGTTAAGGACCCAGCGAGGACACAGTGGGGGTGAAGGAGTAGAAAGGAGGCTCTTTTGAGTGGTTGTCCTGCAAATGAGAACTAAGGGTTGGAGTGGCAGCTGGAAGGGAAATGGTATCCAGACAAAGCTAGAAAAGCTTCTCCTGGTTAACTGCTGTGTCTAATTGTACTACAGTTAACACAACCATGCCCCTGTTGAGAGTTATTTGCTATGTTTATAGTTTGGGGTCACTCTACCGGCAATGGTATAATTAACTCTTTCACATACATACTTAGGGAATATAGATCATACTTTTCCTGCCACCCAGACATCCAAATACATGCAATGTTTCATTATTTCCATGGAATGGGCTTTCCAGGATGGGATTTCTGAATAAATTGCATAATTGCATATCATATTTCACAGATATCAAGGTGCTGACATATGCTTCCTACTATACAGTATGATTTTAAGTTGCATTTCCACCGGAAAAGTTGTATATCATTTTCTAGAACCTTCGCTAGCAAATGAATTGACTATGACCTTTGGTGAGATGGTCATTCATGATCAGGAATATCTACAAGTGCTTTACTGCATCTTCAGAATGTGTATCTGGGACTGTTATTCTCAGTTTACACTTCAGTAGGAAGGCTCACACAAAGACACACAACCACAAGTGACAGAATCACCTTCAAACCTAGCCTGATTCTAGGCTTATTTCTCCCCCTTTTTCCCTTTTCTTCACTAAATCCATTCACAGAGCTCCCCAGGCCTCAACGAGAGTGCAGCCAACTCTTTCCGCCTGGGCTGGTCTGTATGTCTCCTTCCACGTGAAGACCTGGCAGCACAGCCTACAGCCTGCTCTCCTTCCCAGGCCCGCATTCCAGTTGGCCATGAGCATCCCCCATCCTGAGGCCCTACAGAATTATCAGCACATATTACACATTCTTCCAGTGAAAGGAGTCCATTGGCAGGCACCCAGGAACACACAACTACACACAAGGCTCCCAGAGTCAGTTGGACTTTCTCCAGTTGTGGTCATAGGTAGCCACAGGCCTAAACGCAAGTCCTGGGGGCTGTACTAGAGACTTGGTGGGTTGGGTGGGTGTAACCACAGGGATCCTGTACAGACAGCGACTGAGCCAACGTGCCAAGCCAAACAGGACATAGTAAAGAACAAAAGGGCCCTTTCACTGCCCTGCCCTATCTTCCTTTGCCTCAGAAAGATGTTACCGATATTCTGGACTTCTAAGATTGCTAGTTATACTAGATAATATTAGCAGTTATAGATATCCCTTATTTTGTAAACCAGCAACTAATAAGTTACAAGCACTCCACATTCATTATCTCCCAGCTTCAGGAAACCTAAGAAACATAGGTTTGATCATTTCTGATTCACAAATACTAGGTAAGCTACTTGGGATTGCACAGCTGGAGAGCGTCACAAGCAGCATGGAGACCCGGCTTTTCTGCTTTAACAGAACATTGTCCATAACCACATCAATAATGAAATGTAGTATCTGCGAATATTTAACAGGAGTTCAGCGGGGTCAAGTAAATTCTCTCAGCACTCCTGTCCACACTCCTAATTTTATTAACTCCCCCCCCCTATTTTTTTTAAAGATATTACTCTCTGAAGTACATAAAAGTACTAAGTGTTAGCTATCTATGCAGCTTGCCCAGAGCCTGAGTACTAGTTAGATCCAAAGACAAAATTTGAGAGGGGGTAACACCTGGTTCTGGGGTTGCAGATCCAGACTTCCTGGTCTCCCTAAAATGGCTGCAGTCTTTTTCATTGCTCTGATTTTGTGCAGCATTAATCTATATATATATTTCCTAAGTATAATTGAAAACTGTATATTTTTCAAAGTTGCGATGATATTTAAATCTGATAGAAGATTGAATTACAAAATAAATTCTTAGCTGAAGTATGGTTTTTTTTTTTTATGTGTGTGAACTGTTAACAAGATTTAGTTTGAAAACTGTAAGTCCCCTCACACGCATTTTACTTAGTTTCTCTTTGTACACCTTCAAGGTGACTGGATTAGTGTTGGCAAGTGTAAGCCAATAAACAAATATTCTTATGGAAAAAAAAGAAGGAAGACAATGGCCCAGTGAAATGTTCCTCTCCTAAAGGCAGGTTCTGGTCACACTAGCCTGGACACCCCTGCTGTGGATCAGTGAACCATCTGCCCCTCTTTATTTCCTCAACCTTGGTGCTGACTGTAGCCCTCAATTCTGCAGAGCCACTCAGAAGGATAGGAAAAGAACAACAGCCTCTTGATCAAAATCTCCATCTCCACCCAGAATCAGTGACTTCCTCGGAAAAGAATGAAGGGTTCTCAAAGCGCTTTTCATACTACTCATCTAGAATCCTTGGAGTCAGGCCAAGCCTATAAAACATGTGTAGAGGAATACATGCTATTTATAAGAGTGCATGTGGAAGCTTCCTTTCCTAGGAGCTCATATTAAATATACTAAATAACTAGAGATGCTAACACTTCAGGTGATACTTTGAAACTGGTTAGCGTGGCATAGTCATGGATGCTCTGTGTGCAGGCATGCAGATATCCAGATGGAAACACACACACACTCACAACATGTGTGAGCACTTCAGGTTCCCCTTTATATTAATTTTCTTAATTTTTGTATTGGGATACTTTGAAATCTGCTGCTTCATTGATCCAGGAGGACTGATCTCCCTAACGGCCAGTCCATTTCTAAAAGTAGCGAACCAACTTCCCCAGACTCATACCCAACCTAGAGAACATTCATCCAACACTGGGAGATTTTCACTCCTTTTGCTATATCTCTGACCTAAACATCTGAAAACCCAGATATAGTCGACCAAGGGCAGCTCCTACTCACAAGAGACTTTGGAAATGGCCCAGACCAGCCAATCATAAGCCTATTTACCTTGCCTTGTCTGTTCCTTCCCACACAGACCACAATCAAAGGCATTACCCTTGGTTCCTTCTCAGTCTTTGCCCCCTACCTGCACCGACTCCCCATGTGGCTTACCATGGCCTGCTGAACATGGCTTGGGATCCGTGGCAAAGCATTTTAAATGACAGAATTTCCTCACCTATTGGCCTTGACACAGCCACGTGACCATAAGATCAATCATAAAATACCTCTATCCACTTTGGATCTTCCTTTCCCCAAAATGAAGGTAAGGACCGACATCATTACAGAAGTATAAGGACACACCACAGATACACAAGAATGTCAGGAAAGGCAAGGGGAGAACTCGCTCTTACCTTTAGCTAAAAAAAATCACATAAGGAGACACATGGTGGCAATCAGTCCCCATGATGGGAGGAAACTGTGTAATGCTGATAAAAGCCACCTGGCCATGGACCTTCTGAGCATGAAGACTTCCAGGTCCTTGATATTCTCTGGGGGTCAGTTCTGTCTACATTCTTGCCTTCTGTTTTTGCTGGTGTAGGAAGCACTTGCAAGTTCCTTACTCTCTTGCTTTAAGAACTCACTGGCTCAGCTTTTTTCAGGGTGCATGGCAATATGGTAACTATTCTAGGAAACGATGCACTTTTTACTTGAGATAATATTTTTCCAATTTAGGAAACTACACATTTTGAAATATTCATGGCAAAGGGGAAGGAAACATCAATGATGACATGTCATAATAGATAAAAGTACTAATGAGCTAATTTTATCAACTAACTTTTGCTAGCCATGACTGTCTTATCTACAAATGGGAATAAAATAATACAACCTCTAAGCACCATTAGGAAAATGAAATAAGGTAATATATGTGTTGAACACATTGCCTGTCACAGTACCGAGCCCCATAAATGCTGACTATCAGCAGATAACACAAACAACCTGTTAAATATGCTAGCCTATTGATTATGCCCACGAAATCTGCCAAAGAAATAAAAAGGAGAATACATTACATGCTTTCTCAATTATTTTCAAACAGCTTTCCTCTCTTTTTCTATTTTATTCTTACCTGCACAAACCTTACAGCATTTCTATTCTCCATTCAAAAGGACTTTGACTGAGGTTGAGAGGCATACTACAACCTGTGGTGTATCAATAGGGTATTCCATAACTTCCCCAAATGTGTTTCAAGGTAATGCGTTTTTCTAACAATGTTAATCCTTTAAAAAAAGATGTATTTATTTTTTTTATTAGAAAAGCAGATTTACAGAGAGGAGTAACAAAGATCTTCCATCCACAGGTTTACTTCCCAAGTGGCAGCAATGGCCGGAGCTGAGCCAATCCGAAGCCAGGAGCCAGGCGCTTATTCCAGGTCTCTCACATGGGTGCAGGGGTCCCAAGACTTTGGGCCTAGACTACTTTCCCAGGCCACAAGCAGGGAGCTGGAAGGGAAGTGAGCAGCCAGGATATGCCCATGTGGGATCCAGGTGCATGTAAGGCAAGGACTTTAGTCACTAGGCTACTGTGCAAGGGCCACAATGTTATTCCTTCTTAATGCTATAAAACTCAATTGGAAATGTGATTTATTTATGTTGATTATCCATTTAAGCTAAACATTACTCAGGTTGATGAAAGCTAGTTTATTAGTTTATTAAATAGCAATGGTGCACTCCCCACCTCCACATTCCTGCCACACATACACAAACACCTTGGGAACACCACCATTTTAAAAGAGACATGTGCTATGGTTTTCCTTACATCTCTCTCCAAACCCTTTGAAAATGACTATTAGTATCATTCAAATTGGGAAACTTAGTCTTATTTTCTAACCCTTGTGGATACATCTCCAAATGGAAAAGGACAGAGAGGTCTTGAGCAGCTGGGGAAAGTTTTGTGGATTTCATAGTGGTTGGGAATCACTAACAAGGAAAAATTGCACATGGTCTTTGGTGGAGGCATATTTTAAAATCCAGAGCCTTTTGTTATGGATTAAATAAAGTGTCATTCATAATTCTTATTCGAGTTGGTCCCCTTAGTGTATTTTTAACAGAAAACTTTTTTTCTTGCCTTGAAATTCCATTTAAAGATGTCCTGTATCTATGATTATATACTATATAACTTGGAAAATATTCCTCAATTAAGAGCTTGTCAGGCCAATAAAACGCGTGGTGGCAGATGGCAATTCCACCAACTAAGAGTCAGGTTTTCATAGAGGTGCAAGAGGGATCCAGTTTCACTTGACTAAGGCCAGGAAATACCCATCACTCCCATAACATCTCATTCACTCAATGGCTTCATCATTCCGTGGAACACTGTGATGAGTCCAGGAAGCCATCAAACACATTGCAGTCTCATCCCCGCTCCTGTTGCCAGACCCATCTCGTACAACTTCCCTTCCCTATGAACTCTAATCTTCAGCTATTCTATCTTTAATGTTTAGCTTGTACAGCCAAAATGTGTCCCTGAGCAGGTGATGACATGTCATCACAAATTTATTGATGAGATGATTTTATTGGGGTATTCTTCTGGCCGGGGGGCCTGAGGGATCCATCAGGTGGCTGAGCGAGATGAGCTGGTTACCCAGCATCTGCTTTTCAGTGGCATTTGCCATTTTTCTGTTTATCTTATATGTGCTGTTTATGGGCTGTATTTGTCGTTTATTGTCAGAAAATGCTTTGTTATAAACAACTATAAGCCCTGATGACTCCCTTTTCTGTAGTTCACAGGACTGAGCTTGCTCAAGACTTCTTCAACAGCTTTGGATTGTTTCAGTCATTCCTGCACTGATTTGAGTCAGGCTGCTCCACTTCTGATAAAATTTCCTGCACATAGTCTGGGAAAGCAGCAGAGGCCCATGTGAGAGCCTTGGATGAAGCTTCTGGCTGCTGGTTGCTGGCTTCTGGCTGCGGATTGGCTCAGCGCCAACCATTGATGCCATTCGGAGAACAAACCAGCAGATGAGATATCCCTCTCTCGCTCTCTCTGTAGTAGTCTTTCAAAATAAATAAATAAAGTTTAAATAAATAGAAGAGAGAAAGAGAGACAGAAAAGTCTTTGACCTGCAGGTTCACTCCTGAAATAGCCACAACAACCAAAGCTGGACTGGCCCATAGCCAAGAGCCAGAGCTTCTCGGGGCCTCCTAGGCGGGTCCAGAGGCTCAAGCACTGGCCATCCTCTGCTGCTTTCTCAGATCATTAGCAGGGAACTAGATAAGAAGTGACTCAAGCCAGTTTCCATATGGGATGCTGGCAGTACAGGTAAGTTTAGCTTGCAATGCCAAGGTTCTGGCCCCTCAGTGAACTTTTCTAAAACTATCTTTCCTAAATATTTCCTGAGAGCTTCCTATTCCTCACAGACCATAGCTTGTCTGTGGCCCAGCCACAGTCACATACATTCTGGATGGATTGATCTTCTCTAACAAGCACACTAGTCTTCGTTAACATGTTTTGTAAGTCCTTTAAGATGGTAGAATCTCTTTCAACAAAGATCTTTCGAGAATACTAATACTTAGTTAAGGTTTTATGCAGAAAAAATATAAATAACAAAATCATGGGGCTAGGCAATAATATTTATCACTTACTGTATACTTCATGCTGAACTAAAGCTTCTATACTCATCAATTTGATGTTATTATTGTTCCAGTTATAAAGACACCCTGCGTAAGGTCATAAAGCTAATAAGTAACATGCATGGCATCAACTTCAGATGCAGATGTATCTAACTGCATTCCTACTGAGACATCCTCCGGTCTTTGGGGGCTGCATACGAACTACTCTGACTTCGATGATCTGTCTCCAAATCTACTTGTTCCTGCAAAGAGTGACTTTCTAGGACTACAAGCAAACCGTGAACTGCTATGACATTGCCCCATATCCAAAGCAATAAATACATCTGTTATTTATGTAAGCATATTTTATACTTTACTATGTAAAAATTGTATTATTCTTATGAATATATGCACAGGAATAAATCACATTTCATATGGGTTTAGCTATGATAATTAGATGAAATGTTATATATGGATAAATATTTCTACTATGACAAATACATATGTATTTGTGTATATATAAACATATATTTGTCACACACACTTATTCCATATATATGTATGTATATATATATACACGTATATATATACATACCACCAAATGCATGCTGTCACATTCCTGCAAGCTATGGTAACTTAGTGACACAGTCAGACATTTGCTATCTCCTCTGTGTTGCCCCCGTGTGCCTTCAAAGCATGGCCATCCTTCTGCCTGCAGCAGCCCTGAGACTGAAAAGGACTTGGGTTTGGGAGAAGCGCGTGGCAGCTCATGAAGCCTCAGTTTTGTAAGCAAAAGTGAATTTATAACCTCGGCAATAAATTTTTGAGTGAGTTTTAGTGCCACTGAGGCCACAGGCTTCTTTGCTATTCCTAGACAGCATTCTGATAACACAGCAGAGAATATTTCTATTCAAAGAAACTCCTGCTCAGCTTCAGGAAACATGACTGTGAAATATAATGTATATTTACCATTGTATCTTAAAAAAGAGATTGTGAAGGAGGACAGTACCTTAACTTCTTCCATGTGGCTCTGAGCACTAGTGGTTATTTTCCTTTCTGTACTTCGAGATGACACTGTGGTTAAAGAGTGGGCCTGGCACAATGACTCCATAGCTACTGCTAGGATCCCATATGAATGCCAGTTCGAGGTCCAGCTGCTGCACTTCTCATCCAGCTCCCTGTTTGTGGCCTGGAGAAGCACTAGAGTAATGCCAAAGCCTTGGGCCCCCGGGAGACATGGAAGCAGCTCCTGGCTCTTAGCTAAGGATCGGCTCAGCTCTAGCCATTGTGGTGACTTGGGGAATGAACCAGGGGATGGAAGATCTTTCTCCCGTCTCCTTCTCTCTGTAGATCTGCCTTTCCAATAAAAATAAATAAATATTACAAAAAATCTAAACGCTAATTAAGCTCTCTGTCAAAAGCAGCAAAACCTTGGTTTCCATTGATTCTGTCTGACAAAAACACCTTTACGATGGCCCCCTCTCTGCCCAACTTCCAGTGTCTGCTTGAGCTCCACCATGACTGAAGCTCCTGTAGAAAGGGCTATGCGTTTGTCTCCCAGTGTGCTGGGTGCAGGGACTGGACACCGGCTTTGCATTGAGACCTGGCTTGCAGCTGCCTCTGGCAATGCTAATCGCAGCAGTTGGTAGTGGGAGCCAGGCTCACTTACTGCTATGAGGAATACTGAGTGAGGGAGGCAGGTGGAGCAACTAACTTGGTAGCCTCCTGTTACACATCTCTATTACAGGAAGCTAATGAAACAGTTGGACTACTTTTTTTTCCATTTAATGACCAGAAACTATAAGGAAAATGGATTTGAACCCCTAAACTTCCTTTTGATGCTTGTATCTCTTTTCATGTGGTTGTTAGGAAAAAAATGTAAGTAAGCCCACAAAGAGTTTGGCCTTGGCACGTAAAGGATTTCCATGGTTGATTTCCTCATTCCCCTGCCTCCTCCTCTACAGGGTCTTTAGGATTCTTATTCAAAAACCAGAGTGATGTTAGCCAATAATTACAGATAGTGCTTGCTAAGATTTTTCTATGTGGTGTGAATTACTCTAAATATTTTTATGTGTATTGTTATAATTCATCTTACTTCATCTTTACACCTATAAGACTACTCTCTTTTTCAGGAAAAGAAATGTACAACATTAACTGTATGATTACTGTTACATGACATCACATTATGAGCCCGTTTTATATTCACAATGTTGTGAAATAAACCCCATTATTCTAACTTTGAAGACTAGTAAACGAGTTGTAGAGTGATTATGCAATTCATATAAGAGCAAGAGTTGGAATTCAAACCCAAGCAGTGGGACCCCAGAGTTTTGTGCTTACTTCTTTTAAAGGCATACTGACTTTCAAGTCTTGGTTTTCTTTATAAAATTGGGTTTACCTAAGCTTCCTTCATCAAATGATTGTTGCAATAATGGAAGCAAATAGTAAACATGCAAGTAGACTGCCGGCAATAGCATATAATCCATAGTGCTGGAGCTGCACGGATCATATTTAATATAGATCATAAACGCATGTCATAAACTAGTAAGTAATCATAAATCATGAAAGCATAAACTGACCATAAACTAATATAGGCAGTTGAATTTGTTTAGACGTAGAAAAATGAATATTTGTTGAGTTGTTATTGAACTAGTATTGGCTTTTTAAAAGTGTATGTCTCACTTTGATATTTCCATCACTGTTCTAGGAAAAAGTGAGTGGAATTCACAGAAGTTTCAGTTAGATACACACATGTGCTGATCAGGAAACACACAGGCAGAACCAAAAGGCATCCTGGACAAACTCTGAGACCAGTTCTTTCTCTTTCACTACAATCCTTGTGAGAACAAAGATCTGTGTCTCCAAGGAGTTGTTTGGTACTCGTTTTGCTCTTCTAAAGTAAATACTGACGGAATTTGTCCTATGGAGCATCATACTATTGAAAACAAAATGTTCTTCCATTTCCTAAGATTTCTTTTCCTCCCAAAGCTAAATTTTACAACCAGCCAATTTCTGTCTTACATGTGTCTCTTATTCTGGGACCTAAGATTTAATCTAGCTGAACCAGTATTGGAACAACACTAGATCCATCTTACAAAGTTGGGTTTCAGGTCTACTGTTAACAAATCACCTAGTAACAAATCTCCAGTCAAGGGAAATGAGTTTCACGTGTGCCCAGATTTCAAGCTTGTACAGCATCCCACACGGGAGATGACTTTACAGGTTCTGTGTCCTAAAGGAAAACATTAGCTTCTTAAATGATATGGGGTTTAAATCCTTGCTCTATTTTTTTTTTTTTTTTTTTTTTTGCTGCTCATGATTGTAAATAAACATGCAGTTTTTGTACCTTGCCTTTTCATCTGCAAATGCAATTATTATGTGTCTAAATAGAACTAGATAAGATGGGACATCACTCGTGGTTGCTCAGTGAATGTTAACTTCTTCACTATTTGCCCATTATAAGTACAGAATTAGTCAGGTCAGATATGTTATCATTTGCTTGGGACCCAGATGTGACCGAATAAATACAAGTCCATGTTTGAATTGAAATTCGTCACAAGCTACAGAATGATCCATACAGAACAATCTGCTTCATTTCAGTACATTGATACTCAAGTACATCAGTTTACTCAAATTCTGAAAATAGAAGCTTAGTCTACTATGCCATGGCACTGGCATCAATAAATAAATCTTTTTAAAAATCTTAAAAAATCATTTTGTCAGGCAGCATATTCGTTAAGACCCAAACATTGTATGAATGATAGAATAAGCTTTAAATGCCATTAATTCTGAGGTTAATAGAAGAACAATGTTTGGGCCAATGTGATAACCAAATAATGGTGAGAGCAGATGGTGGGGGATGGGCAGCATATCACCACTCGCATCCCCTCCTGGTGGATTATGGGATCACCACGTGCTTATGTGGTCTTCTCTTTCCTTGCTCTTGGATGCTGCTCATGCAAAGGGCATCCCAGACAAAAGCACTTTCTCATTCATGAAATGAACTGCTGACTCGAATTCCTATCTTCGTTTTTTGCCTGACAGAAGGGGTCAAATGGCCAGCCTTTATTAGGAAATTGATACGATTTGAGATAATTGGGGTAACGTTTTCCAAGTTCTTGAAAGCACAAGCCCCGGGATGCCTCTGGGTCCTTGCTCAGGCTTTCCCCTCTGCTGAGGCATCCTCTGCGTTCCCCCCGCCTCGTTTACTCTTTGTCATCCTTCAGCCTTTGTTTATTCATATCGCTGTTTTGTACCTCCATGTATCTTTCCATGACATGCTGTGTGTGTAAGAGCATTTAGTAGCGCACTGTCTCAACGCCGGCGCGATTCTTTGTACACTGCGCTCTTCTCCCGAGGCTTACGGAACCTCAGAGAAGATGTAGTCTGTTTGGTTCACCTCTGCATCTCTGTGCTTGACACCATACGCAGCACATAGCAGGAACCCCAAATGCTGTTTATTAAATGGTTCACACAAGGGTGATTGAGTGAAAGCGGATGAGTCTAGTCTTGTGGGATGTAACAGTACAAATATTGAATTATAAACCAGAATGCCTAAGACAATTCTGACCTTCAATTTTAACTGTCAAATTGGCCTCTAGGCCACTTTAACTTCTTACACCTAAAAAACATCTTATACACGGCTATTTAATGGAGCTACAAAATTTAATTTATGTGTGTAGCACATGTTGTAATAACATACATTGACTGATACCTTGAATTGCTGCAGGACTACTTTAAGTATTTTTTAAATAAAATCATATTTGTTTGTTTTATGATACAGTTCCACAGGCTCAGGGATTTTCCCTCCACTCCACTTCCAATTCCTCTCCCCTCAATTATTTCCCCTATATTATATTAAAATAGTATAGTCCTTCAAAAACATTCATAAATCCATCATTCTGTTTCTTTAAAGTACATCAAATTGCTCAAATTACTGAGGACAGAAGCTTAGTCTCTATGCCATGGCACTGGTCCCAATGAATAAATCTTTAAAAAAAATCTTAAAAATGATTTTGTTAGAAAGGTATTTATTTTCTTTGGAAAAGCAGATTTATAGAGAAAAAGATCTTCCATCCACTGGTTCACGCCCCCAAATGACTTCAATGGCTTTGGATACAGAGTCCCAAGTATTTGTGCCATGCTCTGATGCTTTCCCAGGCCACAAGCAGGCATCTGGATGAGAAACAGAGCAGCCGACATGAACTGGTGCCCGCGTGGGATGCTGGCACTTGCAGGGGGAGGATTAACTGATTCAGCCATCATGCTGGGCCCTTAAAAAATCTTAAAAAGAAAAAAGGAAAGCTCATTGAAATTAATTAAGAGATAATTGAGTAAAGAGGAACTGAATTTAGTCCTGGTGCTGACACTGCTGCCTCCAGACTTTGTCTAATTCACATAGGGAAGCTAACAACACAAATCTTTACACATAAACCCATACACACACACACAACACATCCCACAACACATCCCCACTCATAAACACACACACACACACACAGACTCAGAACACATCCATACACATAAACACATACACACAGAGTCTCACAACACACCCACACTCATAAACACACACACACACACACACACACACACACACACAGTCTCACAACACAGCCATACACATAAACATACACACACACACACACCGTCTCACAACACACCTCCACACATAAATACACACACACCCACACAGCCTCCTGGGTACTGAATTTTGGTATACTATTTATTTTTCACTTAACCCACACAGCCCGCAAGCATTCTGGGTTGTTGGTTGTCAGAATTTACCTAATTCAGAATGACGCATCATTTCCCACTAGACCAGTCCATGGGCCTACCCATCCTCCCTTTGCCTCACTCTTCTGTTGAGCTTTCTCTAGGTAATCTGCAAGCAAGTTTCATTTCCTTTAATGTTGACAAGCACCTGATCAGCAGGTGGTAGACACTCAACATTTTTGATTTAAACAGGCCCCAACTCATAAAAGCTAGACAAACCGCCCAAATCGCAGAACTATGCATTGGAAACAGCAGGTTTTTAAAGTTCAGTTTTATGTCATGCCAAAAGCCATGCTATATCCCAGCGTTTCTTATTGCCTTAGGAGAGTTCCCATCGACTAACAGGAGTTTAACTGGTATCTTAAATCATTGAAATGGACTTTGAAAAATGTAAGAATGCATCACACTGGGTAGTAAGTAGAGTTTTCTAAATTTGTCTAAACATGTATGTGCTGTGTATTCATGACAGCGTTGAAAAGTGGGTTGCATGTTATAGATCTTTGTCAGAAAGAGTTTGAAAACAACCTGGGTCAGTCCAGCCATTTGGCCTGAGAGTTTCACTATAACCCTTGAGTCAAAATAGATCGCTTCTGCCTGTGTGTTCCCCAGGCACAGCGAACATTCCTCTCATAGCCTGGATCACATTTCACTCCAGTCCTCGTCAAAGGGTGCCTATGTGTGTGTGGGCTCCTTCTCCTGTGTCTTTCATCTCCGCATCTACATGCCTCGCGCAGCAACCGCGGTGATTCCTGATTTGGACTTCCTGGTGTGGAAAATGTGTTTTTCTCTCTAAATTTTGCTGACATTGATGACGGAAAGTTATATGCAAATACTTGAGTTGTCTCTCAGGGCTGACCAACAGCAAATAAAATCTAATTCTGTAATTCCAAAGTGTATTCTGTCACTAACAAAACACTTGTAAAAAGAGTCCACCATCTACCTTGTAGTACAGTTGGGGCATGTTTTGATTTCAAGTTTATGAAGCCTTGAGCTGAGCGTCAAAATACACCTTACAAGAATCTTCACCAGAACATTGATGTAACAAACGCATGTTTTTAAAACTATGACATTTGTGATGACTTCCTATATGGCAATGCATAAACTAAATCATAAGTACCTAAAAATACACAAAGTCTTCTTGTTCCTGGAAGAGTCTGTTAAACTGAAGGTTTACCTTTCAGTTAAAACATACAACTTCAGAAACTCAGGAAATGTTAACATACTGCACAGTTTGCTGCCTTGATGGCTTAGGTTTCCTAAAACCAATACCCAAGAAAAGGTGCTAAATGCTAGATAGTTGGGTGACTCTATAATCCCAAATGGATTTCTCTTCACTCTCCACCATACCAGGACACCATACAGTAACCCAGATATGAAAGATAGTCTTTTGTTAGGACTAAACCATCATTCCTCAATTCATATGTAAAGATATATCAACTAATAATAACTAATAATAATAACTTCTTCTAGAGCTTCCAATTCTACCAAGCACATTGATAGTCACTATTCTGTTTGCTTGCCATTCCCGAATGTGGGTGTTCCATTCCTGTATTTTAGATAAACTACATGATGGCAGGCCGTTTCTCAGGGTCAAACACAGCCAACATAAAAAGATGTGGTTTATTCTAAATGTAAATAATTACAGTATTGTGCTATTTATATTATGTGTCATAAACCAATGAAGTATTGAGAGCTCTAATAATTCTTACTTTATCTATTGAAAAAAAAAAAGGAAAAAAAGGCAAAATCCAGAGGACTATAATGAGTTTGTTATGAGTCATAGCAAATCCTGCTGAAGCCACTGCTCAGTCAACAAGTCCTGGCCGCTGCCAGACACTGGGTATGTGGGGTGCCTTCAGTAACACTGTGTTAACTGGAGTGGTGAATCTATTGAAATCACGTATTCTCAGTTAGAAAAATCCAAATTACTTTATTGATAAAGGCTAGCTTTTGGACTCAACAGAATCCTTGTAGCAGTGTTTTACTCAAAATATATTTCAGCCTCCCTTCTCCATGGATTCCATGTTCAGCACTTCAGTCACCTGTTGATCAAACTATTGTCTGCATTGAAAATATTCAGATTTCCTTCTTGTCAATATCCCCTAAATAATACAGTATAAAAGCTATTTATGTTGTACTATATATGTTAGTGATTTGAAGATGAAATAAGGAAGATTATACATAAATTGTAAGCAAATATTGTATTTTATACGTAATACTTGAGTATCTGCAGATTTAGGTGTCCATGATGGACTGTCTTGGAGCCAGTACCCCAAGAACAATCAAGGGACAACTGTACTGGTTTACTTCATTTCTTTTGGTATTTGCTCTCTTATAGCTATATCTAAATGAAATCAACACAATGAGAACGTAATTTTTACAATTTAAGATTATGCAAGAATGAAATTGAATGGTAAGAATGACAGCAAAGAGTGCTAACTCTTTAATACAGTATCCTCACACAAATTATTACAGTACTTTTGGAAAATATGTTGTCATGAATTTTTAAGAGATTATGTCTTTTCCCATGATTTACCTTATAGAAGTAGAAATAGTTATGTCTTTTAAAACTCTCTATCATTTTTATTGGAAAGTCAGATATACAGAGAGGAAGAAAGACAGAGAAGAAGATCTTCCATCTGCTGATTCACTTCCCAGTGAGCAATCCAAAGCCAAGAGCCAGGAGTTTCTTCTGGATCTTCCATACGGGTGTAGGGTCTAAAGGCTTTGGGCCATCCTTGAGTGCTTTCCCAGGTCCCAAGCAGGGAACTGGATGGGAAGCGGGGCTGCCGGGTTTAGAAACAGTGCTCATATGGGATCCTGACATGTGCAAGATGAAGACTTTAGCTGCTAGGCTATACAATAATGTATTTTTTTTTCTAATTTCATTTTTTGACTCAGTTCCATAGGTTCTGGGATTCCCCCAAGCCCTCCCACCCATATCGATTTCCCTCATACTATCACAGCAGTACAGCTCCTAACCAGTCATAATTCCATCATTGCAGGCATGGACCATGCAGAAAGTCCAGCATCTTATTGTCCAGATAAGTTCAACAGTTTCATTGGGAGACCATCCTGATCTGAAAGCAGAGCTGGCAGGATATCATCCCCTCTAAAGAAAAGCCACAACACAAATTCAACAACAGGAAGAAACATGGAAATTTACAACATCATAAAGTCAATTGACATGGTACTGAGTGGCCAATGTGTTAGAAAATGCAAGTTCTTAACCACATCCTGTAACTACTTCATTGACATCTCAGTTTTAGTTTATATGTAACTGACTGCTATAAACATTAAAATGGTTATAAGGTACTATTCAACTGTCTCTTGTCTGTTTTATTTTCTTTTCATATTTATCTTTAGCAGCTTGGACAACAAGATGCTGGACTCTGCATGGTACATGTCCGCGATGAAGGAATCATGACTAGATATGAACTGTACTACTGTAACAATATGAAGGAATTCAATTTGCAGGGAGGGCTTTTTGGAGGGATAGGGAGAATCCCAGAGCCTATGAAACTGTGTGATAAGATTAAATTTTAAAAAGAAGAATTTAGTACAAAACAGATGTAGGAAGGAAAATTGTGAAATAAAGGTAGAACTAAAAAAAAAAAAAAAAAGCTGATGTGATTTAAGATTTTAACCCAAAATATCTATCTGCAGGATTTAAGATAAAACTTGAGAAAAACCTTCCCAAAGAACATGTATGCAGCTCTTAGCAATATACTTCTGGCAAGTCCCTAACTAAAATATTTTAAAATACTTTAAAACCAACAGCTTGTATTCCTACCCTGGAGATGCCCGGATCCTCACCAAGGACTGTGAGTACGGGCACCAAGGACCATATCCCAACCGCCAAGGAGATCACAGAGAATTGGATTGCTCTTGCGGATTGGGAACTCTGAGGTCATCCATTCCCTATCGGATCTTCCACATAGGATGGGAAGAAGCCGAGAACCCTCTTCACAGGGTCTAATGACATCGGAACAACAGCCAGGAGCCCCGGGCAGTCCTCAGAAACAGAACAGTAAACTTCCTTCCGGTCTCAGGAGAGGAGCTTTCTCTGGTCCTTCCTTAGTTCCAGCTTTGGCTCCCCACCCTCTCTTATAGTAATGTACTTTTAAATTTCAGACTCAGAGCTTCATCTCTGGCATTAGAAGCTTTGTTCTAGAGGGAAGCTTCCAAAATAAAAAGGTTTTAATGGAAAAAGTCTTTACAAAATTCTTCTTCCTAACATCTTTTATGATGAAATATGAAAATTTTAACAGTACATTTTTTTAACAGTAATCAATTGAATAAGTAGATTATGATCCATATAACTTTCATAGTAATGTTTTCCAGGCTAAACAATCACCTGGAAACTGCCTAAGATATAATGTACATTTTTACCTGGGTGTAAGGTTGTTGATGTGCTAATTGGACAATGAACAAATATGTTTAAGGAGGAGGCTAGAAATGATACATAAATGTAAACTCTGAAATTTCATTGTTTTTATTCTGTTTATTTTCCAAATAAGATTTTACTGCTTTTATATCCTATAAGTAGACGATAGAAGATATTTAAGGAGAAAAGGGAGGAAATAAAGGCATCTATGGTTGACAGTCTAATCCCAGACACAGTCCTAAAACATCGAGGCTTCCACCCTCCCACTCGCAACATGAAGTGGTAGACATGAAAATCTCTTTGATTCCACTAGGATCCCAGATTCTATAAATGATTCCAGCACATGATAGACATTAACAAGCTGATTTTATACTCAATCTGTGTACTAAATGGTAATGGTTTGTCAAGGGAAAAACATCATGAACATGCTTGTTCATTTTTGTTCACTGCTAGTAAGAGTGTAGCAAGGAATCATTGATATTTTGGAGAAATGAACTGATTAGCATGTAGACAAATAGTCTGTAAAGACTCCTTCAGGACTGGATTACAAAAGCTGTGGATCCAGAGGTATCTTAATTTTCTGCTTTGTCACCTTTGGAGTAGACCGTGACAAGCCGATTTCAGGTGCATATGTGACATCAATGTGTTGTAAACTATTGAATGGCAGAGAAATGATAGATTTCATTATGTATATCTCCTGCTTTAACCGCCCTGACCAAGACCCCTAAAGAAAAAAATTAATTTTTTTTTATTTTTCCTAAAGAAAATTTTAACCAGTAAATATGATGTCCTATTTTCTTTTTTGACCTCAGACTTCACCAGTTCCTCCAACTTGCGCTACTTTTCAAACGTCTGTGTTTCATATATCTTACTCACTCAACCCCCATTTCCTTACATATTGTTTTCAAAACGTATATTTCCAGAATCTGGTGTGGTGGTGGAGCAAGCTGATCCTTAACCCTTATGGATGCTGGTACACGTCTGGGCTACCCCACTCCTGATGGCCTGGAAAACAATGGAGTATGGTACATGTCCTTGGACCACTTCTCTGCGTGCGAGACCTGGAAAGAGCTGCTGGCTCCTGAATTCACAAGAGCCCAGCTCTGGTCACAGAGGGCATTTGGGAAGTGAACCAGTTGATAGAAGATTTCTCTGTCCTCCATTTCTGTGACTAATCCCAAGCAAAATAAACATATAAACTGGTAAATCTCCCCTTTTTTAAAATGGGTAATTGTGAAGCAGAAGGCATACCTATGTATATCTTTGCTTGCTGGGTTGCATGTAGCACAGGAGTTCAAATATTTTCTGTCCCCAAGCTCTCCTTTTGTCTCCTAAATTGTTGCTTGTAACAGCTGTACTATCAGCCTCATTGCCTGAGGCTACTCTTGGAAATTCTAAGGGCAGACACCTTTCCATTTTCTCATTTCTAGATACTGTGCCTAATACATAGTAAATGCATCAGATTATGCTTTCAAAGTGCTATATGCTTCTATATGACTTTCATATATTTTATATGTATATATTTATATATTTATTGAGATACAAAGTGATATATAACACTTTAGCTTATCACTTTCACGTAAGTATATAACATTATATGTAAAATATATGATTGTCGTGCATGTGTGTATGAAGTATGCATATATCATGGAATAAAATAAATAAAATAAGACAACAAATAAGGACCTGACAAGTGCGGCAGATTTCAGAAACACACTGAATACATTAGAAATGTGTTGTAATTAATTCTGCACAAAGACCAGCATTCAAGTTGCCTGACACAGTCCATGAAAAGCAGACAAGATGCTTGGATGCATGCAGTTTTGCAGTGATGTTCTGGTTGTTGGGCTTGTACCAAGAATCTTCAATTCAGAGCAGATAATTGTGGTGTTTAGAGTTTGCAATGATTGTTCATGCCCTCGACGTCCACCAATCCACAATAGGAAATGATTCCTGGCCAGCATGATTTCCTCAGATTTTAATGGTCTTTGGGGAGAAAGGCTTTCATGTCATTGTGCCATCTTGTCTTTACCTTTCACATTCAAATATTCCCAGGGACTACTGAGGTGTGGGTGCCTGGGTCCGTTCTGTCCCCTTGCACAGGGCTTCTCTCCTCCTACACACCCATTCAGGCCCTCACCCACAAACAGAAAGAAGATTTGATGGGTTCCAAAATCAGCTCCCAAATCATTAACCAACACCAATCAATCAATCAATCGATCAATCAATAAAAGGGGGGTTGCCATAGGAAAGCTGAATGGAATTTTGGCCTTTGCAGCTAAAGCACAGGCTGTTCAGTTGAAGTGCAGAAATATTTCCCTAAGTTGAAGATAAGGTAAAATCAGTTTCCCAAGAGTAGCCAATAGCCTAAAATGAAATCTGGAGTGGAAATGACCTCACTTCAATTCTCAGTTGCAAGAGCAGCAAAGTGGCTAACAGAGATCTGTCACATGATGTGAGGATATCATACGTCAAAGCGTGTATTCTCCAATTGTTTCTATGAATATTCTTTTAAATACATAGTAGGTTAAATCTCAATTTTTTTCATTGTGATTCGTGGAGGTTTACAAAATGTCAGCAGTGATATTATATTAAACATCGATGAGTAAGTAGGACAAAAGAAAATGAATAAGGGTAAAGGGGAATTCAGTATTGAAGAGAGAAAATAATTCCTGGAATGGGGTGTGTGATTCATGTGCAAAATATGTGCCTTATAGTCTCAAACATTTAAATAAAAATCATCATGTCTGAATTTGTGATAGTCAATTTACAGAAACAAATGGAATAAGAATGAAAATCATAGCTCCTATTAGATAAAACAAAGCAACTGTCCACTGGAAATACATCCAGTTTCTGATGTGGAACAGCCTTCCAAAGAAGGTGCCCTTGCAGGTGACTGTGCCTGGCAGGTTTGGGTAGCAGTGCCTCCATGCTCCAGAGAAGAAGGGTCTGTGTACTCCTTGTTAATTTATTTTTAGAATATTTACTTATTTGCAAGGCAGAATGATAGAGAAAAGAGAGAGAAAGAAAGGCATCTTCCATCCCCGGCATCATTTCCCAGGTGGCTGCAGCAGCCAGGGCTGGTTCAGTCCAAAGTTGCATCCTGGAACTCCATCAGGATCTCCCTGTGGGTGCCTGGGATCCTACCACTTGACCCATTTTCCACTGTTTTCCCAGGCTTGTTACCAGGAGTTGGGTTTCAAGTGGAACAGTCAGAACGGGAACTGTCACTCTGCTGTGGGATGCTAGCATTGCAGGTGGCAGCTTAACTCCCTTGACTCCTGTTCTGTTCGTTGTAAGGAACCATCAGCATCTGGAAAAAGAAAGACACCAAAGGGCATTCTCCTTCTGTAGCTTACTGTGACAGTGCCTGAAGAGTGCTGTATCGCTTTCCTGTCCCATTTAACCAAAAGAAAGAAGGAGGAGAAGAAGAAAGAGAAGACAAGTAATGAGAAACTTTTACATTGGAAAGATATTTATGAAGATTGGGTGTTTGGGACAGTAATTGAGAGGTCTGCACCCAGTGTGACAGTAGCAGGGTTCTAACCCCACTCCACTTTGGATTCCAATTTCCTGCTAATGTATATGCTGTGAGGTGGCAGACTGGTGCAAAGACCCATCTCCTTGCCATCATGTTGGAGACCCACAGTGATGGGCTCCTGGCGTAGGCCCGGCCCCAGCCAAGGCAGTAGGTACCAGATACTCTCGATCTCTGTCAGCTTTTTTACATAAAATAAATGAAGATTGAAGAAAAAGATAGAATATCATAGGTTTATATTTTGTGGCTCAAATTATTACACAGATTATTTCTGTTGATCCCACTTGGGATCAGATGCAAGCATGCTAAGGATGTTTCCAAATACAGAATGATTGTATTTAAGTCATCCCTCATAATATCCAACTGGTAGTTGTTGAGATAGATGACTGTCAATTACTCCAATTCAAGCATTCGTGGCGTTGGATGGTTAAAAACAAAGTTAACCAAAAACCAAAGCATAAAGGAATGTTTTTGGAATGAATGGACTACCCCCAGCTCTCGCATTTACACAACATACACAGGAAAAAAAAGGCATTGTTCATCCTCTTGTCTAACCAATCCTATCCCTTTAAACAGTAATCTTTGTACCTTTGATTTTGTTTTTTAAAATTTTGCCTCAGAAACAAAATTATATCCAGTATAACAACTAGCAAAAAAGTGGAAGCCTTTGGTATTGCAGCCTTTTCAAATCAAAATTTTGACCTTGAACAATTTAAAAAACTCCGATATGTGGCAGGTAACACAAGCGTATATCTCAGATCTTTGAGCAACTAAGCAAAGTGACGAATGTAAGCAACTAGCACAAGGAGCATCCTCCTGTCTTTGTCTCCTGGGATTCAAACTTTACTCCTGCAAGTAAAACGGTGATGATCAAACTTCAGGAGCTTCCCCAGGGCGAATACCGTTTCTCATGTTCCTGGAAGGAGGTAAAGCAGAGGGCAGTTAGGGCACCGCCACCAAAGAGAGCGGCCAAGGCTCTTCTTTCTAGTTTCTAAAAATCCACGTGAATTCTGTGAACAATTTCCTGTATAGGAAACACACCATAGAGACATTTTGACCCGAGTGATATCATGTTTGGCAGAACAAAGATGTTTATGTGCTGCGCAGAGTTTTCCATTAGATGCTAGGAGCAAATATCAAAGTTCTGCATGTACATGAATAGCCTAACTTCATTTAGCAGCATTACCTTTGAAAAGGCAAACTTGGCATGCTTTTCCATTTCATGCCTTTGGGTCTGCTTAGGATGCCACAGTACAGGGGAACACATGGAAGAATCTGCTGCCTGCGGTGGCAAAGTTCCGTGTGGAGTTCTTCTTCTTCATCACTTTGCTTTCCTTTTCCTCAGTGATACAAATTTTACTGCTGAAATGTTTGCTTACAAGAACTTAATTTTGGCAAAACTGAAGAAAAACAAACAGCCTAAAATTGTAAGAGAAAAATCAACTTTCTTAGAAGTCATACGTCAGCACCAAAGCAACTTCTGTTACTAAAAGTAATGAAATAAAGTGAGATTACATATATATAAAACTTTGTAACAGCCCAGACTGTTCTACTGAGTTAAAACTTGTGCATTGTCCTTGCCATTGAAAATGGCGTAATACCTTATGGAAACAGAAGAGTAGTGGGTATTAAGAAATGAGAAGTTAGATCTAATGACCATGAATATTGAAGTAACTTGTTTATTTACCAATTTTTTTTCCACAGGGTAACGACTGTATACTCTTTCAGGAACTTGAGCTGCAAAACTTAATGAAGTAAAACTATTTGGGAAACAAGTTCATGGTCCAGTGAGGGAATTTGCTTTAAAGAATCAGTACAGTGAAATTAAATGGCATACACAGAAGATTTTAATGAAACTTTGGTGCAAAAATTGCTATGTCCATTGAGTATTCAATAACAGGAGGCCCATTAAACTTGCCATTGTACTAGAGAGCGAATACACTGGTGCCAAGTATCATCACAGCGAACACTGTGCAATGCAGCTATCACCACAAAATCTCAAGCAAAAGCATGTAAACAGTTTGATTTTGTTCATGAAAAACATATTTGAATGGAACAAAAAAAACTTCACATGTATATACAAGCACAAATACATGCAACAGTATGCATATATCATAGAACGTGTTTCAAAAGTCCAGTATTATTTTGCAGTATTGAAGGGAAATAACACTTTTACTATGAAAAACAGTCAACAAAAATTCACTTCTTTTTAAAATTTGGTTCATTAAAGAGGGAGGGAAGAAGAGAGAGAGAGAGAGAGAGAGAGAGAGAGAGAGAGAGAATGAATTCCCCCATCTCCTGATTTAGTCTGCAAATGTCCACAATGACCATAGCTGGGCCAGACCAAAGCCCAATGCTGGTAACTCTATATTGCCTTCCTCTCTGCATCCTTTTATTTCTCTTACTTTCTTTAAGACATTTAATGCAAGGCTTGCTGTATCAGACTTCAGAGACAGTGTAGGCAGAGTAATACACACCTATGTGGTTGTGGGGCACCTGTTATTTGAGCCATTGTCCTGGCTACTGCTGCCCATGGTCTGCATCAGCAGGAAGCTGGAGTCAGAAACTACAGCCAGGACCCAGAGCCAGGCACTCAGTATTCACCACAGGTGTCTCAACTGCTTGCCCACACTGGAAACACTTCTTACCTAGTGTCTCCTGATTAATAATAATTATATTATGACACACAGAATTTAGCATACCACATGGAGACCCACAAATTCCTTTTTTGGAATACAATTGTCCAGTTTTCATAAACTTCTAAATGGCTTTAGGAATTTATCTTTCTAAGTGGCACTTTTAAAAGCTGATTCCAAAAACCCGGAATCATGGCTTCATTGACTAAATTGCAAAGTGCCGGGATCTGACATGGGCACCAGTTCATGTCTCGGCTGCTCTGCTTCACATCCAGCTTCCCAGTTGTGGCCAGGGAAAGTGGAGAGGGTGATCCAAAGCCTTGGGACTCTGCACCCACATGAGGATCTAGAAGAAACTTCTGGCTCCTGGGTTGGATCAGGTCAGCTCTGACCATTTTGGTCATTTGGAAAGTTAACCAGTGAGTGGAAGAACTTTCTCTCTCTCTCCTTCTCTCTGTAAATCTGCCTTTCCAATGAAAATGGGAAACTTTTTAAAAAGCCTGTTATTATTTATAAGTGAGTTTTATGAGAATGCAGAAGAAATAGGCAAAAGTGAATATCAGGAAACTTTGGGAATCAATGGATGATTGCATAAAAAATGTGCTATATATACATTATGGAATACTACTTACCCAGAAACAATGAAATCATATTATCTACAACAAAATGAATGCAAGTGGAAACTATTATGCTTAGTGAAATAAGCCAAAAAGAAAAAAGAAAAAAAAGTATATGTCACATGTCTTACCTGATCTGGGGAAAGTAGTATATAGAGCATTAAAATGAGCACGACAGACATTTTGAGATTTGATTATTTGCATTCTTTCAGTCTTTGTTCATACTCTTGAGGAGTATAGTTTTTTTCATACTTACTATTTGTTGTTTACCTAATGGAATGTTAAACCTGTGTTTACAAATTTGTAAATAAAACTGAAACTATGACATTGTAAAAACTAAATTTAAAAAAAAGAAGATACAAAGGAAGGGGGCAGGTGGGAAATGCAATCAAGTGGGAGGACAGGATGGGGACTATTACTGGATCTGCCTAAATGTGTGCTGTGAAATACACGAAATTAGTTCACTTTATATAAGTGAGAAAAAAAAGGGAAGGAAGGAGAGAAGGAACGGAGGAAGGAAGGAACAGAGGAAGGAAGGAAGGAAGGGAGGGATGGAAGGAGGAAGGAAGGAAGAAAGGAAGGAAGGAAGAAAGGGAGGGAGAAAGAAAGGGAGGACAGAAGGATATGAGAAAGAAAAAAATGAAGGAAGAATGAGAGAAAGAAGGGAAGAAAGTCCATCTATCTTGTTTTTGTTTTATTTTATTTGATTTTGTTGCAATTGTTGTCGTGTTGCTTTATTTTGTTTTGGCTACAACCACTTAGAGATTAATAATTTGAAATTCTTTGGCACTAAAATAGAAAATCTAACTTCCTACTGATATATTGTCAGTGTGAATCATATTGCATCTCACTGTTTGTTTAGCAAGGATTCTCAGACATGTTAGTGCAAACTGTTAAACTGATGCAATTTCAGTGATGATACTGAAGAGTTTGATAAGGTTTGCAATGCTATGCCAGGGATTGCTGGGGATATAGAGTGTCGGAGCTTTGTAGGGTTAGATGGCAAAGTGAAAACAAAGAGTGGGTTTATGTTACTACGGGTTTACATTGCTCAATACATTTTTTTTCTTAAAAGGAAAGAACTATGGGCTCATTTTTGTTCATTGCCATGGAATGAGAGTCTTCAGGGACAAGGCTGTGCTTAGTGTGTCCCTTAATCTACATTGTGTGATGTAGTCTCAGCTCTCCATACGAACCTTCTGTGACATGTTTCTCAAAGTAAATGAAAGATACAAGAAAGGAAGAAGGTGGGGAGGAGAGAGAAATTAAAAAGAAAAAGAGGTAAAGAAGGAAGGAGGAAGGACAAAAATGATGTCCTGAATTTGATGACCTGAACCATGTCAGGTCATGGAGCAGAAGGAAAATGAGATGGCACTTTGGGCTAAAGATCAACAGGTGTCGCAGGCTTATTAGTCAATATTACTTATTGGGAAAACTTCAAAATAAATGACCTACGTTCCAAGAAAACTTATGAAATAGTTTCTTGGTACTTAGTGGAGATTGTTTTCTAACCTTTGCTTGTTTAATCTCAATTTCCTGTCATATATAGTAAAGAAGTATTAGTACCTGCCTAATCTCAATTTTGCCCCCCTTTTTGATTATTATTATTATTATTATTATTATTATTATTATTATTTAATGATCTGTTTACCAGGCACTATGTTCCTGGCTTTCTACGCAGAAAACCTCATTGCATCCATTATCCTAGACCACAGCCCAAATTGCACAAAGTCAGAAAATTAATGGGCAGTTCTGATCATAGTATCACTCCCAAGAAGAGTTCTTCTTGGATGAGAGCCATTCGTCATTTTCATTCACTCTTCATCCTCTAGATAAGACATTAAGAATGGAGGCTCTCATTTCAAGATTAGAAAAAAAAAAAAAAGAAAGAAAAAGATGGATCAGAGATATACCATACACAGACCACAAGCAGGAATCCTCAATGATTAATGTCTGTCCAATAACCATTTTTCTTGGTCTAATGATTAAAATACATGGGACAGCCTGGAAAGAATCTCCCTGGAAAACATGAGAATGACCAATATGAAAACCATACAAATTAGGGACTACCGCAATTGTTCAACTAGCTAATCTTCTACCTGTATGCACGGCAATCCCATATAGACACTGGTTCATATCCCAGCTCTTTTACTTCTGATTCAATGCCCTACTTATGGCCCAGGAAAGCAATGGAGGATGGACCAAAGCCTTGTGACCCTGAACCCCAACCCCCAAAAGACCTGAAAGTTGTTCCTGGCTTTTGGTTTCAGATTGGCTCAGCTTTGACCGTTGGAATCATTTGGTGAGTGAATCAGCTGATGGAAGAGCTTTCTCTCTATCTTCTTTTCTCTGCCTTTCCAATAAAAACAAATGAGTTGTTTATAAAATAAAGATGTAGAAGATTTTGTCAAGCATGGGCATTAAAAATTTAATGCTTTGAGTAAATATTACTTCTTCTTTGGTCTACCATGTATGCACAGTATAGAACACACTTCTAAAATGACCTCTAAACTATTAATATAGTGTATATCGATACCTAAAAGGAAACTGACTTTTTTGGAAAGATGGGAACATTACTGAAAAAATATTGTAATGGGGTTATAGAAAATTCCTGTCACGATATCTGCAAATATTCTCATGTGATTTGGTTTTTGCTTCTTATCTCAAGTTCCACAGGAAGTGAGGAGATCAGAAAAGTAAAGGCTTCAAATATTATAGAAAGTATTTACTGATTGCTTTCCATCTTCACTCATATACTGCTTCTTTATTTAGATGGACTTCATTCTACAAAGAAGTGTAGAGACAATCTTGCTAAAATCAAGAGTCGGCTCCAGCAGTCATAAGTTTATCACAGACTGCAATAAAGCAATATGAGTACTTCAAGCCAGTGGATAAATCTTGCCACTTTATATGTTCTGGGACAATGACTTTTACCAAGTCGAAATGTCATACCTGCTGCTTGTAACTGTACAGTCCTCAAAATCCATGAATCACATTATTGCTGAATTACTGCTAAGAAAAAATAAGTTGAGATGCAGCATACGTTTTAAAAGTTGTTAAAAAGCAAACTGTTGGCATAAATAAGTGCAGGAGGAGAGGAGCATATGGAAATTTTCGTGGTGAGTTCTCCTTCAGAATAAACGAAAAGGAATGTCAAGTCAGAAAGAGCCTCTCTGGGTTTCAGAAAGTGATATCAAAAGTCTAAAAAAGACACTTACTGAAATGATGCCTGGAAATAGTTGAATCATGAAAAGATGTAGCATCTAATTCTTTTTTTGAAATGCTTTGGAACCTCTAGCTTTCTCTCTCAGAAGAATGACTATGACTTTGTCTCCTTCCGGATGAGACGAAGCTTTTCTGTAAGCCTTCTCTCACTCGAAGGCCAGCTCAAGGTGGGCAGCACTGGCTCCCTTGCTACCTGTCCAGATCCTGATTCCCCTTCAAGGCTAGGGCACTGGATTCCCGGGTTCTGTTGCCTTCCTGCTGCACTTGGCTTGTTGTCAGCGAATGCCTGAAGCACTAGGTGTTTGCAGCGTACACACTTCTGCAGTTACCTCCGAGACCATCTATCCCATGTCTCTCACCGGTCGCTCACAACGGAGCTTTCTATGGAGACTCGGTAACTGAAATAAATAGCTCCCGTATCATATACAGCTTTGATTATATAAATTTGCTATGCTTTTCTCTCACTTGCCTGTCTGTTAAAACTATTTGCTTTTGTTTGTTTTATTTGAAATGTAGAAAAATGTAGAAAAATCAAAACAAAAAAAGGGGGGGGACAGGCATGGATTTTCTGTCACATGGCCCACAATTGCAGGTTCTTGGTCAGGACAAATCCAGTAACCTGGAATTCAATTTAGGTTTTTATATGAGGATCCAAAGACTAAGGGACAGTACTCGGACTAAGGGACAGTACTAAGACTGAGGGACAGCACTCAGACTAAGGACAGCACTCAGACTGAGGACAGCACTCAGACTAAGGGACAATACTTAGACTAAGGGACAGCACTCAGACTGAGGAACAGTACTCAGACTAAGGGACAGCACTCAGACTAAGGGACAGCACTGAGACTAAGTGACAGCACTCAGACTAAGGGACAGCACTGAGACTAAGTGACAGCACTCAGACTGAGGGACAGCACTCAGACTAAGGGACAGCACTCAGACTTGAAAGACCAGCCATTGCATGAGTATTGTCCCAGGAGGGTGTGTCTGGAGACCTCAGGACTTCTCCCAGTGTGCATATCCTAAACACCATAATTGGCCTGTGCTATCCCAGGGCCATGCTTTCAAACTGAGGGACCCCAAATGTGTATCAACAGCAATATACCTCTCACATGGCTCATGCCTCCCATTACCTTCCCTCACGGAAAGAAGTCATTAAACTTGATTTGGATTTTCATGTTGTATGGCTTTCACACACTATGTGTGCAAATATATTTCCTTTCTTTCTCCTGTTCATCTGCTCTCATTTATTTCAGCATATTCTAGTATCGAAACTTCTAGAGGAAGATTGAACTGCCCTCTACCATCCATACTCCTTCCCATCATTTCTTCTAATACTTCAGGTCCTTTGTGTGTCCTTGCTGAACCATACAACCCTGCTCATCCTACTTACCGTGATCCTCTGGGGCAACAAAATTAATTCTCTGCAACTCAAATGATTTCTCTCAGTTTTTTTATCATCCGTGTCTGAGTTATTTATATGAGACAACCCATAGTAATATGAATGGTTGATCATCTGAGCATGCAGCACACACGCATCCACATGTTCACTGTTTACTGGAAAGTGCTGGGGTGGAAGGGAAATGAAAAAGTTAATTGCTACAGGAACTGTATGGCACTTCAAGTTTTATATTGAAAACCTGCATCCTTTCAGTATCACCCTAGGAGAGGCATGAAGTTATCCTGATTTCCTATAGAAGAAGGAACTGAGACACAGAAAGATTAAGTAGATTATTCAGGGTTTAAAAAAAATCGATAATTGGGCACAGAGTGGAGGCCTAGTAACTAAACTCTTGCCTTGCATGTACCAGAATCCCATAAGGGTGCTGGTTTGTGTCCTGGCTTCTCCACTTCCCATCCAACTCCCTGCTTCTATTCTATGAGAACCATGGAGGATAGAAGAAAGCCTTGGGACCCTGCATCTGTGTGGGAATCCCAGAGGCAGCTCCTGGCTTGATCGGCTCAACTCCTGCTGCTGCAGCCACTTGGGGGAGTGAACCAGCCTATCTCCTTCTCTCTGAAAATCTGTCTTTCCAACAAAATTATAATAAATCTTTAAAAAAATTAATAGTTGGCACAGCTCAATTTCAAACCCAGACAATCTGGACATGCCCTAGTTCACATGTTACCTCTTATAATGGGTTGTAGATTAGAATTACTACTGTTTTCGCCATGAATGTGTCAACTTGTCTGCTCAAGCTCCCCAAAGGCCCAAGTGTTAAAGGCTCAAGCTCCCCAAAGGCCCAAGTGTTAAAGGCTCAAGCTCCCCGAAGGCCCAAGTGTTAAACGCCTGGTTTCCAAAACTCTTACAGTAGCATCACGAAGAGGGTGGGAGTTGATTCCAGTGATGGTATGTGGAAGCCTGTTCTTGGGAACTGATTAGTTTGAGTGGGTCCTTACAGTAGAGCTCTCTGTAAGGAGAGACATAGGCAGACACGACATTCCTTCATCTCGTGTGATGCTTGGTGCTACCTTGATTCTGCTAGCAGGAAAGTCTTCCCCAATGGTCAACTCAATGAGCTCATCCTATTTTGACTTAATATAAACTCCTTTCCTTCGTAAGTAAGCTTGTGTCAAACATTTCACTGTAGTAGTAAAGTGCTGACTGACATAGGATGGTTTGGGGCAAGTTACTTATTCTGCATTAACTTTAGTTTGTTCATCTGTTAAATCATATTATTAGTGCTGGTTTTGTAGTGTGAAGGTTAAGCCACCACCTCTGATGCCAGCATTCCGTATGGGTGTTAGTTTGAGTCCTGACTGCCACACTTACAATCCAGCTGTCTGCTAATGTGCCTGGGAAAACAGTGGAAGACGGCCTACATATTGGGCTCCTGGCACTCATATGAAAGACCAAGATGAAGTTGCAGGCCGCTGGAACAGACTGGCCCAAGCCTGGCTTTGTGGTTATTTGCGGAATGAACAAATGGTTGGAGAGGTCTCTCTTCACTGCTGTACACCTTTTCTCTATAACTCTGCCGAAAAACAGCTAATTAAATAATATTTAAAAAAAAAAAATCATACTTATCAGTATAGCCCAATGTTGTTTTATGATGGGGCAACAATCTGAAAAGTACATTGATAGGTGAATTTATTGTTGTACAATTGTCATAGAATGTGCCTACACAAGCTGAAATAGACACGGCCTCACTAGGTAGCATGGTCTTGTGAAAACTACCGTGTTACATACAGCCCAATATTGATCAAAATGCTGCTTTGTGAGACATGGCTAAACCTGATTTAGATGGGTCCTGTTGAAACTGCGTCCCTTTCATGTAAAGGCAAGGCCCAGGCTCTTGTCAGTCATAGCCCAGAGTGGCCTTGCCTGTTCTTTTCAAAAAGGAATTCACTAAATTGAGGCAGAGGCACAATTGACCCTATCAGGCTCTAATCACAGGACTCAAGGAGTCATTTTACTTCTCCAAAAGATAAGAATCTTGATGGCAAGTAACCCTCAGAGGGGCTTATCTAGTGGCAATTCAAGTCTAGGCAGAATGTAACCTTCAGGTAACTCCCAGACCAACTGGATACTACCTGGCCATCATAAATTCGCTAAATATCATGCCATCATTGACCAATCAAAAGAAATCATGAGCACAGCTGACCATGCAGGAAGCTGGACATGAGTTCATCATACACCTCTCAGCCCAAATTTCAGTCTGTAAGCTTGAGGATTTAGCGATAACCACCAGGCTTCTTGCTGCGTGCTTAGCGATAAACACCTACCTTCTTTCACCATCCCGTTGTCAAATTGACTTTTCTGCATATTGTGTGAGCAGACCTGGTTTAGGATTTCCACAGCATGCCTCCAACGAGCCTGGGGAATTGTTTGCAGCACTATATATAGTAAAAGGCAAAACATTATGTGTGGCATGTGAAAAGGATATCCTCTAATGAATATTTACTTTGATTCTTATAGCTTTCACTTTGTGGAGCATTTCATTTTAGGCAGAGTGGAATATCAATATGGGATCATATTCCACAAAACAGTCTTTTTTGGTGTCTCTTAATATACTTTCCGTAGGAAACCCTTGTACTCATTCATTAAAGCCCTTCTATGCATCATGTGAACGTGTGTTACCTCCTGATGCAGAAGACGGTAAGGGACCCTCCAGGGCTGCTTCGTGGTGTATCTGCCCCTGAGTATAATCACTTTCTTTTGTGGTTTTGGCTTTTATATACACATTACAGCCACAGGCATGCAGGCCTTTATTTTTAGATCACTCTCGAAAATGGAGCATCCAAGTTTTTAAAAATAAACTTGTGCTGGGCTAAAGCTGGAATCAATGAATGTGTTGCTGGGGGGAGTGTTGAGGAACCACAACCAAGCCTGCCTTCTGCTTGTCTTCCAGGCAAGTTCCCCTCTGTCACCCCCGATTCAGTTGACCCTTTGATTTTCTGAGAATAAGTTGTACAGCTCTCAGCAACTGACAGAAGTGGGGTTTGCTGTTAAATGGAACTTTCAGATACTCTTTCGAAAATCTGGCACCTAAAAATGTTTCTGAAAACTTTTGAGATACGCCTACATATGTCAAGGGCCCCCTTCAGAAGCCTTAAGTGAGATAAGACTACTCAAGGAAGACACGCTTTAAGCTGACTTCACCAAGTACCTGCTGCAGGGGATGGAGCCCATGAGTGCAGTGAATTCCTAGGCATTCGCTCTGAGGACTGCATCCCCCATCCCCGGCAACCTCCGCGGGTCCCAACAGCCAGGAGAGATGTTTTCACAGCTGATCAGTGTTACTGGGACAACACAATATTGATTCTTCATTATGGTAATATCAGCAGATGCTCCCAGGAAGTGGAATGCGTGATCAGATGACAGTGCTCTGGGTGAGAGTTGGGCATCTGTGTTAATGTCAGCTCTGTCTGTTCCAGTCTCCCAAACTCCTATGGTGAAGCCTGATTTTAATCTCAACCTAATAAAGATTGTGGAATAATACAACAGAAAAGGCACCTAGGACTAGTGGGGCAAGATTTTCCCAGGAGAAGCTTAGCTTTCCAGGACAAGGGATAGTGTATGATGTTAGCAACAGAAAGAGAGAGAGAGAGAGAGAGAGAGAGAGAGAGAGACAGAGAGAGAGAGGGAATGAATTCAACTATCCCTCTGCACGAAGGGACCAATGACAGACCCAGGGGTCACTCCTTTAATTTGCCACCCAGGAAGATTTTAGAGGCGCGAGGGCTGATAGAAATCAGTTGCAGATCCTAACGTTAAAGAGAAAAGCAGTCTGCCTGACCTGTCCCTTGGGGAAAGCTTTCAAGGAAAGATACCAGCAAAGTACCAGGGGAATTAATAACACTGCCAGTGACACAGAACTGGCATCTTTCAGTATAAACTCAGACAAGATCAAACCTCATGGAAATCGAGTTTGTGCTTTCAAAAACAGCAGCAGTAACTGTGAGTTCTTCACTTGGTATTCACTTTTGCTTCTAAATGCTTGCGAGTTCCTGCTTCTGCTCTTACAGGCTGCGTTCCAAAGGAAGAACAAAGAGAAAAGTGGAATAGACTGACGGGGAGGCATTCCAGAGAGAAGAGATTTAGCAAGTAAAATCTTCTTTCAGAAACATCTTACTAAAGCCAATTTGCCCCTCATGTGTTTCTTGTTTTCTCAAGTGCCTGGGTAGAAAGAACTCCGGGTTTACTTAGGCTATGATGGAAATCCAGATTGCAATATGAACAGCCAAACTGAAATATGGTTCCTGTCCTTGAACCTCAGTCTTTGTCACCTCTGAAATGGGAAGCAAGCAACCATGTGAGGAAGCTTAGTTTGAGAATTCAACACAAAGTAAGCACTTAACATGCTTTCATAAGCATATAAAAAAACAGTACCTGATATTTCTCTTACAGCCAGTACCTGCCAGAGGCGAAGCTAAACTCCTGTTCAGAGGACTTGACAAAAGCTCTGTGAATCCTGTGAGACGATGGGTCCCATGCAGGCTTGGGAATCGTTTCAAATTCAAAAGATGAAAGATTATTTGATGAGTATTGCTCCAGCAGCGTTGCTTCCAAGAGACCCAGTTGGACAGGATTCCTGTTACAAGTACATTTCATCTACAGTTGCTGCACATATGGAACAATTCTTTCTGGAAAGTACGAGTGATGTCATCCACCTCCCAGCACCAGGATATGAACTCAGAATCCCCAGTGCCCTTGGAGCCACAAGCTACCAGTGTGCTTACAGGCAAGGAGATGCTTCGTTTCTGGAGCAGTTACACTTTGATTTTCTTGTGTGAAGTCACTGGCAGGGTGTAATCTGATTTCCACAAAGAGGAGTGGGTGTGAGGCCAGCAGTAGTTTATTCTTAGGGATTCCTAAGGAATTCTCGCAGAGTGTTTTTCATAGTTCAGAACAGAAAACAGAGCAAATGTATTCCATTTCCTTTCATGTGGAGGAACACAGTTTGTCCTTTCAAGCGCCCCAGGCCCGGGGAACCTGCTCAGACTTGCTCTTCAGCCTGCATTCCTTTGGCCTAGCTGAGCAGATTAACGCCAAAGGACTTAAGCACTTCTCTGGCGATTTAAGTCATTTTCAAGGAGGATTTCAGGATGGGATAGATGACAGGCAGCCAGATATTTGGGCATGTTTGCTCCTTGAGGGAAGCCTGTTTGGTTGTTTTTCTTCTCTTAGGACAAATAATGAAAAAAAAAAAAAGTTTATTCATGAAACTGTCTTGAGCTGGCTGAAATTCCATCCTTTGTAGCCGGGCACAATGTCCTTCATTAGCATCCCCTCCCTATAGAAAGGGTCTGCCAGGTTACCAGGAATTCAGGCTCTGTCTATTAAGAACTAATCCTCAGAAGCTGGTAGGGATTGCCTCTGTGGGCCACACTGCTGGCTGCCCGGCTGCCTGGTACAGCTGAGGACTCACTGATTTTATTGCAGAGGGTGGTTTTGGTTCGGTTCCAGGGGGAAAAAGCATTTGGATCGAAATGTCTTCAACCAAAGACGTGAGATCTCCCTATTCCTTAAACACAGCTCTCTGGAACAATAGTATCACTGATGTAGTATTATGGGAAATTACCTGCTCAGATCCTAGAGATATTTAGGATTGCCACACTGGGATCTAGAAGGGAGAATCAGAACATAGGAGTATGGTGTGGATTTTTATTCCATGTCCATTAAATCCCGATAGATAATAAAGTGACCCTGTATGCTTCCCAAGCTTTGAACTTCGTGGTATCCACAGCTCCTTTGCTGATGAGCCTCTGTATTGTTCTCTGGACTGTACTTTGCACCTGGGCCCAGGCTTAGCAGTCCCATGGAGAAACAGCCAGGCTTAATTCTTAAGGAAAACAAACTGTCTTTAACTGTTTTAACTGTCAAAAACAATAACAACAACACAACAACAAAAATGAGGGTTTAATGGTTAAATATTTTGCAAGTGCTGGGATCCCAGATGGAGGCTGTTTGTATCTTGGCTGCTCCACTTCCTGATCTGGTCTGCTTTTCCTAATCGGCTTTCCAATAAAAATAAATAAGTCGGGCTTTTTAAGAAAAAGATTTATTTATTTTTATTGGAAAGGCAGATTCACAGAGAGAAGGAGAGGCAGAGAGAAAGATCTTCCATCTGCTCGTTCACTCCCCAAGTGGCTGCCATGGCCAAAGCTGAGCCAATCTGAAGCCAGGAGCCAGCAATTTCTTCTGAGTCACCCATGCAGGTCCAGGATTCCAAGGCTGTGGGCCATCTTTGCTGCTTTCCCAGGCCACAGGCAGGGAGCTAGATAGGAAGTGAAGCATCTAGGATCACAAACCAGAGCCCATATGAGATACTGGTTTTTGCAAAATGAGAATTTAGTTAGTAGGCTATTGCACCAGCTCCCATAATAAACATGTTAAAAATGAATATTAAAATCACAGCTCAAAAGTAGCACTCATCACCTCTGGTTAAATTCCATTTACTAAAAGTAAGTGAGGTATACAAGCCTGACTTTCTGGAAGGGAGCAATACACTTCCACAAAGCAGACTCACTGAACATGTCCTCACTGAACCAGCCCCAGCATTAAGAGGATCTGTGTGCTTAGGAACAGTGAAGGGAAAGGAGCAAAAATCAGGGCCCAATGCAAAGCCTCGTCGCTAAACTTCTCTCTTTGCATTCATCGAGATCCTTTATGGGTGCTGGTTCTCATCTCGCTTTTCCACTTCTCGTTCAGCTCCTTGCTTGTGACCTGGGAAAAGTAGTAGAGAATGGCCCAGTGCTTTGGGAGCCTGCACCCATATGGAAGACCTGCATGGAGCTCCTGGCTCCTGGCTCCTGGCTTCAGATTGCCTTAGTTCCAGCCGATGCAGCTACTTGGGGAGTGTACTAGCAGATGGAAGATCTTCCTCTCTGTATCACCTTCTCTCTGTAAATTTGACTTCTCAATAAAAAATGAATTTCAAAAAATGATTAAAACTGGATTGCAATAAGAAAAAAAGAAAAACAAAAAACAAAAAACAAATCCAGCCTCTGCCCAGTTAGAAAAGGGAGAATGTGAGAATGCGGTGAGGAATATAAAAGCCCTGTGCTTCTGCTCGTCCGATATCCAGTATACCTTTCTGATAACGGAAATCAGATTTCTCCTTTGAAATTGTTTTTGCCTTCCTCATTTGCAATTTGTTGGAACCATGACTCCAGATGTTTCTTGGACAGAAGTTGTTGTTTTCGTAGTATGAGACAAATTATTTTTATCACTGAGTCTCAATGCTGGGGACTATAATGCTCAACCTGAAAATGCATAGTGTTCACTTAACACTAGGCACTCTCAGGCTCCCAAGTCCTCTAGCTTCTCTCCTACGGCTCAAAGAATTCTTGCCCCTGGGACTGGCACAATGGCACATCAGGCTAATCCTCTGGCTTTTGGTGCTGGCATACCATATGGACGCCAGTTTGTGTCTGGGCGGCTCGATTTCTGATCCAGCTCTCTGCTTATGGCCTGGAAAAGCAACAGAGGATGGCTCAAGTCCTTGGGACCCTGCACCCAGAAGGGAGACCTGGAAAAGGGTCCAGGCTCCTTGCTATGTATCAGCTCAGCCCAGCTCTGGCTATTACTGCCATTTGGAGAATGAACTGGTGGATGGAAGAATTTCTCTCTCTTCTTTCTGTAATCTGCTTTTCGAATAAAAATAAGTAAGTCTTAAAGAAGAGAGAGAAGTCTTGCCCTGATTTTGATAGCAAGTAAACCATTTATTAATACTAACTGAATTTAAAGAGGAAGTGGTTCCGTTGGCCCACCAAGGTCCTAATCGAAAAACCCATGAAATTATTTGTTTCTCCAACATTGCAACAAATGGAATCAACTTTGGTTCTCAGCTTACATGAAAGAAGACTGCATGTAGACAATTTCAGTGAGCAAATTGAGATTTGTTGAGTGAGAACCTGCCCCTGAAATAGCTAACAAGCAGGATGAGAAGGGACAAAACGCATCAGAAGATCCGATTTGAGAGCCTGTCTAGCTTGCTCATGGTAAAGCAAAACAAAACAAAACAAAACAAAAACAAAAACAACCGAAGAGTGTGACTAATAACTTCCTTCCATTCTCAGGATAAACTCAAAACTCAAGAGCGGGATGCCACTTTTGCCTTGCTAAAAGCACTCTACGGACAGAAGTAATCCTTTTTTATACTTTTAAAGAAACTCCCCTTTTTCCCATTCAAAGCAAAGTGACTTTAACTACCTAATTAGTCCATCTAACTGTCCCAACATCTTCATAATCGCTATTATCTAAAGGAGTTCAAGCATTCAAGTTTTGAGGCAGAAAATAACTTCTACCTGCTTGTTATTCCTAGAATGACAGAAGTCCACTCTGCCATTATAAAAATTCTGAAGAATGCCACGACAATCAAGGCCCAATCAAAATCTCGGAGAAATGCTAAACATCAGACACACACTCCTAATTCCAACTTCAACGCAGCGCGCCTTCACTCGGAACCTTCGTGGAGCAGGGATTACGTGGCGGCGGCTGCTGTACCTACCGCCCTGATGTTAGTGCTTATCTTTCAGTGTGTCAGATCTTCAAGTTCAATTTTGAGAGTTTTATGGTTACTCTCCCAACAAGTTTTGGGGATTGTTTTATATCAGTGGGTTCATTGTCTCTTCTTGAAATCCGTCTATTGAAATCAGAATCATGGGTACCTCAGAGGTATGATCTTATTTGGCGACAGGTCTTTGCAGATATTGTTACTTAAGATAAGGTCATGCTGCAACTGGGTGTGATGCTGATCCAAGATGTATGGTGTCCTTATGAAGAGGGGAAACACAGGTGCAATTACCACAAGAGGGACCCTCCGTGTGAACATATATGAAAGCAGGGATCGGCAGGACACAGCAGGAACGCTAGGAAGCAGCAGCTTGCCAGGAACCCGACAGCAGCCGTGTTGACATTACACAGATTTCTTTCTCGGTCCTCAAGAGAAGCGAACCCTGCTAACCTCTTGATTGGGGTGCCTATGCCCCAGGACTTGAGATGATGAATGTCTGTAGCTTAAGTCACCCAGTCCGTGGAACTCGATTACAGAAGCCCTCGCAAACCAATGCAGCAGCTCTGGTTGAATACACAGAAGAGAACAGGAAGGAACAGGATCTTGGCACAAGATCGACAAATGAACAATAAAAATCTTGGCTCTTTGTGTGAATCAAGAAAGAACACGTGAATTAGGGGATATTTAGGGAGAAGAGCATGTGCGGGTCAGAATAGGTTGTTGTTTTAAAACTCAATGTGTTATAAAAAGCTAGGGAATTCAGAAAACGTAAACGGTTCCAAAAACAAGTCGTAGTGATTTCATAAACCAACTGATATAAATTGTGTGTTATGATAATCCTTTTAGATCAGAAGCTTGCTTAGTGAAATTGAAGAAAAACAAGGATGCTAGACCTAGAATATTTAAAGTACCTGAGTTGAATCTGGAATCTCAATATTATGTTTTGTATTGGTTACATAATTCAAATAACTACAAAAAGAAGATGGTGGAAGTGGACACCTGGCATAGCACGTAAGACACTGCTTGGAATGCCTGCATCCTACATGGGAGTGTCTGGCTCCAGCCCCGACTCTGCTTTCGATGCCAGGTTCTCGGAGGGTGCACATATGTAGTGTCTATACTCTGTGATGTGGTGGTAAGGTCTCATGTGTTTGGGTCCTTGGCAGACATGAGTTAATCTGTCCTGAGTCTTTGGTTTCTAGCTTCAGTTTGCCAAGCCTTGACTGTTGCACGGCATTTGGGAAGTATACTGATGCATGGGCAACCTCTCCCTCTCTGTATTCCTTTAAAATAAAAGAAACAAATATAAGTTTTCTAAAGCAGGATGGTAATACCAATTGATAAAGACTCCTTATATGATTAAGTCAGGAAACCTCTTTTCAACAATGCTTATTCTTACACTTTCTTGTAAAATCCAGTTAGTGAGAATTAGGAAATCTGAGCAAACACCTCATCCCCAATATTCCCTGGATGAGATCTAATCACTCAGTTGTGTCTTCGGCAAGAAACATGGGAAGGCAATTCAGTCAGAATCCAAACTGCATATATAAAATACCTGCAACGTGTTCCTGCTGCCCAGTCTAGGAAAAAAAATACATATACAGGAAAGAACTATTTGGCCCCTAAGAACATACATCAAATATAAGCTAACGATAATGTTGACTGTTAAATCACATGAACACACACCAGAAGGAATCTTGTGTGAACCAGCTCATTAATATGAGAAGTCCAGGCCTGGAAGAAGTATACAAAGATGAACATAGGAATCTTAAGCTCTGGGAGGGGTTGAATGGTGGAAGATTCTCAGACTCCGAACACTGAACTCCAGCCCTCTCCCAGCAAACTACCTGCAACTTCTGAATGTAACCTTCCTGGAAAACTCTCTGAATTGGTCAATAAGTTGAAACTCTTACAGAGAGGGGAGAGAGCCATGTGAGAAATGGCAAGCCTGGGATATGCCAAGGGGTGCCTGGAGCCCCAAAACAATCAACAACCCTACCCTTAATGTGTTAGGACCCATCCTAGCAACAACACGTTTGTAGACTTCTATAATCCAAAGCTGTGAGACAATCATTTTCATTGTTTGAATCCCCTCTGTTTGTGGTAATTTGTTATTACAGCTCTAAGAATTGAATACAATCTAGCATCTTACATCACGCAGCAAATACTTTGAGGTGGAAAATAAATCTAAAGTTTAGAACAAAAGATAAAACAGAAGAATTGTCTTTATAATCTCGGTGTAGGCACGAATAGCACCAAAACTGCAGAAGAAGCTCAATGTACGTTATAAAAGTTGTTCAACTGGGTTTCCAAAAAATTACAAGTAGAAAGTTGTTTATTAACTTGTGGATAGTTTTTAAAAGCATTTATTTATTTATTTATTTATTTATTTATTTATTATTGGAAAGGCAGATTGGATTTACTGAGACAAAGGAGAGACAATGGTCTTCCATCAGCTGTTTCTCTTCCCAGGTGGCCTCAATGGCCAGAACTGAGCTGACCTGAAACCAGGAGCCAGGAATTCATCCAGTCTTCCATGCAGATGAAGGGTCCCAAGACTCTGGGACATCCTCTGCTGCTCTCCCAGGCCACAAGGAAGGAGCTGGACGGGAAAAGAACAGCTAGGGTGCGTATCTTCATCTACAGGATGCTGGTGCTTGCAAGGTGAGGATTTGGTCGCTAAGGTATGGCACCGGGCTACAGCCCAATTTTTTTTTTTTTACAGATTCGAAGCAATCCCTACCAAAATATAAATGACATTCTTCCAATAATTAGAAAATCGACTTTGCAGTCCAGAAACACTAAAGACTCTGAATAACCCAAGCCACATTGAACAACAACAACAAGTAAGCCTGAGGTATCTTGATACCAGATTTTCAGAGACACTACAAATTTACTGTAACTAAGACAACTTGTTACTATATATATATATACATATATGCCAATAAAACAGAATGCAAATTTCAAAATAATCTACTTATCTACGAATAAATTCTCTTCCAGAACAATGCTAACAGTATTTTCTAGAGAAAGGAAAATTAAACTTCCTCAAGCAGAAGTTTGATGCAAGACCATACATATGTGAGAAAATCAACTGAAAATGGATCAAGCATCTAAATGTAAGATCTAAAACTGTGAAAGCATTGGAGGAGAACAGGGGATTCTCTACAAGTCATTGTCATAGCCAACGATTTTTTTTTTTGGATAAGATCCTAAAAACATAGGTAATAAAAGCAAAAATGCACAAGTGATGTGATATCAAACTAAGAAACTTCTGCACAGCAGAGGAAATAATCAACAGAATGAAGACAGTTGAAAGAAAGGAAGAAAATATTTGCAATCTATCTGATAAAGGATTTCCTAAAGGCCATTCCAAGCACTTATTCTATTTCTTCATCTTTGGAGTTAGGAAAATGATGGATAAAACCTTGCTATGTCCATACTTTCAGTACTGCATGGGAAGTAGGTTATGCGAAGATAAATGGTAATAATAATAATAGCTACAAAGGTTATTTGCTTTCAGTCCCACATAAATTAAACCTCACTTTGTTTGTTTTAAGATTTATTTATGTTTTAAACAAAGGAGAAGAGTGACAGAAAGAAATCTTCCACTCATTGATCCACCACCTAGACGGCACCAATGGCCAAAGCCTGGAGCCAGGCACCTCATCGGGGTCTCCCACGTTGGTGTGAAATGAGCCCAAATGTGTGTTTCATCCAGCACTGTTCTATCAAGGCATGTTAGCAGGGAGCCCGATCGGCAGCGGAGCAGCTGGGACAGGAACAGACACTGCAGGGTTTGACCCACTATACCCCAACACCAGCCACTTAACGTCGTTTTGAAATATCCAAACTCTGAAACAAACACAGAATATTAGGTCTGAATTACTGTGGAGCCAGCATTGTGACACAGATTATCAAGTCCCTGACTGCAATGACAGCACTTTTTCATGTTCATTGGCCATTTCTGTCTCTTCTTCCTTGTTTTATGTTTTAATATTGATCTATTTTCACTGGAAAGGCACGTTTACAGAGGGAAGGAGAGACAGAGAGGAGAAAACCTCCATCTGTTGATTTACTACCAAATGACTCCGACAGCCACAGCTGATCTGAAACAGGAGCCAGGAGCTGCTTCCGGGTTTCCCACACAAGTGCAGGGTCCCGAGGCTTTGAACTATTCTCCAATTGCTATAACAGCTCATTTAAAAAAAAGACAAAACAAAAGCAAAAAGTAGTGGCTTAAAACAACACTGGAGTTTGGAAACTTGAACAGGTCACTTCTGTACCTGTGTTTCCTTCTGGAAATTCCAAAGAAGAATCGGCTTTCATGCCTTTTTCTGCCTTACTGACATTATCTGTCCTCTTGGGCTTACATTCTCTTCACGTCGTAAAATGCAGCAACATTGCTTCTCTGTGTCATTTCTCCATTGTGATTTTGTCCTCTGATTTTTTTTTCTCTTTCCTCCTTCTTTAAGCTATTTGTATAATTCAAGATTACATTTTAACAATGCCATAATTCAGAATAACAGTCTATTATGATTAGCAAACGTAACTCCACCTACCTCATGGTCCCTTTCCGTTCAATCAGATTTACAAACTCAGTGGATGCGGACACAGACGTCTGTGGAGTGGGACTTTTTTCTGTCTCCCAATCAGCTTCAAAGAGCTCTGGATAATCAATGATCTGCTCTAGATCTGAAGTTTCGAGAGACACACGCTTCACGTCTGAATGTGAGTTTGGCATTAACACCCACGTCTGTTCCAGGCCCTGCTTTCCATGGCCTTGTCTTCTGACAGCACACAGCTTCAGATGCAGCCATGTCACAGCGGAAGCCTTTGTGTCTCCATCACACTCAGGAAATACTGCCCCGTGTGACAAAAGAGCAGAAAGGGAGGAGGTCTCGAAGTCCATGACTTTGTCATTCTTCTGCTTTCCTACATTTTCTTTCTTCTCTGAAAGTTACCTGGGAAGATTCAGGGTTTTATAGCGTTCTTCCAAAACTCAACCTGAAATTCTCTGTCAAGTCAGGAGAACGGAGGGAAGCAGTAAAATCTCAGAGAGTTTTCACAGGCTTTTCTGACAGTGGAAGGGCCTGTGGCCACGCAGAGCTCCCACCTAACCCTGCCTCACCCCACGTGCTTGTGAAAACAGGAACTTGTCAGTTGACTTTCCTGTGCCAGCTGTTTACACGTAACATCTGTAAGTATCCTTGCCTACATTTCAAAGAAAAGAAAGGTGAATTTTAAAGGGGCTTTTTGGCTTCCAAGCAGCAAAGAGTCAGACCACAAGGTCTGATTCTAAAAGCAAACCATTTTCCAGCCCCTCCCAGTCCTTTCTGTATACCCTCTTACTTGCCACGTGTCATTTGGCCTGGTTTGCAGGTCTGCCCTAGAAGGGGAGCCCTTGGGAATCTGAGCTCTTTTTCCTCTGCACCTAGGCTTGTTCCTGGGTGGAGTGAGGGCTCAGCAACCTTTGTATATTTTCTGAATGTGATTTAGTTAAGGCAGGGGCATGGGTGTTTTAGCTGCACCAGCCTACAGAAAAAGCCCATATCCAGAAAGGTGCCTCTGCTTGGCAATGGGTGGAAAATTGACTACAGGACATTTGCTCTCCAAAAATCGTTCCTAGAATATTTGTCTTGGCTTCTGGATCCATATTAATCAATCCTTAAAAACTCCACAGCGAGACACTACTCTTTGGTAATCAGTGAGTATTTATCCATTGAGACACATGGGAGCATAAATGGAAAATGTAGTCTTTTACTGTGGTGTTTTAATTTATCCCCTCCCTCTCAGTTTGGTTTAAACACATCTTTATTGTAGAGGGGCATCGCTCTAGCTAAAGGCAATATTCATAAACCTAGCAGAGTCAGTGCCAGTTGTCAGAGTGACTTGTACTTACTAAGCGGCAAACATTGTGTTTGTGACTGGGCACATTTGAATATTTAGGGTAGAGTGAATGAACAATTCACATAATGCTACATTTACCTAAAATTCAGATCTATTACATGGATATTTCCCCATAAACATAGGAGAAAGTTTATTTTAAGAATCATTTTGGTCTTCTTAGGAGCTTTTCCTTTTGGTTTTTTTTTAAAGATTTATTTATTTTCATTGGAAAGTCAGGTATACAGAGAGGAGGAGAGACAAAGAAGAAGATCTTGCATCCATTGATTCACTCCCCAAGTGTCCTTAACAACTGGAGCTATGCCGATCTGAAGTCAGGAGCCAGGAATTCGTCCAGGTTTCCCACGCAGGTATAGGGTCCCAAGGCTTTGGGCCTTCCTTGATTGCTTTCCCAGGCCACAATCAGGGAGCTGGGTGGGAAGTGGAGCTGCCGGGATGAGAACCAGCACCCAACCCATAAAGGATCCCAGTGCATGCAAGGTGAGGACTGTAGCTGCTAGGCCACTGTGAAGGCCCCTTTGGAATGTTTTTGAACACTGTGGAATACTTTTAGTTATTTAAGGCAAAGGATTTTGTTTTGTCTGAAAATGTTTTAAACATATTCCTGGGATAGGCAGAGTAGGAAAAGAGATGACTATTCCATGCCTGAAATAGTCTATACGTATATGACAAGTGTGTCAGATATACTGAATACTCCAAATCCCCCCAAAAAGTTTTAAATTTTTAAATTTTAAAATTTAGAAGTTTTAAAAGATGACTAAAAGACTTTTACTCACCCAGAATGACTAAAATTATACTGAGAGCGTTGGATGCTGGCCAAGGATATGAAACAGTTGAAACGTCAATATAGTGAGAGTGACTGTGTAAAATTATATCTCCACCTGGAAAATGTAGTCACCATGTCTACCAGAACTAGCCATGCACACTCTCTGTAACGCAGCAATTTAACTCCTGGGAGGATTCTATGCACACGTACGTGCATCTGTATACACATACCAAGTGCTTATTCCTTCTCTAGTAGACATTAGTTTATTCTTAATAATTGTTGGACATGACTTTATCCATAATAGTCCCAGATTAGAAATGCTACATTCATCAGAAGTAAATGGATTAGCGTCATGTATGTACAAAGCACACTTGGAAGGCTAAAGAACAACAAAGAAAATGCTACTCTTAACACTCCGAAGCACAGTTGAATATCATAGACATGAAACTTGTGTTGGAAAAGCCTGACATGGAATGAGGATGTAAAGTAAGCTCTGATGATTGGTGGTTGCCCATCCCCTTAAATATCTCATGTTCATGTGTGATCATAGTGAAGGGCAGGGCTTCAACAGGAGAAGTGAAGGTGGAGGGAGGACAAGATTCAACCCACAGCAGCTGTGCTGAGTGAGCCCCTTTGCTAACTCCCCTGAGCTCCTGGAAGTCTCTCCTGGCATCATCTTTGGTGTTGATGCTGAATGGTCTATCAGCTTAACAGTCTGGTCTTATATTTTATCTCCTGCTGGTTTCCAACTCAGCCTGGCGTTCCTAAATATTAGGAAAATTCCTTTCAAGCAATTCTAACTATAATTTATATCCCAAGAAACACACCAGCCCTGGTATCCTTACATGGCTGTCCGATAGCATCCATAGAATTTTTTTCTAAGATTCTCCATAAATGTTTTGCACTAAAACATCCTGGGTTGTCTCGTGAAAAAGCTCTCTCCAAAAATCACAAAAATAGGAGAAAAGTTAGGCTCAAAGACATTGATATAAAATACATGAATCTATCAATTAAAAAATATTAGTTATCCTTGCTATTTTCATTTTAAAGATTTATTTATTTATTTCTTAAATTCGAGCAACAGAGAGTGAAGGGTGGGAGCCTGGGGAGAGACAGAGAGAGATTTTCTGTTTGTGGGTTGACATCCCACATAACTGCAATGGTTAAGCCTGGGCCTAGCTGCAGCCATGAGCCATGTGGGCCTCCCATGCTGGAAGCAGAACGTGAAGTCCTTGGCACAGTTCATTGCCATCCTCAGAGCATCAGCAAGGAGCTGGACTGGAGGCAGAGCTGCTTAGACAGCACCAGAGATCTGATATGTCACAATTCGAGGCTTAAGTTGCTCTACCCCAGCACTATTCCCATCTCTAAAATTCTTCATTTGTGTGTACATCCTTCTCTGTTTGGTTAATGCAGTGGAAAGCTTGTAGCTCTGGAAGCCATTGAATTAAGCACAACTTGTGCTAAAGAAATTCTGTTGTATGGATTTCCAATACCTACCTCCAGATCTTCCTCTTTAATTTTGCGATGAGTTACCTTTGATTGCTACATAATCTCCACATATTGAAAAAATTGGGCACGGACCAACACAGCTTTTATATTTTATTGACAGAATTCCCCTTTCTATCAATGGTCTGTCACATAATTCCTGGCAAAGAAATACGCATCATAGCAAATGAATGGTACAGTCAACCCTCAAATCCTTCTCTCAAGATGGTCATTGCCATTTTCTGCAAGTCTCAATCACTAGAGCAGGCAGGAAGCAAAAATAAACTTTTCTGTTTCACACAGGCGATCGAAGAATGCACTGATTTCTATCATCAGACTTTAATACAGTAAATGCTAATGGAGTCCAATTCCCAGTAAGGATCCTTTCATTTACTTGGTGATTTATGCTGGTAGAGATGTTTTTACCCCTGTAGATTTCCAGTCAGGATTCAGGCCTCAGGACTTGGGCAGCTAAATGTTAGCGTTTCCAGAGTAAGCAATATAATAGGTCATGAGCAAAGAAAGAGTTAGAGCTCAGTCCAAACTCCCATGATGTTATCTTACTCAGTTCCTCAGCAATTTGGTAAGGCTGATATTCTTTCTCATCTCTTGTAGCTGAAGCTTTTGAGTAAATGAGCTCAAACACGGTAGATACACTGAGTGGTGAACTCATTTCTGCTCTTACTCAAATCTTCACTCTACAAAACTCTTGGGGTCAGGACATTCTTCCAGGCTCTTACCCTATTTCCTTCTTCAGCAAAGATCCGTTGGCTGTAGCCTGCTTACTTTTTTTTTGGGATATAGATGTGCTTTTCTAATTTTCCTGAGTAGTAATTCAGCTTGTCCCTACAGGGTTTCCTCCGGGATCATTTTCTCAGTGTGACATTATGTATCTAATATGAAAATAACATTCCACATTCTGGCAGAGCTTGAGGTCAAAGAAACTGCACCTGGCATGGATGTGAACACTTAAAGCCCCAGTTTTCTGGAAGGTGACATTTGGCAAAGACACATAGTTATAGGAGAGGGGATCTGTGCATGCTGGTTGCTTTTTCTTTCCCACCGGCCCATATTACACAGCAGCATGGAGAGCAACACTTGAGAACTGTTCTGTGTGAATCTATCTTACATGCTCATTTACCAACACTTCACTTGTTTCTTTTCTGTGATAAACATTTTTAAAAATGCAAGATAAAAGTTCCATCCTTAAAGCAGCACAGTTGATGGATGGGGTTGAAGAGCGTTCCTTCCATGCCAAAGAATTAATGTGTGACAAACGCAGTCCATTCAAAATGTTCAGTTAGAGTCAAGATTTCTTAGGGACCGAAGACAGAGGAGTGAGGCGTTGTATGTTGAATAGATAAGCAAAGACATCATGGAATAAATCAGAGACTTAGCTGAAGAAATAGCATTTAGGTTACACGGACAAGAGCAGATAATTTATTCAACTGTTTTCCCTGTCTCTAATACCACCGGTACAGCTATTCATCGTTTTTAGATTCTCTTGTTCAGGCCTCAAGTTTTCCCTGTGTGGAATGCAGTCTCACAACCTCCTTCCAGGTTTATTGTCTCTAGCAAGCACTTCATGGCTATATAATTTGGAAAGAGTCATTCTTCCTGGGACCAAAGGGTGGATAGGAAGCAAGTGAAACTTGCTGGTTTTGGCTTTTTTTCTCCCATGCCTGGACACATCACATAAGTCTGTTCTTACTCTTCTTACTGCACTCTCTCATCCATAGCCTTGGACTGCTGGAAAAAAGAAGGCACTTTATCAGCATCATGCTCAGCGTTGCCACAGGCTAATCCCTGAAGACATTCTCTGACAGCCCTCTTGAGTTATACAAGGAGAGAATCCTGCTGGAGACTCCTGGGGTCTCACTTCTCCAAGGCTCCTAGAAGACATTGCTTTCCGCTTACCAGTTTCTAATAACTTAGGAAATCCAGAAATGTGTCCATTTACTCCAAGGAAGAGTTTTCTTACACATTTCCTTAATGTAGCTTGGCTTTTTTTTTTCCTCCACACCAATTCATGGCATATACTTTTGCAGTTCCAGGAAAAGCCTACACACAGACATTATTTAAGAAACGAAGTTTCTCCAGTGAGTCACAGCATGCTTTCAGTTTATCCTTTCCTCTATAAAGTTCAAGAGAGTTGGACTGTTGAGGTGATGTAACACAGTGGTTAATAGTCTAGAGTCACTTGGCCTTAATTTAAATCCTTTCTTGACCATCAAATGGCAAAAGTAACAATTGAGGTTTTAATTGAGGTTTTTAGATGAGAAACTGTATGCAAAATGCTTAAGACCATGTGTTGCCCACCGAACAAGTTTCCTAGATGCCGACTGTTCTTTTTGCCTCAGAAGTCAATCAAACAGTGTTTGAGAGCTTCTCCCTTAACCCTTTTGCTGTGTACTATGACAAGCACTCAAGCACGCAGTATGAGCAAGGCTGACATGGTCTCTGGTTACGGGGTGGTTACACTTCTTTTGGCTGACTAATAACATAGATAAATAAAAAGATCCTTGTAACTTTACTCACCTGTGCCTCTCTCCCGACCCTCTCTTTGCTGCTGTTCAATGGCGAGGAGAGAAGAGGGGCAAGCGTGGTGTTGCATTTAATAGATGGGCTTGAGGACCTGGGTCATGAGGTGATCAAGGGTGATAAAGTGACCAATGAGACGATGCCCTTGTCTGCTCAGTGCCAGTACATGGATTTCTTCAGAGCTCAGCCAGTGTTTTTCTGTAAACGGTGCCATAATGCTCAACTACGTAAATGGTGATGACTGTGGTATTCCAGTCTCCTGGAATCAAGCACATGAGAGAATATTTTAACATTACTCTGTAACTCCTCTCTCAGTTCAGCAGGGTATCTGTAGTAATCAGAGTAAGTGGAGAATTGTTCTGCTAAGTTTAATACAATAACAACAAAGTGAGGACATGTTTGTGTGACATGATTGATGTCACAAACAGCTGAGATAAAAACGAAATCATGGAAGCCAAAGAAGTTAGTAGGCACTTATCTAGGGGTTCCCTCTGAGATTCCGCTAGGACGAGAGACTCACCGCTAGAGCATGCCATCGCTGAGATAAGGAGATACGATCCCCAGAGTAACACCTGGACGAGGTCAACATCAGAGACTACAGCATTTAATGAATCTGTATAGTTCAAAACCTGGTTCTGCCGGTCACTCGCTGGGGAGCTGTGGGCACATCACATGGCCTCCTCATTCACTGCATGGGAAGCAAACTGATGACTCTTCAACGTTCTTGAGAGGATTAAATAGAATCATACACACAAAGGGCTTTGCGCAGTTCACGTTGCAGTGTTCTTTCAGTGATAATCACAGATATTTGCTTTTCCTCGTCTTGCCCCTTCAACAGATCATTCTCTATCCTGTCTTCTCATGATTATGTTTCATTGTTGTTATTTTATTGTTAGTATTACTGCTATAGAGTTGTGCAGTGGAATAAATATAAGGATTGGATGCTAGTTCCAGATAAGTCATTTCTTAGCCTTACTGCTTTTGTTGAACTAAATACAAGAAGATATATATGTCTGGGCTATTTCCAATCACTGTACTATCCTGAAAATGTCTGGGATGCTATTCTACATAGAGACAAATAGACCATTTTATCATTAATTAATTACTCTTGAATGCAATCAGTCTGCTTTTAATTTATAAACATCTAAATCTGTACTAGCTGAGCAATGCTCCAATTAGTCATGATTAACATGAAGGGCTTGTTGTCTGATATGGCAGTTTAGTAAAGAATCTTGACTCCAAGCTCTTGGACACAGAGTCACATCCTATTGAAACCAGCAATATCAGTCATTGATTTATCCAGGCCACTGTTTTATTTCTAGTGTTACATGCCAAAGCAAACACATTCCCCAATGCCAGACAGTTTCATTAGCTTCACAGGCAGTCCTTGGATGCAGTCCTGTTGCAATGAAACTGCTAGATCATACATTGATATCAAAGGTAACTGTGACAACCAGAAAATACATATAATACGTGGTATGTTAACCCAAGCAGTCCACATCATCTTCTTCCTAGGACCATATCATAGCATCCTAATAACCCAGGGGACATTGGATCAGTTTGGGTCCTTCTAGATAATGAAAATTACATCTGCCCCTTAAGTTTTCATTTCCTCCTCTTTAATATGTTATTGGTAATAATTGAATTTTCAGATATAAGACTAAAAAATACTTTGCCTAGAATGTTTCACATACAATGTGTCTCATGACACCTGCTCAACAAATCATAAGGGCTAGTAGCGTGGCTAACGGAATAGTTCATTCATTCCTGCAGAACCCAATCAATTGCCACTGATTCTAAAACCAAAACAAGAATGTGGGTTGTTGCTATGCTAGTCTCTGAAATTCAACATTCCCTTCACTTCTCAGATGCTGAGTGCTGTGTACCTGCCATCCTCTGTCCTAAGGAGGATGCTTGGCTGCTGATAGCATCCGTGATCTGCAGAATTTGCCACACACCGAGATAGGTTTCTGCTATCTCACCTGTATCTTCCGTTTCTCATTCCCCACTCAGTCACATGGGAGAGTAAGTGAGATAAATTCCCACCCTCTGTTGTCTCTCAGTATATGTGTGACCTGTATGCAGCTGCATTGAGGAGTGCATCTTGTGTATTAGGTATTAGCAAGGGATACTCAGCAAAGCATATGCAATGGGAGATTACATGCATATACATACATGTGTATGGATGAATGCTCAGATTTAATGTATTGTGAGGAATGAGCACATGTGATTATGAGGCAGAAAAGTCCTGTCTTCTGTGGTCTTTTAATTGTAGACTTAGAATGACTAGAGCTATACTCAGCTCTGTGTCCAAAAGCTTGAGTACCAAAGTTGCTGCTGATGCAAAATCTGGTCTGGAGGCTGGAGAATCTGAGACGAGTTGACGCAGCTCAAGCAGGTCTGTGGTTTCCATCAGGCCTTCACAGCATCAGATGATGCCCACTCACCAGAGAGGGCAATCTATTTTTCTAAACCCACCAGTGCCAATGCATACTTCATCCAGCATTCCCCTCACTAACAAAGGTTATGGGATTTTCTCTGGGGACTTTGTGGACTGGTCAAGTTGACACATAAAATCGACTGTCACACCTTGTTCTTTGCTTGCAAGCCCCACTAGAATAGTGGAGTCAGTCTACATTCAAGTGTTAGCTGTTGCATGAGCCTCTTCATTGCCCTTCTTGCTCCTTGTTTGTCTTTAGGCCCTGTTGATGCATTGGCCAAGGTTCATTTGTGAGGTATTTTATGACCTGTCTTCCTGGATGTAAAGCTCCAACTCAAACACTCTGAAGACACATTGGGGACAGACTGAACTTCCAAAGTTGAATGCAGCTCACGGCATTATTCTAGAATTTCAGCCTCAGGAAACTGACTCTTCCACTCACACATAGATATTAGTGGATGCCAGCAGACACATTGAGAGAGACAGAATACAGGTGCAGCCGCCAGGCAGACACAAATGTCAGATCAGGATCCCTGCTGTATCAACTTTCGAAGTTGGATTCTTGGATGTCTAAAAAACTTTTAGAAGACTAATGCTTTATTTTAGTTTTTCTTAATTTTTATTGGAAAAGTGGCTTTACAGAGACAAGAAGAGACATAGAGAAAGTGCTTTAATCCAAAGTTTCACTCCAAAAATTGTTTCAACTGCTGGAGTTGAGCCGATCCTTAGCCAAGAGCCAGTAGCTTCTTCTAGCTATCCTTGTGGGTGCTGGATCCCAAGGTTTTGGGCTATTCTCCACTGTTCTCCCAGGACATGAGCAGAATGCTTAGGGACTCTTTAGCCAAAGGTACATCACAATCTTAGCTAGAGAATTAATTAAAACAACTACAAGAAACAAGTTATAAAGCTATTATAATGTACCAGATGTTGTGATCCGTATTTCAAAAGTTTAATGTAATGTAATAAAGGCTAAAATATTGGCCTTCTGTTATCAGTTTTCCTGTATTGATGCAGGAATTGTGGTGCAGCATGTTAAGGTGATAATTGCAATGTCTGTGTGTGTTGTCCCTACCCCTACTTCTCACCTTTGGAGGCAGCAGTTACTGGCTTCAGCATCCTGGGAGATCTTGATAGCATTACCTGCCTGGGGCGGTATTCGAGTGAACCAGTAGGTGAAAGATCTCTCTCTCTCTCTCTCTCTCTCTGCTTGTATTTGTGCACACGTGTCCCTCTGCCTTTCAAGTAAATAATAAAGTAAAAGAATAATCACAATTTTCCTGTTGCCCAAATGAAAGCAATTCTATATTCTATTGCCTCTGAATATAGAAAATTAGTATAGTATTTGACATGTACTAAGCTTTTGATAAATGATTGCTTGTCTTAGTTAAGACCAGTTGTATCTGAAAATCCGTTGATGAAAAGTGGCTTGCCATTTTTTTACTTTTTGTTCTCATCATTGTCTCATAAATGATGTCAATTAAGCAAATTTTGCTTAATTGATAAGATCTTGATGTTTCCCAATTCTGAAGTGGCCATAAAAGCATATTTAGTGTGGCCTTCAAACATTAAGCAATCAAATTCTGCAGTGAAGAATAGTCATAATATGTTTTTAATACTTTAATGAATACAAAATGAGAGCAAATCTTTGTTCAAATATGGTAGATCCTGTCCATATTAAGTCCTTGGGAACTCAGAGTTCAGAAACAATAAATAAATTGCTTCATTACAGGCTGGGTATTTCTGGAGTCTGAGATGGCTAATTTAGCAAACTTCACTAGTGTTGCTAGTGAAGAATGAATGGATCCGTGAGTGCATTGTGCTTCACACCGATTTGCTGAGCGTGCAGAAAGCAATCACAAATGAGGGTAGGAACAAAAGTGATAAGAAGACCATCTAAGCAAAGTTCCGTGGATGTGTTTGTCCTGTCAGTGGACATTTCACAGCAGTTATGGATGCTTTCCTTACTCTTGGCCTTTGCTTTTTTGTGTGAAATATCATAACGATTGGAGAGATAATCAGTTCAGAGACAGAGGGTCACTGTGCAGCCGTTTGCTTAGTAGTACCTCTCATCTCGCATGAATTATTTGTACTGTCTGATCTTAATTTTAAAGAAAAAACCCTGCACATATTTTTCCCTTTCTCTTTTTGTTTCATTGTTTTGCTTTTATTAGGGTGATACAGTAACTTAACTCTCAAAAGCAGTATTTCTGGGGTTTCCAAATGGCTTCGTGTGTGTAGGGTGATTAAATGAAAGAAGTATGTATTCCGTTTTAGACCAGAGTAATCAGAACCATCCCTGTGTGATGTTGAATCATCACCACGGAGGAATAGCAGGGGGAACAAGAGCTGTGCGATCAGACTTAGGAGTTAGCTCTGGTCTTGCCCAGAACCCAAGCTGCAACCTTGGGAACCCTGTACCTGAGCACAGATTTGGTTTGGTAAAATCAAGATGAATACTTGGCACCTTGCAGCCATGGTAAGGATTAGAGGACATGTCTCACATTTTACTCATTTAATAAATGCCATTAGTCACTATGATTTTGCTCACCAGGCACTCATGTCTACTACCACTACATGCTTGGGAGGAGTAACTGAACCCAGACCTACAGGAACTCATCCAGGAAAGACCATCTTATCACAGATTCCTGCTTCTCTCCCTTCCCACTGGATTCTCCCTTCACATCACACAGCATCTTTGAGGCAGCTCACACCAAATTCACAGGATCATCGGATTCTTCAAGTTTCCCCATCCCATCATGCCTTTATCATGCTTAGAACATCCATCTCTTATCTGTGAAATTTCCTGAAAAACTTTTTGTTGTGTTTATAGCTAAAAGTAAACATCATCTTATCTCAAAAATATCTGTTTCTCATTTCTCCTCCTGGACCCTCCCAAACAATCCTTGCTTTCCTTCTCTTATTTACAGGACTTATTTCTCTGCCATCTTCATCAACTGTTCTCAACACCATTGATTAATTACCTATCATTAGAGGAAGCTGTGAATTCCCAAGAATGGGACGCACATTTTTTGCCTTTGATATTCCTCACATTCAATATTGTATCTGATTCAAAAAGGTACAACGTAAATGCTGAAAAGTTGACCGACTGAATCAACAAATCCATGTGAAATACCTCATACTAATATTACTTATGTATAATTCAACCTCCAATGATAAATGCATAGAATGAAAATTAAAATACATATCTGTATATAGTGATTTTATTCATCAGCTCACGGTGTAAGCAAAATAATTTGTCTTTAAAAGTAAAAAAAAAAAAATAGAAGCAGTGAATTTTCTGCAGGGCATAATTTTCTACTGATTGACAGACCAAATGTTTAAGCATACACATTGCTTCAGTCTGTGACTAACACCGTTAGTATCTACACTTCTCGGTAGGAAGCACAGCACCTTGAAGTAAGGTAATTGCCAGGGTGCCACTGCCATAACAGAGAGCAAAAGACCTTCCCTTTCCTCGCTTCTCATCTTGGAGAAACAGACAAGTAATGCTGCTGTCAAATACACTTACTCAGGTTTTCTGTAAAGATCAGAGGGCCAGCGCTATGGCACTGCAATGCCTCCATCCCATAAAGGGACAGTTTGATTCCTGGCTGCTCCAGTTCTGATCCAGCCCCGTCATGGTGCTCCTGAGAACTCAGAAGAAAGTTATTCCGTTTCCGTGCCCCGTGGTACCCACGTGAGAGACCCCAGTGGAGTACCAGGATTCTGTCTATGCTCTGATCCAACCCTGGTTGTTTTAGGTATTTGCGGAAGTGAAGTAGCAAGTAGGTTTCTCTACCTCTCTCAGAAGAGCTGCTTTTCAAATAAGTAATACATATTTTAAAAATAAGTAATATGTATTTAAAAGGTAATATCTTTTTAGGTGAGCTGAAGGAAGATGCAAAAACCTGTCAAGCAGCTACACGATATTTAAAGGATACTGGCTGCTGCTCTGTGTTAATATGAATACTGAATCTCGAGAGAGACCCACAATAGGGGAACATGTGACTACTTTACAACAGGAAGCAAGCAGCCGGCGAAAGATCAAGGTGGCTTTCCAAATGTTTCCTCTCCTGAAATTCAACCCCAAAAGGAAACAAACCCAATTGACTTATTTTAGAATGGCTTTCAGAGTTCTATTCATGTTCCTGCCTGCTTTTCATTATATGAGCCACCAATATCCCATTGCATATAATCGGATTTATTTGGAGCCCTGGGCACTGATACAGTCTGATCAAATGGAGAGAGTGCCCGGGAGGAATTTCTGTAGAGAGATTCTTGTGATGCAACTGAGAAATCTGGTGTGCTCATTTGTGCTTATAAACCTGTGGAGTCAGTCACATGGGTGAGTCAGGCTGCATTCAGACAGAGCAGTAGCCAGGGAGCTGGTTGTCTACATAGAAGCAAAAAAGTTGCTGAAAAGCCCAAGTCATATTGGACTTCAAGTGACATGAAAACTCTCCCCTCTTTCAACAATGGTGAGGAAGCAACTTGTTCTTGGTCTTTTTTGGTCCTCTGGCTCCTCAGGAAAGATGGGATTGGATAACATGCTTTCTCTGGATCCCTTGATGTCATCTTCCATCACCAGCAGGAAGTGGGAGTGGCTGGGTCTTCCCAATAACAGCTGACTCAGTCTTGTCTCTGGGGCTTGAAGACCCCTGGCAGACCCTGAGACATGGAGCAGAACAGGTTGCCCAAGGAGTGAATACACTGGTGACAGGTTCATATGTGCTGCTCATCTGGACGGGCAACTGAATCTGTGCAGGTAACTGGTCAGCAAGTGTGTTTCAAAGAACTGGAGTGCTATAATGCTGGCGGGATGTTTATTGTTTGGATCATTCTAGGGCATTTAACTATGGTTCATCAAGAAGGGACTCTGTTGGTAACAATTTAGTACACTGGTGCATATGGAACCTGCACTTCTGTGAGACCTGTCACTGGGAAATCTCTTTGCAGGACATGACTGGTACTTGAACTTCACACTTCCTTCACGTAATTACCCACAGGAAAAATATGTTGAAGGTTCATTCTTCCTGACTTTTTTGTGTGCCAGATGACAAATACACATGTTTACACATGCATATTGAGTAAGTTTATTGTTTCTCCTGGGTTCCGAAACATCAGTTAATTATCCGTGGATAAACCTCTCTCTGTATTCAAGCCTTCAGGGCTGTACACTTTGCTGAGTCAGTGCCAGCTCTGGCTGTTTGCGGCTAAAACCTCGATCTTACTATTGCAATAATATTGTTGATTTGTTTTAACTTTTCCCAGGAAAAAAATTCACTCACCTGTCCCTGCAAACCACCAGCATAGCCCTTAATATAGAATTGAAGGAATTCCTTTATGAGCAGGGTGCCCGGCCTCCCACTTAAAGTACAATAACTATAAAACATGAGTAACTCTGATTACCAAAACATTGTGAGGCTTGAAAATCCCCTTTTACAGTAGCACACAATGGGATGATTTCAAGGGGAAAGTATATAACAGAAAAGTCGCTTGTTTTGACCGATCCTGCCAGCTCATCTCTGAGTGCCAGTTAGGAAATGACACATCCCTGGACAAACTCAATCTCTATCATCAAAAGACAAAATATTGATGTCAGACATCGAATAAGAACAAGTAGTTCTCTGTTTGGTTGCTTCTTCCTGTTTAATTTTCTTCTTCTGCCTCTTATTTGTCCCTTTGTTTTCTTGCTTTTCTATTGTTAATGTTTGTCCTGTCCTTTTTATGGTGCCATTTTATTTCTCTGTCTTTTTTTTTTTTTTTACCAAGTACAGTATTTTCTCATAAAATAGACTGAATATTGCCTAGAGAGTCGTCATCCTACACTGCAGTATCATGAGATATTCAGGCAAGCTTCCCTGACTTCTTGCAGAAAAGAAGCAAGCTGGAGCCCCAAGCTAGGCTAGTTGCATGCTTTCTCTTTAATCCAGTTGAGAAAAACACTGACATCTCTTGCTGGCTTAGCTCATCCATGGTATCCTGAAGACATGACCGAATCCTTTCAACTGGAACCCTGTATCTCTGATACTTTATTCTTGGATCTTGGTTCGTTAGCTTTCTTTTGCTTTAGGAAGTGAGCTACCCTCACTTCTCATGAACAAATCATCCTTTTTTTTAAGTTATTCAGAGTATGTTTATGTAGCTCACTCCCCTAAATCTCTAAATGATCCACTCTTCATTTGTTTGCTTGTATTCGGTTTAGCTTTTCATTTGTTTATTAGGTTGTACAAAGTGAACAAATTCCATGTATTGGGCCCGGTGCTATGGCCTAGTGGCTAAAGTAGCACGCCCCAGGATTTCATATGGGGGCCAGTTCTAATCCTGGCTGCCCTGCTTCCCATCCAGCTCCTTGAGTGTGGCCTGGGAAAGCAGCTGAGAATGGTCCCAAGCCTTGGGATCCTGTACCCTCGTGGGAGACCTGGAAGAGGATCTGGGCTCCTGGCTTTGAATCAGCACAGCACCGGCCATTGCAGTCACTTGAACAGTAAATCATCAGATGGAAGGTCTTTCTCTCTGTCTCTCCTCCTCTCTGTATATATCTGACTTTGCAATAAAATAAATAAATCTTTACAAAAAGACCAAATTCCATGTATTTCATGACAGATTTAGAAGCCTCGTGATACTGCGTACCACCTCCTATCTCCCCACTAATTTTTACCAGAACATATTTTAATTTCATTTCTCAATCACAGGCTTAACACATAACAAGAAAACAACATAGCAAGAAAACAACAGCTTAATATTCCTCAGGAGTATGGGCAAAGGCTGTACCTAGTAGTCAAACGCTCAGAAGCCAGTCTCAATCAACTGGACATTGTTTGTAGCATGTGCATTTATTATCACAGATCAGGGTCCCACTCTTTTTTTTTCTTATCTCAATTGCAACTGCTCAACCTCACAGGTTATAAGAAATAGACCTATAGAAACATGCAATGTAGAACATCAGTGAATGCCCCAGGTGGGGTAAGATCCAATCTTCTCTTCTCCTACTAAGAAACTGGAGTAGTGGAGAGAGACTTTGCAGGCATCAGGCAAAGACTTGAGTGAATAATGTCACTGTGAAGTTTTCTTTTCAAAGTCAGACACCAGGGCTAATGCTGTGGCCCAGTGGATGAAGCCATTGCCTCATTGCTGGTATTCCACATGAATGCCAGGTTGAGTTCCATCCGCTCCCCTTCTCATTGGTCTTCCTGCTGATGATCTTGGTAAGGCGGTGGAGGATGACTCAAGGGCTTGAATCCCAGCCACCCATACGGGGAAACTAGGATGAAGCTCCTGGCTCCTGGTTTAGGTTTGGCCCAACCCTGGCTGTTGTGACAATTTGGGGAGTAAATCAGCAGATGAAAGATCTTTCTCCCTGTCTGGTTCTGTTTCTCTCTGTGTGTCTGTTTCCCTGTCTCTATGCCACTGTGCCTCATGAATGGGAGTCTCTTATGTGATTTCTATATGATCCAGACTCACTTTCTCGGGGGACAGACAGGATCGCTTTTAGCTTCCTTTGAAATGCCTTCCCATAGAGGTGTCTGTTACTTCTTCTATCTGTTGTTGAAGGTTTACTAGGAGGTCCTTATCCTTCCAGTTTACACACACACACACACACACACACACACACACACACACACACACTTCTATTATTAATTTGTTTTCTAACCCAGGAAAATGCCAAGGATTCTATGCCCATGGAACCCTTCATGGAGCTATGAATTATGCTGATCCTGCTTTGGGCACCCATACCCCCTTTGGGAGCAAACATTGATCTCAACTAAGTTTAGCTCTTCTAGACAAGACTGGTTATGTCAGGAGAAGGCGACCAGGAGTTTGACTGTATTTAATTTCACTGATACGGACTATATTCTTCTGTAATTGTACAGATATGCTCTTTTTTTTTTTTTTTTGAAGTGGAGGATTTACGTGGACTCTAATGGACAGTTTGGGTTAGGAAATTTTCCTTTACAAATGCAGAAACCCATTACATTCCTGTTATTTCCTTTTCCTCCATTTAAAGGAAGTAACATTTCCTGCTGCAAAAGAATGTTGCTGACAAGCACGTAAAGAACTTGCTCCGGCCTATTGCACACACTCAATAACGTGACTGCTCTATAAGCTCATTGCCAGAAATGGTCTAGGGAAATTGGAAGATAAATATCTCATGGTGATGGCATTACTGTCACATCAGGATCTTATTTATCTGTTAGCACTCTTAATGGCTCTGTGCTTAAGATACAAGTTCGAAAGAATTTGCTTAGAAAAGACCCAGGGCGTTCAGAATGCCTTCTGAAATGGCTGCTGAGGCCGACTGCAGCGGTCATTCATCTGCTTGTTAGCCCAGAGTGATTGTTGTGCTGTAATTGTAGGGAGAGAAAGCTCACAGTCCACGTGGTTCATTCCACCAGTCACTGTGGGGTATATTTGTTTCTCCAGGGAGCAAATTGCTATCTTTTTTTCCCTCCTGGAGAAGTTTACACAGAGATGGGCTATAACCCCTAATAGACACAATATATCTTCTCTGAAGAACTTACAAAAGAAATCAATGGTTTATTTTATATCCATTGTCTCCCCCAAATTCCCTCATACATTTGCCTTGCTGGGATTGGATAACTTAAGAGCTACCACACTTCATAATAAAATGTTGGCTCATAAACATGGACTTGGGCTAGAAACCTTGATGTAGGTTCTTTTATTTATAGCATTAATTGTAATCACAGCTCAAAGTTGGCTGAAAGAACAGCCAAAAAAGGAAAGAAGAAACAATAAAACTGATAAAGTACATATCTGAACACAGCATTATTCTGTAAAAGGTACACTGGAATCATTAAGTCCATTTTCAAAGAGTAAGGACAAACGAGATATAGGCTCCTGTAATATTGAACTTTGTAACAGTCTGTCACCCAATGGCGGAAAAGGACGCTGCACAACAGTCGGAGTAAATACTTTTTTGAAAGAAAATGAACAACAGGAGGAAAATATTCCTGAGTGTGAAGATGCTAGGAACAAATGCAAATAGGATACTGACATTTAATGACTGGATGGACACAGAAGTATTATTTCATTTCTTTGAGCCTATTTTTTTCTTACCCAAAATGACAGTAATACTTGATAACAGAATTTTGAAGACTGCATGAACTTGCATGAGAACTAATTTAAGATGTGCATGAAAAATGGAATTAAAATATAAGTTTTTTTTTCTTACTAAATATAAAATTTGAAAACTATTCAGTTTTCATCATACATGTTTTCCAAGTGCTTTTATGGAGTTTATGTTGTTTGGAATGTGGCTAGCATGTCTCACAGTCATTTTGTATGTAATAATCCTTAGTTGTTTTATTTTTTCAGCAAGATCAAATGTTTAGGTACTGTTCAGGTTATGCATGGTTGACTGTTATCATCCATTCCCTCCATTTCCAAGGGTTTCAGCCAGTACTGCTGAGCAGAGAGAGACAGAATCCACCTCTCCCAGCATCTTGGAGCGCTGCTTCCGGATCTAGTCAAATATCACTCACTCAATCCAATCATGCAGGTTTTTATCTGGCAAACAAGAGCATAGAGAATCAGTGTCCATTTTTCCAGTTCCAAGAGAGAGAGGGGCAGCTGCGGCAGTGGCATGGGAAGACTTTGGAGCCCCAGGTCCATGGAGTGGTGGTGGATTTGGTGATGGGTTCCTGACATGGCATTGAATCCTGTGGTATGAACCATAGCCTTCTGTTCTTGTATTCAGATACGGTGGGTGCCCATCTGTTTTCCACTGTTTGAGCAGCTGCTACCAAGAAAACTTCTTCCCTATTGAACGAGTTTCTCTGAACCTCTCAGTAACTGACTCTCTGTTTTTAATATTGGAAACTTCAAAAGCAACATTTTGGTGCAGTGAGATAAACTACTGCCTGCAATGCCTGTATCCCTACGGGTGGCAGACTGAATCCTGGCTGTGCCACTTTGGATCCAACTCCCCCCAGAAGTCTCCCAAAAGCAGAAGATAGCCTCAGTGCTTGGGCCCCTGCCATCCCTTAGGAGACTCAGATGACTCTCCTGGCATTGGCTTTGCTCCAGTATTCCCTGGTGAGGTCATCTACAGAGTGAACCAACAATGAAGGAACCCCTACCACTCAGCGCTAACTCTACTCTCTCTTCTCTCTCTGTAACCCTAACTTTCAAATACATAAAACTTAAAAAATAGATTAATAACAACTTCTGTTGATTTCTGCTCATTACTCTGAACCTTGATAGAGTACAACTAAGGTGCCTTAAAAATACACAATTCTAGGGCCTGGTGCAGTGTCCTATTGGCTAAAGACCTCACTTTGAACTTGCCAGGATCCCATATGGGCACCGGTTCTAATCTCAGCAGCCCTGTTTCCCTTCCAGCACCCTGCTTGTGGCCTGGAAAAGCAGTCGAGGTTGGCCCAAAGTCTTGGGATCCTGCATCCTTATGGGAGACCCGAAAGAAGTTCCTAACTCCTGGCTTCAGGTAGATGCAGCTCCAGCTGTTGCGGTCACTTGGGTAGTAAATCATCAGATGGAAGAACTTCTCTGTCTCCTCTCCTCTCTGTATATCTGACTTTCCAATAAAAATAAATAAATCTTTTAAAAACACACAATTCTAAAACTAATGAAAATGTGTATTATTTTCAAATAATGAATAATGAAAAAATTTGACCTCTTCAAGATCTGCAAATTGCCTTTTTCTGTATGAAGAAAATATTTTCATGTAGTTGAAAACCTGTAATTATTTTTCTTCTGGGAACACTTATTTTTACCAAATAAGAAAATATTTTACAAAGGTATTATTTAACTTATAAATAATTTCTTTAAATCAATATCCAGTTGATAAATATCATTTGAGTAAATGATAAGTAAAATAAAGAAATTTACTTTGGAATACAGAATTAAAGAGCATCCCCATAAAAAATAGAGAAGAAAATGTTGTGTTTTTTCTCAAGAGGGAACAGCAGCTACCTCCAGGGTTTACAGAAAGACAGATTTGGATAAGCATGAGAAAGAACTTTCTAATGTCCTATAGTGAAAAAGCTGCCTTTAAAAGCAACGAACGTATTATTTGAATAGGAACAAACAGCCATTTTCAAGGGATAAATTACAAGGGATTCTCAAGTAAACAGCTGAATTAGGAAAACCTCATGATTTCTTTCCATTTGAGTCTCCCATGATCGTACAGTCCTTTACGGTATGATCTTACTTTTAATTTAAAATTTATATGTTAATGCTGCTTATGCCCAAGATTTCAGAAACCTAACAATTATATAAATTAAGGTATACAGTAGCTCATTGCTATTAATGCAACTAGTGTGCATTATTTTTATGTTCTAATTTAATTCTAAGCTAATATATACAAATCTACACAAATGTGCACCACATATATGTCTTCACAAAGCACAAAATTGATGTGCACAATTTTACATGTCATTCATCAACCGTTAATTTGTGTTTTGGCCTTCTTACCATTTGACTAATTTGTTAGATACATAGAAGTATACGGATATCCTTACATTTGTCCATTACCTGCTACTACGAAGAAGCAGAGTGAATTAGGTCAGGGATTCTATCTTTGGCTATATATGTGTTTGATGATCCATCTAAAGATAATTCTAAACTGAGCTCCCTTTTATGAACCTCCCACTTGAAAAGCTAATCCTATTCCTCCTGCCTCAATGCATACATAACCCATTGGGAGAATGAAAATAAAATAAGAACATTCTGATGCATTTTGGTTATAGAGTAAAATGCATGTCCTCCAACTTTTTTCAAATATTAAAACTTGGGGATTAATATTATTTCACCTGGTGACATCACATCAAAAGGAAGTATTTATACATCAAAGGGAAGTATTACATCATATCAAATGGAAGTATTTATATTTTCAGTTTTATAGAAATGAACTGTACAAGGGAGACTAGCATACTGTGAAGTTAAGGTACTATGCTGTATGTGTCTCTACTTTAGAATCAAAGTAGGATTCCCAATGAACTCTACAAATACACCTCTACATTACAAAGCTGGGTTTTCTATCTTTTATCTGAATCATGTCATGATACATTTAGATATCAGAAAGTTAAGCTTGTAGCATTTACTCAGAAACTATGCTATTGAGATAATGCTGGAAACACATGGTGGGCAGAGGTAATGGAGAGGGAGGAAGGGGACAGGAAGGGAATGCATCACCATGCTTATAAAAGTGTGTTGTAGAAACCAGTTTTGTAGATGTATCTAGGATTTGTACGTGTGTCATTTTTAGAAAGCTTTACTGAATGCTTCCTATGTTCTTCACATAACAGCAGTCAGAGGAAAACAAACCAATAGGTACAGTTAAAGGGACAAGCATGATGACAAGCTGATAAAACCTCCACTTGAGACGCCAGCATCCCACATAAGTCCTGGTTACTCCAAGACGGTCTAAATGCTTCAGTTCAAGGCATCTAAGTGGGAGATCTGGATGCAGCTCTAGGCTCTGCTTTGGTCTGGGCCAATCATTGCAGCCAAATGGGGAGTGAACCAACAAATGGAAGACTCATCTCTTTCTCTCATCTCTCATATGCTACTTTTCAAATAAATTAACCAATCTTTAAAATTAGGTTCAGTTCATATGTATTTTCACTTCTTTCCAATATCATAGCACGGACTTAAATTTTAGTGATTTGGGTTTGAATTCAGTTTTTTTTACTTCTGTTAAATGATTGGTTGACTATCTTATAAGACAGTCATAATTTTTAAAACATTTTTGAATGATTGTAAGGCATCAATAACATGTGCAAGTGTTTGAAAATCAAGGTTAGTTTCATGCCTACTGAATCTCTTTGGCTCCTGGGAATATAGCAGAGTACGAGAAAGAAGATGACAAAGAGTATGTACACACACACACACATACACACAGGGAGTGTGAGAACGAGACTGGGGAGAGGGGAGAGAAGATTAGCAAATCAAGAGAGAGGAATCATCCATTTCCTGGTTGACTTCCCAGATGCATGCAAGAACAAGGGCTAGGGTGTCAGGCTCTCCCAAACGTGTGACAGGAGCACAAGCTCATAACCTGTGATGTGCTGACTCCCAGGACATGATTGTGGCAAGCTGGAGTGGAGGTCAGGCAACTTGGAATCCAACCAGTGCTCTTCCACAGAATATGGGTGTGCCATGCAGCAGCTTAGCTTGCTGTACCACAACATATCTCAGAAGACCAAGATTTCTTTCCCCTTTCTTTCATTCTTGATGAACAGCCTCAATTCCACCTAACTTTGTCTATAAATAAAATTTTCCCAATTGAATTAACTAATCTACACCAACGCTTGCTTTATAATAAGATTGTTATCCTGGTGGGAATTCAGAGTTTGCTCTGTGGTATTTTGCCCTGTGTCCGACTCACTGTGACATCTATTAAACTTCATCTTGATCTGCATTGGTAGAGCGATTTGTCAAACCAGACTGATTCTTACGGTGCAGTGAACCTTCCCGGCTTTCTGAAGTGAGAGACCCAAGTCTGCGGCACCTAGCTAGACCTATCCCCGTTAGGATACGTGCTCCGAATATTCAGAATCTGAATTAATGACTGTTTCCCTTGAGCATAACTCTCCCACTAGTCTGCCAACATTTTCCTTACTGACCTGTCCTGATATATTCATTTTATCTATCGCCAATGTCTAATAGATAATAAAGCTGAAATTCACACAAAACAACCAAATATAATAGAACATTCCTTAAGTGGAGAACACAAAAAATCTTTGCAGGTATCATACCATTCTGCAAATGGGTAGTTATTTTATTTGAATGAGCATATTTCCTCTCTGTAGTATAAGGAACACATTGTGGGGAAAATGGACATAAGTATGGGTTCACTTTGTGGTGGCATAAATCATGTTCAGAACCTTGCTAGAGTTCTGGGAGACTCTGGGAAACTCCAGAGCATTTACTCCTAGTAATTACATTTCATCCTATTTGCTTTCGGGTTTGTATGTTAATAGAGTCTCTTGATCTACTTAACTGCCTCCTCTGTAATTAAACGATTGAGGAAAGCATATGGATAACACTGTACTAATGATACCATTTTAAAGTTTAGGATGATTTAAAAGGAAATTTTAATCTTCTATTAAATGAAGCCTCAAACCCCTCTGGTCCTAATGGCCATCTTTTAGACATCATCTCTGAGAAGGCTTGCCACTTCACAAGGCTTACTTTGGAACCCACGTCTCTTTACAAAAATAAGCTAGGTACTAGAAGATGCAGCCCAATCTTTACCTTTTAATTTGAATTCTTGCCCAATAAAAACAGATGAACAAAAGTCTAGAGTGCTTGCATGACTTTCCCAAAGTCACATACTAAGTCAGTATTGAAGACTTCCATCCATGTTGTAGTTTGATGTCCACTTGGAGAGCAGACTGCATAAGTTAGTTTTGCTGCATAACAACGACCTTCTGATATTATTTATTTAAGCTGGGAAAGGATCTTAGAGATCATATAGTTCATGTACTATATTTCATATTGAATGAGCTATTTTTAATTCTAATTTTCAGCAGAATAGGTTGAATTCTTGCATCTTTCTTTTGGGGTTTTGTGTGTTGGTTTGCTTTTGTTTTTGTACTAGGACATAACAGGATTATTTTTCTGATAATGTTTTTGAGATGTTTGCTTTGTTATGCCCTCACTATTGCTTGCTATGGTTCCTTTAACTCTTCAATTTAGTTAAAATCGGTGAATGTACACAGACTCTGTGAAGGTTCCATTCACTGTTTCCAAACAAAACTGCATATTGGAGTCTCTCAGGCGACTTAAACGGTACCGAATCCTGGGCTGCACCTCAAATTATTCTGATTTATCTGACGTCAAGCGGGTTTAGGCATTCTCCTTTATGTTTGTGTATCAATGAGTTGTTTTATGCTTTTCAGCTGTTTCCAATATGAAACTAGGCTCAAGCGCATCTGCTCAAGAGACACCAACCTGAACCAGGCAGAATTCCTATTCTCAAAAGACGGAGAGATGTGGACAAAAAATGTGGATTTCAGATATCCCATATAGAATTTTGTTCAAGATCAATCTGATCGGAGAATTCAGATAAGTGTTCAAATAGGAAGTGCAGCTTGAATTGCGTCTCCCAGCATGATAAGCATTTTGTAGCTGTCTGAACAAAGCAAAGACCTTCCCCAGGGGGGGAAAAATAAAGATCAGATGCAATAATTGAAATCATCACGTGTATTTGAAGAATGTTGAAAACAGGACATATTTCGAAGTAGTGTCTGAGACGAGGAGTGAAGCATAAAATAAACAAGCAGATGTGAAAAATATCAAGAAGTAGCCCACTCTAATTGAGACTTCAGCTGGGGGAAATATACCAAAAGGATTTCTAAGCAGCCAAACCACTTCTTGTGATAAGTCTCCTCCAATTAAACCTATGCAACTCCTCTTCCGTCTTCACTGAGCTCGTATTGATCTGCTTTGAATTATCCTGCTCTCGGTTTATACATACATACTCATCACACACAAATCCTGGAGGATCCCCAAAGAACATTTCATTTGAAAAATGTGCTTCTTCCTAAACATTCTGCCATGCTTCTGCAAGTGTCTAAGTCTTCAGTTATTATCAACCTTACACGTGTTTACATGCTTCCAAGAGACCAGTGGTCATAAGGAACCACTTTAATTTAGCATAAGTTTTCTGTTGGAAAATATATGGGAAAAGGGGTACTATTGCCACATGAACTATGTTCAGTTCCAGGACGTAGAGCAAATGTTAGATACATAAAACAAGAAAAATCTATATGCCAGATTCAGGTAGTGAGGTTAGATCACAAGTTTGTATCTCTCTTTAATGATTCAAAAATTTATGTATGTATATATTTATAAATTTACAGAGACGAGAGAGAGGGAGAGATAACAAGATCTCCATTTGCTTGTTTATTCCCCAAGTGGCTGCAATGACTACAGCTGAGCTGATCAAAAGCCAGAAGCCAGGAGCTTCGTGTGGGTCTCCCATGCAGGTGCAGGGTCCTAAGTTTTGGGATATCCTCCAACAATTTTTCAGGCCACAGGCAGGGAGCTTGATGAGAAGTGGAGCAGCTAGAGCATGACCCGGCACTAGCGTGAAATCCCAGTGCTTGCTGGGGCGAAGAGGAGCCAATTGAGCCATTGCTCCCAAATCCCAGGTTTCTCAAAAGTTCATGTAATGTCCCAGTAATAAAGGAACATTTTGGAATTTTGCTACAGTAATCCATAATTTTTTTAATTTTTAATTCAGTTTTGTGAGTTTATGTGTCCTCCATGAAACAAGTGATGATTCAAACAGGGCAAAGGATAACAGTAACCTTTTCCTTTGGATAAGGAATTATTTTTTCTAAACCAGTGACCAGTGAAACAGCAGAGAGTGTGATGCTATTGACAACTTTTTGTGTGCAAGAAGGCAACATTAAAAATATTAAAGGGTGAGTCAAAATCATCCAACTTTACACTTCTTTATGCTGCTTATTCTAAACATTCATTGTGTACTTGCCACCATGCTGGGACCTGGGAGTACAGAAATAAATGGAGTGTCGTCCATCTCTTGTGCTGTCAACATCAGCACTCTTCAGTGGAAATAGACTGTGAACCATTTACATATGTTTGCATTTTCTAATAACTGCATTAGGAAACGTAAAAGAGATAGTTGAAACTGACTTTCATATTGTACGTTATTTATCTCAGCATGAACAAGTTGAAACTAATTTTCATACTGTATGTTATTTATCTCAGCATGAACAAAATCCATCAAGTGGAACTGGTGTCTCAGTCCTGTCTTCTGCCATGGTCATCCAGGCCCGCGCCAATTGCCCTGCTCTGCCTCTGAGTTCTCTGTGAGCACCACATGCAGCTCACTAGCTGTGCTCTGATCGCATTGGTGATTCTCTTGAGGCGAGGTGTGTCCTCACTTCTGCATGATTTCACGAGAGTGCTCTCATTGTGCTCTTTGCATCTGCTTGCTTCTCCTCTATAAGGTGCCAGCTCACGACTGCAGATCTGATTCATCCATGGAGAGCACTCCTGACCATACGCCATCATCATTCTCCATTACCTTCACTTCTGTTGCCTTCAGACACCGACCTGTGCATAAATATTTTCTGCATTGCTTCTCATCTGCTGCCGCCTCTCCCACAATACCAGCTCTGGGAAGGCAGAGGTACCATCTCTCTCCTCACTGTCCTGTTCTTGGAACTTAGTAAGTACTCATGGCCTGTATGTTGAATCAATGAGTGATACCTCTTCACTAACTTTCAGTTCTTTTGTCAATGTTGATCTACTCTAAGCTCAAGATGGAAAAATCAAGTAAAATGAACATCAGAGCTATTTTTGCTATGGGAAATATTAGGGTCCACTATTTTTCTCTGAGCCAGTGCTTTTTTACCCCCTCATTAGCAGCTTTTCATGATGTTTTCTTCTTCTGGATCCTTGTGAGCAATGCCAACCTTCTCAGGTCCATCCTACTTGACTTCTGGCTCTCAGCTGTTTGTGATCTGGTACCTCCTGTCATCAAGCTTCATGTCTTAGAGGACTAATTTGTCCTCAGTAAAAAAAAAAAAGATGAAGTAAAAGAAAAAGAGAGACTTGAGAACATATGTACGACGTCTGTAGGTCAAATCAAGACAATTAACATTTTCATTTCCTTACTACTGTTTGGAGGATTTGAGTCTGTCTCTGTGTCTTTGTGAAATATGCAATAGATTTTTGTGAATTATAGAGCACTGATCCTTTTATCTAATTATGTTTTGGTACTCATTACTCTGTCTCCTTTGTTCATTACCTGCCCTAACTTCCTGTCTCCAGCAATAAGCATTGTATAGTGAAATCAATATTTTTTAGACCCTCACATAGGAGCCTGTGGTGTCACGTTGAAATCAGTATTTTAAGTTTTCACATATCATAGCAGACATGTGGTATTTTCCTAGGTATGAGCTATTTTCATAAACATTAATATGTCAAATTATTTCTTGTTAACCAAAAATATTTATAGCTTAAAGAAAGGCTAAACTCTCCTTAAGAAAAAGGATTTATTTATTTTATTGGAAAGGCAGATCATATTTATGGAGAGAAGGAAAAACAGAGAAAAATCTTCCATCTGTTTGGCTCACTTCCCAAATGCCTGCAATGGCAAGGGTTGGGTGATCTGAAGGCAGGAGTCTCCTCTGGGTTTTCAATGTGGTTGCAGGTGCAGGGTTCCCAAGGCTTTGGGCCATACTCAAGTGCTTCCCCAGGCCATAAGCAGGGAGCTGGATCAGATATCGAGCAGCCGGGACATGAACTGACTTCCATATGGAATGACATCCGTTACAAGGTAAGGATTCAGCTCCTGAGTCATCGTGAAATGCCCGACTATAACCCCTGCTGTCTAATCATTACACATCTTATGCATACATAAAATTGTCATGCTTTACAGAGATGTTCTATTAAAATAATAATAACAATAAAATTAATGCAAAAAGAGAGACTATATAATAAAAACAGGAGTTTGAAAATTGCAATGTATAACATGCAAGAAACATGTGGAGAATAAGTGTGATATGTGATAGGAGTTAAGACTTTATGAACAAAGGTCGAGTGATTCTGGAGTAAGTCTCAAATAAAGCAAAGAGATCAAGTGTTGCTTGAAATATGCAGAGGGTGAGTTATTTAGGACAGAAAAACATCCTGAAAGAATTGTGAAAACAGTTCCTGAAGAGAGTTGAGTGTTAACACAGGAACATTTTTTTTTTTTAAAGATTTATTTTTATTATTTTTTCATTGGAAAGGCGGATATACAGAGAGGAGAGACAGAGAGGAAGATCTTCCGTCCGATGATTCACTCCCCAAGTGAGCGCAACGGGCCGATACTATGCCGATCCGAAGCCAGGAGCCTCTTCCGGGTCTCCCACGCGGGTGCAGGGTCCCAAAGCCCTGGGCCGTCCTCGACTGCTTTCCCAGGCCACAGGCAGGGAGCTGGAAGGGAAGCGGGGCCGCCGGGACTAGAACCGGTGCCCATATGGGATCCCGGGCGTGCAAGGCGAGGACCTTAACCACTTGCGCCACCGCGCCGGGCCCAACACAGGAACATTTTTAGCCCTGCTCTTATCCTCAAAAAAGCTGTTCCTTATTGGTAAGTCGTGTTGTTTCCCAGGACTCAAAAACAGGCTCAGTACCTGGGTCCACACCACAGATGCCATCTGCAATGCTTTCCCCAGTCTTCCCACTCGGCAAGTCCTGGCCACGGAAACAGAATGGCAGCTTAGCTTCCTTCCCCCCATCTTTTTTTTTTTTTTAAAGATTAATGTGTTTTTGTTTGAAGGACAGATTTCACAGAGAAAGAAGCAAAGACAGAGACAGAGGTCTCTCATCCACTGCTCAACTCTTCCAATAGCTGGAGCAGTCAAAGTTTAGCTGACCCCAAACCAGCAGTCACAAGCTTGTTCTGGATCTCCTAAGGAGGTGCAGGTGTCTAGAATCTGAACCATCTTCTGCTGCCCTCCCAGCTCATGAGCAGGGATCTGGACAGGGAGTGGAACAGCCGAGACAGGAACAACTGACCATACTGAATTAGCCTACTATCTGAAAGGCAGGGTTACAGTGGGAGACACACACACACACGTCTTCTATCCATTAGTTCATCCCCCAAATGGGTGCAACAGCCAGGGTTGGGCTTGGATGAAGCTGGGAACTGAGAACTTATCCAAGTCTCTCACGTGACTGACAGGGTCCGAAGTGCTTGGGGGTCATTTTCCACTCTTCCTAGGTGCGATAGCAGGGAGCTGCCTGAGAAACAGAGCAGCTAAGACTGCAATGGCACTGTAATAAAGGATGCTGATATCACAGACAGTGACTTCAACTGCTGCACTACAATGCTGGGCTCCAGAAGTTCATGTCAGTTTAAAGACAGTAAGAAAATAAGTAAGAAATGGCTATTTCCAGAGCAGCTATTTTACAGATGTGATGGTGGAGGTTTAGAGAAAAGGGCCTATAATCAGGCTCATTATCCAAACTTAATCTCTCAGAGAATTCTTTCTCATTCAAAATGGTTCTCCTTATCTACTACTACTACAACACCTGCAACTCCATTAGTCACTCATTAGGGTCATTGATTTTGCTGTCACATGCTTGTTAGAATTAGGAAATCATTCCAGGACAGGAATATATTATGTTCACTCTTTTGGTACAAGTTTTGGGGGGTTCTTGAAGAATGCAATAATGGATTGCTAAGTGCCGGAGGTGGAACAAGCCAAATTCAACCTAAATGTTACTTCCCAGTGAGAATTTCTGCTCTTATCATTGTGCACTTACAGTTTGCCAGGCATGGTTCTAAATGGCCAACATGGAGCTATTCTAAGTCTCACACAGTCCTGGTCTCATGGGTATTTTTCTTTTCATTGACAAGTGGAGGTGATGAGGTGAAGCACAATGGAATAACTGTTCAAGTCACACACTTAGACAGCACCAGGACCCAAATTCACACCAAATCAGGCCTTGAATCAAGGCAATCTATTTAAATGACTCGCCTTTTTCTTCAGAAGAATGCGTTCACATGGAAAGTCACAGGTGGGCATCCAGGGTGGCAGATAAACTGGCACTTGGGATAACCTCATCTGCTTGTTAGACTGTCTGCCTTTGAGGCTCAGCTCTGCCTCTGGTTTCAGTTTCCTATGTATCTACAGCAGGTTAGGGCTCAAGTGCTTCAAATCTTGTACTGTGTGAGACACAGATTGGGTTGGAGCCTCCTAGCTTCAGTAAGACATTTGAGGGAAGAACCAACAGATGGAGGGTATGTGTGTGCTTGTGTGCCTTTAAAATAAATAAAATACCTAAAATTAAAAATAAGAAAGCTATATCAGGAAGAAATGCAGAGGTTTTATGAATATGGAGACCTAAAATGTGATACAAAGATTCACAAAAGGAAATATTTTTAGAATCACAAAACCTCTTGGAAGGCAGAGTGATGTGCAAGTTCACATTTCCTGGTACTCGTTTACAGGATTTGATCGAAATGGTTATCTAAGCTTGCTCCCTCTTGAAGACTTAGAGGCCCAGGTTCCTTCCAGATTGTGATGTAATATCGTATAGCACCATTTTTCAGACAGCATATGATATCGGAAATAATTCTTGGCAAAAGCAAACATCTCATTTAAAGTCTTTGTATAGTTGTCTGCTTCAGCAGAAGCCACTATTGCAAAGGCACACATGACTGATTCCAAATATGATATTGTTGTATGGTCAGGAAAGTATGAAAATGGATTTTGGTCAACAATGAGCAACCCCCCCCACCCCATCAACAGTGCCTGTAGTGTTATGTCATCAGACCTAGGAGCCAATGTTGTGTTCTTGTGGTTTAAGATGCTGCCTGTGATAGAGACATCCCACAGCAAAGCAATAATTAGAGTCTCAGAGGTGTTTCACGTCTGATTCAGATCCCTGTTTATGTGCCTGGAAAAGCAGCAAAAGATGGTCCAGTATTTCGTCCCAGACCATCTACTTGGAAAACCCGGTTAGAACTTCAGGCTCCCAGCTTCAGCCTAACCTAGCTACCTCCACTGAGATTGTTTGGGAAATTGAGTCAGCAGATGAAAAATGTCTCTGTCTCTCTTATGCACTTTCTCTGTCACTTTGCTTTGCAAGTCAGTCAATCAATCAATCGATCAGGAAAACAAAGACAAAGAAAAACAAAAAGGAAGTCCGACTGAAATCGCAGTCCTGGTCTTGTTGACGAGGTGCGTGAATGTGGATATGCACCTGTTGTAACTTCTAGTCTCCTCAGTTACTAACAGCATGTATTTAATAAGATTGTTGTAAGGGTTAAATGAGATCACACATATAATGTGCTTGATCTTGGTTAGCAAGTAGAAAGTTCTAAATAAGTATTACTGATTGTATCATATATCTTCTTGATATTGCCAGAGTCCTAGCTCAGATTCCGGTAGATAATGGGCGAAGTACAAGAGCAGTGAGCCTGGTTTATGTTCACTATTAGCTATCACGCTCAGTGTCTGTTTTTCTGTGTTCCCACATGCCGGTAGTACATCACCCATGGATGCTGGTTTATACATTCTCCAGGGACACACGGTCAAGAGCTGAGTTGGAGAAGTCAGCATGCTAGCTGCTCTGGTCTCCTTTCCCGAGCCCCCAGTGATTGGCAGTAGTTACAAATTACAAGCATAACTGGCTGTGTGCCCACTAAGTAGGGTGACTTTCAGGGAAACAGAAAGGACTTCCAACGGCCATTTTGTTTTGACAGGAGAGTCCTGTGCAGAGTTGATCAGTCATCTGACCCAGAGACCCCATAAACCACCCTGCAGCTCTGCTCAAAATGCTATGTGGACAATTTCCTTTCTCTTAAGCCAGATCATGAAATAAAAATGATTATTTTCAAGATTAACACAAGTCAGTGTGCAGTGTTCCCTAGGGATGCAATGACAGAAGCTGGGTTATTCATTACAATCTGTTCCTCCAACTAATATCTTCTCTGTGGGTTCCATCGCAACTGTTACTCTTGTTAATTGTTCAAAGAGTGAATCGGGGCTCCATTGTCAGGTGAATTGAGGAAGGATTAGATAAAGCATGTGGTTCTTCAGATTCGGTCTCTGGGGGACATTGACATGCTGACGCTGGGTGGCAGAATGGTCATATCCAAAGGCCAGCCTGTCTGAATATTAGACTCAATATCAAATTGAAGTATCTATAATTTTCAGTTCTTTAAATAACTTGATTCAACTTATACTTTGCTTTTCTCCTGTGACCCCATCCCCTAATTCTTCCAGTGCTAAAAAGCCAAAAAAAGCAATTCCCTTGGGAAGCTAGAGAAACTCATTATAACTAATCATTTTGTCCTGAGAGAAATAACTAAAGCATGAATAATTATCTCAGTAGCTGAACTTCCCTCCCCGCAAAGGTTATCAGTGCCAAAATACGAGAATCTCATCTTGTATTCATTGAGTCTATAATGGCCATTACTATTGACCAACTCCCCCTGCAGCTGGCCCCTCATCTATTTGCAGCAGCTTTCTGGTGTCCTCTTCAGGGAGAGGATGAAGTGTTCTGGACAGCAGCCTGTAACTGTCTTCCCTGCATTACTCTGCACCAAATCTATTGGTATATGAATTTTCTCATCTTTCTGCTTGCAAGAAACAGAGTTAAGAGTCAAATAAAGACCATGACAAATGAATCGTAGCTACTCCCAAAGTCAAGAGGCCAATAAGGGAGTAGGAGATGGGATTACTGCAAGTAACTCTTACTCTCGGCTTTAATTATACTGTAGTTGGAAATATATGTGAGAATGTGAGAGAGAGAGCGAGAGAGGAAGAAAGAGAAGCAAGATGCTGGAACTCACATTCTTTCTGACCAAATCTGCCATTGCCATTTATGTAAGTTTGTGATACATGATGTAGGTCACCTGTTGAGGTAACTCTACTAAAAGGGCCATAGTGTGTTCAAAGAGGCAACGCTCTCAAGTTCAAGGCTTGACTGTTCATGGGTGAATCATTGATCTTGGGGCAAATCATCAACCTTCGGAGGCTCCCTGTAAAACATGGCTCACAGTAATTACTTCACAAGCACTTGTGCAGGTGGAATGTTAAGTTTGTAGAAAGGGTCTTGTAGACTGTGAAGAAGGGCACTAAATGTGATTGCGTGTGAAAGACAAATGGGTGGAAGGACAGACTCAAATCAGGAATGTCAGGGAGACAGAGGGAGCCAACAGCTCCAGGGCAAGAGAAGTCACCCCCATCCCACACAGGTTGCAGATCTTTGACCAGGGATCTATAACTTAGATAGTTCTGCTGGCTAGTGCTTCTTGTCAAGGGAAGGGACATCCAGGTGTATGCAAATGTGGGGGGTGCAGATTGGGGAAAAATGTCTTGTTTTGATTGATGGGTAGAATACAGGATGGATCGATGAATGAGTTTATCCATTTAAATGCTTCCACTTGTTCAGCTTACTTCCTGGTATCTTTGAGTCTTAAGCTACGTTACTTAAGCTGCTTGACTTTTACTTAATTTCCTTGATTTTTTACTTTTCAAATTTTGTAAGACAGATGGACATCATTTTTGGCAGAATTGGTGGAAAGAATAATTATAAATGATCAGGCTTATTCCTAAACACGTCTTAACTAAACCATGGATTCTTTATCTTGCTATTTTGCTTTTGAAAGTGTCAGATTTTAGAAATTACATAGCTATTAAACTCTGACTATGGACCCCCCCAATCCTCCCCCCACACACACACACGAGAGGGAGAGACAGAGACAAGGTGGGTGGGGGGAGAGAGAGACAGACAGAATCAATCAGGCTAAACATAAAATGGCTGGGTCTCTGTATTTGTCCTCATGGTTGATTTATAACAACATGGTCCTGATGATGTTGATGATCTCTCCTGCAGATCACACTAGTACTAATGTGTTCCTTATACATCTCATGTCCCTGGTAAACTGTTTTTTAAACAAAACAGCAATAAAAATCTTTTGGAAACCAATGTTTGGGTGTTAAATTTCCTATTTGCTATTTTGATGTCATCGCAGAGAGGTCCACTAAAACATACAAGTTGGAAAGCATTTGTATGGAGTATCCTACTTATAAACGCATCTGAATCTATTTGCATTTGTGTGCATGCAAAACTTTGAAGTCATATTGATGTACTGCTTTCAATCCAGCATCACAAGGTTTATGCTTGCCTTCTTCCTTTCCTTACGGTAAATCCTTTCTCATCATACATACAGTATTTACCTGTTTGCTCAGTCTTCCAACGCACATATTGTTTCATTATTGGTAGCTTCCATCAACGTAGTTCCTTCCTCAACAACATTCCTGAAATTGAGTAATTTAAAGAGAGACCATTGCTAACAGTTCTGCAGGCTATAAATGTAAACTCAGTTGAGCAGCAGATTTGGTGTCTGGCCTCCACTTCCAAGGGAATGTCTTGCGGCTGCGTTTGCCAGTACAAAAAACAGTTTCACACAGAGGAAGGGGAAAAAGAGCAGAAAAAGAGAAGCAGGATGCTCCCTTCAACTTCCTTCAGAAATAATCCATTCTATCCCAAAGTGAGTCTGCTCACATGAACCAGTTATGCCCTAAAGGCCCTAATTGGGCTACAGCATGCTTCCGTTCCCCCAAATTCGTGTTATTTTTATGCCAATTTTAATCCTCAGGCACCTGAAAGTGTTAATTCATTCCACCACCAATAAAAATAAGTAATTCTTAGAAAAAAATTATTGAAAGTCATATTTACAGGGCCCGGCGCGGTGGCGCAAGTGGTTAAAGGTCCTCACCTTGCACGCCCGGGATCCCATATGGGCGCTGGTTCTAATCCCCGCAGCCCCGCTTCCCTTCTAGCTCCCTGCCTGTGGCCTGGGAAAGCAGTCGAGGACAGCCCAAAGCTTTGGGACCCTGCACCCGCGTGGGAGACCCGGAAGAGGCTCCTGGCTTCGGATCGGCATAGTATCGGCCCGTTGCGCTCACTTGGGGAGTGAATCATCGGACGGAAGATCTTCCTCTCTGTCTCTCCTCTCTGTATATCCGCCTTTCCAATGAAAAAATAATAAAAATAAATCTTTAAAAAAAAAAAAAAAGAAAAGAAAGTCATATTTACAGAGAGAAGGAGAGACAGAAATATCTCTGTCTGTTGGTTCATCCCACATGGCCGGAGCTGAGCCAATTTTAAGCCAGCAGACAGGAGCTTCTTCTGGACATGGGATTCAGCATGGACATGGGGTTCCAAGGTGTCAGGCCATCCTCTCCTGCTTTCCCAGACACAAGCAGATGCTGGATGTGAAGTGGAATACGCAGGACATGAACTGTCACCTATATGGGTTACCAGTGCTTACAGGTAGAGGATTAGCCAGTTAAGCTATCATGTTGGCCCCTTTATTTATGCTTTGGGGAATTATTTATCTGAAAGACAAAGGCAAAGATACAGTGAGAGGAAAAACAGAAGCAAAAAGAGAGAGATAGAGAGATAAATAAAGACAGAGAGAGAGAGAGAGAGAGAGAGAGAGAGAGAGAGTATTTGCTATTTTATTTCCCAAATGGCTTCAACAGCCTGTATAGTCTGGTAGAAGCCTGGAGCCTTAAATTCCATTCAGAGCTACCACATATATGGCAGGGTCCCAACGACTTGGGCTGTCCTCTGCTGCCGTCACAAGTGTATCAGCATGGGGTCGAATTGAAATCGGAATACCTGGGATTGGATGTAGCGTACCCAAGCATGCGAACATCACAAGTAGAGGCTTAACCTGCACGGCATCCCTAAGAGTGCTCAGGCTGAAGTGTTTGGGTTCAGTTCCCTGTCCTGGTCCCTGACTCCTGCTTGAGGCTGATGCAGATCTCGGATGCAGCAAGTCATGGCATAAGTAATTTGCTTCCTTTCACTACACACAATGCTTGAACTAAGTCAGTGGCTCCAGAGCTCCATCGACGGCCCAGTTCTGGTCACTATAGGGTTCAGGGAGTGAATTGTTGGATCAAACGGCTGTCTCACTTTCTTTTTCTCTATGCAACAAATAAATAAACAGTTTGGAGAAATCAATAAAATCTCTCTGCAGAGGACGGCAGGGCAAAGAGTTTCAGGATAATATGTATTCTTTTACTTTTTAAAAAAATGATTTATTGATTGATTTGAAAGTAAAAGCTAAAGAGAGGGAAAGACAGTCATCTTCCATGCTCTGGTTTCCTCCTCGGGTGGCTACAGTGCTCAGGGCCAGGCCAGGTCTGATAGCTCAAGTTCAACTCTGTCCCAATACTTTTAAATCAGCTGGGTAAAACACAGCGATGGGAGAGGAAAAAAAGAAGGGAGAGAAGTGAAATGAGAGAGAATGTTGAGAGGAGGTATACAGCCTTTTAAAGGTACTGGGAAATAACAAAGTGCTTGAGTTTTCAATCACATTCAGCTAAGAAATCCTCTAATACTTTAATGATCCGAATATCTTATTCCATTTCAGTTGGTAGGACAAGATGCAAGTATGATGGAATAGTCGCTTATAAATAATACATTTTTTTTTCATTTTTCTAGAAGCTAGGAAGTCACGGATCAAGATGCAGACCCCCAATGTGTCTGCTGAGTGCCTGCTTTCTCATGTTTCCACATTCTTCTCATTGTAGCTCAGATGGCAGAAGACACAGCCTTATACTATTTGATGGGAAGAAAAAGAAGCAAGTTGGACAGAGGAAGCAGTCTTCCTACAGGACAATCTCAACGGCCTTAGCTGATCTCACAGGAAATGAAGGAGCTAGATGTTGTTTTGCCAACACACACCCACACACACACACAGTTCCTTAAAGTAGGATCAAAATTTTATATCGCCAAAATAAGAAGTCATTGAATCTGAAACTTCTAGATGAAATGTCTCAGAAGTAAGACAATTCATGATGAACTAAGGGTTGGAGCTGTACGCATTTCCCTGAGGGGAGATCTGAGCATTTCACTGGGAGTCTGCCTCAAGGGTCATGTGTCCTGTGATTTCTCATGCTGTTCTTAGAAATAAGCATAACAGCTTCAGAATCAACATGTGACAGCAACGCACACACCTGTATGTGCATCCTATTTTAGGCTCAGTCAATAGGCTTCTCCTCCTTATTCCCTATTGCAACAAATGTGCTACTCATATTTCATCTCATCAGTCATTGGAGGTGGCTGCCATGCTGAAATACCTCCAATATTATCAATTCTCTACAGCTTTTCCCTGTTGCACCTTGATTCAAACTTTACCCATTGCATCCTTGATTCCTTCAAAAATTTTCTGATGACAATTTCGATGTCATATTTTGTCTTACTATTCTACTTCAGTTGTGTTCTTATTGAACAACATCTATTTAGTCATGAAAATCTTTGAAAATGTACCTTGAAACCCATTTGGGACACAATTTAGCCATTTTATTTTTTATAATCTATTTCAAAAATAGCCTAGTGACTAAATCCTCACCTTACATGTGCTGTGATCACATATAGGCATTGGTTTGTTTTCTAGATGCTTCACTTCCCATCCAGCTCCCGGTCTGTAGCCTGGGAATGCAGTCAAGGATGACACAGAGCCTTAGGAGCCTGGACTGACATGGGAGATCCTGGAAGAAGTTCCTGGATCCTGGCTTGCAACTGGCTCAGCTCTGGTCATTGTTGTCAGTTGGGGAGTGAACCACCAGATATTTCTCTCTCTTTTCTATAAATCTACCTTTCCAATAAAAATAAATCAATCTTTTAAAAAAGAATTTATTTCAACTGAAAAAGAAAGAGTACCAAAAAAGAGGAAATAAATATACATATGCCAAGAAGCAATATAGAAGCACCTGACTTTACATTTCAATCATATTTGATGTATCAAGTTAAAAGATAGAATACACTCCTTGCAGGCTGTCTGCTATTATATTCATTTGTGCTCCTTAAAGTAAGGTGACGCTTTTTATAGTCAATCTACTGCACAAGAATTTTCCTTGGTCATCTGCACTTTCTTCACTGCCTTGGTTATTAGGAGATTTTGTGCTTGGATTACATCCCACCTCTCAGTAGGCTGCTAACCGATACTTTTTCACCTCTTTATTCCATGATAGTTTCACCTTTGGACAAATGAATCAGCACCGTCTTGCTGGGTAGAAGCTATGTATTAATCACCGGTGACGGAAACACTTCCCGAGGCTACAGTAATAAGACAGAAAGAACCGTGGCACAGGAACTATCGTTGTCTTAACCATTGATCCTTGATGCCTAAGTCAAGTGTCTAGCATTAAGGAGAGGCTCAGAGACTCTGGCTGCTTGGGTGGTACCTCGAGTGGCTGCAGACCTAGCTCTGCTTGATCTTGTTCTTAGGGGACCAATGTGTAACCTGCTCTGTACTTGGACTTTCTGCACAGTCTGGACTGGACACAAAACCCTCTGTCTCAGCTCTTTGCAAGTCACCAAACCCAAGTCACCATGTATGTGAGAACCACCCAGCCCTCCCTTTAACCCCTCCCCTTGCAAAAAAAAAATAAATAAAAAGCTAGTCCATTCTTTCTCTGTGTCCAAAGCAAGTACTGTCTATTAGTATTCCCGGACTTGGATAGCAAGCAGTTAACTCCAGCAAAACAGAAAGAAGACAATAGAAGAATGGTCTTCATTTCTAGGGGCATCTGCTTCCCAAAATGAAACATTTGGAAGTTTTTTGAGGGCCTGTGAAGGGGCCTCTAAAATGCAACTTGTGTGAAGTGATGTTATTTAAATTCTGATCTAACTGTGTGGCCTATCTTCATGCCTGCATTAAAATTGTTCAGGCTTTGACCATCCACCCCCATCATTTTGTTTGGATTAGCCGAGGGCTCCACGTGGGTGGTACGTTTTGATTTTGTCTGACACAGGGTTCCCATCCCGTCCTCCTTGAAGTACATTTGAGGAGAAAATGTACTTAGCTGAGAAGTCACAGTTTCTGCTTCTTCATGCTTCCAAAGGAACTTAACAGGAAATGGCTTTGCTTTGCCATATTTAGGATACTGCAGATTCAGAGTTTTTCTCAAGTTACATTTTCCACAGAAAACTCAATGACAGACACAGAGAAAAAAAATGATCTCAGAACCCAAATCCAGGAAGCCTAGGGGGTGTGGTTAAAACTTCCAATGTGATAGCCAAGGGAATTGATTGCTGGTGAGGGAATTAATTGCTGGTAAGGGAAATGAGATAAAGTGGTAAGGCTTGGGAACCAGGGCTGGAGCCAGATCTCCTGCTCCTAGGAGACAGGAAATAGATGTGAAGCTAGAGCAGTCCATAGATTCAAAGACTTGAACTCTTCTATTTTTTTTTGAAGATTTAATTATTTTTATTGCAAAGTCAGATACACAGAGAGGAGGAGAGACAGAGAGGAAGATCTTTGTCTGATGATTCACTTCCCATGTGGCCACAATGGCTGGTGCGGCACCAATCTGAAGCCAGAAACCAGGAACTTCCTCCAGGTCTTCCATGCAGGTGCAAGTTCCCAAGGCTTTGGGCCGTCCTTGACTGCTTTCCCAGGCCGCAAGCAGGGAGCTGGATGGGAAGTGGGGCTGCTGGGATTAGAACCGGCACCTATTTGGGATCCCAGCATGTTCAAGTTGAGGACTTCAGCTGCTAGGCCACTGTACTGGGCTCGCACTCGTCCATTTTTAACTCTGCAGTTTCACTGTCATATTTCTTACGTTGGTCAACTGGATCCTAGTACGTGTGTTGGAGCTGGGTCTAAAGAACAATGCGGAGGATATATCCTGCAGGAATCACCACGGAGGGGGTCTGTGGTCGTAGAGCTAAGAGTACTAAAGACGGTATTAACTAGTTCTAGAGTTTTAAAACCCTCATGAGATATTTTCCTCTTCAGCCAGATTTGTTTTTCTTCCCATACTCTGAAGTGCAGATATGATAAGACAGGGTCTAAAGAGAGATATTAAATACAAACTGGCATATCATTCCCTGTTAGGGAAGCAATGAAACCCAGTCTATATGGTGAAATCTTCCATGTGGTGACCTGAACGTTACCCTGACTTTTAGCTGGTTAGCACATGTGTTGTAGCCAGGTGTAAAGAAATGGCTTTAAGGACTGGCAGGAATGTTCGTTAGCTTCCCCCAAAGGGAGAGAGTTGTAGAATGCTGTGGAATGTTCTGAAGTCGGCCTGGATTTCCTAGCAACGATCCATGGATAAGCTACTCCTGCAGCCTTCATGCAATCCCATTTGCTGAAGAAATTGTTGCCAGGCGGCTCCTGTTCCAGCCCAGTATTCAGTGGGACTTTTCAGCAGAATGAAGGTCCAGGCTGGAAGGGACAGAAGCGAAAGTTAACACAGTGCTGGTGCCATACAGAAAGATATTCTAAGTACCCCCTCCACTTTCCCAACTATGCTGAATATCGTTGATTAAAGAGCAGTGTCCATATTAAACACTACTCTGGTTTAGTAGGGTGTCATTCAACATGATAGAAATGTGGGACATTGAATATGTTAGACATTTTAGATGCATTACATTTGATCCCAACAATAATATTTAAAAAGTAAAGGTGTTATCAATGTGTACTCTACAGAATAAGACCACAGAGACTCAGAAAAGTATTTAACCCAAAGTCACATGGATGAGTAGCTGTATAGTTTGATGGTTGAGAACATGGATTTTGGAAGCAGAATAGGGGCCTAGCCCTAGTGTTTGTAAGCAGGAAAGCTGGAACAGGTAGCTTCTACAATGGCCCCAGTTGGTCCTTGCCCCCCGAGTATTTTTGGATATTTATGATCTCCTTCCCTTGAATAACTTGCTTCTAACCAACAGAAGATTTCAACACAGTATGGGTTGTTTTGGTAAATAGGTCATAAAGCATTACATCGTCTTGCTATCACCCTCTACCTGAAGCAAGTTGCTATATTGGAAAAGTGTTTATGAAGTGAGGTTGCTCCCTGGCCAACGACTAGTGAAGAATTAGAGCCTTCTTGTCAATAGGCCATGAGAAACTGAACGCTCTAATAATAATCACCTCCTTTCTTGGCTAAGAATTCTGCTAATACTCTAATATTAGAGGGCACCCAGATTGTAACTCTGTGAGGCATAGAACAAGAAGACAGAGAGGCCATGTCCTGGGACACAGAAAACGTGAGATAACGAATATATATTACCTTAAGCCTTTATGTTTTATAGTGATTCATTATGCAAATAAGGAAAATGCCAATATAGGCAATCTTGTCAACTTATTTAATCTCCCTCTGCTTCAGTTTATTTGCTTTCTCTTAAAGATTTATTTCTCTTCATTGGAAAGGCAGATTTACAGGGAAGGAGAGTGAAAGCTTTTCCATCTGCTGGTTCACTCCCCAAAGAGCTGCAATGGCTGAAACTGAGTTGATCTGAAGTCAAGAGCCAGGAGCTTCTTTCAGGTCTCCCAGATGGCTACAGGATCCCAAGGCTTGGGACCATCCTCTACTGCTTCCCCAGGCCATAAGCAGGGAGCTGGAAGGGATATAGACCAACCAGAACATGTACTGATGCCCATATGATCCAAACGCTTTGTACAGTGGAGGATTAATTAATCGAACTATTGGGTCAAGCCCTTTACTTTTTAAAAAAGATGAATTTATTTTATTTGAAAGGCAACGTTACAAAGAGAGCGTGAGAAACACATACAGGGAGAGCGAGAGAAAGAGAAAAAGAAAGAGAAAGAGATCGTTCACCGAATCTTTCTTCAAAGATCTGCAGTGGCCTGTGCTGGGCTGGGCTGAGGCCAGGAGCCTAGAGCTTCTTCCATGTTTCTGACAGGGTGCAGGGTCCCAAGGATTTGGGTCATCCTCTGATGATTTCCAAGGCTGTAATTAGGGAGCTGCATTAAGAAGTGGAGCATCTGAGACTTGAACTGGTGTCTACGAAGGGTGCTGGCGTCACAGGCTGAGAATCAACCTGATACACCACCATGTGTGTCCCAGTTTCTTTACTTCTAAAATGGAATCAGTAATCATAAACTTTTCACATGGTTAGTGAGAGTATTCTATGAATTTATATAAGTATTGATTGTTGCTTCACCAATGCTGTTAAGTTTGAATGTGGACTCAGAATTGATTCTAACTGCTGTCCAAATGCATCACCCTATGGTCGGTTTCTTTATGTAGTGACGGGTCATAAGAATCTTGTGTTTAATGACCACATCACTAATCGTTACTTATGGTTACTTTGCTCCTGACTCAGCGTCATGTTCAGTTCCTAAACCCATTCTTGAATTCTGACCCAAAAAGGGATTGTACTTCATTTTGTAACTCAGCATTCTTTCTTGGATATCCATTTCTTTTTGGCTTGTGTGTGTGTGTGTGTGTGTGTGTGTGTGTGTGTGTGTGTGTGCAGATGAGCCCAGTTTAAGTTAAACTTCTTTCCCTGAATCTCATTCCTGAAATTGGAACCCTATGATAATTTAGATGTTGTATGCTTCAAAGCTACAAAGAACACATTCTAAAGATGGGGAAACATGTTCTCTGGAAGTCAGTCATTTCATCACATCTGTTTATCAAACATGGCATGGGAATGCTCATTTCTATCTCATAATAAGCATTAAATGAAATGAGAAAGACAGAATGATTGATATTCAGATTGAGTATGATGCATGCTACTTTTGTTCTTAAGTTCCTTGGCTCCCACATTTCATGTGTATATCTATAAATGCTTCACACAGAGGCCATGGAAAGTACTGGAACACCATCCCTTAGGTCGTGACTTCTTGCCCCATTCCTCCCTGATCCCTTTCCCACTGGAAGTACTATTTCTAGTTTGGAAAAAAAATTCAGTTTCAGAGATCAGTTCTTCAAGTTTCCCATCTGTGGGTGGGGTTTCTGGGGCACAAAGCCAGCTAGCATTGTACTGTCCACTGGTCCTCCTGTCCCCACCTCATTGCTCATCTGCTAGAACTACACCACTCATGCTCATCTTTCTTCCAAGTACCTGCCCTTCAATAATTCAAGTCCACAGGCATTTATACACATCAACTGTCCCAGATTTCCCCTTCTGGCCAGCCCTGTTACCATGTAACTTTTTCTTTCTCTTTTTAAAAAAGATATATTTATTGCAAAGTCAGATATACAGAGAGGAGGAGAGACAGAGAGGAAGATCTTTCGTCTGAAGATTCATTCCTAAGTGACTGTATAGGTCAGTGCTGTGCCAATCTGGAGCTAGGAGCCAGGAACTTCATCCAGGTCTCCCACACGGGTGCAGGGTAACAAGGCTTTGTGCTGTCCTTGACTGCTTTCCTGGGCCACAAGCAGGGATGGGAAGCGGGACTGCCTGGATTAGAACTGGTGCCCATATGGGATCCCGGTGTGTTCAAGTGAGGACTTTAGCTGCGAGGCCACTGTGCAGGGCCATCCTTGGAGCTTTTTCACTTGCTTTCCCAGTGCTCCATAAGCTTTAACTGCTCCATCTGTATAATTAGCTTAGAGGCTATTTTACAGTAAAATTATTATGTACATAGCATTCCTTCCACATAAGGTCAATATAAGATTATTGTTTCCTTGAGTAAAGATTAGATGGTTTTCTTGACTAAAGACACTTAATTGCTTTTTATACCTATAAAACTTTTACAATGCATGTATTGAGAAACAAAAAAATTGTCAAATGATTTCTCCCTATGCAGTAGGATCTTCTTCAAGGTGACACAGTGTAAATGTACTAGTGCATACTTCAGTGTGAATCAACGGAAGGGATGTGAGCCTTGGACAAATCTCGACTTCAGTCTCTGGCTTCCCTTGTTATATCTCAGTTAATTTCTGAAACTTCATCGAGCTCTTTGCCTTGGAGGCCACGCTTCCTCATCTGCATGATTTTGATAATGCAGTATGATTCCGATCTGCATACATGAGCTATCTGTTGTATGCTAAGCACTCAGTGTAGAAAGGGTCTTTAGAAACTTTGTGGAAATATATATTATGAAAAACTATGCACTGATTTCAAATGTGTACACCAAAATAAGATTTTGGACTCTTTTATTTATTTATTTATTTATTTATTTTTTGCTGTGAAGTCTTTGAAGTATGCTAGCATTTTTTTTTTTCATTCAACATTGCCTTTCCAGTTAATGAAAACCTATGCCTTGTTCATCTGATGTGGGACTCTACAGAGCAGATCTTTCTCTTGGAGAGAAAGCTGCCTTGGTTTAGGCACCTAACACAACACATGACCCAAAGAAAGATGAGCCATTCCTGCCCACTACCAACCTTCTTTCCCCATGCCCAGCACCTTCTTCTATAACTTTGGTGTTTTTTCTCATCTAGAAAATCCTTCCTCAAAATTCAAAAGGCCATGGGGTCTTCTGAGGGAAGTCAGATCCCTTTATACTTTGCCAGAGAGCTTTCCCACAAAGAGGAAATTCTACAAATACCCAGATGACATCATCGAGAAAAGGCCCTTGTTTCCCCCTGGGCCCAGGCTCCCTGGAAGATGACAAGGGTTAGGAATAGAAAAACTTTGGGCCACTTGTCGGATTTGGCAAGCAGCAGTCAACAGCTGGTCTGGCTGGTTAATTAGCCCTGTACGCTCATCCCATCCAGCCTTTACTGGCAGGGACAGAGGCAAGCAGCTCTGGCCTGCTTTTCTCTTTCTATTAACAAAGCCCAGTGCCATTGGATTACCTTGGACCTGAGCCAGGCCTGCAAGCCCTTTGCCTGCCTCTGAGTTGCCATGGCGATGGCGATGCGCCTTTGGCCAAGGCAGCAGCTGGCGGATGGGCAGCTGATTACCTGCCAAGCAGATTTACTAGCCACAAAACGCAGACTTTTTGCCAACAAGCGAAGGGGGTGAAGGGTAGAGGACGGTGCCCGGACTCAGGAAATTGGGAAGGAGAGTTTTCCACACCTATTGCTCCATCTACCCTGCTTTGATTTTCAAACAAAAGATGATTATTCATTCTCTTTCATTTGTCCGGATGCCCATCTGCTAAGCACATAGGCCCATCGCACATCTTTTTCTGAAGAGGCGGTAAACAATTTAGTCTTTGTCTTTACTGTAGAAAATAGGCTATCCTCCCCCAGTCCCTTCCACACTGCAGAGCAGGACTTTGGAGGGGAAAAGGGGTTTCCGGCAGTGGGAAGAATTTCTGACAAGACTAGAACCAATGCCCACAGTGACAGCATCATGAAAACTTGGTGGAAATGAAGGGTTGAGATTGTTCTTTTCTTGAAGGACACACCCAGGAATTCTGGGTGTCTGAACTTTAGGATGCGTTGTTTTCCATGTTGAATTTCACTCAGAGGCATTCATTAAATATCGACTGTAGGCAGATGTAACTATTACTGTATTTCAAGCAATGATTTCCTCTTATCGTGCTTGTGTAAACCAGTACTGCACCCTTGCAGATGGATAAAGATTTCAAAAGGCAGACAAGAGGAAGTGAGAAGGGCGCTTCAGGCAACAATGAGGGTGAAATGAGGAGCAGGGCAGACACAGGGCAAGGAAGTGGGGAGAGCTGAATGCTTTGCGTAACTTAAAAATGGTAGCTGGCCTGAAGAGAGGACAGGAAGATGGGAAGGGGAAACAGGGCTGGGTTTTCATCTTCGTAAAGGATGTATTAGAATAAGTACTGAGAGACAAGCAGACCCTCCTCTGGCATCCGGGGCCAGGACAGGCTGTTAAGCCTGGGAGGCAAAGCAGTCAAGACTGGAATTTACTGAGTCTTATAAACATGGATCAGTTTGAGGTAATGGGCAGATAAGTCAAAAAATTGAAAGAATCTAAAGTAGGTTCTCACTGTTTTCAATGAAGTGGCTTCAATCTGTTTCAGCAGTGATGTAATGTTCTCATAAGAGAAGCTAATTGACATGCAAGGCCTTCCACATCTCCTTGATGATTGTTTATTGTTCTTCAGCCTACACATGGTCCCCAGTAACTATTGCTGTCATTGTTGCCATGCCATCACAATCGTCAATCCCATTTCACAGATGATAAGATTGACCCTGAGAGGATTCCATGATTGCCTAACCTGGTGGCACTGGTAATTTACCATTTTGTTGCCTCAATTTAAAGAAGTTTGATTCTAGATTTTTCAATCTTAGCAGTGTCATTTGAGTGAGATGAGATGTATTTATGAGCTATGCAAATCTCACAATCTAAGCCAAGGAGTTGGCTAGCAAACTTTTTATGATAGGATCAGATTGCAAATATTCTAAGCTTTATGGCTGTGCAGTTTATGTCTCAAATATTCTGCCATTTTAGAATAAAAACATCCACAGCTCTGGCGTGAACAATGAAAGTGTGACTGTATCTAATAAAATGGCTTAAAATAGCATCTCATCCAAGAATCTTAAACCTGGATGGAGGGCGCTGAAGACCAGTGAGGATAGATAAAGACAAGAGACAAAGGAGCTACGGGGTTTGTTATTACTACATGTCTTCAAGAAAATGGGATTGAGGTTTGAGCAACTATCACCAATATACTCTGCTTTCTGAGAAAAATCAAGAGTAAACTTTAACGAACGCTGTTGGTTGAGGTCACATTAATGTTACAATGAATTTATATAAAGGTTGGACTCCATGGTAACATAGCTGGCTCTGTGAATCACCTTCATATCACTTCGTATTATTTGGAAGTGTCTGTGTGTGTATGGGAAAGAGAGAAAAAGAGAGAGAGAGAAAAAGAGAGAGAGAGAGGATCCATGAATACACTAGTCCCACCTCGTTCCCTTCCCTGCAAACCGTGCAGCTTAGTGCATGAAGACACCAGTGTTGGACTCAGATAGATGAGGATGCTAATATATCTTCCAGTTACTAACAACTAGACAGAGCACACTGGTTAGACTCTGTTAGTTGATGTATCTATAAAATTAGACATCAGCAATCTCTATGTTTGGGTGTAGAGAGTTTTGTTCTAAGGATTAAAGTCTGTACCTCATTGTGATGGAAATTAGGTGTCAATCATTATGGATAGAGTCTCCAAGGAAGGAAGGAATCCAGGGGGGAGGTTTATCTCTCAGAAGAAAGATAGGGTGGCTATGCTCGTGCAGATTGCAACTTGTATCCCCTTTTCTTCATTTGCAACAAAGAAATAATAATACATGAACATCAAAACCCATCTGATTGTACTGTTGTGAGAATAAACTGGAATGAAGGGTTTAAAGAATGCCAACACACAAGAGGTATTTTTGGGGTTCTAATTTCTGTGGATGGTAAGCTGAAACCGATGAGAAGAAGGAATTCAATGGACGTCCCACTATTTTTCCAGAAATCTCCCAATTTGGGAAGTGAAAGGTTAGTGGACAGTTCTCTAAATTATGGCTGCCATTCAAATGCATAAGGGAAAATTCCTTTTTATTAACAGCAAACAGAGACTGTTCGCAAAGTTTGCCAAAGGCTGAAAATGCTCCAAGTTTTACATTTGTATTCCAGCTATGTTTGTTTAGTTCTGTGATGAAAGTTTCCAATTTTGTTCTGGTGAAACCAAAGCACAAAAAGGTGAACTCATTTTCCTACTGCAGTTCGGTAGCAAGTGGTATGTTCAGAATTTGGACACAAACATTTTGTTGAGTTGAATGTCAAACAACCTTACAAGTTCCAGCAGAACTGAAGAGAGTAACAAAGAAGAATAACAGGAACATACAGTTGTGTCAAATCATCATAGGGTTAAGATAGGTTGAGATCAAGTGCCAATCTGTTCTCAGAAGGCCTCAGAACACAATCCGTGTCTTGTTCAGTCACTTGACATTTGCCTAATGGCTGCTTCTTCGAAGACAGCTCTCCACAGTCTTCTGCATCTCCAGAGAATAGCTTGCTCCCTGTTATGTGGTTCCATGGCTCCCTCATGCTGACCCCTGCCATGGTACCTGCAGCACATCATTGTTGCATTGCCTTTTCTCTATTATGTCCGTGAGTCCTTAAGGCTCTGTGTTTTGCTTTACGAGTATTATATTCTATGGAGCAACCATAGTAACTGGCACAGGATAATAATCCAATTTGCCATTCAACTAGTTCAATAAGCAACTCCACAAGGAAATGTGTGTGTCCAGAAGTCACGGTAGGGCTTGAGGAAAAACCAGAATTAAACTATTAGGAACTTCTGAGCAGCCTAATGAAGCTATTGCATGTCTTCCACTTCAGCTCAAAATTGAAATGAAAGCTGATGTGAACCCATGTTCTGTTAAGAAGAACACCAATGAGATAGCAATGTTTGAAATAGGCCTGTCTCTGGAAAGGTTCTTGAGTCTTGTAATTTTACTTTTATAGTCATAGCCTCAGCATGTTTGACTTTTCAAATCCCCTCACTGAGATCCCAGAGTCTGTTTATAAAAGCTGCATCTTAACTCGTTTCTCTGTGAGGTACACATGGGATTTGCACTCCACTGTACAAATTGGTCCCCTGGAGCTGCATGGCTTTCTGCTCTTGCAGGACTTCTCTATTTGCTGGAATGGAAAAAGAGAGAAAATAATACCAAACAGTCGTTTCTGAATGTCTGTCAAGAATCAAAGCCCTCTAATAAAAATCACCATATGAACAGTGACAGTGATAATAATAGTCAAAAGCAGTTGTCATACAAGAGGTGAGAGCAAAAGGGAAATTAATAGAAGAAGCTAAATTAGCACCACAGGAGCGATAGGAAATTTTAGGTGCAATGTCCTGTGCAACAGATAGGCACCAGGGACATTGCCATCAAAACTGGAAAAGTACAAACAGGGGGTAACACGTGGTATAAGAAATCAGAATCTATTTCAGAGTTTAGGAAAGGACATTAAGATATAAAATATACTGGAGAGCTGGTTAACACCTTCAAGACCAGAGTTGTTGCCACACACACATGTTGCAGGCTGTATAATGTGTCAGGTTGACTAAACTGAACTACATTTTTCCAGAATATCTTTCCTCGGATGTTTGATTCATGTGGCCCACACATAGATTCAACTGACGTAAGAAAGTGCCAACATAATTTTGCAGATTACAGAGGGTGTCAATCTTTTGTCAATTCCCCTTGTCAACATGCAGCAATACTTGGACTGGCAACTGGTCCTGGTGCAGGGCCTTTCTCTTGCTTCTACTTCTCCCAGGCCAGAGATGTCTATATAGTTCTGTGATGATCGTTGCCAAGTTGTCCATATCTTCCTTGTGACGCCCACATGATTGAGTTAAGAGTAAGAGTAAATATGAACTTCAAGCTCTCCTATTTGGTTCTGGCTCATACTTGAAGCTCCCAGCTTTCCCTAGTTCCCCACCTACTTACTTTCCTCCACCTGCCTCCCAGACATTTGCCTTAAATTTCAAAATCTGATGTTAGATGGGAAGACAATAGCCTTGTAGACCCCTTTCTTCTTCATCAGCCTCACAATTAGGCAAGGACTGATCTCTATAACAGTTCTTAAATTATGTACATGTGCTTACTACGTATGCTTGTTTGTTTTATAAATGGACACCTTGGGCATGAAAGATCATATATTTTTGACCACATCCAATTTTTATTAGTCCTTTAAAAATGTTTATGTAGTTCTTCATATGCATGAGCCTTGAGTTTTGTATTTGTAGCATGGAGATAATGCTTACATCACAGGGTTTTTGTAAAAGATTAAATAAAATAAATATGAAAAGTACTTCACTCATCATAGGTGACCCATTGTGGCATGGATGCTTTTTTCACTATTGACTAAAGATAACATCCCAGACCTGGCGTTATGTTTTAGTGGTTAAATCCTTGCTTTGCACTTGCGAGGATCCCATGTGGGTGCCTGGTTGTGTCCTGGCTGTGCCACTTCCCATCAAGTTCCCTGTTTGTGATATGGGAAAGCATTAGAGGATGGTCCAAAGCTTTGGGACCTTGCACCTGTATATGAGACCCAGAAGAAGCTCTGGGTTCTGGGCTTCAGACTGGCTCACGTTTTGCCATTGTGGCCTTTTGGGGAATAAACCAGTGGATGGAAGATCTTTCTGTCTTTTCTCTCTGTAAATATGCCTTTCCAACAAAAATAAATAACTCTTTAAAAAGAAGAAGAACAAGAAGATAACTTCTCATCTCTCCAGTCCATTCAGAGCAGCTTTACTAGGAAAAAGTGGTGCCTGGTATATATTTGTGATGGGTGGTCACAGCTGCCCACTTCCGGAAGTCAGTGGAAATGAGGCTGGTTTGATTCAGACCATGGTTGTTTCCTCTAAAGTGAGTCATCGCAGGCGACTTCCTCTTCACTGTAGATTAATGCCTCTTGCAGCTGAGCTGAGCACTTGTGGCTCAGTTCCTAATCCCCAAACATTTCCACATAGCCCAATGGTTGTGGATTCCCCAGCTCTGACTTTCCCATCTTTCCTTGACTTTCTTGGTTATCAGAGTGCTGAAAGCCAAAATTGCTGAGAAGGAAGATGGAAGCCTTTTCATTCAGCCTCATGAATCTCCAACGAGCTTCCAGCTGAACACACTAGTGGGCTCTTAGCATATAGACAGCTACAGGACTCTGCACTGTGCTACCAGGAGCAGTCATGGGACATTCAAAACTTTCTTTAGGTCAGCGATGGATGAAGTCATATTTAGATTACTGATGACAAGTCCTATAGTCAAAAAGTTTTCTTTATGGGGCTGGCATGGTGACACAGCACAATAAGCTTCCATTTGTATAAGCTTCCATGTCTGTGCCAGTTTGCATCTTGGCTGCTATAATTCCAATCCAGCTCACTGCTTATGGCTTAGGACATCAGCAGGGTCTAGCACCTTTTCTTGGGACCCTATATTTACATGGGAAATTCGGAGGAAGCTCCTGGCCCCTGGCCTCAGGTCAGCCTAATTCTTGCCATTACAAGCATTTGGGAAGTAAGCCAGCAGATGGAAAATATTTCTCTCTTTCTCTATTTCTCTCTATAACTCTACCTTTCAAATAAAAGAAAATCTTAAAAAATATTGTTTGTATGCAGTTAAGAAGACGTAAGGTAGAGAGAATGGTTCTGTGAAACAGAAAGCACCCACTCTCAGTGGGGATAATGCAGTGTGGAGGCCAAAACTGGAACTTGAAAGAGCACTGGATGGAGAATGAGAAGACAGAGATGCCTGTCAAATGCATTACGCGTGGTTAATGGAACTGTGAAAAAAAAGAGAGAAAAGGAAAAAACCCTCTTAATTTCCCTGAATCTCAGTTTTCTCCCCATCACTACATTAAAGATCCACTCTGAACTATGAATGCTTATGTTTTAGCATGAGTTAGTAAAATGAAAAGTAGACCGTTAGCAACAACTGTTTATTAAGGTTTCCTATGTGCCATCTCACATGGTCCCTCTCTTTTGAGATGAGTTAATAATGAACTGTTTAGAAAGTGACTACATATTATTAAGCAGTCAAAGACAGGATGCAATTTGTTGTCATGTCATTTGTACAGGGAATGGATGCCAACACAAGTAAAGGAAATGGAAAGAAAAACTCTGGGAATTCTGAATCAGTTATAGGATGTGGATGAACAAAGGAAAACATGAGTGCCAGGCAAGTTAACTAGATTCTTGATTCGAACTAGACAACTGAACAAGACTCATGAACAAGACTCTAGATATCCCAAGACCAAAATAATGGCACGGCATCTTAAGCCAAGCACTGCTTGTGTACTTGGGATGCCAGCACCCTGTGTTCTAGTCCCAGCTGTTCTGCTCCAATACAGTTTCCAGTTAACACGCTCAGGAATCCAGCAGAGGATGGCTGAAGCAGTCAAGTCCAAGCATCCCTTGTGGGAGACCCTAATGCAGTCCCTGGCTTCTAATATCAGCCTGGAGAAGCCTGGCTATTGCAGCAATTTGGGCACATGGAAAATGGCCCTTTCTCCTCCATCTTTGCTTCTCTTTTTGTTCTTTCCTTTAAATCAATCAACACATCAATAAATATTTGAAGAAAAGACTATACAAATCAAATATTTGATTTTTCCAATTTATCCTGTGGAGCTACTAGGTTAATCTTAGAAGGGATCCACCTACTTAAGTGTGTGATTCTCCCTACAGCTTTGAATAGCATTGTAGAAACTGATGTCATAGTTCGTCAGACAACTGATCTGGTTAAACACCCGTGATGGATGAAAAGAGATGCGTGCAGAGTCAAATGTGTCAAAACAAGCAAAAACTGTAAGATATTCACTGAAAAAGGTTAACAAATTTCTTGGAAAAATGTGATTTCTAGTCAAGGAACTATTTCATAAGGATACTTGAAACGATTTTGTGAAGATTCATTGCACATATATTAAGCCAAAACAAGATGAAAGTGAATAATCTGGCTTGAATTACCAAATCAATATAGAACCCAAGCTTTCAACTTAAACTCCCTCTGGGAAGAGTACAACACTGACAAATTGAAGAAAGAGGAGGAAAATGTGTGAAACTTTGCACCACAATCCCTTTTCTCACAAAGCCATGCATTGGGTGTCTTCTTGAAACTTTGCAAAATGCCAAAAAAAGTTCTTTGGCTGTGGGGAATAGATTGTCCCTGTGGCCCCCGTGGAAGGGCGGTGGGGTGCTGACTGCTGAGTAACGTGTCTGAAGCACAGACATGATATTTTCATTGCAGCTTGCAGTGGTTTGAATAGTATGAGGCTTTTTATAGACTTGTTGCTTTGGCATTGTGTGTTTTCAAATCTGTTTTCAATCAAGTGGGAACATGGTCTGTTTCAGGGTGATCTTTCAGAAAAAGCAGCGTGAGCATCTCGGGCTCTTTGCTTTCATGAAGAACGAGGTTGGCTGAACTTCACTGGGTGAAGAACTTCGGGCGAGGGCTCTCGCTTTCCCGAAGCGTATGCGTGGGCTCTGGCTTGTCAAGAAGCAGGCGTCTTACATTGTAGAGCCCAGAAGGACATTGCTGCTGACAATGCCCTAGCCACTCAGAAAAGCACCATCATGGTGGCCAATTCTGAGAACTTTTTGAAACAGGAAGAATGTCTAGATCTATCTTAACAACTTTTTTTTTTCCCTTTGTTTTTCTTTTAGTTTCTCTTTACACACCCTTGAGGTCTTAAGGACTGACTTCCTTGTTGAAACTCTGTTGAGCACTGGGGCGGCTCTTTTTCATGCTGCACTTCACCCTTGTCTTGCACTGATCATGGTTTACAGAGTGTTTTCCAGACTGACTGACACCCTTAACTTTTGTATTAGGGAAAGCAACGAATGCTGTCCGTAGGCTAACTGAGGCCAAGAGAGGCACAGCCCTTGTCTGTGGACCAGCTTAAATCCCAACTCCTCCTCCTCAGGCCGGAGAGATCATTGCAAAGTGAATATCTTCTGCCTAAAGTTCTGATAATCCCAGGTGTTCCCTAATTATCCCGATTTTACCTAATATCAGGGGTTAAGACCTTGACCTTTCTCCTGTCTTCTCTCAAACCACTCTGATGATCTGAGAGGACTTCAACCAGTATATGGAAGAAGTGGAATTATAAGATTTTATTTGAGTGTAAAATTCTTCAAAATTCAATAATTATTTGAATAGAGTATACATTTTCATGAGCCTTTTTGATACACCTCATGAATGACAAAACTCAGAAGTTCCACACACAAGCAGGATTCTTCTCTGCGAGAAATTGAAAAGAAATTTGATTTGCTACAGTACCTTAGGAAATCAGCTGACAACTACAACTTGTGGCTGAAATATTAATTATTATCAGCAGTGGAATGGATGTGCTGGTTTAAAAAGGTGACACCTGCTGTGTTGTATCCCATCATACAGGTCGCCATTCCTTTGTCAACGATGTGGAATGATGATCCATTAGAAAACCATGCATTCTCTCGGTGAGACACTAGATTATCTTCTTGAAAAGATAAGTTACCGGGTTTTATCTCATAATTTCTGGCAATAATGAAATATTCGTATGCACACATACAAGAATATCCACATGGATGTATGTGTACCATATGTCTCCTTAGGTACAAAACTGTATATATATGTATTTTTTTAAATTTAAACTTTCTGTGTCACGTATTCCTTCAACTGGCTATATATATGGAATGCATTTTAAGATAACAGGAGGGCCCGGCGTGGTGGCACAGTGGTTAAGTCCTCGCCTTGCACGCCTGGGATCCCATGCGGGCGCCGGTTCTATCCCTGCAGCCCCGCTTCCCTTCCAGCTCCCTGCCTGTGGCCCGGGAAAGCAGTCGAGGACAGCCCAAAGCTTTGGGACCCTGCACCCGTGTGGGAGACCTGGAAGAGGCTCCTGGCTTCGGGTGGGCATAGCGTCGGCCGTTGTGCTCACTTGGGGAGTGAATCATCGGACGGAAGATCTTCCTCTCTGTCTCTCCTCTCTGTATATCCGCCTTTCCAATGAAAAAATAATAAAAATAAATCTTTAAGATAACAAGAGTGGGGGATTCATTTTTAATGAGAAATGCTCACTGTACCCACTCCTCATTTCCACCAATCTTTTGTGTAATTTCTTTATATGTATATTTCTGTCTCTGGGAAGTACACTCAGATTAGCCCTGCACTATTTTAATAAATGTGGCTTAAGAGTAAGTCTTGGTCTCATCCAGGGAAAGTATAACATTCCTGGTCCTTGGAAGGATTTTTGTAGTTGTTCTTGGACAGCTACTCTTTTATGAATCTTGAACAATATTTTGACAAGATCCATAGAGAACTCCTACTGGAAAACTCATAATGGGAAAATTCATTGGAACTACATTGAATGTGTAGAACAAAATGAGAAGAAGTAACACCTCATTTATTTAGTTCTCAGCCTCATAATATTGTACTTTCCATAAATTTACCCAATCTCATCCCCTCCTTAACTCGCCAAACTCTTACACAGTGAGAAAGCGTAGTCTGGTTACTAACACATTCTTTGTAGTCTAACTCTGCAGACAGGGCCTTCTCGAAAGCTCTGTCAGGTGGGCAATGTTTCACTTGCTGGTCCTTGCATGCCTATACGTGTGGCAAATGTCTTCCTGACTCTTTATTGGCATTTTAAAAGGTTCCATGTCTCTTTTCTAAATTAGCTTATAACCATTGGAAAAGATACTATCAGGCCATGTCATTTGTTCCATTATGCCTTGAGTGCAGAAGCCATGGCCACCTGCTCCTTGCCTCACTATTTTCGCACTTATCTCCTCAATTTTCTGTTCCTCCTGCTACTCTTGTCATCCTTGCTGGTAATCTTTATATTCATGTAGATGTATACAACCAACAACACATCTTTTTTCATGATCCCATTTTCCTTCCAGCTAAATCTACCCAAAATAGTATTCATGACTTGGATTTGATCATTCTTTATGATTAACCCATAAAACAAAAGAAAATCACCTTCAATTCTCTTCTTTGACCCATACCTCGGTCTCTGGTTCTGAGCATATCTTTTTTTTTTAAGATTTATTTATTTTTATTTGGAAAGTCAGATATAGAGCGAGGAGGAGAGACAGAGAGGAAGATCCTCCGTCCAATGGTTCATTCCCCAAGCAGCTACAATGGCCGGAGCTGCGTCAGATTGAAGCCAGGAGCCAGGAGACCCCTCGGGGTCTCCCACGCAGGTGCAGGGTCTGAAAGCCTTGGGCCGTCCTTGACCACCCACCCCCAGACCACAAGCAGGGAGCTGGATGGGAAGCAGGTCGGCCAGGATCAGAGCTTGCGATCATATGGGATCCTGACGTGTTCAAGGCGAGGACCCCTAAGCACTATGCTATTGTGCTGAACTCCCTGCACATATCTTCATCTTATTTGTGATTCTAGTGTGTGACAGTAGGTGACAATCCTGCTTAACTTTTTCTCTTATTAGTCCTGTCCTAATCTTGTATCCTCCATTCATGTTCTATAGTCTATCATTACAATCACGCATTTACTTTCCTCCAGGGTACTTGTACTTATAACTTCTTTCTACTTTAAAAATTATCACACATTTAGTGACTTGATATAATGTTACTTTATCATTTGATAGTTCTATCCAACATTTAAAAAAAATAGTGTTTCATAAACTAGTATCAAAATATCCCCAGGCATGTTATCCTTTCTAAAGAATCCAGAAAGAACTAATTTCTGTCAATTTTTTAGTTTCAAGAGACTTTTCATTCATGTCTCTCTTCTGTTTTCCAAGTTAGCATGATCAATTGTATTTTCTCACATCGCATGGACACTGAAACTCTTCTGCCACCCTTTTCCATTATAGGTCAGCTGATTGGCAAATGAATCATATACTGCCTTGCCATATGATCTAGTGAAAGACATGGATTTCTCGAATTGGGGAACTGAAATCTTTGTGGGCTATTACTTTGTCTACCACGGGAACTAAAATCGCAACAACTCACTTTGCTGAATTTAAACTCTCTCCCTGCACTCTCAACCCAATCTATATGAGCATAACATAGATCATGACATTCACCTCATGAAAAGAATCCTCAGGTGTCTTACTGCGATTCTAATTCCACGTATTCTTCTGGCCACTGTTCCACAGGTACACTCTTCTCAATAAAGTTCATTTCAACATCATTCTTCTGGTCTTCCTTTTGTTACTGAGCAAATGGATGCAAATGAAAAAGAGTTTTCAGATCTTTAAACCAATATATTTACTAGCTTAATTGCTTCTAAGCAATATTTCACTGATTAGATTACGTAAGCTATCGTCCCTCAAATTGAAGCCAAATCAGGAGAACTGTATTTCATGCTGTTTTTACTACACAAAACCTCCATGGTTTTGTATCTCTCCTCCTCATCATATGCTTACTGTTACCCTCTTTAGTGGATCATGCATCAAAAAACTAAACACAGACTTGGAAGTGGCCACTGGATTTGGATAAAATAGGCTGCAACAGGCAGGACTCATCTATGGCATGCAGGGATAGTTTAACATATACAAATCAATAAATTTGATACACCATATCACTCAATAAAAAAACATAGTTTCAACTACCCTTTTGGCTTCCTGCATTGTCTTATGATATTGCAGATTCCTCATGTTTTAGTGAGGATGATAATAGAGCAAAGGTAGCCACGTATAACAGCCAAGAAGAGAAGTTTATTTCTAGAACAAGGTGTCATAGCCTCCCAAAGAGCATGCGGCTCTAGCTTTACACTGCTGTTCCTTCAATTCAACCCATGCTGGGAGTGGTGTTATTATAGTAAAAATCATGACATGTCCTGTCAACCCTGAGAGCAAACTAAACACAAGAGAGAGGATAAATGATGGCAGCAACAACAATGGCAGCAGAAGCAAGCACTAAAATGTTTCGTAATTCACTTTCATTGAAGATTTCCTCATCATTTAGAAAAAGAGTTCAATTAGTTCCAAATTACAGAATCAGAGATTGTTTTATAATGCCAAAGGAAATACTTAGTGGAACAGAAGGAAGGATGCGTTGCTAATAGCACACCCTTCCCAGGTGCTAAGCTTCCTGTTAAGACTGTGGCTGTCAGAATGTTTTATAACCAAGGAATACTGGGCAATGTTTTGGATATTTTGGTTGTCAGGACTTGGGGAAGGGAATGCTACTCTAACCTAGTGGGTAGGGGTCATGGAGCTTGGTAAGCGTCCTATAAGTCCTTTTATAACCTCCATAGCAGTGAGTCACCTGAATAAAAATGACAGTAGAATTGAGTCTGAAAAATACTTTTTTTAAAAAACAAACACCTTTTTAAAAAATCTACTTTTATTTTTAATTATGTAAAATTATCCTTTGAATATTCAGCATTTTCTACAATGCTATAGTATAATTTACCAAGTATAAATAAAAGTAAAAACACAATACCTAAATTCATATCAGATTCACTGGTTTAGACATGTCATTTCTTTGAAATTCAATTGTCGCCTCTATTGGAAGGATAACAGTTTTCAGGTTTTTATTATGACAGGAGTTAATCCACACTACAAATATTTAGTGAGCACATTTTCAGTCTTAAGAAGTTTTTTTTTTTTTAATGCAAGAGAGAGCAAGTCTATCGCACATATCAAATCAGTCTGTCATAGATCTCTTGCCACATGAAGCTCAGGAGTTTATGGGGAGAACACAGAAATGAAGACGCATACAGTAAACCAAATACGAAACTAAAAATACTATACTATTTGTATCAAAGCATGAAACACAGAACTGGTTTGAAAAAAAAAATATATCTTACAGTTTGCAATCATTTTACTTCAAAATTTTAAAGGAAGAATGTGGGTGAACAATGGTGCAGGCAGTTAAGGTGTCAGCTTGCATGCCCACATCTCATAGCAGACCACTTGGGCACAAGAGTCCCAGGTTTGTTTCCAGTGCCAGCATTGGTGATGTGCATGTGGGAGGCAGTAGGGGATTGCTCAGGTAGTTAGGTCTGTGATGTCAAAATTGGTTGCTGAGATCCTGTTTTTATCTGGTATGCGTCACCTGTGGTGGGCATGTGAGAAGCACATGTGTCAATTCAGGTAGACATTAAATACCAGACAGGTCAGTCACCCAGGACATAATGCCAGGCAATCCTTTGAACATGGCAGAAAACAATGCACTCTGCAGCCTTTGAACTCTAGGGAAAGAAGTCTAGAGACATGCACAGATTTCAAAAGAGCCAGTGACGGAGTCCAGGTTGCTGGTCTGAAGGCAGGGTGACATGGGGTGAAAGACACTCAACGCTGATCCTGTACCATGCACATACCGTCTTTCTTTCTTGTAGAAACTGCAGTGAGGCCAACCTTCATGGCACAAAAACAAACACTCAGTATGTCTTATAAGTCACACATTTGATGATTAATTGTTGTTTATGGAAACAGAATTTCATAAAGGTTACTTCTATTTTGCTTAATAGTGTCCTGTTAGTCTGTAACTCTTTGCAAATAGTTGTTGGATTCTCATGCTCACAATGAATGAGTCTGTAGAACGCTGCAGAGACATTAGAAGGCTGAATGTATGGTAAAGGAGGAGTTTGTCCCTGCCCACGGTATAAGAACGGCCAGCAGGGCTTGGGTCAAAGCAACAAAATAGTTCTACACTGGGAATGCAACACTATAGTTCATATTACTGTTTCTTTCTTTTTGTCTGGAATGATATATAATAACAGCTATCATATTCGCCATATACATATCTAAAATTCTGAAACCATTATTACAATTTGATTATTTGAAATTACACCGCAATCTTTTTAAGCCTTGCTGTGACTGTCTCCTTCTGGCCTAAGACTACAGCAGCATACACTCTTTTTGATTTTTAGTTGATATATACTGGAGGGAGCTCTCAGTGAAGAGTTTCTTTACTTTCAACCTTTCTGTCAACCCTGGGGAGAAACCAGCAGATGGATCATTTGAAGTCACAACGGCTGTTGTGCTAAGTGTACTGTGGCTAGCTACCACCACAAACCATGTTGCCAAAAGAACTTTACAACAAGGCAGAGTCCTAAACTCATGCCTCTCATCCTCACCTCTTTCCAAAATCCACATTTATAGAAGCAGCAGCCTACTTCATGTTTCTACATGCTTACCTAATGTTCTGATCACAGATTACACATTAAGACCCAAATTCTACATTCCCCAGCATGAAATTATGCTCCACCCCGTAATTTGCACAACACAGAGAATAATCTCATCACCCCTTCCATATCTGAAGGTCTGAAATAACACTCGATTCCCCTTTTCCCTTGGTTTTCATGTGGAGCCTACCAGCAAGTCCCCTCAATTCATCTCAGTGACACCCACCTTCCTGTCATTCCAGGCTAAGCCTCTCTTACTCCCTGCTTAGATGGCTGTGGATTTGCTTGAGACTTGCCTCTTCATGATTCCCCACAGACCTGCTCCAGTTCAATCTTTAAAAGAAATGGATGCTGCTGTTTATGTTATGGCTCAGTTCCAGCAAACTCTGAAATGAGGTGTTTGCCCAGGCAGACGAAGCCTCCACCTGGACACTGCTTTGAATCCTAGCTGCTCCACTTTCAATCCAGCTCCCTGGTTATAACCTGGGAAATCAGTAGAAAATGAGTCAAATCCTTGGGCCCCTGCACTTATGTGGGAGACATGGAAGAAGCTCCTGGATTCTTGCTTCAGATTGTCCCTGTTCAGGCTGTTGTGGCCATTTGGGGAATGAACCAAATGAGGAAAGATCTCTCTCTCTGTAAATCTGCCTTCCCAATAAAAATAAATAAATCTTTCTAAAAAATGAAGATATGCCCAAATCACTGCTTATTGAGTACCTAAAGCCTCATTATATAGTGAACAAATATATTTAGGAATAAAAAGGGTAATTCACTGTTTGTAAATCTTATCAGTACCAACAACTCTTTGTGTCTTCTGACAGATATCTAATATCTTTAAACCACTTTTCCCAGGATGAAAAACAGATGTGAACGCATTACCTCTTTGTTTATAATTGATTTTGGGCTCACAAAACTGGTCAGATACTGTGGTATATACTGTGTAGGTCGTAACTAAAGTAAATAAGGGGCCAGCATTGTGGTTGAAGGATTAGAGCCATCACGTGCAACGGAAGCCATTTCAGGCGAGCCACCTGCGTGCCTGTGCGGTCCCAGCTACTCTACTTCCACTCCACTCCACCTTATGCTCATGTGACTTGGAAAGCAGCAGAATGTGGCCTATGTGTTTGGAACCCTGCACCATCAAGGAAGCCCTGTAGAAGCTTCTGGCTCCTAACTTTGGCCAGGTCCAATTCCAACTATTACAGTCATTTTGGGAGAGAACTAGTGGGTGGATGATCTTTCTGTTCTCTTCCTCTCTACATATAGTCTAACCTTCAAATCAATAAATAGATATTTAAAAGAAGTAAATAAAGCTGTATAAGCCTTGTATTGTTAAAAGCCTGTAATTGCTCGAAAGTGCCGGACACATAAGCATTCGGTAAGCCAAGGTTAGTTTGGTTCTCTTCCTCTGCAGTTGCCCTGAGGATCACCTGCCCCAATGCTTTCAGAAGCATCTCTTAATTTCTGTTCCAGAATACTTTTTACTCTACATTCCGCTTTATTATGGTTATGTCCAGTTTACTATTTACAACAAAGACACAAAGAACTTCAAAATTCTTTGCCCCAAAACGGACCACGTGTATAGTCCTTTTGACGAATTTTAGACAAATGATGGAAGTATTTCTCTCAAAGCGTAGCACAGGATTTTTGTATCTGTATTAAGAATGGCACTTTTTAAAATACATGTTATATGAAGATGGCTAATGGTTAAAATATAGACAATTTTAACATAAGATGTCAAAGTTATTTCCAGCAGAGAGAAACTATAGTTCTCATTCTTCTCCCTTAAATTTTGAGTAGCATGGTGACAGGGGAAAGAAGTAGGTATTGGACATCACAGGAGGCTTCAACAATCTGGCTAAATAGAGAATTGCCACTTCATATGTCTATCTGCTTAATCAATGTTCATATAAAAGATTATGCATTGAGAACAAAACCCCCCATTCTCCTCCTCCCAAAACAAAGCTAGACTCAGAAACTCTCGTTGTCCATTTAGATGCCTAGATAAGGAAGCTTTTCAGTGGAACTTGTGGTTGATAGACGAAGCCGTGTCTCCATTTAGCCTTTTCATGGGCACGTTGCATTTGGAAAAGCCATGGTTGAACTGGTAGGAACGTGGAAGACAAAACAACAGCACAATGATGGGCAAGGGTGTGTTAGAAGATACAGGACCAGTTCACGGTGGTGATGTCACATGACAGGAAAAAGTGAATGGACTCCCAAGGAGCCGGCTGACCAGACTTCCTGATCCCTTCCACATGCGTCTAAACAAATCAGCTCTTTGCTAAGCGAGAAGATCTCATTGCATCATAATTAAATAATGGTTAGAAATTCAAAATTTATATCTGGCTGTTTATGAGACACAAGAATAAATGAAAAGCATTTCTAAAAATTTGGATGTGGATGTGTAGCAAAGTTTCTAGAGCAAGTAGCTTGCTTACTATATTGAAACAAATGGGTCTCTGTCAAGGAGAGAGTAAAACCTCAACCACACGAGACTATAGATGTGTGAAGAAGAGATCTTTAAAGCTTATACATAGGTGTGTCATGCTCACAGCAAAATTTTAAAAATTGGGTTTTAACTGAAGCAATTGTTTTTAAACAGTCTGATGACATTTATGATCATGGAGAACAAGAACGTAGTTCAATAAGCTATGGAAGACAAAGACACTGAAAACCATGGCTGCAGACAGCACCAAGTTGATTCATCTCAAGCCAATTCATTTAGCCCTTGTGCACCAGGGCATCATACTAGCAATGAGCAAAATGTCAGAGCAGTAACTTGGGAGGCCAAGGTGCGGTTGAAATCCCCTGAGGTATTTTTTTATATTTAGCACCAGGAACTCATACCCTCACACTTTAAATGGAGACATGATTCAGTTCACAGCAAGAAAAGACTACAGAACAAGTTTCCTGTCCTAAGTTGTGCCAATCAGAGGCCGTCTATCCAGAGAGGCTGTGCATTGAGCTCTGAAATAGTTCTGTGTTCATTTCCACTGAGCAGACAAGGGTAACCATAAAGACTGGTTAGCAAAACCTGGGTTTAATGGTTTTACTTGGAAGGCTTTTCAGTTAAGTCATCTGAGACCTTAACTTGATCTTGGAGCAGTTCTAACTCCATGCCTGTGCACCAGTGGGTAAGTCTTTTCCTTTTCTCAGATTCACTTTTCTCAGATTCATTTAGCAGGGTTTGCACAGGGAGCTCCAACAGGCTCCCGAAGGGTCTGGCGGTACAATCTTGTGAAAGCCATCAAGGGTTGGACCTATGAGAAAGGGCTCTAACTTGGTGTAGCCCAAGCCTCTTTTTAAAAAAAACTTTTTTTTCCTTTCCTTTCCTTTCCTTCCCTTCCCTTCCCTTCCCTTCCCTTCCCTTCCCTTCCCTTCCCTTCCCTTCCCTTCCCTTCCCTTCCCTTCCCGTTCTGTTCCTCTCCTCTCCTCTCCTCTCCTCTCCTCTCCTCTCCTCTCCTCTCCTCTCCTCTCCTCCCCTCCCCCCTCCCCTCTCTTCTCCTCTCCTCCCCTCCCCTCTCCTCTCCTCTCCTCTCCTTTCCTTTTTTTAAAGATTTATTTATTTGTGTTGGAAAGGCAGATTTACTGAGAGAAGAAGAGACAGACAGAGCTTTCATTCACCCAGAGTCAAGCCGATCTGGAGCCAGGAGCCAGGAGCTTCTTCCGGGTCTCTCATGTGGGTGCATGGTCCCCAGGTTTGAGCCATGCTCTGTTGCCTCTGAAGGCCACAAGCAGAGAACTGTATAAAAAGTGGAGCCGCCAGGAAACAAAGCAGCACCTATGTGGGATCCTGGCACATGCAGGCCGAGGACTTTAGCAGCTAGGTTACCACCTGGCTTCCAAACCTCTTCCTTATTTGCGGTTTGAATCATTGATATCGGACTCGTGGGCCATTTTATCCTAACTCCTCTCAGGAAGTCCCTTGATGACTTTTGTTCTCTAGTTATACTCTGCTACTCAAATTTCCCCTCATTATTTCCCTGTTTTTGCTTGCAGCTATAGGTGCCCTTTTGTATAGTAACTACACTTTCAGAAATACATATTTTCAAAAGTTTTTTTTTAAAAAATATTGCTTTATACATTTTAGTGAGGCCTGGTGCAGTGGTGTAGTGGCTAAAACCCTCACCTTGCATTACCAGGATCCCATTTGGGCACAGGTTCTAATCCCTTCAACCCTGCCTTCCATCCAGCTCCCTGCTTGTGGCCTGGGAAAGCAGTTGAGGATGGCCCAAAGTCTTGGGCTCCTGCACCTGCATGGGAGACCAGGAGCAAGTTCCTGGCTCCTGGCTTTGGATCGGCGCAGTACTGGCCATTGTGGTCACTTGGGGAGTAAATCATCAGATGGAAGATCTTCCTCTCTGTTTCTTCTCTCTGTATGTCTGACTTCACAATAAAAATAAATAAATCTTAAAAAAAGATTTTAGTGGGCACAAAAAATTATAAGGAAAAGTTCAATGAGAACAGATTGATATAATAATTTTTAAGATTTTGATGCATACTTTCAAATGTAAATCTTAAATGTATATATACCTATGCACCATTTTTCTTGAGAGCAAAGATAGATATATTAATATCACGTAATAGAGGATTTGTGATAAAGGTTGTAAATTGAAGAAAGTGATATATTATTATGCCAGGGGTACAATTTAGTGAAGACAACATTTATAAATAGTAACGTACTGAATAATATGCTTCTATTACTTGACTACCTACATATACACACACGTACACATTTGTATCTATTGGAGAAAATATGTGAAACTTGATTTTCTGTGTCTGATTTGCTTTACTTCCGATAGTGATTTCCATTTTCTTCTGTTTTGTTGCAAATGTCAATAGTTCATTCTTTTTATGATGAAGTGTTATTCCATTGTGTGTCTATGTGGCACATTTTCCTTTTCCATTCATCATTAATGGGAATCTAGATTGAGTCTATATTATTGCTATTGCTGAGAATTTTGCCATGTGCATGGTAGTATAAATAGGTTTTTCATATGTTGATTTTATTTTCTTTGGATATAGTCCCAAAAGTAGTATACTTGGCTACATTAAGTATTTATTTTTAATTTTCTGAGTAATCTCCATACCACCCTGTGTAATGGCTGGGCTGATCAGCATGCCTCAACTGTGTATTAGGGTTCTCTTTTCTGTTCACCATCACCACCACTTGTTATATTTTGACTTTTGAATTATAGACACAGTTACTTAGGCTCACGGTGGGCTCCTTGTAGGAGCTAGGAAGTCCATGCTGGCTCCCCACATTGGGGACAGAGATCCTGGCACTTAGAGCATCTTCCACTGTCCCTCCAGGTACATTCTCCATCAGCAAGGTTTGAAGGAGAACAGCTGGGACTGGAAATGACCATCACAGGATGAAACTGTCATGAGCGGTGGGTTCATGTGCTGTTCCACAACATGGACCAGCCCCTCCCCCTCCCCTCATGTGTTTCCCTCATGCGAAGGTTATCTACTCATCATGTTTCCATATATTTGCTGGTTATGTATTCTTTTGAAAAATCAAAGTGTATAAGGATGCTTTGCGCATTTCTTAAAAAGAGTATGTGTTTTGCTACTGAAATTCATGAGCTCCTTATACATTCCACACTTTAATCTTTTGTCAGGTATATGTTCTATAAATATTTGGTCCCAGTTTATTAGGTGTCTAGCCACTCTGTTGATGGTTTCATTTGCTGTATAGAAGCTTCCTACTTTGAAATAATCCTATGTTTTTGCTTTGCTTTTTTTGCTGGGGCTTCAGAGTCCTCTCCAAAGTGTCATTGTGTATGGTAATGACTTGTAGAGTTTCCTCTATGTTTCATAGTTTCAATTCTTACATTTGGAAACTGATTAATTTTGAGTTGGGAAGGTAGGCATCTTTATTTCATAGTTTAATATGCAGAAATCTGAATTTTCTATTATCATTTGTGATAAAACTGTCCTTTCTTCAGGATTTGCTTTTAACAAGTTGGTGAAAGTAAATGATATCCATGTGACATTTCCATGCAGAGTGGGTCTATGTGCTCAGGCCTAACCTGATGGAGTCCAATCCAGTGGCACCTGCTTAGACCACCGGTATCTGATGGTGCTCATTTTAAACTAGAATGCACTTTGAGGAAATTGCTTTGTGTAAAGTTTTCAAATTTTCTATTTCTTTTAGTGTCAATTTGGCTATTATTTCCTTCAAAGAGTTTGTCTATTTTATCAAGTTAGGCTACAATCTTACCATGAGGAGGAGATTTGAACACTCCAACAAACTCCAACACTGCATGTATAGGGAAGAAGGCCATGAAGACAGCAGAATGGGGCTGTTCACAAACCCAGCAACGAGGTTACTGTAATCAGTGTGCACGCTTTGCTCTTGAATTTCCAGCCTCAAAAATGGTGAGAAGACAAGTGACTGCTGTGTAAGCTACTCTCTGGTGTTTCATCACTACAGCATCAGCTAATAATGCTGCCTTCCTAAACTGCAGTCTGACACAGTGCTAAGCAGAAAATGGGGCATAACACAGAATTGATATCGCTCGTTCCCCTTATAAAGAGATTACAGTGCTGTGCCCTGTTTTGCAAAATTTATACCTAGAACTCTTATCAACGTCTCCAAGGTCCTAATTTTTACTTATAAGAAATCAAATATAGTGGCAATCATAACATTATTCATGCCTTAATTTTTAATTTTGTGAACGCTTAGAATTCAGATAGAATTCAGAATTTAATTCCTAGCCATATACTCCAAATTTTTTTTAAATTCTTTCTTTCCTGTTCTCTCCTATTTGACTTTTCTTTCTGTCCTCTTTTATTTTCCACTTTTTAAAATATTTATTTATTTTTTATTGAAAAGGCAGATATACGGAGAGGAGAGACAGAGAGAAAGATCTTCTGTCCTCTGTTCACTCCCCAAGTGGCCACAACAGCTGGAACTTAGCTGATCCCAAACCAGGAGCCCTGAGCTTCCTCCTGATCTCCCCTGCTTGTGCAAGGTCCGAAGGCTTTGTGCCATCTTTTACTGCTTTCACAGGCAAACAAGCGGGTAACTGAAAGTGAAGTGGAGCAGGCGGGATATGAATCAGCACCCAAATGGAATCCCAGCAGCTGCAATGCAAGGATTTAGCCACTTTAGCTATCATCCTAGGCACCAAAACAAAACAAAACAACAACAAAAAACAAAGAAATGCATCTCTTCTCTACCCTTTCAGAAGTCAATGGCATATGAGTCATTTGGAAAGTCAAGCATTTTAAGGATTCATTTATTTTACATGAAAGAATTGCAGAGAGAGAAAGAGATAGAGAGACCTTTCTTTTGCTGCTTCACTCCCCAAGTGGCCACACGGAGCTGTACTGGTCTGAAGCCAGGAGCCTCTCTGGGACAAACAGGTGGGAGCAGGGGCCCTAAGACTCGGTCTAGCTGCTATTTTCCAGGCCATAAGCAGGGAACTGCACTGGAAATGGAACAACTGCACATGAGCTGGAGCCCATACGGGATGCTAGGACCACGCGTGGACGATTAGCCCGAAATGTCATCACGCTGGCCCCTGTTTATTTATTTTAAATATATAAATGAATAAAGGAAAGATAATAAGCCCAGAGAAATGAACAAGCATAATCATATCACCATGTAAGCATGCAGAAATAATTGTCTTATCCCAAAAGCATAGAGTACTGAAGAATTTAGACAGCACAGGAAATGTAACGAGAGCTGCATTTTAAAATCAATCTTCTGTCCAGAGTATTACAAAAGTCTTGAGAAAAAGTAATAGCAAAGTCAGGGAGCCTAATTAGGAGGTTCTGTAGGAAATTTAAGAATTGGAGTGACAATCTAAAAGTGTGATGAGTCATGATCTAGAACGCTGACCTTGGACTCCAGTGGTATCTTTCTTTCAATCTGGCTTCTATGCTTCAGTGAAAGTAAAGTTGCCAAATGAGCCTTCTGAAATCTCCCCACTATTCCTTCATTTCCTTCCTGGCCCGGACTACCGTTTTCTCTCAATGTGGCCTTAAATGCATCATGCATTCCCTCTCCTGGTGCCAGAATGATTTTTCCAATCACAATTCTGATCATGTCCCCTTTAGCAGAAACTTCTCAGTGACTTTCCAAAGTTCAGAGAACAAAGTCTGAGAACCTGGCATTCATTTTATTATGTTTTACCAGGCATCCATCTGTTACGTACTGAATGATTTTTCAAAAGGGAAAATTATCTTGTCCTTCACAATGAACATTTTGGAAAACATTGCCTGAGATAATAACCTCTTTATTGGAAAAATTAGCAGCTTGTGAGGGACTACATTCCTAACCTCATTAGTCTTTCCTCACAGGTGTCATAAAAACCTGGGAGACTGCATATTAAAAGTGAAAGGAAAGGAAAAGAATGGGCGATCCATCTTCAGAAATCTTCTGGAAATTTTAAATATGCAGCAAATTAAAGTATTTTAACTGTTGGTATTAGCATTGCCCTTAGGGATGAAACTCTGTGTTGAGAAAAATTACCTTGATAGGCCTCTTTGCATACGAGAAGTGAGGGCTCCAAACACAAGGAATTCTGCAAAATAAGTGAAATATTGGCAGTGAGGAAAACAGCGGGAGAAATAGCAATCCTACAAGGAAGCATTAAAAAAAACTTGGAGCCAACCAAAAGAAGTGGACAAAAGCACCACAATGGTACTTTAAAAGAAGACAAAGATGTGGTTGTAGAATTTAAATTTTTAGTGATTGTGATATAACTTTCAATTTCTAAACACTTGTAGTAAAGAAGCACTCTGATATGCAGTACATGTAATTTTAAGGCAGTAATCCATAGAAAGGTGGGGTGTTTTTCATAATTAGTTTCAGACAGATTATAATAAAAATACAATTCTAACAGAGGAGTGATGTTCACTGGAAGTCAGAATTCCTATCAATGATGAAGATGGAAATATACTCCCATAAAGAAGATACAAAATATTTGTTAGGGTATGATACTCCCTATGGATTGTAAAATGTAAACCTTGTTATTTAAAATCTCTCAGTGGGCACTTGCTACATAGCGAATGACCACCAACACATTTAAAATGGCTCATGTTTGTTATTTCATCATTTGTGCAGCTCAGGTATATCCACATGGCTTTACATTGATCCTCTGGTTAAATGCCTATCATGTTGAGAAAAAAAAAATGGAAAATGGAGAGAAGTAGTTATTTGTCTTTGAGGAATTGATGATGCAGTCTCGGGAGCTGGCAAGTCTGAAATCTGAAGGACAGCTTGGGAGTCAGGAGATTTTGTAAAGAATCGATGTGGCAGTTTGTAGCTTAAACACCGCAGGGCAGCAGGCTGGGGATGCAGGCAGTGCGTGTGTACTGCAGCCATGAAAATGCCTTCTTTTGGAGGGCACTCAGTCTTTGTTCTTAAGTCCTTTGACTGAGTGGATGAGGTCTACTCACAGTGTGGCGTTTAACATGCTGTACTCAAGTCTCCTTTTTACTGTTATTTTTTACCAAGTCTTCTGATTTAAATGTTAATAACACCTGGAAAGTCAGCAACTTTTAGGCTGATGTTTGTAGTAAGTACCTGGGTACCATGGACTGGTCACATTGATACAAATTACTATCACAGCCTTCAATCAAGGTACGGACTGACTGGGTTCTCTTCCGAGGACTGACTAGTGAAGTGTAAGCTTCTAAACTCACACAACTATTGGTAGAACTCAGTTGCTCACATGTTCTTACATTGGTGACTTAAGTTTTTGGCTGGCTTTTGGTAGAAGTCACCCCTTTCTTGGTCTTTTTCATGCAGGGACTTGTTTCAGACAATTATCCAGCAAGAGTGCCTGCTACTAAAATGAGGTAACATAATCAAGTGATAACCTACCGTCTTGCCATATTCTATTGCTTAGCTGTTAGCTCAGGCCATGGGTAGAGACAGGATCGTACCCAGAGATGAACACCAGCAGGTGGATATCATCTTAGATGCTGTCGTAGTCAATCTTTCTTTCCAGCAAGCTATTTCATTGGAATCTTCTGAACCTGTTTAGGAGGTAAGCATTTTATACTCATTTCATTCATGAACATGTCCAGATCAACATTACATACTGTATCGGGCAAAACTAACAATTGAGCCTGCATCGAATGCTATCAAGGACAGCTTCACTCCTATCTTTCTCTGAGGAAATGGAATGACAAATGGAATTTAACAAAATGAAGCCTCTCACCGTGCTTGACCTCTTACTCTAAATTCCAGTACAATTGCATTTTTGTGACCATTCATAGTTGTTCCCATTCCTAAACATACATATTCCTTAGATTCTTTACTTGCTCCAATCCAGGTCCCACATAAGACAGTCGTTAATCTTCCCTATGGAGTACAGGAAGGTATGGGAATTCCACTTTTCTTAGTTCATTCTCATTCTTTAGATTTCTGTTTCCAATTGCCCAACCTCATCATCTTATGATAATCTTTGATGCCTTTTTAAAAAATACATGGATTAGTACCATTTTTTTTTGGCTGGGTCTGCCATTTAAGATAAAATTGAATAATTAGCTTGACCAGCAGGTTTAAGCTCACCTCACTGCAGCCACTCTGGCCATTGACAAGAAAGTTGCCCATAACTGGAAAAGTACAGTCCCGCATCCTAGCCCAAATTCTGCCTCAGGTTCCAGAATATAGCTTTACCACCTGCATTTTGTAACTAATTCTTATGTCTCCATCTTATCCTAGCACCTCAGTTTTTCTAGAATTAAGATTTCTACTTTGAGCATTTCAAGGATGTCTGAAGGCCCTTATGATTGCTATCCTGATTCGTTACATCTAGGTCATCTCTCCATCTTTGGCTACATCACCAGTGACTTTCTTCTGTGTCAGTCACAATCATTATTTGAATATTTCGCATTCCAGGCTGAGATTATAATGGATGGAGAATCATAGGGACAGTTTTAAATTTCCGTTCTTAGGTGACTTACTACAAATTCAAATATGAAGGAAGCAAGCTGTAGGCCTTATAGCTAAAGAAACAAAGAAGAAATAGGGCTTAGAGGAAAAAGATATTTCTACAGTTCTCCCAGGACTGCAGCACCTTCTTCAAGCAAGCCATAAAGTCAGTTCAACCTAAGTTGACTGCATTTGAGTCCTGGTTCTACTCTATATTGCAGCTTCCAAAGTAATGCACAACCTGGTAAGCAGTGGTGATGGCTTAGGTAGCTGGGCCAGCACCACCTAAGTGGGATGTACGGTTTGAATTAGAACTCCTGGACTCTGCTGGGATCGGTCCTGGTCATTGCAGGCATTTAGAGAGTGAACCAGTGGATGGGAACTTTGCCAAGTCTCCTTCTTTTTTGTCTTTCTGAGAATGACATGGGGACAGTGTAGAGAGGTTTTGGAACTAGACACTCCTAATAGTGGACACAAGCTTGATTGTAGAAGTGACTTAACTTTGGCACCTTAATTTCTTTAGGAAATGAGAACATTGTTGTCTGTCTCAGAAATATGCTGGAGTGACTAACCAGTATTAAATACATTAAAATGTGGCTTAATGCAAGTGTGCATTGATAATTCTTTCGCCCTAGCCTTGCATCCCTCTTCTCACAATCCAAACCCACTCCACATTCTGTCATCCTCTTCTTAGTCTCTTTCAACAATTGGGAATGTTAAGTTGGACTGACTGTTTGAAACAGAAGGAAAATGACATGCAACTTTTGCTTGAGCTCTTACCTTTTGCTTCTGCAAGCTTTCAGCTTGCTTGGTGCCTAGCACTCATGTTTTCCTCCCAACCCCCATCCTGGCCAGCTTTAAAGCATTCTTTTGTGCTTTTTTTTTTCTTGTTCTGAAATTGCATTTTTCACCTTCAAGCCCTTTGCTGCACAGCATTGTTTCTGCTGGATAAGCATGGCCTGTGGAGCTGGCGCTTGTTTCATCTTCTGGCTTTCCAGAGTTTGTATTTGTGTTTCCTCGTGTTCTCAGTGCTGGGAACCTTCATGCAGCCCCGAGCTACAAGCAAGAGCCTGAAAGGAGAGCTCCTCCAAGGTCATGCCATTCCCCACCGTGCTGCTTCCTCATCTACAGTCAGGCAAAATAAAAGTTTCCATGGAGATGAAAGAGAAATGCGTGTGTGATCAATTGTGATTTTTGTAAGAATTCTTTATAAGTCTGTGTTTATACCTGGAGCTGCTTGTCATTCTGAAGTGGAAAGTGGGAGGTTATCAAGTCAACGTCTAGCCCTGAATATGTATTCAGCCTAATGTAAGAGAGATGCTCCCTGGCCTATGGGGGCTGAACATTACCTGGGGAATAAAAGCTGGTTCACAGGGAAGTAATGGCACTTAAAGGTCAGAAGTAGGATGAGCTAGTCTAGTGAATATTTATTGACTGATTCCTACATATACATGTATATATATATATATAATTAGCCAACATAAATATATATATATCATCGCTACATTATAAATTATTAGAATAAAATGAATGAACAACTGAAGACTTGATTTTCAAGTCTTGTGTCTTAAAATGACAAAATCACTAAAGGACCTAAACTCAAGTCCCTTTAAATTGTTGCCTTAGAAATCCACATTGATCTTTTCATTCTTTATTTTTCTTGATACAGTTGGTTCGACTCAGGAATTTTCCCTTCCAGCCTCGCTAACCTCCTCCCCTCCACTGTTTCCCCCTAAACTGTATCAACAGTTTAGTCCCTCAACAACAGTCCTAAGTCCATCATTCTGCTGTCTAAGTGCATTCTGACATTGCGGGTACAGAGAATGGTGTACAGTCCAGCATTTTACTGTCAATGTGCATTTAACAGTTTCTTTGGGAGTGAATGTTTTATGAAGAAGTAGAGAGGCATACTGTAAAGTATCTCCACTTGATCTTATTAAATAGGAACTCCAAGGCATTTCAGAAAACACACCTTTAACAAACCACAATGGCCAGTGTAGGAGGACATTGTGACCCTAGAAGGTCAGCAAGCACAGGATTACAATTGATTGGATAGTACCTGTATGACAACAAGCAAATGGATACCTTTTGTATAACTGCCTGTAAACTCAGACCCAGCGTCAACTTTCTCCCAGGCCCACAGTGCTACATCCCGTATATGAGTGAGTGCACCCTGAGCTAGTTGAATTTGCTGCTCTGTAATAGCCCATTGTCCATCTCCTACCCACATATCATAAGTTAATCGTCCACCCTCCGGGAGTTGTCGGCCTGTCCGTCCTAAAGATTGTAACTTCTTCTTAGCCATATCAATCCTCCACATTTTCCATTGTAGATATTACAAAGGAGAAAGCCCTATTTTTGCTATTACTTCAAAATCATAAGGAGTCCAGTTTGCTTCTCGGCTCCAACTATTTAAATATTCCAATTGGTTCCTTTGTAGTTGTTCCCGAACTAAGGATTCTAATGCCTGTAATTTTTCTCGGTTAAGGAGCCATTGAGGCATGCACACAGGCAAATCGGATTTCCATTGAATAGATATCGGTGATGGTTTAACAAATTCAATGGCCCCCATGAAAAACCCAGCCCATATTGGCCGTGATTTTGTTCTGTAGAAACTGGCTTTATGTTTTCCTGAAAATTTACCAGAACAATGGTCTATGTTGCTCACTCTTGGCTGAAAGGGGGAGGGTAAGTAGACCTCCGCATTCCATTGTTGTAATAAATCTCTCCCCCACAAATTAATAGGAATGGAGCAATATAAGGTTGCATGACACCCTGCAAATTTTCAGGACTTTTTTTGTGCTAACACAAAGCATAGTGGCATTCATTGCACCTGCACCTTGGCGCCCACAATTGGCAAGTTCTGTGGGCCAGTTAGAAGGCCATTCCTTCTTTGAAATAACTGAAATATCTGCTCCACTGTCTAATAACCCAGAAAAATTTCTGCCCTTGATGGTCAATTCGAGTGTGGGTCATTTCCCTTCAGATATAAGAGCTGCCATATTAACATATTTGTTAGTACTATTGAATCCCCCAATTCTTTTGTTGTTAGAAAAATTAGGAATATAATATGGCAGAAGTAAAAGCTGTGCAATTTCTTCTCCGGCCAGACCATGCACTAAGGAGTGCAAAAGGAAATGAGATGAATAAGACACATGTTTTTTCTCTCTGTAGCAAACTTCTCCTGTCACTGTACCGTGTATTGCAAGAAACCTTACACATCATCCAAAGCAGCAGAAAACCATTCATTGTAAGCACATAATAGATGGAATGGAAATATGTTGGGGTTCAGGATTATTTACTGATTGATTTGCAAGCTGGACTCTGTTTTACCAGTTGCTGCACTTTGTCCTTCTCTTCCTGAAAATCAGTTGGCACTGTTCATTGTTATGAAATATTTACTATGTTAGCAACTAGACTTCCTGTTTCTGAGGATGAGGTCTATCTTCATTTGTTTCTACACCTTGTACAGAGTTTGGCAAACTAGTGAACTGGAGACACTGCATGGGTAAAGGATGAATGAATGAACACGCAAGTATGTGTTACAAATGAATAAGGAGTGCAGGCACTAAACTGCGATTGAGAAGATAAGGACAGTTACATGTTTGTTCAACAAGGATTTGGAGAATTTTTGCATTAGGCAAGGATTTAGACAAAGCAGAACACAAACAACTAGATGAGTAAGAGCTCCATGAGCTCTGGGGAACTCAGAATGAACAGCAAGAAAGACAAATCAATGTAATAAGTATCAAGGCGATGATAACACTGCAGTCTTTATGAGCAATGGGCAGGGTATAATAGTTTTGGAGATCTTGGATAGCGAGATGAACTTGGATAGCGAGATGGACCTAAACTTATCTAGAAGTGTAAGGAAAATTATCTGCTATAATACAGAAAAATGAGAATGTATGAATTTCAAAATAATTCGACAAGGCCAGAGTAGGGCGTGTCATACCTGGATACAGCACAGGGAAAACAGTGAGCTGGATTGGATTCATCTTGTAAAAACACAGTGACAGTAAGTTATTGATTTTCTTCTTTTTAAGATTTATTTATTTTTATTGGAAAGGCAGATTTACAGAAAGAAGGAGGGACAGAGAGAAAGAATATCCCCAAGTGGCCACAACAGCCAAAGCCGAATCATTCTAAAGCCAGGAGCCAGGAGTTTCTTCTGGGTCTCCCACACAGGTGCAGGGTCCCGAGGCTTTGGGCCATCCTTATTGCTTTCCCAGGCCACAAACAGGGAGCTGATGGAAAGTGGGGTACTTAGCACATGAGCCAGCACCCATAAGGGATATCAGCACTTGCAGGCAGAGGATTAGCCAAGTGAGCTGTTGTGCCTGTGTTGATTTTTCATGTGAGAAGTAATGTAAGGTGAATTTTGTTTTTTCTTTGAATGGTACATCTGACTTGCTGAGAAGCAAACAGGAAAAGAAAACTTGTGTTGAGTTATGATCGTATGTTAGAAATGTCATAATTTATTCAATATTTATAATAAAATTATTCAATTTTTCAATAGATACATTGATATTTGTATCATTTAATTGTTGTAATAACTGGACAGCATACTTATTAATGGTCTTCTTTATCAGATAAAATCATATACTTGAAACTGCCAGTGGAATACAGATTAGAAACCAAGGCACAACTTAAAATTTTATTTTAAAAAATTGTTTTATTCACTTAAAATTCTTTAATAGGCAGATGAGAAGGAAGAGATAGACAGGCAAGACCTTCTGTCGGTTGATTGACTCCAAAAAAGAACCAGGCTTGGGTGAAGCTGAATTCAGCAGCCTGGAGTCGATCTGACTAGCACATAGGTGATGGGCATCCGAGCAGTACTTGAACCATTACCTGCTGCCCCCACGACTGTGCTTTACAGCAATCAGGAATTGGAAGCCAAGCGAGCTCTTGAACCCAGATGGTGTGCAATAGTGTCTTCACCACTACATCAAATGTCTGTCCCCTCCTAATTATTTTATTTTAGAAAATTCTAATTCTATTTGAAGTAAAAGTGGACCTATGCTATAGGACTGGTATTGGAAAGGCAAGATGGGAAAGGAAGGGATACTGCAAATCCAGTGAACTGGAGGAGAATGCAGAAGGTATGATGAACAGACTTGACACTGTTGAGTAAGTGAGGGTTAACAGCAAATTCACAAAGTCTGGAACTAATATAACTGCTCTCCTCCAGTAGTTTTAATTCTCCAACATTTCATACAATGCTATTATCTTGAAATACAGTGAGGCAGAAATAAATTTTCCCAAGATGATTAAGTTTTAGATTTTTCTGTCTTCCCTCCCTCCCCCCTGGTAATTAGCTGTTGTACCAGGAAAGAACCCAACTACCCAGACTTCAAGAAAATTGCATACTCTTCAATTCTGCAGTTTCTGGAGAATTTCTGCTGGTAGAAGATTCAGAGGAACTGAGAAGCAAACAAATATGAAAGTGCAAAGGAAAGAACTGTATCAGATGGGAGACACCACCCAGACTCTTGGCAAGCCAAAATGCACTTGGAAGCAATTAGTGGCTCAAGAGACTGATATCATGAAGGATCAAAGTGTTCACTGGGAAGCGACTTGGGGAGGAGAGGCCACCAGTGACTTCACAGCAAACCACGCGGTGGTTGTGAAACTCTTCATGCGTTTTGCAATGCTACACACAGCAGAAGAATGATTCCAATTTCAGATAAATCCTGCTGACATCCAAAAAGTCTCTTTCTTATGCTTCCAAGAACTAGTATCACATATTCTCCTTCCTCTCCCAGGCCTGGATTTTGGTGGCCTATACTCTATTTTGAGAATTCCTCTAACAACTAACATGATGTGTTTAGTCATTCATATGCCCATCTTCTGTGCTACAAATAAAGTAGGAGTGCAGGCACTGAACTATGATTGAGAAGATAAAGAAAGACTATTAATATCCCTTTTTGACCTTTCAATAGTAATTCTGACCACTTCCTTTGACCAAAGTAGTGAAAAAGGAAACAAGAATAGAGGAAGTGAGTGGCACAGGAAGCTAAAAGGGGAGGGGACAGGCAGAGAGAACTCAGAGGAAACTTTCTCATCCTGCAAGTTATGTAAAGCTCTCTCTCATAGTGGACTGCTCTTCTATCCTATCAAAGTTCACTCCTTTAAAAAAAATTCAGACTGCACCTGAAATGATCAATAATCCCTAAGACAACAGTATCTAGGAAGCTACTGTGAGCAGCGTGTGTGTGTGTGTGTGTGTGTGTGTGTGTGTGTGTGTGTGTGTGTGTTATAGTTATTGGGGTTGCTAGAGTGAAAAGAGAACACCAAATTTTTGAGTGAACTTTTATCCTGATAAGAAGATGAGATTTCCAGCATTCCAAAATGAAGCTCAAGGAAATAATAAAGTAATAGCAATAAAACAATTGTAACTTCTATAATCTTATGCATGCAGTCGTACTGTGAGGATAATGTTCTGTAAGTATAACATTTCAGACTGCTTATTTCAGTCAACATTATCAAAATCCCTCATAGCGTGTCTCAATCTTTTTTAGCATTGCACTCATTTCCCATCTCTCTTTCCTCCTTTCTCAATACACACACACACACACACACACACACACACACACACACACACACACAGTTCACATTTTAACCATTCTCTTTTTCCTATGTTCATTTCCTATTACTCTTACAAAAACTCACCAGATATTTGCTGTTTGAAGTGTGCCAAATGCGTTAGCTCACCATGCTAGGGGTGTGCAGTATCACATGATTCTGTTTCGAGGCATTGAGTGGGCCAGTCCATGTCAGAGGCTGCAGGGCACAGTGTGTCCCCTCTTCTCTTCCGGCTCCTAGAGACTGACTTCCTTGGTTTGCCTTACGCCTTCTTCATCAAAGTCAGCAGCATGGCATTTTTAAGTATTTCTCTGACTCAGTCAGGTTACATCGGTCACACCCAGACTGTCCAGGATAATCTTTTTATCTTACAATATTTGTCATATTGTAAAATATGACATCTACAATGACCTTTGTGTGATGATAAAGGATAGAGCTAGAACCAATATTCTGATATTATTGTGACCACTTTGAGTTTTTATGGGAAAAAGTTTCTGGTAAGAAGAACTGCAAAGCAAGAACCAAGTCCCCTAAGCAGGAGTGCTGGCACTGTATTGAGTACAATTAAAAGAAAGCACAAGTGTATCCACCTGGAAGGCTGGGATACCACGTCTGAGGAATACAGCTCCATTTGTGAAGATAAACTTCTTCCTTGGTCTGGAAACACAAACTAAATGTTCAAATAAATTAATTAAAATAATATAATTTGAAATTATTGAATGAGTACTCAAGAAATTTACCTCAAAGTGGGTACTCAGTCAACTTATCTTGCTGGATAAGATGTTTATACTGAAAATTGTCATACTAGGGTATAATTCCAAGCCCTCGCTCATGATTTCAGAATCCTGCTAATGTAGACCCTAGAAGACAATAGATAATGACCCAAAAGTTTGGATATCTATGTGGGAGACTGGGCTTGAGTTCCCAAACCCACTCTTTAGCCCAACCCACTCAGGGCTATTGCTGGTCATTTATGAAATTTATTTTACTTTCTGCCTGCCCTAAACTCATCTGCCTTATGAAAATTACTTTAAAAACTTATGTTAAAAAAAATGGATGAGAATCAAGATGGCAGAATAGGTTAAGGGCACATTTAAACAGATGGAGAAACATTTAATCAGGATGAAGCAGAGAGGACACATTCCAGGAAATAGGAGAGAACAGAACAACAGCAGAGGGGTACCCGGAGACTGCAGACACAGGAAAGCAGTGAAAACAACGGCATGGTGTTGCAGTGACTGATATTACAGCAGCATTAGCTAACAGTGATCTGAACTCCACCAGCATCCAGAACTCCACCAGAAACTAGGTGGGAAGGGACTTTGATTGCGATCTTGGGAGGTGAACCCAGACAAAGAACTGTCTGTCCTGCTGGTCTGTTTCATTTGACCAGGAGCAGAGACAGGGCAGCAGATCCCAGACAGGCAGTGCAGGGTGGATTTCACAACCGAGTCAGCCTCCTAGAGCGAAATTGGGTGCATTTTGCTTAAGGAGATGAAGGCAAGGGAAAGGACTGAACATATGATGAGCTGGGAGTGAACTCTTTTCTGATTCAGTGAACAGCATCAATGTGGTATTACACAGGTTCCACCAGAGACATGTCTGGGTAGCCCGCAGACCTGACAGACAGCAGATCAAGAACTCAATAGTGGTACGTCAGGCACCAATTTGTACACTGTGGCAAAAGCTTTAGGAATGCAGGGGACAACAGTGAATTGCGCATGTGCTGAGTTTGCAAGAACTCACTGAGTTCCAAGGATTGCACTGGTCCCACAGGAAAATAATACCAACTGTGGCATCGTACGGGTAAAAATAGGCCTGTGTGGCACCAGACCTAATGTCCAATAGGTTCTGACAAGATCAGCTCCAACAACAACCTAGCTATATAGGACACCTGGTGTCTTCCTAATCCTGGGACCTGCTCTATTCGAAAGTGGGAGAAAGGTTGTACAGACAACAGTGCAGCCTCAGCACGGTGCCACAGGAAGTGATACTGGTAAGCCAGGAGTTGGGACTGTGGAGTTCTTTGTGGAAATCAAACATAAGAATCCAGACCTGGAACTCGCTGGAGGGAGTGGCACAATTGGCTGCAAGCAAAGAGCTGGGTATCAAGTGCAATAAGTAAAATGGAACTGTAGACCTGTGGGTGACACAGCTTAGAAACCTGCCCCAAGGAGAAGACTCTGCTAACCAGAAGTGCAAGGACAAGAGACAAAAACATAACGAATAATACTGAAAACTTCCCTGTAAAGGAGCAAAACCCTATGCCAAATTCAGAGTTAATTGAGGAAGACATCAAGAAAATGGGGGACACAGAATTCAGAAAACTCATGTGAAAGCTTCTGATCAACAATGAGAAGCACATACAAAAGTTTAAAAAAATTTAAGGAATATTTTACACAAGCAATATCAGCAATAAAGCAAATCAAGACTGATATATCAAAGATTAAGAACACAGCAGAGCAAAATACATGTACAGTGGAGAGTCTCCAAAATAGAATGAAGCAAGCAGAAGAAAGAATCTCAGGATTGGAAGATATTTCCTGTCATCAGGGGGAAGCAAACAAAAAGCTGAATGTAGAGCTGGATCAGGCCAAAAAAAAAAGTATTCAAGAATTGAAAGACACTATTAAGAGTCCTAATATAAGAGTTATGGGAGTCCCAGGAGGTGCAGAAAGAGAAGCTGGTTTTACAAATATATTTAATGAAATAATAAAGGAAAATTTCCCTAATCTGGAGAAAGAATTGGAAAACAAGATCCAGAAAAAGCACAGAACTCCCAATAGGCATGATCAAAAGTAAGCTTCACCATGACTCCTGATCATCAATCACTCTTCAGTCAAACATAAAGAAAAGATCCTTAAATGTGCATGTGAAAAAAATCAATTGACATATAAAGGAATGCCAATTAAACTCACAGGAGATCTTTCACAGGAAACTCTACAGGCAAGAAGACAATGGAGTGACATATTCCTGATCCTAAAAGAAAAAAATTACCGGCCCAGGATAACATATTCAGCAAAGCTTTCTTTTGTCTTTGAAAATGAAATAAAATTCTTCCACAGCAAAGGAAAGTTAAAAGAATTTGCCTCTTCCCAACCTGTCCTACAAAGGATACTTCAAGATGTTCTCATGACAGAGAAGAGGAATAGCACATACCAAAATCAAAGGCAAATGGGAAGAACATCCCAGTAAAATGACAACAGAAGACTAATCCAATGAACAACCCATTCCTAAAAGGCCAGGACCAAAGTACCACCCATACATATTAACTCTGAATATAAGTGGCTTAGGCTTAATCAAACGTCGTAGGTTAGTAGACTGGATCAAAAAATAAAACCCATCTATTTGTTGTCTAGAAGAGACACATTTCACCAACAAAAATCAGCAGAAACTATATCGTATGGGATTTGATGTTTTCTGTTGATTTCATCTCTTCAGAACACTTTCTTCTGATTAAATTCTTCAATGACTCATAGATCATACAGTAGCATCATTTTCTTCAAGTAGGTTCTTGATTTTAATTTCCTCAGCTACATGTTAGTCATTTAGTAGCATGTTATTTAATTTCATGGTGCTATTAATTTCTTTATTCTTCTTGATGTTGATTTTGCTTTGTGGGTTTTCATTTAAGGGGATGTATAGTAGCTGTGTAATGGAGACTGTCATATCTAGTAACATGTTATTTAGCTTCATGGCACTGGAAATTTCTATTTTTCTTTCTATTGTTGATTTTTGTACTATGACTTTTCATACAGTAACTGTTAAATGGAAGCTAACATATCTAGATGTGAGGATACAATGTAGTATGTATTTCTACTTCCAGACAAAGATGGACTTATATTGAAATTGTTTACTGTATCTTGACAATAGGATTCTGGACTCTATACCATTATCCATGCCTGCAATGATGGACATATGACTGTGGATGAAGAACTATACTTTAGTAATGATATAGAGGGACTAGGTGGGTGGGGGGAATTGGGGAGGGGATAAGGGAAATCCCAGGAGCATATGGAACTGTATCTTAAAATAATAATAATAATAATAATAATAATAATAAATGGATCCCTACAACAATAATAAACTGCTCTAGTGGATATTTTTATTTTTGTAATCTGGATACTAATTGAACATTGAAACCAACTAGAAGAGTGGCGAAAAAAAACCCACAAAATTGTTTAGTGATCATGAATAATAACATATTCTATTGTTATTTACTATCTGTAAGTCTCAAGCACAATAGTTGAGCAGGTAACAGAAGCTCAAAACAATAGATTCTAAAATGTGCCTAGAAAAATGCCAAATTTTCTTCAATGCCAAAGGATCTCTAATTATGCTGACAGCTTATTTTCAACCCAAATCCTACAGGATATCCTATAGGGTAGGAAAGAATGGAGGAACGTAGTCCAACTCCTAAAAGGAAAAAATAGTGTAGAATTATTTGTTTCTGTTGGAAATATATATTTACACAGAGAAAGAGAGGTAGAAAGAAAGATCTTCCATCTGATGGTTCACTCCCCAAGAAGCTACCAGGAGCTTCTTCTGGGTTTCCCACACAGGTGCAGGGTCCCAATGCCTTGGGCTGTCCTTGACTGTTTTCCCAGACCACAAGCTGGGAGCTGGAAGGGAAGTGGACATGAACTGGCAGCCATGTGGGATCATTGCAAATGAAAGGCAAGGGCATTAGCGACTAATCTACTGCACCAGGCCAGAGTGAGATTGCTTTAACATAAAAACTGCTGGACAAGGAATGGCATTGTGTGATTATTAAGGTATCAATTAATTATGAAGATATGATTATACTAAATGTATATGTATCCAATGCTAGGATTCCAGGCTACTTAAAACAATTTTAATGATTCTAAAGGAACATGCAGGTGTCAATACAATAAAAATGGATGACTTCAACACCACATTCTAATCATTGGGTACATTAATTACATGAAAAAATAAATAAAAATAAATAATAACAACAACAACAATGAAATAACAGAGCTAATCTGTAGTATAAGCCATAAAGACTTAATTGATATTTACAGAATATCAAAGAAAATTTTAGACCAATATACTGTGGAAATAGATGCAAAAAATTTCAATGAAATACTAGTTAGGTGAATCCAACAGCACATCAGAAACTGGGATTTGTGTTATGCAATATTGGTTCAGCATTTGAAAATCAATAAGCTTGATACATAACATTGACGAGCTAAAGAATAAAACCATATATATGATTGTCTCAACTGAGGCCAAGAAAATATTTGATAAAATGTGACATTCTTTCATGATAAAAACATCAAATTTGATATTAAAAAAAACTTTTCTTAATGTAATCAAGAAAGTATATGATCAACTCTCAGCCGGCATCATTTTGAACAGGGAAAGCTGGGAAGATTTTGACTAAGATCCAGAACCAGACAGCATGCCAACTTTCAGCATTGTTATTCAATGGAAGTTGAAGCCAGAAATTCAGTTAGGAAAATAAATCGAAGGAATACAAATAGGATAAAAGTCAAATTTGCAGATGACATGATCCTATATATAGTGAAACCAAAATACTCCAGTAGGAGTTTGTTGAAAATCATAAAGAGAATTTGGCAAAGTTGTAGGATATATAATCAACACACAAAAATTACTAGCCTTTGTATACACAGGCAATGCTATGGTTGAAAAAGAACTGATAAATCAGGACCACTTATATTAGCTACAAAAATTTCAACATCTTGTAATAAATTTCGAAAGAGGAAAAATATCTCTACAATGAACATTACAAAACATGGAAGAAATAAATAAATGGACAGGAAATGGAAAAATCTTCTGTATCCATGGATTGGAGCAGCTAATACTATCAAAATATCTACACTACAAAAAGTAATTGGGATTCAGTGTGATCCCAATCAAAATACTGGTGACATTTTTCTCAGATTTAGAAAAAAAAAAGATACTTAGAATTGATATAGAAACACAAAAAACCCAGAGTAACTAAATCAATCTTCAGCAACAAAAACAACATATTAGAACCATCAATATCAGATTCCAAGACATATCACAGGGCAAAGAAAATTACAGCAGCATATACTGCCAGAAAAATATGTATGTAGACAGGTGGAGCTGCATAAAAATCCAAGAAGATAATTCATTTGTTACTAACTAATCTTGGACAAATGAGCTAAAATCAGTCGTTTGGGAAAGGATTGGTTCTTCAACAAATGATGCTGGGATAATTGGATCTTTGCTTACAAACATATGAAACAAGACACCCTAAACCGTATACCACAATCAACTCACAGTGGATCAAAGACACAAATCTAAGACTCATTAAGAATATCTCAACAATAAGACATTGGACTTTCTACCATTACCTGTATCTATGATGTCATAATATACTTAAATGGAAGAATGATGGGCTTGTGACCATTGTTGAAAGGCTGTACTATTGTTATATTTTAGGGGACATCATTGGGGGTGAGGGAAGTGGACTAGGACATCTTGAGCCTAAGGAACAATATCATGAAAAATTTTTAAAAAGATAAGTGTTTGATACTTACGTTTACTCTGATTTGAACATTATATTACTATAGGCAGGAATGTAACATGATTTATCCCCTCTGCAGAACACTTCCACTCTTTTCTAAAAATGGAAGTTATACTTAGCATATGATTCACCAGTTCATTCTTGGGCTTATAACCAAATAGATCCGGAAATATCTACCTGCAGAGCAATGTTAGCACTCTTCACAACAGTCAAGAGGTGAACCCGCTCAATCGCTCTTCAGTGGATGAGTGGGTGGGCAAATGAGATACAAATATAAACGTAGTGTCATTCAGTCATTGAAGTAATAAAATAAGTATGCCAGAAAATGGATATATCATGAAAACAAGGTAAATTTAAACAGTTAAATTCAAGATCATATAATGAAGGTTGCATTTAATCTGTGAATAATGATAAAAATAATGATAAAATAGATAAAATACAAAGAATGATAAAATAGATAAAATACAAAGTAAACTGAGGGGAGAATAAAGTGGCAATTAACTATGATAGGTACAATATTTGGTTCTCTAATAGGTATGATGTTTAATGTGGCAGTGATTAAATATGTGGAATCAGAAGTTGCATAACATTGTAAGCATACTAAGTATCACTGAGTTGTTCATCTTTAAGACTAATTTTGGGGCCCAGCGGCGTGGCCTAGAGGCTAAAGTCCTTGCCTGAATGCAACAGGATCCCATATGGGCGCCGGTTCTAATTCCGGCAGCTCCACTTGCTATCCAGCTCCCTGCCTGTGGCCTGGGAAAGCAGTTGAGGACAGCTCAACGCGTTGGGATCCTGCACCGTGTGGGAGACCTGGAGGAAGTTCCTGGCTCCTGGCTTTGGATTGGCACAGCACCAGCCATTGCGCTCACTTGGGGAGTGAATCATCGGATGGAAGATCTTCCTCTCTGTCTCTCCTCCTCTCTGTATATCTGACTTTGTAATGAAAATAAATAAATTTTTATTAAAAAAAAAGACTAATTTTGAGGTATAGTAATTAAGATTCAAGTAGAAATATTAAAGATAAAACATAGATACTATTTAAAGGAATTGCACCATATTTGAATGTATGTAATGTTTTTTTTAAATGCATATCAAATTTCAGGAACTCGGGTGTAAAAATAATTAAATACAGACTGAGTTATTATTTTGCTGCACATTAAACAGGTTCCTCTCTCATGGGAATGGCCCATTCATCAGATAATATTAAGACTGGCATGATCAGCAGCTTTTCATGATCTCCAGCTTTGTACACAGTTGATTTGTTTAGGAGTAGGCACTAGTTCCAAACGGAGTCACTCAATTCTTATTCAATTTAATCTTGAATTTAAAACTTACATATCTTGGGTTGTAAGCTTTAAAATGGAAAACTGCTATGTCAGCTATGTTTGCTGCCATGGGGACCAAAGGATCAGAGAGAAGAAGTTTACAGGAAAAAGTGAAAGAGAAATGAGACAGAGGCGCAAAGAGAGGCAGGAAGAAGAAAAAAAAGAATTTCTGTAACACCCACACAACTTCAGCTGAACCTCGGGGCTTTCATTCTGCAATTGCTGGCGTCCATGGAAGGCATTATCTCTGTAATTTAAAGTAATGGGCTTCCTGTCCCAAGATAGAAACAATAATAACTTTTACATATTGCAGGAATGCATACTTTTTAATAGACTCAAAAACCTTAGTGTACTTGTACATTTTAATTGTTTTAAATTTTATTTGAAGTGGAGAGGAAGAAGAGAAAATGCACTTCTATTTGCAGATGTGCTTCCCCCACGCCCCCTGTTGTAGACTAGTCTGGGCAGTCCAAACCTGGGATCCTAGAACTCAGTCTGATCTCTTATAGATAGCAGAACCCAAGGACATGAGCCATCTCATCCTGTCTCCTACAGTCTGTACCAGCAGGAAGCCAGAGCCAGAAGCAGAATCCTGACTCCAACTCAAGGCACACGGCTAAGGGATGCAGGTCCCAAGCAGAAGCTTAACTGCTATACCAAAATCCACACCCTACCTACCCTTTGTATATTGCAAGGCGGGAATATACATGTTTTTATTATAAGCATAAGCTTGACAGAAATTTAGAACTTTTAAGTAATGGCTGGTCCTGTGGCATATTGGGCTAAGCTGCCGCCTGTACAATTGCCAACCCATATGAGTATGCCTTGCAGCCTCAGCTGTTCCACTTCTGATCCAGCTCCCTACTAACATGCCTAGGACAGAGGCGGAGAATGACTCATGTACTTGGGTCCCAGCACCTATGTAGCAAACCAAGAAGAGGTTCCTGGCTCCTGGGTTTGGCCTGGTCCAACCCCACCCCAGTTGTTGTGGCTATTTGAAGAGTCAATCAGCAATTGGAAGATCTCTTTCTCTCTCTCGCTCTCTCTCTCTCTCTTTCAACTCTGTCTTTCAAACAAGTAAAAGTAAATTCTAAAAAGAAAAAGTTTAGTATAGATTGGTGCAGCATTTAATTTCATCCTAATGTCACTCAGAAAGCAGATGTTCCTATCATATCTTTTTTACTTTGGGAAGGCTAAGGTGTATAAAGTAAAATGACTTGCAGAAGGCAAAACTAATGCCTCAGTTTCTTTCTTCCATAAAAAGCAATCACTTCTGGGCTGTTGTTCTGCGAGCAGCTGTGCTAGGGGTCAGAAAGCAAGGGAGATGCTGTCACTCCCATCCTTCATCTTCATTTTGAACTTCCTGCTTCAAAGGGCAAAATCTCTCTCTTCTGTAGGACCAACGGGGGAAACCCGCATCTAGGAGCTTCGCTTAAGGGCCCAGTGGCTGTCATGATGTTGATGGCAACTTGATTGAGTGCTGCCTGCTACAGGAAATGCTCAGTCCTTCTTTTCTTTCTTTTCTTCATCCTGCAGCCGTTCTCTTCTTGCAACAGGGTAAATGGCTGCACATGAGCACTTTGGACATGGCAGTCTCACACAGTTGAACTAGCTGTGTACAGACTTTTGTGTTCTGCCACCAAATCTGCTTGTTTGCATCGACTATTGTTTTGGAATTTTGTTACAGGCTCCATTGCAAAGCTATAAACTTGAAACAAGCTTTCATTAGAATTTGGGTATGGGCAGTATATTGGGACAAGAGATTAATACAAGGATATATAAACTGGTGAGAGGCGGAGTGATTTTGGTTGACTTCTATAGTGTCAGTGTCTTGGGTTTTGCTTCCTTTGTGACTTCAATACACTGAGTACATCATTTCCATCTCCAGACTCAAGATGAGTACTTAAATTGAACCATCATGTTGGACAAATATTAGTGAAAACATATCTGATTGGACACCAGTTGTGAAAGTTCCCAGCTAAGTCAACATGTGCCTTTGCCTGTATGACTTTTATGAAAATGTCAGAAGGGAAATTTCCATTTTTTTATATATCAATCATTTTTCTTCTTTTCAAAAGAAGCAGACTGGCAGAGGAGCACTCTGGGAAGACAAGCTGAGCAATAAAACACTTGAGATGTAGCAATTAGGAATAAAAATAATATTGCATAATAATTACGATAATAATGCCTCACATTTGCATATTGCTTCAAATTTCCAATACTTAACTTATCCTAATTGAACTCCATAGTATGTTACAGAGAAGATTTTAGTACTAAACCAATTTTATAGAGGAGACAATTGAGAATCAGGAAGGTTAATTGCTTGTGTAAATTTTATTACACAGCAAATAAATCCCAGCCCAAGGACTGAGCACAGTGTTCAACCCTGATTCTAGTGTTTTTCTAAGCAATATAATGGTAACATACATGTGTGATTCCAACTTCTCTGTGTTTCTTCCTTCATTCAATAACACACATTTACTGAGCAGCTACGATAGACTAGGCCTAAAGCATGCAAAGGAAGCAAAACAGAGCCTCTGCAATTGAAGACTGGAAAGGCTAGCAGAGAAAAGGGGCAAGATTGTAAGACTCGGATAAGTTCACAAATATTGCATTAAATCGGCTTTTATTACGGTAAAAACAAGGTTGTTAACATCCACACCTACTTTTTGCCAAGATGCATAGTTTTCACTGTATTGTGAAAAATGAATTTTGGCATCTGAAAATATTTTTATGGTCCAATAAACTCATACTTTAAATTTCATTTTTCAGGTACTGCTATTGTGATATTGTGGATAAAGTCTTCATCTGTGATGCCATGATGCTAGCATCCCATATGGGAACTGGTTCCAATCCAGTCAATTTTACACACTACACCTCATAATTCATAGACCAGGGACTGCCTAGTCTTGCATCCCCCAGGGAGGCCTCCTTTTCTCAGAGCCTCATCTTCTCATCTTTCCAGATGCTAACTGGGCGACTTGTCAGATGTAAAGGCCTTGTAACTTCCGAGGAAAGTAACTATCCTTGTTCTTATTTTGCAGACATAAGCTCAAGACAGCAAATCCAGTGCCAAATCTAACCTGCCTTCTTTCTGAGTAAGTTAGACCCTCAGGAACCTAATAATACAAATCTTATTTATATTTACAGTATGTATAATCATTATAATCACAACTATTTCATTTAATTTTAACAGAATACCACAATCATAGTAAATAATTCCCTACTCCAGGTGTCAGATTTCGGGCCTTCTGTTAGGTAAAAATAACAAATAATCCTAATAGTCACTATCTATTGACGACTTAGTATGTGCCAAGTGTTTGCTTAATACTATAGTTTGGTATGCTTTCATCTGTAAAACATGGTCATCTCCAGCTGTAGGCAATGGTACAGGGTGCCTTGTACCTGTTGGGAGCAAAGCAGCCAATAGCTGGTAGGCATTCTGGATCTGGTTAATGCCAAATTTGTGTTAACTATGCCAGTATGCCAGCATAATTGCCTATTCTATTTTTTTTAAAGATATGTGGGGAAGGCAGGAAATACTGTGCTGGAACTCACCACCCCATCTCTCATGTGGTGGAATTACTGATGGTCTGGGAAAAGGAGACAGGGGGCATGTCAGAGTAGGAGCAACTGGGGGCAAGTTTGATAGGGAAGAAATGACCCCTGGAGGCTTCCATGTACCTGGCCACTACACTCACAGGTAGGCAAGGGAGTTGAGGGGGGATTGTTTAGAGGGAGGAAACTGCAGAGTATGGGTCAGGCCCCTCTGGGTCAGGCACCTCTGAGTCAGGCCAAGGTACCTACTCATTTGGAGACCTGAGCTGAGCTAAGTAGCATTATCTGATGCTTGCTGGAACACACACATGCTGGGGTTAGGGCTATGCTTATGTAGGATAGGCCATAATACCTATCCATGAGTGTCCAAGCAGGAGGTAGATCAAGTCAGGCTAGGCCACAGCACCCACTAGAACCTGAGAGAATAGAATCTGGGGGCAGATTGTCTAGGGGACTTGTGGGCTTGCCTCTGTGTGACTGCTGTTCCCACCAGTTTGTGGGAGAACTGAGCCAGGAATTCACCTGACAATTATGAGCCGGAGTTGAGAGGATACCCGGTAGGGACAGGATGCAGCACCTGTCGGCACATGCAAACGCTGGGACTGAGGACAGACCGTGCAAAGCAGGGCCACAGAACCTGCCAGTATACATAAATCCAGAGCTGGGAGCGAGCTAGTTGGGGGAACTTGGAGAACTCCTGTGCAAGGCCACAGCTCCTTTTGGGAAGCAAAATAACTGAGGCTAGGGTTGGGTCAGGACAGGCAAGGCTGAAGCACTCTTCAGCATTTATGTGAGCCAGGTGTGGGAGTAGGCTGGGCTGGGCCAGGGCACGGCATTCACTGGTATATACAAGAGCCAGGATAGGGTATGGACCATACCTGGCTAGAAGGAAACACACATCCGTACACATGAGACCCAGGGCTGAGAACAGGCCTGGTAGGGAAGCTTGGCCATTCTAAACCATAGCTGCCACTGGTGAGCCCCATAGCCAGTGTTGAGACAGGTCACTTCAGACTGGGCCACATCATCCACTGGCAAGCATAAAACCTGGGGCTGGAAGCGGGCCTAAAAGGGAAACTTCAAGGATTCCCATGCTGGGCTGCTGCTTCCACTGGTTAGCATGAGAGCTGGAAAAGGGAGCAGGGCACTCTAGGCAGAGATCCCAAACCCATCAGCCAGTAGGTGGGATAGGCCTGGGGTGGGTCAGGGTGGGCTAGGCTGTCATGCCTACTGGCACATGAAAGAGCTTTGGTGGGTGTGGCTTACAGGCCTAGGCCATAGCTCCTGCTGGCAAGTGCCATAACTGGGTGCAAGTCATATCAGACTGGACTACAGTATCCCTTGGCAGGCACAAATCCAAGGCTTGGAGAAGGCCTGCTAGGGGAACTGTGGGCTGTAGCTATAGCCACCGATATGTGTTTGGTTGGTGCAAGTAATGGACCAAACCTGACCCCGCTCTGGCTGCTGCACAGGAGTCAAGTCTGAGTTTACTCCTGATGTGGTTTCTTGGACAACTCCTCCAACTAGACTGCTGGACTCAGACCCCAGCCACAGAAACCATCACAGTACGTGTGCTCTGACCTTGGAGTATGTGTATGTGACTAGGCCTCCTCAGTTGGTGATACCTGGTCAGTAAACAGCCTGCCCAGATGTACATGAGGAACATGTCAGCCAGCTTATCTAGGCCTGCAGAGGGACACTGAGTGCCATGTCAGAGGATGGAAAGCAGAACAGTTTGTACAACTCTCCCGTCCAAGCTTTGCAGCATGTTCCTGGGTCTGTGGATGCTCTAGATGGATGTGGTCAGCCAATAGACTCTGAAAGATTTTGTCTGGTGCAATGAAGCCAACAGTATCTCAAAACAACCAAATCATTCAATTAAGCCCTTGGAACATTGTTCCCCACTTTGAGATCTCTAAGGTATCATCAGATGACTATTCCCCATCCATGGGCACTGATGTAGTTTGACAGCAAGAAGCGATCCCCACCCTTTCTTCTGCTGCAGCTGCAGGAAGAAAACAGAACAGAACAAAACAAAACAAAGCAAAAACAAAAACTGAAGCATTTGTCCTACCTAACTTTCTTCATACCTCAACCCTCCCCAGCCTAATTGGAGGCTCACATGGGCGTAGATACCTCTTAACTATGTAAAAAATGTGAAAAATATTTTTTTTTTAAAAAAAGAGCGAGGTCACAGGCTGGCCATACTATTACTTCTCAGGAGGTGAAACTACTGAGACCAGCAGCGTATCAGAACCATCAAAACCACTTTTGCAGTATACTTATTTTCAAATTACTGTTATGATGACATTTCCCCTGGGGCCTTCATGCTACAGCTGATTTTTTTTCTTTCTTTTATTTTCTTCACTTTTTCAAAGGCTAGTAATACAAGGAGTAGTCCTCTGCCCAGCTCCCTAGTCACTTTCTTCTTTTTTTTTTGCCTTTTACTATTATTTTTCTTGTTATTTTCCATGATACAGTTCTGTAGGTACAGAGATTACCCCCTTCGTCCCCATTTCCTCTAACTCCATTCTTTACCTCCCAGTATTTGCCTCCCCCCCATTATTAAAATAATATAGTCCTTCAGCAACTGACAAGGTCCAACATTCTTCTATTTAAGTGTAACATGATGTTGTAAGTGTAGGCAATGGTGGAAAACGTAGTATCTGATTGTGAAGGAATACTTGGAAGTTCAAGTGAGGGCATTCTTTTTATCTGGGAGTAGAGTAGTATACTGCAACAGAACTGCATTTCCTGGCATGCTAGTCTCTATTATACAGTTCTTCAATGAGAATATACGTATAGATTTGTTCACTTAATATCTATTTGCTTTGTATTTTGCGTGAATTTTGCCATATGTCAGAGACAACACTCTATTTGTCTTTTGGGGGTTGGATTGTTTCACTGAACATAATGGCCTCCAGTTGGAACCATTTTGTTGCAAATGTCAGAATTTCCTTCTTTTCAGTGACTGTGTAGCACTCCATGGAGCAGAATACCACAGTCTCTACACCCACTCCTCTCTCACAGGGCATCCCCGTTGTTTCCTCGAGTGCGTTTGGAGTCTATGAGAATATTTTGCCATTTTTTTTTTTTCATAAATGTGGCCATTGAATATTGATCTTATTGTCCAATTGTGTCACATATTTGGGGATTCCAAGAAATTAAAAGTCTATAATAGGATTGTCCTTATTTTCTGAGAAAGTCTTAAGTATTACATAGTGATCTTTTTATAATTCACTTCTAAATGACTTAGGCTGTGATTTAAGCATGCATTGTTTAAATTAGTTTTTTGAAAGGCAGAGAGAGAAAGGGAGAGACAGCAGAAATCTCCCCAAATGGCTACAGTAACCAGGACCAGGCCAACCGGAAACCATTCTGGTATCCCCCACGGGTAGCACGGACCCAAGTACTTGGAAGCCATCCTCCACTGCCTTCCCAGGCACAAGAAGCTAGCGCAGCAGCCAAACAGCAAAGATTTAAACCAGTGCTTTGCATGCAGATGCCCTCAATGCAAGTGGTGACACATGACTCAACAGTGGCCCCTCTGTATTCTTCTAATCTGGAAAATTTCAATGTACCATACATCTAATTCATTACTATATTATTTTGCCATATCTAGAGAATTGTTTAATTTCTTTAATGGGTTATTAATAACATAAATTTCACAGAATTTTCAATTCTAAATTTCTGCTTTATTTTTGTAGGTTCCAATAATAATGCAAAATTTATCTTTTAGTTTAGTTTCTTAAACATATCCTTTAGTTAAGTTTTATTTTTTACAATTATTTATGAAGATGTATTTATTTGAAAGTAGCCATTAGAGAATGAGAGAGAGGGAGAGAGAGAGAGCAAGAGCTCTTCAATCACATTTTCACTTCCCAGATGACTTCAATGGCAAGGGCTGGGCCAGGCTGAAGCCAGGAGCCAGGGGCTGCTTCTAGGTCTCGCACATGGGTGGCAGGGACCCAAATACTTGGGCCATCTTTGGCTGATTTTCCCAGGTCCTCACTTTGAGTTGTACTGGAAATGGAGCAACTGTTCATAAATCAGTGACCATATGGGATGCTGGTGTCTACCAACTCAGCTACAACATGGGCCCTTTTAGTAATTTTTCTTCCTTTTAGTAATTTTTAAAGTCTACTACTGATAATTTGAAAATCTGGATCACCTGTGGATCTGCCTCAATTATACATATTTCCTCAATTACATATATTTCCCCATTTGTATTATAAATCTTCAGTCCTATCCAATTGAATACCTCGTTTTTTAATATTAGATGTTGTGCATTTAAAATAATAAATTATATGAAAAATGTCATTTTCTTCCAAACAGGATTTAATTTCATTTCTGACTGATAAACTGAAGAAGAAAACTTTTGCAACAGTTAGACTGGAGATGTTTTGAGGCTAACGTTCATTTACAGGAAAGGTTTCTCTGCTTCCAGTTTGTCCTCGTTCAAAGCATAAAATATTTTGAGATTCTCAGCTGGGAATATGGAGTTATTGAATCTTCTCTCCCTCCACCCCAGAATATTGAGCTAAGGTTTTATCTTCCGAGCACCATAAGGTGGCTGATATTTCTTTTCATTTTATTGTCTCACAACCTACTTTCTGCATGATTTTGGTCTCATTCATCTTAACAATGGCTAAATATCTTCATTAAAAAAAAAACATGAATTTTATTCTCCCTTGTTCAATACTACACTGCTAAGCATGTGGAACCATTATCAGTTTGTTTGGTTTGCTGGCCCAGCATAATTAGAAATGAAAAATGCCTTAATGGGAGCTTCTGTATGAATTCTTGACCCTTCCCCTGCTAAGCTTTTTATTTGCTTTGTAAAGAACTTCAAATATCTCTGTCTTCATCAAAACAACCTGTTATAGTCATGTTTTCACAATTATTTTTTGACAAGCAATTCAACATTTACAGTCTTCTTTTAAACCAGATTGTTGGACTGAGATAAGCTACTGCACTACAGGGAGAAATTCTCTTAAAGCTTAATTCACAAATTATTGGAAAGCCAGAGATTGAGAGGGAGAGAAAGACACACACACACACACACACACACACACACACACACACACACACACCGCACACACGCAGATATCTTCTATCCACTCGTTCACTCCTCAAATGCATGTGTCAGCTGGGACCGTTGGCCAAGCCAAAGCCAAAGCCAAGACACAGGCACTCCATATGGACTTCCCATATGGGTAAACGAGAATCAAGTACTTGCTCCATTAACTGTGACCTTTCCAGGGGTATTAGCAGGGAGGTAGATCAGAAGCAGAGAAGTCACAACTTGAACTTAGCGCCCTGATATGACATTTTGGTGCCCCAAGCTGTGACTTAACTACTGTACGAAATGCCACCCCTCCCTTCAAGTTTTTATATTTCTAAAATTATTACCAGTTCTTATCAGACACTGACTCAATGAGTATTTATTCATTACAATTTAATTGAAGAACTCTAGTTTTGCTTTCTCTTTTATCACAAGGATGGAAATTTGAGGGTTTTGCTTATTCTTTGTATTGTTTGAGAGAGACTGGGAGATAGAGATTATCTGTCCTCTTCATTTCCCAACTCACTCCTCCCAGCAGCCAGAGTTGGAACACACCAAAGCCAAGAATCAGGTACTCCATCTGGGTCTCCCACGTAGCAGGTAAAGACATAAATTCTTGAGTCTTCACTTGCTACATTCAAGATTGTGTATAGAAACTGGATTGCAAGCAGAGATGGCACTTGCATTCATGTACTTTGGTGTGGAACATAAATGCCTCAATTGGCAACTTACCGATTATTGTGCAATATCTGCTCCCAGCTGTATTTTAATTCAAACTTTCTTTTGCTTCTCAGTAAGGCTATTTTAAAGGTAATAAACTTTATTTTTAAATGCAGTTTTGATTCACAAAAATATTTTGCAGAAAGCACCAAGGGTTTCTGAATCCCTGTCCTCAAATAGACACAACTTGTTCCTCTGCTGAAATGCAATACCACAGTGGTACATTTCTTGCCATCCATGATTTTATGTTAACACATTGTTGTCACTCAGAGCCCTTAGCTTATGTGAGTGCCTATTCTTGATGTTCTTTACTCTATAGAATCTTTATTTTTAAAAGGAGTTCTTGGGCCCGGCATGATAGCGTAGTGGCTAAAGTCCTCACCTTGCATGCACAGGGATCCCATATGGGCACTGGTGCTAATCCCAGCAGCCTCATTTCCCATCCAGCTCCCTGCCTGTGGCCTGGGAAAGCAGTCGAGGATGGCCCAAAGCCCTGGGACCCTGCACCCGCATAGGAGTCCTGGAAGAGCTCCTGGCTTCAGATTGGCGCAGCACCGGCCGTTGCAGCCTCTTGGGGAGTGAACCATCAGATGGAAGATCTTCCTCTCTGTCTCTCCTCTCTCTATATCCGCCTTTCCAATAAAAATAAATAAATTTTTCAAAAAAGAATTCTTTAATACATTAGATTCTCAGTGTCATAGCAAATGCATGGTAATCACCACAGCACAGTTTTCATGCTCATGTGATATTAACACAAAAAGAACATTTGCATGTAGCTCTTAGATAGAGCTCTAAAAAGCAATGATACTTCTCTTCCTCTTTCCATTTTTCCCTCCCTCCTCTTTTCTATCTTGTTTTTCTCCTCCTTCCTTCCCTCCTTCTCACCCTTCCCACCTTTCCTTCCTTCCTTCCTTCCTTCCTTCCTTCCTTCCTTCCTTCCTTCCTTCCTTCCTTCCTTCCTTCCTTCCTCCTTCCTTCCTTCCTTCTTCCTTCCTTCTTCCTTCCTTCCTTCTTCCTTCCTTCCTTCCTTCCATCATCAAGATCACTTCGACCATATATTATGTAGTCTATAGTAACTTGTATATTTTAGAGGTACAGAGAAACATAGACGCGCTTTGCCTTAAAATAATTTATATCCTTCTATCAAAAATCATTATGGCAGAGGATAGTTTAATGTTACTTCTGTCTACCAAAACTATTACACAACTGAAATCATAGATCCCAAATGGACATGGACTTTCTGGTCTCACTATTAGCAGATTTTGACTCACTAGACAGTAGCAATAGCTTGCCAGTATGTGCACGGACTACACTGTGAGGAAGTGTTCTCTGAGTGAGTTGGGGGCTAGACTGAATATTCTCAAGATTGATTAGTGTTCCTGGTGTTTGTGGGGCTCATGAGAGTGTCGTACTCTATCCACATATTAGCATTTTCTGGTGAAATCCCTTCATAACACATGTAGATCAAATAACAGTTTTTTAAAAAAAAAAACACAATTCAAATACAAGCAGTGAATTTTTGACAAGTTTGAAATCTATGTGGTTTTCTTGTAGCAAAAATAGAGCTTTCAGAAAACCCTGGTTCAACTGACACTTAATAGAGACTTACTTATTTCTCATTCAATTTTCAAAATTTTAAATGTGCAAATTTATCATCGCTCCCCATTCTCAGATATTTATCCATAAGCGTTTACTTACTCCATGGTCTTACAAATTATTGAATGGAACATACTATTTTCCTTACCTGTATGACATGGATCTCCAAGTTGCTAACTGAAGGCTTATGTAATATAATGCATGTAAATACAGTCCATCACCTAACAGTACAAGATGCTATGATTGATTATTTGGACCCATCACACACAGAAGGAGAAGATGGGTGAGCTGAACTGTATAGTATAAAGGACAGTATTGAGGGTTGGCTGACATATTGAGGCAAGAAATAGATCTGGGAAGTGTCATGACTTTGATCATGAGTTAAGGCATAAGCAGAAGGCAAAACATGAAGTCATGAAATAAATCCCAAGAAAAAAGTGACTTGAGCAAATTGAAAAGTCTACACTGAAAAAGAAAGTATAGCAGAACACAATGAGTACTTGTTTTCATCAGAGAAATATGTGCCTTTATGCACTGTATCTTATGTTTTAGATAGTGTAAGTATTCCCATGTCTGATATGCTTTTTTCTAATTTATTCTAAATTTTTAGAGGGGAATAAAAGCCCTAATTCATTCTTGTAGAAACATATGGTGGAAAAAAAATAGAGTAATTGGAATAAAAGGTGTAAGTTTACATTTTTATACTGGTAAATTCTTGTATGACTAGTTTTCTGGCTTGAAAAATGGAGAGACTGAGCCTTAAATAATAAAAAGCACAAGGGGGTTGTGGGAATTCAATGATGTTAAAATCCACAGTTAGCTACAGAGTGACATCCAAACTTTGGTTATTAATATCATCATTTCATCATCATTGTCACCATTACAATTATTGTATATTTGCAATCTTCATTAGAGCTCTGAATCTTGCTAAATAGATCTGTGAATATTTACTGAATAAAGGAGTGATGGAACAAATCGATGAGTAAACAACTGAGACAAGATCAACTGCGTACCTAGATTATTCAGGGACTTGGAACCTCAGATTTAATAAGCATTTCAAAATTAAATGTACATTGGTGATGCTTAATTTTTTAAAGTTCACTTATGTATTCAGTTTTCTGACAGTAAAATGAAACTTTTCCTTGACACAGCTCAAATTAAAGGCCACAGGCCAAGTGTGGGATAAAAAGAAACATTCTTCTAAGAGAAAGCTTTAAGTTTTTTTGGCACTGAGAGAAAGGCAATTTTTCCGTGAGTGGGAGCCACGAAATGGCCTTCGGCAATATAGGGGAGGGAAGGCAACACCTCCTGAATGAAGCCCACTGTGAATCAGCCCAGAACCACAGTAACGCTGTGCAGAATCAGGGCATCTGGATCCAAATCAGACATGCATTTCCGCAAGTAAACTTTGTCACTGAAGTTAAGGATGTTATTTCACAGGAGGAAATCATATCAGCCAATTTCAAGAGCATGTAAAGCTCATGACATTTCCTGTGTCTTTTGAAAAAATGTTGTGTATGCTAAGAAAATTCTTATGTAAGAAGAATCATTTTTGTCTCAAAATAACATGAAGTCTGACTTTTGCATGTAACTGCTGAAGTCCAGTCACTTAGGCTTGAGAATAAAGGCATCAGACTGAAGGGGGAATAAAAGCAGATGTGGAAAATATTTGTACGTTTGGAAAGGACATTCGTTTTTATAACTCTGGCTCCGGTTACACAGGGTCTTCTGATGATGAACAAAAGGATGGAAAACCCACAGAATCAAACACTTGTGGGTGGAGAAGAAGAAAGGGAAAAAAAAGACACTTTAACACTCTTCTTTGCTTAAAATGGAATCACTTGCTCAACACAAAGAAGACAAAATGGGCCCAAAATTACAAGTTCAAGAGAAGTATTCCCTGTGAATTTTCAGAAATACAATTGCTCATTTTATGTGTTTACAGCTGTTTGCATGTTGATAGGTGTACTCATTCGTTTTGTAATAGAAATAATTTCTGAACACGGAATGTGTTCTTCATAGTGAAGATGGCAAGAATCTCCAATATGGATATCACAGGTTTGGAACAGAGTAAATGAGCAACCTGCTGTCATTTCTTTTCTTCTGACCTTTAACTTGTTTTACCACTTTCCCTACAGACTTGTGAATTCTCACCACTCATTGTGGCCCTTTGCTTGAAGTAATGAGTCAGTATGAAAAAGTCTTCCAGTGCTAAACATGGGGTAGGGAGAATTTATGATTCCTGTTATACTCCATTTGGTGAGTGGGAAGAATGACTGGAAATGGATAGAAACATGATGATTGATGAAAGTAAGGATTCCTAACTGAGTCTTTACTCTGGAAAATATTTTTTAAATGCTTTGTGATTAGTTACCAGTGAAAGTCAGAAGGCAAGAAAAACCATGTGAGGTAGTCTCCTGCTTTAAAAGGCAACCTCATTTTTAAGAAGCAGATCAAGAAAGACTGATGCATATGGCTCGTTAGAAGATAAGACTCGGGGACCACTCACTTTAATGGAGAAAACACAGTATTTCATTAATGAACACCTGTTATTTGCCAGACATTGCCAGGAACTTTTTCTACATTATCATCATTCTTCCTGAAAATTTTAGGCAGAAGTATTATTCCATAAATAAAAAATAATTGAGGTTAAAAATGTTCCGTAACTGAGAACTAAGGGTTTCATGATTCAAATCCATGGCCTCTTGGCTCTTTATGTCCTGGCACCAGTATTTTCTCCTTTTGCTAAAGCGTCTTCAGTTTTGAGTATCAGGAAATTATTACTCTTTATGTAAAGAAAAATGTACCATTTTCCTTTGTTTTACAAATCCATTTTTGGATTAAATAATACTTAGGGGCCCAGCGGCGTGGCCTAGTGGCTAAAGTCCTCGCCTTGAATGTGCCAGGATCCCATATGGGCACTGGTTCTAATCCCGGCAGCTCCACTTCCCATTCAACTCCCTGCCTGTGGTCTGGGAAAGCAGTCGAGGATGGCCCAAGGCTTTGGGACCCTGCACCCGCGTGGGAGACCCGGAAGAAGTTCCTGGTTCCTGGCTTCGGATTGGCGCAGCACCGACCATTGCGGTTCACGTGGGGAGTGAATCATCGGATGGAAGATCTTCCTCTCTGTCTCTCCTCCTCTCTGTATATCTGACTTTGTAATAAAAATAAATAGATCTTTAAAAAAATAATACTTCTAAGTATTGAGAACAGGCTCCATTCAATAAAGAAAGAAGGTCTGGTGGGTCTAACCAACTCAAGATTAATTTTCACCTATATTATGGACCTCTAAAAGTGAGGTTTGTGGGGTTTGTTTTTTAGGAAATATTCCTTGTATTTGTTTTCCATCTCACAATTGAGTATATCTCGCAAAGCAAAATTTAGGAAAGCTTGTGATCACATTCATAGATGACAATTTCTTTTTTTTTTTCATCACTAAGCCCATTTATTTCTGTGGATTCATTATCTTTGGATAGTGGGAAGTTGATGTTTTTGTCTTCCTTTATATTATATTTCCATTCTAAAACTAGGTTTAGTGCATCATAATTATGCCATAATTACCATGGTCATATTTTTCTGTCATTGAAAATTAGTACCAATTTTGATTTTCTCCAAAACTTCAACAGATGCTCTTTTTCTGTAACATCGTAAATTAACGTCAGAATGCACAAGCCATTTCTCTGAACTCTGAAGGGGTGTGTCAAACCCACTGTTCCACTGAAGTTAATTGTTTCCAAGAAGAACCACTTTCTATTGGTAATTTTATTTCAGAGGGTTTAATTATTCTTTAATTGCACTGCAAACTATCTTATTTTCACTGTTCGGAAAGGGATTTGCTGTCTCTGCCAAAAACTTCTTCTTACAAACAAAACACAGAAAATCAGAGAAGTGACTTGTTCAAGGTAACCCAGCAAATCAGAAATAGTCATGGCTAGAAGGTTCAATATTCACATTCTTTTTAGTATTTCACCCTGACTTACTCAAACTTCAGTCTGACAACCTGAGACTGGAGTCTGAACTTTAATTAACCATCTTGTCTTTACTCTTTTCCTGTACTGAAAGATATAAACACATTGGAGAGAGTTAAGTTCAATCGTCCTGGTAAAGGTAAACCAAGTGCTTAATACCTCAGCAAAACTTTGGAAGATAAAACTGAGCTTTGTCGAGAGCTGAATGCTGCTACTCTGTTCGTTACGTGGTTCGTGACTAAGAGCAGAAAGAAAGGAGGCTATTGCAATTTTTCACTCATTTAACAGATTATTAATACTGACTATTGCCATTAGGGATACAACAGAATAGACAACATTTCTCCTGTATCATTGCCATCCAAGCAAGGGTTGCCATTCTAGCAGCAGATAAAAGATAATGTGGTGGACTGAGTGAAATTTCAGTGCTGGCAACAGTTTCCCCAGGGATGGAAGGATAGGACTAAGGAATGGGGTGTCTCCTCACTGCCAATTGCCCAAAGACCAGGTCATCCCTGAAGTATGTGATGAAGGAGGCAGCCGTGTTTTATGTCAAACAACTGCTGGCTCATGACTGATGTTTCCCAGAGAAGAGCACACTCCAGAACTCTGCAAGTTAATCGTCGTTCATTGACCAATGGATAATTGAGAGTGATGACATTTGTATTTCAGCAATGATTTGGAATTCGGGGTGACCTCTGTATCCATTCAGTGGCTGTCCCCATTTGGTCGCATATAAAAGAATTAGGTTTTGAACAGTGGTAAGAAAATAATTCCTACAGCTTGTTGACAACTGAAGGGGCATATATGGATCAGTTAGCAATCACTCTAAATAGGGAAATAATGAGGTCAGAAGATTAAGAATATTGTCTCAAGTCAGATTGAATCATATTGATCTACAAGCAGTCATCTCCAAATTTTGAGCCAATTTATTCATTCGTAACAGAGTTGCTGTTTCAATTTCCTTTTTCAGTATGAAAGAAAAATTATAATTCCAGTTTATCTATATTGTATGCTATAAAATTTACTGGATGAGAGTACAGGATAATTTTTGGTCCAAAATAAGGATAAAAGAAATCTCAGAAATCATCCAACTGTGTTTACAAACTGAAGTAAGTTCAGTTAAACTGACAGTTATTTGTCCTCGGTTATGTGTTAAGAACTCAATAGGTGATTTCAGAACTCTAGATTTATCTCCTATAAGTTGTGTCTTTCATAAATTAGTCATTCATTCCCTTTGAAGCTCTTTTGCCATTTGCCAACAGTGTGGATAATACGATCCCAACCTCATCGTGGCAGTGTAAGGGTGAAATAGGAAGGTGAATGTGTGAAAAGAGCATCATGTAATGACAAGTGCTTTATATACAGTAGCTTACAACATCCGCAGAGTTGGAACTTGAGATAAATACGTGAGATGCTTGAAGTCAACTCTTTATTTAAACTTTTTTTTGGAAGGGGGTGTCCAGCCTTGTGGCAGAGCAGGTGGATTGCGTTCTGGATACTCCAATTCCAATGCGGTTCCCTGCTAATGGATTCAGAAAGGCAACAGAGGATGACCCAAGCGTGTGGGTCCCTGGATAGCATGGAAGATCCAGATGATGATCCTGGCTGTTGTGGCCAATAGAGGAGTGAACCAGTGGATGAAAGTTTCCTCTCACCTCTAGCTCTCTCTCTGCCTCTCTCTTTCTGTAACTCTCAAATGTGTGTGTGTGTGTGGAATTTAAGTTTAATTTTATTTATTCAAGAGAACCCCTATATCCTGATTCACTCTTAAAATTCCTACGATAGCCTTGGCTGGGCAGGCTGATCCTAAGGTCAATGTCCTCAATAATAGTTCTACCATGTGGGTAGCAAATAGTCAACTGCTTGTACCACGCTCGCTGTTTTCCAGGGTGTATACTGGCAGGAAGATGCAAACAAGAACAGAATTCTGGCTCTAATCTAATTGTTCCTGTATGGGTTATGGGCATCTCTACCAGTATCTTAACTGGTGGGACAGTTTTTTTGGTTGTTGTTGTTTGTTTAAATTCAATCACACCAACAAGTAAATCAGCAAATCAGTGATTATACAGCCTTAGAGCGCCATGGTAATGACAATATGAACCAGTCAGAGCATGTTAATGTTAGAGGCTGAGCATTCTAACTGGGCTGGGGTGGGGCCAAGCCCTTCTTTTCTAGAATATGTCCAGGTTGTTCATTGTTTAAAATAATAAGAGCCAAAATATTTTAATATCTATTAGATAAAGGATGACTTTGAAAAAAAAAGTGCTTGAGTTCAATGGGCTGAGGTTTTTTTTACTTGATTTTTGAATGTAGGACCAAAACAACAACATCAACAACAACAAACAAATGGCTTAAGGAATGACAGCAGTTATTTCTAACAAAGCAAAGGGGACTAAAACGCCGTTACATGAAAATCCTTGATAGTTGTGAGTTCTTACTTGAAAGGTACAGTTTCAGTATAAATTGGTTAGATTTTTTTCTTTTAATTTTCTTTTTGAAAAGATGATGTATCTAGGGAAAAGGCAGAGCTACAAAGATGGAGGGAGAGGCGAGAGTGAGAGACATTCTACATATTGGTTCACTCCCCAGATGAATGCCATGGTGCAGACTGAGTCAGTCTGAAGCCAAGAGCCAGCAACTTCTTACAAATCTCCCACACAGGTGGCAGGGGTCCAATCATTTGCTGTTTCTGGATATTAGCAGGCAGCTGTATTAGAAGTGGAACAGGCAGGACATGATCCAGTGCCTATATGGGATGCCACCTGTTACACCTCAGAAGTCATTTTCTTCATTTCCACCTTTTCATTTGCTTAGACACACTTTATAGATAAGAATTGAGTGAAGTGCTTTGATGTCCCTATTAATTCATGGCTGACTTCAGAGACTTTATACTAGAGCAGATGATAGTGTTCTGTTTTGTTCTTCCTGAATTTCAGTCATATAAATTGGGTTTTAAACTTCAGTAGCAAAACACATTTTCTAATGAAGGCAGAGTTGAACAGGAAGCATGAAGCACATTGTTTTTATTGTGTAAAGTAGATACGAGTGAGTAATTATTATGAATTCTGAATGTTCTCCATGAACTGATGAAAATTACATTATAGGATTTCAAAAACATAAAAATAATTTCAATTGTTAAAACGTATTTAAATTCTAGTTGCCTGAAGAGATTGTTAGTGTAGAAAGGGGAGAGAATACTCATATAGGTTTTGGGAAGTATCAAATTAGCACCATTCTAGAAGACAAATTTTGAGTGTATGGTGTGCAATAAAACAATTTCAATTCACATCTCTGTCTTTCTGAATGTATCAATAGATATTAAATGCAGCTTTAATAGCAGAGACTTTAAAAGTTACTTGATGAAATGCTTAAATAAAGCATTTTATTTAAATGACTTCATATCAAATAGTACAATGTAGGCATTAAAATGTGGTTTAGATCTCTGTAGAGGTACAAAGAATCAAGTTCACAATATATTTCTGACCTGTTAGGCCAAATCATGTAATAATATGAACAATTTATATCATTTTACAGTAGTAAATGCATATGTATATAATTTTGTTTTGTAAAATGAAAATATATTGCATCATTGGTTATTTAAAATTGTAAAAAATGTATTATACACAAAATTAAACCTGGCATAATCTGCAAAAACAGCATGGCCGTTAGTCATTGTTACATGGCAGAGAGGAACACCTCCTCTAATTATTTGAATCAGAACCAGAAATGCTTCCCAACCATAGTTTTGGCTTTTTCCCATTCTTGTATATTTTTTCCAAAGTATTTAATTTATTTCAAAGTTGAAGTAAGAGGGAGAAGAACAGAAACAGAGAAAAAGATATCATCCATTCACTGTTTTATTCCCTAAATCGCTGCAACAAAGCCAGGTCCCTGGAACTTTGTCTGGTTCTCCCACTTGTAAGGGCGGGAACCCAAGTATTGGGAACTTCTTCATTAGTTTCCCAGGCACATTAGCTAAAAGCTGGCTAAGACATTGGGAGCTGAGGCTTGAATTTACACTTCAAAACTGTATGTCAGCATCACTGATGGTGGCTTTGCCATCTGTGGCACAATGCCAATCCCTTATCCTTATTTTATGTATTTTATCTTTCCTGAATAGATGGAGTGATTCACCTCATTTGTAAAGTTTAAAATCACTTGGACATGCTCCTTGAATTCTGGCCATGCTGATCATGCAGATATTTGGTGCGCCAATTTGTACTTGCTTAATAGAAAGACTGTACCTAGGGTCTACAATCAAGGTGAGAACCCGGGTAGGCGCATGTGTTCCAACATAGAGTGCTGAGACAAGGATGCAAAAAGGGGGTGGGAGGAATACATTTTTAAAAAGATTTATTTATTTATATTGGAAAGGGAGGTATAAAAAGGGAAGGAGAGACAGAGAGAAAGATCTTCTATTCACTGGTTCACTCTCCATGTGGCCACAACGGCCAGAACTCAGCCAACCTGAAGCCAAGACCCAGGAGCCTCCTCTGGGTCTCCCACATGGCTGCAGTGTTCCAAATTTTTTGGGCCATCCTCTACTGCATTCCCAGGCCACAAAAAGGGAGCTTGATGGGAAGTAGAGAAGCTGGGACACGAACTAGTGCCCATATGGGATCCCAGCATATGCAAAGTGAGGATGTAGCCTCTATGCTATCATGCTGGGCCCAGGAGGATTTGAGGTTTTCTGAGTGATGGTGATCAGAATCATAGTTACAATATTCAATTGTAAATCAGCTAATTTTAATGTGTATTCCAGAACATTGCTGGAAATTGTTAGTGTTAGGCTAAGGAACATAGGCCAGTATCTTCTACATCCAATGTCCATGTCATGACCAAGGAAAACTGTATACATGTAATCCTTGGGCCCTCAAATATTGACCATATACTCAACAAATGCCTTCTCTTCAATGTGGAACCTCTAATTAGACAGAACACATGAAGACAAAACTTGCTAGGGCGGAGACCGCTTAGGCTGAGATAAGTTGTCCCCAGTCAAATATTCATGCAATGCACTAAGGTGCAAAACTGAACATTTCTTTTCCCTAACACATGTTGTTGATGCTGGTTTATTCTCACTTCAGGACAATAAAGGGGGAAATGAGTTTCACATATTATAAGTACATCAAATTATTTGGCCTGTGAAAGTCATTTAATAGAATGCATGAATGAAGTTGGAGTAGGGGGAAAACTGGCCATGATATGGTTGTGACTGAAGCCTCCTTGGGTCCTACCGAGTTCTGAGCCTTAGAAGGCCTTTCAAAGTTGTCCCCAGCTGCAGCAGAAAGACAGGCAGTCATATACCTCCATGAGACAGCTGTGGTCCAGGCCACAGTTCTTAGAGCTGGAGTAGATCTCGGAACCAGGGATGATCCAGAGAGATTTGGTTGTCAGGGATCCACATTGAAGACACAGGGGTTCCTGCGGAAGGGCTCCAGCCTGCACACCAGAGCAAATGTGTGCAGACAAGTCACTGAGTTGAAACTTCTAAGTCATGAACTCCAGAAACTTGGCACCAACAGACAGGCAGTATGGTGAGACCATAGTACAATTTTTTTTTCTCTTTTATTCACATGCCACTGAATTTCTGTTATGCTTTTTGGCAATGGTAAATATTGTGTTCTGGGAACATAATTTTGCCAGGGATAATTGCTTTAGGGGACTGGAGATTAGCTTGTTTTCCAAATTTTCTGTGTGTGGGCCAGGGAACATCTGTATGCACTGATGCTGGAGGTTATCTAGAGTATTTGACTGAGTATAAAAATCGTGTGTCCTATTAACTCTTCAGACTCCTTAAAAAATAGGCAAGGGAACTACAATTCCAACAAGATCAAGTGGACATAAATGTTCCCATTATTGTGCTAAGTACAACCGAAACTCTGAACACAGCAAACATATGATAGCTCCCAATGGGGAAGATACACCTGTTAGTAACTGTAGCTGACACATGCCCTGGACTTTGTTTTTAGCAAATATTTACCACATTTGTAACTAAAGGAGCCTCCATACCAGAAACACTAATAGACATATAGGTGAACGTGTGTGTGTGTGTGTGTGTGTGTGTGTGTGTGAACTGTATAAGGCAGACTATCACACTGAGTAGAAAGATACAGTGCAATGTGTCTCTACTCCTGAATAGAAGATGGCTTCGCAATGAACCCACTACATATATCTTGTCAATAGGATGCTGGGCTCTCCATGAGTGTCTGTATCTACAGTGTCATTACAGATAGACTGAAATAGTAGGATGATGGGATTATGACGGTATGGAGGAAAACAGTCAAGGGCGGGTAACTGAGGAAGGTGGGAGAACAAATCCCTGAGCTTAGAGAACTGTGTCATGAAAAATAAACACACACACACACACAGAGAGAGAGAGAGAGAGAGAGAGAGAGAGAGAGAGATGGAGAGCCAGTTTGTAACAAGGCTGTCATTTACCACATGCCCGTAGAATGGAGAGAACTTTGCTTCTGCCTGCACTTGGCATTGGGTAGGGTAAAAAAAAAAAAAAAAAAAAAAAAGGACGGAGCTTCAAGCCACTATGCGAAGATGAAAAAAGACATCATATTTGTGTTAAAGTTGGGGAAGGAGAGAGATGAGAGAGGAGAGCGAAGGTAAATCTTTTAAATTAAATGTACAATTGCTGAGAACATCTCGAATTTGGAAGGAAGTCTGAGCATGTGGTTGCATGGTGTTGCTGTAAGAGTTCAGCATGGAGATAAATGCCACTCGGGATGCACATTTGGTTTACTTGGCTTGTGGGATAAACTAGAAGATGGGAATTCTTTCTTGGTCTCTTTCTCTCCCCTGATAAGTTAGCAATCAAATAATTTTTTTTAAAAAAAGAAGCAAATGAAGGAAGCTGGACTCTGGCAAGAAAAAGTTGGTGAATTAGACAGATTTTCTCTACATTCTGAGTCATCTACATTATTTTTGATGTTTTAAGTTAAGGGCATTGATGTCTGAGAATTTCTTGGTTTACCTAGAGAAATACTCAAGATAATGATGTAAAAAACTTGGGAATGTAGTAAGACACAAAATGAGTTGAGCTTTCTATACTTTTCTGAAACTAGTAAAATTATGATACCAAATGATCAAGGCAAATTATATTTGTAGCATTTACCACCCAGAAAAATCCCTTTAAAACCATACACAGAGAGGGCCCAGCGCGGTGGCGCAAGTCGTTAAGGTCCTCACCTTGCACGCCCGGGATCCCATATGGGCGCCGGTTCTAATCCCGGCAGCCCCGCTTCCCTTCCAGCTCCCTGCCTGTGGCCTGGGAAAGCAGTCGAGGACAGCCCAAAGCTTTGGGACCCTGCACTCGTGTGGGAGACCCGGAAGAGGCTCCTGGCTTCGGATCGGCATAGTATCGGCCCATTGCGCTCACTTGGGGAGTGAATCATCAGACGGAAGATCTTCCTCTCTGTCTCTCCTCTCTGTATATCCGCCTTTCCAATAAAAAAATAATAAAAATAAATTTAAAAAATAGTGATGATTCAAATATCTACCTAGAAAACATCACTTTTAAGTAAAGTATTATAAACAGGTTAATCATAAAAGAATAGAAAGTAACACCCAAGTACTGATCCAAGTAAAACGGAAGGGCTTGTACGTAACGCAATGGGCTAAAGTGCCATCTGTGGTGCTGACATCTCACATGCGTGCTGATTTGGGTCCCAGCTCATTCCCTGCTAATGAGCCCGAAAAAGCAGTGGAAAGTAACCCTATTACTGGAGTCCCTGCCATTCAGGCTGGGACCAGGAAGAAGCCCCTGGCTCCTGACTGGCCTTTCCCAGCCCTATCCACTGCGATCATTTATGGAGTGAGGCAAAGGGGGAAGAAATCCCCCTTTCTGTCCATCCCTCTCTTAATAATAATAATAATAATAATAATAGTAATAGTAATAATAATAAGCAAAATAGGGGCCAGCATAGTGATATAACAAGCTAATCCTCTGCCTGTAGCAGCAGCATGCCACATGGGCATCAGTTCACTTCCTGGCTGCTCCACTTTCACTCCAGCTCCCTACTGATTGCCTGAGAATGGTGTATGGCTCAGGTCTCTGGGCCCCAAAGTGAGAGACATGGTGGAGGCTCCTGGCTCCTGGCTTTGGTTTGTCCCATCTCTGGCCACTGCAGCAGTTTGGACAGTGAACAAACATGCAAAACTTATCTGTCTCTCCCCTCTCTGTAAAATCTACCTTTCAAATTAAAAAAAAAGAAAAAAATATTTTAAAATGCAAGGGAAATCAAGGCAAACATGTGGTATCTAATCTTTTGGGATTCGCTCATTTCCCTTAGCATTATAGTTTCCAGTTGTGCCCATTTAGCCACAAAGAACTGCATTTTGTTTTTTTTAATAGCTGAGTAGTATTCCATGGAGTAGATGAACCAAAGCTTTCTTATCCAATCTTCTGCTGATGGGCATTTCGGTTGCTTCCATGTTTTCGCAATTACTGATTGTGCTGCAATGAACATAGGGATGCATGTTGGTTTGTCGTAAAACAGGTGTTTTGGATATATTCCTAGGAGTGCTATTGCTGGGTCATATGGTATGCTGATTTTGAGTTGTTTGAGTGTTCTCCAGACTGATTTCCATAAAGGCTGTACCAATTTGCAGCTCCACCAGCAGTGGAGTAGGGTTCCCTTTTCCCCGCATCCTCGCCAGCAAGCGTCGTTGGTGTTCTTGTTTATGTGGGCCAATCTTACTGGTGTTAGGTGGTACCTCATCGATGTTTTAATTTGGATTTCCCTTATTGCTAGGGAGCTGGAACATTTTTTCATATGTTTGTTTGCCATTTGGACTTGTTCCTTTGTGAAATGTTTGCCCATTTCCCGTGCCCATTTTTTGTTTGGTGGTTTGTTATTTTTTGAACCTGTCATTGATACTGTCTCAACCCAGATGTTTCGAAGAATGGAACTTGCATTATTTTTAACATATTGTTTACCCATTACTATGTCAATTAATTCCATAATGTTGTATATTGATACTGAGGCCTTGTTGGGGCTTTTAACTGACCGGATCTTTACTCTGTTAGACCTATCTTCAGACCATAGAAGGTCTCCCCAAGAGGCCACTGAACTTATCTGGACAATAAGACGCTGAACTTTATGCTAGGCAGGTGTTTGCAAGCAATGAATCTCAACTGAACTTGAACTATGGTTATGCAACAAGGTGGAGGAATCCACCATGGGGGGAGGGGTATGGGAGGGGTGGGGGGGATCCCCAGCGCCTATAAAACTGTACTACATAATATAATGTAAGCAACAATAAAAAAAAAAATGCAAGGGAAAGCATAAGAACTTACATTAGTATTAGATTAAATGCTATGTAGATATAAGAAAGTGATAAATGAAGTGTGACTTAATGAAAAAATTGTCCAAATCTATAATAAACATGAGAACATCAATACTCTCTTTCAAAAACTGATGGAATGCTAAGTTTAAAAAAGTCCATCAGTCTGTAGAAGAATTCTACATTACAAGAATCCAACAGAATTTAATCGATGTTTACATAATACTACACCCAGCAAAAGTTGCTTATACATTCTTTTCAATGTGCAAAAAACATACACCAAGATATAACCTAATTTAACATTAATAGAATTAATCTATTAATATTTAGTAAAATTGATATATTAATTTAATAGCATTAATAATGTAACAATGATCAGAGACAGAAAGGGACACTTTACATTGAGATGTGACAATATCAATCAAGAAAATATAAACAAATTTAAACTTTTTTAACAAAGTAAAATTAAAAATGATGTGTAATTCACTCCAATAGAGAGTATTAATCAGTACCCCAAAGCTAAGGCAAAACGAAAATTTGCAAGCACTTGGAAAACTGAGGGACAAACATAATAACTCAAGGGGTCAAAGAAGAATTACCAAAAGAAATGAAAAATATTCATTAATCTGAAATGCAAATGCATCAAAAATGTAGATAGAAATAAAGCAGAACGAAGAAATGGATTTATAGCAATTGATTTATACAGTAGGAAGGAAAAAAAGTTTCTAATGATAAATATAGACATGTTCAATGCAGAGCTCAGAGCGAGCAGAAAGATGGCTGCAATGGATCTAGGAGCACAAATTCATAACATTGAAATGGAAAGGGGGATTTAAAACATCCTCAAAGCAAAGCTTTTCTTTTAAAAAAATAAAACAAATAAGCAAACTCCCCAAAAACTCCCCATAAGAGTGAGAAATGAGAGAAGACAGGAGATAAAGGCTCAGAACACCAGGAGAAGATGAGATGATATCAGGTCCTGGAAATAGGCAATGTGTATATTCACGACAGATGCTTCTTTTATAAATTTGAATATTTAGCTAAGATGGGATCAGTTTCTTGAAAAATGCAAGCTACCAGAACTCAGCCATTATGAAATAACTGGTAGAATTATTTAATGAAACCAGCCATGTCTAGATGTTGAATTCAGCTTTTATTCCTTTCCTACCAAGAAAAAAATTAATGTCTAGATGTGACTGATTTCACTAAAGAGTTCCACCAAACAATAAGAAAATGATTACCTCTAATTCTGTATAGTCTTTTCAAGAAAAGAGGTTACTTTTCAGTACATTTTATGTGACTTGATACTTATGAAAGTGAACTGGAACAGTGGTGACCAATTATCTAGCAAATAGAATCTAACAATATGTAGAAATAATTATACATCATCAACCAGTGATTGGCCTTATTCTGGAGATATGACTGACTTCAAGTTAAACTTTTATCTATCTAGTGCAACTTATTAAAACTAAAGAAGAAAAATCATAGACTCATATAAATGCAGAAATGGATTGGTATCTAGAATATATATAAAAACTTACTGATTAGTAAAATACTGATAAACTGTAACTAGAATAAAATTGGCAAAGCCTAAAAAAAGGAAAGCTCACATACAAGGAAGCCTGAATGTACAATGCATGTAAAAATGAATTCAATATTGCCAGCAGTTGCATAAAAGGTGACTAAGACAATGATTCATTGGCCATAAGTTAGGAGCTAGTCAAACTGAAAAGAGAGAGATTCAACGATTTTATGCTAATGATGGGAATGTGAGTCAGTATAACTACGCTGGGCAATTATTTATCAAATTAAAGAGCACTGTTGATGCGCGCATCTTACTTGCTCAATCATCCTATATTTGGACATTTGCTACTAGCAATTCCTTACCTATGACCAGTGGATTATGTGGTTTCTGTGTCTTGCAAGGACAGGCAATGGCTATTCCTTTCCTCTGTATGATTCTTTCACGGTGAACAGACTGGGAAGGGATGGTGTCTACAGATGGAAGATTTGCAATACAATAAATGCAACTGAAATTTGTCTTCCTTGTCCACCTTGTTATAGACATGAAAACAAATCGTAAGTTCCTCCAAATTTAGGATTCCTCAAATCTAGTTGACTACAAATCTCCCATCCACTGGGCTCTTACATGTCCCTCTCCCCACCCCCTGCCCTGGAAATTGGGGAGAGAAGGAAAAATTATCTTAAATATGCTAATTATTAAACTGCTCACTGTGCCATGAGTAATTAGTCCTATGTCTCTGACTCAGAATTTTTACATCTTCTGTCAGTATTTCTAACTGTGGCCAGCAAAAGCTTGAGCTTAATCAGGTGAAATTCCAGATTTAACAGTTGCAGACACAAACTAGTTAGAGCACAGTTTATAAATATAAAAATTAGAAATCAAGGTAGCTATACAACAACGAATAGATAATTTGTTTTAAAGTTGCAGAGTTTCGGGCCTGGCGGCGTGGCCTAGCGGCTAAAGTCCTTGCCTTGAACGCAACAGGATCCCATATGGGCGCTGGTTCTAATCCTGCAGCTCCACTTCCCATCCAGCTCCCTGCTTGTGGCCTGGGAAAGCAGTCGAGGATGGCGCAAAGGTTTGGGACCCTGCACCTGCATGGGAGACCTGGAGGAAGCTCCTGGTTCCCTGCTTCGGATTGGTGCAGCACTGGCCATTGCGCTCACTTGGGGAGTGAATCATCAGATGGAAGATCTTTCTCTCTGTCTCTCCTCCTCTCTGTATATCTGACTTTGTAATAAAAAAAAAATAAATAAATCTTTTAAAAAAAGTTGGAGAGTTTCAATCTACTAAACAACATAGAAACTGATGTACTATGTTTAATCATATTATTGCTATTTTTATGGCTCAAATCTAGTTGACTACTGGCTGTTTTGTCTGGTTTCACCTGTGATTTGTATCCACATAAATGTGTTGCAGAAACAAAGTTTTAAACTTTGATATGTTCCTTAAAAGCAGGGTGACACAATGTTTAAAATGGAACCCTGTTCTGTTTCTTCAAACAGAGGGAGTATGTCACTCCGGATGAAGAGATGCTGAGCTTGAGATAATTGCACAAGGACTGAAAGGGCAAAGGATCAAAACAGAATGAACAATCGCAAGATTAAGATCCTCTGTAAAGTTTTAAACACTGTCAAGGTCAGAAGTGAACATTGCAATATGCTAAGCAGCTTTGATTGCACACATATAGACTTGTCCTAAAACTCCTGGAACTTGTCTTGATGAATCATGAATCTGTCGTGTCCTCATCACAGCAGTAATAAAGTGCCGTGTGTCCACAGAGGCTCAAGGTGGCAGTCACTGCAGCACAAGCTGGCTGTCTAGTCCACGCCCCAAATCCCCAGAAGGAGTCTCAGCTTTCTGTCCCCTCATCTTCTCAGAAGACCTATCTTGGTTTATAGGGCACTGTTTTTCTTCTAGAAAATGCATTATGAGTCACTGAGAGAGGTATGGGACTACCATAAAATTTTCATCATGTGTCATTAAATGTCATATATTCAACAGCAGGAAATTTTTTTCTCATAATGAGAAATGCAAAGTCTGGGCTGGTTTCAGGTTTTTCTTTCTTTTAATCCTGAGAAAATATCAATGAGTCTATACAGTTAAAACAAATTTTAGTAACTAAATAGTATCCCATTTCCCAAACATAAAAAAAAAAAATCTCTGTGTTTGTACTTTAGCTTTGAAATGCCTTTTCCGTAGTGGATTGAAGGCATGCACAAAGAAGCAAAGTGTTGTGGGGCAGTGGGTAAACTGCCGTTTGCAACACTGACATCCAATGTCTGAGGGTATTCAAGGCCCAAATGATCTGTTTCCCACCCAGTTCCCCACTAAAGCACCAGGAAGGAAGTGCATGGTGATTCAGGTGCTTGGGTCCCTATCCTGTGCAAGACAAACTGGATGAACTGCCAGGTGCCTGCCTTGGGCCTAATTAGTTCCAGCTCCTATGGCCTTTTGGAAGCGAACAAGTCAATGGAACCCCTCTCACAATTCCTCTCTCCTTTTTCTCTTTCCCTCTGTCTGCCTGTCATTGCTTCTTTCAAATAAATGAATATTTTAAGTTTACAGAAAAAAATAATTATGAAAGCTTCAAACTTAGCAAGCTTGTTGCAATTGTATTTTCATTTTATATTTGAAAATTAACAGATTCCTCTGTGTAGTGGCTATGTTCACATTTGAATTTACTTCTTCATCCACCAAACAACTTTTATTTTTGGCGTACTAGAGTGGACTTGGAATGCTCTGAATGTTTATTAAGTGTTTACTGTATGTTGAGCTGTTTCCCTCAGTTGAATATTCTAATTCTCACCAAGACTTGTGACTTCTCTGCCACTGTTTGTCCACATCGTGAAGGAGGGAACCATGTTCCCGATAAAGGAAGCATCTTTCACATAACTACATGTGGAGCACCAAGTAGAATCAAAGTTTAAATTTGGAGAATATAAGTTGTAGTCTTGGTAAGAAATTAAGGGAGTAGATATCCTTTCACTTTATGAGCACAAATTAGGAGGTCGACACTGAAAAAAAAAAAAAAAGCTGAAATCTCGATCCTTGAGCCAGGAGAATTAGATTATATTGGAGCAAGATATTCAGCACGATTAGCAGCATCCTTGGGTCAACAGTCCTGCATATCAGTAACAGGTGTTTTATTTAACACATTTCCCGAGAGACTGGAATAGGGAGAGAGGTGGAAAGCTGTGTCTTCATTCTGGAAGATGAAATCGGCTCTAGATCAATCATTCAAGCCGTGGCTCGTGGTTGGTCACTTCAGTAACGTAGGACAAGATGTTCTTTTTTCGGTAATATCAAAGAAAGCCGTCCTGAGCTATGAATTATAACATCAAGGCGGACTTCCAAAACAGCTGCCACTGTGTGGTAGAAACTTAAGTGTTTCATCTAATTTTTGTTTATTATTTGTTTATTGTGCAAGTTTTAATTTATTATTTAGCAAGTATAAATAGTCTCTCTGTTATTACTGATAGTTTTATAAGTTCTTCACATATGTGGCTACATTTGATTCCCATAACAACTATGAGAGCACTCAGTATCTTCTCTTACTTCACAGGTAAGGAAATGCACAGATGCGGATCCCAGGTTTTAATGCCTAAGATACGGTTCTGGAGTGAGTCTTAACTGTTACTTAAGCCATTTACTCTGTTGGAAATTGAAGCTCAAGGAGGCTAAATCAATCTGTTCCAGTATCATTTTACACATGTAGGATTTGAAAAAGACTGTTTCATGATTTACATTTGATTATAGTAATTTCACATAGGACAATTCACATTTATCCATCTATCTTGGCAAATTTTAGAATGATAGAAGACACTAAATATGTGGTAGGATGTATTTTACTTTCTGCAACTTAAAATCAAAATTCTAGGCTTACTCTTTTCCTGGCATGTTAGCTTCCCTCCTTAGCATGTTACAGATTTGTGCTTCCTATTCCCTATTGTTCCTTTTTTTAATATGTGGAATTTTATTTATTTATTTATTTATTTATTTATTTATTTGCATTTTAAAATCTTTTTTATGTACTATTTTTATTATCATTTTAAGATACAGTTCCATATGCTCCTGGGATTTCCCTTATCCCCTCCCCAATTCCCCCCACCCACCTAGTTCCTCTATATCATTACTAAAGTATAGTTCTTCATACACAGTCATATGTCCATCATGGCAGGCATGGATAATGGCAGAGAGTCCAGAATCCTATTGTCAAGATAGAGTAAACAGTTTCATTGTAAGCCCAGCTTTGTCTGGAAGTAGAGATGCATACTAACATTGTATCCTCACATCTGGATATGTTAGTCTCCTATTCACGGTTACTGTACATCCCCTTAAATGAAAAGTCACAGTAGAAAATCAACAATTAGGAAGAAAACCAGAAATTTACAATGCCATGAAGTTAAATAACATGTTACTAGATATGACAGTCTCCATTACACAGCTACTATACATCCCCTTAAATGAAAACACACAAAACAAATCAACAACAGGAAGAAAAAATAAATTAACAACACCAACAAGTTAAATAACATGCTACAGGATGACTAATGTGTCACTGAAGAAATGAAAAGGAGAATCAAGAAATTCTTGAAGCAAATGATGCTACTGTATGATCTATGAGTCATTGAATTTAATCAGAAGAAAGTGTTTTGAAGAGATGAAACTAACAAAAAAATAGAAATCCATGAGATATAGCTTCTGCTGATTTTTGTTGGTGAAATGTGTCTCTTCTAGACAGCAAATAGATGGGTTTTGTTTTTTAATCCAGTCTACTAATCTACGACGTTTGATTGAACTTAAGCAATTTAATATTCAGAGTTAATATGTATGGGTGGTACTTTGGTCCTGTCATTTTAGGAATGGGTTGTTCATTGGTTTAGTCTTCTGTTGTCATTTTACTGGGATGTTCTTCCCATTTGCCTTTGATTTTGGTAGGTGCTATTCCTCTTCTCTGTCAAGAGAACATCTTGAAGTATCATTTGTAGGGCAGGTTAGAAACAGGCAAATTCTTTTAACTTTCCTTTGCTGTGGAAGAATTTTATTTCATTTTCAAAGACAAAAGAAAGCTTTGCTGAATATGTTATCCTAGGCCGGTAATTTTTTTCTTTTAGGATCAGGAATATGTCACTCCATTGTCTTCTTGCCTGTAGAGTTTCCTGTGAGAGATCTCCTGTGAGTTTAATTGGCATTCCTTTATAGGTCAATTGATTTTTTTCACATGCACATTTAAGGATCTTTTCTTTATGTTTGATTGATGAATGATTGATGATCAGGAGTCTTGGTGAAGACCACATTTATCAGGCCTGTTGGGAGTTCTGTATCCCTCCTGGATCTTGTTTCCCATCTATTTCTCTAGAGGAGAGAAATTTTCCTTTATTATTTCATTAAATATATTTGTAAAACCAGTTTCTCTTTCTGCACCTCCTGGGACTCCCATAACTCTTATATTAGGACTCTTAATAGTGTTTTTCAATTCTTTAATACTTTTTTTTCTGGCCTGATCCAGCTCTACATCCAGCTTTTTGTTTGCTTCCCCCTGATGACAGGAATAATCTTCCAAATCTGAGATTCTTTCTTCTACTTGGCTTCATTCTATTTTGGAGATTCTCCATGGTACTTTTAATTTGCTCCACTGTGTTCTTAATCTTTGATATATCAGTCTTGATTTGCTTTATTGCTGCTATTTACTGTTTAACATATTCCTTAAATTTTTGAAGCTTTTGTATGTGCTTCTCATTGTTGATCAGAAGCTTTAACATGAGTTTTCTGAATTCTGTGCCCCCCATTTTCTTGATGTTTTCCTCAATTAACTCTGAATTTGGCATAGGGTTTTGCTCCTTTACAGGGAAGTTTTCAGTATTATTCGTTATGTTTTTGTCTCTTGTCCTTGCATTTCTGGTTAGCAGAGTCTTCTCTTTGGGGCAGGTTTCTAAGCTGTGTCACCCATAGGTCTACAATTCCATTTTACTTATTGCACTTGATACCCAGCTCTTTGCTTGCAGCCAATTGTGCCACTCCCTCCAGTGAGTTCCAGGTCTGGGTTCTTATGTTTGATTTCCACAAAGAACTCCACAGCCCCAGCTCCTGGCCTGCCAGTATCACCTCCTGTGATACCATGCTGAGGCTGCACTGTTGTCTGTACAACCTTTCTCTCACTTTCGGTTGGAGTAGATCCCAAGATTAGGGAGACACCATGTGTCCTACATAGTTAGTTTGTTGGTGGTGCTAATCTTGTCAGAACCTGTTGGACATTAGGTCTGGTGCCACACGGACCAATTTTGACCCATTTGGTCACATTTGATGCCACAGTTGGTATTATTTTCCTGTGGGACCAGTGCAATCCTTGGAACTCAGTGAGTTTTTGCAAGCTCAGCACATGTGCAATTCACTGTTGTCCCCTGCATTCCTAAAGCTTTTGCCACAGTGTACAAAATGGGCCTTACATACCACTATTGAGTTCTTGATCTGCTGTCTGTCAGGTCTGCTGGCTACCCAGACATGTCTTACCTAGAACCTGTAGAATGCCACATTAATGATGTTCACTGAATCAGAAAAGAGTTCACTCCCAGCTCAGCGTATGCTCAGTCCTTTCCCTTGCCTTTGCCTACTTAAGCAAAATGGCACCCAATTTCGCTCTAGGAGACTGACTCGGTTGTGAAATGCATCCTGCTCTCACACTGCCCATCTGGGGTCTGCTGCTCTGTCTCTGCTCCTGGTCAAATGAAACAGACCAGCAGGATGGACAGTTTTTGTTTGGGTTCACCTCCCAAGCTCGCAATCAAAGTCCCTTCCCACCTAGTTGCTGGCTGCTGGTAGAGTTCTGGGTGCTGGTAGAGTTCAGATCACTGTTAGCTAATGCTGCTGTAACATCAGTCACTGCAACACCATGCTATTGTTTTCGCTGCTTTCCTGTGTCTGTCAGTCTCCGGGTACCCCTCTGCTGTTGTTCTGTTCTCTCCTATTTCCTGGAATGTGTCCTCTCTGCTTCATCCTGATTAAATGTTTCTCCATCTGTTTAAATGTGCCCTTACCCTATTCTGCCATCTTGATTATAATGATTCCTCTTCCCTATTGTTCTATTATCAGTTATCAATAAACACCCTTGGGTTTCTATCGCCCTCTAAAAGTGTCCTAGAAATCATATGTGTCTGGAACAGAGGCTGTGCAGCTTGTTTCTAAAGAAATAATGGAATGGGTTGAATTGCTCATGTTGCATCCTGCTAACCATTCACAGTGACTCTTCTGGGTTCTCATTGGTATATGCTAACATGGGACATTTCTCTGCATGCCTGCTCTAAACTGTATATTCATTTTTGGCCAAATATCTTTTTTCTCCCTTTTACCAAGTTTAGAGATTGCAGGGTTTTTTTCACTAAGATGAAATGCATCATACCACCCTCCTACATACAAAAAATACACCATGCTTCACTCCAGACATTGCAATCCCTTTTAAAAATCCTTCTAGTATTTAAGTTCAGATGAAATAGCAGAGCTTTCCCACCTCTGTATTTTATATTACCAATAAACTCTGGAAACCGGAAACTGATCAAGCCAATGTAGTTTAAGGGAGCATTCAGCGTTGGGAAAGGAAGGATGTGATCTACCAGTGAAAGCAATGGGATGAAATGTGGGAAACTTTGATGGTGTCACGATCTGATGATTAACGTGTGACTTTAACATCAAAAGATGGCTTTCAACTCACATTTGGCAAAATGCCTTTTACCACCATTGTTAGTGTAACAGAAGTGCTCAGTAGTTAGAACTCATTGAAAACTCTTCTTTAACTGTTTAACTTGTGTGGAAAGAAGATACTTTATTACAAAGTATATTTTACTACTTTGTTAAATAAGTATTGAATAAGCTCTTACCCCACGCTAATTACTGAGATTGCATACACAGATAAATGCAATGTGTGCCATTCTTCATATAATTTTAGGTTAATAGAGACATGGATATGCCAACCAACAATTGCAGAACAGAATAAAAAAGATCAATGCATTCTCTTTCTTTCCTCAGATAAAATATTGACTAGCAGTAATAATTCATATCTTTTAGAGTTTTGAAGTAAAACATATCCTTAAGGTGAGAACAGGCCAATATTAACGGAGAAACAGCTTCACGACTATCATTGCTTTTCCTTTGGATCCAATGACAGATATGTTTATCCCTACTGGATATGATTTGTACATAATCTTCTATGAGAACAGAAAAAAGCAAAGAGGAGTTGCAATATATCATTTTCAGAATGTACATTAGTGTAACCGCTATGGAAAAGAGTGTGGTGACTTCTTTAAGAACTAGAAGCAGAACTATCATATGATCCAGCAATCCCATTACAGGGTAGATATACTGAACCCTTGAGCTCCTCTAGATAAACAAATATCTGCTCCAATATGCCTATAGCAGTACAGTCACAATACCATAAGATGAAATGAGTCACATTGTCCTCAGCAGATGAACAGGTAAAGAAAATGTTTTGCTCCTACAGAATAGGATATTATTGATTGGTAAAGAAATAATGAAATCCAGTAACTGTCAGCAGATGAAACTGGAGGATTTCATGTTGAATGGATACATGAACACCAAAAGCAAATACGACATACTTCTATGTACGTCACTTCTATGTGGATGGGTAGAAATTTTTAAAAAACTAATTATTTATTTGAAAGTCACAGAGAAAGAGATCTTCAATCCATTGGTTCACTCCTGAATGGCTGCAACAACCAGGGCTGGACCACAGTGAAGCTGGAAGCCTGAAACTCCATCAGGGCCTCTCACATGGATGGCAGTGATTCAAGCACTTAGGCTCTCTTCACTGCTTTGCCTGGTGTGTTAGCAGGGAACTGGACTGGAACTGCAGCAACGAAGACACAAATTATGCTCACTTGGGATGCTGGCAGTGTAGGCAAAGGATTAAACTAATACTCCACAGTATCACCCCCGAGTTAAAGCTTAATAATAAAAATCTTCAAAAACCTGTTTCATTAACTTTAAGAAATTATACTTTCCTTTCATTTTATTTTAACAGGAGAGAAAGAGAGAGAGAAATCGACATATAAATAAGCATAAAGATCTTTCAACACCAATTTCCTTTCCAAACGCCCACAATTGACAGCATTTTGCAAGGCAGGTGCCAGGAGTTTGCAGCTCATTCTGGATCTCCCTTGTGAGTGGAACGAGACACTTAGGCCATCAATGATGCCTCTCAGGACACACATTAACAGGTAGCAGGAATTGGGACTGAAAGTGGGAGTGTACCCAAGGCACTCACTGGTGCGACGCACGTGTCCTGAGTTCTAAGTTCTAAGTGTTAGGTCAAATGTCTGTGTGTAGCTTTGCTTTTTTTTTTGAAAGATAGAATGATAGAAAGAGAGAGAAACAGATTGAGCCCACAACTACAAACATCTGCAATTGCTGGAGGTGGGCAGGGTCAAAGCAAGAAATAGGAACCCAGTCCAGCTTCCCTCTTTGGGTGGCAAGGACTGAAGTGTGTGAGCCACGGTCACTGCCTCACAGGTGTGCATTGATAGGAAGCTGGAATTGCACATGTGAGCTGGGTATCAACTGTACTCCAAATAGCGACACTGGTATCTTAGCTGCTATGTGAAATGCTCATCCTCTTGATTTATTTAAATTTAAAAGGGGGTTAATTGTGTGTGTGTGTGTGTGTGTGTGTGTGTGTGTGTGTGTCTGTGTGTGTGTGTGTGTCTGTGTGTGTGTAAAAAGCAGGGACTGGGGCCAGCATATTGACTCAACTGGCTAAATCCCCACCTCCAAGTCCTAGAATCCCATATGGGCACTGGTTCATATCACAGCTGCTCCAGTTCCCATCCAAGTCCATGTTGGAGACCTAAGAAAGCAATGGAGGATGGGCCAAAGTTTTGTAACCCTTCACCCATGTAGGAGACCCAGAACAAGCTCTTGGCTCCTGGCTTTGGATCAGCTCAGTTTCAGGTGTTTTTATTATTTGAAGAATTGACCAGAAAATCGAAGATCTTTCTTTCTGTCTCTCTTTCCCTCTGTAAATCTGCCTTTCCAATGAAAACAAATAACTTTTTTTTTAATGGCAAGGACTTCACTTTTCCTTCTAATATGAAATAAAGCGTCTGATTATATTGATACCCAGTATCTGCCAACTTCTGAAGGCAAGACATGGCTAATAATATGAGAAATAACTTCAACTTGAGATAGAAATGAGGAGATGAAAAACAGTTGCATACTGCTAGCTGTCAAATATTTCAAATAATGCTGAGGCCCATCAGTGTTTTTAAATAAGGAAATCAGTTGAGATCAAGCACAGCTATGAGGTCATGCGAAAGTGGGGAACTTCTGAGCAGGTAGGCGCAGGAAGGTAGGTCCATAATGGCCCAGAAATCTGTCGCAGGGTTGAGTCAGTCCTATGGTTTCAGGGAAATGGGGCAGTACCTTTGTAATTCCACACAATGATTTTACTTCACCTCCCACCCTCTTTTCATAAAGGACTTTGAAACAATGTTTTTGAGGAAGAATGGAAAATGTTATCTTCATAGTCATAATTTTTGGTTGTTTTTATAGAAAATACAACCAAATGACCTTTATGGGAAAAGACATGGTGAACACAGTTTGCTAGAAATACATGAAGAAATTGCTTTCTTAGAATATTTTACTTTGTTAGTCAACAATCATTTTTTCTTTCTTTTGCCAAATGTGTCCTGGAAAACAAAGGTATAAATTTAGAAAGTAACGTTGACTTTGCTTTAAAAAGATTTTACAGCTTAGTACTAGACAGGAAGCTGTTGAGAGTATTGTGATCGCTCTGCCACATGCTCTAACACTCCAAAACGGAAAAAATCCATTAGCAATCAAGCAAAGGGAAGATGTATGATATTTCTGTCTTTGCTAAGTCTTGAAAAGGTGGTGGCATTGCCTCAAAGGAGGTCAGAAGAAAGAATACGTGGATGGAGGCCATGAGAAAACTCAACGCATAAGGAAATGAACTATTTAGAAGTATGGGAATAGTGCCACTCACCTGTACAGTAAGATCGGAACTGGAAAGGATTGTAAAATCAGGAAGTCAAACAGATATGGTATGGAACACTCTTTGTCAAAGTAAAGAATATCACCATTATATCATTGGCAACAGAAAATGGTCCAGAAGAAAAGGAGCTACAATGTTTTGGAAAATAGTTTGACGGCTTAAATTCTCTTGCTGTATCATATACAACTGACAAATATCTGTCTTGAAAAGCTGAAGGCAACTAACAAAAACTGCCACATGGAGCCAGGCTGACTGCGGATGTTGACAAAACTGATGTAGACAAGAAAGAACCAGTGTACCAACCCACATACTAGCTTAAGTCCTTCAGTTTTAATGAATTGCATCTTAGCACAAGTCAAATATGTCTCTGAGCACTGTTTTTATTCATCCAGGTACTAACTGATATAACAGGTTTTATTCCTAAGAGGTTGAACAATATTTGGTGATTTCTGTCAGTCTCAGAGACAACAAACCTACATAAATGACAGACACATTTCCTGACTCTTGATCAAGTGTTATTTCTACATCTTAATGCCGCTTCCCTAATGTTGCTGGGAAATAAAACCCACATAATTTCCTTCTCTTCCTCTCTGATGATTTAATTGCTGTGCACTCCCTGTTTATTACAATGTCTTCCTAATACAGGAAGCAAAGTATGGGGTTGTTTAGTCTGTTAAACGACCTCCTCTTTCGTGGCATCACCCTCTTGCTCTTTCTGCCGGGTCTCTGTCTCTTTCATTTTGGTCGTCTGCAGGGGAGCCCCATTGAAAGCCTAAAGATGAAGAATGTGAGGATGAATAGAAAGCAATTTCCAAGTTGTGTGCTTGCTTTCTAACAGAACTTAGCCCAAAATTACTTCCTCATTTGTCATTTTTACCACTGCTCCTATTTAAATGTGATCTTTCCAATCCCAATGCTATTGGATTTACAGCTCTTTTGAAGCACTATTAACATATATATGAGTAGATATCTTTTTCTTTTTCCTTGATGGCGAGCTCTTTGGTAGCAGAGAAGGAAACGTTGTGTTTTATGCTCTCCAAGGTCTTGGAACACATAGTGGATGAATGGAAAGTGATAGAAGATAGTTGAGACCTGCTCTCCCGCCTCAGTGAATTCTCACCTGTGGTTCCACTGGCACATGTGCTGTGTATCTGGTGGCAGTAAGTAAGAGCTGGATGGTTAGGGTCAGTGTGGAAGAGAAAATTAGGTAGAGAAATGAGCACAGCAGGTCTGACATGTTCTTATCCTTTTAAAAGGCAAATCAAAGTTTTGATTGGTATTTGGGGACTTTGGTTGCTCCAATGAAGGTTGCACTGCTTTTTGACAAGAAAAGGAAAAAAAAAACTAAATACATTGAAATTCTGTGAATGACAGGGATTGTTCTTCATACCTGCTTTACCTTAGAAAGCTTGGAGTTTTGGTATGTGTAGAAGAAGCTGAATAAATGACAAACCCCTCACAACAGGATTACCCTGGGTTTCTACTGAACTTCCCAGTCAGATGACATTTTACATGTGGTGTCATGACTCATTATTGGGGACATGAAGCAGGTTCTGTGTCACACAGCATATATCTGATTTTCTGTAGACTCCTGATTTCTTCCATTTTCCAATTTCCCATTGTATCCTTTCAGTGGTCAATCTGAACCAAGTAAATGGCAGATTACATGAATTCTAGTCAATAAATCAGTGAACCCAGACTGCTCATGTAGACCCCCACCCTGACATGAATACTGATGAGAATTCTCTAAGACGGAGTTGTTCCTGGGTGCCCTAAGTTAGAGACTGTCATGCATAGGAACAGGTTAGCACACCCTCATAAAAATGTGATCTCTAGAGACATAATTGCATAAATGAGCTAATCAATAATGGTCAGGAAATCAGTGAGAAAAACTGAAAATGAAATCTTATTTTAGAAGAGATCCTAATATCAATTTTAAATAAGTTTACAACAGTCACTTAAAAAACAAAAACAAAAATAGGCCTTTTTTCACAGAAGTGCTACCTGACTAGTAAATATGATTGTAAATATGATTGTATGTCAGTGGGTGGAATGCACCTCAGGGAATGGGAAATTAGCTGTTGTCCTGAATCCTCTCAGCATATATACTTTTTAAATTTTATACCAGGATTTACTTTAATTCTACAACAAGATACATAATATTAAGGCCATTCTAAAACTGTTTTCTGATGATAATGATAAGTATCTCTTGAACAACATATGAATGTGGCCACAAGAGTATGTAAGCATTTGCTGAGTCAGGTGAAGGAACTTACGCTAACGGGTCTTAGTACATGTTAAGCTTCACCATATAAAACTCCCTGCAAAACTTTGTCACTTGGCAGTCAATTGCTTACGATGCTGTGGTCCAGCAAACTGTGTTGTCCAAAATATCTGGTGAGTGCTTCTCTTGCTATATTAGAGGCCATTCATGTGTCCACTGAGTCAACAGAGGCTGCACGGTCTGATGACCTCACCCACATTTCCAGAGGATGATGTTATTTCTGGTAGATTTGGCCGAAAGCCCTGGTTTGAAGGACTTATCTCAGGTCCACAGGCTCTGCTCTTCAAGGCAGCTGGACCATGATTCTTTAAAAGTTGGTGGAAACGTTCCCCATGGGCAAGAACTCAAGCTCCAAACTTCCTCTAACTGAGAACGGCAGTTTGCACAGTGTCCATTGTGACACATCCAGTTGCTCAACTGAGATTCCAGAGGAGCGACACGCACACCTAGATGTGGTAGAAATTATAGCCAGCTTCCTAGGGAACACAGTTATCAAAATGCACAAAATTGTTGAGGCCATCTTGGCAAACTATGTACCAAAGTGAGTTCATTGTTTTCTGACAATACTCTATACCGCATGGACATCTGTGTCAGATTAGCCAATTCCAGAGTCATGCCCAAAATTTCTGCTCTAACTTTGTACTGCAGAAACTTCAGTCCTTTCTAAACGCTTAAAGGTATCTTATCAATACCAAGAGAACAGTTCTATGTTTCAACGTTACAATTTCAAGAATATGGGATACCTTTCTCCCTCCTCCTTCCTTCCTTCCTGTAATTTATTTCTTTTAATTTTTGCAGTAAGATAGTTTTAATTCACTTTGTAATTATAAGTTTAATGCTTCACTAAATTTAGTATTCAATAAAAAAAAAAATAAAAAGACCACCCACAGGATTATATGCAAGAGCTACAAAGAATAACCAAATTATATGATGTCAACATCATTTACATATTCAGGGTTTTTTATTTTTTATACTCTGTGTCAGAGATCACAAATTAGAAAGCTATATGATATTTGTCCTTTTGTTTCTGGTTTACTTAAGTCAATATAACATCCTCCATTTGTCCCTATTTTGATGCAAAAGACAGGATTTGATTCCTTTTTTATAGTTGCATAGTATTCCATTCTGTATATATCACATTTTCTTTATCTATTGATCAGCCAATCTCACCACATAAAACTACTTTCTGCATGTTCTCTGTTTTGAATTTTTGTCTTTTTTTTTCTTTCAAATTTGGGCAATTAATAAACTTCAGATGGCCATGACTTCAATGAAAAGATTTAACTTGGTTTCTCTTTAATTAATATCTCTGAACAATCTATGACATCTAAATGGGTGATTTTGTGTGTATGCCATATCGCTGTTGGTTTTATTAAAAAAAAACAGTTTTAATTAAAATTTGCATCATGACTTTCAACAGTGCTTTCCACTAGAACTGAAGTGACTATTTGAGTGTTGCAATGGATAGGATCAGGAGTGGTGACGCTTACAAGGAGCCTTCCTCCTCAAAGGAGACACTGATAGGCACATGATGAAAGTCACCAAGGGGAATCTCATCCTCTGAAATGCCAGTTACTCTGTATCTCTTATTGGTCCTTGGGTTGCTAGTCAGTGCTGACATAATCTCTTTATTAAACATAATTTATTCCTCACAACACGTGCAGACTTTGAATATTTTTTAATAAAATGAATTCTTTTTTTTCCTTCTTTCCTTTCTTCCTTCCTTCCTTCTTTCCTTCCTTCCTTCTTTTCTTCTCTTCTTTCCTTTCTTGCTTCCTTGATTCCTTCCCTCCTTCCTTCCTTTACTTAAAAGGCAAAGTTACAAAGAGAGAAGATACAGGAGAGATATCTTCTGTAGCTGGTTTACTCTACAAACAGCCAAGATGTTTGGGGCTGGGCCAGGCTCAAGCTGGCACTAGGGGAATCATCCTGGTCTCCCATGGGTTTGGTAGGAGACCAGAGTTGGGTCATTTTTTGATGTCTGGATTGGTAGTAGATCAGTCAGAAGTTAAACTGGTGCCAATACGGCTTGTTAGCACTACACGCTATAGTTTAACCCTTTTGCATCAAAATGCTGGCCCCAAATATAATGTTTTTTCTACTGCATCTTCACCAAGAAGCGTCTATGCACACCGAGACAGATGTATCAAAAATGTGTCTAGAAAATTTCAACAGAAAATTAAAGATGAACGTATTGCATTTTGTTGCAGAAAGCAAGCAGACTTGAGACTTCCATATGTCTGTTATGTTTCTTCATTCTGTCTTTTTTTCCTTACAATAAGAGCTTGGCATTGTATTGTTTTTTGAGGTCTGATTGAGTTCTAACATTTTATATTTACAATATAGGCATTTAAGCAGTATCCCAATTTTCTGCTACAAGAATATTGAGTCAAAAACTCCCCCAAAATATATTTTTAAAGATTTACATTATTTTTTATTGGAAAGTCAGATACACAGAGAGGAGGAGAGACAGAGAAGAAGATCTTCCATCCAATGATTCACTCCCCAAGAGGTGCAACGGCCGGAGCTAAGCTGATCTGAAGCTAGGAGCCAGGGGTCTCCTCAGGTTTGCCATACAGGTGCAGGGTCCCAAGGCTTTGGGCCATCCTCAACTGCTTTTCCCGGCCACAGGCAGCAAGCTGGATGGAAAACCAAGTCTCCAGGATTAGAACCAGTGCCCACATTGGATCTCTGTGCTTTCAAGGAGAGGACTTTAGCTGCTAGGTTACCACGCTGGGCCCCCTCTGAATATTTTTTCCAATTCATTTTTTACTTTATAAATGGAGCAGATTTCATATATTTCATGATATAGATTTATGAATAATCTGTTCCATGCATTAAAAAGTGTGTGATTCACGGTGTATACATGTCTTATCCAATTCTTGGCAATGACTCTACCTTATTTTTAGGAAGTTTGTAAGATTTATAGTTAGGATTTAACTTAGCAATGGAATTCCAGGTTCAGAAGAGGACAAATCACAGTCAAAACGAAATAAAAATCTGTACCATTCTGAAAACACTATCAGAACAATTGAGAATTTGATTCCATAAAAAGTAATACAGCTGCATAATGTAGTGCGGGTGGCTTACAGGTCATTTTGTTTATAGGATTCTATTATGCTACACAAATCTTCTACTTCAGTTTCCACCGCTCATGCTGTTGTTTATATTTTTCAAGTAGCTAGAATTCATGTTTTTCCCCTTTACAGCACCCTGTACATTTCAAACAACTTTCACATAAATTCTTGCATTTGATCATTAAAGAAAATATTAAGGATATTTATGGATAACGACATTTTCAGCCCCTAGAATGCAAGTGATCAGCTTACCTAGTAGGTCAGTGACAGACTGAAGGTGAAGCCCAAATAATCCATTCTAAAATCATGTCCATTTTCTACTTCACAAAATGGGGGGCCAGGAGGGAGGAGGTTGTGGGGGGCAGTTTTGACAGTTATTTTAGACAAAACATCAATTATCGAGGACAGCTAGGCCCATTCATTCTCAACCCCTCCCTGCTCTGCTGGACAGCTGGATGGGGCAACAGCTGCCTAGCAAGCCTGTTTTGCCTGGCGCTGTCGAATCTGTTGGCATCCATAACCCCAGGCCAGCTGGTGCCCCCTCTGGTTGAATAGACCTTGTTGGATTAGAGTGAGGTCCCAACTGCTATTCAATGCCATCATGAACCACATCCCCTCTCATCGTGCAGGAGTTAACATGGCAGTTGGAAGGTAAATCAGAGTCACCATTTAAAACAAAGCTTACTTTTGATTTGTGGAGCCAGAACCTGGGTTGTTTTCAGACAGATCCCTGTTTGAGTCTCGCATTTGCTAGTTCTTTCTGTAACTTCAGGCGGTCACTCTGCCTCGGCTATCTTCGTGTTCCTCTGTGAAAGGAACGGTGCCCAGAGTGATGATTCCCCTGTTGAATGAGTGAACACCTACGAAAAGGCCCTGCTTATTTTGGGCTTTTTCAAGGATGGCTTTTTCCCAGAGTCACCTCAGTCTTAAATCCAGTGCAATCTTCAGAATAGAAGTTTCTGGAGTCACGTGGTAACAAATCTCATTGCCTAAAGAGCTGGCATTATGTATTGCTACCATCAGCAGAACTTAAAACGTTTTAGAAGCAAGCATTTATGTGGGCAAGCATATCTCAATATAACATTAGAAATCATTTGCTAACACACAAAGAGAAATTGAGAATCACTGGCCACAGAGGAAACTGCTGGGAATAAAGTGTCATCACGTTATATGGAGTGTCTTTTTCCTGTACTCCTTTCTTCTTATTTTCCTTCATTTTTGAGGTCGTACTCTGCTCCACTGAAATAGCATAGGAGTGCAGGTGACCATCATTTGTCATTTTTCCTGAAGAAGAATTACGATCATTGTAACTTATAGCGTTAGATGAGTTGGAAGAAATGTATTTTGGAAGCTGGAAGACATATTATAGCATGAAATTCTGCAGCTAGCCACCAAGAAATAACTTAGGTCACTGGAAAAGTATAATGTATGCAATTCCTTGTTAGCCTAACCCTTCACAGCAGGACAAATCACTTAGATGCACTGATCTCATACACAATACTTTTGCCATTTGCTATATTTATCTTGTGTTACTTTGCTAAGGCTGCCATGCAAAAGAACAAAATGACTAAAATGACGATATCTAACACTGAGCTGCTGACAGAGTTGGTCCTTTGGAAGACTGCTGTAGAAATCCTGTCCCGGGACTCTCCCTTCAACGCTTGTTGATTGGTATCCCTTTCCTTGGGGAAGAACTGTCCTGGTCTTGCCTTTGTTTTCACATCATATTTTCTTAGTGTGCATGTTCATGTGCTAAATTTCCTTTTTATTAAGCAGAATAGTCATCTTGAATTTAGTCACTGTTATGATCTAATTTTAACTAATTACCTGTGCAATACCCTCGTTTTAACATGAGATCATATTCTAAGGTCCTGGGACTTGAATCTAAACATATGAATTTAGAGTGGACACAATCTAACTTATAAGGAGACCTTGTCTCAGGAAGGTGTTCAGCAGTGTTTGCTGCTTGAATGAAGCTAAAGCAGAGTGCTCCAACTCATTACAAATAAAGTGGTTACGCAAGGTACAATTCTGCTAGGCCTTGATCTCTTCCGTGCTCCAGGGTGCACTGTGCGTTTGCATTTCCTGAGTTTCAAATAGTTGGGAGGAGGGCATTGGAATAAAAAAATAACTGCTGAGTCAAACTATTCAAAGCAAAATAATTTAAAAATTATTTTAGCACTCATGTCAGATATGTATCACATATTTTATGTGATTAATTAGACAGCATTTCACAATGAAAGTTCAATCATGTATGCTTGATGCCTGCAGAAAGAACTGATTCTGGAAGAGCTCAAGCAACTTGCCAAAGGTCATTGTGTCTATAAAGTGCTTCAAGGTTCACAGATATGCTATACCACACAAGACTCCAGTCATAAGTCCTTTCCTCTACTAACCCTTACTTTTCTCCACAATGAAATTCAAATAGAATCACCTGGTCACTGGCTTAGGATGAAAGTGGAGGACATGAGGATATTTGCTTCTGTAAACACTTCTAAAGCCATTTTTTTTTTTTTTTGGAAAAAGAAGGGAAGGAGAGGGGGGAGGATTGGTGAAAGTCAAGAATCCTTATAGTTTGTGCTTTAGGTAAATTGTGGGGTGTGTGGGGGGGGCAGGGGTGTTTATAATTTCCTTTCTTCAAATAATGTGTCCATTGTCACCATCAAGTAACACACAGCAGGAGAACAATTCAGTAAATTTCATTCTGCAGAGGGTCAGGAAGAGCAACAGGGATGCTGAGGACTGTCTTAGCTAGTATCCTTCCATGGGACCACACCCAATTCCATAAAAGGAGCATGGCTTTGAGTGGATTACCGAAGTCTATTTTGGCTGTCTAGACTGACCCTGTGGTGATGGAGCTACTGCTGAGTACCCTGATGGCTTCAGCCACTCAATGTTCCATTCTATTTCTGGATCCCAGAGCACAGTGGTACGAAGCTGAGTCAGTCAACTAGTTGCAGAAGGTCTGGAAAGAAGGCCATGCTCCTCCCTACAGCAGACCACTGCTAAATGAGATATTCTGAAACCAGAACCATGTTGAAATTCACTCCTCTATATATTCTCACCCATTTTCCAGACTGGATCCTGAGCTTGTGTGCTTTGTTGAGTGTAGGATTTGAAATTGTCCAAACCATATTTTTCTTGTGTAAAATTTATCATCATCTGACATTCTCTGAATATGTATTCTGAAGAACTACACATATTCACAGGAAATACTACCAAAAACATTCATGATTCATCTCACCATGGAGGAATACACAGAGGTAAAAGAGCTGGGCGAGCATGTCAACCTTCCCATTACAAACTTTAAGCATTTCAGCAGAAGCTGTGTGAGTAACGTATTCACTTATTCAGGTTTTGAGCAGTGCTGATGAAGAAGAAAGAAAAATTAGTAATGCAGATATAGCCACCGTTATATGCTACCTATAGTGTATCAGATAAATGAATTATAAACATATCACTATGAATCTCCATATGATGCTAACTACAGAAAACACATTGTACAATCAGAATGTATAAAACAGAAACCTTGTGATGGTCTGAGGGTTAAGAGAAATATCTCCAAAGATAATACGCAATATAGAACATGATCAACGAGACAGAGGAAAACCAACAGGGGAACTGGCACAAACAGTGGCAAAATAAACACGAGCTTTGAGCACAGTAGAAAAATGAGCATTCTCAAATCAGAGATAATATGGAAGAGAAATTGGCATAGAATGAGGCTATGGTGGGAGAAAGCGGTCATATCATGCAGTTGCTCCTACACTAGAGGTACCTCTGTCTCTCCTCAAAAACAGCAAGAGTAGAAGGACAGGATATTCTGATGGTCAGGAGATTAGAAAGGCCATTGTTGTTTAAGAACAGGAAACACAGGAGTAAGGGAAGCTGAGCAAAGACCAGTGGGAAGGCTGGGCTGTATGTGGAGAAGGCATGGTAACTTAGCTTGGAAAAATGGCAGCAAAGGTAGAAATATGTGGCTAGTTATTTCAATAACGACATAGAAACAGCCTTGAAAAGACTTGACTGTTAATTGGACATACGTCTACGGGTGACTGAGATGACCAAGGTGCTTTTAATAAGAGCCATAGCAACATGGTAGGGAAGGGCTGCCACTTTATAAGAGAATAATTGAAAATATAGCATATCTGTACAGGAAAACGCGAAGTCAATTATGGATATCAAGTGATCCATTTACCTGTAAAATATCTAAACAGAGATGTTAGGTTGGTGCTTGCATACTCAGGTGCAGGTGTAGGGCCTCAATGGAAGATTAACGTTAACAAAGCTATGAATACAGAAAAGATTGTTGAGGAAGACACCATAGACTGAGATGCTGAAATGCTGTGAGAAACCATGTTTGTTTGTTTGTTTTTGGAATATGGAAAAATTTATTACTGGACTTCTGACACCTACATTTATGATCTTGGTCTTTCTTGCCTTTGTATAAGGGCAAGAGGGACACACTCGCCTCTTTGACCAGGAATGTCACCAACAGCGTGGCCCTTCCACCCAAATCCAGCCATCAGCAAGTCCTTGGTCATTTTCCTGGATGAAGTTGAGTCAGCCTTTGTTGGACACAAAGGTCGTGACCTTCTTGCTGTTCTTGATCAGCTGCACCCGGACGCACATCCTGATGGCCAAGTTGTACTGCTTTGCCTCGACGCCCACTTTCTCCAGCAGGATGCCCTTGCTGTGGGAGGCGCCCCCGAAGGACTTGGCCTTGAGGGCCATACCCAGGTGCGCTTTCTTGTACTGCTTCTGGTCGCGCAGGTGGCTGCTGAGCTTCCAGCCGGGCTGAGGCCAGGAAACAATGCATTTTTATAGCTCTATTTATTAAATGAAGGAATTGGAGAGCTCCTATCAAGGAATCACCCATTGTGGAAGCGAAAACAGGAGAACTGTTACAAATCTGTAGAGGTGAACATTTTTCAAAGGTCCAAGGAAGGTGATAAGCACTAAAATTTCATGGAATTGAGTATTTGGGTATCACTGGGATCTTTTGTGGCAGTTATTTTCAAGATGTGGCAAGAACTGAGGACATGGTGAAGCTGGGAGTGATAAGACAGAAAAACGTCTGCAGAAACCTTTGCTTTTTAGGATTCATTCAGTTTTTATTTGAAAGGCAGAGGTACAGAGAGGAGAGAGAAAGGGAGATCTTTCATCCACTAGCATGCCCTTCCCCCTTACTTCCTCCCAAATGTCCTCAAAAGCCAGAGCTAGGCTGACCAGGAGCCAGGAAATTCCACAGGAGCCCAAGGGCCTACTCCATCCTCTGCTGCTTTCCCATGCCACGAGCATGGAGTTGTCTTCAAAGTTGGAGTAGATGGGACTCGAACTGATAATGCACATGGCATATGGTGCTGCTACTGGAGGTCTAGAGCACCATGCCACAGCACTGGGCACTTCATTTTCTGTTATTTTAATAAAATAACCTCTAAGACAACTTTTAAACTCCAGCAGAGTGTAATAATTGTGTTCCCATTTGTCACTGGAAGCCTTGGTTGCTGTTTCCTAGTGTTTGCAGCTTCAGCACATGCAACAAGTCTGGATACCTTGTAGATGCTGCTAAGTGTTGATAGATTAAAATAATTATGAGTTTAATGTCTTCTGGACTCATGCAATATTCATACTAAATGAAAGAACTATTTTACTGGAGGTTTAATGAAAGTAAAGGCCCAGATCTCTCATAACCAAATATGTGATATCCTTTTGAACAGAATGACTAAGTGAGCAAAGGCCCGCTGAGCTCCTGGTAAGGGACTATACACCAATTGGCCAATGAAACCACCAAAACAGAACCATACATATTAGAAGTGACTGATTTAGAAAGCGCAGTGGCCCAGCAGCCAGCAGCCCCTCTAGGCTTCTAGCAACAGTCACTATTAGAACGATCATTTCTCACCCTTGACTGCTGTGAGAACAGTCTCAGTTATCAATATTTTCAAGGAAATGATTGAAAGACAGAGTAAAGATAAAAATACCTTCGTTTTTTCAGTTTGTCAAAAAATATACTGGCTTGGTAACCTATCAATAGCTGCCTGGCTATTTCCTATACAGTTTGAAGTTATAAAAAAAATGTTAAAATGTACTAATTGGATGATTTTCTCAGTTGGTTAGTGCTTGGAGATATCCCAGATCCATAGAGGTCATGGAACTTCGTATGTTTCACACAAACCTTGAAACTGTAAGATCTACCTTCTAAACTAGAATCAAGAATGATAGCTACCAATCACCTCTGTTTCTCTGTACTTCTGAACCTGCAATTTGTTCTGCCTTGCTTGCAATGTCACCAAGTAATAGTAAGTAGTATTTAACATTAGTTTAGTACTTAATTCTTGCCAAAAAAAAAAAAACCTGTATTATCTCATTCAACTCTTTCAAAGCAATCCCATTTTCCAAATGAAAAAGCTGAGGACTAGACAAACAGCTTGTTTCATAGTGCAGAGTTAGGCATCAGCATCTGAGATCACCTGATGTTTATCCATGACCTTTGAAGACCTGTGCCAGGAGGAGTCCATGAAGCTTGCAGATGAAAGTTCACAAAGCAGAGGCTTACAGCGATTACTTGAACAACTTATTTAAAAAACTTGAGTGCAGTGATTTTCAGATCATGCACTTAATGCCCCAGGGACTGAAGATTATAATTGGAACCTAAAGTGACAAGGGTAGCTCATACCAGATGGGGATTTCTCATCACAGGATCAGCTATCAATCCTCCATCATCCAGTGAATATCTCTGGCTCCTTTACTTCCTGGGAAACTCCTCCCTGTTCAAGTCTCCATTTGAAACTCATACTATTTAGAACCACTCATGTGTGTATCACTTAGGGAAGATTTTCAGGGTATTTCGTATTGCTAAGTTCAGGACATGATGCTAAGAAAAGATGAATGCTAAGATATAGATATTTCTCTCTAAGAACTTCAATGTGAAGGTGCGAAATAATAAAAAAAAAATCCTAAGTGCATTGAATGCCTTTGGTAATCACCAACTTTAGGTTAGTGCATGTGCATAACTTCAGAGAAATCACTGGACCTCCGTTTCTGTCTTCAAGATTCAATTGTCAAACAAATCTTAAAAATGTTACTGCAACAAAAAACACTTGATCATTTAAGAGAATATGTCATGTTTAGCAAATCCGGTGCATGAGTATCTGTAGAAATAATGCATTGGTGACTTCCTCATGGAACACTGTGCTATTTAGCACAAAAAAGAAAAAAAGCAACTTGGCAAATATTTCTGCAGTCCCTGAGTTTTCCTGCAAAACACCACTGCTAAGTATCAGACCAAGGTCCAGCATCCCCTGACTTCAGCTGCACTCCCATCAGTTTCCTTTTCGGGTATTTGCACTAAGAATTTCATTTCATCAAATAATTTGCTGCTTTAATAATCATTAAAAATAGGGCCTGGCACAATGGCTCTAATCCTCCCCTTGCAAGTGCTGGTATCCCACATGGCCTGCTTGCTCCACTTCCCATCCAGCTCGCTAATTGTGGCCTGTGAAAACACTAGAGAACGGCCCAAAGTCTTAGGACCCTGCACCCATGTGGGAGACCCAAAAGAAGCTCCTGGCTTCAGATCGGCTTAGCTCCAGCTATTGAGACCACTTGGGGAGCGAACCAGTGGAAGAAACATCATTCAATATGTCTTTCCCTCTCTGTATAAATCCACCTTCCCAATAAAAATAAGTAAGTATTTTTAAAAATGATTAAAAATACAAAATCTAACAATTGTCCTAATGCTGAAATTGAAAAGTTTTGGATTAAGAAATTAAATCCCTTTCCAAAGATCCCAGTGCTGGCTGTTAGCAAAGCAGGAATAAGACACCTATGGTACCTCTGCCTGGTGCTCCTTTCTCCGGCTCTCCTTTCTCTCCCCTTGCTTACTGTGAGAAGTCTTTCATGCAATGACATGTGCAAATGGCTGATTCTCATCTCCATACACATTAATGCAGAAGATCGGTATTTCTTTATGAGATGGCTTTCTGTGTCTTGTCATAAAATTAGATTGAGACTTTACCAAAACAAGCAGCATATGCTTGGAAAAGCATAGAGCTTAGGCTTGGAATAATTCTGAAGTTTTTGGTAAAGCTGTTATCTTAATAACAGGATCACATGAACATAGATTTGTGATTCAAATAATTTGCCAAAGTTGACAGAGAAATTAAATTGGTCTTATTTTTCTGAATATAGCAAAGGCAGACTAGCAGAACAAAAAGAAAATTGTTGTAGCATATGAGGTCACACTGTATGCACATAATCATTTACTGAGATTATGTAAGAAAATGAACGTGTAACAACAGGTAACAAAAATAAATGACCACCTGATTGTCTGTTGAAAAGAAAAATGGTATCATCTTTAATTTTACGTTAAATAATTTTACTTAAGATTGATAATAAGCTTAAATATTAATATACTCTAAAATAGTAGCATTTATTTTTTGTCATCAGTATAAATAAATGCATGTAGAATTTGGAATATGATAAAAACAAACAAATGAATTTTGTGATTATGGACACAAATATTCAGGTCTAAGCTCTCCTTAGATTTAAAAAAAAAAAAGCCCCACAGAAATATTGAAGAATCACAAGTCAAAAACAATATAACGAGTGTTTTGCAAATTATGATATCCATCTGTTTAGACATAGAACTTTAGAGCTAAACAAAAGATGGGTAACTCTCCTCAATTCTACCCTCTCCAAAGAGCAGTCTATAAATGTCCTCTCTACTATTCCAAATACAAACCATTAGTTTCTGCAGATCACATGGTCTCTTACTGAAACTGTTCTTCTCTGTTGCTGTAGAGAAAGCAACCTTGGATGACATAAGAACAAAATGTGGCTTAGTTGCAATAGCACTTTATGAAGTTGCTATCACTTTAACTCTAGTTTTTGCATGCCATGAAATGTTCTTCTACTTTTCATTTCTTTGCAACAGTTTTTGAATTATAAAGCCCAAAAGTTGAGAGTTTGGTTTAATCATCAGACTGCAGTGTGCTTCTTTACAGTATCCAGCATATTCTTAGCTTGTCAAAAGTGTTCATAGGACCATCCTCATAGGGATAGTGTAATTTGCGCTTTTGACCTAGAATGGCAAACTAAACTGCCCTTCCTTTCTGCTGTTCAAGCAGAGCTGAGTTATCTGCCTATATATTTTCAGGAAATGTTCACACTGACAGTAAAATGGCCATATTTAGACTATGTATCCCAAAGCTTGGCCATTTTTGTTTTGCTTTTCAGTGTAATGGGTAAAGACACTAAATTAATAATGTGTGAAGTATCTTTCATGTACTTACTTATAGGATTCATATTTTTATCCCCAAATCCACATGCACATTTAAATACTCAGAACACTTTACGTTTACTTTTGTCCATTCCATATAGCATAGATGAATGTCTTTTTGTCAAAATCACTTGACAGATACCGGCTGAGCTCCTCTGGGTTGTACATGGTGGTCAGTGTGGCAGGATTCAGCATGGTAATGTGATTGCTCTCCAATGCTCTAGCTTCTACCTTGTGTGGTTTAAAACAAGTAGGCGGATGAATCAACTCCTAGCACATAGTGCTAAGTGACACAGTGGCAAGGTGGTGATGGCTTGGTAACATCTGACTTAGAACCTAAGTGACACTAGACGTTTGCGATGAATAGACTCCAGAAGAGGCAACTCCAGTCAAAATTGAGAGTTGATGCGTATTCCATAAGGTGGGACAGAAATAGAAATACTGGAAGCATCTAGGAAACATCTGTGGATAGAATGAGGAATTTTGTAGATTACAGTGTACAGACTTGACTTTATAGTCCACAAATTAAAAAAAAAAAAACCAGACAGATGTGGTTTTTATGCACATCTTGAGAAGACATTGGAAGATTCTGATGCAGGAGTGACAAGGTTAGACTTGCATTTTTTAAAATATGGTTTTGACTCCTACACAGAAAACCAGGTTGCAGAAGATCAAAGAGCAAGCATGGAGCCTTTCAGGATTTTGCTGCAGAAACCCAAGATGCAGGCAGGTGACTTGAATTGAGAGGGTGCCCAAGGAATTTGAAAGCAGTGGATGAGTGCACTTACCTTTGGTTGCTAATATCTCAATGCTTATGATGATTGGGAAATGCCAGAATTTGTAGGTAGTCCTCATATTCTGGCATTGCGGTTGGGCAGCTGGTGTCATTGAGCTAGGAAGAACTCTTGGGCAGTGATCAATTACTGAAGAAGAAATCAAGCCACTTCATTGTCCTGTTTTGGCTTTCTATCATCTTTAAGTATTCTATGACTCAGAATCCTCAGCTAAGAAATAATGTGAGATCCATATTTTATTTTACACACAAAATAAAATTATGTATATTAGAAAGGCATCTACTAGCAAGTCTAATATATCACTAGCACTTACTCTATTTGATATTAATCTTGTCTCTCGAAACCAATTAATCTTGGTGGTAAGTACAACTTATCACAACCCTGCTCTGCATTAAACAGAAATGCACAGTTACAACTAATTTTGATAGATACAGCTTTTCTTATCGAGGACAAAAATTAGACCCTGAATGAATGCATGAAGTTAAAATAATCTTCAGAACACGTCAAAATAAGAATTCAAATCTGTTTGATTCCAAAGTCTAGGTACTTTCTTTAACTGATTTTAGTATCTGTATATTTCTTACAAGAAACTTTCTCTCCAGGAGGTCATGCAAAAAATAAAAACCACTCATTTAACTGAAGAATTGCTTTTCACCACATTTCCTTTCCAAGTAAAAATATATATATTCAATGGGAATATAAATTTGATACAGCTTACAAACAGGTAAATCCATACCCAGACGCTGAATTACACAAAAGTCGAGTATTGCAGTCAGATGTCTATATAAGAAATTGATAGTAACTTCTTATATATTTAAGAATTGGCAGGCCTGGCACAATAGCCAAGTGGCTAAAGTCCATGCCTTGCATACTCCAGGATCCCCTATGGGCACTGATTCATGCCCGAGAGACCCACTTCCCATCCAGCTCCCTGTTTGTGGTCCAGGAAGGCACTGAAGAGCTGCTCGAATCGAATCCTTTGGCCCTAGCACCAACATGGGAGACCTGGCAGAAGCTTCTGGCTCTTGGCTTGGGATTGGCTCAGCTCTGGCCATTGCAGCCTCTTGGGGGAGTGAATCAGTGACTGGAAGATTTTCCTCTCTGTCCCTCCTCCTGTATGTATTATCTGCCTATCCAATAAAATTTTAAAAAATTTAAAAAAAAGACTGGCATAGATGGACATGTGAGCCAAAAAACTGTTTTGTACATTAAAATAGAAAGAAAACCCAAGATCTTTTTATAAAGGTTAGAATTAAAATAGAGATAGGGAAAGGGTCTCAAAATGGAGACTCAGAGAACATGCAGGGTCCAGGCAGTAACAGCAGGCAAGAAGTCTACAGCGAGTAGGACAGGCATATGGTGCAGCAGTTTAAACCACTGTGAGATCTGGTTACACTGTGAACAATTCAACTTCCAGCTCATCCTCCTAGGAAGGTGGCAGGTAAGGGCAGATGATGGCCCAAGGACTCGGGTCCTGCGGCCATGTAGGGTAGAGTTGTTGCCTCCTGGCTTTTGTCCTGGCCCGATCCAGTTGTTGAGGGCATTTGTTGAATAAATCAGCACATGGAAATCCTCTCTCTCTCACTCTCCATGCCACAAATTAAATAAATAAATCTGTAACGACTGTAAAAGCTATCTGTGAGGAGGGCTTGGACTGAAGCAGAATTCCCTTTCTGTCTGAGTCTGCAGAACTCCTGGAAGTTTTTTTGAAGAGATTTTATTAGTGCTTTTATGTTGTTGTTCTCTTTTGACACCAAACAAGCCCACTCCACCACCCCCCCCCCAGCTCCTGATTCCACCTCTGAAACCTGAATAAAAACAAGGAGTACCGGATTTCATGTTTGAGTTGACCCTAGTTTGGAAGATAAAAGTTATAAAGAAGCCTAGAAGAGGAGCTTGGAGTAAGGAGAGATTAGATTTCTGCTCCCCAGTGAAAATCCCAGCAGATCTAATAGGCAACTGTCATTGTCACTGACTTTGTCAGTGTGTAAATGGAGACTGAGCCTTTTCATTTCAGTATTAAAGGGACATGATGGCTGATAAGCAGCCTCTGCAAGACTAGAGAGACACTCAGGTGTCTAAATTTGGACCAAACATAATTCTAAAAATGCGTGCACACACTCCAGCTCTTTGAAAAAAGTTCTTTCAAACTTTTTCTGCTTTCACTCCACTACTTACTCCAGCTTCCAACAACCTCAAATGGGTTTCCTCATGTCAACATACTGTAACTGTTCAAGTTTTTCTTTTTAGAAAATATTGATTCATTTGTCTATTTGCTGGAAAGACAGAGTGGCAGAGGAAGTTCCTTCTCGTCAGCCATCAGGTTAAACCTTTAAACAACTGCAAGAGTGGGGGCTGGGTCAAGTGTGAGCCAGGGGTCAGAAGCACCAGCCTGAACAGCCGTATGCATGGCAGGGATCCAACCAACTGAATGGTGCCCATCACCAGGAAACTGGATTGGGAGGGGAGCAGGGACCTGCTGTGGGATGTGCGTGTCCCAGCGCTATCTGAACTAGTGCATGAATCGCCCACTCTTCTTATTCCTCTCATTAGTTTTCTTTCTTTCATCACCTTGATATATCTAAAGAGTATCAGTCCCAAATTTTGTAGACAACTCCTCACTTTGGATTTTGGTCAATACTCCCTAGTGATTTTACTGATTTTATGCATTTTTGTCAGCAACACAATTAAGTTGATTTCAATGTGTATTATTAATATCATTTAGTGTCAATTTGCCTTGTTTTAATGTTAGGCTACTTAATAATTGTAAATGTGAAGACAGTAGCGTTAGAGTGGAGAAACTTGTTGAAGACATCTTAGTTAAATGATTAAAGTTAACACCCTAATAGCTGATATAAAAAGAAAAAAAGTGAGCAGTACTTCAATAAAATGACCACCTCTTCTTAAGAACTTAGTCATTTTTGCAAATTGCAAATTCTGAAAAAAAGTGCATGAAAAGTTTGACTTTCGTGATTACAGTAGTAACTATTTACTCAGCACCTAGTGTGGAAGGTATACAAAATATTTCTTTTTTAATATTCAACAAACCCACGTCCTTTCTATGAGAGACTTTCTGTTAAGACTTCTGTGTATCTTTTTAAATCTCTTTGCCTATGTACAGATGAGTGGATGAATAAAATGGACAGGATCAGACTAATTAATGCTGGGATGTGACTAAATTTCCCCAGTGTTCTTTACTTAAAGCCAATGACAACGTGGATGTGTCATGCTGGAAAATCACCAAATAAAATTCATGAGGAAGATGAGATACTGACTCTAGTTGACATGATTTGATACCAAAATAGTTTTTCTGACCAGTGACAGAGAAGACTGTGGCAGTCAAACAAGAAGGAGAACTACGCAAGGAAGGGCATAGAAGGAGAAGAATGAGAATGCTCCTGTTGGAGATCAGGCCTGCCTGTGGCCTCCTCTGGGTACAGACATTTCTGGGACTTGAGCCCTGGTCAGAAGCCCACAGACTTTTTCAAAGAAGTCAGGAAGCTGTATTTCACTGCAGATAAGAACTCAAACGCAGCAGCTATATATAGCACTCCAGTTAAGAAAAACCCAATGGCCTCCAAAGAACCCCACTCTCTCTGTTTCAGTCATCTTCAGCTTCTAGCTATATCTCATTTTTTGGCGGGAATCTCATGAAACAAATCTTCAGAAGAGATGCCATGAAATGGAGGTCATGAGACTTTCAGGGAGAAGATGCGGAATGGAACCAGACAGAAAGGAGGTGGTATAACTGTTGGTCTTTTCTCCTGAGCCGAGCAAAGGGCATCTCCTTGCACACTGGGTCTACAGCATCAGCTTACCTGCAGCTCTGCAGTGAGTGAGATAGGAAAGATTCTTTCCAACATTTGAAGTTACTGAAAGTGACAAACCCATGTTTTAAAGAGCCATCTGTGGTGAACCAAAGGGTACGTGGTATTAGAAGACACTTCCTAAGGGGAAGTAGACCTGCAAACAGATGTGATACTGGAGTTCTTAAAAAGTAGGTTGTACTTGCTAGTGGAAGTCATTCCCAAGTGTAACTTTTCTTCACCCTCTTGAGACTTGTAGACCATGGTGGGCCAATGCCTACAGACAAGTTACTCAGATCACTCTCTTTAATTAGCAGTTGTCTTATATTCTGTCCAATAGTGGCAAAACTAATTGTACTTGCCTATGTTACTTAGCTTCACTCTGCTCTGGACATGCATTACTTTTCCCTGGCTATGCCACTTTTGAATCATTTTGCAGGTTTTTTTTTTTTTACAGCTTCCACCCACAATTTCTCATCATGGTATTTCTGTGTCAGCCTCTTTGGGTACCCCATTCTACTTCTAGTGAAACCCAAAATATGACCCAAAGTTCAAGATGAAGATACAACCCCCAGGGCAAACAGTCCAGAATTCACTTACTCAAGTTAGACATACCTAGGATTGAACAGTGCTTCTAACTGTTGTAAACTTGTGCAATCCTTGTAAGCCTGAGTCTCAATATCCTCATCTGTAGGTTGGTACAACAATAAAGTAATATCTCATAGAATGCAAAATTCTTGGCATACAGTAAAAGCCTAATCTATCTTACCTATTAGTATTACTATTACAGTCATTGTAATCATTGTCATCATCATCGTCTTTTTAATCATTATGAGGATAACAACTAAAATTCACAGGTTAGAAATTTCAGAATTTAGTAAATCATCAGTGTAATTTTTTCTGTAGGAATGTGTCCTGATGCTTTTTTTAAGCCGGGTGTTCTTTACTAGGGGTTTCTGTTTTTCAAGAGAGGAAGGAGGAAGCGGGAAGCAGAAAAAGAGATGTGACTAATTCCATTCCCATCCATGGGACAGCTGGGTCCAGGTGAGGTCCTGGAGGAAACAGAAGTGGCTGCTTTACTCTGATGACAGCCCTCTGGTCCCTCTTTGCACTGGGTTTAATGTATAACGCTCAGTCCGTGGGCTGTCCTCTCCCTCAGGTTTGATAATACTGTATCCATGAAGGATGTCCATTTTTCTTATTTGATTTTCTGTCTAGATGTCAGATACCTCTAAAGTGGAGAATGTGCTTTGTTCTGTCCTGCTCCTCACCCCTAGCACAGTGCCTGGCACCCAGAAGGAAGGAATGTGGTAAGGGTTCCCAGACAGGTGGACTGGTAATTCTATCCTACCATCCTCTCTTTAGTCTCACTTTCTGTTCCTCTTCTGAGTAAAGAATCATCGTAGTACAGAATCACAAATGTAAATAACCTATCTCCCAAACACATCCATTTGCATGGGCAGATGAAAAACGTGTTCTAAAAACAAATAGCTGTTTCAGAGGTATCACAAGTGAGTGAGTGGCAGCACCAAGACAGCATGCAGGTGCTAAGCCTCCACACTTCCACACAGCCTCTGTCTCAAGGGCGTGGAGACTCCACTGGGTGTTTGTGATGTGGGGGAACCCCAGACAGGTGACTCACCACAGAGAACTACCCTTTTCCACAGGAAGATTCAGCTGCACTCTTCTTTCATGTCCTTTTGGGGAAAAATTGCCCCTGACTTCCAGTGACCACATCCCCTCCTTACTATTAACACCTTGCTGGAGTGTTCCCCTTTTGCTCCCCACCTCTTCCTTCAGCCAAACTCGTTCATTCACAATAGTCACTAATTTTTGTGTGTGTTTGTGTGCTATTGCAAGAATGGTTACATATGTTTTGGAAGCCTTACAGAGGTCAGTCTCTAACCAAGGCTTGATTGTAAGTAAGGGGGATAGACAGGAATTGTAAATCTGTGGATTTGTGTGTATGGCAGAAGGAACAATAGAGACCGGGATAGCACAATTGTACAAACATCATATGTACCTTTGATGTCCGCTGTCCAGAAAATAAGAAAAATGCACATTGTCCAACGCAGAAACTGGTGTACTCAACACCCAAAGTCTCGATCACATCATCTGCCTTTTCTACAGAAGCAGAGGAATGATAACAGGTGTAACTGTTGTCATGAATACTGTTTGTTTGTTACTGTTTAATGTACATAGTTGTGATATAGTATATATTTTATCATGCATTTTATATGATGTATATTATGTATAAAGCTGAACAACTCTTCAAAGTAGGAATTATTATGGAGAAGATAAAAACTTAGAGAAGTTACATGTGGCTTAGAAGTCACTCTGAATCCTGGCCTGCGTTGTTCTCACCTGTTCTTTGTATTCATGTATACGGAGATCATAATGGCATGGAGCTGAGATACAGGACGGCGTTGAGTTAGTGATGGGCGCATAAGGAAGGAGAAGAATGTTCAAAGAGTCAGTGACAAGAGGCCTAGGATCCTCTCTCTGTTTGTCTACTTGAGTCCAAAATAATTGAAGGAGAAGGTATGTAGCAGGGCCAAGATGACCAATCCAAGGATCTCATCTCCACCAGTTTCCATCTATGGCTCACACGTTTCTGACCTATCAGGAACTGGATGCGTGTGAGGACTTATATGAGCCAGAACTCAGAGGGCAGGCCTATTAACTGCATTCTCAGACATGAAGGGACAGAGGAATATGTCAAAAATCAACATGAGGACATGTGTCATCACATAGTACATACAGCCACTGCCTGAGATTCTACAAGGTTCTACTCCAAGCTGCTCCAGTTGATTCAACTCTGTGAATGCACCTGGGGAAGCAGCAAAGGATGGCCTGAGTCCTGGCGCACCTGCTGGCCATGTGGGATATTTGGATGAAACTTCTGGATCCTACGTTTGGCCTTGCCATTGAGGTCATTTGGGAAGTGAATCAATGGACAAAAAAAAAAAAAAAAAAAAACTCTCTTCATCTCTTTATCATTGTCTCTCCTTTTCTCTCTGTAACTCTGACTTTAATTCAAAATACACAAGAAAAGAAAAAGAAAACCAAGACAAATCTCCCAGTGGTTGGTGTCCTATTCATATTTGCAGTAATTCACCGTCTAGAAAGGGTTTTCCAGTCCAACCATCCTCTCATTCTCACCTTCTGGGGTCATCACAACCTTGAACTGAACAGCACTAATCCCTCCCACTTCCCTTCCTTGAGCTACTTAGGAACCTCTCTACAAAGTCAGACCACAGCCACATTATTGAACATATTGAGGGAAAATGTTGTTTTCCTAGCATGCCTGGTGTTTTTCAGCAACCATCTCCTTCTCTATAGAGACAGCCCAAGTGCGCTTCTCTCTTGGTTGGCAAATTTGCGTTTCATTCTCTCACTATTTGTGCAAAACACAGTCATTTCCATCTTTCTGATTTACTCAGTGATGTCCAGAATTCCTCTAGCTGTGCTTTCTTCTCACCCTGCCTGAGTCAGGTGGCACTACATTTGACTAGTTTGTCCTACACGCTGCCTGAGGGTAGGGATTGTGTCTGCGCTCTTGGTTGTTGTGCCTTGCAGACAATAAGTGATAGTGAAAGAAATAATGAGATTCTGTCTCATGCCAACAAAATCACTGAGCACCTCATGGATTTTTAATGGAGTAGATGCAAGTCATACAAGAATTCAATTGCATAGCACAGGCCTTCCTTCCAGAAAATATGAAATAAAAGACAGGAGATCATGAAACAGTTCAGCTTCTAAGTTGCAAATATCAAGATCATAAAGTGAGCGATGAAGGGGTAGGAGGGATTGAAGGAATTTCCAATGGAAATCTGAAATAAGGACATAACCACAATTCTTGTATTTTGCTACAAATGAAGGCATGGGCCTCGGAGTTTACCAGTCTGAGTGTCAGTTTTCTAATTCCACAACAACAGTGGGACTAGAAAGTTCAAGAGAGGGCAACATACCCTTATCACTGGAGCATGCGATCAGGATATGTTTGTTTTTTGCACAAGTCAAATTTCTGAAGCATTTGAACATTTGTCCTGTACCAATTAACATTCTAAATACTTCACGTTCTGTCCACTTACTTAACGCTCCTGTTGACCTCAGAAGCCACTTAAGGACCCAATCATGTGCTTTTGTAAATCACACATCTGGTATGTTCAGGAGCCTGCTTCTAGCCAATTCTGCATGATGTATTAAATAGTCTGATCTTTTTCTCAGTTTGCTGAAGTTTTGCCTGGCTCTTATAAAGGGTGATTGCACAATATTAGATATTCCTGGGGAAGAAGGCTGTGCTAACTGATGACAACTGTCTCATGTGTAACACAGACCAGGAAAAAAAGATAGAGGCTTAGCCATTCACATCACGCGAGAATATGTATTACACAAATGCTAGCGCTTCTGTGGATGACTCACTTACAAACCACCCCCATCCTCAGGCAGTAATGTCCAGTACTTCGAAAGGAAATTCATTCTTAGGTTACTCGTGGAAAAGGCATAAGTAGCCTAGGAGAAAATGATGCCCAAAGCACAGGACTAGCTCTCATTTTGTAAGAGGACATGGAAGCTCTGGGAATTTAATAATATTTCAACAAAACAGTCTTCATCTAGGAGAAAAATCTTCATTCTTAACAAAATTTTCAAAAGTAACACCTATTGGGCCCAGCATGATGGCTCAATGGCTGAATCCTCACCTTGCAAGTTTCAGGATCCCATGGGGGCACTGCTTCATGAGTTAGCTGCTCTACTTCCCACTCATCTGCCTGCTTGTGGCCTGCAAAAACAGTGGAGAATTGCCCAAAGCCTTGGGACCCTGCACCCATGAGGGAGACCTGGAAGAAGCCTCTGGCTTCTGGCTTTGGATCAGCTCAGTTCCAGCTGTTGTGGCCCTTTTCCAGCAGATGGAGGATCATTCACTGTGTCTCTCCTTCTCTCTGTAAATCCAATCTGCCTTTCCAATAAAAACAAATAGATCTTTAAAAAAAAAAAAAAGCAATTCATTTTGAACATCAACTAGTGGCAAGTTTTCCCATTCCATCTATTACTTGGTTGAAGTAGTGTTTTCCCCCAAATGAACCATTTTTATTTGAATTTTTGCTCTGATTTGATAGAAATTGCTGAACTTTTAAATATTAAGAAATGTTTGATATCCAAGCCCCATGAACCACCAGTCTTGAACAAATACATTAACCTGTAAAAGTGGAGGGAAACAGTGATTACGTTGCTTGGAATGAAGTATTTCAGGCAAAAATGCAAATGCAGTTGGTTGAATCTTTTCCTCTTTCTCTCTTTGAACAAGATCTTGTCATTTTGTGCTGTGATTACAGTGTTCATCTGTCAACTTACGCCTTTCTAGAAACAAGTTTTCAGGGATGGATACTGTGGCACACCAAGCAAAGGCACAGGTTGGAAGGCCTACGTTTTGTACTGTGATGTCAGCTCAAATGGCCACTCACACGATTTTAACCCAATTTCCTAATGCACCAGGGAAGTACCAGATGGCGACTCAAACATAGGTGGATTCCTTCCATCCCACTATGAGATGTGTATGGAGTCCCTGACTCTAGGCTTCAGCCTTATCTGTCAGGGGTACGTGGGGAATGGGCAAGCACATGGAAATTTTCTTCCTTTCCTCTTGTCTTCCCTCTTCACTCCCTTTTACTCTGCCTTGCAATTCAATGTATGTTTTAAGTGCAATTTCCAATTGTGTCATCAGTGATCACTTAGAATACTTGATCAATTCTGCAGGACCACACAATGAACTTTGAGAATCTAGATCAGACAAAGAAAGAAAAAAAAATCCTGTAAGGAATCTTCTCAGAACTACACCACAGCAGGAATTCTTCAGAGAACCAGGTGGGTGTATTGTGTCCAAATATCTCAAGAATTGTTGTGTAAAAAGTCCCAAGGCACAATTTTTCTTCAATGAGTAAGAGGTAGAGAGTAGTTTAAAATTCAAGACAGTTGATCTTGGAACAGCTGCAGAAAGAACTTCATTAGTCCTTATCGGAGAAAGTTGACTTGCGAAGCAGTTTGGTTCTGGAGGGAGTTCACCTGCAGATGAACTGGCCACATGGTGGAGATGTTGCAGAAGGTATTCAGGTATCACCCATGTGGGTTGGACTGCATGACCTTGATCCTGTCTTTGAACTCCAAGATTTCGTAAAGCTACAAATTCGTATTCATTTGTATCTGGTCTGTGGTGCAGGGTGGATTGGAGCTTTCAGAAATATCCCTAAGAAGTTATCCTTGAATTAAAACAGTAGAATCATCAACCTTTCTACTGCCTTACCTGACCCTTACTGTAAAAATGGATGCAATGAGTGCAGCAGAGTCTAAGTGACCTTTGAGTATCACTCAGCAAATTTCAACAGAGATAAGATATACAACTCTAAGGCATACTTCGAGGAACACTCTTTCTAAAAAAGAAAACAGCACTAAATAATCTCTTTTATTTGCTTAGTAAATATGAAGCAGGCTTGGTTTTACAAAATAATCAGATCTACACTTACAAAATAAAAAAAAGCTAAAAACCTTACTTAACTATGCAGTTCTGCTCCTGAATTTCAGAGACAAAGCAGGGAAGCTTATTTCTGGTAAAAAGTTGTCGTCTCTGGTCAAACAGCAAAGGAACTCTACCAAATGCTACTTCCAGTAGTGATATAGTGGCCAACTCACTGTGACAGAGAGTTCCAGCCTGTGGGTATATTGAGGATGGTCTCCACCTTTAGGATTATTGTGGATTGGTGCAATAGCAAAAAGAAAATTAAAGCAACCGTGACAGAATAATCAATGTAAACAATTTGAACAAATTACATGTGTCACAACATAAAATGTCTTTAAAAAAGCTGATTTGCTTATTTTTCTCGAAAATCAGAGTTACAGAAATAAGAAGAGAGAGAGAGCAAGCTCTCCATCCTCTTCATCATTCCTCAAATGACCACAATGGGCAGAGCTGGGCTGGTCCGCAACTAGAAGCTTCCCGGGTATAACATGCAGGTGTAGGGGCCCAAGGACTTGAGTCATCCTCTGCTGCTTTCCCAGGCCATAAGCAGGAAGCTGGATTGGAAGTGGAACCGTAAGTACTCAAACTGACTTCCACACGGGATTGCCACCATCACTGGTGAAAATTAGCCTACTACATCACAATTCAGCCCCGGAATTTATCAGTTCCTTTGTGATAGAAGGAGCTCTCCAGCTCTGAAAAGAATGTTGTTGGAATTTGATTAGGATCACATTGAATCTGTATACTACTTTCAACAACATGGCCATTCTGATATTGTTGATTATACCGATCCAAGGACATGGTAAATTTCCATATCTTTTTAACATCATCTATTTCTTTTTCCTTTTTATAATTCTCATTCGAGAAGTCTTTCATGTCTTTGGTTAGGTTTATTCCCAGGTGTTTAATGTTTTTCTCTGTTATTTTGAATGAGACTGTTCTTATAATTTCTTCCATAGCCAATGAGTTGTTTGCATATATGAAGGGCATGGATTTATGTGTATTGACTTTGTACCCTGCTACCTTGCCAAATGCTGTCATAAGTTCCAGTAGTCTCTTTATTGAGTCTTTTGATTCTCCTATGTATAGAGTCATGTCATTTGCAAACAAGGATAATTTGACTTTCTTGTTTCCAATTTGAATTGCGTTAATTTCTTTTTCTAACTGAATTTAATTTCTAGTGAAGGTTTCCAATACTATGTTGAATAGCAGTGGTGAAAGTGGCCTCCAGCCCAACATGGTAGCTGAGCAGCTGAAAGTCCTTGCCTTTGATTTGCCAGGATCCCATAAGGACACTGATTTGTGTCCCAGTGGCCCTGTTTCCCATCCAGCTTTCTGCTTGTGACCTGGGAAAACAGTTGAGGATGGCCCAAAGTCTTGGGACCCCGCACCTGTGCCTGAGACTCAGGAAAAGTTCCTGGCTGCGAATCAGCTCAGCTCCGGCTGTTGAGGTCACTTGGTGAGTGAACCAGCAGATGAAAGATCTTCCTCTCTGTCTCTCCTCCTCTCTGTATATCTGGCTTTCCAACAAAAATAAACGAATCTTTTTTTAAAAAAATGGGCATTCTTGTCTAGTTCCAGGCCATAGTGTGAAAGTTTCTAGTATTTTCGTGTTCAGTGGGTTTTGGACCTGGTGTGTATTCTCATAGATGAACTGTAAAATGGAAACCAGTATACCCAGAAGTGAAGATATGTTGCAGTATGCATATCTATTCCTGGGTTAAAGGAGGCCTCTCAATGAATCAATTAAATACACTTTGATAGTATGATATTGGATAGTCTACCTTTGCCCAAACCAAAATGCCACTATATACTTAAATAGAAGGATGTTGAACTTGTAACTGCTATTAACGAGCTATATTACCATGTTAACATTAGGAGAGAATGGTGGGAGCAGAACATGCAGAGAAATGGAAGGGACAAGGAGGAAACAATCTATCTACAAAACTGTATCATAGAAAACAATAATAACAAAAAAGAAGAAGAAAGAAATAAAAAGAAGGAAATATCCAGTCTGCCAGGACCCACCTGTCTTGTGGGATTTCCCATCCCTGGACTTTCACCTTCAGGCTTCCCGTGTTTCAGTTATTTGCACAGTCCATGGGCTCCATTCACATTAACAGCTTCGTGCGTGATATGGCACCACTCAGCAACAACAAAGGCTGATGCCCAGGAGTCATGGTGAAGGTCAGTGCCAATCTTAGGAAAAACCTAGATGTTTTTCACTAAATTTTCTGTATTACAATGAAATTACATGTTTTCACAGCCATTTTAAAGTGATGATTTTATTCAATGTGATAATAGGAAAATCTCAAGTCAAGATTTTTTTGTCATATAGCCATCTCTTTTTCCCTATGCAAAACCAGAACCTGTTACAAGAAGTGAATTCAGAGAAACTGTAGCTCAACTGCATTTTCTTGACACCTGTCATGTAAAAAGACTGTAAATTAACCTCAAGCTTCCTTCTAGAATATTCCCGGATACTAGAGTTACAAGTAGATGTGGGGCACATAAGCACAGGGATAAATTTTGGAGTTCATTTGTTTTTATTTTTGTTGGAAAAGCATGTCAGATTTACAGAGAGAAGAGACAGAGAAAGATCTTCTACCTGTTGGTTCATTCCCCCAACAGCATAATGGCCAAAGCTGAGCTGATTCAAAGCCAGGCGTTTCCTCTGGGTCTTGCATATGGGTTGGGCCATTCTCCACTGCTTTCCCAGGCCACCAGCAAGGAGCTGGATGGGAAATGGAGCAGCTGGGACATGAACTGCTGCCCATATGGAATCCCAGTACTTACAAGGTGAGGATTTAACCACTAAGTCATTGTTCTAGACCCTGGATTCCACCTTTACTGTCAGTAATACAGATTGGCTTTGTTTCTCAATCAATTCCTTCTATCATAAAACGAAAGTAATCACATCACCTCAAAATTTCTACAATTGCAATGAGGATGAATATAGATTATAAATACAAATCACCTTGGACATTTTGATGTTGTTGTTGAAAGCATTGTTTGATAAATGATATGGAATGTTTTTATCAGCAAGGTAGTTAGTTTTATCTCCTTATTAAGAACCAAATTAGAAAGTCAGTTTTTCTACCATTAAGTTACAATGTGTGTGCCAGCTGGACCACTAGAGAGTCACAATTTCAATTCTCAGAGGATGCATCCATCAACTACAGACCTGCAGCCAAAAACATATTCCTGTTTGGACTTGCCTCCCTGTAAAATATCATGGAATATAATTATGTTGTTCCATTGAATAGAACACCCGTTAACTTGGAAGGGTAGTTTTTGCAAAGCATGTAATATTTTATATCACTCTTGATTTTTCACTTCTGTTTAACTGAATCCACAGCGTCACACTTTGCTATCTTCAGAGTGGGTTTTCCCCAATCTCTCTCTTCTGCTGAATTGCATCTTCACATCTGTTCAAAAAGAGAGAATGAAAAATGAGAATGTGATGATCAACATCCTTTCAAGCTTCACTGCCTGTTAGATTTTTTGTGAGTTGATTTCATTTCGCATGGTTTTTATCTGACACAATGAAGACTATTTCACTAGTAAGGCATGCAGCAGAGGGAAAAAAAAACTGCTTAGAAAACAAAGATCTATCCAATAAGACCCTGCACATTGTGCAAAGCCTGTTGTCTCTAGGCCCTTATCTGCTCTCTGGTCCTCACCAGGGTGCTGAGACTACACTTACAGTTTTTGTCTTTCCAACTACTTTTATGCTATATGGGTTCTGGAAATGTACAGTAGCAATGGAGAATGGAAAGGCAATTGATTATTCTGTAAATGTATTTTGATTAATTAACAACATTAATGCACAATTTGAATTTTGAGGTTCATCTTATTCAAATCCTTTATTTGCAGATGCCTTAATTACACTGCATGCGCAGTCCTACTGAACACTGGTTTGTGTCTTCTACAGATTCAATAGGTGACAATTAGGTAGTACCTATAATGTTATTAAAATAAACTGTTAAAGTTTTCTGGGATAGTCTGTAATTCCCTTGGAATGGATAGTATGGAAAATATTAAATTCAAATTTAGCAAATATAATGAGAACATAAATACCAAAATAGAGTACTTTAAAATAGAACATTACATAAATCAAAAGTCTAATGAGCAAGAATACAGTCAATATGTGGTTGCTGATCAAATCAGTTAAAAATGAATAATATACCCTTGTATTTTGCAGTTTTCATAGAACTTCAAATTGATAGCTTAAGAAAGATTGAGATGTATATATTATTACATCATAAGTATTTTAGGATTGAGAAGTAAGTTCTGGGGCTTAATGCACAGTCATGCAAAGGCTTATAAATGTCAAAAATGAGTAAACTGAATCTAACATAATAGATTCCATGACCTGTTTAGTGCTGTTGATTGATAGCTCTGGGCAGCTCAGTGTGCAGAGGAGAAAGGCAAAACCTTGGAGCACTCACAGCAGAGAACGCGAGATAATACTACTCATGAAAGTGGAAAACATCCTTGACAATAACTCAGTCTCGGACAAGAATCATGAGCATACAACATTCCTCCTGGTATTTGATGAGTTGCTCCAGGCATTAGGTATCAAGAGTGCTGAAGGAACTTCTCTGACGAGGGTGAGGACAAGTGAACAAAAAAAAAAAAAAAAAACCCTCTCTGAAATAAATGGTTCCCTCCGTAAGGAGTACATACTGAGAATTCATTTCTCCATTGGGTAAATCTATGTTCTGTCTTATTTGAAAAAAAAAAAACAACTTTATTTTAAACATTACCTTGTCTTGACAGAGAGCTCAGGTAGTGCTTTGAAAACAAACATGTTCTACAAATGTCAAAGCCAACGCTGGAGGTGTCTTTATTATTAAGTCTATTCACCTGCTAACAGGAACAGCTCACATTTATGGATAACTTTCCTTCAAAAACCCTCAGGGTTTATTGCTTAGCAAATGGTATGCGTGTAGCTAGGAATTTTTATAGAGGGGAGAACAATTAAGAAGAATCCCTGAAAGAACTCAGAAATAGCTCTCTCTGTAATGTATTTCAGAGACCGTTGCCTTCATTGAAATTTATTTTTTTAAATTGTGATTAAACTTTGAGAGAAGAAAGGCTTGTTCATTCATATTTAATACGATCTGTCTTCCTATACACTAAATTTTCTTGAAACATACATGTCATCATTAAATTGTTATGGAGAGCGCCTGGAAGAAAAAAAAAAAATAAAAGGAGGGGATGAGAGAAATGCGTGAGTATGTTAGTGAACACGGACTAGTTACAATGCATTGTGAAGAAGATTCACATACAATATTTTAGTAATTCCATCCATGATTTGAAAAACTGAAGGCCCCTAAAAGCTCATATATGACTCAAATGCATGGATTAAGTCTAAAAAGACAGAGATGAGTTTTATACAACTTCGGCAGTTGTTTCAGGATTTCCCCACTCCTGATATGCTCTGTTAACTAAAACTGCTTAGAACTCAGGGGCTCTTGGCAAAGTAAACGAGTCCAAGAGACCAGCTGATTCAGACCCCATAAAACTGTATTGATTTGACGGATGCTTGGTCTTGGTACTAGGAAGTGAGCAGCTACAAATGGCTTCTCTGATTGCGGCATAAACAGGCCAGTGACTTCAGAATATGACTCTTCCAAATGGAGGATATGTAGAAAGAGGAAAATCCTTCCACTAGATAGTTTGGACAGAAAGTTAAGGTCAAGTTGATGATTCCTTGCACCTCACTACTGGCTTTGGGAAAAGTAAAAAGCAACCAGATCCAAAATATTGAATCAAATGAATGTGATTCAGTGATTAGTGGAAGAAAGTCAGAGATGTTTTCAGACACAGCATCAAGTTTCTACCATAAAAATCTAGATCGGAGGGCACAGCACGGTAGCTTAACAGCTGCAGTCCCTGGCCTTGAACATACTGGGATCCCATATGGGTGCTGGTGCTCTCTGCTTGTGGCCTGGGAAAGTAGTCGAGGAAGGCCCCAAGCCTTGGGACCCTGCACCTGCAGGGGAGACGTGGAAGAGGCTCCTTGCTCCTGGCTTCGAATCAGCACAGCTCTGGCCATTGCAGCCACTTGGGGGGTGAATCATTGAGCAGAACATCTTTCTGTCTCTCATCCTCGCTGTACGTTTGTCTTTCCCATAAACATAAAATCAATCTTTGAAAAACATCTAGGTAGGAACTAAAATTAATAATGCCTTTTAGATGAAAACTTTTTTTTTATTAGTGTCTAAGTAGGTTAAAGGGGGCTAGCACACTAAAGGACTTTCTGAAAGCGTTGATGAATCAATCTAGACATTAAGTGTCTCCTGACACACAGAGCATGAGTGTTCTCCAGAGATGGTGCACACATTCATTTCCTCAATCCAGTGAGTGCATTACCACCCTAGGATAGAAAAAACATCAATGATTATATTGTAACAACTTCCAAAAAGACGTGTTACACATTATTGGGTAGCTGAACTCATTTCCTCTATGTTAATAAGCATTTTAAATGCTTTATTTTAAAGGCAGAGTTAAAGAGAGAGAAAGAGACAGAGAGGGCAGTTTCTGGTCAGCTGGTTTATTCCCCAGACAGGAACAGCAGCTGGAGCTGTTGCTCCGAAGCCAGGAGCAAGGAGTTTCTTCTGGGTCTCTCCCATAGGTTCAGGGGCATATGGACTTGGGCCATTCTCTATTGCTTTCTCAGACATATTAGCAGGGAGCTGGACAGGAAGCAGAGCAGCTGGGAATCAAACAAGCACTCATAATTTGCTGCATCACAAAACCAGAGCAATTTCTCATATTTTAAAATGGATTATGTGAACTCCAAAGAAATAAAATGGAAGAGAACGAGAACAACAACAACAACAACAGCAACAAATGAAACAATAGTAAGCAAAGAGGTCTCTTCACCAATTCGGGTAGAACTGAAAAGTGAATGGAGGCAGGCCGTTGTAACATGAAGACCGCTGGAGTCACCTGCATTGCTACTCCAGTGCCTGTGTTCAGATATGAAATGCATGCCAAGCTTCCTGGTAATGCAGAGAGATAGCACATGTTGGCTGCAAGAGTTAGGTCCCCACCACGCCCCTGAGGGAGCTGCACTGAGCTTCTAGATCCTGGATTAGTTCTAATCTAATCTTTGCTCAAGTGGGCATTTTGGGAGAAAAACCAGCACATGCAGGTTTTGTCTTTCTCTTGTTCTGTCTCTCTTCAGATAAATACAGTAAAAACAGAGAAAAATGAAGAAAATTAATAGAGAAAAAGAAATCAAAGTGGAGAAATAGACCATAAGTACTTACAGACAAGAGCCATTCAGGACCAAGATAATTTGTCATGGTATTCAGAAAGTTTTAAAAGCTACCCAAATCTTGAACCATCAAAAGTGAGAGTAAGCAAGGAGATCCTCAATAAACGATTCTTTTGAGAAACGGTGCATGGGACAGTTAGGTCAGCATGTAATACTTCCACTGACCCCTAGTAGAATGTTCATGGCATAAATGCATAGAGCCAGACAGCTCAAGTTCAAGGACAGTAGGCACAGGAGGGGAAATCAGGAGGATGAAGCTCTGAGGATGCATGAGCAGGTACACACAGCTGCTTTCCTTTGCTAGATTCCCAGAGTAGGTGAGGTTGGTAATTCACCACCACCACCACTCCTCATTCTCCAGAGGCACATCCATGTCTTTCATCAAAAGACCAGTTGAGTGATTTTCTTGGTTTTTGCTTTTTGAAGGTATGACATAGCTCCTGAGAAAACACTTGCAAAAAATTGCTACTCATATGGACCCCAATAAGATAAACTGATCCTTACTATGTATTCTAGCTTAAAATTTCACATATTAATGATTCAAATTTATGCACAGAAAGGCTCTTAGAATTTTATAGTTCCCCATGCTCAAAAAAGAATGGACAGCCAAAGATTACTACTAAATTAAAAATTTTTTTAAATCTTTCTAATTCAGAACAATACGCCTAGATAAATAGAAAAAAAAATGAGCGTAGAGAAAACAGCAATAATTCAAACAAAAATATCATGTCTTTAAAATATCATAATAGGGTAAAAAAGAAGTGGCTGCACAATAGGAATGTGAATCTCCATAATACAAAATCAACGTTATGGGATGGGTGTTGTGGTATAGAAGCTTAAGTGACTGCCGGAGACGATCATATGCCAAGTTTGAGGCTTGGCGCCTTTGTTTCTGATCCAGCTTCCCGATAATGCAGAGGGACCAGGTGCTTGGGCCACTTCTACCCATGTGGCAGGCCCTGATGAATTTCCAGCCTCTTGATTTGACCTGCTCCAGGTTTGGTCACTTTCGGGGAGTGGATCAATAGATGTGGTTTTCCCTCTCTTTCATTCTCTTTCTGTGTCTCTCTCTTTTACGCTATGCTTCAAGTAGGTGAAACACAAACTTAAAAACTACTATCATTATATTTAAAGTCTATTTACTCTCCAAAACATACTATACAAAAAGATGAAAAATACACAAACAAGATAAAGATGATTAAAATGTGTCAGGCATACAATATCCAAATAGGGGGAGTTTCTGAGGAAAACAGAAGACAGGAAATTATAAGGAATAAAATGGCTCAGAAAAAATCTGAGTTTTAAAGGTCATTTGTGTCTGGAGTGCCCAGGAAAATAGATACCAGAGCACATAGTTTCAACAGTTCATGTTCATAGTGGAGAAAGGAAGTACTGAGGTTTGCGGGATCATGTATGATGTTCCTTGTCCATATTTAGACAAGGGACAAAGTGGCACTAAACTTCTTAAGTACAGCACAGAGTTCAGGACATAATAGAAGAACGCTTTTAGAAGTCTATGGGATTTGTTTTCATTTGGAATTCTTTGCTTGGAAATATCTGTAAATCAAATGTGAATTTAAATAAGACTCTATAAGATTATATGCAAGTTGACCAAACACGGAAATGTGACCCTTTATAGACATAAGGGTAGGGCCAGAATAGCTATTGTGTGCTGAGCTGAGAAAACAGGTTTTCTAAACTGGAACAGTAAAAAATACGTCTTCAGGGGTTGCCTCTCTCCAGAGAAAATGGCTGTGTTGGAAAACTGAAATACTAAAACTTTAAAAAGACAATATCCCAAAAGATCTTACACAATTTTGAAGATCTTGGGTAGAAATACTATATCATAAAGAAAAAACACAAATAATAGAAAAAGTACTGGGAGAATTTACTCAAATAGTAAACATGCACATAATTTATAATTAGAAATGAAAAATACCTGATTGTATGAAGAAAAAAATCAAGCATAAAATGATAATGTAAGAGGATTATATTTGACATTGTTATCAAAATAGATGAAAAGGTTCTATGTAAAATTAAGCCCTCATTATAAATAGTCAAAATCAATAGAAAGTTAAGTTCATGAAATTAATACATTGATAAAAGGTATCACAGGCAGATTACTCAGGCTGTGTTAAGATACCAGAAGGAACTGACTTTGTTGTCTTTTAGTAGAAGGCCTTGGCAGAGAGCAAAGGTTCTATAAAAATATTTTTTGGAATTCTAAGAATACAAGATGTCTTTGGTAAATAATCACCTCTAAGATAACTTGTGAGAAATACTGGGTGAAGTATTTGCGGCAATGAATCACCTCTAGCTTGTCACTGGATTGATTTCAGAGAAGCCCCATTGGCAAGTGAACACACTCAGGACTCCATCACTGTAAAACGCCTTCACAATCATGGGTTCAGTAGAAGATGCACTGCAAAGTGCAAGCAAATGCTCCACTCCTCCCCCTAACTGAAGGCCTAGTGAAGAACTGAATCTCTTACCCCAAAAAAACAAAACTCCCCTACTTAAGTGTTCCAGAAGTTGAAGATGGAGTTTGCGCTCCCATTCCTACTCGGTTTTAATGGTACAGCTCCCCTCCTTTCCCGGCTGAGATGTTGCCAAACTATTTCAGTTAAAGTATAAATTTTACATGGGATCCAGCATCTCATAATGTATCACCTCAAATTCCAAATTCAGTAAGAACGTTACTTGTCACAGCAAAAACTAGGTGGCTCCCAACCTGAAGAAAAGATGTGAGTCAACGTGAAGACTGAAGTGACAGAGGCATCACCATTATCAAAAAAAGAGTTACTGTGAGACTGTCTTAAAAATGCAAAAATTATCAAGTCTTGACAATAAAGAAGACAGCCTAAAAAACATGATTACGTAAGAAGCAACAACTGGTGAAGGTAAACGAGTCTAATCAGAAAAGTTTGATGTGTAAGCTTAACAACACAGAAATGCTAAAGGAGATAATAATTGAACTGAGAGACTTAGTAGCAAAATTATTGCATCTCAATAATTTTATAGAAAACACGATGGAAAAAGAAGTGAAAGAAGTGAAAGAAACTTGGGACAGAGATAATGTCTACAATATTTCCAACCTTCAGTGAACAAATACACATATAAATTCAGGTAATCGGACAGGTCTCCGATAGAACAATTCTAAGGGTATCCATATCACGATGCAATCTAGTCAAAATTTTCAACACAAAACTGAGGTTGAAGTGTTGAAGTCAGGGAGATCAGGCAGCTACACTGCATCTAGCAGCAATTTACTAGTTAGAAACTGCTGAAGCCAGAAAAAAAAAAGCAACATCACATTATTCAAGTATTGTTTCTATTTTTAATTTTTGTTTGTATATTGTGAATAAGTTTCTTCCACTACACAATACAAATTTAAAAGCATGATGATGTAGTCCAGCTTTCAGCCTAGAATTCAACTTCCAGCAGGAATATACTTCTATGATCAAGAAAAAAATCAAGACAATTTTGAGGAAATAAAAAAAAAACTACCAAATTAGTCAGTAAGACATTTATCCTTAAAAACTGACTATGTGAAGCTTCCATACACAGAGGAAGAAAATAAAAGTAATTTAAATCACAAGAAAGAATAATTTTTTAAAAAGTTTAAGTAAAAGTTTTTGTGATAGAAATTCTCTTGGATTTTCTCAATAATGCTTTATAAAAGAAATAAAAAGTTTAAGGATACATAATGGAATTTTAGATATATGTGCAACAAATGTTTAGGACCATTATATGATAAGCAAGGAATGGTAAAACATACTAAACAGTAATTAAATTCCTATGTCTCATTCAAACTGGTAAATGAAGACATGTATAATTAGTTAAAACTATACTGGAAGACAGAGTTGTGCTAATGGGAAAAGCCACTGCTTATAACGCCAGTATCCCGTATGGGCAATTAATTCATGTCCTTGCTGCTCCACTTCCAATGCTACTCTTTAACAATGGCATGGGGGAAAGCAGTGGATGATGGCCCAAACGCTTAAGACTCTGCCACCCATATGGGAGACCTGAAAAAAAATTCAGGCTCTTGGCTTCAGTCTTGCACAGCTTGGAAGCCTTTATGTATATCTCTCTCAATCTCTCTCTCATTCTCCTTTTTATTTATCTCTGATTTTCAAAGAAATAAATACATCTTACAAAAAAGAGCTATGAATACTATCTTAAGAATTAGGCCAACCAACCACTAGGGGTATCTTTGTGGGATGATACATCCAAACCAATACCGATATATAATAAAATTGAATTCTAAAAGATATTTATATAAGCTACTGAAAAGCAGTAAGAAAAAATCTAAGGGAATAACAAAGATAACATGAAGCATTTAATCTCTAACACATCAACAACTACATTAAATGAACATTGTATTATTATCCCAATAATGTTCACAACAACAAAGCAATATATTATTGTGGAATATGTTTCCACCAAAATGCAGGGCTGCAAAATATATGAAGCAAAAGTTTATGGAAGTTAAAAGAGATGCAGAAAATCTATAGGTATATGTGGAGACTTCACCCTTTTTCTCTCACCAATGGACTGATCTGATATTGCATCTAGACCAATAATTAGCAAGCACATAGAACTCAAAGTACCACCAGCCTCCAGGTGGTGGTGGACAGTTGTAGAATTCTCCAGCCAATGACAACATAACACACAGATTTCAAGAGCCCGTGGAACACACACTATGGTAGATAAGTCAAGAACATCACATCAAAGAAGCTTCAATGTATTATTTAACATAAAAAGGATTTTTCACATGGCACAGTGAGATGAAATCACATATCCATAACAAAGTAATAATACTTGTATACCAAGCAGTTGGTAGCAAAAATACTTTTTGATATTTACAAACTAAGTTCTACACTTTAAATAATGCGGAGATCAAGTGGAAATAGCAAGAGAAATAGTTTTAATTCTCACCGGTGGAATTTATAGCCAGTGGGAAGAAGTGAAGAAAATACAAGTCCCACACACCAAAACATGAAGGTAAAACATGCCTACATAAACAATCTTCCACAAAATCAGAAAGACGAGTCAAGAAACACAAGATGATAGTCTTAGCAGCATAGATCCAAATGGCCATCTATAGACAAAAAGGAAAATAAAGACCTAATCAAGAGCTCATTCAAGTATCTGTGTCCTTTAGTACAAACATGTAATATTTTTTAGAGACTTATTTATTTGAAAGGCAAAGTTACATAGAGAGAAGGAAAGCAAAGGGACAGAGAGTTCTCCCATCTGTTGATTTACCTCGCTAATGATTGCAATTGCCAAAGTTTGGTCACATCAAAGCCAGAGGCCAGGGGCTTCATGTGGGTCTCCCTCAGGAGTGGCAAGGGCCCACATCTTTGGAGCAATCCCTGGTGCTTTCTCAGGCGTATTAGCAAGAAGCTGGATTGAAAGTGCAGCAGCTAGGACTTGAACCGGTGCCCATATGGATGATGACATTGTAGTCTTAATGTACTGTGCCACAGTGATGGCCCCAAATCAGATAGAATTTCTGCCAGTACAACCTCATTTTTATTCCTGGCTTCTGTTGGGGTGATTGATTGAATCTGTATGCCACATGCTCAATCTCTTTAGTAAATTATTGCCTGCCAAACATTTGACATTCTGTCAACAACACATTTTCTTACTTTTTTCAATATTAGGAAGCTACGCAGTTTCCAAATATCCAACTTCTGCTTCCTTTAGAGTGAGCATTTCCAATAAACAATGTGTCTCTCTTTTTGCACTTAACCATGATCAGCGAGGAAAACTCTGACCACATCTTTCATTACTTTTGCTTGGAAATTGCCTATGCTGATTATTAAAGTTTGTTATTCAAAATTTCTATTTTTCACAAAGCTATGGAACACAATTAAGCTAGTATCTGTGACACTTCAAAATAAGAATTTCTTTCCTTCGGGGTTCAATAACAGGTTCGTCATTTCTATTTGAGCTTCATCACAAGCATGTTAATGTCTGTATGTCTGCCAAAATCATCTTCCAGGCAGTCTGGACTTTTGAAATCTCCACCCAAAAGACATCCAGCCTCTATTTGCCACCCAATTCCAAATCTACTTCCAATGTTTAATGTATTTGCTGCATCAACACTCCAATTCTTGAGCCAAATTCTCTATTAGTCGCTAAGGATATCACAACAAAATACCACAAGCTAGGTAATTTAACCTCAATTTGTAGTCTCATGATTCGGATCGCATTCAGAGATCACAGTAACCCTGGGGATAGTTCTCGTAAGGCCCCTTTTCTTGGCTTGTACATAGCCATTCTCTGAGGACTTCATGATGTTCCCTCGTGGCATGGGCATCCCTGCTGTCTCCCTGGGGTCTCAACTCCCTCTTCTAAGATCCCAACTCCATGTTGGATTTAGACTCCCCCTAATGGCTTTGCTTTCACATTTAACTTTTTATTGTGTTTTTGACATTGTTGGATAAATATTTCAATTTTTTTCTCCAGTGTGCCTGGTGGGGAAGGAGAGGTGGCCACTTCTTGCTGTCAAACTATACCAATCCCTCAGGACAGGGGGATTAGTGACATGTCAGAGACTCTGATGTGGGGAAGGATGTTCAAAGATATTACTTGAGTGGCTTTGATAGTTATGAGATGTCATCAGCTTCATTCCATCAGGATTGAGAAAATCTTTCTATAATCTATTAGTGTAGCAACAAACCCAGGAACATATTGCAAAGCTTGGCCAGGAAAATGGTCCAACCTGCTATGCCTTCTGTCCTCCGTTGAGGCACTTCCTGTCCTCTGCTGGCTTAGACGAGCTGGCTGTCACGTTCCTGTGGGAGTCTGGGCTTGCTGACCATTGCACAGGCATCAGCAACTGGGGAGGCTCAGTTCTGATTCATATGGCTTCATTTTAACTTAATCTTTTTAAGGACCCATTCACAGAGTACAGTGAAATTTGAAAGGGTTTATGAAAATAGAAGTGCTAATAGACTTTGAAAAACATCTGCGACAAAATAAACTTATCTTTTAATTCCATTTTTTCGTGAACAATTTTCGGTACTCTCAAATAGTCATGTCATGATATTCTGATAATTACGTACTATGAGACTTTGGGGGACGGAGGCTCAATTAAACCCTTAATAAAATGATAAGACTCATTGAAAAACGTTGGCACTATAGCTATATGCAGATTTGATTTATAAGCATCCTTAAGATTCAAAAAATATTTGAAGATAATACAACTGAATTAAACACATGACAGAGGAAATAAGGATAAAAACTTAAAAAACCAGTTAAGCCATGTGTTCACAGTATCACTCATGAGATTATGAAGAGCACTGCATTCTCAAACAAGGAAAACAAAGATGTCCAAATTCATCAATCCCATCTCACACCTGTTCCGTCAGTGTGGCAGTAATTAATTCATGTCGCTCTACGAATAATTCAAAATTTTGCACAATAAAGGTGTGATGCTCTTCAACAGTGATAACATTTGACCTTTAATGCCCAAAGTCCATCGAAATTTACAAGATTTCTACATTTTATATGTCTAATATAGTGGTGCATTTGATCGTGCAGACTCTTCCAGAGAACCCACAGTACTTATATTTAAATGTTATATTTCACCTGTAGCACCTCACTTAATGATCCAGATTATTATACAAACATATTTGGAAAGCCCCAAATGTCAAACGGATGCACAGTATTTGGTGAGATGTGTTGTAATTACGAGATATTGCTGAGTGCCAGCTTTCAGCTGGGTAGCCTGCGTGACGTGTGTAAACAAGGACATGGTTATTGCTCTGAAAGATCTCAGAGAAAATAGTGTGAGGAGAGCAGTCATTGTCACAGAGCAGGAAATATACAGTGCAATGGAAAAATAAACAGCAAGCACTCGTCCCAGAGCGTGGGAGGACAGGGAGAGTTGCCTAAAGGTGCTGGCATCGAGTTCAGATCTTAAGTGAAAGAAAAAAAGCTAACAAGTGAAAAAGGGTGAAGGAGAAGATCAAGCCCAGTGAACTACAGGGACAGAGGCAGTGCCACTGAAAACAGAGAAAATGCTGGAAACGCCAGGCCCTTGCTAATAAACTAGCACCAAGGTTAACGTCGCTTATAAATTTGGCAAACTTATTTATCATCTCTGAGGCACATTCCTTTATTTCTTCATTTTGAATTTTTAATATTTGAGAGGTAAAGGGAGATAAGGATAAATGCATACACACACACAGGAAAGATAGAGTTTTCATCCAAGGCTTCAGTTCATTTTCTCAGTGTCCACAAGGACAGGACTGGGTGAAGCCAAAGCTGGGAGCTGCCACCTGTAATTCTGGCATCCCCCATGGGCAGTGGTTTCTGTTCTGATGCCACATCTGATTCAAAGGCTCATTAATATACCTGGGAAAGCAGCGGAAGTTTGCTCAAGCGCTTAGGCTTTCGTCATTCATGTGGGAGACGTGGAAGAAACTCCTGGCTCTTAGTTTTAGACATCTGGGGAGCCAACCAGCAGAGGAAAGATCTCTCTGTTTCTCTCTCTTGCTATCTCTCCCTCTCCTTTATCTCTCTCCTTCTCTTTCTGTAACTCTAATACACCAATCTTTATAAAAAAGATTGCATTCTGTCTATGCTTCTTTTCAAAAATCTGCATTCCCAACACGAATGTATTGGCACAAGCACAATTCAAAGGCCTGAGGATTTGAGTGCATCGTTCCGTCCATGGAATGTCTTCTGAAGACCATAAAGACAATGTATATCAACAGCATTAGTTAAAGTCTCAGGAAGAGAAATCCTGTTGCTTCTAATCCTGGTGTGAGTATGTGTGAACTCTTGAGGTTGTTTCTGGTGAGAATCAGAACCAGTAAATAAGCTAAGGGCTATGATAACAGCTCCTAAAGACTCCGAGCGGGTATTGTGAAAGATGTTTTCATCCTTAGCACCTCGAAGTAGAGCTGGCTTTCTGCAGCAAAGTTGAGCTTTCCATGAACAATATTTCCTCCAAATGAACAGGACTGTTGAGCACAAAAGGTGGGTTCCAAGGTGGCATTCAGAGGACAGTGCCATATTTCCCAGGGTCATTCTGTGAATGGTCCCGGGCAGGGTGCTTCTTCTTAAGGTCAGGATGTCTTGGTCTCACCACATTACAGCCTTGCTCTTTCATCAGTGACAGTTTCCTTTTTGGCTCAGCTCCAGTGATAGAAGAACCATTGATCACCAGTGAGAGAGAGAGCTTTTGAGAGGGGGCCAACACCAACTAGAGGGTTGTCATGGATGACTTCACTTTGAAGTACAGTCTATGAATTAAGAATGTTTTTGCTCTGTGAATGGGAATTTAAGCAAGAAGTAAAAGAGCAATTAAAATTGTAATGAAAAATACATATTTAGAAAGAATGTGATGCTTCTAACATCACAAGTTGCTAATCTTGTACCTTGGAACCTCTTTCCCTTTGTCATACCATACTCAGTCTGAAAACTTCATAAAGAACATCACAAAAGTAATTTTCAAGGGTTTGTTCATTTGTCTGAAAGGCAGATTTATATAGAGGGAGAGATAAATAGAACTAGGGAAAGAGGAGAGAGAAAGACAGAGAGAGAGAGAGAGAGAATTTTCCATCTGCAGTTCACTTTCCAAATGGACATAGTTATCAGAACTGGGCCAGGCAGAAGCCAGCAGCCAGTGGTTTGTTCCCAGCCTCTCTCATGGGTGCAAGGGCCAAAGGACTTGAAGTATCTTCTGGTACTTTTTCAGAAGCATCAACTGGGAGTTGGATTGAAAGCGGAGCATCTAGGATTTAAATTGACACATATGTGGGATACTGGCATTGCAGGTGATGGCTCAACTGATAGACCACAGCAATTGAGTGCACACAATGTTTTGTAGTTTCCTGGAGACTGTGTTATCTAATGCCTCCATGTATTTAAACAAACTTTGCTATGAATGCATTATGTTTCTTGTCCTTCACTCAAATTTCATTTCAGTTTTAAGCTTCTCTCTAATTCTCTTTAAAAAAATCATAGCTGATAACGTCTTCCTTTCCACTCCATAGTGTTTCTCCACTGGAACCATTCTTGTTTTTTGAACTAAATCTGTGTCCTTGAGGAAAGCTCAGGTCTCAGGTATCCACAGGGGGAATCCTGGCACATGTTTCAGATCTACTGCTTACACTTAGAAGTATTAAGGCTACAATTTCTATAAATTAGAAGAAGCCTAGTATTATTAATATTATTATTATTGAATAACATTTTTCTCAGCATCAATCAAAAATCCTTCAAACACATGAGGTAACTTCAAAAAGGATTTGGAAACATGGATGTGAAAGGTAAATATATTTACATTTTAGATGCAAAGAGTTTTGCAAGTCGCACCTTGGTTTACAGTAACAAGCACTTTTCCATGAGCTTTCTGAAGAGCCACTGCATTTACTCTTCTGCCTGCCTGTTGTGACTTTGGCTTCACATACTTTGATGCGCCAATCATAGCTCCAATTTTCATGGAAAGTGTTGAGAAGCATTGGTGGAACTGCAGTGATTGCACACTTCATTTTATGTTCGATTCTCTGGTTTCTGGATTGTGTTACTGAGAAAGCCAGGGCATGCATTTGATAAAAGCAGATAGGGTTACTCATCAGTGTATCCATAGCGGCTCACATACAGAATGGCGCCTACCAAGTAGCTGTCTAATTAGACCAAAATGAAGCATATAGAATTTTGCCATTCAGAGTTACAAAAAAGGGGGAGCAGGGAGACTGAAACCCTTAGAAAATTAACCTGTCTCATGCAGAACTGAGTCAAGACACAGCCTGAGAGAAAGCACAAAGGTGGTTTATACCAGTCCATCACAGGAGAATACCCATGAACTAATTAGCAGTCCTTTAGCTCCCGGCTTTGTATTGGCTCAGCTCTGGCTGCTGCAGCCACTTGAGGAGTGAACCAGTGGATGAAAGATCTTTTCTTTGTCTCTCCTTCTCTCTGTGTATCTGCCTTTCCAATAAAAAAATTAAAAAAAAATTTTAAAGTCTGTGCTTCTGTGTAGCAACACAGCCCCTTGCTTCATAGTAATGAAATCCTTGGATGGTTTTGCATATGGAAGGTTTTGGTTTTTTTTAAGATTTTTAAATTTTTATTGGAAAGTCAGATTTACAAAAAGAAGGAGCAACAGAGAAAAAGATGTTCCAACTGCTGGTTCACTAAGTGGCCACAAGGGCCTGAGCTGAGCTGATCTGAAGCTAGGAGCTTCTTCTGAGTTTCCCTCATGTGTGCAGGACCCAAGACTTTGAGCCATCCTCTACTACTTTCCCAGGCCACAGACAGGCAGCTGGAAGAGAAATAGAGCAGCTTGGACATGAACTGACACCCAAATGGTATTCTACTGCTTACAAGTTGAGGATTTAGCCACTAGGCTATAACACTGGGCCTTACATATGGATTTTTGCACAATCCCTGCTACATATACAATTTACCAGGATGCATTTTCATTATTGCTTATTTCAAACCAAATAGTCAACTATGGGTCCCTTGTAAGTGCCGACGTGACACTAACTTCCCTAAGCTCTTCCAATTGGTATGGCTTTCAGTAGCTGTCATCATGTTTGTCCTTCCCTCTGACTTGACTTTTTCCTCTACTTTATGTATTATTAAAAAACAGTGAGAATTATTGGAGCTAGAGGTAGGCTAGAATTCTTTAGAGATAGCATAACTTTGAAGAGTGTACTTTCACTTCACAGGCACCTGAAGCCAAGGTCTTTTTCAGGTTATTTGTGTAGAAAGGTGAGAATCCAAGTTTGGACCTCTAAAGAAGTGTTGGTAGGTATCAAAAATCAACCTACCTTTTATGTATTTGAAAAGCATCAATGTTTTCTGATTTCCTTATTAATATAGATTGCTTTGGGTCTGGCACAACGGGCCAATGAATAGAACCTCACCTTGCAAACCCTGTGATCCTGTGTGGGTGCCAGTTCATGACATGGATGGCTGCTCCACTTCCCATTCACCTCTACGCTTGTAGTCTGGAAAACAGTGGAAGAGCACCCAAAGCCTTTGGAAGGGTCCCACCCATGAGATAGATCCAGAAAAAGCTCCTGGTTCCTGTCTCCTGTCTCCTGGCTTCAGATTAGCTCAGCTCCAGTTATTGCAATCAGTTAGGGGGTGAACCAGCAGATGGATGATCTATCTCTGCTCTTCTCTCCACAAATCTGATCCATGCTTCCAACAAAAATAAATAAATCTTTTTAAAAAAATGGATGGGTGATTTTCCCATAAGTACCTTACTCCTTCTCGAAAGGTATCTTGTGATCATTCTGAATGACCCAAAACACAATAATATGAGTAGTATCATGAGAGGACACATGACAATTTGAAGCTGAACTCTGATCCTAAAAGTAGGTGCAAGGTATGATTGAGACAATGAAACAACAGAGGGAGGTAATCAATCATATTTAGAGAGACGTGAGTGGAATCAGGAAGCCGAGAAGATAGCAATGAACACATGAGGTCAGTTACATCTTCAAAGATGAGAAAAGCTCACCAAACAAGAGAGAAGAGAATGACCCTAGACAGGAGAGGGCAAGGAGGGCAGAGTGAGAAAGAGGGCAAGGGGGGCAGAGTGAGAAAGAGGGCAAGGGGGGCAGAGTGAGAAAGAGGGCAAGGGGGGCAGAGTGAGAAGCACTGTTGTGTGAGGAAGTTATTGGTTGCACCACGTAAGAACAAGAGGGGAAGTGGAGGCTGGAGATGTGACAGGAAAATGGGGTGTGAACCTTCGTGGACGAGAGAACAAATGTCAGGGAGGAGAAAAGGGAGGGAAGGAGACAAAAGGGAGAGAGTCAGAAAACAAGATGAAGGGAGAAAACGTTAGAAGCATGTATGATACATTTTGACAATGAACTTTCACCTCTACTTCCTTTCTCCAGAATGAGAGTCAAAGAGAAAAATGTTTGCTCCAGTTTGATCAGTTTCCACATGGATCCTTCAAGTTCTAACAACTTGTCTTAGTTCTCTGATGCCACCCAGCTCCTGAGGGAGTGGGCATTTGTCAAGAACACTTGTTCTGTGACTTGACTCTCATCAACGTTCTAAATTCTGACTGAGTTTACAAATTAGCCTTATCCCTTTGTATTTAGACTTGCATAAGGTCGTTACTATCATGCTTTCCCTTGTTCCCAACACATTTAAAAGGACCTGGTAAGAAGAGGCAATTCATCAGACAGTCGCCAAAGCCTGGATTCATTCTAAGTAGAACTGTAATTTTGTCAAGACACACAACACATTGTCTTTCAAGGCCTTTTATTTATTGAAACACGTAAAAGAGTCAGGGTTGAACATTTAAATACTGAAGTGTTACAAAGATCTGGGTTTGATTCTTAGTTTGTCATTTTCTTCCTGCATCTTTTTTAGATCTCTTACTTCATTTTTAACCTATATAAAATTGTGCATACTAAACAGATAAATGTTGAAACATATTGTTTCAACTTATTGTTGCTATCTCCTCAATATTGAAATTTCTCAATCACACATTGATAAGCATTGTTGTGGAGATTAAATATGATTTTATATGATCAGATGTGCTCCGCCTGCAACATTTACTATATGCCATTGTGAAAGGATACATTTACTTTGCACCTGTATCAAGCTTCACATGAAAAGAAAATGGTCCCCACTCCCACTGACCTCAGTCATGGAACGGGTACAAAGCAACTGGGTGGCTCTGGAGAATTTCCCAAGGTGGTTAGTGCACAAGTGGGAAACCCCCACTGCTGTATTTTTAAGGACAAACATCAATTCAGAGAATGTCAAAGAACCTTTGACTAACACATTCTTTCCATTATTTTCACTTCACTCACCTTAAGTTGCACCATCAATTCTATCAAATATGTCAGAGTCCCCCTCCTATTTCACACTGAAAAGCTTTGAACTTAAGTGAAGTGTGAGCTCCAACTTCAAGCAAGGTTGAGCTGGAATTCACAAAGACTGTAGAGCAGGCAGCAGTTCTCAGGGATCCACACTGTTGGCACAGCAGGAAAACGTGGCCTCAATGGCTGTGCCCTCGTTTCCTGCATCCTCAGAACACTCAGCTTCTTGGTAGAGTGGCCCGATTCTAGGTCTTCTGTACAGGTTGGCTTGCTTATTCAGTTTTTCTCAGCTACTCTGTGTAGTATCTAGTGGCTTCCACAACCAAGAACCTGAGTTTTAAACACCCAATTCAACCACCTAATACTGAGCATAGACAAGAAATTTATATGATTAAAATTCCACTCATGCTCTTGTAAGTTTCCTATTTTTTCTTCCTGTTGTTAATTTTGTTTTATGGTGCTTCATTTCATGGGATGTGTAATAACTGTGTGATAGAGACTATCATATCCAGATGTGAAGATACAATGCAGTATGCATCTCTACTTTCAAATCAAAGATGGACTCCCAATGAAACTGTTAAATACATCCTGACAACAGGATGCTGGACTCTGTACCATTGTCTATACCTACAATGTCAGGATATACTTAAAGAGCAGAATGATGGGTTTAGGACTGTGTGTAAAAGACTACACCACTGTAGCAATATGGGGGAACCTACGGGGGGAGACTGGAAGGAACTCAGGAAAGCGGGAAGGGACATCCCAGAGCCTATGTAATTGTATCATAAAATAATTTTTTAAAAAGAAAAGAAAAAAAATCCACCTTACATGAAAACCTCCTTCCCAAAATCAACTTTGTCACTCCACAGAGAACTTTTCAATCATTCCCCTTTGTTTTGGGGAAGTGGAGATGCTTGGCGTAGCCTAGTCAGTTTCCATTCTATGGGCTTCCTTAGTTGCTTCACTCTCATTTCCTCCATCTCTTCCCATTGCTTGGGCAGTACAAGCCTTCTTCGGGGCTGAACGATTCATTTGCATTCTTTCCCTGCATTCTGAATTCTTTTTCTTCTTTCCTTCTTTCTTCTTTCCTTCTTTCTTCTCTTAGACTCATTTTTAGATACGAGGACTACAATTCCTTCAAGTATCTTTCTTTGAGCTTTTAAGTGTAGGTCACATTTAGTTGATTTTAAATATCTCTCATATTGCTGAGAAGAACTTTGCAGATCAACTGGATGGATGAAAATTACATTACACGATGCATCACACTTTGCTTCTGCCACAGAAGTCACCTAGAAAAAACCCGACCTGCATCATTATTAACACTATAAATCCCCCAAAATAGGAAGGGTATAATGACAACGAGCTGGCATTGTTTGTCTTTATAGGTCATTTCTTCCATATGGTCTTCCTTATAAAAATAGGAAATTGACTGAAATTTTTCTTAAAAAGATTTGATTTTCATTTTCCTGATTTCTGAAAAAAAATATTAGAGTCCCTTTGATTCATTTAGCAATAGGTATTTGTCCTCTGTTTTTCCTGTCTATATTTCTCTTTTTCAACAGCTTTATTAAGAAATATTTTGCATCACCATAGCAGTCACCTATTTAAAATGTACAAATACTTTGACCATTCATTATCTTAGTCCTTTTTTTAACATTATGAATAATCTCATAGGTTATTTTGTTAAATATTTTCTTACACAAGAGTACTTCTTTTTCACAGAGCATTTATCACATCTGTAAATAAGCATTTTTAATATTATTCAGTTAATATCAATTGATAACATTAAAATCTATGCATGGAAATAGGAATTGTGTCTGTCTGGAGTTCAGCTTCTGGCACTAAATTCCAAGGAAAATACTTAGTATAGAGCAGAAGCTTTAGAAAGTTTCAGTGAGTAGACTGATGCCCCCCTTGTTACCTGTAATGTGGGAATAAAGTACATCTCATATTCATGTTTTCAAAATCTGAAAGACATAATGTATTCAATTTCATGTAAAATCTTTGACACTATTGAATACGCATTTTCAGATAGGAGAAAATCTAGGTTACAGAGCTCTGAGTGCTGGGGTGTAATTGCATGTATGGACCAGCTCCCAATCTCTTTTCAAAGAAGAGAGGAAGATTAGATTTCCTAGAATCTTCAGTAGCTACTTCTGGATACTAAGATGTGACCAAAAGCAGTGGGTACCACTTCTAAGTCCAGCTGTAATACTCATTTGGAGCCCTTAGATGATGCTCCCTGCATGTCTACTTGGAGATAGTAGTTACACAATAAAAACATTATGGATTCCTCTTATTGAGGAAGCAATCTATAACAAATTCTGGCTTGACAGTGTTAAGTCACTGAAATTTCAGGAATGTTAGTTACAAAACCTCAAACAGAGAATTTATTACTTTGAAGAGAGTGCTTCCATCACAGAAAGCTAAATGAGATGTCCTGAACTTTAAGAGTTGGTATCAAAGAAGTTGGTGCAGGATGGAAGGACAGTGTCCTAGATTAAGCAGCTGCAAGGAATCTGGTTCCTTCCCACCTGAGTCATTTGGGAAACGGAGCGTGTGCTTAGTCAACCAACATTTGTAATAGAAAAGCCTGGAAACCACAAACTTAATAGCATTTACTGGGTACTCATGGCTGCCTTTTGCAAGATATTTAACATGAGCTTGAGTGAGAATTTGATACTTTTCAGGCATTCATGAAAAAGAATTGGAGAATGTAGGAATTCAAAGTTTTTTGAGGTTTGGAAAATTTAACAGATTTCCAATAATCAATGCAAGGAAGCAGATTTTTTGATTATTGAAAAGTGAAGTCTAGGAAAATCTCCTGAGCCAAGGGAAGTGGGTGTGAGCAAAGAAAATTTCTGTTTTAACCAGTCTCATTCCAATATAATAACCTTAGTGTGGCTTGAGGTAAGGCCACAAAGAAAAAATATTAAAAAATAAAGCAAGGCTAAAAACTAGGTCTAATAAAGGTATAAGGGTGTGTTTATTGGACACAATTAACTAAGCAATGCACAGATGAGACATTATGAAAGTATTAAAACAATCGTGTTGTCAAAGAAATCACAAATTCATTCAAAAAGTCCTCAAGCAACCGCTTTGGGTGTCTTTAAGAAAAGATTACTGGAAAAGGGGAAACCGCTCAAAGTCAGAGCCACAGGTTGGGAACTACAAAACGAGTTCCTCCACCAGTGAACACAATCAGAACCTAAAACAGAACTTCCTCCAGCAATCTCTAAATGAATGAGCTGTATGATAGTTCACAACCCCCAATGAACAGAGCCCATGCATCACCTCTAAGAGCTGAAGGAAGCAGAATCAGGCAGAGGGAAAGCCGGACCAGTGGTTATCACAAAGGAGCCAGTCTTTCCCGTAGGAATCCTGGGCCAGAAGACTCCTTCGGAGTTGCCCCAGTTGGGGTGCCAGTTTTGTGTGTACCCCACATTAGTCACTGGTCCTAGCCTTCGTCAAGATAGCTTTTTACGGCACTATTTTCTAGAGGAGAGATCAGCTGTCACCCATAAGCACTCAGTCCTCTGGTCAACTGCACAAATGAGAACTTTGAGCCGACACAAAGATGTTCTTGGCATCACTGTGCCCACCTAACCAATGATCTGAGTCATGTTGTTTCCCTTCATAAATGAGAGTGTATATTGTGGTTGCCTCATCCCTGTTCTACCATTGCACACTGGTGCAGCTAGGCAGGGGAGTTAAGCACAGGTAACTTCATGCATCACCCGATCATGAATGTTCATCTGGATCCCATCATACATGTCTCCTTGTCTGAAGTTACAGGTGAACAGGACATTAACTTGCACCATATGGAAATAAGGAGAGCATATTTTATGCTTAGAAAGAAGACAGGATCAGCCAGAGACTGGGTTGATATCTTCCCTTGCTATTTCCCTTTCATGATAATGCGAGACAACATCATTTCAACATTAGTTGCCTTGGATTCTGTCACCAAAGCCAATAGAATGTTGAGAAAAGACAGGGAAGACACTTCCTTGCATACAACCTCAGGCTAGTTTCTCCCATCATCCTCAAAGCTGGAGAGATTTCTGGGTTGATAAAACCATTTTATAGATCATAATATGGGTGAGCCAAATTGTAGAAAGAATTGGAATCCATACGTTTCTCTTTGAAAAAGAGCCACAAAACCCATGGTCAGTAATGTAAGAGAGAAATAAACGTGTAAGTTACTGAGATGTGGGGATTATATGCTGGATATAAGCAGAAGTAATAACTTGATTTATGTAGAAAGTGTGATTTATATATATTCTTGAACTGTGGAAAGTAGGTAAGATTACCTAGAAGAGACACAAGGCAAAACTTTTCCAAGGAATATATGCAACTGAAAATGATGTGAACAACAGTACGTATGTGAAATACTAATAACACTAATAATAGTAAGTATGTGAAAAAGTGCCTCTTACATATAAATGTTGATAAAACAGGCAATGATGGCTGTAGCATCTCCCTCAGTTTTAAATATCAAGATCACAGAATAGCTTTTAACTTCTAGGTCATTCTCCCAACCATGGAAAGCCAGTGCTGTGCCAGCTTGGTAGTGTCTTTTGTGCTAATAAACCCCTCGCCCAGCACACATAGTCTATCACTTACCTCTATTACACACCAAGAAAACCGTGTAAGGCAGTTCTAGATTGTTTTGTCTCGTTTTGTTGTTCAAGGAAAATACGTTTTCCCCCATACATATATTTCCAAAATGTCATCTACATATACATTCCTAGGAAAACAGCATGGAAAAGGTCTTTTGGGTTATAAAGTTGGTTTTTCTGCTTCTATTTCCAGAGAAGGATGATAAAGTCATTTTTTGGTATGTAGGCAGTGTTAGGAAGGTAAGGAATTTGATACTCATTCTGACTTCTCCTTCCTTAACACTGGTGTGCATTAGCTGCCGAGAGCTTCAAGGTTTGTCTAGGAGGACAGCATCAGCTGCCCCACGCCCTGCAGCGTTTCAGGCATGGGGGCTCCTACCATCCTTCTCGGCAGCTCTGCCCCGAGACACAGGTGTGGGAAATGTTGCACAGCTAGGAGACAGACAGCAATGTACATAAACTGCAATTTTATAATTTTTGAAACCAAAGCAGGTGTTTAAAATGATTTCTTTTGCTTAAAGGCCTGGAATTGCACTGTTTCTCTGCTTCGAAGAAGCAATTGCTCAGAGGGGGGAAATAGCAGATTAAAATTGTATGCCATAATTTTACAATTGATCATCAGTGCCACAGAGTGCACAATACAAATTCATTTTCCAACCACTGGAAAAAAGGATGTGTCTTGAAAGAGGGTATTTTTAGCTTAATAAGTGATTGTGTGGTTAAATATAGATTTTGTTTCACTTTCTTCCAACTGTGGATGTGATTGTGTTCATATGCTTGAGAAATTAGCATATAATGTGTGCTATTTGTATCACAGCCAAATCACTTGAATTCAAGCTCAAACCGCTCTCCAATGGGACTAAAGCCCACTGAGATAAATATACTTAGCTTCCATTTCTTAAGGCCCAGATCCAGGAGGCAATCTTTCTTTCTTCCTGAATGTGCACATCTGGCAGATTTGCCAATAATTATCAAGTTCTCACAGCTAGGAAAACCAGAGTTGGAGAAAGCATCAGTAACTATGAGCTGTAGCCGGAGAACACAACTCAGCAAATACTTCTATTGACTTTCTAGTGTGTACCAGCTTGAACTCTGCTTAAACAAATAAATCACATTATGAAACTTTGTAAAATGTTAGCAGTTGAAAACATCTTATTTTTTAAGATCTATTATATTTATCTGAAAGGCAGAGACAGAACTCTTCCATCTGCTGGTTCACTTATTCCCTATATAGGTGTAATGATTGAAACTCTGTCTGGGTCTCTTGCTTTGGTAACAGGGTCCCCTGTTATTTGTCAGGCACATTAGCAGGAAGGTAGAAGGAAGAGGGACTCTGGTTTTCCAGTGTAGGATGCTGGTGTAGCAGGCAGCAGCTGAAAGGAGCACTGCTTTACAAATCTTGTCCGGCCTTTATGTTTTTAATTGAAATGGTATTCATACTCTCTAAAATTCACCCCCTAAAGATATGGGATCCAGTTATCTTTGCATGTTCAGAAAACTAAGAACATTATTATTATCCAACAACAGGACACTTGAGACACTTTTGTCTTGCTCCAAAGTGAACCTACACAGAATAAAGGTCACTTCTTAGTCTCCCTCCCTCCTGCACCTGGAAACTATTGAACCACATTCTGTCCGTTTGAACTCTCATTTCCAGAACTGTGGCATGAATGATACCATATAATGGATATCCTTTCTTGGGTTCTTTCTGTGGAATCACTTTATAAATAAGGAAACTGAGCAGGAAAAGTGGAAACAAGCTATGCAAGTCTCCTGGATTCTTCTGGGCCCCTTCAGCCCCAGGAACTGCTCTGACAGTAGCTGCACTGAGCACAGGGTTAGCTGAGAGCTCTGTGCTCAAGAGGGTATTCAACCTCTTTGGGAATGTCACTGAATGCGGAAAACAAAGCTTATCATAGCTCTCCACTGAGAAGAATATGCAAGGTTGGAGAGAAGACTTAGGCAAGTTCCATAGTTATAAGAGCAAATGCTAGCTGACTTCACAGCTTATTCAAATCACAATAGACAAGGCCTTAACTGTCCTGAGAACAGATTTAGTGAAGCGTACGGCAGTTATATAACTGAGTGTGTATAGAAGATTGGGGCTGAGTCTCACAAAATCAACACGCAGAAATAGGCTGGTGAAGGATTAGTAGCCTGTACATGCTTTCTGCATTTTGATCTATCTCAAGGTCAGACTTCTAATTACCTTTGTATTCCCTTTCCTGAAAATCTGGACAGCACTGATTTGGGATTTAGTAAAAACTATTCCCCCTGGAATATTTCCTTATAAACTCACTCAATCACTTTTCTTATGAAATCAGCCAACTCTATTTTTACATACTTAACACATATCCTTAGTCTCCCAGTTTTCTTTCTCCAATGCCCATCCCATTGTATCTCACAGGAGGCTTTAAACCAGCTTGCTTGAGTGGTCTGTCTTACTCAAGGTCCAAGTTTCAGTCATATCATCAGTGCTTGAGTCCTGTGTCCGCCCAGCATGCAGTGGACAATCTTAGTCTTCAATAGGGCTGATCTGTGACAGATCACACTTTTTTATCCATAACGACCCTTCTGGATAATCCATTAGGAACTGCAAGATGCCAGTCTCTTCCTAACCACATGCTAGAGACCTGAAGACATGTTTTTTCGGTACTCACAGGTAAGTTGCAATACTTCCTGTCAGCACTTGTGAGTGAGAGACTGTCCCCAATGCCCAAGCACTAAACTCAATTTCTGAAGGATCATGAAAATGGCAGTGCAGTGCAATGGTTTGGAGGCGCATGGCCAGGGTTGTAGCCCAGGCTGGTTGCTTCTTAGTAGCTATAGGACCTTTATCAAGAGCGTTAGCATCTGTAGGGCTCAGTTTCATCTGTTGGATGGCAGCAGTGCCGATTCGTACCCTACATAGTTGTTCTAAAGACTGAACAGTTATCTCTGTGAAGTACTTACATGAATGCTTGCAGTACAGAGTTTATATAAAAATAATAAATGATAGCAATTATTTTCCCTTACACATGTGTAGCTCATATACAACCTTATGGAAAGGTTGTGATGTTTCATTTGTTTGTCTTTTACAACCTCTTCCAATATCAACTAAAAGAAAAAATAAGGCTGCATTGGGTACGCACTACCTCCCCTTCTGCCACTCAACAATTCCTACATAACTCCGTTTTCTTACGGATGCTAAACATTTTCCTATATAGATGCCTAGAAAGGATACATTTGTGATTGCTATCTTCATAGATATGAAGGCATAACAAATCTAACCAGTCACACATGCCAAATGAGTGGCTTCCTTAATAAATGGGATGTTCATAAATGGTTGTTCTCCTCAAGATAGATTAATTTTTTCGCTCAGCAGACCCATTCATCTTCTCTAGTTGTCTTCACGCTTGAAAAATTTCCAACCAGTACATCAGTGAATAGTGATGGGATGGGATGCTTTACAAACATTTGGATAATCAAATAAAACCACTAAATGGGGTAATGTCAAGCCATTCTTGATTTAGCTATCAAACCTGTTTAAATATCCCTTAACTGAACTCTGTTAAGCACTCACTGCTCCCCACAAAAAAACGTAATTTTGTTCCAATCTGCCTTCCAACTAGTATGATTTAGTGTGTGGTAGTATGAGGCATCAGTAGGCATGAGTGTTCCAAAATACTACCTAGAAAACACAGTGCACACATCAATCTGCCTTTCTTACTGCTCTCTAATCCCTATGGTCATCTCACTTTTTCATTATTAACTTCGTCTTTTTCCATTTCCTATTTTCATACTAACTGTTCTAAGAAATGAGTTTTATGCTTTTTCAAATGGTAGCACACTGCATTTAATAGGAGCTTTAAAAAATCATTTGAGCAAACACAGTGAGATAAGTTAAATGCTTCATTTTCTAAGGCAGGCATTGGTACTTCTACACAAATTGCCCCCTCTTCCTGGAATGACTTCCCCCTGACTGTGCCTCCATGAGTCATCCTTTCCAATCGAATTAAAGCATCACTTCACCAATGTGTCATTCTGGGCTTCTTTCTCTCTGCAGTACAGCAGCACACTGCCTTACCAGCTCTCCTAAGGCTATTACTATATTCTTTGAAATGACCAAACTAACTTTGTTTGACTAAAATTTGCTTTTGAAATTTTACTTACACATCCGGATTTCTCAAAGGACATGAGTGCCTCAACACAGATATCAATATTTCCACAATCTATCAATATATCTGAAAATAAATCAATTTTCAATATAATTTTAAAATATTTCTTTATGTTAAAATATGTGCATTATGACAGAATGGGAGTGACTCAGACAGTGGGAGAGAGAGAGAAAGAGACAGAGAGAGAAAGAGAAAGAGAGAGAGAGACACCTTTCATCTGTTCATTTCTCAAATGTCTACAAGAGCCAGGACTGGGCCAGAGTGAAGTGAGACACTGGGGATTCCACCTGGGTCTTCCTCATGGCTGAGCGGGAATAGAGTACTTAAGCCACCATCTGCTGTCTCTCCTGTTGTACATTAGCAGAAAGCTAGATTGAAGTGGAAGAGCTAAGACTCACATCAGTTATTTCAGTATGGGATATGTGTATCACAAATGTCAAATGCTTATGCCAATATTATTTTTAAAAATAATTTAGTAATACATTAAAATCTCAAGGTTAGAGCAAACACATGATAATTATGACAACACAATCCTCATCAATTCTCATGTTAATGTGACACTAATACAAAGAGAACAGAATCTATGTAGTTCAAAGATAAAGTTCTAATTTAGTACTTTCAGTTGTTGATTGCAACTGCATGGAACTGTTTTGAATTGCCTTGGGTTCAGATTCATAAATAAATGCACTATTTCAAAGGATTGTAGTATAATTGATTGATCAGATGATATGGGTAAATTAAAAACGTATATTTACCTCTTAGTTTGGATGATTTATGAATGATCTTGCCATTATAATAGCATTTGTAAGGTTACTATGGAAAGTTTTATCCTCATAACATTTCCTTCCTCTGAACACAAACAGAAGCACTGGTTTAGCTCCAGGATGATTAGCATTATAGAACAAAAGCAAACACATTCACTGTTCAACTTGGGGCTTCTCAAACAGGATGTAAAGCTCAAAGTTAGACTAAAGTCTCACAAACAGTCATTTGTTTTTTTCTTTTCTTTCCCCCACCCCAAAATTGGTGAGAAAAAAAAAAGATTTCTAAACCAAACATCTTTTGTTGTATAAGAGTCGATCTTGGAGGTTTGAACATACAGTACTGCTGTGCTCTGAGGATAAAGAACATGCAGGTCATGCCTAAAGATACTTCTCCAGGTCCTGTTTCAAGTGGAAGTAGAGAACTTTCCTTTCCTAAGGATGAAATAGAAAAATGTTTGGAGAAATCAAGCATTAAAAAGGGATTAACATTGGCATTGTGGGGATTTGCAAACTCTGTCACCTAAGATCCACAAATGAAGGTGCAGGAGGCCACTCCGGAGTTACAAATCACAGATGCAGCAACTGAGCAGATGAAGTCAGATGGAGCATTTGTTTTCCATTGACACTTGAAGTAATTTTTTTCTAAAATTGGAATGCTAAAGCCAACTGCAGTAGCAGCACGAACATGTTAATCAAAGCAAGAGCTTTCAAGTTATGTTTCTATTTTTATGTCCTGTTAAGCAAGAAATTTATGAATAGCTTGGAAGGGATGCAGAAGACCATTGAGGACGCTGGCAGATGCGTTTGTGAATGATAGAGAGCATAGAGGCTGAAGGGGTAGATCACTACCTTTCATGCAGAATGCAAAGATGTGCTGCTGGATGGAGTTCAGGATGTGTCAGCATCAGCAAGCTCTGATTCCTGTGAAAGACGCACTAGCTCCCCGAAACAAGCTACGAAACACAGCTTGACTTCAATTGCAGGGAATTTATAGAAGGTGATACTGAAATATCGAAGAGACAAAGACATACTGAGGGGGACTCTTCTTAACATGTGAAAATAAGAAAGAAATAACTTGAGAGGAAGTTTGATTTTTAAATGGAAAGATTATTGGTAGAAGTAAGTGTGGACAGCACTTACTTTGGTCATAATCCTTCCCTTCGTGTTTATGATTTGAAAAATCAGAATGTAACTAACACAATGTCTAAGAGCAGGTGCATGCATATTCTGAAAATAATTAACTATGTGTCTTACTTGCTAGGGTTGTTACTTAGGAAAAATACAGCCTACCTGTGGTTGTACTAGAGGAACACAAAACACACGCGCAAGAAGGATGCAGTGCCTGCAAGTGAGTACCTGAGAGAAAACGCGCAGATCCTGAACTACAATAGCCTGTGATGTGTGTTAGTTAAGGAATAGATTTGATTTAACCTTTTCATACTAACATCTTACTGAACCCAGGTGAGTGCAAAGGGCATCCTCAGTGTGAGGGTCTCTTGTGTTTCCTGTCCGTTGAGACCTCTCACTCCCATCTTGGGACATTGTCGCAAAGTTCTAGCTAACCACCCTGAATGACAATCTTTATCGAAAGAAAAACAGACACAAAGAAAACAAAGCAGCAAAAGAGTCAAAATACAATCACTAGTTTTACGACAAATGAGATTCTGAATCAGCGACAAAAGCCAAGATTCGAACTTTTGAAATTCCCATCTTCTAACGTGGACCCTGATACACTATAAGTATCCAAGCCCATGTTTATTCATGCACTTAATCAAACAGTCCCTCTTCCTACACACCAATTATTTTCTGAGTACTCCGATACAGTGGTGTATATGCCATTCAGGGTCCCTATTCATAGTGAAATTATGTTAAAAATGAAAGAATAAGGATCATAAATTCCTAAAAGACACTCCTTATCCTCAGTTTTATTATCACAGAACAAAAATATCAAGTATAGAATTTTCTAAATTTGGGGGCTACTGCAATGTTTCAGTTGGCTAATCCTTCTTCTACAGATACCAATATCACGTACTGGTACTGGTTCATGTAACACCTGCTCCACTTCCCATCCAGCTACCAATTAACGCCCGGGAAAGCAGGAAAGGTGGCCTAAAGACTTGGAACCGTGCACCCACATGGGGCACCCAGAAAACGCTTCCTGGCTCCTGGTTTTAGATCAGCTCAGCTGCAGTCATTTTGGCCATTTGGGGACTAGAAATGGAGGATGCAAGATCTTTTTCTCTGTTATTCTTTCCTCTATAAATCTGCCTTTTCAATAAAAATAAATGAATCTTTCATATTTCTAAATTGTATAAGTTATTTGTAATGTCTAAATGTTTTTACATTGTACATTGCTATAACTATTGTAGTTTATTATTTTAGCAAATTTGTTATTTTATCTGGTCAATAAATTAAATTCTATCATAATTACATGCATAAAAAATGCATAGCACTTGTAAACTTAGGGTTCAGTACCATTGGTGGTTTCATCATCCACTAATGCTTTGCAACAAACCTGCTCTATGTAAGCGGGTACTGCTGCAAGTAAAAATGCTTCGATGGATATTATGGGATGAAAAGTGCTCTTACGAGAAGCGCTAATGGAGAGGAGTGTTGCACACAGTGGGTGGTTTAGGATACCTCAGAGGATGGAACGAGAAGGCCATGAGAAGCAGAACGTTTCAGAAGAGGAAAGGAGACAAGATTGCCAAGATCATAACTTATTAAAGGGGTGCACTTGAACTTGCCAAGGTAAAAAGTTGAAGCACATGTTGTCAGAGCTGGGAACACAGCTGCAAGGAACAAGAGGAAGGGAAGATCAAGGCTTCTGCACAAGTGTAACTAAGATGAAATGAGACAAAGAAAAATAAGGAGGATTAGTTTATTAGATCTATGTTTTGGCTCATCTTTTTCTCTGTTGTTATGTTGAATTTGATGACAGGCAAAGTAGAGCAAATTAGAAGAATACTCCAATGGACACAGGTTCTAAAGGGAAAGAAATGAAAGCATTTTTACTGTGAGAAGTCTGCATAATTGATTGGAGCAGTCAGTAAATCCCTCCTTCTCTGATCCCCAAGGAAGGAAGGGAAGGATTTACCCATTAGAGAACAGAAGAAAACCTTTTATCAGGGATAACAGTGTGTCCTGATAAATGGCGAATAGGATGTTATAGATGTGTGGTCTCTAATAGCTCAGCAAATCTCCAGGAGAAAGTAAAAGGAGAGTTGAAGAATGGGTTTGGAAAGCAGGATACTGCCAGACCAAGCAGGGCTTTGTAAAGTGAAAATGAATTTGCTGAAGCTAAAACCTTCCAAGCTCAATATGTTCTCTCTGTTGCCCATGGAAGCCAGGCTCCCTCCTGCCTGAAGACATCTCCAGCAGATGCTACCTCTGGAGCCATGCGACACAGCCTCCAGTGCTGACTCCTCAGCAGCCCTGTCAATGAAACCTCTCAGATGCTCCAGCTGCTCAATGTGAAATTGACTCCCTGCTTCTTTCCTGTCACTCTGTTTTGTTTTCTCATTGGTATTTCCCACCACATGGGCTCATCTTGCTTGTTCTACGTGTTTTTGTAAGCATCTCTTACTTCCCTCCCAGGACAAAAGCTCAATCGGAGAAGAAATCTCTGCTGTTTGATCTATCATTAACATTTGCAAAACCTCTAACAGATGGAGAAATGTCTATTAATGAGAAAGCATGTTTAGAAAGATGCACAGCTCAATGCAATATTTGCGGTAGTGTTTTAGGTGCAGTATGATGCAGCAGGATCTTTCTGAAAGGTAAAATTCCATTAACATGAGAGAATGTCTTAAAATATGCAGTGAAAATTGTCTTAATAGTGGAGTAAGGACACTTTGGGAACTGTCATCTTTCAAAGACACCCAGTCCATGAGCCCTAGGGTGGTTTTTTTTTTCTCCCTTCTTCTAGTTCTCCAAAAGTGTATGCCTGTTTCTATACTTTACTCTCTCTTCGGCAATTTAGAGAATTAATTTTGCACATCACTATACTTAGTAGATGAGAGAACTAACTTGTCTCTTTTCTTCTTATGAAGATTAAGCCTTGCTGTTAGCACAAAACACCACTTGCTAGAAGGGGAAGCAGAATGTCCTGTATGGAGGCTGAGAAACCCTTGAAAATGACATTTGCTTTGCACTTGAAGTGAAAACAACAAAATAACTATAATTGTCAATCCTGCAATAGCCGGTGTTATGTATTTGGGATAGTTCGACAGTGAACCAAAAATAATTTTGTCAGGCTTTGAATCCGTTTTTATTATCCTAGGTGGAGTTTGAGCATCATTACAAAAGATACCCTGGAACTAGATCACCATGCCAATAAACAGCTCTACTATTTTTGTGAAAAGGCTGTTCAGTTTCCCCTCAACCTCGCATGTTATCCTTCTCCTACACACTTACGTACTCCAGTGCAACATGCAGTTTCCGGGTGGTGGTTATTAATAATGATTGTTGAGTGTTCTGTGATTGTCTTCCCTTTCCTCTCTTACCCACCCCCAAAATTAAATATAGCAATTCCTTAAAAAGCAAGTCATTAACTCAACTGCCAGCTCTGAAGAACTGTCTTCTCCTATTCAATTTTGATTGATTTATTCAAAAAACAAACTCAGATACAAAAGGGGATGGACAGCAAGGGCTTCATTCATTGTTCACTTCCTGAATATTCACCATGGCAAGGGCTTGGCAGGGTGGGGCTGAAAGCAGGAGTTCTGTCTTGGTCTTTCATGAGGATGTTGAGAACTAAGCCACTTGCCTTCACTCAGTCTGCATTCTTTGAAAACTGGAATCAGGAGAAAATATGGAATTAGAACCTAGGTACCCCAATATGATTTTTAGGCAACCCAACTGAAGTCTAAAGTCCTAGAAAGTCCCAGAGCAAACATCCTTTCCATGACCTTTTGACTTTATCAAGTAGGAAGTAGGGAAATAAATGTTCTCCTCTTTCAGCTAACCTAGCAAATCTTACTACACAACTTGGAATATGAGCTAAAGTTATGCCATAAATGGAGTTCAATGTATTAAGGATACTTGGAGACTTCAGAAAATGATGTGCCAGGATCCACATGTTTTAATATTTCTCTTTGCTTTTTACCACCTCTCTCTCACTTTCTTCCCTCACAAAGCTCCCCCCACCATTTTTCTATTAAGTGTGGAATTATATATAGTGCATTATAATGGCTGTAATTTGGTTTGACAATTTAGGTGTTTTATGCTACATTGACAGGTTGAAGAGAAAATGAATAAAATCCTTGGGAACTCCAAGTGTCAGCCTGGGAGAAGCATGAGATAGCCACCATTCTTCTCATTTGAACTGGAAAAGATTGGTAACTGCGTTTATCCAGGGGTAAGCAGGCAGAAGCGTCAAATAGCTCAGTGCTTGCTGCCCTGCACTAAGGGCCGTGGGCCGCATTTGGTCTGCGCAACTGTGTTTACCTCATTACCATAATTTCAACAACGCTTTAAACATCTCAAGCAATTTTTGCTCTACCTAACACTGCAGAGTACTGATCCTTCTGTGTCTGGTCTTGTCAGATCTAATGCACACAAGGATGAGGAGAGCTTGAAGAGCTAAGTTCGACCCATAGGTAATGTCTGATGTCATGACTATGAAAGTTGTAAGTATAGGAAATTTATTCAGTCGTGTACTGTCTGTTTTTCTATATCTTCTTTTCCCTATGCTTTGTACTGTTATTTTTTCTATAGCTAACTAAAACCATAATAGTAAGATTGCATGATAGTTTATGTGAGAATTTATAGAGTTATTAACATAGCAAGAGATAGCAGCCCATATGTTTCAGCTGTTTAGCTATGTAAAGAGGACACGGGAATCCAAAGCAGGAGGATGAGGATGATGATTTCAGGAGCCAGGCATCACGGAGACCAAGCAGCCTGGATGAAGTAGCAGAAATCTTTCAGGATCAAAGTCTCGTGTTTTCTTTGGGGCTGCAGGAAGGGACCTGGGCTGCTTGCTCTTCCAGGAGTGCACCTGTCTGAGGTTGTAAGAACTGTTACAGAGTATTTTGAAAATGACTCCAAGGTGAAAGAGTTGCTTTCATTTCCATTTTTCATTCTGGTGAGCCAAAATAAGAGTGTATTGCAAACCTGGCATACAAGGAACCCCAAGTCCTATTTGAGTTACTAATGGCATGGTAAACAGTGCCTGTAACTTACTTTGTGCGTTGATAAAGTCTAGGCTTGAAGGGTTCCACTGGCCTTTCCAAACAGTAGCTTATTTATCCCTCCTAACATTTCTAAGGAGTCAAAGAAGGTTAACACTTCCTTTGCTTTACAGATGAGAAAACTGAGATCTACACAAGGTTAAACATCTCACCAAGGTCACCCTGAGAGCCAACATGGTATCAGATCTGATGCTCCCAGCTACAGACACTCCCAGAAGCCACACAGGGGAATTTTGTCCAGGACTTTTTTCATCCTGACCTAGAACTTTCATCAAATTTCACTTATGCTACTCTTCTGTACATGCCAAGCAATACCTAGGTTGAACAAACTAAGCATGGATTGCATGGCTGACTTCTTTGTGTAACCAGGAGCTCAATAAGATGAATGAATAGGAGCAAGTCTAGGTAGAAAATGTCTGTTGTAAGCAAATACAACTTATCACAGTATGAATGAGAGGAGATGGTTGATTTATTTGTTTAGATTTAAATAGAAGATAGTAGGGAAAATTTACAAATTTGGAGACCACATTTCAGCACCTTCTCTGGATACAGAGAAAAAATTTATTGTGTTAGCAATAAACATTTATTCAGTGGTAGGCTTAATTGAGATGACTTTACTGATATTATCTTTTTCGATATACTAACTCAGGTTTTTGGAAATATTATTCTAGGTTTTGAGATGTAAAGTCGGAAAGTCTAAAGCGAAAGCTACTTCTTTCACGTATTTCTCCATAAGTCATCTCTCTTCCCAGAAGGATGTGTGTCCTTCGCTGGCCAAACCATATAAAAATGTGACCTGCTTTGCTCTCCTATTTCCCACTCCCTTACCAAATGTGGTTTTATGGCCACAGCACTGATTTCTAGAAGAGAGATCTCAGTGTACAATAGAACTCAATAATTATTCAGTTGATGAAGAATACATTCATGTTCTCCTGGGAGTTCAAGACTGTCTTAGGGGTGTGCAATTACACTTGCAATTTTAAACAAATTTGAGGTTTATTGATTCAAATTTTTCTCCTTTTATTTCTCTTAATCTGCTTTCTGTTAGGAGATCAAATAATTGGCAAAGAATATATGCCTATTTGTCTAGCAGTTCTTGAAGCTGAAAATTCTATGAGTATGATGCTGGATGCTGGCCTGACTGACACCTGATGAGGGTCTCTTCCTGTATCAGATGCACTGGAGAATATCTCAGGATGAGACACAGTAAGCTTGCTGGCATGAACTTAGTTGTATAACAAAACCACTCTCTTAATGAGTCATTAATTCATTAAATTAGGAATAAAACAATCCATTCTTGAGGGAAGTCGGCATGGCTCAATCCTCTTCCAAAGATCCCCACTCTCAAATACCATTACCCTAACTGATTCTGTTTCATAACCCCTGCTGTAGAGAGCAGACCTTCACTGTGATTAACTTGTTTTATATGTATATATTTTATTAAACTTTTAAAGCTTTTTATGATGTCACAATGTTGATTTTATTAAGCTTAATTATCTTCTTAGTGAATCCTTCTCAATGTACAATATGCATCGTTACAGAGATGAGAGTGGCTTGTACATCTCTGTGCAGCTCATTGAACATGATTTGTCTATAAATGGAGAAATTCGTATTTCTCATTCCCTTCAATACTTCTGCTCGTTTTACAGAGAAAATGTTAATTCTGTGCTGGTACGCCCTTAACAACTCTCTTGAAATTGTTGATCTTCTTTATCAAGTATGTTTGGTAAATAGTAAAAGGTATATCATTAAACAGAACATTAAGTGATAGTATAGTAAGGACAAAGATATGACAAAAACACCATGGGACATTTGAATTACTGAAGCTTGGGTAGTACTGTTTTAACCTGAATTTCTTGTCTTAGAGCAAGGACCATGCGTGCTGATCTTCCCAATTCTCCAAATTCAGCACAATGCATCACAAGCTCTCAATAAACATTTTAGAAAGGAGGGAGGGATGCTTAAGGCATGGTTGGTGAACACCTCAAATCCTTTCCCCCCCTTTTCTCTGACCTTGTTATTAAACCTAGTAATCTGTACATTTCAAGACTGTACTTTGAGCAAGAGAAACAATTCATGAAAAATACACAACTGTATTGACTTGTCAGACTTAATTTGACTAGAAATGTCAATCATGCAAGTAAGGCCATCTGAGAATTCAACTGTCTTTCTGCATTCCATTCATTTTTTACACGTAAATTGTCACACAAATCCACTAGTTTCTGAATTAATGAATCCTAGCATCCTTTATATTATGGTGGATTCACTGTCTATACCAAATGGAAAACCGTTCCCTGCAATGCGCACTAGCTTCTCCCGTTTCCTCTTCAAGCACATCATTACAGGAAATTTTCTTTTTCTTGTATGTCATCTTGGGAAATTTGTTCATTTCAGTCCTGTGTATGCTATACAAAGAAATGCCTTCATCTCTTGGCCTCACTCTTGTGTTATTTCTACATGACCCTTTATAGAAAATTTAATTTTCAGGCCCACGTAGTGGCCTAGCGGCTAAAGTCTTCGCCGTGGAGGCACCAGGATCCCATATGGGAGCTGGTTATAATCCCAGGAACCCTGCTCCCATCCCGCTCTCTGCTTGTGGTCTGGGAAAGCAATTGAGGATGGCCCAAAACCTTGGGATCCTGCAACCTCATGGGAAACCTGGAGGAATTTCCTGGCTCCTGGCTTTGGATCAGCACAGCACCGGCTGTTGCAGTCACTTGGGGAATGAATCGTCAGACAGAAGATCTTCTCTGTCTCTCCTTCTCTGTGTATATCTGACTTTGCAATAAAAATAAATAAATTTTTAAGAAAAAAAGGGAAAAGTTAATTTTCAATTCATCTCACTTTATTTCTGAAACTCTAACAATCTTGTCTTTACAAAAAGAAATAAAAAGTTGATCATGGTTAAATTACATTGTCATTACATTTATTGGGCCCGTAGCACAGTGTAGTATAATTGATCAACCTCACTTCCTTGAAGCATTTTCTTCATTCATCTTTCAGAAAGCCACTGTCTTCACGTGTCATCCTACCTCGTCCTATTTTCCTATGTGTGTTCCTATCTCCAAAGCCTATAAATGTTGAGATTCACCAAGATGCAGTCCATAGAACTTTCTCTTTATATAATTAGTCCTCAATCAGTATGACTTCAATATAATCTATATGCTAATACTATCATTATATACCACCATGACACTTTACCTTTCTATTCCTCAGGCAAATCACAATATTAATCTTTGTTTCTCTTTTTTTCGCATTCCATAGCCAAACCCATAACTGTATCCTGAATAATTTGCTTACAGAAGTATCCAACAGTTGACCAATTTTTAATACTCCATCACTGTCAGCCCCTGCTGACATTCTAGGGGCTGCCTGCAAGGACTCTGAATAGCTTATTCCCTCCTGCTCCTATCTCTGGCCTTTATGGTTCATTCTTAACACACCATCTGATCATTTTCAAATGTAAACCAGGTCATGACATTTTTATGCCCAAAAGCTTACAGATTCTGGGTGATCTGGCCCCAGCTGACTCTCTTACGTCATGTCCAGCTACTCTTCCTGGAGCCAGTGTTACTCTTTTGTCTTATCTTCGCTCTGCCAAACACCCGCACACCCCATTTGCATTTGCAGTTCTCTTTATCTACACCGTCTTTCTCTTGGGAGCATCAACGACTGCCATAGTTCTGTTGAAAGTCACATTCACATTGAGATTTTAACATGCGCCCTAACTACAGTGATTTAAAAAAACTTCCCACAACTGCCCAGATGCAATAAACCTTGCCTCTCTTTGTATGCCCTTTTCATCCTAGAAATTATTTTATACGTATATACTGCATGGATATGATATTGTATGTAATGTAATTATATATGCATTATGAAGTTATATATACGATTATATATTATATATGTAACTGAAATTGTATATGTCTGATGCAGTCACTTTCCAGTTGGCAAAAAGCCAATGAGTATGCACAATGAGTCAATACTCATTAAAAGAGCCTAAGAAACTTGTGTGGATGAAATACCTTAAAAGCTCATTGAAAACATGTACTAGGAAAAAGACTGATTTGGCTTTTTAGGATTTACTGACCTAAGCTCCTTTTATATTTTCATTTCTTTCTTAAATATTTATTTTGACTTATTCGAAAGGCAGAGAGCTACCGAGAAATGAGCAGAGACAGAGAATCTTCTATCTGTTGATTCATTCCTCACTGGAGCAGTGGGCTTGGGGCCAAGTGAAATCTGGGAGCCCTCAGCTTCTTTTTCTGGGTCCCTCATGTAGGTCCAGGAGTACCCAGGCACTTGAGTCACCTGTTGCTGCTTTCCTCAGCAGATTAACAGGGAGTTGGATGGAAAATGCAGCAGCTGTCACCTATACAGGATGCTGACTTTGCAGGCTGGAGCTTAGCAGACTATGCCACAACACCACCTCCTGTATTTCCATTTTACAGAAACTTGTGAAGGACGCTTGTTCACTCCCCTTTGGTTTTTTGTCTTTGCCCTCCCCATTAGAATGGTAGTGCCACAAGGACTGACGTCTTTAATGATGTATCCACAGCTGTCCACAGCACCTGGAACAGCACCTGAGGAATAGCAGACTCTCAACATTTAATTTATAAATCAAGAAAATCAAACACTTGCATTCACCATGTCACACACTGTTGCACCCACGTAAGACTGGAAATGCCCTGATCTTTTCCTGATGTTTTAAGAACCTGTTTGGCAGACATGTATTGCTTATCCCAAACCCCTTCTCTTGAGAAAGAGGCACACAAGTGGATAAGATACACAATATTGAACAGATGCTAATTCTAAAGGACATCGTTTTCCTTTCTTCAACCCTTTAGGCTCATCCTTTAAGCATCAGTTCCAATGAACGTCCTGGGTTTGTAGTGATCTCTTTCCCTTGCCTCCATTTTACCCAAGGGTCTCAAACAGGCAGTCCTGGGTTAACGTCTAACCAAGGTTTTTAAAATGAAAAAAAAAATGTTTTAAAGAAGTGTTGACACTCTGAATCCCCAATTTGGTCTCACAAAGACAGACTGGCCCTGAGTTCTGACTTCAGCGACACAGCCTCTCCCATGGGACAGCATGCTCTATTCTTACACATTCTGTGTCAGTTTTCTGACCTGGTCAACCTCCGTGGGCCCTGGATGTCAGAGCATTTTATCCTTATTTTACCAGAATGTGAGGTGCACTGCAGTGAGAAAGGGACGAACTAACACCATTGACCATCCTTTACTTGCAGTAAGCTTGTTTTACTGTAGTCTGGAATATCTGAAATACTTTTACTAATGCCTGTTCATTTACTAGTTTATGAGCTGGGTCTGTTATTTCTGCATCCTCAGGTTCTTAGAGCACATCCACCATGGAAAGTATACTCATCATCATTTTTAAAGGAAATAAATTAAGCTTTGATGATCTTTTATTGATTTATTTATACAGACAGGAGCCAATCAAAGTGTCTGTTCCAAGCAGACGCATTGCCAAAAACAATGCATCATTAGTGAAATCCTTCCACAGGAAGAAGGAACAGAAAGCCACAAAAACAAACAAACCAAAAAAAAATCTCTTGCTTAGAGCAGTCTGTGCCGAGCCACTGTGAGGCAAATATGCTACACACCTATGTTGACCTTGAAATCATTAGACCTCTATATGGCATAATTAGTGGTGATAATGAGCATGTTCATGCATCCATGCAACCTGCAAATTAATTAATGGTGTCTGCATCATAGTTTCATGAGGTTAGGAAGTATGTGAAACATATTAGTGGAAAAAAAGTTCCAATAACACTAAATGCTAAATCATGACAAAGAAGTGGCCCCCATGGAAGCACTTATTTCTGGTAAGATGGGGTTTTATTGTAATTTTGGAATATCTGACAACTTGCTAACTATTCAAATTTCCAATTGCCCATTATTTTTCTTTAAAAACTGTTTTTCTCTCAATTTTAGTATCATTTATGAGAATTCATTGAGTATTCAGATTTTTTTCAAATATGCTTTGTTGAAAGGTTATAGTAAGTATCAAGGGAAAATGAAAGTACTTAACAGATAGTGAATACTTAGAAATCAGACTTACAATACCAAGTACTTGCATGACAACCATCTCAGCATGTCTGTATCTTTTCCCTCCCTCATTTCCTTCTCGTTTGTCTTTTATCCTCCTTTACTGGTGCTTTGCTGCCTATAGTTATTTTAAATCTGTGTCAAGATTTGAGCTATGTTTAAATTCCATGAAATCTTGCCCTAAAGTTGAAATCCTAAGAAAATTCTGAACTGAAGGTTGTTGACTTGCTGCTACGCCCAAACACAGGAGTCTCTCTGATGGCATAGTTAATTTACTTTTAGACAGGAAATGATAGAATCTTATTCAGAACTCACTCCCGTGCAACACAACCTACTTTTAATGCTGATGCTTCTGATTGCCTGAAACTGCTCACTAACACCACTCTGTACATTCCAAAATATTCTTGATTATGATAACTGGGAAACCTTACCTTCAAAAAATTATTGTGGAAGTTCTTATTTGCACCTGTTACCAGGAGAATTGTCAGACATGGCTTAGGTCTTTGAAATGTGAATCTGATAGAAACACAAAGATGAGACAGATGTGGAATGAATTCCAAAGGAAATGTCCAAAGGAAATTCCAAAGGAAATGTTCACTCATTTGTTCCACAGCAGAATAGCCCCCTCAAAAATATTTGAAAAGCTGAGACCTGGGGTGAGTGCAGGAGTACATGAGAATGCACACACGAGAAATGAGATTAAGAGAGACAAAAGAAGCTAGAGTAGTCACATTAATAAGTTGTTATTGAGTGGATTCTGAGAATGTGACAGACACAGTGCCAAGAATTTGGTATGCACTATTCCATTCAATCATCTCAACAGCCCAGTGGGTCGGTGCCATTGTCACTCTCATTACATGTATCACCAAACAGAGTTAGATACATATTGTCACTGGATGTATTTTATAGAAGCATTGAATAACAGAGCCTAAATATAAATTCATATATTTCTGACATCTGATTTTGTATTCTTAACCACAAGGAAAGAATTAAATTCCTTTCAACAAGCTCCTATCCAAGAAAACCCCCATCCTCTTCCAGATACTTAAGTCCAACTTTTTCAAGACTCAACTATAAAAAGCAAGCAGGCATGACAAGATACAGTCTTGCCTTGGTTTTTGTCAATTACCTTGGGAGTCCCCAAGTGTTGGTGTTGCTTCTATTTGCTCCTTGACAGAATGGAAATCTCATGAGTGCCCACATTTTCATCAGATATGAGAAAAGAGGAGGCTGGATGAACTGCTGAAACAGAATGGCAACCACTCAAAAAGCCATCACTGAACACCTGCTCTATTTATCACTCTACTGAATATCCCCCCATATTACATACACAAGCATATCTACACACCAATACGTATGTTTGTGAGTGTACACAAGGGCTCCTCAGAAAGTTAATGGAAAGTACCTATTTGATAAACCTACCCATGGATTTTTAAATTGTTTTGCACCAAGATAAACCTATCATTTCATTCCACTTTTCCATGAACTTTGTGACACTTCTTTGGATCTATGTATAATGGCAGAGTGTACGCAGACTAATGGTGAAGACATTAATCCCCTTTCAGATCAGAATACTGAATTGTAGAGATTAGGTGTCTAGCCAAAGACAGAGAATCCCTGTGTGAAAGATATCATGACTTCAGACACATGGTATATCCTGTTGGAGCTTTCACTATCCCATCTTTAGAATTGAAAACAATTGATGCCAGCACCATGGCACAGCAAGTTAGACCTCTGCCTGTGATGCTGATATCCCATGTAGACAACTGGTTCAAGTCTCAGCTGCTCTGGTTCTAATCCAGCACTCTGCTCATGACCAGGGAAGGGAGCAAGAAAGGCCCAAGTGTTTGGCCTCTCGCACACCAGCATGAGAGACTCAAATGATACTCTCTACACCTGGCTTCAGACTGGCCCAGCTCTGGCCATTGCAGCTATGTGGGGAGTGATCCTGAGGATGGAAGATCTCTCTATCTCTTTTTCCTCTCTCTTTCTGTAGTTGTGACTTTCAGGAAAAATATTTTTAATGAAAATAATGACACCTGTCATCATCATAACTGGGATTGATAAAACACTATGCAAAAGACTACATCTGGACTTCTTGTAAGACACCTGCAAGACAGCTCATTACAAGTGTGCTGAAATAAATCTGGGACCACTGATAACCCAGTCCCATCTTCAGGCAGATGAACACTGGAGAAATTAGAGAGCTGTCTGATGCTCAGGTAATTTTGGAGTGGCTGTAGAAGTGACAATATGCACTATTGGAAAGGATTGACTCTGACACGAGCAGACGTCAGCATACAGCGTGTCACCTTAATTATGCTTTAATTGAACTACAGTATGCATCACCACTTGGCACAGGCTCTTTGAAGTCCAGCCTTACCACCCTGCCTCATGGGAAGGTGTGCCGTTACCACGAACGTAATTGTTGAAACAACTGACACATTCCCAGCAGCAGGTATTTCAGAAAGGAGGAGAGGTAATTAGAGGAAGATTTTGATCTTGCTGACTTACGGTGAAAAGCAAGGTATCAAGGGATGTGAATGTAGAGACAATCAACTCATATTAAAGTCGAATATGAAGGCTCGCTTTAATATGAGAAACAAAAAAAAGCAGTGAAAATAATGATATTTTCAATTTGCAGAAGAAAAAAAATTGCATACTTTGATCCCCGACATAATAGGACAGAGAAGCAAAGCTCTCAGACAAATCATCATGTATGGTAATTTTCTCCTTTGGAGTGTGTGTGTGTAAGAGAGAGAGAGAGAGAAAGAGAGAGAGAATGAAGTTCTGCTTTAAAGAACAGCTTTGTTCATTCCACATTTATCAAATTCTTAATATAAGGCTGATCCTGTTAAATTCATGGACCTCTGCACTCAGCTGTTCTCAGTACCCTTGGGGAGATGGAAATATTTTTGGATAATTAGAGTACAAAATGTCCGTCTTCAATAAATTAAACAAGATGGCCCTTGAACAAGGAAGGGAACCCCGTATAGCAGATCAATCAGGAGAGGGCAGATTCATGACGGGGTTAGAGGTGGCCTTCTGAAGGAGGAAGCATTTGATCAGATGATCAAATAAGGTTCAATCACACTAATTAGGAAAGGATGCTTTCCATAGGGCAAGGAGCTTATTAGAGGCAAAAAGAAGTACGGGGAATAGCAGTGAGTACAATTTGCCACCGTCCTGGTACAGGGGGAAAAGGTTGTGAAAGATGAGAGAACAGGTGAAATCAAACAGTGACCTGAGGGGTTTGTTCTGGTTTTGTTTGTGTTGTTATTCATTCTTTTAGTGAAAGTGGGAAACCTTGAAGTGAATTTTAGGGTCTAATTTGTGTCCTTAACTATTGGATGATTAACTGACTTTGGATGACTAGCTGACTGGTGAGGCAGGGTGGCCAGTCAGATGTTGTTGCTGTCTCCAGGTTAGCACTCATCAGGGTCTGGACTAAGTGTCAGGAACAACAGAAACAGAAAAGAGGTTATAGAAGAATCTGCCATCCTTGATGGTGCAGAATTTATCCTGGATTTAGCCAGCATCTAAATCTGAGTACATTTAAAGGGAAACAACCGAGGATTCTACATCGCTCATATTTAGCCATAATGATAATAAATAAGACTATATTTAACATACTGGAAGTATACATTTTATAAAAATTACATGAGTTAAATTTGCCTAAAGTAAATAATATTTGGATATCTCAGGAAAAGTGTCTGATTCAAAATAATATTATAACAATACATATAATTTAAACTTGTTTGTTCATGAACTTTAGGATTTCATCTTTTAGCTCAAAGTCCGTTTCACATTCCCTTATCTCCAACTAATTTTGACTTGCCCGCATGGTTAACTCTGGTAAATGATAATGAGTAGATATCCCTGAATAACTGGATTTATCTACAGCGTTAGTTTTCATTTTGATTGACTCAGTTTTAGCTATGTTTTGGCCAATATTAATGATTTGACAATGGCCTCACATTAACACAAATGTTACATTTTGTTTTTTAAAGAAGTAATCATACTAATAGCAAAAATATGTTTATGATGAGCACATGAATGCTGGCATGTATAAATAAGAAAATAGTGATAGGTAAAAAAAAAAAAAGAGATGTAGAAATTGTAGCTTTTTGTACCTTTCATGAACTCTACTAATATTCTCAAAAGAAACTGGGTTTCAGAAAGATTATACAAGTGAATCACAGAAATTTCTAGTGGCATAAATTAAGCCTAATTCAGATTACCTAGTCAACAATTTCATTTTAACTTTTTATAACACTCTGAAAATAGACAGACTTTAGAAAGATGAGTAGTAGTAAGGTAATTTTTTATTTCTACATATAGCAAGCCATGATAATGGCAAAACAAAATTAAATAAAGCGAATGACAGTTAATCAATACGTCACAAAAATCCTGATTCAAAAATTAAGGGAAAAAAATGATCCTGCATAAGAAGTGATCAGGTACTGCAAGCAGAGTATCCCGTTTAATCTCCACATTCCAAAGACTATGAAGACAGTATTTCTTTCCTTTTAAAAACGAGAAACTTCAAACTCGAAGAAACCAGCTGATACGTCCAACATCACTCATTCCAAAACATTGATGAGTAATCACCTCTCAGTAAGAGGTTCTGGAAGCCACTTTCACCGCTCCGATGAGAACACTGGACGCCTTCTGACTGCCTTGATTCACTGCTTGTACAAGTCACCGCTGAACATTTTGTACGGAATAGACACTTTTGTCCTACGAGCTCAAGGCCAGGTGCAGACATTTGGTGAAAGTTCTCTAATACTTAACCATGTTCCCATGAATGCATACCAAAAGAAAATAGTTCAGATCAGCGGCCCTTTCTGTTAACACTGACACTGAAGGATCATTTGTATTTTATAATGCCAAGTTCAAAGGATTCAAAAACTGCCCAGCACGTTATGTTTGTCCTAACAACTCTGTCATTTATTATTTCAGTGCTACACTATCACAGGATGTCTTCATTCACTTCTGTATCTGTTAACTCAAAAACATTTACTGAGCCCCTTCTGTGGACCCAAAAGATTCGATTATCATTTATCTAGAAATGAAGAAGACCTGTTACCCCTCCCTCCCAAATTCTGCTCAATAGACAACTAAGATGCTTGCCATGGATTGCGGTGATGAATAGAAAGGAATGCTAAACACAGATGAAGAAAGCTGCATTTCTTTTTAGGGAAAAGTATTTCAGCCAGCCATGTCACCTTACTGCAATAGCAGCTGATTAATATCAAACAAATAGAAAGGCAAGCTTCGCAACAGTAGAAGCGAGCAGTCTTATTCTCTTGGCACCAAGAATCCACTGGAAACGGAATGTCTGAGTGAATCTGCGTCTACTCCATATGTAAACCAAATATTCTGTTGTTCCTTTACCATACAATGTTTACCTCGGTTTTACAGGGAAAGAAACTGGAGCAGAAAGCTCCATGGTAGTGCGTCAAATCTAGCTAAGTGTATGAGACCACAGGGTTTAATGATGTCTACAGAGAGCTTGCCTACCAGCAGCAGAAACAGCAGGAACGTTGTTGCCTTCAGGAAGAGGGCGAGATCTTTGAGCGGATGTGATGGGTTCCCTGGGCTTCTGTCTTAGACTACAGTGGCTTTTGCTTTGGGAGACACTAGTTTTGAGAATAGAGAAGAGAAGAGGCTTAGAAAACGCCACAGCCACGAATCAGGCAGGAAACTTGCCTCGTTCTTCTGTTGTTGGAAGCTGTTCTGATCCATAGAAAAAAAGAAAATTGTTCGGCCTCATACATAAGTGAAAAAAAAAGCCCCATTTTGATTTGCTGGGTGTTATTGGTTGTTGTCGTTGCTTTATTGTCTTGTGTGTGTGTGTGTTTACTTTAAAGGAAGATAGGCACTTAATTTCATTGCTAGTGGGTTACACCAAATCGAACTTCCACGTTTTGCTAGCAGAGTCCAGCTGAGATAGCGTGGCATTAGAAGAACCTGGACCTTTTGTCCAGGTTATGTGGCGGACACAGCAGGACACTTACATATTCAAGCTTTATGTATGTGCTGACCACTTAGCTTGTGGCAGCACAGAATTCAGGATGCCAACAAGTAGTCGTCTAGATGGAGACAAGGTTGAGATACATCCAAATAATTATGCAAATGTAATTCTTCTGTATCTCCTGGTTATAAGTTGTCAGAAAAAGATGCATTGGTTTACTACATTTATTCATTCCTATATTTGATTGAGTCACTCATTCACATTTTGAGAGACTATATTACATAAAATAAACTACGCTATATGCTGTATTAAGGCCAAATATTGTCTAAGTGTGTGACTGTTGCCCTTTTAGTACCTTGCAGTCTAGCCTGATGAGTGTCTAAATGAATGAGGTCTTAGAAAAAAAAAATCAACACTTCAAATTAAAACAAAGAGCTAATCTACAGACTTTCCCTCAAGGCTGCAGGAAATCCCCAAGAGACAAGAAAATACTTGTATAGAGGACCTGAGTGTTCTTGAAAACCACACTTTGCGGGTAAAGAACTAATTAAAGAGTGTACTCTGCTGTCTCATCTCCTTGGTTTGATGGATTTGGCTCTGAGCAGAGGCGAGTCCGGCTTGGATCGCTTCTGAATGTGTCCTTGCATCAACTGCCATCTCTGACTCCTCTTTCTCCCACAAGGAAAAAAAAAAATGTTCTTACCATGAATAATAATCCCTTACATGGTAACCTTTAAGAAAGTAGAGTGAAAAATAAAAACTAAGCTGAATAAAAATGTCATCATAAGTAAGAAGTCCTGCCAGTATGACTCCACTGGGACCCGTAGCCCAATATTCATCAATATTTGGGGCTTAAAGAAAACAATGTAATTAGCATGACACCATTTGCTGAGACCTCCATGGACATGAAAAACCACAGTTCTGGCTTCCGAACAACCTTGTCAGCAGTGTAGTACAAACTTAGAACAGCTACAAATACTTGTAAAAGACGAGCTAAGCTTTTGACCACTTTGAAACAAACAGAAAGGCACTAACAGCGTATTAACATGTGAGTCTACTATCCTATCCAGTTGGAAAACTGCAGGAATCTATGCTAATACATTAACTGTCTTGTAAAAATGATACAAAAAGAATACAAAAGCATTAATGCTAATAGAAAGACTGATGACATTGGAGAAGGGTTAATTTGAGATTAAATTACTCCAATCAAGCTTCTTAGAAACATGTAAACCTACAAAATTCATGATTGCCAAGAATGAAAGAAAAGCTGTCTGAGAACCAAGAAGCATACCTCATACATGAACTTGTTCATACATGAACAAGTATGGAAAATATTAGAGGGAAATATTAGTAGGGAAAATATTAGAATTTATCAAATATTAAGTCAGTAATGTAAGGATAATATTGAAGACTGATTGAGGCAATGAGGACGTTGAACCACAGTGAAGACATGAAGAATAGTAAATGTTGAGGTCAGACCAATGTTGACCAATTTGAAGGGAAAAAAAAGGCAACTTCAGTGATAAATCTATAGAAAGAGAGGTGCTTCTGGAAAACATCCAGGGAAGAGGCCAAGAGGTAGAAACAAGAAAACATCTTTTTAAGGCAGCTCATGGCCTGCTCACGAAACACTGGGCCTTGATGCATGGCCTAGCAGGGGAAGACAGGAGCTGCACCTCTATAAGTTCCAGGAGCTGAGGAAGAAAAGGTGGACAATGACAAGAGGTGCAGTGTATAAAGGCACAGCAAAATACCATTGCAAAGCAGTCTACCTGAAGTTTTACATCTTGGCTCCTGTTTCTACCATGACAAGGCGATGCAGAGCCAGCCCTACTCTACTAGGAGCCACGGTCCCTTTACTAGAAATCACAGGAGCTGATCCTAATGTTTCCCAAGGCTGCTTCCTACCACTGACTTTGGGATCCTAGCAGCTTCTTGGTTCAAGTGCAGCATAAACAGAGAGCCTCACAATACGAGGCTTTGAGAAGTTGATCCCATCATGCAATGTTTGGTTTTGTTTGTATAACACAAAATAATTAAATCAATTATCTTTTACACAATGGCCACCAAGACATTTTTGAGTGAGATGAGTAAGGGAATTAGGAGACCAAACATGATGAGAAAGAAGATAAAGAGTAGGTGTGGGTCTTTTACTGCGGACCAAGAACACCCAACCTCATTTGCACCATGTGGTGGCTAACTACATGAATTTCTGTATTTTGAAGATTTGGCTTGTTGATCTTAGAAACCAATTACAGATTGTCAGGAATTCTTTAATAAGGTGGATAATGGGATAAGACGCAGTTAGAGCAACCATGGAATGGTGTACAAGTCTCCATTTTCAGAGCACTAAAGAAATATATTTGCATTTAATTTAATTATCCAGATTAGAGGGAAGGTAAACTTCTCAATCTACAAATGAACAAGGAGAGCTCAAAAGGACTGAGAAAATAACTTAAAATTGTTGATTTTCAGCAAAGCCTAGGCTAGAATACAGGTTTCTTGATTAGAAATCCTGTACTTAAGAGCTGGTTAATTGAATGATATTAGAAACCTAGTTAATATCTACATAGCTCTGGTTTCTTTTCTACTAACCAGGATTCTGTTAACCTAAATAGTCTAACTAGAAACATAAGTCAGTAAAGCAGCCCCATCCTAGGTACATGCTTTCTCAACTTTGCTCAGTCTAAATCACAGCCTGTTGCACTCTAGTATTCCTCCTAGCATCACAGCTATATATGCAGCTACCCTATAATTTACCCACCAACTTCTTTAGGCCATTTGGCAGCTTTAGTGATATGTTAAGTGTAACCATTATATATTTATTTATGTTATTATGTAAGATAATCTTTTTTAAAGATTTACTTACTTTTATTGGAAAGTCAGATATACAGAGAGGAAGATGTTCTGTCTGATGATTCACACCCCAAGAGGCCTCAATGGCCAGAGTCGTGCCAATCCGAAGCCAGAAACCAGAAGTCTCTTCCAGGTCTCCCATGCAGGTGCAGTGTCCCAAGGCTTTGGGCCATCTTCCATGGCTTTCCCAGGCCACAGGCAGGGAGCTGGATGGGAAGTGGGGCTGCCGGGATCAGAAACGGAGTCCATATGGAATCCCAGTGTGTGCAAGGTGAGGACTTTAGCCTCTAGGCTACATGGATATTTTAGGCTTTTTTTTGGGGGGGGGCCTTTTTTTTTTCATTTCCAAGATACTAATACACCAAGCTATTTAATAATGTTTTTCTGAGGCTAGCGCCGTGGTGTTGCACGCTGGGTGTCCACTTGTTGCACCATCATCCCATAAGGGAGCTGATCAGTGTCCCAGCAGCTCCGCTTCTGATCCAGCTCCCACATAATATCCTCAGGAAGGTAGCAGATCACGGCCCAGGTCTTTGAGCCCCCGCATTCATGTCAGAGACCCAGAAGAAGTGCTTTGCTCCTTCCTTCAGGCCTGCCCAGCTCCAGCTCTTGCCACCATATGCGAAGTGAACTAACGCACTCTCTCTCTCACTCCTCTCTGTCTTTCTCTCTCTGTCACTCTGCTTTTCAAAGAAAAATAAATATTTTAAAGAAATAATATTTCATAATAATTTACATTCTTGTGAGACAGACAAAATGGAGAAAAGATTCATGTCCATATTTGGCCGATTAGAAAAATGAAGATGCTGGGAGATATTATGACTCTCCCATGTTCAGTCTCAATAATTAGGAGAATTATGACCTCAGGACGCCAGATGTCAAATACAACCACTTCACCACACCATTTCAGCAGAGAAACTTCCTCTAGTCTCTTTTTTCCCCCTTTTTCTTTCTAAATCCTTACAGCTTTAGACCAGAGTTTAAAGTGTGAGGTCGTGACAAAGGAGTAAAAATGAGCCACAATGGAGTTTCACAGTTATCTATAGACTCAGTTCTTACAAAGAAACTTTGTTCTGTACAAGGTTGAATCAGTTACTTGTTCCCACACACTGAGCACTCACAGATAAGTTAGAATCAGCCACACACTCATCCTTGTCTCTAGGGGGCTTGGACCTGTCCAAGTGCAGACGAAAACGATGTTGCTCATGAAAGACATACATGTAATTGAAAAAAAACCAATTATGTTAATTAAGAATTGCTCAGTTTTTGGAACACAATGAAAGGGTTTGAAAAGTTAAAATAATTTCACCAAAATAAACTGTTGTGCTTAAGAAACAAGACTCCTCCACTCTCCACATTGTTTTTCTAGTACCACGTAAACATTGGCTAATGGGCCGCGTCTCGCCTGTAAGGCCGTTGCGTGGACAGTATGGGAAGACAGACGCCCTGCAGCTGCACAGTACAGCGTACAGCAGGAGAGTTAACGATGCCTTAAAATCCGCTCATGAACTGATCAAGATGAAGATTCAGCTTCCAAGAGAAGTAGCTTATGGAACTGTAAAAACCTTGTCTCACTTCTACTCAATTCTATGAAGATGTAAGTTCCTAGAAAAGTGCATTCAAATAAGCTTTTTGTTTATGTGTTTGTTTAAAAAATTGAAACCAATGCCAACCTTTTTTAAGAATGTGCATTTTTCATTATTTTTTAACTAATATTTTCACATATGGATCATTTGCACTTGAGGGTAAATAACCAAGCCTATGATCCACTAACTGCCTAAACATGAGCCTCGGGTTGATGTTCAAGTTTCTCAATGTGTCCTGATTTCTTCCTTCAGGAATAACCCCCAATTAACAGACATTTCACAACTCTCAGTGTTTGTTGGGCCTCCTTTCACTGCAATCACTAAGTTTGTGTTCCTCTCAGCTGTGCATATCAGGAGCACAGGTCGGCCTTGCTCTCAGATGCCTGACCTGTCCCTCAAGTGTACCATTGACCATGAAGGCAAATTTAGAAGACACAATGGCTAATTTAAGAATGGACACTAAGAAACGGAAAAAACAAAATGAACCAGGAAAGCCACTGGCTTCATCTGGCTTCAAATCCAAGCATTAAACAAATAAAACATTTCTTTTAAAAAATCTATCTATCTATCTATCTATCCATCCATCTATCTTGAGCCAGGCTGAACCAGGATCCAGAAACTTCTTTTGGATCTCCCATATGGGTACTGGAGCCCAAGCATTTGAACCATATTATTCTCCTTTCTTTAGGCGCATTTGTAGGGAGTTGTGAAGTAGAAGTGAATTGGTTGGGACTCAGACTGGTGCCATATGGGATGCTGGTGTGACGGCCTGCTGCTTTACCTCCCATGCCAGAACACTGAAATAAAAGTGTCTAAAATAAAGCATTAAAAAGCAAAAACAGAAGAAGAACTAAAAGAACATCTATTAGCTAGAATCATTCAGAGCCGAGCATTCTCTTTTCTACTCAAGAATTTTAACTCCTTTTTCTTATGTCTAGCAAAAAGATTTAACTATCAATGCACACATATGACTATTTGGACTTTGTTGGAGGGAAAACAATCAACCTTTATCAATCTTACACAGACTCCAGAAGCAACTGAAACCTGCATGTCTGCACATGAATGAGACATGCATATTTTAACAGGAGTAGTTGTTACCGAAAATAATTGGATTAGTGATAAATGCATCAAGCCAAATACGAGATTATTTTCTCTAACGTTGAGCGTCACAAACATGTGAGATTCACGTTAGCTATGTTGAGAAAGCTTCCTGCTGTAAAATCTTATTCTGAACAAGGCACATAGCCCATTCCCACAACGGACAAGTCATGCCACTGTCAGGATCTAGTCTGTCTGAATGTGTTGCAGGCTGCCTCTTCCTGGGAGGCATGATATTATTGAGAAATCATTTCAGTTTTTGATAATTTTCCTGTCAACATAAATCAAAGATTGGAAGGCCACTTATTTTAGGTGATTAGCTTCATTAGTTTGGCAAAAGTGTATCACTCAACATCTAACTTCCTACACTGTCAAAATCAAACCTCATTTTTTAGGAAGTAGAGAAGCAGAATATACATGTGGACGGAGAATAATTATCCTTCAGTGTCGCTGTTGTATAATTATAACTCCAAAGAGAATGAATATAGTCAGAACAACTTTACACAGTAAATGTGCGTAATGCATATGCATATTTGCCCGTAGCATGATGGTCGACAGCAATCAGAAGTCAGATTGTGCAGGTGCAGATCCTGGTCCTGACACTCCCGACCTGAGAATACCCATTTTCTCATCTGCCAGAAGAATGCAGAACTTGTCATAGGCTTGCTATTATTTATTCACTTGCACACTTTCTTTCGTTTAAAAGTATCAGCTATAATAATTTTTTGATTTAGCCAATTGAATATCAACATATGGAAGCCAGCCTGGGATCACCTCAGATGAAGTCTCTTTTGGGATTCCCCCCAACTGAAGCACTGGACTCAGAACCCCGCCCATGAAGAGAAGTGCAGTTCTATGGTCTAACCGTGGAGTGCATGTGTCAAAGCTGAGCCTCCACATTGGCTCAGCTGGAGCAGTGGACAGCGCATCCAAGTGCACATGCAGGATATGGCAGTACATTGGAGCCTGTGTAGGACACCTAGTACCATGATAGAGGACGGAATAAATTAATCGACTACCCGCAGCCAAGTGTTAGCTGTGAATATCTGGGCAAACAGAGACTCGGGTGGACTATGTTAACTAGTGCATTCTGGAGTGATTTCGACATGCTTGGAGTGATGAGATCGACAATAATTCAGAACTGTTGAACTATCAAAACCTCTTGAGCAGAACCCTCAGAGCATGCCCCACATCAGGGATTCTGGGGTGGTATCAAGTTGTTTATCCTCTATTTTGTCTTTTTACAAAAAAAAGGCAACAACAGTGCCTTCCTCAGATTGTTGCAACAGGGAATTAATAATAAGACATGTGTGAAAATGAATCAAAGGCACTAAATACCCGTTAGTCTTCATACACTGTTTTCTTTTTGTATTAACATGCTGTAGTTTTTAATTTCTCTAAATTGACTACTTGAGCACAAAATTCTCTAAAGTTCTCGGTTAAAGCCATTTTTTCCTTCAAAGCGGTTCATAGATTTTTTTTTTCCAAATACTTAGGTTTTTCTGCAGGTTGGATATTTTCCATACCAAGTGATAGCTTCAGACTTGATCAGCGGAAGGAATCCCTTTTCAGAAATTGTCTTCCCTTCGGTGCAGGTGCATTTCATGTTCTTAGCATGTCTGCTCATCAACTGGGCAAAAACTGCTTCTTGCACTTCACCTTTGCGGACTTGAATGAAAGCGTCTGAGGGAGGCTGTGAACTCCAGACCTTAACAGAGAAAATATCAGCCCCCTTGTTCTTGTAGGAAATGTCTGAAGATATAAGTGATTATTGAGTCAAGTTCTCACCCACTGAATCCAGCCTCTCTTCTTCCTGACTCACACTGCTTTCAGGAAGCTAACTGACAATTTCTATTCAAATTAAGTGGACCAATCAGAAATTCTATTTTGCCCACTGTTTTGTTAGATTTTAATAAGGTTAGATAGTGACTAATGCGTTCCAGTTTCAGGTTGGGACAAGATAACCCTTCCCAGAAGGCTGGTTCACTTTTTTAAACATAGAATTGTGTTATACAGTTGAAAGTTCAGTTAGGGATTTCCACTCTGGTCGGAAGTTTGGTAAGTGTATGCTAATTTTCAAATACTGGATTGACTTGGCCTTCCCTATTATAAGGAGATTCTGTTTAGAAATCAATGGGAAATCAATCCCATGTTGGTTGAAAAAAAAATCATTCACTTAATTTAAAAGTGAAAGAGAGCCAGAAATCAAGCATCCTTTTAAACTTGAACTTGTTGTGCCAGAAAGCTTCCTTAGCCAACTTTTTCTCTACTATATTCTGTCTAAAATGAATGTTCAGCATCATGACTGACCTAGTATTAATGTTATAACTGAATGTCATATTTTTATTTAGCATTTAGAAAATGATTTGCAACAGCCAGGAATATTTTTTGAACTTTTTTTTTTCTAGCATTTACACTCCAGAATGTTTTCTCCTCAAGAAGCTTCAATGCCAAGGTCAGGCTTTCAGACTTTCTTGCTAATTTAGCAGTACAAAATGGAGCATTCAAGGATATGTGCTGAGTTACAAAATCTTTTCACCATGGATACATGCTACACAGGACTAGACAGTACACAGTGATGTGTGGTCTTGATCTGTGAGTATTCGATCTTTCCAAAGACCTGCTTCAAGCATGCTGATCAGCGCAGGATGTGTCTTTTATTTCCTCGCTTCATTTTGTTTCTTTCGATGCGGCAACTCAAATCCAGATTCTGCCATCACTGGTAGAATTTTGCTTTGTGCCAAATATTGTGATTGAAATGTCTTCAGTTATTATTTAATTCTTAAGAGGATTGTTGAGGCTTCCATTACTATTTCAATATGCTTGAGATACAGAAGGGTTTACCTGAGTTCACAGCCACTTTTTGAACCCAAGTATTAGGCATTGGCTATGCTTTCTTAAGTTTGTGTTCAATAGAACACGTTGCAAGAGCAAAAACAAACAAATAAACAAAAAACAAAATAAAACCCATGGGTGTCTTGTGTTCAAATAAAATTGGACAACAATTCCATTGAAATATAATTCATGTATCATACAATTTATCTTTTAAATGGCATGGGATCCATTGATACAGTTATGTGTTCACAGAGTTAAGCAAACATTTTCAAAATCAGATTTACGTTTTTACTATATACACAAGAAGCTTCAAAATGCAAAAATTCCTGAAAGCAAAGAATGAAACCTCTCTGAGCCAAAAGGAACCTATGGTTAGATTATGTCCTAATACTTTTGTCAGTGATATTCTTTCCAGAAGGGGTCACTCACAGACTCAAACCACATTGGGAAATGCTGCCTGACATACTCTAAATTTCCCATAGAACTTTGTTTTTTTTTTTTAAGATTTATTTGTTTTTTTGGAAAGTCACACTTACAGAGGGAAGGAAAGACAGAGATCTTCCACCTGTTGGTTTACTTCCCAATCCAAAACCAGGAACCAGAGGCCAGAAGCCAGAAGCTTCTTCCAGGTTTCCAGCAAGGGCGCAGGGTCCCTAGGCCCTGTGGTATCATCTGCTGCCAGGCCACAAACAGGGAGCTGGATGGGAAGGGGAGCAGCCGGAATATGAACCGGCACCCATATGGGATCTTGGTGCATGCAAAGGGGAGAATTTCAATCACTAGTCTACCACACCGGGTAACCGTAGAACTTTCTATATCTTTGAGAATGAGTCCTACATAGTTCCATTGTCACAATTATCTAAGGTAAAACTCTAACCTCATAACCTTTACCCATGAAACCATCAGAATCCCTCAAAATGTAGACCATCTTGAGCTTATTTCAACAATTTCTTTTCACCCAAAAGAAGCGGTAGGATTCTGTATCTGAAAGCAAAAAGGTCAAAATCCTCTATGGAGTGTTTCAGACTCCATCGACTAAGTAGAAGTCACAAGGGGACTTTCATGTTCCATCTTGTAATTTTTTTTCTTGCTAGACCCTTACAGGCATCAAAATTCTGGGAAACAAAAACCAGCTGTGTTGGTGAGGATCTTCTCATTTTGAATATGTATTACAGGAGAAAACATTATTTACCAGTTCAGTTCAACCCCAGTGAGCCAGGAAGGGATCAAAGGAAGGACGCTTGCAGGAGAAACAGTTCTTAGACATGACGTTGTGATTACTTATTGGTTTAATGCAAAACGTACAGAACCTTAGATGCTCCACAAACAAACCCTTAATGTGAGTTTGTTGCTGTGGATTTATAGATATGAAGAGAACTGGAAGATGTGAGGGAGTGGGCGGTCGCTTCATCCGTTAACCGTTGATAACAGAAAATGAACGCTGTGAGACAACAGGGCGAAGGATGACTAATTCCCTCACTTTAAGTTTGGTACTCAATCTATGAAGATGTCACGGCTGCTACACTTGTTTCCCATGTGTTAGTGTGGTTAGAATTCTGAATATGCAACTAAGGAGCTTTTGACATCAAGGGCATACTAAGTCTGTCTTGTGTATAATGGGTGCCTGCAGAGTGAGCAAGTCTGCTGTCATGATGCTCGCCCCACTACATTCTGATTCACTTCCCAGTCTTGCAGCACTTGGTGTAATGATCAGCTTCCTCTCCCTCACTGGTCACCTTAACGTCCAGGGAACATCATTTAGGATCATGTCTTCTTCTAGTTCAGGAAATGTGGATGCTATCCTTATGAAGTGACTCCAATTCTGGTTTGCTCTTTCACATAATTCAAGTGAGGGAAAAATATGTATATATATATATATATGTACACATACGTGTGTGTACACATAGCTCTACAAAAATATTTTCCAAGGGTTTATTTTAACGCGTGTAATATATGTTAATATATGTTGATATCTGGCTGTGTGGCCTCCAGGTCTTCCAGGCTAAGACTCGCTGGCTTCAGGCATCTTCCTCTCTTATCAGCCACTTCGAGAGTCATCTCCTTGCTGCTATCCAGCCAATTTACCCCTATCTTTTTGTCTTTTTTTTTGCATTTCCAGTTACACGGGTAGTATGCCACATCAGAACTTTACACTTTTGCAAACTCTTTGATGCCTTCTTCCTTCTACTCCCTCTTTACTTAGTTAACTATTAACACTTCCCAGTTAGATTTTATGTCATAGAAGTTAGTTTGCCCTGAGTCATCCATCTAAATTAGATGTTTATGCTTATTTTTTCTTAGGATTTGTATTTTTGTCTCAGGTTTCTTGTAATAATTAGCATAGAGTATTTCCAACTATATTTGTCATTTCCACTCCAAAATGTACTACATGAGGAAAGAATACACCTCCACTAGCACAATGCCTGGCAGATGGCAGAAAGTTAGAACATATTCATGGAAGAAATAAATAATAATAAATATTTTATTAACTAGATCACTGATCCTTTATCTCTAATTCTGCCCTAATGAAAGTGTTTCAGATGAAAATCTTTACTAATTGTTTCTTTGAATTATTAAATACAGAAACTGCAAGAAACAGCAATTTTTTCTTGATGACCTAGGCAACCAAGGAACAAAGCATTAGAATTTCAATGTACACAAGACCTACATTTAAAGTCAAAAACCAAATGTACCAGCATAAATTATAGAAACTTGGTCTTCTAGCAGTTAATGAGAACATACTTCAGGAGTTTTAGTTTGAGTATAAACCCAAAATGACTCAATAGTGGAGTATAGCTGAAAGATATTAGTACAGGCAGAAGCTATGTTAGTAGAACTGAAGATGCTAAAATAAGATAGGCTAAAGTTCAGCCTGGCAGATAAAGCCCTCACCTTGCACACACTGGGATTCCATATGGGCACCGTTTCTGATCCTGGCAGCCCCCTTCCCTTCCAGCTCCCTGCTTGTGGCCTGGGAAAGCAGTGGAGGATGGCCCAAAGCCTTAGGAGCCTGCACCCACATGGGAGACCCAGAGAAGGCTCCTGACTACTGGCTTCGGATTGGTAAGGCCCTGTTCTTGAAGGATCATGAATAAAATCTCAGGGTATCAAAGAAGAAGGACTAATGCAGACAGGTAAACTTCTCCATCTTATGATGGAGTTTTAGCATTCTACATCTAGCTGGCATTCCTTATTATTAAGTAGTTCTTCACTCTTCTTTTGCCTGGCACATATTATCAGTCCCTAATTTCCTAAACCATTGTTGGTTTCACTGATCTCTCTCTCCAGCTTCAGCCTCCCCAGTGACTCCTGTTATCTTGCAGGTAGTTCAACCTATGTCAGCCCCTTTCCCTAATCCCATATTCCATTCGGAGCAGCAAAACCCATCTGTCCCCAAAGGAAAACTAAGAAGAGAGTGTCATCGTATTCCAGTTGTACTGTAGTAATCCATAAGAAAATGTCACAAACTTGATCCCTTACAAACAATGGAAATGTATTTCTTGCCATTATGAAGACTGGAAAGTTCCAGACTAAGTCACTGTAGGTTCAACACCTGATAAGACCAAGGACTTGCCCTGAATTTTGAATGGTGTTTTGAGCACTGCCCTCATAAGATAGAAGGCGAAGAATTGAAAAGCAATTTAGTATCCTCCAGCTCTTGCAAAAGACAAGAATGCTATCAGTGAATGGGGGGCCTCTATGGACTGATAACCACTTCAATGCCCAACCTCAATTGCTGCTGCATTGGAGCTGAGGTCACTAAGGCTTAAAAAGACAGAGTGTTAGTTGCCCAGATTTTCTAGAAAATAATACGTAATTAGAATGTCAAAGAGGCACTCAGAATTCTCCCAGGTGTGATGTACAACTTCAAAGAATCGATTTCACCATGTTCATTTTGTCTGCTTGATTAGGATTTCTAGCAAAATAAAGTATTTCAAGCAATCATGGCTTTAGTAATTCTTTCCCTTGCCCGTCACACTCTGTACTTGCACACCACTGATTCTCATGGCTGAAATGCCGTATGACCTCCAACCGCCATGGTTCAGATTAAGCTGTGTTTCTTCAAGAAGATGCCCAATAAAAGCATATTAAAGTATCTTTATTCTGACCTGTAAAGGAGCGGAAAATGATGCACACCATGGGAAGAAACAACAATAGCCAAAAATAGCTTGTTTCCTGCCACTCATTTGAAAGGATAAAGTTCTAAGCTCTTGGCTTTGTCCTGTTCCATACTTAATCTTTGCAGGCAACTAGGGTGCGAATCAGCTCTCTGGCTTGATCTGTGTTTATCTCTATTTTGTCTCTGGCTTTTTGATCCCCCTGCCCCCACTTCAAGCAAATAAGCTAAGCAAAAGGAACAGATTTCTCATACACCTCTTATCCCTATACACAAAGGTTCAGCCAATGTCATTCATGTGGCACATTTGTTACAAGCAATGCATTTATGTTGCCCCATTATTATCTTCCAGGTTCTATAGCCCACATTGGAATTCATTCATGATTTTCTATATACTATGGTTTTGACAAAATTGGTCATCACATATTCTCTCCAGTGTAATGTCATTGAGAGTAACTCCATCACCCTACGTATCCAGAATGCTCTGCCTATCCATCTCCACTAAACCCTGTCAGCCTCTGATCTTTCAACTGTCTTCCTAGTTTCATCTTTCTCACAGTGTCATATAATTTGAGTCGTAGGGTACATAACCCCTTCAGACTGAAATTTTTGCCTTTAACAAGAATGAAAAGCATTTTGTTTAAATGAGCAGCGGAAGTGGTATATCTCATGTCTAGCTTGGTTTTTTTCATTTTTTCAATTTTTTATGACACAATTCCATAGACTTGGGGATTTCCCCTCTCTACTCCCCAACCCCATCCCCATTGATTTCCCCTATATTATTACAATTCAATAATAGTCACAAGTCCATAATTCTGCTATTTAAGAGTATCCTGACATTGTAGGTGTGGTAGAAAGTCCAGCATTGTATTGTCAAGATACATTTATCAGTTTCACTGGGAGTCCCCCCTATCCAGGAAAGGAAATATCTATTTACATGGTAAATGGTTAAATCAAGTTAACTAATGTGTATTATCTCACAACGTTGTTGCTTTTGTGGTGAGAATAGTTTAAATTTACTGACATTTTAAAAACCATACTTAAACAACAGAATGATGGACTTATGATTTTTTAAGGACTATACTAGTGTAATAATACAGGGGTAATCAGTGGGAGGAGGGCATTTGGGAAGGATGGAGGGGAAATGCTGGAGCCTATGGAACAATGTCATGCAATAAATAAATAAGGATATAATGCTTTTTAACTACGATTATCATGGTAGAGTGTATGTCTGACATAGTAGCTGGCAATGCTGGATACACTTGTATCCCACAGACCACAAGTCTGGTCCTGATTCCAGCATCCTGCCAAGGCACACCTGGCAGGCACCAAACCAGGGCCTGATGGCTTGGAACCCTTGCACCAGTAAGGGAGACCTGGATTGGGTACCTTGATCACAGCTTCCATCTGGTTAGGCTCTTGCAGTGTAAGCATCTGAACAGTGAGTCACTAGATAGATAACTTTCTCTCCCTCCCTCAATTCTCTCTCTGCCTTCATTCACTATCCATTAGCAAATGAAAATTATTTTATATGATGCTTTGACATTGTTCCTCCTGTATTAGTGAAGGTTTGTATCCTTTAACCAAGATCTCTGTAACCCACTCACCCAACATCCTCTGTGCCCTAGACCCTGGGTACATTCTTTTCCTCCGTATTTCTATCAATTCAATGCTTTTGTATTCAGCATGTAAATTAGATCATGTAATATCTGTCTTAACTTGTCTGGCTTATTTTATTTAGGATACTGTCTTCCAGGTTCGTAGATGTTGTCATAAATGGCAGAATTTCCTTCTTTTTATGCTTGAATACTATTCTGTTGAAGCACTTCGTTCCACATTTTCCTAATTCGTTTCTCCAACAGTAACACATTTAGGTTGATTCTATATCTTGGCTATTGTGGATAGTGCTGCAGTAAATATGGAAGTGTGCATATCTCTTACACATATTATCTTAATTGAAACTTGACTACATACGGTAGGGGATGAGACCTGGAGCACCAACAGATATTTGACTCCTCTATATGACCTATCAGAGGGACCATCTTTGCAATACTACCTAGACTGTGTAAGCCTAATCTCTGGGTACATTAATTCAATATTATTGTTGAAAAAAAAAGCATACTGCATTAATCAAGTATCTAGCCTAATGCTGACAAAACAAATGTTTGATTGATTGCATTAAGAAACAAACAGTATCATCCCTGGCATTTCAAAAACAGGTTTACGTAGCCTAGCAGCTCTGATATCCATAGTGGTTCTTCTCATCAACTGAATTCACAGTGACGCTCTGAGAGTAATCGGACAAGATATCCATCCCCACTGTTAGAAATAAGACGGGATACTCAAAGTGATTGAACAGTCCCCAGAGGTTACACAGCAGAAAAGACAACTTGAGAATGACTTTTAAGTCTTCACTCCAGGGTGTAAGTATTTTCTATTATGCCATTAATTCTTTGTTCCTTCTTTTATTCTGCAAATATTTATTGAATTTCTGTGACGAGCTTTTCTCTGTGGTGACAAATATGCTATATAGCTCATTCTTTTGCTCCTTTTGTCTTACCCACCTCCTCCTTTAGGAAGGGATGTGATCCATTCAACTAGTCAAAACTTTCTGTGAAAAGTAGTAGATAGTCAGGTACAAAGTTTAAATGCTCACTAAATGGCTAGTAAACGGGGATTGATGAATAGAAAAGTCTATTGCAATATACCCAAGACAACTTCCCAAAGCACACATCTCTCAATCAGATACATGCATTAATGCAGAATCTTTGAAATCAAACAGATCGCTCTATGTAACTTTGGGCAGCTTCCCTAAGCTCTATGAACTTGAGTCTGTATCTGGAAAACGCAACCAGTAACAGCTGCCTGGAAGATTTGAGAATTAAATGAGTCAGCCAGTTGTAAGCACCTATCTTAGTATGCTGGTACACAGGAGGGTCCCAATCAATAGTAGTGATTGTTGTGTAAGGTACAGGGTCGGTAACATCAGTGTGAGTTCATCTGGCATGGGGGATATGCAGCAAGGCTACCATCCTAACCAAAATTAAGGCTGAAATATTCCACTGGGCCAAGCACTCTGAACAGAGCTCTTTCTCACGCTGAGACACCCTTTGCCAGGCTTCCACTCTCTCAGGGAGGGAGAAGCAAGCACTGACCTTGAGGAATTACTGAGTTTGGCTCTGGGGCTGAGTCATGCTGACTTACAGCAAGCATAGTCTGTGCCTTGCATTGTAAGAGTACAGAGGCCTGCACGGCGCCACAAGAGCGAGTTCTGGCTTTTTATCCTCTTTGCTACAAAGGCCAGAGTCACACACATAGAACAGAAATGTAAACACACTCCCCAGGCGTTTGTTTACTCTCCAATTGGCCAATGTTTCCTGTCCCATCAGTGCCTGCTCTCAGCCCACACCAAGCCTTAAAGGCTAGAAATGCAAATGAGTGAAGTAAGAGTTTGTACTACCACTAATTCTCCACAGAGTTTGGAAAGGATAAGAGTATTTTTCCAGTAACTGAATGCAGAAATAGAAAAAAGGACCAGGGCTTAGGAATCGGATGAATAAGATGTGGAACAAATTAAGTGTTCAATAATAAGAAATAACTGAAGTTATGGTATACCCATCTACTGGAATGTTTGCAAATCCTCAGTTTTACTTGAGTGAGATAAGAAAACATGAAAACAAGATTAGAAACCTTGGCGAATGATGAAGCTGTAGTTACAACTCAGTGAAATACATCCAAAAGAATACTTCTGTATGAAACTACAATACTTCATATTTACTTATACTTTATTCACATGTATATAATCAATACTTAAAATAATTCACAGTGATTTTTAAAACACAATGTATCAAATGTTGAGTCTCTTTTCCCTGGAACAGTTATTAGACAGACAAATTTAATAACAGTTAATAAGCTCTCATCCCTCCTGAAGTTACGGTGCATCCCACAGACATGAACTTGAGAAAGGATGGTGACAAATGGAGAAGCAGTGAGTGGAGGATTACCCTAGTTGTTCAACAACTGGGGAGTATTTCACGGAATAACAATAGTTGAAAGCAATTCCTGCAATGCAAATTAAGAAACCAAAGTGCAGATGCTCTTTCTGTCACGAAATGCTTCTGAATAGTTTAGTCTCCCTGTTTTCTGAGTTCTTCCATTTTTAAAATGAGGAGAAATTGCTCCTTCTCATTATTATCATGCTCATTCATGCACTTATTTCAGCAAATGCTTCCTGAGGGTCTTCTACGGCAGGTGATAAATGTGAACAAAGTAGATGGAGTTCGTCATGGGCTTTGTAAAAGGGTTTTCAAACAGTTCTAGTTCAAGATTATGTAAAATTTACCTAGATCTTATTTTGTAAACTTTTGCAGAAGAATAATATTTTAATTTTGTTTTCCCAATAGCTTTTTTTTTTTTTTCCTAGCGAGGAAAACAGACTTCGGATTTCTAACCAACTCAATATGTAAAACAATTTCCGGTGCTATGAAGAAATAGGAGACAGGTTAATGAGAAAGAGAGTGACCGACAAGGTCTCTAATGAGGTGATCTGTAGATAGACCGGGCAGTTAAACATTGGAGGTGTCCCAGGTGAGGGGAGAGACCTTCAACACGAGCCTAAAAGGAAGCCTGCTTGTGCCTGTTGTAGAGAGAGCCAAGTTATTTTTCACTACAGCCTAACCAACTGCAGTCCACCCAAGAGCCAGTCAGCAAGCTTAAAATGCTGTCAGAGATCTAAAGTCCAAGGACTTCGCACAGGGAGTGCGTTTACAGAAACTTGAGCAGCCCCACAGCAGAGCTTTGAAGGCCCGCTGTGCAACTATTAGTTGATCCCACTTAACAAACAGTGACGCAGTCACGAGGTCTGTTTGTACCCAAGCAGGTGATGGTTTTCTCTCCACTGTCTCCAGTCAAGGACTTTCTGCTACCAGATTTCAGGCTGCAGGTGCCACTGGACACAAGAGTTTGGAGAGTGTGTGGAACAGGTCATGCTTTGGACAGGTGACATGATCTGTACTCAGTTCACATTTCAAAGTGCCCACTTTGCTTCTGTGTGTCAAGTGCAAGTTAGTTTGAAAGCTGCACACGCAGTAGAATGATTCATCAGTTTCCAAATCCTTGGGAAGAGTCTATTGTTTAGACATTTTTTAAAATAAGTTTTCTCAATGCCTACAGAGGTAGCTATTGATCAAAATGATAAATCGCAGTGAGGGTTAAGGGAAAAACAGAACCAATTACTGTCATCCATAATTATAAGCCTTATTGTTTATTGGACACTAACAGTTGCATTTCTGAGCAGATTTTATTAGTTATTAAAATAACAAATAAATTTATATTCATCCCAATTGAGAAGAATTTAAACTAATTTAACTATTTTAATTCTTTAATAACCAGAGAAACCAAGGCAGAAAACTGAGTGAATCACAGAAAAAGTAAAGTAAAAGAATAATTCTTCAAAGTTTCACAGAAATTGGATTGTCATAAAAAACGACAGTAAACGAGATAATTTATACAGATATGTTAGAGAGAACTAGGAGACAATGAGAAAGAAGTACCACCCTTCGGTACCACCACCAGCTTTCACATAGAGTCTTGAATTTCCTTGTTTGTAAAATGGGGCTTCCCATCTCTACATGACGTGACTGTCTGCAAAATAAGTGAGGAACGTATGTGCCTGCAAACCAGGAATGGTTTCAATATAACTAGATGCTTCCCAGAGCCTAGCAGAAGGGCCACTTCATACACAGGTGGAGGATCTGTAGTAACGTGGAGTGTGGTACAAGATGGCTGTAGAAGGACTTTTATCCATGGAAGTTGGGACCACATGGTCAGGAGGAAATCAAATATGCTGTTAAGGATGATGTCAGAAGCCAATCTGAGACTTGTAAGAAATCCTAGTGGCCACAGTTTCAGTGAAAAGGAGACATGCAGGAGGGACTTGGGACAAAGTTGAATTTATATATAACTTGGATTTGCATCAGATGGCTTGGCTCTGAAATTAACTTGATATATGAGAGCATGCTACCTTTGTTACACAGCAAAGTCCTGAAGAATGAAATGTGCAGTTCTATACAATTAGAGCTTGCAATATACAATGTATGTAAGAAAAACATTTCCAAGTACTTTTATTTATGCATTCTAGGGAATCATGTGCACTAAGCAAACAAAAATAACACAGGTGCCCAGAACAACCTTTTCTGCATTAGTTTCTGTTAGTGTCATTCATGAACGAGGATCAGCTACTATGAGACAAAACAGCAGGTAAAATGTTGTTACCCTTTTACGAAAACCCGAGACATGATCTTGTAAAGTATTCTTGGTTTTTCAAATGGAACTAAACAGAGCAAACAGAGACTGAGAGGAGGTTAGTCTCTTTGCCCAGATAACAAAATGTAGACAGGGTTTTGGCAGAATTTCCCATAGTTTCTTCTCCAAACACAAATTCCTGCCCCGAACATGCTCCAGAGCAGTGCGCTCCCCCGTCCCAGTCGGCTTCTCACAGGGCTGGATGATCGGCGTTTTTAACAGTTACGTTCAGGTCCATCTAAATTCTCATCACAAAGAGAGGAAATGAAGGACAACGTGGCTGGGTAGATGCACCCTGGCGTTTGTACCTGGGGATATAGCTATGATCTCAGATAAATCACCCAGACTCATCACCCATCAATTTCCTTGTGCATTAAGTATAGACAGGGGAAATGACTCCATTGGTTTGTTTTCCTCATCATGTTGCTAAAGTACATTATATATAAAAGATGCCGTCGAAGATTCAGCAATGAAACATTCCTGTCTTTTCCCCTTCTATTCATGCCATTCTGCATACCATTCAATAGCCAGAAAATAGCTCCACATTTCATCTAGGCCTTCATCATACATATCCGACTTCACTCCCTTTAATGAACTCTCAGAGTATGAGGGCAATAAAGGCAATCATATACTGACAATTTTTTTAAATTATCCCCTCCTCTTTTTATTAAGGATTTTATTTACTTATTTGAAACACATAGCAACACAGAGAGAAGGACAGACAGTTACCTTCCACCTGCTAGCTCACTCTGCACATGGTTGCAATGCCAGGCTATCACAGACCAAAATCAGGAGCCAGTAATCCTATCCAGAATTCCTGCGTTGATGGCAGCAGCCCACTGTAATTTAGCTTCTCCCAGTACTTTGCAAGGCTTATCAGCTGGAAGCTGGACTGGACGCAGGAAGGCCAGGGCTTAAGCCAGAGCTCCAAGATGGGGTGCTGGCACTGGAGCTGATAGCCTAACCTAGTGTGCCACAAAGTTAGGCCCTGGCAATACTAAAAGTAATATCCATCTTTCTGAATGAACCAATGGAAGGCAAGAAGCAGAATACAGAAAGGTTCTACCCCTACTTGTATTTCTCAACTAGGAGAAATAATGTAAATACACCATAATTTTTCCACCTGCTACTTGTCATGGACTAAAATATTCTCTTCTATTGCCTTGAATGACTTGTGATAAAAAGGGAGTGCTTGTTAAATATTATCTAACTAATCCTACTCTTATTTTCCAGGACACCTGTTAGTCAGAGATTTCAAACTAAGCTACAAATATCTCATTATCTAAAAAACGCTTCCCTGTGCCATTAATGGTAGTCAAATCTTCCCAACCTCAGTTCCCAAAAGAGGTATGCTTCTTGGGCCATTATCCTACATTTTAGAACATTTAGTGTTTCAGTTAACTTAAGGCTTATCCAGAGGCAACGAGGTCTGAGTCCTCGGGATGGACATAGAGACCTTTGTTTTAATGATGACGTTGGCAGTAATCAGGATGATAGCATTCCTGATCACATTGCAGAGCTGATGACTCATAAGCCTTTACTGATCCAGTTGAAGTAAAAATGCTGGCTAACATATTTTTAATAGGTAACATAAAAAATGACAACATCAATTTCTTACCTAAAGCATTTCTGATGGAAGAGTGCTTCTGGGGTTGGCTCCACAGCTTCACATGCTGCCATTCAACCCCCAGAAGTAAGTCTCACTCTCATCCATGGGTCAGTGATTGGAGATAGCATAAAAACCAAGAAGTCTCACTATGGCATCCACATTCCTGTTGATTAAATTTTATTACTGTGGAACTGTTACATCTCTGGAACTTTTCATGCAACAATTTCTTGAGGCTGTATCTGTTTCTTTCTCCGTCCTAGTCATCAACTCCACAAGAGATTCTCAAGTGTCTTATGATCAAAACAACCTTTGGCCCCAGTGCAGTAGCCTAGCAGCCAAAGTCCTCTCCTAGAATCCCATATGGACACCAGTTCTGATCCTGGCAGCCCCCTTCCCATCTGGCTCCCTGCTTGTGGCCTGGGAAAGCAGTGGAGGTTGGGCCAAAGCCTTGGGACCCTGCACCCTGGGTTTGGATCGGCTCACTTGGGGAGTGAATCATCAGACGCAAGAGCTTCCTCTCTGTCTCTCTTCCTCTCTGTATATGTGACTCTGCAATAAAATAAATAGAGCTTTAAATAATAATAATAACAATAACAATAATAATAATAATTTAAAAACAGCTCCTTCTGAGATGTTATAATCCCAAATGTGTTCTTCCCAAATTAAAACATTTCATTTGCTACTATCCACTAAATCTTTTTATTTTTTCTAGTAAACTTCTTTATATTTAGAATGGTTTTAAATTATAAAACAAGATCTGTGAGACAGCATGAAGAGTTCCCGTGTTCCTCACACCCAGCTTTTCCGATTATTAATATATCAGATTAGCATTTTTTGGCTGAGATCTGCTCTCATCTTTATTAATCTTATCTTCCAAAACATCTACTTTGTATTAGTCGTGTCTGAAGACTCCTGTGTTCAGAGTCTAGATTTATCGTTTGCTCCATGCGTTAAGGAACAAATGAGAGTTTTAGGTGGGACACTGAAAGTCTCCCGCACATAAAAGTGCAGATTCCAAAAACGTATGCGCCTTCTTCCAGGATGATTGTCACAGCTTCAGCAGGTGCTTTAAACTTGCTCTCTGGAGAGCCAAAAAATACGATTCATGGGATGCAATATATCAGATAAAAAATAACCTGGGCTTAGGATTGACTCGTTCATACAGCTACCACTACTCAATAAATTGAGCACTTACTATGAGCCATGCTCTATTATATTTTCTGGAGGGATATCATGAAAATGAAATGAGGCAAAAAGCAAGCCTTAATAGTACCTATGTCTTAGGAAGTGAACCATTCCAAAACTCATTTCTTCCTAGGTATGCGAATGTGCAAGAAAGTTCTCAGATTCACTATCTCTGAGTGCTGTTAGGCACTCTCTCGGTGCCGAGAAACATCTTTCGGTGTTTCTCTTGGTGTTTGCACTGGCCATACTCCAGTGTAACCTGCCTCTTGGATGGAAATGATGACGTCCAACCAATACAAGCCTGACAGGGACCCCACCAACTCCTCGTTGCCATTCCTCCTAACCGATGAGTATTTTGCTTTTCACTCAACGTGGATTCAATACATACTTATCAAGGACTTATTAAGGGTCTGGCACTTGGGTGTGCTCAGGATACAGTGTTGAACGAAAAGTTTTTGATTCCTAAAGAAAGAAGCTTCAACAATTACATGGATAAAGCTTGGAAAGTAGCAGGTACTGTGAGAAAACATATTAAAAGTCAAGTTCAATACATGCCTAACAAATCATTCAGCTTATTCCATTTGCAAGAGACAATCTCCTTTCTTTATGCCTGCTTAAACCCTGCCTGTCTTTTGATGCCATTGGTTGTAATTTCAGGGGAAATTAGTCTCCAAAAGACACACACAAAAAAGTGTTTTTTCCACCTGCTTGCCTTTGCTTTTTCGGTTCTCATTGCTGAAAATTTCAAGGATAACCGATTTAGGGATAAACATCATTTGACAACAAGATAAAACCAAGAATGGCCTTCATTTCTCAGCTGTGATTACTCAACACAGACTTCATTGGAGGGAGTGGTTCCTCTTGATCCCCCCCAAAATTGCCCTTGACTATAAAGAGTATATGCTTCCTGGTTGACAAACAATAGGACTTCAAATAAAACCTTTAGCTTTTGTCTAACAACTTTTGTTCAATAGCCCGCAGCATATTTTTTTCTTTTTTATGATTTGAAAGGCAGATTTACAGAAAGGAGAAACAAAAAGAAAGAGCTTCCATCCACTGTTTCACTTCCCAAGTGGCCACAATGGCCTAAGTTGATTCCATCTATCTGACTCCAGGAGCCAGGAGATTTTTTCAGGTCTCCCACGCAGGTACATGGAACTGGAAGGGAAGTGGAGCAGCTGCAATCTAAACTCACACCGTATGTGATCCAGGTGCAAACAAGGTGAGGATTTAGCCTGAAGCCATCATCCCAGGCCCAGTACTACAGCATCTAATGCTCTGAGACATATATATTCAGTAATTACTATTGAGCACATGGCTGTTTTGGAGACTTAGGAATAAAGTCAGCTTTTCAAAATGTGTGAACGTCACGTGCACCTCTTCAGATTTATGGTTACTTCAGGACAACTGGGCACTGGATTTCAGTCTAAACTCCTTCCAGCAGCAAATGAGAGTTGCCACTGCCCCGCCTTCCCAACATCATTTGTGATTTTTCTGAACTTATTAATGTAAACACTAAAAAAATAACAGTAGAATCTTACTTTTTATGGATTATTCTTATCTTTCTGCTTTCATAAATCAACAGGTTAAAAATATGGCTGCTTTATAATCGGCTTGTTTTATCCTTCCATATGCTTTTTACACATCAGTTCCTTCTCAACTATACTTTTGTTAATAATTTCACCAGCCTGTGTCTTTCTGTTTTCATGTTGGTACTGCTGTCATGCAGCTGCTCTGACTGTTAAACTATGCAAAGTTATTAATTTTTCCTTTTATGGTTTGGTCTTTATGTAACATATGGAAAAATAGTTTCTAGCCAAATGCAGTAAATATAGTCTCCTGCATTTTTATCTGTAGTTGTAAAGTTTTATCACTCACTTCCAGTTCTCTAATTCATCTGGAATTTGTTTTTGAGGATTATGTGAAGTATCTTATTGATTCACTCATTTCATTGCAGTCTGGATGACTAATTTTACTACTGCTTTTCTGTATTTATTCCTTTAAAAGTCAGATTTAGAGAGAGAGGGGCATGGGAGGAAGAGAGGTCTTCCATCTACTGGTTTACTCCCCACATAGCTACAACAGCTAAGACTGAATCTGGTCTCTCACATGGGTGACAGGTGCTTCAACCACCCTCTGCTGCTTTTAGCCACTAGCAGTGCCCTGCATCAGAACTGGACTAGCTAGGACAAGCCCATACAGAATGCTGGTGTCACAGGTGGCAGCTTTACCTGTTGAACACAATGCCAGGCCCACTGCTGCTGTTTATTGACAAGCTCATGTTTTGGGAGGAGTGACAATATTCATATACTAAGTCTCTGATTATAAATAAGCTTCATTCTGGCCTCAGTATAAGACTGATAGCATTTTGTGCTGTCTAGCTTACTTTTTTTTCCTTTGCTCCGTTTTTTTCTTCTGGCTGATTTTCCAGATAGTTTGTCTTAATTATTTTCTTATTTTCTATGATTGACCATCTAGAACTGTTATGTTCATGATGTTTAATTTCATCATACTTTACCCTGAGTTAATAATGTCAATATTCTGGTCTGGTACGGTGATGTAATAGGTTAACCCTCTTCCTGTGGTTCTGGTATCCCATATGGATGCTGGTTCGTAGTGTGACTCCACTTCCTATCCAGCTTTCTGCTTATGACCTGGGAAAGCAGACAAGGATGGCCCTGCATCCACCTGGGAAACCCAGGAAGAAGCTCCAGGCTTCTGGCTTCAGTTCAGTCCAGCTCCAGCAGTTGCAGCCATCTGGGGAGTGAACCAGTGGACCAATGGATCGTACATCTGTCTCCCGCTTTTCTCTTTCAGTTTCTCCTTATCTTTATAAGTCTACTTTTCAAACAAAAATAATTTGTTACATAAATTATTATTTTAAGAAGAAAAATGTCATCGTTCACAATGGATTTATCTCCCACATTTTAAGCATTTTAGCACCTTTCACTCATTTTCTTTAAGATAGTGTTAACAAATTTGTGGTTAGCTCCTATTTGAGGCACCTCAGTTCACAATCATTTTGTTTTCTATGTTAATCCTTCTTGAGGATTATCTGCATCTTAATTTCTATGCTCATTTTTGCTCCTTGTGTTCTTGTTAAAACATTTTGCACTTTGGAAATGCAATCCTACTGATTCCCAGCATCCACTGCTACTGTCAGACTTGTTGCTACCTCTAATACATAAGCTCTTCTGGGCCCAGTGCGGTGGCCTAGCGATTAAAGTCTTTGCCTTGAACATGCCAGGATCCCATATGGGTGCCGGTTCTAACCCTGGCAGCCCCCGCATCCAATCCAGCCCCCTGCTTGTGGCCTGGGAAAGCATTCGAGCATAGCCCAAAGCCTTGGGACCCTGGCACCATGTGGGAGACCTGGAGGAAGCCCCTGGCTCCTGACTTTGGATTGGCTCAGCTCCAGCCATTGCAGCTGCTTGGGGAGTGAATCATAGGATGGAAAATCTTCCTCTCTGTCTCTCCTTCTCTCTGTATATCTGCCTTTCCAAGGAGCTCTCTCGCTTTGGTGTTTGGGTATTGCTTCTTCACGAGTCTAATTTCGGATAACTTTTATACACACACAAGTTCAGAGTACTTCTATAAAGACACAGGTATTTGTTGAAGCTGATGAGTTCCTAAGCCGTGTTCCTTTTCCGTGTTCTTTTCCCTCCAATCTCTCCATTCTTCATCATCCGGATGACTTCCTAGATACTTCTTGAATGAATTCAGCCAATCCTGCAAATTTTTTAAACCTTCATATCTTGTGTATCTTAATTTTTTGCTAAATCTCATTCCATGTAAAACTTTAGGTCTAACTTTCACGAATCTACTTTTACGTCGAATTTGCGATGTGATCCTTCCAATGAGGTTTCTTTATTCTTACACTGAAGTTTCATCTAATGAAATTCTCTTTTCTTTTTTTGTCTTAGTACGTAATCCTATCAGTTGATTGTCAGATCTTCATATTTATCATGCTTTCTTTTCTCTTTTGGAAAGTCAGATACACAGAGAGAAGAAGAGAGAGAGAGAGAGAGAAGAAGAGAGAAAGATCTTCCATCTGATGCGTCACTCCCCAAGTGGCCACAATACTCAGAGCTGAGCTGATCTGAAGTCAGGAGCCCTGACCCTCCTCCAGGTCTCCCATGTGGGTGCAGGGTCCCAAGGCTTTGGATCATCCTCAACTGCTTTCCCAGGCCACAGATAGGGAGCTAGATGGGAAGCAGGGTTGCTAGAATTAGAACTTACACCCATATAGGATCCTGGTGTATGCAAGGTGAGGACTCTAGTTGCTAGGCTACTGCAAAGGGGCCCTATATTTATCTTTAACGTATTTCAGTATTTTTATTGTCAGTGTTCTATTATGTTGAAATCTTGGTACATTGTCTTTTTCGGTGGATTGTTTTCACTGCCCTGTCTTCATGATGTATTATTTCCTCAAAGACTGGTAACTTGTGACTATGAGCTCATGCTTTCCTAAGGAGTTTTAACAAATATATATGTATTTATTTTTTTGAAAGGCAGATTTATGGAGAGAGAAACAGAAAGAGAAAGAGATCATCTATCCTCCATTTCACTCCCTAGAGGGCGGCAATGACCCAAGCTGGTCCAGTCTGAAGCCAGGAGCCAGGGACTTCATCCAGCTCTCATACCCATACAAGACCCAAGCCCTTGGGCTGTCTTCCACTGTACTTCCCAAACCATAAGCAGAAGGATGGAATGGAAGGGGAACTGCCAGGGCTTGAACTGGGACCCATACATGATGCTGGCATTGCAAGCAATGACTTAACACACTACATCATAGCACCAAGCCTGTGAGTTCAACTTTATTGGTGGTTTCTTTGTTTTACCACTAGGATCACAGCATCTGAGTTGAAATATTTTATATTTATTTCCATGGCAAAATCCAGTTGTTTCCTAGATCTGTAATTAGTTTATACCTCAGTAATTCTGTTTAGGTTCTGAATGCCATATGGGAGCTGTAAATTCTGTCTTGTAGTCTCAAGCGGTATACACTTGAGATTTGATTTCTCATGAGGCCTGACTTTTCCATCTACTGCCCTCTGAGGAGGAAAAGGTTTCATTGCTTTGGGATGTCAGTGTTTGGATTTTCTCTACTCTTTCAATATAAGTGGAAACCGTTGTAGGATCTTGTGTATACAAGACTGTAAGTTTTACCTCTATGCTGTAATCAGGCTCAAGTTGGATCTTCCTGTTCTTGTAGAGGTACTCCAACCTACGTCACTATTCAGGAGATTCTATGCCTTCCTCCACTGTCCATTGATTCCTCAGTTGCTGCAATTCAGCTAAATTGTTCCCACCAAGATCCATCTGAATTTCTTCTAATTTGGGTTACCTTTCTTTTTTTTTTTTTTTTTTTAAGATTTACTTACTTGCTGGAAAGTCAGATATACAGAGAGGAGGAGAGACAGAGAGGAAGATCTTCCGTCCAATGGTTCACTCCCCAAGTGAGCACAACGGCCAGTGCTGTTCTGATCCAAAGCCAGGAGCCAGGAAATTCTTCCGGGTCTCCCACATGGGTGCAGGATCCCAAGGCTTTAGGCCATCCTCGACTTCTTTCCCAGGCCACAAACAGGGAGTTGGATGGGAAGTGGAGCTGCCGGGATTAGAACCAGCACCCTTATGGGATCCCAGCGCTTTCAAGGTGATGACTTTAGCTGCTAGGCCATGCCGCCAGGCCCTGGGTTACCTTTGTTTTAAAGCTGCCTATCTTTAAAATGCTTATTTGAACCACATTTAAATGTACTTAATGTAAGGCTGTGCTGTTATTCTTCATGTCTCATGCTGTTAAAAGTTCAAACATGTCTCCTGTCTACAGTTGATTGAACCAGCTGTCTGTCATTCTTCCATCTGTACTGCTCAGAATATCATAGGTTCTTATGAACTTGAATTTTAGCTTCCCTGACAATTTTATAATTAGCACAAAAAATGGTGAATTCTAAACCCTCACACAATCAGAATACTAGTGAGAAATAAATATTCTGGGTGTCATTGTGTTACTTAAGAATAGTGACACCAACACCTATCCCTTCAAAGTGTTACACAGATAACCAAAACAGTTCAGATCCTGCCCATCAAAACAAACAAATGAGCAAAAGACACAGCACAATGTCTAAAATGTTACAAAAAGGAAAGCACTAACACGGTTAAGGGGGTGGGGAGCAGGGATTGGGAAACTGAACCAATGCCCATTCAATCATCATTGAGTATGTCAGTAAATGATTGAAGGAATTTGAAAATCACATGCTTTACAGAGAAACAGTGAGATATGATTCCTCAACCAAGGTCATGTGAGTCTCAGCTGACCTTCAGGCCTTAGGAAGCAGCCTGGTCATGTTGCTTGAGCTGGGGTTCCAAGCACACATCCTGGGTTTCACCCCAATCCACACCTTCATGGAATATGCTGCTTGCTTGTCAGTCGTGCTAAAATTGCCTGGGCGTTACCCTTTCACTCTGCTTTGTGAATCTTATTGCCTTTATGTAATGTGCCAGGCTGCTGGGCCATAAGCACAGCGTCATCTCTTCGACTGAATGAGAAAGAGCAATTTAGGTTAACAGGTCTCAGGCCTGAGAACCAAAGCCGAAGAGTGAAAGCAGGTTAATACCTTATTAAGATCAAAGTTTGAAAGAAGGCAGCTCTTCTGAGGAGACCCAAAAAAACCACTTCCCATTGCACATGTGGTGCGCTCAGCGGCTTGCACTCTAAACCTTACCAGCTCATCAAATGTCTCCACACTTGGGGCCACACATAGCTTAAATTTTTCAGCTATGCTTTAAATGTGCACCTTCTTGAATGGAATAGAAAATTAGTATCTCTGAAGGTATGTGTTGTTTGGGAAACAGAAAAGAAGGATAGGCGACCAGGGGGGGTGAGGAGAGTCAGGGCTAGGGGCTGATCTGTTACTTTCCCCTTTCGCTTTTCTCCCTCAGCGTCCCTGGCAGCTGCCCCATGTGACTTCCGTCTAAAACTATGAGAAAGATTGGGGGAGATGCTGAGGCCACTGGCGGCACGCAGCCTCAAGAAGAGATTGGCAGGAGATATGGTAAACGCAGTATCCTCATTGTGTGCTGCTCCAAGGTTGTCAGGTGGATGCCATTCATTATTCAACAAGTCATTACTTTGTGCCCAGGATGGCAGATATTCACCGCAAGTAAATATTCCATGCCTAGTATGCAAAGTGAGGGATTTTTTAATCTCCTTATTTCATTTTCACAACGCATGCTAGCACAGTACCATCTCATGTTTTTATGAATTACATTATGTTATTCTGCAGGCTCTGGAAAACAGAATTCTTCCCACTGTGGAAGACGCTATCATTTAATTGAAAATATCTGGGATTTTTAACTAATTAATCCTAGGTTTCTTTTGCAGTTCTACTGCAGATTATTTTTGTTATCATGATCAATGTAATGTAAATTCTCCTGGATTCAATCCTATCAAGCATAAAATAACGGTAATAGTAACTACCTTGCAAGATACTTGCAGAATTAGAAGAGATATGTTCCATGAGACGTGAGATGTGTTAGAAGTTTACATGTACCGGGCACTGCCCGTGTGCCAGGCATGTACTAAACTGTATGAATATGTTATATAATGTTCCCACTACCTCATCTGAAGTCAAAAGGATTCCAATTTCTAGTAAGTGCCTCATTGACATCCAAACTCAGACTGTGGCTTTAACCAGGGGCCTTTCAGATGATGAGTAAAGTAAAAAAAAAAAAAAAAAAAAAAAAATTGTAAAAATCCTCACTATTTTTCTGGATTTTGTGCAAGTGGTTCCTGCATTGTAAAGGAAGTTGATGAGGTCATTTCTGAAGACACGTCCACCTGTGAACCTTGTTTCTTTAAAATGAATTTCCCAAACCACTACATAAGAAATAAGCATGTGTTAGCAAAATCTGGCTTGGCATGAGCTAGAGATCAAGCTTCCTGTATTGTCCCTGGGAGACACCTGCCCTTTCTGTCTTCATAAGGAAGATTCCTTGCTCCTGCCTTGAGCCTTGTTCCTGCCCTGTCTGTTGGATCCTATGTCTTACCTATTTCTTCTCATGTCATGCCGCTAAGGTCTGGCCACACTTTCTCTCATTGAGATAAAACTTCCAGAAACCTTCACAGTGCAGAAGCCTGAGCTATTTGGTCGTACGGGCTCAGGTCACTGCTGCTTCCAAAACTCCATTTCTGAGAAATTTGGTCTCATTTTCTCATCACTGATATTTACTATCTATCCAGACATGCTCACATTAAACACAAGCCTATGATTGTATCTTTAGAGTCAGAGAAGTTAATAACAAACGACTCATGGTTAGCTCAACCTTACTACGTACTCAGCACAAAATAACTTCCTTTCAAGTCCCCCACAGTGTGTGCACTCAGAAATGGCCCTGCCACATTGTTTTTTTTTTCAGAGTTAGTTTGGCTTCTGGAAAAACAAAGATCACTAAACATCAGTGATTGATAGAAAGTGAAACAAACAAGAAAACAAACAAGCAAAAAAAGAAAGAAAGAAAGCAAAACCCACGAGAGTTCTTATCTTCATGCAGGGGATACTCTTAAAAGCACTGGAAGGAACTTGTGAAATGTTCCATCCCAAGTCTTCCTGTTACAACCGGGAAAGCTGAGCGGCAGACAGAGTCAGTTAATTGCATGGCTGTGTCACCTTGGCTTTCTCCTTTGTTCCCCCTTTTTTCTACATGTTCATAGACACTTGCTAAAATTATACCCTCTAAAGATTAATGCAGATCAGGAAACCACAGAAGTTAAAACGATGACTATTTCACGAAGGGTTAAACTGTACACAGGCTTTTTTTTTTTCTTTTTTTAAGATGGACTTTGCTCATTAGAACAAAACCCAGAAGGAAAAAAAAACAAAAGAATTATGGTTGAAGTTGCCACTCTGCTATTCATTTAATCAGTGATATTGAGTGAATGTTGTAGGGTCTCATTTTTCTCATCTAAAACAATATATAATTGCTTTCTCATAACAATGCTGAGAGGTTTTAACAATATCGTATGAGTGAAAGTAACTGCCCCTTGGCTGGCACTCTGTACGGCATTGCATTAACACAACTGTCTGTTTTTAAACTTGGTGAAATCCAGGAACTCTGAAAAGATGGAGGCTTTGGTAAGTGTGTGGTGAAGTGAATGAAAGTCAACATGCAAGAGACCCATAAACCCATGTTTGGGCTAACCACACCCAAATTCACAGCAGCCTGCAAGATGTACAACAGAAATAAAAACATCGTATTTTGACCTCAGGTGGTAGAGATATTTCTAGAAACACAAAGCAGACTGTCTAGGATCCAGAACAAGAGAAGCGTCTACCAGGGGTCATAGAGAGCAGGCTATGTATACGCCTTGGTCCCATCCGCCTCAGCAGCTCCAGGCCCTTTGAGAGGCAAAAGCCATAGAGGCCATGACTAAGGCTGAAGTTCGGAGAAGCAGGAAGCCCGTTAGCAATCCTGGAGCCTGGGAACCAGAGCCATTGTCCCAGGGGAGGCCATTGGTAGCCTTTGCCAGAGTGATCTGGGTCGGGATGAGCCATGATGCTGAGTTCCAGTAAAACCCACAGAATGTTCTCAACTTGGTGACTAAGCCTGAACTGAATAAACAACCTCAGCATCGACCTCAAGAAGCAAGAGGCTGTGTGGTGTGGCCTAGTAATGTCATTTCTTGAAAGAGAGAAAGAGAAAGAGAGGAAAGAGAGGAAGGAAGGAAGAAAGGAAGGAAGGAAGGAAGGAAGGAAGGAAGGAAGGAAGGAAGGAAGGAAGGAAGGAAGGAAGGAAGGAAGGAAGAAGGAAGGAAGGAAGGAAGGAAGGAAGGAAGGAAGGAAGGAAGGAAGAAAGAAAGAAAGAAAGAAAGAAAGAAAGAAAGAAAGAAAGAAAGAAAGAAAGAAAGAAAGAAAGAAAGAAAGAAAGAAAGAAAGAAAGAGAAAAGAGGCAAGAGATTCCCCCTTGCAATTTTCAACATTCTTCTAACATGCATAGGTTGAGCCCTATTTCCTGCCAATCACAATGTTTTCATTGACATGTCCTGAACTGTGTTCTAAGTGCAGGTCTTTGCAGGACAGCTGTGCTGTGGTGGGCGGGGACAGATGAGCAGAGGATGGTCCCTGTCCTTGACTGTCCTTTCTCACACTCTGTTAGGGAAATAGAAGTGTGAAAAGGCCCTGCCTAGTTTTTAGTTGAATAGCATAAACAGAATCCAAGTCAATAACATGAATTTGAAGGTTGTATGGGCACTTGACACAATGCTGAAATATGTGTGTCCTGGGAGTCTGAGAACATAGCTGGTATCTGCTTTTTGGGGTTTTTTGTTTTTTTTTTGGTTTTTGGGGGTATTTATTCCAGGCCTTGCTTTCAGATCACCCTTAAATACCCTAGGAGTAAGTATTACTAGCATTTTAGAGAGGAGAGAACTGAGTACAGAGAATTTGAGTAATCTTACTCAAGTCATGTAGCCAATTAATGGCCTAATAAAGACCTAATCCCAAGAGCATTGGTCTTATTACATACATCGCCCTCACTCACAGTATGATTTCTCGCCCAAATCTCATTTTGTTTGTTTTGTGCAGTCCAATCATAAGACTCTTCACCCAGCTTTCCACTTTCTCCCTGTCTTCACAATATGTAGTGTATGCTCAAATGTCATCCCTCAGAAGAATTTGCTCTGCTCTTGTGTCTCCTGCTCTCTCACTTTCTGTCTCTCCCTTAGCCCCAGTAACTCTTTTTGAATAAAAGGAGGCAGGCATTTGGTCTAAGGGTTAAGAGTCTGCCTAGGCAGGCATTTGCTTGAAGGGCTAAGATTCTTCTTAGCACACCTGCATCCCATATTACAAGGCTTGAATTTGGCTTCAAGCCTGTAGTTGGGATCCCAAAACAATGTGTCAGATGTAGATTGAGTTCCAAGTTCCCATCTTTGTTCTCAGCTGTTGCAAGGATTGGGGGGGGGGGGAATCCCAGATATCTCTCTCTCTCTGTCTCTCTCTCTCCTCATCTCAAATAAATAGATAAGTAAATGGTACTAAAAGTCAGCACCTTGGGTTAGTTCTCTTTGCTTCAATGTCATTCTTAGTGCTTACCAAAAACTGATCAATAGGAGGTTTGCTTTTGTCTTTGTTCTTCACAGCATGTGAGATTATTGAGATTTGGGGTTTTTATGATCCCAGGTCACTGTCTATCTGAAACAACTGGATTAATACAAAGCCTCAGGCAAGGGCCAGGCAAGTGCCAGGCGTGCTAGTCTAGTAACCAAAGTCCTCGCCTTGCATGCATCAGGATCTCATTGGAGGGCCAGTTCCTGTCCCAGCTGCTCCACTGCGCATCCAGCTCCCTGCCTGTGGCCTGGAAAAGCAGTTGAGGACGGCCTAAGGTCATGGGAGTCTGCACCCACGTGGGAGACCCAGAAGAAACTCCTGGCTCTTGGTTTCAGTTCAGCTCAGCTCTGAGTGCTGTGGTCACTTAGGGAGTGAATCAGCAGATGAAAGATCTTTCTGTCTATATCTCCTTCTCTCTACAAATCCACCTTTCCAATAAAAACAAATATTTTTTTTGAAAACAAGCCTTTATAGAAGCAAGTATTACAGAGGTATAACAGTTGAAATTGGAGAACTGGAAGACAGGACTGGAAACAGAACTGACCCAGCAAAAGCAACGACCAGCATGTGCATAAGCTGATTGGGGTGACAGATGCTGTCAGACCCTGTACTGGCAAACTTATGCAAGAATCAGGTTTGGGATCATCTCAGATGAAGTTTCTTGGGAGATCCTTCCAACTGAACTGCTGATCTCAGAACCCCAACCATGAAGAGACTATGCCAGCCAGTGGACTCTGAATAGGTTTCATCGCAATTGAAACAGTGAGATTGGCAGCAATCCAGAACTGTTGAACTTTCAAAATCGCTTGAGCAGGACCCTCAGAGCACGCCTCACATTGGGGATCTGGGTGGGTGGGAGGCTGGGTGGGGCTTTTCGCTTTGTTTCTCCCCGACCCTAGATGCAGGGAAAAAAATGATAATATTAGTGTGGAAACAATGGTATTACCCACTTTCATCCTGTAACCCTTAACACGTTGTGCCCTGATCAACTAAGTAACATTATTAAAAAAAAAAAAAAGAAAGAAAGAAAGAAAGAAAATGGAGGAAAATGTCTGGTTAGAGAACCAAAATGTGAGACACAGAGTTTAATCTCACAATTCTGCCCTCAATGCTTTGTGTAAGGATAGGCAAGTTTTGGTTTTCTAATTAGTAATGGGGGTAATTGCCTGACACTTACTGTGCTATTGTGAAGATTAGTTAAGATAGTATGTATTAACAAGTGATTCCTTACTGTTTACTTAAACCATTTTTCCTGTGGAGATAGTCCCGGGAATATAACTAAGCACTCAGTAAGCATTCAATAACAGGTGTTGGCTAATGGTATGCCAGATCACAGTTAATAATGAGGAGGACCATGTTGAATCAGGGGAACAACACTGAAACATGAATAAGGAGACTATGAAGCAATCCAGCTCTGCCGTTTGATAAATTGTGTGTTTTTGGACCAGTTGCCTCACCTCTGGGTCAACATTTCCTCTTGAGCTAAAGAAAGAGGTTAGGGAGTATGATGTATAGGTCGCCTTTCATCTGTCTGAAATCTCTAAAATTGAAAACATCCCACAGTTGATTTTCAGTAACAAATCATCGCACCTATGCTGTTGTCATGAGACTAGAATGACCTATTATGTTTCTCATTTGCTTCCTAGGTTTCGTTCCAAAAAATTCTTAGTACTCACACCAGAGAATATGATTTGGCCAAAGGATACTGATACTTACAATGGATAATGAATTCCCTCTTATCTGGGTCTCAGAGGGTCGTTCTGGATCGGTGACCCTCTTTTCTGATTGGCTTCAAGGAATTCCATCACCCCTGTACTTGCCCTCAGTGAATGCAAGAGATTAAGATGTAACAAGAATGCTTTGGAGACTTATGTTCCAAGTCCACCTTGGAGAGCTCAGTGGTTTTGTTCCTGTTCCACCAGAAAGGAGAGGTCATTGTTTCTTGTGACATGCTGATTTATGGGGAGAGACTGCTGCCAAGGGTTTTGCTTCCTCTGAAAGTCACCTTGGTGACTCAATGTGAAAATTCAGTGCTCTTAACCATCATTTCCTTAGCCACCATTTCAAAGCAACTCATATGTTAACCTTGTCCTATATTCAAAAGCCTACTTATTCAGAGGCTTCCAAGCACTCAGTGGAGTAATCTCAGTTTTTTGAATTAGTGTTGTATGGCCAGCAGACTGGCAAATACATCTCATTCCTGACACAGGGGTTCTCTGACAACTCATCATGAGCGTTGCTTTTTGTTTGAATACTCATCCCAAAAATGAGGAATATATAACATTTTAATTTTCAAAGCATTTTCACATACATTGCTTGATCTTCATGCAAGCTGCATACAATTGACATAACCTCATATGAAGAATCTAAATTCCAGAATGCCTAACAACACAAATTAAAATTTGGATTTTCTGACTTAAGTTCTCGTCTCAGAGATGACAGAGAATAAAGGAAAGGGGGAACAATCCAAGGAAGAAGCACAGGGGTAAAGCAGAGCAGGAGGCAGCGCTGTTAGCACCTGCTTCCTCTCACCCGTTTCTTCGCACCTCCAGGGAGCACAGAAAGTCCACTGGAAAGAGCCATAGCCACCCCACCCAGAAGTTCACTTGCTTAGGAACAAAGGATGTAAGGTTTGTTTAGTAATCTCTTGTCCTGTGACATACAGAAGAAAATTGAGTAGAAATAAAACAAAAGCAATAAATCCTGGCTCTGCAGACACCTGCTATATGGACTATGCATAGAAATGAAGCTGTACCACCTGAGATGCACATGATTTTAGGCTTGCAACTTTCTTTGTGTGCCTCATATTTATGGAGATCAGTAATACCATGTCTCTTGTGGGGTCTGAGAAGCCATCATGTGGACATCCTGGAATAAAGTGGTAACTAAATTACGCACAAATGGGAGCAAACCATCTCCTGGGACTGCAAACTTTCTTTTATTGAGCACATCATAAAATATATATAATTACTTTACTGTGTGCACCCTATAAGGAAGGCAATATTAGCTCACTGTCTATAAATGGAGAAATTTAAACTCCAACAAACTAGGATAACTTGTCCAAAGCCATCAGGTCGTCGGGGTATTCCTGGTACGTCTGGCTCCCATGTCGTGAGTGGAATCTGGACCTGGATGTACTCATCGAAATAGCTGTCTAATCTCTGTGTAACCTTTGTTTTCCTTATTCTGTGCCAACTCCTCTTTCTTTGACCATCCTTCTACCTAATAGCCATATGATACATATTTTTTAAATATACCCTCTGTTGCATTATGTGCTTTTGCAAAGTTGTGATCTATTATTATCTACTTAAATCCACATCTTTATTGCGTAATTCAGCATTTTAATATTCACTTTGAAAAGTGTTTTGAGCCACTTCTCTGCAAAGGTACTGTATTAAATTACATTCATTATTCTTGCTAAATGTAGACAAGTCATGGTTCAGGTGAACTAGAAAGTAACTCCCATTATCTTTAGCGCATTCCATCACATTCGTTATTCCACATGACATTTATCAACACAGCATTTAGACATTAAAAGAATGAAAAAAATCACTTTAAATTCCAAGACATTTAGCTAACTCTGAGCCAAATTTGCAGATGAAGAAGTCATTTCCTTGCTACGTAGATTGCCTTAACTCTTTGGGGACACCATAAGAAGGTGTGAAAGCAGATGTTCAGTATGAATCAGATATGCGAACTACTGTGTCTATCTGTCACAATTTATGTTTCATCATGCTGAAAAATAGACAAAAATGCTGTGTTGACATTCTCTTAAGCCTCTGTTGCTATTCTCATCTTTAGCATCTTCCTATACTAACGAAAAACATTTTTCTTTCTGAGGGTCATTCCATCCAGGCATCTAGAGGCCATCATGGCATCTAGGCATGCCATCTAGTCCATCTCTTTGCCTTGCGTTTACCAATTTTCCTGCCTTTGTCCCCAAAGGAATCAGACTTAGTGTCTACTCCAAAGGTAACCATGTGGGTTTTGGGAAAGGAGTACAGAGTATCGCAGGCTAGGTTCTCCAAAAGTATACTGAGATGAAAATTAATGTACGAGTGATTTATGGAGGCACTACAGGGAGAATCAAGAACACTTCAGCGTGTTCTTAGCTGAAGTTCCACAGAAGGAAGTTTCCTCCTTACAGTGCTGGTGTCTGCTGTAGGTGTCACCTCTGAGTCCAGAAAACTGGCGGTCCCCACCCCATAGCTCTCATCCATTAGGCAGGGCCCCAGTCTCCTGAGTGACTCTATATCCATTTTTAGAATGGCTGCAGCAACGTACCACAGAGTGATTCCAGATGCCAGAAATGCAAAAGTCACCGTGTCTGCAAGGTTAGTTTCCTCTGAGGGCTGTTCCAGGTCTCCCCTTCTCTCTTTCTTCTGCAAACAGTCCTCAGCACCCCTCTGTTTTCCTGACAAATGCCCAAATTTCCTATTCCTAAGTGGACATCAACTGGACAGGAGCACCAACCTGCCCCAGTAGGTCATTTTGACTTATAACGTTTGCAACATCCCTGTTTCAAACGAATGTCACCTTATGAGGTAGAAGTGCAACGTGGTGCACATCAATATTCTTCCATGTAAAGCCTTATTAAACCCCAATTTGATAACCCTCTTCCGTGTCCTTATCCAACACATTCATCTCCTGGTTCTGCTACTGGGAATCTTTAAATTCACTTCCTTCTTGTTGGTTTTAAAGATTCATTTCTTTTCATTTGAAAAGCAGCTATTCCTGAGAGAGAAGGAAAGACAGAAAGAGAGGTCTTCTATCTGGTGGTTCACTCCCTAGAAAGCCGCAATGGCCAGAGCTGAGCTGATTTGAAGCCAGGAGCTTTTTCTAGGTCTCCACGTAAGTACATGGGCCCTAGGACTTGAGCCATCCTCTACTGCTTACCAGGCCGTATGCAGGGAGCTGGACCTAGAATAGAGCGGGCTGGACCCAAGCCTTGTATTTGATGCATGTTTCTTAATATTTTAACTTTACAAAGCTCTATAAGTGAAGAGCTGATTAAAAATGGGTGGAAGCAAGCAATTCTGAGGTCATTTGTAGTGGCTCAGTTTGAATTAAGGAACTACATGGAGGATACAAGGAAAGAAAAAAATGAGACACAGCCTCATAGATGGCGGCATACACACATATATATGATATATATGCACATAAAATATCATGGGAGAAAAGGCAGATTTTAGCACTTCCTTTATGCTCCTGTATCAATCACAATGATGCCTCTAAGGGATCTACACATGTTTATTCCTGTATTGTCACAGTTCCCTGTGAACTGCTACTTAAAGAGGAATTCTTCAATAAATTCCTTTTCCCATCTTGGCCCCAGCTATTCTCTAGCCTAACAGGCCTCCATTGAGCTCTCATTCTTTTTTCATACTTTGCCAAGCTACTTGGAGATAAGCTTCCTATTTTGCTTCTAACTTAGCACCCGTTTTTACCTCTCTGCACAAAATTCTTACCTGATAAACATCTGACATTCAAGACAATGCTGAACAAGGTCTGCTTGGCCTCCCTGAAGATGATGCATTCTCTTCCGTTTCTGTGCCCCCTGGCACTTGCTAAGCCTATACCTCCTAGTCTTTCTTGTAGGGGATCGCTCACCTTTCTTTTGTAGGTATCTTCCTAGTTACATCAGAAATTTCCTGAAGAAAGTAACATTTGAGATTTATCTTTGTATCCACAGCACTTACTATAAGGTTTTGCCTTTCAATCAAGACAGGAATAAATGAATGTGACTAACTACATCAGATGGTAGGCTATGCAAGCACCGGGGGAGCCCTGAGAGCTCTCCACTGTGCGTTCCCAGCAGTCCTGACAGCTCCTGGTAGAGCAGAGACAGATGATCAGCAAGACGAATTCCCTCCCAGCTAATGAGAAGTTTCTCACATGACTGAGGCTGCTAAAGTGCTACAGTTTTCCCATAAATCAGAATTTTTTTCTTCTGCATAATTAGAATATTTCTGTTAAAAATTATGATAGAAATATATTAACTTATCCCCGATTTTCCCTCTTACGGAAGGATTTGAAAATGAGCAAATGCATCCCTCTAATCCACAAAACATAATATTTCAAAAAAGGATTAATTTTAGAGGCAGAAATCTGTGAAAACAAACCCAAACAATGGTTATTAATAGCTGTTTTATTTTGGGCAAGTTGTTGAAAGCCTGATTTCCTCATTATGAATTAGGAGTAAGAACAATTGACAGAATAAAATCATTGGTGATGAGTAAAAATAATACAATACAGAGTGCATTCTAGCTTGCCTCCTGTCATGGTACTATTAAAAAATGGGATAGGGAAAATTCCATTTGTGTACCTGCTGAATGTATTTTAAGTTATGAGGTATCGATGAAAGCTGATTTTTAAAAGCCAGTGGAATATGTCCAGTCACTGAGGCTGACAGAAACGTCTGCACACACACTACGATAGGCCCCATGATAATCACAGAAAAAAGAAGTGCAACTACATGCCAGGAAGTACACATAGGACTTGCTTCAGTAGATTGCTATAAATTGTGTAAATGAAAGGCAAGCAGCAAAGTGTGTAGGAGGGTAGGTTGGATGGCTGGGTCTTTCAGACTAGAAGCTTGGTAGGCTTTCAGTAAGCAGACTTTTTCTTATTCCACCAAGTCTCTTCATTTCCAATGCTTTCATCAGCTTATCAGAAAGATTAGATTTGCTCAGTACACATCTCTCTGGAGACTCAAGATGTGCAGCTTTCACTGGACTAAGTCCAAATTTAACAAAATTAAGGATGTGTTCTTTTCCTAAAAGTGACAGATACCTTAGTGTCAAATTTGCTTCCTGTAACATGGCATAACCCACTGAGGGCTTCCGCTGGGGATGTATGAATAAAATATTAGAACACATGTACTCCCGTTTTGGTGTCCTCAGGGCCTTCCCCTGATCTGGGGACTATCTCTGAGTTGATTTTTGTTACTGCTGCATTTGGCTGTAGACATTTTCAAAATAAAGCCAGTGTCACAAATCTTTGCCAACAAAAGCATGAATCTGCCTCAGCATCTAAACTAGCCCAGTTGGTACAGGTGTGGAGGTGCTCTTAGACATCCACCAGGAGCAGGGAAATAAGTGATAATGGTGTTCAAAGAGCTCAGAATAAGAGATGGGCAGACTCTCGGCGTAAGGCATAGGATAGGAAGAACCTTGAACTGGGGGAAAAGAAAGACTTCCTCTGCCACTCATATTTCATGAATTCAGGTTCCAACCTAAAACCAGGAAGCAACAAAAGGTGTGCTTCTCACACTCTTCACCGCCCAAGACTTTGCTAAACTCTGAAAAGTAGGCTTAAAGAGATTATGAAGAGTGCAAGCACATGCACAGGAACTAAAATGAATGCAGAGAACGAGAGCTGCATGAAGTACAAAGTAAACTCCGTTCAAGGGAACATCCATTGAGCCACAACCAGTATCTACCAGATGCCAGAGCTGGGGCTGCAAAGACAAGTGACCTCATCCTCTCCAAACAATCCCATCACCAGCACAAAGCTGCTGATTAATTTAAATGAATCAAAAGGCAAAAGTTGTAGGCTATTAATTTTTTTCTGTATGTTTATATCTAAATCATTTGGTTTAAAAAGACTGGATTCATTGAGTAGCTGTATTAGAATAAAGAAGCTTGTCAGTGTCCTATTTGGGGCCCTGTCTCTGAACTGGCAGTACTACATGGAGGATCCAATGGGACTTTGAAAGTCTCCCAGGTCAACACTCCCCGTTAGTTCTGCTTTTCAGTGTTATGACCTTGAGTGGTTCATGGCTCCCTCCCAGTCTCAACACTTCCCATTGTGAGTGGAGTTGATATCATCGAACATCAAATGTGTGGTGGGGGTATTAGATAAGCTGCAGGTGTACTTTAGATGTAGTAGAATTCACACATCATTACTGCAGTCGGGAGGACCCTCAGAAGTCATCTCTCCTGCGTTTCTCACAGCACAGGTGCAGGCACAGACATCCAGAGGTGCAATCCTCTGTCCATATTTTACTTGTCCAGTCTCCTCAAGTGGATCCACTGCGCCCAACAGCTGGAGATAGTGATACTCTGAGGATAAGGATTTTCCTTGCCATGCTACAACTCAGCAAACTGAGGCAGACTGGTTGTAAATGGCTCTTGCTCTCAAAAGCACAGAAACAGGAAATGATGATAGACCCAACCCTGTCCTGCCGGCCTCCATGCCTATGGCAATTCATTACGCTCTGTGGATTGCTTTCCGGAACAGACACCCATGATTTTCAAAGATGAGTAGATTTTTAACAATTATGCAGGATTTTTTTCAAAAGTCTTCAAGAAAGAGTCTCTGGCATTCCCTAGACTCAAATTCCGCTTAATAGTTCTTGTTTCAGTTTTGGGACAATAAAAATTATTTTGCTCACAAAATTAAAATGCCTCAGAACATTTCAGAATAAAAGAAGTTTTACTTTTTTTTCATTATTTACTTTGTTATTAGCTTTGTTCCAGATAAGCACCTCTGCAGCATGAATGGCCGTTGTTATCGCATTTATTTATTGCAAGGCAGATAATTTTTTCTGGAAAAAAATTAAATTCTCTAAGATCCTTCAGAACGTAGAAGATGGTATAGAGCAACTCTGCATCTGTGAATGAGGAGCCTGTAAATGGCTTGTTGCCCAACGAGGCAGCTCTGGGATGAGCAAAGTGGAAACTTGTTTCTATCAGTCAGGGCTTGCTGCACTCAGCCTACCAGTGAACCTTCACAGTCAGAAACAAATGGGCTGTAGAGATAATCTCTTTCTACAAGAGACACTCAGACAGAACACACCTTGCCTGGTGGTAATTGTAGGATAGCTCAATATCAGTAATGCATGCACTTTAAATGAGTTGCCAGGAAGGAACATAGCATTCACTGAATCAACCCATACATTCCTGGAGCCACTGCAGATTTTAGGCACCATGCGTAAAACACTCGCATGACCATTTTCACTTCTGCAAATATTTGCAAAATTACAATCTGGGGCTGTAGAACCAAGCCAAGAGCCTTGCTCAAATTGTTCTTGATATGGCTTCTTTTTTTTTCCATGTAATATCATAAGGTCAAATGAGGTGACGTCAATCCTCTTGCACTATGACAGTAAGGACTGAAATCCTGGCCCCAGGAAAGAATGAAACGAACCTGTATAGCACTGGCTTCTGTGAGCTGTGTCTGTGACACACACCTAGCTCCCACAATGAGTCTTCTCATCAGTTCCCCACTCTCCCACTTCCCGTGGCAAACAGGTACCAGGCAAACCTGTGTGTGTGTGAGTGTTGGGAATAACATGAAATGCACAGTGGGGCAGATCAGTTTATGGGCATTTGTCATCTGAAGGCTTCCCTATTTTGAAGTTATCAGTTAAGTAGGAAAGGAGTCTCCTCCTCCCCGGAGAAAATAAAATGATCTTGTCAGTGAATAAATAAATAAGTCAAGAAGAATAGGAGTCAAGGATAGAATGAGGATTGAGGGAGAGCTCAGCTCTGTCATTGAGTAAGCATGAGCACATTTTCATCTTCCTAAATCTTTTTTCCCATCTCCTGTATAAATGCGGTGACAACACTCCTTGACAGTAATAATACTTCCAAGAATATTTGGGAGAAATCAATCAGCAAACATTTTTAACCTTTAAGGAAGTCTGAACATTCATTTTGCTTATGTATACCTCCTTCTTTTCCTGTGCTATAATGCAATGAGATAAACCGTTGTCTTCAATGACAGCATCACACAACACTGCTAGTTCAGGTTCTGGCTGCTCCACTTCTGAACCAAATCCCTACTCTTGTATTTGGGAAAACAGTGCCAGATGGCCTAAATATTTGTGCCCCTATCACCCATGTGGGAGGACAGACTAAAGCTCCTGGTTCCTACCTTCCACCAGGTCCAGCCCTGGATTCTGTGGCCATTTAGAGTGAATCTGTATGGCATTTAAGACCTCGTTCTCTCCATCTCTTTCCTGACACTCCATGGGGACCAAAGAATTAACTGCTTGCTTAGGTACTGCTTTGTAGATAATCCGCAATGGTGAATATCGAAAGTTATATCTGAATTGTCAATTAGCAGTGTGTTCTTTTTTTTTTAAAGATTTATTTTTATTATTTTTTTATTGGAAAGGCGGATATACAGAGAGGAGAGACAGAGAGGAAGATCTTCCGTCCGATGATTCACTCCCCAAGTGAGCACAACGGCCAATGCTATGCCGATCCGAAGCCAGGAGCCTCTTCCGGGTCTCCCACGCGGGTGCAGGGTCCCAAAGCCTTGGGCCGTCCTCGACTGCTTTCCCAGGCCACAGGCAGGGAGCTGGAAGGGAAGCGGCGCTGCCGGGATTAGAACCGGCGCCCATATGGGATCCTGGGCGTGCAAGGCGAGGACCTTTAACCACTTGCGCCACCGCGCTGGGCCCAGCAGTGTGTTCTGATTTAGCCCAAATAGGGACACCTTCTCTCCTCTGTACTCCCTCAATGCACCTTATAGCAACTATCAAGGCACTCCAAAGATGTCATCACATTTGTTGATCCCTTGTCACTTGAATTCCCAGGAAGGCAGAGATTCATAACGCAAGTCTGCCAAACAGTAAATAATGAATAGAAATGGAGTGGATGCACAAATGAAGGAGTCAGTCATTGTGGAGGTAGATAATAGAACAGGAAGATAAGTGAATTTGGACTGCTTAGAATTCAGGATACAGAAGTGCATGCCATTTTGGAAATAAGCTTGATGTTGGTGTCAGAAAAGACAGTTAAAAAGAGAGAAAGTAGGAGGAAGAAAGAGAGATAGAGGTGCAATCGAAGAAAAAGAAGGTAACAATAAATGCTCTTGACATTAATGGATCGAACCATTTATCACGGGGCCAGCTTAGCAGTGTGAGCAGAATTTGAAAAAAAAAAAAAAGCCTGATTTCTCTATTAAGCATTTAAATGCGTTATGCATATGACCACACAAGTTGTGTACCCACGTCTCAGTTTCCGTATCTGTGAAATGGTATGAAATTCAGCAACAGTCAATATAAGAGATATATGTGGTTGAGGCAAAGAGGAAAAATAGATATTTTTGACCCTAGCCAGGGGTCTCCCTGGCCTATTGCTCTCTAGTTATCCCAACCCCCACCTGCCTCAAAGGGGATTTTCATCACGGACACTGTTTTATGATATTTTGTTGTCGAAAAGACACAAGTCACTGCAAATTAAGTGCCAGAAAGTGTTGTCATCATCCCCGAGAATGTTGGACTCAAAGTGTCAGAGTGAATTGGTGACATGGCAGGCACAGATCACAACTGGAACACAGCACAGTCTGGAGATCTAATTGAGCTGAGTGCCATTCACACAGTCAAATCTGGGAATCTTGCCAGCTTCTTCCCAGAATAGTAATTTTTCATTTGAATTCACCCCATTTTCCCCCTTAGGCAGACTTCTTTTCTATCATCCTCTTAACTTTTTACCTCGTCCTGTTCTTGTGGCAGAAGAAACTGGATTCTGCCTAGGTCCTTCATTGTCACTTCCTGCAGGTCAGTAATCACTAATGCGCTGTTTCCCAGAGGCTGAAGAGAAAGCATGGGACGGGAGTGCTCTCCATAGTGCCATCATATCTGTGGGGTTCGAATAGAGAGGTCTGAACTCAGTGTGGCTCTCGGGGTTGACAGCTAAGCTGGTCGTTCTAAGTGATGGAATGACCCCTGCAAAGGAGCACAGGCCGCTTAATCCTGCCATTGATACAGTCCGGAATAAGTATGAGTGCATTTCATATACACAGAACTTCATCTGGAGGGATTTAAAAATGCCTTTGTTGGAAGTTTGCCTAAAGTGCAAAAGCCTAAGATACCATTTGAGTTTAGAAGAAGATATAATTAGGATTTAACTAATAATGAACTTATCCTATAATTGGCTATTAAAATGTGTGCCATGATGTAAGATGCTAGAAAGTCTTAACCATTTTGGAGTTGCAGCACTCATATTGGTTCATTCACCCGCTGTATTTTGAGTGTTTATTGTGAGTCTTACCAATAATCATAAAAATAAGCTTTGTATGAAACTTTAGTGTGTGTAGAGCACATTACCTCAATGGCTCTTACCAAAAAATCTCCAAATGAGGAGTCATTGCAATCCTTATTTTACAGGTAAGAATCCAGTTCTTCAAGAATAAGATCATTTGGCTAAGGCTACATGCCTGCAAAGTGAAGAAGCTTTGGAACAAATTTCTATCCTTTAATCCTGAGACGAAGCTTGTGTGCCCTTTCCCATATAAACACACCTCAGATGAAGTTCAGTGGAATTCCACCTTAGTTACACAGCTTCAGACAATTCTTTCCCACATTCTGATGATTGACATGATGCTTATTGTTTTCCAGGGCCTAATTTATTTCCACAAAAATGCTTATGAATTCAGACTTTCAGGGGCTAGCACTCCAAAGTTGCCTGCAGAGAACTGTCTAGACCAAAGGCCAAGAATGAATAATTTTCTGTTAAAAGTGTGCCTGGGTCTCTAGATATTTTGTTTACAAAAAGTGGCAATGAGCTAGATTTGGTTCGCATAATTTACCAGTAACTTCCCTAATAGTCAAAGTCCTCAACCTGAAGATTTTTAACAACCGTAAAGTACCCCTTCAAGTTCTCTGCCTTTTACATCAAAAAAAACCCATGGCAATTGGAGGAAAGACAAAGCACACATCTGTTCTGAGGGGAGAAAGACAATTTGTTAAAACACAACTGAGTATCATCCTAGTTCCTGCACAGCACAATATAAAGTAAATGACCTCACCAGTTTTTATCTGTCTTGAGTAAGTTTAGGGTATAGCAGAACCAAATCAAAGGGATTATCATGTGAAGTGCCTATGGTGACCCAAGTTCTGTTCAAGATTTTGTATTATTGTATTGTAGCATGAGATTTCTGCATTGCTATGCATCCTGCCCAAGTTCATACACCTGGCAGGTGGTAAAACTAGTAATTCCGAAGTGCATGTTCTTTTACGAACTTGAAGCTCAGTCCAAATGAGCCAGCATCCTTCCTGATAATGAATACACCAGCTCTTGGGCCTACTCATGCCAGAGCACGGAGTAGATACCAAAGACAAGCTTATTAATAACCTCAATGATTTGATGAGCGTTTCTCTCAACTTCTACCATGCTGAGAAATAGAAAAGGATGTTTATACTCTCCAGAATCATCTACTATCGTCATCTCTCTTTCTTTCATTGTCCAACTCAATTAACAAGGCTTTCTTTTGCATTTGTGATGCAAAAACACACCACTTATCCATGTGATTAATGACTTGGCAAATTCCATGTCATGAAATAGTGAGTCAGCAGTGGACTATATTAGACGGAAAAGCAGCTTCCAGGACAACTAAGGCTTTTCTAAGAGCTAATAAACATAATGATATATGCTTTTAGGGAAGATGTCAGTTCTTAATAACGTTAAGTTCCTATTGCATAGCACTTCTATTTTTAATTCTTTCACAGCCTGAAAATACAGAATTTAGAGGGCATGAAGGGGCAGCCTTTTATGGAAATAGTTATTATTCCTGATGATTTTTCCATAATTGTATTTTTCTTATATTTCACTACAGAGCACTGATCTGAATAAATTATTGGTCTAAAGAGGGCCTATTAATACAACATGAAATAAAAGACAATAAACGTTAGCTCTTTAAAGTTTTACTTCAAGGTCAACATAAAACAAAAATGTTCTTTATTCTTATTTGATGTGAAAAATTGCATTATTTAACTCAAATGGGCATCTGAGAGAAGATAATAAGTGATGTATGGGCAAACGTTGTATTAAGAGAGTGGAAGAAATTCCATAGCCCCATACCTTAATTGATTACATCAATTACCCATTGATGCATAAAGAACAACTCCAGGGTACCATTTCTGGGAGTCAGGAATTTAGTTTCAACTCAACAACGTGCCTATAGTTGAGAATCTTTCATTGGCAGTCAGGGTTGGGGTCATCTCATGCTGTCATCTCTGAGCTCAACTGAGGTCCCAGCTTGCTGTTGGGAGCTTCTGAAGATCCAATTCCTTCCATACTTCTGTGGTTGTTCGTAGGTCTCAGATGCTTCCTAAATATATTCTCACAACACATTAGCTGTTTATCCTACAGCAAAAGGGGAGCTAGACCATGTCCCAGACAGAAACAAAATCTATACTGTAACGCTTTATCCATAGTGATAGCCTGCAACTCCAGAATGTTGTGTTCTTAAAACATAAAGCTTTAAGATGCAGGCTCTATTGAAGGAAAATTGGCCATAATGATCATTGGTGGTGATAAGCAAGTTGTCTTTGAGAAAGGGATAAATAAGATTAAAAGGTTTTATCGCTTCTCGGCCTTTTGGCTAAAATCAAGTCAAGATTAAAAGGTTTCTTGAGTACAAAAATCCTCAGAGCTTTCACAACATGTTTTGGGGAATTTGGGTGGAGGCGGTGTCTATAGACTTTTTCATAGACAGCTAGTGAATAAAACTTTAGGCTACTGTTCTTAAATTTTCTATTTAAACTATGTAATTCTCCTGGGCAAAATAGACACGAGCTAGGTGTAAACAATTTGGTGTAGCTTTGGTACAATAAAACTTTATTTACGAAGATGCTATTGGATGCGTGGATGCCAGTTTAGCTGATAATGTTTAATGACAACGACATTTTTTCCTTTAAATACGTGTCCACTGAAAGGCTGCTGTACGTGCATTTGTAATCCTATAAATTAATACAAAAGTAAGTGCAAACAAATTTCTTTGACAACACTTAACTAGAACATACATTTTGTTTCTTGCTTATATTTCTGGGACATTATAGAATCTCAGGGTTCTTGAAGCATTAGATTACTAATTTTATGTAAATGAAATGCCTATTTGTGCTGAGTACCTAACACATATTGCCCATGCCTTAAAGAGTTGAATGTTTAGTAGGCATTCAATACATTTTTTTAGTGAATAGTTGGATGATTGGATGAATACCAGCATTCTGTTTCTATTCCCTATCTCTCTCAGTAATTTATGCCATTTCTTTAAAAATGCCCATATAGGCTGAAACTCCCACTGGCGATCATGAGAACTAGGACTGGGGTTGGGCCTGGCTGGACAGGCAGTGGCACCTGCTGGCTTGAGGGAAGGCTAGAGGGTAGAGTCAGTTGGGTTAAGTTAAGGTTCAATGTCCAATGATATATACAAGATCTTAATGGGATGTGGGGGCAGACTGGACCAATCCACTGCACATGTTGGCAGGCACAGGAAGCAGAACTGGGCGAGGCCAATCTATTGAGAGTTTTGTGAGGTCACTTTTACTCAGCTGCAGCTCCCCTTGTGGTATGTGGGGGCCAAGAGTGCTTTGGGCAGGGCTGGGTTGGGCTGCAGCACTCATTGGATTGCTGAGGATGGGCGGCAGAAAAAACTGATCAATTACCCCAAGTGGAGCTTGGGCAGCAAATATCTGGGCTAATGGAAGCGCAGAGGTGGACTATGACAGCCAGTCAATCTTGGAAGGATTCCTTCACCCGTGGAGTGGCAACACCAGCAGCATGTCAGAACTACTGAAACCACATGAGGAGAACCCTCAGAGAATGTTCCACAATGGGGAGCCTGGGATGACTTGGGTGGTAGTTCCTCATCCCTTGGGTAATGTGGCAGTTGGGAGGCTGGACATGTTTTTTCTTCTTGCATCGTCCTCTCCCACATGTACAAGAGAAGAAAAATGAAATGTGTAGAAAGAAAAATAAGTTTGCCTACTTGGGTAGTCGACATTTGTCTATTAATAATCTGAATATCAGAATTCCTTAAAAATTGTCTAGAAAAATGAATCCATTGAAACAAGGCAGAATTTTGAAAGTTGCCCACATAGGAAGAAACAATGCATGGAAATACATCTTTCTTTTGTATTATTTTCTTCTTGCCCTTAATTATATCAGAGCCTGCAGAGCTCAGAATTGCAATGGATGCAGATGAACTGGACAGGAATCGGCACACTTAGTCTTGGCTTCCCCACCTGAAGACTTGAGGAAGGTGGAGTGACAGAAAAAAGGCAAGTAGAAAAGAGAAAACAGTAAATTCCATAATCCTACATAGTATCAGGACTGAACTAGTGAATACTACACACTTTCTGATTTTCATTGCTTAGAACTTCTCAACTTTCAAGTTAGAACTATCAACGGTATTTTGCAAAGAAGCGAAGAATCATACATAAGACCCATGACTTGCCCAAAGTGACACAATGAAGTGTTGAACAAGAAATCTGTTCTACAAAGACTCTAAAATTCATTTGTTCATATCTATGCTAACCTCACATCTTTGTCCACCTGTAATAATTCTAGTATACACCCGCTCTTTTAACATATTTAGCAAAATCATCCTTTCCAGTCTTCAGAGTTTTCAATTTTTGATCATAAATTATCCTGTTACCTTCCAATAACATTGTACCTACACAAGAATTGCTCTGGCATGTCGCATGGAAACAAATGCAACCTGTAATTGGAGGCCATGGTTGGGATGTTTGCTCCCAAGCTGGGGCATTCCAATGGGAAAAGCATAAACTGCCCAGAATAGTCCGTGCAGCTTTTGCCAGGGCACTTGGCGCTATGTTGCACATGTCAACATGTACCATGAAAGTCACCAGGAAGGAGCATACGCAGGTGCAGCCAGAGGGAAATAGGCACAGGTATACGAGTATTTTGAAACCATCCTTCCAAGTGTTTTTCTTTCATTTGTCTCGTGAAAATAATGCTGAAAGTAGTCATTTCTTCACATAAACTCTTATACAGTATTATTCATTCTTTTGGTTATAGGTTCACATAACAGGTTCCTAATTTTGACTTGGCATGCCAAGCTTTCTCTTCCTTGATATTTACTGTGCATTTATCATTCAGAGCATCAATCCTTGCACCTTGCTGTAATTTTATAATACCGAACACATCATACCTAGCGTAATAGTTTGTGATCTTTCTTTTTCTTCCAATAAAGATATCAAATATTCTCATGGTGCTTTCTAATATTCTTATTTCTCATTGCCTTTTTTATTGATTATTCTGTGAACAAATGATGCAGTTTAAATGCTGCAGACCTGCCACTCATACTCTGGGCCACATCACAGAGAAAAGGCAAGATACTTCGAACACAAAAAATTTAAAGATAAATTTATTTTGGTACAAAATCTTTGAAACTCTTGCACAATTTTTTCATTATATGCATTTTGTTGTTTTCTAAAGACCTTTTATACAACACCAAGCAGATGTTTTTCCAAAAATAAACTTAAAAAAAAGGTAAAAACTGGCTGAGGGGCACTCCTTGAAGCACAGTGGATTAAGTCATTGCTGTTTGAGACACCACACCCCGTACTGGGGTATCGGCTCAAAGCCGATCCTTGACATCCTGCTACTGGTCATAGAAGGAAGATAATGACTGCAGTGCTTGTGCCTCCATCACCTAAGCAGGAGATCCTGATGAAATTCCAAGTTCCTGGCTTTCATTCCTCACTAGTCTGGGCTTGTGAACCTTTGGTAAACAAGCAGAAAAAAGACCTGTTACTCTGCCTTTCAAATACAGTAAATTCAGAGTTCCCAAGTTAGAAGAAAAATTCAATTCAGTGGTATATCATTGGAGACTGTTGCGTGGAAGTCATCATGATTTCACAACATTGCAGTAGCATACTTATGACAGCCAGATTTCTCTAGATTTTAGATATTCACATGAGAAAGGAGCGTTCCACCCCCAGGAATAGTTCAACAAAAAGAGTGACACAACTATGTTGTTAAGATTACACAGGACATGCAAGCACTATAAACGTAGCAGTTGAAGTGACTAATCATAATTGCAGTAACTGCTGACTATTGGAGTTGGAGATTCTATATTTCGACTCATCTTATATCCATTTAATTCCATTTTCTCCCTAGCACATTTACAGGTTGTTTCAGTTGACATGCTCTGAGCCTTCTGCAAAACTGATACAAATGCTCATGAGTGCTACATCTTTGTTCTGTTTCCCAGCAACCATTTGTGTTTTGAAGTTATATCACCCAAGCCTTAACCACTCATATAGTAACAACAGGTGTGAGCCATTTAAAGACGGGTACATCATAATACAAAAAGATAAGCTTGATGTCAACGTGTCAAACCATCCAGACTACTCATTGCAAGGGGATTGGTCCTTTCCCCACAGCCTGAATGAAGAGATTACATACCCAGAAAAGCGTATCGAGGCACTATTTCATTGAAAGATGAATAGAACGGAGCAATTTCAGTAAATACTCAGTACCTCTGTGTTTGAGTTAACCTGGACACATAAACAGGCTCATTCACTGAATGCTGAAGATAAATAGCAAATGGCTAGTGGAAGGAAATGAGACTTAAAGGTTCTTAGCTTTCACAGGATGGACTGTAAGAAGCAGTTGGCTTATGAAATAGAACTTGGACTACCTGGTAAAAATTTGGAGAATACAAAAGGAAATACTCAATTTCCTCATGAGCAGGTGGAGGCACAAGTAAGGAAATGGGCAGGTTCTACGTCACAGGGGGTAGGTATTGGAACTTAGACTTTTCATTCACAAAGTTTCCCAATCATCTCAACTGCAGCAGATGGCAGAGCCATGTGCAAATGTCGAGCCTAAAACCCATACTGCAAACCAGTCATTCATGCAGCTCCTACAGTTTCCCAGCATCACATACCACCTTGTCATCCTGTGTCTGAGTCTAATTCTTTGCTCTGCATTCAAGAACTACAACTCAGAGTTTTAAAGTCTTCAAGGAGTAGTAAGGCCCACGGGTCAGGAGCAGGACCTTTGAAGTCAGACTCCTTAAGGTCACACAATGGACATGAAAAGATTCCTGAGTTAGCTGACGAGCCTCTCTGAGACTGCTCTTACCTATTCACAAACTTCGCATGCATCTGATACAGTTCTGCAATTTCTTCCGTATCATAAACATAGAAACAGACAAAGCAAATTCAAATAATTTTCCCAAAATAATATCATTGCCTCAGAATGTAAATATTTAATCATCGAATTTGGGAAATCTCTAAAAACAGAGTTGTTTTGGGTAATATTACAGTCTCTTTCTAATACTTACTGTTCCACATCCCAGCAATACATCCCACTTTCTCCTGAGGAATATCATGATGAAAAGAACATGGCACTTATTCTCAAGACAGTAAAGCAGTAATAGCCAATGGAGACTATAGTGTAATATGTAAATGCTACAAAATTAGTCTGTCTCTAAAATTGCAAACAGAGGACAAGATCTATGGTTCATTTGCCCACTCCAGTTCCATTGGCCACTAAAACATGAAACAGTGACAGGCACACCCCCAAGGTCAGTGTTGCCTGCTCTTTTTCAATGTCATCAACAAAGAATGGTTTTCCTAAATCTGGAAGTAGCAATGTTACCATTAGTATTTCTAGCAACTTACTGCCAATCAGTTATATCCTAGCTCCCTGGATGAGCCAATTGGTATAGCAAGACAATACAGACTTGGAGAGAAGAAGGGAAAAGAATTTACAAACAATAGAAATTTCTCTTTCACAGTTCTTGAGACTATAAAGTCCAAAAGTAAGGCACCAGTAGATTCTGCATCTGATGGGAATCTCCTCCCTGACTCACAGACAGTAACTTCAATCTCCATTTTTTTCCAATTATAGGAGCCAGGGGACTCTATGGTCCCTTATTGCAGCACTAATCCTATTTATGAGACTTCATCCTCATATCCTTCCCATCTCTCAAAGCCTGAGCAGTGGGGATGAGGTTGGGATACATGAATTTAGGATGGACACAAATATGAAGTCTATTATAGTCCTCTTCAGCAGTATCTGATGTGATCCTTATGATTCTCTGAGACAGTGAGACTGGTGCTGATTTTAAAGGTGAGAAAAACAGGCTTAAAAATCCAAGTTCACTGTTCTAGCAGCAGGTTCTGGCTGTGAACCAGGAAGCATCTGCTTACAAAACCAGCATGTGTGTCTCAAATAGAAAATTGAAAATTATTTCTATTTCATGTGAAAGTACACTATCCAGTGCAGATTGATTAAATGATGAAATTTCATACAAATGACTAAAAAGTAAATTTATAATAACTAAATTATAAATTTATTATAAATTATAAATCATTAAATTAACTAATTAGAGGAATTGCAGGTTGGTTTTGATGGATGGACAGAGGCTTGAGGACACTAGCCACCGCCTGAAACAGGTGGAAATGCAGGAATAGCTCCATGGAAAGAACAGTTTTTCCTTCCACTGCACATTCAACACAAAACCAACTTCCTCATGATTTTGTTGAGGGTTGGCCTTGAAACTGCCTGTGTTCTGTTTTACCCTTATTGAGGGGAGATAGCAAATCTCCAGGCTTGATTAAGAACCTTTTAAAAGAGTAAAGTTCAGAGGGAACAAGAATGACCTGCAAAACCATAAATAGTTATGATCTTTCGGCCTTTTTTATTCAAGATTGTTAATCAGCATCTAGCCTGAGGATGGAGGGTGTGATATCTGTGAGCATGCTAATCAAAGTGTGCTAAAAGTCAGGCTCACACAAACTTATCCTGCTTCAGAGTAAATATGGGCGTTTATTGGTTGTCACCTCAACTACAAAGAGTTGTAAGGCAAGCACTATTGAACCAAATCAGAGATAAATCCTGAAGGACTTAGTGGGCATGTTCCTTGGCTTGGGACAACTTCCGTCTCAATTGCACATATCATAGCATCATAAAATGAGCTAGGCAGTGGCTCACGTGACCACAGCTGCCATGGACATTGCCAACAATAACAGCTTCTGAAAGGTTAAGGCCGAGAAAGAGGCACAGTGTTGGCATTTTAAGAATATGAGCTCTAGAGACAGACAGGGCTATTTCTGCAGGTGTTATTATAGTGTTCCCGCCTGCCTCTTTTCTGCTGTGATGACTACACAGTGAAATCTTCACATGTTTTGGACGTTATCTTTATAGATGTCTACGCATTTAGGATTGTTATGTCTTCCTGTTGAATCTTTTAGCATTATCAAATTAAAAAAAAATCTCTGTTGAGGTGTCAGCGCTTTGGTTCAACTCCAAGCACAGGCATCCCAAGCAGGCCAACTTGTGACCCAGCTGCTCTACTTCCCATCCAGCTCCCTGCTTATGGCCTGGGAAAGCAATGGAATATGGATCAAAGCTTTGTGGGTCCTGCAATCATGTCAGAGATCCAGAAGTTCTTGGCTTCCGGCTTCAGATCGGTTTATCCTCAGTCGTTATGGACCTTTGGAGAGTGAACCAGCAGATAAAGGATTTCTCTGTTTCTCCTCTCTGTACATCTGCCTCTCTAATAAAAGCAAATAATAAAAAAAAAAAACCTCAACCTCTAATGATACTGCTTGCCTTAAAATCAGCTTTGTTTTTACTTGAGTTTACAATGGCCACATTTTCTTTAAGGTATATGTGGTATTACTTTTCTTGTCTTTTTTCCCAACTTCTTATATTTTATATGTGTATTTTCTGAACAGGATATCATTATATCTTGTCTTCATTTTCTAAAAAAAAAATACAGGTTGGAAATTTCTGTCTTTGAATTGATATGAGCAGTCCACTTACATTGAATATAGCTATGCTTATATTTATAATTTGGTAATTATTTTCTATTTGTCCTATTTTTTCTTTTGCTTCTTTTTTTATATCATTTTCTGGACTGATCCATTATCATTTTATTTTTTAAATATTTAATTATTTTTATTGCAAAGTCAGATATACAGAGAGGAGAAGAGACAGAGAGAAAGATCTTTCAGTCATTGATTCACTCCCCAAGTGGCTGCATCGGCCAGAGTTGAACTGATCTGAAGTCAGGAGCCAGGAGCCTCTCCCGGGTTTCTCACATGACTGCAGAGAGCCAAGGCGTTGGGCCGTGCTCAACTGCTTTCCAAGGGCACAAGCAGGGAGCTGGGAGGGAAGTAGAGCCATCGAGACTAGAACCGGTGCCCATATGGGATCCCAGGGTATGCAAGACATACAAAGCAAGCACGAAAGTAATGACCAATCTCTTTTCCTCATCTACACTTCTCCTTTGTCCCAAAGCAGTAACTCCTGGCTCCCTGCTCATTCTGTACCCACGTCATGACTCTGCTCCATCCTCAGACCTGGAACAGACTCTACCCCATTTGGCCGCTCTGGAGACCAGCAATCTAAGTTCTAGCACTTGGTTCTCCCGGGTGATTCCAGGAGGTGCACTGAAGGCATCTTGTCTCCCTTGCCCTGCACCTCAATGGCCTTCTATTTCTTCTGTCATCAACACAGACTGTTCATGTAGTTATACATACTTTGTGGTTTTTCTCCTGAGGAACTCGACGTTTTCAAGGAAAGGGGGGATTGAATGTCACTCTTTCAATGAAGCTCAGAAGCACAGCACTTCTTGTCTCTTGATGTGGACAGCTACGTTTTTCTGCAAGAATTTTCTGGCTTGTGTGTTTGCTATAGGCCTCCCACGATGACATAGTTCTGAAGGTTGGAGGTCAGCTACCATACATTTGGTCCTGGAAGGTCCCGTTCTGAGCACTGTATGAACTTGGACTTGTTGATTTCCAGACAGGATTAGCAACACTTATTTGGGTCAACTTGACGTCCTTAGGTGCTACGTTAATCCCTTTTGGAAATGAATCAACTGAGAATGACCAGGATGAAATTTCCCTACAACATTCAAATCAGCAGAAGTTGGGTCTCCCCATCCTTACAAATATTTATCTACAAGCTCTTTAGCTGACAAAATTTCATGTGAAAACGCAATAATGATTAAAGCAATCAGTGTAACACTATTTTAGAGAAACTCTAATTTGCTGCATGATTTTAGTATCAATAGATAACAACATCCTGAGCCTGTTTAGATGATACAAATGATACAAAGTTACCGATCTTAGATGATGATTATGCCATATAGAGTGAGAGCACAAATTCCTGTAGGTTGCTTCGTGTTGCTGTTGCTTTGGTTATAAAGTACCCAGTAAGCCTGTATTCACATGGGAAGAGATATAAAAGTTACACTTAAGTGAAATCTTGCACTTTCTCTTCATTGCTTGATTAAATCAGCCTAGTTATTTCAAACAGAATTGGGTCTTCCTACTCTTAGAGAAGAATCATAACATCTCTGTAGTACCCATATTCTGTATATAAATACAATGGTTAAAGGAGCTAAGCCTACGAATAATTACATAAAATGTGAAATGTGTGTTCTGTGTGATGCCTACAGTTTTTAATTGGACCACCTACACCATGCCGGCATAAATGTATGCAACAAGCATATTCAGCCTTCACTAGTACTTAATGTACATTAGTGGTACATTTGTGCAATTTTATGCAAGCAGATGTGTACAGACCCGAAATCTAAGAATGAATGCCAACACCAAACCTTTAAAATAATAATGTAGATTTTAACATTTAAGTAACATGTTTGAGCGTGCATGTCATTATGTACTTCAAAGCAGATCTGTGAGTGGAGAATGGATATTTGAGTTGATATTATGAAAAATTCTCAACACATTCAGAGGATAATTTCCTTTCCATATACCCTGGCTCTTGTCTGCTTCCCCGTTTACGTCTTGTATAATGGTCTGTATATGTTTCGCACAGTAAGGCATTTCTCACCTGAAGGCTTTTGCATGAACTCTTTTCTCTACATGTTTACTTCTTTTTGCATCTTAACCGGAGGACGTTTTTCATCATTTAAGAACTGTTCCTTCTAAGTAGCACGCCTTCCTCCTCTGTTCCCTGTCACATCCCTCTATTATTTTCTGAAACTCTCCCCAGATCTTCACACTTACTCATCATACAGCCTCTCCCGTTTTTCAGAACAGCAAGGATGGGGACAGGTCGTGTTGCCTACATACCTGATTTTACCCAGAAAGAGCTGGAATGTACCTGTCCTTCTGAGTAATTATTGTTGTTTTCCTTTTAATCCTCAAAAGCATCTCATTTATTTTTTAATTGTGCCTTTTATAAAGCCTTTTTTCCTATGCCTAACATAGTGCGTGGCGCATGATAAGTGCTTAATAATTTGGGGTAGGGGGAGATGAACTGTACAACATTTTGAGGAGTGGTTTGGCAACTGCTTGTATACACAGAATATCTCCTGTATTGCAAATCATGAGTTTTTGGTTCCAATCCCAGATTCAATCATGTTGTGGATCTAATACCCCTAAATGAGCCAAGACAGGTGCAAGCCTTAGGAGGCAACATCTCCAAGTAATTTTCATTAGTTGTTTTCTATTATATCAGATAGATAACAGATTACTTTCAGATAGAATGATTCTGTCTCTAGAGAGTTTCAAAGAAGTTCAAAGTTAATTAATGATCCAAAGCTTGCATCCTCATACAGGGAGATTTTGGCTTACAATAACTAGAATTGTCAGAGCCAGGAAAGCCTTGTGAATGGTGAGTCCCTATTATTAGAAATGCTCACACGTTTCCTCGTGGAAGTGTATTCCATGAGAAGAATGACGCTTGTGTAGTCCAATCCTGTTCTTTCAATTCATACTTGAGACACTTAATTTCTGAAAATGAGACTTACGATGTGAAAAATGTAGAATATCATTTTCATCCATCGCATTAAAATCCTCACATTTTGTTTCTTTTGTGTTCACTGCTAATTATGCAAGAGTTGGCAAACTTGTATTGTAAAGTAGAAGTGACAAAGCCATCCACTGGCATGTAAACAAGAAGACAGCCCGACATAGTATGATTCATTCTGGATCGCTGGCAGAATATCAGATACAAGGATTGGGAGACTAGGCGAAGTGTATAAAGAGCTGAAAATAATTCTTCAAAAGTTCCTTTAGGCAGAGACAAGTCTGTTGCTGCTTCTTGCTGTTTCAATTTCAGACTTTGTAAAGTGGGTATAATAATAGTTGGGGTTTTTTTTCCCTATCCCAAGATCAAAAGCAGATCCCTGTATGAATGTTGTGTGCAGAAAAGGAAGCACCACATACAACGGGGAAAGCCTGGAGCTGTCCCATCACGTCCACAGAAAGGCTCTTACATGTTTAGATAAAATCCCTGTAAAAAATATTCTGGGGTGAATACATTTACCTTTCTCCATTCATAGCACACTGGAGACAAAGGAACCTGGACCACTGTGTGGATGATGAGCGTAAAAAGAGAGCTGAAAGGAACATGATATTTTTAGGACCAACTTTGTACCAGATTGCTTTATATAGATGCTCTCATTTAACTTACCAATGTACAAGCCAGTGACAGAAGCAGTATTAACGCCACTGTCCTTATACTGCAGGTCGGGGAACTGGATCTCCAAGGGTCAAAGCAATTTGCCCTGGTATTGTAGGCAGGTTTGTTGCAAACCCAAGGTGCAGAGGGAAAATCAGCATGATATCACAAGCATTTGTGTTATTTGTTCAAAGTCCTATTGGAAGCCATGATTAGCCCCCTTTCTATCCTAAGGGTAAAAATAGTCGCAAGACCCCATTCTACTAGCCTAGTGTCATGATTTTCTCATCCTCTCTGTCGTTCAACTTCAGACCCACGTCTTTGACTAACCAGGAAAGTATAAGATACTGTGTGTATTATTCTGTGTTTGTGGCTTGAGTACACCACACAAGAATTCTTTGCTTGTTTAGTAGTGAAAGTAACCTTGAACTGAGTTCCAAAGAACGTTCTTAGCCGTCTTGGGATCCTGCCCATGCCTGTGGTTTACGTAGTCGCAGAGCCATTTTCATCTAAACTGTCCTCCGGACATTCTGCCATTGTGCTCCCTTGGCACATGAGAGGGTAGAATGCGCTCTGCAGATGATCCTTTTCTAATCATAAAAGAACAGTACAGGTGGGCCTGGCACGATAGCCTAGTGGCTAAACTCCTCACCTTGAACGTGCTGGGATCCCATGTATGAGCCGGTTCTAATCCCGGCTGCTCCACTTCCCATCCAGCTCCCTGCTTGTGGCCTGGGCAAACAGTGGAGGATGGCCCAAAGTCTTGGGACCATGCACCCACGTGGGAGACACAGAGGAAGCTCCTGGCTCCTGTCTTAGGACCAACTCAGCTCCAGCCATTGCGGCTATTTGGGGAGTGAATCATCACATGGCAGATCCTCCTCTCTGTCTCTCCTCCTGTCTGTAAATCTGACTTTGCAATAAAAATAAATAAATCTTTAAAAAAAAAAAAAAGGACAATTGTGGGGAATTCTATTTCCTGAAATTCATTCAAAACGGTATGAAGTTAGGTCACGTGACTAAGCAGAGTCCTTGGAAATGTGGCTCCAAAGCAGACCTGGATCTGTCTGAGTTCAGTGTGAGTGGTGATTTCCCTTTAAGCACAGCCTCGGTTTTCAGCAGAGGCCGTGGGACGGATGACTGGCTCTTCGGTCATGAAGGTCTGTTGTTTTTTTCGTGGTGGCCTCAGAGTAACCATGACATTTATGACCTTATTCAGACAGGCTCACTGCCCAGAAACACAGAGTAATTCTCTTAAAATGAATAATACTGCCCATTTTCAGGTAGCTTGCTAACCCCTAAATAATTTGAACATGTTTTATTATTGGTAATGATGCCCATTAAGTGCACTCGTGTCTTGTTTATGCGCTGCCACCGGGAACTCGCACTGAGAGTGGCTAATATCGATATTCACAGTGGTTTGGACATTGTTAGAGGGACAGAGGTGGAAGGCAGAGACGAGACCGTCTAGCCTTGCGTTTCCGGCTGTGCATCCCTGGACCCGTGTACTACTTGCAGGAACTCAGCGGCCTGTCTCTCAAAGGCGAGTCATGGCCCCTCTTTCTTTGGGTGCAGAAAGCTGCCTCGCGTTGCCAGGCTTGCTGTGGGTTCTCCGTGCGCTCCGCTTGTCCCCATGTGCCTACGTGGCATCTCCGCCATCTGCACCAGATTCTCCTATATTGTTAGTCTTCCTTGTGACTTAGGTAAAGTTATTTTAATGCATTTAAGTGAAATATAATTATTTAAATTTAGTATTAAAATAAAAATCTAGCATGCTCTCATTTTTAAGCATATTCAAATTACAGGTACTTATTTCATAAAAAGTGAATCTCATTTATCTGTAACACTGAAGTTATGTCTTATAAAACCGTTTATGGATAAGTTTCATGTGACACTTCAGTTGAAGTATGCAGATAATCCTTGTAGAACATGGTTCTTGTCTGCTAGCTTTGACTTCATTCCTCTAGTTTGGCTGTGTATTCTTTACCACTTTTAGACCTCTTGGCTAAGAACAAGTGTGTGGTTTATTTTTTCTAATCATAAAGTATTTTCAACAAAACGCTTCCTTGAAACAGCCAGCAATGTCTCAAATCCTAGAGGCATCATAGGGATTTCGAGACAATGCTTCCAGAGTCCCGTCCCATCTCCAGGATTTTCATTTGGAGATCATTCTGCTGAGCTGCGTGCAGTGTGCGCCTGCCCGATCTGAAGCACTGCTCTGGGGGCTAGGACAAACCTCCGCACCTGCCCTTCAGCTTTTCATCCCAACAGCAAAGGGACGTAATACACAGCCCAGTAAAACACACAGTATTCACAGGCGTGAAGGAAGACTCCATGCAAACATCTCTCCCAGTCTGACACGTCTGGGGGAAGGCCTCATAGTGGAGATGACACACTAAAAAAATACATCAATAAAAGAAGGTAATTCAGCCAGAGATCTCAAAGACTGGGCGGGGAAAAAGAGCAGAAAGCAAACTATCAGCATTTTGTTTTTTTTTAAAGATTTATTTTTATTATTTTCTCATTGGAAAGGCGGATATACAGAGAGGAGAGACAGAGAGGAAGATCTTCCGTCCGATGATTCACTCCCCAAGTGAGCACAACGGCCAATGCTATGCCGATCCGGAGCCAGGAGCCTCTTCCGGGTCTCCCACGCGGGTGCAGGGTCCCAAAGCTTTGGGCCGTCCTCGACTGCTTTCCCGGGCCACAGGCAGGGAGCTGGAAGGGAAGCGGAGCTGCCGGGATTAGAACCGTGCCCATATGGGATCCCGGGCATGCAAGGCGAGGACCTCAACCACTTGCGCCACCACGCCGTGCCCAATCAGCATTTTGTTTTAAAGAAAAGTATGAGCCATGCGCACTGGCAAAAGAAACGACAGAAATGAAGCAGAGGCAGTAGGTAGCAGTATCAGAATTCTTCTTGTTAAAATTATTTTTATTGTTTTCCATGATACAGTTTTGGATGTACAGGACTCCCCCCCGCCTTTCTTTTGCCATCTCTCTCCCTGTTCCTTTTCCATCATTTTGCCTCATGTTGTTACAATAATGTATTCCTTATAACAGTAACTAGTTTAACATTCTGTTATTTAAGTACATCAAGGAATTGTAGGTGTAGACATAGGCATAAACATAATGTCATATTGTCAAGATACATTTAACTGTTTCAGGAGTAGAGATGCCTATGGCAACTTATCTCTACTTCTTGGTATGCTAGTCTCTGTTACACACTTCATCTATGAGAAAACACATTCACACACATCCCTGTACCCATGTGGGAGACTCAGAAGAAGCTCCTGGTTCCTGGTTTCAGATGAACTCAGCTCCAGCTATGATGGCCACCCAGTGAGTAAATTAGTGAATGGAAGAACTTTCTTTCTGTGTCTCCTTCTCTTTGTAATTATACCTTTCTAATGGAAATAAAAGAAACCTTTAGAAAAATGAAAAAGGAAGTTATGCAAATGATTCATGACCAACAATCCTAGCGCATGCCTAGGAGAGGCCCGAGGATTTTCTCACTAAATCAAACCACTGATGAGACTATTAAACTAATCCAGAGGTAGAAAGCGACCCACACAAAGATAAGTGTCACACTCACCGAACAGCCAACTTCTTTTTAACATAAGGTGGTTGTTATACCATGAATTGGTCATACTTCTTTTGATATGCTTTAGCATAGATAGAATTCTAATTATCCAACATAGCATACATATTTTTTTTTAATTTAAGCCCTATAGCATACATTTTGACAACAAGGCTGTCAGTGTTAGACTGCGTGAGTTCAAGCCCCAGGTCTGCTACTTACCACCTGACTGACCCTGAGAAATCATTTATGGTATTTGTGATCATGTTAGTTCTCTTTCCATTTTTTTCTTAAATATTATTTACTTTAAGGGCAGAGATATGAAAATGGATCTTCTCTATAATAGTTTATTTCCCCAGTTTTTGTTTTTTTTGACAGCCAGGGTTAGAGCAGGCCAACCGTACATTGGGTACCCAATGCAGTTACCTTTTATGGAGTTATCTGTTGATTATCTGTGTCTCTATGACATTTTCAATTTGGGATGAGTTTGAGTCTGAGCTCACCACTGTCTGTCAGAATGCTCATTTGAGGGAAGCTGGTGTTGGGAGTTGAGCCATTTCAGTCTGACTGTGTGTCCCAAGATGTGACTCAGCTACTGTAACAAATGCCTACCCCTTTCTGTTTTTTAGGCAAAGTTATAGAAAACATATTAAAATTCCTAAGAAAATGCCTAGAATAGAATCTATACGTGCTATGTACTTTTACATTATATATAAATGTTTGTTACATACATGTGTGTGAAATACATATATATATGTAATATCTATAGGTATGCATGTAATTTTAGTGAGTCATGTCTCAAATAGTAGTTAAATTAAGTAAGCCAAATAAGTGAAATTTATCTACTCATCTATTACTTGACTATTCTTATTTGTCTGTCCTAAAGATCTAATGTGTCATGATGGTGTGTTGATTGAATATTCTGAGGGAAGTGGGCTGGGTTTATATGCACTAATTCATTCAACAGATAAATTTTTATCAAGGTCAGAAAACTGCCAATATGAACATGACTGCATTATCACCTACTTGCTCAGGATGTTACAAGTCACTCAAAAACTTCTCTTCTCTGACAGGTGCTAACTAAAGAAAAGAACGTCCATAGATTTCAAATGAAAGCCAGGGTTCTGACCTTTTTGGAAAATGATGCAAGGCCTCACTTTATTTACATTCTTACCTCTTCTTGGAAGAGCTGAGTTTTCATCCCAAAGTGAAAATGACCTTGTGATGTGTTGAGAAGCAATAGAAAGGTGACTCTTTCCATGTTCAGCAACCCAACTTTAACCAGATATTCCTCTTTCTTTTCCAAAATGGTTGGCGCTGTTGCCTGGGAAGCAGAAGGAGCGAGCTGCCTGAGGCTCTGAACAGGTGCATCCCAAGCCCCTCCTCCTACCCTTCCTGACAGCTGCCTGCTCTTGCACTCCCAGGACAACACTTGGCTATGAAATTCAGTAAGCATGAGATGTAAGGAGTGTTCCTGATTCAGAAAAGGTCAAGTGGTAATCATAAGATCTGACATTTATGGAGTGCTGACTCGGTGCCAGGCAGTGTTCTCAGACATTCACACAGAGGAACTCACCACATAAAAAAAAATTTTTTACAACAATTCTGCACATGCCATTATAACTATCTCCATTTTTCAGAAGAGGACAGTGAGAAGCGGAAATTTTTTTAAAAGCTTATTGAAGCTCACACTGGTGGACTCTGGCTCAGCACCCTCTGGGTCAGCTACTCCTCTGTGTGGGATTTCAGAGATGCTGCAAAGCCATTCCCTGTCTGGGAGTAGTGAGATAAGGATAGAATCAAGAGAAAGAATTAAGAAATTGTACAGCAACTTGATATTCATCTGGCAACTGTGATGCAATCACCAGACTAATGTCAATGAATAGACTACAGAATACATCCAGTATTGATTCCTGTGGGCAACTGACATGTGATCTAGGTTACATACTAGTCATACCAAATAGAGCATGAGAAACTAGAAATTTGAAAACAGGTCCTTCACTAGAGATTATTTAATTAACACTACTCTGATTCTTAAAAAGCAAAAACAAACAAACAAACAAACAGAGCTTGCTATGTGTATAATGAGTTAGCAAAGCACAAATGTATGTGGAGAAAGGAGCAAACTAGTTAGGAGCCGAAGGATAATAGAAAATGAGAATGATCAGTGGCAAATTAGAAATTAACAAGTACCAAGGAAAAAATGTGAAGTGTGCTGCGGGGGCCAGGAGTCAGCACTGGGAGGACCACGCTGCAACAAACAGGGAGTGGTCATTCTTCCTAGGCGGGCAAGACCCTTTGCATGTTTAACTTTGCCTTTTCCCTGCTCCTCCCTGTCAAATGCTTTAGCTCTTCTATTTTCCCTCTGTACCAAATCATAATAAAGCAATTCGTTCTGTGCTGACCCAGAAATCCCTGTCCATCATAACACGTACTCCAAAGCTAAATCATAGGTTCGCAACAGATGATACCTAGGATCTCTTCCAATTTGGAAATCTTCTAATTTGGGCCGAAAGAATTGTTATCTCTTGCTGTCAGGGCACTAAACCTCTGTGTCAGAGAGGTTCCATTGATGCAATTCCTTCATCACTTCTTTTGTCCATTGGTTTGTTAAACATGTAATTGATAATCACGTCTTATGAGTCAGGCATCACCTTAGGCAGTGATGTTACTGAGATGCATGAGAGACAGGCCCTGTCTTTGAGAATTCCAGAGTTCAGCTAGACAGCCAGACACGTGAACAAAAAATGACTTCACAGTGCTTAAGTGCTATAACAGATACCTGCACAAAGGGCTAGGAGAATGCAGATGAATATTTATTCTTCTAGAAGGCAGGGGAATGAACATCACTGCAAGACTGGGAATGGCGAGTATGTAGTCCATGTTTTTGAGGAAGGATGTGGAGCCAGCCTTCTTGAGAAGGGACGAACAGAGATCAGGCAGAAAAACAGACATCAAGGCCTCAAGTTGAGTGAATTGTTTAGGGGAGGAAAAATCATTTTAGTGTGAAAGAGAGTGTGGAAATACAAATACTGATTACAAAGAAAAATAACATCTGGAAAATGAACCCAGAATATATGAGTTTTTCAGTTATATTGAGAATATCTCTTTTCCCCTGTACATGATCTCAGACACACACACAATTTCCCTTTTGGACCTGACAAGTCTTCACTTTTCACAAGAGGTGGGGGTTCCAGGTTCATTGAATCATTAATTCCATGAGTCACTCACCAGTAGACACCCAGGGCCGAACACATGTAAATACTCAAATTTGGGTGGATGAATGAACGGGCCAGTTATCACTAACTTGGTTTCAGATCTGTGTTTTGCCCTTCCTGTAACCTCTAGATTGTAACCTCTAGCCAGCACTTAAACTGGCTCTTCAGTTTAGGATGCTGTTCTTGCAAGTGGCAGCTTAGCCTACAGTGCCACAATGCCTGCCCCTCAAATTGCCTTTCATGACTGAGGCCAGGTCTCTGTTTTTCATCCCTCCTCACACTTTTCTCCTGTAATTTAAAACTGATCATAGTTTCTCTTTTTAGATTGTTACTGCTTTCTGTGATACACTTTTGTAGGTTTAGGGATTCGTCCCTCCCAGTCCCAATTCTCACTCCCTATTTTCTTCACCCACCTTCTTCTCCCATGTTACTACAACAATATAGTCTTACAGTAATAGTTACTATTTTAATATTCCTTATAACACGGCATTACAGGTATAAGCAAAGACAGAAATCTACAAGGCCCGGCACGATGGCTCAATGGCTAAATCCTCACTTTTGCAAGTGATAGGATCCCTGATGGGCCCTGGTTCACGTCCCTACTGCTCCACTTCCCATCCAGCTCCCTGCTTGTGACCTGGGAAAGCAGTATTGGGTGGCCAAAACCCTTGGGACTCTGTATTCATGTGGAAGACCCAGAAGAAGCTGCTGAATCTTGGCTTCGAATCTGCTCAACTCCAGCCATTGCAGCCATTTGAGGAGTGAAGCAGCAAACGGAAGATGTTCTCTCTGTCTCTCTTTTTTCTGTAAATCTGATCTGCCTTTCCAATAAAAAGAAAATAAGAAATAAATAAGAAAGCTATGGTTCATCTACTCCATGGAATACTACTCAGCCATTAAAAAAAACAAAATGCAGTTCTTTGTGGCCAAATGGGCCCAACTGGAAACCATTATGCTAAGGGAAATGAGCCAATTCCAAAAGGTTAGATACCACATGTTTGTCTTAATTTAAGATGAAAGGATGTCAATATGAAAAATAGTACCTGTAAAATATAATAATATCTCAACCTCAAAAACCTATCCCACATGCAATAAGATATTGTGATGTAATCAATGAACCAACAATCAATGTGAGTCAGACTGCTTATGATCTACATCAAAGAATTGTAAAACCTAATATACTTTTAATACACTATGTTATTCTGCAATGGAGCGGGAGAGCAGAGAAATCTTCCCTCTCCCTAGAAGTGTGAGGTGAGGAAGACGTGAAATACACCCAACCAGGATCGTAACTGGTAACTCATACACAACAGACTCGAATCAGCATTAGACAATAGTTAAACTACAAAGACATTTGGGGGAATCAAGAGCGATCCTGACAACCTCTTAATAGGAGGTCACATGCACAGAGCAGGGGGGTACCCCAGAGTGGAGCAGAGGGACAGGAGGAGGCTTGTATCCCAACCTTGGAGACTCCCGGATCCTCACCAAGCAATATCAGTAAGGGCACCAAGGACTATATCCCAACTGCCAAGGAGACCATGGGGAAATGGAATGCCCTCATAGGCCAACAACTCTGAGGTCATCCATTCCCTATCATATCTCCCATATGGGATGGAAGAAGCCCAGATCCTTCCTCACAGGATCCAATGTCATTGGAACAATAGCTGGGAGCCCTGAGCTGTCCTCAGAAACAGAATGGTAAACTTCCTTTGGGACTAGGGAGGGGAGCTCTCTCTGGTCCTCACTTGGTTCCAACTTTGGGTCCACACCCTTTCTGGCAATGACCATCAGGATCGCTCCAGAAACCCCTCAAAACAAACAGACTACAAACAAACAAAAAAATCTAGAATAGATAGACAGAGAACAACAAGGAAAGCTTAGAATCAGACAGGAAACGGTCAGCATGGATTCACTTATACCTCACTAAGTGGGACACAAAGATTAGTTACTCCTCACTAAGGTATTGAAGATTTCTCTGCACACCCCTCCTAAAACTGTTCACCTAAACTGTTGACATATGTCTTGTTAGAGTTATAGAGTTAAACTACCTGAAAAACAGCCAGGTTCAGCAAAATTATGCTTCAATGCCATAAAATGCTAAATACTATAATAAAAATAGACACGAGACAGCTAAATATTAATCCAGAGCCACTTTAAGGTGTATAGAACCTGGTTGTATATAAACTAAAATTGAAATGTCAATGAGGAAGTCACAGGGTGTGGTTAAGAACTTGTATTATTTTAAACATATTGGCTACTCAATACTATGTCAATTAATTCCATAACATTATAAATTGTTGCTGATATTACGTTGGGGCTTTTGATTGGTCAGGATGACACTCTGCCGGCTCTACCTTCAGATCAGAGAAGGTCTCGCCAAGAAGCCATTGAACTTATCTGGACAATAAGATGCTGGACTCTATGCTTGGTATATGCTTGCAATGAAAGAATCTCAACTGAACTTGAACTGTGGTAATGCAACAAGGTGGAGGAATCCACAATGGAGGGAGGGTTTGGAGAGGGGTGGGGGGACTCTCAGTACCTATAACACTGTGTCACATAATGCAATGTAATTAATAAAAAATAAATAAGTAAATCTTTAAAAAAGAGAATTGATCATACTATCAAGGTATATTTAACAGTTTCATTGGGAGTCCTGCTTTTATTTGGGTGTAGAGATGCACACTGCAATGTATCTTCACTTCCCATATGGTAGTCTCCATCAGACAGTTTGCCTTGCAGCCACTGTGGAAGTCAGTTTGGAGAGTACTCAGACAATGGAAAATTGTTCTGTCATATGACCCAGCTATCCCACTCCTGAGAATCCACCCAAATGAAGTGAAATCTGCATATGAGAAAGTGACCTACTGTACTGTATTAATAGCAGCACACGCCACTAGAGCAAAGACATGGAAACAACCAGCTTTCTTATACCTCATCTCTGCTGTGACACATGTTTAGACTTTATCACATACACAAACAAATGGTTTCAAGTGTAACAATTCTCTTCTTGGCATGAGCAGCATATAGTGAGTTTTCTGAAAATACTCATTATTCAAAATACTTTCTAGAGACTTCTCTGGGTTCCCAGCAATGACTTCATCCCTTACATGGCAATTTTTCAATCCTCTTATTATAAACATTTTCTAATGCGGAAAGAATACCCTAGCAAACTTAGGCTGATCAGTTCCTACATTTCAATAATCATCAATTCTGTGACAATATTTCCTCTCATCTATCAGCACCTCCCCCAATTTCGCTTGTTTGTTTCTCTAACTTTCCTGATTTTTCAAATAGAAAATCCCAGATGTCATGTCATTTCATGTGTAAGTGCTTTGGTATGAAATTCTGAACACCACAGTCATGTTTTGTTTGCACGGTTTCCATAGCACCAAGACACTAATACACCTAATAGAATTAACTGCAATTTCTTAATTTCATTTTATACACAGTCCATATTCAAATGTTCCTAATGATCTGTTCTAGAAGATGTCTTTTACAATTGGTTTATGTGCTTCATGACAACAGAAGGACTACATATCATGTTTTCTTGCTTGTTATGAGATGGTAATTGGATATTCTTTTTCCTTCAAAAAAAAAAATCTGAGACTCAAATATGAAGGAAAGGTGGAAATTAAACCTGCTGCCACAGCACCAATTTTTTCTTAAAGATTTTCACTCAATGCCTGCCAGTGGCAATCCATAATATGCAAATGGAGAATCCAGCCAATGTGTCTCACACACTTGAGACTTCTGGCTTTTCTTTCCAAGAATACAAATCAGGGGAGACACACTCGAGTGAATACCCAAGAAGAATTACTGTGATCTGTCTACCAATCAGGATTTGCTTTCTTTTTCCAGATAGTTATCAAATAATAATGCTAGCTTATATTGTCATATAGTGCCTAACTTTGACATAGTGCCTTATATGGTGCTGCCATACCAAAACTTACTATACCATCTAGTTTCTTCTCTACAAATGACAATTCTAATCTTGAGGCTCTTCACGTGACCCTTTGAAGGAAGATGGGGAAGACAGAACCTTTGGCATCAAGTTATTCCTCTGTATAAGAAATCCTCGGCAGTTGTTGATTCAACAAAGAAGTGAATGCTGCCTTAAGATGCAGCTGGCCCGAACTGCTGACAGAGCATTTACTGCTAGTGTGCCAGGTGTCTATTGCTCAATTGATACTCTTCATCTACCTCACGGTCATTGTTGAGTTATGTGAGTTTTGTGATCATTTTTCAGCAGGTAACAACGACCTTGAAGAGTATATGAGGAAAGACTAAATTAGACTCCTCTGAAACAAACCCTAAATTTCAGTGGCTCAATTAGAATGTATTTCCTGTCTGCTTTAATTAGGTATCCTACAGGAACATGGTTAATGTTTCGATTCAAATACTCCATTTTTCATGATCTCCGGATGCTTTGATTTTTGCTGCTTAGATTTCCATGTGCTGCAACCATGTCAATTGCAGATACAGTTGAGTATAAAGCTGTTTTGATCCTTCAATTCATTGGTTCTAAAGCCAGGAAAAAGTTATTCAAAACAGTGTTAGACATGTGATTGAGATGTACAGACTGTATTACAAACATATAATAAGAGAACGTAATAGGTATGTCCTCCCATTTCTAGAATAATTCTACTCAAAGAAGAACAACTTGAATTGGAATTTAAAATGAAGAGAAGATGGATCTCAGAAAGAATGGCAGAGCTAGGCAGAAAGACAACGTATAGCTCATTCAGAAGGAAAAGGGATTTCCAACATATTTGTAGAACAGCAGAAGGTTCAAGTTTAGTTGAAGGCAAGAAGCATGATGGTAGTGAGCTTAGGGTGTTAATCTAATGTAATATACTTACTTGGAATGCCAGAAACAGGAGGGAGAAAGAGATTGCTCCATGGGTTCACTCAACAGATCCCACAGTGGTGAAGCCCACGGCCAGACCCAAGGTCTAGGAGCTCATTCCAGGCCTCCCACATAGAGGGCAGGAACCCAGTCACCTGAGCTATTGTCATGCTCTCTCCAGGGTCCACAGCAGCAGGAAGCTGGAGTCATGAGGCAGAGCTGGCACCTGAACTCCCATTTTATCATCTGAATTGCTGGTTTCTAATCTTGCTTCATAAGTCTTGGGCTAAAGTTTATCCCATTGATAAGAATTTTTAAAGCCAAGGGGATTTGAGACTTGTAAAGAAATGTAGAGTTATTAAGAATTTGGCATTGTAGCATAACAGATACGGCTGCTTCCTGCAATGCCAATGTCCAATATGGACACCGATCATGCCCTGTCTGCTCAGCTTCTGATCCAGCTCCTTGACAATGGCCTAGGAAAAGCAGTGGGAGATGGTTTGAGAGATTCAGATGAAGCTTCTGGCTGTGGACCCTGGCTTTGGCCTGGCCTGGCCATAACCCTTGCAGTCATCTGGGAAGTAAACCAGTGAATGGAGCATCTCATTCTCTCTCTCTCTTGCTCACTCGCTCACTTTAATTTTCACATAAAAATAAATACATTTTATAAAATGAACTGGGAGATCTGCAGTGTGGCACAGCTGGTTAAACTTCTGCCTGTGGTGCTGGCATGTATGTACCCACCAGTACAATTCCTGGTAACTCCATTGCCAATCCCTTTCCCTACAAATAGTCCTGCAAAAGCAATGGGAGATGTTCCAAATCCTTGGGCCCTTGTACCCACTTGTGAGACCAGGAAGGAGCTTCTAGTTTCAATCTAGCTCAATCCCAGATGATACAACCATTTGGGAGATGAATTACCACATGGCTAATCTCAGTTTCTCATTGTGTCTTCCTGTCTCCGCAATTCTGGCTTTAAATAAATCAGTCATTTAAAAAATAGAATTTTGCCTTTGCCATAGGACAATTAAAAAATATTGGGATACTTTATACAGGGGTAATAAAATAATTGATTTTTATCAATTAAAATATTAACGTGACTAATAAAACAAAATGGAAATAATATAACATATAATACATTAATAAGTATAATAATGGAAATAAATTTTTCAGGTCAAAGTGGGAGGGATATTTGGAAAACTAAAGTGAAAGAGCAGGTAAGAAAGAAATGATCAATTCACAAGTGGTCATAAGTGAATTTACTCAAGAAATGTTTATGAAATGAACATGAGGTGACCAATTATCGTGTATGTGGAATGTGAAAACTTCATTGTTGAAACTTGGACAGCTCTGGGCAAATAGCGTTTGTCACCCTGTGTAAAAACATGTGCGTTTAGAGGCTGCGTGGGTCTGGACATCGAAAAACAAGGGGAAGTCAAGTTGAGTAAGAAAACTAATAATGGTTTCGTCTTCAGATAGATGAGATTGAATATAGAGCAGCAATGAGATAGTAAGAGAAAATGATATAACTTAAGATGTGGAACCAAGATTTCGAACATACACATCTGAGATATTATAATCTTGGATACAATTTCAGGATAATCTATGTGCAAGGAACCGTTGTACTCACACAGCATATACTATACACTAAACGTGTGTTCCAGGGTCCGGGGCAGTAGCCTCACCTCTAAAGTCCTCGCCTTGCATGCGCCGGGATCCCATATGGGCACCAGTTCTAATCCCGGCAGCTCCACTTCCCCCCAGCTCTCTGCTGTGGCCTGGGAAGCCAGTAAAAGACAGCCCAAAGCCTTGGGACCCTGCACCCATGGAGGAGACCTGGAAGAGGCTCCTTGTTCCCGGCATCAGATCGGCTCAGCGCCATCTGTTGTGGCCACTTGGGGAGTGAGTCAACAGACGGGAGATCTTTCCCTCTGTCTCTCCTGCTCTCTGTATATGTGATTTTCTAAATAAAAATTTTAAAAAATAAATCTTAAATATGTGTTCCCAAAACTGCCATGCCAAAGCACTACTGATCAGTGTGTGATTAGAGGTGGGGGCTTTGGGAAGTAATTCAGCCAAGAGGGTGGAGACCTGGTGGATGGAATTAGTAATGTCCTTGTAAAAAAGCAACTGAGAACATACCCGCTCTATCTTCTGCCATGTGAGTTTGTGATAACCAAAAAGTTGGTCTTCATCAGACAGTAGGATTGGTGTTTTGAACCTGGACTTCCTGGCTTTTGTAACTATGAGAAGTAATTTCTGCTGTTCAATTCTCTCCACCTGTTACATCCTGTAAAAGCTGCCTGAACTGGCATATGCAGCGTATTTTAGCACTTAACATTGAGACAGCCAATGATGCAACTTGTGCCTCACGCCAACAGAGGCAAAGCAGTTACCTCATTAACACTGTATGAAAATGATGAAATGGGAGATTGAAACTCAAATTAATTTGAATTTGAAAATAAACTTTGCTGTCTTCTAGCTGATTGACCTTGAAAAAGACCCAAGGAATTTGATCAAATGAATCCAATCGGAACTGTGAGCTGCACCTCCAGCATGATTCATTCCCATGCTTTTGCTTTGTTCTATCCCGATCTGACACTTTTGCTCAAACACACCAGGGATAGCGTTTCTCGTTCACTGGTTATAGGGTATTTTACCTCAAATACCTCCCTCCCACTTATTTGTACAATTGCTCCCCTTAGGGCCCAGCGCGGCGGCGCAAGTGGTTAAAGGTCCTCACCTTGCACGCCCGGGATCCCATATGGGCACGGTTCTAATCCCAGCAGCCCCGCTTCCCTTCCAGCTCCCTGCCTGTGGCCTGGGAAAGCAGTTGAGGACGGCCCAAAGCTTTGGGACCCTGCACCCGCGTGGGAGACCCGGAAGAGGCTCCTGGCTTCGGATCGGCATAGTATCGGCCCGTTGCGCTCACTTGGGGAGTGAATCATCGGACGGAAGATCTTCCTCTCTGTCTCTCCTCTCTGTATATCCGCCTTTCCAATGAGAAAATAATAAAAATAAATCTTTAAAAAAAACCAATTGCTCCCCTTAGCTCATTGGGTGTCTCTTCAACTATCACTCCCTCAAAAAAATTCTACTTAGGCCAACATATTTATCATTTTTATTTAATTTATATATTTTTTAAGATTTATTTTATTTTTATTGGAAAGGCAGATATACAGAGAGGAGAGACAGAGAGGAAGATCTTCTTTCCGATGACTCACTCCCCAGGCGGCCGCAACGGCTGGAGCTGAGCCAATCCGAAGCCAGGAGCCTCTTCCGGGTCTCCCACGCGGGTGCAGGGTCCCAAAGCTTTGGGCCATCCTCGACTGCTTTCCCAGGTCACAGGGAGCTGGATGGGAAGCGGGACTGCTGGGATTACAACTGGCGCCCATATGGGATCCCGGGCGTGCAAGGCGAGGACCTTAACCACTGTGCCACCGTGCCAGGCCCTAATCTATATGTTTAATGTTATCTTCTTAGACCAGTGGGATCAAAAATTTCTCTAATATTTTATATTGGGATCTCCAACTTAAACATATGTCTAGCAAACAGTAGACAATACATTTTTATTAAATGGAAAAGATATCCAAACGTAGCTTAATCTGGTACCCCAAGTAGCTGGTTTTCAAAGAAACAGTTACTCAAATATTAAAATACCAGTGTGGCGCTAAGCTGGTAGTGCACGGACATAGAGTTTAATTTCAGGCAAGATAGAAGTCTGGTTGCCAAGAATGAAAATAAAACCAAAAGGGGAGTCTCCGTGGGGTCCCCTTTCAGCCCCCCAAATAAAGATAACATTTGCAGTCCTGAAAATGAGAACTATTAGATGGAAGGAAAGACGCTCTGCTGTAATTGAGGATCCCGGCAGCAATGGGGCACCTCCCAACCAATGCTGGACACAGCAAAATGCAGCACTGGCTTTCTCCATGCTCACAACTCTGCAACTCAATTTCGTGACATTTCCTTTATTTGATAAATAAGAAATAATCATGGGACTGCAAGAGCCCAGATTAGTATGTTGAAAGAGAGAGAGAGAGAAAGAAAAAAGAGAGAAAGAGAGAGGGAAGAAAGGGAGAGAGGGAGAGAGAAAAATGGAAAGAAACAGAGAGAAAAAAGAATGAAGAAAAAAACAAAACCAGAAAGCACTGAGTTCTCTTCACTCTGCACCTCAATCTGCCATGAGGACATTTGTCACTACCGTTCACTCCCTTACCACTCATCCCAGATGGTCCAGGAAACGTAGCTAATCTTGTGGGAAATTAAGCAGCCTAAGATTCCATACATGTCCTAGTCTAGACTCCAATATTGATCCCGAAACAGACCAATTGGAGGAATGAGGGGGGTTGGCCTACTAGGGTCTTACACAAAAATGCCAACACTCAGCGGAGAGTGACCTTTAATGAATGCAAATCACTTTATAAAGCATTACATTTGTAATTCTTTCCAAAGTCTGTGATAATGGTCAGCTAGAAGTCCCCTTCTCAACTTCCTCTGATTCACTTAAGAAAACTCCTGAGAGCCCAGCAAGTGGCTTTATATGTTTCTCATTGATGTTTGCTTTTCAAATGTTTGTCAAGTTCTGGCATTTGGCCTGGCTTTATTAAAGTTTAAAGCGTTCAATCACTGAAAATGATCTACAACAAATGATAGAGGTACACTGTGCGTGTCAAGCACAACGGGTTATAGTCTCAGGAAGTCTGAGTTCCCTAACAAGAGGTTTCAGTGCCTTTTGTGCATCTTTGATGTTTTAGTTGATTCTCTAAAACTCACATTTTCCTCATTTATATCATAAAAATAATATCATGTTTATTTCATAAATATTAGACAAACATCTGGATATATAAGCACTTGACAAATATTTCTTTTATAAAAATGATGATCCTAAATGTGAGATACTTATTCTAAGACCAGAGAAATGATATTATAGTCTATGAATAAATATTTGCTTTTGTTTTATTCCCATTAACCTCTAAGTCATTTGACTTAAGTGTTTCATCTCACAGCACAGTAAAGCACCTATAGACAATTTTAGAATTGTAAGCTACTTGAAAATGTTAACATTCGTTCTTCATTAAATCAGGTGATGGTTATTATATCCTTAAGCCATAAAGGCAGTGCTGCAGATAAGCTTTACACAGTAAGGAAGATTATATGATTGTCCTTTCATATCATGGAGGACCAGCTTTAGAACACCATCCCCATCCCTGCTATCAAAATCTCTAGATGTCTGAGTCTTTTATATTGAACAAGCTAGTGTTTACCTATAACCCATGTCCATCTTCCCACATGCTTCAGATAACCTATAGACTTTTTAAAATTACTGATACAATGTAAAAAAAATCTATATAAATAGTATAATACTGTATTGTTCAAAAAAGATGACAAAAAACATCTGTAGATTTTCAGTGCATTTTTCCTAAATTCCACTGAATGATTAATTGGACACACGGAAGATGAAACCTATACATATTTTGGCAGAGAGTAGGTACAAAGACCCTATCCTCTGAACTAGAAATGCCACTTGTGGGGATGCTGAAGTCCCTCATATAACATGGTACAACATTTCTGTACAGTCCAGTCACATGCTCTGATATGCTATAAATTATATGAAGATCACTTATGATAGTATTTTAATATAAATGATTAACAAATACTCGTTATATCATAGTATTTAGGAATGATGACCAGAATACAAAGTCTGTGCATGTTCCAGATGATTGAATGTGATTTAGAAAAAAAGCACTTTATTTTTATTGGAAAGGCAGATTAGATTTATGAAGAGGAGATATGGAAAGATTCTCCATGTGCTGGTTCACTCCCCAAATGGCTACAACAGCTGAGCTGATCCAAAGCTGGGATCCTGGGGCTTCTGCTGGGTCTCAAATGTGTGCTCGGGGTCCCAAGGCTTTGGGTCATCCTCCACTGCTTTCACAGGCCAAAAGCAGGGAGCTGGATGGGCAGTGAAATGGTTGGGACACAAACTGGGGCTTGCAAGGTAAGGATTTAGCCATGGAGCCATGATCTGAACCCCAGATGGATGCAATTATTACTGAGTGTTTTCAATCTACAGTTGAATCTAGGAATGTGGAATCTATAGGCACACATCAACATATTTCTACGAATGTATTTCATGTTGTCATTCTGAAGATTGTCCCTCAGTCTTCTAGTTTGTCTAACTGGCTATATCCGGAGTTTTATCTTGCTGAGATCATTCTGAATTTCAAAAATCTCTAGATTCCATACGTTCCTTTTCTATCACATTTTTAAAGGAATAGAGAAAACTATTAAATAGGCCTTAGTCCTTAGTTTCTACTCCAGAAACCTCTCTCTTGACTCAGGACCATCAATATTCTTCATGTGTGCTATTCAATTGAATCCAAAGATCATCTGCCAATTATGTCATCCTGGGCAGAACTTGTCAAAACTTTATCCAGGGGGACATCAAAAGAAGCTCTGTCAGGTCATTTCTGGAATCATTAATCAAGGACAAAGGAATGTGAATTGCACTCTTGATTGAATTATAACGAAACCAGCTCTGTGCTCTCAGAATTTAACATTCCCAAATCTTAACGCCTTGATTAAATTTATTATAGATGGCAATACAGATTTCTCAAGCAAATCCCAAACAGATTTTAAGGTAGATTAGATCAAAAGTTCTTTTCTAAAATTTGTTTCATTTTGTTTTTGACCATGTTTACATGATTGATCAGGGTGGAAAGAACTGAGGGTTAGGGGAAAGTGGGTGTGGTCATTGTTTCCAAATTTTTTTTTCTTTTTCCTGTATTTGGGAGAAGGGGAGAGATAAGGGGAGAAGCCGCACCCAGCCTTCCACCTCCCAATTTTCAGGGTTGGGGAACAGCCACCTGATATGAATCTAGAGTCCCCAACGTGGCGCATGCTCCAAGGGTTCTGCCCAAGTGGTTTGGATAGTTTTGAAATGTTGTCGATCTTATCAATCCAAGGATGAGTGTGCATTCCAATGTCCATCTGCTGACATGGTCACCCATGTGCCCAGATATTTGTTGTCATCCTTAGGCTGGGGCGGTTATCCAATTTGTTCTGTCCTTCTTCCTCTGCTATGGTACCAGATGTCCTCTGCAGGGCCCAATGGGCTGCCATATCCTCCATGTACATTTGGGTCAGCTGTCTACTGCTCCATTTTTTCCACTGAGGAGGCTTAGTTCTGACATGTGCACTCCACAGTCAGAATACCAGTCCTGGATATGAGACCCCTCCATGTGTGCCATCTGCAGGCACTGGTGAGCTCACACACACCAAAAGTGAGCCACTAGGTAGCCAGTGAGTTTCCCCTGAACCATTGGCAGCTGGGCCAACCAAGCCAGGCCCAACCCAACCTCTTCTCCCAATGCCCAGGTCTCACAGATCCAGCATTCACCACACAGGCTGACCCCAGAACCCAAGCCAGGCAAGCAGATCCCTCTGGACCCCTCATCCCCAAGGCTCACATATCCAGCAAGATCAAAAGTTCTTAAACACAGGAATTCATAAATTTTATTAGAAGTTGCAAATCTTAAAAACACTATGTAAAATATTATAGTTAGATGTACATGTGTGTTTTTCTTAGAACAGAGTTCCCAGCTCAAAAGTCTTCATTGCTCAAATCATGCTTCAACACTATAAACAGCTAAATAAAAAAATAAAAATAGATGAGAGGGGCACCAAGATGGCTGACATAGGAGGAAGGCTGTGAGGGAGAGCGCAGTGAGAGAGGGATAGAATGCTACAGAAGCAAAGAGGAACAGCAAAGAGGAACAGCAAAGAGCCGCAGGGAGAAGTGCGTGAAGTTCCCTGGACAGTGTGGAACCAACAAGATCCACACAACTCGGAAGAACAATGAGAACAAAACAAAACAAAACAAAACAAAACAAAACAAAAGGCAGGGAAGATGGTGTCCTGCTCCAGACCTGCTGAATCAACTTTAAGGGCAGCTGACAGGAGACGCAGCTGACCCAGAGACAAGTAAGCCTGGAGGGCTCATCACTGACAAAGGTCCTCAACAGCAGCAGAGGCAGACTGCAAAAGCCTGAGGTTTGGGTGAGCCAGGGAGGGACAGCAGTGGGTCAGCAGCTCCTGGAGCTCACCCTCCAGGGGCAAGCACAAAGCCTGAGCCTCTTTGGTGCTCCTCTCCCCACCCTTTCCTGCGGAGGTTCCAGCTTCTGAGGACACAGAGCAAGTGCCTTGAAACTGCTGAAACTGTGTCTTGGAGGTGGCGCACGGTGCTCCTGTGTGCTGAGGAGGCACAGAGAAAGCGCCCTGAATACTCCCACGCTGTGTGGACCTATGCACCTCAGTGCATAGAAGCTCCCAGAGAGTGTCTGGAACCCCCCCCCCCACGCCCTACTATCCTGTGCATGGGGGACACACCAGGAGGGCTCTGAACACCCCTGTGCCACTCTGTGTAGACCCACCACACAGGAGCCGCTCCCACAGGGTGCCTGGTTCACTCCTCGACCACAGTCCCGTACGTGGGTGACACACCAGGTGGGCTCTGAAAAATCCCCCGCGGGGCCAGGCTGTGCGGACCCGCGCAGGAGAAGCTCACAGAGAGCAGGAACCCTCCACGCCCTGCAGTCCCTGGCACTGAGGACACACCGAGAAACCACCTAGAATCTTCCATGTCCTGTGGACCCCCATGCAGGGGGCGCACCCAAAGAGTGCCTTCATTCCTCCATGTCCTGGGGTGACGTACCTGTAGAGGAGGCACTGAGAGTGTGCTTGAATCCACTGGGCCTTGGAGGTGGTGCCCTGCAGTCCTGTGCACGGAGGACACACCAAAAGTGCCTTGAATATTCCTGCACCCTGCTACTCCACACCTGCAGGCTCCAATCTCTGTAGGATAGCCCTTGAAGACCCCTCAACACATGGGTGCCTTGGCCTCTCCAAAAGATACATTAACGCAATGGGAAGAACTATCAGAAAAAGTAATGATCCAGATGAAAGAGCCAGCACCCCACCAAAAAAGGGCCAAAGCCAATATCTATTTCAGAGATGCAAGATGAAGACATGGAAGCTTTACCAGACAAGGAATTTAAAAAATTAATGATAAAATTTGTCCGAGACAATGAGAAGAAGTGGGAATACTTCAAGGAATTCAAGAACCACATAGTCACAGAAATACAACAAGTCAAAAACAAAATTCTTGATTTGGAACACAAAGTTGCAAGTCTGACCAAGAGAATAAATACAGGAGAAGAAAGGATCTCTGAAACGGAAGACACTCAAAATGAAGATACCCAGTTCATTAAACAGCTGGAGAAAAGCCTCAGCAAAGCCAATAAAACGATACAAGAAATGAAAGACCACCTTAGAAAATCAAATATCAGGATCATTGGCCTTCCCGAAGGAGTGGAAGGAGAGTCAGGAATGCAAATGGTGCTCGACGAAATTATACAGGAAAACTTCCAAAACACTTGGAATATGAATCCAGCCCAAATCAAGGACAGTCAGATGACTCCCAACAGATACTACCCAAAGAGATCTTCACCCAGACATATGGTGCTCAAGTTCCACTCCAACGAAGACAAAGAAAGATCCTGAGACAAGTATGAAGCAGAGAAAAGATCACATATGGGGGAAAACCAATCAGAATCACTGCGGACTTCTCTAAAGAGACCTTCCAGGCAAGAAGAGAATGGACAAAGATCTTCCAAATCCTGAATCAGAACAACTGTCAGCCAAGAATAATGTACTCAGCAAAGATCTCATTTGTATATGAGAATGAAATCAGATACTTCCATAGCAAAGAAAAACTAGAAGAATATGCCAACACAAAACCAGCTCTACAAAATCTCCTTAGAAATGCGCTAAATCAGAAAAAAAGGAGGCAAACCATAAGCAACGATGGCAAACAGGAAGGTCTCATCACTAAAGTCCACACAAAGAGGGGCAATTACACAGATACCAACACCCACAAAAACTCACACGCATGGAGAGGCAAAATTGCAACATCTCAATATTAACACTTAACACAAATGGCCTGAACTCATCAATCAAAAGGCATAGATTAATGGAATGGATCATCAAACAGGACCTAATTATCTGTTGCTTACAAAAGACACATCTAATCAGAAAAGACGCTAAGAAGCTGAAAGTGAAGGGATGGAAAAAGATATTCCATGCCAGTGGATGAGAAAAAAAAGGCTGGGGTAGCTGTCCTAATTTCAGGTGATATAGACTTCAATGTGACAAACATCAAAAGGGACAGAGGTCATTTTATATTGGTGAAAGGGAAGATCCAACAGGAAGTAATTACCATCTTGAACATTTGTGCACCAAATTCCAACGCACCTAGTTATGTGAAGCAATGACTTACAGACTTACGGGGAGACATAGATATGCACTCAATAATTGTAGGTGATCTCAATTCCCCATTAACACCAATAGACAGATCAACTAAACAAAGACTCAACAAAGAAACAACAGAGCTCACAGGAACAATAGAACAATTGGACTTGGTACACATTTTTAGAACTTTTTATCCTAAGGCCACAAACTATACATACTTTTCAGCAGCACATGGCACCTTCTCCAGGATTGACCACATGATAGGACACAGAGCAAATCTAAATAGCTTCAAAAAAGATAGGAATCATACCATGTACAGTCTCAGACCACCATGGAATGAAACTGGAAATCAACAATTTAAAATGCTCCAGGAAATATAGAAACTCTTGGAGGTTGAACAATATGCTGTTAAATGAACAATGGGTCAGAGAAGAAATTAAAGATGAGATCAAAAAATTTATGGAAACGAATGAAAACTCGGATACAACATTCCAAAACTTGTGGGACACCGCCAAAACAGTGCTACAGGGTAAACTCATCACAATTAGAGCTCATATCAAGGCCCAAGAAAGACGCCAAATATAGGAATTAAGCACAAACCTCCAGGAATTGGAAAAACAACAGCAGAAGAGCCCCCCACACAATAGGAAACAAGAAATCATCAAAACAATGGAGGAGATAGGCCAAATAGAAATTTAAAAAAAAAACTATACACAAAATCAATGAGTCAAAAAGCTGTTTTTTGAAAAGATAAACAAAATAGACATCCCACTGGCACGACTCACCAAAAAAAAAAAAAAAAAAAACCAAGAGAAAGCAAGAAATAACAGCATCAAGAATGAAAAAGGCAACATAACAACAGACACTGCAACCATTAAGAAAATAATTAGAAATTACCACAAAGAGCTGTACCCCAACAAATTAGAAGACCACCAAGAAATGGAAAAGTCCTTAGACTCCCGCCACCTACCACGACTTAACCCAGAGGCATCCAAAGATCTGATCAAACCCATAACTGAAGCAGAGATTGAATCATTAATTAATGACCTCCCAACAAAGAAAAGCCCAGGCCTGGACGGTTTCACCACAGAATTCTACAAAACATTCTGAACAGAACTAACCCAAATCCTCTACAAACTCTTCAAAACAATAGAAAAGGAAGCAGCCCTTCCAAACTCAATCTATGAAGCCAATATCACCTTAATCCCAAAACCGGATCGAGAGTCAACAAAGAAGGAAAGCTACAGACCTATCTCTCTGATGAACATTGAAGCTAAGATTCTCAACAAAATCCTAGCCAATAGAATTCAAAAAAAAAAAAATCAGACAGATCATTCACCTGGGTCAAGTAGGATTCATCCCTGGAATGCAGGTGTGGTTCAACATTCGGAAATCCATAAATGTGATACACCACATCCAAAAACTGAAAAACAAGAATTACATAATAGTATCTATAGACACAGAAAAAGCCTTCGACAAAATCCAATGCCACTTCAAGCTAAAAACCCTAACCAGGTTAGGCATAGAAGGAACAATCCACAACATAATCAAAGCAATATACAAAAAACCCAATGCCAGCATCATACTGAGTAGAGAAAAACTGGAGCCCTTCCCACTGAGATCTGAAACAAGACAAGGATGTCCGCTATCTCCACCGCTATTCAACTTAGTCCTAGAGGTTCTCACTGAGGCCATAAAACAAGAAAAAGAAATCAAAGAAATTCAAATGGGAAATGAAGAAGTCAAACTTTCACTATTCATGGATGACATGATCCTTTACATAGAAAAACCAAGAGACTCAATGCAGAGACTGCTAGAACTTATACAAGAGTTTGGTAGAGTGGCAGGGTACAAAATTAATGAACGAAAATCAACAACCATAGTGTAGGCAAACATCCCCAAGATGGAAGAAGATCTAACCAGCAAGATACCATTCAAAGCAACAGAGAAAAGTATGAAGTACCTAGGAATAAATCTAACCAAAAATGTAGGAGACCTTTTTGAAGAAAACTACAAACTATTTTAAAAAGTAATTGAACAAGACTTCAAAAGATGGAATAACATCCCATGCGCCTGGATAAGTAAAATCAATATCATTAAATTGTCAATACTACCTAAAACAATATATACATTCAACGAAACCCCAATCAAATTGCCCAAAACATTTTCATGGAACTGGAAACAATGATACAAAGGTTCATCTGGAAAGACAAAAAACCACGAATAGCTAGAACCAACCTGAGGAAAAAGAAGTTAGCAGGGGGAATCACAGTTCCGGACCTCTGAACATACTGTAGGGTAATCATCATCAAAACAGCATGGTACTGGCACAAAGATAGAGAGGAAGATCAACAGAGCAGAATAGAAGCAACAGAAGGGAGCCAACGCAATTACGGCCAAATAATCTTTGACAAAAAGACAAATGACAATCCAGGCAAATGGGAAGGTCTCTTCAATAAATGCTGTTGGGACAACTGATTGATAGCCTGCAGAAACAAAAAAATAGACCTGCATCTATCACCATACACTAAGATCAAATCTGAATGGATAAAAGACCTAAAACTACATCCAGAAACCTTCAAATTATTGGAAGAAAATGTTGGAAATACCCTGCAAGATCTAGGGGTTGGTTCTGACTTCCTAAAAAGGACACCAAAAGCAATAGCAATCAAGACTAAAATAAACAAATGGGACCTCATCAAACTAAGAAGCTTCTGCACAGCAAGGGAAACAATTAACAAAGTAAAAAAGCAACCCACAGAATGGGAGAAAATCTTTGCACACTACATAGGTGATAGAAGGCTAATCTCCAGAGTATACAAAGAACTCCAAAACAACCAAAATACCAAAACAAACAAGCCATTCAAAAAATAGGCATGGGAAATGGGCAGACATTTCACAAAGGAACAAGTCCAAATGGCAAACAAACACATGAAAAAATGCTCCAATTTCCTGGCAATAAGAGAAATCAAAATTAAAACATCAATGAGGTACCACCTGACGCCAGTAAGATTGGCCCACATACAGAGAAACACCAACAACACTTGTTGGCAAGGATGTGGGGAAAAGGGAACCCTACTCCATTGCTGGTGGGGCTGCAGGTTAGTATATCCTCTATGGAAATCAGTTTGGAGAATACTTAACTCAAAATCTGCATACCATATGATCCAGCAATAGCACTCCTAGGAATATATTCAAAACACCTGTTTCACAACAAACCAACATGCACCCCTATGTTCATAGCAGCACAATCAGTAATTGCAAAAACATGGAAGCAACCAAAATGCCCATCAGCAGGATACTGGATAAGAAAGCTATGATTCATCTACTCCATGGAATACTACTCAGCTATTAAAAAAAAACAAAATGCAGTTCTTTGTGGCTAAATGGGCCCAACTGGAAACCATACAGCTAAGGGAAATAAGTCAATCCCAAAAGGTAAGATACCACATGTTTCTCTTAATTTAACTTGTAATTTTTTTCCTTCTTTTTGAACCTGTAATTAATACTGTCTCAACCCATGTGTTTTTGAAAAATTGTAAACCCTACTAAACTTTCAAAACCTTGTGCTTCACCCCTAATATAACTGTTACACACCTCAATTGCTGAAATGTCAATGGAGTAGTCACAGGATGCGGTTAAGAACCTGCATTATTTTTAATAGATTGTTCACTCAATATTATATCAATTAATACCATAACATTGTATATTGCTGCCAATGATATGTTGGGGCTTTTGATTGATTGGGTTTTTACTCTGTTGGCTCTACCTTCAGACCAGAGAAGTTCTCCCCAAAAAGCCGTTGAACTTATCTGAACAATAAGATGCTGTCTCTATGCTTGGTATATGCTTGCAATGAAGGAATCTCAACTGAACTTGAACTGTGGTCACGCAACAAGGTGGAGGAATCCACCATGGGGGAGGGTTAAAGGAGGGGTGGTGGGAATCCCAGTACCTATAAAACTGTGTCACATAATACAATGTTATTGAAAAAAAAAAATAGACGAGACAGCTGAATAGTAATCTATAGCCATTTTGAGGGGTATGGAATCCGGTTGAATATAAACCAAAAATTGAAATGTCTATGAAGAAGTCACAGGATGTAGTTAAGAACCTATTTTCCTATTGACATATTGTTAATCAATACCGTGTCAATTAATGCCATAATGTTGTAAATTGTTGTTGATGTTATGTTGGGGCTTTTAATTGATTGGGATGATACTTCGCTGGCTTTACCTTCAGACCAGAGATGGTCTCACCAAGAAATTGTTGAACTCACTAGGATAATAAGATGCTGCACTTTATGCTTGGTAAATACTTCCAATGAAAGAACCTCAACTGAATTTGAACTGTGGTAATGCAGCAAGGTGGAGAAATCCACCATGGGGAGAGGGTTCGGGGAGGGGTGGGGGGAATCCCAGTGCCCATAACACTGTGTCACATAATGCAATGTGATTAATAATAATAAAAAGAAGAAAGAAATATAGGCCCGAGATTGCAAAAAAAAAAAAAAAGTCCTCAGTGCTCAACGCTACTCCCAAGTAAGGTTAAATATCGATTTTCAATCTAACCACGCAAAAAGATATGAACTCATTGCTCTTGCAAGAATAAAGGATGAAAGAGAAAATGTGGGAAGGAGAATGATTGATCAGAATGCTTTAAGGAATAGGCAAAGTTACATTTCAGCATTTTTTCCTTTGCTTTACAGGTTTTATACTTAGATATGCAGTGTGAAAAACCTTTATGCAACAAAGATATATCACACTAAGATTAAAGATATGATAATTTTAGTTTATACCTCACAGGGGTTAGGAAGAAAGGACAAGAAGGAGAAAAAGGAGAGAGAGAAGGGCAACAATTGAAGAACACCGGCAATTGTGCCTGCTGCGCAGAACAAACTCTAGCTGGTGGCATGCCTGTTTGTGAATAAAAACTTACGCATTTTCTGTTTGTTTGGTGAACTCAGTTTGCAAGCACCATCCGTCCATGAAGATTCCTAGCTCTGTGTGATTCCAATGCTTGACTTTATATCCAGCTACATGGTTTCCAATACTAAAGCCTTTGCCAGCTGCCCAAGTCAGGGAAAATGATTTTGCAATCCTGCAGGGAAAGCTGGGCAGATGGGCCTTGCTGAGAGTCAGTGCTTCCATTTCTGAAGTGGCCAATTCCTGTTCTGCTAGAGACTTATTTTGTTTATTTGAGAGATTGACACACAGAGGAAGACATAATATTCCTTCTATAGGTTGATTCCTCAAGTGTGGCTGGAGCTGGGCCACTCTGAAGTCAGGAGCTGCTCTCCGTACTGATCCCCAACTTGGACGACAGGGCCCACGGACGCTGGCCATCCACAGATGCATGCCCAGGCTCATTGGCAGGGAGCCATATTGGAAATGAAATAGCTGGCACTGAGGCCTCTGCTTTGATATGGAATGCTCCCCTTATAACAGGTAACCTAACCTGCTGGGATGCAATATCAGCTTCTAAAATAGTTGATCTATTACTAATCTACAGAAGGGAAAGTGTAATGGTTTGTTGGCCAGATTTGTTTCCTCTCCCCTCCCCACATGGCAATAGAATTCTCTTTTTATGGGTCCAATTCTGTCACCCCACCAGCTCACGTCTACTTGCACTCCCATCCACGTGCCCCTCATGTAACTGATTCCCACTCTCCTTAATTTCATACACAATTGCTCAAATATCTGATGATCTAGGAAGACACTTCTGACATCTTAAATTCACCTTTTTGTATCCTTATGCTAGTGAAGAAATCGAAGATAGTAGTTGTTATGAAATGGTGGAGCTTAGTTCTTCTTTTTTTAAGAAAAGTGGCTTTTTTTTTAAGATTTATTTATTTGAAAGCAAGTTACAGAGAGATATGAAGAGAAAGAGATTTCCTTTTTCACTGCCCAGCAATTGGGCCAGACTGAAGTCAGGATCCCCAAGTCCCTACTGGGCTCCCCTCTGCTGCCTTCCCAAGCACACGCACAGGGTGCTGGATCACCAGCATGGTAAGCCCATGGCATGCGGGCTTCTCAAGCAGTGACTTTGGGCACCACAGTGCTTATCCTGGCAGATTTGATTTCTGTAATCATACTTTAGAGGAAAAAGCCAAACTAACTTTAAAAAAAGAAAAGTTGCGAGGTTTAGCACATGAGCTCGTGTCTTACTTGTTGCAAGGCCCTGTGCAGCTCTCAGGCTCTGCTGGACTGTTCCCTGCACAGTGACCAACTGATCTCAGCTACTTCCAGCCTGAAGCACAGTCATGGTCTGTATGTGACTTCCACAATGTCCAATGATAGGGAGAGAGCTGTAGGTCCCTCCCCCAATAGCGTCCCACATTTCATGCTTCAGCAAGCAGTCACAGCCCCAACTCCCCTGCAAGGGAGGCTTCCTGTGTGCTCTCAAAACAGAAGCAGCATCAGTCAATCTGCAAGCAGTCTCCAACACATTTGATTTGAAAGAAAAATCTCTTCCTATCTATTATCTCCAGTTTCTCCAGCTTCCATTTTCCAGTAAGTTTTGGTTTGCATCATATATGTAAACTCCACTGTGCACAGACTTGGTTGGTGTGATGAAAAACTGTATCCTGCTGAATCTTCATCTCTGCTTCCTGCCTCTTTAGGAAATAGCCAAATGTAGCATAAAGATTACTTGCAATGTTACATTTGATGTTTTCCCTCCTTCTGACTCAGTGTTTAAAAAGCTTCTTAAAGAGCCTCGGATTTGCAAATGCAATAGAGATTTTTTTCCATCTAAGATGAAATTCAAGCTATGAATTGGGACTGGAGCTGCCTTTCAGCATAGAAGTGAGTCTCAACATTGCATTTCATTTCAACCAAGCATCTTAGGGGAACAGAAAATCTGCTTTTGTGGGAATGAAGACAATGACTGCTTTCTCCTTCTGGAAAACGTAATCAAGGGTTCTTTAGTGAGCCCAGTGTGAAAATACTGCGAAACAATTGCCTCACTTCTCATTTTTACTGACATATGAAGAAGGCAAGTGCATTACATCTTGGTAGTTTTTAAATTTAAGGAGTGGAGGACATGTGGGCAAGAAGAGAGAAAGAGAAACAGAAAAAAAGCAAGAGTGAGAGACAGAGAGAGAGGGAGCAATCCCATCCACCAGTTCGCTCCCTTAGTGTCTGCAATGGCTGATATTGGGCCAGACCAAAGCCGACCGCTTGAATGCAATCCTGACTTTCCATAGTGGTGACAGAGACATAATGATTTGTACCATCACTGTTGCCTTCCAGCATCTTCATTATCAAGAAGCTAGAGTCAAGTGTCAGAATTAGAAATCTAACTCTGCTACTTCATGTGGCACTTGGTCCCTAAACTAGTGTTTTAACTACTAGACAAAACATTCGCCCTATGAGAATCTTCTTTGTTTCACTAACTATAAGAGGAAATGGACTGGTTCAAGAGGAGTGGGAAAGACACCAACTGCTTGGATAACCAGAGAAGCAGTTCTTATAAGTGACACTAACAGCTAGAAGACAAAAGTCAGTAACAATCATTAGATACCATTTGGTGAACTCATGTCTGCAGATACGTAACATTTTATGATGACGCTGAAATTCTTGTGTGGTGTTATTAGTACTAACATTCAGAGACTCAGTAAATTGTTTATGTCAAGTAGTTTATTTTCAACTAGATGCAAATTTTAGGAATCCATGTGCTATTTTCTACCCCTACTTCTACCCCTCTGCTGTAACACCACGATCCGTGAGATGATGGCAAACACGTCCACCTTAACTCCAAGTGAAGAATATCCCCCACTACTCGCCCTAAACTTTCAGGTGTTCTTCAGCAAAAGAAAAAACTTCTCTTCTAAGTCTGAAACTTCAGGAGCGTTTGTTGTCACAGCAAAGCACAGCTGACTGACAGTGTATTTACCTCAAAAAAAAGAAACCTTGTGTTAATAACACGTAGGGCTCAGATTTTTTTTAAAGATTTATTGATTTTTATTGTGAAGTCAGATGTATAGAGAGGAGGAGAGACAGAGAGGAAGATCTTCCATCTGATGATTCACTCCCCAAGTGACGGCAACGGCCAGCACTGTGCCGATCCAAAGCCAGGAGCCAGGAGCTTCTTTTTGGGTCTCCCACATGAGTAAAGGGTCCCAAGGCTTTGGGCCATCCTCAACTGCTTTCCCAGGTCACAAGCAGGGAGCTTGATAGGAAGTGGGTCTCCCAGAATTAGAACCGGCACCCATATGGGATCCTGGTGCATTCAAAGCGAGGACTTTAGCCGCTGGACCACCTCTCCGGGCACTATACTTAGAGTTTTGTATGAAGCATGTGCACAAAATCACTTGGGCTAGAAATGGTGAAATGCCCATGCAATTAGATCATAAAGTGATATATAACTGTGTAATAGAGATGCAGTATGCGTCTCTACTTACAAAGCGAAGATGGACTCCTAAGAAACTGTTACCTATGTCTTGACAATAGGATGCTGGAATCTCGCCATTTCCATGCCTACAATGTCATGATACACTTAAATAGCAGAATAATGGACTTATGATTGATTGTGAAGGACTGTACTATTGCAATGATAAGGGGGAAATCACTTGGCGGGGCATGAGGACTTGGGGAGGGAGTAAGAGAAATCCCAGCTTGTGGAACTGTAACATGGAATAACAAAATAATAATATAATAAAGTAAATGAATGATTTTTCGGTGGGGGGAAGGATTCACATGCCCTGGGTACTCTAAGATGGTTAGCAGAGACAATACAATTTCTATTTCATTTTGTTGCTGGCCTTTTCTCTACGATGGCTTCATTTTCAGGTAAGTTCTTCTAATGTGGGGACAAAATTAATTTAATTATGCTCATTTCTTACCAGCTCATTAAGCTTTAGTATCAAAAATCAAATGCTTTCCAGATAACTGCAAGGAAAATCTCAGGCAGTACCTTCTGCCCTATTTAGAATTACAAGCTTATCTTTAAATCAGGGGAAACGGTGAGGCTACAGGCTCTCACCTGCCAGATATGGGTCATGTCTCCATGCACTGAGTCAGGAGCAGCTGTACTGCCATGAAACCACATTGGCAAAGAGCGGGTAAATGTGATGTTCCAAAGGAAACTGAAATGGCATGGCCAGGGTGCTGAGCAGACACTTTGGAAAAGATGCAGAAGTGGTCACTCAATTCCACAAAGTCTATACGCACATAGCTCATTTTGTCCTAAGTTCTTCTTTAACTTACATAACACATAGAAATTCTATTGCTGCTCCCTTCTTCAGAGTCTGTACTTGTTGTTGCATTTATTTATAGCAACATGGTAATCAGTTACTCTGATTAATGGCTTGATAGTATAGTTTAATTTTAAGCATAACTCAAGTGGAAAAGCACGCCATTCTCTTCTTCGACTCTCAGTCCATTCCCTATGGGTATCTTTTCTCTCGCAGTGGTGCTACAGCCCACGTGTGGGCAAAGCAATCTGGGGAAATTAAAGCCAACTGGAGGACACAGATTCACCAGCTCAGAGGTGTCAAGTGACCATAAATCACACAGGGACAATACTTTTTGTCTCTTTTTGCTGTTCAGAGGTTTTGTGAGTCTACAATGTGTGTAAACTCTTTCAGGCCTTCAGAGAAAAGGTGCTATATAAATTCCAAGTGATTATTCATACCATTATCCAATACAAATTGAACCTCCATCCCTTGGAGACGGTTATATTGCTGATTTTGCCGACAGCAGTTGATAAGGTTGACATTTGGTTTTAATGGCACCAGCTAATAAGCTGTCAGAAGGTTTCACAATCTTATCTAGCAATATATTACACTACAAATATTAAAAATTACTGTTCAAATTACCATAATCTGCTTTGAACACTCCACTGAATTAATCTGATAGTGTATATCAAGCTTTGTTCTTTGTCTTTTTTTACCCTAGGGAGACTTAACACATCTGTTAAACATGAGGATGAATGTTTATAAGTGGTGTGTGTGTGTGTGTGTGTGCGTGCGCTTTCTGTGTGTGCTTCTAAGGATGAATATTCATTTTGTGTCAAAATAACTGACAATTTGGATTGATCAACTTTTCAAAATACACATAAACCCACAATACCTGCTTCTACACTGATAGCTACCTTTATAACTCAGAAATTTTGAGACCATTCCAAATCTTTATCATTGGAAGAGGAAAGTTTTTACGTGTAACTGAAAATATATCATACTAATTCTGTTTATCGAAAACCTCCTGAAAATTAGTACTTCCATACTTACTACTTTTCTTCTCACTACAACACCTTAAAATAACTTTATCAATTTAAACTCATACTTGTAAGTGACAGAAAACTCAACCCCAACTATCTGGGGGGAAAAAAAAAGATATTTATTAACTTGCATGAAAATTCAGAGTAGAATTCAGGGGCCTCTGACATAGATCAATAAAGTCTCAATTGATAATCCCGGGATCGTTTTCTCAATCTGCACCTTTTATAGAGGCTCTGTTCTCAGGATCACTATAGGGAACCTTAGTGTTGAAAAGCACAGAACCCAATCCAGCAAGAAGACTATATTTTTTCCTTCACCCTGCTCTAAAAAGATACAGCAAGCTTATTTATTCTGGGCTTCAATTGCCTTGAGTTAGATCTTGTTACCAGCTCAAAGTCAAATATCTAAGCCTATGAATGCAATGAGCTAGTTTTTACTTAACCTTCATCTACCTTACTGCTTGTACCTGCAGGAGGAAGTCAGAGACTATTTCACGCAAGGCACAGGAGCTGAAAGAGTAAGAGGAACAGGGATGGTACCAAACCAAAATAGTGGTGTCACCATAAGAGTGGATTGAGCAGTGACAAAGGGTAAGAGCAGAAATAGTAATGAACATCCATTTCAGATCGGTCCAGTCTACGTTTTAGCCATGAAGAAGCAGAGGCTCAGAAAAGTAATATGGCTTGTATAACAACAAGTATCTAATGAATGGCTGGACTAGAATTTGTAACAAATCCCGTTTTGTACACTGTGTTTACTGATGCATCAAAGCTGGAGTGCAAGTACTTAAATTCGCAGAAGCACCTGTGACAGCCTGAGAAGGAGAGGACCGCGGTGTCCACTTCATCTGGGAAAACGGAGCTGGAAAATGGTGCTTTCTGTAAGGCAGTTAATTCAGAAGAATTTACGCTGGTGACAAAGACAGTGGACTGGAAGAAGAGAGGCATCAGATACTCCACCCAAATATCAGTTGGCCTTAATTAAAATAAAATGTATCTTTACGTACGGAAGGGAAGACTTTCAGAGAAAAGAAGAGACAAAGGTCATTCACCCACCGACTCCTCTCTCTTCAAGCAGCTGCAATGGCTGGAGCTGAGCCGATCCAAAAACAGTAGTAAGGAGCTTCTTCCTGGTCTGCTATGTGGGTGCAGGGTCCAAGCACTTGGGCTGTCCTCTATTGCTTTCCCAAGCCATAGGCAGGAAGCTGGACTGAAAGTAGAGCCACTGGGCATGGAATTAACACCAGTATGAGATGCCGGTCCCCCAGTGGATTAGCCTAGTATGCCATGGTACTGGCCTGAGCTACCCTCATCTGCAGTGATTAATCTTGCAGATCACATAATCTCTCAAAAATGTGAAATAACGACTTGTGACATTTAACCCTGGCATACAGGAAACCAAAGAAAGGAACTGATACAATCCGGAATGTCTTATAAACAAGATTAAGATCCTGTTATGAACATGTAAATGACTCGTAGTCCCTTGCACAGCTCACAATCCAGTGCTGAGCATACAAGGATGTTGTCGCGTTGGTGACTTTTCTTTAAGTCGTGAAGTTTCTTAACAAAGATCCCCCCTGCCCTAATAAGCAGGGCTTTCATATCTGTTAGACGAAGGACTCCTCAAGATGCGGGTGCTTCAGGAACCTGCCCAGAACTCCGTCGCTTCTCTCTTTACACTTTCTTTGGGATGAGTCTATTCCATCCCTTTAGACTGTGTTCAGTAACCCCAGAAGTTAGCTGTGTTCATTGACCAGTGGGTCTCCCACCATCAGGTATTAGTGGCCATTTCCAATTTAAAATAGTTAAATTACAATGCCACACTTCCATCTTCATTCATTTCTCCTAAATGTTGATGCCCTGGTCTTTCTTATCCTAATGAGTTTATTCTTGAGCCTTGTGTCCTGCATATCCCATGTTTTATAAGTCACTGAGTACCTCCACCCCGGAGCCTGAGCTTACTTTCTTGCTTCCATCTCCACTATCCCGACTCAGGTTCAGCTCTACAGCATTTGACCCTTATCCCTGCAACGCTACTGCTGAAAGGAGCTTTGGTTTCCATTCATCTGCTGTGGTCCATTGTTCAGACAACAGTCACATTAATTCTTTTATAGTGTGCATCACAACACCTGCTCCTGGCTCCATCTTTTTCAGTGTTTTTTTTTTCATTACCCTTGGGTCACATGTTGTGTGATCCAATCCTTGCACAGATCTTCCTCTATGCATCCCATGATATTTCTGCTACTTTACCAGTCTTCATCTCCTCCAGATCCTTTTCTCTTCCTGCTTTAGAGATTCTCTAGTAACTAGACCTTCTACAGGAAATCCTGCTGCTGTTGATTTTCTCAGAACTACTTCCTTCAGACGATGCAAATCTTTGCAGATATCAAATCTTTAGAAGAGCTCTTCCCATTCTCTCTATCCAAATGAGTATAGTCATCCATCCATCTCACATAATCTACTTTGGTTCCCTGTATAATACTCATCAGTATTTATTATTTTTCTCTTTTTTTATTTGTTGGTTGATTTTTCTGCCTTGCCGCCACAAATTTGTAAGTTATGCGATCAAGGACTTCAGGTATTCACAGCTGTTCCATGCAGACTAGAAATGGCAAGCACTGTTGAATGAATGGCAAATGAGAATAAATGAATTATATCCTTTATTTCAAAGTCTGAGCCCATATAGGTAGCAACTTTGCCACACATGATTTATAAATAGATGAGGTCACTAATTCTGTAAAGGTAAGGAAAATCATAAATTTGCATATATCTGCAACCAACCAGGCAAATTGAATCAGTCTTTATATCAATCTTATTCTGAACTATTCCTGAATTGAATTTCCATTTGAAGTAACAGAGCTGCCCTGTGTCGGGGAAAGACCTAGAATGCAAAGTCAACAAGGCACAGGCCTGAATGCTTTTTCTCCCACTTAGAGTCCACGTGGCCTTCCCCATGTTACTCAGCCTTTCTGATTTGCTGCTGCGTCAATGGTAGAGAGGCTATAATAACTCACGTTACTGAGATGTGTGAGAATTCCTATCAGCAAAAATAAATAAAGAAATAAATGAAGAAGAAGAAAAGACGAAAGAAAGGAAGGGAGGAAATAAAGGAAGGAAGAAGCCAACCAACCAACCAACTGACCAACCCCTGGTAATTGGAAGGTACCCAGTGATTTTATTTGTCCCCTTCTTGTGACATGTACACTGCTTTTTCTTCAAGGAGTATCCACATAGTTCTCATTGAGAATAGTAGATATACTTGGCAACACAGATATGAAAGGGAAGGAACCCATGGATGGAAAGCCTCTGTGTCCTTCCATAGCTGTGAACCACTCTCTCTTCCAGTTTCGTTCTCCCTTCTCCACATGCTCTCATGGTTAATGATGATGCAGAACGTCTTCAATGTCTTTCTTCTTTGAGTTCTGGTTGGACCTAATCAATGACAAACACCAAGCAATTACAGGTGGGCAAAGAATCTGGAAAGGAATGCGTTCTTCCGACTCTCTTCCTTGAGGCTTGACAATGAGAAGGGCACCCTTCAGTCAGTGCCTTCCCCTCCTCCAACTTCCAGGAATCACATTTTGACTTTTTATCACACAAGTGACACGTGGTATGTGCTAAATGTGATGTAATTTTGATTAGTGATTTTAAATACAAATCTCCTGAGTAACTTTCGAATAGTACCCACCTTTATGCCATGGTCAAACCAACTGAAACTCTCGGGGCATGGAAACCCTGAGAGCTGAGTATTCCAAAACAGCACAAACTTTCCAATCTGGAGCATCTAAATCAGATACTACCGCTCTTGCATACAAGGTTGCAACGAGGATTCCCTGTATCTCACACTGAATTTGTTCCAGGCTCATCTCCTCACTACCTATCTCTAAATTCTTCCCTCATCCTGGTTGCCCCTTCCTTTCATTCTGTGTTAGCAACAATTCTTTCTGTAGCTCCAATTTACTGCTCACCAAGACCTCAAAAGTTTGTGTGGTAGCATGCCTGGATCCCTGTCCTCGCAAATGTGCTCAATTGTTTTTTCCCTAGTAACAGTCATCACCTTCAAAGAGATAAAACACATCCATGCCATCTGCTCAGAACCCCTGGTGCACTGCCTGTCAAAACCATCAGTGCCCCCAGACCTTCCCATCTTAGACTGAGGTGGGGCAGTTGAACAGGTGTGACATGCACTACATCTCTGTGGAAAACTGCTTTAAGGGACTGGTATCATCAAGGATATGTTTAGCATACCCCTTTCCACATTCAGAATGATCATTAAGGCTTCATATCAAGTCACTGTCGTCAAAGTATATACTGATTACTTCACTTTAAATAGACCAAGGAACTACGGTAATGAATCTATCCAAATGTTTCAAAACACTTGGATTTATTCTAAAATTTGCCATATAACTAAGAATAAATATATATGATCATTCTTTTCGAAATACAGTGTTTTGCATATCCATGTGATTACTGTTTCTGTGATTACAACTTCAGACTCAAAATTTTTTAATCACTGCCAATTTATGATACACTAGAACCAACAAAAATAAAAATAAAAATAATGCATCAAACTGTTACTGGAGTTATTGCTCCCAGGTCTCCCACACAGGTGCATGGAGAGATCCAGCAGCAAAAGCAACAACAGCAGGACAGTTTAAGATGTGAGTGCCCACGTCAGGAAAGAAAGGCAGCTCTGCAGGGAGGTAGGGCAGCAACCACAGCAAGCAAGTGTGTCAGAGCCTCTGTGTGATGAGCAGAGCATCTATAACGGAAGGTAGGGCTGGCAGTGGTCCTGACCCAATGGGAGACAAGAAAGCTCAGGGGGAGAGCTAGTAGTCTTTATAGAACCAAGGGGTGAAGCTGTGACAGGAGATATGGGAACAACAGAAGGCATTAACAAAGTAAGTGGCCTATAATTTTTCAAAATGTCAGAGTCATGAAATTCAAAGGAAGACAAGATTATCCCAAACTGAAAAAAAGCGCTAAAGACAGTCTCCGAACACAACACTGGCATGCATCCTTTTGGCTGAAAGAATGTTATTAGCACATTTGCAGGAATTTAAGTGGACTCAGGACTTAATGGTAGTCATGCTGTAAGTTGGGATCTTGATTGTTGCCTTATGATTGCACAACAGAATGATGTTGCTTATAGAAAGCAAACTCAAAAGCATTTTGTCATAATGGGACCATCATCATGTTAACAAATTATCCTTAAATAGTTTAGGGGTAACAAAGGAGAACCTCTAATGTGGAGTTACAAATTTTATTTGTCTTTAAAAAAAATGCTCTATAAAACGTTGTTGACTGTTTTGGCACAAAGGATTATTCATCAGTCATGTTAAACATGGAAACTTTTGGGCTTAATGAGTTTTCTTCTGAGCTCCTTCAGCTAACAGAATTCAGATCTGTCCTCAGCAAGATAATCTGGGGCCAATAATTTATAGGGTAACAGTTGGCAACACAACGGTCCCAGAGAGATTTCTTTTTTTTTTTTTTTGGCTAACTGCTTCCACTTAGAAATGAAACTTTAAATATTCTGCTCTGACCTTTTTGCCTTGGAGGAGAGTTTAATTACCTGCCCAGTTTACATAAATTATGTCGCCTGTTTGTCTAAAATTGAATCCTGGGCAGAGATCAATATGGCCTCAGAAAAGCCAAAGCAAACGACTTCTCTCAAATACCATCAAAGGTCACTGGGACCTTTCCTGCTTGGATGGGGACACATTCTGCTCCACAACCTGGAGCATGTCACGAGCCTGCTGCCTGCTGCTTGCTGCCTGCTGCCTGCCGACTTGGGTACAGCCACAAGAGCATGATTGATCATGGGTTAGAGGACATAGGGTACAAACTCCCTAAGGAGTTCACTGTGTGAAATTAATTGAACACCATGATAAGCCTGATTCATCATACTCCAAAAGGAAGGGGGGAAATAGCACACATCACACCCAGAGCTCTGTGCCGGAGGCTTTGAGGAGGTAACTGCAGTTTGTACTCAGGATCTTGTTGGGAGCAAAGCATGTACACGCAGTTTAGTAGCTGCTCCACAGCATTATCCACAGGGAAAAGTACCTGTGTATTTTTCCTTCATTATCCTCTCTCCCTGTCCAGAAGGAGACACTTGGTAAGGGTTAAATATCGTTGAATTCAAACATCACATGGCAAATGTGTCATGGCAGAGAAGTAAATAAATTATAAAAATATTTCAGAGTCTGCATCTGGGAGATTCAAGGAGATCTTCAAAGAGAACTTGTAACACAGTTGGTAACAGAGAAAGCTGTGTGATTACAATAAACACTTGGAATGAAAACAAAAGGGAATGATAAGAGGGTGTCGCTGATTCGAATCCCAACGGCTTCTTGTGCATAATTACACAGTAGAGGAGAGGGATGTTCCAGAGGCCTGCTTCTACATGCTGGTCACGTGACATAAGGGAACACGTGACTTCTAATACCAAGGCAGACAGGAGTCAGCTGAGAAGAAACAGAAATACTTAAAAAAAACTAAAATATTGACTTGCAGAGAATGGATGGAGACATTCCATTGGGAAACATTGATGAATAGTATCAAAAAGCAGAGAGAAGTCAAGGAGAGTAACAGTGGGAAAACTGCACTGCTGCTGTGCCTGTGACTTTACAACACAGCAATTCCCAATTAGGAAAGTCAGTACTGGCAGTAGGCACGGGCTGTCCTTTCTCATAGTTAGCCAACGAGTGAAGACAGGTAAGACAGCAATAAAAAAAAGAAAGGAGAGGCAAAAGCAGGAGCGATAAAAGGAAAAGGAAGTGGAGAGGGAAGGATAATGATTGACAAGGCAAAACACTGCAAAAGGCAGAGGGTCGAACGCAGCCTAAAATAGGAAACGGGTACTGAAAGACACATGGCACATAATTGGTATATCAAGATAAGTTGGAAGTTGAGAGGAAATGAAATGGAACAGATATTTATAATGTATGTCTTCTGGCAGAGTACCAAAAAAAAAAGAGGGTAACAATTTTAATGTATAGTTCTTAATGGATAAATAAGATTGGAGAGATTAAGTGAGCTCACTTTTTAACAGCTTATATTAAGTGATATTGGATATTTTAGAATTTGCTTGTTGAGTTAGCCCTTGTATATACTACTGTGGAATTACAGGATCCCTATGTTTTACTTGTTGAATTCTAGGATTAATGGTAAATTAGGCCTGTGATAATATACTCAAATTTAAAGAAAAATTTTTTTAAAATTTTTAGTTAGCACCGTGGGCCAGAGACCTAATCCTCCACGTTCAAGTGCCAGCAACCCATGTGGGTGTCGATTCATCTCCCAGCTCCACTTCCAATCCAACTTTCTGCTTGTGGCCTGGGAATACAGTGAAGGATGCCCCATGTCCTTGAGCCCCGGCACCCACATCAAAGATGCAACAGAAGTTCCTGACTCCTGACTTTAGATCAATAGATCTCTCACCACCATGGCCATTTGGAGAGTAAGTCAGTGGATGGAGGATCTTTCTCTGTCTTTCCTTCTCTTTATAAATCTGTCGTTCCAATAATAGTACATAAATCTTTTTAAAAAATTGAAAGAACGTAAAGAAAAAGAAAAGGAAGGAGGATGGTTTTTATAGGTGGGAGTGGGGAGGGAGGAAGAAAACCTGATTATCTTATCAGAACTGAACCTATGAAACAGTGTTCTATATATTAACAAAAAAATGTTTATGAAAAAGCTGAGATAAACTCATGAGGCAAAGAAAGTATAAGTAAGCAATGGAATTTGAACAGCAGCAACTGGGAACACTTCAAACGAAGGCAGAAAATTAATGTATCAATGCAAAAAAAATAAAAATGTGTTAGGGCAGATTTGCACAAATCACTCTAACTAGTGGAATTCACTGAACTGAGCCAAAAATTCCCAGTTTTCTTCTCGTGAAAGGGAAGAAAACAGGTTAGCAATAGCTCTTCATAAAGCAAGTGATTTCCAAGTTTACCCTGGGTTTCACATTCCCATAGGAAATTTCCCAAAGTATTATATATGGGAAATTTTATGTTGCAGGTTGGGACATAATTTCACTTCTACTCTTAATCTATTATTTAGAACTCAGTTCTGCAACCCACCCTGGTATGGATAAACAGCTGGCAGTTTCTGTCAATAGATTCATGCCTCTACTTTCGGGCTTCTAGGCTAGCATTTATTTATCAGAGCTCTTAAATCACAGAAATTTCTTCCCCAACAGCAGAAGAAACGAAAGACAAAATTAAAGTATTGAAAGTTCTGAGCTTCAAATTCTCAAGAGTTTCAGGGGTCACATCTTTGGTGGAGCTATCCTTGGTCCTGAGTACCCCAACGGGCTGAGCCATTCAGAGATAAGATTCCCACCAAAAACGGCAAGGTGCATCATGGTATATAGATTTCAAGTTGTTCTATAAAAAGTGACTTTTCTGCCCCTCCTGGAAATCACACTTTGAGGGACATAATGAGAATGATTGGTCCAAGGAGTAAAAGGAGTGGTGGACAGACATAGGTAATGTAGAATAGAGCAGAGGCTTTGTCACTAATCTCCGGTGATCTGGTCAAACTATCTCTAGATTATGGGCTTCAATTTCCTCTAAAATTCTGATACTGTACCTAGTGAAACAGGCTTTCCTAGTTCAAACATAAACAGTAAGAACTTTTAGAGATGAACTATTTTCTTCTCTCAGTCTCATCAAACAAGAGTTCCAATGAATGCTCTGGGTCAGGGCATTCTCGAACTAATGCTAAGTCTATAGATAACTTGCATTTCTTGGAGGCATTTCAGTACAGTTTTAAAGAGCTTTAAGTAATTTTGTAGTAAAGTTTATACAACAAATCCAGGTGCCTAACGAAAATATGATTATATATTATAATAAAATTAAAAATGATAAAACATTCAAATTCAAAAGAAATGTTAACTGCAATGAATAGATATTATCACCAAAAATAGGACTCTTAAAATTTAGTTAATAGTGAAAAGTCATTAAAATGGTTAATCATGTAAGATAATGAAATAAACTTATCCCTTCCTTTTTTAAAACTGATGCCAACAATCCATTCCATTTGTCCCTAGCTACTATCAACATCTGAATTCTAATAATTGTACTTATCCTGTGGTATAGCCTCCAGTGGGTCATGCTGTTTGCCTTTTATTCTCTGATTAGCTTCTGCTTTGCAGAAAAGCACTAAGCAGATAGTAGGCATTCAATAAACACTTGTTTCACAACTACATTAAGCATTAAATGCAGAAGAAAATTATATGCAGAGTGTGAATATTCTACTTTTATAAAACTAAATAAAGCCAAGTCTGAAGATGAGTTAGACATTTGCTGTAAATTCATTTTATCTTGAACCACAAAATAGAAGTGAAGCTTAAAATAGCCATTTGTCTGCTAAAACCCAGGTAATTTTATTTGATCTGAAATTCAGTGAGATTCTCCTGGGGTTTATTGTGTGTCTGTGTGCATGCATGTGTGCCTGATGCATCTGTGTAATGATGTGTCATTGAACTTGGTGCCGTATCATATCTTCCTATCCCTACTTGTTCACATTGTCTAGGTTTATATCATCATCTTTCCCTTGAGTTGCATAAAACACGTGAATAAGCCTCTCTGATCACTCCGGATTCAATAATCTTTGACAAAGCTTACACAGTGTAAAAGTACCAGGTTATGCAAGCATTTCTGTGTTTGAAATGCTCCAAAGTCTTTCTGTGTTACTAGAGTAAAATCTCAACTCATTACTCACTCTCCTCTTCAGACTCTGGCCAACTTCCTCAATTTTGGGTCAACTCCTCCCCTTTTCATTTTACATTATACTTTCTCTTATCCTCAAAATCGAAACTCTGGACTTTCATTAAACCTCTATGTGGCAATTATCTCTGCCAGACGTATTCCTCCGTCAGATCATTTCAGACCGACTGCTTCTCATTCTCCAAGCCTGCTCCAATCACTTCCTAAAGACGCCTCTGGGACAATCCATCTCCACTACTTCCACTACTCTATTTACTTCTGGTGTCTCATTGTATTTACGTTAAAACATTTGTTGTTGGCTGTTTCCATTAATTCATTTATTGAGTGTATCTGTCTCCTTCTCTAGCAAATATTCTTCCTGGTAACATGAAGCATATCAGTTTTCTCCATGTTAGAACCTAGCACAGCTCTGCGTGCACACTCACTAAACAACAGCTTGTTCAGTGAATGGATGAATGATTCTGACTTTGGCTCCTATCTGTACCCCCTATCTGTTCCCCCTCCAACACTCTCAGCACATTTCATTCTACTAATTAACTAACTTGAATTTCCTTACATATGATTTTGAAGCAAGATGTGGAATTCATGGATAAAGGCAAAGGTAAATATATGGACAGAGAGCATTTCAGAATAAGATGATCCATGATCACAGACACAGAGAAAGAGCACTGATTTTGTGCATGAAAATCTGTTAAGTCCACAGTCACCTGCTATCACAGTTCACTTCCAACGTGTTTTTCAAACACTTATTTATTTGTTTGAAATGCTGAGTGACAAAGAGAGAAGGTGAGACAGAAAAGCCAGAGAGATTTTCCATCTGCAGGTTCATTGCCAAATTATCCACAATGCTCAGGTGTGGGCCAGGCCAAATCCAGCAGCCAGGAGCCAGGAGCCAGTGGCCAGCAGCCAGGAGCTAGGAGCTAGGAGCTAGGAGCCAGGAGCCAGGAGCCAGCAGCCAGCAGTCAGGAACCAGGAACCAGCGGCCAGCAGCCAGGAGCCAGCAGCCAGCAGCCAGGAGCCAGGAGCCAGGAGCCAGCGGCCAGCAGCCAGGAGCCAGTGGCCAGCAGCCAGCAGTCAGCAGCCAAGAGTCAGAAAAGGAGCCATCTCTTACATGGGTTATCATGACCTGAATGCTTAAGCCATCATTTCCTTCCTTCCCAGGTGTGTTTGTAGGAAGCTGCAATAGAAGCAGAATCTGGACTTCAATAATGGGTTGCAAACCATGAGTGAATCTGTTTAGACTATAATCCACGTCACAGGCTAAATTCTGGGAAAAACTCAATGGGAAAAACCATACATTGCTTCACACAAAATATAGAGACAGGGTGGGGAAGATATCTGGATCATTGTTTCAGTCAGTTTCTTATTAGAACGGAGTAAGAAGTGTATTATTGTATCAGTCCCTGTGAACCAAGTCTGAGCAGAAAGCTTAGGAGTAATGGTGAAAAGTAATGTGCTATTCTAAAAGAAGACACGGTAAGAAATCACAATCAGACATCTTTGTCTGTATGGATGCACATGCAGGGAGTCAGTTTATTACAGTGTTTATAGCATAAGACTTTGATCATAACAACTGATGTGAGAATGCAAACACTGCCACTGACTAGGTGTGCCAAACACTTCACGTAACCTCCCTATGTCCTAGTTTTCTCATCTGCAGCATGGAAATAGTCACAATTCCTCCTCAATTTCTCCGATGATTAAATGAAGTGATAAAAGTAAAATGTTGAAAAGAGAACCTGCCAGATAGAAATATTGACTAAAACTTATCAATTTTGCATTATTTTTTGGCAATGGTGAGATTTTTAAAAACTGCAGCAAAAAAAGAACATGTCAAGACCATTATCAGAAATAAGCTTGATCTCCTTGTAATAGTGGAGTCTGATTATTCCCTTTTGTCCCTGCTATGCCTACCAAACTAAATTCAGATTCTAGTATCATGTTAGAGTCCTTAGAGGAAAAGAATTCTTCCATAAAGAAATTTCGGTAGATTTCTAGCTTAAGGAAACAGAAACAATAAATATAGACTAGTGAAAAAGGCACAAATGTGTGTCAGCATGGTTCCAGGGCAGCACTGTAGTCCACCATCAATTATTAACCAAGGTCAATATTTGTGGCATAGAGAAGCATTTTAGCATATATTATTTATGCAGATGGTTATAATAGGTACTGCATGGTTGAATAGGGAGTTTCAAAAGTGGAATACTATTAACAAGAAAACTAGTTGGCACAGGAAATAGAATACATTCTTTTCCAGGAAAATATCTTCTCTCTCTCCTACCACTCCTCTCTCCTTCTTTTCTTCCTCCTCACCTCTTTTTCCCTCCTCTTTTGTCCATTCCTTTTCTCTTCTCTGTCCTTCTTCCTTATCACTCTCTCTCCCTCCATCATTTCATTTTTACACAATGGAATAAATTCCAATAAGTCTATAATTTCTGTATTGAAGTGAAAAGTGGTCAATACAACCCAAAACACACGATAGTCGTCAGATGTCACATTGTCCCACAAACTTAGAGATGACTGATTGAATTGCTTTTAACATAAAATGTGTGTTTCTTAATCCTAACAAAATCCCTAAGAGGTGGGCAGCATTTTCATCTCTGTCTCCCCGATGAGATTATGGAGAGGTGAAATAATTTGCTCTGTAATAACAGGCAAACTCTTAAGCATGTTAGTACATGTTCTATGTTTAATCTGTCTCCTATCAGAAGTTAGGAGAATGCTGTTCTGAGTTGCTAGTATGACATAGCTCCTAATTCAAAGGTTGGCTAGTAACAGGAATACTTCGCAGCTGAATTACAACATAATGTAAACCTATATCTACCAAGGAATATGCATTGGACTGTTTGCTTGCATAGAAGCATAAACGTCACGTATTGGAAGAAGTATGGTGCCAATGTACTGAATGCTGCTGGTCACATCACTAGACTCAACATTCCTCAAGGTGCATGTGACCTTCTTTCTACATGACACTAGGAATATAAGGTAATAAAACTAACACATACGTGACAGTTATCTTGTAGTAGAAATTTGCAGGGGTGTAGCTCAATTATTCCAGAAAAAAAAAAAGATTGATTTAGTGAAAACAATTATTTCTGAGTCCTTGCCTATAAAACTATTAGTGAATTATGTAAAGAAAATAAAACAGCATGGAGCAGTTTCTGCCTTTCAGGCTTTTACTAAGCTGGGGATGATAAACCCTACTAACTAAACCAGAAAAGAAGGAACAGGGCCACGCGTGGTTTGTCCTTGTGCTAAACGGGAAGTGTGAGTACTTAGAAAGTTTATTGACAACCAATGAGAGTAGAAAACATTACAGAACTTTATGAATGGCTGTTAAAGTCTCAGATGAAGAATTTATCCTGACTGTCAAAAAAAACTTAAAAGGGCATTAAGGATGTCATTGAAAAATAAGTGACAAGAAGAGACAAAAGTCAGAACTCAGCATGGGCAAAATACATTGGGATTCTCATCTCGGTTCATAACCTTTCTTCTTTTTCTGCTTAATTTCTTAGTCCCTGGTATTCTTATCTGTAAAATGGGAATTATTATAATAGGCATTGAATTACACAAATAAGTAAGATGCAACATGTGAAGTGATTAACATGGTACATGCCACAGGATTAGTTGCTACTTTTACGTTGGTACTATTACCTTATATTCTTAGTATCATGTAGAAAGTGACAGAGTCAGAATGTCAGAGGAGTGAAGCCATCAAATCTAACTCAGTATGTTCTAAAGGAAATAAGCTTTCCTTTTAGCATTTTGTTCCTGAGGACAGGCAGTAGCTCAGCAAAGTTGAGCAGCATATTTTTATTTGTATTTGTCTACCGAGTTGTATCTACAGGCAAGGCAGCCCTAGAGGGTCTTCAAAGGATCAACTTACTTCAGAAGGTTTCAATTTTCATCAAGAATTGTAGCAAAGGTCATTCTGTACAGAAATGACTCAGCAGAGAACAGTGATTACTCAATGCCAATAGTTTCATCAAAAACACTTTTAGATAATGGCAAGAGTAAAATATGCCTGTGTTTCTTTTTTTGTCCCCTTATTTATGAATCACAAAACAGGGAAGCTTAATAGAGGCAACAGAGGAGGCTCTAAAGAACAACTGGGCGGTCTTTGCCAAAGCTCCCCGGCATCTCACAAGGCCTTACTGAAGGCAGGATGCCACCATGTACCACACTTGTGCTGTGTGCAGCTAATGCACCTGATTGACCAGGGGTAGAGCCCTGTGCAAGCACACTGAGCCCCACTTGACAGGTTTTGAGCTGATCTAGGCTCAGTTCCTTCATGTTCCACATTTTTGACTGAGTCCAAAGCATCATTATCTCCTGAGATTCTCACAGCTGGGTCTTCTGCCCTTTCTTTAGTTCCAGTCTGTTCTCCACAGTTGTGACTCGTCACATACCTGTAGTTTTCCTGCTTTTGTCAAGACATTCAATGGCTCTACCTTTCAGTCTTATTTCTAATTCCTTTTGTCCTTGCAGAAGTTGCTGCCATTATTGTCATAACCATCAATTCTGAATAAAATCCAAATTGCTCTCAAAAGAATCTAAGACTTAAAATCAACCGGTATTTCCAACCTAGTTACAAAAATGCCTGCCAATTACTGAGAGTTAGTATGCCCCAGATTGTGCACTCTTTCTCAGTAAGTAACTTATAAAATAGCCCGTTGTATTATTTTATTCTAACAACCATCATGAAAGGTAGTCACAACATATTCAACAGATTAGGGCACTTGAGGCAAGGAGAAGCTAAGCATCTTGGTTGAATTCACAAAGCCAATAAGTAACACTAAGAATTTAAACTTAGTTTGTGTCCTTCCCATTTTCATGAGGTCAACCAGTGTTTCAACTTCATCTTCAGCCTCCCCTTCCACAACACATGACTGCTTGTCTCTGTGAAGTAAACCAACCCCACCAGCTCTTTGGATCTTTGCACATACTTTATTTTTTCGTGGGCTGCTGCCCTCGCCTCCCATCCTCAGAGCAAAACTCCCACCATTACAGCAGATCCTTGGGGTGCCACAGTCCAGCATTGATGGTTCATGAGCCTCTGCAAGTATTGTTTGCTCATTGCTGATACACTTCTCTCTTCTCCAAAGAGCTTTTGAGGAATCATCTATTTGAGAGTCACCTAGGCGGTCACCATACATTTCCTGCAGCCACTGAGTCAAGGGGTTGACTGACAGGAGGGAACTGCAGTATGCCTGCAGAAGCAAACCTTGCAACTACATCTTGGTTCAGCTGCTTTCCTGCCTACCTGACTTCTTTAAGAGCACCATCAACAAACCCCCATCACAGGATCTGCCTCCAGTGAACTGACTGAAGGTGGGTGCTCTCTTCTTTCCTGTTTTTTTTTCAACATTTTCAAGTGAAACATGGTCCAATACTCCATGTTAAAGATCATGAGGACAACATACTCCAAGAATTTTTGAATGCTTCCGTTCTGTAAGCATTGCTCATTGGCGGTAGCGCATGGGCCACATTTTAAGTAGAGATATGTGAATGTGCAGGTTTCTGTCGTTCAAGCTAGCTATAATTAGCACATTTGGAGCTGACAAGACCTATCTCGAAGAAGAATACTATATTTCACCAAGACTCAGGTTAGCAAAGCGTTAACAATAAGCTGGTTTCAGTCTTGCTTCTCAGGATTGAAGATGAGATGGAGGAGGTGAAAGTATCCCTCGCACAGGAGCAAGTCTTAGGGTTTCACTTTAAAATACAGCTTTGCATTGAAGACATAATACAGGTTATCTTCCTGTTTATTAGTAAATTATGCAAACAATACATCCAAATTTAGTTTAAGATTTATATAAAGATGACCAACATGAGCACTTAATTGGATAGGCTGGTAATTCTTCCTATATGCTGAGCTTCAATTCCCATCAATCATAGTCTAATTCAGTTCTAATTTTTGCATTCTCTTACTCATTCTTCTAATCATCCTGGATTTGTATTGTAGTAAACAACTTCTACTTTCCTATGTAGAAGGTAGACATATTTATTTGTGCCAGACTTGTCTAGCCCCTTGAAACATCTTTTAGCTTTTAGAACAACCTCTATTTCACATTTCAATGTATCTTAATTCGATTAGTTGCAATTCATCAGATCTAAGGTGTTCATCCAGCCAGTTTTGCTCCATTTCACTTACAAAGTCAAAAGTCTTTCTCTCTTTCTTGCAACTCTTTACTTGTTTCCTATTCCATGGACAAAATAAAATTTCCAAAAGAACATCAGGTTATGTAATGTTCTTTGGGACCCAGCAGAGGAATAAAGTGACTTGAGGACAGTCTTGTTCCAATTGAGAAAAGACAAAATGCTTTGGCAATGAGTTTTTATATCACCACAATCTCCTAATCACTTCTCTTTTATTGAACAATGCCTCATTATCACTCAAAGTGCTCTTCATAGGACCAGATTCTAGTGGCTTTTACAGCCTAGCTTCATCCCTGAGGACCAATCGGTTCTGCTATATGGGGAATAATTTCTTTCTCTCTGTGTAAAAAAGCATTGCAATAAAGTGGAGGGTATACAGCTTTCTTGAAAAGTGGTTTGTATCTTTCAAATGATTGCTCGCAGTTTTTTTTTTTAAGATTTATCTTATTTTTATCGCAAAGTCAGATATACAGAGGAAGAGAGACAGAGAGCAAGATCTTCTGTCTGATGATTCACTCCCCAAGTGGTTGCAATGTCCAGTGCTGCGCCAGTCCCAAGCCAGGAGCCAGGAACTTCCTCCAGGTCTCCCCCATGGGTGCAGGGTCCCAAGGCTTTGGGCTGTCCTCAACTGCTTTCCCAGGCCACAAGCAGGGAGCTGGATGGGAAGTGGAGCTGTCGGGATTAGAACTGGTGCCCACGTGACATCCCGGCACTTTCAAGGCAAGGACTTTAGCTGCTAGGCCACAGCACTGGGCCCAATTGCTCACAATTTTTATTGATGGGCTCAAGACAGGCGATGGCTTTAGGACAGAACAAGACTTCTAAGCAAGACAAAATAACGTAACATGTGGCCAAAGACTAAACAGATAGGTGATTTTGACTGCTCCTAAGCCAGTGTTGATCAATTAGACCTAGCTGAGATATTTGGGGAATAAAAGGAAACCAACTATAACCACTTTGTGAAAACCATTTTTGAAGAAATTCTTTGTTTCATTCACCTCTATTTCAGTGGGTCTGTGTGTTACTTTTTGTTTCCAGTCCCATCAGCCCTGCTTTTCACATGCTTCCATATTTAGATTTCCTGAGGTTTATGAAGCACTAGAAAATTTCTTTGAACTGTTCACAAAACATTTTGAAACTTCAAGGTACAAATTGAGTCCCATCATAGCCTTGACTTTTAATTTAAGAATGACTCAAAGCCGTAAAATTATTGAAACAATAAAACATCATGTAATCTGTTAGCTTTCCGCTCCAAACCGCTATTTCAATGATCAGATTTCCCCCAGGGAGGACAGAGCGACACCGACACTGAAGGGAAATATTAGATGCTCAAACCCCAAGCAAGACACAACACAGGGCTGCTGTAAAATACCATCTAACTGAATTCCCACTATGGCCCCATGAATGATTACTGCATCCCAATTTATGGTGAGAAAGAGGAGATTTAAAGTAACTAAGCATCTTGCCTATGTCACAAGGTAAGGCGGGTGTGCTTTCTGAGCTCAGCGTTGAGCAGCCTGCCTTCACTGCCCAACGAGCTCATCCGTTCTGTAGGTGGATGGATGGATATACAGCTCACACTCAAACACAGCTCTTCCTGCAGATTCTCCCCTGTGCTTCAGACTAAAATTTATAGCTACCGATTCAACTTTTCCACTAGAATGATCTAAACATAACATGTCCACAGCAAAACTATTTGTTATATCACTGACCCTTACCCATTTGCCACCAGATCTTCTCAATGAACAGCCATTGCCTGTGTTTAAGTCAGACACTGGGAATCACTCTTCCCTCCTCTGCTATCTTCATCCAATCCCTTGAAGGGCACTATTGATCTATCCAGAAAATAGGTTCGAAATGCACCATAACTCACCATGTTTTCCACTAGCAGAACTAATTCAAACTACCAGAATTTCTTGAGTGGAAATAGCTTTATATCTGGTCTCTTTTTTTCACTCTTGCCCCCTACCATCCACACAGTGACCAGAGTGATTGTTCTACAGCGTGCATCAAATCACACCAACCTCCCACTTAAATCACCCGGAAGGATTTCTATTTGCTCTAAAATAAATGTATTGCTGCCCACATGAATCAGATCATCCAGAGTGCTAGCTCTGACTGCATTTTCCCTCTTGTTCAATACACTTACCATCACTTAAGCACCCTTCCTCTCATTAAATATTTGGTTTCCTTCAGAAAATTAATCAGTCCAGGGGAGTGTCCTAGTTCCCTTACTGTCAGTACACTTCCCCGGACTAGTTTGCTTGAGGGCTGTGGTTTTCGATTCATTATCTAATAATGTCGACTAACACCGTGGCAGTGACTATTCGCTGGCAGGATTCTCACCTCACGCTGTTTTCATATTCTTCTTTATCTCTGCTGGAACATCATTCACTATCTCTTCTTGGGTAACTCCATTTATCTCAAATGTCATTTCCTTAGGGATTCTTCTCTGGATTCTCCAAACCATAGATGGCTATTGCTGTATGTTCCCACAATACCGTTTTCTTTCTTTAAAAATTCTCACCAAAATCTGTAATCAAATGAATAGCTGCGTGGCTTTACGCTGAAGTCTAAACTTCACCAAGAAATCATCCTGACTTTTGAATTGCTGAATCCTAAGAACCCAGTGCTTTTCCCTTACCATGTTAGCCTGTTTTGTATGACTTTAGCAAAATACCTGATGCTGAGTAGTGTCCAAAGGGGTTCATTTGAATCATCGGCTGGTGGCTGAAAGATCCAAATAGCATGGACTGGTGTCCTGGTGAGGATCCCTTTTCTGCTTGCCACATGACAGAGGTGTGGCCAAGGCCCCCTCTGTGTATGGAGGAGATGTTTGCGCAAGACAACAAAAAAAGGATCCAGAGAAAATCAGGCTGATTTATCACAACCAATTCCCAAAGGACTTCTTCGGAGTGAAGAAATAAGCACTCCCTTAAATCCTTGGTCACCTCCCTCCTGGTATCACCTCATAAAGATGCTACCATTTCTCTACAGTGCAATATTGGGGATTATTCTTACAACACATAAACCTTTCCGGGTCTGCACCCACACCGTGGCGCATGCCCTGCAGGATGCCTCCACTGGTGCTGCTTTTTGCACTGCAGAGTGCTTCTTTGAGCATGCGTTGTGCGATTTTCACACAAGCTGGTCAGCCTACTTTGCCTCTGCTCCAGCTGCTACTGTCCATTTTCAGCAAGTAGGCAGTGTCAAGTGCTTCTTCTGTACAAGAATGTTAAATGTCCTTCTCACCCCACCCTGCCCACCTTGGGTTTCGACCTTCACTCCCCCAGCTTATGTTAGGGATTTCCATTGTAAGATCTTCCAGCATTTGGCACTTTCAGCTAGCAGCACTTCTTATCATTGTAAATAACGTCTTGAATAATTTTGGCACAAACTATTAGTACCCTGCTCGGTGTTAAACCTGACTGTGGACAGGGATAATGCCCAACACGACCTGAGTACTGCATTTGGCATGTTAATGATGAATTGAGATGAAACAAGTGCTTACTGAACGCTAAATGGTTGGAAAAAACTAAGTTCATGAACAAAAATGAAGTTAAAAAAGTGCTTTAATAGGAGAAAAAGAAGTTCTGCATGCTATGTCTTTTAAAAGACTTTCTATATGTCAAAGTGAAATCTGGATGAATGCAAAGCTGGCAATTGTCAATCTTACTTCTGGCAGCTCCTCTCCTTTGTTCTCTGGATTGAATTCATCAGAAAAGATCAGCGATGGAACATATCTGTCAATCTTGGAACAGAACAACTTAATGCAGGTTTCGGAAACTTCTGGAAGCAAGATGAATCCAAAAACCATAGCACAAATTTGTTTCAAATGTCCGTCATTTGGATTTTCTCCAAGTAAGAATGTATAAAAAGACCTCACAATCCAAGGATATTCTTTAATACTGTTTTTTGGGTTTTTTTGTTTTTTTTTTGGTTTTTGTTTTTGTTTTTGTTTTTTTGCTTTGCGAGGCATTGTATGTTTGGTAAATACGATCAAAAACCCTTTGAAGAAAGCCAAAGCAGAGCTTGCAAACTGAGGCACTCAGAGCTCCTCACAGATTACAAGATATTGTGCTGGTCCTGGTTTCATTTTTTTCTTTTTCATAAAGCTCTATCTGTTGACTTGAGGTAAAGAGAATGAGAGAGAGGAGAGAGCTTAGATCTACCAGATCGCTCTCCAAATGGCTGAAACAGACAGGACGGGCCATGCTGAAGCACACAGCTAGTAGCGTTATCTAGCTCTCCTGCATGATGGTGGAGGCCAAGGGCTTAGACCACCTTTTGCTACTTTTCCAGGAGCATTACTGGGGAGTTAGATCAAAAGTGGAGCAGCCGACATTCCAAACAGCGCCCCAAGGAAGCCAGCTTAACAGGTGGCTGTCCAAGCCGCTGGGCCTCAATGCCAGCACCTGATCAGGACTTCAGTCAGATTTAGGTGGCTTGGAGAATTAATTTGGTTACCAACATTTAAACATCAGGAGATTCCTAATGAAAAAGTAAATTTTCCACTTGCATTGAAAAATAGAAAATCCAACAAGACAGGGTTTCCATTTCCTCAGGCAAAAATTTGGATGCACCTGAATCCGGTTGTTGCCTTTGTCACACTTCCTCTGAGGCATGCCACCTTTTACGTCATCACCTGGTCCTTACTGGTTTGTGCTTTTGTAACCTGTACTTTTTGTTTCGTCTCATTCAGATGACTTTGAGGAGTACATCCTCCTTGACTTTATCTCTGGTCTTAAATAAAATGTACTTTTGAATTCATGCTAGATAAATCTATTTCAAATTACAGAAATAAGAGTTCTTTACTTTTGAGGAGTGATTTGGTCTGTTCCCCCAATCTTCAGATGGGTGCTGATCAATCTGATACATGGCTCTTTACATTTATTAAAGTAAATTTAAAATGAATAAAATGAAATTTTTTGTTGCTCATGCGTAATAACCACATATGCCTCAGACTGTCATTCTGGGGGATGCAGATGAAAACCTTCTCCCTCTTTGCAGAGTTCATTTTTAAATTATTTTTAAGTTATTCTTATGATACAGTTCCTTAGTCTTGGGGATTTCCCATTCCATACTTTCCCCCTATACACACACACTGATTTCCCCTATATTATAACAATAATATAATCTTTCAGCAACAGTCATGAGTCCTCATTTTGCCATTTAAACATATCCTGACATGGTAGGTATAGAGAAAGGTAGAAAATCCAGCATCCTTTTTATCAAGATATACTTACCAGTTTCATTGTGAGTCCATCTTTAACTCAGAAGCAGAGAAGCATGCTACTATGTATTGGCAGTACTGCTTTAGAACGTTGCTGCTAAATAGGTAATGAAGCAAGAAAGACATGGAGTACTAAAGATTTTATGCCTTGTCATGGATTGAATTGTGTGTCCCATCAAGATCCATGTATGGAATTCCTAAGCCCTGGTACCACTGAAATGGACTGTTTCAGTAAAGTCATTTATAAAGGTAGTTGGGTTAAAACATTGGAGTGAACCCTAATCCAGCATCATTGATAATGGAGGGGATTTGGACATGAAGATGCACATTTAGAGAAGATAGTCATGAGTCAGCAGGGAATGGCCTTCTCCAAGCAGAGCGGAGACCTAGAATACATCTTCCCCTATCAGCCCTCACGATGATGCTGACTTCCTGATTCTGGACTTTCAGCCTCTAGAAATATGAGATCGCAAATCACTTTCAATGGAGCCATTAAGTACCTTGCGAAGTCCAGCCATCTGCTGACTAAAACAATGGCAAACAAGCACTTACTTTATTTTTTTAAAAAGGTAGTAGGTATTTGTAAGATATAACAAGGTAATCTAATCTTTCCCACAAGAGATTTACAGTCTGATACGTGTGATTTACACAGAGTTAGCAAAGTCAATCTGAAGTAGAAAGTGACAAATGTTTTGTAAAAGATTTTGTTAGATAACAGCTAGAAAAATTGAAGGACTAACCGTTCTCCCAAACTCTCCTACAGGTTCATTACAGTGAAGGTTTCATACTAAACTATAAAAGTTCAAGGGGTTAGTTAATTGTCAGGGCAGAGATTTCTATTACTTCATGCTCCCTGTCCCAAACTCCAACACCGATTTCAAGCCAAGATCCCCTTATTGTTGTGGAAGTCCCTTATGCAATACAAACAGCTGGTGACAGAAGTCATGTCCCTAACATGACACAGGGTTGGCTGATGGTGTGTACCCAGAAGCAAGGATTATTCTTAGCAAGACTGAAAAAAGTCAAGTAGGTTCTTCACAAATCAAGCTTGTGTAAGATGGACACTACAGAAAATCTGGCTGTGAGCAATAACAGTGACCTCTGATACTGCTGTTCCCTACAGCAGCCTGCTGCCAGAGGCGAGAGATTGACCCACACTCATCCATTTCCTCCAACATTCGTGTATCAAAATCAGGGATGTATTTTTTTTATTAGCTCACTTAATTCTAACAGCCACTTTTTAGAATGGAGAGCCTCATCATCATTAGGTCAATTAAAGAGTATAAAAGTTCAAACTCTGAACTAATCTTCTTGTTCTTTTCATGCTATCAGACATAATTACAAATAAAAATGCTGCTGGCTTAAGGACCGTGTATCTTTCTCAATATGGACAGGGACCATGTTTATAATAGTCTATATTTATGATGCTAGAGCAGATCTATGCAGCAGGTGCTCACTGGATGCTGAATTGTTGGAATAATTAATATTACAAATCAAGAAATATTAATGTGAAATATTTTATTAATGTTACGTTATCTTATGTATCACAAAATTACTAAGCCATTTAAGAATATGGAAACACTGTTTCCAAATAATCATTTAAAAGGCCTTGTAGAAGAGATAGTATGTACATAGAATCTTTAACAATGAAGGAGACTTTATGACGTGGAATTGCAAGTAACGCACAGTATAAACTAAGATAAGCATGGTCCTCGAGGTAAGAATTACTAAAAAGGAATATCGTAAATTAATAGGGACATGACTTCTGTCACCAGCTGTTTGCATTACATAAGGGACTTTCCCAACAATAAGGGGATCTTGGCTTGGAGTGGTGAATTGTAGAACAAATTGAGAAAGAATTTTTCAGCTTCTTTTACTCTCTGTAACTTGAGATGCAGCATTGAAAGATTTTCAAAAAGTGGTTAATACCTTCAATGGCACAAACGCTTCAGATGGATTGGAGCAAAGAAAACAAGAAGCAAATCAAACCAGCAAGAGAGAACGATCATTGTTAAGAACAATGTTGGTACACTGCTGCTTAAACAGATGCTGTCGCTGTCACGTTGTGGGGAGATCTTCATCTTTTAGACTACAAAAAGCTGTGTATAACTCTGAGCGATACTTTTGTACTTCCGTATTTTGCATTTCTTTCTTTTCTGCTTAAATTCCTATCCTGCAGTAATGTACAAGGCTTCTGCCCATTCTTCCAGCAAGAATTTTTGTGGTGGAGCAGTCAAGCAGGGAAGAAAAAGCAAAGTCTTCTTGGTCTAACCTGGTGGTTTGCAACCTTAACTACATGACAGTCACCTGAGGATATTGAAATTTTCGGTGGGGTCGGGGGTAATTAGCCTGACTGTTCAGACCCAGGTTAGGATGCCTTCATACCAGATGAGATTGCCCACACTTGATTTTTTCCCCCTGGACTCCCAGTTCATTTGCTAAACAAGCACCCTAGCAATGATGCTGGCATTCCAGACAACATCTTTTTTTTTAATAAAGATTTATTTATTTTTATTGAAAAGGCTGATATACAGAGAGGAGGAGAGACAGAGAGGAAGATCTTCCATCCAATGGTTCACTCCCCAAGTGATCGCAACGGCTCGAGCTGAGCCAATCCAAAGCCAGGAGCCAGGAACTCTTCCAGGTCTCCTATGCGGGTGTAGGATCCCAAGAGCCCAAGACTTTGGGCCATCCTCAACTGTTTTCCCAGGCCACAGGCAGGGAGATGGATGGGAAGTAGGGCCACCGGGATTAGAACCAGCAACCATACAGGATCCTGGCTCACACAAGTCAAGGACTTTAACCACTATGCTATCGAGTCAGGCCCCAGACAACACCTTGATTTGTACATCATAACTCCAGCCCTGAATACAATTCTTAGAGATACTTGTGTGAGTTACATTTTATCAATACAGGTTATAAAAAACTCTATGTTTAATTTTTAAGTATGTACTAAACCCTTATCATTGCATGCATTTTTCCCCGTCCCAGTTTACTTGGATTCTGCCATTATCAAGCTTTATGAATCAATACTCATGATATTGACATATCAGCTACAGAACTGGTTATTCATTGCTCTGAAATCATCTGGAAAACATTGAATCTGATCAATCATGGCTAGCTGTGAAAAAGACAAAAATTGAAAAACAGATGATCTAGTATAGATACAAGCCCTGGCTGCCTCCCACGATTCTGACTCTACAGTAACATTTTCTCCACTACCCTGCATTCTTGCATCCATTTATTAGAATACTAGGAACGCTGGGCTAGAAGCAGATTCTAATATTAGCATAATAATACTATAGGAATAGCAAAATATTAGAGCACTGGGAAACGGAGACTGACAAGTTGTCATTTGCAACATTAGCAAGGGTGCCATGCCAGTTGGAGTCCCTGCTACTCTAGTTGTGGTCCAGGCCCCTATTAATGTACCTGGGAAGGCAACAGAAGATGGTCCAACTACTTTGGTCCCTGTCATCTATGTAGGAAACTATTGGAGTTCCAGGCTGCTGGTTTAATACTGGGCCAACCCAGGCTATCACAGCCATCTTAATAGTAAATCAGGAGAAAGAAGATCCCCTGTGTCTCTCTCTAGTCACAGCTGGGTAAGGGTGTTAGTCCCACTCTTGTGGTAAAATTGTTGATTGCAATCTTTTTCTTTTGCCCCCCTCAAGAGTGGGTTGAGACTTTCCTGGTAAAAAAGTCTCTCCTTGTCATTTTATTTGGATGAAGTTTTGGAAAGCTATTTTATTTTTTTTTCTATTTCCTTTACATATATGTATTTTTTTTCATTTTGAATTTTAAATTGTGAGGTACAATTTTGTGTAGGCTGAGATTCCCCCCCAAACTCCCACCCCCAAGAGATTTTTCCCATTTTGTTACAATGGTGTAGTCCTTCATAAGGAATCATAATTCTATCAGTCTCTTATTTAAGTGTACCTGACATTGTTGGTACAGACAATGTCAGCCAGTCCAGCATCCCATTGTCTACACATGTCCAACAGTTTCATTGGGAATCCATCTTTCGTCTGGATGTAGGAATGCATGTTCCCTTATACCCCCATGTCTGTATATGATAGACCCCAGTACTCCATCACTATACATAACTATAATTGAGAAGCCATGAAACAAGGTCAACAACTGGTATGAGTTAGAACAGCCACAACAACAACAACAACAACATCAACAACAACAAAAAGCTATTTTAGGTAGCTAGCAGCTCTCAGTTATCGGGAATGTTAGACACTTAGGGGGCTACTGGGAGGAAGAATTGGGGTCCAATCCTGGCCTTATTATCTATCTGCTACATAAACTTGCAGTTATTTAACCTCACTGAGCCTAGTCCCAATTGAAATGAAATCAAAAAGGTAGTCACTTTTTGAGTGGCTGCTGTAATGATTAAACAGAAATACATTTGTTTCCATGGAACATCTTTTTCATTTTAGAAACTCCAACTCTACACTTGCAAACATACACAAACTTCACAAAAGGCAGATAAACCACAAAATTCTGGTAAGTGTTCTCAAGCCCTAAAAATATTTTAATATATTTATTCATTTATTTGAGAGGCAGAGGAACAATGAGAAGTAGAAAGTGAGAGACAAAGAGAACACCTCCACATGCTGATTCACTCCCTAAATGTTCATAACACCCAGGACTGTACCAGGAACCAGGAACAAAACCCGTCCCCTCCTCCCCCAACTTGGGTGCCAGGATCCAGTCCCTGCCAGGGTCTGCATTAGCAGGAATCTAGGCTCCGGTGCCAGAGCTGGGAACAGAACCCACACAGTTGGATGTGGGATATAGGTATCTTCGTAACTAGGCAGGCCTGCCCCTAAAAATTTTTGTAACTGAACACTAAATGTGGAATCTTTTTGAAATGTAATGCCTTTGTCTGCAAACCAGGAGATGATTTTTTTTTAAAAAATTTCTGCTCGTCTTACCTCACAGAGTAGTTCTAAGACTCAAATTAATTGGAAAAAAATAATTTTAAATATTCTAGATAGAAATTAACAGCTTCGTGTGCTCTCATTCTCTCCTTCTGCAGTCCCTGGTAACTGCTGTAATAAGAACACAGGTGCACACCACCGAGGCGCACAGTCCTCCCATCTGCTTTTCTACTCCTTTATCTTGAAGTTCCTTGGTGCTAAGATAATGAAACGCAGCTTTGGGGGAAGGCATGAATTCAAGTATAATCGATAATACAGACTTTTGTGGTCATATTGAATTTTAAATGGGACTTTCCCAGGCTAGAGTGGGGAACAGATAGTGAAGTTTTTGTTCATAGAATATTCAAATTATATTACAGAGCATTTTAACATCTATTGCCTCACCTGTGGGGAGGTTTTATTACCCATATTTCACACACAAATGAAGGAAAGTTTAATCAATTTCCCCAAAGGTGGGCATAAAATTGTTAAATTATATCACTAAGATTTGATGTTCTTAAGATTGTTTTATTTGTCTAAAAACAAACCAAAAAAAAGAGGTTTATGCTGGAGCACAGTACTCTTGTAAATTTTAAATTCAAGAGTGTCAGGGCCTGCGTAGTGGCAGATGAGGTTAATTCTCTGCCTGCAGAGCCTGCTTTGCATGCGGGCAGCAGCTGGTGTCCTGCATACTCCGCTTGCAATCAAGCCCTCTGCTCTGGACCCGGGAAAGCAGCAGAGGCTGACTCAAGTCCTTGGGCCCCTGCAGTCCCAAGGAAGATCTGGAAGAAACTCCTGGCTCCTGGCTCCAAATCAGCTCAACTCCAGCCATTGTGGCCATTTGGGGAGTGTATCAGTATATACACATCTCTGTGTTTTTCTTTCTTTCTGCAATTCTTTCCAATATTAAAAAAAAAAAGAAAACCATTTTAAAATAGATAGTAATGGCATCCAGGAAAAGCAGGTAAGAGCTACAAATCAGAAGAAAGAGTTGATGGCTGAATGTAAGGGACAGACATACCCAGGGAAACGCAGCCGGTGGGCTCGGTCTGGCCTCACTCGCTGGGACAGAGCCCAAGGCCAGGTGTAGAAGTCTGCCTTCCATCTAGCCAGGTTTCATCAGTGCACTTTCATTTTCTTCCTCTAAGGACTTTATCTCACACCCATTTGGCTGCTCTATCAAAGTTCTGCACGCTGGTGAGTTATGACGAGACTCACCTCTCACAGGTTTGGAGTCTCCAGGCCCAAAATCAACATTCAAATGCGGCTTGGCCCCTGGGAGGATTCCCTCCCATGCTTCAGACTACTTGCCTCTTGCTGTCTCAGGGGGTGGTAAGGAAAGTGGACCCAGTGGCTAATTCCCTTTGCTGTAGGCTGTGTCCTCTTTCCTGGAAACTCCCCCCTCACCCTGCCGTTCACATTGTGATTTAAAACTATGAATTTGAGTGTGACACAAACATTCAGTCCATAGCAGTTTCAGGAGTGACTCGTTTGTAAGAATTTGCAATTCGCCTATCAGCGTCAGAGAAATAAGAGACACAACATGGGCACCCTGAGCTGAAGAGAACATGAATTCTCTGAAAGGATTCCTTTTCACCCCACTACTTTTGCCAGATGTTGACCATGCAAATGAAAGCCCTTCAACAATGAAAGATTCTTGTTTGAAGTTAATTTCATGTTTCTCTGTTAACCAATTGCCTCTAGGTTTCATCCACCCAAGAGCTCAAAGGTGTGCCAACATGAGACCAGTCCAGTTGTCTCCAGTTTTGCAAGTTTTCAACACCAGCGTTGCCTTCTATAGTCTGGCTCCTGGGCTTCAGCTGAGCTCCCAGTCAATGGATCCGTGTCGTTGCTGCCCTGGACCCTGCTAGGCTTGCTCTACTGCTGATGCTCGGAAAAGGCGGCTCACCTTCAGTAGCTCCAGGCTATTGCCTCTCTTCTCTGCATGAGAAAATGATTTTCACTCTTCCTGAAGATCTGTTTAGACTGTAAAAATGATTTGCAGCCGTGCTCTTCCCAAATGTATCTTTCCATCTCGCTTGAACGTTACAGTCACTGTCCCAAGTCCAGCACCAAGAGTCCTGCTCCTTTCCAGGGAGCCAGGGGCTCAGCTGATGGGCCCAGGTCACTATGCGTTGCTCCCTAAGCATTCTAGGATGTTTCCCTAGGAGACCAACTGGTCTTCATGAAATCAGCTTCTCTTGCCACATCGTTATCCCTCTTAATTTCTCCTTGTTACTAAAGCCAGTAGTGACACAGACATTTGCGTAACTATTTCTGAAAAGGCTCACATACAAAGAGTTGCTGCGGATACTTAACGACACCTCTCACTACTCCACTCCATACCTAACCAACAATAAATTCAATGTTGCCCATTTGATTTCAGAAAATAGTTTGAAATTATAATTAAAGTATAGCTTACTTCAAGGGCCACATCCCATGCTCTTCCTAACAGTTTCTGGCTAATCCTTTCCATTCTAACATCTTAAACTATTAAATTCAACAAACTAGAGGTGAAAAGTTGGCACTGTGGTTAGCATGGCACTTGGGAAGCTTGCATCCCAGTCAGCATGCCTGGTTCCACTACAGGTTCCACCTGCCATCCATTTCCCTGTCATAGTAACAGAGGAAGCAGCAAGTGTTGGATCAAGTACTTTGAATTCCTACCATCCACATGAGAGACCCAGATTAAAGTTCAGCCTCCTGGGGTTGGGCTGGTCCAACCTCACATGTTGCAAGCATTGAAGAGTGAGCCAGAGGTTGGGTGACCCTTCTACCTATCCCTGTCTCCCTTTTTTCTGACTCTGCCTTTCAAATAAAATGAAAGTTAATACATGAAAAGTGAAATTCAGTTAACATTGAACAGTGCTCATTTGGGGCTGATATTAGTATAAGTCATTTTTATATGTAAGTATTACTTCAACAAGTTGGTAGAATAAGTATGTTATGATAAAAGTAACATGGACTTCAATTGTTCTTGTATAAAAATTATCTTTTCATTCCCCTTTTCATAAACTTTATAGAGTGTCCTCATATTTCCCCAGCAAACATCCACATCCAGGATAACTAGGTAATGGATATTATTATTCACAATGACAAGTAAAGACTCTAACGCGCTAGAGGTTAAAAAGTTCCAAGAAGCAGTAAGTAAATCTATAAGCTCCATAATAAGCCACGGCATCACTGCTGTCATAGCAGTTGTTCAGATTTCAAAGCCTGCCTACATTCAAGTGGAAGACCAGAGAAACCGCACTTCTCAGTGGGAGAAGGACCAAGGAAGTTAGAGCCATCCTTAATATGTCACAGCTTCTTCCAGGTTTTCTAAATGTACACTCAGGGCATGTCAGTGCAAGGAGATAATAATTTTTAACATCTACTGGTTTAATGTCCCTAGCTGACCAACCTTACCCCAAAGCAGATTTTTTTCTCAACCTCAGCACCGGTGACATGGTGGGTTAGGTAATCTCTGTTTACTGTGAGGTTTTTAGCCTCATCCACCACCTTAAGTTTCTAGAGGACAGTAACACATCCCCCAGTTATGATGATTAAAACAAGGTCTCTAGGAGTTGGCATTTAGCTTAATAAATTAAGATGCAGGTGAGATATCACATCCCATGTCACAGAACCTGTGCCTAGTCCATTGCTGCCATGTCTTCCTCCAGACCCTGGAGGCAATGATGTTGACTCCAGCGATCTGATCTCGGCCACCTGCCTGGAAGCTGTAGATCATCTTCATGACTCCTGCTTTAAACTTCCCTGATCCCCAGTTCTAGCTATTTGAAGGATTAACCAGGGGATCTAGGGGTGAGAACTTGCTCATGTATACATTGACAAGAAATGATAACATTTCTCTAGATATTAGCAGATATCTCTTGGAGGATAAAATTGTCCCAGTTGCAGATTCCTTCTCCATGTTAAGGACTAAACACAAAAATACATTATAGGATCACATAGAAGCCTCAGTAAGCTATAAAAACAGGATTATAGTTATTCCCACCTTACAGAAAAATAAGCTGGAGCTCAGAAACTTAAAATTTATCCATGGCCACTCAGGAGGGAAATTTATAGATGAACCTGACTGCAAAGCATGGGCCGTTTGTAACAAAGCACTGATTTCCATTTTCTGTTTTAAAAGGTCCAACATCCAGATGGAGATCAAAGGCTAAAAATTAGCTCTCTAAAGTCAGAGGCAAAAATCTTATCACCCACCTCCAGCCATACCACTGGGTCCTCACCTGATTCACAAAAGAGACCTGGCTGTATTCATAAGCTGATGTATGCCATCTCCAGCCCAGAAAGCATTGATCTACACAAAATTAGCAGACGCCTCTGTTCTCTGCCCTGCTGTTTGCTTACAGAGAGAATTCAAGCCTAATTTGGACCTATGCCTGTCTCTGGGCTGTGTGCCAGCACTCGCACAGAGGAACGCTGGAGTGCACACTCCCACCTGGTATGCGATCTATTTCAGGACACAGCCTCCATTTGCACTGTTGCAGGTGCCCTAACAGATGCAGCACACACTGCATTCACCCTGAATCCAAGATGCTGTGATTTCTGGTACACCAGTGTCCTAGCAGCCTTCTTTCCCACTCTTCTGCATGCCCCATCTTGTGTTCCTTCATTCTCAGCAACTGTGTACTGGTATGAATTTTGGCCTCCTAATCCTTCTTACTGCCCAAAAGTACTAGTGGATAAAAGAATGAGTCTCTAAGGGAATGGCTGGAGATTAAGGATAACGGGTTTCTCAATTGTTTGTTTCTAAAGAAGGGGATAGGGCTCTAAGGGAAAGGAATGAGATGTTGGATTTATGTTTTGTGAAGGTGTCTAGGTAAAAGCTTAATGGAAACCAGTTGGAAGTTAGAATAATTTTTAGTTTAAAATACTCGTTTTAATTTTTTGTAAAAGTATAGGAAAATAAATAAATAAATGCTCATTTGAGCACCTTACTTGCTTCTGGGTTCTTTGCCAGCAGAATGAAGTAATGAATGCATGTGACATTGTTTCAACACATGTAGGTCTTGAGGTTTTGTAAGGATGATAAATATAAAACATTAGGCATTTTAACTGGAATGAAGGTGCTGGAAAGGAAGCCTTTAGTGGCTTGGGAAGGTTTATAGTAGAAGGATCTCACACGGTCCGGATGTAGCAAGCAGAAGTGGGGACAGTGATGGCTTCTGTTAGTTAAGTGCCCTAACAATGCTGTGACTGAGACAGGACTGGTTATCACTGTACAGAGGCAGGAGCGAGGGTTCAGAGTCCAGCTGTGTCAGAGGCAGAGCTTCCCGGCTAGTGAGCATCTGACAAAAGCAAGGAGAGAAATGCAGAGAGAGAGACTGCCCTGAGTATTTCTCCCCTGCCCACTCATGTCAGCTGTTTAGCTACCACTCAGAGAACTCAAATTTCATCCTGAATGTCATCAGAACCATTCTCCTCTCTGGACTGTGCTGGTTTGCTGAACTTGGCGGACAGAGGCAGCCAGCAAAGTGACATTGTGGCCGAGACAGAGCTTTCTGCTCCTTACATCAGAAAGGCCAAGAGAGGTTCCCTGGCAATTGACCACAGAAACAAAAGGAGTCTGCATCAAAGATAGCTCAGCTGTGACATCTCGGCAATGCTAAGCCAGCTGCTATTGTAAAAGAGGCCAGGCAGCTTCAAAAAGACCTCATACCCATTCCACAGAAAGTTATTCTGCTTAACAATGTTTAGACAGGTTGAATGTGGAAGCGGGTGAGGAGGAGAGTGGGCAGAATGTCAGAACACATCTACAGGGCAGATGCACAGGGCCTGCTGGCTCAGGCAGTTCTTCAATCCTGGTCAGATGTAGCATTAGACTCTGTCACCCAGAAAGTAGCTGGATGGGCAAGCAGTTTGGAATGTGACAAACTGACTCATTCTGTGTGACCTCCAAACACTGGGATGAAGATGGCTTAGAGCTAGAAGGAGAGGAGGTAACCACTTCTCCAAGAAAAGGTCTAGGATTGGATGGAAATGCAGAGTCTTGAGAGTCAGCTCAGCCACCTGGAAGCCTAGCCATCAGCAGTCAGTTTGCGAATTAGACCAACCTCTGAGTGTCAGTCCTACTCCTAGAAGTACATAAGCTGACAAACTTGGAAGCCTGGCCCCTGAAGCCAACTAACAAATTGGGAAATTCAACCCTTAGAAGACAGTTCATGCACTATAAGCCTAGTCCACAGGAATCGGTCAAAACCTTGGACACTCATCTTTTGAAAGCAGTTGGTGAACCTGGAAGTTTGGATCAGCTCCTCTGCAGCTGTGTGGCTTGTACCCTGTCTGCTTCTCCATGTCCACTACAACAACGAAAGAAAAGAGCAGAGCCAATGATTACAGGGCTTCTCCCGTAAATCAGGCATCTCATTGATGTCATGTGCTTTGTATTTTCATTGCCACCACGAACAAGTGGTGTGTTTATCTTGCCTTACAGCCTTCATGAAGTGTTTGCAAATCTGTGACAAACAGATTAAGTGCTTTGCACCACAAAAATGTGACTCATGTATTGGTGTAATTATTACTGCTACAACTATGATCCCCATTTTATAGGAGAAAAATCTGAGTTGGGAAAGCCAAATAGCCAGGACTTTAATCCAGCTCTGTCTGGTTCCAAAGCCTTCATCCTTGGTCAACATCAAGGCCGAAATCCACAGACAAAATCCATAGACAAAAAATGAAGTCAAATCACTCTTGAACGAATAATGTAATGAGGTTATTAAGAAAGCATAACTCAATTAGAATAGTAAGCTAATAAATAAAAGCCACTCCATGAACCTGTATAAGGGATCTCCATGAGTTAGTCATTGTATTGCAATGAAAGATAAAGAGAAACATCAGATATTAATTCTGTCTCCCCACGGTCTAGAGTGTGGAAAATGTGTAGAAATAATTCCTGTGAGAGTGGAAATAACGAACAATACTAAGGCACTGATCTACATTGGTGTCTACCCTGTGTTCCCTGCACAGGCATCGGCACATTGCATTCCCTGTCTCTTCAGTGTGGAGAACTCTCCTCCAGAGTAGGAATTACTCTGGAATTACTGTGCCAGAGAAGGTGGAGTTCAAGAAAGTTACGTAACTTGGCCAAAGTTATATATAACTTACAAGTGGGACAAAGGCAAGAAGCAAGTCCAGGTCTGCCTGACCCAAATAAACCCTCATAATCGTTATGCTGAACTCCCTTGCTGTCCCGAACAGACCTCCTTGCAACTGTAAAAGGAAACGGGCCTGACTCCATGGATCTTGGAACAGGCAGACTCCTTCCAGGCAGCTCTCATAGGCAGCACACTCAGATAAAATTACAGGCCCTCTTTCTGACCCTCCAGCTTATTTTTTTAGGTGCATATATATTCTATTTTGAATCCACTTTGATTCCACTATGTCTAGTCTAACTCTGTGAGCACAGCGTACCTTTCACAGCTGTGACACGGATCCCAGCGCGGTCCACATCAGCCTCCCTGCAGAGTGGTCAGGCCAGTTCATCTCTGACTGATTAAATCCTTTCTTTTGAAACACAGCTGTCACCCTCCTGTCACTTTAGGTGTTCATGAAAAAAGGGCCTTCCCACGTAGTAGCTAATCCACCAATTAAGACACCCGTGTCCTACTTTGTAGTGCCTGGGTTCAAAGTCTGGTTCTGGATCCTGACTCCAGTTTCCTATGCGTGTACATCTGTGGATGGAGCAGTTCCTACTCTCTTGGCTGACCAAGATTGTATTCCTGCATCTTGGCTATTGCTCCGACCCAACCAACCCAGCCTATCTGTTGCTGGCACCTAGGGAATGGGTGAGCTGAGAGGGCAATCTATCATCTATCTGTCTATCTATCATCTACCTCTATATCTCTATCTCTCAGCCTCTAGAACAGATGCATAAATGACTCCTGATCATAAGATTAATGTGAGCCTGGTTACTCTTTGAAAGTTTTGTTTGAGTGTCTTTAACAGAGAATGAGATGTGGCTTCTTAAATCCAGGATGTTCAAAGATATCAAGTCAAACAGAGACAGCTATGAAGTCAGAACAACGGGATTGGAGACAATACTGAGGGCAAGAAATTATCTACAACTAAGTGGATTCTTTCTCCGAGGAAGTGCACCAGGTGATGGTTTTCAACAACAGCACCAATGGGGGCAAAAATAAAACATCCCATTCGATTCGAAGTGTTTGTGGTGGTTGACATTTTCTCCATATTCCATCAGCCAAACACTGCTAGACTTTCCTGCAGTTCTTGACCAATTCTTTTCAACTGCACAGAATGATCTGTTGATTTTTCAGCACACCAAAAAGCTCTCATCCCAGCTTTCAGTGTGTTCAAGGAATGGTCAGAATACATCTTAGTACTGGTAAAGCCCCAACTGACCACAAAGCCTTGTTTTTTTCCATCACAGTAACTACCATCCTGTACATAGGCCACGTATTGGAACTTTGGTCTCCTCAGTATATTGACTGTATTAAGGCTTTATTTATGTTTTCTTTCTCACCCTATTAATTGGTGAAGAAGTAAGATAGTTTGCATTCTACTTGTACCAATAACAAACAAGATAGTAAACATGGTGATCATCCCCAGGAAGGAGGAAACTGGGCAATGCATTATCAAACAAGGGCAATGTCAGCAGACTTAGGTGAGCAAAAAAAGATCCTTTAAGAGAAAGTAGACTTTCAGCTGATATCTAGAGGAAAAGAAGCACATAGGCCCACAACAGACTAAGCTATGAGCATCCATGAGAAGAAATAGCAAGTACGAAAGCGCTGCAATGCCAAGAGGAACCAAGACGCGAGGAAGATGGACAGTCAGAGAGACTGAAAGGAGACAAAGAGGCTACAGAGCAGACACAAAGCCAAGACAGACAAGCTTGATTGTTGCAAATCGTGGTTGATTAAAGACATTCTGCTACTGTAGAGGCAATAGGAAGCTTACTATGACCTTGATGTGACCTGTCCTCTCCAAACTTCAGATTGAATTTTGGTCCCTATGTTACAATGTTAAGAGTTGGTGAGAACCTTGAGTTGTTTGAGTCTCAAGGGCTTCGCTCTCATCAAGGGATTAACACCACCTCCCTGGGAACGGGTTAATGCTTGCAAAACTGAGAGTGAAATCTCATGCATCCAGAACTGGATTAGTTACCGCAGAAGTGGACTAGTGCAGCCCACGGCTGACCCACATCCTTCACCACCTCTGCATAGACCTGTTTGCCCTTCCTCTTTTTTTTGTTTTAAAATTTTATTTATTTTTATTGCAAAGTCAGATATACAGAGAGGAGGAGAGACAAAGAGGAAGATCTTCCATCTGATGATTCACTCCCCAAGTAACCGCAACAGCCAACGCTGTGCCGATCCAAAGCCAGGAGCCAGGATCTTCTTCCAGGTCTCCCACATGGGTGCAGGGTCCCAAGGCTTTGGACAGTCCTCAACGGCTTTCCCAGGCCACAAGCAGGGAGCCACATGGAAAGTGGGGCCCAAGGGATTAGAATCGGCGCCCATATGAGATCCCGGTGCATTCAAGGCGAGGACTTTAGCTGCTAGGCTATGGTGCCGGGCCACCCTTCCTCTTTTCTCTCATATTACCATGCAATGCAGAACCCTCACCAGAAGTCAAACAGATGCCATGAGGATGCTCCTGGACCTTTCAACCTTGGCAAGAGTGAGCTAAATATTCTTTTTTCCTTTTTGCCTTACCCAAGTCTCAGGTATTGTTATAGCAAGTGAAAAGGGACTTCTGCAAATAATTGAAGTGATTTTAGTGGAAAAGAAATGCTGTTTGATTTATGGTGTTTGAAATGTCATTCTGACTTTCCTATGGGAAAAAAAAATTTGCAAGATTAAAAGGGATAAGCATAGAAGTGGAGAGCCCATTGTCAGGTGGCGACTCTTGTCCCCTTGACAAATACAGTGCCTCCTGTAGTGAAGATGCTCAGCAAAAGTGTCAGGAGAGAGGGGATTCCAGAGAGACTGCGGCCATCTGCTACTTTCCCTAGCTGTTCATGACCATGTCATCCCCAGCCCCCTCCACACACGCCCTAAGCACCCACAGCACTTGACATAAAAAAGAAAATGTCTGAAAGCTCATTCTGAAAATTCCCGACCCCTCTCAGGTCAAGATTGCTGTGTCACAAGCTGGCAAAAGGTCTCAATTTGTCCTGGACACATTTGATCATGTTTGACACCATTTCATACCACTGTTCTTCATTGCTGTGAACAGCAAGCAGCTTGTGCTTCTGGAGTGCACACACACACACACACACACACACACACAAGCAAGTTCCGCTCCAACTAGACAGGGAAGAGAGGGAGAGGGGCAGGGGGAGGGGTGAGAGTTTTGTGATGGGGACTTTCATCCTGTTTTCAGGAAGCTGGCTGTGGGCCATCCTAGCAGTCATGACTTTAAACCTGTAAAACCTCAGCTTCCCCAGGGGAGCCAAGAGAGGCGGGTTCTTGGCACGCAGGAATCCTGAACAGCACAAATATCCGCTTTTCCTTGGCCATCTCTCGCTTTATTAGCTAAGCTTCTCTGAAGCCTAGACAGGCACATTTCATGCTGAGTTTTGGGTGAAAGCGATTTGGCAGGCTACATTCCCCGGGTGCTCCGGAAAAGAGACAAGGGGCTGTTGAATGCGAGCCTTACTGGAGGTTTTCCTAAACCAACAGGAATCAGCTGCTTTAACACTGGGGCCTGCTAGCAGATGGATCATTCTTCAAGGGCAGTGGAGATTGAGGGGGCTGAGGAGGTGCTGAGTACTGCCTGCGGATGAGGTTCCCACAGAGCATCCACCCGAGATCCTCCAGTCCTGGAAGAAACATTAAAAGGAACGTGGAAGTGATTCTTCAATAGACATACTTTTAAGAATGTAAAATCAATAACATTAAATGAGTTCTCAAGCTAGAAGGGAATTTAATGATCAAATGGTGCCATTTCTCACAAGGAAACTGACATTTGAGGATGTGGAATGACTTCCCAAATGTTCCAAGCTATTGCAAGACATAGTAAAAAGACACACAGGCAGGCACACTGGATTCCGTGCAGCCTCTTTCTGACATGATAGCTGAATGTGCAGTGAAATAGGGTTTGTAAGGGGAGGCAGTGTAAGGGGATCACTAATGACCATTTGAAGGACCAACACATTATCATGGTACAAGCAGAGGATGGGAACGGTGATGCTTGATAGGCCTGATTTCCTGTGAGGAAACAGGAAATAGACGGCAGTAATATTCTCTGCCTCATAGATGTAAATGGCATAATCACTACAAAGACTGTACAAAGAAGTTATGTCTGAATTTTCACCAGAATTACCACTTCTCTTGCATGTGGATGGCGACTATGCTTTCTGGCCTGGTCGCACCAGGTGGGATCATTTGCCTAGCGTGACCAATAAAACACAGGTGGAAGGGATGCATCTTCCTTCACAAGTCTTGGAGGCAATAGTTGATTTCCACTCCTTCCCACAGCAATGACATCGAAGACGCCAGCATCACAAAACAGCAGGTGGCTGTATCCTTGAATGACCCTGTAGGGAAGACTGAGCCCACCACCACCCACATGGGAGGATATGGAAAGAAAATCTTTCTGCACTAAAATATGTTTGGGGGATTGATTTTTCATAGTAGTGATCGCTATTTATCTTAAAGGTGTGAATGCTTGCTACGTGGTGGTCACCACAAATGGCATATGTTTTCTTCTTTCAGAATCTGAACAAGTTATAGATTCATATCATCGAAATTTGCCTCCATAATATTGGCCATGGACAGCCAACCTCAACTAGGGTGAGAGATACTGTCAGATTCTGAAATGTCTAATTCATTCCGCTGCTTTTCATAGAATTCGGCTGTAGACATATACTAATTGCACTCTAATGCTCCAGTGAAAGGAGTTCTCATTTCTTTCAATGCTTACTTGACAGGTAATTGCCAAGTTCCAGACATTGTTCTAGTGCTGGCCTGTATGCTGCCATATGCCCTCCTCCCGATAGCCACACAAGCTTTTGAGATAACAATTGTTTCAATTGTGCCCACTCCTACCTTAGGAGTTTTTCACCCACTACTCTCTCGGCCCAAAAACATCGTTCTCTCAGACATCTGTATAGCTTACATCTGTTTTGCTCATTTGCTTGGAAATTTTACCTAAAGCAACCACCGTCGGCGTTCCACATCACTGATGTCCATTCGTTTCTGCCTCGTGTAAGCTCACTTCTCTGAGTATTTGTAGCACTGCTTGGCACGCCATAGCGCAGTGCCAGGGTAGAACACTAGGGAAGAAATGATGTGCCTGAAATGATGCCAGCTGGGTTCTGATAGTCGCCAGGGGGGAAAGGCTCAGTGATAGATCTTCAGTGGCGAAGAAACTAGCAGGAACTGAAAGTCTCCTGAACATGTATATCCATCCAGCAACTTCTCTTTCCTTCTGGACTACGGGTTGAGCTAGTCTCCTGCTATCTCCCACCTTCTGAAGCACTTCACTCGAGCATCCTGAGCTAGTCTTTGTTTTCATAGACTTCCTTGCAACTCTTCTTATTTTTGAATCAATGTCTTCCTCCTTCTTAAAAGGGTCAGTTTGCTTCCCTCTTTTCCAAACTGTTCTTTTTAATTCTCTTCCTTTCAACGTAACCACAGCAAGAGAAAAAGGTCAAAGGTTAACTACATTTACAAAGTAATGTCTTCATGGGTGTTCATCATCAAGACCAATAATGCCAGACAGAATGCCTGAGGAGGACTGAGAGGAGCTTAGAGAAGAAGAAAAAAGTAAAGAAAAAAATTCGGCGATTTTGTATTTGTTTCATTCTGAGTAAATATTGCTTGAAACCACCTATGTTCAATGTCTTTTTCTCATTCTTCATTGATGGGCATCCATAGCAGATACTATCAATGAAAGACTGATATAGCAGCAACCAGAACATATATATAATTCTTCAGGTTTAATTTTATTTTTAACATGGGGCCACACCACTGACATTAAAAATCTGTCCCAGTGTGTTACACTAAAAAATAAGTAAAGACACAATGTACTACATTCTTATTCAAGAGTAAAGTGAGGCTATAGGACTATATTAAACTGTGTTGTTCGACAAGAATCAAGAAAAAATACCTGGACTTGAAAATATTAGAAGAGGAAAAAATGGAGATTATGTGAGAAATACATTATTTTGAACTTACATAAGCAAAATAAGAAATAGCATGGATCACTATTTTGTTTTTAGCAAATAGCAAAAAATATACCATTAGGAAAGTGTGAATTACTACTCCCAATTCATATTATGCATTTCTAGACCATCCTTTACTGAATACCTTCTTCAATATCTAGATGTTAAAAGGTTATAATAACCTTTGCTGAAAAGCATTTTGAGTTCTCTTAAGAAGATGTTGGCACTGGCCTTAAAAACCAATTTCTCTCCTCAATAAGAATAGAAAAACCTGGTAACAATTTTTCTGGGGAAAAGTACCAATGCTTATAGTTAATTAATAATAATGAGCAAAAATGTCTTGAATCACCTATACAAAAAGTTGTCATAGAGTCCCCAGAGAAGGCTTTCCTTCAGAACGGCCCTAGTGACTGATGACGTGGGGTTTGTATAAAATGCAAATTTACACTTTCTGGAAACTGGAAGTCCATTCATCTAAATCGGTTCTGTTATAGGCTGTGACAGCTTCTGAAAATTACCAGGGTAGGGGTTTTATTTGATCTTTCAACATTATTGGAGGTCATATAAACAGAATTATGTGAAGTCTTTCACTGTCAATTAGTGTAATTCTAAATCAACATTCTGTCAACGATGTGCAGATTTTATAGGGGAAGGGGAAGAGGAGAAGAGCTGTTTTTTCCCCACAGATGGATTTCCTTAAATTTTGGTTAATACTTATATAGGAAGAGAGGGAAGGAAGGAACAGGAATGGGAGATGAAGGAAATGAGCAATCTAATGTATTTGATGTTAAGAGACTAATTAATTCATTTTCTTTATATTTTTTATTTTAACAAAAACAGAAGCTTAGAATTACTGAAAGGTTAAAAGCAATTTACCTCTGAGAAAATTGGGTACCTAAATGATGTTCTGATTTTACAATATGAACTGTAACTCTTGAGCCTAAAATGCAGGAGGCATAGTCCCATCCAATGGTGCTAGCATTGTGTGCTAATTTTTAAAGATGGAAATATAAAGTGGGCCAAATATCAGGTATTCATGTACTGTTGGCCCTGTTATTAAGTATAATTTGTAGTGTGTCTGCCTTCAAGGATTCCAAAGCACTTTCGGGACAAAATTTTCCATAACTCTCCATGAATATGAGGAAGATTTCTCTTCATCTGAAAATCTTTATGAAAGGAGGATTAAAATTTAATCTCCTTTACAGCTTCCCAGGAATCCTCCCTGGGATGGATAAAAACAATTTTAGTGTCAAGCAAGTTATTTCATTTGTCTTCACACTGTCCTTGTAAAAGAGTGTTGAATGTTGAGCTAATCGGGATTGTTTAATAGATGATGTAAACCAACTAAACGGACAAGTAGGTTTCCTAGATCTAACAACCTGTGGAATACAGGACTGGCTTATTTCATGCTCTTATTTTGAACTCCATAACAGATTTAGCCCCTCCAGTGACCTACTGTGGAAAAACTCCTGCTCGGCCACCTATGACTTGTATGATCTCTATGCTGTCATCTACAAACGATTTTCTCTACCTCAGTGTTGTGATGACAAGTACACAAAGACAGCCACAGTTCTTGACACGCTAACCTCATCACCACCATTCTTCTTATCTACAACACGGTTTCAACCTCACTGCTGTACCTCCTTTAAAACTGTCCTCAAAATGGATTCTTAGGATACAACTTCGATCCTAACACTCCCATGTTCAAAATCATTTCATGCTGCTGACTTTTCCAAGGAACTGTGTCCATAATCCTTATGGTAGCACTTCAGATATTCTTAAAATAAGCTCTTCCTCTATTCCTGTATCAACTCTGCCCTTTTTTCCTGCTTCTTATCTCTCCTCTCAGTACCCAGCCACCATTCCTGTTTGATATTCCTGAACACTTCCCCCGTTCCTTTCCACTCTTCCGTCTTCCCTTCCTCCGAGCTCAAACATTTTTATCTTCAGAATCTTGAGCCTAAAATGTTTCTTTTCAAAATAGGAAGGCAAGGGCTCAATTATACATAGAAAAGTAGTTTTCTCCGATGATGCTCCAATAGGAGCAGGTACCAATTTGCTTACCAAGAAGAATTCATTAGTTCCTCATCAGACTTGCTGTTCTGCGTGTGCTTCATGTGCCTGGTGTCTGTCTGCTCACATAGTCACTGTAGTTACAACCCAAGAACTCGCAAATCCATCCTGACAGTTACAACATGCCTTAAAAAAACACCGGCATCATAAATTGAAATAACACTTGTAAAATACTGTAAAGTGATCAACATACAACTTTCCTGAAGCAGTTAGGTGGCTCCAATTGAAACTGAGGATATTTCCCCGAGAAATTCTAACAGCCAGTACATGTATACATGCGTAATAAACTTGACATACACACATATGTCATAAGATAGCAGCTGTTGAAGTAGTTTTGATAAGTATAATAAAGAAAAGGACAAGTAGAAGCAATATGCTGGCAATTTCTCTTGGGGTTATGATGTCTTTGAGGACACTGTCAGCTAAAACACACCCAGTCCTAGTCACCCCTTATGGCGTCCCTGAGAAATCTGCAAGAAAAGCAGAAAATAAGAAATCAAGGGCTCCTTTGTTGTAACTGGGTTGGCCTTTTTGTCTGACACTCCAATTCTTTGCTTGGGCTGGAGGTGTGGCTTGCAACATATGTACACCCAGGTGTCGTTGAACTTTACCTAGTGAATTTCACATGACGCCATGCACTTGAGGGAACCAGGATAAGAGCAACACATGAGCTCTTTCTGTGCAGAACAATTTCTTCACTCGCTTCAGCTCACTTTTTAGGCTTCAAAAAGATAAGACAAAAAAAGGGACCATGGCTATGTAAACGGCAAAGTCACCCTGCCTGCTAATACGCATGGTTTGGGAGATGTCCCAGAATCCGACCTTCCCTATCCGCTCCTACTAATTTTTATTTTCAAGTTTCAACTATTGACTCCATTTCTTCACCTTTAAAATGAAGTCTTAAGCACAATGTTGGAGCGATTCTTCCAGGCTCTGGCATAGTGTTAAATGATTAGAAAGAAATATCACCTTTTTAAAACCAAGAATATTTACTGGTGAATTGTCAGCACTTCTCTGAATAGTGAAGTGAATTTCTTTTAGGTGTAAATTTTCATTGTATTCACATTTCTCTGGCTTAGGCAACTTTTTTTTCTTTTTTTACAATAGACTGGATGAAAGAACATGATTGATTCAGTAAACATTTAGTCCCATTCCTGCAGTGAAGCCCTTAACTACTCCAACTTCAGAAAGTTCAGAACATAAAAAATTAAGAACTTTGTCTTATCTATTTTCTATGGAATTCTAAAAAGAATATGAATAGTCAAAACAAGAAACAGTTATTTCTCACATGAATATGATAGAAGAGTCAACAATTTTAACTTCTTTTAGGATATACCATATTTTTAAAGTTTCAAGAAGAAGAACCTATGTCTTTTTTGAAAATCCTACAACGTTCATTTTCAGGAAATTCCAGTACAGATATAATCTATAACATTCAAGATAGACAACGGCAAATCCAAAAATTAAAGATGTGGAAGAAACAAATGCAAGAAAGAGATGAAAATGCATGACTTATGGTTAGAGCTCTTGGTTCTAGCCGTGCTGATTCTCAGAAAGTAACACAGAAACTCTTTCCTGATTAGAAAGTACGTGAACTAACGGACAAAAGTTACAACCCCAGTTACAATCCCTTCCACGAGTGGGTAAATGCAATGAGCAGCTTTCGTGGAGAAGGCAAGAAACCTTGACTCACACAGACTTCCACAGGTGACCCACACGTGCAGATGGAGGTGCTAACCTGGGTAAGGGCAGCCTAAACGACGTCCAGCTTTTGCTGCTCTTCCTCCTTCCCTAAGAATTCCTTCATCTTGAAAAACAGGAGCAAGTAAATCACCCAAAGATGCTGTTAACTAATTATGAGTTATAAATTGTGAGTGCACTTCTTGGTAAGGCTGGAAGGCAGATGTTGGAGAGAGATAAGAGATGAAAGTATAAGACATAACTCAGATGAATATGTACAAGGAAACCTTGTTTTCTTGTGATACAGTGGGACTAAGGGAAGGCTAAGAAATGGATGTATTGGGATACAGAAGGGAATGTGGGTGATGATGATGTTTTCTTACTCATGACAACAGCTGTAGGATACAGGAAGTCAGAAATCAAGGGAATCACCAAAAAGGAATAAACGTAGGTAGAATAATCGTAACATATACAAAGCAAACAATTGGCTTGTGTTGAAGGTATATGAAGGGAAAGAAAAAGATAAGCAAAGTTTATGACGAATGAAACTTGTCCATCAGAAGAAAATTGCATTGCATTAAGTACATTAATATACAATTCCTATTTTTAAAGAAGAGCCAGGTACAAATATGGAGACCTGGAAGAGATAAAAGTAAATGATGCAGGAAAATCAAATATAAATTAAAATAACTGAACAAAAACATGGAAGGATGAATGTAAGCCACATTATACATAGACAGATGAAAATGGAAAAAATGCATATTACAGAGAATATAGTAAGAACCATAAAGGGCAAAAACACAGATGGTTGAAAAAAAATAAGGAAGAGGAATAGGGAGGAAGGGACATACAAAGAACCCAGGAACTCAGGGCGGCAGGAAATAGATAAAGAAGAGACAACATGTGTATAACGCCTGAGGAGGCTTACAGAACTTTGGATGAGAATCAGAAGGTTTGAAGAAAGTTTTTCCCCTAAGTAGCCCTTTGTATGATTTATTTTTGTATAATAAAAACTATTGCATGGATTTTTATTTTCAACAGCAAAATGAAAGAACAATAGGAAAGAAGGACATTGAACAGATTTGATTCAAGCATTTGGGCCTACAAACACTTACATATATTTGTTAATTAATTTTAGCCATTAGATACACAATAGTTTATTTTATACCAGGAACAGCTCAAAGGAACACACGCAAAATGAGGAAGATAACAAAATTGTCTGACCTTTCATATGCTCAGTCTGGAGAGAGGATATATACAGAAAACAAAAACGCTGCTACTCTGTATCAGATCATAGCAACTAAGCAACAGCTGATGTGAACTGAACCCAGCAAAGGGTAGAATGTGCAAAGGAAAAAGGAATTTCTACTTTAGATAGGATAGTCAGGGAAAGAATCTGAAAGAAAAAAATTAGGAAAACACCTGTGAGAAATAAGGGATGGGGAGGTGCATAAACTCTAGATGGAAGCAATGGAAAGCACTAAAAGCTAAAAGCATAGAGGGCTTTGCTTTTTAGAGGAGCTGGAGTGCAGAATAACCAGCACGTTGGAAGATGAAGCTGATTAACAGGACGTGCAAACAGAGATGAGAGCCGTGGTACCTGGGACTTTCGGAATCATTTTAAGTATTTCTTCTTTTACTTTGAAAGAGATAGGAATAGACTGCAGAGAGTTACACAGAAAATGGATTTGACATAATTAATATTTTATTTTAAAAGCACCACTCTCGGTACTGTACTAAGTTCGTTGCTATTTAAAGGTGAGACAAAAAGATCAATTAAAATATCTACTAGTAGTGGAGTCCTACTGCGTTCTCCAAATTTTACAAAGAGCCAGGAGTATACTCAGTCCTTCTGAAAACACTCCTCCCTGGTCCTTCTAACGCTGTGCTGTCAAGCAGTCTGGGATACAAAGCTTTACGGGTACACAAGGATTTGTCTTCCCAAACTCATGCTAATTTTTAATCTCTGACATCTTAATGTTATTGACTGATGAATTAAACTTGAGGACTTGATCTAATTGTGGCAGCTTGGAGGTAGTTTCAATGGCAGGTGCTAAGTATTTGGAGGTGTGCCCTTGGAGAGTGACTGATTCTTGGGAAATGGTTTATGGTTATTAGAACTCAAGTTCAGCCTAACCTTTCTGTGATCACAAAGATTTTATATTGTGCATAGGTAAACATTAACAAAATTTGATCATACACGTAGTAAGAAAAATGGCCCCCCAAATGAGAAGAGAGAAAAATTACGGAAATTCACAAACCTACGATTAAATTCAATGCATTCATCTCACGTGCTTCGAATGTGAGCAAGGGACTATGACCTTCAACATGTTTCTTAGCTCATTGGTCATAAAGTTTACAGAACACAGAGCTTCCTTCTCACAGTTTATTTCAGGATTAACAAGTTGATCAGGAAGACAACAGCAAGCTAATCATGTGGCATGAGAATGCAGGTACATTGACACGGCCTCTTGCATCAGCTCCAAATATAAATGGTTGCACATGGGGAAAACGCAAGAGATATGAACTCTAGTGCGCTGACTCTGTGGTGTTATTGTATTATGACAATAATTTATAATGCTATTGCAATTACAGTAGAATTACAGCATGAGCAGCATCTAATAGAGCTATGTGCATACGCTTGAGAAAGATGGATGTGCCAGCAGCTTGAGCTGCAGAGATGAGATTAAACGGCTCCAATCTCTGATCCTGCCATTGATTTTTGGAGCCCTCCCATTAACATGATACCACACACACCATCCCTCTATCATTCCTTACAGATGAAGGCATAGTTTTTTAGAGTGTGAATAATTGGATGCTTAAAATACAAAGTGACAAATTTTCCACACCTCCAACTGCCATGAATCAGGACACATTAATCAAAGGCTCTTTGGAGGACGCATTCTTGAGGAGGAAAACAGGTTTACAGAATAAACCTGCTTTGTGCTTCTCTTTCTTCCTCTTTCTTCCTTTTGGCTTTTGCGCGTACTTTGCTTTGGATCTGAATAAGAGAGTGTAGACTGACAGTAAGTCAAGAAATTGTATACATCGGATATTTACACGATATCCTATTTATAGTAGATGTGATAGGACCCTACAGGGACAGTGACTTGCAAACAATTGCATTCATTCTTCCTATTTGGAGGCCACAATGTTTTGCTTCAAGTATGTTGGTCCATGCTCTGACTTCTAATAAAATGCTCCTCTTTGGGTTGTTTAATATTGCTGAAATAATACAATCAAAGTTCATAATCACGTGCAGTGCTCACTTTTTATAGAGTAACTACTCCATGGCCCTGATTATTTGCAGTAAATGTTTAAGATTGGATTGATTGTCATGATTTGATAGTTTGATCAATCACCGTATGCTTATGTTTAATGATAAGACATTGAAATTGAACAAGAGCTCAAAGAGGAGAGCTGTTGTTTTGGTTTACAGCGTCTTTCATCTACATAATCCCATCTAATGCAGACAAGTCCCATTTTTCAAGAGAAACCAAGGCTTGGCAGAAATAAGCTCCTTCTCCAAGACAACAAAGCTATCAGGAGCTGAGATATTTGTATTGAAACTCAAGTTTTGTTTTTCTGTTTTTAATAATGACTGATTTATTGACTTGAATGGCAGAGTGACAGAGAGGGAGAGAGAAAGAGAGAGAGAGAGATGGATTGTGCATCTGTTCACTCCCTAAAAGCCAGAACAATCAGGAACTGCCAGCAACCAGGAGTTCCTTTCCCAGCTTAGTGGCAGGAACTCAAGTACCTTGAGTCATCACCTGCTGACTCCCCTGCACACTAACAGGAAGCCAGAACTGGAGCAGCACTTCTTAAACTCAAGCCAGCACTCCTTAAGGGAGTGCTGGTATCTGGAGTGGTGGCTTCATCCCAGTGCCACAATGCTTGTCCCTAAACTCAAGTTTCACAAACCTAGACATTCACATTTTAAAATTTAATCATTTTTTTCTGCTTTCATACACAAAGCTCACCTCATTTCCAAAAGACTTACAGTTGCTTATAATTTGGAAACATACATTAAGAAATGATGAATAAATAAGAATGCAGAAAATAAGATGGATCCAAGATACTCAAGATATGAACATTTAACCAAGTACATTTGTGATAGCAGACACGAGATATGAATTGGTAATTTTAAAGTAAAACATATGGTCTTTTCATAAAGTTGAATTCTGATGGAGGAAATCAACATACAAGTAATTAACAGGACATCAGGGAAATTTGGAGAGACTGTATGAAACCTAGTGGGACTTAGAGGAAGGCATACTTGATCATATCTGAATTGTGCTCAGCCCACGCTGGTATCTTCCTGAATTATCTGGTCTCTACTTCTCATCTAGAATCTAAGTCTCTTCTTTACATTTGGGTCACGTTTGCCTAGAGTACAGTACCCTCTGCTACATTAGAGATGTTCATTGAATGAATAGATGAATGAGGCCCAATGAAATTTAAAGAGTTCCATGTGACACAGCTTGTAAGTTGCAGCACCAGCTCGGTCTGATCTGTCTCCCCCAAAGTAGAAGTGAGCAGCAGAGATATTTACATCAATAGATGTTGAAATTAGCAAAAGATTCAAATGTACTCGAAAACAGAAGCAATAGAAGTTAGTAAGAAAGGAATAATAATCCTAGAAAACCCACTCCACAGGTGAGTGATTTCAGCCTGACAAACCTGGCAAGAGAAAATCACGTGTAGAGACTAAACCTTTCCTGGCCCCAACCCTGTATGCATCCCACCGTACTACACTGTAGAGTTCAACGGGACAGGAAATCCAAGGGGAAAACATGCCTGCAGAAATAAATAGGAGATTTAGGGAACAAAGAAAGGGCAAAACAAGATGGAAGTACGAACATGCAAACGTATTGATTCACTTTAAAAAAAAAGCAGATGTTAGTAACTGAGAAGAATTGCAGTGTGTTAATCAATGCAACATTAAAATGAATTAAGACAGTCTTATGGCTTTAGTCTTTTGAAAATTTACTACATTTAGCTCTTTTTTGTTTTTAAATTTTCTTGTATACAACTCTCACCATGGGTTTGGGGGTAATTGATTTGAGAATCTGAAAAGAATTCTTGGCAAAGTTCTAGAAACTCCATATTCTAACCCTACTTTTTCCAGTTGTCATATGAAGCTGAGGCAGTGACTGTCCTTCCCAGGGCTTCAATTTTCACTTGAGTCAAGGGAAGAATTTGGAATTGATTATTCCCAAGGTCCTTTCCAGCTCTATATTTCAAGAGCTCTAGACAAAAATGTTACCTGATTGTGGTCCCAATTCTATGTTTTATTTTTGGCTCAACTCCCTTCCTCTGTCCCTTATTTCCTGCTCTTGTGAGTTGGCCTAGAATGTTGGATGTTTGCATAAACTTCAGGGGTTAAGGATCTCTGTTTACACTAGCTTATTTGAAGGCTCTGCTACTATATGTCTTCCCTATCTTGCTGCTTCTTTGCACATCAAATGAGGTTATGAACTTGTCAGTACTCTGGCAACTATCAATTACAATAATGTAAGAGAATCAAATGTTCTCTCTGTCATTACTATTTTTGTGTAGATCTGGTAGGCTGCTTTCCAGAAATGTCAATAGTCTTTCCCTAGGAGATAAGACAGAATAAAAACCAGAAACAATCAGTTTTTCTTCCCCAAAATATTGCATAATGACATCCAAAGTTGGCTGGGGGTAATATAAATAAAATGAATCTAAATAAAATGTGTAAAAATAAAGAGAAGACATGATCAGGGCTAGCACAATGCTCAATTGGCTAACCTCTACCTTGGCATCCTACATGGGCATCAGTTCATGCCCTGGCTGCTTGATTTCCCATCTAGCTTCCTGGTTTTTGTCTAGGAAAGCAGCAGAGGACTGCCTAAAGTCTTGGGACCCTGCACCCATGTGAAAGACTTAGAAGAGGCTCCTTGCTTTGGCTTTGGATAGGCTCAGCTCCAACTGCTGTGGCCACTTGGAGAGTCAACCAGCAGATGGAAGATCTTTCTCTGTGTCTTTCTTTCTCTGTGTAAGTCTTCCTTTCCAATAAAAAAAAAATCTTTAAAAACAAAAAGAAAGAGAAAACATGGTCTTGTATGTAACTGCAAATAGAACATAGACCCTAAAAAACAAGAAAAAAAAGAAGAAATTAGGGATATATACAGATTAAAAAATAAATAAATAAAAGGATAGGACCAGGAATCCAATTTCTCTAATATGGGGGCAGAAACAAGGGCTTAGGTAAAGAGCTGGGAAATAATTCGCATTTCAAACACCTGCCATGTTCCTGTAGCTGGAAGCCAGCTCATGTTGAGGAAAGGAGAGTCTAGGATCTAGGATGGGAAGGAGGCTTGGGTCACTGCATTCATCTGCACTTCATTAAAGAAGTGGCACTACTCAAATGTGAATGGAATGCTGTTTTTTTCCCTGGACGATGTATTCTAAATGCAAAACAAATTTTAGATAGGTCAGAAATTTGCATTCTTGTGTAAAAATGCCGATAATTTCATTAGAAATAATCAACTGAGTCCCTAAAAAGAGCATGTTTAGCGTAAATATTTGGAAGAGTTCCATCACTGATCTAGAGGATCCCTAATTTCCCTTCTTCCTTTAGTAGTCTAGGACACTGAGAGGTGCACAATGGAATGAAAAGTACTACCTAAAATCAGATTGATAATCACAACAATGCTTTGCCACAAGTAACCATGGTAAGCCGTTCTGATGTCTATACTGTCTTAGAGTTTCTGTAGCAATCCTATGTGCTGAACCAGTTATTGGGAAATGGGAAATCCAAGTGGAAGTTAAAGGTTGCGTGAAAGCTGACGGCAGAGGAAGGGGGAAGTAGGACAATTAAGCCTAAAATATTAGGATGACACTTTTCATACTCAAGTGACAGCTGATGCGATGAGGACCATTTCTTTATCATAGTATCTAAGCATCTTCTGGAGTATTGGTGCTTTGGAGTAAAGAATTTTCACGTCTTAGGAGGATTCTTGGAAGGGTGACAAACCAGGTACCCTAAAGCCCTGGGAAGGTTTAGTAAGAGAAGCGTAGTTATTGTGCATGGTTGTGTGCCAATTCTCTAGCTGTTGTGCAGTGGGAAGTCCACAGAGCCTAGAAGAGAGGAGAAAAAGCAGCCATGGTGGTAGTGGCAGGCATGTGGGGAGCCCATGTCAGCAGCATTAAGCAAACAATATGAATATTTTCTGATAGGAACAATGACTGAGGCTGGAGAAGTGCAAGCATCCCTAGATATAAAAGACAACATGCTTTTGGAAAAGGAAACCATTCAAGGTGCTCAGTGTTATGAGACCCCTTAGAGGAAATATAGAAAACCAGTATGCTTACCGGAAAGCACCTTTTGAATCAAGAAGCTGCGATTTTCCATTGGGAATCAGTAGGGAGACCTATCCAGAGCAATAATGAGAATTCTGCAATCTGCAAAGGATTGTGAGTTTACTGGCATGAGCCCAACATTTCCTTCCTTTCCAAGCATGTTATGCTTTAAATGATGATTTATACGGTCAAGGCAACCTCAAGTCTTGTCTGATCAATGGTAATATATGAGATAGTAACAGAGGAAGAGGGGTAAGGAAAGAGAAACGAAGATTCAATTGACATGATCATGACTTCACATGATTGGACAGACATGAACAGGACATGTTTAAGTAGAAGTGGCCCAAGAGAGACGGGAGAAGACTGATGGAAATGTTCATTTTGGAAAGCTCAAGTTAAAGATGAGAAATTTGGGGGACTCAATGATTTTTAGCAACTGACTAACAATTTGGAGAAAAATTGAGCAGTAGAAGCATGGACACGACAGAAGCCCTGCCGCATGGTAGCTGTCAACATCCTCTTTTCTAAGGTTAGGATGAGGGACCCAGAATACCATGGAGCTAAAAGTAAGAGAGCCGAAACAAACAAACCAACAAAAAGAAGGAAAGAAGGAAAGAAGGAAAGAAGGAAAGAAGGAAAGAAGGAAAGAAGGAAAGAAGGAAAGAAAGAAAGAAAGAAAGAAAGAAAGAAAGAAAGAAAGAAAGAAAGAAAGAAAGAAAGAAAGAAAGAAAGAAAGAAAGAAAGAAAGAAAAAGAAAAGGAAGGAAGGAAGGAAGGGAGGGAGGGAGGAAAGTGGTCCTTTTAGTTTTAGTTTCAGGGCAATAAAGTATACTGTTCATCAACATATATTGAATTTCCAGCATGAACTGATAAGACTCAAAATTATTCATATAATGAAATTTAGGAAATGTTTTCTCTACCAACAATTCAGGATGTATGATATCCGAGATATGTATTGATATCCGAGATATCTGGCATGGTGTGAAGTACCCAAAGCATATGGATTCTTCAGTTTGTTACCCTGAGACTGATTTTGGCTTTGCCTAACAACACTGAGAGGGTAGGGGAAAATGTCAATTTGTTCAGAGCCTCAGTTTCTTCATGTAGTATTGAGCTGGAAATAAGACCAAGGTCATGAGACTGAGAATCAAGTAGGGCCACATGGAAATGCTCTGCGTACCATGAGTGGATACCCTGCAGCAAGGTGACCCCCATTCAGGGAGTGGTGAGAGAAAACGAGGCCGGGGGTGTCAGTGTGGCATGTGCACAAGGGAAATCGACTCCAAGCATGTTCACATTCTCTTGTTGGATTCAGAATCTTGTGGATCCTGAATCTTCCATTCCCCCTCATTTGCGTTTTTTCTTCATTCTTTTTTCTTTGACTGGGAGGGCGGATGTCCTCATTCCCTTTAGTGGTTTCATAGGTTTTTGTTCTTTGGGGATTCAAGCCATTTCTGTTACTCAGTTTCCTTTGCACTCAGCCATGTAATGTTTTTTTCCACATTTTGTGAGCTCTCTTTGTAAGAAGAGGCCAACAAATTGCAAATCTCTGGGTGCTGGGTAGAAGTGCCTGTTTAGATTTAAATCCCTAATCATGTTATTAATACTTAATATTAACCAGAACTATAAAAATGTCTAAGATAATGGCTACCCTTTCTATGCAAGCAGTGACATCCAATAGATTATGGAATTTGTGAATTGCCTGAAATTCTGTACAAAGTGTTAAAGATAGAAACAATTAGTTGAGCGTTGACACCCTGTGCTCACATGCATTTGTTCTAATGAGTTTTCTGGAGAGGATATGTTTCATCGCAGACTAGACTCGCATGTGCACACACATCCTGTCACCTTAGAGACATTCACACCAGCTGATGTAAAGTATTCCTTTTCATTCTCTAGTGTGTATACTGGGGGGGGGGGGGGGAGATGTACTGTTTCGTATTTGGATTCACCAGCAGTTTCACAATGATAATAAACCCAAAGGCTCTACTCATCACACTCTGAAAAATGTCTTCTCTGTGAAGTCTTTCATTCCTAGACTGAAGGCATCTGTGGACAAATGACAAAAGGCTTAGTAGAAAAGGACTGGAAGGTTGTGATGGAAGGACAAATCAAATCTTTTGATAAAGGAGAAAAGAAAGTGGAAAACAATGGTTATGTCACCCTCCATAAACTCTACGCAAATCAACCACTCAGGGACTGGCACCATGGGTCAACAGGCAAATCCTCCGCCTTTAAGCACCAACATCCTGTATGAACACCATTTCATGTACCGACTGCTCCACCTGCAATACAGCTTTATGCTTATGGTCCGGAAAAGCAGTGGAGGGTGGCTCAAATCCTTGAGACCCTGGACACCTAAGCATGTCCTATAAGGACCTGTTTGATTTCATCCCTGACAAATCCTTGTTTATGTAGCACATAAACAAGGGTCAAAGTGGCATTGCTCTGATCTCAGGGGTCTGGGTTAGTCTTGTGACTAGTCAGGATTAAAATGATAGTGTGGAACTCGTACTGTATAACCTCTAAAACAAAGTATTTGTGCTCAACAGGTTTTCCAATTGCTTCCATACCGCTCTTAAATACTGCCTTGGTGTGAAAAAGTTCAAGCTATCCTGTGAGAGACACAGTCAAATCAAGACCCAGTAGCCCTTGCCAGAGTGAGGACCTCTTAGATTTATCCAACTCTAATCAAACCATCAGAATCAGGGCAGCCACAAGGGTTGTGAGTCACTGAGCTTCAAGATCATTTGCCAAACTGTATTCTCTGCCATTCCCTCAGTTGCTGCAATATTCCATTGACTCTCTCACTTAGGGACATTGCATATGTTCCCTGTTCAAAAATACTTCTCTCTTTATACCTGCCAAATTAGTTAGTGCTACTCATCATTTCGGTCACAGACTAAAATTGATCTCCAGAAAGCATTCTTTATGGAGCCACTATATGCCATAGATTTCCTATTCCCTATAACCATTCTGTCTTCATTTATTCAATGCACATGGCACAAGTTCAATTCATTTGGATGGTTGTTTTTTGCCTCTTTTCCTCCTTGCAAGTGAAAGCTCCATGAGGTAATCTGGAAACAACACGTGTCCTCACCCGCATTTCATTCCAGGAGTGCGCCTCCTCGAGGAGCTCAGCCATGTTCCCTCGGATCCATTTACTGGAGGCTAGCTTGAGCGGCATGACCCAAAGCCAGAATGCTGACTGGTAAGATCTGCTTAGCCTTAGTTAACTACCAATGTGGGCTCCAAGGTTCACATTCCCTTATCACTAAAATTCTCAGGTGTGATCTGTGATCCTTGCATGACCGAGCCACAGTGCTCTTCCCCGGAAACTGAGGCTCTGTTCTTCACGGTATCCACCACAAACTTATTACACCGTTGATTATCATCCTCACATTTCATAACTCACAATTCACTTCTTAATCTCTTGCAGGTTTTTTCAGGAGCATTTGTTAACAAACCGCTTTCACACAATTCCTTATACCCAAACCTGCTCCTGGGAAACCCACCCTAAAACAGTCTTTGTGAAATAATTTCACTGAAACAGGTCTTGATTTACACACATTTATTCTTTACTGACATTGATGATCTGGAAATTCCATTGTGAATATCAAGTATCAAATTAAAGAACTTATGGAAATTTCTAGCAGCAGATGATTTAGACTGCAATGGGCAGTGTTGCATCAGGCTGAATAATGTATTTCTTTGATAAAGACTTTAGGGTTAATTATTAAAGTAATTGCAACTGTGCATGGGTATCTAAGTTGATGGATAAATGTTACTTCAACTTGGTAGGCCAAATGAAGGCCTACCATCTTTTGTTTACAAAGACTTCTAAAATCAAAGAATGGGTTGTCTTAAGGCCAAAGGCACCATTTTGGTATTGGAGAACCAAAGCCCAGGGAGGCGAGATCTGCCATCAAATCTGAAGCAATGCTAGGTTTCCTCCATGGCATCCACGGTTTCTGCATCCTCTGTGCTCCTGGGAAAAGGTGAGCGTCCTCATGTCCCTCTCCCCATTCAGTTGCGGACACATGATCCATGGTGTGGGAAAGGCAACGAGTGCCAAGTGCAGGCACCTCGCTGCCTGAACCACTTGGTGTTGAGAAGTACTTGGGCTCACTCCAAACTTCCCTCCATTGTTTCCTGATTAGATACAGGATCCTGGATCCTGATGCCCTCAAGGATGGTGATGCCACAAGATGGAAAATGCTTTGCCACTGAATCAGCAGGTGAAAAAAAAATCCATATTCAACAACAACAAACACAATGAGCAAAACACAATTTTTATTAAAAAAAAAACTGTAAAGCTGGGGATTTTACTTACTTCTGCAAAGAATATTATCTTATGTGGCAGCAAAGCTCACTAGTCAGATCCAAGATAGGAGATCATATAACTAGATTACCCATCAATATCCACATCTTCATTCAAATACGGTTGCACCATATATGTGTCCTTATGTTTTTGAATGTTGTCTGCATTCTACTCCTGACTATACACAGCTTATTCCAAACATTTTATGCAACGAAGCACATGCAGCAGACACAGTAAATATGCATGAAATGAAAGATCATCATTGATCTCAACTGTTAAATAAAATTAGAACATTTTAAATACTTAAAATCAAGATACTAGACCATATGATTTTTGAGTTCTTAATGTTTGGACATTTTTTTTCCATCTCTAATTCAAGGAATTCTTTATAATCTTCTGCTTTGATGTTTTCAGTTAGATATTGCTTCTGTTTGTTTTTTTTAAGATTCATTTTTATGATTTCATTTCTGTTTGTTAGAAAGACAGATTTACAGGGAGGAGAGACAGAAAGATTTTCTGTCTGCTGGTTCGCTCCCCAATTGGCCACAGTGGCTGGAGCTGAGCTGCTATGAAGCCAGGAGCCAGGATTATCTTCCATATTTCCCATGTGAGTGCAGGGTCCAAAGGCTTTTGACCATCCTTCCTTGCTTTCCTGTGCCACAAGCAGAGAGCTGAGTGGGAAGTGGAGCAGCCAGGACATGAATCAGTGCTCCTATGGGATCTCAGTGCAAGGAAGGTAAGGATTTTGCCCCTGAGCAAGCCATTGTGTGCCAGGACCTGATTCTGTTCTTGTAAAATTCCATTCTCATAGCTTTTGTGCTCTTTACCTACATTTAGTGTCATAAACTATCTGGTCCTAAATGGATGCGGGAAAGATATATTTCTTGTGGCTCTTTTTCCATAAAGTAAATATAATAACAGATGAGACTGATACAATATGAACATAGCAACTAGTCATGCTACAGTTAAAGAACCATACATCACGGGCTGGAGCAGCTGGACCTAGGGCACACGCAGCCCTGAGGAAGGAATGGTGCTGAGATTCCAACTCCAAGGCCAAGTTGATCTCTGTTGCTGCCTCTCTCTGAAGACAAGGCAGGAGGGAAGGTTTGTTCTGAACTGGATCCGCTTTAGGACTCTGTAAATTCTTGAGTTCTGGTCAGAAAATAAGTTCTTTAATTATTTCATACTGAAAAGAAGAGAGATAAGAAGATAGAGAGATACTTTCCCAGCTGATGTGGGAACAGACTAAAAGTAGGAACCAATAATTCTACCTGAGTCTCTCTTGTGGGTGACCGGAACCCAAGTAATTGTGCCATTAACCGCTGTCCACCAACCAGGGTGCACGTTACCAGAAGGCTGGATCAGAAGTTGAACCAGACGTTGAATGCAAGCACTCTAACATGGGATGTGGACACACACCCAACACATCTACTCTGATGTCACATCTAGTCACACATTAAAATGATTGTAAAAGATGAAATGCAGGATTACTGGGCAGATATTATTGGCTCATTAATTTTCAAAGGTAGAAAAAAATGAAAAGGAATCAACAAGAGGGAGACGCAGGGATGAAAAGAGGAGGAAGGAATAAAGCTCTAGCCCTATCCAGGTGATTGTATAGGGTTCATTCATGCACCTGCGACTTTACATTAGGGAAGCAGATGGTGGACAGACAAACCACAGAGATACATTTACAACAGGAGTTAGAAACAGTGTTGTGGTGAGGCAACTTAATCAGCCACTTGTGAGACTCTATGATATGGTGTATGTGCATCCTATATGAGAGCTAGTGTGAGCTCTACTATCCATCCAGCCCCTTGCTAATGTAGAGGCAGTAGAATATGTTGTGCTTAGACTTCTGCCATGCATATGAGAGACCCAGAGAGAATTCTAGGATCATGGCTTTGGTCTGGCCAAGCCTCTCTCTCTCTCTCTCTCTCTCTCTCTCTGTTTCTCTCCCTCTCTCTCTCTCTCTCTCTCTCTCTCTCTATAACACTACTTTCCAAATAAATCAAAAAACTATTTTTCAAAAAAATCAAGCAGATAAATATATTCATACTTCACTCAAAGAGTAAAGAAAAATAAATGATCCAAATAGTTACCAGTTAGGCTTAGGTGGGATGAAACTGTGATATTATTCCTCTGCAGAGTGTATATAGCAATTTAAATCACACACTTTATGATGTTTATAGCTAGGAGGATGGAGTTTCACTCGGGTTTTCTACATGCACACAGGAGCCCAAACATCCTGCACTACCTTCCCAAGCACTTTCACTGGGGAGTGGGATCAGAAGTGGAGCAGCCAGGACTTGAAGTGGCACCAATATAAGATACTGGTGTCACCGACAGCAGCTTAATCTGCTGTGATGTAACTTTTTTTTAAGGCAGACTGTAAAATCAAACAAAGAATATCATCAAGAAATTTCTTTTGTTTTCTAATTTATTTTTAACATGTTTAAATGTTCTCTAATAGGCTTTAGCTGAGTGTGTGTGTGTGTGTGTGTGTGTGTGTGTGTGTGTATGTTTGAGGGCGTGTGCATTATTGGGCTTTGTGATTTCTCAAATCAAAAATTCAGGTCAGTCTTATCTGTGCTCAGATTTGTCCCCCTCTTTTCTCTTTTTAGCACTTTATGGAGGCTACATTAGGCAGGCTAACATTTCTGTTCCGGAGGGGAGCAGGTTGGAGATTCTCATCTCATTCATCACCCAAGACAGACTCATTCACATTGCCGAGGGAGCAGGGAGTCCTGCAGAGCTACCAACAAATGGCCAACTAATCAACTGTCTTCAAGATTACCCCTCCAACTGCAGACAAATGGCTTGAGTTAGCTTTATATAGCCATTGTGTGGAATTCCCCTTGACCAAAAGTACTGGGTAGGCTTAGATGTCCAAACCGAATCCTTGCTCTCCATCTCACTGTGTGAGGTGCTGACACCTGACCTGCCATTAGACCCAAGACTTAACCTGAATGGACAAAGAGACTCAGGAGCTGTTAGGATTGAAAACGTGAGCAAATTCTCTAATGCTACAACCAACTTTTAATTTAGCACCAGGAAAGGTGAAATTCATCATCATCCTTTAGATTCAGTAGCTCTTTAGTTGCCGATGCACGAATTTTGCTTCACTAAAATTCTTAATGCATATTTTGAAATTATTTACTCTCCTTTGTAATTCAAGACAGTAACACCAGCATCTTTCAAAAGCACAGTGTCCAATCAATATCTGTAGCCATTCTGAAAACCCCCGCTTTGTGAAGCTTAGATCTTTTACTGTATACTCTTCTGAGTTGAATATGGATTTGAACGAAATTGGGTCTTTGGACATTGAAAACAGATCATGAGAATGAACAAAACAAAAAAAAAAAAAGAGGAGGCAGAGCATGTTGATTTCATCTGTTATATAAAACCGGGGTAAAGAAAGCTCTACAGTGTGGAGAGAAGGCTGTTGCACAGACAGGCAGGTATGCAACGCCTGGTGATGCCTCCAACAGACTTGCCCACATCCCTGAAAACTGTGAATGTGTCCCTCCCTCGAGGGAAATGTCTCTCTAATGAGATTATTACAGTGAAATAGTCCTGCAATAGTCCTGAGTTTCTTGGCTCGGTCATAAATCCAGGGACAGATGTCCTTCCAAGAGCCTCCTGGAAGAGACAAATGAGGAGTTAACACTGGAATCAAGGAACGCCTACACTTTTCAGCGACTGAAGGAGCCAGGGGCAATTTTTTGTCAAAGTCTTTGGAGCAACCAGGACCCTGTGGTCTCTGAGTTGGGGCTTCTGACCTTCAGAACTATGGCACAGTGCATTTCTGTTGTAAGCCAACTGGTTTGTGACAATTTATTCCAGGAACCTTAGGAAACTTGATAAAATGGCTGTGTGATCTTAGGTACATAACTGCATTTTTCAGAATCACTTTACGCTGATGTGGTAGATGAGGATTGGCACATTTGGTGTGGAAAGTTGTAAAGAATAAACCTAATTACAAATTTAACAGCCTCTGCGTAGAAGATACTCAAATGATTGTTGATTATGCTGCTTTTAACACTAACAACTTCCTGAAAATGGAAGAATCATGATAAGGAACCCAAGGAGACTTCGAGACTTATTTTATACCCCTTGATGTGCTATACATGACTGGCTTGGTCTTTTTTTAAAATAATCTAGTGTTGGAAAAGTTTTAAAATATTGAAAGATTTGATTCAGAGATTTTTTTTTTCCAATGGCTTCACTCTACTCTGAAATACATACTTAATTCCAAGTTGAGTAAATGTTAAACTTAAGAAAGTGGTCAAGGAAAGAAGTACAATTAAATTGGTGTTACACTGTATTAATCATCTTTATAGGCACAAACAATGGGCTTTACATAAAGGAAGCGCAACTTGAATCACTAGCTAGAAAAATCTTGCGAGAATGGAACCCGATTTTTTTTTAGTCAGCCATGTCCTCGTCTCAAAAGCTTTAGTCCAATTAAGGCCAATCGACTCCTTAAATTAGAAGTAAATTGATCCACCTTCCTTGCTCTGCTCTCTCAAAGCATTCATTTATCTCCTTCTATTATTAGCTCCCTTTAATAATAATATTATTATATTAATTATTAATTAATTATTATTAATTATTAACATCATAATTATTATTATTATCTGTTTCCCTCATGTCCACTAAAGGATTCTAGGCGTGACTTTCAGAAGCGTCTCCCACCTTCACTGATGCCTGCACTCTCCTGATTGGTTCCATTTTTCCCTTGCGTGAATCCCAGGAGAATATCTACACACAGTAGTCAGAGTAAAATGATTAAAAACCACAACGTCTGCAATAAGTTCTCCGTGGCTTTCCTTCTCATGTGGAACAAGTGCAAGCATCCTGCCCTGGGGTCTACAGTTACATTGACCTTGGCCCAAGTCCTGTCTGACACACAAGGGTCAGCCACACTGCCCTGTTACCTGCTCCAAAGCTCTCCTGTCTTGGGTATTTTCTTCCAGTTAGTCTCCATGCCTGAAAATCAATTCCGTTTCCCACCTCTGGATCCTTCCCTGGGTTCAGATTTCCACAGAGGGTCCTCAAAATGCCTGTCTCTGAATAACACTCACTTTCAGCTTCATCAGGTTTTTAACTTTTTTCTTAACATTTATCTATCACCTCATGAATCACTGTGTTGGTTAGTATATTTGCTCCCACATCTTCTGTCCATTTTCCTCTCTAGCAGATAAACTTCTCAGGAGCAGGGGTTCTGTCCATCTTGCTCACCGCTATGACTCTGCTGCCTGGAAGTTTCAACCTCATGGAACATGACCAGAAATACTAAGCAATCAAGAAGTAATTGACTGCTGTTGGCTAGAAATGGGAGTTCTCAACAGAGAATGTTGCAAAAGACTTGGTCAAACAGTGGAGGCCTTATACATCAGCGCAGGTGCAGTGAGTGCCACCAATGTCAAGTGGATAGAGCTCAAGAACAAAGCTAACTGTACAGGCACAGGACATCATCCTGGAGAACTGTACAATACAAACTGTAAAATGTTAAGGTTTCAGTTGGCAAGCTGCCTACTAGACATTATGCAAAGGATTGGAGATGCAGAAGAAGGAACAGTTCAATATTTGCCTGTACAACATTTTCAGAAAAGCACCAGACAGACAGTAACCACAGTGTGTTAGTGTGTAATAACGGGCTTATTAGAGGTAGACCCACAGTGCTCTGGGTCACACAGGGGACACAATTCAGCAAAGGTTCTAGGGAAGGTTTGTAAGGAAAGACACAGAAACTGTAGTCCTGTTCACATCTTTCACATTCACATGTTGCATACAATATACACTAGGAGGCACACAAAATTTTTCTCTAAATCCACTCAATTTTTATCTCACTATGTTTATTTCAAACGACTGTATCAACTGGCATGATATAATTGCTGTATACCCATAATTGGCTTTTTAAAAAAATGACTATTTTTTCTAATGACAAATCAAATTTATTTATTCATGATGTGGTTTGGTATTCACTGTGGAATTACTAAGCTAGTTTAATTAATATATCCATTATGTAACATACAGGTCATTTTTTACAGTCTCTTCAGCTAAGTTGTAGTAAGAATAGATTGTCACATTGTTGTACAAAAAACCTATTGCTAAATGCCTTTCTTGAAATGCAATTCATACACCATACATACTGTATCTATTTAGAGCGTACAACTCAATGACATTTAGTGTAGCTACATGTAGAACAACCATTAACATGTTTTAACGTATCAGTCATTCTTTTGTTCCATGTGATTGTTATAACTATTGAACCAGTATCAACACTACATTAATCTTATTTTCCTTAAAAAAAAAAAAGTATTGGTTTCTTAGTTTTGGTCTGAAAGGCAGAACAACGGAGAAAAAAAAGAGAAGAGACAAAGAGATTTTTCCAGCAGCTGGTTCGCTCCTCAGAGGGCACAGGAGCCAAGCCTGGGCTAAGGTAAAGGCAGGAATGTGAAACTCAATGCAGATCTCCCGTGTCTGGGGCAAGGACCCAGGACTGGAACTACCAACCTCCACTTTCCAGAGCTGGCATTCACAGGAAACTGGAATTTGGAAGCAAAGCCTCAACAGGGATCTAGGCACTGTGATATAAGGTGTGTATTCCTAAGCAACATCTTAACTGCTGTGCGAAATGTGTGTCCTAGCCAGTCGCCCGACAAATGCTCCTGTGCTTTCTGTCTGTGGCACCGACTGAGTAACAGTGAGCATGAGAAGGGCAAGGCTAAGGTGAAAGGCTTTCTCCTGCTAGAACTGGCCTGTTCCAGCAAGCAGAGGTGAGTCAGAAAGTTCCGTGCAGTCTTAAGGAACAATCCTATGGGGCTTTGTGGTTTGTATAGAAGTGTGGTGTTAGGAGAAACACCAAGGGCACGTAGTCTTTTCTTCATAGTATCCAGGGCACATATTATGGCAAGAAAGTCTAGAAGGAGTTAGAAGCTGGAACCAGGGGTAACAGCAGAGCATCTCAGGACAGATGTTAGGCACAGGAAGAGCAACAGCGAGGGAGGACAGACCTGGAAAAAGCCAGTCTCCCTGCTCAGTCACGCACTTGCTGGCCAGCCTTGTGAAGTGCAGGGTCCATCTGGGGACCCTGAGTTTCTGTTTCATTCTCCTCAGTCTACAGTAGGTGCGAGGACAATGCCAATACCACAGTCCCTAGAAAACCAAGGCCCAGAACCCTGGCTGCCTCAGTACCACTCCCACCAGCATCCCTGAAGGTCCAATAACATCCGCTTAGAAAGATACAGACAGCTGCAATCACATTGAAACTTTCAAAAACTTTATAAGACAAAATAATATATTCACATCTTTAGAAGTGAAAATGCTGATAGACATGGCACAATTTCTCACTGGCATCATTTCAACAGAAGCCAGTTAGCTGAGATCGAGCCCTCTTTGTATCGTAGGAGGCAATGTGATAAGAACCACATAAATACAGAATTGGCACATGGAGTTTTCATTTCTGTTCCGACATCAGACAGTCTGTTGCCATGGAAATTGTTCTGTCACTTCAGAGACAGTCTTCCTCCAAGACACAAAACAAGCCAGAACATCTACATTTGGGGATCACACTTAGCCAGATGCTGTCATTCTAGCCCACGCACCACAGGTTTCTCACATGTCTACACTGAGTCTCTGACCTCATGATCCAGGGTTCTGTCTTGTCAAGCAGCATTTTTGAAACAATATCAGCTTCTTCTTTGCTAACAAATTTCTCCCATGGCTCTGTCTAGCCTGTTTATGTGTCTTGCAGAAGATGCTCTGGAGGAATTGCAGGCTGAACTGATTGCTAAAAAGTCATCAGTTTGTCTCCTAAAAACAGCCCTTTACCACACAGAGAGCAAGGTCATGGTCCCATACACGTATCTATTAGGATCTCCACTTTTGTAATGGTGCTCTACTCATTGGCTGAAGAATAAGGATTTAATGAATGCTCAACAGTAAGATAAAGATCCAGAAGCCAGCATGGTGGTACAGTAGGTTAAGCTGTTGGTTGCTATGTAATCACTGCATTAAGAGTGCTGGTTCAAGTCCTGGATGCTCTGCTTCCAACCTAGCTTCTTGCGATTGTCTTCAGAAGGACCTCTGCCACCCAAGAGGAAGACTGAAATGGAGTTTCTTGGTTCCTGGCTTTAGCCTGACTCAGTCATTGCTTCTTATGGCCATTTGGGAATGTAGCAAGGGAACTGATGTTCTCTTTCTCAACCTGTTGTTCCCTTGCCTTTCAAATTTCAAATGTGTGTATGTGTGTGTGCATCTTAGTGATCTATATAAATCTGTATAATCCAGGTAGAAGTTAACTTTCTGCCATTATTCAGCACTTCTGTCCACATATCCACATGCAAGATCCAGAGAGCTTTGGCCATCACACAGTCCAGGCACATTACTGTATTTAATCCATGTAAACAGCTGCATTAAATACTTCTGTGTCTGCCTTATTGCCTTAGTACAGAACCACTTATACTTACGGATACCTTTGCAATTGACTCACTAAGGAAAAAGGAGGACTTAGTGTGTCATAAATAAAAAGTGGGTGTTGTGACAAAATGCTTTTACCTGTCATCACATTTTGGAATTCAACAAGAAAAGAAAAGCAGTGGTGACTGACACACACACGCTCGATGTTCACGCAGCATGTACTACACAGAGCGGTGGCAGACAGAGCCATAAGCAGCAAAGGCAACAGAGTGACGAGGTCCTTGGATGCTTTACAAAACACCCCACGGCTCCGCTCTGTAGAGAGGTTAGATTTCAGAGTCTATTGATCTCCCACAATATATAGAGTCCTCCAGAACCTTGCTACTCAGGGTTAGTAGCATAATCCTCTTGGAGCATAAAGGCAAAGTCTTTATAATCTGATTTCTTCTTGAATACAGCAGACCAAAGCATAATTGCAGCAAGACTTTTCTGAAGAGTCCTGACAATGTCAAGTTCCAGGCACAGGCAACGAAAGAGGAGAGATGCCAATTAGAAAGGACTGATTATCTATGATCTGTGTGACAAGAAGCCATTCCCATCTCAATGTCTCTTGAGGGGGGTCATTATGATACAAGATTTAGCCTTTGTAGCTCAAATGTAGACTCTTGCCAAAGAAGCTAACTCATGTTCAGAAACAGTGGGTAGTGGTTAAGTTCTCTGATGCCTGAGTTCAGATGTTGGGAATGCAACTGAATTACCTCGGGAAAATCACTCACCCTCTCTTTGCTCCATTTCCTTCACTGATAAAAAAAGGATTACTGAAAGGATTATGAACTGATTCAATAAATCATTTCTCATTCAGGAGAATCAAGATGGCAGATTAGGGTAAGAACACATTTAAATGGATGGAGAAACATTAACAGTATGAAGCAGAGAAGGCACATTCCAGGAAATAGGAGAGGACAGAACAACAGCAGAGGGGTACCTGGAGACTGACAGACACAGGAAAGGAGCAAAAACAATAGTGTGGTGATGCACTGACTGAACCCCACTGGCACTCAGCAAATGGTGATCTGAACTCCACTGGCAGCTGGTGGAGTTCCCACCAGCAACTAGGTGGGAAGGGATTTTCATTGGGAGCTTCAGAGGTAGCCCCAGACAAAGAACTGTCCATCCTGCTGGTCCATTTGATTTGACCAGGAGCAGAGACAGAGCGGCAGATCCCAGAGAGACAGCGTGAGAACAGGGTGGATTTCACAGCCCAGTCAGGCCTCTAGAGCTGAATTGGGCACCATTTTGCATACGGAGGCAAAGGCAAGGGAAGGACTGAGCATATGCTGAGCTGGGAGTAAACTAATTTCTGACTCAGTGAACTGCAACAATGTGGCATTCCACAGGTTCCACCCAAGATAAGTCTGGGTATCCCTCAGATCTGACAGCCAGCAGATCAAGAACTTTAGTAGTGGTATGTCAGGCACCATTTTGTACACTGTCACAAAAGCTTTAGGACTGCAGGGGACAACGGTGAACTGCGCATGTGCTGAGCTCGTGAGAACTCACTGAGTTCAGTGGATTGCATTGGTTCTACAGGAAAATAATACCAATTATGGCATCGTATGGATCAAAATAGATCCGTGAGGCCCTCAATCCTAATAGCCAACAGGTTCCAGCAAGATTACCACCAACAACAACCTAGCTAAATAGGACTCCTGGTGTCTCCCTAATCCGGGGCCCTCTTCAACCGGAAGTGGGAGAAAGGTAGCACAGATAACAATGCAGACTCAGCAGTGTCACAGGAGGTGGAGAGTGGAGAGCAAGGAGTTGGAGCTACAGAGACCATGATGGAAATCTAACATTAGAACTCAGACCTGGAACTCACTGGAAGGAGTGGCACAATTGGCTGCAAGCAAAGAGCCACGTATCAACTGCAACAAGTAAAATTGAACTGTAGACCTGTGGGTGACACAGCTTAGAAACTTTCCCCAAGGAGAAGATTCTGCTAACCACAAGTACAATGACCAAGAGCAAAAAAAGAGACAAAGGCACATGAATATTAACTGAAGATTCCCCTGCAAAGGAACAAAACCTTATGCCAACCTCAGAGTTCACTGAGGAAGACATTGAGAAAATGGGGAATACATAATTCAAAACACTTGTTGTAAAACTTCTTATCAACAATGAGAAGCACATAAAGTAGGAGTTACAAGAATTTAAGGAATATGTTACATTGGAGATGAATCAAATGAATCAAGTGAAAGCTGATACATTACAAATGAAGAATACAGTAGAACAAATTAAAACTACAGTAGAGAGTCTCCAAAATAGAATGAAACAAGCAGAAGGAAGAATCTCAGAATTGGAAGATATTTCCTGTCACCAGGGGGAAACAAACGAAAACCTGGAAGCAGAGCTGGATCAGGCCAAAAAAAGTATTCAAGAATTGAAAGACACTATTAAGAGGCCTAATATAAAAGTTATGGGAGTCCCAGAAGGTGCAGAAAGAGAAATTTGGATTAAAGGTGTATTCAATGAAATAAAAAGGGTAAATTTTCCTAAACTGGAGAAAGACTTGGGAAACAAGATCCAGAAGTGGCATAGAACTCCCAACAGGGTTGACCAAAAGCGATCTTCACCAAGACACATGATCATCAAGTTCTCTTCAACCAAATCTAAGGAAAAGATCCTTAAATGTGCACATGAAAAAAAAAATCAACTGATTTATAAAGGAATGCCAATTAAACTCACAGGAGACCTCTCATAGGAAACTCTACAGGCAAGAGGAGAATGGAGTGACATATTCCAGATCCTAAAAGAAAAAAATTGTCAGCCCAGGATAATACATCCTGCAAAGCTTTCTTTTGTCTTTGAAAATGAAATAAAATTCTTCCAGAGTAAAGAAAAGTTAAAAGAATTGGCCTCTTTCAAACTTGCCATACAAAGGATACTTTCTCTTGACAGAGAAGAGGTATAGCACCCACAAAAACTAAAGGAAAATGTGAAGAACATCCCAGTAAAATAACAACAGAAGACTAAATCAATGAGCAACCCATTGCTAAAATGACTGGACCAAATTACCACCCATACATATTAACCCTGAATGTAAATGGCTTAAATAGACTGGATTAAAAAACAAAACCTATCTGTTGCCTGCAGGAGACACATTTCACCAACAAAGATCAGCAGAAGCTATATCTCATGGATTTTTATTTTTTTGTTGTTGTTACTTTCATCTCTTCGAGAACCTTTCTTCTGATTAAATTCTTTTGTGACTCATAGATCATACAGTAGCATTATTTTATTTAAGAAGGTTCTTGATTTTCTATTTCATTTCTTCAGCAACATGTTAGTCATTCAGTAGCATGTTATTTAACTTCATGGTGTTGTTAATTTCTTTTTTCTCTCTGTTGTTGATTTCGTTTTGTGGCTTTTCATTTAAGGGGTTGTACAGCATCTATGGAATGGAGGAGACTCACATATCCAGATGTGAAGATACAATGCAGTATGCATCTCCTCTTCCAGACTCAAGGTGGACTCCCAATGAAACTGTTTACTATATGACTATAGGATGATGGACTCTACACTGTCCATGCCCGCAATGATGGACATATGACTGTGTATGAAGAACTATTCTATAGTAATGATACAGGGGAACTTGATGAGGGCGGGAATTGGAGAGGGAATAAGGGCAATCCCAGGGTCTATAGAACTGTATCACAAAATGACAATAATAATGATACCAATAATAATAAATTTTTAAAAAGAAAAAAAAAACATTTCTCATTCAATGGAAGAGTGGTTAAGGGTGTTATCCATTGCTGGTATTTAATCCCTGTTGAAGAAAGCAGAAAATCAGGCAGCACTTTTGGAGGTACTTACCTCCGAAAGAAGACGTATTCAAATATTTTTGTTTCATATTTTACATAAAGGAGTAAGCAACTCTTGTGTAGAAAATTAGCTGTTTGAATAAATAAGCATTAGTCCATAATTAACTTTTTCAGGTACTGTTCTAACACCATGCGTAGAACAGAGGAGAACATAATCAAAGGGCATACCCAACACATCTGTTTTCATGGCAATCCTGGAATTTGGAGGAGAAATAAAAAAGACAAGATAAATAAAAAAAATACATAATATGTAATGGAATAGAGAAAAGAGAGAAACATGATAGAGGGGTAAGGGATGATGCATATCCTATGTGTAATAATCACTTAATCCACCAAGTCTACTGAATATTGCTGGAGAACCAGCCAGTTCTGTCTTTTTATATAGAAACATGCACCTTTGCTATATGAAATAAATGAGGTGTCATGGGAATTATATTCAGAACATGTGTGAAACACAAGACAAATAGTGTATGAATAATCTGCACTTGTACCCAGAAAGCTCAAGCTATGGCCAGCCATCCTTGAATTGCCAAAAAAGGTCTACAGTGAGACCACCTTCCTGTTTTGGAACCACTTCTCTTCTGTGAAGCTACACAGGACTACCCTACTGCTGTTGGGAGTAGCTCGGTGCACTGCCTGGTGCATCAGCCTGCAGCACTTCGGTCCCCTTATTTCCCTCTTCCTCATCCTAGTGTCCAGTACTGGTTGGTCCAAAATACCTTATATATTGATGGCTATCTATAAAGCTAAATAAGGAGCCTGGGAGTTGTGGTTGAGGGCTGGTATGCGAATGTTGGCAGCCACAGGCTGTAATAAGAAATAAAATAATAGAAATGAGAGTGGGATTACAAAGTTCGAAAGATCTCAGAATGTTTTAACCAGTCACACGTCAGAAAACATTAACTGATCACCTATTAACTGCCTAACATTTTATATATCCAAAAAGCACACAGAAGTAAGAAGATGAAATATTTCTTCCATTTCCGAATCATGTAGACTAAGGTAGAAATGCGCTGTCACAACGTGCATTAACACCTGAGTAGATTCCATAGTCCAGAATGTCCTTACTGGCCCTCAAATCGCCCCTTGGAAGCAATTATGATCATTTCCATGTTTAATGGGTAGACTGAAATCCAAAAGTGAAATAAATGTGAAAGATAAAGAGACCATTTAAAATTGAGAAATTGACAGCCCGATTATTTGTATAGGAAAGGACTGGCCTCCCTCCGTCTCTGGGAATAAGGAAATAAGAGACTTTAGAAACCTGGAAAAAGCAGGATGAAATACAGGTGGGGAATTCGTGAAAAGCATCACTCCCATGTAATGCCACCAAACATCCACTTCTGCACAGAATCCCCCAAGCCTGTCACTCGTCTTGACAACTTTCCATGGGAGACAAGATCTGACATGATCCCATGTTGGGGCATCATTTCCATCCCATGTCAATGAGGGTCAAGGGAGGAAAGGAGGCAAAAGGAAGACATGGGGACATCATGTCCTCCCTCTGAGGCAAGCTCTGGGAGAATGCTGCCTCAAGGACTTGTCGGTTGGGCAGTGCTATCAGCAAGTGAGGTCTTGGTACTGCACTTAGATGAGAAAGAAATTGGGAGAGATGATGCACCTTCCTGTACCACAGGCTCCTGTTGTCCCTGCCAGAGTCCACTGGACTCTGAACACGAGCCTAGGAGGGAAACGTTACCAGAGATGTTCTCTGCAGGTGGTGGGAGGAGGGGGAGCAGATTCTGATTTGGAAAATCTGACTTGAAGGTCTCGTGGTCTTCTGGAAAATGCTTCACTCTGGCAGAAGTCTAGAAAGACTCTGAGTGGATTAGCACGGATGTTTTCTGATGGAGTCAGTGCCATCAGTGAGACATGCTGCCCCACACTGCCCTGTAATAGCCATTGATTACTTCCACGTGATGACAATAGAGGGCATTTTTGACGAGAAGGGAATAGGGATCAGGGAGTGGCATTGGATTTGTCTGTAGTTCCAATTCTCCTTCATGAATATTTCATTTAACACTGTATTAATCATTAGGTGGTAATGACTGGCCTCCCTTGTATTCACTGCCTCTCTGTCATCCAAGTACTTTAACTATCTGCTTTCTTCGTTCTGTTATTTTTCTGTTTCTTTTGTTACCAACTCCTTCTGCCATAGCCATGGCTCTCTTCCCATTTTTTTCTCTCCCCTTTCCTTTCTCTGTCTTGAATATTTACCTGCCTACCTTCCCGATATGTGTGTGATTCCCTTTCTCTCTATATATATATCTCTCTCTCTCTCAAACCCCGCCCCACACATCACCTGTCATTCTCTTCCCTGCCCATGACCTCACTCCACACTCTCAACTAAGCAGGGACTTAAATCCACTGAGTTCTCGGTTCCATGACGTACGTCACAAAGCCCATCATAAAAGATGCATGAGAGGCTGAGGTTGCCCCAGATCAACAGGCCAACATCCAGAAAAGGCACTGCAGAGGCTGTCTTCAAGCGCAACAGAGGTCAGGCCTGAAGGGCCCAACGTGTTCTTACCATTCATAACCCAGTGGGCAACCCAGACAAGAGTCCAGCACAGTCACATGAGACAATTTGTCTTACAAGAGACAGCTACTCAGTGGGGCTCAACCATTCCATGAGGGAGGAACAGACGTCAAGCCCTCTCTTCTGTAGGGTAGTTAAGAGAGTGCCCTTCCCATGGCAAATCATGTCAACATGTTTAAGGAACTGGTTAAAGTAGAAGGTCAGAGAGCAGGAAGGGGAGGCAGAAAAAAAATACCTGAGATTTTTCAGCTTTCCTCTGAAAAAGAAAACAGAAAGAGACAATTATTGGTGTTTTTGGATACAAAATCCATCTGACTTGTTCCTAATCTTTATCTTCCCTGACTTTCTCAATGCTAGGCCCAAGTTTCTGTTTTGGTTCAAGACAAGTCTCTTTTCTCCAAATACTGTTAAATGACCAGAATTTTCTTTCTCTTCTCTTTCATTAAACTATCTAGTATATAACATAGATTTTCCAAACAAGTTAAGCCCAAGTTCTGACTAAATAAATTAGAAATTATTTTTGTTTTTATGTTTTACTCCTAATTCTTCAGAAGAAGTAAGTTTTAGTTTTATATACACAGCACAAAAATTCAGGAATCAACAAATATCCACCAGCTCCTTGTCCCTGACCCTACATTCCCGTGATTCCCATCATAGAAATCTCTGCCTCCTCATTACTACCAAGATCATGCCTTTGTGTTAGTCACTTTAGCTCTTAATTGGACAATTCCATATCCAGCTCTTCCTCTCATCTTCACAGGAACTGTGTAAGCTAAGGTGATCATTTCCATTTTACAGATGAGAAAGGTTGGACACCAGGTCTACGGATCTGCCGAAACTTGTTTGGAATATTGTCTCTTCTATTGAAACCAACCAAAGACCTTGGTGTTCCCTCCAAGCTCACTGTCCAGGCTGCTAGCTGCCCTTCTGCTTGTTTCTGGATAAGAACTTCTGAAGTAAGAGACTGGTGCGATTATCAATTCCTTTCATTCTTACCATGCCCCCCAAAATGTTTGTTCATAATGCTTGGATCTTGTGAAGGAAGCAGCAGTCACAGGGCGACAGGGCTTGAAGTGAGACAACGCAAACATGTTGTACTGCAGAGCAGCAGACATTGCACGCTCTTGACACACAAGTTCCTAATCCTGAAGATGGAATACATGAAACCACGAGTCACATTATGATCATCCATCCAACCCTGCCAGAATACCACCTAAAACATCCCTATCACCAAGGAAAAAGTCAGTGAAATTTTTTGGACAAGGAAATCAGCCATGATGGTATGGCCAGCTATGAAGTGTCATTTGACACCAGCCAAGATTTTTGGAAGAGCAAAACAAAACTGTCAGTCTTACCATCATATCTGGCGTCTCTTAAAAAAATTTTGTTTATTTATTTGTTCCAGGAAGAGAGGGGAGACAGAGATCCTTCATCTGCTCGTTCTGTCCAGAGGGCTGCAACAGTCCAACACTAAGCCAGGCTGAAAGCAGGAGCCGGAAATTTCTTCCAGATCTTCCATGTGGGTTGGTCGATCTAGCGCTGCTTTTCCCAGGTCATTAACAGAGAGCTGGATAAGAAATGGAACCGCCAGGACAGGATCCGGGGCTCATATGGTATGCCAGCATTGGGATGGCTTTGATTTTACCTGCTGTGCCACAGTGCTAATGCCCTGACTTTTCTTTGAAACTTAACAAAAAGACCATCACTAACCAAAAGGATTATATGTTGTGGGTTGTGGTAACAGATCATGAAGTGGAGTTAGATTGATGCTTGTACGTTGCATAATATGGGGCAATTTTTCAATCACTAATGACTAAAATAAATTTTGAGTTCAATAGCAGGCAGTTACAGAGCCAAATCTCAATGTAAAATATAATGAGAGAGTAACACTAATAAGAAATGTTATCTTAATAAAGTTATAAGCAGCCTCATTCTCCTTATTTTACAAGTGGAGAAACAAAGTTAATTTGTCAATGGTAATTGAAGAACTAATGCTGTTGAGTTTCCTGACAGTATGGCAAGGGTCCAAACAGGAGCCACTTTCTTAAGACCATTTTTGTACCTAGTGTGTTTGTTATATAGAAATGTGTATGAGCCAGCGGAAAAGACTATACAGTCACTCAAGAATGATAGAGCTGTCTTTTTGTCTCCCTACTGACAATAGCTGCCCAAGAGTGCTATAATGTCAACCACATATGTATTTCCAATCTTCTGCTGGCCACATTTTTAAAACCCAAGAAAAACTTGTAGAAATAAATTTCAGTCATGGATCTGATTCAACCTAATAAAGTGATCATTTCAATCCAGACTCAAAGTACAACATCATTAATGAGCTGCTTTGCATCCTGGCGCTCCGTCTGAACCCTCCAAGAGAGTAAGCACACCATGACCAAGTCAGAGCACCACTGCTCAACTACGTGTGTGCAATAGAATTACTCTCAGTCAATAGCTTGACGTCAGCAGCCTGGACACTCCAAAGGCCTGTCAAGCCAGAAGCCGCAGAACCAGGTCGGGCTTAGGTGTGTTTATTTAAGTTGAAGATTGCCTGTAGGATGGAGCCTGGCTATCATCTCCTGAAGAAAAACTTCTTTTTCTTGAACCCTGTGCTTTCAAATAACCTGACACAGAGCTTGGAGCTTTGCAAGCACGCCAAATACATCTTGTGAACAAAGGAGTGGATATTAGACTAGGATTTTAGACATCTTGAGTTCTAGCTCTGATTCTGCTGTTAGACTCTTGCTTTCAGTCCATCCCAACTCCCTGAGACTAATCTTCCTCATGAGAGCTCTGACATAAATCACTCCACAGATGGGTGACAGGTGCCCACTCCACAATCAACAGCCCAGCAGTATACATCTCTGTTCCCAGGATTCCCCTCTGTCTGAAGCATGTAGCCTGGGTTCTACAATGATAGGGCACCCTGCTGCACTACCTTGGCCCACCCATTGTAATCGCTATATTAGTGGCATCTCTACTGCCACAGGAAGCTAATGCGGATCACCAGGGTATTTCACATGCAATTACTAAAAGGAGAGTATCTGCTTGGCATGCTTCTTGCTGGAGACAGGCCCTTCTTACAGCACAGATAGCTGCATCTTTGAGTGGAGGTACTATTTAGCAGGCAAAGGAGAGAAGTGGAAATGTTCTCCCTGGGAGCATCACGTGTGTGTAGTTTTGCACAAACATGGACAGAAGTCTGAAGAATCTTAAGTTAAGTATATGTCCTCTGAAATACTGGGGAGGAGGGCAGAGGGAGCTGCCACAGCTTTCATAGTAAACTCAAACCCAGAGTAAGCCTCAGACTCCTACGATTAGCTCTGCTACACCTGCAGCACCCACAACACCAGCACCTCATCACTCTGTTTCCAATGCTGAGCAAGCCCCGCTAGTCTCTTCCTATGCTGCAGGCGCACGGGACACACAGCAGCCAATGGGCTATCACCTCTCAAAAGTCCCTGCATTTGCACGTGGGCTTCTTTCATTCTCTTCACTTGCTGAATTCTACCCAGCTTTAAAAAGCCTCACTTGAATCTCCTCTTTGACCACTTCAGCAGGTTCAGCTGGATCAGAGGTCTCTCCATTGCGTTCTGACATGCAGGCTCAGTCCCATCACTGCATGATCCCCACACTAAGCCCTTCCCAGCTCTCTCCTTCCCAGGGAACCAAAGGTGCATGGGAACGGGATCTTCTGTCCATGCATGACAGTGCATTGTGTGGAGCATGTCAGGATCTCCTCAGGATCAGGTGAAGTGGAAGCAGCGAGGAAAGGAAGCAATGCTCACCTGGATAGAGGGCCCAGTGTGGCTCCTGACTTTGGATCAGCCTTTGCAGCTGCTTGGGAAGTAAATCAATGGACAGAAGATCTTCCTTTCTGTCTCTTCTCCTCTCTGTATATCTGACTTTCCAATAAAAATAAAATAAAACTTAAAAAAAAGAAGTGAGTTACATACTGAATCATGTCCCCACAAATCTCATATGTTGAGGCCTCAATCCCCAGGATGATTTCATTTGGAGACAGGGAATGTTTAACAGTAAATAAAGCTAAAGTCATGAAAATAAAACCTTAATCCAATAGTACTGATGCTCTTTTTTAAATATATATACTTGATCCATAAATATATTCACTACATATATTTTGTATATTATATAATAAAATATATAATAATATATATAATTTTATACATGTTGCATAACATATGATGTAAATGTATATTAAATAAATAAATGCCTTTATTTGAAAGGCAAAGCACCATAGAAAGAAAGACACCTTCCATCTACCACTTCACTCAAATGGTGCAACAGTCATCCAGGGATGAACCAAGTCAAAGGCAAGAGAGGAGAACCACATCCAGGATGGCCTGGGCCCAGGTACTGGAACAATCATTTCTGACTTCCCAAGTACACTGACAGAGAATCGAGTGAGGGTGGAGTAGCCTGTACTCACACTGGCGCTGTATACTGGGGTGTTGGCATCCCTTCCACTGTTCCTAGTGGCCTTATAAAACATGCACCAACAACGCAAACACAGGGAGAAGAGCACATCAGGACGAAGCAAGAATCTGGCTAGCTCTAAGTCAAGGACAAACTGAGCTTGTTGTAAACTTGATTATGGTCGTCAGCCCAGAACTGCAAGAAAATAAACTCCTGTGGTTTAAGCCACTCAGTCTGTGTCATTTTGTTATAGCAGTGCTAGGTGAATAATGAAATGAGGGATAGAAATATTTATCTCTACGGCATGGGCAAGAAAATACTGAAGAAGGCACAGAAGCTGGTAGCATTTATGGTGCTATGATGTCAGCTGTGCACTACTCAGATATCATCTCAGAGAACCTGCTAGGAGGTATGTAGGAAACCTGTAGCTCCCTGTCGTCACTCCCTCAGGATCTGTCACTTTGTCACACCACGGTCATGCTCTCCAGCTACCCCTAGCTAACATCCAAGCACAGTGGGACACCAGAGCCAGGTCAAGTCATTGCCATGCAGCAGCACAAGACATTGTTAACACTCTGGATTCCCCCGGCTGCCTGCCTAAAACTGCGCCAGAGCTGGTGCGTGCTGTGAGGCCCTTCTCATTGCCCTTCCTTCCCTGTGTCCCCATAGGATCAGGCCCACTAGTCTGAGCCTCTCTCAGCTGTTCCTGCTGTGTTTTAACCTACACACCATCCCTTTCCCACTTAAGTCTCTCTTGATTTCATAGAGGACCCCGCCTGACAAAGAGGCCACTCACTGAGCACTATTTGCTTTAGAATCATCACCTACTCATACTCTAACCCTGTGGAGATGGAATAGTAGTTAGAGCTGAAAAAGAAAATGCTCGAAACAGCTCTTTAGAATGCTGGGTCACTCCCGTCAAGTTCCCAAGGCTGAATGTGTCCAGGTGGCTGCTTTCCAGGCTTCCCAGGCTTTGTTCCAGCCTGAGAGGAGGCTGCCAAACTTACCCTAAAGCCTCCGACATTACGAGTTTGGAAGAAATGAGACACCATGTGGGAAGTCAGGAGGGATGTGATGCACAAGTGCAAGGTGACAGGAGCGTGGATCCTCAGCAGGCCAGTCATCAGACAGAATGTATCACTTCATTGCTCTATTACCCAGAACCAGAACCACACGCGGAACCCTGTTTTGCATAACAAAGGGGACATATTTTCTACCAGTTATCATGTGACTAATATTCATAGTCTCATGAGAGAAGGGCAGGGCAATTTGCCGAAGATCAAGTGCAAGACTAGGTCTTGATAAAGCTCAATGTATACCTAAAAGGCCACTCAGACACTTCATCAAAATATACACTGATTATGTCTCCATCGCATCCTCCAGCTGCTAGCCTGCCTCTCTCTGCTCCTGCTGTTCCCTGCCTGGACCTGGTAGGAATTCACCCAACATCCTACCACAGAGCTGCTGGCTCCAGATAGGTAAATTCAGGTCAACAAACATTGACTTAGTGCTTACTATGTACTCACACCAACTGCCGAAGTTTCCTGTTTAAATAAGCTGTCCCTGTCCTTGGAGAGTTTCAAATTTTGAAGTTAGAGCAAGCAAGGGGAAAGCAAATCCAATAGAGCATTTGACAGGGTACAAGCAACATGCCCGGGGAGGATCCAATACCCTCAGCAGCAGGGCAAGGCCCCTGGAGACAGGGGAGAGCAGGCTTTTCTAACAGAATTCTTAGGCATGGAGGCGTGAAACAGCATAGCTGCAACAGGCTGTGTATCCGGGTAGCAGTGAGAGGGGGCATTGCAAGCAGTGGGGCTGAGAAACAGACTAAGTGTAAACCCATGGAGCTTGGGATAAATAGGCCTAAGGGCCTGGAAACCTCATAGTTTGCTACCCTTGGCTCCTCCACAAGCCTGAACACTCATTTTCACCCCTGACTTCTCAATGCTTACTGCTATGGCATCATGAAAGTCCCATTCATATCTTTCTCTTGACTCTATCTCCTTCCCATTCCATGGCCCTTGTGGCTGCTGGAGCCTTGCTCTGAAACTAAGCCAGCAACGGTGATGAAAACAGTACTAGGAGGCGCTGATTAACATCAAGCACTGTCATTGTGTTAAGCCCTTGATTGGCTTATCCCATTTAATTCTTAAAGAATCCTGCTAAGCCCATTTAACCAGTGAAGAAAGACCCAGGCAAGTCTCCCTGAGCCTCAAATGTCTCAGATCATAGAGTGTTCATTTTGCTGCTAGTGGAATTAAGAATGGACCTCATGAACCCAAAATATGACTAAAAGAGATCAGAACAGGTCACCCCAACATAAATATTTTAAGCAAAAGTGTTATTTTGAGCCAGTTATTTGACAAGCTCTGAAAATAAGGGAAATATACACCTATAGTTTACATGTGGTAAATTCTTACTCCACTCTACATAGCAAATCTTACCTTCTTTTGTGGTGCTTTTCCTGGCCATCTTGATTTAACTAAGCATTTCTAGACATCCCATTTCTTGTTTTTGAAAGCTGTTATATTTAAACCTGACGCTTGAAAAGACTTTCCATGGAGATCTACTCTACACATTTTCTCATTATTCTCTGTTTTTCTCCTTGCATGTGTGAGGTATACATATTACAAAGCTGGTCCTTGGGGGACAGGTTTTGTGGCATAGTGGGCAAAAGTCAACCACCTGCACTGCATCATTCAATATTGAGCTTGTGTTCTGGCTGCTACAGTCCTGACCCAGCACATTGCTAATGCCTTAGCAAGAACACAGAGGAAGATGGTCCAAGTTTGGGTCCGTGTCATTCTTGTGTGAGACCAGGATAAAGATCCTGACTCCTGGCTTTGGCCTGGCTCAACCCTGGCCATTGTGGCCACTTCAAGGAAGCAAAACAGCAGATGGAAAACCTTTCTCTCTCTCTCTCTCACTCTTTCCCTTTCTCTTTCTCTATTACTGTATCATCCAAATAATTAAATCTTTAAAACAAAAACATGTCTTTTTTTTCTTGTTAATCTGTTTTGTCACACAGGACCTCAGGTAAAGATCATAGAGTTTAGAAAGAAAATTATGTTTTGCCCTATTTTCCCTGGCCTGAAATCACTCGTGGTTGTCTATTTCCCAGAAATGAAGGAAGAAGTCTAAATTCCTTGTGACAGCATTCAAATACACATATGGTGCTGTCCCGCCCCCCACCTTTCACTCACTGCCCCTCAGTGAAAACTTTGGTAGTATCAGTCAGCCCATGCACACCTGATGTTCCAACAGGTACATCCTGTCTCTTGACCTTGAATGGATTCATATGTTCCCTGCAATTGTCTGTCTTTGCCAATGTCTCTTCTATGTCAAATCCATCTGGACTGAAATCTAAAGACTTATCCACTAAGAAGACTGCTTAGTTACCCGAGAATGGGTTGGTTTCTCACTCTTCAATGCCCCCAGTACTTGTTCATGCGGATCAACAAGGGGCAAATCCACACTAGTAGGAATGAGAGTAAATGCCTCTGTCCATCTCCAGGCACAAAGCTGCAAAAAGGACCTTCCACATCCTGCATCCCTGAGGGCCAGGCTCCGGCCTGGAATTAATCATATTTGTTGATTGATTGGATGAAAGAATAGTCTTTAATACGACATCTAAAATAAATTGAGGTTAGATCCGGTAAGCTCTGTTAACACAGGATCTTTTCAAATAATTAAACTCCTGGCACAGTTAGCTATCTTGACAAAGATAAAACAAGTTTTAGTTTTCCTGCCACCCAACAATTTCTTGAAGACTTGCCACATGATGTTGGTCATAATTAGAAACGGTGGAGGCTCTTTTTTGCAAAGGGTCACCTGTTTCTTATTAAACAAAGATTTTGAACTTTCACTGTGATTTGTATGATGTCAGATGCTAAGGATGTAGCAAGGGAACTATCCCCATGTGCAAGAAACTCCATGGACTGGAGACAAAAGACAAGCCCTGTTGCAATGTGGCTCAAAAATGCCATAGCTGATACGTGACTAAGAATGTCAAGGTATAGAATAAGCAGATCCAATACATCCTAAGAAACCAGGCAAGGTGCAACAGAGTGTCTGATCCTAAATTTAAAGGTAAAGCGCTTTTTTGGAACAACAACAAAAAAGACTGTCAAAGCAAAGGAAGAAATGGGTGATAAGTCAGGGTAGCATGAGAAAATAGGAAGGATTAAAGAAAGCCATTTGGTTAGGTGTGGCTAGAATGTAGATATGGCAGGAATCAGACCTCTTTATAGCTCCTCTGTGTCTGAACCCACTTGTGTTGTGAGATCACCCAACTTGCTAACTCTTGATCAGAGTTATGGATGCTAAAAACGTATGCATCCCTCTTTTCCCACATTCCTAGCACCTAAGACACAGTGTGTGATCCATGCTCATCCAACAAGAGACATCTGACAATGATTTTGATCTTGGAGCAAATAACTCAACAGACAGAGCTTATATGCACACTTTTCTTATGCCAGCAATGGTAACAATGAGATTTCTTTGGCCGGGCTCTGTAGAACATGGCAACCACAGGGTATCCTGAGGCCAGAAGTGCTGGGTTAGGCACAATATAGTGTCAGGGTCACGGACAGCAATGGCAACTGTGTCTTCACCAAAGTAGCCTCTGGTGCGATTTTGCATTTGTTCCAACTTATTTCAGCTTCCTGGTGCTTCTGACAGCGAAGTGTAATCTCCTGAGACTGCATTCCAATGACGTAGCCCTTGAGCCAGGGATTCAAGAAGTGATGCTAGCATGATGCAGTGAGGACTACGGGAGTGAGATCAAAAACTTGGAAGTTTATAGAGGATTCACAACTAAGCAAGTTACTGCTGGGGGACCTAGGACTCAGTCTTCTGGGACATTCTTGAGAATGGTCATATCTGAGAAATGAGGAAACAGGTCTTTTCGCTTTAATTTCCACCCAGCATTAGCCGTGGATTACTACAACTCTCTAGAACTTCTAGTCTGCCCGTAATGTGCTAAGAGACATTTCACAGGCAGAGAGGTACAAACGCTCAGAGCAGTATGCCCTCTGTTTGCACTGGAATAGCAAGTGCCAAGGATTTATGATGTTTGTCCCCTCAACAGTTACAACATTAGTTTTTCAGTAAGCTATTATTGCTTAAACATTCTTCATCAGTTTCTGTTGTTTGCAACCAAGAGCTGTGATAGAATTCAAGCATGGAAAGGGCCAAGCAAAATCATCTTTCCAAACTAATAGTCTGGAATCTATCTCTAGTGTGGTGGAAAGCGCATGAAAGGTTTCAAACAGAGGACATGTATCAGATTTATATTTTAGGACACACCCTTGACTGAAGCCAAGATAAAGGCATTGACGCCAGCTGGGAAGCAGTTGTATAATCCCAATATATGATAAAAAAAAAAAAAACATTTATCACCAAAATCTCATTATAATGAGTCCCTAAGCAGGCTTACATTGTGGTCTCAGCTGCATAGATGTCACATCCTATAGGGGCCGAGGTCTCATAAGCCACGTACTCAAATCTAGTAACTACACAAAATACTTCCACTACCACGTCAACATTAAACCAGCAAACATTTTTATACAGTCTGTGAAGTTTCCCTCTGAGTTTGTGAGTTATTGGAATAGTCCTGTATACAAAAATTTCCCTTTTTCTGAGATATTTCTTGATTTTTTCAATCATTCACCTTCTTTTTGCACTTCATTATTATTTTTTTCTTTTTTTTACATATTTTTAAGCCCCCATGAACAAATGTCCTGATTCTATACCATCAGATCTAGGAGGAACTTTTACCAGCAAAGTTCAGTTGGTTTTTTTTTTCCCTCATCTTTATATGGAAATAAAAAGCCCAGTTCTAAACAGGTGCTGCTTCATGTTCTGGCTGCTCCCATTCCCATCCAACTCCCCACTTGTGGCCTGAGAAAGCAATGGAGGATGACCCAAAACCTTGGGACTGTGCACTTGCATGGGAGACCTTGAGGGGTCTCCTGGCTCTTGGCTTCAGATCAGCTCAGTTCCAAACATTGTAAACATTTGAGGTGGTGAACCTGCAGATGGGAGATCTTTCTCTTGTCTCTCTTCCTTTCTGTCAATCTGCTTTTCCAATAAATAAATAAGTATGGGAAGGAGGGAGGGAGGAAGGGTGGGAGGGAGGGAGGGAGGGAAGGAGGGAGGGACGAAGAAAGGAAGGAAGGAAGGTAGGAAGGAAGGAAGGAAGGAAGGAAGGAAGGAAGGAAGGAAGGAAGGACAGACGAACCAGGAATCAGTTATAGAGTTTTATTTGCAAAGTGACCAGATGAACATAGAAAGAAGAGGGAGGGGTAAACACCTCCCAGGAGCGGTTGAGACACTGAGTTTTTCAGAAGGGTCTTAGGATTTTAAGCACTTCCTGATGGTCCCCTGTGTGGAAGACATTCCCCATTGGCACTCTCTTAACCAGCTAGGAAATGGCTTAGAAATTCTTGTGCCATCCACTTGAAGGTGTGACCAAAATGTCAGCTATCTTAATTTCTGCTGCTATACCAATAACACCTAAAACTGGGTAATCTATAAACAACAGAAATGTACTGTTCCAAAGTTATAAGTTCAAGCTCAAGACATCAACATGTTTAGGTCTGGGGTCTGGTGACAGCTGTTCTCTGACTCCAAGAAGATGCCTTTGGGGCTGCCATCCTCCAGACAGAAGGTACTCCTTGTCCTCACACTGCTGAAAGCAGATGGTCAAGTTGCCTTGGCACTGAAGGAAACCTCTTTACACTAAGTACCTTGATCCACGTCCCTCTTCAGGACCTGCCACAGAATTCCACCACTCATGCAAACCACAGCAGGTGTCATTTTATAGAAGACAGGAAAGAAACGGGATGCCTTTCCTTCTCTGGCTTTCCCCTGTACATTGTTCCTTACTCTCCCTCTCTCCACTGGTACTTGTCTTTACGCTTCTGTTCAAATGTGGGAGAAATAAACTCCAAAGAAACTTTGAAGAGTGTTCAGTGTGTCCTCAGCGACCCATCAATTGTTATGCTCAAGTCTTCACAGGGACAGATTCTTTCCCAAACGCCAAGGACAGGCTGGATGCGAACCCCACATCTTTTCTTCCAGTGTACCATGTCTGCATCTGGGACTAGAACATCAGAACAGGGGTGGAGGGTGTCCCACAGGCTATTTCGTTCAGTCATTTCCAGATGTCCAAGGAGACACAGAATTAGAATATTACCAATTTGAAACTACTTTATAGTCAAGACAAAAAGAGTATCTATAGCTTCCCTCGAAAATACTTGTCAAAAAAAATCTTGGAACTTGAATCTGAGAAAACATAGTATGTGAATGAATAAAATTATATGTGAAAGAATATTGTGGGGATGGGGTTCACAAAATCTTTACTGTTGGACAAGCAGCCAATGCTCCGAACTATAGCAAACCACAATAAGAGACTATAAATGAAAATTTGCAGGATGAGAAACAGAAGCAAAGGGCAGTAATTAAAAATTTAAAGAATGATTATTGATTATCAACCAACTGCCATGCATGGAACTAATACGAGTCCCGATTAAAGCAACTATTACTATATAACAAAAATTGAGCACTCTGTATTTGCTGATGGTAAGAAATTATTGCAGAATTCTTGAGGTATGATCATTTTATAATTATTATGTCTTAAGTAAGCAAACCAAGTGTTCTTACCTTTTAAAGATGCATATTGAAACATTTATGCATTAAATATTATTTATTTATGAAGTGTTGATTTCAAAATTTGGAAGTGGCTAGCTAGGGAGTATGTGGTCTCATAGAGGAAGCAACACTGGATGTAAGTCGAGTTCTATTGAACCAACAGAGAGAGAATCCAGGAGCATCTTGTGCAATTCCTTTTACTTCTGAACACCTCAACATTTTGTAGGAAAAAGTTTACAAGTGTTTAATGTTTCTATTTCTACCCCTCTTCTACTCCTCATATCATCTGTCCAAGGCTTTCTCAACCCCTAGAGCATTTCAGCATTAACCGTTACCTCTTACCTTCCTGAACCCTCAACTGTTCCTGGGCCATCTTTCTGTTCACCTCCCACCCACCCACTCTTCTGTGAAATCCACCTCACATCTTGAGAAGAAGTGATCTGCTGCCATGAACACCCGAAGCAAAGTAGCCAGGCATGTGCATGCTGGTAGCTACCCCAGTGCGTCAGGGTACCTACCGCCATGCTAGTGCCCCTTCCTCGTTCCTGCGTTCCACCATTCCTTCTTAAGCCCCTTCTACGGGCTGCTTGTCGAGTATCCGTGAATCAGATCCAGACGAAGGAGGCTCAGTCTCTGTTCTCAGGAAATGCTTGCCTCATTCGGGAGACATTTCAAAGCCACACAGTGGAATATGCCTGGATCTAGTGAAAACAGAAAGGAAGATTCCAACAAAGAAAATTCATGTTAGCTATTCCTTCAGATGGGCTCTAAGGGGAAAAGACATTCAGATGGCTAGCCAAGGTGTGACACTGCAAGGCCCTCTCGGCTGAAGTCAGAATATGTGCCCAAAAGGTGTGTAGTCAGAATGGGGGTATTCTATCTGAGAAGACCCTGGTCACCATGTGAGAGAGAGTACTGTGGTAACTGGGCTAACCACAGAACCCAGATCCTCATCAAGAAGACATTTATCTTCTCTCTCTCTCTCTCTCTCTCTCTCTCTCTCTCTCTCGTGAGCCAGCAGCCAGCAGCAACATCAGCAGGAATTTGGGGAATACTTATTCTATCACACAACCATGAAACAAAACCATTGGGTTCTGAACATCTATTTGACTCCCAGGTTAAGGTGTATAACACAAAAGTGAACCCTGGATTCCGCTTCTTCGCTTTAATTCCATGTCTGAAGTCAGGAAGAGAATAAACAGTTTTAGCTCTCTGCTAGTGTTTCATCTCTGTTTTCTGAGGCTGTGCCGGGGGGTGGCACCCAAACAGTTAATTCCTGGCAGGATTCCAAAATCTGCTGTCAGGAGGCCAGCAGCAGCCTCTTTTTTTCACCTCCAAATCTATCACACAAGATTTTCTGAAACCCTCACTCTAAGTTTTTCTTTGATCGTTATCTTGTCCCCTGTTATAAACCCATTCTCTGTCTTGCCCCAGCAGTAGGGGAGACAAACTGCCTGTTAGCAGACTGACTGCAGATTCCTTGGAAGCTGAAGCCATTCAGGGGCCCCCTCCTGATGCTTTTGCTCTATGGGACTTCAAAGGGGAATCTCTGGCATTCAAACACCAGGGGGGGAGAAATGCTGGAAATAGATGCAAACTCTACATCCAGAAGCCTGGCAGTGTTCTTTCCACTTCAAGCAGGGCCATTCCCTGAATAGTCACAAAAGGGGGGTGGGGGTGGGGGAAAACACTGGCTGAAGGCTTGGGAAGGTGAGGAAAGCAGAGTATTAACTCTGCATTGAATGGCTCTGGACAAGTGGGCGAGAGTGTCCTCTCCACTTAGGAGTGACTGGATGATCTTTTAGCTTTTAGCTGTCCTTCAGCTCTTGAAGATATTATCTGTTTCCGAAAAGAGGAGTGGATGGAAGGATGAATAGGTAGGTTGTTAACAGAAAAACAAATGACCTTAGGAAAACCACAAATATGGAGATGATCATAGACATGATCGAAGATGATGCTGCACCCCCTGGCGTGCAAGAGCACCAGAATGGGTGCGGGCCAGCCAAACTAGACTGCAGCACCAGCTGGCAAATTCCAGGACTGGGTACAAGTGTGTCCCGATGAACCGCTGTGCCCCCGGTAGGCACAAGATCTAGAGCTGGGAACATGCCTGGCAGGGAAATTGTGGAACTCTCCTTCTGAGTTATCGCTATCACTGGTGAGCACCAGAAATAGGGTTGTGAGCAGGCCTGGCTAGACAAGACACTAGCACCTATCGGCATACACGAGGATCAGATCTGGGGCAGAGCGGGCTAGCTAAGCCACAGCATCAGCACATGTGCACAAGAGCCGAATAAGATGAGGATAGGCCAGGTTATACCTCAGCAGAGGCTTTCAGGTACAAAACTGGAACTAGGATCAGGCCTACTGGGGGTAACTGGGGTTTGTCTGCATGGGCCAAGGAAACCCACTGGTATGAGTGAAGACAAGGACTGTGACAGGCTGACTGGGCTGGGCTGCAGTACCAGTTGGTTCACGGGAGACAACAGGCTGGGGTATAGCTGACCAGTAAGCTGCATTGAGCGGAATGTGGTTTGTTGGCTAGTGCAGGTGACAGATTGGACCTGATCCTACCCTGGCTGGTTCATACGAGTCATGTCTAAGATCACCCCAGGCAGGGTTTCTTGGGGGATGCCCAAACTTAACTGCTGGACTCAAACCTCAGCCACAGGGCAAAATCACAGGATGTGTGGTAGGACCTTGGAGTGCATGTATCAGGACTGGTTGATGCCTGTGCAGTGGACAGCATGTCCAGATGCACACTGGGGGCATGATGGGCAGCTCATCTAGGCCAGCAGAGAATGCCAACTGATACATGAGAGAAAGTAGAATAGGTTGGACAATTCTCCTGGCCAAGCTTGGCATCACGTTTCTGGGTCTACGGATGCACTAAGGTAGACTTCTTCAACCCAACAGAACTTGGAAAGATTTTTCTCGACCCTGGAGCGATGAAACCAACAACTTCTCAGAACTATCAAAACCTCTTAGGTAACACCCTTTTCCCCACGTGCAGGTCTCTGAGACATCATCAAAGGGCTATTCCCATCCACGGATGCTGATGTAGTTTGACAGCAAGGAGCAGCCCTCTCCCCCGGGAGGGAGAAGAAGGACTGAAGCAACAGTCCTACCCGCCTTTCTCCATACCCGATCCACCCCACCCTAATCCAAGAACCACATGGGTGTGCATCCTCTCAACTATGTAAAGACAATTAAAAAGATGGTGGTAATGATGATACAGACATACACACATGATAGATGCTGATAGATGATCTACAGATGAGAGGGAAAGGAGTGAGGGAGGGAAGAGTTAAGGAGTGAGAGATCTCTAGGTTTGTACATTTATCTGTATACTTGACACTGCACTTGGGTATCTAAGATGCCTCTAAATTGAATGTCTTAGATCTTTCGAATCAAGGGATGAAAGGAAATCAAGATTTCTCATCCTAGAATTTGCATTTTCTTTCTAACTTGGTGACATTTTTGATATTAGTGACTGTATTGCAACAAGGAACTTTTTTTCTTTTTAAGACTTCCCTTGTTCACTTATTTTGTACACAATCATCTGTATAAACTCATCTTCTTTGTAGAATTGAGTCTTACTTGTTACCACTCTCATTACCATAAACAAAATTTATTGAGGGTTCACTTCACAATAACCATTAAGTCCCCTTTTTGAAAATAAGCTCACTATCATCCAAAACATTTGAGGATTGTTCTTCCAAGAGAAACAAAGGATAAATGCTAAATCCATCCATACTCACCTTGAATGTCTGACTTCAAATTATGCACAATGCACAACTGAGAAACTGAGGAAAGCAAATTCTACCTTCCTAACTCTAGACTTGCAGTTTCCCACCAATTGCTTTTTTTTCCAAGTTCAGTTTATTTCTTTAATATTTCACATTTTATTCAGTTTTTAGTGACTATAAAATCAATAAAGCTCAGTGAAAATACTTGCAAAATGAAGAGAGATTAACCTACAATTCAATCAACCAGAGATAATATCATTCATCTTAATAACCCAGAGGAGTGAAGTTTCATTCTTACAATGGCCCCTCAATAATAAAGTAGATATAGTTGGTCATTAATGATGCTTTTGTAGAAAACAGAGATACCAACACTCTTATTTATTTTTTAAATCATCAAACAATGATCAATAACCTCCCTTGAAGTGTTAAACAATCATTGCTGGTTAATATTGACCAACTAATTTAAAAGCTGCAAAGGCAACATAAACAATTTGCCAATGCTGATTTCAAAATGATACCCAATCCAGTTAATGTTTACATTCCCAACCTGCACAACTCTACTAAAAACCAGCCTTGCACATCAGCCACACAGGGAAGCACAGCTCATGCCAGAGTTTAACGTGGACACCCAAGATAAAGAATAACCCAGCTGGAAAGCTAAAATTCAGGCATGTCTGGTTTCCATTAACTGTGATTGCAACAGCCTCTTCAAAGGCAAAGAACTTTCCCCCTTCCACACCAAAAAAATACTGCTTCCTTCAAGGTGATGAGTCCAGAAGAAGGACATAGGTCAGGGAGACAAGCCTGGCATTGAAGAGTCATGTTTTATGCTGATTTTGGACAAGTTGTTTATCAAATGACACAAATCTTCTCTGCTTACTCTCAAGAAAATAGAAAACATCGGTTACTAGAAACACAAATCTAATGATAAGTCTCCATTACCAAAGTTCTTAGAAAACACAAATCCAACAAATATTTTTCACATAGTGCTATATTGTAAACAGTGTTTCTAACACTTGGGTGCTGCCTAGGGTCCAATTGAAAGGATGTATGGTAGCCTTGTCAATCAATCCCTTTTGACATTAGACCATCCAGGCTACTTCTAGTGCCCGCAGCTATGGACACTTCAGCAATGAACACCCTTTCGGGTAACATCTCTGTCTGCAAAGATTGATTGAACACCTTTAAACCAGTCATACAGAGCCTCTATTTTTCCCACATCCTTAATCACATCTTTAAGAGAAAGTTCTCAGAGGTGGCACAATCGGTCAAAGCACATTTTTCATATTTCAACTGAAAATGCAAGTCTCCTCAGATCTCCCCACCCCATCCTTAGAGAGGTTGTATCATCAGACACTTCTGTCAATGCCTTTGTGAATATCTATGTCACCTTCTTTCCCAAGGGAGAGCGATAGATCCAGTGTTGGTGCTCTTTAACTTAACCTGGCCCGCAGAAGAGTGCATCAGTGTGCGAAGGGAATGTAGACTCTGAGCTCACACCCAGAGGTCAGTCATCAGCAGCTCTGGTAGTCGGCATCCACTGTTGGGATTTACATCATTTTTATTCAGATTGCTAGAAAACCACCCACCTCAACACAAGAAATGGAACTATGAGTGGTGCCACCAACCATTTCATATGTCTGCTGACCCTCTCCACTTTCTCCATGATATCCTTACTGATTTTCTGCTCTCCTCCAGGGTGCCAGGGTTTACAAACTAAGTTTGGCAGTAAGTGTTTAAAGGAATGGCTCTCAATGCTGTGTTGAGGAGAATGTGGAGTTTCACCAGAAAGGAGATGGGAGGTAGTCATTCGCAAGAGAACAAAGGAGAATAGCCACAAAGTTTCATGAGAAGGTCAACTTGTGGAGCCTGGAATATCAGCTAGACAACTGGTCTTGGATATTTGTCCATCGCACTTGTAATCTACATAACCTCGGACAACACCCTACCTCCCATGGTCCTTGCCTTTATTTTTAGTTTATCAAGAATAAAACATGCCATTGGGCTGGTTGTTGTGAAGTTCATGTGCAACACTCTATGTGGAATGTTTGGGAACTAAAAAGTCTTGCCCACACCAGCGGGTAACATTATTATCAGCAACCTGAGCCAGGCCACAGAAGACTGCTCTTCCTGTACAGAACCTCTCTTCCCATTCTGACCATGAAATTCATTTCTTCCAGTGAACCTTCAAAGACCTCATTTATCAGCTGTCAGAGTACAAAGAAAGCAGCCTCCTTGGCCTCCTTTTAAGGGGTATCACTTACACTTCCCAGTTGGAGTATTATCCCTCTTATCTCCAGACTGCAGAAATGCATGACCCACTACCTTACTACGTTGTATGGAAAACTACTTAGATGGCACATCCTGGATGCAGAGAAGAGAAGAGGATGTGAAAGTTCATTGCACTGTTGGGGAAGGCAGCACAGTATGTGGAGTTCAAAGACAGAGCTGAAATTCTGACCCTCCTACTAGGGGGAGAAGATGTTTATGATCATCGCAAGAAGAAATGAACAAAGAACACTTGACTACCTCTTACAAGCTTCATCTCTCTTTTGTTCTCATCTCAGAATATAACTCCGTAACTTCTCACATCAGAAGTCTGAGTTACCCTAAATTCATTTTTGCTCCTCTCCCTGAACCAAGCCAAATATTAATGACTAAGTACTACTGATCTTAAACAAGTTGTTTGACCTCTTACGTATCGGTTTTCTCAAGTAAAAAGTAAGGGATAGTAACATATTTCATCCTAGATTGTTCCAGTATTAAAAGCAACATCCTTTCAGTCCCTGACCATCATTTGCACTTAAAATACCAAGAAACAGTGTACCATATGAGGTGACACTCTGAGACCAGTTTCATAAGTAGTCAAGAGGAACAGGGTTTATTTTGTACCAGGCACTGTACAAGGATGAAGAAAGACTCAGAATTCCTCGCTCTCCTAGTAAATAAAACTGTAAGCTTAAAAAAAAATGAGTGAAGGAGGAAGGAATAGACAAAAGAAATCATAAGAATCTCAGGCCGTGATAATTTCCCACAAATGAGAGGCTTGAATATATAAAATGATTTAACGGAGAGTGGACCAGTGTCTTCATGAAATTGGGTGACAGGGAATGATGGTCTCCTTATTGAGGTCATGATGAGGCTGAAATTGAAGTGAGAAGCAGCCATGTAAATAAGGTAGAGGGATAACCATGTAAATAAGGTAGAGGGATAAGATTCTCCAAATTGAGGCAGAACTTCAGGACTGAACTTGAAGATGCTAAGGAAATGGAGAAGACCAGGGTCACTGAGCCAGGCAGGAGGCAAGGAGAAGAAAGACAGTGTCCAAAGGAGGGCAGAGACGGCACACAGAGTGCTATGCAAAGCCAGGAAGGAACTCGGCATCTCTTTTAAATCCCAGTAACAAGGGAGACCTGAAAAAAGTTTTAAGCAAGAGCTTAATTTGACCATATGTACATTTTAAATAGATCATTCTGAACACGTCACAGGAAATATTTTGTAGGAAGAATAGAGTAGATCAGTGAGAAAAATATTTGAAATGAGCCAAGTAAGAGAAGATGCCCTCTTGGGCTGGAGTAGAGATGAGGGTATTGGAAGAAGACAAAACTCTTGAATGTGAAAGCAAGAGTACTTGGTGTTCAAAGGGATGTGGAACCTGGTACCATCCTGACGTGAAAAACCTCTAAAACTACTGACCGAGGTGGGAACCCTCAGGGAAGACACTTCCTCCGAGAGAAGTCAAGGGTTCTGCTCTGAGTAGCCATTGCTATGGTAAAGGAAAAAGAATCTACATGGAGTCATTGTGCTGGCACTTGGATAAGGTACCTCAGGGATCCCAGGGTGTGTTTGATAACAGACAAAACTCCAGGGGTTATCGCTGTGTCATATTCTGGTGAGAGTCCATTTTTCAAAGTTTTGTTTGCTTTATAACAACATGTAGTGGACTCTGTTAATTCCTAGGAAAAACAAAGGAATGTCATAGAGATTTCTGCCCTCAAGGTTAACTGCCATTTTAAAGAGAGACAAACAGAAAAGTCTATCATACCATGTGCAGGTGCTAGGGGAGAAGTGGTTAGGAGATGCTGACCTGTGTGGCCTGCAACCACACAGTGGGGACTCTCTGGTCCTCCGTTCTGCTCTTCCAGACGGGAGCAATACCACCTATGTTGCTTATAAGGAAAGTATCTCAAAGGCAACCAATGCAATGAGAGCAAATGGCAAAAGAGGGCCCCAAATTATTATCTCACTACGGAGAGAAAGAAAGTTGATACAAAGAGCTTATTAATAAATTTACCAGCAAAAACACAAGCCTAGTACTGGTTGATAGAACTGAAATGCGCCAGTCTATCTAATCGCTGCAGCAGGAAATGTATTTCTTTACAAAGCCAGTGTTGTTGCGAGGGAATTTACATGAGGCCCAAGATAGTGGTGGAAAAGTTCTGCTGCTGCTGCTGGTGCTGAGTGATAGCTACAACAAAACAAGCACCAAGGACCTGGTGCCATTTGTTTCATAACAGCCCATCCTTGGACCTCATCAGAATTCAACCTTCAAACTTGTACCACTGACATCACCTTGTCCAACTGGGAGAGCAATGAAGCATGAGCGGATACAAATAACAGTAACTCATGTGACCAGGTCCTTTGGCTCAGTTTCTTGGAAAACCTCTTCTTAGGCACCTTTGAAGATTTATGCTCACATACAAGGCACAGGGCATGGCATCTGGGATACACAGGATGCCCTGACAATGTCTTCATCTGGAGGAAAAGATGGCTGCTAGTTTATTCTGGTGTTTACTCATTGCAGCAGGCAAGAACCCAAGTGGTTTCTGTGAGTGTGGATACAGCCAGCAGCTACCAGCATAGGATTTGGCTGGATCAGTATGGTGAATTAATGGCACGCAGGACAGCTGTGTGAAATTCTTGAAGGCCATGTGAAGGGACCTCTGCAAAAACTGCCTTGCCTCATACCAGCCACCATTCTCTTCAGAGCCCAGCTGGTGCCTCGAAGTTGCAAAACTTCACTTTATGATTCATGATTTCAATAGCTTCTTTGTTCAAGGAGACTGACATCGGTGCTCAATGAGAGAAAAAGAGAAGTTCCTGTCACTATGTAATTACCTCAATTTTCTCCCTCCCCTCTGACTAAAGGAAAGACTTACTTTGACAAAGAGAACATTAAAACCTCTTCCGCTCTGGCAGGTTGAAAAGTAAGTCACTGTGAAGACTCTCCCAAACATGACCAGCTGATGCAGCAGGAAAAATATTCACAGAAATGAATTTTCTTCACCTTATAAAAGTTTAATTGCACAAAAAGTAAATGTTTGCTTATAACTAACATTTCCTGAAATCTGTCAGTTGGGGCACAGGCTGCACAGAGTGTCAGTTGGTATTTCCTGGAAGAAAGAGTTCCATGGTACCCAGGTTTGGGAAACACTAGAAACCAAAAACTAAGGTAAAAGTTGAAGGTCTATTTTTTTTTTAGATTTATTTTTATTATTTTTTATTGGAAAGGCGGATATACAGAGAGGAGAGACAGAGAGGAAGATCTCCCATCCGATGATTCAATCCCCAGTGAGCTCAACGGCCGATGCTATGCCGATCCGAAGCCAGGAGCCTCTTCCGGGTCTCCCACGCGGGTGCAGGGTCCCAAAGCTTTGGGCCATCCTCAACTGCTTTCCCGGGCCACAGGCAGGGAGCTGGATAGGAAGTGGGGCTGCCGGGATAGAACCGGCACCCATATGGAATCCCAGGCGTGCTAGGCGAGGACCTTTAACCACTTGCGCCACCGCGCCGGGCCCTGAATGTCTATTTTTGTTATCTTTTCTTTAGTGTGTAGCATGTACTGTCAAGCTCCAGGAAAGGGGGTGGCTATTACACAAATTTATAAACTTTCTCGAGCATCTTATATAACTTTCCATTCATTTGAGGAACATTACCTGGAGTTAGGGCAATGAGCAGCATAGTCTCCTCATATTCCATTTGGTCAAAATTAACTATTTTTTCCTCTCATACAAAGGTCAAATAGAAGCTATGAAGAGGCGGATCCCATCTCCATAGTCTGGTAAACGTTTGCTGAGAATCTCATAATTCACTTATTTCTCTTTGTGAAAATTTATTTACTCATCATCACATTTAGAATATACTGTAGATGAGGCATGGCGATTAAGGCAAAGATCTATTCTTTTGGAAGGAAAATGCCATTGAATTCTAGAAATGACAGGAGAGAGCCTCCTGGGTCAAGATGGAATTGCGTAAGGAAGTAGAAAGGGAAGAAAGCAATTGGGAGAGATAGATGTTCCATTCAATTACTCACTGAGGATGCGCTGTCGTCAATCCCTTTGCTAGGTGTCAGGAGTGCAACGGTGAACAAAGCACTTGTAGTCTAATGTTTTTACTGGAGAAAAGAAGGGATCTGACTTGGTGGGCTTTATGTGAAGAGGATGATTGGTACTACTCTGTGAACGGAGAAAGACAGGATTGGAATAGAGATAGAATCAGTTCGGCACAAATGATGAAGATCCAGCCTTCACCAAAGGCTGTGGAGATGGAGAGCTGTACCTATGCTTGAAAAATATATTAAGGATACAGAAGAGACAAAATGAGATAAGCAACTGAACTTAGAAATCAAATGACAAAGAACAAGAACATCTTCTAGTATTTTAACTTTGCGCAACTGGACAAGGTGATGCCAGTCAGTCAGACAAGTGATCAGCAGAGAGTCGCAAAGGCAGGGTTGGAGGCAATAGCTCAAGGTGCGTGGGAGGATAGCTGAGAAGGAACATCAGCTGCTGCCTGAAGAGTTGTGGGTGTGTTTGTGAAGATGATAAGAGGGAGCAGGCCACAAGGAAAGATTTGAAAGTCATCCTGCTTTTAAAGACATGGCATTTATGCAAGTCGGCTACAGAATTTAGGGGAAGGATGTACAGATTGCTACAAAGGCCATGGTCATCATTCAACCTGGGTCCGAAAAAAGTCAACCAGCAAGGTCATCCTGCAAGCAAAGTGTGAGTGCTCCTCTCCTGTCTCCTAGATGATCACATGCTACATGATTAGAGAAGATTAAGATGGGCCTTCTATTTGTGGTTGCCACAGGTTAAACACAAGAGTTGGAAGCGAAGACCTTGCATATTGAATGATAACATTCATGTACAGTTCAAAATTAGGTCAAACAAATCCACTGTCAGATGTCAAAGTTAAGGTTCACCTTAGAGAAGGAGCAAAGAAGCACTTCTGGCAGCAAGCAATTAAGGGAGTCCTGGCTGATTTTTTAATCATATTTTCTCACCTGGTCAGGTCATTTCCTGATTGCATTCACAAGGATGTAAAACAGAGATTGGAAAACTTTCTATAGAAGACCAGATAATAAATAGTTCAGACTTTAGGACGCTTTCCTATCTCAACCATCCAACCCTCACATTACAGCACAAAGGTCTCCAACAGTCACTGCATTCTAGGGTTTTACACAAAACTTGTAGAGCTTTCCTTCTTTGAGATCGTTTTGTTAAATTTTGCAGGCTTTTTTGTTGTTGTTGAACCAAATAAGGTTTAATAAAATTTAGGAACAATACATCACACATATATGCATAGCTGATGGAAAAACATCTAAGAATTTTGGGGGAGAAAAAAATTTTTACAACCAAGATGTAGAGGGTAATGACATTCAAGTTTGAATTTCACCACCAGTCAATGATGATTGTTCATATTGCAGAAACCATTCTTTAAAAAAAAAATTTATTTATTTTTATTGCAAAGTCAGATATACAGAGAGAAGCAGAGACAGAGAGGAAGATCTTCTGTCCAATGATTCACTCCCCAAGTGATCGCAACAGCCAGTGCTGTGCCGATCTGGAGCCAGGGAGTTCCTCCAGCTCTCCCACGCAGGTGCAGGGTCCCAAGGCTTTGGGCCATCCAGCTCCCAGGCCACAAGCAGGGAGCTGGATAGGAAGCAGGGCTGCCGGGATTAGAACCGGTGCCCATATGGGATCCTGGAACTTTCAATGTGAGGATTTTAGCCACTAGGCCACCGTGCCAGGCCCTACAGAAACCATTCTACACAACAATTCCTGAGCAGCAGGCAGAGTCAACATGAGCACATGGACCATGTCTGAAGGAGTCCTAGTGAGGAAGTGCTTGGTTATAGCACAGATCATTGAGAGAAAACACATGTTATCCAAGCAGTTATCATTCTGTGGGGAGTCTTCGAGGCATCTCTCCTGCCTTCTCTTCCTGCCCGCTCCTACAACTCTGGGACCTAGCTTTCCATGCCTGAGTCAGCTGGGATGCTGTCCCTCCTCACTGTTTGGAAGACAGCACATGAAGTTGGGAGATTTCCAGGCCACCATCCTGGGATCCATTTTGAGAAAGAAGAAGACAAATATTGACTACCAGTATTTTCCATGATCTTTTTTTTCATAGTTGTATGATTATTTTTTATTCTTCTCTGTGTGTGTGTGTTTTAATTTTAGATTTTATGGTACAATTCCAAAGGGACTGGGATTTCCTTATCCCCTCTCTAAATTCCCTCCCCGAATTGATTTTTCCAATATTATTACAATCGTATAGTCTTCATAAGCAATCATAAGTCAATCGTTCTGCTATTTGAGTGTATCCTGACATTGCTGGTACAGACAATGGCAGATTTCAGCATCCTGTTATGTAGATATGTACAACAGTTTCATTGGGAGTCCATCTTTGACTTGGAAATAGAGATGCACACTTCATTGCATCTTCACATCTAGACGTGACAGTCTCTATTACACTATCACTATGCATTCCCTTAAATGAGAAGCCATGAACAAAGTCAACAACGGGAATAAAGTTAAAAAAAAATTTACAGCACCATTGGAGTTAGGTAACATGCTACTGAATAACCCATGTGTCAGTGAAGATCTTAATTTGTTTCTCCACTCGTGTCATCACCTTATTTTGTCCTGCTCAATTCCTTGAGTCCTAAACAGGTCAATGTTGTTATTGATGTGATAAATTTCACATATGTCCTGTTTCCCAATATTTCATTTTCTTCACTGATCTGTTTCCCCAACAGATCATCTTTTCAAGACAAATTCTAAGTTTCACTCATCAATATCTAGCGCAGAAGCAGGCAATTAAGGAATGAAAGCTCGAAGCTTTTGGGAAGAAACATTCAAGTAGAATGGAAGTGTGGAGCACTGTACATATCTGGGGTCTTGATGTTCTTCAGGCATCTTTATAAGCAGAGTTTTCAAGGTCTTTTGTATAACGATGTGCTTAGGAATTATTCAGGGGGATGATATTTATTAAGTATTAACAAGGGCTTTCCAAGTTACTTGTCTATGAAAGGCTGCTTCTACTTCATGGAAAGGCTGCTCAGGTGGTCCAGGGTTAGAGTGTCTCAGACAGGATCTTTTTTTTTTTTTTAAGGATGAGGGCAATACCAGAAAGTATATTATTTGTTAGTGTCTGAGTTGTAAATCTCCTGGGCAAGGCAGTAAGAGCTACCACAGATGGATGAGTTAAACATAAAAGCATTTCAAGTCAAATTTGAGGCTGCATCTTCCACAATGAAGAAGGCCTTCCTCTGACATTCCGCAGAAACTATCCAGATTGTAGATCTGGAAACATCATGTACACTTTTTCTATGGGGAAATGGAGTGAATGGTGATGCTGAGCTACTTTTCTGCTACTGTTCCCATTTCCTGCTGCACAAAGAGCACGAGAAACCACCAAAATGATCTAGCCTATCATTGCATATTGTATTGTGCATTCAGTGTGGGGAACATAAAGAGCAAAGCCCACCTGTAAAAACCCTGGTAGCATTTTGATTCTCCCAGCTATTATATGAATGGGTAAGATAGGCGAGGTGATTCAGAAACTCATTCACAGAAACATTTAGTCATCACCTACTGTATGCCAACGCTGAAAATGCAAAGGTCCAGTTCTGGAAACTGAAATACAAAGTGATCTGCCATCAAAGAAATGTGACATGAGGTCAAACAGACACCAATGTAGTTTGTTTATAAAGACAAATCATAATTTCAAAAAGATGAAATGGGTGATATCTAGTTTATCAGGATACCCCAACCACAAAGTTTGCCACAGGGTAGATGCTTAGTAAATGTTCAATGAATGAATAAGTGGATAAAAATCTGTGCATAGAGGTCGCATTTGAATGGATCTCAATACACCAAGGCAGAGTTTCACAAGGTAGGAATTGAAAGATACTTTTGAATTGATTAATTCCAAATGAGCAGGTTCCAGATGCATGATTTGGCTAGTAAGAGCCTTCCCGGGTAAAATGAATGGCAGGAGGAGAGAGGTGCTTCGAGGAGAATAACTATACTTGATTTAGGTGGATGGGGAGTTTCAGTTGGGACCCAGTATTCATATAAGAAGTTTCTATGTGGAAAAGTTTTAAATGAACATTAGATGTCACATTATAAACCAGGATTTTGTCCTGAAGATAAATGGAAACCACTGAAGGAGGCATATGCTCTGAGAAGCGGCAGATAAAAGCTACTTTCATACAGAAAGACACTGCAATGCAGATTATAAGGGGAGAAATGTTAATTGCTCAAATACTGATCAAATATCTCTTTGGAGATATGTACATATATACAGAAACCAATGATTTCAGAGTCTGAATATTCAAAAACTTAGAGGAAAATGTCTGAGAAGAGCAACTATGACATCAGAGAAAGCAATATTTAAGTCTCTGCTATTCACCAGATTTGAGATTTGGGGCAAGTTACTTAACCTAACCAAACCTCAGTTTCCTCCATTGCAGTAATAATAGATTAAAGTTGATGATGATTGTCAGCCACTATTCCAGGTAACATTCCCCAAAGAATGGAAAGTTATATGAGATGCTCCAGAATGTTAATGAGGAGAGAAGGAAGGAAGGAGAGTAAGAGAGAGGAGGAGGAGGGGTGGGGGGAGAGAGGAGAGGAGAGGAAAGAAGAGCAGAGAGAGAGAGAGAGAGAGAGAAAGGATTTCCAACCACTAGTTTACTCCCCATATGGCCACAAAGGCCAGAGCTGGTTGTGGCCCAAGCCAGGAGCCAGGAACTTGCTCCAGGTCTCCCACACGAGTAGCAGGGAACCAAGTACCTGTGACATTGTGTGCTACTTTTCCTAGACTATTAACAGGAAGCTGGAGGAAGTGGAAGTTAGGAAAAGGCAATATCAACTCATTCTGAAATTCCACTGTAGGGATTTGTCTACATTTACCAGCTGAGCCAGCCAACAAGAGGAAACAAAAGCAAGAAATAGTTTCACTCAATGCACACTGTCCACTGTACCTCATATAATTTTTCCCACCCCCACTGAAGTGTGCCAACTAAGCAGTAACGCTAAGGTGAGAGTAAAGTACTGAAGCGTTTACTTGAAGAGCACCAGAACGCGCAAGTGCTTACTGGCATGTGGCAAATCTGTAGACTTCACTTTCCAAATGAGTCACATAACATTCTAATGACTTTGTTTAATTTTGACATTAAATATAGAAAATCTTATACAGCAACCCACATGCAAATATTTGAAGTGGTGCTTTTTTAGTTCACAGTGTTTTCCCTGCATCTTCTAATCAGCCAACCGGAATTGCTGTAGAAACAGTATAATAGGAAAAGCATTGCTGCAATAAAAATTTCCAGGCTATATAGAGCATCAGCGGAGGAGCTCATCAGGACACCCTCTGCTGACCCAGAGGCTTCTGTACTTCAAGGACAGTCCTGTGTTGTGGAGCATCTGTCTAAATATAGAACACAGGCTCCTGCCTCTTGATCTCTATCACCAGAAGTTATCAAACACTGGCCCAAAATAACACCAAATGATTGGTCTTGTCAGAGTGGGAGGGTCAAAAAGGATTCTTGGACTAATGACTTTGCCACTTCCATTTCAAATGGACAACAATGCCCTGAGTAGGATTTCGCTGAATGTTATAACTCACAAATGGCACCCAACATGGATTCTTTCCACCCTGATGCCTTCTACATATGTTCACTTTGCATTCAAAGCACCACCTCATTCTTTATCCATCTTTCATCTTTTACTTTAAAACTCAACACAAAGTTCTTCTTTGTAAGATCTTTCCTGGCTCCCCCCTATGTTCCCAAATTGCTTCGCAATTGACTCTTTTGCGTCAGCTTTTGTCACATGATGCTGGATACTCACACATCAACTCCATAGCAAGCTTTGGTTTGCAGCAGAGCACACTTGGCCGTAACAACCACTCTCACAGTAGTTTCCCACTCCTTGAGAGTCACTGCAACCACTGCCACCACCCAAAGCAGCACTGAACTGAGATGGAGTGATGCACATCGGAGCCCCTAAGATGCCTCCAAGGAGCATCCCCTCCTTTGCTTTCAAAGACAAAGTGCCAAGTCAAGACAAAGGATGAATACAGGTGTAGTACACCAAGGGTGATGAATAACAAGTAGGAAAGTATAAAATGGGATGAGGTAGAGAGGCTGAGATCAGAGGTAAGGTGGTGCTGGGTCAAACAGGTCCAAATCCAGAGATCTTAGGATGTTTGATGATGGATTAGAATTAAATAAAAGTGCTTATCGTCACTAAAGAAGAGGCTTTCCCAACAGATCTTTCCTTTCTACATCACTTATGGCTGCCTTGGAAAAAACAGATAGTTGGTACCTGTTTATTAAGAAGTGAATAAGTGAATCGATGAATCAAGAGGCTTCTCGGAGTTGACTCATGTATTTCAACAGGAATCTCTGCCTCATTTACACAGTAAGTTTTCCATGTGCTTTTACAGTTGCTGTCTTAGACTGCGGTATTGACAAGTCATGTAACCTTGGATCTGCTCCCATTCGATCATTGCCTTCTCCCAGCAGATTAGAACACCACCATCTTTTGCAGAGAAAAAACACTCCATGAATATCTGCAGAGTGGAACTGAATGATACTAAATTTAAGTGAATTTTCTTCCAGGATGGATTAGCATAGTGGCCCACAAGAAAAGCTTAGTTTTAGGGCCCAGAATGATGGCTCAATCGACTAGTCCTCCTTTTGCAACCATGCAGGAAACCATGCAGGCACTGGTTCATGTTCCAGCTGCTCCACTTCCCATACAACTCTCTGCTTGTGACCTGAAAAATCAGTGGAAGACGGCCCAAAGAGTTGGGACCCATATGGAAGACCCGGAACAATCTCCTGACTCCTGGATTCAGATCAGCTCAGCTCTAGTCATTGTAAGCTTCCAGGAGTGAATTTGACAGATTAACTATCTCTCCTTCTCTCCAGAAATTTGCCTTTCCAATAAAATAAATAAATCTTTTTTTTTTAAGGAAAGAAAACTTTATCTTTGGATAAAAAATAATGAAACCAAAATTGAACGAGCACATGAAATGAAGTTCAACATCATTCAATATTAGGACAACCCAATCACAACCACACTAAGATGCCACTTCACATATCTTTCATATGGCTATCATCACTCAAGCATGAAAATAACAGTAATCAGTAGGGAGGCAAAGAGTTGGATCCCTGTGCATTGCCAAGGAAAACGGAAGTGTCACAGCTGCTCTAGGACAAGGATATGGTATTTCCTCAAAGAGCTGGAAATAGACTTACCATACAATCCAAAATTCCACTTCTTGGAATATGTTCAAAAAAAGTAAAAACAAGAATTTGAATGGGTGTTTTAACACCCACATTTATAGAAACATTAGTGTCAGTAACCAAAATGGAAAAGCAACCCAAATGTCTGTCAACTACTGAATGAGCACACAGACTGTAGCATAGATGTGCAGTGGGAAGTTATTCTGCCTGAAAAAATGACGAAAATCTAACACATCCTACAACATGGACGAACCCTAAGGACATTATGCTAAAAGAAATAAACCATTTGCAAAAGGACAAATACTGCCTGGTTCCATTTGGCTGAGGCAGCAGGAGTTATCAAGGCCATAGACATACTTCCTGCAAGGTCCAGCTTAAGCTCCTTGTCATGAAATCATCCCCTAATTAAATTCCCAGTGACCTTTTTGTCCCTCTTGATTCCTACATAATAGATCTTGATCTCTCAGAATGGAGGCTTGTGGAGCAGAACTTCTCTAGAACTTTCAGAGTATTTGCTCTATGCTGTGTCTCTTCTCAACTAGACTGAATCTCCTGTCTCTCTCTCAAAGAAAAAAAAAAACTTCAAAAATAGTAGTATTAAAAAAATTCCTCTGAGTATCTTGTTTGTGCCATTTGACCAATCGAGAAGAAAGAGGAGGCTGCTGATGTACTTGAGTCATCTTTCTCATCAGAGCAGGTGCATGGGCCCTTCCTAAGGAGAGGACCTGGGTACAACTGACTAGTCCAACCACCTGGTGCAGAGAGGTTAAAAGCAGGAGATTGGCCAACAAAGAGTCAGGGCCAGCACCAAGACTGGAGCCTTGGTCTTACCAGCAAGATGAGAATCTGTTCAAAGGAATTATGAACTGATCCTTTGAAGATTTCCCTCTTTAACAATACAGAAAAGCTCTCACTAAGCTGTTGCATTAAAGGCATTTTTGATCGATGGAGTTGCTTAGATTTGTTGAGCCTTTCACTAAGTTTATATCTAAAATCCATATAACTGCAGAAACAAAATAATGCTGCTAAGTCACAGAAAATCGAGAGTTGAAAGTAGGAATTCAGAAAGGGGATGAAAATCTTCTTTAAAACTAGGTATTCTCTCTGCAATTATTTCATTGTCCTTTAAAATAAAATAACGATTGACGGTGGAATTTCCAGAGATGTGAGGATCACCTGCCCTCCACAAAATGGCTTGATAATTTCACTTTGTTAACATTTTATTATCATAAAGAGGACATATATTATGTGTTCTCTAAGTACAGTTCCAAGAAAACAATCATGCTTTTCCTCCCTTCCCTGTCTCTATGTTAAGTGATTAGATCCAGAGACTGGTCAGGGCATTCGCCTTCAAGCAATACATGAGATAACATGGAAGTAGGTAAATGTAATAAGCTTGTAGGAACTATGACGGTTCATAAAATGTTTCAGCACAGAGGATGCACTGAATAAATATTAGTTGAATCAACTGATTAATCAGCTAACTAATTAACCAGATTTTGCTTGAGGAAATTGACAGATGCTTTTTAAAATATTTATTTATTTATTTATTTATTTCAAAGGTAGATTTACAGAGAGAAGGAGAGACAGACACTACCAGAGTGGGCTGCAACAGCTAGAGACGATCCGAAGCCAGGAGCCAGCATCTTCTTCTGGGTTTCCCACACCAGTACAGCCTTCCAAGACTCTGAGCCATCCTCTATTGCTTGTCTACTGCCTTTAAGCAAAGAGCTGGATGGGAAGTGGAGCAGCCAGGATTAGAACCGGTGCACATGAGGGATACCAGCATGTACAATGCAAGGACTTTAGCCACTAGGCCAGTACACCAGGTCCTATAGATGCTTTTGTAGATAAATTATTGAAGCTCTATCTTCATTCACCCATTTACCCAAGTGTACAACAAAATATTTGTAATCAGGTATTATGATAAGCAGAAAATACAAGGATGGTCAAAGTGAAAGATCAATGTGACAAGTAACCCAGGGTATTCAGTCCTTCTAAGCTCTGCCTGTGCCACAACAATGCAAATTTCTTGGAGGTTCTCTGCTATCTGAAAATAGAGTAGCCCGTGACACCTAATGAGCCCTCCACACACAGTGTCAAACGCAGACAGACTGGATGAACAGATGGTTAGGGTGTTGACAAGACCGTGGGAATCTGCATGGGGCTATCTCACACTTCAGGAATAGGAAGAGGAGGAAGAAGAATCAATAGGATGCAGAGAAGGATTGGGTGGGAGGAAACCAGAAGAGTGAACTGTTCTAGAGACCATCAAGAAGAGACTTTCCAAAGGGAAAGGTGCTTGAGGAGACTTCTGCAGAGATCCATCTGTGAACCAACGAGGCACAGCAAAGCAGGAGCCTGAGGTGGGGCCTTGTGGGACGCTCTCACAGTAATGATGGTGCAGGTGCAGAGTCAGCACAGAGAATCCAAAAGGAAGTGCCGCCATCTGTGCAGGGACCTCAGCCAAGAGTAAGAATAATCCCCCGTTCAGAGAAGGAGAGAAAGGTAACGTGGTTCGGGCCAGAGCATAGGGTGTGCAGAGACCAAGGGCCTTGAAAGTGCATCGTGAGTTCTGGAAGGGTGAAGCACGGTAGCTGGAGGTGAAGACAAGATTGTAGTGAATGAGCTGAGGGATGTGTTCAAGCTGCACTCCCTCCCTCTTCTCACTGTTCTATCAATAGCTGGTTTTCCTTGGAAACCATGTGCTGCCTAAGTTAATTGGGAGGCCCATCAATCTGTTGTTTCTGCCCAGTCCTGGACTGTGAGAGAACAGGGAGGAGGCCCTGGCTGTGCCTCTGCTGCTCTGACAGATGTATTTTTAGCCCCAGCAGAAAATAAGGCAGTGTGCATTTAATAAAAAAAAAAAAAAAAAAAAATCAAGCCCTGGGAATGATCTAGTGCCAGTGCTGGAGCAATCAGGGATGGAATATGTTTCCAATTGAATTACTACTGTGGTCATAGTTATAAAAAGAGAGAGGGAAGAGAAAAATGTTAGGCTGGTCAGTTTCTCGGGAGCATTTAATCTTGGTTCACTCTAATTTTAATGTTCAAAGACACATGAGCCCACTGAGCCCCCTAGGAGGTATTTCAAGGGGACTGGCCACCACCCACACTCGCAGGGCATGCTGGGTGGTTCTACCGCCTGACTTCACTCTCTTTTCTCTCCTCCCCTCACCCTCCCTTCCTCCCACTGCGTTTTGGCCTCCACTAGATCTTCTGCTTGCAAGCTTATGAGACACAGTGTGAATAATTACGATGAGGGTAAATTTAGACTCTGACAGATCCGAGAGACGCGGGGCTGAGACTCAGAGAGGTGGAGACACAACAGCATCATGGAAGAACCTGGAGGAGTTGCAGTGCAGTCTCCCCATTGCTTCCAGATGGAAAAACAAAAACCAACAAACAAAAACCTCCCTGCTTCACGTTTTTCTAGATTGTCCCTACCTGCCTGGTCAGAACCAACCTCCCCAGCACGGTCTCCCCCTCCTGCTTCCCTCTATTCCCTTACCATTTCCTCTAACACAAAGCATCCACCTGCTACCTGCGGAGGGCCTCTTGGTGCCAGCGCTGGCTGAGGGATGACAGCTGTGTCCCTCATCCTCCCACTGACAGGGAGAAATGCAAGCTGTTAGCTGTCTCACTGGTGAGGAGCCTCGGAGGCTTAAGTCATTTCGCATAGGTCACCCAGCTGATAACCAGGGGCTGGCACACCCATCTCATGTGCCCTTGACCTTTTGATTTGATCAGGTTCTTCGGAATGTCACACATCTCACCCTCCTATGCCTTCCATAGACTGCCTCTGCAGCGGTCATGTCTTCTTATCCTTTTCCTGGTATTTCTGCTTAGAGTGTCTTTATACTCACAGCTGTTACAGTATAGTTATCACTTGCATTGGCGATAATAATTAGTCTGTGTTTAATTTGTATCATATGTATTACAATTTATATTCAGTTACATATATTCTATGTTCAATTAAATTGCTAAGGACTTTACGTGTTGTCTGGATTAATCCTCTCAGAATTTGCACAAGGTACTTTCATATGTCCATTTTAAAGAAGTAAAGTGGAAACATTGAAAGATAGACTGACTGGTCAAAGCGTACAGAACTGGTTAGTGACCAAAGTGAAAAAATAACTATTGATAATGAGCAATCATTACATAACAAAATATTACATATCAAAACTTATTAAACATGCGTTGTTCAGCATCATCCTCACCAAAAATGTGGGGTAGCATGTCGGCCTCATCGCCCAGGTGGAAACCAGGGACTCAGCGCTTTGCAATCACTTGCCTGAGGTCACAGAGCCAGCATGGGAACAGAGGATTGCCCTTACGCACTACACTGTTAGTCATTTGTGCAAGATTGGTTACTGCTTTGTGGGTCTCCTCAATGAAGTGTCACTCATTTCTCCAGCTCTAACTCTGCAACAATCCAAACTGTGTCCTGATGCACAGTGAGCCTTTAGGCAGCATCGGGTGTTACTAGCCCATTTCAAATGCAGTTTGCTCAAATGCTTCGGGAAGAAAAAGGCAGAACAGACACGCTAGGGATGAACATCCTGGGGACATAAGACATTCTCATGTGTGCAGCTCCTGCCAACGGTCTGAGCTGCCAGATCAGATCAAATTCATATGCAGGTTCTTCCCCTGGGCAGACCACCTTATGTGTAAGGAGGTTTAGCCTGGCCCTGCGCCTCCCTGCACCGCGGGCCCTCTCTGAGCTGGGCTTCCCGGTGATTTGCTGGGCTGCTGAGGCCAATGAACCTGTGTCTTGTGGCCCTGAAGAGTGCTCCACCGCCTCCCCGACTCCTGGAATCACACTGTTCTTACAGCTCCCTTTATACCTACCTCACTTGCTATTCCACTTCTCACCTAAATTCATAAAGCCCTTTAGAAAGAAAATGTGAAAATCCTGTACATGGACTGGCTCCAGGGACTCAGGAGAGCTGGTTGGTAGAGTCCTGGTAAGATGCTGCCTTTGCATCATACCTGACTATCCTGGTCTTTCAACCATTTTAGGATAGACATGTAAAAGGACCTTACATCCAGTAAGAGCCAGATGCAAAATCTGTCGCTGTCACTGCCTTGTCACCAGAGCCTGTACACCACATCATTTACCTTTCTCAGCTCCTGGTCCATGTGAATGCAGCAGTCTCTGAATAACAAAGTGCTTGTGAGATGAGATGTCTCTTCAGATGGCAACGTTTAAGAATAAGATCATGGCTGTAAAGTTGGAATTTCACCTCCACCTCAAATCCATCAGCCCAAGCTTGTCCCAGAGCTAAGAGATTCACTAGAGTGTGAAAATCGAGCATAAAACCTGGAAACTTCTCAGATAAACCCAATCCTGAACCACACAGAGCCCCTGGATGGCCGTAGGATTCTAGGACCGTGTGAGAACTCTTCAAAAGTTCAGCGAAGGCACAGGCATTTAGCAGAGTGCTTAAGACAAACTGAAATGTTCTCATTATGTAGCAGAGTACCAGCGGAAAATGATGGCTCATGACTTGGGTCGCAACCACTCACTTGAAGAATCCACACTAATTTGCTAGCTCTTGGCTTCAAACCGGCCCAATCCTGAATGTTGTGGGCATTTGGGAAGTGAATAAACAGATGGAAACTCCGTCTCTCTCTCTCTCTCCCTTTCTCTCTCTCTCTCTCTCTCCCTTTCTTTCTCTCATGCATGTTCTGCCTTTCAACCAACATAAAATAAATACCTTTTGAAATTTAGGGAAAATGGAATCAAAAAGTTATTTCGATGAAAAATTTGAAATACAAGTATCATTTTTTCTAAAGATTCATTTTCCATGAGTTTTTTGAAGGCCTCTTAATATGTCTAAAGAACAAATTCCCATTTCTTTCTATTCTCTGCAGCTCCTTTCTGGATCCAGGTTGTTTTCTAACAAAGAAGCAGATAATGAGGAAAAGAAAGCCACACTCTCCTTACCATTCATTGAAAGGCTTTTCACCTGAGACCTCTAGCTGTGTAGGCAACTCTCCTGTCTTGAGGGTGCTATGTGGTCCCTCAGAACCCATAAGAAGCACATTTCCATGATATTAACTTCAAGCTGACTTCATGTATCTGTTCCATGCCAATCCGGTACCTTTCAGCTGTTGGCTGGGAAAGCGGCAATACAGAACACTATTGAAATGCTTCAGGCTTGAGCTGGGGAACATAAACACGGTTCTTGAGATCATGAAAAAAGGGCAATTAGCCCTCTGAATTGTTCACCAGTGTGTGCGATGACAGGCTGCCACTCACAGGAGAGTTTATCCATCCGGTAAACTTTGCATGGTCAATAGCCCTAACCTGGAACAGAGAAAGTAATCAATAAATACATATGCTGTGTTGAGTTTGGACACTGTTTTTGACAACTTCATTTGAAACAGGAATGAATAAATGCATTCTTACTTTGAATGTATGTGTCCACAGAAGTCTTCTACCAACCTATCTCACCTTCCAAAGAGAACCTTCTGGAAAGTCTTTAAAATCCTGAATCTGTTTTCAAGCTCCCTTTCCGATGTTCACCTCCACTAACCACACTGTCATGTATTACTCCCGTAATCATGTGTAAATCACTTGCTTTTCTTGTACTTTCTTTCTTTTCTTTTTTTAAAATTTTTTAATGGTATAATTCCATAGGGTCTGGGATTTCCCCACCCCATCCCCAAATCCCAACTCCCCAACTGATTTGCCCCATATCATTACAATAGTATAGTCCTTCATCAGCAGTCATGTGTCTATCAGTCCTATTTAAGTGTGCCCCGAAATTGCTAGTAAAGATCATGTAAGACAGTCCAGCATCCCACTGTCTAGATGTTCTACAGTTTCATTGGGAGTCCATCTTTGATTTGGAAGTAGGAATATATACTGTGTTCTATTACTATACATCCTTTAAATGAGAAGCTACAAAACAAAGTCAGCAACAACTATGATGTTAAAACAGAAAAATTTACAGCACCATGGAATCAAAAAACACGCCACTGAATAACCAACACATGGATGAAGGAAGCAAAGGAAATACAAAAGCCTCTTAGGTAAACTGATGCCACCATTGCATTCACTTTCGTGACCTATAACATCAGAGCGATGATCTTTGTGCATCTACTAAAAGAAACATTCACTGTAAAAATGTGGGACACAGGTTTGTTGTGCCAGGTGTACAAATAATGGAACTATTTATTGTAAATCCTGTTCACTAATCATACCAGCAGCATTATCAGCTATCCACCCCCTACCCCACTGGTCTTTCCTATATGGACTTAGAACAAATGGAAAGATCACAGATTGCAAACAGAACGTACAAATTACTTGTCAGACAGGTTAGGTTCAGATCCATGTTCCACTATTTTTAGTTCCTTTCCTAAGGCTTAGTGTTTTCATCTGTAAAGTAGAGAGAAGGAGAAAGAGAGAGAGAGAGAGAGAGAGAGAGAGAGAGAGGAGATCTTCCAACCACTGGTCTATTCCCCAAATAGCTACAACTACCAGAGCCGGAAGCTCTGAAGCAAGTAGCCAAGAGCTTCTTCTTGGTGTGTCAAACAGGTGCAAGGGGCAAAAAAACAGGCTGTTTTTCCAGGCCACACACAGGAAGCTGGATCAGAAGTGAAGCATCAGGAACATAACCTTCCATCCATGTGAGGAGCCAGCACTGCACGCAGAGGCCTACTATATCAAGGCACCTGCTTTACCAAAAGCATAAAAGCAGTGTTTGCTTCTGCTGGGATTGTGGGAATAGGGGCAGAGTTGGACAAATTGGAAGGAAATTTAAGAGTCCCAGTAATACATTCATAAGGTTTTTTTCAAGTCCTGCATGTATGTTTACTAAAAATTAATCAAGGAAAGGCATGAAATGTGTACATTTTGCTAACAGACATTGGGGCTAGGATTTAAGCCACTGATTAAACACTCACTCCGATATCAGAGTGCCTGAGTTCCATGCCCAGTTCTGGGTGCTGGCTCTATCTGCCTAATAACACAGAGCCTGTTGAGGCTGAAGTAGTTTACTTGCTGCCGCCGACAGGAGAAAATTCACTTGGATACTGGCTTTGCCATTTCAGGCATGTGTGGAGTGAAACAGCTAAGGGAACAAACTTTCTTTCTCTCTCTCTCTCTCATTAGCTCTCTCTTTCTCTGTGTCCCTTGTAGCTCTGTACTCAAATAAAAAGATAAAAATGCACATTATATTGTATGTTCAAAATAAACAAGAATAGATAACATCAAAACTGCTGAAACATAAAGGAGAAGGCACACAGGCAGCTGAAACTTCAAATTTTGTTTGAGAAACCAAGATAGACTGACAGATGAGTTCGCCAATAGAACTTGGAATAAATTTATGTTAGCACAAGCTACGGTGACATGATAATGACAGAGATGTGAACACGGATAATGATGATATGTGTACAGGTGTTTCCAACTTTCCTGTGTTATAATATTTTCACAGTGAAATTAAAGAGGAACAAAAGTAAAACCATGGGAGAAAATGTAAAAGAAACATCGTCCCGGCTCCTTTAAAGAAACAAATATAGAGAACAATCATTCTGTCCCTAGGTGCCAACGAAGCAAAAATTAAGTCTGAAATGGGTGAAAGATAACTTCATACTTGGACCATTTGCCTAGAGGTAAAACAGACCCTTTTCTGAAAGAGAGATCTTGGCTTTCCCTTGCTGAGTCATTCTTATGCTGAAATCCAGGGTCAAGAGGGAGTGAAGGTCAAGTGCATGTAATAATGGGCTTTCGTGCCTACGGGGAGGCTGATGTCACCAGTGGCACATCTCTGGGATCTGCAGAGTAACCTTATTGCAGTGCCTGGAGGAGGAGGCTGCCAAGTGTTCCTGGAGCCGACAGGCAAGAGCTACACAGTGATGATTCCATTCTCCAAAGTGATCAGATTTTGTCCTCCCGTTAGTTTCATTTGGTTAGCTTTATTTAATCATCTACTCTGATGTGGTATCTGGGTAGCTGAGCTCTGGCAGGGCCTTGAAAGGCTCAGCATGATGTAACTGGCTGTGTTCTTTGCTGAAAACAAGAGCAGTGTGTTGGTGGGGAGACCCCTGGGTGTAGTCAGGGGGCCTGAATTGGCTTGTGGGAATAGCTGGATGAGGAGTCTCACCTGAGTCACTCCAATGATCCGGGCTCAGGTTTCCTCCAAGCCTGCAGTGGTTCTGTAAACACTGATCAGAGGATCCCCATGAACTCCTCTGTTCGGGGTCTCTGTCACTTTTATGTTCTCAGAGGCACAGCACTCACAAGGCTTTCCGTAAACACTGATTGCCCCGAAAAGAAGGAGAACTCACCTCACCCTTGTACACTGCCATAACAGCCAACCAGTTCTGAACCGGTTTGTGTCCTGCCCTGACATTTAGCTGGAATCTCTCTGCACATCAACTGTGTCGCTGAGTCACTGGTTCATGGCAGCAACAACTTTGCAAGATCCACACCCTTACTCTCATGTTACAGTTTGGAGAAACTGAGGCAGTGAGTCATTTGGTCTGCCCCAGAGGCAGGATCTGAGTCCACACAGGCCTGGCTTCGAAGCTGACAGCCCTGCCGTCACGGCACACTGATGACCGGCCAAAGCCTGGGGCAGCTCTGGCTTTCCATGTTCCCCCTGCAACCTTTCTTCATGAGAGACCACACAGAACGGCTTCCTCCACACTTGACTGAACAGGCCGAGCTGTGAAGACGGAGGCCTGGGAGCTGTTCTTAGGGAAACGTCAAGCATCCTTCACCCGCAGCCGCGCAGCCAAAAAAACAAAGGAAACAAGTAAATCTACGCTTCATTGTGGGCCTGCTGCAAGCCGCATCACACTTTTGGGTCACCCAAGCAGATGAAAAGTCCCTGGCCGGTGACACAAAAGGGCTGCGAGTCATTCAAAAGTGATAGCCAAGAGCCTTCAATACGAGGCCCTGATTGATGGAGGCGCTGGGACAATGTGCTCCTCGCAGACCGTGACAAAGCAGCCCAGTCCATTCATCTTCTCTGACCGCGGCCTTTTCCCTTCCCGCTGAGGAAAATGTGCCTCTAATCCAGAGCACAGTTCCACCTGCCACATTCTGTTCCCATGGCGGCGGCTGTCCTGAGATTACTCTTTGAAGAGGAGATCAAAAATGCTCCAGCTGGAAGGATGCTTCCCAGTGTCTCCGTCCTCGAATGATACTGCTGACCTGCAGCGAGAGGGTAAATCTTGCTTTCAGGCCGGAGAGTTGATTCTGATGCTTAAATCACGTTACTCCTCAAAAGCCGCATGGGCTTTATCTCCTTAGCTAGCAGAGGCTCTGTGTGGGCTTTTCAGGTGAGTTGGTGGGCGGACAGCCCGCAGATTGGGCTAGGGGCCAGGCACAGCAGGTTAACTCTCTGTTGTATCACCATGACCTTAGAGGGAGATATGCCCACCCAACTTGCAACAGAAACAGCCCTGCAAGAAGAATGTGGCATGACATCCTATAAGTGACAAGAGCCCTTGCGTGGGCCACTCGGGTTTTAAAGTCCCCCATCGGCTATGACTGTGAGCAGTCACGTGACCTCATGGACCTTAAAGGTGATGGTGGCAATGCCTTGATCCTATAACTGATCTGATAGTGTCATAAGCTAATGTACTTCTCCAGGAAGGTATCTGCCATGTGGAAGGCATCCACTGAAATTTTGATTTTTGCTTTTGTATTTTTAAAATATGTTTGCCACTTTCACCTCAAATTTGAACATTACATGCGTACACATATGTATGATTTTTTGAAAATGGAGATATTAAAACACAAAGGGCAGGGTTCATGATAAGCGTAATATGGGGAATGAAGAATGCATTGTCATTTATATGGCATGATTCAGTGGAGTGCTGTTTATAGCAAGATATCCAATGATACCACATCCACAAGCTCTATACTCTATATTAACTTCTACAAATGAAACCTGTGACAGTTGTCTTTCTGGGTTTGGCCTATTTTACTTAGCATAATCATCTCCTGTTCCATCTATTTTGCTGCAAACATCAGCATTTCATTCCTTTTTTATGACTGAGTAATATCCCAGCATGTCTGTATCCCACATCGTCTCTATCCAAGCATCAGTTGATGAGCATCTGTGTTGATTCTGAATCTTAATGACTGTGAGTTGAGCTGCTGTAAACAGTGAAGCAGTGAGATGGGGTACAGAAGAAGGTACAAGTGCAGAGGATAATGAGTTGTCACCAGCACAGGAGGAAGCATCAAGGAGCAGCCAGGACCAAGCAACAGATGCAGTCCACCATCTGCCTGATTCCACAGAGTGCATGGATCCAGCAGGCTGGCAAGGCAGGGGGATTGCAGAAGGGCTGGGACTGGAACTGCGTAGGAGGCCTTGGGTGGCAAAGTGCAGGAGGCAGGAGGGAGCCACTGCATGTTGTTCCATGGAGGTACATCTGGGCAAAAGCAGAAGGCATTGGGAGACCTCCTTGGTCTCTGGGCAGCAATGGCAACTCCGAAATCACATCAATCACCAGGCTGTAACCCACATTTTTCTTCATTGTCTCTGGCTTATAATTTCACAGTAGCTTTTCTCCAAGGATGTTCTGCCAGCAGCCAAATCCCCTGGGAAATCGGAGAAAATTACATAGCCCTGGGTCCTGCCCAGACCTCAGAGTTCAGAAACTCTGAAGATAAATCCCAGGAATTCTCATGTTTCCAAATGCCTCCAATGATTTTGTGCATGGACGTTTGGAAGCCACTGGTCTAAATCCAGGGGTTTCAAACTCGGAACAAAGGAGGCTCCTTCCTGCAACCACTTGGATAGTCAGAATGAGAGAACTGGGCTTCCCAGGGCTGTTCATCCATAACAAGCCAGAGATGGTCATTTCTCTTGAAACTGTCAGGCATCTAAAAATAAAGCCAGTGAGGCAATGTGAGTTCACATCTCAGAAATGTGGCCAGATGAGGGACTGCAGCTTGGATCTGGCTGCTGCTACAGAAAAGGTTTCTGTTTTAAGCTGACAACTCAGGCCAATTCAGTGACTTAAGGCCTGGCCCAGCTCAGGTTCAACTTACGTTGCTGGCTAAAGAGTCCTGAAAAGAAACCATGACTCTCACCAGCTCCAAGGTTGGAGGCAGGGTGTCAGAGCAGAAGTAGGAAAAAAAAAAAAAAGAGAGAGAGAGTTCCAACCAGATTAGTAGCATTGAAAGCAAACACCCCAGGTAAGCCAAAGGACATGGGGCTGGAGGAGGTGCTGCAATGCAGTTGTATCAGAGAAGGCAGGAATAGAAACATACCTGAGTTTAACCATTGTTAGGGAAACAGGGAAAGGAAATGATCAATGTTAAGTGGGTTGGGAAGACATGGAGGAGGATGTTGAAAATGGGATCTGAGTGGGACTTCAATGCCCAGGGATGAGAGAGAGAGGTTTCACAGGTAGAGAAAACTGTCAGTAAGGCAACAGCCAGAACTGCAGAGACGTCTGATGCAATAGTAAGTAGCATTGGCTTCTGTCCCAAAGTAACAGGACAGGAGCCTGGAAGGAGTTTCAGAGCAAATAATGGAAGCATTGCACAGCAGTTTAAGAAGTGGGATTTCATTTTTGAGGCAGGAAGAAGAAGTTTATTAAAACAAAGCTAGTGGCAAATAGAGGGTGCTTCGCAGTGGGAAGGCATGCAAACACTGCTTCATTTGCCCTACAAAGCAGCGGTCTGCATCTCTACATGCCCTACTGGGCTCAGGCCCAGGACAGACGCCCGACTTAGAACATCTTTTTGTTCTCTCTGACCTTAACATAGCAGTGGAGGAAATAATAGATGCTAAATACACACCTTCAAATGGTTTCCATGTTAACAAGATCAAAGTGCAGCTATTCTGCTTGTCTGGACAGTGGAGATCATTAAAGTCTTCCCAAGGCAGTGATAGGAACAAAAAGAGCAGAGATCAGATAAAACTGAGAGAGGGTATCACATTTTTCCTTTTCTGAGTTTACGATATTAAATCACTTTCCCACTTTGGTCCAAAGGCTATGTGATAGATTAATTGCATCATGCTCCACGTCTATCCTCCCTGAATCTTTCCTCTGGCAATATAGCTTTGTAGCTCCTCCATAAAGGAAAAAAAGTCTGTACCATTCTCCCCTGGCATCTGGCCCGGCCTTACTCCTTACTCTGAATATTAGAATCTGACCTCACAAGGCCTTGAATAACTCTGTAGTCCTTTAGAAAACACCAGGAAAGGGCCTGGCACAATAACCTGGCAGCTAAAGTCCTCACCTTGCATATGCCAGGATCCCATACCAGTGCCAGTTCTAATCCTGGCAGCCTTGCTTCCCATCCAGCTCCCTGCTTGTGGCCTGGGGAAGCAGTCAAGCATGGCCCAAGGCCTTGGGACGCTGAAGAGACTACTTACTGGCTCCTGGCTTTGAATTGGCTCAACTCTGGTCGTTGCGGCCACTTGGGGAGTGAATCATCAGATGGGGAGTCTTCCTTTCTGTCTCTCCTCCTCTCTGTATATCTGATGTTCCAATGAAAGTAAACAAATCTTAAAAGAAAGAAAGAAAGAAAAAAAGAAAGAAAGAAAGAAAGAAAGAAAGAAAGAAAGAAAGAAAGAAAGAAAGAAAGAAAAGAAGAAAGAAAGAAAGAAAGAAGAAAGAAAGAAAGAAAGAAGAAAGAAAGAAAGAAAGAAAGAAAGAAAGAAAGAAAGAAAGAAAGAAAGAAAGAAAGAAAGAAAGAAAGAAAGAAAGAAAGAAAGAAAAAGATAACACCAGGAAGAAAAGCTAAGGATGGCCTGATGAGGAATAGTAAAACATCCTGCCTGAGGCTGCCTCATGCCAGCATTTCCCCAGCCAACCTGCTAGTAGGCACCTGATGTGTGAGATGAGATAAGATCCATTGAAATCTCCTGGGACTAGCTCAACCACAAATTGAGGAAAATATATGTATATGGAACCAGCATGGTGTCATGGCAAGCTAAAAGTCTGCCTACTGCACTGTCATTCCATAGTGAAACCAATTGGTATCCCAGCTGCTCCACTTTTGATCCAGCTTCCTGACTATAGCCCAGCAAAGCAGAATGATCCTAGTGCTTGGGCGCCTGCACCCACATGGAAGATGCAGAAGAAGCTCCAGGCTCCTGACTTCATATCAGCTCACCTCTAGACTTTGTAGCTACTTGGAGAGTAAGCCAGTAGATGGGAGATTTCAATCTCTCTCTCCCTCTCTGCCTCTTCTTCTCTCTGTGTAATCTATTTTTGAAATAAAAATAAATCTTTTTTATCTATGTATATACACAACATATAAATCTTGTGATTTTTTTACAAAACAGTAATTTATTGTTACAACTGATATTAAAATGACCCCAGGGAACCTCTGGATTTCAGATTTTCATAGTTGCTATGCTTTAAATATGGTTTCCATGTGTCCCCAGCTCCATGTGTAAGACACTTGACTCACAGTATGGTGCTGTTGGGAGGTGGCATAGGACCAGTAGGATGTGGGGCCTAGTGGAAAGTGAATTGGTCATTGAAGGATTGGCCTTGGGAGAAATTAACATTGCTCTCATGGGACACCTGTCAGTTCTTGTAAGACTGTTGTTATAAAAGAGAAAGACAGCCCAAGCCTGGGCTCTTTTCCCATTCCACCATGGAATCTACCCCTCATAGCAACTCAGAAATGATTCAATAAGCCACTAGATTGTCACTGGACTTGGACAATGCTAGTGCCACACTGTGAACCTGGGCTACATTAATCTCTTTTCTTTATATGTGACCCAGCCTCTGGTGTTTTGTTTTGGCAATAGCAAATGAACTAATACAATGATAAAATAAAACTAGACCATTCCTAAAGTACATTTAAAGCTGGGTTTTAAAAAGAGAACAGCAGGAACTTTTTGAGGTCCACACTGATGAAAATTTTATAAATGACAGATAATTTTTCAACAAACACATTGGACATTAACTATTCGATTAAGCACTTAATAATTATAGGTACACAAGCGTTGGAATGAGCGCTGGTGATCAAGACAGGCCTTCCTTTTATCTTGGTCATTCACTTCTCACAACATACCACTTACAGGAAAACAGATAGACTTTCAGAGAGATCAATTTTCACAACTTTCACATAGTCAATTAGTAAGATGGGATGACCCATTGAAAACTTACTGTGGAATGCAAGGAGAGATGCTCACTGTGCCACCTCTTGAGGTCATATTAGTTGATCCCGTACTTAGACTGAAAGGAACAGGAGTGGAATTCAGCCCAACAGCTCTGCAAACAATTCCTCTGCTTTCTCTACACTATCAGTTGTAAACGGAAGACAGGGCTTATATTCAAGTAAAGGAAAAGAAATTGTGTTCTTGCATTTCCGGTTCCCTACACTATAGCTTACAGCTACAGTAGGGGAGCAGTTCAGAAACTGAGGATCTCAAAAGTTCAAATATTTCCTCCCTCTCTCTCTCTCCTCTCAATCTCTCTCTCTCCCAATGGCTCGGTTTTACATGCCTCTGCATTGGTGTCCCTCTCAAACTATCTCAGCCTGAGGGATAAAAGAGCCCTTTGCAATTCCAGTTTCAAAATCTTTTCTGCTGGAGACCCAAAATGCACTCTCTGAATATCCATGTTCACTATCTAAATCCAACTTCTCAGCTCAAGTTTATGTCAAACACTAGGCCAATGGTCATGTCCAGAACTGTGTACACTGCTCATATTTCTGTTAAAGTGAACAAAGATAATAGGTCTGTCTACCAAAGCAATCAATAAATATTTGTGAACAAGTCAATAAAGGGTACTTGGCTAACAATGCTTCAAATCTATCCCCACTGCTAAATGACAAGGCAAATATCCTTTATTGTCTACATGCCCTGAGCCCTTCCTGGGAAGCAAGATATGGCCTGCAATTCCAGAGGCATCTGCACACTGAGCATATAATTAAATCAGGGACAAGTACAGCTGGTGAAAGCAGGAAGACATGTGCAAACTCTTCAATCTAGGAATGTGTGGGACCCTGTCATTACATCCCCCACATACTAATCTGTCCCATGGGGACTTGGTAAACTCGGGGACTCTACCACTTCTGCTAAAAAGGACCTGAGTCCTCTTGCAGACTGGGGTTTCCCTTCTCTGTCTCTTTCTGTCTCTTTATTGAAAGGCTTTTCAGATCAGCACCAAATCGAACAGATCTACTAAAAGTCACTAGATGAGGAGTTGATCTAAGTAATCACCCAAGTAGATCGCCGCAATGGAGAGGGCGAGAGCCCGCAATGGGAAACACTGTCTGTTTCACCTACTCACTGTGTAATATTTGTCAAGTTAGTTAACCTCCATGAAACTCAATTTTCATTATCTGTCCATATCAGTGATAAAATCTACTCGCCAAGGTCACCAGAGATTAAATAACACTAAGCAGATAACAGGCCTAGCATGGTGCCAGAAATGTGGCCAGAGTTCACTTTAGAGACGCAAAATGCTCCATGTCTACTTGTCAAATAAATTTAAAATTAAAAAAAAAAAAGAGGGACAGAGAAGAATGAAACCGAAAAGCAATGTCCTCTAGAAATAACTTCAAAACCAGATTATGTATCTGCTTGTCTAGACTATCTTCTTATTAATTCGTTTAATACATTATTTATTAAACTCCTAGTATCTTCCAGGTCCTTGCTAGGGCTTGGAAGTAATCATGATTAAGATATGGGCCCCGAGCTTAACGAAATAAAGTATGCGGCTATGATTATTATCCAATGAAGAAAGCTTTTGAAACTACAATTGCATTTAGCTAATTGCACTTACACAGTTATTAAAATTTTGAGCATTTGCATTCTCTCAAAATAAACTGCAAGCTAAGGCACAATAAGGGATTGTTTTATACCCTTCACATTGCCAAATAACAGATTTTTTTGTCCAGTAATTTGAAGGAAAAATGAGAGAACAAGTTAAAGTGTCTTTTCTATTCTTCCATGGATTAACAATTTTCCTTTGATAACTAAATCATAGATGGCCATGTTCCGGGATTCTCCATTTAGCATGGCTCCAGTGTCGTAATACCTATTCAAGTAAATCATAACACTTTGGCACGCCTCAGTTTTTTCACATGTGAAAAAAAGAATTGGAGCACAAACCTTCAATGTGATGCGTTGCATCTTGAATGCTCAAGATGAGTCCAGGAGCAATGATGGCATTTTCTTGAGCGCTGTGTCTTCGTATTTAGCAATCCTTGACACATAACGCTTCAGTAATAAATAGCAGCATCCTAACACAACAAATGTCAACAGACTTGAGGTGTGACTTTGATAGTGAGCTGATTTTGATGGACTCAATTCTGATGCCTTGCTGATCATGAAATTAGTTGGCTGGGAGCTGGCTGGTCTGGCAGGGCCTTGGTTAAGACAACTGAATTTTGCTCTAACTGGATTTTGCTCCACCTGGCATCTGGAGAGGATGAGTCCGCTGAAAAACAAGGATTTAGTAGGACAGCACTTGATTTAAAGGAGCCAAAGGCATCTTGTGAAAGCTATTCCATCAGATAATTCTAAGAACACAAAAATAGAAAATAAAGATTGGAAGTTCTTATTTTACATTTAAATGCTGCCGGAGGAATTATACAACCAACCTACAGAGCAAATTGTTGGCCTTTGTTACAGTGCCAGTTGTCTGTTCTTTCAGTTAGTTGGGGTGGTAGGGGGAACAGAAATGGGCTGGGTGAGAATGACCAGACCTCTAAACGGCTGTCAGGAATGAGAATACAACAGAAATGGGAGAAAAAGAAAAGATGAAAGGCAGCACAGCAGTAGGCAGGGATGAAGACATCAGAAGGTAGTTTGCATCCTGGTTCCCTCACAGCTCCATCCGGTACTTTACAGAGGATCTCTATAGAGGATTATTCGGCATCTCCAAACAGAGCCATGCGTCCAGAATCTTCCCACACTTCCTAGGAAAGAAAATATAGGCAATTAAATACATAACTGAGAATACAATTAGAGGATACCATTCAACTTGGGCTAAAGCACCAATCTCTCGATGGGTAGGGGTAGGAGGAAAAATCATGGTAGAAGCAGCCCCCCAACACTGCAGGAAAGAAAAATATCTATGGAAACTTGCTGAGCATCAAGAATGAGGACAGATCACAGCAAATCCTCTCAGTGGGCTGGTAATGCAGTAACTGGGTAGCTCAGTTTCGATCTCTGGGATCTTTGCAGGGAAGAAAAAGTGCCCGTGTTGTTCGCTTATCTGTTCCCAAGTCTGGGTCGTTGGAGCTCACAGCAAGCTCAACTGTCTGGAATATGTTCTCCATTGTATTCTTTCTGTGAAGAAAATTACAACGTGAAAGGCAAAGGGTGGAGAGGAACATTACATTCTAAACAGTCTCAGGGAGACAATTGCAAAGCCTTTGCTGCTCCCTCCCAGCCCCCTCCCTTCCTGGCTCCTCCAACTTTTCTTCTGTCTCTAAGGTCTAGCAATGGACTGCAGAAACAGCTACTGCACAGACAGGCTGGCTTGCACTGCTGCCTCCAGGATGCTATGGGCCAGCTGACTGCCCTCATCTCTCCAGGGCAGCCTGCTATCAACCCTTGGCAACAGGTGCGACATGCGGAGATTCAGAGATTTTGATGTTATTGTGTTGTATTTTCAAGGTTAGTCCGTTTCTGCGCTGATCTTCCTCGGCTTGATTTTCGAGTTGTTCACTTAGTGACCTAGTTAACTGATTGAGACCTAGTTCTGGTGGTTGCAGGACTTATTGAAAAACTGCTTCATTGTCTCAGTACTCACTAATGACTACTAAAATCTTTTTTTTTTAAGATTTGTTTATTTTTATTGCAAAGTCAGATATATAGAGAAGAGGAGAGACAGAAATGAATATCTTCCATCTGATGATTCACTACCCAAGTAACTGCAATGACCGGACCTGAACCAGTCCAAATCTAGGAGCCAGGATCCTCTTCTGGGTATCCCACAGGGATGCAGGGTTCCAAGGCTTTGGGCCATCCTCAACTGCTTTCCCAGGCCATAAGCAGGGAGCTGGATGCAAAGTGGGGCTGCCGGGATTAGGACTAGTGCCCATAAGGGATCCTGGAGCATTCAAGGCAAGGACTTTAGCCACTAGCCTATCACACTGGGCCCCTAATTAATTTTTTTTTCTAAGATTTAACATAGATGATAGGGGGCTAATCTCCAGAATATACAAAGATCTCCAGAACAACCAAAACACCAAAACAAACAAGCCACTCAAGAAATGGACATGAGAAATGGGCAGACATTTCACAAAGGAACAAACCCAACTGGCACACAAATGTGAAAAAATGCTCCAGTTCCCTGGCAATAAGGGAAATTGAAATTAAGACATCAATGAGGTACCACCTAATGCCAGTAAGAATGGCTCACATACAAAAAACCACCAACAACACTTGTTGGCGAGGATGTGTGGAAAAGGGAACTCTACTCCACTGCTAGTGGGGCTGCAGGTTAGTACAGCCCCTATGGAAATCAGTATGGAGAACACTCAAACAACTGAAACTCTGCATACCATACGATCCAGCAATAGCACTCCTAGGAATATATCCAAAAAATCTGTTACACAAGAAACCAACATGCACCCCTATGTTCATAGCAGCACAATCAGTAGTTGCAAAAACATGGAAGCAACCAAAAAGCCCAGCAACAGGAGACTGGATAAGAAAGCTATGGTTCATCTACTCCATGGAATACTACTCAGCCATTAAAAAAAAAAACGAAATGGTGTTCTTCGTGGCCAAATGGGCCCAACTGGAAACCATACTGCTAAGGGAAATGAGCCAATCCCAAAAGGTTAGATACCACATGTTTGCCTTAATTTAAGATGGAAGGATGTCAGTCCAAAAATTAGTACCTGTAAATTGTAATATTATTACAACCTCGAACAGCCTGTATCACATGCAATAAGATATTGTGATGTAATCAATGAACTAACAATCAATGTAAGTCAGACTGCTAATGATCTACATCAAAGAATTGTAAAACCTAATATACTTTTAATGCCCTATGTTATTCCATAATGGGGCGGGAGAGCAGAGAAATCTTCCAACTCTTAGAATATGTGAGGAAGATGCTAAGTACAACATATCAAGAATATAACAGGTAACTTATAGATAACAGACTGGAATCAGTATTAGACATTAGCAAAACTGCAAAGACATACAGGGAGAATCAAGAGCAATCCTGACAACCTCTTAACAGGAGGTTATATGCACAGAGCAGGGGAGGACCCCAGAGTGGAGCAGGGGGACAGGAGGAAGCTTGTATCCCATCCCTAGAGACTCCCGGATCCTCACCAAGGACTATCAGGACAGGCACCAAGGACTACATCCCAACTGCCAAGGAGACCATGGGGAATCGGAGTGCCTTCAGAGGCCGAGAACTCTGAGGTCACCCACTCCCATTTGAATCTCCCATATGGGATGGAAGAAGTGCAAATCCTTCCTTGGAGGAATATCATCGGAACAGCAGCCAGGAGCCCTGAGCAGTCTGCAGAAACAGAAGGACAGTAAACTCCCTTCAGGACTAAGGAGGAGAGCTTTCTCTGGTTCTTACTTAGTTTCAACTTTGGATCCCCACCCTTTCTTGCAATGACCAACAGGGTCACCCCGGAGCACCCCCTAAACAAAACAAAACAAAACAAAATAAAACAACAACAAAATTAGAATAGATAGACAGAGAACAATAAGGAAAGCTCAAAACCAGACAGGAAACAGTCAGCGGGACTCACATATACGTTACTAGGTAGGACATGAAAATAAGTTACTTCTCACTGGGAAATTGAAGATTTCTCTGCACACCCCTCCTAAAACTGTTCTGTGCCTCAACTGTTGACATATGCCTTGTTAACGTTATAAGCCAGTTTGGACTATACTAAAATCTGCCAAATTCAGTAAAAATTATGCTTCAATTACAACAAACTGCTAAATACAAAAATGAAAATAGACACAAGACAGCTGAATAGTATCCTATAGCCATTTTAAGGTGGATAGAAGCTGGTTGTATATAAACTAAAATTGAAATGTCAATGAAGTAGACACAGGATGTGGTTAAGAACTTGCATTTTCTAACATATCAGTCACTCAATACCATGTCAGTTAACTCCATAATGTTGTAAACTGTTGTTGATGTTATGTTATGGCTTTTCATTGGATGGGACGATATCCTGCCAGCTCTGCTTTCAGACCAGAGATGTTCCTCCCCAAGAAACTTGAATTTATCTGGCCAATAAGATGCTGGACTCTATGCATGGTACATGTTTGCAATGAAGGAATCATGACTGGATTTAAACTGTAATACTGCAACAAGGTGGAGGTACCCTCTATGGGGGGAGGGCATGGGGAGGGGTTGGGGGAATCCCAGAGGCTATGAAAATGTGTCATAAAATGAAATGAAATTAAAAAAACAGATTTGTTTATTTTAAAGGCAGAGTTACAGACACAGAAGGGCAGATACAGAGACAGAGAGATTCCACCTGCTGATTCACTCACAAAATGGTTGCAATGGTTGGGCACTGTTTCAGGCTTAAGCAAGCAACCTGGAAGTTCTTCCAGGTCTCCCGCATGTGTAGCAGGGCCCCAAGCACCTGGGCTACCTTTCGCTGTTTCCCAGGCACATGCACAGGGACTGGATGAGAAGCTGAGCGGCCAGGACTGGAACTGGTGCTCATATGGTATGTCTGTGTGGCAGGTTGTGGCTTCACCCACTGCATGAAAAAGCTAGCCCCTAATTGATTCTTCACTATGTTTCCCACTGCATGTGCCAACTCCAACTTCATTTCATCCTATAACCATTCTTATTCTTGTTTCATTATTAATGATGAGATGTTGAATCCCACGAGGCAGTCACTTGTTCAACTTTACCAAATGCCATAGCCAAGTTATGTCGGTTTCCCAGCCCTTTTCCCCACACTTAGATAAAAAGCAGCTCTAATCTTCTGCATTCTCAAAGTCTTAAGAAAGGAGATTGAAACCTTAAAGGAGGTGGTTCTGGGTGTGGTCATGTGAACCTTTTTTTGCCAATGAGATGCAAACAGAAGAAGCTTCCAGGAAATAATATAACTTGCCCAAGGTCACTCAGCTGGAAGTTGAACTTGAAGGAAACGACTTACACAGTTCCTTCGATTACAAAGATTTGGAAATTGTAACTGTTGAGTCACTCAACACATATTTGACTTAGGATTTAAAATGATCGTGCCCCATACCCCTTACCCACAGCTCACTATAGGATGACATACTAAAAGAAAGAATAACTTTAGTTCTCGTTTTTCTTCCTCATCCTCTTCCTCTTTCTCTTCTTGTTTCTTCATCTGAACACTGGGTTTGTTGGGTCTGTACATTCCCCATTTTACAGATTAAAAAAAACTGAGTCATTAAGTACTTCTTACCTGAGGACCAGATGTCTTCCGCCACACCAGTGATTCTCAGAATTATGGTCACAGGACCAGCGGTTTCAGCCTCAATTGCGAAGTACAGATTTTCAGGCTTCATCCCAAACCTACCGAATCAGAAACTCTGATGCTGAGGCCCAGCATGCCCTACTGGTGCCTCTGTTTTCACTGAAGATTGAACACTGGGGATGGCTCATAACAAAATCTGTGAATCTACACAACTTTAAGTGGTCATTATTTTAAGACTATACTAAGAGTAGTTTATTTTGACCTAAGACAAATCTGTTGCAAAATTGAGATTTCAGAAAACTTTTTAAAAATTTGATCAAATCATAATGTGTTTGGGGCTGGCATTTTGTTCCTGGTGCTAATGAGTATATTGCTACTTTAATTAGGAAAATGCTGTGTTCAGACGAGACTAAGCAGAGTTGAGTCCGCTCCAGCTATCCAGGCACAGTAATCCACGTGAGTGACAACTTCATCCAAGGGCTTGGTTGTACTGATCAGAAACCACACCAGCTTCTCAGAAGTGAAGTGACTTGTGAGCAAGGCTGAGACAGGCCATCCACACAGATCCTGTCACAGTAATATTTCATTAAGCCAACTGCATTAAGCCAAAGGCAGCTGCTTAAAACACTGCTTCAAATGACCACTCTTCCCAGCTGCCCACCACTGTCATACAACTTGGAAGAAAATTGCCAAAATAAATAAATAAAATCAATCCTGAACCCTTTTTTTTTTAAGACATAGGTTTGCTGCTTTTATATGTATATATATTTTTTTTTCAAGATTTTGTTTTTGGTGGTAATAGTATTATAAAAGAATTTACAGAATTCCTTCAGTTCTGCAAGCAAACAAAAACCAAGCAGGACTCTGAACACAGCACCAGGACGTCTGACTGCGACCTTGTTGCTCTCTGCCTGAAATCATGAGTACGGCTGGGATCCTGCCTGGCCTCGCCTTCCTCTTCAAGCTCAATTCAAGTTTCGGCCCCACTTTTCCTGTGATTTCTCTCCAGCCATTACCACCGTCAACCTCCCAGCCTGGCCCTCCAAAGGCTTTGAACTCTTCCCTTGCCTTTAGTCCAGGGTCCCAGCATCTTTAGTCCTTCCCCGTTTCCCCCTAGAATCCACATCCTCCGCCGAATTCCTGAACATTGCTGATCTCCAAACCCTCTGACTCAGCTCATTCTCCTCCTGGAAGATGCTACTGGAATAGCCAATTCCCTCCAATTCCTTCTCAGCATCTTAAACTCTGCTGGGTAAAATGGAATCATCTTTCCTCTTCTCTAAAAATTTGCCTCCTCTCTATTTTAAGGCTCAATATATACCAACAACTAGGTTATCTGAGCTGACCACTAAGCAGTCCTTGTCAACTCCCTGCAGTATCAGTGTCACACACATTACAACACATCACACACACACACACACACACACACTACAATGCTGTTAAATCCTGACAGTTTTGCCTCCAGATCCTACTTTCCCCTCCCACCTGTTACACGGTTACTGTACTGAAACCATCTGCACTATTCACCCATCTGTTGGGGACATCTCCTACTGTTCTCTCCACTTCCTTTAAGTCCGAGTTCTGCAATGCAGCCAGAGGAATTTCTCTAAAATGGGAAATAATCATAACAGGGTATCTGTCTGCCCTGTTGCCTGTAATATCCCAGTTCTTAGACATAATCAATCAAGACCCTTTGAGCTTAACTCTCCTTTTCCTTAGCCATTTCTAACTCTGATGCAGGATCGCCAAGGACAGCACCTTGATGAAAGCCTCCGTGGAACAGTGATCGTTCATGGCAGAAATTTGGAGCATGTCATTCGTTTCTAACAACTCAGATTGGCCCTGCAATGCTAGGACACTTACCTGACTGAGTTTCATGGGGATAAGGGGGCAGAGAGCCTTAAGAAAGAATTAGAAAATCATTTATGCATTGGCATGGATACATGCAAATTTATTTAATGCATTGTCTATTTACAGGTATAAAGTCAGTTTCAATCTTTTACAATTTACTTTGCTAAAATTTCAGTCTCTCTGCATTAGGATAGCGGATAAAAGGAGAAATAATAGTGAACTTGGGAATATCCGTTACAGAGCAATTCACCAGCTAGACAGGGCTCATAGCAAATAAATAGGGAAGAGAGAGAAATGTAAGGACCCAAAGATCTTGATCTTGAGGAATTTAGCCAACAGGAGAATCAAAATAAACCACTTCAGTGCATTTTACACATGTTTTGGGGCTGTTATCTTCTTACCTGCTACGTCCTCCACATAAAATGTGAAATAAACACGCAGCCAGTTCCTGTCAACGCAGTTCGGCCTAAAGAGAAAAGATAGGTGAGCATCCCAAGAAAAAACTAATTTAGCCTGAAGTAAGGACTGGGAAGCTATGCTTGTGAGATGGGGCAGGAGTCTCCGAGGCAGGGAATATCTAGAGCAGTGCTTCCCCAAGTTTGGTCATGCCCCAAAAGCAGGTGTATCAGCCGGGAACCTGCTGAAAGTGTGCCCAGTCCAGCGAGCTGGATTTCAACAAGCTCTCAGCAGAATTCCATTCCAGCTGGTTTGTGAGTCCCTGCCTAGGAGTCCTAAAGATGCAGGAGCTGCAGATGTGAAAAGCCTTAAAGAGGAGGTGACATAGGAGCTGGAGAGTCAAAGGAGTGAGAGTTCTCAGAAAGGACAAGAAGAGCCTTCCAGGAATTCCAGGTGTTGCTGCACCAGGCCACAGGACCTGCAACATGCATATTTTCTTAAGGGATTTAGAACCAATTCAAAGGAAATGATATTCACACCAAGGTATTCATTGCGCTTTGGCAGACAATTTAAATGCCTACTAGCAGCAGCCTTATCGAATAAACTCTGACTGATGTGTGTGTGTAATATTATGTCTTGTTCTAGAAGCAGACAAATCTACCTGCTGATGGGGAGAGGAGTTGCAAGATGAGCATAAAATCAATGTACAAAACGATGCTTTTTTTTATGTATGAAAGCAATGTAAATGTCCATAGGAGGGGTTCCAACCATTCATGGACATGTGCTTTCTATTTTAATTCCACTTTTTCATAAACGTTTGACAACCCCCCTTGTTTATGTATGAACTACTGCAGGGACCAACAAGAAATAAGTAATAGTAGCTAGGCTCTGGAGTGGAGAATGTAGGCATGAGGGACTGTGTGTGAAAGGAAGATTTTAGCCTCCATGAACTTGCTTAATTTTGCTCTGTGTGAATAGGATTATTAATTTCAAGACAGAGACAAAACGTCTTTTTCAGCACGTGAGCAAGCCTTGGGGGAAAGGACGGGGCCTGACCCCAATGCCTTTGTTCAAAGCGTTCCCCTTGTAGCACCTCTCGGGGAGCATGGCAGAGCAGAAGAAACACGACAGGGAGGGGTGCTCACGGTGATGTTGTCATTACCACTTTCAGTATCTATTTTGTTAGCCCAGGCCAAAAGTAGCAGCAAAGTTGCTTCTTGGTATGGCCTTTGAGTTCCTGGTATTTGGGAAATGGTCACTGAACGGTAGCAGTGGGGGTGGGAGACTGCAAGGGTGCAAGAACCGGGTGCAGGGCAAGAGCAACCACTGTGGTGGGAAGGGGTGGTCCCGGGTTGGGGGGGACATTCAGGAAAAGAACAATTGGTGGTTTCAGGCAACTGAGTTGAGAGCAGGAGGGAAATGAAATAGCCTCTAGTGGGAAAACACTGACCCCTGCCTTTCTCCAAAAAAGGAAATAAAAGGTGCAAAACAAATGGCCTTTAGTGCAAAATGCTTCTTCCTTTAGTAGCTTTTCACACCCTGAGCAGGGGTTATCTCATCATCTCTTGTCAGTCTCTGCTTCCCCACACCCCAGGAGAGGGGACTCACATTCACCAAGTACCAAACTCCTCAGGGTCTGCTTAGGGTCCTCGTTTGTTTCCAGATGGCATCCTTTAGAAAAATGTTCTAGGATAATAGTTCACTTTTTGAAACTTGAAGCTGAAGCTTAGAGAAGTCATTTGAGCAGAAGTATACGTATCAGACACAGGATTGGAACTCCATTTCTCCAAATTGCAAAGTTGTGTTATATGCTGTGCTGACTTTGTGCTACACTGAAATAAGGAATCAACAGGATCTGAAGTTACTCACTGTGAAGCAGGTCCTAAGGAGCCAGCCTCAGATCCCTGGGCTTAAAAAGCTACAAGTGAAGGCAGCAGAGAGCATGGTGATATTTACAGGAAAAGAATTCACTGAGGAAATCTTGTTTAAGTCTGAGAGAGGATTGCCTAGATTGATCTGCTTGGGCAACCACGGTTTGTATTTACTTCTTTAAAAATGCTGCTTTATCAAGTTGATGTACTTGATGGCAACTTCATGCCCATCCATCACTGTTCGCACCTTGCCCAATAGTTAGGCACGGGCAAACGATGCAGCTTCAAAAGTACTGTCAGGATAAAACCTTATTTGGAAGGGATATGACCTTCTCTGGAGTTTAAAGAAGAAACACAAAACAAAAAGCCTAGCACATCTTTAAACAGAAGCATACCTTGTCTCTGAAGATCCAGGGTCTCTGGGACTTGTTTAATCATTGAACCATTTAGCAAGATTCATAGAGTGCCTGTGGCAGGTTAAGAGAGAACTCCAACCTAACTTATAAACGGTAGAGGAAACCAACAAACATGAGTATGACACTAAGACGTAAACTCTCAAACAGAGGCTTGAGCAAATATTACAGCACACAGTAGGGCAAGTGGCTAATTACTGCCAGGACTGGAGTAGTGGTGGAAGGGTGAGGGGAATCGGAAATTCTAAGAAGTGACCTGGCATTCTGGATTAAAAGAGCATGAGCAAATGCGCAGAAGCGTGGAAATTCACTGTGTTTGCTCAGAGCATCTGTTTCAAATTCCAACTCCTGGTATCTATTTGCTTTATGATTCTGGACATTCCCTTTTTATTTCTAGGTATAACCTCAAGGGTAGCTCATGTGCATTGCAGGGGCAGAGAGAGAGAGGCTGAGATAAAGATAGAGAACCCATGCACAGAACAATTTCTGGTTGACTTCAGCAACTACTCTGTTACCATCTTACTCAGATTAAAAAAAAAAAAAATGTTTGTGGAAGGGAAATCCTGAGCCAAAATTCCCTTCTAATTAGTTTGTCAAGTCGAATCATTCCAAGAGCTCAGATGTGTGCTCTAAAAGTTCCTATCAGCCATTGCTCCAACTTTTGTCCTGGAACAAGGTTACCAGGTACTGTCCAGAGAAGCGGTGAAAGAATCCGTCAGGGCACCCTGCCAGTGAAACCAGACCCTTAGCTATTTCAGTCAAGGACTGGCTTCCATTTACTGCAGTTGGTATTTTCCACAGGAGTGACAGGAACAGCAGCAAGACTTCTCCCCAGTCTAGCATCAATGTTCTAGGTCTTGGGCGCTGGAAAAGGCTTCCACGCAGCTCAATGGCAAGGCCATTTATTCAGGCCTAGCTTGCTGGGGGTCTCCTTGGAGGATCACTCACCACTTGTCAGGTAAGTGCGGGCCAATTCCATGTTCACAAAGCACAGGACATGCAGCAAAAATATGAGGAATCAGACATTGGGCTATGAAAACAGCTTTCCCCAGCTTTTTGATCTCAGACAAGTTAACTATCTTTCTGAACCCTCGATTACTCTTATATAAAATGAATGAGGTTAAATGAGATCACATATGTAAAGCATCTAGTATTTACTCAAGAATTTGGAAAATTTATACAACACATACATTTATAGATAGCTAGGTGTCCCTTGGGATCACTTTAAATTTTCCAGAAGACTCATAAACACTTGTATTGAAATCTGCAGCAGTGAGCTAAGTGATATGCACAATAAATATCTAATTCATGATTATATAATAAATAGTAATAACTACACAAATACAATTTTGTGGTATTGTAATTATATGTAAAACAGAATAGGGTCAAATTTGTGTGAGTTAAACAAACATGAAAAAATTTCATTCTAAACAGGTGCTGAGTATATATGATATTATTGTCCTGGGTGTAGTGAATCCTGTGATGCATAAAATGACTAATAATGAATTAAACATATTAATTATCCACATCTCTCATCTATGTACTCCTGAGCATATTGCCTCACTTATTATTAATTTTTATCTTTATTTCAGAGAAAGAAACATAGAACAGAGAGAGCTCCCATTCGCTAGTACACTCTCCAAATGTGATAGCCAGAACTAGATGGGGACCTCAGCCAGAAGCAGCAACACAGTCCAGGCCTCTCCTGGGGTTGGCAGAACCCAATCGCTTGAATCATCCCTGCTGTCTCCCAGAGCCAGCCTTAGCAAGGAGCTGGAGTCAGGGGCTGGGGACCATACTCCATGCCAGGCTCTCTGATGGATGACATCAATGCTTTCATCACTAGCTCAAGCAGCCACTCCCTGTATGCCCTCACTTCATCTCTACAAGCCTGCAATGTAGTTTGTATTATAATCCACATGTTTCTCCAACACAAAACTAAGGAATAGTGGAGTCAGATAACTTAAGATTACATGCCTAATCTAACATCCAGTCTTGGCCTACAAAAGAAAAATATAATCTGATTCTATAGGTGTACAAAAAGTGAAATCAATACTATACAAATATTTTAAATGACAGCCTGAAGAAAGAAAAATCAACGACAAAAGACCTATTCATGTGCCACTTACTAAACTTGAAATTTCAAAAGTGCAAGGACCCCAAGTGTATTTAGTCACAATAAGGACAGGACAATTGTCAGTGTGGTCAAATTTCAGAAAGTATGTTTTAGAGTTAAAACTCAAGGAAAATGCAAAGACAGGTTTGCCTAATAGGGTTGTAAAAAAGAGAAGTAAGTATGTTTTGTCTGTGTCAATTATGGAGTATGAAAATGTGGGGACTGGCTTACAACTGTTGTTTAGTGTATGCACAGGTAAGGCTAACAGGCCACCGTGAGAAAGGACAGGTGTTGTGAAAATGAACCAAGGTCAGTCTGTGCTGCTCCCCAGGGTGACCCTGGCAGGAATCAGATGGGAGCCTCAGGAAGCTTCTGGAGAGTCCTGAAGTGTAAAACCAGATCTTAAGGATATCTGAGGCCATCACACTAACAGAACTGGCCTTTCACGAGAGACCATTATAAATAGCAAACAAATCGCTAAGCAAATGTGTCTGCTTTGAGGGTGAGTCTGGACTTTCCAGTGCTTGGACAATGTCTTCACAATCTACCCACAGACAGGGCTTCTGTTGACTGTCCCTTGTGGCCTAAAAAGGAGGTAATTCCTGGCACTGGTTGGTGGAGATTTATTTTTGAAGATCCTGGTACGCTGAGCCTCCTGGCAGGCACCTTACCTGAACCTCTCACGCTTTCCTGTAAAATTTCTCCATTTTCCCAAAGCATTCACCTGTGCATTTTTCTTTTCCTTTCTTTCTTTTTTAGTTAAAAAAGTTCTTTCATGATACAATTTCATAGACTCAGGGATTTCCCCTCTTCGCCTCCCCGAATCCCTCCCCGCCCGTCTGATTTCTCCTATATTATTATGATAGTATAGTCTTTCAACAACACTCACAAGTCGATCATTCTGCTATTTAAGTGTGTCCTGACATTATAGGCACAAACAATGATAGAAAGTCCAGCATCATATTGTCAAGATATGTTTATCAGTTTCATTGGGAGTCCATCTTTTATTCAGGAGTAGAGATGTATATTGCAGTGTATCCTCATGGTATATTAGTGGCGTGTATATATATTACATATACAGAGAGAGAGAGAGAGAAAGGTTGTATTTTGCATGAAGGTTGAGTTAGATCAGAGAGAAATACGATATTTGTACGTTTTTAAATTTACCATCAGTGAAGAGAACATTTACTGTGATGCATCTCTGACTGTGGGTGCCTGGACTTTTAGTAGTAAAATAGAGTGTTCTTTCTCACCGCACGGAAGATTCACTGATAACAGGTCAGCTTGAGTTTCTAAAAGATGATCAAAAAGGCTTGGTCAAAGAAAGCGCCTGTTCACTTAAAAAAGTGTGCAGGAAATGCAATGTTGAAACGGCTCACGTGTTGGGAGGCAGTAGGAGGCCATGGAGCACGGGATTGTAACTCAGTCCTGCTGGACACTGTAAGCATCAGGGATATGCATGGGACGGAGGATCGGTCACGGAGGAGACGAAAGACTCGGGTAAGAAGAGTGCCAAAACAAAACAAAGCAAAACTATGGAGCCTGGAAGATGGTCTGATGGTCAAGAGAATAGAGCGCAATGATATCAACAATGAGAAGAGAGAGTGGAATGTACAGAATAATCATAAATTCCGAGATTTGAACATACTTTCAACACTTTTAATCACTTTTGTAAAATTTTGAACTCAAGTGTAGTGTGGATTTTCTTCTCTATGCAGAAGTATCATTTATTGGATTCTATCTGGAAATACATTTGTCTTTAGGTGTTTTCATTCTGGAAAGATGGGAATTGTATTCCTGGGTCTAAGCACAGTAGCCTAGCAGCTAAAGTCCTTGCCTTGCACACACTGGGATTCCATGTGGGTGCCAGTTCTAATCCTGGCAGCCCCGCTTCTCATCCAGCTCCCTGCTTGTGGCCTGGGAAAGCAGTGGAGGACAGCCCAAAGCCTTGGGACCCTGCACCTGTGTGGAAGACCCAGAAAGAAGCTCCTGGCTCCTGACTTAGAATCAGCTTAGCTCCGGCCATTGTGGCCAGTTGGGAAATGAATCACTGGATGGAAGATCTTCCTTTCTGTCTCTCCTCCTCTCTGTATATCTGATGTTCCAATGAAAGTAAACAAATCTTAAGAGAAAGAAAGAAAGAAAGAAAGAAAGAAAGAAAGAAAGAAAGAAAGAAAGAAAGAAAGAAAGAAAGAAGAGTTGCATTCCTCTGTGGAGTTGGCCTATTCTCATAGAGTTCTCTTATCCCACTCCTTAAATAACTCTGCTGGCTAAAACTAGACTAGGTTGAAGTCAGAATGACAATTCAGTCCAGGTCTCCCCCACAAGTGGCAGGACTCAATTACTTGACACATCATCTACCTCTTCCCAGCATGTGTGCTGGAGCTAACCCAGCCACTTAGATATGAGAATCCCAAGCAACATTTTACACAGTGTTGCATATTCTAGTATTTTTGACCCTGGCATTCCCACTTGTTTTGATGACTGAGAGCCAGCCTCTGTCCACTGCCAATCAGATGCAAGCTTTCACATCCTCACAGTCGCTTCCACTTTCCTTTCCCAAATTCTCGCAATCTCACCCAGACACTGGCACAAATTTCCCAACCACAGTTCCCTCTTCCAGTCTCTTCCTTTTTGATTTATTCTAATACTCATAGCTAATCCCTTTTAGCTCATTACTTCCTACATACTAAGATCAGGAAATGGCATATTCTTTTTTCCCTTTTTTTTTTTTTTAAAGTTGTATTTATTTTTATTGCGAAGTCAGATATACAGAAAGGAGGAGAAACAGGAAGGAAGATCTTCCATCCAATGGCTCACTCCCCAAGTGGCCGCAACGGCTGAAGCTGAGTCAGTCCAAAGACAGGAGGCAGGAGCTTCCTCTGGGTCTCCCACACAGGTGCAGGGTCCCAGGGCTTTGGGCCGTCCTCTACTGCTTTCCCAGGCCACAAGCAGGGAATCAGGGCCACAGAGATTAGAACCAGTGACCATATGGGATCCCGGCGCATGCAAGGCAAGGACTTTAACCACTATGCTATCACTCCAGGCCCAACATATCCTTTTTTAAATCTCCAAACCTATTCTATAAGCATTTCATTCTAATCTGAGCCATATATGAGTAAGCTGAATGAGGTTGAGAGAAGTTAAGCCATATGTCCAAAGCTACTTAGTGAACTAGCAGGTTACAGTTTAAATCCAGTTCTAGCTCAACTCCAAAGCTCTTTTCCATAAGTTCTGCTTCAACCTAACTACATCTTGGAATCCACTGCCTGACTAATCTGCTCTGAATCTGCAAGAACTCTTGATTTGAGCAATAAAAATGTGAAACTCTTGGCCTGGAATTCAAAGTCCTTAGTATCAACTAGAGTCTATAACTCATGACTTACCTCCCTGCTGCCCTTTCGGAACTTGGCAGGGAAAACAATTCTCCACTCTGTTGTACAAGAGCCTGGCGTGGGGCAACCTGCTGAGCTTCAGTGAGAATCATCTCAATATGAGCCCGGTCCTTCCCAGCCCGTCAGAGCTCACATGTTCCACTGCATCCCCCATGAAGCACCCATCCCAGCCACGGCTTCACTCCAGGCCTTAGTTTGGTGTCCGCCTCATGCCAAGCAGCTTAGCCCTTGCTGCAGCTCAGCACTGCTGGCAAGGTGTGGACTCTGACAAAGGCAGGACAGATGCCAAGGGCATCCTGCAGGAGGGCACAGGCCTTCCAGGAATGCCTTTCTGGAGGAGGCAATCCCTTGAGTGAAACTGAAGGAAAAGGTGACTTCTTGAGTACAATCTCCTTGTTCTTAACACCCAGAACATTTTTGTAGGTCTTTCTGAAGGCCTCAAGCATTCCTGTATACTAGAGTTATTTGTTCATCTCTTTGACACCCCCTCATGACAATGACAGCCCCCACAGGACAGTTTTTGCAGGTATTTCGTCTTTGGATGCATTTTAATAACTATTTACTCCATGGCAGGCATCAGCATAGACTAGGATGGGCAAAGGTGAATTAAAAATTCAGCTCCACCTATGAGCCAAGTGATCTTGGTTGCACTAGCAAAATTACTTCCTAAGGCTCTATTTTAACATATTTAAGCAAATATATGTATATACATATATATACATATATAGATATAATATGCCTATTATGCACACAAAAATAAGTTTTAAGTGCTTAGAATTGTGCTTGATACACAGTAAGAGCTAAATTTGTGGTGGTATCTTGATATTACTAACACATAGTCAATAATCAACTTTTTGTTTCACATACTTCTTACTACCACACACAGCAAAAGTCCCATGCAAACACTCAGTAACGCAAATTGCCCCCTTCTATGCACAACACATTAACTTACACTGATTCTTGGGCTTTGTTTCTGGCAAGGTCGTTTTTAGTTCCACTGAAAAGCTCATAAAGAAACAGCATCTAAGGTTGAAAAAGCTAGTGCTTAATCATATACCACCTCGTCCAGAGTTTATCATGACTTCACAAGTAAGTATACTGAATGATTCATTGTTGTCAAGTAGGGGAGTGGGGAGGTGAGGAGTAGCATTGGACCAGTGAATTGGAAAAAAAAAAAAATGGTGTTGGTATTTTTTTTTAAATCAAGCCTGAGAAATTAAATTTCCCCAAAAGTTCCCAAACTAGCCCAAACCATAATTCAGTCTACTAGAGAGTAGATCATGAATTCAAAAAATGCCATTCTTGCCACCATACATAATGGCCTTAGATGATTAACATATGCATATGAACAAGATTTAAATCCAGTGTAATTGGTGAAATCAGTAAGAGCAGCACACATAAAATGTGGGCTACCTGCTGCTTCAGGGGCTCAGGAGGAAATACACCCTTGAATGGAATCCGCAAGGAGAGATCTGCAAACACTTTGCTTCACTTAAAGGAGTGAAATAACACAAAATGAATGCAAACATTCATGAGCTAACAAAAGCAGGAAATCACTACAGATAAATACAAAGTTTCCGGCTGTAAAGAAGATGCCATTTTAGCTGGACCTTAAAAAACTGAACTCCAGGAAAAGCAATGTCCTCATCTCAACTCTGTGCCTGGAGTTTGGTACACCATATTCCAAATCATTCTTGCAACTTCCAAGGCAGGTGGTGGTACTATCCTCCCATTACAGAGATAAGGACACAACAAAGATGAGTAGAAACCTAAGCTCTATTATGACCCCAGATGATCTAGAGCCTACACATTCACACCATTTGTTGTCTTGGAGACTGCGCAGCATGGGTGAGGCCAGCTGTTTCCAAGCAGATTAAATATTCTCACTGCCAATACTGCTGATACTACTCATTACCTAGTATAGATTAACTAATATTCAGCTAATTTATAATTAATTTAAATCATTAATAAAGTTATCAGATTGACTTGGATGAATTTTTCTCTTGAAAGAGACTATGTAAAGTTTAACTTTAGCCCAGTTTAAATATAATTGTGATAAATCATACAAAATACTGAACTAGAGACCTAACAAGCTATCCAAAGGCCTTTTATTTGCATACTTGCCCACTAGATGCTAACTTATATCCGGGCAAAAGGACCAAGAAACAAAAAGAATGTGGGTTGCGGATACCCGGGAGTGCTTAGAGAAAACAGTGCAGTGCAGTGGTTAAGTTCCTCCATATCGGGGCAGGCATTCTGCCCAGTAAGACACCTGTCTGCTCATGTGGGAGTCCCTGAATTCTGTACCTGGGTCTTACTGCTAGTTGCACCTTCCGTACTAAGAGCCTGGCAGGCATCTGTGGTGCATCAAGTAACTGGGTTTCTGCTACTTTAAATTCCTGTCTCCCAACTTTTGGGTTTCATCAGGGTATAATTATATTTTAGAGTTAAACCAGAGGAATAGTCTTCTCCTCTCTTTCCTGCTATCTTGTTGTCACTCTGACGTCTCCTCACTGCCCTTCTTCTCTCTCTCCCTTTCTTCCCTCCATCACTCCCAATTCTTCAAATTAAAAAAAAATACTAATAATTTTTTTAAGGTTCCTCCATATAGTTGAATGTTATACAGCCAATAAACCTCATAGAATCTGCTTTTGGTTTCCTATTCAGGATATTCCTCATTTTTCCAAAGAGGAATCCTTATTCTGTTCGCTTCCTAATTCTACTCTCACCCCCAAGGTAATATCCCTTCTCATGAGTTTTAACATCATTCAGTGCTCAAAACCTGCAAACTGATCTCCCTAAATCATTCTATCACTGTGAACTTGACATCACTATTCAGATGTCTCATAAACAGCTCAAATTTAATATGGCCCAAGTGGAATCCTTACTGAACTGTGAATTCTGACCTCTTCCTGCCTCCTTTCAACACCTTCTATCTGTTTCTCCTGAAGTCTTTGTGGTTTCATGAGCAAATCGTGTTATACCTAGCTGGAAACTGCCCCTCTCTGATCAGTTTGATGCTCTCACCCTCACCTAAACCACCATGACTTGCCCATTTTGTTTCTGAAATCTTCTCTGTCTCTCTGCTTCCCATCCTTGACATTGAAGGATATTCTAAAAACAGAAACCAGGGGATGTCAGTGGCTTCCATTTCGTTAGAGTCCTCACCAGGAATCGTTAAGCCCCGATGAGCTGCTCCACTGAGACACATGCACACTGTCTCCCCATCAACGTGACATTGCCATCTCACTCTTGCCAACCACAGTCTGGCTGTGCCAACCTTCTTACTGTTCCTAAACCTGGCACTCACCTTCCTATCTGGACCCATCTTCCAAGACTGCAATGAACTGAAATGTCTTTAACTACAAAATTAGATCATTTAATTCAACAATCTCTAACATTTCCTACCAAAAATGTTTATAACTGTTTTATCTTCAAGTAATAACGCTCATGATACCTCACCACCACCACCCAACAATGACAAAATACCATTGCACCAACTAATGGCAATGGAGTACCTGCGTGCTATAGCTCATTGTCATTGGCAGTAGGTGAAAAGGTTAAATGCAATCAGCCGTTCTTACAATGGAATCTCATGATTTCATCCACAGGGATAGTATTTAATAATTTAAATGTTGTGGCCATAAATGCTGTATTAAATCATAATAAAATTTATTATAATAAACTTCTAAGGGAAAGTACAGAATTAGCTTTAAACAAAGGATATCATAACAATAAAACTGTAAAATGAATAGGAAGAAATGTGGAAGAACAATGGCAAATGTGTTGAGAGTATGCTGTAGTCATGGGACTAAGGGTGATATTTTCCCTTCTTTTCTAAATTTTCTATGGCACTGTTTATTTTATTACCATTTATAATGAACATGAGAGTATGCATGTATGTTTAATCTCTTAAATGTTTGAAGTAGGCAATTGTTCTCTGACTAGAAATAATACTTTATGTTCTTTCAATTACTGGATCTGTACACTGCGGGCAAATTGAGAGCAGTGTTCTTTGAACAAGAACATGGTAATAAAAGATTAACAGGCAATTTCCTTACATTGATGTGGGTCAGCCATGCAGACAACTCTCTCAGTAGCCAGAAGCCCGAATCCACAGACTCAGGTGTTTTCTTATCTCACAAACGCAGTTAAGGACATATTAATTCACACTGCTCGACATACTCAGAGCCTCAAAGAACTGTGAATTCTTCCTGCTTTGCTGATGCCAAGATGGCATTCTTAGTAAAGCAATGGCACAGGCACCATCAGTCATGGTTGTTCACCGAGTTTCCCAAAATACAATTCAATCTATGCAGCATTTAATAAGCCAATTCTACAAAGCAAGGAATAAAAGTCCAAGATGTCAGATTCCAAGTCCTCTATACACGACTCAGCCAGCTTGCTTTCCGCCACGGGCCTCAATTTCTCTCCCATAAAATGGAGAAAGCAAGACCTTTGGCACTCTGAAAAACAGGAAAAAAGGGAGGAATGGAGAGCAAGATTGCGTTTCACCTTCTCGATTATTATGAGCATTTAATGTTGTAACAAGTCAGCACAAGACTTATTTCAAAACACAAACTCACAGACACGTCCTTGTATTCATTGAGCAAATTGCTTGGGAACATAAGGCTGTGCCAGATCTGTGCTAGGTGATGCAGATACAGAAGTGAATGAGAGATTTTTTTTTTTAAATCTCACCTACATTATGTCATTATTTCTGCTACAGTATTAATATCCTGTTTTAAGATAATTGAGACACAGAGGCAGTTGAATAGCTTTCTTAGAATAGTACAGCTAGTAATCATCAGAACCAAAGTTCAAAACCAGGACATCTGACTTCCAGCCCACATTTCTAACTGCTCTCACACTGCTACCCACATTGACTATCGTGCTTATCCTGGGAGGCACAGACGTAAAGTTCACAGAACACCACCTATCACACAGCAGTCAACAAATGGTAACTGGTGTTAGTAATAGCAGTAGTAGCAATAACAGTCAGAGCAATAGCAAAAGTATTAACAAAGAAGTAATAATAAAACCAGTAGTAATAGTAATAGTAGTGACAGTAATAACAGTAGCAGCAGTCAAAAAGTGGACAGCTCTCCACTATGTCCAACAGTTACTCTTAGTACAGCTTAGAAGGAAGGCAGAAAAAGCCTTTTTTTAAATCTACGTGCTATGCCTGCTGCTCTCATGAGAGTTACTTGCTGGACCAAAATGATGATGGGTACATGTAAGACAGTGAGGATTCATGATAACCACCATTCAAGTTTCATACTGAGTAGCTAAATTTCCAAGAACCTTGTGAGTTAGGAAAAGATCATCATCTTCTAATGTTAACACAGAGGATGTGCTATAAACATACTTGGAATTGGAGAAGGACTAATCAAGCACTGTGCCAGTCTGCAGCCACCTGCTGTTTACAACTGCTCTGTAAGATACACACTGTATTGTCCCAATCCACACATGAGAACGCTGGGTTCTGAGCAGGCAAATGCTTAGCTCTAACTTGCACATCAAGTAAGTACCAGACTCAATATTTTAACTGAGAAATATCAGTTCTGGCTGAAAGTGGAACAAACAAAGATGAAGGAAGAAGCAATGCCCAAGGTGTACTTAAAAGAGGACTGTGTAAGTATAAGCTGAGTAAAAGGGCTTTCTTGGGCGGAGGTCAGGAGAAGGCAAATGGCCCAGCTGGCAGGTATGCGCCTGCACTCCGCAACTCCACAACCGAGATAAACCACTCCAAGACTCACTCAGTTTTCTGAAATGACTTGTGTTTAAGGTGGCATTTTTGTCATCTGTACCAAAGTGTACAGAAAAGGTTATATGAAGAAATAGTTTGAGTAAGGTAACAAGTCATTTGTGGTACACATCTGCTGATTACAGTGTCTGGGTTTGGGAACTGGCTCTGTGTTTGATTTCTGCTAAAAGATGCAGTCTATCAAATCAGCAGATGATGGCTCCGGCAGTCAGGTCCTCAATGCCTGTTTGCAGCTCCTGACTTAGACCTGGCCCTCTCCTTGCTGTCGCAGGAATTTGGGAAGAGAATCAGTGGACAGGGGCCCTAGTCTGTCCCTTGCTCTTCTCTTTCTCTCTCTCTCTCTCTCTCTCCTTCTGCCTTTCAAATGAATAAAATAAATTTTAAAATATTTTTAAAAGAAAACACCACTGTCAGAATACCAATAAAAGACTTTCTGTTTTGCCCAAAGTAATACACTTTTTAAAAAACATTCTGTTTTGGACTTAGGACAGTACTGGTGGCCAGATTGACATATCTAGCTGATGCCCTGCTGAATCAAAACCCTCTAGATTCAGTTCTCAAATGAAGTAACTGTAAAACCTCAGATCAACAGTCATTTATTCAGTCAAAAATATGTAATGAACACTTATTGTTCGTCATAGTGCAGCTAAACACCATCGACATTGCAATGAACCGGGAGCAGCTCAATCTTGCTTCTCTGGGATTCACATGCTGTTTGGGCAATAATTGAGACAGGAAACATGTGAAAAATAAAATCAGAAAATATGAAGTATTTTGTTCAAAGTATAAAATAGAGTGACCTAGAAGTTATTTAGATATAGGATCTGGTTCTGAGAACCCGGTGGGAGCTGTGAATGAACTCACGCAGTAGGCCACATAGAGATGAGCTACGACTAAAGGAAGCTGGAGGGAAGAGCTAATGCCAAGAGCTCAGCTGAGATTAGAACACAGCGTGCCAGGAGAGAGTAGAAGATGAAATCCAGGAAATAGTCAAGGACCAGGTCAGGAATGAGCTGGTAAAATTGATGTAGAAAGCTTAGATTTTCAATGCTATAAAAGTCATTGGCAGATAGCAAATTAGACCAGATGAGATGCTTATTTTCAGTGGGGAAAGCACTGAAAAAAAGGATTGTTGCGACAAAAAATTGCAATAACAATTAAGGAGTTATTCCAGAGGTCCAGACGGATGAGGATGGGAGTGTGGCCTAGGGTGGTTTCATCTTAACTGAAGCAGAGCAGACCTAAAAAATGTTCTCTGATTAGAGCTAAGGAGTCGCACTGATTGAGTCAGCACGGTGGGTGAGGACATTTGTGAAGTGGAGGAAATTCACTGGATTTGGGGTTTAGGGCCTTGTGATAGGTTAGAGACAATGACTGATGGAAGATCGGGGCGGGGCAAGCTGCTGTGGGTACCAGAATTGGCACTTAAGAGTTTTCTTTGGAAGGAATGAGTTATACCTTGCTATTAGACAGCAGCAAGTAGACATAAAATCCATGATTAGACTGTTCAGAGGAGAGGATGGGACTGTGAATGCATTTGGGTGTTTTCACCAGATAGATGGTAAGTTAGGAATATAAATGAATAAAACCTCATTGAAAGAGACAGAAAGGGTAAACAAGGGCCAAATGACCCCAAAATGGACAGCATGAACCCAAGTTTATGCACTTGTAAATACAATGCAGTTAACAGAATCTCTCCCATGGAGTAGTTTTACAGGTTAAGTCCCATACACATGTAAGACACAAGCTGTCTGACCCCAAATACGTGGTCTATTAAAAATTCATATCATAGTGCTATCAAATACAGCTTCATAAAATGTAGACATTCTCAAGGAACGTGATTAATTAAGTTGCAAAGCAAGGTTCTGCTGTTCCACGGTTTCCACCCACACTACTTTCCTTTGATCCTTCCTGGAACAACTCCAGCTCCAACACATTTTTACACATCACATACACATGTGCAGTACATGAGAGTCGTTTCTCATAGGCCACTGAATTTCTAGCCTCCAAGAAAAAAAATTGATTTTCAAGATCCCAACCTGAGAAATCAAACTCTGGGGAATTATGGCTGCCATGGCTTAAGTCCCATTATACAATGTTACGCAAAGCGGCAGCTGATGCTCCTTGGCCTGAGCAGATAGATGCCTCTCTTAACGCCCTGAGCCAGTGCCCGGTGGGGGAGTGGCAGGCCAGGGAGTCTTCACCCAATGGGGCTCGTAAGGACACCAACATGCACACCCCCAAGCTTCCCTCTCCACCACATACCATTGCCCCTCCCCACAAAAAAGAGCAGTAGAGAACAATAAAAATAAATAATATTTATTGAGAGCTTGTTCTGTAACAGGTGCCTTATATGAATGTTGTGGCCTGCAGGAAATCATTTACCTTATCTGAATCTGTTTGTTCTCATCTCTGCTGTAAAATGAATAATCTCTACCTCATTGACATATTGGAGCACCCAACTTAACTGACAGAAAAAATACACATCATAAGTTCCCAAGGAATGAATGCACTGACATGATGATGATGATGATGATGATGATGATGATGATGGAACCAATGATGGTGCTGGTGTTGTGGCATTGTGGGTAAATCCTCCATTTGCAATACTAACGTTTCATAAAGGCACAGGTTAGAGTCCTGGCCACTCTACATTTAATTCAGTTCCCTGCTACTGGAAGGGGAAAAAGAGCAGACAATATTACAAATGTTTGGGCCACGGCAACGCAAATGGGAGACCCAGATGATGTTTCTCGTTTCTGGCTTTGGGCTGTCTTAACACTGGTCATTGCTGTCATTTGAAAACTGTATCCACAGTTGGAAGATCTCTCTGTCTCCCCACACTCTCATAGCTCTGACTTCCAAGTAACTGATTGTTTTAAAATGGTGTTGATGATGATAGACACACACAACACTTGAAGAAACTTTTCACTCAACAGTAAGAGCAGTCAGAGCAGCATTTGATTTTGATGTTCAGTAAATATTAAATTATTAAGTAAAGAAGATTGAGGAGTTGTTGGGCTGGAATTCAGTAGATCTAACCCACTTCAAAAAAGTGTGACTGGAAATGAATCATCTAAAGTGTATACATGTAGTTAGGGTTGGGATGAATTTCAAGGAATGGGCATCTGTGGTTCAGCTTTGTCCTTAGCGGCTTCAGGCAGGGTCAGGCTTGGCTAACACACCGCTTCCCCTCACTGGCCTCCTGCACATGGCTAAGCACACAGGATGTCCTTTAACACCTGGACTGCCACGGTCTCCTTTCTCCTCCGCCTCTCTTTCCCTTTCACCTCCCTCCTCTCTTGGCTCTGTCTCTTCCTCCTGTACTTCCCCTGCAGCCAAGCCTCTTTTCTGTGTTTTCTCCTCTTCCCTCCTGTCTTCTCTCCGTCCTTCCGTGTCGTTCCCTGTCTGGGCTTTCTCCCTGGGGTCTGAATTCCCCTTCATCCTTCTCGAATCACCTTCCACTGCACAGTAAGTTTGAACACTCGCCTTTGTCTTTTGTCTCATTACTCAAATCCATTTAGCAGTTCTTTTCCAGGCCTTGATTCCTATAGATAAGACATTTACCCTTGCAGCCACCACAAAAGAACTTCTTAGAAAACGCAGCCATGGTCATTTTTCAATGGTCAATGTCCAGTTTCAACATGTGGATTGACTCACCTTCAAGGGTCTACTGAAAATTACTGATATGAACAGACTACCTACCTGTTCCATTAACACAGTCACTGAAGAGATTACTGTCAATTCCAGGCGATAATGTGTCTACTTGGGCTGCTGTAAGAACTTGGCCAGGAGGAACGCTGCTTCTGTACTTCCTTGAGGGTCCTACTTCTGATACTCCTTTCACTTAATTCTCACGACAGCCATTCGGTTGAACTCAATTTTGTTCTCCAAATCAGATGTAAATAAATAAGCTCAAAATTAATAAAAAGAGAAAAGCACTATTAGAAAAAAGCCAAAGGAGACAGGGCATATCAACAGAGAGACATGAACATGAGGAACACGGGAGGAAAAGGGACAGACAAACAAAAGCAAAGCAGGAGAATCCTCCAACTTCATGCATGGTTATGAGAACACACACTTCAAAGTCACGTTCTCTAACTGTGTTGAGAAAGTACAAAGAACCACAAATCATACAACTCTATCTGAGAGAGTAATCTGAGAGAGTATAGCCTAAAGTTGTAGAATCAGATAGATTTGGGTTGTTAGTTAACCTTGCATTAACTTTGCAACCTTGAGCTAGTTATTTGTGTCTGTGTCTCATTTGTCCTAAAGGAAAAAGGGCATTGTCTTCCTTACAGAAGTGTGATCATAGGTATAAAGCCCTTAGCAGGGGCTGGCACTATGGTAGGCTAAGCCTCTGCCAGGGGTGCCAGAAACCCAGATGGGCAGTTTGAGTCCCAGCTGCTTCACCTTCAATCCAGTTCCCTGTTTATGTCCTGAGAAAGCAGCAGAGGCTGTCCTAAGTCCTTAGGCCCTCGCACCCCTGATGTGGACCCAAAGGAGGCTACCGGTTCCTGGCTTCAGATTGGCTCAACTCTGGCCATTACAGCCATTTGAGGAATGAACCGGAGCATGGAAGATGTCTCTGCCTGTGGGCCTCTCTTGTTGTCTCTGTAACTCTACATTTAAAATAAAAATAAAACAAATCTTTTTTAAAAATGTCTGTAACAGAGCTACTGGTAAATAGCATATCAGGTAAAGTTGGCTGTTGTTACACTGAAGTTTTCATTTCTGGGAACAATGACCCTTTAAGGCACTGCAAGTGAATCAGAATTTCCGTATGGTGCCCTCAACTGAAACTAAACATCTTGTTCAGACCCATGAAAAGAAAGGATAAATTAAGGAAATGCTGATCATTGTCCTATGTGAATCATTGCAATGGCAACCTGACTCTTTTAGTAGGAACTTCATAGGTCTTGCCCCTCATATCCTGTTAGGTTTTCCAGCAAACCCCAATAGATATGACAATTAGTTCTAGATAGGCCTGGGTCCAGAAAGAGTCATCAGAGGAAGCTCTGTGATAGTCCACATTGGTGAAGACCTGATCTTCTTTCTTAAACTCCTCAAAATGTTTTGGCAGTTGGATGACATCATCAGCCTTTACTTCCCTGCTGACTAGGCAATGCACTCACTATGCATGCTCATTCCATTAATGACTGTAGATAGGACTACAGCTTGGCCAAGAGATCAGCTGTTCCAGGCGCTCTTTGAAGGATACAGGAGATATAATAACCTCATGATCTCCAATTTTCAAATCCCTCTTCATTCTCCCCCTAGACAGGACTCATAGCTGAAAATATCCCCTGACAAGATCACAGGTCCATCTCCAGCACACACATTCAAATGTCCTTGCAGATCCTTCTGCACTGCTCACCACACTACAACAATTGGTGCCTCCAGACAGTTATTACCAACCAGGAGCAAGGGACTGTGGTAGGGACTGAGAACATAAAAGTGCACCATCCATCTCTTGAGACTGGAAAGATCATGACCAATGAACATGGCTCATTATTATGGCTTTGCTTTCTTGCTATTCTGCAAAGCTAAACTTAGTCTCCAAAGGTTTGTTGGAACGGGCCTTTTAGGACAGTGCCAGTTATGGCAGGGGTAATTATACTGCTGGTTGGGGCCAAGGCATGAAGTTGCTTCATCTCCTTAGCCTGGGAGGCACTGTATTTCGCAATTGATCTCTGGTAAGTCCTTGTGTCATTGAAGGTTTATTTTATACTCTGTTGGGATGTTTGTTGGTGTTGCACTTATTCTGAATCAAAAGAAGGCGAAGAAGCTCCAAAGACTTTACCCTCTAACTTCAAGCCAATACTCTTGTGATCAAGTTAAATAAATTACTCCACAGCCAGTGTCCAAGTAAATCTTTCCTAAGGGACATTCTAGCTTATTGGTTCCAACCTCATGTTGCTCATAAGATGTTTGGGGCAAACCACTCATTTATGGACAGAAAATTTTCAGAAGCAAGGATTCCTGAATTCACACCTTGATGAAAATTTGAGGAGGAAAATGAAAGAATTTGTCTTCAGTGGTTTCTCACTCAGTCTCACTGCAAACAGAATTTAGTTGAGCTCAAAACAAAATCTGGAAATACATTTAAGTCTCAGAATTTGTTATGTATAATATGCTGTTTCATTTGGTGGGGAAATTAGGAAGAGCTGTGATTTTCTCATCTATTAACATTTAGTAAGATCCGTTTATGTGACAAGTTGATTGATTAGTTGATTGACCCAGTATTGCTTTTATTCTTGCAACATGGTAGATACATCAATGAGTTCTGTTCTTGAAATGCAAACTTTAGAGTCAGAGCTTTTTTTTTGTTTGTTCCTAGATTTGTTTTGTTTAACTTCCCCTAAACCTTATGAGCTTCACTTTCAACCATGCTAAATTGGGTTAATACTTATAAGTTTATTCCTGAATAATTCACTTGATGAGTAACTTGTGCAGCAGTAACTTGCCCCCCAGAATTTCAGCATCTTGTATCTTTGTGTCTGAGTTCAAGCTCCAGCTCTGCTCCCAATCCCTGCTTCCTGTTAACATACACTGTGGTAGGCAGCAGGCGATGACTGAAGTAGTTGAGTCCCTGACACCTGCATAGGAGCCCCTGGCTGAGCTCCAGGCTGTTGGCCTCAGTCTGACCCAGTCCTTGCTGTTGCTGACATTGGGGGAGTGAAGCAACAGCTACAAGTCTCTGTGTAGATGCATCTCTCTCTCTCTCTGTTTACACTCATTGACACACATATGTTTCACTCTTGAATCTTAGTCATGTAATTTTCTTCTTGCTCATAAAAGTTTCTTGTTTGACCCTAGTGTTTCCAGTAAACCAGTCAAAATACTGACCTTTGAAGTCAATTGTTTTTCATCTATTCTTGATTTAATACCTAATTTACATGCACTCTTCATTGGAATGGCTCTTAGTGCTTCTTGATGTACACATCCTGAAATTAATTTACCTCAGATAGGGGAAGAACACTCCTTGCAATCCATTAGTCAGAGAAGAGAGTGATGTGAAATCAGTGCTGTGTTGGCTAGTGTATGGCACCCAGCTGTGTGGGGGAGAAGAGTGGGGAAGACAAAACTCTCACTATTAAAATTTTTGCAATACAAATATTCCCATCTCAGGCAATTTCAATTTATCAATATGACATTACCTAACATGATAGTTCACAATCATAGAGTATATAATACTTCTTCTACACAAATAAGATAACCACCAATAATCTCAAGAAGATATCTAAAACATAGTGAAATAATTATGAAGTCATCAGTTTGTTACCTCTGGTTTTTTAAATATATTCATTTTTCAGGTTTGTATGTCTTAATATTGCCTCTGTTTACCAACAAGTTTGCCAAACTCCTGGAAACAAAATAGCCTGTCTAGCACATCACTAGTAAAATAATCCATCAAATTCAGTCCTGTCATAAATTGCTTCTTTCAAGTTTCTTCTTACATGTAAAATACAGTGGGAATTAGAGATACTGCATGGGTAGCCATGTGCACATCAAAGAGCCTTAGGAGTATTAACCTAGGAAAGGCTAGACTTCCAGAATAAAAGAAACACTTCTAGTCCAGACCATTGTTCCAAAAGTTTTCTATTGGGGTGGCATTGTACAGTGTATAAGATGCCTTTGGGATGCCTGCATTGCATATCATTATGTCTAGCTTCAAGTCCTGGCTCTGCTAGCAGATCCAGCTTCCCGCTAAAACGACAGGTGTCAGCCCCAGTGGTTGAGTTTGTACCACCTGTGTGAGTAACCTGATGAAGTTCTTACCACTGGCTTCAATCTGGCCCAGGCCTGTGAGCAGATGGAGGATGAATCAGAGGAAGCTTTCTCTGTGTGTGTGTCAAATAAATACAAATAAATATTTTTAAAATGTTCCTCTTTAAGAACGTGATGAACTTTGCCTAAGGAGTAGCAAAAATGGGATATTGGGCAACCAATACCGATAACAAATTCCGAAATCTGGATGCACAGAGGAAGACTATGTGGTATATGGTGCATAGTCAGTGTTTCATTGACTTACATTTGTCTTGAGTTCTATTCTAATTATAATTGAAGATATTTGCTTTTCATTCATACTGAACATTCAGTTGTTTAAATATAATTCCTTTGTAATCTAGTTTATACATATATATACATGTACTGATCACTGAACATATATGTATATACTAGGTCAGAAAAGAATATATATAGTATATATAAATATATAAATATATATAGGTGAAGGGGATTTTCATTTACAGAATCATAGTCCATAAATAATAAAACAGAAGATATGCTGACTTATGGAAAAAAAATGTGCAGGTGCTTCAGAAATGCTGGCAGCTTAAGGAATAGTAAATTGGATATTACAGTGGTCCAGAGTCTATACAAGGGACAAGGGTGTGAAGATGGAAAACACGGATCAGACACACCTCTGTATAATACGTTAGATTGGGGGTCTAATTTGATTGGCAAAGTGGAGGGTTGATGGGAAGTTGCAGAGAGAATTGAGAGAAGTTTAAGATCTCTGTTGTCAGTAACCTAAAAGACTTTGCTGTGAGCGAAGTCAAAGCAATAGCTATCATAAAGGCGATGGTCTGAATGGGATGAAGAAAGAATCTTTCTAATGAAAGATGATCTAGACAGTAAGGACAGATGGACAGAGAGAATGGGTGAGTCCACACTAATGTGACTGTCCACCTCTAAGCCCTCTCTGGAAGAATCTTCAGATAAAACTGGCCCTAAGAACGCAAACATTCCAAAAGGCACAACACACAGCCTTTCATGTGTGCACACACACACACACCCATGAGAAATAGTGCAAAGAAATAGAGAATGAGGCAAATTCTTCTTCCAACAGTTTTCTAAGTGTGAGCCTGAGAGCATCACTCTTAGGCTCAGAATTTTTTGAGGGCTTCCCATTAACATTTGTACCCTGAACTATACGACCATTCTTTGCAGAACTGGCCATCTGCCCTGACACTCTGGGTTCCCTCCCTGTATGCAAGCCCTGGCTTGGATTCATTTTCTTGGAAAGCTTTTCCACTCTCATTCAAGGCCTCTGTTGTCTCCCTTTGCATTCCACACTGAAGGCCACAGAAGTACTACACCTGATATACCCCTTTTTCAGTTTTCAACTGCAAGTAGTATGAGACACATGTTACATCTATTGTACTTTCCCTGAATTCTCCTTCCTGATCATGAAGGAAGAGGTATGCCTTCCTGATAATTATTCGATGAGTATCTAAACACTCACCTGAGCACTTAGAAGGTGTCTGCTTACTTTGCTTATCATTGTAGCCTCAGAACCTAAAGGCTTCAAAACCTCATAGGTACACAAAAATATTTGGCCAATCACTAAGCAGTAAGCCAAGTGACAGAAAATAAATGATTGTGTTGCTAACTATAATAGATTATTCAAATACTCTCTTATCGTTCAATTAGACCCACTGAGCTTCTATGACAAGCTATGTTTCATGCTAACGCCAAAGAAAATCAAGCAGAAATGAGGACTTGAGTTGCAATCCTGCTAAGTAACGGAGACAGCCTAAGAGAACAGCGACTCTGTTCATTACCATTCATTTCATATTGCAGTAAGCTTTCCCAAGTCTTGTGTCTTCAACACTCCCCGTTGTAGCATCCGTGACAGTCATTCTCAGGCTTCTCCAGGGATCTGTGTCCTCTCACAGGTGATTTCGTGTGTTTTTGGCCAAGATCTGTCACCTGCATCTGTTGCCAATCATCAAAAACCCCTCCTAACAAGGGACTTGAAGCCTGCAGCTATTCATGTGCCTTATTAATTCGGACCTTGAAAATATTTCTAAAAGGGCTATTCTTACCTTTATTTTTCAATTGACAATGAAGAGAGAGGCGGCATCAGAGTTAAGAATGCAAGTGATCTAGGATTTTTCCTCATTGAAAGGCTTTCCTCAAAGCCACACTTTTACTTAATCCTGACTATTCTCAATGTGTTTAATATTTTGCTCATCCTGAAGACATAAACTGGATATTTTTGATAAATATTGGCAACTCACATAATCACCACAAGAAAGCATACTGCAATCTTCTCTGAATGCAAAGGGAAAAAAAAACAGATTTTGAAAGATTTATAGACTTCCTAAAACTCGGAGGAAGAGTAAGCTAATCCCCTGAAAGCTTTCATCTTGGTCCAGACTTGAACTCTTCCCAGCTGCTTTATGTTGTCTTGTCTTGGTAATTCACAAATGCTATTCTCTGATCACAGTTGGATCCCTGCAGACTCAAAGGCAAACTGAGGAGCTGCAGGATCTTGGAGATCATGCTGTTTCCAGGTTAGATGACCCCAAGAAAAGGCTCAGGCTGACCCTCAAGAACGCTAAAAGACAGCATCACTTCTTCCCTTGTAAGTACTTATGGTTCCAATTCAAAAAAATACACTAGTGATCACTTAGAATCTTAAGAGTGGAACCCTCTCAGAGTTTACACAAGGCATCCCCCGCCAAAAGAGAGAGAGAGAGAAGGAAAAAGAAAGAGAGAGAGAGAGAGGGGAAAGAAGAAAGGAAGGAAGGAGGGAAGGAAGGAAGGAAGGAAGGAAGGAAGGAAAGGAAGGAAGGAAGGAAGGAAGGAAGGAAGGAAGGAAGGAAGGAAGGAAGAAAGGAAGGAAGAAAGGAAGGAAGGAAGGAAGGAAGGAAGGAAGGAAATGAATTAGGCAACTGACATTATGCCCTAACATATCTTGAGCTACTGCCTGTGATGTAGGGCATTCCAAATGGGAACTAGGTCTCAGTTGCTCTGCTTTCAATCCAGCTCCCTGTCAAACTCCTGGTAAAATCATCAAAGGATGACCTAAGTGTGTGAGCCCCTAGAATCAACATGGGAGACTGAATAAAGCTTCTGGTCTCCACTTGGCTCAGATCTAGCCGTTGAAGCCATCTAAGAAATAAACCAGCAGATGGAATCTCTCTCTCTCTTTCTTTTGCTCTCTCTCTTTCTCTTTCTTGCTCTCTCTCTCCCCCTTTCTCTCTGTAATTGACTCTCAGATAATTTTTAAAAAATCTTTTAAAAATAAAAAGTTGCCTAGATTAATGTGAAAAATCAGGTTATATAACACAATGTGTCATTTCATAGTCTCTCCTTTCTATGTATGTATTGCTATACTAAAAGCCTTCAAAAATATTTGTCCAGTTATTAGTAGTGAAAAATTAAGAGTTCAGAAGTGCTATATGAAATAGAAAAGAAAGAGGCAAAAACACTACAGATAAAAGAATTTAAAGAGATATTTATGAACCCTGGTTAAATTTATGCAACCTCCATTCAAATAGTATTTAGTAATGTCATGAATGATTTGTGGATACAAAGCAATCAATCAATAAACAAGCAGAGAGTAATTCACTCAGTGTAGAAGTCAGCTTTTCAAAGCACAGGAAAGCATAAGAAAGCAGTCAGCAACAACTTGTCAGGGAAGAATCCCATTGTATATGCTAGGATGTCAGTCATTGCTATGTTAGGACCCTAAGTTCAGCAACAGTCCTTTCTCTTTCGTACATGCCTATATCTTTGCCTTCTACCCCAGCAAAGTCCTAAGCAGAAATTAACTGACTCTACTATTGGCTTCAACCCCAACAATTATATCTTCACATAGCAGAAGGATGCTGTGCTGAGAACAGAGTACACGGCCACCATGAAGCAGTCACCTCTGACCCTGGAGTTCCCCACTGAAAGCGAGACTCTTAGCCTTTTGTTTTCAACTCCGGGACAGGACAACGTATTTTCACCAGAACCTCAACGTGTTTCACAGATGCTGTCTAGATGCTGGTGTTTTTGTCCGTATCCAAGCCCTCCTTGTTCCCAACAGTTCAAATGACTAATAAGTGCTTAATGTGATGTGGAGGTTTTACAGTTCAACGGAACTAAAGACATAAACGTAAGCAATCCTCTGCTGCTCTCCTTCAACGAGGAATGTGTCATCAGCCTGGAAAGGCCTTGGGAATCCTGAGAACCTGGGGATCCTTTCATCTGCTGTTGTGCTTTGGCATAGAGGAAGATGTAGGACAGAGCTCAGTATACATTGATTGTAAGAAGCTTTGGGGACCCCATATGGGTGCTGGTTCATATTCCAGCTGCTCTTCTCTTCCAGCTACCTGCTTGTGGCCACGGGCAACAGTAGAGGATTGTCCAGTTCCTTGGGACCCTGCACCCATGTGAGAGACCCAGAAGACGCTCCTGGCTCTTGGCTTTGGATCAGCTCAGCTCCAGTCATTGCAGCCACTTGGGGAGTGAACCAGAGGACAGAATATCAGTGTTTATCTCCTTCTCTATGTGTATACACACACACACACACACACACACACACACACACACACACACACACACACATATCTGCCTTTCCAATGAAAAGTAAACGTAAAAATATTTTGTAATTGAAAGAAAGAGAGAAGAAAGAAAGAAAGAAAGAAAGAAAGAAAGAAAGAAAGAAAGAAAGAAAGAAAGAAAGAAAGAAAGAAAGAAAGAGAAGGAAGAAAAGAAGGAAAAGTTAGCTTTGGTTACTTGGAAATAAATTTATTATACACATCACATAAGTTAATTGGCATTTGGGTCTTAGCTTGTGCTGTCATTAAAAACTGATAAGAACATTACTTAAGGTAAATTTAGTTACTATTATAAATAAAACTCAAAAACATAGCATGTTCCAAACACAACAGAAAATTTTCCAAGTGTAAAATTGGCAGTTTTCATTGGTAGCTGGCTCTTTTCCTAATTCTAGGAAACTGAGTGCTCTCACTCATGATTCCATCACTCAACATGGAATTCCCAAGACCATTGGTGTCTATGTCTATTCTGAAATGGTAGATCAGAACCAGATCACATCAGAGACCAGGAGAGAAATGTATGTGCCAGGCAGAGTTGATTATGTCATTTATGACCACATTCTGTTGTCCAAAGCTTAGTCACAAGATCATACTAAACCCGAGATGCTGGAAGGTGTAGGCTCTGTGAGCAGGATGCATAGGAAGCAGTGTAATATATTGCCACAACAGGCACACAAATTACTCTCCGCTCCAGAGCGATGAACGGAATCCCCAGGGTGTATCTCAGAGGCTGTAAGAGGCACAGTCAGCTCTGCACAAGAATTCCTCCAGAGAATACAGATTTGTGAGATTTTCTGAACAAGCAAATTTAATTACCATCAAAGAACTTTCTCTGAGAAAGCTAAGAAAGGTTCTGTTTGCATTTCAGGGAGTAATGGGTTTCAGGAATTAAGGACTGAGGGGCCGAGATGTATCATAGTAAGCTAAACTGCCGCCTGAAAGACCAGCATCCCGTTGGAGCTCTAGCTCTAATTCCAGTCGCTGTGTTTCTATTCCAATTAGCCTCCAACCGCAATAGAAAAGGACCCAAGTGCTTGAGGGCCTGACAGCCTCATGGAAGACCCAGATGAAATTCCTGTCCCCCAACTTCAGCCTGGCCAAACTCCAGCCATTGTAAGTCATTTGTAAAGAGAACCAACAGATGGAATATCGATCGCTCTTTGTTTCCGTCCCTCCCTCCTTCCCTACCTTCATCACTGCTTCACTCTGTAACTCTGCCTTATAAATAAAATATAACTTATAACAAAAAGAGTTGAATAAGGAAGATCAGTTTGAGGTCTGAACTTACCAAAAATCACATTCCTCTTTCAGTCAAACTAATTTGGATTGACCCTCACCAGTTCATAATGCAAAGTTCTTATTTGACGATAGTATAACATTACATATCATAGTGAATGCTCATTTGCTGCATAATAACCTCAGACTAAATAGATGCTCTGACAGAAGGAAGGTGAGGAAGAAAGATGAGTAGGAAATAAGGACCCGAATCCCCTGCTACGTTGTCCATCACTCATTGCATAGCTACACTTGGCTTCAGATCCAGGTTCTCCTTGTCAAATTACAATGAAAAAGCTCACTCTGAGTAAAGAAAGCCAAGAGCATTGAAACCAGGTTCGTTTCTTTCAGTATTTTGGTTCTGTGAGAAGATATAAATGTACATCCACACGTTATCTTTAATTCCTGTAGAAAGGGACTGAGCTGTCACGAGATTCTGAATGTATTCCAAGGACAGAAGCAAAGTGGAAAAGTATTCTTTCTGTCCGTTTTTAGAAACTATCTCACGAAGGCGAGCATGAGAAAAAAGTTTCCGGCAGAAACACACTTTCAATGTCATCAAAGCCAGATTGCCGTTTCGGATGTGATACTGTGCAGAACGAGACAGACGTGCTCCAGCCCCACACACTTTCGTCCCCTTCAATCAGATCTACTAATCAAGCAATGCAAACACCAACGTGCCAGGTTTTCTATCACATATCTTAAATATGACTTGAGGTCCATAACTATGTATTAAATAGCCAAACACTGTTCATGGAAGTACAACCTTGGAAACAATTTCTTTGAGGGCATTTTTAGCCTTAGATATATTTTTTTGCAGACAACGGTTGAATTTATAACCTCATTTCAATGGAAATGCCTCCTTCGTATCAGAAAAAAAAAAAAGTCCTGATGCATAAAATGTTTTTAGAGTTGTTTTAGAGCATAAAATGTTTGTGATAGCAAATACCAATGGAAAGGATTAGCTCTACTAACTTGGCATATGCGAGAGCTGAAAGTACGCATATGTATATACAGCAAAGGAAAACGTTAACTCCAATCCTCTCCAAATTGTTATAAATGTAATACCTCAACCGACTTCTTTAGAGCTCTAGTGATAAAAGGTGAGCTGTCTAGCTTTACCCCTCCTACTTTTTCTCCTTCTCAACATTTCAAAAAGTATTAAAGTATTCTTTGAGGAAAAAAAAATCCAAATGTCTGCCAACTTGGAAAGCATTGCCTGAGCCTCCCCAGCTCCCCAGGAGCATTTATGTGAGAAGAGAACCGGCTTCACAGCGTGCAGTACCTGCACGGAGCCCTACCACGGAGCCCTTCCATCTTTAAGCATGCATTCCACGTCAATCAAATCCACAGTTCCCTGACAGGTAACTGAGATGGCAATGTCGATCATCAACTTGGACAAGGAGGTGAGAATGACTTTTCTTTCCATTTTGTCAGCTACCTCCACTCTAATTCTAGAACAAATTCCTGACTGAGGGAATTCAGGTCAGCAGAAGACTCGGCTTTCCCCCCTCCTCTTTAATTTAATGTGCCACTGGCGAAGATATTTACGCCAACAAAGCCGAGCCAAGGCCCTCTTTGCCAACCATCTTCTTATAGCCCTTTGGGCTGAATGTGGCCGTGTCTCTGTGATTGTAGCATCCAAACCCTTGTGAGCTCAAGGACTTCTCCGTGACTCTTGAATTTAATATTTTACGCCACTGTGTTTAAAAAGAAACGATGTAGTAGGTTCAGCCACCACTTACAATGCCAGCCTTCCACATTTGAATATAGATTCGATCTCTGGCTGCCCTGCTTCCCTGTTGAGGCACCTGGAAAGGCAGAAGAAGTTGATCCAAGTGCTGGAGGCCCGCCACTCCCGTGGGAGATCAGCCTGAAATCCCAGCCAAACTTACTACTGACTGTTGTAGCCCCTTGGGGAGTGAATCAGCAGGTAGAAGATCTCTTTCTCTCTGTGTCTCGCCTTTTTTCTCTCTGTGTCTCTCTCTTTCTCTCTGTGTCTCTCTGTCACTCTGTTTCTCAAATAAATAAATGCATCTTTAAAAGTTGGCAGGTGTAGGAGAGGGCAAGTATAGGGCCTTGCTCGATATCCCAGTGGCTCAAGTCCTTGCCTTGCGTGTACCGGGAACCCCTATGATGCCAGTTTGTATCCCGACTGTTCCATTTCACTTCTAACTCCATGCTTGTGGCCTAGGAAAGCAGTCGATGGCCCAAAGCTTGGGACCCTGAACCCACATGAGAGACCTGTAAGAAGTCCGTGGCTCCTGGCTTCTGATAGCTCAGCTCTGGCCATTGTAGCTACTTGTGGTGTGAACCAGTGGATGGAAAATCTTTCTCTCTGTCTCTCCTTCTCTCTGTAAATCTGACTTTCCAATAAGAAATAAGTAAATGTATTTTTTTTAAATTGGGAGTATATAAGCTGACCATCTGAAGATGCCATGTAACCTTTATTTTCAGGTTTTTCCCTCGTTGCCAAAAAGTGTGCACTTATTTATCATGTACCTTATGATATTTTGATACACATCTAAATTGCATAGTATCCAATTCGTTCAGGTATGTCTGCCTCCTCAAATATTTCCCAGTTCTTTATGGTAAAAACATTCGGGATTCTTTCTTCTGGCAATTAGTTTCTGTAGAAATCATGCAGTACATTATCATCATCCATAGTCACCCATTCCGATAGGGAAGCTTTTACTTGTAGCCTCTCTGGGATACTGCTTCCTCTGATCCAACTCCAGTTTCCGATTCCTGTCTTGTCTCAATAATTCAGATACAAGTGCTGGCTTGGAGGAGGTGCAGGGAGCGGTTACATCCCTGGGCAGGTGCTAGGATGTTTTGGGGAGATCCGCTCAATTCAAGAGAGTGTACCAGCTACTGCAAGTGTGGCAGTGGAAACATGCCCGAACTACACAATTCCAAAAGTTATTAATTCATTGAACTCAACTGTCCTTGTGGAGAGACATGCTTTAGACTAAGGACAGTGGTTCTTAATCAGGGGCAATTTTAGCATTAAGGGGATGTAAGGCAAAGTCCAAAGATGCTTCTAGTTGTAACTTGACAGGCAGTGGGGATGAAGTAGATGGAGTGCTACTGACTTCTGTTGAAAACCCTCAAAGGCAAAGGACAGTGATTTTAGCAAGGAATAAGGGCATCTTAACCAGGACATCGGGATGGGGAATTGGAGTAAGGCATCTTGACTAGAGTTTAAATAATGAAAGATCAAGGTTCCTTGAGTCACATAGTGCTGGATTCCAATGCTAGCTCAGCCTCTTACTAGTTATGCGATCTGGGACAAATTGCTTAACTTCCAAGAGCCTCAGTTTCCTCACCTATAAAATGGGGACACGCAGACCTATTGCAACAAATTGTTTGGAGAAGAAATGAGATCATGTTCATAAATCTCCCTGGCACACCGAAGGCTCAATGAAGTTTAATTCCCTTCCATTAAGTGTAAATGATGAAAGGACAAGGGGCTCCTCCAGGACCTCATTTGCATCTCAAAGAGAACACAGCAAAGCATGATGTCAGCAGCCCAGGTCTGTCCCAAGAGTACTTGCACTGCAGTGTGTGCCAGGCCTGTGCCAGGGCCTGCTGCTGGCATGTTTAAGTGCAAATTAGGCAACTGCCTGCCCACACAAAAATGCTGCAAAGCTAATGCTAGGTTTGCAGATACCATCACAGAGTGCGGGCCAAAGTTACCTAATTTATAGATGTTTGGGTACTTCAGAAGCTCTTTTACTGTTTCTCTTATTGTTTTGTAGCCTGACAATGGGGAGGAGAACCAGCGTTTGGAACCACAACAAATAATAAATACTTAGCACTTAAATAACATTTGCCATCTTCAAAGCCATTTGCAAACACTTGCAAATTAAGAACTACCCAGCCCCAGCCTTGGGAAAGTATCATTATCGTTGTTTCTTCAAGACAGCAAAGAGAATGAGGTAATGGAGTTGCCCAAACCCTGTGGCCAGTTGGCATCAAAACAGACTGCTTAAATTCAATCCAGACATCCATAGTTGGTCCATTCCAACATGAACAGAGGAACCTTGGGAAGTGCAAAACCTAGGATTTGAAGAGCAAGTTCTGCATTTCAAGAACTTGTGAATCTAATTCCGCACAGATATACCCAGGATAACATGGATTAGGTGTAACTGGAAGGTTTGCTTTGGCCAATCAGAGGCTAACACATGCTCACCGGCTCTCATACTCAACCAACTCCCAGAAAACCGGGCAAATGTCAGGATTTTTGTGCTTGTGCTGGATAATTATATAATTAATAATGATATTATCTCAAAGTTTCCTCATCTGTTAAGTAGAGAGATAATGACCCACAAGGTAGAAGTGGGGCCACTGCATGAAAAGTGCCAGGTAGGTAATTGGCACAAGATTTCTTTATCCTCATTGTGGTTGAGGTCATGGCCATTGTATTTACGTCATTTTATTATCCACCATAAGTTTCATGTATGCTCTGTCTTAGGGTGTGCACAAGAGCCCTCTTATAAAGATAAGCTCATCACAGCATGGCCTGTGGAAACACAGTCCACAGAGAAAGTGTGAAGTCACTCCCAGGCACACACCTGCTGCCAGGAAGAAGGACGCAAAAGCTGTCTTTGCCTCACCTATAATCCTATCTTGACTTCCTCTTTTCCTACCCCAAAGACACTTTCTTGTGCTTATGAGGTAGAAGGTGTCCATGCTCTCTTACTCTCCACGCTCAGTGCAAGTAATATTGAGTCTGCTTTCCTAGCCCACAGTGCTTCAGTAAGCAATGTTACTGAGCCGCTATGATGTTCCGTATACCATGACTAGGAAGTTGTCCTCAAGACGTACAGTAACACAGAGAAGATAAGCATCACTCACAGTAACTGTTTCTCAGGTCCTAAAATTGGGAAATGAGGACTCAGAATCAGTACAATGTCTCTAACTGAGGCTCTCACCCTTACTCCAAACAAAGGCAAGATGTTTTAGCAATTATTGAGGCAACTGGATAACAAGGTCCTCATTTGTCCCAGGGTCAGTCTGTTGAAAAGAGGCTTCAGGGTCAACTTTGTTTATTTCAAAGCAGATGGCTTGTATTGAACTATTAACGGCACATGAAAGCATTCAAAAGCACACCAGTGACTGGGAGACCCAAGAGCCTGTCTTCATCTCGCTTGCAACTGAGTCTTAAATTGGTGAGTTACATAAACAACAGCTATTGTTCTTAGTACAACGTTACTGCTACTACCAATATTCTTATGAAACATTGTATGAAACTGGAATGCCAAGCTTGGTGAGTGCCTTTGCTAATATCTCTCTAGAGATAATCTCAGAACAAGTTACTAGAAATGGGGTTTCTGAAAAATACATCTATCCATGATGTAGCAACAGGGACAAACTATGCGTTTGGTTTCTCTGGCAATGCAGCTCAGTTTACAAGTAATGGTCTGTCCATGACCATCAAAAGTCAGAGGAAAACAACTCTAAAGAAGAGGGTTCTTGGGATCCAACATCCTGAAGTACCAGCTTTGCTCCACACTACATGTGTGGCTTGCAAAAGTCTTCCCTCCCAGATTCTGTTCCTTATCTTCGAGATGTATGTGGTTACACCAAGGTCCGCAAAGTATGGAGGACTCAGTGAATTGATCATTCCAAAACCCATGGCACTGACAAATTCTAGAAAACCACTGCAACTGTAAATATATTCTTCTGAAAATACTGATTACTTTGATTTATAAGCAACTGAGAAATAAATTAGTAATCATTTTATAAGCAGCTATTTGATTAACTCCTTAAAAATAGAAGATTCACTATTGAAAACACAGAAGAGCCGCTTGGAGAAAAGGTTAGAAGTAACACATCTTCATTATTAAACTGTGTGCCATACAAATATTATAATGCCAAATAAAATAATATTTATATTAATATGTTTATGATTCCAGAAAAAATCTGTAAAAAAAAAGCTGGGTGCAGATCCTAGGGCTAACGCTTCTTAGGTGTCAGGCATTAGCCAAGCTGGTTAAGCTTTCTGTATTTCTGCTTCCTGATCTATAAATGAGATAACAAATTTCACCCACCTCTTTGATTTTGTTAAAAAAATATAATGTCTATGAAAATACATAAGAAGTAGCAGGGCTTTTGTACATGTTCACTTTGTTTTAACTTGGTGAGGCTCTCTATATCAATGCTTTCGGCAGTGAGATGCACATGTGTTGGGCAGGGCAGCAGCTACAGGAATCAGAGCATCTGAAGGTGCTTTGTAAGATGGGAGGACCAGAGATCTTGAATTGAAGTATGGGATAATTGGGATCAGAGAACGACAGCAGTGGGAACTAAGGCTGGGAGCAATATGCTGCATGGCTTAAAGGGGCCTCACACATGAAGTGAAGGCATGCCCCAGTCTGAGTAGCTGTTATCACTTTCCTTTGTCTTCTAGCAAACCGATTCAAATTTAATGACTTGAAATATCGTAATTTTGCTTATATCTTTAATGTCACAGCATTCTTGCGGGTGTGGAGGGTGGTAGAGAGGCACAGAGAAGGAGGACAAGGGAGGTGGGGAGAGGAGGCAGAATGAAGGGAAAAGAAAAAAGAAGGAAGGAAAAAGGACATAAACAGTAGGTAGGTAGATAATAGATACATGATAGAAGTTAGAAAACTGACAGAAGATGCAGGACAGGCAATAGGTGACAAAGATTGGTCATTAATAGATGGATGGTTAATTGAAAAATCATAGGACAAATGAGTTCTGTTGAACTGAAGGAAGAAATTATAGTTGAGGAATCCATAACCCAGTGGGCTCCAAATGACAGTGCATTCATGCAGGACCTGGAGAGCGCACAGTGAACTCTGACCTCTCTTCCAGTTCTCAGAGTCCCTGACCCTCCCTAAGGAACAGGCATGGTGGTGATTAACACTCCCTTTCCCAAGATGGGTGGTGCACGCTTTCATCTACCATTGTTTATAAATGCCTCTGAGATGGAATGTGCCACATACACATGCAGAGCTATTATTAATACAGTGTCCAAACACCTCTCTCCACATGATAGTTAAGGAACAAAGCAGGAGGGATGGGAGGGTTAGAGAACTTTCCGGGTAAATGTATGTGTGTGCTCACACCCCTATTAAAGAATGTTCCTCATTCTCAGTTTGCCTTGGGAGACACTAAACTATCTCACAGTGGCAGAAGGTAGAGCAGATTTAGAGTTGTGCAATAAAACTGGGACCTGAATAGAAAGCTCAGGACCAAGATTAGAGCAAGGTGAATGAGCCCAATGTTTACAGATATCCTATTTGCTACAAGATGTAGACCTAAGCACTGCAGAAAATGTAAATTAAAGGTCCATTACCATACACAGTTATATCAAAGAACTGGCCTGGCTTTTAAGAAACATAACCTCAAAGGATACTTTAAGTATGAGACCATCAAGATCAGGCCCCAAGCCAGAAAACCCTACAAACAGAGCAGGTGCTGAGGGAGAAAAGATTGTATTGGGAGCTAACCAGATGTGAGTTATCTAAAGCATCAGCTGCAAGGGCAAAGTCCACGGCTCTACAACAACTCTGGCCATGAAGTTCACAATGACTTTCAGAATCTAACGAAAGCTACATGCATCTTCCTGGAAAAATCCACAGGCCAGTCATGTTCATTATGTTTGTCTCACAGAATCCACAAAGGTCCTAGTACTCTCTGTACCTGAGTAGTACCCAGGTACCAGGTCCTTGGTAGTACCTCTGCTGTAACTATAAACTCGAGGTTGTGAAACCAGCAAACTGACAGAATCAAGGCAGACAGCAGTTTTTCTTGCCACCTCCACATCCTAGGACTCCAAACCAGTGCCTGGCATCTCACACAACTCAAAGGCTTGCTTAATAAACAAATACCGAACTTCTGTGTTGTAGAGAACAAGGGATTTTCCCTTACCTGTGTCTCTAAGTATATTTTTATGCTTTTGGCATAATGGTTGTTGCTTAACACCTCTCAGGTGTTTGCCACAGACTAGAGTCAAAAACAAATGACTGACTGCGATAGCAAGAATTATCTCAAGAACAGGGAAGGTTGAGACATTTGCTATCTTATTCTAATGTAGTGCTCAGTGTAGACCCTCCCTTGAAGATAATGACGGGACTGCATTTAAACTGTAAATACAGAATCCACAGCGGCAGCATTGAAGATGTCTTTCCAAATTCCAGATAAATTGCAAACCATCAGGTCATTCAAAGACGGGGTTGTGGTATAGTATATTAAACTACTGCAAGCAACACTGCATCCTGTATCAGCACCAGTTTAAATCCCAGCTCCTGCACACTTTTGATCCAACTCTATTTTGGTGGCCTGGGAAAAGTAGCGGAAGACGGACCACATGTTTAGGCCCTTGACACTTATATGGGAAACCCAAAAGAAGCACCCAGCTCCTGATTTTGACCAGGCCCAGCCCTGGTAATGAGTCACTGGACTAAAAGTCTCTATCTGTCTCTCCATCTCTCTCTATAACTCTTTCATACAAGTAAATACATCTTCAAAAACAACCCCCCACACACACACATACCCCTACCCTCCAAAAAAGCCTGTGTTCTCTCTTTCCTAAGCTTTTTTTTTTAAGGTTCATTTATTTATTTTTATAGAAAGGTAGATCAGATTTATGGAGAGAAGGAGAGACAGAGAGAAAGATCTTCCATCCACTTGTTCAATCCCCAAATGTCCACAACAGCCTGAGCTGAGCTGATGCAAAACCAAAAGCTAGGAGTTTCTTCTGGGTCTCCCATGTGGGTGCAGGGCCAACCTCTACTGTTTACCCAGGCCACAATTAGGGAACTTGATGGGAAGCAGAGCAGATGGGACATGAACCAGCGCCCATATGGGATCCCAGTGCTTATAATGTGAGGATTTAGCCATTGAGTCATTGTGACAGGCCCTTTCCTAAACTTCTTAAGTCCTCTTCACTGTGAAGGGGACAGGCAAGGTGTTAACTAAAGACACTCGGCTTCAGGCTACTGGAATAGGCACCCCTGCTGCCATCACAACAGACACTCACTCAGTGCTAGTGGGTCACCGGAAGAAGCAGATCCTACACTTCAAGTGAAGTCCTCGTTTGTTCATCTCAAGACATCAAGAGAGACAGAGGCAAACACAAGAGAGAGTGAAAGAAAGAGGGAGGAAGCCTTGGAGAGTTAGAAAGAGGGCTTCTGAAAGTCGAAGCTCCACGAATAGCTCAATAAATCAGCACCATATGGGCATCGCATTATGCAAATGAGGCACGGAGGAAAAGAACCTTCCACAGCTCCTGGGAGGCAGCGGCCCAGGTGGACAGCCACGTGGTGGGGCGTGTCTGCCAGCGCCCCCACGGCACACCCTGCCCCATCCCCCTGCGGCTCCACGCTTCTCCCCTTGACAGCTTCCAACTTCCGGCCACCTTGAGGGACTTTTCGATAAATTGCCACAGAAGACAAAATTAGAAACTTGCTTCCTCCCCACTCCCCCTTCACTGTTAGTCACACACATACACACGCACACACAGTGTGAACTGACAAGCACCCTCCTCCTTTCATCCACTCATCCAAGCTCGTTCACAAGTGCCTCCAGTCTGCCTTCCAGGACTTCACCCCTCAGCTCATTACCACTGCAAAATACGAGGAGATTCTGCCCGTGGCTCCCACGTCCTCTTCGCTCTACCTGGTCCTTCCTTTTGCTAAATGTGTGACCCTTGGCAAATGGCTTAACTGCTGGAAATCCCATCTGTGACATAGGACTAAAAGCCAGCCCCACTTTAGGGTGATTATAAAAGCCAAATGCAGCCTTGGAAGTGGCATTTGGCCACCAGGTGGGCAGCCACTACTCAGCAGAGATTCCTGGAGGCAACCCCACTGTGAACTTGGCTCTTCAAGTTTATAAATCCAAATTCAGCTTCAATCATGATTCCGGAAGGTAAGAGACCTACACTTATCTCTCACTGGAGTGGTCTGACTGTCCCTGTAGGTGGTAAAGAAATGTTGTAGACCTTGGGGATGGGAATAAAAGATTACTTGATTTGCTCTCCTTTCCCCATGGTCTCGTCTTATGTCATTTGCGTTTATCAAGAGGAGAAAATAACAACAGATGTTTCCCGTGGTTTTTGGTATGAGGGTCAAGGCTGGGTTCTTCTGTACATAATTTGCATGGTTCTTTGGTCAGTTGCCCTGACATGGAGGATGGTGAACCAAAGAAGGCTGCAGCAAATCCTCACGGTGCCTCTCCCACCAAGTGATGTCTGGAGGAAGCTTCAGGAATCCTCGCTGAGCCTGCCAGGCCCAGGGAGGTACTTCTGCATAGTGAACCTGAAAGGTCTACTACCCAGAACACATAAAAGCTCAAACTGCTCAGTAACAAAAACTCAAATCATTTCAGCTTTAAATGGCAACAACTCCAAATAGACACTTCTTGAGGGTGGGTATACAAATGGCTAATAGGCACAAAAAAGGATGCTGAGCCATCATTCATCATCTGGGAGATGCAAATCAAAACCACACAGAGGCTGATAATACCTCACTCCAATAAGAGATACATAAAACAGAACAAGAGCTGGCAAGGATGCAGGAAAAACTGAACTCTTGCACACTGCTGGTGAAAATGTGAATTAGGACAGTCATTGTGGAAAACAGTGTGGCCTTCCCTAATGAAACTAGAGCTACTGTAAGGTCCAGAAATCCCAAGAGAAATTAAAAGTACTGTTGCTGAGACATCTGTACCCTCAGTATTTATTACAGTGCCATTAACAATATCCAGGAAGTAGAAACAATGGAATCTACCATTCTTTGATGCATGGATAAAGGAAAACTGGCCTGTGTACACAATGGAATATTACTCAATTACAAAACAGATGAAATCTTGTTCTTTGCAACAACATGAATGGAGAGAACATTATGTTAAACGATAAAAGCCAAGTGCAGAAAGTCAGCACTTGTTTGAACTCACTCACATGCGGTCTTCAAAAAAGTTGATATCTTTGATAAGTTCAAAGTATAACTGTGGTTAGCAGAGACTATGGAGAGAAGCAGAGAATATTATATGGGAGGGTTAATTATCAGGTCAAAATCATCATTTGATATGAGTGAAGAAAAATCTGAGATTCTATTATATCGTGCAGTGATGATAAGGTGAATAACTATATTTCTTTCCTTAAGCAATATCCTGTGAGGTGTTGAATGACTCACTGAATGACTTGCTTCCCCAGGAAAAAACAGAAGATCAAGCTTTCAGAAGAAAGGATTTGAGGGAAACTCATCATCTGTGTTGCATACATCAGTTTCTGTCATAATATTGTCCATTGTTACGGAGGAACTACCAGTTAGAGCAGACATCAAGTCTGGTCCACTGCCTGTTTTTTTTTTTTTTTAAACACAGCTGAACTAGAACATAAATATAAACATAAATATAGACTTGCTTAGCTGTCCATAGACTATGGATAGTTCCATGGCTGAGTAGTGTTCTATTGTGTACATACACCACCTGGGACAGGTAGAGCTCAAGCTGCTAGCACTAGAAAACCTAAAGTATCTACTTTACCTCTCCCTTGAAAGTTTGCCAACCCTGTTAGTATGTACTAGATGCAATTTATGCCTTCTCCAATATTTCAACTGACCTGAGAAAAGCTGACAATTCTATGTTTAGGTTAGCAAACTGAGGCTAAAAAATGCAGGGATCTACTCAATATTTACAGCTACTGAGCATCATTACTTTTAATAAAAGCAGAGCATCAATACACAAGATTCATCTGCAATGGAGAAGGGGGCTGAGTGTGCTGGACTCAAAGAAGACAATTATAAAACTCAACAGGTCAAGAAAAGGTAAAAGAGTTTCAGTGTGGAAGTAATCACAAAGAAGAAGGAAAAGTGCCTTTGTAGAGAGGCCAGTGCCCTGCCCGGAGAGCACCAACACCTGGATGCCCATTCCAGCTGCTGCCCCTACATTGCTGCATGACCTTGAACAAATTACATAACCTCTGTGTGCCACTACTTTCCTCTCTCCCCAAAGGTTTTAGGGCTCCCTGACTGCTATGGTTCCTTCCAAGCCCCTTGTTCTGTGATTTTTGTTGGGATCATGCAGATTCATGCCCTTTGATGTGACTGTGGCAGGTCATTTTCTTTGCACTGCAGGCTGGGAATTCCCTAGGACCTTCAAGATGTTTCTGTCTCACTGGTCTCCGTTCAACCAAGGCTTTAGAAATTCTAGAGTTATTGTCTTGGTAACAGATCTTTGAGGTCGAATTAAAAGTGGATTCAATGTGTTTATGGTTTTTTTTCCCCACTGAAATGAAGATTTCTGATATTAATCAATTAATGCAAAGGAAAATAGGGCTACCTAGTTCACCAGCTTCTTGAAATAGATAACTTGTGATCCAAAAATTTATTCAATGGTACGACACTATTTGCAGTATAACTGTCAAATCATTTCTTCTTTCTGGGTTTTTAGAAATGTGTCCATTCCGATGAACCCCAGGTGATTCCCCAGCTCCCAGGCACATTGTGCTATCACTGACAGAATCAGATCTGTAGAGCCTGATTCAACAGACAGCATAACTTACTTGCCCTAGGCAGAGTTCAATGATGCCCAGCCTATAGATTTTCTGTATGTTGAAGAATGTTGAAAATTAGATAAGTTCTCTGTGTTGCCAGTTGGATGTTCATGAACTGATGTGGTCATTGAATACCAAGATAGCAGCTTGTTCTTCAGCATGGATCAGGCTTAAGAGCTAGATGGAGTAAACAAGAACCTGACACACTTCCAACTTGAGCAGTACACCATTAGGCACAGAAACCTCATACTCAAAAGCTACCAATACTGTATCATTTTTATTATTTGATGCCCCTGCAAATCTTACTAATACAATTCACTGCTTCATATGCCAATGAGTCATTAAAAGCACTGAGTTTATTTTCAGATTTGTAAATTGAATCCTTAAATAGAAATCAAATGATCTTTCTGATATTTTGCACATGAGGAAGCTGATGTTCAAAGAATGAACTGCCCATAGATCCTAGCAAGTTAACTTCTTGCCTTGCTATCCAAAATTTTTACCATGGATGGCCTGATGCATCAGCCAGCCAGCCAGCCTTTTTAATCACAAATAAACTAGCATTCTAATCCAATTAGCACTTGGATCCATAAAAACAGCATACAAATCATTATCATGAAATAACTGTTGAATTATTTTTGGATGGCATGGGCACTAGCGTATCACCATTGCACCAGATCTTAGAAGTGCACCATGAGGTCACAGCAACCACATTTCATCTCTCAGCCTGATCACTGACATGATGATGATGTTGTTCAATGATGTTCAGATGATCTTTCCAAGAAATTTAAACTATCATTCCAACTGGCTACTCCCCGACTCCCTTAGAAGTATGTTCAAAACTAAGCCTCTAAGGCAGAGGTCAGGACAGGTGAGGGATTGAGCCAAGCTGAGTCAGAGCAACCACTGGCATGCGCGAGATCTATGGCTGGGAACAGGCCCAGTTGGGGAGCTAAGGGGACAACCCTAGCTGGGCTGAGGTTCCCACCAAGGGGCGTGTGGGTTGGAATGGGGGCTGCGTTCTGAACGGGACATGGTTGTAGTCTCCCTTGGCACAATGTGGACTGGGATTGGATGCACCGAGCCAGGTCAGACTCCAACACCCTCTGCTGTCCTGGAGGAGCAGGGTAGATGTGGGATGGACTAGGCAAGGTCTCAAACCCTACTGAGCCATATGTGAGCCATATGTGGGTATGAACGAGCCATGGATGGGCTGAAACATCCAACAGCAAAGACCAGTCTGGGTTGAAGGCCAGTCAGGAAAAACCACTGTTCCTGCTAAGATAGGAGGTGAACTGAGTAGGGCTGGCTCATGGACCCACTGGTAAGCGTGAAACCTGGCATTGGGAGAGGTTCTGATGGAGGAGCTGGGCAACTCCTCTGGCAGGACATAGACCTGGCAGGTAAGCGCAAGAAACATGATAGGAAACAGCCCAGAACAGGCCATGGAAAGTTACCCACGGGCATATATCTGGCATGGATCGGGGGAAGACCAGGCTGAATCTGTTCACATCATCCACTGGCAAATCCAGGCACCAGAACAGTGTGGGTTGAGCCGGGTTCGGTCGCAACAAAAACTAGTGCACAATACGGAATGCCAAGGTGAGGTTGCCTGTGCCAGAAGTGACTGCAGCACCCAACTAGCACGCGTGAGAACCAGGAATGGAGGAGCAGAGCTGGCAGGGGAATAAGGGGTGGTTCCTTTGCTGGACAGTTACTCCCGCAGAATAGCATGAGCTGGGATGGGGCAGACCAGACTAAGCAGGGATACAACACCTGTACGCCTCATGTGAACTAGATCAGGGAAAAGCCAGGCTGGGCTGATTTTTCCTCCTGGTGCAAACCAAATTAGAGTGGGTGAGGGTTGTTTGGGCTTAGCCACAGCATCAGCTGGCAGAGGCTGGCACTGGGGGCTAGTTCTGTCAAGTCAAACCACAGAACTACCTGGAGACTGCATAATCTGGGAGTGGGAGAGGCCAGGTAGGGAAATAGTGGGCTCATCCCTCTTCGGTTACCACTTCTGGGGGAGGGCACTAAAACCAGGACAGGAGCTGGGGTGGAATGGGGTGTGGGACAGACTGAACTACCGCTGCACATACTGGCAAACCAGGGAAGAGGGCAGGCCTAGTGGGGGTTATTGTGGGTTGCTCCAACTAGGCTGCAGCTCCCACTTGTTTATGTGAGGGCCAAGAATGTGCTGGGCAGAACCAGGCTGGAGTGCAACACCCATTGGTTCCAGTGGAAGTCAGGGCTGAAAACATGATCAACCCAGCGATCGCAACTACCAGCTGATCAGGGTGATGGACTGAGTCAGGTCAGGCCCTGTATTTGCTAGTACCCACAAGAATCTGGTCCAAGAACACCTCAAAGTTTCTTTGGAGATTTCCCCAATCGAAATGCTGGACTCAGAACCCTAACCAAGAAAAGAGAGAAGACAGAACAGGTCAATCAACCATCTCAGCTATATGTTGGCAGCAAAATACGGGGCAAATGGAGACTCTATGATGGACTATGTCAATCAGTGGATTCTTCAAAGACCTCATAGTGCTTGGAATGGCAAGACTGGCAGCAATTTATAACTGATGAACTATCAAAACCACTTGAGCTAGAACCTCGGAGCATACCCTACATGTGGGACCTGGGGAGAGTGGGAAATTGGGTGGGCCTTCTCCCCTTTTAAACATGAAGGAAACAATATGGAAATAATAGTATTCCCCACTTTCCTATAGCTCTTGAACCTTTTTAACCCAATTAACTATGTAAAGAATGTCAAAAACATAATAATACATTTTTTAAAAAGAAAAAAATGCAAAAAAAAAGAAGTATGTTCAAATTTGGCAATAATCTTCTTGGTTCTTATTTGCCAGTCCAGTATCAGAAAAATGGCATTTTGAAACAGTCATTCCTAGAATACCAAATTGGAGGAACATTTGAGGTGACATGGCTCAGCCTGAAGTTCTGTAAGATGTGGTCCAGAACGCTATCTCTGCAAACATCTAGTTCATGGCCTTGAGAAAACTAATAAACCTAAGACTTCAGCTGTGCATTTGGAATGTGGAGATTGCAGCCTTTTAGAACCACATGAAGACAAGGGCTTAAACCACCTGGCTTGATGTCTGAAACAAAGCAAGCATGCAATACATTGTCATCCTTAATAAAATTGTGATAAGTATTCCAAAGGACATCCACTTGGACTTCTGAACAGTTAACCTTATTGTGACAAAATCCACATAAAATGCAATTTGTTTATGTTAAGGCCATAGTGCAAGTTTGATAAGTTTTGGCAAGTATATGCAATCTTGTAACTTCCATCACAATCATAGGCCGTAACACTTCCTTGGTAATAGAAAGCTCCTGCATGGCCGTTTAAATTCAACCCATTCTGTCCCCTACCCTCTATCTCTTATCTACACTTGGCTAATCTGGAACATTATTAATGAGTAGCTTCACCTGTTCTCACTTTTTAATTCATATGCAATCATAAAATATTCATTCTGTTTGGCTTCTTTTCCTCAAGATGTTTTGAGATTCTTTCATAGAGCAGGATCAATCATCTTTTTTTCCTTGCTGAGTCTAATAGCCTGTCCTGTTGATACACCACATTTGTTTATCCATTTACCTGTTAACAGACATTTGAATTTGTTCCAGTTTGAGACTCTGACTATGCTATTGCAAAGAGTTGTATACATCGCTTTATGGACACATACTGTCATTTCTCTTGGGACATACCTAAGGGTAGAAAGGCTGCTAGATGAAAACTTAACTTCATAAGAAACTGGCAAAGGGATCTTGAAAGCAGTGTTGGTATTGTGTACTCTCACCTGCCACATTGACTTTCATTTGCTTACATCATCATTAACATTTGATATTTTCAGTTTTTTAATCTTAGCTGTTTTAATGAGTATGTTGGTAACATCTTTGTTTAAACTGAATTTCCTTGTTAAGAAAGCGTATTGTGGATATTTTCAGAGGTTGGCTTGCCATCTCTGTGTCTTTTATGAAATATCTATTCTGAACTTTTGCATACTGTGGGGATCTTTTATTATAATACTAATAAAATTGTAAAAGTTTGTCATCAACTCTCAGTAGTTGTTTGCCATTTACTGTCTTCAGGCTACTTTATCTCAGTTGGTGCATCCAACCTACTTTAAATGCACTAAGAAAATATCTGCCTTTTCCCAGAGCAGACAACTCTGAAATCTAATAATTTTATTTATTAGGAAGCAATGGTTTATGCAGAAGAAAAGACAATCTCCTTTTGTCAGGAACTGGCAGACCATGATTGGTGGGCCAAATCTAGCTTGTAGCTTATTACAGTGACTTAAATTTTATCTGAACGCAGTCACATTCATTCGCATGATCGTGGCTGCTTTTATGCTATGAAGGCAGAATTGATTCAATGCTAGTGAGACCTCAGCCTAAAACATCAACTTTGTACCCCTTCAAAGAAAACATTTGCCAACTGTTGCTTTATAACAATTTCCGTATAAGAGAAAATAAGACGGCCCTCCTTCACATATTGAAAACAATGTCTTTTTCTTACTTTCTATTTCAAGCTAAATAACTACATATATTTTTTGTCCTAAAGTAGGTTTTCAAGCATGCTTAGCATTCCAGCCACCCTTTAGTTTGCTGTTTCCTCCTAAATTGCCTTGTGTGAAGTTTCATAGATCTTCCTTGTGATCAGATCCCCACTGGATGTGAGAAAACCACTCATTCCATTAACTGGGACCCTCCAGCTTTTTAACAACCAGGAATGTTTTCACTTATGGACAGCAAGGGTTAGTCTTTTGAGAGAGCACTTTCCATGGTGATTCCTTTTTCATTAGTTTATTCACCAACTATATGTAAAGTGACTCCTTTGTGCAATGCCTTAGAGACATGGTTATTGGAATCTAAATGCAAGATGCTGCATGTATCCCAGTTAAATGCCATGGACTATGAGTCACATTGCAATCTGTCATGAATGACACTAGCTGTTGCTGTGCAATAAGCCACCCCAAATATTATGTGTCAATAAGCGGTAATCATTTCTTTAGTTCATGGCTGTGCAAGGCAAATCAGTCTCAGCATAACAACAGCTGGGATGTTCAGAGACTCTTCTCAGTGCAGGACCTATATGTGGTGTCTCCAACATGGCAGCTTCCAGGTTAGGTGTCCACAAATGCTCTTTCCAACTGAAAGAGTCAGACAGAGGCTGCAGGACTATTCTAACCTCGCCTTGGAAGTTTCTTAGGATTGCTGTGGATCACCTTTTCCCTGTTCAGGCAATCTCAAGTTTTCATCCACTGCAAGAGGCCAATAGGATTAGTAAAGATCCCACCCCACCCCCAAGGACAGCTGAGATTTTTCTGATTGGAGCAACAATAGTTAACCATGGTCATGAACAGCTCTGATAATTCAAGGATGAATTGAATCCTTCCACTGTAAGGACAAAGTACTAGCACACAATCTGGGATCCTTCTGCCTGGTGATGGTCAACATTCTTGTCTACTCACACCTGCCCTTGGATGCAGAAGCACTGTCTTCCACAGCTTCGTAGCAAGGACCCACGACACTCCACAGGCCAGTTGCCTCCCAGTTGCTCTACTCCAGGTTAGGAACTGAGTCCTGCAGCTCAACCTTAGGAAGCTTACCTGACATGCTCCAAGATTAAAATAAACTCAAAGGGGAACTTCAATGTCAATACCCGCTCAAATTTGTGCTTATGTCTTAAGACAAAAGGAATCCTCTATGTTGTGTGAGTCCTCCCAGGATGTGGCCCTGAACACCTTCTGGATCAATAGAGCAATACATCGTATGCTCATTTAAAAGAAACAAGGCTTTTTAGGACTGGCATGATGGCCCAGTGGCTAGATTCTCACTTTGCATTTGCCAGGATCCCATATCATATCTCTCACAGGACAGGGTCCCAAGGCTTTGGGGAAGCCACTTCCCATCCAGGTTTCTCCTTGTAGCCTGGGAAAGCAGTACAGAATACCCCAAAGCCTTGGGACCCTGTCCTGTGAGAGATATGGAAGAAGCTCCTGGCTCCGAATCAGCTCAGCTCAAGCCACTGTGTCCATTTGTGCACAGATGGATGATCTGGCCACTGTGGACAGATGGATGATCTTTCTTTCTGTCTCTCCTTCTCTCTAAATTTGTCTTTGCAATAAAAATATATATATATATTTTAAAAAACACAAGGCTTTTAATTTGTAAGCAGCACTATTTCATTTTTTAAATGCTAACCACTAACCTTATTACACAGTAAAGGGCCACTGTGCCTGCCAATACATGGGGGATCTAGGACTGGAAACCAGCCTGGTGCAGGGGTTTGGAGGATCTTTTGGAACTGGACTACTGTGTCCAGCAGTAGCACAAGAGCTGGGTCTGGGGAAAGAACAGTTTGGGCCATTGCAGACACTGGTACACACCAGGGCCAGGGCTGGGGCTGGACTAGGCTAGGCTGCTGTACCTATTGGTGCACATCAGGCCCAAATCTAGAGAATGGGCTGGTAGCAGTTCTAGGGATCTTCCTGACTAAACTGATGCATCCTCTAATTGCATGAGCACCAGGGCTAGGGGCAGGCCAGATTAGAAAACTGTACCTACCATGCTTGTGGGATCTGACCAGGCTGCAGCACCAGCCAAGGAGTTTAGGAGCTACAGCTGGGAATGGGCTGCATGGGATAGCCTAGCTAAAAGTGGGTCCCCTGAATCACATGAGAGTGCCTTAGACCAAAAGGATTTCCCATCTCAGGACCTGTGGCCCAGCTGCGTAGCACATATTGCAGAACAGGGCCACCTCCATTGCTGATTCCAGAGAAAAGATGAAGAACACACCCAGATCTGCATGCCAAACAGGACAGCCAGCTCTTCTGCTCCAACAGAGGATGTCAGGTAACTCTTGAAAGAGATCCAGGTAGCACAGCATTTCAGGCCAACTTCTGCGGACAGTACCTAGCCAAATATAAATTATGTGCATTATAAATATCTTGGATAAAACTAAGACATGATGGGTAGGCATGTGGCCTGGCAGTTAAGACACTCCTTAAGATGCTCCTGTTTCCCGCCAGAGTCCCTGGACAGGAGCCCTGGCTCTGGTTCCCGATGTCAGCTGTCTGCCAATGAGGATCCTGGAAGGGCAGCGGATGATGGCTCACGTAACAAGGCTCTTGCCACACACATAGGAGACCTGGATTGAGTTCCAAGTTTCTGGTTCCAGGCTCATCCATTTGGGGAGCACACCAGCAAACAGGAGTGCTTTTTCTCCAGCCCCCATAATTATAAAAAAGGGGGGATATAAGAATAAACTACTGTCCATTTTCATTTTTGTGTTTAGAAGTTTATTGTAATTGAAGCATAATTTTTACTGAACTTGGCAGGTTTTAGGATAGTCCAAACAGACTTATAACTCTAACAAGGCATATGCCAACAGTTGAGGCACAGAACAGTGTTAGGAGGGATGTGCAGAGAAATCTTCAATTTCCCAGTGAGGAATAACTTATTTTCATGTCCTACCTGGTAAGGTATATGTGAGTCCCCGCTGACTGTTTTCTGTCTGGTTCTAAGCTTTTTTTTGTTGTTCTCTGTCTAGTTATTCTAATTTTTGTTGTTGTTGTTTGAGGGGGGGCTCTGGGATGACCCTGATGGTTATTGCAGGAGAGGGTGGGGATCCAAAGTTGGAACTAAGTAAGAACCAGAGAAAGCTCCTCTCCCTAGTCCCAAAGGGATTTTACTGTTCTGTTTCTGCAGACCGCTCAGGGCTCCTGGCTGTTAAATACAAAAATGAAAATAGACACAAGACAGCTGAATAGTATCCTATAGCCATTTTAAGGTGGATAGAAGCTGGTTGTATATAAACTAAAATTGAAATGTCAATGAAGTAGCCATAGGATGTGGTTAAGAACTTGCATTTTCTAACATATCAGTCACTCAATACCATGTCAATTAACTCCATAATGTTGTAAACTATTATAGATTTTATATTATGGCTTTTAATTGGTCGGGACCAATTAAAATATTCTGCCAGCTCTGCTTTTAGACCAGAGATGGTCTCCCCAAGAAATTGTTGAATTTATCTGGCCAATAAGATGCTGGACTCTATGCATGGTACATGCTTGGAATGAAAGAAGCATGACTGGATTTAAACTGTAATGCTACAATAAGGTGGAGGTACCCTCTATGGGGGGAGGGCATGGGGAGGGGTTGGGGGAACCTCAGAGCCTATGAAACGATGTTATAAAATGAAATGCAATTAAAATTTTTTTAAAAGAGAGAAGAGCAATATAATATGCTGGAAATTCAGAAAAAATATTTAAATAATAAAATGATAATTGAAAGTATGCTTTTATAATGAAAAAAAAAATAAGCAACTTAGATTTGAGATAGTTGATAAGAATCTCCCTGATTTTCTGGTTCACTGAATACCCAGGAGAAACCATGATGGCTGCCTAGGCAGCTCTTCAGAGTTCAGGCCCTGGTAAAGAGGAGTTCTGGCTGCTGCATCAAGGCTTATCCATGTACTGCTCCCTCACTGATGGCAGCTTGCTGAGTCCTGGCATCTATCCACAGTGGGGGTGGTTCTCAGGGCCATTCCATTTCCAGGGCTCCCTATGGCATGGCTGGAGTCCACAACTGATCTACATCAGGTTGAGCAACTTTCCAGTTCAGCTTCCTTTCCCTTCACCTCTCAGTTAGCCTCCTCTATACAAGCCTGTGAGTCCTAAGATGCCTTTTTAGGAAGTCTAACCTACAACCAAGCCTAAGCAACTTCTAATAAGTCTTTGAGCAGAAAGTAAGAAAGACAGGATCTGCTCCTGGAGCTGCCTTGGGGTTCTTGTGGAAAGAAGGCACACCACGTGAGCGGAAGGACCACAGAAGTATTCAGAAGCTTGGAAAATCATCCGGTGTTGCAAATGATTGAAACGGAAGCCGAGAGAGAAAGGTAATAACAACACCTCCTAGGAAGGAAGGATTTGATTACATTACCAAGGATATAAAGAATGACAGTCCAGATCTGCATCATTTTTAATTAAGAACCTGCTATGTGGGAGAGCCTAATCTGAATTGTTGCATTTAATTATATTTGCAAAACACCATTATGTGGAAGACAATTTTAGATTCAGCAGAATGGTGTTAAGAGCCAAATTGTGTGGATCAGGTGACCTCCCAAAACTTGAGTTTCAGACCGAGTGCTCCAATCGGATTGGCTCTCTCCCAGCTGATATCTGAAAGCAACAACTCATTTTCACAGTCACTAGAAATACAACGCAAGAATGAAATCCTCAGCTCCTTCACACTTCTGTCCTTGCCTACCCTGAGACAATGGTATAACCTTCGAGGAAGTGGGGCCAGTCAGATGGATTATCTGGGCCTATCTGAGGTCTGCGCAGAAGTACCACAAACTCTTACATCCTAGCCCGCCGTGATGGCATAGTGGTTAAAGCGTCTAGAAAAACCTACGCATCTTTTCCTCTTCTGGAATCTCTTAGGCTTGTAGTGCGGCGTTAAGAGCTGTGGCTCAATTCTACTTTATCAGAGTTGGTGTGGAAAAGTTTCACTGTTTCCAGTTGCATAACATTCTTTAGACAAATTCTAAAATCCCCTGGAATCCAGGGAAGTAATGACTGACTTTCTGAGTGAAAAAAAAAATGATTACAACAGAGATTGAACAACATGACTGGATTTTATGGGGGCAGGGTTGATCTTCCTTCCGTTTCAGAGTCTGGGAAGAACACACTAAACAGAGATGGAAATTCACATAAGACATCAAAGTGAATATTACCTAGTCTCCAACTGAAGTCCATAGGAAATCATGGATTCAACAGAATCCTACCAATAGAATTGTAAGTATTAAAATATGTGCGTATGACATCATGAAGTTCATGGAAATTCATATTAAAAACAATTTTACTTTTCTACAAAAAACTTTGTGTTGTTTTCCTCATAATAAATATGTCACATGAACTGCTCATATTTCAACATGTTACACCCAAAAATACCTAAATTTTAATTTCGTTTCCATGAACTTAAGTACTTTTGCTTGTTTTAGCCCCTGCATTCTTTTTTAAAGACTTATTTTTTATTGGAAACACAGATGTACAGAAAAAAGGAGATGCAGAAAGATCTTCTGTCTGTTGATTCACTCCCCAAGTGGCCACATCAGAGGGAGCTGAGCTAATCTAAAGCCAGGAGACAGGAGCTTCTTCCAGGTCTCCCACATTGGTGCAGGCTTCCAAGGCTTTGGGCCATCCTCTACTGCTTTCCCAGGGCACAAGCAAGGAGTTGGAAGTGAAGTGGAGCAACTGAGGCATAAACCAGAATCCATATGGGATCCCAGTGGATGCAAGAAAAGGATTTAGCCACTAGGCTATCAGCGCCAGTCTCATTAACTCCTGCATTCTTTGAATAGTGTGTCCGCGATAACTTGATCTCCCTAACCCTCAATTGTTTCATGTACACGTGAATCTACCTATGGTAGTTTGTTCACCACGCAGACTTCATGTGAACAACAAATTGACTCAATAATAAGGTTTTTTGCTCAGCTTGTTTGAAAACTTCGTTTTGTATAGTATCTGGTTAATTGAGAGACCATTCTGGTGTTCCCTGCTCACACACTTCTACTTATCAAAATTTGGGAGTTGCCCAATTCCTCAAGGCATTTCATGAGCTATTCCCAATCTCCTCTTGTCCAGACTCTATCAGCACATCTCTTTCCCACCAATACCACATGCACACCATTCCTGATGCCGGTCTTTAATTTTCACTTTGTTTGACTTGGCTCAGTCAGCCTCTTATGTAGAGAACAGCTTTCTTCCTTGTTTGTAAGCAGTAGGTGAGACCTGGTGTATAATTCACAACTCACTCAAATCCTGCCTCAGAAAGCTTTCTGTCTCCAACTCTTGTCAACTTTTGAACATCCTACCAATGTGTTCATGTTGCAAACCAAAGGCTGGTGACTAGCCTCAAATTAACCCCTGAGTCTAGCACGATTGTGAGTTACCAGTTCCAGTCTACTGGCTCCTCATCTTGCTTGATTTCCGCAGATGCTTCAGTGAAAACTACTCCACATTGAATTATCCTAGTTACTCTGGGAGACTGACGAATACCCAAGACAGTCATTCTGAATTTAGTCAAGCTAATCTACCTAACTATTTTAATAACATTGTGGAAATGCAATCGACTGAACCACATGATCCCCTCATGGCTGGCTTTGTCTCCTCAGATAAGGCAGAAAGAGCTAACACAGAGCTTATCGAGGTAGTAAACAGGAGCAGGAATGAACTGCAGGGCTGTAATTCCACCAAGGTTCTCTGACAGAGAGGGAACCCCCCATCACAGACTGTCACAGAGAACACCAGTTCCCTGAAGCCATTGGTCTCCTTAACGTTTGACTTTGGAAGGGGCAAGGCTCACCAAATGGGCCATGGACTGCAGCCACAGATTGGGTTTATGGGGCAAAGTCATCCACAAAAGAAGGAGTCACTGTCTGATGAAAACAAATGAATCACATGGTGGTGTCTTAAGTTCACAAGCTCAAAACAAAATCCTGTCTCCTCAATTAAAAAACCGTTTGTAGGCAAAAATCTAAACACTGCAGGGTAGGTGTAAGTCCTAGGGAGCAAGTTTTGTTATTCAGATGAATAATCACAGTTTCTCAATAGGAGTAAAATGCAAAGAAGAGTGGCAGGATTCAAGAGAGGGGAACAAAGTGCTAATTCTGTCTTAACATAGCGTGACTTTTTTGTGTAACATTTTACAGTCATCTTGGTGGATCAGCTCAAACATCCATAAGCATAGGCAAGTCAACAGCACAGGTGCTTCCGTTTGACATATGGGGGAGAGTGAGCCTCAAGGATCTTGAATCCAATCACCAAAGTCATACCAGCAGACAAGGTCACAAACGGCCAATGCTTTGCTACTTCTGTAAACATTCTCTCTAACCAAGAAACTTCATGCCTCATCAAACAGAGGAAGAGGAAATCAAAAACAGTGCGATTGTGTAAAAATGAAATGGAAAGTTCCACATTCCAATGGAACTTCTGATGGTTTCTGAGGCTATTAAGTAATGACACTAAAACTCATAGTTACTGCTATTAATAATAAGGCTGGGGTAGATTTTCCTGCATAAATTTTGGTTTTCACTCTCCCTGGAATGTAGTTTACCAGGGATAGATGTAGTATGTTTTGAAGTATGAGAGGTTTGACTTCAGACCTCGGATTGTGTTTGAACCTCGGATCTGCTGATGGTTAGCAATGTGACTAAAAGCAAGTCACTGAAGTCATCATGAAGTCAGAGATTAAAATAGATTCGCCACAGAAATAGGCTAAAGAGTAAGCAAATTACTTAGCATAGTAGTAGCTAAAGAAAGCCAGAACATAAATTTCTTAACAAGGTGTTCTGTGCTGAAGAAGATAAGTCACTTGAGAAACAGAGTGAGTTCAGTGTGTGACCCCACAGGCTACTACCCTTTGCTCAACAATTTGTACTTTGTGAAAAAGATATACTTTCATTATTAGGGAATCAGATCAGCTTTCTGGTCTCTGAATTTTCTGGTCTCTGGTCTCTGAACTAGTAACTAAATCAATTTTTTATACACTAAAGAAAGGTAAAAAACTTATTTTCCTTAATGAGGTTACTGATTTGCTGTTGAAATAAAACACATCCTAAGCATCTGAAATAAGCCCCAATCCTTGGAGAATATTCAGTGTCAGTTAAAATTTGTTGAGTTCCTGCTGTCAGCGTCCCAACAAGGCATTTCCACACACAGGGGCACGACACAGTCTTGCAAACAACTCCAGGAGGAAGCCCTGGACAGGGGACATCTTCTCCGCTTTACAAACAAGGAAACTGAGCCTCAGAACTGCCCAAGACCATTTAGCTTCCAAGCAGCAAAACTAAGATTCTGACTCTAACATTCGTTTCCTTCTCTAAGGCAAGGGCTCACTACCATGAGCCTCCCAGGCCAACAGGAGGTTGACACCCAACGTTAAGGGCCCAAGAGTATATAGGGACAGCACCAAGGGGAGATGACTCAAGACCCTGGGGGACAGACACTGAGACTTCACGTTCTCACTCAAAGCTCATGCAATGGGGTAACACCTGACTTGGCTAGATTTAAGTCAGCATCTAATTACCAAGAAGCCTGATTCATTACCAAATTTTATATGTGTTATCAGTTCTCAGAAAGTCTTTTAGAATAGCAAGACATGCTTTTCATTATTTTATGAAAAGAAAAGCTTCCTTTCACATTCATCCACTATGTATCTACTCACCACAATATACCCAAACCTGGAATTTATCCTGGGGGGAGAGAAATGAATCAGATACACTCATCCCTGCCTTTATACAGCCAAGAGCCTATGCTGCACAGACAAAAACTATGGTATCATTACACAATAGGAATTCTGATGACTGCCACAAAGCAGAAGTCTAAAATGCAATAAGAAAACTTATGGAGGGTATAATCTAGCCACAAGGTCAAGGAGGGCTTCCCTGAGAAAGTGATAGTTAATGAGAAAGCAGAAGGATGAGTCTATATTACCTAATTGAATGGAAGTGACAATGATACTCCAAGCAAATGAAACAGCATTAGCAAAGTCCCTGGAGCAGGAAGAAATGGAGAACATTTAAGGAAGTGAAAGGAGACCAGCATGGCAAAAGCATAGAGACCTCAAGCGGAAAGGAAATGAGAACTGGGGAAGCAAGAGCACAGCTTTCATCCACAAGCACTGACTGGTGATGCCTTCAGTCATAAGTGCACAGTTGAGCCTGAATCCGAACGAATTCAGTTCAATTGATAACTTGTCATTCTCCTCTGCCTTTGTAGTTCCCCTCTGTTTTTTCTTTGCTTGACCACCATTCTGTTTTTGAAGTGTAGGAAAAGTAGAGAGAGGCTCTCCTAAGAAATTAAAAAGTCTTATGCCCTTGTGACTAGGAAAACAGTATAAGCTTCAGCAGGCCAATACATTTCAGAGTCTTTCCTTGCAAAACAGGAATGTTGGAAAATTACAAGAATACACGCAGGATTAAAGGAGGCGACGCGCACAAACGGGCCTGTCCGCCGCATTGACAACTGGGAACGAAACATCATCTTGTCCATCTGGTGACATAAGAAAAAGGACAGAAACATGAGGGAGGCTGGCCTGGCTGCTGTAAGACACAAGCAGTCTGCACAGTGCATGACTTTTGACAGAAGGTCTTCCCTGCCAACATAATAAAACAACCGCTCCAGGTTAGTGGCTAGCTATCATGCACATTGCAGTCCCGGGACCAGCCTCCTCTCATGTCCCACGACGTTCTTCTGCAACACGCTGGTAGAATGGATAAAATATGGGCTAATGTGCATCTACTCAGCTTGAATTTGAAAATATTCTCTCTTTCTAGGACGCCACACATAACTACAGGGGAAACGATGTGTAACTGAGTGCCTGGGAAGCAGACAGAACAGCTACAAGTGACTAGCCAGGTGTCTTGGCCACCACCCAATTATCAGAGGGGTTATACTGTTAAGAGGCCTAAATACATCAAAATAGATGCACACCTTTCTTCGAAGCCTCATTCTAGGTACAAGTGCAGCAATAACAGAAAAAGAATATCTCCCATCCAGTCTGGTGGTACAATTCCTAAAAACGAAAGAGCAATCTGACTCCTCCTACTCCCCAACCTTCATGTCATCCGTTTTTCTGGTTCTCTCCAAAATGAATGTGTGAAGTACCTGCTCCTTCAATGATTACTTCCACACCCTCTGAGTTCTCTACGCATTTGCCTCTGGGCTGCATCGAACCCTGTTTGCCTGCCGGACACTGTTCAAACCCCATCACTGGATATCTTACAGCGCCTGGCCGTGAATCTCTTCCAGGCTCATCCTTTTCCAATTCCCATCCTATGATGAGTGCTCCAAAAACACAAAATTCCTTGTGGTTCCATGAACTTGGAGCCACCAAGCTATTTTTGTCCTCCAGAAGATTTTCATTTCTGCTGACTCTCAACTGACACGTGTCTTTAAATCACATATCGGGTTATCCTGAGCTCCTGGAAGCCTTCTCTGCTCTATGTTCCCATTGCTACAATTTCTTGTTCTAGTGCCCCTGGGTGCAGCTCACTGTGCATGCTCTCAACAAAGCTTGTGTCGGGCCTGGTGGCATGGCCTAGCGGCTAAAGTCCTAGCCTTGAACACCCCGGGATCCCATATGGGCGCCGGTTCTAAACCCAGCAGCTCCACTTCCCATCCAGCTCCCTGCTTGTGGCCTGGGAAAGCAGTGGAGCACGGCCCAAAGCCTTGGGATCCTGCACCCATGTGGGATACCCAGAAGAAGTTCCTGGCTCCTGGCTTCAGATTGGCATAGCATCGGCCGTTGTGCTCACTTGGGGAGTGAATCATCGGACGGAAGATCTTTCTCTCTGTCTCTCCTTCTCTCTGTATATCTGACTTTCCAATAAATAAATAAATCTTTAAACAAAGCTTATGTCTATCTGTATCCTTGCACTGTCCTGTAGAGAGTTCCTTCCACCTATTTATGTCGGAAATCCCTGGTAGCTGAGGGCATTGAGTAGCATTCTAAGAATCTGAAAGTTCATCTTACTGGGGGCTGTTGACACAGGAAGTGGCACATGTAGTAAATGTTTGAGAAGCTAAATTTCAGGGAAGATTATTTTAGAGATTATAGAAAGGAATTGACTGAATGGCAGACAATCAGCATAAAGTGATTTGCAACCAAGGTCTCTGGATTTGAGTCCAACTTCTATTAGATGTTAACTGCATAATGTAGGTACCACATCTTTATTAGACTTGTTTATTTGTGAACACAAGGAAAATAATAAATCATTCTATATCCTCTCACTAGGCCTATGTGAGGATATTGTGAAATACTGCATGCCCACATATATTATAGAGTTTGGTAAGGCTAGTCCTTAAAATGCAAATAATCAAGAAAAAGACAGCTTCTCTGTTCTCTTACTGTCACATAGCATTGCTTCCGGAAGCCAAGAGGAGCCTTGGAATCCTGCAGGATTCCTGTGTGAAATTTGAGGTTAAGATTATCGCTTTTCACCTGTCACCTGACTTGAGGTTCTGAAGTGTTGGCGGCGTGTGTAGAGGAAGGATGCGGCTAGCTCTCTGAGGCTGTCCGGCATTTCCAGGTGACAAATGCTCGCTCAACATATGGAAAACAGTCAGAGCTGCCTGAAGGCTTTCTATCACTTTCTGTGATGATGGGCTGTGAACTCCATGAGACCAGAAATGAGGTGGATGAAGCTAGAAACCCACGCCTGCAGGCTGCACTCATCCTGTGGCCTTCCCGGGACACGGCTGTTTCTGTAGATGTTGCTCAGATTGTAATGATCAGTTACCACATGATGTGTTCAGCTCAGAGAATATCTCGGATTGTTGTTTTTATAACAAAACATGTGACACTGGGTACTTATAACATCAGGGAGATGTATTTGGTTCACAATTCTGGTGGCTGAAAGGTCCAAACACCTTGGTGCTGGCCACCTGCCTGAATCCTGACATGGCACAGTAATGGAAAACAAATCAGCCAAGTGTAAGGGGAGTAGTCACATGGCAAGGCAGGAAGTGAGAGAGAGCCAGGAACACTCTTTTGGTATCAACAACTCTTGTGGCAACTAGGAGAATACTAATCCATTCCAAAGGCGAACCACTCAAACTACCCACCTTTCACTCCTCCTACAAAGGTCCCAGTACTTTCCAACATCACCACCCTTGGAACCAAGTGTTTAGCTTGTAAGATCTGATGGACTCATTCAAACTAAATCCAAACTACAGCACTATAGCAGGGATATTTCTGTTTCACTAGATGTGAATCATCCTCAAGGAAGATTGGATCTCTTTCAGTGTGAGATCTACAGGGATGCATGGATTAATGAACTACTCCCAGTTTATTCATATGACACTGCTACACACAGGGAAAGTGATAATGGCCTCCATGTTGGAATGGAATGAGTTCTTACAGAACGGGCCATGGGTTCACACCCATGGTAACTGCATTCATAAGGTAATTGCGCTTTCCAATTTGGATTCTGCACTCTTACAGATTTGCTTTCAACTAAAAAAAAAAAAAGTTACTAATAAAAATTATGTATTTGCTCTTGTTAAAGAGCCCAGGATCCAAGCATACTGTTTATTTTCATTTAGCTGGGGTGTTTCAAATTTGTTGTGACCACTTCTCATGTCATATAGTAAAGGATAAACATGGTACCTGCACATATTATTTCCCTTAATATTTACACAAAGTCTATATGTTAGGTCTCATGATCTATTTCCAGTTCACAGGCAAGATGACTGGACAACACAAAGAGGTTTTGTTACTAGCTCAGTGCTGCCCCTTTTGTGAGGGAGGCAGAATCCCAATCCAGCGCTGTCTGATCATTTAACTCATGCTTTTCGCACACAGAACTTAGGAAGCTCTTCTCACGTTTTCCTTATTGCAGAGATGCTCAGAGGAGAAGCCTGTTCTCATATCAAGAAACCCCTTGCCCTGATGTGCCAAGTGTGAGAGGCAAAAAAAACAACGCCCACAGGGATCTTCCGATTCTTCAAGAAAACTCGAGTTTCATGAGATGGCAAACACACTTCTTCAAAGTACACCCGACCTTGCAGACTCCATGGCTTCCCATAGCTTCCTGCCACCCTCTTCCAGCAGAGCCGCCTTGCTACTCCCAGATACTGTTATGGAGAACACTGGAAAATCGCACAGCCCTTGGATCCTAGCCCTTATATTTTTCTAGTGTTGACAACTTACTACATGTGCACACTTCTTTTTATGGAGAAAGATAAGGCCCTGATGGTAATCAGAGCACGGGGTAGGAAATGCTGCATTCCTCTGCATGAATATTTGACTAAGCTTTGTCCAGGCCGTGCATCACTGTCCCAAGCACCCGCTCCCCCGAAAGCTTCAGGTCCACAGATCAGCTGTTCCATCAGCCTGGGAATGAAAGAAGAAAGGCTTTGTTCGAAAACCCAGACCAAAGCAGTATTCTAGGATCCCCATACTCTACGTGACCTAATAATGTGTTTCTGAGGGAGCCAAGGACAGAGGTTAGGTCTCAGCCAGGGTGGAATTCTTACCTTCAGTCACCTCAATTCTGAGGGAAAAAAATGGCTACAGCTATGAAGCTAATTTTCATGACTTTTTATAAAATGAAATCTCAGGAGCAACCTCAAGGTTGGCAAGAGACTGCTTAGAGCCATAATCACAGCGGCAGAAGGTGGAGAGCAGTGAAGTTACGGCTAATCGTTGATAGTGTTTACTGAGTGTTTCCAATGTGCAATAACCACTGTTGGTCTTCTCACGTATCATCTTACCTTAACTTACGCTGGTCTCTTACCATCCCTTTAAGTCCTCAACATCTTTCACAACCACAGAGATGATGGGTTTTGAGCAAGCAATGGAGAAGAAACCTATGCCAACATTACGATAAATAGCAAAATAATATTCTTTGACTTAAACACACATGTTGAGGGGCCCAGCACAATAACCTAGCAACTAAAGTCCTCACCTTGCACGTCCCGCAATCCCATATGGGCACTGTTTCTAGTCTCTGCGGCTCCACTTCCCATCCAGGTCCCTGCTTGTGGCCTGAGAAAGCGGTCGAGGATGGCCCAAAGCCTTGAGACCCTGCAGCTGCGTGGGAGACCCAGAAGAGGCTTCAGGCTCCTGGCTTTGGATGATTGCAGCTTCAGCCATTGTGGCTGCTTGGAGAGTGAATCAATGAACAGAAGCTCTTCCTCTCTGTCTCTTCTCTGTATATTTGACTTTTTAGTTAAAAAAAAAAATGAATAAATAAATAAATCCAAAAAAATGTAGAGTTAAAATAAGTTGATATTTCATTAGAAAAGACAATGCATATTCTAAACTTTGTTGTTTTACATCTTCGTTCTTTATTTAAACCAAAGCAGAAGGCAGGGTTTAGCCTAGCTTTAAGATACCACTTGGCACGATGCCCACGTCCCACACGGGAGTACCTGTGTTTCAGTTGTGGCTCCATTCCTGATTTCACCGTCTGGCTAATATGCATGCTTGAAGGTCACAAATGATGGCTCCCTGTGACAGCTCCCTGCCACCCACATGGCTGGCCTGGAGGGGGTCCTCGGCTGCTGCACTCATCTGGCCCGCTCCCAGCAACTGTGAGCATCTAGGAAATGGACCAACAGATGGGTGCTCTTTGCTTTTCTCTGACTCTAATACAAATAGAATAAATAGTAGATTAAAAAAATAGAAGACAACAAATCATCTCACATCCATTAGGATGGCTACTGAAAAAAAAACAAAAACCATACATACAAAATAATAAATATTGGCGGCCAAGACATGGAGAACTTAACAATGTTGCTGGAAATGTAAAGCAGTGCAACTGCTATGGAAAGAAAGAGTTCTCCATAAAAAACAAGCAACAGTTTGAACGTGAACCAGACATGTTCTCGAAAGTGAGCAGGGCTCCGCAAAGCTGCTTGCACACGTGTGTTCATGATGACGTTCTCACAACTGCTCAAGTGTGGAAGCAATCCAAGTGAGCATTGATTTAAACATTGAACAAAATGTATGGTTTCCTCATAAAGTGAAAATAATATTAACCAGGCTTAAAATGCAAGAAATGTTTTAAGCAACCTATTTCTATTTCACAATGCATATTTAGGAGTATAGTGAAACTTCCCACCCTACCCTCCTCCTTCCTGATTTTTTTAAAATTTCTACAGTGTTCATACTTTCATTTCCCTTCACAATCACAAGCTTAACACTCAAGTACATACAGATTTCAACAAATAGCAAATAAAAAGGAAAAAAATCTTTGCTATTCCCCAGCCGTGTAAACAAAGGCTCTAAACAACAATCAGGTCTCAAAATAGCAGTAAAAAAATGGCAGAAATAACAACCCAAGCTGCCACCTCAGTGAAGGGTGAGTACGCTGCGTTAAGTGAAACAAGACAATGATGAAAAGATACATGCTGTACAATTCCACTTATGTGAGATACCTAAGGTAGTCAGATTCACAGACACACAAATGGGGGTTTCCAGGGCCTGGGACCAAGGGAGTTCTTGTATCATGGGCAAAAAGTTTCAGCTTTGCAAACTGCAACGGGTTCTGGAGAAGGACTGCGGAACAACATAATTAAGTGAAATACACACTTAGGAATGACCAATATGGAAGGACTGGAACAAAGAAAGAAGGGAAGGAAGTGGTAAGAGAACAATGACAGTGTGTATGGAAAATTACAAAAAGATATACACCAGTGAGCTGATAGTGATTAGCATTGGGTCATAGTTTTGTTAATAAATACGTCTATTTACTATTTATATTTCCCAATGTTTCCCATAAGAAATGTACACTGCACTTGTGATACGATAATTAATCATTATCTCAAGGAATGAGGAAAACAGTGAGGAAGAGAGAAAGCTGGAGGAATTGGAAAGAAATTTGCCCAACCTGGTTACAACAGGACAGCACGGGCTGTGACTTCTGCAGGGGAGCACTCCTGCACAGGCAGGCCCCATGCAGCCTCAGATTAGGCCCTGTGCTCTAGGGCTAATGCTGAACAACCAGACACAGGGGGCCTTGACCCATGCGAAAGAACATACAGAGTCAGAGTTGTAATGGAAGTAGAGATAGTCGTGGAGCAACCTTCAGCAAGGTGGGTCTTCCACTTAACATCTGTCTGAGTGTTGCTGCTATCTGTCTCTTTCCAGAAATGCTCTCCAGGTTCTGGAGTGTGGTATTTTGGCAGAAGAGAAATGACATAGACTGTTTGCCTCTCCAAATATTCAAGATGAAAAAAAAAAACACAAAATGTGTGATTTCAGGGACAGCCAAGAGCTGTACTTCTCAGCTCTGACCGTGTGGGGGTCACCATTAGCCAGATTTCTTCAAACTTCTGTATGTCAGTGATTGGTGCCAAGTTTTATTTTTAAAAAAAGTTATTGGTGTCAAGTTTATATCAGTGGGAAGCTGGCAAGTAACAAGTAGTGGAGAATCTTAATTGGTTTCCCACTGGTAGATAGATTTGTTAGATCCCAACGAAAAAAAAAATGCCTATCATAATATATCCGAGTGGTTAACCCTGCAATGCTAAAATGACTCATCAGAGTCCTTCACTTTACTACTATTGGTTTGTTAGTTTCAGTCCTCATTCACACCCTTCCTGCTGGCACGCTTGCTGAGCAGCTCCTGATATCTGCTCAGCTGCGCAGCATCTTCATCTGCCCTTAGGCTCTCTTCTTCCTCTTCATTAAAAGTATCTTGGCTTCTTTCAACATCTAGGGAAAAAATGGAAATTTTATTCTTCACTCTGCAGTCTGGAATCAACCACTAAGGCCATTGATTTGGGCAATAATGAGAACACAGGTCTACAGCACTCTCAAGAGTAGAACCCTTGCTGCAGTGCGATGTTCCAAGGTCTGGACAGGAAGACCGGAAGTTCTCTGAATATTCCAAGCACAAACAAGGCTAATGTGGAGAATTCAAAGCTCAAACAACTGTAGGATGGGTTGGAGTCATGTTACTGAGAATGGCTGCAAGGGCTTGAATCCAGGAAGTGTGTTGCCATGTATAATTTTCAAGATGGGGAGAAAGAAGCCAGCAGTAGTCTCCAGCATCTATTGGCATCAACTCCCCTGTTGGCACTTCTCGTTGGTCGTCCGAATGCCGTTTCTTGGCAGTATCTAACCATGCACCCTAATGGCAAAAGTCTAGAAAAGACAGTCCCTGAAGTGGCTTCTCCAACACAGAGAAGCGTGGATAGAGGGAGGGGATAATGTTGAGTTGTCATTAAATAATCTGGCACACTGGAGGGTCCAAGAAGACTTTGTAAAGAATATGATGCCAGAGACTGGGCTTCAGGAAATGAAGAAGGGCTGATTTCTGGCCTTGGTCAATGATTCACCAAAGGAGTTTCCCTTTCTAGACTGCAAGAGTCTGACTTAGGGAAGTATAGCCTTCCCAAAAAGTTCTCCTTTTCTGCAACCAAATGAAGCGTTGGCCATAAATAACCTGATGCACTCACTGCTCTGTAATAAACCAGATAACCCAGAGTTATGAGTTATTAAAACAAAGAAAAGCAGCCTTTCTTATTAGGCATGGAAATGTTCTTGGGCTTTTTCTTCAAATACTTTTCATAAGCAATTTGGAATTGCTGTGCAAAAATTTTACTCAAGGCTGCAATAATGTACCACTTCCAGTGGAGGTTGTACATGCACATACGTAATGAGATCCCTGCATCTCTTGATTTTATCCCACCTCACCCTCGTGTTCTCCTTCCTTTCTTTTCCAAGTCACATCAGTAACATCTTCACCCCTCTCCTCCCCACCCCCTAACCCCGCCTTCCTGAAGATAAGCAGCTCACTTGCACCTGCTCCTTCCTCATCTCCTCAAAGTTTGGAGTGGCAGAAAGCTCAACATGCTGGGAAGGTAGAGGCAGCATTGATCAAGACCACCCATTGGATGCTTTGAGACCCTAATATTTTGAATCCTCTAAGGAGTTCTGGGATAAGCCAACTCTCCATGTTTTCTTGATGAAGAAGTGAAGGCCAAGAAGAGTATGACAATATTTTAAGGCCACATACCTATTCTATGCTCCAGAGAAGGTGGCAAGATCCCAACCCCATAGTATAAGTGAATCTTCAGTTCAAAGGTGTTTCTGGGCCACATGAAATCAAGAAATATACCAACCTGTAGAGAAACCTGAGCTCATCCCTTGGAACTATCCTTCATCCCTCTCTGCTTCCCATTAGTCATTACTCATTGTCAAAAGAGGTAGACACCTTGCAGTCCCACACCCTCTCCACAGGCTACATTTGTGCCTTTTCCCTATAGACACTGAAAAAGGGAGATGCTGTTTGAGACAACGGCTTTAACATTAGCTTCTTCACTTTTCACTGTATATTATGTAAGTAAATGCACAAGTTAATAAAACAAATTGTAGATACACCTATAAAATAAAATAAACAAGTATAAAAATAAAATCCATATGTAAGACAGTGCTTAGCATTCTTCTTCATGCCCATGTAAGCCTGTTAATAATTTTTTTTAGTTTTGAGATCCAGATCATATATATTACATAACTATTATTATTATTAAAGACATTATTATTGTCTTTAACTCAGTTTTATAACAGTGACATTTAAACTTACCTGCTCTCTAATTTTTATCACTGCTCACTGATTCCTCCCACGTGGTAAGAATCTACCTCTTCTTTTATCTTGTTTTTTAGCATCTACTTCTGAGCTGTTGTAGACTGATGCTAAATTTACAGGATGCCTTAAAGAAGCTTCAAGATATATTTGTAAATAAAACAATCTTCTTTTCATAGCCAATAATATTCAGCTCCCTGTGTATGTAAAATACAACTATACACAATATATAGCATGTTATACATATATATTTTTTTTTTTTCTTGGAGTATATCCTATTTTTTTTTCAAACTGAATCGTTTCTGTTAAAACTAACATTTAGTGTGTCTGGAAAAGTACTGAAGCCAAACTAACCTTTATATTCAGAAATAACACCATGTTTTATGTCTGAATGTGCAGAATTCCATGTTTATGTCAATTGACTGACACCTTGGTTGGGCAGCACAGACGTCTTTTTTCAAATGCTTTCCTAAATTGAGGTCTGCTCCTTCTGTCTATCTTGAGCTTTCTTTTCCTTTTCAGGAACACTGACTTGAGTCACGTAGCGCTGCATGCTTTGGCCGATGTCTCTGGAAATTTCGTTTTTGTTACTCTTATCCTTTCAAATATTTGTTCCCTTTTGCTAAGGCTGGGCACTTTTCTCAGACATGCACTCCACACTCTTCTACACACAGCGGGCAACACCAGGCGTGTCCTTCCTTGCCTCTAACAGAGAGTCCATCCTAGTCACAGAATGCATATTCTTGTTGCCACCACCACCACTTCTGCCATTTAATGATTGTGCACTATTGTTCTGTCCAGATGTCACTTTTAGACATTCGAATTCTGGATCACAGAAACAAAATTTTCATGTAGCTTGTGGTAGTGTCACATAGTTGTTCAAAATGACCACCTACAATTTAAGGTAAATCATTTCTGAGATTGCTCTGCTTCCATGAAGTTATTCTTTTATCCTATCTGCTTCCTTCTGTTTATTTTTTTAATCCTTTATTTATTATTATCACCATCATCATTTTATGATACAGTTCCACAGGCCTTGGGATTCCTTTTATTCTCTTCCCAACCACCGCCACCAGTCCCCCTATATTTTTACCATAGTATAGTTCTTCATACACAGTCCATTATTGTGGGCTTGGACAATGGCAGAGTCCAGTATCCTATTGTCATGTAGCAAAGAGTTTCATCGGGAGTCCGTCTTTAGTCTGGAAGTAGAGATACATCCTGCATTGTGTCCTCACAGCTGGATATGTTAGTCTCCATTAACCACTACTATACATCTCCTTAAATGGAAAGCCACAATACAAAATCAACAAGAGGAAGAAACAAGAAATTAACAACACCATGAAGTTAAATAACTAATATTTAACTAACCAAAGAAATGTAAAAGAAAATCAATAATCTTCTTGAAGAAAGTGATGCTACTGTATGATCTATGAGTCAGTGAAGAATTTAATCAGAAGAAAGTGTTTTGAAGAGATGAAACTAACAACAACAACAAAAGCATCAAAATCCATGAGATAAAGTTTCCGCTGATCTTTGTCAGGGAAGTGTGTCTCCTAGAGGCAACAAATACACTTTTTAATCCAGTCTACTAATCTATGACGTTTAATTGAGCTTAAGCCATTTACATTCAGGGTTAATACGTATGGGTGGCAATTTGGTTCTGTAATTTTAGCAATGGCTTGTTCATTGATTTAGTCTTTTGTTGTCATTTTACTGAGATGTTTACTTTTATCAAAGTATTTCAAAACAGAGACTATTCCTAAAACTCAGGCCTTCCTTTCCCACCTCCATCCTCTGCCCTTGTCATCTATCAGTCTGGTTGAAAATATATTCATACAACCAAAAAAAAAGATGAAATATATTGTTAATATTATTAGTAGTAGTAAATCCCCTTCACAGAACCTTTCAAACTGCCAGTTTAGTTTTGACTCAATATTGAAGCCTCTGCAGGTTGTCCCACCAGCAGGCTCTCTACTGCTCTGCAGAGTCTGTTAGTTCAGGTCTGTGAGTGAAGACTCATTTCTCAGGGTCACTCACGCACCTGCAGGAGGCAAGTGCTTTCAGTATCACCTGGTGTCCCAGGGAGTTCACCCCAGACCCAGTGGCTGAAAAGTAGTCCCGATATTAGAGTCAACTGTAATGTCAGACTTCCCTTTCACTTTCCTTTACACATTACCTTCCAGCCCAACTTTCAGCCCTCCATCTTGTTTAGGAGTTGAATTTCATTGGGTTTATACCAGATCAAGAAGATGCAAAATACAAATCCTACCCCCATCCCCCAAAAATCCTACCACCAAAAAAAGAAAAAAAAAGACATTTGGAAAGAAACTAGCATGATTAGGGTATATTCCCACTCAAGATGACTTGTCAGTTCAAGTTTGAACGCTAACAGATTTCCCAGGTTCAGATTCTAGTGCCTCTCAAAGCATCTGTACCGACTGAAATGAATTGTTTAACCTCTTTGATTTCCTTGTCTATGAAATGGGACGATCAGAGAACCCACCACACTGAGCTGTTGCCAAGATTAAGTGAGTCAATGTCATCGAAGTGTGTTACAGGGTAAATATTCAACATTTGTTAGCTATTACTTTATCACAAGGAAAGTTTTTTCAGGCATTTTACCATTAGGCATTCTACCCCCATCAGTCCTTCTCCCCAGGAATCATTGTTTAGCATTTAAAACACTAGAGGAATAACAGTAAACAACCTCCAAGTGGGCAAGAATATCATTATCACCTGTCCTCAACAGAGAGATCATGAGGCATCCACAGAAATGGGCTCCACGCCTTGTCACTTGAGTGTCAATGAGGATGTGGGGCAAAGAGTTTGAGAACTGACAGAACCCCCATGGGTTTAGGATTTATACAACAGAAGGGCCTTCTTTTCTGAATAGAATCTGATAATGTGGCAGGGTCCCAGATTTAGCATGGTTTTGGAGGAGAAGAAATTGTTTCCATGAAGCTGGGGACAGCCAAAAGTCAGTAGATCTCAAAAGATCTTGTAAGGTAGACAAGAGAACTTAGTAATCATTTGAGGTGAAAAGAGAGCCGACAGAAGTATCATGGGTGCTGGATATTGTTTAACACATGAAGCTGTTGCCTGTGACATTGGCATTCCATCTTGGTGTCTGAATCCAGCTGCTCCACATCTGATCCAGCTCCCTGTTAACGTTTCTTGAAAAGCAGCAGAGCAAGGCTGAAATGCTTGGACCCCTGCACCAATGTGGGAGATCGGGACTGAATTCCAGGTTCCCAGCTTCTGCTTGGCTCAGCTCCAGCTGTTACAGCCATTTGGGCAGTGAATCCGAAGATGAAACCTCTCTGCCTCTGCATTTTCCTTTGTGTGCAACTCCACATTTCAAATACATAAATCTTATACATAAAAGAGCACAATGGCTCAGTTGATGCCACCAAGGAGAAATGATAAGTACCCATCTCTCAAAATTTCAGTACTGTTAGTTATTTAAAACAGTTCGAGTTCTAGTTTATACGATATTATGACATTATTACACGCAGCTAATTCCCACAGCCTGGTTCTTTATCCTGAGCCGAAAACACCTAACGCAATGAGGTATTTTAGGAGGTTTATTCCAGCGGGGCAGAAACAGGGTGGAGGTGATGGAGATCAGCGGGGAAAAGAGGATAAAGAGAAGATGGAGGCACCTGAGCCCCCTTATGTTCAGGTAGGCCTGCAAGGCGTAGGGGACAGGATTGGGAGGGATTGAGGGCAGGCCCTAGGGGATTGATGCCTGCAGGTGAATGCCTGGGGATGATTGGTGAGTGGGCAGGGCTGGGCAAGGGGCTGGAAGATTGGGATGGGATTCTCAGGCGGAATGCCGGATTACGTCTGATTGGTGCATGGCTAGACTGGTGTCAATTTTGTGAACTGTGAGGAAGAGAAAATGACACCAAGTCCAGGATGGAATATTCGGATAACTCTCTACAGGTACCAGTTAACACCTCATGCTAAAATACTAAATCATCACTCAAGTCTAAGGAAAGGTGATGACTTAACGAAGACTACGTTTCTGCTACCAGGAGAATAGAAGCTTGCAATAGATCTAACAGTGTGATACAAAAGAGAAAGTTTGGTGCCTTTTATATGTGTTGTAGACCGAATACTACAGTCCTTGCAGTATTGTTTTGGTTACTGTACTGTCTTTCAGTGTTTCTGGGCCCTCTGTAAATTGACCACAGACACCACTCTGCTATTCTTTGGTTCACATAGTTACAACAATGAGACTCCTTACTGAACTTCAGGCCACATTGTCCTTAGGGCTTTTCCCAATAGCAGGGAGAATTCTGGGCAGGAGAGCCACTACTATGTAATCATAGGGGCGTCTTTGAAGGGTTTTGAGCAAAAGAGTACCATGAAATGCCAGGCATTTTTAAAGAAGTGGCATGTCACTTACAATGAAAATACAATACTAGGGATTGGCACCATGACAGAGCAGGTGAAACAGCCATCTGCAATGTGACATTCTACACAGCCATTGGTTTGAGTCACAGTTGCTCTACATCTGATCCAGCTCCCCGCTAATGCACCTGGGAAAGCAGCAGAAGATGATCCCTGTACTCGGGCTCCTGTACCAACATGAGAGACTCTGAAGATGCTTCTGGCTTCAGTCCAGCCCGGTATCAGCTGTTACTATCATTTGGAGAGTGAGCCAGCACACGGAAGAGTCAGTCTCTCTCTATTTCTTCCCTCACTATCTGTAACTGTGACTTTTAAGTAAATGAATCTTGAAAGAAATGAAGCCAAGAAGGGAAGATAGGAAGGAAGAAAAGAAGAAAAAAATATATAATATTAGTTAAAAGCAACAAATTTCCACTGAAGGAACGGCGCACTAGGGCCCCTTTCCTTTAGTTCCATGCTGAGAGGATGGGATGGATGGGATATCCAGCTAACTAACTTGTGACGGACCTGACGAAAGCATCTTCAAGGTGTCTCAGGACAAAAAGTGTGGGATCATCAGTGGCTACGGCTGAGCTCTTCCCTCCCCCACACGTTATACTCTCAGAATCCAGAAGAATATTCAGACAGAATAAATTTCACTGCCCAGCCCAATAAATTTCACTGAAATTGACAAGGCAAGACCATTTGATCAATGACTAGGCCAAAAGGGAATGCTAATGCAGCCTGCAGTCTGGATCAGGGCAATTGGGAGGACTGACCCACACTCTCCAAGCTAAGCACGGGAATAAAGCAGGGAGGGGTTGGCATCTCAACTATGCGAACCTTTTAGAAAAAGGAAACACATTCCACAAAAGAACAACAAAGGACCCAGTTGGAGTCATTTATATAGGATTCAAAAACAAGTTGATGAAGCAACAGGCTGTGATGAAAAGCAGGATTAGCAAGTTAAGGAAACAACTGAGGGCCAGAACAACATCTTTACAGATCAAGCAAATAAATGTAAACCAGCAAAGAACAGACGAGACATGCGTAAAATTCCGAACAACAGCAAAAAGTGAAAGACTTAGGGCATCACAGAACATGAAAGGGAACAAGATACACTAAATACATTAATTACAGATAATGATAAATAAGGACTTCAAAGTTGGTCACATAAAGGGCCACTTAGACAACAAATGGAATAGTTCAGAGATCAAATTCCCTTTTTTCCAATATCAGGAAAATATTAAGTTTATAAAGTGAAACAAAAGTAATATAGCAGGAAATACATGGTTTTGATAGAGACACTAAGCATATTCTGAACCAAGAGGCATGAGAAGGAACGATTCTATCCAGAAAAATCAACAAAGGAAGGTGGCAGGGCTGGGGGATGCGAACCACATCAGCCTTCAGTTTCTCCACACCAGTATCTTCCACAATAAAAACCGAGAGAGATTCTTCTCTACAAATCCCAGAATAAAGGAAAATGTAACCCAAGAATGTTTAAACTGTAGACATTCTTGAGCATGATAAGACTCAGGAAATACATAGATATATTTGGATAACTCGTCAAAAGACTAAGTCCAAACACAATATGAACGTATGCCTTACAAGAAATAAGACACATATCTAGAATGCAAAAACTATCATTAAAACAAAACTGGTGGAGCTGGCATTGTAGTGCAGCAAATCACACCACCTACAACACCAACGTCCTAGCACCTGTTCAACTTCTAGATGCTTTACTTCTGCTTTTTTTTAAGAGAATTTTTTTTTTTTTAATCAATAAACGAATTTCACAATACAGGTTCAAAGGCTCTGGGACTTCCCCCCCCCCCCAACACTGATATCCCCTATTTTATTACAGTAATATAGTTCCTTCAGAAAACAATCCTAAGTCCATCATTCTGCTATTCCAGTGTATCCTGACATATTATAGGTATGGACAATGGCAGAGTCCAGCATCTTATAGTCAAGATACATCTAATGTTTCATTAAGAGTCCATCTTTGGTTTTGAAGTGGAGATGCATACTGCATTGTATCTTCATGTCTTGATACGACAGACTGTCAAGATGACTACATGTCCATGCATGTTTACTATGTATATAGTGGCCTTATATTTCGCGTGAAGGTTCTGGCTGTTTTGCTTCTGATCCATTCCCTGTTAGTGTGTCTGGGAAAGCAATGGAAGGTCGTGCAAGTGTTGGGGACCATGCACCCATATGGGAGACATGGAAGAAGCTGCTGGCTCCTCGCTTCCTCCTGGCATTGCCAGGAAAGGGAGTTAGTCAACGAATGGAAGATCTCTCTCTCTCTCTGTCTTTTCTTCTCTCTGCCTAACTGCCTTTCAAATAAATAAATAAAGCTTTTTTAAAAAACTTCACTAATAATTAGGAATAAATCCAGTTAAATAAGATCCACTTGAATCCACAATAAGAGAAAAACGTTTTGATTGCTAAACTGAATTTATCATCAGCTAAGCTCTAAATTATTAAATGAGCAAATATCAGGATGTGAACCAAAGGCTATATAGGAGACAACAACTAACAGGTGAACTGATGCTTCTTTCACAATAAGAGGTTCATTTGTACTACTTGACAAATGAAATATACTAGATAAAAGAAAGAAAAGGCCACAACTTCCTTGGCTTCCTTAGCTTACAGGGATACCTGAGGACGTAGTCTCACTGGTGGTGGACAATCCATCTAAGTTGCAGCAATTCCTTGAATCTCACTTCAGTTTTTCTCTTACTATATGTAACGAAAATTAAGTGACTATGTCGCTGGAATAGCAATGTATGATTTGGTCCTGAATTAATTATTTACCTACCTACAGCTTCCCATCTTTTACATACGCAACAATTTGTGCAATGATATCTAGAAGAGTTATTCTTGCTGGTGGAATCCTAGGATGATTTGTTGCTTTCAATTCTGACTATTTAAAATATGTTTCAACATAATGTATTCTGAACATTTATCAATTCATAAAAATAAATTTATTCATCAAAAATAATATATGTTTACAAAGCACAGTGAGATATCACTTCACATTCATTAGTATGGCTACCACAAGTAAAAATAAAAAAAACAAGGGTTGGTGAGGCTGTGGTGGAATCGGAAGCTTTTTGTACTGTTGCTGGGAATACAGCAGAACACTGCATGGCAGTTAGTTCCTCAAGAATTTCAACATAGAATTATCATATGGCCAAGAACTCCACATTAGGGAATATAAAAGAACAGAAAACTGTCGCGCCCACGTGTCTTACCGCCCAGCAATAAGACGCAGACGCGAGTGAAGCCTCCTGCGGTAAAATTTATTGTGCACACCAACATGAAGAGGAGGGACGCGCCGAACCCCGGCAGGCTTTCTGCTCTTATGTGCTGTCTGGCCCCGCCTCCGCCGATGATAGGTCGGCGTCATGATTACGCAGGGTTCTGGGCGACTGGATTCGTCAGTCCCAGTGTTTACGTGCCTGCCGCGCCGCAGTTCACTGCGCATGCGCTAGGCGCCTGCGCAGTACAGTGAATGCTACGTGACTCTGCACCAAACACCAAGATGTGGCTTTTCCGGCCGGCGCCATTTTGGGTACGGCATGTAGCCAGTACATACAGATATGGCTGGCAACAGAAAACATATGTTCTTACCAGCATGTTAATAATTTTGCTTATTTTTAGTGATTGTTTTATTTGATAGTCACTGTGACAAAAAGGAGAAGAATGAGAGAGTTTCTGCTAGTTCACTCCCCAAATGGCAGCAATGGTCAGGGTTGAGTTAAGTCAAAGATGGGAGCCAGGGGCGTCCTCTGGGTCTCCCACATAAGCAGCAGGTGTCCCAGTACTTGCACCATCCTCTGCTACTTTGTCAAGTACATTCACAGCGAGCTGCATCACAAGTAGAAAAAGAGGATTCAAAACAATGCCTATATGAAATGTAGCATCACAGGCAGCAGCTTAAGGCGCTATGTCACAGCACAGGCCCTGACACTTTTAAGATGGTATTAATCTAGCATCTATCAATATTTGTAAAGGTATGAACAAAAATATGACATACATTGATGAGGTAGAAAAAGTCTTTTAGAGGAAGTTGCATATTGAAACATGAATGGGCCTTCAGGAAATTATGCAGAGTAAAATGAGTCAGGCAGAAAAAGACACATATGGCAGATTCTACTCAAATGAGACCATTAGAGAATCTCAGATTCATGGAGCAGTTGCAGTCATACAGACAGAATAGAATAATGGTTTCCAGCAAGGAGAAATGAAAGATGTAGCTAGTGTTTAATGGTAGAGCATTTCAGTTTTATAAGTTTAAGAGTTCTGGAGCTGCATGGTGCTGATAATTACACATGATGCGCAGGCACTTGACCGTGCATGGTACACTGCAACATGGCTCGGAAGGGGCTGACCTTTGGCGCAGAGGCTAAGCTGCCACTCAGGACGCTCACCCTTATCAGAGGTCCTGATTCCCATGCCAGCCCTTGGGTTGTGATCCAGTGTTCTGCTGAGGCTCCCCCGGAAGGCAGCAGATGATGCCGCGTGTATCTGCATTGTTGCCAGCCAGGTGGAGGGGCAGAAGGGTTCTGGGCACCTGCCTGTGCCTGCCCCGTGCAGGCTGTGAAGCACGTGAAGAACAACCCAGCAGACCACAGGATCTCTTTCTCCCTCTCTGCGTTCCTCTCTCTTTTAGTCTCTCTGCCTGTCAAAACAAAAATAAAATTTAATGATTAAGTTGATCTTTTATGCTCTTTATATTTCATCACAATAATGGTGTTTTGATTATCTACATTTCAAAGGATCTAGGAGATATTTTGAACCTTACCACAAAGAAGAGATAAATGCTTGAGGTGCTAGATGTGCTTAACACCCTGATTTCTTCATTGCATAACACATACACAGTGTGTCAAAATAGTGCCAAATAGTGCCAAAATTTATCCCATAAATGTGTAAAATTATTACGAGTCAATTAAGAAATAAGCTTTCACTGATAAATGCTTTTAAATATGCTTCGCTAATTTCAATGCAGTGATTAAACACTATCAAATGGCATATAAAAATAGAAATTAATATTCATTAATAATTGATTACTAATGATTGGTCACATACTACAAAATGTCAAATTTACAATGCTATTTACTTTTAGCTTCACAACATCTTGAATATATCCTGAAGTACTGTTCAGATGAGTTATATAGCCAATAGATTCTTGATACATTTCCAAACACTTAAAGGAAACTGAAATACATGTAAAAAAAAGTCTACTCATTCATATCCATTCATTCATCAATTAGGTAGTGAGTCCCACTCTGTCCTTTATACTCTGTCTGCTCCATTGTAGCATAATTTCTAGACTTCCTCCTGATGAGTAATTTTGACCAACAATTTCCTCTTTAGCTGGCTAAAGAAAAGTGTATGGCAATATTTCAGAGTAATTTACAGATTATAATTCATAAACTATCCTAAAATGGTACATCAATTTAGTTTTTCCTTTCCTCTTTTCTCTGAAGATGAAATAGTCACTGATTTTACATATACTCAGCAGATGTATTTCATTTGAAAACTTAAGTTTAATGAAATTGGAACTGTAGTGTTTATTTATAATTCTTTCAGCTGCTCATTTGGGCTCTGTGTACTTCCTGCATTCAGTTCTATTTCACAATAAGAAAACAGAAGAAGCACTCTACAAAAGACAGGCATTGGTAAAAAGCTTCTCAGTAAAAGAAGTACCGTCAATCAAAGTCCAAGTAGACAAATGTGACTACATCAAACACAGAAGCTTCTCTAGAGTAAAGAAACCATCAACAAAGTGAAGAAGCAACCGAGAGAATGACACAAAATCTTTGCACACTACATAACAGATAGCGGTCTAATACCCAGGATTTACAAAAAGCTTCAGAAACTCAAAGACAGCAAAACAAACAGCCCTGTGAAGAAATCGGTGAAGGAAATGAGCAGGCATTTTTCAAAAGAACAAATACAAAAGGCTACAACAACTGAAAAAAAAAAAAGATACCCTAAGGCTCCCTAACAGGAAAATACAAACAAAAAACCACGTTGAGATTCCACCCAACTCCAATGAGATTGGCCTACATTTAGACCCCTATAACACCTGGCGGCATGGATATGGGGGAAAAGGTACCCTAGTCCACTGCTGGTGGAAGGGCAGGCTAGTGCACCCACTATGAAAGTCAGTATGGAGAGTGCTTAGACAACTGAAACTTGGTCTGCCATATGACCCAGCTATTTCAATCCTAGGAATATATCCAAAGGAAGTGAATCTGCATATGTGAAAGTGACCTGTAACTGTACTTACAGCAGCACAATGCACAAGAGCAAAAATGTGGAAATAACCCAGATGCCTGTCGAAAGAGAAATGAATAAAGAAAACATGGTACATTTACTCAACAAAAATTCAAGCCACTAAAAAGAATGGGATTCTATCATTTGCAGCAAAATAGTCCCAACTAGAGACCATTATGCTCAACGAAATCATTCCATCCTGAAGGGATAAATATCATATGTTCTTTCTGGTATAAGATGACCTTCATGCAAAATACAAGCGAAACATATATAGAACCACATGTATGTTTGTATATATGTATATGTATATATATACTTTCATAGATGAAGTGCATAATGGAGACTAGCATGCCAGGAAAAGAAGTTCCACTGCAGTATGCATCACTACTCCTGAATAAAAGGATTGTCAATGAAATTGTTCAACATACCTTGATAATATGATACTTGACTCTCTACTAATGTCCATACCTGCAATACCATAATATATTAAATAGCAGAATGTTGGACCTGTGACTTGTGCTGTTGTGATAATACTGGGGAAATCATTGTGGAGAGGAATGGTGGGGAGTTAGGGGATTGAATCACTGTACTTATGGAACCATATCATGAAATATAATAATAATAATAACAAAAAGAGAAAGCACATTCATGATGGCATTGTTTAAAAGCTTATTAAAATGAGTGTGTATGACTGTTGAACACATGATTTTTAAAATATGGAAAAGGAGACTGGAAGATACAATGATTAAAAAATATTATCCTCATTTATGCTTATTAATGGGAGAAAGACATGAAAACATAAAATAAAGGATATGTGGCAGAAACTAACCTAAACAAATGCTAAATCAGTAGACCAAACCATAAATGAAGACATTAAAAATAAAATGAAGGCTCAGGGCAACAGCCTAGCAGCTAAAAGTCTTCACTTCAACCTTACCAGGATCCCATTTGGGCACTGGTTCTAATCCCAGTAGCCCTGCTTCCCATCCAGCTCCCTGCTTGTGGCCTGGGAAATCAGTTGAGGACAACCCAAGGCCTTGGGACCCTGTACCCATGTGGGAGACCCAGAGGAGGCTCCTGACTCCTGGCTTCAGATTGGCTCAGCTCCAGCCATTGCGGCCATTTGGGGAATGAACCATCAGACAGAAAATCTTCCTCTCTGTCCCTCCTCTTTTTTGTATATCTGCCTTTCCAATTAAAAATAAATCAATCTTAAAAAAAAAGGAAATAAAGAGAAGTTAAAGATAGAGCAGTTGTACACATCGACGTATTTTAGAGATGGGAGGGCAGCCTACGAATAAGTGCATACACAAGTTAGAGGACTGGAAATTCTGGTCAGTTCTCCATTTCCCAGAAGCCTTCCCCATGCCAGACACTGAGGGTGGCACTGTCAAATGAGGCAGAATGTTTACCCTCAAGAGGTACAGTCTGGAAGAGAGAGATATCGATAGAGAGATCCTTCCGAGAGCACTTTGTAACTTCAGAGACAGATTATCAATTTCAATCAACAGCAGTTTACTAAGTACCGTGGTATGTTAGCATTACAGTGGATGCTGGAAATCATTGTTCAGGAAGTAACCATAGTGCCATGCAGAAGCCAGGCAGGAAAACAGGCTGTGTCAGTACTATCATATTCAACAATATAGCAGCTACTCTAAAGAGCAGTGAAATGAGTTTAGATGAGACAGGAGAACAGAGCACTGGCACAAGGAAGGCATTTTGGGGAAGGCCACATCTACGTCTGATAATGCTAGCTAAGCCAAGAGTCATGAGATGGGAGATCTGTTGCAATTATATCCCAAGCCCAGGATGATATCAAAACAGAAAGGAAATTTTTAGAACCAAGACAGCAAGCAGGCTGGAGGGTTCAGACAGGGTAGTCAACTGCAGACAATTAAAAGTAAAACACATGGCTAAAACTAGCAAAAAAGCAAAAATATGGTGAATGCTCCCTTTAGACATGAACAAGTGAGGCTACCTGGGGAGGAGGTGACCCTGACATCGAAGCTGAGTTCATCTGGGGTTTTCCTCCCAGAAGGACTTCCTCAAATGCCGGTGATGTCTTGCCTGAAAGTTTATTACTGTTCACTCTAAGCTGGGCAGGATCACATGATGCTTGTAGGCACAGCTAAACTCAGGCAACATAGGCAAAAGTTTGCAAAGATTGAGAGGCGACAGGGCTGTGAAAACAAACCAAAATACACCAAGATTCAGTTGGGGTCCACATCTCAGAATCTTTCATGGAAAGGTTCTAGGAAAAGCAGAAAGCCTGAAACAGCATGAGAGGCGTTTAAGTTGTCACCAGAGTGGGGGCATTGCCTGATTTTACTATTCCAGAGCAAAGTGACTTCGAGCAAATCCCTTAATCTTTTTGACCCAAGTTTCACATCTGGAAAGGAAGGACAACAACTTTTATTTCCCAGGATTTCTGCAGAGATAAAATGAGGTTATCAACGTAAAAGAAACAAAGCACTATCAGTGGTAAGCCAAGTTCATTATTGTTGTTGTTGTCTTTATTGTCATTATCAGTTTTATTAGATGGAGAGCAGAGTGTTGTTCACTGATGCTTGGACTCTGGAGTCTTGAGCCTGCAGTAAAATCACACGCCTTTTTGTTACTAGCTATATGACTTAGACAAGGTACTTAGTGTCTCTGAATCTGCAATTCCTCATCTATAAAATAGGACAGGCTATCGTAACAATTTCTTGATGTTTTTAGAATAGCATGTTAAGTCACATAAGATTTCAAACAACGCAGGCTTACAATAAATGTTCAGTAAATAGCTATCAACAGTGGCAATAGTAGCACTGATAGTAATAGTAGCATTTCCGCATTCTGAGAATCTGATTTTTATAAAATTGACATGTGAGTATAACAGTACACACTAAATGTGTTCAGAACACTGAAGTATTTCCCTTTGTGTTTTTCAAATGCAATGGTAAGGTTGTAGGATTATGCTCAGATTAAATACGAGGAAGCGGAGACAGAGGACTCACATGGATTTGTAATAATCACAGCACCAGAGAAAGCCAGTAGAGAGTAGAACGTGCGTTTCCAGATTCAAAAGTACTGTGCATTTTCTATAAGGTAAACTATCTCTCAATGTCGAATAAAGCATCTTGCCAAAAATTCCCTTTAGACTGAGCTACATACAACTGTATGGCGTTAGTTTTGCTACTCTTTTAAAAAGCCTTTGTCTTCCCCAGTATTCTCTTTCAGCTTTCTCCTCCACGACGAAAATTTCAATTAACCATTAGCTTATGTTGCAAACATTTGTTCTTAAATGCACTCATTCATTCTTGTAGGTGATTAAGGATGATGGGTGTATAAATATACAAGCACATAAATGACAAGTTGAACCATGTACATATGGTAATTTAATTTTGAGATGAGTACCATGTTTATGCACTTCTAGCAGGCCGCCTACTTTTGATGAATGTGCAATTTCTTACCCACTATTTTATCACTGCCAATAATTAAGTAAATATCCTAAGTACAGTACTAGAGAAAACCATCTATGCCATCGAAATAATTAGCAGCTGGGAAAGACAGGCAATGAGTTCCTTCCAGATTTCGAGTAAATTGATGCTTCCAACTTCATTAATTCTGCATGTTTAGCAGGTGTCCGGTAATTTCAAACGTGCCTCTGAGTGAAGCACATCACTCCGAGATGTGAGTATAAAATTAAGATAAAATTCAATCATTTGACTGAAAATTGCCAAGGATATCCCCCATACTATCACAGATAACAGTTGCCCCTCAAAGGCAGAGGGAAGGAAGGGAGGCACTGGCTCCAGGACTCGTCGCAGACACCACAGCCGAGTTGTCACCATTGCCTCTCCGTCTGCATTAGCAGAAAGCTGGGTTGAGGAGCCAGAATCAGAGCCAGCTACTGAACCCAATTTCTCTGACCTGGAATGTTGATCTTCTTACCATTTGGTCAGATATCTGTCTTCAAGTTTGTTTGAAAATGCTTCAATCTGCAACTGGACGCACAAATATTGAGGGCCAACAGTTTAGAATTTTATTAAAGTTCTGTAAATAAAGAAAAGGGACCCAGAAAGGCAGACAAGTGAAATTATGCACAGGAGAAGGACCTGCCAGGAAGGAGGCAGTGGATGTAAAAGCTGGTTGACTTTGCAAACAACATGACTTCCACAGGCAGAGAGGTGTAAGTGCAAGGTTTCGTTTTAGGTAAATCACACCTGTGGATGTGGGAAGGGGAGCTGGAAGATGTGTCTCCTGTCCACAGAGGCTGGGATTTCCAGTGTTTTTTTTTTTTCCTTCACTTGCTGTGGAGTATGATCTGAGGCATTCTAAGCACCACTCTGCCCCTTCCACAACAAGGAGGCATGGAAACCAGTTTTAAGGAAATCAACAACTTTCTCTCATCAAAACCAAAATCTAAAATCATCACTGATAATTCCCTGCATAGGCAATCAGTTACAGGAATGAAGACTCGAGCTGGCCACACTCTTTCGGGAGCCTCCTACACCGCTCAGCGTGCTGGGTAGAGTTAAGCTCTTGTACCACTGTGGGTTTTGCAAACTTGAGTTCATCAGTTCCTTTCCCAAAGCTGTCTCCTACCCACTGCAACTTCACCCATCTGTCAAACCCTAAGATCTCAGGGTTGGAAGTAAAACTGAAAGCTCCAGAAGAACCACAAGGGACCTCCACTGTCCTGTCTGCCACAGACTTCTCTTGCCAAAGTGTACCTGTTTTATGTGTTTTTTTTGCCTCATGTGTACTTCACCGATGTTGAATTGACTCAGATGTGAAAGAACACTGGGCTTCGAGGTCAGCCACTAGGCTTGGATGACTGTTCTGTAGCTTTCTGACCATCTGATCTATCAACACATTGGATCATCTTAACCTCACTTTTCACCTGAAAAACAAAAAGTTAACTGTGTGATACTAGAAGGAGTTTTGATTCTTTTAACAACCTGTGGCCACAAGAACATGCTGTCCTGAATGTCCCTGAAAAGAGACAGAATGAAATAAACTACAAGCTTACCACCATAACATAGTCAGGGTACTGAAAATGAGCAGGTGTACAAACAATATTGTAGGCAAACAGCTGAGGACTTTGAAAACTCTTCAGCTGCACTGTCAAGTGAGACAACAACCTATAAAGTATACTACTAAGAAGTACACTCACATGATTTTATTTTTATAAAATTAAAATATAAACTGAAAAAAAATGCAGCAGGAAAAGATTTCATGGTCATCTGCAGCCATGAATAATTCTTCGTGTGTTTATTTTTATTTCCTGAGTTTCTTCTTACAAAAAGGTACACTGTTTCCACAGTAAAATATTCTCTGGAACATTATAAACCCATTGCTCATTCTTATGAAGAATTAATGAAGATTGAAGATGATGTGACATTTAGTTTGAAACACAGTGACTAAATGGAAGACGTTTTCTTTCCTTAGCAAATCCTCCATCCAGTCATTGACACATTCTTTTCTCCATGAGTATCTCTTATGGTTTCCTATGAATAAACAGTGATCTTTGTCCCACTGAAGCATGTATTATTCCATATATTGCCTGTAGACAAAAAGTAATTCTAGTTCTCCTAAATCTTCTCTAAAGTCAGCAAGCATCTGGCAGCTGGAATAAACTAACACCGAGTAAGCATACGTGTGCTCGTGGAGCAGGGAGGAGGAGATTCATTGAAGACAGTGCTGTAAACTAATTCCTGAACCTGTGGACGGCTTGCAAAAACTCTCTCTTTGGTTTCTCAATGGTAAATGTCCCAGTGTTCCAAAACAGGGGTTGTAAGTTCACTCCATGTATCCCCAAGCCTCATTGTTTTCTTTATGAATTGGGCTGAAATCAGCAGAGAGAAGTCATTGCACATGGGTAACTGAGTGGAGGCAGAGGAATAAATTACAAACTCATGGGAAAGTTATTAGGTGAACCAAGGAGTCATTAGGGTGGAGGAGAAAGACGGAAAGAAGTGTGGGAAGAGACAGCAATGGAGAACACCTGCTTCTTGGATTGGGCCTGTAATAAAATGAACTCAATCGCAGGGGAAAAAAAACAAAACAGTGGTGAAACAGTTGTCAGCTTCCCTGTATTTCTTTAAATATCATTTTGCACCACGTCTTTACATGCCAACCACACCTGAGTCATTTTTGTTCTCCCAAACCCATCTTCCAAGTTCCTTACTAGCATATTGAACTATGTGGCTATGTATTTTTTTTTTAAATTTCAGCAGGAGAAAGAGGAAGAAGAGGACAGGAAGAGGGGATATCTCATCCACTGATTCACTTTCAAGTGCCCAGGAGCAAAGTACTCAGTCCAGTTCTCCCACACGACTGGTGGGAGGCCTCAACCACTTGAGCTACCAACTGTTGCCTCCAATGATGCATGCCAACCGGAAGCTGAAATGAAGAGCAGAAAGAGGACTAGGTCCCAGGAATTTCTATGTGGAATGCCCACATCTCAGGGTGTACCTCAAATAAAGCAACAAAGCCCAGCCCTCAACTCCCTGATCCGTACACTTGGAAACACAGCCAACCCCTCAAACTCAACATGCTATCAATGGAATCTTTGATCCTCACTTTCAAGCCTACAGAGGCTGTAGCCTCCCTGTCTAGAAAATGACCCCTTCTCAAGACACACTAGAAGACAGTCCTAGCTGCTGGCTAACTGTTATACTCCACATTCAAGTTGTCAGGGGACATCTTTGGCACTACCTTCAGAAAGTACCATGATCTAATTGTTCCTTACCAGCCAACCACCATTCTTCTGGTCCAACTTACCATCAACTTTTGCTTTGATTACCATAGACGCCCCTGAACCCCTCCTTACTTTACCTCCTTTGTCTGTTCTCAGGTCAGCAGGCAAGGCAATTATTTTAAGACACACATTGTTTCTGCCAGTCACCTGATTAAGATATTTCATTCAAAGTCAAAATCAGGCTTTTAAGACCTCGTGTGGCTCTATCCCCATTCCTTCTCTTACATTACATTACTCAGCTCTTGCCACACCTCTCCTGACCATTCCTCCAACACCGTCATGTATCATTATTCGTGATTGTACCCACTTTAACTACTGAACCATATGAACAAGTAGTATTTGAAGTCTCCATATACATAAAATGTTTTGTAGTTTGCAGATCACTTTTGCGTATAATATTTCAACTAATGCACACAGCAGTGTTGTGAATGAGCCACTAGCTTTCTGATTTTGCAGATAACAAATCCGAACTCAGATTCAAGTAGAGGGTTACATGGTCAGTCATCAGTGCACTTTATCCAAGCAAAGTCTGTTCAACCCTAAAGGAAGAAAATTACGATTAAGGTTGGTTGATTTGTATTGGTTGAGTTTCTTTACTTGACACCTTTATTTAATTTCCCTTAACCTGTCATCCTCTTTTCTTAATTGATGATCTACTTTCTATGCAAGGTGTCCTGCACACTGTAGATGCTTATGAGATGTTCCTAAACTTCTTCATCATCATCATTGTTGTGACCTTTCGAGGTTTCGTTTCTGTCATCATGTTCTTCGTCCCTTTTAATCCCTTCACTTTTGAACTGCAGAAAGAAGCTTGTGCATAGTAAGGTGGGAAAGTCAAATTCAAGGGACAATGATTGCTGATTTCCCCAAATAATTATCTATTTGCTCTCACTGCCTGTTTCATGGCCATTCTCAACCGTATGTTCCTATCGAACTCTCTCAAGTGTATGTTTTCCAGTGCCTTCGTTATTTTTTGTTAATGTCAATATGGTGTGACTCATCACTTTTCCCTAAAGGCTTCTTCTACATCTTTGGATATAATTCTTTTCTTCTTTCTTGGGAAGTATTCCGAGCTTGTTTTTTTATTGGCCCAACAAATATTGTTTTCCCCTTGATTCAGATCAAACTCTGTAGAACCTGGAAATGAACAAAGCGATAGAGCACTTGACCCTGGAGGTACAACAGAAGTAATGATCTCACAGCATTTACTTTAGAATACTTCTAGAATATGGACACTACTGAAGAGATTAATTAGTCTCCACTTTAGAGATACTAAAAATGAGTCCTAGAATTTTAAGGACAATTTCTGGGATTTTATACTAATTGCGTTTATCCTAACAATCTAAAAATCTTTTTTTATTTATGAAAAAAGTATGAGATAGTAATACAGTGGGTTCCCATATACTTTTGTGCCCTATTTTCCCGGTTAATAATTTATTACAAGTATATGTCACAATTAAAGAACCGCATACAACTTCATATATTTTAAAACTCCTTTTATCCCTCCCAGCTTCTGGTAATCAGTGTTCTGTGCTCAAATTAAATTTGTTTCTGTTGTCGATTTTTAACACACGTATGTGAGGGAAAGCATGCATCTTCTGTATTTAAGTATTTGGCTTGCATCACTGAGCATGATGTTTTCCATATCTATCCAATTTACTTCAAATGACAGGATTTTTCTCCTTCTTCATTAGCTGAAGGAATGCATAGTATTTCATTATGTGTATACGCAACAATTCCTCAACGCACTCACGCAAGCATTGATAACTTGCTTGATCCCATAGTTTGAATCGTATGCTCACAAAAAAAAAAGTATTCTTAGGCAATCTTGAGTTCACAGATTTGTTCATTGGACATGCCAGCTAAGATTTTGATTAGCATGATTGAGTTACTGCACTGAATCTATTTCATCCCATAAAAATTAGGGGTTGACATTCTGTTGAGACTATTCATTATTTGAAAGGTTAACCCTATTTTTCCCATTGCAATTTCCATTAATATTTAGTGGTCCCCTGGAGATTTAGGGAGCATAATCTGGGAAAACGTGTAAAATGGGAAAATAATAATGCCAATGTTAACAAGAGGGCCTTGTGTCCTGTAGCCTGCTAGCAAGTCTTCGTACTTGAATCCTTCAACAGCCATTTCTTGAGCTCATTGTGCTGTGTCCAGTCTTAACTACACAGATGGTTCCTGGCTTATGATGTTTAAATTTGAGTTCTCAACTTCATGATTATCCAAAAGTGGCACACAATTAATAAACATGGTGCATTGATTTTGCTTTTTTCTGAGAGATCATTTACTATCATACGCCCTTACCGTGCTAGGCAGTGAATCAGCCACAGGCTGGTCAGGCTTATGAGCACAAGTGCAAGCAACAGGTACTATACACTGTACTGTGCTTCCAGCAGTTTATACATGTTAAAAAATTACATCAGATACTCAACTCTCGTTAATATAATAGGCTTTGTGTTAGATGATGTTGGCCAACTGTTGACTAATGCATGTTTAATGTAGGCTAGGGCAGCTACAATGCATATTATGCATATTAAGTGTAATTTTGACTTTGTAAATCTTTTTGGCGTACACAGGAGACAGCATCTATATCATGATACAAGGGGCTGCAAACGTTCCCAGAATGGAAGGGAGAAGTGTGGAAGCAAAGCATCTTGAGCAGGTGAGAAATTGTAACAAAATGTAAGGAAAAGAGTAGGGATCCATTGTTAAAGTAACAGGCGTGTCCTCATTTGACAGAGTTTGAGCTTTCTGCAAGCAGGATTAGAAGGCCATCGAAGCTTCTGAATTAGAGAAAAGATGTGAACCATGTACATTTTCCAAGGGCAACAACATGAAGTGTGTATCAGCCCAGAGGAAGAGTTCAGAAGCAAGAACAAATTAGAGGCTATAAGCACAATCTTAAAAAAAAGTATGGCAAGGGGGTCAAAGGTGAAAAAAGTCAATAGATGGGGGAAATACTTACTATATTATATAGGACTAGAGCAGGAAAGATGAGCTATAATCGGCCACTGGTGTCCTCTAAGTCAGCATTCATTGCCAACCTCTTTTTTGAGATGATCACACTATGTGCCCGATCTAACACTCTCCAGATCTCCACACAGTCCTCAGCTTAAAGACCAGTAGTGTATACCTGACCCTAAATGGACTACTTTCTTCCCCTGTAAAACATTAAATTAAATTATGACACGGAAACTCAATTGTCCGTATACTGGAAAGTCAAGATACTATGTTTAGAATATTATTGACCCAAGGATTAAGGGCCATTGGAGCATGAACAAGCAACAGTAGGTATCTAGGGATAAAAACATGCGATGGAATGAGAGGGAGAAAGAGATTCCTCACTTTAGAGAACAAGAAGTATACATTCTCCCTGGAGAAGACATTAAACACAATGTTGCATTCCACTGCAAAGTGTTCCAGGACACAGAACAGAACATGAAAAGCAAGGACTTGAGAAACATCATGTCCAGGCATGGAGTAGTAGTCTAGCAGCTAAAGTCCTCTCTTTGAACATGCTGGGATCCCATATGGGCACTGGTTCGTGTCCCAGTCAACCCACTTCCCATCCAGCTCCCTGCTTGTGGCCTGGGAAAGCAGTCGAGGACAGCCCAAACCCTTGGGACCTTGAACCCATGTGGGAGACCCAGAGAAGTTCCTGTCTCCTGCCTTCAGATCTGCTCAGCTCTGGCTGTTGTGGCCACTTGGGGAGTGCATCAGCAGACAGAAGATCTTTCTCTCTGTCTCTCCTCCTCTCTGTGTATCTGACTTTCCAATAAATAACTTTTAAAAAAAGCAAAATAAAAATCTTCGTTACTGTGTTTACAGAAGAAACATCTGCCTCGCACATCTCTTCAGAGCTGCTTCTGGTTTTACTCGCCCCACCCCATGCCTCCTTATATAAAGTAGCTAAAATTATAGCTTATGTTTAATTACATGCTCTGCTCCTTTTTAACCTAGCATGACTTATAGATTTTTTTCTTTTTGTTATATTTTCCTTTTTGCTATTGTCCAAAATTGTTTAGAATTGTTATCATTAATTTAACCTGGTCCTACCAGTATATATTTACATTACTATAATCTCATCCTCTTGAAAATAATATTGTACTATCTTATTTTCATTTATTATATGAACATCAATTGAGTACTTTTCAGTGAAAAGCACAGTTCCATTATGTGGAGGTAAACAGCTGATTTGGGTAAAAATTCAATCAGCAAGTTTTCGGTGAAGTACGTAGATCAATATATGCAATAAGAGGAATTGCACTGATGCTGTAACAGCTGGCCAATTACACCGCCAGGGCAAAGGGTTTCATCTGGCTATAACTCAAAAATTAGTGAAGCCAAACAAAGATACATTATTTTGGAATAGTAAGGACAGATCATGTAGGAACTTGAACTCTAAGTTGGGGATCCTGGCTATTTCTTGTGAATTAGGGTTACTATTGACTGGGGCATCATAGAGGTAGAGTTAAAAGAGTGTGAATTCAACAGTAAAAGGCTTCTTAAGTACACCTGTCAGTGTACACCATAAGGGACCAACACGGAGTCAGAGGCTCTGGGCTCGTTCTGCCCCAGTTTTGGATAATGAAAGAATCTGGAGAGTGAAACATTGGTTGGAAGCTCTCTTGCTTTCTCTTTCACTGTGGATTTCAAGTGTAAAATAAAATTTAAGCTATAACTTGATTAAGAAGTGTGGGCTTTGGAATTAGGCAATCGGTGCTTGAAGGTGAACCCCTCCACTCCCTCTCAGGTGACCTTAAGCTAACTGCATCCGGCTTCTGTGCCTTGTTTTGCTCTTTTTAAAGTGAGGGTATTAATGCACCTTCCTATGAGCTTACTTTGATTATTAACTGCATTAATTATGACAACTTGCAATAGTGCTGGACATATGGTAGTTAATAAATAGTAGAAATTATTAATATTTATTGCTGATACTCTAATAAAATATTTCCTCCATTATTTCACCCTGGAAATTTCTTACATTTTATTTAATTTTTTCCACCTGTACACATGGCCTGCCATGAATCCTACATAAATCCATCTGTTTATTTCCCTCACTACTTTAGAAACTGTTCTTTAGAGATAAACCCAAGTCACTGGATATAAACCAATTTTTTCTCTCTTGTTATGAAAACTTTCATAACATCCTTTTAACTCTCCCATCACTAGTCACAGTACGTGTTGGCACAGAAGTTAGTCCCGATGCCGTTGTGTGGTGTCAAAATCAATTCTGAAAGAGCACTGAGCTCCCTAAAGAATTTCAAGCCTCACTTTTCAAGGGAATATTATAGTTTGAACAAGGAATTTTTCCCAACGTTTCCTTCTGGGGCTTCACTGAGAGATCAGATGAAAGAGGAAAGTGAGGTCTTTTTTATTAAAGAGGAAGGCACACCTGTCAGAAGCAATTATACATCATGGCTGAAGGCATCCTTTAAAATTGTGGGGTTTTGTAGAACATAGCCCTACCACATGAACTAACAAAGGCTTCCTTGCATGATGGTCCTGCTTGAGAATTCAGACAGATTCGGTATTCTTGCAAAAGACGCCTGTCCTTTGCAGAATCCCTTGAACTTCTGCCGTACTTATCTGTGATTGCAGAGGAATACCCCTGGCTCACAGGAACGAGTAAGATTGGAAATCAGTATGGTTGGTTTGTAGACTTGCTTTGTTGCTCACTTTCTATGTGACCTTGTACTGCTAGTTAAAAAGCAACTTCCTTGAACTTCAATTTCTATCTGTAGGAATTTAGGATTGTATCAGCTGATGTCCAAGGTCCCTGTGGGCCCAAATATTCAACAAGGTTGTTCCGGATTTTGTTTTTTCCCACTAGACTTGGCTCAGAGTTAGGAATGCAGTGGACCATCATTAAACATTACAACAGCATTCCCCTTAGCAGTTGAAAGCAGTGTGAAAATTTACACACTTAATGCATAACCGACATTTATTAAGTATCTTTCTGGAGTCAAGCTGTCACATGCTAAGACACAGTGAGTAAAATAGAAATGGTACCTGTCCTTTGAATTCTAGAGGGAGACTCGATAATGAAGCAAGTGATAGCAGAAACCTCAAGGATTGCCAGTTTTCAGACACTGTGATCTTAGAGCTGGGCCAACCTGAGGAAGATGCTAACGGCACTGATATGTCAGTTCCTTTAGAGACCAAATCTGAACCTTTACCACATCCTTGGATGAGGCTTGACACTCAGTTCTTCTCTGAGATCCTGTGACATTCAATGCATACTTCCTCCCGTTCCCTTAACACTTAGCATTGAAAATGCACAACAAGTATCTACACACACTGGATGCACAGCAGTCTTAATTTCATATTTGTGCCTGTATCCATCACACCTCTTCTACCAACAGCACAAATCTTAAAGCCTCCTGGGGCCCACAGCATGCTTTCTGAGTAGACATGAGAAGCAATCCACAATTTGAGAAGTGACAGGTGGAGGGACTCGAGCTATCTGCACAGTCCAATCAGCACAGGAGTGAAGAACCACTTCCAGACAGTCAAATACTCTCTTACATGGGAAACATCTAACCAAAGCAATTCTTGTGAAGAGTTTTACTGTACTGCCCAAATATGATCAATTTCTTCCTTTAAAAAGTCACCTGGAAGCACTGAGACCTAGAGATGCTGGGGACAGTGCTCTTTGACTTCTCTGCAAGAAGTTCAGTGCACACACGCACACACGCACACACGTGCTGCTCAGAATAATTTAACATTTCTCTGTCTGTTCCTCTTACATACTGAGGTCCCATCAGCAAGTGATCCACAACTTCTCTTGAAGCAACATGTTTCTAACAATTTCAGCAGAAGGCTAAAAGAGGCAAACTGATGACGGTCTGGAGTACCCAGCCAGGCAAGCTCTTTTCCACTTTGAATCAGGAGAGCAGAATTTTGTATGCTCCCAGCAGCTGGAAATCTGCAGGTGAGTTACCAGTTAACACCTTAGATGCCTGCATCATCTTTATGACTACCATTCCATCTTTTATTTCACTTCCTTCTGGCTAATCCGAATCCTTTCTTTGAAATCCCAACTTTCTTTTACTTTCTTGCTTTTGCATAAATTCAACTCTAGCACCAAAATTCTCCCACAGTCATTTCCCAAACCACTTCACTCCATATTTAAATCTTTCTCATTTCCAAAGTCTAACTCACACAGAAAATTCTCTAAAAAGTCTTTTTCAATTGGTTCCCACTTATTTTCTTCCTCCCGTAAGCTTTGGGTGAAACTGTTTTGATATTTTTAAAAATTAAGAGGAGGAAAAAGGCAGACATAAAGAATTCCCATTCACTTGTTTATCCCTCATCACATGCTCACAACAACCAAAGGCCCAAAGTCAGGATTCAGAAACCAAATCCGGTCTTCCCCCAGGGTGGCAGAAGCTCAACCTCTTAAGCCATTGCCTCTGATGGTCCATACCATCAAGAAAGTGGAGTCAGAGCCAGAGGGGAGAGATCAACCCAGGCACCTCAATACCTGGTACAGGGATACAGTCACCTTACCTTACGCATTCCTAACATTCTCTACCTCTTACTTTGGAAGTTCACAGACTGCTTTCATCTTCCTTGTGAGCTGCAAGTTTCCTGGGGCAAAACTTCAGTGCTATAATCTTAGCCCCCATACACAGAGAATGTTCGACGCCTCTGAAACTATGACATGGAATGATCCTTCCACTCCTATACTTCTCTTTCCTTAAAATGATATATCATTTTGTTATCTGGGAAAAGTGAGGAAGAAGGAACAATCCTGAATACTATGTGCTTCCTCAAAATATATCCTTTATTCTCTCTCTTTTCTCATTTTCCCAATATGCCTTAATTTAGGATCACATTGTGTAGGTTGTTTGAGCCCACAGGAACAGCGTGGACAGAAAAATTGAGAAGCAAGCAAGCTTTTGCCCCTCCAGAAACTGTAGAGCAACTTGAAAACAGGTGTCTACACTTGAGGCAGAGATGTAATTGAGAAGCTATAAAGATGCTTAAATGAGAGAGAGAGAGAGGGACTTGAGTACCATATCAAGAAGCTGGAACCTTACCTTATGGCCAACGGAAAGAGCTACCCCACCCCACCCCAGGTTCGAGTTACCTGTGTGTACTGTGGACTAGGACAGAGAGAGAAGCTAGGCAAAGTTTGTTTTGATTTACTGACTACACAATTTCTTTTGACTTGCCCCAGAGTGGGAAGTAAGGGAAACAGAACATTTGTAGAGCATGAAAACACCTTTCTGTGCTATTAGCAATCAGTGAGAAATGAATGAGCTATCTGTACACAGACGTCTTCGAGGCACCAAGGCAAAACATAAATGGCTGGTGCCCATTCCCGCCGGCTGAGGCAGAATGCAGATTCAGACTAAGCACTATTTCTAGGAACATCATGTTTATTCATGTCATTCACACGGTGAATTAGAGCTATTTTTATGTGAGGCATTCATTTCTTTTCCCCCAGAAAGGCAGGAGAAGGGTGCACAGCTTGCTGAGCTGGGTGAGGCAGGGAAGCTACAGATGGTTAAACACAGAAAGAAATATATTTCAAAGTATGAAATCCAAAGCACTTTTTTCCTTTTTTAAATTTAATTCCTCATGTTTATATGTTTTGCAGTAGATTTTGATTCATTTCTGCCCCAGAGTAGAGGCAGAGTCCAAGGGATGTAAGTGATGCTCCTTGCCGGAAGAGCCCTTCATCCCAGCCCTCTTCCCTTCTGTGGAGTATAGTGTGCCTTGCTGTTACAGCTTTGGAAGCAATCTGTAGAGAGAGGGAGTCAGGGAGGAAAAACAGAGAGGAGGAAGAGACTCCGAGCTGAGGGCCTCACCTGTTGTAGTCTTTCTCTTCATCAAGTGTGACGCTTATGAAGACCCACATGGCACAAACTATAGTAGGGCACCGAACAAATCCTCTAGACTGTTTCCCCACCTAAAAATCCTGAATATTATGTGCTTCCTCAAATTATACCTTTTGTTCTCTCTCTCTTTTCTGTACCCAAAATCCCTTAGTTTGGGGCACATTGGATAGGTTGTTTGAGCCCACAGGAACAGCGTGGACAGAAAAATTGAGAAGCAAGCAAGCTTTTACTTCCCCAGAAACTGTAGAGCAACTTGAAAAACAGGTGTCTACACTCGAGGCAGAGATGCTCAGACTCTCATCCTCTCTGCAGCAGTCTCCCGAATGTTCTGCGTTGCTCCCCAGACATGTCACTCAAAACCCACTAGCAGCAGCATCCCTCCAAGAGGTCTTTTTCTAGCATCCCAGTCTCTGCCATTTTGTTTCTCCAGCCACAAGTTCATATCATTGACTGCTCATTTCCTGCTGACACTTAGCCAGACACTGCCATTGTCACTCGTGCTCTTCTCCAAGAGAGAGGTAGAACCTGTCGGGAGCAGCAAATAGGTCTCTGTTCTTACGGCCATTGTCATGGTCCCTGGTGTATTAGAAGATTTCAAAGAAAATGTGACTGAGTGAACAAATGGGACTAAATAGGCACAGGTGATTCTTCCCATAACTCCCAAGCTCATCACGGGGTTTTAACTCTCCTCTGCTCAGCAGCTCATCATGCTAGCTCCATCATCAGAGATGCTCTGCCTTGAGTGAGAAGATAAAGATCTTGTGATTCTTGACCATTGACTCCAGTGTTAGACCAAGCTCCCTTGGGGACCTTTTGTTTTGGGGTAGCTCAGGTGTGCATTTCTGAGTGTTCCTTCTCAACTCATTCTTCCCACTGTTAACTGGGAAGCTTGGATTCTCTCTGCAAGAGCCTTTATCAACTCAACATTATTTACTAAGCCAAGTTCAGCTTCTTCATCTTGGCATTAAGGACCTGTATAGATTTGAGATCAAGGCAGCTTTCCAGCTACATCTTCCTTTCTATTTCCTCAAGATTTAAACTCCCTTTCTGCCTTAAGAATGCCAAAACTGCAACCCTTATCCTACAGCCATGCCTTTGACCACGTGGTTTCCACCCTTGGATGCCTGATGCCACAATGAAATGCCACCTCTCTGAAGACAAAGATTATGCCTCAATTTTCTTCACCTGTGTTACTGCATTTGATCTAGTAATTGCACGTAGGAAGAGTTTAAGAATGTCGTGCTTGCTATTATGCTTGCAGTCCTTTGTGCACCCAGCTGTCCTCATTTGAATCCTTCATGATTTAAGGTTGAGGACACCAGAAATTAGGTAAAGAAGCCATCACTAAGTGTCTTCATGTCTCAGGTACCTTAGTTTATCTAGCACTTATTACACACCTACAATGTGCTAGAAGTTCAGCCAAGAACTTTGCATTTGTCATTAAGTATTTTAACATTTACACCATCTCAGAGACATTAGCTTCATTAGACAGAGGGGAATCCGGGCTCAGTGACATAAAGCTGTTCCAAGTACCACAGTTATTTGGGTCTGATCATGAAACTTGTTCCTATTGTCTTTCCATTACATGTCATCATCCAAAAATAAAACAAGACACCGATCATGTGACTCCAGGTTGCCCTGCCGAAGAAAGCCATCCATCTGACCTGAATTGCAATCACCCTGTAAATGAACAGTTCTACACATTGGAATTCTGTTGTTCTTCATGGTTATTGTTCATCACTTCTCATATTTTAGAAAGGTAAGACAATGCACTTAGATAGATTACAAAATGTCCCCAGGTGAAGGCTGAAGAGCACACCCTACCCAAACACGTTGACATTTCTGCATGAAGCAAAAGAACAGCCACACTGAGCGAAAAAAAAAAAAATGAAGAGTGCAAATAACTTCATGTTAGGCCAGGGCAGGTGTTACAGACAAATGAGTTTGCCAGGTCATGCTTCACTCCAGTGAGTTGCAAATGTTTCTCAGAGCTTAGAGGATTTTCAAATGGCAGATAATGGATTATGAATGAGCATCTGTCCTATCTCTGCTCTTCCCACTTCCCCTCTTCATTTTTCCTTAGAATGTTCCCTATATAGCTTGCGACATCTTTACTTTCCTGGTTATGCTCCTGCATTCTCCAAAGCAGGTAAAGTCCCACCTGTGAGAAATCACTTTTTGCCATGTCCTTTGCCCGTCATTCACTGGAGTTAATCATCCCACCGCTCAGTTTCCCCTGTACATTGTACCCATCACTATGACACGTGTCAAGTTGTATCCCAGGTCCATGTTCTCACCAGAGCATCCTTGAGGGTAGCAGGTATCTCACATTCATCTCTATATTCACAAAACCCAGCACAGTGCTTGTTTCAAAACAACTCTGAAGAAGTGATTATCCAAACAATTGCAAAGACCTTCTACCCAGGTCTCCTTTCACACCGGGATTTTTCTTTGAAAGCTTCCCAAAACATTTTCTCTCACTTTGTATAATGAACAGTTATCATCTAAAAACTCAGTACAATCATTCAGAAAATGTCAGCTTCTTCCTCCATTTCCAGCTCAGCATTAGACAATAAAATAATCTTATTCTTGCAATTGTTGAGGGACTCTGGTTGCCTGACAGTGTCTGCATTTTGCCCAGTATAATGGAATTCTCCACCAGATCCTCTATCCAACCAGTAGACAAAGGATGGATGTGCAAGAATCTGAGTATCTCCTGCCGGGAATGGGCCAAGCTTTGGAAGAGACATACATTCACTACTGATACCCACTGTTACTGGCTAGAACCCGGTCACACGGTAAGAAAGATCCGAAAAAAGAGCAAATGGTTTAGTAAGCATCTGACTAGTTCTCGCCATACTTCCCATCAAGAAAACTTATTTTACAATAGGGAGAACAGTTTATTTTCAGTTCAAAGAACCAAATCACTGATAAAATATGTTTCCTATAATTCTAAAACACCAAATCCTTGTTTAGACCTACAGTGAATGTTAAGTTACATATTATGAGAGGTACAAATTCCAGGAACATTGGAAGTTCAGTCAGCAGATCCTGTGGCATACCTAATCTTCTTCCTGTCCAACTCTTTCTATAGTTGAGTTAATTCTTGGTCACACTTAAAGGCAGTGGAGTTAACAGATGCAAACAATGCCATCCAAAGAGAGTGTGCCAGATTAAAGGAGAGAATCATGTTAAATCCAAGAAAAGATATCCTAACTTATTGAAAATACAAAAGTAAAGTTCAAGTCATTCACTCACAACAAGCATATTTTTTAATTGTCAAATGAGGAACTCTACAAACCTGGGTGGGGTTTTCAACATGATTGGCCTAGCTGAAACAGAGGGGGAAGTGAAAGCAAAAGAAGGAATGGAACGTTGGTTTTGTGTGCAAAACCTGTACTATCACAAGTGTTCTTTGTTTGTTTGTTTGTTTGTTTCAAGTTCACCATCATCTGTGTTTAAAATAGAAGTTCTCTGGCATTTTAGTGGCTGGCCGTCAAATGTGCTTCTCAAATCTCCTGCTATGGAAAGGTGTTGATCGAATGACCAAGTTGCTGGGTCCCTATGGAATTCATACCAAGGCCATGCCTCCCATGGCTGGCTCCCAGCCAATCATTGAGCATCACACTTAGAGCTGTTTAGAGGCGATTTGGGCTCAAAGAGTCCCACTGGTTTAAGCAAATGTTAGAACTTAGCTGCACCACCATCTGAATCTCTACCTGGTTTCCTTCCTTCTTTCTCCCCTTTCACATTGCGAGACCTGCATCAGGGTTTGAAGGTTTTCCCTGCCTCCTCTTACTTCCTCTCTTTTTCTCTACAGGTGTTTCCTCCAATAAATCCCTTGTCTATCTAATCTTGTCTAGACTTTCACAGTAGTCTATTCAAGCGTCCAGGCGAGCACATCAGACATGTTTTTTGGACACATCCTCTGACATTCAGTTCGAATTTTGCCCAGAGACTTGGAAAGAGTTGGTCATAAAAGAACACTTGTTCTCATATGCTTTGCCCCCACGAATTTTCAGCTTCTGAGAAAAAAAGAAATCTCTCTTAGCACATCACAGGAACTGAAGCAATTGCTACAACAGTCATCTCATCTTTTACTCTGCTACAACCAGATGAATGATGTGGGTGGGTGTTCAACTGTTCACTGTGGAGATCTGAATCCCACAGCAGTGAGGTGGCTTACCCAAAGGTGGGACGAATCTCTGTAAGCTCTGGGTCTTGTAGGGTCTCCTAAGGCTACATCAGAGAATCACATGTGTCAAACTCAGCTGCAGGACAGAATTGGTACAGAAAACCTCAAGTGTTGATTTTACATGACATTGTCAATCAACTCAACCCGAAGAAACTCAGTGCTACAAAAGAAACATCAACTCTGCAAGTGTTTTTAAACCACCTTTAATCGATTGAGTAAAACCATTCCAAGCAGAATCCCAAAGTCCAGCACTATCCAAAGTCACAGAAGATTCCTTACAGCTACTGGCTAGCTATTTTAGGTGGACTGGCATGTGACATCTCATATGGAACAATGTATTTGTCAAAGAGAATTACAGCTGTCCTTATACAAACATACTTTTGACATAGAGAAATAGAATATAACATGTTCTCAACAGCAATTACAGATGATATTGCACGTTAAGTATGTGACAATCCCTGTGCTTGTATTGCTCCATTCTGCAGATTTGGAAATTAAAGCACAGAGATATTAAGCAACATATCACGCTAATAAGTGGTGATTGACTTCAACCCACATTCAACAACCCTGTGACATAACTCCTTCCTAGACATGAGCAAAAAAAATCTGCAGTTTGGCCTAACAATGGAAGAAACAGCACTGAATTGAGAATAACTACTAGTTTAAGAAAATATTTTCCAGTGCTTCATTCAGATGATTTAAATAAAGTTACACCAGGCAAAATAACTGTAATTTTTGAGCTCTGAGCGAGCTCCACAGAGGAAGTTTTAAATGATCTCAATACAAGCTTGGTAACAAGTGCTTCCAAGGTGCTTGGTGGATTTCAAACCATTTCTTTGAATAATTTTGTGTAGGTCCATGCTATTTTGTTGACATCCTAACTAGAGACGCTTGGAAAGGCATGCATAGAAAACTGCCCAGAGAGGGAATGGCTTATCTTGACTTCTCATCTTGCTGAAAAGGCCCTTGAACACATCTCTAGCCTCATCCACCCTGTGCACTGCTTTGCACACTGACCAGCCCACAATGAACACTAAATACAGCCAATGTGAGACCATTTTAATTCCTTAGCACACTGCCAAATTTGGGAAAAGTCATCCTCACATAAGCAGAATGGCTCTGTTCTTGCTTACACAAGATTCAGGAAAGAGCAATCCAGGAAAACGGAAAAAGAAAAAGAAAAGAAGAACATTTTATTCATTGTTTATTCATTCATTATTTTATTCATACCTAATGCTGTGGTTTGAACTTAGGTTTCAATTTGAAAGTCAGAGTTACAGGGGCCTGGAGCAGTGGCCTAGCGGCTAAAGTCCTCACCTTGAACGTGCAGGGATCCATGTGGGCATTGCTTCCAATCGCGGCAGTTCTGCTTCCCATCCAGCTCCTTGCTTATGGCCTGGGAAAGCAGTCGAGGGTGGCCCAGAGCCTTGGGACCCTGCACCTGTGTAGGAGACCTGGAGGAAGCTCCTGGCTCCTGACTTTGGATCAGCACTGCACTGGCCATAGTGGCCACTTGGGGAGTGAATCATCAGACAGAAGATCTTCTCTAGTTCTCCTTCTCTCTGTATATCTGACTATCCAATAAAAATAAATATATCTTTTTTTTAAAAAAACGAAAGTCAGAGTTACAGAGAGAAAGAAAGAGAGATCTTCCATCTACCACATTGCCTCAACAGCTGGCTCCTCTGAGCCAAGCCAAAGCCAGAAGCCAGGAGCTGCATCTGGATTCCCTATATATGTGGCAGGGACCTAACCGCTCGGGCCATCTTCCACTGCATTTCCAAGGCCACTAGCAGGAAGGTGGATCAGAAGTAAAATAGCCAGATAAAAACTGGCTCCCATATCCAGTGGCAGCACCATGGACCTGTGCAAATTCACGAAAGACACCCATTGTAAGTAAGACTGGAGGGGAGAACAGAGGGAGGGAACTTGGAGAGGAGGAGAGACCCCAGTGCCTATTAAACTGTGTCATAAAGCAATGCTAAACATTAATATAAAAAAAAAGAATCGGCTCCCACGCGGGATGCTGGTCTCGCAGGCAGTGGCTTTTCTTGCTATGACACAATGCCAATCCTAATCTCCATTCTGAGGCAATAAAAGATGGGAATATGGGGCAGTCATTGTGACCCAGTAAGTTAAGCCATCACTTGGGACAAGAACATCCTTCATCAGAGTACCGGTTTACTTCCAGTTCCATTATTTCCAAGTCTGGCCTCTTGCTAATGTGCATCCTAGGAGATAACATGTGATGGCTGAAATACCCGATTTCCTGTTATATCCTTGGAAGACATCGATGGAGTTTTGGGCTCCAGCTTCAGCCTGGCTCAGCTCTTGCTGTGCCAGACGTTTGAATAGCGAATAGCAGATATTAATTAATTCTCTCTTTCTCTCTCTCCCTTTCACACAACTAAAAACAAACATTTTAGCATCAAAACAACAAGAAATGAGACAAAGAAGAATCTTTAAGAGCCCTCATGAGTGTATTGGTTCATTTGATTAAAAGGTATATGGGTTGTATCAAGAGTGTGCATGTTACAAACAGCAGTGTAGTACTTCCCAGTGACACACCACTTTCACCGTGTGAAACCCCATGGCACCTTGGGATCCGGACGCCCCTTCAGCAACATGAGCCCTACCGCATGCAGCCCCGTGACTTTGCACCTCCCACTCTTCAGAAGCATGATCTAAACAAACGCTTATCTGAAATCCAATTGTAGAAACAGAAAATGCACTGAGAGACTACATATGTGAGATATGGGGAGAGAGACAGAGAGAGCTATTTCCATTCAGGCACTGTGTGAAGAACAATCAAATTAGGTAGAATGTTCCTTGCAGAGGAAGAATGCAGAAGAAGTTAACACAGACCCCGCCTACCCACTAGTTCTACCCCTTTCCTTGTTCCAGATCCAGTGCATGAATTCTGTCCGATTCTTCTCATCCAATCATGGTAACTTGCTTTGTTATGCAGTTTAGGTCTGAACACGTGACACTTCTGACCCATGACATGTGGAGATCACATGCAATGGGGCTTCTTGGCAAGATTTTCCTCCAAACTGAAAATAAAGTGCATGAGAAGAGGACCCTGTTGACATCTTCACCCTTCTCTTTGCCTGAGATGATCTTCCAAGAAGGCATGATTCTTGGCACTGAGGTAGTCATATTGCAAACACAAGAAGCATTAAAAACTCAAAGGGATGAAAGAACAAGCAAGTTCTGGACACGGATTCTCACCTGGTCCACTACGTGCTGTACAAGGAGAAAGGGGCTCTGTTTTTCTTTCTGATGTTGATTTTGTTTTATGGCTTTTCATTTAGGTGGATGTATAGTAACTGTGTAACAGACTATCATATCCAGATGCGGTAACTTATAGGCTGGGTCGGGGAACCTCAAACAAAATGACACTGCAACTCAAACTAGAAAACCTTAGCCAATGAAATGTTGTCTCAACTGAGGGGACAGGAAGTAACAAGAATCTAAGGCAGGAAGGAAATTGCCACTATGGAAAATGAAAAAAGACTTAGGGTACAGCGGTCACCCTGGGTCCATGTCCCTGTTCTGCCATTTACTAGCTGAGTGACCTGGGGAAGTTTCTGTACCTCTCCATACTTCTGTTTCTTCTGCTATAATTGTTTCCACCTCTTAGGGTTGTTGTAGGAATAAGCATCATGCATTTACAGCACTTAAAATAATGCCTAGCTCATCAGAGGCAGACAATAATGTTAGTCATTATTTTAATTATTATTGTTATTGCTACCACTATTACCATTTACTTAGGCATACTGATTTAAAATAGCTAGAGAAGGGCCCTGGAATATATAAGGGTACAAAATCCCTGTGTGAGTTTATACTACAGCCCAATTCTCTGTAAAAGGAGTATGCATGGCCACTTTTGCCACGCTTGCCTATAAGCAGCTGCATACCAGCCTGGCAGGCTTGTTCAAGTGAATTGGTTCAGCCACTGGCTGACTGCACAGCTGCAATTACCTCTTGGATACCTGCCTTCTGCCAGAAGAACAGCACATGGAGACGGGAGCTGTCCCTTCAGAAGCAGCCAAAGAGAAGACGTGTGGAACTCAGTGTGAACCCATGTACTACAGTGGGGCTACAGCTGACCTGCATGCAACATGTAGCTCGATGGAAAACAAATGTTAGCTATTACAATTCACTGAGATCTAGGACTTCTTTCTTACGCAGAAAGACTGACGCACAGACTTCCTAATGATGCTTTGGATACACACATTTACGAAAATATGAAATGTGAGCTCTTATGGGAGCTTTTCAGGGTGAGGGTGATCAGAGTGGAGACTGGGGGAGAGGTGTGGGAGACGACAACATCACAAAATGAGCTGTATTGGCTGGTGTTCAGAAGTAGGCAGAGCTAATAAGAACACACCTATCTGCCCCATACTTTGCAAAAGGGGAAGCCCCCTTGGCTCTGATACCCTGCCAGCTGCACGAACCACCTGGGCAATTTCTGTTCCCTTCTAGGCATCTCTAGATGGGCATTTTCATTTTCTGTTGATAGCAAAGATGTGGAGATAGGGAAATGTTGGCAAAGTCATAACTCCTAGAATGTTCTCTCCAAGCCTCACAAAGTCCCTCATTCCACTGTTTCCTTTAAAGTCATTCCCCATTTACCACTCTTTCAAAATGCTCTTAGGTGCTCTTGGTCCACTGCATTTTTCTGAGACTATGATTAATGCTAACAGAAATGCTAATACGCAATTTACATTTCCTCATTACGCCCTCACCCATGCCTTTTGCTTCTACTGGAGGGGCCATATGACATAGTGCTTAGCAATGAAAAACTCTTGACATTGTAAGTGTAAACAATGGCAGGAAGTCCAGCATCCTAATGTCAAGATATACTTAGCAGGTTCCTTGGAAGTCCATCTTTTATTCAGAAGTAGAGATACATACTACAGTACACCTTCACTGCATGGTATACTTGCCTCCATTACAGAGTTCCTATAGATAAACGTATGTATAAACGTGTTTACCTGTATATCTACTAATCTCATATTTTGCATGGAATTGGCCTTATATCAGAGAGAGCATATGATATTTGTCCAAGAATGATGGACTTGTGACTATTGGTGAAGAACTATACTATTGCTATAGCATAGTGGAATATGGAGAAGGAGAAGGGGTGATGAGGCTGGGAGGGAAATCCTTGAGCCTAAGAAACTATATCATGAAAAATAAAAACTTAAAAAAAGAAAAGTCCAACACTTGAATGTTTGTGTTTGAATACCACCTGCCAGGTGTGTGATTCACAGATCAATTATTTAACCTCTTTTTGCCTCAAATTTGTTCTAGTGCAGGGGTAGTAGAATTATTTGAGCAGACACATAAAGCATTAAGAAGAGTGCCTTGACTATAATTAAGCACTCAAAAACTGTTCACTTCCAGATTATTTCATGGGTGAACCCCTGACTCTTGTTCAAGCATCACACAGGCATTGGAGAATAACAAAGAAGTTTCCTCTTGGGTTGGCTGGTGGAGGCTTCTGCCTCTTCTCAAACAGTTCAGTGCTAGGGACTTGTTCATCTTCCTGATATCGAGATTGTACAGCACTCTGAGAAGAAAACTTTCTGGGAGACCGCTTCCACCTTCAAAAGCTTGTCACACATCCTTTCAAAACAGCATGCTCCAGGTAGGAATCCTTAATAAATAACCTGTGTTCTATGTCATTAAATCACCAAGGATGTCTTAGTATTATTGTCAATCCTCTGACAGTTTCCTGGCTAACTCATCCCTTAATTTGACCTTGAGTAATTGCTGATTTTTAAGACCAACATAAAGGACTATAATCACAAAGAGATGGCCAGAAAATGGAGCAGAGGCCGGCAGAAACAATTCAGGATGTGCCGGAACATAGCATTGGTTTTAGTAAAATTGGGTGCCCATTTCCCTCTGATATCCTTCTCTAATTGCCTTGCTAAAACTTTTCCATATCAAAATATTCAATTTTCAAAATGAAGTAGCTATTTAAGACATCAACAGATAGAGGAGAAAAGCTCAGAAATTGAAGCCGGAAATGAAATTTAAATCTTGATTCAAAGCTCCATTACTGTTTTGATCATTTCTAAGTGGGACTGGTTATAGTCACTCTGCAAATACGGTAACTCTTGAACAAAATAACATGTATAATGTGCATAATAGTGCTTGACATATTTCAATAGATCAATAAGAACCAGTGCTCTTTAAGTAGAGAGAAAACATGAAATAATCCAGCAAATTATCTTGCCACAAATCTGCTAAGAACCCAACCAAGAAGAACCACATAGCTAAATCCCTTGCAAACAGCTCTCTCTGCCTCTCTATGCCTGACAACTGAGTTCAAGGTCAAATGAGTTTCTGATGGATTTAGACACTAGCATTAGTGTGGCTAACACAGTAGCAAGCGTAAGCTGTATTCATGACCACTTGGGGAAAGAAAGATTGCACAGTCTTTTCTTTATGCTCACATTCTTGTAGGCAGAAGTTCTAGGGGGACAAAGAGGGAGTGAAATGGGAGTAGTGAGAGGTGAATGGATAAACAATGGCAGATCTATGTGGCAGCAAGATGGTCAGCACTCACACACACTAAGGATTTTTTCTATAACTGTGGCTGTCTTGCCATACAAGCTAGCTTACTATAAGGTGACAACACCATGACAATACATGTTTATTGAGCACTCACCATGAATCAGGCAATCGGCGCTTTATGCACATCTCTTTCAAAACTTCCCACAAATTTTGGGATATTAGAACTATAATGGTTCTCATTTTGTAAGGAGCCCATTTTAGGTTCAACAACTTTAGGTGGTTGGCTAGGGTCAATGGCAAAGCTGAGAATCAAACATCAAACTCAAGGTCACCTGCACCACTTTACATGGTTTATGTAGCTCTTGCGCTTCATCTCAATGATTGATGATAGCGATGGGTTCTAAGATGATACCTGAAGATAGGCCTGTCTCTTTACTGCCTCTCTAATGGTTCCTCCATCCATCTTCCCACTTACCTGGGACTATCAGCCTACTGTCCATTTTATTCCCCCCTTAATTTTTTTTTCGGACAAAGATTCAGAGAGACACAGATAACAAAGGGTGTGTGTATGTGTGTGTGCGTGTGTGTAGGAGAGAGAGGGAGAAACTTCAAAATGTCCATAGTGGCTGGGGTAGGACCAGGTAGAAACTCAGTTCACGTGGGTAGTAAGAATCCAACTGTTTGAGCCATCAGTGGTGCCAGCTGTGGTATGTATTAGTCAGAAACTGGAGTCGGGAACCAGAGCCAAGACTCAAATCTGTATCCTCCAACTTAGGACATAAATGTCTTAGCCATTAGAATAAATGTCCACTCCCTTACCCCTGATTCTTGCCAGAAGAAATTGTAACAGCTACTGAAAATTTCTCATAGTCCGTACCTCCGAAGCTTTGGCCTCACTCTCTTTCTGGGGGGAGCGCAGGTTGTCTACCAGGAATGGGGGGAGGGCTTGGACTCCATCATTCATCACTAATTACATAACTTAAGCCAATTCATCTGACTTCAGTGAACCCTAGTACATACATGGCACCTCTCCAACAAACATCATATTCTTGGAAGGTGACTGTAACATTTCCTCTTCCTCCATTCTTCTCCCATCCTAGTATCTTTCTACTTCTACTTTGTTCCGACAGACATAGTTCCTAGGCCTAAAGTACGAACACTTCCTGGTGAAACATCTTCCAAGGAATCCAAGCTCACCTGGTTCCCTAGTGCTCTGTGTAAGTCCTGTCTTCCCCTAAACACAGCATAACAATGTAATCTAAACATTCTAAACTTGACCTGCATGAGGATCCACTATAAAGATGCTAAAACAGATTGATGGGCTCCAAAGTTTCTAATCTAGTAGATCTGAGAGGAATCAGTGCATCTATTAGCAGCTGGCAATTGATACCCATACTGTTATCACAGGTCCATTTTGACAACCCCTGCCAGGAACCCCTGCCCTGAATCCTGTCAGACTACCTGCATGGCCCACGTTAAATGATTAAGCTACCTCAAGTAGAGGTAGGGTTCTTTGGCTTTCTGGCTCTGCAAACTTAGACAAGACAATCTGTATGATCCTCAGTATCTTCACTAGTAAGTGGGGAAGACAATGATGCCTATCTCCTAAGCCAAACGGAGGAACCACTGCACACAGCACCTTCAGCTCTTCACCCGGCACTTTGTAGATTCTACACATTTGAGTTTTTAAAATCCTAGGAGTTACAAAGTCCCTAGCAAAATCTATCCTGAATTTCTTTATAAATCTGCATTTTCTAATCTAAACACACACACACACACACACACACACACACACACACACACACACACAAACACACATCAACTTTCACTATAGAATGTGTCTGTATCCCACAATATTCCCAGAGAATAAGGTCAACTTTACAGAAAACTGATAATACGTAGTTATGGTGAGCTGAGGTTTCCAATCTCTGGCCTGGTAACTGAACACAGTTGACGCTACTTAGATTATTGCTGATAGTCTAGAGCAAAAGGAATGGTTTCAAAAGCTCAAAATTTGAATTGAGGCTCTGTGCTCAAGAGCAAATGGAACAGCTTCAAGAGCTCAAACTCTGAATTGAGGCTCTGCCAGTTCTCAGGTTGGTAACCTTAAGCTAGTTCAGTATAGTCTCCAAGCTCAGTTTACCGCTTTTGTTCAATGGGGACATTCACCTCAAGCTAAAAAAAAGCTGTCAGCCTATTTGAGGGGCTAATGTCCTCAAAGTTGTAAGAAACCCAGCTGCTTCCTAAATACAGGTGTCTTCTGTTGACTCGAGCAATACAGTTGTCACGAAGCCCAGCCGGTGTTTCCTGTTCTTTAATAGTGCCACCGTTGAGATTCTATTGTATAGTAAGCCCTTATTTCTTGAAAAGACCAGGTCACTCCACTTAACCAGCCCTCCCCATCTTCATCCTACCTTTGCAAAACAGGGCCTTCTATTGGCGGCTGTACCCAACGACGGCCAGTTCAAAGGAGCGATGTCTGTCAAAAGCTAGAGAGAACCACTGTGAGCTAGAGCCAGGGAACTCCCGAGTGACGAAGACCATGAAACGTGTCCCTTTTCCTTACTCTCCGCCTTTCTCCAAGAAGTCCTTTTCATCTACCACCACTCATGCCTTAAAATGCCTTAGAAATTTTAACTTGAAACTATCATGGATTGTTTTTATTGTTTTGTTCCATTTTTCTTTCGCTTAATAATCTTGGTAGATAGTTTTGTAGAAGCACAAATCTCCAGTTCTGTTGAGTTCTTGTCTGGAACCCTGGAGGAAATTTAATCTCAAGGTCCTGGGATAGGTGAAAAATACTTTGAATGTAAGTTTCCTTCAAATGCATTCATACAAAAATAAAACATACCTACTAATCTTTTATTGATTCATTCCAAAATCTCACTTAAGTGCAAGCATGGTTCTTGGGTGTTGAAGGTACAACAAACAACAAAGCATCTTTCTTCATATATTAATTCCTGATCATAGACATTCCCAGCACCACACATAGTTCAATGAAGACAGTTGAGCATCACTAGTGCTGTGTCTCCCAGCAGTCTAAGACATACTGGTCAACAAGTAAACACAGGGAGAACAAAACTATGAGAAGAGCCACCTACTTTTTACTATGTCAAACAGCTAAAATTCTTCACAGTTCAGGAAACAAATGATGGAAGAGGTTTGATCTAGTTCTTTTGCATTGGTTAAACCACACAAGCTATTCAAAAGTTACTCATTCACTCATTCAGTCAACAATTCTTCCTTGATACATTCTATGCCGTCAATTCTAGAGTTCCAGAGGAGTCAGTGAGATGAGCTCTCTGCCCTGGAAACTTTCTCAGTCTAAAAAGGATGGTAAAAGACCCTTCAGAACGAACTTAAGGAAAGCAAGAGTAATGAGATACAGGGAAACCAGTAGTACATAACACCTGAGTGTATCTGATAATATGACTCACAAAGATTGGCACAGTCTAAATATCTTACAAATATTCGTGTACATGGCTTAACAACTCTTCCAGATTGGATAATTTAACGGGTCCCGCTTGACAGATGGGAAACTGAAGCACAGACATATTAAGTCACATGACTAGGGGGTGTAGTATTTGAAGCTCAAAACAGGGTAGATTTAAATGAATGAGATATTGTTTTTACAAGTAAATTGGCTGATGAGCATTTGAAGTGTGATAGCAGCTAACTTAACTATCAGCCCTGATTATTTTGACCCCAAATGTTCCTAAAAATGTTACTTCAAGTATGAAAGAACTCCATGAGAGATTCTCCAGAATTGAATTCTCCCTTGGTTTGAGGCCAGAAGCAGCAACACATAGAACAAAGATTGCAGGATGAAGGGACAGGACACCAGGTTCCTGCCTCCATTCTTTTAGACTTCTAGTAAGTTGCTGAACTTCTGGTTTTCCTTTAAACTCACTGGGTACTTCACTCCAGGCCATATTTTAAGGGGTTAAATATGAGTCTATTTTTGAGCTGCTATATAGAAGCTATGCTTTTAGCTGCCATTGTCAATATCATCATCTTCTTCATCAACATTGTCATTGCCATTCCTAGGAGCGGTCTTTCCCGTGAACACACTGTGAGGTATTTGTTGAGTGTGAATTTGTCTGGGTCATGAGAGTGCTGAGCCCAAGGTTACCTAGTAGTCAGTCAGAGCCAACGCTCTTATGAAAAAGACAGCTCAGCAGAGTTTTAGTGTGACAGAGAAATCTTCATCACATCAGCAGAGCTGCTTTCTGCTGACCTAGTATAAAACAAGTAGTCTGAATAGGCACTTTGCAAAGACCCCCAGAACTTGGCCAGCTTTGCGTCTCCATGCAGTCCCACTGATCCCGCAGCATGAACCTCATGCGGTTCACGAGTCTATGCGGGGCACTATGTTACACTGACAGCCAAGGTGATAAACAAACTGCTTATCAGCATCATTGTAATTTTACAGCCTTTTCCCTGCACTGCTACATTGTCAGGCTCCCTATCTCTCCAGCCAATTGGTGTGCTAGAAACAGACAAGAGTCTAGTCTGTCCTGCTTCATCCCTGGTCTGTTCAGTCCTTCCTCTGTGCCTGCCTCCATGCACAGCACCGACTGGCACTCTGAATAGCCTTCACATCAAGTCATTCATTCTTTTGGTTTGATTTCTAGCCATCAGCCAGGGAACGTCCTGGGTCTGACTCCTAGTTGTTCAACTAAATAAACCAAATGTTAAATTGTTCCTCAGGCCTGGCATGATGGCTCAAAGGCTAAATCCTCACCTTTCAAGGACCAGTATCCCATGTGGGGGCCAGTTCTGACCCTGCAGCCTCACTTCCCATCCAGCTCCCTGCTTTTGGCCTAGGAAAGCAGTGGAGGACGACCCAAAGCCTTGGGACCCTGCATACACATGGGATACCAGAAGAAGCTCCTGGCTCCTGGCTTTGGACTGGCTCAATTCTGGCCATTGTGGCTGTTTGGGGAGTAATTGCAGGATCCTTTGCTCTGCTTTTCCTTCTCTCTGTAGGTGTGACCTGACTTTCCAACAATTTTTTTTAATTATTGCTAAACGATTGAGTGCAAGAATGCTATAATCAGAAATATCAATGTCTTTGGCAGATGTCTGCGCTAGGAGAGCAACAGGGTTGAACTTGGGGGAACTGGATGTTATTTCTGTAACATCTTTGATCTCATTTGATTCTACCAAAGACTGGAAGAGTGAACACCACAAGAATTAGGATTTACATTTCACAGATGAGGAAACCAGGCTCAAGAAATGAAGTAACTTGCCCAAGGCCACAGAGCACAAAAGATAGCTATAGCTAGAATGAAATAAACCAGATTCCTAGTTCAGTAAAACTGTGGTGCCTGGTTCTACTTCCTATCATCTCTGCCTGTGAGATGAAAAAACAAAAGTCTTTTACATAAATATATTTCACAAATGTTTTCTGGATTCTCCAGTATGTGTTCATTGAGGCAGCAGCTGTCATGAAATATACTACTAAAAATATTCTGGGGCCCAGTGTGGTGGCGTAGTGGCTAAAGCCCTCACCTTGCACATGCCAGCATCCCATATGGGCACCAGTTCTAATCCCAGCAGTCCTGCTTCCCATCCAGCTCCCTTCTTGTGGCCTGGGAAAGCAGTCAAGGATGACACAAAGCCTTGGGACCCACCTGTGTGGGAGACCCGGATGAAGCTCCTGGTTCCTGGCTTTGGATTGGCTCAGCTCTGGCCACTGTGGCCACTTGGGGAGTGAATCATCGGATGCAAGATCTTCCTCTCTGTCTCCTCCTCTCTGTATATCTAACTTTCCAATAAAAAATAAAATAAATCTAAAACAATCCTGTGGTCTGTATGTCCGCAGTAGGCAGTATCACCATACCACTATTTACAGTCACTGTGTTTGTTTGACTTCCCCAGCAGTGCAAAACTTAGAAATTTTTTTTTGTTACCCAACATTGTCAAGATATATTTGGCCATATGTATCAGTCAGCTTTTTGCCATTACTGTGAAATACTTCACTGATTTTATGGACAGAAAAGACTTATTCTAGTTCTGGAGATTCACAGTTGAGCTTTGGAATGGTCAGCATTGAGTTTTGGTATCTTAGTTAATAGAATCCTCAGGCCATATACAGAATCATATACCGTGGGTATATTAAGAAAAGAAATGACCCACCTCAGCAACTAATCCAACATAACCTTCTTCCCAGAGGTTCCACTTTTCAACATCATAATTGGATTGTCTACCCTCTTAGTTCAATTAACCAAAACTTTGGGGCCAACTCTTTAACATATTGGTCTTTGAGGGACACCCAAACCACAACATCATGAGAAAGAAAGAGTAAAAGCAGGAAGACCCTATTCCAAAAATATAGACAAGTAATGGAGTATTGGGCAAAATGGGGTGACATAAAGGGTGGTGAGATGCAAGGGGATTCTGAGCCTATTGCAGATGTAAAGCTTAGAGATTCGTTGGCAGATCAGACACAGGATAAAAGCAGCTGAATGAAGATGAGAGTCACTCTGAGATTTTAGGCTCAGCCACTGCTGAACAGAATCTCTGCTTTCTTAGGGAAGATTTCTCTGAGGAGTAAGCCCATTTACCATCACAGTCTCTTAGAGTTCCAAATCTCTTACCTTCAGAAGTCACATAGTTTTAGCTTCATCTCTTCTTGATAGGTCTTTGACAATAGCTGAGCTTGTCATTTTTGTTGTAGACACTCCAAAAGTACTTGTTGAATAAATGAATGATCAGCGATTAGCACATAGTAATTGTTCAACAGATTACAGCTACTATATTATTAATGCATCCAATATGCCTATAATATTAAAAATATTAACCATATTAGTATTTTTAAGGCTGTAGAAGAGAAGTGATGGCAGCAAACAGAAAGGAAAAGATGACCAGAAAGTTAAGTTTCAGTTTTAACCCTTTTACTATATTTCTGAATAAGCTTTAAACAAATTTGTTTTCTTCTCTGGGTTAAATTCTTCTGATCCCCTTCAAAAGTGGTGAAACAATAAGATTTCCACTAGGCTAGCATTTTTGCACTCATAAGTATTAGTGCAATTAACAGTCTGTGTCCTTGATAAGGTGACACCACTCAACACAGAATTTGTTCAATTGAATGCTGTTTCTTCTAGCACAGAAAAGAGGAATACAACGGCTACTAAAGTCACCATGAAGACTTCCTGGAGATTTTTCCCTCTTCTTCTTTGCATAAACTCAATGTAACTGTGGTGTTTGGTAGGGAAAACATATTTTTACAGCTTTTCCACTGTCCACTCAATTGTTAAGATGGTATTGGGAGCTTTCCCTTCCCTCTTGCCAAGGAAGGACCAATGACTCAAGTCACTGGTTCTTCTAGACATCGCCATCCCCCAGCACTTGGCATGCCCATTTGAACGAGTTCTAATGTTCTCGTCCAGTTAGAAATACACACAAATACATTCCCTGTTGGGCTTGCTTTGAGTCTTTCTCCCAAAGTCCAGTAACTAACTGATGAATCTGGCCAGCTTGTGTGGCCAGCGGAAACACTGCAAGACCTAGATGAGTCCAAGAACTTCGTGAGCCTTCTCTATGACGGCTTTCCCAAGGAGAGACACTGGTCAAATGACTTTTGGTTTCTGTTCACTCATTTTTGTTTTCCACTTCACTGCCCACAGCAAACACCTCCTCTGAGTGTCTTCCTCCGGGGACCATCTGTTCTCTCGCAGACAGCTGTGCTGTGTGTCCCCTGTTGCTGAGGCTTTGCCAGCCTCTTTTTCCTCCCAGAAGAGGTCACTACATGATTATGAAAAATGAGCCGAAGACATCCCTCAGCCCCTCTCATCCCTCCACACCTCAAAGATTCTTAAAGGTTGATCATCAAACCCAGAAGAGTCACCCATTCTTCCCTAATGCTTTTGCCCCAGATTTGGTATCGCTGTTGTTGTGGAAATGTTCATGGTACCACCAAGTGTAGTACTACAATATTCTTGCTTATGTAAAGATCCAATTATTACAATCATTTATTTTTTTTTCCTGAAAATGATCTCCTTTTACTTCATCTAGTTCATAGGTGAGACAACTGGAAGATAAAGAGATAAACTATCTCTCACAAAGATTATTCACAGCAGATTGCTGGAGAACTTGTGTCTCTGAAGAAAAAAATCTAAAAAGTGCCTGTGTCTCCTAATAACAACCCTGGGAATTGCAATAAAAGAAAAACAAAGATCTCAGAGTTTCATTAGCAGAGTTTCATCTAGCTGATGCAGGAGGCCTAAACTAGAACACGGTCATCATTCAAGTTAGAAAATATCCCATGGAAAAACATTGACAATGACACGAAAGCCAGACCTTAGCTTAAGGGAAGTTCAATGTTCCTTCTGATCCAAGATCCCCTGAAAGTAGACAATGAAACTGCAATGAAAAGATAATGACAAAGGATTCCAACTAGATCATAAACATACACGCAAAAACTAGTATGATCAACCATGAGTTCTTAGACACTGATGAAATGCCGGGATGTATTGTACAGCACTCCCAGTTTGTGGTTTTAGTAACACACAAGAAAAACTGGGGTCATAGGATTAATGATTTGTTGGAATCTTTAAAAAGTCTTACTGCAACAGGAAATTTAGAAAATAAGAACCATATCAATATGAATGATTAAAGAGGAGAAAGTGCAACCGTAATATTTTAAGAACGCTGATCAACATCAGCACCAAAGCTGCCCTAGGTATGGATGAATTCAAAGTGACTGTTTAGTTCTGGGACATATATCCAGGCTTGAGAATCCCAGAAAGAAGAGTCCTAGAGCTAGGGCTCAAAATCCCCGAAGCCAGGCAGCACAGGGTAACACGGCACAGGCTCTGACGTTTACCAAAATCTATCAGCCTTATTGTGAGGAGAGCAGGTGATCTAAGCTCTCCAATAGGTTTTGTAGTGAAGGATACTACTTTCCAACAGGATGGCAGCAAAAGGGTTGTGGCAACAGGGAAGGAGATTGGATGCTGGACAGCTCCCAAAATAAAAATCTCCAAAATCTCACCACCCAAGAGGCTGGTATGCACTCCTGCAAGTCCAGTTAGTGTTTCTTCCATACAATTTCTAGAAAATGCAGAACACTCTAGCACCTATGGTCGATATTGATAATAGCTATAATTTAATAAGCACATGCTGTAAATTTAGTAAGATAATAAACACAATTTACACATATTATTATATTTCGTTTTCACAACAAAGCAAAGGATTTCATTAATTCTGCTGCACAGAACAGGGACCTGAAGCTCAGAGAGGCAAGACAGTATTTACAGGCTCACAGTTTTCTATTGGAATTGGATCCAGTTGTCTATGCCACCTTCAGCTCTCCGCTCAACACTTTGTTCTCCAGGTCAGATCAGGTAATTCTGTTTTTAATACATGAACAAAAACTTCACGCTAATCAAGCTGGAAAAGACAATCAATAAGAGTTAGATCTCCCAAAAAAAGGAGGAAGCAATGAACTATTGAAGTAATCCCAACAGTGCAATCTTTTTCAATTGCTGTTTGATTATATGGCTCTAACAACAAAGAGACAATTCATTTGCTGAGACATACATTGTATTAGATCCCATGAAGGATGTAAGAACATGCAAACCAATGTGTCTCCATTCATACTCAAGTAGCTTGAAACCTCATCAGTTGCTATGTGCTCAAAAATAACAATTATTTGAATTATGTTGATGCAGATACTAAGTCATTAGGTTCCTGGAGAGGGGTTGTAAGGAGAGTTTCACAGAAAAGCTGTGCCTATGCTCTCCCCTGAATATTATGTTGTAACTAGTAAAATAAGGAGATCAAAGACACATACAATGAAGACACTGGCCCAGTTAGCGCTGGGGGTTGAGTACTGAAAGAGAGAACAAGAACAGTTGAAACAAGTATGCTCAGAGGTTGTGACTCTTGCTACCAAGGCTAGACATTCATACTCATAGTACAATTAGTGGGAGTCAGAAGGAGATATTTGGGTTTTTCTTTCTGTGTTTTCATTTTCCATTTTTATTTGAAAGGCAGAGAAACAGAGGGAGCTTTCTCACAGGCGGTGTGCTGCTCAAATACCTTCAACAGCCAGGACCGGGCAAGCCCAAGTCAGGAGGGCAGAATTCCATCCAAGGCTCCTGAACAGGTGGCAGCGATCCCAGTATTTGAGCTGTTACCCATCCAGTGCCTTCCAAGATGTGCGGTAATAGACAGCCAGATTGCAAGCAGAGGCACTGGCACTCAAAGCAGGCACTATGATATAGAAAAATGTCCAGCACCCAGTATATCTTATATCTGGTTCTCAAGTGAGTGAATTAATGGGTAAATTCTGTGTATAGGATGAGCTAACAGGAAACCTATTCAAAACCTATCATGTGGCTGACGCAGGACAGTATCAGTAGATATGGAAAAGTATGGAAAGTTTAGAAGCAGTGAAAATTATAACACAACAGGAAAAAGATTTTCTGATTCTACTATTTTTTCCTGAGTGGTAATTTCCCCCAAAACAGAGGGGAAAAATATATGCTATTAACACCCAAATTCTAGAACCTATAACTGAACCGGAAAAGCTAAAAATGCTTACATTTGTCTCTGATAATATAAATATCTTGTCAGGGGAATAAAATAAGAAACAGATTCTTTAAACCAAAAGTAAAAACACAAAAAAGTAATGTGTTACATCATAGAGGCAGTCTTTCACCTTCTCTCTGAGTAATTGAAACTCAATTTACCTGTGAATTGAAACTCAATTTTCAGCAGGTTCTTACTAAATTCTAACTATTATCAATATTGTCTGTAACTGGGCCAATGTCCTCACAGCATGTATCTTTGGTCACCTGTCCTTATTTTACTAGTTCCAATATAATACTCAGGGGTAGTTTTTCTGTGAAACTCTCCTTCCCACCCCTCTCCAGGAACCTTGTCACTTACTATCTGCTGCAGCATAACTTGCACCAACATTACCTGTAAAATTATCACTATGCTTAATTTTCAGATGGGAAAATAGGTTCAGAAAAATCCAGCATCACAGGATTTGACTATAGGTAAATTGATTTTAAATGTCTATTTCCATTATTCAATGTGCCAAAAGAAGCCGTGAGACGCAAAAGTGAAAGAAAGATGAAATGAATGAGGCAGTTATAGTAAGTATCATGGTAGATCTCTCAGAAACTGCAATCGCACTTCAAAGAATTTGTGTAGCATGAGACTTTAAAACAATTTTATTTTGGTGCCAAAAAAAAAAAATCTGGAACTTTCGTCCATGAGGGGTTTTCAAAAACTTCTTACAAGAGCAGGTTATGGTACAGTTATAAAGATGGCAGCCACATCCCCTACCAGCATGCCTGGACGTGACTCCAGCCTCCACCTATGATTGCAATGCACACCCTGAGGCAGCTGGTAACAGTTCACAAACTGGGTCCTGCTGCCCCTGGTCAGAATCCTTCAGGCCTTGCTTTGGTTTAGTCCACTCCTGGCTGCTACTGGCATTTAAAGAGTGAATCAAGATGGATGACGTCTCTCTACTTCCTCTCTCTTTCAAAAGAAAAATGAGAACAACTCAATTTTTAATTCACAAAAATTGCATATAAAGTATGGAAAATCTTTATAGTTTTCAAACGTCTTACGACTGGAGGAACTTATATTTTAATCTCATTTCTCACAAAGGTTTTTTTTTTCAAAGATTTATTTTTATTATTTTTTATTGGAAAGGCGGATATACAGAGAAGAGAGACAGAGAGGAAGATCTTCCGTCCGATCATTCACTCCCCAAGTGAGCACAACAGCCGATGCTATGCCGATCCGAAGCCAGGAGCCTCTTCCGGGTCTCCCACGCGGGTGCAGGTTCCCAAAGCTTTGGGCCGTCCTCGACTGCTTTCCCGGGCCACAGGCAGGGAGCTGGAAGGGAAGCGGGGCCGCCGGGATAGAACCGGTGCCCATATGGGATCCCGGGCATGCAAGGCGAGGACCTTAACCACTTGCGCCACCGCGCCAGGCCCTCTCACAAAGTTTTGAAGTTCCCTCACATCTGACGGGCCTGTACTGTGTTGGAGCTTCATTGTTGAGCACATATGCTTGCCCTTTCTCTGTCACAAGCATGGGCACACACCTACCTACAAGAATGTCAGTTCATGACTGTCTACTTTCTCTGAGATTTGGTGAACTGGCTTTTATTGTTAATTTCTTAAATGCAGAAATGACGTGTATGTAGTTGGTGGGGGGGGTTAGAGATTTTTATTTTTAAATATTTGAAAGTCAGATTTACAGAGAGAGACTCTAGAGATCTTCCATCTGCTGGTTCACTTCCCAAATGTCCACAACAGACAGAGCTGGGCCTGTCTTCAAGCAGGAGCCTCTTAAGGTCTCCCACATGAATGCAGGGGTCCAAGCACTTGGTCACATTATGCTACTTTTCCAAGTACATTAGCAGAGGGCTGGACTGGTTAGTGGAGCAGCCAGGACTCAAACCAGCTCCTCTATGGGATGTCTGTTGCAAATGATTGCTTAGCTCACAACACCACAATACCAGCTCCTATAGGTGGGTTTCTTTTCCTTGTTTTCTTTTTTAAACAAAGCTCTGTTGCATCAATAAACACCCACATTTTCCGAATGTCCTCTTTAAGCTATCCCATCATCAAATTCCAGCAGCTATCTGGGAATTCTCCCCAAGGTAATAAGGCACAGAATTACAAAATGTTATGGTCATTCCCATCAAACAAGTTGGGAAAAGTTTCATAATTTCAGCAGTTTCTTGGCAGACCACAAAGTGCTGAGAAATCCTCCCTAAGAGAATCAGAAATGGGACAGACCATAGATAAGGTACCTGGGGTTCCTGCATCTTTCCTCATGACACAGGCTAGCCCACGGGGATGACTGAGATTTCATAAAAGTGTCATGAGCCATGGTGAATTCAACTGCTCGGGCTGAAGTTGCCTTCGTAAAGTCCAGCTGTTGCTCTTGGCCTGTCAATAAAAGGTTAAGCAGAAAGGCTGGCCACGTTACTCTCTCTGTCTGCCAAGACTTGGGAAACCCTGACTAGTAATGCTTCCTCATCACAGTTGACCAGGCCCACTGTCAAGTGGTCCAGGCTCAGCCTCCATGAAACATTGCTGCTATGCCTTGGAAATGATCATTGATAAACGTACTGGAACGTTCAGCCACCACAACTGGGTGTATCCCACTTAAAACTCACAGGATCGACATCCCAGCACCTGTCCCGCTGTCTGCCCATGTTGCAATCTCCGGCGGCTATCACTAGCCAGGCCTCTTTCTGAAGCCAGAAGTCGGTGTCATTGGAATGCATGAAAACTGTTACACACAGGATCAGTGCGATGGCTCTACTGACTAATCCTCCATGTCCAAGTGCTGGCACCCCATTTGGTCACCACTTCATGTCCCAGCTGCTCTAGTTCCCATCCAGATCTCTGCTTATGACTTGGTATAGCAGTGGAAGATGACCAAAACTTTTGGGATTTTGTACCCATGTGAGAGACCCAGAAGAAGCTCCTGATTTCTAGTTCCTAGCTTCAGATAGGTTCAGCTCTGGGCACTGCAGCCATTTGAGGGGAGCACCAGCATATGGAAAATTCTTTCTCTGTGTCTCCCCTTCTATCTGTAAACCTGTCTTTCCAATAAAAACAAATGCATCTCTAAAGAGAGAATTGCTACACACCACAGCCCAGGCAGAGGCTGCAGCAGCACAGTGGTGCACTTTCCAGGGTCCTGGGCATGCTTGGAACTCTCCTCAGGCTGCAAGCATCTGAACCCCCGCCCCAGGAAGTCATTCTTCTTTTTAATAAACTTCATTACATGAAAGTAAATTTTTTTTTCTCTTGTGTGCCAAGGGGGAAAAAGGGCAGGAGCCCTGATCCACATTGTTGGAGGCAGGGAGTGTTGGGGCAGGACTTGATTTAGGTAGAGAATTTTGAAAGACAGCCAGTATTTATTTAAAAAAAAGAAAGAAAGAAAAGAAAAAGAAAAAAACTTTTTGAAAGAATAACCATAAACCAGAAATGCCATTACAACTAACTTATTCCATGTAACAATTAGGTGTAAAACAATAGGATGGTCAACACAGTATTATTTATATTAAGGAAATGGGATAAACACACTTCTACAAATTGATTCTTGGTTGAGAGCATTATGGTACATTCATAATGGGCAACATTCAGTTGGCACTCAGCATGGTATAAACATTTGCTAGTGATCTGAGGTTAGGATACATTGTTCCCATTATATTGTAAAAATTTTCTCATGAATCAGGTGAGAAGTTTATGATATACGACTGAATGGTGCAAAAACATTTAAAATGAGAGTTGGAGTAGTACAGCATTTTTGATTCAAAATTATAGTACAAGGTGCCCATCTATAATATATCTTAATGATATGATAGACATAGGTGGAACAAATACACTGGAATAGCCTGATGCCTATAGCCTGCTACAAATAATAACTTTGCCTTCAGGCATTTCTGAATCTCTGGAAAAATTCTTCATTAAAGAAGTGGTCCACCTTGCTGCTGGTCTTCCAGGGGGAGAAAAAAACTGTGTCTCTAAAAATCTATGCATAAAAACAGAGCTTCAGGGTCTTCGATCCCCTGAAGATTCCTTCAATATGTATGCGATCTATAACCCTCAGGAGTGAGAAAGCGCATGTTAAGGTGTTCTCAGCTGAATGCTAAATCACTTTCTTTGCACAATCCCTTTGGAAGTTGTAAAACGTTTTCTTTGTTTCCATCTCTTCTGTTCTGTGGCTAATCATGATAGCAATAACCGCGTTTATTGAGCCAGAGGCTCTGCATCCACTACCTGCTATCTTCCAAACAGCTGCAAGAAACAGGAGGGACAACCTTGTGCTGCAGGAGCGACCGGGTAAGACTCCGCAGCGCTGATGCCAAGCCTGCTACGGCTTCTGTGCTCATTTTCATTCAGTGCACACAACAACCCGAAGTGTTGGTAGCACCTTCTGCTTGCAGTTGGGGAAACTGATGACAGAGGTGGACCGATGAACTTCCTCAATGTCACACACCTTGTTCATTTTACAGGGCTGACATCCAGATTCAGTAGTTCAACCCAAGGAACTGAACTGACTGAGTATTGATTCCAAGTAATATAAACAAAAGAGAAGGTTGTCCACATTCAGGACAATGTGCTAAGTCAGGAAGTAGATTCACAGAGGAAGACAGCATGATGGTAACAGAAGGATCGAAGGAAACATGACCTACACCAAATGGAAAATGCCAAGTACCAGGGACAGCTGGACAACGCTACTGCTGGGTGGTTCTGTCTTTCCTCATCCTGCTACCTTCATACTTCCTGAATTTGGGCAAACCTGCTGTCCTTTATATTCAGAGAAGCTGTATTCGAGTGACATCAGGGGAAAACTTGTTCTCCCTGGAAGGTGTGCTTATTTGATCCAAATACGAGGCAGAAGAAGAGCTCATACTGAGATGATAAAATGAAGATGCCTCTACAAGGTGTGGAAACTGTGATGCTGGATGATGCAGCGTGGCAGATCTATGAACAGGAGTCCACAGGGCAGTCAAGAGGAGCTCTTCCCTCTGTGAGAAAAGGAGCATACCAAAGAATCTTCTTGGGCACTCAAAGTTTTGCCTCTGGGCTAACAGTTATCACTCCCTGCATGCTTTTCTATGCCCCTTGAGGGCTTTGTGCCACTGCTCTACAAGTTGGAAGTGCTAGGGTTTGTGTTGGAATAAGTTAAGACCTTTGGAGCAAAATTGTTTTAAATGATACACTGAGACCTCAGCCATTCCACACAATCACGATTATCTGTATTATCAAATGAGACTGAACCATGGACTGAGGCTGACTTCAGACCCAGCACAGTGGCATTCTCCCCCTCGCTGTATGCTTCGCATCAGGAAAGCTCCTTCATCTGGAGATATGCATGCTGACATACCCACACACATCCTATTCACACACACTCAAGTGTGCATACCCAGGCTTATGTACAGATTCTACTGAGACAAATATTATTTTGAAATACTTGAGGGCAATGACCCATGGGTCTCTTAAGCTTGAATTACCACAGTCGCAATTTCCCTTTCAAGCCAAAATTGTATTCAAGTCAATACTTTTGGCCCACATCTGTGTCACTGCGCAAGAATTCCACATGGTAGCATCCGACTGACACCCATGGCACAGCTGACCCATTATTGTTGTTGTAAGAGCAGTTAGCATTCTGGCTCCAGCTGCCCTGATGTCTGTGTTAAAACTGTGTTGGCAGTTAATGATAAAAAAGAAACATTGTATCTCTCAACTTAACTGGGCAATCATTAGGACTTCCTTCAATAAAGAAAAGAATCAGGAAGACTACAGTTAATCTCGCTGGGGCTGTTAGGGGCCTCTGGTCCAGAGAGGGTTTTTTTTTTTTTTTTTTTTTTTTGGCCCAGGATAAATATATCTGAAGTTGCCTAACTTCCCAGCCTGATCTAGTTAGTAAACACCTTCAAAGGGATCAAGCTGACTTGTGAGACAAAGGCTGCCACACACGACAAAAGTGGGCAAATAAATATTTAAAGGGCACATGTGTGTAGCTGGAGGCGGGGTTGAAAGGAACAGATTAGGAACAGATCTGAGTTAACTTTGGGATCGGTGTTGTGTAATTGCCCTTGACCTGATCTCTTCCACTGGCTGAATTTGCCCCTTCTCCAGAACATCCGTGGTATACCTGGCTCATTAGACATGCAGCCTCCAGAAGCAGATAGCCCAAGATATGGGTTCACGTAACCTCATCATAGCAATGCTCAGAAAACTGGCCACACCATCATCACACAGTAGTTTTTGGTGTCATGATGGAACACATCTTTTTTTAGAATCTATAATCATACAGTGTCAACCAGCAAACTCTTATTAACATGCAACTGCCGACTAAAGATCTTTTTTTCTTCTTTTAATCTGGCAATGACTACAGGACTAATTCTTCAAAGCTGACACTTTAGGCAACACCAGCAATTGTCAACTGCGCAACTGCAGATCAGCCTTGTCTACAGCATTTCCGGACTCTTTATGTTATTTCAGTGGCTTGCAGCCAATTATCACATAGCTCCCCATCACACTGTGCTGGAACAGCAACTAACAAGACCTCCTGGATCACACAAAGGCTTGCAAAGAATCAAAGTACATGCTGCACAAATGAACTATAATCAGTTCCACCTCCACCGTTATCGCGCTAAAGGATCCGGGGCACATTTTTCATAACTGGATGCGAAACTAAGGGGTCAGGCTTAGAATTGGAGTTCAGTTCTCTGCAGTGGTTCAGATGGGAGCCCAATGAAAGCCTCTCTAAATGCATTGTTTTTCATAGCAGAGGAGAGATGGAGTTGAGGAGTGGCCGTTAACCATTCACAGAACACCTGCTGCTTTCCTGTGAAGATGCTAGGTGCTCTTGTCCATCACATCACTAGACTTTCATGCCAAACTCACAAACGGGGTGCAATAATCCTCACTTCATCTTTCCCTTCCTGTCTCTATTTCTCTCTATAAATACATCCTTCAAATAAAAAATAAATAAATAAATATTTTTTTAAAAAATTGGGGCTGAAACCATGGCTCAGCAGGCTAATCCTATGACCTTAAAGTGCTGGCATTCCAATCGGGTACCAGTTCATGTCCTGGCTGCTGTGGCCTGGGAAGACAATGGAGGACGGCCCAAGTTCTTGGGGCCTTGCACCCATGCTGGAGACCAGCAGGAAGCTCTTGGCTCCTGGCTTCAGATAGGTTCAGTTCTGACCATCGCAGCCATTCAGGGAGTAAGTCAGCGGATAGAAGATCTTTCCCTCTCTGTAAATGTGTCATTCAGACAAAATAATCCTTAAAATAATCATCTTTGGGCCCAGTGTCATAGCATAGCAGTTTAAGTCCTCACGTTAAATGCTCCAGGATCCCATATGGGGCACAGGTTCTAATCCCAGCAGCGCTACTTCCCATCCAGCTCCCTGTTTGTGGCCTGGGAAAGCAGTCAAGGATGGCCAAAAGCTTTGAGACCCTGCACCCGTGTGGGAGACCCAGAAGAAGCTCCCTGCTTTAGATTGGCTCAGCTCCAGCCGTTGTGGCTACTTGGGGAATGAACCATTGGATGGAAGATCTTCCTCACTGTCTCTCCTCCTCTCTGTGTATCTGCCTTTCCAACTAAAAAAATAAATAAGTCTTTATAAAAATCTTCACTTCACAGAGGGAACTGAGGCTTAAAGACCTCAGATACACTACAAAAGGTCTGGTTTGTTTCTGTTTTGCTTCCTTGGATACCTTTGTTATTTCTTCTGTACCATGTGTACATTGGTCACTGACTTAGAAAATGTGAAGTACTTGAATCCAAGAATCTGCTGTCATCTTCCCACTGGAGTTCCAAAATGCAGCTGAGTTCTGGATCCAGGTTTGTTCGTTCAGTCATTTGGAATATATTTGTTAGAACTCAGAGTTACAATAAAGAACATGACTGGAAAGGTACCTGCTATACTAAAGCTTACATTTCATCAGAAAGAGACCAGCAGAAACTAAGCAATTTGCAGGAAGTAAGGAAGGAAAGACAAAAGCACGGGAAGGAGGGGAGGAATGACCACAAAATGTTCTAGGCCTGGAATTCAATGAAGTGTTGGGAAGAGTCAGTGTGGTATCTCTATTCGGATGCTTGGGACAGAATTCCCGATGGAAGAGACTGGAAACTGAGACCAGAATGACAAGAAGGAGGAAGTCATAGAAGACAAGGGAAATAGATTACCACCAAAGGTCCTGAGGTGCCAATGAGCTGTACTGACTCACATAACTGAGAGAAGACCAGCAGTTACAGGGCAGACCAGTGAATAAGGGGTGAGCTGTACAGATCAGATGGCCACAAAGAAATGGGCAGAGCCAGCTGACACTGGAGTTTGTAAGCCCTTGCAAGAATCACTCATCAAGCAGTTGTTGGATGAAAACATGCAGAACTATCAGAGCAATGAGGATCTCCATCCTTGTGGCCTTTCAGAAGTTCACACTTGCATGGGGGGTGGAGGGACTCCATATTCATTCATTCTTCATTCATTCATTCATTCATTCATTCTAAAAGCACTTCCTGTGTTCTGTGGGAGACCAAGCACATTGGTAGACAGACGGGATGTCAGGGTGAGTCAGCCATCTCCCGACTTCCTCCCAGCTTACAGTGTTAAGGAAAGGGAAGAGACCACAGCAGATAGCAGCAAGTTCTTTAATTTGACACATCACCATGTAAGCACATTGGAAATATTGGCTCAGCTTGGAGAGCCTGGGAAGAAGTTAAGAGAGCATATGAATAATGGCTGAAAAACTCAGGGGAAATTCTTGTAGAGAAAATTTGGCTTCCAGTGGATTTGGGGGAGAGAGTCAAACTTAATGTGTACAAGAGAGGGACTTTCGGTTGAGCAACAAAAGCAAACAGGCTCAAATCAAATCTCCTGCTTTGTGAGGCATTCAAGCCCCCATCTTCCTTGTAACGTGCTCTCTGTACAATGCTTCCCTCCGTGCACAACCTCGTTCTCTGCTGAAACACACCTGACATGACCTGCTAGCCATTGCACAAATCACTTCCCAGCCCAATGACCAGGAAACAAGACTCCAATTCCCTTTCCATACAGGAAGACCATGGACATCTTCCTGGAGGGTGAACATCCTCAGGATATTTTCACTAGCTCTTCTTCCTTGGCAAGAGAAGACGTCTTCCTTGTTATCGTTATTCCTTGATCCTTATTTTAACCTTAGAACTTTTTGGTAAACTATTTTGGGCTAAGGAAAGCTGTCAGAACATCAGGGTGTGGCGTGGACATTTAGCAAAGCGGTGGAGACACCCACATCCCACATCAAAGTCTCTGGGTTCAATCCCCAGCTCAGGCTTCTGCCAGGAGTTTCCTGTTAATTCAGGTTGTGAGAGACAATAGTGGTGACCCAGGGAATTAGGTTTCTGCCATCTTCCTAAGAGACCTAGATCACATTCCTATCTCCTCACTTGAGCCCTGGACCACCTCTGATTGATGATAAGCATTTGGAGAGTAAGCCAGCAGATTGAAATGCTATCTCTCTCTTGCTGTCTATCTTCCCCTCTCAAATAGATAAATAAATAGTTTCAAGAAAACTTGAGATGCTTTGAATATCACCAGTAATGGTGTGAAGCTCAGATGTGTGAGCTGGGTGGAAAGGCTCTGCAGCATGCTACAGGGTGGCAAAGTGGTTCTGCTCCCCATGTGGCTCATCTTTTATGAGACCAGTGGGCCAAGTAGGACATGTGATTGTAGAGTGATTGAGGAAGTACAATAGAGTTGAAACGTGAGCTATAACATACAGTATCAGAACTGGCACTCTATAATTTCTACCTACATTTTATCCGTCAAAGGAAATCACACGTAAGCCCAAAGTCAAGAGAAAAAAAAAATACAGGTTGCCCCGCCTAAGTCTATGGTAGGAATAGATGCTACAGAGTGGAAATTACAACCAATTTTTCAATCACAGAAGTGAAAATTTATTCACCCAACTTCTATTAACATCAAATCTCAGACAAAAAGAGCTTGTACACCTGCTCACACTTCACTTTTCAAGATAAGCTTCTGTAACTGCATCCAGCAGGTTCTGAGTGTTTATCCCTACTCCGACCTCAAGCACATTCTACTATGCAAACAGTTCTACCTGAAGCTTATGGAACGTTTGTAGCTAATGTCTCTGTCCATCAGATGAAGTCATAGTACTGTGTTCCAGACTGGATTTGCAGTAAGGTGTATCCGTTAGGATATGATGTCTTAAAGGCATTCAAAAAGTGAACCTGCAAATATGGGGTGTCAGGTAAGCAATTGTCTCCTCCGGTTTCAGTCTGATCTGGCTCAGCTGAGTTGGCACTGAGCCGACAGATCAGCTTAGTTGATCCATTTCGGGTGGCCTTGGCCATGGCAGCTTGAGTCTCTCAACAGTGTCTGTCTCATTCCAGGAGGCTGTGAGCATCTACTCTCACGCCTGAATCTGGGTGCTAAGATCTCAGGAACAGACAGCACTTGCTTGAGGAAAGGACTCAGATGGTACATTACTCCTGTCACATTTTAATGATCAGTGTAGGTCATGAGGCCAAACCATGCATGAGATGCTTCAACGCACAGTTATCCAATCAACAGCACTCGCCATGTACCACATGTTCATGTATACACTAAATGTAGCCAAGTTGCTCTTGGCCCATACCACACTGTTGTCTCCAGTAATTCAATTAACAGCTTCAGAGTGTGAGTCATGAATTATTGTCAAACAAATTTGTATTATACTTGTTTTTATGTTGTCATCCAAACCAAAGTGACATCCTTCTATTTACTTTCATCATCCTTGAGCCTTAGGCAAGATTGGATTGTATGTTTCTTATTTGTGTTTTTAAAATTGCCGAATTTTTGATGTATGCATGTATTGACTCACCATCTCCGGAGTAAACCAACAGTTGCTATCATATTAGCCACTAGTTTAAGGACAGGAGTGCCTGTATTCTCCCATCTTTCTATATGTTGACAGTCATCACCAAGCGGCTACAATAACTGGTCCTGGGCTAAACCATAAAGTTATACCAGGATGAATCAATATCCAGTATGAGACAGTAGTAAACCCATGGCTATTCAGGGTAAGTTCTGTTTTAAAAACATGAAACACTGTGTGAAAATCTAACGTGAAAATCAAATGAAGGAGCACCTGCAAGTTCTGGAAAAAGGAACAACCCTGAAGTTTATCCTGTTCAACTTCATTTCTGGGTATGCTCATCTCCATTATACAGTTCATCTACAAGTATATACTGGTTCACCCAGATATCTTTTTGTTGTGTGGGTTGCATAAAGTTTGCCTTATATCAGAAAAAAACATATGATTTTTGTCCCTTCAGTATTGACTTATTTCACTGAGCGTAATGGTCTCTAGTTGAGACTATTTTGCTGCAAATTGTAGAATTTCATTTTTAATGGCTGCGTCGTATTCCATGGAATAGATGTATCATGGTTTCTTTATCCATTTCTCTTTTGATGCGTAAATGGGCTGTTTCCAAGTCTTCGCTATTGTGGATTGAGCTGCTATAAATATAACATTGCGGTCACTTTCTTGTATGCAGATTTCACTTCCTTTGGAAATAGTCCCAGGAATGGGATAGCTGTTTCATATGGCAGATCCATTTTCAATTGCCTAAGCACTCTCTACATTGTCTTCCTTAGGCAAGTAGACTAGCTTACACTTCCACCAACAGTGCAGTAGGACATTTTCCCCAGCAGATGCTGTTAGTGGATTTCTGAATGCAGGCCATTCTTATTGGCATTAGGTAGAATCTCAGTGTGGTTTTATTTGCATTGCCCTTATAGCATTTTTTTCATATGTTTATTACCCATTTGAATGTGTTCTTTTAAAGAAATATTTGCTCGTACATGTGGACCAGATCTCGGGGTAGGTCAGGTTGAGCTAAGCTGTAGTAGCCATTGATACTCATAAGAACTGGATAGGATACGGGCCAGGCTAATCAAGGTCTCAGCATAGGCCCACACCTACAAAAACTGGGGCTGGGGGCGGGTCTGGCAGGGATAGTTGGGGGTCAGCCTGAATAGAAGAGGCACCTGTTCATGAATGTGAAGATCTGATCTGTGGTAGCGTGGTCTGTGGAAGGCAGCAGCACTGGTCTGGGGTACTCGGGGTTGGGGGCAGAAATGACCAGGCAGATGCACCTACTGGTATGTGTGTCAGCTCGTGCAGGTGATGGACTCAACTCTACCCTCCACTAGCTGGCACACACAAGAGATCTGAGAGTGAGGTTTATTGGAGAAATCCCCACCTAGATCATTGGACTCAAACCCTGACCACAGGGAAAATCACAATATTTATGGTTCGAATTTGGTGTGCATGTAACAAGACTAGACCTCCTCCTCCACTGCTAATGCCTATGCAGTGGGCAGCATGCCGCTATGCATACTGGGGATATGACAGCCAGATCATCTAGACCGGCAGAGAATGTTAACTGCCTCATCAGAGCATGGAGAGCAGATCAGGTTGGACAACTCTCCTGGCTAAGCTTTACAGCAAGTGTCTGAGGCTATGGATGTACTAAGCCAACAAACCTTGAAAAGATCTTCTCAATCCTGGTGTAATAAAATCAACAAGTTCCCAGAATCATCAAAACCACACAAGCAACAATCTCAAAATATTCTTCCATGCATCAAGTCTCTGAGTTGCTATCAAACGATCCCATCCCCAGGTGCTGATGTAGTTTGACATCAAGGAGCAGTTTCACCTCCTTCCGCTTCAGCTGACACTGGAGAAAAGAATAAAGAAAAGAACTGAATCATTTTCCCACTCACCTCCCACCACACCTTGATCCTCCCCACCCTAATTGGAGACCCACACAGGCGTCTATGACTATTTCAACATTATTCAAAATAAAATTCCAAATAATAAAATTGTCTTCTCTTCCACATGCTTTATATACATAATTTTACCCAATTCTCATGGCAGGCATTGTTATTTCTATTTCACAATTGAGGTTCTGATGTCATAAAACTGCTCAAGGCAGAGAAAGAATTTGAACTCGGACATGGCTAACAATACCTACCTCCTCTGAAACCTCCCAATTCTCGCACGGATAAATAAATGTAGATATGAAGATGATCAGGTATGAATTAACTATGTGTACCAACAGAGGCAGGGTAAGAGTTAGCAACATAGTCTTCAGAGACAGCAGACCGGATTTTGAATTCTTGCTCTTTCACCTAATAGCTGAAATTCAACAGATTTAGACAGAATGAACATAATGCACATACAGATCGTGGACTCAGAGCTGAAAGTTGCTGAAAGACAACATGTAATTTAATCTCCTTTGCAGCTGAGAACAGTCAGCAGTGGGGGCAAAGCAGAGTCCCCAGGTTTCCTTCCTTAGCAGCCAGTGATCCTAGATCCCCACCTCTGCACCCTTTGCAGTACACCATCCCAGGCCACCTCGCTCCCCACACGTGCTCAAGGATTCACATGGTTAATTCCAGAGTCAAAGAAAATGTCTATTCCAGATAAGACAGATTATTGCCAAGGAAGAAAACCCTTCTCGTTGTGAGATTTTCCTCTATCTGCTCATTTGTGGAGGTCAAGAGAAGGGCACGGGAATGCTCTCATGACTGGACTCTGGCCTCCACACCCAGGAATGTAACAGAGGTTTAAATAAATCAGACTGCAGGCAAGAATTCAGACAGGCTCTCCCACATGTCCTGGGTTGCTTTTTTTTTTTTTCCTATTGGATACCATCAGCTGTCCTGTTGCTAAGAGACCAGAGTGGGTGGGAAAGGCCAATAGTCATTATTTTTCAAACTTATCTACAAAACCAGTTTTGCCTCTGCTCCCCCCAGGGGTTCGGCTTCCTTAAGAACAGGATATTACAACCAGGCAGATGGAGAGAGTGCGACTACATTTTTTTTCGAGAAGTGGACTGAGTTTTTCCTGGACATTCAGTGTCATCCAGCAGAGTCCTCAGAGCTGCCAATTACACATCTGATGCAATGTTTGGGAAATAACTGCAGAGTACACATGACTCAACAAAATATCCTGATTTGCATTCCTATCTCCTGGGAAGTTGCACTTATCGGCACCAACAAGTGCCACGCGGTCAGCAAGAATGCCGGGCTACGTTTGTCATGGGAGAATTAAAATGGACTGAAAAACCAAAGGGGGTTGTAGGGAGGTGAGTGACTGAGCTATTATCAGTCCGGGACTTTCCTTTTCGGTAGCATTCCAATCGAACCTGGCTGAGCCGTACCATTGCTCAATGTCAGAAACATTCGCCTGGAATGTGGAACATGTGAACTTGGACACCCCCTGCAGCTTCTCTGTGTGGCCCAGTGTGCTACACCCAATATAAACACACCCGGATGAGTGCAGCGGCTGAACCAGCGCTGAACTTGGTTGGGAAGCAACACATCTCAGAGAGAAGAAGGCAGAGACAGTATAAGCAGTTCTGAGCCCCACTCTTCCTCAATGTCTCTCTAAAGGCTCTGAGGAGACAGAGATGGAAAATACACATTGGGAAGAGGATGGTGCATTTTTTTGTCCTAAAAAGAAATCAAAAATGTGAATTAACACTTCCTCTTGCTATGTTTTCATTTGGCAGTCTGAGATGGGGCGGGGGGCGGGGGGAAAAAGCAAGAAACAAAACTTACTTCACTTACTTATTTTCCAAGAACTCTAAGACCTAATATCAATAGACATCACATTCCCCATCAACAACTGATCGCTGGCAGAGCTTGCTGGGTAACCACATGCAAGTCATATCACCCACTTCCATCCCCTCCCCACAACCTCCACAATCCATACAGCAGAGAAAGAAGGCAGCCTAGATAACATGCAATCAACAAACAGTAACAGAGTCAAGTACGTAGAGCTGTACATAGAGATGTGCAGAGTACATTGGTCGAGGATATCCAGGCTTGACAAAACAAGAACCATTAAACTAAACCAAATGGAAACCACTAACAGGCACACGGTAAGAACTTGTCAGTTTTGTCCTACTCAATCTTTATGATAAAAAATAAGATACACACAACACCTTTTCAGATTTGCCAACTGGTATGACAGAGCAGTATGAACAGCCCTGGCAGCCCCTCATCACACAGAAGATAGAGTCTCACTGCTAAAATAGGGACAATCAGTCAGGCTGTCCATCACAGATGCTGCAAGCTTCTACACAGGATAGCAATTAGTGGAAACAACACCAAGCCACTACCGTCTCTAATCCCTAACTGACCATCTAGGTTTGTGGTTTTGTCTACCAAAAAGACAGTACATCAGCGAGAGGGCTTCTCCATGACGATTCTAGAGTGAGACCCAGTGCACCTTTCTGCTAGACTGACAGGTGCACTGGAGCCCAGGCAGTCAAGCTAATGAGATGGAAGACAACAGGTTCATATTTGAACTGACTACATTTTTCACTCTGGGGGTAGAGCAAGGATGGAAAGGAACAGTCATAAGCTAAGAGGACACCATTGGCAGCCTCTGGACAGAATCTGTGAAGATCAGACTGTGTGACCCGGCACTCTTTATGAATCCGTCAGAAGACAACGACACAGATGTCTGTAGTCTTAGTTACCCTTCACAGCTGGATTACACTGCTGCAGCCTCAAACGAGACCCTTCTCCTTCATGGATGAAAGGGCTGGTCTAAATGGCCATGTTCAAAGCCATGGTTATAATTCCTATAAAAGCATTTACACATTGCATGTGCTAAAAGAAGGGTTGACCAGATCACAAGTCAACAGATAAATCAGAGGTGAACAATGAGTCAGGTGGAGATCCACAGTCACGTAGTGGGAGGTTAGTAAAAGATTGGGTCAGATTCTTCTTTGACTTGTACAGAGCTCAGAGAAAAATCATAGTTGATGAGTCTTAAAGAGGGGTGTACTATGACAGGGAGTGAAGGAGTGTTATGACAATGTTTACTGAGCCTGAAAATTGCTGAAAGAATGTGTCACATTACTTTCTCAGGCCCTGGAACAGTGCAACACACATAGCAATAGCTGAGAACTTGTTGTGTAAATCAGTGGCTCAGAGATGTTTCTCTAGTGATTCTGCATGATGCTATCTATATTAATAGTGTGCGCAGATCAGTCAGTCAGGGCCACACTCTCAACTCTACAATATTGCTCCCCGCCTGCCCTCTGGAATTCCTACGTAAGTCAGCTCTCCCTCTGTGATGTGCCCTTCCCATCCCTTGCCTGGCAAACTCCTATTCTGATCTTGAAACTCTGCTCAAAAAATCTCTCTCCTCAAAGGCTAATGCTGCTGCAGCTCTCAGGGAGTAGATCCTATCCCCTTGCACGCTCACAGGGATACTGATCTAGTGCCTGGCAGTATCATCCTAACGCATTTTAATTAAAGTGCAGATGAATAAATGAATGCTCAGTAAGAGTACTGAAAACAGAGATCAATCGATAGTGACGAGGTGCCAGCTCAGTGTGAGGCCTTGTCCCTCTGTCTTCTGTTAGAATCACGTTTCCTAGTCAAGGAACTAAGGCTATCACATACATAAATGAATAGGATACATTGCATTCTATTTTACAAACTGCCTTTTATATTTTACACTATGTCATAAGCATCTTCTCAAGTCAGCCTTCTTCCTCTGGAGAAGTGCAGATTCAGAAAATAATGTCTGTCATTTTCTCAAGTATCTTTGACTCACGGCATCTTTCAGGCATGTATTTCCACCTGGGTCTGCTCCTTTCCCGTGGATGAGAAATGATTATTCCAAGCAAAGGAGCCACGTCCTCCAGGAGACAGACCTGGTTCAGGGCAACATCTTCCGCAGCAGAGGCTCAAGAACTGGAATTAGGACCCAACTTCAGTCTGGCAGGTAAGATGTCTGCATTCCACATGGATGTGCCTGCCTTCACTTCCAGATTCTAACTCCTGACTCCAGCTTCCTGTCAGTGCAGATCCTGGGAGGCAAGGGTGATGGCTCCAATAATTCGTGCTCCCCCATACCCACAGGAGGATCTGTATTAGGTGCCCAGCTCCCAGCTTTGATGCTGTCCCTCCCTGGACATTGTGAGCATATTTGGGAGTGAACCCTGTGTGTGCGTGTGTCTGTGTTTATGTCTGTGAGCAGCAGCCTTCCAGAAAGATAAATTAAAAATAAAAAGAAAGAAATGTATGGCTAAAAACATAGATACCACACTCTGATTTTAGATAACATATAAACATAGATTCCACACTCTAGTCATGGAACCTCGCTACATGGATTCCCTGGTATTCTTAACTGGTATTAGTTAATTGATTAACTGACCTATGCTGGAGGAATTAATCACAGGGGAGATGTGACACTAAATAGAACCGGCACCAGATCTAGAATGAGCCCTTTACTTGATAACCTCAACTTGATCCTTCTAAAATAATAATAATAAAAAAATACACAACTCTGAGCATCCTTATCATACCAAAAACTTTGATTTCCTACCATAGATGTATGAACATTGTTTATTGCATTTTATTTTACAAGCTCCTTTTCATATTTGCAAATATACCATAATCACCTTTTCAAATCAAAGAATGTTCAATCCCGTAGTCATTCCTGATGACTTTCTGGTGCTTCTTATATGAATGTGCTACAATTTTTTCACCCAACCCCCGACTGCATTTTGAAAATACAAACACATGAAGTCGTTCCGAGAACTTAAGAAAGTTTGGCAGTGCTGTCCAGTGGGCGAATGAGACAACAGAGATCAGAAGTCAGATTTGTCAGGCATCCATCTCCAACTCCTGGAGCCGTCCCTCACATTGTGTCCCAGAGTTCCCTACCCTTCAGGTACTCCCAGGCATCCTGGCCAATGCATCCTCACTGGAGCAGCTCTGGCTCCTCCCTCGACACACTCTCCTGCCTCCTCACTTGTTCTCCCCAAAGGAGCAAACTCTGCTTCTAGATGAGCAGAAAAGGGAAATTGTAAGGCGATGATTTTTGTCTCCCTGGGTCTCTGCACTGTGATCTGCAGCTTCTCGCTGCCAGATTGCAGGGCTTATTCTTGTACTTCCTCATAATCAATGTTGTGATTTGAATGCTCAGGTCTCTCATACACCTGTCGGATCAATAAAAAGTTCATCCAGGGCCAGAAAAAAAAAGTAAGGTAAGGTAAAACACAACTCGAGCCCATATGAAAATGTCTGGGGTTTTAGTCAAAGTGGGTCCAGAATGAGTCAGCAGGGAGATGTGGATGACAGGAGAGAGGATTCATCTTTAGCGGCAGTGAAAGAGCTTGGGTGCCAAGATGACTTGCCCTTTGATATAGGGTCAGTTACCAGTTTTTTAGCCCCTCTCTGAGCCTCAATTTTTTCACGAGTATCATAGGGACAATGACCAGGTAGCCCTCCTGTAAATTGTTTAGCACTGACACCTAGCATATAGAAACACCCCAGAAACAAAGCTTGCCTTGTCAATTGGTTAGCTGTACTAACAGGCACTATTCTGCTTATTTTACAAATCATGAAACTCAGGTGACAAAGCTTGTGAGTAGCAGAAAATAGACTAAAACCAATTCCGTGCAATTCTCAAGTCCATTTTCATAACCACTAAGTTATACTTCCTCCCCCAATAGAAAATTTAGAATAAGAAAACTCCCCATAAGCTCATGACCCAAAGATAAACACTTTTACCCTTGACACACTTTTAATTTTCCTCCATATATTAATGAATACTGCTATACTCTGTTGTACAATTTGCTTTATACATTTGCCAAGACACTGCAACCATCTTTTCAAATCAATAAATGTTAATCCCCATAATCATTCCTCAGGCTTATTTGCTCATATAGACATGCTACAAACTATTTAGCCAATACCCCTATTGCTGAATGCGTAAGTGGTTACTTTTTCACAGTTGTAATCAATACTCCAGTGAATATTCTTGTTGTTAAGTCTTTGTCTTAGAATAGGTTAATGACGTGTAGGTATGTTGGAAATTGTTCTAGGCTAGCAATTGAGTAGATGACTTTAAGTTTGGTTCCATGAGAGAAGTACTGAGGAACTGGCTGGAGATGTGAGAGTCCAGAGGTAGAAATGATGACATAACAGTGGTCCTTAGGTGGCATAGTGGCTGGGATTTCTCAGGAGGTTCTCAGTGAGTAGGGCAATAGGACAGCAGGCTTCCTTTGAATGTGCATAAGGACTTTAGCTAAGAATCCATTGCCAAAGAGAGGGTAGGATGCCTCTGACTTCCCCAGGATGCAAGAGGTTCAGTTCTATACCGAGCTTCCCACTCTGTAGGGATGTTGAGGAAGAAAGCAATTAGGCCTCAGCCCTAGGACTGACTGCCTTTTAAAGCTTGCTCTGCACTTCACTGACTTACAGTCGGTAATCTACTAAAAACAATCCCTTTACAAGTATTGCCTAGTTTCATTTACAGAACACTCTAATAAAAACAACGCACAGGGAGGAAAACTGTTTCTAATTAACACAGCTAGTAACTCCTGGAACGGAAGGCTGGATGTTTCTGCTACCAGAACCCACCTGGTCTAGTACAGTGATTCAAAGCATGGATTTCGGAGGAAAACAGACTTGATCTCAAAAGGAGTCCTTCACTCACTGGCTGGTGACCTTGGGCAAGTGATTCAAACGTTCTGAACCACAATGCCTCATCAGTCACTGCAGGATAATAATAGCACTCCCTTTTGAGCATGGTTGCGGAGTCTGTAGGAGCTGATTCACACAAGATGCTCGGCCCAGTGCCTAGTGCATATGAAGCCCTCAGTATATGCAGCAGTAGATGGTTAACATTGCTAGGGGGAAAAAGATCTGTGAGAGAAAGAACGAAGGGTTCAATACTGTTGGAATCTTGCCTAACATGAACCATCTGTGTTTATCCATTAAGATCTCTTGGTGTCCAGGTTTCCAGAGACAGAATCTTAATTATGGGTTCGTCCCACTCCATGCAGTCCTTACTGGACCCTGGACTTGGTGCCCTGACTCCCAGGAAGTAACACTACAGTGGTGACGCCTGCCGCAGTGGAGCGCTTTCTGGCAAAGATCGGTCCCACTTATGATGACAATCAAGGGTTCAACAACCATGAAGGGGAAAATCTGGGGACAATAGAGGTGTCTCACACTGCATGGGGAAGTCAGCGTAGGTTCCCTAACTGGGCTATATCTAAGCCGATTCCTGAGGAAGAGGAGATGGTAACATAGAAAAAAAAAAAAAAAAGTGGTACCTAAGCAGAATTACTCAGGGTGGAGCATAAGGGAGTGAGCAGTTATGCAGCAGTGTTAGAAAGCTGAACCATGAACTCTGTTGCTGTAACTAGATTTACTTTGAGAGAAATGATAAACCTAGATGAAAGTGTTAAAGCAAAAAGGTAATGTGAAAAGGCTGGTACTTAGAGAGCTATTTTGGAATAAGACTGAAGGCAGAGTCTGCGAGGAGAGTGCCATGGAAGTAGAAGGTGGCCAGTGAGACAACCCTTCAGCAGCAGTGTTCAACAAGTATATGCTGGCTGGAGGCAATGAGACAACTCCTTCAGGATCAGTTCTCTTCCTGGGTTCCACGTACAGCCTCACAGGATAACTTCCACAGTGCTTTTACGAAATCAAATCAACAAAGTTGGTTTCAGAGACCATCAGCTCTTATTTTCTGACTCCCTAAGTTTAATCCTAGAAATTAAGAAAATTTCCTTGAAAAGCAAGGCAGCCTTTTTTCTAGTTTCTGTCTTGAGAGGTGATTTTTATCGAGCCTCGAGTCAGCTCAGGGCACAGAGAACTGGAGAATCAGGAAAACCAGTCCTTAATAATAACAGGCTGCTTTTGTGTAATAACAGCTTCTAGTTCACAGAGCACTTTCACAGACATTATCTCATTTGATTCTCATATGAAACAAGGCACAGAATGAGGGGGAGAAAAAGAGCAATCAACATTAACTCCACCTTCTCAAATGGTAGCAGCTCGGAGAGGGGGAGTGATTTGCCCAAGATTATAAAACCGGTGAGTAGTGAACTTGAGAATGCAAGCTTTATGAATTTCAGTTTATTGCCTCACTGCCTCCATTAGCTCTACTGTAAGGGAGTGAAAGTGTCTCTTTTTGCCTCCTGCCAAGGGTGTCGTATTGATTCCCTGGGCCAGAGGAACCAGAGCTAAGAGAGGATCCCTGAGCAGCCGGTGCAGAGGACAAGAAGGGTCAGAATGCGCGCAGGACTCTGATCAGACAGCCCAGCCACAGCGTGAGTCTGTTCACTCCAGGAGGGCACTGGCTGCATTGAAGATGGCAATAAGCCAGGATTTGTGAGGAAGGAAGACAGAGGAAGAACTCACACAAAAAGCTGGACAAATCGATAAAATCAACAAGGCATACATCAGTAAAAAGGACTTACTAATCCCATGTGGTAGCAACTGCCCCAAAGGTGCTAAAAAGTCCAGGATCCAGGCGATTGCACTGTATCCTCCCACCTAGACAACTACAGAAAGCCACTTCTTAAGGATGTCCCACAACAGCCAACCAGGAAGAAAGGAAGAAATAGTTCCTGGATCCTTCTGGATATTTACTTTAAAACAGTTCTGACATGTACATCTTGAAGGAGAAGAATAAGGGGCCCTGGGTCTCAAAGCAAAGAAATTCTTGATATTCCCTGCAAATCCATTGTACCCCAAATCTTAGGCAATAATCCCACCTTATACTGAGGAAACTGACACACAGTAGGTTCACCCCATGTTCAAGGTCAAATCACCAGGCAGTTACAGAACTGACAAATGGTGGCTCACAGCCCATGTTCTTTCCATTCTCTAAGCCTCGTGAGATTGTGTGCTCAAAATAGCATAGTGGGGAGAGAAGAGGAAGGCAGCAGAGCCAGGTGGAAATTGTGTATTAGGACACTACCCTGACTCACTCCCCTTAATAAGCTTCAAATGGCAGCTGAAGGATCTGCCTTTGGAGAGTGTGGGCTTCTAGAATAGTGCTGGGTAGGGGAATCCAGGCTGTGAATGACTGATGGATGAATCAACACAGCAAATTCCAGATCAAACAGAAAACCACTCACACCAGTTCCATATGCAAGAACAACCCTGATTCTGTATGACAACTTGAGGATTCAATCGGGCTGTTGCTTGGCTCCCTATGTCCATCTCCAGCCTTATTTCAAACAACCCCTAAGATGCAGATGAATGCAATCAAGACTCATTCCTGGCTGCTGATACAATAAGCCCTATCAAGCTCTTGCCTTTACTCTCAACATGGGATATTTTGGTCTCTTCACTGTGTCTAAGCTGTAATTTAAAATTGGGCTCAAGTCCCTCTTTTTCTACCAAATACGTTTGACCCAATCTGTTCATTCATGGACTCATTGAACCACCCACTTACCCAACATTTGTTAGACACCTGCTATTCTTGGGCACAGTAGTTGTTATCTGGACACAGTGTTAAAGATTGTTGGTATGTTTATTATTAAGTAGGAAAAGAAATTATAACAGGTCCTCAAAATGTTCATGGAAATCACGAGTTATACAAAAACTACGTGTGGATTTCAAGCTTATTGTCACCAAAATAAACTCATGCTATCTTGTTATAACTCTGAACAGACTCTAGTTTGAGGCACTAAACAAATAAGACAACAGTTAGGAAGCAGACCCTATCAATCTACGTGAATTGTACTAACATTGAAAAGAAAAGAACCATAAACTTTAGGGGAAAGTTGGGTGAAAAGATGATGAAAGCACTGATTCCTTACAAAATTCCCCAAAGAAATCAGCAATTTACAAATGAATGGCTTGTTTTCAGAAAGAAGATGATGCTGAAGATGATGTACATAGTGGCAGAGAATCCACATGAGTTTCCAAAGAAGAAATTAATCCTGATCATGCTCTACTGGACTAAGATCAACAATGAATAGCAGAAACATTAGCTGACAGCATAGGCATCCCAACTGATTCAATTTATGCAATTCTGATTGAGAAATTAAGGTGTTACAAACTCTCAGCTCAGTGTGTGCTTACCCAGATCAGTCACAGGAAGAGCAGAACACTCCATCAAAATTTTCAGCAAGTAAAAGGAAGATCCTAAAACATTCTTGGAAGAACTGTGGCTTTGCCAGTATGATCCTGAAGACAAAGTATAATCAAAGTAGTGGTTACCAAGTGGTGGAGATGATCCAGTTCAACAAAAGCGGACTGATCAAGGGCAAAGGTCGTGGCAAAAGAGTTCTGGGATGCTCAAGGCATTTGCTTATTGTCTCTCGGGAAGGCCAAAGAAGGATAACATCTGTTTATTGTTAAAGTGTTCGGAGAAAGTTAGTCAAAACTCTAGCAAAGATATTTCTGGGAAAGCTCTAGCAGAGTCTTTCATCACAACACTACTTGTGCTTGTTTCTGTCATCAAACAAAAACAATTTACAAGAGTCTCAATAGGGACTCCACTGGGCTTACAGTTGGGACTTACAGTCCCGATCTGGTTCCTTCTGACTCCCAACTATTTCCTAATTTTTAGGTTTCTTTAAAGGGAACCCATCTGTCTTTAATAAATAATGTGAAGAAAAAAAAAAAAGACTGCATCGACATGCTTAAATTCCCAGGACCCTCAATTTTATAATGGACTAAAATTTCTGGTATTATCACCTTAGAAAAACATCTCGACTTGAATGAAGTTTATGTTGATAAAGCAAGCTTAAATTTTTATATCTAGTGTTTAATTCTACTTTTCCATGAACTTTTTGAAGTCCCATCACACATAGTAATAGAATAAAAAGGGATAACAATCAGAGCTCAGAAAATGTTTCAGTTTTATGGAAATGCTTATCTTTTCTGGGCTGTGGAGGGGTCAGGAAGGCTTCCAAAAAGAGTCAATACGGACAATGATGAGCAATATGAATAGAAAGTACGAGGACTCAGGACACATGAACTCTGTGCTGACTTGGAGCAAATCATCTCATCTCTTTGAACCTTGGGAGGGGTAGGACTGTCTCGACAGCAAGGGTCTCTCTTGTCTGGGCTCAGTCTCCATATTTACTGTCCTTCTTGCTATTGTTCATCTTTCATCTCCAGGACTCTGTTTCCTTGTCTGTAAAATGGAGATGTTGAGTATAACTTCAGGATTCTAGAGGGTTGACAGGAAAAAGTACAGAAACCCGCTTTGGGTGTGCAAACCTGGGAAGGGCAGAGTAGCAGCGGGCCAGTTCTCCACTGTATTATAGGGATAAGTTTAAAGATAATTATATCATAGGAACGTCAGAAACATGTTTCAAGTGGAGCTGGGCATTGTTGCCTCCCCACATGCAAACACAGAGAAGCCTACTTGCTCAGACATACTGGTGATCATCATTCCCTCATCTCAGTGTATTCTTCCTCTTTCCCATCAAAGCAATGAACTCCTCTATCCAAGCTCCATTCCACACCCAGGCCCCTTGCCCTGGACTCCTAGGAATCTACACTCTGAGCAAGCTCATGAACCACTGTGAGTCAGCTTCAGTGTACCATAAGCCTCATTCTGCTTCCATTGACAGCTAATCTCAGAGTCAAATTGCCACATTGGTTTTGTCTCTTTACTGATTTTCTGTCAATGAATTTCTCCTCCGGAGTGCTGTCCAGGGAAAATTTTCACAACACTGAAGAAGTCACCTTCTGACAAGACACACTTCTGTTGGATAGTAGAAGTTTGGCTAATGTGATTCTGTTTGTCCACTGTTCATGAACTTTTTCATGGGACTTGGAATCTTTTGACAACTCAGGAAGTTACTCACATTTTATTAGCAAACTTAGCACCCTGCTTCTGATTTGGTAGCATATATGAGCCTTTCAGTCCTCAAAATGGACAGCTTTGCATGAGATTTCAATGGGGAAAAATTATGGTGGCAAAATTCTCAGGCAAGTCTCCACTGAGTCAATATGGATTGAGCACTGACACCGTTCAAGATATTGCCCTAGGAATTCAGAATGTTTCAACAGCAATTAAAACAAAGCCTTCTATGTAATATACTATGATTCAAGTGAAAAGGATTAGCAATATACAAATTAACAGGTAAGTAAGATAACATCCTTTAGTATCAATGTTTCAAAACAGAGGTAGCTATGGTAGTGAGGGTGTGGCATCATTTTAGATTGAGAAGTCAGTAATGGTCTCTCTTAAGAGGTAACAGTCAATCCCTAACCCAACTAACATGAAGGACCCAATCATGAGAAGAGCAGAGGCAGAAGCTTGGCACCTGAGATACAATGAAAGGAAACATTTTCAGCTGGAAGAAAGCCAGCTACTGTCAGAAACAGAAAGTGGCGTAATAGGCAAACACTGTTCTAACTAAGATATATTGACATCTGATTTATATTTTATTATATTTTAAAAACATCTAATTTATATTTATTTTGAAGGAAACTCCCTCTGGCAAATGTGGAGAAATGAGTTAATGTCAGGTTGAGTTCATCAGGATGGATTGATTGAAATAGAGCAAAATAGTAGAAGCAGGAAAAAGTCAATAGAATGAATTTCATTTCAGAGTCAGGGAAGTACTAAACGGCATTTGGCACTAAATGGTTAATACCATACTAACTGCACATTGTGTGGTGAGCACTGTGCAACAATTTCTTTAGTTCCAGGTGCAGTAGTCTCATTCCACAAATGTATTTAACAACATCAAATGAGCACTTAAATGTACTGAGCCAGAACTAGCAATTCTTTGCCTACACAGGCAAGGACAAGTTCTATCCTGAAAGAATAAGGCCATAAACAAATAACTCTAATATAAGCTGGTGTATGTGACTACAGGCGGCTGGCTAAGCTACCATGGAAAGCAGCAATGGAATGTATCTACAGGAATGTCCAGGAGGGCATCGGAGAGGACACAACATTTGAACTCTGTCTGCAAGGATCAGCACAAGTTTCTTATGAAGATAAAGGTGCCAAGAAGGCAAGCTAGACACAACAAAGCACATTTTCAATAACAGTGGTGTTGGTGTCAGGATGCTAGGACCAGAAGAAACCCAAAAGATAGAGAACACTGACAACGAGAAGATGCACTGCACTGGTGTTTGGTCTTTGTGAATGCCACATGCAAATGTAACGAACTTAGTAAGTGGGACTGGGGAAATGACTAGGATCATTCTATGTCTCCCAGGACCACAGCACAGCAGTGACCATAGAAAGACACTGGCCTCCGTCACTTGATTTTGACATTCATTTGTGAACCCGTTCTTCTCTGCTCCTTATCATGACTCAGCCAACAACATAGCGTATCTTAACAACATTCTCGGGCCCTGTCTTCTCAGTGTGCCCTCTGTAATCACAGACTGTCCATGCTTGCCGGCGTGTGTGGTGGGTGAAGCTGGCATGACAATCAGAGACATCTTTTGAATGTCTGCTCTGTGACCAGGTTTGGGAACTTCTCCCACTGATGCTCACTGCACTCTGGTTGAGGACAAGAACGATTCCTGCTTCGTGAATCGTCATTGCTGTAATGAGTGAGTGCTCATGTAACACGCACCGTAATAAGGTGTAATAACCACCAACACATTTCCACCTTGCTTTCATGTGATAAGCAGTTTGTTAGCTCCATTTCACAGATGAAGAGAACACGGCATAGAGGGATTAAGTCATCTACTGTGTCACAAGCCTAGCAGTTGGGGAGCTAGGATTAAATCCCAGGTCCATCTGACAACAAAGCCCTGTTATATGTGCTAGCTTTGCTTAGATGAAGCTTCAGAAAAAAACAATCTGCCATTGGAGTCACACGGATGCAGTTACCAGCAGTAATTGTCTTTGGTAAAATGGACTCTTATTACACTGTCAAAGCAAGAGTCATTCAGGCAAGGCCCATCCAAAATTGGTTGCTGTGGAAGGAAAGAATGTTGATCAAGGAAAATAAAAAGCAGGATCCTCATTTCACTCCACTTTCATCTTCCATGTATGTTCACATGGAAATGTCTCCAAAGTTGGGTGGGAGGGAGCCCAGCTCTTACTCAGGAAGGCAGCAGGGTGTTAGGGAAGCACATGGATACGCACTCGTAACCTAGGCACATCTGTACTTGCCTCATACACTGTCATTGGAGAGTACAGGAAACCTCGACCCCTCTTCCCCACGACCCATGAGGAGAGAACTAGCAAGACCCCAGAAATGCTCAGTAAGCTCTTTTCAATGCCTACACCCCCCAGACAAACCTGCTTGAATTGTCCTGCTACCATTCATTAGCTGTGTAACTCCCCACATTTCTTCTTCTCTAATGTAGAGCTAATAATGCCAGTGTAGAAGGTTTTATTAAATATGGAATGAAACACATGTTTACACCTAGTACAAGGCCTAACATGTCAAAGGTGTTTCACACAGAGTTCTCTGCCCACCAAGTAGCTGCGGGGTAGGGGACAAAGCAGGGGGCTGCAAGGACCCTGCAGGTACGACTGGCATCCCATGGATGAGCCACTTAGCTTTCTTGCACCTCCATCTTCAAAGCTTTAAAAGTTGTCTAAATGGTAGACTCCACGTAAGTTCTGTAGAGCACTGTGCTAAGGATGCAAGTATGAGTAAGACATGTCTCTTACCCTTTAGAGAGGCTAGAATCCAAATCTTTCTGGTGATGATCAACTACGTCAACCCGGGTTGCTGTGCTATGGGTAAACCTAGGTAAATACACAAAAGAGTGGGAAGATACTGGTACCACCTTCATGAGATTGCTCATCACATGACCAGCAACTTTCAAAACTAGAGTGGTTCACATCACCCTCCCAAAGCAGAGTCCTTGAGGCCCGGGCCCCAGAAATAGGTTTCCCACATACTTCTGATGCGAGTGGCCCATGGAGAAATGGAATTTAGCAGCAAATGAGTCTGCATGAATGGTATTACGGAGTCTGTGCAGGACTTCCCTTGCAAGTTAGCCAGGATATTTAAAAATAAAGCTGTGAGACTGATTACCTCTTCATTTCCTTCTTTCTCCTAAGAAGGCCTAGTTACAACAGCTCTTCTTTTGCACCACGCTCTGCACTCTCTGTCTCTGCTAAACGTGGACTATCAGGAGGGCTTTGCCTGTTTGGAGCAGCAACTGATGGCGACCTGACAAGTTCACCCTAGACCTGCTCTGAACAAACAACAGCACTGAGGACAAACTGTTCCATCACTGGCAGGCTGCCAGCAGGGATGATTCCCCTACACCTGTTGTTACAGATGCTAATCGTAAGTGGCAGCAACAACCAAGGATACCTGTAACAGCCTTCCCTCAAGACTGGACATCTGCATGCCATTTTCAGCCCCCAAAAGTAAAGAGAATGACAAATAATCACAATAGTGGTAATAACCATCAGCATGTGCAAGGCAGTGACTTTTTCTCAACAGCGCCTGGGAATTTCGTGTAGCTTCTTTCACTTAGTCCTTGGGATGGACTGAATTTTTGAACCCGATTCTTCATCCCTCTTTTGGTAATCACTCGGGCCTTTGCAATGTGATTATCCCTAGAGATGGAATGGATTTTTCTCACCTGCTTCCCTCAGGCAAACCCAGATCACACCAGCTAACCCACAGATGTCAGCCTAAGTGGCTGTGATTTGAAGTTTCCCGCATGGCAATAACTGATCTGTTCAATGCCTTAGAACCAAAGTTGGCATGCAAAAACCTGAATCAAGTTTTACTGGAACACAACGAAAGCCATTCACTTGTGTATTATCTATAGCTGCTCCAGTGTTGCAACAGCAGTGTTAAGTGACTGCAACAAATACCATGCGATCCTGAAGCCAAACATTGTCACTCTCTGACTGCCGACCTGCAGCACAGTTTCTCTAACCTTAACCTGCATAAGATTCACCTGAGGATGGGTCAGTAAACAGAGATGGCTGAGATCCAGTGGAATGTTCTGACGCTGTGGCTCTGGAGTGGGGCTCAAGAATTTGCCCAACTAACAAATCCCAGCTTGGTGCTTATGCTGCTGCTGAGGTTTATAAATACCCCAACCCTGGGTGCTGGTGTGGCTGGGAGGCTGGGTACAGCTTCTCCCCTTATGTCCCTCCCCACTTCCCCCAGATATAGGAAGAAGAAATACAAAGTTTGGAAACAATGATCACACCCATCTTTCCCTAATCCTTGATCCTTCCTGCCCTGATCTCCCTGCCCTATGTAAACATCATCTAAAATAAAATAAAATTTAACAAAGAAAAGAAAAGATAGGGACCCATACCTACACAGAGGGAATAACCAGAAAAAAAAAATGCTAATTCGAACCCAAGGAGAGAGATAGCAGAAGGAGACAACCTTGACCTTGACTTGTGTCCTCCAGATTCTTGAGAAATAAACATCTGTGGTTTAAGCCACTCAGTCTGCTGTGCTTCAATACAGTGTCCCCATAAGATGCATATGTGGCTCACAATCCCTGATGAAGGGAACCTAGAGGCAATGATTGGGTTTAATATAAATACTGATCCAAATGAAAAAAAATTAATTGCACACTCATGTTGGTTGAGCTCGTAGTAGGCTCTCAATAAATACCTGGATGAATAAATTGCTATTTATCCCATCTCTTCAGAGCCAATGCTTGGGCATTCTTCACAGGGAACTGAAATCAGTCCCCAACAACTTCCACTGGCTGATATTTGGACCCAATCCCTGGCCCCAACCAGAAAACACCTTGTCTTTTCTCTGCAAGTGAGCCCTTTATACAAAGAAAACTTCACCATCCCTTAAGTCTTCTCTTTTCTGCCCTAACACCTCAGTTCCTTCACCTGTTCCCTGTACCATGACATCCTGTGCCCCACATATCCCAGGCAGCCAGAGGCCCACAGGGCTTTTCATAGGATTGTTCCCTTCTCTAGAGAGCACAATGACTCCAGATATCCTCCCAGCCTATTCCTTCCCTTTGTTCAGGTGTTTGCTCAGATGGTTGGTTTTTGGTTTTTTTTTTTTTTTTGTCTGATGTCTGCCTTGGCTTTTCCTACTTCACCCCTTCACCTGGCTGCACTCAGTCCTTACAGCACATGTTAAACACATCTACGCCTCTTGCCACTTTGTTGTCAGGGAGCTGGGAGGTTCCCTGACCGCGAGCCCTGTTATAACCCCCGCCACGTAAACAGCAATGGGAAAAGAGCTTTTGCACCAAGTGGGCTCAACCAAGTTTTTTAAATGAATGAAAAATGACAGCTGTTACTGATGTGGGATGTTTTAGTTTCAAGTACTGGCAAATATCTTTTCCTATGTTCACTCTTTTTCTTTACAACGAGCCTGGGAGGAGCGCAGTGAACCCGGTCAGCTGGCTGTGCAGCCATACCTCCCCAGGCACCCCAGGTGAACCCCACCTCGCCCCAGACCACCCAGGGTAAAGCTGGACAGTCCTGAGATATTCTGTGGCCATCTGTAGACCACCAGGCCAACGTGGCCAGGCCGTGGAGAGAGCAGGAATCCCTGGGCACACGGGCTGCAGGCGGCCACACATCCTCTAGTCACATATTCGACTTTCCCTTTGCTGGACAACTTGTTTGCATCTGCCCTTGTGTACTTTGGCTTCCAAAGCTTCTGTTTACAAATCTGGGTCGAGGAAGGACAGGAATTCCAACAGCACGCGATTCACAGAAGCTGCCCTTCTCATTTTCCTTGTAAGAAGACAGCATGGGATACTGTCGAGCCATTGAATGGACTGCGAGGCACGCATGTCCAGCTGACAGCCAGCTGTCATCTATGCCTACCCTCACCATGACTGAAGACAAATTTATGGTCCCTGGGAGCCTTTTTCCTCCTTTTTTGTGAAGGAAGTTCATGCTACAAACTTATTAATGGAATTAGAGGCAACACATACAGAAAGCAATAAACTCACTCAATAATCAGATAATATCATTTCCATCCCCAAGGAATGCTCTTAGAGGTCCCACCCCTGGACAATCCTGGAGGTAGTCGTGGTTCTGCTCTCCCCAAGGTAACTGACAACCATTCCATCACTTCTCCTTGTCTTAGGTTGAGGCTGTTCCTAGCATAGACTGCATGCTTAATCATGTCTCCATGACTTCCACCTTGGTGATCTTGGGCAAGCCAATCAGCTCCATGTGCCTAGGCTTCCTAATCCATAACCTAGCCATGATAACAGTAGCTGTCAGTTGAGTCCTAAATGCCTCTGCCAACTGTCTTCCCCACTGTCATTTTCTCCCTGTGGAACTAGAAAGCCGAATGTCGAAGTGCCCAGCCTCCTCTGCATTTAGGGCTGTGCTGTGACTCATCCTGACCCCAGCAGTACAAGCAGAACTTTGCTCATTAGTGCTGACACAGTCAAGGCCTAAATTATAACATCCACATGCAAGGACAAAGCAAAGTCCTGGAAAGGATGCATGAGTGTTGGGAAAAGCACATACAAAGGTAGTGGCCAGAGAGAAACTAGAATTCAGCAAGAAGTGGAGGAGGACGGGGATCGGGCTGGGACCAGCTTGAGGGAGATGGATGGTGCTAGAAGGGAGGATTGATGTGGGCACATGGGTGAATGAGCATGGATGCTGGTTACAGGCTTTGGCGACAGAGGAAGTGTGTGTGCAGGCACCACTGAGCACAGGGCCTGGATACTCCCACCCCTCACTGGGCCAAGACCATCTCAGAAGCCGCCTGTCCCTTGCGGGAAACCAATTAAAGGGTTGATACAGGGACTAGCCATTCATCATGGGACTGTGAAGCACTTATGAATTGGTCTCCACATTGCCTGGTTTATATACACAGAATTGCAGTCGCCATAGGTGTGAACAGTGTCTTTCATCCCACACTGCCTCCTGGCTTCTGAGCCAGACAGGGTGAAGCTTTGCGGGAAGCCCCAGGACGCAGGGTTGCAAAAACAAGGTCCCCTAGGCTGCCATGGTAGGACAGTAGGAACCACAGTTCCACTTGCGGGAAAAGCCCTATCCACAGACCCCTCATACACCCTATCCCCAGCTGAGGGCTGCAACACATGACTGGCCATCTGATGGCCTGGAGCTCATGGACAACGAATAGTCCAGAAATAAACCCCAGTTCATGGATCCATTATAGTCATATAAACTGCTCTTTACTATTGGGAATCCAGGAGGAGCCCACCCACCCACTACTGATATTGGGAGGGATGCCAGAAAACAAACAGGAGGAGCTCCTCCCCTGAAAGAGTGGCTCTTGGGTGTCCCACACAATGACCAATTACCATGCAGAGAGTGTATCCAGAGGCTGACGCTGTGCAGGCCCAGGCCTGGAGAAGTTTCAAATATGTAAAAGGTTATATTATGCTGGGCACTCAGTAGTCCTTTTGAAAACATTTTAAACACCGTAGTGTCCAGTTTCTTACAGGCTTACTCTGGAACACACTGCCACAAGAGGCTTCATTCCAAAATGCAAATTGAATCATGTCACTTTCTTGCCTTGTAGACTCTGGCTCAGCCTCTGCCTGCCCAGTGACGAAGGAGCCTTCGCCTGGCAGTGGCAGCCACAGTTCACCTCTTGCTTATTTTCTTTGTATATTGGACATCCCAGACTCACATTTTCTGAACATACAGACCCATTCACTCCTTTTCATTTATCCATATTTCATTCATTCTATTAAGCACCTATTCTTTGTACCTGCAAAGATTACTAAGACAGCATGGCGAATAAGAGCAAGTTCATATTTTCAAAGATGATGTATCATCAAATGTGGGACTTCCCAAAGCTAGCAGCACATCAGAAGGGTCCACTGGACTTGTACAAAGCATCAACACCTGGCCTGCTTCCTGATATCTCAGGAATGGACAAGATGGGGAGAAAACAGCAAGGAAAAGTGGCACAAGGTAGTTGGGGATCTGATTTCCAATTGCTCCTCTTATTTCCTGGGAACTGATTGGGTGGACAGAAAAACACTGGGCTTTGGCGCCCAAAACAAGTATATGTACATTCCAGCTTGCTCCCACATCTCACCTTGAACACCTAGTAAAATTATTAATTTTCCCTTTTCCTCTCAAGCACAGCCTGGTTCAGTTGTTGGAAGTGTAAGGTCCTCTTCTTTCTGTAGTCTTTGCCTTGTGCCTTTCTGCACCTGAGAGCCTGGAGAAGCTGCAGAGATTCCCCGAGCCTCAGTCCCATGGTCTGACTCAGAGTAACCAATGTCGACTCTAGAACAAGCACAGATGAAATGAGATTGTGTCTGTCGTGTGCAGGACCCAGTGCGTGCTTAATTCACAGGACCTGTTCTTGTTCTCTGGCTTGTATAAAGGGATGCTCATCTCTTCCGCTTTGTTCACTGCCAACTAAAAGGGTACTTTAATGATGAGAGCACATTCAGATAAAAATTAGAACATTTGTGTTTGTGGAGAGGATGGATTGGCGCCAACAAGACACTGCTTAGCAGATTGCCGGCCAGGATTACAAGCCTCTCTTAAATGTCTATTGCAGCATTTTAGCTTCAGATCAACTTTAGATCAACTGCTCGGACAGAGGGATTTATTACTGTCCTTGGTGGTTTAAACTTCTTGTAGAGTTGGTTTAAATGGCTGCAGTATTCACATAAGGAGGGGACTACAGTCTGTTTGGATGTCCAGGGCCAGGCAGAAGAGACTGACATATTATCTGCTGATCACAATAGCAATGAATTCATTACAATGGCAATGAATCATCACACTGAGAAGGACCTGCCTCAGCCTGTATGAACAGGATTTTGCCAGTGATTCACAGATGTCATTCAAAAAGCCCCTTCCTTAGGTCCGCTTTCTGAGCTCTTCAATTAGTATTTGTGGCCACAGGAGTCTTAACAAAAGCATGGGTAGAAAGATCTGCCAGCTGGAAGGAAGTGCCTTGACTAAGCAGCAGAGAGAGGCAGGAAGAGACAAGAGAAATGCTGAATACAGCTGGCTCCTTGCATGGGAACTTGAAGACAGCCAGAGGGAAGAGCTGTGGTTAAGTGGTGGATGTACAGTGCTGGACATTCACCACATTGCAGGGGGCGTCCTGCTGATGAGTCTCACTCAGAAAGAACAGCAATCATCAGAGACCTCAGAAACCTTTTTGGGAGAGACTGGTCAAGGTTATCATGTGAATACCTTGTTAGAAAATCTAAGGTCTGTCAAACTGAGAAGGTATCTGTAGAGTTCAGAACAAGAAGAAGACAAGAGTTACCCAGTTCTTGGGCAGAACCAACCCTGCAATTGCAACCAGCAGCTGATTGGGGTGACAGACTGTGCCGGACCCGGTACTGGCATGCACACACAGGAATAAGGCCTGGGATCACCCCAGACAAAGTTTCTTTGGGGATCTCCCCATTCGAACTGCCAGACTCAGAACCCCAACCATGAAGAGAAGTGCAGGTTCCATGGTCTGCCATGGAGTGCAAGTACCATAGCCTAGCCTCCTCAGAGGCTCAGACGGAGCAGTGGACAGCATAACCAGGTGCACATGGATGATATGGCAGTCCATCGGAACCTGCAGAAGATACCTGGCACCACAACAGAGGACAGAATAAATCAATCAACTATATCAGCAATATGATGGCAGTAAAAAACTGGGCAAACAGAGACTCTAAGGTGGACTATGTCAATCAGTGGATTCTGCAGTGACTTTATCGCGCTTGGAATGGCAAGATTGGCAACAATTCAGAACTACTGGACTATCAAAAGCATTTGAGCAGGACCCTTGGAGCATGCCCCACATCAGGGACCTCGGATGGGTGGGAGGCTAGGTGAGGCTTCTCCCTTTATCTCCCCCTTTACCCCAGATACAGAAAAAAATGTGGAAATAATAGTCTTATCCACTTTCCTGTAGCCCTTGAACCATTTTTGCCCTAATTAACTATGTACAGATTGCTAAAAAAAAAAACCACCCCAAAGCAGTTATTATGTTAATATATTAATAAAGATAATGCAATGCTCATTAATAATAATAAAAAAAGAGTTAGCCAGTTCTTGAATGACAGATCCTCATGCTGGTAGACATTTAAGTCTCTAGAATTATCCCAGAATCTTCAAGTATGAGCATAGACATGGTTAGTTTCCAAATGTGTAGTAGAGGGACTGGCATTGTGGCATAGTGGGTTAAGTTACTGCGTGGAATGCCAGCATTCCATATAGGTACCAGGTTGACTCCTGACTGCTCCACTTGTGATCTAGCTACCTACTAATACACCTGGGAAAGCAATGGAAGAGGGCTAGTTCCCTGGGCCCTGGCACCAATGTGCGATGCCTAGGCAGAGCTCCTGGCCTTACATCATTAAGGCCTATAAACCAGTACATTACTATGAGTCTGCATTCATGCCACTTACACATCAAGCCCAAGATCACGTGTGTTTTTTTTTTTAGCACAAGTGAGTAAAACATACGCAAACTTCGTTACGCACACATGCCATGCCTGAGGGCCCAGGCAGTTACCTATGCCTGAAATGTTCCCTGCTTAGCCTCCGGGTCCCCAACTCCTTCTCCTGCAGCTCTCAGGGCAGAAGCTTGTTTCTCCGGAGGCCTTTCCTGGTTACTCGGATCACCATGAGTGTCACCTGGCTATTCTCTCCCCAGCCTATGTTGTTCTTTTTCTTTTTCTTCTGAAGCACTTGCAGTATCTTACCCATACCTTAAACTGTTTCATGTTTCACTTCTAGATTTTTTTTTTTCACTTTACTTCTACCTCAGTTGTCAGTCTCTATCCCAGGATTAGCTACATAATAGATGCTGAATGCATATGGTTTAATCAAGACTCATTAAAGTGAGTTGTGGCCTTAATAGTGACATTGTTGAAAGGGACTGAAAAAAAAAATCGGGTTTGTGGCTAAGACAGAAGTCATTGCGTGTCACCCTGGCTGTGGCCATGAGAGGATAGGAGAATGTTCAGTGGGAATCATGCTATTCTTCTACCTAACCATAAACCTGCTCACTAGATAGGAATGAACTGTTCACTGTCATGCCAATGAATGCAGATTAGACGCACTGCTTTCAAAGGAGACCAGCACAGGTTTCAGCTGGAATCTGATAGACCTACCTCCTTCTTTTTCGCTACTTCTCTCTCGTGCATTCCTCCGATCGTCCTTATTCAGACAAGAACAGCTCCAAGGAGTGAAGCACGTAACAAAGATAGGAGCTGGGAAGACATCTGTGGCTTTGAAGGCCATTCTTTCATAAGGAAAAACCAGGATGGGAGCTTCCTCCCAATTCCCCTTATACTACGGCAGGTGCTACACAGAAGCGGAAAGGTGCAGGAATGGGTGACGTTAGAATGGTTCTCCCTATGGTAAATGTCATAGGTGGGTATGTGTGCTGGGTGGAAAGGGCCACAGGGACCACTGCGAACAACCAGAAATTCCTGGAGGTCAGGCATTGTGTCTTCAACCACTATTTGGAGACCAATGGTACTGACATATTTTTATGTGTATGGGATATAATAGTGATCAATATTAAAAATGCATTCTTAAAGACTGAAAGGGGATCTGGCCCACCACTTGCAGCACTGGTATCTCATATGGTCATTGATTTGAGCCCCAACTGCACCACTTTCTATACAGCTCACTGATAACACACCTAGGAGAGCAAAGAAAGATGGCCCCAGTCTTTTGAGCTCTGCACACATGTGACAGAAATGGATGAAGCACCTAGTTCCTGACTCTGACCTGGCCCAGCCTGGCTGTTGCAGCCATTTGGGGTAGTTAACCATTGGATGGAAGACCTCTCTCTCTGTCTCTCCCTCTCTTTCTATAACTCTGACCTACAAATAAATGTTAAAAAAAAAAAAAGAATGAAATGGAGAGAGAAATATTTAATGGCTTAGTGATTGAACAAATTACATGTCATTTTTATCAGTCTGGTCAATCTGAGCCTAGTCTTGAATCCTAATCATCTTAGGATATATAAGGATTCATCAAAATGGCAATGCATGTTATGAAAAAGCTATATATAACTTTCAACATGTTTGCATCAAAATAAACCTATGTTTTAATTCCATCATCCAAAAAGTTCTCAAAGTGCCTTGTATAAAAGAAAATAAAAGACATTTTACAAATATACACGGCTGAAAATAAGAAACTGGACAGCAGCGATCCCTCTAATCTCTGGTCATATTATAAACCCTCTCGGAACACCTTACAGACGGAAGCAAGCCAGGTTCTTAAAGTGGACAGTCCCTATGATCTGTAAACCCACAAAGCAGCTATCCCTGTGTATTCTGCAGCTCTTCAGGAGGGAATCTTAACTGTAGTCCAGAATTAAAATCATCAGAGAGCCCAGCCAAAGTGGATAAGGAAGCAAACACAGTGTCATTTCAGTCACATGCAACTGAAAGTTAGCATTTCTACTATTTGTGCATCCAAGCAACGGGACAGTTTCTTAGCAGTCCCTGTGACTGTATCCTCTGTGGAGACCACAGGTGGCTTCATATTCTACACATCAGTTTTTTCATGAGCCTTTAGTCATCACTTACGCTCAGGTCTCATCTCTTGCCTTAGCAAACAAGCACTCATTGCACCTGTCAGGTCAGGTCCCTTAGCTGATTCTGAGGGCTCACATCTTCAGCTGCTCACAGCCAATGTGAGCCTCTCCCTTGATAGGAGCTAAACCCAGCAACTTGCTTTTCATGCATAATGTAGGCCAGAAGATCATGTACTGGTGGCAGTTACAAAAGAGTGTGACTTTTGCCTGGTTCACTTTCCAGCTGCTGCAGCGATAGCTGTGCTTTGGAGAGACCTAGGTGACAAGAAGCTGAGGATAACCTCTGACCATCAATGAGGGATGTACTGGGACCTTAGGAAGGTGATGTGTCCCCAAGTGGTGTGGTCTGATGTACGTTAAGCCACCTCCCACTCAGAGTGCACATCCTGGATCTCTGCTTTCGTGTACTATAAGCTCCCAGGGGGCAGGGCCATTATGTCCCTGTTTCTTGTGTGCCCCGGAATCTATCACAGCACACTAATATCTGGTAAGGAACAGTTTTGGGTCTGAGGAGAAATAATGATTTAGGCTCCGTCTATCTCAAGTTGCTCACAGTCTAACAATCCCTAAGTGTAGACACTGATGGTAGAATGGATTGCACTTTTAACCACAATTGGTAGTTTTTTAATCTCCTGTTGGTTTATTAAACATCAAGTGAACTAATGAACTTAAAGAGTTTCACACGAGCCTTCCCTAGTCTCCCATTACAAACAAGGTTCCAGTGTTTATGTCAAATCTTAGTCTTGTGGCAGATTTCTGAAGATGGATTTTTTTTTCCTTCCAACAAGTTTTCTTGCTCAATGCAAAAAAAAAAAACCAAAAAAAAAAAACCCTTTCCCACAAATGCTGTGTCCTGGGAGGTCTTGGAGACAGCAACAACACGGACCTCATATTTGCAGTTCCAACAAGTTGGAGAGCACTGTCTCAAAGTAGAGGGTGTTCCGCACACGATTAATGAATGTTTACAATTTTAAAAAATAACCACAGAAAGTCTCCTGAAAGTGAGTGCAAAAAGGCTCTGCAAGAGAGATCATCACCATGAGCTTGAGAACAAAGACCTTGATCTGCCCCTTGATAAATGTGGATCCGGTGCACGGCAGGAACTGGAGGTGGTAAAGAGAGAAGGAAAACTCCCGATCGCCTCCAGGAGGAAGAGGTACTGACAGAAAGGGGCAAAGAGTGAGCTGCAATCATTCTGCCAGTTTCCATTTTTAAAACAAAATGATGAGAAGCAATGATAGCAAAATATCAGCATCTGTTACACCCGAGTGGCAAGCGCAACTGTGACTGTTTTACTCTGCATGCTTCTTGCTGTGTTAGAAATATTTTGTGATAAAGAGAGGAAGGAGAGGCATTGCAGGTGTGAGACAGGTACAAAAGGTTGGAAGATTGGTGGTAAGCGCAGGCCAGGGAAATCCTGAGGTAAAGAATTCTTTACTCAGCCCAACATAGGTAGAGTATCCCAACTGAGAGGGGAGGAAGTTGGGTACTATCCTTGGTCCTGAACCATAGCCACACCCTTGGGCACAGATGTTTCTAATTATTCTAAAACACTGGGTTGTGGGGAGCAAAGGGAGTGGGGAAGGTGATGGTGAGAATTCCTGAGCCTATGGAACTGTATTATGAAAAATGAAAATATAACAGTAATAATAATACATAATATAACACTGGGTTCCTGTCCCACGTCCTGTGTGTTCGTACATTTCCTTGGTATTCTCTAACTTCATATCTTGAAGTTCAATTTTACTCAGTTGTTTTTTTCTGTAGAATGAAAAAAAAAATGCTAACAACTAAACCTGGGTACTTTTTAGCCTGGTAATAATGTCTTTTATTTTTCAATCTCATATATGCTGGACCCTTACTGTCTAATATTGCTGTTAAGTTTCCTCTTTCTTATTTATGAAAGAGTCACAGAATAATTGGACTACAAAGACCATAAAAAGGCAGAGCTGAGGCTTAACCTGTCGCATAATTATATATCCCAGGAGTTAGAGAAATCATACAATGACACATACAATTAGAAGGTGTGAACCCAAGTCGAAGCAACTCCATGAAGTAATTAGGTTTCCAATCCAAAAAGGAAGGACTGAGGACTCCGAAAATGCCAGTGTTTCATGATGAAATCTTGTGCCAAAATGGCCAGCTCTCTGTCTTCCTCCCAATTGTTACTTAGGTGATAGGGAGAATTTTGACCCTTTAGTTGATACCAATAACATCAGCTACATCCAACGCACACTGCTGAAAGAGGTAAGTCAAGGAAAAAAAAGAAAGAGTAGCAAAAGCCCTAAGATGGAGTGGGATCTTCAGTTTCAAAACGAGTTAGCAATGTGACTGTGGAACAGCTATTTCACAGACTTCAGGCCTAATTTACCGGCTATGACAACGTAGCCTAGCAGAAAATAAGAGAATGCTGACAATGGTGGTTGAAGCTACTACTTTTGATGGCCCATTAACTCCTGCCAGGCATGTCAAGGACTTTCTAGAAGTGAGTTCAGTCTGTGTAGCAGCCCTAGGAGGTATGATATCTCCATTTCCCATGAAGAGAAGATGGGGGCTTAAGGAGCCCTTCATAATTATTCACTAAACTTGAATGCAGTTTAACTCAGCCATGGTCAAAGGCAGTTGGGGAGGGCTGGGTGACCAGGACTGGGAGGCAGGAGGTGGCAGCACTGGTATTTTTCCAGTGTGGACAGATACTCCCAACAACAGGACCCACTCAGAGCTGTATCCTAGGGAGAGAAAACCCTGCATGTTAACCCACAATTTTCCAGAAAGCAAAATCCTAAGTGTGGTAGGCACAAAACAGGCATCCTGGCCCCCTGATGCTCAAAAGGCAGCAGCTAGCAGCTCTGACTTTTCCTTCTTCACTCGAGCATCAGAATCGAAGGCAAAGCTGCCTTGCAGGCAGCACAAGCCAGTACAAGGGAGCTGCGCTGTCTCTTCGCTGTGTGGTAAGCAGAGGCGAGGAAGGGAGGAAACTGTGCCAAAGGTCGCAGCGTTCTGGGTCAGTGTGTTCCAGCTTTGAAGTCAGAGAGCTGCCAGGGAGCAGGCAAGAAAAACGCTTCAGGCTGCTCCACCTGCCAGGCCTCCAATGAACTCCAGCTGGGTTGCAGAGTTCCACAGCAGCTGCACACTGCAGAGAGCGTTATGGTCACCACAGACCCATTGCCAGCCACGCAGGATCCGGAGAAACCCAGGACTGCAGAAATGGCAAACCTTTGGAGCCCAAAGCAGCCCGAGATACACCCTGAATGTCCTGCCCTCCTTCTCTCCCAAAGAATGTCATAAACGCCACCAACTCCCTCTTCATTTTTTTGCTTACTGTATTTATAACTTCTCTTTAATCTATTCAACTCCAGACAATATCCCTCGATAAAAAAGTGCTTCCCATGCATGCAGTGCGTACCTGACGTGAAGCCAAGGTAATCACGACCTGGCTGTGAACACCTGTTGTCCCTATCTTTCTAGGGTTGATGGAAGGGAAGAGACATTAGGCCACAGAATAAGGAATGGAAGTAGAAGCCAGTGCTGTGGTAGGCATTAGGAAGGATACACTAGGGATATTAGAGACAGAAGAGCCAGGGGATGGCCCACAAACGGGAACACTGAGGCTGGGGATTGAAGGATCAATGAGAAGCTGCCCTACAAGAACAGCTGGAAGAATGAGTTAAAGTCTGCCTATGAAGCAGCGTGTGCAAAGGTCCTGAGGCAAGGGGAAAGATGGGCTTTCTGAGAAGGCAGAGCAGGACCGTGTGATGGATACATGTGAATCCCAGAACTCAAGAGTACACACAACTTCTCTATATTTTTCTCTGTACAGATTTCAGCAAGGATTCAAGGAGAAGGAGAGGGTGTGTATGAGCTGAATCTTAGAAGGAAAAAGTCCAGAGGAATTTTGGTTTATTTTTATCAGAGGAGTTCAGGTCGCTAACATCTCCCAGCCTCCTCCTTATCCCCCTCAACTCCTTTGTGGAGCACAGACATAGACAAGGCAAAGAAGGTAGACCTGAGCAGTTACATAAGCCGAGTGACTCAACACGAGTTCCCGGGTTAGACTATGGAACATGGGTTCCATGTCTGCTCTGATCGCTGAGTGAGCCCAGTTGACTTCACCCATAGGGTTTCTGTTATCCCAAGGATAACTGGCAAGACAGAACCTTTCTAGTGGCTGTCTTCATGCCACAGTGGGCCACCTGGCACTCTCCTCGCAGATATGTGAGGGTACCGCACAAGCTTGTACACACGTACAGCCATGCTTACAGGGCCTGTCGACCAGCTTCTTCTGCATGTGGCTGTTTAACGGGATAAATGAGAATGTTTGCCTAAAGTGTTCAGTGAGGTGCCTGGCATATGATTAGGATGTAATGAAAGAAGAGAAGATGACAGAGAAGGAAGAGGAGAAAGAGGACACAGCAGCAGTTGCTATGTTGCTGATGGCAACAGGTACCCACTGTTCTTCCTTTTCTTCACCGACCCTGTGGTGCACAACCCTGGCAGCACCCAGGGGCATCTGGTAGTCCCATTTCCATTTTCAACTTCTGCTGATAGCATCTTGGCCCTCCCCACCCCCACCTCGAGAATGATTTATCCAAGGACTAAATCTATTTTTGTTTTAAAAAGGAGGAAAACAAATCTGAGTGCCAGAGCACAGACTTCTTCAAAACAAGAGCGGCCCAGATGCGGCCATGACCCTTGCTTTTAGGAACTGAGAGGGAGGCTGGGTTTCCAGGAACCTCTCCGTGAAAGATGGTGGTTGCATCCCTCACCCTGCAATTCTGAGTCAAGGTCTATTGTTCTCCGTTCTAACACACAGCCACGTGCTTCCCCTGTCCAAGCTGCGAGACTGTCTTGCTTCATCCGAATAGCACCAGGCTGTGTCAGGCTGCCTCAGCTGCCCCGCCCTTCCTTCTCCAACCAGAAGCCACACCCCATACCCTCCGCAGGCAGGCACATTCTCAGGCCATCAGCAGGCCATCTTTAGGGTCTCTCGCAGATAAACCTCTCATTTCCCTCCAACACAGCACAGAATCCTTTTGCTTTGCTCAGTGTTTCAGCCAGCAGACCCTTCCGAGGACTTGACACGTGGTGCCAGACACTGGGGCACAGACCTGTTGTGTGAGTTACATTCTGCTCTCTGTGTAAGTGGGCCTCAAATAGAACATTTCATAACATGTTAAATGCAGTAAGAAAAAAGAGAGAGGGGAAGAACCAGGAAACTAGGAGGCTGTCCCTGTGCTGGAGTTCAGCATAAGCTAGGAAAGGCATGGCTGGTCTAACCAAGAAAGTAGATGGCTGTTCCTTCATCTACAAACCCCTTAGCCTTTCAACTTAAAAATGCAAAATCAAGTACCTTTCCCCAAGCCACCCCTATTCTCTGATGGCTCATTTGTCTGTCCCATCGTAGCCCTTGGCACACAATTCCATAAATGTGCACACCTTAACTCCTAGATGGACCAAAATCTTGTCACCGACCTGCCAGGTTGTAACCTAACCCCCAAACATAGCACCCAGCACATAGCAGGTACACATCAAGATGTATCATATTGAACCAAACTGTTTTTGGCAACCTAAAATTGAGAAGGCCACATGCTAAATGAATACTGATATTACCTAGACTAAAATGCTTGAAAAAGTTATTAATTATAGAAGCAGACAAATGTACACACTAAATTAAGATGCAGACTTTAGAAATGAGGTGGACCAGCACATTCAGCTAGTTGCACTCAAACTTATTGTACACATGCTAATTGTCCTCCATGTGAAAGGAAGTTTCTGTGAACAAGAGAAGATACAAAAATAAATTGGATGAAAGAAGCCTGTGTTCAACATGTCAGCTTATATGGGAGAATTCAGGCGCACGCACACACAAGAGCTGCAGAAGTGACAGGCTATGAATATACACGGGAAGGGTATCAGAAGAGATTTCAGAAGGTATCGAGAAAGCATCTAGAATAAAACACTTCTGGTGGGTTCAGATGGAGGGTGTGGAAAGAAATCCTACCAGGAAGACAAACTTCAGAAGCAGACAGGGGAAAAACGGAACATGGACAGACACGGAAGACGGTGCTCAGAAGCAGAAGGGACCTGGACTCACACATGGCACCAGCCAAGCAGCTCTTCCAGCAAAGTCCTGCTGTCACATGGCTTGGCCCCCCAGGCCTGGGCCTGCATTGCCACGCTGAGGCGTCGGCAAGCAGAAGGCACAGTCAAAACTGCTTTCGGAGGCAAGTGCCTTGTTAGTGCTTAAGATGCAGTCAGGATGCTCTTGTCTTCTAACAGGGCATCTGGGATGGAGTGCTGGTCCTGGCTCTGTGCACAAGCCAAGAGAGAGTGCTGAAGGCTCAAGTGGTTGGGTTACTGTCATCACATGGGACACCTGGTCTGTATGGCCAGCTGCTAGCTTCAGTCAGGCCCAGCCTCAGCCGTTGTGCTTATCTGCAGAAAGAATCAATGGATGGGGACTTCCTTTCCATCTCTCCCTTCTCTGATGAAATCATAACAAAACAAAAGCACTACTATAATGTTACAATAATAATAAAAAGAATAAGAGCTGGAGGTAAAGAGATACCACCTGCAGTGTTGGCATTTCAATTTCCAACTGCTCCATTTGTAATCCAGCTCCCTGCTCATGTGCCTAGGAAACCAGTGAAAGGTAGCTCAAGTGCTTAGACCCCTGCAGCCACATGCAAGACTCAGAAAGAAGCTCCTGGTTCCTGCTTTCAGACTGGCCCAGCTCTAGCCATTGTGGCTATTTGGGGGAGGGAACCAGCAAATGGAAGATCTGTCCTTCAGTCCCTCCCATTCTCTTTGTACTTTAGCTTTCAAATAAATGAATAAACTTTTAAAGTAATAATCATATTGATAAAATGCCTTGAGACCATTTTCAGGCCACTATGTAAAAGACATAGGTTGTTTTTGCTTCCCAATACTTCTTTTCCTTGGAGGAACCACACCTTTCTCCATTCCAAATATCACTAACAGACCCTCAGTGGGGGTGGCCCACACCCACCCTCAGTCTCAGCAATGAATTCAAGGAGGTCTGTTCTGCAAACCTACCCCTTGCTATAATGACCAGTCTAGGGTTGAACACGCATGCACTGCAGAGGAGCTATTTCAAATCTTTCTCTGGATGGACACAAGACAAGGAAGAGAGGTGTTTTTTCAACTGATGTTGCCAACCTAACAGAAAGTCACTATAAGCATTTGTGGGCATTTTCTCTGCCCCAGGGAGAGAGCCTTTCAAGTGGCAAGAAGCCAACACTCAGTGTAAACCAAGGATAGACACAGGGCCTAAAAGGGTTTTAGCAGGTGGCAAACTTTAAAACCTAGATGTTTAAAACAATGTTGGACAGATAGACAGAAATGCAGAAGTTAGGAGGATGAGCTAATTTTCAGAGAGAAAAGGGTGGGGGTGGGAAGAGAAAGAGAGGGAGAGAGAAAAAGAGAGGGAGAGAGATGTTATCAATGCAAATAAGCAGACTTTAGAGTGAGAGGGGATTATAAAGAGGTTTGGTCCAATCATTTCTCTGATGCTTGTACTGTCCTGTCTCATGTTTATGTTTTCCCTCTAATGAGTTTCATTCTGTGGATGATTTCATTCAGTCATGAATTTGGTGAAAAAAGTATTAAGAACCCTCTTTTTGAAGCATTTTCATTTTTTTTAGGGAAGAAAAGCAATAAACAAATGTGTAACATGTGTTCAGATTTTGGATGCAGACTATTATGAAAAGCAAGTGCAACAGGGTCACACGTTGACATTGAGGCATGTGTGAGATGAGGATGCCAGCAGACTCTAATCATATTTCAAGAGGAGACCTGAATGACAGGAGGAAGTAAGTTACGCAGCATTTTCACAAGAGGAGTGTTTTATTGTGGAGCCACCAGGATGGGTGCTTCACATGCCCTTGGGACCCTTAAGGACTCAGGTGTATAAGTGCCCAGGTATGTGTAGGGGGAGGGGCAGGTAGAAGGCCAAGGTCATGAATGGACAGGAAATGTAGGATTTGAGAGCCACAGGAAGGCACTGGAAAGGCTGCGGAGAGTTCGAGTCAGAGTAGTGCCATACAAAGACCAAGGGGGAGGGTGTTCAGACTCAGTTTCAACATGCTCACCTCCCACATCAGAGTTCCTGGTTGGATATCCAGCTCTGGCCTCCACTCCAGCTCCTTGAGAGGCAGCAACAATGGATCAAGGAATCAGGACAGTGCCGCCCATGTGAGAAAACCTGGATACAGTTCCCCAGGCTAGATTTGGCTCTGGCCCAGCACAATTTGCAGAAATGAAGCAATAGGTAGACACAATTTTTCTCTGCCTCCCATGTAAATAAAAACATGAGGAGCCCTACACAACGGCACAATGGCTAAATCTTGACCTTGCAAGCACCGGGGTTCCATGTGGACACCGGAAGTGTCCCAGCTGCTGCACTTCCCATCTGTCTTCCTCTCTGCTTGTGATCTAACAAAGCAGTCAAAGACAGCGGAAAGCAATGGGACCCTGTGTCAGTGAGGGAGACCCAGAGGAAGCTTCTAGCTCCTGGCTTTGGATTGGCTCAGTTCTGACTGTTGCGGCCAACCTTTCTCTCTGTATCTCCTTTGCTCCATACATCTCATCTGCCTTTCCAATAGAAATAAATAAATCTTAACGAGAGAGAGACAGAGAGAGAGCGAGAGAAATGAAAAAGACACCAAAGAGTATCTTTTTCTGATCCAAGGTTTTTAAAATTTTATTTTATTTTTCAGATTTATTTATTTTTTATTGTTAAGGCAGATTTACAGAGAGGAGGAGAGACAGAAAAATCTGTTTGTTGATTCATTCCACAAGTGACTGCCACACCCGAAACTGAGCTGATTCAAAGCCAAAAGCCAGGAGCTTTCTTTGGGTCTTCCAGGCAGATGAAGGGTCCCAAGGCTTTGCAGACATTTTTGACTGCTTTCTGAGGCCATAAGCAGATAACTGGATGGGAAGTGGAGCAGCCAGGACACAAACCTGCACCCACATGGGATCCAAGGTGAGGACTTGAGCCACTAGGCTACTGCTCTGGGCTTTTGACCCAAGTTTTACAGGTAGAATCTGACATACCTTGAGAACAAAGGTAGACTGAGACATTGGTAGCAAAATAAAAGGCAGCCCCAGTCAGGGAACCTCTCACGTCCTGGGACAGAAACGGAAATGCACTTGGATAGTTCTGAAGAGGAGTGGACCACTACGGATAGAGCACAACTGTTCCAGGGAAAGGCCAGTGGATCTGTTCTCTGGAAAGAGACCTTGAAATCCAGCTTTGGTGAAGCCTGCATGTCAGACTAAGATGTCACCCAAGTGGGTAATATACAGCCATGAAAGGTCTTTGGAAAGTGAAAATGGCTCTACTCTTGGGACCTTAGCAATTGATTACATGCTCGGAGGGCAGAGGTGATAGAAGGAATTAACCATGGACTGGGCTTCAGGCAGCTCTGCTTCAAATCCAACTATTCTCCTACTGTACAGCATTGGACATCCCCACCAACAGTACATGAGATCAAGGAAGAAAGTCAGAAATAAAATAAGAGCAGCCTAATGGTGAGAGGTATTCAAAAGCAAGCATTGGCAAACAACTGTACTTTGTAAATAAAGTTTTATCAGAACAAAAACACATCGTCCATTTGCATAGCATTTATGTTTGTGTTTGCCCACTATGATGACAAGGCCACAGGACTGCAGTGGGAAACATATGAAAATCAAAGGTTGTAATAATTATTATCTGATTCTTTATAGAAAAAATTTGCTGGCCTCTCTTTACAGTCTTACAAAATTAAACTTGATGTGTCAAGATACCCCCTCTGTAGGAGGGAAGAAAAAAATAAAACTAGCTTATTGGCATGTGTATTGCAATTCAGAAGAGAGAGACAGTTAATTTTCCCTAGGGTAAGAATAATTTTCTCATGACAAATAGTCAAAGGCAGTTCCGTGGTGAGATAGTGATCTGAGTTCGAAATGGGAAAATACGATTGAGAGAAATGGGTGGACTGAAGAGACAGAAAGATCTCTACAGACATGCGTGAGAAGGAGACACAGAGAAAGAAGGAGGCATTGGGTCCTAAAAATCACTCAGGATGAGACGGGTGGGAGAGTCCTTTGTATCACAGACAGACAGGGATAAGGTTGTTCGAGAGGTCTTCAAAAACATTTATGGAAATTTGCATATGAAAAAGTTATGCATGAATTTCAGAAATTTTCTTAATTCTAGCTTTTCACAAACTTCCTGAAGTTTCCTCATATGTGTAAGGAATCCCTCTCTGGGGTTTTGACTTCAGCATTTGTGTCCTCAACACAAACCTCCTCTGCAGAAATGTCAGAAAGTCGTTTGTTCATTCAGCCCATCCTGAGAGGCGAAATCAAGATGGAGTGACCCAAGAGCTACCCTTGTTGGCAGAGACCGGAAGGTCAAGGCATTGCTTCAGTGTCAAGGCTACTGAGCGCTGAGTAAGGGCTTGTCTCTCACGTGTTTTATCAGGACTATCTGCCACAGGTTTACAGGATTCCTACCCTGTCTGTCTCCTTCCTAGCTCATAAAGGTGCTTTTAGGGGATGTCTTGCTGATTGCAAATATCCCAAATAGAAGTCAGGAACTTTTTCTTGAAGTATCACCCCCCCAAAAACAGAGCAATTTATGAATTTAGAAGAAGCAAAAGGGAAGGCCTTAGGAGAAATCACAAATTGTTCACAGTGCACACCTGCCCTAAGGCTAATGAGAGACAGAGAGAGGCTCACTCTACACCGCTCACTGCTTTTGCTCAGATAGAAATTGGTTTCTCATGAGCAAGAAATTTCTCAAAATTTCAAGCCTAAATCCCAGCTGAGGAACTCTGAATACCTCGCAACAGGTGCAAAACACAACACTTGTAATGATAATGACAATACATAATATCAATAATGATAATCAATAATGATAATACATAATATCATTGACAACAATTATAATAGCTATTATTTACCAAATATTTTATGTGTGCCAAGCACTGCTTTGAGTTCTTCAAAATACACACTCATTTTATCACATACTAATTTTATGAAGAGAGATGTTACCGTCAGTAGCCCCATTCGGTAACTGATAACTCAGAGAAGACTAATTCCATGCATCCACTTGACAGGACCATGAAGTCTCCAGATATTTGGTTAAACATGAATCCATGAAGCAATCTGGATGGATTTCACCCTATCTAGGTCTGAACAGAAAAAAAGGCTGCAAGGGGTGCTCTCTCCCCCTCCCATGCCCTCTCTCTCTGTCTGCTCTGCTATCCGTTGATCAGAGACACTGGATTTCTCTTTCCTTTGGATTTGAACTCAAACCGGAGTTTATGCCATTGTTTCTCCCAGATCTCAGATCTCTTGACTTGGGTTGAACTATATCACCAGACTTCCTGCGCCTTGAGCATCTCGGATCCTGGATTTTCCCTGCCTCTAGAATCATATGCAGCAACTCATTGCTATGAATCTCATGTCTTTATAAGATCAATAACCATAACATTTAGGCCCACCCTAATCCAGTATAATCTTTCCCCCATCTTTAACATCTGCAAAGATCCTCTTCAAAAATAAGACGATATTCTGAAGTTCCATATGGACATGAATTTGGAGCTGATACTATTTAGCCCACTACAATGAACTGTAATATGCAATTCTAACTTATCCTGGAGATATTACAGAGACAAAGCTATTTTCCACTTCAGATTCCCTGAGTTACAAAGGCTAGAAACCCAGCTCAAACTAGCTTTTTCATAAAATGAATTTACACACTCAGGTAACTGAAGACTTTAGACATAAGCAGTTTCAGAGATGTTCAGAAACCTTGACATTGCCTTCTGCCTGCTTCTCAGGTGGAATTCCTCCATTTCTGAGCTAACTGAGTCAGACTCTTCACAAGAAATATCAAGACGAATTCCATCGCTCCAGGAACAGGACTGGAAGAGCCAATGTTTACATCCACAGCACATTTAGTTTCCATTAAAGTTCTTGGTAGTAAGAAGTCAATAAAGGTTAATAACTTAACCTTTTAGTAATGCCAAATAAAATTGTCTTTTTCTATAAGGTTCCAACAAATGTTTGAGAAATGAATCTCACTGGGTCCCTACGGATCACTTGTTACCACAGGCAGGGTTCAGGATCCTCTAACTGGCCAGGGCACAGGCCAGCTGAAGTGGATACCACTCATCTAGATGACTCATAGATAGTTTCCCAAGAAGAAAACAGAATGTTGGTCCAGAAGGGAATGGGAACAGGACAGTGAAACCCAGACACACCAAATGCAAATTCAAAAGAAATGAATTTCAAGGCTACATAAACTTACCTTTTGCCAAGGGGCTTACCTTTACATTAAATCTTGCATCATTAACTCAGTGACTTCTGAAGGAAATATGGAGATGAAGTCACAGTAAGGACCATTCAGCTATTAACAATGTGCCAAAAAAATCAACTGCTAAGCTTTTTTGAAAAATTATTTTTATTGGAAAGGCAGATTTACAGAGAGAAGGACAGACAGAGAGAAAATTTTTCCATCTGCTGGTTCATTCCCCAAGTGACTGCAATGGCTGAAGCTAAGTTAATCTGAAGCTAGGAGCGAGAAACTTCTTCTGGGTCTCCCTCACTGATGTAGGGTCCCATTGCTTTTGGCTGCCCTTCACTGTTTGCTTAGATCACAAGCAGAGAGATGGATGGGAGGTGGAGCAGCCAGGATATGAACTGGTGCCCACATAGAACATGGAATCTTGGTGGGTATTTGACTTAGTGTTTAAAATGCTGCTAGGGACACTCACATTCATATTGGAGTGTCTTGGCTTAAGTGCTGGTTCTACATCCAGTTCTAGCTTTCTGTAAATGCATGTTGTGAGACCTAACAGGCAATGTCTCAAGTACGTGGGTCCCTGCCACCAATAAGGACACTTCAAGGGAATTCCTGGCACCTGGCTTCATTCTGGCCCATATCTGGTTGCTGCAAGTATTTGAGAGTTAATCAGAAGTTAGGAGATCTGTCTTTTTTTTTTTTTTTGTCTCTTTTCCTTTCAAATCATATGTGTGTGTAATATATAAAATAAGGGTGGAAAATAATTTTGAGATAAAGCCAGAGGAGTTTCATATTAAAGATGCATATTAAAATCCCTTGGGAAATAAGATACTTAAGTTACAAAAACAAATGAAGGGATTAAAGTACTAAAAATAAATAAATAACAAGGTAATAAAAGGAGGAAAAGAGAGATTAAAACTCAGCTGACAGGCATTGCAGCAGAACAGGCACACTTCTCGAGACATCCATATCCTATCTCAGAGCTTGGTTCAGGTCCCAGTTACTATATGCTTCTGGCGCAGCTTCCAGGGGATGACTGCCCTGGTGGTGAGGTCTCTGCCCCATAGGCGGAGGTCTGGGCATGGAGTGCCTGGCACCTGGTATAACCCTCGTCTGGCTCTGGCTATTGTAGCCATTTGGGGAATGGTCTAGCCAACAGAAGACCTATTTTCTATGTATCACCCTTTCTCTCTGTTGCTGTGTTTTTCAAATAAATAATTAAAAAATAATGAGGCACTCCATCTGTAGGAAATTGTCTGGGTTGCCTTATACAAGTGTTACAATGCTAGGAGAAATGTAGCTAATAGCTGGGGGCATTCTGAGCCTGGTTAATGACAAATCTGTGTTAACTATACCAGTGTGCCAGAATAGTCACCTATTCTATTATTTTGTTGCTGTTGTTTTTAAGCTACATTGGGAAGCTGCGGAATACCAGGCCGGAACATGCCAATACAGCTCCCAGGCAGAGGGTCTGTAATTGCCCAGGGAAGAAGGTCTGGGGACATATTAGAATGGGAGCGGCAGAGGCCATGTTTGACAGGGGAGGAATGATTTCTGGGATATTCCACAAACTAGGCCATTGCACTCATAGGTTGGTAAAGGAGTTGAAACAGACTGATTTAGACAAGGGAACCAGAGAGCATGTCTGAGTCAGGCCATGGCACAAGCCCACTTGGGAGATATGGATAGATCAAATAGCATTGCCTGCCACCCATTGGCATATACAAAAGCTAGGGCTCGGGGGCAAGATTAGCTGGGTTAGGCCACCTTACCCACCTGTGAGTTTCAGAGCAGGGAATGAGCCGTGTTAGACTAGGCCACAACACTTACCAGAAAGTGACCAAACCAGATCTAGGAGCAGATTCAGTAGGGAACGTGTGGGCTCACCTCTGTGGAACTGCAGCACCTACAGGCTTGCTTGAAAAGCTGGGGGTGGTGATACACTGACCTGGACTGGACTATGGAACTCAACTCATACTCCTGGGAGCCAGGGCTGGAGGAGGCTGGGCTGGGCCAGGTTGCAGCATCTGTCAGCATACGCAAATGCCACAACTGAGAGCACACTATGCCAAGTAAGGCTGCGGCACCCATGACATGTATGAGATCTGGGACTTGAAGTGGGCCTAGTAGGGGAACTTGGGGAATTTAGCTGCTAAGCTCCAGCTCCCAATGGTGAGCATGAGAGCTAGGGCTCAGGGCTAGCAAGGCCAGAACAGGCTGCAGCACCCAGTAGCATACATGCAGACCCAGTCTGGCAATGGATTTGACTGCAGCAGTCTGCAGCACACACTGGCACACGCAGAAGTCAGGACAGGGTTCAGCCAGGCCTGACTGGACCACAACACCCCAGTTAATATGAGGGCTGGTGCCAGGAGGAGGCCAGCATTGGGATAGGCTGCTGCACCACCCAGCAATAACTGGGACTGGAGGCAGACCAGGCTGATCCAGGCTATAGTACCTGCTGGAAAATGCCAAGATTGGGAGTAGGCTATCTCAGACTGAGGTTGCCACAACATCAACTGGCATGTGTAAGAATCAGGGCTGAGAGCAGGCCTGAAAGGGGAATTTTGTGGACAAGGGCTCCTTTGCTAGGTGGCTGCTTCCACTGTTAAGTGTGAGAGCTGTTACTGGGGCAGGCTCATCTGGGGGTGAGCCAGTCTGGACTAGACTGCTATACCTACTGACACACACAAGAGCCAGAATAGGCACACGCCAGGAGCAGAGACAGAGCAGCAGATCCCAGATGGGCAGTGCGAGAACAGGGTGGATTTCACAGCCCAGTCAGCCCTCTAGAGCTGAATTTGGCGCCATTTGGCTGAAGGAGAAAAAGGCAAGGGAAAGGACTGAGCATACACTGAGCTGGGAGTAAACTCATTTGTGACTCAGAGAACTGCATCAATGTGGCGTTCTACAGGTTCCACTCAACACAGGTCTGGGTAGCCCTCAGACCCGATGGCCAGCAGATCAAGAACTCTAGAAATGGCACATCAGGCACCATTTTATACACTGTGGCAAAAACTTTAGGACTGCAGGGGACAACAGTGAACTGCGCATGTGCTGAGCTCACAAAAACACACTGAGTTCAGTGAACTGCACTGGTTCCACAGGAAAATAATATCGACTGTGGCATCACAGGGGTCAAAATAGGTCCGTGTGGCACCCATACCTAACGTCCAACAGGTTCCAGAAGATCAGCACCACCAACAACGTACCTATATAGAACACCTGGTGTCTCCCTAATCCTGGGACCTCCTCCAACCGAAAGTGGGAGAAAGTTTGTACAGACAACGGTGCAGCCTCAGTGTGGTATCACAGGAGGTAGAGACTGAAAATCTAACGTAACAACCCAGACCTGGAACTTGCTGGAGGGAATGGCACAATTGACTGCAAGCAAAGAGTGGTGTACTAACTGCAATAAGTAAAATCAAACTGTGGACCTGTGGGTAACATAGCTTAGAAACCTGCCCCAAGGAGAAGACTCTGCTAACCAGAAGTACAATGATAAAGAACAAAAGAAGAGACAAAGGCACAATGAATACTACTGAAGACTCCCCTGCAAAGGAGCAAAACCCTATGCCAAACTCAGAGTTCACTGAGGAAGATATCGAGAATATGGGGGACACAGAATTCAGAAAACTCATTGTAAAGCTTCTAATCACCAATGAGAAGCACATACAAGAATTCAAAGAATTTAAGGAATATTTCACACAAGCAATAGCAGCAATAAAGCAAATCAAGGCTGATGTATCAGAAATTAAGAACACAGTAGAGCAAATTAAAAGTACAGTGCAGAGTCTCCAAAATAGAATGAAGCATGCAGAACAAAGAATCTCAAAATTGGAAGATATTTCCTGTCACAAAGGGGAAGCAAACAAAAAGCTGGAAGCAGAGCTGGATCAGGCCAAAAAAAGTATTCAAGAATTGAAAGACACTATGAAGAGGCCCAACATAAGAGTTATGGGAGTCCCAGAAGGTGCAGAAAGAGAAACTGGTTTTACAAATATATTTAATGAAATAATAAAAATTTCCCTAATCTAGAGAAAGAATTGGGAAACAGGATCCAGGAGGGGCACAGAATTCCCAAAAGGCTTGATCAAAAATGATCTTCACCAAGACACATGATCATCAAGCTCTCTTCAATTGAACATAAGGAAAAGGACCTTAAATGTGCATGTGAAAAACAATCAACTGACATATAAAGGAATGCCAATTAAACTCACAGGATACTTTTCATAGGAAACTCTACAGGCAAGAAGAGAATGGAGTGACATATTCTAGATCCTAAAAGAGAAAAATTGTCGCCCTAGGATAACATATCCAGCAAAGCTTTCTTTTGTCTTTGAAAATGAAATAAAATTCTTTCACAGTAAAGAAAGGGTAAGAGAATTTGCCTCTTCCAAACCTGCCCTACAAAGGATACTTCAAGATGTTCTCTTGACAGAGAAGAGGAATAGCACCTACCAAAACCAGAGGCAAATGTGAAGAACATTCCAGTAAAATGACAACAGAAGACTAATCCAATGAACAACCCATACCTAAAATGCCAGGACCAAAGTACCACCCATACATATTAACCCTGAATATAAATGGTTTAAGCTCAATCAAACATCATAGATTAGTAGTCTGGATTAAAAAAACAAAACCCATCTATCTGTTGTCTAGAAGAGACACATTTCACCAACAAAATTCAGCAGAAGCTATATCTCAAGCATTTCTATTTTTTTGTTTTTGTTAGTTTCATCTCTTCAAAACACTTTCTTCTGATTAAATTCTTCAATGATTCATAGATCATACAGTAGCATCATTTTCTTCAAGAATTTCTTGATTCTCTTTTTCATTTCTTCAGCGTCACATTAGTCATCCTGTAGCATGTTATTTAACTTCTTCGTGTTGTTAATTTCTTTTTTCCTCCTAATGTTGATTTTGTTTTGTGGCTCTTCATTTAAGGAGATGTATAGTAGCTGTGTAATGGAGACTGTCATATCTAAGTAACTTGTTATTTAACTTCATGGCATTGTAAATTTTTCTTTTTCTTTTTCTTTTTATTGTTGATTTTCTATTATGACTTTTCATTTGAAGGGATGTACAGTAACTGTGAAATGGAGACTAACATATCTAGATGTGAGGATACAATGTAGTATGCATTTCTACTTCCAGACAAAATGGACTTACAATGAAACTGTTTACTATATCTTGACAACATGCCCATAATGTTGGATATATGACTGTGTATGAAGAACTATATGTTAGTAATGATATAGAGGAACTAGGCGTGGGGGGGAAATTGGGGAGGGGATAAAGGAAATACCAGGAGGCTATGGAACCTGTATCATAAAATGATAATAATAATAATAATCATAAATATTTTTTAAAAATAAGACGCAAATAGGGAGAAAATATCAGAAGAGAGATTAGGCAAATGAGAAACGTATCAGACAAAATAGACTTCAGGATTACTGGAGATATGTGATGATGATAAAGCGGCCACTAACAAGAGACACAGATAACAATGACTCGTGTTATTCCTCCAGTCCTGTAAAGGGAAGGAGAGAGCATTCAGGGCACCTTGGATCCTACACTGCAGTGGCAAATGGGAAGCATATGTATTTTACTTACATAATTTTCTACTAAGTTTTCCCAGCATAGCTTCTCTCTGCCACCAGAACATGAACTTCAGCAGTGTAGGTATTTGTCTGATGTATTCACTTCCACATCATCAACACCTAGACTGGTGAACAATGTATGCAAAGTACCAAGTAAATATTGGTGGAGAGTAGACATGCATGACCGAATAAATGAATAGAATGCCAGTGGAGCACTTAGAGTGTACAGCTCCCTGAATACCATTCCCCTGGCCTGTTTTCCTTTCTTCCCACATTCAAGGAAATGTATCCGCTGGTCACTGTAAGATTAATTTCACCGCTTGGACATGTTTTCATCTCAGTGAAAATACTATGATTATTTGGCTGAAGGCAACAGGAAATGACCAAGAGCTGGAATGCATGACACAGTCTTTGGCTGAAGAAACCGGACAGTTTCTCTGCAGTGTAAGCCTGATGGGGCCCTGGAATGGGAAGCAGAAAGATGTTTTAAATGATTTTCAAAGGAATGATACATTTGGCCTTCCAGTTATTACACTTTAATACATCCGACACTCAACTTGCAAAATCCAATTGCCATTTTCGTCAGACTGAATTCTCCTCACCACCTCCCCCCGCCCCCCCGCCCCGTGTCTGGAGAAAATGATAAGTCATACCCCACAAAACAAAGACTTAGAGTTCTGTCTTCTGGGGACACAGCTTCCTGACAGGACGATGAATATTGCAGGACGATGAATATTGCAGACCTGCTTCCCAGACAAAGCCATCCACATAGGTTTATGTAGCGGGGTGGAGGGGGGAGTAGAGCAACTGGAAAGAGCAAGGACCCCCTGATTAAATCTACAGACTATATGGTCCAAGACAGAGTGTCCCATTGTACAGATTAAAATACCAGAGCCCATAGACAGAAACAGACCTAAACTAAGGCCCTAAGACTTGCACCAAACTACTGTTGACTAACTCCACATCTCCTAATACCAAACCAAATGCTACTTTCAATATTTCACAGTCATTTTGCTTTTGATGCAAACACAAAATATGTGCCACCATCTCTGAGGAATCAAGTGTGTTTATTAATATTTGATTAATATTGATTAATATTAATCAAACTGGTTAATATGCAGTTTGGAGGTGAAAGGCATGCATAGAATGCAATAAGATTAGGGTCTGTGCCTGAGTGGAATGCTGATTTAAACCTGGACCCTCTGCTTAGCTGTGTGGTTGTGAATGCATTACAGAATGTTTCTGTTTTCCTGTCTGGGAGACTGAAAGTATACTCTCGTCACATGGCTTTGGTCAAATTATATAACTTCATCTTATAAACATTAGCTATCATCAATGACACTCTCAGCTCTAAGCAGTTTTAAGAACAGAAGCACACAGTATTTTAAATAATGACATCACAATGAGAATTTTCCACCTAACCATAGTATAATAGCCAAATCTACAAAGTGCCTATCATTTAGGAGACAGACCATTCAGTGACAGATCATGTTCCAGCAGTCCAAAGAGAGTGGATGCTTCAATCAAAATAGTCAAGGCACATTTCTACATCAAATTGTAAAGACTTATTGCAAAAAAAAAAAACACATCTTTTTCATGTTCCTTACCTACTGCTTGTCCCAGCTGGCCTGTAGTCCAGGATTCAGCTGTGGAGCAGTCTCCTTCTGAAACATCACCTATCATAGCATGATAAAAGAGTGACAGACAGAAAGTTATGTACTGTCTTCTTTCTGGCGAGGACATGTGCCTTGCACTCACACGTCACTGGCCAGTGCCAGTCCCAGGATGAGGCTGCACACTCATGGACAGGGAAGTCCTTTCTCAGGACACACAGTGAGTGTCTGTGAGCTCCAATGCCAAGTTCCACGGTAGACCAGCTGCCCTCTGCAGAATGGCCCTGCAGAAGTCACAGAGCTCAGAGTTGAACTATTCAAGTCTAACCAAAATGGCCAACTAAACAAAAGGAATCTTCAGATGGCACAGAACAAAAACCAACGCCCAATCTAAAAGACCACAACCAGGTGGTGTGAAAATAGAAGTAGATTTTCACTGTGTCAAGAATATTAAAAATAGTAAAAATAAAAATATGACACAAGGGTCGTAGTTTGCATAGAAGCTAGGGAATGGAGTGGGGGCATAGAATATGAGTGTCACTTTCACCGGTGACATGAGAAAGGGTTCTAACCATTTGGCAAAAGCCTCCCAGTGCACTTAGCAAGCATGCTTTACAGCGATATCTATAAGATACAGTCATAATAAGAAATAGCTCTCAGAGTGCCCATTAAATGAAGTCATGACCCACTGAAACAGGCTCAGCTCGGCCCATGGTTCCTACAGATGCTCACAGAATGCTATCATGATGTGCACCTATATGTACATGTCTACATTTATACACACACACACAAATATTTTAAGCTTTATGGGGAAATGGGATCAGTGAATATGTTTATTTTGGTACAAAAACAATTCAAATCACTGCAAAAAGCTCATGAAAATGCATATTGTGAAAAATATGCAAGGATATACACATAAATGATATACAAACATACAAGGCAACTTCAAATGTTGATGGAAAAATGAACGAAAAGGTCATGTGCATTTCCAATTACCCCTCTGAAGTCCCCTTCCACACAGGCACTGGGCCACGCAAGAAGCTGGGAGCCCTGAAACCTATCCAGCACAGGTGCCACCCTAGGTGGTACCATGGCACGGCCAAGAGGCCCCACATCTGCCCTGTGCTCTAACATCTGCAGGCGGGTTGCCCTCCGTTCCCTGCTGAATCCATGAAGCCCATGAAGTGCATGTTCCCACAGGCAGGGAGCGGCGAAGGCAAATCCCAGCCCGACTTCACCTGAGGCCTCTGGCGTCTAAGTCCTGTGCTCTGTCTGCAATGAAATCTTGCCTGTAGTAAAGTTGTGGTCACCTTCTGTTCTCCTGTCCCCATCCCTCTTCCACCCCCCCCCCAACAGCGACTTCAAAGTGACAGTATTTGAAAAATAGCGAGACTCGATTATGCTGCTTTCCATTCAGGCTGCATGTCTCCCTCCCAGCCCTCCCGGCGAGTCCAACCCAGGACGTGACTGGCTGTGGGTCGTTTCCGTCCCTGTTCTGGGCTCCATCTGCCCTGGCACAGAAGGCTAGGCCTGCTTCTCATTGTAACAAGGTTGCACTAATTAACTGTGTTTGATTTTGCATATGGAGGGAGAATGCAAATGAATGCAAAGCAGTATGCAAATCAGCAACATCCTGGCTCTCCCAAAGAACCAGCCTGTGAGACTGATGTCAATGACAGTGTATATTAATAGCCCATCTTAGGAAGGCATGCACAGTTTTTTTTTTTTCTTTCAGAAGAGCCACGCACCAGGGTTGTTCTTTCTTTCTTTTCTTTTTTTTTCTTTCTGGAATAATAGTGACTTTAGATTGAATTCCAAGTTTATGATCCTTGACAAGAAGCCCATGGTCACAATGTTATATTTTCTACAGAAGGCTCACATAGGCGATGGGGGTTGCTGGAAACAGCACAATCTTACAAACGAAACTATACAGTTGCAGTTCAAAACCCTGCTTCCTGCTTGGACAAGTTCCTTAACCTGAATCATGGTAACTGAGCCTCTACAAGAGCTATCCGGGAGGACTGCGGGAGAAAGGTTTGCAATCAACTGAAGCACAGCTGGTGAGGGGCCCTTGTTCACTGCTCGCTCCACACTCCTGCCTTCTCCCTTTGGGGAACTAAGGAGGCAAGCAGGAGGCTCATCTCCTGTATCTGAGCAGTGTTGCTCGTTATTCCACTACTTGTATCTTTCTCATACAAAGCTCTGAAAGAAATCCCTAGCCCCTATTATTGCCCCAGGAACCACAGGACTCTTCCTGTGCGCTTCGAACGAGAAGACGCTGTCCTGCTCCCCAGCAGTTCTTCCAAGGCCTCCTCCATCATCCACCCTTCTCTGTGCGATGCATGTTTGCAGAACACTCCAGGAAGTCAGACTTAAATCCTCAAAATGCATGAAGGCTAAGCTCAGCTCCCTGACACGCACTCCTACCTTAGTGCAGGAGGAGGCCACAAGGACACAGGCAGCATGAAGACAGGGAAGAGTGCTGGCAGTGCCGTGCTTCCCAGGTCTCTGTCGCAGTGTTGCACACCTGCACGTTCTGACCGTGTGGTAACGTCCCGCCCTCCCCACTGCACTGCAGCTTATAACTGCACCTCAAGCTGCCTGCTCACTCACCCATGGGCGACAGCACCATGTTATCCCAGGAAGCAAATGCAGTCTCTGCACTTCGCTACTTGTTCTAAGTGTCCAGACACTGCTCTCAGTGGGCACTGGACTTCGGAAGTGCCACAGCTTCAATAGAAAATAGACCCGGGTATCCCTGCCCTCTCCACTTGTCCTGCTAGGACTGCCCTCAACAACAGGGGATCCCCTGCCCTGGCTGAGCTGTGTCCCTTCTGCCTTTTAGAGGGGTTTTTTTTTAGAGATGCTCCATATGCCTCAGGGCTAAAATGCAGTGGCAGCTGTGAAGTAACCAGCAATGGCTCTGCGTCCCCTCCTCGCACTTTCTCAGCACGCTCCTGGGAAGGTTGTTGGCATTTGGCACATGAAGAGAGTGACAGGTGACATGATGGCACAGAGGCATGGCCGGTTCTTGAGCCCAAGCTCATCCCCTTGCTCTGAGGAAGAAAACGGTCTGAAGGCCTAGACGGACATTTCTTACTGCCAGAAGGAATCTGACAGTCTCTCCAACAGGACTGGAAAGACACAGAGCTTGGTCCTTGAAACAGACAGGGAAGGGCAAAGGCAACCACTATGCACTATGCACTCGGTTGGAAGTGGAAAGAGGACAATGCAGGAAAGAATGAGGAATCAACAAATGAGGGAGCGAAGAAAAAAGGAAGGGGGGAAGAGAAAGGGAAAGAGGGAGAGAAAGGGAGGGAAGAATGAAGGAGGGAGGGAAGAAAAGAGGGAGGGAAGGAAAGAGGGTGGGAAGGAGCGAGGGAGAGAGGAAGGGGGAAGGAAAGAAGGAAGGAAGGAAGGAAGGAAGGAAGGAAGGATGGAGGGAAGGAAACAATGACAAAGGACACAGGCAGGAAGAAGGTGAATGGAAGGGAGGGCAAGCAAGTAACCCTAGAGGGAAGAGTGGGTTCTCCATGGAAACCAAGGTTCCTGTAAATCACTTCCCAGGCAGGATGCGGGATGATTACTCTGGCTTTGACAGCTGAATCTGAAAAAGCACTCCTACCAATCACCAGAGCCCTGCGGCACCCACCTCCACCAGGTGCTGGGATGGGAAGAGAAAACCAGCCTCACTCATACTGCTTTACCTTAAACACGCCTTTTAGACAAATACATTGCAGAGATCACTTCGCTTTTTCTCTTATTCTCAATTGCTGGGAAAGGGAAGGATGGGCCAAGGAAGACAGGAAACCTTACTTACCTGTCATAGAGCCAGGAAGGGTCTTCCACCCGGACCCAGCAGTTGGAGGTGAACAGACTGAGTCTGAGACTCACCACCACTGCCAAGGCAACAGGGCCTGGGAAACCACTCAGGTCTTGGCCCTCTCCTCTGCATATGAAAGGAGATCTGCCCAGGCTCTCATGGCAAAGTTGGAGGGACTTAATTTATATAAATGACTTCTGCAGAAGAACTTGGCACAGGATCAGGTACTGGCAAGCCATTTCCCTCCCTTCCCATTTCTAGTACTACTTATCTTTGGGTCCACTTTTCACAGCTTCAGTTGCGTGAGGTCAACTGTGATCCAAAAACATTACACAGAAAGTTCCAGAACATTCAATTAATAAATTTAAAATAGCATGTCATTCTACATAGAGTTCTCCTCACGTTCCATCATGAATCATCTGTAGCACCAAGGTATCCACACTGCACTGGGTAACCACCTGTTAGTCCCTTAGCAGCAGTCTTGGTTCTCAGGGTGACACTTCCTTAGTGCTGGTGTTAAAGTGACCCCTTTGTACTTACTAGCAGTCCCAGGAGCTGGCAGTGTGACTCAATTGGTCCAACTGCTGCCTGTTGTGCTAGGGAAAGGAATTCCATAGGAATACAGAGCCCAGCCCCTGCTGTTCCTCTTTCTATCCAGCTCCCTGTTAATGCACAGAAAAGATGACCCAAACACTTGGGAACCTGCCACCCATGTGAAAGACCTGCATGCAATCCTCAACTCCTGGCTGCACCCTGGCCCAGACCTGGCTGTGGCAGCCATACAGGGGTAAGGCAATGAAAGCAAAATATCTCTCTTTCTCTATCTCTTTCTCCCTCTTGCCCTACTTGCCTCTTTCTTCCTTTCTCTCTTTGTGTAACTCTGCCTTTCAAATAGATAAACAAATCTTTTAAAAATAAAATAAACAGGTAACATCCCCAATGTACAATAGCAGTGATGCCAAAATTTAGCTATGTCAAAGGAGAAGCTGTGCAGTGCATCTGAAAGGAAAAAAGAAAAGTTCTCAGTTTCATTAGAAAAGAAAAAATACAAACATGTACATACAGGAGAAGTGGCGTATGTAGGGAAAAGAAGTCCAGATGAGCCCCAGTACCACCTGCTCTTTCCATCACCCACGGCGTTCTTGAAAGGATCCTGCACGAAAAGGGGGGATCACTTTATTTAACAGAAAAAAGAGATTGATTTGTTCCATTTTTACATTTTTTATGATACATTATCATAGGCTCAGGGATTTCTCCTCCTCCCTCTCCCCCGTCTGATTTCCCCTGTATTATTATAATAGTATAGTCCTTCAACAACAGTCACAAGTCTATCCAAGTCTATCATTCTGCTATTTAAATGTATCCTGACATTGTAGAAATAGACAATACTCCAGCATCCTATTGTCAAGATATATTTAACAGTATATCTTGGGCCCAGCACAGTAGCCTAGTGGCTAAAGTCCTTGCCTTGCACATGCCGGGATCCCACATGGGTGCCAGTTCCATCCAGCTCTCTGCTTATAGCCTGGGGAAGCAGTCGAGGACAGCCCAAGGTCTGGGGACCCTGCACCCATATGGGAGACTGGAAGAAGCTCTGGGCTCCTGGCTTCGGATCGGCTCAGTTCTGGCCATTGCAGCCACTTGGGGAGTAAATCAGCAGAAGGAAGTCTCTTCTCTTCTCTATATATCTGACTTTCTAATAAAAAGAGTATATCTTAAATTTATATATTTTATCTATTTATTTATTATTTGAAAGGTAGAGTGACAGAGAGAAGGGACGTTGGGAAAAAAACCTTCCATCCACTGCTTCACTACAAATGGCTATAGCCATCCGATCTGGGCTGGGTTGAAGTCAGACAGCTGGAGCACCGGCAAGGTGTCTTATGCGAGTAGAAGTAGCCCAAGCACTTTGGTCGTCGTCTTCTGCCCTCCAGGTGCATAAGCAGAAAGCTGGATCAGAGCACCGTGGACTCAGAGTGGATCCGTGTCAGTCCTAGCACCAACTCTAATAGTTATCTAATAGTTATTGCTGCATAGTAAATTATTCCAAAGCCAGGGAACTGAAACAACAGGAAATTGTGATGCCACTTTGGTGTTTCAAGAATCTGAAAGAAGCTTTTCAGGTGGTTCCAGTTTAGGATCTCCCACGACGTTGCAGTCAGGAGAGTGGCTGAGGCTGCACTGTCTGAGGGCCTCTCTGGGACTTTAGGATTCATTTCCAACAAAATTCTTCTCAGGCCTGCTTCCAGAAAACCTTCTCATTCCCTTAAATCCTCTTATAATCTGCTGCTCAGGAACAACACACACACAGGTGCTCCCAAAAGTCTGTGAGGAAATGGAATTAAAAGGTATGAGTTTCTGGCACAAAGAACTTTGGAATCCATGCAGTTTTTCCATACTATGTATTTGAGCTTTAGGAAGATTTCATACATGTTCTGGTTGTTTTCTGCTTGCCCTTTGTACTCACCCAGATTCCTTTTCTGTATCCCAGAAATCTGTCCCCAAAAGAAAACGCTCTCCACACTCTTGCTTTCTAGATCCAGTTGGGCTCATCCAATCAGAAGTCCTTGCAAGAGACTGGAGGGCAGGAGGAGGGGAGATTGGGCATTTCTGTGCCCACTCCACCAAGGCCATAGCTCAGTGGGTCTACGCTTCTGGAACACACCTGTCAGCCCTTCCTTCTTGGCTTTGCTCCTGGTCAGTGTCTGTTTATTCCTTCAGGTAATCTCATCTTGTGAATTCTGGGAAGCCTCACCATCTCTTGTTGACTCCTTAACTCTTCTACGTTGATGGAATACTCACAGCAAACCACCTCAAGTTCTGTGCTTGAAATTCTGTACACTGGTGAGTTGAGCTGGGCTCACTGAGGCAGTTGCACTTAACATGGCGTTGATTGGTTCATCTGTACAGTCAATCAAAATATCAGCTGGCCCTGGGTGGTGTTGACTGGTGGCAGTGGTCTTACCTCCAAGAGGTCTCCAGCAGGCTAGAACATCATTTTTGTCTGTTGTTTTATTTTGTTTCCCCTAGATATTTTTCAATTTTTACACTTCATTTTATGACACAGTTTCATAGGCTCTGGGATTCTTCCAACTGCTCCCCATACCCTACCCCCATGGTGGATTACTCCACCTTGTTGCAATATTACAGTTCAAATCCAGTCAAGATTCTTTCATTGCAAACATATACCAAGCATAGAGTCCGGCATCTTATTGTCCAGATAAATTCAACAGTTTCTTGGGGAGACCATCTCTGGTCTGAAAGCAGAGCTGGCAGAATATCATCCCGACCAATTAAAAGCCACAACATAACATCAACAACAATTTACAACATTATGGAGTTAACTGACATGGTATTGAGTGACCCATATGTTAGAAAATAGCACATCGTTTTTGTATGATGTCAGAAGCGTTACAAAAGCATGAGGACATTCTTGAAAAGGTCTCTAGAATTTATCCCAAGTTAAACAAAGCACAAGCCCAGGCTAGATGAAAAGGAATCGGAAAAATAGATTCTGCATTTGGATAGAAGGAGTGGCAAAGAGGAAGTGCACGATGAGATGAGAGGGAATTTGTGACCATGAAAGAACCAACCACCCTGTCAACCCTATACCCGACTGCTTCCTTTCCAAGCCCTTGGAATCCCAGCTGAGTGTGCTGTCTCCTTCCTGCTGGGGCGCCGACTGGCACATGTGTCATACAACGACTGTCCTTTAGACTGTGCATCGTGCTTAATACCAGGTTTTTGAGATTCACCTGTATCTGTCGCATATGAGACACACTCCTCTGTTAAAACTGTCTGTGTGAAGTCGGTGCCTGTTTCCCTGTACATGGACATTTGCTTTGCTTTTGGCCTCTTTTTTTTTTTTTTTTTGCTATTACAGATATCATATCTTTTCTTCACACATGAGCGTTCTCTAGAGAATATGTTTAGGAGAAAAGTGGCTGCAGTGTGACAATACCGAGTAACTTTCCAAAGTCAATACAGTCTTAAATAGAACAAACAGAATTTGAGAGCTGAACTAAGTTGAAAGACTACGTTCACCTTACATTATGCAACTGTGTGCTTTGAAGAACTGAAGCAATGGCTAGTTAGACTGCACCTCCAACCCAATCTAGAAATCCCTTCAACAGTATTCCCAGGAGAGCGTCAAATTACCTTTTCTTGAACTCTTGAAAAAAATCCATAAGGAAAGCTTGAGGCTATCATGATCATCCCCTTTGTGATTCAAGAACAATTTTGAGGGGCGAAAAAGCATAATTGGTTCTTTTCATGGCACTGCTGAAGCATGCACTAGTCTCCTGGGATGTGTGGCAAAAGGCAGAAGGGACAGGTGATAAAGGCAGCACAGGAGTTTGGGAGCAGATCCCAACAGAATGCTTCCCCTGCTAAGAACCTCTGCATTGCGTGAGGGCCATGGGAAGCACTAAATAGGCAGGATAGGCAGGAAAGACGCACTCCCAGTTGTCACTTTCAGAAACTCATCCAATCCATTGTGTCCTAAGTTACAGCAGAGGGATAGAAGAGCGAAAGGTTACAGTGACCCTGCAAGGAGGAAGTGGTGACCAAACGAAGTGAAACTAATGCTGCAGTAAGTTACTTGCTCTCATAGTTGAGTAGGGAAGCTGGCATAGAAGTGGCAAAGGATACCTACAGGCCCTGCTAATCTTGAGCATCTGTTTCTTTGTCAGTAAAATAGGGACAATAATAGTGCCCAGCACAGAGAATTGGTATGAAAATAAAAAATGTCTTACAACTGAAGAGTTCAAGGTCTGGGTCACAGTGCATGAGTGATTCATAGTGCCCAGTACATGTTGGATATCCTTAATCTTAAGGAGCTGTTGACAGGATTTAGTGATGACAGTAGTTAGGGCATAGTAAAATTCTATTGCCCAGAGATTCCAAAATGCATCACAGTGAAAACAGAACTGAATTTCACATCTCTTATCCAAATGACTGTCCGAGAGGTGGGGGCGTAACTGACTGGCAGGCATTCTATCCCACACAGTGACTTCGAGCCTTAGATGACTCCACTATTACATGAGACCTTGTTCTGTTCTGTTCCATTTGGGAGAAAAACAAAAGTCGCCTCCATTTCTTAATATTCTGACCCTAAACCCAGGCACAGCACTCCTGTTCACATCCTGTCAGTGAGACCTACCCATACAGTCACAGTGCGATGCAAGGGATGCTGGAAAATGAAGTTCCTTCCCAGGCTGTTCTGTGTGTGTGATATGATAGATACCTGGTGGCTCCCTTGGCCTATACCACAACCTATGCATATATTTTGCCCATGCAGCAAGTTAAGGAAACTAAATGTCCCCACATCTTCTGGGGTGTGAGTCAAGGGAATGGGAAACCACCCCTGGATGCCAACCATAGCTCCACCCAAAAGAAAGGGAGAAGAACTTGTGGTAGAGAGTTGGCTACCTCTACAGCAGACAGTAAATTTAAGCTCAACTCACGTAGCTCAACTCAATGCCTAGTAGAATGGGAGGTCCTTGAACACACTCCTCATGCACCTTCCATTTTCTGCAGGACTTCAGCTCCAGATCTAGAGTAGGACCTGACACCTAGAAGATGCTCAAATAACCACTGTTAACTGAATATGTACTGTTTATGGGACCAACATTCACTGTTTAAATACATGTTGAATGCCTTTCATGAATCAACCACTGTGCTTAAAAAGCATGTCTTCCAGCTCAATAGTACCCTACAGCCATTTTAAGGTGTATAGCAGCCAATTCTATAGATAAACTAAAATTGAAATGTCAATGAAGTAGTCACAGTATGTGGTTAAGAACTTGCATTTTTTTAAACATATTGATTACTCAAAACCATGTCAGTTAACTCCATAATGTTGTAAATTGTTGTTGATGTTATGTTGTGGCTTTTAATTGGTCGGGATGATATTCTGCCAGCTCTGCTTTCAGACCAGAGATGGTCTCCCCAAGAAACTGTTGAATTTATCTGGACAATAAGATGCTGGACTCTATGTTTGGTATATGTTTGCAATGAAAGAATCTTGACTGGATTTGAACTGTAATACTGCAACAAGGTGGAGTAATCCACCATGGGGGTAGGGTATGGGGAGCGGTTGGAGGAATCCCAGAGCCTATGAAATGGTGTCACATAATGCAATGTAATTAATAAAAAAAATTAAAAGAACCATGGTGAAAATGAAGAGGGAGGGTGGGAATGAGGGACGGGGGAAGGTGTGGTGGAAAGTATCATTTTGTTCTTAGAACTGGATACATGTAACACAAAAAGCCATGTATTCCAAAATGTTTCAAATCATTGACAATGTATATATAAGCATAAAATATTTATATAAAAATAAAAAAGAAGCATGTCTTCTCCCCTTGTGGCTAGAAATCTTAATAGCACCAATGACACTAGCAATCACAAAATCTGAAATCCTCTGCAAGAAGCGAATCATTTGGGATCTGTCAACCCTCACCTTCCCTCTACAGGAGCTGAGAATCTGGCACCCAAAAAAGAGAGATTAAATTCCCTCTTCAGGCTGTTGCTCCTGGAATCTGCTGAAGGCCCCCATGTTGTCCATGTATTGTAGATCTCCCCGACACCCAAACCTGACAACAAGCCATTACATTCCCTGAGAGAAGACCTAATTATGCTGTTGACAACAGCCTACAATTTCTTGTGCACTAAGTGAGGCTCCGTGGGGTTTTAATTCTCCTTTTCACAATACAGGTTCCTGTCTTTTAAGCATCTCCCCTCCTCCTGGTTCTGCCAGCTCTGTCAACATTACAGGGCAGCAGACGCAATGACATTAGGGTTGCCATGGATGATTCTAGTGGCTGTATTGATTTCTGTGTTATGACTGTTCCCAAAGAGCCACTAAGAATCATCAGGCCCTGAGGGCTTGCCAGGATAAAAGGAGAGAACATAAATGGACATTTTTTCCTTCAGGGAAATAATAACTGCAAACAAATTAGCATTAGAACCCAGTCTCAGAGGCATTTATTACAAGAGACCATGAAATACAAGCACAGCAGTACAGGGCATATAATGTTCAATACAGAAGAAATCAAATGGCAAAATAACCTAAAAAAGAACCTAAAAGTTAAGGAGGCAAGCATATTTTCTAGGGAATGTAAAGACACTAGCTCTGCGAAATTAAAATCCCTAGGCCACAATCTCCTAACCCCTGTCTTTCAACGGGTGTGAAAAGTTCAAAGTTTCAATCAACGTTGGTTTTGCTTCATAGAGGAAAAAATGTAGACACATAGAGAACACATATGACTTATCACAACAATTGGTAAGAAGGTATAAAAACTAGGCCATGTCTTTATAACTTTTAAAAAGAGTATTTGGAAACAAAAAGCCAGTAAAATCATTTGTAAGTTCTCCATGACACCAACACGCAATAGCCCAGTGAGTCCCCTAAGAATGCCACATGAGATGGGACCCACACTCTGTCTGCTGAAGCTGCTCGTCTTCACCCATTGCTGCAGGAAGCCCAGGCCCAGCACCACAGGGTTTATCCAGGTCAGCCCAGAGGAGAGCAAACCTTCCCTCGTGCCAGCCTCAGGAAACAGTCACTTGCAATAATTCAAGAAGGTGAGATAGAAAAAAGGGGAAGATGAACTTATAGATCCAGCTTGGTCATCAAAACTATACCTCAGTTGTAAAAGCTAAATTCATGCAAGAAGAGTCTAGGGGACTGCATTGGCTAAATGTTACTGTCCGCACCATTAGCCTATGGGGCACACATCAAGTTCCAGATCTTCGTGTCGAAGCTGTTTGACCTGTGTGGGAAAAAACCTCCTCCACCCTTGGCAGCCAGGCACACACGAAAGCATTGAAGTAGAGGAAATCACGCAACAAATATTATCAAGTGGACAAACACAGAAGCTGTTGAGAGATCTTTGTTGACCAATAAAGGACAGGCCAAGAAACAGGTACACAAAGCTTTGTCTAGCATTACTGAGAGAGGTCCCTCTCAGGATTGATTGATCAAGATTGATCAAGCTGGACCAGGGAAAGCCAACTGGCTCAGAGGATGCAACATCCAGAAAAGCTAATTTTAAGTACCCTCTACCTTCTGCCACCATCATAGCCAGGCCCTGTACATGATACAAATCCAGAATGATTTCATTCTGTGCAAGAGTCTTACATGGCTGGGGATAACTCAGAAGTAAGCAACATTCAAGCATTCATTCCAAAATGTTGATGAAGCTCCACTGTGTTCAGTCCTGATGTAAGTCCAGAGCAGTCAATCCAGCGAGAAAGGGAGCATATTTTCTGCACCCAAGTTGTTCTTAGAAGCATAGAAAAGTAGATTAGAGTTTCAAAACAGCAGTGGTCAACCCAGTGGGAATGAACAGGAAGGGCTGACTGAGATGGGTCTACACCAAGAGGGAAGTAAGTTCAGCAAAGACTTGGTGGAGTGTGAATGAATCATAGTGAGTAATGAGGACAACAAGTGCAGAAGCAAAGGGACATACAAGGCCACCACAAGTGTGTGCAAGTGAGGGATTTGGTGTGGCTGCGATGTGCCTTAGGAGCAGGCTGATACAAAAGCAAATGATAACAGCAGAATGGTGGTTGGCATTTCTTGAGTGTTTTCCATGTAGTCAGCACTGACTGAAGGGCCGTAAGCACATTGTTTTATACAATTTGCACAACATGATTGCCCCACTTTACGGATGAGAAGACTGTCACATAATGAAGCTATCGTATTGCCCAAAGTCACACATTCCACAAGTGGTAGACCTGGGATTCAAATTCATGCCAGAGGGTGCCCTCATTACCTGTGGATTGTGGAGGTATGCAGGTCAGGGAATACTTCTGAACTCAACCATGCAGGCAGTGAAATGGCCAGGGAAGGGTTCCACACAGTCTTGGTTCTTGAAATTCTCTCAGTGTGTAAGGAGAAATGGGCACAGACCAAAGCAGTCAGCGTGTACACAGGCTCACGGCAGGAGGAGGTCTAGCCTCTGATCCAGAATGAGGGCAAATGAGTATTTATTTGATTGATGAAGGCTTCATGGAGCTGGTGTCATTTGTGTGGCGTCTCTGGAGAGAAGAGAAGGAATTTAGGCAGATGTCACAGCATATGCCAAAGCGAGAAAGCTGCAGGATGCAGATGTGGGCGCCTGCTGGCTGTGGAGTGGCACAGAGAACAGGTCTGCTGCTCAGAGCATATCTGTGGACTAGAGTCCAGAGATTGAAAGCTCTTCATGCGCTGGAGGCCTTCAAGGTGCTGCCAACAGGGTGTCAACTGTTGAGGATGCAACCCGTCCAAGAATCACCTGCACACACATTGGGCATCCTACAACTGAGTCGAGACCTAAGCACCCAAAAGGGTGAAGGCTGCTGGCAACAGAGGAGCTAAAGACTCAAGGAATATCTCTTCCCTCTTCTCCTGTCTCACTCTCTCTCAATCTCTCTCTCTCTCTCTCTCTCTCTCTCTCTCTCTCACACACACACACACACACACACACACACACACACACACACAGACATACACTTCCTTATACTGATAAATATGAAATGTAAGAAAACTCTCTGAAAACATCCTGACCAGACAAAGGCGCCGAGCTCACATCCCAGCTATCTGACCATCAGACATGTCTTTCGCCCATTGAGTTTCTACTGCCCGGTTTTTCTTGCTGTTTGTTTGGGATCACAAGACTCGGCTTTGGTCAATAGAGTGTGGACAGAAGAAAGTTACTTCCAGACCCCTTTAGCACATCCTTCTGATCTCCCTGTGACTTCTACGATGACTTTGGGAGACCATATGGTCCTAACTATAGGGCTAGATATGGGGATGGTTGCCCAGTTCAATAGGTCGGCACCTGATCAACACGCTTCATGTGTTCATTCATGGACATGTTGGGAGTTGTTTCCAGATGCAATACTGACTCTCCCTTGGATCAAATGCCTGGTGCTCAATCTAAAACCATCACCCTCTCCTCGAACTTGCCTAAAATGGGAGTGCCAGAGCCTCAGCCTGAGCCTATGAGAATGGGAATTGTACACAGAACCTAGAAATTACTTACATGTGATTCAGATGTTTCCAACCTTTCAGAAAGTTTGGCTGAGTAGAAGAGACCACTGGTTAGGGTGGGGGCGCAGAGGAGGGGCGATATCTTTCTAGGCCATAGTTCCCCCACTGTCGAACGGAGGAATGGTCACAGGAGGCAGGGATGCTGCCTAATGTAAGGTGTAAAAAGAATCAAACATGATAACTGATGCCCAATAAAAGCTAGTACTTAATAAGTGTTCATTTCATTCCTGCCAGCCAGGGGCCAGGTGCTGAGGTAAGGTTCTGACCTCCCAGTATTTTGATAGTAGACAACTTCTTCTTTTTAAAGATTTATTGATTTTTATTGGAAAGGCAGATATACACAGAAAGGAGGAAAGACAGAGAAGAAGATCTTCCGTCAGATGGTTCACTCCCCAAATGACCGCAACAGCCGGTGCTGAGCCAATCAGAAGCCAGGAGTCAGCAGCTCTTCCCGGTCTCCCACATGGGTTCAAGGTCCCAAGGCTCTGGGCTGTTCTCGACTGCTTTCCCAGGCCACAAGCAGAGAATGAGATGGGAAGCAGGGCCGTTGGGATTAGAACCGGCAACCATATGGAATCCTGGCACATGCAAGGTGAGGACTTTAACCACTACAGTATTGCGCCACGCCTGTCAACTTCTAAAAAATGATGTCAGTGGTCCCTGTCTCCCAAGTATCCAGGCACTTGTGTAACACTTTCTGCTCATGTGTGTGCTAGCCTAGAGTCATTATGGGCATGATGTTTCCCCATTCCAGACACCAGAAGCTGCAGGATTTCCTTTACTTGTGGATGCACCACTTCCATCACCATCTTCCCTTCTCACTGTCTTCTCCTTGTGTGTGTCTCACAAGGACTTCTGTCTTCAGATGGAGGGCTTCTGAGACAATATCAGGTGATCTCATCTTGAAATTCTTAACCACATCTGCAGAAAGTCCTTCTGCCCAGTGAGTTTCCACAGACAAGCCTGGGAAGCGGATATTTCTTCTGACACCACTGAAGCCCCAGTGGTATTCCGGAGAGGACAAGTCTCAGGGTCACATTCCCTGGCCCAAGGCCTGTCATGTAATGCATAGCATGAAGTAGGAATCTGGCTCGAGATTTTTGAATAGAAAGGCAGCAGTGCAGAACAGTTAAGCAACGGGTTTTAGAATTAGCTAAATGCTATTCAAACCTCAACCACTTTCAAACGATGTGACGTTAGGCAAATCACCTAACCTCTCCGAGCCTCACTTTGCTCCAGTGGGCATTTTAATCTCTCTCCTGTGTGTGTTGGGGGAAGGGGGCGAGGTTTAGTATGACGAGGCATGTCTGTTACCTACCAGAACCGCCACGTGTGGGCATCACCTGGCACACAGCAGCTGCTCAGAAGGGTCTTTATTCCCACTCACATCATTTTGGCTTCCCCCTCCCAATTCTCGAATCCCTATGCTGTGACTGTTATGAGGGCCCCAACTCCTGTTCAAAGAGGAAAGGTGGAGGGGAAGTCCCCAGGGCACTGATAGCCCTTCTTTGAGCCAGCTGGGGACAAAGTAGCCCCACACAGCAACCCTCCCCACCTCAGCCCCCGCCAGCCAGAAGCAGTTCTGGCAGGAAGCGAGCCTGGGCCCCTCATTGTTATTCCTGGCATGAGGTGATCCTGCCAGCATCCTCGGAGGCCCATAAAAATACCCACAGTTTGTCTTTCATCAGAGCAGCTCAAAGCCACATGGCATCCTCCCGAGAAGCGCGCACTCCCAGGCAGGTTCTGCGAGCCCACAACTTCCCAGGATGGTCTGGTATGTGCGGGACCCAGGGAGTGAGTGTGAACTGAAATAACCCAGCTGGCCACTGGCTTGAGGACCACGTGCCTCCAGGCCACTAGAGATACAACAGGTTTTGTGTGCAGAAAGATGCTTTCTGGGGTTTTCTGGATGTTAGTACTCTAGTCACAGGCAAAGGAGCTCGCATGCCCCCTTTCTGCCATCACAGCACCTTGCATAACCAACTGAGCTGCACTTGTGGCTCTTCTGAGACACAGCTGGGCATAATAATATCCACAGGGTTGCTAGGGATTAGAATGGGTCTTTCAGGTACAGAATGGAAAAAGATATTTGCAGCTCATGTGTTTGACAAAGAACTTGTGCCTACAATATATAAAGAACTCTAGCAACTCAATAATAAAAGCTAGGAGCCAGCATTGTGATGCCATGGCTTACGTCACTGCTTGTGATCCGCTCTCCCATTCTGCAGTGTCACTTCAAGTACTGGCTGCTCCACTTCCAATACAGCTTCCTGATGATGAGTCTGACAAGGCAGCGTGTGGTGGCACCTGTATTCAGGCCCATGCCATCTTTTTTTCTAACATTTATTTTTGGAAAGGCAGATGCACAGAGAGGAGGAGAGACAAAGGAAGATCTTCCATCTGCTGATTCACTCCGCAAGTGACTGCAACAGGCAGTGCTGTGCTGATCCGAAGCCAGGAGCCAGGAACTTCTTTCCAGGTCTCCCACATGGGTGCAGGGTCCCAAAGCCTTGGGCTGTCCTCGACTTCTTTCCCAGGCCACCAGCAGGGAGATGGATGGGAAGTGGAGGTGCCGAGATTAGAACTCGTGACCATATGGGATCCCAGGGCGTTTAAGGCGAGGACCTTTACCATTATGCTATCATGCCGGCAGGCCCCTGCCATATTTATGGGAAGGAAGGATGTGGCTCCTGGTTCTGACTTGAACTTGGCCCAGATCTTACCATTTAGGGAATGAACCAGCAGGTGGGAAATACACCTATGTATGTGTGTCTCTGTCTTTCCTTCTCTTTGTTGCTTTGCCTTTCAAATAAAAAAAAATAAGTCTTGAGAATAATAAGAGACAAATGACCATCCCCCTCAAGGAAGAATAAGTCTTGAACAGACACTTCACAAGAGATGCTATATACAGGAGCTAAACGAAAAGCTGTGCAATGCCAGGAGCCATCAAGAAAATGCAAACTATAACTGATGTTAAATACTATTTCATCCACAGCAGGAGTGGCCACAATGAAGAGTGTCAATCCCAAGTGCTGACGAGGGGTGAGACTCTCAGACACTCCTACTGGGAACAGAAAGTGACATTTTGCCACTTAGGAAGACTCGAACAGTCATTTAGACAGCTCAACGATGACTCAGCACAGGACCCAACAACTCCACTCAGGTGCCTTCTCCAAGACACATGTCCATGAAACTCTTGTTCATAAATAAATCTTTACTCGTCATCAATGGAGGCTGTTGAGCAGGAGACAGAAGGACAGAGTGCACAGTGCCTGGCAGCGGGCCCGAAAGGAGCGATCAGAGCTGCTGAGATGCTCTGAAGCACCAGGCCCGGAGAAGGAGGCCAAAGTGATTCCGGCTGTAAGAAGTCGTAGCATGGAGACACACGGATCTGGGGTAGCAGGAAATCATGTGGCAGCTGCCTGGGTGTGGGGGTCAGGAGGAGGCAAGGCATATCCTCACGAAATGTACCAGTGTTCAGCATCGGGGAATGGGACATGGATGTGCATATCTGTGAAACACACCCAAGTCTGCACTGAAGATCATTACATTTGGGTTTTCTAAACATGTGTTCATTTATTTATTTATTTCAAGGCAGAGAGGCAGAGAAATCTTCCATGTGCTGGTTTGCTTCCCCAAAGGGCTGCAACTGATCCAGGTGAAAGCCAGGACCCTGGCATTGCATCTGGTCTCAGCCAGGTCTCAGGGCCCGAGAACCTGCGCTGTCTTAGCTGCCCTCCCAGGTGCATTAGCAGGGAGCTGAGTCGGAAACCGAGCAACTGCGAATTGAATCAGTGCTCCCATACGGCAGTGCAGGCAGCAGTTTAGCACATGCTGCCACGATGTTGGCTTCCTCTTTGCATTGCCTTCTGTGCAAATGATGTCTCAACTACAAAAGTGTTAATGGGGAGGGTTTAGGGAGAGGACTGAGCAAGGCGGCTGAGCTGTTGGAAGCCAGTGTTTGTCAGTAACTACAGGAAGATTGTTTGAAAAAGAAAGCAGTAAGAAAGGCTTCATGTGGGTATCAGGAGTTCAGGGTGCCGATCCCCACTCTGATAAGTCAGATTTCCTCTCAAAGAAGTGGAAAACTTACCAAAAGCAGGAAGCATCGCCCCAGTCCGCTGGGCCCTCCCTTGCTCTTTTCTGCTGGACACAGGGGATGGGGCAGGAGGGGGGATGACTTCGGGCAGCATTGACGAATCCCCGCGAGTCCAGGCTGCTGCATCTGGAGGTTGGAAAGTGCCGCTAGCAGCTATGGACACGAAGCTACTGGCTACCTGGAAAGGTTTGGGGGAGCTTCTGAGGATAGGACGGTCTCCAAAACTCAGCAATGAGGCTGGGGCTCAACTGCCCCCTCAGCATTCCATCCAATGTCATCGCTTCCTTCTGGAATGTTCTACCCCCACCCTATGCTGTGGCCTACATGGAGGCAGGAGACATGTCTCCCAGCAGAGGCCATGGTCCACTGCAGTCTTGCTGCGGCTTGGCATCAGACGTGGACATGTGCGGCTGTGGGTCTGACCTCCAAACCGCTGTCCACTCCACGCGTGTAGAGATTCTCCTATCCCCTGCAGCACAGAGAGAACGCGGGGTCCTCCCACACCTGCTTTTGGGGTTCCACCCTAATGGCCTGGGCTCACCCATTCCTCAGGCTGCTCAGAGTGTGTTTTTGGGGGCCTGAAGGCAGCTCAGATGAAGGCCTCCCTTCTGGTCTCCTGCCCAGCCTGTGTGGTCCCCTACAGACCTTTGTAGCCTGGTCCCAGCCTTGCCACAGCCATGAACCAATGCCCACATTGGCGTAAAGTGATAACACTTGGTATAATGTAAGAATAGCTTTAGGGGCTGGCATGATGGCTCAACTGGCTAATCTACTTGCAAGTGCTAGCATCCCATTTGGGTACCAGTTCAAGGCCTGATTACTCCATTTCTGATGCAACTCTCTGTTGAGGGCTTGGGAAAACAGCAGAGGATGATCCATAGTCTAGGGACCCTTCACCTGCATGGGAAACCCATAAGAAGCTCCTGGCTTCAGACCTGGCTTTAGATCAGCATGACTCTGTCCTTTGTGTACATCTGGGAAATGAACCAGCAGGTGGAAGATCTTTCTTTCATTGCTTCTCCTTCTATCTGTAAATCTGCCTTTAAAAAGAAAAAACAAACAAAAGGACAACTTTCTATGTATCTGAGCATCTAGTGACAAAAATCATCTAGGAAAAAATCAGGTTCCCCTACAGCAAACAAAGCGACGGTTGCAAACAGTCCACATGTTGGTTGCAAATCTTAACAAGACCTTAGGACATTTGGGAGATAATATCATGGTAAGTGGCAAAATGCCACATTTCTGGCCTTTGTCAAAAGCCTTTGTCTTTGCCTGTGATACAAAACTGAACAAAATGAACTAATTATTAACCTGCAACAGGGCCAGCACATAAAAGACTGCTTCAAAATTCCATGCAAAAATGAAATTAGGACCCAATGTCACAGCCTACTAGCTAAATCCTTGCCTTTGCAACCACTGGGATCCCATATGGTGCTGGTTCGTATCCTGGCTGCTCCACTTCCCTTCCAGCTCCCTGCTTGTGGTCTCAGAAAGCAACAGAGAATGGCCCAAGGCCCTGGGAGCCTCCACCTGTGTGGGAAACTCCAAGGAAGCTCCTGGATCCTGACTCCATATTAGCTCAACTCCAGTCATTGTGGTCCACCTTTCCAATAAAAATAAATCTTAAAAAACAAAATCAAATTAGACAAGAACGATCTGGGTGCAAAATTTATTTGCAATTCTTGCCTTTTGTCATACAGATGCATCTTTTGTAAACTTCATGAAGTCCCTCTGTAAATGACAGGGCCCTGTGAAAGGTCGAATGCTGGTTCAAAGGGGGAGGACTGGGCTTTTCCCTAAAGCCTGAGACTGCCTTGGCAAGTTGTGGCAGTTTTCACTCACTATTTGATGTCAAGCTCTCATGCACAGCCATGCTGGTGGAGTGAATGCAGTGCCTGGCAGACAGTTTCAGGGCCTTCTCAAGACAGGAAAGTGGGAACCGACAGGCATCACTAGCAGCAGAGGGCAAGTGCTCACAGACATGGGCCGCAAGGAAGGATCAGGAGACTGGGTGGCCTGGAACCCATCCTGGGAGACAGGAAGGTGACAAGAGCAGGCCCTCAGAAACAGAAACTCTGAAAATTACCCACAATTCAGAGAATTTCAACGGCGTTAATTATGGACTCCAAACACACAGCTTCCTTCTTTCTGAAGCCAACCTGCATTCAAAGCCTGACAGGCCTGACTTGGTTCAGGCTACTGATTTTCCCAATTAAAAAGTAGGGCTGCCCCAGCAGCCTCTGGCCAGTCAGATCATCAAGAATCACGACTCAGATGGCACCTTCTACGTGCCCCACATGGGACTGTGTCCTTTGCAAGGGGACTCAGTTCAAGTCATTGCCTGGTGCCCTGCCCACTGGGCAAGAGGACAACTGAAGCGTGGTGCCCAGTCCCCCACAGCTCTGTGCTGGCAAGTCGCACAGCTGGCATCTGAGTGCACAATCCTAGAGGAGTCCAGGCCCCTGTAGCATGAAGCACGAGCAGTGAAGCAGTGGTTACTGTCACCTTTCATAAATTCTCACTGTGTTCCCAGATGTGGGGACTTCACACTCATCTTAGGTCATTTTTAGGAAGCTGTAGAAGTATAGAGAGGCCCCCAGCAGGACAGGGTCCAGGGGAGGAGAGGAGAAGTGAGGAGAAGGGAGAGGAGAGGAAGGGAGGGGAGGGCAGGGGAAGGGAGAGGAGGGGAGAAGAGGAGAGGAGAGAACAGGAGGGAAGGGGATGGAGGAGTGGAGGGGATGGAGAGGGGAGGAAAGAAGAGGAGGGGAGGGGAGGGGAGGGCAGGGGAAGGGAAAGAAGGGGAGAGAGAAGATGAGAGAGAAGAGAAAGGAGGGGAGGAGAGGAGAAGAGGGAAGGGGAGAGGAAAGGAGGGGAGAGGAAAGGAGGGGAGGGGAGGAAAGGGAAGGGGAGGGGAGGAAAAAGGAGGTGAGGGGAAGGAAGGAGAGGGGAGGGGAGGAGGGGGAGGGGAAGGGAAGGAGAGGTGAGGGGAAGGAAGGAGAGGGGAGGGGAGGAGGGGGAGGGGAGGGGAAGAGGGGGAGGGGAGGGGAGGGGAGGGAAGGGAAGGAGAGGGGAGGGGAAGGAAGGAGAGTGGAGGAGAGGGGAGGAGAGGGGAGGAGAGGGGAGGGGAATGAAGGGGAGGGGAGGGGAAGGGAAGGAAGGAGAGGGGAGGGGAGGGGAGGAGAGGGGAGGGGAGAGGAGAAGAGAGGAGAGGAGAGGAGGGGATACAAGTGGAAGGGCAAGGGTGAGGGGTGTGGGACTAATGGCCATTGCAACTCCAGGATGCTCAGATTCTAGACAGTTAGGCCAGGACAGCAAAGTGGTTGCATCTTGGTCCTAAGCTCACATCTGGGGACACTGAGGCTGGGGAAGGGAATCAGCCATTCTCCATCCCCCATCCCTAGGGGCAGATGATGACAGGCTGCTGTGCTCTTGGGACCTGCAAGGCTGGGGGAGGGGGCTGCAGGGGCTGGTGGGTGGGTACAGCCTGCTCAGACCCTCATAACAAAGTCTCATGGTGCTTTCTACTTTGTGGTGTGTGTGTGTGTGTGTGTGTGTGTGTGTGTGTGTGTGTTTGGCTATACAATTCAGATGGGGAAAATCAAACCAAAAGTATGGGCTTTGGAGTAACGCAGATGTGAATTTGAGTATGACTCTATCACTCCTCGACTGTGGGACCTTGAAGCAAATGACTTAACCTCTCTGAGCTCGCTACTTCCTCAGCAGAATGGCTCTGAAGTGAGATCACTTCACAATAAACATGAATGTCTGGGATGAATTAGAGCTAAAGGCAGCTACAGGACGCAGAACTGCTTGGTCTAGCAGCTGGCACACTGCAGGTGACCACGGAGGCCAACGGCATCCATCAGAGCCAAAGCTACACATCACAACACAGATGGCTCTCATGCAAGAGGTCAGTGCTAGAAGCACTTGTGAGTGATTTCCAGACTGTTCTGCCTAAAACCCAGAGTGGGAGCACAGTGGAACGCGGAGAGCTGTGAAATGCGGTCACCTTTCAGCACTGCCCAGAAGATGAGCCAGGAAGGCCTGGTGAGAGGAGGCGGGCAGAGGAAGTAGGGGAGGAGGCAAGTGTGAGAGAGCTTACAGTTTTGGAGTTTCTCTTCTATTTAAGGGTTTGTTACTTGTTAAAAACTCATTTCTGGTTTGTGTCTAGCAGGAAAATGTGCTCCTGCTCAACAGTAAGAACACACCCAGTGTGGAAAGTCCTCAGGGGCCCTCAGGTCTCTCCCAGTCTCAGGTCTCATGGGCCAGGCGATGGGATTTGAATAATCATACTTTGAGGATTTCCAGGGGAAGCCCCTTGGGGCAACCTTCTCACCAGGTATCTTGTGACCCAGGCGGAGTCCTTGAGAGCCAGCTCTGGGAGTCCAGAGGCTCTCCCTGTACCACAGAGCAGCCCGTCACCAAAGAGCCTCGCTCTCCCGAGGGTGTCTCGGTGCAGCGGGGAGTGTGGTGGCAGTGTGTTCTGGAGACAAGGACACGCTGCCCGCAGCAGGAACCTGGCGGGGCTCCCATTGCTCAGCGAAGTCATGGAGAGGGCACATCCCACGCTCCCAGGTTGGGATGAGCAGGTGGAGAAACACAAATGCACAATGAGGGGCCTCTGGGAATCCCCCTCTAGAAGCCGCAGTCAACGGGAAAGGAGAGGGATGAGAAGGGAGAGGGTCTTCCTGTGGCTGCGGCAGCACTGGGTGGCCCCATGTGACAGGAACTCACTCCCTCACAGCACTGCAGCTGGAAGTCTCACATCAAAATGCTGGTAGCCCCGTTCTCCCTCTGAAACCAACCACGTCCTGGCTGTGTGACTTTAGGCAAATTACTCAACCTCTCTGGTCCTAAGTTCCTTCATTGACAAAAATGGCTCTGACTTGAGATAGGAAAAGAACAGGAAATTCTTCCTCTGCCTTTTCTCACATCTGGTGGGGGCCCACAGTTCTTGGCTAGCAGAGGCCTGCTCCGCTTTCTGAACCTCACATGGCCCTCTGCCCTGGGTGCCCGCATCATTCACATCAGGACACCCTAATTCAGCACAGCCTCGTCTGCACTGGTCCCATGTCTTCCAACGAGGTCACAGCCTAGCACATGGGGTTAGGACCTGAACACATCCTTTTGGAAGCCTACACTCTGCATCCTTCATGGAGCAGCACAGAGTGGGCCGCTGACAAAGCCCTGCGTTGGGGAGGGGATATGGGGACAAGCGGCAGGCAGTGTGACCAGAGCACAGGGAAGCATGGGAGTGTGGCCAAGCAGAATGGGGAAGTGGGCGGCAGGCAGCGAGTACGGGAGAAGCGAAGATGCGACTGAGGTGCGCAGGCCTGCACCTCTCCCAGCCCTCTCCAGCTCGTGCTGGCATGCACCCTAGAGACCCGACACGCTGCTGGGGAGTCACGATCACCCAGATTTTCACTGCTAGTACACCTGAACTGAAGCAGAAACTTCCTGGCAAGGAAATGTTCTCTGCTCTGGGAAGCCAGAGGTTAAAGCTGTCCCCTTTACTGCATATACGCTGCCTGAGTGCGTCCTGACGGGCAGTGGGGGAAACCAGAAGGGGTCTTTCCCTGACCAAAAAAAGGAAGCATGTCTATGGGTGCAGACATATATATGCATATATTCTAGCTCATCCATATACCCAGCATCTGGGTATCTGTCTGCTGACATACTTATCATGATGTGTTCACATGACCGGAAGGCATGTACTGGAAGGAAATGTCCACTTGCTATGTGGATTCCTCTGGGCGTGCACTTGTTCCCCACATAGTTGCACAGTGCTGGCTACATCCTAAGCATGCTCTAGAAAAGGAATGAGTCGAGACCAAACAAACAAACAAACAAAACCTGCCTTTGGGAGCCAGTGTTGTTGCGCAGTGCACAAACCTGTCATCTGCCGGTTCAGCATCCCATATTGGCGTTGGCTTGAGTTCTGACTGCTGCACTTTTAATTCAGTTCCCTGCGAATCACCTGGGAAAACAGTAGAAGATGGTCCAAGTGTGTGGGCCCCTTCAACCACATGGGAGACCTGGAAGAAGTGCCAGATTTCTGGCTTCATATCAACTTAGCTCTGACCTGGCCACTTGCAGAGTAAACCAGGTGACAGCAAATTCATTCTCTCTCTCTCTCCCTCTCTCCTTCTCTCACTCCTAAAAACAAATAAAATACATCCTAAAACAAATATTCCTGCCTTTTTGGAGTACATATTCTGGTGAGGAAGGAAGAACTAATGGATTCATTCAAGCAATTGCAGAACATGCTAGAAGGCATCAATGGGGAAAAGCAGAGATAGGAAAAAAATGATGAGCACTGCAGAATGGGGAAGCTGGAGCCTTCAGCAACAGTGGGACTTTGAGAGCTCACAAGGCACGACACAATCATCCTTCCAACAACCTCCACAGACTGCACACAGTCCTCCCCAGACACGCAGACACAGGCCCAGGATCTACAGCTGCTGGCCAGGGCTGGCAGGATGCCCGCCCTCGATCTCCGACTGTATGAGTCTTGCTCGTTGCCTCAGTTCTCACTGGTGCCTGGGGCAATGTTCTGGTTGGGACTCAGGACCTGGATCCTGGGCTCCTGTCCTCCAGACTCCAGAGGGAAAGGAAGAAAGAGGCATGCTGACTACAGACAGTGGCCTGTCAGAAGGTTCAGGTGGCATGGTGGACAGGGCATTCTTCAGCTGTCACGTGACAGAAGGCCACTTTACAGATTGGAAAATTGAGCTCAAGTGAGACTCACTAAGATGTCTGAGGTTGTAATGATGACAGTGAATGACAGTGAATCCAGACCCAATGCACTCCAAGCCCCACACCTAGGGGTCCCCTCCCCGATCAGCATGCTATTCTACAAACTAAGCTGCACCTGATGGGTCATCCTTTTGATCTTGTTTCCCATGCCAATTCCTGACTCTAGACTTGCTGCAAGACACAGGTTCCATCACGAAGGCACAGGCCGATAATTGACAGGTGGGCTGAGTTTCTTTTTACACGAAAATGAAAGTAACACCCTCTTGTACATGAGAGTTGGGGGGCAGAACAGAAGACAGTTCAGACCATGTTAAGAAATCCTCCAGAAGGGCTCAGCACAATATCCTAGTGGCTAAAGTCCTCATCTTGCCAGCATCCCATATGGACGCTGATACACATCCCAGCACCCTACTTCCCATCCAGCTCCCTGCTTGTGGCCTGGGAAAGCAGTCAAGGACAGCCCAAAGCCTTGGGATCCTGTACCTGTGTGGGAGACTTGGAGAACACTCCTGGTTCCTGACTTTGGACCGGTGCAGTTCTGACCATTGTGGCCACTTGGGAAGTGAATCAATGGACAGAAGATCTTCTCTCTGTCTCTCCTCCTCTCTGTATCTCTGACTTTCCAATAAAAACAAATAAGTCTTTTTTTAAAAAAAGAAAGAAATACCCCAGATGTTCAGAGGGGCATCAGGAAAACCACCCTCAAGTTTACTGTTTGCTTTCAACTTGGAACTGTCTGCAACACCTACCAACCGGGGAAATGCAAAGCTGGGATGGCCTTGAGACATGGCCACCTTGACATTCAGAGCGGAGGCAGATGGCATGTGCCTCAGGCTTTGCAACTCATGCGTCTGTGTCACAGCTATTCAATGCTGCAGAGGGGCAGTAGCCATAGGCAACCAGTCAAGGAATGAACAAAGTGTGTTCAATATAACCGTGTTTACAAAAAAATGGGCAGTGGGCCAGAGTTTGCCGATTTCTGATTTAGAACAGACAAAGCAAGAGAACTAATTAATGGGAAACTACCGTGTGCCAGGAGCTCTGTGCAATGCAATCTCCTTTCCTGATTGGGCATCTGCTGAGTGCTGGCCGCAGGCCGAGCGCTGTCCTAGGCACAGGAGATTCTACACGGTCAAAGACAAAACCTTGTTCTCTTGCAGTTTCCTGAGCAGGGAACCCTGCCAGCATCCTCCCAGAACACAGCCTCACCTCAACTTCCCAGTTAAAGAAAAGAGGCCCAGGAAGGGAATGTTCACAGGCACATGAGGGACAGACGAGAGTGTAAACCAGATCCATGCCAGCCCTCAAATCAAAGGTGAGACCGGCCAGGCAACCTGACATCAGGCAAGCCTAGCTGCTACCATGGCAGCTCCTGCCCAGTAGGAATGACCCAGTCTGTCTAGAGCAGCCAGTGCAAGATGGAGCCACCCTGTCTGTGTCAGGATGCAGACACCCCAAGGACAACGAGGTCTGCAGAGTGGAGCAGGCAGTGAGGCTACTCAATACTGCTGTTGGAAGAGGGTCTGCCTCCATCTCTGTCTTTACACCTTTGTGGGGATTCAACTCTGAAATCAAAGAGCCCCCATGATGTGAATTCAAGAGTAAAGAATGGGGCCAGCACTGTGGTGTGGCAGGCTAACACACCTCCTGCGACACTAGCAACAGTGTATGGGTGTTTATTTAAATCATAGCAGCTCTACTGCCAATCCAGCTCCCTGCTAATGGCATGGGAAGAAGCTCCTGGCCCCTGGCTTCAGATCCTCCTAGTTGCAGTCACATGGTGAGTGAACTGGCACATTGATAACTTCTATATCCTTCTCTATGTGTCACTCTGCCACTCTAATAAAGAAAAATAAATCTTTAAAAGAAAGCTGCATCGTCTATCTCCATCCTACTGTGCAACAAGTCTTGAAAAAATAAAAAGAATGGAGCGGTGGGCACATCTTGCTCCTGCTTCATACACCAGGAGTCCTCAGTTTTGTTTGCTTGCTTGCAGCCAAGGACCGGGCACTAATTAGTTTGGGTTTTGCATGCCATGTCGTCTGTGTGGTGAGGGCTGCACTGGCCATTGCCAGACAGCTCAGTATGCCCTAGCTGAAACAGACAACGCATCAGCAAGGAAGGAGAGGGAGTGTGTGTGCATAAAACTTTATTCATAAACATTGAAGTGTGAATTTTCCCTGAGGTTTAACATTACAAAACAGCTTTCTTATGGTGTTTTTAGATTTTAAAATGTAAATATTTGCATCTGTATTTAATTAATACTTATATGTGACAGCATGAAATTTTAAATGTGAAAACAGTTTTAAAATGCTATGAAACCATTCTTAGTTTGCAGCTCGTACAAAAAATCAAGCACGCTTGCAGTTAGCTCTCAGGTCACAGGATGCGGCTCCCGCATTGCAGACGTCACAGTTAAGCAGGCTGGTCTAGGAGCCTAATTCCGAGTCTGGTCTGCATCTCTGCACGTCCCACAGGTGTGGAGATAGTGCCAGAGCCCATCTGTTTCCAAGAGTCAGGGCCTTCATTCAGTCCATCGTTTACTCATGGGCCCTTTAAAATGTTCAAACTGGGGCAGGCTTCTGGCAAAGCTACTAGATGCTGCAAGCTGCAGTAGAGTACGTGGAGTTGAGTCCCAGCCGCACTGCTGTTCCAGCTTCCTGCTAGTGCAGGCAACAGGTGATGTGCACAAAGCTGGCTCCTGCCACCCATGTGGGAGACCCAACTCTGGGTATGACTGAGGAGTGGATGGTAACACACTCGCCTCGCTCTCTTCAAATAAAAACAAAGAACAAAATAAAATATCAAGTAGGAAGCCTCTACTGAACCTTTCATTAACTTTCAAAAAGTGTGTAGGGATTTATTCTCATTCCACAGATGAGAAAACAGAGACGTGGAAGGAGACCTACTGGGGCACTAAGGGCCACTGCCTTTTCCTTGAGGAATATGGTAGAGCATAACTAAGTTGGCAAACCCTCCCCCTCCGAGCACCGGGAATCCATACGGATTCATATCCTAGCCACTGCATTTCTGATCCAGCTCCCCACATACAGCCTGGGAAAGTCTCTGAGACCCTGAACCCACATGGGAGACCAGGAGTAAGTTCCTGGCTTCATATTGGCTCAACTCTGGCTGTGGTATTGGGAGTGAACCAGTGGACAGAAAATCTTCCTGTCTCTCCTCTCTGTAAATCTGACTTTCCAATGAAAATAAATGTTTTTAAAAACTTTTTAAAATAAACCACAGACAATAGAATTGATTAAAAAGAGAATAAGAAATTTTACATTTCAAAATATGTGGATGTAGAGCCCAGTGTAGCAGCCTAGTGGCTGAAGTCCTTGCCTTGCACACACCAGGACCCCATATGGGCACCAGTTCCAATCCCAGTGGCCCCACTTCCCATCCAGCTCCCTGCTTAAAACCTGGGAAAGCAGTCAAGAATTTCCCAAAGCCTTGGGACCCTGCACCCACATAGGAGATGCAGAGGAGGCTCTGGGCTCCTGGCTTCAGATCTCGCAGCTTTGGTCATTGTGACCACTTGGGGAGTGAATCAGCAGACCAAAGATCTTCCTCTCTGTCTCTCTTCCTTGCTGCATATCTGACTTTCCAGTAAAAATAAAATGAATCTTTTAAAAAAATATGTGGATGTAATTCCAGGTGAGTCAACAGGCAAAGTTTGGTGGAGGAGGCATTTCAGCTGGAGGGATGGAGGAGAGCAGCATTTTGATCACCAGGGAGGAAGGACACAGGAGCAGGATTAAACAGAAACAATAGAGAAGGCGAAGTCTGGAGAGGCAGCTGGAGGCCGTGAAGGCCAGGGGTGACCAGCTGTGCAGAAGTGACTACAGAAGCTCTGGGTGGTGGGCTGGGCCACAGGCACCGGCTGCAGAGCAGCACACAGAGCTTAAGTGGCTGGGCTGGAGACACCCATGGCCCATCTGCTCTGAGGGAAAATCATGCCAAGGCTAGTGCATTGGCAGCACAAGAATGAGGGATTTCAGAAGGAGCTGCAAGATGGAACAAGGAGGAAGAAGATCAGGTGCAGCAGGAGGTTCAGCCAACCTGACGTCCCTGCTCCGGGCCTCACTCTGACCCGACCCCATGAGATGGAGGGGGAGGGCTGCCACCAGGTCTGGAGCTTTGTAGCAGTTCAATTCTTTTCTCAACCCCTTGCATACTCTGATCCACACGGCCTTAGTAACGAACCTCTGAATTGTCCCTCCTGACAAGGGGAAAGAATTGAGGGACTAAAGTCTCCAATGAGATCACATGTTGAGATTTCCTGTGACAACTTGCAGGTACTGAGGTCTGTGATGTATCTGGCTCTGTAACAAGTTCTTTCCACGGATATCCCATTTCATCCTCCAAACTTTATGAAGGATCATATTATGTATATAAAGTATGGATATACATGCACACTAATAATAATAAATGCTATACTAATTCTATCCTAGGACAATAGTCTATGTTATGCTGATAGGGAATCTTAAGGGTAGACCAGTTATTCCCTGACACACACACAGTAGACACACATAAGATTCAGTTCAGGCTGGAGGCTGGAGTCTTTTTCTTCGACACTTTCACATCTTCCAGTATACCCTGGAGAAAAGAGAACCAGCAGGAAAGAGGAGGGAGACGAAAGCAAGGGCTACCGTCTGGGAATCACAGGAGTCCCATTACCTCCCCAGATGAGAAAATAAAGGGCGTGTCAGGAGAGGAGCAGGTGGATGAACCTGCTGTGTGATGCCAGCCAGCAACAGGATTCTCAATGAAGGTCAGCTCCTCCCAAGTCAGAGATCGTGCCAAAGAGCAAATGTTCTCTCAACCTCAGTGCCCAGGCGGAGCAGCAGCAGAGGCAAGGCTGGCCGCAGCCCAGCGGGCAGAGTTGTGTAAGAGCAACCACGGCCCTGCCAGCTCACTGCAGAACACCAGGGCAGCCTTCGGAGCAGAAAAACAAACTCTGGAATGCCTGCCAGACAAGGACAGTCCAAGAAGTAAACAGAGGAGTGATCACACCCCAGGGACCCCACAACACTCCTCCCTGTCCTGCTGGGCTAATCACCATCCCGGTAACTGACAATGACGGGCCACTGACGTGTGAGTCACGCGTGCCCAGAGTTTGACACGCTGCTTCTCTTTGATCACCACGACGAGTCTGAGGCAGTGGACGGGAGAAGGAATGCTAGTGATCCACAGCACAGCAGGCTAACTATGGGTGACAACGGTTAATTAAATACTTGACAACAGATCGTGGAGAGGACTCAGTGTTCCCAGCACAAAGAAATGCCACGTGTCTGGGCTGATGGGTGCACCGGAGACTCTGACCAGATCCTTCCACACTGCACCCCATTAAATAGGCAAAGTTCTTCTGTGCCAATTAATTTTTAAGAACTTTATTTATATTCATCTATTTGAAAAGCAGAGTGAAAGTGAAAGAGTCAGAGAATCTTTCATCTGCTGGTTTCCCTTCCTAGATGTTCATTACAGCCAAGGCTTGGCTAAGCTGACGCCAGGAATGCAGAACTGGTGGGGTCTCCTACGCGCAGGCAGAGTTGTCCTCTGCTGCCTTCACAGCCACTTTCTGGGAAGTTGGGTTGGCAGTGGAGCAGCCAAGACTTACAAAACACTGTGATAGGGGATGGGGTATCCCAAGTGTTGGCTTCATTCACTCTACCACAATGTCCACTTGTAAAAATATTTTTAATTAATAACAGAAACTAACCTGAAGGAAGATGACATAATTTTTCCCATTTTAAGATGAATACGTTAAGGATTAGAAGGTTGCCTTGGATCATCAACCTATTTAACTATAGAGCTGGGATTGGAACCCAGGCTACCGGACTCCACAAATCACACCCAGGGTCGCCACACGACAGGTAGGTAGCTGTACAAAATATAAAGATCTGCCATCCTGGGATTATGTGGCCCATGGCACCACCACTTCCTCTTCTGGCTGGTGATCTTGGACTGCAGCGCTATGTGCACATTGTCAAATGGGTAAAATCAGACCTCCAGCATCTAGGATAGGAAAGATCAGCATGGGGCAGAGAAGCAAAGAAGTGGCCAGCAGTTCTTGCATAACTGTGACTGTCCTCGTGGGGCTCCTAGTCTCTGACACCATGTAGAGTAGGGCACAGGCCTTCCCTGAATGCCCCTGCTAGTCCTGACACCCGTAGAGAGTTGTCCATCCTCCCGGGTTACAATCTCTGCTTCATGAACTCCCAACGGGGACCAGCCCCTTTCTTCTGAAGAAATACATTCTCTGAGGATCCAGCCCAGGCCTACCTCTATCCGCTCCCCCCACCACCAAAATCAGCCCTTAGCCCTCTTTCCTCTTCCATTGCCAATCCATTGTACCCTTCTCGGGGAGCAAGTAACTTGAGAAAGGCAGACAATTCAACCATGTCAATGTTCCTACAAAGCTACCTCAAAAAGTCCCTGGAAAATGGAATTTAAAGTTAAGTTTATTTGGTGCAAACATTTTTTGAATCTGTGCATAGAAGGGGTCTTCATGAAAGTGCATGAAAAATGCACATGATGAAAAGGCAGTACATGGATTTCAAAAAGATTTTGCACCAAAGTAAACGTTCTTTAATTCTGTTTGCCATGAACTTTGTGAAATGCCTTTTTCTGGAAGTCAGAGCACACAGTACAGTCTGTTAAGCAACAAAACCAAACCATGAGCTCATCAGAGTGGTCACAGACAATATTTTTAAATGAAGCTTCTTAAGTTATCTAAAATCAAGTCCTTCAGAGAAGATCACCCTTCAAAGTCACCAATTCCATAAATATGAAAGAACCAAATACAGAAAAACCATTTTCCCCCACAGGCAAAATTTCTCCTTACCATTCCATCAACTTCCAGATCTCTGTCTCCCCAACTAAGGCAGAGGGTTCGTGTACGTTTGTGTATTTCAATATAATTGCTTTCCTTTCTAATCTTGAGTACTTTTATTATATCCATGTTGAAAGTCTTATTGCAATAAGGTATCCAGTATGCCGTAAGGTCAGTGGCATTTTATAAAGCTATTGAAAGCTCTCCGGGCCTAGAAGGCCAGGCCCATGAGAACTTGCATGTTCCTTGCACTCCATGACAGCAGTTTCCAAAGCTTCCTAACAGGTTGAAAGAACAAACTGATGCCCCTTAGAAATCTTCCTGCTTTATCAGCAGTTTTTAACATCAGAGAGTGAAGAAACAGCAAGAATGACCCACTTCACACTTTGCCAGTTACTACCATTTATCCTGCTATGTGTAATTTCATGTTTAATTATCTGTACTACCTTTGTGGCCCACGAACCAGGAGGGCAAAGCAATGCAGAACACCGTTGACCTTTTCTGTGTGGAACTACAACAATGAAGAACACCTTTGTCCTCCTCAAGTTCACACAGAGGCATCGCGAGGCAAGTGCGTATGTAGTGACTGAGTCACGAAAGCTCAGCCCTTTTGGATGCAGAGAGCTCTTCTCAGCTTTGCCCCAGAACAACACAGCAGGAGGGAACAATACACAAAGCAGAAAGCCCTTCACCAGATCCTGGATCTCCCTGGATCTTGCACTTTCCAAGACTCTGAAGCAGGAAAGATGAATGTCCACTGTCTATGAAGCACCAGTCCATGGCATTCTGGTGGGGCAGCACTAACAGGTTAAACAACAGGGCTCTGGTAAGTGCTGGCTGAATGTGGGAAGAGAAAGCATTTGGCCACACAGAGCTTCCCTCCTCATTCCCATGGGTAAATACCTTTCTCCCTCAAGTAAACCCCTAGACATTTTCTCTTGGCCTCAGCCATCTGCTTGGAGTTCTTAGTCTCTCCTTTTTGTCTGGGCCACATGGAGGACAAGTTGCTGGGGCCTCTGCCCTCCTGGGTCAGGCCTTGGCCGTGGCTTCTCACCCACATGGATGCTTTCCTGCTCTCTCTGGGCACACAAGAGAGGAAAGACTATGCTTCCTCCAGAAATTGCTAGTCTACACAACTACTGAATTGCCTCTTACTTGTGGGTGTATTTGGAAGTCATGGCAATAAATGAAAGAGGAAGCTTTGCTCCCAGTGTAACCACACCAAGCCAAGTACAGGATGCTTCACAATGATACTTGTCGGAGATCCCACCACCCAAACTGGAGTAGACATTCAAGTACACACACAACATTCATGGCAGACCACATGGTAGACCCCAAAACAAGTCCCAGTCACATTCACAGAACTGAACTCATGCTAGGCATCTTCTCTGGGGATTGTGGACACAAACTGGAAGTAAACAGCCGTTGATCCATGTAAAGGAAACCATCATGTTTGGAAAGGAAAATCTTTCTCAGTGCTTGCCTTCAGCAGTGGCAGCTCCAACCTCCAGCTCCTGCCCTGCCTTCTTTCTGTGCTGCTGAAGGTAAAAGCCAACCACAGCCCAAGGGCATGGCTGAAGTCCTGAGCGCACCGTTCACTACCTTGTAGCACAGCGAGCCTAAAGAGCAAATCAACCTTGGAGCTATTCTTACCCTTGGTTTTCGCTAGATCGGAGACAGGCTGATCCCTGCCCTGCTGTCAGAATGGGGTCTCACACTGCTCTCACGCAGTGCTCACGGGGTCTGCTCTCACGGGGTCCCACACTCCTGCTGCTGGGCTCCCCAGCATGGACTGAGGCTTGGCTGCAAATGGATCTTGTTCTGTTTACTCAGAAAGTTCTCTGGCAAAAAAAAACAAAACAGGAAAAAATGCTCCTTACAAAGCAAAACCCTAAATTAGTTTTGTTCAAGGAACTTCACAGTTGTGTCTTTAGGAAAAAACAAAGTGGTACATGAAAAACTGACTGGTTTCTTCTGCCTGCCGTGCGATTCCCATAAGAGCAGCGCTAGAGTAAGCCAGGCAGAGATTCCAGTGCCCAGTCACCCCTTGTGGATGGCAACCATGGCCTTCACAGTGTTCAGATTGCAGAACTGAATCGTGTTTGAGCACTTGTTTGAGCTCATTAAGGCCAGTATTCATGCTTTTGGCCTATCACATAAAGGGACAATTCTGCAACCACTCCTACGAGCTGCGAAGTCGAGGAATATGTCATTGGGAGAAACATATGATGCATGAACCATAACAGTGAGACACAGCTTTGGGCAGAGTCATTTTTCTAGAGCAGGATAGTACTGTCTGGACTGGAATGGGAGACACCAAGTCCTGGGATAAAACACCTGAAGAAGCTGCTATAAAATTTCCTCACGTTCCATTAAGAGAACAGAATGAAACGTCAGATGTTTGGTCATAAACTGGCTGCAGGGCCACAGTCAAGAGGCTCCTTGACAAAACGGCAGCCACCAGCATATGCATGGGCTGAAAAGTGGGCCTGGTTGAGCTGAACTAAGCTTCGATCCCCATTGACATATGTAAGAGCTGAATGGGGTGTGGGACAGACTGGACAAGTCTGTAGTACATATGGGCAAGTATGGGAACTAGGGCAAGGGGCGCACCTGGTGGGATTTTTTGTGAGTCGCTCCAACTAGGCTGTAGCTCGAACTGGTTTGTGTGAGGGCCGAGTGTGAGGTGGGCAGAATCAGGATGAACTACAATACTCACTGGTTCCAGTAGAAGACAGGCTGGAAATAGAACTGACCCAGCAATTGCAACCACCAGCTGATTGGGGCGACAGACTGTGTTGGGCCCTGTACTGGCAAGCACATACAAGAATCTGGTCAGGGATCACCGCAAAGATTCTTTGGGGATCTCCCCAATTGAATTGCCAGTCTCAGCACCCCAACCAGGAAGAGAAGTGCAGATTCCATGGTCTGACCATGGAGTGCAAGTGTCAAAGCTAAGCCTCCTCAGAGGCTCAGATGAAGCAGTGGACAGCACAACCAGGCACACATGGAGGATATGGTAGTCCATCAGAACCCGCGGAGGACACCTGGTACCACAACAGAGAATGGAGGACAGAAGAAATCAAACGACCACACCAGCCAAGTGTTGGCAGTGAAAATCTGAGCAAATGGAGACTCTAAGATGGACTATGTCAATCAGTGGATTCTGCAATAACCTCATTGTGCTTGGAGTGGTGAGATTGGCAGCAATTTGTAACTGTTGAACTATCAAACCACTTGAGCAGGACCCTTGGAGCATGCCCCACATCAGGGACCTCAGATGGGTGGGAGAATGGGTGGGGCTGCTCTTTTTATCTCCCCTTTTACCTAAGATACAGGGGGGGAAAAAAGCAATGTGGAAACAATAGTCTTATCCACTTCTTGTAGCCCTTGAATCTTTGTGCCCTACTCAACTATGTACAGATTGTCAAAATAAAGCAATTTCAAAAAAATAAAGGAAAGAAAGAAAGTAAATAAACAGGGCTGCTGTAAAGACCGAACATGCCTCACTTAGAACAGTAATTCCCAGAATTTACCAAGCAATCTGGGAAACTTTTAGATTTTTAAGGACACAAGCTCTGAGTTACACAGACTGGACTCATGTCTCATGCTGAGCCTGAAGACCTTCGAAGAGAACAGGAGGAACCGATAGCTGCCACCACTACACCAGATGCAGGAGCCTGCGCTTTCTTCCTGCCCGCATTCCCTGGCAAGAAAGATGTGGGGCAATGCAGGAGAAGGCACTAGGTGGCTGGAAAGACCCTGTCAAAATGGGGCTCAAAAACATTCTAACAGTTTCAAAAGGGACGACCAGGAGAGACCCAGACCCATTTGCATGGGCAAGTTTGGGTATTTTGGTGGGTCACTTGGTGACACGACTTGGTGGTCACAGCCCCTCCTTTTTTGCAAGTGAACATTCTCTGCAGGGCCTTTTCTGTAAAAAGGAAACCACATCATGACTGCTTTCAGACAGGTTTCAGGGCAAGCTTCATGCTCCATGAGTCTCATTAGTGAAAGGATCCACTTCTGCTTGAATATCACAAGTGCCCCAACGATGGGACTGAGGTGCACAACAAGTCCCTAAAAGTGACATTTCATTTCCTTTTGACAAGCACATCTGCAAGCATTACGGCATGTTAGACAACGTTCTAATCATTTTATAAAAAGTGGAGTCATTTAATGATCCTAATAGCCATATGACCCAATTATGACTACTGCTCTTTTTTCAATTTCATTATGAATTAATTGAGCATTTTAGAAGAGAACAAAGTGAGTCATAGGGTGGCTAACTGACTTACTCAAGGTCCCACAGCAAAGCCAAGATTGAACCCCAGACACTTAGTCTAAATTTTCTTAATTGGATTTGCTTTAAGGTTTATTTGGGGCTGGCATTGCCATACAATTGGTTGATCCATTGCTTTTGAAGCTGCCGGCATTCCATATGAGCACCAGTTCTAATCCCAGCTGCTCCTCTTCCAATCCAATCCTCTGCTAATGTGTCTGGGAAAACAACAGAAGATGGTTAAAGTACCTGGGCCCCTCCCACGCACATGGGTGACCTGCACGGAATACCAGGCTCCTGGCTTACTCCTGGCCCAAACACAAACATTTGAGCTATTTGGACAGTGAATCAGCTTACAGAAACACATGTTCTTGTTCTCTCCCTGTCTCCCTTCTCTTTTCCCCGTCCTACTCTGCCTTTAAAATCTAAATTTTAGAAAGTTCATTTATTTTTGTTTTTATTAAAAAACTGTGCCTCTTTTTCTCTCATACAGACACACAGAAGAGGGAGAAGGGGAGAGAAAGATTCCATCCATTAGTTCGCTCCTCAAATAGCCACAACAGTCACAGCTGAGCTGGGCCAAAGTCAGGGGCTAGCGACTTTATCTGGGTCTCCCATAAGCGTGGCAGGTACCCAAGCATTTGAACTGTCCCATGCTGCCTCCACAGTGCTCAGCAGCAGAAAGCTGCATTAGAAGTAGAGCTAGCGCTCGGTCTCAGGTACTCCAGTATGAGCTGTGGGCATCTCAAGCAACGGCTTAATGTGTTCTACCATGGTACCCTCCCCTAACTCCATAATTTGGATTCTTAAGCACTGTGCTAAGTTGCCCACCACCATGCTTTGTTGAAAATCTGTGTATCTACTACAAATATTTTCTGTGGCAAACAAGAGACACTCAATTTAGGTTGCCTTGAACAAACAGGATTGTTGCCCTAAAGGAGAATGCTGGAGGCAGCTAAGTGTCTTGTGCTTATGGGATAGTCACCAGTGCCGTCACAGCTACAGCTTCTCTTTTCTTTTCTGCTGTCTCAGTCTGTTGACTCATCTCATACTCACAAGATGGCTGCTGTACTTCAGATATCATTAATGTCAATCAACACAACTTGTACCTCATAAATCTGGGCCATTATTGTGTCAATTAACAAAACGAAATTGGGGGAAATGTACCAGGAACTCCTAAAACTTAAAAGTAAGAAAATGATCCAGTTTAAAAAAAAAGCCAAAGATCTGAACAGAATCTCATCAACGAACCTTTGCAGATCTGAAATAAACTTAACAGATGAAAGGATGCTCCAGATATCAACAGGCAAATGCCAATGCAAACAAGCAGAGACCACCATAGAGCTATCACAATGCCCAGTGGAGCAAGAGAAAGTCTCATTCATTATTTACTGGTGGGAAAGCAAAATGGTGTGGCTTTCTCAGACGACAGCTGGGCAGGTTCTCACAAAACTAAACATGCTCTCACCACACTGTCCTGCCAGTGCTCTCCGCGGCATTCACCAAGGTGTGTTGAAAGCTCATGTCTACACAAGAATCTATGTGCACATGCTTGTAGTAGCTTCATTCAAAAGTATCAAAACTGGGAAGCAAAAAGATGCAGGAGGCAAATGGATCAGTCACATGATGGAAGGTTACAAACACAATGCGCAATTAACAGTTGAAAATACTTGGAGTAATCTTAAATGAATGTGACTAAGCAAGAGAAGCCAATCTGAAAAGGTTGCATTCTGTATGAAGCCAACTACGTAACTAGCTGGAAAATTATGGAGCCATTATAGAGATGGCAGTGAATGTTAGAGGTTAGCAGGGAGGGAGAGATGAGTATAGTGCAGGAATGACACAGCGCTGCATAAAACTGAAAAGTTAGGAAACACTAGGCGTTGTTAACACACACAAACCTACAAAATACAATGAGAGAAACCCACCATGTACTAAGAACTTTAACTACTCATATGCCAACACTGATGTACATTGCCACATTAATGCAAGTAATGGGAAACACAGGGCGAGGAGAGGAAGCATAGGACAACTTCTGTCAACACACGGCTGCTTAAAGAGTATGAATTAAACGTGTACATGCAGGTTGACAACATTCATATCCATTGATCAAATGGTTCCACTTGTCATATTCTTTTAACATGTGGAACATACTAGTCGGAAAACGTTTCTTGCAGAAGGAGGAGAAAATCGGAGCCTATAGTTCCTTACTAATAGCCACAGGGATAAAAGCAGGCTTCAAACTGGGATTTGAAGAGTTTAAGGAAGGGCAGGGGGATTGCCTGTAGAAGCACAAAAATGGAAATACAATAACAACGATGTAAAAATTAAGTCTATAAGTATAGACTGGATTAAAATTAAATTTGTGCAAAACCTAACAAAGAGGAGGGGAAAAGAATATTGGGGGAAAGGAAAATACGGTCATTTTCTCAGAACTATACCTATGGAATGCACAAAATCTGTTCTCTTTGAATAATAAAAAAAGGAATGTTACTGCAGATTACAGTCATAGTTAATGATATTTGTATTACGTTATCAGGAGCCATGAGATCATGGATAACTTGAATTTTCTTTTTCAGTTTCTTCTAATTTGCTTTCTAGATCTTCAGTTGCCTTTTGCATCTGTGGATTCAACCCACTTGGATAGAAAATACTTTTTAAAAATTGCATCTGTACTGAGCATGTACAGACTTGTTTTTTGTCATTAACATTTTCAAAGGCATTACACTGTATTAGGTATTTTGGGTAATTAGATGATTTAAAGTATATGGCAAGATTGTATAGCTCACGTGCAAATACTGCCCATCAATCTATTAAGGTGAGCATGCACTGACATTGCTATCCCCTAGACATTATGGGGCAACAGTATGTATGTATATAGGTCTATATGTATATGACCTATGAGTCCCTCAGTGATCAGAGAAGAGCAAGGGGGAAAGCTGGATGACTAATAACACTCACACCCAATTACTCAGTAGCTTACTACTAAGCAGCAGTAAGGGGGCCATGGTCCTCAGTGCTTTCTCAAGGTGCAGCTCTTTTCGGGTTACTCAGAGTTGCAAAACTTGATAGCATGGGGTTGCTTACAGGCAGCCAGAACATTTGTCCTTTGAAGCACTTCAGCCACCAAGCGAGCCTGAAGCATACAAAGATAAAAAGGCAAATAGAGACTCACAGAGCAGGTGAGAGGACTGACAAATTACTTGTTCCCTCACCAACCAGAGCGTAGTTAATTATGAATTCTTGGTGAGAGGACAAGCATGGGAGATGTACAGATGAATGAATGAACTCTCTGGCCTGTAAGAATCCCAGTCTAGCCTGCCCAGAACCCTCAACCTTCCAAAGCTTTCACGTGCACCCGTAAAAGAGGCCAGGCTCACTAATGTGACCAGGACTCTGTTAGCATCTCCTCTGTAGTGTCGTCCTAGGAGGCAGAAACCATCCCAATCCTCATTTGGCAGTCCCTGCTCACTTAGGCTGACTTGAAGTCAGGGAGTTTAGTTGTGACTCTGCCCCCTACTCAGCCCAGTAACATCAAGCATTCAGATCAAGTACTGGTGATTCAAGATCAGAATGATTCACTGTTTCAAATCTGCATACTGTGAATGGTAACAGTATTGATGGCTTGGAGGAGGCTCAAATACAAAGAGAGACAATACAACTTGCTCTGCACCGATCCACCACAAACCTGATTTACAAGCATCTTTTTGTAAAAAATGATTTATGTGAAAGGCACATTTTGACAAAGAGAAGGAGAGACTAAGAAAGACAGAGAGAGGGAGTGAGGGAGAGAGATCTTTCATCCACTGGTTCACTCCTCAAATGACCGCAACAGCTGAAGTTGAGCTGATTTGAAGCTGGGAGCCAGGAGCGTCTTCCACATCTCCCACACGGCTTCAGGGTTCCAAGGACTTGGGCCATTCTCTGCTGCTTTCCCAGATCACAAGCAGACAGCTGCATCAGAAGTGCAGTAGCTGTGACATGAACTGGTGCCCTGAGAGGACGCCAGTGCTACCCTCCTCCTCTTACAACACTAAGAATGCAGGTGCTAAAAACCTTCGCAGTAATGGAAGGGTAAGGCTGGTAAATGGAAATGACCCACCATTCTTTTTTTTTAAAGATTTGTTTTTATTATTTTTTTTATTGGAAAGACAGATATACAGAGAGGAGAGACAGAGAGGAAGATCTTCCGTCCGATCATTCACTCCCCAAGTGAGCACAACGGCCGATACTATGCCAATCCGAAGCCAGGAACCTCTTCCGGGTCTCCCACGCGGGTGCAGGTTCCCAAAGCTTTGGGCTGTCCTCGACAGCTTTCCCAGGCCACAGGCAGGGAGCTGGAAGGGAAGCGGGGTTGCCGGGATTAGAACCGGTGCCCATATGGGATCCTGGGTGTGCAAGGTGAGGACCTTAACCACTGCGCCACTGCGCCGGGCCCTATCCTTCCATTCTTTTGATTTATCATGTATACCATATCAATGACACCATCTTCATTCCCTATGCTGGTTTTATTTCCACCGATATGAGCAATACCCAGTTGTGGACTCAGAACCTATAAAATCAGGGCTGTTTTGCTTTTGTTTTTATTTTCATGGAGGAAAGGAAAAGAGGAAAGAAGGTTTGAGCACATGCTCTGGAGTTGGCATTTCATCTCCTGAAGATGCAGCAAAGCAGGAGGCGGAGGCTGGCAGGGAAAGGGGAGGTCCTTTCCCCAAGGACCTCAGCTGCAGAAAGGGGCCAGACTCTGGCTGGCCTCGTTCCTGTGTAAGCCTCACCAGCTGGGAAATGCTTCTTAGCCAAAGAGGTGTATAGGCAGGGAAGCTCACTGTGAGGGCAGAACACAAAGCATTAGGACTAGGAAGGTGAACCTCCTGAGAGCAGTGGGTAAAGGCGCCCACAGACCTTTCACACCCATTCATGCCGACCTTTCATGGGCAGAACCTCTCTGCGGGTCCAGACCAATGTGTGACACCAAAACGAGGGGCTAGAGCTCTCATACCACATGGGAACTCCTGCCTGGGACCTTCAGGGAAACCACCGACATCTGAATCAGGTCCTGTGACCCTTGTGGCTCTGAGCCTCAGCGCAGGGGAATACCCTTTGTCTTCAACCCTGCCACACAGTTCCAGGGTTCACGAGAGAAAATGCCACCTTTGAATCATGGCCATGCAGTGCTCTCTGGAGGCCTTGGCACGTGTCACCAAGGCCAATGGGAGGTGCATAACTCTGCCATGAAACACATAAAATTCAGCCACGGGGCTTGGTGTGGCCTAAGAATGCCTCATCAATCCAGGAATCAGCCTGTGGGCGGCAAGGCTGAGAAATGCCATATGGCCTAGTTTACATTTTGTAATCATGCTGTCAATTGAGAGGAAACCCTGAGAAGGTATGTGACCTGCCCACGAACACACAGTGAAGTTAGATAAACCCAGAAACAATTCAGGGGCCCATTACCTCTTTCCCCATTGCCACATTACTCAGAACAAAAGATGAAGCAAAGCATTTTAGAAGCAACAAATAGGAAAGGGGTGTGAAATCCAAAGGTGAGTGATTGTGGCTCTTTGTAATGTAACCTTGGCTAAGAACACTGAGCTGTGGCCCTATTGGCATTTGCCTTTCCCACCCCACCACACAGAGGAGGGTGCACTAACAACACAACCTCTAGATCAAAGCACGGTGCAAGCGCTGCCATTCAGAATCTCAGAGCTAGAAGAGGCTCACTGATTTCACTGTGCAGTTGAGAAAAATACAGAGGGCCAGCGAGTGATGTGATCAGGGAAGCCCAGCTGGCAACGGCAGGGCTAACACCAACCCTACTATCACCCTTCAGACTTGAGAATGCCCAGGGTTCAGTACGCTTCGCTAGATTCTAAGGAATAGGGATTCCAGCACATCTTCTACCCCTTAGCATTTCACATATTTCTACTTGTCTGGCACAATCTCCAAGACGGGTAGGTAACTGACTTTGATAAAATATGGCTACCGAAAGATAGGAGTGGATGTGCTTAGTTTGTCAACACCCATATGAGAAGTGATCTGGACATATGTTGAATGGGAAACCAGATAAAGAATGTATTTGGTCCAGGCAAAACTGACATATCCACCCAATGCAATAAAATGATGTAGCAGTTAACGAGGAGGTAGTTAACATAGACAGCATTCCTTGATATACTGCTGAGTGAAGAGTAAACTGCAAGCTGCTGCCCATCACAGGCCTAGTAAACAGCAACATGCATCAGCAAGGTATGCAAGGACAAACGTAACCCACGTTACTAAACAGAGATGATGACAAAGACATGCAACAGTGTCCAAAAAGGATTCCAGGCTTATTTGGAAAGTTTAAGATACTAAAGTTGAAAGTTTATTATTTTTCAAGTTGACTATAATAAAATATTAACTTTAGAAAAATGCAACCAAAATAGAAAAGAATTAGGTTACAACAATATATGTTTATTCCTTCACTACCTGAGCACCCACTATGTGTCAGGCAGGAAACAAGGGGAAAACCTGAGCACCCACTATGTGCCAGGCAGGAAACAAGGGGAAAGATGCAGCTCCATCAGCAAAGTTCTCTGTGAGAGAAGCTTATCCACGCAGCAAGTACCGTGGGGTTTGCCTGTGTCTCCCTAGAGTTCACGTTGGAAACTTTGTCCCCCAAACTCACAAGCTGACTGCATTTGAAGGTGATTAGGTTCAGATGAAGTCATCAGGTAGGGCCGCCAGGAAGACATTAGTGGCTTTAGAAAAAGAGGAAGAGTGACTTGGGCAGGACACACTGTGTCTCACCGCGAGAGGCTTGACCATGGTGTGATGCAGTGAAAAAGTCCTTGCCAGACGCCACGGTCTTGCCTGTAGACTTGCCAGGCTCTGGAACCATGAACCACAATCAGTTTGATTGCCTACAAACATCCCAGTCTCGGGAATTCTGTCAGAGCAACAGAAAACATCCCAAGACCATCAGCATGTTGAGGTATGTGATATGAGCTCTGCTGCAAGAAGCAAGCAGAGCTCAGCAGGAAAGTAGACAGTGATGTTTCTTGGGAACACGTGGTCACAGCAGAGTCCCTAGGACATTCCAATTCAGTCTGCCACTTTGCAAGAAGACGCTTGTGACAACAATTTGCCGACGGACAAATCTTGTCGAACTGTAGTGGAATTTCCGTTGCCTTTGACGTTAGATGGAGTTCATGAAGGAATGTCGTAGTAGAAAGGAGAGCTTGCCAACACAGAACCCCTGTGCAGACGGAGCCAGGGCTGTTACCCGTGGGCGCTTTGGCTGTTGCCTGTGGGTCACTCAGGCTAGAAAAGGCATCCGCTGAAACTGCTGTTTTAGTTTCTAAAAGCAAGCTATGAGAAGATGCAGTATGAGAGGAAGATGGCTGCTCAAGCTCCTGGGGGGAAACATAGGCACGTGAGTTGAACTACTTAAGAGTTGAAATTGAACACACCATATCTCCTTGCAGCAACTGCTAGGTAATTAGCCATCCTAATAGAATCCTTTCAAAACCAAGGCCATTCAACAAGAAGGTTTAATTGAAAATAGCATTTTCAGACTAACTATTCTGTCAAAAATACATTAAACAAAGATAGCTCAACAGTGACCAAACCACTGGCACAATGTGCACGAGAATTATGGGAAAGAGGGGTGTGTGGGCGCAACTGGTGGCAACTGGCTAGGCTCCTTTTCCCAGGTGCACGTGTCCTCTGGCTTCTGGTTAACATCTTCCACTGTCGGCTGGGGACTGGCGCCTTGCACTCTCCTGCAAAGAAGGAGTCAGGATTAAAGTCTAGAGATGAAGCAGGCAAGTGAAGAGCAAATGTCACCTGCTATTCAAGGACACGTTCCTTCGGCCGTCCTACCCCAGCTCCCAGAAGCTGCCCTCAGCACTTGGGCTTCATCTTTGCCAGTCACCTTCAGCTGGGTGACTTCTGCTGCACAGCTTAACCTCCCAACGCAGCAATGTTTTCTTCTCAAAAAACAATGCTTCCTGTATCCCCCTGGGTGGTCAGGAAAATGAAATGTGTGCATGACGATGTGGCATGGGCTGTGATGCTGTGGTACTATGGGCAGCATGGGGAAATGGGGAAGGCTCCTTCTTTGTACTTTTCAAATAGGTCAATGGCTGAACCAGCAGCCTGGACATTGCCTGAGCATCCAAGAGTTATGCAGAAGCTCAGCTCACAGAGAAAACTTGGCGAAAAATCAGCACTGAGTGAAGTGCTTCTACAAATCTGTGTGTCCGCCTGGCCTGAACCACCCTGAGGTGTGGGCTTCTGTGTTAACAAGCAGGCATCCTCCAGCTCCAGGTGGGATAGACAACGTGGCCCAGCTTTGGGGAAAGCACCCTTGACTGCATCCAGTCTTCCTCCTGCCCTCCAGCGTGTTAGCACTGCATTCCCTGCTATGTGCAGGGTGCTGAGATGACTGCAAGGCCTTGGCTACACACAGCAGCTCAGCGGCAGCTGGTAAGAAGCAAACGGGTACAGGGTTTCCAGACCTCAGGTGATGTGACAGCACAGTAGTCACCTCTTCAGTCTGGGCTCTACCAAACCCCACCTCCATGCCCAGTAAACAAGGCAACAATGTGTACACATAGGAGCTCTCCATGCACAGAGCTCTCTAAGGCCATCAGCTGTCCATACAGGCACTGACTGCTCTGGGAAAAAATTAATAAAGGCAGGATGCGGGGGAGGATGTGGACACAGCAGCATCCATATGACTGATGAAAAACGGAAGCTGTTACCTTCAGAAATATAGTTCATGACAGGTATTAGGTCCCACCTGTCCTCAACTGGCAGTGAACCCTGGAATCAGGGCATAGGGCCACAGCTTTGGTGCTCTGACCTTTGAAATCTGCTACTGCAGGAACCCTAGGCTGCAATGTGAATGGGTCTGAATCAGCTTGGCAAGGATGGCTGTTTCCAAAGTAAAGTTAGCCAGCTCCAATCCCCGGGGCAATGGACACATTTTGGTGCTGCTTCATTGCTTCTGAAATTCTTGCAAATGGCTCATCAGACTGACCAGCGGGGAAGATCCTTTGGATAGAAGAGGCAGCATTGCTCAGAAAGTTGGCCAGATTTAGACATCCGCTGTAAGGTGACCATGTGGGTTGCTGAGTAGTCCATCAGCTACTGCTCCATTAAAATAGTTCCAGTTCTGCGCAGGTGTAAGACAGACCGCAATGTGCAGGATGAAGAACTGGTCCTGGCTTGCTGCAGCTAAGACAGCCCTGTTATCACTGTGGTCCAGTCTAGTGAATGAGACACAAAGGTGAAATCTACTGAGAATTTCTGGGGAAAATTTTCTTTCCTTACAAAAGACTGAGGTTTGCAGGAGAAAAGAGGAGCTTTTATTTTGCCTGGTGATGTTCCTCTGTGCCTGAAGTGCTGTTGTAGCAGAAAAGCACACAGCTGAGAGGCTGATCCAAGCCCTCACACAGCTGAGCTGTGGAATGCGTCCTCTCCGATGCATCTGATAATACCAGGTGCTGGCAAGGATGTGGTGAAACAGAAACAGTGAGTGTGGCTGGTGGAAGCATCAGCTGCTGCCACCATTCGGGAAATCTCTGGCAGAACTCGCGAGATGAGATGTGTGTGTGCTGTGACTCATCCACACAGCGCATCCACCCTGAAACTCCCACCGTCCACATAGGCACAGGTGTGCGGTGCTCACCATAGAGCAAGGTGGGACTTATCAAGAGTGCATCTGTCCGGGATAAGATGTGTGAACAAGGCAGGACCTTAAAGATGGGTGGGTCAAGGCAGCCCCCATGGGAACAGGGGTACCCAGAACGTCAACAATGGATTCCTATGGTTTGGGTATGATTTGAATGCGATCCCAATACAGCAGTGTTGACAGGTGGTGGGCACTTTCAGATGTGGACAAAGTGGGAAGTCACGGACGGTCTGGTGTTTGGAAGGAATTAAGGGGGCTTCTGGGAGAGTCTTCACTAGCTCTCAGGAGGTGGTTATCAAGAGAGCAAGACTGGCCTCTCCCTGCTGTCCAGCTTTCTGGGCCACCATGTGATCTCTCCCTCTTGTCTGACTCTCCGTGATGTCTTCTGTCATGGTATGTTCACCAAACTGATCCAATGCCCTGCCCTGCCCCTCAACCCGAAGAAGTCCAGATAATTAAATTTCTTTTCAAGGGACTCAGCCCCAAGTCCTATTTTCTTTTGGTAAACCAACTAAAATATATTGATCTTTACAAAAATTGGGCTGAGTAAGAAGACCCATATTAAATTTAGAACAGAATCCCCCGTGGCTACCTACTGCAGAAACCCACGCAGAACACGAAAGGCCTGTATATCCTCACAGGGCACGCAGTGGATGCTTACGGAGGAGTGAAGGGGAATGAGAATGAGAAGAACCTGAAGGACAGCCAGGGACGGGCCTCCTGGAGACCACTCCATGCCCTGATCAGAGTGCACCATTTAAGTCAAATTCAATAGGAGAAGCTCACCCCAAAAGAGTCAGAAAATCCAGGGCTCAGTGCCCCCATGAGCTTTCCAGCTAAGACAAGACATGTTCACAACCAACTTTTCAATGCTGCAGCGTCCCCTCTTGGGGAGAAGATATGAAGTAGGGCCCCTGGAGAGCTGTCTTGTGAGCAGCTGAGGAAATCGCACGTCGAGAACCTGAATTCAGAACAAAAAAGTGGCTGCCTGGATGGCAGCAACCACAAGCTCTCAGGACTCAACTTTCTGGTCTGTGAAATGGTGGGAATGCTATTACCCATCCAGCACCATCACAAGATCTAAAGGAGATGCGGCATGGGAAGGATACAGAAACAGGGGATTGCTGAATACATGTGAGAAGCAAAGGCAGCAGCACTCCCCAGCTCACACTCACACACAGCCCTGTGCTGCAGGCCTACCACTTGCTGCAGTGAAGGGTCCATGAGGTCCTAACACTTGTCCACTGGTGAGTGTGACAGTGACATCCTGTGACACTATGACATGTCTCAGAAAACACAGATTCATGCTGCCCTTTAGTGAAGCCACTTTAGGGGCACAGGAGGCCACAGGCACTCACATACAGAGATTTTTCTTTACTTATGTGGAAAGGAATACTGTTTAACTAAATAAATCAGGTTACAAAAAAGAGAAATGACGGGCCAGTACAATGGCTCAACTGGATAATCCTCTACCTCCAACTGCCAGCATCCCATGTGGGTGCTGGTTTGTGACCCAGCTGCTCCACTTTCCATTTACCTCCCTGCTTGCGACCTGGGAAAGCAATGGAAAACGGCTCAAGTGCATGGAACCATGCACAGGTGTGGGAGACACTGAAGAGGCTCCTAGCTTTGGATCAGTTCGGCTCTGGATGTTGCAGCCACTTGGGGAATAAACCAGTGGAAGGAAGATATTTCTCTCAGTCTCTCCTTTCTGTAAATCTGTCTTTCAATAAAAATAAATAAATCTTTAAAGAGCAAGAGAAAGGAACAAACTGTGACACTCCTATAACCTCCAGTAGCCAGATCCCTCAACTTGCTTATGAAGAGCTGTTCTCCCCGTAGATATGGAGTTTTCATCCTCCCAGGAAGAACAGACTGTGTTCATTGCTGCAGGTGCTGCATCCTACCCCTCCACCAAGGCCCTCCTGATGTTTGAAAAGCTCCAGGCAGTGGAGCACCAAGGATCCCTGAAGCTCCCTGGTTCTAACTTTGTTCCTAAATGTAGCCAGCTTCAAGAAACCCTTTCTGCATCACCTTCTCTACCCTACACTATGACTTCTAAATGAACCTTCCAAACAAGGACACAAGGCCAACCCAGGCTGCAATATCTACTGACCCATTCTTCAGAAAGACAAACTCTCACTGTCACTACCACGGGAGGACAAGCATCCTATAAACTCTGAGAACAAACTCCAGAATCGATTTTTCAATCTTTTCTTTAACTTTCCATGAGACAGATGCCATGCTTTCCCTGTTCTGATGTGACTCCCAGGTACGCAAGATTACAGACACACCCTACTACTTTTAAGAGGTTATATATTTGAGAATGCTAACATGTACTTTAAAATTTATTAGTTTATTTCAAAGGCAGAGTTATAGAGAGAGAATCTTTCACCCACTGGTTCCCTCCCCAAATAGATACAATAGCCACATTAGAACAGGCAGAACCAGGGAACCTGGAATTCCACCTGGATCTCACACAGCAGGCAGGGAACCTTGGGAACTCCTTGGAGTCATCCCACCTCTCACTGCTTTCCCAATTACCTCAGCAGGGATCTCAAGAAGTGGAGCAGACGGACTCAAACCAGTGTCCACACGGGATGCTGACATTGTCAAGTGCTGCTCACCATGCTGTGTCGCCATGCTGGTCCCTACTCACACCTGCTGACCAACCTTGTCAGCTTAGAGAAGTCCTCTTTCCCACAGAGAGCCCTGAGAACTACCAGCACCGAAGTGTGGGAAAAATTGGAACGATGAGAAAATTTGAGGGAAGAAGCTTAATATTTCTTGAAAAAGCAAGAAAAAAATTAATAAACAAGGACATTTGCATATAAAACTACAGACAAAACCCCTGTCAGGGCCTGGCATAGTGAACTAACCCTCTACCTGCCTATGGTGCCAGCATCCTATATGGGTTTTGGTTCATTTCCCAGTTGCTCCACTTCCAATCCAGCTCCCGGATGATGGCCTGGGAAAGAAGAATAAGAAGGTCCAAGGCCTCGGGACCTGGTACCCATGTGGGAGACCCAGAAGAAGCTCTTGGGCTCCCACAGTCAGAGCAGTTCAGCTCCAGCCATTGCAGTCATTTGGGGAATGAATCAGCAGTGAGAAGATCTTCTCTCTGTAACTTTCCTTTTTAAATAAAAATAAAATAAAAGTTAAAAAAAAAAACTTGTCTATGGGCCCAACATGATAGCCTAGTGGCTTAAGTCCTCGTCTTACACATGCCAGGATCCCATACAGGCACCGGTTCGTGGCAGCCTGGCAGCCCCATTTCCCATCCAGCTCCCTGTCTGTGGCCTGGGAAAACAGTCGAGGATGGCCCAAAGTCTTGGGATGCTGTACCCACATGGGAGACCTGGGGGAAGCTCCTGGCTCCCAGCTTCAGATCAGCTCAATGCTGGCCATTACAGCCACTTGGGGAGTGAATCATCAGACTGAAGATCTTCCTCTCTGTCTATCTGACTTGGCAATAAAAATAAATACATTTTAAAAAAATTTTTAAAAAACCTTGTCCACAGAAAATACATCTGTATAAAACATGGGCTTCTGGGATGTAGGGCTGACCCACGGGCAGGAAGGCTGAAGATGTTGTTACGGGATTCTGGAACTTGGGCACTCTAAAGTACCATGCAAAAATCATTTATTCACTTTGCTTTACCTGGAAGGTACACTGACAGAGAGAAGAGAGAGAGAGAGAGTGACAGCCAGGTAGAGAAAGAGAGAGAGAGAAAGAGAGAGAGAGAGAGATCTATCCATTGGCTCACTCTCCACACACATGCAATGGTCATAGCTGGGCCAAGCCGAAGTCAGGAGCCAGGAAATGAAAACTATTGATCCTAATAAAAGATAAACTAAAATTACCTTCAAATAAAGCAAACACAAAGAATTGCATCAGAAAATGAAAAAATACAAGACATGTCAATGGTAGAAAGGAAAGGACACGAAGAAAGGACAGAGGCAAAGACCAGTTCTCATCCTTAAAACCCTCCACAGGAGGTCTAGCAGGCTGACACTCCTGCTGCCGGACCAGAATCCTCTACTGGAGCCAGTTAGAGTCCCAGCAACTCCACTCCTGATTCAGTTTCCTGCTAATGGCCTAGGAAAGCAGTGGAGGACAGCCCAACTCCTTGGGCCCTTGCACTCTCTTGGGAAACCCAAAAGAAGCTTCTGGCTTTGGATCGGTCCAGTCCTGTCCATTGAGACTACTTGGGAAGTGATGTCTCTTCTTCTCTCTCTATAACTCTGATCTTCAAATAAAAACAAATAATAAATCCAAATAAACTAATCTTTAAAACAAAACAAAGCAAAACAAACCTGCCAGAGCATCCTTTAGGACTAAGACCACAGCCAAGCTCCTTCCAGTCTGTGGGAAGGAGCCCTCAATCCTTCCCTCACACCCTCCGGTTAGCTCTTACTCACCCCTGGCTCTAGTGGAGATCTCCACCTCCCTGCCCTGGCTGCTCTGTCAGGCAAATGATCACCTTTTTGCTAGCTCAGCCTGAACATCATCTCCTTGGAGAACCCCTGGTGCAGCTGGCTGCCTGATCCCATCCTGCCAGGCCTCCTGTGTGTTCCTTATTCTAGATGCTAGGACAGTGGTAGCTAATGCCAGGCAGCCTGCACAGCCACCTGTTGATGCAAAGGTGGATTTCAGGAAGCATACCCACACGTGCAGTGCCAGCAATGTCTAGAGGGCTTGGGGATGGGAGGCAGAGCAGGCTGAACAATAAAGAGAGAAAGGATGGCCCCTGGAAGACTCCAGTTGGTTTGGCTCCACTGCCGATCCAACTGATTCTTGAAAAATCTGTTTCTTAAAGTGCCTGGTATCACCAAGACACTGTGGTGAGGAATTGCAAAACTGAGACCATTCCTTGAGTGTATAACCTAGCTAGGGAGTCAAGACTTCAACATGCGGAATGTCAGATAACCGCAAAGGAATGAAATGTAAGATAATAAAACAAGACTGCTGAGGATGTGTCAAGTGCGGGCCCTGTGGGGTATAGGTTCAGGGCCACGGCCAGAGCCTGATTTGAAGGAAGGGTATTAAACAAGAGGATGGAGGGGGCATCCACAGTCCATGGTCTGGACTGAGGATGGGGGCTGCATGCTCAGGGGCTGGCAGGGAGCCCCATGAGGCTGGAATAGAGACAAAATATTTGGGAGCCCTAGGAGAGGGTCAGAATTCTGGGGACCTTGAAAGCCAGGCAGAGTCTAATCTGGGAAAGAGAGGGGGTGAGGCTGGTGTGAAGCAGTGCTGCTAACGAGAGTCTGGAGCAGCCATCAGGAGAGACAAGAGGAAGACCAAGGGAGAAAACTCCTCTAATAGCTACTGCAAGGAGGGAGACATGCAACGGCACAGCTGCCTTGTCCCACCTGCGAGCACCATGGCCTCATCACCAGCTTGCTGCACACCTTGCTGCAGAGCTCAGGTGGAACCCACACTTTCCCACTCAGGGATCCAGGGAGCGCCTATCAACCCATCCCGGCAGATGCTGCACCCCAACCTTGCAGGTGGTGTCAGTAAGGAGCAGCAGTATCATGCTGCCCTAACTAGTCTATCTAAGCTGCTGTGGCTTAAAGCAGCAGACAGACAAGTTGCTCCCTCAGAGCAAGAACAAGTAGAGACTGTACTCAGCTTTGAAACACAACTAGGCAGCAGGATAGATGAGAAAGAGACCCCTAGAATGGTGTTCACAAGCACAGAAATGACATTTCATATGGCCAGGCATGGCCATAGTGGGCCAGGAAGTGGACAGCAGAGAGAGAGAGATGAGAAAAAGGACCAGTCTAAGTGCATACAATACCTGTCATGACCCCTGGGATTTATTATTCATTCATCCCACCAACATAGGGATGTATTTTAGAACGGTGTGTCCTACTCCCTTCATCTTTCTTCTTTATAGAACTGGCCACACCTGGAGTATTACAGTTACTTACGAATGTCATCTTTTAGCACCCGCCTCCTAGATTAGATTAGATACTCTATATCTGCCTTATTTGTAGCACTGAGCACATAATAGGTGTTCAGCAGATGTCTATCAAATAAATGGATGAAGAAATAAAAGCCTTCCATGAGGTCAGGCACATCATCAGCTTCACTCACTAATGGACTCCAGGGCATACAATGTTCAGCATGCTGTTGGACTCCAACGGCCTGCAGAGAAATCAGCCAGTTTTGCAGGCCTTACTTGCAGTCACACACTCAGCATGTCTTCCTCTGCAGGATTGCAAACTGAAAACCATGCTCATCAGAGGCAATGCCTGTGCTCTCAGTGTCAATGTGGAATCACCCCTCTTCCTCGATGACCCAGAGCTCAGGAACCAGCGTCAAGCCAGCCTGAAGACAGAGCGGTCAAAGGAAGGAGAAGCCAGAGTCAATGAGAAATGAAGAAGAAATGGAAGCAGGGTCAAGGCTGGGGGCACCCCTGCACCCGGAGGTCGGTGAAAGCCCAGGCTGCTGCCCGACCTCTCCAGGAATGTGCTGCACAGCACTGACTGGTGAGTCACTCCCCTCTAGGTATCAGCTTCCCTGATGGCAAAAACTACACACCAAAGAAGGACATCTGTCACAATACTCCCAAATCTGAATTCCTAGGAGCAGGAAGTTGCCCAGGGCCGTTGCTCAAGCAGGGCTCATGGGTTAAGGCTTCCCTGAGCTTCACATATAGCACATCGGATATTTTAAACACACTCATAAGCTCTGTTACAAACAATTACTAAACTGAACTGCACTGGACAAGTTCACACAGATTCTTTAAAATGTACAACTCCTTCTGTCTCACAGCAGTGTTTTGATATTCTTCAACTAATCATTTCGTGTTAGTTCTCAAAAACAAGTCTGTAGATTCTTGGAATATAGACATATACTATTTACACTGCCTAACTGCTCCAACAAACTTACCTAAAATGTTTAGTCAAGTGCCATTTGTGGGGCTGGCAGCTATGACACAGTGTGTAAATCAGCCAGCAGTGACACCAGCACCTCATACAGACATCAGTTCAAGTCCTGGCTATTCCACTTCTAACCATCTCCGTACTAAGGGCCTGGGCAAGCAGCAGATGTGCTTTGGCCCACGTGGGAGATTCTGAAGAAGCTTTTGCTTCCTGGCTTTGACCTGGCAGCCCAGCACCTGAGGCCATCCAGGAGTGAGTCAGTGCTGGAACACTTCTCCCTTTCAGTCTTCCTCTTGCTTTTTTCTCTTTCTCTTTCAAAATAAACAACAGTAAATCTTAAAAAACAAAAAACAAAAAAATTGTCATTTGCTGGGTCCTGTACTAATAAAAGCAAGGGTTTTCCAGGAATCCACTTGAAAAATATCTGTTTATTTTGAATTCAAGTTATATAGAGAAAACGTGGAAAGTGAGAGGAGGGGGCGAAGGGAGTGAGCGAAGGAGAAGAGAAGGGGGAGGGGATGAAGGGCGGGAGACACACAGAGAGATCTTCTGTTTGTAGTTCACTCCCCAGATGGCCAGCACGGCCAAAGGCAGGCCAGGACAAAGTGAGAGACCTGGACTCCATCTTGCTCGCCAATGAAAGACTGGCCTAAACACCTGGGCCATCTTCTGCTGATTTTCCCAGGCCATGTGCGGAGAAATGAATTGGAAGTGTTAGCAGCTGAGACACAAACTGGTGCCCAGGAGTACATATTTTAGCAAGGTTACTAGAGGATCCAGTTTATAAACAGAAGTTTGAAAACAACTGCAACATGAGGGAGCCAAGTAAGGTATTGTTGGTGGAAGTTGGGGAAGGGAAAGAAACCACTTAGGTGAAGGAAGGAAGAAGGGCCACGAGATGGATGCTGGTTCAAGGCTCACATTACAGATGTGTGCAAAGTCACCTCCACGTGCAAGTGCCTCAGGAATCCCAAGAGGATAAAGCACCCCTGATGCACCCTCCACCAGCCCTAGAACACAATACTCACGCTGGCTCAGCAAGTATACTGCCTGTGGTGACATGCACCATGTCCCTGGGCACAACACATGGAGCCCAAAGCCACTACTGCCAAGGACTGCACGAAGGAGCACAAAGAGCGGTCACCCACAAGTCGGCTACAGTCAGCGCTGGTTCACATTAGCAGCACAGCTACAAGTGCCACAGGGAAGCAATCCCATCTCATCCACGGAAGGGGGACTTCTTTCACGCCTTTACATAGATAGATAAAATCACACACATTTACCTGGTACAACACAATGTTTTGAAATACACATACACTGTGGATGACTAAACCTAGCTAATTAATACATGCATTCCCTCACACAGTCATCTGTTAGGGAACATTTTAGATCTACTTGCTTAGCATCTTAAGAATACAACATATTGTAAACCACAGTTACCATGTTGCACAAACATCTCCTGAAGTGATTCTTCCAATTTAACTGAAGCTGTGTATCTGGATCATCATTCAGACCAGACTCCTTCCTCACTCCAAGGCAGAGCCTGGTCAACAACGCTCCATTTTCACTTCTCGAATAGTATCCTCCTTGGATTTTGGATGAGTGACGTCATGTGGCTTTGTCCTTTTGGACCTCGTTTGGGCTACAAACACACCAGGGTTGTCCATCTGCACGCATGCACATGTGCGCATTCCAGACACTGTGCATGCAGAGTTGAGCTTCTGTTATGGGTGAAGATGCAGCTCAGCAACCAGAGTTCTCTGTCCCAATTTTGCCAAGGGGGGACCATGACTGCAAACATCCGCAGCTGGCCCCAGGCTTGGCAAGACCAAGCCCTGACTGGCTAAGCCCTCGGTCTACAGGCTTAGACAGCACTGCCTCAAGTCTCTAAGTTGCATCTAAGTGGGAAGGGCCTGATCTAAAGGGAGGAGGATCCCAATTAAACAGACCTTTCTGATCACAGAGAATCACCAAAACGACTTTCCCAGTCAATGAATACTTACTGAGATCAAGATACAAAATCACCCCCTCTCAGAACAGCTGCGAGCTTCTGTCCTTGCTTCCAGCCACAGGTTTATTTGTCCAGCTTACAACTGATACTGTTTTCAACTTTATGAAAAAGTTGATTTAGAAAATAGTAAATCGTTTAAATGGGCGATGCTTGCTTGGTGCTAATCCTTGGGCGCATCAACGTCTCACCCACACCTTTTGTGCAGGATGTAAGAGGGACAGAGAAAGTCTGTTTGCAGCTCTCATCTGGCCTGTCACTCACATCCTAAGGAAAGCCTAAAGGTATTACCTCTGCAGGTTGTGTTCTCATGGATGACACAGTCTTGAAAAACACATTGGAAACCTCAAATTGGTTTCCCTCATAAATGAAAATGAGGGATGGGTTGTGCAGCAACTAAGAGAAAATATAACATTCAGGGGAAAAAAATCAATTTTGATGATAAGAACAGTGCAACTCTACTGGCCAGAGGGCACCCCTGCACGCATTGCAGGGGGCAGCCTTGAAGTCCTCAGAGCTCCTTCAAGGCTTCAAATGTCCACTCCTTAGGAGATGAAACACCCCTCCCCAGCACTCTCCCCCCCCCCCCCGTGTTAACTAGGCTCCCCATCAAGATGCAGTTAATTACATCAATTAAGAGCCATTCACACTTGGCCTTGCCTGCCAGGCACAGGCCCAGCTCCCAAGGAGAAAGGGCAAGATAAACAGTAGGGCTTGACATGAAATAATTAAAAAATATAGATTTGTACTTTTCCTCTATTTTTTTTAACTTGTATGGGTTTTTTTTTAGATATATACATTGAAATATAGGCATGATTTGCACACAGTTTAATGTTTCATTTTAAATGAGCAGTTTGTAGATGAGCATAAATGACAGGAGCAGGCCACATCTCGAGACAACCTGAAACACAGCAGGCACTTTGGAACTGTGAGGAGGTTACACTCCCAAGGACCAGAAGACCCGCAGGTACAAAATGTCCAGTGTCTGCTCCCAGGGACACAGTACCCAGAATCAGTGGAACTACATATCCTAGCTAAAACCTACTCATGGACCCTCAGCGTGGCAGATTCACAGCAGACAAAAATGCAAATACTTAACATCTGTCAACCAAGTAATAAACAAATGGTGGCTTATACACACAACAGAATAGTATTCTTCCAGTGTAAAGGAATGAAGTCTTGAACCTGTGTCAATGTGGATCATCCCTGGAAATGTTGCCTCCAGTCTTACAAGACACACGCTTCATGGGTCCATCTGTGTGTAATGTCTGTCAGGGTGGAAGAGAGTCTTGGAGGTGACAGCTAAAGGTACATGCTTTCTTTGTAAGCTGATGAAGTAAGAAGATGAAGACATGCTTTCTTTGTAAAGTGATGGGAATGCTCCAATTGGGTAGCTTGTAGGAAATGTGAATTGCATTCCAACAAAGCCATTTGTAAAAAGCACTTGGAATTAATTAAAGTGAAGATGAAAACAGATCAACTTCTTTCTGCGTAGCTTTAACTGAAAAAACGCTTGACACTGTAGCCCAAGGCCCCTGTCCCGGCCGCAGGAGGAAGCTGTGGGGGTGCTGCCTTTCCCAGAGTTCCCCGCCTGGCCCACGGGGACTAAATGCCTACTCTTCAGGGACTGTTAGAGTCTCTACTTAGTGTGGGGACACACACACACACACACACACACACACACACACACACACACACACACACACACACACACTCTACGCCTGTTTTTAGCCAGAAGCTCAACCACTTCTAACCCTGACAGACTCCCTCTCTCTTGTCTTTTGGACTGTCTCGGTCTAAGTGTGTTGAATACCCCAGGGTCTGGCCCAGTGCCTAGCTCAGCTCCTACTCAGAATGGTAAGAAAAGCTCACCCTGAGAGAAGCCCAGAGAAGCCTTAGTTCTATGCCCTGATGAGAGGACATGCACCTTACATTCCTCACCTGGGAAGACCAATAACCTGCCCTGTGGCTGAAAAAATGGAGAGCTTGCACTCTGGGAAACAGACCCCACACCCGGCACGCCATGTGGAAGCTCAGGCAAGCTCTGAGTGAGTACACTGCACCTGCACCACCTAGGAGGACGCGGCTTTATACCTATCACCAAAGGATCAGAAATATCTCTCTGCAAATGATCCAGCAGCACATACCCTGGCCATAGTGGCTATGTGGTCTATGCTGTGGCCACTCATCTCTGCCCTTGTGGCATAAAAGTGGCCACAGATGACAACAAGCTAAAAAAAGGGGGGATGGTATGCGGCACGCCAATAAAAGTTGATTTACCAATATTGAAATTCCCATTTCTACCACTTAACACAAAATGTCATTCTCCTTCGACTTTTCTCTCAATCATGTAAAAACATGAAAATCACTCTCAGATCCAAAAGCTGCAGCTGGCCAGCATGTCAGCATCTGACACAGAGCTCCGCGACCCTCCAGCAAGGGCAAAGCTCTTATATAAGCTCCCCCTTTCTTTGCAATGTCTCATTTACACTTCATTATAACTGTGCAAGGCAGGGAGGGATTAACTCCTAATTCTCAGATGACTCAGGTGAACACATCACTTGAAATCACACTACATCCAAGTCCTTCTGATGGGGGTCCTTGCTTGGGGCTATCATGAGGTACTGTGCAGGCCACAGTGCACAGCCAGGAATGGACCCTCAGGCTCAGCTCCTACCACAGTCATACTTGATTCATGATGAATCTAAGGCATGTGTTAATGAGGGCAAGGGTTCAAAAAGGGAGAGACCCTTTGAAGAACATGGCTGGGAATGGCCATAGGTCTGCCGCCATTCTACATGCCAAAGGGACAGTGCTGGACCAGCAAGCACAGTGCAGGCCCTGCTGCAGATGCTGGAGGAGAGGGGTGGCTCTTCTTCCTGCCTGGCAACCTCGTCTCAATTTCCTGAAGGGGAATTTGGCAATCACAGCAGCCCCCACAGTCTTTGATTTGGCCATTGTACTTTATGAGACTATATACCGATCAAAAGGAAAAATACATTTCTAAGGATTTAATTAGGAGGCTACTCTACTCCAGCACTGGTTACAGCGGTGCCAACAGTGAGCGCATTATAAGGGGCTGCCCCCTAGGAACTTAGAAAAATTTCAAAGGCTTTGCCACAACACCTGAATACTGGTGAGGCTGGGGGCCAAGAAATAAAACGGTGATGTGGCAGAGGGGACCATATTGCTGGCGAGAGGTATTTGTTGTGCATTTAGTAAAGAGCTAGCTTCAAGCCATCGCCTCACTCCACACAAACACATATGCATTAGTTCATTTAATTAGCTACCTCTGAATGACAACATAAGTGTTTTCAGCTTTTCCTAGAAGAAGTATTCAGTTTTGCAATAAGACAACAAGTAAAACAGGTGTCCAGACAAGAGTTCAGAAATCGTGAAGTAGCATGACTGGTCGAGCAGGATCCCCATCTATCACCTTATCCTTAAAAGGATCCACTGCAAGCCGGGGATGCGGTCACACACGGGGGAGCAACAGTGAGGAGACAGGTGAACAGGCAATCTCACGGTGGGAAAAGGACTCTATATTTGTGGAGGGGACCACCACCTCATGGCCCAGGGCAACATCACACCACACACACACACACAGCCAAGAAGCAAGTGAAAATAAGGACTCCAGGCACCCATGGTGACACTGAACTGGGGTCTTTGCCATCCTCTTCCATGCAGCACCATCTCTCTCTCTCTTGAGGTGCTTATGAGGAGAAGCTGAGGTTCTGGAAGGGATTTCCATAGGGTAAGGCACTGTATGCACCCAGGGGAGATTCAGGGCCAAGATCTGAACTCCTCTACAAAAGCTGACAACCTGGAATTTATATCATGATGGTGCCAAAGTGTAGGGAAGAAAACACATTTACAAGGTGAGAGGCTGCACAGAGGTTATGGGGAGCAAGTGGCCAGGTACCATGCCTCTGCAAGGGACACAGCTTACTGTGTGCCTTCTGAAGTGGCCAGCACCTCCCGCCTTCCCAGCACTTGCTTATAACCCCACGGACAAGCTATTCCTTTGAAATTGGATAAAATGTCTTGGGAGACTTTGCTCACATGTGTTAAAGGGAGTACTCAGGATGTACCACTTGGCCATCCATCTTACCTATGCGGGCGAAGAGAAGTCTTGGCCAGTTACGTGGATGAGGTTTGAGGTCTGGCGGGGTGCTCATTTGCTGGTCACTGATTATCTCTTGGCTGCAGGATAATGGTATCTCCTCTGCAGTGTTAACCTGAGAGGCACTGCACACACTGTACACACAACACAGATGCGTCATGAAGGGGAGTGGTGGTTGTTCCTCTGTGAGAACCCAGAAGTTGTCACATCCCTCTGCAGGACAAGCTACATACTGAAAACCCAGGAAACCAGAGACACTGCAGCTTGGAACTAAAGACAGAGCTGCTCTGGAGGTGCAAAAATCCTTCTGCCCCAGGGGACTAATCCTCTTCAACACTTTGCACTGACAGGATGAAACCGCCTCCCTCACCACCTCCGGCACACACACACACACATACTATGGAAGGTAATGGGCTTTTCTCAATGTATACCTACTTAGGTGTTTGTCATATCTAAGAAGTACCTTCTATGCCACCTAGAATGGTGTTGACAGTTCTGGGTATCACCTGTACCACGGACTTGCCACGCTGGCCCCTGACATTAACTGTCACATGGCCTTGCAAACCTGGAGCCAGCATGCTCAGGCCCAGTCAACTTTCTCAATTAGCAAAACATATGAGACAGATGATTGGTGTCTCAAATTAAGCCACATGTGGCCGAACGTGCAAAGCAGGAGGCTACTGGCCACACTGAAGCCATCAAGGAATGTGCCCTGAGGTCACAGAGGAGAGCCCAACTCAAAGGGGTCATCAGTGCTTTGGTCAACAAGGAATAGGCACTAGAAGCACAGAAGTCAGGAAACTGTGGTTTGTTCCGGGAAATGGCTTTTCCCTCAGCCACCTGTGTGACTGAGGGTCAAACCTCACGTTCAGAGCCTCTTTTCCCTGCAGGCTTAGGGATCCACAGAGCACTGCCCTATTCTCCCTAGGACTCTCACCTGCACCAGTCCTTGCACAGCACCTCTTCTTGGCAGGGAAGTACACAGAGTAATACTTCATTACCGAAAAAAAATTCTGGGGGTGCAGAGTATACCAATCACTTTCTGAGGATAACACAGAAGATGGAACCTCAAATCCCAACAACTCCCCAAACCAATCTCTTCTCCTGATGCAGGTTAGCCCTCCATTCCCTGTTGTCACGCACGGCTGCTCTCTGACCATGAGCAGGGACCACCGTCCTCCTGCCTCTGAAGTCACCCCCCCGTCACCCAGCAGCTGCAAGAGGTTATCACTCCCTGGATTTTGTTTTCTTGCCCCCACTGAAGCCAGTTGTTTCCCTCAGCTTGGTATCCATCAAGCCAGGAAGTTTCTTTCTTCCCTGTAATCCAAGTATGCAGGAGGATCAGAGAGCACCACAGAATGCAAGGACGGAACCAGCTGGATATGGGGAGATACAAGCTGGCCACCTGAGTCAGCCAGCTACTCTGCTGTGTGGATGAGGCCATTCTCGCTGAAGTCTAAACCCAGGAGACCCATGCTGATAATTAATCAGGTGTATTATCACTGCCACAGACAGACTGCTTTGCACTAAAGCCAGCCAGGAAGATTACATCACTCCCTTCCTGTCTTACAAACTCACTGCCTTCAGCCCATCCAAAGCTGAGGAATGGAACCCATGTCCCAGGCACCACCCCTCCATCACAAAATACTCTGTGGAGTCCCTAGTGGACCCCGTGCAGAACAACCTCTCATTCTCCTTTCACAGACAACAAAAGCTAAGGCCAATGATAACACCAACATGCACACAGTAACCAAGATCCTGTTTTAAGTGTCTGGGCCAGGCTGGAGTTGAGCAATCTAATGACCCTGAGAGGGAATGCAACCTGATCTTGGAAAGCAATGAACATGTTATACAGCAAAGGAAGACTGAGGCTGCAGATGGAAATGAAGCTGCCAACTTGCTCATCTTGCAATAGAGACTGTTCTCATTATTTCTCTGGTGGAATGAAAAAGCCCCTTAAAAATGGAAAAGTGGGCAGAAAGTCAACCCCATATGATGTCACTAGACGAAGGGAACCATCAACCAAGAAGTTTAGGCACCTCGGGAAAACTGGGAAAAAGAAAGAAAACACCCTTTCTAGAAGGGAATGTGGCCCTGTGTCCTGGGCCTTAGCTCAGGAAGACCCAGGTCAGGTTTCTAACTTACAGAACTACAAGCCATGGACTTAGTCATCATGTGTTACAGAAAGCAACAAGACTAACACATGAGTCCACTCAATTTTTAGATCAGGTGGCATCTTAGTCCACTGAGGCCTCAAGGATGCTAAGATCACACCCTCCATATTCAGTGCCACATCCAGGTCTTCCAGTCAGCAAGGGGACACCTGTGGTTGGCTCTACGTTAGGCATTCATTCTGAATCTGTTTCACATACTCCTCTTCTAGGCGCCAGAGGCTTCCAAAGGTGTGTTTCATCACAAAAGGGACATAAGAAAACAAGACTGATTCCTTGCACATATCCTATTCCCTGCTCTCATGATAAGGCTCGCAACATCCCACAGCTCAGTGAAAGTCACTGGCTAAGACTGAATTCAAGCAGTGAAAGAGTTTCATTCTACCCATGTAGAGGTAAAGGTTTGAGTGGATGATTTTACTACAGAGAAGTGAAAGACTGGAACAAACAGTTCAATCTTTTACAGATAGGTACTACTGGCCGTAATCCAGTTTACAGATAGTGAAAGTAGCAGAGTCATCAAGAATCTCAGCTATGATTACCAAAAGAGTTAGAGAAGTGGCCCAGGATTAAAAGGCTTCTGAGCAATGCTCAAAGACTTAAACCTGCTAATGTATACAGCCAAGTTTTCAATGGACCACCACTGTCTATCGGCAAGCAGTAGGCAGCACTTAAGGAATGCACTGATATTTAAGAGGAGGAATAAAAGAGAAAGTAGCTACCAATCTAAAGGCAGCCAAGGTTGAGCCATTCCTTTCATCAGTGAAGTCTCATTTCCGAGCCCAGGCCCACAGTCAATAAGGCTCCACGGCTTTCTAGGGTAATGTGTACAACAAGCCCGACTTCCAGGATATGTCAGTCATTCATGGCTGTTGTCAAGCCAAATGTTCCACTCTCTCAGACTCCGAGAGCAGATATGCTGTTAGGGCAAGCCAGTTTACAGAAGCTGGCACCTCTGTTCCTTTGAAAAACAGAAGCTGTTTATCTACTGGCCAGAATGAGGTAAAGCAGTGATGAAAAATCCAGAGAGAAAATAGTGTGTACATAGCTAGGAGGGAATAGAAGCAAGGAATCAGGAAGGACTACTCTTGGGCACTAGAAGACGACAGGGGGAGGAGAGACAATAACAGCGGCATCATGCTCCGAAATAAGCATTACAAAGAAACTTCATTTTGGTGTGTCTAGTGGGGATTTCCTAGGAAGGGTCAGAAAGCTAAACTAAGGCCTCTGAGTCTGCTTTGGGCCCTCTAAAAAAGGTCACAGGACAGGAAGGTCACAGCAGCAGGAAATGGCAGCACCTCCTTACAAGAAAGCATCCAGTATCCAAAGGCAGGCTGGCTCACTGAACCAAGAAGGAAAAAAGGCCCTTCCATCATGTGGCAGAGGCCTGTGGTTGAAGCTTTGTACATTAACACTTGGGCCTGCAAAGTGGAAGCCCAACTTAAGAGAATCTCATGCATAGCTATTAGAAAGGTGAGTCAATTTCCTCCATGTCTTACAGCCACAGAACACTAGCTTGGCCTTCCTCCCTGTCAACCCCAGCCAAACCCTTCTGTCCTGGGTAATCTGCTTCATTTCAGCTATCTTTACCTAAAAATAGTCATGAAGTCATCTAACCTAAAAATGAAAGGGGGTGGGTGCTTAGCCCAGCAATTAAGACACCAGCTTGGATGCTCACATCTCATGTCAGAGTATCTGTGTTAAACTCCTGCTCCCAGCTTCTCATTCCTGCCTCCTGCTGATGTAGATCCTGAGAGGCAACACCTGATAACAGCTGAGTCCTCACCACCCATGTAGGAGACCTGGAAAGTATTCCAAGCTCCTGCTTTGACCCAGATTAAGTCCAACTGTTGCAAACATTTAGCAAATGAACAATGCAGAGGCGATATCCCTTTCTATATGTCTTTATCTCAAACAAATAAAAAGCAGCTTCTAAAATGTACAATAAAAAAAAACCCTGGGCCCAGCAGCGTGGCCTAGTGGCTAAAGTCCTCGCCTTGAACACCCCGGGATCCCATATGGGTGCCGGTTCTACTGCCAGCAGCTCCACTTCCCATCCAGCTCCCTGCTTGTGGCCTGGGAAAGCAGTTGAGGACGGCTCAATGCTTTGGGACCCTGCACCCCCGTGGGAGACCCGGAAGAAGTTCCTGGATCCTGGCTTCAGATCAGCATAGCATCGGCCGTTGCACTCACTTGGGGAGTGAATCATTGGACGGGAGATCTTTCTCTCTGTCTCTCCTCTTCTTTGTATATCTGACTTTACAATAAATAAATAAATCTTTAATAAAAAAAAACCTGTAAGAGGGTAGATTACAGTTTGAAAACACATTATGACCTAGTAGTACAACTCAGATTTTCCTTAACCATACTGCAAGACAGATAGCATTGCTCCCGTGATAAAACTGGAGCTCAGTGAAGGTCATTTTCTCGCAGCTATGCAGGAAAGGCAAGCCTATATTTCAATGCAGGTCTATTAGACTCCTAAATCCAGGTTCCCTCTTTTGTGATGCTGCCATCTCAGAGCCAACTCTCAGAGGCACTTTGATTCATGTACTATCTTCTCTAGAGCCGCTGCTGATTCTAGCAGAGAGCACTAGGGTGGCATGGCAGAGTGACTGCAAAATCAAACCTTCAAGTTCTCCTGAAGTTCTAATCCTGGTTTTATCATCTGTCATCTACCGAAGAGTTGGATCACATTATTTAATTTATGGGCTTAAGTTTCTTCATTTAAAAAACAAAGGCAATAATATTAGATTGAGATATATATGCCATATATGTGAAATAAATTTATATACATAAATCAAAAACACAATAACATATTGAGATATATATAAAATCCATATATATTAGATAAATTTATATATGTCTATATACATATAAATCAAAAGCATCTTTGGAGGACTAAATGGTTTGGTAAAATGAGCAGCACAGCTTAGCACAGCTGACCACACTGACTTCATCCTTCCCGGAAATGGTACTATTCCAGTGGCGGAAAACAGCGGAGAAACAAACACAACGTGTCGGTATAAATCGTGCCAACAAAGGGAAGAGGAGTTGACAGTGCTGATTCCTTCCCTGAAACATGAATCTGAACAACTGTGCATGGTTTCATAAAAGCTCAGGATCCTGGAGAGAAATTACAGTGCAGAAACAGGAAAAGCTGCGTGGAAGGGGATAGGCACAGCAGTTCCATGTTGGCTCACGTCACCCCTTTCCCCAGCTAGTGTAGTCCAGCAGTGTGAGAGAGTCCCTCCAAGTGCAAGGTGGTGAACAAAGTGAATAGCTGATCTTCCTGGAGACCCATGAATAGAACTGCCACCACAAACTCTGGAACCAGGCTGGGTGATCTGGACCCAGGCTCCAGTCTGGCTACCCAGACATAGTCAATAAGATCACTCCAGTAGACACTTGTGCCAACCTTCCTCCTGGTAAACATAAAATCCAAGCCTCTACCCATTGACCAAAGTACCAAGCCTACTCACAGACCAAGCTCTAGGCTCCCCAAGCTCTGTGATAGCCCCTGGGTACTAGAAGACAGGTCCTCTAGTCTGATGACCCAGGCACCAGACCAGCCCCATTCAATATCATGTCCTGGCTGTTCCATTTCTGATCCAGCTTCCCTACTAATGTGCCTAGGAAAGCAGCAGAGGATGGCCCAAAGCCTTAGGACTCTGAACCCACATGGGAGTCACAGAAGAAGCTCCTGGCACCTTGCTTAGGATTGGCTCAGCTCCAGCTGTTGGCAGCCATTTTGAGAGTGAACCAAGGGATGGAAGCTATTTTTCTCTGTCTCTCCTTCTTTCTGTAAGTCTGCCTTTCCAATAAATAAATCTTTTTTAAAAATTAAAAGTTCAACAAGAAGATCATGAAAAATAAACATAATTTCTAAATTGTGTTTCAAAAGATTTGATCAACTAGAAGAAACAATGAGGCCAAGGAGTCATCTGAAATTACTCAGAAGAAAAAAAAACAAGGAACAAAGTCTGTGGGACTCAGGGGCCATCATCAAGTGAATCATTCTCTGCCTGATGGGAGTCACTGAGGAACAGGGACAAAGCAACAGCAACCATTCAAATCTGGACAAGGAAACAAACATTCAGGTCCATAAAGCCCAAGGTACCCTAAAAAAAGCTAAACATAAAAGAATCATCACCAAGCTGCATTGTAATCTAATTCTCGAAAGTCAAAAACAAAGAGAATTCTGAACAATGCAAGAGAAAAGTAACTTGTCACATACAAGATAACCTCTGTGAGAATATCAGCAGACAATATATTCAAAGTGCTGGGGTGGGGGCATGAGCTAGAATAATGTGAGTTGAAAAACTATCCTTCAAAATGGTCTCACACACCTTCCTATAGCCCTTGACCCTTTGAACTCAATTCAACTATGTAAAAATCACCAAAAATTTAAAAAATAATTATCTAAAAAATATAAAAGAAAAGAGAAAGATGAGGGATAAGCAGATGGGCACAAACAAGCTGAGGGAATTCATAAAAACTTGACCTGCTCTATAAGAAATGCTAAAGAAAGTTCCAGCTGAAATCAAAAGATCTTAATCAACATAAAAATAAATGAAGAAGAAAGTTTATTTGTAAATTAAGAATACTGTGAAGATCAGAATAGTCTACTATTGTTAGAGATCCATAAATCATTTTAACAGTATAAAAATTAAAACACAAAAGTATTTAAAATAACTATAGCTATAACAATTTGATAATTGCAATAGCACAAACCGGTAAAAGCTATAATGCCAAAAACATATAATATTGGCGGTAGAAAAGTTAAACTATATTGTTATAATGTGGTCATAGATATATTAGTATCAATTTAAAATGGCCTAGCAATCTTGAAGATATTTTATTTAAGCCCTCATGACCACAAAGACGGAGGAACCAGAGTACACCACTACCACCCACAACCAAAACAATTTTGCAAAGCAAGAAAAAGGGAAAAACAAAGAACAAAGAAACAACAAAACAGTCATAAAACATTTCACAAAACTGCAACAAGAAGCCCTCAGCTGTCAATGATTACACATATATGAATTAAATTTTCTAATCAAAAGACACAGAATAGCTAAATATATCCTTTAAGAATGATCCAACATTTTGGGGTCCCTCTCAAAACTATATGGTGCCCACAAGCCATGTATCACTTAGCATTAATGCCATATAAAGTTTTTAAGTGAAAAGCTTGAAAAATATATTCTATGTATACAGTAATCAAAAGAGAGCAAATGTAGCAATACTTAAAATCAGAGAGAATAGACTTTGAGTCAAAAACCATCACAACAGACAAACAAGCCATTGCCTCATGAATGGGGAAAATCATCAACAGGATACAACACTTGCAAATGGATATGTAACCAATATTGAGCACATATAAAGTAAGTATTGACAGAACAGAACAGAGAAGCAACTACTCTACCACTGGTTGGGGACTTGAACACTGCCACTTCCATCAATGCTTTGCTCGGCCAGACAGAAAGTCAACTAAGAAACAGTAGATCGAATAACACTACAACTGAAATAGGCTTCACAGCCCTACAAGCATGCTTCAAATAGCTTTTGGAAAAGCGTACTTTACAGAGATTTATTTTGATGTAGAGAAATTTAAATATATACATAATTTTTTATAAAATGTATTTTCCACAAACTTATCGAAGATGGTTCATATAGAGAACATTTCATTCACTCAGCAGAACTAAAATATTCTTCTGAAGTGCACATAAAAAATTTCCAAGATGACTCATACTTTAGGCTACAAAACAGTCTTAACTATTTTGAGAAGATTAAAACCAATTCAAGTATCTTCTAAAATTTATAAATACATGAAAAAAATGAGGCAAAAGATATCAAAAGAAAAATTATAAATATTTTGAAACCAATGAAGTTAGAAACACAAGTTATTCAAAATTATGGGATGCACCAAAAGCAGTTCTAAGAAGGAAGTTATTTCCAATAAACATGTACATTAAGAAGAAAGCTGTCATAAAATCAACCTAATTTGTACTTCAAGAAACTAGAACTATGTGAGGTAATTAGCATGTTAATCAGCCTAATTGTGGCTAATTTCACAATGCATGCATATATCAAAATATCACACTATGCACTTATGTATATACAATTTTTGCTTTGTTCTCATATCTCAATAAAGTTGAAAACACAGTCAAGCAAACTCGCAGTTGCACTACGGAGGAAGAGCAGTGTGCAATGGGAGAAACCTCCAGGAACACAAGAAGGGAAACATGAGGGAATTGAGGTAGAGCTGCAGCCTGCAATGCCAGCATCCCGTGTGGACACCTGTCCAGGTCCTGGCTGCTTCACTTCCTATCCAGCTCCCAGTTAATGCACCTCAGAAAGCAGTGAAGCCATTCCAAGCCATTGGGCCCCAACAACATGGGGGAAACCCAGAAGAGCTCCAGCTTCTTGGTTTCTGTCTGGCCCACCCCTGCAATTGTGGTTAGCTGGGGAAAGAATCGGTAGTTGGAAGACCTCTTTAAGATAAATAAATAAACAAACAAACAGATGAAGGGAATGAGAATTCTATGCAGAGAAATAATTCATGTGAAGGCCTTGGGGTGGGAGGGGAGAGGACGGCGTTGAATCATTTGGCAGACATTTGTGTAGCTGAATGAATGACCACGAGAAAGGCCAGCAGGCTAACTCACACAGAACCCCACAGGCATTTGGGTCGTTACATTAAGAACAAATGGGCAAAAGTCTGTATATGTCTTATGAGGGTACATAATTCTCTCTACATTTCAGAAAGCCCAGGCTAGCTGCTGTACGGAAAAATGGCAGAAACTGGACCCAGGAAAGCTAATTTGGAAGCAGCTGTCATGGTCTAGGTAGGACATAAAATGACTGAAGTAAAGTGCTGGTGGTGGAGGAAACCTGAACTCAACTGAGGTCAGACACCTGAGTTCCAGGTGGAAAGAATCCTCCAGAAAACCACAGTGGGCAGGAGGCTGGCGCTCACTGCCCTAGGCAGATATGCTGGCCCGAGTGGCGAGGCACTGTCATGGTTAGCCCACACAGTGTGCCTTCAAGATCTTCTCTCCTGGAGGAGTTCCCTAACCAGTACTTTTGCTTGGGATCACTTACGTGTTAACTGGGAGTGAAGCCAGAGTGGGGGCCCTGAGAGACATCTGTAGAATGGACACTTCAGAATCTGCAAGGGCCACTAATGGCATCTTGACAGGGGACTCCTTCCTCTACGGTCTAGGGAGGATGAGGGTGTTCCTCTTAAGGAAGACTGCCTCTTCTCAGGCACAGAACCACCCTGCTGCCAGCACCTAACCAACACCAGCTTCTGAGCTTCCTGCAGGGAGGTAACTCCCAAGTGCAGTGTGGGCCAAGCAGTCTCAGTGGGTAAGATCCTCATGATTCAGCAGATGTATGAAAACACTTTTCATCTTACACCTCCCTGCAACTTGGGTACCAACCACAGATCTACGTTATCATGTGCTCTCTATATTTTGTTCAAGAAAGAACATGTCACTCTTTTCATTATTATTATTATTGCTGAAGAACCAAGTACTCAATTACCCAGGCCATACTTTCTATAGTCAAGCAGAAAACTTGGATTCTATGCCATAGGGGATGTCCCAAAGGGATTCAGACTCTGCTAAGAAGTAAGACACAGGCATAAAAAGATGAAGTACATCTGTGATGTTCAGAACATGCAGTTTTTCAAACACAAGATGATGGCTTCCTGGCAGAGGAATCAAGAGAGAAGCAAATGATGGAATTTGGATAATCAGAGGAGCACCCAATCAGAGGGAGAGAAAAACACCCATTTGTGGAACTCCTGCCACTGTCTGGGTCCAGTAGGAGCCTTTAGATAGGTTCTTCTCACAGGAACCTGGAGGCAGGAGCCAGCCTTCCACATCACAGAAAAGTGGGTGAGTCACCTGTCCACAGGGTCAGCAACTGTGGCGTCACAAGAGAAAAGTAATCATTGAAGTCAAACACAGAAGTTAAAAAAGAAAAAGTGATAGGCTTCTAAGACAAGAGCAGGATCTGCTTACCAGAACTGACAACTCATCGCAGGAGCCAAAGGCAATCAGACCGGAATCACAAGTTGCAGCGGTGTTGAGGTGAATCTCAGATGCCATGCTAAGAGGTCTCACTTCAAACTTGAATGTGATGGGAGGCATGACCTAGAGAGTGACACGGTCAGAGTTGTACTTTTACAATGCGGACTTTATGGAGAATGGTGAAGGCAGAGGAAAACTCAACAGGCCCAATGTGAAGCCTAGGGCGAGTGCCAGGGGAGCGAGCAGGGAGGAAATGGAGATGTGGGGACCTGCAGGAAGGAAGCAGAGGTGGGAATTGCTGACTGGACTGGGTCCAGGGAATCTGAAAACCACTTCTTCGTTTTTTGGTGATAGGAAGTTGATTACTTGAGAACAGGGCTGAATAGAGCAGGACTTCCTAAAAAACCAGGAGGGCAAGACCCATGAGTATGCATCCCCAACAGAAGTCACAGCCCCAAATCACATGGCCAACGCAGAGAACCTCTGCCCTGTTGGAACTCTGGCGTCTACAGGAGGCCCTGGCCTCAGACAGGCCCTGGTGGCCCAGCCATGTAGTGTCACCCTGTTCAGTATCTCAGGATAAATGAGGAGCTTAGAGATTGATGAGACCCAAAAGCAAGTGGTAAGAGACACAGGAAAAAACAAAACAAAATAAAAGACAAATAAATGAAATACTGTCCACATCTCACAGATAAAAAACAGAACAAACAACAAAAACAGAGGCACAGGTTGGTTCAATCCAGCAAAGTCATGCGAGAATCAGGATATAACCCTAAGGCCTCAGGTGTAGATCCTATCTGAGTATGTCAGGGACCCAAGGAGGGGGTGTCCTTAGCCCCCAGTTCCTATCTGTCTACCCATTTATCCAGGACAGCAAGCAAAGGCGACAAGCTGAGGCATGCGAGTGGGCCTGCAAGGGCTTCCAGACACTTCTTAGCGCTCCAGCAGCCCAGTGCTTGATGGGCACCAGGACCCCAGCACAAAAGCCTGGGTTTGGACTCCAGCAGGGACAGCTGGTCTCTCCCTGGAAGGTAGGGCCCTGCTCAGGCAAGCACATCGTCTCCACCCAAAGCTGGCCCGGCCAGCATCACCATACTCCTCCTTTCCTTTCTGATTCACACTGCCCTGCCTGCCCCTATCAGCCAACCCAAAACACAAAAATCTCTAAAGGGCCCCACTTCCGACAAGACAGACTATCAGAAGAGATGCGGACCAGCTGATGATGTCCACAACAGCCAAAGCTGTCCACTCCCAAACAGTGGCCCCTCCCACCCTTCCTGCCAGCCCTGCACTTGGAGGCCTGGCAGGCCGGTAAGAAGAAAGAGCTCCTATCGCTGATTCCACAGGGCCCTGATAAGAAATGTCATCCCTTGCTGGCTAATATTACCCAGCCCGATAAGAATCTCTATCAAGCTCAAACATACGGCTGGCTATAGAACACAGAGCCCAGTGGAGCAGGATAATTTATTTACTTAAGCTGAAAACCCTGGGCAGTCCAGAGAAGGGCACTGAATCAAAGAGTCAGACCAAATTAGAGCCTCTTCTGACTTGGCCTTGGGATTCCTGGGGGAAAGATGAGGTGTCTGAGAACAATGGGGGGCCTCCCGGCTTTCCTCCTGACACAATGAGCACTTTCACCTTCCTCCCTCTTCAAAGGGCACTTCACTTCTGTGATCGCTCTTAACCCCTACTACTACCTCAAGAGAAGCAGCTTTCGCCTCCTTTTTGCAGTCCAGGAAATTGAGATTCAGTAAGGTGAAGTCAGGCGCCTAAACTTATTCACAGGCAGCCTGGCCAGAGCACAGGCTCCATGCCCAACCGGTGTGACACACCAGCAACACGCTGTCAAATGTGGAGGCTGAGGCAGGGCTCCCACAACTGAATTAATTCAGATCAGCCTGTAGCAACTGACAGTGCCTGACACCTGTCATCACCTCCAAGGTCCATTTCAAGCCTCAGCCCTTTCCTTGCTTCTTTGTAACACAGGGGGAAATGCCTTGCAGAGCACAGAATCTCACTAGAAGGCAGTGAACACATCCCCAGGGGACACAGAAGGCCCCAGGGCTTAGACACCAGCCTCACTGCTTGAGGAGCAACAGGTAGGAAGAAAACTGCCCCCTCTCTGCATTGATTCATTCACTCACTGATGGGAATTCTATTAGATGCCTGTTCTGGGCTTGGCCCTGGATGTCCTGCCACATGTGGGCAGCCCTGGTCCAGGTTGCAAGATGTGGTCTAGGCTTCAGGGGCGACTGACAGGTGAGTGAAGATGCAGGGACAACAGGATGGACTGAGTCCACCTGCGGATGCAGACACTTGGGGGATAATCTTAGCATTAGTGTGCAGCTCTTCACATGCGCCACATTCTGCCCTCCCTCCCTGCACTGTAAAACAATCAACATAACTATGGTAGATGCTGCTGTCCATAACTGATGCAGCTTTTACTTCAAGATTATTCCTTAGCAGACAGGCTAAATATGCTTTCACAGGCACAAATATGCTTTCAATTAATTAAATATTTTAATTGAGTAACAAAATTGGAACATATCTCTGGTACAATGTTTTGAAGCAGATATTCAATATGGAATGGTTAGGTCTAATTATATGCACATTTCCTTACATACCTGTTTTTTTTTTAACTAATTATTTCACCAGCTCTGTGATATTCCCTTATGTGGGTCTATTAGCCTATATCAACCAATCCTCAACAAATGGGTTGAACTTTGTCTTTTCTATGTCCCACAACGCTGGCGTGAAGATTCAGTGCACCTTTGCACTAGCAGCATTTCCTTATCCTAACTGCTCCTGTCCTCTTCCCTCTGGCCGTAGCAAGATCTCATCATTGCCCTCACAAGCTGATGGTTCCCGTGCTCTGCCTTCGGCAGTCCCCAGCCGGGATCCCTACTGCTGCCATGTCCATAAACACATACAGGGAAACAAAACCAGTTCACTTCCAGTGGCCAGGAAACTTCCTCCTGTCCGTGGGCATTTGGTCCAAAACCATGCTGAACACTCAGCAAGACACCAGCCTCTCTTCTCACAGGCCATTCCCAGGGCTGGGGAGGTTTCTTCTTCTGGGTCGTAAAATTTTTAAGAATGCAGAGAACCCAAAGTTGGAGAAGGTAAACTCCACAGAAACTAAGGGTTCATATAAGTCTACATCCCCATGTAACAAAGAATAGCTAACATCAGTTGTCTAACATGGAGGCCCAAGAACCTCAGGGGTAGGCACTGAGCATGACCAGCACAGCTTCAGTTAGTCATAAAGCAGGTATGTCTCTGTGTAAAACAAAGTAGAGTCTAAAGGGCCAGAGGACAGCCTGCCTTTGGAAGTCTTGCCATCAGCTGAAGGCACTGTGCCAGATGCTGAGATGAGGAGAGCAAGCAAGAGTAATGTGGAGACCTTCTTGAGAATCTCATGGTCCTCTGGAGGAACAAGAGAAAAAAGGATACAATCTATATAGATGGAAGGACCTCAACAGTTTTAGAAAGCAAAAGAAGATATCACCTATTCTTCCCGAACAAGACAGATGAGAAGCATCTGGGCAGGGTGCTGAGGAGTAGGAATCACCACCAGGCAGAGGAAGGGGCTTTCCTAAGTATTAATAGCATGTGTGACCCGGACAGTGAACATACTGCTGGCCTGTGGTCAGGCAGTGAAGGATATCCTTCATCCGTTAAGCTCATGAGATTGGCTTTTCCCTTAAATGGAACCAGAAAAAGGCAGACTCTTGAGTTATAGAGTTGCAAGTTAACACCATGTTTTAGCATCATCAAGGGGGATAAACATGTGAGAAAGTTCCCATACATGTGGGAACCAATACATCACTGTTCCCAGATCATCCTGAAAAGTAACAGCAGTAAGTGGCCTCCTAAGTCAGACTGACTGTCTTCAAGTTCCCCCACTACCACCTTGAACAAGTTCCTTTTGGATTTTGTGTTGGTTATCGTCTCATCTGTGACATGCAGACATTAGCAGAAGCCTTTTACAGATACTTGTGGACTGTGGACTGGATGAGTTAATACCTAAAGTGCTTAGAACAGCGCTTGGCACGCAGCAGGGGCATGATTCACAACATTATTAGGACTGCTCCTATCTCCTAGGTGCCTTCAGCTTCCCCTTGCCGTGCTGCCATCCACCCTGCAATGTGAATGACCATGAGCCTGAGCACAGATGAGCAAGTTTGCTTCAAGGCTTGTTACAGGGAGCTGAAATTAGGACTTTAATTAAACTTGCACATTACCAGCTTCCTGTGAACTTCCCTGCAAGCAGACTGCTCTAAGCCAGGGATGCTGCCCAGTAGAGTCACCAGTGAGATGTTATGCATTCCCATGGTCAGGCCTCATTTCAGATGAAATCAGAATCTTGCAGGAGGATTTTAAAATCCTCCAGCTGATTCCAGCATTGATGCAAGCTTGAGAACAACTGAATCAAGAATGAAACATGACAGCAATGGGATCTGTGATGGAGGAATGTGTCCCAACACAGAGCTGTGAAATCCCCAGAAGGCATCCACTCATGAGGATGCCTCTGTTCTCTCCACCCTCCCAGGCAGCTGGGGTGGCATGTGAAACTCAAAGAGACATCTGCCCTGGGCTAACATACCACTCCAGTCTCTTCTAGAAATAAGAAGGTAGACAATGCTAACAAATACAGCCAAGTTGTCCGTTCTGGTGGAAAAGTACTGAATTGAGCAGACAGTGGTTTTGGTCTCAGACTGTCACACTAGTACTATGTGACCTAGAAACCATCGTTTTGGAACCTCAGTTTCTTGAATGGCAGAACTGTTAGAACTGATTTACTGATCAGACAAGATGTTTGTAAATGCAACTGGAAGGTGTAAGTCATACTACACAGTGTCGAGCAAATATATGGCATTCTTATTTAATTTGTTTTCCAGGACCTCCTAAAACAGGCCCTGTTCAGCAGAGAAATGCTCCCTTACACAAGTTTTATTACTGGGAGAAAGAAAAAGATAAGGAGAATGGCAGCCACATGGGCAGGTTGTAATGGTGCCTGTAGGGGTCTGAGTGGGACCAGTGATAGGGCAGAAGCAAAAGGCGTGTCTGAGGGCTGTCCTAGCAGAGCCGTTAAGATAGGATACGTTATCTGGGAACAATGGAACAACCCTACCGTTGTCCTAGACCTGAATCTGACAAAGGAGGATAAGACAATTCCCCAAAACAACTGGTTAGAATGACCCATTGGTTTGGTTCTTTATCCATTCATTCATACAAGTTACAGTAAGTGTAGCTCAACCACATACCAAGAATTGTGGAGGAAGGTGGGGCTGCCTGGAGGAGTAAGGTTCAGCCCCCACCCTTGGGGAAAAGGGGAGATAAGTAGGACAAACAGCTACATTTCCGTGCAACACTTTGTGCTAAAATGTCATAAAAATAGCAAGCTTAATAGTAAGTAGCCACAGCTCATTGACGCTAACCATGCACCAGACACCAATCCTGTAGATTACATGGAGCATCTCAAATCACTGCTGTCCCCTGGAAGCAAGGATACTTGTGTCATGATAAAGACACGGAGACTGAAGCTGAAAGGCTGATTAGCCTAACGTGAGCCTTGGGAATGGAATCAGTTGTTGTGCCATTACTACTTCCATCTAATGTTCGCTGAGTCCTTACAATGTGGTGGGTGCTGTGCTGGCCCTCTCTGTGTTTGTTACCAGCAAAAAGGAAGTAATCATTTAGACCAGAACATGGCTCAGGGCCCAGATTTGTCTGCCAGTAGCTCAGTGACCTTGAGCCAGTTACTCTACTCTTCTTTGCCTGGGTGTAAATGGGTGGTTATATCTAAAATAGAGATTCACCCAGTTAACCAATATTGACTGGGCCCTTACCATGTCTCAGGGAATGAAGTGTTAACATAACAAAAATCTCCATGTTCAATGGATTGAAGGCCAGCAAGCAAAGGCCACTGTTCCTGCCAGGACAGGAGGTGGACTAAGTACAGCCCACGGAGTCACCAGTATGCTCAAGATCTGGCATAAGGAGAAATTCTGATGGAGGAGCTTGGGAAACTCCTCTGTCAGGACACAGTCCCTATAGGTAAGCACAAGAACCACGATAGGGAGAAACCCAGACCAGGTCAGAGAAAGATACCCACCAGCATACATTTGGCATAGGTCGGGTGCAGACCAGGCAGAACCAGTTCACATCACCTGCTGGTGAATCCGAGAACCATAAGAGTGTGGGTTGGGCCAGGTTAGGTTGTAACACATAGCAGTGCACATTATGGAAAGCCAAGGTGAGGTGAGCCACAGCAGATATGGCTACAGCACCTAACCAGCACATGTGAGAACCAGGGAGGGAGGAGGTAAAGACAGTAGGGGGAATGTGGGCTTCCCTGCTAGACAGCTACTCCCACTGGAGAGCATGAGTTGGGATGTGGGCAGACCAGACCAGGCAGGGCTACAACACCTGTGAGCCCCATGTGAGTTAGATCAGGAAAAAGCCAGGCTGAGCTGACTGTTCCTACTGATGCAAGCATAAATTAGAGTGGGTGAGGGTTGGTCGGGCTTTGCCACAGCATCAGCTAGCAGAGACAGGCACTGGGGACTAAATCTGTCAAGCTAAACTCCAGAACCACCTGGAGAGTGCATAATCTGGGAGTGGAAGTGGCCTAGCAGGGAAATAGTGGGCACCTCCCTCTTGGGTTATCACTCCCACTGGAGAGCATAAAAATCAGGAAGGGGCAGGGGTGGCTAGACAGAAAAGCACCTGCCAGTATGTGTGTGGACTGGATAGTAGGTTGGTTGGGTTGAATTAGGCTTCAATGCCCATTGACATGTATAAGAGCTAAATGGGATGTGGGACAGACTGAACAAGTAGAGGGCAGGCCTGGTGGGGCTTATGAGGAGTTGCCCCGACTAGGCTGCAGCTCCCAACGGTTTGTGTAAGGGCTCAGTATGAAGTAGGCAGGATCAGGCTGGACTGCAACACCTATTGGGTCACATGAAAGACAGGGCTGGAAACAGAATTGACACAGTGACTGCAACCACCAACATGTGAATAAGCTGATTGAGGTCACAGACAGTCCCAGACCCTGTACTGGCATGCACACACAAGAATCAGGTTTGGGATCACTTCAGATGAAGTTTTTTTTGGAGATCCCTCCAACTGAACTGCTGATCTCAGAACTCCAAACATGAAGAGTCTATGTCAGCCAGTGGATTCTGAAGAGATTCCATCATGCTTGGAATGGCGAGATTGGCAGCAATTCAGAACTGTTGAACTATCAAAACTGCATGAGCAGGACCCTTGGAGCATGCTCCACATCTGGGACCTGGGATGAATGGGAGGCTGGGTGGGGCTTCTCCCTTTGTTTCTTCCCTTACCCCAGATTTAAAAAAAAAAAAATATTAGTGTGGAAACAATGGTCTTACCCACTTTCCTGTAATCCTTCACCCTTTGTGGCCTAATCAACTATGTAAAATTATCAAAATAAAATATATTTTAAAAAATCTCCGTGTTCATGGTGCTCAGGAGAGGAAATGGGAGGGCAGAGGGCAAACACATAAGCAAGTGCTATGGAGAGGATTTAAAGGAACAGGAAGGTGGGGGGTGGATGGGGGAAGTACTCTACCACGCAACACATCAAGAAAGGGCTCTCTGATAAGAAAGCATTATGCTGAGTGTGCACATGTACAAGCATGTGGGGGGGAAGGGGAGACTTGGACAGGTGAGCTGCTTGCTGAGTGCTCCTGTGTGCCAAGTACCATCTGAGGGTTAGGACAGATACCCCCGTGCACTGAGCTCTAGCGCAGGCAGATGGTGAGTCTATCCTCATTTTGCCCAGTACAATAGGGAGACCTGAGTACCTTAGTCATGCCATGCAAGAGGCTGAAAGCAGAGCAGGTTGTCCAACTGAACACGGAGGCTTCGTTCCTAGAGGAATGTTCAGTAGCACTCGCTGCAATGATTGTGAGAATGCTAAGCAGGGCAACACTGACGTGCACAATCTGAGAAGCACACACAATAACAAGTCTGAAACCCACTATGGAAACACAGAACATGGATGGTACACTCTCTCTTCTCTGGATCTCCCTGAGAACGCCTCATTTATACTCTTCCTGTTCAATTTCCTCCAGGGGGAAGAAGAGCTGAAGTCCTGAGTTAAGTTCAAACCTGGCTTCTGATATGCAACTTGGGTAAGGTCTGTTTTCCATCCTCCACCCCCAAAGTCATAGCACCCACACCCATGTTTCACCTTTTCTCCCAGCTCTCATTTCAGAGTCGACCATGATGTTTCCCCGTAAGAGCCACAAATTAGCAAAGGAAGGGTGTGAGAGACGAAAGATACCAGAAGGTCCCAGGGTGGCAGATGTTGTCATTTTTATCAAAGGTTGACCACTGCTTTGAAAGTTGGGTGCCTGCCTCAGGATTCACTTGTACTCCACCAGGCCAGAAACAGTTCCTGAGGAAAAATGGCTGAAGATAATGTCCCTGGGGGAATCACCCCTGCATTCCTTCGCTGTCCTACTATAGTGACGCTCCTACAGGCAGGCCTTGGGAATCGCCCCTGGTACACCATTTTGTGGGGAGAGTGGGTTTAATGAATGGATGGACACACTCAAGGATGGATGGATGGAAGGAAGAAAGGGAAGAAGAGAAGAAAGGAAAGGGAAGGAGAGGAAAGGGAGGAAGGGGAAGAAAATGGGAGAGGGAGAAGGAGCAGGAGAGCTAAAGTAAAGTAGCAGCAGAAAGAATCACCACCTGTGATCAAAGTGCAAAGAAGGGCAAGTGGCTGAAAGCAAATGCCCAGTAACAGAAAATGGGAAGGGAGACCAATGGAATACTATAGGCCTGTGTTCACATCCACATGCAGAGAAGACTCCCAAGATACAAACTGAAGAAAATGAATTTATGCAAAACACAACTGCCTTCTCTTTGAATGTCATGGAGTCCATGTGGTCAGACCCAGGGCTGCAGGCTGGGTCTGGGAACTGACCCCCAAAAGATGAGCTGCTGAGTCCAGTTCTACTCAGTTCCTTAAAGATAATTGTGCTAATTCTGAAAGATAATGAATCAAAGGAGCTTCCCATAGCTCACACTTGAGGTGATCAATGAAGGAAATGTAAGCCCTGAGCCACACTCTGAAGGCCAAGGGATTAGGTGTTTACAGATTTCACCCACGACATGTCTCAAATGTCTGATGTCATCATTTACATCTAAAATTCAGGAAACTTCATTACATTACAAATCTCAAAAATGAATTTGGTAGCCTTGGACCACTCCGTCCCAACAATATAGCAAGCCTTGGGCTGAAGGAGAGCTGGATCCTTTCTGGAAGATATGTATTGCCTTATCAAAACTGCACTGCTCAAAGAGGGACAGATTTGCCCAAGGTCACACAGCAAGTGAGGGGCAGGGCCAGAACCATAACCCAGTATTGAACCCACAAAAACCTGGACTCCTACTACTTGCCTATCACACCCTCTCTCATACCAAAGCAACCACGCCTTAGGAAGCAGAGGATCCATTTGACCTTTAGCTAGAGCAAGATCCCAGGGATGAACTCCGTTGGCAGCAAAACCCAGCTCAAGGAGAAGAGCTGCTCTTCTCTGGGTTGAGTGTCCTTAACCTGAAAACCCTAAATCCAAAACACTGCAAGGTTCTTAACTTTGTGACCACCACCGACACTACAAGTGGAAAATTCCACACTACCAGTCTCCATTTCATGCAAAAAAAATATTTTAAAAATATAATTAACTTTCCACAGAGTAGCTGTAGCGCAGTTTATCTAATCCTCTTTCGACAGGCATCTAGGTTGCTTCCATGTCTTTGCTATTGTGGATTGTGACGCTATGAACATAGGCATGCCTTCTCACATGTAGGTATCACTTCTTTCGGATAGATCCCCAGGAGTGGGAGAGCTGGGTCATGTAGTAGATGAATTTTCAGTTGTCTGAGCACTTTCCATAATGTCTTCCATAGTGGCTGTACGAGCCTATGATCCCAAGCAGTGGAGTAGGGTACAGTTTCCACTATATCCTTGCCAGCAGGTGTTATCAGCAGATTTCTGTGTGTAGGATCAATCATTAAAAATAATGAAATTCTATCATTTGCAACAAAGTGGTCCCAACTGGAGATCATTACTCAGTGAAATAAGCCAATCCCCAAAGCACAAGTACTAGATATTCTCTCTGATCTAAGACAACTTTCACCCAAAATGCATCCAAAAATACCAAACATAAAGATATATAGGTAAACAGGTATACACTTGTAATCTCATAAACGAAAGGTCTAATGGAGACCAGAGTACCAGGAAGCAGAGAATAACTGCAGTACACATCTGTACTGGCCCCAAGAAAACTGTTACACATGCCTTGACAACACTTATACCTACAATGTTATGACACACGCAAAGAGCAGAAAGCTGCAGTCGAGACTATGACTAATGTATTGTAAAACACAGGGTTAAATAGGGAAGAGAGAAGAGGAAGTGGGGGGGATGCCCTATACCTACAAAATTGCATAAAAGAAAATAAGGATAAAATATACATATTTTAGGCTATGTATAAGGTAAAATGAAACAGCAATGAATTTTGTATTCAGACTTGAGTCCTGTTTTCCAGATATCACTATGCATATGCAAATATTCTAAAACCTAAGAAAAATCCCCAAATCTGCAATATGTCTGGCCCCATGCATTCTGGATAAAGGGTCTTCAGTGTGTATCACATGGTAGCCCAAACATGTTGCAACACTGTTCCCATAATTAGCTCCGGCCTGGTCATCAGGATGGGGCTTGCTCAATGTTACTTTCTGCTTCATGGTTTCCACATCCAGAGAAACAATACTTCTCTAAAAATCAATTGTCCTCAGCAACCCACCTACACAATTCTTGGAAAATATGGGTTAAACATTTTGCCTTACAAAGAAAACCAGGAAGAAAGAAGGTGAAGGAAATTCATCACCATGATTCTACACTTTTCATTATTCACACCAAACATTTTTCATGTCACAAAGTTCAAGTGTTTTTGTCCCTTGGAGCTGTGGATCTACTTGGCCAACATTTGCTAACAAGGCAGTTTCACGTGTTTATTAAATGGGATTATTTGGTACCAAGAAATGCCAAATGGTTTCAACAGGATGGAGGTTAGGGGAACTGAAAATGAGCTGGGATGAGGAGACCAGAATAATTTACTTCTGACCTGGGAAAGGCAAGGTGACATTCTGTTATCCAGGACACTAGAGCAGCTATGAAATGAGAATTGCAGAGCATCTATGAAACAAACAGGTGGTCCTTTGGGGGATTGCTTCCCAAACTCCTGGGATTGCTCTCCTCTCCATGACAAATATGCAGACAGACAACTCTGGTTGTAAAAGACAGTATCCAATAATACTGGAAGCTGGCAACCAGGCATTGCTCAATGCTTATTGCACACACGCACTCACATACACAAACCAGTGCACAGAAACACACTAAGCTTCTGAATCCTACTGTGCAAACCCTTGGACTTGGTCCTTTATGCTCACATCTGCCCCTTGGGTGATCACACTTAGTCTCAAGGCTAAGCAACCTGCATCCCAAATGGGGGTGCATATATATCCCTTTATAGATTTCCAAATGTATCCCCTTAGCCCACATTGGCAAGGGTTTTCCAGAGGGACAGAAGTAGGAGGACACACACATGTATGGACAAGAGGCTTTAAGGAACTGGTTTTTGTTACTGCGTCCACAGGGACAATGGAGACTAACAGATCCGAACTGTGGTGGAAGACAAGCAAGGTGGACATCTAAAGAAACGGTGTTACCACAGCTCAAATCCAGCATCAGACAAGGAGCTCAAACCCTCAAACCTAGTGTCCTCGGCAGAACCCCGCCTTTTTCTCTGAAATCTCTCAATGGACTGGCAAAGGTCCACTGACATCATGGAGGGTCACACTCTTGGCTCAGAGTCCAATGCTTTAAATATTAACCCCAGTCAAAAAAAGTCTTCACAACATGTCATGCTAGGGCTTGATCCAAGGTTCAGGTACTGTGACCTAGTCAACATGATATATAAACTTCTTCAACAGCTGCCTCCTCAAAATCCCCACTTGGATGTGCACTGACATCTCAGAAACAAAACTTCCCATTCTCATTTCTCCCAGATCCACCAATGGAAGCCACATTTTCAAGCTGCACAAGATAAAAACCTCAGGATCATGTTCTCTCCAACACCCCATGCCCAATTCCCCAGCACATCCTGCCCGAAACATGCAAGCAATGCCATCCTATTTCTAGCACAGCAGCTGGAAGATCTGGAGAAAATGCAAGGCAGATCTGCTTAGAAGTCTCTACTGGCCCCACCTCAAGAGGGGAAGAGCAAAGTTCCCTGCTGTCACCCTCCAAGCCTGTCACCTCACCCAAACAGCCTGATTTGTCCTTTGCAGCAAACATGTGTTTTGCCCTGAGATGTCGAACTGGTTCTCAGTGCCCAGATAAGGGTGTTTCTGATGCCTGCCAATCTAGGAGGGGAAGCAGGAACCATCATGAGCCTTAAAGTTGGTCATGGGGCCCTCAGGGCACTAATCTGATGATGGAATGGGGAGGGACCAGATTGAATGTGTGGCTTTGGAAGATTCCTCGAAACAGCTCTTGTGACTTCTTTTCTGAATTGCATTAAAAAATAAAGGAAGGACAGAAGGAAGGAAGGCAAGCAAAGAATTAGTTTGGGAGCTAGGTAAGGAAAGGGGGACAACAGAGGGAAGAAGGAGCAGTGGCAGGTAGCTAAGCAGGTGCTTTACCTCTGAACTAAACTGCCAAGCAATGATGGTTTCTCACTCCAATGGTCAGAGGATGTGCAAAGAACAGAGTCAAAAGGGAGAGAGGTGCTCAGTTGCAGCCAGGAGGAAGAAGGCCTTCCAGAGGCCAAGAGAAGGGGCACACAGCACCAAGAGGAGGACTTGGCAAGTGTTCCTTGCTCAGTGAAGACTTAATTGCTAGTGAGGCCTTTGCTGAAGACATCGTGGAAGAGCAACAAGGATCCACCATCTTTCCTTTCAGGTCTGCAAAGAAGGAACTGCCCAGCTCTCAGCTAAGCAGTCTGCCAACCAGCCAGCAACAAAGACCCTGCCAACTCTCCTCTCACTCAATTTCATGATGTTGGCCTGTGCCACTTCTTTGAAGTGCTTTTCAATGAGCAGAACTCAGCCTGCTACAGAACATCGTCTTTTACAAGGAACAAAGAATTTTGTCCTAAGGAATCAATCAGCAAGAACTGGGCCCTACCAGTGCTGTGGAATGACAATAAAGGGGCCCCGGTGTACCCAGGCGAAAGGGTCCTGTCACTGCAAAGACCATCACCACCTTGGAGCCCATTCACCTGTTGCAGCTGTCACATGGCACCTGGACTGCCGGGAGTTGTATTTTCTTTCTTGCCCACCTGCCTCTCTGACTTGGCGACAGGTCTCATTAAAGCATCATATACTTTTGCTGTTCCCTGCCGTGTCCTTATATCCAACAAAGTGTTGGGCACATGGCAAACACCAAGAGAACACAAGCTGAATACACACTTCTCAAGGCTAAGTGAGGAGAAGATGGAGTGCAGACTGCTGGATGAATCTGGAACCCAGTGAGGTCTACACAGACATTAGTTCCAAACCCTCGATTTCAAACAGTGAAACCAAAATACTCATCAGTGATCACATCCTGGCTCTCATCTTCCTACCCAAAACAGCCACATGTCTCCCAAAACGTCAAGCTTCATGGCTTGACAATGGCCAGAACCAAATCCATACAGCCTAGGGACCCTGGCTGGAATCCCAGCCAAGTTTGAGTAAGAAACTGGAGAAACATATACTTAATATTATAAGTTGACTCAGCTGAAAGTTCCCTCACGGGGAGGTAGACCAAGCAAAAGGCTCTCTGGTACTGATTATGTTAGCAATGATTGGCCTGATCCAGATCTCCTCATGGAGGGCAATACTGGCCCCTGATCTCCTTCAGGGGATATCTGGCAACAGCTTTCAATGTCATGACTTGGAGAGGGTGCTACTAGGGTCTAAGAAGCCACAGCAAGGGTTCTGGGGAACCTGCGATGTGTAGGATGTTCCCTCTGTAGGGAAATCCCAGAGCCCACAACAACACAAGAAAAGCAGCCTCCTTCCTTGTCTTTGCCGTAAGTCTCAAATTAGCACCTAGCAAGGTGTAATACAAGACAGACTCCTTCACACGATCTGGTCCTTCCTTCTGATTCTGCAATCAGTTCCGGTTGCCCTCTTTCCCCACCTGCCATCCGCCCTGGTCCTCTTTCTGCTCCTGGAGAGCCAGACCCTCTTTCTTACTGGGTCTCTGCACATACTCCCCTGCTCCACAGAGATGACTTAACTCCTTGCATACCTCTCTGGGTCTATTGTACCACCAAACGTGTGTGGACCTGCACTACATCTCCATCATCACCACATTGTTAGCATCCAAAAAAGTATCCACCATGTAGCCAAGTATCCAATGAATGCAGAATGAGAGGAGGAGGGTAGAAACACACATCTCCTGGCAGCCCTTAGGAAGTGTCAGGTGTCAGCAGTTCACAGGCTGGAGGATGGATACGGTGCCCAGTGAGAATGTTTGTTTACCTGTCCCCATGTGTTGTCCAAACAGCAGCAAGCAGCAGGTGGTAGCTGTGCTGCCCATTTTCTAAGAATCCAGGCAGGAGCAGAAAGCCAGAGGATTTCCAGCTGTGTCCTGGTACACACACTCTTCCCAAGAGAAGAGTAAACAAAGCCAGGCAGAAGAGAAGTTGCCACATGGCTGCACCTTTGCCACAAATGCTTTTACAGTCCCCAGAGGAGAGAAAGCAGAGTTGCTTGTCAGTGAAGAGATAATCGTGTACCTGCTCTAGTTCATACTAGGCTTACGCAAACATCTTCACTACCTTTCCCCTCCAACAGGCAGAACAAACGTTTCCATGCTCGTCTTACACGAGACAGGGCAGCAGCAATTTATCCAGACTCAGAATAGTTTCAAACTTAAACCTGCTGAACACTAAGGTGAAGTCCCTTCCTCTTTCTCTCATACTTGCCAAGTGTGAGGATACAACCCTGTGTCTGGAAGCACATGCTTATTTGGGGAATGGAGTCGGATACTCCCACTTTAGGCCAGAGGTCAGGAACCTGCAGCTCAAGCTTTCAGCTGACCCAAGGGCACCCCCGCTTACACACCGCTTCATGCCTTTTACACACACAGCTTTGGTTTCTATACTATCCTTAGAGAATCAAGAGATAAACGAAGGAGTCCCATTGCCTTCGAAGGCTTGACCAGCTCACGCAGATGACCCTCGCCAGCACAGTGAGTGCCATCTGCACCCGGAGAAAGTTCTGAGATATCATGTTTCCAGAATGGGGAGCTGGAGGTTCCAACTGGAGGGTCTCCTTAGCAACAAGCTTATTGCACTGTCTACTGGAAATCAACTGGGGCTTCTGAGAGAAAGGAGATACAAATTCTTGCAGATGGCATTCTCCTTTATAAACCTCAAGTCAACTGGCAAAAATGCACAAAAGCAGTGCAGACACTTAAAGAAGAAGAGTTAAAGAAGGGGAGCAGGAGGGAAAGGAGAAGGAAGAAAGTATCTTGCTTCCATCTTTCTCATTTTGTATTTTGCCTTTTTTAGCCAAACATTCTCAGATTCTGGCAACCCAAGAACCACCTTCCAACAAGATTACTTGGCAACTGCATGCCGCTGGCAAGTGAGAAGTTAGTCATCCTGAGGGAAAGGCCCAAAAGATACAGGTCGAGCCTTCACTGGACAATAGTGCTCCACACAAGAACAAAGGGCACGCTGAAACCAGAGACCTGGTTTTCAGTCCTCAAGAGTAGGATTTCTCCTAAACGATCAGGCTTTGGGGTCTCGTTCCCCTAACACACCTCCGTTGCAGAGACCTCCTCTGAGGACCCTCGGGTTCTATGGGAAATCTGATGCAATCCGGCCTCTGCGATGGCCACCCAGTCAAGCTGAAAACTAAGGCTGTACCAAGCCATGTATGCAAAGACCACTGCTCTTCTTTCCTACACCTTCTGCACCTCCAGCTTCTAGTCCCCAAGTTGTACATGGTGAGAAGGGCTGAGCGATTCCTTTGCCTTCACGGTGGGCAAGGGTTGGGGCTCTCTCTCACACACACCCTTGGCACAAGTAGATAGCTGTATTCTAGGGCTTGCTGAGCAATGTTTTTAATGGGCAACCTTGAGAAAGACTCCCCAGTGAAATGAAATCTTGAGGAATCACACTGAAGACCCCTTGAAGTTCTGGGCACTGTACCATTGCTCAATGTCTGTGTGTCTCCTGGCTCTCTCTGAGGGGGCAACTTCTTCTCAGGAACAACGGCAGCTAAGTTCAGAGAAGTTTGAGAGACAAGGGAGATGACATCCCCTGGGATCAACTCCAGCAGGCTCCTGATTCTGTGACCCTGCCTGCACCCTCACCCTCCACCATGCCCCTCTGCACGCTGTCTGCTTACAGCCATGTGTTTGGCTCTGCAGTTTGGCTTGGCCAATGGATGGAACGTGAGCAAGGGAAAGGTTGGCAGGCACTTCACACGGATGTGCGTTACTAGCAATGGCCTTCTTTCTGCCTTCTGCTCTTGCTGTGAGGAAGACCTTCCTCTGATGGACTTCTGGATCCTGGAAGATAGGAAAATAGTCTAGCCACTCCAGCTACATTGGCTCAGCCAAAAGCAGCCATGGCCCCATGTGAATGGAGGCCAGGCTGGATCAGCAGGACTGCCTGGACAACCACCCCGTGCATGCACAAGGAACACTCACTCCTGAAAGTCACTCCGATTCTGCTATTTGCTCTGTGGCGGTGAGTGACATACGCAATCAGCATGACGACAGTAACAGTGGCACAGACTTCCCATCCCTGCTATGAAGGTTCATTGAAATCAACTAGGAACCCCATTCAGCAAATGACACCTGCAAGGCCACCATTTTCATGACAGGGTCTGTGGTCACCACAGGAATGTCTGTAATGTCTCCACTCTGGAAGGAATGGACCCTTGCTGTAACCTCAGAACCCAGCAGCCCTGTTCCCTTCATGAAGTCAGGGCCCAGAGCTCTAGATGTAGCAAGACGGGCCTGGACACCCTCTAGACCTGTCTGTTCCTTCCTGCTCCAGGTCCTTCCAACTCCACAGCATGGCTGTGAGGGCCTTGGTCAACCTCTTAAGGCCTGCCGCCCTCACATCTTAAAGTTATTTCTCCTTCTAGGCTTGTTCTAAAAATCGGCTATGAAAATGAATTTGAAATCCCAACAAGAAGACTGCTATACAAAATCAGACTATGTCTTCCATCATGATCATTACCGTGAAGGTTACCAAATCATTACCCTCTCAATCAGCATTATCCTCATCCTTAAAATAAATAAGAAAACACTTCTCAAATTGTAAGAGGAAAAATGCATATCAAAGTGGTTATAATCTTGTGCTCCACAACCAGGCCTGAGTGCCAGGCTTGAGGTCTGGGTTGGCTCTCTGGGAGGTATGTGACCCTGGGGGACTTACTTAACACCTGCAGCTTTCTCACTGGTACAACAGGGGCAACAGTATCACCTAGTGTTACTACGAAGACTAAATGGTTTGATACGTACAAAGCCACTCAATGTTTGGCACATACTAAATGCCCAGCAAGTATCAGTGGCTGTTGCTGCATTACAACTGCTAGATCGGTTATTCTGAGATACACATCATAGGCACTCTGCCAACTCTTCTCACAATTACAAGAACCCTCAGTAAGTCTGCTTCAAATAGGAGAAAAACAAAACTCAAAAAAGTGAAGACTTGTTCTGCTTCAAAGTTCATACTTGGTTCACACCCAGCGGAGTCATGCCACACACAGGCACTCCCAACACCCGAGAGTGCTCCCTGAGCTTTCCCATACTCTGCACCTACAACCAGAACACAGAAGCTTCCTGGCAGTTCCTGAGTCACTTTCCCTTTATTTGTGCTGCTTTCTGTGGTTTTTTTCATTCCACAATGCACCCTGGCTGGCAGGCAGGCCTTGTGGGCATCAAAGGCCCCGCTGGCAGCAGACACAGAGTGGCAGTATAGCCAAGGGCCCTTTCGCTGCCAGCCACCAGCCGACTGCCACGCAGCCCAGGATAGTCACAAAAAGCAGGTGCCAGCTACATTACTGCTCCAGGTGTTACCTAACCCTTGGCCATAGATTTGTCTTGGAACAACTCAGGTGTGTCAACCTCAGGTGTGACAGGCAGGGGCTGACATCCAAGTTACTTGTGGACCAATAATGGCAGGCAGACAGCTGGCAGTATGACGGGGCTGAAGAATCAAACCTCTGCCTCTGGTGGAAGAGTTTAGAGGAGCTTTCTGGGGAGGCCACCATCTCGAATCCAGACCAGAGATCCCTCCCTGCATACTCCCACCCTTTAGGAACGCACAGCTGAGGAGCCCTTGGGCTGGGGCCAGGGCATTCAGAGGCAATGTGACATGGTTTTGGCCATGAAAGGAGTAGTAAACAGGCTTGGGAGAGTTCCCATGGAAAGACTGGTCAAACATTATAAGGAAATCTTCAGCACACTATGGAAAATGTGAAAGAAAAATGTGAAGAAAGAAGTTCTACATGGATTTCCAGAATTTTGCACCAAAACAATTTGTCTTTTAATTCCACTGAAGCATCTTTGTATGATGGGCTTAACACATGAAATGGGGACTTCACTTCCTGCATCCGCTGCCTAATGAATGACTAAGAGGACATGTACCCAGTGATGAGAGTGGGAAGAAAACAGCACAAGGGCAGACCCAGGGTCCTCTTGTGAGACTCAGACTGCAAGGAACCACCACCAAAAAACAAACAAACAAAACCTCACAAAGAAGCTTCTGAATGTTGGCTGTGACCCAAGAAGTTGGGTAACCTTGAGGAACTTTGATTTCCTCTTGGTGTTTCACTTTCTAATCTGTAAAATGGGTCAGATGCACTCCTTCTATGACAAACTATATGGCCGTTCAGTATTTCTCTGTAAGTAACAGTTTCCTAAGTGGGACAGAAATTTGCTTTTAGTAAAATGTCAGAAGTTGATTTTGAAAACCATAAGAGGTGGTTCATTATCTTTTCCAAATATGCACATATGCATTAATATGCATATCAGTTTATACAATGAATGTGTATAAACACTGCATATATTCACACAAAATATATAGATATTGTTACATGTATGTGAACTATTGTGGACTTATGCCTGATAACTTACTATACACACCCACTAGTATATGGCAAATATTCTAGCTGCTGCAGTAGATATATGAACATGTATGCACCTGACTACACACTATGGTAGGATAACAAAGATCCCTACTTCTCACCTAGGCTGGAAGGGGGCAGGACGTCCTGTGGTGTGGGGTGAGGCTAAACTGGGCTCATAGACTCCTCCTCTTATTGTTCTTGCTCAGCACCTTCACAGTTCAGCCTTTCTTCAACAGCCAGAGCCGTGACTTCCACAGGACAGTGCCCACTGCAGTTCCACTGGGTGGAAACCTCACAGCAAGCTATGCTGTAACTCCTCACCCCTCAGTGCAAGCTCTACTCTCCCCACCTACACAAGGGGACACTGAGGTACAGAGCAGATAGGTCCTACAGCTGGGATGGCAGTGCCAAGCCTAGGTCTGCTTCCACCCTAACCTTCCCCAGGGCACAGAGCCCAGGAAATCCCTGCTGCTTTCCTGGGTTTTGTGTGCACAGATGCCATGAGCTGCATGACCAGAGGCCTTCACCATCAGCAAGGGGACCCTGAGAAAAGATGATGAGCTGTGGGAACAGCAACCCCGCAGTTCTGGATGGCAGACCCATGCCAGCCAAGGCGAACATCTGATCATCTCTATCTGTGTGTGAATGGGCTTGGGAGCAGCCAGATCCCTGGAACCAGTCCGGCAGGAAAGGGCTGCCAGGTCCCTGGCACCAGCACCCACTTCACATGCTGGGCCAATGTGGTTGGCTGTCTGTCAAGGCTTCAAAGGGTTGTGTGGAGCAGGCAGGAGAACTGGACCAGACGAGTCTGCCTGAAACTGAGATGGCTGGGCCAAAGGAGACCGTTGTGGTCTGAATTGGCAGGAGCCCCTGGTGGCACAAACGGTGGGAAGCAAGAGGCAGCAGTGGGAGGGCCAAGGAAAGAAACACGGGGTGTAATCAGCAGCGGGCAGCATGCACCTGCACAAGGGTGACAGCACACCATCAGGAGGCCACAGTGCAGCACCTGCGGACAAGTGAGAATAAGCAGACAGCAAATCCCTGGAATTGTCCGTTGGGAATTCAAGGGACAGCATGAGGCGTCCACATATTCAGAAATTCACTCACTCATTTTTCTATTCAGCTGTCACTGAACACCCAGCTGGGTTTACCATCCTGCCTTGGCCTGCCTACATCCTGGACCCCAGGGTCTAAAGATGAGGCTAAATCTTGCTTCATGACACAGATGTTAGAATGTCTGAGACCCTCCAAGCTCCATCAAGAGTGACCCTGCACATGAGACTTCAGCCAAGCTTCATGTACAGCATGACATGCCAGTGTCAGGAAAGCCAGGCATCTCTCCATGCACATCAGCAGACTCAGCTGCCTTCTCCTCAGCTTACACTGAGCAGTGGTGAGAGAACATCTGTGTTAGGTAGTGACACAGGAAGGCAGAGGACAACTTCCACCCCAGTACCTGGCCCCCAGGACCTAGAATGACCTGAATCCAACAGAAACTAGCCTGCCTTCTCACGTTGATCCACTGAGCAAACACCTGAGGGTGGCAGAGCTCCAGGGCTGCCAGCCAAGCAGATTTCCTACGTGGCCAGCAAGAATGGGACCCAGGAGCCTCTCAGGTACGGCCACACTCTCTGCCTCAGTGCCCAGTAGGCAGAAGAAGGACAGGTCAGTGGCAGGCCAACAGGACTAGGGGACCTCCTCAGCTCCTCAGAGAGATGTGAGGAACAGTTGCAAGTAGCTGGACCGCATGCCTGCCTTAGCACTCGCCCTCTTTGGGAGGCTGCCTGACTTCCCTGACAGTGCCCAAGAGCAGGTAAGTGATTCAGGCGTCTACACTAGCTCCTTTCAGGTACTCACATGGATACAAGTGCTACACCACAGGAGACTCATCCAGACATTCCAAACATGGCCACTGACCTGCAAAGTCTCAACAAGTCACACCAAGGCATTTCAGGTAACTTGATCATACCCACTACTGTATGGCACTCGAAAGACAGCTTCCATTCACAGGTGCATTCCCAGCTGGAGAGGGTATAAACGACCCCAGGTTTCGCTTCCTCTAGTCTCATACCCAACAGCTCATGTCACCATCTTCTTTGCTGGGTGCCCCTTGGTGACTAACTTGGAGTCTAAAAGCCGAGTTTCTTTACCTTTAAACATCAGGAGAGTAATGTTTCTCCAGGTAGTATTAAAGGGAAAAGGACCAGAACTGCGTGGCAGAGAGGAGGGTACCTAAAACCTAGGGAGGCTAGTTCTGCTCTGATCTCAGACACCTGTGGCAAACTGATTTGCCCAAAGGGCTTGTCTTCAGGTCTGGGACTCCAACTCTCAGCAGACCAAGAAACAATCTTCAGCTGCTTACATACAGTCAGGACCCATCTACCTCACCCCCAAGCAGTCTCTCTCTCTCTCTCTCTCTGACATGCTAATAGGATCTCTCCCTTGCTGGGATATCAAGTAAATGAGAGAATGAATGATAGTGAACACTTTATAGGATCATCCAGTCATTCCACTAGTGTTTGCTATACCCGGCAATGAATGCGGCACTAGCCAGCTCCTGTGCTTGCAGACTCAAGTCACCTGACAGTGACCACTGACAGTCCTGTGTGTCTGCCCCTACAGCATGGCTGCACAGCTACAGCAGTCCAGAGGCCAGTGGTCAGGCAGACCAGCGGCTCCCTGGGGCTGGGGTTCTGGGCCTTGGCTGGCTGTCAGCCAATCTGGACTGCTCTCAACTAGAGGTTAGAGCATCCAAGCTCTATCCTCTGTATCCCTCATTCTTTTCCCAAAACCGCAGAACTAGCATGGAAGTGGCCCTCTTTTGGTGATGGCAGTTTCCACAGTGGAAACAAAGAATTTTTCAAAGCTCATCCTGTACCATCTCTGTCAGCAGCTTGTAAGACAAAAATCTGTCACATGTAGGCCCCACCTACAACATGGGGAATGCAGTGCTCCTGTAGTTCGAGTCAGCCTCCCATGTTTTAGCAGAAAAAGAAGGCCAGATAATTATGAGACTTACAGAGAGTCACACAGCTAAGTGTCTGATTCAGGCCTTGAACTGGGGCTATGGGAACTCTGCTATGCCTTTGCTGCTGCCATTTTCGCACAGGCACAGAGGCAGCAATGACTCCTAACACAAGCAAGATTTGACACTGAGGCTGACCCTGGACCCCGGCAGGGAATCCTCAGAGCATGTGAGAACAGAAGGCCAGGGAAATCCCTACCAGGTCCTTGGTGTACATGTTCTGGCCATCAAAAGCTATCCTTCACCCTACATGGAATGAAAGCAAGGAGCACGGGGTTAAATAGTTGGGATCAATCAGTAGCCTCGCCTGAGTGGGTGAGTATGAATTAAACAGTCCTACAGAAAGGAATGTAACCTAAATGGACTTTCCAAGTTCCATTTATCCAGGGTAAAGGCCTAAGACTGACTTTAAGTTAACTGACGTGCCCTCGATTCCTTCCCCACTCCAGTATGCTCTTATTTGAGGAGGCACAGGAGAGCACATAGGTAAGCCACTAGCGCACCTTCCCAAGGTGGAGGAAGAAATCCAGCTGTCAGATCACTCTGTACACTACAGAGATCGAGAAGTTCGAGTTGTAAAGTCTTTCAGTGCAGAAACAGACACAAACAAATGTGTTGCACACACTCTTGCACATACATACATAAGAAACCAAGTCCATAACGGCAGTGACCAACAAATAAACTACTTCACACCTAACATTCCAAGCACTGTTCTAACTCTGCATGGATGATCATAATACCAATTTGAAGCAAGGAAGAGTTTTTGGGTCACTTTTCTCTGACACGGAAAAGTGGAAGCACAAGCGGGGCTGGGGAGCTGGGTACTCCGGAAGAGTTTCAGAGCCCAGAGCGCAGGCTCCTAAGCAGAAGCATTGATTCTGAGTAGGGTACACAGCCTATCCTGTAACATCCTGATAAAGACGACAGGAAGTTCTTCGGCTGCCATGAGACCCCACTACTGCAGGGCAAAGCTGTGAGATCCTTACTTGTCCCTGAGGCCTTTGTCTGCCTCACCCCCGTCCTTTTAAATATTTACCTATTTTTACTGAAAGTTAGTTACAGAGAGAGACAAGTCCGTCACATGACCAAGGAAAAACAGAAAAACATATCTTCCACCTGTTGATTCGCTCCCCAAGGCTGCAATGGCTGGAACTGAGCCAGGCTGAAGCGCAGACCCAGGAGCTTCATCCAGGCCTTGCATGTGAGTGGCAGGGGCCCAACTACTCGAGTCATCTCTGCTGCTTTTCCCAGGCCACTAGTACAGCAGGGAGCTGGATCTGAAGTGGAGCAGTCCAACACACACTCCCACGGGGAATGCTGACATCACAGGGAGCAATTAGACCGGCTATGTCCCAAGGTCAGCCCCTCCCTGACACCTTCTTGGTGAGAAACAGTTTAGTCATGACTGCTCATTTTCCCTTTCCACTTAGACACAGCTGTCCACTGGGCCGACTGTGCACCAAGTGAGAGATGTGCCTCAAGTGGCCTCTGTCAGAGAAGCTCAAGAACTTATCTAGGGTTACACAGCCAGGCTGAGACACACATATCTCAGCTTCAGCCTTGTTCATCTAGAGCCCAAACTCCTGCTTCCTCCAAAAGGTGATTCATACCATTGTGTCACGACTCTTGGGAACTCGATGAGAAAGTCCATGTCCAGGGTGAAATGTGAGCATCATCTCTTGCGGAGGGGCCAGGAGCTTCCTGTCTGATTGTGAAGAGTAAGATGGTGGAGTAAGGAGATGGGTTTCGGGAAGGGAAATCTGTCGCTTCCCAGCAGAGGGGGAGGAGCTGGTGTGTTTCCAAAGGTGCATTCCGGGGCAGGGAAGGCCTGCCTGAGGACTTCCCGGGCCCGGGGCTACTAGGCAGGCCCCAGGGCCAGCCGCTGACTGTCCACAGAACATCCAGTGCAGAGCCAGCAGTAGAGGACGTGGTCGGGCCTCCTGCCAGCAGCCTCAGGATGGAACCTTGGGCAGCCTCCCTTGGGTGCAATACAGGAAGATATTTCCCCCTCCACACCCCATGCTTCTCAGATTGGGAAAAAAAGGAGAAGAAAATCTTAATGATGGATAGGCATTCACAAATCCCAAGCCTACGAATCAAAAATAAGATTCTAAATAAGATTCTAAAGCAAATGCTAGCAGTTCAGATCCAGGCAGGGCTGAGCATCTCCAGGTAGATGCCAGCATCACCCCTGATCTGGGAACATAGACTGGGGTGGAAGATGGGGACAGTAAGCCGTGAAGTTCTCTGCACCCAGTGGGTTGCGGTAAGGACTGTGACTTGGGACTGACTCATTTCACTGAGACACTTCTAGGGAATATAGTCAATCCTGCCCTGTCCACCAGCATCTAAATTCCTGCAGCGTAAAAATGAAGTAGAAAGCTATATAAGAAAGTGCTGTGCGTGAGATGTTAACAGTGACAGTGAATTGCAGTAAAGATGCAGATGGTGATGGTGGGTCCCCAGCAGACCAGAGGCCGCAGGGTGCAGGGGTACAGCTTCCCAAGCATGAGGCTATCAACTCAGTGTCCAGTGCCTGTGTTTGAAACCAGGCTCCTCTGTTAAGTTACTGTGCAACCTTGAGAAAAGATCACCTGGGCCCCAGTTGCCTCATCCATAAAACACAGACACTAATAGATCTAACTTCCTCAGTCTTATTGAAAGGCTTAAATGATCTAACTCATTGTGATCAGGCTGAGTTCAGCATGCGTCAGCTATTATCACAAAATTATGATAGGAAACCTCTGCCAAATACGGTAAGAAACTCTTTGCTAATATTTGAACCACATTCAAATTCAGTAGAAGCAGTCCCTACAAAAAAAATTGCTGGTACGGGAAGAGTGTGCTAAAAATATCAAGCATTTCTCAAGTCCTTAGAGGCATTCAGGATAAATAACAGAAGGAACCTACTAAGTACTCCAGAACTACTTTAATGAGTGACCCTAGGCACAATGCTGGGGGAGGTGGAGAGGCCTTTGCTGTCCAGCGGCCTTTCTCCTTCATTCTGGCTGCCCAGATAAGCCCGTGAGCTGCAGAGCAGTGTGGCCTGGGGGAGGCAGGGAAGGAAGTCCCCGTGCAGGCACATGGGTGTGCTCTGACCATCACACATCCCAGACAGCAGTACCTCAGGGGTTCCCAGGAGGGTCACAAGGACCCACAGGATGAGCAGCACCAGGATGGAGTACAACAGGCAGGTGTTAAAGACAGAATTTCAGGAAATCAGATGGAGAGGCAATGTCCCATTTCCTTTCTTTTTAAATTTAATTGTTTTTATTTTTAATTTTGTGGTACAATTCCATAGGCTCTGGGATTTCTCCTTGCCTCTCCCCTAATTCCCTCCTCCCAACTGGTCTCCTCCATATTATTACGATAGAATAGTTCTTCATAAGCAGTCATAAATCCATCATTCTGTTATTTAAGTGTGTCCCTGACAGCAATGTCCCATTTCAAGAGTACAGATTCCAGGTTGAGACACTTGACAGGGAAAGAAGAGAACAGTGGGCCCCATGCAGCTAGGGAGGCAGTGACTCAGGCAAAGTTCCATTTCTAGAAGATACAACCTGTAACAATGTTGGGGAACCACCAGAAAAGTGAGGACCCAGAGTGAGGGGCACTCCTAAGAACCTACCGAGAAGCCACAGAGCTTCCGCTGGCCAGAACCAACACCACACTGTGACAGTACAATTCTTAGGACACTGTTGGTGGGTGTGAAATGAAATGTTTGGAAGGCAGTAGAATCTTTTCATTGAGAAAAGCTGGGCTGTGGAGTGTGAAAGGTACCACAGAACTAGAGTGTTCCCTAGGAAGTAACAAACATTCTGGCATTTAGAAGGGACCAGATTTTGTGCTTCCGACCACTAGGGTCCTGCATCAGTTTCCTAAAGCTATGCTAACAAATCACCACAAACAGTGACTTAAAACAGCACATGGGGCTAGTGTTGCATAGCGGATTAAGCCACTGCTTGCACAACCAGGATCGTACATCAGAGCGCCACTTTGAGCTCCAGCTACCTCGCATGTTATTCAGCTTCCTGCCAATGTGCCTGGAAAGCAGCACAAGATGGGCTTAAGTGACTGGGCTCTAACACCCATGTGGGAGATGCAGGCGGGGTTCTGACTCTTTGTTACAACTGGCCCAGCTGTGGCTATTACAGCCACTGGGGAGTAAACAGATAGAAGATCAAATCTCTGTCTCTGTCTGTCTCTCTCTCTCTCTCTCTCTCTGTCTGTCTTTTAAATAAACATTTGAAAAACAAAAATAGGTACTTGTTTAACTATCTCACAGTTCTGTCGGTCCGAATGTAGGAGGGTGCAGCTGAGACATCTACTTCAGGTTTCAAAGATAAATCAAAATGATTGCCTGAGCTTCCTGGTGTTACTCCCCAGATGCGTTCCCTGAAGGTGCACAGCAGCCCTTCGTTCTGGCTGTGAGCTGGGGTTCCTCCTTAGCCATCACAGGCCTCCCCACTGCTTGTGGGCTTCCAGCTTGCAGAGCTGGCTGGGGCACTCGCATGGTCCCCACACTTGGAAACTTTTAGTTCTTTCAATGTGACCTCTCTTTGATCCCAGTAAAAGAAATGCCTCAGTTTTGTTCTTTGGAAGACAGAGAGATCTCCCACACACTGGCTGACTCCCCAAATGCCCAGTACAGTGGGTGACAGCATAGGCCAAAACCAAGAACCAGGAACATAATGTGGATCTCTCTATGGGGTGGCAAGAACACATGTTCTTGAGCCATCACTTCTTCCTCCCGGGGCATGCCAAACCAGGAAGCTGGAATGAAGGGCAATACTCAGGTTTCACACCTGCACTCCACTAAGGAATGGAGGCAGCAGCTCTCCCCCTCATTATGTTGTTACTATTATTTTTTTAATTGGTGCAACTGCAGCTAGCGCTGTGGCAGATAGCCAGTTAAGCCTCCATCTGCAGAGCTGGCATCCTATATGGGTGCCAGTTTGAGTCCCAGCTGCTCTACTTCCAGTCTAGCTCCCTGCTAATAATGCACATGGGAAAACATCAGAAGATGACCCAAATGCTTGGCCCGCTGCATCCATGTCAGAGACCTGAAAGAAGCTCCAGGCTCCTGATTTTGGCCTGGCATGTCTGGGCCACTGTGGCTGTTCAAGAAGTGAATTAGCAGATCTCTCCCTGTCTCCTCTTATCTCTCTGTCTCTAATGCTGTCTTTCAAATAAATAAATCTTTTTTTTTTAAAGTGGCGAAATTATAGACACTTTCAATTTTCCCATTGTTTTTCATTTATACAATAAACAAAACACATACCCCCATGCTATGCTCCCTGATAAGGTACCCTTCTTTGGAAGTGGACGATAGAATTCCGAGTACCTGGCTGCCAGTAGCTAGCCTAGGCACAGTAGGTTGGCCAACTGAGCTGGAAATGCCACCCCGTGATGAGTGCACTGCTGGAATGTGTGCAGGCCAGGTCAGCTGACAGCTGAGTTCTCCCAGGACTAGACACACCTCCTTGGCAAAGGACTGTCAGCAGCAGCAGACTGGGCCTGACTCAGGGCTCATCTGCTGCAACCGCCATGAATTATCCTGGACTGTGTCAAGCAACAAGGAGCATTGCTCTAGGGCCAGCCCTTCCCCTTCAAGTGTCAGTTCCAAGGGCCACTAACCCGGGAGGGAGAAAGCTGTAGATGCCACCCAGGGACACTAATGGCCTGCTTCAGGGATTCCAGCCTTCTGCACTTGCCATGATCTCTGCCCAGAAGCATCCTAACCTGCACAGCTTCAGGATGGAGCCTGTGCTCTTCCCCAGAGGTCACAGATGACACAAGCAGGCTCCTGTAAGGAGGCATTCCCTCACCCCAACTTTGCCTGCTGTCGCCATCTGGAGCAAAGATCATTTTCCACATGGAACACTTGGGTGCATTAGCCTTATTCCCTGGCAGTTGTCGAGGACTCCCATTCTCTATGACCATTCAGGATGAGAAACACACAGAGTGTAGATACAGGCAGCAGTGGGGACATGACTACAGTGACAAAGACATTTCACATAATGGTAAGGACAGTGTTACAGGTCAGGACAATGAAGCCCTTATCCACAGCAATGGAGGCACTGTTAGATGTAGTGACGAGGACACGCCCATGTGATAAGGGGGTTCAACTCAGCCTCAAGGGCCTCAGGGACCTAAGAGTGATATGCAGATACAGAGATGCAGCTGCCCACTTCCTTGCCAGCTTCCACTAACTTCTAGCTCAGGGCATGGCACAGAGCAGCTAATCATACCAGGCCTGCTGATCTGTTGGTGATTTTCTCTGACCTATTCCTTATCGTACCATCACACCAACCGGACAATTTGCATCCTGTGCTCGATGCAGACCATGTAGCCATTTTCAACCATCATTTTAATGATTAAATGGCAAAGAAAAGATTCTATGTGTGCCACAAGGCATTCAGCCACTCCCTTATGACTTAACAGCAAAGTTACTTCTGAGTTTTCAAGGTTATAAGAACTGATGCAGCCAACCTCTTTGTATGTACAACAGGATGATGTAAAGAACCTCTGAGATAAGATTCACTATTTATAGGTTAGTATAAATGCTCAGGGCTCAGGCAGGTGGAAATCCTTGTGTTTCCTCTGGTTCTGGAGAACACAGTGCTTGAATGTGACCTGTGGCTTAACCATGGGAGGTATTATCCCTGTCTTGGGCAGTGACAGCCCCTGGAACACAGGCTGTCTTGACAAGTTGCAAGAAAGTTGCAAGACAGCAGGCTTGGGGTGCGGAGGAGGAGGGTTGCCAATATAAATCAGGTGGCTGTCATTTGGGTCCCATTCATTCATGCTTAAAAATGGAGGAGGCAAGTGACTGTGCTACCTGCACAGACAACCCTTTTCTTGCCTGTCATGAGTCACACAGAATTCTTGCAGTCTCAGGAGCTTAATCATCTGTTCTGCTCGGGTCTTCCTCCTTTATTCTTCATTGGCTTTTGAGGGCACTGGGGAGGTCCTTATGACACAGATGTTGTCTGGAAAAATGGTACTCTGAGGTCTTAATACAAGGCAAGAAGATGTGACTCAGGATAGGGATGCCTGGACTTGACATCTGTTGGATTTGCAGCCCCGTTCCTCAGCTGAGTCTGTTTTCTCATCCAAATAGTAGGGAGGGGCAGTGAGAAACAGGAAATCTCAGAAGGTCACTCTTTGACAGTCTGCCTAGTTCACGGGCACAGGAATGTGAGGTGTTGACCCAGAAATGCCAGGAAAATGTATGCCTACCTACACGAGGATGTCAAGACTTCCTGCACTTCACTTCCAAAGTTCTTCAGCTCTGCTGAGGGAAGCATCACTTTCTGGCCAGAATGAACATCACAACTCACCAGTGTCACTTACACAGCTGTCAAGGCTGGCAGGTACACTACCATATGACTCTCCTTGTCTCCCTCATAGCCCTGATGGTTGTTGAGCACACATGAGAATTCATGCCATACTCTTTGTCACAGCAGCCAAATCCCAAGCCCAACATGGTCCCAAAGACAGCAGCAAAGGACAAGTTAACACAAATCATGGCCCAGCTGTAGGAGACAACAGCTATGCCACTCCCTATGGAGCCCTACCCTTGACAACAGTGGAGAGTTCTCCAGATGAAACTCATTTCAAGGCCACACGAATAGTCTCACAAGACAATGTGGACCTGTGTGCAATCATTTCTGCATCATTTACTGAAACCCCAGGGTCCTCGGATTTCAGGTGACTTTCCAATAATACCTTTCATCTGTTTCTGAATTACCTAATTTTTCCAGAGTTAGTAAGCATGTGTACCTACCAATACTTAGGTAGAGAGCTGTCAAAATGTAGCTTTCAGGCCAAATCTGGCTGCTAGCTGCTTTTGTTTGGACCATGGGCAAAGAATGGTTTTTAAAGTAGCTGGGGGAAAAAAATCAGAGGATAAATAGTATTTTGTCACAGGGGAAGATCTGATTCAGGTGCAAACACAAAGCTGTGCAGTCCAGTTATTATATGATGTCTGTGGCAAGTCTGCTTAACCCAATGGCAGATAACCCTGTGTGGTTTTCCACAGAGGCTGTTTGGCAAGCAAAACCTAGAAGATGCACAATCTGGTTCTAGAGAGAGTCAGCCGAGCCTGATCCAAGGCACACTGCTATGTGCATCCTTCCTCAGATTCGCAGTCCTTGGGACAAGTGGGATGCACTAAGCAGTCCTGACTGAATGTGCAGTCCACCTACACTACTGATGAATTCTTAGAAGCAAATTGGCCTACTTAATAAAATGTCCTTGCAATCCAAGTCAAAATTCATAGTGCTTGATACACTCCAGCTTTCTGTACACGCAGACCCTGTGAGGCAGTTGGGCTGGGGCCCAACTCCAGCTATAGCAATCATTTGGGGAGCGAATCAACAAATAGAAAATTATTTTCTCGATCTAACAAATTAGTTTTTATTTAAATGGTACCTTTAAAATCATTTGGATTCATTTACAGGGCAATAACAACCTCAAGTCATCCGGCATGTATGTTCCCAGCTCAGGCTGGACAAGGTACTGCTCTGCTCAGGTTTCCAGCTTTACGCTGTAAGCAAGGATCCTTTCCATGTTCCATTTTGGTATAACTTTTTTTTTTTTTGCATTTTTGTGCATGTATTTCTTGGTGATTTCATTGCCTAGAATGGTCACTTTCTGGTCAGAATGAGCATCTCAACTCACCAGTGTCACTCAGCTGTCAAGGTATGGTTGGTACCATATGATTCCTAGAATGGCCCAAGAGTTGTGCTAAAATGCTAGCTGGTGTTCCTTAGTGCAAGAAGGCGGTGTACGGAGAAACACACATTAGAGAAGCTTCCCCAGCACAAGCTTCCTTGCCTTAGCTGTGAATGAACCAATACATATTCATTTAGATGCCTGTAAACAGGGGCAGTGCAAGCTTATAGATACTTGGGCTGGTACAAGGATTCTATATCTGTTAATTCAGTGCTTCCAGCCACTTTGTGAAATGTAACTGTGGTGAGTAACGAGAATTCACAAGACAGCTGTCTTTTGACATCTATGGGAACCATCTGCCCATCGCACCCTCCATACCACTGAAATATCAAGGTCTGCGGAGACTGAAGTCCCTTATGTAAAATCGCATCGTACTTGCATATAACCTGTGCACCCTCTACATTACTGATAATGCCCGATGCAATGCAGATGTCATGTTAATATTTGTTACACTATGTTGCTTATACAATAAAATGTCTGCACATTTTCAGTCTAGAGGCAAATTTCTTTAACCTATGTTCTCTCTACAGTTACTTCTGTCTGAGAATGAGATGTGCTGTTTGCTTCCCTAATCTACCCTCGCCACTTTTACCTTGACAGTTCATGCCAAACCATGAGCTGTTTGAGGGGTAGGAGCTGGGATTGGTTTATAGCTGCATCTTAAACAACAGGGCAGGGGAGACAGCAACTTCTCACCAATCTCATGGTGAGGACAGAGGAAGCAGCAGGCAGGAAGGACTTGTACCAATGTCTTCCCACTCACGAGCCAACAGCCAACACACCTGCTGGTGTCTGAACTCTCTCCATAAGCTGTCTTAGGCGCTCCTCCTAGAAACCGGGCATCATGAGGGTTGTCGAGACAACTTAATGAGCCAACCCTAGTAAGCACTAGCTTCTTGACCGCAGTCAGCACAGGGGAAGTTCCTATGAGAGGTCCCTGTTCTTCAGAAAGCTATGACAACACTTAGTCACACTCATTACTAAAAACTTCTTTTCATACATTTCACAACCACCATCTCACAGACTGCTTCGTTCTTCACAGAAACATCTAAGACAAAGCACCAAACAGCCTCACAGCCCACTAGGAACCAACACCAACGTGCCAGGCAAGCAATACTTTCTGACAAAGCACGGTAGTAGACCCAGCAAGGAGATTTACCTCCACTAACCCTAATCCAAAAAGTCAAACATGGCTTCAATTTAACAGTTTGTGAATTAGTTTGTAAGGAAAGAAAATGCACAGGCACATACACACAAATTACTTGTCATGCAAGACCTAGTTACCTTAGAAAGGAGGAGGAGCGAGTGGAGTAACAAGCTATGGCTTGTGAAGTATTTCCCATACTACAGTATTTTTATAAACCCAATCTCATTTACTTTCATATAATGCTAAAAGAAAAAGAAAAAGTAGTGATGGCAGAGATTGGCAAGCCTGGCTGTTGCAGCGCGCTCCTGGAGCTTGCCCACTAAGCTATGGAATGGTGCTTCAGAACAAGGTGCTTAGGAGGCAGATGTGCCTGCCCTACTATCCTTGGCTCCTGCCATCAAAACCCTAGGGATGGGGCCCGGCGCGGTGACGCAGTGGTTAAGATCCTTGCCTTGCATACCCGGGATCCCATATGGGCGCCGGTTCTAATCCCGGCAGCCCCGCTTCCCTTCCAGCTCCCTGCCTGTGGCCTGGGAAAGCAGTTGAGGATGGCCCAAGGCTTTGGGACCCTGCACCCGCGTGGGAGACCCGGAAGAGGCTCCTGGCTTCAGACTGGCATGGCATCGGCCGTTGCGCTCACTTGGGGAGTGAATCATCGGACGGAAGATCTTCCTCTCTGTCTCTCCTCCTCTCTGTATATCCGCCTTTCCAATAAAAAAATAATAAAAAAATAAATCTTTAAAAGAAAAAACCCTAGGGATGGCAGACACTCACGGGAGACTTGGGCTTCCACCAGTGCTGCTAAGGCCATCAGCCTCTTCACTGGCATCTCCTCTGGTGCCGGCTCCTGTCCTAGTGGCTCCATTTCTGAACCATCTCCCTGAGAAAAGCAGCAGAAAGTGGACCAAGTGTTGGGAGCCCTGCCACCAGGGATGGAGCGCTGGTTCCTGGCTTTGTGCCGGCTGTTGTGGCCATTTGGAAAGTAAAACAGCAGATGAAAGATCTCTGTCTCTTCCTCTCTCTCTCCTTTATCTCTAACTACGATTTTCAAGATAAATAAATAAATAAATCTTCCAACAAAAGAAAAGCTACCAGATAATTAGGAACACCTTGCTTGGACTAAATGAATAAGAGCCGTCTTTTGAGATGATAAAATATTGAGATTTACCTATTACAACATCTCAGTTACTCCAAGTAAACATTTCATTCCTGCTTTCTTTGCTGGAATAAGGAAACATTCATTCAAAAATGGTAAATTAAACTTTACATGGAAAAACTGATAGTTAGGACTTGAATCCCAATAGTTCCTTGGGAGGTTTCTGAAATCTTTCCAGAACACCCGGATGCTGGCCTGCTAAGACCTAGGTGCTCCCAGAAACTAAATGGATACGAATTCAGGGGAAATACTCTAGGTAGATAAGTTGCATTTGTCATTAGTATTCCTGACTTCATTCCCATTTTCAGTCAAGTTCAGTCCATCTGGAATTTCATTTTCAGTGGAAACAGAGAAGATAAATGCAGTAGCAGATCTCACCCTTCATTCTCAAAGTCTCCTTATGACTTTGAAATAGGCTAAAAAGACCATCTTCCCCACCCACTGGGTGCCTCCCGCCCCCAGTCTGTGTTTTCTGTTGGGTTCATTATCTGCAACGCCCACGGCTCAACACAGCCAGGTCACTTCACAGAAGCCAAAGAAATGATCAGAAATAAGGACTTGATTTGACAATAAGGCCAGATGTGCAGACTGGGACATTTCAAAACCCTCACTTCCCTGCTCATAATTAGTCATCTTCTAGCCAAGACAAGAGTCTGAAGATGTCACAAAGTAATGACTTTCTCAGGTAGGAAAAACTGTTTTGTACCTATCATAATAGCCTGGAAAGTAAGCATTGGCTGGGAGCTTCAAAATAAAGGCTAACCTTCAACTGTGAGATTGAGGACACATTTCCACTGAAGCACTAGACATTTTGTCCAGACTGTGCATCAAATGTGCACCTGCTGTGGGTCAGGCAGTGACCTAAACCCTGGGAGGGAACAGATGCCAGAAAGACACAATCCTTTACCATGAGAAACTGGGTCTTATATGCCACGGGCCCACTAACCCTTAGATCTCCATTCTCTCTGGACCAGCAGAAACCTCAGCAACCTGATGATCCATGCCTATCCCTGACTGTGTGTTTGTATTTCCCAGGAGACTGTATTCACTTTCTAAAAAGATTTATCTATGCATTTATTTTATTAGAGCAACAGGAAAGAGAGAGAGAGAGAAAGGGAGAAAGAGAGAAAATACCTTAGATCTGCTGATTTATTCTCCAAATGGCCATAATACCAAGCACCTATGAATATTTACCAAAAGATCTGTTCTTCTAGATGACGTCAACATTCAACAGCCTCATGAAGGCTTATGAAGAAATTATCATCACCATCTCCATTTTCAAGAAGGTGATAGGAGTGAAAACAGAGAGAAGTGAACATAGCCTCTCTGAGGTCCCAGACCTAGAAGACAAATGTCACATGAATTCCTGTGGTGTCCCTCCAGAGCATGACTTCAGATCAAGAGGACTCCAGAAAAACTAAAATGAAATCATTTTCACAAAATCCAGAGCAACCAGAACAGGGCTTGGTAGGCCCCGTGGACTCAGCACAATAACCCTCAGACCTGGATACACACATACACTCCACAGCAATGCCAACTAGCAGTTCTCAACTGTCTGAAGAGGTTTTGTAAAACACTGATATAGGCCTCCCTATCAAAGTAGCTACTGTTTCCTTGAGGGCTGGGGTCAACTGAGCACGATCAGCTTTGCAGTCCCCTTTGTGTCTGGTATATGCATCCTTGGCTGGGAACTTGGGGTGACTTGTGTACCAGATACCAAACAGGACTATGGGAGAGGGAACCAGTGAGAAATAGCGAAAGATCAGGTGTAAGAAACCATGAATTGGGACCTGCTGCAATAGCCTAGTGGCTAAATTCCTTGCCCTGCATGCACCGGGATTCCATATGGGAGTAGGTTTGTGTCCTAGATGCTCTACTTCCCTTCCAGCTCTTTCTTGTGGCCTAGAAAAGCAGTGGGTGATGGCCCAAAGCCTTGAGACTTTGCATTCACATGCAAGACACAAAAGACACCTCTGGCTCCTGGGTTTAAATTGGCTCAGCTCTGGTCATTGTGGCACTTGGGGAGTGAACCAGTGAATGGAAGATCTTTCTCTCTGTAAACCTGACTTTCCAAAAAAAGTGAATAAATGAAAGAAAGAAAGAAAGAAAGAAAGAAAGAAAGAAAGAAAGAAAGAAAGAAAGAAAGAAAGAAAGAAAGAAAGAAAGAAAGAAAGAAAGAAAGAAAGAAACTCTCAGAGAGTGTTTTCTCATTTGCAGAAGAGGTCTTTACTGGCAAGTTTGGACACCACTGCTTACTTGGTCCGCTTCCACCAACTAAATGACTCCTTCATTCATTTCCTCACTGTGTAAATCTGGGTTGACTATTAACTTATAATGGTGTGATAGGGAACAAAGGAGATCATGAGCCTCACACTCACACTCACACACACACACACTCACACTCACACACACACACTCACACACACACACTCACACACACACACACACTGTAGGAATTTTAATGTTCCCCATGACTGAGTGTGAAGTGTTTCTGTTTGTAACGCTCACAAATCTCAAAGTGTCTAGGGATCGTCCATGGTCACATCATAATGCAACGTTTGTATCCCTTGTGCGAATGTGATCCCTGTGGCATTAACTCCATTGGTGAAGCTACTTGTCCAAGATAGCTCATTCTCTCTATGAGGTTTCTTTGCCATTATTGGGTTTCTTTCTGTCTTCCAGCTTCCATCTCTCTGTCTTGATTCTAAGCCTTTGGGGTCACATGAGACTCATCTGACTTCCTCCTGGTCTTTTAAGACTTGGAGACAAGCATCATGAATGCCACTCTCAGATCTTTTTGTGAAGTTAACACAGCACGCACCAGGTAGCTTAAATGTGCTTCTCATAGATCTGGGGATGAGACCTGAATGCCAACATGGTCAGCGTCTGGAAAGAATCCTCTCCTTGGGCTGTAAATGGCTATTTATTTTTTATGTGATTCATTTTGTTTTCATCTGTTTAAAAAGAAGAGTAACACAGATTGAGAGCAAGAGAAAGAGAGATTCCATCTGCCGGTTCACTCTCAAATGCCTACAACATCCATGGCTGGACCAGGTATCCCAGCCTCTCATGTGGGTAGCACATACCCAAATACTTGAGCCATGACCTGCTGCCGCTCAGGATACACACCAGCAGGAAGCTGAATCAGAGCAGAACAGCTGGGACTTGAACTGACCTCCAATGTAAGATGAAGGCATCCCAGGCATGAGGCTAACCTGTATACCACAATACCTATTCCAAAGCTACCTTCTTCCTATGACCTTATCTGAGGAAAGGGGTGAATGGCAGAGGGAGTGAGGAAGAGAAAAAGTGAGGGAAGGAGAGAAAGAGAAAGCAAATACACCTACTGATGCCTCTCCTTATTTGATAACATCATCAGGGTTCCATCATTGGTTCTTATCCCAAACTATCTCCCTAAAACTTCATTCCTAATATCACTGCACTAGCAATTGGAATTTCAGTGTATGGCATGGGGGTATACATGGTTTAGTATCTGTATATCTCAATAAGGTTCTCTTTCTAAGTATAAGCAAGTGTCAATTAGACACTGACTGAGTAGCTCGTCACAATGCCTATAAAGTGTGGGTTATACAAACTGGTGAAACAGATTGTAATTCAGTGCCTTCAGATACTTGCACAAAAGAGATTACCACCACCTACATTGCAGAGGATACTTTATCATAACAGAAAATAAATCACAGGGCCAGGACATTAAGTTCACAAACCACCAAAGAGGTCAATTTTTACCATGGAAGTTGCAACTACTGAACAGAAATCACAAAGCCACTACCCACTCACAATGGACTGAGGGTCATCTGTAGAGTGGGCATCATTCAACAGCGAATGCAGAAGGCAAATCTCATCAGTCCCAGTCACAGAGCAGAACTTGCTTTCTGTTCTGGCAGCAAAATCAAATGAGAGAGATTCAAGGCAAGGGTCTTGCTGGGTTTCCTTCCTCTCTTTCTTTATGCATAGGTCTTGCTCAGGATAACTGCTCAGTGACAAGATCCAGTTAGGTGAGTAAAAACCAAGACTCCAGAGAGATTGCCTGTATCTTCAGAGGTAACTATTTAGGATTTACTGAAGGGTATCCACCTGACTTCCCTAATGTAAAAGGTCACTGGCTGACAGTCAAGGAGAGCAGGCCCTGGTCCTAGAGATCACAACCACTGAAACCACACCCATGACAATGCTCTTATGCAGACAAGAAGATCAGGGACTGGACAAACCTCTGAATGATGACCTCCACCAAAAACCTCCATCCTGAGGACAGGCAAGATCTTTGAAAACTCCAGTGAAGACGCTATTGTTTCCTCTCTATCCTCTGGGCCACAATGAATCTAGGGAGAGGAATAGTAACTGTTGCTCTACCAGTACCTCAAAGGGGATGCAGTACAGAGAGTTTACAAAGCTCCAAGGGCCATGGCACTTTCACAGGAGCCAAGAGTTTGGAGAAATGTCATCCCCAAACTATGAACCAAGGGTCAGAGAACAACTCCTGCCTTCAACACAAACAGGATGTCTAAAGGCACTGTGATAGCTAATAGCTAGTTGCAAGCTATTACCCTATTCAACCTATTCATGTTTTCATTGCTCACACTCATATAAAGACACATTGGGATTGGCATAATCATTGTTTTTATTGTATTCATCAAGTGTTAGGAAATTCTTCATTGTATTTCTCAAAGATTCATATTGTAATGTTAGGAAAAATTTGGCTTTGAAAAATTATAAAGCTCTTGTTATAGATCCTTTTAATAACATCAGTTCAATTGTTTTCCCTTTGGATACAACTAAACAGAGATGACCTAAAACAGAAAGTCAAAAGATACTATTAACAATTTCTAACATATTGGCATCTGAATGAGTCCTTTATGCAGTACATATCTGAAGAGAGAACTGCCTTATTATATGATATTCCTGTGAATGTAGCTAAAACAATTATTAATTACAATATTTCTAAAAGTGTTGCTATTTCTTTTATCAAACTTATAGGAAAATGATTCTTATTTATATTGAAATATACTTTCCCCTTCTCTGTCTTTATTCTTTGGCCCCAAAAGTGTTTCTGCAAAGGAACAAGTAACTATCTAATACTGTATATTCTTCTGAGCTGTATATTTTTACCTCTGGGTATTTTATGTCATTTATAAAATGATAGTATGTATTGATATTAGACCAATCATGTATTCACTAACTGGCACAAACCTAATGTGAGAGCTCAAAACTATCTGAACACAGAAAGAGCACATTAAATCCACTTCACTTCCTACTTCCGAGACAGACCTGGGTGTTGGGCTCGAGCCCACAGAGCATCCCATAACCTTGTCAGTTGATCAAGCATTTTTCCCAGCACAGTTAGGGCACCATAAAGATACCCACAAATTTACCTTCACTATGTTTACCACCATCGTGATCCCTAATGAGGCTGCCAGGTACAGTACAACAGGCAAAGCAGAAGTCAGGAAACAAAGACAGAGCAAACACCAATGAGCTTCAAAAAGCTGATACAGAAGCTTAGAGAGCTGAAGGAAGCAGCAGGAATCATTCCAGAGAATGAGCTCCATGACCAAGGAACAGGTGGGAAATGGGACAGCTCTTCCAGGCACCAACCCAGCCACCAGCCCACAGCCTCAGGGCCATGACTTTGTGTGCCAGTTTCTACCAGTGGCTACTTGACAACAAGCCCACACATAAAAGTAATCTGTCTCAATGAACTTGTACATTAGTTGCAAAAGCCTCATAATGATGAAAAAGTCCTGGGAACACTGGGTAACATTTCATTAATTCACTGGGTTAGGAACACTCGGCACCACTGAACAAATGGCTGCTCCTTCAAGGAGCAAATGTCAAGACTGCTGCGTGGTGAGTTTCTGACACTCATCTAGGGATACTTGTACGGTACAAGCTTAGGACTAAAGTTCTGTCTATCAAGAGTGAGCAGCTACCAGCTTCCTTGGGTTACTGTGTACACAGTTAAGATTCTTTGCCAAGGAACAGTTGCAGGGAAGTGGGAAATGGAGTGAAAAGCAGGTGAGTGTCTGTGAAGCCAGACTGCTCACCTGGCTCTGCCTGTGATGAAAACACAATACAGGAAAGGCTGGGTCAAATGTCAACACAGACAAGTAGAAACACACAACCCACAGTCTTAGGATTTTCCCACTGTATGTGAAAACATGCCTTCTATTAAAAAAAAAAATCAAATAGTAAAAGCCCTCACTGTCTCACATCTTCCAATCCCATTTCCCAGAAATGTCTGTTAACAGGAAATACAAACCCTTCTCAGAATTTCTACCATGTGCAGATAAATATGCATATGGACTACATGGTTCCCTCTTGTTTTCAACAAAAATAAGGCAACTCTACACAAAGAGCACTACAACTCGTCTTTCTCGATTTAAGGATGATGTATATTACTCCATGTCAGTACACAGGAATCTATTCCATTGTATAACTCTTTGTTTTAATTTTTGAAAGGATTTCACATTTACAAAATAAAAATATTTTAAAAATAGAAGTCACATATAGTTTTGCAATTCTCAAATGCTGACTCCTTAAAATTATGTTTCCATTTTTACTTTATTCACAAGGTAAAAACAGATGCTCCTTCTGTCCTCCAGTTCTTTACCCAATTGCCCACAATAGCCAAAGTTATGCTGGGCTAGGTCAGAATGAAGACAGGAGCCAGGAATTCACCCCGGGTCATGTACATGGGTAACAGGGACACAAGTACTTTAGGCATCATCTTCGGCCTTCCCTGGGTGTGTAATCGCAGGAACCTCGAATGAGCCAGGAACCAAACTGGGCCACCTGCTACAGGATGCAAATATCCTAAGGTCCTCTGAAGTACTGTGCCTAATGTGTGCCCCAAAGATGGGCATCTTATAAGACCACAGTGTAGCTATCACATTGTATCAGAAAATTAATTTTAATATGATCCTTTGAGTTTTTCAAATCTATCAGTAATATCTTTCCCAATGCAGAATCCTATCTGTTGATACACACTGCAGTTGGCTGCATGCGTCTAGGTCTCTCTCTCTCTGGAATAGTTCCTCATTTTCCTTCTTTGGAGTACCAACCAGTTACTTTGTCCCTCAACACGGGTTTGTCTGTCATGTCATTTTCTCCTCATTAAATTCCTCATTATGAAACTATATGTGCCTTTGACAAGAATACCACAGCATTTATAACTGATATAAGGGCTGGATCAAGCCAAACACCCCATGAACCTAGAACATCTTGTGCTGTACCAAAGGATGGCAGAGCTCAAAAAATCATGGGGAAATAACAAAAAGGACATAAAACATAACTTGAAGGCTCAAGTTTTGGAACACTGGAGTAACTAAGTCACCAATATGATAAGAGGCCATGCTAATGTGATAGATATTTTTAACTGGAAAACAAAAGGAAGCTCTTCTTTGTAGTACTACTCTTGTTGATAAATTTAGAAGTGATGATGAAAATAGAGAACCACCGGCAAATACCGCAGTAGTAGCTGTTTCAGGCAAGAATTCTCAATGGGCATTAAAATTAGTTCAGTGTAAGTATGATGTAAAACAAGATATTTATAAAGCAACAAAAAAAAATCTCCTGAGAAGACAGAAAAAAAAAATAGATGCTTTACCACTTGAAGTGAGTGAGGGAAAGAGATCTTAGCGGTGATGAACAAGCAGTGTCACACACCTCCTGAGCCTGTGCACCCAGGAGGACATACATCCTGCCGTCAGCCGTGACTGCTCAACATCCACTATGCTCACAGCAGTCAGGTTGGCCCTGGAGATCTGCCCTCCTCTCCATGTGGTTCAAAGAACTTCTTTGGAAACTTCTGGAGAACTGACCCCTACAAGTGGAGCGACTAGGCGAAGGCTGCATACACACTACCTTTGAATATTTCCATCAAATCTTCAAAGAGATAGATCTCCACTTGTCACTACCCAAGAGTATATAACGGAGATCACTTTCCTGGTTAACCCCCGATGCTACAAACTCCCCACTTCCCACCACCACCAAATGCCTACAGCAGATGCAATGCATGGAGCAGAAGGCAGGCAATCTGAGAGCACTAAACACAAATGGGCATAGTGCAGTTTTCTTGTGCTTAACAAAACCAGGACTCCAGGCAATAGCAGACACTCATACAAAAATACTGGGACAAGAACAAGACTCTTATATATATGAAGGAAGCTTTTGACAAAGTTTAATCTTTGGGAATGACTCAAGGGCTTGAACCTGACCTCAGGTTTCAACGACCTCGCATGCGACCTTCCAACATAACTCCTTAAAGCCCCAAACAATACCAATGTAGTAATGAGATTTCCCAATAAAACTTAGTAGTAATTACCAACCCTTGAATTCCATTTCACAACCAGTTTCATGTTATTTTGAATTTCATAATGACTTTCAGAAAGGCATTATTATCTTTACAGGTACCAAAACACGGAAACCAGAGAGTGCAAGTAACTTAGCCAAAGTCGCAGAGCTACAGAGTGAATGTCACTTAAGAAACTGCCACAAAATTAAAAAGGTCAAGGCCTCTCTCGATTACCAGGAACATTACTGCACTAAGGGCACCATTTATTATCTCATTTCCTCTCTGCATTTCCCATTTACCAACTGATGAGGAAGAAACCTCTGCTAGCTCCTAAAAGAGAACACAGATTTCACAAAATGGGTGGGTTTAAAACCTCTGCTGGACCTAGGTGCCTTCCAAGCTCTGGTTTCTTATAGACCCTTACAAACTAGTCTGGGGTTAAGACAACTCACATGTACAAAATAGACAACCCCATGCCCAATCACTGACATTAGTGAAGGTTAACACAGATAGTCTGATGATAAACTGAAGAGATAGACAGATAGGATCAGGAAGGCCTTGGGGACAGTGCTGTCCACCGTGACGCCCAGGACTGTGTGTCTACTCCCTCAACACTTTCCCACCGCACGGGCAGAGCTGAGAACAGCCACACCCACTCTGCAGGGAGGAAGAAGAGAGAGCAGGGAAGGAAGAACAGCCAGCAGGTGCTGAGCACCTGAGGAGTGACCACTCTCACTCTCACAAACAATTCCCCAGGTGGGCAGTGTCCCCGGGTCACAGATGCAGAAAGGGATGGTCGGAGGAGGTGGTGAACCTGCCTAAGTCACCCAGTCACTGATTAACAACCGCAACAACAAAGTCAGGCCAAAACCCGAGTGTTCCTGGAACTAACATCATGATCTGTCACAGTCGGTTTTACTTTTGGTGTGTAATTCCTAACACCCAAAGGAATCTTTCTGAATAGCAAAATTCAGAAGCTAAAGCCTGCTGTGGACAAATTCTCATGCAGTTCCAGCCCTGGATGTGACTATAATGACAGAAGCTACTAAGATAATGTAAGCTTATGAGGGCAGAGCCCAGAACGGATAGGATAGATTTCTTCATAAGAAGAGACACCAGGCAGCTCCACTCCCATCCCACAACACTCTCACCCATTGTCATGTGAGAACACAACAGGGAAAGGCAGACTCCAGCAACCAGAACGAATAAAATGAGCCAGCACCCTGATCTTGGATTTCCCAGCCTTGGAAACTGAACCACGAGGACACAGATGTCTGTGCTAAAGCCCCTGCTCTACGGTACTCTGTTTTGCTAGCCATGACAGAGTAAGACAGGACCCCAACACCACTCAGGCCAGGATCCTGACTGGTTTGTGGATCTGTGTCCTCATATGAACCCAGACCTACAATCTATGTAAGCACGTGTTTCCAGTCAACATAAACACCTTATTATTACAAGGCCTACAACAATGAAGACACTCTGTAAAAGAAGAAACATTAAAAAATATGAGCTGAAACATTTTCTTTTCAAAACCTGTTGTGGCTTCAACTACATCTCCCAAAAGGCCAATGTTGGGAGTCTAACCCCCTAGTGTCAACAAATCAGACTATTTGGAATTAGGGTCTTGCAGGCCTAATGAAGGTAAGATCATGCTGGGTGAGGGAGGACCTGTCCTTTTCAGGAGGAGGAAACCTGGAGTGAGACACACAGGAGGACAGGCAAAGGTAGGAACAGAGCTGCAAGTGATGCTGAGGAGCTTCAGCAAGCAGCAGAAGCAGGGGCAGAGCCCACGGGCAAGCAGGACTCTTCTCCCAGGTCTTCCAGGGGAAGGCTCTCCTGATGGTGCCCAGATTTCAGCTTTACAGTCTCCACCACAGTGAGACAGAAGACACTGCCGCTGCTTTGAGAAATCTGACTTGTGGTACACCTACATCAGCTCTCAGAGTTGACATCACCACCCAACAGACCTGTCACCCTAATGAATAACAGTCATACGGAACAAACATTGGGGAAGTGGTTACAACCCTGGAGAGGAAACCCCCAAGCCCATAACGCAGTTCCTAAGTTCCTGCTCACTTCCAAAGCCAGCTTCCTGCTGATGCACGCTGTGGCAGGCAGCAGATGACACGTAAGTGCTTGGGACCCGGATCGTGTTCCTGGCTCCTGACTTCAGCTTAGTCCAGTCTCAGCTGATGTGGGCATTTGGGGAGATGAATTAGATATAGCTGTTGCTATATCTCTCTCTCTTCTCCACCTTCCAAGTAAGTATTTAACAAATAAATAAATAAATAAAAGTGTGAAGCCAGGTGAAAAAAAATTATGACACTTATACAAAGGTCAATTCTACATGCTCATCATCATTATGACCAAAATCAATGAGAATTTCTGAGAAATACCATGATTTATAGTAAATCCAACTTGAGCTGTTGCCCACACAGAGTCAGAAAGGAGCACTCGGGGAGCAGCCCGTGGCAGAGGTTGCCAGGGTCCAGATGTCTGTGTCTCTCTAAACCCATATGATGAAATCTCAGCCCCTATAGGAACAGAACCCGGAGGTACGGATTTGAGAAGTAATGAAGTTTTGTGAGTGGAACCCTCACATACATACGTTCCATACAGAAGAGATCCTGGAGAGCTCCTGGGCCCTGCCACCTCACCAGGACGTGTTGTGAGGACGCTATCCCTGAACCAGACACCGAGACTGCTAGCAGGCTGTCCTGGAGTTCCCAACCCATAGGACTCTGAAACACTGCTGTTTATGAGCCACCCAGCCTACAGTTCCATCTCTATCCAATAAACTATGGAGGGTGCAAAGCGAGAGTTGCAGAAGACAATCGGTCTTGTTCCATGGATGAATCTTTCTTAACTCAATGATTGGCTCAAAGTGAGCAGATGGGGGAGACTCTTGGACCTGGAGGAGGCCACAGTAGTCTGAAGGTCACAGGAAGCAGCTGGAGTCAGCTCTGCTGGTGGCTGTCAAGCAGTAGGGCCCCACGCAGAGGAAACCCCCCAAGAAGCACCGGGCCCACGTTTTCTCCCCAGGCCAGCCCCACTTCCCCTTGTCAGCACTACCCCTGGTCTATTTTGACAAAGCTGTTTCCACCCAGCACGGTTCCACACCCATGCAGACACCAAGGAGCCCAGGCCACCCTAGGGACCATTGTTCATGGTGGAAAACCCAACACATGGCCTTCCCGCATAGCAGGCTGTGCAGAATGGGACTGCTCGGCATCCCCAGGAGCTGCTGCCGCTATGGGGAACTGGAAGCCAGGCTGTACCCAGCAGGTAGGACTTCCTGGCACTGGGATTCATGTGGGAGGCTGGGGGTGGTCAAGCTCTGGGCTTGGAATCCTGCCTTGAGATCAATGAAAGAAGGTTAGACTAGGAAGTGATACGCCTTGCCCATCCATCTGGGTTCCATGAGGGAATAGGGAAGCAGATCAGTTTTTATGCCAGGCAGAATTTCAGATGCAGAAGGAACAACATATTGAAAAGCAGAACACCGAGCCAGGACAGTGAAGTTTTGCAGAAGCAGCTGCTGCAGACAACGAATATCGTATGAGAAAACAAGGTGAAAGTATCAAACTGGGAAAACCAGGAGGATCCTGCAGAGCCCCAACTGGGGCAGTCATTGCTGATGGAAGCCAACAGAGCTGCTTCCAAGAGTGTAGACAGAAAGGCACTTTCGATCGCTGTGGCACTGATTCAGCCTGATGTTGCCAGGGTGACACTGTCCAGCAGGAGGCAAAGAAGATGAAGGCAGGTCCTCCACTCTCCTGGCTCCAATCTCCTGATGAACAACCACGTCCAACCACCTGGACCCTCAGTCCTTTAGGCTACAGCCAATGGTTACAGCCCCAGCATACTGGGCATGCACTGGGCAAGAGGCAAAACAGCAGAGACCCACTCCCCAGGTGCAGACCCTGGAGCCTGCAGCCAGGCCAGAATCCTAGCTCCCCATCAAGCCCTGTGCCTCTAGTCCACCCTGCCCCCAGTCCTCTGGCCTGCTGGCGCCAGGCCCATAGCACTTATCTGGGTTGACTGCCTCTCCCCAGTAGACAATTGAATTAGAGACCCCTGGCTGAGAAGGAAACCAGGTGGGGATTGTGCATTGCAGTAAACTCCGCCCTGTCCATTTGCAGGGCTTCCAGCTCCAGGAAGGCAGGGACATTCTGATGGGGCAAGCCTATGGGCTCTGGGAGCAGAGTGCAGAGCAAGGGAGGGCAGGGGTGGAGTGGGCAGAGAGAGGAAAAAAGCAGCAGAACAGGCTGCAGCAGACAGCCAGCACCAGGACAGGAGTGAGGCAAGGACATGCACAACTCAAACAGGGACACTTGAGAGGCAGGCCAGCCAACACAGGGTCCTGACTTGGGAATATTCTGGGCACAACACATTCCGGACTCCCTGGCTAAATGTGTCTGATTCATCTTGACTTCCGCTCAGGAGGCCATAGGGAAAAGCCCAAGGCTCCCAGCCCACTGCTCTCTTTCTGACCTCTCCATTCATTTCCTTCCCTTGCTAACCAATGTGGGCAAAACAATTAAGTCAGTTAGAAAGCTATGGAATGTGGCAACAGATTAGAGTTGGGGCATCAGTGTGAACTTCAGGTCAAGCTAACATAGACACAGAAGGATATATGCACAAACAAAGGGGACTCTCTCTCTCTCTCTCTCTCACACACACACACACACACACACACACACACACACACACACACTTTATGGCTATCAGCTTTTTAGAAAAGAACATCACAGCAGCAATGAACACATCCAGCATGCCTGTCTTGATGCCTAATGTCTCCAATAACATGAACAAGGGCTCCTGGGAGAGACAGCTCATTTCAGGTCTGGGCAGGAAACATACTAAAGAATTTTGGAATGTCTTGCAACACCATAAAATATGGAAGTATACTCAATCCTGTAAGCGGGAGGTATGTCAGAGGAATACAGGCAGTAGCTAACAGAGCTTCCAACACCTAAAACTGGAAAACTTGGGGCAACAAAATAGACTCATATTGGATTATAACCTTAATCTATTATAAATAAGCAAACTGATAACCATAATCCCATGCTGATGTGTCAACGCAAGAGATGCCTGCAGAAAAGATCCAAGATGGCTGAAGCAGAAGCTTTACACACTAGGAGAGGTGTGTCAAAACACTGCCCTTAATGTGGGCAGTGCACAGTGACTTCCTTCCTTTCTAAGAGTACAACACAGAAAGCATGTGAAAAGCCAACCCGACAGAGATCAGCTTGGCAGTGGAGATACATGGCAGCCACCACCTGAGCCAGCTGGCCTGAGGTAAGGTACGCTGGCAGGAGGAGCCTTGGCATGGCATGGTATAGAGGGTACTCTGCCTTGTGATCTTCCCCTCAAACTTACAGATAACCCCAGACTGCCAGGAAAAAAACAGACAAGCTCGATTGGAGGGATATTCTACAGTCACCAGACCAGGGCTGTCAGAGCCCGAAGAAGCCGAAGGAGGCATGACAATGGGTGTCACATGGGGAGCAGGGACGGTGTCACATGGGGAGCAGGGACAGTGACCCAGTGCCCATCTCCCACATCTGAATGCAATTTCTGCTGAAGTGCTTGGGAAGGGAGCAGTTGACAGCTTGAGCAGCATGATTTTTGTCACCCACAAGGGAGACTCAGATGGAGTCCCAGGTTTCTGGCTTCTGGCTTCTGCCTGGCCCAGCCCTGGCCACAATGCCTACCCCTAAAGGCTCTCGTTTTAAGGTGGAAAAATTTCCTCCAGATGCAGTATGCCCTGTAGTGTGGTATGGATATGTTCCCCAAATCCCACAGGTAGACACTTAACCCCCAACGTCACATAAGGTGAAGACATTTGAGAGGTGTGACCTTAGGAAGAGGTCAGATCATGCAGGTGCCATCCTCAGGAAGCAACTGATGCATGTGTGGACTGACATGTCAATAGATCGTCATATTGATGGCTCTGCTACAAAAGCAGCTCCCTCTGACACACTTGCTGTATCCCCACTTCATGACCCAGCAGGAAGGTCCTCAATGCCAAAAAGATGCTGGGACCAGGCTACTATGCTTCCCAGCCTCCAGGATAGTGAGCTGAATAAGCACCCAGTCTGTGTTATTCAGTCATATATCAGAAGACGGGCCAAGACGTCCTACATCCTACAGTAGGTCTGCATCCACCACAATCATTTCTGGGAGAGTGACAAAACTAGATGGAGGGCACAGAGCTCCAGAGGAATGTGATTCCTGGAAGAGCACTGACTAGGCCCCCAGCCTTCTGTGTTGCAAGGCTTCTAGACAGCACCCCAGGAGTACTGAGGGAAGCAGAGGGCTGAGCCCTGATCAGAGTTCTGCCATTTGCTTCATTCCAAGCCAGCAGTAACACCTGCTGGATTGTGAACTTTGTCCAGCTCCTTGGACAAGCCAGGGTCCGAGGAAGGGCAGAAACGGGAAGTGTGGGCTCTGGGAAGAAATGAGGCTCACCGTCTGCTCTCAGGCCACTGGGAGAAGATGCATGTGGAAACGGATGCACCTGAGGTGTGGCACTTATGCTGATTTAGTAAACAGTCTTTTTTGTTTCTTGAAGCTTCTAAACATTAGTCTCAAGTCAGAGAAAAAGAAAAGAATCTGAAATTATGCAAAAGCCTAGAGCAATGGTGTGTGCTTTGCACATTCCACGGATTCTTTCATTTTTTCAAAGATTGTAAAGAATAAATGAGACAGTCACACAAAGTGCTCAGACCAGCATGAACATGGCATCTAAGCTATCACGCTCATTGGTAACAGTACTACTAGTAAGTCCTAACTTCATGAGGATCACCACTAGTATTCCCCCTGGACACTAGCCTACTATCAAACAGCCCCTAAGAGACAGTGCCTAGCAGTATCTGTTACACTTCGCAATGCCCATTATTTTCCAAGAAGCAAATACTGGTTGACTGATAGAATGCACAAACAGTTGAAGAAACAAACAAAGGAAAAGATCAAGTCTTAGAATATGGGATGGGAGTGATTCTTAAGAGGTAAGCAAGCTAGTGGGTACCAAGACCTAGACCAGGAGTCAAGACCTAACTCTAATCCTAAATCCTCTGTTCAGCAAATGACTCATGGAGATCTGAGCAAGGATGAGAGAGACAGACAATAATCAAGTGAGCTCAGCATAGGCACAAAGTTTGGACACAAACAGAAGAGGACAAAAGTGGCTCTCATAGCCACCTGAATCAGGCTCTTTGCTTTAAAGATGGAAGGATAGGGCCCGGCGCGGTGGCGCGGTGGCGCAAGTGGTTAAGATCCTCGCCTTGCACGCCCGGGATCCCATATGGGCGCCGGTTCTATCCCGGCAGCCCCGCTTCCCTTTCAGCTCCCTGCCTGTGGCCCGGGAGAGCAGTTGAGGACGGCCCAAAGCTTTGGGACCCTGCACCTGTGTGGGAGACCCGGAAGAGGCTCCTGGCTTCGGATTGGCATAGTATCGGCCGTTGTGCTCACTTGGGGAGTGAATCATCAGATGGAAGATCTTCCTCTCTGTATATCCGCCTTTCCAATAAAAAATAATAATAAAAATAAATATAAATCTTTTAAAAAAAAAAGATGGAAGGATAAAAAGAGTCAACTGGCGCTCAGTGCTCCAAGGGAGCAGTCCTACAGCCCTAAAGACTGTGCTCTGAGATGGACATCACTCAGCAGCTCAGTGGCTGGATACATTGTATCTCCCCCAGAGTGGTGGCTAATCTAACCCATCAGCTGGGTATCAAGTCCCTAGATAGCTGGCTCCACAGGATTTCTGGGTGTGCCTGTGAGGATGTTTACGGATGAAATCATCATTGGAATCAATGGATTGCCTAAAGAAAATGGCCCACCTTTAGTTGTGTGGGCAGCATCCAGGTTTTTGAACATTAGGAAGCAAATAAATAAAAAGCTGAACAGAAAGCAGAAAAAGCCTACACTCCACAAGTGCCTGATCTCTTGAGCTGGGATACAAATCAGTTCCTGCCATTGGCAGTACTTGTTCTCAGGTCTGAAACCTGAACTGGACCTGGCAATGTCACCTCTCCAGCTCTGGCTTTCCAGCTGTACCACCCACTCCCCTGAGTCTACACACCTTATAGATGAAATTCTGGAACTTCTCAGGCTCCTTAACTACATCAGCCAACACTTTATAATAAACAACCTTCTCTCACTAGACAGAGACACGTAACTATAGACACAGATAGGTACACAGCAAATCTCATTTCTGAGACTTTGGAGAACCTGGCTGAGTGCAATCTGTATAACACAGAGACCATCCATCCACTCCGTCACAGCACCTTGCTTGTGGTGGGCAAATGGACAAGGTCAGCAAAGGAGAACTGCCACGTCACACCAGTCACCACACAAAGACTATGGAGAGCCAAAGCTCTGCTCCAGGAACAGCTGGAGAGTGCCAAGCACATAGCCAGCATCAGACTTCTTCCCACACTGCAGCCAAGAAGGGTCTCATCATCAGAAGAAGCAGAGCTGTTTGCAGCAGGAGGGGAAAAATGCAGAGACATGGAGATAAGAGAGGGAGAGGGGAAGAAAAGGAGAGACAAACGCCGAGGAGATGAGGATAGACAACAGAGAACCTGCCTGCTAATCAGACAGGGCAGTGCAAGCTGAAGGGCCTGGGGTCAGAAAACTCAGTGGTCTGGATTCAGAGTCATGGTCAACTGGCAGGAAAGTTACAGTGCAGTCCCTCCAAGTCCCCAGCTGCTTTTCTGTGAAAGGCAAGTGGCCACAGTAAGCTGGTGACCCTCCCGAAGGTTTTGCTCAGAGCAAGAACAATGACTCGCCCCTCCTCTGGCCCAGATGCCCCACGTGGTGACGTGATGCAGACTTTCTTGCCATGAAAAGACAAGTGACTGCAAAGTTAAGCAAATGGAAATGCTTTACTCCATTTCTCCAAGCAGGCTAAGGATGGGGTAGGAGGGCTTTGAAGAAGAGGTTCTTTCTGTAATGATTTGAGTGTCCAGTCCAAACCTGGTACCCTCCAATTCAGTAAACCCAAGGAAACTTTCCCCAGCCACAGCCATGCATGCCACGATACCCCAGAACCCAAAACCAACTCTCCAAACCAGGGCAGCCCCAGGAAGAAAAACCAATGGTCAGCCAAACTGAGTGCTGCTTCGAGAGACATCTGAATGCAAACCACTGGGGAGATCACACACATTGCACACTACAAAAGCTGGCCACTAGTGACAATCACAGCAATCGCCGCCTGCAGTGATAACTCCAGTGGTCTTCCAGCCACTGGCTGGCTGCCTGCTGGACCTGTGGCCCTGACGGAGGCTCACACAGCCTGACTTTCAGGGCTGGTTCCCTGCCACTGTTCCCCGCCTGTATAGCCCATTGCAGGCAACATTGGGAAAGCTTAGGAAGCTTGCTGCCATCTGTGGCTGTGGCTGCTCAGTGACAAAATTATCAGAAAAAAATAAAATGAGACACATTTTCCACTGCCCTGACGAATACCTCCTCTGCACTTGCCCTCATGCATTGACATTAATTGAACTCTGCACTTACTACTAAAAATAAATTCCAGGTCAAATGCAACATCAAAAACCTCAATATGAAACCACAAGAAAAGTAGTAGAGAAATGGGTGCATACCAGCGGTGTTTTCAAAAGACCTTTCTGTTTCAAGTGCAGAGTTCCAAGTGGGCTGGGCGCTTGCTCACCACTGCGAACACTGAATACAGGAAGCCACCTTCACAAGCACCCTGTAGCTCCCCATGGGGACTGGCGCCTATCCACAGACAGAAGTTATCTGATGACCTCTCCCCAAAAGCCAGAGAAGACCAGCGTGGGGACAGCAGGCAGGCAGCCAAGACATGTCCCAAGGAGGGCCAGAGTCCAAACAGCAGTGTGAGGGAACAAAGAGTCAGCACTGTTACAGAAGTCTGGGATTAGGTGATTTATACAGACAAGAGGTTATTTCAGATGCAAAGCCTGCCATGAGGAAGCTGTAACAAGTGTGCTCTGATGGAAGCCTGGTGAGAGAATGGCAAGCAGGCACAGGTGGGAGACAGAAAAGGGAGCTGGGCTCTCATGACAGCTAAGCCTTCAACACAAGAAAAGTGTCAAAGTGTTCACAAGGGCTCCAGTGCCATGACCCACACACCTCCCACTAGGCCCCGCCTTGGGGCCTCAGGTTCTCACCCATGACCTGCAACCGCAGCAAAAACCAACAGGAAAGAAGCTTATCCGGTCTGCACGTCCAACATGGGCTGAGGTGGGAGGCACCAACACTGAAGCCAGCCAGGTAAGGAACTGGAAGGAGAAATACGTAACATGGACTCCTCCCACTCACTGGCTTCCATTCCTTTGGGCCAACTCCACAGTCCCATGGTCACTCAAGTGGTACTGGTCACTTTGTAACTAAAACAAGAGAGGCTGGACATCTGTAAAAGACTAGCCCAAGGTAACAGGAAAAGTGGGAGTTGGAGCCAGAGTGGACTCCAGGTGTCTGACTCCATACTCCAGTACTCCCATGTCATGTCAGGAACATCACCAACAGTTCAAGTTTACAGACAGCAGGCATGGTGCACACACCTTTCTACCGGTTTATGGCCCATGCAGCTGACTTCCAGGCAGGGTGTAGGCACCTGTAGGGCAGGCAGATACACATACACAAGCACTAATGCGCGTGCGTCGTTCTCAGAACATTGTTAGAGACCACATTTGCCCTGACAATGTGTTAGGATTACGAGATTTGGATTCCTAGCACCTGCCCTAGCTCTGTTTTTCATAGAAGGCAAGCAAAACTGCTCATTTTTATATAGATAGGACAGCAGAGCTCTCAGAATCTGCTCTAGTGACTGTACTCCCTTCTGCCCTTTTGACAACAGAGAGCTGCTTCCAGCCCTCCAGATGCCATGGGGAATGGTAATTGACAGAAATGTCTGTGGTTCTATTATGTCCACTTCTATTCCCATACATCACCACCTAAACCACCACTGAAGGAATGCAGAGCCCTTGGTAGATAAAGCCATGCAAGTATTAAGTGCTCCTGCAGAAAGGCCCACCAGGCTCAACACTGACCCACCCTGCAGCTGAGGTTCGACACCACAAGTGGAGAATGAGATCATGAAATAAAAATGAAGGGGAGATGTGTGTGAGAGAGGGAGAAGAGCACAGATGGAAGGAATTCTTCCTGCTCCTCAGCAGGTTGGCTCCTGGGTGGCCTTACTCTCATGCATCATTACAGAGCCACCAGAGACAGTTTTCTAAGATGCCTCCCTGAGTGGACGGGTTCCCTTAACTCCATGAACACAGTCACCCTTCTGTATCTATAGGTTCTGCGTCCATGGAATTCAATCAGCTATGCATCAAAAACACTTGGAAAAAGTAAATGCATCTTACCAAACACATACTTCTGAATCAACAGTGCAACTAACTTCACAGCAGTTGCACTGTCATGGGCACTGGAAGTGATTTAGGTATGATGTAAAGGACATGGAAGGATGTGCACAGTTTAAATGCAAATACTATGTCATTCATATATGCAATTTAAGCACTGTCAGTCTGGGTATCTGTAGGGGTCCTGGGATATTCACACCACCCATAGCAGGGTACCATTCTACTTGGTGCAGTAGAGCATTGCAGGCAGGGAAGTGTCTCCCACCTTCACTGGAAGGCAAGCTCTCACTATCCATCTCTCTCTATCCCTGGAATGACCAGCACAGATGAGATAAGAAACACAAATGCACTTGGAAACACTGATTTCTCAGTTAATTTGAAAGGGAAAGTAAGTGAGTGAATGAGAGAGAGAGAGGCAGAAAGACAGAGATCTTCCTTTTGTTGGCTCACTCCCCAAATGCGCATAACAACCGGAGCTGGACCAGGCCAGAGCCAACAGCTGGAACTCCATCCAGGTCTGCCACATGAGTGGCAGTGACATAAGTACTTGAACCATCACCTGCTGCTTCCCAGGGTGTGCATCAACAGGAAGCTGGATCGGAAGTGGAAGGGCTGAGACTCACAACCAGGCACTAGGAAATGGAAGGTGGGCTCTTGGAAACACTGCAGGACCAATACGGATGAGCCCAGCGTTGCATAACAACAGCCTAACTCTCTGCTATCTTTCCAATGCAAGCTTCTTCAACTTCTCATCAGCCCACACTACTTTCTCACCCTTCTTTCTATGCCTGCACAAGTTCAGATTCTTTTAAGAAATCAAACTACGTTCCTTTCTGGGTTATTCATTCTTCCCAACATCTTGTTTAAAGAACCACCCTCATTCTTTCCTCTGAACTGGTAAAACTTTCCTCTTTTAGTTATCTCTTTCCTCTCCTTTCCCATCCTGACTCCTTCCCTTTCAGTTATTTATTCATTCATTTGTTTTCTAAACATCCACACTGTGGGGCCCAAAGCAGGGCCAGACATTGTGCCAAGACTGGGATACACAAACAAGTTCAGCAACAACAGGTCAGAGAGGCAGGGGAGAGGCTAGGAGAAACTACCACAGTGCACAGTAACCTGGTGTAACTATGGCAGGCTGCCCAATGTCCGGTGCAGACTGAGTGACTGAGTGACCGTCTCTGCTGGTAGTCAAGGGGCTGGGTGGGACTAGGAGGTGATGAGGCACAGGTCATTTCCCAGACAGACTTGAGGGAAGGTGAAAGGCAAAGAGCAGCAGACCAAAGACATTGAAAGAGTCTGGCACATAGAAAGTCCTCTAAATACTGCAATTGGTTGAGAACACAAAACACCTTTTCCATTTTGGGGTATTTCCCCCTCTACTTCAGGCAGCACACTTTAGCTCTTAATCTGTATCATTTCATTCAATATCCACATCTTCATGAGGCAGACACCAACGTCTCCATTTTAAGATGAAGAAACCAAGGCATAGACTAGTTAAGTGATTGGTCAAGGTGAGGCAAGCAGCAAAACTCAGCAATGGCATGACTGAAGCTAAGCCACATACCTTCTATTCCAAGCAGTCTCACGCTCATTGTAGTGAAAAGTGCATCATTCCAGGAGGTGGAAAGACTACGCACAGAATAGATGAGCTGGGCAGAAAAGAGGCTTCTACTGCAGATGCCTCAAAGGCATTCTGATCTGATTCAACAACCCCTGCACCCCCTTCTCCTCTTCTAAAGGCAGCCTCCGCATGTCTTAACAAGACAGCTGGAACATTCTATACTCTGAAGACAGAAGTTGAATGTGCCTAAGAGACAGTGGGCATCTTGCCTGGTTAGGGTCAGAGGCAGCACTCCTTAGGCACAGCACCAAGTAGACCAAATGGTGAGTACAGGTCAGAGTGAGCTGATGCAAAGTCCACTCCCCAAGCACTTGGGAGCAGCAATGAAAACCAGGTTCAAAACTTAAGAACCATCACAAAACTGATGTTGCAAGAAACCATAAGTGCCAAAAGCTATTTTGGGTCCCACAGGGCTCATGAGCAGAAAATCCCTTACCTTAAGTCTCCAAATGTTTCAGCTTCTGTCCAGGGAAGGACAGTTCTCCTTCTGGAGCACTGAGTGAATGGGCAGTTTTTTTTTTAGATTAAAATAATCTAAATCACTGGTATAACAGGATTCTAGAAAAATATAAGAGGAGAGAGAACTGTTAGTGTCAATGCTGGAATTTAACAAATGGGTTATTAAGATGTTTCACTTTATGAAAAATGAATTATATATATTTACTGTGTGGTAAATGAGAAGTACCAGAAGAGCAGACAATTATTGGGCAAATATTACATGCCAAGTCCTGTCATGGGCACTGTACATACAGTGAACTATGTAATCCCACAAGGTCCGCTTTAATATTCCTATTCTTCATACCAAGTGACCAGGCCAGAACTAGTGGTTGGGTCTTCTCCCTGCCATGGACATGGCCATCAATTCCATTTCCCTTTCCCATCAGAGTTTTTCATCCATCAGATTCCAGCAAGACAGAGAGGAACAAGTACAGACCCAAGGACTTCTTGCTGAGAATGCACTGCCTGGGATTCCCAACTCATTTTGCACACAATAGGGACTACATGAACCTTGACAGCTGCATAATATCAACCTGTCTGGAATTTTGTCTATGTTCAGCACTATGGGAGCAAGTCATGAGTGGATATCATGCATTACACAGGGATCAAATAATGTAGCCTCACCAGAGTGTCCTACCGTAGCTAGTATTCAGCTGACTATATGAAGTGGCCAGGAAGGGTGCGACCACGTGGAGAGGTGGTATGGCAGCCATCTTGGGTCCCAAGAGCTCAGAATGTTTTATGTAACCCTAAGGCAAGTCGGATGCTCTGAGGCTCAGAGTGGTCACATCTTCTGCCATTGTTCCATAGACACTGATGCCTGTGAGTGGTACTCACAGGAAGCCACACAATCACAGTAAGAAAGACCCCTTTCCCCTTCACGCCTCCACCAAAACTCAGTATGTTTATTGCCACATCATTAAGTATATGGGGCTCAGGGGTCACAGATTCAGAAGCATGGACACTGGAAGACTCTAAAAGGAATCTGGCAGCACCTCTGGGAATGCCCGGCCAACCTCCTTGCCCCAAGACAGAGCAGACAGTGGGCAGCTTTTATTTCCCAGGATGAACTCCTGCAACCATCCCCTTACTTTCAGGTAACCTGGCTGTGATTTCTTCTCTGAGGCCGACGGTTGTCATATTCTTCACGTGATTGTGCTGGCCGACCTGCAGCAGTCTGTAAGCCTAAGAGTGCCTGCTTCCTCCTTCCCTTAATGCTGCTTTAATCCAGCCAGCATCCACAGGCCAAGACCTAGCACAGGGTCAGTTGCCCCTCTCTCAGAAAGGACCCCTTGACAAGCAAGACTCCCAGAAAGGCACAATCCTAGCACCAGTGCACTTGCACGCTCCTCGTGCACCCTGACGCAAGCAGCACTTCTTGCCTTGTTGTTCAAATGCATTTGCTCTCTTACCCTCCTTGATGTGGGATCTTACCAACCTACCTGGGTCAGCCTCCCAGTTCTACCATTCAAATACTCTCTGTTAGAGTCTCAGCAAGGTAGATTAGACTTCTGAGCCTTAGTTCCTCATCATGAAGGTTGGTTCCCACTGCTGAGCATCTCCATGGAACTTGGCACTTAGTCTCATTTGTTGTAAGCACTTATGAAGATCACCTATCTTTATTGCCACTTTATTGCTCAAGACAGCTTTCTCATCTCCTTCCCACAGGGGAAAGAAAAGGAGCTCTTCTTTACCTATTTCATCACAAGAACTTCCTCAGGCTGGGGCTCAGCACACAGGGCAAAGGGAACACAGGAAGACAATCAAAGACTGGTTAAATTCTGGGGCTTCAAACATCGCTGCTTAGATCAGGCCTGGCTGTGACCCTCACTTGTCCATCTACACATCTGTGGTACAGAGCAGATACTAGCATACAGGTTCAGCAGATAAAATGAAACAGAGCATGAAAGAGCTAACTCTAGAAACTACAAGATGCTAGAGAAATGAACTCACTGAGTAGCACTCATTATGAACTTGTTCTGTAGAAGATACCACTAAAGATGGTCCTCCTAGGACATCCTTGATCGTGCAACTGTCAATCCCATATTACACATTTGCAAACAGAACTCAGAGAGGCAAAACAATGGTTATGTGGCTGATCCACTATGCCCACTCCTTGTGACAGAGATCAGGGTGCGGCACAGAGGACCAGTAACACAGAACATGGGCTCTTAGAGAACAAAGAACCTCTTTCCAAGGCAACCACACTGATAAATGTTTTCTAATAAACATTACCTACACACACAATGTTCCACGGAAATGAAACAACTGGAATTTCCAAGTTTTTCCCAGGAGCTTCTAATACAGTGGGGGAAGAGAGTCCAGGACTAGCCAGGAGTGTGAAGCCTGGGGCAAAGCCATGGTTGATGGAGACCCACAACCCCTATCTGACCAAATATGCTTTAGGATTTATCCTCTAGGATAATTCCTTGAGTTTTACCATTGTAGTGCAATATCACTGCTGAGGCCCATCAGTGTGATGATGCCTGAAGGCTTTAAGGGCCCACGACAGTCAGACTCAAACCCCCTAAAACCTACAAGAGCTGAGAGGCTGAGGGGGAGCCCTGGCCCTGGCCTCTTGGGCACTCTGCTCAAGGACTTTTCCTCCTCCCCACCAGCAAACTCCATGTGTGTGGGAAGCCCCAGGCCATCTACACTCCATGAGCTGAAAGGCAAAGCATGTAGTCCCTCTTTCTCCAATCAAGTGAGATGCACAGTAGCTGGGCATCCTGAACAGGTGCAGGCAATCCCCATGAATGAGAGGTTGTCACAGAGACAAGAGGCACATGGAGGTGCAAGACAGAGTACACCACTGTCACTGCCAACAAGGCAGACTCATTGTCAGACACTTCCAGAAAAGGAGGACCAAGTGGGGATACAGGCTGCAGCCTGTGCCAGCCATTCCACAGCCATGGGGTTTGTTGGCCAGTGGGCTGGAGAGAGTGAGCCAGCCATGAAACGAGTCAACACTCACTCTCTTTCTCTCTCTCCTCACTTGGAAATCACTGAAACACAATAAGCCTTCTCCAAAATACCACAGAAGCAACTGTAGCATCAGCAGCAGCTGTGGGTAGCAGAGGACACATTTTGCCCTGCCCTCAGGAAGCCCCTAAGTGTAGGTCAGACCTTGGGATGTGTGAGCATCCTGGAAAGGGGCCTAAAGGAGGACATGATGCTGCTGAGCCTGTCCCAACACCTGGTCCCATCTTTCCAGATAACCAGCCAAATCTGGTGCTGTGTTGCAGCTCATCAGACCTGCACAGGGAAGAAGCTTGCACAGGCCGAAGGCATGAGCTAGTCGCCACTGTTACAAGCCGGAACATTGCAGGCAATGCATTTAACTTCTTCGGTAGTTGCCATAAACCAGAAGGAAAAATAGAGTGGCTACTTTCCCAATCAGGGCTCTCCTGTAGCATCTGGCTCAGAGTAGCTGTGTGATAAACATGTTTTTCCATTCTTGGTCTCTATCTGTTATCATTTATTCCCCATGATCTGGTAGGCACATTAGGTTTCAAGATCATCAGCCGTGGACTTAAATCCCAATTTGGCCATTTCCTTGGACAATGACCACAGATAATCTGCCTGATCTGATGCTTCCGTTTCTTCATCTGCAGCACATAATGATGACCAACTGTCCAGGGGTCACAGCTGGTATGGTCAAGCAAGAGGCACATACAGTGTGAATGATCTTCAATGGTGAGTCCTGGGGGTGGCCACTGCAGTGACCCACACAGGCAGCTCACACCACAGTGCCTGGAATCAAATCCCACCTCTGCTTCCAACCCATCTGGGAGCCAGCAGAACCTGGGTCACAACATATCCATTGTGTGTGTGTGTGTGTGTGTGTGTGTGTGTGTGTGTGTGTGTGTGTGTGTGTGTGTGTGTGTGAGAGAGAGAGAGAGAGAGAGAGAGAGAGAGAGAGAGACAGAGAGAGAGAGAGACAGAGAAACACAGAGAGACAGACAGCGTGTGTGACAAAGTTTCCAAAAAGAACATGAAGGCTCCAACTCAAACTGAGGAACTTTGTACAAAACCACCTCCCTGGACTCCTTAACAATGTCAAGGTTAAGAATGAGTCAGGAACTGTTGCTGGTTAAGGGCAGGTGAAAGAGACATGGCAACTAAATGCAATGATGATCTGAAATCAGGAAACAAGCAAGCAGGACATTAGTGGGACAGTGATGGACTGTGGCGGCCTGTGGATGAGAGAATACAACTGCAGCAGTGCTAGGCTTCCTGAGTTTAACAGTTACATGGTGGTTACATAAGACAATGTGCTCATTCTCAAGAAAAACACGCTGAATATCTGGAGCTAGGAAGGTATGTCTGCAACCTACTCTCAAATGGGCTGGAAAAAAAAAAGACACAGTGGAGTGAAGGATCTGGAGACTGAGTGAACCACTGGTGGAACTAGCTATATAGCCGTTCTATGCACTTTTTCCTGCTAGTTTTAAATTTTATCAAAATGTAAGACCAAGAGCTAAGAAGAAAGAAAAGAAACTTGTCTAAGAAGGTGAGGGTCAACTGGGCAAATCCATATTTCTTTCTTTATAAATGCTACAATTTACTATATAGAAAACTGGAGAGGGGCCTGGCACAGTGGCCTAGCAGCTAAAGTCCTCACCGCGCATACGCTGGGATCCCATATGGGTGCCTGTTCTAATCCCAGCGGCCCCGCTCCCATCCAGCTTCCTGCTTGTGGCCTGGGAAAGCCAGTCAAGGATGGCCCAAAGCCTTGGGACCCTGCACCCACATGGGAGACCTGGAGGAAGCTCCTAGCTCCTGGTTTCAGATCAGCTCAGCTCCAGTCACTGTAGCCACTTAGGAAATAAATCATCAGATGAAAGATCTTCCTCTTTGTCTCTTCCCCTCTCTGTAATTTGACTTTCCAATTAAAAAAAACTTTTAAAAAAAATGAAAACTGCAGAGGATGAAACTGAAATGTAATGAGATTCACCACCTCCCATGAAAAAGACAAATGAATGACTGTCACACAGAGAGCCGGGGGAGACCTGGAGGCCCCATAGGAAACACACAGCCTGGCAGGAGCTGTACCAGCCAAGAGAGCAGAGAGAGACACGCACGCACAGTTGCACAGTCTCCATGCCAGGCTTCTGCTCTGCTAGGCTGTCTTGTTCAAAGAGCTTTATATCTCTTAAGTCACAAAAACTTTCTAAGAACCCTTACAGTGAACTCTATTATTATTTTCATTTTATATTGGAAGAAACTGAAGCTGGAGGAGATGCTTGCTGGGTTTCAATGGGAATGTGGGCAAGCTGAGCTCTGACTCCAGGTAACTATGATGATAGTTCACAGGCAGAGAGGAGGCAACACTCAGGCCCAAGCGGCAGCAGACATGAAGCCCACCCCACATGTGCAATGCTGGCATCTCAGGGCATCTAGTCAGCTACATATGAAGCCAGATGCATACGTGCCTGTCCTATGCACTCCCAAAGGCGCTGGCCCAGCCCGGTACTGCACACAGCTCCACCCTTCCACGCAGGTGCACCCATGGACACACCTCTCCTTCTCAATAATGTAGACTCACTCAGCAAACTGGTGACAGCTGTGCCACTGGGCAGTGGCAGCAGGGGTCTGGAAATGGGGAGGATGGAGGGTTTCGTTGCAAACCTTTGCTCCCTTGGATGTTGTGTATTGTCGTGATCTGGATAGTCTGTAGGAACCTGTAGCGTCCCTGTATATACAACAATCCTAGGGGGTGGATAGAAATCCCATCATCCTCCTTCTAGAGCTGAGCAAACCAAGGCACAGGACGCTGAGGAGTGCCCGAGATGTGTGCAGCAGCCTGGAATCCTCGCCTATGCCTGCCCTGGAAAGCGACCTTCACCGCCACGTGAACAGACCTAAGATCAGAGCCCAGGGTCCCGAGCCACACTCCCCTACCAGAGGCCTGTGGGGGCCGCATAGCAGCACCGCCTCATGCCAGACCGAGATAATGCCTGCAAAACTGCTCTGTCAACTTCAGCTGCCCTGCGAGGCAGAGGATGCGGTGGGGGTGGGGGAGGAAGGTGGCTCTGGAAACTCACCCTCAGCAGGAGGTTTCCCTGGGCCAACCAGAGCATCTCACCTCCTGGCCTTCCACCTCAAACTTTCCCTTTCGTCCCTATGCGTATGTGCAACTTTCCCTCACACACATCCTCCCACTGCAGGGGATGCGAAGCTGTGAAGTCACCAGTCAAGGTGTGTAGTTCTCATTTCTCCAACCCCAAAAACCTCCCTTCCTGCCAGCACGCCTGGGTCTTGTCACCTAGAACATCAAAGCCATCGTTTTCGGTAAAAGCCTTTCTGCTCATTTGGGTGACTTGTGCAGATAAACACAGCCTGCTGCATGCCCTTCCTGCTGTCCCCATTGGCAGATGAGCCTGCGGCCGGAGAGTGTACAAATGGCACTGGCATCTGTGCCACAGAGAACTGCGTGGTCTGCACCCTTCTCCACATCATGCTGGTGGCCTTGGCCCGTGCTGGCCCCAACCCAGGGGTCTGATGGGAAGTGGCTGGGTCGCATCCTCACTGTTCATTCTACCTCCTCAACTGTATGCGATCTCATTTGCATACAGGGAAGGAAAGCTCAGGGGGTGCATTTCTGCTGGGCTGTAATTTTTGGTGACTCACAGAGAAGAAAATACATATTTCCACTCAGCTCAAAAGAGAGATCCCTCCATTCTCCAGTTACTCAAAAGATGTTAAGTCACTGAGCCAATGGGACTCCCGGGGAAGTTCCAAGCTACAGGGAGGTTCAATTGTCAGTGAGTTTCAGTGAAGCAGGGACTTTCCTGGGCTAGACAGGTGCACCAGCAGGTGGGCTACACTGGACATTTCCCTTCCTGGGGGAACATCCCAGACCCATTCAACTTTCCACCTCAATGAACAGTCTTCTAGAGGGCCCAGGAAATACCAAGTTCAACATCAGTCCAGAAACTATAGCCCAGGAAGTCACACCCCCAAAACAAACACCCCCTTTTCCAGGAAACCAATGGTGAACCACCACTCACTTCTAAGCCCCTAGACTGTAATTTCTGAAGAAGCAACCAGTAAGCAAGGTTCCTGATGTGGAATAGGAGCTCAGTGAATCATTACCAGAATAGTAAATGCTTGTTAAATGAATCAATTACACTGCTTCTATAAAGCTTGGGTCATTTCATTCTCCCAAATACTTGCTGCCTGTTACATACTAGATACTGAGGATGAGATGGGAACACAGCAATGCTCCCACCATCCAGAGCAGTTGCTGAGGATGCAGATGGACAACCTTCAGTTCTCAGGCCTCTTTGGGGGACTGCACTGTGGGAGCAAGACTTGTTTGAGGCTGAGTGTCCTTGTAGGGGAGCTAGCATATAATAACTGCCCACACCAATTCCAGTCAATGCTAAAGGACTGTATCAACTTTAAGGCTCCTGTATTCTTGATTGTTGAGACATCAGCCCAGCTTGACTTCCCCTAAGTACACCTTTTCCTTAGTTTCACAGCTATTCATGCTAAAGGCACCCCATGGTAAATGTCATCCTCCATAATCCACAACCAACACCTGCTTCACAGGGAACCTACATACATCAAGAAGGGACTCACGCCTGGTACTCAGGTCCTGTGCCACCAAGAAGGAGTTTCTAGGGCCAGGAGGGCAAATATTCCTAGGAAAGAACAGCTTCCTTGGAGAACAGCATTAATTAGGGTGTGATCCAGGAGCAAGAGCTGTGAACTGTGCGCAAATGTTCGTAGCCGCTCTCAGACAGGGATGAGACCCAGATCATTACAGCAAAGAATAGCTTTCTTCATCCTTGTTTCTCGCAGCATGCAACACATACCGGTCCAAGAAAGGAACTTGAGGAAACTGTTGGGCAATCAGATAGTGAGTGGATGGACAAAGGAATGGAGTGTACAGGAAAGTCACACCTGAAGCTGCTAGACGTTAATGAGAGGAAACAATGATTTGTATAGGCTAAGTTGTGCAACTCATGTAAAGTAACATTCATAATAAAGTTGACAACAGAGATGCTCATGGAGAACTTCGTAATGGAGGCAACCTGGGAATCCACAGCTCGCAAGAAGTAGAGAATAGAGGACAACACAGGATGCAGGACCATTAGCAAACCAAGTCCTGACTCTGCCCATCATATCTTGGGTAAAGGACAATACAGCTGTCATAATCGTGACAGCCCAGGGACACAAGTTGGGGAGCTGACTGCACCACAACATACACCACTGGAAACACGGACTATCACGTGTCCAGGCCTAGTGCAAGTGGACAGTTGAGGGAAGGTGTCAAGCACACAGGTGTAGTTTGTACACCTACTAAATAAGCTATTGGAACCATGGAATTGGGTGAGTCTCATAACTGAAGATTTCTCAAGTTAATTCCTTCCATCGCCTCAGGTGCTTTGCTCCTGAAGCACAGGAGTCCTGCGCCTCTCTTCTATGAAGGAAGTCTTCAAGGCAGAACAGTGCTGGAGAAACCCAACACCAGCCCCAGTTGCCAACCAGGAAGCATGCAGATCCTGGAGCAACAGATAGCAGTACTGAAGCCTGAGGCCTGTGCCCAGGACAAAAGATAAAGTTCACAATGAGGAAACAAGTGATGTCAAAGAGACTAATTAAGTAATACAGCAAATTCTAGAAAACATGGAAGCCTTTGACCTATTACTACACCTCCTTGAGCTAGGAAGTCGAAAGATTCGAGCCTGGGGCATTAGTGGTAGCAGGAAGGATGACAACTCAAATAGCCAAAGTCCAAGGCAGGCTGTGATGCTGAGCACTGGACTACTGGTCACACAGGGCAGAGAGTCAAGGCAAGCTCGGAGTCTGTGGGCTTTGCTGCAGAGCAACCTGGGCTGGGCTGGAGGCTACACCACTTCCTGCAGGCGTGAACTCTGCTGCACAGAGCAGAGTGCACCTCCCTGGGTCTGCGGCGTTGTCTGTGATGTGGGGCTAGGATAGAGACCTGTCGGAGTATCTGAAGAGGTGAACACAAGTTGTGCAAAATGCCTAACACACACTGCCTTAAGAAGCACTTGCTATGTTGCTGAAATCAGGGGTCACCAGCCTACCTAACACCCTCTGGCTCCACACATGGGTTCCCATCCAGCTCGAGAGACTCTCCAGTCACTCTGACTCAGTGGGGAAAAGGCAGGTGTGGCAGGAGAACTGCAAAGCCTCTCTTCACTGACCAATCACATGCCCAAGACCTGCACAGGAGACCTGACAGCTTAAGTACCAAGGCTTCTAGCTAGAACCCTCTCATCTTACCAAAGAAACAGAAGCTGCAAGAAAGCAAGGGTCTCACCCAAACTGCAGAGCAAGGCAGAGCAGGGTAGGGCAGGGGGAGGGAGGGTGGACTGGAAGCTGAGCCTAGACTGCAGTGTTGTACAGATACGCCACAAGCCAATAGGCCCAAGAGCTCAGCATCTGAGAATGTCCACATATCCTCTCCCTGATGCTACAGAAGAACAAATGGAATTTCAAGCAATGGGTCCAAGTGGAGGGACCCAGCAACTTCCGTCTCCTTGCCTAACAAGAGAATACTGCTGCCACACCCCATCCCGGAGCTGCACCGTGCTAAGCCAAGCTTAGACAAGAAGCCTAGATGCCGTGCAAGGTTGCTATTCCAGGGCTTTTCGGAATAGGAAGTAGGATCTCAGGTTAACAAGTGCCAGGATTGAGAGAGCTAAGAAGCTAAGGGAAAAACAGTTGTCCAAGACATCCCAGCTCCTAGGAGATCTACAGGTGTGGTTGGAAGTCAGGTGTGGGTCTCCAACTGACATAAAGGTAGACCCTATCAGTCAGGGGACATCCTCCCTGGTGGGAAGGAAGATATGGCTCCTCAGTGTACTTGTGAATGCTCTAGAGTGACCCCTTGTCAGCTATCAATGCAGCATCAGCCCAGGCTAAGGAAGGAAGCCCAAGCACGAAAGGGAAGCGTGGCCCTGCAGAAACGCCTCATTAGGGCTCTCATTGCCATCCCCCTCCCTCCAAGCCCCACAGGCAGCTCCACCGTTCTCAAGCAGGCTACCATGTGGCTCAGCGAGCCAGCCCAAGGCTGGACTGCAGGCCGGTTATACAGAGTGTCATGTCGTCATGTCAAGACTTACTCAACAGAGACTACTCCCAAAACCCTCTTGCTTTCCCCAGCTTCCTGCAATCACAAATTGCTTCTTGTTGCAGTTGTTGCTGTTAAAGGAAAATAAGTCTGCAAGAGGATGACTTTATTTAACACGGAAGACATGTACCTACCCAACAGTGGAGAAGTGCAGGCAGCAGCAGTGCCACCATCAGAAACGCTGAGAGACAAGCCTTGCTCCAAGCAGAACTAGGCTGCACGTCTCTGAGCGTTCTTCCAACCATGAGACTCTGCAAGACTACACTAACAGCCCATTTTCCATCCTAAAACATACTCCTGGGCCCAGCATGGTAGCCTAGCGGCTAAAGTCCCCACCTTGAAAGTGCCAGGATCCCACCTGGTCACCAGTTCTAATCCCGGCAGCTCCACTTCCCTTCCAGCTCCCTGCTTGTGGCCTGGGAAAGCAGCCAAAGACAGCCCGAAGCCTTGGGACCCTGCACCCGTGTAGGAGACCTAGAGGAAGTTCCTGGCTCCTGGCTTCAGTTCAGCGCAGCACCGTCCATTGTGGTCACTTGGGGAGTGAATCATCAGATGGAACATCTTCTCTGTCTCTTCTCCTCTCTGTATATCTGCCTTTCCAATAAAAATAAATAAATCTTTTTTTTTTTTTTAAAAAAAAAGGTACTCCTGGGCCCGGCGTGGTGGGGAAGTGGTTAAGGTCCTTGCCTTGCACGCCCTGGGATCCCATATGGGCGCCGGTTCTAATCCCAGCAGCCCCACTTCCCATCCAGATCCCTGCTTGTGGCCCAGGAAAGCAGTTAAGGATGGCCCAAAGCTTTAGGACCCTGCACCCATGTGGGAAACCCGGAAGAAGTTCCTGGCTCCTGGCTTTGGATCGGCATAGCATCGGCCGTTGCGCTCACTTGGGGAGTGAATCATCGGACGGAAGATCTTCCTCTCTGTCTCTCTTCTTTGTATATCCGCCTTTCCAATAAAAATAAGATAAATCTTTAAAAAAAAAAAAAGAAAGGTACTCCTGAATCAAACACAGACATTTCTACAAACACAAACACTGCATTCCCCATGGGGTCACAGCTCTTTGCAGTCCACACTGGCTCTCTCACAGGTGAGCCTCAGCCTCCCGGGGTAGGGCTCCATGACCTCTGCGAGACAAACACACTCAAGGCTGCAGAAGCCTTCCAAGCCCACAGGATGTGGTGAACAAGGCAACAAGAAAAATCAGAGAAAGCTTCTAGAAACACAAGCAATACCACAGAGAAGCAGACTTCCCAGGAACAGGTAGGGACTCTATTTTCTGATCTCTACGTCCAAAAACAGTTGATAGTTGCAGGAGTGTGTCTCAAAACTTTCTGAAGAAAACACACACCATGCTCAAAAGGGACATGGCAAGAGCGACAAGTGATAAGGCTGAAGGCATAATGTCCCCAGTGACCATCCACGGCGGGCAGCCATGCTGGGACTTCCCCAGGCTGTGAGGAGCGGGATGCTTCGGCTCCAGCCTTCAAACTCAGGGAGCAACGCAGCCACACTCGTTACATGAGGCTTGCTCACATGAAGGCAAGGCAGTGCCACAACCGGCTGAAAGAATTCTTACCTCGATAGTAACCAGGAATGAATGCAGTCCAAGTTAACATTCCCAGAAGACCTGGTAAACAAGCAGGTGGAACAAAACACGCTGGCCTCAGTCAGGACAAAAATACATATAAATCTAATGAAAGCATTGAAAATACAATTGGATTATAATATTGTTAAACTAATCAGCCTGATGTTGATAAGGTTATGATGAAACTGGTACATCCACATGTTGATGACGGCAGCGTAAACAACCTTGGTTCAAAGTCATTTGGCAATACATCAAGTCACAGAACTGTGGCCTCTGACTCAGCGATCCTTCTGCCAAGTGTCTGTACAAAGGATTTTTTAAGAAAGTTAAACTTATATGTACAAAGATGTCCATAGCACTCTCAGGTATAACAGCAGACTCTAAGAGACGTTCAACAACAGGGAACTAGCTTCACACGCTGATTTATCAAAAAGATGAAGCACAACGTGCTATCTAAACTGTATAATGTGCAAAGTACTTTAATAAAATGAGAAAATATTTACGACACAATGTTGGGGGAAAAAACTGCAAATTGTGCCCTATATCTATGCTCACATGAAACCAGCTGTTGGATGTACAAAGAGAGCATGTCAGATACCTGAAAACAATCTGATTAGTCAAGGAAGCGGGTAACAGATTCAGATTTCTCATCCACTCCATTTCTTGGACTTTTAATGCTGTTTGTGTAGTAAATGAAAGTGATGCCAACAACAATGCTATGTTACTGGCAAAGTTTCAGTAATGTACAAAAGAGAAATGACACAGAATCCTGAAGCACTAGAAGTAGAATTTGGTTGTGAGGTGCAGCCAAGATCACGGTGGATCCTAAGAAACATGATGCCTAACCAGAGAATGAAGAAGCAGGTGCTAATGGGATTATTAGTGAGTGACATCCATGTCCCTGCAGTGCATCCAACCATATCTGATGGCCTCAGCGCCATCCAATTCCCCCAGTTTCTTCCTCCCCTCTGCAGACACAGTATTCACACAGGCGCAGAAAAACCAGGATTGGCGCATACTTAAATGTCCTCCTCAGATTCAAAACCTTTGGTAAAGGCCTAGAAATTATGGAAATGACAGGTTTCCTATAGTAAATCTTTCACCCAAAGAACAGCCTGGCCCAGCTTCACACATTGCATTGAAAACTGTGGGAGCTTGAGTTTTCTAGAGCTAAAGCTCAGGGGGGATTTCAGTGTGGGCAGCACTGCTAACATCTGTACCCTGTGACAATCCAGGCGGATGTGGTCACATCACAGGGCAAAGTTTGGAGATCCAGGGTATCCAAGTCTGAACCCCATTCCCATTCTGCCAACCCTGTGTCTCTTGCCATGTTCCTTCAACCTACAGCCTCAGTTTGCATACCTAATGGGGTGGGTGAGAGGGACAGATATTTTAGAGCCTTCCTCCCTCAGTGAAGTGAGGTTTAAGCATGGTACCCAGCAGTGTGACTGCTGCCTGACTGGGAGCTCGCTCTGTGAATCTCACTTCCACGATCTCCTTCTCTGCTCTGTCCTCAAGCCTGTGTGGTGCACGTGGGCCTTCCTGGCCAGGTAATGATAAAATGCAACTTATCAGAGTCACCTGGGGTGTTCAAAAAGGCACAAAGACCCCGCCCTCATATTTCCCCTGCACCAGTGTATGTGGTTCTCAGGGGTGGTGCCTTGGCACAGTGACTTTATAAAGCCTGTTCCACTGTGCTGCTGGGCTGGGGCAACATCATCCAGGCAAGGGGAACTGCCCTGATCCCAAGAGAGAGGATGGCACAAGCCCTCTTCCATCTATGTAGGCCACAGTTCAACAGCTCCTTTCACAACAACAGAGTGCAAGTGACTGGCAGATAGAGAGGGACTCGCTGACACCTGCTCTGCTGTTTAGGCCAGTGACTTCTAGCAAACCAGCAGAGCAGTCCAGCTGGAGACACCAACCCACCTAGGCACGGGAGGGAAGCACAGGGCCCATGCAGGCAGTGATGCTGTGGGGGCCACAACTGATCACAGATCCCTGAAATGAAAACTTGCCTCTGTGTGCTTTTTCTATTTCTTACTGTTCCCTGAAGCCGGGGTGCAGCAGTACCTCCAGAGGGATCTGCAGGGCTCCCCTGAAGTAGGTGTCAACAGTTTAGGCTTGTGTAAGGGTGGTCCAGACAGATGAGCAGGCCGGGGGAACTATCTTTAACAGTTACACCTTCCTGGAAGTGCCACTTTATAGTCCATTCAGAGGTCAGCACATAATCACTCTGGATTCCTAAAACTCCTCAGCTAATACCACCCAGGCCTTGATTTTTAACAGCCCATTTCTGTCCCAGTGGTGAAATCGAAGAGTGTTGCAAGCACACAGTTCAGAGTTAACTTATATAAGTCTCAACATAGCTGCTTGGGATTGGTGTTAAGTGTATTCCCAAGGCGGAGATTCAGCAATCTTGTCCAAGGGCATTCAGCAGGCAGGATGGCATGGTCTGGCACAGGGGTCAGAGGCCAGGCTCTGACGTGCTTCTCTGCAATCACTGACCCTTAGGTCAAAAAGCATTATTGGGTTCCTGCTTGATGCCTACCCTGGGCAGGGCTGGAAGTATCCATGTGAACAGATACATTTCAAGATCTCAGCTCTCCTGGGAGTTCAACTAAGGGTCCAGCATGGGGTAGTAGTGGGTAAAATCATTGCCTGTGACATTGACAACTCATATGGGAGCAAGGTTCAAGTCCCAGCTGCTCCATCAGATCCAGCTCCATGCTAACAACCGTGGAAAAGCAGCAGAGCATGGCTCAAGGGCTCAAACTTCTGTATCCACACAGGAGACTGAGATAATGCTTCTGTTTCCTAGCTCAGCCCTCATCACTGTGGCCACTTGCAAAGGGAACTGTCTTTCTCTCTGTAACTTTGCCTTCCAATTAAATAAATATTTTAAAAAGAAACAAAGGCAACAATAAAAATCAGCCATACCCACTCCTGCACTGGATGCCCTTCTCAGCAGTGTGGACCTGAAAGCTGGGCACAGCAGGGACCGATTCTAGGTGCAGTAGTCATGGCGAACAAGGCTGGCAAGGGCCACCATGCCTGCAGTGCAGAAAGCTGCTATGAAGATTGAAGCGGAAATATTCCACCAAGTGTGCAGGACTCAGACAAAATAGCAAGTTGATCTAACTAGTAAAAACTCCAAGAGCAGCTTTTGTAAGATTTATTTTTATTAGAAAGTCAGATATACAGAGAGGAGGGGAGACAGAGAGGAAGGATCTTCAGTTTGATGATTCACTCCCCAAGCAGCAACAATGGCCAGAGCTGAGTCAATCTGAAGCCAGGAGCCCGAACCCTCTTCCGGGTCTCCCACACAGGTGCAGGGTCCCAAGGCATTGGGTCGTCCTCAACTGCTTCCCCAGGCCACAAGCAGGGAGCTGAATGGGAAGTGGGATGGCTGGGATTAGAACCAGCACCACATGGGATCCCAGTGCATTCAAGGTAAGAATTTCAGCTGCTAGGCCACCATGCTGTACCCCAAGAGCAGTTTAGTGTTGAACCCAACAAACATCTCTTGAAGGGCTGAAAAGGAAATGCTTTAGTTGTCACAGCCCATGAGGTCTCATGACGCCTGGACTCCACAGCTCCAACGCCAGTATAGCACTGTCCACACATAAATGCTCTGACAGACGTCAAGTAACAGGGGGCCTGCCCACACTGCCCCCTGCCCTGGACCAGGGTAGTACCCATGACTGAGATTCAGCACATGTCTATGACAAGCTAAGTGGCAGCCTACTCCTTTCCTCTTTCACCCTTCCTACAGCACTCAAATTTCAAGGTGCCAGCCACTCGTCCTTTTATGAGGTTCCTAGTCTATTTTGGACTTTAGTGAGGTTTTGTTTGTTTGGGTTGGGTTTGTTTTTTTGTGGGAAAGGGGGGTGTTATTTCATTTGACAGTGACCCTACCCAGAGTGGAAATTCAAAAACCTCTACTCCAGTACTTCCTATGGGCCCTGCTTAGCTGTTGAAACAGGGCTGGAGGTTAGCCACTTGAGAGGGCAGCTCATGCAGGGGCCAGGGAACGGGCACTCAGGTACCAGGCCAGTGCTCTGCTTGAACCTTGAATTGACCCAGAGAAAGGGAAGACAGAGAAAGAGGCAGTTGGCCTGAATCCTGCCAACGCCATCAGGCTCCTTCCCGGATTCTGAGGGCTCCCAGCAGGCAGAAGATCAGCACCAAAAAGCATGGATGCCTGGACACCAGCCTGTATTCTTCTCTAGTGAGGCCTTTCCAATCCATTCATGTAACAGGTCCCTCAACAAACACTGCAGAGCAAGGCTCCCTGCATGCTTCCACTTGCATGTTGGGCAAACAACACCCCAAGTCAAGCAGGTCTTCTGATCTTAGCCCACCTACAGTGAACTCTGTGATTAGTCTTGCCTTCCCATCCTTACTGGGGCAGCAGGAAGCAGATGACAGCATCGGTCCACTCCTAAGTCATTCACTGGCACTGCTATAACTCCCCACTTCTGAGCTCTGGCCAAGGCACCGGGATAGGACAGGAGAAGCCTGGGACACCAAGAAAGCTCAGGGGAGGCAATGTGGAAGGACAGTGACACGTCATGGGCCAGCACTGTACTGCTCACAGGAAGAAACAGGACACGTGCATGGCCAAATACCAACATGCTTCTGTGTCCTGCAGCCCAACCCAAAAACAACAGCTCATGGCTGGAGGACTCCAGAGCAGAGAGATCAAGGAGAATCCTGTAAGGGATCCTAAGTGGCTAGGGTGTGCTAGAGACAAGCAGATTACAGGTATGTCAGAGAAGCCCCTGGAGAGAAAGAAATTAAAGCATGCAGACACAGCCAGAGAGTGAGTTACATCTGATTGATGCAAGCTATGGGTTCAAGACTTGGGTTACTAGTTTCAGCATAGGTAGTTAACAAATCTTGAGACACAGGCTGGCACATTGACTCAACTGATTAATGCTCTACCTCCAAGTGCAGCATCCCATACGGGCACCAGTTTGTGTCCCTGCTGTTCCACTTTCCATCCAGCTCCCTGCTTATAACCTGGGAAAGCAGTGAAGGATGGCCCAAATGCCTTGGGATACTGCATCCACATGGGAGACCAGGAAGAAGCTCCAGGCTTCAGGTTGACTCAGCTCTGGCTGTTGCAGCCACTTGTGGGGTGAAGCAGTGGATGGAAGACCTCTCTCTGTCTCTTTCTTCTCTGCAAATCTGTCTTTGTAATGAAAATAAAAATAAATAAATCATTAGAAAAAAGCAAATTTCTTGAGAAATGCCTACTGCAGTGTACAAATGACAGAATAGCCAATCCCATCGTCAGATACAAACAGTACAGTTCAATTATAAACTGGCACCTTTAACAGCCCAGGCATCTATCCCAGACTCCTGTCCTAGGATTGCCATACAAATCATAACAGACTGGCAGGTTCAGAACAAAAGGAATTTATGCCCTCATCTTTCTATTTTGAGGACCACAAGTTCAAAATCAAGGTGTCAGCCAGGCCACACTGTACTGAAAAGACCCAGAGGAGAGTCCTCCCCTGCCTCTTTCTGGTGGCTGCCCGCAATCCTCGGCATTTACCGGCATGCAGACCCATTGGCCTAAGCTCTGCCTCCATCTTCACGTGACCTTCAGACTAAAGAGTATGTGTAGCTCTGTGATTCCTTTCTTGATAAACACCATCCACAGGACCAGAGCTGTGCCATAGAAGGCGAAGCCACCGCCTGCATGCCAGCAGCATCCCATATGGGCACCAGTTCCTATCCTGGCTGTTCTACTTCTAATCCAGCTGTTTGCTAACATGCCTCAGAAAGCAGAAGATAATCAAGTACATGGCTCCCCTACCATTGCCATGGGAGAGCTGGACAGTGTTGCAGACACCTGGCTTTTTTTTGCAAAGGGGTGTTTGTACTCCTGGGTGTTCTTCAGAGTCTCCCACATGCTGCTGACAGACCCAGAACCTTTCCCAGTTGCCATGAGAAAACCCAGTACAGTTCACAGGAATCCCTTCCACAAACTTTTCACGTTCCTTTCTCCTGCACAAGGCTGTCAGCTGGCACAAACCAGAAACAGCATAGCAGGAAAGGTGCTCCAAGACCACGCAATCCCAGACTCTCCAAGAACAAGATTGCAGGCACTTAAGACATAACTGTGGAAGCAAACTGAGTGCACAGACTTTCCTATCTAGCCCGGAGGCCTGTGTGTGCTCAGACACTGTTCGTGAACTTGCTGTGAGGCCTTGAGCAAGTTCTGGACCTACTGTGACCTCATCTCCTAACCAGGAGGTATGAAGCAGGGATTACAAAGGAGTCCTAGAGGTTCGGCAGTGCTCTTCCTTTCTACGTACTGGGACTGAGCAGTTGATCTACACCTTATGTCAGTGCCAACCCAAAGCAGCTAGGAAAACAGCTGCTTCGGCCTGCCTCAAGCGGCCCTGGAGCTGGCCTGTGGCAGAGTAGGTTGTGGATCTCGTAGTGTTCAGCACATGCCACGAAGAGCATCCCATCTTCTAAAGGCTCCCTAGCCCCAGCTGTCGTTATTTCTGTTCTGAAAGCCACACTCCAGGTAGGGGTGGAAGTGGGAACTGGGGACTAACTGAGCAGACAAGACCCAGCCCCCATGGGACTAACTCCCAAGGTTCTCTCGTCCCTGTGGGAGTTAACCCCCTGTTCTCTCCAATTCATCACCCCATTCTCCGCCCTTTCCACAAGAAGCCAAATTTTGGCTTTCCACTGGAGAAAGGCTCTTTCTGTTTGCTGACTTAACTGTTGGTCATCAGTGGGTGGACACCCATTCCAGTAACAAATATCCAACCCACAATCAGCCTGGGACATATGTGTCAGGAATTCTCCAAAAGTAAGCATTCATTACCCAAAAATTCACCAGGTTCCCTGTCCACCAAGTCAAGTCTCCCAATGCCTAGCCAGAGCAGTCTACCAAGGAGCTTTCCTTCCAAGAGTTTGGGGCCCATCTCAGCCAGCGAACACTCAGGTCATCATGATTTAAAGAGACCCAAAACAGGCAAAGTGGAGTCAGAACACATCCCCTGGAAGGTAAGTGCACACACTAGTTCCCCACACCAGCAGATGGTCCCTGCAGTGTCTGTGGGCAAGCCCTAAACAGTTTCTGCACACATCCTTTTATGTCCCACTTATAGCCTTAGCTTTACACTTCCATACGGGGAAGCCACAGCCAGCCCTTTGCTGGAAACCAAGGACTCTTTTGGGGCACAAGTAAGAGACAAGACAGCCAGGTGGCCTCAGACTCTAGATTTGCACTGTCCAATGGAGAAGCTACAAGCCACATGGAGAGGTGGAAATTTAGATCCATTAAAAACCAATTTCCATGTACACTGTAGTCAGTTGGTTGGTCGGGGTAGCCCCACTGTAACCATGCAGTATCACCAAATTACTGGGGTGACTGCTTCCAACAGTGCAGGTCATTGGGCGCTTCCCCACTAGGATGCTCTACTTAACTCCCAACACCTGCTCTGGACGTTACAAAGAGGCAAAGCCCCTTTCTTGTTCCACACCCCAACTTCTCCCCCCAACTCCACATTTCCTAGAAGTGTGGTGGAAAACATCTCCACAGAGGGAGAAATAGGCCATTGCTCAGGAACCCAAACACGTGAGACCTCCACACAGCTCTGTCACACTCTGGGAATGTGGTTCTAAGCAATTCTGACTGCCCTGGCAAGAAAAACACTCATTTGATAGAGCTTGCACTCTCCTGATGCTGTTGTTAACACTGCTTCCTCATTATGAACACACCCACTCTACTGATTAACTCATACTCACGGGAACTCTTAGTAATACACTTAATCGAATGTAACCCAAGCAAGCCACAGTCTCCATTCGGCCCTCCAATTCACTTACTTATTGTGGCATTCCCTTTCCTTAGATTCCTAGTTGTCGTCAGGTGACATCAGGATAGTCTTTTCAAAAAAGCAAATCCAGTAATTTCTTCCAAGGTGTGCATGATGGTAAATCCAGGAAGATTCAGACAGCAAGACCTGGAGTGGCCTTGCACAGCCTGTTCATCTCCTACCCATCTGGCTCTATACCCAACTCCAGGGGCAGCTCAGACTTCACCCTGCACTGTGCCTCTGCAACCACTGCTCTTCCTTGCCTCGACGGCCTCAGCAAAGCCTTGTAATTGGGCTTCAGATGCCATCACATCTTTGAGGGGCAATGACCCTCAATTCACAATCAGGAAAGCTTTATCCATGCTTTCAGGGCCCGTGGGGAAGGTCCCTACAGGTTTGCATAACCCTATGCTTTGCCCAGGCACTGAAGGAGGGCAGGCAACTCCCTGTGACTCCCCAATGCAAAGAACAGAGCAGAAAATGACCCAATCCACAGCCCGCTCTCGCAGTGCTTAGCTGTCAGCTGAGACTTGGACATTCGCTTGGAAATGGGCTAAAAGGTAGTGGTGGCAGCAGCTCTCGCAGAAACCCTAACTGCGTGACACGTGCCTGCTCCTGATATTAGTGGCAGGCAGGTGTAAACCAAGCAAGGACTCTGAAATCCAGGATAGTCACCTGGCTGTGAGGGAGTTGGGAACAAGCCAGTCTTTAGGCTCCTTGTGAACTTTCTAGAATCTACCTTCCTGGTAACAAACGCACTCTTTGTCACTTGGCTGGGAAATGCCACTGCTGATGTCCACCCGATGGGCCCCTCAAGAGACCAACTTCACTACTCCGACCCAGGACAGAGCCTCCACCTGCACAGACTGGCAGCAAGGCAGCACTAAGCCAGGGAAACTATCAGCCAGTCTGAAATACACGTTTGGACAGTGCACCCACTTGGCAACAAAACATCAATGCCAAGTGAGGCAGACAGCGGATTCTAGGTGTGATTCTTGCAACCTTTACTAGTGTGAGTGTTAAATCATATCAAAAACTTTAGTGATTTAAGTTTTAAAAATTATACATATGCTAGACAAGAATAAACTTATACCAGTGAAAGATAGAGCATTAAGATACATGATCTGGGGAACCAGCACTGCGGCATAGCGAATTAGGCCACTGCCTGCTGCATCGGCATCCTACAAGGGCACTGGTTAGAGGCCCACTGCTCCACTCTGATCTAGTTCCCTGTTAATGCATCTGGGAAAGCAGCAGAGATGGCCCTAACACTTGGGTCCCTGAACCCACGGGAAAGATCTAGAAGTTGCTGATTTCTGGTTTCAGTCTTGTCCAGCCCTGGCTGTTGTAACCATTTGGGGAATGAACCAGCAAATGAAAGATCTTTCTCTCTGTCTCTCCTTCTAATTCTGCCTTTCAGATAAGTAAACTAAATCTTTTAAATAAATAAAAGACACACGGTCGGAGCTTCAACATCCCCAGGAGGGCAGGGCCTGTATGTAATGGGTTATCCACAGAACAACCCACTCCTCAGAACCTGTGCACATGACACTGACCGGGTAAATGCCTTTGCATACAGAATTAAGTACAGATGAGACGCTCCAGAAATGGGACAGGCCCTAAATCTCATGGCAGTGTCCTTGCAGGACCAGGGGAGAGCTGGACACGAAGACAGACACACAGAGGAGGGACTCCAGGAGCCTCCTGAAGCTGGGCAGCAGAAAGGATTCTGCTCCAGAGCCGGTCAGAGCGAGAAAGAACTTTGCCAATGCCTCAAGTTCAGGCTCCTGATCTCCACAATGACATTTCTGTCCCCTGCATCCAGCCAGTTTGTAATGGTTGGGTACAGAAACCATAAGAAAGTAACATGGTAGGAGAAAGCCAGGGCCTGACCCAGCTCAGATGTCTGAACCCAACAGGCTGAGCCCCTGCTGCAGCCCTGTCATCCAGCTCTGAGCCGGTCAGTGGAGATAGAACCCCTCACTCATTTCTCTATTCCCAGACACAGCACAGTGATCTGTGGCATATATCCAATTAAACCAGTGCCTAATCAGGACCATCCGGCACTGTGCAGTATCGCAGGAAGCTGAGATAATGATAGCCCATCACGATTTCTTTCTTTTTAAGAAACCAGAAAATGATAATCAATGCCTCAGGTGTTGCATCTGCAAAGTGGTGACAGACTCCAGAATGGGGCTGACAGGAAGGAAGTGCCTCCAAGCCACCCCCACAGAGGCCCCAGTGATAAGTGTTCCCCCTTCCCTATCTTGTGCTTGCTGATTTCCCTATCAGGGAGCATCCATCCAGAAGGCACATTGGTGACAAGCTCTGCCACCAAGATCCTATCTGCCACCAACTGAACTTCAAAAGCATGTTTATCTGCAGCACCCACCTGCAGGAAGGTGGATTCCTATCCTCTCCTGGTAATCCTTTTCTTCTGGCCTTCTCAGGCATCCCCACCCCGTCTTATCTGCAGTGGCCCTTAGCTGTTGTCTTTCTAGGAAGGGTGTCTCCTATCTAGGGCCCTCCAGGAGGCAAGAGACCAAGGAGAACCATGGAAGAGAGGGCCTCCCAGGCCCATGACCTGGCTCAGACCACAGGTCTGCTACCCTCTGGCTACATGACCAGGGTCCAATCAGCCCATCTCAGACTTAACTTCCCCAGTGTTCTCCACTGTTCTAGCAAAGAGGTGGGCTCAATGCCCCTTCAACTTGAACACTACAAAAGTAAGGGCCGTAGGGCTGGGCTGAACAAACCAGACAGACACCAGACTGTCTGCAAAAGAGGGGAACAAGTAAATAAGAAATTGTGTTTCCAGGAATTACACTACCTTGAGCTTGCTGCTGCATCTGAGCCATACCAACATCAAGTGCAGCAGAAAGGCAAGCACGGGGAACAATTGAGTGCCAGCTCCCTGTTTTGGGAACAAGTTAAGCCTAATGAGAATTTGGCCTGTGCCCTCTTCTGTTTGTTGGACTCAGGTTTGCTGAGAGCGTCCAGCCCAGAAGCTGCAGCTGAGGCTCCCAGGGGCTGCTCATCTAGGCCTTAACCTCTTCTACCATTTCCTGTCTGGCTTGTTCTCAGCCCCCTTGAACCTCCTGCACCAAACACAGTCAGTAGTTGCATCCAGCACAGAAGAACATGGGCTCCACGCTTCCTCTCCTAGAGGAGTCTGCTGAGAGATGAGACCCTAACAGGCTAGGTACTATGTTACCACAGAATCTAACAAGAATTGGAATATAGGAGTTGATTTGTCAGATCTTACCCAATACATAAGTAAAATGGAAACCTGAGAAGTCATCAAAGGGCTGATACACAGAACCATTAAGTGACTTGAACGTCCTCACATGACTGTGCACATCAATGGTATCCCCGGACTTTCTCCTTGTACTCCTTTGAAGCTTCAGAGGGACATCCTGCTCTACACCCACCCCACCCCACTCCACTGAAACCAGGACAGACATGTAGGGCTATTCAGCAACACGTGAGGACCTAGGCCACCTACCGCGGGACTGCCAACTTGGCTGCTGACAACCTATGCAACCAGACAACGTACTAAAAGCCCCCCAGTTCAAAAGTACCCATCCTACGGTGTGTTCTGAGGATTTTTCTGAGTGAAACCACACTGTGCACTCGGAGCTAGCCTGCACCACAGCACCCACAACCATCAGCTGTTGGATGTCTCTCACCACCACTGTCATCCAACGTCATGGAATGTGGTGACGAACATGGAAGGGTCATGATGCGGATCTCAGACTGTAGTGCAATGACACCCTTCAAATTTTGGGCTCAGAATCTTAAGTCATCAGGTAAAATCCTGGCTCCCTCACCCTGGGTGGCTGCTGGGACATTCATTTCCTCTTTGTACTTTGGGATCCTCATCTGGACAATGTATCTGGAAGTTTGCAATCTTCCTTCAAAGGAGGATGAGAAGACAGGAAGCATACGGTTCTGTGCAGCCACTCAACCCTTCCATCAGCATAGTGCTTTGGGGACTCCTCACCCTTGCTCCTGCCTCCCTGCAGCCTGTCCAGTTGGCCTCTCTCTCTTCCTGTCAAGCCATTCAGCTCTGATCACTCAGCTAGGCTGGTGGTGCCAGGCCCTGAGAACTGCGGTTTAGATCTGAGAACACATCGATCCCAGCACGGGCTGGTTCCTGTCCAGAGCCTGGCCCTGTGGAAGAAGGAACCAGAGTGTACATCCCTCCCTGCTCGCAAAGGTGCTTGCCGGGTACAATGCACGGGAGTGTGTGGGAGTGCATCCTCAGGTCACAGCGGCCTCCGCTGCACACTGTGAAGGCCCTGAGCGGTATGACCCCAGGAAGGCTCCTCTGACTTTCAGTGCCTTCTCCTACAAAAATGGGGATCTTGTTCCCCAGGCCTGCAGGTAACACTGACACTGAAATTGAGGACTGAGGAAGAGGAGTGGTCAAAGCCCTTTACTCTTCACTAAGCCCAGGGTTATGCTCAAAAGACAGATTCTGCCAGCCCTGGGCTATGTAACCTTACGCAGATTCCTGGAGACCTCTATATCTCAACTTGGACATTTGCAGAACAACAATGTAACAAGAGCTCAGGGAAGGACATACAGTGTAAAAACTACGTAGGTACAAACTGCTTTCCTTGAAATGAATACATGGGTAGGATGAAGAGACCTGGCGGGGGGGGGGGGGGTGCTATAAAAAAGGAACAAGTTTGGGCTGTTCCAGAGCACAGAACTGACCCTGGGCACCCCGACCAGGTGACATCAGACACAGGGCGGAGGGAGACTCAGTAGCTTTGCTAAGTGGAGGAATCCATCAACCCAGATTCATTCTAAAATAGCATGATCTTGGGGAAGTTCCTGCAGCTTTCTGGACAGGTAAGTGACACCCACAGGTGCCCTGTGAGACAAAAGGACAACAGGAGCGAGGATCTGTATAGTACAGCCAGCACACGACAATCGGACCATGCTTCACCAAATATCACCTACGTGGGCGAAGACGCAGGCCCAGCCAGACCTCTCCCTCTTCTAAGAATGATACTCAAGAACATTCTGAGACCTAGAGGAGAGAGAGGGTCAGCTTGAAACCAAGGCAATTTTTTTTCCTGAGTGCTTGCTAAGGAATGATAAAACACTGCTATGATTTGATTTTGCTGGTGGTCTATTTGCTAGCAATTAGTTATTGAAAATAAGTACTATTTAAACTTTTTTGGGCATTTTATTTTCACTCAAAGTTGCATCTTTGGTATTTGCCATTTCACTCAGAAGGAGAAACAAGGTTTTTGGCCTATTTATCCAGACTATGGCACAAACCAACCAAACCCCAAAAAACCCAATGGTGCTAGACATCAAGAAGCCTACCAAGAAATGGCTCACAACAGATTCTTTAGAATAAACGGAGGGACACGTTTCATGAATGAACAAAGGAGATATAGATTCAGGCTACTTCTGTATCTTGGAGCTTCAGGTCCAACTTCCTTTTCTGTACAATGGGAGCATACTACCTGCCAAAAGTATCTCCTGGTGAATTGGGGAAGGTATGGACCGTGCTCCTGCTGCATCTGGAAGAGTGGCTGATGCATTCTAAATGCTCAGTGCATGCCAGCTATTCTCTAGCCTTCCATCTAGCTCGTCAGTCACCTCCTGATAAACAGATTCTAGAAGAACCTGGATTTAAATCCTGGCTCCATTCCCAATTCCAGCTTCCCCAACGTGCTGCTGGGCGGCAGGGTGACGGCTCATCTACTCAGGCTCCTTCCACTCATTCGGGAGACTGAGACTGTGTTCCAGGCTCTGGACTTCGGCCTGACCCCACTCTGATGTGGAAGATATTTTGGGAGTGGGCCAGCAGGTGGGAGATTCCCTTTGTTTCTCTTTCAAGTAAATAAAAAATTTAGATGTACATACATATTCTAGAGAGCTTTGTTTTTTACAGAGATAACAGACTTGGGGTGGGGTCAGGTTCTTAAGGGTGACTTGAACCGGGCACGTGCAATGTCAGATTCATTGGATACCCACACGTTTCCTGCCGAGACAAGTAAAATTTTCACACGCGGAGGCTGTGCGGAGGAGACCTTCCCACAGATCAGAGCCAAGATTCCCCAGAACTAGGGAGAGACAGGTCCAAGCGTTTGCAGTAAAAATGAGTGACACTGCATTACCATGCTCAAGGCCACATTCCAGGCAGGCCCTTTTCCCCACCCACTGAGGAACATCAGAGCATGGCCTGAGAGCAGATGTAGCTTGCCACGGGAAGACTTGCTGCCTCACTGAGGTCCTTAATCTGACTCTCAACTGACTTATCTGAAAATGGAGGTGGGGTGCAAGGAACATTTGGGAATGGCCAAGAGGTTGGAATGAAGTAAACACCCAAATCCACTGGTTCATTCTAGGACACATATTGAAGGGATTGGAGCAGGACAGATCTCCAAAATGCAAAGCTAGCCTCTACTGCAGTGCAGGAGGAGGCCTGCAGCCTGCAAGGAGGGCGGGCACTCCACAGGCCTGGGGGCCGTTCTGCTGAGCAAGCAACAAGCAGCACATGTTAATGTGGCCTTACAGCTCAGGGAGCTCAAAGGGCTTCCACAGACATGATCTCACTGGGATGTGTTTTATTAGCTTCTAAGACAGGTTAACAGGTTCTTCTGTCTCTGCTGAGACAGTGAAACTGCACCCATCCCCACCCCCGTTCCTACCTTCCTACCTGGCTTCCTGGACACACAAAGGCCAGGGCATCCTTTGAGAGCCTGCTTCAATGACAAAGACCCAGGATGTATTGTTCCTCAGTTTCTCTCGAGTGCTAGGAAGTGCACAAACTAGATAGTTATTGTTTTTTTTTTAAAGATTTATTTATTTTTCTGGCAAAGTCAGATATACAGAAAGAAGTAAAGACAGAGAGGAAGATTTTCCATCCATTGACGCACTCCCCAGTCTGAAGCCAGGAGCATGGAGCCTCTTCCAGTTCTCCCACGAGGGTAAGAAACTGCCTAAGGCAGCATGAAATTAATTCTGTCAGGAGCAGAGAACAGGGGAAGGGAGGCTTTAGGGCAGCCTGGCCCCTCTCCATGCCATCTGCTCGCCCGAGGGTGAGATGGAGCAGGCAGCTTTCCCCTCCTGGGTCCCATCCCATACTAACAGGAGAGCACAGTTTGGGCACAGGCAGGAGTGTTGAGGACACTGCTGCTATTACTACTGCACCCCTTTAGCTCATGCTCTTTCTTCTCCTTCTAGGGTTCTCCTCCTCCTGTGAGACCTGCTGTCCCTTAAGCCCCAGCCCTGTGCTGTGATGCCACCTTCCTTTCAATTATTCTGATGCCTGCATCAGCTCCACCCCCTGGCTACCTTGGGGTTCCAACCCAGGCTTTCCCCCTGAGGCCACTGCAGACCCAACTATACAGCAGATACTGTGGGGACCATTTCCAGGTAGACAGTCCTTAGCTTAGAATAATTGAGTCTCAGCAGTGCAGTGACGCAGGGGCGGAGTGAGGTGAGCATAGCCAGGAAGACATCTCCAGGGGAGCCTCCATCCCCACTTCAATCATCTCAGGCTTCAACTCATGTTCAGGGGTGAAAACACACCTCACATTTCATTCCCTGCAGAAAATGCTAAGCAGCTGGACTATGGGAGGAGTCCTCTCACCCACTCCCTCCCTGCGGACACCAGAGGGCTATCACAGAGAAACTGGATCAAAGCCAAGGCTTGAATGTTGGGTACATGTGCAAAGAGCAGGCGAGATGTGTCCTAAGCCTGGGTTCTCTTCGATGGCAGTCAGCCACTCTCAATCCCATCTCCACTTCCAGCCGCTGCCAGCCGTCTCATCCTGCCCTCCGCTCAGCTCTTCTCCGTTAAGCAAGTTCACCGTGCCTGGCAATCCCAGTCTTCCTCCTGGTGATCATCTGAGAGTGTCCTCAGTTGGAGGCAGTGTGTCACAGCATGTCACAGTGTGTCACAGCTCACACAGTTAAGTTTGTGCACACTTTTCTATTCCTCTCAGGAGGCCCCAGCTGGCTCTCCTGCTACATCATCAATTTGTGGTGAAGGGCTTGACAGCCTGTCAGGTCCAGGAGCCAGCAGTCCAGGAGTGCCCGGGCCACAGTCTCCCAATGTGTGCACAGGGGTGCCAAGAACTTAGTCTGTGGGGACCTGGCATGTAGTAGCCCTCGCTAAGGTCAGACAACTCCAGCTGTTGGTACTCAGGTCCTGAGCCAGCACTCTCATCAGAAAGGCATACACGAGGCATACCTGTTTCAGAAGTTTATTGAAAGGATTAAGTAAGAGGTGGGGAACATGCTTGGGTCAGTCTTTAATACTTACTAGGTGTGCAGGAAAGGAGAGCTTGTGCTGCTTGAGTAAGAGCAGAATCGGTGCCCTAGGGCAGTCTTTCTGGGCTTCCAGAACAGCAGGGTCGGGGCTGTCCTCAGCTGGAACAAGAAGAGACTCTGGCTGGGAATGGAGACACAGCCACTGGCTGGCCCCCGCTCAGGGTGATGTGTTTTTACCGTAAGGGCTGAGTAACTCCACAGCAGCGCTGGCCTCCCAGTCCCTGGGGCCTGATACTCAGCAGCCCATGATGAGCCATGCTTCATAGGAGAGGCAGAGACTCCAACTCTGAAATTGCAGCCACTGAGACAGGCAGCCTGAGAAGTGTGAGGCTTGGCCACGCTCACAGGGTGTGCGTTTACTGGAAGCCACTCTCTTGGGTCAGGAGGGCATGGCAGGTCTGGAGGAGAGGCGACGTGACTGCTGGGCCAGAAGCCAAAGGCAGTGAAGAGGGGGGTAGCAGCTGGAGACTGATGGGAGGCAGGAGGAAGGAGGGGGACCTTTTGTACTGCTGAGTGGATAGGAGACTTGTTCATGGCCACTGTGTCCATCCCTTAGGGTGGTCATGACCAATCGCCACACTCTGGGCAGCTTGGACACAGACATCAGTTTTCTCACAGCTCTGAGACTCCAGGTCCATGATGGGACATCTACAGACCAGACCTCTCTCCTGAGCCCAGAGACTCTCCACAGCAGGTGTCTGTGTCCCCAAGGTCACCAGTCGATGCAATTAGTGCCCACCCTAAAGACTTCATTTAACCTAATTACCCACTTAAATAACCCATTTGCAAACATATGATTGGGTACATGGTGACAATCCAGGTTGGTCTGGTGGCAGAGCAAACAAAGTTCAAGTCAGATGGACACGTGCATTGCCCTCTCCATGCAGACCTAGGCTACAACTAGCAGCTGGGTCTCTAATTGTTCTCTTCGGAGAAATCCAGGGGACCTCTTCACCCCAAATCCCTGACCCTAACACTATCTGTGTTACAAATAGCTACCTAATACCTCCATTCCTACTCTCTCTCTCTAATAAATAGAGGGAAAAAGGGAAAGACGCAAGTGGTGATGCACAGACAGGTCCAGGAACCGGCCCTAGGAATCAGAGCTGCCAAGAGGCACAGCTGCATCAGACTCCAACTGTCCAGGAGGGGGAGAGTGAGTGACACTATGGCCACTGAGGAAACTCAGTCCCACCTTGTAAATATCTGCAGGCTTACTGTGTCTCCACCCTCAGCAGAGCAGGGAAGACAGCAGGACGCATCACTGGATGCATCAGGAGGACAGACTATAGTTACAGCCCAGACTGTCTTAAACTCTGGGGACTGACAGTTAACCTTGCTTAAGCCAACTTCATGTTCCACTCCTTCCCTGGATCCTCCACCATCCTGCCAGGGAGTGTTCACCATCAGGTCTATGCAGCTGTGTGATTCTGAATGGGCTACTAACATGAGCTTGCTTCGCCTCAAATACAAATCAAGGACAACATCCACCTAGAATAAGGAGACTATGCACCTGCCGTTGACAGACCATGTCTTGTCACCAGCAAGGAGATATCATGAAAAAGTGGCTGTGAGTTTAGCTTTGCAAAGACTGTAAACCTGAAAATTCTATATTTTTTTGTAAATATTTGTTACATGAATGAACAGAACTATTCCCAAAGCCTACTTCTTGGAGCAAATGGGGATGTGGGTAGAATTCAAGAACAAGATGGAATTGTCAAAAGAAGGAAAGGGGAAGTTAGAAGTGGGGATCTGGGCCTGGGTCAAGGGCAGGCTGCCCAGAGCTGGCAGAGGAAAGCCAGGACTGACTTCTGGGATTCTTGGAATTCCACAACAAATGGAAGAAAAGCATCATTCCCAAATTGTGCCCATGAACTGGTTCTATAGACACATTTCACTTAGTATTCAGTTTCCCCATATGGAAATTTGGAGATTTGGAAGTATGGAGATCATAATATTGGTTGCCTAATTTCCTCAAAACTCCTAGCAGGACCCAGGGCAGTGGTGTAACAGGCTAACCCCACCCCCCCACCCCAATTGTGCCAGCATCCCATACGGGTGCCATTTCTAGTTCTGGCACTTCTGACTCATTCCATTCAGCTCCCTGAAAATGGCTTGGGAAAGCTAGAGAGCATGGCCCAAAGCCTTGGGCACCCGCACTCACATGGGAGATCCAGAAGAAGCTCCTGGTTCCAAGCTTCAGATCCAGAGGAATCTAGCTTAAGAAGCAGCAGCTCCTAGCTTCAGACCAGCTCAGAACTGGCCATTGTAGCCCTCTGGGGAGTGTTCCAGCAGATAGCAGAGAGAAATAAATCATGAATTTTTAAAAAGAAAGCAAGCTTTCAGCCAAGAGTCTGGTACACAGCGAATGCTGTATGAACCTGAGCTCTCCTTAGCATGCCTGTCTGATAGCATCGAACCTGAGCTCTGTCATCCTATTCCTTTCTTCTTGATGATCAAAATAAGTGACAGTCAACAAAACAACAGAGGTGATCATGCTGCCTGACTACTGGGCATGGCAAACCTACCTGGAAAACAGGACACAAAGATGTTTTCTTGTCATTTGGTTCACCTTCCAAAAGTACAAGTGGTCTTGGCAACAGTTCATGGGAATGTGTATTAGGGGAAACAATTGTTCATGAGTTTTAAAATATTTTGCACCAAAATAAAATGAACTTTCAATTTCATTTCCCCATGACTCTTTGAAGGGCCAGGTACTTGTGCCTTCTTTCCCCCAGTAGATTCCGCTTGGCTTGTTGCCACACTCCCCACCTTCTAGGAGAGGTTAGGCACCCAAATAATGGCAGGTGCATGATTTCTTGACAGTTGTGTGAATAACTACAAGTAGAAAAGCCCTGCCACCCCAGGTTCTCTCCGGTGCACAGTCAGCCCGGCCTCCGCAGCACAGGTCAGAGGGCTCTAACATCTTGCACACACTGGGACGTACTGGGAATGCACAGAACACGTTCCTCCCTAAGCTGCAGAGCTGAGCAGGGCAACAAAAGGAATGCAGTCAGAAAGGAACAACTGATTACAATGGTGTGATCACTTCCGGAAGAACTCAGTTCCATCTCCAGCTAAACTGCAGAATCCACTGCTTAGTAGCAGGTTCATACCTGACACTAGCAACAGAGGTGAGCAGGGAAACGCAATCACTGAGAATGAGCAAGGCCCAGGCCGACCTGCCCTCCTGCCCCCCAGTGCTAGGGAAATGCAGCAGGGCAGTGAGGAGTCAAGTCACCTTCCTGGTCAGACAGGTGAAGGCAGGTGCACAGATGCTCAGACCCCTAGCAATCAGGAAATCCATCAGAAACTGCATCCCAGTCACCAGATGGACAAAGAGGTGAAACTACACACAAGCGGCACCAAGGAGCCAGAGGTGAGAACAGAGGTCTTGGGAGCAGAGGCTGAAAGCATATCCCAGGACAGCTATTCTGGAACGTGCCTTCCTATCACCTTGTGAAATGCAGAATGCTCAGGAGCCTCTCAGCACTGCCGTCTGCGGTATGAACCCTGGAGGACACCCCTCCCTGCGCCCGGGTGCAGTACAGAAAGAAAAGCCTCTCTCAGCGGGAACAGCCTGGTGCTTGAGAAGCACTCAGCAACCGCTGATCATTCCCTCTATTGTGCCCCAGCTCCCTTCCCCCAGCCCCCACTCCCAGCACACACTCATCCACCCACTCCGGATTCATTTTTCTGTTTGATCTGCCTTGCCCTGCAGGGAGAAGCAGAATTCACACATGAAGAAAGAGTGCCAGACTCCCCAGAAAGCTTTTTCAATGTCCTTTGCCCAGGAGAGGTTCCCGTTACAATAGGCCCTGGACCTCAGCCATGAGCCCAGGGAAGGCAGGAACCGATTTCATTCCACTTAAACCAATTTGCAGGGCCCAGACAGCAGCTAATGAGCAGCCTGCGCCCCAGAGTCATCGATATCACTTTCCAAATCAAGTTACCAAATTGGACTTAAAACCACTTCAAAGGGGCCAGGCTGAGCGTACCCAATGAGGCACCCGACTGGCCATATGGCCACAGCTCCCGCTGCAGGCGTCTTCCTTCTCCACCTCACTATCAGAGAAACAGACTAGCCGCCTTTTGTAATTGCGTGAGGGCCTCTTTCCTTTCCCCAGAATGCCTGATCCGCAAAGCGGAACTTGGGTCTACATAAAACACATGGTACTAACTGTGGCAGCAAATCCCCCCAAGGAGGCCTCATGGAAACGGCCCAGGCCCCGGAACACCGGCAGGCCCTCCCTTTTCCTACCACACAGACTGCTTTGGTTTGGATGCTGAGTGGCCCCCGAAGGCCTGTTTGTTAAAGGTGCTGCCCCTAGGATGGCCCTACTGGGAAGAGGTAGAACTCCAGGTCACTCTCAAAACAGGGTTGTAAAAACAGCTCGAGTTAGGACCCAGGCTCTCTGCTTCCTGGCTCAGGACGCAGACTTCCCTTTGCACCTAGTCAGCTCTCTGCTCCGAGGCCTCCAACAGCCTATGGCATCATCCCAACTTCCAGCCTCCGAACCCGCAAACTAGATAAACGTCTGTCCTTCACACACAGGCATCACAGGTATTTCAGGGTAGCACTGGGAAACTCTTTCCAGTACTCTGCTTGTCTAGGTTTTGCTGTCAAAAACACTAAGAGCGTGAAACCTGGGCAAGGTCACACACTGGCTAGCAAGCGACAGTCACAGTCCATGCTCAGCCTCAGAGCCACACCACCTGCCTTCACAAAAGGTTTAGGCCTCAAATAACCTCAATTCTTTTGTCCACAATTAAACATAAAAACAGACGAGCTCTGCACAAGAGACCACAATGCTCTTCCAGAGGACGTGTCCTTGTTACCAACACAAATAGGTCTCCTAGATTGGCCTCAGAGCCCAGCGGATGTGCCACCTTCTCTTCCATCCCGTTAGAGTCTGGAAGGCCATGGTATGACTTTCTTCAGGACACGTGAGGAGTGTGCTCAAGGTCATATGGCCAGAAAACAGAAGAATGCTCTTCTTGTGCAGCAGGAATGAAATCACTGCACTTACATTCAAAACTCTTTGCTCTAAAGCAGGCTACCTCTCCTTAAGCAGAAGCTTCTGTGGCAACACGCATGGCAGTCTTACAAGGTGGAGAGCTGTAAACAGAGCCCAAGCTCCACGGTTCCCAAGGAGGGAGCTCTTACACCCTCCTCCACCAATCAGGGTGCGTTTGTCAGTGTCTGGAAACAGCTGGTTCATCGCAGCCAAGGACGTGGAGGTGAGGCTGGTGGTTGCCCCTGCAGCTATTGGAGAGACCTGGAATCTTAGTAAACACTCTATGATGTGCAGGACAGCCTTCATACCAAACTACCTCCTCCAGGGATCTGCAGTGGCCAGGTCAAGACACGCTGCCAGAGGCCCTGTGCGAGTCTCTGCAGCTCTGCATGGGCTCAGTGTCATGCAAGAAGAGCTTCTCTATTACTCAATGTGATAAAATACTGATATTCATTTGCATTAAAATATAACACCATTCATTTTTGTAGCTAAAGACTTACAAAGTCTCTCAAAGAATTGGCCAAATGTAAGAATGGAGCCTGGCTCATCATGTGAAATAACGTTAGGGTGGGCTTGAGAAATAAATTCTGACTACCATGCTTCAGGCTACATGCTCAGAGATGGGGGTAGCCAGGAAGCAGGAGAGTTCTACCTTAAAACCCAAGATAGGGTGTGGTCCTGCCAGGAGGCGCTCACCTCACACAGTCAGCACGTCCAGGTCACAGGCCATTCCTCGGGCCCTTCACAGACACCCAGGCTCACATTCCTGCGGCTTCCTTCACTCTTTTGCTGGAACCTCAGGAAAGAGGTTCAAGGTAGAATAGAAAGAGATTAGGGAGGAGGGATGGCTGAACCCTGGATAAAAAGCATGTGCAGTCACATTCCTGGTTCAGAAGAGGACATGAAATCAGTGTCAAGGTCACGTGGCCAGCAAGGGGTTGCGTCGGGCCCTACCACCCTGCTCTGTGATCTCAGGGAAAAAACACACACAGGAAGTGTCCGGAAGGCCACAGCAGCCTTGTCTCCTGCAGTTAGTCTACCCAGTTTTTTTTTTAATACAATGCAGCTGTTATTTTAAATAATTAAAATTATCTTTACAAATAAGAATATCAGGGCTGGCACCACGGCATATCAAGTTAAACATCTGCCCACACTGGTACCCCATATGGATACCAATTCATGCCCCTGATGTTCCACTTCTAATCCAACTCCATGCTAATGTGCCTGGGAAAGCAACAGATGACCCAGGTGCCTGGGTCCCAGCCCCTACGAGGGAGACCTAAAAGAAGCTCCTGGTTCCTGTCTTTGGACCAGCCTAACATCAACCATTGCAGCCACTTGAGCAGTGAATCAATAAATGGAAGATCTCTCTCTCCCTGCCTCTCTTCTTTCTCTTTTAAAGATTTATTTATTTAAAAAGCAGAATGACAGAAAGAGGAGAGACAGAATGAGAATCTTCCATCACTGGTTCACTTTCCAAACAGCTGCGACAGCCAGAGCTGGGCTGGTCCAAACCCAGGAGTTTCTTCTAGGCCTCCCAAGTGAGTGCAAGGGCCAAGGACACGGGTCCTCCTCCACTACCTTCCCAGGCCATTAAAGGGAGCTGGATAGCAGGTGGAGCCACTACAACTCGAACCAGCCCCCATGTGGGATACTGGCACCGCAGACGGACATTTAGCTTGCTCTTCAACAATGCTGGGCCCATATCCCTCTAACTCTGCCTTTCAAATAAACAAGTAAATCTTTAAACATACACACACACACACACCCCTTTCTCGTGGAGCATAAACACTGAATGGGATTATGCAGCCTGAACAACTGTGGATTCCCACTCAGGACTTGCCAGTCCGGGTGCATGCTGTCAGTCAACTTACAAAGAGGCTGAATAAAGTAACTCAAGTTCACCTACCTGCAAGCCCCACTGGATTACTGATTGGGCCTGAAGTTAAATGGGGACAAGGGGTGGACAACACTAACCACTTTCCTGTTCTGGACAGAACTCCTTTAAGATTCAAGTGTGAATAATGATGTAATTACACATTAGTCTCTCACTAGAGAATCCAACTGAAGGCACGCAGCGTATCTGTGGACAGGAGGGCACCCAGACCACAATCCAGAGCTGGGGATGCTCCCAGCCAAGGGTGCAGAACAAAGACTTGTACTGGGTGAGGCTCCAGTGAAGACACTCAGCAGCAGCCCTCATGGAAAGGAAGCAGGTAGCAGCCTTATCCTGCAATAGCTCAGCAGCACTCACTATCTGCTGAGCTATGAAGACGGACACTCACAGGGCAAAGAAAGGGAGCAAGGCCTCCAAAGCCAGGGCATGGCGCAGGGGTAAGCAGAGCTCCACCAGCAAGTGAAGTTCAGAGAATAGCCAACCAGCATCAGAACACCCATAGGAAGCCAGAAGCCACATCCAGCACCACCTTCCTCCTTTCTGAGAAAGAACATCAAAGCCAACACGGGTGGCGGTGAGGGCGGGGTGCTCCTCATCAGAAAGAAGAGTGCTTGATCTCTCCTTAGAGAAAACACTGCATGCCCAGCTCTGACTGCGAGACCACTCCTCACTCCCGACCCTTCCATCCAAACACCCCTGGCAAATTTTGCCTTCTTGAGCCCAGACTCCCCTTGCAACAACATTCAGCACTGTTAATCTTATAAGTAAGTCACCCCTGCTTCAGGGAAAATCCATCCAAACCCACATAATCAGGTCATCCCAAGCCATCACAGCACATACCGCACTGCTCTACCCTCAAGACCCAGTTGGATCAATGTTTACAATGACTATCTGGGGAAAGTACTACTATCATCCTATTTTTTAAAAGCCTAAGGTATAGTAAGCTTAAGTAAACTCATCTGGTAGTGCAAGTAGTGTCATGCTTAGCGCCCCTGGCTATGTATACCTCACTTTCTCCCAGGGCCTTGAACCCTGACACCTGAATTCACATGAAACACTGGCTCCAAGCATGTATGAGGTGGACATGACCTCAGAAAGGCACTTCACCTCTCCATATGTCACTTCCTCCTCCATAGCAGGGCTCAGAGCAACAACATCTGCTCCATGCAAGCTATCTTCATGTTGGAAAAGGCAAGCATCCTACCCCTGGCATACAGCAGGCACCAGAAATGGAAGCTGTGCATGTGTGTTTCCGTACACACATACAAACACTCACCTGGCCTCTCCAAAAGCAACGTGTGAACACGCAGAAATAAAAGCAGATGAGAGACTACTGGAGGTGTCCACTGCCACAGGCAGCCGGTTGGAAGAAGAGGCTTCCAAGTAGATGAGACACTGTACGGGTCCTGGTTTGATGCTTCAGCATGCAGGTGCAGTAGCTGAGACACAACAAAGCTCTCCAAGGTTTTTAACCTGATTCCAACTGGACCTAGGAAATACCAAAGTTTGAAACGTAACCAGCAATGATCAGTTGTTAACAACTGTACCCCGGCTCCGGCTTCTCTAACAAACTGCTAAGACATACATACCACAACCAGCTTTGGGGCTGGTGAGATGGCTTAACTGGCTCATCTTCCAACCTACAAGTGCTGTCCAAAAGGATACCAGTTCATGTCCTAGCTGTTCCACTTCCCAGCCAGCTCCCTGCTATGGCCTGGAAAAGCAATGCAGGATGGCCCAAAATCTTGGGCCCTTTACCCTTGTAAAGGTGCTTGTGGGAGACCTGTAAGAAGTTCCTGGCTCCTGGCTTCAGATGGGCTCAGCTCCAGGCCATTTGGGGAATGCACCAGGGAATGGAAGATCTCCCTCTCTCTTTTTCTCTTTGAAATCTGCCTTTCCAATTAAAAAAAAAAAAAAAAGATTCTCCAGAACCCCCACAGCCCTCAAGGTAGGATTAGACAGAAGCACCCAGTCAAAGTTAGCAGCCCGGATGTCCAGAGAATCTGTCCCACTAACCCTTGCTTGAGCCCAGACCATGCAGAGGGACCCAGCTGGCCTTGTCTTCTATAACCTCTCCCACAGGCCCAAAGGCCACTGTGGCACTCTCTGAAATCCTGCCTTTTACCAGAGCCAAGAGAGAGAGAGGCTCAAGTGGCCTCATGTTCTGGAAGGTTCATCCAACCACCAACCCTAGACTGCTGGCTGACAGAGACTGTGACAGTGATGTCTTGTCTACCACCTTTGCCAGGACAGGCATTTGTGGCAAAGCAGGTGTTCAATTCCCATCTGTGAAAGCAGACTCCTGCCATCAACCCGCAGGACTAAGAATTAACGAAACACGACTAAGGGGAAAACTGTTACACAAAATTCCCTACTTCCTGACAATCCTTCGGGGTAGAAAACTGAAAAGCTTTGTGAGCAGATGACTCAGCACACTACCCTGTGTGTAGTGGAATATATTGACACATATGTATATGTGCGCATGCACAGGTGTTGATGGAGATGCGAACATCTACCCATATATCAGTCTACGTTGGACTTTTGAATTGGCAATGGGAGAGAAGGAAGTGGGTGTACATGGCAAATCTGTTGCTTGGGAATTCATCAGGCACCATGTACACAAACAGCTAGTCCACACTGCTCCCTGGGAATCCAGTGTTGTGCCCAAACAGGTTGTGAAAGGTGTGGGTTACAGGGCACTGTGAACAGTCAACCGAGCTGGTTTCCTTTAGGGTTTCAGTGTTGAAGTACGCTAACAGGACAGAAAGAAAATGCCTACAACTCTTGCATGCCCTGTACTGTGGCTTGCCTAAGTCTCAAAAGTTCCTGTGGTGGAAACACAGTGTGCAGTACAACAATGGGACCTCTAAAAGGTGACAGCCATGAGGGCTCTCCTACATCGATTGAGTCACTGCTGTGAACATGTCTGTCACGATGAGGGGGTGGGGGTGCACTTCTTACAATAGCCAAGTTGGACTTTCTCTTGCTCTCCTGCCCCTGTGTGATGCCTCCCACCAGGTAACGATGCAGCAGGCAGGCACTGACCTCCTTCTCAACCTCCTGTGCCATGAGAAATAAACCTCAGGTACTTTCTTATCACAAAACAGTCTAACACCCTGGCTTTATTCATGCCCTCTTCGAGCTGGTCCATTTCAGATGTTCCATCAGGATCATCAATCATTCCTCTCAGAGAGAGACAAAGAGGGATTGAAACTAGAGCAGCTCTGGGTCCCAGCACACACCTGTGAGGGACAGAGAGACACAGAGTGTGCCAATGACATCCCCGCCTGAAGGTCTCCTTACACCCTGCATGCATCCCCGTTTCCCTCCAGCACCAGCATCTAGGAGGCCACAAGGTGAGTGCACATCCTTGCCCGTGAAGTGATGGGCCCTGCTTCATGCATTGCTGCCCATCACAGCCCCGGACAGGCCAGGGCCAAAGGTCAGGCCCCTCCAAGGTGGTGTTCCCGGGAATGTGCGTGGCGGAAGCAGTAAGCAGGGCCAAATGGTCCTGCCAAGTTTTCCAGAGGAAATGAGTCAGGCGTTGTTGTGCAGTCCCACATGGCCCTGCGAGGAAGTGGCATTGTCTGGGACAGCCACAGGGCCCTTACATAACAGGCACCCCTCTCACTTTCTGGCCATGGCCGTATTTGGGGATTGGCAAAAACATCTGATGAGTACCTCCGCCTGTGTAAACACTGGCTTTATTAGGGTGGTAGAGAGAGTCTGGATGGAGCTCTGCTTGGCTCGGTGCTCATAGTGAAACGGACTAACACAGCCTCCTTCTCTCGACTCAGATCCTTTGGGTGGCAGTGCTGCTCAATGGTTAGGCCCAGGCTCTGGAACCAGACTGCCAGCCTGCTCCTGGCTTCCAATTCCACCACTGTTCAGCAACCTGATCTGGGCAAGTGGTGCCACTGTCCTGTGCCTTAGCCACCTCCTCTGTGGTTCAGAGCACAAACACATGCCCCTGAGTACTGCCCTGCAGCACAGGAGACAAGCTAGGATCCTATGGACAGCACTCAAGGCCTGTGGAACAGCACTTCACACGGAGGTCACCGCTGCCCCCACCTCTCAGTAAAATGCAAGGTCCTGGGGCCTGCCAGGGAGTCTACACAGGGTCTCGTGGCTATGCCAACTTGTCTAGGCACTCGGGGAACATAAACAGACCAAGAGCCTCCCTGGAAGCTCAGGAGTAAGAACTGGAATGTCCTTCCTGGAGGTGTCAGAAGATGCTGGCCAGGTTTACTAAAAACTTAGTTAAAAGGGACTGCAATTCAACTTCCACAGCTGTGTCCCATATGCTAGGTGGAGGCAGAGCAAAAATGCCATAGGGAAGTTCTCTGTGGTGGGCACACACTCATGCACTCTGTAAGTCCATCATGGCACATGAGAGCGAACCTCAACGCCCCAGGAACCAGAGTCTCCACACTTCCCCAGGGCCCTCAAGATCACTGCTCAATTTCCTCTTCATCCCACAGGGAAAATACCATCACATACATGCATGTGCACACCCATGTCTTATTTCAAATAGTGGGTAGTCTGGAACACAAACAGGTGCACAAAGTTCCTAAGTTCAGGTCTAATCTTGAGTGAGGTCAGGGGTTGGACTGTTCAGGTCTGCCTTGTTTCATTCTTCACTGATGGGATTTCCCCTGCTGTTGTGTGGCTTGCTGGGCTGCATTTTGATTTTTTCTCATTTGTGAAATAATCACAAACTCGCAGAAATGCTGGGAGAGGAGAGTGAATCCTTTTCTGCTGCGTGGTGCGGAAGAAAGCGGCTGACTTGGTTGTCTTCATCCAGGATACCTCCTTGGGTGTATCCTAAGCCAGGGACACAGTTTTAGCTCCACCACCTACAGCTGATGCTGGCAGGATTCCCACAGTACGTTCCCACACCCCTGCCCCCATCCCAGGACCAGCAGCTGTCAGAGCCAGAGGTAGCTCCAGGTCGCCTTCCCTCTAGAACCAGTCCTTGGTCTGTCCCTACCTCAGATGACTTCGATATTTGCACCCCAGAACACATCCTCAGATGTGGGAATGCCTGACAGTTCTGCACAGTTAGCATTGTGCATTTTTAAGAATTTTCTTTCTTTTCTTTTTTTTAACAAAAATTTGGCACAGTGGCAAGGTGAGAGTTGGGGCAGATTTCCTGGAAGAAGTCAACCATCTAGGTCAACTGTGATGACAATGCTCCCCAGCCGATTTTAATCAGGAGAGGCAAGATGGTGGAGGGCGGTTTGGGGCTCAGGGAGGGACCCAGCAGCTGGCCCATCTGCAGGGGAACTACGGCGCCTACACAGCCAAGTGGATCCTGGCATCATCCTCTGGGGCCAGCTTTGCTTACAAATAACAAGAAGAAAAGCTTGCAGAATCTAGTTTAAAGAGATCTTTCAAGCAATGCCAGGCCTCTCCCTCCCTGGTCACAAAGTACAATACACATGTTTCTCTTGCTTCTAGTAGGGGTGTATTAAAATCCTTGAGGATTTTGCCCCCTAACCACGGCATGCTGGCTCCCACCGCCTGCACACTCACAGATCATGAAGTGCAGAAACAGCGGCTAATTATGGCTTTCACAAACACAGGGATCTTTCCTGAGGTTGGAAGTTGCTGTACTTGAAAGGCCGACTTTCTTCCAATTTCCAGGAACTGAGTGGCCCAGAGCCCGTCTATTTAAAGGTCAGCTCAACCCTGATGCATTTGGAGGCCTGCCCTGGACACCAGCTTAGGTCTGGCCCTCTCTGCAGCCACCACGGCAGGCCAGGCTGTGAACGGCATTGTGTCCCTGGAAGGGAGGAGGGTGAGGGCCAGAGGCAAAGACAGGAACAAAGATGGGAGATCAGGAGTGACCAGTAGCCTCTCCCCTCACCCTCTAGGTATATAAATAACAAAGTCCTGGGCAGTGACTGTATCTCTGAGCCCAGCCTGGGCCCCAATTTCCAGCGACATCACGATCTTCTCTGCCACCATTTGAGCCCAAACTCGAGAAGGTGCAGGATGCAGGCAGCATTAACAACAGAAGCATTAAATGGCACTGGTTACAGCATGAGGCAGATAGGGCTGGGGTGACAAGTGTAGGCCAGTTGTGAGACAAACAGCTAGGGCAAGTGGAGATGGCCAGACCAGGAGCCAGCCAGGTGGAAGCCAGCAGCTGGGGGATTAACAAGAGAAAACTTGAGGGTGAAGGGATTCTGGCTAAACTGACCTAACAGGATACCTGCAGAAGCCAGGCCAGGGAGAGTGGAAATCACCAGGAGGGTGCTAGATGTTGGGAACCCAGTCATGCCATGGAAAGAAATCAGGGGTGAGGGCAGGGGACCTTGCCACACTGACTAGGACTTACTTACGCAAGCCTGGGAGAAAGTTGAAAAGCTGACTGAGGCTCAGTTAATGGGGGATTCATCAGTTGGCAGCCAGAAGGGGTGAGAGCCTTTGTCACTCCCCAACCATAAAAAGGTTAAGAGAGTTTCACTCTGATGCTACTACATGCATTTCTACTTACTGGTTCCAGATTTGCTTAGTCTGCTCGCTGCCAGCTGATTCAGAGGGTGGCAGGGGGCAAGAGAGCACTGAGGACATGCCAGCACAGAGGGCACAGCTGGGAGGTCAGGTCATCTGGCTACTGAGGGCCGAGCTGAATCCAGCACCACTCTGCCCAGCTGCAGAGCTCTCGGAACTCATCACACCCTCACCAACTCAGAAACACACTCAAGACAACAGGCCCTGCTAGCACAGCTGTGCTGGGAAGGACTGAACCTGCCTGAGGCACCCAAGAGTGCTTCCTGGACAATGTGACATTTGAACATTGAGACTACAAAGAAGAGGTGAAGAGCAGCCCCTGAAGAAAGTGCAAAGGGGACAAAAGCAACAAAACCAGCAAAGGTGAATGAATGAGAGTGACTGGCCGGTGAGGCGAGGCAGGGCGGGGCAATTCTGGCAGGCCCCATGGTCATCTTCCCAAGGCTTAGGAACTAAGCACTGAGCCAGGCTCACCCCGGGTTGCATCCATTACAGGTTATTCCTGTTCCTTACACTATGCTGGCAAGTGTATTTTCAAGGAGGAAGTCCAGGCTTGGAACAGTCACTATGGAGTGCCTGGTTACTGAGCAGCAGGGCCCAGACGTAAACCCAGGGTCACTTCGTACCAAGGTCAGGGAGCTTCCCATCCTGCCTCTCCAAGCTCTTTTCTCTTTCTGCTGAGGTCATTGTCAGCATAGAAAGGATGCTCAAAGGGAAAGCAGAGTGGGAGGGAAGGAAGGAAGGAAGGAGGGAGAATGGTGCCAGTGCTGTGATTCAGCACAGCCCATTTCTAGCGTCCGATTAGCCTGAAAAGACTTGGAAATCAAAACTGAAGAAACAAAACAGTCACTGGGCCAACCCAGGAAGCTGCTATTCTTTGGAACAGGAATGCAAAGAGTGAGTTGGCCACAGTCTCCAAGACAGAAGCAGTATCATGGACACCCAGAGAAGGGGTGTGTCAGCAGACAGGGTCCCAGGCCAAGCCACCCACAGACAGAACCCAGAGCGCCCTCTCCCTGGAGAACAGGCTCAGGAGATGGGCAGGGAATGCAGCATGAGCAGGGAAAAAGGGGTCTGAGCAAGAATCAGCCCGAGCCCTGGAACACAGAGGGTACCAGAGTCCACCTCTCTGAAGCAAGGGGTCCACCATTGGTTTGAGTTCTCTAGCAGTGAGCAATGTCTTAGATGAGACAGCTCCTGTCAGAAGGATGAGGAAAGGACTGTGAGCTTGAGCACCCACAAGCTCTCAGCAGCAAAGTGTAGAAAGCGGGGCCGGGTGTCCTGCAGTAGCACTCAAGCCTACCTGAGCCTGAACTGCTTTCTCAATGGATGGCTACTGGAAACACCTGGGATGCAATATCCAGGACAGCACAAGCACAAGTTGAAGAAAGCCACAGATGATGACTGGCAGGTGGTAACAACAAGAAAGGTTGATTAGCAGCACTGCCCTTTCCACTCTCCCTTGAAAGTCAACAGGTGACATCAAACACAAAAAGCTGAAAATACAAACTTCCCCTCCCACCCAAGCAAGCCTGAAATCACACAGCAATCTACTACAAACCTTCACATGATCACATACTGCCACACTTCTTCCAGTGCCTGATACACACTTAGTGCAAAATAAGAGCTGAGTGCCTCATCCACTGAGCACACGTCAACAACCAGCTGATAACCTGCTAGTGCCTTCCCACGACCACAGATGTTGCCCTTTGTAGAGCTGGTTTTGCCTAACCTACATGATACTGCACCCTGTCTTCAATTCTCCATTACAGTTGTGGCCCTAAATGTGCACCAACAGACAAATGCATAAAGTGCTCATGCAATGGAGCATCACTCCACCATAAAACAGCATACAGTGCTTATCTGTGCTATAACACAAATGCACCCTTGCTTTTTTTTAAGATTTGTTTATTTATTTGAACAGCAGCGTGACAGAAAAGAGGGAGAGATCTTCTATACAATGGTTCACTCCTCAAATGGCTGCAACAGCTGGAGCTGGACCAGGATGAAGCCAGGAGCCAGGAAATGAATCCACGCCTCCCACATAGGTAGCAGGAACTCAAGTGCTTAGGCCATCATCTGCCATCTTTTTAGATAGATCAGCAAGAAGCTGGGTCAGAAGCCAAGTCACTAGTATTTAAATGCTTTAATGTGGCATGCTGCAGGCATCCAAAGCAGTGGCTTAAACCACTGTGCCACAATAGCTGCTCCCATGGATGAACCTTCGAAACTGAGTGGGAAAGTCAGAAACAATGAAACTAATATTATATGACTCCATTTATATAAAAGTCCCAGAACCAGCACATGCATAACTACAGCAGGTAGATCATTAATGTTCTAGGACTCGGGGAGTTGGCAGGAAGAGGATGTGACTGCTAGCAGATGCACGGCTTTAGCTGTGATGACAATGTTTCAAAAATGGGTAATGATGGTTGTACAGTTACACAAATATCTTAAAAGCTATGTGCTTAGTATGGATGAAATACAAGGTGTGTAAATAACATCTCAACAAAGTATATAAAATCTAAATATGTAACTATCAAGTATATAAAAACTAAAAAAAAAGGAAGAGATTTGGTATGGATGCCACCAGCATTGACAGGTCCTGGCCACCACACAAAAATGTGAGTTGTTGACTTCTGGACTAGGTATGAACAGCTCCCTAATCTCCCAGACGTGTTTCCTCAAACAGTGTCCTCAAAAAGCAAGAAGAGAATAACATTGCTATTCCCATCCCCCAAAACCTCAAGCGCCTCACCATCCAGTGCCACAACAGAGGGGGCCACGCAGCAGACAGCCAGCGACTCTCATTTTGTCTCCTGCCCTGAGCAATTCCTAAACAGTGGGAGTTAAATATTTATAAAGCAGTCAGTGTTTGTTTAATGTTCAATCTGTACTTGGGAAGCCTGATGCAGGGAAACGCCGAGGTGACAGCTGATTATACACTGCGGGAGCAGTGCCGCGCCAGCCCCTGACACTCACCAGGGCTCGGCCCTCACCTTCTCCCTCCCTTTTGTTTCCAGTGCAGGCTGCCTGCCCCCCGTCAAGGTGCCCCAAGGTTACAAAGAGGCTCATATGTTTAGTCTCTTCCTACCGAGCTCCTGTGGAGGAAGACACAGCACAGTTTTTAACCAAAGTTGCAGGGGCTTCCTGCTCAGAATGGGTCTTGAGTAATTCCTGAGCCTCAGGGGTGCCCCCTAAGCAGGAACCAGTGTATATCACTGCCAATGCTGGGCCTACATAGAACTTGGGGTTCAAGTAAGAGCAGCAGCAGGAAAACATACAGACCAGGAGCAGCTTCTGAGATCTCCCCAAATCTTCCTCTTGGAAACGCACCACAGGCACCAAATACATCACAGTCCCTGAACTGCTGTGTCACGTAGCAGCTGAGACATTTCCCCTGCTTAATGGCCCACTGAGACTTAGATGAGACAGGTGCTGTGGTGCAGCAGGTGGAGCCACCTCCTGAGACTCTGGGATCCCATGTCAAATGCTGGCTCAAGTCCCTGCTACTTGTGATCTAACTTTCTACTTACTGAACCTAGGGGGCAAATGATGCTCATCCAAGTACTTGGGTCTCGGCAACCCACATGAGACACCTAGGAGGACCTCCCAGACCAGGTCTGACTGCTGCAGTCATTTGTGGTAAAACAGGGGACAGAAGATCTCTGCCTTCCAGATAAATGACTAATTTAAGAAGTCTTTCTACTTAAAAGACAGGAGATACAAAGAGACCTATAATAAGATGGGATCTACAGTAGACAAAACACTCTGTAAGCTACCAAGCACTGTCCAAACCTGGGCTTGGGTTATTGCCTTCTTTGGATTAGCTGGCAGAACCAGCATATTGTCCTTTCTCCGCTCCACTGACCTCCTTGGGATGTCCTAGGATCCCTTTCTGCTTACCCAGCCCTAAAGAGCGAGCACACTGTGATGGATGTGGCAGTACATTTGTTCTGTTGACAGCTGGCTCTCCCCTGAGGTGGCCACTAGGTGCCCCTGGGCAGGAGGTTGTCTACTTTGCTTCCTAATTGCTACATTCTCAGCACCTAGCACATAGGAGATGCAGCAAGTGTATGTGATGCAGGCAACCTCTGCCAGCCTGGACCACTTTGGGAAACCTTACAGTCAGTACAAAATGTGCAAGTTCTGGCAGTCATTCTGTCTGGGAAAGAACAGGCCCTGTTACTTAACTCTGCCATTGCCATTCCACTGAAAAATAGTTGATGAGGAAAAGGACCATCATCTAAATATAGTTGCACAGTGTCCAACCAATCACAAGTTAGGAGCTCCCTTAGGCCCACAGACTGGAAGTACAAATTGTCTTTCTTGCAAAATACACACTGACAAGTCAACAATCCCTGTTTCTGGTTCTCGCTTCTTTAAAGTAATGTACAAGTTAGTCACCTGCAGAGCACATGGAGTGCGGATTCGTGGAAGTTTAACATGTTTATCCCGATTTTTTACAGCTGTTTTGACACTACATAATTTGGTGACAGATCTGAGCAGGTCAACACAATCCACTCTCTCCCACATATTAACCTTTGTTTTCATGAAACAATTTTTTACAATGCGAGTTTCAGCAGTTCATGTAATATGTAATTATCAACACAGCTAACTTTTGGCAAGCACACAAACGCAATGCAGATAGCAAACCTTTTCAGCACACCGCTATCTGTAGTTCATAATTAACAAGTGTTTACCAGATGCCAAGAAGAACAGTTCTAAACCCTTACACATATTAACTCATTTTGGTCCCCAAAGCATCCTAAAATGTAGCTACTGGCATCAACCTGATCTTACAGATGAAGCATGTGGGCACAGAGAAGTTCACTTACTTAGTGAAGGTTACACAGGAAGTAGAACAAAGCTGTGAATCTGAAACACTGGGCTTCTGCACAGCCCACCAGCCCCAGCCTTGGATGCACCCAGGGTCTTACTCAAGTTGCTTTACAAGGAAACTTGTGGCATCAGTACATGAGCTACACAGAAGTCAGGTAAGAGTTTCTGTTGCTCCTACATGGACTGACACACGTTTACAAGGTCTGGCAATCAGTCAATGACTGACGATCGAAGGAGTGGGCTGGCTATGAGCAGTAAGTTTGTGAGTGCATATTTCATATGATGTTGCCTTCTGCTTCCCTGCGCAGTGTGTCTGTAGGGACAGACACATGAATGACTCCTGCGTTCCTGTGTGGCTACAGCACAAACCACTGCTACAGGGCCAGGGAAAAGTGAAAGGTCAGATGTGTGGGCTTCAGGGCTGTGGACTGCAGCCCAGATGTGGGTGCTGCCTCACGCGTTGAAGCTGGCAGCAAGTATCTCCTGCCTGCTGCTACCTCTGAGGATGTGGGTCAAGATACAGGGAATCTGCATGCTGCGGGCACACAGAGCAGAGCAAGGAGAAATGAGAAGCAACAAAACGCATCAAGCTGGGGTTACAGGTGAGGCTGAGAGGGAGCCCTGCAGAAAAATGGGGCAGCTCTTCCAGACAGAGCAGGCCAACGACTTCCGGCCTAAAAAACCTCGGTCCAGCATCCAGTCCCCTGCCCCACTCTGCAGTCACCAACAGAGCCTGCGAAGGGCACGCTCTCCTCAGCCTGGCAGACACCTGTGAAACCTTGAACTACAAAGTTCATAAAAAGGAGAGCAGCATGTGTCTCCTGAGTCCCAAACTGACACGGGCTGCTGAGTGAATCACAGCTCAGACTGGACTGCTGGGAGGAAGAGATTGCAGCCTAAATTCTTTCCACTGCATAGAAGAGGATGCCTTCCTGTTTATCAAAATGATTCACATCCAACAGGAACATGGAACTCCCAGTGTCCCCAGCCAGGTGACAAGGTACCACAGCAGCATCTGCACACTCCATGGCATCAAAATGCTAACAGACCACAAAAACTACCTTGGACTTCACTTGCTCACTCATCTAACAGAGGTGGAGCACAGTTTGGGTTCCCGCAGCTTCACACCCATCACCTCACCAACCCAGCCTCTAAGAGAGGGGCCTGCAGTGTCAGGAGGGTCCAAGCAAGAACACTGGGATGGTCAACACCAGCTTGCATAAGTGCTCATCAGTGCAGTTATTTCAGTTCTGACCACACGGACCAGTGTCCAGGTTGTTTCCAGTGGGGGTTCAACTTGCCTCGTGGCAAGAAGACACTGGAGCAGGGGTCCTACCTGTGCATCAAACCTTAAGCATATGCTTACCACACTACCAATGTAAAGACTGTGCAGTCTAGAATGTTTCACTGGTCCCTGCCATTCATACAAGAAACATGGAAAAATCTGTCTCCAGCTCAAGCCATGACTATTACAGCCAGTTGGGGAGTAAACCAGCAGATAGCAAGTCAGTCTCTCTCTTTCCCTCCCTCCCTTCCTCTCCATAATGCGATCTTTTAAATAAACAAATAAAATAAAACAAAACGAAATAAAATAAATCCTTGGGGAAAAAAGGCACGGGGGTGTCTTTTCTTCCAGTTATATGCCAACCACTTACAGAAGCCCTGCTACACAATGAGCAAGGCATAGGGAGCTCTCAGCTGAAACTGTCCAAGTCCCCAGGCAAGTTCTCTGGCACCTATGGCACACAATGGGTTCAGTCTATCAATTGCAGTAGAAGCCAGTGGGAATGGCAGAGGGCCTGCTGACTCTGTTAAGTACACAAGACAGACTGTGAAGGCCACAGTGGTTGGTGCAAGCACAATCCTTTCATTCCACTGACAAATGAGGACCTAGATCAGAAAGGCCAAGCACTTCACTGCAAGGGCAATTTCCATAGCTATGCTGGATGTGGCAACAGACAATTCAGAAGCTACAGGAGTGCCAGACCCCAGGAGGTTCAGAATTGCCTCAGCTGTCTGCACTGTTCATCCCAGCCCACCAGGAACAGTCTGCCATCTCCTCTCCATTTTACCATCAGCTCAGTTCAATTCCGGTGGCACTGGCCACCCCAAGGCATGGCAAAGATGGGCCAGCTTTGATAGCAAAGATGAAAGGCAGTGCTGCAGTGTGTCTGAGGTCTGAACACCAATGTCAACTGCTTTCATCAGGAAAACCCCAAATTACCCACTCGGACATGCAGCCTTTCATCTGCTACGGGGCAAGCAGAGGCTGCTATTAGAAAGGCTGCCTTGTCCGTAACCTCCCCCATGGGGGACAGGGTAGAGCGCCCAGTGCCACCCTCAGAACCATGGTGCTGTTCCACTCTGCGGAGCAGCCAGACTGTTGGAAACACAGGCTCCAGTCTGCCTTTGGCCACCGGACGCTGACTAACCGGACACAGAGGAGGTCTGTCTGGGCCAGCTGCCATAACTGCATAGGCAGCTTCTGCTCACAGACACTGTCACCAGTGCTGGCTGCAGGAGTGCTGGGCCAGCCAAGCCATCATTGTGCGCCCCCGCATCCCACACACAGCCTCCAGCTCCAGGAAGTAGAGGTTTGGGACCACAAACTAAATGCACAGAACTGACCAATCCCTCTGCTTCTTCATTCTGCCTTTCTCTCCTTCTTTCACCAGCAAGCCAGCAACTGAAAAGCCACATCACAGATTCCTACAGCTGAAAGGGACTTCTTCAGGTCACTGGTGCTGTTCCCATCCTCAAGCAAGCCTGTCCTGCAGAGGCCAGAGTCTCCCCCCAAGGGATCTGGAGATGCTGCTGGCCTCCAGGGTTACTAACCCAGCAGCCCATCACTCCCCAGAACAGCACTGGGTCTGATTCTCCTTTTCCATTCCCAAATTTGTCTGCCACTCATGACTGAACCCTCCAGGCCACTGTCCACCACAGCCTTCTCTGTAGCCTCAGGACAGCCTATGATACAGTATCATGGGCTATTTAATAATGCAGCTGGGGATACGGGTGGATGAATGGGTCAATAGATAAATGGGCAAGAAGGTGGGTAAGTAGATGAATATTTGAATGAATGGGTAAGTGGACAGATAAGTGGCAGGCCAGGTAGGTAGGTGGGTGAGTGGCTGGATGAGTAGATAGATGGATGGATAAGTGAATACATGGGTGGGTAGAGAGACGAGTAGCTAAATAAATACATGCACTGATGGATGGGCAAATGGTTGGATGTGTGTGTAGGTGGGTACATGAATAAATAGCTGAATAGGCTTTAAAAAATGGCCAGAACAGGCCTGGTAGAAAGAAAAAACACCTGCAATTACGAGATACCAAGTCTGCCCAGTCCAGGCCATCAGAATCAGAGTTTCTGAATCACTAGGGGTGTGGGATCCTTCAGCTCTCACTCACTCAGAAGAAAGAACTAGGACTCCAATATGAACTGTTTTGTCCAAGAGGAAGGTGAGAGAATCTACAGTACCACCTAAGGCTTTTGACAGCCTCAATCAGAAAGTATGGGACAATTCTTCAGCTATCAGTCAACATTATATTCACATTCTCCTCACTTGTGCACAGTGCAGCACTGCCTCTCACCGTCAAGCCTTAACTCAGTACTCCTAAATGAGATGGAAGTAGAAGGGAAGGGAGGAGCGCAGGTCCCACCTACAGAGGCCAGGCCGAAGGGACAGCCTGTGGCTTCCCACGGCAACATCAGTCTGTCTCTGTCCTGGGTCATACCTCACCTGGGCAAGGGATAAAGTGAAATTTCTGGGTCCTCCCCCACGCTGTCTGCCTATAATGTTTCTTGCTATGGGAACAAAAGCAACCTAAGTCCAGAGACCACAGTGACATCACCCATCTCCCGCTTGATAGTGGAGAAGACAAACAAATCCAACCCCAACTGTTTCCTGACAGGCTCCTGTGCATCCATCCAGGGTTGGGCACACACAAAAGACAGTAAGAAGCCTAAAGCCCTCGGCAGACCCACAATGTAGGTCACTGCCTGCCTGCTATTCATTCACACACTCATTCATGCAGCAAATCTGGATTCCAGAGCTGAGGTCTACTCTCTGCTGAGTTTGCACCAAGCCCGAACCAGGCTCCAGGGCAGAGCAATTGGCGACAAGTACAACCCAACACCACACATGCTGTACAGCATTTTTCTGTGATCCAAGCAAATGGCCAGACACTGATGAACCTAACCCTTAAAGCAACTCCAAGGAGACACATGAGTGTCCTCAGGCTCTCTTACTGGGGAAACTGAGTTGCTGAGGGTCGAAGAGACTTGCTCCTAGTCAGGACTGGATGGTCACTCAAATTCTCATCTGCTTTCTCCCTGTTCTCTTGCCTCCCCCCAACCCTTACAAATCTTTGCCCTCCTGTGAGAGCCGAGGATATCTGAGCTGAGTCAGAGAGTAGACTGGGCTGGACCAAGGCAGACTTGGATATGCCCAGGGATGGGGTGACCCTGCACAAAAAGACACCATGTTGAGCTTTTCTGAGTGAAGGTGGCCTGCGCATTCAGGGCACTCAGCAGAGTTCCTGGCAGGATCTAAGAATCAAAAACAAAGCAGCCTGTGCTAGGGAAGTGTCAAGACAGAAATGATCAGGAACAGGTGTTCCTCAGTCAGAGTAGGCCTGGGTTCACTTCAGGCTGTGCCACTGTAAACCGCATGCCTCCACTGAACCCCAACTTTCCCACCTGTCAAGTGAGGCTAACAGGCCCATCCTACTTGTACAAAATTCAGCGGGATTTGGAACCCAACAGTGCCTGGTATTCACACATCCTCCTCCTGCCTTAGTTGATCTTTGATACCACCCTTTTTTGCCTGACTAAGATAAGCATTTGCATAACACAAAACTAACCATTTCAGCATATACAATGTCATGGCCATTAATCCATTCACAATATTGTGCAACCACCACCTCTATCTAGTTCCAACATATTTCCATCAGCCCAAAATAAAACCATGTGACCATTAACCAGCTGCTTCCTCGACATCTCCAATCACCAATCCACTTTCTATCTTTATAGATTTGCTTATTCTGAATATTTCATAAAAATGGAAGCAGACAAGACTTGACCTTCTGCATCTAGCTTTTTTCCCAACACAATGTTTCCGAGGTTAACTGTATTATAACACATATCACTGACTATTCTTTTGCATGCAATCATTTTTTTTTAAAAGATTTATTTATTTATTGGAGAGTCAGATATACAGAGAGGAGAAGACACAGAGAGGAAGATCCTCCGTCCAGTGATTCGCTCCCCAAGTGAGTGCAACGCCGGTGCTATGCCGATCCAGAAGGAGCCAGGAGCCTCTTACGGGTATCCCACACGGATACAGGGTCCCAAAGCTTTGGGCCGTCCTCGACTGCTTTCCCAGGTCACAAGCAGGGAGCTGGATGGGAAGTGGAGCTTCCGGGATTAGAACTGGCGCCCAAATGGGATTCCGGCAAGTTCAAGGTGAGGACTTCAGCCACTAGGCCACACCACCGGGCCCCATGTAATCTTTTTTTTTAAGTATTTATTTGGAAGGCAAAATGGGGTCAGTGCCAGGTCACAGTGGGATAAATTCCTGGATCCTCCATCCAGTGGTTCACTCCCCAAATGGTCACAATTTGCTGGGGCTGGGGCCAGGCTGAAGCTAAGAGCCCAGACTCCACTTGGGTCTCCCAAGAGCGGCAGAGGCCCGAGTACTCGGGCTGCCTTCTGCTGTTTTCTCAGGCAGATCAGCTGGACGCTAGGTCAGAAGCAGAGCAGCTAGGACCTTAACTAGTGCTCGCTTATGGTATGCTGGTATTGCTGCACCAAAATGCCAGTTCCTGGCAAATCAATCTTTATCCACTCTTCCTTTAAGGAACATGGGACTTTCACATTGCTTCTGTTTATCCATAACTCACTGCTATGAACATTTGTGTACATGTTTCTACATGAACATACATGTTCAAGTCTGTTACCCACATACATAGCAGTGGAACTGGGGATCCCACAGTAATTGCATATTTAACGTTTTCAGGAATCACCAAGCTAATGGTCACTTAAGTTGTTCCTTTTGCATTCCCACCACAGCTAAAGACGGCTCCAATGTCTCCATATTTCTGCCAACACAGGATTTTCTATATTTTATTCTTCCGTTATAACCCCCCTAGTAGGTATAAATAGATATCGCTCAGTTTTAATTCATATCTCCCCAAGAGAAAATATCGAGCATCTTTTCATACGTCTGGTGACTATCTGTAATAGCTCTCTAGAAAAACATGCAAGAGTTCTGCCAACACTTTTTAAATTGAGAGCAAGATCTTTCATCTGAAGGTTGATGCCTCAAATGCCCACAGCCACCGAAGGAGGCCAAGCCAGAGCCAAGAGAGGCAGCAGGAACTCACTGCTCTGCCAGGGACTCAACTTGAAGCACCCACTGGCACCCAGGGAACCAGGTAGGAAATGGAACCAGACCTCAAAGCCAGTGACTCCCACACAGGAAGCAAGCACTCCACAGCATCTTAATAACCACCAAGCCAAATGCCCACCCTGCTTTCTCATTTTTAATCGCAACCTTTGTTTTCTTGTTGAGTCCTTTACTGTCTTTAGAAAATGGATGGAAAATTCACACACTTCTTCATCACACAGAGGCAGGGGTGAAGTGAGGCAGCCCGGCTGCAGGGTCCTGCCCACAAACCCAGAGTGGGCAGGGATCTATGTGTGCCCCCCAGTGCACTTGCAGAAGCTGCTGGGTGTCTGGAGGACATCTAGGACAGAGCTCAGAGCCCAGGCAGAAGTGGAAAGGTTGCCGACCACTTCACAGCACTCAGACCCTCGTGGAGTGTGAGTAGGTAATCATAGGGACTCAGGGACCAGCTGTTTTCCAATTCCCCAGCACACAGGGAGGAGGAAGTGTGCACAAAGGGGAGAGTTAGATGAGCAGAAGGGAGTGCTGGACTAGGGAGACTGACCTGGCAGTCAGAGGACACTTGGCAAGGTGCAGCCAGCACCTAGCCCAGCACCCATGCCTAGGATTTCAGACCTCACAGCCCCATTCCCCATGGAAACATGTTCTTCACTGAAGAGAGGGATGCGTCAATGTCACACGCAGCCTGGCACTAACCCTGATGTGGTACGGTACCCAACACCGACAGCACACAATGTCTTGGCCAGCAGGTCGTGCTGAGTACACAGAGGTGCTGGATGAGTCACCGGGGGGGTGGCTAGGAAGGGGACTTGGGCACGGCCCTGAGGAGTCCACGCCTGGTAAAGAGGGCACTGGGCAAAGCTCTCCCTCTGAGTCAAAGTGAAGCAGTGGACGGCAGATCTTTATGACTCTCCTTTCTTCTGTAAATCTGCCTTGCAAGTAAAAAATAAAATAAAGCTTTAAAAAAAATTTAAGGGCCCGGCACAGTGGCGCAGTGGTTAAGGTCCTCACCTTACACGCCCGGGATCCCATATGGGCGCCGGTTCTATCCCGGCAGCCCCGCTTCCCTTCCAGCTCCCTGCTTGTGGCCCGGGAAAGCAGTCGAGGACGGCCCAAAGCTTTGGGATCCTGCACCCACGTGGGAGACCCGGAAGAGGCTCCTGGCTTCGGATCGGCATAGCACCGGCCGTTGCGCTCACTTGGGGAGTGAATCATCAGACAGAAGATCTTCCTCTCTGTCTCTCCTCTCTGTATATCTGCCTTTCTAATAAAAATAAATCTTTAAAAAAAATTTAAAAGGCTATATTTGGAGCCAGTTCATTTGGTTTGAATCTCATTCCACCACTGATTATGTCCTGCACAGTCCTTAGCTTCTCGGAGCTTCTTTCCCTCGAGTTTCACAGTGGGCAACACAAGAAGGCAACTCAAGAAGACTGGCTGCCTGCCCCGGGCACAGGACAGTCACCTGGCGGACTCCTCCTGGGTTCTCACCCTCTTCTACTACTAACTTGCTACAGTCATGAGCAGAGGACCTAACCTCTTTGAACCTCAGTTTCCTTACCTGTGAAATGGGACCTGTGATAATGGTGCCATACTCATGGAGCAGTTGCCTATGTGACATGAATTAACACATATGATCCACTTTAGTTGATGCCCAAGAGTGTTCAAAAGTCTCGTGGTTATCTGAAGCTGTCAAGCAAGACAACCCATCTTTTCTACCACTCTCCATGAGGTGCAAGGTCTGCACAGTATGCCAAATGCTGGCTCCAGATGAATGGACTGCCGCACAGAGTTTTAAAACAGGCGGAAAATTAATGCTGCACTCAAAACAAAGAGAAGAACCTGGCCTACAGGCTCACCTGACTCGAACCCAGGCCTTGGCCAGAAATTATTACCCCCTTCCCCATACAGTCCCTCCCCTAAAGAGAACCTCACCCTTTCTTTATCCGTCACTAAACCGCACCACCCATCACCCTGTGGCGAGCTTCAGTTAAAACAGTTTGTGGAGTTCAGAGTAGTTGTTTCTGTCTGTGCCCAAGATAACAGAAGCCTGAATCCACCAGCAGCCAGGATGTCGCAGCCATTCAGGACTTCTGCTCTCAACAGGAAAGTTCCTACTTGCCCAAACAGCATCCCAAGCAGCCAAGAAGAGAATGGCATGGTGGGCTATGCGTGCCCTTAGACACAGGCTGGGTGAAGTCTGCATTCCACAGCTGGGCCTGAGGCAAAGCCCTGGAATCCACATCTGGACAGGGCCCAGAGCAAGGAGCTGCCCTGCACTGCACCTGCCACACAGCAGTCTGTTTCTTACAGCTTCAGTTATTCATGGTTGGTGGCTGCAGGCCTCTCTACGGTCATGTTGTGCACGATGGAGAAAGCCCGCTCAGGGGCAGTGGCAGCCACAACGTTCTCAGAGTGGAGCTCTCAGGACAGCCATGTCCAGAGCAAGCAAACCCGGCGGCAGACAAGAGAGAACACATGCCAGGACAGGGCCGAGTCTGGGAACATCAGCTCTGGTCCCCTTCCTGTCGACCTCCATGGGGTCACTCTGTGGTTCAGTGCAGAACAGCGAGACGGTGTCTAAGGGCCCAGTGTGCCACAGATTCTGAGCCTCTGGAATTGGCAAACCATGAGCGGCTGTAGCACGGTCCATGCGCCCAGGGCTTCTAGTAACAAAGGTCACCTGCCTATATGTTAGGACAGGAAGGCCTGAAGGCAACCTCAGGTGCCCTGCGCCATTCAGTCAACCGCTCCTTCGTACACTCCTGCTCTCTCAGTCTGCAACCCTCAGATGTCCCACTTCCTCCCATCCCCTGAGCAGGTTAAAGCGATTAAGTACACAAGTGCTGGGGCCAATCCAGTGGCAAAGCTAGCTAATCCTCTGCCTGTGGCACCAGCATCCCTTATGTATACCAATTTGGGTCTTGACTGCTCCACTTCTGATCCAGTTTATGCCTGGGAAGGCAGCAGAGGATGGTCAAAAGCCTTGGGCCCCTGCAGCCACATGGGAGATCTGAAAAAAGTTCCTAGCTTCCCATCAGCTCAGCTACAGCCATCACAGGCAGCTGGGAAATAAACCAGCACACAGAAGACCTTTCTCTCTCTCGTTTTTTATTTTAATAATTTATTTACTTTCATTGCAAAGTCAGATATACAGAGAGGAGAAGAAAAAAAAGAGAGAGAGGAAGATCTTCTGTCCGATGATTCACTCCCCAAGTGAGCGCAACGGCCGATGCTATGCCGATCCGAAGCCAGGAGCCAGGAGCCTCCTCCAGGTCTCCCACACGGGTGCAGGATCCCAAGGCTTTGGGCCGTCCTCAACTGCTATCCCAGGTTACAGAGAGGAAGCTGGATGGGAAGTGGGGCTGCCAGGATTAGAACCAGCACCCATATGGGATCCTGGTGTATGAAAGGTGAGGACTTTAGCCACTAGGCTACTGTGCCAGGTCCAATGTCTCTTTTTTTCTCTCCAGTCTCTGTAGTATCTGTCTTTTAAATAAAAACAAACAAATATTGAAAAACAAACAAACAACAAAAGGCGTACATGCTGTAACTACACTGGTAGGACTGGAAAAATAGCAGGGCCACTTTTCACTGAGTAACCTCAGATACTAGGTTTCTCCTCTCCAGTCTTCCATTTTCTATTTGTAAAGGGGTGCTAATTATATATATTTACCACTTAGGATTATTATGGGAAGTAAATTACATAACAAGTGAGGCCTTATCCAAATCTCTGAGAACCTAATAAGAATAGATAATGTCAGTGGTGATTATTAGTTACTAATCTAATTATGGCCATCAGGAAGTCACTGAATTTCACTGCTCTGACTGGTACGGCCTCCTTCATGTGTGTGGAACAGAGGTTTACCAGCAAGAAAACACAATGAAAAAAAAAGCAGGTAGAAGGGCCCAGCATGATGGCCCAGTGGCTAAATCTTCGCCGTGCATGCGCCAGGATCCCAAATGGGCACGCACCGGTTCATGTCCTGGCTGCTCCACTTTCCTTCCAGCTCTCTATCTGTGGCCTGGGAAAGCAATACAGGATGGCCCAAAGCCTTGGGACCCAGCATCTGCATAGGAGACTCAGAAAAAGATCCTGGCTCCTGGCTTTGGATTGGCTCAGCTCCAAACTTTGGCTGATTCCCCAGCACTTGGAGAGTGAACCAGTGGATGGAAGATCTTTCTCTATCTCCTTTTCTCTGTAAATCTGCATTTCCAATAAAAATAAATAAATCTTTAAAAAAGAAAATCAAAGGTAGGGAGGAAGTCAGCTTCCTACCCTTGCGATCCTTTCCTCAGGCTCTCACACCACCCCACCAACAGAGGTTGCGGTTCCAGCCTGCAGGAGAGGATCCCAAGCTCAGAGAGGGCCAGGCAGCAGGATTGTTCCCCAACCAGTCACTGGATTACAGAACAAAAGCAAGCATCTCTCAAGGGCTCAGCTGCTCAACGTACTCCTAAGAGCCTTTCCCATGTACATGCTCCCTCCATCCAGCCCCTCCCAGCCCTCTGCCTGACCAGCAGTGGCCCGGGATCAAGGTGGATCCTGCTGACTGCTCTTACAGCCCAGCCTTGTAAAGCTGACCTCTGCAGAGTCAGGACAGACACTAGCAGAGAGATACTCCCTTGGGGACCCAGGGCTGACCCAGCACATGCTCAACCTCCACACGACTGACTGCTACAAAAACTGCCTCCCCATCTAGATCCGTTTCAACTCCACAATCTGACGAAGAAAACCACCAATACCCCACCCCTGTTTGATGTCCAAATTTTTCAACAAATATGTTCCTAGGAAGCCTGCACTGCTGTCATCTGCTGGTGCCTCTTTTCTCTTCCTCACCCTAGGGCCTCTGTCTGAACCACTCACTTACCTTTTCAGAGCCTCCCCAAATCACATCCCTGTACCCACTCTGTGCAATACCCATGGCCCCAGGAGCCATGGGACTCTAAAAGCACACCACACACACACACACACACACACACACACACACACACACACACACACAAAACATTCACTTAGAGCTCCCGCAACACAAGTACTGTATTCACTCCCTCTTTGCAGCTGGGGAAACTGAGGCTCACAGAAAGACCCTGACCTACTCTCTCTTTGAAAACCATCAGAACATTTGGCATGACTGTGCTGCTGTTTCACCTGGTCTGGGGATGCCAGAGTCACAGGTAGTGGCTTTACTCACCACGCTACAACACCAGCCCTGAGCTGGGCCCATCTTTACAAAGTGGACCACACCTGGAGCTTTAGCAAGCAACACTCCACAGGCTTGCAAGAGACACAGATGTCCAGCCAACCACCTGGAAGAGAGCAAAGGCCAAGTGTCTGTGAGTTAAGAGAATGGAAACACCAACCGAGCCAAGAAGTCAGACCCCAGAGCTAGGCACAAAGTCAGCACAGAGTGCAGCCTGGGAGGAAAGACAGAGTCTGAGAGCCACAGCCTCTCCCACCTCCAGGGCCTGTGACAGCAGCCGCTGCTTTGCACCTGCAGACCCCAAGCAGCACTTCCATCTATCACCCCTAGCATCTTCCCACCCAGCTCACAGTGAGCCAGGATGCCAGCCGTCCTCAGAGTCTCTCTAGAGGTAACTGACAATGGGCATGTTCCATCAGAAACTCCCCCCTGCCCCTGCCTGAAAATTAGGACAGAGCTGGAAGAACAGTGAGCACTCACACAGGCACAAACACGGAGGACTCATGCACCTGACAGCACCCACTTGGAAAACCTGCTGCTCTGGATGCCCTAAAGGATCACACACATGAGACCGCAGTTGGGTTGTACGGTGGAGTGGGACCACAAAGTTTGCCTCAACCTATGACCCAAAAAAAGGAAAAGAAAAAAAGATTCCAGAGAGATGAGGCAGCCATAAAACGCAGTCAGAGAATGCCCTGAAAGATGTACAGCCACAGCATAAGGGAAATGGAACTTCCTCCTTAGTCACTGGAGCTGGAACGCAACTCGGGGTCAGGTTGGCCACGGCATCAGCTGGCAGCCCTCTATCCTGAGGGCATTCATTGCTGTAAGGAAGCAACCAGGGTAGAAGCACACAGTTCTTTCTTTAGATGCCACCCTTCCCCAACATGCTCTCTTCATGTTCTCCATAAAACCTTGACTTGTCAAATCTACAGCCCAGCACAAAGAACAAGGTCCTTGCAACCAGTGAGGGACTGGGGCTGGGGCTGTGGCACAACAGGCTAGGAACCAGCATTTGTGGTGCTGGCATCCTGTATCACAACAATGGTTTAAGTGCCTGGTGCGCTCTACTTCCCATTCAGAAACCTGCTAACATGCCTTGGAAGGCAGTGGAAGATGGTCCATATAGGTACTTGAGGCGCTGCAACCTACTTGGGAGACCAGGATGGAACTCCAGGCTCCTGGCTACAGCCTGGCCCCATCCTAGCTTTTGCAGACATTTGGAGAGTGTACCAGCAGAGAAAAGGTATCAATATCTTTCTCTTCATTTCCCTTCTGCCCATCACTGTGCCTTTGAAGTAAGTAATTTTAAAAAAATAAAATGAGATGACAAGGAGCCTGTGAGATAACGCAATGGTATCACATGATCTTTGTGCAGCCCAGGCCTCCTGCCCCACATCCAAGGCATCAGCAGCACCGTGTGATAACCCAAAAGCTGAGGCAGCAGCCCGAGCTGCACGGCACTTGCCTTTTCTTCTCTTGTGCTGCCCACTCCACCCTCCCGCCTCTCCACAGCAGGCCGACAGAGCTGGGTGCAAAAGCCTGTCATCCTCAAAGTAAGCCCTCTGGCAGACTTTCAGAGACCTGGCATAAGAGCAAACCAGGGCCACCACTACCAGGCACAGGGATCCAGGCTCCGGCAAGCCTAAGGGCCTTCTCTGGCTTCTGCTGTCTGCCACGGACCACAGCCTGGCCATGGACAGCATAGAGTTTTGACATTTCTGGCCCATGAAGCAGGTAGCTTGGGAAGGCTAGACCCCTTAATCGCTCAGTGCCTACTATCCCCGAGCCTTTACCTTCAGATCATTTGGCATTTACCTCCTGGTGTTGCTGGGAGAATCATTTAAATTGTGGCAGAGAAGGCCTGCAGAAAAGGGCAGCAGTCACCCCAGAAGCAAGCCACCAGGCCTGCACAGCCACAACAATGCCCTCTTCCCTTAGATCTGTCAGAGAGCATGCAAAAAAGACTAAAGTATTGTGGGGCGCTCTGGTTCTCACAGTGCACCCCACATGCCCCTGTCTTCCCCTGCACAGAAGCAGGTGACGTCAGGCATATCCTCTAAGCCACCACTCACCTCCCGATCACACTCTAGGGGTACAATCTGCTCCGTCTAAGCGGAACGTGCCCATCTCCCCTTCTGCCAGGGCGTCTGCTGCTGAGCAAACACTACCCCAGGAAGGTGCAGCCCGCCAGTGCTTTCTGAATGCAAACTGCAATGTCAACTGGAAGCCTCGCAACCATTTGGAGGATTTATGTTGGTGCTAACTGAAGAACAAATGAAACCCCAGGAGTGGCTTAATTAACCCAGCACATATTGCCCAGGAATTCTCTTTCTATCTCATTTCAGCTCTCAAGGTTCTTTTCCTTATCAACAAGGACAAAGAAATCTATAGGAAAAAGAATGTACCCCAGGTGGTCATTAGGACCTGTCCATTTGCAGGAAGATGAGTGGCCAGAGGCCAACTGTGCGACCACCTGCACGCTCCTCACCGTCTGAAGGGCTGTGGGAGCCCTCTGAGTGGTGCCAGAGTAAGACTAGGCTTCATCACCCAGTGCCCTTGGCCACTGGGCATAATATTTTACTACAGCATCTGATCCAAACCTCAAACACTCCCTCACAGAACCTACCAGAACCTACTCTAAACCCCACTTTACACATGAAGAAATTAGGGTCAGTAAAGGTTAAATAACTGGCTTGATATCATGTCAACAAATGACCATGCCAGCCCAATCAGGGCTGACTGCCTCTAGAGCCACTGGACTCTAAAGCATGTGACAGAAAAAACCCAGACTAAGAATAGAGAGGGAGACAGACTGGAACTCAGTTTCCTTAGCTGCACAATGGGAACAACCACTGAAGGTGCCACGGTGGATAAAGATGAGACCAGGTAAAATCCCAGGAGAGAACACCCACATGCTCCATGAGACTCATATGCACACGGCTTACATATGGTAGGGATGCAGCAAATGCTAGCTAAATGGAAAGACAATCAAGCAATGGGAAAATCATCCAGGGTTGTAGAGATGGTTTCCCCAAATGAGAACTGCCGATGATATAGTCTTAGGGCACACAGTAGGCAGTTAGTTCTGAGTCATGAGTTACAAAGCCACCCTTGCCCACCTATATGTCAAAGGACAAGTACCCATCATTACCTGGGACCTGAGGGGGAGGGCTGGTTGTGTTGTATGCCCACTGTCCTTTCAAGCCCCCTTAAAAGTCCACGCTGGGGAGGGGCTTGGTCTCTTGGTCGTGTGCTTCACCACAAGTGCTTCATCTCCTGCAAGCCCTGAGCTCTGGCTCCTGGCCATTCACACACTTACTTGCTCTCTGGCTTCCTGTGGATGGACTCTGAGGACAGAGGTAGAAATTGTTCTTCCTTACCCCTTCTGGCTCATTTTCCCTGAACATGATCCACCTATGTGTATTCCTCACCCTCTGAATAAACTTTACCACTTGCATAAGCCATGTTGGTGTCAGTGCTTAAAATGCTTTTTAAGTGGGCCCGGCGCGGTGGCACAAGTGGTTAAGGTCCTCACCTTGCATGCCCGGGATCCCATATGGGCGCCGGTTCTAATCCTGGCAGCCTCACTTCCCTTTCAGCTCCCTGCCTGTGGCCTGGGAAAGCAGTCAAGGACAGCCCAAAGCTTTGGGACCCTGCACCCGCGTGGGAGACCTGGAAGAGGCTCCTGGCTTCGGATTGGCATAGTGTCGACCCGTTGCGCTCACTTGGGGAGTGAATCATTGGATGGAAGATCTTCCTCTCTGTCTCTCCTCCTCTCTGTATATCTGCCTTTCCAATAAAAACATAATAAAAAAAAATGCTTTTTAAGTGAGAAGCAACGACCAAGAAACAAACACTCAGTACAAATCTAGCCTACACCACTAGCCTTCAACACCAGAAGCACACATCCTGAAAGAAACCCTTCTCCAGACATCTGCTCACACCACAGCACAGGCGAGGGAGGACGGCTGGATTTCCCAACCCCACCAGTACCCCCTTCCCTACAAACTCACTATCTTCTTCCACAATCCAACCCTGCATAACCAACCTCACCACAGTGACCGGGACCACCCAGTGTTACCCAGTAAATCCAGCCATGCCAGGATCCCATTGCTGCTCTTTGCACAGGTTCCCTTTCAGCACTAATATCTACATCATCCTCCCCAACCCCTTTTCTGTTGTTCTTGCCACTGCTGCACAGGGTCACCAGGGCTCTGCTCCTTCTATATGCTGGCTCTGTTTCCTGGATGGTACCTTCATTTCTTTCCAGAAATTCCTCCCCCATCCAAGCATGGCCCAGGTTTGCATCCCATACCAAGTACTGTTGCCCAGCCCAGGGACACAGATGAGTACCGCAAACTTTTCCCTCAGGTTTCCAGGCTCACTGGGAAGAAACCAAGGGGCAGAGCACTCAGATGCACAATGAGGTAGCATTGCAGGTACCGCCCCATGTGCTGGGCTCCCTGGGATGCACCCAAGCATATGCACATGTTAATCCCACAGGCTGAGAACAGGGCTGTGTTTGCTAAATAATGATGCTATGTGGCACATAGGCAGATAGTGCACAGCAAACACAAAACTGTCCCAAGACTCCTCAGCAAATTCTAGAATCCAGTGAGATCCTGCCAAGTGGCAGTGAGAAGAGACCCGGCAACCAAGGGCACTCACAGGTCATCAGCACCCATCATACAGGTGAGGTCCAGTCCCCTGTCTGCTGGTCTTGAACATGTTGAACATGTGAACATGTTTGCCCATGGCCTCTTTGCCTGCCTTGGCCCCTTGCTGAGTATAAAGGCGCAGCTCCTCCTGGGCTGTGGCTGCGTCCCCTTCCAGAGCTCTCCAGGGATGAAACGCAATCACCCCAGCCCAGCACACTCTTGGGCACGTTCCCAGAGGTGACTCACTTGGCCCCTGAATAAGCACGTGAGGGGCTGACAGTCCAGACTACAGAGTCTAAGAGAAAACCCAAGAACTGCCTGAGCTGACTCAATGGGCAAAAAATAGGACAGTCACAAAGCCACACTGCCTTGCAAACCCAAACTGTCTTCACTGTTTACCGTGTCGCAGGCTTCATGGCTTACATCCTCTCCTTTCACAATATCCAGCTGCTTCAGGGAAGGAAGAGCAGCCCAGAGAGGCCCCGCCTCCACCAGCCCTGGCTCTCACAGGCACCCCACCCCAAACTCCACAGAGCACTGAGGCACTAGGAACTTCACTTTTATTAGAAGTATCTCACATTTCCTAAACACATGTTGAGGAGTTTCTGGGGCCAGGGGTGACCAGAAAAAACCTGGGCGTTTGTGGCCTGGTGACTGTTTACATGTTCACCTCACGCAGCGGCTCTCCAGCACTTCTGAGGGACTCAGACCTCACCAGCAGCGGCTGCCTCTTGGCAGGAGCCCGATAAGCCAGTGTGCAGGGAGAGGGACTGCCTGTACTTCCCGGTAATCAGCGGAGGCTGACCCTGTCTCCCCGGAACCCCCAGTCCGTGTGCAGGCAGAGATGGTGGCACAGAGACCCCTTTCCCAGCAACGGTCTGGAGGCCCAGCTATCAGCACACAGCCAAAGCCATAACAGAACTACAAGACAAAGGGCGAGAGATGTGCATGTGACGTAGGTTAGGACTGCTGCAGACAACTGCATCCCTATCAGCCAGCTCAACTCCTACCTCCAGCTTCCTGCTACTGAGCGCCCTGAGAGGCAGCAAGTGATGGCTCCCCCACCTGGGCAGCAGCACTCACACGGCACCCAGGATGGGGTCAGGCTCCAGGTCCTAACTTAGTCCAGCCTCAGCTCTTGAGAGCATCTGGGAGTGAACCACCAGGTGAGAGAGCCAAGTCTTCATGTTTCTATCTCTCTTTGCCTTTCAAATATGCAAAAACCTAAGAAGGAGGGTGTCCGCATCCCAAGGTCTCACTCCTCACCTCAGGAAATCACTCATTCCCTGGCCAGATGAGAGACACAGAGCCCCCAAGGTCAAGGGGAGCAGAGGCTCGCAGTCCAAGCACCCCACTCCTCTCAGGCTCCCCATGGCCACCTGCTCTCAGCTCTGCTGCCTGGGCCAAGTCCAACCAGGGCGGCCATCGATCATGGTGACTTCACCGCCCGGCTCTGGTCTCCCAAGTTGCCCCCAGGAGACGCAGACGGAATCTCAGGGCTGCAGCAATCAGCAGCGAAACCCTGACCTCTGGCTCAAACTCCACTCAACACAGGGGCCCGAGGGCCGCACAAAGAGCACAGGGCTTCCCTCTGTGAGGACGTCTTCAAACTCATCCCTTTGCTCTTCTCTGCCCTCCTCCAGATCACTAGGGTCAAATGTGCCTCCTCTTTCCCAGGTTCCCGGGGCTGGGGAGATGTCAGACTCCCCCGGTCAAGCCCCGAGTTTCAGCAGCCAAGGCCATGATCCTGCCCCATTGTGGGAGACTGGGAGACTTGGTTAGCACCGTGACTACAAACCTTCATTTGCCTCCAGACTTATTCAGGGTTCACAGGCTTTGAGGAGAGAGCAGAAGTCAGACCCTCCTGGAATCTGCCCCCTTCATTAACTTGAGAATTCCACATGCCTATGTTTTCTCAAGCTTTTTGCACCAAACACTAGCCTGGGAGGAAGAGCTGCCATCCTCACGCCCACAGGTACCAACCAGGAAGGCCAAGGTAGTTCCTCGGATTGGAGGCGGAGCTCCCATGGAGAGAGAACTAACCTTTAGAGAGCAAACACCAGCTTCCCAGCACTAGGATAGCGACTGGAGAGTTCGAGGTGTCCTGGTCAGCAAATGAAGAAGGTGAAGTTCAGAGACGCTAAGGAACCTGAGAGTCACCCAGCCATGAAACAGCAAAGGCACAAAGCCTGCTTAGCTTTGCTTCAAAGACCACACTCTTCTGAGATTCTAACTGCCTGTCAAGGAATGGGAGGACCTTGCAGGACACACACACTATGAGACAGGACACTGAGCCCCCAAAACCCAAATGATCAGTGTCCAGTGTGCATTCTAGCCTGGAAAGCTCTACACACTGACCTCCTGACTCGTGCCGAGACCACACCCAGTCGCAGCACAGCATCCTCCGCCAAAACCCACGTGTCCTTAAGCTTCGTTAAGGCTCAACAATAGAGCCTCCAACACAGAAGACTCCATAAAAGTCTACATAGAAAAGCAGCCGTGGGAGGCCGCCCACTGCGTGTTGTGTGAAATCCAATGAATGTGCTGTCCATATGCTATTTAACAAGTCTCACATAAATGCTACATCTTGTGATAAATTTTTCCCAGTGTTTATGATCCAGCAGAAATTTCTTTCAATGACAAACAAGTTTCCCTTGTAGACTAACAACAAACTACAACTTCCAGGTTCTGTGATATTCCTTGTAAATGAAGCTTTTTTGGCACACAGCCACGCCCTCTCGCATATACATCATCTAAAGGTTGCTTTCCAAATTCGCAGGCAGACTGACTAGCAAAAAAACTACAAAGCCCACAAGGCAGAAAACATTTCCTATCTAGCCCTTCATAAGGGTGCCAATCCTTCATTTAGTCACAAACATAACCCACTCAGCCTGTTATGCTCACCAGGAAGCACAGAACTAGAATCAATGCGACATTTTGGTGATCCACTCAGCTTTAGCATTTTTTAAATTTTCCTATGCTTCCAAGTTTTGATGTCCTAATTTCATTTTGATACTCTGCTTAAAATAGTTATGTTCGCTAAATACACATATACACCAGGCACTGGATAAAGTCTTCCATGTGGTTGTTACTGAATTCTCACCATAAACTCACATGGCGGACAGAGCTATTCCCAGCTCACCAAGGAGCAGCGACTGCATGCGCTGGTCTGTACCATGCAAGCAGACTCTCAGAGCCGCGGGGCCTCCCTCTTAACTCTGCCAAACTGACAGACTTCTCATCTCAGCTCTGCTCTAGTTGCTGAGCTCCCAAGGGTTCTTGATCAACCCGGTATCGTTGTGTGAGATAAAATGCGCAGTGGTCCTCACTCTGCAGCCAAATGCTGACTTAGTTCTTCATTTTTTTTGGTCATTCATTTCTCTGGAATCCACCAGATTCAGGAGGCAGTGTGGTGGTTCAAGTCTTAGCAGAAAAGAGATGGGATGGGACACAGAGTAGCTCATAGCCCAGGCTCAGACACTACCTCCCAGGCTACGAGCAGGGCCTCAGTAGGACAGGCTGCAACAGGGTCCGGCTCTTCAGAAGTGCTAGGTCCACTTGCTGTTACCTTGGGATTGTCACAAAGCTGACCTCTTCTTAAGTATCTACATATTGAGCAGCAGTAAGTACAAAGCACAAGACGCAGGTATCAACTACGGACTGTTTCTTACTCAGGTCAAGTAAATATAAAAGAACTGCCTTTTAAAAACACCTGCCCCCCTCCAAAAAAAAAAAGACAAACAAAACAGAACAAAAATCCTGTCCAGGGGCCAGCCAGTGTTCTGGCACAGGAGGTAAAGCCACCACCTAACACTGGCATCCAACATTGAAGCACCAGCTTGAGTCTGAGTCAAGGACTGCACCACTTTTGATCCAGCTTCCTTCTGGGGTACCTACAAATGCCATGGAAGATGGTCCAAATATTTGGGGTCCTGCCCTTCATGTGGGAGACCTGGTTGGAATTCCAAGTCTACCCATCCCAGATTGTTGCAAGTGTTTGCAGAGTGAACCAGCGGTGAGAAGATCTTTTTCTTGTGTCTCTCACTCTGTCACTCTGCCTTTCAAATAAAAAATTAAAACAAAACAAAAAACCTGCTCACCTTGAACCTGAAGTCACCTTGGATGCAGAGTATGTGTGTTGAGAACGGAGCACAAATGTCAGCATCTGTGCATGTGCCACAGGTGGAGAGCAGCTTCCTGGGTCTCTCTACATGTGCCTACTCCCTCCACACCCCATGGCAATAATGGCTTCTTTAAAGGTAGTCATTGAGCAGCTACTGAGCAGCCTGAGTCTTTTCCCCAAGTGTCCCTACAGAACAAAGTCACAGACCCCCTTCTCACACTACCCTAGGAGAGGTGCTAAGCCATCTCGGACTGTCTGCAGGGTGGGAGGGCACACCCCAAGAAGCAGGGCAAGCTGTCACTGCAGGGGCCCAGCACTAAGACACACACCGGGCAGCTAGCACGAGCTGCAGTCTGGGATCCCAGGGCTCCGGTTAAAGCATTTCCACGTATGAAAGGCAGACCTGGCAGAGGAGACTCAAGAGCCCATGCTACAAGCAGAAGAGGCACCTGCTTAGTCAGACTAACAGGACCACAGACTGAGATGCCTGGACCCAGGAAGCACCAGCAGTCCCAATGGCCCCACCCTGGCACCATGCCAGCATCACCCACATGCCACATGGCCCACGAATCAATCCGAGGGCCCCAGGTTCTGGCCACACAGCCACTTTCTGCTTGGCTCTCATTACATGAAACATTACAACAGCCCGTCACTCTCCAGTGTTCCTACATACAGAAACCACAAACCCACCACTGATGAGGATACCACAGACGGGTTCAGGGAACAGATGCCATGTGCCCAAGGTCAATCTCACTGTAGGGTGGGAAGGGAACAGAAGCTACATCTCCCAGCTGCAGGCCAGCTGCTCAGGGCCTCTGGGGTCATATACAGGAGTGCGTTTAAATCCTGCTGTGCTTCCTGGTGACACCTGCTCTGCCTCCTCTGTGCTTCAGCTACTTCCACAGCAAAGGAGATCACAATAACACCACCCATCCAACAGCTGTCTGAGGTTGGCAGGCAACAATGTCTGCAGCCTGGCTTAGCAAATGCTGCCAAATTCTTCCTCTTTCCTTTTTTCTTTTCCTTCATTCTATTTTTTTTCCTTCTTTTTGTAAGATCTACCTATTTATTTATCTGAAAATCAAAGTTACAGAGAGAGGAAGGGATCTTCCATCTGCTGGTTCATTCTCTAGATGTCAGCAATGGCCAGGCCAAAACCAGGAGTTTCATCTGGGTATCCCCCGTGGCTGGCACTTGGGCAACTTCCAGTGCTTTCCCCAGGCCATCAGAAGGGAGCTGCATTAGAAGGGAGCTGCTGGGAAACTAACTGGCACCTCTGTGGGATGCTGACATTGCAGGCAGTAGCTTAATCCACTGAGTCGTAACACTAGTCCCAAAGGAAAGCTCCTTGCACACACGATTCAGAGTCTTACTGCTCAGAACTCACCACCAGGGCCTAAGCCCACCCTTGTCCCCACCACGAGGAGATAACCCAGACCACCACAATGGGGCAGTTCCAGGGAGCAATCGATAAAAGCAGAAAAACAGAGCTCTGGGCCCAGTGATAAGTGAGGTGCAGCCGCCACACAGCAGGGTAGGGGGAAAGGCAAGAAGAGGTCAGAGGCCTGGGAAGGTAGAGAGACAGGGGAACGGAGCTGTGCGTCTGCCTCCCAGACCAAGCCCTCCACACCCCAGCCCACTCCCCCCTGCAGTACAGCCAAATCTCCCGGCCCTATAAGTCTCCCCAGATCCTCGACAGCCTCTCCCTGAAATGACTCCTGCCCTGTCCCTGCCTGGCCTACACACTGCTCTCCAAGTCCCCACATCCCTCAAGGCACAGGCTCCCTCCAGAACCTACATCCCCAGAGCTGGCCCCCCGCTAGTCCAACTCCAGGCCCAGGCATAAAAGGGAGTCCCTCAGTTAAGGACCCCTCTGCAGAGAGCACAGAATATGCTCAGGTCTACTGACCTAAGGAGTCCTTCCCAGCAGACAGCGTTGCTCGCATACCCGCCTGAAGACCTTGAGAGTCCCGAGGAGCCCTCGCTCCGGGGTTCCATCTGGTCTCTGGGGCTCTCCGTTCTGCCTGATCCTCAGGGCAACCTCAGGCAAGTTATGGGGCCGCTCGGAAGCTCATGGTTCTCAATTATGAAATAGGAAATATCCCCCGCCTAATCAGATTGTGGGGCTGAATGAGCCATCAAGTTACTCAGAAGGAGAGGGATTTCCCTCTGTCCTACTCAGGGAAGCCCAAAGAAAACCAAGAGTGGCCACCTGATCAGGCCAGCTGCGCTGCAGCTGCTGGAGGACCCCACATGTGTCTGGCCTGCGAGCAGAAGCATCAGGTCTGCTGACCTCAGGGGGCAGGCTTTCCGGAGTGTGAGACTTGCAATCAGGTTACAGGAGCACAAAATATTGCAGCACAAGGAGGTGTGGACAATGCCAGCGTGCAACAGCCACAAGGACGTGACACACTAAAAGGTCAGAAAGTCTGTCTGAGAAAGCTCCATCAACTTGGGCAGAACTGGGAGCCATGCCTGACACCCTGGCCCCAAGCATGCTGTCAGCAGCCATTTGCCCAGTGGCCCTGGCGACCTGAGTAACGAGGCACCGACGTAATCAACATCCCTGGGCGAGAGGCGGGCCCTCTGCTCACAAGCAGCAGGTCACATGCCCTGTGGACAAGACCAGCTTGCTCTGTCATCAGGCTGGCAGCAGGCATATAGCTCCCTTGTCAGCTGGTACTGTCCTTCCCACCCAGCCTTCACACAGGTTCCACCCAGCACTGCCCTATTCAAAGGTCAGCTCTGCATACCTCGATGTATTCATAATGATGATCAAGGCCCAAGCTACCTGCAACCTCCCCAAAAGCCACCTCAGCCAACACTGCACCAAGGAACTGATGAGTATTTCTCATGTGTCCCACATACTGGTGTCTGCATCCCATACCTACAGAAGAGGAAGGAATGAAGATGCCAGCAGTGTAGCACAGCAAGTACAGCTGTCAACTGCGATGCCAACTTCCCATATGGCATCAGTGTGAGATCAAGCTGCTCCATTTCCAATCCAGCTCCCTGCTAACGGCCTGGGAGAGACAGTGGAGGATGACACAAGCGTTTACACTCCTGCAGCCACGTGGGAGACCTAGACACAGCTCTCGGCTCCTAATTTCTGCCTGGCCATTGCTGTCATCTGGGTTGTAAATCAGTGGCTGGAACATCTCTCTATACCTCCCTCTCCCTGTATAACTCTGCTGTTTTTCAAAAAAATTAATTAAAAATCCAGCAGTTGTTGACCTCAACGCATGTCAAAGACAGTCCCAGGTCAGGTACCTGTTTACATTCAGCATCCACAGCTCCAACCTCATGAGCTTAGGCTGTTCCTACCTCCAGCACAGACCCAAGCTGTTCCTCCACCCACAGCTGTCCACTGACTGACCCTGCAGTATTTGAATTGCCCATCTTTCCCCACCCATTCTGCAGCACCAGGGCACATGTGCCAGGCACTCTGCTGTCTAGAAAGCACAGAGCCACGCTAAACAGGACCTGGTCTTGCAAGACTGCTGGTCAGTGGCTGAGGACAGACACGTGGGCCAGGAAGGGTGGCAGGTATGACGGTGCGCCACGTCAGCATAGGGAACAGGCGGCTCCCAGGAAGCACCCTCCTATTTCCATCTGTCTCTGACAGGCACCCAGTCCCATGCCAGATACACAGATGAGCTCCTTAAAGGCCACCAGCCACAGCACCGTGAACTGCAGTCCATCAGCCAGGACAGCCTCACCCAGCGCCCAGCTGAGCACCAAGTAGAGTATGCCCAAGGGCCTACATAAGGAAGGGACAGGGACTTAAGCATCACAGGGAGCCCCAAAAGGAACAGGCAGAGACACAATTGTTCTTGTGCTACAAAAGGATAGAAATCTCAGCCCTGGGGGGCGAGCAGCTGGGGTCCTCTGCCTCCCATGGGCATCCAGCCTGAAGAATCCATCAGGCACTCGGCTAGGTCTTTCCTCCAAAAATTCTGAATATCTCAGAACATGCGGGAATCTCATCCTAAATCATGCTTCCATGGTGTCCTCCCCAGTGGCCAGGGATCACGAAATCACACAGACTCAGAAACCCTCCAGTGTGCCTCCAGGTGACCAACGGGCACAGCCAGCAGCTGTTTCGGCTCTCAAATGATCAGACCTGGGACAGGAAAGATGTAAAAACACCCTGCTTCACCTTAGGCTACAGCGGCAGTGGGTTTGCTTCTTGCTCCCTCCTCCCACACAGGCTTACCTCCCCAGAAGGGAGCTCTGGCCCTGCGCCAGCTTCAAATAAAGGAAAGGTGGGTGTCGCCAGAGGTTCCAAGTGAGTACAGCTTCTCAGGACACTCGAGGACCTCTGAAACAGGGAACTTTCAACCGCTTCAGCTGCCCTGGAAGGAGCAGGCTTAGGTGTGACTGGCTGCGGCGCTGTCAACAGCAAAGCCAGGCCTGGCACCCGGCCCAGGCTCCCCTGCAGGGCTGAGAGGTCCAGTGAGTGGAGAGGTTCAGGGTCACTGGGTAGGAAGTACTTCTTTGTTTTGTTTCTTTTTAAAGACAACCACAAAACCCTGGCTTGCCTCCAGGCCTGGTCTTGTCCTGTGAGCTTCTTCAGGGCACAAGCAGAGCTGTTTCTCTCTTACTCATTCATTCAGCAGTCACTGAGCACCTATGACTAAGAACCAAGCACCATCCTACAAGAGAAAAATAGCTTTGTCTCTCTAACCAAGAGGACTTGAGTTGAAAAAAAAAAAAAAAAAAAACTGAAGTGCACTGATCCACTCTGCCCAAGGCCTGGACCCTTCATCTCCACTCCATCCAATGGGAGCGAGGACTGCGGTTTCCAAGCAGCTATTTTTGACCCAACATCTTCACCATGCTACCTGGTACAAGCCTCAAGCCACCCTGGAGCGCCTGGAGCCCATGGCCCTGCCTTCCAGGCGAGGAAATGGGAACCTCACAACTACTTTGCTTCAAATTAGTAAGAAAGGCTATCAACTCTAAGGCTAGACAATCTGACTTCCAAACTCGTGTCCTGAGCAATTGCTCCGAGTTGTCTAGTACAGGAAATCTACCTGGAAGGGCTGGCATTTCACAGGCAGAGAATCCTCATTTACTCTTCACCATAAATAAATAGGAAAATCCGTGTTATAGACATTATCAACTAATTTTAGAATGAGAAACCTGAAGCCCAAAAAGATCAAGCAACTTTTCCAAGATCACACAGCAAAAACACAAAATCACAAAAATAAGGGTTTAAACCAGTAATCTGGCTCCAAAGTCCCTAAAGTTCATCACTATCCCAGCTTCCATCAAGAACAACGACTGCTATCAACATGCATTTCCACATTTTTAAAAACGCACGCGCCTACAACTACAGAGGTCAGAAGTCTGAGACAGATGTCACTGTGCTAAGATCAAAGCGAAGGCAGGTCTGTAGGCCTTTCCGGAGCTCTAAGAAAGAATCCATTTCCGGGATTTTCTGGCTTCCAGAGACTGAGAACTGAGTGCCTTGGTTCACAGTTCTCTTCCCGTGTCATCACCTACAGCAGCAGAGCTGTTGTCACAGCTTTTTCTCTAATCCACTGCCCCTCCGTTCTACTTTTAAGGTGACTGCTTTGGGCTCACCTTGATGACGCAAGATCGTTTCCGTATCTCAAAGCCCCCATTCAGCCTTCACTGCTTCTGCAAAACCCCTCTTGCCATGCAGTAACCTATTCACAGGCTCTACATACTGAGATGCATTCATCTTTGGGAGATTATTCAGTACCCTTGAAGGGCATCCATCCCTGTACAGTTGAGTACTGTGGTGCCATGCGCGAAGCCACTGCTTAGGATCATTTCACCTTGGAATGAACAGTTTGAGTCCTTGCTACTCCATGCTTCTAACCCAGCTTCCTGTTAACGCACCTAGAAGGAAGTGGAAGGTAGTCCAAGAACTCAAGTTCCTACCACCAATGTGGGAGACCCAAACAGAGTTCCTGCCCCTGGCTTCAGCCTGGCCCAGGCCTGGCTGTTGTGGTCATTTGGGGAGTGGATAGGTGGATGACTGGAAGAGCTGCTCCTTCCTCTTTTTGTTAATCTGCCTTTCAAACAATTAGCATTTTCAAAAAATCTTCAATAAGGAGCCACCTGCTTTCAATATGAAAATCACACAAACTTAACCCATCTCCTACACACACACATGCATAAACACCCATTACACATACATAAGCATACACACACTGCAATAGGCATTAAAAAAAGCACAAAGGAAGTCAAGCTATGTTTTCTTCTTAAAAACATACCCACACCTACTGCCCTGATAACATCTTCTGTAAACGTGAAAACCATGCTTGGCACACAGGGTTCACACTAGGACTTCTGTTCTCAGAGTCTGCAGTGGCCTCTGATGAACCAGCATGGTATAGACCATCAGCGCTGTGCAAGCTGCTATACTATGTGCTTGGCTGTGTACTTTAGCCATGTTAGCTTGCAAGGAGCAGGCCTGACTTTCTTGCCCTACCGACGGGACTCTTGAGGCTCAGCACTTAGGAGGCGGTGTTGGTTTCTGCTGGCAGGTTGGGTCAGACTCCAAATCTGCGTTCTTGCCACTCTGGGGAGTGCCTTGCTTATATGACACAGTGTTCCTACAAAGGTCAGCTTCTGGCAATGATTCAGTGGCTCTCTCTCCTGGAGCAGCTTCTGAACAGCTACCAACTATAGACTCCAAACAATGCTGCAAATTGAACAAGCCTCCAGGTACGAGAGGGACCCAAAGCAGGACATCCCGGGCGGATAGGAACACCTGCAGAAGGAAAACTCGGTACTCAGATCAGACACAGGTCTATACTGCAGGAACTGCTGGATCTCATGTGGTCTCACGGGCTGAAGAGGCAAGATGGAGGTCAAAGAAACAAAACAGCTGAACACAAAAGACAAATCCTGGAACAGAGAAATCAAGCCAAAAGGAACCCATATTCTATGCGCAAACACTTGCTAAATCTCCAAGGGATCCCTGAGCCAAGCGTGCATGCTGCCCAGTTAAAGTCAAGGAAAGCAAACATTTTCATTACTGCCCAAGTGCACAGGACACAGACCTTGAAGTTTGTTAGATTAATTGCCTAACAAAACAAAAAAGCAGCATTCTTAGGAAGAACGAAACAGAACTCAGAGTCCCTACAAAGTCCATTCACTGCGTCTATGATATAATTAAAATTACTCAACATAGTAAATAACTACAACAAACAGGAAATGTTCTCCAGTCCCAAGAAATATTATAATTATGGAGTGTGTCCCCAAGCTGACCCAGTTACTGGAATGAGCAAACAAGGGTTTAAAAGCAGTTGATACGACTATACACAAAGACTTAAGGAAAATATGTCTTTAGTGAATGCAAAGACAAGACACTTCAGCAAAAACAGAAAAACTACTAAAAAGAGCCAAATAGAATTTCTAAAAAACTAAAGACGTCTGAAACAATTAATTGGATGCAACAAAATACGGGAGAGGAAAAAAAGATAGTGACCTTGAAGAGAGATAGCAGAAATTATTTATTCTTTTTTTTTAAGATGTATTTATTTATTGGAAAGTCAGATGTACAGAGAGGAGGAGAGACAGAGAGGAAGATCTTCTGTCCGATGATTCACTCCCCAAGTGAGCGCAACGGCCGATGCTATGCCGATCCGAAGCCAGGATCCAGGAACCTCTTCCTGGTATCCCACACGGGTACAGGGTCCCAAGGCATTGGGCCGTCCTCAACTGCTTTCCTGGGCCACAAGCAGGGAGCTGGATGGGAAGTGGAGCTGCTAGGATTAGAACCGGCACCCATATGGGATCCCGGCGTGTTCAAGGCGAGGACTTAAGCCGCTAGGTCACGCCGCCGGGCCTGAAATTATTTATTCTTAACAGAAAAATATATGATGGAAAAGAGAAGGAAGGTTAAGTAACATAGCAGACACCATCAAGACGTCTAACAGACTCTTTAGTCCCAAAGGGAAAGAAAAACAGAGCATGGAATATGATCAACAGCTGAAGAAAAAACATGGTTCAAATCTTCCTAGGTTAAATGGGAAACATTCATTTACAGAGGCAAGAATTTCGGAAAATTCTATGCAAGATAAACATTAAAAAATGCTTACTAAGGTATACCATACTCCAACAACTAAAACCAATGAAATTATGAAAGCAGCAGAATACATAATCATAGAAGATCCAATGCTCACTACACTACACAGGCGCCTTTCCCCTGCCCTGTTTAACTAACCCTGACCACTCTCAGCCGCATGAGAAAGAAGTTCAGGTACCCAGGTATCAGCTCTACAACAGAAGAGCAAGGCCCCAAGGCAATGGGTTGAGGAAGTCATCAGGTCATGAAAGCCAACAGATTAGCAACTTGATAAAAGAGATTCCAGAGAGTCCTCCACCACATGAGGACAAAGCCAGAAGGTGCCATCTATAGAACTGGAAATGGGCTATCACCTTGGACTTGGCAGGCTCCTGAACCCTGACAAAGAAGTTTCTGGTATGTAAGACATCTGTAAACAGCTTCTTCTTGCAGGAGTTTGAATGAAGAAGTGAAATAATCAACAAAACATTCATCACGCTGCCAGAGACATACTAAGAGCTTAGGCTATGATTCTCACATCAGACAGAGGAGGTCCTCCACAAGTCAGGGGCAGTCACCCCTAGCCTGATCACACTGGCTCCTCACTCTGCAGCCCCACAAGCCAGCAGCAGCAGCAGCCCAGCACAGCCCTCTCCTGCATGTCAGGAATGGAAACCCAGCAGTGGAGCAGGGCTGCTCACTGCAGGAAGGAAGCTGTGACTTAGGGGACTAACCTCCAACAATGGCAGGGCAAGAACGGGACAATCTGTTAAACATCTACAAAGGCCTGCAGGCAAGTGTGAAGCCACATTTATTTTGTTGGGATCAGGTGTATTAAAGCTCTGTCACCTGAGGCAAGATTGTGACATGGCCTGTTGGGCATTACCATGGGTAAGTGGCGGTCCCTGCATTAATGCTCATGTGAGAAGGGGCCCCATGCCACACCCGACAGCTATGAGAAAACACTGTACACACACAGACTGGTGGTATCATCAAACCCTAACGTTTCTCTCTCAGACAGCATTTCCTTTCTCTGCTAATTACTTGTTATAAAGCTCCTTTCAAGGCATTTGCTCTTTCTGCTATGAATTGGCTAAAATAAAATAGACAGGCAATGGCAACCACTGGCCTTGATGAGGGCCTGGGAGTGACACATGCTGTGGGCAGATATTTCTGCAGCAGGACTGGGAAACCATTTTGCCGTATCTACTAAACTCAAACACACGCACACACATCCCCTAAGACCCAGCCTCACACCTCAGCATAGATACCCCACACAGGCTAATAAAAGCATGGCTAAGGAAGGCCCCAGCAGCCCTGTTCATAGCAGCCACATGCCAGAAATTTCTAGGACACCCATCAATAGAATTTTTAAAAATATGCCCACAATCAAATGAACAATAAGTTTGAACAGTAAATGTAACACACACAGTTTGGGGCAAAAGAAGCCAGACACAAGGAATGTGCTACAATGATTTTTTTGTAAGATTTATTTAATTGAAAGGCAGAAGTTACAAAGAGGGAGACACATAAGGCAGACACATAAGGCAGAAGAGAGAAGAGATTGTCCACCCACTGGTTAACTCCCCAAACTGTTATAACAGCCAGGGCTGCAGCAGGCTGAAGCCAGGAGCTTCATTCATGTCTCCCACATGGCTAGCAGGGGCCTAAGCACGTGGGCCATCTTCCCAAATGCTTTCCCACACACATTCGCAGGGAGCAAGAATAGAAGTGGAGCTGCAAGGACTCGAACTTCCGCCAACAAGGAATGCCAGTGCTGCAGGAAGCAGCCTTACCCACTAGGCTACAATGGTCCCCACAATGGTATTTATGTTCAGGACAGTCAGGTTATCCTGAAAGAGTGACTTGACACCCAGAACCTGGATATCATGCACATCCCATTTATGAATACCTGCCCAGCTGCCAGTTTCCATATGACATATGCCACTTTTCTTCATGCACATCGCCTGTCTAAACAGTCAGCTCCCCAGTCTGGAAGCTTCTCCTATGAAACTACGTTAGCTGGAACACTGCAGACATCAGAGCAGTTCCCAGAGGCCTGGAAACAGGCAGCTTCCAGGTGCTTCGACTGTGTTGCCTTCTCAAGCCTCACTGCTAAGCATTCTCACTGCCCTGAACCGGGTGACAAGAGGCCGTCAAGCACCCACACACACGGAGGAGGTCTGGTGATGTCGAATCGTCCTGAAGAAAATCGGGCCACAGCCTCCTCTCCAAGCTGTTTCTCTCCTCTCTGCCCTCCATAGTGGCAGACTCAGATCTATCATTTCATTCTTGGTCCTTGGTATATGCGACAGCTGACCCTGGACATGACTATCTGATAGAAAAATGAAGAATGAGTAATCTCTATTTCCTCCCCAACATCAGAAGCACATCTTTATTCATCCACTTCCCTTATATATGGGGCAGCAGACAGATGCTTTGAAGATATAAAGATGTCCAAGTTCTCTGATGTTGGCACAGGCTGGAAACCGGGTCAGGGTGCACCAGCAATGGAAGGCAGGGTCTGGCACCAGCACTGGGATAGGGGCAGAGCTTGTGGTGCGAGCTGAAGGCGAGTCTCCCCGAGCATGCAGAGAGGCCTGCTGCCCTCCCGCTGGGCCTCAAGGTCTCCTTCCCCCCTACACGTGTGTCTCTGGCTGAAGCATCACGGCATCATTTTAATGCTGCAGCAGTCAGCACACACGGATGATAACTCGGCCAGCTGGCCCAGGGGGCAGCAGTGCTCACTGTGGGAGATGAGGAAGTGGCTGCGTGCAGCGAGATCCAAGTCATTACCGCTCTCGCCATCCCAGCTGCCTGTGCTGCCTCTCAGATTTCTTCACAACTGATACCACAAACGGGGTGCCTCCTTGATCGGTCTCTGACGAGCGGGGAAGTGGCGATTCTGCTGGGCCAGTTCATGTTGTTTCTCCGTAGTACCACAAGAGCAGGTTTCAGCTCACCTGGGAAGATGAATCAAGGAGATCTAATCCTGCACGAGGCTACAGCTGTCCCCTGCTGCCATCCTCTACCTCCGCTTCATTTCATTTGCTCCCCACTGTGTGCTGCAACACAGATTCAACGACTTCAAATACCCAAACCTACCAACAATCTCACGACTCACATTGCTGGCGGAGCAACGTGCCAGGTGTGAACCTCCATGCTGTGCTCATAGCCATGCGGTGCACCTTCCCCTGCACTAGGTCACAGAGCCCTTTGCTCAGAGTCACTCTTTACTGACACTCAAAACACCCGGCCAAGTGCTGGGGAACTCAGGAGACGCTCAGGAACGGCAGGTGGGATAAAGTGAATGATCACACCTGCATCTTGAGTGCTCACCATGTCAGGTACTGTGGCTGGAGCCCAAAACCACGTCAACCTGAGACAGGGCGCTGTCAGAATCCCAGCCGAAATGCTCAGATACAGTCAGCTCATGCGCATACAGGTGCCACAGTGGCTGGCAGGAGTGGAGGAAGAAATGGAGTGACTAGGCTCCATTTCAAAATGGAAGATGCCCTAGTATGCCAACGCAAGAAATCTTGGAAGTGAAACAGCCTGCTTTCTTCACTGAGCAGCTGAAAAGCAAGTCCCAAGGCAGTAGAATGGCATGGCCAAGGTCACCTAACAAGTCCTTCGGACACAGAGTGAAAAGAGCCCTCAAGCCAAGTGGGTGAACAAATACCGGTAACGTGACCTAGGGGAGGAATGGCTCCTTTAATTGGTGGCAGCTGAAGTACGGTCAGCCCAAGGCGGCTGGACCAGCAGCAGAGGAAATCAGAACCTGCTCCCACTGCTCCTTCTGAGGACTCTAGCTGCATTAACTCACGGGATCTCCACCAATGCGCTCAGATGGAAACTCACTAATAGCAGGAATCATGGAGCCCACCAAAATAATGCCCAAGGTATCTGGGAAATCGTGGAGGTTTCTGTGCTAGAAGCTTGGTCCTTGGCATAGCAATGGCAAGGAGTGAGGCTTTGGCAAGGGCAGTCGGCAGCCTCATCGGGAGCGGCCTCTCCGTCCCTGGGTTCATGGATGAACTGACTGTCTCCAGAATGCTTCTGTCACAGAAGCAGCTTTCTACACACTTGCCATCTCCGCTGACGCCCTTTGCCAGGCTTTCATGCAGCAGGATGCCAGCACAAGCTGTAACACAATAAACCTCCTTTACTTAGGAAAAGGGCCCAGCCTCCAGCATTTTGTTATAGCAGGGGAAGATAGACCACAGCGCGGAAGGAGACAGAAGAGGAGCCCAGGCACTCTGCCCCCTCTGCCATAACGCTCCACCACTAGTTTATCTTGCCTTAAAAAAAAAAATAAAGTGCAACTGAGAACAGGAAGTTTGTAGAAGAAAGAGTAGGGGAGGACAGGAAGCTCCATTGCTGGAAAAAACAACTCCTAGAGCAACGCCAGAGGCACAAGGGGAGAGGACAGACCCTGGGCAGTGGAAGCTAGGCTTAAAGTAAGCACATGGAGGGAAATGGCATTTAATAATTTTTAGCCACTAGGGCTTGGCGTGGTAGCCTAGCAGCTGAAGCCCTAGCCTTGTATATGCTTGGATCCCGTATTTGCACTGCTTCTAATCCTAGAATCCCCCACTTCCCACGCGGCTCCCTTCTTGTGGCCTGGGAAAGCAGTCGAGGACGACCCAAAGCCTTGGGACTCTGCACCCGTGTGGGAGACTCGGAAGAGCTCCTGGCTCCTGGCTTCAAATCAGCTCAGCTCTGGCCACTGTGGCCACTTAAGAAGTGAATCAGCAGACAGAAGATCTTCCTCTCTGTCTCTTCTCCTCTCTGTATGTTTGGCTTTCTAATAAAAATAAATCTTTAAAAAATAACAATCATAATAATTTCTAATCACTGAAGAAGCCCCCTTTAACTCCCAATTCTAACCTCAGTAACCCACACAGCCCTACAAGTGAATCTCACATCCCAAAGTTGTAAGGCTAACAAGAGTGCACATGGACCAAGGACACTGGAGCACAAGTCCCCTCCGGGCACATCCCCACCACATCTTAGCCTCACTTTCAGATCACCGGCACTCTGAGCACCCTGCCATGCTCCCCTCTCTCTCCCAGGGGCTTCCCAGACTTGCCGCTCAAAAATGAGCTTTCCATGGATCTCACACTGGCATTATTTTACCAAAAAGGTTTTTGTTTTCTTTTTCATTTCTTCACCCATGCGTTGGTTATTCAGTGGCATGTTTTTCAACTCCATGGTGCTGTAAACTTTTGTTTAACTTCATATCTGTTGTTGACTTGTTTCATGGCTTCTCATTTAAGGGAATGCATAGTGATGGCATAATAGAGACTGCCACATCTAAACGTGAAGATACAGTGCAATATGCATCTCTACTTCCAAATCAAGAATGGACTCCCAATAAAATTGTTAAACATGTCTAGAGAATAGGATGCTGGACTGTCTGACATGGTCTGTACCAGCAATGTTGGAGCACACTTAAGTAACAGACTGATAAGACTGTTTATGAAGGGCTATACTATTATAATAAATGGGGAAACTCAGTCAGAAGTAATTGGGGGAGGGGATAGGAAGATCCCATACCCTATGGAATTATACCATAAAATTCAAAATTTCAAAAACATTTTTTTAAAATGAGCTTTCTTCCATGCCACTCCATTAACATGAACTCCTATCACCTTTGTCTGTCTCCTCATGAACACCTGCATGAACTGGACTTCCGGGAGGTCATGCTGCTCATTTCAAATGGCACTGTGACTGGCATGGAAACGGGGCTTTCCCCTGAACCACACAGGTGGTTCTGCTAAGTGCACAGTGGCAGCCCACAGCGCACACGTCCATCCAGACTGGGTGCGGGGCCCTGTGTTGTTTCCAACTTCCAGCAAGTCTAATGGCTCCTGCTCCCCTCTCACTCCCCCAGAAGGCAAATTCCTCTGCTGGTCCCTACCACCCACCCCTGTGAGTCCTAAAAGGTTCAGGACACTGAAAGGGTGAGAACAGGATCAAGAGGAAGGGAAAGGTCAAAGAGAAGGGAAGAAAGGCGAGGAAAACACCCCCCGAAAAAAAAGGTAGAAATACAAAAACCTGTGAGATTGGTCCTGCAGGGCAGAGCCTTAACCTGAGGAAGCTGAGACCAGAGCTCCCCGGGAAGGAGAGGCACTGCTCATACACACACAAACACACACCCAGGTGCACACTGAGAAACACACACACACATGAAAACACAAACAGATCCATCATATTCATATTCACATCCCTATGTGCATCTGCACATATTGACACACGGAAACACTCCCACAGATGTAGACACATCCAGATACATACATGCACACACATACTGATAGATCTCATGCAATGCACAATGTACCTGGATATATGCACACATCCACACATGTGTACACATACATATTTACATGCACAACACAACACATATACACCTATTCATACACGCAGCACACATATGCTGCTTGGTGACATCCTAGTCACCCATTATCAGTCTTATGAATGACACCTCAGTCTTCGTCTTGTCACTGGGTCTCAGCCAGTCCGAGAGCCACCTGGGGTCTGTGGCACAGTGGACCACAGATTCCATATAGCAATTTGACTCAGCATCCCTGGGGTGGACAGCTCAGCAGCGCCCTCTGAACTGTACGGAGAAACCCTGTTCCTAAGGGTGCGCTGCTCAGGGAAGGCTTTTCACCTCAGCAGCAGACCACACTGATACAGCAAAGGGGAGTGTGCAGGGAGCACCTTCCTGAGTTGGAAACTCCTGAGACCCAAGGTCCCCCTCCGGCCCCTCATACCTGCACAGGCAGTCACTAGAAACAACTTTGCACAAAGGAAGGCTGGACAGGGGCAGTGACTAAGGAAAAAAACAGGAATGCACGCTCAACTGTGGTTTGGGAGGGAGGAAGGAAATGGCAAACAAAGAGAAGGAAAGGCGACTATGGAATGTGGCTTAGTCACTGCAGTTGGCCAGATCACCTGTTAGCCTCCAGTCAGCCCCTCTCGTGCCCACCTCACAGGCAAGGAAACAGAGGCTCAGAAAGGCATCTGTGGGATATGGCCAGGACCCCTGCAGGCACTACAGTCTGTGGATGTGCAAGTCCCTGATGCACGAGATTTGCATTAGAACCTGTGCGTTTCCTCCTAACCAAATCTCCTCCAGATTGCTCAGAATAGGCAACACAGCAGAGGGCTGAGTGCCCGCCACACTGTCCTGCTGAGCAGACAGTCTGCATACGGGGAAGAAATAAGGTCTTTGTTCTCAAACAGTTTCTATCTGTGGCTGGTTGGATGCTTGGATATGGAACCATGCACAGGTCCAGAGGATGAGCAACATGGAAGGTGAAGGGAAAAGGTGAGAGGTGGGAGTGGTAGACTCTGTCCATTCTTACTGCCCAGCTCTGGGGAAAAAAACCCAACCCAGCTTGTGAAAAAGGACAGCTCACTTTCGGGCAACTTGGTAAAACAATCAGAACCAAAATCCAGTACTTTGGGTTATCCCCAAAACCACTCAGTCCAGGCAAGCAGGGACTCTCATTCTTCTCCTTCTGCAAACATACAATAACTAAAAGGTCACATTCAGGTAGGCACCATGAAGGCAACAGTGCCTGCTCTGGCGGGCACTTCCCAGCCCATGAGGCACACACACACATCTGTAGGGCAGTCGAAACTCCACCGTGCATGGGGCATGCCCAAGCCACAGTGCCAGGGCCGCAGGAGGCTGAGACCCAGTTTTCCTGCAGGCTGCAGAGGCAGCCGCCTGCACATAGAGGAAGGGAACCCAGTGGTGGGAAGGGTGAAGTCCTTCATCGGAAAAGAACAGGACGACATGCACATCTCAGTGCATCACCATGCTGCCACCCACTTCATTTGCATGGCCTAAGGGTGCACCAACAGCTAACACCCAGGGAACAATTTCTCACTCAGAATTGCTGAACACCAAGAACTCCAGAATGGCTCAATCTCTCGACATCCCTATTAGACAGGCACCAGCTCCACGACACCACTCAACAGGGTGACAGGAAGATGAACTGGGACTGTGGTCCCTAATGTCCCAGTTCCCAAACTCATTTTCAGCTTTAGCCACCTCTACACTGCCCACATTACATAGGGACCTATGTACCTTTTAAATCAGCTTTTTACTAATTCTACAAAGCTCACCCTCCCCTGAGCAGGCTTCCACAGTCTTCTCAGTATCCCCATTGCTGTCCCCTCCTGGTGCCCCCACAGCACAAAGATACCGTCTGTTTTAAATTCCCTAAGCCACCACCCATCTGATCCACCCACTCTTGTCACAAAACATGCAGAACTAAGAGGGTACCAGAGCACACAGAGCTTCTTTCTCTATCGCCCAAGCCCTGAGCTTTCTCCATGACAAAGCTGTGAGCAACCCGAGGACAGGAACCATATGCTGAATTCTGTGCTTCACAGAATTCAACACCGTAGCTGCTTGGCAGCCAGTAGGAAATTGGCGTCCATGCAAATTCTCATCTGCTGCACAGATACAGAAAACCTGTGTTACGAAACGTGCCTGGCCAGAAGGGTAGAGGTCATTTATAAAGAAGAGGGGACAACAGATTTCAGAGGAAAAGTGGGGAGTACTTAATAGCCGCTGACTCATAGAGGGAGTAGCAGAGGCCTCCAGGAAGTCGCCTCTGTACAAGTGCAGGCTCTGCAACTTCAGGAACCAAAGGCTACTCTTACGCTCCCCTACAAATCCAGTGCTGGAGGACAATCAACTGCCTTACAGAAAGCAGTGCATCACTCGCACAGAACCTACACATACCCTCTCAATTACTTTACAAGAATTCTAGGGATCAGTACAGGTGTTGTGCTACAGTGGGTTAAGTCCCTACCCAGGACATCCATACCCCATGCCAGAGTGATGGTTCCAATCTGCTTCTGACCCAACTTCCAACTGATGTGCCCAGGACGTAACCAGGGAGAGTCAGGTGGAGTTTCTGCAACCTAGCTGCAACTTGGTCCAGCGGAGCTGATGCCACGCACTTGGGGAGGAAACCCAGGGCATGGAAGTGCTCTCTCTCTGCTTCTTCCTCACAAATTCAGAAAAAGATCATTTTGTTTTTAAAAATGTTTAGATTACTTGTAAGGTATATATATATAATATATAATGTATAAATGTTAATTTATAATGTATTAATGTTACATTAATTTAATGTTCATAGAGCAATGAAATTAAAAGTCTGAACATATTAAGTACAGATTTTTTTCCCCAACCATTCTGAATCTGGATCTGCTGAACCTATGGGACATGGCACTCACAGACAGAAGGTAAACCCGGTCTCTTGCCTTCACCTGTGCATCAAAAGGAGCATTTGGCATTTTAAGATTTCAACTTCCTCCTTGGAAATAAACAGCTGCCCTTATTTCAGGAGTTGCTGAGAGGACAAAATGAGAATCCATGTATGCTGCATGGCAGGTGCCTCCCAGGGAGAAGTCCCACTACAACTCTGCGGCCCTGTGTGTACAAGTGCCAGCTGCCAGGCACAGTGATCTCTCGGCAGCCAAGAACAAGCATGAGAGACAAGCACATTCCCTGTGTTCCTGACATGGAAAAGGGTCTCCTTTCTCCTGGTTTTCCAAGTAAACTGAAGACAAGTGTTATCTTCCTGCTCCTAATCAAGGTGCCCAGTAAACTAGAGGTCCAGCACTCAACAGACAGGCCAGACGAAGGCAAGTCAGGCGTGCCCCTGGGGAATCTTCCGACCTCTGTAAGGAGTGCAACATCAGGTCTGAGCCAGCCAACCTTTCCCTAAGTCCTGGGCTGCACCTGCTCAGAGGCCAGAAGCAACCCAGTCTGAAGATACCACAGGTGCTCCAGGGTGTACACCTGCTGCTCTTTGTCCTCAGCAAATCCAGGCTCAGCAGCCAAGGCGGTCGATGGTAATGAGTGAGAGGAAGGCAGCATATGAGAGCCCCATGCAAGTTCACCTTTGAAAATCTGAATCTGAAAATTTCCACACTGATGGCTTTACAGGTGGGACCTTGGGGGGAAGGGTCTTTAGGATTAGAGAGAGTCACAAGGGCGGACCCCTTGTGAAGGCATCTGCAATCTGATAACGAAAGGCCTCAGCCAGTGTATTTGCTCAGTCTTCAGCCTGCACCATCCACACTGTGTTGTAGCAAGAAGGCCCTCACCCAGTTACTGAGCAGTTGTGAAAACCATTTTCTTGGACTTACCAGAGCCCTGTACCGAACAAGTGTCTACTTTTATAAATAACCTGTTCTGAGTTTCAGGTATTTGCTTATAGCAAAAAATACAGAGAACACACCTCCAGTTCTAATCTCCACAAAGGAAAAGCTCATTGGTGCTAAACTGCCAGCCTCCATCACACTCTGAGACATCAACAGAAGGCAGTTACATGTGTTTAGACCAACACGTGGCACACTACCGACCATGGTGCACAAAATGCCCACACAGCCCTCCTGGTACGCTCTGGAGGAGCTCGGAAGCTGGCCCTAAGTCTGCATCCCCAGGCACTGCATCTTTTTGCTTTGCTCTCTCAGTTGTCCTTTTTCTTACTGCAGAAGGTAGGGTGCAGCTACTCCCCTCGCTTACAGGGTGATCTGGGGCAATTCAGCATGGCAGGGATCAATGCAGCACATCCTGCTCTCCATTTCCTGCCCTCCTCGGTCGCTGCACAAAGAGGGAAAGGGAACAGGAAGACAGAGGGAGATATGATTGTGGTAGTTACAGAGTTAATCAGAAACATGGCATATTTAACAACACTACTCATTTTCTGGCAAACAATAAAAATCACCAGAGCTCACATTCTCAGGGAATGTGCTGGGCTCCACGTGCATCATCACATTTAATCATCCCCACCACCCAGACGGCTCTGCACTCTACAGGGGAGGCCACGCAGGCCCACAGCCGTCCAGCTACCTCCCGGAGATCCTGTCAGCGGGAGAAGGAGCCTCCTCCAGCCAATGAGGATGTTTGTCTAGACTGTTCAAGAGCCTCCGGAGATTTGGCCAGGGAATGCGGAATGAAATGACTAGTTCCACTGCATACTTCATGTTTTCTTCATTCAACAAATATTTACAGAGCACCCATATGTGAAGGGGAGGGGTGCTGCTCTGCTCTCCAGCTCCACTTCCGACCCCAAACAGAACATAATTCTGTATTGGTTGCTGTCTCAGTTTGCTGAGGGCTGCTATGGATTAGATGATAAACAATCACACAAATCTTTTCTCTCTCCATTCTGGAGGCCATAAGCTGAGACTTGAGGTACCAGTGGAGCTGCTCCCCTCTGGAAACTCTAAGGAGAAGCCCTGCTCTGTCTCTTGCTACCTTCCTGGGGTTCTCTGCAGCCCTTGGCACTCCTTGGCTTGCAGTTGCATCATTCCCACCAGGACTCCCATTACTTCCTTATTTGAAAGTCAGAGAGAGAAAGCTCTTCTATCTGCTGATTCACAACAGCTTGGGCTGGGTCAGGTCAGAGCCCGGAGCTGCTTTCAGGTGTCCTGCACGGGAGCAAATACTTGAATCACCTCCTGTTGCTTTCCCCAGGCCATGAGCAGGGGGCTGGATAAGTGCGGCACCCAGGACATGAACCAGTGCCCTCAAGGGAAGATGGCATTGCAGGATGCAGATCCCTGTGGCTGCAACGGCCTCTAACCCGTGTCTGTCTCAAGGACACCAGTCATGGTGATTGGGATCCACACTAACCTTGTACAACCTTAACTACATCTGCAAAGACCCGATATTCACATAAGAGCAAGCTCTTGAGATTCCAGTAGATAATAACTAAGGCTGCGGAGGGGACGTTATTCAACGCAGTACACGTCATTCTGTGTCATTCTGTGATAGATATTCTGTAAATGACAAAAGCTCTCAAACTTGCAGATAACAGTCCAATATGATCCTTAAGATCTCAGTAAATCAACAGAAAAACTTCAACAGAAAACATTGCTTATAATGTGTCCCTCTAACTTCTAGTATTTGTCAAACACTACAAAGTTTAATACTAAATGAGACTGAAATAAGTAATATCTGATAGCATTACCATGATTTTGCTACTTAATGAGAATGCCAACCAACTTTATGATTTACTGATGAGTAACTAACCATATGACACGCAACCCGCAAGCCTGTGGACTCACTGGTACCCATCCCTGCACCTGGAGCCCGGCACATCTCAGAAATTAACTTGGTTCAAACCTGCACATTGCAAACCTCAACTACAGAAAGGATTTCTGAATATCAATCTGTGTGAAGAACACACCGTTGACCCTGGCAAGTTCAGGGGAAATTTTAAGTCACTCTAAAGGTTTTTGCAAAGCCTTCAAAAGTAAAAAATGACAATAAAAGATAAATTTGTTAAGAGGAAGGAGGAAATGAGTGTAAAATCAAATATACAAGACCATTAGAAACCACACACACAACCCCAAAGGGAAGGCACTATGGGAGAATGGGTAAGCCAGGATATTTGAGACAGCTGCAGGCAAATCAGAGCCAGTTTATATACTAGCCACTCCACTTTCAATCTGGCTTCCATCCACAGGAATTGCTACAGGATTTAATTAAAATTTATAACTCAGAACAGTTTCTTTGTCTATACTTACATGTAATTACTTTTAAACAAAATATTTTTAAAACATTTTTTTAAATCCAAGGGACTGGGCCCAGTGTGGTGGCCTAGCAGTTAAAGTCCTTGACTTCAATGTGCCAGGATCCCATATGAGCACCGGTTCTAATCCCGGCAGCCCTGTTTCCCATCCAGTCAAGAACGACCCAAAGCCTTGGGACCCTGAACCTGTGTGGGAGACCCAGAAGAGCTCTTGGCTCTTGGCTTTGGATGGGTGCAGCTCCAGCCGTTGCAGTCACTTGGATGGTGAATCATCGGATAGAAGATCTTCCTCTCTCTTTCCTCCTCTCAGTATATATATCTGACTTTGCAATAAAAATAAATAAATCTTTCCAAAAAAAAAAAATTCAAGGGAAGAGCCTGGCACAGTAGCCTATTGGCTAAAGTCCTTGCCTTACTTGTGCCAAGATCCCATATGGGCGCCAGTTCGCACCCTGGCTGCTCCACTTCTCTTCCAGTTCCTTTCTGTGGTCTGGCAAAGGAGTCAAGGATGGCCCAAGGCCTTGGGGCCCTGCACCCACATGGGAAACCTGGAAGAAGCTCCTGGCTCCTGACTTCAGATCGACTCAGCTTCAGGTGTTGCAGCCACTTGGGAAGTGAACCAGCAGATGGAAGATCTTTCTCTTTGTCTCTCCTTCTCTCTGTAAACCTTACTTTCCAATAAAAATAAATCTTTAAAAAAAAGTCCAAAGGAAAGGTACAAGTGGATAAAAACAAAGATGACAATAGGGACACAAACCAGTATCCTGGGGAGCTTGTGTTGCCTTCTTTACTCTTCCTCTGTCAGGTGCACTGGCCACCCAATGCAATTCAGCAGGTACTATACAGTGTTTCCTTATGGGAAGCTGTGTGGATGACCTTGGGCCTCTAGAAAGTTCACAAAGAGATGTTCCCAAGGGCAACACCTCACAAGGTCTTAGTCTTAGGTCTTAGATCTGTGTGGTCCCCTCTTGGCCAATATAGCCCACCACTTCTGCATGAAAACGAGATTGCATAGTCCCAAAGGCTATCCACAAAGTTCATTTTTCACCTGGAACCAAGGCCAGCCCAGAAGACATTAGCATCTCAATAGTCCAGACTTTGTTGGGGTGGAAATGAGGATAGTAAGTGCTGGGTCAGCAAGCCCAGGGACAAAGGAGCGCCAGCCAGGTGCTGGAAGCAGCAGGCATAGTCTTGGCAGCCTGGCTCATTGCTGTTCCAGCCAGGTGTCGGTGCGGCCAACCCCAGGATGCTGCTGCAGAGTAGTGCACATGAGCAGGTCAGAGAAAACACCCATCCTCTCCAAATCCCACCTTGCACCCCCCTACCTTGGGGAAGAGGGAACAGGTCTCAGGACAGAGAAGCTCAGAAAAGAACTACAAGCCACGGAGGCTTGGCCTCCTCCTCCTCCTTTTCCTATTCTTCCACAGAAAGGGGCCCTCCCCCTTGATCCTGCCTGACAGCCTCACCTTGGCTGAGCTGAACACAGCATGAAGGCTATTCCTTGTATTCTGGGGGAGCAGGGCCAAAGGATGTCACAGGCACCTGTGCAGGACTGAGAATGGCATCTGAAGCCAGCAAAAGCAACACCTAAGGCAAAGATCCTTGGAAAAGTCTCATACTGTAGGTGAGCTACTTAGGCCCAACTGAAACTAACAGAGCCAACACAGTAGCCTAGTAGCTTAAGTCCTCTCTTTGCATGTGCCGGGATTCCACATGGGTGCCAGTTCATATCCCAGAGGCCCTATCCAGCTCCCTGTTTGTGGCATGGGAAAGCAGTCGAGGACGGCCCAAAGCTTGGGGACCCTGCACCTGTGTGGGAGACCTGGAAGAGGTTCCTGGCTCAGTTCCAGCCATTGTGGCCACTTAGGGAGTGAATCATCAGATGGAAGATCTTCCTCTGTGTCCCTCCTCTTCCTCTCTGACCCTCCTCTTCTTTGTATATCTGACTTTCCAAAAAAAAAAAAAAGTAAATCTTTAAAAATATATATAACAGAAACATTCTGGCTGGGGTAACACACAAGAAAGCACTCATGCCATTCTGCATAATGAATCAAAACCTTATATGCACACACACATACACACAGACACAAGTACACACACAAGTGTGCATACACATGCATACAGCAATAGTGCAACTTCCTCATAGGTTCCATCTGCTTTCCTCACAAGTAGCACCAGGCAGCCAGCAGGTGTGCTGCTCTGCTACAAGGCAGGGAAGCAGAAACAAGGTGCTGGGTGGTATGAGCCTCTATAGACATGGATACAGACACAGCGCAGGCCAGTTCTGGCCCCTTCCAAGGCCTACATTCAATCCACTGAGCTTCCAATACGAGTCAATGTCTACAGCTTTCTCAGACTCCTGTTCCCTGTGCTTCGTGAGACTCACCACCCCATGCCGGCCCAGCCCCCTCCTGGAAGTTTCTCCATTCATTCCCTGTTCATGCTTTCATTCTTACGTCCTTACCAGATGCTGAATGTGAGCATACTGGGAGAGCAACCATAAAGGACAGTGGAAAGCTCCAGTTCCCATGTCTTCTCAGATACAACAAAGATCTTGCTCAGGATTAGCCCACCCATCTAACCCCACTGCTGCCCTGATTTCTGTGTGGGGTGGTAAGGGGCGCAAAGGCAGAAGAGGACAGGTTGAGGCAGGGACCACATGATCTATATGAGCCACTCAGACAGCTTAGATCACCCAAGACCTGCGCAGAGAAGGTCAAGAAAGTTCTGAGCCCTGCACTATGATAAAGCTTATCACTTGAGCTAAGTGTTCCCAGCTGTTAAAAGGAATTTGAACTCTAGCACACCAACACCTGAACCTAAGGACTGTCCAGTGAGGGAGGAAGGGGTGGGGAGGGCTCCAACCTCTCCTGCATCTGCTCATTAGCTTTGCAGGCTCCCCAAGGGAAGGCTGGGCTGCCAGGGCACGAGTAATGGGCACTGGGCTCTGACGCAGGGATTTATCTTGTGCATCTAGAACACCTGCCTAACAAGCCATCACTGCCCCAGTCATCCATGATCACACCCAAATCAGGGCCTCCTGCCAGGGTCACACCCAAGAGGTATTTTTCCCATGACTACCTTCAGCTCCTACCCTTGTACACACTGGACACCAAGGGGACCACAAATGTCTGGTCCATGTTAACTACATACGGTTCAGGAAGGGAAAAGCCAAACCAGGCGTCCCTAGTGTGCACCGGACTTGCAACCCTCTGTAGAGCCTCAGGGAGCTCCCATGTCCTTGCCTTCCGCCTTTCAGTAGCCACTCACTCAGGGTCCTTTCCCATACCTGAACAACCAGCAACATCCCTTGTCACATGGCTTTCTTTATCCCCCAGTATCAGCCTCCCTGATTTTTTTTTTAAGGCCTAATAGCAGAATCCAAGATAATCTTGCCATTTCAAGCCAGCTCTAACATTATCTGCAAACTCAATGTCCCACAGTATGGCTTAACAGTCACAAATTCCAAACACAAAAATAGGAATGCTTTTCACTCAGGGATACTATTCTGTATACACACCCCGTGCTGGCACCAGGTACCAGCTTGCTGTTCAGTGTTATGAAACCCTCATTGGTACTTCCTTCTCCACAACAAGCCAGGCCGACCCTGAACTCAACAATGAAGGGTGCCCAATTCTAACCACTCCCCTTCACATCTTCACAGTCCGACACCCACCTCAGGAACAAGAACACAGTGCCAGGTCCAGGAAGACTCAACTCTATGTAAAACACATGGAACTAGAAACTGACCTGATGGCTGGAATGCTCCCCACCAACCCTACATGCACCCCAGGACTCAGATGGACACTGAGCATTCCAGTAGGTCCCTTCTAGTTCAGGGGCAACCTCTCCACCTACGTTTGCTGTGCGGGTAGCAAATGTCTTTATTTCTCTGTCTTTGGTTCTCACTAACTCTTCTGAAATCTACCCAATGATAGAGATGTTCCACCATATTTAACAAGTCAATTGTGCAAAGGAAAGGGGAACAAAAAAAATTTTTTTTTAATTTAAAGTAAAAATAAAATAAAATAAAAAGAAGGGAAAGGGAGGGGAGGGGCGGGGAGGTAGAGATCACCATCCATTGAACACTGCGAGCGAAGCGGAACCTCTATAATGTAAAAGCAAGGCCCCTGACCCATGCTCTTTCTGCTAACCCCAGTGTACAAGACAATGGCCAGGAACAGATCTACAGGCACTGACTCTCAAGCCCAAGAGCAGGCTTCCTTCATCCCACTACACAAACAGGAGGCTGAAGGTCCAGGAATTCACCCAAACTGGGGCAATAGGGGACAGCAACAGACAGGTTCTCTCCCTTCCACTTCCGCCATACCTGCCGACCCAGCAGCCAAACCTTCAAACCCACACAGATTCCCTGAGCGCCCTTGCAAACTTTCACTTCCATCCTTCCCTCCCCTGCTACTGCTCCAGTCAGTGGGACTATCCGGCCCGGAACGATGAAGCCAGAGTTCTCAGTTGGTTCCATGCCTCACTTCTTTAGCCTCTTCCATAGCAGGTGCAGGGAAGCCACTCTGGGTACAAAGTGTGTAATGGCAAAGCATAGGCTCCAGGGCTGTCATAGAGCACTCACCCGGAAGCCAGACCCAACCTCCCCTCTTCATCTTCCTCCATCTCCACAGGATCAAAGTAACACAGCTCCTGTCACCCCCGCAACCTGTACTCCACCTGCCCAAACACTCCAGGTTCCTGAGAATCCAGAAGCCAGTCCAAGCTGGGTAGCCTCAGGCAAGTGACTTTCCCTCTCTGGCCTGACACCCACGGCAGCACCGCAGCAGGGGCTGCAGTTTCACTGAGGTACCTTTGTGAAGCTAAGGTAATGACCATGCAGGCAAGGGGTCAGCAGGGAACCTGACAAATACCCCTGCAAACTGCAGCTGCTACTTTGAAGAAGCCTGCCCCTATCCTGGCAAAAATGGAGCTGGATTTTTACTGCCACTTGCAAGACAAGACAGAGGGGAAGGAGGAGGGTTTTTTTTTTTTTTTTTTTTTTTTAGCAAATGCCACTCACCTGAGAATATTTTAAACTGGCAACTGCCCAGATTACCGGGGCAAGTCCGTGCATTCACTTGCAAAATGTGGTTCTGCACCCACAATCAGATGCAGAATTGTAAAGAACTTGCACCCCCTTAGAAACAGAGGCCTCAGTTCCTGGGCTAGCTTGCCTAACAAAAGACACTATGGGACTCCCCCCCTTCCTACCCTCCTACAAAATTCACAAGGTAATCAAGACAGGGTCTACAAATCAATGAAAGAAAAATTGCTAGCACCCCAAAGGAAATGACCTGTTTACAAAACACAAAGAGGTGATAAACAGGAGAGGCTGTCAACCACACGGGTAGTCAAAGAAAAGCATTTCTCTAACAAGATAAGGGTGGCTGTGTTAGGCTAGCTGCCTATCATGTTTGTTACATGAAATTCAATCCACCACCTGTGAGAGGCTGCCTCAGCAACCCAGGACTGCAGAGTGGCCATGGCAGCTGAGAAGACATGATACAAGGAAGCCAGACTCACAAACTCCTGAAGTCCTGAGATGTGTGGCTGTGCCGGGAAGCAATCAGAGATGCATGGAAAGATTACTGTGTTACAACAAGCAAAAGCAAAAGGAAAGTAGTACTGATGCAGCTGCTGGAACAATAGCAGCAGTGCCAGCACGTGGGGAGTCCCCTCTCTCTGCCAGACCCTCTCATGCTCACCGCAACCCCCTGAATGAAGAGTTCTCAGGATCCCTATTTCCCAGACCAAGTATAGCGCCCCTTACCTCTACATGGCCATGATGGAAAATAGCTGAGCTACTCAAGACAGGTGTTTAAATTATGAACAACGCTGAAAGCAATTTTGAATAAGACTTGAAACAGGTGAAAAGTGAAGATCATTAAAGTCCTCACCATGAACGTGCTGGGATCCCATACCGGCACCGGTTCTAATCCTGGCAGGTCAACTTCCCATCAAGTTCCCTGCTTGTCGCCTGAGAAAGTAGTCAAGGACAGCCCAAAACTTTAGGACTCTGAACCCGCATGTGAGACCCGGAAGAGCTCCTGGATCCTGGCTTCAGATCAGCACACCTCCAACCGTTGCAGTCACTTGGGGAGTGAATTATTGGATAGAAGATCTTCCCCTCTCTCCTCCTCTCTCTCTACATATGACTTTGCAATAAAAATAAATAAATCTTTTTTTTTTAAAAAAAGAGTAGTTATCTCCAAGGATCAGGACCACGGATGGTCTGTTGTTTCTGCTTTACACCCACATATGTAGTCTGTTTCTACAGTTATTCCCAGAGGAAAAAACGTGCTTAGCTCCGAGTGTCTTGTCAGTGAGTTGGGGAATGACAGACATGCAAGGAAAAAGGCAGCACCATGCTGCCAAGGCCTGCTCTACAACGCACCTTGGGGCACGTGGTTCTGACAGCAGCTGTGTCCTAGCCAGGCCCAGGACCAGAACTATGGACAAAGGCATGAGTGTAAGAACAGCAAAGGAAATAAACTGATAGCTTCCAAAATGCACACGCATGGGTCCCTGGGATGACAAAGGCACAGAGCTTCAACAAACATCTCCAGCCTGAACCCTGGTAATCCCTCAGTATCCTCAACACATCGGAACGGCCTCCATGTCCACCGTGCCTCCTCATCCACTTCCAGAGGCCTGAGGAACCAGTTCATGCTCCCAAGACTCAATTCAAGCACGGTTCCAGCAAATTCTTCCACAGGCCACCCACATTAAACTCTAATCCCTCCCCTCCTTGCTCCTAAAAGCAAAGAACCCTCCAGACTGTGCTGTACTGACTCACAGCAGAAGGTGAACCATGTCAGAGCAGGGATGTTATCAGCCCTTACCCACCTGAGAAATCTACAGGGTAAGACAAATGCCCAAGGGACAGTGGCAGAGGCTGGAGGGAAGGGAGGGAGGGCGAAAGGACAGCCGGAAGGAAGACTTGGTTAGCTGTAAGGCTGGGTCAAGGCTCGGGACACAGTAGACCTGGTTAGCTTTAAGGCTGGGTCGAGACTCGGGTCACAGTACAACTGGTAAGGTGTCGAGGCTCGGGACATGGACCTTTTTCTGTTTTTAATGTTTTCTATTTTATTTATGTATTTACTTTATTTGAAAGGCACAGCCATAGAGAGAGAGGGAGACACAGAGAGAGTGGTCTTCCATTTGCTCCCCAAGTGGCTACAATGGCTGGGGCAGGCCAGGTGGAAGACAGGTGCCACGAGCTTTCTCCAGGTTGCCCTTACAAGAGCAGGGATCCAAGCACATTAGCAGGGATTTGTATCAGAAGTGAGCAGCCAGGACTGGAATCAGCAGCCCCACAGGATTCTGGTGCTGCCGGCAGCAGCTTAACGTGCTAGACCGTAACACCAACCCCAAACCAAGGATTTTGAATTAAAGAGGAGGGAAAGCCCTAGAAGCATCTTGAAAGAAGTTCTTTCTGCCCCCTTTTCTCCCATGAGGCAAATCATAGAAACAAGAATTCCCCTTCCCCCAGGCATATTCTAGAAACTAGAAACCTTTCTCAAAAGCCAAAAACCTAGAAACATGCCTCTAGCTTCCCCACATCTTGGTGTATAAGGCCTGGCCACAAAGAAATTCTCTGAACTAATAGTCTGATAAGGATGGAACGCTGCAGAGATCCACCAAGGAGAACAAAGGAGACACGTTTTGCTGGATCCCTCTCCCCAGACAGATCAAACAACAAACTTGCACATGGCTGTCCATTCTCTTTAATATAAAAACAGAGTTCTCCCTGAGCTACTGTCTTCACTTCTGAAGGCTTCTGCAGCATATAAAAGTCTGATTCAGAATACTGCTTACAGCTCCTCTCTTAACCTGTCCATCCTCACAGGAGCGTTGGCCATGCCTCTTATGAGGGGTGAGGAAAGATATTGTCCCTTCCCATCCTGAGAGGGTGGATGCTACAGGAATGCACAGCTAGAAGGATGGCTGGGTGGAAGGAGGAAGATGGACATGTGAAAGGAACATGGAGGCAGGAATGGAAAGCAGAAAGCAGCCCAGAACAGACTGCGGCAGGTCATCTGAAGGGGGGAGGCTCCCAGGAGAGCGAGGGGGACGAAGGGTGGCTGCCACACCATGAGACATCTCGACTGTGCATTACCAACAGCCTTTCTGAATATGCTTCAATATGAAGGGCTTTCTGTGAGGACTCCCCTCACCCTTGAGAAGATCACACAGAAGCAGGGAACGAAATGGTCATCTGGACAAGGGACCGACTCGTTACAAGGCCTGACTCCGTTCTCTACAAAACAGCAGGCATCTGACCGGCACACCTCTCCACAGCACCCCCTCTGCTACGGAGCCCCTAGAAATCTCCAGTCTGGGATTCTCATCCATCTCACTTCCTTCTACAGGGAATGTCAGGGTTCCAGCAGAAGCTGGAAACGGAGCAGCCTGTTCCCAGTCGCATACCGCACCCCAGCGCTCACAATCGGGAACCAACTCTGCCAGGAGGAGCTCTGCTTCCCGTACTTCCACATCCACCACCACCCAAACCTGCTCCTTTCCTCCTCCGGCTCACTGTGGAGCCAGTGCCAGCAGCTCCAGGGAGTAGCCCTGCCCAGATCTGCACACATGTGCCCTGAAGCCGCAGGGGAGCCCCCAGTGCCCAGCACTGCTGGCAGCTGCCAGCCAGTCCTGGGGCTTGGGGTAACAGAGGTGTTCACAGGGATTTCTGTCACCAAAGAGCTTGTGCAGTAGCATTATTCCTAGGACTCACCACACCCAAACACCACAAGATTCAGGCATGAGCAATGACGCACCTAAGGAAGACAGAGAAAGCTGGCTCCCCTCAGGCCATGTGACTCAGCCACTCAACTTGTACCAACAGAGCAACAAATGATAGTTGAGGGCCTCCTAGGTACAAACCAGTTCTCTCAGTCAACTGTCTCTGACCTAGATAGTAACAGCCCCACTTTGCAGACACAGAAACTGACACCAGCACGGGTTAAGCAAATAGCATGTAACTCCGGGTGACTCTTACGGCCCAAATCGGACGCCTGCACTGGTTCCCCCAAATCCCGCAATGTTACACACCATCTCAATCAGGAGAAAAACCTCAAAGACATCATCACAACCAAGACGGCCAAGACCTTAATGGGAATCTCACGTGCGGGCAGCAGTCAGGCCAGCATCAGGCACCTCTGTCCACCACACAGTTCCCACCCGCTGCTGTGGATCACGGCTGCCATCAGTTATCACCAGCCTTCCACAGCCACAGGATATCCATAGCCTTCCATATCCACACACTCAAGCAGCCACAGGTTAAAATGTTGTCAGGGTCCGACACAGCAGCTCAACTGGTTAATCCTTCCCCCATGCAAGTGTCAGGATTCCAAAGGGGCACTGGTTCATGTCCCAGCGGCTCCACTTCCCGTTTAGCTCCCTGATTGTGGCCTGGGAAAACAGCAGAGGCTGGCCCAAAGCCTTAGGCACCTGCATTCTTGCAGGAGACCCACAGGGCGCTCGAGGCTGCTGGCTTCGGGGTGGCTCAGCTCTGAGCATTGTGGGTATTTGGGGAGTGAGTGAACAAATATGCTTCTCCTCTCTGTAAATCTGCCTTTCCAATAAAAATAAATCAATCTTTAGAATTTTTTAATTTCATCTATAGTGAATGTGTATAAAAGTCTTTCTTGTAATTATTCCCTGAACAAGACAGCCTAGCTATTTACGTGGTATTTGCATTGTATTAACATTATAAGTAATCAAGACACGATTTAAAGCAAAGAGGAGGATCTGTGGAGGTTAAATGCAAATGATACATACCATTTTATATGCTGCACATCCATTTTTTAAAAATAATTCTTCCTATGTTTTTCAGTTTAACAGAATGGCAGACACAGGCAGTTCCCACCTACCAATCACTCCTCAGATGCTCACGACACCCAATGCTGGGCCAGGCTGAAACCAGCAGGCATCTGACTGGCTTCATCTGAGTCCTGCACACAGTGGCAGGAACCCAGTCACGCGAACCATCCCCTGCTGCCTTCCCCAGGAGAGCTTCAGCACGAAACTGGAAACACTAACAGGACCAGAACTCCAGTAAGGCAGCTGGGCATGACACATGCTAAACTACATGTCACACGCTACACACAGCATCTAAATGACTAATCAAACACCTACTTGCATCCAGGAATTCTGACAGAGAACACTTCACAGATACTGAGTGACAGCTGGACTTAAGAGAAGTAGTCTAGCATAGTAGGGAAATAACAAGTTCAAAAGACAGGGTCCAGAGCGAATTTTGAGTTTGCTGCAGCATGCTGAGAGCAAGTAACTCCATCCACCTGCTCATTTTCAATATTCTGCACCCCAGGTGTGTGGCACAGACCCCTAGAACACAGTGGTACTTGTTCTTCCCCAGCACAGCCCATATTCAGTTTTTCTATGTTCTCCCGGCAGGAGAATGAAGTCAAGAACTTGAGCAATCAAGAACCAAATTGTCTTGGCTATAATTGTCCAAAAGAGATCCCAAAATTGTCCAAAATGAGGCAGCCTACTACAGTGAAGCAATAATAAGATTAAAACGAAAAAAAAAATTGATTTTTATCTAATTTACAAATAAGTGTCAAGTAAATGTAGTAGTAAAAACGGCTCAAGCGCAGATTCAAGGTCACAGAATGGCTGTGCATTCATTTCATTAAAATTACTATAGTGGGAGGCTAGTGCCATGGCTCAAGAGCCTAATCTTCCACCTTCAAGCACTGGCGTTATGCTCTGGCTACTCCACTTTGATCTAGCTCCCTACTTATGGCCTGGGACAAACCTGCACCTCCGTGGGAGACCTAGATCCGCCACAGCATGTGGGCAGTGAATCAGCAGTTAGAAAAGCTTACTTTCTGTCTCTCCTTTCTGTGAATCTCCCTTTCAAATAAAGAAACTAGAGTGGCCACCATCTGTGGCACAATTTCAGTTCTAGAAACGCTCCCCTTCTAATCATCCATTTATAGGACAACATGTTTTAATTACAGAAAGGAAAATGGAAACACTGCTGCAATATCTGGGTTTTTGCCAATATCTGAGCTATACTCTCTAAAGAGTATCCATCAGGCCTATTGACTAAATCCTCACCTTGCATGTGCCGGTCTCTTATATGGATGCCAATTTGTGTCCCAGCTGCTCCACTTCCCATCCAGCTCCCTGCTGTGTCCTGGAAGGCAATCAAGGATGGGCCAAAGCCTTGGGACGCTGCACACATGTTGGAGACACAGAGGAGGGTTCTGGCTCCTGGCTTCAGATTGGCTCAGCTCTGGCCGCTGCGGCCACTTGGGGAGTGAATCACCAGATGGAAGAGCTTTCTCTCTGTCTCTCCTTCTCTCTGAACATCTGCCTTTCCAATAAATATACATCTCTTATTTGGGGGAAAGAAAAAGTATCCATCTCATTCACAATTGGGAAAATATAAGCTGAGGCTTCACTGCTTCCTTGCCGATGACAAGCGGTCTTTGGGATATTACACAGCCAAGAAAATAACTAAATGCACAGGCCTTTCTAGAGTGATCCTAATTCAGAACCCCATTAGCTTAGAGTGTGTGTGTGTCTTTCTCTCTTACCACAGGTGGTAGCTTCACTCACTATGCCACAACACCCACTCCTAGCTTAGTATCTTCAGCAGAAACCCTTGTTTCCTCTCTTTTCAACCCACGAGTCTGACTTCTGCACAGCTCACCACACAAATGAGCTCATTTTGTTTGAGGACGATGTCAACTAGCAAAAAGTTTTCTGGTATAGAAAGTACAGATGACTTGATAGTCATTTTATAATTAAAGAAGTTCCAGCATGTGCTGAAAAACATAAGAAAACGGCAATGCACATGAGGACCAAATAGCAATGGATCTGAAGTCAGCAAACTCAGACATCATCCACAGCAGACCCTAGCTACTGAAGTCCTAGTGTCACCAGGAACTCAAACTGCTGTAATTCACCCCAGCATCCAGGAAGAGGCAGGCAAAAGCAGGGGTGCTGATTACCCAGGACTCAACCCAGCTCTTCAATGTCTAGTGTCTACTGAAGGAGACGACAGAGTGGTTGGGAGTTGAAATGAATCAGAACTTCCTATAGCAGCAGTCTGGCCACTATCTGAGGGCTATGAATCTTTTTCCAAGGCCTAGTTAGCCAGAGTCTGGGGTCCCACATCCCAGGCCTGAATTTTGAACTAACCATTAAAACTTACATGACTTACACAAATTATACAGTCCCTTAAATTGTTATTTCCTTACCAGTGAAAGGGGGGAGGGGAATGATAATATTGCTTCTCTATCACTTGACATGCTTCCCAACTTGACATGTAATTACCAATAAGTCTTCGACAGGATACACATTCTCAGCCCCAAGTCACCCCAAAACTGTAGCTAAGTCCTACATATTCTCAGTCTCCAACAAAGCCCTTCCTACCCCAAAGCAAACCCATCATTTGGACTACATTTAAAGTCCAGGGCAGATATGGAAACTTTCCCTTTCAAGGAACAGGGATTTTTCTTTTTGCTAGAAACCATTCAAGCTTGTTTTCTTACCGTTTTTGACAGACATGAACACAAACATTTAACATTTATCTACACTAACAAGAAATGGGATCAACAAAATGGTAACTTCTGCGGACCCGAGTGGAAGCTGGGTGGGGGGTTTTGAAAAGGGAGAGCAGGGAGGTGACCTCTCCACGGCAGCCAAGGTGATGGTTGGGAGAGGGACCTGCCTGCCACACCTTCGACACACCCTGTCCGCCACCATCACAAGGTTTTCTTGAATCTTAGCACTTTGACAGGTGATTGTTTTCAAACACAGTCCCAACCAAACTGTGCTGGAACCCTTTGTGCTGTGAGCAAACTCACTGACCTAAACTCCCTTCAGGCCCACTGACTACAACTATGGGAGGCTGAGCTGCATCTGGGGGGTGACCTAGAAAAGCTCTCCAGACTCACCTAGAGAGTACATTTCCTAGAGCACTCATTTCCAATGTAAATTCCTCTCCCCAGGCAGAGGGAAGATGCTGTGCTTAGAAAAATCCTGATAGTCTTTTCTCAGCAGACACAATTCGAGCCAGCAGCAGAAAGCACTCCCCAGAGCCACCTGAAAAAGCGGGGGAGGGGAAGCTGCACCCCAGAGAGCTCCTCCCAGCCTAGAGACCCGCCAGACATTCTGTAACATTGCCCACTGCCCCCATCCCCCAGACGCCAACCCTTAGGACTCCTCACAGCCAAGGCCTCCAGCTGTTCCAGCTACCCCAGAGGTGGAGGTCCCCACACTCCTGAGCCTGCCTCCCGCCTCTCCTGGCAGGCTCAAATCCACAGTGACAGCAGGACTCCTAATGACACTTTTGTTTCTCCTTAATAGCCGGCTTCCTGCACTGCTGACAGCTGCTCTCCTTAGGGAAGATTCTGCAGCTAAGGGGAAGAAAAAAGAGACTGACACAGTAGGGGAGAGAATCTTGAATCACGGAATTTAAAATAACAGCCAGGGATGTTAGGGGTTAAATTCCAGGCGCCCTGCTTTCTAGCGAAGGGATGCTGGGCCATAACTGCTCCCATTAGACCCTCAGTTTCTGCTGCCATGAACTTGGTCTCAGCCCGCTGGGCTGGGCTGGGCATCCACACTATCCATGTGCATTGTGATGCTGCATGCTGCCTAGACACAGCTGAGATGCCTACTGCATATTCACGGTAACCAGGTGGGTTCCCAGAGTCATTTCAAGGTGCTCCCAAAATACGCAAGACACAGGATACTGGCAGGCTCTCATGTCCTGCTTGCTCTCTCCTGCCCTAACTTGCTTATTCACTGCCCTGGCATTGTTCCTGTAAATTAGCTCAAGCTGGAACTGAGCTCCTCAGTTCAGGCTCGAGGAGGCCGCCTGAGGCCGACGGTGTCCTCCTACATCCCCAGTACCCATGGCCAGGCCTGGAACGTAGTAGTGTTGGTGCAAGAGATTCCAGGGGCCAGCAGCAAAGGGGACCAAAGCCAAAGGGGGTCCCCTGAAGCGTCCTGAGGCTCAAGAAAGCCTGCCCTACAAAAGACCAGGCTGCATGGTGACTCAGAGGTTGTATGGCAAGGGAATGACTCAGCAGCCCCAGCAAAGGACCAGACCAGCTGCTCGCCCCTGAGCTGCCTCCAGAAGCAGGGGTCCCGTGCCAGGCAGGCTGGGTACGAGTCAGCCCGGAGGAATGCCCCCTCCCGCCTGCCTGTGCCCACTGCCGGCAACTCATGCTGCTGGCATCTCAGCAGGGCCACGTGACAGCTCTGTCGCTGAGCCAGGGTAAACAGGCGGGAACAGGAGCCCTGCTTCCCGGCCGCCTGTGGGGTGAGGTCATGCCTGCAGCAGGACTGGAGCAGAGCAGGCAGCCCATGGGCAGCAGACTGCCAGGATGCGGGCTGGTCTCCCTGCCCATTAAGGCTTCTGCACTCACACTTCGGCTTCTGGAGACAGAGGGAGAAGAGCCAGGAAGAGAAAACGCCGGGATAAGGCCAGTGAGCAATGGGAACCACAAACATGACTTAGTTTCGAGCTGCTCAGAGAGGTAGATAGCATCTTGTCCGTTCCTTCCTCTGCATTCGTTCATTTTCAGAGCTCCAGCACAACTACTTCCCCTGGCACTTTAAGTCACACTACACCCTGGAGGAAGCCTCTGCAACCACCAGCCTGGGCCAAGCAAGTACCTCATCTCCCAATGGGGTGCCAGCCCTCAGGTAACCAGTGCCTTTCCTAGCAAAGCCTCCAATTCTCTTGTTCCTCTCAAAATGCTATGCCATGCAGGGCCACCTCTTCCTGAGTCTCTGCCAGGAACCCCCAAGCCTCCTCCCCTGCAACTCCACCAGCTCCTTCCCACTGCTGCTTCAGGTCAGTGACCTAGGTAGGAGGTTCCATCTGACTTCCTCCGCTGGGATTCAAGGCTCATTCTGCAGCCCACTGAACTCGTTCACAGTTCAGGCCCACAGACCATGCTGTCCTCCTGGCGGCTGAAATCAGGACATTGCGAGGGAGAGCGATGCTTTTTCTCCCAGCAGTTGCTAAGCCAGCCAATGTCACTCACTGTCTCCTGGGCACTATTTCCAAACCAGCTGGGCTCTGTGTGAGATGCCACAGAAGCAGAGAAGACCAGGACCTGGGACCTCTGTGCCCGTAAGCCCCTGTCCCCCGTCCCCAGTAAGGGGAACAGCTGGGCCATCAGGAGTCATCATCTGTGGCCAGAGTGGTAGCAGACAGGAAGGGAGGAAAGGCTGGGTCAGGTTCCAGTAACAGTGACAACACAACTGCAGCAAGGGCTCTTGTTGACTGAGGCCTCCACAGGTGCCAAGGACATGGCCTGCCCTCAAATCCAAAAACAATCATGCTGGGAGATCAGGCACCAGGTTGTGCAATTTTCCAACATTAATTCATGCAAAATCCCAATCCTGAAACAGTATATTATAATTTACTATTTCACAGATGAAAGCTGAGGACCAGAGAAGTTAATATTGCATCCAAGATCACACAGCTATATTCAAAGCCAGGCAGGCTAGGGCCAGAGTCCATGACTTACCATTACCCATGACAGCCTCACTTCCCCAGGGCTCCCAAGCAGAGGATGACACACCAAGCAGAGTTCAGAACACTCATCCCGGGGCCCACACTGACTCACAGCAGGCACTGTCACCCAGCTCTCTGAATGCCCAAATATTTCTCATGAGAGCCTCTGGTCCACAGCCCCTTGCAGGGGATGCAGCTGGTGCTGCAGGGTTTATAACACCTGGCATACCGCTCTCATCACCCTATGGGTCCAGCCACAGTCACTGCCGCTACAGTTTGAAAGCCCACCCAAAGCAAACATAATCCATCGTAGCTGATAGTGCCGTGACTCAGTTCTAGGAATCCTGCAAGCAAAAATTAAGGCAGCAAACGACAGTGCCTTGGACCTTGGCTACGAGCCACAGACAGTTGGCCCAGCTCCAGGTCGTCCCTTCAGGCACTGGCTGTTGACTGGACTATAAGCCCTGCAGACCTGGGCATGGATGTGGGACCTTAGACAGTAGAGCACAGCCAAGAAGACCCAGAAGGATGACACCAGCACCTGGAAGCACCAAGAACAGGGAACAATTTGCCCTAAGTGCCTTTGTCCCAGCCTTACTCCTGCTTAGACAAGCAATAGCCGAGGCAGTGCCGCCCCTTCCCAGGCTAGCCTGGAGTGAAGGCATGAATGAAGTGTAGTGCAGCATGCCCTCTCCAGCTCCTGAGACATTCCCCTGTCCTCAGACTTGAAGCCCAGTAAGCACTGAGGCAGCACAGCCCACATCTAAACTATCAGCAGTTTACAGAAGCATGGACTGCTTGTCAGCTTAGAGGCCAGGCTCTGGCCTAAAGAACTGGGTCACAATTCAAGACTGAGCTTGGATCAGAAACTCCAGATTATCTTAACCCACAGCCCCCATCCTAGCTGTAGTGCACCCTCTTCCAAATGGACAGACAAGCTAGGAGAGCACCACCCCTAATGTGTTAACCAGACCAAGGCTCACAGAGAAACCCACACAACAAATGAACCCCATATCGTTCACAACACCCTGAATTCACCTGCCACTCCCTGTCACTGAAATTTATATTTAAAAGCAAGATGGATTTCCCCAGATGACACTCTTGATATAATATGTGGCACTTAGAAATTTTCTCTGTAACATCATTTTCTTAAGACAAAGCCAGTAAGACTCATTGCCATGGTTACCTACCAATGAGTTCACATGAGAGACTAAATGACAAAATTTACAAATCAATCTTTAATTGTCTAATCCCATGAGTAGACACTAATTCCATGCTTTGAGGGCCACTGTGAGTTCCACATAGGGCAGGCACAGGGATTGTTCTTAGTAATGTCACAGCTGTCTGGGCACAGGCTCTACCACCACTGCATGCCCTGTATGCCATGAGACAATCAGTGCTCTGATACCAGTGCACATGCCACCCACGCTTGTCAGAGCTCTCAAGTCAAGAGCAGTGGCATCAAAAACCAACAGGGGAAAAAAAACAAAACAGGCCCAGGATGTGCTCCCAGGTGCCCCTCACTCGGGAGGTGGCACACTCACCTCTCACAGTGGAGTGCCTGTGATGCCCAGCTCCTGCCCACAGCATTCTCCCAAAGCAGACCTGGAGTGTGGGGTGTGCGGGGGCCACAGTGTGCTGCCCTCCCTGCGTTCCTGATCCTCTCCCCAACTCGCTGCAGGCCTCTACAAACCAACTCCCAACATTCCGGCACAGAAAACCTCAGAGAGCAAAAATATGCTGCAAATCAAAGATCAAATTATTGTGAAAATACTTTTTACAAAATAAAGGTGTCTTTCCCCTGCTGGTTAGCACTTTGGTGCGGCAGAAGGCTGAGCACTGGGTTCTCGTAAGAAGAGGAGCATTTTGTCCCGGCCACCTTCCCCAGGGTAGATGGCAGGGTCAAGCCCTCCCCTGCTTTGACCTTGAAGGGAGTTTCCAGTCCCTCCCAGCCTCTGCCCTAGCTACCAACACACAGGATGCACACATATTTTCTTCCACGCAAAGACACATACGGTCCAGGGACCCGATTTTTCCCTCTCCTTTACCTGATGACCTAGCCAGAAAAGTGATGACCGCTACCTCTTGGAGCCCACGGGCCCTCGAGGATTCCTAGGCTCCTACCTCTATCTGAGAGAAAACCAAGCTTTGTGCCTCCTGGGAGCACCTCATTCTGCAAGCGGAGTCCAGGCTACCAGAACTGTCTTGTCAGCAAGTTCAAGGCAAGCAGACTCGGGTGCAGTTCACCTCACTCCCTTCTGTCCCATCCCCAACTGTGCTGGTCTCACCACAGACACATGAAGAAAGGGAGAGGCCTTCACAGGTCCAAGAATGGCAAACAGCAGCCTTGGTACAACTGTGCCAGGCCTTAACCCCATAGCACCCCACAGGCACGTATTTGTTGCCTGCTCTCCAGCTCTGCACTTGGCCTTGGTAGTCTCATTGACAATAACACCCTCTTCCCCACTGAACCAGACCAGTGAGAGCTGGCACAGGGCTGACTCTTTCTGCAACTCTCTTCTCAGTAAGTCAGAGCCCACAGCCATTCCTGGAGCAAAGATTTCACTCCCCCACCTCCGCCCCCACCCAGGTTTGTAATCCCCTTTCCCAAGCACCCAGTGACACTCCACAGGCCTTCTCCACTGGATGCAGGCATCACACATCCACTTCAAGGCCACGTACATGCCACCCCGTGTCATGCAATTCTGACAAGTACTGGTCAATTGCTTTGCAGGACCCCCTCGGCCAGCATATGTGCATGGTGTATCAGGAGCGTGTGCCTTGGACCGGATGTGATGAGAAAGACCACACTGGTCTTTTAAACCAAACCCAGGGCCTGGAGTGGTAGCATAGTGGCTAAAGTCCTTTCCTTGCATGCACTGAGGATCCCATATAGGTGCCAGTTTGTGTCCCGGCGGCCCCACTTCCCATCCAGCTCCCTGCTTGTGGCCTGAGAAAGCAGTCAAGGACAGCCCAAAATCTTGGGACCCAGCATGTGTATGACTGGGTCATGGGGAGGGTACGCTGAGCTATAGTTGTATATAAGAGCCTGAATGAGATGCAGCACAGACTGGACAAGTCTGCTGCACATGTGCAGGAACCAGAGCCAGTGGAGGATGTGGTGGGGTTACAGGAGCTGCCCCAACAAGGCTACAGTTCCAGCTAGTGTACGTAAAGGCCAGTGCTGGACCTGGTGGGGGTTACTGGGGCTGCCCCAACAAGGCTGCAGTTCCAGCTAGTGTGTGTAAGGGCCAGGTCTTCAGCAGGCTCGGTTGTTCTAGGCGGCATCATCTGCTGGTTTGCATAGGATATAGGAACCGACTATACCACTACAATCACCAGTGTAGGTGATGCCAGTGCCAAACTTAACTGGACTCTACTGGCTGGGACATGCCAAAGTTAGGTCTGGGATCACCCCAGAGGAGGTTTCTTAGGAGACTCCCCAAGTGGACCACTGGACTCAAGGCTGTGGCCACAGGGAAGATCATAGATTTTGTGGTCCAAATTTGGACCACATGCATGTGTCAGGACCAAGCCTTCTCGACTGCTCATGTCTGTGCAGTGGACCGCATCCTGGATGCATATGGGAGACAAAGCGACCAGCCAGCTCCCTTAGGCCTGCAGAGGACAGTGAGCGCCATGTCAGAAGATGGAGCACAGAATGGGTTGAACAACTTTCCTGGCCAAGCTTTGGCAGCAAGTGCCTAGGTGAGTGGACGCATTGGGGAGGATTCTGTCAGCCAATGGATCCTGGAAGGGAGAGCTACAGCATTAGAACTCTCAGGATCCCTCAAGCAACACCCTTACAGTATTCTCCACACCAGAGTTTCTAGGATGACATCAAGTGGACATTCACCATCCCTGGCTACTGATGTCATTTGGCAGCTGGAAGTGCCCACCCCCCATACAAAAGAAAAGACAAGGGATATTGGAAGCATCTTGCCCCATGCCTCCACCCTAATCAGTGGTCCTCATAGGTATGCATCCTTGTCAATTATGCAAACAACATCAAAAATAAAATCATTAAAAAAGAAAGAAAAAAGTCACCTTCAGCCCCTTCCCTGCCAGGTCTCCTACTTCCCTGCCCCCATATGCTCCTCAAATATGCACAGGCTGTTTTGGTTTCTTGGGTCCCTTACAGAACTGGGGCAAACATCTGTATGTCCCTCTGTATACACACATACACATGATTCCCAGACAAAGGCAGGCATGCAGTACCTACTGCTGTGCCCAAGTTCCTTTTTCTCCACTGAAGGTTTGAAGACCTACCCTGGTCGTCCACCAAGCACTTCCTCATTCTCTTCTAGATCCAGTCCACTGCACCGCGTGTCATTTCCTGAACCAGTCTTCCAGTCGCAGTTATCTGAGTGGCTCCAGACTTCGGCTGTGATAAAAATGTTACCATCAACAATTCTGGGCACTGTTTTTGCACAAATATCTGTAGGTCTGTCTGGGAAGGAAAAGTGCTGAGGTTCCAATACGAGATTGCGAGATCAAAGGGAATCTGCATTGGAGGTCTAGATAGGAAGGCGAACTTAAAGAGGGCTGCACGAGAGCTTGCCTTCCCCCTCCAGTATCAAACGTCTCAACAAGACGGATGTGCCTTCTTTCCCCTTGCAAGTCAGCGACCAACCTTTGTATACACAGCCTAACAGGGCAAGTGCCAGTCTCCACTTGCTTTTCTCCTTTGAAGACTGGGTTTGGGATCACAGGTTTAGGTGGCCCTTGGATGCTTCTGCTGCAAACTATTTTCCTACACTAAAGAGCCAACTGTCACACATCCAAATACCAGCTGTGGCTCTGGTTGCAGACTGGACCGCAGGTGGTGGGTGCTACCTGGCGCTGTGGGCCAGCGTCTCCAGCCCTCACAGTCACAGAAGGAGATCATGGAGAGGCAGCCTGACGAAGCCTATGGCAGGAAGCCTAGAAATGAAAGGCTCAGCTGAGACTGGAACCCAAAGGGAGGTTTCACATCAAAGAGACATCAAGGTCTCCCAGGAGGAGATTGTTACACCGGTACTGGCAGCAGTGGTGAGGAGGGTAAGACAGCGTACACACCAGCTCGGGCCCGAGAGCAAACCCAGGAGCCAGGTCCACAAGGCAGGTACATGCCCACCTCATTCCCTTTACATGTCAAGAATAGTTGCTGTATTCTCCCATGATCTCATGGCTCCTTGCACACTAAAAGCCTTCACAACACGCCTTTCTGGTACTGCTGGGGGCTGAGCTGTGGACTTCTTGAAAAGGCTCCCAGGCAGATGGAATCTCTAGTTCCGACGATGACCTGGCCCCAAGACTGCCATGCCAGGGACCTGAGGGCAAGCAGCAAGGCCTTTCCTTTGGGAAATGAAACCACAGCAAACAGCACTGAGCTTTGCCCACAGTCCTGCTGGGCAGAGAAAGCCACTGGTGCCAGAGTTGTCCGCTTGAACCATCACAGGCACACGCATCTGTACCAGGCCTTGAGCTTCTGGATGGGAACACGATCACTCAGGGCTGTGAGTGTCTCAACTGCATTAAAAATTCTCCCCAAGACCAGAAACTGCTAAAGATACTCGTTGTCTTAAGAACTCAAAATTGACCAAAAAAAAAAGAAGATGATATTGGAGGTACTAAATTCTAGGAATTTAAGCCACTGCTACAACAGTTTAAAGGACTTTAAAACTTACCCAGTTAATAAAATTCAAATTTTGTTAAAAATAACAAAAATGAATAAGTAAAGAAATAATTTTAAAATAGCTTAATATGCAAAACAAAAGAAAAAGATAGCTTAAGATGCACTAATACATCTCTGTAAATAAAAATATAGTTCCCGGGTTCCCGGGTCAGGAAGCGGGGAGTAGCAGTTACGGTATGGAAGACAAGAGCTGACAAGGCTGAGTCTCCACCGCAAACTGCTTGCCCTGTTGCCATCAATTCCGACTTCCTCTTCACTGGAGCTGCCTTCCCTAGCGCCACATAGATGAGGCTCTAATCCTGCTCTGAGAGGGAGTTTACTGAGCAGACACAGGCCAAGCACCTCCCGCCTTAGCCCCAACAGCCCTTTGAAAGGCACAGACGTGTCTTGATTTACACCAGGTAAAGTCCCAACGAATCCATCAGGAGTTGAAAATACCGTAAATCGAAGACACATTTAATACAACTCACAGAAAATCCGAGCTGAGCCACGCAGCACACCACACAAGATTGGGGCTCCCTGCTAAGTGACCCTAGGGGAAAGAGTGGGGGGTCAATTTATTGCTGCCGCCCAGCTTCTGGGGAGGGTGGGACTGCGGCAATCCGTCCGAAAAAAGAACCATTAAAATAAGAGCGTCTACTGGATACAAATAGACACTGCTTCCATTCCATCACAAAGTCTAAAGCTCAAAGGTCAACCTGTCCTGAAGCTGGGAACACACCCTTTCTCAGAGGTGAAGACTGCAACCGGCAGACGCTGCAGCCTGCGCCGTGCGTTTGCAGAGCAGCTTCTGCGGCACGCAAAACGGCAAAACGGCAAAACGGCAAAAAAAAAAAAAAAAAAAAACCAGGGCTCCTGCCTTCAAGGGGCTTCCAGGCGGCTCCGGGACGCGCTCACAGAATCGGGGGCGCTGCGACCCCACTGGGGTAGGACCTGCGTCCAGCGTGCAGTCCACGGGGAGCTGCCCACAACGGGGCCTTCCTCGACAAGGCCAGCTCAGTGCCGTCCCGTTCGGGGAACCCGGCCAGACAGGAAAGCGTCTGTGAGTCCCCACGGCCGGGCGGGTCCCCTCGCGCGGTGGGCTGCCCATGGCCCGGCCCTGTCTCAGCCTGCTTCCCCAGCAGGATTCACTGCCCACCCTGGACGGGCTGCTATGAAGTTTTCCACTGGAACAAGGCTTAAACGCGGCAACTCAAAACACGGCCTGACAACGGGCCGTGATTATCAAGCAATAGTCCCTGTTTACACGGTCTTTTCCGGGTCAGCACACATGCGCACATTCATAGACCAGACTCAGTCTCGCGAGAACTGGCTGGACGGCCGGACGGCCGCCTGATCCAGAGTCATTTCCGGGGCGCGCGGTACGGCAGCCTAGCGGCTAAAGTCCTCATCTTGCACGCACACAGGGATCCCATATGGATGCAGGTTCTAATCCCGGTGGACCCGCTTCCCTTGTAGCTCCCTGCTTGTGGCCCAGGAAAGAAGTTGAGGACGGCCCAAAGCCCTGGGACCCTGCACCCACATGGCCGACCCAGAAGAGGAGCCGGGCTCCTGGCTTTGGCTCGGCCTTGCTGCCACTTGGAGTGTAAGTCATCAGATGGAAGATCTTCCTCTCTGTATTTCCAATAAAAAAATAAATCTTTAAAAAAAAAAAAGTTCCAGGGCTCATCTGGAAGAGGAAAACAGAATAGAAGGTCTCTGACCACACCCTCCTGGGGAGGCGTCCTTGGTATTCCAGCATGTCTGGCTCCAACTGCCCACTGGCTCGCACATGCCTCAGGCCCTTTGAGGTGGCGGGCCCCTCACCCTGCCTTGCTGACCTTACCACCTGCGTCACCCCATCTCTGCTCATCCCTCACTCTCTAGTTACCCTCTCGCTTCAATTCCAATCCAACGTCTGTCTGGAAAGAGACGCCTCTGGGCTCCATGAGTGGGTCCGCAGCGGGTCCCCCTCCACTGGGGTCAGACAATGCGGGGGCAGAGGAAGCAGGGGTCTCTGTGCCACATGAGGCCCTGCCGAGCAGCCCCAGCTCTTGGCAGCACCACCCAGCCGTACTACGCCCTGGGGGTACTTTCCCCCTCCCAAACCTCCTCTGAACTCAATATAATGGTCTTCAGAATCGAGATCTGTGGTTCCAGTTAGGGTGACCTTGAACCAAGTTAGTATCTCTTCTAGCTTCTTCCTTGTGAAATGAGATGATAACAAATGCACTTAAGAGTAAGGCAATGAGAATATCAACAGGCACTCAGTAAACAATAAAAAGAAAAGGCCCATGTCTTTTGCTCCACCAGGTTACAGGCCACTTACTTTAACTCCACAAAAATCCTCCAGGTGACAAACCTGCACACCACACGTTCCCAACATTCCAGAGCCCTAATCCCACTGCTGGTACCTGCCCAGAACCCCAAGGCCACTGCCTTGCAGAGGACTATCTGGAGCCAGTGCTGCGCAACCCTCACTTGCAATGCCATTATCCCCTATCACCAAGCCTTAGATCCAGCCCCGCGATAAAGGTGCTTAGAAAGGCAGCAGAAGATGGGTCCCTCCCACCCAAGCGGGAGGCATAAATGAACCTGCTGGCTCCTGCTTTAACCAGGTCCAGTTCCAGCTACCATGGCCATTTGAGGGAATGAACCAATGAATGAAAGATCTGTATGGGTCACTGTGCCTTTCAAATAAAATTTGTCAGGAAAATAAAGAGCCGCCTCACTCTGTATAAAATTTGTTTTTAAAATTCATAAACAGGGGACACCACTATGGCACAGTAGATTAAGCTGCCGATGGCAGCACTGACATCCCACATGGGTGCTAGTTTGAATCCTAGCAGCTCCACTTCCAGTCCAGTGCCCTGTTAATATACCTGGGAAAGCAGCAGAACCCCTAACTGCCTGGACCTTTGCACCCATGTGGCAGATCAGAAAGAAGCTCCCAGATCCTGGCTCCTGGCTACAGCCTGACCCAGGCCCAGCTGCTGCAGCCATTTGAGCAGTGAACTTAACAGATGAAAGAGCTCTCTCTCTCTCATTTTAACTAGTTTTTTTAAAGATTTATTTATTTATTGGAAAGTCAGATATACAAAGAGGAGGAGAGACAGACAGGAACATCTTCCGTCCGATGATTCACTCCCCAAATGAGTGCAACGGCCGATGCTATGCCGATCTGAAGCCAGGATCCAGGAACTTCTTCCAGGTATCCCACAGGGGTGCAGGGTCCCGAGGCTTTGGGCCATCCTTAACTGCTTTCCCAGGCCACAAGCAGGGAGCTGGATGGTAAGTAGAGCTGCCAGGATTAGAACCGGCACCCATATGGGATCCCGGCGCATTCAAGGCGAGGACTTTAGCTGCTAGGCCACACCGCCAGGCCCTCATTTTAACTATTTCTAAAATAGTTATTTCTATTTATTTCTAAAATAAACCTTTTAGAGATGCATAAACAGTTGTGTCTGTTTAAAACTACATGTGATATTCACAATGCCACAGGAAACTGAGCCAAGGAATCCCAGGCCATGGGCATCAAGCAGCACAGAAGTTGTGGACACTGGGCAGAATCTGCATCCCAGGGGTGAGCTGGGGACAAGTTCACACCCTAGGACATATCCTTTGCCTCCGAGGGGGATCGACAAGGCAGCAACAGGGAAGGGATCCAGCACTCAGTTGGGTAGGCATGTTCCTTTTTTTTTTTTCTTAATAAAACAACATAATTGTTAAGGGAAACCCAGGAAATTGGACAGGAATAACATACATTAACATCTACAATCTGCAACGATTTATCAAGGAAATTTTCCCCAAAGCCCACTTTCCAAGAACAACCAATAATGATGTCACAGTTTTTAACCTTCCTGTAACTTCTGGCTTTCAAAACATGATGTTTACATGGTAAAGCCATCAGTAACAGCAGTGAGCCCATCTCTCAACATTCCTTTTTTTGCTCTAGCTTGCTCTAGCTTGTCACATGCTGGAGCCTGCGGGCCTGAGTGAGCAAGGCTCAGCTGGACAAGAGGACCGCCCATGGCCTCTCCTCCCCAGGTGATATCCCCAACCTGAGACCCAGTGTCCATCGACACAGCAGCCCTTCCGGAGGCTCCTAGTCGTAATCACGACTGAAGGAAGGGGGGCTGTGTGCCAGCAGTCAAATGGAGCAGCACCATCAAGAACGCCCGGAAAGGAGGCCCGATTCTGGCCCAGTCCATTTTTGTCTGTGTATGCCAGTGTGGACAGATCAGTGAAGGTTGACTGGAAAGAAGTGCTCACATTTACTGCCCATCAATCAATGGAAGCCTCCTGAGCAGGGGAGCAAGTGAGGGGATCCTCTGGCAGCTGGGAAGTATTGGGTGCAAATGCAGTCCCACTCCCTTCACCCCATTTGCAGAACAGGCTCCTTATTTTCCCTGTTCCTCAGACAACTGTGAGAATTAAACGACCCAATGCCCAGACAAGCTGTGTCTAGTCATTTTGCTGTTGGCTGTAGTACCACTTCCATCTTCTGCCTCCGCACCCATGTGTGCTCCACTCCAACAAGGATGTTCCACCCCTCCACATCTCAGGTGGCTTCCAAAGCAGTTACTCTGAGGCACGAGTTACCTGGTCCAGGCTTAACCTGACTCCTTCAAACCTGTGACGTCTACCCTCTAGTGGAGGAGCCACACTGAAACCAAGAAACAAAGCACATGTTTTTTAATAAGCAGCAATTGCTACTAGGAAGGATATAGACTGGAGAATGAGCCTTTGTAAGTGACACAGTCTGAGGAGATGGGCTGGAGTTAGCATGAGCCTTTTGAGATGGGAAGCCCAAGGACAAGTGTCCTGTGGTACAAAGGGTGAGGGTCAGGAACGGGACAGAGAGGCAGGGGGCTGGGCAACAAGGGCAGTACAGTGAGATGAGGCTAGGAGACAGGCAGAGCCAGGCTGCCCAGCAATTCCAAAGACTGGATAGCGGCAAGGGGAAAGTTCTCTGGATACTTAAAGTTCTTGTGTCAGCTAATAGGTGTAGAAGATATTATAAAGGAGCCACAAGGGAATCAAAGTGACCAGGGAGGCAGAGACTATGAAGACAGAGTAAACAGTGGCCTGCACTGCAGTGGAAGCATGGGGAGGGCACTCTGGGGAGAAAGGGTCTAGACCATGCTTAAAATGAAAGGCAAGACCCCTACATTCCAGCATAGCCCACCCAACTGTTTTTCAAAGACCAAATTCGCAGGCCAAATCTGAAAGTTTGGGGGGTCGAGCCCAGTCTTTGGGGTCTTGACAAGCCCCCTGGGTGATTTTAACATCCTCTGAAATCAGAATTTCCGCACAAGGTGTGTGATAATGTTAAGAAGCACACAGGTACATGCCTCAGGGATTGGCTCCATACTTCCCCTACCCCCGGGGCCAGGCAGAGCCAAACTCCAGGATGCTGCCATTCACTTCTAGAATGAAGAATTTGTCCAAAGGGACTAATATCCACTTACTCCACCTGAGGCCAGGCCATGCTAGAAAAAGTGAGAAGGCACCAGGCCATACCAGAAGGGGTTAAGTACAGCCAGCACAACAGGAGTGCTGGACCAGAAAGCAGGAGCAGCTTCGAAGTGCCTACAGCCACTTAGCACATCCAGGCCAAGAATGCGGACAATTCTCAGAGTCCTCAAGGCAGTTCTGTCCAGTGGCAGAAACGATTATAGAATGCCTGCCTCCTGACCACAGGTAATCTATGCAATCTACCTCAAGCCCTCAGCAAAGCTTCCTGGTAGGATCCCATTTTACACTTGTGCTACATAGGAACAAAGGGACTATGCACAACTAGTGGCTAACACAGCCAGAACTTCATGTGAGAAGTTCATAAAAAAAACTCATGGACTTCCACTCACTGATCCTAAAGTAGTCTCTTTTATTCCTCATTCCTCTTAAGTGTTAATGACTACCACCCAAGACGACCCGGAAGGGCAGAACCCAGAGGCCGAAAACAGACAAGAATCCATATGGCCTTGCCCACCACCCTGTCCTACACACTCCGTGATGTGTAGAATGGGGGAGAAGGGCAGGTTCTGCTGCGAGGTATTCAGTTTTCAGTTCTGGAATACCAACGCTCACTACTGCTCATGAAGGAACTCCACAAATATCTAACAGTCTTAGACCCGGATAGCCTACTCAAGGTATAGAATTCTACTCACTTCATCTAACTGTGTGGAAATCCAGCCTCTTTTGGATTGTCTTTAGTGCCATTAAGTTTACTCTCTGCATTTATAAAGAATGTAGATCGATCCAATAACCATTTTATGGGCTACACACCATGTTAAACACCACAGCAAGAAGGCCCGTTAGTAATAGCCAATATGTCAGCTGGTTGACAGCTTATCTGAAATGCTATTTAGAGAATTCTAAGGGTAGTCCAAGCTCAAAAGAAAACAAGGTCATGTCCCATTAGTGATGCCTGCTGCTATGAGGGTAACACAGAGAAAGAGACAGGAGACTCTCCTTCCAAGAACTACACACCCCATCTACCTTTACGACATCAGCCCCACATCAATCCTTAAAGCCAAAAATGTAGAAGTCATCCTTGATGTTTCTCCCCTGCCCCTCCATGTCTAATCCACAAGTCCTATTGGCACTGCTTCTTTCCACTTGTTCAGCTTTCACTCAGACCAGGCCACAGTCACTGTTACCTGTTATAAAACAATCTGGTCCTCTCAACCCCACCTCTACCCCCTACAGAGAGAGCTGCCATCTCTCACCCCTGCCCCATTTGATCCCCGTCTCAAATCTACCTTCTCACTTCTACCATCTGGCTCTCCCACTATTCTTCACACAGCCAGGCTTGTGGCCTGTCTTCATCACAGTCGGCTATGATCTGAACAGGAGCCGATTCCCTTGAATCACACAGATGTTTAAACTCCAAAGTTTTATATTAAGATTAATGGACTAATGGTTGATGGGTTAAGGATGAAAGCTTGGTCCAATTACAGGGCCTTTCAGAAGTGACTGGACTGGATGAGGTGGCTAGGTTGGGACCCCATGAGCCAATCATGATGGCTTTGTCCAAAGCAACCAAAGAGAGGTTAAAGAGGGGTATGCTCACTGCTTCGTTGGTCATCATGTGATCTTCACTGCGCATGCACTGCCAAGGTAAGCCTCCACTCTCATTGATGACGGAACCAGTGAAGATGCCCAATCTTGACCTGTGAACCCACAAAACTGTACACCCTAATTTCCTCCTGAGAATTCCTCCCAGAAGAGGAGGCAGTTAAGGCTGAGCAGAATCAGCAAGTCTCGGTTCGGAAGACCACAAGCAGCAGAAGCCTTTGTTGTGTGCAGGGAAGGGGGCACAGGCAGCCAAGACTGCCGGCCTCTGGGCTGCTCAGTCAGGCCTGTGGCTCTCCTATCCAGGTCAGGCACAGGACTGGATCACCAGGACAGTCAGTGGCCTGAGGACATGGAGGGATGCAACTCAGGCTGAAGCCTTCTGGAGGCAACTTGAGGGGCGAGGAGGCAGTACCGGAGGGTGAGCAAGTGGCCTGGCCTGGGGTTCAGGGGACCTGGTTCAAATGCACAACTGCAAAGACAGGATTGTTAAACCACAGGAAGCAGGATCTCATAGTACCTGGCAGATTTTTAAGGAATTGTTTCTTATGCATTGAGGAACTCAAATATATCCATGGCACAATTTTCCACAATTTTCAATTAGCCCAACTGTCAAGGCTAAGCCCCCTCTTCTCCCCAAAGACCCTTCCATCCCTGCCATGGCCACCATCATGGTTAGCTCTGTGCATCTGCCCGGACCAGAGACTATGTCTGTGTACATGTTCCTCCTTCACTCACAAATGAAACAGAAAATTCCAAAATAGCCACTTACCATCTGGAGCCTTCTTTGTCATCTACGGAATGACAAGCTTGGATGGGTCCCTTCTGACGGCAAAGACTCCAAATGACAAAGTTGCCCGGCCAAGAGCCATCAGCTACCAGCTGGAGGAGCTGAAATGCATGCTCACTGGCTCCAATTCTGGAGAATCATCGGGGCTGGGGAGGTCACCTCTAAGAGCCAGGATCAGGCACGGGCCAAGCCCCGCATGGGCACCACCTTGCTCAACCTTCACCATCGCCAAAGAAGAGAGGGACTATTATTAATATTCCTCTTTTAGAGAAAACAAAACCAAGGTCACATGACTGCTGGCCAAGTAAACCTTTCTCACGTTCATCATTTTGGGGGAACACACTCCAAGCAGGGACACATAGTTGCCCAAACTTACATGCTATAACCTGGGACTTTGTGTCTTTTATCCAAGTCCCAAGCTTTTTATTTCCATGAAAGGATTGCTGTGGGGTAGCATGGTAAGCTTGTTGCCTGCAGCACCAACATTCCGTATGGGCACGAGTTCAAGTCCTGAATACTCCATTTTCAATCCAAGTCTCTGCTAACATGCCTGGTAAAGCAGCAGTGGATGGCCCATCCCTGGGCCCCTGTACCCATGTAGAAGATCCAGAAGAGGCTTCCAGCTTCCGGCTTCAGCCTGGCCTGGCCACGACAGCTGCAGCCCTTTGAGGAGTGAGCCACCTGCTAGAAGACTTCTCTGTCTGTGTCATCCTGTCCCTAACTGCTGTTGCAACAAATTAGATACATATTTTTAAAATGGAGAATCGCAGGGCCTGGCTTGGTAGCCTAGAAGCTAAAGTCCTTGCTTTGCATGTGCCAGCATCCCATATGGGTGCTGATCCTAATCCCAGTGGTCCTGCTTCCCATCCAGCTTCCTACCTGTGGCTTGGGAAAGCAGTCTAGGATAGCCCAAAGTCTAGGGACCCTGCACCTGTGTGGGATATCAGGAAAGAAGCTCCTGGCTCCTGGCTTTGGATCAGTGCAGCTCTGGCTATTGTGGCGGCTTAGGGAGTGAATCAATGGGCAGAAGATCATCCTCTCTGTCTTTCCTCCTCCTCCATGTATATCTGACTTTCTAATCAAAATAAAATAAATCTTAAAAAAATGGAGAATCACAGCTCCTCACTCAGCAGGCAGGTCACATGCACCCTCCAACCATCTTACAACCAGTGCTACCAACTACTCTTTCCTTCAAAGAAAACGAGACTTCCAGCAGCTCGGTGGCCTTTGCAAAGTGCCCCTGAATGAGAATGCACCTGCTGACTGGTCTACAGACTTGGGCCAGGATCCTTTCCACTCTGCTCTGGTGACCTCGGAGCACAAACTTGCATGGGAGGCCATACAGCAAAGTGTGCTGTTTAAATCTGACCCCAGACCAGCATGATAAACAGGGACAAAGCCTAGAAAGGTGTCCCTGTCACTTCAGCAAGACCCAAGCCTCCCTGGCCTCTCTCTGAGACCATATTCACAAGGAAGCAACTACAAGGAGAAGGCTGGATGTCACTTGGCAAATACAAATGCCAAGTAGCTGAAGAACATGTACTCAGAGCCCCCCGAAATGTCTAGATCCGTTGATGTGGCAATTGCAAACCCAGAAGTCTGCCCCAAAGAAATCTGAGACACTGAAGTAGGTTTCTGCACCCACAGGCAACACAAACAACACACACACACACATTTATCTCAGCACTGCTTACAGGAAAAGCAACACGCAACATGAATAGTATATGGGAAAAACTGGGGGAAAGACGAGCTGTTCTTGCGAACGGATATTGGAACATGATGCTGCCTTGTAAACTCGCTCTTTAAGCCACATGGGAATGTTTATATTATACTGAGAAAAAAAGTTAAACTGTCAACATTAGCCAATCCTAAAATATGCAAAGGAAAAAGCAGCAAAATGTGTTCACATTAATCATTTTTCTTCCTTATATTCAACATTTCCCCTAATTTCTACCAAGAAAAAAAAAGCATCCGTATTCATATAAGCATTATTAGAAAGAAGTGATGAACCGAGCTCCTGGATAAAATGCGTAACCGCCAGGCCCATGTTGTGGGCAGCCTAGCAGGAAAAGCTGCTGCATCCAATGCTGACCTCCCATGTAGGAGCCAGTTCATATGCCAGCTCCCCGAAACGGCCTGGAAACACAGTGCAAGATGGTCCAGGTGCTGGGGACCAAGTCCCGTGTCAGGGAGACCCATTTCAAAGTCCAAGCTTTGACCTGGCTTACGGCCACTTGAGGAGTGAACCAGCAGATGGAAGATCTCTGTTGCTCTCCCTTGATGACCCTTCCTTCCTTCCTTCTTTTTAAGATTTATTTGTTTTTATTTTTAAAAGTTGAATTTACAGAGAGAAGGAGAAACAGAGAAAGATCTTGCATCCACCAGTTCACTCCCCAAGTGGCCATAACACTCAGAGCTGAGCTGATCCCAAGCCAGGAGTCAGGAGCCTCTTCCGGGTCTCCCACGCAGGTGCAGGGTCCCAAGGCCTTGGGGCCATCCTCCCCGGTTTCTCCTGGCCACAGGCAGGGAGCTGGATGGGAAGTGGGGCAGCCAGGATTATAACCGGCACCTATATGGGATCCCAGCTCATATTAGATGAGGACTTCAGCTACTATGCTACTGCACCAGGACCCCTTTCTTTCTCTTTTTCTTTCTCTTTCTCTTTTTCTTTTTCTCTCTCTCTCTTTCTTTCTTTCTTAAGATTTGTTTATTTCTATTGCAAAGGCAGATCACATTTACAGACAGAAGGAGAGACACAGAGAAAGATCTTTTACCTTCTGGTTCACTCCCCAAGTGGCCATAACACCTGGAGCTGAGCCAAATCAAAGCCAGGAGTCAGGAGCTTCTTCTGGGTCTCCCACACGGGTGCAGGGTCCCAAGGCTTTGGGCCGCCCTCTACTGCTTTCCGAGGCCAAAAGCAGGGAGCTGTTTTAGAAGTGGAGCAGGCAGGACATGAACTGGTGCCCATATGGGATTCCGGTGCTTACAAGGTGAGGATTTAACCATTGAGCCACCACGCAGAGCCCTCTGACTTTCAAATAAACAAATAAATCTATTAGCCTTTAGAAAGCCACAGTGGACAGCAACCACATACTCTTGATTCGTCGTGCTGTGCTTTTCTAACTAGGTAAGTTTATTTTTGGATTTCTGCCCCTGCCAAAACATGGAGTAAGAAGAGGAACAAAGAAAACGGGGCTTCAAGGCAGGGAAGCAAGAAAGAACAAGGCAGGCGAGTCTGCCATGGTAGCCTAGTGGCTAAAGTCCTTGCCTTGCATGCACCAGAATCCCACATAGGTTGCCGATTCTAATCTAGACTGCCCCACTTCCAGGCTTCAGATCAGTTCAGCTCCAGTCATTGCGGCCTTGGGGAATGAACCAGCAGATGGAAAATCTTTCTCTCCCTGTAGATCTGAGTTTCCAGTAAAAACAAATATCTTTAAAAATCTTCAAAAAACTTCAAAAAAAATATTTTGAATTTCATGTTTGGGAAAAATTTAGAAAAAAAAAAAAAAGAGCGAGAGAGAGCGAGAACACAGCAGGCAAGCCCCAGGTGCTGATAGCACTGGGAAGCTGGAGTCTCCAGGAAACACCCCAGAAACAGAGTGGGGGTCCCTGATGGAGCCCAGCAACTACCAGAAGATACTAACAGATACAGCAAAGGATTTCTTCTAGGGAAAGAAAACAAAGAAAGCAAGTAAGGATTACCCAAGGGAGGTGCAGGTGATGGGAAAGCCCAGGAGCAGGAGAGCTGCACAGCAAGGGTGTGTGATGTCAGGCTACCGCGTGGACCTGACGGACCACCACCTAGACGCCTGGGCTGCAAACACTGTTCACTAACCTGTCCACCTTTTTTTTTTTTTTAAGGATTTATTTACTTTCATTGGAAAGGCAAATCTGCAGCAAGGAGAAAAAGAAAAATCTTCTATTCTTTGGTTCACTCCCCAAATGGCTCCAATAGCCAGAGTTGAACTGATCCCAAGCCAGGAGCCAGGAGCCTCCTCCAGGTCTCCCATGTGGGTGTAGGGTCCCAAAGACTTGCATCATCCTCTGCTGCTTTCCCAGGCTATAAGCAGCGAAATGGATCAGAAGTGATGCAGCTGGGACATGAACCAGCATTAATATGAGCTGCTGATGTTTGCAGGTGCAAGGTTAGCCTGTTGAGCCCACACACCAATTCCTAACTTGTCCAATTTCAACACCAATCTTGCCGTTGAGGCACAAAAGTCTGAATGATGGATGTGGAAGAGAGAATACAAAGGAGACAGGCTTTGTCAGTCAGTGTTCATACACAGATGCCAGACAAAGGGTGTGAAAGGGACAAGACAGGCACCTCATCTCTCCGGTTCAGCAGGTGGGAGTCCCTGCTATGCTAGCCAGGACAGCAAGGCCAAGGCTGCAGAGCAGAGCAACACGCACAGCCAAGCACAGGATCCTGGATTTTCCACGGAAGCCTTCCCCACTGTATTTTAAGTCACACATGGGTTATTCAGAACAAAATGCCCATTTCTTTTAGAAAGTTGTTGGGGCACACAACTTAACAGCAGGAGATGTAGGGGCTCCCCATCTCAGCGTACTCAGCCCTCCCTGACAGAGCCCTTCCGGCAAGCTGTGTAAGGTCTGCAGCTCCCAATGCACAGACTCCCCTGAGGCATGCACTCGGTATTATTAGGTGCTTCCTATGCAGAGATGAAGGGAATAACAGGCATGTGCCATACATACATGCCATTTCAGAAAGTTGTCACTTTAGCAGAACACACAGCATGAGCATGCTCCTTTCTCTCGGTCTTCTTTTTGCATGTCCAATGTGGCCTCCTCAAGTTTTGGCATGACTCTCACCACATCTAATCACGTCACTCCATGGCTCATCATCCTTCCTTGGCTTGCCAGGGACCACACAGCAAACACCCAGAACAGGCCTTTTTTGTCCAGGGCTCCTTTTCCCACTTGCCACATGGCCACTTGGTCAGGCAAACAGTCCCCACAGACCCTACACTGACCCAGGCTTGACCCACATGGATCCAGAAATTGCTGTGCCACCTGCCCATCATGCCCTTCTCACCTCTTGCCTACCCAAGCAGTTCACTCTTCTGCCTCTAAGATTCAGCTCCAACCCAGCCAGCATCAGTGCTTCTGCTTCCTGATTCACCCAGATGGACTCAGACCCTCAGGTAATCATTGTATTGATTTTTTTTTTTGCCTTGTTCGCTTTCTGGTTCCCAGCAGTCCCAGAATTTCCATCTCTACAGCTTTGGGTTATAAATAACCACCACCACTGCAGGAACAACTACAACCACGCACTACACAACAGACTCACTACATTCTTCCAACAGATCAGATACACTGTAAGCACTTTATACATATTATGTCACTTATTCCTTATAGCAACTTTATGGAGCAGACACTATTACACATACACATACAGAGCACATACAGAGCAACTGAATCTGATGGGTTAAATGATACAGCCATTATTGGCAGAGGCAGAACTTAAGCCCCTAGTGTGACCCAAACTTGCTATGTTCGCCAAATGTGGTTACACAGGTTGTACACTGCACAATTCAGAAGCTAGTCACTCCTGTCACAGCTCAGTTTGGCACTGTCCAACAGAAGTGTAACACAGGCAACATCTATCATTTGCCATCACACGAAGCACATTACACAGAAATGGGTGAAATGATCTTTAATATTTCAACCTAACGTATGCAAAGGGGAGAGCCACCCTTTTGAAGTCCCCACTGTGGTTTGCCCTAGAGGAGTGGGGTGGCCAGGCTCAGCGCTCTGCTGGTTTTCAGTGTAGCTACTTTCCTCGGGGATGGGGGGGTGTCCTGTGTCCCTAGGACATGACTGAGCAGCAATAAGGTGGTAGGAGGGAGCGTCAGGGAGGAGGTTGGGGCTCAGCTTTGCCTGGGGTGGCAGAAACCTAAAAACTCAGGGCACTCCACAAACTTGCACGTCATCCTTGCGCACGGGCCATGCTACTCTTCTCTGTCATTCCAATTTTAGTCTGTGTGCTGCCAAAGCAAGCAATCAGCTCCACGCTCGATCCCAGCCTCTTGAGCCAGAAGATAAGAACGCTGTCTGCCTTTCAAATAAACATATTTTAAATATTTTTTTTTAAATTAAAATGAGGGTCAACTTGATTTCCACCTTCTTTCACTTTTGGACTCAGTCCAACAACCCTCAGGTGACCGTGAGAGCTAGCAGCTGCACAAGCCTTGCAGGCTCTTCCAGGGAACACTTGCTTACGTTCTCACAAAATGCTCCCAGTTGAAACAACCGGAAACCAAGGCTTAGACAGCTCAACTGCTCAGTCCAAAGTCACACAGCCTGCAGGCCCGGAGTTCAGGCTTGTGAGCCCAACTCACTACCTGCCTGCTAACTGTTCACATGGGGTGCATGGTGTGTATGTGCGTGCAACTGGTATTCTAACAAACCTATGCCTCCTATTCTTGGGTCAGGTGTGTGTGTGTGTGTTACACCTCCTTTGGGGATCTGAGGCATTAAAATTTCGTGAACCACCGTCGGTACCAGCTTTTAAGGAGATCCCAACATGCAGGCATCTTTGTTCCTTCCGCAGGGGAACATCAGAAAGCTTCAACCACTCAACGACTGCAGCAGTCTCCTGCTTCAAAAGCACAGACGATTACTCCAGCAATGAGAGCCACACTGGCGATTGGATGGGTGGGGTGCAGCTTTGCAGCTTCTTGGCTGGTAGGGCATGTCTGTCTGCCCTTGGCCTGTGACCTATTAGCATATGTGGAATGTGCCTGCTGCTAATCCATTCTTACTGATTAACGCTCCAACCAGCACTAAGGCAGCTCTTTGTCACAGTCAGGCCTGTGAGAGGGCTAGATGATTGGCCAGGGACCTGTGCTTACTATCTGAACTAGGCTTTGCTCCCCAGCAGGCTGCACCAGGGGAACTGGGGCAGCCACATCATGGATATCTCTGTAAAAAGGCGAGGAGTTCCAACCCGAAATGATGGGCTCCACCCAAAGAGCCTGCTCCATCCAGGGACATTCCAGAAGGATGAGAGAATGCTGATGATCCTCAGAGGCACCAGATGGGACCTGATAGGATCTGTGGAGGGAGGACAAAGGGACACCTGCCGTCTAATCCCACCTCCACGTGTCAGCTCACCTGGAGAAGATTCTTTGCCTGCACAGTGCTGCTGAGAGCTGGGAGGCAACAGGGAGCATTAGCAGTGCCCCAGGCTCTCTGCACTGCACACCTCCTGCCGGTGCACCTGCTACCCCAGAGGCAGAGATCACCTCCAGGTAGGAGAGCAAACCAGTCCTGGCACACAGACCTAGGCCACCTGGCCTCAAATCCTGCTTCTGGGCCTGCTATCCGGTGGCTGTTCATCTGCTTCACTCTCCATCTGTAAAATGAGGAAACCAGTATCCACCATACAGAATGTTATAAAGATTAAACACAGAGATTGAGGGCTGGCCTTGTGGTGCACAGGTTGAGCCTCCTCTTGGTGATGCTGGCGTCAGTACGAGAGGGCTAATTTGCATCCCGGATGCTCCACTTCCAATCTAGCTCCCTCCTAATGTCCTGGGAAGGCAGCAAAGATGGCCCAAGGGATTGGGCCCCTGCCACCCAGGTCTGAGAACCAGATAGAGTTTTACAATCCTGACTAGTGTAGCTTATTGCAGCCATTTGGACAGTAAGCCAGTGCATAAAACGTCTCATAGATATAGATAAAGAAATAGATACACACACATATATATGCACACACATAGATACATATATTCAGCCTTTCAAATAAATAAATCTTTTCATTGCAAAGTCAGATATACAGAGAGGAGGAGAGATAGAGAGGAAGATCTTCTGTCCGATGATTCACCCCCCCAAGTGATCACAATGGCCGGTGCTGTGCCAATTCGAAGCCAGGAGCCAGGAACTTCCTCCAGGTCTCCCTCATGGGTGCAGGGTCCCAAGGCTTTGGACTGTCCTCAACTGCTTTCCCAGGCCACAAGCAGGGAGCTGGATGGGAAGTGGAGCTGCTGGGATCAGAACCGGCACCCATACAGAATAGCAGCACGTTTAAGGCAAGGACTTAAGCCACTAGGCCACCGTGCCTGGCCCAAAATAAATAAATCTTACAGATGAAATAGAACATGCAAGTTTCATATAGAAGGGGATTTCTGGTCAAGGTTTGGTGATAAAGCAGAGCTACTCAATGAAAGCTGTATTAACAGAGAAGAATCATCAGGCTGGAGAGGAGCGAAGCAGTACGGCATTTTACCAAGACACGGGGCATGCCCAAGTTCACTGGTGCCGCGTAGCAAAGAGCTTGCGAATCCGCGAAGCACAAAACACCTCACTTGCTCTCTTCAGGCTCAGATCCAGCCTGGGTGCCCTTACTGCAGACTCAAGCAAGCCTGCCCTCGTAACCAGCACTCACTGATCACTCGCTACAGGCCATCTCCATTGGAACGCTCCGAATGCCCAGACTGCCATTCAGTGTGCACAGCAAGGCATGTGCCCAGTAGCCACCACTTCCTCTCCCAGTGCTACAGATAAAGAACCAAGAGCTCCTAGCAGGGATGGCGAGCCCCTCCTCCACCGAGGGTCATGTGGATATTTACAACACTGTTCATGGCCCATACAAAGTTATTAGCTTATAAAGGACCCTGCTAGAGATTTCACGACTTTCGAGTCTCACCTGCAGGTGCTCAGACCAAATGATTTTGCAGACCTGATGTTACCCATCTCCCACCACCAGCAGGTAAGCCACTTGTGCCTGGAGACCTGAATTTTGGAATCGTAGATGCAAAGAGCAGATCTGCACTGTGGGTGCTTGGAGACTGTACACTGACCAACTGTGCTTTCCTGCCTTCTAACGGGACAGAACTGCCTTCTTTCTGCAGCTTCAGCGGTCTCTCAACAATGATCAGAATGATTCACAATGCCATGCGGAGACTGCAAACAGCCCAGGCCGCGGGCCTGATGTCATCAGTCAACAGAGAGACTCCAATGAGGACTGAGTCCCTAAGCTCCCTCCTCCCGCAAGTGTGGAATGTCAGAAGGGCTGCAGCGCAGGATCTGAGCAGAGACTTAATCTCCAGGAAGGAATCTGGGGAGAGGCAGGGCCTCTTGGGGGCCCCTTTCTATTCAGCTGCAATCAGTTTATCTGTTTCTAAAAGGCTTATCCCAGCAGCAAGGAAGAAGGAGGGAATCCAAGCAAACACATCATTCCTGCATTCCAAGCCTGGGACAGAAGGACAGGAAGTGCAGAGGCAGAAGAATCCCACTAGGGCAGGGCAAGGTCACCTGGACAGGTCCTGCTGGCCTGCACACCTGCCAGCGACCTCAGGCCCACCTTGAGGACAAAACAAACCGGAAGGAGGCTATTTGCCTCATTCTAATCCCACCACCACCACAGCACGGCCTTCGTGTGTAGTCCCTGCTGCTCAGCAACAGTTTGGGGGTTGGAACAAGAGGCCCCAAAACACAAACAGGGTGAGCGCAATGGCAGGTCGCCCCTCTCCCTGGTAATTATATCTGGGTTCCTAGTTACTCACTTGGCACAGCTGGTCGCAGGGAACCCAGCAAACAACAATGATGCAGCTCATCTATTCCCGGTTCGCGGGCAAGGATCTGCGTAGCAGGCTCCCTTCACCACCCACTAACCAAAGCTCAGAATCTAGTGGAAGCGGGACGCTGTCTCCGGCCCAGAACCGCACTCCCGCGCATCACCCACAAAACCAGTGTGGGCAAAGTCATCTCTTCTGATTTTGAGATTCCCGGGGAAATCAAAAAGCAGCACAGGAACCCAGCCACAACGGGACTTCCAGAAATCCAGGGAGGGGCGGTGTGTGGCGCAGCGGGTGAAGCCTCTGCTGGTACCACAGGCATGGCATCCCAATGGGCAAAGGTTCCAGTCCCAGCTGCTTCACTTCACAATGAAACAGAAAATGACCAAGTACTTTGGCTCTCATCATCCACAGGAGAGACCCAGATGGAGTTCCAGGCTCCCAGCTTCTGCCTGGCCTAACCCTGGTTGCTTTGGTCACTTGGTGAGTGAACCGGCGAACAGAGAATCTGTCTCTCCCTCACTAACTCTGACTTTCAAATCGATAAAAATAATTTTTTTTTCAAAAGAAGGTCAATAGGATATAGAATTGAAAGATGTTTGTTTTGGTGCAAAATAAATTCTGGAATCCATATGTACAAGTGGTTTTCAAAAATGCCGTGGAAATGCATAAAAAGCAACAACAACAACAACTTAGGAATGGATTTCAACACTTTTATACTGAAATTAACTTTCAATTCCATTTTTCACAAACTTTTTTTTAAAGATTTATTTATTTTTCTTAGAAAGACAAGATTTACAGAGAGAAGGAGAGATAAAGAGAAAGATCTTCCATCTGCTGCTTTATTCCCTGAAGTGGCCACAATGGCCATAGCTGAGCTGATCCAAAGTCATCAGTCAGAAGCTTCTCCAGTCTCCCATGCCGGTACAGGGTCCCAAGGCCTTGGGCTGTCCTCTATTGCTTTCCCAGGCTTAAAACAGGGAGCTAGAAGGGAAATGGAACAGCTGGGACATGAACTGGCACCCCTATGGGAACCCAGCGCGTGCAAGGTGAGGATTTAGGAATTGCGACAATGCGCCAGGCCCCAATTTTGCACAAGCTTTAAGAACCCCTGATACGGCTCTGAAACTGGCACGTGTGACCTGATGTGCAAGAAGAGCAGCGCAAATCTCCAGGCAAATAAGCAAAGGGAGCCAGCCACGTGGTACAGCCTCTTAGAATACCCGAGACGGCAGTGGGAGACGGTCTAAGCACTGGGGGCCCTCTCAAGACTCAGACTCACTTTCTATCTCTTGACTTCACCCAGCCTAGCAATGTTACGCCAGCCATTTGAGGAGTGAACCAAGAAAGATCTCTCTTTATCATCCTGCCTTTGAAATGTGCAAATAAATCTTTTAAAAAAAAAAAAGCATTGCCAATTTATACATCCTTGGAGAACAGAGAAAAAGTACAGTCTGCTTCCATCACAGAAAGAATCACAATCTCAACCACTGCGACTCCGGTTGATCCATGTGATGCCGAATGACAAGGCAAGCCGCACACACAGCGCTGTGTTAGAGAGCTCGAAGGAAATCTAGGTACTCACCTACTCAAGAAAACCGTCATTCTTCACTTGAGTTTACCTGCGGACACGTGTGCTAGGCGCAGGTGAGGAGGCCACCAGGGAAACGCTGTGGTTGGAGTCGGGCTTCAGGGCTGGCCACCAAGCAGGGAGGAATTCCTGTCTCAGAACACACACCTCAACAGCGTACTGACCACTGAAGCTGCCCGCAATCCAGCTCCCTCACACCGATCGTGCCGGTGAGCCATCTCCACCTGCTCCACCTAGACTCAGTGGTTTCTAAGGGAGAGAGGTTCATCCGACTCACGGCTCTGACGGTTGAGGTCCTCCCCACTGGTGGGGACTCTGCAGAAGTGCGATAGGGCAGAGCGCCTCACAGGTGAGCCCGTCTCTCCTCCAGTATTTAAATAACCCACAGTCTTGCTGGGTTCCGCCCCACCTCATTTCACATTAATTGCCTTCCAGAGGTTCTGTCTCCAAATGCCAGGCCAGGCCAGATGCCCACGTGCTCTCACTGCACCACAGGGGCAATTCAAACCACAACACTGCTTGTTCACTCTGGGAGCAACAGGAAATCGGAAGATGTATTGGGTTGGAAATTCCTGGAAGGATGCGCTGAGCAAAGGGCCTCCATCTTCGCGGCATCTCTGTCAGCTGCAAAGTGGGATAACAGCACACACCTGACAGAGCTGCCCAAAGGTGAGGCCTGGCAACACCTGCAGAGGCTGAGCTGAACCCTGGCCCACGTAGACAGCGTCCAGAGCTGTCCACACAACTAAGAGCTGAAGATCCACGCTCAGCCACTTCTGCTCGCTTGGCCTTGGCCGAGTTTCTTAAAACTGTGCTGCCCACCAAAGCTACAGATCACAAGAGAAAAGGGCAGTAAATTGGATTTCATCAAATTAAAACACATTTGTGCAACAAAGAATACAATTGGGGACTATTCCCAATTCCTGACTTGGTAGTTAAGACACCCACAGCCCACAGGGGTGTGCCTGAACCCCCACCTGCCGCTTGGGCCCCAGCTCCCTGCTAGTACATGCACACCCCGTGAAACTGGTGACCCCTCAAGCACCTGGATCACTGCCAGTTTGAGTTCTCAGCTCCAAGCTTCGACCCAACCCAAGTCCCACAACCACCGGCACCTGGGGGGCAAGTCCGCAGCTGGAAGACATCTCTCCCCCAATAATAAAAATAACCGTCAGTGTTTTTTAACCAAAATAGATAAAAGACAACCCAGAGAATGAGGAAGAAAATATTTGTAAACTGTATACCTTAAACGAGATGAATAACCAGACTATTCATACATTATGGACTCCTACAAGTCCGCAAAAGAAGTCTCCAAACACACACAGTGGCCAACCAGCGCATGCAAAATGCCGCTCATGATCACCAGTCCGCAGGAAAATGCAAATCAAACCACAACGCACTGCAGCTGCGGCGGGCTAGAAACGCAGCTCTCCCAGCAGTGCAGCATGGAGTCCCACACAACCCAGCCACGCGTGTGCAGTCAAGTTCACAGCTACAATCATCACATTCGCAGGAGGCAGGAGTGATCGATGAAGAAGCCACACTCACACGCTGACAATCCCACTCAGCCGTCAGATGCAATGAGGTTGGGACACAGGCCACAACACGGATGGATCCGGACGTAAGGAGAAATCAGCGGAGCCAATAATCACAAAGAAGTGCTGCGTGTTCCCACACAGACGGCACTGGGGCAGTGGCATTCCCAGTGACTGGAAGCAGAACAGTGGGCTGCAGAATGAGGTGCCAGGGTTTAACAGGTGTTTTTTGTTTGAAGATTTCTTTATTTTTGTTTGAAATGTAGACATACAGAGAGAAGGTCCGCTGGTTCACTCCCCAACAAAGCCACAACACCCGTTGCTGGGTGACTCCGGAGGCAGCAGCCAGGAGCCTCCTCCAGGTCTCCTTCATGGGGGTGCAGGGGAACAAGGACTTGAACCATCTTCTGCTGCCTACCTAGGCTACAAGCAGGGAGCTGGATCAAAAGAGAGCACCCAGTTTCCATGCCAATCATATAAGAGGCCAGCACCCTACAAGATGCCAACACCCCAAGTGGAACATGAGCCTGGTATGCCACCACACTGGCCCTGTGTGGGTGCTGAGATTCATTTTGGGATAAAGAAAGGAGTTCTGGGGCCCAGTGTGGTGGACTAGTAGCTAAATTCCTGGCCTTGCACATGCAGCATCGCATATGGGTGCCGGTTCTTATTCTGGCTTCCCATCCAGCTCCCTGCTTTTGTGCTGGGAAAGCAGTTGAGGATGGCCCGAAGTCTTGGGACCCTGCACCTGTGTGGGAGACCTGGAAAGAAGCTCCTGGCTCCTGGCTTCGGATCAGCACAGCTCTGGCCATTGTGGCCACTTGGGGATTAAATCAGCAGACAGATCTTCCTGTCTGTCTCTCTTCCTCTCTATATATCTGATTTTCCAAAATAAAAATAAATAAATAAATCTTTAAAAAAGAAAGAAAAGAGTTCTGAAAACCAATAGTTCATAATAACGGAAATGGATGTGATACCACTCATCTGCATACTTAAAATGATAGAGACGCCAAGTATGTGTTCTGTAGATTTCCCTGCAATGGGAAAATTTAAATGCAGGAATTAAAAGAGAGTGTGCCTTAGTCTCTGCCCTCTGTAAAACCGGAGGTGATAACTATATTAATTACCCCAGATGCTTGGCTAGGACGATTAAATAAGGCAAAACTCAGCACCATGTCCTGCACCCACCTGGAGCTGAATCAATGCTAGAGTTAGGAAGGGTGCAGCACACGAGAGGAGCGGATCCTTTAGGCTCAGCCCGGCAGAGGCACATGGTCTCCGCATGCAGTCCCCTCCATACTGCACCTTAAGTGACAACAGTACTGCCCAAGCAGCCAGATTCCAATTGTCCTGCAGCTCTGAATTCAACTCCTCCCTGCCTGCCCCAACAACTGTGCAGTTTTTGTCACCAACCAACTCTGGTGGTATGTGGGGACGGGGGTATAGCCCTCTGAGAAGCAGGAGGCCCACCTCCCGGCCGCCGGTCTAAGGCCTGGGGCACACTGACACACCTTCGAGTTGAGCTGCTGTTCCTCCTGTGCCCAGTGAAGTAAGCGAAGTCCAGAGCGCAGATTTGCTCCAGACCAGGTGCCAGGCACTGAGCAGACACGGAGGTACTTATTTCTGTTCTACGGGGACAGACCGTAGGCACAGTGCTTGTTCTGGGAGAAGTCTCAAACACTCCAGGTGCCAAGCATTCTGGAGAAGAGAAATTTGACCTGTATTTATCCTATATATAAATTCATACAGAAAAAAACTCTTAATTACACTCAGGGCTCACTATCCACAGGAAGCCATTTCACTGTAGCTATGATAATACTGCATGATGTGGGCTTCGAGCTACACTAAGCTCACGTCTTCATTGTCACGGCCTTTGGGTCCCTCTGGGTCTCTCAAAGGCAAGGGCAGCATCTTCCAGACCACAGGCCACAGCACTCCCATTAGCTCTGCTTCCCTGTCCGGGTCCAGGCATCACGCCAGCTCCCACAACTTGACATATTTTCTCTCTGCAGTGCTCAGTAAGTAACAAGGGCGTGATTGCTGCACAAAATGGGATGGCACTCTTTCTGTCACAGGAGCAGGTTTGTTTCTTGAAATAGTTTTGCTGCAATCATTCACTGCCAGTGAAGAGAAGTCGGAAAACTCTGCTGGTTCCCTATTGCCCTGCTGGACACATGATCAGTGAACTGGCCGGAAACCATGACTGCTGAATCAGCACTGCCCACCTGCTCATGGCAGCATTGTGTGTGAACCAACAGGACACAAAAGCAATGACTTCCTCAAAATAAATAAATAAATAAACAAATAAATAAGCCAGCACATGTGGAAAGAGGGAAAGGAAAGGAATAGCACTGTATGGAATGCAGGAAATGATGACTTCTGCAGACACGCACACAGTCCAGCACTGAGCTATGCAGGGAGCTAAAGAGCACTTTACAATCGCAGTTCCTGCACACAGTTCCAAGGAGAGAAACGTCACCACGAGGGTGGAAGGGCCCAAAGAGCCAGTGATCATCTCCCTGCCTGGGAGACACAAAGGAAAGACATCACAAAATCTACAGGCACCCAGGTCCTGGGAGAAAGAGCTCCGAAGAGCAATTGCTGCAAACAGCTGACCCAGGGGCCATGCGGACCACCAAAGTCTGGGCTCATTGGACCTCTCAGCATTCCTCAAAATAACTGAATTGAAAACTTTTTGAAGTTAGAAGAGAACTTTTCTTTCTTTTTTTTTTCAGGTTTATTTATTTGAAAGGCAAAGTTATAGAGAGGGAAAGGCAGATATCTTCCATCCTCTGCTTCACTCCCCATAGGATCTCAAAAATCAGAACTGAGTCCATGCAAAGCCATAGGGTAAGAACACGTTTAAACAGACGGGGAAACATTAGCCAGTGTGAAGCACAAAGGGCACATCCTGGAGAAAAAGAAGACAGAATGATAGCAGAGGGACATCTGGAGACTGACAGACACAGGAAAGCAGCGTACACAGAGTGAGGTTTTGTAGTGACCGATACTCCAGCAACATTCAGCAAGGGGTGATCTGAACTGCACCAGCAGCTGGAATTCCACCAGCAACAAGGTGGGAAGAGGCGTCCACCTGGAGCTCAGAAGGTGAACCTGCACAAGGAACTGCCAATCTTGCTTGTCTATTTGATTTGACCAGAAGCAGAGACAGAACAGCAGGTCCCAGACAGGCAGTGCAGGAACAGCCCAGTCTGCTCTAGAGTCGAACTGGGCACCATTTTGAATAGGGAGGCAAAGGCTATGGGGCATGACTGTGCATGCACTGAGCTGGGGGGTAAACTCTTTTCTGGCTCAGTGAACTGCAACAACATGGCATCCTACAGGTTCCACCCAAGATAAGTCTGAGTAGCCCTCAGACCTGATGGCCAGCAGATTACGAACTCCAGTAGTGGCACATCAGGTACAAATTTGTACACTGTGTAAAAATGGTAAGACTTCAGAGACAACAGGGAGCTGAAAATGCACTGAGCTGGGAGCAAGCTCACTGAGCTCAGTGCATTGCACCATCCCACAGGGAAAATAATACCATATTTGGCATCATACGGGTCAAAATAGATCCAAGTGGTCCTCACATGTAGCAACCAATAGGTTCCTGCAAGATCAGCAATACCAATAATCTAGTTATACAGGGCACCAGATGTCTCCCTAATCCTGGGACCTCTCCAATTGAAAGTGGGAGAAAGGTTGTACAGACAATGGTACAGCCTCAGCACAGAATCACAGGAAGTACAGACTGGTAAGCGAGGAACTGGGGCTACAGAGACGATGGTGAAAGTCTAACATAAGAATCCAGACCTGGGGTCCCGGCACGGTGGCCTAGCGGCTAAAGTCCTCGCCTTGAATGCGCCGGGATCCCATGTGGGTGCCAGTTCTAATCCCAGCAGCTCCACTTCCCATCCAGCTCCCTGCTTGTGGCAGGGGAAAGCAGTCAAGGACAGCACAAAGCTTTGGGACCCTGCACCCGTATGCAATACACGGAAGATGTTCCTGGACCATGGCTTCAGATTGGCATAGCTTCGGTCATTGCGCTCACTTGGGGAGTGAATCACTGGATGGAAGATCTTCCTCTCTGTCTCTCTTCCTGTCTGTATATCTGACTTTCCAATAAATAAATAAATCTTTAAAAAATAAAATAAAATAAAATAATTTTAAAAACTTGCATTAAAAAAAAAGAATCCAGACCTGGAACTTGCTGGAGGTTGTGGCACAAGTGACTGCAAACAAAGGGCTGGGTACCAACTGCAATACGTAAAATTGAATTGTCGACCTGTGGGTGACACAACTTAGAAACCTGCCCCAAGGAGAAGAATCTGATTATCAGAAGTACAATGACCAAGAGCAAAGAAGAGACAAAGGCACAATGAGTATTACTGAAAACGCCCCTGCAAAGGAGCAAAAGCCTTTGCCAACCTCAGAGTTAACTGAGGAATAGATCGAGAAAGTGGGCGATAAAGAATTCAAAACATTTGTTGTAAAGCTTCTTATCAACAAGAAGAAGAATGCAATACAGGAGTTTAAGGAATTTAAGGGATGTGTCACACTGGAAATGAATCAAATGAAAGGAGTCACAGAACTCCCGACAGGCTTGATCAAAAGCTATTTTCACCACAACATATGAAAATCAAGTCCTCTTCAATTGAACATAAGGAAAAGATCCTTAAATGTGCACGTGAAAAAAATCAATTGACATACAGAGCAATGGCAATGAGACTCACACCTGAACTGTCACAGGAAACTGTACAAGCCAGAAGAGAACAGAATCACATATTCCAGATTCTAAAAGCAAAAAATTGTCAGCCCATGATAATGTACCCAGCAAAGTTTTCCTTTGTTTTTGAAAATGAAATAAAATTCTTCCAGAGTAAAGAAAAGGTAAAAGAATTTGCCTCTTCCAAACCTGCCCTACAAATGATACTTCAAGATGTTCTCTTGACAGAGAAGAGGAATAGCACCTGCCAAAACCAAAGGCAAATGGGAAGAACATCCCAGTAAAATGACAACAGAAGACTAAATCAAAGAACAACCCATTGCTAAAATGACAGGACCAAACTACCACTCATTCATATTAACTCTGAATGTAAATTGTTTAAACTCATCAATTAAACATCATAGATTAGTGAACTGGATTTAAAAATATCCCATCTATTTGTTCCCTACAGGAGCATGGCTCACCAACAAAGTCAGTGGAAACTATATCTCATGGATTTTGATTTTTTTATTTTGTTTAATCTCTTCAAAACACTTTCTCATTAAATTCTTCACTGACTCATAGATTAGTCTGGATTTTCTTTTTCATTTCTTCAGTGACACATTAGTCATTCAGTAGCATGTTATTTAGCTTCATGGCATTTTTAATTTCTTCTTTTATTCCTGCTGTTGATTGTTTCAGGGCTTTTATTTTAAGATGACATACCGTAACTGTGTAATGAGACTATCATATCCAATAGCATGTTATTTAACTTCATGGCATTGTAAATTTCCATTTTTCTTCCGGTTGTTGATTTTGTGCTGTGGCTTTTCACTTAAGGGTATATATAATAACTATGTAATGGAGACTATCATATCCAGATGTGAGGATAAAAGACAGTATGCATCTCTACTTTCAGATCAAAGATGGACTCCCAATGAAACTGTTTACTATACTTTGACAATAGGATGCTGGACTCTGCCATTGTCCATGCCCACAATCATGGACATCTCACTATTTATGAAGAACTATATTACAGTAATAATATAGGAGAACTTAGTGGGGGGGTGGAACTTGGGGAGGAGGTAAGGGAAATCCCAGGGCCTATGGAACAGTATCATAAAATGGCAATAATAATAATAACAAAAGTTTCAAAAAAAGTGTCAGCATTTTGCCTCATAGTGAAAATGCCCACCACACCCATACATCAGAGAGTCTGGGCTAGCTTTCTGACTCTGCTCTGAATTCCAGCTTTCAATTCCAGCCACTGCAGAGCCTGGGAGACCGCACAGGCGACTCAGTCGGGGCCCTGCCACCCACGTAGGGCACATGGGTCGAGCATCTGGCTTCTGACTCAGTCTCCAGCTCTGGCCCCAGACATTTCAGGCATTTGGGGAAGTGAACCAATGGATGAGAGCTCTGTGTATGTGTATGTGTCTCAAGTAAAGAAAAAAAAATAAAGGCTTCACTTCTTAAAGCAGAAGCTCTGATAACATTAGATCTATCTGGATGGTGTTGAGGCGAGAGGGGCAGGGAACTACTTCTCACTGTGTTGTGTGGGCCCACCTGGTGTACTTCTCTAACAAAACTTGCTGGGTCTGCAACCAGGGACAGCAGCCCACTGCTACAGCACAATAGAAAGTGGTATGATATGTCATATTTCACAAGCAGGGGGCCTGGTGACACACTCAGAAGCAATCTGGGGAGAAGGAATGCTTCCCAGAGGAGGTGACCCCTAGACAAAGTCATAAAGGGTAAGTAGGAGTTCATTAGGAGAGGAAGTGGGGAAAAGGGCAGAAACCAGCTAATCCTCTCACTGTGTGAAAGACAATCTCTGAAAATAATCTGCAGACACAAATCCTCTGAGAATCCCATCATCCCAGACCTTGAGAATCTTTCCCACTCCACAAGCACCTGCTGCCTCTGACCTATCAGGCAAGCAGCAGCCAAGGATGAAAGACTCAGGATCCCAGGCCGGAGAGGGCTGCGTTCTTTATCCCTGCTCCACCACGTGTTAGGCAACTCAATAAATACTCACTGGGAGCCTATTATGCAGCAGGTTCTCAACTAGTAATGGGAAGCCATTAAAAGCTTTTAAGTGGTTGAGTGTCAGGATCTAGTTTGCCATTTGAAAGGCTCGCTGGGCTCAGAGCAGGGCCTGAGCTGGGAGCATGCAGGAGGGGGGTTGCTCCAGCCAGGGCCCTCTCCTCTCACAGTGGGGCTGTGAGACAGTTACACAGTCATGGTCAAGGGCAAAAGGTATGGACCGTGAGAGCCTTCCTGAAGTAGTGGCTGCCAAGAACCCTGCCAATGTTGATTGCTGGAGGGGTGGTCAGCCTTTCCTGTGGCACTATGGATTTTTACAGACTGCCTTTGCTTTTCCTTCTGCATTGCGGAAGTATGCAGGGAATGTGTTTCTAATAGAGAAGGCATGTGTGGAATGTCAAGTCACCATGGGGAAAGATATAGCCCCTGGCCACCGAGGCGTGGCCAGAGGACAGAAAAGGCTCAGACGGTCAGAACTGCGCACACAGCAAAGGTCAGAGGACAGTCCCACGCCCCAGCACAGCTACCCTGGCTCCTCTTCCGTCACTTAACAGGTTACTGAGCCAAAAGCCACCCTGCAAGGGAGGTGGGGAAGGGCTATGACCACAGAGCTGGAGGTGGGAAGTCCCTAGAACCCCTACCGGCTGAGATCAACTATGGGGGGCAGTTAGGGAAGCCAGATGCTTGGACATCAAGACAGGCGTGTGTCTGATTCAAAGCAAGGACCACATGGTCAGGGAGCTCTCCAGTTAGCATCCCAGAGAGAGAAGACTGAAGGACATAGTGCCCAGGCTGCCGCCAGCCCTGGTTTGGTAAATCATTACTCAAGTGGGACTGGGATTATGAAACAAACCTGGCCACGATGAATGCCAGAAGGGACCTCTCTTTCACAGCCTCTCTCCCAGGGTTTCCAGCGGGACTTTCCACACAGGGACTCCTCCTTGTCCTACTTCCCTTTACACAATGGAAAAAGCCAGGCATCCAATAAGAGGGTCATTGGTCCTTCATCCTCAGCTACACTCACTACAACACATCTCAGAAACACTTGGGTCAACCCACTCTAGCCTGGATTCACCTCCAGCTAAAACCCTTCCATAGCTCCCCATGCCCCTCTGAGGGCTTGTAGGAATCCCTCCAGTGCTGTGCACCAAGAACTCATCCTCTCCCTCTCCCCACTGTTCCAGCCAGGGCCAACACCTCCCCTTGACTGTTACAGCTGAGCCTCCAACTTGTGCACAGTCCAGCTCACTACCCACCCAGCAGAAAGGTCCCTCCCAGCCCTAATACCACCCACCAGCCTTCAATATTAAGAACTTCCAGGACTGGGCCCTTGCCCACCTACAACCCAAAATACCCTTTCTGCTTCAGCCCCTCTCTGTGCCTTGACACTCAGAACAGTCTACTTCTGCCCTGTCTCAGGCAAAATTTCCTTAGAGAAAACTCAAAAAGCTAGAATTCACAACTACAAGCACTTGTTGTATGTGCTCCCAATTGTTCACTTTCTTTGTGTGTATTTTTGGTTTTTTTTTTAAAGATTGATTTATTTTTATTATAAAGTCAGATATAAAGAGAGGAGGAGAGACAGAGAGGAAGATCTTCCATCCGATGATTCACTCCCCAAGTGACCGCAGTGGCCGGTGCTGTGCTGATCCAAAGCCAGGAGGCAGGACTTCCTCCAGGTCTCCCACACAGGTGCAGGGTCCAAGGCCTTGGGCCGTCCTTGACTGTTTTCCCAGGCCACAAGCAGGGAGCTGGATGGGAAGTGGAGCTGCAGGGATCAGAACTGGCGCCGACATGGTGTCCCAGCACGTTCAAGGCGAGGACCTTAGTCACTAGGCCACTGTGCTTGACCCTTGTATGTATTTTTGAGATGTGTAAGTGATTTATTGTGTAGGTGTCTATGTTCATCTTTTAAAGGCTATGAAAGCAAGGGTAGGTGCTTGGCCCAGCAGTTGAGACACCACTTGGGATACCAGTGTTCCATCGGGAAGTACCGGGGTTCAAATTTTGGCTCTGCTTCCAACACCAGTCTCCTACCAAAGTTCACTCTGCCCAGCAAAGGGACTACAGATAGCATTTCAAAACAGCTAGAAGAAAAACTTTGTATGCTTTTGCCACAAAAACGTGACAAGTGTCCGAGGAAAGACAGGCTCACTCTGATTTGAAAATTACATAAGGTACAGTGTATCAAAACATCACAGAACACAACATAACCATGGTGAGGTTATATGTCAAAAGTTTTATGTTTTGTGTCAAAAGTATTTTTAGTGTTTTTAAGCATTAGGAGGAAATGTTTGGAGCAGGGGTGAAGGCACTACTTGGGAAGCCTGCTTCCCAGCCTGGAGGCATACCTGTGTTCTCTTCCTGGCTCTGCTTCTGATGCCAGGGGCCAAGGATGCTACACATCCTGGGAGGTAGCCAAGGTGGCCCTAGTAATGCAGTGCCTACTGCCCACGTGCGAGACCCAGACTGAGCTCCAGGTTTATGGTTTCAGCCTGGTCTGGTTCAAATAGTAGAGGCATTTGGAGAGTAAGTCAGGTCTCTCTGTCTTTGCCTTAAACAAATAAACAAACAAATAAATAACAACAACATCAATTCAAGTCAAAATGGACTTGGACTGTCACCACTAGCCCTAGTTCTCCCCCAGTCTCTTGAGAGTGAGCCTGATACGAATGCTGTTAGCCCTGGGATCAGTTGTTCACATCTGTCTCCAAAGACCTGTAAGAAATATAAAGCACAGGTTGGCAAGTCTCAAATTGACCCCCAGCAGGGAGGCATATGTGTTTTCAATTTTACCACATGCTCACCTTCAGCAGACCCTGTACCACCAGCCATGCCAACACTTGAGTCAGACACCCTATTTCTGGCATGTTCTAAAACACCAAACTCATGTTTCATGAAAACAACCTGAATACCCTTCAACTTGAAGAGATAGAATAGTGATGTATCCATGCCCCTGGATTCAATACCTTCCAATAAAAGCCAGAGAATCACAGACCCAGGTGGCAGCATAGAAGACTCTTAAATGCACACAACAAGTAAGCAGAAAGGGAAAAACTATAGACTTTTAATCCATGCAAAGTGGCACACTGCAAAGAAAACTTAATAAGGTTAGCAAACATATTTGTGGTTGTCAGAAACTGGGGGTGAGGGAGAAGAGTGACCACAAAAAGAGAGGTGAGAATTTTAGGATGTGATGGAAATATTCCCCACACTAAGTATGATATTTATTCAACCATATTACACAACTGTATGTATTTGCCAAAACACCTAATATTGTACCGTACAAAGGTTAGTTTTAGGAGCCAGCATGTGGCATGCATAAACACTTGCTTATGAAGCTGGCATCTCATATCGAAGTGCGGATTTGAGTTCTGACTGTTTCACTTCCCATCTAGGTTCCTGCTGATATGCCTGAGAATGACCCAAATGCTTGAGTCCTTGCCACCTACAGGGAGATCCAGACAGAGCTCCTGGTTCCTGGCTTGCTCTCTTTCTCTCTCTAGCACTCTACCTTTCAAGAATATAAAAATAAATAAAATAAAAGCAACCACTTAGAAGACAAAGCATCAATAGAAACATAAAACAGGATCTGTATTGACTGCTTTCACATCAAGAAATGACAGTTACATATTTTTAAGCTAATTAATATTTTTCTTTCATTTGCAATATGGATCATTTAAATCTCCCTAGCCTTAGTTCCACCAGAGCAGGTCTGGCTTGTCCAAATCAGAGATCTTCCTTGTCCTGAATTTCACATTCCACGTGCCTCCGCTATCTTTCAAAATTTAAACATGGAGAGTGGTTCCTTGGGCAGAATCCTTGGAAAGGGTCCAGTTTGCAGGATCCACCTGAAATTGCTTCTGCTTGATCATGAAGATGTCAGTATTTTAACCACAGCTGCCTGACCTACCATTCCCACACCAGAAGCCACCTCAATGGTCCCAAGGATTTCACACTTACATGACCAACCCACTGCGCACTGACTGGCTCATCAGTCAGGTACATGCAGAGACTAGGGACCCCTGCATCCTTCTCCCTACCTGGGTGGGATTTTCACATTTTCCAGACACATCACACTTGCCTTCCCTCTCTCCTATCAACAGCAATGTGCATCTCCACCCTGGAAGCATCTTGAAAACAAGGACAGTTTCTCACTCACTGTAGAATTCCCTGTACCTGGAATTCACTTATTCAATCCACAGAAGGCCCCCACTGCTCCAGAGCAGTGCTGTCCAATGGAGACAGATCTGGAGACCTCATTTTAGATGTTTAAAAAATAGCTACAGTAAAGAGAATAGAAATAGGTAAGATTAATTTTAATAGTGTATTGCATTAAACCCAACATACTGGTCCATTCTCTACCAACTAGAAAGGATGCCAGTGCGGAGGATGGTAATAACCAAGAAGGTCAAGGCTTGGTGAAAGCTCAGAGGTGGGGCCTGTTAGGGAAATGGCTGTGATTTCACTTTGTGGGAGCTTCATCTCTTTGAAGGTTACATCTGTGTAAATTTGTGGTGGCTGAACCAAGAAAGAAGGCATAAGCAAATTTGTATAGAAATTGATCCCATGATGGATTTTTTAAAGATTGATTTATTTTTATTGCAAAGTCAGATATACAGAGAAGAAGAGAGACAGAGGGGAAGATCTTTCATCCACTGATTCATGCCCCAAGTGAGCACAACGGCCGGAGCTGTGCTGATCCAAAGCCAGGAGCCAGGAGCTTCTTCCAGGTCTCTCACATGGGTGCAGGGTCCCAAGGCTTTGGGCCGTCCTCAACTGTTTTCCCAGGCCACAAGCAGGGAGCTAGATGGGAAGCAGGGCTGCTGGGATCAGAACTAGTGCCCATATGGGATCCTGTTGCATTCAAGGTGAGGACTTTAGCCGCTAGACCACTGTGCCAGGCCCCCATGATGGATTTCTAGGAGATGGAGAAGGCTGGTGTTTTTCAGAGTGCGAAGTGATCTGAGGATTTTCGTAGAAAATCCTATGAAAATAGGATTTTTTTTTTCATAGGAGTTTGTCATCAACCCATGTTCCTGAACCACAAAATATGAAAAAATTTCTCTTGATAGATAAAATACTCTGCACACGAAAGAGAAAGCCACTGTTTCCGAACTACTTTCATTTCAATTTATAGCCAATATTGAAGAAATGATCAGTGAAATGCCGTACATTGCTTATTTTGCAGGCTAAGCCTTTGAAATACAGGATCAATTTAACATACACAGCATAGGTCACTGTCATTTCAAGTGCTCAACAGCCACATAGGGGGCAGGGTCCAGCTACTTTGGTCCATATACTACAGTTTCAGATTCTGGAAATGCAGCAATGGACATCCAATAAGTCTATTAGAGTGGCCATATCCACCGCTCCCAGCCTAGCCCAGGCACCTGCATCGCCCGCTTGCATGTTGGTTCAGGACTCTGGCTTTGGAAGCTGATGGAGCATGCGGAGTGAGCATTTCAGAAGCCCCATTAGATGGAATCACCTCTCTGCCTTCTCCCCGAGGCTGCTCTCCTCTCTTTCTCTTGCTGCTCCTCCATCACACAGGCCCACACCTATTCTAGGCCTATGTGCAGTTTCTTCCTGGGCCTGAAACTCTGGCCTCCAGATCAGCACGTTTCCCTCCTTCAGGACAGCTCCGACATGCCCTCTACGTGCATCCAGACACTACGCACACTGCTTTCCTGGCTCCCCTGAGACCCATGACTCTCAAGTACACCCCTGGGGTCTCCTGTTCTATGTGCACTGGTCCTTCTGTGTCAATTTGGTGATGCCATAAGCTCCACTTGGATACACATCTGGGTTCCCAGGCCAGAGCAGTGCTGGGCACAACGAACACTGCTAGGTGAGGGTCTGGTAGCCATGGGCCTTACAGACCCTGTGATTTTGTGGGAGAAGACTGATGAAAGGGTACATCAGGAAGATCAAATCCTATGCAGAAACATTAAACTCAGGAGGGAAAATAGGAGAAAGGCAGGCTGCCGGTCATGAGGGAGCCACCAAAGGATAGTAAGAACAATGCTAAACCTAGGACCAGCCAATCACATGGTAGCTGCCACATGGAAGGCTCAGTGCTCAGTGCCCATCATCACTCACAGCATCACCAGGCCTACACAGTGTTGGCGTTGCCGTCACTTCTTGCCTGCACTGCCTCTGCCGGAACCCCTTCTCACTGGGGACCATCGTGTCGACACTGGGTGGACACTAAAAGGCAGGGAGTCACCGGAAGCCAGGGAGTTTTGTCTCTCTGCTCCCGACTTGATCTCCAGAGGTTGGAATACTGCGTGGTGAAGCAGAACTGCTCAGTGAATGGATACATGATTCGACCAGTCTCAGAATAGCCAAGGTTAAGAGCCAGTCACATAGACAAGGAAAGTCCTGAAGACACAAAGCAGAAGCATGCCTTCCGGTGTCTGCACCATGCACCATGTCTGCCAGGGAGACAGCTCACCCACCCAGCAGGACTTTCACTGATGCCAGCCTGCCCTGACAGCACCTCACAGCTGACCTGCCCGTGCATGCCTTCCTATCAGCCAGGACTTCTCTTCAGTGGTAGCAAAGAACTGCAGTGAAGTCGTGGGCATCTGACACTCTGTGTAATCAGCATGCTAACTTTGCACATTAAAATGCATTCAAAAACCACTAGTTCATGCAGTGACAAGTGACAAACCCCAGCCATTGGCCTCGTACATTGACTCAGTTGGCTAAATCCTCCAGTGCACGTGCTGGCATCCCATATAGGCACCAGTTTTTGTCCCAGCTGCTCCACTTCCACAGCTTCCTGCTTGTGGCCTGGAAAAGCAGTTGAGGACAGCCCAAACCTTTGGGACCCAGAACTTGTGTGGGAGACCCAGAAGAGGCTCCTGGTTCTTGGCTTCAGATCAGCTCAACTCCAGCCAATGTGGCCATTTAGACAGTGAATCAACAAATAGATCTTTCTTTCTTTCTCTTTCTCTCTCTTCCTTCCATCCTTCCTTCCTTTGAATCCGCCTTCCCAAGGAAAATAAATAATAAATACCCAGTCATTGTAACAGCATCACCAGTGACCTTGTCCTGCGAGCTCACTCTGAGTGCAGGCCCTCTGCAAACACCTCTATTCACCACCTGTTTCCTCCTCACAGGAACCTAGGAGGCTGGATCTTTATCAAACCCATTTCATAAACAAAAAAGCTGAGCATCAGAGAGATAAAAGAGTTTGTCCAAAAGTATCTGCAGTCTACACTGCCCGGCTGCCCTGGGTATCTGCAGGTGTCTCTAACTGCTGCCTCGTTTCCTCAGGCAAGTTCCCCATATCCCACCTGTCAAACTGTTTCACATCTCAAAATGCAGTAACTGCACCAACCAGGACTGCTGGTTGCACCCAAACAAGGCAGCATGTGACAGCCACCGGATGCCTCCAGCACCAGGCTTAAGCACCAGAGGTCCTTGTTCTCAGCAAGTTCACAGTCAATAGTGGAAAAGAGGCAGGTAGACAAAAATGGCACCCTGAATCCAGCCCCTTCCCCCTGAAACAACAGGGAGAAGAAGAAAAAAAAAGAGAGAGAGAGACAAGCAAAGATTTGGCCATTTAAGAATAAAAGAGGTTCTCAGATTTTATGATCTGACAACGGTTTTCTTTCAGATGCCAGCTGGAGAAGACCCACCACAGAGTGATTCAAAGTTCTCTACAGGCTCTATATACAGTCAGGTGGGAACCCGATGCAGACCCCTTTGGGAGGCCTAGGGGACAAGTTCTACCTCCCAGCACGAGACCCTCCCAGAGATTCAGGCCACAAAGTCAAGCAGGACACCTTGAGATAGTCTTTTGTCAGTGGTCACAGATTCTGTGCCACACCAGGGGCTGCTGACTCCTTATCTGAGGCCTTCCCAGACCCCCTTTCCAGACCTCTGTGCCAGAACGCTCCCAGCACTGTAGCCCAACCAATGACTGCTCAGCCGTTCTACCTCTACTTGCACCATCACAGTGCACAACACTGACAGGTACAAACAAGTAGCACTGACGTGCAAGATATTCAGCTTTCTGCTTGCACCCGAGGTGGGTGGCATGGCAGGACACACTCAGTCCTCCTCTTCAAGGGCCACAAGTGCCATCCACACAATCGTTTTCACTGTCCTCTGACTTCTATAGTGGGCTCCGGGAGGCAGGAGGCCTGGCTCAAAGCCTGGAGACTCTGCAGCTCCCCCATGGTTACCAGGGCAACAACTTAAACCACCAAGATGTTGCCAAATCATGATAATAATAATCCTGTCATACAGGCCTCTTGCGAGACTAAATGAGGTGACATGCAGAGAAAGCATTTAGAACTGAGCCTAGTACACCAAGAACCCCACCAGGACTGCCCATCATACTCTTACGTGTCTTGGGTTGTGGGTAATTTAAATGTGAAGAAAATTTCTGCCTTATTATATGAAGACATTTCAAAAATGTTCTTGAAATATTGCTTAAAAAAATTTTTTTTGGTACAAAAATGCAAATTCTGAAGCCGGTGTTGTAGTATAGCAGGAAGAATTGCCATGCGGATCTCTGGCACCCCATATGGGCTCTGGTTCAGGTCTCAGCTGCTCCACTTCTGATCCAGCTCCCTGCTAACGGCCTGGGGAAAGCAGCAGAAGATGCCCCACATGCTTGGGTCCCTGCACCTATGTGGGAGACTGGGATGAAGCTCCCGGTATGGCCTGCCCCAGTCCCAGCTGTTGGCAGCTATCATGGAAGTAAACTGGCAGGTGCAGGATCTCTCTATTGCTCTTTCTCTCCCTCTCCCTCTCACATGAAAATAAAGAAATCAATCTTTAAGGAAAAAAAATCAAATCCATTCATTGGAAGGCTCTTCAAAAGTACTTAAAATTTGCATCATATGAAAAAGCTTACATGGATTCCAAAATTTTTGCCACCAAAATTAACTTACATTTTATTTTGCCTTGAGATTTATTTAGTTGATTATTTATTTATTTGAAAGGCAAGGTGACAGAGAGGGAGACAAACAGGAAACCCTTCCATGCGTTGATTCACTCTCCAAACAGCTGCAATGGCCACGTCTGGGCCAAGCTGAAAGCCAGAAGCAGAACTCCACTTGGGTCTCCCATCTTCCGGCTTCCACGGTTCACTAGCAAAGAGCTGAATCAGAAACAGAATTACTGGCTTTCGAAGCCCCTGTTCCGCTATGTGACAACAGCAGCACAAGTGACAGCAGAACCCACTGGATAACAATGCCCAGCCCTCTACTGATATTTTAATTTCTTTTTCCAAGAGCTTTCTAAAATGGCCTCTTAGAACTTTGATGTAGTACAATATATTACTGCTATGTTGGTATTATTAGCCATTGTTATTATTAGTTATTAACGTATGAGATTGCTTGGACAAAGGAGGCTCCCACTGCAGGCTTCCTTCCGGCACCGTGCTGCTGTCAGGCCTCGCATCCCTGGGCCTGCTAGGGAAGATCTAACAGCTCATCAGCAGTCAGCTTTATTCCAGAGGATCGTTCTAAGCCCCGCACGTACAGCAGATGCACTCAAGGAGATCCCACCGTCTTTGGGAGATCACTACCTGGCACTGGGGGAGGCAGGGAGGGTGCCATGACTACAACCGACCATTAAAACGAATAGTAAAAAAAACCTCAGTGTGCAGAGGACCCATCTACAGTCTAGCGCACACAGCGACATGCAGGCATGAACTAGCAGGCCTTCAGCTGCCTCTGCAAGAGCATGAATCTGAGGGGTGGGGGCGGAGCACTGCAGTGCAATGTGCTAAGCCACTGCTTGGGCTGCCTGCATCTCATATCGGAACGCCAGCTGGGTCCTCATCACTCTGCTTCCCACCAGCTTCCGGCTAATGCACAGCCTGGGAAACAACTGGCCCAAGAACTTGGGTCCCGGCCACCACCATGGGAGATCTTGATGGAGTTCCTGGCTCCTGCCTCTGGCCTGACCCAGTTCCAGCTATTGCGGCCATTTGAGGAGTAAATCAGCAAACGGAAGCCTTTCTCTCTCTCTCTCTTTGCTTTTCAAATAAATAAACATTCAGAGAACAAAAACAGAGCACAGACCACCAAAGTTCCAAGAGCCGCAGCTCCCATAGAAAGAGGCCGAGCACACGCTGGGCCCCTCAGACAGAGAAGAGGGAAGGGCACCTTGTTCGCCAGGCGATGCCTTAGCTATGCTGCCAGGGAAAAGCGGTCCTCTTCAGCAGGAGGTTCTGGCCTGGCAACAGGCTCTGGAGTCCGGCAATCTGCCTGACCACCGAAGTGGGAGAAAAAAAAAAAACCCTCAAGAAGATTCGGGCATTGATCTGACATGGACAGCGAGTGAACACCAAGCTTGCAGATCAGCAGTCACAAAACATAGTAGGGACCAGATAGTCCAAAACCCAGAGGAAAATTCTTTCCCAGCTCAGCAAAGTTCCAGGCTGCCGGAAATAGACAACATGGGGCTGGCGGGGTGTAAGACAGGAGAAAAGGAAAATTAGCCCAAAAAAGAAACTGACTGCCACTTCTCATGATAAGCTGGCTCATGCAAAATGCTGCACTCTAGTTAGGTAAAGCCACAAGATGAAAAACGCCACCCTTCAGCAGCAAGAAGAGCACAGCCTTATCAACAGTTGCCTCTGGGAGTTCCAGGACATAGCAGCCCTATGCCCCTTCCCACCCTACTCCCCTTTCCATCCCCAAACCCATAAGCAAGATTCCAGTGTAGCCTCAGAGCCCAAGCCAGGTCCTCACCTCCAGGATGCAGCTCGAATACTGGAGCCTAGCATGTCCCCAGTCAGGATGGTCCTGCTGCTCTCAGAAGGGTTTCCTCCTACTAAATCCTTGAGGATGGGGAAATTCCACACAGAGGGTACCAAGGATCCATGCCGCCCCCTTCTCTGCCAGTCCCAGCTTGAGAACAGACCTAAGACCACGAGACTGCGTCCGGAGAACAAGCCTCAACTTGTCACTGCTTATATGCAAAATGGGTCAGCAACATCCTATAACAGCCCAGCCACAAGCTCCACCCACTCATGTACCCCATACACAACGTGTTGTTCATGATTTTTTTTTCCAGCAACCAAACAGCTCAGGGAATAGGAATGACAAAAGGGAGAGGCTGGGGAGGGCGACAGCCAGCAAGAAGGGGCTGTTAGCCCCTGCAAAACACGACCCCCAGATCTTACCCTCCCGTCTACGCCCTGTTGAGGGATCCCCTCTCTTCTCTAATGTTCTGGACCGGTTTGAAGTCAGGAGCTCACCACGAGGGAATAGTCCATGCCTGCAGACTATCAGGAAAATTTGAGATGGAAGCCACAGCTTCACGGCTGCGCTTCCCGAAAGTCTATACCCAGACCACAAACACTGGCATTAACCCCAGCACAAGAACCAAGGGGAAGGCAAACCAAAATCTAGCACCCCGTCATCCAAAAGGAACCAGCACCAGGAGGGTGCAGGGCACCCAGCACAGCCAGAAACACAAGGCATAAAAGGAGAAAGTTTGCAAACACAGACTTACTGAGTTAATCGAAAATCACCTTGACCTAGTCCTGGGAACAGGCGGAGAGGGGTGAGGGCGAGGGGATGAGTGGAGGGGGTAGGGCAAGAGGGAGAAGGAAGGCCAAGGATGGACGGCTTCAGAGACCTCCGGCTTCACAAAAGGGGCCTCCAAGCCGCATCTGCGGCCCCTGTTCTGTACTGACTGGAGAGGGGTCTCATTTTGGAGATTAGGTAACAGGCTTTTGATCAAGTGCATAAATCCAAAATTGCCTCTAGGCGCGGGCCGTTCGGTGCCACCCTCGTCCCCTCCAGCCCTCCCAGACGCTTCGATTCGCTGCCAGCCTGGAGCGTGATGATGGGCAGGGCTCGTTAACACGCACCACAGAATCGGAAAGACCCTCTGCGCGCTCCGACGACCTACGGTGCATCTCTGCCCGCAAGGCCGATGCTCTCGAGTTTCCAGAAAAGCAGAGGACAGAACTGGAACTTACTGGAAGGTGGCTCCAGCCGTGTCTACGGGTCACCCAGGCGCCCACATCCTTTCCGCGTGGAAACCCACTCGCTGGTGCCGGGAGAGCCCTGACCCGCGGCTGCTAGCGGCTCCCCGATGCTCCTCCTCGTCCCGGCCGCCCCGAGCCCGGCTGGCCCGCGGGCCCATGTGCTCGGCCGCCGCACGCGCTCTGCCCGGCGAGCGCGGGGCTGGCGGGTGGCCCGTGACGTCACGGCGGCTCGCGCTCCGGGCCGCGGGGGAGGGCGAGCGCGCGCCGCCCGGTCCGCCGCGTGCGTCCTTGGGCCCCGCGCGCCCGCCTGGCTGCGGCCGCTGGGCGCGCCCCTCTGCCAGCTTGCCCGGCAGCGCGGGGCACAGAGCCGGGAGGGCAGCTCTGGGACGGACGCGGGGAGGACCCCGATGGTGCGGGGGAGGGCGCGCTCCACGCGGGGCTTGGGTCGGGGTAGAGGCACCGTGCCAGCGGTATTCCCGCGGCGTTGCTCGCTCCCATGTGCTCCATGCTTTCCTCAGTTGTGTATGCCTGTTCCAGTAGCCAGGGTCTTTGAAGCATGGACTCTTTCCAGTTTCCAGATGGGGAAAGCCAGTTCAGTGAATGGAAGGACCCAGAATCTCTGGAACCGGTGGAGTTCCTGCAGCAGACCCCCAGCTGAGCTCCAGTGATCTGAGCGCCTGCTTGGGTACCACGCAGCATCCGCAAGCCTGGGAGGGACAGATGCATCTATCCACGGTTTGGCCTTCTCCCGCTGTCCCAGGGGTTGGGCTGCAAAAGAGCGCAGGGGCATCACCTCTCCGAGCTGCAACCCCAACGCGAGTCGGATCTGAGCCACACCTTATTGAGCAGGTGTCCTGGAAAGCCCAGAGGTTTCTCCAAGGGGCAGGAGGACACTGAGCTGCCGCGAGGGGCATGTTCATCTTGCTTTCTCTACAAAAGCACCAACCAACGTGCAAGATGCCACCTCCTTTGAGCTTGGCGTTTACTGACCCCATCTGGGAGCCAGGCACCCGGCTAGGCCGCGGCAAAGATGACTCGCATGCAAGATGCCAGAGCAGGTCACACTTGGTAACCTCTTGGATGCACGAGTGAGTGATCTCAAGATCTCAGAAGCGAAAGTGATGGGCTCCCCATGCACCGCATCCTTCATCACTCTCCCCATCCAGGGGTGGCTTTTGTTCTCCTCCTAATTCTCTCTTGAAAAATTGAGATGTCTTAGCCCGTGCTCTTCTACCACCTGCTTTCCCATTCATTTACCGGCCCTGTGTACCTGTACCTGGCTCCCTGTGAGAGGACACACACAGCCCGCAGAGCTACAGCTGATTCTGCGTTTTCCCAGGAGGTGTGAGAGTGACTACACCGCACGCGCTCTAGCAGCCCTGAGGTCTTGGTATGCACACTGTTTAAATGGTGTCCTGGGTGCAGTGGAGGATTTTGAAACATGATTTGAAAATCTATTTATTTGAAAAACAGAAAGATAGGAGTTGAGGGTAGAAAAGTCCCTGCCTGTTTGCTCCCTGAATGCCAAGGCCAAGCCAGGATCAGCCCGCAGTCCAGAACGCAGTCGGAGTCTCCTTTGAGGTTGGTAGGGACTTTGAGCCAACACCTACTGCCTCCCAGGGTGCACCGTAGCAGAAAGCCCAGAAGCCAGGGCTGTGACACTGGGGAAGTGGTCCTCCTGCTGGAGCTCATGGGGGACCCTGCTTCCAAATGTGATCCCCATCCCCCTTCCTGGGGCCTTTCTGCTGGGACCCCAAGCGGCCTGTTGGCTGTCTGCACCAGAAAGCCCTGCTGGCTTCAACCACCTTCACCCAGGGCTCCCTGCATTCTGAGGGCGCTAGTACCTGCCCTCTCTGGGTTTCTAACACTGCTACAATAATCTCAGATTCACCTTTTTCCTTTTAAGAAATTCTTTATTTAGAATTTTTTTTTTCAATAAAAAAATCACATTTTGGCTGTAGCCGTCGTGCAGATTAAGCTGCTGGGTGGAACACCCACTCCCTAGATCATAGTGCCAGCTGTGGTCCTGGCTGCTCTGCTTCCGAGCCAGCTTCCATCAACGTGTCCTGGGCAGGTGACGGCCCGAGTGCCTGGGCCCCTGCTGCACACATCCATGGAGACTCAGAGGTCTGGCTCAGTCCTGCCGATGGCGGCATTTCAAGAGGGAAGCAGTGTGTGGAAGATCTCTTTCTTTCTCTCTTTGCCTTTGAAGCAGATGAAAAAAAAAATGTAAACAAGTATTTCAATATCTCCATCATGAAGATTTTGCTGTATCAGTTTCAAAATTTTTAAATCATTTATCCTTGCTAGAATGATACAATATGTGTGCATTGTTAAAGTTTAAGTTATGCAGAAAAACACAGAAAACAAAAACAGATTTTATCAGCCTGACATAACTTTCATGAATAATACCTAAATCAAGCCATTTTTCAAGGCCTAGGGACATCCAAGTGAATACAGATGCAGCTATTTGAGTGGATATAGATTTAACATATATGAAAGACGTATGTGCCTTATATTAGTACCTTCTAAATTAAAGAAGAAAGAAAGGAAGGAGGGAGGAGGTTTCAAAGCAGAGTTATACATGATTATCTTAGTTGTACCTATGAAATACATGAAATCTGTTCTCTATATATTAATAAAAGATTAATGTTAATATTGTATAGTCTCTATTTTAAAAGATGAAGTATTAATTTTCCCTTCAGAGCAGACAAGGGAGCTCATGCAGACACGAAGGGCCTGGATTGTAAGTATCCCTTCCAGACCGGAGATGCCACTTCCTAAGTTGTCCTGCAGGAACTAGAGCAGAGATGTTGACAAGCGTGAAGCAGCGGGCTTTCTTGGCAGATTCTCCGTATCGGAGGACAGGCCATCCCCGCTCGGCTGGGGACCATTTTCTCCTGTTTCTCAGGATTTCGCCTTCTGAGTCGCTAGTGTTATTGCCTTTGAATTATCACTGTCCATTCTTTCACTGTAATTCCCACCATTTTTATTTTTAGGATAGGGTCTATAATTAAGTGCTTTTGCACTCAGAACTAGTCTTGCCCTCTGTTATATCTGCTTCCTTATATCCAAAATCCATCTTTCCTTTATCACACAGTATCAAGCTCCTGTTACGACAGGCACCATGAAAGCTACCTGGACTGTTAGGAGTCAGGAGAGAAGATGGGTCCCCACTCTGAGAAGGCTCATGTTCTTCAACATACAAGGAGGGACAGGCAAGTAGCAGCAGCCAGTGCTATTGAAACAGATCATCCAGGTGAGGGGCCAGAGAGGGATGGAGGAAGCAGGGAGTTGATCTGACCCACAAGAGAAAGCTGACCAGTGGGGAACAAGTCCCCGAAGAGAGCACAACAAGGTTAAGGGTCTGCAGACACTGAGGACAGACCATCCGTCAGCAACAAAGGCTGACTGAGCCAGACAGGCCAGCAGCTGTGCCCCCATTGTTTCAATGATCAGGAACCACGGCCATCCTTCTGGAGCGTCTCATTTGATCCCCACCAAATGCTCAGTAATTGGATGTAGAACCTATGAGGGAGTGAATGGATGGGTGTCCCAGGTACTGTGAGAGTAGAAGGAGAAGAGACAGGTGCCAGGTGTGATGCAAACACAAAGAGAAGCGTCTGCAGGGCAGAGAACACCTGGGGAAGTGAGGCCTGGGCTGAACCCAAGGAAGAGGTTGTAGCGGGTCAGTCTGGCAAAGAGAGAGGGAGTGTTGGAGTCTATGTGTGACACACTGCAAGCACTCCAGCATGGCTAGAGTATGAATCATTGTTGGAAAAGTCATGAGAGTAGAGAGCAGGGACCAGATCCTGGATGTCTCGAATTCCATGCCGAGTGATTTAGCCTTTGCCTTGATAAGGGAAGGCGCCCCTGAAGACAAGAGGCGGGGAAGGGACTCAGGTTGTCTTGCTCTTCAGACAGGTCCCACAGCAGTCATGAAGAATCCGTGTCAGGAGGCACTAAGAGGAAGCCAGGGGACCAGTTAGGAGGTGGCAGCCAACACCTCTGCGGGAAACAATGGCAGTGGTCAGCTGGAGAAAGCAGAGGAAGGGGTGGGTGCCAGCAAGGCTCCAGAGAACAAATCTGCCAGATAGACATCTGCAGGGAGGGAGGAAGGGAGCAAGCACCCCTGATGGCTAGGTGCATGGTCTCTGGTTTTGAGGGTTCATTTAGGTGAGAAAGGGAGAGGTTGCAGACGTGGGTGAGGTACAGGGTGCTCTTGATTAAGGATTATTGACCTCCAAGAACCCAGCAGGCAGACAGTTAACAAATGTTGCTGGTTTGTGGGAAGACATGCAAACTGTGATGTCATCAACCTCTGGCCTAGTGGTTGATGTACTGAACAGGAACAGATGCACGAGATGGGGAGCCTGCTTTACATCAGACAGCCCGAGCCTGGCGCAGTAGCCTAGTGCCTTGCACGCGCCAATATCCCATATGGGCACTGGTTCTAATCCTGGCAGCCCAGTTTGCTATCCAAGCTCCCTGCTTGTGGTCTAGGAAAGCAGTTGAGGACAGCCCAAAGCCTTGGGACCCTGCAGCCACATGGGAGACCTGAAAGAAGCTCCTGGCTCCTGGCTTTGGATTGGTTCAGCTCTGGCCATTATGGCCACTGGGGAGTAAATCAATGGACGGAAGATCTTCCACTCTGTCTCTCCTCCTTTCTGTATATCTGACTTTCCAATAAAAATAAACAAATCTTAAATCAACCAATCAATCAATCGATCGATCAGATAGCTTGGAGGAATCAGCATGGCTGGGGTAGAGGCAGGCAGAGGCTGGCTGTGTGCAGAATGAATTCTGTAAATCTGCTTTGCCATTTCCTTCTCAGCTGGCTTGCTTTCCTTGTTTCTTTCCTTTCTAAAGATGAAAGTCAGTTACAAGTGGAGATACACAACACACACATATACAGGCTGCTGCCTCATTCCCCACGTGGCCGTAATTACAGAGCTGGGCTGTGCTGAAAGCAGGAGCCAGAAACTTCATCAGGATCTTCCACATGAATGAAAGTGGCCCAAGCACTCAACCCATTTCCGCTGTCTTTTCCAGGACATGAGCAGGAAGCTGGATCCGAAGTGCAAGAGGCGGGACAAGAAGCAGCACTAGCGCGGGATGCCTGCATGGCAGGCAGTGGCTTTCCCTGTTGTGCCTCAGCCTTGCCCTCTGCTTTCTGACTGGCCTCACGGGCGGTCATGACAGGACCCACCACCTGCAGAGGCACTCACTCAGCCTTCTCCATACTCACAGTCATCACTTCCATCCCTTCTTCTTCTAGGACTCTGCAAGCACCGAGCTGGTCCCTGCCTCCACTGACAGCCTCTCAGCAGGCTCTGTCTTCCCACGTTCACCATGCCTTAACTGTTCCTTAAGCTCTGCTTGTTTCCTACAATGTCCTTCTGAAGCCTCAGCTGTCCTCTTTCAGCAGCTCCCTCTCCACCAAGAACCTCAGAGCGTCCTTCCAGCAACATCTTCATCTCCTTCTAGAATTCATGGTTGTGCAGGCACCCGTGCTGCCCAGCCCATTCCAGTCACTACTTTTAGTAGGCCTTGTCTTCCTTTGCCTCATCCAACTGAGGTTTCTTATCTCTAAGTCAAGGCCGTGAGAAGTCAATGATGCAGGCTAAGCGGACAGTCAACAAGTGGCAGAGCCTGGGTTTGAGAAGTCCCCTGTGCCCTCTGTGGCTCGATGTCCCCGGAGTGCAAGGAAGCCTGCAATGGCTGAACATCAGGCAGCAGAGAAAGATCCAGCTGCTAGTAAACAGACACCTCCCCTAGGCGCACCCATCTTCTTTTAATCTCTTCCATCACAGTGTGGAGCACTGCAAAAGACATCTGGTTTGGTGTCAGATCACTCTGAGTCTCAATGCTGTTGCTACCATGTGTTCCTAAAAGCATCAGATATATATACATATGTGTGTGTGTGTGTATATATTCATACATATGTATACATAACTTAGTTCTTTAGCTGTGGCAAGCACAAGTAACATGATATTTTCCATTTCAAGTGCACTGACTTTAAGCACATCCACACTGCCATGAATCCTTTTCCTGGATGCTTTCATCCTGTGAAACTGAAACTCTGTACCCATGATACAAGAGCTCCTCTTTCTCCTCCTCTTGTAGCCCTGGGCAACCACCATTCTCCTCTTCTGCTCTATGAATCAGACTATTTTCACTACCTTGTGTGAGAGGAATCATCATATTCATTTTTCTGTGACTGGCTAGTTTCATGTAGCAGAATTTCCCCAAGGAGCATCCATGAGTTGCTATGGGCAATAATTCCTTCCTTTTGAAGTCTGAATACTATTCCACTTGGAACAGGTACCACATTTTGCATATTTGTTCACCCACTCATGATGCACCCTCTGCTTGTGTCCTTCATTGTGAATAATGCTTCCATGAATGTGGATGTCCAACTGTCTCTTTGAGAGCTCGTTTTCTATTCTATTGGGAATTTATTCTAGCAGTGAAATTGCTGAATCATGTGACAATCCAATTTTCATGTTTTGGAATTATGCTGTTCATGTATTTAAAATAAGTTTTGTATTTGGAGCCAATTTTTAGATTTGCAGAAAAATTATAAAGACAGTACAAATTTCCTGTAGATCTCGCACCCGGATTCTGCCTCTCTTTCATTTCCATGTTGCCTTTGTTGAAACCATGAGGCCAACATTGCCACACTGCTGTTAACTAAATGCCAGGCCATTTTGGTGTCAGCGGTTTTGCTATTAATGCCCTGTTCTGTTCCTGGATTCTGTCCACAATGTCACATAGTACTTTGTCATCACATCTCCTTGGTCTCTTCTGATCTGTAACAAGCTTTACATTTTTTTCACAATCTTTGATGATGTTGAGGAATACTTGTAAGGCTTTTTAAAAACTAACTAATTAATTTGAAAGACAGAATAACACAGAGAGAGTTTCTGTCCGCTAGTTCATTCTGTAAATGAACGTGGTACTTGGGGCCAACAGCCAGGAGCTCTAGCCCATCTCCCCCGCAGAAGGCAGGAATTCAATTACTTGGACCTTCACCTGTTATCTCTCTTGTACCATAGCAGGAAATTCAACCAGAAGTGAAGGAACCAGGACTTAAAGTGACACCCCAGTATGGAATGCGGGGTTTCGCATGCAACAGTTTAACCTACTGCTAAACTATTTTGTAATGGGTTTGTGTCATGATTCTCTGATGATTACCAAAGTCCTGGTTTACTTTTTAAAGGTATCATTTTACAATTTTTTAAAATTTTCAGTTTTAAATAATTTTGAAATTTATTTTCATTTTATTTGAAACAAAGGAAGACATATAGAAAGATCCTTCAACTGTGATTCACCAACGCCCCAAAGCACTCCACAGCTGGTTGGGGGACGGGGAATGGGCTGAAACCAGGGGCTGGAACTCCATCCTGGTCACCTGCAAGTGGTGGCAGAGATTCAACTGCTTGAATCATTATCTGCTGTCTTCTGGGCACATTAGCAGGAAGCCGGATTGGGAGGGAAGAACCCGGAGTTCGAGTCAGGAGATTCAGTACGGGGTGGGAATATTCCACGGTGTGACTTAATCCACTTTGCCACATGATTTGGGCCATTTTTAACTGGGTTGTTTTGCACTATTGACTTGTTTTGTTCCTTACTTATTTTGGCCACTGATGCCTTATCAAACGTATGTTTGCAAGCATCTTCTCCCATTCTCTGAACTGGCAAATGCTTATGGTTTCCTTTGCCACACAGACCTTCTTAGTTTGAGAAAATCCCATTTGTTTTTTTCTTTCATAGTCTGTGCATTTGAGGTCTTATTCGAGATGTCTTGCCTAAACACTTCTGAATAAACATGTTGACTCTCTGCCTTTTGACAAATAATTCTTTGGAAAGCCTTCTGCCTGGGAGATTGCCTGCTCCCTGTTGCTCCGTCCAGGTGTGCACCTTGCTTGGAGGAGAACATTCCAGTTTAATGGAGGGGAAAAAAGAAAGAAGCGTCTCATTTCTGTTGTAATTGCATGTTTCGTTATTACCAAGGATAAGCACACACTTATTTACTGGCTCATTACACTTTTTTTTTAATGAACACAGCTGACTTATTCCCCTTGACCACTTTTCTTTGAAGATGTTCTCTTATTTTTTTGCTGTGTGTACACACAATTGAATTTATCATAGATACTTCCAAATTTCTTTTTTTTTTACTATGAAAACAATGCATATTGAGCATTTTTTAAAAACTCATAAAATATTGCATCCACCAGAAATAGCCATTATTAACTCTGAAACAAATGCCTTTTAGAAATGTAGGTATACACACACACACACACACACACACATGCACGCACGCACGTATCTATGTTTTCCTTCAGGAAAACAGAGTCAAATTATATGGGTTACTTGTGTTCTCCCTTTGTCATTTAATAATATGTCACAGTCATCCTTCCAAGACAATCTATATTTTCTGCAATATTATTTTTAATAGTATTGTAGCATTTGATTGTAAGTTCGCATAGTACTTTACTTAGTACCTTATTGCTGGGAATTCATCTTGCTTGAGAATTTCATTACTGAACACACTACTTAGGCAAACATCCTTTTAGCGAAATGTTTGCAAGTGTCTTTAGGGATTTCCTTACAGTATCTTCTCAAAAGTGATTTATAGGTTAGTAATACCTCGTTTACTATTGTTGCAACCATCTTCCTTATGTCATAGTTGCCATTTCCTTTTGCTTATAGTGGTTGGTTTTACAAACATGCTTTAATGTCAGTAAGCTTATGTATACCAGTCCTTTAATTTTTTTTATCTATTCTTATTGTCTTTACATTTAAAAAGTCATTATTTAAAAAGTCATTATTCATCTTGTGACTTGTTCTCTGCAGGGATGCTTTGGTTGATATCTCAATATCTGCTCCACGTAGTGATCAGGCTAAGCCTGGCATAACAATTCTATCTTGTTTGGTAGCGATCAATTCAGGAATAGACTGATTCAACTCTGGCCAATAGCATCTGAGAGGAAGGACAGCTACTGGGCAAAAATCTCCAGCAACCCTAAGCATGGGGTAAAACCCAGTTCCTGTGTCTGTTTGAGGCCGTTATTGCCCTTGTTGGCAACTGAAAATCTTACAAAGCAGGGCGTATATTTCTCAAGAGCTCGTTGTCTGGAAGCTTCTGGACAACAGTGACTCAGCAGAGTCAGAGCAGGATATCCTTGTCCCTTGTCACTCTGCAGTGGCTGCTGCAGTCTTAGCCACCAATCACACTGGCCATTGACCATTGGGAATACGTTCAATAACAGCCAAGTTAGAGCCTCTTACTGAAACAAGCAAGAGTCATTGCCTCCAGACTCATTGGCTAGAGCATCAAGTGACCTCCGCTAGTGGCAAGTGACGTTGAGATGACAGGAATTTGGATTTTCTGACCTTTATAACAAGGCAGCCAAGGAAGAAAAGGATTAAAATTGGGTTAATTAATGAACAGTGTCTGTCTCAACCAGTTTGATTGCAGTCTTTGTTGTTTGAAGAGCATTCTAAATGGAAGAATCCAGTGTTTCCATTGCAGTTGCTTGAAGGGTTTCCTGGTTTACTGTCTGAAATATAGATTTATGGGATCAGAAAACTTTCCTTCTAGTAAAAAGCAGAAACCTCAACATGTCTTGATGGTATGACTGGATATTTTGTGATTTATTTGTTTCTGGATTATTGGCCCTTCCCATTCCGCTCACTGGAATGTCAGCAGCAAGAGATGAGGGGGACCTAGTCTGTCTTGTTCATTTCTGATTCCCCAGGGCTTAGCATTCAGCAGGTAATCAATTCATAAAATAGTTGTAGATTAAAGGCAGAACCCAAGATAAGACCTGACATCTGGCAAGTGCTTACAGAATGTTCAGTCCCTCTACTCTTCTTCCAATAGTTAGGCAGCACTCAGCATCAAAACACAGAGCTCTCCACCCAGCTTTTCTAGCGTAGAGCTGTGTCGGTAGGGAAATGACTTCCCCTCCGGGCTCCGTGTCCTTGTGTATAGAGAAAAGCCCCAGCAAAGAGTCATTTCCAGCTCTCTCCATCTGCACTCATGTGATTCTGAATGACCTGCCACATCTCTTTCATTTCACTTTTCCTACCAGAAAGCAAGAGCACTCAACAGACAAATCTGCCTCCATGGAATCTGGTGTGTGTGTGCACTGCCAACGACCAGAATGTCTGAGCAAAACGGGATGTAGAAACATCCCAGTTGAACCCTCTGCATGCAGGGTCTGGAAGAAGCTAGCCTGCACAAGCTCCTGCGGGGGCTGAAGGCCACGCCCGGTTCCAGAACCAAGTCCAGGGTCTGCTAGCCGCACACTGGCTCTAGGGTTGGTCCTTTGCATGATGCCCTTGGGCCCTTTACCTGTCCACTGTGCTTCAGCTCCTCTGAGTGCCCAGTTAGTTTCTCTGTAGAGAAATCAGGGATCCTGCAATGTATACAGTTAGAGAAAAGTGAATGAATGTTCTCATGGGAATTTCATGGCTTATCTGGGATTAAACATTAACCAACCCTTCCAGGCGCAAGCTGCCCGTTCCCACCGAGCTTCCCCAGCTGCTGCCTAGCTGGCTTTAATTCTGGGTGGTCTCTCCTGGCTACTATCACATTTATCCACCCCTGCATCTAGACTCCTTGAACTCTCAGGCCAAGGTCTCTGAAGAAATAGAATCTTTCTCTTCATAATGTTTCAGACCTTTGTACTGGATCTTAGGTCAAACCAGGTCACCTTGCACCTACCTGTCTTAAATTTACTGATTACAAGAAAGCCATGGTGTGTGGTAACAGGCAATCTGCAGCCAATGGGATCTGGTTCAGGTCCTGCTTGCTTCCGGACATGTTGACATAAAGAACTTATTGACCACATTGCTTCTCGCCTTACTCAAATGGGTGTTTTTTAAACATGAGAATGAAAACCTCAGCATCACAGGGTTTTCTAGAGGACCGAATGCACTGAGGTGGAGAGGTGGTATAGCATTTGGTACTTGGTAAGCTCTTAACCAGCAATGTTAAGGATTGTCAACACTTAACCGCTTGGCCGGTTACCATGTGTGCTCCTGGGTTTTGTTGCTTTTCTTTACTTTACTTTTCTTTTCTCTTCTTTTCCTTTCTCTCTCTTTTTAAAAGATTCATTTATTTGTATTAGAAAGCCTAATTCACAGAGAGAAAGAAATGCAAAGAAGAAAATATCTTTCATCCACTGTTCACTCCCCAGATGGCAACAATGGTAGGAACTGAGCTATTCTGAAGCCAGAAAACAGGAGCCAAGAGAGCCTCCTCTGGGTCTCCTACACAGGTGCAGGTGCCACAGCTTTGGGCCATCCTTCACTGCTTTCCCAGGCCATAAGCAGCGAGCTGGATGGGAAGCAGAGCAGCCAGGACGTGAACCAGTGTTTATACGGGATGTACCATCATGCAGGCCCCACCTGGTTTCATTTCTGAACTGGTAGCATAAATCCTGTTGATAATGACAATGTCTCATTGGCCAATGTCTGGCCTAGCATTCCAATCAACCAAAACAACTGTAAGTATAGGGGAGTTATCATGAGACAGATCCCAGACCTGGAAGCAACCTCCCACTACGATCATTTAACTTCAGACCCAGCCCTGTAGCCTAGTCGCTAAAGCTCTTGCCTTGCATGCATCTGGATCCCGTATAGGTGCCAGTTTGAGTCCCAGCAGGCCCATTTCCCTTCCAGCTTCCTGCTTTTAGCCTGGGAAACCAAAGGAAGACAGCCCAAGAGTCTTGGGACCCTGCACTTGCATAGGAGACCTGGAAGAGGCTCCTGGCTTTGGATCGGCTCAGCTCTGGCTGTTGTGGCTATTTGGGGAGTAAACCAGTGGATGGAAGCTCTTTCTCTCTGTAAATCTGACTTTGCAATAAAAATAAATTAATCTTAAAAAAAAATCATTCAACTTCCATTTGCTACAACTTAGTGACATTGCTTATGTGCCCAGAGAAAAACACTTCCCTGGCTATACTGGGTATAGAGATCAGAGTTGGTCATCTCCAGCGCATGTGCAAATCAATTCCCATTTAACTCTCTTCTGTCTGTGTAATAGCGGAGATGTTTTCTAACAGTTTAAATGTCAGATACCAGCACAGTATAATGGCTCAGTTGGCTAATCCTCATCTCATAAGCGCTGAACATCCCGTATGGGAACTAGTTCATGTCCCTGATGCTCAAAGTCTTTGGGTCCTTGCAGCTACATGGGAAACCTGGAAGAGCTCCTGGCAACTGGCTTCGGATCAGCTCAACTCTGCCCATTGCAGCCATTTGGGGAGTGAACCAGTGGATAGAAGATCTTCCTTTCTGTGTCTCCCTTTCTCTATAAATCTGCCTTTCCAAGTAAAATAAATCTTAAAAGCAAAACAAAACAATCAGATATCTTGGGGTAATTCATGGCAAGTCAGCTGCATTGTTCTTGGTTAGCAAGAAAGCAAGATATTAAACATGAACCACATGCTAAGGTATGAGTTGACTTTGGGGAGAATAACAAGCAGCGCCAAATTCTGTTTGAATGCTTTGCTTTCTGGCCCACACATGTGCAGTGTCACTATGTTGTGCTCAGCTTGGTTCCTTGTGTCTGCTCATGACAGGATCGAAGCCAGAACATGCATGGGACATGTTGCTCTCACAGCACAGTTCAAGAGAAGGAGACATTTCCAACCCCCATGTGTGGACTCAAGGATTCTGCTCACACTTTGTGTCTGGCATATCCACTCACAGCTCATTGGCCAAAGATATTTATCATGGCTAAGCCCAAAGTTGCCAGGCACCAGAATATATTATGCCGATAGGGAAGAAAAGCAATAACGGAGACAGAATGGCTGTTGATTGTTTGCTGTCCTGCAGCGATGGACTTGGTACACGGAGCTGGTGATAACACAGGTGATAACACACGTGGACTACTGACTGATGGTCAATAGCTGAAGTTTATTGTGGCATCAGGCTTTTATAGACTAAGGGCTCACATCAGATAAGGGAGGAGGCTTTGAGAGGTTTAGAGTTCCCATAAGCATGTCTATGGAACTCATCAATTGTTTCCACACGCTTGCCTGAAAGTGTATTTGTTTTGTATATCCAATCAATTTCTCTCTTCCAAATGATAGCCAATCAATTGTCCTCATACAAACAATATCTAATTAATTATGCTTATGCAGATAACATATACTTAATTGTCATTCTACAGTTGATGACTAAAATGATACGACCTATCAATTCGTGTGAACCAATCCATCTAAGTTTCCCTGGAAGGAAAACATTACAAGTATTATTTCTTGAGACCTAATTTTCTTTCTAATGTAGATTTCATGTCATTTTTTGTGAGTATCTCTGCTTTCCTAGAAACCAGAACAAAAAAAATATATTTGGGAGTCATCATGTTCTCCTCCTTGTCGCCCTTTCCTTCTCTGCCTCTGAGCAGTTGTCAGCTCCACGAGAACGTCAGGATGGGTTGAAAATGAACAACTCCTTCACGAGGTCAGATTAGACAGTGGCGGGCAGCCTCGGGCCCGGTATGGGCCTCCTCGTTCCTTGCACAGAACTGCATTAAGTTTATTGAATTTTCAGCTTGTGTTTGTAACAATGCTGATCCCTAACTAGTTTTACAGAATCTATTTGAGGAACAGTTCTACATCCCTTTAAGAAAATAATGGAGGCTTTTCCCCCCACTTTAGAAAAACAAATGCCACTGCATGCCTGCAATTGCAATGGTCTGTGGAGTCTTAATTTTCATTACCAGCCAGAGGCTGATGGTTGCAAGAGCCCAAGGTTCCCACATTTTATTGCTAACATCCAGTTCACAACTTAGAATGCAAAATAGGTCCTTTGTACAGTTGGTTGAGCAAATGACAGGTGAAGAAGGAGGATGCCGGAGCAAAGCTTGTGTAGAGCTCATGATGTACCAGGCACAATTCTAAGGGCTTTTTGTGCATTGCTACATTGGATTCATGTAACCTATGAGCTAAGCACTATTATCAGCCCCATTGCATAGAAAAGGCACCTGAGGAGCCAAAACTTCACTCATTTGCTCAGGGTCACTCAAGTAGTTCTAGAACCTATGATTACAACCACTGCTACAATGTACAGAAAAGTGAGGCAAAATATTTTGGCAAATCGCTTGCTCATCGAATTTACATGCCATTGCCATCTTCTGAGAGCCTGCTAGGCACCAGGGACTATGCTAAATGCTTTCACTCCAGAGCTTGTTGCCCACTTCTTCCAGCCTTGCAGAGAACCGAAGTCATCAATGATGGAAATGCTGAGCTTTCGTTCCGTAGGGAGGTCCAGATTGAGAACCAGAAGCACAGGTTCTCCCAAACAGGAGCATTTCTTTAGAAATAGACAAGATTAATGGAGTTGGGTTATCACCTTTTTTAATGTGTTGACATCAACCCTGAATATCATAAGCTGGTTGGACTGGCTCATCGAGTATGAAGCCTTTGATGTCTGGATCGACTCAGTTTATCTCAAGCAAACAGAACCATGCATCCATCTGTCACTGGTCGAACACAAAGAAGCCGATTGCTTTTAAATTGCTATCATGGAATTTTCTGGCTCCTGGGAAAATGATCTGTCTAAAGATGATGGTTGAAGTTAGCAGTGTTGGGAAAGGGGCGACTGGTTTCTGTTCTTCTCATAGATTGAATTAGAAGCTTGTTCCTCTGGGTCCTGACTTCTCATCAGTGAAATGGGAAACTTGCACACTATGGTCACAATTTTTTCTTTTACTTTTTAAAATTTTACAATAGCTTTTCATTAGTGCTAGAGTTGTTTATGTGGTCTTTATTTTTAGAAACCTTTTATTATTATTTGAGAGCAGACACATAGACATCTGGGAGAGCCATACCTCTCAACTGCTCCCATCCTGAATTCCTTCAATGGTTGGGGCCGGGCCAAGCAAAAGCCAGGCGACAGCAACTCCATCAGAGCTCCCATGTGGGTGGCCGGGACCCAACTGCTCGAGCTGTCACTGCTGCCTCTCAGTGACAGAATAAAAGCTGAAGTCTGGAGGGGGTCCAAGATGTGATCCCTAACTCAGGCACAGCACTGTATGACGTAGGAATCTTAAGCATGAAACCAAACACCTTCCTCTCCCAGAGATTTTCAAAAGATTTCATTGGCCTGTAAGCCTGTGGGTATATTTAGCACCAAGCCACGGCAATGTATCAAATGCTCTATAAAGTGGTAAGAAAATGATTTTCTTTCTTCATATTCATGCGCCACAAAGCATACTGAGCAGCCATTAGGCGTCAGGCAGTTTTCAGCACAGAAGATGAAGCAATAAGCAAAACAGGCACACATTCCTGCTTTCATAGTATGCACACTCCAAGAGGGAGGCTTCCAGGAGTCACCACATACTAGAAGACGATGACGACCGCAGAGAACAGCATGCAGGCAGAGCATTTGCAGCAACAGTAAAGTTGCTGCTTGGGCCAGCCACACTCCCTATCAGAGTGCCATCAGTCTCAGCTACTGCTCATCCAGCTTCCTGCTAATGGGCCCCTGGGCGGCAACAGGTGCTGGCTACCATGAAGAAGACCCAGACTGAGTTCTGGGCTTTGGCCTGGTCCAGATGTTACCCTCTGTCTATATACCTTTCTCTGTCTAACTCTGCCTCTGAAATAAAAATAAAATCTTTTTTAAAAACATAAATGAATGAGTTTTTTTTTTTTTTAAAAAAAGAGGTCCATTTGGCTCAGATTTGTTTGCAAATTCAGTCTAAGATCTGGTGAGCCAAAATGGCAACAGTTAGGTGTGTGGGAGGAAGGGTCACACGCTGAACCACACAGCAGAGAGAGTAGCTGGGTACAAGTCAGATATCATGACCAGTCTCCTTGCCAAAGACTTCTTCCAAAGGCATGTAACCCATCACCCATCACTTACCTCCTGCATAGGTTAAAGTAACAACCACCCTCCTAGGACCATTCATTTGTAACTCTAGGGTTTAAACATCTGCACGTGGTTGGGAGCCAAATCTTGTTCAAATGGTACCAGTACTTATAGACTCATAAATGTATATAACACATGCACACACATAGCACACATATAGTTTTATGTACACAAATATGTATACTCAGTATGTCACACTTGGAGTACTTGGCTTTGAGACTTAGATCTACTGCTCACTCCAGCTTCGTGCTATACAGACCTAGGGAGGCAGCGGTGACAGCTCAAGTCACAGGGCTCCTTGTCACCCTCACGGGACATTTGGATTCTTTTCAATGCCAGCCCATGCCCAGCTCACTGAAGGCGTTTGGGGAGGGAACTTCCAGAGAGCTTTCAGTCTGCGTGTCCTTCTCCCTTTGACTCTTTGTGCTTCTCAAATAAAAAGTGAAAAATTTAAAACTCAAGAAACATGCCTGTACACTCAGCTAGAGCTGTGTCCCATGCTGGAACACTAACACGTGACAGAGGACCTTCCCTCTCCCCAGATCCTTCTTTAACCCATTCACATGAGCATGGTCCTTTGCCTCAGGTTCAACTGCACAAAATCGACCTCTGGAAACTTAAAATGTTGGCCATGTCAGAGGATCTGATCCAACACCTGTTCCAAGCTTTAGCCAAAGTTCCTGAAAAGGGGGAAGTAAAAATTTGTTCAATGTGGAATTCTTACCATTCGAATGGAAGGGAGTTTAAAGCATATAGTAAGTTCTAAGACTGCAAAGAAACCATGTTTGTGGTAGAGTCGATTGCTCCTGGGCTGAGGTTTACATCTGTACCAGGTGGAGTCTCACCCCATCTTGCTTAGATCACCCCATAGATGCTAACTAGGAAGCTATTCTAATCCATTACCAGTCTGAGAATCAGGATCAACAAGTCACGGGCTGGCTACACTGATGCCCAGAGGAGGGTGAAGCCGCACAGCCTTGACGGGTTCAGAGCAGTTTCCTTTCTGTGCGCAGATTCAAGGTCGTCAGCAGGAGTTTATTTCTTTCCCTTTTTAATATCACAGAGTTCTCCACGTCATCCGAATCACAACAAACCACGTAATTAGTGCCTGGGAATGAATAGTACTGTTCAGTCGGATTTTTTTTCCCTTCTTTTTGTTATACATGATGCTCCCATGTACATCTTAGTGAGCAAGAGGAAACTTCTTGTCCAGTTTTTAGATGTATGTTTTATCTAACTTTCGTAAATCAACACAGCACCTGTCTCCCTGGATAAATTCATAGGCAACTTGAAGTCCTGCTCAGGACATTTTTATCCCCCAGAGGATGTTTGGCAATGTCCACAGTCCTTAAGAACTGGGTAGGGGGAGGGCCCAGGGTGGTAGCCTAGTGGCTAAAGTCCTTGCCTTGTGCCCGGCAGGATCCCATATGAATGCTGGTTCTAATCCCGGCGGCCTCACTTCCCATCCAGCTGCCTGCCTGCTTGTGGCCTGGGAAAGTAGTAGAGGATGGGCCAAAGCCTTGAAACCCTGCACCTGCCATGGGAGACCTGGAACAGGCTCCAGGCTCCTAGTTTCAGATCAGCGCAGCTCTGGCCGTTGCATTCACTTGGGGAGTGAATCATCAGATGGAAGATCTTCCTCTCTGTCTCTTCTCTCTGCATATCTAACTTTCCATTTTAAAAAATGAAATAAATCTGTAAAAGAAGGAGATATATTCTTAGAAAAGAAAGAAAGGAAGAAAGGAAGAAAGGAAGGAAGGAAGGAAGGAAGGAAGAAAGAAAGAAAGAAAGAAAGAAAGAAAGAAAGAAAGAAAGAAAGAAAGAAAGAAAGAAAGAAAGGAAGAAAGAAAGAAAGAGGTAGGGTGGAGCCACTAGCCCTGGGAGTGCAGACCAAGGGTGTTCTAAAACCTGTGCAGTGCATGGGACAGCCACGTGCAACAAAGCAGCACTCGGTTCTAGACATCAGCAACACGGAGGCTGAGAAACCCTGCTCTAATCTGTAACTCTGGCACAGACTTGCTCTCTGATCTTGGCCAAGGGTCACCTCCTCTCTGGAGTTCTTTCAGTGGCTTCTTCCAGCCCTGATCCAGTGGGACAGAGGTAAGCTCCACAGTAGTACTGGCATTTCTGCAGCTGGAACTGAGTGGTTCAGGAACATTTCGTGCCAAAACCTTCCATCTGATTGACAGTAGGTCAGATTCACATCCTGTCTTACTGCTAACATCCTCTTTCACATACTGAAGACAAACTATGCTAAGGCCAAGCCATACAGGACAGTTTGGAAAGACCCAGCCATGAGACAAATGGGATGTGGCTAAACAATGCCACACAGTGTTGCCTGTCTCTGCGATTCTCATGATTGACATGGGTTATGAACTGGGGAAGGAAGAGGGCTATTGTGAAATCAAAATGTCAAGATGGACACTCCGCATTATTTTTGTGAGGTAAATAAAAGTGTGACCCAGAAAACAGAAAATAGGTCATCAGAAAGTCATTCAACTCTTACACATCTGCTGAAGGTCTACCATGAGATTCTGATTCCCTTGGTTTCACATCCAGGTACAAATTAGCCATTATGAACTGAGCATTTACTATGACACAGGTACCTCTGATGGACATTTAAATGCACGCTATGCTTTTAATTTTTTTTTGTAAAAGTCTTTTCCTCAGCTGTAGGCAACTGCCTAGATTGCCTTAGACCTAGGCAAGCATTATACTGCTGGGGGATAGACAGCCAATCGCTGGTGGGCATTCTGGGTCTTGCTAATGTCGAATGTATGAACCATACCAGTATGCCAGCATAACTGCCTGTTGTTGTTGTTGTTGTTGAGGCATGCCAGGCCAGAACATGCCACCCTGGCGGTCCCCAGGCTGAGGAATGTGGGACAGCAGATTGCCAGGGGAAGGATCCAGAGATGTGGCGGAGTGAGAGTGGCTCTTTGACAGGGAAGGAAGAACTTCTGGGTATTTCCACAGATGTGGCCACTGAACTTGCAGGTAGGCAAGGGAGCTGAGGTGGGGTGGCTTGGAGCGGGGGAATCTAGAGGGCATGTCTGGCTCCAGCTAAGGCACCCACCCATGCGGGCAGTGCAATTCCCAATGTGTACCTGCCTGCACATATGAGAACTGGGGATGCAGGGCCTGCCTGGTTGGGTTAGACCACAGTACCAGACCATGAGTGGGTGGGCCTCATCAGACTTGGTCATAGTATCCACTGCAACTTGAGGGAATCAAATCTGGGGACAGATTTTGTAGGGTATTTGTGGATTCACTTCTGTGGGATTGTAGCACCTGCCAGTTTGCATGAAAGCTGGGGGTGGTAATGGGCTGAGCCTGACTGAACCATGGAGCTCATCTGACACTCATGGGAGATGGGAGCAGGCCTGGTAGGGGAAATTAATGAACTCTACTACTAGGCCGCAAGCTCCTGCTGGGGAGTACAAGAACCTGGGCTGGGACAGAGTCAGGTCAGGCAAGGCTACAGCAGCTGAGAGCCAGAAAGTGTGGGCTGTGCTGAAACACCAAGCAGCGAGTGCCTGTGGGAAGCTTATGCTAGGCTGAGTCAAGTCACCCAACAGCACACGCAAGACCTGGGATTGGGAATGGGCCTGGTAGGAGAATTCTGGGGACTCCCCTGCTAAGCTGCAGTTCCCATTGGTGAGTGTAAGGGCTGGTGCTGGGGGGCGGATTAGGCTGGGCAAGGCTGCAACCTGTTTTGCATGCCTGAGGGCAGGCCAGACTGGGCTAGGCTCCAGCACCCAATGACACTCCAAGAACCAGCATGGATGTAGAAAAGCTGAACTAGGCTGCTGTACCCACTGGCACCTCATGAGAAGGTAGGCCAAGCTGGGCTGGGATATAGCACCCATTTGCAAGCCAGAATGGGTGTAGGCCAGGTGGACCAGGCTACAGAACTTGCTAGTGAGTCCTAGGACTGGTGATGGGTCATCTCAGACTTGGGCTGGGAGCAGGCCTGGTAGGGGAACCACGGGGCCTTACCTGCTAGGCTACTGCTTCCACTGGTGAGTGAGAGAGCTGGGACTGGATGTGAGCAGCTCTGAGCAAGGTTGCAACATCTACCAGCTAGCATTTGGGCTGGGACTTTGTGCAGGCCAGGCTGGGCTAGGCTGCCGCAGTTGGTGGTATGTATGAGAATCAGAATGGGTGAGAGCCAGTCAGGCTAGGTTAGGCTAGGCTAGAGCATCCACTAACAAGTGCTGGACAAGGTGTAAGTTGTGTTAGACTGGACTGCAGTTTCCTCTAGCAGGCACAAGATCCACAGATTGGAGTGGGCCTGGTAGGGAAACCATGCGCACCCCTTTGCTAGGCTGTACCTACTGCTAATGAGCAGAAGAGCCAGAGCTGGAGGTGGGCGAGGTTGGTCAAGGCAATATCATCTGTTGGCATATGTATGGGCAGGGTCTGGGGGTAGGTGAAGCTGAGCTAAGCTGCAGCACAAGAGCTCGATGGATGTGGGGCAGATCAGAATAGGTTGCAGTATACGACAGTACATGCAGAAACTGGAGCTGGTGGTAGGTCCAATAGGAGTTATTGAGGGTTGTCTCAACTAGGCTTCAGCATCCATTGGTGTGTGTGAGGGCAGGCAGGCTGGGCTGGGCCTTAATACCCATTGGTTCCTATGAGAGACGGAACTGGGAGCAGAACTGACCAGGTAGTTGTGTGTGGCTTGGCTGGTGCAAGCGATGGGCTGAAACCGACTCTGCTGACGCACACAAGAGTTAAGTCTAATGTCACCCCAGGTGAAATTTCTTGGAGGACACCCCAACTGGATCACTGGACTCAAATTCTGACCACAGGGAAAGTCACAAGATCTGTGTGCTGCAACCTCAGTGTGCATGTGTCAAGACTGGGTCTTCTCAGTTGCTGATGCCTGTGGAAGGGACAGCATGCTAAACGCACACATGGGTCATGACATGCAGTTCATCTAGACCAGCAGAGGATGTGGAGCGCTTTGTCAGAGGAGGATGAAAAGCAGAACAGGTTGGACTGCTTGTTTGGCCAAGCTTTCGCAACATGTTCCTGGGCCTAGGGATGCACTAAGGTGGATCTGGTCAGCCAACAGACCTTGGAAAGGTTTTCTCAACTCTGGTGCAATGAAGCTGACAATGTCTCAAAACTACCAAAACCACTCCAGTAACACCCTCCACATTGGGGTCTCTAATGACCGTCCCCATCCCTGGGTGCTGATGTGGTTTGACAGCAAGGAGTGACCTCCCCGCAACTCCAGCAGAGCAGGAGAGTAAAAGTCAAAGAACTGAGATGTTTGCCGCACCCACCTTCCTCCATACCTCAACCCTCCCCATCCTTGTGCTGGGTCCACACGGCCATGCATCCCTCTCAGCTATGTCAACAGTATTAAAAACTAAATTCCAATTAAAAAAAAATGATCAATTTGTCGAAGTGTATTTCAAAATCAGAGTTACAGAGAGAACGTCAGAGAGGGAGAGGTCTTTTACCCATTGGTAGTGGACCAGCGTGTGGAAGGTCTCTGTCTCTCCTTTTCCTTTCCATCTTCCTGCCTCTCAGATTAAAACAAACAACCAACCAAACAAAACCACACACACACAAAACAACAACAACAACAAAAACCCTAAATAAAGCAGCAAACAAGAAGTGGGCTCACTGCTCCTCTCTTTAATATGGCATTGTGACTATAAGTAAAGTAAGATTATGTGATCTTTGGAGTTGGGTCATAAAAGGCTCTTCTGGCACCCTGAGGACATTCAGTCTTGGAACCAAACCCACACACAGTGAGGAAGCCCACAAAGTCTGGGCAAGCTTCCTAAGGCGAGAAGCAAGACTCCCAGCACCCAGTCTGAACTGGGCCCTGAGAGAACAGCTGGCCTCGGCCAGTGCCAACCACAGCAGTGCACCATCTTGCACATGGAACTCCCGATTTGGCACTACCCACACTGCATTAAACACTAGTGGTCCCCATGGAAGATTCCAAATTGTAGAGATACCAGCTAAACAGGTGATGGATAGATTATCATGCAGCAAGCTGTAACCGTTGCTAATGTCAAGGTGTGGGTGTAGATATTGATATTGTATAATTGAGAATCTTGATTTTGCAAATGTCAATAATAGAGTTCAGGTGAAATTCTGACTCCAAACTTTTGTACTCTTTTTTGCCTCACATTATTGGCTGTTGAGAATAGCACTTAATCTCCGATAATAAGGAGTACAAGCCCTCACTGGAGAAAAGAAACACTGCACACACTCATTTTTTTACAAAAAGAGACCTTAACCTTGTATCACCTATGAACACATAACATCAATGCTTGAAAGTTATCCTGTGGAAAATACCCACAAAGATACGTGGCATGCAATTACTCAGTATTTTCAAAGACCTTACATGTCTCATAACTGGAAATGGTTGATAAACTGTGATGTCACCATTAAAAAAAAAAAAAAGAACGACTATGAAAACCAGATGACAACTTGTAAAAATGATTGTAAAATCCTAGTAAATGACAAAAGCAAACCATAAAACGGAATTCTCACTGAGAGGAGGATGAAATAAGCGCACGGGGACACTAGATTTAACTTCTTGTTAGTTTGTGGCACTGATGGTATTATTCTTTAATTTCATGTTTTTAAACAACGCTATGAGGAAGTATTATTATCTTTGTTTTACAGATCAGAGAATTAAAACTCGAAGATATTAAGCAACTTGCCCCAAATCAGATAGCTAATAACAGAGCAGTGACAAGAAGCTGAAGATGGGAAGGCAAGGAGGGGCTGGTTAGCAGACTGAAGGGGGATGCAGGCGGGTAGAGTATGACGGCAGGTGGAACAAAGGAGACGAGGTCAAAAGAAAAAAACAAACAGACAGAGATCACATGATAGTGGGTCAAATGGTGATTTTTGCGTCGGTTGCCTACAAGCCTTTCAGCAAAAGCATACTTACCTTTCATATTATGGTTTTCTTCAGTCATTTACCTTGGCAAGCCACTATTTGGCAGCTGCTGAGCAGGTGCTGGGCCAAGCCCTGTGGGGACAGTGATGAGACCAGTACTGCTTCTAGCCTGGAGGAACTCACAGCTGAGGCTGATCCTGCCTCCGTTTCTTATTTCTGAGAACACTTTGGGACACCCAGATCAAGTGGACAGGAGGAGGAAAAAGGGCAGTGAATAGAATACTCTACCATGGTGACAGCCCAAGGGCCGAGGATCTTATTCCATCCAGACTTCTTCAAAGAAAGGGCTCCTGGAACAGGGAAGGCTGGAACAACCGGGAGTCAAACAAACAAAGACAGAAACAATGTTGTAAAGATGCTCCCTGGGCAAGGGAAAGTGCAAATTGTAAGGTTCCCTAAGATTGGGTAGCATGGACTCATTTTTGGAAGTCTTTTGCATATAATAATGGTAGCCTGTTTGAGAATGGCTCGGGCAATATAGGATGGTCTCCTCTCAGGCTAAGTAGGGATGGCTTGTGTCGCCAGCAAGACATTGCAGAAATGAGGTGTGTGACCTCTGAGGCTGGGCCAGTCATGATATTACTGTTTCTGTTCTGTTGCCAGAAACCAGACACACTGTGTCCTGTGACACTCAGGAACCCCCGGAAGGGATCATGGCAGCCATGGGTGGGCCTTCGGATAACAACAGATACCACTCCTGACTGCAAAGCCTGCATTACATGGAGCTAAAAGAACTCAGCTAAGCTTTCCTGAATTCCTCACACACAGATGTTTTCTGAGTTAATAAATGTTTGCAGTTGTTTTAAGGCTTCACGTCTGAGTGCCCTGTTATCTAGCACTAGATAACACATGCAATAACGTCATGATTATTTGTTTTCATTTTATTTGAAAGGCCGAGGGAGAGAACAGGAGCAAGGAAGAGAGAGAGAATGACAGAAGAAAAGAGATCTTCCAGCCACTGGCTGATTCCATTAGAGCAAGCATTTTGTGAGGGCATAGCCAGGAGTCCAGAACTCAGTCCAGGCCTCCCCCGGGACTCGCATCCCCTTGAGCCATCACTGTCGCATCCCAGGATGTAATTAGTGACAAGTGAAGTCAGGGACCAAGTTAGGACTTGATGCAGGGACCCAAGCAGTAAGTACCTCCCGAGGTTGTCTTAGATGCCTCTCCTTGTAACCATCTTGAGTTTTCCTAAAGGAAAAATGTTTAGAGCTAGTCGACCACTCTATCCCTTCCCCACACTAGATAATACTTAGGTTTTTTTACTTCATTATTGTAACTTAAGCCTGGTTACTACAAACAATTTGAGAAATTCAAAGGTGTAGTGAAGTGGAAAAAAAATTGTAAGCAGAGACAACTCTGTATGACATGTGTGTCCTTACGGGCTTTCACATGAACACAAACACATTCTTATAATTTTGCTTTTATTTATTTTATAATTTAAAAGATTTGGTCCTTTGTTTGAAAGGCACTTCCGGAGTGAGAGGGAAACAGAGCTTGTGTCAATCGGTTCCCTCCCGCAGTGGCTGCAATGGCCAGAGCTAGCCCTGTTCAAAGCGGGAGCCAGGAGCTTCCTCAGGGTCTCCCAGGGAGGGAGGGACCAAGCACCTGGGCCATCCTCTGCTGCTCTTCCGGACACATTAGGGAGTCTACCAGACGCAGCTGTCATAGTTGTAAAAGTATCACCTAGACAGTGAATTGCTAGCCAGTAGAGAGCCACCGTATCACTTTAAATGTCTGCTTGTGTCGCCACACACAGGTGTGTCATAAATACTAAATTCCATATGGACAAACTTTAGCTTATTTCAAGTTTTTAAACATGGTAAGCAATGACTCACCAAACATGCTTGTGTACATGCCATTCTGTCTAGGTATTTCCTTTGGAGACTTTTCTGTAAGTGGAACTCTTGGGCCAAAGTCTGTGCATTTTTATTCATTGATTAATTTATGTGGCAGGGACAGAGAATGAGTGTGTGTGCTACTACCCATCGATTTGCGCTAGGACTTGGGCAGGTCAAAGCCGAGAGTCAGGATTTCAGTCCAGATCTACCGCGTGGGTGGCAGGTACCAGCTATGTGAGCCGACAGTGTTGCTTCGCGTGGTTTGCATTAGCAGAAAGCTGGAGTTAGGAGCTGGATCCAGGTACCAAATCTAAGTACTGCAACAGGAGATGCAGGCAACTTAATCAGTGTCTCACCCACCAGGCCAAATGCCTGCCCGTATATGCATTGCAAAAGTACTTCATCAATAGCACGAGGCAATTTGGAGTATTATTATCCTCATTTTACAGATCAAAATTTGAGACGTGGAAAAGTTAAGCGACTCTGCCAAAGTCACACAGCTGGTGCACAGCAGAGCTGGTAGTCAACTCACACTTGGGGACTTGACTTCTCATTGTGTCCCAGCTAAGGCAAGAAGTCTCAGAGCAGGATGCACAATGTCCCCCTAAAAGAATAGAACACAAAGAAGAAAACTAGGGACAAGAAAAAGCGGATCTCCCATTTCCTCAAGTCAGACTCCCTGGATCCTCGCTTCCGCCTCAGCCACAGGCGGTGAGTAAGCTGGATTTTCCTTCTGTAACCTGCAAATCAGTTAGAGCCTCTGGAATAGGAGGACTGTGGGAAGGGACTTTCTAGTCATCCCCAACATCAGGAAGCAGTGACCAAAACTGCCTGAAATCACCCACTTCTCCAACTGTGAGCTTTCTGAAGGCTCCGTCACTGTGGATATAAAGCTGTTACGCCGATGTACTGCTCACTGACCCCAACGATGGGGTGGGATAGGTGGAGGACAGGCGAGGACGGGCCTTGGCGTGCTAGTACAGAGTTCAGTGTGGGCCGAGTCCTACATCATGTAGGCAGTTTTAAATATGCTTTGTTTAATCCCCAAGGAAATGAGAAAAATTCTCCATTTCTTCTTCCCCTTTTAAAACTAGCCCTGCAGAGCAAGTGTGGTGTCATAGAAAGTACATGGGCTTGAAATGGCAGAGATGGGATGGCAATGCTGAGGCAGCGTCAGAGTTAAGGGAATTGTGAAAACCTCAAGTCTCAGGTTTCACATCTGGAAAATGTGTACCTTAGTACTTGTGTCAGTCAGAATCCATTAGAGAAGCAGAAGCACTGAGATCTTATGGAGAGAGAGAGAAGCCAGAGAAAGTGCAAGACTTGCTATCACCGAATCGGTAACCCAGAAAAACTGGGGGTGCCATTTGAAGGCCTGAGAACCCGAGCAGTGGTGGCATAGATTCCAGTTCTTGTTGAATCGGGAGCACAGAAGGCTCTAGAAATTCCCTACTCCAGGTCAAGCAGGGAGGAAGAGAGGAAGAAGAGTGGCTCTTCCTGTTTTGTTGTTGTTGTTGTTGTTGTTGTTGTTCCACTCAAGCCCTCAGCTGATTGGATGATGCCTACACTGTGGGCGGGCACATCTGCTAAGTCTACCAATCCCAGTGTCAATCTTTTCTCCTCCTTCTTCCTGTTTTTCCTATTCTCCCTCTTATCCTTTTTTTCTCCTTTTTCTTCTTCTTCTAAGATTTTTAAATTTCTTACTGTGGAAAGGCAGATTTACAGAGAGAAGGAGATAGAAAGATCTCCCATTCACTGGTTCACTCCCCCAGTAACTGCAAGGGCTGGATCTGAGCTGATCTGAATCCAAGAGCTTCTTCTTGGTCTCTCACATGGATGCAGGCTCCCAAGGCCTTTGGGTTATCCTCTGCTGCTTTTCCAGACCACAAGAAGGGAGTTGGAAGGGAAGTGGAGCAGCCGGGACTCGAACCGGTGCCCACGTGGGATCCTGGTGTATACAAGGTGAAGATTCAGCCACTAGGCTACTGTGTCAGGCCCAAGTGTCAATCTTCTATGACAACAGCCTCAATGACTCACCCATAAGTGAGCGGCTAATTAGAATCTGTCTAGTCAGGTTACCATAGTTAAGTATCCCAGGACTTAATACTCAGTTTCTTGTTGAGGAGTTCACAAGATTATGCACGAGTCCGGAAGATGCTAGAAACACCCAGTTTATAAGACTTACGACTTTCCTTTCCTTCCTGTTCCTGAAGAAGAACCTAGAACCCAGGTACTGTTCTAGGAAAAAGGCACTGTCAGCATTCTCATGGCTTGAAACAAACTAAAGTGATTCTTCCATTCATTTGTGGGCTTGAAGATCTCCTCAGACGGTGTGTGTGCACAAACACGTACTTACATACGCTCATGCTCGCTGCCGCCACACCCCACGTCATAGCCTCCAGAATGTTCCTCAATCAACCGTCCAGGTACAGATGTCCTTTAGATGTGCCTGAGCACAGACAGAGGCAATCGCAACTGGAAGGGAAAGATCTCAAGTGAGCCCTAATTAAAGTCATCCCCTGCCGTAGCCTGTAAATTACAGGCTTTCCAAAAGACAGGATCAGAGAGCATTTATCTGCCACAGTTCTGTGCGCCGATAACACAATGCTGACCTCATCCGTCAGACCATGCAGGAATCCTGGAGTGGACGCCAGAACAACCTCCTGGGTGGAACTGCGTCTCTACCCTCGGCCCTCAGTCAGCAGGCACGGGTCCAGTCCTCTACACACTGCAGCTTTGTTTGGGGCTGGCGGAGAGCTCCAGCGAGCATTCCCCAAGCAACATTTCAAAGAACTTGTGCCCCGCAGTGAGCGTTTCTTAATATCAACATTGAATCTGGAAGAGAACCCGCTTAGGCGGCCTCTGTTCTCTTCCGGGAAAACTGGCTTCCATGGTGAGCAAACCTGGTGTCGTCGCTGGCACGCATGTTGATGACGTCATCGCACCCACGTGCGGCCCGTCAGAGATGAGTGCCACCCAACTCCCAGAGCTCAGCAGCGTTGTCTCAAACGGTTCAATGTCTGGTGGTGGTAGCTCTGTTGATATTCTTGCATTTCTGCTTTGTGCTGGGCCCTACACGTGACAAGGCCGGTCTTGTCCACCTCCCTGGACTCTGTATTTCCTGCCTGGACTGCTCTTTACTTCGCCTGCGTGCCGAACTCCCGCAGTGCTTCTCCCTCCTCCATGTCCCCCTTCCTTGCTCCCCGCCTCCCCGCCTTCCTGCGTGCTCTTCTCTCTTTCCTCTGCTTCTCTCTCTTTTGGCCTCCCTGTTCCATTCCTCCTTTCCAGCTTTCTTCTCCAAACAGTGTTGAATTCCGGATTGGGAATTCCTACCGACTAGCCACAAGAAAACAAACAAATAATAATAATAATTCTGGGTTTTGCCATGAGGGAGACACTCAGAGGGCTGAAAGAATCACAGCCAAGCTGGGGCAAGGGCACGCCCCTAACTCTCAGAGGAGCTGGTCCCCGTGTTGAGCGCGGCGGACAGCATGTTCTGCTGTTCCGCTGTCCATCCTTGATGCCATCAGGAGCAGAAAGTCTGCCCGCCCCACCCCGACCCTGCTGCAGCGTTGGCTGGGAGTTGCTGTGGAGGAAGGCTGCCACGGGTCTCACGCGCTTTGGTCTCCATCAACTCTTTGAGGACGCTTAGTATCACTGCCCAACGTCAGAGGCTTTGTCACTCCGCAGTGGCTCCCACAGGAGATGAGGAGGCTGGTTTTGCTCTCCAAGGGACATTTGGCAAGGTTTGGAGGCATTGCTGATGATATGAAATCATAAATGTTGGGGTGGGAGGAATTTTGGGATTCAACGGGCAGTGCTGAAAGCACCTCCACAATATCACTGGGGCTGAGAGTGTAAAACTACCCAGGCATACCTAGGTGTTACAGTAAGTTACCCATGGCAACAAAATTTGGAATGCCAGGTTGTCTAACCTGTTGCCTGCCTAACCTAAAGACCCATTAACAGGTCTTCCCTGAAGTATCTGCAACTTCAGACACACCACAGTGTCCAGTAGCCCAGAACTTCCGCCCTCTCTCTCCCCTACTGTGATTCCGTAAGTTCCTGGCTATTAAATGTGAGACTGACTGCTGGCCAACCACGATCTTCCATTAGCCACCTGTTCTGCCCAGCTTCCTCCTAAGCTGATTTTTTCCTGATGCAGCGGAAATCTATTTCCTCTGAATGAGACATTTTCTGAGCTCCCACTGGTACATAGCCTGCCACTCAGGAACATGATTGAGCAAGTTCAAGAGCAAATAGCTGCTCAAGGGATTTTGGGTTGAGGAAGGAAGAAACTGGAGTTTGGTAAGAGCTCTAATTAAGGGCCAACCACTTTTCCCAGAACAATCGGCAACACAAAAAAAGTTTCATGAGAGGTATTGTTAGCCCCATCCCTACTTTCACTGAAAAGGAAGAAACCGAGAGGTCATAATTCCAGCAAGGTCCCACAGGTACTAAGTGGTCAAGCTGTGAGGCAAACCAGTTTCTAGTTTATATACTAAGCTGCAGCTTCTTGTGTCTTAAAATTTTCATTGTCTGCACTCATTTAAAAACAAATGTAGGTTCATTATGGATATTTGCATATGACAAGAAAAAGAATAAATGGATATCAGATTTGGAAACTAAGAAAGGGGAAAAGAATGGTAGAACATGAAGTCAAGGACAAAGTTAGTCTGAAAATAAGTGTCATGACTTTTTTTGTTATATTTTTATTTTGAATTTTTGAATTTTGTGGTACAATTTCATATAGACTGGGATTCTCCCTCAAGCTCCCACCCCTGACAGATTTTCCCCATGTTGTTACAATAGTATAGTCCTTCATAAGGAGTCATAATTCCATCAGTCTCTTATTTCAATGTGCCCTGACATTGCTGGTACAGACTATGTCAGTCCAGCATCCCATTGTCTACACGTTTCCAACAGTTTCATTGAAAGTCCATATTTTGTTTGGAAGCAGGAATGCATGTTGCATTGTACCCCCACATCTAGATATGACAGACCCCAGTGCTCCATCACTATGCATTTCCATAAATGAGAAACCATGAAACAAGGTCCACAACTGGTCTGAATTAGAACAACAGCCACAACAACAACAACAACAACAAATTACAGCACCATGAAATAAATGAAAAAAATGCACCATTGCATAAACAACACATGGGTGACAGAAAGGAAATACAGAAGTCTCTTGGGAAAAATAATGCCACCGTGTGATCCATGAGCCAGCGATGAATTCGACAAGAGAAAAGAAAATATTTGGAATAAATGAAACTGAAATCAAAAACATCAAAACACATGGGATACAGCCAAAAAAAAAAAAAACAGCATAGATCAGGTTATTGAAGTTACACTTTCCATGATGGTTTCCTTATATTAGAAAGAAGATATGGTTTTTGTTCTTTTGTGATTAACTCATTTCACTGAGCACCAGTCCTAATCCTGGTAGCTCCACTTCCCATCCAGCTCCCTGCTTGTGACCTGGGAAAGCAGTTGAGGACGGCCCAAAGCCTTGGGACCCTGCACCAGCGTGGGAGACCTGGAGGAAGTTCCTGGTTGCTGGCTTCAGATCTGGCTGTTGTGGTCACTTGGGGAGTGAATCATTGGACAGATCTTCCTCTCTGCCTCTCTTCCTCTCTGTATGTCTGACTTTGCAACAAAAATAAATAATTTTTTTTTTTCAAAAGAGAGACACAACCCAAGAAAGGCATTCTGGGATGTGTTTGGGTTCGCCAAAGCCCAAGAGTTTGATCCCGTAAGTCCTTCTTTTAGCAGGTGCTTTTCTAGACCTCCTCAGCCTCATTATTCTTTGCCGTCCATCAGTTCCTGGCATTTCCATTTAGATCAAAGGGTTTGAATGAACAGTCAAATCTATAACCAATTCCTCAGAGCAAACTTCAACAATGGCACAAATGGGCTTTGTTCTCAGCACAGGTGTACAAAGCCAAGAAAATCCAGTCTCTGCTGTTGGGAGCTTACCCTCTGAGTAAGAAAATGATAACTGATTGTGGTCAGTGCTGTGGGAGAGGTAAGCTGCAAGCCAGACTAACCTTGGTGAAGATGTGAATATGGCAGTGGGCCTTGAGGCGCAGTGATTTCCGTCCCTGCTTGGGGCTTCCACATTCCATATTGTAGTACCTAGTTGGAATCCTGGCTGCTTTACACAGCTTTCCAACAATGCTCTTGGTATTTGAGTTCCCATTGGCCATGACAGAGAGCAAGATGGAGTTCCTGGCTTTCTCTCTTGGGCACAATCCATCCCCCATTGTTGTGGGTACTGGAGAAACAAGCCAGAACATGGAAGATCTTATTGTGTGTATGCCTCCTTTTTCTGTCCCTCTGCTTTTCAAATCAACCAATAAATCTTCAAAACAAAGATATCAGTATGGAAATAATTTTGGATAATGATCGGAACCTCTTTGGAAGTCAGTATAGAAAGTAGAAAGAGAAAGCCTTCTATCTGCTGGTTTACTCATGTGAGGCCCACAGCAGCAGCAGCCAGGCCCAGGCCAAAGCCAGATACTAGAAACTCCATCGGGGTCTCCCACGTGGGTAGCAGCAATGCAAGTGCTTACAATGTCACCTACTTCCTCCCATGCACATTAGCAGGAAGCTGGATCAGAAGCGGAAAGGCCAGTTTGAAAGCAGACACTCCAGTACATAATGCCCTTCTCCTAAATGGGGTCATAACCAGCGGGACTACAATGCCTGCCCATACACAGACTCTTTTAAGACTAATAATACTGTGAACTGTTTAGTGAATACAAGGACAAAAAAATATAACCAACAATTTTATCTCATACTTACTATATAATTTTTAACACAGATTTATTTTTGTTGCAAATGTGGTTTGACCAAGAGAAGGAGAGGCAGTAAGATCTTCCATCCACTGATTCACTCCTTAAGTGGCTGTTACAGGCAAAGCTGAGCTGATCCAAAGCCAGGAGCCAGGAGCTTATGGGTGTCTTAGGTGAGTGTCCCAAGGCTTTGGGCCGTCCTCATCTGCTTTCCCAAATCACAAGCAGGGAGCTGGAAGGGAAGTGGAGCTGCTGGGACATGAACCAGCGCCCATATGGGATCCTGGCTCTTGCAAGGCAAAGATTTAGCCACTGAACTAACCATTGTACCAGGCCCTTGCTAAGTATTTTTGTGTGAGGGCATTTCAGAGAGCTTGTAGAATCATGGAATTAACAGATAAGTTGATTTGGGCACAGAGAAAGCTTGAAATTCATGCATAGCCTTTCCTAATAATGCACGTTTCCATCGGCATTGTGGAGACCCACATGTTCATTCATTTTTTTAACAAGGCTGGGTTAGCCTGACATTGTTCTAACTCTGGGTATTCAGCAATGAACAGACAACTGGAAATTGTGGCCTTCACGTGTTTCCCACTAAAGGAATCATTAGATGATATAAATCTTGCAAGTGATATTATTTTAGAAAGAGAAATCTACAGATATAAACAGGCAGGAAAGTGTGGTGGGAAATCTGTGATCACTTATTTGATAGGGGACCTTGGGACCATTTTAACCTTCCTTTCCTAATTTGAAAAATGACAGTAATAATAGGGCTTGCCCCACGGGGCCGCCATGACCACAGCGAGAGCTCCCTCTGTGTGATGTGCGGTTCTCTAACTCAGTGAGAGCTCACTCCCTTTTGTAAAAGTACAAGATAAAGATTGTGAAAGTGAAGCAATGGCTTAATTTTGAGAAACTCAACCTAATCCATCTCCCCAAGCCCTTGGAAAACTTGTTAGGTTGCAATTCTCTCAGGTTCCAGCTAGAGATTCTCACCTAGCAGAATGAGGGCTAGGCTCACGATTTAAGCTGCTTCTTCTTCTTCTTCTTCTTTTTTTTTTTTTAATTGAAGGCAGAGTTATAGAGAGAAGGGAAAGAGAAAGAGACAGAGAGAGGCCAATCTTCCATCTGATGGATCACTCCCAAAATGACCACAATGAGCTGGGCTAAGCCAATACAGGAGCCTGGGACTGCATGCCCATCTCCCTCTTGGGACGCAGAAGGCAAGTCCTTGGGCCATCCTCTGTTTCCGCAGGCACATTAGCAGGGAACTGAAGTGGAAGTGAGGCAGCTGGAACTCCAACCAGTGTTCTTATGGGACACCGACTGCAGAGAGCAGTTTAACTCACTGGCCCGCATTTTCAACAACCTGTACTCCACGCCAACTTCCCAACTCCACGTTGGGCTTCCTATCAGGCTCCCTCTAGGATAGCAGGGAATGGCCAAATGCCTTCCACAATGCTGTGGTGTCTGAAGGACAAACTAACTTAATGAATCCTTGAGTCCACGAGCACATGTTAGGCAGGGCACAATAGGAGCTAAGAAGTGGGAGACACAGAGAGTCTTCATACAACTGCAGGAGACATGCCCTGCCTAGGGGGTCCGGAATGCAAGGTCGCGAGGCTATGAGTTGACTACATCTTGATTTCCTGTGACTTGTTCCTGGCACCCTGAACATGCTGATTCAAGCTTTATGGAAACCTGCCAACAAGGAGCATTTTGACATCTTGAGATGTTTTCATTTTAAGGGTTTTAGTTTTAGTGCCCTGAAGCCCAAAGCACCAGCTCTGCAAAAACTGATTGAAGGGCATCTTTGATTGTTATCTGCAGATCGCCCATGAGCTTCCTCACATCAGCAGCTCCTGTCTCCACCTTAGTGATTTTTGAGGCAAGGACACGAGTGAAGTGTGTGAGGCTCAGCTCTTTGAGGATTACCCAATGGCTTTTCCCATTTTCAGGAAGCATGGCAGGGAGGCAGTGCAAAGGAATCATGTGGGTTTCCTGACGTTATGGTGTGATTAAAGGGAATGTGCCATGGCATTGGCAGCAGCTTCCTATTCTGACTGCCCCTTGCATTAGCTGCTTGACCCGTGTGCAGGGACCGAGGTGCTTAGTTCCTCAGTCCTGTGTCCTCTGGACAATGACACCTGAGTCGAGAAGGGATGACGTGAGAGGGGAGCGTGTGTGGCACTCTGCTTGGCACCTGCTGAAAACTCGTGCAGTGACAACTGCTACAATCTTTAGCAGAAAAAGTGAACTGGTCTCCAGAAACTACAAGAAGAGGAAGATGCAGGCAGGCTAGCAATGAGAAACCTTTTCACAAGGGGACTTTTGGAACAAAAAAAGCACATCGGAAGGGTGTGTGGCTAAGATCTGTGTCTAAGAGTGAGAATTTTGTTTGGTTTTCTGGGGGGCCTAACGGTCTGGCACTTTAAAAGCATAATAAATAAATAAAATGGATGGGGAGATATGGCTTGAAGTGAGGAGGGGATTCTTCCACTCCGGGGTGCATGAATGCGCACACATACCTCCCTCTGAGCTGTCGGTCAGCCCAGTCTTTCTTGGTTGTAAGGAGGAAGGAAGGAGAGGAGACGAGGGAAGAGAAAGCCACGTGAAAAAGGGAAGGAAGTGGGCTGGAGAGCGAGCTGCTAAACAGGGGGCTGGGAGTAGACAGAAAGTGGCTTCTAGCAACCCGAGTCGTTGTTCTCATTCAACTTTCTGCTTCTACGTGGGCACCAACTTCATGCCCACCAGGACCTCACAGTACAGCCTTGTTAATAAGGGCTAACAGGTGCCCGGTGAGGTGGCCTAGAGGCTAAAGTCATTGCCTTCAATGTGCCAGGATCCCATATGGGTGCCATTTCTAATCCTGGCAGCTCCACTTCCCATCCAGCTCCCTGCTTATGGCCTGGGAAAGCAGCTGAGGATGACCCAAAGCCTTGGGACCCTGCACCCGCTTGGGAGACCTAGAGGAAGTTCCTGGCTTCGGATTGGCTCAGCTCCAGCCGATGTGGCCACTTGGGGAGTGAATCATCGGACGGAAGATCTTCCTCTCTGTCTCTCCTCCTCTCTGTATATCTGATTTTGCAATAAAAATAAATAAATCTTTAAAAAAAATAAGGACTAACAGATAAGATGAGGTCATACTACTAGGGTGTACCCTACAGTGTCCTTGTACTAAGAGGTTGAGATGCACAAATCCATACCTATGAGGCATCTGCCAGCTGACAAATGGCCGAGGTAGCTGGTTTACCCAACAAGCTGCAAAAAGGCAAGGAGGCCTTCTCCCCGAGAGCTGTCCAGAGAGCCCAGCCTGCTCACCATTGATTTGAGAGCTCCAGATTCCACAACTGTAGTAAAACACTTCCACGTGCCTGCAAGACTTTGCAATGGCAACCCTAGAAAGCTAACCTAGGCTTCTGAGAGCCAAGCCGGACACTCTGGGCAGCGAGAGGCCCTGTGTTCATGGAAATGCAGGCATATCCTCTGCATAGTGCTGTGGTCACGCAGGGTCCATCTCCATTAGTCCGAAACCATGAAGAGCAAGGGCTTGTCTACCAAAGCACAGTTTGCAACCCACATGGAACAAAGAACAGCACCAAGTAACTTCTAGAAGACATCAAGAATGCAAGATTTATGGCTTTTAGTCCAGAAGGGCCTCTTGGATAACTCAAGCATTGATCTGGGTGTTGAAATATTGGAAGGACTTGGATGATGAGAGAAGCCTTGTGGGGCAATGCTGGCGCCTCTGGTGTTTGTCAGGTTTCGGTACCTGCTGAACCACATATTTGCTCCATGATCTTTATCCATCTGCTCTTCAGTGTCCTTGCTAGTAAAATAATAGTGACCATACATCCTGATTGGTTTGCAGAAACCCAGATCTAATCACCTTCTGTAAAAGCTCTTTCACCTTCAAAGACTTCTTGATTTCTATTGAAAAAAAAAAAAAAAAGAGTGAATGTGCGTTTAGCCCTGTGGTTAAGATAGCCAAGCCCAGAGTGCCTGGCTTCTGACGCAGTTCCCTGTTTATGCAGACCCTGGCAGGCAGTGGGGATGGCTCCAGTCACGGCTCCAGTCATGGGTTTCCAGCCTGGCATGTGAGTGCCCTGCACCGAGTGCCTGCCCTCTCTCTCTCCGGCTCTGGCCCTGCCCCAGTCTCAGCTCCACAGGCGTTTAGACAGCGAACGAGTGAATGGGAGCTTGCTTTCCATCCAGTGACATTTTCACAAACTTGAAAAGCATAATGGGGCTGGTTTAAGTGTTTATTTCTCAAATATGAAATTCTAACATCTCATTAACGGTCATTTGAGATATCCACTTCCCTGGAAATTTTGATTCTTAGTTTTCCTATTCCAAGATGTTGTCTCATTTAAGAACCACTTTGGTGGAGTGTCGCAGAGTCACATCTAGGCGGTTTGGCCTAGAATGTAAGAGCAAAGCCTGAAGTTGAACAAGCTGGGACTGATCTTAGGTTTACTGCCTAGTAGGTATGTGGCCATGGCGCTCACTCACCACTAGTGCACCACTTTTGGGCCAGCTTTTTCATTCATGCAATCCAGCTGATAGTGAACAATTCATCACTTCTTTGAGATAATGGTCATATAAAACACTTACCATCATGCCTGTCCTCAAGTCACAATTTTTTTTTTTCATTTTAAGATTTTATTTCTATTGAAAAGGCAGTTTTATAGAGAGAAGAACAGACTGAGAAAGATTTTTCCATCCACTGGTTTTCGAGAGCCAGGAGCTTCCTCTGGGTCTCTCACATGGATGCAGTATCCCAAAAACCAAGCTCTCCCAGACTGCTTTCCCAGGCCACAAGCGGAGAGCCAGATTAGAAGTTGGACAGCTGGGACACAAACCAGTGCCCATATGGGATACCAGTGCCCCAAGAAAGATGATTAGCTAGTTAAGACGCTGCTGTGGCTGCAGGAAGCATTTCTTGACAGTAAAGTGGAGACATGTCAATGTGTTTGTATCAGCTGTGGGGTGGGCCTGATGCTCGGAACAAGCTATCCCTAACGATACATAATGAAAGAGCAAAACATACAGCTCGTGAAACGGCAAGACATGACTTGACAGATGCTGCCTCTTGGGTTTGACCACGTGGACATCTTGTTATGGCTTTCTCAGTGTTTCTATCTCTGTTATTCCCTAGGCTGTGTGGTCTTGCTCTAGAGTAAGCCAACATGCTGCTGTGTGGAATATCTGAAGATTGTCTCATTTTTCTTATCTTCCTAGTTGCAAGACACAGAAACTCCTACAGGTTGATTTTGTCCTAAAAGGAAACTTCTAGAAGGGCGCTGCTGAGTGAAGAACTGATACAGACAAGAAGGTCAGGGATGGGACACGCCACAGACAATGCCAAGTTTCGCGAGAACCAGAGACTTGCTATGGCCACTAAAGGGATGTGTGTTGTCCTTGGAACATTCCAGTTCAAAATGCAAAGTCCTGGCTGAGAGCAACTGCCTGCCTGGTGTCCCCTGAGCATGTGCATCACCAAAGGTCAGGGCACTTCTATGGTCTGCCAAGACCACCCACATGTAGTAAGAGGAAATTCCAGAAGGAGGTGAGCCAAGTGGTCACAGTGCTCCCCACAAGGGTGCCTGAGGAACTAAAGCAACTGCCCACCCAGCCTGCCCTGTGGACAGCCCACCTGCCTGGGCTGCAACAGTAGCATTCATAAAATGAGATGACCCTCTCATGTGTATCAGGGGCCTTTCCATCCAGAATGTTCCTGGCAGCACCCATTGGTTTGATCTGGCATTTTCTTATGTAGACACTGACACCTCCGCCCCCACGGTTGCTAATAGAGAAGCAATCTGAGATCTGCCTCTGAAGGGCCCCAGCCGGCAAGAAGTCATTGCACACTCCTGCAGGCTGGCATGGCAGCTTTCCTTGGCTGTCTTCAGATTTACCGTGGAAAAGGCTGCAGTCTTGGTGTCTGGGAGAGAGATTTGTGAGGTGAGGGAAATGACAGCCTGGTTTGTTAGCAAGAGAGACGGGGGTCTGCCAGGTTCCTGGGAAAACAACCGTGGGATCCTGTCTGGCCAGAGTCTAGGTTGGGGTGCGGAGGTGCAAAGATGTGCTGTGTGGTACAGTGGATTTCTTCACACTGCGGTGCTGTGAGACCCTGGAATGTTCCTGCCAATGTCACACTGGGTTCTTTGTGAAACGTTTAAAAAACGTCAGGCTGGGCGTGAGCTGCTGGATCAGAAGTGGACTTTGTAGGCTTGCAGGCTGTCCTTAGCAAGGGAAGGTGACTGGTCGGGAGTCAGCCTGGGCAACCGCACAGAATTAGCTTTGAGTATTCCCTCTCTTTAGTGCCTGTGCTGGGGCAACATTGGCATTTGACTTCATTTGTCTGAGACTTTATTTCTGGTCGGTGAAATGGGCATAATCACAGTGCTCTATTTATATGATCGGCTTGAGGACTCATGGTGTACTTTGTATTTCCAGGAGCATCAAAAACACTTGATAATAAGTCATTGTTATTATTATTACTGTTATGTCCCAGTTAGAAAGGACTTAATATTTACCGTGAGCCAGTTAGGGCTTACCGAGCCATGCTGTGCGTGGCGTCCTGGGGCCTGGAGTACAGAGGCCCGTGTCCCAACACTCAGTATCCAGGTTTCCTGCTTCCCTGCTTTAGGAAATCATCATGGAGCCTGATAAGGCAAATAAAAACAAATGTTGCATCTCAGATGACTTGCGTGCAGTCGTCAACCAAGAAGGAACTCAAGGAAAGGGTGGTTTTTCCAATGGCTTCATCCCGAAATTTTCTAACTGTGGTCATGTAGCCTAATCTTTTATTATTAATTTATTTATTTTTAAAGATTTGTGTATTGATCTGAAAGGCAGAGTTTCAGAAAGAAAGAGAGGGAGACAATGAAAGTTCCTCTATCTAACCACTCACTCCCCAAATGGCTACAGCGGCCAGGGCTAGTCTAGGCCAAAACGAAGAGCCTGGAATTGCATCGGATCTCCCAGATAGGTGGGAGGGTTCCAAGCACTTAGAGCGTCTTGCATTGCTCTCTCACACTCTCTCAGGAAGCCAGGACTGCACAGCAGCTTTGCACAGGCAGCAGATTAATCCACAGTGCCACAGAAAGGGCCCCAGTGCTTCCCTAATATTAACCTTTACTAATCATAGCACACAGAGTCTGTCCTCTGAGCATAAACTAAATGCCAATCTCTGGCCTTGAATTTCAACACACTGCCTTTTTTTTTTAAGCATATTAGTTGAGTCCTTTCCATGTGCCTAGCTGTACAAAGCCTTGAAAACATCACAATACATAAGCAAATAGCTCCAATTTTAATGAGGAATCAACAGAAGGAAATGGGCAATTTCACTGTGGTGTGGCAGACAGTAATTAAAGAAACCCAGCAGATCAGCAATCAGCAAGACCGAGAGTTCAACCACTGCTCAGGTACTGCCTCGCTAGGTGACTGAGTAACCTGCTGACTTGAAATCTCAATACCCTGGATTGCAAAATAAGGAAGTGAGAGAGATCATCTCATTGGAGTATTGTGAAAGAAAATAAAAAGATGATAACCTGGTGAGCGACAAGTGACTGTTAGCAACTATCAAGAAGAAGGGCATGGAAGAGAGGAGTCAGGGAGGGTTCCCAAGAAGAGGAGACACTCAACGTGGGCTGTGGTGGTGAGGGTGCACGAGCATCGTTCAGGCGGAGAGATGAACTGGAGCGGTTCCAAGAGAAGAAAGCGTCTGGCTTCCCAGAGACATTAGGCACTGCCTCAACATAGCATAGCCTCGCTCTGGTGGGGCCGTAAGTAGAGAGGGAGCCACACACACCCATCAGCTTTGTTTTGTTTTAAAATGTATTTGTTGTTTTTATTTGAAACAGAGTTACAGAGAAAATGAGACACAGAGAGAGGTGTTCAATCCACTGGCTGACTTCCTAAATGACTACAACATTCGCAGTTGAGCTGATCTGAAGTCAGAAGCCAGGAACTTCCTTCAGGTCTTCTACATGGGAGCAGGGATCCAAGGCTTTGGGCCGTCCTCCACTGCTTTCCCAGACCATAAGCAGGGAGCTGGATGGGAAGTAAAGCAGCCAGGACATGAATCGGTGCCCACATAGGATGTTGATGCCTCTAGAGAGGCTTAACCTACAAGGCCATGGCACTAGCCTCTGATCGTTACTTTTTGAAGAATGCTTCTGTTACCTCTGAGGACAGAGGTGGGGAGGAGTTAGGTAGAGCTCCAGGCACAAGACGCTCGTGGCAGAAAGGAGAAGATGACTGGCAAGGTGGCTCATGGCAGAGCTGAGAGCTGTTGAAGGTCCAGAATCTGAAAGGGCTGCTGACATCTTAGAAGTGGAGGTGATCTATGCTGGACCGCGTCTTTTTAAATTTAATTTAATTGTACTGTCTTTTTAATATTGTTGGCATAGTTGAAAGGGATGTAGCTCCATCCAGGTCTCCAATCAGGGTGGGAAGGGTCAAGGCATGGAGGAAGGTAGATAGGGCAAATATTTCAACTTCTTTTTCACCTGTGTCTGCAGTGGAGGAAGGGGAAGGGGCCACTTTGCTGTCAAACTGCATTGGCACCAGGGACGGTGGACAGTGATTTGATGTTGCCTTAGAGAGCCCGATGTGGGGAAGAGTGTTCTCAGCATGTTACTGGAGTGGATTTGATAGTTCTGAGACATTACTGGCTTCATTGCACCATGGTTGAGAAAAATCTTTCCAAAGTCTGTTGACTGACCAGATCTACCATAGTGCATCCCCAGGTCCAGGAATGTTTAAAGCTTGGGCAGCAGAGTGGTCCAACCTGTTCTGCTTTCCCTCCTCTGATGAGGCACTCCCCATCCTCTGCTGGCCTACAGAGTTGGCTGTCGTGTCTGCTGTGTGCACCTGTGCATGCTGTCCACTGCACAGGCATCAGAAATTAAGGAGCCCCAACCTGATACATGTACCACACGTGTTGTGATTCTCCATGTGGCCAGAATTTGAGCCCAGCCATCCAGCTGGGGAGTCCCCCAAGAAACCTTACCTGAGGTGACCTCAGACTTGATTCTGGTGTGCGTCAGCCAGTGCAGGGTCAGATTCAGTCTATTGCCTGCACTAGCCAACACCAGCTGCCTGGTGAGTTCCACCCTTAGCCCCAACTCTCATGTGAACTGATAAGTGCTGTGGCCAAGCCCAGCCAGCCCAACCCATCACAGATCTGGTCTTTACACATACAGTGGGTGCCAGGGTGTAGTTGAGGTGACCTCCAATATCCCCTTATTAGGCCCACCATTAGCCCCAGTTTTGCCTCCGTTTTGTGCTACAGCCAAACCTGATCATTCTAGTATCCCGTGTGGCTATTGTGTACACCTTTGGGCGCTACAGCTTCCTTCACTGTGAATCACTTCCAAACCCTGCCCACTCACATGCTGATGGGTGCTATAGATTTGCCCGGGCTGTCCCACTCTCAGCTCTGACTCTCACATTTACCAGTGGGAGCTGGAGCCTAGCAGGGGGGTCCCCAGAGTTCCCCCTCCAAGACTGTCTCCATTCCTGGATCTTGTGCATGCTGGTGGGTGCATCAACCCAGCCTAGGATGACCTACCCACAGTCACAACTGTCACCGGCATGTGTTGCAGCCTCACCCACCTGGACCATGCCTTGTGTCTCCAGTTTCTTGAGAGGCCAGGTAGAGGAGTAGGCTCTTGGTTCAGCCAGACTCCCACATCCCATATTGAAGCATCTGGGTTCATTCCTGTTTGCTGCCTGATCATACAGACCCTGGAAAGCAGCCTTGACAGCTCAAATAGTTGGGCTTACCATCCTTTGGGGAGACCTGAACAGGGCTACTGGCTCCTGGCTCCAGGCTCCAGCTTCTGCAGGCATCTGCAGGAAATGGACCAGTGAATGGAAGCACAGGTTGCCTGCCTCTTGAGAAGCTCCACTATTCCCACAGTCCTCTGCCCACCTCTCTATGCCTTTTCCACTGCAAAGCAGCAAAATTCAGCTCAGGGCAACAAGGTTGTCCCAGGTCATGCAGTTGGCTGGGGCACAGCTGGATTGCTGCTCAGCATGCCTTTGGCTATGACATTAGTTCCTAAACCTGTTTTTTTCCTCTCACCAGTTGATGGAACTTTTAAAACATACAGTCCCTCTGGCCACTCTTAGTGGAGGTGAACTGGATTCTGGGAGTTTCTATTTTACTGAAGACCTCCGGGTCCCTTTAACATCTGGCCTCTTCTGTACGGCCCCCAGGGGCTTAGTGCCACCATCGCTCACTGAGTCCATGTAGAGAACATCTGTTGCTTTGTGGGTACCAGTCTTCTCCTTTTAGAAACAACTCTGCCACTGTGCCATGGGACTGTCAATCATGTGGCCTCAACTCTACCACAGGACCAGGACTGGGAACCCAACGGATCACTTGACCTGCAGATGGTCAAGTGACTCCAGCTGACCAATCGAAATCCTTTCTACGGCTTTTGCCTTGGTGGGAAAGAGGGTATCTCTCACAAGAACACGGGTTAGCCTGTGGCTCCCAGCTACCCTCTTTGCCTCAGCCAGCTGGCCAGTCCTGATGGAGAGGAAGCTGAAGAATGAATGCTGAAGCTTTTTTTTTTTTAAGTCCTTTCTTTTTTAATTTGTAAAAGCTAATATGTTAGGGTATGTTTTTTTGCTTTTACCTATTTCAGCTGAATGTTGGTCCCTTGTAACCTAAAGGTCCCTGACCCATAGACTCCCTAAAGTTGGTTCTGGTTCTTCGCTGGAGTGGATTACACCAGAGGGGAAGAGATTTGGTCTGGGTTGGGGATCCAGCACAGGACTGAATGGAATAAGAAAGATTAACTCGAAACTTAAACATCTAGAACAAACACTTTCTTCTCTTTGTTCATCTGTTCATACCCTCATGCATTTTGTGCACTGGCCATTGTGCAAATGATGAAAGAGAAAGATACAGTCTTGCCTTCAAGGAGTTTAGCAAGGGAGAAGAATCAACCAGGTTATTTCCACACAGGTAGACATGCCTTGTGATTGAGAAAGAGTTGAGGCTTCTGAAGTCTAGAGGGGGAGCCTGGGCCTGCCTGTGCTGTGGCTGCCTGCAAGGAATGCTACTGAGGCCAGGCTGTGTTTGGCAGTTTGCTCTTGCTCCTCCTGGCTCTGTCAAAGCCCACGCACAGCCGAGTACTGCAGGCACTGCACACAGTCAGAGGCTCCCCAAGTTGCCTCCATCAGCTGCCCCATGCCTCTTTCTCTTCTATATTCAGTCGCCCTACTTTCAACTCTGTGTCTTATTGAACAAAAGGTAGAAAATCAGAATCAGTCAGACCAATGCAACCAAGTAAAAGCTCTTGCTTTCACTTGATGTAACCTATGCAGTATTGATTTTTTCCATACAACCTGCCTAGAAAGCTGGTCTAGGAATCCTTCTGTTTCTCCTTGTACTTATCTTTTATGCCCACTGCACTGTCAAAATGGCTCTATCTCACCCATTCTTCAAAGAATGATCGAGTTAGACTGTGCATTTAGATTCATGGCTGTGAGGATTCATTGTTGAGAGAATATGTGGAGGCTTCATTCCTCAAGGAGTTGACCTAACAGGTGGAGCAAGTGCTTTCCTTCAAGCATGCCATTGGAATCTTGTCCCCTGGTTGGTCAGAGGATAATTGCAGGTGAGCTGTGACAGATGAGTACAGGCAGGCTAGACCTGTGCACTGCCATGTTGGTAGATTAGGAGGTGGTGGCTGAAGCATACTCTGAAGATGACAAAGTATCTAAAAAAGCTCATGTAATGTGGAGATGGCTTTGGACTTCAGCAGGTACCAGTAACCCTTGAAAGGTACAGGCAAATAAGGGCACAGTCATGGCTGTGTTCTTGGACGGTCACTAGGGTTACAGTGGTAAAGCTTTATCAAGCACTCCAGGACTTGTTAAAAACACTTCTGGGTCCATTTCTGGAGATTTCATTTCTTACTGTGGATGCAACTGGAGCAAAGTCATGGTGATGTTAATTTTGCTGACTCTGTAGCCACAGGCTCGGAGCTCCTGGAGAGGATATTTCAGAATGATTGTGTATTAGGGGAACTCCAGTCATCTAGCTGCATTGTTAGGGCACTGGTTCCAGGGCTTCCCCCTCTATATCAGAATCTGAGGATGTGGCAGGTGTGGGATAGCCATTGAAGCCACCGCTTGGGCTGCTTGTACTCCGCATCGGAACGCTGGCTCAAGGCCTGGCTAGCATGGCCGGGAAGGTGGCAGATGATGCCAAGTGCTTGTGAGGGACCTGGGGGTGGCTCTTGCTCTGTCTTCGGCCTGGCCCGGATCTGACTGTTGTGGGGTTGGAGATAGACGCGCATTTGGAGAGTTTACCAGTGAGTGGGAAATCTCTCTCTCTGTGTGCCTCGCTGTCTTTGCAAGTCTCTTTCTATCTTTCTACTTTTCAAATAAATAAATATTTTTAAAATAAAAAGCCTAAATTCTCTGGAAGTCCATCTTCCTTATACCAAAGAAAAGAACTTACATAGTCTATGCAGATCCTCCTGCATACATTAAATCACCCCAAGACCACTTATGCCACCTAACTCAATGTCCATGTTGTGAATATAACTATGATGCTTATTGATCTCTATCTGTACTTTTTAAGGGTATTTCTGTTGTTACATTTTCTTTTTCTTCCCCCTGGTCTTCTTTCTCTCTTCTCTCTCTCTCTCTCTCTCTCTCTCTCTCTCTCTCTTTTAACGTGTTCTATCCATGGCTGTCTGGGTCCAAAACTGTTACAGATAATGAACTGGATGATGGACATGAGAGAGAGGGTCCTGCAGGGGTGAGGCTGTCATTCAGATGGGGAGGAGGTGTGACCCTGAACTCTCCTCCTGCTGGGTCCAATGGTCCCTCACCCGCTGACACCTTAACACAGTTTTCATCAAGATGCCCCCCTTGCTCCTGGTGCATCAGGACTCCTCTGATGATGTCTTCTTCTGTGTGTCTTTCACCCTTTCCTGGGTTCCATCTGGTCTCCATCTTCTGTTGAAGAAAAGGGGCGGCAGATGCTGCAGTGAGCAGAGCCAGAGTGCCCCTCAGTTTGGTACCTAACTGCCTGTTTTCTAGGTCCTTCTCTGGTCTGTAAGAGCCTCAGGGTCAAGCTGCTATTGGTCTCCTCTTCCTCCGTACTGCTGCCCACCTCCAGTGCAGTGTGGGCACACAGTGGCTGCTCTCCGCGTGCTATGAGTCAGTGGACAATTCCTCCTGTCCCCATTAGTCAGCTTTGTGAACCAGGCAGATTTACTTTCTGAACATCTAATATCTTCATTGGTAAAATGGCACTAGAAATAGAAATTGCCTCCTAAACAGTGCTTTGGGGGGATGAGATAAGTGATTGGCACGTAGTAAACATTAACTACTATCATTGTTGTTTTATGGAGGGTAATTGCATGACTTTGGGCCAATTATTTAGCTGGTCTAAACCTCAGTATTGTCCCAGTCAACAATCATTGTCCAGCTAGACGTTGGCAGGGTTCAGTGAGATTTTTTGGGAGGGTGGGTGGGCAGGAAGTACCAGAGTACTTCAGAAAGTTCATGGAGACACAGGGTTAAAAGACAGGGCAGCTTCCCCCCCCCCCCAACTTTTGAAGTGGCCTTGTAGGTGGAGTCTAATGATTAATTCCCTCTCCCTTGGGGCTCTCCTGGCCCACCCTTATAGCCTTTTGGCTATTCCAGGGTGTCTTACCCCATAATGGGCTGACAGGATGACAATGGGAACAAAGTGTGGTGGGATTGTGGTGGAGCCCCCAGGCATTGTTTGGAAACAAAGAACATTCCTTTCAACTTCTGAGAGATCTATATCCCATTAACACTTGTTCCCCTCACTGCTGGTTTCCGGAAGAGCTAAGGATAGACTAGTGTTGGGTGAAATAAAATGAAAAGTGAAATCAGCTCAAATGAGCTTGACAAAGCCAGTGTTATTGGGTCTTTCCTCCATCTTTCCAGTTTGCCCAAGTTCTTCCCAAAGGAGCAAACTGAAAGACAGTAGCTAAAGCTTCGAAATGTGGCCCCTGGTTAGCTTTCTGCTTCAGAATACGCCCTTGTTCCTGTCCTGTTGGTTTTGTTTCTAGATCCTTCTTTGAAAGAGGCCTCTAACACGAAAAGAAAAACCCTTTATAAAGCTGTCTAGTAGGGAATTTTTAGATGAAGGTGGATGGACACCTTTTATCATTTTCTAGCTTCAGTATCATTTATGGTAGGGAACCAGTGCTTCCTGTGCACTTAGCATGTACATGAAAAACTCATTATCTACTGATGTAATTGTATGTTATTGCAAAGAAACCACAGAGAACTCCGGAATGCAATGTTTTTGTCCTCTTCCCAAAGCTTCAGCCTATTTGTCTTAAAGAACATAAAAACACTCAACTCGCATGCTCATACTGTTGGGCTGAAATTGTGACGGCTTTGTCCATTTTAAAACTTGATTGGTTTTATAATGCCCATCGTTGTGGCTTCCAAATGCAGCTGTAAAGTAATGTTTCCTTCCTCTTTCTTCATCACATCTCTAAACAGAACCATCCCAGGAATCCCCTAGGGCAGTGGAGTCTGTGGGCATGACGGAAGACACCATCAAAATTAACTTATGATTTTTTCTTGTGTATTCCTTTCTAAATGGTAAGCGCTCCCCTTCCATCCCAGATCTCGACTATTATCTACAAACTAAATTGCACAATGCTGGAGACCTCTGGGACTGTTTGGATCGAGTCCGAGGGTGGATTTGTATTGTGTTCAAGAGCGGGCTGACTTTCTGGAATGAAGTGGGCATGTGTCCAGTTTTCAGACGATTCCCTGGCTGTGTGAAGCTGAGGTACCTTAAGAAGGGACTGGAATGGCTCCCTTCCATTCGCACAGCCAGCCTCTGCATCCTCCGTTCTTTCCTGATCCTTGGGCACGAGGAGTTGTTTTCCTAGCAGGGAACACTCTCAGGCTGAGGGCTTGCCCGGACTTAGTGATTCTAAGGAACACCTTCCTGGTTCCCAAGTGAGTCATCCCAGGGCCGCACTCCAGCCCTGGGCCACAAAGGGGCACACAGTGCAATGTTTAAGAGCGCCCCCGCTTTAGAAGGGCTTTGAACTCCTCAGCTTCTGTGGATTGGCCCTCCCTTTGAATTTGGGACATAGGGGGCGGGACAGTTTGAAGTTACGTATTTAGGACCCAAAAGAAGGCTTCCAGACAAGACTTTAAAGCCTTGAATAAATTATGCTAGGGGGTCAAAGACAGTAATTATTTATTGATTTATGGGTGATGTGAATTAAAATCTCAAAGACTGTTCAGGGAACTGAAGAGGTACCGAGATGGTGAGGCAATTAGAAGAGCGATGGTAACTCTTATTTTCCTCTGCAGTTAATGTAGTATCTGGTTTGAGCCACAGCTTTCCCGAGGCTTCTAATTAACAACACATAGATTTAGAAATGTCTTTTCATGGACTAATGATGAGCATGTGTCATGAGTGTGTGAAAGTGGTTCTAAGCAGAGTGTGCAGTTTCTAGAACAATGACTCATCTGACAGTGGCTAAGCACGTTCTGGTGTAGGATCTGAACGGTAGTATTTGCAAACTCTCCTCTTCCAGGAAGGAGTGACCAGAGGCAAATGACTCAGGTGGGAGTGAGGAGGTGGGTTCTTCACTGGGGAAAGTCAGATAATTATGACCCAAAGAAATTAGATGGGAAAGCTGGTCAAGCCTGAAGGTTAAAAACTTAAAGTAATGCATAATTCACTGGACTGACTCCTGTCTCTTGGAGTGGCCAGTTTGCTCCCACTTGCTTGTCTGAGAAGCACGTTGAGGTGCAGAGCCTCAGATTGTATCCCTGCTAAACTCTTTCTCATTTGTGGACTTTGCATAGGAACAAGAGTTAGTTCCTGGGCCTCCGGCTGCCCTGCCACGTGTGTGTCAGTTTCAGACATGAACATCTCCCATGGGGTTGCTGTAGTTACAATTAAAACACTTTGAAGAGTGCCTGGGAGGTAGAGAGTTTATTGTTATCCTTGAGGCTCCAAATCGGGAGCCTTCCTGATTTCAGCACTTCAGACCCAAGATGCTCCAAGAATTTAGAGGGAAGGGTTAAATGCTTTTAACAGATGTGGGTGGGGAGGGCTTGGGTTTCTGCTTCTTGCTATCAGGGTAGCCACAGATAAGTTATATAACCCTCTGAACTTTTCTATTTCCTTGTTAGTAAAACGGGGCTAACAGGACTATTGCTCTGGGGGCTCCTCTAAGGCTCAGGTGACAGATAACCCCTGCCAAGGGCCTGGCATCTGGGAACTGCCGCATACAGCAAATGGTGGCTCCTCACCCCTCGGGTCTGGCTGGAGTTCCTTCAGGTTCTAGCAGCAACTCTGTGCACTTCACTGCTATCTTTAACCCCCTGTGTGTCTTCTTTCCCTACCTTTAACCTTCTCACCAGCCTCCTTTTCTCAACAGCTCTGGCTCTTATCATCACATTGGGAAACAGCTTATAATCCTGAGCACTTAAAAGATCTTAAAGCCCCCAGACCCACTTCACCAAGGAAAACTCTTAGGATCTCTATCTTGGTAAGCACTTCCTCTTCAGGTCAGAACTGCTGCTTTGTGATTGATGAGCGGGAGACAGGTGAAAGCGAAGGAAAGAAACGAGACACCTCACGACTTGAGATTTGGCTCAATTATATATTTGCCAGGTATTTTATTTTTTTCTAAAAACAATAGAAAAAAATCAACTTTAAAAAGGAAAATGTACTTAAATAAAAAAATTGTGGTTTATAATACATGGCTTGAAATCTTGTATAACTGCTATAAACGTTTTATTAAAGTTATTTACATTTAATGGCCATATGTACACAGGAGAGTTGGGTAAACTTTTAGAATTTTTTTTTAAAAACAATTCTTTAAATACAAATCTGTTAAAAGGAACAAAACAAAAAAAGATGGCAAGCATAAAAAAATGTTCTTTTATGCCCAAAGTCCCATTTGAGGCAGTTAACATTATGGCTAAACCTTACAGTCCAAAGACCCAGCCGAGGTTGTGAGGTTGCAGTTTGACCATGCATTTGAAATAAGTTCATACAGAATGAAGTTCTGAAGTTCTGTCAGAAGGAACCTTTTTCCTTATTCCCCCCTCCCCAGGAACAAATAAGAATTCATGTGCCATTCCATCCAGCTCCTCCCTCTTACAGGTCGGCTTATGCACAAGAGTTCCGTAGCTGCTCAAGTTTGTGTTTCAACTGTTCTCGCCGTTTCCGTAACAAATCCCTTTCCGAAAGCAGCTTTTGCTCCTCTGCTTGGACCGACAGGATGTACGCGGTGGCTTTTTTAAGGATCACCACCTTGGGGGCCTTTTCGTTGTTCTCCAACTCCGGAATCTGGTCACGCAGGGCGAAAAAGCTCCTTTTCAGCTCGTTTCTCCTCTGGCGTTCCAGGACGTTGTGTGTCCGCCTCTTGTCGTTCTCCTCGGTGTCGGAGGACCTGGGGCTGGCGCATCTGCGGTTGTTGCTGATTTGCTTCAGGACGCGGCCACTGTCCAACTTGGCCCGCTTGGCAGCGGGGTAGTCCTTCCTAGTGGACGGGGGCGCCGCGTAATTGTGCTGATGCGTGGAGACGTGGCACCTCTTGAGGACCAGCGGGCTGTGTGGAGGTCTGCTGTGGCCCCCGGTGTTAGGTGACCCTGACTCTGACCTTTTGGTGGGGGGCTGCCTCTTTTCCACCGAAACGACGTCAATTTCTTCCTCATCCTCTTGTTCTTCCTCTTTAAGAAAGGAAACAGGAATCACTGGTTAGCAATGTTTCCCAAGGATCAATGAATGACCCGATGGCCTGGTTCGCTGAACGCTATGCAAATAGCAGGCACTGGAATGCTGGAGGCCACAGGCCCTGCCCCCACCCCCAAAACCCACACAGCTCACTGCTCCTTCACTCCCCAGCAAGGCTTCAATGGGAGGACAATGACAGCTGGGTTGTGGTACAGACAAGAAAATTACAATTCGCCAGTACATTACATTGATGCCAATTCTTACCTAAGACTTAATGAGGCTTTGGACACACCCAGAGTCAAGCACTTTCCCAAGCACCTCCTATTTTTAAGGGACTTTACCAAGAACCCTTCAGGTGCTGTGTGCATGATAGCAACTCCCCATTTTACTGGAAGTGGGGGGGAAAAAAAAACAACTTCCAACTTTGCCAACAAGTCCTGGGGGATGGGCAAAGGGTTGGGGGAAGGTCTGGTTTTGGCAAGCCTTTGAAGTGTTCAGAATAGACACTTCTACTGGCTCCCAGCTCTCTGGCAGCAGGCTGGCCTGCCTCCCCTCATTCTTGCAGGGCCTGCAGCCCACTAAACTTCAACCACTTCTCAGGACCTAAGGAAGGCAGAGAGGCAATTCATTCACTCCTGGAGTTCTAAGCTCCTTCAAACGCCCCTCCTCCCCAACCCCAGGCAATTAGAATGCTTAAGAGAGCTAAGAAGTGGAGGGAGTTGCAAGATAAGCCAGGAGATTTAGAATCCCAGATGAAATTCCTGAGGGGTGGGAGAGAAAGGAGGGGGCAGACAACTAGGGCGGAGAGTGCCCAGGGCTGGAAAGCCGGGCATACTAAAAGCCCAGGGTTCCGGAGGTCACTGGCACCTGAAGGCCCATTTCCTCCATTTTTCCTTCCAGATACTTAACAGGGAGAATGGGCTACAGCGTCCACTTGGATTCGCCGCCGGCGTGAACAGACTGACATGCACCCACCCAACCTCCTGCTCCTTGACAAGGCCCGGAGGGGCCTCTAGCTTACCGGAGTCGCTGCTGGTGGTGGGTGGTGTTTCCTCATGGAGCACCAGGTGCTCGGGGCTGGCCCGTGGGGAGGACTCAGTGGAGGAGAGCAGAGAGTCCGAGGACGGGGAGAAGGCGCCGGAGTCCGGCGACGTGCAGGGCTTGGGAGAGCTGCTGTCGTTGAGCGGGTAGGGGAAGACCACCGAGGGGTCGATGCACTCGGAGACGGCGGCGCTCAGGTCCTGCAGGTAGAGGCTAGAGGTGGAGCAGCCGCCGGGGCCGCGGGCAGGGTTGGGGCTGCTGTTGTCCTTGCGCGCAGCCTGGTAGGAGGCGAGCTTCTCCGAGACGAGCTTGGCAGCGGCCGAGAAGCCGCTCCACATGCAGTCCTGGATGATGATGTTCTTGATGAAGGTTTCGTCGTCCGGGTCGCAGATGAAACTCTGGTTCACCATGTCGCCCCCCAGCAGTTCGGTCACCATCTCCAGCTGGTCGGCGGTGGAGAAGCTGCCACCGCCGCCGCCGTCGTCGTCTCCCCGTGGGGAGAAGGATGTGACAGCAACATAGGATGGCGAGCAGAGGCCGGAGCGGCGGCTCGGGGATCGTGGCGGGGTGGGCAGCAGCTCGAATTTCTTCCAGATATCCTCGCTGGGCGCCGGCGGCTGCAGCTCGCTCTGCTGTTGATGCTGGTAGAAGTTCTCTTCTTCATCGCAGTAGAAATAAGGCTGCACAGAATCGTAGTCCAGGTCATAGTTCCTGTTGGTGGCGAAGCTGACGTTGAGTGGCATCCTGACGGCAGCCTGCTGTGGGGGTACACAAGGGGTCAGCCTTGAGTTAGGGTCTCGTCGGAACCCGAAACCCGCGAGCCAGCAACGTACATACATACATAGTAAAGCCCCGACCACTCCCCTTCCTGCGCTACCCCTTCCCCCACCAAGGGGCCGGGCAGAGGGGACCCCCCCAAGGAAATAAATAGTAATATCTTTAAAAAAGATATCCTTTCACCTACACCTTCCGGTGACCCCCTAGGATCTCAATTCGCACCTGGTGCGCCAGCTGCACGGTGCCCGCCGAGATTCCCCGCCCCCGGGAGTCCTAAGGGCGAAGCGCGCCTCCCAGAAATCGAAAATCGGCCTTGGCCTCCTTAAGAGCCGGCGGTAGGGAATACGTTCTGCCAACCGAAGGCGCAAAATTTTGCGCCACCTGAAGGAGAAAGCGAGCGGCGCCCAGCGCGAGCGGTGGCAGCCTCCTCCCGCCCGGGGCCCCACTGCGCCGCCGCGCCCGTTCCCACTCGAGCCCTTGACGCGCCCCTACCCCTCCGGCGCCACCGCCCCTCCCGGCCCCTCGCCGCCGCCTCCATCCCCACCCCCTGCCCGTCCCCCTTCCTCCCTTTGCCGGCTTTTCTTCTTTCCTCTAGCCTGCTGCGGTGGCGAGCCCAGCAGCGGGCTTTAACACCCCCTTCCAATAAAGAAAAAGGGGTTGTCAAATGTTAAACAGGGGCACCTCCCTTTCTCCCCCTCCGAACAGCCGCGCAACTGCGCCACAGAGCCCAGAGCCTCTGCGCCCCGAGCCCGGCGTCTGCGCCTCCCCGCGACGGTAGCAGCTGTTCCCAGAGCAGCCCCGGCTTCGCGCCGTCTCCCCATCTCCTCCCCACCTTTCCCCCCAGCATCTCAGGGGCACAGGGTACCCGCGGGCTACGGTGGCGGAGCACACAAGGCGGGGTGCAGAGAACTGTCCTGGTTCCCCCGCCCCAAGTCGACCATTCCAGGAAAATCGGACACATCCCTGCTCTGGCCTCCCCTCTCCCTTCCCCGCGCCTGCTTAACACCAAGTTCTAACACTTAGAAGATACCACGCTTTCCCATTTTACTATGAGAATTCTTATTATTTTTTTTTTTTAGAATCAACTTTTCTTAAAAAGAGCAGGGGCGAGTTGGATTCGCCGCAGGGATCGACGGGCAGGACGCGCCGCAGTATTTGTCTCCGGCTGTCACAAATGCGCAAAGCACAAATTTAAATGTCCTCCCGGACACAGGGGGAAAAAAGTCAGTGGTGCCGGGGTTCTCCTGCTCGGGCAATCTGTAGTCCACAGTCCAGAGAGCTCGGGATGCACAGGGCTTTTTTTCTGCCCACGCCAAGCTGAGATTCCTGCCCTCACCCCCCTAAAAAGCCCCCAAAGCAATTCATGTCATAAAGCAGGAATGTCCTAGCGCCCGGGCTAGCGTCCGGCAGCACTGGCGCAAAGGCAGAGCCCCCCAAAGCTAGTTTCCAGAATGCGCCCCTGTCCCTCTGCCGGCCACTCGCCCTTGACAAGTCACTGTATCCCCGGATCCGGCCCGATCTGCTGTGATCACCTAGAGAGAAGTGTCACCAGCACAGAATAGGAATAAAGGCAGCACCCCCCACTCCACCCCAATTTAGGTACTCGACTAGCGACAGGGTCAAAACGGTGCCGAAAAGAGCAAATCGAACAGATCCGAGAGCTTACCGGGTGTTCGGAGACCCGGCCGGAATCTTGCTCCCGAACCGCGGGGAGAACCACCTCTCAGAGGAACGGTCCGCGGAAAGGGTCCCCCGCTGGCGGAGCAGCCACCCCGGGTCCGTCCGCCGTAGGTCCTAGTGCAAAGTGACCGTCTGCCGCAGTGGCCCAAGTTCCGCTGACTTGGCGAGGGCTCGCGGGGAGGGGGGTCGCGGGTGGGTGGTGGTCGCCGGAGCGGTTGGGGTACTGGCCGAAGGCGAAGCTCCCTCTCGCTCCGGATCTCCCTTCTCCCCTCGGCCCAGCGCTGGCTGTTCTACTCTGCCGGGCCCGCCCGCTCGCTCCCTCTGCCTCTCGCAGAAATTACTACAGCGAGTCAGATAAAGCCCAGAAAAGCGGCTTTTATACTGCACCAAAGGAGCCCTCCCCTTAGTTCTTTTTCCCGCCAAGCCTAGGAGGAGCCCTGCCCTTCGCGAGGAGGAGGAGAACAGAGGCCGCTGGAGGAGAACGGGGCGCGGCTGCCAGAGCGCAGCTCGGAGCAGCTCGGAGCGCAGCTCGGGGGTCCTCCTTGGCGCAGACCCTTGCATTATAAAGGGCCGGTGGGCGGGGATTTGCTGGAGGGAATTTTTTTTTCATGCTCCCCCCTCCCCTCCGCTTTGGGAGCCCGGGAGGGGGGCACTGGTGGGGAAGTGAGGGAAGGGGGAGGAGATTTGGTGGTTGCAGCCCTCGGATGTAAACAGTGCTACCCTGCCGCACGCCCACTCTCCTACGCTCTCGGCAGTATCTGATCAAGTGCGCCTCTGCCCTTCGTGTTTACAGCAGCGCGGGGGAGCAGCTGCCCTGTGCGCAGCCGATACAGCGCGTACCCTCGGCCTCGCCAGGCACGTCCCGGGCTGCCGAGCGCCTCTCCAAGGCTGGGCAGAGTTGGAAAAATCAGTAGCGTGCAGTGTGAGGATATTTACGTATGCGCTTAGAGTGCAGAGTGGTAGTTATAGTGGGGATAAACGTTAGCGTTGCGGGGAGGTAAATAATGCCCGGAATTATTAAAATAGCTCAGCAACACTGCCACGTATACTTGGAGAGCGCGTTATGGATAGACACCCAGTGCATGTATTGGGGGTGTGTAATGCATTATGCATTACGTGTGCACAGCTCTCTGGATTAAGCGCCCTCCACCGAGAACGAGTGCCCAATTTGCTGCCAAAGCAGCAGATACGGCCCCACCCCCCTTCCCATAGACTTCCACGGGGGTGGAGGGGTGGGGAGGCACTTTCCTTCTCCCCTCTCCTCGGCGCCCCCCACCCCCAGGTCTCACTCCTCTGGGGGATCTCTGCGTTTTCAGGGTAGGAGTGCGGTGCTGGCGAGTGCGCGCTGCGGCCCGTCTTCCCGTCCGCTCCTTGCCGCTGTCACCCCTACGCCTCGCCAGGTTTCGGGGGAGACTAGGCTCCGTGCGCCCCGTGGCGCCGGCTTACACCAGAATTGGGCTCCTGGATTAGTGGGAAATGAAAGGCGCTAGACAGGAGTCCCAGGGAGGGACCGGACGACCCAAAAAGGGTGGAGGTCTGAGCTTTGCGGAAGGGGCCTGGAGAGGCGGAGGAGACCCTGGCGAGGAAAACTATTAACTCTTCCCTCCCCGACAAACCGGATATTCATTTCCACCCCGCTCCTCTCTCTCTTACGCTGTAAAGTACGCTGTTGTGATCCTGCACAAAACACGGGTCGGTTCTGATAGAAGGTGAGGACTTACTACTTCCGTGCCGTGGCCTTTTGTTAGGGGAAGGGAATTTGGAACTAATTAACAATTAGGTTCACTGGAGGTCTTAATCTTCAAGTGCACTGACTTTCCCCCGTGAATACCGTGCTGCAAGTGTATTCGTACCTACTATGCCTGTCTACAAAGTTGTGGACACCTTGATCCGGCCGACCCTAAACATGATTTGTTCGCCCTCTGGATCAACAGTTAATGGATAAATCACAATCCCCCGGCATTTGGCATTATTCCAACGCATCAAAGCCAAAGCGATCCTCGCTGGCTCCACACGCTAAAGCTTTTTAACAACTTTTTCACCCTCCCCCGCCCTTAAAAAAAAAAAAAACCTCGAGGGCGGGGTCGTGTGAATAGCTTACACACAGTTCGAGATAAGTGAAATCCCATAGAGTTTGCAGCTAGGGCGTTCAATTGTTAAATGAGCAGTCATTTCCCCCAATCAGGCTCGCGGCGCAATTCAGCTTTAAGAGCCGCAAACGTCTCCAGCCTCCGGGCTCCTGCCGCAAACGCCGGGAGCGGCCAATCCCCAAGCTGGGCTTTGCTGCAAAGCGTCTCTTCCCCGCCCCCCGGCCGGGCGGCACCCGCGCTCGAGCTTGCGAACGTGAAGTAAGCGTGCCCTCTACCGGCCGGAGCGCCCGCGCGTCCCCGGCCTGGGCGCGGCCGGTGGGGGCGGGGAGGCCAGGGCCCGCGCAGGGTGCCCGGCCGCCTCGGTGGGGTCCTCCCCGGCCCCACTGCGGAACTGCTGGAAAGTGGTTCCGAGGCGGCCGTGCAACTGCCCAAGAGGTGGTGAAAACCAAACTCATGACTCCTTGGTAACGCACATAATCACCCTTTGTCGAAGTGATGCTGTTTATGGAAAACGTGAGATTCTCCACAGGTGAGCACACCAAACATCTTCCGACAAAACCTCAAAGCAGCGCCACCGGCTGTTAGCCCACGCGTCCTGGGGAGCTGTCTTTTCCCAGCAGCCAGGTTTAGGAGGAGACTCTCAGATTTGCTGGGGAGGCAGAAGGTGGGGGGAGGGATGGGAGGAAAGGTTTGACTTCTCTGCAATCTTTGAAAATCGGGTTGACAGTGAAAAGGGGGCACTTGACAGTTCCCTGAGTAAGGTGTAAAGGGCCGTTCCATGCAAAGTTTTAAAACCCCCCAAAGACTGTGCCCTGAAGGTCGTGGCAAATGAGAACGGAATTTATGGCGCAGGTGTAGTGAGTACGAACATTCCCGGTAGGTTTTTCTGGGGTTAAAAAAGATGTTTGAGGGTGCCTCATCACCCCGAGGTGTGTGCAAGGCTGCCAAGGGCGGCTCCTTCCGGGAAAAGGCTCCTCGTGTGATTTCGCAGGCATCTGGCACCCACTCGCCGTGGCTCAATCAGCCACACAAAATCTAGATGTGGCTTGACTTCAGGGGTTTTGAAAGTTGCTGAAGATGACAGACATGGTGGATTTTCAGACTGGACTCTTGAGTTATGCCTACCAGGTGCAGGACACGTGAAGGCCAGGGAAAGGAAGGGTCTTGGACCTGGGCCTCCGCACACTCCTCCAGGGCTGGAACCTCACCTGGGGGTGGAGGGGGTTGTTGTCAGCCCCCACCTCCAAGCTGTTTCCTAGCCCCCATTGAAGGGGGCATCCCAGTCTCACACAATGGCAAGCCAAATCTCGGTGAAGTGGATCCTCACCGTCTTCTGGTAGTAATTTTTAAGACACTGGTGGTTTTGAATAACCACTGGCTGGGTGGAGAAGTGACTCAGGAGGCTAAGCCTAATAATATAAATTCCACTACCCCGAGTGACACACGTTTGTAGTAAAAATGGATAAAATAGGATGGGCATGATGGCTCAGTTGGTTAATCTTCCAGCTCCAAGTGCCGGGGTACCATAAGCGAGCTGGTTTGTGTCCTGGCTGCTCCACTTCCCATCCAGCTTCCGGCTCATGGTGGCCTGGGACCCTGACCCAGCACTCATGTTGGAGACTCGACAGAAGCCCCTGGTCCTGTGAACTTGGCCTGTTGGGCTATTTGGGGAGTGAATTGTGGACGGAGATCTTTCTCTCTGTCTCTCCTCTCTGTAAATCTGTCTTTCTAAGAGGGATTCCCCACTGCCCCTAGGCAGTGCTGGGGTTTTGGTTCAGGGCAGGTGCAGGGTCTGTCTGACCTGCAGGTTGCATAAGGCCTGGGAAATCATTGGCTGTGGCCCTGCCAAGGCAACCGTAGGCTAGGCTGAAAACTCAGCAAGTCTGTATCAGGCATTTTTTTTTTTTAAATCTATTTTTATTGGAAAGACCAACTTACACTGAAAGGGGAGAGACAGAGATGTCCCATAAGGGGGTTCATTCTACAAATAGCTACAACAGCCTGAGTGGGCTCAGCTGAAGCCAGGAGCTCCTTCAGGGTCTCCCATGTGGATATAGGGGCCCCAGTAGCTGGGCCATCCTCTGCTGCTTTTTCAGGCCATAAGTAGGGAAGTAGATTGAAATGGAACAGTCAGGAAGGGATGTTGACGCCTCAGGTAGACGTTTAGCTTTCTATGCCACCAGGCAGGTGCCCAATAATTTTGCGTGGCCTGTTAATCTGTGTATGCAAATGGCGCTGAGCAGATGAAAGATTCTCATGCCAGTGAAGGAGATGATTTCCAGGGAAATACTTAGCCATTCTGTCTCTTTGAAGCGTTTCTTCTGGAAGACAGCAGGAAGGGTTGTCTTCTGACCACTCTGTGAGGGGTTTTTACACTGTAAGGCTAGAGATTGTCCTCTTGGGAGTGGAGGTGGGGAGAGAGATGCCATGGGGCACGGGCGGAGGTTCTGAGAGCAGCTCTGTGACCCTGCAGCAGGGATGGTTCTGGTCTGCCAGCCTTGCCTTGGCCTGGAAGAAGAGCCATAACTCGGATTCTCCCAAGAGAAGTCATGCCATGCTCAGGTTAAGAAAAGAAGAGCAGAAAGAATAATCCATCCGTGTGACCACACTTTCTCTTTCCTTTGCAGAGACACAAAAGGAGAGAGTAAGAACATGTGACTGTATAAAATAGCACTAGTTTCCCCCCAGACTGTCTCTCAAAGTTTCCTACTGAGTTGCTTGCCTCAAAGTCAGAGCAGTTACTAATATGGAAATAACTGGGACGGGGTGATCACACAGCTAGCTGCAAATAGGCTGGGGGAGACAGAAAATCGCCCTGGATGGCCGAGTTGTTTTAACATCCCTTCAAGTCAGGAGAGGTCTAAGAGGGAGGCGGAGGAAGGGAATGATAACTACGGATCTCAGGCAGAAAGTTTTGAAAAGAAGTGTTGTTGGATTAAAAACCAAGTTAGCCAGGCAATATTAAAAGAAGAGGAAGTCTCATAGCATGTTAATATCAACCCCGTACCCCAGCGAGGGTGCAAGTGGACTCTTCAGCAGACAAGGAAATAAAAACTGGCCTCGTTAATTGATGGGAATAACAGCACAAAAAGGCAGTGAAGAAAAGCATCGCGTATTAAAAAAAAAAAAAATATATATATATATATATATGGTCTTTGATCAGTGATGTCCCTGTCTTGCATATCAGCAAATTACATAAATGAGAGACTAAAAGGAAAAAACAATGAGTCAATGGTTTTTAACTTAGACCCAGGAGGTCGCACTTTCTGTGTTGCCTCGTGTGCTTGCTTGTATTGCTAGTCACTGGCGTCTGGACCTCCCATCCTCGCGGAGGGTCGCAGGCTGGGCCCAGCCAAGCTTGAGTTTGGCATTCTACTTTTATTTCTTGGTCCTTAGCTGTCATCCTGCCTTACTTTGTAGCACTTGAGTAGACAAATGGTTCCTTTGTTTAACCTCTTCAAAGACTTGGTTTATTGTTCCCTATGTGCCAAACCCAAGTGACTGCAGACATTTCCACACTTGGGTGCGCTGGCCTGTGGCTGCTGTGGAGTCACGCTGGGTCCGAGGCAGAAGGCCTGGGCAGCTCATGGGGGGGGAAGTGCTTGCCTCTTTGCCTTCAATCTTCCCTGGGGAGGCAGGGGAAAAGGAGTTGGTTCCCTTCAAGTCCCTCTGAGATCTCAATCCATGATTTTGGATTTTCTTTTCCAAGCAAGGGTTTCTGAGATCAGCTCATCCTTGTGGGACTTCATTTTAATTTATTCTGTCCTCAATCCTCCCCTTTATTATTATTATTATTTTTTTTTTGGTGGGGGGAGGCATTTGGCAACATGACCATTTATTGTATTTTTATTGTCATTATTATTTTCCATAATATAGTTTTATAGGTATAGGGATTCCCCATTCTCTCTCTTTCCGCTCTCCGCATTCACCCCACCCCCACCTTTTCCCTCCATATTATTGCCATGGTATGGTCCTTCAGCAGCAGTCACAAGTCCAACATTCTGCCACCTCAGCACATATCGTGGCATTGTAGGTAAGGCAATGGTAGAAAATCTAGAGTCAAATTGTCAAGGTTTGTGTAAGTTTCATCGGGAATCCTTCTGTGGGGGAGTGGAGGTGCACACTGCAGTGTTACGTTCTGGTGTGCCACTCTCCATTACATTGTTCATCTACAAGAACGTACACACACACCGCACAGGCTTACTTACACATCTGTTTGTCTTGTATAAGGCATGAAAGTTGCCTTATGTCAGAGAGAACGTATGGTCATTGTTTTTCACTGAACATAATGGTCTCCTTAAATGCACTTTGTGAGACAGAAGTCTTTCTTGAAGGTGTCTGGGGACCCCTCTTACCAATGACCTTCTTCCACCAATGATCTGCTACCTTTCCCAGCTGACGTGGCCACTTGCTGCAAGACTTTGGAAAATGATCATTCTTTCGATTTCCATAAGCCAGTGTTTTCCACCTAGGGGTCGCTTTGCATCTGGGAGACCTCTGGTGCCGTCTGGGGACATTTTGGGGTGTCACAGAGGAGCACACGGTGGCTCATTCCCAACGTTCAGTGGGCAGAGGCTGAGCATGTGGTCTGTGGTGCTACAGCACAGCAATCGTGCCACCACAGGGCTTGCTGGGCACTGAATGGTAGCCACACCGAGGGTGAGGGTGCCTGTGTGGAGTGCTCGCTGCCCTGATGTTATTCCCTTGTGCTCAGTTTGTTCCTAAAGCTGAGAGGAGTCGCGTCGCAGCCACCAGAATCATCTGTCAGAAGCAAGCTCCTGGTCTTGCCCACTCCGTTGAACGTTATACATGGATTGATCGTCCTCTTCCTTTAGAATCCTTCAGTGTTTTCTGATGGCCAAAAGCAAGGCTGTACCTCATGAGTTTGGAATTCCAAGCCCTCGTGCATCTGGTCTGCACCTTATCTGGTCCCGTTTCCCACCAACTCCACACTTGAGCCAAGCGGGTCTATTTACGTTCTCTCTGAGTGACACACACGTTCCCACCTCAGCACCTCAATTTAAGCCGTTTTCTCAGCTTCGGAGCCTCCTGTTGATTTATCTAAACATTGCCTTTCCTCCTAGAGAGAGCTGATGCAGGTTTTCTCTGCAGAGCCTTCCCTTACTGCCCCAGCCCCGATCATCTTACACAATCAAAAAATATGGAGCTGGAAGGATATTTGGGAAGCTCAGAAGCGTAAGCAGCTCTTCAAGAGGAGAGCGAGAGCACCCCTCGTTCACATAGACCAACTGTCAGAGTGGCAGGCCTCTCTTCCTTTGTCCAGGAGACAGTAGTCACATATCGGACTCATGGCAAATGCTACATTAATCTAGAGAGAATGAATGCTACATTAATGGTAGAGAGAATGAATGCCACCTTACTGCCCTGGGGAGGAGTTGATGGGCAGACATCTGAAGTGACTTGTTGGCTGTCTGAGGATCTAGAATGGGAGCAGGTGTTGTGAAGCAGCTTGGCAGGGGGAGGGTCCAGTCTTTCCTGACCACTTGTTAAACCTGACAAGTCCTATGACCTCTTTGAATCTCACTTCCTCTCATCTGTAAAATGGATATATCACACTTATAACATGTATCTTACTGAAAGGGTTGTAAAAAGTAAGGTAATACTGTATTACAGAGCTTACTACTTGACCTGCCTGTAGTAAATGTTAGGAATTTCCGGAAAGGGGGATCCTGGTTTAGCAGAAAGTAATGTACTGAGCTATTTTAAGTTGAGTTCTTCATGGTGTTCTACAGTAAGTCCTGTGAAATGTCTGCAACTCCATGAAGCACGAAGCATTATCCTCCTAACGAAGACATGCTATTGTACTGGGGAGAAACTGAAGCCTGTATTCACAGAAAGTTTACCTAGTGTTTGGTGACTAATTCCTAATTGACTCCTTTCTGTCTATAACCACTGCAGGACTTACTGTACCATCTGTCTGCCATTTTATAGGTTCTTCCATTTAGAACAAGCAAAATTCTATGGGTCCAGTGTGGTAGCTTAGAGGCTAATGTCCTTGCCTTGCACGTGCCGGGATCCCATTTGGGTGCCCGTTCTAATCCTGGCAGCCCCGCTTCCCATCCAGCTGCCTGCTTGTGACCTGGGAAAGCAGTTGAGGACGGCCCAAAGTTTTGGGACCCTGCACCTGTGTGGGAGACCTGGAAAGAAGTTCTTGGTTTTCTGGCTTCAAATCAGCTTAGTTCTGGTCATTGCTGCCCCCTGGGGAGTGAATAATCGGATGGAAGATCTTCCTCTCTGTCTCTACTCATATCTGCATGTCTGACTTTCCAATACAAATAAATAGAAGAGATAAGATGTCATGGTTTTTAAAAAAAAGCTCAGGAAAGTAGATTTAGGCATTGTTACCACTTAATATAAATTAGGGCATTCTGTTTAAGTTCTTTTCTTTATTCTTTTTTTCTTTTTCTTTTTTTTTAAACATTCCCTTACAACACTTTTGTTTCTTCTTTTCTGTTTTAAAGATTTATTTATTTTTGCTTGAAAATTAATGGCTGAGAGGAGAGAGAGAAAGAGAGGAAGAGAGAGAGAGAAAGAGAAAGATGGATCTTCCATCGGTCGCATCACTTCCCAAATGTTCATGAAGGTCAGAGGGGCTGATTCTTAGGAGCCAGGAGCTTCTTCCAGGTCTCGCATGTGGGTGCCAGAGCCCATCCTCCACTGGCTTCCCAGGGCTTAAGCAGGGAGCTGGGTTGGAAGTAGAGCAGCCTGGGAAATGAACCGGTGCCCATAATGGATCCCATCACTGCAGGTAGAGGATTAGCTTGTGTTGTCACCATGCTCTGGTTGCTTATGTTGGGGTTTCTCTAAGTTCTCTGAATTCAAATATGGTCCAGTGGTCGTGGAACATCAAGGTATAGGGCAGCACCTTGCGTTCTGGTTGGATGAGGGTTTTTTTGCAACTTGCACTTGTTTTCCTACCACAAGGAGCAGGGCTGCGTGCTGGAAAATATTTCCTTCACAGCATAAACACTCAAGTTCAGAAACTCTTTTGGGCTTCTAACTCAACATTCCCCGTAACACATTTTAGAACAGGATTTGCAAACTCTGATGCCCCAACAGCTTGGCAGGGAAAGTGAATGAGGGAACCAATAGGGAGTGGTGGGGACTATGACCAAGCAGAGACACTGGGGTGTCTGAGGCTAGTATCATTGCTGTTTGTTGTCGGCATTAAGGCTCTTTGGGGCAGGTCGAGATGAAGGTTTTAAGATGTTGACAGTTCATAGAAAGCGTGGCACCTGCTCCGCCCTCAGGCGGCCAGATTGCAGTGTCTACCTTGAGGTATTAGTAAACTAGTTGAGTGGTCTTCCTCTGGGATCCTTTCTTGATTTTCTCCTGTTCGCTTGAGTTTTAATTGCTCCCTCATTTGTTCATTTGTATTAGGAAGTCTGTTAGGTCATTGTTTTTGTGAATTTTAAGGTCTGACTCCTTGACCAGAAGTGCTGGGTGGATAGATTGTATCTTACTCATCTTGCCATCTGCTGGGTGCTCTTCAAGGGTCATTCACAAAGTGTGGTTTCCAGATTCCGGCTGGGTGCCTGGCACAGGGGCTCTCAGTAAATGCTTAGTGATAAGGGATTTTAGAGGGAGCCTCCAAGCCATGGCACCTGCCTAGTCCAGCCACCTTTTAATCTGAAAAGAGAGGCTTTGGGAACTTCATGCTTCACTTCCACCAGTGGGTGTCCCAGATGGCAAGCGAGGGTCTGAGACAGCGGAGTGAAAGGGGATGAAGTTGGAGGCCAGGTCCTGAGGAGCAGAACCAAGTTCCCTCATCCAGAAGCAAATGCAATGAACCATGTAAGGTTTCAACAACCCAAACAGCACCCCCTGCAGGTCGTTTTCCTCCAGACTCCATAGTCCCACCCAAAGAAAATACTATGGATCTGAAGAAGAAGAAGGGAGGCATGAGAATATGGGAATAGAAACTGGACCATGGGAAGCTTACGCGGACTGGATTCTCAAAGGGAAAATTGCTAACTCGTTAGTGTATTATGAAATCAATTTAAAATTTTATAATTAGGGCCCGGCACGGTGGCACAAGTGGTTAAGGTCCTCGCCTTGCATGCCCGGGATCCCATATGGGCGCCGGTTCTATCCCGGCAGCCCCGCTTCCCTTCCAGCTCCCTGCCTGTGGCCCGGGAAAGCAGTCGAGGACAGCCCAAAGCTTTGGGAACCTGCACCCGCGTGGGAGACCTGGAAGAGGCTCCTGGCTTCGGATCGGCATAGTATCGGCCATTGGCCGTTGCGCTCACTTGGGGAGTGAATCATTGGACGGAGAATCTTCCTCTCTGTCTCTCCTCTCTGTATATCCGCCTTTCCAATAAAAATAAAATAAATCTTTAAAAAAAATCGTTATAATTAGTGTTTTTACCCAGCGGACTAGGGTAGAAAATATCTAACTATGCTGCTGGTGAGGTGGTGTTGTTTTTTCAATCCTGCTTTCCTACCTCCCATGTATGGGTATATGAGCTTGATCACTACATAAAAGGAATCTTGCTGGGCTAAAAACAAACATTAGAAGGTAGTACTGCTTCTTCTCCTTCTATCTCCAGGATAATCCCAGGAGGTGTAGATTATTACTCCATTTTACATAAGGGAAATACTGAGGTATGATAGAAACTTGTTCAAACTCACAGTGGAGGGAGATGGAGTTGACATATGAATCCTTTTTTGCTTCTGTCATTTGGGCCAAATATGATCCACCACAAGCCTTGTTTAGCCTGGTGCCAGGTGCTTGCCAGTCTCTGTTGTGCCTAATGACCAGGTCCGGCATCCTGCGAGAAACTCAGAACCATTAAAATAGTGACTGAACTTCTCATTGTGACCTTCCCAGGTGTGTCATGCCAAGGGATTGAGGACAAATAGATCAATGGACAAGTCCTGTTCCCAAGGAGTTTGCTAAAGTACATGTTCTCTGTCTCTTCTGTACAGTTTTGTGTGAGGGGATAAGGGCAGAGGGCAAGGCGGTGGTGGTGCCAGAGGGAAGTGATGTCGGCTGGCAATAGGACAAGGTTGGACCTATTCCTCAGTTTGTGCTTCCCAGTTAAGCGGCCACTGTACTGTGGGCTCCTGGCTGTGTCCGTTGGCCCAAACTGCAGCTTCAGTGCCTTTGGTGTGTCTTGCCTGCTGCCTGTGGGCTGTGCTGGAAACCACGGGCTTGCCCTGCAGGGTGGGATGGAGGGGAGGGAGCAGACGTTGGAAACTGGCCAGGGGACTTCACAGGCCCAACAAAGAATTTTTTAAAAGGGTTGATTTGGTAATAGGCAGAGGGGAATTCCACAGATAAATAATAATTTATGCAAGGAATGCCATCTGCTCTCTGGTGAAACATTAGTGGATAATTGCAGGCACAATTTCCTTCCATTCCTGCCCTTCACCATTCAACTCTTCAAGTAATGATATTGACACCGTCTGAGCTGACTGGGTGTGGAGAGACATGGAGAACCCAGCTTGGATGCTGGCAGAAGGCAGTTTGCCATAAAGCTGAAATAATTAATTGGAATGCATTAGAGAATTAAGCACTAACTAAGAACATGTTGGCATTCTGGCTGGTATATCCAAATGTTGTGCTGGAAATTAATATAAACTGGCTTCACTGGATAGACAACATTGTCAATTATATTTGGTCGCCAAAGAATCTGTTGTAGGGCTCACTAATTAAATTATAGAAGTTGAGAACCGTAGGTTCTGGATTCTTCTCCATGCCCCCTACCCTGACTTTGTATCTACAAGAATGTCTGGGGACTCCATGGATGAATCCTTCTGTCTCTGTGTGGCTTGAATGAATCTTGGTGGAGGTGATGAGGGTGAACCTTGGTTTATGGGTAGAGGTGGGGAAATTTGGGGCCAGTTTTTGAAATCATGGTCTAGTGCTTAGGGCCTAGGCAGCCAACTCATTGGAGGAGCAGATCTTGTCTTCTGGCATGTTAGCCATACTTTGACTTTAGTATATATAGGAAATATATTTGGAAATAGGTGGTAACAGTTGAATGTTGGTAGATTTCACATTAAAACTCTGCATTCTCTTTTGCATGTAGCTGGGGTCTGAAGAGGTTCCCATGGCTTCTCAAAAAAATTGGCTTTTTTTTTTTTTATTTTTAAAGATTTACAGAGAGAAGGGGAGACAGAGAGAAAGATCTTCTGTCCCCTGGTTTACTCCACAAGTGCCTGAAATGCTGGAACTGAGCTGTTCTGAAGCCAGGAGTCAGGAGCTTCTTCCAGGTCTTCCACCTGGGTGTAGGGCCCCAAGGCTCTAGGCCATCCTCTGCTGCTTTCCCAGGCCACGAGCAGAGAGCTGGAAAGGCAGTAGAGCAGCCAGGAAACACACTGGCACACATATGGAATCCCGACTCATGCAAGGAGAGGATTTAGCCACTAGGCTACTGTTCCAGGCATGAAATAAAAAATCTTAAAAGAGAGAAATATTTGCTTAATAGTGATGATACTAGCTAACATTAAGCATGCTTAGCATATGTGTACATGTAACTGTTCCTTTTTTGTTTGTAATAATTGCTCCATCAATATAAAAATCACATGCTGTACCATCCACTCAGTTAAATGCATGGTTCCACAGTGTATTCACAGGGCTGTGTAACTAACACTACAGTTTATTTTAGAGCAGTTTCCTCTCTCTCTGAAGGAAAACTACATAAACAATTGTTCCTCCTTATTTGGCCATTTCGCATAATAGAATCGCGCAATGCAACATATGGTCTTTTGGGACTGACTTCCGTCATTTGCAGAGTCATCTCAAGGTTTCCTAGTGTCATAGCATTTACCAGTACTTCATTGATTTGTGTACGAATGTATGTATTTAACTCCATGCCTTTGTAACTGTGCAATAGTTTTCCGTTGTGCAGACATACCACATTTTATTTACCCACTCATCCATTGATAGATATTTATTTCTAATTTTTGGTATTATAACTTATGCTGCTATGAATGTTCCTATACAAAACTTTGTGTGAATGTACATTTTCTTCTCTTACAGGTCCATCTGATCTATCTATCTCTTTCTTTTCTTTCTTATCATATTTTAATGTATCTCCATCATCTATTATTATCATTACTATCCTTTTCTTCTTCTATCTAACTCTCTATTTCTATGAGTGTACATGTTGGCTTATACTGTAATTCTACATTGAACTGTTTGAGAAGCTGCTGAACTATCTTATACGTTGACTGTGGTGTTTGTATTTCCTCCAGCCATGTATGAGTGTCCCAGGATCTCCACATCTTCAACATCAACTTGTCATTGTGTGTCCGTTTCCTTACGTCATGTTAGTTAATGTGAAGGGGGGTCTCACCATGCCTTCAGTTTCCTCTTTGCTGTTGGGTCATCACATTGAGCACCTTTTCTTGTGCTTGTTGGCCAATGGCCAACCCTGCCGAAGTGTTTATGTGCAGTCACTCTTCACTTCTGAACAGCCTCGGAAGATAAGTACCATCCTTTCTTGTTATATGCCAAATTCAGTTGTTTAGCTGTAAGCTTTCTTTTCAGGAGATAAACGTAATCTTCATTTTATGCAAGAAAATACTAGCTAATTTTCAAAGACAAGGGAAAGTTTTGCGGGGTACATTATCCTGGGCTGACAATTTTTTGCTTTTAGAATCTGGAATATGTTGCTCCATTCTCTTCTTGCCTGTAGAGTTTCCTATGAGAGGTCTCCTGTGAGTTTAATTGGCATTCCTTTATAGATCAGTTGATTTTTTTCACATGCACATTTAAGGATCTTTTCCTTATGTTGGATTAAAGAGAGCTTGATGATCATGTGTCTTGGTGAAGATTGCTTCTGGTTAAGCCTGCTGGGAGTTCTGTGCCCCTCCTGGATGTTGTTTCCCAATTCTTTCTCTAGATTAGGGAAATTTTCCCTTATTATTTCGTTTATACTTTGTAAACTCAGATTCTCTTTCTGCACCTTCTGGGACTCCCATAACTCTTATATTAGGCCTCTTAATATTGTCTTTCAATTCTTGAATACTTTTTTTGGCCTGATCCAGCTCTGCTTCTAGCTTTTGTTTGCTGCCCCCTGATGACAGACCTGTCTGGGACCTGCTGCTCTGTCTCTGCTCCTGGTCAAATCAAACAGACCAGCAGGATGAGCAGTTCTTTGGGTTCACCTCCCAAGCTCCCAGTGAAAGTCCCTTCCCACCTGGTCGCTGGTGGATTTCCAGCTGCTGGTGGAGTTCAGATTGTCATTTGCTGAATGCTGCTGGAGTATCAGTCACTGTAACACCCCACCGTTGTATTCGCTGCTTTCTTGTATCTGCCTGTTACACAATTATACAAGCTCAGTTAACCATTCCTTTTTTTTAAAAAATGGCCTGTTGCACTGGTACTACAAATATAACACTAATAGGAACATCTATTTGTACATAAGGTTTTTCTGTATTTGATATAGCTATGGTAGATGTCACTGTGGATTTGATGAGTCAGGAGTGTGTGTAAGGCCTTAAGATTTACTGTGAAGCAAGAGAAGAACTGTGGTGTAGCGATTCATACTGTTCTGGGGGCTGTATGAGGATGCTGGGTTAACTGGATGCAGCTCAGCACTGGCTTAACTATTGTTCTAAACATTTATTTATTTATTTATTTTTGCTTTACTCTGCAATTCTTTGGTTAACAGTAGGGGCGTTTGTAAAAATTACACAAACCATAGAAGCTCGTCTTACTTGATGTGTCAATGAAAAAAATAGATACTGCATTATTGATGCATTTTCCTGAGGGAATCCAGAAAGACTGAATAAGAGCATTTGTTGGTAAGGATAAGAGAATGGAACAGCCTAAACAGCCTCAATAAAATTGCTGATAATGGATTTACAGATAAGGCAGGAGAACCTATGCCCGGACCATTACACTGTAGCTCATTTCTTAAGCCTTATCAGAACAGAGGTAGGCCTTTTATAGGCGATGACTACACCTGGCAGTGTAATAAAACATACTGGAGGCAGATGGTAATGTCTGCTGGGGACAGCTCCTGGTATGTACAGCACAGGACTGAAGCCTGGAGGGGCCTTGGTAGTTGTGGGGAAGCTAGGGCTTTTCAAGCATTTTATTTTCATTTATTTTGCCAGTGGAATATAAATATATGTATTGCATAGACATATATATTTATGTGTGTGTATATATATATATATATATATGTTTCTGTGTGAATGTCAATATGGAACTTGGGGGTTTCTTGTGGAGGGCGAAGCAAGAAAAGTGTTTTGTCCACTTCCGGTTCACAGAGCGCCTCTGGATGTGGGCAGTTGATCTAATGAGAAGTGTGATCCTGGAGACATACTGCAAGGGCAGAGAAAGTCCTTGGATTTTGGGCCCAATGCGGTGGCCTAGAGGTTAAAGTACTCTCCTTGAACGTGCCGGGATCCCATATGGGTGCCGATTCTAATCCCTGCAGCTCCACTTCCCATCCAGCTCCCTGCTTGTGGCCTGGGAAAGCAGCTGAGGATGGCCCAAAGCCTTGGGTTCCTGCATGAGAGACTTGGAGGAAGTTCCTGGTTCCTGGCTTTGGATCAGCACACCACTGGCTGTTGCGCTCACTTGGGGAGTGAATCATTGGATGGAAGATATTCCTCTCTGTCTCTCCTCCTCTCTGTATATCTGACTTTGCAATAAAAATAAATCAATCTTTAAAAAAGAGTCCTTGGATTTCCTCTAAGATTTATGTGCATTAATCATCCCCAAAGCAACCCTAATATCCCAACTATTCTTATTTATATATTGCAAAATCATGAATTCAACATGGGGAGCTTAAATAATTTGCTTGGGATCAGAGCATTAGTACATGGTGGAATAGAGATCCAAATCCAGGCACTTTGAGGAGGACAGGATGGAATACATGGGCCGTAACCACGCATACAGTCCCTGGGAAAATGTAGTCTGTTTACCGCCTAGTGTGTTTTTTTTCTTTTTTTTTAAATGAAAATTTCCCTGGCTATGGGATTAACCGAGCCTTGTTTCCTGAAGGGTATTGCCTAAGTCAGGCAGCTGGAATAGGCTAAAAAGATGGATGGTAGGGAGGATAAATAATTTCTCACTTGGGGTGATGACTGGAATATGAAGGGGACACCTCTGTTGGTTATCTGTTGCCTTGTTCATCATCCCATGCAAGATTCATGAACCGGGCAGGGTAGAGCTTAAAGATCAGAGGCCTAAAAATCCATGCTTGTCAAATGCTGGGCCTCAGTCTTCTTATCTTTACAGAGGAATCATAATTCTACCTATCTCATAGAATTCTTGGGAGGAGCAAAGAAGAGAATGAAAGTCATCGTTCAGAGTGTCTGGCAAATGCTAAGTGCCCAGGGCATGTCAATGATTAGTGTTGAGTAATATTTTCTTTCAACAGATGTTTAATTAGTCTCATATGTACTCCTTGGTGTCAGTGGACATGTCTTGGAGGCCCAGCAAAGGGACATGATAAAAGTTTGAGGCTTAAGCCTTAATGCCAAGCCTCTTGCCATGCAATGGGTTTTTTGAGTGAGAATGTTTGAGTGATGGCACAACATACCTATCTGTGAAACAGATAAAAACATAAAGAATTTTCCAGAGAAAGGGAGTGGATATAAAATCCCACTGGGAAAGCAGAATAAGTAGCAAAGTGTTAACATTTTCCTGCTGTGGGTTGTGAACTCTGTGCCTTTTCTTGCATACGGAGAACCAACCAGCCAGCCAGCCAACCAACCAGCCTGCCAACCAACCAACCAACCAAACCAGAACATGGCTATTTCATCCCTGCTGAAGATCAAGATGAGGATCACTCCTGCAGAAAGCCAACAAGTAGACCTTGTCTCTAGGAGCTGGCTAAAGTTAATTTGAACGAGTTGGGAAGACTTTGGACCATAAACAAGGTGCCTCCATTAGCAGATCACCTCCTGTGAAAAAATCATCTGTATTACAACAGAGCTCAAATGAAAGTTTTGTTTCCTTAAATTGACAACTTTGAATCTTTTTTTTTTTGATTGAAAAAAAAAGAAGTATTCAAAAGAGACCCGAGAGCTAATGTAAATCCTTTGCAACCCCCAATGAGACATTCTATTAAGTAGTAGTTTAAAAAGGATATTGGATTTGGAGCTAGAATTATCCTGTGAACTGCTATATTACTTTTAGCTTGTGTGCCACGCCGAATTTTGTGTCAAGCATGTAAGGCATCGTTATTTCATTTTAATGCTTTCAGCAGCTCTGTGATATGATCATCTTTATTTATCTAGCCGCTTTTCATTGAATTTACTTTGTAGTTGATGTGTTATAGTTATATAGATCTACAAGATACAATCTGATCTTTTGATACCTGTCAATATGGTAATATAATTAGAGTAGCTAGTGAAGCCATCACCTCATGTACTTGTCCTTCCTTTGGGATGAGAACGTTCAAAGACATCTCTTCCAGCTGCGTTGCCCCCTTTTACAGGTGAGTAAGCTGAGCTGAGTTTCAGAATAGTCATCCTCTACCTGGTTACACCCAGTTAAGTGTCAGATGGTTGGGGACAGTCTCCTGATGCTCTGTGTGATATACAAAGGTAAGAAGAGGAGCCTGGCCTGGCTTTGCTGCACACATTCTGGATGCTGCTGATCTGTGAACTCAGGTTCTCTGTTAAACCACAGTGTGTGCACTACTGCCCCACAATGGCCAAGTTACAGTACAATGCAGTACTGGACACAAAAAACACTGTGTGTTCCTCCATGTGGACACAGCACTGTGACATCTAGGCTTCACTGCTTGTATCTTGGCAATGAAGGCTGTGGACCATCCTTGTTAAACCTCCAGCTCTGAACATGCAGGATTTTGCATCCTCACACTCCTCCCACTTCCTTAGTGGTGGATTGGAGATGCTACCATTGGCTTTCAGGAGGTCAAAGAGATGGGAGGGATGGGAAGCTGTGAATGCTTCCCTTTGGGCTTTGGGGTTGAATAATGTTAGTAATTTCAAAGCCTCAATGTCTTGTTCCCTAGTGTTTTGCTCCTAAACAACTATAGGTTTTTTTTTTTTTTTTCCTGTGGGTAGGGAGACTAAAGCAGCAACATTGGAAATAGTTCCATTGATCAAGGTAAATAGTGTTTGGAGTTGGGGTAGGCATACCACCACTGTTCCAGTCCCAGCAGCTGGCTGGAGGCAGCAGGAAGCCTGTGGGGGCTGGTGCCAGCGGGCTTGGGCTAGGGGGAGGACTGGGAGTATAGCACCTGTGGGCATGTGGGGACCTGAGAGCTCACCTCTAGGCAGGTGGAGCAGACATGGGGGTTTCCTCATGTGCTTGGTCCTAGGTAGGGAGAGGGGAGGGGAGAGCCCCACGTCAGCATGCAGCCCTGCGGTGCTGGGGATCAGGTCTGGGGGACCTCAGTGAGCCTGGGTCTTGCTTGTGTTGAGGGATAAGGCACCAGGCCAGCTCATGTGCCAGGAGATTGGGACCCTGGTGGGTGAGAAGAGCTTTGGATCAGCACACCACCCTCTGGGCTTCCAAAGACTGGGTTGAAGAATCCATGCATTCCTGGGCACAAGGATTGTGGATTTAATAGGGAAAGGAGCACGAGGATATGGGGTAGGGAGGACTGCTGTGGGAGCATCTTTCAGGTAAGGAAGGACCCCTGAGGGACTCACAACGACAAGGCCACTGTGCTTGTGGGTAAGCGAGGGGACTGAGATCTGGTGCTCTGGAAGGGAGAGACCAGAAGACCTTTATGGGTCAGACAGATGGACCAGCCCACATGGGAGGCCTGAGCTGGGCTTGTTAGCATGACCACCAAGTGCCAACCCACATGAAAGCTAGAGCTGGGGGCCTGTCTGGAAAGCCAGCTCTCAGCATCTGATAGTGAGTGTTGGAATGGGGGACAGGTCATAGTGGGCTGGGCCATGATACTAACCAGCATGCAAGATACCAGGTCTAGGGATAGATTCTGTGGGGGATATGTGGGCCTAACTCTATGAAATTACAAGTCCTGCTGGTTGGCTTGAGAGTTGGGGTGGTGATGGGTTGAGCCAGCAAGACCATAGAACCTGCTGGCACTCACAGATGCTGGGGCTGGGAACAGGCTGGGCAAGTCCAGGCTGCAGCATCAGATGGGTAACCTCAAACAAGCTGTGGGGCTGCAACATCCACCAGGCCATACAAAGGCCTGGTTGGAGGGGGCAGACTATGCCGGGTAAGGGCCTAGCACCTGCTGGCATGCATGAGATCTGAGTCTGGAAGTGGATCTAACAGGGGATCTTGGGAAAATCTTCTGGTGGGTGGCAGCTCCTGCTGGTGAGCATGTGGACCAGGCCTGGGTGTTGGGAAGACTGGGCAATATGATTTTATTGGCTGGCAAGTGTGTGGGTTGGTTTTGGAAGGGGCAGACCAGGCAGGGTTGAGCAAACCTTAGCGTGCTGGTAAGTGCAGAAACAGGCTGGAGTGCAGGTCATGTTCGGCTAGGTTATCATACGTACTGGCTTATATGTGTCAGGGATGGGAACAAACTGAGCAGGGACAGGTGGCAGCACCTGCTACTGAGAGTTGGGACTGGCCAGGTCAGACTAGGCTGTAGCATCCAAAGCAAAGGCCAAGACAGATGAAGGGCCATACAAAGCTGGGTCAGAGCAACCACTGGTGTGCATGAGATCTGTGGCTGGGAAGAGGCCTGGTTGGGGAGCTAAGTGCTTACCCTGGCTGGGTCCTGATTCACACTGATGAGCCTGAGGGCTGGAGTGGGGGCTGCTCTCTGGTCTGGACATGGCTGCAGTGTTCCTCGGTATGGATGTGCCCAGGTCTGGGTTGCACCAAATTGGGCTGGACTTTAGCACTGATGCTCATGAGAACCAGGGTGGGTGTAGGACGGGTCAGGCTAGGTCTGTTCCTGAGGAGCCACACATGAGCTGTGTCTGAGTGTAGACCAGGCTTGGCTGGGCTGTAGCACCCAACAACAAGAACCGGAATGGGTGAGGACTGGTCAAGAAAGGACATCGTTCCTGCTAGGACAGGAGGTGGACTAAGTAGGGCTGGGCCTTGGACCCATCGGTGTGCTTGAGATCTGGCGTTGGGAGAGATCCTGATGGAGAAGCCTGGGGAACTCCTCTGTTAGGACACAGTCCCTGTAGATGAGTGCTCCCTGCAGGGAGCAGCCCAGACCAGTACCCATCAGCATACATTTGGCTCAGGTCTGGGGTAAGCCAGGCTGGGTCAGTTCATATCATCCACTGGCAAATCTGAGAGCCAGAATGGAGTGTGGGTCAGGCTGGGTTGGGTTGCAATACCAAGCAGTCCACATTTTAGGGCCAGGACTGGGTGATAGCAGGGCTGGGCTAGGCTATAGCCCCCTCGAGTTTGAGCTGGAATTGGGGGTGGGCTGGACCCAGCCAGACTACAACACCCACTGGCAAAAGCTGAGGTGAGGCAGGCTGTGCCAGACTGGGCTGCAGTGCCCAACCAACACATGTAAGACTTGGGGGAGTGAGGAGGCGAACCCAGTGTGGGAGCTGCAGATGGCCCCCCACTGGGCCACTACTACTATTGGTGAGCCTAACAGCTGGAATGGGGGCAGACCAGGCTGGACAGGGCTACAATACCTGGCCACCTACATGTGAGCTGGATCAGGAGAAAGCCAGGCTAGGCTGACTGCTCCTTCTAGTGCACGCATAAGCCAGAGTGGGTTTGGGTGGGTTGGGCTTTGCCATGGCACCAGGTGGCAGAGGCTGGCACCAGGGGCAAATTCTGTCAGGTTAAAAAACAGAACCACCTGGAGAGTGCAAGATCTGGGAGTGGGCCAATTAGGGAAACAGTGGGCAACTCCCTCTTGGGTTGCCACTCCTGCTGGTGAGCATGACAACCAGGAATAGGGGCAGGAATAGAGGGAGTGACATCTGCTGGCACCAGTGTGGACTGAATAGTGGGGTTAGTTGGGCTGAACTAGGCTTCAATGCCTGTTGATATGTACTAGAGCTGAATGGGATGTGGGATAGATTGGACCAGACCAGTCTTCTGTACATATTGGCAAGCATGGTAACCAGGGCAGGAGGTGGGACTGGAGGGGGTTATTGCGGGTCACACCAGCTAGGCTGCAGTTCCCACTGGTTCACGTGAAGGCTGAGTATGTGGTGGGCAGGATTGGGCTGGACTAAAACACCCAGTTGTTTTGAGTAGAAGAGAGGACTGGAGACAGAACTGACCCAGCAACTGCATGTGCATAAGCAAGTTGGGGTGATGGACTGTGCCAGACCCTGTATTGGCAAACACTCCCAAGAATCAGGTCTGGGATCACCTTAGATGCGGTTTTTATTTTTGGTGATTCCCCATACGTGAACCACTGGACTCATACTTCAACCATGGAGAGAATTGCAGATTCCATGATCTGACTGTGGATTGCATTTGTCAGAGCTGAGCCTCATCATTTGCTCAGACTGAGAAGTGAACAGCATATTCAGATGCACATGGAGGATATGGCAGTATATTGGAGTCGTCATAGGGCACCTGGTACCATAACAGGACGGAGGACAAAATTGATAAACTACCCCAGCCATGTGTTGGCAGTGAATATCTGGGTGAATGGAGACTAGGGTGGACTATGTCAACCAGTGGATTCTGGAGAGATTTCATTGTGGTTGGAGTGGTGGGATTGACAGTAATTAAGAACTGTTGAACTATGAAAATCACTTAAGCAGGACCCTTGGAATGTGCCCCACACTGGGAATCCTGCGATGGTTGGGAGACTGGGGAGTGGCTTCTTCCCTTATTTCCCCCTTTTCCCCAGATACAGAAAGGAAAAAAGAGAACATGTAAACAATGGTTTTACCCACTTTTCTCTAGCCCTTGACCTTTCACACCTAATCAACTATATAAAAGTCATCAAAAATAAAATTAGAAAAAAAAGTGCTTGGAGTTTTGGTTTAGGACCCTAGTGACCAAATGCTGCTCCGGGTTTGTTCTGGGGGCACTGGAGTCCCTGTCAAGGTCCGTGCAGTGTTTTGGAATTGAACTTGTTGCTGAGTAGGGGCTGGATGGTGAAGGATAACGTAAAAGGAGTACAGGCAAGGCACAGTAGTTTATAGCTTCGTCTTCAAATTCAACAGCTTGGCTCCAATCCCTGTTATCTCACTCTAGCTCTGTTGTGGCTCTGGACTCTTCAGAGCTGGTTCATCATGCAGCTAACTAAAGAAAGAGATGTTAGCCCGAAGCCTGGTGTTCACCTAGTTGACTGCTGTCCAGTTCTTACTCTTCAGGGAATTATCTTGTCCTTTAGTAGTTCCGGTGGACCCAGAAGCTGTTCTAAGCTGATCTTTGTAACAGAGCTGAATATTTCTTGGGCAAGAATTGCACCTTGGCCTAGTTATGCTCCTGTAGGCTAGTCTAGGCTGTACAGCCTGAGGAGGTAGCCAGGTACTGTACTCCGTACATTTCATTTTATAACAAAACTCCAGTATTGCTGCTGTCATCCCCATTTTATAAAGTAGAAACTGAGATAACAGAGAGAGAAAAAGAGAAGGGATAGAATTCAGAATTATGCCTGCTTACTCCGTGTAGTCCTGCGGATACTAGCAATCCTAGTCGGAATCACTGGCATTAGGCTTGTCTACCCCAAGCTTCTGCCCTACGCATGTCAAGAAGCTGTTTCTCTAAGCTAATCTGGATCGGTTAGAGCTATTGCAAGGTTCAAAGACAGTGGAATTAAGTGATACTGCGTAAAAGGCTGATCACAGAAATGGCAGAAATTCTTAAAAATTATCATCATTATTATTATTTTTAAATTCTTATTTTTCATAATACAGTTCTGTAAGCTCAAGTGTTTCCCCTTCCGCACTTCCCAGTCTCCCTCTCTCCACCATTTCCCCCTGAATCGTTGCAGCAGTGTAATCTATCAGCAATAGTCACAAGTCCAACATTCTACTATTTTAGTATATCATGACATTGTAGGCGTAGACAATGGAAAATATAGCATCAAGATATATTTAACAATTTTTTTGGGAGTCCATCTTTTATTTGGGAGTAGAGATGCATACTGCAATGTGTCTTTACTTCTCAGTAGTATGCTAGCTTCTATTATATAGTTCCTCCAGATGAATATGTGTATGTTTATTTATGTTGTTCTTGTATTTCGCATGAAACTTGCCTTATAGTAGAGATAATATATGTTTGTCTTTTTGTGATTAGCTTATTTCACTGAGCATGATAGCCTCTAGTTGGAACCTTTTGTTGCAAATGATAGACTTTCATTCTTTTTAGTGGCTAAGTAGTATTCCATGGAGTAGATGCACCACAGTTTCTTTATCCATTCCTTTTTTGTCAGGCATTTGAGTTGTTTCCACGCTGTGCTGCTGTAAATATAGGATTACAGGTCACTTTCTCATATTCGCATTCATCTTTCATCACAAAGCAAGAACTGTTTTGTCTCCTTTGGCTGCGGGTCAGCCTTCTTGAACACTGAAATGAGATGGAGTTGATGGTGTGCCAGGCGGAGACCTCAGGAAGCTTTGTACATATCTGCTTCATTGTGCTTGTTATTCCGTAGAAGCTTGCCTGGTGGCCCTGCAAACAAGGTCAGGGAAGACTTCCAAGGATGAAAGGTCTGGCGGAACGGAGCTAAGGCGCCTGGGCCTTGTAGGTGGAGCTGCCGCATCTAGTGGATTGTAGATGCAAGAGTAAGGCCAGCCAGGGAGAGAACCTCTCATCTGAGTCCAACTTAAGTTGTCTACTTACACTGTTCTGAGTTAAATAAATAGTTCTTATTTGAAAACCGGTTGCTTCAAGTGAATATTTTGGAGTCAATTAAAATTTACTGAAAAACTGGGATAACAGCCTTCACTTACTTTCAATTTCTCCTAGCTTTATAATGTCATACTACTATGACTTATTTGTTAAAGCTAAGAAACTGGCATTGATATATCACTGTTAATTAGACTGTAAGTATTTTTCTGATTTGACCAGTTTTTCTATTAATGCCCCCTTTCTAGTGCAGGATATAATCCAAGTTGCCACAGTGATTTTGTCATGTTTCCCTAATTTCCTCATTTTCATGATATTGACAATTTTGAAAAAGAGTCACTGGGTATTTGGTGACATGCCACTCAATTTGTGTTTGTATGACTTTTAAAAAAATTTTTAAAAGCACTTGTTCATTTATTTTGAGGAGTTGCAGAGAAAGGTAGAGCAAATGAGAGGGAGCTCTGTCCACTGGTTTTCTCTGCAGAGATTGCATTGGCCTGAGCCATGCCGAAAGCCAGCAGCCACGGCCATGCCGAAAACCAGGAGCCACGGCCATGCCGAAAGCCATGGAGCCATGGCCATGCCGAAAGCCAGCAGCCATGGCCATGCCGAAAGCCATGGAGCCATGGCCATGCCGAAAGCCAGCAGCTGCCTTTTGCAGGTGCATTAACAGGCACCTGGATCAGAAGTAGAGCCAGGACATAAGCTGTTGCTCATATGGGATGGTGGTATTGCAGTGGACACACCTGCTTCATTGTAGGACCAGCCTCTTGCATGACCTTTTAAAATTTTTTTAGGATTTTTCTTCTTTCTTTCCTTTATTATTTCTTCTCCTTCTCCTTCTTCTCCTTCTTCTCCCTCTTCTTCTTCCTCTTCTTCCTCTTCTTCTGCTTTCCTTGGGACGTCACAATTATACAGAGAAGGAGAGACAGAGAGAAAGATCTTCAATCCATTGGTTCACTCCCCAAGTAGCTGCAGTGGCCAGAGCTGAGCCGATCTGTAGCCAGGAGTCAGGAACTTCTTCCAGATCTCCCACACAGGTGCAGGGCCCCAAGGCTTTGGGCCATCCTCGACTGCCTTCCTAGGCCACAAACAGGGAGCTGGATGGGAAGTGGAGCAGCTGGGACATGAACTGGTGCCCATATGGGATCCCAGCGGATGCAAGGCAAGGGTTTTAACCACTAGGTTACCACACCAGGCTCCTTTCTTCTTCTTTTTAAAGATGTGTTTATTTTACTTGAAAGGCAAAATTTTATATATAGAGAAGGAGGGACAGAAAGGTCTTCCATCAGATAGTTCACTCCTCAAATGGCTGCAATGGCCAGAATTACACTGATCTGAAGCCAGGAGCCAGGAGTTTCTTTCCAGTTTTCCCATGTAGGTGCAGGGGCCAAAGGATTTGCATCATCCTCTGCTGCTCTCCCAGGTCATAAGGAAGGAGATACAAGGGAAGTGGAGCAGTTGGAACCAGACCTGGTGTCCAGATGGGATGCTGGCATTGCCAGTGGAGGATTAGCTTGTTATGCCACTGTGCCATGCATTGTATAACTTCTTTTTTCAACAATTAGACCAAAGTTACAAGTTTTTAGAAAAACCAACACTGATGTTAAGTGTCCTTTTCATTGAGTCAATAAAGGGGTACATGTATGAGATCCATTGGGCATTAATGGTCGTGTTATCCTTGGCCATTTAGTTAAAGAGGTTTCTCAAGATTAGTGGAAGAGGAGGCTAGTAGATATTTCAGAAATTTCTTGAAATTATGGCAGGACTTAGCAAATACTCTGACTTGAGAGGAGACCAGACACTCTCCCCAGTTCTTTACATCTGTTTCCCCCACTGGAATGGAAGTGCCAGAGTGACAGAGATCCCGTCTGTCTTTACTTCTGTATTGTAAGCGCCTAGACGAGAGCCTGTTGCCTAATAGCTGTGTAATACTCCTCTATGTGCTGAAGAAGAACCAAGAAACAGAGAGTGTATCATCTTCCACAGGGAAATCCGACTGTGTCTTCCTTTCGGAGACAACCTATCTTGCCTTCCCGTGGCCTGCTAGCCAAGCTTGAGTTCCTCAGTGTGTGTACTGACCTCATTGACTGTAAACAATAGAAACCAACAGCAATGAGCTAAGGAAACCAACATTGTACCACGTGCTTTAAAATCTTTCGAATTTATGGCTTACCCAACCTCAGGTTTCCTTGAGGCACTGTTGGCTCGAGAAATGTGGTCGACTCATCATTATTCGGCCCTCTCTCTTGGACCTGCTTTCTTCTGTGTCAGCTTCATTCTCAGGGAGGCTCTCTCCAGGTTGTAGCTTTTGGTTAGATGAGCTGAAACATTTTGTATTTTGCTCGAGGTCAGCCTGAATTGGGTTTATGTCACATATGAAAAACAAAAACAGCAAATGCCCCTTTACTTACTCTGAGCCTGGTATGATATAAGTCACGTGGAGTGAGCAGCAATGAGAGGACAAGGAACTGAAATCCCTGTGTAATCTCAGCTTCAGCTCACTGCTGGCTTCCCTCAGCTGGCATCCACTGATTTAGCCTAAACCCCACCCCTGTGTACTTCTCCTTAACAATATGAGTATAAGTAACGGTTGCTCTTGTTGGAGTCAAAAGGCTGTTTTAAAGCAGATGAAATGAGAAGGTTTTAATTGTTCTGAGGATGACCAATGGTAAATATGACAAGGTAGGTCTTATTTTTTTAAAGAGATTTTTGAAAATTTTATTGAAAAGTTCGATTTACGGAGAGAAAGAGACAGGAAGATCTTCTGTCCGCTGGGTCACTACCCAAGTGACCACAACAGCCGGAGCTGAGCTGATCCAAAGCCAGGAGCCAGGAGACTCCTGGTGTCCCATGCAGGTGCAGGGTCCCAAGGCCTTGGGCTATCCTTAACTGCTTCTCCAGGCCACAAGAAGGGAGCTGGATGGGAAGTGGAACAGCTGGGGTTAGAACCAGCACCCATATGGGATCCCAGTGCAGGCAAGGTGAGGACTTTAGCCACTGGGGTATCGTGCTGGTCCATACAAGCTCTTTTTTAAACATGGGTGCACGTGCAGGTTCTGCATTTTCTCAACTATAAAATGGGGGGTGCAACAGTGGTCTCCAAATTTCTCACTGATTTTCGTGGCTTCTAAAGGTCCTTTCAGGTGCTCTGGTAAGTATTTTGCAAATGCTTTAATCATTTGCTCCTCTGAATAGGAGGAGATTCAGGAGCGTTCGTTGATTTTTTTAATAGACACTAAAAAAGAAGGGTCCAAGGAAGTTGGGTCATGCGTACGGATCATTAGTACTCATCAAACAGTCAAGGGCTTCTGCGTGTCCGAGCTTCCTTGCAGGAAGATTCAGCCAATGTTTGTCTCTAACTAAAGCACTGTGTGCAGCAGTGGTCAATGTTATTTCCAAGTCTATGACGGTAAAGAGCATTGGGCTTCCCCCTGTTACAGTATTCTTTGGGGTGACTGTGGAATTACGTGTTGAGATGCTAGAACCGTAGAATGGAAGAATCTGGGATCCTGCAAAGAAAGCTGCACTGGAGTTACTTGACCTGCTGGGGAAATTACGTCAATGAGAATCAGGCTATTGATGTTAAACTACTGGCATTCTGCGGTGTGTGATTGCTGCAGCGTAGCTTAGCTAGAGCTGTTAATGCTCCCCTCGCCCTCCTCCCACGGATGCCTCTTGTGATGACTGCCTGAAATGTATTTAAACAAGGACAAATTCATCTCACTGTACACACTTATTCATCTTTTCACCCCCCAGTTGCAGGTTTTGCTTTGAAGTTACTTTGGAGAAGCAGATGTTTCAAAGATCTGCTGACTGATTCATGTGTTAACTGTGGGCAGTTTGCTTTCCATCTCTGAGCTTCAGTTACTTCATTGATAAAATGATGAGAAAATTACTAGGTGTATTGAAATATCGTTCATTGCCCCTGTAACTTTCAGATAGTAGCTCATCTTTCTAAACTTAATCTCCTCTTCTGCTAAAAAGAGAAAATAGCAACTCTCAAAGTTGTCCTAAGAGTTAAGTGGCACATGTAAAGACCCCAACCCTGTGCTTGACCCAGCTCAGCTCTCAGCACGCCTCTGTCCCTCCCGGCTCTTCAACCCTTCAGATCTGATTTTTCTCATCTGTGCTTCTTGCTTTTCCCCCATTCTCATTTCCCAACCCATACTCAGTTGAGAATACTTTTTCCTTTTTAAGGACATTTTAATTTTGTGTGTGTGTGTGTGACTGATTAGTTGTCACTGGTGAAGAATAAAATTTTTCAGAGAACTTTAAACAAGTGTGTGTGTGTGTGTGTGTGTGTGTGTGTGTGTGTGTGTGTGTGTGAGTGTGTGTGTGTGTGCAGGACGTGGATGTACTTACACCCTAGTTATGGGAAGGTAATGACTTCCGGAAGAAGAGGGCAAAGTTAAGTCCACACCTGGAGAACATACTTGAACACGCTGATAAAGACTAGAGGACCCAATCATTTGTCTTGAAGAAAAATGAAACAGTTGCACTGATAAACAGACCAATAGAGAACAATGAAAATCTTAGGCACTTATCTGAAGCCAAACAAGAACAACCTCAGCAAATTTGAAGGAGACAAGTCACTTAGCTGGAAAGCCAGGGGCAGACCCTTCCCTGTGTGAGGTCTGCTTGCTACCGTCCTCTGTGTGCGGAGAGGGGATGGCGGGCACAGGGCAGTCAGCCGCAGGAGCTGGAGCAGGCTCCTTCGTGCCTGGTGGGTTGGGAATCTAAGAAGGACACCGAACAAGCCCAGATCATGACAAATTAGGGCTGTGCAAGGATTCTTCCTCTCTCCTTTTCATTACTTCTGCTTGAACTTTGTGGTTGTCCTCAGAAAGATTGGCGCCCCAGAAGGAAGGGGAGAAAGAACCAATTGACTGTTCTCAAAATAAAACAAAACTCAACAAAGAGCCTTTCTTCCTCAGAGACTATTCCCATGGAAAGTACAAAGTGAGCCTACTTGGAATTACCTGACTGCAAAACAACACCACTTTTATGAAAAGGCAGTTCGTTTTTCACTCACCCAATTTAAACATGGCTCCTCAGAAATTGCTGGAGCCTTCGGGAAGGATGTGGCCCTCAGACTGGAGACCAAGGCAGGGAAACTTAAGACTCAAAGGAGTATTTTTTTCTTGTTTTGAGTGAACCAAAACTAAAGATTAGAAAGGAGCCACTCTTCTCATATTTTTGTTAGTCCCTGAAGTGAGATTGTTTGTTCAAATATCCACTGCGGAGCCCAGAAATCTCATTCAGCAATCTTTTCTCACATGTTCCATGCAGAGGGTGACGGCTTCGGTTTTAAGGCTGTTTTAAATAAATCCAGCAATTACACATTTGTCTATTTTGAGAGACAGAGAAAGAGAAAGAAATTTTGTATCTGCTTATGCTTGGGAGCTGGGAACACAGTCTGAATTTTCTATGTGGCTGGCGGGACCCAAGTCCTGGAGCCCTCTTTGACACCACCTAGGGCATACAGCAGGAAGCTGGGGTCAGAAGCAGAGCCGGGATTTGAACCCAGGAAGTCAGACGTGGGATGTAGACATTCTAAGCTGTGTCTTAATCTCTGGGACAAAGAAGCACCCGAGCCCAGCAACTTTTTCTTTTATAAATCTTTTTTTTTAATAATTTATTTATTTTTATTGGAAAAGCAGATATACAGAGAGGAAGACCTTCTGTTCATTGATTCACTCGCCAAATGGTCGCAACAACTGGAGCTGTGCTGATTCGAAGCCAGGAGCCTGGATTCTCTTCCATGTTTTCCAGGTGAGTGCAGGGTCCCAATGATTTGGGCAATCCTCAACTGCTTTCCCAGGCCATAGGCAAGGAGCTGGAGGGGAAGCGGGGCTGCCGGGTTTAGAACTGGCAGCCATATGAAATCCCGGTGTGTGCAAGATGAGGACCTTAGCTGCTAGGCTGCCGCACCGGGCCTGAGCCCAGCAACTTTCAAGGGCCTGTGTTCCTTTGCCTAGTGTCCCACGCAGCACACACATATTAAAGCAGCCCTGCGTTGAGATGCGTGTTTGCCAGCTTTCCTTCTGAAAACTGTGTGTCACCTCTAGACTTTTGATGAGTAAGACGAATACATCGTGATGTCATGGAGGATTCCTGTCTTACGTGGATGAGAAAAGCAAAAAAATCTTATTTTCTTCTCTAAGTAAAGTTGAGTTCACGGAATCTGTTGGAGCTCACTGCTGTTCTTTCGTCCCATGTATCAGGCAGCCCCCAGAACACGGCCAGCTAGGACTGGTGCTGAAGATGTATCCCGCTGATCCACAGGGAAATGTGGGTTTTCAAATGGGACCTCAGTTGCTGTGGTGGAGGAGAAGCTGTGGGTGCCTGACCCCTCTTCTCTGAGAATTTAAGCCCTGTCTGATTTTGACAGGGTTGTAGTGAGTCTTGGTGTGGTGTTTGACCAAGTTACATAGCAGGTAGTATTGTCCTTTTTCTTCCTAAGAGAACTAGCTTGAATTCGAAGGAACAGATCATCTTTTAAAAAACTGAACTAGACAGCAGGTTCTTTTGGGACAAAGCCTGTGTCTTGTTCATCACGGTAGGATTCGGTTAATACCTGTCCAAGGTAAGAGATCAGGACAGCAGCACTTGTCTATCCTAAACTATTGTAGACAGACACACTTAACACAAGGGGCAGCTTTTTCTTTCTCTTGCCTTTAGAGCAACACAAAGGTTGTTTCTATTTTCGAAGGATTTTATCACTCATCTTTGTGGGAATATAAGCAGGAGAAATAATCAACACGGGTGTTGACAACAGCTTCGGGAGGGTTTTGTAGCATTGACCGCTGCACTAAGTGTTCTGGTGTTCTGGTTCATGCACTTGGAGGTTGGCAAGAGGCTGAGCATTCTGTCTGCTCCCCGTCTTGCAGCCGAGGGCTAGCTGATCACGTCTATGGATAATTTGCATTCCTCAAAAGCTCCAGACTAAACGACACACACTTATTTGTCTCCTTCTCAGCGGGTTCCCTCTCATTGTAAAACAGCATGCATCTATAATTCTCCCAGTTGTACAGAAAATACACGTCCACTTCTGATGTGCTTGACAGCAGTGGCACAGAGATGAATGAGACATGCCTGTAGCCCTCAGAGCACTCGTAAAGTAAAAGGGAGAAATTGTGTGTGGATATTATTAACAAGGAAGTGATAGCTGCATGAAGGAGGTTAGACCCAGCGAGCCCCAGGAGGCTGGTGATCACGCTAGGCTGCTCATCTCCTGGCTGGGATGCCTTGCTCAGAGCTGACGGACATACAGGAGTGTACTGAAACCATGCTGTGGAGCAGGTCTGCCTCCTTAGCACCCTAACAGTGAAAGCTTTTCTGGCTTCAGAATCAGGAACAGCTCTGCATTTTCTCTGAAGCAGTGTAGTTCTACTTATGACTAATGTGAACCAAAATCAGTCTGTCTCTTACATATCACCTGCTGGTATGTTCATAGCACCTGTAACTCAATGTGTGAGTAGAGACACAGATGGAGTCTCGCTCTACCTTCTGCTAAATTCCCTGCCTTTGTTTTTGTTTTTTTCTTTTCTTGCATAGGGCAGACAGTGGAAATGTGTGTATTTGTGTAGCGTAAAATGGTGGTATCAATGAATTCCAGTCTCAGAAGAAAGTGATGGAAAGACAGCTAATTAAATGGGTGAGGGATGTTTCAAGCAGCACAGACAGCACTTCAAAAGATGAAAAACAACCTCTCTCCATTCCCAGCAACAACGACTACAACCACAGCAATAACACAAACAAACCCAAAAGATGAAACTGAACAAAGCCCCTCACGTTGTGACATGGACATACTCTCTGGCTTCCTTTTCACTGACACAAAGGCGATTTGTGCAACAACCCCTCGCCCATTGTCTTCTGTTCTGCTAGGTTCAGTCTGGGTCTTCCTAATTTGCCTATTGGGCAAAGGCAGTTTGACTTGTGGGAGATCACGCCAAGCAGCTTCCTCTGGCTCTTCACTGTCCTACCTGTTCATCTCCGTGGTTCTAGAAGAAGACTCAGGCAGGCCCTAGGACATTTCTAGTCCCTTCTGACCATATCGCGAGGCATCTGAATTAAGGGTTTAAGGAGTTGGGTGCACTATAATTCTCACTGGACTACAGTTGAGCTTCTTCTTTCCTCTAGGTTCAGGAGGGCAGCCTGGTGGGGAAGGGATGGAGTTGGCCACTTCCGTCTTTGCTAATTCTTCTCTCCATCTCAGGAACCCTGTGGGGTTGGAGTTCAGGAAAGGAGCACACAGGATATCAGGAAAGGTCCTCCTTGACACACTCTCAGGTGGAGACTGTGGTGTCACATGCATGCTTCGCACACTGTCAGAACTGTGCTTTTTACTCCAGATTCTTCATAGAGGGCCCAGCATCTGGCACAAAAGGGCACCCCATCTTTTCCCAGCACCCCGTTGAGTGCTGCTTCAGCCACTCCTGTTCTTGAAGATTCCTCAGTGCATGACACAGTTTCTGGAATATGTGTGCTTGTCAACCTTCAAGATGGACCAGCAGACTTTGCCTCTTGATTTTCATCCCCACTACAGAGAATGAAAACCTGGCTTGTGTGGCCAATAGAACATCACAGGAATGGCATGCACGACTTCCAGGGCTAGACCACTGCAGCTTTGGCTTCTTAAATTTCTCACGTGGAGGAAAAGCAGCTACCACACTGTCAGGATACTCCAGTGGTCCTACAGAGATGACCTCACAGAGGGGAACTGGCCCCAAAACAGCATCAGCTCTCTGGCCATATGAAGATGCTCCTTGGAGTGGATCCAACCCAAATCAATGCTTTGTATAACGCAGCCCTAGGGGACATGGAACTGTAGCCTGTGACAGCCCAAGCAAGAACCGGACAGCTCAGCTGTGCCTGAGACCATGAGAAATTACAGAAAAGAGTTTTAGGATGAAATTCAGCAAAAGAATATGACTACAGTATTGGAAAGCAATCCTTCCTTTGGGTAGGGGCACAGCCCTTCTCAAGGAAACCTTCACACATCTTCTATTTTCATATTCCCCACTGACCTGGTACAGATGGGCATCTCTGTGAGAAAGACAGTGGAGTCATCTTAGGGCCTGGGCAGAGCGCTGCTGGCACAGCCCAGCTACCTGTAGCTGAGAAAAGCTGCAGGCTTTTGGCTGGTACTGATCACTTTTCTACATATTCGATTTGGTATGACAGATTTGAAGAGTTGATATTCAAATTCTGCTGCCTATTTTTTGGTATCTTATTCTAAAAGATCGTTATATGTGCAGCTTATATTTCTACCTACAATTATGTTTTCTTTACTCAGCTTGAAAATCAATGGGACCAATGTCTGGGTGAGGATATTCCTCTCTTTGTGTCTTCAATGATAACATCACTGTGAGTTGGTTTTGAGGAAAACGCTACACTGCAGAACTTAATCGATTTAGTGTAACGACAGACATCTGTGCCACAGCCAGATTGGGTAGCCATAGCCTTGGAAAACTGAGAAGTCAAAAATAGTAGGAATATTCATTATAGAGCGGAAATCTGGAAAACTGCCCATATTCTGAGAAAAACCTTTTAGCCAAAGAATGCAAATCCCTGTTCAGATTTGCATGGGCAAAATTCCTAAAAAGAAGTCTCCTTGCAGAAAGAAAAGAGAAAAGAGAGGTTCGGGAAGAGGGAGAGAGAGACAGAGAGAGAAGATACACACACACACACACACAGAGAGAGAGAGACTTTTGTAGCTGTGACCTAATTCTGTTAATAAGGAGTTTATTACTAAGGACCAGATCATTTGTTTACTATCTAATCTCAGGCTTATTTCTATTCAACAACACCTGGGATGTGTTGGAATATTAGGGGAGCTACAGTACCATTTGTTTCTCTTCTCTTGACAGCCTCTGTGACCCATGCAACATGTGTGACCTCTCTGTGTCTCATTCTTTTCCTCAGAATGAGTCTGAACATAGCTGTAGACCAGAGATAAAATAGCAGAGAGCTTTGAAATACTGTGAATGCTTTACCTATTTGAGGTTTCATTATTATTTTGCCTTTTCTATTTCGAATCATTTTCTGGAAGAGGGGGAGAAAAACACCTTATATGACATTATACGAACATTAAAAGTCAAATAAAAAACCAAGCCAATGCATGAAGACGGGTAAGCAACTTTCTGTTAATTGAATCATAATTCCCCTTTGATTTGCATAAAAAATGCTGATTGGTTTCCACGGGGGCAGGTGGCTTGCAACGAGGCAATATCACACTCAGAAGTGCAGAAACATTTTAAGAAGTCATTGAAAATCCCAGAAGCGGCTATGAGTATACAGGTGACATGGCAGTGCCCTAGACATGAGGCCTTTCAGCCCAGTCTGAACGAGGCAGAGTTCTGCTGTTTATCACGGAAGCAGGATTTCCAGAATGAAGGAGAAAAAGATTTGTAGGTAAGTTGGGTTTGGAGAACAGAAATGATGAAGTCTAGGGAATACGGATCGTAGAAGGTGTTGGGGGTCATGCATGACTTTCAGGAAAACTGGAGAAAGATCAGAGTCACCACTACGGTTGGTCTTAGCCTGACTCCCCTAAACCTGGCTCTCCTGAGCTGTGACTCCCCACAGTGCCTGGGAGCTCCCGGCCAGAGTTCTCTCACTGTGCAGCAGGAACCAGCACCAGCAGCTGAGGTGAATCTCAGGCCTGTGGGATTCCTGAGTGCATCCTGCAGGTGCAAACTCAGGAAGAGGGCGCTATGCTGCCCAGCTGATGGGAGGCAATGCCGAAGTTCTCTGTGCTACCAGGATTAACCCAGTGGATTCAGCAGCAACTTTAACAAGGAGCTGCGAATCCTAGTTCAACTTCCAGGAAGAACAGAGACTAAAGGTGCACCTCAGAGAAGTGAAATAAGTGGGCTAACCTTGTGCAGCTGATATTGAGCTCTTCAGACACTATCTCAGGGGAAATCCTGGGTGCCGTTAGTATTTACACACTAGGACAGTGGTTCTGACTTTCGCTCCGTCAGAATCTCCAGAATTTCTGAGTCAGCAGGCCTGGGGAAGGGGTGTCTTGAGAATCTGTTTGTTACAAGTCCCTCCTGGTATTAGTGATGCTGATTCAGGGGTCACACTGAGAACTCTAGAAGAGAAAGGACAACTTATTCATTCTCCCAGTCTGCTGGTGCTTGGGCCGAACTGAGCCTGCAAAATCAATCCTAGAGTGTATCCAGACTGTTTCACATTTCTTTATTGCCTGGTGAACAGTTACTCAGAGCACAGATGTTACGCTTGGCTGTGTGTGTGTGTGTGTGTGTGTGTGTGTGTGAGAGCAGGTGGTCACTGCTCGATGGAAGTGGATAGATAGGCTCCTCTTCCTGAGTTTCTCCTTATTTGGAAATCAAAAGTGGCAACTGGCGCCAAGCATGTTCTCACTGTGCCAGAATACCAACTTGAAGTTTAGAATTGATGATCCGTTTGTGATTTCATTGTGAGTTTTTCTTCTTCTTTTTCTTTTTTGTTTGAATCAGTTTTAACTACGTAAATGGCCCAGATCCTGCTTTGGCATTCATGCATTTTAGTCTTGATAAAGTATTTGTTTATTCAATGGATATGTAATTTAATTCTATAGAATTTGGATGGCAATGCCACACACATTGACAATTGGTACTTGTCAAGAGCTTGACATACAGGTCATTGTTTTAAGGTGGCAGAAAATTTTTTTAAAGATTTATTTACTTGCATTGGAAAGACAGAATTACAGAAAGAAGTAGACATATATAGAGAGATCTTGCATTCACTTGTTCACTCCCCAAGTGGCTGCAATGGCTGAGCTGAGCCAATCCAAGAAGCCTGGAGCTTCTTGCAGGTATCCCTTGCAGATGCTGGGTTCCAAGGCTTTGGATTGTCCTTGAATACTTTTCCAGACCAGGGAGCTGGAAGGGAAGTGGAACAACTGGGACACAAAAAGTGCCCATGTGGGATCCTGGCACGTGCAAGGCAAGGATTTAGCCACTGAGCCATTGCACTGGACCCAAGGTGACAGAAACATCTAAGGAATGAACAATGAACTAGGAGGAAGGGTGTTCAGAAATTCAATGAACCCAACCAACATTTTGGACTTCAGGTGCAGAGGGGTTTTAGATGCCCAGGTCAATGCCAGCAGTGGCCACTGTCTCCCTTTAAGGACTCAGGAAGATCTGAGGGTGAACACAAGCCCCAGCTCTAGGTAGCAAGAGGCTGCCACTCAACCCTGGGGGTGGTGGAGGGTCTAATGCATATTTCACAGGATGTCTATGAAGGTGAAGTAGGTCAGTGAGTGGATATAGTGACTCTGAAATGTTTATTGTCAATAAGTCAAGACTTACTTTGATGTTGTATTTGCTTGAGCAACAATATCAATCCTGTCCTTTCTCTCTTCTCCCCCACTCTTACTTCTTCCTTCTGTTCTCTCTTTCATTCCTTCTTGTTAATGTTCGTTGGTTTACTTGGCTATGACAGTGACTGTAGGTCTGGAGCAATCACCTGGAGCAGAGGCGGAGGGCCAGGTGTGGGGGAGTGGAGTTATGGGACCTCTCCAGGTGAGGTCACCCGTGTGGGAGCTGCTCAGTGAATCTTCTTTTCCAGGAATCAGAGACGACCCTTTCTTCAATCCAGCAGATCAGCTCTGTGCCCCACTGTCCCTTCCCTAGCCATGTAGCCTGTCCCTCTGCCGCCTTCATGCACTGGTGCTTCTCTCTCTAGTTTTTGTTTCTGAGTCAGATCCTGCCTGAGCCTTCAAGGTGACATGGAGATCGCCTCCTCCAGGAAGCCTACTTGTGATCATTTGTACCAATAGCAGAGGTTAAGCCATTCTTTTCTCTCCCTTCAGTTTGGTGCCTATTACCTGGTGTAGAAATTGTGTGTACCTCCAAATGTGGAATTATTCTTGAGAAAATGACTAAGATTTTCATATAAGAAGACTTCAAAAATTCAAGGGAAAAATTGAATGAGAAGATGTGTGTGTGTATTTTCCTGTAATTATGTTTTAGGGCCCCCGGGTCAGTGTGAGAATAAGGTGCTGAGGTTTTTGTTACTCTGAGTCACTGAAAACATCACCTACTCTATTTACATTCACTGTTGAAGATTGTTTCCACTGTTAATCTGGATTTTTATATTTGAATATTAATTTTTGTCATTCTTATAGATCCAGGAACTGCTGTTGCATGATCCGGTGTCTCAACATATCCAAGGTCATGCATCGTCCACTTGTTGCCATTGCAGGTTTACCAAGTACCTGTTATGTGCCAAGCATTGTGCAGGCCTGTGTAGGCTGGTGGGATGGACAGCCCCCTTCACACCCTCACCTCTCACGAAGCACTAGTAGGAGGAGCATGGAGAGGGGAGGACACTAGTCAGAATGGCACGTGAATGCAACGCCAGGTTATGGACACCAGGTTTTATCAGAGCTGCAGGGATGGGATACTCTGGGCACTTGGAGATGCCTTCTGGTTGTTGGCTTGACCATAGCTATGGAAGGAGATTGCCTTCAATACCTTAAACTAATGGCATCGATGCTTTTAGGGGCAGCTTAGCTGCTGGGATGGTTGGTTCTAAGGCCAACAGCTGCACTCTTTCCTACATATCTATCCTCTGGCGATAAGAGCCTCTTCTCCCCAGAACACCTGTGAGATTCCACCCTCTCCCATGATTGGCTCCTAGAGGACTGGCCCAAATCTTGTCTCCAGGTTGGGGGCCAGCTCTGTGGTGTCTCTCATGTCCCAGGTCTCCCTGCTGCTAGGCGAGGACTGGCTTTCACCTGAAGCCACCTCATGGTTTCTCTGACTTCTTCGTTACATTTCTCTTGAGGGCAATGCCCTATTGAGCCACTTCCACCAGAGGGCCCAGCTTGGGCTCTGCTTCCAGGGACTTTGACTTAAGAGCAAACAACAACAGAAGCAACAGACAACAGCATCTCTATGAATAACTGGATGGGTAAGGTTGTGTACTTGTCTAACTCCTGTAAAACCTGTTCTTCGCATCCAGTGTACAGATATGAAGCCGAGTCAGATAGTTTACAGGTACTTTGCCAGTGTTCACATTTCCACTAACCTGGAAATCAACCCCAAAAGGTCCTGTTTTTGGTCTCATCATGGAAGAGCTCTGTAGTCTTCCATCTACGTCTCCTTTAAGGATTGAATGATTGGAGTATGAGTGAACAGGGTTTTGGAGTATGTTGAGTTCAAAGGCAGGGAGCTTAGTGGGAAGAGCAGAGTGAGGGGAGTCTGGCAGGCTGAGTTTTAGATTTGAGCTCTGTCCTGGTGGCAGTGTGATGGCCCCTCCTGAGTAATGTGCCCAGCAGTGGCTTCACATGTGATGTGAGCCTGCTAGGAGAATGAGTGATCCTCAATCCTATGCCAGGTGTGCAGCAGGCATTCCTTCATGGTGCAAGAAGCCTGAATGAGGCCAGTCTGGTGGTGGAGGCTAAGAAGTTGCCCAAGGTGTCTGGGTGTCAAGGAGCACCGTGGTTTAGTAGTATGAGTCCTGGTGATGAGACAGAAATGCTTCACCATCTAGCTTCTGTTCTCCCTGCTCTGAGAAGACAATGGAGCCATTTGAGTGGTGTGCTGACATGGCTTGATGCTGATGGTCCATGTTCTAAGCAGGTGTTCTCCCCTTCCAGTTCAAGGGCTGCTTGGAGTGCAGAAGAGGATGAGCCTGTTCCTGTCCTTAAGGACATTCTCTGGAAGTTACTCTTTTCTCCACTTTCATCATTCTGAGCAGTACTAGTTTATGTTTGCATCCTACTGGTAGGGAGCCTGGAAGTTGGGGTTCTATTGTTGGAAGAAGAGAGACAAGCAGCAGTTCTGCCTCAGTGGACAGTCTCTGGTGGAGTGGTCACAGGCCTGGATGCTCAAAAGCACTTAGTGTGTGACAATCACATGTGTTCCAGATATTTTATTCTCATGATCAATGTGACAGTCATGGCTTGCCTTGTGCCTGTTGTATGAGGGAGGTATCTCTAGGAAGCGCCTAGGTTTGATCCCAAGCCAGCTTTCAAGGTTGCACAGCTAGTGCCCACATCATATGGAAAATCTAATATGGTTCAGTATGGTTTGAACTAACTAATTTGCTATGTACTCAACGTTTGGCAGGCTATTTTGCCTCATGGGGTGTCAGTGCTTCCACCTGAAAAAGTAAGGCTGATACATGTACTCATTGGAGTGGTTGTGTGAGTCAAATGAAATAACTCCAATGGAACTGGTCTTTGTTAACCAGAAAATGCTAGAAAGAAGACCAGCTGTGATCTTGTTTAGTGACCACAGGGCCCTGGATTTCAATGGGAGCGGAGAGATCCTGGGGCCAAAGCCAAGGTGTAGGTCTGGCCTTTACCTCTGTGCTACCATTCCATAGGAGAACTGGTTTTGATCCTCTTCCAATCCAGTTCCTTGCTAATGACCTGGGAAAGCAGCAGAGGACAGTTTTGGTGCTTGTGCCCTCACCACCCACATGGGCACCCCAAGTGAAGCTCCTGGCTTCCATCTCGTCAAGCCCTGGTCTTTGCATACATTTGGGAAGGGAGCCTGCAGATGGCAGATCTCTTTTCAGTCTGTACCTCTCTCTCTCTCTCTATTTCTGTGACTTTATCTCTCAAAGAAGTAAAATAAATCTGAGAGAGAGAAAGAGAGAGAGAGAAGCTGGGATTTCTTGATTGGAATTCTTGGCTCTTGGCTTTGCACTAGCCCAGCCCCTGCCGTTGCAATCATTTGGGGTGTAAACTAGTGTATCTCTCACCTATCTGTATCTCTGTAACTCTACCTTTCAAACAAATCAATCTAAAAACGACATGTTGTATTTGTGAGGTACTGGCTTTAGGGCGATCCTCAAAACAGCCCATCTCCATCATTGACTGCCAGTCTCCTGTACTTGTCGGAGTAGAGCTATGCTGGGCAGGACTGATTTGTCTTCCTGCCCTACTTAGCAAGAAAACATGATAGATGAGGGCAACAGAAAGCAAACAAACAGAAAAAGCAATGGGTTCTTGTTGTTGCTAGAAAGATCTGGGTCCTGCCAAGAGGCAGGTACACACTCACTAGACTTCGCAGCGTCAGTCAGTCACTTCTCTTAGAACAACAGGAAAGACTTGATGCTTCTGGCTGAAACAGACACAAGGCTCCTGTCTGCCCTGGGCTGGGGTGGGTGTGTCTGCCTAGCAGGATTTCCAAGTGCCTCTGAGTCCACAGTGGCTGGCACACCGTGGGGGCTCCAGCACTGAGCGCAACGAATGTGTGAGAAGTTGCCGGTTTGCGTGGCCCACTGGTTTGTCCACAGTAGCAGTGACAGTAGTTCTGCACGAAACCAGCTCTGCAAATTGGGTCGGCAGGTCAATTGGGCCTTTTATATGCCAACCCGGCGGCCTCTATTTATGTTTAGGGTCAGCTCCAGGGCAGAAAAAGGCTCAGGCAAAAGAAATCCATTTAGGAGTTTTCTGCAGCGAGGCTGATGCGGAGGAGCTGTTCGTTATTTATAAACCTCACAACTGTGCTTTGTGTGCTAACCTTATTTGGGCACATAAATAAGCAAAGGGTAAGAGAGGAGAACAAAAATGCATTGATTCCCCCCTCCCCCCCGCCAATGAAAGGTACATGAAACGATTTTACATTTGAGGGTTCCTGGCTGGTGTGTTAGGCAGACAGCGGGCATTAGAATAGATTTAATCCTCTAATCCATATAAAGGGGGAACATTAAAAGCACTGTTTCTTCGTTACATTTATCTTGTTGGATTTTTAAGATACTTTGTCGCAGCCCAAGTACTAAAAAGGGTAATATTCTTCATTTATTAAGTGCTTGCTGTTGTTGGTGCCAGCCACTGTGATAGACTGTGTGCATGGCCCCAGTCCATCCTTAACACCGGAAATGGGCAGACGTAGATGTCAAGTCCCATTCTACAGAGGCACAGAGAGGAACGCCAAGTGGCTTGAGCATGTTTTACTAACATGGAGGAAAGTTGGGCCCTTAAGCCAGGACTCTTCTATGGGTTTGTGCACTTGGCCTTCACACTTTGATGGGAATACTTAGAGCTGGGTGTTGGGAAGTGCCTTGCTGTGTCTACAGGGATGTGGCCCAGCATGCTGGACACAGAACTAGACCCCATGCTTTCATGATTTTGTTTGTGTCTAGAACACACATGCAATGGGTTCATCTATTTCTGGGCCTCTCTGGAACCTTCTCTCCAAACTAAAATGAACTCTTCAATTTTCTGAATTTGTGCTTTTTGACAATGTGACATTCTGTCTGACATCTAGTGTCAGGGGGAATCAATGAATTCACTGCTCCATTTATTTGTGTACATCATCAGTTATTTTTGATCATGTGCTACATTCTGGTGGTTAAAAGCTTATCTGCAAATACTCATATGGCAAAGAATTTTCCCCACCAGGGAAATTAGGGCTTAAGATGAAGAGACAGAAAATAACAAGTAAGTCAATTAGGTTACGCTAAGTGGTATTAAATAAAAAAGCGCAAAGGCTAAGAGGAATCCCCAGAGCTGGAGATGGGCCCCTTACAGTGAGTCTTTCTGTAAGGGGTGTTCACACTGCATTTGGAAGCTATGAAGAAATGAGACTTGGGAAAAGTATTGCAAAGAGAGCGAGTGACTAAGGATCCAAGAGATGAGCTTGCCTGGAGCAGTCAGGACACAACAGGTGGCAGGGCCAGGTGACTGGAGCAGAGTGACCATGAAGTGCAAGAGGCAATGTGAGGAGTGGCAGGGCCAGGTTGTATAGGATCTTGTAGACCATAACAGGATCTTTCACTGGTAGGATGTGTGGGGTTGGGAGGTACTAGGTCGTTTTGGAAAGAAGAGTGATGGTCAAATTATGCTTTGATTGAGCAGCTGCTCTTTGATAGTATTGGGAATTTCTGGGTTGAGGAAGCAGTGCCCTAAGAAGGCACATGGGGCATAGGAGTCAGTGATGGTGGCACTGCCTGAACAGTGCAGTGACAGAACTAGGAGGCCACCGAGATTCCCCCTAGTGCCAGGTCTCCAAAGTGGCACCCAGAATCCTTGCCTCCCCATGTTTGTTTGTGCTCTACGTGGCCAATTTCTTCTTACCACAAATTGTGCAGCAAATAGGATATTCCAGAAAAGAAGGTGTGTGACGTACGAGGAAGGGTCAAAATGACTTTCTAACTCTTGCCCGCTCCCCACCTTTTTTGTATTACTCTCTCTAGAAAAAGCCAACTATCATGCTATGGCACTCATGCAGCCGCATGGAAAGTTCCATGTAGCACAAATCACTCCTGTCCATGTCCAAGCCATCTATCCTGTGAGCCAGCCAACCTGGAAGCAGTGTCTGTGTATTAGATGCATTATCAGATGACTGCAGCCTCCTGGGAGACCTTGAGCCTGAACCATACAGGCCAGCTCCTTCTGAATTCCCAGTCTCCAGGAACTGTGAGCTAGTGAATGTTTATTATTCAAGTTGTTATGCACCTGTGGAAGGCTCTTTAGACCGAAGCCCTCTCTGGGGAGGATGGGGACCATAATTCCAGGAGGAGGTGATAAATGAACTGTGTTTTGAAAGCTGAGTAGGAGTCCAGGGAGAAGGTGTCGTGATGGTGGAAGAAACAATATAAACCAAGGCTGGGTCCAGGTGTCTATGAAGAGGACACCAGCCCTCAGTTCCTGATGTTGGCTGCCATGCCAGAATGAAGCCTCCCATTTGCCAGGTCTTCAAGCTTGTCCAGAGGTGGCAGATATTATATTTTAGTATAAAGTGTTCTGATGTTTCAAATGTGACTCAACTTCTAGTTCAGGAATGCCTGGTAGAGAATTTGGTTCCCACCCTGCTGACCCCAAACCTTTATCCTCTGTTTCCTGTTGAGCTTCAGTCTCATGTGACAGAGACAATAATTAACTGCTCAGTAGCTTCTTTTTCTTCTTTTTAAAATTTTTATTTATTGGGCCTGGCATGGTAGCCTAGTGGCTAAAGTCCTGGCCTTACATGTGCCAGGATCACATATGGCGTCGGTTCATATCCTGGCTGCTCCACTTGCCATCCAGCTCCTTGCCTATAACCTGGGGAAACAGTCGAAGATGGCCCAAAGCCTTGGGACCCTGCACCCATTTGGAAGACCAGAAGAGCTTCTGGCTCTTGGCTCCTGGCTCCTGGCTTTGGATTGTCCCGGCTTCAATCACTGTGGACACTTGGGGAGTAAACCAGGGGATGGAAGATCTTTTTCTCTGTCTCTCCTTCTCTTTGTAAATCTGCCTTTCCAATAAAAAAAATCTTAAAATTAACTAGGAACACTCCAGAGCCTCATTAACTTGCACAAACTCTGGACAAAACCCAACACACAGTATGTAGCAATGGTGGAAACTGAGCTTATCTGATACCAGGAGGCAGAAATTTCTTCCAGGTCTCCTTGAGAGTGCAGGGTCCCAAAACCTTGGGCTGTCTTCTACTGCTTTCTTAGGCCACAAGCAGGGAGCTGGGAAGGTAGTGGAGTGGCCGGGGCATGAACTGGTGCCAATATGGGATTCTGGTGCTTACGAGGTAAGGACTTTAGCCACTAGGCTACCATGCCAGGCCTTTCCTGGTTATTTTTTAAAAGATTTATTTTGGGGGGCTGGGCAGCATTATGGCATAGCCAATAAAGCTGTAGCCTGTGATGCAGCATTCCATAGGGGCCTCATTTGTGTCCTAGATGCTGCAGTTCCAATCCAGCTCCCTGTTAATGTCCTGGACAAAGTAGCAGAATATGCGCCAAGTGTGTGGCTCCCTCATACCCATGTGTGAAACCCAGAGGAAGCTCTTGGCTCCTCACTATGTCTTGACTCTGGCCTATGCGGTCACTTTAAGAGTAACCAGCGAATGGAAGCTCTTTCTAAGTCATTCCCTCTCTTTCTGTGACTCTGCTTTTCATGTAAAATTGTTATTTATTACTTCACATAAATTTATTCATGTGAAAGGCAGAATAACAGAGAGGGAGAGAGAATGAGAAGGAGAGAATGAGTGAACTTCCATCCACTACTTCCCAGACGTCTGTAACGGCCAGCTTTGGGCCAGGCAGAAGCCAGGACTGGGAGTTCCATTTGGGTTTCCTGCGTGGGTGGCAGAGACCCAAGCACTTGGATCATCACTTACACTGTCTCAGCTTCCTTAGAGCAAAGCTGAATGAGAAACAGTCAGTTTTCAGTCTCAGACACTCTACTATGAGATGGGGGAGTCCCAGGCTGCAGATGAACTTGCTGGGCCACAACGCCTCCCCTATGGATCATCTAATATGCAGATAATACTCAGCAGTGGAGGCAGAGAATGGCAGGCTCAGGGCCAGCGTAAGGTCATGATGGCTTCTTGCAGAAGAGAAGATGGCCTCGGAGGAGCCTGCTCCGACTTCCCTGTCATGATTGAATTTCCTCTGAGATGACAGAACACTGGGTGCTGACACTAATAGTTCCTTTAACAGGCCTTTCATCTCCCATCTATTACAACTTTGCAAGTGGTAATTAAGTCTCTGGACTGCTAGTGAGGTAAGTATTATTTATTCACCTCTCCTAGGTGAGGAAATTCAGGCACAAAGGGAAGTGATTTTCCCAGGGCAGGTCCTGAGTGGGTGCCCCTTCCCATCCTGGCTCCAGAACTGCCGAAGCGGTGAGAGAGGAAATGGCCAAAGAGAGTTCCAGATGCTTTTCCCTCAAACATCCTCAAAGAGGAGGCAGACATGAAGATAAAAAGGAGTAAGTTATCATAAGGCAATGTCTCTTAGAATTAAAAGAGGTGGATCCCTAATGCGGTTTCCAGCACATACTCCCCTCCATGGCTTTGTTGCAGGGCAGGCAGTTAGGAAAACTGTCTCTTGGATATAGTCAGATCTAAAAACCTTTGGTCTGTGGATCTCACGTATAAAGTAGGAACCATTCCTAACATTATTGCGAGGAGTGAATGAATAGATCCATGCAAAACCCTCCTCTCGATGATTCTGCAGGAGCCCACAGGTGCCCACACCTGCCAATCAGCTTGAGTTGCCTCCCATCGTGTCCATTTATTTATTTTATCAATATTTATTGTCCTCCATGCACTATGCTTAGTGTTGGGAATAGAGCAGTGCAGATGGCATAGAAGGGCTATTTTTGACTCCTACCTTTTTAACAGGAACCAGGCAATAAGAAAAACAACGATAAAAAAAGACCAACACTATCAGGTGGGTAGTCCTGCCAAGTAAGCACTGGAAACTAGAGGGCCGAGATGTTCTGTGAGGGCAGAGAGAAGAGACTGCTGTCAGTTGGTGAGGTTAGTGAGGCCCTGGGTGTTGCTGGTGGGGATGATCTACCTGCTGGCAGGTGAGTGAAAAGGATGCTAAACAGAGGGAGCATCCATGTGGAAGCATGCCGAATGGAGGTGTAAGAGCATCCACTCAGCAAACACCTGTGAGTTCCTTGCTTGGCAAGAAAGTTAAGAAAAAAAGATGAGACAACAGCAGCCTAGGAGCAGGAGCTGGGTGGTAACCAGTCCGTGTCCTCAGTCTGTCCCAGGAGCACAGCAGGGAGGGGCATGCAGGGTTGCATGGATCTGTGAGTGCTGAGGTCACTGGATCATGAAGACTTAATCATGATACCTCCCTGGCTAGTATTGGTTCAGAACTCAAGTGCAGCAGGTGTAAACACGAGCTTGTTAGATTTTACAATAGCTCAGCAGGGAAGTGGAACAGGTATGATTATGACCCATGTTTTAAAGTTGTGTCATTGAAGCTCAGGAAAGCTCATTGAATGGGTTGATTTTTATGATCCATGATGCCTGTTGTTGATAATATGCTGGGTACATTGGAAGGTTTTGTGCTTGTACCCACCCAGTCTGAACAGATGTCTTTGAGTTGATCCTTACTGGGGGTTTCTGAAAGTTCACAGGGGATACACATTAGGTACACATCCCAGACCCTTCTCCCTGACTTTTGGTACACCTTGGGTAGATAATGTTGACCCCGATGCCTGCTTATGGTCCAGAGAGACACAATACTGTGCTTCTTTACAAAATGTTCTCTCAGTAGGGAGAGCAAATAGTGGACCATCTGGCTTGGGGCGCTTCTGAGAGTGAAAGGGATTGTGAATCATAATGACACGGGGGCAGAAAGTGTACACTGGAACAGCCCTGGCAATCTGGTCACCATGCCTATGAGTCATCTTCTGCACTGAGTTTATATTCTTCCTCTATCCTCATGGTTTTCTGACTCCCTCATTCAATTACTGGACAATCATTTCCAAGGCCCCTCCGTGCACAGTGCTGGGCTGCCAGGGATTCATGATTCACGAACATTGCTCATGGCGGCCAACTCTTCTGGGTAAATAAATACAATACCCCTGGCCTTTTGCGTTGCCATCTTCACATCTTCTGATGAGCGAGTAAAGGAAAGGTGTCTGGAGGGTTCAGGCTGTATCTCCCTGTCTTCTCTAGCCTGTGAGGGAACATGGGAATATTCAGGACGCAGTCCACCAAGGGAAGCTAGTCCCTCTGGGCATATGGCACTGATTCCCTGTGGGCCCTTGCTAACACATGCCTTTCCCTTTCATTCGCACTTTGCTTCAGGGGTCACTATAGTAATCTATTATTTGTGAGCACTGGTGAATGCTTGTTGGACAAAAAGCTGGACCATCCCCTGGGCCTGGTGGGCACCCAACTTGTGAATGTATTTAACAAATATTTGCTTGCAGCTTAATTAACTCGAGGCCCAGGAAAAAGGACTGCCTTTGATGAGAGCCCTGGGGAAAAAACCCTCTGGTGTGCCTTGGCTGCAGGCGGGGGCTGGGCTGGCTTGTGGGCATGGGGCTGTTGTAGAGGAGGTTGGGCAGGGTAGGAGAAGGAGTGAAGTGCCACTCGTTCCTGAATGTCTTTGTGAGTTCTTCAGGTAGGGCCAGTGCTCTGCAACTGCTTGGCCCCACTGCCATTTATGTACCAGGAGCTCTTGGCCTGGTGCTCTGCTAAGTAAAGATATCAAACAGGGAGAATTGTTTTCTGCCTTGATTGTGAAGAAATCTCATTTCTAAGATTCCAGCAAGAAAAGCATCAGAGAGAGAGAGGGACCAGGTGTATAGAGTTCAAGTCAACCCCAACAGGAGGTGTTTCTGTCATACTCACTCATTGGCTACCATGAGCTTGGTCTTCCCCAGACATTTCTACCTTGGGACAGGTGTTGGCTGATAAATAGACTGCAGTGCAGATGCTGCTAAATGTGCTGAGCCTGTTGGATGCCCTCGGTGAAGTTTTCACAGGACAGGCCTCTGATGAGGGGCTCTAATGCTAGCAGTGGACACAGGGCTGGGGGATGGGCAGGCCTGCATCCCAAGGCCAGAGGGGAAGGGCAGGAACAGCAGTGATGGTGGCATGTCTGTGTGACACTGAGGCTGAACTGCATGGCAGCCTGACTGCCCACGTCCAAGTCCTGTCTGCACATTCTGTGGCACACGGCTGACGTCTGATTTAGCTTCCTTTCCTCAAATGTTTGCTCCTCTGTAAAATGAGGTTAATAGTCCCCCTTCACAAGGCCCTCGTGATCACTGAGTGGCTTACTAGCATGTAATATCCTCCTAGCAGTTCCTGGTATGAGGTGTGCACCATTAGCAAAACCAACAAAAGCATGCCCTCAGCCCATTTCCTCACGTATGCTATGCTCTTATCTTTTCTGTTTTCATCTACCATAATGCTAGTTCTCTTTCTAGGTGTAGCTTCATCACCTTCATCACCTCATTCATTTAGTCATTAAAACATGCATATATCCAACAAAGCTTGCTGACTGCTCGCTGCTTGCCTGGGGTTGGTCACAGCATCCTAGATCTAGCAGCTGATGTTTCTGGCTTCAAGAAGCTTTCAGTCCAGTGGTTAGATAAAAGCAAATGGAATGTAACTGAGTCCCTCAAGAGAAATAGAGATAGGTGGAGGAAGTTGATACTTCTGATGGAAGGGAGCTTAAAAGGCTGCCTATGAGAGATGCTGTGTAAGCTGGGCCAGAAAAGGCAGGTGCTATTATACTGTGATAAAGATTATACTCCACGCACGAGAGCTTTTATTTTTGGGAGCATTTGCTCTGTGTTCTGTAGGATGTAGGCTTTTCAGGGATTATCTTTGCAACACACCCTGGAGTGTAGCCATCGCCATCATCCTCTTACCTCTTTGAAGATTGAGACACTAATGTGTCATACATGTACCCAGCTCATTTCAGGGTCCATAGCCACTAAGAAAGGATTCAGGATTTGCTCCCAGGCTGCCTGGATCTAGGGTCAGTGCCCTCCTGAGAAGGCACTGGTGTCTTTCTGCTGGAAGCCTTAGCCTAGGGAGACCCTAGGGCTCCTCACTTCAAAACTACTGAGTTCCTGGACTGTTTCTGGTATGTTGCCCTTGTATAGATCCTGTCAATCATCTTATTTCTAATAGATTCTGAAGGATTCCTGTCAATTGAAGATCTGTGGACAGCACCCATGAGTGTTGGCCAGTGCAAAGCATCCTGCCAAGAGTCTGACATGCATCATCCCACTTGCCACTCACAGCCACATTCACAGTTCCTATTGCATGGATGGGGAGACAGCAGCGCAGAGAGGTTAAATTCTTCCCCAAGCCAGGGAGCTGCAAATTCTCCATAGGAGAGACTTCCTCTTTTCCCAGCTCTGTAGCTATGTAACCTTTCTAATGCTGGGTCTGCTCTGTTTTATCACGCCCCTCTCTGCCTGATTCAGGCTGGATAGGAAGTGCCATAGACCCAAGGCCACTGGAAGCAGCTTAGTGTTACTCCCCAAGGCTTTGAGGCGATACTTGTGGTGACTTTTCTTGGCTATGGAAAATACTGGGTGACCTGATCCCTGAAAAGACTTAGGGACCATCTATATTTACTGCTGCTGATTTGGACAAGTTGGCTGTCCAACACTGGGGACTCCGGAAGCCTCCTGTGTCTTGATGGGAATGAACTCAGGGATGCCTCCAGGCAGGTGTGCGGAGACCTACTGCTGACAGAAGATCCAAGTGTGAGCCTCCTGCACTTCTGAATCCGCTCCCTCCCTTACTAGACAACAGGCTACTCTGAATGAAAGAACTCAACTCTCTCTACCTTCACAGTGTATCCTTCAAGCCCATGCTGGGATGCTGCTAGTACATAGATCAAATAAAGATTGCAGAACTGGGCTTGGTGTTTTGGTATTATAGGCTTGGCTTACATCTGTGGCATTGTCACCCCAAATGGGCACTGGTTCATGTCCTGGCTTCTCCACTTCTGATCCAACTCTGTGCTTTAGCTCTTGGACCCCTGAACCCACATGGCATACCTGGAAGAAGCTCATGGCTCCTGGTTTCAGATCAGCTCAGCTGTGGTCATTATGGCTATTTGGGGAGTGAACCATTGGGTGAAAGATTTTTTTTTCTCTCTGCCTCATTCTCTCTATAGCTCTATCTTTTCAATAAAAGTGGAATGAATCTTTAAAAAGAATGCATCATCTTAAGGACATAATATGGCTCCTATGTTCACCCTTTCTTGGTTTTTGGCCTGGGTGTTCTGCTTGCTAACTGTGTGACCAAGGCTGTTGACTTTGCCTCTCTGCCTCTCAGTGTCCCTCTCTGTGAAACAGGTGGATGGCATCGCCCACTGTTAGGAGAATTAAGTGAGGTAAAGGGCATCCACACTGTGTGGTCCAGGGAAAGGATTCTGTGAACATGAGCTATCCCCACTCTTATCACAACATGGTCACTCTCGTCAAGACATTCGCTGCTGTAAGTGGGAGGGAGATCTGGAATTGGAGACCTCGATTTTCATCCTGGCTGTCGTGCTGTGTCCTTGAGGAGTTGTTGCGCCACTTGCCATGATGTCTGCATCTGTACTCACTTCAGGGCAGACACACGGTCAGTACTGAGTAAATGCTGGTGGCCTTGGTGTCCATGCCACACGTCCGATTTATCCTTATGGAAACAGAGGGGCAAAGAGATTTGGTTAGTTTCTGGGCTGTGGTTTTCTGGGACAGCCACACTTCCTTCCTGTTCTGAGCTTCCTAAGAATAACTTGCAAAGAGGCTCAAGGGTGTATCCTCCTAGTCCTCTCATCCTGGCCTATCTGGAGTTCTTCTGGCTCCCTAGTAAATGCCTTCTGTCCTGTCCCAGGCTCCTGTGGCATTTAGATGTGGTGTTGCTATGGAGCGGCCCAAGTTTGTAATGGAAGCCATGGCCCTTCCCCTTCCTCTAGCCAAGCTTCTACACTGCCCTGACCACTGTTACTCAGCTTATTGCCCTGTCAAGGCTTTCCCATTTTTGAATCACAAACTGGAAAGAGGGTAAGCCCAGGAAGCTCCAGTTTAATTCATGTGGTGGCAACACCTGGTGCAATAAAACCCGAGCCTAGGAAATGATGAAAAATACCTTCTTTTTTGCTTTCTAGTGAGCATACACACACTCTCACTTCTCCCGTGCCTTCCCCCAAACCATCCAAGCTGCACCGCCCAGCCCTGGGCCATTTGCAGTGCAGGCTCAGTACTTTGCGAGGGCAACTGCCTCCGTGTAGGCGAAGGGTTGGCCCTCCCCAGTTTGAATAAAAAAACCGCAAGCCATAATACACATAAAATCCTAATGTGCCTTCAAAATGACCTCATCTTTTATTTAGAGGTTATTCCGCCCTTGTCTTGCTTTATCGCTCTTTATATGACTGAAGTGGGCGCGCAGCACCAAATGAGGCCATCTTGGGTGCTGCGGGGAGAGAGGCAGCAGGGCCCCAGGAGTCTCTGCCTCTTATTCCCTCCTGACCTGCCCACGGGGAGGCTGCTACTTCCCTATTAGGTCTGCCTTGTATTTTTTCCCCTGAAAATGTGAATTTTATTTTATTTCTAAGTGAAAGGGAGGTGTCTTTCCGAGAAGCTGTGATTTTTTTTTTTAATGAGCTGCAAAGGCCTGGCTGAGGCCAAGCCTGGGGCTGCCACCTTCCGAGGGCCAAAGCTCCAGCTTGCTTTCCCAGCAGAGGTCCTTGTTTTCTGAGCTCAGGATCCTTGACATTTAAAGGCCAAAAGAAGCCCTGATTTATTCTTGGACATGATTCGGAGGAACGGGAGGGGAGACTGCAGAGGTTAGGGCTGGGGGAAGAAGAGATTGCGTTTTTTCAGGGTAAAGCAGTCAGTTTCAGATGTTAGGATTTGAAACAGTCCTTGTTAGGATCCACAGTGCTGGGTCTCATCCGGAGGGTCAGGATCAGGGGCCAGGAGTCGGAATTTCTGAATGATTCCCATGTGAAGCTGATTCTTCGGGTCCAGGGAGCACACTGCGGGGTGTTGAGCTGGAAGAATCAGTGAGTTAAGATGAGTGTGGCCAGATATTATATGTTTGCCTTAATATAAGATAATACAATATCAAATGTAAAAATAGTATCTGCAAATTGTATATTATCACACCTCCAAACGGTCTGTACTACACACAATAAGATATTGTGATATAACTATGGATCAATAATTAATGAGAGACATTACATATGATCACCTGAGATTGTCAATATCCCTCTTATCATTGTTAGTACTACTACCCAGGGGTAACAATGACTTAGTCCGTGCTGTACTCCCATTTGAGCGACACAGGTCATACACTAGCATTAATTTTTACAGGAAGATATTGGATACTCTTACACCACCCTACCACCACATTGATACTCCTGCCAACGAGTTTGACAACACCGTGGAGATGAAGGCTAACTGCTTCATTTTGCTTCTTTTTTCCTTCTCAACCCGAGCAACTGTATCCAAGGGAAGGTACAATGGAAGCGCAGCGGGAATACGTCCATCGGCAGAAACAGAGAGAAGTACATCCCTGTACTTGCAATACAAAGATGGACTCACAGTGAAAAAGCCCCCACATTGTTGGGAGGCACCTCAATGGCATGGACTTATGAGGGCACTCGGAAGACACCTGGTGAAAGACTGGGGAGGAGAAGGGGCGGGGGAAGGAAGGAGGGGACACCCCAATGCCTATCAAACTGTGTCATTAAAAAAATGATGCATGTGGGTCTGTGTATTTCTCTTTCTCTCATATATACATATGCCCCTCCCCCAAGGTGTTAGCGTTTTCTTTTGTTCATTGAGCTCCTATTGAATTCTTACTGCATGGCAAGGTTTTTCATGTTCCCTTATACATTTTATGTGATCATCAGAACTTGTAAAAATAGTGCAGCATCCTACTGCTGTTCAAAAAGGATACATAAGTTTCCCTCGTTCTTTAGAAGTCACAAAGCTTACCAGCAGTATAACTGAGAGTGGATCTATTCTGACATCTTTTTTCCTTCTACAACTGAGATGAACATGTGTCCTTGGGTCTGTGGATGAGTGCTTTGTGACGTGACGCCACATGTCCACCCTCTCTGGCCCTTATCACAGAGAAAGTGAAAGGATACCAGCGGCCTCCAGTAGTAATGAAGAGATGTCAAATATTTTTACTGGATCTAATCACATTTCACTCTTGACACTGTCCAATACTTCAGTAGGTTCCTTTAGAATATTCACTCTGGTGATGACACCGTGAATAAAACAAAGCAACATCACTCTCTGAATTTTGCAGCTTTTAAAAAGACTTATTTATTATTTAAAAAGCATGACATAGATACATGGATAGATAGATAGATACATACATACACACACACATGCATATAGAGAAGAGATCTTCTATTTGCTGATTCATTTTTCAAATGGCTGCAGTGGTCAGGATTAGGCCAGGCTGAGACCAGGAGCCAGGAACTCCATCAAGATCTCTCATGTGGGAGTTAGGGGCCCAAACACTTGAGTCATTATCTGCCGCTTCACAGCATTCTTAGCAGGTAGCTGTGTCAGAATTAGACTAACAGGGACTAGGAATCAGCACACTAACATGGGATGTGGCATCCCAAGCGGTGGCTTAAGCTGCTGCACCACAATGCCTGTCCTCTGAGTTTGCATTCTGTTTAGAGGATTGTGTGGTGAAAGTTGTGGCCATAAACTTTTAAACATATCAGCACATAATGCAAACATAAGCAAGCCCATAGGCTGTTTGATTTGATGACATGTATAGAATGTTCCAGGAACATGCAAGAAACCCACATGGCTAGAACAGTCAACAAGAGGGCGGACAATATGGGGACAGAGTGTGTGGGGTCATGGCCCAGACTTTGACCTTTCTTTGCAAAGGGGAAGCCACTTGTCTTGATGGAGAGCCACCCAGAGGCACATCCTGAAGCAAGGATTTAAGTGCAAGCATTTTATGTAAAGCACAATTCCAGGAAACACCAGAATTGAAGTGGAGAAAAGACACAAGAATGAAAAAGAAACTAATAAGGGGTCTTGTCAAGTTGATTACCCCTCTGAGGAAGTGCAGCTGGGTCCTGCTGGAGGCTTCTGAGAAGCGGCATGGAGAATGCCTTTGTGTCATCCTCACCAAGAGCTCAGGGACCTGAGGAACTGCTCCATCTTCTGATCAGCCTTCAGTGGCTAAGGGCTGTGTCCAGGGCTATAACAATCGGGCATGTTCTGCTTGCCCTGCTCTTGGCTTACACACACTTGGCAGAGAGGTACAGAACATTTCTGGCTTCTACAACTGAAAACCACATGGTTGGAAAGGGCCCCAATAACTCTGTGACACCACTGGGGAATTGTGAGCAAAGCAGTGATGAGATTGAAGCTATGTTGACAGATGACTTTGGGTGGACTCTGTATGGTGTGCTGGGAGCGAGGGGGAGGAACAGCTAGAATATCTTTTTAGTGGTTAACTGGATTAGGGTGGGGATTGTGCAGGTGATGTGCTTAGCTTGTAGTTTTGGATGAATCCTGTAAGTTAAAAAAAAATAATCACCTTCAAAGGTTTAAACATCAATGATAATCTATCACAGTACATGCTGGATTCTTGCCTATTTTCTCTTTGTTTTCTTACATGCCTGGAGTTGCAGCCTTGCATTTGATACCTAAGTGCATTTGGATAGATCACCTTATTTGTGCATTGATTCCAGAAACTTCTGTTAGTCTTTTGAGGAATAAACATCCTCAACTTCTACTGATGGTGAAATCCAAGCAATATTCTGCAATTCAGTGGCTCATTGTGAGTGTGGTTGGCTTAAGGGACACAATAGCAAGCAACAGTAGATACATAGTGAATGCTTGTGGAACTGAATTAACAGTGGTTACTGAAACACCCAGAGCTGCTCAGTCTTTTAGCCCACCTCTAGCTGTTTGTAGAATTCTTTTGCCTACTGGCTGTTTCGCACAGTTGCTCTTTACTATATGTTTATAGTGTGCCAGGGGCTTAACTGGCAGCGTTTAAGTTTTGTGCTGCCCAGTCTCCAGGATGGCTCTGGTGATCCTGCCTCTTGTATTCACCTTTGCGAAGTCCCACATTATACTAGGGTGGCTCTATGTGTCACAAGTGATGGATTGTCCTTTTTGTGATGAAAAATCTCTGCAACTTGTATCCTGTTCCTGTTCCCTGTTTTTTTTTTCCTCTTGGTTTCTTCACCCTGTGGGGTGCCAGATGTCACATCATGAGCAGCCCAAGGTGAACCCCTCAGGATGAGGACCAGAGATGTCCAACCAGCAGCCAGCAACAGGTGCAAGAAGATCTAGGAAGCAGATTCTTCAGCCCACTCTAACCTTCAGATGACTACAGCCCCGGAAGGAACTTGACTGAGAATTCAGGAGGCACCTGAACCAGGTCGCGTTGCTAAGCTGTACCCAAATGCCTGATCATTGGAAAATGACTAAGATGAAGAAAAAATGCTTGTTGGTATAGTGGCTAAGTTTGAAGACAATCTGTTACCCAGAAAAGATAAAATTTCCATAATAGCTCCTTGGAGATAGATTTTTTTTCTTCTCTGCTTTATATACAGGGAAATAAAAGCATATGGTTTAAATAAGGGAGCCATATGATAGATTGCTTACATTAGAACAGTCTGAACATGAAAGGAAAATTCTTATTTATTGCCATATAGTGTCAGATATCAACTAGAATTGTCTGTGTCCCTAACAAAACATGAGAAATGGCCACTTTAGTTATCTGACTTACTTGGGTACCATAGCCACCAGAATCAGCAGCAGGACTGATCTGAGATGTATCAGTTTCTTCTGTCTGGTTGCTCAGCTGTCTCAAGCTGTGTGCCTGGCTACTTCCTAAGGGCATTCAGAGGAGTTGGAGGAGTCACAGGATGTATATGCATGAAGCACAGTGTAAACACAATGTGGCAATACACACATGCGTGCACGCACACACACGGAAGAAATAAAGCTTCATTCTGGGTTATTGTGCTTGAGTGTATTATTTTCTAATGACATCTAATTCTGTATAAACTAAAACCTCTGTTAAACATTGGGTGCAGGGCTTTTGACCCAAGCTTCAATGAGCCACACATGTGCAGGTGCCACAGGAGGTGGCTAGTGTGCAGGTTAAGCTTTGCCAGGATGAGCCACAAATTGATGACCAAACATTCCTATGAAGTATTCATATTTCCATGTCTGGTTGGCAAAAAGCAGCTGAAGGTGGAGTGATTTCCTGGGCAGTGCTAGACAGGTGGTCTGCGTCATAATTATCTTACCAAAGTCCGTGCACACAGTTGTCAGAGGAGCAGGCAAATGGGGCTGTGTTTTCTCTGTTTTCTCCAGTTCTTTCTCCATTTTTCTTTCTCTTCTGTTTTCTTTCCCCTCTTCCTCTTTAGCTCTCTTCTTTCCTCCCATCCTTTCTCTTTTTCTCCCTATGTTTACTATATGTGCTGCTGAAGCGAGCACTCTTTTTTTCTTCCTATTCAATTAATATGGAAGTTTACCATATACCAACAAATAGGCTACGTGGTAGTGATACCATTCATTCATTAATTTAGAAAATATTCAGTCCTATTGTGTGCCAAGTAGTATTACAGTGTTAGCAGCACAACAGACAGAATCCTTGCCTTCTTGAAATTGGGGGAAGATGAGACAGACACGTGAGAAAAATGATCAACCACGTGGTGATAAAGTTCACGGGGAAAATAAGAAGAGGGGCGTAGAAAATACCAGTGTATGTGAAGTGTGGACTTTGGTGTGAAGTGAGCTGTTCAGAGAAGAGCTCAAGGGGAGAGCAGCATCCAGACACTGGTGCAAAGGCCCTGAGGTGGGACTGTGCCTTGAATGTTTACCCAATAATAAGAAGCCTACTTACTATAGCTGGAGAAGCCAATGAAGGGCAAGAAATAGGAGACTGAGTCAAACAGAAATGGGCTCAGGTTGTAGATTGCATAGGACTGGGAGGTCAGGGCAAGGATTTGACTCCATGTGAGGCAGGTGCCTTCTGCAGTCAAGAGCTTATGGCCTAATGGTGGAGAAAGCTGCATAAACTTTCACAGAAGTGATGCTATAGATGTGGTGTCAGAATCTGTCCCAGGGCAGGGTCACGAAGGAAACAGACAAGGGCTGACTCAGAGGAGGTGTCAGGATGTGGGTGCCTTTTGTGCCACGGCTGGGAAGATGGAGGTATCCCATCTACCAAGGACTGCAGAAAAAGTGGTCCCAGCAGAAGGACCTGCATAAGCGAAGGGGGCAGACCAGCGATGTCAGCAGCATGGTAGTGAGAAGAATCAGGGTGGTGAGGTGGGCAGAGACACGTGTGAGAAAATCTAGCTCCAGGAAAGGGGAAATGGGGGATCTTGGGTGAGGTTGAGTAGAGGAGGGTCATGGGCAAATGAGGATTATGGTAGCAGCACAGATAAGGGTTAATTCAGAAAATGTGCCCCTTTCAAGTTGCTCCATATTCTGCTGGGAAGTGGTTGGAGGAGTGTGATTTTGCCAAGGCTGATGGTATCTGCATCTAGCTCCTCCCTTGTGAGCCATCCTGGATGCTGATGCAGGGCTCAGGAATGGGTTGCTTGTCAGGCCGAGCGAACCAAGGTGTGGGCTCCTCCCCCAGCTGCTGCTCCCCCAGCTGTCTGATGTCCTCGTATGTGTACGCAGCGTGGATCAGGAGGGGCGAGGAAAGCAGAGGCAGAGAGCACGTATCTCCCTCACCCTGATGTCAGTGCAGTCACACAGAGAAAATACTAACAAACCAGAAACAAAGCATGGGGAAGCAGACAGACAGACAGACAGAGAGTGCTGATGCTCAGGTAGGGAAGTCAGTTGAGAGTGGAGGAAGGGAACTGATGCTGCAGGGTGTGGAAGGAACCTGTTGGTGAGTGAACTGGGGACTCAGCAGGGAGGTAGGAAACTCTGTGACTGCATCTGAGACATAGCAGACACAGTATGATATGAGGTACAGGGAGTAGGGGAGGCATGGCTCCTTGCAAGGGACCTTGGGCTCTGGGAGGCCTTGGGTGGCTTCTCTGAGTGTGGGAGAGTCTGGACTGGGGATGGTGTGATTGGATTTCTATAGTGGGGAAATGCAGGGTGGCGACAGGTGTCAAGCAAGGAGACCAAGACGTGGGTGTTGTAGATGTCTCTGGATGTGGGTGTGGGTAGGAGGGTAAGAAAGGGTGAACACATCAGACATGTGCTTTTTGGATATTTATTTTTATTTGAGAGAGAGACAAAGACAAATTAAAGACAACTCCCAATCACTTGTTCACTTATCAAGTGTCAGCAAAGGATGGGCTGGGAGCATCGTAAGAGGAGCCAGGAACTCAATCCAGATTTCCCTTGTGAATGGCAGAGACCTAACTACTTAAGCTATCACCTGCTGCCTCCCATAGTCTAAAACTGGCAGGAAACTGGAGTTAAGAGCTAGAGCTAAGAAAGGAACCTGGACCCTTGGATATGGGAATTAGGCATCTAAACAGGCATCTTAACCCGGAAGCCAAATGTCCACCCTTGGGCCTGTAGATTGAAGGGGATTCAAGAGATTCTAATGTGAATTCTTCCATCCGGTTCTTGCATCTGAGCTGTATTTATTATGCTGTCCCATGGTGAGAACCATGAGACAATGTGATTGTTGTTCTGAACGAGTTAAGTTCTCCTAGGGAAAGACCGACAGCAAGACAGGCCTTTGTTACAGAGGTGTGATGAGAGAACAGAGGAAATGTCACTAAGGGAAGGCCAGGGCAAACAACAATGGACTGAATCTTGAAAAGGGAGTAGGAGCTTTTTGCAAGGGAGGAATCCGAAGAGGCTAGGCCTTCCTGATAGAGTAGACCATGCAAAGGTGGGGCTCCTTGTTCAGTAGCATCTGCCTAATGAGGACATGGAGCAGGCTGCCTGCCTGGGGTCGCTGCTGTGTTGTCAGTGCCTGGTTCCAGAAATAGCATTTACAGTGGGTGAAACAATAGCATGGAGTGTCTCTGGGGGAACTGCAAGTCATCCCCTGATCTGAGGATGTGGCACATTGTCTAAATTCTGTCAGAGAGGGTGAGAGCACAAATGAAAGGGAATGGGAAGCTGGATTTACCCAGCCCTCTGCTTACGATTCAGAAAACATCCACAGGATACATCAGAGAATGGAGAGGTGGTAGTTGCTGGTAGTAGAGTGTTGAGGTTGCCTATCCCCTTGTCTTCACACTATAGGAGATTTGCAGCCTGAAGTTGGGCATAGCAATGGCTCTTCTGTAAAAGGGAGCCCAGGGATTAAGATGAGCCAGCCCAAGCATTGACTTGGGAGATGGCACCAACAGACACTTTGGCAGTGGAACAAAAGCTCAGCCAGAAGCTGTTGTAGTGCTCCCTTTGTGAGACTTTCTGCAGGACCCATCCCAGAATACACTAGAAAATTCAGAAAGGATCAACATGGGGAAAGGGTAGGTTCCAAGTTTCAGAACTGGCAGTAGCTCCTGATGCCCTAGGCAAGCACTGCCTCTGTGCCGACTGGGCTGTCTTGGCAGCAAGCATAGGAATTGGCCCTAGGCGAGTTCCCGGGGTAAAAGGTGCAACTTGGGTGTGGGCTGATTTCCTTGTGAAGGCTCAGCCCTCCGGCTCACCCGTGCTGCTGCTGAGTAATGAACAGGCTGTAATTTGTCCATGAAGGAACTCTTGCAACACACAGTGAGAGGCTGCTAGGTAAACCACCTGTGTGCGCACCCAGAGCTGTGCTTGCGCCTGTCTTCTGGGGGAAACCTCCCTCCCTTCTGGCCTTGGGGCTGTGCCTCCACCCTGCCTCCTTGTCTTGTTCTCTTAGGCTGCCCTTCCTTCCCTGGGAACGAGGTCAAGAGCCCTGCTGACAGGTGTCATAAGGTATGATTCAGGCCCATGCAAGGAGAAGGCGGGAGGGACTGGGCCATGGCCAAGGAAGAAGGTTAATTGGATGATTTATCTGGTCAATAGCTAACCTATTAAACTGCTCCAAAAGAATTAGAAGCTACCTGTGATGGGTTATTTGTGGGTGAAGTTTAGGTAACCAGAAGCCATATTTTGGTCAAGATTGACTACATTTTTCCAGGCTGTTACTGCGGAGTTTCATTTCACAAGGGGGTGACTTCATGGTGCTGAAAGCCAGTTGTCTTTTTGATTGGTGGCTCAGACATGAAAATTTATTCTTTCTGTTGACCCATGATTTTCACTGCAGCTGGGCTTTCCAAAGAAAATTAACTTACGGTGGAGGCCCAGATGGCAATCTTTGTAAGTGAACTTGTCTTCTGGACTCATGTCAGTTTAATTCTGTGGATCTTTATGAAGCCTCTCTAGATGCCCGTCAGTGTGATGTGTCCTGCCGACCTGACAAGGACGAAGGCTGTATCCCTGCCCTTGGGGAGGTAGCTTATGGTGTAATGCTGGACTCAGACATAAATAAACAGAAGGGATGGTGCCACGTGATGTGCTGAAGTCCCTGGGAAGAAGGAATTTGTTCTGCTGAATGAGGCAAGGACTCAAGGAAGACTTCCTCCAGGAACTGCGATCTGACTGGGAGGATGAGTAGAAATGAGCATTCTCCTTTTGTGATGTCTTCGGTGAACTTATGACTGGCATCTTGTTATACTGGCTCTGAGCATAAATGATTAATTCATTTGCAACATTTATTATAAAGAAGAACACGTTCATTAGCATTGCAAGTGAGCCTATTCCAAATATTTTCCTCACTTCCCCTCCTACACACTGTGGCTGGGATACATGCTCTTGCCCTTTAAACAATGATCCATGGGGGAAATACTTGAGAAGGCCTGGTGAATGGACATCATTGAACAAGCAGGCTGCGGAAGTGGACTGGGCACAGGCAAGATGTCAAGCCGTGCCATTCTCTTGATATTTTCCCCCCCTTTTAAGTCACCAGGATTCCCCCAGTCAAGAACTACTCCTTTCTTATCTCTATCTTCCAAAATTATCCCAGTGATAGATACCTCACTCCACAAATACACAGTAAATTTGAAATCCTTCCACATCAAACTTCTACTTGTTTGCTAAATCCCTTTGCAGGGTTTTCCAATTTGCCTCACTTTCCTTGTTTGGAGCTTAAGTTAACCAGAGCTGAAAAGTCCCATGGAAGCCTAGGAAGCTAAGGAACTTTGAGAAACACCTGATTAAATCATCAGTGTTTTTGTTTTTAGTTGGAGAGAAGCAAAAGGAACCAGCTTCCCACCCACCTGTTTTTAATAGCCCCATGTGATGAGCTAGAACTGGCCGTGAGTCTCTCTTTTTTTCTATCATGCTATTGAGTGGGCCTTGTAGAGGGAGGAAGTTTCTAGAATGGTAGTGGACAAGCAGAGATGTGTGATTTCCGTTATTAGAGCTGTGGGTGGAATTGCAGAGCTAAGAGAAGGGAAAAGAATTCAGAGAGCAGAGGGACTGGCACCCAATACGTAATCAATACAATAATATTGGCAGATAAGTCTCAGGAATAGGTGCTGGGGATATGTCCATGAGATGTGACTCTAGCTTTCGCAGTCTTACAGATTAATGAGCCAAAAAGATATGCCAACAGGCAATTTAGTGGATGTCATGTACTCCAGGACCCTTTAACTGAGTCCCAAAGAATTCAGAGGGTAGGATGGGCAGTAGTCTCTGGGTAGAATGCTTAAGAGTGCACGGTTTGAAGAGAGAGGGACAGAAATTAAGCGGCATGTCCCCAAGAAGAGGAAAGTGATATGGAAACACACAGGACCAGGCAAAGGCAAATTATCAAGACTGAACTTGAGAATGAGGTGAATATTTGGAAATTTCTTCTCTGCTTACAGAGGAGCCATTTGAGTGAAGGTAGCCAAGGACACCTTTCTGAAGTATCTGTTTTCCACTATTGAACATCATGGCCATTATCAAGTTCTGATAGTGGCAATTTATTGCCAAGCCCTTCATATCCCCACATATCGTACGGCACAACCTAGGCGGGCATATTAGGCAAGAGGTAAATGAGTTAACTGTGAACTGGCTCAGTGAGCTCAGAGAAGTCAAACTCACTACTATACCATCTTCTTATTTATCTGTGCAATAGAGATGATGACTTCTACCTCAGCTGGTAGATGTGGAGTCAGTCTGTGCTCAGATCCACAATGGGGGCCCTTGTTACTCTGCCCCTAAACACTGAAGCCATTGCTAGTCCAGAGAGATGCATACCATGGGGTAATGTTTAGAGTCCCATGACCTTACTACCGGTAGCATCAGCTCTGCAGGATTTCCTGTGTCTCTCTTGTCCTTGCTCCCACTCTGCTATCTTGTATCTTGTCTTGCTTTTCTGTCTTGTTTACTAGCTTCAATTTTCCTTCCTTGCTGTGTTCGTACTAACTTGGATTTACTTATCCTCCTGCTCCTCTAGTGTCCAGACTCCACTGTTTCTGTTCCTTTCTTTAAATACATCTGCATTATATTCCCTCCCCTCCCCTCCCCTCCCCTCCCCTCCCCTCCCCTCCCCTCCCCTCCCCTCCCCTCCCCTCCCCTCCCCTCCTTTCCTCTCCCCTCCTTTCCCCTCCCCTCCTTTCCCCTCCCTTCCCCTTCCCTCCTCTCCTTTCCTCTCCTCTCCCTCCCCTCCCCTCCCCTCTCCTCCTCTCCTCTCTTTTCCCCTCCCCTCCCTTCCTCTCCTCTGCCCTCCTCTGCCCTCCTCTCCTCTCTTCATTTCTCCTCTGATGTTTGTAGTAAAATTTGAAGCAATCATGGGAGTGTGCTCTAATCTCTGACAGGTGCTCTGTCCCGGTAGCCACTGAAACCTGGTTGGTTGATGTTGTGGGAGGAGACTGAAGTCGCTGTGATGGGGGAGGCAGAGGAGGCTACAACATTCATTTTGAAAAAATGCGTGTAATCCAGATTACTGTAGCTCAATTTCCCTGGACACATTTCTTGAAACACAATGATTTGAAAGAATGAGCAAGGTGAGATTCACATTTTAAAAGGGAGTGTAGGTACAGCTAAGTTGAGCTGGGGTGACAGAAGAAAAAAAAAATTGAATTGATGCCTCAGTGCCGTGGATCTTGCGGGAGGCCAACTCTCTTCACAAAGTATATGTTTGCAGTTTGTTTGACCAAGAGTTCAAACACACAGCAGGCCAATATAAAAGTAAATGAGATAACATTGAAAAAATTCATGATTACAGCTTCTCCCCCACCCGCCCTGGATTTCAGACTATCCATTCCTTAAAAATGATCCAGCAGCCACTGTAAGGTCAGCTAAAGGACTTCCTTCACAACCTCATGGCCATGGGAATGGTTTTGAAGGGACTGGCTCAAGTGCACCTCTCTGGCCAAGGAAGAATCAAGATGGTATTTATTTTGGGGTGAGGTAGGAGATGTTACTTAGAGAAATTCCTAGAAGTCAGTATCAGCATAAGAACAATAAACACTCATTTATTCAGTAAATATTGGCTGAGCCCCTGTAATGTACTATATGAATGTTTTAATTTGTTAAATGACCATGCTTTTATCTACTACCGGTGCTATGGCTTTTGTAATTAAAGCAGCACTTATAAGACTAAGTGCTAGGCATCAACCTGTGCCAGTACCAGGGATGAATATCTTCATTTGATCCCCTGAGACAGTCAAGGAGGAAGTTGCTGATATGTCCCCCATGTTACAGATAAGGAAACCAAGGCACAGAGATGTTCATGATATGCTCAAAATGCTGAGGAAGTTAGGAAGTTCTGGGAGGTCTGGCCCAGTCTTCTCCAGACTCTAGCCTGCATAGTAGACCACGAGGGGCAGGCAGGCCAATCATTGCCCTTACTGCACATCAGCCATGACCACACTTGATCCTATTTTTTAAATTATTTTTTTTGAATTTTATGGTACAATTCCATAGGGTCTGGGGTTTCACTACCTCCTTCCCAAATTCTCACTCCCTGACTGATTTTCTCCATATTATTATAATAGCATAGTCCTTCATAAGCAGTCGTAAGTCCATCAGTCTGTTATTGAAGTGTACAGACAATGCCAGCCAGTCCAAAGGTCTCATTGGGAATCCATCTTTGATTTGGAAGTAGGGATGCATGCTGCTTGTAGCTTCACATCTGCATATCATAGTCTCTATTATGCTGTTGCTATACATACTCTTAAAGGAGAAACCATGAAACAAAGACGACAACAGGAACGAAGTTAAAACAAATGATTTATAGTGCCACAGAGTTAAACAACATGCTACTGAATAACTAATGTGTTGATGCAGAAATGAAAAAGAAAACACAAAAGCTTTTTGAGTAAAATGATGCTACTCGGTGATTTACAAGTCAGCGAAGGATTTGATAAGAGAAAAGAAACTATTTGGAAGAAATGAAAATAAAACAAAAGCATGAAAGTCTTTGGGTTGCAGCAAACAGTATAGAAAGGATTATTGATCTTATAATTTGCATATAGGCTATCTTATATCAGAGAGAACATATGGTATTTGTCCTTTTGGATTGACTTATTTCACTGAGCATAATGGTCAGTGGGACTATCTAGTTGCAAAAGGCATAATTTCACTCTTTTTCATCACTGAATAGTACTCCACAGAGTAGATGTACCACAGTTTACCACTCCGCTTTGGACGAGCATCTGGGTTGTTTCCATGTCTTTGCTATTGTAGATTGTGCTGCTGCAAATACAGGGTTACAGATCCCCTTCTCATATGCAGTTTTTATTTTCTTTGGATATATTCCTTGGAGTGGGATAGCTAGGTCATATGGCAGGTTTATATGCTGTTCTCTAAGCATTCTCCATACTCCCCACATCCACGCCAGCAGGTGTTGTTAGCTGAGTTCTCGATATAAGCCACGGGAGTTAGACGGTACCTCAGTGTGGTTTTCATTTGTATCTCCCTGACGTCTAGGGTGACTGAGCATTTTTTCATGTCTGTTAGCCATTTGAATTTGTTCTTTTGACAAGTGTCTGCTCATTTCCTTCACCGATTTCGCATGGTTGCTTTTTGTTTTTTTCCTGTCCCTGCTTGTGTAGTGTGTAAAATTTTCTCCCACTGCATTGGTTGCTTCTTCACCTTGTTCATTGTTTCCTTTGCTGTTCAGGAGATTTTTAGTTTGATGTAGTCGTATTTGTTTATTTTGCCTTTGACTGTCTGTTTTTGGTATCTTTTCCAAGAAGTCTTTCCCCATTCCTTTATCTTGGAGAATGCTTCCTATGTTTTCCATTGGTAGTTTGATTTTCTTATGGGTGTAGATTTAGGTCCTTGGTCCATGTAGAGCTGATTTTTGTACAATGTGACAGGTGTGTGTCTTGCTTCTGAAAGCTGCTATCCAATTGTCCCAACAGCATTTGTTGAAGAGACCATGCTTTTCCCTGGGTTGTTTTCAGCTTTCTTGTCAAAAATTAATTGGCTATACATGTGTTGGCTCACTTCAGGTGTTTCTATTCTGTTCTATTGATCTTCTCTGTTTTTGTACAAGCACTAGACTGTTTTAATGACTGCTGCTCTATAGTGTGTCTTAAGGTCTGGAATTGTGACTCCTCTAGCTTGATTTTTATCCTTCAGGATAGCTTTGGCTATTTGTGGTCTCTTTGTGATTCCAGATGAACCTCTGTATTTTCTATTTCTGAGAAGAATGTTGTTTTGATTTTGATTGAGATTGCATTGAATCTGTATATTACTTTTGGTAATAGGGACATTTTGAAGATGTTGATCCTGTCAAATTTGCTCCTCTTAAAGAAAAGAGTGTGGTAAGTGAATGGGGCAAAGGGCCCTTGGAAAGGAATCTCCAGGATTTTGAAGATGAGTCCAGGAGTGACTTTGGGATGGTGGAGAGGAAGTTGCTAGTGCTCAACTTTAAAATCCAGAGCGTTTTAAGCAGAACAAACCACGCTGCCCTAATCAGTGTGGCGCCTCATTTGTAGTGGGTGGGAGGTAGAACCGGCATGGAGCTGTGTACAGTCTTGTTTGGTTTTGGTCCACTTTGACCTAACAATAGCATGTGATAGAAAACAGCAGTTAACTGGCGAGCATAGCTGGACATTCTTAGGGGAAAATGGCTGCCATTCCTCGCATGGTGCTTGGCTTCAGTAATATAGTTCTTGATACTAGCTGAGCATTTGTTCGAAGATCCAGCAAAAATACAAAAATCTGGGAGTGCTCGAAATTGCTGCAAAAATGGCATAGTATTTGCAAATAACCTACATGTATCCTCCCCATATATTATAGTATCTCTAGGTTATTTATAACATCTGGTGCAACACAAATACAATGTAAGCCAACAGTCCTATGGCATTATTTAGAGAGTAACAACAACACAGAAAATCTATGCATGTACAGTGCAGAAATGACTTTCTAAAAAAAATTCTTTTTGATCTGCAATTGTTTGATTTCTAGGGTGTGGAACTCTTGACACATAGGGGCAATTGTGTTAGCAGACACAGCAAAGAGGCTCAATTGTCAGAGAAGACGGTGAGTGGAGACAGTCTGACACACAAAGGAAAGCAAGGGAGAGCGATCATGGGCAAGTTGAGGCGTAAGTTCTGCTTCTATGATTGCCCAGGTATGTGACCTGGGGTGAACAATTTCAAAACCTTTCAAAGCCTCAGTGTTCTTACCTGTGAAATGTGCACGTGGCACAAAAGTAGATGAAAGCAACGAGGTTGCTGAATAAAAAGAGGTAAGTCGAGATGTTTTGGAATCAAACAAGACAACAGATGTGAAAATATTTTGCTAATTAGACTCTGGTCTTCTGAATTGTAAGGTTCTGGCCCTTTGCCAACTTGCAATGGTGTGCACCTCCCCCTTCGAAAGTACCCTCACTGTCTCCATTTCTTATCGGTTCTGCTGCTCTGCAGAACTCTGACCAAACAACCCCAAAAAGGTGGTTTGATTTACAAATGAGGAAAGTGTGAGGTTTAGCAAGATGCCAGAGCTCACACTCTTCATTTCCAATGCGAGAGGTATACCCATCTGAACTCTTCCATCCCTTCTCTGCCTGCAGCCACTTGGAACAAACACAGCTGGTTACCATTCACTGGCAAGGCCAGCTGACGGGTTTCGGCAATGCCCTTGGGAGCGGATTTACCCACAGCCGGTTTTGCCTTTTGCCCTGCTGCCCCCTCTGCTGGTCTCATTTCCCCTTCCCACCAAGGTCCCACTGTCTCCCAGGACCTTGTGGTTTACTTGTGTCTTCCTCAGGGAGACTCTTCCAGCTGCTACTGTTGACACATGAGCCAGATACTGAGCAGAACTGCCTTTAGCCAAACATTTGGTCGGTCTCGAATGATTCACATCTTGCCATGCCAGTCTAAACTCCAGCATGTGCACCTGAATGTGTGTGGATGTGTTCCTTTCTAAGTCAGTCACTCACTATTTTAATCATGTGCATTTCCAAATAGGCGAACTCTGCACAAATGCTTTTGGTTATCCAAGGCTATATACTATCGGCTAAGGCTCAGCATTTTTTCTGTCTTCCTTTCATCTGCTTGAACTCTGAAAGATTCAAGCACAATTCTGGGCCATAAAGTGGAGAATGTTTTTCTGCCCTGGAAAGTTTTCCCCCAACCACCTGCTTATCTCGTTGCCCTTTGTGTCTTCTTGGGATCGACACTTTTCTCGGTGTACCAGGTATCTTGTATTTGTTTAAACCTACTGCATTGAAGTGCAGTTGGCACACAATAAGCTGACATGACTAAGGTGGACTATAGTGGATGAGGTTCACATACGAATAGACTCCCATAAACTCTTCCTCACCATCCAAATAATGAGCATACTCATCACTCCCAAAGTGGCCTGTTCTGTGTGCAGTCTCTTCTCTTCCCCCCTTCCCAATATGTATGATTGTATTTTCTAGAATTTTTTTAAACATATTTTTAACTAAAGGTCTGGCACGGCAGTCTAGTGGTTAGAGTCTTCACCTTGCACATGCTGAGATCTCATATGGGCATCGGTTCTAATCCCAGTGCCCCCACTTTCCATCCAGCTCCCTGCCTGTGGCCTGGGAAAGCAGTCGAGGATGGCCCAAAGCCCTGGGAACTTGTACCTGCGTGGGAGACCTGGGGGAGCCTCAGGTTCTTGGCTTTGAATCGGTGCAGCTCTGGCTGTTGTGGTCATTTGGGGAGTGAATCATTGGATGGAGGATCTTCCTCTCTGTCTCTCCTCCTTTGTGTATATCTAGCTTTCCAATAAAAATAAATAGAAAACAATTTAAATAAGATCATTTAATGCAACCTCTTGTGAAATGTGTTTTACTCAGTGTAATTATGTTGAGAGTCAACCATATTGTGAATTGATCCACTTTTATTTCTAAGTAGTATTTCATTGTATGGATACACCACAATTTGTTTACTGATGGATAGACAGATGGTTGCTTTAGTTCTGAGATATTAAGATAAACCTTTTGTAAATATTTACATAGAAATCTATGTATGAGAATGTATTTTCTTGGGGAAGAATAGCTGGGTCATATGATTAGGGACATTTAATCTTTAAATAACTCCTCTACTTCCTTTCTACTTTTCCCTTTTTTTCCTTCCTTCCTTCCTTCCTTCCTTCCTTCCTTCCTTCCTTCCTTCCTTCCTTCCTTCCTTCCTTCCTTCCTTCCTTCCTTCATTTCTAATGTCACATAGCAGTGTTGAGATTTGTAATCTGACTTTTCTCCAGTAGGATTCTTCTCAACTTTCCCTGAAAGTTTGCAACATATATTAACATCTATCAAAATGTTTAGAAAGTCCCAGGCAGAAATGGATTGAGCAGTCATTGTGTGGCAGGCACTAGAGATTTGGTGAACAGGTCTGGGAGAATGGGCTGCAAAGAGGGTGGCGTGCCAAGGGGCAGGGGAAGGTGTTGGAAATGTTAATGGTGGGATCAAAAACTCTGAAGGACATTCTCTTCCAGGACTAAGGGAAGAGTTTTGTCCAACTGGAGAACAGATTGGTCTTGCATGTAGAGAGCATCCAGTGGTAATGTCGGCAGTAGAGTGTGGTAGGCAGGGATTGAGCCAGAACCCATAGCTGCACCAGCACTGAAAGAGAGAGAGCAAAGATGATGTGACGAGATGGCCCCAGGAACTGGGCACTTAGTGATACATTTATTATACATATATAGACACATTTAACATTCAGGACATTTTGGTATAGTTAATACTGCATTATGGCCACTTTCTAGATTCAAGAATTGAGGTGCAGAGAAAAAAATAAACCGTCCTAGTCATCCCAGGACCAAGCTTAAACAGATGTGCTCACTTGCTGTGAGGCTCTGACAGTTTCGACAGGTTTCAGTGAGCTGGGGTCACCCCCTAGGTGCCCTAGACCTGCGGAAGCTGACACTCTTCTGTATTTTTTCTTGGTTATCGGTTCATACCAGATCTTCTATTCCCAAGGGAGAGAGCGACCCGGTGAGCACAAAGGTTACTCCCACTGATCTCACTTTCACCGAGAGGTTAAGCTGTTCCTTTGACATTTGCTTAAACATCCCCAGATATGAGGACCTTCCCCTTGCCCAGATGTTCTGAGCATTTTGACATGATCACCATGAGATTGTATCCCCAGAGAACTTGGCCATGCACTTAGTGCTTTCTCGGAGTCTCTGGATACGAATTCTGGCTACCGAGACAATCTAGGGCAAAGTCCACCAGTGACTTCAGGGAGTGTTCTCTGAATGTGCAATATCGTGAGCCAGACCCAGGCTAACTGGCTGCATGCGAACTACAACATTCAAACTCAGCAAGACAATTAAAGCTGAAAATGATCAGCCAGGATTAAAAGGATTCAAAGGGTAATTACTTCATAACAGGGCACATTGCTCCAAGTAGCAGGACGGGTTGACGGAACTGGAATTAATTATATTGGAACATTTGTTTATTTTTATGGAGTCTTTTAAAATCATTTGGAATTGGCCTACTTGCGCCCTTTCCTAAGCACTCTTAGGTTTGGTTAACTGCTCTGGTTTTATCTGCCAACAACAATTGCTCTCCTTCTTGGAAACTAGGAAGGCATAAAGCCATTCTTATCATTTATCAGTGTGATAACTCCTTTTATTGTCTTGGTAATGATGGCGCCTAAATTTCTATACTGCTTGTAATATTTACAAAATGCTTTCCCATGTAATCCCATGAAGCAGGGCAGCCGTTCGCACCGCCAGAAGCCTGAGGCGGAGAGAAGGGAGCCATCCAACAGAGGAGTCCTGGTGTTCCCACTGGAGGTGCCTGCCTCTCACCCTGGGTCCTGTGTCCGGCTGGACTAGAAGGAAGCATCTCGTTTGTTCATTAGGCAGGGCTGAACATGGCTGCCGCCAAGTGCGAAAGCCATTGCTGAGGCTTAAGCGGAAGTTGGACCTTGTTAATGGATTAGCCGTTTGAACTGAAAAAAGTGAAAGAGATCGCTGGCCAGATAGGAAAGTTGTTTTCTGAAATGAGGTTACTGTAATAAAGCCGAAGTAATGAACTTTGGTTTGTGGGTTGTAGCCTGAGGCTGCCTTCTGCCCGTTTCCTTTCATGGTTCTGCGCCGTGACTGTAGCACTCCTCTGGTTTATTTCGTGCATCTAACAGCGGCCTTCACACGTATTGTTGGTGAAGCTCAACTGAAATGCTGAGTGTGTTGAGCCAGCCAGGTGTGAGATGCACTAGTTGCTGGCAATTTTCTGTCTGTTGTCCGTACAGCCACTGACATCAGGGCCCTGTGCAGCTTGCTTGTTTCAGGTATCCACTGCCTGAGTCTGCAGGTGTGTGTAAAGGGATATTCCCCTAATCATAACCCAGTATAAAACCATAAGCTTTCAAAATATAGAAGTTATAGTCAGGAGAGATTGTTTTCTAGATAAACTTGAGGTGAATTAATGACCTTGAACTAACCAGAGCCTAAGAGGTGTGCCTTCTAGTTCTGATACAATTTCCAGGCCATCCAGACTGGCTGGTCCTAATATTTGTTCTGGGACTGGAGTTTTTAAACAGTAACTCCTCCTGAATGGAAAAGCCCGGGATATAGGAAAGGCACTTCCAGTCTTGCCTATACCAGGCCACACCCTGAACGCACCCAGCCTCCTCTGATCTCGGTTAATAGTTGTCTGGGTGAGAGGGGGCTTCCAGATTTCTCAGATTTTTTTGTGTAGTATGCTGTGTATGAATTGTTACTACATAGAAACACTGTGTTAAGCATTGTGTAGCATGCAGAATAAATAACAGCTGGCTTATATCTAAAATTAACATGAGAAATCAATAGTATTTTCACACAAACAATGAGCTATCCATAGAATGAATCAGGAAATCAATTCCAATTGCAATAGATACAAACACTCCAAACTAAAAATCTTAGCAGTGAGTTTAACCAGGGAAGTGAAACACTTGTGCATTGAAATGCTGTAAGTTTAGCAAAATAAGTAGAAGAAGACATAAATGAAATGAAAGAATCTTTTCTTCCAAAAAATTTTATTTATTTGAAAAGCAGAGTTATGGAGAGAAAGAGAAAGAGAGGGGAGAGAGAGATATCTTTCATCTGCAGGTTCACTCTGGACATGGTTGCTACTGCCAGGTTGAGCCAGGCCAAAGCCAGGGGCTAGGTACTCCTTCTGGGGCTGCTAGGTGGTTGTTAGTGGCCCAAGTACTTGGGCCATATTCTGCTGCTTTTACCAGGCCATTGGGGGGAATTACATCATAGTTGGAGGAGTTGGGGCACCAACTGGTGTCCATATGGGAAGTTGGGTTCACAGCTTGTAGCTGTATCAGTTATTCCAAAAAACTGGCCCTTAGAAACACATCTTGTAATAATGGCTTCAGAGAACTAATGTTGAAATATTCATACTACTAAAAGCCATCTACAACTTTGATGCAACTTGTATGAAATTCCATTTTTTTTTAAGAAATAGACATTCTAAAATTTACACAAATCTACAGCGTATGTCAAAGAGCCAAAAAATCTTGAGAAAAACAAACAAATGTGGACGCATCACATATTCTGATTTCAAAATATACTACAAAGTTATGGGAATTGAATCAATATGGCCCTAGCAGAGTAACAGACTTACAGATCAATAGAGAAAAATGAATAGACCAGAAATAAATTCATTAATTTTTAATGAACTAATTTTTAAATACAGATACCAAGAATATACAATGGGGAAAGGACAGTGCTAGCTGGATATCCACATGCAAAAGGATGAAACTAAAACTTGACCTCACACTCATGCAAAATCAACTCTAAATCGAAGACTTAAATGTAAAAGCTGAAACACAAAACAATGACAAGAAAACCCGGGAGGCCAGCTCAGCGGCATTGATCTGGCAATGGAAATGTTTTCTGTGGAGAGAAACCCCCAAAGCACAGTGAGCAAAATGAAAGTAAGCAAATTAGATTACCTCTGCACAGCCATAGGAAAGCAACTCCAAACCATATGTCTGATAAAGGCATGGAAAACTTTCCAAATTATTTGAAGAACTAAGTAACTCAGAAGAAGTAGTCTGCGGAGTGGATAGTTGGTGCAGTGTTGGGGATGCCTGCATTTCACTCTACAGCACCTGTGTTTAAGTACCAGTTGCACTTCTGCTTCTAGCTTTGTCCTGCAGTACACCTGAGAAGCAACAGGTGATGGTTGAAGTACTTTGTTTCCTGCCACTGGCGTGGGTGTCTTAGCTTTGGTTATTATGCGCATTTGGGGCGTGTGCCATCATCTCTCATTTGGTGTCTGTCTCCGTTTCTCTGCCTCTCAAATAATTTTTTTTTTTAATTAAAAGAAACAACCGGGGGCCAGTGTTGTGCAGGTAAAGCTGCCGCTTGCAGCACCAGCATCCCATACCGGTGCCTTTCCAAGACGTGGCTGCTCTATTTCAGATCCAGCTCCGTGCTAATGTGCCTGGGAAAGCAGCAGAAAATGGTACAAGTTCTTAGGCCTTTGCACCCACTTGGGAGATCCAGAAGAAATTCTTGTCTCTTGAACCGTGCAGCTCTGACCATTGCAGCCGTTTGGGGAGTTGAAGAATGAATCAGTGAATGGAAGATATATATATATTTTTTTCTCTCTCTCTCTTTTTCCATGTACTCTACTTTTCAAGTCCATCAATCCATAAATCAACCAATATATGTTGCTATTTTTAAAAGAAACAATTGATTTAAAATTATCAAAGCCTTTGAACAGATATTTCTCAAAAGAAGACAGGCAAACAGTCAAAAAGAACGTGTAAAATGCTAAATATCCTTAATCCTCCTAGAAATGGCAGCAAAAGCCATCGTGAGCTATTGCCTCATACTTGTTAGAATGGCCGTTACCCAAGAGACAAAAGATAATGAATGTTGCTAGGTATGTGAAGGGAAAAAAAAACCCTTGCACACTGTTGGTGGAAAATGTATTTTATATAGATTTATGGAAAACAGCGGGGATATTCCTCAACACAAACAGATAAAAAATTATATGGTCCAGCAATGTCACTTCTGAGTGTACACCCAAAGGCAATGAGATGAGTATGTTGAGGAGACATGTGCATTCCCAGATTGACAGCAGGACTAAATGTCAGAGCCAAGACAGTGGAAGAATCAACCTAACTGTCCATCAGTAGATGACTGAATGAGGAACAGTCACTGAATGAGATACTCACACTGCTACAGCACACATTTGACTACCAATCAGCCCTCTTAGGCAAAGCTCCCGCCACTGGCAGCATGGATAAACTTAGTATTATGTTTTTTTATTGTTATTAACATTGTATTATGTGATACAGTTTTATAGACACTGGGATTCCCCCCACCTCTTCACAACCCTCCACCCATGGTGGATTCCTCCCCCTTGCTGCCTAAGTTGGACTGTGGTTAAACTTAGTATTATGTTAAGTAGAACATGGTTACATTTCACAAAAATGTTTGAACTCTTAGACCTAGAGACATCAGTTATAGCTTAATCTCCCGGAGCCTGACTTGCAATCACAAATTTGTGGGAAACTTCTGCTGTCATACAATTTAGCTCTGAGCTGAAAATCTCAGAGGTGGCATCCAGCTAGCAGAATGGAGAGCCGCCTGTGAGAGGAAACTGAGCTTGTTTCTTAAAGTGTTCACAATGTAAACACATCTCCCTGCACATCTTGTACATTTTGGGGGGTGTATCTGGGGATGTGCGTCTCAGAGAGGGCTTGCCAGCTGAGAGGTGGGCACACCTGTAGGCTGACCAGAGAGTGCCTAATGACTCCCAGAGTTGCTGCAAAAACTTACACTTCTGCCAGAATATTTGAGAGTTCTGTTTCTCCTTGACCCAGCCATTGTTTAACAATGTGAAATGATGTATTTGTACTGTTCTATTTCCTAGATTATTAGTAAGGGTAAAACACTTCGTAAGTGATTATTAACTGATTTTTTTCCCCTTTTTCTCATGTTTTTATAAATTTCTAGCACATTTTCCTATTAATTAATTAGTTAATTTCTTATTAGTGCTTTGGTATATATGTGTGTTTTATATATGTTTCTATTTAATCATGTGTTTTGAATTATGCAAGAGGGTACTTCAAAAAGTTCATGGGAAATTTAATTAAAAGTTAATCTTATTTTGGGGCAAAAACTCCTGAAATCCACTCACAGTTTTTTCTGATAACATATATTTTCCATGACCTTTTCTTTTTAATATCTCATCATGTTTATTTAGGTCTTTTTAAAAAAATTATATTTTGACAATCTTTATGTAGTTAATTAGGGTAAAAAGGTTCAAGGGCTATTGGAAAATGGGTAAGACTATTATTTTTTCCATATTGTTTCCTTCATGTTTAAAGGGGGGTATTAAGGGAGAAGGCCCACCCAATTTCCCACCCTCCCCATGTCCCGGATGTAAGGTATGCTCTGAGGTTCTTGCTCAAGTGGTTTTGATATTTCAACAGTTATGAATTGCTGCCAATCTTGCCACTCCAAGCACTATGAGGTCTTTGAAGAATCCACTGGTTGACATAGTCCATCATAGAGTCTCTGCCCCGTATTTCGCTGCCAAGATATAGCTGAGATGGTTGATGGACCTGTTCTGTCTTCTGTCTTTTCTTGGTTAGGGTTCTGAGTCCAGCATTTCGATTGGGGAGATCTCCAAAGAAACTTTGTCTCAGGTGTTCTCAAACCAGATTCTTGTATGTACTAGCAAGTACAGGGCCCGGCATAGTCCATAGCCTTGATCAGCAGGTGGTTGCAATGGCTGGGTTGGTTCTGTTTTCACTCCGAACTACCACTGGAACCAATTATTTTCCATGAACTTTTAAAGAACTTTACTATGCATGGATTTCAAGGTTTTGTTCAACAGAGCAAAACTGTATTTTGATGAACGAAGTTGAGAGGCAGAGAGAGAGAGAGAGGGAGGAGAGCGAGCTTCTAATCAGTGGTTCACTGCATAAGTGGTGACAGTGGGCAGGCCTGAACCAGGCTGGCTGAGCCTGAGAGAGAGGATTTCTCCCCCAGGTGACTGGCAAGGGTCCAACTACTTGAGCCAAGCTGCTTTTTCCCAGGTTCTGCATTAGCAGGAAGCTGGAGTCGGAGCCAGAGCTGGGGATCCACGTGCTCTGATGTGGAAGACAGGCGTCTTAACTGTTGGACTAACACTCATCGAAAACTTTTCTCTTAATTTCGTTTTCTATGAACCCTTTGAAATGCCTTGGTTTATTGTGTTTATGATATACAGTGTAAGATACAGGTTATCTTTTCATGTAGTTTATAGTATCCTTGTGAGAGATTATTATATTTAATGGAGTCAAATTTACCATCTCCTTTATAGTTTCACTTGTGTGTGATTCATGCCTATAGATACCATATACCTCTAGTAGCTGGGACGCAGAGGGAGTAATAGAGGAAAGACTAGGTGGAGGATAGCGCCAAGGAGAGGTCTACTAGGGGTGCCCTCGAAGGAGTGAGCTTTGAGTTTTTTAACTCTCTTGTTTTCAAACAATTATAGGCTGATAGCAAGTTACATACAAATGTAGAGTGAGGTCTTGTGGCCCCAACACATTGGGTCTGCCAATCGGAACATTGCACAACAGCAGCACAACATTACCTAAATTGGGGAGTTGACAGCAGTCCACAGAGTTCACTGGAATTTCATCAGCATTACTTGCTCTTTCTCTTCCTCTTGGTGCATGTGTGCGCTTTGATCTGTGCATAGTTTTATCACATACTTAGATTATGTTAGTCAACTGTGCGGATCAAGAGACAGAACTCCATCATCACAAATTCTCCCATGCTGGCCATTTGCACCTTTGCTTTGTTTCGTAACATCTTGAAGTTGTTGCCAACCAAAACTCATGTTCTGTTTCTGTGAATGGCTTCAGAAATTACCCAAGTTTGACACCAAGTGTTGTATCCTGACTCCAGCTAAGGCAAACTCTGGGAGGCAGTGGTGGTGGCTCAACTGGTTGGATCCTGGCCATCTAAACTGGATGCCTTGATTGAATGCCCAGCTCTCAGATTTGGCTTTAGCCCATTTCCAGCTAGTGTAGGCATGTGGGGAGTCAACCAGCCTGGGAGTTCTTTCTCTGTTGATGTTTGTGCCTCTCAAGTAAACACCTGAAAGATACATAAAAGAGTGCATTCATATCTGTAGTTTCCTAATTCATAGTGTTTCCTTAGGGTCTAAAGAAGATCAGTTTCATGAACCTTCCAAACTAAAAATCTCCAGATACGCAAGTTCCTTTTGTGAAATGGTACAGTGTCCACATATAGCCTGTGCCCATCCTTCTACTGCCATTAAATCATCCCTTGATCACTTAGAGCACCTAATGCAATGTAAGTGCTTTGTAAATAGTTCTGATATGATGTTCTTTGGGAGAAGAATGACAAGCAAAAAGTCTGTAGGTGTTCCATACAGATGCTTTTTTTCCCCCTTGAGCATTTTCTGTCTGTGGTTGGTTGAGTTATGGCAGTGAAACTGGTGCCTGTGGAGAGCTGACTGTGTATGCAGCATCCACAGCAGGGCGAACATGCTTCTGGAGACAGGGAACCCCCATGCTTTGCCACATAACACAACTCCTGTCCCACTGGGCAACCTGGAGTCACCTTTGTGAGCTCTGCTAATAAAAAACCTGTATGTGTGTCAGTCCTGAAGTATGAGGCAGCATGGTTGGCTGGGGCCAACAGTGCTGTGTGAGCTATGCCAACATGGAGGCTTTCTCCTCATTCACCTGTTTTTTTCCCCCTGTGAATAGAAATTGCAGATCTTGGTCGTCCTGCAGCTGGCAGAGCATCTGATTCAGGAAGCTCTTTATTTTATTTTTGTTTTTCTCCTCCACTGTTGCTCCCAGCAGGAGGGAAACTGGAGCAGGGTGCAGTGGCAGGGAGGTGGGGGCTAAGCACATTAGCTGGGATCACACAATTCTTACTCTTGGCATCTCACATATTTTCTGTTTCTTCTGCAGCTCGCTGGGAAGCGGTGGCCTTTGCTGTCTGGGCAAGTCCTCCCTGTCAGTGCTGACGCGCGGGGTACCCTTTTAAGAGCAACCCCACGGCAGATGCCAGTGGCTCTTGATCAGAGCTGGGAGTGCTGAGTGCATCCTTGCTGGGAGGGCAGCTATTCTGGGAAACAAACGCTCCAGGCATCTCATTAGCATAATCTCAGGAATTAATGGCTTGATTGATGTTCCGCATTTCCCTGCAGTTTTCCATAAATGATAATGTATTAAAAGGAGATGGAGGAAAGAAAACATGACACGACATATATTATTTAGGTGTTTGCAGAGAGGGAGACACACAAACACACACAATTTATCAGCAGTCATTTTTTGCATGGTCGTGTGAGCTTCAGGCCTCCAAGATGTGGAATTAATTTCATAGCAGGTGATTCTAGACTATTTCACATGGGCCATCTGTCGCTTCTTCATTTACCTCAGTGCTGTTACAATAATTAATCATTTCAGGGACTGGATTGGTCCAGGGAGGTCTATCCTTGTTTAGAAGTCTATGAGTGGAAAACACTGGTAATTTGCTTTATGAAGCAGGGAAGCTCAGATTTTCTTTTTGCTACCCCCTTTTATCTACAACTGGCTTCTCAGAAGCTGGGGTTGCCTTGTAGAGTGCCATGCCATTGTTGCTGAAAATTCTCTGTGTTTTTCATTTACTATGGAAGGAATGAACTGCAGAGAGGTACTTGGAGTGATCTGGGACCACAGAGCACATCTGAAAGAATCTGGGATCAGAACCCAGGCTGCTGAGCTTTTCACACCTTGATCCACCCTTTTTGTCTTTTTGCTGAAGTGATTCTTTCATAGAAGAAAAAGAATCTTTCTGGATTACAAAAAGACATATTCTAGAACTTGGTGCATGTGACATTTGGGCAACACTGAAATGAAATTCTGTAAGTCATTGATTTGATCATTGTGGAATCAAAACAGAGCAGTTCCAAGGTAAAATGAATGACAGAAGACATAAAGAAATGTGAGCCATTGGCCTACTACTCTTGATGAAGCAAGGGGGAAGATAAAACACCAGGCTCTGTCTTTGATTGAAACTTATGCATCTACCGATATGTATTGATTGTCTTAATTGGGACATGATTCATTATGAACCAATCATGTATGCCAGACATGAGTTTAGGTGTTAGAAACACTATAGTGAAAGCCCTGTTTGAAAGGAACTGATATTTTAGAGAAGGAATATAAACTAGAATTAAACCACTAGATATTGCTAAGCGGTACAACAGAAATAAACAAGGGGGCCAGCATCATGGCATAGCAAGCCAAGAGTCTACTGTCAGGCTGTCATCCTATATGGGTGCTGGGAGTTCCGATTGCTCCATTTCCTATCCAATTCCATGCTAATGCCCCTTGGCCCACTACAATGGCCAGGAAGTAGCTCCTGGTGTCTGTCTTGGACCAGGTATTAGGGCTTTTTAAACAGTGAACTAGCATGGAATATCTCTCTTTCTCTCTCTTTGATTCTGCCTTTCTCGTAAATAAATAAATAAATAAATATTTAAAGAAATAATGAAGGAGCAGAGATAGGGAAGAACCGGTGATGTTTCCCCCCACCACCTCCAGGTGTAGATGGGATGGTTATAGAAGTTCTGTTGGGGCAAACTACATTTGAAATTGACCCTGCGGGGTGGGAGCTGAATATGTAACAAGTAGCAGGAACAGAGTCCCGGGCAGTGGGTATTGTATCTGCTCAGCTGCAAAAGCTAGAGATGGGAAGGTGTAGGAGAAAGTGGGAGGCAGGTCACTCAAGGTCTTCACGGCAAGTCATGGTGAAGAGTCTAGAAGTGCCTTATGGAAAGCCACTGCAGGGACTTCAACAGTGATGGAATCTGATGAACATTCCGTTGTCCTTATTTTATAGAAGAGGAAACCTAGTTGCAAGAACAGTGAACCCACTGAAGGCCACACAGTGGTAGGTAGGGTAGCTAGAATTCTTACCATCAAGGTCTGGAGGTCTCAGCCAGGGGTCAGCAACCCATGATCTAATTTATCCCGGATGCCATTGTTTTGCAAATGAAGTGTCATAGAACATAGCCATATCCATTTACTTGTGTCTTACCTAGGGCTGCATTTCTTCCACAAGGACAGAATGCAGGTCTTAGGAAAGGGAGTGCATGACCAACAGGCCCCCAGATAGCTTTCTGCAAGCCACTTTGGATAAGAAGTTCACTGAGCTGTGCACTAACCTGCAAGGCTCAGACAAAGAGGGCAGCACCTACTTTGCTCCTGGTGTCCCTCCAAAGTCGTCCGCTTACTAGCATTTAGTTAGTATCCTGTGAGCATCTGTGGGTGAATGAGGAATGGAAGGTGGTTGCACAGAATACAGATGGTGAAAAGCCAAGGATTGGCTGTCTAGGGTCAGCATGAAGTAAAATGTATAAATGGGCAAGCACAGACTCTGAATCAGGTACCTAGAAATCAGAGCGTGCACAGGGGACTCATAGAATGTCAAGTTGTAGAGACTCCCTGGAGACTGACTGAGAAAAGCCTTGAATGTCATCATCATTAGGTGCCCAAGACCTTTAAGTGGCTAAGCTAGCAGTCGCAGAGCTGCTGAACGAGGCCTGGGACCTGCTTTTCTAAGATGAAGATTGTAATTGGTTATTGATGTCCTATTTGTATGCTAATTCTGCTCAACAGAATAGCTAAACCATAATTAACGCTGTAGTCTCCTCTCAGAAAAACAAAAAAGCCCACGGAAAGGTCATTGGATTTGATATAATAAATTATTAAATAATGAGAAGCACAAGAACTAAGTTTCTGAGCTATAATCTCAGGTTTTATTAACTATCATTTGTTACAAGGACTGACAGTGTTTATACTTTGCTTCTGCCATTTTCTTGCCAGCGCCAGAAATTTTTGGATTTGGAGTCAGTGTTGAGTGGAAAAATATGTCGTTTGCCAGAGTTCATCTGGACATCCAGACAGTGCTAGCTGTGTGATATGACTTCTCTCTTTGTGTCAGCATTTAGTCAAATAGTGTGGCAGTTCATGGGCAGGTTTTACGTTCTGTGGAAACCGTGAAAGAACGGTCCTATGATGATGGCCAGACTCAGTTGGTGTTGTAGCAACAATGTCTTCGAGGTCTTTTGGTAGATTAAATACTTACTTCTTCCTGATGGAAGACCTTCTTTGTAAGGAAACATCATGGTAAAGGCATGGCCGTGTCCCTAGGTCTGGGGTGGATTGCCTATATTTTAAACTTGGCTTCATTTCTTAGTACCCAAGAACCTTGCAGTTACTTCTTTGCTTTTACTCCACTTGAGAATATGAATATTAACAACACTGATTGCATAGAGCTGTGAAGATTAAATACCAAAATGTACATCAGAGGCCCGGCCCAGTAACCTAGTGTCTCGGTAGCATGTGCCAAGATCCCATATGGTATCAGTTCGTATCCTGGCTGCTCCACTTCCCTTCCAGTTCCTTGCTTGTGGCCTGAGAAAGCAGTCAAGGATGGCCCAAAGCCTTGGAACCCTGCACCTGCATGGGAAACCCGGAAGAAATTCCTGGCTCCTGACTTAGGATCGGCTTAGCTCCAGTGTTGTGACCACTTGGGTAGAGAGCCAGCTGATGGAAGATCTTTCTCTTTGTCTCTTTGTAAATCTAACTTTCCAATGGAAATAAATAAATCTTTTTTTTTTGAAAGAAACAAAATGATCCTTTATTTAAAACAAATGCACATCAAGTGCCCACAGATAACACGGTGCACGGGGAATCTTCAGTGAGCGCTGTGCGTCTTCGTAGCTTTATGAGCTTTAGACATTCAAGGCAAATGATCCACAATGGGGTAGAAGGTGTCAGGAAATCTGTTAGCTTTAGTTTTCCCTTCAAGTGCTGACCAATCCATTCGTAGTTTACCTCGCTGCCTAGGGGATGCTTTTGGGAAGATGTGAAAAGAGTAGATGATGATGTCATCTATACTGTCAAGGAATTTACATTTTAAGAAAGATTTATTTATTTTTTATTGGAAATACAGATCAGATTTATGAAGAGAAGGAGATACAGAAAGACCTTTCATCTAATGTTTCACTGCCCAAATGGTCCCAGATGGTCCAAAATGGCTGGAGTCGAACTGATTTGAAGCTAAAAGCCAGGAGCCAGGGGCCAGGGGCCAGGAGCCAGGAGCCAGGAGCCAGGAGCCAGGAGCTTCTTTCTGAGTTCGCCATGTGGTTGTGGGATCCCAAGATTTTGGGCTATTCTCTTCTGTTTTCCCAGGCCACAAGCATGGAGCTGGACGGGAAGCAGTACTCCTGGGGACACAAACTGGTGCCCATATAGGTTCTTGGCACTTGCAGGGCAAGGATTTAGGCATTTAGTGGTGGCACTGGTCCTTGGAATTTTTAGTTCTAGGTAACAAATCAAGGCAAAACCCTCGGAGATGTTTGGAGGACAACCTGGAGTATTGTTCTGTAACTCTCACATGCTTATTACTGGGCCCTGCCTGTGCGTCAGGAACTTAACTGGTTACTGGTGGTAGAGAAAAGAGTCCAGGGATTGTTCCACATAGTCCCCCAGGGTCTGTGAACAGGAATTTCAATAAGAAAGGGTGGAAGAGTCAATGTTGGAGGTGTAGGGAAGAAACCAGGATCTGAAATTTGAATTTAGTCCTGGTTCCATTAATGGCTGCAATTCTCCTCATCTTATGTTTAAGACTGAGACATAAAGGATGTTTACTGTGTGCAACAAATCACTACGAATGTGTAATCTACGGAATTAAGGCTCAAAAGTGAAATGACTGATGGTTCACTTCCAACAAATGATGGAATTCATCTAAGCATGCTATAGTCACATGTAACCATAGCATCTTAACATATATCAACCCTAGTTCTTCCCGAGCTTGTCTTCTTGTCTTTTTGTTCTGTTAAATTTCCAAGGAAAATTTTATGGTTAATTCCAAAATATCTATATAAAGTCAGATATTAAGCATAACGTTCAGCTTGGAACACACTCTGACCTCTGTTTCGTAGGGTGTTGCGTCCTGGTTTTTTCCTTCTGAATTTAGTGCTAGATGAACTTTTTTTAAAAAAAGATTTATTTATTTTTAAATTTTTATCAGAAGGTCAGATATACAGAGAGGAGGAGAGACAGAGAGGAAGATCTTCTTTCCAATGATTCACTCCCCAAGTGAGTACAACAACCAGTACTGTGCTGATTCGAAGCCAGGAGCCAGGAGCTTCTTCTGGGTCTCTCACATGGGCACAGGGTCCCAACGCTCTGGGCCATCCTCGACTGCTTTCCCAGACCACAAGCAGGGAGCTGGATGGGAAGTGGAGCTGCTGGGTTTGGAACCGGCATCCATATGGGATCCCAGCACATTCAAGGGGAGGACTTTAGCCGTTAGGCCACCGTGCCAGGCCCTAGGTGAACATTTTGAGGTTGCTTAGTTTTAATAGATGCTATTAGAATCATTGTTTTTGTTTTGTTTCTGGTTTTGCAGCCTGTCAAATGCTTGGAGTTCTCTTTATTTTGAAACAGATACGTTTCCAAAGAGTAAAGGAGTTGAGAGAGTAGACCAAGTATATAGGCAAACATTGAAATGTCACTGAGCATCTCTGCTGGCCTTTTCCATGAAAGCGACATGTCAGAGATGTGAGGCTAGGCAGGAACCCACACTATCACCTGCTACATTGATGGGTATGATTGGCTGACTTGACTGATCTCTCGACCACAATTAGGATACCTGTGCATGTTCAGTGGGAAATGTGTTAATATAGCCATTGTCTGGAATGATTAAACAATGCATAGACTTTATGTTTTTAAAGAGATCTATGTTTTTTTTTTAATTTAAAAGACCAAGTGACTGATGGAGTGCAAACGAGATTTTCATCTGCTATTTCCCTCTTGAAATACTTGCAATAGCTAGCGTTAGACCAGACCAAAACCAGGAGCCAGGAGCTTCATCCAGGTTTCCCATATATATGGTAGGAACTCTGGGCCATCATTCACTGCTTTCCCAGGTGCATTATTGGACAGCTGGATTGTAAGCGAAAAACCAAGACTTGCAACTCACCTCTGATATAGAATGCTAGGGATGCTGATGGCTTAATCCTTTCTGCCACAAGGTCAACCCACATAGGTTTTTGTTCTATGGAGCAGTTTTGGGCATTTCCTCCCTGCATCCTGGTTTACTGTATTATAAGCATGCTCCCTTAGTGTGATGTATTTGTTACTGATATCAATGTATCATTAATAATATAATACATTGATATTAAATTAACATAATAAGGACATGAGCTGCCTTGCTTCCTTGGGTTTCTGCTGAGTGTTATGCTTACCATAGTTTTAGTTTTAAACAACTGTATGATTGTCTGTATCTGCTATTATAGTGTCAAACAGAGTATGTTTGGTTCTCTGAACTCTACTTGTTCATTCCTCCATTTCTCTGGTGCCTCTGGCAGCACTGGCCTTTTTTGGTTTGTTTTTCTGTCTCCAGAGTATTGTATTTTCCATGAATATCATCTACTTTGAATCACGCAGTGTGTAGTCTTTTCAGATTGGTTTCTTTCACTTAGCAATAAGCATTTTGGAAGCCTCCATATTTTTTCAGGACTTATAGCTTATTTATTTTTTATTGCTGAATAATATTCCATTGTTTGGCAGTACCATGGTTTGTTTATCCATTCATCTAATTGAAGCATTGAGTCTTTTACTGTAATGTAATTTTAAAATATGTTTTCTCAAAAACTAGAAAAAATAAGAAAAGGAGAAGGCAGAAAAGTGGGAGGGAGAAGGGGGAAAAAGGGAGAGAGGAAGGAAGGACATATCTTAAAACCGTATTTGCAAATCACGTTGAATCTGTCTGCTAAAACTAAACATTAAACTGGAAAAATAAGAAAAGACATTTGGGTTGCTTCTAGGTCTTGGTAATAGTGAGCATTTATGTATATGCCAACGTGTGGATGAAGCTTTTCAAATTCTCTGTGTGAAGAGTAAGAAGTGTGATACCTGGAATATATGTTAGAATTTACATTTATATTTTAAATTAAAAATGAGTGTTATAGACTTGTTTTCAAGGTTTTCTACCAGTACAAGAATTGCAGTGCTTAACACATTGCCAAGGGGCAGGAGAGGGAAGGAATGGGGAAGTCAGGCCCATTTATACATCCTGAACTAGTAAAACAGGCAAGCATGTTGCATGTGTATTCCAAAAGACTCCACAGAGCTAAATATTTCAGTATCCCCAGTTTTGAATTAGGTCGTAGTAATAAGCTTTACCTGTTAACCATCCTACAAGCTATAGAGACACCTTTATATCATGTTTGAAAAACAAATGAAAATTCGTAAAAAATACAAATAATTTGCAAAGCACTTAAATAAATGTGACCTACTGGCCCATATCTAATTTCTAATCTGTTATTTTTAGAGATTACAATGGAATAAATAATATTATTTGCGTAATTTAGGTGTAACAATTACAGATGTTTGCCAGCATTACTTTGTCATTGCCTTTATTTTTTGTTTTGGTATTTTGAAGTAAATTCTAGACATTATATGAGAATTAATGCTATTTGCAATGGCTGCCTATTATTATACATTATATTGAGAGGGTTATGCTCAGAAACTTCCATGTTGCATAATACATGACTCCATGAATATCTTTGAGCTGAGGTTTGCTGATGTTTGAAAAAAAGTTAATATGTGAAAGTTTTCTAAGATTTGACATGAATGACAAGTACTTGTCTCACATGGTAGAGAGTGAGGTACCAGCTAAATAGCATTTAATTTTTTTTCCTACATTGAACTTCACATCCCTTCCTTTTCTGGGCAAGAATGAAGTAGGATTCCTCAAAGATGGCATGAAAGGGAAGAAAGTGGCATGCGTAGAAATCCTCCAGCTTACCCTTTTCCCATCAGCTGGTTTCTTCCCTCGCTGCAGGAGGGTATGTGAAGTTTCTCTCTGTAAAAAGAAACTGTAGGGCTGGGAGATGTGTGATCCCCCTTACAAAGTTCTTGGATGAATCCCCAGGGATGGGATTCCCCAGTCAAAAAGGAAAATGCATTTTGATGATGACGTCGAGTGGCTTTGCAGCAGAGGTCTGTCTATGTACACTACCAATGTGAATCAAGCCGCCCAAATTTCTCTTGGCCAAATTGCATAGATACCTAGGGAAGTGTAGTTAGGATCATTATATTGCAATAATAAGCCAGCTCCTTAGAAACAGTTGATTTTCTTCCGTTAGAGACTGCAAAAACCCAAGTAATCAAATTGTGTATTAACATCCTCACACAGAGCGAGCAGCAGCTGATTGGGTTGAATCAGGCACCGGTTGGGAGGCATGAAATCACTTACTTTGTTTAAATCTAACCTCAATTTATCTGTAGGAACAGCACTGAAAGGTGACATTTGTCTTAGTGAGTTTCCCATTCATTTCCGGAGCCGGAGTTCATCAGTCATGCGGCTCAAGTACGTGATACGTGCAGATGAATATTTCCTATAAATGATGGAGTATCCTTCTGGTGGAATAATGCACTTCATTCACTTGAAAAGGGAATTCAAATGGAGTCATGATAGACTGCTTGTGTAAGTGGAAGGGCCACTCATCTGCCTTCAGCAGAAATTGATGAAGAACCCACCATTTTGGTGCAGGAAAAATCCACTTGGGTAAGTCCCACCGGTGAGCCACTTTTTATGTAAGTACAACTCATTACATTTAGGGAGGTAACTTTCCTTGGAAAACAGTTACTATCTCAAAAATAATCCTTTCATGCGTGACAAAACAATGATCTGGATTCAGCCAGTAGTTTTCCAGCATGTGCGTTGTTTGAAAGCAATGTGTTTTTTGAGACTTTTCCGGTTCACACGTGAAGAAACAGATTTGGTTGCATTCAGAGAGTTTTCATGCACTAGCAAAGGGTCTTAAAATAACGAATGCATTTCCAGCATTGATCTGACACTGGAGGTTAAGTATTTCTTTCTTAGGAAATGCAAGATCAAAGACAATGAAACTACAGGAAAAAAATAAACTCAGGCCATCTTTTTTTTTTTTTTTTCCTTTTTAATTTAGAAGCCACTTCTCTTCCCAGGAGAGCTGAGCAGAGAAATCACTGGAAAAATAGCTTCCTTGTGCCCATTAAGGTACCTTTTGTTTTCTTTTGAAGACCGAAGGGAATCTGGTTCATTAAAATTGTATGGATGCCGTCTCCTTTCCTCCCAGTGTTTATTTACACATAAAATATAGATGATTTCAAGGATTCAGACATCATGCTTGCGAAGGCTGCTGAAAACTTTCCTGCAACCGGTCATTTCTATAGAACCATTGGGAGTTTCCTAAAACGTACAACAGTGCATTGAAGTGGGTGTATTTGTGGAAGTGTGGACAAGGCCCTGGATCTGAAGAAACCCAGTGTTACAATAAGCCTTTCTTATTTCGTTTTTGTAAAGAAGGACCATTCTGCCTTCCCAGTCTGTGGCCACATGCCTTTCCCATTACATGCTGAATGGAACTTACAGGAGGCACAGTAAACATGAAGAGACAGAAATCAAAAGTATGGCCATTGAGGAAGATTAAACTCAGCTTGACCTCCAAAGCTGATGGACGTCCGATGATTAGAAAGAGGATATGCCTATCTAAATTGCATTCTATTTCTATTATGGTGTAATGACATTACTAAAATTGCTGTTTGATAATTCATCAATGTGAAAATGTGTCCACTTATCTCTGGCTATACAAACAATCATTGATTCAGCCCCTCAATGTGAGTCTTGCCAAATTATCACGGGCAGATGGTCAGACCATCGAATTAGAGTTGAGTCCAAATCATCCCTACCTTTTTTTTCTTTTTGATTTCTCCTCACTCAACAAGGGTTTATTGTGCTCTTTGGTATGCGTCTAACATCATCTGGCTTCTGGCTTCAGTCCTCGTTCATTGGTGATCTCAACTAAGTCACTTAAAATCTTGTTACTGTGCCTAAATCTGACGAATACATCCAAAGATCTTCTGAAACACAGAGTTCAGCACTGGGCCTGGCAAGATGGCTCAACTGGCTCACCCTCCCCTCGCAAGGACCGGGATCCCATATGGGCCTCAGTTCGGGTCCCAGCTGCTCCACTTTCCATCTAACTCCCTGCTTGTGGCCAGCGAAAACAGTAAAGAGTGGCCCATAGCCGTGCGACCCTGTGCCCGTTGTTGGAGACCCTCCTGCCTTTGGATGGGTTCAGCTCTGGCCTTTGTGACCAGTTGGGGAATGAGGAAACCACTGAATGGAAAAATCTTTTACTTTGTATCTCCTTCTCTTTGTAAATCTGCCTTTCCAATATAAATAGATAAAATCTTAAAAACAAAAAAGACTCATCCCTGGCCCCTGCTTCATCCAGGTTTGGGGATTACCTGTCTTCTGGATTTTGAGGGAATTAGCTGAGGACAGATAGAAAAGTAAAAGGGCATTATCTTCTTCCAGAGGGGCAAATGATACTTTTCAATTTTTTTTAAGCAAGATTATATTTGAGAGAAAGCTGCTCCAGATGTCCTGCCAGATGCTGCAAATGCAAATCAGATTTTTTTCCCCTGCAGGTGCTTCTGCGCAGTTTTCCAGCAAGTGCCTTAAGGCTGCCTCTCCCAGCCTGTGTGGTCCATGAGCTCCTCTTTCTAGCTGGACAGTCTGTGCTGTGCTGAAGTAATAAATCCCACAAACCTTACTGGTTTCTAACCATGAAGATCTATTTCTTGCTCTTGCTCCCTGTCTGCTGGGAGTTGGCAGAGATGTTCAAGTTCTTTCATTTTCCCAGGGACCCAGCTGATGGGAGCTGCAGACTGATACAGGGGTGTGTGAGTTTCAAGGCAGGAAAAAGTGAAAGTAGTAAATATTAAATTGATTTTTTTTCTTTTAAAAGTTAGTGTTTTATTATTAATAGTATTTTTGAAAGACAAACTATCATTGTATGTGTGATGTTGTGATGTATGACTACAATGTAGAATGATTAAATCAAACTAATTTACATATCCATCCTCTTGCTTACCTGTTGAGTCATTTTTTTTAAAGATTTGTTTATTTTTATTGGAAAGACAGAGAGGAGAAAAGACAGAGAGGAAGAGCTTCTGTTCGATGGTTCACTCCCCAAGCGGTCGCAAAGGTTGGAACTGAGCCATTCTGAAGCCAGGAAACAGGAGCTTCTTCCGGGTCTCCCACGCAGGTGCAGGGTCCCAAAGCTTTGGGCTGTCCTTGATTGCTTTCCCAGGCCACAAGCAGGGAGCTGGATGGAAAGCAGGGCTGCCAGGGTTAGAATCAGCACTCATATGGGATCCCAGCACATTCAAGGCGAGGACTTTAGCTGCTGAGCTATCGCAATGGGACCTGTCGCTTTTATGGTAGGATATCTGAGATTTACTTTCATAGGTATGTTGAAATACATATTAGTGACTACAGTCACCCTGCTGGGCAATAGATTTGCAACCTATGCTGCTTCTCTGTCTGAAACCTGTACTCTTTGATAAACAACTACCCATCCCCATTCTCCACCCCCAGCCTAAGCCTCTGGTACTTGGCATTTTCTTTGCTTCTTTCTGTAAGTTCAACATTTTTGGGTTCCGAATATAAGTGGGATCACATGATATTTGTTTTTGTGTGCTAGGCGTATTCCTTCCAGACTCAACCATATACAACAAATGTTAGAGAATGGTACTTAGTCTCTTGCCTTGGGAAAGCTCTTTACCCTCTGGATTAGGCTACTTTATTTTCTGTTAAATAACAGTATTGGGCTGCATTGTTACCTTTCAGTATTGATTGTACACTTCTCTATCTATGTATTATCTATCTATCTATCTAGAATATGTTAATCAGTGACATATTCCCAAGTTCCTGTAACAACTTGCATTGGGCCAAAGTTGGATTCAGCAATTAGGAACAAAACAGAGGTGTCCTACATCAATGACAGAAACCCAACTACGTGGCCATTATTGCTGCTTCTCCAAGGTGTGCATTGGGCTGAGAATCAAACCCAGACACTATGAAGCAGGATGTAGGCCTCTTAGCCAGGCTGTTAACTGCTAGATCAAATGCTCACTCCTGGGACACGTTATTTGATGATTATATGGAGACGGCATTTCCCAATTTCTAATGGAACTAAATGATCACCTGGCAGTACCAGGACCCTGAAAAGTCATCTCCATGTACCCTTCATTCCTTCTCCATCCTGACTCACAAGCATGGGTGCTGCAATCTTGGATCATTGTGTCAATGCCACAGACAGTGGGAACTGTAGAACATGGGTCCCTGACACCAGAACTGCTCTGTCAGCTCAGGGCCACGGGTCAGTGTTATTTGAGAAATAAATCACATTCTGTTTAGGCCATTGTTATCGTCATGTTTCTAGCATGGCTAATCTCTTTTGTGAGGTTGTATCAGTGTTTCCTAAATGTGTCCTTGCATAAGCACCATCTAACATATATATTCAAAAAAGATTTCCAGGCTCCTCCTTGGAAGATTCTTTAAGCAGGGTGAGGGTGGAGTCCAGGAACCTACGCTTTCAACAAGTGCCTTTTATGATTACACAAGTTTGAACACGGCAAGTTAGATAATATTTGGTGTCCCTTACCTTTTTTAAGGGGGAGGGTGACACATTTGTTTACTTTCACACATGCTTTTACATTTGCAATATTTGTTTCTCAAGTTACCCCAAACAGTATGGAAAGTGTTTAAAGGGAGGCAGGTTATAGAGATGGAGAGAACTGTCGGGGTGCTGCCTGCTAAAGTCCAGTTGAGAGACACTAAGGGTTGCAACTTAGGTCAGAAGAGCTGGCGGAGGGAAAATAAATCAGCAGTGGGACATCGTGATTGGGTGATTGGGTGGCATGTGAAGGAGAAACTATAAATAATTGCCAGGTCTCTAGACTGAGAACTGGATAGAAAGGTGCTTATCAAGACGGCCAACGCAGGTGATCAGGCAGCATGGGCATGTGCCGGTTTGAGAAATCGATGGATTGGAGCTCTCCAGCTTGGTTTTGTGGCTGTAGCTAGTCCTCCCCTGAGCAGTGGCCAGATGATGGTGGGGGTGTTAGAGGAAGCAAATAAGTGAGGGGATAAGAAGGCAATTCATCTCTCTCTAGGCCATTAGGTCTAATGGCTGTTCAGAGGCCCCAAATTTTCAATATTTTTGTGTGGTCTTTTGATCTCCCTATGACAAAAACAAATGACAGAATCAAAGTGTTGAAGGGGCAATTTATTCATTTTTCATTTCTTTATCATCATTCTTCAGACATTCGTGTGTCTAAAGTGTCTTGAGAGCTGACAGAAAAATGGTGAAAAAGACAATTCCCACGTTCATGAAGCACAGCTTTGTGGTAGAGTTAGGTGAAAAAAAGGAAGAAAAGCACATGAAAATTAGAACCATTGTACATTGCTTAGAAGAAGAAAGCATTATTTTTGAAATTCTCTGTCTAATGTGGTGAGCATAAGATTTGAAGGCAAAAAATGTGCCCATAGCTTAGAGTACCATTTTCTAGCTTTGTGGCTTAGTGACCACGCAGCTCCAGTTTCCTCCTCCATGAAACGGGGTGGCCATTTCCATTCATTTCTGATGGTTATTGCATACTCTGGGGTCAGTAATGCTGAAGTAACAAATCGTGTGCAAATCTCAAGGGCTTAAAAGGATACAGTATTTTTCTTATGTTGATCAGTTATGATCTGTCCTGTTTCTTTCTCTCCAGACATAGCAGCTGGGATTGACTTTCTTGTGGCAGAACCATGTATCTCTTACTCCTGTTCCATGTGGATTTGGATTCTACACCCATTCCACTGGCCAAAGGAGTTCACAGACTCCATTTCAGGTCATGCAAGGTGGGGGATGTTGAGTCCTCTCCTTCCACATAATGGCACCAAGAGAAGCAGATGGAAAGTGGCAGCTGATATTTTAAAAATATTTCCACCGAAGCATCATAAACCTATAGAAAGGTATGCCTATCATGACAGGTACATTTAACATTTAAAATAATAATGCAACAATCCACAGATGTGATGACCAGCTTGGGTAAACATTGTTAGAGCTTGCATAATATAAGGACCAAAAGCAAACATGAGCATGAGATTCTCCAACTCCTTTAAACTCACTATTCCAGGTTACTGTAAGGCTCAGCTCAGTGAGTGATGTACCAGTCACCTGTTGGAGGTCAATGAGGAAGAGTCAAGGACTAACAGCACACATATAGCGATGATAAAGTTAAAACTCAAGTATGTCACATAACTGACTCAAGTTCATGTATCTAGAATTCTTAAAAAAAAAAAGATTTGTCTGTTTGAAAGTCAGCTATGGAAAGCAGGAGATGAAGACAGAGGGAGACGGGGGTGGGGGAGGGTGGGGACTGGGCCAGGTTGAAGCCAGGAAGCAGGAGCTTTTTCCAGGTGTCCCATGTGGATAGCAGGAACCCAAGCACTTGGGCCATCTTCTGCTTTCCCAGGTCATGAGCAGGGAGCTGGATGATCTCAAGCAGGTGGAACATGAACTGACATTCACATGAAATGTCCTAGGGCTCCTTCCATTTTTTTTAAAGAAATACGTCTGAAGGGCAAATTGATGGTGGATTACTGAAGACAATGAGACAGCCTTGCCTTTGCTAATGACCTTGAAGCAGTCTGCAGGGAGCATGAGGTCATCTTGCAAAAATCTCTGTTCTCATCAAAGAAGGATGTGTACATGGCCCAGGTGCTTCAGGATGAGAACTGCGGGGATCCACTATTCCAGAATGCTGGCAGAGGGCCTGGAGCACTGCACACTAGCTGTCTGTCTGCGACCCCTTTCTTGCTCATGTTTTTGATTCCTGACTGAATTTTCTTCTCCCTCCAAAGTCTGAGTCAGATACGAGAGGCCAAAGTCTGTTTACTCCTGCTTGGCATGCCATTTGCACATGTCACTAGGTTGTCTCATCTATGATTAAACGACTTCAAAGGGAAAAGCTTGTCAAAACTGTCACTCGTTATCATTTCCTTTGTTTTTCTTCCTCTTCACTGTAAAACCAGTGACATTTTCTAGGCTGAGAGATGCTGTCTCATTGAGGGAAGGTCATTGTGGCATGGGGAGTTGTAAGACTTGGAAGATCTAGTTTAAAGACCACTGATTTGGATGCAAGGAAAACCCTGGCATGATTGTAGCTGTGTTCGCTGAGTATTTATGATGTCAGGCACAGTGCTGAGAACTTCAGATTTCTCTTCTGAAGTCTTCACCGCAATCTTGTCACGTTAGACATCTTTGTTCACATTTTACAGATGAATAAACTGAGGTCTAGAATTTGTCTAATATCTCCCAAGACTGCTCACCTTGTAACTGGCAGACTTGGATTTAAGCCCAGCCCACTTTCAGCATCTTTCGCAAGGTTCCTCATTTCCCCATGTTCTTGTGTTCTTATTACAGCTATTCTCTCCCTGCTTCTTTTCTCCCACATCTCCCTTTGCCTGCCTGCAATGCTACATGACTGTCAGTGTTTTTCTGTAGGACGGGGGACTCATGGTTGGACTGGACGTTGTCCATGTGAAGTATCTTGGCCAGTGGCTTGTGGGTAGATCCGACATATGTCAAGGTTGACTGTGCAGAGGGCAGAGGCTTAATCAGCCATTGTGCATTTCTGCTAGCTTTCTTGTTCTGTCCCTGCGCTAAGGAAATGGCGCATGCCACAGAGGACTGTCCCTCCAGGCTCAGTCTCAGCATGAGGAAGCACATGGGATTAGACTGCAATTGCTATCCTGTAACCATTGTAATAATCATGAGCCAGAAATAAATGTCACTTTAACTACTGAGACTTTTGGTGCTTCTTGTTACTGTGCCTAAATCTGATTAATGCATCCAAAGATCTTCTGAAAAACACAGCTCAAGTGGATCATTGTAATCTCATGGACTGATGCTGGATTTGATTCTGACCTATGCCATTATTGATTGATTTGCAACATCTATGGGGATCCATTAAATGATCAGTTACAAAACATCTGATAAGCCGTCATGCTAGCCTTTATCATGCTAGTCACCACTGTTATCGGTAATGTAATATTTAATCCCATTGCAATGTCCAGGAATGCAAAGACTATGTCTGTTTTGGCAGAACTATGTCACAAAGTCTATGCTAATAATTACTATTGGATGAATGAATGAGTCTTATGAGAAAGTGCTTTGAGGAGCACAATTACTTAATAATATGATCATATTCTTCACAGGTACATTAACACATTCTAGAAAATTCTGGAAAGGGAAACACAAACATGAGGAAATTCTAGAGAATGAGAAACACAAGAGCTGGTGTTCTGCTTCTTTTGCCAGTTGAGTTCTGTGGCAGGTGGGGAACCTCCATTACTAGCGGAAGAATGAGTTTGTGTACTAGAGTCACAATGTGTTTGAAGGTGCTGATGATAGATTAACCCTCTCATTTGCTAACAGAGCCCTGATTTTGTTAACTCTCCTCTGAACCTTGATCTTTCAGAGGGCAAGAAAGAATCTCTAATACCAAGGTAGTAAGATCCCCCTCACTAACAGCTACTCCAGGGATGGACATGTGACACATTTCTGGCTCCAAAAGCCAGGCGAGAAATTAGCTTGGATGAGTGAAAGAGTGTTTCTCAATCTTAAGAATAAGTATCAGAGAGGGCTCTTACCCTACTCCCACCGTTTGCTTTGCTAACCTTGTATTTGCAGGAGATGCTTGAAACTGTGGGTGCTATTTTGTAGGGAAGGCACTGCCAGTGAGGAGCACAGACTGGGGCCGTGGAGAGACTGGGCAGCGAGGCACTTTAAGTGTTACTGAGGTTTTGAATTTAGTTCAAGGGCATTGATTTTTCCAAGTCTGTTTGTTTATGGTGATGAATGCTTCCTCAGTTCAAGGAGTTAGTTATTTTTTTTTCTTAAATTACCTGCACCTGAATCTTCCTGGCAAACACAAAGTGATGTGAAGAGGCATGGCTTATGGAGCCTCCTCTGAAAGTTCTTATGGCCCATTTGCAAAGCAGAGAAGAAATGGTCTATGACAGCAAGGCATGGCATGCTTCAAGCCTCACTGCAGGTACAGACCAGCTCTTTCAAGATGGGGAGGTACAGTAACCCTACTTGGTGTGAGTGTATTGGGAAAGGCTCCATGAAGGAGGTGGCTTCTCAAGGCTTGCCATCCGTGGAGTGTAAGGCACAACTTTGATGAGTGTAGTTCTATGTTTATATTAGAGTACTCTTGCAAGCGTACTCCCTGGGACCGCAGTAGGGTTAGGAAAGGACATCTGAGACAAGGATCAGTAAGCATTGTTTCATCTTTTTTTTGGGCGGGTTGTGGTTCTCAATGTGTCTCAGTCTCAATTTTATTATTTGTAAATCGAGGATAACACTTTTTATTTCAAAGGATTGGTGAAAGGTTAGAAATAATAGATTCAAAATTGCTACTGTGTGGCATATTCAACATTTTTTAAGGTGGGTGCAGCTTGATTCTCAGTTTAGGTCACTTACATTGGATTGAGTGACACTCCTCTTGGAATTCTTGGAATTACCCAGGCACACATCTGAAGCCACTGCTTTCAAAGCACAAGTGTTGGTTTCTCTTGACTAATTTATTGACAGGACTAGAAACACCAGGTGTTACTATATTTCAACATGAAGAATATCACTGTGTGGATGTGACTGTTACTGCACTCATTTCATCCCTATCCCCCGGTGAACAATGGGCTAGCAACTAAATATTTTGGTCACACACAGCTAAGAAGTAGATTAACAGATGAAAACATCACTTAACCAGGATGAATAAAATGTAAGTGCTAAGGACCCAGTGCAGAAGGGATTCAGGGGGAATGGTGGGTGGCTGTTTTCCAGGAAAGTGACTGGTGTATTTCTGTAAGGTCTGGGATTCCAGAGGCCCACCCGGGGCTGTACTGGGCACCTTGTAATTGGGCGGAAATCTCAAATGGAGACCCTCTATAAAAGGCTCCTTCCTATAACCAGCCCAAGCCACATTCCTGTGTTCTGAATCCCAGTTCACAGGGACCACAATGTTCCAAGGCCAGAGACCAGCACTACAATGATGCTCCCTTGATGAAAACATTCAGAAAACAGTGGTTTGCAGGAGCTCTACGTTAAGTGCTTCTTGCCTTGAAGGTTGAGGACAAAGTGAGTTTAAAGGGGAAGATACCAACATTTTGTAATGTCAGGTAGTACTGGTGTGTGTGCTTATCTGCTTGTAATCCAGGTATCATTCCTTCAATAAATGCATGGTCCACAAGAACAGCCACTAAAACTAAGATTTGGAGAGGATAACCAAATTATTCAGAGATCAATCCAGAGAAGAGCAAGAGAAGAGATTTTTTAACTTGCCTCTTGTTGCTCAAGAAATGCAAATGAAGAGATGAATCATGGTCACTTTTCCAAAATCTGATTTGAAAACATGTGTAACATATGTAGACATGAGAGACGCTGTTTCTGTGACTACTACACTCTGAGCTTGGATGATGTCATTCAGGCCTAGGTGGCCCCTAACCCTGTCCCCAGGAGCTGTGCTGTACCCAGTATAAAGTTCTTTAGTCAACATGTAGCCTGATGAATAATGCTTATCTTTTGATTCAAAAGCATTTTTTTTCTAAAGCCAAGTTCTTGCTACCTTGAAGGAAAAGGACAAACTGAGTTGAAAGGCATAAATAACATTTTAATGTCAGGTAGTACTGTGCTGGATGGTTAATATCACACATATTTTGTAATCCACATAGGTACCTTTCATTATCTATAGTTCCCATGTGCACGGTAAAGCTGAGGCCTGTAAGAGAGGAGGTGTCCAGATCTCAGAACGCTGGGAATTGCAGGGACCTGGGAGGACCTCTAGAGCCAGCTCTTCCCCACATCATGAACCTTCTGGTAATTCAGGTAAGCCTTCATTTCACTGAGATCACAGGAAGTGATTGATGTTCTGGCATCAGCGCCACCAGTGATCATGTAGATTTTCTTTTGATCATGCAGATTTTATGGAAGGTATTTGGCTGGACCGCAAAAAAGTTTCTCCAGCAAACTGATTAGTTGATCTTGCAGTGACAGTTCTGAGTCACAGAGGGAAAGGAGTAACAAAGAGGCAGCTACAAGTCTGAACAGGTGAGCACTGCCAGCCTTGGGGCTTGCCTGACTTGCCCTGCGTGGTGTAGACAGAATGACAGCCAGGGCACTGGCTCACCAAGGCCTCTGGTTACATCTCTCTTGGCCACAGGGCTCCAGAATTGGGGACTGTGAATGGCAGAAGAACCACATTGCCCAAACCAAAACCTGTCATTGATCATTCAACTGCTCACCCGTCAATAAGGAGAATGGCATGGGAGCTGACAAGGTTCTTTTTATAATCCTGGACATATCTAATTGTTATTATTAGTAATAATGGCAGCTGTCATTTCATTTACTGAGTGACTACAATGTGAGTATAATAATAGAATCCATCTTACTGAGTTATTGGGAAAATTGAAAGCATGCAAATTGCTTAGTATAGCCAGTTCTGCTAAATCATGACATATGTGTTCCTAACAACTTCTATCCTATGCAAAGCCTTACAATAAAAATCAACAAACTTAGGAGAAAAATGGGGTCAGAGGAAAATATCCAAAACTTAACCTCAGAAAAATATTCAGGAACTTTTATTAGGTAGGGACCTAGTAAAATGGCTCATTAGATATTAAAATAAATTTGTCCTTTTGTCTTGTTGAGACCTCAGGCTTGCTTGTGTAAGTGGGTGTCACAAGAGCTGGAGCTTATGACTTAAGTTGAAGTGATGACAGAAGCATAATTTGAAATCTGATGGGAGGTTATTGCACCAGATGTAGTCGGGTGTGGCTCATGGTACACATGATTATGTTTCAACCGGAGTTGCTGGGCAGTTTCTGAGATGTCTTTGGTGTGGTATACTCCTACCTATAGCTCTGTTTAGTTGGGTACACTTTGTGTTTCTTGCAGATGAAATATAACCTAGATGGGCCAGCATGATGACTCAGTGTCTAAAATTCTTGTTTGCCTATGCCAGGATCCCAGATGGTCACCAGTTCTTGTCCTGGCTGCTTCACTTTCCATCCAGCTTCCTGCATGTGGTCTTGGAAAGCAGTCGAGGATGGCTCAAAGCTTTGGAATCCTGCACCCATGTGGGAGACCTGAAATAAACTATTGGCTCCTGGTTTCGGATCACTTCTGTGATGTAGCAGAAATGACAGTAAATGTATGATAAATAGAAGCTGTAATGATTATGTAGATAATCACTCATCCATATGTTTAATCCTGTACGGTAAATAAAAACCTTCCCGATTTTTGGATGAGTAGGACTGAAGCCAATAGAAGGGAAATTGCCAACTCAAAGAGCACAGAGCTAAGAAGAGGAAGAAGTTCTACCACCCTTTGTCGAGTCAACCCACGGGGGCAGGTCTCCCCCTGTATGTCATGATGTGATCACGCACAGTGGTAGAGCAGTTAAAAAATGAGCGTGAGTTTCTAGAACATCACTTTTATCACCTTAAGGTATTGCATAGGAGGAAAACTGGTGTGATTTCTAAACTGCAGACACATCTCTGAGCCATGTGCAGTCTGTACTGCTTCTCCAAGCTATGTGTTTCTTCTCCTCCTCACATATGTTTGACAGAACGGGAACCGTGAAAAATACTGTGTGTCCCATATCACTCTTTGATGAGGAGCAAATCTTGTATGCAGCCAAAACTTGTTCCCTTGGAATGTCTACTACTTGTATTCTCTCTCTTTTTAAAGATTTATTTATTTTTATTGGAAAGTCAGATATATAGATAGGAGGGAGTCAGAAAAGAGAATCTTCCCTCCAATGATTCACTCCTCAAGTGGGCTTAATGGCCGGAGCTGAGCCAATTTGAAGTCAGGAGCCGGGAGCCTCTTCCAGGTCTCCCACATGTGTGCAGGGTCTCAAAGCTTTGGACTATCCTCAACTGTTTTCCCAGGCCACAAGCAGGGAGCTGGATGGGAAGTGGGTTTGCTGGGATCCTGGCAGATGCAAGGATGTTAGCCACTGAGCTACCATGCTGGACCCTACTTGTATTCTTAATCTTTCTCTTCTGCAGGTTGACTTCTTCAGTTGGATAAAGGCTCCTATAAATTCCAACTTCAGAATGTAGCACCCTATCCCATGACTACCTTACAAATTCAAGTTTTGTTAGGTTTTTGGCATGAAGTGGAAGCAGCTTTTATAGAAGACGCTGCACCTTGCTGCTTTACATTGATTTGGGAACCAACTGCAACTCAATATGATTTCATATGAATTCTTGACAGCTTGTTGCCTTCCCTATTCTGAGCTCAAATGTATGAATTACATTCGTGTTTGTTCGGATTTATTTTGCTGGTTTTTGTCTTATTAACATCCATTTCTACAAACTTTCTGTTTTGGAAAGCTTCCAACTTATTCATGGGTGGAGAGAATATTGGTATAATAAGCCTGCCTAAACTCATTACCTCCATAAATGCCATGGTTTATCAACCTGTGAACAATCTTGTTTTTTTATTTCACTTATAACATTGCATCTCATGCTCTCCAACTCTTTCTAGGCAATGTTTACACACAGTATCGGTTTACCCCTGTATGTGTCTCTAAAAATAAGGATCCTTTAAAAAGATCCAGTGCATGCCATGATCAAGCCCAAATAAATCAAGAACACCCGGTTAGCACCTCACATGTCTGGACCCCAGTTGTTTTTGTCCAGCTTAGGATTCAACATGGATATATTTTTAAAGTCTTTTGATTTGTTGATTTGCCTTCATTTTCCTCTTATTCTCCTTAAGTTTTGTTATTGTTGTTGATAAAGCCAGACTGCTTGCTTTTTGTTGGGTTTCTTAAATGGTGAGTTTTTCTTATTGCATTCCTTGTGAATATCATTTGACATATTACACTGTATCCTGTTGTTTATGGCAGTGCAGTCTGGAGGCTGATCAGATTTGGCTTTGAGTTTTAAAAAAATATTTCTGAAACTGTGGTAAATTACCTCCCAGCAGAATTTATCATTGAAATGGTTTTTGTGTGTATGCTTCTGTGGCACTGTGTGTAGTGATCCTGTCGGGCAACCATCACTGCTACTCATTTTCAGAGAAACTCTGGGTTCAAGAAATAAGAATCCCTATTTATTTTTTCCTCTTGCCCCTGCTACTTACTGTCCTCCTTGCTGTCTCCATGAACTTGCCTGTTCTCAGCATTTGCTTAAGTTGAATCATACTGTCTTTATCCTTTTGTGTATGTCTTAATAAACGTAGCCTATTTTCATAGTTCATCCGTCTTGCCTCCGGCATCAACGAGATCATGTCTTTTCATTCATTCATTTTCTAATGGACATTGGGGTTATTATTATTAAAAATACTTTATTGGTGATGTTTTTACTTTGAAAATGATATGAAATGTTTGGCTAGCTCTCATTAAGGTCTCTTGAATTGAGTCCCCAAATGTGAGCTTTCTAGACCTTTATGTCTTGTGTGTTCTGTGCCTTCCTGGTGCTCTAGGCGAGTCCTGCCTCTCTCTGGAGGTTTTGTTTCCTTGACAGCATCATGTCCAAGTCTTCCAGCTTCCATCACAGTGTGTGGGTGCACAGAGGCACTCCGGCTTGCTCTCAGCTCCCACCACTGCTTCCCTTACAAAGCTGCATTCCCCTTATGCTTCGTGCCTCTCACTCAGACCCTCTCCCTTTGACTGCAGGAATTTCCCCTTGTTACCATGCTCTGGAGACTTTGGTTCTGGTAAAGCATCTTTCCCTTCACCGTATTTCTTTCATCATCATGACTGAGCTTAGTGTCTGTGAGAACATGGCATGCAACATGATCGTTGCTTTCTTGTCCCCTGACCTTGGCTGCTCTCGGCCTCCATCAGCCACTCAGCTCCATTGCTGTATTCTGCATTATGATAGTCCTGTGCAGTTCCATGATGGGGGCTTTCACCTTCAGTAGCCCCTGCTTGGACCTTGGCTTCCCAACATCTGTCTGTTTTATGCTGTCTCCTGCATTGACAACCTTTGGTCAGTGGCTGCTAGCACCATCACTATCCTTTCCACAAGAACACTTGAATGATCCTCAGAATGGCCTCCGATCAATACCTTCCACACTGTTGAACCGCTCTTCAGCCACAGCTGTTCATGACAAGTCCAAATCTACTCAATCCCACTTGTGCTTCTCCTGCCCTCAGACTTCTGAGCACTATCAGAGGCCTACATACAACTGTGCCTGCTGATGCCCCCACAATCACACAGTATCTCTTTCTGGCTAGGCCCTTGAGCCACCTGGTTCTTCTTGTGTGGGTCCTTCATCAACTCTTTCTATTACTTTACTCTACAACTCTTCCTCAGTCTCTTTGTGCTTCATACAACCAGTTCTTCTTGGGAGAAAACAAAATCACTGCCTGTAGTGTAACTTCCCTCTGCTTCTTATACCCCTATGTAGAACTGATGATAATTTGTACCCACTTGCAAGCATTTCTTCACATTTTAGAGATCATCTGACCCTCAGCATTTGGGCACATTTCTTGTTTTTAAATTTTAAAATTTGACTTTTAATGTGGTTTACATAGTTGAGAGAAATGGACAACCATGTGTGCTTCTGATTAAGGTGGGGAGGGTTGAAGTATGGAGGAAGGTGGGTGTGACAAATGTTTTAGTTCTATTTTTTTATTCTCATCTGTCCATGGAGGGGATACGGGAGGGGACCGATCCTTGCTGTCAGACTACATCGTATACTGAGATGGAGGATGGTCATTTGATGATGCCTAAGAGACTCTGATGTGGGGGAAGAATGCTCTAAGGGTACTGCTTGAGTGGTTTTGGTAGTTCTGAGACACTGTCATCTTTATTGCACCAGGCTTGAGAAAATCTTTCCAAAATCTATTGGCTGACCAAGTCTACTTGGTGCATCCACAGACCCAGAAATATGTTGCAAAGCCTGGCCAGGAGAGTTGTGCAAGTTTTTCTATTTTCCATTTTTTCATAAGGCACTCAACATGCTCTGCTGGTGTCAATGAGCTGGCTGTCATGTTCTCTATTGCATCTGAGCATGCTGTCTACCACACAGGCATCAGCAGTTGATGAGGCCCAGTCTGGACACATGCACTGCAAGGTCGGACCAGATATATTGTGATATCCTGTGTCTAGGTTTTGAGTCTAGTGATCTAGCTGGGGAGCCCTCCAATAAACCTTGCCTGGGGTGACCTCGGACTTGTATGTGTACCAGCCAGTACACGATCAGGATGGGTCCATTAAACACATCAGGCAATGCATATAATGGTGGCTGTAGCTGCCTTATCAGTTCTGCAATTTTTCCACTCATATACCAATGAGACCTCAGGAAGGCCAGGACTCCAAGTATTCTAACTCTGTCCAAGTAACACTTACTCTATGGCTCTGTAACCAGGAAAATAGTCCATGGCATCTCCATCACAGTCACCATCCGGAGCCTATCCAGCACCAGCCGCTAGCACTGGGTTGCGCATCCCACTTGGATTGCTTGCTTCCATGGCAGGGAGCTCCCCAGCTGAAAAGAGCGCCTGTTCTACTCCTGGATAAGAAGACTTCTCATGTTCTTCGAGTTCTTCTGAGGTTATTTAGTTGTGTGATTTTGAGCAGGCCGTTATTGCTATTGGAGCTGCAGATGCTGCTATGAAGTGAGGCAGTTGGACAAACTGACATGGCCTAATGCTAGACTAGACTTCCGTGTCCTTTGGGTGTCAGTATATGGTTTCTCCTACTACACAAGGCTCTAAGAACTGGTGTTCTTCAGGAGTTGGTGCACTCCTTAATATTATCCACTTTATCCTCCATGTTAAACCAAGGCCATTTCACGCATTTCTACCTGGTGTGAAGAAAGCTCCACAATAGGTGTCTGGACAGCCCTTGTGTTTTCTCCAGACACCTCCACTTAGAAAGGTTATAACTTTCAACATCAAAATGCCCAAAAGGGATTTTAAAAAGAGATTTATTTATTTTTTATTGCAAAGTCAGATATACAGAGAGAGAGGAGGAGGCGAGAGAGGTAGATCTTCTGTCCAATGATTCACTCCCCAAGTGACTACAACAGCCGGTGCTATGCTTATCTGAAGCCAGGAGCCAGGAATTTCCTCCAGGTCTCTCGTGTGGCTACAGGATCCCAAGGCTTTGGGCCGTCCTCGACTGCTTTCCCAGGCCACAGGTAGGGAGCTGGAAGGGAAGTGGAGCTGCTGGGTTTAGAACCGGCGCCCATATGGGATCACAGCGTGTTCAAGGCGAGGACTTAAGCTGCTAGGCCATTGTGCCGGGCCCCCAAAAGGGATTTTTGACCCTTTATTCACATACTCTTTCTTTAGCTGCTGAAGTCTTAGGAATTGACTCTAACTAGACAACTGAAATTTGCTTTTACGTTTTCTCTAACTTTTTGCTTCAATCCATCAGTATAGTTTATGGACTTTGCTAAAGTTTCCTTTAACTTTTCCACTCTATTCCATCCAAACCATCTTGAACTGGGATGAAGCTGCAGCATTCCTCATCCGCCCTTTTACCATGATGGCCCTGTGGGTTCTCTCCTTGGGCTTCTCCTCCAGCTGTCCCCTGTGATGAAGCATCAGAAGGAAATTTGGGTCTTGTTCATTCTAGTGCATTGCACAAAGTCCTTCCTGAAACCTGTCATTCCTTCCTTACTTACTCTGATTCTACCTTGGTTCTCGAGCTCGTCTCAGATAATGGCTAATGCCTTTAGGTTGCAATGGATTTCCTTATAATCCTCCAGCAGGAGAGTTTAAATCAAGAATCTTGGCCTCATGCTCTTCATATAGAATAGCTCCTCTACCTGGACTCTCTGCCCTGTGTTTTTGCCTTAGCTGTAGGGTTTCAGGTAAAAACATTTAAAAGAGGACTTAACCAACTCTCTGATTCTACTGCTTACTAACCATGTAACTTTGGAGAAGTCAGTTCCCTACTTAAAGCTTCTGTTCTTTTAATCTTTAAGGTGAATATAATGTTTATTTGGCAACTTTGTGATAATGAAATAGAACATTCCTTCTCTCAATAATACAAACATTCACAATTAACAAAAATGTATTGCTTGCTCCTTAAGGTTTTTTGTTTGTTTTTTATTGTTAATAACATTGTATTATGTGATATAGTTTTATAGGTACTGGGATTCCACCCACCCCTCCCATAACCCTGCCCCCGTGGTGGATTCCTCCACCTTGTTGCATAACCACAGTTCAAGTTTAGTTGAGATTCCTTCATTGCAAGCATATACCAAGCATAGAGTCCAGCATCTTATTGTCCAGATAAGTTCAATGGCTTCTCAGGGAGACCTTAAGTTCTATACGTGGTAGGCAGCTACAGAGATGAAAGTACACTTCCAAAATTCTACCAGAGAGTTCTTGGAAAAAAGCAGATGACTGATAAATGTTTATTTTCTTTAGACACTAACTTCATGATATGAAAAACCAGTCTTTGAACCTATACTTCCCCCTGCAGAGTTTTCCAAGCAGTTCAACCAGAGCAGCTCTGTATGAAGAGCCTATCTATGTTAAGGATTCTGTGTACTTCTTCTGAGCTCTGGATGCCAGCTCAGTAAGGGAGGCATGACTGTTTCTTATATCTCACTGATGGAGCTCTAAATGTCACGTGATCTGTCCACGTCCTTCTGACTGGTGACCATGTGGATGTTTGAATTTAGGCCAGCTGGTTTCAGATACTTTCTCCTTTTCAGGAAGCTGTACTTCATTGCATAATCTTGTTAGAATTTTCTGGAATTAATGAATTCAGATGTTCACCATAGATGTTGTTCAGTAAGACAAATAATGCAACCTGAGCATAACCATGGCACTTGAGTTTTTCAAAAAGATTTATTTATTTTTATTTGAAAGGCAGATATACAGAGAGGAGGAGAGACAGAGAGGAAGATCTTCTGTCCAATGGATCACTCCCTAAGTGGCCACAATGGCTGGAGCTGAGCCAATCCGAATCCAGGAGCTTCCTCTGGATCTCCCATGCAGGTGCAGGGTCCCAAGGCTTTGAGCCATTCTCAACTGCATTCCCAGGCTGCAGGCAGGGAGCTGCATGGGGAGTGGGGCTGCCAGGACTAGAACTGGCACCATATAGGATCCTGGCGCCTTCATGGTGAGGACTTTAGCTGCTGAGTTATCATGCCGGGCTTCGCATTTGAGCTTTGATAACCCCCACCTCACACTCATCTACCACAACGATGATTTTTGTGACCCAAAAGACTTCCTGGTCTTGAGATGCACAACTGATAGCATGGAGGAGAGTCCTGTGTGCTCACTTCTCACTGGCTAGCAGCTTGGGCACATCACATAAGTCCTTGTGTTTCTTACTCCTAGGCTTTGCAGAGTAGGAATTTTGGAGGGGGTAGCACAGAGAAGGGAGAAAGTGCTTGAGTTAGGGAAAATCACTGATGCAAGGCAATCAGGAAGGTGCTACAGGGAGGTGTTGGTTAAGCTGAGTATTAAGGGATGGACAGGAGTGCCATACTTACCTGGAGGTGGATTAGGAAGGGAAGGAGATTGGAAGCTGAAGGGACAGCATAGAAGGAAGCATAGAGGTTTAGAATTGTTCCGTATGTGGCAAGCTGCAGGGGTAAAAGGCTAAGGCGAGATGAGCGAGGGCAGCAGAAGTAGGTCATGTGGACCACTGTGTGTTGGGCCAAGAAAAAGGACTACAGGTTGAGGCCGAGTCATTCCCCGCCCCCCATTCTTTAAGAAGAACTTAGCCTAAGGAACTGTATCATGATAAATAAATAATTAAAACAAATAACATGAATAAGAAAACTAATAAATGATCTTTACATAAAAAAGAACAGGCAAAGAATTTTAAAATGATTATGGCAAATGCAGTTAAATGATAAGCTGTTTTGGTTCCATATATATGATGTGGGATCCATACATATGAGAGACCTTGAAACAGTCCATGAAAACACAAGGTATGGAAATGCTTTGTATGCCAAAGAATCTTATCTTTTAATTTTATATCTCCCACAAACTTTTTGCAATATTTTTATATCAAAGTTTCTTAGCAGTCTTGAAAATCCCAATTAAAGAGATGAGTTTGAGTCATCATTGAGTCCATTTAGATGTTCCTCCTTAGAAAAAATGATGTAGAGCTTACTAATTAAGTAGATTGTCTTGGAATTTTGCAATGAGGGTCTTATCTTGGAAAATAATGGGTCAGAACTAGGGAGATTGCTTAAGAATGTCACATGACAGCAAATAAAGGGGGGTGGACCCCGAGCCGCAGATTTAAAAGGGATCAGATCGTCATCACTATTATCAAATAGCCCTGATAACAATATACAAAATATATTGTGAGAGTGTTCTCAGCAACCTGCATGAATGGCTTCATATAACCTCGTTTTACTACAGCCCTGGGCTGGACAATTCTTGTCCTTCCTAATTTATAGATGAGGAAACTGCTGCTTTCAGAGCCTAAACGTGCTTGTCTTCATTGATAGAGAGCAGCAGGGCTGAGAATCCGCCCCCAAGCTGTCCGAATCAAGGCCCCTGCAGCTCTTTTTCATGTTTATGACTTTCATATTCTGTTGTATATAGAAGACACCTGGGAACTAGCACCAAATGCTGATTTTCAGCTAGTTCCACTCTTTCCACTCCTGGCTAATGATTCCCTACATCTGGGTCAAGGCCTGAGAATCAGCATTTAATGACAAACATCAGGTGGATCTTATGTGAGGTTTTTGGGGACAGCTTTTATAAGACCGCTGCTTTGTTAAGTGGCTCACCACTGCCAGGAGGGAAGTGAGAATACTGACCAAGAATGCAAAAGTTGAGTAACCCTCCCAGCGTGGGGTGATTTCACAGACATCACTGAGAGGGACTAGAGATGAGTCCAGATGGAAGTGTCTTTAAGACAGAGTTTCCAGTTCCCCAACACACTGCTCTAAGTTGAGAATGATGAAGTTACGATTGTTCTGCTTATGTACTGCTTTCTGTGACTTCTGTAACAGATTTCTACACCAAGTGGCTTAAAAATGATAGAAATTTACTCCTTCCTTCCCAATTCTGAAGTCCTCAAGTTCAGAGTCAATGTGCCAGATGGGCTGTGCTCCTGGCAGGGCTCTTGGAAGAGATCCTGCTTCTGCCTGTTGCTGCTTCTGGTGGCTCATTTTGTTCTTTGGCTTGTGGTTGAGTAATCCAGTGTTTTTTTTCCTGCCTGCCATGGGCCTTGCTACTGCGCTTAAGGCTCACATGATCTTCTCTACAAGACTGTTTTCTGAGGAGTTCACCTGGAAAGGTCTCAGTGATTATTATTGCATGGATATATCCTTTGGTGGAAGAGGCAAAATCTAAAGCACCAAACATTCACACCCTATCACCCTACTGTTTCTTCAGATGCATACTCTCTTTTTTTAAAGTTTATTTATTTTTATTTCAAAGGCATTTTATAGTGACATCTGGTTCACTCCCCAAATAGCCGCAGTGGCTCAAGCTGAGCTTAACTGATATCAGAATCCAGGAGCCTCCTCCACGTTTTCCATGTGGGTACAGGAGTCCGAGGACTTGAGACATTCTCCACTACCTTCCCAGGCTACAAGCAGGGAGCTGGATCAGAAGTGGAGCAGCCAGGACCCAAACTAGCATCCATATGGGGTACTGGTGCTTGCAGGCAGAGAATTGGGCATGACACTGTGTCGGTGCCTTTAGATGCATACTTGTTTGAGATGAACCTCACAGCTGAGCTCCCATGAAGTAGTCTAGATTAATAGCTACCGGCACTCCCATTTGGCTGTTATAGGAAGTAAAATGTCCCAGGCCAATGAGGGGGACCCACCCTGGGGAAAAGGGCTCGTGGGTGGGAGGTGTCATCTTAGGAAAGATGTGCATTGCTGGGCTGTGAAAGGTGAAGAGCACAGTGATGAAGACACCAGGGCTCAAAGACTTCAGGGGCAAGATAGACAATAGTTGTTACAGTTGAAGGGTTTGTGAATCAATGTCTCATGGGTCCTCCATTGTATTTCAGAAAACTTTTAAGGTATTTGCTAATATTTGAAAATTAGAATACCTGAATTTTAACACTTCTTTGAAAATATATTTGTCTATTTATTTGAAAGACAGGCTGGCATAAAGAGAAGAATGCATGGAAAGCTCTTCATCTTTGGTTTCATTCTGTAAATGGCCACAACAGCCAGGGTTAGACCAGGCTGAAGTAAGGGGCCCAGATCTCCATCTGCGTCACCTAGATGGGTGTCAGGAGCCCATGTGCTCGAGGTGTCTTCTACTGCCTTCCTAAGTACATTATGCAGAACCTGGATTGGACATGATCGACTGGGGCTTGAACTGGCCCATATGGGATCCTGTACGTTGGTAGCATTTGCAATTGGTGGGCTGTGCCACAAGGCTGGTCCTTGGATTTTAACACTTTTCTTTTGCAAAATGTAATCAGAATATTGAGATAATCTCAGTGTCCATTTTTGCTTACACAATTTGTATTTCTGCTGCTTACAGTTTTTAAACAGGCCACCCCAGAATTCAGTGGTATATAGCAACTATTTACCTGACAAGGAGATAGAGTCAAAGTTTTAAATTTCAGTGTTGTCATAACATCATCAGTCCCTGAAAATTCCCTCTTGTTTATGTTTGCATCTATTAACACATTAATGTTTCCTATTTTAGTGTGCATCCAACTTTCCCCACAGGCAGTATTACGTTGTATTTGATTGCACTGGTATTTGTTTTTCTTTCTCTTTGTAGGTGCTATACTAGGACATGCAGTACTTTGTGTCTGTAAAGTTTAACTTAAATAATTGATATTATCTTAGAGATCATGTTTTGTCTCTGAGCTTTAAAATTCCAGTTTGGGTGTTTTTTTTTTTAAGAATTATTTGATTATTATTGGAAAGGCGGATATACAGAGAAGAAAGACAGAGAGGAATATCTTCCGTCCGATGATTCACTCCCCAAGTGAGCGCAACGGCACGTGGGTGCAGGGTCCCAAAGCTTTGGGCCGTCCTCGACTGCTTTCCCGGGCCACAGGCAGGGAGCTGGATGGCAAGTGGAGCTGCTGGGATCAGAACCGGCGCCCATATGGGATCCCGGGCGTGCAAGGCGAGGACCTTAACCACTGCGCCACCGTGCCGGGTGCCAGTTTGGGGTTTTAAGACACATTGTGGTGTGCGTGAGCCTTGGCTTCCAATTGCTCCTGGCTGGTCTACTGTGTATTCCTCTTCCTCTCTTGTATGATGGTCATGCAGATGGATGCTTACATGTTGTGCCACCTGCAGTGAGAAGCAAAGTTACCCACAATCCCCAAATGGACTCATAAGAGGAACTCATTGGAGAATATATTTAAGAGCCGGGTGTTGGGTCAAATAGGGCATGCATTCCTGATTTCACTCTCCATATGCACTCTCTCTCCCATCAGAAATGTGTGAATGTTCCCAAGTCCCTGAGTCCCATCAACTCTTGGTGCTGCACACCTTTCTTGTGGTCTCATCTTATTTGTTTTATGGGCATCACATCAATTTGGCCATTTTTCCTCTGTCCATCGATACTTGGCTATCTTCTTTAGTAAGATGCCCTATGCACTTGTTGCAAATTTTCTGTTGATGTCTGTCGTTTCTTTGATGTCCTGCAATAACATGTGCCCTTTGCTTTGCTCCAATATGCCCTTACTTCACCAACTGATGTTATTTGCTGACACCTGGAATCAGGTGAATTAGCATCTTTGGCTGAAGGATTCTGTTGGAAGGAAGCACAGGTGACTGGGACCACCTAGAAAAGTTTGGAGGTCAGGCTTTCCAGAGACGTGCTAGCTCTTTGTGATGGCTATTGTGGTGGATTCAGACAAGATGGGGGATAAAACAACCAAAGTTTCGTTTTTCTCAGTTCTGGAGTCTAGAAAATCAAAATCTTATTGAGCCAAAATTAAGACTTACTAAGACCATGTTCTTTCTGTAGGTTCTGAAGCTGGATTCTCCCTGGCTTTTTCCAGTTCCTAGTGGTTACTGGCCTGTGTGTGTGTGTGTGTGTCCACAGATTTCCCATTTCTGCATCTGCGACCACACCATCTTCTCTTTTTTTCTGAATCGACTAGTTCTCTGCCTCTCTTGTAAGGATATTTGCGATGGCATCAAAAGCCCTCCTGGATCCTCCAGAGTAATCTGTTCATCCCCAAATCCTTAACCGCATGTGCAGAAACTTTGTCACAAAGACTGACGTTCACAGGTTCCAGAGATGAGGACATCTTGTCTCTGTGGAGCATCATTTAACTCGCAGAAAGTGATGATTGATGTGAACCAGGAGAACCGGAAAGAGTGAATGGAAAGATGTACAAGTAAAGGTTATGGAGGCTTCAGGAAGTGATATAGCAGGAGAAACTGCAAGGAATTTGGATGCTGGCCCAGAGCAGGAGATAAGAAGGGTTGGGGCTGGTGCAGGAAAAGGGTGAGAGTTTGGGATCTTGGAAAATGAAAACCCCAAGCAGGTGCAGATGAAACAGTAGGCTCTGGGGTCTAGTCACAGTGGGTTTAGAAAAGGCATTTATTTCTTTGAGTGGCTATTGGTTTTCTTCTATCACCTGTAAAATGTCCTTCTTCAAAATATGTCATTAGAGAGCAACAGAGTACAGAGGTCAAGAAGTCAGTCTTCACACTTACGGGCATGGTCTTGGGCAGGTTATATGACCACCTTGTCTTACGAAAGGAAGGCTGAGGCCGGAGCAGTCTGGGGAGAGAACAAAAGTTAAGCTCTGATCAAGTTGTTAGGGATTTCTGTAGGCAGATAGGCCTTTTGAGAAACCCATCCTATGTGTGCCTTGTGTGTCCTACCACCTCCTCCAACACCCCATGAGCATAACATAGTTGTCTTCTTTCTACAACTGGAGTGGCGTGCTATAGAGCAGGAGATAAGGGACCATGGTGACAAATTTCAATGCCTTGAAAAATTCAATGATTGTTACCACTGTGCGGTTTGGGAGTGAAGACTGAAGAGGGTTACAGCACTTCCGAAAGAATAATGTGGAAAGATCTCCATGATTTAGTTCACATTTTCCTTGCCTTATACACTTTCCCCACTGAACAGTTATAATGGAAGGCTCCTGCCTCTTTATTTAGGAATACTGTAGATAATTGGTGCTGTGCACACCTCAGCATGGGGGACACTCAACATGGCTTCTTTGGTGTTTGTAATCAGGATCAGGTCCATGTGTCACAACCATGGAAGCGTCTCATTAGTACAGACCTCTGGATAATTAAATTGTCAGCATGGATCAATCAATAAGTCCTTTCTAACTCTTAGAAATGAATGTTTCTCCTTTACAACTATTGTCTTTGATAAATGGAAAGTTGAAGTTCGTCCTTGACTTGAGATGACCTCAGCTAGCCACCTCATTTCTTTACAAGTCTTTCAAGCACAGTGCTTAAAAGGATTTTCTAGACTTGTTACAGCCACTTCATATCTTTCTACTCTTTTTTTTGACTTTTTAAATTATTATTTTTATTATTATCATTTTATGATATGGTTCCATAAGCTCCTGGTATTTCCCTTATCTCAGCCCCAATTCCCCCCACCTCCAGCTAGTTCCTCTACATCATTACTAAAGTATAGTTCTTCATACACAGCTATATGTCCATCATTGCAGGCATGGAAAGTGGCAGAGAGTCCAGAATCTTATTGTCAAGATATAGTAAACAGTTTCATTGTAAGTCCATCTTTGCCTGGAAGTAGAAATGCATATTACATTGTATCCTCACTTCTGGATATGTTAAACTCAATTTCACAGCTATTGTGCATCCCCTCAAATGAAAAGTCATAATAAAAAATCAACAATAGGAAGGAAAAATAGAAATTTACAGTGCCGTGAAGTTAAATAACATGTTACTAGATATGACAGTCTCCATTACACAGCTACTATACATCCCCTTAAATGAAAAGCCACAAAACAAAATCAATATCAGGAAGAAAAAGCAAATTAACAACACCATGAAGTTAAATAACATGCTACTAAATGACTAACATGTAGCTGAAGAAATGAAAATCAAGAACCTTCTTGCAGAAAATGATGCTACTGTATGATCTATGAGTCATTGAATGATTTAATCAGAAGAAAGTGCTTTGAAGAGATGAAACTAACAGAAAACATCAAATCCCATGTGATATAGTTTCTACTGATTTTTGTTGGTGAAATGTGTCTCTTCTAGACAACAAATAGATGGGTTTTGTTTTTTTTAATTGTCTACTAATCTATGACGTTTGATTGAGCTTAAGCCATTTATATTCAGAGTTAATATGTATGGGTGGTATTTTGGCCCTGTCATTTTAGGTATGGGCTGTTCATTGGTTTAATCTTCTGTTGTCATTTTACTGGGATGTTCTTCACATTTGCCTTTGGTTTTGTTGGGTGCTATTACTCTTCTCTGTTAAGACAACATCTTGAAGTATCATTTGTAGGGCAGGTTTGGAAGTGGCAAATTCTTTTAGCTTTTCTTTAGTGTGGAAGAATTTTATTTCATTTTCAAAGACAAAAGAAGGCTTTGCTGGATATGTTATCGTAGCCCGACAATTTTTTTCTTTTAGAATCTGGAATATGTCACTCCATTCTCTTCTTTTTTTAAAAAAATTTCATTTTATTTATTTATTTTTTAATTACATTGCATTATGTGACACAGTTTTATAGGCACTGGGATTCCACCTACCCCTCCCCCAACCCTCCCCCCTTGGTATTCTCTTCTTGCCTGTAGAGTTTCCTGTGAGAGATCTCCTGTGAGTTCTATTGGCATTCCTTTATATATCAATTGATTTTTTTTTTTCACGTGCACATTTAAGGATCTTTTCCTTATGTTCAATTGAAGAGAACTTGATGATCATGTGTCTTGGTGAAGATTGCTTTTGATTAGGCCTGTTGGGGGTTCTGTACCCCTCCTGGATGTTGTTTCCCAATTCTTTCTCTAGATTAGGGAAATTTTCCCTTATTATTTTCATTAAATATATTTGTAAAACCAGTTTCTCTTTCTGCACCTTCTGGGACTCCCATAACTCTTATATTTGGCCTCTTAATAGTGTCTTTCAATTCTTGAATACTTTTTTTTGCCTGATCCAGCTCTGCTTCCAGTTTTTTGTTTGCTTCCCCCTGATGACAGGAAGTACCTTCCAATTCTGAGATTCTTTGTTCTGCTTGTTTCATTCTATTTTGGAGACTCTGCACTGTACTTTTAATTTGCTCTACTGTGTTCTTAATTTCTGATGTCAGCCTTGATTTGCTTTATTGCTGCTATTGCTTGTGTAGAATATTCCTTAAATTCTTTGAGCTCTTGTATGTGCTTCTCATTGTTGATCAGAAGCTTTAGAATGAGTTTTCTGAATTCTGTGTGCCACAGTTTCTCAATGTCTTCCTCAGTTAACTCTGAGGTTGGCATAGGGTTTTGCTCCTTTGCAGGGGAGTCTTCAGTAATATTTAATGTGCCTGTGTTTCTTCTTTTGCTCTTAGTCATTGTACTTCTAGTGATCAGAGTCTTCTCGTTGGGGCAGGTTGCTAAGCTGTGTCACTCACAGACATACAGACTGATTTTACTTATTACGGTTGGTACACCACTCTTTGCTTGCAGCCAATTGTGCCATTCCCTCCAGCAAGTTCCAGGTCTGGGTTCTCATGTTTGATTTCCACAAAGAGCTCCATAGCTGCAACTCCTGGCTCACCACTCTCCAAATCCTGTGATACCATGCTGTTGTCTGTACAAACTTTTTCCCATTTCCAGTTGGAGCAGGACCCAGGATAAGTGAGACACCAGGTGTCCTACATAGCTAGGTTGTTGGTGACGCTGGTCTTGCCTGAACCTTCTGGACATTAGACCAGATTATTTTGACTGGTATGATGCCACTGTTGGTATTATTTTTAATATTATTTTCCTGCAGGACCAGTGCAATCTACGGAACTCAGTGAGTTCTCATGAGCTTAGCAAATGTGCAGTTCACTGTTGTCTTAACACTTTTTGCCACAGTGTACAAAATGGCGGCTGATATACCACTGCTAGAGTTCTTGATCTGTTGGCTGTCAGGTCTGAGGGCTACCCAGACCTGTCTTGGGTGGCACCTGTAGAATACCATGTTGATACAGTTCCTTGAGTCAGAAGTGAGCACACTCCCAGCTTAGTGTATGCTCAGTCTTTCCCCTTGCTTTTGCCTCCTTAGGGAAAATGGCACCCAATTTGGCTCTGGGGGGCTGACTGGCCTGTTTTCACACTTCCTGTCTGGAATCTGATGCTCTGTCTCTGCTCTTGGTCAAATCAAATGGGCCAGCAAGATGGACAGTTCTTTGTCTGGGTTCACCTCCCAAGCTCCCAGTCAAAGCCCTTTCCCACCTGGTTGCTGGTCGAGTTCCAGCTGCTGGTGGAGTTCAGATCATTAGCTGAATGCTGCTGGAGTGTCAGTCACTGCGACACCACACCAGTGTGTCTGCTGCTTTCCTGTGTCTATAGACTTCCTGTCTACAGAAATCAAATCTACAGACCTGACAGCCAAGTCTGGAGACTTCCAGGTACCCCTCTGATGTTGTTCTGTCCTTTCCTATTTCCTGGAATGTAACCTCTCTGCTTCATCCTGATTAAATGTTTCTCCGTCTGTTTTAATGTGTCCTATTTCCCCATCTTGATTCTCCTCTTTCTACTCTTTAAACTCATTTGAAGAAGATCTTAGCTTGTAGTGTTCTTGTTGAACCAACTCTTGTCAGGAATATCAGTGACCTTCATGATCTGAAATGCAGTTACTGATTCCACTTACTTGGCCCCATTCCTCATCCTTAAGCAGCCTCACGGAGGTATGCAGGAGCTATCTAAGATGGTCATCTCCTTGTGCAACTATTTTTTTCACTTGTGGATACAAGAACCTCACTCTTGTCCTCTCCACCTCACCAGCTCCCTGCAGCTGGTTGGATAAATCTTTCATCCATATGCTAATGATTCCAAAGTGTTGCTTCAAACTCTGATCTCTCCTCTGGACTCCAGACTCTCATACACACCTCTCTGCTTATACACTTCCCTCAGTTAACTTGATCAAAACTGAATTCTTGTTCTTTCCCCAGACTGCTCTGGTCTTAACCTTCCTTTCTTAGTAAATCATTTTTCCTTCTAAGTCATCAATGTGTTAGTTTAGAATCAACTATAATTCCTCTTCATATTTGTTTGCACATTCTGTTGGCATATGTACATATAAAACAAAGGCAACCACTGCTTGCCATCTCTGTGGTTCCCACCCCCTTCTCAGTCACCCTCGTCTCTCAACACGTTTGTTGCAGTGGCCTCTAAACTCATCTCTACTTCTATTTTTGTTCTTTTATGGCCTATTTTCTGGGTTATATTTTAGAAAAATGCCTTTTATTATCTCTCTCCTGAGCTACACACTCTCCTACGACTTCTCATCCCACCCAGATAGAATCTGTAGTCATTCTGACCTATTGGTTGACACACACCTTTGAAGCCCAGTTGCTTCTCGGACAGTGTCAGTTCTTTCCCATTCCAATTTTATCAGCCCTCACTACTTGTTATTTGGAATTGTAGCCAAAATTCCATACCAGCTTCTTCATGAGGGAAGCAGCATTCATCGCTGTTCCAGAGACTGTCTTCAGTTTGGCACAGAACTTAGCAGGAGCTGTGTTCCTATTCCTGGTAGAGGTGAAAGGAATAAGCTTTTACCCCCAACAGAGGCTTTTCTCCTCTGCATTCCAGCAACTATGAGTCATAGATTCCTGGAAATTGGGGAAAGGCCTCCAAAAATCCCACCAGTGTCCCTTAAGAAAGAGAGTCAAATTGGACTAGCAGTTCTGACATCTGTGTCTCGCATCAGAACGCTTGTGTGTGATTTCTGGTTTTGAGCCCTAACTTTAGCTTCCTGTTCATGTAGACCCTGGGAAGCAGTGGTGATGATTCGAGTAATTGGGTTCCTGCCACTCACGAGGGAGGAAGACTTGAGTTGGGTACCAGGCTGGCTCTAGTCTTGGGAATGGATTGTGTATCTGTCTCTCAAATAAATAAGTAAACAGGCAGGCAAATTTAAAAGAGAGTAAGATAGTTTTGAATGTATCATTTTCAGGGAGTACAAAGCCATCTTCCAGCAACATGAGATAATCAAGGACTTTAACACACCTCTTAGCTTCTTTCCTCTCCTCCTCCATGTCCAATGGGTTAGAAATCATTTGATAGGTTCACGGATAAAGAAGCCCCAGCTCCAGATTTCTCAACTACCACAGCCCTTGCCTAGAAATGGGAAAGTTTTGTTGGAAGGAAACTTGATGTGTGTTTTAAGTGGGGACATTTCAGAATCTGCATGCAGGCTCTGTGTGATGATGTAAAGGAACTCTGACTTTCATTGATTAAGAATGGTAAGAAAACTCATTCTCTCATGCAAGTAGTCATTTGAGGCCAGGACATGACCTTTTCCCACTGAACACATCTTAAAGCGACAGTGGGAACTCAGTGAAATAGCTTGTGCACATACTGCGCAGCTCCAGCTTGTTGAGGAGCTGTCTCCAATTGCTGTAGGCATTCATAGCTGCTCAATGTGTTTTGTGAGTCTGGCTGAGCACTCTAGGTACTTACATAGCACTGTTTCTGCTGCCAGAAATTTTACCTCTCTACTCTCTGCATCACTGAAATGGAGTCAACTTTCAAGGTACAGGCTCATTTCCATTTCCACCAGGTCCAGCCACATCCAGCTTTCTCTCTTGCAAACTCTCAAAGCAGCCATTTCTTTATTTTGTATTTGTTATGAATTTTCTCTTCCATTATTGCTGACTCAAGTCTGAAACAATAATGCTTATGAGTATACCATTTTCCTACTGTAGGGGATAGCATTTGGGGCTCTTGTGTCCAATGTCTTGATATTTACATTGTGTCCTCCAGGACCAGGAGGAAACACATGTCTATTGTTCAGGTCCTCCAACTTGCAGTGCTTTATTCCAGCAACCCTAATAAGAAAATACTCCACAATGCATGGCAGCCACACCAAGGACAGTGCTGCAGAAGCAATGAGCTCAGAACTGGAAAGTCGCTGACTCCAGGCATCAGGAAATAAATAAGAACACGAAAAATGCTAGGATAGAGACCAAATCAATGCTATACATAGATCTTGACAATATTTTCCACCTTGTTTTCTTTACAAATTTAGCTTCATAATCAACTGTTAACTGGGTTTGCATTGCGTAGGGGTGGTGTGAGTGAAAGAACACACCCATGTGGGAGACTTGGAAGAAGTTCCAGGCTCCTGGCTTTGGACCGGTGCACCTCTGGCCATTGTGGTCACTTGGGGAGTGAATCATCAGATGGAAGATCTTCCTCTCCGTATATCTGATTTTCTTATGAAAATAAATAAATCTTTATAAAAAAAAAAACAAATCCAGATGCACAGGAAAGACAAGACTGCCAGTTTCCCTATTTCAACAGAAGACCTCACAGTGTTACCCTGGGAAGCTGTAAGCCATGGTGGAAAGAGCAGTCCAGCTGGCCATCAGAGTCCCCGACCCCAATGACAGGCTGTGTGGTGAAGATGAGCTTGTGTACGCATTTTTTTGTGTGTGTTTAAATGAAAGATTGAAAACAGGAAAATAAAAAAGAAGAATAAAGAGATGCAGTTTGGGGAGTGGACAGAACAGGGTTCTCCTACCCGGGCAAATGTAGCTTTACTGTTCTGTGACCATGGCCTACCACGCCATCTCTTGAAGCTTTAATTTTCTCAGCTGAAGAATAACAGCAATAATATATGCCTTGTGCTACTGATAGGAGATGTACGTGGTTATCCTCACAGGACCTAAGTGAAAGACTCCATGTTTTTGTGCTTTCAGTCATTTGCTGGGAGTCACTGGTATTCCTTGTCTTACACATGTATCACTCTGGTGTGAGCCTTTCTCTTCATGTTGCATTCTTTGTGTGTGTACACTACCCTGGGTTTTACGTTACTCCTATGTGACTTCATCTTGAATTAACCGTGTATCTCTAGAATAGCTCTGTTTCTAAATGAGTTCACATTCTGAGGTAATGGGACCAGGACCTCAATATGTGAATTGTCTGAAGACACAATTTAACTCATAGCAGAGAATTATAAGATCCTATTGTCGGGCCCGGTGCGGTGGCACAGTGGTTAGGGTCCTCGCCTTGCACGCCCGGGATCCCATATGGGCACCGGTTCTATCCTGGCGGCCCCGCTTCCCTTACAGCTCCCTGCCTGTGGCCCGGGAAAGCAGTCGAGGACGGCCCAAAGCTTTGGGACCCTGCACCCACATGGCTGACCCAGAAGAGGATCCGGGCTCCTGGGAGACCCGGAAGAGGCTCCTGGCTCCGGATCGGCATAGTATCGGCTGTTGCAACTCACTTGGGGAGTGAATCATCGGACAGAAGATCTTCCTCTCTGTCTCTCCTCTCTGTATATCTGCCTTTCCAATAAAAAAATAATAAAAACAAATATTTTTTTAAAAAAAAGATCCTATTGTCATGCTTCTGGAAAATTCTTATCCTCTTTAAGCTAACCTCACCCAAGAGCACCTAATACTCATATAAGATTCTACGACCCAGGGATCCCCACAGGGCTTTGGTCACTTCTACTTAGAGCTTCCTCCACATTCTCTTCCGTCTCTGGACTCTGGTCTTGGGTGGGGTTAGGCGGATTCAAATACCAGCTTCTCCATTTAGCAGTCCCTGGTTTGGCTTTTGCTCTGGGTCCAGGAGGCCTCAGGTGTTGTGGGCTAAGGAGTTGATTAGTGCTCATTAGCCCGGACAGGAGCAGGAACTGGGCTTGTGGCTAAAACCACCTGGACTAATTGGACTCATCTGTAGCCAATATCCTGCTAAATGAGGATGTGGGGGAAAGAGTATATAAGGAGAGGTGAAGGTTCAATAAAGAGAAACTTCACAGAGCTTTCACCATCCCTGGTCTCCTGTTGGTGCTTCATGCCCAGGCCCTCTCCCTGTCCACTTTACTAGCTCTGCTCGTCAGAGTAAATGGCGCCTAACATGGGGCACAGCACGAGAGACAATCTGAGGGACCCCTGGACTTACAAAGGTAAATTTAGAATTTAAAAAATTTGCAGGGGCATAATTGATTTCATCCCCAGACCCTCTCCCTGTCCTAGGACACAAGGGACAATCTGAAGGACCCCTGGAACTCTGGAAGGGCATAACTAATTTCATCCCCTGACCTTCTCTCCATCTTGGGCACGAGGGATAATCTGAGGGAGCCCGGAAATCCAGAGGCAAGTTTAAAAATTTTGCAGGGGCATAAGTAAAATTTGTCATAGGGCAAGAATTCACAAAAGTGCACATGATTAAGGGAATCCGAGATCTGTTCCAGCCACAAGGCACCGACATTAAGCTTAAGGCCTCGCAGAAGTTCGTTCATACTGTCTGCCATGTATTCCCGTGGTTTGCTCTCTTTGTAGCCACCTTTTTTCTCTGGCATTTGGTAAAAAATGCTTTGTCATCCCCTCAAGTGGAGGTGCAACCCTTCCTTGAAAGATTATCCGTAAGAAGGGGAAGAGAACCACAAACCAGGGTAAAAAAAAGCAAAGGAAGCCCAGACCAGACAAAGTCTGGAGAAACTCCATGAAGATTTGTGGTCCTCTTCTGAGGAGCAGGAAGGGGAAGAGGATGGAAGTGAGTCTACTGAGGATCCTCCACCAGTAGAGCATGTTCCCATTGAGCATGTGCTGAGCAAAAATCTCTTTTGGCCAGGCATGGAGCCCTCTGTGCTGCCTGTGCCATTGGTGTCATTAAATCTGGGCACAGCTGTGTAAGATTTACAGGAGCAATTTCAGCGTCTCTCTCTTCAGCTGAGGCAAGATTAGTTATGGCCCCAGACAAAATAGAACTTATTTCTCTGTTTAATTATTTGGAATTTCAACTTTTTCAGAATTGTATTAAACCCCCCGAAAATTTTCATAGTCCAGATGTTTTTAGCCATCTTTAAAAAAAGGCATCCAAGAATTCAAAAGTTTCCAATTCTAGGGCTTCCCTTGGTATTCTTATGAGGCCTCAAGAATGCCAACTGATTAATCTCCCATTTTGTGGAGACAGTTAATCAGGTTGATTGGATTAAGATTATTATTATTGCTCATGGAGTTGTGAAGGTTTAAGTTTTAGTCTGCACGCTTTTAATGATTTAGCTCTACAGTTGCATCTGGTTGTTCCCTACATATTGTTAGGATGGCTATATTACAGGGAAGACTGAAATCCACATTCTTGCAATGATGGAGGATTTCATAGCGTTGACTTTTCTCTCTCAAGGTCTTGACTATTCACTCGATGGCTTTTCAGCTGCTGGTTTCTGGTGAACACTACTACCAAGTTTGATTGAGAATAATTTTTTAAGTCTCAAAGTGTGTATGTGTCTTAACGTTTGTCTTCTGTACACATTATTTAAAATTGTTATAATGTGTTACTATCTCTTTATTGGTCAGAAAATGTTCTAGCTTTTTGTGAATTAAGTTTAAACTTCCTGTAGGTAACATTTTAAAAAGCAGGTAAGTTTGCGCATCTGTTTCATTAGCTATCTGGATCCTCAGCTGCAAATGCAGAACACATAATTTGCATATCAACAGTAAAAGCAGGTTGCCTTGAGTTCTGAATTCTGCAAACTCTCCCAGAGCTTTCTGATAGGATTGTAAAAGTATCTAAATGATTTTAAACCTTTGCTACAAACTCATTTGCTTTGAATAAGACTACTAGTTAACATGGCTTTCTTTAATTTATGTAACTTAAATTACTAGTAGACCGTTTTCAAAATATATTACATCATTGATACATTTATATTTAAGTTTATTATTAACTTGTACTCCTGTCTCATTTATAACAGGCAGTAGGCCTTTGGGATAGATGCTTTGTAAAGCTATTATTTGACAGTTTTCACTTTATGCTGTCCCTATAAGAATAAGCAACCTGGTAGCTCAGAAGGCCCCACTGCTTAATAGCCTCAAGGACAAGGTATTGTGGAACGTGCCAACCATACTAGTAAGGATTACCTTATTAAAACAAAAAAAGGGGAGTATAGCACTCCCCGAGAGCATTTGAACCTTATAAGATTTATCTTGAATTTTCTCACATTGGATGCTGAAGGACGATCAGCTGTAGATCGTCATTGGCCTTCATCTCAGGAGCAGAAGGGTTACATGATGTGGAAGGATCCCTTGACTGGTCAGCGGCAAGGCCCAGATCCCCTCCTCATATGGGAGCGAGGATCAGTTTGCGTTTTCCCAGAAAATGAAAATGATCCACAGTGGATTCAGGAGAGGCTTGCCCGGCAAGCTCCTGCTGCTGAGTCTTGTGAAAGCTTGGGTACTGGCATGGTGATGGCATTTGAGTCGGAAGATTGGAAGATCGACGGAACAAAAAAGTCTCTGAAGTGAATTGCACCGAGGTCAGCTGCACCCTAACGGCATGTTGGAATGGCAATGGTGATGCTGCTGTTGTCATGTGGCTGCCCGGAATCCTGCCTCTGCCTGCTGGGACTGACAGAGAGGCCTCTGTTGGCCTGATAAGGCATAAAAGAGGCTTTGGCATAATATTGATCATCGTAGCCAACATCGCCCTGATGTCGGCAGCCACCACCACAGCAGCAGTGACCCCGACAGCTACCACTGAGACCATGAACAAACTTGCAGAACTGACTGCCTGAGCTATGGAACAACAGAACTGTATTGATGAACATGTGCAGGTGGGCATGTTTACATGTTAACGGTGGATTGTCTTGTTGGTAGAGGAGTGGCACATCCTGTGGGATATGGTTAGGGCCTCTTGTTCCCCATGATCATGTCTTTATGTATGTAACACCTATGCAAGTGCAAAATGTTTGCCAAGCCTGGAAACTGCTGTCTGCTCCTTGCCACTGAGCTAAAGATACTCCTAGCCATGGAATGGAATTACCAGCCTCCCCAAGTATGGTTTGTGCAGCTGCAGCAGACAACATGTTGAATGGCAGCCAATGACAGGCAAGATGGACTGGGCACTGACCAACCTAAGACAGGGGCTCTGTCATGCTACGGAGATCCCCGATGATGGGTAAGGCTGATGACCTGTGAGTGCATAACCTAACACAGGCAAATTCAAGTCTGCTTTAAAACAAAAAAGGGGGACCTGTTGTGGGCTAAGGAGTTGATTAGTGCTCATTAGCCCGGACAGGAGCAGGAACTGGGCTTGTGGCTAAAACCACCTGGACTAATTGGACTCATCTGTAGCCAATATCTTGCAAAATGAGGATGTGGGGGAAAGAGTATATAAGGAGAGGTGAAGGTGCAATAAAGAGAAACTTCACAGAGACTTCCACCATCACTGGTCTCCTGTTGGTGCTTCATGCCCAGACCCTCTCCCTGTCCACTTTACTGGCTTTGTTTTTGTTCCAATACCATCAGATTCAACCTTGACCATGATCTATTGGGCAGTGTCTTGGCTAGTCCAAGCTGGCCTCCTATCAAGGCTTCTCAGCGTTTGGCAGACTCTTGCTGAACCACTTTGAAACCCAAGTACCTGTCTTGGAACATCAAGCCTTTGTGATACAACCTCATGTAAGCTCATGACTATGCATCCCCCTCTACTGAGCCAACAGCTAAGTAGCATTTCCTAATCTCCAGACAGCGGTAGCCAGGAGCCTTGTACTGGCCAAGAGTGTAAGTGTAAGAACTTATTCCCATATCCCACCCTGGACCCTGCGCCATTTCTTCTTCCTCACTGCTCACGGAATTCGCACCAGTCCAGCCATCCACCAATCAGATGTAACCTGGCATTCCACCTGAGAATCCCACCCCCAATCTCCCAGCCCCTTCCCCAAACCTGCCCACTGGCCAATCATCCCCAGGCATTCACCTGCAGGCACCAATCCCCTGGGGCCTTGACCTCAATCCCTCCCAATCCCCGCCCCCCCACACCTGGCAGACAAAAAAGGCCCCCAGGTGCGGTTTGCCCCTTTTTGCCCTCTCTCTTCCTCTCCTTGGTTCCTCTCCCCTGCTCTTCCTTCCCTCCCCTTCCCCTGTTCCTGCCCCACTCGGTTCTCTCTCTCTCTCTTGCTCTCTCTCTTGCTCTTGTTCTTGCTCTCTCCTTGGTTCCTCTCCCCTGCTCTCCCTCTCCTTCTTACCTCCCTTCCCCCTCCTTCCCCTTCCCCTATTCCCCGCTGGAATAAACTTCCTAAGATATGTCGTTGCGTCTGGTGTTTTCAGCTCACGGTAAAGAACCAGGTTGCGAGAATTAGATGCGCGTAAAGTATCTTAATATCGTATAACCTAAAACTAGAACTCTTCAACTCTTTTAAATAACTAACAGTAAGAGCAAGCCTTGTGCAGCAGTCTCAGGCCTTCCCCAGGATTGTTTCCTGTGTCCATCGCCCCCATTCTCCCTGCTCCATCAGTATTCTGGGTACAGATGCCTTGGATGATCTAGTGGTGTGTGGTGGAGGGGTTCCAGAGGAAGATGACCAGTGTTTCTGCACCAAGTCTGGATAGCATTTCAGGAAATCTAGCTTTCAATTTTGTTTTAGAGGGAAAAATATGCTTCTATTTTGTTGAGCTATTGGACTTTTAATGTTGATTATTAAGCAGCTAGATATAGTTAATGAAATTGAGAATTCAGAGAAAGATGAAAACCTGAATTTGTTTCTCTGATCATTGTACATTGTCCTGATTGATTACTAAATCTACTTTTAAAGCTTTATTTATTTGAAAGGCAGAATGACAGGGAGATGGAGAGGGGAAGGTGGAGAAAGGGAAAGTGGCAGAGGGGGAAGGATCTGTCTACTGGCTAAATCTCCAAATGACCGCAATGCTCAGGTCTGAGCAAAGCTGAAGCTAGGAACCAGGAACTCCACCTGAGATTCCCACACAGGTGGAAGGGGTCAAAGTACTCGAGCTGTCAACTGCTATTTCCCCTGGGTACATTTGCAAGAAGCTGGATTGGAGGTACAGTAGTTGGAACTTGAATCAGCACTGTCATATGGAATGCTGGAGCTGCAGTGTGGCTTAACTTGCCATGTCAAAATTCAAGTTCTTCATTTCCAAACCTTTACCATGTACCCCCATGACTCTAAATTGGCTATTTTGAAGAATGGATTACTTCCCCATGTCTGGCTCTGTTGTCTAAACTCTCAGGGATTTTCATCCTATGCTCTCAGTAGTTCTTGAAGTCAGGGGTCAGGACTGTGTGGGCAAATTTATGGTATGTGCACTCTGACTTTGGGACTGTGTGTGTGTGTGTGTGTGTGTGTGTGTGTGTAGTATCTACTTTTAATCTGGTTTAGCAGATGATTAACTACCTGATGAAAATTTCTAGGTTTCTGTTAGCATGTTAGCAGAAGTTAAGTCTGTGGTCAAGAAAAGAATAAAAAAATAAAACAGAATAAGTGAAAATTTTCTCACAGGACAGAAAAATCATCCGATTGAAATGATTCTTTTCTAAAATGTATATCTCTATTGAGTAGCTGATGAATGCAATGGGACACAATCTCTAAATATAGACTATTGAAGCTCAGGCTTTAATTAGCTGTAGCATTAAAAGGAGCAAACATGATGAAAAGAGGTTTACAGAGAACATTTTAAGAATGTTCTGGGTCAGCAGATGGAAGACCTTCTGTCTATATATCTCCTTCTCTCTCTGTAAATCTACCTTTCCAATAAAAAGAAATAAATCTTGAAAAAAAGAATGTTATGAAGAAGGAAGGGACAGTTATGCAGAAGTTTCCAAGCAGGATTTGGAAAACTAATTCAGGTTCAATGTCTACTTCCTTATTTGACCATCCCATGAACCCTGAAAGCCATTTGACCTCCCCTGTGTCTCTCAGATTGAACTAACAGCAACAGCATTCAATGTGACCAACAACTCAGAACTGTGTGACATTAGAGGCTGGGTCAAGTACTGCCTTTATGTGCAATAATAATCACCTGTAATGTTCATCATCTTTGTGTTTCCCAGACTGGGGACAGACTGGGAAGGATTCTGAAAGCCAGCTGAGGAATTGAAATCGTATCTTGAAGGTGAAGTAGAAATTTCAGTCAGTGAAAGCCAGTAGAGCTTGGACTCTGTTGCCTGGAGCTCCTTCTAGCTTCCATCTTTCTTCTCACAATGATAGGAGCAGAGAAAAAGCCTCACCTCTTTGTCTTCGTTACTCTCCTCCTTGCTCCCAAAGCTCCTCCGAATATAAGCAGCCACAGTTTCAGCTTTCTGGGAGGTCATTTTGCACAGAACCTGAAGTGTCACTTGCCGCTAGACACTTGCTCTCCTAGGCCCTGCTATAACTTGTCTTTCCAAGGTTTCTGAACTGGAGGTCAGTGGTGCCTCAACCCTTTCCAGCCTTGACTGGTGACCAGAGACTTCTTTTAGTCAACTGCATCATCTCCAGGGACTTGACTACCAAGAGGAAGTTAACATTGAGCTTCATGAAGCCATCGTTTGATTCTTGATTCCTGTATTGTTTCTTAGCCACAGATGCACACAGGGAGACTTTATGTATATGAGAATCTCAAGCACAAAGGGCCACCAGTGAGTGCAGCATTATTAGCTTAGACCTTGGGAAAGCCATTGAAAAATGAACAGAAAGAATGGTTCTTTTTTTTAAATATTTCTATTTATTTTTATTAGAAATTCAGAGATAGAGAGATCTTCCATTCACTGCTTTACTTCCCAAGTGGCCATAATGGCTGAAGCTAAGTCAAGCTGAAGTCAGGAGCCAGAAACCTCTTCCAGGTTTCCCTCACAGGTGCAGGGTCCCAAGGCTTTGGTGAGTCATCTATTGCTTTCCCAGGCCATGAGCTAGGAGCTGGAAGTGGAGCAGCCTGGATATGAAGCGGTGCTGATATGGGTTCCCAGCATTGCATGTGAGGCGAGGACTTCAGCTGTTAGGTTATCATGCCAGATGCTACGAGCTTCTTTTTATTGTTTCCTAACTTCATTGATAACATAAATTTATTATCACCTCCCCAAAAGTTAGCCCCTGATAAATTTAGAGTTTAGTTTTTACATCTAATTAGAGCCAGAGTTCAGGGATTGCTTTTCAAAAGATTCTGCTTTGCATTTCATTTTCTTTTCTTTCCTTTTTCTTTCTTTTTTTTTTTTTTGGCCTTGAAGTGTCTTCACTTTTGTTTTGTTTGTAAATTTTAAAAATTATTATCATTTTATGATATAGCTCCATAGTCCTGGGATTTCCCTGTCCCCTTCCCTAATCCCTCCACCCTGAATTCTCCCATATCATTACAACAGCATAGTAGTTCTTAAACAGTCATGAACAACAGGCATGGACAAGGTCAGAGAGTCCAGCAATCCATTGTCATGATATCCAACAGTTTCACTGGGAGTCCATCCTTGATCCTGAAGTAGAGATGCACACTGCACCGTATCCTCACATCTGGGCATGTCAGTCTCCACTACACAGTCACTATAAATCTGCTCCCCTCCCCGCCTTTGTGAAAAGCCACAAAACAAAATCAACAATAGGAAGAAAACCAGAAATTTGCAATGCCATGAAGTTAAACAACATGCCACTGGATATGATAGTCTTCATTGCACAGTTAGTATACATTTTTAAAAATGAAAAATGACAAAGCAAAGTCATAAGCAGGAAGAAAAAAATCTACAACCACGAAGCCATGAAGTTAAATAACATAGTACTGAATGACTAATGTGTTGCTGAAGAAATGAAAATCAAGAACCCTGTTGAAGAAAAAGATGCTACTGTATGAGCTATGGGTCATTAAAGGATTTATTTGAAAAAAGCATTTTAAGAAGATGAAATTAAAAACAAAAACATCAAAATCCATGAAATATAGTTTCTGCTGATCTTTGTTGGTGAGATGTGTCTCCGGTAGGCAACAAATGAAAGGGTTTTGTGTTTTTAATCCATCTACTAATCTATGACTTTTGATTGGTGAGTTTAAGCCATTTACATTGAGGGTTAATATGAATGGGTGATAATTTGGTCCTGTCATTTAGCAATGGGTTGTTAAGTGATTTAGATTCTGTTGTTATTTTACTGGGATGTTCTTTGCATTTGCCTTTGTTTTTGTTTGGTGCTATTCCTTTTTTCCGTCAAGAGAACATCTTTAAGTATCCTTTGTAGGGCAGTTTTGAAAGAGGCATATTCTTTTAACTTTTCTTTACCGTGGAAAAAATTTTGTTTCATTTTCAAAGACAAAGGAAATCTTCGCTGAGTATGTTATCCTGGGCTGACAATTGTTTTCTTTTAGAATCTGGAATATGTCGCTCCGTTCTCTTCTTGCCTGTAGAGTTTTCTGTGAGAGATCAGTTGTGAGTCTAGTTGCCATTCTTCTATATGTGAATTGAGTTTTTCCATGAGTATATTTAAGGATCTTTTGTTTATGTTCAATTAAAGAGAACTTGATTATCATGTGTCATTGTGATGATTGCTTTTGATCAACCCTGTTGGGTGTTCTGTACCCCTTCTGGAGGATGTTTCTCAATTCTCTCTCTAGATTAGGGAAATTTTCCTTTATAATCCAAAATACAAGTGTTTTGATTTCTGTATCTCCCATTTTTTCGATGTAATCCTCAGTTAACTGTGAGGTTGACAAAGGCTTTTATTCCTTTGCAGGGGAGTCTTCAGTAATATTCATTGTACTTTGTCTCTTCTTTTGTTCTTGGTAATTGTACTTTTGGTTAGCAGATTCTCCTTGGGGCAGGTTTGCAAGCTGTATCACTCACAGGTGTGCAGTTCAATTTTAGTTTTTGTGGTTGGTATACAGTTCTTTACTTGCAGTCAGTTGTGCCACTCCCTCCAGAGAGTTCCAGGTCTGGGTTCTTATGTTAGACTTCCACCATGGTCAGTGTAGCCCCAGTTTCTGGCTTAGCATTCCACTTCCCTGTGATTCTGTGCTGTGTCATACTGTTGTCTGTACAGCTTTCTCCCACTTCTGGTTCATGCAGTTCTCAGGATTAGGGAGACACCAGGTGTCCTAAATATCTAGGTTGTTGGTGGCACTGATCTTGCCAGAATCTGCTGACCATTAAGTCTGAGTACCACATAGACCTATTTTGAGTCGTAAGATGCCAAAGTCAGTATTATTTTATTTTTGTAAGTATTTATTTTATGTTTGTTGGAAAGCGAAATATACAGAGAGGAGGGGAGACAGAAAGGAAGATCTTCCATCCACTGATTCACTCCCCAAGTGGCTGCAATGGCCGGAGCTGAGTTAATCTGAAGCCAGGAGCCAAGAGCTTCTTCCAGGTCTCCCTCGCTGGTCTCCCTCACCTGTTCTGCCATCTTGATTCTCAGGAATGGTTCTTAAGCTCTTAAAAAGACATTGATTTTTTAAAAAAAGATTTATTTTTATTACAAAGTCAGATATACAGAAAGGAGGAGAGACAGAGAGGAAAACCTTCCGTCTGATGATTCACTCCCCAAGTGAGTTGCAACGGCCAGTACTGCGCCGAACTAAAGCCGGGAACCAGAAACCTCTTCCAGGTCTCCCACGCGGGTGCAGGGTCCCAAAGCTTTGGGCCATCCTCAACTGATTTCCCAGGCCACAAGCAGGGAGCTGGATGGGAAGTGGGGCTGCCAGGATTAGAACCGGTGCCCATATGGGAACCCTGGGGCATTCAAGGCAAGGACTTTAGCCGCTAGGCCATGCCGCCGGGACTGATATTTTTTTAAAGAAAGATTATTTTACTTGAAAGTCAGAGATACAGAGAGAGAGGGAGAGAGAGAGGAGTCACACACACATACACACACACACACTCTCACAGAGAGAGAGAGAAAGAAAGAGACCTTATGGTTCACTCTTCAAATGGCTGCAACAATCAGAATTGGGCCAACTGAAAGCTGGGATCCAGGAAATTCTTGGTTTCTCATGTGGCTGTAGGAGTCCAAGGTCTTGGCCCATCCCATGCTGCTTTTTAAGGCCAATGTTGGATAGCTGGATGTGAAAAGCAACAGACAGGGCTAGAACTAGTATCCATATGGGATTCTGGTACCACAGGCAGAGGATTAGTTTAATACACTACTGTGCTTGCCCCAGGCATTGTGAATTTGAGCACAAATTATGATAATGATGGAAAGTACAGAAGCTTCAGGTGAAATTCTAGTCCCTTTGTAGATTTGACTGTAATGCTGAAGCTGTGAGATTGATCCTGGCAGGGTTTGAGAATGGGGAGGGCAGTTAGTGAGGTTTAAGCATCTTGACCACTGTGAGTTTGCTAGAAGTGGAGTTCTGATTGAATGCTTACTGGTAAGAAATGTTCAATAAGAGTACATGGGCATTTGGTGTAGCCACCACAGTGATGCTTGGGATGTGTCGATCCTGTCTCGGAGAGGGTTGGAGTCCCAGTTCCATGTGAGCGGCAATAGATGACTGCTCCAGTATTTGGGTTTCTGACACCCATGTGCAAATGCTGGTTGAGCTGTGGGTATTTAGCTTCTGCCTAGCTCAGCTCCGGCAGTCATGCATTTTCAGATCAAAGTTCACAGCTTTTTTCTCTCTGTCCATTTTATAAACGAGTAAAAACATGAGAAAAAAAGTGTTCAATAAACAAGGAGAGAGTAGGTGACCATCTGGAAGAAAGACATGCTTTTGTTTTCTCTGAGAGATCGTTGATGAAGGACTGAGAGTGGGGAGGATGTGTGTCAATGGATGAGCACCCACAGGGAAACAAATGCACCTGTCTTTACTTTTTGGCACTGTTAATCACACGCTCTTCTCTCCAGGCAATTCTTTTTCTGTCAGTCAGTAGCTAACCTGTGTGGCATGATGGCTGTGTGTGATGCATCGGGCAAGAAATGTGCAGATGTCATTTTTCCATAGGGCAGATACTTAAGAAAGTCACATTTCATGGGTGAAGAAACAGACATGGAGATGCTGAGCCTCATTTTAAGGATGCTCGGTCTGTAAGTGGCAGCCGTGAACTTGGATGTCATAAGCTACCTTGGATCCCAGCACTTAGAGTACTGCTTGGCATGGAACATTCTCCAAGACATTGGTTAAGGAGGAGACTTAATCTGACTCTTGGGTGATGTGCTGCCAGTGTAGTCCTTCTGAGACTCTGTTAGAGGAGTCATGAGCCTCTTCCTTGACTACACTGAGCAGTATGGTATAAATTTCGTCACGCTAGCAGGGCCACACTTCTGACTGACTGCCACATGCTCCTGTGCAGAAAAGGCACTCTAAAACATTGGTTTCTGTAAGTGACAGAAGAGAGTACAAGCAAGCAGGTGACAGTCACCTAAGACTCTCCTTGGAAGACTGCCAGTAAGTCACTGTGGGTATTTGAGGACTCACCTCTCTGGAAATGTTGTTTGCATGGAGTTTAACAGGGGTTTCTCCAGCAACATTTTAGGCAGTGTTAAGTGTGTGGAAAGCCTGTCAGATCTATTTAGGAAGCCGAAGCATCTGCTGCTGATCTGATCACTGACTAGACCACAGCTCGTGGGGATGCCCCATTCATACATGGCCGTTTTCAGTACGTGGGTGAAAACCTAGGTCCATGCAGAAGTCTGCACGTCAGTTATACTCACAACGGTCAAAACGTGGAAATATCCAAAACAGTCATCAGTAGGTAACTGGCTAGCTGTGCTGTTGTACACCCAAACAAGGGAATATTGTTATTCAGTGCTAAAAATACATGAGTTATTCATCCATTAAAATACGTGGTGGGATCTAAAAGGCACGTTAGTAAGTGAAGAACTCAATCTGAAGAGGTTACGTTTGTATGAGTCCAACTTTATGACAAAAGGCAAAACTGTGAAGACAGAAGAGGAGGAATGAACAGGTTGAGCACCAGTTTTGGGGAACAGTGACACTATTTGCTGTGATACATACAACAGTGGATGCTGCCATCATGCCCTTACCCAAATCCAGGGACACACTCTGTGCAAAGTGAACTCTCATGTAACTTAGGGGGCCTGTTGGATAATATGCCAGTATAAATTGAGTGGTCATATGTAACTCTCTGATGGGAGGTGCTGATAATGTGAGAGGCTATGCATATGAGTGGATGGGGTATAGATAAGAAACGTCTATTTTTTCTGTAATCTTGCCATAAGCCCCAAACTACTGTAAAAACAAAACCTACTAAAGCAAAAGTTATGTGAACACATTTTGATGACTGTGAAACAAAAGTTTCATGAAATTATTGCCATTATGTGTTTTCCCAAATAAAATGATAATAAAATAAGAATGTGAACCCTTTAGAAAGAGTTCCTGCATGTGGAATCTCAGTAACTCAGATCTGGATCTCTCCCAGTTCTCTCATCCGGTTACTGAAGACACAGAATGTCTGTTCCGTTATTATCTAGGTGGCCTACCCACGGTCTGTCTCTAGGTAGTTCCTGCTTATCTCATTTTATTGAAAGGAGAATGACCCAATTTAGGAGCAACTAGAAAGTTCCAGGAATGCATTTTATCTCTGCTTTAAGACTTTGCTTACAGGGTCACTTAAAACTCTCTCTGCAGCTCTGCTTGTTGAATCATATGGGCCTCATCATCAAGGAGTCCATTCAAGTGATTGTTCTCTGTCCCCACCTCTCTAAAGTCTCCAGCACTGATCCCCTTCCTATAGAATGAGAGTGCGCAGTTCCTTTCCTTGGCAGAAAAATCAGCCAGGGCAACTTGCTTGAGCATAGCCTGTCTAACTGGGACTGAGTTAGGTCTCCTGGCACTATGAACATGTATATTGTCCCCCATGTGAGTTTATCAACTCCTGTGGAGCAAGAAATGCGATCTCATTTTTTCTGTGAACTGCTTAGAACAATCATGAATTCAGTTCTTCATTTCTCCCCAGCTTTAATGCTGGTGATCTTGAATCTCGGCACCATGCATACATTGGTCTTGAATGTTTTTGGCTGCTGTGGCTGTTCTGTGCGTTGGAGGGTGTCCAGGGACATCTTCTGACCACTACCCACCAGATGCTAGGAGCAACCACCTCATGAGTTGTTACAGAGAAGTCTGCAGACTTTGCCAAGTACCTTGATTGAGAACTAGTGTGCTCTACCAGCATGGAACAGCCTTATTCAGTGCTCAACTGGGGTCTCGCTTCTGTGGGAAACCAGGTCTTCCTTCCTACTCAACCTACCTCTTCACTCCCATTATAAGAAATCCCAGCTTTGGAGCTGGTAGCTTACGGGAAGCCATAAAATCATTCCCTGCATGTTCACGTTGGCTGTGAAGATAACGCAATCAGGTGGCAGAGGCTGGGTTTGTGGAGCTTCAAAGCTGGGCCGAGGGAGTGGAGGGACAGAACTGGGAGCAGAGGTTTATCTGGGGCTTGACTGTTCTCACCCTTATCAATCCCAAAGGAGGTGACCATGGTGGGGGAAGACTAGAGGCAAAAGGCATATTACCTTCTTTTCTCACTGTTGTTCAGACTGAAAGCAAGCAGAAATAAGAAACTACTGAAGGAAGAAAGGCAAAGCAGGAAGACTGTTGAAGGGGCAATGGGATTTGGGGATATCAGAGCGAGAACCATTTCTGGACATATACTAACCCCTGCTGATGTGGGTTGGATTACCAGGGTTCTGGAATATGAGAACTCGAGAATTAGGTCTTAGCTTTAGTTGCATGAACAATTCCTGGGGACAGTCACTGGATTAGAAGAGTCACTGTGGATAATGATGAACTGGGCACAGACAATAGCAATTGGAATGACCAAGAGAGAAGTGAAACAGGATAAATTTAGTGAAGTCAAGGATAGTAGTTTGTAGGGGTTTAAAGGAGCAGGAACATTCAAGGGTAATGGTGGTGAATGCAAGCCCTTATGCAATAGTCACTGTGTGAAACGTTGTTTTGTGCGTTTTACATAAATTCTCATTTCACATTTCCAACAATTCTTTAAGACATGTACTATTAAGGTATTTATAAGTGTTGGGATTGAGGTGTGTAATTGAAAGTCATAAAGTCACAAAGTAAGGATGAACTGGGACCCCAGAGCAATTCTGCTTGTCATCTCTACTCTGTAACCGTTTGGACAACAGGACCTGGATAATTAAGTGGATAGTAAATATTATTCACCAAGGACTGGTCTGGCTGAGAACAGATTTGAGGCAAAACCATGGGTTCGGCCTTGGAGATGCTATGATCAGCATGTGTGTGAGTCACCTAAAAGTTGTTTCCTGGCGCTGGTCCCATAGTTTAGCTGTAAGCTCATTGTGGAGGTTCTGGTGGCTAAAGTCAGGGACTTGGACGTGTGGTTGTGGGAACTGTGTGTGCTAAGTAGTGAGAGCCTCCTGGGAACACCAATAGTTATAGATGGGAAGAGAAACAAGGAAAGAGAATGAAAAAAAAATTCTTCAGCATGGAGAATGATGCCTTGTAAATTAAGATTGAAGTGAGTCTCAGGTTGAAGGGCAAGGTCACCAGGGGCACCAACTGTAAAGAAGTCCACTGAAGATAAGACTTGAAAAGTGGCATTGTTCTTCAATGGGTCCATGTGATACTAATTTATTTCCTCAACCTGATAGGAAACTAGCTGAACTCCAACACTTTGGTGGGTTCTGTGGGTGACTACAGTTTCCAGAATAGGATGACATGCAGAAGACACAGAAAGATGCAGAAAGACATGCAGAAAGTCTGTGTGTTGATGGTTGTTGAGGCTAGTCTTTGCTCCTCATTAAGATGGTGACTTCATGGATGTTTGTCAACAGCTGCTGAGGAGGATAATGTTCTGAGTCTTGTACGGTGTGGACCGTCCTACAACCACTGTGCTTAGCTTTACTGACACAGACGATCAGCAGATGCAGCATTCTGCTCATTTCTTCTTCAATAACAGGTGGATCTACTCTGTCTGATCTGTCCTGGATGTTTGCCATTTGTAACTCAAACCAGATATTACTATTCTCTGTTTTGAGATGAAAATGAATGGTTTTAAGGCTTGTGACATTGCTCAGAGTTGCACCGTCAGGTCAATCTGACTGCAAAGCCCTTGGACTCAATATGCTCTGAACTGGGTCTCTTTCCATACTTTTGACTTCTACTGTCCTACTCTGGGAGTCACCATCATTTAGATGGGTTTTTACCATGTTGCCTATCCTCTGCTCTTCGCTTTCTTAGAATCCATATTTTGAGCTACAGCTGTAGAAATTTGTTCAGATGCAACTCTGATCATTTCTCAGTTCCTTCAGTGGCAAACTCTTTGTGAAATAACGAACATGCTATTTTAACTCCTCAGATCACCCTACTAGACTTTCATTGTTCAATCCTCTTTGCTTATCCAGGCCCTTCTTGGCTCCTGATTCTCATTCTCTCACCCCTCTGGTCTAAGCAATCTCCTTGCAGTTTCATGACGATGCCGCGCTCTCCTTTTGTGTACTTCACTTCCTGAGAGATTTGATGCCCTCTTCACTTTTGTCCTGGCTTAACTCCTGCTTCTTTAAGACTCAGTTTCCCCCTTGTCTCAAAGCATTCCCAGCTTTCCTACACCTCACTGGGTGATGTTCTCTATTCTTCATCTTGGAGTACTTGAGAGATGCGTCAACCTCCATGCATCACTCTGCATTCTGGTTGTTTCCTTCTGCCTCTCTCACTGGGCTATGAGGTCTTAGAGGACGGTAATCATGCTTCTTACCTGATCAGAACAGATTTCATGCTTGTTAGAAGAAGTGACTGGATTTTGGGGGATACACTGCATCAGGGTTAGAGTGGGGCAGGGGAGCAGAGGCTAGTCTAGCATGACTCTATGGCATTGGTATAATGTTCTATCCATGTTCACATCTTCCCGTCACTCCTAAAGGCTCAGGGGACACTCCACCTCTGTTTCCAGACAGTGATAATCCTGCTGGACCTGTCTGGGCTGAAGTCCTGCCTTGAGCCTCATCTATGGAATTCAACTTTCTTTTGGCAAGACTGAGACAGGAAACATTTGCACAATGAAATTCCTCTGCATGTGCTCGTATGGAGATACAACGGAGAGTCAGATGGAGAACACATCAGAGGTCCTGAACCAGGCAGGAACACTCGTCCATGGCAGCGATATCCACCTCTCCTTTAAACTACAGCTGCTGGTGAAATGCATACAGGTTTATGCATCTGAGATGCTGTGAACATTAGCAGGATTCTGAGGCTGAAAGGCGAGTGACTGGAGTGAAGAGGAATTCAGTTCATTATCGCTACCTGACTGTCTTTGGACAGAGGGCGCTATCCTGTATTAGTTGCAATGCTATGCCTTGACTGAAGGGACTGTCACATGGCGTATTCTTTGTATCATAAAATGAGAAGAGAGACTCTTTGGGAGCAATCGGGTCTTTCAGATCACTCCCCAGGGACCTCTTCTGATTTTTCTGCTTACCATGCCAATTATCTGTCAGTGTGATGTGATGACCAAGAGCATTTTAAGAACCTTGACAGGTGATGTATTTTCCCAGAGCTTGCCTTTCTGGATTTGCAGCAATAGCTGCTGACCAGGGGATTGTCTCACTCCTGACCCCCTACCGCCACCCCAGCTTATGCTACAGAAAACTGGTTCAGAGGGTTTAGGTGACTTGTGGGAATCACACAATCATTAGCTTTTTTTTTTTTTAAAGATTTATTCATTTTTACTGGAAAGGCAGATATACGGAGAGGAGGAGAGACAGAGAGGAAGATATTCCATCCATTGATTCACTCCCCAAGCGGCCACATCGGCTGGAGCTGAGCCAATCCAAAGTCAGGAACTTCCTCTAGTCCTTCCACGTGGGTGCAGGGTCCCAAAGCCTTGGGCCGTCCTCGACTGCATTCCCAGGTCACAGGCAGGGAGCTGGATGGGAAGTGAGGCCACCAGGATTAGAACCGGTGCCCATATGGGATCCTGGTGCACTCAAGGTAAGGACTTTAACTGCTATACTCTTGCGCCAGGCCCAGCTTTTTTTTAAATTATTCATTCTTTTATCCATTGAACATCAACATTGTTCCATATATCATTTCTTCAATGGTATGATACAACATAACCTAAGGCAATCAAGTTCCCTGTCTTCAGACAGCTTATATCCTACTTGAGACAACATGAAATAAATGAGTGACTGAGAAAATGGGGGTAGCAGTATCTGCTGCAAAGAAAGCAAATGTGGGAACAGAATACAAAGTGCCAGTTTTTGGCAAGGTGTTTGTGTGGTCTTAAAAGGGTGGTTGGGGGGCCCGGCGCGGTAGCACAGTGGTTAAGGTCCTCAGCTTGCATGCCCGGGATCCCATATGGGCACCGGTTCTATCCCGGCAGCCCTGCTTCCCTTCCAGCTCCCTGCCTGTGGCCCGGGAAAGCAGTCGAGGACGGCCCAAAGCTTTGGGACCCTGCACCTGCGTGGGAGACCCAGAAGAGGCTCCTGGCTTCGGATCGGCATAGCATTGGCCGTTGCAACTCACTTGGGGAGTGAATCATCGGACGGAAGATCTTCCTCTCTGTATATCTGCCTTTCCAATAAAAATTAAAATAAATCTTTAATAATAAAAAAAAGGGTGGTTGGGGAAGGGTAGATTTGAAAGATGACATATTTTTATAAAAGCTTTATTGGTGAGTTTATTTAAAAAGCAGAGTGACAGAGAAAGAGGGAGGTAGGGAGTGAGCTTTTATTTGCTGGTTGACTTCCAAACGGCTGTAACAGCTGAGACTGGGCCAGGCTGACGCCAGGAGTCAGGAACTCCATCCAGGCCTCCCATGGTGAGGGCCAGGATGTAAGTGCGGGAGCCATCAACTGCTGATCTAGGCACATTGGTAGGAGCCAGATCATGCAAAGAGCAGTTGGGATTCAAAGCTGGCACTCTGCTTCATGCTGCAGATGTCACAAATGGCAGCTCAACGGCTTGTGATACAACACCTTCCTGAAAGTCACATTCAGATGCTTCTTTCATTACATCCACTCACAGCAGGGACTGCTATAGGATGTCTCCCTCTTTGTCTTTTTTTTTTTCTTTCTGAGGGATTTCTAAGAACCATTTTTAGGAATTGATATGGCTAGAAGCATATTTTGTGGATCTTTCCCAAGGACAAGGTAGACATGGGAAAAAAGCAAGTACAGGCCCCACCCTGGTGAGTGCCAGCAGCCGTCCTGGAAAGTAGAAACACAAGGCCATTTCCAGATTCAGGAAACTGAAGTGTTTTATGGGGGATAGTCATCTAAAGCAAACATGGCATTGTTTCTTTACATTTCCAGGAAGCCATTCACCTGGACACTAGAAAAATGAGAGGAAACCTAGTAGTATTCAAATATTTGAAGGCCTGTCATTGGCAGAAGGACTAGCCTGCTGTGGGGAGGTTACAGGGCACGGGAGGAGGGCCGTGGCAGGATGTGAGAAGCTAAGTGGCAACATGGCATGGGGATAAATCTCATAATTCCAATAGGCAATGCTGGAATGGCCTTATTTGAGTAGGTATTTTTTACCTCTGTCACTAGATATGAGCAGACAAGCGTTGAAGTATTTTACAGTTCAATGACTGATTCCTTGATTTCATCACCTGTTAAGCATTTACTCTATGCTAAATGCATGGATGAAGCAGCGAGAATCACACATTGGATTATCACTTTCATGAAATTGCCTTTCTAATGGTGAAGATGGATGACAAGAGCAAGGGAACAAATAGAGGCAGAGACAATTATGGATAGGAAAGTTTCCATAAACTCCACAAAAGAAAGGGATTGGAAATGGACAACTGTGGATTTTCTCTTTCTCTCTCTCATTCTATTTCTGTCCTCCCTCCTCTGCATCTGTGTGTGGGTGGGATAGAATATACAGCAGTTTTTCATTAATTTTTTTTGAAAGGAAGAGTTACAAAAAGAAGAGACAGACACACAGAATGAGAGAGAAAAAAGAGTCCTTCTGCTAGTTCACTCCCCAAATGGTTGCAATGGCTGGAGCTGAGCCTATCTGAAGTCAGGAACCAAGAGCCTCTTCTGTAGTTTCCAGCAGTGGTGCAGAATCCTAAGGATTTCAGCCATCCTCTGCTGCTTTCTCAGAGAGCTGAACTGGGAGTGGAGCATCTGGGACAAAAACTGAAGCCAATATGGGATGCTGGTGCCTCAAGTGAGGGCTTAGCCTGCTATGCAACAGCACCAGGCCTTAGAAGATGGTACTTTCTTGGGTGGCTAGAGAAAGTAGCTCTGAGGAGATGAGCTCTGGATGATCTTGTAGAATCACCAAGGACAGAGGATGGTGTTAGCCTGGTGCCCTGAGGAACAGGTGGAAGATCAGTATGGCTGGATGAAATGAACAGAGGGGTCAGGGATGTAGGAGATCAGAGTAGACAAGGGCCAAGTCCAGAAGACTCTTATTGACCATAGTAAGGTAGCTGGGTTTTTCATTAAGGACAGTTGGGGAGGCAACAGTTTTGGAGTTGAGGATTGGAATAAATGGGTGTTTTCAGTCTTAGCATTAGGTCAAAATCATTTGGTGGTTACAGTTCAGTTTAACTAAGCTCTAAGGTTCTTTGCCTGGTGAAGATTTAAGGTACTGATGTGTGCTTCCATATTGGAGCACACACTTGGCTCAGGATGTGTCATCATACTCCACTGAAATTTTGCCAACATAGCAGGGCACTTCCTGAAGTTCAGTGAAAATATGTAGTATCTTTTAATTCAACTTTTTGAAACTCCTTTTTTTTTGTGGACAAACCAAATCATCAGTAAACTTAACTCACATTTGCTTCACTTATTTGGTGAATATTTTCTCTAAGCCATCACCTGGTATGGCGGGGATGGTGAATGGGAATGTGATAAAAACATATCACTTGGCAAATATAGAAAATGGCTATTGAATGAACTAATAGTTGAAGTTGTCAGATATTCTGCTGGGTGCTGGAGTGGTGGGGACAAGCAGAGAGAGAAAGTTGTGAAGATGCTGCTTCACTGTCTTGCAGGGAAAAACTGCAAAGGCATTTGGAAGATGATTTACAAAGTGCTGTCAAAAGGGGAGAGAGAGGGAAGGGATTGAGTTTGGGCAGAAGTGCAGGTTGTTCCCAGTGGAGACAAACTGCAGAGAGCTGTTTGAGGAATCTAATGTTCCCTTTTCTGGTGGATCCAATTTTGCATGGATAACAGAGAAACCACAGGATGGCGAGGAAGAAGGTGTGCAGGCTTCCCAAGAAGAGCAGGCAGCCTAGATGCAGGTCCGTCTGATTTCGCCCTTTGGAGAGAAAGCAAAGAGGTTGCTAACAGGTCCCATGAGTTCTGTATCAACCGGCTGCAGTAGCCTGTCAGAGGGCCAGATCGCTGTGTGCCAGAGCCCATGTTAACCTAGTCAAATTTCCATCAACTGGCTCAAAGCCACAGCCAAATCAGCTCTACCGTTTCCCTCGCCCTATTTTAATCATCTGGGAGTGGATTTCCGGAATTGCCCTTAATCTAGTAAATACATGTCAAAGGCTCTAAACTAACTATTAACCCTTTGCCAGGGCCAAGGAACTATTTGCAGAAGTTACTGTTTTGGTGTCTGCAGCTACATTTAAACCTTTTGCAAGTTCTAAGAGGAGGAAATGGAAAACCTCTACTTTGGGCTAGACATTCTGCTAGATGTTCATTAATTCTGCATACCAATTCCAAGTGGTAAATGTTATTGATTTAGACACAAGAAATGAGTACACCATAAGCGCAAAATTGTGAATGCACAAAATATGAGTTGCTCATTTTATTTTGCAATTTATTGTTTGTTTTTTTACATCTTTTATTGTTATTTTATGCTACAGTTCCACAGGCTCTGGGATTTCCTTTCCTCCCTCCCCAAATCTCTTCCTCCAACTGAGTCCCCCTATATTATTACAATTGCATAGTACTTCATAAATAGTCATCAATCCATCATTTAAGGGTATCCTGACATTGTAGCTATGGACAATGGCAGAGAGTTCAGCATCCCATGGTCAAGATAGATTTAACAGTGTTGTTGGATGTCCATCATTGAGGGAAGTAGAAATTTATACTGCACTGTATCTTCACTTCTGGATATAATAGTCTCTATTATACAGTTACTGTGCATCTTCTTAAATGAAAAGTCATAAAACAAAATCAATGACAGAAAGAAAAATAGAAAATTTACAGCAACATAAAGCTAAATAGCATGCTACTGAATGACCAGTGTGTTCATGAAATGAAAAAGAAAATCAAAAACCTTCTTGAAGAAAATGTTATTGTATGACCTATGTGTCACTGAGGAAACTAATAGGGAAAACAAATTTTGAGGAAATAAAAATAAAAACAAAAAAAAATTCAAAACTCATGAGATGTAGCAGAAACAGTATTGAGAGGGACATTTATAATATCAGGTGCCATGCATTGCCTGAACCTGCCCAGTCATGGCCAGCATCCTGGCTTGAAATTAGCCCTAGAATTTCCACTGTCTGTGGGAGTTTTAGGTAGCCGTGTAGTCCTCAGGTCCAAGAAGAAACCAGTAGACAGCTCCTGCCCTTTTGGAATACACGGACTACCGGGCCATTGACACACTCTGAAGTTAAGTTCATGTGGCATGTCAGCTTGCAATTTCCAATCTCTACAAAATATTTAAGAGATCTAAGCCTCAGTTTCCTGTTAATGACATGGTAGGAATACTGCCAACTACAGGGCTGTGGTGAGGAATAAAGAGGGATGAGCGAGTTTCCAAGGACAACCTCAACAGATTACTATAAACTTGCAAGCTTCAAGCAATCAGAAGTTACTCTCTTGTGTTTCCTCCATTTCTCCACAATGGAGGCCACAAATTTGAAATCAAAGTATTAGCAGAATTTTGCTTCCTCCAAAATTCCAAGGAAGAATCCTTCATTTCCTCTACTGCTTGCTCATGATTCTGGTAATTTCTTGGCTTGTAACCACCCACCCCCCAACTCTGCCTCTGTCTTTACAGGGACTTCTCCTCCTCTGTCTCAAACTCCCTTTTCTTTCCTCTTTGAGGAGTATCTGTCCTTTAATAGGAGGGGGATATAGGCAGTGAGGGGAAGGAGATGGTTGGTCCCTTATGCTTATACATCTATATCATGGGAAAAAAATCTTAAGGAATATTTTTCCTTGATTCATGACCCGGTTAAATAATCCAAGATAAATGTATCTCAGCATTTTTTATCTTAATTTCCTGTTCGAAGCTCCTTTCTCTGAATAAGGCCACGTAGATAGGTTTTGGAAGATATGAACATGTCTTTTTTGGAGGACGAGGGACAGGAGCAATGCTTCCTATCCCTTCTCTCTCTCTCTCTGTTAGCCTCCCTAATCAGGCTTTCTATATGGACTTGTCTATGTTAGATGTGGTACAAATATTGAGTCCTACAGTAGGTGCCTCTTTGTAGCTAGTTTCTTTTACTTAGTAAGTGGTTTTTAAAAGTCAACCACATTATGGTATATCCCAAGATATTATCCTTTTTAGGGCTGAATGAGCTGATGGTACTTCCAAAAGTTTGTGGATAACAATGAGTATCTCAGACAAACAGAATAACCAGAAACTATTACAAGTAACTCTATGCCAACAAATCAGAAGACCTTGAAAAAATGGATAAATTTTTGGACACACACAATCTACCAAAATTGAACTATGAAACAGTTAATGATCTAAATGGATCTAAACTAGGACAGAGATTGAGTCAGTAATTAAGTCCCTCCTAACAAAAGCCCAGGACATGAAAGCTTCACTGCTGAATTCTTTCAATTGCTTTAAGAAGAACTTGCCCTAACTATCCACAAACTATTGAAAAACAGTAGAGAGTGAGGCAATCATTCCAAACTCTTTTTAGGGAGCCGGCATCACCTTAATACCAAAGCCAGAGAGCAACTTCACAAAGTGAGCTAGAGAGTAATACCCCTGATTCACATAGATGAAAAAAATCCTTAATAAGATGCTAGCCAAGAGAATCCAACTAATAGGCAATAATAGAGCTATTAGGAAAGAAAAACAAAATAAAGGAATTCAAGTTGGAAATGAAAAAGTCAAACAATTCCTGTTTGCAAATGATATGATTATATACACAGGAAAACAAGAAGACTCAATAACGACTATTGGAACTTGTAAGAGAGTTTGGCAAGGTAGCGAGATACAAAATTAAGAATGTAAATCAATGGTTCTATTATAGACAAAGAACTTCATAGCTGAGAAAAAACTTGTAGGTACTGTCCCCTTTAAAATATCAGAGAAAAATCTTAAAACTCTTGGAATAAACCTCTATAATGAAAATTATGAAACACAGAAAAGAAACATTCAAAGATGGAGACATTTACCATGTTCCTGGATCAGTAGAACCAATATCATCAAAATGTTCATATTACTAAAAGTAATTACAGATTTGATGCAATCCCAATCAAATCTCAACAACATTCTTCTCAGGGCTGGAAAAGTTGATACAAAAATTCATCTTAAGGCACAAGAGACCTCAAATAGCCAAAGCTCTCCTGAAGAATAATGATTGCACACCTCAAGACATACTATAGGGCAGTGGTCATCAAAGCAGTCTGGTGCTGGTAGAGAAACAGAAAAGATCAATAGAACAGGATAGGAACCCCAGAAGTGAGCACACACATGTACAGCCAACTAATCAATGAAAAGAGAACTGAAACTAATCCAGGGAAAAAGCATGGTCTCTTAAACAAATGCTGTTAGGACAATTTTATAGCATCCTGAAGAAGTAAGAAACAAGATACCCACCTGTCACCTTAGAAAAAAAATCAGCTTTAAGGGGATCAGTGACCTAGAACTCATCAAACTATTTGAGGAGAACATAGGAAGCATTCTAAAAGATACAGGCATCGGGAAAGGCTTCCTAGAAAAGTTACCAAAAGCATAGGTAGTCAGAGCCAAAATAAACAAATGGAACTACATTAAACTAAGACGTTTCAGTACAGCAAAGGAAATGATCAGCAAAGTGAAGAATCAAACAATAAAATGGGTAAAAATAATCTGTGCAAACAACACAATAGATAGGAGATTAATATCCAGGATTTACAAAGAGGCTCAGAAACTCAATGATAGCAAAACAAACAACATTGTGAAGAAATGGGTGAAGGAAATGAACAGACATTTTCCAAAAGAACAAATCCAAAGGGCTAAAAAAATGATCAGGTTCCTTAGCTATTGGGAAAATACAAATAAGTAAGCACATTGAATTTCCAACTAACTCCAGTGAGGCTGGCCTACATTCGGAAGCTTATTGATAACACCTGTTGGCATGGATATGCGGAAAAAGGCACCTTACTTCCCTGTTAGTGGGAGTGTAGACCAGCAAAACACTATGGAAGTCAGCAAGGAGAGTGAAGAGAGAATGAAAATTGACCTGCTGTAAGACCCAGCTATCCTACTCCTGGGGATATATTCAAAGCAAGTGAAATCTTTATCTGAGAAAGTGACTTGTAATCCTATATTAATAGCAACATGATCTATAATAGCAGAGACATAGATACAACCCAGATACCCATCAGAAGAGGAGTGGATAAAGAAGCTGTGATATGTCTACTCCATGGACTAAACTATTCAGCTGTTAGGAAGAATGATATTCCATCATTTGGAACAAAATGGTCCTAACTGGAGACAATTATGCTCAGTGAAATAAGTTAATTTTCAAGACAAATATTATATGTTCTCTCTGATATAAGGAAAGGTAATACAAAATACAAAGATATATAGGTAAACATGTATTCTCACAGATGAACTGTATAATGACATCTAACACACTAGGAAGTGAATATACAATGTAGTATGCAGCTCTACTTCCAGATCAAAGAGACTCAAAATGAAACTGCTAAATATGTCTTAACAATAGGATATAAAATTTTATACCAATGCTTATACCTACAACGGAGTGATATACGCACATAGCAGAATGTTGGATTGGTGATTGTTGTTGAAGGGCTATACGATTGAAGTAATATAAGGGAAAACAGTGGCGTGGGGGGAGAATGGGGTGGGAGGAAGAGAAGGTGGTGGTGGGGATCTCTCTACCTTTAAAACCATATCATGCAATATAATAATAACAAAAATGGAAAAACTCATGAAGAATGAAAAAGATAAGTTGATTTTGCAGTATAATTGTTTTAAATCCATGCATAGTTTTTTGATAATATGCATTTTCACGAACTTTTTGAAGACACTTATGCATAGATTAAAACATTTTTACAAGATAAATTTATTTTAAAAATCATTTCTTAAATGAGTTTTTAAAAGTATTATCGTGTGTGTGTACTACAATCCTTATCACTTGGTGGGTGTTTGGGTCATTTCTTGGCTCTTCTGAGTCATATTGCTTTGAATAATCTCCTAAAAGTATTTGTGTAATGTATGTTTTTTATTTCCTTTGGTCATGTAATAGGGTTTGGAATTTCTAGGTCACATGTTAACTTGAAACATTTTTTTTTTGGGGGGGGGACTGTAAAGTTCTTTTCTACAGTTGCTGAATAGTTTTTAAACTATGTGGATGGAATTCTCACAAAATGCCAGGCACTCTGCTGTGAGGTTCTACTGAACCAAGACCTTCCAAGCAATCCGTAAAGGATCCAGTATGTTCTTTAAATTACAGGGGACGAAACTGAGGCCAAGAGGGATGAATCCCACTTGGAGACAGCAGGGAGGCAGCCCAAGTGTGGGAAGCATCATGTTCTCTGTGTGCTGGTGCTCTGCCACTGCCTCCCTTGGAGATGTTCCCCAGTGAAAAGTACAAGAGGGAGGCTTGCCCTTGCAGACTCTATAGTTCCTACTTTAAATAGTCTTCCAGGCACCTGGGGAGAAGGTTAAACATCTATATGATGGGTAAAATACTGCTTATATGTACCACTTTCTGAAACTGGTGCTTTGATACATCTGCCCACAATCAGAGCATGAAACAGAATTCAGCTAAACTCCCTTGTGTGGTCTGTTACAAATCTGGTCCCCTAGAAAGGCCTTATAATGTTGGTCAATTTTGCCACACTACAGGGCTGAATCACAGATCAGTTCCTTTTGCAGATATAGATTGAGGGAGATTGTTGGAGGATACCACAAACTGGTACAAAATGAGAAGATGCCGGTTTGAATGAGACCTTCGAGAGCTGGAGTGGAGAGAGTGGAATCAATGGGCATTTGGTGGAAACTGTGGACACCGTGTTTGGAAGTTTCTGGAGGAAGGAACTTAGCAGGAAATCAGAGAAGATAGTTAGGAGATGGGAGCAACAGGGGATTTGTGCTCAGTTCCATAAGACAGAAAAGGGGAGGAGACTTCCAGAGATGAAGCAGCCAGGAACAAGACAGGAAACAGAACAAAGCTTCATTCTAGTGGGTCTGTGAGCTCACCTGTGAGTCACAGATCCTCAACTTGTTCTGCAAATGCAAATCCTGTCATAACACACTTCTGCTTGAAGTGCTTCACGGGTGCAGAGCTGCCCGCAGGACGGAGTGCACTGTATGTCTGGCCAGTTTAACCTGGTTCCTGACACCTTCCGAAGTCTAATTGATTTCAAGTCCTCCCAGATTTCTACCATCCTCAGTTTCCTGTGAGCTTTAAAATATTTATTTATTTATTTAAAAGGTAGAGTTCCAGAGAAAGAGAGAGAGAAGGGGAGAGAGATAGAGAAGGAGATGGAGAGGAGAGAAGAAGAAAGAGAGAGAAGTCTTCCATTTATTAGTTTGCTATACAAATAACCGTGATGGCCAGAACAGGGCCAGATGAAAGCCAGGAATCGGGAAAGCTTCATCTGACTTTCTTAGAGGGGTGACAGTGGCTCAAACACTTCAGCCCCTTCGACTGTTTCCCCAGGCACGTTAGTAAGGAAGTTGGATTGGAAATGAAGCAGTCAGGGACTGAACCCATGCCTATATGGGATGACGGTACTACAGGGGGTTGCTTAGCCTGCTGTGCTGTAGTGCTGCCCCTCATAGTGGTCCTAATACTCCTTTATTTCATCTGTTTTCTATATTGGGAGTGCCTTTGACTTCTAGCGAAGACTCACCCACATTCAGCCTTTCTTTATGACTGAATTCCTCTCTGAATGCTTTCTTGTCCCCAAAGTATAATCTTTTGCTCTACCATCTCTTAGTTGGACCTCTGGCAAACTTCTATCCTGTGATTGTTTTTTTATAGGCCTTGTCTGTTGGTAGACTGTGAGTTTTAATGCTTCCTTATGTTTTGTCTCTCCTGTGTTAAGGTATGCAATCAATCTTTGGTGAATAAATGCTTGAGTACATCACTAGATTTGCCGCTGGTGAAGGAATTCTAAAGTTTAGGCTGGCAGCGAGAGCATCACTGTATGACAACAGAGTGCCCACTGACATCTGCCTTTTCCTCTTCCATGATGAGAGCAGAGCCCACACCACACATCAAATGCCTGTCATGATATTACCTGTCTTTCAAAAGCATTTTTGTAAATGAGGCAGTTAGGATAACCTGGACTGAATGAAAAGACTTTAGCTGGTAGTAGAAACAACGGGCTTGCCTATTCCCCAGAGTGACATGATACTGGTCTGTGATATATACATGTCATGCAATTCCTTCTCATCTTCGGCCAACACTGAGTGGTTGCTGCTATGCTGAGCACTAAGGATGCAAAGAAATAAGAAGGCCAAGTGCTGGAGTTGTGGTGCAACAGGTAAAGCTGCTGCCTGAAATGCTGATGTGCTAGTGTGTGACAGTTTATGTCCTGGCTGCTCTGCTTCTGGTCTAGATCCTTGCTAACTGGGGAAGCAGTGGAAGATGGCTCAGGTGTTTGGGTTTCTACCATCCCCATGTGAAACCAGGATGAAGCTCTTGGCTGTTGCTTCCTGGCTCCTGGCTTCAGCTTGGCCCAGTGCTAGTCAGTGAGTCAGAAGATGAGAGATCTCTCACTCTACCTCTGACCTTAAAAATCAGATGAGTAGATAAATTTTTTTTTTAAATAACAAGCCCATCTTGCCCTTCTAGGCACTTCCATTTATTGGAAACAGCCTGTGGGGCTGTTGTGCAGATGAATGTGAAAATGAAAAAAAAAAAAAAAGGAAAATCTACCTCCTAAAGAGTGCTGACGATGCGCTGGGCAATGCTCAATGCTCAACGCCTTCTAGGAGTGTCTCATTGATTGCCCACGTAAGTCAGTGAAGAAGACATCGTTGATATCTCATTTTTTCAGGTGTGGAAATAGGACTTGAGGAGTTGAACTTGACCAAGGGATTTGAATGCAAGACTTTCACACCCTCGAGAGCCATGGGCTGACACTTAACTCTGTGCTGGTTGCTGGTTGATGTCTGTGTGTATTATGGGATGGCAAGGTTGTAGCAGTTACATTTTGGGTTTAAGAATGTCAGCTGTCATTACCTTGACAGAGTAGAGGGGAACTTATAAGATCCAACCCTTAAGTTCTTAGCAACATTTTTTTTCTATAAGACTCGGTTTCTTCCCTGTGTAGGTATATTTTTCTTTCCTTCCCTTGCTTTTTTTCTTGTTCAGCAGGAGAGCAGCTGTACTGATTGCCTAATATGGTCCCACGGCCCCTCCCGTCCCAGTATCTCTGTATTTGGAGAGGGAGCTTCTCCCTGCTGGTTTATGGGGAAATGGAAATGATTGTTCCTGGCAGTGAACCAAAGGCAGGGAAAAAAGGGGGCTGTGGAGTGGGAAGAAAGAACGGGCTTATAGAGCAGACACTGGACTGTCGGTCTTGCTAATTAGAAGCTGCAAATATTTAGGTATAAGGGACCCTGAGTGTGTATCTTGTTTGTATCCAGGCACGTCCAAGCTGCTGCTGACAAGGACTGCAGCCAAGGAGCTCAGGAGAGGCGTTCAAGAGCCTAGAGCACTGCTAAAAATAAAGCCAGTCATCAGAGCACTGGAACACACTTCATATCTGACACACAAATACTTCCTCCAACTTCTGCTAACTCCTGGGGCACGTGAGAGAGGCATTGGCTCTGAATAGGGCCTGGAGGGGAACTGACTGTGGTGTAGAGGGAGCGTGAGCCGCTGAAGACACTCAGGACATACACTGGGTTCAGATGGAGGGAGGGTGTGTACAGTTGAAAAATACTGAGAAGTTGTAGATTCCAAGGAAGGGCCTCTGGAGTTTGATATCTTGATGGGGATGGCCCTCAGTGCAAGATGGAGCTGGGGCGCTAAGCAGGAAAGAGAGAGGGTAGTGCTTATCAACACCTGCTATTGCCAGATGCTGTGCTGTCCACTTAGAATGGAACCTTGACCCCAAGCCTCAGAAATGATGTCACCCTCCCAGAAAACTACAAACCTCAGGGCTCAAGACTTGCCCTGGGTCAAACCAGCAAGTGACAAGTGGGATTTCAAATTCCCAAGGACACAGGTACAACAGCAATGTCAATGCTGTATGAATACACCCAGGGTACTGAGGAGCAGGGAGGAATGGCATTGAGAAAAATGTCAAATGCATGAGAACAGCCTCCCTTTGGTCCACTTGAGAACACCTGCTCTTTCTTGAGAAGTAAACTCAAGTGTCACTTCCTAATTGAAGTGTGAGATTCCTACTGGAGGTAGATTTAGGTGTAGGACACAACTATGTTCATATTTAATCTATATCCCAAACTGTCTTATACCCACAAGACTATGAGGTTCCCTAAGACAGCGGAAATAGACATTTCATGATATTACTACTAGTGGCTAGTGGCCACTGAACATGTCTCCATGTACTAAACAATTCAAGTGCAGCATCCCAATTAATCATCTCATAGATGCATGAAGTAGGTGTGATGTCACAGTGATGTATAGAAATCTCAGTTGGGGTCACTGTTATGACATAATGGGCTAAGATGCTTCCTGCTGCACCAGCATCCCGTCTGAGAGCTTGTTCAACTTGTGACTGCATCACTTTTGATCGATCTCCCTGCTAATGCGTCAGGGAAAGCTGCAGGAAATGGCTCAAGTGCCCGCGTCTCTGCCACCCACGTGAAAGACCCAGATATGATTCCTAGTTCCTGGCTTTGGCCTGGTTCAGTCCTTATCCTCTCAGCTGTTTGGGGAATGAAGAAATGATGAAAAATCACTCTCGTTCTTTCTCTATCCATTCTCTATCTCTCTCAGCTTTGCCTTTCTTTAAAAGAAATATTTATTTTAGTACTGTTTGAGAGGCAGGATTATACACAGAGAAGGAGAGAGAGAGAGAGAGAGAGAGAGAGAGAGAAAGAAAGAGAGAGAGAATCTTTCATCTGCTGCTTTGTTGCCCAAATGGCTGTCAAGGCTAGAACTGAGCCTATCTAAAGTTAGGAGCCAGGAACTTCTCTCTCTCTCTCTCTCTCTCGTTTTTTTTTTTTTTTTTGTTTTTTGTTTTTTTTTTTTTTTTTTTACTTATTGGAACATCACTGCAACAACTGGAATTCTAATAAACTAAAGCTTTAGACATTAGAATTTCAGTCATATATAGAAATATGTGTTGATATTACACTTCATTGGTATGATGTAGTTACAGTGAGTGAACATTTGACAAGCATCCCACCACAGAATTTACCAGAAACTTCCAAGCAAACCAAACCAAATTATTGCTAACTGCTATCAATGACACTGGTGAAATGCAGTGCTGACAATGCTTTAGGGTCTTCCATGTAGCTGTGGAACCCATGTACTTGGGCCAAACTCTGCTACTTTCCTATGTCATTAGCAGGGAGCTGGATTGAAAGTGGAGCCACCAGGATATGAACTGGCCCTGGTATGGGATACCATTGCTGCAGGCTGAAGATTACCTTGATCCACTGCCACATTGATTCCATCTCAACTTTGCATTTCAAATAACGCAAATAAATATTAAAAGATGAAACCACCAAATCTTAGTTGTCTAACAAAGTAGTAGTGAGTTTGTTGTTTGCATAAATATGGGATTCCTTGTTGAGGTGGGGAGGGACTGCTGTGGGTGCTTCTCGTGTCTCTATTATGCTCCAACTGTTGTCAGTGTTGGCTGAAAATTGGGTACAATTGCCTCCTTTCCCCACCCCCCCCAAATGGACCCATGTGAAATGCTGAAGAAGGAGAGGGACTGTCTTGCTTAGGAGGTTACATCAGGGATTGTGGTGGGAGCTCTTAGCCCACGACTGTCTGATACAGCACCAAAATTGTTCTCCTTTCTTTGTACCTCTGGCAGTCAAGCTTTGGCATGTGATTCAAGGCTGCCCATGGATCAGGCCAGGGCTAGACCACTATGGAAACTGCTTCGCTGCTTAGCTCTTTGTCCCATTCTCGTTGCCTCCGCATTCACTTTCCCCAGAGACCCCCATTTTGGTGACTCATATGCTCTCCACATTCTGTCTCTGGATGGGCTGGAGGAAGTCTTGTCCAAGACAGGTGCCTTGTGCTACACGCACTTCACCAGGGATTCCAGCTGGACTCTCCAGACCAGGACCTGGCTTCTGAAGTCACCCTGGCCTCATGTACCATCAGGAGATGGGCAGAGGGAGTGGGAGGAGCAGTAAAGGAGGTGGATGACTCAGGCCTGGAAGTGGTTCTCAAGGCTTTGTCCCACATACCAGTGGTCTACCTCTAGTCTCAGATGTACTTCCTCGCAAGGGAACCTGTGGGAGAAATGCCATCAAAGTATGCCAGCTGGAGAAGAAAATGGCTTTTAGGAGCAGATAAACCAGTCTCTGTGAGAACTCTGAGGTTTTGGTGGCAAGATATACACAGTCTAATGTCATTACCCACACACGTAATTTCCATCTCTCCATCACTGGCAGCACCTCTGCCATCTGCAGGCGTGGTGATTGCTAATAAAGACTGATGGGTGGGCCCGGCGCGGTGGCACAGTGGTTAAGGTCCTCGCCTTGCACCCCCGGGATCCCATATGGGCACCGGTTCTAATCCCAGAAGCCCCGCTTCCCTTCCAGCTCCCTGCCTGTGGCCCGGGAAAGCAGTTGAGGACGGCCCAAAGCTTTGGGACCCTGCACCTGCGTAGGAGACCCGGAAGAGGCTCCTGGCTTCAGATCAGCATAGCATCGGCCCGTTGCGCTCACTTGGGGAGTGAATCATCGGACGGAAGATCTTCCTCTCTGTCTCTCCTTCTCCTCTCTGTATATCCGCCTTTCCAATGAAAAAATAATAAAAATAAATCTTAAAAAAAAAAAAGACTGATGGGCAAGGATTGAATCCAAGAGGATACGTACTGAGACAGAAGTCAGGAGGGGAGATGCTGTTGCTGCCCCCAGGGGTCCAGGTAACACTTAGGGTTGGTGTCTTAGCCTAGCTATGAGTAAGGAGGATACAGGTGAGTGGACAAGGAGAGAAATGGAGCTTGGGTGAAAGCCTGTGCAACGGTCCTGGGATGGGAAACAGCTTATGCATGGCAAGTCCTTCAACTATGGTGCTTTTAGAACACAAAACTAAGTACTATAGCTCAGCTTAGACAGCATTGTTGAAATGGGCTGGAAAGATTTACACAATTCCAGGGTCTCCATTGTATTTTTGGGAGGGGAGACTGTGCCCTCTTTTCTAAAGGGAATAGAAGGCGGTGCTTTAGGTTAGCAGATGAATCTATGACCAACTCTATTACGAGAGGCTGGACCTATGACCAGCCATTTGGGCTGGAGGGAAAGCTCAGCAGAAGAATCTCTGTGTGCTAAGTGAATGTGGTGCTGAATTCTCCACCCACAGAATGAATTGCAACCGATCATGTATGTCTCTCCCTATTCCTTTGATATGTATCCAGGGTTGTCACCTGCCACCAGGCTGTTGCACCTCTTAGGGGGATAGTAGCATGAATTTCCTCTTGAAGCAATCTCAGCCGGTCCTTAGCATAAGATAGAGAACAGTGTTACTTGGTCCAAACCTGATACGTCTGTTACAACTCCTTGGTCCAAAGTCACACTTGAAGCCGTGGGCACCACCCTTTTGCCAAACAATTGTCAGTCCCTGGCACTGTTCTTGGAGTGCTTATCACCAGGGCCTGGTGGGGCTTCCTGTCATAACTTTGCACAAGGCATGGGGTTATCTTTCGGAAAGCTTTGGAGTTGAGAGTTGACTGGCAAACCCTTTTTCTGCGGCCTATTTCATCCTGAGATGAGTGTGCAGAGGAAGATGAAGAGAGCCCTGCCCTGGGTTGTTAAGGTTCCTATTATCAGTTCCTCGAGCTTATATCAAAAAGACATTTGTGATGGTATTTGACCCCACTGAGGAATCTGGGTCATTTGCCTGCAATTATGGCAGCTTTTTCTGTCTGTGGAGCATAAGCTCTCCCAGGCAGTTGCTTCCCACCAGTTTGGGGTCTTAGCCATAAGCCCGAAGCAGGAGACATCACGGTTAGTAGGTGAGGCCTTTGGCTATGTCAGCTAGGAAGCTGGGAACTCAACAGACTCGAGTGAAAAACCCTTTCCTGCAATAAGCCCTCTTCCCCCTCTTCCATGTGTGGATTCTCCTGGCTTCCGCTCTCTCTAGTTGCATGATTTGGGAAGGTACCTTGATTGCTCTGAGCCACAGTTGTCTCATGGGTCGATTGGAAACCATCTTTCAGGAGCAGAGACAAGACCCTGGAGAGCCCAGTGCACTCCGATGCTTCATGGGGATTAACGGCTTCCCACACAGCTCTCTTCTGTGATTCCATGTCTGCTTCTGGAAACAGGAAAAGGAAGTGCAGTTCACCTAGTGGAAGTTAGCGTGAAGAGCTCAGCTTCCAGCTGTAGCTTTTGGAGCCTGATACTGTTTTCTGCTCATGTTGTCTTTCTTTTCAAACAGACCATACTTTTCACATGTATATTTCACACTTATAATGAATATTAAAATCAAATATATTTGAAATAAGTCCACTATGAAGACAGAAACTTATTTTGGCTTCTGGAACTTTGAAGGAAAAAGAATAGGTGTAGTTAGCCTCACTTTGTCTCCAGACACATACAAGGGCACCTATGCAACTGGTGTGCTCCAGGTCAGAGCTCATGCCACCAGCCTGCAGTTCTGCCACATCATTGCTTGCAGCAGGTACCCGACTCTTATCTTGTCATATTTTACTCTTATTTTATTTGAAAATCAGAGTTACATAGAGAGAGATGGAGATAGATAGATAGATAGATAGATAGATAGATAGATAGTGCAGGGATAGGTAGATATTCTCTGTTGGTTCACTTCCCAATGTTCACAATGACCAGAGCTAGGCTAATCTGAAGTTGGAAGCCAGGAGCTTCTTCTGCATCTGCCACATTGAAGCGTGTACCCAAGGCCTTGGGCCATTCGCTGCTGCTTCCTCAGGCCATCAGCAAAGAGATAGATTGGAAGTGTATCATCAGGGACTTGAACCTGCGCTCATTTGAGATGCTGGAGCTGCAGGTTGAAGATTAGCCTAGCACACCACTGTGCTGGTTCTGCAACTTTCATCTCCTAACCGCGTGAAAGCCTGTACAGCCTTCCCTGACTGTCTGGATGGTTTTAGGCAGCACTGTCAGTTCTTGTGTGTTCATCTGCAAAGATTCTCTGTTGTAAAGTGAAGAGCTTGTGTGGAGTCTTTTGTAAGGCTTCTTGTCCTGTCTCTGCCCCCTGCTGCAGCCATTCTTTGTCTACTGATCAGAGCTGACCTGTTTTTCAGGCCTGTGTTCTGAAGAATGGTGGCTTGCCAAGGTGACAGCATTTTGTTGACAGCTAGATATGTACTCAAATCTTAGTTTTGCTGCTTACAAATGTTGTCACTTGAGATAATTCACTTATTTTCTCTTTTTAGACCTCAGTTTTTTCATCTAGAAAATGGGAAAGTAGCCACAGAGGAAGTAACGACAGCATGAGCTTGGCCATGCTACACTACAGCTGTTCTGATTGAGGCTAGAATGTGAATTTACTGCATTTTTTATATGTTATAAAATCAGATATTTTGAAATGTTCTAAGCACGAACACATGTGAGATCTACACTTGATCCTAGTCAAATCGCCGAGAAATGATGCTACATGTGAAAGCCAGTTTTAGCTTGCCGGCTGTGTGTCAGGGCAACAGCAAGGCAGCTAAGCCCATACATTACACTGGGCAAACCCAGCTGTAGTCTTCCATCCCTGTGTGCTCCATGGCTGTGGAACCTGTCTACCATCTTCCCAGAGCCCCTGTCCTCAGAGTGTTTCACTCCAGGAGGAAATGAAACAGAGAGACAGCTCCTCACACAGCTCCTTCCTTCCTTTGCCAACTGCTTGCGGGGAGGTGGCTTTGTATGCTGCTTCCCTCCAAAGGCCAGCTCGTTCCCAGGCTGGCAGGACAGCTCTCATTCCTGTAGGGCTCCTTTGTGTCAAAATGCAAATTCCTCTGGAGTGGCATCTCAGGCTGAAGTGAGTCCATAGACTAGTTCATTCTTCTCAAAACAATAAGCACAGAAGAAATACACAAGTGGCTTAGGCTCTTTCCCTAACACATGCACACCCAGGAACGTAGAGGTTACATAAGTGGGCATTCCTCCAACCTCTCTCCCTTGCCCCTGAGGGGTTTGCATCTTAAATGAGAAAAGTTGAATACCTGGGTTTGAGTTCAGAATCTGGTTCCTAACTCTAGCTTGCTGCTAATACATTCCCTGGAAAGCAGCAAACCATGGCTGTTGCCATTTTTGAGGGGTATTTGGGATCCCAGCTTCAGCCTGGCTAAGCTCCAGCCCCAGCTATTGCAGGCATGTGGGGAGTGAACCAGTGGATGGGGGCTCTCTGTTTGTCACTTTCTCTCTTTATTTCTGTGCTTGTGAAATTACAAAAGAAAAAAAATCTGAGAAGTGTGTTTGATTGACAACATCTCCTTATGTCTGGGATATGTGAAGACGGGAAATGGTGTTACGTCTTTCTAGGGTAGGTAAAGAAGACCCAGACCCAGAAAACAAATCATTATCACTTCCTCAAAGAATATGTGTGGCTTTCAAGGCCAGAGGATAAACAGAGGCAATGAATTCACAGCTCAGCTACAAAATCCAATTAAGTTTAACTGTGTGTCCTTACCTTGAGTCAACTCTCTGCAGGACCTTCGAAGCCAAGGCAATGCCTTCTGCTGCCTGGGAGTATCTCAGGTTCTATTAGGCAGCTGTGGAAATTACACTCAGGTCATTTCCAGGGTAGGTGGGACTGTGCGCACTCAGAGTCTCTGTTGCATGATCTGGAACAGAGTGATCCTCTGTTCCGGTTTGCCTGGGAAAAACCAGGAACGTGCTCAGCAAACTGGCACAAATTGCATGACTTGGGAAAGATGTGGCTGTGTGCCTTAAGGGAGTGTAGGTCATCTTCCATTCCAGTTCTCCAGAATAGGCAGCAGCAAACTTTCTGGAAGGACCAAGAACAGATAGTTTTGGCTCTGTAGGCTGTGTGGTGGTCACAGCAGTACAAAAGATAATACATGTGGCTGTGTTTCAACAGAATGCTGTTTGCAAAAGTAGGCCAAGCCTTGCCCTGCAAGATCTTTCTTTTTCTGAACTTTTTTTTTTGCATCGTATGTGTACAGACTTGCATGCCACACTATAATACTACTTGGAAGTAGGACATCCCAGTGGCCACAGAAGGATTGGACTTGGAATTAAGACAGATGTCCACGTTACCTCCAGCTTGGCTAATTGCTCACTTAGTGAGCTGCAGTATCATGTTCCTTTATCTGCAGACTAAGGATAGCAGGAGTGGGCTGATCTCAGACTCCAGTTCTTGATGGAAGGGTTGTTAGAGAATGTGAGGCTGTCTGTTACACATAGGGAGAGTGGACCTGGGTAGCCAAGAAGGATCGCGAGCACGCACCTCTCTTCACCCTACACCAGGATAGTTCTGCAGCCTGAAAACTCAAAGCAGTGAGCTTTCATGTGGGATTTGCAGTCTGTTAGCAACCGTAGCCAGGCAAGCAGGTCTGTGTAATGCACAGGGTTGAGTGATAAATGGAGAGGAGGCCCTAAGTCCTTTCTTCCTGACAAGCTTCTCTCACTGCAAAGTGAGTCTAGAGGAGCAACTGCTGAAGGGCTGCTGGGGTCAGACAGTGCTGGAGGTGGTTTCTGCTTGGGTGTGGACCGGAGAGGAGCTGTTTGCTGTGAGGGCGTGTGTGGGCGTGTGTTTGTGTGTCTCCCAGTGGACACCTTGTGGGTGTCGGAGCTATCTGATGACAGAGGAGGGGTAGCTCTGATGTAATCAGAGATGTTTACATCTGTGCTTTGGGGAAACACCGGCTTTAGGGCTGCGAAGGTTTTACGGATGCTTTGTCCACATCCTCCTCCTCCTCTTCTCTTCCAGGTGACTCCATGGAAGCCTGATCCAAAGTCACTTTGCTAATTGGTCTCCTGATCTCTCATCTGAACAACACGTTCCACAATACAAGGTCAATTAAATTCTGGATGAACCCAGCAGTTGAGTTCACACAATGCCCCTCTGACTGGTCCTGCTTGATTTTTGGGTCCAACAGGAAGGCGGGGTGAGAACTGGAAAGTAGGAGTGTGTTAGAAACACGGAGTGTAGCACAGGGCACACTTGCTGAGGGGGCTACCTGAATTTGAATCTACATTTTTGTTATGCTCCATATAAAATAAATTCAAGCTGGACATCTAAACAAGTTTGGGTTGATATCATAAATCGTATACTTCCACTGAAACTAGTAAAGAGTCGAATTTAGTTTGATTTCGGGGAAGTGTATTGAGTTCCACATGGCCCTTACAGTGGTATAATTCTGATGAGTTTTAGAGAATGGAAAACACTGCCCTGAGTAGGACTTTTTAGGTCCATGGAGCAGGCAAACTGTTGACCAGGGGGTTTGATCACAGCTCTGTGCAGATGCTTGGTGATGTGTTGGCCTCTTCACACCTCCCTCTCTGCTAAGACTCCTCAGTGCACATCTGTTTCTCTGCCAGGCTATAGAGCCATGAAGTCTGACTCAGTGTTGCAGCTCCTTCCTCCCCGGCAACATGGTGCCAAGTGTGACGCCCTTAGTACGTGCCTGGCAAATGTTTGGTTTATATTTCCATCTGGGAGATGCCATCTCTGCGCTTGTTTCAAAAGCAGTCAAGTTCAAGGGTTATTAGACTGCTTTATGGTCAGAAACAGAAATAAACCTACAAAGTTCTAATAGGAACAATGCCTGATTGTTACTGAAGATGGAAGGCAATGCATATAATTTAAAAGAAAATAAAAATCACAATATTCAAAAAACAGCTACCTCTGTGGTTTTAGAACATATCTTCCCAGACTTTTTCCTGTATGTGGCGTGAGTGCATTTTGCTTAAAAACAACACAGAGAGCAATAGGCACAGACCTTGCTTTCCAGTAGCATAGGAGTGATGTTGCCTAGGAGATGTCTGTCCTCTCCCCGGCGCTGATGCCATGCTGAGGACACGACACCGGCTCAGGCAATGGATAAGTGCAGTGTGGGCCATGCCCCACAGAGCCCAGACTCCAAACAGTGATTTATTTGTTTATTTCATCTTATTTGAAAGGCAGAGAAAGAGAGAGAGGAAACGCAGGAGTGTACACACACACACACACACACACCGCGTGTGCACACACATACACACAGATATGCTACACTCACTGCTTCACTTTCTACCTGCCTGCAGTAACCACTGAGCTTGGCAGCTAAGCCAGGATCCTGAAATGCAATCCCGGTCCTCCTTGTGGGTGACAAGGACTCACACACTTGAGCCATCACCAGCTGCCTCCCAAAGTGCACATTAGCAGGAAGTGTGATGGAGTTTGGAGATGGGCATCCCAAGCAGTGCCTTCACCGCCAGTCAAATGCCATTCTCTCCCCACCAAGAGTTCAGCCTTTAGTCCTCTCAGCCCAGCCTTGGTTACGTGCACGATAGCAGTCCCCAGCCACCTGAGGCTCGCTTACTGACCTGAGCCTTCCTCATTTGACCTCGGATATTGCAGAGAAGAGCAGCCATCCTTGCCATACTCTGAATTGCTCCTTGCAGAAGCAGGGCCTGTGGAGGGTGGAGACTGATTCCCGTCACACCTGATGCACAGTGTGCTTTGCTTTGCAGCATAGGGAATAGGACCAGGCTATGAATTTACTGAACTTGAGGCTCACTTCAGAGGGAATCTGTCCCACACCTGTGTCCTGAAGGCACTTGTTCCTTGGCTGTTTTTTCTCTGTCCTCATTCTTTCTTTGCTTTCATGCTTTTAATTTGGCTCACAAGAGTACTGTAGGGCCCAGTGTGGTATTATAATGGCTAGATCCTTGCCTTGCATGTGCTGGGATCCCATACGGGTGCCAGTTCTAATCTCAATTCTAATCTTGTTAACCCCACTTCTCATCCTGCTCCCTGCTTGTGGCCTGGGAAAGCCATCGAAGATGGCCCAAAGCCTTAGGACCCTGCACCCGCACAGGAGACCTGAAAGATGCTGTGGCCTCCTGGCTTTGGATTGGCTCAGCTCCCACTGTCAACAGTGCTAGGGGAATGAATTATTGGAGGGTCTCTCCTCCTCTCTGTATATCTGACTTTTGAATAAAATAAATCTTAAAAAAAGAGTACTGTAAAAATTCATAAAAATATATTTGGAAAGCTTATTTTGGTGTAAAAAGTTTGGAAATTAACACGTTTATTTCAATATATGCATCTTCCATGAATGTTTTGAAGAGCTCACATGCAGGAGGCTTCCTGCCCTCTCCCAGTGGCCAGTCCTTGCTTCTGTCTACCTTGTTGATGAGCAACTCTTCCACCTTTCACTGATATCAATCCGCACTTGCGAGGAAGTTACAATTTGGTCAGGTGCAGTCTGTGATATGCCAGCAGATAGTCTTGTGTCAAGTTCACTCCAAGGCTCTGCTCAAAGCGGCTTGATCACGTTCAGGGACTTGTAGGTCTCCCTTTTAAGCTTCTAGGTTTCTTGAGCCTCTCGTGTTCCTTCCCTTTTCCCTTTTGAGTGTTTGCTAATTTCATCTCCTGCTAGTTCTTTGAACCGTACCAGGTGGTCTTCACTGCTGAGATCATTTAGTGACTATCTCTGTAGTGTGATTTCAAAATTGGCATTTTCAGGGAGGAACTCCTGAGCTCCAGGTCAGCATTGAATCCACTCAAAACACAGCCATTTTGACAAGGCTGAGAGCTGCAGACTGAGAGCGAAACAGAATACGTTCCTTTCTTTAAAATCTGTGTAAACGTCTGGATTCTTTCCATGACAGCATTAGGTGTCATGTGGGTTACAATTGCAATGTGGACTCTTTGTGGATGCTGATTTGTAAGAAGCTTACGCCAGCTCCCTGAGTCTCCCTGAGTCTTGGGTATTTCCTCTCTGAAATGGGTGTGCGAATGCTGTGACCTCATAAAAGCATGACGCTACCACAGCTGTTAGAAAATCTAATTATTATTAATAGCAACATTAAAATAATCTTACTTTTTTGGAGCATAATACATCCTTATTTGAAATGCTTGGACATTCTAGAAAACATTTTACCATTCAAGGATAAGCATGGTCGCCTTCTTCCACTTCTTCCATGTGTGTACAAGCTTGCATGCCGTGCACATGTATGTGTAAGAAGAGGGGTGGTCCATGTGTTTCCCAAGCTTTTCAAACTAGAAAGCTTGATCTTATTCTTTTCTTTCCCACCTCATATTCTCAGCCAGCAAATCACTCAATTTTTATTTGTGTATTATTTTTTAAAAAATGATATTTACATGGATGATCAGGGTGGGAAGACTCAATGGTTATGGGAAAGTAGGTGAGACCATTGTTGCCAATTTTTTCCTTCCTCCTGTATCTGGAGGGAGGGGAAACATAAGGGGAGAAGTCACACCTAGCCTCACAGCCTCCTCAGTACATGGAGATGGGGAACAGCCACCGATATCATCCTAGGGTCCCCGATGTGGAGCATGCTTTGAGAGTTCTGCTTAAGTGGTTTCAATAGTTCTGAAATGCTATCAATCTTGCCAATTTTAAGGATGAGGAAATCCTTCCAAGTTCTGTTTGCTGACACAGTCCACTTTAGAGTTGCCATTCAACCAGATATTTGCTGTCAATGCTTGACTGGAGTAGTTGTTCAACATATTCTGCCCTTCTGCCTCTGCTATGTTACCAGATGTGCCCTGAAGGCTCCAATGGACTGCTGTATTCTCCATGTGCATCTGGGCATGCCATCCACTGTCCTGTCTTATCCGCTGAGGGGGGCCAGCTCCGACACATGCACTGTTTGCTCAGTCCACTGATCCTGCAAATTTCCTCATGGTTGGAGCTCTGAGTTCAGTGGTTCAGTTGTGGGGATCCCCAAAGAGACCTCATCTTATGAGGTGACCCCAGACTCCTGGGTGTGCTTGCCAGTATGGGGTCTGGCTCAGTCTATCACCCACTTCAGCCTATTCACACAAAGAAAGGAGGAGGAGTTGGAGGAGAGAGAGAAATCCAGGCTGGGCCAGGCTGAAGTCAGGAGCCAGGAACCCTGACCTGGTCTCTCATGTGGGTGACAGAGACCCAAGAACTTGTAGCATCTTCTACTGCCTTCCCAGGCACATTAATAAGCAGTAAGAATAGGAAACAGAAGATCCAGGGCTAGAATCGGTACTCTGACGTGAAATGCCAGCATTGCGCATTGCAGATTAGCTTGCCATGCCTGCTTCAAACAACTAAATCTTCTAATCATATCTGTAGTTTTCTCTTAGAAACAATATTCGTTTTTCCATACTTTCTCATAACTCACTTGATTTTTCTACTTAAAAATGTTTGTTAATTTGGAAGTTTCACTTCCCAAATGCTGCAGTAGTGTTGACTGGCTCAAGGCTGATGTTGAGCAGTAAGAATGTTACCCAGGCCTCCTATGTGCAGTTGTATGGCAGAGACACAAGTAACTAAGTCCATACAACTATCTCTAAGGTTTGTGTTGGGAGGAAGCTGGTAGTAGAAGCCAGAGCTGGAAATCAAATCTAAGTTCTCTGAAGTAGAGCTGGGGTACCTTCACCACTAGACCAAGTACCTGCACTTTTTATTTTAAATGCCACATAAAAAGCATATCCAAATCAGAAATCTGAATGTTCCAATTCCTTCCAGAAAATATAACCCTGGCCACCATTTGCTCACAGTACGCAGTATCTGCCTTCCTTTTCACAGCCTCCTCTTTCTTCTCTTCAAACTCTCACAAGTGTCCATCCTAATTATGTCAGTGTTGCTTCTCTGTCCAGAGCATGGCCCTGCATCTCCACCCATTAGGCACACATGCCTTCTCCTGTGTAAGCCTCCTCACTTCTCTCTGTCCCACCGGACAGCCCTCCTGCCCTTTCCCTGATGTGTGCCAACTCTTGAAACCTGGCCTCCACCCTGATTAGAGACCCAACCAGGCAGTCCTGTGGTGTATTATGCTGCTTATTCTCTATGAAGTCTTTGTGAGAGTTACATCTCCAATACCTGGTGGATGGATGTCTGATGTGGTGAGTATATCAAAAAGGACAAGTATTATGTGATTTGTTTCTTCATCTCTTTACTTGCTCAGCTTGGTACTTAGTATATCTGTGTCTTGGAGTTTTCTTTCCTCACTTTTTAGCAAAGTTGTGGAGATATGAGATACAGGTGTTTGGATAATAAAATGAAACACTACACAAGCATGGCCACTATCAGTTGAAATAGAAGTAGCGAGTGAGGGTTGGTCTGGTTGACTTGATGATCATGGGCATGATTGAAGATATGGAGTCGCGAGCCCAATTCCAGTAGCTGTGTTGCTTCAGGCAGACTTTTCCTGGGTTTCTTCTGGGTCCGGAGAGGCTATCAGTGGCCCTTCCAAATTACCTTTGTTGATTGTGAGGTTCAGGTGTGATAATGCATGCTAAACATCTGTTGTGCTAAATTGTCTGGAAAAGGTGCTGGTGCTATGCAAATACATGGTGCTTATTTCAGCTAACTTATGTTGGTTCTAGAAGGAGGCATGTGTTCTTAGCCCTTAACTGGGATCCCGTGTCAGTCCTGCTTTGGGTCTCATTTTATTGACATCTTGTCTTCTGTATCCAGTGGAACTTCAGTTCTTGTTTTGGATTTCACATCAATGTCATCTTGGATTCCTACCATGACACTTCCCTGCAGAGTTCACTGCTAAATGATATATACTCCATGTCCAGGAGGGCAGAGCTCGGTCATTCTCAGCAATGCTGTATCACAGAAGCTTTCTCCAAGCTCGCAGATGGGTATAGCTTCTCAGATCTATGGCCTTGTCCTTCTGTGTCTTCACTGTGATTTCCCCCCAGTTATTCTGGTGTTCACCTTAGCATTTATTGTCAGTTTATCTGCTGGGCCTTCTCTGTTTCCCTGTTACTTCTTTTCTGTCAAGCAGATGCCTGCTAACTAGGGATGACAAGCAAAAGTTGTGAAACAAAGAAATAGTTTTCTGAACTTACATAGTATCTCAACATGTATGTTCTTACTTCCGTATCTTGGCTCCTACCATTTGCCTAGGGAGACACATGCCTTCTTCCTTCCTTGCACATACACACACACATACACCCACATGTTCACACACTCAGCCACCATTTAAATGAGATGACATATGGAATGCTATTAGCACAGGAAGAGCACTTAGTGGGAATTAGCAGCCACTGCTACAAGTCTATCCTGTTATGCCTCTAATTCATAGCTCCCATAGCACCTGTTTCCCACTTGCTGCTGAGCACACACAGCCAGTGCACATTCAAAGCTCAGTGCACAAATGCACACTTGCTACATCTGTCTTCTTTCAGGAAGATGGAATGGCATGTTCAGAGCCTTCAGTTGGCTGCTTTCATCCATTTATTCATAAAAATGGGTGGTTCAGCTTGGAGAAGAAACCTGCCACTTGTGGCTGGTTTCAGCCTTTGCTTTCCTGATGGGTGAGGATGCAGAGCTGGACAGATAGTAGGAAGAGCAAGCACGACAGAGTCTTTGTGCTCATGGATCTGGAAATAGGAATCTTCAAGAAGCCATGGACTGTGAGCACCTATGTCCACCCTAGAGTCAGACAGATGTGGCTTGAACCTTGGCATGCTCATCATTCTTGGTATCTTGGGGATGCACTAAGCTCTTGAAGCCTCAGTTTCCACAAACCTGAAAATGACATCTGAGCAGTTCAATGTTGCAGGCTGTTGTCATGTTTGGAGTGCCATGTGACGACTCATGATGGCTGGATCAGCGCAGGCTGCTTATTGCTAGCCATTCTCCTCACTCTTCCAATAAGGCAGGTGTGTTGTATTCCTGCTCCCACCCCCATAGAGATGGAGGAACAATCCGCTAGTAATCGTCCTGATTTGCCTTTCTCCCTCCATCACACGGTGGGGGCTCCCACTCCTGCTTGATACTTCATGCACATCAGTGAGTGGAGTAGGTAGAAATCGCTGTGTGCGAGGTCATTGAGATGAAGACAGGTGCCTCCATGGCCTTCCCCCAGGTCCTACATTTTTATGTGTCAGCAGGCATCAGGTGATGCTGTTTAGCTCAACTCAGGTCTCCCATGTGGGTGAATATCTTGGCTTGACCTGGACATGGCCTCTGGTTTTTCCCCTCAAAACCATTCTATCTCGTTGCCTCACTTACCTGCAAATGTAGTGGCCTGGGTTTTGGAAGATTCCAGAAGTCAATCCTCTGCAAAGCATGACATCTCTCTCCCTCTCTTCCTCTTTCCTTCCCTCCCTTCTTTCTTTCCTTCCTTCCTTCACTCTTTTCTTTCTTCCTCTATTACTTTCAATGGTAGAGTTGAGTGTTGCTACATAAACTATTTTGCCTTCAAAACCTTAATTACTTGCTACATGGCATTTCATAGAAAATTTTTTCTGATCACCATTTCAATATTTAAAATAACCAGGTGTTGGAAGTCTGATGGAGCTAGCGTTGCCTGGCCTAGCAATATTCTTGGCCAGCCTGCATAGCTAGTGTCAGATTTGTGAGCCCCAGGGGTGGGGGTCTGGTGGGATCCAAGTTGCTTATCTCAGGTATATGAACCCTGGGGATGCATGGTCTGATGGGGCCTTGGTCACCTGGCTCAGGTCCTTGGCCTGCCTGCATGCTAGGTGCTGGGTCCATATGATCCTCAGAGACGATGGGTCTTTTGGGGCCAGGATCGCCTGGCTAGGGTCCCTGGCCAACCTGAGAGAACTGGTCCTCCTCAGTGGAAAAGATGGGTTAGTGGACAGCTGGACCAGATTCACATGAAGGAAATGGCAGCCTATTGGACCTTGCAAAGGACATCTGTACCATCCCAGAGGAAAGAGGACAGAACAATTGGACAACTACCCCAGCCAAAAGGTGACAGAAAATATCTGGGCAAATGGAAACTCTCAGGTTAACTATATGAGCCAATGGACATTGAAAGCATTCTCTCATCCTTAGATTGATGAAATTGACAACATTTCAGAAGTATTGAAACCACCTGAGCAGAACCTTTGGATTATGTGCCTCACTGGGACCCTGGCTTGATATTGGGTGGCCATTCTGGATTCTGGAGCAATTGGGAGGCTGGATTTGACTTCTCAACTTCTCCCTTCCCCTTCCTTCCCTTCTCCCTTCCTCTTCTCTCTCTGCCCCTCCACCCCTCCAAAAAAAACTAAGAAGGAGAAACAGAAAATTTGGAAATAAGGATCACAATCAATTTTTCCTAACCCTTGATCCATCCAACTCTGATCTACTATGTTAACATTATCCAAACTTAAAATGTTAAATGTTAAAAAAAATAATAAACTAGCCAGGTGTGAGGAGGGGTTTATGATGCTGTGACAACTTCCTTCCCACTAGCGACATGACAAGAGAATCTGAAGGGCCTGTGTGAAAACGTATGGTTCCCCTGGGATTTCGGAATTGTAATGGACTATTTTGTAGTTTCATCTGAAAAATCTAAATGGACAGTATGGGCTTCCTCACTGAGGATCCATCACAGAAAGAAAGCTCTGCCCTCCATAAATGGTGATGATAAGGATGTTGGAGCCTTTCTTATCAGCACAAACAAATGCAAGCTCATGTGGTCTTCCTAGTACAGAAATTGGTCTGCAATAAGAAAGAGGCCATGAAACACTACTGCCTGCACGAAGGCCCAAGAGAAGCGAATGTCCCCTGAGAAATTAATACAGTAATGTTTGGAAGCAGGAATCAGTCTTTATTACCTCTCTGTGTAGGGAGCACCGATGCTGTGTGGAAACTGTACTGGTTTAATAGCCCTAAGTTTTTTTCTTGTAATTCATTTTCCCATGAACCTAACCATGGAATATTTAAGAGCCAGGCCTGGCTGGCTCTGAGGGGGAGGTTTAGCAGAAAGGACACAGCAAAAATCTGCACTGTCTCCCAAGCTTGGGATTTTCAGTTTCCCTGGAGTCTAGGACAGATGAAAAATTTTCAACTTTGAGCGAAGCCCAGAACTGAGTCATTGTCTGAATCTAGACAAAATAATAAATGAAGAGAGAGAGTGGTTGCACTTCTTTCGGTTGCCAAAAGTGACTGGAGATTCTATTACCAAGAAGTAACTGGAAAAACTGTAAATTGTCTGAGGCTTCATCCAAACCTTAAGGAACAGTGGAGTTAGAGGGACAGTGATAAAAAATAGAAAACTTACCCCAAACCTACCTTGTCTCCTTATTTTTGTGAGTCCAATTGCCTGTTGACACACACTTGTTTTGTTTCTCATGACTGACACATCAGCTGCGCCCCATTCAACTCATTTCTCTCCTCAAACTGCCCTTCTATCTCCCTGCTTTCCAGTGGAAATTGGGTTTTACCTCTCTTTATTTTTTTTCCCCTTTTCTGCTCAAATCTCCCCATGTTCTCTCTTTAGAACTTCAGCTCCCTGAAGACCTGGTTTCTGTTTCCGTCACCTCTGTCTTCAGCACCCAGAACAGCATCTCAGAAACTAGGTGCCCAAGTCACCATCATTTAACATAGATGACTCCATGAAAGACACCGCCTGTTTCTATAGGTAGCTCTCAATTCTCAGCATCACTGATTAGTTTACTTAACATAAATACATCTAGGATTCTTTACCCAGGTCAAGAGGACAAAGGAAAAGATGGCAGAGAGGAGGAGGGCAGAGTAAGAGAAAGCTGAGGTGGAATGAAAATATTAGTGGGGAGAAGATAAGATGGCGAGCAGGGGCCCAGTGTGATAGCTAAGTGCTTAAATCCTCACTTGGTATGCTCCAGGATCCCATATGGGCACCAGTTCTAATCCTGGCTGCCCTGCTTCCTATTCAACTCTGCCTGTGACCTGGAAAAGCAGCAGAGGATGGCCCAAGGCCTTGGGACCCTATATCCACGTGGGAGACCCGGAAGGAGCTCCTGGCTCCTGCTGCAGATCACCTCAGCTCCAGCAGTTGGGGAGCTCTAGCCATTGCAGCAATTTGGGGAGTGAACCAGTGAATACAGGATCTCTCTCTCTCTCTCCTTCTCTCAGTAAATCTGCCTTCCCCATAAAAATAAATAAATCTGTGAAAAATAAGATGGAGGAAGTGTTAGGACATGAGATGCAAAGGCATGTGTATAATGCTGTATTTTTCTGTCTCAATGGGTTATTAGTAAGATGAAGTACAGTAGTCACTTTTGTTTTTTCTTCTTTTTAACATTTATTTTTAACTTTTTGTTAAAAGGGTGGAATTATAGAGTGCCGGGAGAGGAAGAGAGAGATCGATCATCTACCTGCTGGTTCACTCCCCAGATTGCTGCAATGGCTGCAGCTGAGCTGGTCCGAAGCTAATCCAGGAGGTTCTCCTGGGTCTCCCATGGAGTTGCAGGGGCTCAAGGATTTGAGCCATCTTTCATTGCTTTCCCAGGTCATAAACCTGGAACTGGACTGGATGTCGACCAGCTGGGACTTGAACTGGTGTCTGTATGGGATCCTGGTGCCACAGATGGAAGCTTAACCTAATACATACATCTCAATGCCAGCTCTACCTTCATTTCTACAACAAAACCAGGCAGCAGGTTAACTTTATAGAGAAATGAGATTTATTTGGCTTATTGTTTTGGAGGCTGAAATATTTATTCTTCATCAGTAAAACTCATTTTACTCATTCTCCATTCTTGTCCAATTGTCTGTGGCACAATTCCCTCTGAATACTTCCTCAACACCACAAAGCTCCGTTACTTCAGATGTCCCATATTTTTCCATGAGATCTGATCACACATCCCAACCTCCCTCTGGGAAGCAGTGCACCAGTGAAAACCTCTTGTCTGCAAGGGTGAAGGACACGGCAGCACCACTGACTTCTCTGCTCATGTCCAGTTGGTCACCAACTGGATCCTATTCATGTCTCAGAGATTTATTCTCTGCTCCCCACCTCCACGGCCATAGCTGAACCCCAGCCCATGAAGTGGTCTTCTATGTTCATGCCACAAACTTTTGCTGTGTAGGACTGTCTTTTCTGACTGCTGCCAGAAGACATATGCAGTTGTCTGAGCTCCACACTCATGCCCATTGCCTACCGGACAGGATGTGAGCAGGGGTGGAGCTCTCACAGGTGTTGTCTCCTCACCCTTTGTTGCTCTTTTGAGTATCTCATGCTGCTATCTGCCTAAAATCGCCTTTCTTTTCTCATTATCACAAAATTTCTGCTTTCCTTTCAGTCTTGTGCCAGGAAACCTCCCTTCATAAACAATACTGCTTTCTCTGTTTGCTGCTGCTATCTTGGTTTCTGTCTCTCTTCTGGCATTTAGTCTGTGCTTTCAATTACATTTATTAGTGTTCATATCTGTCTGTCCTCCAAGTGGACTGAATGTTCCTTAAAAGCACAATTTTATGCTTTTTTTTTTTCACTCACTGGGGCTTGAGACAAAATGGAGACTGAGGCAATAAGTCTTGTACTGAATAGCACAAGCCCTGATTTCCTCTCTAACTGGTTGAGAGGCTTCTGGAGTTGAGACTCAAACTTTGGGATTACATGAGTAAATTTTGCCTTTTTTCCTTCACAATTTACCCTTAAAAATTGGTATAATTACCATACCACAGAATAATCTGTTTTTGGTATGCAATTCAGTGTATGAGTTTCAGCATATTCTAGAGTTTGTGCAACCAACACCACTGGCTAATTCCGGAACACTGTCATCATTCTAAAAGGAAATGCCTTATCATTTAGCAGTCATGTCCATCCCAAACTCCATCAGGTACTTGATCAATGATCATTTAGCTTCTTCCTTTTTGAATGTGCTGCTCTAGGAAGTTTATACAAGTTGTACAACACAGCACATGGTCCCTTGTGATTAGCTTGTTTCATGCTTCACTCATGTTGCATTATCCATCAGTTTCTTCATTCATTTTGTGAAAGGCTAACATTCCACTGAATAGGTGCACTGCATTGTGTTTACTCATCAGTTGACAAGCATTTAAATTATTTCTACTTTATGACTTCATGGAAAATGTATCTGTGAATTTAATGCACACTTTTTTGCAAAAATAGCTTTCAGAATTCACGTATAAGCTGAATTTCTGGGTCATATGACAGGTATTCAGTGCTGACTTAGAAAATGTATGCTATGATTTCAATTGATAGCTATTTATGGAGGACTTACTCCATGTCAGACACTAGTCTAGGTAGTGGAAATTTAGAGTAAGCAAACCAATAAAAATACTGCCCATGGGGAACTTACATGTATTGGTGGAAAAGAGACAGGCAATATACAAGACAAATGAATGAGACAGATAGTGTAGTAGATGGCATTAAGTAGACTGTATTTAAAAAATAAAGCAGGGAAAGGGAATTAACAATTTCAAATAGAGCATGCAGAGAAATGTCTCACTGGGAAGATGACATTTGGGCAAAGACTGAAGGAGGTGAAGAAGAGTCTTCAAGCCACAGGGACTCATAAATTAAAAGAATGAGGTAGTCAAGCTGGCAGGCCCACAGGATAACAGGAGGCTGGCTAATGCTATGAGAATGGAGGGAATGATGTATGTCAATATGGGAAGGAGGCAAAGGGATTAGACCACTTCTCAACTCTGATGAGTCAGTGAATGACCAGATATAAATACAGGTTCACACTTGATATGCCCCATTTTCCCACAGCTTTTCTTTTTTCTGGCTAGTATGCCTAGAATAGACAATAGAGGGGTAAAGCTGGAATCAGCCTTCAGTTTGAGGGTAATACCATTTTCAAGATGGCAGATGGTGATGACATGGAATGAGGACTAGATGAACTGATAAGATTTGTTGGATTCTGGAAAGAATTCTCATTCATTTAAAAATATTTAATGACTGCCTATACTTGCTAAAATGAGGGCAATCACATTTTAAACTTCTTGCCAACTAGTTTAACCCAAAGAATACCTAGATCATCATTCTTGAATTCATTCACTAATATTGAATAAATACCTAGTGTGTGCCAGGCCTTTTGGTATCTCTGATTGAAGATGCATAAGACGTAGTTCCCCCTTCAAAGACACAACCTAAATCACTGCCTATGTGATCACAGTCTATGTAAATGATGAACAACTTCAAAATCAGGCTCCTACTCTGCCTCATCTGTGTGGACCCAGAGCAGGAGGGGTCATTGTCAGGACTGAGATTTTTAAATGGGTTTTAGATGTCAACTTGCCAATCTATTTATATACTTCTGATTGTGTGAACCACCTTATACCTAGTATATCCAAAGTTAGATAAAAAAAAAAAATGACCTCCCTAGCTTTACACCAGACTTCTCAGGAAGGCGAGGCCAGAAGAAGCCAGAATTAGAAATACAAGGAAGTGAGATGTCTTTCTATTCTTTTTCCCACCCATAAAGAGGCTTTTCCCTTGGTTGGGATGCATCCCGAAAAAGGCTCTAGGATACTGGTTTTCTTTTGTTTTAAACATGTAGCCCCGTGACTTGTCCATTTATGCTATGAGCTTCTATTTCCTCTTGGGCCCTCTTTCCTGGACCCAAGATAAAATGCCTGAGGAGCTTCTCTTCTCTAGTGATATCTACAATGGTACATGGGCATTTCCAGATATTTATTCATTAGGTAAAGATGAGAATCTATGAATCTGCCTCTTGTCATGTCCATCACTTAACAAATGTCAACGTCTTCAGTCCTCACAACAGCCTGATGGATTGGACACTACCCTAAGTACTGCAATACAGATGAGGGAACCGAGGCTCAGAGAGGTGACTTCTGCAGGGTCGTGGAGTTCTGAGATGTCAGCACTCATGTCTTACCTCAAAGCTTGGCTCCGAAGTCTGTGCCCTCAAGCACAACTGCTTGTTCTGTTCACTCACAGATCTCGGAGACTGAGAGGATGAGCACTAGTAGGGAGTGCAGATGTTAATCCATAAACACCTTCGAGAGTGCTTTGAACTCCATCTGAAAACTGGCAAGGCTAGACAGTTCATGGTCAGACTGTTATGGTTATGGTTGGCGGTACCTCACTGAAGAAATTCCTATTTGGTCACTGAACACTCTTCACACAAATATCTTCACGAGGAAGGAGGATATTTGATGACTGTCACGAGGCTGATTTTTTTTTTTGTGTGTGTTCCTGTCTCTGTCTATATTTCCTCCTGGCACAAAAAACCAAGTGAGATATAAAATTGTTTCTGAAGAGAATATCTTGTTCAATGATGGTATTGCATGTTTAAAAGATGCACCTTGGGACCAAACACCATCAGTCTGAAACATGATGCCCAGTTTTCCAATTACTCTATGCTTTTCATCTATGTTCTTTCTGGCAAATCGGGGAAAAAGAAATAGCTCAGGATATGGTGCTTCTCCCATTCTATTTCAGTCTGATCTATCTGTTATGGGTTTGATAGGCTTCAGAAGTCTTAAAGACCAACTGAATATTTTGTACAATTTATGCAATTATAGTTTCTAGAGGTGCATTCAATCAACTCAAGACATCTTGGCAGTTTTAATTGTTCTAGAAACTCCATGAGACAATTACTTTCATCTCTAAAATGCAAGACATTAAATCTTTTATATGATTACTTAATATAGACTCACCAGTACATTACTTCAAAGCATGGGAAGTAGGACGGAAAACGGTCACCCACATATACTGACATATACTGCAGCACTAGTTGTAACAGCCAGGAGATGGAAAGAAGTGATGATTCACAGATGAATGGATAAGCGAAAGCCAGTATAGATACACAATGGAATGCCACTCAATCACAGAAAGATTGAAGTATTTTCATTCTCAACATGAATGGAATTGATAATTCTTATGTTAAATGAAATAGGACAGACATAGGGAGGAAAATATGGCATCATATTGCTTGTATGTGGAGCCCAAGACAAAAGTGATTTCATAGAAGCTAAAAACATAGTGGTGGTTCCCAGAGGCTGGGCAGGGAGTACTGGAGGGAGGAACTGGAAAAGGCTGGCTAATGTATACTAAATTATAGTATGCTAGGACTAAGAAGTTCTGGGGTTCTATTGCACAGTATAGTGAATATTAATAGTGTTAATATACTACGCATTTCTCTACTCTAAAAAAGAAAACAACTGGAAGATAAGATTTGGAATTTTCCCCTCTAAAGAAGTGTTAAACTTTTGAGGAGATAAATCTATTAACCCTGATTAGACATTACAGAAAATATACCTGCATCAAAATGACATGGTACCTCATGAATATATGTGAATTTTATGTATGTGTTAATACCAAAACCTAATCGCATGATTACCATGCCCCAGAGGCAAGAAAGAATCCTTCAAAGACTAGCATTTATTCTTATTTTATCCTACTTTTGCTCAAGATATGGAACAGGCAAAAGTGTGGGAATAGGCCATGAAAAATGACAGCTAGCACATTTTGAAAGCATGTTATTCACTTGAATTAAACCTCATAAGAACACTATGAGACCAGGAATATTATTGTGCTTCTTTTTATAGATGAGAAAACTGAGATACAGGGAGCCTCATATTTCTGAAATCATGTAGTTAGTAAATGACAAAGCTTGGATTTGAACCCCTCTAATCACCATCCCACATCAGTTGTTAACTGGGGTTATTGTACTAGCAAGGCCAACCATAAGCCAGCTATAACTAGCCACCCAATCTGAGCCCGTTACTGTTTTTTCCCCATCTAGAATATGTTGTCAAGCACAGTTTAAAATGTTTCCAAATTAGAGCCCTGCGCTGTCCTGTCTTTGACAGCCTGGTGTCAACACTCTCAACTCCAGGAATAGCTCTTGGAAAGTTTTTGTAGCAATTGCGAAAATATTCCTTCCCTCCTTCTTCCTCCACTGGCTAGCTTCCAATTCATAGGTTTTAGGTCGGGGAGTCTAAACAGCATGAACCTGCAGGATAAGGCACAGTTTGGAGTTTCGAAAGAGGGTTACTCTTGGAAAGTTGGAGGCAGAAGGAAGAGAAATCATGTTAACCACAGGCCCCTGCAGTTTCCTTCCACAGAAAGTATAAAAGTCCTTGCACAACCTTTCTCGCTGAATGTCCATACAGAGTACACAAAATTTACTATTTTTGCTCCGAACAGAAGCTGACATTCTTTGGCAAAGATGGAACAGAACTGGTGTCTCTGAACTTTGACATGGCATGAACCTGACCTCTCTGCTCAACATTGCCCTTTTACTGCGCCAACTCAGGGGATGTTATGGAAGTTCTCCTGGATCTTAGTCTAACTATCTGTAAAATGGGATAAGAATAACTTTCAGGATTGCTATGGCTTATATCAGATGTTACTCATAAATACTTAGGCCGAGAGCCTGGTGTAGAATAAGCAGTCAATACTTGCTGCATTGGTAGTTGTTCTGCTTCTATTCTTTCCACACAGAGATAAACATTTCATGAATTTGGACCCTTGTCCATGTGGAAAATGATCTGTATAATATGGGGTCCAGACAAACACCTTTGGGATTTGTTTGTTCTACAATCTTTCTTGTGCGCCCAGAGCTGCAGCAACTTCTTGGAGGTGATAGGAGTGTATAAAATGGGAAAAGTAGTTGTCCTTGTACCTGGGGAGTTACCCTTTGATCTAGACTGATGCAAGTGAAACAGTAAGTGAGGGTTCTTTAGACACTTGCTAGCACATGGCTGTGTTGAACCGATGTGAATTATACACATTAGTGATTGCTGTGTTTATGACTGACACTCAGGTTTAGTCAACACTTGCCATAGTTGGATGTGTCCAGCCTATGATTCCCTGTCTGCTTTGCAAAATAGAACATGGTAGATTAACATATGTGATTTCAAAAGTATGGGTAGCCTTCTAAGAAGAAGCAACTAATAATGATGAAATTACTTTTAATGATACATTGGAGTCATGCAATTGGCAATTAAGGTAAAGATTATCAGTGTGACATCACACCAAGTCTATAAAATATAGTGTGTATTTTGTCATCACAGGAAATATTAGTTTTTCCTGATCACGTTTCAAGCTCTCAGCGACCACACATGAAGTGTGGCTCTCATGTTAGGTAGTGCAAATGCAGATAATGACTTCTTCAAGGGAAGGGAGAGTTTAGCCCTTTTATGCATCTAAACATTACTCATATTTTTGCCTAAGATCTGTCTTCTGACACTATGGTATTCAATCTTTATTGCATGGATTTGAGGCTGATTTTCACACCATTGCAAAGACTATCTTACTCTATCTACTTTACTTACCATTTCTTTTTTTTTAATTGATAAAGATTTATTTTTAAATTTTTATTGGGAAGTTAGATATACAGAGAGGAGGAGAGACAGAGAGGAGGAGCTTCTGTCTATTGATTCACTCCCCAAATAGCTGTAATGGCTGGAGCTATGCCAATCTGAAGCCAGCAGCCCAGAGCCTTTTCCAGGTCTCTCATGCGGATGCAGGATCCCAACGCTTTGGGCCATCTTTGAGTGCTTTCCCAGGCCACAAGCATTGAGTTGATGGGACACAAGGCAGCCAGAATTAGAACCGGTAGCCATATGGGATCTTGGCACATGCAAGGTGTGGATATTAGCCATTAGGCTACCACGCCGGTCCCCTTACCATTTCTTTAATTCAGTGATTATCTTTTCTGTTGCTTGAACGTTGCTGATTTAGCCTTGGTTACTAGTTTGTAACTGTGCATTGCTGGAATGAGTGAGAATTTGTAATGGGTCAGGTAATCATTCATCTTGGTATGGGTAGGATTTCAAGGTGTTCTAGCAGGTTATTTGTGGTTCTGGATTATCTGATTAATAAGTGAATATTAAGGGATTAAAACTAATGAAAAGGAGAGCAGCAGAGAGTAAAACAACAACAACAAAATCTCAGAAGTTGAATTTATGTAGACAGGTTGACAATTTCAAATAAATATATTTATAAAGCTTAAAAATAATTCTGTATCTGGAGTTAAGAAATAATTGTATTCAATATTTACAAAGAAGCCACTGTGTGTCAGGCTATGTTCTGAGCACCTTATGGACATTAATTTAATTAAGACTCATCTTCAACAACGTAGGCACCACTTTAGTCCAAAATTTTAAAGGTGAGGAAACTGAGTTTTAGAGACAAAGAGGTTAAAGAGCTCACTGAGAATTTCATAGCCAGGAAGTGGCAGCTCGGACACAGGTCTGCACATGTAGACTCCTGTACACGGCGCTGTGTTGCTTGATGCGTGGGGTCAGTCCACATTCATTGCTCTATCTAAACAGGAGCCTCCTGCCCTTGAGTTAGAAGGGCTTGGCATGCGCTTTATCACTAGAGCAAAACTGAACAGAGTGAGGGTTATTCATCCTGTGGTTGTCAAATCATGTGGAGACACCCAAAACTTAACCACAAAATACAATCCCACGGGTGGGGCATTTTGTGGAATTTATAGAAAGGAGACGACCTCTGATTGTCCTTGCTTAGAAAAAAAAGTAAACCATTTTCCCATCTAGAATAAAACTCATTTGTTGAGAGTTTCAGAACAGCTAAGGGAAGGCAGGGTTGTGGAAGGTCAGGGAGAGGATTCAGTTCTGGTTGGGAAGGTAAGAGGCGTGCTGTGATTTGGAACGGTCTAAAGGATACCCTCCATGTCCTCAGTGTGCTGATGTCCAGAGCTAGTGGAGTCTTGGAGAAGGGGCAGTGCACGTTGATTGGGTCACTGGCTGCTGTCTTCAGCAGGGCTTTACTTTGTGTAGCTTCCTCAGAATCCTGGTTATTTGTCTCCAGGGGCTTGTTACGCAAGACCGGACCCGGCCACTCCCCAGGCTCAGGCTCCTGCTTCTGTGATGTCTCTTTGTGTCACGATGTGGTACAGCCACGAGAACTCCTGCCAGACACAACACCATGCTTCCTGAAGTATCATCTAAATAAGCCTCTTTCCTTACTAAATTTCTTGGTCTCAGGTATTTCATTCACATGATGATAGAAAATGGACTAAGACAGGGAAGAAGGGAGGAACCTGACTTCACTGAATGCCAGTCATATGCTGTGCACTTTCTTGGATGCCTGTTTTCAATTCTGTATGGTAGCTCACATCAGTTCTGTCTATTTGTAATAGACAAAAAGCAGACTGGAAAACTATATATAATGAGTTTCAAATCACAGAATTCTCAAGATACAGTTCCATAGGCTTCCATAGAATTTGCCCTAACATGGAGATTGGAGGAAGTGAGCCCATTTTAAGGAGGCAGTTTTCTTATCTCCCACCCCTCCCCTACCTCTTGGGCTGACTTTGTAATTCTCCTGACAGCAGACTCTTCCTGTGCTCTCTGCGTTTCTAAATGTCTGGAGAGATTATAATGAGATTGTGAGAAGGCTATGCTCTTTGCAGTTCTTTTTCCATTCTTCTGGAGAGCGTCTCAGTTTGGCATTGCCCTTTCAGACCTTTCCAACTTTGGCTCCGGTGTTTATAAAGGGAGGGAAAACAAGGCCCAAGGAAAGCGCTTTGTTGGGCAGCATTATCAAGGTGGATTTTAGTAACATGGCCGTATTTGCATTGCATTTTCTCTTTTATTTACTTGAATGCAATAGTTTCTTTGCATAGCAAATTAATTTAGGATAGAAGTGATCACAGTACACAGATCAAAATCATAAAGGTGTTCCAAAAATGGCTGAGGTTTGAGAAACAATGGTCCACAATAATGTTATCCTTTTGTGGCATGAATCTGGGCGCCAGGGACAGGAAGTTTCTTGTTTACCTTTTAACATCGTCGCTCAGATTAACATGAAGGCAAGCTCTGGCTCGGTTTTGGAGACTTGGGTGTTAATTTCAGTCTTATAACCACAATGTGCTTTTGGGCATGTCCTTTTACGTGCTCGGAGCTTCTGTGTCTGCTGCATTACAGAGATAGCTTGATTCCTCTGGAAATATTTCTGTCTCTCGTGCTCTGATTTCAAGAGTGCTGAGAGCCTTCGTTCTCTGGTGGTGCAGGTGAGGGACTGATGGTGGAAGGAGAAACGACTACCAGCTGCTCAGTGTCATCAGCATTGTCATCTCCCTAGCGACTGTCCCCTCAGAATGGAGTAAGAGACAGTTCCTTTCAACTGAAATGCCGCCGATTGCCTCCGAGGATGGTTTGGCATTAGCCCCTCACACAGTAAACTTTCTTAGCTCTCTTGACTCATAAGATCTGCTTTCATTCTATGGGTGGCTTTAGCTTTATTTAGAGACTTTCAGAATTTATGAACAACATGTTTTCAATTTGTCTTGTAAAATAGATATTTAATTATATGTATATTGTTTGATAAATTTTTAAATTCCTTTCAGTATTAAGTATGACCAAAGAATTAGCATCTTTTAAGGTCTGCAGCTACAATGCATGGCTTCTATTTACACATTCATTAAGAGCAGCATTGGCGGATCTTTTCTTTAGAGGGTAAGATGGTAAATATTTTAAGATTATGGAACACGTCATTTCTGTCTCACCACTCAATTCAGGAACATAGTATGAAAGTGGTCACAGTGTACAAATGAATGACCATGGCAGTATGCCAGTAACACTTTATTTACAAAATAACATATCTGGCCTGACTTGGCTCTTGGGCCATGGCTTTCCAGTTACGTATTTATTTTTCTAGATCTTTCTCTGTGCTGGGTGCACATGCAGATGCATTGATAACAAGGCAGCCTCGCAGTTGTGGATGTCTTGGACTGACTAGACCTGAACACGATACCTAGAGCTCTATGAATCAGGAAATTCATACACCTTCCAGAACTCTTATAAGAATGAAAGATGAAATACAATATGCTGACTCAGTGGATGCTGTATTCCCAATGTAAATATCCACGCTGAGTCCCAGTGCAACCTTAAGTCAGAACTAGTGTCTCTTTCCCGTACTGAAGTGCTTGTAGAACAGGCCTTTCTACCAGTACGTAGGCCTGGATCGCATAGATCCAGTCTCCTTAGGTGCAGTGTGTGATTGTTCTTGGCTTTCTGACTTGCTCTTCCATAACCTAGGGTGTGGAGAAAATCAAGCAGCCTCTTCCAGGAATTCAGTGGGAAAGAATTTCTAGGCAGACTGCCTAAAAGCTACACTGTGTTCTTAGAAAGCAGCTGCTCTATCTGTTAAGAGTTGCCTGTGCCTGCCATTGCTAGGAGCTGTTCTTTGAGGACCAACCTGTCTGTGAATGACAGCATCAGCACTACCTCCACAACCAAAGATCTCTACCTTCAAAACCATCCTGATGGAGCTTTCACCACTTCTTGAAGACAAAGTTCTGCCCAATCCAAAGCTAGAAACAATGGGAGGAGCAGATAGGACTTCATCAGGTGACTTGATTTCTTTTCCTTGGCTCTGCCTCAGCAGGACCACGTGTTACCCAAGTTGGTTTTCATTCCACATTAATGAGTTGGTACAAGTCTTTTGCCAACCTCGTCAGAGCCAGAGAAGCCTCTGATATGCCCGATTGAAACTTTTTTTTTTTAAAAAGGATTCATTTATTTTTATTGGAAAGGCAGATATACAGAGAGGAGGAGAGACAGAGAATAAGAGCTTCTGTCTGATGGTTCACTCCCCAAGCGACTGCAATGACTGAAGCTGAACCAATTCTGAAGCCAAGAGCCAGGAAGTTCCTCCGGTCTCCCACACAGGTGCAGGGTCCCAAGGCTTTGGGCTGTCCTCGACTGCTTTCCCAGGCCACAAGCAGGGAGCTGGATGGGAAGCAGGGCCACTGGGACTAGAACTGACTCCCATATGGGATCCTGACGCATTCAAGGCGAGGACTTTAGCCACTACTCTATCATGCCAGGCCCTGATTGAAACTTCTGAGCTTTCTCGTCAAGGAAGTTGAGGCTTAGGGATAATATCGCTTGACTTAAATCACATACATTTCCTGGACATGTCTGGGGTTGTGTGTCATAGGAAGATAACTATATCATCTCATTCAAATGTGGAATTCAAAAAATTGTATAGAAGTAGAAACCAGTAAAGTGTTTAGTAAGGGTTGGGAAGGGTAGGTGAGGAGGGAGAATTAGAAGTTGGTCAAAGGATACGAAGTTATGGTTAGTAGGAACAAGTTCTAGTTTTCCATTGCCCAGAAGGTTGACTTTAGTTAGCGATAGCATATTTTCTATTTGTCTAAGGAAATAGCTGGAAAGTGACTTTGAAAATTGCTTCCACAAAGAAATGGTGAATCTTTCGAGGTGGTACACATGCGAATTATCCTACATTAACATTGTACCGTGAACACAAATATTGAAACAGAATGCTGTTTCCAGCAGATATGTACAATTGCAATGTTTATATTATAGATAAAATAATTCAAATATATATACATATATAGAGGTTAAGTATTGAATGTCTTATAAGGAATGTTTTCACTCTTCTTTCGTATCTCAAACTACTATGCAGCTCTTTATGACCATACACATTTATAAATCACAAATATGTATATATGTACAGGTAAATGTGTTTGTGTGTATATAGATGTACACATGTATATATGTGTGTATGTATTTAACGTACTTTACATATTATGGATTATTTATTTATTTCCTATGGAATGAGTGCCATTATGCTTCAGATATTGTAATCAGATCTTTGTTATGTGTGTGCACACATGTATTTCTACATAGGAGGAACAATGGCCCGATATTAAACAATTCATTTTTCTGGTCCTGTGGAAGCTGCTACTTTCATGATTTCTATGGGTCAGAAATTCAGAAAGAGCTCAGCTGGATGAATTTCATTGTGGTTTGTCATTGGATTCTAGTCAGATGCTGATTGGAATTGCATTCTTCTGAAGGTTTAATTGAAAGATGAGGCTGTTTCCAACTTGTCTCTATCACTGCACTGGAGTTAATCTAATGCTGATTGTATGCCAGGGTCCTTAACTCTTGTTTATAGGGATGCCTGGGTGTTCTCATAGTATGGCGGCTATTTTCCCCTGAGTGAGAAATCAGCAAATCTAAGATAGAGCCACAACACCTTTTATAACTTAATCTTCATAATTAAGTATCTTCACTTTTCTCAATTTTGTTGGTCACAGAGGAACAAAAATGTGTTAGTATAAGAAGTGGCCACAAAAAGTCGGAATACTAACGGGTGAAGCTGGTTAGGGACCATGTTGTGTACTAGTCTGCACCCGACACGTTCTTTGTGGGAAATGCACAGATAATAGTTTTGGTAGTATAGACCATGAAATAAGTACACGGTTCAAGGCAGACAGTGATAGGTATTAATGATTTTATCTGAAGTTAGGGGAAGATGGTAGTAGTAGTATTTTAAAAGACTTTTTGGAGAAAGCAATATTTAATCCAAGGCATGGCGATTGAATAGGAATTGGGGAGGGTTTGGGTGAGGGTGTGGGAAGAGTATTCCAAGCAGAGGGAAGAACATTCCTTAGGTTACAGCTAGAATGACATTTCCTCCAAAGCTCTAGTCCCAGGAGATGCAGGACAAAATAATTCTGGTGCCTAAAAAAGTTGGGAAATGCAGTATACTTTGGTTCTTATGAGAGATTTACAATTCTCCCTGATACCTAATGGCTTGAGAAATTTTGCACAAAAGATATTTTTAAGCAATTGAGCCCTTTTCTTGAACATGGAAAAATGTAATATTCCATGGAGTATGTTTTGGGAAATGTCTCATGTGATAAACACAGCCGTACTTTCAGTTGTTGCCAAGCCTTTGTTATCCAACCCATTGACTTAAGGGGATGCTACAGTAGAATGCAAGCATATTTCCCAAAGTTTCCTCACTTCAAGAGAGCCTAGTTGAGGGTTTGTTCATTTACTCATTTTAATAGTGAACACTCTCCAGGGGTTCACTCTAAGAAGTTAAGTCAACCTGAATTTAAGTGGCCTTAAGTAAAAATGGGAGATGATTAGTTCACATAGCAAAAAGGCTGAAGGGTAGATCGTCAGTTACACGAGGAATCATGCTTTCAGACTGAATAACTAGGGGACTGGGTTGTCTTTATTCTCAGCACAGGTGGTATTTAAGATGAACCACTTAACCAACTCCACTTTACTATTTTCTTGGTTAGTAATCACTGGCTGAAGCAAAGCTGGATTTTTCCACCTGAAGACTGGAGATAGAATTTGATTAAAGTGGCATAGGTCACAGGGAAGTAGCTTGAATTGTCATACGCTGTTACATCTTTGCACACAAGTGCTTTGGAGAAACTCCACTCAGATCACATGGATGTGGGGAGACAAAGAAGTGGTTTATCACAGGTGACTTCTTAGAAGAGATCTGCATAAATGAAATAAAAATTGTCCACTTCAACAGGCATTTATCAAGTTTTTTGAGGATGCACAGTGATTAGGTACATTGGTGTTGACTCTTTTCTTAGACATGGAATTATGAATAAAATGGAGACATCCTGACTTGGTCACTACCCGATGACTTCACCCTTACATACAATCTTCCTATGTAAGAGTTTCAATTCCTGTTTCAGAGAAGCTGTCAAACCATGTTCCCCTTGACTATCACATGGACACAGTGACTGTGATCATTCCTGCCCAAGGAATTTTTCCAGTGAGGCTTATGCCAGTGACAGAGAGGAGAAGGTAATTTGTTACCAACTAGACCAGTGATTCTCAATCTCATGGGGAAACTGAACAAACACAGAAATTACTCCTTCAGAACCAATTCTTCTGTGGAGAAGCCACTGAGAATGGATTTTTTTGAAGCCTCCCAGGCTTTTGATGCAAAGGGCAAGGTGGAAAGGCCAAAATCTGCACTTTGCATGCTTGCTGGACTTGGTTCACCTTTGTCGCCATGATGAAATGCCTGATTCTGAATAACTTTATAAATAAACGATTTTTATTTAGCTCATCATTTTGGAACTGGAATTATAAAGTTGAGCAGCCTTATTGGTTGGGTGCTGGGAAGTCCCTCTTGGTGGATGACATCACAATGGTGGGAATAATTACAGGAGGGGGAGATTACATCAAAACAAGGGACCCTGGAGAGTGAGTCACATCCTTGGCTCAGGCTTTGACTGTCATTTGCTCTTATGAGAGTGAATTTAGGTGTTCTGTAAGGACTGCTCCCATCCCTTGTGAGGGCAGCTCGACCAGTGATGCTGCATCTTCCACTTGATCCCACTTCTTAAAGTTTCTGAACCATCTTCACAAAATGAGAGCTGACAAGGATAAATGAATCCTTTGATGAAGACCCTGTCTATATATCATTCCTATAGACTCCCCAGCCTTCAGCACAAGGCTTAGCATGTCACAGGTGTTCAGAGATTATTGGTTGAACAAATGAATGAATGAAAAACTTAACACATAATAATTCAGTGATAAGTATTGGTTTTATTCTTCTTCCTACATCCTGACAAGGCATCACTAATACTAATGACATGTTATTTTCACTTAGGCAGTAAGTATAAAGAATCAAATATTTTTAGAGCATATGCATGAGCCAAACCAACAAATTTAATCGTAACATTAAGTGAATATGTTAGGATTAGATCTGACACTTTCTGAGCATCCATGTTATGCTCAAATTCTTTACCTGAAGCCCAGAAGAAAGTGAGTCTGTGAATAATTTCACATATATCCAATATAGAAAAAATGAAATCTATTGTATGTGGGTTATATCAAGCAATATGAAGACATACATTTGTGAATTGAGTGAGGATCACAATGTTATGATTAAAGACCAAGGTCAGGACCACAGAAAGTCCTAGGAAGGAATAAAGGGCTGCATAAATTGGGCAGAAGAGATTCGTTATGTTCTTAAATCTGTATACACACGAAATACATGAAATGTGTTCATGTTAGATTAAAAATTCTGATAAAGTAAAAAGACGATAATCAGATTTTCCCTCTTGGCTCGGTGGGAACTGGCGGTGATTGTCTTGCACTTCCCTTCTGTATTGACGTTTACACTCCCACTGGAGATTCCTTGAAGGAAATAATTCACAAACTCAACCTTTCCTCTGCTCAAGTTACGGATGCTGCTGTTCTTGTCCATCCATCACAACAGCTTTTATTTCAAGTTTTTTCAGAGAAAATTTCAGTCATGTATGTTAAAGGAAAGTTTTCTTTGTCTTGCAAATAAAAGAGAGTGTAAATTATAGATACAGCAGTTATTCTCTGGATTTCTACCCCCAGGAGGTCAGAAGTCTTAGCATAATTACAGCAAATAAGTCAGACATGATGGCTTTATTATTTGTCTTCCAAATCTATGAGTTCCTTTTACCTCCTCTAATTGCTTACCATAGTAATTTTGCCTAGTCATGGTTGCATAATTTTTACTTAGCATCTTATTTTGTGTATTTCCTGTTAACATCTTCAAATCTTTCAGGAAGATGTTGAGTTCTACAGACACCTGACTGACTAGGTGAGTAGATGTTCCTTGTTGGAGGTAGAGCCAGCAAGGTGAGGTAGTGAGGAAAATGGACCCAGCAGAGTGTAGATGTCATCACTGCACCTTCTCACCGTATGGGGCAGAATCATGCTTGTGATGAGCCATGACTAGCTGCACTTACTGCCTCTATATCCCGAAGATCCTTTCACGTAACTCGAAACTGAATTTCCTTTTTAAAACTTGGCATCTGTTTTTGTCTGTCCATTGATTCTCTGTTATGAAGTTATTTCGAGCTTCTGGTTCAAACCATCACATCCTATGTTGAGCATTAATTCCTCCATTCTGATCAAATTTCCATCATTGTGCATTTCTCCCCCTTTTCTTCATCAATGCCTTCTGTCTAAAACTCTTAAAGAACGACTCCATTATTGGCTATACACTTTGTGCTACATGTGAAAATTCGTTCTCCCATGACATCTTGGCTCCAGGTGTAAAGAGGAGACTAGAAGAGGATGCTATTTAACTCCAAGGGGTGAGCCTGGTACTTGAGTGTTTAATGTCGTTTACAATTCCGAATTATGAAGAGCGATAGCAGGCATATTCCTGGTGTATTATGATTCTTAGTAAACATTCAGTGTCTGTTTTTGAAAATTAGCCAACAGACTTAGTTTTAGAAAACTTACGTAATAATGGAATTGGTTCTCATGTGCATGTGCAGTAAGTAGTTTCGGACCCGTGTCACAGATGAGAAGGAGTCTCTGAATCGTGAACTCAGTAGTGGTGGGATGTGGTGAACCCCCAGCACTTAATTCCAGTGATCTCTACTGGCAGAGCCCATCATACAAACTTGGCTGAAGAGAAGTAGGGAAGGAGATGCTTTCGGAGGGGAAAGGCTGAAATGCTTCATGTATTTCCTAAAATGTAAGAGAGCCTTTAAAATATAGTGTAGCTTCCCCATAAATACCACATTTAAAAAAGGAAATCTGCATAGCCTGAGGCCAAGTAGACTTGCTTGCAGAAAAACACTTTGCTCTTCTTTAATTATGTCATTAAAAAAAGACAAACATATATTATTACACTTTTACCTATCCTGGTAATTAAGATTGTAATCTGGATGACTGCTAGAGCTTGTAATGAGATTATATCCCCCTATTAAAGGAATGATCCAGTGGTGTAATGAATAAGGCTTCAGTTCTACTTAGTATGCCATGGGGCTTAGGGGATGCACGAAATAGCATAAAGTGGCACCGTAAATGAGAAAGAGCAATCCCAGAATGTTCATGGTGCATACCAAATCTAAAATATTTAGAAATAAAACTTTTTGATTTTTTTCTGTATTTATTTTCCCTTATTTTCATTGTTCTAAGCTTGGAAATTTCTATTGCTATTTTCATTTCTTTTTTTAGTCTAGTTCTGAAATGCAATACTGTAATTTCTAAGAGATTTATTTATCTGAAAGACATGGTGATACAAAAATCTTCAGTTTGCTATGTCTTTCCCTAAATATTTGTAACAGCTGGGACTGGGTTAAGATGCAACCAAGATCTTAGGATTCTATTCAACTTTTTCATATGAGTGGCAGGGTCCAAGTGCTTGGGCCATCATCTACTGCTCACACGTGCTTAAGCTAGGAAGCTGATCTGAAATATGCTGTAACTTGGTCTCAGACTAGCACTATGATGAAGGATGAGGCTGTCCCACTCAGTGAAAGGTATTCATTTCTGCTTTACAAGCTTGCTTCATTGAAATCCTTCTTGAATTATAAAAATTGCATTAGATTTTTTGCATTTTAAAAATATAAAGATGTCAAATTGTTTTCAGAGCATACAGTTTCAGCATTTCATTGATAGTAACCTATTGTCTGAGAGTCACTTCTGACTCTGCACTTGAATTCAACACGTAATGGTCATGGCAAGAACTTCATTGACAGTAGATGATAATAAACTTACAAATTGACTAAAGCAAAATATTTCCTATAATCACAAAATTCATATCCAAGCTTTCTCTCTGTGTGTGTTTAAATCAAGAAGACTACAAAACATATTTGATGTATTTGAAAGTCAGAACTGAAGGAGGGAAGGAGGAAAGGAGGGAGAGAGAGATTTTCCATCTGCTGGTACACCCGTCCGTCAAAAAACCTGCAATGGCCAGTGGAAAACCTGATTGAAGCCAGGAGCCGACATGATTGGTGAAGACTCAGACACCTGTGTCATCTTCTATTCCTTTCCCAGGCCATTAGCACGGCATCGGATTGGAAGTGTAGCAGCTGGGACAGAAACAAGTGCCATTATAGGATGCCGGCATTGTAAATGGCAGCTTCATCTATTACACCACAAGGCTTGTCCCCCCACAATGTACTCTGATCTCTGTCCATCTCCCTCTTTCCTATCCTTCATGTCTATTACATAGATCCTGCGAAAATTCTGATGAGAATCCTTATTTCTCTAGTTTGGATCATGTGCTTATTTGGAACCAGCATCTGGGACTTAACTGTTCATGCTGAAGTCTCAGAGCACCCTTGGAGCAGGAGGGTAAAAACTTTTTAATGTGACTCTAGGGACAGACAAGGGATGGACTGGTTCTTAGAAGGAAGGTCTGGATATCGTTGGAAGTGAAAGCCAGACTCCATGGATTTTCTCTGATAGCTGTCTAGTTTTTCCTAGGTCTCATGTATATGAGCTTATTTTCTGTAGAAATATTGTCTTAATATTTGAATCGTAGTGAATCATACAAAATTCTTCTGGCATTCATACATTTTTCTGAAAAGCTATTCTCTTGTTTAGTTTTTACATTTGAAGCCACACAAAACCAGCTCCGCTCTTCTGTTGCTTGTGAGGCTTGCATTCTGCATGTCTCCTTTCCCAAACTCTCCTTACTCCTCAACATTTTACATCTTTTAAACCAGTCCACTTTGGGTTCCTTTGTTTCCCCACCTCTGCAGTATCTATCCAGTCACAAAATTGTCATGATTCTCTACCTCCCATGTAGTCCTCAAAGCATTTCCTACTCTCTGCTTTCACAATCACTGCCTATGTTCAACCACCTCCTATCCCTCTTCATGCATGTGGATGAAAATGCTCCTCGCTGATTTTTTTCATTTTTTGTTCTTATCCTGTTCTTCCCATCCTTGAGCCTGCTATCAAGTTATCCTTTTTTAAAAGATCTATTTATTTTTTATTGGAAAGGCAGATTTACAGAGAGGAGAGACAAAGATCTTTCAAATGCTGATTCACTCCCCAAGTGAAGGAAGCATGACAGTACAGAATAACATTAGATTTTCTAGCCTCCCTTGCAGCTAAATGCGTTTATGTGGTTAATTCCTGCTAAGAGGTGAAGTGCTCTGTGGAAGCCTCCAGTCACTTTCCTTAGCAGGGAATAGGTATAGACGCAATGTCTTATTTAAATGCACTTACGTCTGCTGGCTTAAATGTGGATGGTGTCCTGGTCCCTGTCTTAGTTTGTGAGCTGACTGTGAGAATAGAAGGTTATCAGATAAGGGAGTGTGTGTGTGTGTGGGGGGGGGGGGACAAAGCAGAGGGAAATTGCGTCCAGAAACCTCAGCAAACAGAACACTGCAGGTGTTTAACTGTCCATCTCTCAGTTATTGACATGTTACAGAATTACATTTTTGTTTTATTTGGGCTATGGTTATTTTCAGGTATTTTAACCTTGCAGCTGGACTGATCATCTCCAAGGCACATTTTCACTATTCTAGGTTGCTTCACTTGGTGTTGCTTTTTTCTCCTACTCTGCTTTAATTAAATTATGATTGTCTGCAACTGGCCCTCAACACAATGTGACCCTGAAGTCCTTTAATGTTGATCTAATTTAAGTCTAATTTTCAGGAAATGGCTCTTGGGGTTCTTTAATTCAGACATTAAGGAGCTGAAAGATTGGTAGGGCAATAGGATAAACAATGATAATTAGGCGCCATGACTGCAAATTTTGTTATCTTCATTTTGTAGTACAATCCATTGTTTATCCAATCATCTTTTAATTAATTAGCAATTAAGCTTGCTAAGGATGTGAAGATGTACATTAATAAATCTTGGTAAATTGCTCTCATGGGCTGAGGAAAAATGTATTTCAATCATCTCACCTTTTGGAAAAATTGAAATCAATTGTCTTTCCGATTATTAATTATGGTTCATTTTCTTGCCATGAGTACAGATGTGGCAAATACTAAGGCTGCAGAGCATGACACTTCAATTACTACTCAGGTGTGTCTTTGTGGTTTTGATAACATACTAGTTAAGGAGATACCCAAAATAACTGGGCAGTAAAATGTGATACAATTTATTTATCCCTATCTTAGGAAAAAAATCGTATTTGCATAGAATACCAAGGAATTCAAAGTTCCCTTTCTGCCACATCTTCATTTTGGAGAAACAGAAAACCAGGAAACACAAGTAAAAAAATACAAAGAAAGGAAAGCAAAATGAGTTGTAAATAATTCAACTGGTTAGTTGGTCACACAGATTGACACCTATTTTGGTTAAAATTGGTAAATATAATGCCATTTCCACCTTATTTAAATAATCTTTAAAATGCATTTGTCACCATAGCACTATAGCAAAGAAGACGAAAGTGTGTTCCTCGGGGTATCGTCACGTGTCACGCGAAGCGTATTGATTATGGCACAAATGTTCTTTTATCTTTCTATCTTTGCTAAGCAATATGGACTCTAACTTCATCCCTTGCTAAGCAATATGGACTCTAACTTCATCCCTTGCTTTGTACCAGTTATGATACAATTCTGATCTAGCCAGGCAAGAGTTTTATTTCTTCTTTTTCAATCTTCTAGTTCCAAGACCAGCCTTCCTTGGAGTCTTTGTCTCATCCAAGAGGAAAAGCTTTCACTCTCTGTCATTCCCAAGGTAGCTCTTGTGCTGCGATTTTCTGGCACTGTCTTTACAAAAGCCTGCTGTTTTGGTCAAAGTCCTTTCGGAATGTGATGAATATTGAATAATTCCTTGATGATGGCATGAATGGAAAGCAGGTGACAGGTTCTGGGCAGTCAGAATGTGGCTGCTGTACTGTCCAGAGATCCTATAGTTGAAACGTGTTTATAAAGCCATCAAAGCACATGGAAGATAAAGTGTGATAGATGGCAGCTGATGACGCATGAACACCTGAAGTACTCTGCTGAGTGATGGGTGGTGGTGCTGGTACTTCAGATCACTGCTGCCCTCTATGTCTTGGTTTGAGGCCAAGTTACATGTGTGATTTCTCAATAACGGTAATTACTAAATTACTAAACGGGCAAACTAACCAAAGATTAGAGTGGAAAAAAATCCAAGTCACCGAGTACTGGTGTAGGTGTGGAGTGACAGGAGCCCTCGCATGTTGCTGGTGGGCATACGAAAGGGAGCAGCCATTTTAGAAGACAATTTTGCAGTTTCTTATCAAACTAAAAAGATTGTGTTATACAATCCAGCAACTGCAGTCCTTCGTACACACTGCAAGGCCTGAAGGTGTGTATCAGTGCAAAAGTTTTCACGCAGATGTTTGTGACAGCTTTTTAAAAGCAAATATCCAAACTTGGAAATAAATACAACTTGGTTGTTGAAGTGACAAACTATGGTACTTTCAAACAATGAAATATTATTCAACATTAAAAATAAATGACATTTCAGGCTATGAAAAACAATTGGAAGATTCCTAAATCCACATCACCAAATGAGATCAACCAATATTTAAAAAGTTACATACTATACGATTTTAGCTATGTGGCACACTAGAAAAAGTGAAATACGGAAACGAAGCACAGGACATAGATTGCCAGGAGCTAGGAATGAATTAGGGCCACGCGGCTCATCTGGGGACACTGTAAGGGTAATGCATAGGGAATTATCCATATTTCCTGAATCACAGAATGGACAACAATAAGCACAATTGGGTGATAATAACGTGACATCGTACTTTCAATTTTATCAAGCTGACAGTGGGAAAGACTGTGGGTATGGGTGGGTGAAAGTACTCTGGGAACTCTTGGTTTTTTTTTGTTTTTGTTTTTTTACAGGTGGAGACATTAACACTTTTTTTTTTTTACTTACATTGTACCAATGATTGTGACGGACACTTGGCATGAACTATCTCACTGAACCTTCCAAACGGAACACAATGCAGAATTGATTGAAGAACTGGGGATTAAAATGTTTAAACACCTCTTCCAGGCTCATAGAACAGACACATAACAGAAAGATATATGAATTCACACCTGTCAGGTTCTGAATGTTTGCTTGTTGCGCAGCCACGACAACCTTCAAAACCACCAGCCTGATATCCATTCCCCTCCAGATCGCACAGGCAAGGGTGTCCATGACAAAGTGACTCACAGGCGGCAGCCGGAAACTGGTATCTGAGAAGTCTTATAAAAGTTGGTTTGGCATTTTGCCTTCCTCATTACTGCACTTGGGGTAATTATAACAGCCTTTTGTCTGTGGAAACGAACATCAAAGGTCTTGACAAAGAATATCTCTGGTGGGAACTATTATTATCCCCCTTTTATAGCTGGAGAGACTGAGGGATAGATTTATTAAGTATCTTGCCCAAGGTCAGCAGTTAAGTCAGGTAACTGAGTCTACAATCTGTTGGACTCCCAGGCTACACAAAGGTTCTTGCACCATAATTCTGCTCTTGGCCCCAAACATGTGCCATGTTCATTAAACTAATATTATCATTCCTTGGTGACAAATTAAGGGATTAAATCCAACCAAATCACAGCATCTGTATCAATGTGAAGTGCACAAGAAAAGGCTCTGATCTCTGGGAACTAGGTTACTAGGCTTAATATTTTGACTAATCTTCTAGAGCATATATCTTGGGAATAAATTCACGAGAGCTTACATAAACCACAACTGTGTGTTCAGGGGCCCCTTTCATCCCACAGAGAGATTCACTTTGTCAGTAATTCAGAAACCTTAGATCATCAGCTATGTGCCTAATACTTTACTTGAAGTATGTTGTTGTGCATGCCAACATGTGGAGAGCAAAAAAACAAACAAAAAAAAAGATTGGGAAGAAAACTTCACTGTCTCGGAAGATTGGGCCATTTTTATAATCTACATTCTGAATATGCAATTGTGTTTTGTATGTCTGAACATGAGCAAGGAGTGTGTAAGATACGTAGTTTAAGGTGGTAGTTAGCTCAGAATTCTAGAGTCCTGGTCTCAAGTTAGGTAATATAACAATTTGCCTTTAAGACTCAAAGCTCCATAAAATCTATTGACTGAGTCTGTGTTGCCAGCTAGGGAGGGTGACTGCTTGCAGAATGAAATCAAGGCAGAGAGATATTAGTCTCATTCTCTTTGTGGTCAGGGGGCAAGAGCAAGGTTATCGTGGTTGAGTCGTGAGATCTATAGGCTTAAATGATCCAATACAAGGGGGCTGGACAAAGCTGGTGTGATCTACTCAGGTGTGAGATCCCAGGTGGCAAATGACTTACTTCTTCTATGTTAGATAACCTTTCACTTTCTCTGTCTGCCACTTCCTCTTTGTAGACTTTCCCCCTCTCCTATGCTGTTTAAACTTTTTTTTCACAGTGCTCTTATCTATCACAGTTATGCCGTTGTCTGTTTATTGTGCCTCAGACTGTACCATAAGACTATAAGCTCTTTAAGTATAGATAATATATATGGTACACCTCATTTGGATCAGAGCACAGAGAAGCAATCAACTCAGTGGGACTGATTTGGCTGAGCAAGAACTATACAGGACATCAGTAGGACTCACAAGACCTTATCCCAGCTCTAGCCTTAAGTCTACCTCCACCATGACCTCTGCCCAGCTATTATTCAAATTTTCTTGTCATTTGTGTCATTTAGGATCTGCAGAAGTGCAAATGGTACATGCTCATTCTGTAGTTGAGGGAAGTTTCACAAAAATAATGCTTAAGCAAACTGTGAAAGGATAAGATGGTCATGAGGTACAATAAAGTATCCTTTGAATGTATCCTGAACTAGCGTCCATGGGGTAGTGTACTCTCTAGTTTGAATGAAGAAAATGGGGGAATGGTTTTAGGATACAGTCATGGGACAGGATACATCTCCAGACAAGAACTCAGTATCTTGGGCGAATGAACCCAGCTGGTGCTTTGCCAGTTATCCCGACTTCACTGTCTCCTTCCTCTTGAATTTCCCCTGGCAGCCCGGGGAAAGGGCTAGTTCATTGCTGCAGCCTACACTACTGACCTCTTGCACCATAACAGCTGCTGCAGAGTGAGGAGAAACAAGGTATGGAGGGGCAATGGAAGGTAGCACATACGAAGATTCTATGTGGCTCCCTCAGTGAGCCTCTCTGGAATCCACTCTCTGAGGAGTCATGGTAAGAACCCACAATGAAGCAAACAGAGCTCCTCTTGGACAGGTTAGTTGAGAGTAACCATCTGAGGACCTCAGTTTCTTCCTCTTAAAAAGGAGATGGATGTGAGTATGAGTGAAGACTACTGACACGTAAAGTTCGTCACATTTGATGAGCATTCCTTCCATCCTCTATCCTTCCATCCTCCGGTTTGCATTGTTAAGTCAGGACGCAGTGATAACCTCTGTGAATGAACGTCTGCCCATCACCATGTATCTTTGGATTGGATGCACTGTGCGATGGATTTTCTTCTTCAGGCCGAGTTACGATGCTGGACTTGCTGGGAATCTGGGTGAGCACCTTCCTCACTGCACCCTCCCTTCATTTTAAGGATGTGGTCTCATCGGGACTGGACTTGTTGACCAGCCTAAGAGTGACTTTGATCTGGCTTTAGGATGGTTTGGGTGACAACAATTTTAGCCTTTCATCTTTGGATATTGTTTCCTTGAAGAAGAAAGAAACACATCCTGGAATTCATTTGAAGGTCAAAAATTTAACTATACGTGAATGCCTATCCACGAAGGTCTGGGATTTTAGTATGTGTAGTTTTTATAGATGATTTTAAGTGACTATAAGCATCTAGTCAGTAGGATGAACATTGTACATGAATATATGTGACTGCTGGAGTAGGATCAGGTGGCTAAGGTCAATGGTTTGTCCAAATGGACACATAAACTCAAATCTGTTGCTTAGTTTAGCATGCTTTCTTCTATCTTCCCCGTGTGGACTATAGCCATTATGTAAAACTATCTAAAATTAATAACCTACACTTAATAAATATAGTATTAAATGAGTTTACCCACACTGCTGGAAAATCTGGCATAGTCCTCACTTCAGGGTGCACATAAATCATTCCATAAAATGCCTATTTTTCCCTCTGAGGGACTGTGTTACATAGAAACTACAGCTAATTTATTTTTTTTCTGAAACCTCATTTATTTAACAGCCTTTTCACAATTTAATATCTTCTATCCAATGGGTGCTATGATAAACATGTTAGAAATACATAGGGCTGCAAAGAGGCAGATAAATACTCCAGTTTACCTGGGGTGAATTATACAGAAAAATTGCTCCTTCTCGACTCACTTGCGGAGTTCATTTCTTCACCTGCTTCACCTATTAACTGCTGCTTGATTTTAAGATCAACCTTTGCACATCAGTGTCTGGGTGACTTGGCGCAGAATGGATTTCGTTAAAAGACTTGTTTCTCTAAAATTACATTTTACTTTTAGAAGAATTTGCTTTCTGGAGTCATTACCAACATGTAAATTGGAATTTCCAGAATCTGGAGCAAAGATGATAAAAGCTAATATAGGATTTGGCAAAGATAGAAGGATCTACACCAAAAGTACTGACTTCATTATGATTGTCTAATTTTCTCTCTGTTGTTTAGTTGCCAACCACTTGCCCCTCATCCCTCTAATTCTGCCCTATTATTATTCGAGCAAACTATGGGAAAATATAAAAATACATGTTTTCTTTTAAACTTAATAAATTGCACAATAAAATCCACACACATTTGTTTAGTGACCACTTTACATGAGAAATATCTCTCCCTTCTTCTTCCTAAAAGATTTACTTATTTTTATTTTAAAGGCAGATTTACACAGAGAGGGAGAAATAGGACTTCCATCCACTGATTCACTTCCCAAATGGCTGCAATGGCTGTAGCTGAGCTTATCTGAAATCAGGAGCCAGGAGATTCTTCCATGTCTCCCATTTCGGTGCATGGACCCAAGAATTTCAGCCATTTCCGGCTGCTTTCCCTGGCCACAAGCAGACAGCTGGAAAGCACATCACCCTATCCTAAAAGGTGTTGTTGCCTCTCCTCCATCCCATGCCATCCCTTTTAATTATTCTATTGCCTATCTATATTTGCCTCCTACATAGAATTACATGAATGACATCATGTGTAGTTTTATTTGCTTTGTATGTTATATGTATTTCTATCACTACTGTGTTTTGATTTTCATTCAAATGTGAAGTTGGCACTGCAGGTCGCAGCTTAACCCATGATTCCACAGTACTGGTCCTTTGCACAAGATGTTTGACACACTTTGCATTTTGACCGTAGTTCATCATGAGAGGAATTGTTATCATGACATCATGCCACTCACAAAGTTAACACCAACTGTTTGTGACTGGGAAGCCACTTGTGTGGCTTTTATCATGGAGACTGCTGCAGTAAAGAAAACTTGAAAGTGTGTGCAATCTTTCGTCTGCTCCCTCCCAACGTTTTTTTCTTTTACACCTTGAAATTCACAGTACCCCACAGAATGAAATACAGGCATTTGAGTGTGTCGCTGTGTGCCCTGACGGAAAGCCATCTCCTTCATTTATGCTACGTTAAATGAAGTAAATAGAATTACTTCCAAAAATTTAACAAGAAATTTTAGTTTGTTTCCATAAGACTGTTTTCCTTGATATTAGGTTCTGTTTGAAGGTGCTATGTACATTTTCTACTGAAGCCTTTTACATGCTGTTTTATTTAAATTATTGATGACACCTGTACATGAGAGAATTTTTCATAGGCAGGTGAGAATACATTTCAACTTGGAAAATCTGTGAGAATGACAGGCTGTGATGCTCTCTAATGGCAAATGGATTATCAAAATTACTTCTCACGATGCAATTATATTTCAAAACCTAGGAACAGTTTTATATCAAATAATTAAAAACAATGATAATGCTCTAATTTTAATGAATAAGTAGTTATCTGAGATGCTGAGAGCACATCAACGAAATCAGAGAGAATGATCTGCCACATAATAGGAACAGTCAGAGACAAGTCACCACCGAGGGCTGAGCCAGCAGAACATAACCTCAGCTTCCGTGTGCCGAGTCCTGCACGGGGCTCCTGGGGCAGAGGTAGGTGTCTGTGATGACACGCGTGAGCAATCTGTTATGAATGAATGATAACCCTTTCTGGGATGGATTTCCAGTTTCCTAGTTACCAAAAAAAAACACCCTGAGATTCTTATATTTTTATTAACTTTATGCACATTGTATTTTATAATGCTATAGAAATGAATGTCTTTGGAAATTTATTTTCTGTTTTGTTTCTATAGTAAAATTGACTTATTTTTATCTTTCTGATTCCTTTAAAAATATTATTTGTTTTGACAGGAAAGGCAATTTACAGAGAGGAGAGACAAAGATCTTCCAACTACTGCTTCACTCACCAAATTGCCACAATGGCTGGGGTTGAGCTGGTCTGAGGCCAGAAACCAGGAGCCTTTTCTGGGTCTCCTGTGTAGTTTCAGGGGCACAAGGACTTGGGAATTCTCCACTGCTTTCCAAGGTCATAAACAGAGAGCTGGAAAGGAAGTGGAGCAGCTAGGTCTCCAACCAGCACCTATGTGGGATCCCGGCGCTTGTAGGTGCAACATGAGCCAGTTCAGCACAGTGCCGGTCCCTCTTCTATTGCTAAAATCTAAATATTTAACTCCCACACAATAAGATGCTTTTATTTTCATCATGTGTAAGTAACGAATATACATTCTATATTTGGAAGATGATAGCAAAGATATTTCTCTTTACTAATCTACCTTTACCAATTATTTCCACACCTAAGGCATTTACAGGAATTGGTCGTTGCCATTGAAGATACAAAATGTGTTTTCTTGGAAAACTACAAAAGGTATCCTATGAAAGGTGAAAAATGTGAAAACATTTGTACATGTGATTGAAATTTTTAGCCTCTCTGTTGAAATAATTACAGATGAACATGAAATTGAGAAACAGTACAGCGAAAATGTATCTGTCCTCCCAGATTCACCTATGTTAAAGTCCTGGAAAACTATGTTACAATCAAAGCCAGGATGTCGACATAGATGCAATCAAAATGTAAAACATTTTCTTTTCTTTTTTTTCTTCAAGATGTGTTTATTTGTACTGGGAAGGCAGATTTCCTGAGAGAAGGAAAGACAGAGAGAAAGATCTTCCACACCCTTGGTTCACTCCTCAAGTGGTCACAATGGCTGGAGCTGACCCAAGCCAGGAATTAGGAACTTCTTCCAGGTCTCCTACATGGGTGTCGGGTCCCAAGGCTTTGGACCATCCTCAACTGCTTTTCCAGGCCACTGCAGGGAGCTGGATGGGAAGTGGAGCAGCTGGGACAGGAACTGGCAACTGTATGGGATCCAGGCACATACATGATGAGGATTTGGCCACTGAACTATCACACTGGACTGGCATAGAGTATTTTCAATGCCGTGAGCATCCTCTGTACCCATATCCCACTTCATTATCTTTTTCTTTTCCTTAAAATCCTAGCAACCCTTAATCATCTCTTCATTTTCCATAGACATCTCATTTCAAGAATTCAGTCTGGAAACCTTTACAATTAGCTGTTTTCACTCAGTGTAATCCTCCTGAGATTTATCTGTTATTACTTGTATCCAGTTTCCTCCTTTCTATTTCCACAACAGGAATTGGCCACAATTAGCCATTTATCAATGGTAGGACATTTGTGTTGTTTTCACACTTTCATTATTGTAAATAAAGCTATTATGAATACCTGTGGTACAAGTTCTTGTGTGAACATAAGTGCACTTTTCTGTCCTTAGTAATGTGAATTAAAAAAAAAATTGCCATTCTTGTAGATGTACAATGATATATTAATATGGTTTTAGTTTGTATTTCTTTTTTTTTTTTATTGTTGCTTACATTGTATTATGTAGTACAGTTTTATAGGCGCTGGGGATTCCCCCCACCCCTCCCATACCCCTCCCCCCATGGTGGATTCCTCCACCTTGTTGCATAACCATAGTTCAAGTTCAGTTGAGATTCATTGCTTGCAAACACATGCCTAGCATAAAGTTCAGCGTCTTATTGTCCAGATAAGTTCAGTGGCCTCTTGGGGAGACCTTCTATGGTCTGAAGATAGGTCTAACAGAGTAAAGATCCGGTCAGTTAAAAGCCCCAACAAGGCCTCAATATCAATATACAACATTATGGAATTAATTGACATAGTATTGGGTAAACAATATGTTAAAAATAATGCAAGTTCCATTCTTCGAAACATCTGGGTTGAGACAGTATCAATGACAGGTTCAAAAAATAACAAACAACCATACAAAAATTACAGGTTAAATCAAGGCAAACATGTGGTATCTAATCTTTTGGGATTCACTCATTTCCCTTAGCATTATAGTTTCCAGTTGTGCCCATTTAGCCACAAAGAACTGCATTTTGTTTTTTTTTAATAGCTGAGTAGTATTCCATGGAGTAGATGAACCAAAGCTTTCTTATCCAATCTTCTGCTGATGGGCATTTCGGTTGCTTCCATGTTTTTGCAATTACTGATTGTGCTGCAATGAACATAGGGATGCATGTTGTTTGTATTTCAATGATAGCTAGTAATGCTGAATATTTTTTCACATCTCTATTTATTTATTTACATATATACAAATTTAAATATGTATCTGTTCTCTGGAGAAATGTTCCTTCAAGTCTTTTGCCCAGATGTTCATGGGATCTGTTTATCAAAAATTATCTGTATGTGGATTGTGTTTCTTGCTGTGAATTTTCAACGTTATTGGCATAGTCCTAGATTATGAATTCTATTTTTTAGAGGATTCATTTATTTATTTGAGAGATTGTCAGAGAAAGGAATCTTCCATCTGCTGGTTCACACCTCAGATGGTTGCAATAGCTGGCGATGGGCCAGATAGAAATCAGGTGTCAGAAACTTTCTAGATCTCCTATGTGGGTGTAATGAGACCAAAAAGCTTGGGCCATCTTCTGCTATCTTCCCAGGTACATTAGCAGGGAGCTGGACTGGAAGTGAAGCAGCCAGAAAAGGAACCAGAGCCCATATAGGATGTTGCATTTCAACCTGTAGCTTAACCTAATGTGTCATAAAGCTGGCCCCAGAGGGCTATTGTTGTTGTTATTATTATTGTTATTATTGTAAAAGTTTCATAGTTGTACATTCCACATGGAAACAAATGACCCATATTGAGTCAATTTTTGTCAGCTATGAGATTTAATTTTTCTTTTTATTTGTTTTTGCTTCCAGCAGCATTTGTTAACAGCATTTGTTGTGTTGATTCGTTTTTACATTTTTGTCAAAACCTCTGTGTTTTCTAGTTCATCTATTCCATTTCTTTTATCCTTGTGTCTATCTCTTTGTTATATTACACAATCCTGAGTACTGTAACTATGTAACAAACCTTGAAATCCCATGCTATTTTTTTCCAAATTGTTTTAGTTATATCTCCAGTTATCTCTAAATCTTCTGGGATTTTTATATGATTATATTAAACTGCTACACTATGAGGAAAATTGATGTCTTTATTATGTTCAGTCTTCCTATCGGTAAACATGATATATTTATATAGTTATTAATATTTTTAAAACTTGTAATCAGCAGTTAGAGTGCTTCACTCTGTAAAACCTATATACAATTTACTAAATTTGTGCCTAAATGTGTCATATTCTGCTGTTTACAAATTACATTTCATTTCTAACTTCAGCATCTGTATGTTCCTTATTGGCACATGGACACACAGATTTTCTATTTATGCTATAACTTAAAATCCTGCTTTGCTCATTTATTACTTCTAGGAGTCTTGATGGCTTTCCCAAGGTTTTCTATGTAGTTATGGTACACAGAGACAGTTGGATTCCTTTCTTTCCAATCCTTACATCCTTTTCTCCCATTATTTCACTTGCTAGATCTTTGAGTTACTGTATTTATGTAATTCTTCCATTTTATTCTTGGTTGTTTTTTCTCTTGATTTTTCTTTTTCTCTTTTCTTTGCTCCTTCTGAAGGTTACTTGAATACTTAAAAAGTTTTCATTTTGATTTATGAGATTTTAAAATGCTTGTATATATATTGGAAAGGTTTATGTATTTATTTGAAGGAGTTACAGATTGACAGGCACACACACGGGGGGGCGGGGGGAGAAAGGAGAAGGAGAGGGAGGAGGAGGAGGAGGAGAAGGAGAGAGAGAGAGAGAGAGAGAGAGAGAGAGAGCTTCAATGACTGGTGCTGAATCAGGCAAGTCAGGAATTGGTAGCTACATCAAGGCTCCTACATGGATGAAGAGGACTTCCCAGTACGAGGATCATCTCCCATTGGTTTCCTCAGGCCATTACCCAGGAAATAGAGTGGCTGGGACACGAACCAACTGATATGGGATACTGGTATTACAGACAGAAGTTTTCCTTCTGTGTCATAATACTGGCTACTTTAGTTGTCTATTTCACATAACTTTTTAGTGGTTATATAAATTATATTATATAAATTATATAAAGATGACTTACTAAAGTACTGCTGCTGAAATTTTACCTGAAGTGAGAAACAGAAATGTCATCTCTCTCTTTCTAAAAGATTTATTTATTTCTATCAAAAAGTCATATTTACAGAAAGGGAAGACAGATATATAGAGAGATCTTCCATCTGCTGGTTCATTCCTCAAGGGGTTGCAACAGCTGAAACTGAGTTGATCTGAAGCCAGAGTCAGGAGCTTCTTCCAGGTCTCCTACGTGGGTACAGAGTCCCAAGGCTCTTGGCCATCCTCTACTGCTTTTCCAGGCCACAGGCAGGGAGTTGAATGGAAACTAGAACAGCCAGGACATGAACTGTTGACCATATGGGATGCTGACATCTTTAAGCTGAGGACTTTAGCCATTAGACTAGCACGATGGGCCCTCACCTCTTTTTATTTTTTCTTTTACAGCTGTCCTAAGTACTTTCTATACACATGTTTATAAATAATTAACACAATGTTATTATATTGCTTTTATTTCAACTATCAAGCAATTTAGAAAACTGAGAAAGAAATCTATTGTATTGCCCATAATTAATTTTACTTTTTCTGTGGTTCTACTTCTTCCCTGATGTTCCCAAATTCCTCCTTTCATCACATATATTGTGTTTCGAGAAATTTCTCTAGTCAATCTTTCAGGGTAATTTTGTTGACAAAAATGTCTTAGTTTTTTGTTTTTTTTCTTTTTCATCTATGAATTCCTTGACATCTCTTTCAACGTAGTAGAATGTTTTGTGCTGAATATAGAGGTTTTTTTTTTTCCATTCCGCACTTTAAAAAACACTAACGTCGTCTTTCTGGTTTCCTTAGTTTCTGATTATACATTTCCCCAAAACTTGTACTGTTTTCCCCTGTAACAAAGGAGCCAGCTCGCTCTGACTTCCTGCTGGGTTTCTCTTTTGTGTGTTTAGTTTTCAGAAGGTTGCCCATGATGAGATTCTCTATGGATTTCTTTGAATCTTGCTTGTTTGTGGTTTGCTCATTCCTTTGAATTCATCTCGTTTGCTTTTGGGTAAGTTGAGGAGATTTTAGCTGTCATTTTCTTACATGCTTTTCCACTCTCTTCTTTTTCTTCTTCTGTAGTTCTGATGATGTGAATGTTAGTCTTTTGTTAAAGCACATCTGCGATTCGCTCTCTTATTGTATATTTTTACTTTTGGTCTGATTGGAAATTTTCTCTTTTTCTATGTTAAGTTTTATCGTTCCTTCTTTCTTTCCTCTGTTCTACAGCTGAATTCATCCACTGAGTTTTAAATTTTGGTGGTTGTGGTTTTAGTTCAAGCAGTTTCTCTTGGTGTTTCTTGGTATGTTATATTATCTTCCTGGAATTTTTAAGTCTTATCCCTTGTTTCAATATGCATGTGCTTATTGAGGTGTTTGTGAGAGCTGCTTTCCAGCCCCGGACAGACAATCAGAGATTCTCTTTAATCTTGTTGCTGGCATCAATTGATTGCCTTTTTTATTCATTAACGTTGAAATTTTTCTTCGTCTATGAGTAAGGGGTGACTTCTGGTTGAAGTCTGGACATTTTGGGGATAACTGATGATAGCCTGAATTATCTGCTTTGTGTTGTATCTGATCTCCCAGAACGTTCTGGCAGAGAAAAGAGAGGTGGTCTTGCTCCTACTAGGTGGGGGTAGAAATTCAGTCCCTTGGTTGGTCCATGTGGGTGGAAAGATTCCTCTGCTGCTGTGGCACAAGGGAAAGGCTTCCAGGTCATCGCTTGGACTGCTGATACCACACAGGCAGGCACAGAAAGCGTGCCTGGTTATTGTGTTTCAGCCGATCTCCACTGAAACTCAGAGAAATGATCTCACTGCTGTTGGGCAGAAGTGAAAGTTTTAAGTCTGCAAAGGTCCTTTCATCTCATCGCAGCAGGGGTTTTCTGGGATCACCACAGGTGTGACTGGAAGGCCCGGACCCTCATGATATCTGTTGCCAAGAGGGAAGGAGGAGAGGATCGTTATCAGCTGCTGAGGATGGCGGTCCTGACAACTTACCTGGATTTGGCTTCTGTAAGTGAAGATAAAACCATATGGCCTTTTCTGTGGAATTGTGATAGAATTCAGCAACTATTGTCTGTTTCTTTCATCATCTCATTGTAAATAAATGCGCTTCTGACCAATGTGCTGTCATTTAACGATTTACTCATAATTGTACGCTTATGTATTTCTTGCAGGTTCAGTGATATGAATTTATATAAACATGCATCAGCTAATTGTTGACGCAAAACGTGCCATGTGAGCAACCACTTCGTAATTCAGTGTCTTATTCTGATTCAGACACATGTGAATTGGCTGTGAATGACTGATACTGGAATTCATTGTTTTTATTTTGCCTAAGTCACAGATTGAGTACAGCCTGGATAAGTGGCTTACTAGAAAGGTTAATCAAAGTACTCTCTGACCAACTGCGCATGAATTGCTTCATCTCATCACACTAACACTATCATAAAATGTCATTAATTTAATAATATTTTCCACCTTTAGAGTAAATAATGCAGTAATCTGCTTTTATATTTGTACAACCATGGGTTGGTTTAATATTATTTTGTTCAAATAATTGTTGGTAATTTTAAATTTGTAGCTGATTTTTTTTCAATCCTTTGATAGTTTAACTTGCCAGATACTACAAGCTTTCTGTATGCCAAAACTAATTTATCTTAAAATCCTCTTATACAATTTACTAGTTAAAATAATTCATCTATCTAACCATTCAACATTTCCCGAATAACTACTGTATGCAAAAAATGAATCTGAAAACCTGAACAGTAAATATCTTTTTTAGGACTAATTATCACCTAAACCATTTCTTAATTATGTTAGGATTTCCCCATTGTAGACTATTTATTTTTAAAGCTTATTGTACTTGACTCAGTGACGTGGGAAATCATCTTGTGCATTTAACTGTATAATTTTAACAATAGAATGTACTGGGGGCATGCTAACTACTCTACTTAGAATTAATTAGAATGTATTACTCATTTCATAGATGAGATAGTAAAGTTCAGAAGGTTTAGAAAATGGCCTAAATTCATCCAGGAGGTGGGGCTTGGGATCCAGTTCTGGACCCACATTCGTCTGCCCATTATTTAGACTGTTAGACGATATTACCTCGGAGTGGCAATGAGTCTGTCATGGACTTCCATGCATGTCAAACTGCAAGTTGGACCTGTTTTATGGCACTCTGAGGTTTCATGAACCACAGGAAGAAACTGCCCTTCTTTGCCAAGTGGTCGCATTAAGAAAGGGGACTGTCAACAAAGAGAGCTTTAGTATTGTCTCATGTGAACAGCCTTCGCATAATAATTCTTTTTATATTAATCGCTTCCTAATCCTTTCCCCCTTAAGTGAAGGAGTTATCACTAAGGTTTTAAGAGGTGAGAGAACAACACAAAGCCTGGTCCGCTGTGTAGGACCAAATCAGGAATTATCTTTCTCTTTCCATCCTCTCCTGAATAACTGGAATATCTCTTCTGTTGAATAGATACTGGTTTCCAAGTTCATATTTGGAGAAGATCCAGGCTTGGGGAATGTGAAGTATGACACAGAAGTAGGCACAGTTTACTTTGTTGGCAGGTGTTTCAGGACCAGGAGTCAAGTCAGGGACTTATTCCAGGGACTTTGATGTGCTGTCATTCTTGTCTCTGGCTCAATCGCTTTCTCTTCTGGATGCAAGGACAAGGTCTGTGAGTGATAACTTTGGTTGCTGTCAAAGGAAAAGGCATTCAAAGCTCTCTCATGACCAATGTGATACTATGATATTGTCCTTTATGCAGGGAAGGAAGAGCTAAAAATTCAGCTAGTTGATTTTCCATTGAGCTATTCCCTGTTGTGTCCACTCTTGAATTTTTTTTTTCAAATTCTGCAAGGACGGCTGACTTCCTGTAAAGTCTGTGACCCTTATCACAGTGTATGAAATTTTCTTTTCTACTTGCTTCTTCTGCTTCATTTTTGTTTACCTTCACAGTTGACTCTTATGAACCATGGGCCAAACCTTTTGGGCTTTTTAATGTGCTAAATGTGGAAAGCAGCTTTATCGCCTTACTCAGCATATTGAAGGTTTTCTCACTATGGGACACCCCTCCACGGAACCTCTTTCAATAGAATCCTGTTCCTTCAAAAGCTGATTTTTTTCATACTTTGTATTATATGTGAACCTAACACTGTTATTTCTAGATCTTATTCCTTCTTTACTGTGTGTCCTAGCATTATTTATGTTTAAATCTCTTTTCACAAAGAGCCAGTTAATGTATTTTTGATTCATCTAATAACATTTGCCAAGTATTTTGTCCACTTATTTTTTTCCCTGTCTTATAACATTGTTGAATATCAGAACAGTGGAGGCCAAAGTGCTGATGTGACAATCTATGCTGGCCGGTGAGGTACCAACATACAGTTATTAGAGCTTAGTAGGCTGAAACCACAACAAAAATTGCCCAATTAAATATGCAATGACTATTCCTATCACATATCAGTAGTCTTCCAAAAGTTGTTAAGTTCATTTAAACTATCTATTCTGAAATAAAAAAAAAATGCACAGATTTTTTTCTTACTTTCCCAAAGAGGTTAGTGTCACATTGGGAGAGATTGTGTTCTTTGATTGGCTTTGCATTATGATTATGTACTTAAGAGTTTTGTATGTGAGGTTTGAATGGAGCCATGTGCAGGGTCAAATTGAAACTTTCATAAGACACTACAGATTCTGGCTCACATCTTGGGTTTCATTTTTATTGTTAGCCAATCTGGTGGGAGCTTTATTACAATATTACTTTACTATAAACCAAGAGTTGACAATGTCCTGACATTCTGTGGTTTCTACTAAACCACTATGGTAGTATGAAATCAACCACAGAATGAAAAAGAATGGCTGTGCTCTAATCCATCTTATTTATAAAAATGGGCAGCACACTAGGTTTGACACAAAAGGCATGTTTTACCAGTGTCTATTATAAATCATCTTAAAAAATTCTTATTCATTCTTTCTGTCCTTCCTTTCCCTCAGTTTCCTGAGCTCCTTGATGGTCTTCACTTCTGCATCCTTCCTTTTGTGCCTTGCTTCCATCTTCTTCATATGTGGATGGTACATCGCCCTGTGTGAGTTGTCCTTATGTCACTGTATTTGCTGTTCTGAGGCCGCATATACAGGGAACTACAGCAAGAGATAATATGTTCTTGATCTTGGTTGTAAATCACTTGTCCCAGTCAGTCTTCCTTCTCTATTCTAGTTAGTTTTTGAATCTCCTGATCTCATGGCTTATGTTTCCATGTTCATGTTTGCCTCACTCACACAGAATTGATGGTTCTCCTTTCCTTGCCAATGCCTAAAAGGCCATGATACATTTAAATAGCAGAATGTTAGACTTGTAACTGTTACTTAGGGGCTATACTATTGTGATAATATGAGAAAAAATGGTGGAGACAGGGAGAGGAGGGAGAAAGAGGAGGTGGAACAGAGAATCCCTATAAGACTATATCATGGAAAAGAATAATAACAATAAAAAGGGCAATGGTCCTTATGTCCTTTTTAATTGGATAGAAATCAACTCTCTCTGGTGCTGCTTCAGGCTGTATATTCTGCTGATGTGATGTTGGGTTCCCTGCTACGGTGCAGTCTTTCCAACCATATTCTAAATTGTTGACCTGGCATTGCTCTTGCCAGCTGGAATAGGACAAGTTATTCCTGGTCCTGTGCCAAGAGCCCAGGAACAGATTAGAATGGCATGGTCTGTGTGCTTCCATTAGACATAATGGATAAGAAATGCATCTGATGTTAATATCGTATGAGAAGGCAGTATCTGCTGGCTCCAGGCTTGGGAGTGATAACCTTACGAGTGAACACAGCGTCAGAGGCGACTTTAGCTTGACCTGAGTTTCACTGCTCTGCCGAAGAACCTACTTTCCTTCCCTGTTGTCTCCTATCTCAACTCTAACGATCACCACGTCTCCTTCCATGTTCTATGAAACCTCTTATTAATTGAGCTCATAACATTGCACTTCCCTGTAATCCTTGATATAAACTTCTGCCTTAGGTACTGCAAGTTTCTTAGACTTGCCGGCACACACATACCACTTCATACCTACATGCCTGCTGTCCATTGTCATCACTCATCAAGCGTGTTATCCTGAAAGGACTAAACCATCCTGAGTGTCACTGTTGTTCAGTTCTTACTAACCACATCTAAAGATCAGCTTAAGTTCTTCCTCCCTCAAAGTGTTCTGTAGTCATTTCAGTGAATCCTGACTTTTCCCCTATTCTTAGGAAGTTAGTAAACAAAAGTTTAGAAGACGATACAGTTAATTCTTGGCTGTTTGTCTTGTAGACATTTCACTGCTTTGTATCTGAAATGAATTCACATGCAAGGCCAGTGTTTGTGTTATCTTGGACACATTACTTCACTTTTCTGTAGTTCCGTTGCCTCCTTGGTAAAATTAGACTAAAAATAATGCACCTATTACCCAACAAATAGTCATCTTTCTGTCTGGTCAAGTCCTTGGTAAACTCAGGCTCTATTTCAGTTACTATTTACTTGGCTGCTTTCTTCTCCTGCCAGCAGATAATAATTGGCACGAGACTTGAGATATCATCTGTTGTGTTCATATCTCCTGTGCCTGGAAAAACTGGCTAAATATTTGTTGAATCAAAGAGGGTCAGCTGCTTGCAGAAAGATTTTTAAAGTTTAACTGAGATGGTGGTTACTTGACTGGCTATGAGTGAGTAAATGTGCATTTCCATGACACATCTACTATTACTTATCTACCACCATCCTTATTACTATTATTGCTACTGATAACCAAAACAATTAGAGCACTCAGCAACTTAGAGGAAATTATACTGGTCGGTGAAGACGCATCTAATTGTAGTGGAACTTCTGTGAAGCTGTGGAGGTCTCAGAACAAGTTGTGTGAGCCTCTAAAAGAGTACAAACACGCATAAACAAATGCAAACACCAATAAATGGTGTGAATAAACAGCATCTGGAAGCATAAGGAGAGTTAGAGGGGCCAGGATTTCATTCGGTGAGTTCCTACCTGTTTGTTTCTCTGTTTCTACATCATTCTGGGAACTAAATGGCCATTTGGATGCGAATCTGAGTTCATTGCCCTTGCACAGATCAGAAGGTTGGACTTCTATTTTACTCTATTAACTAACACCATCTTCTTTTCTGTTGACTTACTATTTTGTAGTAATGAATCAGTTCTGCTTATAAGTTGCAAATTCTTTTCATGTCTTTATTAATTCACTGTGAGCATAATTAACCAGTTATTTCTCCCTAACTGTGAGGTAAGAATAACTACACTGCCTAGATGAAGGAACGGAGCCCTTTGGTGTGTCTGGCATTTGAGGGACACTTGGTGATGAAACCAGGACACTTCTGCTTAATTTCTAGACTTCTTCTATTACTTTAAAATTTTGTCCCAGTTGGAGTTTCATCTGAGTTTTACCAATTTCAGGAATCATGAATTGAATAACTATGACATGCTGGGTGCTGTGGTAGGTACCTGAAGAAAAGAGAGAAATTAGATGTTGTGCCTATTCAGTTGACTTCCCAGAGTAGATGGTTGGACAGATAAGGAAACAAATTATTTCAGAAAAAAATGTGACTTGAGTGCTAACAATAGTATATAAAACATGATACAGCTGCAAGTCAAAGGGGTTGCTGGTTAGTAGCTGAGAAGAAAATTTGGAAAATCATCACAGATGAGCTGGCATTCCTATGGCTGTGAGAGACGGATAGGAGTTTGTCAGTTGGATACAATGCCACAGGCACATCAAGAAGTAGATATCTGAATCTTGAGCAAGTCCATGTACACGCTGAGTGTTGCACTGAGAGATACACACCGGGCTGTAAACAAGAGTGGGGGTGAGATTTTGGCATAAGTGTTTAAGGCATCACTCAGTTCTGAAATATCCTGCATTGGAGCGCCTGCTCTAGCATCCCGACTTCCCGAACCCAGCTGAGTTCCTGGCCCCTGGCTTTGGCCTTACTAGGACTGGCAGTGGTGGATCCTTGGGTGGGAGGGGTGGTAAGCCAGAGGTTGAAAGGTTTCTTCCGTTTGGTTTTTGTTTTTTTAATGAAACAAGCAAATAAATGTACAAAGGATCAGAATGCAGAAAGATTGCCATGCTGGGTGGGACAGGACACAGATACATTTCCCCAGGTCAACATAAATTGAATTCATTCTGGTTTTCCTCTTCTCTGGTGGCTTTCTTATCCAAATATTCAAACTGGTTCTTTTGTATCATTTGTCCTATGGAAATGCTTGACTCATATGGGCTGTAACACGAGATCATTCCCTTAGGACATGGACATCTCCTGGAAGAGCTAGCTTCTGAGTTAGGCAGTGTCCTGCTTACACACATGTATCAAATATCCATACTTCCCTTTCCTCTGCATGGTTGGAGAGACAGAGCGGAAGATCTTCCATCCACTGATTCACTCCCCAAGTGACCAAAATGGCTGGTGCTGTGCCGATCCAAAGTCAGGAGCCAGGAACTTCCTCCAGGTCTCCCATGTGGGTGCAGGGTCCCAAGGCTTTGGGCCGTCCTCAACTTGGCCAATAGAAAGGTCTCTGTCTTTGTGGGGGGAGATTTCTTTGGCTGCTCTTTGCTTTAATAAGCTTTAATAAGTCACTATGGTTATCTCAGTTTAAGGTGGCCCAAAGGACACCATTTTATATTTAATGACAATGTGGTAGAGTAGAAACATTGGAAATCAGAAATTGGGAGAGAGAGAGAGAAATCCTTTGCTTTAGTCATCTGCTCTCATATTGTGTTTGAGGTCTGCATACGGTTGAGACTAGTTGAATCCTGCTGACATGGAATTCACAGGATTTTCATGAATATTAGATGAGGTCTTAAGCTGATGATATCTTGTAAGTTGTAAAAAATGTTCAAATTTGGTTGATATTCACTATTTTAATTTTTATTGTAAACTGATAAATAATACTGGCATCTTACTTTCTCTCCAGGAACCAGTAACTTACTCTGGTTTTCGTAGTATATTCTTTCTCAGAGCTGATGAAAGGATTGAGTCTTGCTTCTTTCAAAGTTGGGCATAACACTTCTTTGTTATTTTTGAATTCCTCTATTTCACACATAGACTGAGGTCCCGGATATAGCGTATGGGCCTCTATTTTCCTCGCTTTAAGAGAGTAGATCCTCTGCATTATTGAGTTAAGCTGAATTTCTATTTATACATCAGCATGAACTAATGAAGAATATATAGTTCTAAGAAAATTCATTAATTGGGGTCATGTTAGCTCTATTATCAATGAACATAATCCACTTGTTTAAGTTCAGAGCTCAGTAGTTTATGCTAGTCATTAATGTGTCTCAGTAAGATACGGTTGTTTACAGCATTTTGTGAGAATATGTGCATTTTCCACTCTAAAGAAAGCACAGCATGATAATCAGCAAAGGGAAGCTTGTCCAGAGCTATGGACATGTGGTATGGACTGGCAGTTCTCGTTAGCCACCATCACTCCATATTCTAAGCCTTCCTTGCAAGGAGGGGGACATGTGTCCAATTCTGGATAATGGAAGAAGTAGGTCTGCTGAGAGGACATGCCCCATGTGTGTGCTGGCTATATAGTCTCTAGCTTCAACCTTTTCACTTCCTCATTTCTTTTTTCATAGTTGATGGAAACAGGGAATTCAGCTGAGCACTCCAAGGATAACCTAGAATAGGGGTCAACAAACTTCCTCAGGAAAGGACAAGATAGTAAATATTTGTCTTGTGCATGGTACGGTTTCTGCTCTCATTATTCAGCTCTAGCATGATAGTGTGATAAAAGATGTAGACAATATGTAAGCAAATAAGCACGGCTATGTAATAAAGCTGCATTTATATAAACAGGAAGTGGTTGGATTTGGTTCACAGGCACTCATTTGCTGAACCCTGACCTAGATCTTTGTGGTGTGCAAGACATGAGCAACCAGGATCCATATTGAAGGCTTCTGGCAAAACACCTGACTGTAGTGACACAAAGTATTGTTTTGTCAATTAGCTAGGAAATGTATCTTGTTTGCTAAAGCAGCTGATACTTAAAACAATCATTTCAGTATTTTTTGGGGCTACTCAGTTTAATCAATCATGAATCTTTGCAATATTGTCACTAAGGCCACTGGACTGTCCTGTCCTCTCACCATCTCATCTTCCATGCAATACATACATGGGTGGATAGACTCTTCAAGCACAGACGTGAAGTCTCCAAGTTTTGTGAGTCATCCCATCATTTGGGAGATCACCTGCTGTTAAAGCACAGCTTTTGGGTCAGAAAACAGAGTTTAAATAGGAGATGAGATGAGTTCAAATAGTAATAACTCTGTTCAGCTGCCTCATGAGTTTGCTTGAATTCGCTCATCTGTTGAAGAAGGACGGTGCTTCCTTCCTGACTTGAGTGCAACAGAGACGAAAGGTGATTGCGTTTGTTAGGCATTTCTATTGTGGGGCTCTCCTCCATAGCTCCCGGCTATTGGGTAGTCTGTTTCTTTCGAGGTGATGAGACCAAGAGGTAATTAATGCTACTTGGATACATTTGGTGGTTTCTGGGGCCATGTGTGATCATCAGAGTGATGGAGGTGCTACTGACATCCAGTGTGTAGACTGTAGGGATTCCTGTCAACATCCTATAATGAACATCTTAACCCCACATGACACCTAAGGTTCTCTGAGCCTAAATGTTAATAGTGCCCAAGGCCACTGAACTTATCTGGACAATAAGACGCTGAACTTTATGCTAGGCATGTGTTTGCAAGGAATGAATCTCAACTGAACTTGAACTATGGTTATGCAACAAGGTGGAGGAATCCACCATGGGGGGAGGGGTATGGGAGGGGTGGGGGGAATCCCCAGCGCCTATAAAACTGTACTACATAATACAATGTAAGCAACAATAAAAAAAAAAAATAGTGCCCAAGATGAGAAACTGTTTAAGGAGATTTGTGTGAAGTTATAAAATTTACTCTAGAAAGGATACATACTTCACAATCATGAATTTTTAAGGTTTTTAAAGTTGATAGCCCATCATAGGGCACTGTAGGCAACAATTTTTGCTGGAAACTCTGCCTGATCCTATCTCCATGCTCTGCATGCATGTGGTAGGCCTCTGGTGGTCCCAGGAGGCCTTAGAATAGGCCGCTATTATGGGAATTTTATTGTTGTAATACACAATAACTTATTTGAGGGCAGAAATCTTGTCTTCTCCAAATTAAACTTTTTAAAAAATTGAATGGATTTCCTTCCAGACCATTTTCTATTCTGGTACACCAAGATCTTGGCTCACGATTCACCTTCCTCTCCATTTACTCTCTAAAACTTGTCCTCACCTTCTTTGGGCTTAACCTCCATACAATTTGCCCTTAGAATTACTTGCAATGTCTTATTTGAGAGAAATCTGTGTTTAGGCTTGATACTGAGCTTCCTGGAAGTATCTTGATCTCCATGAAGCATCGCTAGTGAAGAATCTGGAATTGTGAGGATCTGGATATCTTCTTGATGTACGTTATGTGTGCATGGGTCCCTCGGAGCCTCTGATGGCTCATTATTTCAGACTCCTAAGATTGTGGCTCATCCATGCTCCGATGTTTGATGAAACACAAGATTCCTAGACAACCTTATTTTCTTTGTAACAAATGATAAAGCAGATTTCATAACAGAAAACATTTTAACCTTTACTTACTGACTAAATCTAAAACAGGGGGAGGATTTCTAGGTGCAGGGACTGACCTGCATATGGATCACACATAATGTCTGCTTGAGTGGATGGTCCTGGAGAAAAGTAGAACAAATATTGAACACTGTCCCACATCAGAATTTAGTAGAAGAATGGCCATAGTTGATGAGAAGTGAGGTATTGGAAAACTACAGGCTAAGAACCTGGAATCTGAACTTAGGTCATTTAAATTGCAGTTCAGGGACTACTGTTTATCTAGTCACAGATATGAAGGCATATCCCCCACAATCTCTGAATGTTTATCTTTACCTGCAAAACAGAAACCATAAATAGGCCTGTGCCATAGATTTGTTGTGGAGACTAAATCTATTCCTATATATAAAATGCTTATCACATTCCCTAACACATGAGTAAACACACAAAAACATTTTTTCTCACCTGCGTTGTACTTTTTATCCTTATCATCGACACTGTTGAGGCATTTTGCCCAAGAGGAGAGTCTGTTTCTGGATTACTTTTGAAGGAGCTAACCATTAGCATCCCTCATTAATGTACAAAGGAAGTGGGATATGGAAATCAGTCAGCTGACTCCAGTTGAAATTCGGCCTGCTTTAGGTGTTCTGCCATGTGGGAAGGGTTGCAGCAGGTTGACGAGTGGAGGCAGTAACATTCTGCTCCTTAACGGAAGCATTTGTAAGTGATAGATGTACAGAAGGATCCTGTGGTTTACTAAATGTTCCTCTAGAAAACATTGGCTGCATCAGCTTAAGGAGCAGGAGCTGGGAATGTTGCTGTAGATGCATACCTGCCTAACCAAGACCGTTTCCATCACAGGGACATATGTATGAAGCCCTGCCTTTCATGGATTGACTTCAAGATTACACTGTGTTTAACTTTTGTATAAAATATTTGATATGTAGGCAAGAGAGAGAATGAGTGCACTAGCATTTGCTTGTTTACGTCCCACATGCTTTCAGTGTTAGGGCTGGATTTCACTGAAGATAGAATCCAGCAACATAACTCAAGTCTTCCGTGTGTGTGAACGAAGCTCGACCACTTGTGCCATCATTCTTGCCTTCCAGAGTCTGCATTAGGAGAAGGCTGGGAATCAGAAGCTGGAGAAAGAGCCAGATGCAGAAGCTTAGCGGCTAAAGTCCTCGCCTTGCATATGCCAGGATCCAAATGGGCATCGGTCCATGTCCTGGCTGTTCCACTTTCTTTCCAGCTCTCTGCCTGTGTCCTGGGAAAGCAGTCGAGGATGACCACGGGCTTGGGTCCCTGTGCCCACATGGGAGTCCTGGAGGAGGGTCCTGGATCCTGGTTTTAGATCAGCTCAGCTCTGGCCATTGTGGCCACTTGGGGAGTGAATCAACAGACAGAAGATCTTCCTCTCCGACTCTCCTTCACTCTGTAAATCTGACTTTCCAATAAGAATAAATTGATCTTTAAAAAAACCCAAAAGCTAGAGAAGGGAATCAAAACCAGATATTCTGATGTGGGAATTGGACATCTAATCTGGCAATTTAACTTCCAGGCCACTTATCAGTCATGGATTTAGCTTTGTTGAACTCCTCTTTCATCTTGAGGAAATGTAGAAAGAATTTCAAGGACAAAAGGGGTAATTGCAGATGGGCATTTAGCCTGGCAGTTAGTATCCTGTGTAGGAGTACCTGGCTTCAAGCTAGCTCTATTTCCAGGGCAAGAGTTCTGATGATGTACATCCTGGGAGACAGCGTGAAAGGCTCCAGTGGTTACGTCTGCCACTCATGGGAGACCAGGATTAAGTTCTGGACTCTTGTTCTCCGGTTGGCCAAGTCCTGGTCATTTTAAGTATTTGGAGGAGTAAATCAGTCAATAAGAAATTTCTCTATCTCTGTGTGCTGCAAAATAAACAAAAATAAAGAAATGAGTAAATAAATAATTATTTAAAGAAAAAAAAGAAGTGATCAGATGTGGAAGAAGTAATGACATTTAGATGAACAGAGCAGCAAAACAGAGTTATGTAGGGAGTTTTACTTTCAATCAATTCTTAATGATTGACAAAGCAAGAATTTATGACCATAAAGGGAATATATGGACCATATAGACATGTACAGACAGGCACTCCGTGCTCACTAAATGGGAGTAGAGGATTTGCTGTGCTAAACCCTGAAGTTATCCCTATATTTGAACTACTGTCCTGTACCTAGTAGACAGTCAATAAGTGATTGACAAACTGTCAAATGGATTAATGGAGAAGGAGCAGAGCTGAACGCTGATTTTTTAATAGAAGGTGCTAATTTCAATCTCACTGAGAGCAAAGCAAAATAATTTAATCATTAATGGATTTCAGGTGTGAATACTGAATTAGATTTGATCTTAGCCACATGGATAATACTCTATTCACATCTTAAGTGCTAAATGTCAGCATGCATTTATAAGACTCTGGGTTGACCTTAATGGCCAGAGTAGCTGAATAAGGCTGTGGGTGACTAAGTTTAGCTCTGCCCAGCACTAGGTTAACAGGAATACTAACCATATACTGGACCCTTAGTGTCAGTCTATGTTTCCTTGGTCCAGAATATGTGTAGAATCAGGAAAAACCCAGGTATTAACATTGTTCATTAAGCAAGCAAACATTTGTAGAGCACGGCTGAGCTAGCTGCTGTAGTAGATGCTTTAATTTCCTGACTCTGCCCTTACCACCTGCTTTAGGAAGCTTCTGTGAGTCTCCTGTCTTTCTCAATGGACCTAATTCCACCATCTCTGTACTGAATGCATTTTGTAATTCTGCTTTTCCCCCCTGCATTCACTCTTGAACACTTATCCAGAGTAGGTCCTCCATGTTGTTTGGATTCTTCAGAGGCAAAGTGAGGGCTCTGGAGCCCTAACTCAGCTGAAGACTTGTAACCTTGCAGGGAACCCAGTCACGAGAATCAGGATCTTTTAGGGTCTTGTGCCCTGGGGAATATGAAACTTGGGGAAGAGAACAATGGAGTTTGACAAAACGATGGCTGGTGCAAAGGGCCACAGAAGAGAAGACATTCAAGCTGAACCTACAAGGTGATAAGGATTCTACTCTGAAAGCAAGATTCTGTGAATGAAAAGGAAGTTTTTGAAGGATCATTAGCATTCATCGGACTCTTGCTTCATTATCCCCTAAGTCTAGGGCATATATTTGTATGATTATCTTCAAAGCCATTGGTCTAAAGTTGACATGATTTCTTAATTCCTTATGATTGCTAGTGATTCATTTTACAGATGGGAATTCTGGGGCACAGGGAAGGAAAATACATTTTGCAGGCAACTTGGCTTAAAGTGCTGATTTTGTGTGCTTGCAGTACATGTAGCTGCCCCATTACCCTGTCTTCTGTTGGTTCTAGAGTTTTCTGGATAACAGATTTTCTTTGGGATGGTATTCAGATGGTCCAGAGATGCTTCTTGGTGTACTGTTGTTGTGAAAGAATATACAACTGGGCCCATGCTTGCCAAGATACATCTGAGCAGCAAAGGAGGATCTATTCTCCTTTAAAAATAAATATAGATCTCTGCGTCTCTCTCCTCTCTTTCAAGTTTATATTAAAAGTAGATAATCCTAGGCTGAGGGACACCAGGACTGTACTGTATTTTCTATTGAAATGAGCTGTAGCCTAAGGGAATGAAGATGCTGAAGACAACTGTCACCAGAGAAATTGTGTTTTCTAGCTAGATGTTAATTGGGGATGACTGAACTTTCTTCAAGTCTACTTCTGTGTTTAACCCACACACATGCATACACATACTCACCTGCATTAGGGTTTATTTCAAAGAGAAAAGTTACGCTTTCTCACTTTTATTCAGGTGCTGTATTATCCAATGTGGCATAAGCAAGATTCTTGGAGTCTTTTCAGACCTCAAAGAATCATTTTTGATTCCATCCTCTGTTGTCCATGTCTAGTCCTCCCCTTGGATGACAGGGCAATGAGGGAAAGTTGGTCATCACTGATCTCTTCCTATTGGAATTCCTTCTGTAGACATTTCCCAACTTTTAAACAAGTCAACATTTGCCGTATCACGATGAGGACTACTTGGTATTACCAATGTGCAGATGGGATGACAAAAACTTGGAGGAGTTAATGCCCTTGTCCAAGGGCACTTGGCCACAAAGGGGTAAATGAGGCATGTGTATGAAATGTGCATATTACTTCATTTAAGGTTAATTTATATGAACAATGCCCCCTTTCTCTTTCCATGCTTTTGTTCCATGGGATGCTTCTTCTTCTCTCTTTCTTTATTTGAAGTGCCACCGTCCATCACCGATGGCTTTGATGGCTTCGACCACTTTTGCTCACATTCAGTGGTGACAAAGTGCATTTTCTCATGGATGATGGCAGGAACTTCTGTTTCATGGAACTGTAACAAATATCCCTGTGACACATATTGGCTCAGGTGCTCACCAGCTACAGCTGTAAATGGGGACATAACGATGGTCCCGCTGGGGAGTAACGTTTCTGTTCAAAATAGGAATAGCAGAATATCTGATTTGGGGTGTTTGGATGATACCCTCTGTGGGAATCAATTTTGGGAATAAGAAGTAGAGACTCTTTAATTTGTGGAGTAGCACTATTAATTTATTGAGGCTTTATAGCCTCAATAATTTAACTAGTCTAATGTGAATAAATGAAACTCACTTTATGGACATTCTAGATTTTCCACATTAAAAAGCATTTCACAGCAGCTTATTCTAGTCTCATAGCACCAGTTTGATGTTATGTCTTATTATATTTATTTCATATGATTTGGACAAAAGGCTTTGAGGGGTGAGGTCAGGAAACATGGTGATAAGAATAGCAGTGGAGTTAATACTCCTTTCTCGCATTGCTCTTTTCAGTAATATACTGACTTTAAAAAATCATTACTTCATGATATAATTCCATAGGCTCTGGGATTTCCATTACCCCCTCTCCAAATTTCCTCCCCACTACTGACTTCCCCCACATTATTACAACAGTATGGTCTTTCACAGTCCTAAGTCCATCATTCTGCTATGTAGGTGTATCTTGACATTGCAGGTATGAACAATGGTGGAGAGTCCAGCATCCTATTCAAGATATATCTAACAGTTTCATTGGGAATCCATCCTTGATTTGTAAGTAGAGATGCATATTGCATTGCATCTTCACATCTGGATATGATAGTCTCTATTACACAGTTACTAAACAGTCCCTTAGATGAAAAGTCATAAAACAAAATCAACAACGGGTTCAAGTTAAACAATTTTTTAAATTTTAATTTTGATAATTAGGGAACAAAGGGTCAAGGGTTACAGGAAAATGGGTAAACCATTGTTTCCACATTTGTGTGTGTGTGTGTGTGTGTGTATCTGGAGTAAGGAGGGAGACAAACCTCCCACCCCATCCCAGGATCCCTGACATGGCGCATGCTCTGAGGGCACTGCTCAAGTGGTTTTGATAGTTCAACAGTTCTGAATTGCTGCTAATCTTGCCATTCCAACCATGATGAAATCTAGAGTCCACTGACTGACATAGTCTACCTTAGGGTCATCTGTTGTGGTACCAGGAGTCCTTGGCAGAAAGACTGCCATCCAGTTGACTGCCATTTCTGCCATGTGCGCTTTGATATACTGTCTACTTGTTCCATCTGAGCCTCCGAGGCTCAGCTCCAACACATGCACTCCATGGTCAGATCATGGAACCTGGAGTTCTCTTCATAATTGGGATTCTACATCAGCAGTACAGTTGGAGGGATCCCCAAAGAAACCTCATCTGAGGTGACCCCAGACTTGATTGTTGTGTGTGAATCTTGTGTGTACAGGGTCTGGCATAGTCCATTGCCCCAATCAGCTTATGCACATGCCGGTGGTTGCAATTGCTGGGTCAGTTTTGTTTCTAGCCCTGTCTTCTACACGAACCAATGGGTGTTGCAGTCCAGCCCGATCCTGCCCACTTCACACTCGGCCCTCACACAAACCAGTGGGAGCTGCAGCCTAGTCAGGGCGACTCCCCATAACCCCCACCAGGCCTGCACCCTACCCTGGTTCCCATGCTTGCTAGTATGTACAGCAGACTTGTTCAGTCTGTCCCATATCCCATTTAGCTCCCGTACATGTCAGTAGGCATTGAAGCCTAGTTCAACCCAACCAGCTTCACTATCCAGACCACACACATGCTGGTGGGTACCATTCTCTGTCTAGCCACCCCTGCCTAGTCCTGGTTTTCATGCTCTCCATTGGGAGTGGTAACCCATGAGGGAGATGCCCACTATTTCCCTACTGGGTCACTTCCACTCTTGGATCATGCACTCTCCAGGTGGTTCTGCAGTTTAACTTGACAGAATTAGCTCCCAGTACCAGCCACTGCCAGCTGATGCTATGGCAAAGCCTAACTAACCCTCACCCACTCTGATTTTTTGCTTGTACAGGGAGGAACAGTCAGCCCAGCCTGGTTTTTCCCTGATCCAGCTCACATGAGACCCACAGGTGTTGTAGCCCTGTCTGGTTTGGTCTGCCCCACCCCAACTCACGCTCTCTGGTGGGAGTGGTAGTCAGGCAGTGGAGCCCTCCACATTCCCCCTACTGGCTTTGCCCCCTGCCGTGTTGGTTCTCACTTGTGCTGTTTGGGTGCTGCGGCCCAGTCTGGCATGGCCCACCTTGCCTTGGCATTTGTCAGTGGGCGTTGTAGCTTGGCACAGCCCACCCCAATTCTAGCTCCTGCTGGTGGGATTACAGCCTAGGTCAGTCCAGCCAGCTTCCTGTCCCAGCTGTAATGTGTACTGGTATGTGTTGCAACCGAGCCTGGCATGACCCACAGTCTGTTCTGGTGCTCAGATTTGCCAGCAGGTGATGAGAACTGGTTCAGCTTGGTCTGCCCCCAACCTACGCCAAATGTATGCCAGTGGGTGCATTTCCCTGGCCTGGTCTGGGCTACTCCTTATCGTGGTTCTTGTGCTCACCTGCAGGGACTGTGTCCCGACAAAGGAGTTTCCCAAGCTCCTCCCTATGCCAGATTTTGCACATACCGGTGGGTTCAAGGGCCAGCCCTACTTAGTCCACCTCCTGTCCTGGCAGGAATGGTGGCCTTCCTGACTGGCCTTCAACCCATTCTGGTTCTTATTGTTGAATGGTTCAGCCCTGCCAAGGCTCATCCATAACCAGGCACAGCTCACACATGGCTCAGTAGGGGCGGAGACTTAGCCTAGTCTGTCTTACAACTACCTTGGTCCTTCAGAGCACCAGATGGTGCTGGAGCCTAGCCCAGCTCAGTGCCCCAGCAATACTTCACACTTGTGCCAAGGGACACTGCAGCCATATCCAGACCAGAATGCACCCCCACTCCAGCCCCTGCACTCACCATCTGGAACCCCAATCCAGCTAGGGGGTCCTTTTAGCTCCTCCTCTAGGCCTGTTCTCAGCCATACCTTGTGCATGTGCCAGTTGTTGCTCTGACCCACCTTGGCATAGCCCCTCACCTGTCTTGGCCTTTGCCTTTGATGCTGTGGCCTGGTACTCCTGGCTCATGCAAACCAGCCAGTATAAGAGCCTAGCTCGGCATGACCTGCACTCCAGCCTGATTTCTGTTCTTGTTTGTGAGCTAAGGTTTGCTCCAGCTTGCCCAGTCCACCCCCTTCCATAACTAACCCACACATTAGCCAGCCATTGGAGCTACTTTGCCCAGCTTGCCCAACACCCAGGCCTGGACCATGTGATCATCAGTGAGAGTTGTACCCACTAGGGGAATTTCCCAAGTTCCCCCAGTTGGCCCAGATCTCATATTTGCCAGTGGATATTAGGCAAGTGCCTGGCATAATCTGCCCTTTCATTTTGGCCTTATATGAGCTGGTAAAAGTTGCAGCCCAGCCCACCCCACCCTCTGTTTTAGGATGCACATTAGGTTGCTGCTGCCTTGACCTGCAGACTGTTGTCAGTTCCTTTTCCTGTGAATGATGGTAAGTTCCACGGTCACACCTAGCTTAGCCCATCACCACACCAACTGTTTTTTTTTTAATATTTATTTTATTTTTATAGCAAAGTCAGATAAACAGAGATGAGGAGAGGCAGAGAGGAATATCTTCCTTCCAATGATTCACTCCCCAAGTGACCGCAATGGCCAGTGCTGCACCAATCCGAAGCCAGGAGCCAGGAACTTCCTCCAGGTCTCCCACGTGGGTACAGAGACCCAAGGCTTTGGGCTGTCCTTGACTGCTTTCCCCAGCCACAAGCAGGGAGCTAGGAGGGAAGTGGAGCTGCCGAGATTAATACCAGCACCCATATAGTTCAAGGTGAGGACTTAAGCCACTAGGCCATTGTGCTTAGCTTCACCCCAACTCTTGAGCTAAGTAGTGCGACTTGTGTTTCCATAGGCCCACACATCCCCAACAGATTCTACACCCCAAACCTGGTTAGTGTCATGACCCTGCCTAATGTGACCTGCCCTGTGTTCCAACATTCAGTCAGACACTGGCACCTAGTGCTGCCAGCTAGGCTCCCAGCCATAGCTTTGTGTGGACTGGCATGTGGCAGTCAGCAATGCTCAACACTAACAGTGCATCTCAGGACTTCCATGTAGGCTGGAGAATCAGTCTGGCCCAAATAGATGTTATGGACTTTCCCCTCCAAACCACCAGGTCTCAGTTCCCACATTTGCCAGCAAGTTCCATGACCCCATCGCTGGGAGTCACACAGGATTCATCCCTCACCTACACTCACATTAGCCTTCCATGGGTGTTCCCAAGCAGCAATTACATACACTAGAGCCCCAGAGCTCACTGCCAGGAGGTCAGCAGGCAGAGCCTGGTGCCCAGTAGGGTCACTGGCCACCCAAATGCTATGACTCGCTCACCACGTGGTGGCAGCGACCATGTCCTGATTCCCCAGCATTGGGTCCGACCTGGCTTGGGCAGCCCCCACCCCCACAGCTGCCACACTGCAGAGGGCTCCTTTCGCCCCAATGGCCAAACATTGTAATTTAAAAATTGTATAATACCATGGGGTTAAACAACATGAATGATCAATAACACACTGACTTTTACGTTAATACTGGAATTGTGCACTCAGTATACAGACAATAGCATTGTCAGGTTAGAAAACAATCCAAGCGGAAAGAAGTTTGCTCCTTCTCGTCTAATGACTGCTCACAGTTTTAAAGCCAGCACCATGTACTGCTTTGTAACAGGACAGACTGTCTGTATGACTGAGGGCAAAGTATTGGATCATTTGGAACTGGGTTTCCTGTCTTTGTAAACTGAACACACTCATACCATTATCACCTACATGCTACAATGAACAGGTGAAATATTAGAATAAAGAGCTTATCTATGTTTGGAATATTGTAGATATACATTGATGTTGAAATTCAGGCTGGCTAACACTTTGGGGTTAAAACTGTTGGGGTTAAGGAGATTCCTGGGATTGGGGGTTTGTGATGTTAAAGGATGGAGAGTCTCAGTATGCTGCAAGTGCTTGGACACCTTGGGAGAGATCAGTAATTGTGATTTTAAGAACCATGTGGTTTAGAATGAAATGCTCCTATTCCTCAGCTAAAGGATTTGATGTAAAACAGAAAATGATAAGCCTAGATTCTCAGTATTTCTCTGTGCTGCTGAACTAGCAAGCACAGAGCCCTCCCTGGAATTGAGTGTGGCTCATTAGATGAACATAGTCCTCCAGGAATGGGCTTGGGAGCCCAGAGGTCACGTGCAGATATGGAAGACTCCTGCATGGGGAGCTGAGTGGCAGTAAGGCAGTAAGCCTGGTGCCTTTGGCAAGTTCTTCTTCTTTATAGATTAAAAAGGGGAAACATGGAATAAACAATATATATTTTAATTCTTCACAGTTTATAGACACCTTTTAATATCACTCTCTCATATGATCATCCCTACAATCAAAGTGAAGATAATATCGTTATTATCCTGAACACTTACTTCCTCCAGTTTACATGTGTGACAAACAAGGCTCAAGAAGACAGAAGACCTTACTGACAATGACACAGCCAGGAAGTAATAGTATTAAAACTGGAAGGTCTGACTGAAGAATCTTCTCTGTTTCTCAGGACACTCTCTGTCCAGCTGGCCCAAAGAATCCTTCATCCTTCCCAATCTCATGACAGTGGAACACAGACACTTGGTTTTTAATCTGAGGAATAAGAGCCACAAAGTACAAGTCTTGAGTAATTTTTTTTTTCTGAACATCTTTTTGGAACAGACTTGGTGATATGCTCTGACCTTGGCACAGTAGGAACTTGGCACCGGTTCCTTCCTCTGTTCAAAGAAATAAACATCTCTAACATCCGTGGAATAAGAAAGCAAAATCGTTTTATGGTCAATGACTACTGTGAGCAGAAGTTGGCAGAAAGGAAGTAGCCTCAGTACAGACTGTCTTGGACAACTGTTTGATTTAGCAGAAACCTAATTACTCACATATACACGGTGTAGTCCGTCTCCTGAAGCACATGCATGTGACTGTACACATATAGAAAGCCAATTATCATCCAAACAATCTTCTGAAAGGGATAGTTAATAGGTCCTAAAAATACCTCCATCAATAAAAGCGGAGCCTGGATTGTCCAGGGATGTGAGGAGTCAGCAGGAAATCTTGCCTATGAATTCTCAGTTGCAAAATAAACCTTTATTTCAGTACAACATGGTTTATAGCACCATAAAAGAGGAGGGAAGTCAATGGCTTGATCCAATATCAACAGGACCAAAAAACAACAACAAAAAACAAAAAACCAAAAAAAAACAAAACTTTACTGATTATCTGTTGTTTGAAGGGCAAGAGAACAACACTGACTGAAAAGTTTTAGAGGCATGCCTTCTGCTTTTGCCCAAGAAAACTGACATTACCACACTGAAGTTTATAATGCTTGATAACTTCCTTGACGTGAATGAAAAACCCAGGAACCAAGACAAAATCTTTGCTAGATTATTTGGAGGTAACTTGCATATTCATTTTCTCTTACTATAATTGAATACTTTAAAGGAGAGTTCTTTTATAAGTAAAGAAATTTGGTCACCTTAGTGTTTTGGAGGTGGAAAGTCTAAACATTGTGATTCCAGATCTGTTTAGGGCCCCCTTTGCCATGCTGGATTGTCTATGGCATTGTGACCAGAGCATGTCAGGTGGTGGACAAACAGCAAGCATATAATAATGTTATTGAATTTCTCCTTTTCCTAATGCATTCACCAGTATTCAACCATTAGAGCTCTATCCTGACCTTATTGAATCCTAATCATCTCCCGAGTCACTTATGAATAACATAATCATATTAAATTCCCTTCTTTTATGTCACAATAAGGACTTAACGTCAGGTTGAAGTTTAGATGGAAAAGGTGTATTCACACTGGAAGTTTGAATCACCAATTCTGCTGAATTATTGAACTGTTCATAAACTTGTTCATTAACTGAATAAGAGCTTATTTGCGCAAATTTGTGATGCAGGCACCAGTTTAGTTGTGTTAGTCTGTTTAGGAAAATGAGACAAGGCTTAGAAAATGATCTGTGTTGAGAAGAATGCAAACTGGATGTGTGAGAGCCATAAGTGTGTATCTCCATCACGCTCATTCCTCCTTGTTGTTTATAGGGCCTCAACTCAAGATCTCACTACGACTTCCTGAATTAGCTTCCTGCCTTCAGATCTGTTTTCTCTGCTTCCCATGCAGGCAGAGTGATCTTTATGGTTGAAGCTATGTTGTCCTCATCATAGTCCATAGCAATAAGTATAAGTCCCCATGCAGGCCACACAATGTGGGCCCAATACTCCCCCTTCTTCACCACCTTCCCTGTCCAATGGTTTCCCTCTCCCTCCACTTCTGTCTCCACGACAATCCTTTAGTTTCTGAAATGCCTTTTCTCCTCTCTCCCTTCCAGGCTCAGGTGCCTCCTGTAAGGAAGCATTCCAGTTGTGTCCATAAAAGTTATTCATAAAAGAACTTAACATGTTCCAACAGAAATAGTTGTTTATTGAAACCATGGGCTGTGGTCAGGAACAGAACAACTGGCACTTCACTGTCAAATGGCTTTAAACTCATCTAAGGATATTTATCAATTCCTGAAGCTGCGGAAATGGCACTGTCATACATATACTCAGTGCCTTCATTGGGAATTGTATCACCACCTAACAAAAACAAAATTCTTTAAGCTGATACGTAAACATTTGCACGTTTGTTGGTGAAAGGAAACTCTACTGATGATCGTCTCAGGACAACAGGTGAAACAGACAGTTCACAGTGAATGAGGAATGCCAAGAACTGAATGTGTAAGAACTGAATGCAAAGAGTGTAGGATGCGTGACTCTTTCCCCAGATGTAAATCAGGGGCTTTTCCTGGGGTATAAGTAGTACAATAATAAGCATACATGCACCTGCAGTAGCTGTTGCATGTATTGATGCAGTGGAATAAAAAACATGACAGTGCTACAACAGGAATGCATGTTTGAGAACATCTACAAAATGGGAGATAATTTTCTTTCTTCAAAAAATCAGATGCTGTTAAAAATAAGGAAATCCTGTTGTGGGACATGTGTGGACCCTGAACTCTCATGGGGCTTTTACTATCATAACAAAGGTTATTTGCCAAATGGCTAGCCCCAACCAGCGAATGCCTTTACCATAAAGCAATATCACATGGCTCCTAGAGAAGCAAAATAAAGCCAACCATCTTGTGGGGTGGAGAGAAAAAGAGCAGACTCCAGCTTCCATTGCAGTGATAAGCATGGGGGACATTTTGGCATGAAATGGTGGAGGTTGATAGAATTTTCAAAATGCAGAAATTCCCCAATCTCTTCAGTGTTTTTCTGCCTGTGTGCAATGGCGGGGTTGAAACTCAAGACTCATCCTGCACTTTAGCTTTGTTTGCAGATGAATTTGTTTGTGTCAGCTGCCTTGCTATTGTTTTTGTGATTGTAACACTTATCGTATAGAATGATAGGCAAATACAAAAGAGAGAGTTAATATATCTTTGAATTTAAGCCAAATGCTCTAGAAAGACCCTGTAAAGACATTTTTCTAACAAAATTTATGTTGATTTGGGAGTGAGTCGGTGAGACAAATGTAAATGATTGGGAAAATTATTTATCGAAATCTATACTCACAGTTAAAATCTGTACTCTAGCTGCTGTTTTTAATAATTATAGAGAAATATTAGGACTTTTGGATAATGCATAATGTTTATAAACACTTTTTGGAGAGGTGGAGGTAAGGAGGTAAAAAGGGAGAGCTGGAGAGAAGAAGGGTGAAGTGAGAAAGAAGAGGGAAAAGAGGGAGAGAGAAGGGGAGGCAGAGGCAGAGGGTGAAGGAAAGAGAGGAAGAGAGAGACAGAGGGAGAAGAGTGAAAGAGGAAGAGTGAGAGGGAGAATGAGAGAGAAAAAGGGAGATAGAGAGGCAGAGTGTCAGAGAGAGAGAGGAAGAGGGTGAAGGAGAGAGGGAGAAAGAGATAGAGAGAGCTCCTATTTGTTGCTTCATTCACCAAAGGATTACAAGATCTGATTCAGGGCCAGACCAAAGACTGAGGTAAGAATTCAACTCTCGGACCTAGTGTGGGTAGCAACTACTTGGGGTTCCCACTAGTAGGAACCTGGAATAAGGAGCTGGACCCAGAGGTTTAAGCATAGGCGCAATGAAATACGATTCAGGCTTCCTAGCAAAGGGCATAGCCACTAGAATATTTTACATAGGAAACACAATTTGGACCCTATTCAGCAAACCCATAATTGGAAGGCAAACTGAGACTTTAAGATTTCAAACTACATAAAAAATTTTAAATATTTTCTACTCCATTTTAACATTTTTCATTTATCCAATCAACTTTTTCCATTCATAGATATTAAGTAAAAGAGTTCTATTGACTCAAGGAATTATAGTAAATAAGAAATACATGTAGTTGTAGTTATTCTAGCTTATGAAAAGGCCTTCTGTATGTGACATATTTTCCTACAATGTTATTCACCTTAAAGATCGGTGTGTTTTATTTGATGACACTGAACAGACATTTGGTGAAATGTGGAAATTCTCGATGAGTGGGCAATTTCCAGCTGTTTATTTTTTCTTTGTTCTGATTATTGGAAAATGTATTGTTCTTCCCAAATGAGTCAATTGAAATGAAAGAAATAAATAAGTTGAGCCAATGCATATGTCTGTAGAAACATCAAAGTTCACAAAATTCCTGCTGCTTTTCTAGTTTTAGAACTTCCTCCAAGAGGGTAGGGTCTGGACTCGAGCCACTGAGTTCTAAATGTGTCTGGGATTGTTCACTCCGCAAACCGTGTATTCATGTACCTCTGGAGCCACTCCTTGTATTCTCCTGACTAATAATTGCGCTGACTCCCTCTTGCTTCCAGTGCGAGGTCCTTACCTAGAGTTCTTTGAAGACGTGTCTAGATTGCTGCTGTTGAAAACACACACCTTAGTAAGAACGTTTCCTGTGGATTAGGAGCTTGTTTAGTTTACAAGCTTTTTCACACACATTATCTCATTTAAACTAGGTAATAAACTTCTTTGCATCCCTTTTATAGTTGAGAAAGCTGAAATTCAAAGACTGAAAGTAATTTGATTGAAATTCTTTGATTAGTAATAGGTATATCTAATATTTGAGTGAGGGACTACTGGGTTCAAGTCCAGAGGTCTTTTCTGAAACACCAACACCACATAACCCACATTTCGTTTTCCCTTTTGGTTTCCTCACACCATGCATGTCTTACATTACTTTTTATGAATTTCTTTAACAAATAGTTTATTGAGTATTCATTATACGCTGGGCAATTGTTTAAAAATAGACAAACTTTGTGGAAAAGCACAAGGCTCATTCTGAGGGTACTTGGGGTTGGGATTTAACCACCAAGAATGCTCACACACTGAGGCTTGCACTTGAAAGCCCTCATGCATGGTTTTCACATGCATACCACACAGCATGCAAAACTCAGAGAACCTCAAACACCCACTTTTGCAAGCTTCCATTGGTTAATTGCACAATTATCAGTAAGCAGTGTGACGGTGTGAACATGTGCTCTGAATAATTGCCACTATTTCCCAAGGAGTGAGCGAGTATTTATTTACCACATTATTATTGCAAAAAAAAAGTGTGTAATTTTGCTGGTAACTGTGTAATTAACTTGTACCTTACTATGTTATTTTAGCTTGAACTACATCTGGAGACTTCTAAAGAGCGGTTAGGAACTGCCGAACAGGCTTTGTGGTCCTGTGCGAGAGAGAGTGTCTGTGTTGAATGCATTTGTAGCTGATTATTTTTGAGCCAACTGTTGGTATCTGTTTCAGTTCACTGTGGGCTTGTGTCTGAGAATAAGCTCTTTTATAGTACGAATCTCTTCTCTCTGCCTATGAAAGTACTTTCACTGGCTGTATGACTTTACCTGTAGGATTTGCTGAACTTCAAGCACAATACATATCCCTTACGTACTTCATAAAGTGTGAGATTCATGATGCAGTCCTGAGTGGGCTGCGCAGTCATCTGGGAAGGGAGGTCATTGCAGAACCCATTTTACGAGACTCGCTTGTCTGACTTGATGGAATGAGTCAGTGTTTTCACTCTTATTTATACGCTGCATGTAATAATACCATCATATGAAACACTGGAAAATAGAGAAATGCATTATCCTTGTTTTACCGAGTTAAAACCCATTAACATTTGGGAAATATCCTTTTTGTCTTTTTCTTTAAATAGTAGTAGCCATGGTGAGGAGAAAGTTCTGAATCTTTCTTCCATGATTAATCTTATGATGTTTGTTCTATACTCTAACGTAGGTTCATCAATTCCCTATGAAATGGAATCACAGAGTACTCTTCCCCATTCCATCCAAGAAGTATAGCTAAAGATTCTGCACATTGTCTATGAGACGAACAGGAGGAGTCTCTGAAAAGTGGAGAGCGAAGACGGGATGGCTGAGGACTTTGAGACTTGTTGAATCACGTGGCAGTGAGATCCTGATCTTGTTTTGGTCTCACATACTCAGATTGAATCATGAAGAAACTAGTTATGTAGCAAATTGAAATAAACACAAACAAAAACATTGCAAGTATGATTTCTAGTTCTAGTCATAGGACAAAAATAGATCACCTAATAAAAAATCAAGTTGAATTTTACTTATTTGAGAGGCAGAGAGATGGAGATGAAAGGATAGAGGAGAGAAGGAGATGAGAGAGAAACACTTCCTTCTGCTGGTTCATTGTCCAAATGCCTGTAAGAGATGGGATGTGGGCAGGCAGGTCTGAAGCTAGGAGACAGGAGGACTACCCAGGTGTTTCAGATGGATGGGAAGAACTCAAGCTGGTAACCTGGAGATGAGAACCCTATCTAGTGTGGCAGGAACCTAGTTACTTGAGTCATCACTACTTTCCCAGGGTCTGCAGTCACAGGGAGCCAGTGTCAGGAAGCAGAGCTAGGGACTGAATCCATGTACTCCAGTGTGGGCTAAGGGTATCTTAACTTCTAGACTAAATACGCATTACTAAGAAAGAAATGAATTAGGCATCCGTTACAACAAAGAAAAGAAAAAATTCAGTAGGTCCAGTTCATCTTATAAACCAAAGCTTCAGGAGAAGCTGAGACTTTTATCCTCACTAAGTTATAAGGAAGTGTCCCAACTTTCTCATTGGGGCAGTATCAGGGAAGACCTTCACACTGACGGTAATAATTAAGGCACCCCCTTACCCACTGACCTGCCGCTGTGTTTCATCACCCACACCCACCATTAGCTAAGCTGGTATTAACAGGGACCTATGGATGAGCTGATCTTACATGTGACCTAGCAGCAATGCAAATGGTTACACTTGTATTACCTAAAACTTCTCTCCAGCAGTCAAAACCCTTCCCTCACCCCCTAGGAATCCATGGATTTGATTCTTTCCCTTTGGTATTACCTGATGAACAGAATTTTTACTAAGCAAGATATACTTGACATTGATCCAAATGTTTACTGAGTATCATTCATTGTCTGGAAGAACCTAAATTTATTATTTACTATCCCCCCTTTTTTTTTTTGCAATCTAAACTCTGTGTTTTGTGCATCAGGAAACAATACATGGTGTATATGGACTTGGAGCTGTAACAGTAATGAGCTAGTGGTGATTTCTTTCTCCTTCGGGCTTGTTATCAGTAGAAGTCTGCTAAAACAGATTGAAATGAGACTCGGGATCTGGTAATGCAGGATATCCAGGATTCACTGAAAAACAAAATCAGTTATCCTGGAAAGGATTAAGAAAATTTTGAATGAGGAACTACACCCAAGGAACATTAACATTTAGATGAGATCTCGATAGTGATGTACATATGACTGCAACTTTTTTTCCCCAGATATGTAAGTGGTCTTTAAAAAGTTCAAGGAAGATGCATACTATGAAAAGTATGCAAGGATTTTAAAATTATTAGGCATCAAAAATCAGATCTGTTAGCTCAAGTTTCACAATCTTTTTGAAGTTCCCTCATATAAAGCTCTATGTTAGTCATACCACCATATATTCAGTTTAACAAAAATGAAAATCTCAAGGTATCTGCAATTATATTTGCAATAACTAAATATAAAGAAACTTCAGCATCTTCCTAGAAAATTAAATTAAAAACAGTGAAAGGCAGTTTTGAAGCCTCCTAGGTCATTTTCTTTTTCAGCATCAGCAGTTGTGTGATCGTAAGTGACCTGCGAGCAGGTAGCAGTCATCTCTAGAATCCGTGTTATCGCTACCATCATACTTCAGAAGCTGCAGCACTGGGGCAGTTGGGGCAGTACAGAATAATAAATACTATGAGTATTTCCTACAGTATTTGGGATACAATTTTAAAATTGCTTTCCAGAAGTGAGTTTTCCTTTTAGCTAGTTTATAATGCTACTGCGGATTGTAAAGTACTTCTATGCCCCAATATGTTTGAGAAAAGTACTTAGTTGACTGCTCTCAGTTGGTTCCACTTGGTTCAGATATCTAGTTCTGATAATTGAAGGGTTTGCATTTACTTGAGACTTCATAATTATGGCATATAGGATTAGCTGTGCACAACTTAACCCACGCTATTTGCAGTTCACTGAACCTCCCTTTAAACAGTTACGTGTATTTATGACAAGTATAAGTACTAGTCATTTATAACTAAAGTGTGGTTCTGATAATTACTACTTACTTCATTTACTAAAGCACTGATGCCATCCACAAACAGGATGACTGGAAGCTATTTCTTCTCTAACTCTGGTTGGACTCCTCTTTTGATATTGTTTCCCATCTGTTATTTTCACATTGTCTTCTTCAGTTGCGTATGTTTTTTTCTATTCTACACTTTGTTATTATTACTCTCCATGATACAGTTTGGTAGGTATGGGGATTATCCATTCTACTTCCCCTTCCTCCCTCTTCATTCCAACCTTCCCACTATTCCCTCTACATTATTACAATTGTACTGTTCTTCAACAACAGTCACAAGGCTATTTTAGTATATCATGCCATTGTAGGTATAGGTAATGATGGAAAATCTAGAATCAAATTGTCAAAGGGCATTTGACAGTCTCATTGGCAGTCCTCCTTTATTTGAGAGTAGAGATGCATACTGCAATGTAGCTTCGCTTTCTGGCATGCTAGTCTCCATTATACAGTTCCTCTAGTGAATATATGTAAAACACATGTGCCCATATATCTCTTTACCTTGTATTTTGCATGAAGGTCATTTTTATAAGAAATAATATATGACATTTGTCCTTTTAGAATTAGCTTATTTCACTGAGCATAATAGTCTTTAGTTGCGACCATTTGGTTGCAAGTGGTAACATTTTATTCTTTTTAATGGCTGAGTAGTATTCCACGGTGTAGATGTACCACAGCTTCTTTATCCACTCCTCTTTTGACAGGCATCTAGGTTGTTTTCATGTCTTCACTATTGATGATTGTGCTACTAAGAGCATAGGATTACAGGTAACCTTCTTATACACAAATTTCATTTCCTTTGAATATAATCTAGGGATTGGACAGCTGGGTCGTAGGCTAGGTCAGTTTTCCTTAGTCTTAGTATTCTCCATGTTGACTTTCATAGTGACTGCACCAGTGGACACTCCCACAACGGTGGAATAGGTTACCTTTCTCCCCCCATTCATGCTAGCACATGCTGTTGGTTAATGAGTTCTGAATGTAGACTGATCTCATTGGGGTTAATTTGAAACTCAGTGTGGTTTCTATTTGCATATCCCTAATGGCTAAGGAGCCTGAGCATTTTAAAATATGTATGTTACCCATGTGAATTTATTCTTTTGGGGAAAGTCTGCTCATTTCTTTGCACGTTGTTGTTTTGCTGTCACTGAGTTTTTGAAGCTCTTCGTAAATCCTGGATATTAGTGCCCTATCGATTGTGTAGTGAGCAGAGATTCTCTTCCATTCTCTTGGTTGCTTCTTCGCTTTGTTCATCGTTTTTTGTTTTTTTGTTTTTTGATGTGCAAAGGTTTCTTCGTTTTCTGTAATTTTAATTTGTTTATTTTGGCTTTGGCTGAAGACATTAAGGAATAGCCAGACAAGGTATATTTTTAAATCATTATAATGCTCCTATTCTACACTTATATCTAGATTTTGTGTTGATGTACTGGTTTAATTCTCACTTTGTCATAGTATAATTTGAGTTGTTACGAACTTCTTAAAGTGTGCACTTTGGCTCTGGTGTCTTCAGTTACTGATTTTCTATAGTTGTGATGACTTCTTGTCCTATTTGTCATTGCTATTTGTATGCAAAATTTTACTCCAAGAAGATGCAGTATTCTATAGGGCTTTTAACATATAGCATGGCTGCTGTACTGCTGGCATGCTGAAGTGCTTTTTGCACTGCCCTGCTACACTGTCTTTTCTTTTGCTTCTCTTGGATCTTGTTTGAACATGAGCAGTTTCTAGATAGGGATCACCCTAAAAAATCTGCTGGAATCAGAAGCCTTCTATTCCTTTTTAACTTCTCCCGTGCCGTAACACATAGATACTTTTCCACTTACTTTTCAGATCACTTTCTGCAGGAGATTTCAACATGCCCATTTTTTATTTCTATTTTTAGATTTTTATTTTTACATTGCCATAACTTCTCCTACATAATTTCATTTGCTTAATTACGTTGATGATTTACGTTGTGGGTGCCTTCATTCACTATAGTATCTGGGTCCCGATTCACTAAGATGAAAACCCCCAAGCAAAAAAATTATGTTTTTCTTATTGAAACAACCCACATCCTACAAGGGATCTTGCAGTTTATAGATAGACACTGGAGGGAAGGAAAGCAAGAAGAGAGGGAGGGAGGGAATGAGGAAATTCAAGCGACATGGATTCAGTAAGCTATGTAAATAAGGCAAGACCTGAACAGCAGAGATGATAACAGAGCTAGCAACTTTCCTCTAAAGAGTGACGCAGTGCTTTGATATTTTGCCTTTGGGCTTCACACCTACTTGGGGACCCCTTCTACCATTCTGACCTTGCCTTATTTCCATGGTATATTGAATACAGGTCTGTTACATACATTCATTCCTTTCCTCCCTCCTGTCTTTCCCCCCTTCCTTCCAATGTCTATTGATCACTCATTAAGTGCTAACTCCCTTTGTATTGTTTGGAATGCTTCAACGAGCAAAAAATACATTCTTGCTTTTTAGTGTATGGGGAACCAGTCCCTACAGTCACAGTCACATAGTAATTTTAGGTATATACATGTTATAAACTATAAGTAACATTCTTAAATAATTGAAATTATATGTGACTGGTGAGAGCTATGGAGAAAAGTATAAGGAAATACAATTGATTTTAGATGATCGGGACTGCTATGCTACTTTTAAATGGTGTATTAATGTAGAGCTCATTGGTCTAGGTGTAGTGGTAAAGTGAGTTAAGCATGCTTGTTGGGATGCTTGCATCCTCCTTCTGAGTGGCTGTTCAAGTCCCAGTTGCTCTGGGCTCTGATGTGACTGCTACTCACATGAGCAAGTCAGATGGAATTGCTGGTTCCTGGCTTCAACTTACTCCAGCACAAGCTGTGGAGATTCAGGGTGAACTTGCATATGCAACATCTCATACTCTCTGTTTCTCCCTTCTCCGTGTCCTCCTGCTTTTAAAGCAAATCAATCTTTTTTTTTTCCTTTCCTTTCTTTGTTTTTTAAACTAATTTAGTGGTAATAGAACAGTCTTGATGTGTTTGGAATAAGATGGTGGGACAAAAAAAAGGCTAATACGGGTTCTCTAAGGTGCAACTTGTTATGTGTGGCTGAGTAACAAGAGTCAGGGCAATAGGAGGTGAGGTGAGGCAGCAGGAATGCCAAATCAAAGGCACTGTATGCCATTGCTGGACATCTGTTAAGTCAGTGCAATTGCTCTATGTCATAGCAAGGTGCAAAAAAAAAATTGACTTGCACCTTTTTCTATATGTTCGAAGAAAATCATCATTTAGTCAGTTAATGTTAGCCAAACCATTTAGCCACACCCTGATGCATGGATATACCAGAAATACTCTATATGGTTTTTAAGAAGGCTTGGGATAATTTTAAAACTGTTCAATCAACCTGGTAAAAATGAATTAAACATTTACAAATGTGTTAAATATTAGAAATATAAGAACCAAAATTGTCTATCAAGTAATTGTACATATTTGTGCATTCACAAAATCTGTCATTTCCTCTTTCATGTTAAGAGCCATAGCTGAACTACAGATGGCAACTTTTTTGAATATAATTATGAGAATGGCATCTCAAACATTCTGAAATTGTCCTTATGAGTAAAACATTATCTGTTTGGCCAGTAGCATGAGTGCAGTTCAGTGTTCTTAGAGTGGGAACAAAGTCTTAGGAAATCCTGGCCTTGTGGCAGGCATCTGGAACAAAAAGTGGTTCCTCTGGAAGAGACTTTCACGGTGGTTCCATCAAGAACCACAAACGGGAGAGGAGTTCTTGCAGGGAGATAACTCTACTTCCATGAGGCTCTGATATCGTTTGCTGCCCTCTTCCTTCCCTCTTGATCACAGAAGCGTGCTGGATTGCTTGAAAGGGAGACTAATGAAATCGTGGGCCCCAAGTTTCATTTATTCTCTTGGTGCTTAATGGATTATTGATAGTAACATCGACTGTCAACCTCTCACAGCTGCTCCCGACATCCCTTTGGATCCTTCTGCCACATTGAAAAACTTTCTGAATAAGGGAATTCTGAGACAATGCACATACTGTTTCCGTCTTTTTGTGACAGTCTTACGTGAAATCTTGGAGAATCAGGATGTACATGGGAAATCTTGTTTTGGAGGGTAGTGGCACCCTCACTAGCACTGACCAATGCATCTGTGTGGCAGAGGTTCCGTGTGAGGGCTTGGGGAGTACATCTCAGAAGCGAGTCCTCTTCTGGCACCCCGCACTTCTCCTCAAGTGTGTTAAGCTAACTAGTTAGTTGGGTGATATTTGGGTAAATCTTGAGAACTCAGAATGGCTCTAGAAGCAGACTGGGTCCAGGTCATTGTTGCTTGGATCCCTTATTTTTGCAGTGAAGAGATTTGGCCTTTCTGATGAGTTGGCATTAAGAATGACCGCACTACTGGGTGAACCATGTGGTGTCTTAGGTGATTCTGGGATCTTCTCATTTCACTCTAAGTAAAAGCAAAATACCATACTGAGTTTAGCTCGCTTTTGCCGTCTGCCCCCAGACCTATGCTTTCCTCCTTAACTTGTTCTCGTTTGCTCGGCTTTGCTCCATTCTGCTGACTTTCATGTTCACTTCCTGAACATCTTTGGGTTCTTTGCACTACTACTCTCCTGCCTTGCATGCTCTTCTTTGGTCATTTTTTTCCAAAAACTCCTCAGTGGCATCTTTTGTGACCATCCTATTCAGAGTTCAACTATCATCCCAAGCTTTCATTTCCCCTTCCTTTTTTCCTTTCTATGCACTCGTTGCTTTGACACGTTGAATTGCTTCCTGTTTTATCTTGCTTAATCTCCACAGCTTCTACTGAAATGTACATTTCATAAGGGCAGGGATTTTGGTTATTTTGATTGTTAGTATATTTTGGCATTTTGAATTATGCCAGTCACACGATAGAATTCAATAAATGCTTACTGAGTGACTGAATGCAGGATTTTAAAACAGATGAGTGATTTTCATAGGGAAGTGGGAGAAAGCATTGTTTAATGAGAACAAGTGAGAGCGAGAGCAACAGCAAGATTGGGAGATTTGAGAAGCTGACAGATTTCCTAAAGCCTTTCCCATTTCCATATCCACTCTCATGTGTATGACCTCTACTTCCTGCTCATGGTCTAGTCCTAAAAAAATCTCCATATCCTTAAACTGCTCTAAATGGCTTTGTCTTAATCACTCAAAGGAATTTCTACACCAAAGGCATGGAATCAAGCTAGGAGACGCTAATTGTTTTCTCAGCACCCAGGGTACCTTGGAGAATGAAGTTCCCATGTAGCAGTTTTGTGGATCCTCTGCCCTGCTTCCTCTCTCAGATAACTAGGTCACCCATAACCACTATTTCCCAGGGGGCAAACGGGAGAGCACACAGAAATCCCTGCTTCCTCTCTCTCTGTTTTTCAAGCACCACTGAATACCTCCTAATGATTTCATCTGCTTGGAGGTCTGCTAGCTTTTCCACTCTCATGGAAGGTGGTGGCGCCAGGGGCTGATGCATGCTCTGACTACTGACTTGAAACATGCTTTGATGAATTAGCACGACTTGGCCAACCATTTACTTTAAATGTTACCCTTGATTCTTCCTCTAGCAAACAATTAAGGAGCAGTAGTGACTTCCTGCAGGGGCGACCAATGCCTTCTGCCTTCCGTGGAAACACTTTGGCATTCTTCCAAATGATGTATGTATGAACTGGGAGCACCAATTTCCTTTGCCCCCGAGCATCCAAATAAATAAACATAGAAATGCACAAAATATAATGCATTTGCACTACCAATGAGGAAACCAATCTAGGTTACCAGCAAGTCCTTTGACTCGACAGGGAAGACTGGAAAGGCATCCTTGAACTTTGAAATGCTGCGAGCCAAGCAGCAACAGGAGGACACATGAATAACCAGTCCGAGTGACAAGATGCATGTCCTGTTTGCTGAGTGAGTAGCCTGGTCCAACCTCAAAAGCTCCTGAGTAAGAGGAAAATGTCTCTTTAACAGCATTAAGGGACAATTTATTATGTGTATCCTTCCAGGGAAGCACAATGTCAGTGCAGGCCCATTGCATTTGCATTATTTCCAGACAACAGCAGAGCAGAAAGGGACACTGATTTATTTCTGAGCCAGCACAGGTGAATTTAATGTCTGTTGGGACTGAGCCAGGGAGGGTTTAACCCATTCTGAGGCTCTCTGGAGCTGTAGAGGCAGCTATGAGTTTTTGGAATGTTCCTATCCATGTCTTAGGTGAAATTCAGTTTTGCTTAGCCAATACATGCACATTTATTATTTGTGAATGCTCTTTCAGTACACAGAGGGAAGGACAAGTTCTGCTTTTGAAATGGAAAATATGGTTTATGCCCTCTCTCAGGTAATTTCTTTTAAGACTCATTTATCTCTCTGGCAAAATGGACCTAATATTACTAGCCCATAATATAATCACGTGGAACGAATCAGCAATTGAATTAAACAGTGTTTTGGGAATTGAATAAATATCATTGATTTAGAGTGACACTAATTTGGAATTCATGGAGTACAAGTATTCTTTGGATTGTCTTTGGGTATAGTATCTCCATTAGGTTAACTAACAGAGAGCTTTTCCTTGGAAGAATCATCTGGAAAGAGGTCATTAAAGTTTCTCTTTGAATATTGGCATTAGACAGTCATGAAACACAAAACGTAACAGTGGGACTTACCTTGGTGACCGATTCTCAAAGCCTCCTGTGTGATAGAGAAACTGGCTTGGGGAAGCAACACACACCATACATCCTGGAGGAAGAAATGAATCTGAATTATCTTTGCTCTTTGTTCCTTATCAGTTTGTGTCAAAAGGCCTTGCACACAGTAAGTGTTCAATAAATGTTGATAGAGTTATAGAATCAATCACTGTCAAACCCAGCCATTGTAACTGCTGATGATGGAAGGATGAATTTTTCTCCTTGATATCCTAGCATTTTATTCAAATATGAATCATTGAAAGTATGTCTGCTGATTGCCTGAGTTTGTGAAAGACAGCAGGACTCCCATACTGACAATATCCCAACAAAAGCCCGTTTCAACTTCTGACAGCAATTTTTGAAAGTTTTGAAGAACATTTATTATTAAGCCATTATGACAATTTTAGCAAATGTTGTCTAGCACATTATCTTATGTAACTTACCTAAGGTCTTAATGAAGTAGGCATAACATTTATTTCCCAGAATAAGAAATTGAGATTGAGCATTGGAATGGTCCAAGTGACTAATAGTGGATGGCCTGTCAAGACTGGAACTTCATCTACAACTTGATTTAAGAGTATGTCATCCATCTGACCTTGTTCTGTTCAATATACATCCTCTGTTCTGGCTTCATTTTCTTTACTTTTCCTCTCTCTCTTCTGCTCCTTACTTACCATCCTGCAAGGTGACATGTTGGGCACTGAGGGAGATGGAGTTTGAGTAATGTAGCCCCCAGGTTGGAAGAGCTGGCAACCCACTGAAAAGGACTTGCAGGTGAAACAGTCATTCCAAATAGTGTTGATGTTTGCTAAGTACTCATCTTGACTGAGCAGAGACTGAAAGAGTTAACGGACAGACACCTGAGTCCCGGAAAACAGAAGAGACAGATACCGCCCGCCCCTGCGTAAGGGCACTGCTACTGCCTTCATGCTAGAAAAAAATATCTGCTGGAATTCCAGAACATCCCTTCCTGACTTGCTAAGCTTCCAAAGTCTGTGCCTTTGCTTTCCCTGCTCTCGTAAACGTGATGAATGAAAGCTGGCTGTGACACACTCAAATGGAATCTGCAAATCGCTGATCCTTTAAAACCTACTTTTGTAAATACCAATAAAACAAGTCTCAACATTTGTTCCTAAGTTCAGGGAATTCATTCAACGTGCAGCCCTGGATGAGGGAAGCTACTCCCTAAGAGAGTGTTTGCTTTCAGAGATCTCACCTGAAACTGAAACTGTCTCCTTTCCTTTCCCTGCCTTTGATTCGGAGTCAATTATTCCATAATCCCTCCTGCCTCTCTCTTCTTTTGTCTGCCTACATGGTGTCAAAAAAGTTGGTTAAATTTGCAACCCCCCCCCCAAAAAAAATGGTTCAGCTACCAAATGTCAAAACCTGGAAATAATTCCTTTAGACACTCCAACAATATTTCCTCATTGGATGAATGAATGGAAGAACGAATAAGTGAGTGGATAACGGCTGAGTTAAAATGGCCATCTGTATCTACTGGGTGGTTGCTCTGATTTAAGACAGGTATTTAGCCTATTTGTGGCTCATTGTTTTTCTTTGCAAATTCTGTGCACAAGATCATAGAAATGTGCACATTTCATAGTGTACCAAGCACCTAAGATTCATGCTAGCCCTCAGAAATGATTATCTTCATTTTCATTGTGAAAGAAAGAGTTTACGATCTGAGAGGACAGGAAGGATTTTCTTGAGAATGTGGCTGTAGTTGGCTATAAGATCTAGAAGGATGTTTCAGGTAGGAAGCTCAAAATGAAGGTGTAAAATCTGGAATCTCCTGAAGGTGAGAGGGAGAAAGTGATATATGTGGAATTGAGACAAGCTGTACAGGAAAGAAACCACCTGCCCCTGCTTCCGGGGGTCTACCAGTGCACCCCCAGCTCTGCAAGGAGCTAGTCATCCTCTCCTGCTTAGTCCGTTCAGCACATATTTTAAGGATCTGTTGATCTGATAGGTGTTGAGCACAGAACCAGGGAAGTAAGTGGAATAAGATAGCTATCACAGATCCAAGCTTTCAGTAGAACTCTTACTGTTAAACAAGGAATCCTGCTTCAAACAGAGAAAGGTGTGGAAACTGATTACACAATACTCAACAACTATGTGGACTTTTCACAAGTGGAAAAGACATGGATGGTGCAGGGCCAAGTGTTTTTTTTCAAGTTGAGGATGACAATGTGTGCCAGCAAGGGAAGCAGATAGAAGGTGGCAAATCAGAGAATGGCAAGGTAAATTTACAGAATGAAGTTTTTGGTTGCAGGTGAACTAGAAGAGAGAGAGCTAATAATGATGGATGCCATCTGGATGCTGTTTGGTGGAGGAATGGGGGTCATTGGAATCAGATAGTGAGATAAAAGGATGCTTTTGGATGAAGATTCTATTCAACTTAAAACACAAACTGGAGAGTCAAAAAGTCTTGAGTGGGGAAAGAAGCAGGCTGAGGATTAGGAGGAAACAAACTTACACTTGGCAATTGTTGGGGTCATCATTGTGACTAGTGGAGACTTAGCATTCATTTCAAGTGTTCTGCAGGGACTCACACTGGCTCTTGAATGGGGCAGGCATTTATTGGAACCAGTTTCATGATTTTGGAGTTACCTGAGGATGAGTCAATCAGTCCAACATGACTTTGTGATCCAATTGACTGATGGAATAGACTGAAGAACAGCACCAAATCACTGAGAACGTTATGAGTAAGCATACAACAAACACATCTTGGTCTATCAAAGTCTGTGTAACAAATCTTGTATTCAGTTAATGTCTTCTTGCAGCATAAAAAAAAATCAAGGCTAAGAATTTTGCAAAATCTTTGTTCTTACACTCTTTTCCCTTTCAGAACTCCCTGTGCTCCATGCTGAAGAACGCAAACAGGTGTTTGCTCCTATTCAGCAACAGCTTTCTCCCTCTCCTTCATAGGATCTTCTACATCTCTCTCCATTGACCCTTCCCCAGCTTCAGTCCTACTATGATAAGTGTGATAATTATTATTACTTCCATGGATCCAGAATGGTTCCATTTTTGCAACAAGCATTATCATCAGGGTTTGACGTGTAGTAGTGCAAACTCTCATTTCTTAAGCCTCTTGTCAGAGACATATAATGCATGCGCCTGCATCTTGCGATTCCTGCCTTTGCAAAGGACACTCACGGAGGACAAAAAAGAGGGCATTTTATGCAAGAATACTCGATCTTGTGCATTCCACATATGGTTGCCCACTCTGTGTGGTTTAAAAGGGTTTGTTTCAGAAGAGAACTGCACGTGGTGTCCTGTGGTGGCTCATAAATTCCACTTGGCAGAAACAGCTGGGCTAGTTGCAAAGAACCTCCGGGGATTCTGATTCAGTAACTTTTGGGTGGGTCTCTTAAATGAAGCGGCAAGAATCTCTTCCTCACACCCTCCTTTCTCTCTTGTTGCTCTCCTCCCTCCTCTTCTTTCCATTTATCAGTCGTTTTTACAGGTCATCTGAAAGTCCGTGCAATGCCACCAAACAGGATAGGCACAAGAATAAGAGTCTGAAAATTGGGGTTGGAGGGATGGACACTTCAACATCAGTTAGTATCTGGGCTAGTAACATAGCTTTTAAGCCTTAGGAAACCTGCCTCTAAAAATGTCAACTGTAATCTGCCTCCCAGGGCTATTTGGGGAAAGCAATTAAGTAATATCTGTAAGCACGAGGGACACATAGTAGGTTCTCCACGATTGATAGCTGAATATGAACATACATGACAGCAGAAAGAGTAGGAGGACTGAGGTTTCTGGCTCAGTCCACAAACAGGTAGGGAAGAAAGCAAAGCTTTGGATGCAGAGAGAATGTGATGATTCATTTGCTTCTTTTTAAATTTGTCAGGCTGTAGCAGTGTAGAAAGAGGCATTAGCCAGTGGGTCTATTTCCCAAGGGCACAAGGAAATCCTTCTTCAGCAATTGTCAGTCCAACCCAGAAAGTAATAGGATTAACTCCCAGGGAAATCAAGAGCAGGGAAGCCATAAATCACAGCGTGAGAAAATCTCTTTGCTTGGGGAAGAAGACAGAGACCTTTGCTGTAGGTGCTGCCACAGGATACATCCAATGCACAAGGTCAGGGCCAGGAATGAATGGCAGACTGGGCTGGCATGCAGAGAGACAATGTCAGACACCTGAGGCCAGAGAGCAGCTCTTCCTGTCTGTGCCCTCACATGGGCTATAAAGCTGATGAAATGACATGCTCAGCAAGGGGTAAGTATTTTGTGAGATTAAGCAAAATGAATGTGACTGTACTAGCCCAAAACATTCATTGTATGCTTATGTGCAAATATGATGAGGACTTTGAATTTATCTATTGATTTATCTATTGAGGCTGTTGTGTCTCTTTTCCTTCCCTCCATCCCCTGTGGTTATTTTGGGGATGGTTGGAACTCTACTGGATAGAAATCATTTGTGCTTGTCTTCTCTTTCCAATTTTTTTTTGCATTGTTATTCTCCAGCTCTTAGCACAATCCTTGATAGCACATAATAGGTATTAAAGACATCAAATCAAAGTACCCTTAATGGAATTGGACTGTGATGACTGGCCAGGCACTCGTAATCCGGGTTGATATATCTTAGTGGTAACAGTTTTGGTGTGTTAGGAGTTGTTTTATGTTTTGCAGCAATGGTCAGCATCCTGAAACGTACAGACAAATGGCTTACCTCTTGAATTATAAGGAAACATACAGTCATATCCAAATAAACTTTGGCATTTTGTATGCATCAAATTTTGGATAAAACAAATGGGGTAAAAATCCTACCTCTTCCGCCAAGACTGCCCTTACACAGGGTTCCTTGGATGACAGTGGCAATCATGCCTTGTGAATTAAGTAAAGCAAATGCTGTCTTTCGCCCCTATAAATTCCTGTCATTGAATGCAGAGCCTAGCACACAGGAAGTTCTCCATGAAGGAATTCTTGTTCCTGTGCTTCTTTTCTTATTTGAGTAGGCTTTAATGAGGATTTGCCTTCTTTATCTTCTGTTTCTGGTGTATGCCACCTGTTCAGTCTCCCCTTGAGACAACAGCTTTGATTTGAGGTGAGAACGGAGAGGGTTCACTCTTGATGTTGAATTCTCTGATGCTGACTCTGCAAAGGAGGTTCTTGATTTGCCTGGTTCTGTTAAAATCCTTTACTGCCTTTGAGGTTAAACTTTCCTAGCAACAAAATGGGTATAATGCTCACAGCTATTCTCTGCTGGTGTTCTGGAAAGCAGAATGAGATAATGTCTGGAAAGAGGCCAGAGCCTTAGAGATGAAAGGTGTGGTATAAATTCAAAGGCATGAGCTTTACGCCATTAATGCTTGGTGACTTGTTGCCAGCTGTCTCCATTGTAAAAGGTCCTTAGAAATGATTTGAAAGCAGCTTGGAGTGCTACTGCTTTTCTTTTCACTGTTGCTATCTGTTCTCCTTCACCACATTTGCTTGCTCTGGTACCAGAGCTAAATGTTCTGCAGGAGTCAGGTAAGGATTAAGGAGGCTAAAGATCAGTAAATCTGGGTTCAATTACCAACTGCCTCTATTTCGCATGAAGTAAACACTGTCCTTCATTTAGTCTGAATTGAAAGCCGTGAGATTGGACTGGGTATCTTCAAGTTCTCAAACCATCCTTTAGTCATACGGACCGGGTGCCTGACTGTAGAGCTTTTAGATTTGGAAATAGAACTAAAAACGTTTGCTCAGCACAACAGGAAATGGTTTGTATACCAGAAGTGAGGATATTGATGAGGACTGAAGGTGTTGACAGGGAAATCTAGGAAAGGGATAGGGAAGTGAGGCAGGGACAGAAATCTAGCTGGAAATGTGAAAATCAGTGCCGTACAAGCAAGGGATGCATCTCGGGGCTCTCGCCGGCTACATGAATCCACAGATTACACCAAATCATGGGCTGCTACAGCAATCTATCTGATAACCAGATTGCTTTTGTGATGAACAGGCAGGTAATATATGCAGTATAGACATGCTGGAAAAAGGAGTGGATCAATCCCTGGTGGAATGGAGTAGGTTGATGTGGCATTTCATTATTCTACTCAGAAAGACACACAACTTAAAACCTGGAAATGACTTGTTTCTGAAATGTATAATTTTTGTTGGACTGTTTTGATCTGTGAATAAGTGAGACAATAGGAATCAAAATCTCAGGTGAAGAGGGACTGCATCAGAAACCTTGATGCAGGTGTCAGCCAGCTCCGGGCGTCCATCTTAGCTTTACTATCAAGTAGCTGTAATATGTAGACAGGTTATTTTATCTTCAGAATGCCAGTTTGGACTTTTCTGAAATCTTGATAAAAATACTTACTGTAACGGATTATTATGAGAATTAGGTGACAAAGCACATGTGAACACAGCCGATCTTAATTATCCATGGTTCCCGTTTTTGTGAAATCACTTAATTGTTTCAATGTACTGGTGTCATGCAAATCAAAACGCCTGGTTGTTTTGGCCATTCTGCCTTCTTGTTTTAATTCTCACATCACAAACATATGTTCTCAGTCTATTTGTTGACTTCCCTTCCTCATTTTTATGCTATTTGTTGGTGATTTGCTGTGAAATGATCCCCAGTAATGGTGCTATCTAGTTTGTAACTGCAAGAAGGCTTCCATGTATCCTATGGAGGATGAAATAGTATAAGAGTTCAACTAGACATGCGTTTTAGTGCCATTAGTCACATTTTTATATTAACAAGTCAATAATCAATATTAAATATGATGTTTATAAATGGAAACACAAATAAAGTTGCATCTTTTGGCTGACCAATGTTCTGGTTGAAAGCTCGTAAGAACCTCATTTCATATTTTACTAGGGACAATACTGGTCATTCCATTGAACATAAATACTAAGACTAATCAGTACTGACTCTGTGTGGAAAACAATTCCTTTAGCAGTCAGTCCTTGACAGGTTGCATTGCAGTAACAAACAGGTCCCCTATTTCAGCAGTTTCTCATTGTTCTCCTAGGTCAAGTGTAGATCAGGTATAACCTTTCTGACTGTTCCTTCTTAACAAGTGATAAAGCTGAGACCAGCATCTAAGCAGGGCATTCTAGTTTCAACTCTGAGGCAAAAATTAGGAGAGATATGAACCAGCAATCATTTCAGGGCTTTGGCTAGTGATCACATCTCTATGTCCATATGCACTCTGTTGACAAAGCCAAGAGGTGGATTATCAGTGACAATGAGACAAAAGACAGGTTCTTTTACCCCCATGGAGAAATAGCAGGTTAAGTGCCAATAGGTAGTGGGAGATAATCCTCATATATGTATATATGTGTATATATATATATATATATGATGGGAAGAGTAAATACTTGGAAAAAACAAATACAATATAACATAATTAACTTTTTCTGCCTCTCTTCTTATTTTTGGTTCCGATGAGGCAAAAGAGATCATTGTTATAGATAGGGTCTTTGTACCAATTCCTCAGGGAAAGAGGAAATATTTTTATATTGATTAATGTAAAAACTTTAGGCAAATCTTGATGCTTCCACCTGGGTGTGCTTGAATTTGTGTCTGGTAATAAAATATGGACAGGATCAGCAACAAGTCTTGGAGCAGCTAGAGAAGCTTTCAAGGGATTATTTGGAAAAATCCTACAAGACTTTCAACCTAATATCTTTGTTATATAGATTCAGAAATTAGGGCTTAGGAAAGGGAAATGAGTATATACATAATACACATTCATTCGGTTGTCTGTTTAGTGAGAAGGCCAATAAGAAGTCGAATTTTATTTGGTAAGCCATAACCGATCTACACTATTATCAAACATTGCTGATGGTGACTGTCCATATCCTCTGATTCAGAGCATGCTCTTTCTGTTCATATATACAGATGGTTTGAAGCATGGTGTTGGAATCCTGATAGAGCTAGAAGTGGATGAGTCCAGATAGACTCTACTAAGGTATTTCTGTAGGACTTTGGGCTAATTGTCCATATTCCAAGAGCACTGGCTGTTGAATCTCTAAACATTATCTGCAATGGAGACTAGAGGCAATGCAATGAAAGCACTTGATGTGGGCTGGATTATGATATAATGACTGAAGCTGCCTCACATGATACCAGCATCCCATAAGGGTGGTGGCTTGAATCCTGGTGGATCTATCTCCAATTCTGCTTTCTGCTAATGTACTTGGAAAAGAAATGGATGGTGGCCCAAGTACTTGGGCAGCTGCATCCATGTGGGAGATCTGGATGAAGATCCTGGCTTCTGCATTTGGCCTGAGCCTTTGCTGTGGTGACCCTTCGGGGAGTAAATCAGTAGGGGAAAATGTTGCTTTCTATTTCTACCTGTCCTTCTCTGACTTTCAAAAAATATTTATTTAAAAAGCAAGTATATAGTGCATATGAAACCTAGGTAAACGATAAATCATGATTTTGCTATGACTCTAATCCTGTTAGAGCCTCACATTTTTTTTTCTCTCCCCAAAACAAAAATCTGTGGAGTGGAAAAGGCAGCAGCATTGGACTTCCACCAGAGCAGCAAACAAACAAACAAAATAAGAAAACAATGAAAGCAGTGCACCTTATATGAGCCACCTCTCGTCCTTGCCTTGATAGAGCAGGCAGTGAGCAAACTGAGCATCAGAGGCACTTAAAGTAACGTTGGAAAGTAGCTCAAAGACAAGCTGGCTTTAAAATCTTTATGAATGTGTTGTTTCTCTATTCACCCTTTTATCCTCTTTCTTTCCCTTATAATTTGATGTGAAAGGAGTAAGGAGGGCTTACAATCCCAATTTCTTGTGCCTGCAAAATAGAGACAGAAGCAGATAGGTCCTGTCAACAGCCAGGGGAAAACTCATGACTCAGTGAGTACCCTGAATACTGTGTAGGTCTGAGAACAGGGTTTTTGTTTGTTCATTTCATTTCTTTCTTTTGCTGCTGATAAAGTTATTTAGTATTGTGGCTCTTTTTTTTTTAGTTGAAACCTTTTTTAATTTTGAATTTTGTGGCACAATTCCATATGTGTCTCTCTCTCTCTCTTTTTTTTTTAATGCACTGCGTACTAGAGTATTTTGCTATGTTAACATCCAAGTTGTTCTCATTCCAAAATAAGATGATTGGTATGAGTCAGTGAATGAGCTATAACTTAATGTAAACCCATCTCTTTCTGATCTGACACACTGTGAGCATTTTTTGTTCATTATTACCAGAACAGTATAAGCCACATTATTTCAGCAGGTTTATGGAGAAAAAGAGAACTTACCAGCATTCCAGACCTCTAAGAGGGCAAACTTGACACGCTTGCTGGTACTGTGTATGGATTGTATCTGCACTTATCATGAGAAGGCTCCAAAGACCCCATAACTGCTACTGCGGTTGGAGACCACGTTTCATATTTTGGACTCAAAATGCAGCAGTGGCCGTTGCTGTTGCTCCTGAAAGGCAGCTGCCGCCCAGACATCAAGTCAAAAGAGCAATTTCCACAAGGTGCTTGCTCATCTTGTTCACTTCTCAATGGACTTCACTCATTCGGGATTGCTGGGTCTGAGGTTTTCCACTAATCTGTTTGTCTAAGCACTTATCTTAGGTATTAGGGTCACTCTATCCTCTGGTTATTAGAGGCCTCTGGTAGACAGCCATGCCTATGTGCAGTGCCACACCTAACTTAGAAGTACCTGCCGTAACAGAAACGTGTAATGATGCTGTTGCATTGGATGGTAGCAAATGACTGCCTTGCTGTGGCATTCGGACTGTGTTCTTACATCCATGACTTCCAGGTTTGGGAGGCAACAGCTCGCTGTGAGTAAGACACTCCAGAGCAGAGAGCTCCATGATATCCCTGCAGAGAGCCAGGGAGTATGTATTTTACCTTTTGAGGACAAAAGAGCAACACTGAAGATTTTATGTTATGCCCCATAAGTGTTTCATATATAATCATTTGAAAAGAACAAAATAATTTAAAAGAAATCACCTGTTAATTTCTATTTATTTATTTAGTGAGTGAAAGAAAGAATGAGAAAGTGTGTGTGTGTGTGTGTGTGTGTGAGAGAGAGAGAGAGAGAGAGAGAGACAGAGAACCCCTTCCCTGGATCTCTCCCTGTTGCCTGTGATGGTGGAGCTGGGCAAGGCTGAAACTGGGAGCCAGAAATTCAACCTAGATCTCACATACGGGTAGTGGTGACCCAACATCTTGGGCTATTACCTGATTCCCCCAAGGTATGCATTCAGTCAGGAGTGGAGCCAGGACTTGAACCCATATACTCCCGTACGTATATGTGTGTGTGCTTACTACTAATGCATTTTCTCTGATGATATAAATAACACAATTTACTACATAAGGAAGTTTAGGAAAATATGATGAATAAAATATAAATTAGCAGTGCTCACATGGCAGAGAGACAGTTACTACTTTGGCTTGCCATGACTTTTCCCAGGACCAAAGTATCTTTTTTATGCACTTAATATAAGCAAGGTCTGCATTATTCAGTGTTAATACTACACTAAAAGTGTCATCACTTCGTTAGTCATTGATAATTGAGGGGAATATCTAAGACCTTTAAATATTGCTAAATTGGCTTCAAGTTAACTCTATGTGAAACTTCCTTTTCCTTCAGTATCTGTTACTGTCCTAGTTTTACACATTTAGTATCTAAGCAGGAGCATCCAGATTCTCCAGCTCCACATCCCCTTCATCTTGATCATCTTTAGCTTATATCTGCCCCATAATCCTTTCTCTTCTTCTTCCAAGCTTCTTTTGGGTATACTCTGGTGCAATTTTCCTTGGTCTTCTTCAACAGCTTTTTTTTTTTTCTCTGCTCACTCCCTATAATCTCCTTAATACAGGAGAATGTCAACCACACCCAGCAAGAAAGAACTTAGTCCAGTTTTTCTGCTTTTCCATCTCAGTTTCTTACCATGATCTCAGCTTGCAAAAATGTCAGAAATTGTGGCTGGCGAGAATGAGATAGACTCCCTTTGTAGGGAATCCACAGAATGGGGAGCAGGAGGTAGACATAAGAGGGAGAGAGAGCATGCAAAGGCTGACCTTGGAAGGTAGAGAGTAATGAACACGAGCGTGTAGGTTGGCTTTGTGCTGTGCTGCAATGAATCCCACCGCCCACTGCATTGGGGCATTTTTTCTCAAGGCTGTAGAGACTATGATACTTAACATACGTATGCTGCCCCATTGAAACATACCAGAGCACGTATGCATCCTCCTTTGTTGGACATTTAGGTCAAAATAAAATTTCAGCTAATTCAACCATTTTGTGGTAAATATTATGGATTGTATCTGTTGTAACTTTATATAGACGGATGTCTTGGAATGGTTGAGGGAAAATTTTGCTTTGGTTCCTTTCCTGATAGTGTTTGCCTTTTGATAGATGTGTTGCTGATGCTTTGTATGTCTTCATTTATAAGTTGCCTTCAAGAATAAAGTAGTTATAAATTTTTAAGTTATTCCCTCGGAGCTACCCTTAAAAAAGAGAAGATGCTTTACTCTGTTTTCAGTGTGACTGGTAGGAATACACCCCAGTTCACTGCTTCAAGCTATGACTAACTGTGTGAAGGAGTGAAACAGAGCACTATGAAAAGTACATGGCACAGTTTTACAACTCTGTAATTTGCCCTGAGCCTAGAACTTTCTCTCTAATATAAAACCACATGAATTTCAAGAGGGAGTAATCTACTTTTGAGTCATTGGCACTTAACAAACACAAACATAGTATTATTTAAGTTCGATAAGCTTTACAGTGTTTTATATACTTTTCTTGTTTCTGAGTTGCAGAAAAAAAGAGTGGGGGAGCTAGGAGGAAGAGGATGTGGGTTTGCGACACCCTGAGTTTAGCTGAAATCTGCAGGAAGTTTAAGCAGGTACCTTGAGGGAATGAAGAGATGTTTGAAATAAACAAACAACCCCATGTCTCTTCATGATTTGAATACTCTCAAGCAGACATATGGGAGGAGGTTTGAAAATAGCAGCTTATATAACAGCCTAAGACAGGTGTGTCAGGACTTCTGTAGTCCCCCCAACATTTCCACAACTTCTGTTGTTTCATTGTTCTATTCAATACCCGTTTTTTGAGAGGGTCCCAAAAGAAATTAGTGAGACAGAATAATGGACTGAATGTGAGGTTGGTCAAAGAAGAAATGGTGAGCATGCATGTGAAAGCTGCGAGGCTGACAGTGAAGTCAGGCACTGGAAGATCTATGCGGAAAGAGAAGTCCTGGCCGACAAAAGGAAAGGAAAATGTTCATAAGTGGTTTCAGTTGTCTATTGCTATGTGACATATTACTCCCAAACTTAATGGTTTATAGCAATAAACATTTATATGGGTCAGGATCTAGGCATAACTTAGATCTTCTGGTTCATGGTCTCGCAAGATACAATTGAGGTGTTGCCCACGGCTGTCGTCATTTACGGCTGCTCTGTGCTTGGAATGGCTTCCGTTTTTACTCGTGTGGTTGATGGTACAATCTAGTTTCTCCCGGCTGTTGGACTTAGGGCCTCCATTCTTTGTTTCTTGCTGGCTGAAAGCCAATCCTGACTTCCTAACACATTAACCTTTCCATAGGGCAGCTGGCAAGATAGAAACTTGCTTCACAAGAGTGAGAGTGGATCACCAACAAGATGCAAGATGGTAGCTTTCTGTAAACTAATCATGAATGGACATTCCATCACTTTGGCTTTTTCTGTTTCCCTTTTCTTTCTTTCTTCCTTTCTTTCTTCCTTTCTTTCTTTCTTTCTTTCTTTCTTTCTTTCTTTCTTTCTTTCTTTCTTCCTTTCTTTCTTCCTTCCTTCCTTCCTTTCTTTCTTTCTTTCTTTCTTTCTTTCTTTCTTTCTTTTCTTTCTTTCTTTTCTTTCTTTCTTTCTTCCTTCCTTCCTTCCTTCCTTCCTTCCTTCCTTCCTTCCTTCCTTCCTTTCTTTCTTTCTTTCTTTCTTTCTTTCTTTCTTTCTTTCTTTCTTTCTTTCTTTCTTTTTCTTTCTTTTCCTTCCTTCCTTCCTTCCTTCCTTCCTTCCTTCCTTCCTTCCTTCCTTCCTTCCTTCCTTCCTTCCTTCCTTCCATTTATCTATTTATTTATTTAGAAGTCAGAAATACAGAGAAAGAATTTGAGATTGTTCATCCTCTGATTCACTCCCTAGATGGCTGCAGCAGCCAAGGCTTAACCAGAACAAAAACAGGAGTTCCTTTTAAATTTTTCCATTGTATATAGCGGTCCAAACACTTGAGCCATCATCTGCTTCCTTTCCCAGTCCATTAACAGGGAACTGATCAGAAGTAGAGCAACTGGGAGAATAACTGGAGTCCATATGAGCTGCTGGCATCAAAGGTGGTGTCTTTACCTGTTGAGCTACAACACTGGCCCCTTTTCTGTTCTTTAGAAGGTACAGTTCATACACAGAACAGAATGGTTACACCAGGTGTGCATATGAGGAAGTGAGAATAATTTGGATCCATTTTAGGAGCCTAACTACTATGGGAAACAGGAAAAGATGGTAATTTTTAATGTAAAATGCTCAGAAGAGACAAAAAGCTGGACAGCCTCAACTTTCTGAAAGCAACATGTGGTGCAAGAGATTTTTTTTTTTATTTTATTATTATTTTTTTTATTGGAAAGGCGGATATACAGAGAGGAGAGACAGAGAGGAAGATCTTCCGTCCGATGATTCACTCCCCAAGTGAGCGCAACGGGCCGATACTATGCCGATCCGAAGCCAGGAGCCTCTTCTGGGTCTCCCACGCGGGTGCAGGTTCTCAAAGCTTTGGGCTGTCCTCGACTGCTTTCCCAGGCCACAGGCAGGGAGCTGGAAGGGAAGCGGAGCTGCCGGGATTAGAACCGGCGGTGCAAGAGATTTTAAAGAGGGAGGTGGGCATTGTGTTAGGGAGGACTTACTAGGCCAAGGAAAAATAGAGTGGGAGATTTTTGGCTAAAGAAGTAAATATATCTGGTTTAAATTCTAAACAGATCTCTCAGACTGTCACATGCAGCAGGGTAGTTAAAGAGGGGAGAAGCCAAGTACAGAAAGGCTACTGTAGGGTCCAGAGCGAAAGTGTAATGGCTAAAGTCCTTGCCTTGAACACACTGGGATCCCATATGGGCACCAGTTCTTTTCCCAGTGGCCCTGCTTCCCATCCAGCTCCCTGCTTGTAGCCTAGGAAAGCAGTCAAGGATGGCACAAATCTTTGGCATCCTGCACCCGTCTGGGAGACCTGGAGGAGGCTCCAGGCTCCTGGCTTTGGGTTGGCTCAGCTCCAGCCATTGCAGTCACTTGGTGGGGGTGAATCATTGGAGGGAAGATCTTCCTCTCTGTATCTTCTCCTTTCTGTATAGCTGTCTTTCCAATAAAAATAAATAAATCTTAAAAAAGAGAAAGGTTGCTGTAGCTGTTCAATTAAAAAACTGTGAAGGTATCTTCTAAGGTAGTGTCGGAACCATGGACAGAAGGAGACAGTAAAATCTATTTTCAAAGTGTAGTCAGAAGAACATGTTGGTGCTGGCTCAGAGGAAGATAATGTGAGAAACAGGAATCATGGATGAATCCTGGATGTTTAATTGTTGTTAGGATTGCTTTTCATTTCATTCTGTTGGCCACAAAGCTTGAAGCATGTGAGTTGCAGGAGAATTCCTGGGAATTGTTGAATTTCTTTATCGGACAAATTGGATTTCCTCTTCAAATAGATGGGGTGCTGAAAGTTATGTTATCTTTCTGCTCGGCTTGCGTCTTTGAAACATGGGATTTATTTTCTGGGCTCTAAGGGGATGCTCTATGGGCATCCCTAAAGATTAAATCTGTGTTGATTTCCATTGGATGCTTTTGTCGGTATATTATGCGGAGAATCTGGAAGAAGGGAGGGTGGTGTGGACAAGGTACGGCACATGGTGATCCAAGAGAATGTATATTGGGCCAAATGAGCTTTCAGTGGTCACGAGGTGTCTTTGAAGACCACGAATTGGTTTTATTATTCTGCATTCCATTTGCTGATTGAACATAGCCTAGCTCTGTCTTTTCTGAAGATGCCTGCATGGAAGGCACAGACCAACAGAAATATTTCACCAAGTAATGGGAAACAAGAATGTTAGTAGAACACACACTGTGCCAGACACTGTAACCAGGAGAAAATGTGCATTGATTTCTCAGTTCCTCTTCACCTTCTCAGTGCTGCTCCTCCTATACTGCCTTTTGCATGCGCATAATCTTTTCCTTCTAGGTAGATAGACCGGAAAATTATGGTCCATGTCTAACTCCCTTTGTCCCATCTATATATGGTCCAGCAGAAAGTCCCATTGCCTCTGATTCAAGCTGAATCCTGATGCCTGACATTTTCACCATCTCTGTTATTAAAGCTGGAATACAAACCGTTACCCTCTTCCTAGATGAACACAACCTGATCTAACTAACGTTCAGTCCTGACTTCATACAGTAGATTGAGTAATTTGGGAAACAGCGCAGTCAGGTACGGCCCACCTATGTCAAAAGCCACCAATGGGGCCCAGCACGGTGGCCCAGTGGCTAAACTCTCGCCTTGCACGTCAGAATCCCATGTGGGGCCAGTTCTAATCCCAGCAGCCCCGCTTCCCAACCAGCTCCCTGCTTGTGGCCTGGGAAATCAGTTGAGGACAGCCCAAAGTTCAGGACATTCCTGCACCCATGTGGGATACCCGGAAGAAGCTCCTGGCTCCTGGCTTTGGGTTAGCTCAGCTCCAGCCATTACATTCACTTGGGAAGTAAATCATCTGATGGAAAATCTTCCTCTCTGTCTCTCCTCCTCTCTATATATCTGACTTTGCAATCAATATAAATAAATCTTTAAAAAAAGCTTCCAATGACTCTTTGTTTTGCCCTTGTAGAGAATAATCCAAGTCTCTGCCACGGTCTCACAAAGTGTTGTCTAACTTGGACTCCAAGCTCTGCACCTCCAGTCACACCTCTGACTGCCCCTACCACTCTGTTCTCCTTTGTTCACTCCCGTGCGGCTATGTGGCTGCCTGGTCCTGGAGCACGGGGCTCTCCTCCCAACTGCTTGTGCCTGGGTCTGCATTTTTTTTAAGTCTGGTAAATTTTTCTTTCAGATGACTGTAAGGCTTACACTCTTCTCCCTTTTTGAGGTCTTCAGTGAATGCCTCTCAGCTGAGGTTCTCTCCAACTATCTGTCTTTTTTTTTTTTTAATGAAACCCTGCTAATCACACTTTCAATTTTTTTTTTAAGATTTATTTGTCTCTGCATTTATCATCTTCAAACACAGTCTAGTTCATTTTCTGTCTTCTTCCACTGGGGATTTGGAGTTTTGTTAATTGTGTGTCTAAAGGCTGGAACACAGGGGGTGTAGGATGAATACTCGTCAGGTATGATTGAGACAGGAAGTTCTTTCCTGCAGTTATATCAGATTTTGGGGAAAATATGTATTTTATGTGAAATCACAAAGTTGGGATGTGGCAAGGAACTGAATTATAGTGTTTGTGACGCTGGAGTAACCTCTAACATTGAGGTGGGTATCCTTGCCTGCATGCTGTAGTGCCTGGAATTTCAGTCCTTAGTTCCTTTATCCATATGGAGGGGATGTGATATTAATTTCATGATGTTGCTGAAAGAATGAAATGGAAAAATAAGCCTGCAAAGGCCTAAATGAACTCCTCACATAGAAACTATGATTATTCTTATTATCAGTACTACGTAGACTGCACGCTTCCTAAATTCATTGTGTTCCCAATCAGAAAGCAGTCCAGGCTCACAGAGGATCAGATACATAGGCTGAAAAAGAAGAAAAATGAAACAGGAAAAACAGCTTCTCCTAGATTTCTAGCCTGCTGATGGAGGCGGTGGAGCTGGGGTTAACCAACCTCTGTTTCCTGAACCCCCAAATGAGGCTGCCATCCCTAGCTGAGAACAGGAGGGCTACAGCAAGTCCTTTGACTCAATCGCTACCTTGTCTCCAAGCACATTCCCAGGTAACTTCATGCCTCTCCCTGGCCTTGGCAGGGGAGTTGAGGCATCATAAGGCACAGCCAGACTTCCCTGCATCTTATCCCAAGTGTTCAGGTCCAGCCTGAAAGAACAGGCAGTGCTGATCCCCAGGTGCTCCTTTGACACACACGTTCTTCTTGTTATCACTTCTCTATCATGTCTCTCTGAGGCTGTGCCATGGTCCTCCCCTCTCTGAGGCTGTGCCATGGTCCTCCCCTCTCTGAGGCTGTGCCATGATCCTCCCCTCTCTGAGGCTGTGCCATGGTCCTCCCCTCTCTGAGGCTGTGCCATGGTCCTCCCCTCTCTGAGGCTGTGCCATGGTCCTCCCCGCCGAGAATACAAACCCCGTATGGAAGAGACTCTTCTGCTCTGTAGAAACTTTTCAGAATTTTGAAGCCTTTACAGTTCTCTACTTTCTTACGCAGATATTTCTCCCAATGCAAGCTACACTCAAAAGGCATTTTAAAATTCCTGAATAAAATGCAATACAAGACTAAGTTTGCAGCAATAATAAATATCAATGCCTGGTAAATTCTCTGGTGTAAAGCAATGTTGTTTCTCCTGAAAGTGGAAATGATATTTTCCTGAACACCAGAAGAAATGAAAAGCTCATGGTAATGAGTGAAGCAGAAAGCTGGTAATGGGATTTGGGTCATTGACATTCAGGCTGGATCCTGGGAATGAGGATGTGGGTGCTCAGGCTGCCCCAGGTTACCTGCTTAGCTGCTCAAGATGCACGAGGCTTCACTGAAGGCCAAGGATGTACTCAGCCTGGAGAATGCATGGGAATGCATCTCAAGACAGGATAGTTGGAAATAGATTGGAGGGACAGGAGAAGAGCAGACAGATGCCCACTGATTTGCCTCTTAGGGTTGTCTTTCTCAGAGATGCTGATAGGATGAGGATCAGGAAGTGAGAAGGTGGAAGAGGCTGTTCTGTGCCCAGCGTTTACTTGAGGGCTTGCTGTTAACACGCTTTTCTCTTGCTATTTTTGGAGTCTCAAGCAGTAGTTCTCATTGTAATAAGGAGTTTTTGCATTCTCTGTCTCTTTCCTACATTTTCCTCTCTTTCTCTTCCCTTTCTTTCTGCCCCCTTTCCTCTGCCTTCTTCCCTCCTTTCCCCCTTCTCTTTATTATTTATATTGTTACAGCTTTATTCCTCCAAATCTCAGCCACAAGTTCACAACATTAAATTGGAAATGGTACTGTAGACCACTCGGTGCTGCTGTCTTTCTTCACATAGACCCGGGGAGGTGAAGACCCTTGCATCTCCTTAGTTTTGTCTCGTCTGAAACTGTGGGTGGTGCTTGTGTGGAGAGAGATAGACACATGAGCTGGCCACCCTTCTGAAAGAGATCCAAGTGATGGCAAGGCCAGGCCCATTGGCTTTGGGGCCACAGCAGAGGTGATCCTCACCAACTCTGGGGAGAAGTAGGGACCGGGAGAGACTTCCTGGAGGACCAGCCACTGAGATGTAGGTGAAAAGTGTGGAGAATAGCACAAATCATATAGGACCATTGAAATTCAAACTAATATAAACCATAAGTACTTCAGTTGAATTGGACAAATTTCAGGCATTACAGCCACATGTGAGTCCTGGAACAGCAGAGAGCACACATTCCCACTAGCCACTGGAAGTTCTGTTCCAGAATTACGCCATCTTATTGTGATTGTTTGAAAGCCCATTAGGAATCTACCTGGCAAATAATTGAATCTTTTTAAAAATATTCTTTTTTTCATTTGAAAGTCAGAATTAAAGAGAGAGAGAGAAAGAAGAAATCTTCCATCCCCTGGTTCACTCCCAAAATGGCTGATGTGGCCAAAAGCTGTGCCAGTCTGAAGCTGGGACACAAGAGCTTCAGATCTCCCATGTGGGTGCAGGAGTGCAAGGTCTTGGGCCGTACTCCACTGCTTTCCCAGGCAGTATGTTTGGAGCTGGATCAGAAGCTGGGACGTGTGGGGTGCTGGTTCTGTAAGCAGAGGCTTACCCTCTTATATCATGATGCTGGCTCCCGGTAATTGGATATTCAAACTTGGACTGATTACACATTGGTCTGAACTCATCAGCTCATGTCATGGAGTTCTGTGTGGGTCATCGGAGTGAGATTTGATGAAGAGACTTCCTCCACCAATTGTCTTAGCATTATGCGTCTATATAGACTGCTAAATTCCTCAATCTACTATTTCTCATTATGATGAAATGGCTATTGCTCTACAAGACCTTCTATTTTATTCTAAGCCTTTCAGAAGAAAGAGGATTGTTTTCTTAATCCACTAGCCTAAAGTTATGAATTTCACTCTGCCCATTGTACTGTATCTATAGCTAATTACTTTGGTCAGGACTATAGCCTCTATTGATTAGATTAGGTCCAAGTTAAGTATCCACCCATGGAAGCCAGGAAAAAAACGTAAATATGCTGACGTGTTTAATTCAGTCAGCACATGGCCTGGCCCCAGTGCTGCATCTGAAGAGCAAAATTCAGCAATCTGACTGCAGCCTAGTGGGAAACAGGTGCAGAGGGACCGCAGCAGCCACCAAGTCTGCTGCAGTTCCTCTGCCAACTGCAGCCTGCCCTGACCACATCTTTAGGAGCCTGTTTTCTAATGTCCATCAGAAGAGACCACATTAATTCTGGCTTTTGTTCATGCTTGATATGAAAGACTAGAGTAAAGGAAGTGAACCTTTCAAGGTGGAAAAATAATAAGAATAAACCCCACTCATTCTCATGCAAGTACAGGATTGGCAGCCCTAACTTAGAGGTTTCCTAGATTTTTATGTACTAACGAACACACTGGCCTTAGACTGGCTATTGCCTTATTTCCAAAAATCAATTTGTTAGACAAAGTGGGTTCTATTCTTTACTTTGAATTCAAAGAAGAGTTTCTTTTTCCTTATCTAAAACAGTGGTTATTTTCAAGTTCAAAATGCACATGCTTTTTTTTAAGCATTGTTATTTGCACCAAGCCAATCCATCTCTTCAATGGTTGTTCTGATGAGTTGTAGGATATTACTGCACAATAGAGAAACATATTACCCATTACAAATAGCACTGCATTATAAACTATAAATAATTGATAGGCAATGATATGGAATAATAACTTTCCCTCAGAGCTATTTGTCTGAAGCCTTAACAGTCTCACTCTGTTTGAGTCATAACCTGACCCTGCATAACAGGTATTGTAATAATACCACTGTGACTGAGTGGAAAAGGGCTTATAGGGACCCAAGGGCATGCATAGAGAAGGATGTTGGTTAGGGCCACCCGTTTCAACAAATGAAAGTAGAGAACACACAAATATTGTATGGAACATACTGATGCTATGAAATTACTTTCTATAAATCTGAAATTCTGGTTTAATAGGGTGTTCTGCATGTTACGGGACAATCCTATGATATCAATTTATTTGACACTTCCATAGCAAGTTATAAACACTTAGTGCCTAAAAACTGCACGTATGCATTATCTTTGTAGTTCTGGAGGTCAAATCTGAAAGCAGTTTCTCTGGGATCCATCAAGGTGCCTGCAGAACCACGTTACTTGTGGGACTCTGGGAAATGACACATATTCTTGTCCTTTCCAGGCCTCTGGAGCTCATCTGCATCAGGTGGCTCTTGGTCTACTCTATCTCTTTTACCTTGGCATTCTCCATCTCTAATTCTACTGTCATGTTTTCTGCTAAAAAGATCCTTGTGACTGAGTATTAGGTTCGCCTATATAAGCTAAGATACTTTTCTATCTTAAGACACGTTGTTTAATTATATCATCAAAACTCCTTTTGCAAGATAAAGTAGCATACTAAGTGGTATCAGGGATTACTACATGGCTTTTTTTTTTTTTGAGAAGTACAATTCTACCTGTAATAGACAGCCTGGGTAGCAAGGTCTAGTTTTGAAATGTGGCTTTAGGTTTCCACTCTCCATGAACAGTGCTAGGTGTTCATTGTTTCATTGTTCTGAACCTGAACATTTCCTAAGAGATTCAGTCTTTTAGGGCCCACACTCCCATCTGAAGTATGAGTTAGTTGCTGGTGGGGTGGGGGCTTAGTTCTGGCATTGGAACAGATTGAGGTTTGAGTTTAGACTTTTCTTTTTCCTCTCAGTATAAGCTTGTTAAATTATCTCCCTCTTTGGTTTCATAGTTTGTGGGGTGATTGAATGATAGCACTGCTCTTAAACTCCCAAAATGCCTGTAGTGGCTGGAGTGTAAGTGCCTTAAAGGCTTTCATTTTAATTATATCAACAAAGATGCCATATTCTGACCTCACAAATTTTGGTATGCTGGCCCTTATTTTGCCGTGTTTGTAGGGAACTGTGCCTTGATTCTGAATTGTATCTTTCTGAATTTAATGCGGTAATTATGAACACAAGAACCTCACTAAAGGAATTCTTCTGGATCAAGTGTTTAGCATCTTTCAACTCTGCAGTTTTCCTTTCATAGACATTTATCTTACCACCACTAAGTTAACCCCTCATGAAAGTGCCTGATGTGCAGGTTTTTTGAAGGTCAGCATGGGACAATCTGGAGTGGTTAATGACACCCTCAGTTAGTGGACCACAAATGCCATCTGGCCTGCTGGTTAGGAAAAGTTAAGTCATATCTCAAAGCCTCCATTGGCCAGTTGTTGCCTTGGGCTGCTCCCTTCCCTAGGCATCACCTCATTTACAAAATCTCTATAGGGAAAGAGAACAGTTACTTTGTGTTTGATGCTTCCCTCAGTTCTAAAATTCCATGAGCTTGTAACTCATCCATGATGGTATGACAATTCAGTTCTGGAATAGAAATGGAATAGTTATATTATTCTCAGTAATATGGATGCTTAGTAAATTATTGCTTCCGTTCAAGTGAGAATCAGCATTTGCTACAGAATAAACCTATCCTCTATTTCCATCTCTAGGGAAGAACGCACACCTCTAAGCTGCCACTGACATCAGCATTCATCTAAGAGCTGAGCAGTATGCCTCCCACTTGGAAACCCTGGGAAGTTCCAACAGCTTGAATGGGTTCTGGGAAAGATCATCATGGTGGAAAACTGAACTTTACTTTGGCAAAATAACTAAATGTTGCACATCTCTGTTTACTGTGAGACTCTCAAAGCTTTGGAAAATGGAGAACTATTTGTTCTATGATGAAGACATAGCCTAGAAGTTGTTAGATCTGTTTAATTGTTGCAAAGTAGGGGAGACAGAAAGGGAGATCTTATGTCAGATGATTCTCTCCCCAGGTGACCACAATGGCCGGTGCTGCACCAATCTGAAGCCAGGAGCCAGCAGCTTCCTCCAGGTCTCCCACACAAGTTCAGGGTTCCAAGGCTTTGGGCCGTCCTTGATTGCTTTCCCAAGCCACAAGCAGGGAACTGGGTGGGAAGTGGAGCTGCTAGGATTAGAACTGGTGCCCATATGGGATCCCAGTGTGTTCAAGGTGAGGACTTTAGCCAGTAGACCACCGTGCTGGGCCCACGATTACATTTCTGATTTTTCCTTAATTTGTTTACCTGTTTATTTGTCCATACTCTTTCAGCATCCCCTTTGCCAGATGTAGGAGACGATACAACACAATACAGATAAAACATCTGCTTTTAAAGAATTCTTTAGATTCATTGAATCATTGTCATTGAACTATATTCAGCTCATTTTATTTCAGTCCAGTTTGATTCAACTCAATGTAGGCCAATCTAGACTATTCCTATCCAGTCAGACTAATTTAAATTTGACTGTTTTTTTTTTTTTTTTTTACGAATGACACTGCTCATGGCATCTATTCCTTAGTGTCCCCTCTATTCATTGATGGTCACATCTTGACTGTGAGACACTGTACTTTGTATCCTCTTAGAAGCAGGTAAACGGCTATGGCAGGAAATAATACCCAGTGAACCACGCCTTTACAGTGTAAATCTTATTTCACTATATCGCAGTAGCCTTGAAATAGTCCAAGTTATTGAGGAAAATCATATATGTTGACTCCAAGTCTCATACCATTTGTTTACCTATTCATTTAACATGGATTATACAAGTGTTATTAGGAAATAAAAACTTGAACAAAACCCACTGTGGTTACTGAATTCCAAACGTAGGGAACTGTTTGTAAGGAAGAGAATCAGACAGCTTGTGGTGGCTAGAGATATGCAGTGGGAAGAGCTTGCAGCCCAGAAAGTCATGCCTTGTTTGGAAATGCAAGTGGTTGAGAAAAATGGAAGCCCAAATAAACATTCTATTTACTACTGATGCGCTTATGTATTGATTCTCATTTTGTTAAATATAATGATTCTGGGCACTCAACAGTACTGCCTATCATTCTTATCTAACCAGTTCCCAGCTTTACTTTCCACGCAATTGCTGAAACTAAACCGGAATTGATAGTATCTCAGTACAAGGATTGAGTTCTTTCACAGTGAGGCCCAAATTTTCAGAGGTCTCTTTCCCATTGCCACACTTACTGAATGGGAGTGCAAGGAGCACAGACATTCCTGCCCAGTCAGGGTGGTGGAACACTTTTATTTATTTAAAACTCATTACCTGTGAGTCTCTTGCATGGAACCAATTAATAAGTCCCCTAAAGAAAAGGATATTATTATAGTTGGTGTTACAGCATTTTGGGAGCCCTTGTAATGTGTTGGGAAACCCCACAGGTCTGGACTATATTTTTTATGTCTCCCTTTTAACAGCAAGAGTGTTGCCAGAGGATTTGGCCACTGGTTGTAAGCACTGGTTGTCGTTTTTCCCCCGGAATGAAATCATAGGCATGTTGAAAGTGGGGCTGAAGCAGGGAGCAGGAACTGGAAGGGACTGTGGGCACTTCTGTCAGCTAAGGTGTCAAATTTTACATGTCTGGATTTCGTTCCCACTAGGCACCATTCTCTGAAAATCACTGTGCTATTATATGTGCTTACTGGAAGGGCTGGCCCTGTCTCAAAGAAATCCCTATGAAATAGGGCATCGAGTATAAAACTAGGCGTTGGGAAGGCCAGTTTTTGAGGGAGCCTGCCAAGATGTTGTAATGGGCGAGGGTAGGATGAAGAAGGGTCCTTCTATAGTTCGGAAGTTTAGAGCCCAGAGGACAGCAATGGGGACTTAGGTGATCATCATGTCACCTTGAGATATCTCTGGGCTTTGCTTTATTGGGATCAGGCTGAACTTTTCAATTTTTAGAGTTGCAAAGTGGTTTCCACATATAATCTTTCTCAAGCTTAAGATCATCCTGCTAAATGTGCTCAAGTGTCATTGTACTTACACTAGCGACTTATTTCCATGGAGTACAATCTTGCTTCTAAAGAGCAGAGAATTTATTACCAGTCTTTAACAGCTGGGTGTAAAGCACAGTACAATATTCCTTCACAGAGTTATGCACAGGCATATTCCAGCTGAGCCTGGGGAAGAATCCAACAGCATGGTCAAGCAAGTGTGCAAAGCAGGACCCATGGCTGGCCAGGTGCTCCTCTATTCTTTCAGATCAGAATTTCAAGAACAATTTGCCAAAAATTCAGGTGCCATCCTTCTTACCTTTCTAACTGTTTTATCTCATCTTCTAGCAGGAGCTGGATCCTGTACAAAAGGCATAGGAAGCAATATGATTAGTTTTCACCATTTCAGGGATCTATAGATGGAAGGAGACAAGGAATATAATGCATTAAGAGTTATTCAAGAGGTCAGAATTTTGGCACAGCAGGTTAAGTTGTTGCTTGCAATGTACTAGCACATAGTAGAGCCTTGGTTCAACTCCTGGATACTCTGAATCCATTTCAGCTTCTTGGAAGATGGCTCAAGTACTTTGGCACCTGTTACCTATGTGGGAGATCAGAATGGAGTTCCTGACTGCTGCCTTTGGATTGGTCCAGACGTAACTTTGGGGCCATTTGGGAAGTAAGCCAGTGGATCGAAGATCAATCCCTATTTCTCTTTCTGTCTATAACCCTCTTGCTCTCTGCCGCCCTGCCTTTCAAACAAATAAATACATACATATATAAGTATTTATTCATCTGAATAAATAAAAGTAAGAAATTGCTTCTACAACAAAACCCTGAGTGACATTGTCAGGAAATACTGCGTAACTTTTCTAAATCTTGGAGCCTGCCTGAGTTCAGAATTAAGTCCCATTGTTTGCTAGCTGTAAGAATTAGGGTAAGATACTGTGACTCAGTTGTGTTAACTGTAGAATAGGAAAACTAATGGTACCTATTTTAAAGATCTGATAAATATAAGAACATAAATGAGTACACACACCGATATATTTCCCATTCTGTAGCTAATCACACCAAGGCAGAGAGAAGGTGAGTAACGGCCCTTTTTGACACAGTCAATGAGCAGAAGCTTTAGGATGTGAATTCAGGCACTCTGGGTGCAGAACTGGTGCTGTTCATCTCCACTGCTGACAAATGGCACCTATTAAAGTCAATATACTTATTATTGAATTTGAACCTGACAATACCTCTACAGAGTAGTTACTGTAAGCTCAAATGTTGGTCCTGAGACCATGACTTTCAGAGAAGTTAAATGCAAAGTGAATGGCAAGGTCAACTAATATTCCATGATTTCTTCTCCAATTGCATGGTCAAGCTCTCAAACCAGGTAAGGTGTGTTATATATCCAAAGCATCAATTCTCTAGAACTGAGCTAAATATAAATCTTTGTGTCAAGGATCAGTGTGTTCCAAACCTGATAAATTTGTGTGAAAACAAGCACCTAGGTAGAACTTGGAAGCAACGGTTCCATCCCAGTTGTCCACATCATGTATCCTGTGTCAGAATCTTACTGGTAAGGCATAGAAATCCATGCCTGACAAGCTTTACAGATGTTTTTCAAAGGGAGCCATTTTGAAAGCCATGAAAGCAGCATCCTAAAACCCAGATTGCTGATGGCATGGGCCTATGAAGTAACCCAGGAGAGAGCTGTAAGGCCAACTTGGCCACAGAGGCCTCCACTCTGATTGCAATAGCTGTCTCCACTGCCAGTGAGCAATCTGCCCAGTTTCATTGAGCTTTGGTGCTTCCTCATCTGGAAATCAAAGCTCATGATACCCAGGAGCATGGTGAGGAATTAAGCTTAACACATGGAAAAGCTAAAGCCCACACCTGAGCCCAAATACAAGTTTTTCTTTCTCACCAAATTTTGGTGAGATCACTTTTCTGTAAAGAACTATGCAGAGGGCAATGCTTCATTCTGGATAGTTCCAGGCACTCAACAGATACAGTTTTGGTTGAATCTTGGCTTTCTTGCCATTACTGTGTCTAAATGCTTTCAGTACTTCCTCATGATGCGAATTATCAGGTGGGAAAGTGCTTCAAAATGGTTGTGGGGAATGAAATGAAAAGGAAAGTTGATTTTAGTATGGAGAATTTTGAAGTCCATGCATATGAGGGCATCTTTGAAAGGTTATTGGGAAATGTGTGTTATGAAAAAAAATCATGCATAATTTTTTTTGTGCCAAAATAAACTCCCCCTTTCATCCTACTTTTCCCATGATTTTTGGAAATAGTTCTCTGACACCAGCTTCCTGAGACTTAGTTACTTATAAAGAATGCTTCTGGAATGCTCAGGTCCTCAATGTCTCCTTTTGGGATCAGGAATCAATGCAATTATGGATATTCTCTCAGCAAAAATCAATACCATTGCTACTACTGCTACTGAAAAGAAGCAGGAATCACCCCTTTGGGCTCTGTCCAGCGCAGAGAGAACCAGTGTGTGTTCAATATTACTTGCTGATCATGCTTTTAGGCTGAAGAAGTTAATCTGATAATAGACTGAGGCAGATGGTACAACCGTTCCAGATATGGAGAGACCTGGATCCTGCAAAATATGTGAGGAATGGTGAGAGGTTCCACAGGTGGGAAAATCCATTCATTTTAGGTGGTAGTAATATTTCCATCATTCCTCTCACTGCTCTCTTCTGTAAGAAGCTCAATTATTTTCTGGTTCCTGTAAAAATGACTTCTCATAGAAATGAAATAAAATAAAATACATTCCAAACATGACTTGGCTCCCCTATAACTGAGTTCCAGGGAAGGAAACTCAGCAATTCAGACCAACCTGAATGCTTTGGTCTAATGCTTTTGGCCTTTCCTCATTGGAAACTAATAAAGTGAATTTCTGAGATATCTCTTGGCTTTATGGTAACCTGAATGTGAGTCACACTGAACTCCAGGTTCTGAAAAGATGATTTTCTTTCCAAGAATTTTGTTTTAGATGATGTCAAGATCACAGTCCTCAATGATTTCAGCTTTGTGATCATGTGTTATTGGAAGCACAGAAGCGATACAAAACACGGTCTGTGTCTTCAAGGATTGTAGTCCTGCTGGGAAATAAATTCTAATATTTAAGATAAATTTCTAAATGACACAACACAGACATTTTAAGATCCTCAGTGGAACTCACCCAAGCAGACTCAAGGAGCCAAGTCTGAATCCAGAAATGGGGTTCTTATTGTGGAACGGTGGTTAGAAAGAGGAGTCATTTCTTGCTGTAGTCCAGATATTTCCTTTGGCAAGGAGGAGACAGAATGGTCTGATTACTAGGAAGTAGCCTGAGCAAAGGTTTCAGAATGAATCTGAGCATGGGAGCTTGGCCAGGAGACAGATTCTTCCTTCTGCCAGGATTAGGTGGGCAGGTGAAATACTTACCGCACCATAGGAAGGCTCAAATCTAGGACAGAAGCCTTGCCAGGCTGGTCAGATCCTCAAATATACCTCCTCCACTCTAGCCCAGCACACCTTTTCCTACACAGCCTCCAGAGCAAATTATAACATGGATATGCTCTGTATTTTTCCACTAATAATTAAATAAATGTTTGAATAATTATTTTAATGACTGTCTTTCCTACCAGACTGTAAGCTTCATTAAATAGAGAACACTTAGCTTGGTGCCTGGCTCCCAGACACGACTCAGGAGATGTTGTCTGTTTGTGCTCCCTGAGCTTCATGTGTGCAGACCCTGCTTCTGTCCATTCATTGCTGTATTTCCCATGCTAAGCATAAACCCATAAGCAAGAGGCAGTCTTGTCAACATGCTGATTGAATGGATGGGCTTTGGAACTCCTCTTCATAGTAGCCTTCCTGAAATCAATGTAGATAACTCCATGAGTTCCTCAGATCAAAACTGTCAGCCTTGACTTCTTTTGTTCACAACTACACCTGCTCCAACAGCAATACCAGCTTTGTCTTTAGAATGTATCCTCCATCCATGCCTTCTCTCTACCTTGTTGACTACTATTCTGGTCTAGGCTGTCACTCCTTCCCAGCTGAACTGTTCTTAGAATCACCTCAGTCATTCCATTGGCTTCTGGCAGTCATCTGTTCTTGTCTACACAGCGTAACGAGTGCTTCCCTATGAGCATGGACAGAGCACTAGCCTTCTCTGTCCCTGTCTTTCTGATGGCTTCCTAACCTCCTAGGAAGAAAATGGACGCTCGTCGATCATCTCATAAAGCGCATGGGAACCACCCCCCGAGAGTGCTCTGATCTCTTACCACTGGCCCTCTAGCTCTGTTTGATCCAGCTTCTTGGGTTCCTTATCATTCTGAGAAGGCCAGGCATTGTCTCTTCTCTGAGCCTCAGAGTTTGCTATTGCCCCGTCTGAAAGACCCTTCGCTAGATGTCCACATGGCTCCCTCCATCCTTCCTTTCAGGTCTGCATTCCAATAACATGTTCTGGGGACTGTCCCGACGTCTCTATGTAAGTTAATCCCAAAGCCCTTCCAGTGCTCACTACTCATATCCTATGATTTCTTTTATTTTTGTCATTATTCTGGGCATGTGTCACAGTATCCAAACTGACTTCAAAAAGTTTGAGGAACTGGAATTAAAGGATAAATTTCTGAAATTATGTACCTTTTAAAAAACAAATTTCAAAGCGCTTTGAGGACCTCTTGTATGCATAGATTTTAGTGTTTTTTTTTTAATCAAACTAAATTTATTGTGGCAAGCTCACTGGTGTAGAAGGCTAATCCTCCATATACAGCACTGACATCCCAATAGGGTGCTGGTTCAAGTCCTAGCTGCCCCACTTCTGATCCAGTTCCCTTCTAATACCTTGGGAAAGCAGCAGAGTAAGGACCAACTCCTTGGACAGGTTTCTGCACCCTTGTGGGACACCTGGAAGAAACTACTGCCTTCCTAATTTGGATCAGCCTGGCTCTGAACGTTGTGACCATTTGGCGAGTGGACCAGGGGATAGAAGATCTCTCTGTGTCTGTCTCTTCCTTACACCTATAACTGACTCTTCCTATAACTCTGACTCTTGAATAAAGTAAATTGATCTTTAAAAAACCCCTATACATTTATCTCATGGACCTATTTTCCACAAACATTTTGAAGTACCCTCCTAGCTTCATTTAGTTAGTGTCTACTTCCTACTAGAGAATGTAGAATGCAATTTGTGAATTTCCCTCAATGAATATATGTTTGCAGCACCTAGATTAAGACATAGCATTTAGCAGGGGAACATACTGACTCTGAATGTACTTATGAATCCAGGCCTGAGTACACACACATACAGCCCTACCTCTACTGGATATTAAAATCCGTCCAGAAGCCGGTATTCTGATGCTGCCAGTAGGCTGAGCATTGCTTGCATCCCATGTTCAATGTTAGAGCAATAGGTTTGAACCTGGCTGCTCAGCTTCCAATCCTGCTTCCTTGAATGTGACTGGGAAAGCAGTGGAAGATGGCTCACGTATTGACTCACTGTCCCTCACATGGGAAACTTCTGTCTCTGGCTTGGCTCAGCTCTGATCATTCAAGCATTTAGGAAGTGATCCAGCAAGTAGAGGGTTTGTCGCATTTATTTCTTAATATGTCACTATTCCTTTGAATTAGAAAATAAAACCTTTGAGAAATAAATAAAAAAATACTTGATAAAAAATACTTGATCTGTGCTGAGGAGTGTGGTGAAAGTCCTTGCTACCTACGGTATGACGACAGTGAGCCACAGTGGGCACCGAGGTCTCCACTTCACAGTGGTGACTGAAAGGCCCCCTGAGCAACGTGGCTGACATCCGGAGTTGGAAAGTGGAGCCTGTGAGAGTCTGACTCCATGTGCCTGACTCTGGAGAGGCTGTCATTGTACCAGATGACTGTGTCTAGGCTGATGGCGACACTGACAACATGGGGTTTCTGCAGGTAGGATTCAGGGAGTGATTTTGAAACAATGTGCTTGTGTGTCAGTCACGGAGCGTTAGGAAAGAGCAGTAGTTACTGGCGACAAGTCCAAACAGTTAACCTGGGTGACTAAACTGAACACCTACCTTCAGCTTTTCCCTGTAGAAGGAAAAGGGAAACAGGAGATGGACAGGAAAAAGTGAATGGTTCCCCTGGAAGGGAGCCAGTCTTTCCTGTCAGGACATTTCTGCCTCGCCCCTTGCAAGAGTTATTACTCATCTGGGAAAAGATGTGTCTCACAGCCCAGAATCTTGGAAGATACCCAAGTGAGGAGTTAGGAAAGAGCCAGCAGTAGGTAGGCCCGGGGCTGGCTTTGAGCACCTGGCTTTCTAATTACAGCTGTCATTGGTGGCTTCCTGGCAACTGTCAATTTACAAGGAATCAATTCCCTTGCCTTATTGCATTAGAGTTTGAGATTTTCTTTCTACCCCTGTGCTGTCAGAATGAAGGTGGTGTGACTGAGGTTCTGAGGTTGACAAGGTTCTAGGCCTGCTGAAGGATGAAGAAGGGATCTGCTTGGGATTTACAGCTCCAACACCCATGTTCACTGGACTTCTGGGTTGTTTTGAAGGCAGAATTCCATGACTCAGTGGGACCACATTCCATTCCCATAGGAGGAGCCAGGCATGGGTAAAAGCTGGTAAAACATGATGGGTAGAAGAATGTGATGTGTGTCTGGAATCTGATTAACCTTTTCCTTCCCTCCTTCAGCTTGTGCCAGGAATTGTTTATAGATCCAAATAGCAAAGATTTGCAGACTCGTAGATGTTGGCTCTGTGAGCAGAGCTATTTAGGATTCCCAAGGAGATAAATGTATCTGCTGAACAAATTTACAGTTTGAATGTAATGGACATTTTTGTGCTAAATTTGATGTTTTTCTTACCTACTTATAATTTTGTACTTTGTATGTGTCAGAAGCAGCCTCCATTCTTGGGCATTTCCTGGCCAGCAGGCCCGAGGTCACCAAGGGTGAAGCAATGGTGTTCTTTGGCCGCAGGACCACTGGGGACAAAATGGAGAGGGATGTCCATTTATTCAACACAAACTCCAGGTTTTTAAAGGTTAAGGAAGGGGAGGGCAGGAGGGCATCTTATCTCTCTGTATCTCCTTCCGTCTGTGTTTGCTTTGCAAATAAACATAAATAAAGAGATTTTAAAAAGATCACCCAATGCCTGTTGGCTAGAATTGAAAAAATCCTTTGAAACCTTGGCTTGGCGAAGTGGTGGGCTTCCATTGCTGGTGCCCAACAGCTCTCCTAGCTGCCTTCTTTACAGCTACAGCCCATCTCTTCCCTATTCTCCACGGCTCTGAGCCTGGCAGTCATTTGGATTTCTTGTGTTTTGTTCACAGGCCATGTGATTTTCATCTATGGACTTAGACAATTGCAGTTTCCTTTTTTTTTATTGTTGCATTTCATTTTACAACATCGTTTCATAGGCTCTGATGTTCCCCCAACCCCTCCCCGTGCCCTCTGCCCTGGCCGGTGCTCCCCCTGGCTTGAGGATACTGTCATCAAGAGGTAGCAACAGGATTACTTCACCTTATTGCAGTATTACCGTTCAAATCCAATCTTGTTTCTTTCATTGCAAGCATGTGCCATGCATAGAGTCCAGCATCTTATTGTCCAGCTCAATTCAACAGTTTCTTGGGGAGACAATTTCTGGGCTAAAAGCAGAGCTGGCAGAATATCGTTCTGACCAATTAAAAGCCATAATATAACATAACATCAACAACTGTTTCCAAAATTATGGGGTTAATTGACATGGTATTGAGTGACTGATATGTTAGAAAATGCAGGTTCTTAACCACATCCTGTGACTGCTTCATTAACATTTCAATTTTAGTTTGTACACAACTGGCTTCTATCCACCTTAAAATGGTATAGGATACTATTCAGCTGTCTTGTCTCTATTTTCATCTTAGTATTTAGCAGTTTATTGTATTGAAGTATAATTTTTACTGAACTTGGCAAATTTTAGGATAGTCCAAACTAGCTTATAGCTTTAACAAGGCATATGTCACCAGTTGAGGCACAGAACACTGTTAGGAGGGGTGTGCAGAGAAATCCTCAATACCCAAGTTAGGAGTAACTTATTTTTGTGTCCTACCTAGTAAGGTATGTGTGAGTCCCCACTGATGGTTTGCTGTCTAGTTCAAAGCTTTCCTTGCACAATTGCACTTTCAAATGCATCCTTCATCAGACCACTTTCTCTATCTTTAAAATGAACCCTGAAGTCTGGAACTTTTGCTTTCTCTGCTTAATTATATCTAACGAGGACCTGTTTTGCACACAGACAGTATAGGACCTTTAGATAAAAGCTGACTGTATATTGCTTCTTTTAAAAGATTTATTTATTTTTATTGCAAAGTCAGATATACAGAGAGAGAGGAAGAGAGACAGAGAGGAAGATTTGTTCATTGATTCACTCCCCAAGCACCTGCAACGGTCTGAGCTGTACTGATCTGAAGCCAGGAGCTAGAAACTTCTTTCTCCAGGTCTCCCATGGGGGCTCAGGGTCCCAAGGCTTTGGGTCATCCTCAACTGCTTTCCCAGGCCACAAGCAGAGAGCTGGATGGGAAGCATGGCTGCTGGGATTAGAAGCACCACCCATGTGGGATCCTGGAGCATTCAAGGTGAGGACTTTAGCCGCTAGGCTACTGTCGTAGGCCCTGTATATCATTTTAAAATCTTAAAGTAACAGTGCTTTTTTTTCCAATGTATTTTTACCCAGGTTGCTCACCGAAGGAAAATTTAACTTTATAGTATATGTTCTTTCTCCAAACTCCTGCATTATTGGAAATAGTTACAAAAGTGGAAAAAAGTGATGTCAGTAGGTTAATGCTTAGTGAATCATCAGATTTATATACAGATGCACAAACTTTCACTATGTCTGTGCTTTTAACAATTACGTATAACACTGCGAGACTCACATGTAATAGAAACTCACAGAAGTGCCAGTAAGGATAGAGCTGTACAGCCCAGGTTGGGTGGAAATGCAGATTCTATTCTACGGTGCAGATCCTAAATCCAGTAAATAAGAACCCAATAAACCAACCAGGAATATGACCAAAATCATGCTTGGGATTTATAGAAGTGATTATAAATCATAGAATGCGTATTTTATTGATATAATCCTGTGACACTGATACTTATGATTAAATATCTGCATGTAATTATATATAGACATAAAAATAAGTAGCAGCTGTGTTTTTAAATGTTAGAGTCCTGCACAGTAAGCGCTTACATCAAAAATGGTAAATGGATGCTGGGCTCAACCAAGGCAATGGAAATCTGTGTTTTCCATCTTACATTCCTTCCAGAGTAGATACTCGCTTGGTAAAAACATGTGTTGAATATGATACATTGTTACATTTTTTTCCTTGCTTTATCTCCTTCCCAGCTTGAATTCACTTGGCTGAATTTTGTTATTTACTGTGCACATTAAGTACGTCATGTACACTATCAACCTGTGGATTTTGGAGAGTCTGAGATTCTTTTGGGTTTGTACTTTCACAGCCACACCATTGATACGGTGACTATGACTTACCCAAACTCTTCATTATCCTCCGGAAAATATCATGGTTGGACCTCATTTGCAGTTGGACTGCAATGTTATTGAGCTTTGGCCATTGGAATAGGGATGGCAGGCCTGTCACTCTACCGTTTCTCTACAGTCATTCCTTTCAATTTAGTGCAATTTGAGTGTGGTGACCTTGGAAGTCACATATTGAATTTGGTGGAACCAGGAAGTGTTTGTTCTCTGGAATCACTTAACATTCAAGAACCTTTTGTACTCAGGTAGATGATGAATCAATATGTTTTCACTGTAAGTCACAAAGGATTAGGGCTTCTCTCCTACAGCAATTAGCATCGCTTTATTAATTATTTGTGTTATATTCAGAAATGCACTTAATTTTTCTGTGTCTCAGTTTTAGCATTAGTTTTTTGTTTCTGCTGCTCATAGATCCTACCTAAAGTATATTGTTTACACATTGAAAGGAGGAAATTAAAGAAAATTCAATGGAGAAAGTATTGAAAAGATATGAACTGTGTTTAGGAATAGTGAAGCACTCCTGGCTGGTGACAGAAGAGAGCCATTTTCACTCAAAGCTTACATCTAGTCAGTTTTCTGTTGGGGTATCAGAATATCGCAAACTGACAATGTAGAACAAAGAGAAATTTTGACAGTTTAGGTGATGGTGTCTGGTAAGGGCTTTTATGTTGCAATATCTCATGGGGGACAGTAGAAGGGCAATAGCACATGTGACCAGGAGAGGAAGCAAAGATAGAATCCCTTTACAGACACTCACTCATATAGTGAATATGTGAATACATTCATGAGGGTTCTGCCTTCCCCCAAGCTGTACCTCCTAAAACAGCTGCATTCAGAATCCAGTTTTCTTTTCCTTTTTTCTTCACCGACATACAAGGCTTTATTTTACATTTCCAAAAGAAGAATCACGATGAAGCTAAACATTATACATCTCTCCCCAAACTTTTACATGCATGAAAGGGGGGTATGAAGAACTATACTTTAGTAATGATATAGAGGAACTTGGTGAGGGGAGGGAATCAGGGCTGGGATAAGGGAAATACCAGGAGAATCCAGTTTTCAACACATAAATCCTACAGGACCAATGCTCACACTATAAAACTCTGTCTCTTGCCCCTCAATATTGATGTCTGTTGCACACGCAAATGTATCTCCTACATCCTGACAATCATAACATCCTTGGCTCTTGGTGGACCAACTCAAAAATCCCCTGTACGAAGTTTGGAATATGAGTGTGACCCAAGGCACAACTCATCCTCAGGCTCTTCTCCTTCAACTTTGAGTTTATGAAATAAAAACAAATTATTTAATTCTAAAATATGGTGATGGAGTAGCACAAAGGAAAACCTGCTCAAATACGAGATATTTTCATGAAGGACGGAGTAACAGGTGTCCAGTAAATCTGTTGAGTAACAGTGAAGATCACATTTTGCTTTAAAACTGGAGACCATACTTTGTTGTCCCGGAGTCCTGCATCTTGAGCACACTGATTCAGAAACTGGGCTCCTAATGGCATGGACAGCTGATTCATGGCTTCTCTGAACTGAGCCAGTGATGAACTGTCTCTAAGTTCCACAATTCTGTCTTTTCCAGCTGACATTGTATGTTCACAGACCTTCTATACATTTCCTGAGAGGGAACTCTACATAGAAACCAAGCTCCTAAGTCAGGCTTCTGCTTGGACCTCTGTGAATTTGATACACTGTGAAAGTTAAGTGGAAGAAACCACTTTGTCATATTATTTCTATCCTGTATTCCTGCAGAATACAAGGTTTAGAAGTGTCAAGGTTTATAATCTATGAATCTTCTGGAAAAGAATCCTGAGTCACACCTGTGCTCACCTAAATTTTACCTGAATCATGGCTGGGGCAGATATGAATCACTGCACTGGAATGTGGGGAACAAAGACTTGCAGCATGCTGGGCAGCAAGCCCATGAAGGGCATCCCAGGTCTGTATCCTGAAATCCTCCTTCCCTCCTACAGCCCTGCCACTGTGATGGGAGGTCCCATCTCAAAGATGTTCAAAATGTTTTCTGACTCTTTTCCCATTGCTTGGCCATCCCTTCCATCTACACCAACCTTCTTAGCAAAGGGTTGCTGGGCCACACTCTTGTTTCACTCTACTAAGAGTATTTTTACACTCTACACAGTCAGGCTCAGAGTGTCCCAGCATTTGTTTTCTCTCTACATTTTTTTATATCATGAATTTGATCTTTAAGGATACCTGTTTGTTATTTCATTTTATTGTAAACAGTATAAATTAGCCAAACAGCAACAGTCTGACTGCATTGCTGTTGAGAAGTTTTCTCTTCCACTCGCACTAGTTAATCACTTTCAAGGTTTTCATTCCACAAAGACCTGGTATGCCAACATAATTCCACAAAGTTCTTTGTCACTGTATAACAAAAGTGATCTTTACTCAAATTCCATTGCACTGCACCTCAGTTTCACCTGGGATGGGTTCAAAATGATCTTGATTGTATGCATTTCCATCAACACCCTGACCATAACTGTTGGGGTAAGCTCTGACAAGCTTTAGACTTTCACAGTTTTCTCCATTTGAGCTCTCACCAGAATCACTTAGTTCACAGAAATCTGAGTGTTTTCTGGTATTTACTTCAACTCAGCCACCTGGCTAATTCCAAAGCTGCTTCCACATTTTCAATTAGTTGCATAAAAACTGCCCTAGTTCTTGGAAACTGCTTTCTGTATTAGTCCATTTGTGTGGTTATAGCAAACTAGATAATTTCCAAAGAAAAGTCATTTTTCTTGGATCATGCATGATTCTGGAGCCTGGGGAGTCCAAGGGCAATGCCAATGGCATCTGGCCTAGACTTTCAAGCTACATCATCTTACAACAAAAGACACATGGGCAAGCACAGAAGAGACAAGTCAAGAGGCATGAGCTTGCTTAAAATAATGGATTTGGGGACAATCAGCACTTATTTTGGGACAATAAATAATACTAGTACTAATTGCTACTTGGAATTAACAATACTAATCTTGGGACAAAAGAGTTAGCAATACTGATCATGAGATCTCTGGCCCTATGACTCGAACGTCTCTAACTAGTCTTACTTTGAAATATCATAAACACAGAAGAATGGGGGAGGGCGGAGGGGACATTTACTATAATCTGGTAAGAGCTACTTGGAGGGAACTACAAGATTCGATGGAAGGTTGAAGCCAACCTAAGACCTGGCAGAAAGGGAGCAGGAACAAAATAAGGCCAGATGCCATTCTTCTACATTTCAATTTTCCTGCCAGGGGCTCCCACTGACAAAACCCAACTGGAAGCCAGAAGCAAGTAGCTCATTAATGTAGCCCATAAACCTTTGCTGCCTACAGTGTGAGCCAGGTGCAACAGCTTGGGGTGAAGATCAGTAGCAGCACATGAAGAATCTGAAGCACCGTATCTTTAGCTCTAAATTGGAAATCATTCGAATCTGACTTCTAGAGGTGGCATTGGAAGTTACAGAGCTGAGAAGCATGAGATATTTAGTAAGAAAACCAGAATATGACCAGGTACAAATAAAATACAATTCTTTTTTTCCCCATCTGTGACAAAACTATTATCCACTTGAAAAAACTTTTCAGTGATTTTGTTTGCTTTTTTTCTTCAGTTTGTTTTAGTCTTCAGTGATGTTGACATGATCTTTAATGCCAGATTTCCCCTTGGAGGTTGGCATCTTTGCTCCTTTGTGATTTATTTTTGGTCATAGGTGGAGCTTGAGAAAATATCCAGTTACAGGGTCCTTGGAAGCCTCTTCCTTTTTAGTTTCAGTCTCTCATTGTTAGTTTCAGGGTCATGTTGCCAGGAACTTGCCTGCTCCTACTTTGGGCAACAGTGCACGTCTAGAGTATCTTGTGTCTTGCCTGCCTGGATCTCATCACAGCATCTGTTTTGCCGGCTCCTGGGTTTGTTGGATAGCATGATCTTTTCATAAATGGGAGGGGGTGGGTCTTTTCAAATAAGCCATGGCAGCTTAGCACACTGGTGATGTAGGCTTGTTGTGATGAGGAGGTTCTGGACTTCTCCATTCTAATTCCTCTTCTCTCTTTTACTTGGTCACGAGCTGGAGAAACTATTTCTCTTTCTTTGGAGTTCTCATCTGCTGAATGGATTCAGTGCATTTGCCTCACTGGGTTGATACAGGTAGGTAATGTAATATATGGGTGTGGAATTCTAGATACCACTTAGCACATAGCTAAGGAATTCTTACAGAAAAATAAAAACCTCTAAATCTAAAGGTTATCTTGTTAAAGATTTATTTATTTGTTTACTTGAAAGATTTATAGACAAAGAAGGGAGGGAGGGAAGGAGAATGGGGGTGGGAGAAAGAGAGAAAAAAGAGAGAGAGAGGGAGGGATGGAGAGAGAATATTTTCCATCTGCTAGTTCACTCCCCACTCCCCAAATGGCTGTAATGGCTGGAGTTGAGCCTATCCAAAGTTAGCATCCATGCACATTTTTAGGGGCTCAAGGATTTGGGCCATTCCTGCTACTTTAACAGGATATAAGGAGCAAGATCCATATGGGATACCAGATGTTGCAGGGGAAAGATTAGCCTGATGAAGCACCACACTGGTCTTGTAGATGCAATGCATGTCTTGAATATCTGGCTATATTGGATCTAAAAATGGAGCTGATAAAGTTCTCAGGGGCCAAAATTATTTAAAATCCTCACAGACTATAATGCTATTCTAACTCATACCCATTTTATTTTAAGCGTTGTTAATATATTTTAGTGGGAAAATTGAGTCCACAGATGTCTAATCTATTCTCTAAGATTCTTTAGCGAGAAGATGACAGGTTAAAAAAATCATATAAAACATACGTTTTTGAGTAGAGAAATGTGAAAAACACATTGAAAGATGCAAATATGAAAAACAGAAGAGGTGCAGTTTCTGGGAAGCCTTTGGCAGAGCACTGCTGCCTTCTCCATTTTTCCATGTGTGACATGTCACACCTGCCTTGTCCTGAATCCTCAAGAAATAAGGTGCCCTTTGCTGAGTCTGGGATGCAAAAGCACTCGGATTAGAGCAAACCGCTTTTCTGTCTCCTACTTTGGGAAACTTATACAACAGACCACTTGAACTCACGAGTGTCATCATCATATTTGGCTCAGGATTTATTTAAAAATTGGGAAAATCTGAGTAAATGCAAGTAAAGTCCTTAGAAATACTTCGAGCAGAGTACTCACTAGTGGCAGCAACTAGTTGGAAAGTGACATCGTATCATCTTAGATCTAAGGGGAAGCCTACATAACGAAATCTATTGAAAATACATCAAAATGTTTTTAGAAGACATGTATCATTTAAAGGCTATGCATGGATTTCTGATTTTGTTTGCATTGAAACAAATATATTTTACTTGTACATTCCATGGACATTTTGAAAGTGCCTGCATGTTGCCTTCCTGCTGTGATTGAAAAATCTGGAGTTTGAGAAAGGGAGTTATGACTCACCAAAGGCCACCCTGTAAGTATGTAGAGCCCAGGCTTCTTGATTTGGTTGTGATTTCCTGGTTATAGAACAACCATTAAAAGCCTATGCCTGCTGCACTGAGACCAGGATTTGAACCACAGGCATTGTTTTTTTTTTTTTATTAGTAACATTGATTTATGTGAAACAGTTTTATAGGTATTGGGATTCCCTCCACCCCTCCCACAACCCTCCCTCCATGGTGGATTCCTCCACCTTGCTGTATAACCACAGTTCAGGTTCAGTTGAGATTCCTTCGTTGCAAGCATATACCCAGCATAGAGTCCAGCATCCTATTGTCCAGATGAGCCCACAGGCATTGTTAGAGACAAGACTGTTTCACAGCATTTGTTTAGATGAAAGTAGGGCATGGCCTCACAGAGTGGCAAGTTAAATTTTGTGACCTGTTTGACCACCTGGTACAATTGAAACACTCATTGAATCAGGCTTTGGGTTTACTTTAGCTCAGTAATAGTAATTTATGATGCCACTGCATTTCAGGCACTGGGGTAGACATTGAAGCAGAGAGTGGCCAGGGGGATTCCATGGAAATACTTAGGTAAGAAAGGAACATGAAAGCACCAGTGCAGTGGCCCAGTGGCTAACTCCTCACCTTGCATGTGTCGGGATTCTGTCTGGGTACTGGTTTGTGTCCTGGCTGCTCTATTTGCCATCTAGCTCCATGCTATGGCCTTCGAAAGCAGTTGCGAATGGCCCAAAGCCTTGGGATCCAGCACCAGCATGGGAGACCCAGAAGCAGCTCCTGGCTCCTTACTTTGGATTGGTTCTGCTCCAGAAGTGGCAGGCATTGGGGAGTGCACCAGCAGACAGAAGATCTTTATGTCTCTCCTTCTCTCTGTATATGCCTTTCCAATGAAAGTAAACAAATATTTTTAAAAAGGAGAAGGGCATGATGCCCATCACAATCCATCATTTCTGTCTCTAGAGAATGACAGGCAGACAGGAACTCACTGTTGATAAAACATTGAAAACCGGTATCCAAGGGCTTCGATATTGATGTAATTATTGAAGAGACTATGTTGCATGAGTATAGAGCCAACAGTGAGTTATTATTGTTGAACCATTTCCTTGTTCTGCTGTCTGATTTATCACCGTTGTTTGTCTTCATTGTCAGTATTATCATCAATTATTTATCATATTGCTCATTTTCCTGCCTAGTCTCTTTCCTGTCTGCCATGCAGAATCTCTTGAAATTAAATGGAGAGGAAGGTGGGAATATCAATCCTCCTTACATCTTTGTTCTTGCTAAACAAAGATTTTTTTTCCCCTTAGTAGAGACAAGTAAATTGAAAAACCTTCCATCCTGAACAGACACTACCTTTCTTGCCCTGTATAAGTGATTCCTGTTTTCACAGGTATGGAACATTTCCATTACTAGGGGACATTCCACCAGCCTGTGATGGTCTGGATTTTTCAAATGCTTGAGAGACAGAAGTATCGTAGTGCTTTGTTTTCCATATGTTTTGTCAAGATTGGTATAGCAGCTGCATCACCTGCTTCTGTTGTTAAAATACCTAACCTCAGACCACTTGAGTCAGAACCTGGACTGGAATAAGGTCTTCTGTTGATTTGTTTCTGAAGGATTCATGCCATTGGAAGCCAAGATTTAGTAAGTATCACTAACTTCAGCCACATCTCTTCCGATGATTTCATGGCTTACAACTTGACCTGCACCTTGGAAGTCCTTAGGGGAGTCTTAATAACCATAGCTGTCTGGATCTTAATGCTCAGAGTCCCTGACATAATTAGTCCACATTGTTGTTTTATTACTGGGAGTTGCCAAAGACCCTCAAGTGGTTGTGATGTGCAACCATCAATGAGAAAAATTTCTTTAGAGAGAAAGCTGAAAGAGGTGTATATAGATCTCTGGATATAGGTACGTTTACATCCCTGACTCTGGATCCAGTGCTCATTCTGTTTCACCAACTGGGTTCACCCTCACTGAATTTACTGAACACTTTGTACTGACAGTGCTTTTTTTTTTTCTGCCTTCTCCACTTGAAGCAATCATCCTGATATCTCTGAGTGTTGCTAACACAAGAGCTGCATTGTAATTGCTTGTTAATGTCAGGTTGGTAGCTGAAGGATTCTCCATTTGCAGAGGCCTGCTTTAACAGCCAATGCTTGGTGTGCAGGCTTTGTGACATTTGTGGTGGAGATCAATTCTCTGTTCTGGAGGCAGTTGGCTGGCAGATACCACGTGGGCCTCATCTCTTGCCTTCTGGCATAGTTGGCCTGAGAACAACCCAGGTCAGCCTCATGAGGGTTATGGGTGAGGCATAAGTAATGACCCCACCAGACATCTACAACCCCATCCAGCAAACTCACACACAGCGTGACAGTGAGGTCGATCAGTGATCTGAACACTAGGAGGGCATGCAAGCCATGTGGGCAAGAGTCATCATGTGTCCCTGATGTCCAGCGAGTTCAGACCCAGGAAGCGACAAACTTGTCACTTACCAAAAATCATTGTTTTATTGCAACCATGTCTACATGCACAAGGGCTCTCAGGAAAGCAGGGGAGACTACCGGGAGGGCAGTGCTGCAAAGAGTGCTCTTCACTGTGTAAGCCCTATGGTGGCATACAAATGTGGGCACATTTTATCAGCAAAGCAGAACTTCAAAATTCATGGAAAGTAGAATTAGAAGATATTCACTTTGTGATTTGATGAAATAAAGAAATAAGAAACTGTGGCACATCTACTCTAAGGAATACTACTCTCATAAAAAGAATAAAACCTTACCATTTGCAGCAAAATGGTCTTGACTGGAGAACATCATGCTTAGTGAAATAAGCCAGTTCCAAATATAATATGTTCTGTCTGATTTAAGACAGCCTTTATACAAATTACAAAATAAATAGATGTGTGATTGAGTATGTGCATATATTATCACAGATGAATAGTTTAACAGAGACTAACTAGCACACGAGGAAATAAGTTATGTTGCAGTACGCATCTCTACTCTTAAACTTCATATAAATTGAATCATACATTATTCACCTTTGAGTATGATTCCTTTTGCTTGATTTAGTTTTGAAATTCATTCCTATTGTGGAACACATTAAGTGGTTTGTTTCCTTTTGTTGCTCTGTAATATTCATTGTAAATATATCAGAATGTCTTTTTCCATCATTCCATTGGTGCACTTCTATGTTGGTTTTCATCACTTGAGGAGATTTTCACATTGTCTTGTCTGTCTTGCAGATTTGTAGCACTTTTTAATCAGTTTATTCCAGCCAGTTTCTAGTCTCGTATCCTGCACATGACAAGACTTCAAAAATATGCCTTTATAGATGGACTTGACAAATGAAATTCTAGAATCTTAAGGTATCTGAAAGTAAAGCTGATGAAATCCTGAAAGTAGCTTCTCTGAAAGATGACTCTGTTTTAAAATTTGTTCCACTCAAGGCAAGTCAGAAGGTGACATGAAATCCAGGGAGGTTTTTTGTGAACTCAAGTGAGACAACACTGCTGTTTGTTTCCTTATCTGGAAAATAATTATAATGGACATAATGTGCACATACAACATATGTTGATGCTACACATCTTTTCAAGCACTAATATTCTATGGCCCATAAGAAATTCCTTGTCTCCCAGAATTCTGCTGCTCTAGAAGCAATTTCATCATCCTTGGGTCATGAAAAGGTGGTACACCTTTATCCTGCTTCATTGGATCTTAGGAGGGAAGGACAGAACAAAAGCCAGCGTGAAGAAGTAAGACCAGGTACACAGCACACTTGCCCTGTTCATGAGCTGTGCAGGAATCAATGATGACACATCTTCTCATTGTCACTTTTGAAGTAATTCTGCAATTACTTTGAATCCCTCAAACCTGAATCTCAACAGGGAAGACAGATCCACACAGATAATTGACATTGTGAGACTGTTCCCGCTGTGTGACGGAAAGCAATCCTTCCTCATTTTATTGATGGAAAAAGTGATGAAAATAGGTTCAATGTGTAGCTTTACGTTCATCCAAGTTTAATGATCTCAGTTGAACTTGTATATTCACAACAAGATGGATGGGTGCAAAGATATGAAACAAGTAGAGAACTGTGTCTTTTATTCCATCCCGTTTGTCTTAGATTTTTTTTTTTTTTTTTGCCTGATTTCCACTCCATCTGGCTAGTTCCTGCTTTCATGTCATTTTGTAATGCATGGACTTTGGACAAAGCTGAAGAAATATTTAGCCATATGTATGCTGAGCTGTCAGATACAGAAGTCTTGAACTTTACTTGCTTTTTTACCCTTCTGTTTTGTATATAAGTGTTGATGCTTGTCAGGTGTGGAAAGAATATTCTGTGGTAGTTCAATCAATTCAATCGAACTATCATTCGAAATCACTTGAATTTCAGACAGTTTAGGTAAGGCTGATTTAAAGTGGTGGGGAAAATGTTCTATGCAAAGAAACCATTTTCTTGACTTCTTCCTGCTCTATTATGGCTTCTTAATTTATTGTATATTGGACGGCTAGCGTCTGCCAGGTTAAGCACTGGGTTATGGAGATAAAAATGGCTGCTCTCATATCTCTGAAGAGCTTACTAATAGTGTAACAAGAAGGGTGCAAACACATGACTTCAATACAGTGTGACTGGCACCATAATTAGTGGACATAAAGAATTCTCTAAGGGGACAGAGAAAGGAGAAGGAATGGAGTAGTGTTTCTTGGGTGTCTTCTGAATAGCAATGTTACATTTTTTGCACTCTGAGCATGCTTGCTCAGTCTTTCAGTGCTGTTGGAAGGACATATTATTTCCCTTCATGCTCAGAGAGGTTCAGTAATTGCTTTGCATGCAGCCTTGCCAGAGGTCTGGATTGTGAGCTGAAGGCCAAGATAGGAAGTGCTAGACTTAAAAAGGGAAAGGACATTTATAGACAGCACATTGGGGCTAAGAGAAGTCAGGAGGCCTGGAATCCTTGGAAAAGGAGCTGGTTTCCCCTGGGATCAGGAAGAGGCTGACAAAGGAGATGGAAGAGGAGAGACTAACAAGGCAAGTGCCCTTAGCTTTGAATATGCTACTGTATCCTTTTTGTGCCAGCAAGCAGGTTATAGAACTAGAATTTTGATTATTTGCTTTGTGTTATCAGTTGGCTTCTTGTACCTTCCTTATGTCGTTGACAACTGGCAGACATCCTGATTTCCTGTCTACTAATGGAGGCAAGAGAGACATGTGGAGAGGGAAGCGCCCCGTATGTGATTGAGGGACGGATAGAGAATGTGTGTTTCACCTGTTGGTTGACTCCCCAAATGTCAGCCCAAAAATGGGGAGAAAAGGCCTAGAAGTAGAAACTCAATCCAGATTTCCCACATGGATGATAGAAACCAATTACTTGAGTCTTTATTGTTGCCTCAAGCTCTGCATGAGTAGGAAGCTGCTGGAATTAGGAGTTTGAGCCTACAGCCAAACCCAGATCCTCCAACGTGGTGTAGGGGTGTTGCAATGAACTTCTTCACCATTAGCCCAAATGGCTGACTCATGTACATGACCTCTTGGTCTATCGTTTAGATCTGCAAGTATTCTGAACTGTTATTTTGCCCCCTTGTAAGTTTCAGTTTCTTCATTTCTGAGGTGGGGACGATTTTCAGTGCTGCTCATAGAATCTGGTTTTCAAACAGCGTTGCCTTTCCAGCTCTAGGTGTTAGGCAAGCATTAGTTTCCTAGCTTTTGTCATATTTGTAGCTTATGAAGTGAAAGAGCTCTCTCCTCTATAAATGGAATTCTACCAGGAAAATAATGAAAATGGCTTTTGTGTTTCATCAAGGATTTTGTTATGTCCTGTAATTGCTTTGCCAAAGTTTCTCTTTTGTTGCTCAGCCAGCTATAGAAATGCTTTGTGCATCCTAAAGGGAACTCAGCCCAGGGCAGCCCCACAAGTCCTGATGTGGCTAAGTAACTTGAAATGCAGAACGGACTGTGAGCTTGCCTGTCCCTCCTTCTGTCCAGAGAGGTTAGTCTAAATATCCCTGATGCACAGGAAAGGAAATTGAGACTCAGATGATACCATCCAGTGTGCGCGTCCCAGAGCCAGATTGGAGCCCAAGTCTGTGGGGCTTGACTGCCTGCGTGCTTTTCAACTCTTCAGCTTCCTGCAGCAGCCTCTGAGCATTTGGATAGGGGTGTCGGTTAAGTTAAAATCAAGGTTGGGGTGGAAGCCAACACAGAGTGGTCAGTGCCCTGGTGGAGACTTGGCTTCGGCTTTCAGGCACCACCTCTCACAAGAAAACCCACCAGAGCCAGTTGAGATCAGTCTGGGCTATAATGTGCTAACATTCGGCAGAATGGGAATGCTCTCTGTTGGCTCCAGTTGACAGTAGGAAAATAAGCCAGGAATGAGGAACCAGGAAGTCACCAGGAGATTTTGCTGTTTGGATTGTTTCCTGGAATATCATAGTCAAATAAGGCAATACTTGATAACGTTTTAGGGTGTGTGTGTATGTGTGTGTGTGTATGTGTGTGTAGTTTTAAGAGAAGCCTCATCTAAATACTTCAGCTGCACAACTTGTGCAAGAAATCCCTTTAGTTCAATGAAACCATTCTTGCTGACAGTGGATGCTTGCTCTGAAGGCAGGTACTACACCTGTCCTGTGGGAATGCTCGTCAGGATGCATCAGCATCATTTGCACAGATATTACCCAGAGCTCTCGTCCCAGAGTAGAAAAGGGGCAGCTGAACACTGCTAGGATATCTTGGGAATAAAATCACAAAGCCCCAGCTGCCCCAGCTGAGCCCCAAGCCTGGCAAGTCCTTCCAGCACGCATTATTTATGTCAGTAATCTCTGTCAGTGCCACATCTGGGGATAAGGAATCAAATCCTGACAAATCTAATTAAGGTTCATCACATAGATGAAATTGAGATGCTAGACTAGGCAATTTGTAATGGTTAGGAAGTGCCCTTCTAAGCCCCTTCGAATGCTGTGTTGTCTTGGCATCTCCCAGTGTCAGCTCCCATAAGCTACACCCCAGAGAGGCGACACCTTTCTGAGGTTCAGAGACCACATAAAGGTTGGTGATGGATGTTTTCCTTAGGGGGCGATTATAGCTCTTTAGTCTAATAGCTCCCCTATTCAGACCATATTAAAGGCTTCATCGGAAGTGGAATGGTGCTGCTGGCAGCTTGAAAAGCTGACACACATTCAAGAGCTCTTCAGAAAATGTAATATCCCTGGGAAAAGAGATGGCATAAAACAATAAACAAAACATAGCTCACCTATGCATTCATAAAGGTCAGACTGGTACAGCAGCCTTCTGGGAAAAAGGACTGGTCCTGGTACTGACACTGGGCATGTGGTCAGGAACTGGGAGAGAAGGTTTTCTTGTTGGGACTTGCTGGAAGAACCCATGCAGGGCATGCTAAGCCCTTCCCTCATTAACTACTTGACTCTTCCTACAGGTCCAAACGTATTACCTGGGCAGTTTCGAAATGAGAACAGTTGTGGGACAAAGAACACATTGTTAAATTGCAGAGTTGCACAGTTATTGCCTGGAGCAACCTGGTGAAAGGAAACTGAACTGAGGTTGGCTAGCACTGTCCGTGTACACAGCCCAGTGTCAGCTCTTAATCTTGAGAAACTTGCTGGGTTTCTGCCCTTTGATTCAGAGAAAGCAGCTTTCCAGCTGGGGCAGACTCCCTCCCCCACAGAAAATAAAATGAAGTCAATAGCACATAAAAATTCTTTGTACTTTTTTTTAGTGCCTTTCATCTGTTGAGCTCAAAGGACGCTGAGAGTATTAACTCTGGTTACACCCCTCAGTGGTAGGAGGAGCGTTTGTTCATCCCTCTGGTTTTATGGATGGGGACCTGAGATAGGGAGAGAGAGGTTGAAAAATTTGCCCAGGGTCATGCAATTGGTCAGTGGCAGAGCAGAGGAGAAAAATCAGGTTTTCAAACTCTTGGTCTACTGTCCCCTTCAGGCTAAATGGAGTGGAGCAGCTGCTGAAAAAGTGCAAGTCAGATTGAAGGATAGAATTACCCATTAAGAAGGGAAAAGTAATTAGAAATCATACCCTCATTTTTCAGATCAGCAGAAAAGGTCTGCGGTGCTTGTCCAAGGTCAAATTTGAGGTTGGTTACAGTATGGGTCTGGAATTTTGGCTTTTGATTTCCAGTTGATGGTGATTTCCATGAATAATTAGGAAGGGAGGAGGAGACAGGAGGGATGATCCCTATGTGTGTAAATATGTATCATGATAAATATGTGTGTGTGTATGTATCTGCTAGCACTCCTTTGTGTCTTAACAGCTTACTGAATGCTGTAGCACCTTACCAGTTCTGTTGGTTTTCACATGTTTGATCATGATAAATCTCATGTTAGCTTTCAGTTCAAGAAAAAAAAAATACAAGAAATTCTGCTTAGTCACTTTTGACTTTTAATCACTTTAGTCTTATCCTTTGAGTTCTGTAACTGGTTTGGGGACTAGGCTTCACTTTCTCCTTTATGTCTCCCTGTCTTGCCCTTTCACTGCTTAAACTGGGAGGTTACATTTTCATAACCCCTGTATGCAACTGTCATCACACATGAAACATTCAGATAAAATCTGGGAAACAGTTCTCTCTCTTCCCCTCAAGACCCGTTATGTGAAATGAATAATGCACCCAAAAGTAGTTTTGAATTTCAAACTTCATTTCTTTAAAAATGAAGCATATAAGAATTGAAATACTTTTGCCGGGATCTCACCAAAAATGGGTTAATTAGAATACAAGTATAAAAAAAATTATTGGGGCTGGCATTGTGGTGCAGAGGGTTAAGCTTCTACCTGTAATATCAGTATCCCATATGAGTGCAGGTTCAAGTCCTGGCTGCTCCACTTCTGATTCAACTCTCTGACAATGTACAAACAGTGGAAGACAAAGGACAAACAGCGGAAGATGACTGAGTACTACCATCTATGTGGGAGACTTGGAAGAAACTTCTGGCTTCTGTCTGGCTCTTTAACTTAAATAGCTCCACCATTCAGACCACATTAAGGGCTTCATTGGAAGTGGAATGGAGCTGCTGGCAGCTTGAAAAGCTGACACAAACTCTAAGGCTCCTCAGAAAAATGTAATATCCCTGGGAAAAGAGATGGCATAAAATAATAAACAAAACACAGCTCACCTATGCATTCGTAAAGGTCAAACTTTTACTTAAGTTGGCTGAGAAAGAGGACCCATTTCTGATAGTAACACTTGGGCAGCAAGAGCGTGGGACAGGAACTCGGAGACAGAGGTCTTCTTGTCGGGACTTGTTGGAAGAAATTGTAGAGCACATTTCAAGCCTGGCCCTGGCAAGTGTGCAAGTCGGGAAGTGAACCAGCACATGAGCATTTCTCTCACTCCCCCTGCCTTTCAAATAACTAAATAAATATTTTGAGCAAATTTATTGATGAGAGAGAGAGAAAAAAGAGAATGGAGAGAGCAAGAGAAAGAGAGAGACAGAGAGATCCAACTGACCTGTTCATTTCCAAAATGCCAGGGAGAGGTGGCACTGGATGTGAGGCGGGTAGCAGAAGTCAAATGACTGGAACTGTCCTCACTGCTTCTGATGGTCTGCACTGTGGGGAAACTAGTCACAGCTGGAACTCAAACTCAAGCTGAAAGTCAAGCCAGGGCTGAAAATGAACCACTTCAGCATGTGGATTGGCATCCCCACATGCATTCCTGCCGCCAGTTCAAGCACTTACCCCCAGCAGCAAGCCCACTAAACGGCAATGTTATTCCGTTTGTTTTGAGGGCATCAACCGTTTTTTTTTTTTTTACGTTTTCCTCCCCTCCACAGGAATTAGAGTGATGGTGATCACTTATAGCACTGTGCTTGATTTGAAAGGAAATGGACCCAAACCTCTATGCCATGAATGCTGATGAACCGTAATTTTTCCTGTGTCTGCCTCCTCCAGTAAATATCAGGGTGAATGTTTGTGAGTCACACATCTACACATGAGTTCATCCAGCTGATGATATCTTAGATTCCCTGCTTTCTTTGCAAGCTGAAGTGAATAGGACAGAGATCACAATGGGGGTAGATGGGTGAAATTGTCTTAGCCATTTTGGAAAAATTTTCCCAACTATTTCTTGTCCTGTGTGGCTGTTACATGGTCTCAAAACTCCTCTCTAGTTAAGAATATCTAGGAAAGGGATTGGAAGTCCAAGTAGTGTCAACTGCAGCAACAGACCAACTCAATATATGCACATGCTCCTTTAATTTATTGTAGGTTGGAAATATTTAAAATGCATTTAATATATCCAACTTACTAAGCATCATAGGCCAAGATAAACTATTTTAAGTGTGCTCAGAAAATTTATCTTAATTTTCAGGTAGGATATATCAATGCTGAAAGTGATGAATGAAGAGTTGTATGGGTACAAATTTGCATCACTGTAAGACAGGAAAAACAACCATTGGTATAATTTGAAGCTGTCTATAGAAAGGCTCATGCTTCCCAGGGACAGTGGGGGGTGGGGATATTCATGGCTTGGGTCCTTGGCCCAGGGACAGTGGGGGATGGGGAAATTCATGGCCTGGGTCCTTGGCCCCACCTGCCTAATGGGTGCTGGGTGTGTGAGTCTTGGGAATTAGGGTCCTGCAGGACCCCAGGCCATCTTGCTCGGGTCCTTGGGTCCACCTGTGAGAACTGGCTCTCCTAAATGGAAAAGATGGAGCAATGATGTCAGGCCCTGATGCACATGGAAGATATGGCATCCCGTTGGAGCATGCAGAGGACATCTGGTACCACAGTAGAGGAAGGAGAACAGAGTAATTTGGACAACTACCCCAGCAAAACTAAGGCAACAAAAATCTGAACAAGTGGAGACTCTAAGGTCAACTATGTTAGCCAATGGACAACGGAAGGGTTTCCTCATCTATGAATATGCAAGATCAATACCATTTCAGAACTATTGAAATCACCTGGGCAGAGCCCTCAGAGTGCGAACCACATTGGGACCCTGGGTGGATAACAGGTGGCTATTCCCCATCCCCAGGTATTGGGGAAGTGGGGAGGCTGGGTATGTTTTTTCCCCTTATCTTCTTCCTTCCCCCAGAAACAGGAAGAGAAATAGAAAATTTGGAATCAATGATCACATCCACTTTTCCCTACCCCTGGATCCTTCCCACCCTGACCAACTATGGAAACATCATCTAAAATAAAAATAAAAAGAGATTCATGTTTGTTAGAGGTTTATTTCTTGGTCAACTTAAGAATTGTGGAGATGGAGAAAACACTGGTGTTTTTGCTCAACGTGGTTAAGAGCCACGTTCTAAAAGAACTCTGCTGTACTTAACATTTGCTTCTAAGACTGCCATGCTATCCTTCACAGATCCTCTTCTTTGTTATTCTACATCCAAGCCAGTTGGTCACAAAGAGAAGAAGAGCTGGAGGATGTGTGAGTTGCAGTCTGTTACACACTGCTTGTGGAAGTCAGCTTTCACTGCTTGTGGAAGTCAGCTTTCACTGGATCCGAAACCACACAACCACACTTTCAAAGAAGGCGGGGAATGCAATTCAACCAAGCACGAGCAAGGAGAGGAATAAGTTTTATTGGTGCTCAGATCACTGACACCAGTTCCTTATAGCACCTGTGTTGGCAAAATATTTTCAATCACCATTTGCTTATTCACTCAATTATTTACTTGAAAAACCACATTGAGAGGTCATTTGTATGTTAAATATGAGGGTTACTGTACAAAAGTGAAAGAAGACCAGGGATGATTCCACCTTAGAGAGCTCACACAGGAATGCAGACATGGAAACAGTTCAAATAATTCCACAAATTAATGTACACTCTTATTTTTGCAAGTACTTCTTTCAAAGGAAGATGGTGCAATGAGAGCTAGTAACGGGGGCTATGATTTACTTTACCAGGTCAGGAATGACCTCCCTGAGCATATATTTTTATGAGCAAAGATCTTAAGAAGAATTGACATTGAACCCATCAGTTGAAAAGTGAGAACCCAGAAGGATGATTTTGCTTTCAGATGAAACTGTATCTAACACACAGATTGATTGTCATGCTTGGTAAGAGGGTAGAGGTATTGCAGACACACGGTTTTGTTTTTGTTTTTGTTTTTGTTTTTGTCTATCACGCAATATGGCTAAATTGATATATTTATCAATCCTTACTCATCCAGTAGCTTTGAGAGTGGTCAGCAGTGAGGACCTCCAGGTTTGGGCATAGGCAGGCCTGCTGGGGGTGATGGGAAATATACTTGACAATCCACTTGTATACAGTGGCAAGGGACTCTGTGGACCTGCAGGAGTTTCTTTTCTGATCCCATGGTAAGGCTCAGAGGAGAATGGTCAGCCACCTCTGGTGTTCTGACATTTAGTCACATATGTCACCACTTGGCCTCAGGCTGTTCTGCTATCTGAATTAATAGAGAGAGTCTTCAGTTTGTTCTTCCAGTACATACAGTTTTGCTGTGATTATGGCGCTCTGCTTGTGTCAATATGCACTGAATTGTACTCTGTTGTGTCACTGCATGTCAGGACAATATCCTACAATAATAGGCTACAGGAAGTCTGGCACAATGCAAGGGAGAAGCAAGCATGAGAAAGAGGGGAAGATGAACCAACTCACTGATTGGTAAGATAATGAGCAGGTTGCACATTTTTCTTTTTGGAAGCTGCTTGTTTCACAGGGCTAACATCTCTCAGGTAGCAGAACTCTGTGTGCTCTTTAGAATGAGTTGTGATTTGTCACAACTACAACTTGAGATTATATATATATATACTGCCAAGAAAGGTACTAATGAGGTATTGCACCATTTCTTCTCCTATTGCATATGTGGAAATGCTGGGTCCAAATGAGATTCCTTGGGGTTTCGAGATGTAGACTGGAGAAGCATGATCCACATAAGCCGTGTTTGGCACTCATCTTGCGGTGGCAATGACACATGTTATTTAAAAAGTATACTCAGTCAGATCGCCTTTTCTATAGAGAGTTTCAGTTTAAAACAGTAGAATATCAATGGTTTATTTAACTTCTGGCTTTAATCTTTCTCTCTCTTTGAAAAGAGAATCCATTTATAAGTGAGAATTTCGTTAGGCAGGAGTGGGTTGGGAAGCTGTAAGTAAAGAGTGTGAAGCAGGTTTCCTGGAGAATACAGGTCAGGTAGGCTGGGAGCCAAAGCGATGCTTCCGGCCTCCGCCGTCTTGTCGTTTCTATGCCCCTGTTGGCTGCAGGCCATGGCTTTTGGGCCACGAAGTCTCCTTTCTGGATGGGCTGTGCAACCAGAGCTCCACCTCCAGCTCCCTACTGGCCTCAATGCCACTTGAGGTTTGTTGAAACTCACTTCAAACACAGCAATAACATTTGCAAACGCCAGGTCCTCAAGGCAGTTCAGTGATCACATGTGTTAAAATGTATCAATGTTTAGGATTTAAAATATGCATCCAACACACTTCTTGGTAGCCATTTTTTCAGGAAACAGTATTTTAAAGGGGTCATGTTCCAGGAAACAAAAGACAGCTGAGGTACTTCACGGACCCATTTCTTTATTTTTGTTCTCTCTCCTCTTCATGGTCTCTCTCTCTCTCCACTCACTCCTTTCACTCTCCCCTCCCTTCCCTTCCTCCCCTCCCTTCCTCTTCTCTCCACTCCCTCTTTCCTTCCCCTCCCCTCTTTCCCCCCTTCCACTCCTTCCCTCCTTTCCTCGCCTTATCTTCCCTCCCCTCCCTTCTTCCCTCCCCTCCTCTCCCTTCTCTTCCTCAATTCCTCCTTTCTTCACTGGTTTCCCAATTAGTGCCAAGATCCAGTTAGAGTTAGATATCCCTTCAGAGGATCCGTGCAGTGCCACGTGTAACAATATCGTGGATTTTGACATTTTTGGTCTGATTTTCATGAGCAGGGTCTGTGCTTCAGTTATCTCAGAAGCTGCCACTGTGTCTGCAATAGTTCAGGCTTTAAGCAAGCTGCACCCAGGACATCCACACTGTTCTGAGTTCACGGTGCTCTGAGGCCCTAGAGGAAATGTTCAGTAAACCGCAGTTGTAAGTGCCAGTCATGAAATGCATAGGCCTGAGGCAAATGGGAATGGTCATTGTTGTCTGGGTGGATTCAGGAAACACACTTGAGCTTTGTTATGAGGAATAGACAGAAAGAAGGAAGGATATTCAGCGCAAGGAATAGAAAGCAGTTCATAAGGGAAGGGTGAGTTATGCACTCTGAGAATCACGGGATAGGTGGTAAACCAGGGCCGAGCAGAAACAGGGCATCAACATGTCACCAGCAATGGCAAATCCTATAGAGTTAACATCCACTGTAGGCCAGTTAGTACTCATAGCCACTGACACGGACCCCTTACTTTATGGAAGAAAGATGAAAACAAAGCTGGGATCTCAGCAAGAATGCAGAAACTGGAAAGTATGTGCAGATGTCCTGACTCCAGACTCCATCTTCTGAAAGACCATGCTATCCTGAATCAGAAATGCGACTGCTGGCAAATATCTAGAATTTTGAATAGAATGGTCTGGAGGGTGAGGATGGCAGCGGAATGTTCTGATGGGGAAGACTTCTCAGATGTGATAGGACAAGTGACTGTCCTTGTCCCCCGAGAATACAGAACACAGAAGTGGCTTCTTTGGAGAAATGGTCTAGGTAGATGTCAATCAACTAATATTTACAGCACTTGCTGTGTACCAGGCAGTGAGCTAAGTACACAGAGAAGCACACACCGACCTTTTGCCCTGACACAGCCTTTGCCTCAGACAGGTTGACGTAACTGATTCTCTAACATGATAGAAGAGGGATCTGCATGTGAAAAAGTGTTGGGGACAAAGAAGTGAGATAAAGTGACCAGGACATGGATGCATCGATGTTCGTCATAGCCAAGGCTTCTCAGGTGAGGCAACATGGAGACTGATCTGGGTGGAGGACGATTGCTTTCCTGACACAAGGAACAACAAGAGAGGATACAGCCTTGCAAGAGGGAAGCATTTGGAAATTCAGCTTGACCCTTTTAAACAATGGTTGGCACGTGGTGACTACTTCATGTTTTCTGAGTGAATATGTGAAAAATAAATGAATGGCATGAGAGATAAAAGAGGTAACAAGGAACAATTCATCACTGTCTGGGTATGTGGTTGTGGAGGTGGTCTTTACTTTGTAAGTCACGGGGGAGCCCATTATAGTTTTGGAACATGGACAGGAGGTCATCAGACTTAAGGATTAGAAAATTCCCTCTTCCAAACGGGGGTGGATAACCTCAGAGTTCTCAGCCTCTGAAGGCATTCCAGTTTCCTGTGGTCTCCTTGACAGTTGGGATACAGTCCTTGGTGCCCAAACTGATAGTCCTTGGTGAGGAATCGGGAGTCCCCAGGGTTGGGATTCAAGCCTCCTCCTGTCCACCTGCTCCACCCTGGGGTCCCCCCCCCCCTATTTTGTGCGTATCACCTCCTGTTAAGACGTTGTCAGATTTGCTCTTGATTCCACCTGTATATCTTTGTAGTTTTACTATTGTCTATTGCTGATTTGAGTTCTGCACTGCAACTGTTGACATATGCCTTGTTAGAGTTATAAGCCAGTTCAGATTATCCCAAAATCTGCCACATTCAGCAAAATTAAGCTTCAACACTATAAACTGCTGAATGCTAAAATGAAAATAGTCACGAGACAGCTGAAGAGTACCCTATAGCCATTTTAAGGTGTATAGCAGCCTGTTCTGTGTATAAATTAAAATTGAAATGTCAATGAAGTAGTCACAGGATGTGGTTAAGAACTTGCATTTTTTAACATGTTTGTTACTCAATACCATGTCAATTAATTCCATAATATTGTAAATTGTCGATGATGTTATGTTGAGGATTTCAATTGATCGGGATGATATTCTGCCAGCTCTGCTTTCAGACCAGAGATGGCCTCCCCAAGAAACCATTGAATATATCTGGACAATAAAAAAAATCCCTCTTGCAGCTAATGTGAAGGGCAGACAAACTGTGGACTTTCAATGGTGTTAGGAAAAATGTCAGTGGAGACTAAAAATGAGGGTGAAGATTTGGGAGAAGCTTGTGGGGAAAAACTCAAAGGAACAGACCAATATTGACGATGCAAGAGGGTCAGCATCATAACCAGTGCTTAGGCATTAGGCATGGCTGTAAAATCGGGCCTATAGCATCTTGACATCTGACCCAGTGTCTTACATACACACCCATCAGAAGCCCAAATGTAGATCAGCTTCTATCTTATCATATGTCAGCTCTTAGCTGTCAAACAGGAAACCTTAATTGCAGAGAGATGTTTAGAAAAGGACCAAAGTCAGGTCAGTATTTAAAAACTACCAAGAGATTGTATGGGTTTGCACACGTGTGTGCATATGTGCCCAGGGATGAGGTTCATTCACAGGATAGCATAGTTCCTATGGAGTACAGAAGCACTTCTGTACCACAGGTCTCCCTTCATCCAGACTAGTATTGGGGGGACAGGAAGATTGTCTAGTTGTGCATCAGCTATTGCTACCATCAGTCCAGGTCTTTGATCTCACACTTCTACTTTTCCCATGCATTCTTCTTCTCAAATTTGCAACTGCAAGCTCAAAAAGAAATTGGAGCCCATATAATTTTTGCTTTACTGGTTTACACTCTGTCTTATTTATGGTTTTAATTTTACATTTGTAGACTAATTATTGCCTTGCATTCTGTTTCAAGAAACATCCTAGATTCGAAATGGAATTCTACCCTTAGATACACATCTCTAATTCCTGTTCACAGCTTCCATGCTTCCATGCTTTGAGCTGAGTTCTTTACAAAGCAGGTCAAGCTTCCATGCGTGGACTTTTTAAAATTTAATTTAATTTATTTATTTTTTTTAGCTCTTTATTTTCTGTGGCTACAAGACTCTTTGGGAATGACTTAACGCTGTTCCCAGTCCCTTTCATGGTGGTGTCTGTAACACCTGGGCTTGCCAAATCTTCATGCATCAGCTACCAAGAAGGCTAATATACAGGGGAAGGGAAGTGGGCTTTGGGTCAGCAACCTTGTTCAACCGCTTGAGAGCGAATGACATTGGAAAATCAGTTAACCATTGGGGCACCAGTACAATGAGAATAAACAGCAACTTACTCCAAATATCATTGTGAGAATTAAAAATTTGATGCTTAAATAATAATGCATGATAAGGTTTTAATACAATGCTTTGAGTATAAGGATCACTCAGTGAACATAAACTATTGTCAAGTTTATGATTACAAGAGCTCAGACTTGGAACACATTATCAATCCCAATGGTGTGTTCCATGTCTGAGCTCTTGTTGGGAAAGAGAGGGCATACCACTATCTCTTGAAAGATGAGAAGGTTTGGTTGGTTAGGCAGCGATGATTTTTGGTGAGTTATGGGTACTGAAAGACCTGAAAGACACCACCTGGAGGGTCCTTTCTCAGCAGAGTGGGACCCGAAAGGCATCGGGGAGGCCTGGTGTGTGCAGCATGGGGTACTTAGGTCTCCCAAGTGAGATCTGTATGGCTGTGCTTTCATCTGTGCCTTTGCTTCTACCACCTCCTTCAGCACACAGAAGATATACAAACCTTCTCCTGGCTGTTCTTTCCATGGGTCCTAACATTATCCTGGGCTCTCAAATGTGGGTGTGAGTTCTAAAGCTCTCTTTGACAATGTTGTAGAGCTGCTGAATGTATCCAAATTGTTCCTCCTCCTCTCCCCTCTCCCGGCTTATTTTCGACCCATCAACTGTCCTTTTACCCTCTCTCACATTTATCCTTCCTGTGATTTAGGCAGGTACACAACCTTTGGTTTTCAACTCTGTTCCCTTATAATTCATTAGCACGTTTTCATATCTCCAAACATCACATTTCTTCTCTCTAAAATGGGAGAAGTAATTGACACATACCTCGTAGATGTTTCCAAGAGATTGGATGTAGAAGTTACATGTGAGACTATCAGCATTTCTGACTTGGAATACAGTTTAGCAAATGCTCCCTTTCAACTGTCACTCAATAAGGTTATTTTTTTAATTGAAAAAAGGACACATGTATTTTATGCATGTGCACACATAAATTATGTGTATATATAATGCTACTAGAAGATTCTAAAGGAAGAGTCGTGTGCTCAGAGATCATTGCTGTTCCCGCAGAGGATGGAGCCTGCCTAGGTTTGCTGCTTGGTACTTTCGTCCTATTGCCTCGTTCACTGATCTTACCTCTTTTCATGATATTGCTGATGCTGCACTGTCTCAGTCGGCTTCCAACAGTACCCCACTCTCTCTGCTATTCATTCTTCTTAGCACAGCACACAGGGCAGGAACTGCCAACAACAGAAACTAAAAAATAGATTCATATAACTGCACACATTGAGGCAAAAGTAAGTGTCAAATTCTAGAAGACATCAACTGTTTTGTCCTGTTAAAAGACCAACAAGAATTATGACACAGAATTTGTTTCTACACAATAACTATGGTGATTCAGATGGAAGAGCAAAAGAGAGCAAAGCAACAATGGATTTAATTTATAATAAAGATACATTTCAGATGTGGGAAATTGTAGCTTCCATCTGGTTTGCTGCTTTATCCTTGCTGAAGAGCAAGGCTCTCAATGGCTCAAGGAGTTGACCGAGTGAATGAATGGATATCTAGCTGAAGGAAAATGGTACAACTTAAAAAGAGATGTTGAAATCATTGGTCTTATATCTTTCCTGTTTAATTCAAACAAGACATTAAAGTAGACTCTATGATGATTTCCATTTTTCAGATGAAACAAAATTTAAAGTTTAAAGAAATTAAATATCTAAGTCAAGGCCACACATACAGGGCTAGTACTTTAACCACCATAGTAGGACTCGGCTGAAATGTCTTGCTTCTCTTCAAGTGGCCCAAAGTAATTGAACATTTAGCTTTTTCAGTTTGCACAGAGCTAATTAGATACTCTGTCATTCCACAATAAGGCAGAATATGGTTTCATATTCCATAGGACTATGCCTCTGTTTCTCCATTTGTATGGTGGAAACAGCAAAGCCTGCCCTTCCTCCAGGGGGAGGTTTTGGGATTTAATTACAGCAATACTTACAAAAAATGCGTTGAAGTTAGAAAGCGCTTATTAATATCATGGCTCATGACTGTACTTCCAAGTAGGATATCCTTGTCTTTAAAGTGAATTGCTTGGGATGAGCCCCAAAGGCTTTCCAGAGGGAATTGTGGGGAGCATTAGTGGTGGCTGCTTAATTCAGCCCATATGGCTTCACAGTGATTCCATAAGTGAGGAGGGGAACGAATCATCCCTTCTCCTTAACTCTCAAGTGTGGGAACATTAAAACTGTGCTCCTTAATGATTATAACACTCAGGAATGTTGGCACCTTTTCTTCCTGACTTCACGTTATGAAGCTCAGGGAGTGTTGAGTAACAGGATGTACATTCATGCCATTTTTAGTTTCTTTGGGGGTTCATTTTGGGAAACTTCTCTTCAGGCAAGAGCTTCAGTGGTTAGACACGGAATAGCCCTTTAACCTCAGAGCTGTTGCCTCCAAGGTGGTGCAAAGGTCCCAGTGTGCAGCGCAAGATTTGGATCTTGGTCCTCATCAGGAGGAGTCATTGTTTGCAACTGTGTTCCCCAATGGAAAAGGATTATGTCCTTCATAGTAGGGAACATTATGTTCTTATTGCAAAATCTCTCTATGATCTAGTGTTGGGCTGATGGGGATTTGATAAAGCTGCTTCTTCTTGGCTGCGAATATCCTTCAGGGCTCCGTGTACTGCTTTATCCCATCCCCAGCCCCAGCACTTGCCTTCACACTGGAAAGAAAGGACACAGGATTCAGTGTTCTGCCACATCCCACTACCACCCCTCATACTTTCACTTACACTGCAAGGCAAGACTTGGGGCTCAGGGAATCTCACTATTCCCCTCCCAAGCCCCACACTCCCATTCATGCAACAAGACAAGACCTAAAGAAATCCTGATAATGTTGGAGATACCCCAGGGCTGTAGGGAGACCCACATGGCTTTGGTCAGGAAACTGACTTGCCTCCCTAACAAATTACTTCAACAGACTGTTCTTTGTCATGTAACCTGTTTTCTCATCTGAAAGTTGAAAATATAATAATTTTTTTAATCACATACCACTTTTGTAATTGTCAAATGAATCTGTATTTCTATACATGCCAGTCATCTATCTATAAACCTGTAGATAGATTGGTAAAGGGACCATGGGAATGGGAGGTGCTCTAGCTTAGCTTGCTAACTGTGATGTGTTTATTTTTTGTTTGAAATGGAGAGAATGGGGGCGGGGTGAGAGAGAGAGAGAGATTGAGATTGAGATTTTTCATATTCTGGCTCTTTCCCCAAATGCCCACACCAACCATCGTCACCAGGCCAGTATCAAGCAGTAACCTAGACCTCATTTCAGCTTTCCAAGGATTTATACCTGCTGCTTCCCAGTGCTTGTAATTGGGAAGCTGGATGCGAAGAAAAGTTGGGACTTGAACCTAGGGCATCCCTCGGGGTGGATTAATTGCCATGCCAAATGCCCAGTAAGTGTGGTATGGATTCCAATTCTGTGTGGCCTTGGAAAAGTCATTTAACCCGTTTAGTCTCAGTTTACTCCTCAATACCTATCTCAGTATGTCGCAAAAATTAATCGAGATGATCTGTATTGAAGTACATAACACAGGGCACAGTGCTCCTAACATCTTAACGTGTATCACCTGCGATCACTGTCTTCCTTGACAGAATGATTAGAAAATTACAACGGCTTATACACATGCGGAAAGTAGCAAGTTTACTCACTATTTTTGTAAGAACAACAAAATCCCAATTCTAAGTGGTACGAATTGTTCTCTGGGAAAATGAATTATTCACCAGGCTATTGTCCTCAGCACATTCAATCCTTAGCAGGAACAAGAGAAGTGCAAAGTCTGCTAGATGCAGCTGTGGCCTATTTTAGGGGTGCACTTGAGGAAATTGGGGACAGTGAGAATCTGGCTGCTCTTTTTTCTTGTGAGGTCAATGTCTTTTGCAGATTAGGATCAATGATGAAAATACGCCTGGAAAATGCATCGCTGCATATTGAAAGCTTATCTTCCTATTGCATTTTCTTAATGCACAAATACTTTCACCAAAAAACTTGGAAACAAGACACACTGAAAGATATAACCAATAGTTTCAGTTACTTCCACTGTGGCTAAATAGCTCAATGGATGCTTATAACTTGTCAAAAAGCCAGTTCTTCCTTTCGGTGTGGTATCTTAATAAGTAGGGGAGGAGTCAACATTGTGGAGCTTAAAAAAGAGACAACACAGGTGGCTAAACCAAACCCCTGATACTTCTATCTTCCAAGTCTGGAACGAAACTCAGGGTGTTTCATTTGTTGGTTTGTTTGTTGTAGTACTACATCCGATGCTCACATGAGAAAAATGTTGTCAATCACTGGTTGAATAAATGGACTCACTCTTAATCCCTACCTTGCCTGTAATTCTGTTAGTCTTTTCTAGCCTGTTTTCTAGTAGCTATTTTAAAAATGACTTTTTTCTGTAGCAACCTATCTGAGCTAATGAGATGGAGGCATGCTAGGAAGGGAACAGGTGGCAGGAATGCAGAGATAGAAAAACAGGGAGACGTAGTTATAACATGCAGAATAATTTAACAAAAGTGAAGCAAGAATGTATTTTTGGAACAAGAAAGAGGCAAAGAATTCTTAAGGGTGTTCAGAAAAATGAATAAGCAGCTACTGAATTATGAAGGATTGGCTTGCAAAAGTCATTTACTTGACTCATGTATAATTGCTAGGACATGAGCTGCTTAAAATAGAGCACGCAGATGTACATTCCCAAAGTAGTTTCAATTAAGGGCCCAGAAGGATCAGGATCAATACAAACAGTGTCCCTGTGAGCCCAGCTGTCTACAGGTGTGGGTTCGTATCCACAGTGACTACTCTCAATGCGCCCTTCACCTTAGCCCTCGGAGGGTTAAACCTAGACCAATGTGAGCGATTGTGGAACAAATGCAATGTGGCAGAAATGACGTGTAGCAGAGATCCATTTAGAATTTACTTTCATTAGATACTAATTAAGGAGTTGTGGGCTGGCGGGATATGAGTTGAAAACAAGAAAATAATATAGATATTATATTTATATATACACTCCAGTTGAGGATGATGGAAAACAGAGAGATAGCAAAATAAATGAGTGGAGTAATTTAAAACAGACCCCAAGAAGGTAATCACATAAGGGTATGGAAAAGGATTTTCTGAGTTACCAGATGCATGTGACAGTTGTACCAGAGGCTGTCAGAGAAGCATTCTCGAAGAACATGGATATTTGACTGGATTCTTAGAAACAGACAGCTATGTGAAGCTCTAGGTTTGGAGGAAATTTTTCTAACAAATGAAACCAGAGCATGACGTCTTTGAAAAAGGAATAAGCTTGGTAGGGCGGGTCAGGGAGTGGGTAGGTTGGAGCAAAAAAGCCAATGTTGTTGGAACATGTGAGCATCTGAGAAAGAGAGAGCATACAATTAGCAGGTAAGTAAGAGTGAGCAAGGTCATGTGGTGCCGTATCTGGGCTTTGGAATTGAATTCAAAATATTCATGGAGGGCCTTGTATGATTTGACGTAAGAGTAGGAGACGAGTCTGATCTGAGGGTGCTTTCAGAAGATCACTCTGGTTTCGGTGTGAGGAATGAACTGCATGGGAGCAGGAATGGAGGCGGGGATCTTGAAGAGGTTCTGGACCGTTGGGGGGATCGGTAATAACATGCACTAGAAGGTAACAGGGAGAGGCTGGGAAAACGTCCCCGTCAGAATGTATCTTGGAGACAGGATCAGAAGATCTTGCTGATGGAATATGGGTGGGATAGTAAATAGGGGAGTTGTAGCAGCTGAGGATGTTGGTGAGGTTGACAAGAGTAAGATGGAGATAGCATTTTGGTAAAGTTTAATAGAAGACAGAAGGGAAAACATTGTTGACTATTTAGTAAATGTGTGGAAGGTTATAATGGGCAGTGACTGGAGGGGAAACATGAGTTAATGAGAGATTTTTTTTACATTTAAGATGGAAGATTACATGTATTTGTTAGTGTATTTTTTATTAATCTAAATTATTCAAAAGGAGGGAGAAAGTGTTGACATAAGAAACAGGTGAGATCATTTCAAAGGAAAAATTCTTGAATAGGTGAAGCAAATGGGTCTAATGATAAATTTTGAGACTGGCTTAAATGAGAGCAGAAATTATTAATTTATAGAACTGGGTGAGTTAGAAATGTGTTCATGAGAACAGTGAAGAGTTCGTATCTGATCTAATATCATGACTTGGTAGACCAAGTAAGTGTCCAGGGAGATAGACAGCACAAAGGAATTTCAGAGGAAATATTGTGGAAACTCGGAAGGAAGAGGAAGACCTTGCCTCTAATAAGGGGCTAACGAAACAGAATTTTGATATTTCAAGTTTCCAAAGTTTCACTTTGATCAAATCTGTTAGTAGCAGACACTGATTTCCTCACTTGCTTTGCCATCACTTATGCCTAGGCACCTGCATGTGCAGAAGTAAGATGACCCCACAGGAGTGAAGAATTCCTCATAAAAGAGGCAAGTGAGTGGTCCTGGGCTCAAGGTACCAGGACACAGCGTTGGGAGTGAGACAGTGGAGCCAGGGGCCTGGAGAAGAGCAGTACTCTAGGCCAGATCAAATGTTTGGTAACGATGCCTGAAACACATACTATCGCAATAACAGCAAGTTCAATTTCTAGCAGAGGTATGTTTTCTCATTGGTGAAAATGACAATAAAATTGGGGCTGTGACTAAGAACTGTCACCTAAATAAAAACATTGACAAAGGGTTATTGCACTGAGCTTTTAAGGTCTTTCTATTAAATACTGAAAATAAGCTCCTGCTATAGCAGTGCTCGGATGCTAAAATTACCTCTCCAGGTTGCTTTCCCAGCGTGTGTTTGGTTCTCCATGAAGTAATCCTCATGAACTTAAAGAAAATGACACCATTGGAGCAACAAGAATGGCCCAGAGGCAGTTCAAAGCTCAATTAGGAATTCCTATGGGAAAAGTTCCTCCAGAAGAAGTAAATTATCTAACACAAATTCACTGCAAAGCTCAGTCTGAAGACATTTGGGGTGAACATGAAATTAAGTAATTTGTGTCTGTGAGAAGAATGTAACCGTGAATCCAGAGTCAGATAAGAATAAAAGCAATTGTTATGTGACAAAAGGATAAACTTGTGAAAAAGGTAGCCAGTGTTGAAATTAAGATAACTCCATAGTTTCGAATTATTGCAGAGACTTTTCAAATGGTGGGATAGCTTAAGTCATTGGAATCGGTTTGTAGAATATGAGAATGTAGCTAGAATATGAATGTACACACGAGCGATTACTGGATATGTTCTCCATGCAGGAAACTTAGCATGTTTTTGTTTGTTTTAAATTTGGTTTCCTGTTAGAATGCTTCTAAGATATATTGCTGTTTTCATCAACCAGACTTTCTGTGGGAAAAAAGCAGCTGACATATAATTTTAGATTACACACGCCACACATACTACTACTTATAAAAGACATTTATGAGATTAGTGTGTAATGAGAGAGCAAATGAGACAGTCTGTCCAAAGATGGTTATGAGACATTGGGACAAAAAATGAAGCTGTTTTTGACCTGTTTAATACACATTTTCAGAATATTCTGCTAACTGCCAGATGCTTTATGTATCCATTGTTTTGAGTAGTCCAGAAATACGAGCAGAAGAAACTACTTACTTACTTTAGAAAGATTCTGATTAACTGTCCATATTAACAGATTAAAATGGCAAAGCAGGTTACAGGGAAATTAAATAGTATATAATCATCCCTCCATAAAAAAAATATTCCAGGGGTAAGCACTGTGTGGTTAAACTGCCACATGGGATGCCCACATCCTGGTTCATACTTCCAATACATCCAATGATAGTCCAAGTGCTTGGGTTCCTGCCGCACACACAGGAGCTGCAGACAGAGTCTTAGAGTCTAGCTTCAAGCTTCAACTTGGCCAAGTCCCTAGTAGTGTTGCAGGCATTTGTGGGAGGGAACCAGTGGAATATATCTATTTCTTCTACTTAGGTTTTCAAAGAAACACACTTTTTAAAAAAAGGACAAGTGAGATCTTTTTAAATGCACACCCTTGAGTGGAGAAGAGGGGGCAAAATAAAGATATCCAATCATGGAGCTGATTTATGTATGAGAATATGGAAAAGTTGGTTCCACTTATCAGACTCTAAAGGTGAGCAGCTAATCCAGCCTGGGCCAGATATGTCTCCCTCCCACACCCCCCCACCACCACTCAACTTCCCCGGGCATTTATGATCAATATAGAAATTAGGCCTATGGCCTACCACAGGATAATCAACATCTTTCCTTGTCATTGTCTCAAATAGGAAGAGCAGTAGCAGGTGTGATCCTTTCTGCTCATCCAAGTACACACTTCCAGATCCACCCCTTGGCGGCGGTGCCTACTGCAACAGGGCAGCCCGCCTCAGCTCAAGAGGGTGAAGTCAGTACACAGATGGAAGTGGAAAGATTAAATAAGAAGAAACCTTAGAGTTTAGTGCGGGTAAAATCCTGTCACATGGCAGACATGCACCTGCCTCTATTCTGCAATTTGTAAGTATCAATAAATTCCTGCTTTTTATCTTCAACTAACTTCAGTTCAGTTTCTGTTATTTGAAATCCAAAGAATCTTGGCCAACATCCTATACCACAGAAGGGAAATCTGAGTGGATGAGGGAGTAGTCACCTTTCCCAGCCCTGTGTTGATCATTTTCCACCCCAGAGTCCCTCTCCAGTGAGCCTCCCCAGGCCTCAGCTTTCTTGCCAACACAGTACTCCAGAAAATTCTAATTTAAGAGAGTTGGAGTATGGATGAAATGCCATTCTTTATCCTTGTGCTAATATTCGATTGTCCATTTATCATATATTGCACTGGATTTTTCGTTTCTCTAGTTTCTTCCTGGCTCAGTGTATAAGCCCATATATGTCCACACAGGTGAAGTGGCTTTCTGGGTAATATTCATTCTCCATCTTTCCTCTGCAAGGTTTCCTACAGTAAGACACATACTTTGGTGTCAATCTCTTCACTAAGTGCCTTTAGTATATAACAGTCACTATTCGTCCAGACAACCTAATTGGGTTAATTTTTTTTTTTTCGGCTTAAATGTGTTATCAAAAATTACCATTTTCTGGTTAAGTTTCAGCTGCTTTTCACTTTCGATCCAGCTGCCCCTACATGTCCCTGGGAAGGTGGTGGAGGATGGCCTAACTACTTGACCCCTAGCAAGTGTGAAGTCAGGATGGAGTTCCTGGCTTTCGTTCGGCTCAGCCTTTGGTGCTGGAGCCGGGTTGGAAGTGAGCTAGCAGATGTAAGACCTGTCTCACCCTGTCTCTGGGCTACTCTATCTTTCAAATAGCTAAGCTTTATAAAGAGCAAAAGAAATCTTGTTTGAAAGCCACCATCAATCAGGAAGCTGTGGCTAAGAAAAAGCAACAAACTTGCAACATCAGACAAGTGTCAGAAGCCAATATCAGCAGCTGTTGCTTTCTCCCTGGGTTCCTCCAACCTGCTCAACAGAGTGAGTGAAGGCCACCATTTCAAATTGTTTTGGAAAAGTAGCAGTTCTTTGACTTAGTATCTTAGTCCTTTAAGGATTCTCTAGCAAATGACTACAGGACAGCTGTTAATAGAAATGTAAACAATATAAATCTACTTCTCAATCTGAAGATTTGGAGTGTGAGATCAGGGGGCCTTCGTGATCCACTATGGCTAAGATTCCATGGCAAACTCCCCTCTGCTGCTTTTGCTTGAATCGCCAGCTCTTCTCCAGGCTCCCATGGGATCTCTCAAATGTCTGTTATCCTTCTTACTGAGTTATCTCACAAGGTCTGCTTTTGGTTTTGAGGAGAAACTGAGGAAAGAGGACTTGCCTGCTCTGCATAGAATCAGCACTGCTCTGTTGTTAGCCTGTTGACGAGTTGAACTGCTGGGAAGACAGCATCAATTCCCTCCGGTGGACTGGAGCAGAAGTTCACTGAGCCTCCACTGTCAGTCAGCCTCGGAGAAAGGTACGTCTGAATAGGGAATGTGATCTGAGCATCTCATGTGGATGCCAGTTCCAATGCCAGCTGCTGCACTTCCTGTGCAGCTCCTTGCTAGTGGAAGACGACCCAGTTGCATGGGCCCATTAGCACCCAGGTGAGAGACCCAAATGCAATCCTGAACTTCTGGCTTTGGCCTGCTATAACCCTGGCTCTTGTGGCCATTTGGAGATTGAATCAGCAGATAGAAAAATATTTTCTTCATCTGCCTCTCTATAACTTGGCTTTCAAATAAAATAAATCTTTTTTTTAAGGGGGGGCAGAAGATGCATCCTTTAGGACCCCTAGTGGAAGAGACAGCCGGGCTCACCTATGAAAAGTCTGGAGAATGTTTTTGGGAAATACTGTGCATGGGGAATATCTAATTTACATAGGTTTTTAAAACAGATTTATTGTTTTTATTGAAAAGTCAGATATACAGAGAGAAAGAGAGACAGAGAGAAAGATATTCCATCTGATGATTCACTACCCAAGTAAGCCCAAAGGCAGGTACTGTGTCTATCCAAAGCTGGGAGCTCTTCCGGGTCTCCCACATGGGTGCAGGGCCCTAAGGCTTTAGGCTGTTCTCGACTACCTTTCCAGGCCACAAGCAGGGAGCTGGATGGGAAGTGGGGCTGCTGGGATTAGAACCGGTGCTGATATGGGATCCAGTTAAGGCAAGACTTTAGCCGCAAGGCCACCGTGCTGGTTAGAATATTGGTAGCAACCTGGAGGCAAGAGTATTCCATTGTGACAGATGAGGTAGCCAGGAATTCCAATTTATGCAATAAAGTGTTGGGAATCTGCTCTCCTCAAAATTTAGCTAACACTGCTAATGGCTTTAATTTAACCCAGTAGTTCTCAGTATAGGGGTATTCTGGGGTATTGGTCATGTCTGGAGACATACTTGGGGTGGGGTGAGGATAATGTTGGCCTCTATTAATTAAACACAGTTAAACACTCAATGATAGGTAGGACAACCCCTCATGACTGAATGATCCAGTCCGAATCTCAATAGCACTTGTTCAATTAGTGCTCGACTTGAAAGAAAATTAACAAAGGGAGAGTTGAATTCCAAGTGGTTCCAGCTCTCTTCATGCATTCACTGTGCGAGTGCTGCAGCCTCTCTCGGCAGTCGCTCATGGCACAGTCGACTTGCTGAGAGAACTCAGCTTAGTGATGGCAGAGCTGAATATAGAATCTGCCAAGCGGAGATGGAACCCTGTTTACATTCTTGTTGGCAGCTAATGAAGAAGCTGCTGTGTATTCCAGCTTTTATCTGAACCAAAAATAACACGCGAAAATGATTAATTTTATCTAAAAATAGCCATGTGCTGCTACGCCAGCCGTGATCATCTGGCTCAGAACTGATGGTGCTGTGGCACTGTCGCAGAAGCTCTAAACGTCAGCGAGAAGTGATTCTGTGTCCAGAGCAATCATGCCCTCCTTTTTGTTGTTATTGTCGTTCTTTTCCTCCTTTCCTCTTTCTGCCATGTTTTAATCTTTTCATCTTCCACAAATATCTTCTTTTTTCACTTCCCTGTTTTCCAGTTTTTCTTTCCCTCCTTTGAAAAAAATGCCCTCTATGTTCATTTCACTGCTACCAGTGAGCACTTCTTCCAGGTACATGACAAGACCTGTGTTTGTCCTATATTCCATGTTAGGTAGCACGTGAATGACTTTCACTGGGAATCACAATTTTTTAATTTTAAAAATCTAGTGTATTTTTCCTGTTATTTCACATACTTCATTGATATCAATGCTTAATATGAGACTGATACTACGTTTTCAAGCCAAGAAAGATATTATAATGCTAAGGATAAATTGAATAAATTATAGTATGGCTAATAGTAGTGTGGGATCACATGTAATTTGTATTGCAATAACTGAAACGGACAATTTTTGTTATAAAAAATTGCCACTTCCAATGATCTCACCTAATAGGATAAAACTCATGGAGTTCAAAATAGTGTCCTTCGCTCTCTAGCTCTAACGTGTCTCTCAATTGTGACTTTCTGACTTTTCCTTTAGATAGACTGATAGATTATCATCTGCTTGCTCAGGGTAAGCTGTAAAGTAGGTATTGGGCTAAATCCTTCCAAAGCAGATACAGCTGACACAGATTGCCTAACAAGATGAGGCAGACAGATGGTTGAAAACAAAAGTGTTGTGGTGTTTGTTTTTTCTTTTAACCGCATCTTGTGTATCACCCACGTAGAGGTGTTTGATAAAGTATGTCAGGTTTTTGATGATCACAATAATGGGAATATCAACAGTGTTTTGGCAGTGGGGAATAACAATGTTAAACTCCTTGAAATGAGTATGGAGTCCTATTCAACTGTGCAAACACTGCCCCATCCCAAATTCTAATGGCAGCACCATGAAGACACACTGTCAAGGGTGAATGGGGATAAAAGGGGCAGGGAGAAGGGGTATCTTGCTGAATCTGGGAGCTAACAGAAATCTGGCATCTGAACTGAATCTTAGAAGAGTGATCCAAGTCATGAAAAATGAGCAAGGCCTTGTAGGTAAAGGAAAATACAAATAATTTCAGGAAATTAGAATCAACTTAACCTTTGATCCCTTTCTCACTTGGCTTTCGCTGCGTGATGATTTTGTAAGAACTAGTCTGTGAAAGGGCCCGTCTTAGTGAAAAATGTTTTCTTCAACAAATGGCTCACGTCCTATTTCCTTTATAAATCACCTCCGGGACTCAATTGGCTGTGAATCTCTCTACGCGTTTTGGCACCAGCCACGTTCATTGCCCTTCTACCTTTTCCCTCCCTACTCGGTTGTAGCTATTTGAAAGAAGGAAAGTGTTTTATACAACAATTTTTGACCTGAAATATGACAACAACAAATACTATTTCAATGATATTTGGTCTTATTATATCTTATACTGGATAATGCATTATGTTTCTTTTTAAGGGAATGAATGTGGTTTTCACATTTCTTCTTCAGAATGGCTTAGTGAGACAATGCGATTGTAGAGATTGGTAATTCTCATCTGGGGACAGTTTGACTTCAGCAGACTTTGGGTTTGGCTGAAGAAATCTTGATTTACATACCACATTTCCATTTTGTCGAAGAAGCCTCATTCTCACTGCTCTCAGGTCTCCAATAGCCAAGCTTCTCTTCTCACCTTTACATAGGTAGCCTGTCTATCTATTCATAGACTAATGAAGTTGATAGTCATTAGGAAATTAAGTATGACAGGATGCATGGAAGGGCGGAGGTGAGATTTATCAAAGGGCCGCTCCATTTTAGGCTCAGTTCCAAGTACTGTGTAGGTATAAAGCCATTCTCTCCTTGCAACAGGCTTGTGTAGCAGAGCTATGATTAATTCAGTTTTTGAGATAAGTCAACTGAGCTCCAGAGAGAGCGGGGATTTTGTCCCTGTTTCAAAGCTGTTCAGATTTTATTGCTGGGATTGAGACTTTGAAATCCACACATTGAGACAATATGAACACTGCACAGTTGTGCCCAGTCACCACAAGCTTTGTGTCTTTATCCTCATTTCGTTCCTTTATCTCCTGCTATCAAATGTCTGCATGCTGTTGAGAGAAAAGTGCCTGCCTCCACATTTCTACATGTCCACCCTCCTTTGGGCTGAAACGAAGTCTCTGATTACCAGGTTACTTATTCTTGATCTCTATAGTAGTGGAACGCATATTGTGCTCCGTTTCAGCCATCCAAAAGCTAAGCAAGGAAAAGCATTGGCTCAGCTTCACTCAGCAGGCCACGGAGGTCTCCTGGCAGCTAGGACTGCTATAAATACAAGGTAACAATACACACTGGACGACTTACAGCAAAAGAAGTTATCATTCACCATTTCTGGATCCTGAAGTCTCAAATGAAGTCCTCAGAAAGGTCACGTTGACCCCACCACGCAGGGGAGTCCCGCTGTGTCTTTTTGCACCTCCTGGTGATGACAGACATATCCTGCGTGCTCCTTGGCTTGCAGGTGTACCACTCCATCTTTGACTCAGTTGTCATGCAACCTTCTGTTTGTGTGTATGTCTGTGTCTTCTCCCGTGTGTGTTCTCCTAAGGAGCTCAGTCATACTGGATTAGCAGTCCACCCAAATTGGCTCTAATCATGCCATAACTGCTTCCTTTGCAAAACCCTACAAATAGGGCCGAGTGTGGTAGCCTGGTAGCTAAAGTCCTCATCTTGCATGTGCAAGGATCCCCTATGGGCGCCAGTTCTAATCCTGGCAGCCATACTTTCCATCCAGCTCCCTGCTTATGGCCTAGGAAAACAGTCGAGGATGGCCCAGAGTTTTGGGACCCTGCACCCATGTGGGAGATCCGGAAGAAGTTCCTGGATCCTGGCTTCAGATCAGCTCCAGCCGTTGCAGCTACTATCAGAGTGAATTATCGGACAGAAGCTCTTCCTCTCTGTCTCTCCTCCTCTCTGTACATTTGACTTTCCAATAAAAATAGGTAAATTTTTAATAAAAAAAAAAAAAAGATGCCTACAAATTAGGTCAACTACTAAAAGGTCTAAAAGTATGAAGGGTTAGAGTTACAACATACGTTCTTTTGTTTTTGTTTCTGTTTTTGGTAAATCTGAGGGGTCTACCACAAGGCTGTGGGTAGACACAGTTCCGCCAGTCAGTTGGAACAAAGTTTCTGTCTGCCAGTCCCATGGCAGCTGATCTCTGCTTAGGCCTTGGCCACCAGCAAGCCAGCCTCCTTGTACCTTCCTCTGATGCTCTTTGGAGGACAGATTCTGTGTCTGCAGCTTCTTAATCTTCGAGGAAATGAGGTGTCACATGTCCTTGTCAGAATCCCTGCTATTGCATACGTTAGTTGATCCAAATAAATGAGCTCTGGAGTTGCTACCATCTGGCCCTGCTGAGTCACGTTCTCCGTGGCGCTGTTTCTGCCTCCGGTAAGCATCATCCATCTCTGTTGGTGTCACCTCTACATGTTTGTGCTACAGCCCGGATTGCTTCCCATTCAGACTCTGCACCCTCCAATGCCCCGTTGTGGCTCAGTGTCTCTGAGCACAACAATATGAAGAAGATTTCCTACTTCCCTGTTACACTCTCTTTTATAAAAATGTGGCCTCTTAAGCAAAAGAAAGGTTATAATTATTCCAACAACTTTCATGGAAGTTAAGGCAGAAAAACAGTTACCTCTACAGAACTCATGCCTAATAGGAAATAACTGTTGGAAACGTCATACCCCAGTTTTTTAGTCCAATGTATGCATTGGACTAAATGTATTTTTGCATTAATTGCAACATGCCTGCAATGTTCTATTTCATGTTTTCTACTTTACCTATATTTTTATGCACATAGAAAGGATTTTTTTACATTATACTAAAGTAATTTCAATGATTGCAAGATATTTTCCTAAAATTATTCTGGCATAGTTTACCAAACATCAACATTTAATGTTTGGGTGTTTGTGTTGCTTTTGTTACTTTTCATAAATTGTAATGAATTTCTTCGTGTAACTTTCCTTTTCTTTCTTGGAAATCATGTGTTAAGATGAGTTGCCAGGGGAATTCCTCAGTCAGAAGGCCTGATTGGTACTACACCCCTTAGGATGTGTCCATCTGGAACCAAATTCCCACTGCAACAGTCTTGGGAGGTGGGGCCTGGGAGTCCCAGAGAAGGGACAGTATACAAGGGCTCTGCTCTTAAGGGTAGATTGATGCTGCCATGTGAGTGTTTGTGGCTGGCCTCTTCTAACCCCTTTGCTCCCTGACACACGCACATCTTCCCTCTCTTTTCTTTCTCCTCCCCTTGCCTTTGCACCTTCCACATTAGGATTACCCACCAAAAAGGCCCTCCGTAGATGTCTGGTCATTATGTTGGAGTTCCCAGATGCAAGAAGTATAAGAAAGAAATTTATGTTCATTATAAATTTCTCAGGTCCAGGTGTTATGCTATAGCAGAGCAAAATGGACTATGACAATGATGTTTGTTTCTTAATTTATTTTACCGATATGATCTACAAAAATTATTTTCAGTGCATTTGTGTTACACTTTTACCATCATTAAAAAGAAATAATTTCAGAGGAAATTTAGATAACAAATTTAATGATGGTCAAATAAGAGCTGAATAATCTTCACTTGCTTGTATTCGGTTGCTAGTAAGAACAAAGACCTTGTGCTTTAATAACCTGATATATGTAGGAACTTCTGACTCATCCTTCTGTTCCTAGGTTACCCTAGCAAGCCACACCTCCAACAAGGAGCACAAGTAACAGCTCTCATACCCTTCTCTTCCTGCTTCTGACCCATCAACGCTGTTGAGGAGCTGAGGAACCTGGGAGAGATGGGGCTGTCTGGGCACTGTTGGTCTGTCCTTTAGGTAGTACAGGCTTTCACAAGTCCTGTCATTTAGTGAAGGTTCCCACCAACTGGAGGTGGGAGTGTAAATGGATACGTTTATGCTCCTTCTGCTACACTGACTGTACGATGCTGTTAGGAAAGCTTACGGTATGAAGGACTACCAAATCATAAACTAAAATATGCCAGAATAAAAAATGTAGATGGACAACTTCCAGTCAAATATATTCTGCATGCAAACCCTTAAGAGAGTTTTACTGCAAAGCAGAGGGAAGACAAATAAAAAGAAAGAATGTGTGAAGTAAGTATTTTGAAGTGTATTAAACAATTGACTGGCTTGTAGGCCAGATGGTCTGTCACAGCTACTCAACAAAGCCATGATAGCATATGAGCAGCTTAAACAACATTCAAATGAATACTTCTGTATCCTTTATGTAGGCATAGACTCTAAGATTTTAATTTCACTTAATTTCATGTATGACAAAATGTTCTTTTTCTTTTTCTTTTCTTCTTTTCTTTTATTGGACCCATTTAAGAAGCAAAAACCATCCTTGGTTCACGTGCCACACAAAGTGAGTTGGACTTGGCTCATGAGGTAGAGTTTGCTGACCTCTTGGCTAGACTTTCAGAGGAAGAAGGATGATGCTGTGAAGTGGCTTTCAACCTTCCTTTATAACAGGATTTATTTATAAGTCGCTCCATTCACAATAGTTGAATGTATCACCATTGAGGTGTGGTGAGGAGATACAGGATACTTCTTCCAGCCTTTCTATTCTTTCTCTGCTTAGCCTACATGTACAGCAACCCATGGATCGCTGCTGGCTGTCAGAAGCAAGTTGGCTTAGAAATCCAAGGCCTGACATTGGAGCTCAGCCATTCCCTTGCTACTCTGTGCATCTTGCATGAGATAGGGGTGCTCGTTATGTTTGTCAACCCAGATAATAGATGGAAGATGGTTGAATAAGCTGTGGGACCTTGGATTGCTTTCTATAGTTAACTAATTTCAATTTCCTGTCCGTTTTAGAAATTGCAGCTCAAGAAGAAAGGATGTGATAATCCCCAAATTCTCCTCCAGCTTCTCTAGAATTTAGGTAGTATATTCTTTAATATTGGGAAGACCATTACCTGTTATTTCAATACATACAGAGCTTAGTTTTAGCTTCACTAAATTAATTGGTACTTTTATTCTGAAACCCTGGATCCTAGACTGGTTACAGATAATTGGAACTCACATAGCAACCAACGGTGGGTATGGTAATGAGCATTTATTGAAGATCATTTATCTAAGCTTTCTTTCTTGTTTCATTGATTGAAAAACATGGAGTGCTTTTTCAAATGTAAGACCAGTACATTGAACTTAAAAGTGGTGTTTCCTACCCCCTTTCTGATATTGACAAGAAGACCTTGTACATAGTAGGTACTTTAGACATGTTTTTGGTGCTGATTTTGATAATAATGCCAATCATCCAACCTTTTGCTGGCTGTGCTGCAAACACAATAGTTTACTTTGTCTTCTTCCGGCTTAAGGCTTTTGATTTTCCCTCCCCTGGAACCCACCACTTGTGTGTCTTTAGCTGGGTGCTTTTTCTCTTCATTCAGGTCTTGGCTTTCATAGCATCCCTTGAGAAACATCTTTCCTTGGCATGCCATATACAATGGAGCACCTTTATTTCACTTCCTTGGGAGTAGACATTACCCAAAGATGCACATCCTAATAGCCCCATTCTTGTGTGATTTGCTCCCACTTTAGTCTAGGTTTGGTCCAATTCTAACTGCATATAAAAAAAAATGCTGACATTTAATATTAGATTATAAATGATCGATTTGTCCTTGGGTGTGTACTGCCACTCCTGGATCATTTGCTTCTCTGGAAGCCAAGTGCCTTGTTTTGAAGATAAGAATGCATGTGACAGAGAAGTGTACAAGCTGAGGATTCAAAGCTTCAGGCAAAAGCAAATGAAGAGTTGAGACCTGCTGGGGACCATGTGTATGAGCTGGAAGCGGATCTTTCTCTAACTGAGGTTTTACATGAGGCTACAGCTTCTTCCAAGGGCTTGGATATAACCTCACAAACTATGTTGAACCAGAACCATCCATCTGAACAATTTCTGATTCCTGGTCTGTAGGAGTTGTGAGATAATAAATGCTCATTGTTTTGAGCTTAGTTTTGGGATAGTTTACCATAGTACAACAGATAACTTAAAATATTTATTATCTTTGCACTGCTTTTTATTTTCTGATATTATGTTAGAGGCTAGGTGAATGAATGAGAGACATGGAATCATGAACAAATACATTGCCATATTCTGTAAATATGACTGAAGAACTGTGTTTAAGTGCCAACCTGTGATTTTCAAAGTGTGATGTCTAGGCTCATGGCATAAGCATTGTTGATGAAATAAACACAAAATTATTCAGCCTCTCATGTTAGACCTACTAAACCAGTCACAAAAATGAAGCCCAGGCAATTTAACCTAAACAAGTTTTCTGGATTATTGTGGTGTATAGTAACACTTGGGAGCTACAAGAGTTGCATAAAAGAGGATAGAAAAGGGCCAGGGGAGGGAAAGGGGAGCTATTAGAAAGACTTCTTGGAGGAAGTTGTAACTCAAAGATTACAAAAAGATGATTTAATCCAAATTATGCAAAGATGACTTAATCCAAACTGTTGAAGGGAGTACAATGCCAGCAGAATTATAAACACAAAGAGTAGAGAACTTTCTAATGAAGAAATATAGAAATGTCTCTATTCACTAATATGATGGAAAACCTTCCCAATAGTTGAAAATTGTGGTGTTCATAGTGAAGAAAGGGAGAAGGAAAGGTTTGCAGGAAGATCTGAAGGTTCGATCCCTGCTGTGACTCCATGGAAGGATCCTTAACCCTGGATAGCAGCAAATGAAGAAGCTCAACCTGCAGGTTAGAACCAGATTGCTCCAAGCTAGGCTAAGGATCTTCCTCTATGTGAGCAGTGAAATGAGCATCCAATTCCCTGAATTCGAGCACCCTGAGGCCAGACTGTGGATTGCACACATCTCTGAGATGGCAGGGAAGCACCTCAATCAGGCGGCCATCCAGGTGAGTGGGTGGAAAGGTAGCTAGCTTCTTTCCCTTCACTGAGTCCCCTGCCCCTGGCACTGTCTGCTTCCCTTTGTCTGCTGAGATGACAGGTTCTTCCAGTCCTGCAGGCACGAATCCCTGGCAGGCTTGATGACAAAGGGCAAGTTGTTCTTGGGAGCAGGATAGACAAAGAAACACGTTTCCTTGTGCCCAGGAGGCAAATCTTGCTTCTCATATGAGTTGCCCTCTGTCTCTCCCTTATAGGAAGCCCTAACTGCTCCCCTGCTCCCCCTGCCACCTCCAGTCGCTTAATTCGAGGGAGACAACCGCATTTGGTGGTGATTTGTCTTCTTGGGTAGAGAGCTAGAGTGACTCTTCACACCATTATTTACGTAGTTTGCCTTTCTGTGAAGTGACAGGGAGTGTATGTCCAGAGCAAGGAAATGTGAATAACCAGCCCTGTATTTGCATCTCAGGGGACTGGAGATGGTGTGTCTATCCTATGTGGGGATTATTTATTTCTTTCATACTCAGAGTCACCTGGTCATGATCCAGAATGATTAGATGGCTTCTTTGTGGTCACTGTTTATCCCTGGAGATTTTTTGTGTTCATGAAGCTAAGCCATACACTTCCAGTGAATACTTTTTGAAAGAGTTAACAGACCAATCCACAATGAATGAATGGCTACCATGAAAACAATTTTCAAATGTATATAAATCGGATTTTGTAAATGTGTATGAACTGGGTCCAAATCCTTGCATTTGTCCTTCAAATAGTTCACCTAGAACAAAGCAACTGCCTTTCAGAGTGTGTATTTTATGTAAAATGGTGCTTTCACTTAATTTGAAATGTTTTTATGATGAACAAAAGCACCTAGTTGTACAAATGAACCCAGCATAATATACAGTACTTGGTAGGGATCTCCAACATGATGGTGCCCCTATAAAGCAGTGTTTTTCAAATGTGACTGTAGAGCTTTTTCTTTTTTTAAGTTAGTCATTTATTTGGAAGTCAATGTTACAGAGAGATCATCCATATGCCAGTTCGCTCAGTAGAGGCTGTCATGCTCAAGGTGGAGTCACAGCATAGGTAAGATCCAGAAGTTTCATCTGGGTCTCCCACATGGTGCAGGGGCCCGGACACTGGTGCTACCTTATAAAGAGAGCTAGATCGGAAGTGGACGGGCAGCAGAGGAAATGATGCTCTCAGAGGATGAAGGCATAACAGCTGATGGCTCTACTCATGACGCCACAATGGAGGTCCCATCCGGGGGCTTCTGAATCTGCTGAACCTGACGTCTGAGGGCTGAGCTTCAGAAGCACAGCGTTTCTGAACCTGCCAAGGTGCTCGGGATGCCCCGTAGAGTTCAGAATCCTCCACCATTGACAACTTGTGAAAAGTGGTTGGTAATATTCACTGCACACCAGGATTACCTCTGGAGATTCAAAATGCTGCCAACGCTGAGGACGTAAATCTGTGGTAGTCTTATTTGATATCTTTAAAGTTGGTCTGGGATAATATTTGTGTAAAAAGTTCTGTCAATTCTAGTGTACAAACAGGAATGGGGGAAAAAAAAAGACACTCGTTCATGTTCACCCACCTTTACCACACTAATTTATTGTGCAAGTACAAATTAGGAAGACTATTCACAAAGTGTTTGTATTTATTTCTTCATTTAAGCTACTTCCATACTGTTTTCACATCTGATTCAATTGGCTAGGTCTTTGAAAATCTGTCTTGTATTAATTGTATGGGCTCCTTGAGTAAACAGATGTGATTTTTGTGTTCTGGCATATTACCTGAGTCAAAGTACATGTTACTGTTTGTGGAACACATGATTTTTATGTAGACCTCTCAATATATTATATCTTATCCTTGTGATCTTACTCAAATCTATTTTCTGGATAAATTAATCTCTTAGGATCCTTTGGGTTTCGAGTACAAAAAAGTCATCTGACCCATATAGATTAAGGTAAAAATATAGTTGTGTATGTAACCATATAGAAATGTAAACAACTAAGAGATAAATACACACAAGGCTACACAAAGACACACGAACAAAGACAGTCAGCGAGTAGGCTTTAACTGAAGACACGACATTGAACAGACTCAATTATCACTATGTCCCAGGATATCTCTAATTCTTCTCTTTTTTCTGTTGGTGTCATGCTCAGATGACTACTGCTTTTTTCATCATAGCAAGATGCCTGCTGAGACTTCAGATTTACAATCTTTCAAGATTTTTTTCCTTAAATTTATTTATGGGCCCAGTGCAGTGGCCTAGCAGCTAAAGTCCTTGCCTTGATTGCACCGGGATTCCATATAGGCACCAGTTCTAATCCCAGCAACCATACTCCCCATCTAGCTCCCTGCTTGCGGCCTGGGAAAGCAGCCGAGGAAGGCCCAAAGCTTTGGGATCCCGCACCCGCTTGGGAGACCTGGAGGAAGTTCCTGGCTCCTGGCTTCAGCTCGGCACAGCACCAGCCATTACAGTCACTTGGGGAGTGAATTATCGGATGGAAGATCTTCCTCTCTGTCTCTCCTCCTCTCTGCATGTCTGACTTTGCAACAAAGATAAACAAATCTTTAAAAATATGTATTTACAATTTCAAAGAGCAAGTATCTAGCTAGAGGAGGGAGAAAGATATGAGAGAGAGAGAGAAAGAGAGAGTCTTCTATCCACAGGTTTACTCCATAAATGGCCTGGATGCAATAACCAGGGCTAGACCAGGCAGAGGCCAACAGCAAGAACCCTTATGTGGGTCTCCCATATGGGTGGAGGCGGCACAAGTAGCACCTGGACCATATTTTACAGATGCACTAGTACAGAGCTGGATAGGAAAAGGTGAGGCTGGGACACACAGTAACACCCACATGTGATGCCACAGCTTAACCTCCAAGTATCCCCAGCAGCACCACACCAACAACAAAGTCTCTGCAAAAGTCTTATGATACTGCCCTGGCTCTGAATGGATTCAAAATATTTTTTTAATGTATCACAAAGGACAGAAAAGGGAATATAAGTCGCTTGCCAAACATGGTAACTTACTATAGGTACATGGGCTGATATTGATGAATCTTCCTAGATAACAATAAGAACACAATTACCTGAAATAGGGCAATTCAATGCTGGGCAGCAAAAAAAATTATAGTTACATTATCAGGGCCCATTCAGACAATTCACGCCAATGGATTTCAAATAGAAGTTAACATTTTAAAAATTATTTTTATTGGAAAGGTAGATTTAGAGAGAGAGGAAGAGATAGAGAGAAAGATCTTCCATCCACTGGTGCACACCCCAGGTGCCCACAGTGGCTGGAACTAAGCTGACCTAAAACCAGTAGCTTCTTCTGGGTCTCCCATGATGGTTCATGCTCCCAAAACTTTATGTCATCCTGCACTGCTTTCCCAGGCCACAAGCGAGGCACTGCATGGGAAGCAGAGCAGCTGGGACATAAGCCAGTGCCCATACAGTATCCAGACACTTGAAGGAGTAGCATTAGCCAATTGAGACATTGTGCTGGGCCCCAAGAGTTTAAGCAGTCATATGTGTGTTTGTATATGTCTCATATTTTGATCTTAAAAGAAGTTCAGTATACAAATGTTTCTTATACAAATATTTATTAGTTCAATATATAAATATTTCAAACTAGCATGCCTCTGTGAGATGTTGCTGTTGCATGCCAGCAAGCATTTTTTTTTTTAAGATTTATTTATTTATTCATTGGAAAGTCAGATATACAGAGAGGAAGATCTTCTGTCTGATGATTCACTCCCCAAGTGAGTGCAACGGCCGATGCTATGCCAATCCGAAGCCAGGAGCCAGGAACTTCTTCCAGGTCTCCCACACAGGTGCAGGGTCCCAAAGCTTTGGGCCTTCCTCGACTGCTTTCCCAGGCCGCAAGCAGGGAGCTGGACGGGAAGTGGAGCTGCCAGGATTAGAACCGGTGCCGATATGGGATCCCAGCGTGTTGAAGGCGAGAACTTTAGCTGCTAGGCCACTGCATCGGGCCCGCCAGCAAGCATTTAATGATGGCAAGTGGCATGATTTCCAGATCACTTGCCATCAGTGCTTGGCTTTCTGTGTCGTTCAGATTGGAAATCTTAGGAAGAAAATGATACCTACTGTGGACTCAGCTTCTCCACTCTTAGAATCCTATTGTTACTTGCACTGTTCACCACATCCTCTGCCTTGCACTCTTGCAGTATTTTCTCCATCCTCAGAGCAATGGATTTATTGTGTACTCCTATGGTTAGTTCATTAATGTGTGTCTCTCAAGACCAAAAGCTCCTTGGAGAAATTCGGTTTGATTTGTCTTAGAGAACTGAGCATCATTTTATTAAATGCATGAATATCAACATCTGTTAGAGGATAAAGATTGGATGGGCAGGCTGGTCTTTTTATATTTACCATGTGGAAATTAGAATTACAGTCTACATGCAAAGTCCAACAATCTTGCAAATTAAGAACAAAACCAGGAGGAAAGAGACACTCATTTAAAAAAATCAGCAAGTAAATAAACAAAGAAACAAATATGGGCAGCAGACAAGAACTAGGAATTGCAAATGGTTTTTCTGGCCAGGACTTATCATAGACGGTATGTTCCAAATGTGCACGTGCAGGGAATCAGAACATATGCGGGTCACCTGCCATAAAGGGTCCAGGAGTAGGAAGGCTTCTGGAAGGTGTGCTGACTCAGGCTATTCTTTTAGAGGACAAGAAGGACCGACTTCCTGAATTCACCATCACTCCAAGTCTGTATTCCTTTTTTTGAAAAACAAATTATTTTATTTGAAAGTCAGAATTACATGGAGAGATGGAGAGGCAGGGGGAGAGAGATCTTTCATCTGTTGGTGCACTATCCGGATGGATAACTCAGCCAGAACCGTGCTGGTCTGAAGCTGTGTCCAGGAGCTTCTTCCAGGTCTCCCACGTGGGTGCAGTAGCCCAAGCACTTAAGCCATTCTCCACCACTCTCTCAGGCTGCTAGCAGGCAGTTGACTCACAAGTGGAGCAGCTGGATTCAAACCGGTGCCCTTACGAAATGCTGGAGCCATGGGCAGAAGTTTGGATTGCTATGCCACCACATGGCCCTGTTTTAATCTTTTTATACAGCCACAGTTTTCACTGAGACAAATAGTGCCTCACGCCATTGTCAGTTATTTCCGCAGAAAGTGACTGACAGAGGTGAGTTTGGAAAGGGAAAAATATTTTTTTTATTTTGACTCCACTAAATTAATAATCATTAAATGCTTTTTAAAGGATTTTATTATTTGAAAGGCAGAATTGCAGAGAAATACGAAGAGAGAGAGGAGTGAGAGAAAGACATCCGTTGCTTAGCTCCTCAAACGTGCACAATGGCTGAGGCTGGGCTGAGCCCAAGCAAGGAGCTTCTCCTGGATCTCCCCTGTGGGTGGAGGGGCCAAATCAATTGAGTCATCCTCTGCTGCCTTCCCAGGAACACGAGCAAGGAGTTGAATTGGAAATGTAACAGCAGGACTTGAACTGGTGCCCATGTGGGGTACTGCCATTGTATTCATTGTGCTGCTGTGTCACAGTGCCAGCTTCTATTTACTGCTTTCAAAGTGCGGCGTCTTCGCTAGCATTTTGAAACAATACAGGTTTTTAAAAATGGTACAGATGTGTTCTCAAGTGCAGGATGGCACATGCTAATGTATTGCCCAGCACTGTGTAGTGCTGCGAGCAAGATGGGGCTGGCCGGCTGGCAGTCACAGGGTGACTTGGTTGCCCGTAGATGTTGACATGTCTTCTCAAAGGTGTCTGATATCGAGGCTAGCTGGGAGACCGAGCTTCATGGAGTATTTGGTACAGCGTAGGCACTTTCCTAGGGGAATGTGGATGTTGGCTTGGGGCTGTGGGGTAGCGCAAGAGCTCACCTTGTGGGTTTTAGTGCATCCATACTCCTTCTAACAGACAGCACAGTTAGTGGATTGAGAACATAAGGTTTTGCTCATTTTGGTGCGACCTACCGACATATATTGTAGGTTCATTTTTGATCTAGAGAAGCAGAGCTTTTTAAGAAAAATAACATTAGCAGCTACATGAGAACATTCCTCCTTCCCTCGTCTCTCTTTCCTCTTCCTTGTGAATGGAAGGCAGGATCGGAAAGTCACAGTTAGGAGAGAAGGCGTTGAGTGTGAGGGCAGCCTTCTCCAAGGCAGGCCACCTGTCTACCAGAGCTCTCATTGGGGAAGGGAAAGTTTCATGTTTGAATAAAGATGATTGTGATTAATGTATAAGTTTTGCTTAGTATATAAGTGCTAGACTGGATATCTTAACTTCTGAATGGAGTTTGCATTATAGACTCCCAAGTGAGATCTGAAGTGCCATGGAATGACTTACATTTTCACTCAGTGGCATCCAAGATTATCCATTCTGACTAGCTTTAAGAAAGCACTCAGGGACAAAACCAGCAAAACAAAACAAACAGAAACCTAACTCCCAAACTAACTTTTTAACCAAACTCCATGAATTCTGCATGCTTACTTTTCTCATTACACACGTGCCCTCCACTATTGAAAGAGGGCCGGTAAGGGAGAAATGAGCACTGCAGCGGGAACAGCCGCCAGAACGCCCGTGTGTAATGTAGGGTGGGTGGGAATCCATTTGGGCTGGATTAGTGGCAGTGTGGGTCTGGGCACTCGAGCAGGAAGCGATTTTGCGAGCTGTTTCCTGAGGCAGCTGTCCAGAGGAGGGACTCTTCGGGTTACTCAGTTTATCTTAACTCCATTAAAAGACAGTTCAGGCCTTTCTTGCCTGAAGGGTTTTTCTCTGACAAGAGGAAATTCATAATTCATACTGCTGGCGTGCATCAGACTTGTCAGGCACTGACAACAGGACAGCGTGACCAACAGGACTTCATTCCTGTCTCCGTCAGAAGCTCTGTGCCCTATATACAGAACTACCCTCAGCCTAGGGTACAAGTTTCATATTTTAGGGTTCATCAGAATCACCTGGAGATTTTGCTTAAGTAACCCCTGGTAGTCTTCCTGCTACTTTTCCTCCCACATCAAATGCTGTTTTGGGATGTTTGGGGTGGGGTCTCAGAATTTGGGTCAGTAAACCTGCCTCATGCATTTGTAATTATACATTATATATAATACATATTATATAGAATTTATATTTGTATATATTTATATATATATTCAAAATTTATTTTTTGAATTTTTTGAATTATATAATTTCATATAGACTGAGATTTCCCATGAAACTCCAACCCCCCAAAAGATTTTCCCCATTTTACTACAATAGTATAGTCCTGCATAAGGAATCATAATTCCATCAGTCTCTTATTTAAGTTTACCCCAACATTGCTGGTGCAATGTCAGACAGTCCCACATTCCATTGTCTACACATGTCCAACAGTTTCATTGGGAATCCATCTTTTGCCCGGAATCGGGGATGCATATGACATTCATTACACCCCCACATCTGGATATGGTAGGTCCCAGTACTCTATCACTATATATTTCCATAATTGAGTAGCCATGAAATAAGGTCAACAACTGATATGAGTTAGAACAACAGCCTCAACAGCAACAACAACAAATTACAGCACCACGAAAAAACGCACCACTGAGTAACCAACACATGGGTGACAAAAAGGAAACACAGAAGTCATCTCCCTTGTAGATATAGTCTTCCTGCAGTCATTATTCCAGCAACCACTGGAAATTGGCTACTGTAAAGATTTGTGGCAGGAATCAGGCTAGTTGTGGGATAGCCTTGGGCAGACTCCTTAATAAAAAGCTGGATGTTGGAGAATCAAAATGGCAGATTAGGGTAAGGACACGTTTAAACGGACAGAGAAACATTTAATCATGATGATGCAGAGAGGACACTTGCAGGAAATAGGAGAGGACAAAATAACATCAGAGGAGTACCTGGAGCCTGACAGAGACAAGAAAGCAGCTAACACAACAGTGTGGTGTTGCAGTGACTAACACTCCAGCGGTATTCAGCTAATGGCGATCTGAACTACACCAGCAGCTAGAACTCCACCAGCAACCAGGTGGGAAGGAACTTTCACTGGGAGCTTGGGAGGTGAACCCACAAAAAGAACTGTCAATCCTGTTGGTCCATTTGATTTGACCAGGAGCAGTGACAGAGCAGCAGATCCCAGAGGGAAAGTGAGAAAACAGGGTGGATTTCACAGCCCAGTCAGCCCCAAAGAGCCAAATTGGGCGCCATTTTGTTTAGGGAGGAAAAGGCAAGGGAAGGGACTGAGCATACATCAAGCCTGGGAGTGAACTCTTTTCTGACTCAGTGAACTGCAGCAATGTGGTATACTACAGGTTCCACCCAAAACAGATCTGGGTAGCCCTCAGATCTGATGGCCAGCATATCAAGAACTCTGGCAGTGGTATGTCAGGCGCCATTTTGTACACAGTGGCAAAAGCTTTAAAACTGCAGGGGACAACAGTGAACTGTGCATGTGCCAAGCTCATGAGAATTCACTGAGTTCCATGGATTGCACTGGTCCCACAGGAAAATAATACTGACTGTGGCATTGTGTGGGTCAAAATAGGTCTGTTGGCACCCAGACCTAATCTCCAGCGGGTTCAGGTAAAATCAGCGCCAACAACAACCTAGCTATATAGGACACTTGGTGTCTCCCTAATCCTGGGACCTGCTCCAACAGGAAGGGGGAGAAAGGTTGTATAGACAACAGTGCAGCCTCAGCATGGTATCACAAGAGGTGGACAGTGGTGAGCCAGGAGCTGGGGTTGTGGAGACCATGGTGGAAGTCTGAAATAAGAACCCAGACCTGGAACTCGCTGGAGGGAGTGGCACAATTAGCTGCAAGCAAAGAGTGCTGTACTGACTGCAATAAGTAAAATCAAATTGTAGACCTGTGGGTGACACAGCTTAGCAACCTGCCCCAAGGAGAAGACTCTGCTACCCAGAAGTACAATGACCAAGAGCGAAAGAAGAAACACAGGCACAATGAATATTACTGAAGACTCCCTTGTAAAAGAGCAAAACCCTATGCTAACCTCAGAGTTAACTGAGGAAGACGTTGAGAAAATGGGGGACACAGAATTCAGAAAACTCATTCTAAAGCTTCTGATCAACAATCAGAAGCACATACAAGAGCTCAAAGAATTTAAGGAATATCTTATATAAGCAATATCAGCAATAAAGCAAATCAAGGCTGACATATCAGAAATTAAGAACACAGTAGAGCACATTAAAAGTACAGTGGAGAGTCTCCAAAATAGAACGAAACAAGCAGAACAAAGAATCTCAGATTGGAAGATATTTCCTGTCATCAGGGGGGGAGCAAACAAAAAGCTGGAGGCAGAGCTGGATCAGGCCAAAAAAAGTATTCAAGAATTGAAAGACACTACTAAAAGGCCTAACGTAAGAGTTATGGGAGTCCCAGAAGGAGAAAGAGTTCCAGAAAGAGAAACTGGTTTTACAAATATATTTAATAAAATGATAAAGAAAATTTCCCTAATCTAGAGAAAGAATTGGGAAACAAGATCCAGGAGGAGCACAGAACTCCCAACAGGAGTTCTGATCAAAAGCGATCTTCACCAAGACATATGATCATCAAGCTCTCTTCAATTGAACATAAGAAAAGATCCTTAAATGTACACTTGAAAAAAAATCAATTGACATATAAAGGAATGCCAATAGAACTCACAGGAGATCTCTCACAGGAAACTCTATAGGCAAGAATAGAATGGAGTGACATATTCCAGATTCTAAAAGAAAAGAATTGTCAACCTAGGATAACATACCCCGCAAAGCTTTCTTTCGTCTTTGAAAATGAAATCAAATTCTTCCAGAGATAAGAAAAGCTAAAAGAATTTGCCTCTTTCAAACCTGCCCTACAAACGATACTTCAAGATGTTCTCTTGACAGAGAAGAGGAATAGCACTTACCAAAACCAAAGGCAAATGTGAAGAACATCCTAGTAAAATGACAACAGAAGACTAAACCAATGAACAACCCATTCCTAAAATGACAAGACCAATGTACCACCCAGGTATATTTAACTCTTAATGCAAATGGCTTAAGCTCAACCAAACGTCATAGATTAGTAGACTGGATTAAAAAACAAAACCCATCTATTTATTATCTGGAGGAGACACACTTCACCAACAAAGATCAGCAGGATGTCACATGGATTTTGTTGTTTTCTGTTAGTTTCATCTCTTCAAAACACTTTCTTCTGATTAAATTCTTCAGTGACTCGTACATCATACAGTAGCATCTTTTTCCTCAAGAAGGTTCCTGATTTTCATTTCTTCAGCTACACGGTAGTCATTTAGTAGCATGTTATTTAACTTCTTGGTGTTGTTAATTTCTTTTTTCTTCCTGATGTTGATTTTGTATTGTGGCTTTTCACTTAAGGGAATGTATAGTAGCTGTATAATGGAGACTGTCATATCTAAGTAACTTGTTATTTAACTTCATGGCATTGTAAATTTTTATTTTTCTTTATATTGTTGATTTTATATTATGACTTTTCATTTGAGGGGATGTACAGTAGCTGTGAAATGGAGCTCAACATATCCAGATGTGAGGATAGAATGTAGTATGTATTTCGAAATAGATGAACTTACAATGAAACCATTTAGTATATCTTGACAATAGGATTCTGGACTCTCTGCCATTGTCCATGCCTGCAATGTTGGACATATGACTGTGTATGAAGAACTGTACTTTAGTAATGATATAGAGGAACTAGGTGGCAGGGGAATTGGGGCTGGTATAAGGGAAATACCAGGAGCCTATGGAACTGTATCATAAAATGATAATAATAATAATAAAAAGAAAAATGTAAAACTGGATGCCATTTTCTTTGCCTCTTGAATATTTAGGATTCATTGAAGTAAAGAATTAAGTGATCATAAGTACTTTCAATTTAGAAAATAGAACTATATTTTTCATCTTTCCATTTTTCAGGACTTATTCCTCAAGCCATGAGCATAGGGCACCGGACAGTGATCAGGAGTGAATGAAGTAATGAAGTGTTAGGTTGTAAGGAAACATGGGATTACATGTCCTGTTTTCAGGAGACAGTGCTCAGTCAAGCAGGTACAGCAGTTGCTTTGAAGGACTGTTGGCCTAGTGATGCAGAAAAATAAAGCTTTTTCTGGGAGATGCTAAAACTTTAGATTCTAATGGGAAAAATCCTGATTGCAGTCACTGGAAACTTGTTTTCAATTTTAACCAAAGACAAGTTAAGATAGCCCAGTTAAGACACACAGACCACATCTGAGAATCATGATCATGATCTATGCTTAAATCACCATGCTTTACAAATTTCTAACCCGGAACATAGTAGGTGCACCACAGGTACTGACCAGAGGAACTGCATTTTCATTTGATAGAAGGGGATGTGGAATTTCATGATTGTACATAGCATGAGTCAATGCTTTCCCTGGGGAGTAAAACCGAGCGGCTGGGTGCTCAGGCAATCTCCCTCCCTCACCTCTGTTTCATTAGAAGGCGATCGACAAATGTTTTCTCAATCAATTACTGTAATCAGTCAGCTGCATCATTTACAGGTCGGGAGAGCGCATCAACAACTGTCAGGAGTCCAGACAATCGGGATTCTCATTTGTCAAATGTGCAGCCTCTCCCCACTCAGTATGCATCTCCACCCCAAGGGCAGAGCCTCGCGACAAGGTGGCTGCTGCAAAACAGCAAGCAGCAACAGGACCGTGATGGAAACGAACCCAACTCAAACTCCTATGGCTCCTTGGTCCACAAGAGTCTTTCTAACCAGAGCCCTGGAATACAATAGTGAACGAAGGTGTTGGACCAAAGAGTAAGATTTCATTTATTTTTACAACTCTGCACGTTTAGTTGTTGCTAAACTCCTGTCAACCTATGGTGAACTATTTCCTTCTATTTTAAGGAAGTTATACATACAGGGCAGGAGAATGGAATATGCCTCTTTTACGTTTCATGAAGGAGAAGCCGTCAGTCTTTATTCATATCTCATATTCCCCCCTGAGTGACAGAAGTTCTGGATAAACCGTATGGTGATTATTAAACATTTATATAATGCCATCTGTATACTCAGTAACTCATGAATCATAAATAAGACAAGACAGCCTCTCAGCAAACTGAAGATTTCTGTAAAAACTAAGCAGAGGAAATAGAGGAGGTGTGCAGTGGGAAGATGTGTAAAAGGAGGAAGTATGGGACTCCAGAGGAAATGCGAAAACTGGTTGCTGAGTGACTTTGAGTTTAGCAGGGGACAGGAAGGACATAGCAGAAAAACTACTTGGGATAAGAGCAAACTAGGAATGATAACAACAATGATCATTATTATATTAACAAGGCAGATTTCACTTTTGAGCACTTACGGTCAGATGAATATGAAGTTCAGAAGAGCTTTATAATCATGCTTTTCCCTAAGTTCTCACTACCACTAGATAAAATGGAAAGCACTGCTTCATTTTGTACATGCAAAAACTGAGCTCCAGGAGATTGGATTGTTTTCTCAATTTCATAAGCTAGTGAGAGGCAGAAATGGAATTCAGAACCACTTGCATGACACGAAGACAGCTTCCGTGGAGACCTGGGGCGGGAAGGCTTGTCGTCGTGCTGCTCAGTGTCTCTTGCACGTTCTGGATGTTGTCACAGAGGGAATCATGACAGCCAACCTTGCTTTGGTGGCACCTCCTCCACAGTGTATCCCATTCATTTTTTTCTTCTTCCTTAATGAAAATTGTTGTCTACCAGAGAAGTGAAAAATGTTGCTAATACTGATTACAAAAATAATAATAGAGTGTCCACTATTTACTGAGTATATGTTATTTTGTGTAACCTTCATGAAAATTTTAGGCGATATGCATATTCACTCTCAAATGACACCCATGAAAATTGGAACTCAGAAGGAATATCTCACCAGTTGCAGGATTTGGATGTTCCATTCTGAACATCCAGCTATTGGATCACCAAGTTATTTAAATTTTCAGTGAAGAGGGTTCAGAAGTCCAATAAGTTGATTTATTCCAAGGCAATTATCCCCCTAAGGGTAAAGTATTTGTGAAGTTTACAAATTAGGGACTGAAGAGAAATGAAGCTCCCTCTGCACAGTTGATTCCTTTCCAGGGCCATGTCTCACGACTCCCTTGTGTCCTTTGTCTTACCTGTTCTGCTTGGAGGCCAAGAGCTGTCTCTTGTCGTTTAAATAAACAAAAATTCCTTAGAAACAAGCACAAAGACTTTGGAACTGCCTGATTAGAAAAAGTTGATCCCAGATTAAAGCCCTAGCAGATCATCTTTGCAACTGAACTGATGCAGGCAGTTCGGACAGTGGTCATTAGGCCTGGCAAATAAATGAACAGAACGGAACAATAGCCCATGATTAAGTGGTGGCAGATAGACACAGAGCTAACTCTGGTTTGTTGGCGTATTTTTCCAAGGGGGGGAAAAAAAGCGATCAGTCTTGTAGATTTCCTTGCTCAATATGAGAATCTCTAATTTATTACATACACATCTTAGGATGGATTTATTTTTTAGAGAAATATGATTTCTTATTTATAGGAAAATTTAAATACAGCATTTTTCAAAGTGTAAACTTCAGATCCAGCCTATCAGCTGGAGCCATAAATCACAGCTGCTTCATTTCCAAATCATTAGGGAGACTGAAAGCTTCAAGTATTTAATTTATCCAAACCACATGGGGTAGTTTATCATTGTGCAGGATCTGCAATTTTTTTTTTTATTTCAATACTGACTAGTAAAATTTTGAACAAATCATGCTGAGTTTGGGGGAATGTCTGAAAGCCATGTAAGTCTTCCAAACCTCTAAGAAGAAGGTAATTAATATGAGCATCCCTATGGAAAAAGAGTTACAGAAGTAAAAATTTACTTCATTTTCAGGATATCCCCATTATGTGAAATGTTAGCTAATTGTTGCAATTCATTTAGCCTTTAATGAGTTAATAATTTGAACGAAAATGTGGTTTGGTGGAGAGAAATAGATGAAATGTGTGAATAAGTTGAAGGCCAAATGGGTCAGTCCATTTTTTATCAGAAAATACTTGTTTTTTCCACTTCCAGGTTTCTCTTTACAAAATAAATCTTACAGTTTTCACCTTGAAAATTATCCTAAATAAACACTTGAAATTCCGTATTAGCCAAAATTTCTTCTGGTCTCAAATTCATGATCGAGTAGCTGATTTATATCTTTCTATGCCTTTTTGGTAAGAATTCCATAGGGAAATATACATTTAATATACTAAAAACAGTCCCAAATCTGAGGTTTGAATCCCAAGCTGTCTTGGTTCCAAAGCCCAGATAGTGTGGGCTATTCCAGTGCCATTCGGTGCTGTCTTTTGTAGAGAAAAACATAGATCTGGAAAGGAATAGACTGATGTGACTAGTCTTCCCTTTAGCTTGTCTGGTCTTCCAAGTGGGCCTCTACATTTATCCACTGTTTTTTTTTTTCATTCATAAAAATGTTTTCTTTTTTTAGCTCTACTCCCACATTCACTGCATCATTGGAAGGTTACCCCAGAGTTCATGGATGAGTGGTCCTTTGACCTTGTGGCTAAAATGTTGGCTGGAACACCTCCACACTGAAGTGTCTGGGATCAAATCCTGCTTTGACTTCCAACTCCAGTTTCCTGCGAATATTCACTCTGGCAGGCAGCAAGTGATTGACTTCCTGTCATCCGTCGGAACACCTGGACTGGTTTCCAAACTCCTGGTATGTGGAATGGAGCTCCTGTGGACATTTAGGGAGTGAACCTCTGGTTGGGCTCTTTCTCATTCTCTGTTGAACATACCTAACAAAAAATAGGATAAGCATGAGTGAAAAATTATTTAAAATATTATTTTATTTTACTGCCCCAATTTTTAAAAATCAGTTTGTTAGCAGAACAACACTTTTCCTTGGAGACAAGAGGAATAAAATCAGGAATGGAGGATGATACTGGATTTAATGCCTGTCTCTTAACCTCATTCCTTTGCTTTTGAAAAAAAAAAATCTGGCTCCTAATACATGTAACTTAGGAAAAGCTGTGCTTGATCTGGCGCCCACTTTGTTTCAGTGAAATGAGAATGCTTTTCATGGGCAGAAGGAAAAGTTGTTGATTTGTACTCCTTTGAGTGGGCAGGTTTATTTTTCCCTCCATCCAATATTGGCAAATGGAAGAATGGAACTGTTGGATAGAAGTTTGGGAAGAAGAAGGAAATACGTAACAACAGGTGCTTTTTTAGACAAAATGAGCAAATACATTGGGATGATGCGAACAGTAAATGATCATTTTTGCATTATGGAGGGAAAGGCAAAGAAGGAGAGACATGAAAATGAGGTAGTGGCTTCTGTTGTGACTCAAAGGAGAGGATGAAGCTACCTGTCCCAGTCCGATGGAAACGGAGACTGCTGCCGTGCTGGGGAAGAGCCCCCCACTCTGCTCTTGGGTCCTTCATTGGTTTAGTAAAGGGCTGCTACCTCTTCTCTCAGCACAACTCCTGACCACCCTAACAGAATCCTGATCATGTTATTACCACTCAACATATAATGATAGAGTGAACTGTATGAATGTTCAAGTCTGTGTCCACTTCCAGCTTTCTTGCTTTAACCTAGTGAATGTTGACCTAGCCACCCCCCACTCTCCAAATCTTAGTGTCTTATGGCATGAACATAACATCCCATGGCTTTCTCAAAGAGTAAATTGACTCATGAATGAAAGCGCTTGGAGAATTGCAAATGGTGATGCCAAGATAGCATGTGGGATTCAATTGGCTTTTCCCAGGATTTATACTTTTCATGAGAAATCTATAGAGCGGAATTAAGCCTCATGATGTTCATATGTTCATATAAAGCAAAAAAAAAAGATACAAAGGCAAATCATATTGGACTGAGATAACCACCCAATAAATATGAAATGGTGAGCACACAGGATGAACACTCTTCTCAAGCAGTTCCGGTAATTGAGCTCCATATCAGGCATTTAACAGACGTTCCTGTTGTAACCTAATAAATTATTTCCTCTGCGGTGGGTGCCAGGACTTCAATTCTACATATTAGGAAAAAAGAAACTTAGAGAATCGATTAGAGTTTTTAGGCAGGGCACAGCCTGGTTCAATTGTGATCCACATTGTATGGTATGAGAGTCTCATTCTGGAAATCAATTAGAGATCTACAGAGCATGAGATACCAATGTGCTCCAAGTAGTAGGTGTTGAACTCTGGAGGGAGTAAGGATCCAGAGTGAACAATGGTAAATTATAAGAGGAGGTTGACTGGACAAAGGGTTGGGAGAGTTAGCAATGTTCATTCATACATTTTGGGAGAATTAGAGACATGTAACAACATAAAAATGATGTTGACCTGGTGCCTGCCTTAATTGCAATGAGGTTACAATTATAAGAGTTAGTTCAAAAGATCATGAAAAATGTAACTAAAAAATAAGTTTATTGGGTTGTAAAATGTAATCAAAATTTGTGTATATATAGGACTTTCTAAGAGTTTTTGAAAATGCATCTTTGCATCTCATGAAAACGTTAAAAAGTAATGCATGGATTTCATAATTTCATACACCAAAATCGTTTTTTTAATTTCTTTCTTCTCTCGTGAACTTTTAAGATGCAGTTATTCTACTAAACATTTCAAAAGATAGAAAATAGAAATGATACCTTAGCTTTATATCAGCATTTTAAGCCAATTTTATGTGTGTCATGTCACTCAAACTTGCCACTTCCTGCACACTTGCCATTGCTCCCACTTGAGCTCTCAGGGGGACCTCTGCCTGGCAACCTGCTGTCTCCTCACTTAGGATCTTTAGGAAAGACCCACCTGACCATGCCACTGCTCACCAAATTCCCTCTATGACTTCCTGTTACCTGCACAGTCCAAACATTTGACCCTTTTGTGACATTCCAAGCAGTCCTGCTTCTCTGCTGTTTCCTTTGCCTCCACACAGCTTCCATATCTTTCCTCTATAAAATCTGTTTCTTATTGTAAGAACCAGCAAGGTTTTTCAAGTCAGAGCTAGTCATTTTTTGCTTTATGTGCTACTGCGCATTGGTGAAAGCATTTGCATTTTTACTTGTTGTGTGGTCCGACTGATTTTATAGGAAATTAGTTTGGCAGGCATCTTCCTCACACATGGGCTTCTTCTGAAGTCAGCGCCTCTGTGTTTTTTTTATCTCTGCATCCTTGGCACTTACTTTGGTTCTTGGAATATGGCACTAAGAAGAAATGTTTGTGAATCAATCTCCATAGTATCAGTATATGAGTCAGACTCTAGCATAGACCATATAAACCATAGCAGTTATTTTGACAAAAATATAGATTTTTTTAGATAAATATAAAATGACTTCAGTAGAAAGAAAAAATCAAGTGAAGTTACTGCAAGAGACAGCCTTAACGCTAGGAATATAGAGAAAGATATTGGGGTTACCAAATGCAGGAAGCTTTGGAGAGGAACCACGTGATGCAGACACTGTACTGGTGCAGAGAAGGTGCTGTCCAGCTGGTTGGCACCGACACTGCAGCAGCAGAGCAATAGGGCTGGGAAAGGAGTGTGGTCAAAAGCAGGAAACTGGTACCTCTTACTGTCACTCCCTAAGACCATCTCAAAGGCGGTATTTAGAGGAACAGAAAGCAAAGCATAAGGAGTAAGCCCATTCTTGGGTTTTTGCCTCTCAATTTTTCTAGCATTCCCTCTGGGCAGGGCAATAGCCAGCTGGCAAAGGAGTTAGGCAGGTCTCAAAGTTCTAGGCCAAGTGGGATGTGTAAAGTGAATCTGGAGCTGACGCCACTAACTTGGTAGCCAGGATAATCCCTCTGGGAAAAAAAGATGTGATTATTATTTCCTGTCTATGCTTTGACCAACTAGTTTTTCTGTGGCTCATGGACTTTTTCCTAGGCTCACATTACGTCAGGAGCAGAGCCGGCTTCTCACTTCCCACTTGCTTGCCACTGGGAAGATCCATCAACTGACTCAGATGATTGTCAGTCACTGAGAGTAAGGACACAACCTTACTTCTTCTCTGAGCTCAGGACTCATGTCTGCAACTCACAACTAACAAAGCGTGCATGCCAACAGGCTAGGAGGGATGCGTTCCAGGACATTCTGGTGTATACCTGTGGAGGAGAAGCTCCTTGTTCTGGGTGCCAAAACATAGTAGACACTGGATGGAATTAAATGTAATACCAAGACTGCATACTCTCCACTGTTTGAGAAAGAATATCCCAGGAATTCTCACCAGTGACTGCATCACCATAGATTCCTATCTTCCATTGTGTTGATAATAAGAATTTAATATGATTATGAGCACCTTCTAGACAAGCTAAGCTATTTGTTAGGAGCGTAACATAGAGCATGCAATTAAAATGAAAGTCTAAAAGGGAGATTTTCAGAATTTCACTTGTTTAAGTAGATTGGCTCAAAAATGATTCAAATGAATGAAGTGACATTTTGAATAATGGAGGTTATAGATGTCTCACCCGAGGCCAGGTAGGGCATCGTATAGTATATGGTTTCCTTCCTCTGTTTTTGTGTTTTTTTTTTCTTTTTCCTGCAAGAAAGGCAACTACCACTTAGGCTTGTTAGAGTGCAGCTTAGTGTTCCCTGCTCTGTTCAGCACCCACTCCTTTCTGAAGCCTGCCTTCACCATCTGTCAGGTAAGCTCATCACTTCTCTAGCAGTAATGACTCTTAGTTTTGTGTATACATCTGTCACAATCTGTTTGAAAATGTGCCGTATTAGGAAGCTGTCATTCCCAGGTGATGTAGAACTACTCAAGGGCAGTCCTTGTCTCCTTTGGAACAAATTTTCACTTCAGTTCTTTATTAGAAGTTTTCTCTCAATCGTTGCTGCCTACTTGAGCTTCTGGACAAGGCAGTACTGTGCACTCTTAACCATGGTGGCCTTCCACAGAGTATCAAATTACTGCTTAGCTGGCTCATTGATAACAATGGTGCCCAGCACAAAGTGTGGTACTCATAGTGCTCTCAAATCTGTAACATCTTTCATGGTAAACTGCCAGGCATTTCCAATCTGTTGATCTTCATAGCATTCTGTCATTTTCTTGCACATGAAGAAATTTTGAAACTGGAGTTCTTGGGTTTCTTCCCTTACACCTTTGTGCTCTTGCTGTCTGTGTAGCTGGAATTGGTCCCTGTCACCACTTCAGTTCATCTTATTCCCTGAACTATTTCTGACTACTCTAACTTCATATTAATGCATCTAGCAAGGCAACGAAGGATAAACCAAGTCTTTGGGCACATAGCACGCATGTGGGAGAATAAGGCGTTAGTTCGGTCCAGTTGTGGTTGTATGATTATTTGGGGATCATATATAATTGTGACTTAAAAATGAAGCAGCACTGTCATTCAGATTGGGAGCAATGACATTATGTGCTGACACTATAACATCAGGTACATATGATACTAGGGAAATACATTGATATTAAATGTCTATCGTGGGCAGATGATTTGTGCATAAATGAAGCTAACGCGTTTAAAATCATTCCTAGCTTATAGACGAGACAACCAAGTCTGGGAGTGTTTGAGGTGTTCTAGCGTAGCAGCTAAGAGTTTGAGATCTGGCCTTGTAAAGACAGGTTAGGACTTTCACTGCGGAAATATGCTCCTTCACTTTGTAATCGTGGGCAACTCATTCTTTATGTGTCACAGTCTCCCTGTTTGAAAATGAAAGTAATGCCTTTCTGATAGAGCAGTTGTGACGGTTAAACATGAAAATTAATATCAAGGGATAGCACATGCTGGGTCCTTCCTAAGATGAAATGTATGTTTATTGCTTGAAATCATAGAGCTGCTGCCAAGCCTGGTGTGGAGGGCTTGAGGACAGACAGAATTCTGTTTCTCTTCTTGGTTCTGACATCTTGCCTGCAGGGTCGGCTGACGTGAAAGTTATGTATAATTTGAATAAAAAACACAGCATAATAACTTCCATAGAGTAAAAGGAAACTTCATCCAGTTGCTCAGGCTAAAGAAAAAAGCAGTCATTTGTGACATTTGTTCTTTTCTTATTTTTCAGAAACCTTCAGCAAAATGCTGTAGTTCAGTATGTATCTACCGTTGGACCTCTTCCAGTTCCGTCTTCTCTTGTCACCAGAATTTCACCTGGGTTATTGCAGTAGCCTCCCACTTGATGTTCCTGTCTCTTCCCCTAGTTGGTCTACCTTTAACATCCAGAGTCACTTTGGAACCAGTCAATTAGCTTATAGCATTTTCCATCCTCCTTTCAATTGATTCCAAATAGAAGAGAGTTCTTCACTGACGTATGTGTGTCATGAGCTTCAAGCCATACAAAATCCCAGTTGCTTGCTACCATTTGCAGTCTTCATTCAACTGTATTCTTCCGGTTTGTCAATCACAGTCATCTTGAGCTGCTGTACTTATATTTGTTATCCGCTCTGCCTTCAACGCTCACTCCTCAGCCAGATGCAAGATCAGTACCACTTGTCCCTTGAATCTCTGTTGAAGAGATATCCTTTTGATGAGGCTTTTTATGAACATCCATGTGAAAGTACGTATAATACCTTTCACCAGTGCCTCCGCCAGCACACAGAGCCTTCTGGAACAATCTTTTTGCTCTACTTTTCACTTACCTTGATCTTGCTCCTTGAATGTATGGGTAATGACTTAGTGGCAACACTTTCTGTCAGAAATCCTGGTATTTTATCTTATTTTGTCACTTTGTTAGTTGTAGATCCATGAAATTTTTTTAGACTTCTGCTGGCATTGAAATATGAACAATATTGCACTATTATTTTTGTTTGGCTGTTTGATTTTTTTGAGCAGTGAATAAAACACAGTTTCCAAACTGCTCAAGCATAGTGGTTAGCATGTACTAGGAATAAATTCATATTTGTTGTTTTGTTTTTGATTGACTGAATTCCACCCACGGTTTGATAATTATTTATTGAGACATACTTTTAAACAAAAATGTAGGTCTCATTTAAATTGGAGAAATCAGGAACAAATAACCAATTGTGAAAGTCGATAGTTACTTATAACAAAAAAAGATCAAATCGGGCATTTCACCTAGTAGCTAAGATGATGGTTGGCTAAGTCATACTGAAATGCCTGTGTTTGATTTTCAGTTGTTTCCTGACACCAACTTCCTGTTAACGCAGCCTCTGGAAAACCGTGATGATGGTTGATGATGGTTCAAGCCGTTGGCTCACTGCCTTCCATGTGGAAGACCTTGACTGAGTTATTAGATTTTCTTGAGCATTTGGAAGTAAATCACTCTCAGTCTCTTTCTCTGTTTCATGTTCTTGCTCTTCGCCTCTATCAGCATACCATGCACAAAAGAAGAAATGGAAGTACAAATATGAGAAGGGGATCTGTAATCCTATATTTACTGCAGCACGATCTACAATAGCAAAGACATGGAAACAAACCAGATGGGCATCCAAGGAAGAGTGGTTAAAGAAACTGTGGTACATCTCCTCCATGGAATATTATTCAGCTATTAAGAAGAATGAAAAAATTCTATTTACACTCAGGTGGTCCCAACTAGAGACCATCATGCTCAGTGAAATGAGTCAATCACAAAAGAACAAATACTATATATTCTCTCTCATATAAGGAAGCCAACATGGAAAGTGTAACTCCAACAGTCCAATCTGTACTGGTTTTTTTTTTTCTTTTTTTTACTGTTTGTTTGCTTTTTCGGCTGTATCCCATGTGTTTTGATGTTTTTATTTCAGTTTGGTTCCTTTCAAATAATGTCTTTTCTCTAGTAGAATTCATCACGTGCTCATGAAGTATATAATGGCATCATTTTTTCCCAAGAGACTTTTGTGTTTCCTTTTTGTCACGCGAGTGTTGGTCACTCAGTGTCGAGTTATTTTTTCAGGGTGATATACTTTGTTGATGTTGTTGTTGTTGTTGTAGATGTGGCTGTTATGAAATGATGTCAATCTGAAAAACAGTAATACTATTTCAACCCCAAACAGCCTGTATCTCATGCAATAAGATATTGTGAAGTAGCCAATGAACCAACAATCGATATGAGTCAGACTGCTTATGATCTACATCAAAGAATTGTAAATTCTAATATAATTGTAAGACCCTATGCTACTTGGAAATGGGGAGGGAAAGCAGAGAAATCTTCCATTTCCTTAGAATGTGAGAGGAAGATGTAAAGTAAAACCTATCAGGAACATAACAGGTAACTCATGGACAACAGACTTGAATCAGCATTAGACAATAGTAAAACTACAAAGATATACAGGTGGAATCAAGAGTGATCCTGACAACGTCTTAACAGGAGGTCATATGCACAAAGTAGGAGGGGATCACAGGGTGGAGCAGGTAGACAGAGGGAGGCTTGTATCCCAACCCTGGGGACTCCCGGATCTTCACCAAGGACTATCAGTATGGGCACCAAGGACTACATACCAACTGCCAAGGAGACCATGGGGCACTGGAATGCCTTCAGAAGCCAAGAACTCTGAGGTCATCCACCCCCATTTGGCTCTACCACATGGGTTGGAAGAAGCCCAAACCCTTCCTTGCAGGATCCAAGGTCATCGGAACAGTAAGCTTCCTTCAGAACTAGGAAGAGAGCTTTCTCTGGTCCTTACTTAGTTCCAACTTTGGATCCCCACCCTATCTTGCAATGACCATCAGGGTTGCTCCGAAGCCCCCCACCCCAAAACACACACACACACACACACACACACACACGCACGCACATACACAAATTTGAATAGACAGAGAACAACAAGGAAAGCTTAGAACCAGACAGGAAATGGTCAGCATGGACTCACACATGCCTTACTAGGTAGGACACAAATAATTGTTACTGCTCACTAAGGTATTGAAGATTTCTCTGCACACCACTTCTAAAACGTTTCTGCACTTCAACTGTTCACATATGCCTTGTTAGAGTTATAAGCCAGTTCAGACTATCCTAAAATCTGCCACATTCAGCAAAATTAAGCTTCAACACTATAAACTGCTAAATACTAAAATGAAAAAAAGTCACGAGCTGAATAGTATCCTATAGCCATTTTAAGGTGTATAGCAGCTGGTTCTGTGTATAAACCAAAATTGAAATGTCAATGAAGTAGTCAGAGGATGTGGTTAAGAACTTGCATTTTTTAACATATTGGTTACTCAATACCATGTCAATTAATTCCATAGTGTTGTAAATTGATGTTGATGTTATGTTGAGCTTTTAATTGATTGGGATGATATTCTGCCAGCTCTGCTTTCAGACCAGAGATGGTCTCTCCAAGAAACCATTGAATTTATCTGGACAATAAGATGCTGGACTCTATGCTTGCAATGAAAGAATTTTAACAGAACTTGAACTGTAATACTACAAGTGGAGGAATCCACCATGGGGAGAAGGTTATGGGGAGGGGTTGGGTGAATCCCAGAGCCTATGAGACAGTGTCACATAATGCAATGTAATCGATAAAAAATTATATGAAAAAATTCAAAAGACACCTCCCCCCAAAACTATACAATGAATCAAGCTAGCAATCTAACTTATATTAGAAATGTCTAAAAGAACTATTTTGATTGATTAGGTTTTATCACAATTTTATATTATTTCTCTGCTTCTTTTTCTTTTATCTTTTGTTCTTCCCTCCAACCTTCCCCCACCCCCACCAGTGACAATGATCTGTTAATATCATAATATCATTTTCAGGGGACTTGAGGGGAATCACGAGCTAACTTCATCTTTGTTCCAGCTTGGTTGATTGAAATGTACTCTTCATTATCAATACTTGGAATGTTTAAAACATAAGACTTCATCCACAGGCAGACATGCTGTTTGTATTCCTACTAGAGGTTTATGCTCCACAAACATTGGGCTGCTGACACGTTTTGGTTTCTGATTCTACTCAAAGAAGGAAAAAAATACATGATGCATTTATAATTTTATCTGCCTCATTATCCATCTGTCATGTCTGTCCGTTCTACAGTTCCCCGCTCTACCAGCTAAGCTATCTCAGGGTATACTTCCATGTGACTTCTCTAGGAGTGCCCCGAATCTCCCAGCACAATAGTTCTGAGTTTGGGACAGCAGCAGGAATCCCCCTTGGACTTACTGAAACAGAGTGCTGTGTCTCACTTACAGAGCATCTGATTCAGCGGGTCTGCAGTCAGGTGCAAGATGTTGTCCTGGTGACAACTCTGCAGGTGATGCTGACATTGCTGGTCTGAGGCCACACTTGGAGAACACTAAGAAGGCAGACAGTGAGATCTAGGAGACTTCTAGGAGTCTCTATCTGTGTCAGAAATTTCATACATTCACACTTCTATGTTTTAATCACAAAAATGGCTCTATAGCATTTACTCCGTTTTGAATAACACAAAGCCAAAAATTTTAAAATGACTTCTTAGTTTGCATTTGGTTTTAAGAATAAATTATGGGTCAGATGCTTAGCTGTGGTTAAAATATCAGCTAAGGCACATGCATTTCATATCAGTGCACTTGCATGTAATGCCCGTCTCCGGATCCTGATTTCTGCTTCCTGCCCATGCAGACCCTCAGAGGTAGCAGCAATAGCTCAAGTATTTAGGTGTTTGCCACCTATGTGGGAGATGAAAATTGGTCTATGCTTCCATTTGGCCTAGTCCCATCCACTGTGGACATTTGGGGAGTGAACCAGTGGGTGGGTCTATCCACCTGCCTCCCTCTTTCTCTTAAATAAACACTTAACAAATGACAAGTGGGAAGGCACTGATATTTCCTGGAGACTGCTAGAGATGTACCAATAATAGGGAGAAACACAGCATCTCAGAGTGAGGAGCACAATGAGGAATCTTAGAAAGCAGGCATCTAAACTAAATTATTTAAGTGTCTACTCCTTTTTAGCAAAAAGCAATTAATCATTAATATGTTTTACGCACTGGAATTACGATGTTCACTTCAAGAGTGACTAACCACACGTGGTTATCAAGCCTTTGAAGTGTGATGATCTGATTGTGGAATGTGAGTGTTCAGAATATGTCAAAAACCCCTTTTGCTTTGAAGAGCAAATATGGAAAATGTTGAAACACATCTCATTATCAATTTTTTCAATATTTAACACATGTTGAGATGATATGATTTAGGATATAATAAGTTTTAATACATTATTAAAATGAATTATACCTGTTTCAACATTTTTAAAGCATGGCTTCTAGAAAATTTAAAATTATAACAAATGACTCTCATTAGAGTTCTACATGACAGGACTTTTCCAGAATCTGTTATTTTATTGCGGCCTTTACAGAATGGATGGAAGCCTTTCAAAGTGCAGGACTTGTGCAGGACTTGTGCAAATGCAAGTTTCAGCAAACTTGCATTTGCGGAAACAATAAATGAATGGGTAAGAGAAAGATGAAATATATTTGAAGCATTCTATTTGAGAAAATCGGAGAGTTATTTTAGAAATACTTCCAGCAAAAATGGATTAGATTTTAGATATCTCGGACTTTGAAATTAAAGTTGGTATCATTTTTCTGAAAAATGCGTGAACAGGAGGTGTCTCATTAGAGTCTTTAATCTTTAGGTCTAAAATGCCTCTTTCCCTCCAAACAATGCATGAATATGTAAACAACAATTGTACTGTAAGTTAGTAGCTTGTGAATCGTTTGTTGAATGTGCTTGGATTTGACATGCTTTTTGACTTGGCTCAAGAGTGAGGGAGATATGCAACAAAGAGTCCTGGACCTAAAATTCAGAAGACTTGAGGTACGAGTCTCACATTATTAGTCACAGATGCCCCAAGTTATTCTGGTTTCACATGTAAACTGTATCTTAGGTGAAATGTTCCACAAGTATAAGCTACAAGTTTAGACGCACAGAACATTTTTGGCCATTTTGTCTGGGTACAAAGATGCACACGGATGCAGGGAAGAGCAGAATCCATGCTTTGTGCTTGTTCTGTTCCCATGGGAGGCTTGCTGCTTCAATTAGCATAGGCATTGAGTGAGACATTTCTGGACAGATCTCTTCTTTTTATGTTACAGTTAAGACTGGGTGGTAAACAGGTGATAGCAAGAACACAAGTGAAAGCAGGTGTTTTAAAGAAATGTAAATGTAAAAAAGCCTTATGTAAATAAGAATACAATGTGAAAAGAGTCAAGAATAATTTCACAGCCCTTTAATAGCAAAATATTTAGGGTGAGCAGATAGCCTAGCCATTTGGATGCCACTTTGACACCCACATATCAGATCTGAGTGCCTGGGTTCAAATCCTGGCACTATTGCTTATTCTGGCTTCCTTCTGGTGCTTACCCTGGAGATGAAAGGTCATGGCTCAAGTGCATGGGTTTCTACCATGTGTTGGGAGAACTAGGCTGTGTTTCTAATTTCCATATTGAGTTTGCTTAGTTTCCGCTATATTAGGCATTTGGGAAGTGAACTGGTAGATGGAATTCTATTTATGATGCATTTGTTTCTCACAAATAAAAATAAATATTTTAACAAGAAATCTTTTTAATATACTATGAAAAATTTAGAATTTCTTTTAATGCTTATTTGTTAACTGCACATGACCATTAAATGTACGCTAAGATGAATTGAATAACATTAAATTTTTAGTGTCTTGTCACATATGACATTATTCAAGTCCTGAATGACTATGTAAGTCTAATGGCCACTGTGTGGCACAAGGTCTGAAACACATCATTGCTAATGTTTCTACTGGGTAGCTATGTCTTGGGTAATTAATTCATTCTTTTACCTTGTCTAAACTCATTTAACTGCAAAGAAGGGAAAATAACAATTGTGTTTTAAGTTATATCACAGCATTTCTATGAGAGTAAAATGTCTAGAAAAGTGCTGTACAAGTAGTGCACGAAGATGAATTATCATTTTCATCAGAACGTGAAAGCTGGTGGTAGAAAATCGGTGGGTTCAAAATCCACTCAGTGCAAAGCCTAGAATTTGTTTTGGTGCTCCTACTATGTATGAATGCTGTTTTGGTACGGTAAACATGCAGTTAGACTGGATACCGCTGGCACCCATCATACATCTTTTTGGCCTGCATTTTAGACTCCTGTTAGTGCTGCAGTAGTCAGTTAACATGAGACTAAGACCAATGCATGTGGCCACAGGTTCACTCTAACAGTACCAGCACTTCTACAACATGGCCAGTTTATGAAAGCTAAATGTACCTGCTTATCAATCCTGATGCATTTGCAACACTGTACAGAAATGGCAATAGTTCCTGGATAATCATTGGAAAATTGAGGGTGAGATGTAGTAGGCAACTATTTTCCTCATTATCCCTCGAGTAGCATTTCCATGGCATATTTCAATAGACTTCCCCAGAAGATACTTAGGTGGGGCCTCAGCCCAATAAGGCGCCTGTCCATTTCTTTTGTTTCATTCTTCGAAATCTCCTTCTGTTATTGGAGGCCATTTCTTCAAAATAAACTCTGCAAACTTACTTCTCAGGCTCTACTTTTTAGAGAATATAATAAAGGCAAGGTTTTGGGATAGTTTTCTGCTTTTTGTCTACAAAATTTTCTCAAGGTCACTGGAGATTTGGAAGTTGAATAAGTTGCTTTGTGTTACCCAAGGCCTTAGGGTCAAATACAAATTAGCCATGCCAAATAGCTTGCCAATTATTACTACATACGCAAAGAGAAAGGAAGGTGTGCAGATGGAAAAAGATAAGGTTACACAAGTCTATGATAATATAAACTTCATATTGTGGTATGAAAGTCAGCTGATGAATATATGCCTAGAAGGATAGGTTTCATTAAGATTTACTAGGTATAACTTTGTTTCTCATCCGCCAAGTAGCTTATAAGTGCTGTTAGAAAGAGAGTTTTGGTGGCAGAGGACTGATTTGCCAGTTGCTCTTTATCCCCCAAACACAGATACTTGCTTCACATTGCTTCATATTTTATAGCTACTGATTCCGAACATAAACTGTAAGCTGAGTGAAATTAAGAACCATATTATTTCACTCTATCCCTACATCCGGAACAAGGCTTGGCACAAAGAAAGCATTCAAGAAATATTTGCTTATTTAATGGCTGACTAATAATGATATTTACTGACTTTTGATTTTGTTCCAGGTCAGAGGTGAGCAAATAGCATGCCAAGTTCACCCCATAATCTGTGTTTCTAAATCAGGTTTTATTAAAACATAGACAAACCCATTCTTTGCCATATTGCCCATGGAAGCACTTCAAAATATTCATATAAATATGAAATTAAGAATTTAATTTATTTGGATGCAAACAGTTTTGATTATCCATATCCATTTTGTTAAAATGTGCATTTTCCATACATTTTCAGAATACTGTCTTATACTACTTTTGGTGTTGGATCTTCATGACCTGATTGGGGCAGTGGGAGAAATTGCTTTTCATTTCTCCCACAAATACTAGAGTAGTTGATTTCAAAATATTAGAGTACAATTGATTTTTAATAAGATATTCACACTTGTGAATTTATTCAAAGACCGTGTGTCCATTTATTATTGTATCTGTACTGCATCTCCACTTTCGATACAGCGCTTGTGGATAACAAATTTATAGAGTTTCTGCAATTCTCATATTATAGAAAGCTGAGGATCAACTGTAAAATACAGTAGCACTTGCTGCAGATATCTAAGCTACAGTCATTGTGGAACAGTTAATGGATGGGGTTGGATAACCTGTAGCAGGCAGCTGTGGCTGGTGAACCAAATCCTTCCCTCTACCCCAGGGTTTATTTTGTTCATCCTTAAAAGGGACAGAGAACTGGAGAGTGGGGAATTCACTGAATGATTGCTTAACTCATTTCCTAATTTTGAAAGGTACAGAAACAATACAAGCTATTGTTGAAGCCATGAAGTGAAAAGACCAGTTTTCTTTTTTAACTGAGGTGGAAAAACAACTTCAAAAATTAGGGAAAAAGTGAAGGAATCATATTGCATCGGAGCTAAGTAATCAACTAACTTCTGTTTTGAAGCCTCAGTGCCCCATGCCACAGTTAGGTCAAAAACCACTTGAGTAAGACTTAAAGGTCAAGTTGACAAAATAAAAATGAAACGGACCAAGTGGCAAAGACAAAGCCCACTTTGCTTTCCCACCACTGCCCTCTATCCGGAGCTGGAACCAGCTTATCTCGGTTGCTTCATCCCCTGACAGTACTTTGCCTAGGTTTTCTTTTTTGCTTTCCCAGTGCAATAAATCTTTCTTTAACCCGCCCTAAGTGATTTTTAAAGTATTATTATTTTTCTTTTAATTATAAGAATCCTTTTCTTCCTTTGTTTACTTTTAAGTTCAAAGTCATGCTTTGAAAATCTACACTCATGTCACCTTATCTTTGCCCTACCATCTCATTACAACTACTGTCACAGCCAAAGTATGACTCCAGGGCACACGCTTGATTTCTGCTTTTAGTATTCAGACCCTGTGCGGACTATGTGAATGAGTCAGAAAAAGGTGGTCCAGGGACATAGAGTCCATTGTGTTTCCTTAATTCCCATAATTAATTGCTTTCTAATCAGTGTCAATGACTCTTGGCAAATGAGCCTGCCAAATATTTGCTTACTCCCCTGGTGTGCCATTCAGCTTGGGCCAGTGAAGTTACACATCTAGTTGCAGATACAGTGTGATGGGTCAGCTGGGGAATGTCAAGCCAGATCTTGGTCTTGCAGGGGTACACAGGCTAAATCGTGAATTATAGAAGATTTTCTGATACACCATGGTTGTTGTGTTTGAAAACTGAGTGCATTTGGAGAAAAGCTCTTTTCAGTACACATCATTTCATTTTTTTTAAAGATTTATTTTTATTATTTTTTCATTGGAAAGGCAGATATACAGAGAAGAGAGACAGAGAGGAAGATCTTCCGTCCGATGATTCACTCCCCAAGTGAGCGCAACGGGCTGATACTATGCCTATCCGAAGCCAGGAGACTCTTCCGGGTCTCCCACACGGGTGCAGGTTCCCAAAGCTTTGGGCCGTCCTCGACTGCTTTCCCAGGCCACAGGCAGGGAGCTGGAAGGGAAGCGGGGCTGCCGGGATTAGAACCGGCGCCCATATGGGATCCCGGGCGTGCAAGGCGAGGACCTTTAACCACTTGCGCCACCGCGCTGGGCCCCACATCATTTCAATTTTACTTCCAACTATCATTTGCCATGTTTTCTCTTTCTATTTTAAGGTCAAGGGCATGAAGATGAAACAGACTACACTTCTGCCATTATGAATAAACAAGTACATGTAGGAAGAAAATACACAGGAAACAAAAAGGTGCACACAGATATGAACAAGAAATTGGTGATGACAGCTATGAAGAAAATCAGGTCGAGGTGAAGAAAATCAGATGAGGCGAGGTGTGTGTGACATGATGTCTAGGAGGGCGGGAAGGCATCTATGAAGGGCAACACTTGTGCAGAAACATGAATGGAAAACAAAAAGACTCAAATGGAACATGAGGAAGATTGGAGATGGTGTTGGATAGTCTGTACGTGGATATCAATTACTCGAATGCTGAGGTTAGAAGGGATTTAGCAAGTTTTGGAAATATAATAAAAAAAAAAAAGCCCAGTTGACTGTGCTGGATGAGGGTTCAAAGAATGCTGTGGCTGCTATGAAGCATGTAAAGACTAGCACACATTTGCAGACCAGATCAGTTGCTCTGAGAGTCTCATCTCTGCACGTGCCCATGTGCTGCTGCCTCCCAGCAGCTCTGGAACGCTCAGGGCTAAGTGTGCTTGGACTCATCAGTTGACTCTTGGACTGCTGGGACTGATCCCCTTCACATCTCACAGCTGTCCCTCCTCCATCACCAGCAGAGGACAAGGCCCCAGTTACTCCAATACTAATGGACATGTCTCTGCACTTCCAAAAATGTGATTCTCTTCCCATGTGTTTGCACTTCTCCTAAGCCCCTGTGTCTCCCTGGAATTTAGATGGAATCATTGGGGAAAAAGTGCTATGGTCCACGTTTTCAGGATTTTCTTATTTCCTTGAGCTTAATTAAGACTTCGTTTGGCTAGTACAATGGCATAGCAAGCTAGTCTTCTTCTGTACCACCAGCATCCCACATGGGTGCCTGTTCAAGTCTTGGTTACTCCACTTCTGATCCAGCTCTCTGCTTGTGACCAAGGAAGACAAATCCTTGGACCCTGCATCTGTGAGAGAGACCGGCAATAAGCTCATGGCTCCTGGTTTTGGGCTGCTTCAGTTCCAGTCATTGTGACCATTGTGTAATTCTCTCTGTCTCTTCTTTTTTCTGTAACTCTGATTTTTCAATAAAATAATAAATAAAATTTTTAAAAAAGAGGCTTCCTATCCCTTGAAGAAGTCTCCCTGTTCGTGTGCATTTTCTCTCCCATAGACCATATAACTTAGGATGTGAAAGTGAGAAAGATTTCCTTCCTCCCTTTGGCCTCTTTCTTCTTTTGACTGTGTCAGCTGCTTTGAAGCACATCATCCTACTTAATCATGCAAAAGAACTTGGCACAGAGGCAAGTGGTCTAGTAGGGGAAGTCTCTCAATTACCCCTTCCATACCCACTCGTAGACCCAGCTTTCACATGGGCTGGCTGATGTTGCAACCTGACCTAACCCAACCTCAGCCCATCTTTTGTGCACATGTGGATGTAAAAACCTCATCCAGAAAGATCCTCCAAATTCTCTCAGCTGGTTCACTATAAGCTGTCTTGGTTACCCAGAGGTTCATTGGCCTGAAGCTCCCAACATTCATTATATTCGTTATATATAGGGAAGATGTGAGAAATAAGTGAGGAAATTACAAAGTACTTTGAATGGTGTTTGACACTTTGTAAAGGCCATGTGCAAGTCTGCTATTATTTTGTCACTGTTATCAGTCGACAACAACGGAAACATCTGGCTTACTTCTTCCTTGACTCTTCTCTGCCTTATATCATTCTTGGCGAACTCAGCATCCATGAAGGTGGAAACCCCTGACTTCGATCTTCAGCTGTTTGGCCTCTTTAGTGCTAACTAGTTCTTTGTCCAACTTACCTCAGCCACCTACTCATAGTCATCCCCTTGCCCTGGTTATCTCCAGCAGTTGAATCAGCTCCAAAATGATGACTTCATGCATCCCACTTGCACACTGTTATCTCCCTGCCGATGCGCTGCTGCATTTCCCTTCCAAAGAATGACATCACTGACCTTGATTCCACTTACTGCTTTGCAACTTTGTCACCATCTATGATCCTCTCCATCATTTCCCCCATCTCCTAGTTACATTAGTGTTAGCATCCCTGCCTTATACAAAACCTAACTTTCCCCTATTGATATTCTTGCCTCATACACCACTGGATTGAACCACTAAATGGCTGAGTCAGAACTTGGTGTTCAAAAGTTGGAAAATCACAGCATTTATAAGGGGATGACCACAAAGTTAACATGTTAACTTAGGTGTCAGAGACCCTTATGTTTCTAGGATAAATTCACTTGCCCACTCTGTGAATTGCAGATTACACATGTTTTATCTCCTGAAGTTTCTAGAATTTTACATATTAGCTGACGTTTTATTTTTATACTTTGCTGATGAAATCAGATGCTCCTTTCAATTTCAAAAGATTTCACACTTGGGTCTTCATCTATACCTTTCCACCCATGATGGAAAATTAGATTTGGCCCCACTCCTTTCTAGGGCAAGCTGTTCCTCTTGCATTTTGGATTCTAATCTATTAGCACTCAGAATATCTTGCTCTTACATTTAGTCTCCTCTTCATCAATGCTGTTGATCTTTCTGTCTCTACTGGCTTAGCATTATTTTTCCCCAAAGAAAAATCAAAACCTGGACGTGTGCCTAGACTACTAGGCCAGATATTTAGTTAGGCTTTTCTGGGTCCTCTCTGGCTGGACCTTATCAGCTTGGGCCCTCAGGAGTGGATTCCAAGCACTCAGGATTTGGTTATACCCAGTGAGTAAGCAACCATCCCTTGAAGTGGCCCATATGCGATGCTTTTATAAACAAGCTCTCCAAGACTTCTCCCAGTGTGATTGTGGCATTTGATCTCTGCTGAAATCCTGTCTGATGATTTAATGTTCTAGCCACAGCATCGTTTCTCCACTGGACAACTCTCTGGTTGTTCTCACAGTGTACTGGTTACTCCTCAGCGCCCTTTCTAGAGACTGCTGCTCCTCAGATCCATAGAGCTCGGTGTGTCACAGTGCTCCAGGGTTCTGTCTTAACCTTTCTTTTCTTTTTCCTCTTAACTTCATCATCTCCTCTTGCTTATGCTTTGGGATACAGCTAGGCATTAGTGACTTTCTGATTTATGTTTTAGGCAAAACCCATATTCTAGGTTATATACAAGTGCATAACTGTGAACTCGACATTGTCATATGAAAACTGAAAGGACATCTCACACTCAACACGACCCAATGGCAGCAGAAATCCCCAACCTTTCGATTCTCCTGAAAGCATCTGCCTTTCCACAGGTTTCCATGTCTAAATCAAGAGTTCCACAACCCATCCAGCTTCCCAGGGTCCCAACCCCAAAAGCATCCTTCATCTCCCTCCTTCACGACATTTGCATCTACTAGTCAGTCTAATCAGTGCTGTCCTTCAAGTATTCCAACTGCATTTTGCTATTTCTCCAGTACTGCTGAGATAGCATCATAAATTGAATCCCTTCCTTTTAACAGCCACAATAATCTTTTTAAAATAGTTTGCTATTTTAAAATCTGTTTAGAACCCAATGGAGCTCTCTCAATTGTCTCAGGAAGGTTGCTGCTTCTGTGGCCTCGCTCTTCTCTGCTCCCCAACCAATCTTCTTCCTTACAATCTCTCTTCTATCCCTGCTCATTCACCAAGGCCAGGGACTGTGAAGCTTCTCCTGTTTATTGAACATTTCAGACCCATTCCTGTCCCTGAGCATGTGCTCATGATGCTCCCTGGTTACGGTGGTTTTGCTCATCTGTCCCAGCCTGGCTCCTTCCTTGTGCTAAATGCCTCATTTTCTGCATTCATTCTTAGCCATACCATCTTATACTATTCTGTTCATTTTGTTCATCAGTGCTTGAATGTTTCTGAGAGCAGTTGCTTGGAACAGCAGTTAGGTGTCGACTTGGTTAAGAAATGTCTAGAATCCTAGGAAAGCATTATGTTCCCAGAGATTAGCATGTGAGTATGTGTGGCGCTGACAAGGAAGACCTACACTCCACATGGGCAGGTTGGCTGGATGAATAAATATCCTAGGCAAACTAGTTATCTCCCCTGAGAGCTGGGACAAGCTCATCTCCCACTTTCAAACAGAACTCAGACTGGCTGGATTTTGGGCTCCAGATCTTGATCCAGTAGCCCCTGAGCTCCCAGGATTTCAGCCTTGAACATAGAGTGGTTCCATTGGATTTTCTAGCTCTGAGGGCTGTCAGTTTAGACTGATTCTTGCTACTAGCAACCTATGCTCTCCAGTAGACAGAGAACTGTGTGAGATTTCTACCTTGCCTTTAGCACATGAGCCAACTTCCTTGATAACATTCCTTTTATATTAATACATACACAATTGTTTTTTATCTCTCAAGTGGCCCAAAAACCACAACTTGCAACTAATCTTCACATCCCTGAGGAACGTGAAGTATGCAAACTACACTCACTGTCTCCTAGTCCGACTCATTCTGACAGATTTCGTTTAGTTTGTTAATCATTCACATATCCACTATGTGTAGCTCATGCAGGAGGTAGATCCCACAGTCATAAGAGTAATGAAGGAGAGTTTTATAAAATGATTTTATGCAAAGATTTGAAAAAATAAACATAAGAGTGTGCAATATCCCCAGGGTTAACAGAAGCAATGAGCCATCAGTACTCCAGTGGAAGGAGAATGACCTGACCCAGAAAGAGCATCTGAATGGAGAGGCCACGTCAAGGGAGAAATGGAAAAAACAGTAAAGAAGGAAGGACGGGAGCAAGGCAGCAACAGTCCACGCCTTCTCCCTCAGTCCGCTGATGGTTCTCTAGCGGCTCTTAGAAACAGAAGCCAAATGGCAAACAGCTGACCAGATCAGCAGTATGTAAAGGTGTGGAAAGGCTATACAGAAGGGAAGATACAAAATATTTGACGCATGCATGGTTATCATTTCTGTGATATGAATCGTTCAGGAAGCTGGGTTTGGCCGCGCCTCCTGCTTGGTCTCCTCAGAGTAGTTCTTTTAATCAGCTGTGACTCAGACAATGCTGGAATGTGCTCATGCCCCATGCCCTCAGACACTGGCAAGCCCGGTACATCACGGCATCAGCACACTGATCGTTGAAATTAATTTTTATTTTCTTACAATTTTCGTTTTTTTCAAGTTTTGATCAGTTTTCTTTCTTTTTTTTTTCTTTTCAGGATCACTGTTATTATTGTCTTATTCCTGGTTTCCATAAAATAACTTTCCAAAAAATTCAATATTCTGGGAGTGGAAGAGATACTGAAGGTAAGTTAGTGGGTTGCAATTTTGAGAACAGAAATTGTCACAGACACTGTGATCATCTGACAAACGTGTTAACAAGATTTACTCAGAATTAATGCTCAAAAGCCACTTCAGGTACATTAAACATTTTTTCTTTTGTCTATAGATGGAATTAATGTCACGTTCGCAATTGGATGTATTTTCATCCATCCATGAATGTTGAGCATTTGCTTTGTGGTGGGATTTTCTACACTGGAATAGAGAAGGAAAAAGCAGTATCACATGCATTAAAAAGGCTATCTGCTGCTGACTACTAGAATCTGGTGTGTGTCAGGTCCTGGAGTTCCGTACTACTAATTTCCTTTAAACAGTGCATAACTAGTACTGGGATTTGTCTACTGAAAAGGTTAATGACAGCAATCACTGTTCACTTTCAGTCACTGTTTTCCAAGGACTGTGTCATGCTCTCAGGTTTTCATATTCTCACACTCTGAAACTTAAACACATAACCCTACGAGTCTTACTAATGTAGTTTGAACTGCTAGTCATAAAAAGCCGCAAAGGCACTGTTTATAAAATCATCTGATCATTTCTTCTATTTTGTAATTTCTGTGTTTCAGAGTAGCATATGCGTATTATCTTGAGTTTGCAGCTTGAGATGTCAGTGTGTGTCTTGCAGTTTGGAAGGTGAGAATTTCGTTGTCACATGTAGTATGGGAAAAAACGCTATTCTTCCAAACTCCCAGAGCATCAATAATCAGTGCTTAAATTGCACACACAATATCATGATTGCGCCCCATAGTGTGTGATTAAAGCATATTATCTGCTATTTTAGTACTGGTGTTGTGTGTTTCTGGAGATAAAATGTACCCTCTTTTTGATTTGTTAACACGTTAACTATCACTAATTCATCCACAAACTCTCTCTCAGGCCACAAAACACTGCTTATTGTTGTCAAATGCTTCAAGTGATCTGTTGGTTGATATATTCTCCCTTGGGTCAACCTCCTGGAGCCTTCTATCTCCTGCTGGAACAGTGCCATGCCACTTCCATGAGGCTGTGTCACAGTGAACTTGACACTTTTCTATGCCAGCATTTTAGAATAACTTTCTCCTCTCCTCTATAATGGATCTCTGTTTTCCAGCTCTCTTTCCTGGATGACTGGTTGAGCATGGTTCCCAATAGCTTTCTGAGTAAGGTAAGATTTTTCTGGATCAGGCAAGAGTTTTAAAACTTGAATGCCTGGAAGCATCTGTATTGTCTTCTTATTCACCTGTCTAGTAATTTAGGGAGTAATGAGATGCTAGATTGGAAACTAGTTTTGATTAAGTGTTTGAAAATATCATTTTTTAATGGTCATTAGCGTGACCTGTGTGGTTGGCAGGGGCAGAGAAACTTGAATCATCTACTGCTCCTTTCCCAGGTGCATAGCAGGAAGCCGGAATGGTAGTGGAGCAGCTTGGACTCTAAACTGGTGTTGCAGGCAGAAGCTTAACCCATTAAGCCACAGTGCTAGCCCCAAATTTGCCTTTTATCTTCTGCTGTCCACCCTCCTAGACTGGTGTCCCTTATCTCTGGCTTTCTCTGTTACAGTCTCTAGGATAGCAAATGTTCTGTGCTTTGCCAGGATGATGGAGAAATAAGCGTTGCAGTCTCAGGATTAGATGGTACATTTGTACTTACATTTCTTCACACATTTTCATCCAACTTTCCTGTGCTATCTCCTTTCTAATATTCCCAGGGCCAATACACTTTGAGCATTTCTACAATTTCTGACATTAACTTTTTGACTTCCCAATTGTGGGCTCAGGTTTCAACTTGTTCTACCCTGCTGAATTGGCTGCTACAGCCTCTGTTCCCCAGAGTTAAATATGTAGCTGACATCTCTTATCTGATAGCATTAAAGTTTTAGTTTTATTTTATCCTGGCAAGCTGATATCATTTTTCTTTTATTCCATTACCGCCAATTTATTGGCTTATATAAGGGAACAAAGCAAAACGCATGACTTTAAGTTGTGTTTTAGCAGATGGGCCTCTTCGGTACTGGTGTTCTCTGTAGCACTTTCCCGCTCAATTCAAACACCGGAGCAGGTACTGGAAAGCGTTCTACCTTCTTAGTGGTAGAGAGCTGACATGTCAGGCACATCGCTACTGTCCCACAGCACCCAGGTGAGATGACTGCGATGTGAATCTGCACAAGCTTTGCCTTCAACACATTTTTCTGTCATCATGAAACCCTTTAGACGCTCCTTGACAATCATGTTTAATGTATGTTTGGTCCATGGTTATTTCAATTCAGATCACTCTTCCCTGAGTCCAGATCCACTTCTGGTTCCATTCTGACAGTCCAACCAGCGCTGCGTTCATCTCATTGGATCCATGTAAGGCCTCTGTTTCTGTTGGTAATGGAATATATATTGGGGGCCTAATCTGCAGTGATTGCCACGTTAGTGCAAACTGAGGCTATCAAAAACTGCCATTTCTCAACTCACTGATTTAGTTATTCAAATATCTGATATAGGAAAATGTAGGATGATTAGCTATATTATTTTCCTTCAGTTGTATTTGAGCTTAATGTTTCTTTCACATTCTGAAAGATACCCTTGTTGACATTTCAGTAATTTGCTGCCTTTTCTTTGGCCATAGATTATAATACTTCTTAATTTGACACTTGTTAAATGTACCTGAAATAAATACTTACTTTGTTTTTCTTAACTCCTGGGAAGCACTCTTTTTTTTTTTTTGTCTCTGTTTAGTGTTCATGAATTAAGAAGAATTTGTATTTAAATACACTTGTTCCTCTGGATTCAGGGGGTTGAAATCTATATATCAGCTAACTATAGAACCAAAATACTTCTTAAAAATTATGTCTTTACTGAACATGCATAGATTCTTTTTCTTACCATTTTTCCTGAGACAGCACAGTACAACAACTATTCATATAGCATTTTTATTGTATTAGGGAACTGATACAAAAGTTTTAAATCTAACATTTAAAATATCAGGAAGGATGTATATAGGTTTAATAAAATATGCTATTTGGTAGAAGAGACTTGAGTCCACAATGTTTTGGAACATTCAGTAAATCCTGGAGCCAATCTTCTGTTGTCAAAAGATGCTATGCCTGTGAAGTCAAAGTACTACCCTCAAACTACCTGCCCTCAAGGGGCTGCACCTGGGCCTGGTTCAATGAAGGGGCTAATCCCCCCACTTCAAGTACCAGGATCCCGTATCACCACCGGTTGGTGTCCTGGCTGCTCCACTTTCCATTCATTTCCCTGCTAGTGGCCTGGGAACACAGTGGAAGATGGCCCAGAGCCTTGGGACCCTGCACCTACATGGGACTCTCAGAGATGGTGCTTGCCTCCTAGCTTCATAAGTCTTAACTTCAGCCATTGTGGCCACTTGGGGAATGAACCAGTGGATGGAAGCTCTTTCTCTTCTCTGCTCTCTGTAATTCTGTTTTTCCAATAAAAATAAATAAATCCTTTTTCTTTATTTTCTTTTTAAAGTACTATATCTGGAGTTAGCAGGCTCTTGCTTTATTACAGTTGCATTTACCAACTGCTTGCTATATGCTTTTAGTTAATTATCATAACTTCTACATCTTAGCATTTTTAACTGAACAGTGGGCTAATTATCACCATATTTTTTTGCCATTATAGGATAGATCAAGGACAAATTCTTAATGTAAAACAATACTCTGCTGTTTCAACATAGTTTCTGTCAAACTGGTGTTGGTTTACAATCATCACAATTTGACTATTTCCATATACTATTTATATTAATAGTAGTTAATCATATTTTACTTAAGTGAATTCACCCTCATTTTAAAAGAAATTACTTATAAAAGGAACTTTGTAAAAAAGGGAGAGATAAAAGACAAAGGCAAAATAAGTAGAAGAATAATCATACCACATTGAGAAGATGATGCTCAGTGGACATCCTTGGGAGAAATGGACAGGAGTGAGCCTTGGACTCTGGGACTAGCTTTTCAGTGGGTTGGATCAACAGTTGGGCAAGGATGACGAAGGAAGACGCAGACTTGAGGCAGCAGGTTGATCAGCTCAGGAAGGAAGATGAGCCTGGGCAGGGGCAGAGGTTTCAAACTGAGTGGTAGGTGAGACCATATGGGTGGAAGGAGTTTGTTACTGAGGGAGGACAACCGGAGAGAGAAAGAGAAAAGCTTAGTTTAGAGAGGTCCTGAAAAGATTGGGGCTGAGGGATTGTGAGAACTCGAGGAAGCATCTGAAGTTGTAGATGAAGATGAGAAGGCGCTGGGTGTATTAAGTGGTAGAATGTCAGGCAAGATGAGAAAGAGGCGTGAGTAGGGCTTGAAAAATTCCTGTGTCCATGCAGATGGGGGCCATAGGTACCTTTGTAAGGAGGCAGGAGGTTGAGCAGACATGGTGCTGGAATAAGAGTCCTCATCATTTTGCTTTGTGGGTTTCTTCCTTGGACTGGACTCTCAAAGCCTGGAGGAAACAAGCAGTGCATCACACACGCTCCATTAACAGCTGGTTGTGATTACTGCAGACTACCACCTGCATGTGTATAGCACTTTGGAAAACACAAATTGGAAACATCCCACAGATGTATGGAATGGTTTTGAACATGCATCATAGTCAGATTCTCTTCTATTTTTCCCTGGTAAATACTCACTTCATTATCTGGGAACTGAAAATGAGTTCCGCAGGCATACTCCACAGGTGTCTGTACTTACCTGAGTGAGTAGACAATAGTTATCCTATAGATTCTAAGTTCTGCAAAGTCAAATGATTCTAAAAATTAATTATAGAAAGGGAACACATTTCATCACGCACTTCAAATTTCTTTTTTAAAATTTTTACAATGGCATACTTACAAACCTTTTTCATGGTTGACAAATGCAATGCTTTCTCCTTTTTGATTTTTGTTCTGGTGTTTCTCAAAACAGAAAAAAAGGATAACTAAAAATTCTTGCTTTCAAAAGTTTGGATTGGATAGGGGGAGGGTTGTAATAAACACAGTGAGAAAGAGTTAAATCATAAACTATTTCAAGTCCTTCCCTCACACGGGAAGCCGGGGACAGCTCAGCACTCCTGGCTGGAGTCTCACACTCAGCGCCTTGGAGAGGGAGGAAGCGTGTCCCGAGCACTGTCTGAGGATTGGGATTTCCAGACTCGGAGGCTCAGATCTGAAATTCTGCACTCACTCCAAAGGATAGCATCAGTTCACACACTGGTTTACCCAACTTCAGCTTCAATGAGATCATTTGACAGGATGGTGGTCATGCTTTAGTCTGAACAGTTGTATCAACAGGGAGAAACAAGAAGAAAACAGTTTCATGGGAAAGGAAAGAAACCTCCATAACATCCCCTTACCCCACTTTCTGTATTCTTTTTTTCCTTCTTTTTCTTGCTTCTGTCTAATATGTGAATTTACACTTGAGTCCCTTGTAGATCCTGTAAATAACTTCTTCTTTCATACAAAACGCATCACTGTGCTTTTTTGAGCATCCATGATCGGTGGACCGGGAGGATGTAGGACTTTGAAGCTACAGAGAAGGTCAGATTCATTTAGTCTTTTACTATGTGATGAGGTGAAGTGTTATGCCCAAGCTCACCCGACTGGCTGGCAGCAGCTCTGGGTGAGGTCACGATCCCTGCCCTCCATCTGTTGTAAACCCTCTTGGACGGGCTGTGTGGCAAGATACCAGCAAAGCTTATTGGAAAGCATTTAAGGATGTTAGACTGTCTGCAGATGTGATTTTAAAGGTTATTTATTTGTTTTACTGCAGATCACGACTTCCCCTCCATCCGTCTTCTTGTTCCAGGGCCAGATTCTGCCCTTTGATGTTCTTTGTGGCATTCTGGTTGCCTTTGGCCCGAATCTGAAATAGGGCTTGACCCAAAGCTACTGGTGTCTTTGTTTGCTCTCAGAGGACTTCCCTTCCCTGCAGGGGATTCTGAAAAGTCAGTTGTCTCAGAATGACTTTCCACATCAGCTACATCCTGCTGTGTCCATTTCATAGAATCTTGGAGCAGGGGGAAACCTCTGAGGTCATGAAGCTGACCTCCTGCCCAATTCAGGCATGTCATCCAAAAATTCCCTGGCAGGTGGTCACTGGTCTTACGGCCAGAAGGACATCAGGGCTCAAAGAATGTGCTGGCTTCCTTTTGGAGGCGAAGAAGCTGAAACTCAGAGGTGACATGATTCATCCCTCTGCTGATAGACGAGCTGAAACTGTGACTGGGGATCTGACAAAGAGGCTGTAGATCTGTCCAGTGTGTCATCCAACCTCTAAGAAGTCTTTCAATAAATTTCCTGTCATCATCCATTTGTTTATAGATCGATCCTAATTATTTCATGGAGCCCTCATTTTATCTAGTATACTAGTAATGGGCAAGTATCTGTTTTAGCCGAGGAAAAGTCAACAAAGAATAGTCCTTAAAACAGTTTTTGGGAGTCCACATTTAGTAACAGATTACGACACACTTGGCCAAAGCCGAAAACAACACAAAAATGTCGCCCTTGGCTCTGGAAGTAGGAAGGATGAGGTGACCATTGTTGGGCTAAACTAACAGGGTGCTGACACTTTTCATGCTATGGGATCTACAGCAAGATTGCCCGATGAAGTCGAGTTCAGCTCTGCATGCCTGACAAAAGCCATATTTCTTTATTATGATTTCTGATACATATATATGAAATATCTTTGCATATATGTGTGTATATGTGTGTTTTATATAAATATCTTTCTGTAGTCTCACATTTCCTAAGCAGATAACATTATTTTGATGCCCCTGTATATAGCCTATCATGGGGGTATTTTCCATGCACACTGGAAAAGAATATATATTCTGCTGCTGTTGGATCCTGCATACTGGGAAATAATGTGTATGCTGCTGGTGTTGAATAGCATATCTAAATGACAACTGGGTCAAACTGGTTGAAAAGTCCTTAAGCTCTTCTATATCTTTATTGATTTTTGGAATATTTGTTCCATCAAATTGTGAGAGAAGCGTTAAAGACTCTAATTTGAATTTTAGATTTGTTTTGCTCTCCTTTCAATTCCACCAGCTTTCAATTAAAATATTAGAAAACTTGGTGTTAGCTGCTTAGCCCTGTAGGAACATATGTCTTCCTGTATAATTAGCCCTGCTGTTGTCCTATAAAATGCCTCTACTATCCCAAGAAGTATTCCCTAAACTCTTCTAGATCTGATATGAATATAATTAATCCAGCTTTCATAAAATTGATGTTGGCACAATATAACTTTCCCTGATATTTTAGCTAAATTTTTAAATGTCTATTTTATCTAAAAGTCATAAAATAACGGCTTGTTTTTAATCTGTATTGACAATCTTTTAATATATGTGTTCTGTCCTTGGTAATTACTGTAAATATTTCACATGGTTTAATTAATATCAACTACTTTCCCAGCTATATTATACTTGCTCCATCTGCCTTTTTAGCTTTTATTTTTAAGTCTTTTATTTATTAATGAATTTTTTACAATTTGTACATCTTGGAAAATGCTTTTAGACATGGGATGATCAACCTGGCAGCTGCAGCTGCCACTCCCATTGGAGTGGCTAGTCTCATGTTCCAGCTTTGTTCTTGACTCAAGCTTCTCCACAATGCTCACCCTGAAGCACAGCGGGCGATGGCCCAAGCCATTGGAAACTGCTGTGGGAAGCCCCTTCTGTCTGTTGTGAGCATTTGAGAAGTCATCTAGAAGATGCTAACATTTCTTTGTGTCGCTCTCATTTTTTCTCTCTATTTTCTGCTTCTCAAATAAAACTCTGAACAGATGCTTATAGTGGCTGTTCTAAAACCTTATAACACTGACCTTCAGATAATTAATTGGCATCTACTATCAAATACTATGATGCATCAAGTGTACTTTTTATATCTTAAAAGATATTGTGCTCCTGTTTCTTACCACTCATTAACTATGTTATTGCTGTCAGTCATTTTATTTACATACATGTGATAAATACAGGTTGTGTTACTATTATTTTACTGTAAAACTATACAGATAATTTCTTGAATAATAAAAAAGAAAAATTAAAAAAAGAATTTCACACTTGTACTCATTGTTTTCTTCGTGTAGTTCCAGTTTTCTGTCTGGGAAATTCTTTTAGCCTAAATAGCTTACTTTTCATTGCACACTTTCTAGCCATGCTTTTTGTTGAAATCAGACCTATATAATGTCACTGAAGGGCCCATTCTCCTTTCTCTCTCCCTTAGTCCAAGAAATTCTTGCCTACTCTTTATTAAAAGGAAGCCACTAACCTATTGAGACTGATACAGCCGGCCTTTCAAGGTTCTAATCAGACAATGTAAGGAGTCTCTGCTTCTCCAATAGATAATAACCTTACCGGACAGCATTGTTCAAGAAGAGTTTGTTGAAGAAAATTCAAGGTCTAATCAGACTTAACACCAGGGACAACTGGAGCCTGCCAGGATATTACAAATTCCCTAAAGAGCATGGCTTCCCCCAACCAATCAAAGGAAGGTCATGAGCACCACTGACCAATCAGGAACTTGGATATAAACTTATCCTGTACCTGTCAGCCACAATTTCAACCTTTAAGAACCTTCCCTCCCATTCCTCAGGGAGCTTGGGAATGAAGCATCAGCTTCTTGGCTCTTGTTGCTTTGGGGCTTCAACTTTAGGGAGTTGCATAGTAGCACTTTGAGCTCTGATGTGAACGAAAAAGCTTTCATGACCCCTTAATTTTTGAAATCATTTTCAATGGAAATAAAATGTTGCTTCCATTTGTGCTCCCCCCATCAGCATTTTAACAATTATATTAGGGCTTACATAATTTCTGACAGAAAGTCTTTGTGTTTAGGTAATATGTCTTCTTTCTTGTTGACCTCATGATTTTTTCTTCCCTTTGTTTTTACTAGTTTGTATATGAAAATGGCAGAGGGTGCGTCCCTTGGTTATATATGTTTATGTTTATCATATTTTGTGTTCTCAAAGATTTCTGAGTCTTTAATTCGCAGTCTTTCATTAACTTTACAAAATTCTGCGATTAGTTCCTCAGATATTCATCTGCTGCACTCTTTTATTTTGTCTCGGGTCCCAATGCCACGTGTGTACAAATTCTTAATCTTTGCTGTAGCATCATAGGTCTTGGATGATCATTCGCCATGTTTTTTAGTTCCTTTGTTTTTTTCTCCTTTTGTTTCAAATTACAGAATTTTTGTTTAACTAACATCAAGTCCTCTAATTCTGTGTTCAGTTTTCTTAAGCCTGTTGCAAGTTCAACAAAGGCGTTTTCTCAACCCTGTTACAATGTTGCCCATATCTAGTATTGACATTGACTTTTTATTGTAATTTACATCCATTGCTAAAATTACCATTTGATCATAATGGTTCAATTAAATGCTTTAATTGTTTAATTGTTTCAATTACCCCAAATAGACATTTCAAAATTTGCTTCTTTTTCTTTCCTGGTCCTTTTGATTGCTCTGTCTTTTGATAATGTGCCTTGCTTTTCTTATTTATTTATATATATATATGTATATATTCATAATATTTTATGCTAGTGTGCTTAGTATACCTATTTTTTCTTGTCTAAAAATGAGTATGACTTTTTGGGGGATTGCTAAGGAGGAGCAGTGTGATTTGAGTCAACTGTGTCAAGAAGAAAGATTTAAAAAAAATGTAATTGCACTTATGACCTTGGAGCTTAAAGGAGCAATTTTTGCCTGAAATACAATTGTGAAATCATTGGCACAAGGATATTAGTAGGTGTAGTGGGAAAGGATGGACTCAAGGCACACAGTGAGAAAATCTGAAAAAGGGAAACAAGCTCCAAGCCTGAGTTCTGAGACTGGAGTTAGGGTATTAGGAGCCATAGATGAAAGTAGTCCATGAGAATTCTTGAGAGAGGAAGGAGGAAGCCCAGGAGATGGTGATGGCTTAGAAGCTGAGGCGGGAAAGGATGCAACTTGATAAGTATTAATGGAATGGCATGCAGATATCTTTGATTCAAAAGCTTCTATAGCCTTCTCCTTTATACCAGGAGTGAGAGGGGTAAAGGGTGGAATGAGTTGGGAAACATTTTATTTTAAAGGGAAAGGTAGCAATTGTTTTAAACTTTGAAGAACACTAGGTGCAACTGAGACACTCAGAGAATGATTCAAAATATAGCCACTTAAAGCTATAAAACTCACTCTTAGTTCAAGGTCTATAAATCAAAATGAATTAAAAGTCAAAACCATGACTTTTGCCCATGTTCCCTGTGTCGTGCCATCTGTAATACACTGTGTTATTGACTTAATTCAGTTTTGTTTTTTAAAATTATATGCTTGAGGAACAGAGACAGAGAGAAAAGGCTCTAACCTGCTGTGTCAGGTTGGACCACTCAGTCTCTTGTTGGAGCTTACGCTGGGAGTCAGAAACTCAGCTTAGTTCTCTTAGGTGGGTAGCAGGAACTCAGTCGCTTGAGCCATCACTTCTGCCACCCAGGGTTTGCATTAGCTTCAGTTCAGGCACTGTGATGTAAGGCATGGGCATCTTAACTGCCAGACTAAATGTCTGCCCCTACTTTAACTGAAGAAACACTTATTGCTGGATGACGATACTCAGGCATCCCCATTTTAATCAGCTATTTCATGCTAACAATAACTCAGTAACTCAACCAGGATCATTTCACCAGTACTAGAGGTCTTTTTTTTTTCTTTCTTTCTTACTGGGGATTTGTATCTAATCTGGCAACTGTGCTTTTCCCAAGACACCATTTCTCATTCCATTTTGCTTAACCAGAGTTGGTAATGAAATGCAGCATGTACTCAAGCCCCGGATTTGCATGAGCAACCCCTAAGTGGGTTTCTAACTCTGGCAGCGTAACAGGGAGAAAGGGTATTTCCCTCTTCTTTTATTTTCTGTTTGAATGTCAATTCACTGAAACCTCAATGGAGGCACAGATATTTTCCCCTTGTGTCATACCAAGAGGTGTCATTGTGATTCATGACTCCACCATGTGAACTCTGCCCACAGAGACACTTTTTAGAAAACTGAAGTTCAAATATGGTAATATTGTCTTCTACTTTTCATAGCTTTCTCCCAAAAATCAGTTCAGTGGTTCTGAGACACTTATTGCCTCTCGCCCTTCACTTTGGCCTTGCCCATTGGTCTACACTCTCTGGATCCTTCCTCCAAATCCCTGAATTCTAGACTTACAGAATCTGTTCATACTTGCAATTCCCAAGTTCCTGAGCCAACTTTGTCTTCTCAGTGTTGCATATTCCCAAGCTGTTCTGCAGGGAGAGATGAACTCACTGGGAAAACAGCAATGGCACACATTTCTCATTCACCTGTCAAGACACGTGTGTTGGCAGATATTTTCAATCAATTGTAAACTGATTGCTACTAGAAATTCTCCCCAAGTTCATCCTGCCTTGTTAGAATTGCTCCTGCTAAGTGAAACAGTTTAATTAATCAAAAGTAATGATACTGGTTGAGGGATTTCTGTATACAAAAGGTGATCAAAGGCATCAGACACCTGGGCTCAAGCAAAATGTCAGCACAACACTGGGACAACTCTAGGGAGTGGACGCCCTGCAGCTCTGCTCTCTTTTATTAATTCTCTCATGGCAGTTGGCTCTTTCTCTCCCATAGGAATGTCTGGGATGCTGAAACTTAACAAAAACTCCAGTGGTCTATTTCAACTCTCTGCTTCAGCAAACACTTCTTTTCCTTCTTTCTGAATCTGGAATGTGTGTTTTGCTAAGACGCTCTACGTGTAATCCAAATAAGGGGCTTCATTTTACCTGATTGTTCTGTGATGTAAGTAAAAATGCTTTCTCAGTTGCCAGACGTACGTTTGTCCCTTTTCTTCCTCAGGAAGCAGAAATGTGGTTGCCACACATTAGACAGCCAGTAAATGTGTCTTACATCATGCCAGGAAAGGGAATTATTAGGGTTCTCTGATTGTAAGATTTGGAAGGGACAAGAAAGAATTGGGAAGGTCACTATTTAGGTTTGAATAACAGACTGTCAGCCTTCTGTGGGCACGGATACTTGATTGCTTCCCCAATGAGTGTTATTCATGCAGCAGGCACAGTGGTTGTAACTATAAAATTAAAAAAAAAAACAATTTCACTGAAATGTTGAGCATGGAGCCCATCTGAATATCAGATCACAAAAAAAAAAAGTCAAAGTGAACCAAGGGACTGGCATGGTAGCATAGACTGGCCAAGATACCACCTACAACCCCACCATTCAATATAGGTGCCAGTTCAAGTCTGCTCCTGCCCTCAACCCAGATCCCTGCTAATGTGTCCAGAGGAGCAGCAGAAGATGGTCCAAGTGCTAGGGCACCTGAACTCACCTGGAATACCTGGATGAAGCTCCTGACCCCTGGCTTCAATCTGGCTTAGCCATGGACCAAAGGGACCACCTAGGGAGTGATTCAAAAGGTAGATCTCTCTCGCCCTCTCTCTCTCCCCCTGCCCCTGTGTGTGTGTGTGTGTGTGTGTGTGTGTGTGTGTGTGTGTGTGTGTGTTTATCACTGTGACTCTGACTTTCAAGTAAAATTTTTAAAGGAAGGATGACTCTGGAGACTGACAACCATGTTTTGTTGAACAGATGGTCATCTGAGAGTCCAAAGACATGGGTTCTGGGCTTAACTTTTTTTTTATTCTGTAAGGCTAAGAAATTCTTGAGGCCTCATTTTTTTCTCTCTGCAAAACAAATAGAACATTTCTCTGCTTGGAGTTGTAAGAATTATTGCTATCTTCTTTTCATATTGATAACTCCCTTTGGTACATGACTTAAGGACTGAACACTATCGAAATTGCTAGAAAAAAGGCAAACATTGCAGTAAGCAACTTTGCTGGAGGGATAGAGGAGCCATTTCCAGGACTTTAGGAATTGCAAAGCATTTATAGGCCTTACCCCATGGGACCCGAAGGCTTGTAACATGTACAAGAGAACATTGTCTTCTCAGAATCTGCTTGTAATCTCTGCATGGGCTCATGTGTCACTTGAAGGGGTTAACAGGAAGCTAGATGTCATCTTGTCAGCCTCCCTGATCTCTTCCAGCTGGAAGTCATCTCCTTACCCTCTGAGCACCTACACTACTGTCTGCCTCCCTCTGGCAGCACCTCAGGCCTTGGCTATTCATACAGCTGGTCCATCTTTCTCTCTGGGTTGTCAGCTTAGAGGCAAGAGTCATGGCTGTGCCACCAGTAAACTCTACAGAGTACAGCCGACATGTTCTACAACAATAAAAGATCATCAGCTGCTTGTAGAATGGCTGGATAGATTGATGGAGGGAGAAGCACCCAGCTGTTCTATTCAGCACTGGATCCTGAGTCTCTTGCACAAGGCTTGGCATATGGTAGACAATCCTCACATGCTCAAAAAGATGCTCCTTTTCCTTGTTTTTACTAATTCTTCAGGGCTGAGCTTAGAAGATAGCTTTCAGAAGACCCTAAAGAAATAGTTATTGATTAACTAAACTCACTGTGTTTCTAAGCCACAAGAGACTGAAAGTTACAGAAAGAATGTTTTGTTTAATACATTCCTCTCCAAAATATTATAATACTATGACTAGAAAGCATCATGTACTTTTCCTTGCATCTCTAGCCTATGGTCTAGAGCAAGGGTCAGAAAACTTCAGTAAATGGGTCAAGTTCATTTTGAAGCTACCTGCTTTGATAAAAGTGTTTATTCTGAAGGAAGTAGGTGTAATTCTTCAGTAGCCTCTAGCCAAGATCCCACTGAAAGCTGTCATCTGCAATTTCCAATTGGTCCTTGTTCCCACCCCCCCCCATGGTTTCTCTCCAGTGCTTTTCACATTCCTTCTACATTTTCATTTATTGTCTTCAAATCTATGCCATACCACCCCAACTTCCTAATCATTACTTACATCCTTATCTCTGTGGCCTCGCTAATTCTCCATTGGTTGGTAAGTCCTTCACTCTGTCTCTTCTCGCCTACCTCAATTGTGGTCCCTTCTGGGGAACCTTTTTGACTCCTTTGTGTTCTGTCCGTTGGTAATTGTGACTTGCAGGTGGGGTGCAGTGGCCAGGGCCCTGTACTGTATCCTCTGCTGGGAAGCCTAGTCCTTCTGGTTTCTCTTACCTTTTGAGACCCCTTCGAAATGTCATTTCCTCAGAACAGTCATTCTTGAACTGCCAGCCAGTATTCTAAACTCCTGACCTATGCTTTCAAAGGCCTTCTCCAAAGCTTTCACTCCAACGCAATTGAGGTGACTCACTCTGTGGTTATTCCTTTAAACTCTTCCTACTGGTTAAACAGATAGCTCTGTTAAGGCAAGGAACACATCTTCATAAAGAGCAAGGTATCCTTGAAGCTGATCCATGGAAAGAGGCCAGTCTGCTAAAGGAATAGAGTTGATTTCACTCTTCTAATATAAAATAATCAGTTTAGGAGTGAGTCAGTTTATCAAAAGCACTGAAAAACTAGTCCTTGTATCAGTCAGAGCCAGACAGGATGGATGGCTGTGCTAGTCTCTTCATTGAGAATAAGACTTAGTCCTAGTCAAGAAAAAATAATAAATGCTAATGGTGATGCAGATTTCTTGGCAAAAGTATTGTTTGGGCCCCATTAAAAGAAAATCATCTATTCTTACCCTTCATGCTCCACCCCTCCCCCCCACCCACACACCAACAATGAAAAGAACGTGATATTTATTGAGAACAAACTCACAAACCTAACCATAGCTCTGGACTCATGCCGTTTTTAAAAAAATAAACAAAATTGGGTTAAAAGACTGGGTCTTTTGGTCATATGATTCCAGATAATCCATATTTAGGTGATTTGTTCCAAATGTAATCAGATTCCAGAGGTCTATGAGAGTTTATTTATTTATGAAAATGAGGATCCAGCACCTTTTGAAATAAGTGCTTTAATGCAACAGCCTGTGTGTCCTGGGACAGCATTACCAAAATAGCAACCCGGTTCTCTCACCCAGGAAACTCACAGGCTGCAATGCTTATTTTTGAAGCAGCTTTTATTTTCTGCCAGTTGAGAGCATGTGCCCCTCAGGAATACCCTGCTAGCTGCCTGAGAAATGCTGATGTGTGGACTGTATAATGTCAGCCTTCCTGAGTGCCCCATCAGTGTGCTGTTCCACATAGCAGGGAGGTATCCAGCCCACCTCTTCACCTCTTCCCACTCCCCATCTTGCTCTAGAATTGAGCATTATTTCTGAGAAGACTGAAATAAAATGCGCGTAGGACATCTCCCCTAAAACAGGTGGGTCTATTTTCAAAACAAAGAATGGAGAAAACCTAGTGCAGAGATTTGAGAGAGATTTTGAGTTCTTCTCCCCAACCCCCACTTTTCAAACCCCTACCTGCCTAAGTTTATGTTTGCTGAGGCCTCTTGGTCAGCCCCACTTCCTGGGTTGTCTTCAGAAATGAGAGAGAGAGAGGAGCTTAACAAATGTTTCCGTGTTTGCTTTTCAAGCAAGGGCAGGTAAGAAGGGCTCCATTCACAAGAGGTCTGGTAAGCGAAAATAGCAGGTGTAGGCTGGGCGGAAAGAGATGAAACCCTAGAACATTTCAGTCCTCAAGATCCTGTTATCGGCCCTGCTGATCAGAACGTGACTGCTGATTGATTTGGAGGAAAGTTCCAATACCTCAGGCTATTTGCATCCTTCCTTTTTCTCACAGGGTTTGCTCAAGTGAATCTGCTCACAGCATTCTGACTTACCTCCACTCCTGGTTCCTCTTTCTCAGGCAGAGACCAGCCAGGCCTCCTGGGTAACACACCCCTTCCCTTAGAAGGTGGGACCAATCCATCACCCTGAGCTCACCCTGAACACCTGCAGTGCTTCAAAAGAAAGGCACCGTCTTCATTGTATATATATACACACAATATATATAAATATATAATATAATCTATAAAAGCTTTATACAGCTATAATATATAAATACATTACATATAGTATATAATAATACAGATTTATCCATATTATGCACTTACACATTATATGCATAATATATAATATACATATTATATAAACATATTTATTTCAAAATATATGGAAGATGGAATTCAAACATATTTATTTCAGTACAGAAAATCTTGGCAATCCTTATGTACTTTTTTCTAACATGCCTTTCCCATGAACTTTTTGTATGTGTGGATTTAAAATTGTTTCTGTACCAATACCAATTTTATCTTTGAATTTTACTTTTCGTAAGTTTTTTTAAGTAGTCCATTATATATAGAAATGACATATTTTGATTTCACTTATATATAATAAATGTTTATGTATAAATTTGTGTGTACATTTATAGATACTTTCATATACAAATTATATTTTTATTTATCTATTTTACTTAGTTTCATTTTATTTTTATTCATTTATTTTATTTGAAAGGCAGAGTTAGAAAGATCTTCCATCTGTTGGTTCACTCTCCAAATGACTGCAACAGCCGGACCTGAGCTGACCAGGAGCCAAGAGCTAAGAACTTCTTCTGAGTCTCCCACATGGATGCAGGTGCCCTAGGACTTGAGCCATTCTCCACTGCTTTTCCAGATCCATAAGCTGGATCTGAAGTAGGAGAGCTGGTACTCAAACTGGCACCCATATGGAATGCCAGCGCTGTAACTGGAAGCATAGCCTACTACACCACAGTGCTACCACTCATTGGTTACTCACTTACTTCATTCAACTTTTTCTCCCAAAGAAGACAATGCAAATCAAAAGATGCAGGTCCAAGTTTTCTGCAGTGTGGGCTCATTACTTCCTCTTTTTAGCACTCAACTTTCCTATTTTAAAATGAGATACCTGCTTCTCCCATGTTATTTTCCAAGGCTGACTAAGTCATTAAATGTGATGATGGGTATGAAGGCAGACACTTGTGAACTCTGAATCGCTCTGATGCACAAGCTCTTAGGGTCAGGGATCAGATGCCTGTGGGACACAGGTTTCCATACGGACCCTGGCTGCACATCCATAGTTACAAAGAGCACTGTGGGAAGAGCTTCAGAGTTACAGAGGGGCCATTAGGGGGATTGTTGGTTAAGTCCCTCTCATGATTTCTGGCACATCACATGGGTGTGATGAAAGAAAGCATTTAATGTTCATGCTGAAAGCCTGCTCAAATCTCAGCGTCTTAATCTGTAAAATGGGATCATAAAATCAATGTCAAGAAGCATGACGCATAGGACATGAGATTCAGCAGATGATGTAGACAGTGTAATTAGCATGTACTACGTATCCGGTACACACTAGTTCCCCTTTTACTGACTCAGCAGCACAGGAAGTAAAGAAGTTTCAGGAACTATTGATTTCTTTTTCTCTTCGTGTCAAAAAAGGAAAGTTGCGTTTTGTAAGAAATGCAGTACCTTTCACTTCCTTTCTTCGAGGGGCATGAAACCCCCAGGTGTCTCTTAGAACAGGATGAGTGGGAAGGAAAAGAGTAAAAGTGAAAAGTTCCCAGAGAGCTGACTCACAGCTCCTCAGGGAGAAGTCACCAGTCTGCGGGCTGAGTGAGGAAGATGCTGAGGGAAGTTTGGGGGAAAAACAAAAGAAAAAAAAAACTACTAGAGGAACCTCTGCTTTTCTTTAGTACCTCAGAATAGACGGCTTCTCCCGCCATATTTCATCTTGATTACTCATCTCTAATTCCAACTGGACATACCTGGGACACAGTTTATCTCTTTGATTACAGTAGAAGGATCGGGGCAGCTTTGCGTCCCGGGTATCTGAGAGATCAGAGATGGACATGGGTATTGCTATCTGGTTGATCATTCCCATGGTTCTTGGTAACAACACCTCCCTAATCAGGTCTCAGATTTCTAAATAACAACTTTCAGAATGTGACTCCTGGGAAACACTGAGCGACTTGGCCCCAGAATAGGAACTGTCCTCTTTTGCCAGTGTTTCTCTGTGCTCTTTGCAGCTGTCTTAGTTTCTGAATTCCCAACGGATTCAGGATGAATCTGTATTACACAAATGACATGACTTTGGGACTTAAGCAATGACTTCTTGCTCAGGTGTCTGCTTGCTTCACGGTTAGCTCTCCTTTATTCTGTATTTGATCATGCTGGGCAGGAGTTAGGAAAACAAAATGAATTGGATTCATATTCTTGAGCATATGCTTGATTTGGCCTTCGCAGAGGCATTTGTTCTTAGAAGGAGCATCTTAAAGCCAATGAGTATGTAACCTTGAACCTTACTGTTCATTATACATATTGAGGAAATTTAAATATATATAAATGTGTGGACCCAAGAGCTTTTGCATTTTGAGGACTTCCACGAAGATTTTGGCATCTGTAGTTTATAAAACATTCCTGGTGATTCTGAGCTGCAAACTATTGACAACTTACAGCTTCTCTATGGGCTATTCGAAAAAGAAAATTCCTCAGTTTTCAACTTAAATAATTATCAGCTATCCACAGCAGTGGAAACCTACCCTGAATCTTAATGCATCAGATAAAAACCTTTAACACTTCTCATGATTCTGTAGGCTATCTGAGGTCAGCAGAATGCTTCCACTATTCTACATAGCATCAGCTGCATCGCTCTGTGGTTATGCTCACCTGTGTCCAGGCTGGATTGGGAGACTAGAGAAATTTGAGAAAACATTTGTGCAGTGCTCCTTTTCTTCACGGTGATTGTCAGTAGCCAGTTTACACACACACACATACACGCATGTTTCTTTAAATGTTTGCTTATTTATTTGAAAGGCAGAGTTAGAGAGAGAGAAAGATTTTTCCATCTTACAATTCACCCTATTCTCCAAACAGCTGCAAAGGCTAGGACAGGCCCAAGCCAGGAGCCAAGAGCATGTTCCAGGTCTGCTACATGTTTGTAGGGACCCAAGCATTTGAGTCATCCTCTGCTGCTTTCCCAGGAGCAGTATTACGGACCTGGATTTAAAAAAAGAGCAGCCAGCACCCATATGGATTACTGGCCCAGCAGGCATTGTCTTTCCCCATTAGCCCTTAGTGTCACTTTTGCCAGCGTCGATTTCCTCATAGCATCATGAACCAAGGATTAACAGCTATCTCTGTGATAACAGTCTTCATTAATGGAAACAAGAGTTGCCAGCCATATTGAAGATGAAGCTTGAAAACTGGCACAGCATCATTTCTGCTGTATTTTAGTGGTCCAATAAATGTAAAAGGTCTCACCAGGTTTGAGAGTGCAGGAAGCAGCCTGTCCATTTTGTTGGCACTGTTATGTGCACATAGGAAGAAAAGAAATTGATAGCATCATCTACTACAGTATTTTCCGAACACTTTGTTAAAGTATAACAGTTTGTGGCATAGTACCCCTTGTGTGAAGACTGTCAATCCTTACATTAAACAGAAAAGCACAAAATATCCATTTGGGCCACCGAAGTATTCAAGACCCTCAATGGCTATTTTTTTTTTAAGATTTGTTTATTTTTATTGGAAAGGCAGATCTGTCCGCTGGTTCACTCCCCAAGTGGCTGCAACACCTGGAGCTAAGTTAATCTGAACCCAGAAACCAAGTACTTCTTCCAGGTCTCCATTGTGGGCACAAGGACCCAAGGCTCTGGGCTGTCCTCTGCTGCTTTTCCAGGCCACAAACAGGGAGCCAGATGGAAAGTGGGGCCTCCAGGACAAGAACTGGTACTCATATGGGTTCCTGTGCATGCAAAGTGAGGACTTAGCCACTAGGCTATTGCGCCCAGCCACCTGAAATGACTGTCTTAAGAAATTTGGACCTATGAGATTCATCTCCGTAGACATGATTTATATTGGCAAGCTCTAGTTGGAGGAAACTCAGTCACTCCTCATGCTGCTTTACTTTCCTGGAAATAAAGGGGGTTTTGAGTGAGAGAATAATACAGATGAGATGAACATGGGCTTTGTAGTGAACAGAAGTGGTTTACATTGCTGAATCTGCTGTGGTGAGAGAGCTGATAGTTTAATTCTCCAAGCCTTGATTTCACCCATAGAGAAAATGCACACTACCTTCTCTCCATCTCTTTGTGAAAACTCAAGGTGGTGTTGTATTCAGACACTCCCTGAAGTGTTGGACAAGTACTGTGCATGTTGCTGGTGAACAGGATACCTTAGACTGAAAAACCCTAACTTGTATAGGCATTTAATTTCACAGGAAACACAAAAACATTTTATGAAACACTTTTGGGAAAAGGCAGGGAGAGAGCAGGTAGCTATGTACATAGTTAACAAATAGGGGTGTATACTTTGAATGTGGAAGCTAACGTGTTGACTGAGTCACCCAAAAGAATGCCTCTGATATCGATAAGCTCTCGGTGTGGTTTTAGTTGATTTTCCTGAGTAGTCATTTAACCTTCCTTGGAATGGTCACTAGTGCTGGCACGTTTAGAGAACTAACCCTGAGAAAGAATCAGTGTACTAAGAGAGCTGAATGTGGAGGCAGAATTTACAGGAAGCAATGGAGAGAAGAAAAGAAGGGATTACAAAAGATGGGCTAGGTGCCTGGAATTTCACACCTATGTCATCTCCTTTGTGGCAAAGGGGAAACTCCCAGGCTACCCTGGATACACTAGTGTATCTTTGATATGCAGAGGGAAACTGCAGAGAACAATGACTACATTATTTCATAAAACACCCTTTGATCCAGATGAAGACACTAGTTTTCCATCTCAAATGTGGCCTGTCGTAGTAGTCCATTTTGTGCTATAAAAGAGTGTCTGAGCCTGAATAACCTAAACAGAAGAGAGATTGATTTCTTGTGGTTCTGGAAATTGGCAACTCTAAAGCTATTGGGCTTGTATCTGGCCAGAACCTTTATGGTGTATCAACTCAAAGTACAAGACAAAAGTATACAGATGGTTTGTGTGAGTGTGTTTGTGAGTGTTTCACTGTCTTTCAATGGCTTACTTGTTAAAACCTTGACCCAAGGGTGGTACCCATGGGAGAGGGTGAAAACTCCATCCAATTATGGTACTGGAGGTGGGCCAAGAGGAGGTCCTTAGCTTGAGGTATGCCCTGGGAAGTTAATTCTGACAACATGGTGAATTGTGTAACCTTGGTTTCCTCCCTGCTTCTCTGCTTCATGAGACTCACTCAGCATGGTCTCTACCATCCACTATCTCCTCAGGCACCAAACTCAAAGGGCTGCCTGACCATGAGCCATGAATACATAAGACCAAGAAACGTAATCAGCCTTCTCCACTCCTTCGTGGCTTCTTTCAGTTATTTTCGTTAAAGTGATGAATAGCTGGCTAGGAGAAGAGAACGGGTTCCTGCTGTGATGCCTCTGTATTTCTAGCACAGACTCTTCCATGTGCATGCATCCGTAATTAGCAGGAAAGCTGGGCTAAGGAACGTGAAAGACCTGAGTGGAAATCAGAGGCCTTTCCATTTCCAGCATTTTGATCCTTACAGCTAAATGATAGAGGAAGAGAGCAGAGATGCACCACTGTCTAGTGGAAGCATCACTGCAGTTCACACAGTGTAAACTGAGGCTCAGGGCTTTGTTACATAACATTAAATCAACAATTCCCAAAGAAGATGTATCCTCAACTTTTTTCCTCAAATGGGAAAATATCATGGAAACAAAAGAGAAAATGCTGCTGCTGCCGCTAGCAAAATTTACAGAATAATCTCACGTGAATATCAGAAAGACATCAAAAATGTGAATGATTGACTAAGCTTGATTTAGCATATGCAAGAATCACACAACTAGACATGGGGTTCACATTTCAATGTTACTGTTTAAGTAGCCACCAGACAGAGGGGTGGAGGAAGGAAAAGAATGTTCTTCGGATTGCACCTACAAATCACATTGACTGTTAAAAACAAACACAAATTTTAAATTAAAAAATTAAAAATATTTGGAAAAAAAGCAATGTTTTCTGACAAAAAGTCAGTGAACCTAGGATTAAGAACTAAAGGTTTATATTCCTAACAAAGAGAAAAACAAACCATAGGAGTAAAAAAAAATAGCAAAATGATAATGAAAAATATAAATGAAATCTTATTTAGGAATCTGAGAAAAAATGATTACATATTATCAAAACTTCTTGCTTATAAGCCTATCATTAGAAGAAAATTTATAGCCTGAGATGCCTTTGCTACTTCATTGTTGAAAATAAATGAATGATTTAATTAAGGCGGAGGAAATCTAGGAAGAAGAAACCACAAAGTAAACCATGAAGGAGAACGTGGGAACAGGCAAACTCAAAAGAGGAAATTCATGACACAGAAAACAGCACAGGGGACAGAAATGACAAGAAACACTGAATCTTTGAAAAGACCATTGAACAAAACTGACCACAACAAGTCTACTAAAGGGACAAAGTGGTTCAATCCATTTGTTCCTGGACCCAAAATGCAATTTAGGTAATTCAAACCCTGTCTGTCTGCATCAGGAAACTCTAATAGATCACATGCTATGAGAAGGGTGGGGAAACCAAGCCAGACAGAAAAGCCCCCAGCTGGGCATTAATAAACTACTGCAAAAAATGGTACCGAAGGTTTTTTGACGTTTGCTGAGATGCGTGGGCTCTAAGTACTGCGGCACATTTTCCACTTATCTCTAAAAATGTGCCCCAAAGAAAGATGAAAAAGTTAAAACAAGTAAAATGCCTAATGCAAGAGAAGAAGCCAGACTTGAACTCCAGCACTTTATTGATCTGAGTTGCTTCATCAGACAATTTTTATAGACTATTGATGAGACAGAGCTGATTAGTATACCCTTTTGGCCAAGGGTGATTCTAAACCACAGAGATGTTCAGTCACCTGCTCAAGGCCGACCAGCCAGGAACTAGCAACGTCAGATTTCACCCCAGGCTGCTCTATTCTGGAACCCATGGTTGCAAAAGCTTCCACTGACCCGTTTTCTGACACCTGCAGGAGGCCTTGCTCTCCTGATGCCTTCTTTTACACCTCACTGCTTCCCACCAGTGGCTCTCACATGTCTCGGCTGGCCTGGGATTGCCATACAGCATTCTGAACAGATTAGGCTAGGAAGGGCATGGCCCATGAAAGGAACCCTGTGGGTGCATGTGTGTGCCCACGCGTGCACACACACACACACACACACGCATACACACACACACACACCTCGCATCTCCTTGCTCAGCTTTGCTGCTGTCTCCTTCAGCTGATATTTCTCCTGTTACATAAAGAGAATGGTTTAAAAATGCTTCTTCCATGAGTTTCCTTTCAGTGGATGAATAGAAGAACAAGGTGTTTTGTTTTCCTTTGTTCCCTGGTAGCACCTATGTGAAGAATTCGTGCTGAAAGCATGAGTCACGAATTCTTGGAGAAAAGCACAAGGAAGTGAATAGCTCTAATACTCCTGTGAGATGGAGGCTTGAGCCTGTGTGGGAGACAATGAACTGAAACAGCTCAAAGTTTCATTCAAAAACAACTTTCCCCACCCTCACCCCTTCCTCAGCGAACCCAGCTTGCAGTTCCTTTCTTGTTCCTCTGTCAAATATTTCAGGCAAGTGGAATCAAGTTCTTTTTAGCTGTGAGAGTTTATAATTATTAGCTAAAGCATTGGTTTGTTGTTCGATAGGCAGCTTGGATTGGAAATAGCTATTTACAGAACAAAGGCAGGAGGGAGGTAGTTTAATGTGGAACAGGGCAAATAAGCTTGAAATGTATCATTTTTGCATGTGTGCGAGGACTTAAGTACAATAAGCTTTCTACTAAACCCGTTGTTTCAGTGTCACTGCCTGAAATGGACAGAAAGTGCTTTGTATGAAAAATTAGATCCAACTCCGAGCACAAAGGAAGAGGTTCTCAGAATCTGCTTTCTAGAAACTGACCAGTATGGACAGCCTGCTGATCACCCCCTTCCAGCCCCAGTAACTCCATTACCTGGAATGTTCTCATTGTACTTGGCTGGCAGGAGGGAGCTGTGCAAAGTCAACTGAGCCAGCTCCTGGCTACTGGGCATCCAGGAGCTGGCTGCTGGGGGGCACAGGATGTTTTCTTTGGAAGGAATCCTCCCAAAGAATTTCTTTTCTTTCCATGAGACAATGGAGAGTGGGAAGTCACTCTGGGTGTGCCTGTTTGTTTCTTTCATATTCATTGCTCAATTCCTTCACAAACATAAGTCCTGGGGCAAAGTGGCACCCAGAAAACCAGCTGGAATAACTCTGCCAGTGTCAGCAAGATTTGTCCCCGTTGTCTGTGCTTTGGTGTCATTTACATCCCAAAGTCTGCTAGATAAAGAAAGTCTACTGTGTCATCTGCCCAACGGCCATGCAGCTTGGAAATGAATTCTGAATCGTCTAAGAGGCATGTGCTTGATTCAGGGCTCAAAAGAATCATCCCTCATCCACACCTCAATCAGAACCCCTGTAGTCAATCATTAACAGCACCTTCATTAACGCCACCACTAAGACCACCATGATGAGTGTGTACCACCTTGTCCACCATGACTTCCATAAGCAGCCCTTCTGCTTAATTCAGCAGTTACTTCCTAAGAATAAAAGCTCACCAGTGTGCTGAGCACAACCAGCCATGGCGCTACAAGAATGTCAAGAACGAATCATCATGTTTGTCTCAGAGAATGCTATCTATCAGAAGAACCTAGAACTGATACAAATGGTAATTATACAAGACAAGAAGAAATGCATGCTCTGGGAAACATAGTAACAAGCTACTGTAGCTTGTTTACAGTCAGTCCAGTCCAGAGGGATAATGTTAAAGATTTATTTATTTTTTTAGAAAGCCATATTTACAGAGAGATGGAGATGTTGGTTCACTCCCCAAATGACCACAATGGCTGGAGCTGAGCCAATACGAACCCAGGAACCAGGAATGTCTGCATGTGGGTGTACAGTCCCAAGGCTTTGGACCATCCTCTACTACTTCACCAGGTCATAAGCAGGGAGTTGGTTGGGAAGTGAGGCGCTAGGACATGAGCCGGCTCCCATACAGAGTCCGATGCTTGGAGGTGTAGGATTAGCCAATGACCCATTGTGCTGGCCCCAAATGTCATTTTCTGTAGAATTCTACACTAGGATTTTTTTTCAGCTCTAAACATAATTAAGTCATAGTGATTATCCCCTGCCTGGTATGCAGCACTGGCCAGTTCTGTGGCTCCAGTGTATTAGACACTATACCACACCAATGTAATTACGTATCATTCCATTTGAGGCTGTAAAATAGCTGATTCCCTGTGGCTGACAGAATTCAGACTCAGCAGGCAAGGAGAGAACAGAGCAGTAAGGGATTTTCTCCCATGGGTCTCTGTTATATCAAGTGGGAAAACATCTCTCAGAAGGCTCTGGGAAAAGGTCCTTTCATGGTTCTTTAGGAGAATTGAGTCATCCAGCTTCTTAGAGCTTCAGGAGAAGAGAGTGGGCAATGAGGATCCAGCATTTGCAGCCTTTCTAGTTAGAGTCAAGAGAAAAAAAAAAGGGAGAGGGGTGGGTGGGTGGGCAGGAATGCAGATTGCCGGCTATTCTAAAGCCAGATGACATACTACACAGGAGATGCAAACAGCACTCAATGAAAACCTGCTCTGGACCCCAGAGGGGTTTGCTGGTCTCATAACATGCTATGGTGTCTGTGGACAAAAATCTATGAACCATCATACACAAACAGTGACAAAAGCTACAATAAACAAAGCTTGCTTAATCATTTGTTTAATGTCTGTCTGGCTGCCTAGTATAGATTTTAAGATTTTGGAGGATAGGGTTAATGTCTATCTTTTTCATCATGATACTCTTGGCACCTAGCCCAGAACTTGGCAAGCAGAATACCTTCAAGATTTATTAAATGAATGGATGTAAGAGCAAATGAATGAACAGTCTTGGCGAGCTGTGGAGATTAACTGAAGAAAAGATGCTAGCAATGGTAAATAGTGAATGAAAAGGAAGTCATTAACACATGCACACACATACACACACACATGGGGATTTCAAACATTTATAGAATATTTGCATAAGTGTTTTTTTAAAAAAATTTTAAAACCATATATTTGTTTCCCTTAAAAAATATTAGATTAACAGAGAGACAGTGAGAGAAAAATTCAGCGAGAGACAAATAGCAATGACATCTAATGGTTCACTTCTCAAATATGCACAGTACCCAGGACCGGGCTTAGCTCAGGCTGGAAGCCGGTCATTTCAATCGAGACTTTCTACGTGACTGGCAGCGGCCAAGCCAGACCACCGACGTCTTCACTGCTCCCTCATAGGAAATGCACGGCGGCAAGCTGGATCAGGAGCCAGAGCCCCCTTTGTCTTCGGAATAGCAGTCCTGCTGATGTTTGCGCTTTGTCTTTATGGTAAAATTACTTTTACGCTTGTAGCATTTTGGTGTCATTGTTTTGTCCCTAAAATGTTGAACAGAGAAAATGGTACAGTGGTTCAGGGTTAAGGTCCTAAGCAAAATGCTGGAGAGAATTACACAATTTTATTTGTAGTTCCGCATTTATGTTTTAAGTAATTATCTTTCTCTCACTACTTCTCTTTATTTTCTTTGATTGTTTATAATGGCTTGGTGATGTTCAGGTGATTGAATAATGAACCCTTGTCCAACTTCAAATATGAAAAAAAAATATTTTGGGCCCAGAGCGGTAACATAGTGGCTGAAATCCTCACCTTGCATGTGCCAGGATCCCAGATGGGTATCGGTTCTGATCTTGGCAGCTCCGCTTCCGATCCAGCTCCCTGCCTGTGGCCTGGGAAAGATGGAGGACAGCCCAAAGTCTTGGGACCCTGCACCTGCATAGGAGACCCAGATGAGGCTGTGGGCTTCTGGTTTGGGATTGGTGCAGCTCTGGTTGTTGTAGCCGCTTGGGGTGTGAATCAGTAGACACAAGATCTTCATCTCTGTCTCTCCTCCTCTCTCTGTATCTGACTTTCCAAAATAAATAAATAAATCTTAAGAAAAGAATGTTTTAACATGCAACATTTAATACTCAGTTTCACATTACAAATGGGAAACGGAGTTTGGTTAAAGAGGAAAACTTTAAACAGCAGATAAGAATATTCTCTTTCTTATTAAGATCATCACAGAGAGAAGAGAGAATATTAATTATAAAAAGTAATTTAATACGATAGCAAAGACATGGAAACAACCTGGATGCCTGTTCAAAGACGAATGGATAAAGAAACTGGTATATCTACTCCACGGAAATTCTACCAAACGTTTCCAACTAGAGACCATTATTCTCAGTCAAGTAAGCCAGTCTGCAAGGAAAAAAATCACATGTTCTCTCTAATAGAATGCAACCTTCATGCAAAATACAGGATCAATAGTGCTTTCAATATTGCTTTTGCTACAACTCAGAGGCACTGATTTTTTTATTTTTATTTTCATTCATTCAAAAAAGTTGATTTTTTAATATTAATTTCCTTACTGACTCGAAGGTCACACAATAACATCATTTACTTCATGAAGTTCTTTAATTTCTTTTTCATTTCTTCAGTGACACATTAGTCATTCAGTAGCATGTCATTTATCTTAATGTTGTAAAGTTTTTATTTTTCTCTCTATTGTTGATTTTGTTTGAGGGTTTTTCATTAAGGGGTGTACGGTAACTGTGCAGTAAAGACTTTCACATACAGATGTGAAGATACAATGCAGAGTGCATCTCTACTTTCAAATCTAAGTCACACTGCCAATGAAACTGTTGAATATATTTTGACAATAGGATGTTGGGATCTCGGCCAATGCCCATGTCTACAATGTCAGGATCCACTTAGATAGCAGAATGATGGACTTATGACTGGTTGTAAAGGACTAAATTATTGCAATGATATGGGATAAGTTGATGGAGGGGAGGGGATTTGAGGAGGGAAGTAGAAAAATCCAATAACTTATAGAACTCTATGATGGAATATTAAAATATATTAAGTAATTTAAAAATTTAAAAATAATCTTAAAATGTTTATGAAACAAAATAAACAATGCTGAATTCCCTTTGCATTTCAGGAAACAGCTTCCAGGTGTGAGTTCATTCAAAGACAGATGGCTCCCGCATTCAAGGCACAATCACTCACACACATTCTTGGACTTCCAATATGGTAACACCATTTTCTCAATTTACTACCATTCTAATAATGTTCTGTTGCCCACTCTTTGTCAGTGCCACCACATTCATCTACCACAAAGTTCAGAAAGGGATCACTGTCTTAAACTATTCCTTAAATTTGTCTGTCACCTTTAGCTTCAATGGCTGCTTTGATGGCTGCTGTGTCTCAAGTCTCTACATTAAGTTGATGAAGGAGTAGAGTTTTTCATTTTTTTCCTTAGCAAATGGTCCTATTTTTCGGGAGGGACTGATAGCCATGCATTGTTGTATCCAAATTACCTTCAAAATATGGTGTCTTAGGTGATAAGCATCTTAAGATATATCTTTCTCATGTGCATCTAAAAATTATATATATTGTCTGACTACTGTTTTCTGTTCCAAGTAATATCAACCAAGATCAGTTGATCATATTCACTTTGCGCTTGGGCTGGGCTGATTTGTTCAAGACAGGTGCACCTTTACATCTGATGTTCAGAATGGACAATGAGACTGAAAATTTTCTGGACATTTATATCTTCTTCTGTCTATTCTATATGGCAGCTTGAATCACAGCAGTTGGAATCTGAGAATATCCTGGGGAAATGTAGACTGGGACCACATCTTTCAAAACACTCAGGAAGAACCTGGAAGGTTTATGTTTATCCAGCCGTGGACACCCCAGAAAGTTGTGTGTGCTGCATTCTATTGGTCAATTATGTCACCAATACAAGCACATGTTGAAAGTGGACTGTTATTCTTAATGAGAGAAGTTACATAGTGCTTATGATGTTTTTAATGTATTTTGGACTAAATAGCAAAGACAAAGTTGAAGAATGAAGAAAAAGAGGATTTGCTTTTCTTTTACAGTGCACTAAATGTTAAAATGCAGGTGAGTTATAAAATATATGGAAACTAAAGGTGTAAATTAAACTTGAAGACCTAGCAGACACAACAATGAGGACTTTGTACTTGAAAAGACTGTGGAACGGGAAGTGGATGAAAGGATGTGAGTGGCCATATTGGTGCTGTGAGCATTGGTGATGGGAGATGCAGAGTTGGGGTGGGACATGAGTGGAAATCAGTAGGTATGTGTAGGTCAATGCATCAAAGAGGAAGCAATTACAGAAATGTGGAGGAAAATTTGCCCAAGCAGACCCAAATGTTGCAGGAATAGAGAGGATAGATGAGAAAGGTAAAATTTCAAGCGACAATTTATATCATCCATAGTATGCATTACGAGATCTTATAAGTGACATACAGAATATTCAAAGATGTTAGATATTGAATGAGTAAAACTCCAACTCACAGTGGCTTTCAAATAATGGAGACTAAATTGGTCTATGTAGAAAAAAAAATCCAAGATTGGATCCAGCTTCAGGTATAATTTTATTCATCTGAATAATAATACTAGAGTAATTTATTTTCTCTTTTCCAATGTGTGCTATTTTTTTCTTGGTTACTTCATGTAATGTGGACAAAATATCTGAAGTGGCTGCAAAAGTCAGAGCTGCACTCTATCAAATCCTGCGGAAGAGATCATGTGCTAACAGAAAGCCTCACACAGGTTTTCTTGTATTTAGTTGGCTCTTACTAGGCTCTAGAAACCAACATGTCCTTCCTTGATGGCTAGTTCCTCTTTGTTCTGAGTTTCACAGTATCAGGCATCTGTGTGGATGTACCATAACTACCTATGAATACATAGTGTGTCTTTAATTCTGGGGATCAGTGTGAGGAAGCTTTTATTTTCCAAACATGTTCGTAAAATAATTCTTCCTCTCTTACAGATCCTGTAGGACTCACCAATTGTCCTTAAATGAATGTTCCTTGTTCTTGACTCTGGACAAATAGAGTATATGACTTCCCTGAAATACAGAGTACAAAAAAGAGATGCATAATATTTTCAAATGAGATCATAAAGATGCTACGTGTTTTTCTTCTACTTCTCTTGTAACATGGCCTCAGATTCTAATGAAGCATAAATATTTCATGGAGAGGTCTCAAGTTCCTCACATGGCATCCTCTGCTAGGCTTTCAAGACGTAACTGCTGACTAACTCTGCCAACCATATGAGTGGATCATGTTGAAAGAGGATCTTCCAGTCCTAGGTACTCCATCACAACTGATGCCGTAGGGAAATGTGCGTGCTGCTCTTGCTATACCCTGCCCAAGCCAGAGATTCATGAGTGAGACAAGAGGGCACTTCAAGAAGTTTGTTAAAAAAAATTAAAAGTGGTTTATTCCAGTATAAAAGTGTTTGACAATGGTTTTTCTGTAATATGTGTTTCTGTAAATGCTTTTGAAAACCTATCATAAATGATTATGGTTATTCTAAGTCACTAATCTTTGGATGACTGTCATGTAGTAGTAAATAGCAGGGACAAAATACATTAAAATAATTCAGTTTTATCAGATCCTGTTCTGGCTTTACCTTTTAGTAATAAAATGGACGTTTTTCAGATTTAAAAAAAAAGATTTTGTGTTATTATGTTATTTTTATCATCATCATCATCATCATCATTGGAAAGGCAGATTTACAGAGAGAAAGAGAGACAAAGAAAGATCTCCCAATTGTTGGTTCACACCGCAAATGGTCATAATGGTTGGAGCTGAGCCAATCTGAAACCAGGAGACAGGAGGTTCATCCTGGTCTCCTATGTGGGTATAGGGTCCAAGGCTTTGGCCCATTCTTTGCTGTTTTCCCAGGACACAAGCAGGGAGCTAGATCCAAAATGGAGTTTCCAGGACACGAACTGGCACTCGTGTGGGATGCTGAAGCTTGTCCAGGAAGGATTAGCCAGTTGAGTTATTGTACCAATCTGATTTGGTTTTGAATCTTTTGTTTTAACTCATTGGTTCCAAACTCAAGGTGAGAAACTTAGCTTGTGCATGTTTCATAGACTATTGGAATAGTGATTGATGACACAGTTGTGTACAATCTTTAAAATATTGTTCAGATTCTGACATATCTTACTGGGAAGACTCCAGAAAGGAGACAAAGAGCTTTCATAAGTATTCAATGGTGAAAATCATTTTAAAACTTGAGAGCACTCTCAAATTCATCATTCATTTATCTGTCTACTCCCCAATCTAGTTCATCTCTTTACAGAAAGTCAAAAAATAAGCCTGGCCAGTGGGCTTTTCATATAGAAGAGGAAAGAGAAGGAAGTTTTTGTACTTACACAGTTTTGGTAGGTGGCTTGCATTAGATTCACATTGAATAGATTGTTTAAAACAATACAAAACTTTCTGACATGGAGAGACATATCAGGAGAGAAATATTGATCAAGAACATAAAGTTTCATTTACCTACTTGAAAGACAAAGTAAGAAAAATGAAGAGACAGAGAAGAGATCTTTAATATATCCGTTCACTCCCCCACATGGCTCACAGTAGAGTGGGCACAGTGGAGCACATGGAAACCAGTAGCCCAGCCTAAAACTCCATCCAGGTCTCCCACAGGGATGCAGAGTTCTTAGACCATCTTTTGTAGCTTCCCCAAATATATGAGCAAAGAGCTGAATGGCAACTGCGGCAATCAGGACTCAAACTGATGCTCAAATAGCAAACTGGGAAGTGATGGTTTAACCCTCTGCACTATCATTCTAGCCCCTATGCATTCTTTTAATATTAAGTTTTATATGCCATTAGACAGGAACACTATGTTACGAACTGAAGATTCCATAGTAAGTATAGACAATTATAATCTTCCTTACTAGAGCTTACCTTTAATGGGAAAAAAAATGTATATGTATAACAAAATTAGGTGACTTATAAGATAAGAACCACACAATATATTAAAGGGAAATCAAGGAAGACCCTTCGGAAGGAAATTGATTTGATTTCAAATTCAAATGGCAAATAAGATGAGGAAAGTAAAGATTTGAAAATACAGCATTTCAGGCAGAGGTTCCAGCAGCTGCAAAGGCTCTGGCTGTGTACTGTGGGGGACAGGTGCCTGTCACTGGCTGTGTACTGTGGGGGACAGGTGCCTGTCACTGGCTGTGTACTGAAGGGGACAGGTGCCTATCACTGGCTGCATGTGATGGTGGCTGGTACAGGTTCTTGTAAGGGGCTAATGCAGAGGAAGCTAACCAGACATCACTCAAATATTCATAGGGCTGAAACATTTTATCTTCCTTCATTAGTCAGGAAAGCCTTACGGATGACCTGTTTTTTTTTTTTTTCTTTTTTTCAAACTCCCCCACTGCAGGGCCACAATTAGAGCTTATCTACTGCTAATGCTTACAGTTTTCTGTTTCTTTAATTGAACTATTTTAAATTAGTGTTATTTTAATTTTACTTATCTCTTGAGACATTCTAGAGGATGAATAGCAAATGGAATAATGCACATGAAAGCACTCTGTAATCCATAAACCATTGTACAGATGTGTTATATGGAGTTTTATATCTGAGGATATTGCTTCGTGAGTTAATATTATCTCCTCCTCAGGGATTTCTTCAGAGAAATTGATAGTAAATGCAGCTTCTGGATTGATGCTTTGAAGACATTTTACGTTTTCTTTAAAAAAGATATTGACCCATCATAGGTGCTTAATATATATTTGCTCGATGAATGGATAAAATTGAATGTGCAAAAGGCTAAGATATGAAATTGTGGATTTCAGACTTGCTACTTATTGGGCAAACAGTACAACTTTGTTGGTACTCTGTTACCCTATAGAGACACACTAATTATTTGAAATATTTGCATATAGAATTGCTGTTATGCACCTTGGGAATGAGAAGCACACACTCAGAGGAAGCCCACTGCTTCAGGAGCGGGTAACATGATCTGGAGTATTGATCATTCCCATTTTCTCTATAATTCTTTATGTCAGAGGAAAAGAGAGAGTGGGGCAGAGACAAAGGAGATGAGGCAAAGAGGTTGAGATGAAGGAGAGAGCTCCCACCTGTTGATTCACACCCCTAAAGTCCACATGGGCTGCAATGGGGCCAGGATGTGCACCCAGACCTGGGAAGTCACCCACATCTCCCAGTGGGTGGCAGAACCTAACTATTTGTTGGTTCCTTCTACCTCCTAGGATCTGCATGAGCACAAAGATGGAATTAGAGTTGAAACAGAAATCGAATGTGGTCCCACGCTGGATTTGAAATTGTGACCACTAGGCTAAATATTCACCCCTCCTTTGGTTCCAAAGTATTGTTAACCATATATTGCTGTTTTACTGTGTTGACACATATTATGTTTGCTTTTTTTCTCCATCCAAGCATGTGACACTTAAAAGAAAGCCACAGATGCATGTCAGCAAGGACTAGTTAATGGTTGATGATGCAGGCTTTGAAAGCGAGCACTCTAGGTTCAAATCTAAGCTGTACTACCCCTATGATCCAGGGCTAATTTCTTAACATATCTGTACCTATATAGTTATTATTATTATTATTATTTTGTAAAATGAGAATAGTAGGTAGCATCTACGTAATAGTTTTGTTGGCAGTATTAAAAATCTTGATTTGTATAAAATACATAGAATAGCATTTATCAAATGCTCAAGCATGGGAAGTAATTGTGCTTGTGTCTGTAGAGACTTCAGCTGGTTCAAGCTGGAGAGCGAGAGTTCTGACTCGTTTCACCATTGTTTTCTCCAGAGATGGGCCTTGGGAGGGGAGTGAGGAGGTGGTTCAGGTACACAAATGCTGGGGCAGGGACAGTGTCAAAAATTATTTTTAGAACAATAATATTTTAATGTACCAAAAAATAAATGGAATTAATACAAATACCCTATACTGCTTATATTGTTTTAATTTAAATAAACACAAGATTTATAAGACAAAACATTAATCATTATATAAAATGATTAAATGGTCAAAAGTAATAGTCAAACATGGCAATTCTCCCAGTTGCAATTGGATAAACAAGAAACTGATTTTGAATATGTTGATGGTTTGCTCATTAACAAAGTCAGTGTGTTACTATTATAATGCACTCTGAGGTATAAACAAAGTATTTACCTTATAAAAATTGTGAATTTCAGTACTTCTACTTTTAAAAGATTTCACTACTTTTCAATAATTTCAATATTGTGAAAATCTAGCATTAAAATCTTACATTAAGATACGGATGTAAGAGCATACACATTTTCTTTATCCTAAAACTCCAACATATTTTGACACAATCTCCATATCCCAGCTCCTGGCACAGGAGGACGGTTACTTCACATCTGTAGAAGGCACACTGAGCGCAACAAGAGCCAAGCAATATCGTGTCTATCTATGAACATGTACTCTTCAGTGGCCAGTACAGGCTGCTACCCAGAGGAAGATCAGAAAATGTTTGTCAAATAGAAACACTGTATTAATTACAACTTGATGAAAATCTCAATTCATATTATTGTGTTGGATTCAGTACAAGGATACAGGCATAGTACAGAACAGATTTCTACTCTGTGAATTTCTAACCCAACACAGGCTTGCTTCGTCTTCATGCGGACCATTTTTGAGACTTCTCTTCCATTTGGGATAGCACAAAGTGTGCTATGCAGTCTCAGAAAGACTGATGACAATAAGCTTGCATAAATCTCTGTCTGCTGCTCGCTTCTTTACCAAACTAATGGCTTTACAAACCTGATCATACTATGTTTTGTGCATAATCTAGTATTCAAATATATTTATATGACTGAAACAAAAGTGTCATTAAATACAGTACTTATCTGAGTCATGTAAAATGCATCGCTTGGTTAAATTTTGTTTTGTGAGAGGACTGAGCACAATAGCCTGGTGGCTCCTGGCTTTGGCTTTGGCTCAGCTCAATTTCAGCCATTGCAGCCACTTGGGCAGTGAACCAGAGAACAGAAGATCTTTCTGTATCTCTTCTGTTTATCTGCTTTTCCAATAAAAATAAGTAAATCCTTACATTTTGTTTTGGGAGAACCTTAAAGGCATTCATTCCATGGAGCAAGAAATGCCCAAGAATTTAAAATACTGCAGTACACTTTTCATAAGGGACATGCGTAGTGTACCTTGACAATTGCTCCTTTAATGCAGGGAGAGTACCTAATAAACCATGGGACTTTAGAATCTGATCCAAAGTACATAGGCTTTTGAGTTGAACAGGAAATTAACTGTGTGACGAATCAGCTCTATGACACAAGGGATGAACCGCTGCGTGCTTCTTAATTTTTTGTTTGTACTAACAGTGATCTCAACAATAATATTAACACTAATAACTGCAGTATAAGACTCACAATGCGTCTAGTTAAACAATGCTTGGAACTTGTGGCAGGTGTTGTGGGACCAAGTGGGATCATTGAGCAAAGCACCTGCTATGTACAAGGAAGACAATTATCCCTTAGTCCAGTTTCCTCTTTATGGCTACACTGCACCATTTCTTGGAATCAGAAGCATGTTGTTTGATCCTTCAGATATTTGGCACAGTTGGAGCAGAGCAGAGCCTACCACTTTGAAGTGTACCGTCTCGACTTCACCACCATTTGCACACCTTCCAGCCTTCCTCCTGGCCCATTTGCAACCCTTTGGTCCGCCTTTGGGGCACTGTATCCAGCTGGCTCTCATCCACATTCCAGCTTTCTGGGGAGGACAGTGGCAGCATTGTTGAGATCTGAGAACCACAAGACCTAGAGCTCATGTCCTCAAGCTACCTGCTGTTTTCCTCATCAGACTCACCCATATGTGCGGACACGGAGGAGAGAGAGAGAAAAAGAGAGAGAGAGAGATGAGAAAAATGCCACTATGAATGTAGACCATAGAGGACAAGACGAGTTGTATAACCTGACTGAGTTTTCTGTAAAGGAAGAAGCATTTATACTTGTTTGAAATGAGTTTCTGAACTTTCCCAGCTGTAGCTTATGTTGACTCCAAATTCTAAGAACCCATCTCTTGCTAAGGAAAGAACTTAAAGTATCTGAATGTGCCTGTCACCCTGTAATTATACATAATTATCATTCATTGAAAATATATCATAGTCCATTTGTTTGATATAGTCTATTTCAGATCTTCATAATTAACATACCTAGTTTGCAAATTAAAAAATGTATTGGTAATGAGAGGGTTTAAGTAATTTCCTTCAAATCATCTGGCTCATAATCATGGAGTTTGGATCAGAGCTGTCTGCCTAATCCTGAAGCCAAGTTCTTTGTGCTTCCCACATTCCTTGGTCTCCACAGTAATCACAGTTCTCATTACATTTATTGACTGTTTGTTCTATGTCTGGCTCTGTGTGAATGCTTCATATGGATTGGTGGCATTATGTTCTTGCAACAGCCCTATGAGAAAGACATCTTTTCATCCCGTTTTGTAAAAGAAGACCCTGAAGACGGCTGTTTGACAAGAATGGATGCTGCTCTCTAAGTGGTGAGCATGGGATTTGTATCCAAGCAATCTGTGTCCTTGACTGCTAATCTACTGTGTTTCATGTTTATTTATTTTGGATATCACAGTATTATGAAAAAGAATAAATCCTGTAAGGTTTTCACGTGAAGACTCTGAGAAACCGACTCAGTGTCACAGAACTTTTAAATGGGAGGTGGATTTGAATCTGGGACTGCTGGCTCCTGGTTGAGAGCTTGAGTAACAAGATCAAAGCATGTCATTGAGGCAGGCGTGCTTTTACTTGCACAGTGGGTTGCACTGGTTATCATGAAACCTAGATTTACAGGGAAGATTCTTCTTCCAGAGTATTTTATGGAGTATCAAGGGTACCACTTGGTGGTACAGCCTCACTTCCTACACAGCCTTTGACTTCAGCAAGTGCCTGGTCATTCCTGCTAATCCCATACTGCTCATCATGCCTCAGTGGGGATTTTCTGAGCTTAGGACATCCATGCAGTACACAATGACTTGTCTTCTGAGCTTTTCTGGCTGATACGTGATTGTTTCTTTAGGTATTGCTGGCAAGAGTCTAGTAGGATGAACCCTACTGGGGATGCCTCCAGCAACATCTTTCCTAATTCCCATGCTTGATTTTCTGCAGACAAAGCACACAGGGGATGTTGGAAGATAACCTCTTCTGAGCAATGTTCTAATTTGTTAACATTTTTCGTTCCACATGAAAATTGTCTTTGAAAGCAAGTACAGTTTGCGTATGTCTTATAACCCTTCTAAAAGGAATAGTGCATGGCTAGAGTAATTATGAATATAGACAGAGGCAAAAAAAGAGAAAGGTTTTGTTTTGCTGCATGCTCTCTGTTCAATAGGCCTTTTCATATGTGCCATCTCATTTACTTCTGACAATTCCTTGAGTTTTGATTATCCTTATATTTATATTTATCCTTATCCTTATATTTAGAAGTTAAGAAAGGAAGGCTCACAGATATGAAAATAAATTCCACAACACATGATAGAGCCGTGACATGTATTCAAAACCATATAGCTTCAAAATCATTGCTCTCATCATGAGATTATTGTGCTTCAGGCAGTTCAACATGTGTGTATGGGTGTCCACATACTCATGTACAAACATATCATGTATGTGCACATTCAAATGTATATTATAATCCAAGCATATATTTCTCATAGTAGATATTTCATATGGATTTTTGAAGCCCCTGTGCTTGCATAGATTCTAAATAATTTTGCACCTAAATAAACTCATCTTTCAATTCAATTTTCTATCAACTTTCTGAAGCACCCTTATATTTATTTGTTTATTAAGGATTTATTTATTTTTAATGTAAAGTACAGAGAGGAGCAGAGAGAGAAGATGATTCACTCACCAAGCAGCTGCAACGGCTGGAGCTGAGCCAATCCAAAGCCAGGAGCCAGGAGCCCCCTCCAGGACTCCCATGTGGGTGCAGGGTCCCAGAGTTTTGAGCCATCCTCAACTGCTTTTCCCAGGCCACAAGCAGGTCACTGGATAGGAAGCGGGGCTGCTGGGATTAGAACTAATGCCCATATGGGATCTTGGTACATTTAAGGCAAGGTCTTACAGACAGGCTACCATGCCAGCCCCATCGCGTTCTCATATTTAAATACACGCATGTATATGACTATTTTGATTCTGTTGCACCATTCCACTTGGAACCAATCAATAATTGCTCAGCAACCCTATTAATTAAGAATTTGTAAGACATGAAATAAGTTTTATTTGCAAAGCAAAGAAGGCATTTCAAATATCTCCCTTTAATAGGTGATATATCCACTACATCTTTTTCTAATTTGTGTACAATAAAAAATTGATTTTGTACTGATTTGAATCCATGCACACATTCCCTTTCCCACAGTCTATATTTCATCTCAGGCTTTCCTATTCTATCCAGGACCTCCCTCTGCAAATATTTTTCCACATTGATCCCTGATAACCTCATTGCTGACTCAGACTCTACATTATATATATATATACATGTATATATATATATATATATTTATATATATATTTATGTTCTAAGACTTCCACACTCTATATTTAAAGGAACTCATAAGTCATATCTTTTAGAATAAAATAATTTTAAATTAAGGACTGAGTTCTTATGAAGTTGCTTATTCTGCTAACCCAAATGGAAGGTAACAGGATGGACATTTTTGCATAGCTGGTTAAGCCACACGTAGAACATTAGCATCCCCATGTTGGAAAAGTTGGTTTGAATCACAGCTACTCTGTGCTTCTGATTCAGCTTCCTGCTACGGTCCTAGAAGACTATAGATGCTGGTCCTGTACTTGGGTCCCTGCCACCTACCTGAGGGACATGGGTAGATTTGCTGCGGCTGCTGGCTGGGGTCTGGAGCAGCATCAACTGTGGTTAGTTTCGTGGAGTAAAATGATAGATGGAAGGTCTTTTCTGCTTCTCCCTTTCTGTCAATCTGCTTTTCAAATAAAGATATATATTTTTTTTTAAAAAAAGTTAAACAAAGTTATATCAACTGTATCATTTAGAATCACTGAAAATTCTCTGGGCAAGAGGTTTGTTGAGATATTTCCTTCCAGGAACTGTGTTCTAAGTGAGTGCAGTTACAATTTATTTATGAAGGAGCGACGAGTAAGTGTCTTCTGCAGTCATTGCATCATCAGCTTCCTTAAAGTGGATCTTCAGGGGCAGAAGACTGAAGAACAGGTACCAGATGAAACGACCGAAATCCAAACCCAGTGTGAAGTGTTGGGAGGATGATGTGACGGCAGGCTCTTCTCAAGCCAGACTGGGGAAGGGGAAAACAGTGCAGTCTTTTGTAAGAAATTGGCTTAAATTCTTGTTTTTATTCTGAGTCCTTAATAAGAGCATCATGCAAATGACTAAATTTCTTTGGACCCCTGGTGCCTAATTTGTGAAATAGAGAAAATAAAGCATGCCAGTGTACTGTTGTTGGAAATTGAGATGATCTTACAAAATGACCTTCACCTGCCTGTGTGCAGGTTGTGTTGGCACAATTGTCTTTGACAAATAGAAAAAGATGGGGTTAAAACATGACCTGGCGATTTTTCTTTCGGAAGGTGTATATGAAAATGGTTAAATGTTTGTTTACTTTCATCTTCCTAGAAAAGGAGAGCAACTCATGCGTCCACACATATGTACACACACAGGATAAGAGAACAAAAGGGAGAGAGCTTCCACCTGCTGACTCGCTTCCCACATGACTGCCATAACCAGCGCTGGGCCAGGCATAGATCGGGAGCCTGCTACTCTGTGTACGTCACCCAGGTAGCTGGAGACCAAACACGTGAGCCAGTGCCTGCTGCCTCCCGGGGTGGTCATTAGTGAGAAGCCAGCTCTGAACCAGGATGAGCGGCTGATGTTAAACCTAGGTTTTCTGCTGTGGAATGCAGGCATTACCCATCACTGGCTTTACAGCGCCCACCCCAGGAAAGGGATATTGTGGTCAAAATATGTTTCTGGAAGAATTTTGTCCTGTGTATAAAGGCATTTTATTAAACAGGCCTCACAATGTCATACAGAATGTTGCTGTAAGCTGTGGGAATTTCTGCTTCTCTATCCTTTTAGATATTCTAATAAGCAACAAAGCACATAGTGGGATGAGGTGACATAGTCCCCATATAGCAAAGGTAAGAGAAGGTCAAACAGAACTCCAGATCTTCCCAAAGATGTTAGAGCGCTGGACTTGTAAACGTCTTATGCATTCTTCATGAAACTATGAAGTCTTCTTATGATCTCTTCTGCCAGCCACGCACAGCGTGAATGAACCATTTACTTTGCCGGTTGGCCATTTCTGGCCTCCTTTAAGCTGATCAGCATACTTCCAGCACTGGTATGGTTGTTGCTTAGTGCTGCCAAGTTCTTGGCAGTATCTGGGCTGTGGACTCCTGGAGACATCCATACGACTAGAACCTAATTACAACATGGTGTGCTTTCTGGATTTATTTCCCCACTAAAGTGTCAATCCCGAAAGGCAGTTTTTAAAAAGGTGTTTTGTACAACTATATTCAAAATACACACAGGAATGCCATGCATATAATAGCTGCCTGATAAATATTAAATAAGTGACTCATCAAATGAATGAATGAGTGAAATTGTCACCTTTAAAGTATAGATTATGGAAGCGCAATGCGTTCAGGGGCTTACATGCACTAACATGCACTGGAGTCATGGCAGGGAGAGAGGCAACAAAGCAGCCCATTACACAGTATCCTCTTCTTCTTCCTCTTGGCTAGTACAAATTCATCCATCACCTTATTCTTTTCTGAAACTTGGAACACAGAAACTTGAACAAATTAGATGCCAATTAAATTAGGTGAAGTGGACAGCTCAACACATTGATTTTCCTCATAAGTAAATGTGAGATAATACTTTCCTATCTACCTTAATGGGCTCCTGTTGTTTTCAAACACAGGGAATGTGGCAGAAACGCATAACATACGGTGACATAAGATACTATTTCCAAAATGTGGGCCCTGAAATGCCTACGTCAGAGCCATTTGGACGATTTTGAAAATCTCAGGGAAACTTGCTTATCTGCAGCATGTGGAAATCTGGATTTCATAAAAACCTCTGATGATTCTTCTCACTTTCTTTTAAAACAAATTTTTACCTTTTATGATTTTTTTCACTAGATGTTTCATTAAAAACACTTAAACTTTGAAAACCAACCCAAGTAACAACAAAAGAGATGGCAGGGAGAGTGACAATGAGGGCAAGGACAAGGGGAACCTATGACACTTGACAAGAAGACTAGAAGTTCCACAAAGGAAGAGAGAGGCACTGATTTATGCTGGCTTTTGTAGCTGCAGTGCTTAATATAGTGACATATAATCCATGCTCAATAAAAGCTCTATGAATGAATGATGATGGGGATCCAAGCTTTGAACACACTGGCTCCAAGAGACAGCAGATGAAGATCAACTACACACATTTCTGTGTCGTGCCAACAGGAAGAGGATTTCCTTCTTGCTTTTTCTTCCCCTTCAATTTGAACAACTCTTGTGAGGTGGAAGAAGATATATATACATACAGATTGTGTTTGTACATCTGATGCTGGTTTGATAAACGCCATAGATTATCCCTTAAGAAACCATTGGAATCACATTTGTCAAATTTCTCTTGGTGCCCAGACAGCATACCTTTAGGCTTCCCTGGAGTTATGGAGGTTTTCCATGGGCTTGCGCTGTGTGGTTGACCTTTGGCTCTCTCCTTCTGGTTGCTTTCCGTAGTAACTCAGAAGATGCAAGAAGAATTCCTTAGAAATGGTGTACAAAACTGGTAGCTGCAAGAGAGAGACCACTATCTTAAGGCTGAGGTTTTACATTTTATTTTATTTTTTACTATTCCAGAAAGAGATCAAATGATTTAGGGAACTCTTATCTTGATTTACAAAAACAGATGGGGAACAGTACCACATGTGCTTATTATTTCAGAGTTGTTGCATTCTTCCTCTAACACACACACTCACATAAAAAACATGTGTGCATATACATTTCTCGTTTGTCACCTTCCAGGATTTTGCAGCTGGAAGGATCCTTGGGCTTGACCTCAGGTAAATGTTCCAAGTCATTACCCAAATGAGAGTCCTGTGAAACCACCTGCTGTGTTGTGTTAAAGTCTTCCCCAACACACAGTGTTGGACCGGAGGGCAGACACATGATTGAAAAAAAAAAAAAAGAGGATATATAAAGAGGATATATTCTCAGCCCTGAAGGATCAATGGACCTCTTGATTGTTATTACCACCTGCCAACCCGACTGTTTGCTTGTTAATTCAGATCATCAACTGCTTACTATACCTTGAACTAGGAAAACTAGAAAGTCAATAGATTTCAGAGGGCAAAATACACAGAACAGCCTTCAAAATTAGAGCCCTCATCCTCTGAATGTCTATAATGTGCCAGCCATTCCTACAAGAATGGGGAATCTTGGCGGGATCTTGGTCCTGTCCTTCCGGGAGTTGAGTGAAAAAAAAAATCGAGCAAAGTTGATTCAAATATCAGTCTCACCACTGTGTGCCAGAATAAAATCCTTTCTTGATTTTTATGAATTTCTACCCACTTCCTGACAGTTGTTTCTTTATCAGGATCAGAATAGTTCCAGGAGTTAACCTTTATAAGAGCTTTCACTGCCTTGATGCCAAGAATTTAAAATCTAGACATTGTTCCTGCAGATTTGAAAGCGCCAGGGAAGCTCACACTATCACACTTGTTACTTTCTGCCACGCGTTTGCCTTTTATCTTTTTGTTCTTACGTAATTTCAGTTGCTTTTTGCTTCCCTCCAACACTGTGCATGGTGTCACCAAGATTTCTTGTTCTATAACGTAGAGCAGAAACTTAGCCTGTCTCTGTTCTTGCAAGAGAAATGTGCCAACCTGTAGTTGCTTCAAATAGCAGAGCTCCAGTGTGTGCACCTTGCTGAAAAAATGCCTTGTTGGTCGCTGATAATATTTTCTTTATTATGATTTCTCTGCTTTCTGACCTCAGAACAATGCTGGAAGTGACATGAAGAAATAGAACAGAGAGGTGGAGTTAGTTGTGTTAGTTGTGCCAGGTTATGTAACCGATAAGTAGAGGAAACAGAATTCCTGCTTCGAGGTCTTTTCTATGCTGCTATGTCACACTCAGGCAAAAGCACGGGGAGGAGTTTTGGCAGACATTAAAAAAAGTTTTAACAGAGACAAAAACCATGGTTCCCATTTGTGCCCAACATCACTGATTAGTGGACAGGCAATGCAAGCTGATCTCTATAAAAAGGAGAGAGTTCCCCCCTCTACTTCTATGCATGAGTCTCCCTTGGCCACTATGACGAATTACAACCCAACAATGTAACAATGTAAAATGATCACCTTACTGTTCAACAACTCAGACTTGCAAAATAGATTCACTGGGAAAAAATATAGGTGATGAGGGGAAAAAGCTTCATACTGCTGTATCTCATAAAGGGTAATCACACTAACATATAAATATGTTCATATTAAAATAACAATCTATGTAGCTTAATTATCATTTCCAGCGCACTTAAGAAACCATTTATTGAACATTCATCGTACATTGACCACTTTCTTTAGCATTAATGGTACAAAGATAAGATGCTATGATGTGTCTTTAAGAATTTCATGGGCTAGCATAAAAATCCTATCCCAAGGATATGAACAAAGTTTTACGTAAGCCCTTGAAAAGGACTGCATAGGAATGCTTGGGATATTGGAATGTGACGCTTACATGTTTGTTCTTTGGGCAGTGGTAGCCTTGTTCTATAGTACTTTCACATATAATTGAATAGCTGATAGCTATTTTCCCAGGCTTCGAGGATACAGGAATAAGCAAAACAGATAATGTCTTCATTTTCATGCTTGCTCCCAAGTCCAACAATACAGCAGCAAGCAGTAACCACACAGGGCAATCACAAACCAGGACTATGAAAGATGCAAACGGTGACACTGAGGAGATAGACAAGTTCTAACTCATGGTCAGGGGCCGTTTCTGTGCACTTTAATTCAGTGGAAAACCAGCTGAAGGCAAAATTTTAGGGAGTTGGCCTGAGGGCAATGGAGGCATTTCTGTAGGATTCAGCATCCACCGATGGGAAGCAGATCCACATGATTGAGCTGTGTTCTCAGCTCACACAGCTCCCTCAGCTGTGCTCCCTTATTCGAACACATGAAAAACAAAGATGAGGCAACAAGGAATCATCTGGTGCTGGAAGGTCCTCTTGTAGCTGACACTGTTAGCTGATATTTGGTCCTTGCAGGTATGGAGTTGAGTCTTCAATTCTGCTGTTGGTTAAGGTCAAGGACTCTTCTTAGTCCTTAGGGACTGTATTTATCTGATGACATTTCCGACTACAAATAAAATGGTGACCATGCAAGATCATAGTGGAACTCAAAAATTTAAATCAGTCACTGATGTCATGGCTAATATAATTCTGTAATGCTACTCATATGTCTGCAGTGATGCTGGTGTAAGTCAGCCTCACAGTCCTGCAAAAGTAAACCATTCTGTAACTAGTTACAGTAATAGGACTTGATTTTGGCAATAAATGAAAGCTACATATATATTTTTAAAATTCTTTACTTTTCCTTAGGTGCAGGAATTTCCCCTTTCACCCTCTCCCCAAACCCCACACCATTTCCCCCTGTATTGTAACAATAGTCTAGTACCTTTATCATGATAGGATAGATTCCTACTTGTTCAAAAACATGTTTTGAAGGGCCAGCATTGTGATGTATCCCCTAAAGCCGCACCTTGCCGTGCCCACATCCCATATGGACTCCGAGCCGCTCCACCTCTGAACCTGCTCCCTGCTAACATTTCTTGGAAAGCAGCAGAGGATGCCCCAGGTGCTTGGTTCCATATGCCTAAGTGGGAGACCCAGAAGCTCATGGCTCCTGATCCGACCTGCTCTGCCTCTGGTCAATGTGGTCCTTCTGGGAGTGAAACAGCAGATGGAAGCATTCTGTTTCCCTCCACCCCCACACTCTCTCTATAACTCTGCCTTTCAAATAAATTAATAAAATTTTCTTTAAAAGTTTACAATAATTCAGTTGTTCTGCTACATATGTAGCAGCCAAATCATTGCTCTTTACTACATTTCTTGTCCTATTTTGTATTTCAATGTCCTATGGAGCAGTAGATGGATAATTGCCTTTATGCCAGTTGTCTTAGTTTGTGTAAGTGCAGGTACATCCAATAATTTCTGGACCAGGGAATACAACAGACATCTATTCTGGTGCAAAATAATCCAACTTTTAAAAAAATATTTATTCCTATGGAAAAGTCAGATACATTGAGAGGAGGAGAAACAGAGAGGAAGATCTCTGTCTGCTGATTCACCCTTCAAGTGACCACAATGACCGGAGATGAGACAATCCAAAGCCAGGAGCCAGAAGCCTTCTCCAGGTCTCTCATGTGGGTGCAGGGTCCCAAAGCTTTGGGCCATCCTTGACCGCTTTCCCCGGGCCACAAGCAGGGAGCTGGATGGGAAGCAGGACTGCCGGGATTGGAATCGGCACCCATATAGGATCCCATGCAATGAGAGGACTTTTGCCACTAGGCTACAGGGCTGCAAACATTTTTGCTTTCTTAAATCAATATACAGTTCTTTTTCACACTATACCTTTTCATGAATTAAGACCTGTGTAGGCATAAGTTTCAAAATATTTTTACAGCAAAACAACCATTTTGATTTCCTTTTTTTTCTTTCAGTTCATTTTTGCAAGCATTTTTTGGCATATTTCTGTGTTATTCTGGAAAAGAAAAAAAAATCATAAGGACCAGGAACAAATTGGCCATTGCTAGGAGTTTGGAGTTGGAAGAGGGCACGGGCTACTAACACAGAAGAACATGTTCGAATGCTGGTGATTTTCCACAGCTTGATCACATTTGTGCTTATATGAATGCATGCATTTGTCAAAATTGTCAAATTACACACTTGCAAAGATTAAATCCATGAACTCTTAAAGTATCCTGTCACACTCTATAATATTTGCTCAAGAACAAAATCACCTAATGATACACTCTTTAGAATTAACCCTAGTTGTTAAGCAATGCATGTAGCTTCGCACATGGCTTCCTCCACAAGCACTTCACACCTTAATTCTCTTTTTGAAAAGCCAAGATAAAGTCAAGCTAATTTGATAACCTCCACTTGTGTTAACACAATGCCAAATAATCAGTAACAAAATTAATGGAATGGTATCCCATCTCATAAAAGCTCTGTCCGCACTCCCGGGAAGAAGGGTCTAGAGAGGAGGGGACGGGGACCTTGGTGGCGTCCTGCTTGCTGCAGCCAGCCAAGCTTCACAGGCTTAAAAAGCCTCACAGATGGCTCGTGATGTGATCAGGTGTTCCCTCGCTTCCTTCCAGGTGAGACCTCTCATGCTGCAGATAACCCAATTATATCTGTTTCACCAAATACTTAAAACTAGTGTTGAATATTTAGCAAAGGCCAGAAGTCATCTTAAATCATAGAAACAGTCATATAAGATAAGTATTTACATAATCCCATTTCATGGATGAGAAAACTAAATCAGCTGAGGAAACAAATAATTGACCAAATATCACATAGTCAAAATCGTAGTGACAAAATCAGGCTGGACACCGGGCAGTTAACACTATAATGCATGGGATTAGAATATTAGGCTCCTCAGGAAACACTGTATGACCTGTCTCATACCTTCCTAATACCCAATGTATACAGAAAAAAAGATGTTTCCCTGATTTAAATACCCCAGACAGTTATGGAGAAGTCTGAAATGTGAACTACACCTTTGTATATATAGGGAGCAGTTATTTTTATGAATACGTAATTGTATTTCCACGTACCAAATCTCATTCTTTTAAGTGTTTCTCAAATACTTTGATAACTTTGCCAAAGATAGCAAGCAATTTTTTAAAACCCTCCTTTACTTGAAATTTTAAATGAAAGAAACAGAAAACCAATTTAGAAGGGTTCCTATGGGTCAGCAGAAATAAGCTCCGTTTACTCAGAGTTTGTGAGCTATTACTAATACAACCTGCATTCATTCAACCAACCAGAAGGTGAAAAAGATTTCTCCACTGAGTTGAATTCTAAGCTTTTCATCATGCATATTTCTACCATACACTTCTTAAACTCTGAAGAAGGGAGATGTAGTGATTCACCCAAAGATAAGAGATAGCAATGACAGTATTTCAAACTTGGACTAAAATGTGTGTTACCACTCGTTTCTATTTTTAACTCATTGAAGTGAAAAGAAAGGAGATATGGATCGGAGCATTAATCTCTGTGAGAATAGCTTTATTTCCAAAGCATTTTCACCTTTATTTTTAATTTCTTTCTATTTTGCCATAGGCTGTATCTTGGAACAGGGATGTTTGATGGGATGCGAAGATTGCAGAATAACGGATCGTAGATTAAAGCTGTGTAACTACTGAAATAAGATGAATGGCAAAATGCAAACGCAGCTTGCGAGGAAAGGTGCGTTCTATCTTTCACCAGAATACACAAAAATCTTGTGCAGGGTAGCAAAGAGGTACATGCAAACTGTGATGCAATTTTAAAACATGGTTAATTATTTGTGGGCAATATTATTAGTTGTGCTTAAGGCCATCTTTATAGTATATGGACAATTGTAACTACTGGTTGAGCTACATTGGCTGGGTGATAGCTGTTGATGCCTTACCCTAAACAATTATGATTGCCTTAGATAAAAGTTTAGTTCTCAATTTTAAAATAGCAGCTATTCCTTGTGTCCAGTTTTACAAAAATTTCTCAGGAAATTAAAAAAAAAAAAGCTTCAGCTGTGGTTAAATTCCTGCAGGTGTACTGTCAACCTTTTTAACTTTCTGGTTCGAGCCACAATTTGTTGTTTGTAAAAGAAAAAGGTTTGAATTACACAGTGGGAAATAGACAGAGTTCATACGTGAGTCTCCAAGTTTCCTATTTTCATTTCAATCGGAGAAATCCAGTTTTATCTATTTTACATTATCAATCTCCGATGTGTTTTTATTTTCAAATAGCAGAAAATCCCACTCAAACTGGGTTAGCTATAAAGTAAAATATATTTACCTCATTAAGAAAGCCAGAGGCAATTGACATCAAGAAGAGTTTGACTCAGCAGGTCAATGCTGTTTACATTATGGACTCCTTTCTTTGTATTTCTCACGGATTCGCCTCATGTGCCAACTCTGGCTTCAGGGTAGCGCTGCCAGTGGCAGCAGCACTGAGTATCAACAGTTTCAGCTCCACAGTTTCATCCTTGAAAACTCTAAAGTTGCTGTTTGTAGCCTGATTGTCCCAGCCAATTTGCTGTTAGTTTAATTGAATCAACAGAAAAACTACTCGCCTGCAAACATGATGCCAAAAAAAAAAAAAGGAAAGAAAAGAAAGCTTTAAGCCAATTATGGACACAAATACTCTCTGGATTAGGGTTAATTTCACACAACGCGTGTATGGGGAGGACATTTTCTCAAAGTTTGGGAACATTCTTCAGAGAAGGATATAGTAGGAATAATAGGTGCCTACCTATGGGTCTATGTAAGATGCTTTATGAAAACAGTAGCTAATCTAGAAGACACCTGACAGCTCTACAGAAAAGTATCCCTAAGAGTGCCCATCTCTGTTTTGTTTTTTCTGATTCTATGCTTGCTCTAATTTGACTCAGTGTTACTTTCCAGAATGTTCTAGGTCCACAGCTGATCTTGTTAAAGTTCATAATGGCTTAATAGTTTAAGACAGAAATCATTACTATAAATAATGTCTCATATGTTCTGGGCAAAGGTTCTGGAAGTAATTCCACAATTTGCATTGCCCACAGGCTAATGCATAATCATTTAAATGAGATATTTTTTTAAAGATGCAATATTCCCTGAGGATTGATACTAAAAACGTACTGCCATTTGGTGAATGGTACTGGCTTCAGCCTCAAGGAATACAAGTCTGTGTTGATTATGAAGGTATGTGGAAAGCCTGAACATGGTGTCCACTCAAATTTCCCTTATGCAGGAAATTCCCAATGGCTTCCTAGGGATTAGCTGATGCCATCCCTATTCCCATGACATCAGGTTGGCTTTAGGAGTTAATCCCATATTTGAGCTGTTACAGACTCAGGAGCAGGTGCAAGTACTATGAAGCTGAGCACCTGAAGCACAAGAAAATACAATGCTTATGTATAGCTCCCTTCTTTGTGTACGGGCTCAGTGAAGTGTACCTGGTGTGGGATCAAGTGAACTACCCTCATGAGCACTGCCAATCCAGGATCTTCTTTCCAGCCTCTTCCAATCCATGCTTTCCTCAACTGTTTGCTTCCTCTGAAACACATCCTCACCCTTTACAGGTGTTCAAGGTTCAGATTGGAAGTCATCTACTCCAATAACCCACCTGCCATCCGCAGGCCTTTCAACTACTTTCTCAACGTTCTGATGGAATTCTCCAACTCAGTACTACTTCTTAAGGATTTTACTTCTGCCTTGAGAGATAGTTTTATCTCTCAACTTCCTCAGTTGTAAAAAGCAAATCCCAGGCAGTACTTCACAAGGTTTGGTATTTGGTAAATATCCAATGCATGAAACTTACACCCTTAGAAGAAGGTTGACCCTGAAAAACCAAGTGTAAGCCGAGCAAGGGTAGGATCCTGACTCAGCCACACTTATAACAATGATTGAAGAAGTCTGCATTTCCCAGGTTGACTCTGCCTGTGCCAGGCATCTCTGTTGTCCATGGGAAATGTTTCCTTTGAAATCAAGGTTCCCACTGAGAATAAATACATCTTCTGTTTGGTGGGTGTTAGCGGGCTATTCCCTAAGGATGGGCGGGAGGAATCCTGTGCTGCCTGCCATGTTCAACGTGACAGCCAATAAGGTCTCCTTCTGCCTAGGTTCTTACCCTCCCTGGAACGAACTGGCTTTGCTTTCCTTTTTGTTGTCGTTGTTTTTTTTTCCTTTTAAAGGTCTCTTCCTTTCCTAAACTTAAGTGGCTTAGTCCTAGTGCTTCAGTTTCCTCCCTAAACAAACTATAGGTTCCGTTTCATTTTCCCATTAACTCAAGAAATCCTCATCAAACATTCATGTTATGAAATACTCAGAGGCAAAACTGAAAGCAAACTTAAGGTTTTTATCATATCTTAGGGCAGGAACGATTCCTATACCTAACCGGTACGTGTATTCCAAACATCGTGGACTATTTCCTCGTGAGAACTGACTCAGAGGAACCGTGTTGAAGTCTGCCAGCATTCTTTGTTTAGGAGCATGGTTTGTCATAGCCAAAAAAAAAAAAAAAAAAGTAAAACGATCATTCTGTTTTTTCCCGTTTTTATAACTCTGAAGGAGGACGGTGCTGGGAAGAAGGGCATGCAAACCTTTGGGCGCTGCCTGGGACGAGCGCCTGTGCCGGGTGCCCTGTCACTGCATCTGGCGCAGCGCTGACTTCTGCGTGGAGCTGCAGGTTCTCACTTGCTCTCACTTGTTCCCTGGGAGGGCCTGATTTCTCCTTGCTTCAGCCTCGTCGCTGCTTCCTATCTCCAGCCACGATGCAGAAGCCAAGGGCGTGCTCTTTAAGACAGCTTTATGGCTGGGGTTTGAAGCTGATGAGCTCCTTTCCTGCTTAGCTGAAAGCTTCAAAGTGCTAAGCTTTGCTGCTTGAAGGTAAGACTGATCATGGTTGTCTATTTAAACAAGCAAGGCAGACTGAAGGGGTAAAGCAAGCCGAGCTTTAACCACTGCTCTGTGTTTCCTGGTTTTCTGTACGTGGGAGGTCTGTTTTCTCATCTGTGGGAAGAGGATTGGCAGTTCAGAACTCCCAGAGTCTGTTAAATTCAAATATGACCATTATTTAGAAATGTTTGCTGTACAGTAGGTACTCAGGAATCAATATGTTCCTTCTCTAATTCCAGACTTACTCCTGATGGTGGATGCACGGGGAAGGGGACAAGTGCTTGACTCTCAACTGCAACTGTAAGTGAAGAGTCACGGCAAGTTCAAGTTGGCCGCCCAGGCTCATGCCCTCTGCTCCCTGGGAGACGTCTGTTCTCTTCTTTTCCTAGAGTACTTGCATCACATGCCCCTTTCCTTCCTCTGAACAATCCTTTTCCTTAGAAAATATGCAATACACTCAAAGCTCAAAAAAAAAAAAAACACCCAGGTTCAATATCTACTCAGGAACAAAGATTTAATCCAAGTTAATGAATCATCTGTTGGGCACAATCAGGAAAATGTTTGATTTCCACATTTTTCTCTCTTATTTATTCAGCAAACATGCACGGAGCTCCTCTGCTGAGCCACGCTGTGGGGGTTGAGAGTGCATGACTCATTGACAGGTAGCCAATCACTGCCCTCAAGAGTCTAGGTTCTGTGAGACACAGGTGTGTAAATATAAATACCAAACATTCCCAGAGTCCTTCTGTGCTGGGCCTGTTCTTTGTGCTTTACATGTATGGATTCATTTTCTCACTGCAAAAGTCCTGTAAGTGGACTAACATCATCAGCTAAGTTGGGAAGAAGCCGGGACTCAGAGAGCTTCCATGCCCTACCCAAGGTCACACTGGAGTTGATATTTTCCAATTTTAGCATTCTTGTCTTTCTCAGTGTAAGAAAGAGCAGGACAAGCAGTATGCAAGACAAGTGGGAACCGCCATTAGGATTCTGTTGTTAACAAGTAATCAGTACTGCAGGCAAGAATCTACATATCCTATCCGGGGCAGGGCAGGGAACAGGACGAACTATCAACATCCTCTAGAAGCAGAAAGCTAAAACTAACTACACTGTACTTATATCATGCATTATTTGCAGCTATTAAAGAGATAAGGCTTTATTCCTAAACTTCAAGTGGAGAAAAAGAGACAAAAGAGTTCGCATACATTTTGATTTTTTAAAGTGTTTCTTATACATGTAAGTAGAATCCTGTCTGCGTGTAAGATGATGTGAAAAGCACTTGGGAGCAGCACAAACACAGCGCAGGCTCTGCCCTGGAGAAGTTTCCAGCTTAGGGAGGAGATGGATTTGACCATGCTTGGTTTGCAGGCACAGTTAGAGTTATGCCAAGGGGAGTAGTGTCTGCTCTCTGGTCTTGACTAGGTCAATGAGAAACCATCAGGGAAAAATTCACAGAAAAATCAAATCCTTCATGCACTTGCCCCACAACATTATCTTCAAAGGACAGAGTGGCGTACTTGGTGTATGCTTTCCCCTCTGGGAAACAACCATGTAAACTCCAAGTCTGCCTGTGTCCTTTCTGCCAAACCTGTGGCAGCCTTGGCTACCATGTCCAGACTTCTAACCCAGGCTCTCGGCACCTCTGAATCCTTCTCCGGAATCTTCTCAAGAGTGTCCATTTCATGCAAATGCTCTTGAAGCAGATAGAAAAATCAGGAAACTGCAACTTACACTTCTATTGCTGATTGTAACCCGTGTCCAGCCTGTGGCTCTTTCCAGAAGCGAATTGGATGTTTGGCTCTCCAAGGATCACTGCCCCTCTCTAAAAGATCTGTGACTGCTGTTCCTTTCTGACTGCATTCTGACACTGAGTCAGGCATGTTTGCTGCATATTCCGTTATCTTTATGCCACAACTATGTGACAGGAAAAATTGCTAACTGAGAACAACAGGTGAAGGCAGAGTCCACCAAAATCGAAGGTTAATTTTAACTCTAGTGGCCAGTATCATTCTTGGAACACAGGGGACAGTCTGTTAGCAGTTGTGATTCTGGCCGTAAGAGTTAGTAAGGGTTGGTGACAGGTTTGAGCCTGGAATCTCATAAATTCTCAATCTTCTCCATTTTTGCTGTGGCAAGCAGCCCCTTCGCTGGGGTTCCTGCCTCCTGACACTTTCTTTTTCATGAATATTCTTCCTCCCTGGCAGCTATTACTTTTTGGGCAGAAATAAGTGCAGCCACCCTGGCCACTCCTGTAACTATTAGCCACCTGTAATAGCTCCCAGATCAAAGGGATGGGGAGCGTGCGCAGGTGGGGTGTGGGAATTTGTGTGTGTGTCCCTATGCCATTTCACACCGTGTACCTGGAAAGGCATTCTTTCATCCGCTCGGTGCCTTCCTTAGAAGCCTATCAAACCACTCCAGGCCTTTCCCTTCTCCTTTTTATCACCCTCTGGAACAAAGTTGGGACTTGTGCAATTGCAAGGTTCTTTCTGTGGGAACAATAATCTCATTTCAATATGTGTGGGTGGGTAGATTATATGTTACATTACAGGCTTAGAGCTGAGTTGTAGAACTAGGGAGGGACTGGGTTAAATAGTTGTATGATTAACAAGCTGCTGCATTTTTATAGCCTTGAAAGAAAAGGTTGCTGTAAGGATTATCGGTTTGCAGATTGGGAATGATTCACCTAAGAGAGTTAGATAGTTTTTTGTGGTAGGAGTGGGGAGGAGAAAAGAGTATACCTTTTGCCTCCTGAAAAAGAATAGTGCATATCTTAGGGAAGTTTATTTCTTAGGTTTCTTAAAATATGAATAGACTGTGATATGCATTTGACACTATTTCAATTATTATTTGGGTATGGTATTTGCAGTATGTGTTAAGTGAAGTTGAGATTTTGGAATTAACTATAAATGGGTGATTTTTAAGTAGTCAGATGTTGGTTCAGGGTCTTTTTGCTAAGAGGAAGTTAGATGACATTATCTTTTAGGTGTTTTCCAGGTTAAAATATTCTTTTGGCATTTACTGGACACTTACTGAAACAAGGCTAACTGGTGTTGGGCTACAGAATGTCTCAATAAAACTTCTGTTCCCTGTCTGTGTTAAGAACCAACTGAGAAAAAAAAAGACATTGGAATTACAAAAATGGAGATAAGAATATCAGCATCGCTTCACATAAACCCCCTGAAAGGATCAAAGCTGAAAGATACAGTAGGAATGTGTTGCTTGACACCAAACCTCAGAATTCAACAAATTTATTAATCTGCCCTTAACCGTTGTTGAGCCATCCCAGGAGCTCCACCCCTGCATGAATGGAGGGATCCTCCTGCAGCAAATCTTGAAAGGCTAGAGGAGCAGTACTGATGTGTGCTTTCTGCAAGCAGCTATGACCTCAGAGAACTAGAGGATCCAGAGAACAAGAGGATGGGGCTGTAGGAATAAGCTTCGATCTTTCTGCCAAGTGCATCCAGAAGCATCATCATTCTTCTTCTCTTGGAAACCAGAAAGGCTGGGAATAATTGTGGTAGATCCACCAGACTGTCTCTGCTCAGAGATGTTTCAGCTGTACTGCCCAGCTTCCTAGACTTACACTAGCACCACATGACTACATTTGGACAATGGACTTGAGTGAAAGTTGTAGGTATGAACTGACTCCATTAGAAATCTCCTCTCTTTTCTCTCTTATTCTTCACCTCAGTGACCCTTGAGACTACATTATTCATGCTATGAGTACAATAAAAATTAAGGATAGCCAAATGGAAACAGATTTTGTGTGAACGAGACACAATCTCTAGTCTTCTAAGCCATTGGGATTTAGGGGTTCCCTTCTTGCCATAGCAGAGCCTGTCCTGACCAAAATGATCCTCTGTCCACAACTTCAGGGAACCAACGGATTACAAAAGGATAAATCAGACATGATCATTGGATCCATGGAGCTTTTCCTGAATGGAGTGGAGAAAGGGGTGGGAAGACACTGTTAATTACCACCTGTGGCAGGATTCCTGAAAGAAACTCAGAGAATTGTTGTCAGGAAACAGACTTTAATTTTGTGGTCAGAATAAACATTCCCCCAAAATGTAAGTGTATCAGAGAATCTAAAATGGCATATTTCAATAAAACATGATAATCCCCTTCTACCCAAATATCTCATGCTCTTGAAATTAGAACATGTTTCCTCTTGCAGGCAGGGTGCATTAGAGTACATGTGTTCATGCCAAGTGTTTCCCAAGCCTGTTGACACTGACTGTGAAACTCTCTTCTCCCCTTTCTTTGTGTGATTTCTCTTTTAAAACTGAAGCTTTGGCTTTTATTTCATAAAGCAGTTATTTAACACTAACTATCATTTTCCAGACTATACTAAAAGCTTCTTTATCAATATCAAATTGGTTTTTTCTTCATTCTCACTCTATGCAATACATCATATCTGGTCAAAACTCATTAGGCAGGGGTTGTAGGTTAAGTGTCTGCTTACGTCAGGAGCAGGCATCGTAGGTTAAGTGTCTGCTTGGGAAACCTGTGTCCAGTGATGGAGCATCTGTGATTCCTGAAAGCTCTTGCTTCTGATCCATCTTCATGATAAAGTACCAGGAAGACTGAAGATGATGACCCAGGTATGTGAATTCTGCTTCCCATGTGAAAGCCAGGTTGGAGTTTTGGCTCCCAGTTTTGACCTGGCTCAGTTTCATCTGTTGAGGGAGTTTGGGCAGTGAACCAACAGGTAGATGATCAATTCTTTCAGTTTGCTTTTCAAAGAACAAATAGGGCCTGGTGTGATAGCATAGCGATTTAAGTTCTCACCTTAATGGCGCCGGGATCTCATATGGGCACCAGTTCTAATACCAGCAGTTTCACTTCCCATCCAGCTCCCTGCTTGTGGCCTGAGAAAGAAGTCGAGGATGGCCCATAGTTTTGGGACCCTGGTCCCAGGTGGAAGACCTGGAAGAGCTCCTGGCTCCTGGCTTAGGATTGGCTCAGCTCCTGTCATTGTGGCTGCATGGGGAGTGAACCATCAGATGGAAGATCTTTCTCTTTTTCTCTCCTCCTCCTCTCTGTATATCTGACTTTCCAGTAAAAATAAATAAACCTTAAAAAAAAACAGATCTTTAAAACAATCAGTTTACCAGAATGTACTTTGAAATATCAGTGTTCTATTACCAATGGCCAGTGTGATTTTAAAATCAACATGCACATCCTCAATAAGAGCAACAGGTGCATCAATTAGAAAATGCTTTTTTTTCAACTGCTTGTCCAAGCACAATCTAGATAGGGATGTGGCAGACAACCAATTCTCTGGACTGTGGAACATCGATTATTCCCTATTTCTGGACTCTTGCCATATCACTTCCTCTCCAGTCTGTTCCCATACTATTAAGGTCCAAATAAAAAGGCAGGGGCTTTAAGGGTTGGTCCAAATGCATATTCTGCTACTATTGGTAGAATGTTCTATATGTATTCCTTCAACTATACCATTTACCAAGAATAGGTAATAATTGTAAATATATATTTTACCAAATATTGTAAGAACATACATGTATGAAGAAAACATTGATAGAAATAACAGCAGAAAATTACATCCAGTAACAACAGGAGATATCAATATCTATTTTCAGTAATATGGATAATTAGGCAACAGTTTTGTAAGGAAATAGAAACTTCTACAACACAGGAGACCTAAAAGATTGAATTGCTTTGACTGCTTGACTTTCTAAGTAAACTTGATCAACACACATAGCTGTCTTAATTCTGCCTGCTTTAGGCAACACAGCTGTCTAAGGCTGCAGTTTTAACTCTTGGTACTCTAAAAAAGATGAAACACTTCAACATTGATGAATAGATTGAGTTTGCCTAACATAGTTCTCAGCTTCATATCAACACTATTTCCTCTGTCCTCTTTGCAGGAGGAAAAGAGAGAAAAGAAGAAATGGCAGAAGAAGGGAGGAAGGAAATAAGGAAAGAAAGAAGAAATGAAGGAAGGAAGGGAGAAAAGAAGATAGGAAGGAAGGAAGGAGGGTAGGAAAGAAGAAAGGAAGGGTAGAATTTTCAAGTACTTTGTTGAAGTCTGTTCAGCTTACGATGTAAATCCCACTTCAACTCTACTAATTCACAACTGAGGCTCAGGAACAGGAATGCTTCTAGCCAAACTTTATGTAATGCCATATCACTGGTGTTTTTCTTAGTGACAACAATGAACTAGTTCATTTAATTCTCATCACAGCCTCCTAAGGTATAGACAAAATTATCTTCAATTTATGGACAAAGGACAGAAACTTATGGTGATCATATAACTTGCCTAAACTCAGCAAACTGTCAGAGCCACAATTCAAACTCAGTCTAGCTCCAGAGTCCATGACTGTAACTATTGAGCTACTGTACTTCTGTGGGCCAATGGCCATGCCCAGTTGGCTTTCTCATTTCAAAGTTCATTGGTCATTGGAGTGGTTATCCTTATCTAATGAGGATGTCGTAAATAAATCTAAGTGTTTTCAGCAGGTGATTCGTTAATGAAGCAGCCAACTTTCACCACTGATAGAAAGGTCCCAATGACACAAGTGTAAACTTTGGGCCAAGAACAACACTTTGGAACTGACCATCGTATAGAGAGGCAACCCTGCTGTGATCAGTATGCTGTGAACCAGTAGCCACCTTCCCAGCTAAAGACCATAGAGGACCATAGAACCTGCCACATCTACATCATTCTGTGCCACGGGCATGAATTTGTAGCATCCTCTTTCCTCCAGAAACATCATTACCTTCCTGAAAAGATGTCTCCTGGGGTCATCTAATTAACAGAGTCTATGCCACATGCTGGCCCTGATAAAAGAAGATATATGGAATTTTATATGCTGAAGTGGAGAAACCTATACTGTAGAGGGCTGCCAAAATGTGAGGAGCTTGTTTACCTGGGTTAGGTGACAGATACCCACCATAATTGTAGAGCTGGAGTTTGAGCACTAATATTCTTTGTAAAAATTATTTATTCATTCATCTGAAATGCAGAGCGACAGAGACGCCCCACCAACTAGCTCATGCTTCAAATTTCTGTGACAGCCAGGGCTACTGTAGGACAAACGTAGGAGTCAGAAGTCCCGTTTGGGTCTCTGATGGGAGCGGCAGGGTCTCAAATGCTTGGGGCATTTTCTGCTGCCTTTTGAAACATGTTGTCAAGGAGCTGGAAATGCAAGGGCATCTGGGACAAGACTCTGCACTCTGATGTGGGATTCAGCATTTGCTTAATCTTCTGTACCACAATGCTGGCTACCCAAGGACTAACATTCTTCATGATATTATTCCACACTGCACTCCAATGCCTTGTCACAGAGCACTCGGGGCTCCCCAGGGCTGAGATTCATGAACATGTGACACCTCCATATGCTCTATTCAGGACCCAAAAGGTAACTCTCAATCTAAAGTTGTTACCAAGAAGAAGGCATCCTCCTTCTTAAAAAATTGGAGTGGACATTGGACTTGGACAACAGAAGATGCTTTATACATGCTCCTTGGAGTCTAGAGCAGACCCAGGACTCAACAGCACTCTTGTTTGCATTTAAAGTGAGTGCTCCATGAAGGAACAACTTGACTTCCTTGGGCTGGATAAATGGGGGGTTAATGCTTTCATGGATGAAAGAAGAAAAGCATGACTGGTCGAAGAGCTTTTTGGATTGTTTCTTCTCAAGGCACAGGGGAGGGGGTGGGGAGTCAGAGACTGTTGGGGGCAGAGAGTAGAACAGATCAGATACAGCTTGAACCATGCTACACTCCACTGCTCCATTCCACTGTACCTCACAGACAGTCACCCTCTCCCTCACCTCACCCTCTGAAGTCAACCCTCCTCTCCCACTGCCAACCCACATTCCTCAAACCACCCAGTCCAATCCTCCAATGTAAATCCTGTCACGCTTCTTAGAGAGCCTCAGTCTTACCCTTCCCAGACCACCTGACATTCCAGGGTAAGCTCCGGTCTTCCTTTCCCACAACTACATTCCACCCTTTCCCCAGAAATCATTTTGCAACCCACAGCAGAACCCTCACTCCTGTAGCTGCCTTACACTTTAGTCATCCTCAGTCTTCCCTCACTGCACCTCTTCATATCTGTGAAAAACCCCAGTCTTTCCTCTAACAATAAACCTCTCCTCCTTTGGCATGCTCCCTGGCTATCCACAGAAAGCCTGAAGCCCACACGCCCACACAACAAAGCCACCATTGCTCCACAGTTATCCTGAATCCCCACTTCCTTAGCAACTTTATATTCATAGGAAGCCTATACCCCAATTTCAATACCTATTGTATCCTGGAAAGTACCAGTCCTTTCCCCTAGAACTGCCTAATCACTTCCCCTGCAAGCTCCAGTCCATGTTCCACAGATTTTTTTTTTTATCATTGTGTCCACAACGTTCCTTCCAGAAGCCACTTCCCACTGCACAGTAAATCCCTTTATCCATCCCTTGTCTCTTAAATCCCTTTTCTCCCCATAAATCTCTATGTCTTCCCTATAGCCACTGCACACTTGACACAATCTTTTCCCACCCCACACCACTCCTCCCTCTACACTAAACCCTGGTCTACCAAGCTCCAAACCATGTGAACATGGCATTCCCCATCATCTGTCCTTTCAATTCCTTTATATCCCACAGTTTTCCCTGGTTCTTCTTCTTACTGGATATTACACAATAAATTGCCATACCTTCTCCCCTGCAGCTGCTTTATACTCCACAATAAACTGCAATATTCAAATCCCTTCATTTTCTACAGTGAATACCAAGTGCCAATATCCTTCCCTCAAACCCAGTGAACACCCTGCAATGAACACCAATTCCGCCCTCCCTCATGTGAATCCCAATCCTTCCTTTCTATGACCAGCTCACGTTACCCGGAAACCCCAATGCACTCAGCTTCATAACCGTCTTCTCACTCCACCATTAATCCCCAGCATCTAATCCAACAATTCCGCTTACAGCTGTAGCTATCTTCCACCTCTCCACCAGTCAACTTCTCAACAGCTGTCACACATGTTCTCTAGGTGACTTTTTCCTCTTCAGCTAATGACTTCCAGTCATACTTTAAGTTCCATAGAAAACCGCAATTCTTCCTTTTCAAGAACCACTTCACATCCTCAACAAAGCCCCGTCCCTTCTTCTACAAATATACCACCCGCAGTGACTCCCAAGACCTGTGTTTGTAGCCTATCTCATTCCACCGGAGGCCCCAATGTCTCCTGCACAAGCCCACTTAATGCTCCACAAAAAGGCTTTGCTTTCGATCTACCTAAATTCTCCAGAAGACTTTAGTAATCTACATAACATTTTGTAACTAAATCCTGGAGAGATGTTAATAAAATTTAATCTACAAACCCAAGGACTTATTCCAAGGATTTACACTGAAAGAAGTGTCACTGTGTTTGACATGAAGGCTCTATTTTGCCACCATATTCATCTTGGTGAATATTTACTTTATTATTTACAATATTATTTAACATATTTACAATATTATTTACAAATTATATCTAAGCAATATACTATAGTCCTGGCAGTTTCCAAACATGAAAACTGGGTATGCTACTTTAAGAGAAGAAAATTGAACTCAGAGATTGAAACTCCTTGCTGAGCCTTGCCTGTACAAAGTCACAGGTGTTCACGATCAAGGGCAGAAAGGAATTCTGTGGAAAGGGAGATAACACTTTATGGAAGGCTAAGACATAAACATGAATTTACACAATTTTTAGGCAATACCCTTCTTTGTATTGCTTCTTTAATACAAAATAGATGTAACAGAGAAAAGTCAATGAGCTCTTTCAGTCTGAAAGAAGACTTTTATAATCCTTTGTGTTATTGAGCACCCCATGGTGCCAGGTACATCGCATGATATAAAGCATCTTCCTAAGTGTTTCTGGTTGATGAATGCTAATCACTAAATCTCATCAGCAAGACCAAGTGAACTACAGTCCCCGGGTTCCACAGAGGCTAACTGATGCCTTTAACCTTTCATGGTTTTTTTTCTTTTTCCTAGAATTCATGCTCTAATCACTTTATCCAGTTTTAATGTGTTCATTTGGAGATAGAGGGGATGATGGGCGGTGGCCTACTTCTCTTATTCCTGGGTGGAAGCAAACTGAGCTGTTTGGTCTGCACATTTTCCTGGCTGAGAGCCAATGCCTTTGCCTGTCTCACTCACCACTGTAGCCCCAGGCCTAACACAGAAGGTGCTCAGAAGTATTTCTTTTTTAAATTGCCTTTCTATTATCATTATTATTTTATGATACTGTTCCATAGACTCTGGGATTTCCCTTACACTCTCCCCAAATTCCCTCCCCTCTCCCACCCCCCACTCTCTAATTGTTACGATAGTACAGTTTGTCATAATCAGCCATAAGTCCATCATTGCGGGCACGGACAATGGCAGACAGTCCAGGATCTTATTGTCAAGATATGTTTAACAGTTCCATTGGAAGTCCATTTTAGTATTTCTTAAAAGACAATCATATCATTTGCCTGGGAAATGAAATCTCTTCCCCTATAAATATATCCTCTTCTCAAATTTCACCCTCTTTTAGTTTGGCCACTTGGTCAAAAGAATTGGGAAGGGCTTTCTAGGAGAGATGCTTATAGACAGAGTAATAGGTGATCACTATTAGGAAAAATGTTAAGTGCTACTAATGGATCCAAGGTGTATTTTCATATGTCTTAAATCACATAAACATTTCTTGAAATTAAATACTGACTGTATTTGCAGAATAATTTACCCATCAGCTAATTTATTGAATATCTGGTTTGTGTTGGGGTCCTTCAGATTTCATTTTTTAAAAAAAGATTTATTTATTTTTATTGCAAAGTCAGATATACAGAGAGGAGGAGAGACAGAGAGGAAGGTCTTCCGTCTGATTATTCACTCCCCAAGTGACCACAACGGCTGCTGTACTGATCCAAAGCCAGGAGCCAGGAACCTCCTCCAGGTCTCCCATGTGGGTGCAGGGTCCCAAGGCTTTGGGCCGTCCTCGACTGCTTTCCCAGGCCACAAGCAGAGAGCTGGATGGGAAGTGGAGCTGCCGGGGTTAGAACCGGCACCCATATGGGATCCTGGAGCGTTCAGGGCAAGGACTTTAGCCGCTAGGCCACGGCATCAGGCCCTCCTTCAGATTTCATTTTATTTTAAACCAATGTCCTAAAATGTAATTTTTACTGCAGTAATATCTTGTCTGAAGAATATAGTAACTCCTCATATAGTAAGTGATCAAAGGGAAATAACAGAGCTACACAATTATAAATTCAACATTTTCTGGATTCAGACAGAGCTGGATCCAGCTATACCCAAATTAGCCTTTTAGAACCTATTTGTATGTGTGATAAACAGAATGAGCATGCATTTTACAATAGACTCTGGCAAGGTCAAATATGTTTCTTACACTGTATTCAAGGTTATGGCATATCCTGATAAGATTTTTTAAAATGATAAAGTAACTTCCACTTTTGAATACTTTTTATTTAAAATTGACTTTTAAATACAATTGAAAGCATTAAATGTGTTACTGTCTACTGGTGCTGCCTACAGTAGCCTCTGCATTAGTGACTTTGCAGCACCGGAAGGTGTTATGTCAGCCCACAATCAGGATGGAGCAGAATTCTAGTCCTCCATAACTGCTAGTAACAAACAGGATTTATCTTCATAAATAACTCAGTTGTAGTAACCCTTGAATAGTTTCTACAGCAGGGTGAAAAAAAAAAGTGGGGGATGAAAACAGTTAAAACTCCCTGGGACTGAAAATCATATACAAGTAAGAAGCAAAGATAAAGCCTGACTTGAACACAGGTCCATGGCATCCCTGTCGCCTTTATTCCACTCTCTGAAAAATCAAAATAAATGGAATATCAACCTGAAAGGTCATGAACAGGTCTCAGTGTTTAAAAAAAATAACTAAAATAAAGTTCTCATTGATTTGTGTCAGTGAATGAAGTAAGTGTTAAATAAGCCACGCTTTATGTTGACAATAGTCAGATTCCAGTTGGTTAAAAATGTTGAGTAGTAATTTGTATGTGTTTGCTCAATTAAAAGTGGGGCAATGAATTCAATAAAAATATTCTCATTCATTTTTGGATCTAAAGCTTTTCCAACACAGGATCAATGGGGAAAGCCACAGATTACCATGGCTCTGCCGAGTGCCTTGTCTTACAAACAAACATGTAGAGATCCACTTTTCTCCTCCAAGGTCATGGCTGGCTAGATCCAGTGTGTGAGCATTGCACAAGCACCATGAGGGGAGCCGGCCTGCCTCCTTCACTGCCCTTCCAAAGGCCTATTTACTACATGTCTTTGAATCATCTTCTTTGCATTTAGTCTGTTGCCCCAGAAACCCCCTTCTTTGCAAGATACAATTGGTAATGCTGCTTTTTTTTTTCTTCCACTTTTTCTCAGCAGATTGCCCAACAATGACTACTGTGATGCAGTGAGTCATTTGCTCACCATGCCAGCCAGCAACTTCAGAATCAGAGCCTTGTTACCTACTGCAGCTGCTCCAGTTATGGGAGTGGGAATGGAAATAAGTGAAGTGTTACTTCCCCATGCTAAAGCACCAGAGATTTGTACTGTGCTTGAAATTAATGTCACCTCGGGGGAAAGAGAAGCTTTCAAGTTCAGCCAAGGCTTCCAAACTAGCAAAGGAGTTACACTGCAAGGGGTGTTCCTACTGGGACATTGCTTTGTGGGCTCTCCAGCAGCGATGGAGGGGAACTTCAGGGAGGGAACAAGAGCCCAGTCTCTTGGTGGTGCTGTTCCAAAGGATGATTGGACATGAAGCATGATGTCTGGAAGTGATAAGCCCCGGGTGTTTATTTACACCTTACTGGAAAGCCATGTAAATTAACGGAAACTTCCTGGCAAAATACCTTGACTTGTAGCAACTTCATGGTCATACAGAGGTGATAATTCAGGGTGAGGTTTGCCCACACCTTCTTCATCTAAACTCAAGAAGCAATACCCTCTCCACCACCCCCCACCCGCCCCGATAGCCCGATAGCAAGTCCTTGAAAGGAAACAAGGAATGTGGCATCAGTTAGGCACCAGAGAGAGTGTGAGAGGACCAGGGCAGAAGCTGCCTCTCAAGGCCTTTGCGTGTCACTTGAGGTTTCCATTCAGGCAGTACTGGAACTCCAGCAGCACTGGATGTTGCCCACACGAGTAACACTATCCTTGGCTTCTCACACTAATTCCTGACAAAAATCACTTAACTATGTAAGGAACTAGAGCCAGTGGCATGAAAAGCAATGTGCTAGATTCTGGCAAAGGCCCCTCCCTCTTCCCAAAGGGCTCCAAGTGTGATGGAGACAGCTAGACATGGATACAGAAAATTGCACCGTAGTGTGACATCTTGACCTGAGAACTCCTCATTGAGCTTTGCAGCAGCAAGGCTGCTTTAGGATGGAGATACCTAGGGAGAGCAGGAAATGTCTCTGAGAAAAATGGACAGGTATCAAGTCCTAGGGCTTGAACAGAGCCTGTCTGGAGCTTTTGACAGTCAGAAAAAAGAGGAAAAGGGACTGGATCTTTAAGCTTTTTGTGTAGGGTTGACAGAAGAGAGTGCTGATGAAGATTAAAAGGAGATAAGAAAGCCGATCCTATTAAAGCAGTAAAAACGTCATGCAAACATGTATTTATTTATTTACAAATGTATGTAGTGTACATGGGAAGAGAGTGAGCAAAATACAGTTTATCATAGGAACACTTGAACTTAGCTATGGTTGAAATTCTAGCTGTACCACAGGGCAGATGCCCCGCATACACATTTTGGGGGTCGAAAAATACTAGCTACTGAGTGTTAAGTGGGAGGTTTCAAAGAGGCATTTATTGAAAGAGGCAAATAGGCTAAAATACAGCATTAGGATATGTTATGTTTTCAGTGTGTTTCCTAAGAGTTCCCGTGCTGGAAATTTGATCCAAAAATGCACTTGTTAGTGACATTTGGAGGTAATTAGGGTCTGATGCCATCACATGGATGGAACTCCTGGTGGCAGGAGTGAGTGGCTTTATTCATAGATGAGGAAGGACCTGAGCTCACTGCTTGTCATCTCAGCGTGTGCTGCCCTCACTGTGCTGGGATACAGCAAGAGCTCCGATGAGATGCAGCCGCTACAGTTTGAACTTCTCAGAACCCGGGACTGTGTTAGGTTCATTCATTTTTTAAAAGCGACTTACCCCGTCTGTGATTCTGTCATAGCAATTGAATACAGTTCAACATAGAAGGATACTTGCTGTGTAGCTCATCAATGCTCAAAGAGAATTAACCAAATGATGGAGATCACGGCAGGGTTTGCAAGGGTGATTTCATGTAAACTTGAGATGTTTGTACAGGAAGGAATATAACAGGGACTCTGAAGAGAAGCAAGGACAAGATGAAAATGATAAGCTCCCATGATTGAGCTGCTTTTGCTGTGTAAATTGTTCATTTTCATTGGCCCAAAGTTGTCAAAATGTTTCTCAAATTTGCCCAGCAAATGAATAAGTGGGGAGTCACAATCACATTCATTTGTGCCTAAAGCTTCTGTTTTTAAACTACTTTCATTGCATGTCACCCACTGAAGGTGTGAATAGGTAAGTATGACATGACAGACGTGGGCAATGCACTGGCAGCTCCTCTGCTGTGAGCAGCCAGTCTGGCTGGAATGAAGACACGCTTCTAATGGCAGAAGAACAGCTGCTGAGGACAATGAGCAGTGCAGGGTATGGAATGGTAGTACACATGCAGGCCAGCTGCCAGACTGAGCAGGTTCAAATCTCAGCTGTGCGTCTGCCAGGTGTGCGCTGGGAAGGGAGGAAGTGTGACAGAGCAGAAAGCTTGTGGTAACTCACACAGAGCCAGCCGCTTGAAGAGTCGTGGACCAATTAACACTAGAGAATGACTACTAAAAAATGTGTCTTAGCATGTATGCAACTTGCCAATGAGACGAACAGAGGGAGTAGAGAACAAAGAGCACTGATGAGCCGGGTTGATAACCCTCTGCTGAGATCACAGCAGAACAAGAGAAGCAACACTGGCAACAAGAACACCTCAGTGAAGCTACTGGTAACACACAAAAAAGGCAAAACAACCATGTGGTGTCTTAGTCTGCAGTCATTTTCATGGAGCACCACTCAGCTTTTTATCAAATTCTGTTTCAAAAACTGTAAAATAGCAGTTGAGTGTCAGGGATAATCCTGGTCCTAGAATAAAAAGGCTGGAATTTGCAAGACTGTGTCTACCACTGGCTGGTTAGGTATTGCTCAGGGTACTTTCCACATTGGAACCTAGAGTTTTGCTGGGTAAGATGGAGCAGCATTATACATCCTCTCATCAGTTTAAAAGTTAAATTAAATCAAGGATGGGGAGGCACTCAGTAAGTTGCAATGGGAAGCAAAGGATGATAATTATCAGTGTTATGGTTAAGAGCTTAGTATAAGCAACAACATTCCTACAACTGGTGAGTTCTGCATATGTACCTGTTATTAATCACACACAGAAAGAAGAAAAGTGGATAATTGACATAGCTAGGGACTATTTCTCTACAGAGTTGGAGAAAACAGATTTTTGGAAATACAGAGCTGCGATTCCTCAAATCTGGCCTTGGGTGAGCAGCACCAACACTGACATTACCTGGAAAATAGTGAAAAATGCATTTGGGATATGTGTGTTTTGTTTAGCATGACTACCATGAAATATATGGATCTGAGTCCCAGCTTTGTTCCCAATTCCAGCTGTCTTGGGCATTTGCAGACTGAAAAAGTGGATGATAAAAGTTCTCTCCTTGGTGCCTGGCAAGCCTTGTATCCACTGGGATCACAAATGGGTGTCAATTCTAATCCCACTGGCCCCGCTTCTCATCCAGTTCCCTGTTTGTGGCCTGGAAAAGCAGTGGAGGACGGCCCAAAGCCTTGGGACCCTGCACCCATGTGTGAGACCTGGAAGACACTTCATGTGCCTGGCTTCAAACCGGTGCAGCAACAGCCGTTGCGGACACTTGGGGAGTGAATCATCAGACAGAACATCTTCCTCTTTTTCTCTCTCCTCCTTGTACATCTAACTTTGCAATTTAAAAAAAAAAAAAACTTTTTTTTACTCTCCTTCCCCCACCTTTTAAATAAATACAATAAATACTTTTGGGATTAGAATCAGCACCTGTTTTTAATAAGTTTGATAACCATACATCTAGAGAAATAACTAGTGACCTGCAGAAAATGCGACAGTCTGGCAGAAGACATGACCAGCTGCTGCGTGACGTGATGCAAAGTGTCCCCACTGAGGACACAGGCAGGCTTTTGTTGATAACTGTAACTGAAGCAATCTAAACACGCTTGATGTGCTGTCACATAATCAACACAGGATACAAATGATTTTGTAATAATTTCATCTCTTCCCCGTTGTAGGCTGAGTCTGCTCAGATTCACATCTATTCATGTGAACGTGCCCTTAGATGGAGATGGGCTCTCTGTAGGTGTACTGGAACAGGTTGTGTCCTAAATCCAGGTTTTTAAACCACCTAATCTGTGGTACTTCATTACAGCAACACTATGAAACCAATATAATCCCTTTTAAAAGAGTATATATTTCTGTATACTTAATACACTTTAACTACTCCAATTTTACCCCAACAAGTACCCTCGCTAGTTGTTTTCTTCCAGGGAAGACTGTTCCCTCAGGCCAGGCTCTCCTTGGTTATTACTGCAATTGCATTTCCAGCTTGCACCCTATTAGGTTCAGACAGTCTATCATGCCCTGGAGAGGAGGTACAGACTGGTGGGTAAGCCCACCAGGGGTGGGGTGAATTGACAGCTCTCAGGACATGGCAGGAAAGCTGTTCTGTCATGGAACCTTTAGTTTTTTTTCCTTTGAAAGTGGGACAGTATTGCCCTTATTCCTGAAATATGGTGTAAGTCAATCAGCATGTAGGAAAGTAATTGACACAGAGTAAAACAGATGACAGATATAGGGATATTTTGAAAGTTGTAACATTGAATTAAAACATTTATTTTGGAGAAAAACAAGTCTTTCTGAATGCATGATTTATCTGCCTAAAAGGCAGAGGAGCAGAAGAGAAAGATGCACACACACGTATGGGGAGAGAGAGCGAGAGAGAGAGAGTGCATTAACTGGCTCACTCCACAAATGATCACAATCACCGGTGAAGTCAGGAGCCTAGAACACCATCTGGGTCTGTCACGCAGGTGGCAGGGACCCATATACTTGGGCCATAAGCTACTGTCTTCCCAGGAGATCTCACTTGATGTAGACATCACTTGGACTTCAACACTCCAGCAACAGAAGTGAGCCTGTGTCTTACCAGTCCTATCAAAATCCTACCCTGAGATATACTTTTTGATGCTTACTTTAACTTCCTTTGTATATTTCAAATAACTGTATTCTCTGCTTACAAAACTTATCCTCTATAGCATTTCTAGTCTCAATGAATATCACCATCATCTCACTGCTTGAGCTTAACAGGAAAAGTGTCATTGGTAGAGCCATTTCCTTTACATCCCAATCTGTCCCAATCTGTCATCAACTCCTGTGGTTTCTACACCTGGGAAATACGTTTCAAATTCACACCTTATTTCCAAAAGCTTCCCATAGGTTCTCTTTGTTCCTATTGAGACTACAGCAAAGGTATTCTAACTGGTCTCCCTTACTCATACTTGCCTTAGTTGAATCCATTTTTCACAGAGCAGCCAAAGAGATAGAAGAAGCTTCTGTAGCTCTCTGAGCACTCCTGCAAAGGCTCTGAAACGTATCTTGCTAGAATGCATGCAATCACCAGCAACGTCTTGGCGATGACTGTGCTTTGATCTGCCTCTTTATCAGTCATGGTCAGCTGATTCCATCCTCACAACTTCCTAATCCTCAAACCCTCCCTGTAGGATGGAGTCAGCTGATAGTGAGTTCACCGTCAATGGAGATTATCCTTCTAGTAGCCTGATCTTTATTCTTTTTTTTTTTTTTACTGATCTTTATTCTTTATCTTAATCATAGGGGAAAGCATCAATGAGTTATGTCTGCAGAGTACAAAGTCACAAATTGCTGTCGCCTGCCGCATATATCTTCCTGTTTGTCAATCACAAAGCTCACTTCCCAGGATGCATCTGTTGCATTCAGTACCAGGGCTTATGCAAGATAAAAAGAGGTGAAAGGTGGGAAAGCACCCTGGGGTGTGAGAGAGGTACTACCCCCATGCTTGTGGTCCTTGGACAGCTTTTTACTCTCCTGCCTTCCTATTCTTGGACACTTTTCTAACCCAGGTGTGGTTTTTAGTTTTTCTGGGTAGCTGTTTGATCCATTCATGTTGTATATGTTTCTGAAGGGTAGCCCACAATCACACATGGATATATGCTTATTCCCCATTGCCAAATTAATTCCATTCTTATGATATAATACCAGGCTCTGCTCAGCATTCCCAATTTTTCAGGAAGCAAGGACTTGATTTATGAATTAATAAATGCATTGCCACATCACTGACAATAAAAATTGTCATGTTTCGTAAAAGTTTGGTTTCAAGAATCCCAGCACAACACTTTTTTTCCAATCCATTAAAGGGCCTTGACTCCAAAAAATATTTGACTGCAATAAAAAGAAGCAGAAAATAATCATCTCCCAATAAGTTTGCCAATTGTACCTTTTAAGTCACAATGTCTGTGCATATATTCGTCTTTGCCCAAATTAGTATGAATGAACAATCCTTTCTTGTATTCAACATAAATCTTTGTTTGCTGCCAGAACCCATCCCCTCTTACCTTCTCCAAGATGTTGTCCCAGCAAAAAAACAAACAAACAAACAAACAAAAAAACCTTTATCTCTGTACAAGTGTTTTTCTTAGCAAATTAATTCGGTGCGTGGCTCCTCTCTTGGTTATGCCAGGTTTGCTCATAGCTACTGCTACATTTCCGTTTAAATTTAGGCAAAAAATCTCCACAAGGAGATGTTTATACTCACTGTCTTTCCATCCGGCACCCTTTCTTGCTAAAATTCACTCTATTTAGCCATATGACCTCACCACTTTAGAGAAGTATTTCTTGATAATAGCTCCAATAACCTCTATGTTGCAAACCTCATTTATAATCTGAATTGACTTACTGGTGATACTGAGTCAACAGACCACTCCATTTTCAATATAATCATTGCTTTCATTTCTTCTAGCACTGTATTCTTGTACCCCACTCTGTTTCAATATTCTCAAACCTTGTTTGTCAGTTCCTTGACCATGATGCTTTGATGTACTCTAGGATTCAATTCTTAAAAATCACCTCTCAGGCCCACACAGTCTCATTACCTTAATATCATTTACATACTGATAGCTCCTAGATTTATATTCTAAGTTTGTATGTATCCTGTGAATATAGCAAAATTATCAAGTGCATTATGACTTCTTCAGCTAATCTTTTTCAAGTGAAATATGTATTTTTATTTGAAAGGCAGATCTACAGAGAGGAGACACAGGAAAATACTCCATCCACTGGTTCTTTCCTCAAATGGCTGCTGGTCTGTTTTTGAGCAAAATTAAAGCAAGGAGCCAGGAGCCTCTTCTGGGTCTTTCACATGGGGCAGCAGCCCAAAGACTTGAACCATTCTCTGCTGCTTTCCCAGTCCATAAAAAGGGAGCTGGATTAAAAATGGAGTGGGCTGGGCACTAATCAGAACACATACGGGATGCCTGGTCTGCAGAAGCAGATTAGCCCACTACATCTCCACACCAACCCCTCTACCTGATTTTCTAAGCCAAAATATTCTTCTCTACTTCAGTACATGACTCCCCTTTAAGCCCAAAAGTATGTCTTTTTTTACTCACAACTCACATCTAATTTGTGAGAAAATTTTGTTGCTTTTTGTGTTCAAAGTCCACCTTTTTTCCATATATAGCATTATGGCTTTGATTCAAGATATTACCACTATTTGCATCATTGAATGAGTCTGTTACATGATCTATGTGTTCCTGATTTTAGCTCACTAACATTCTGTCTCCAGCTAGCAGAGTAATTCCCTGAAAGTTTTTGCATGCATCTGTTTTGAAAGAGAAACACACACACACACACACGCACGCACGCACATGAGGGAGACAGAAACTTCTCAAACACCTGTTGCACTAGCCCAAAGCCAGGTCTAGGAACTCCATCTGTCTCTCTTACTTTACAAGTTGGAGTCTAATTATTTGAGCCAACCAATTGTGCCATCAGCTACTACCTCCAAAAATATGTATTAGCAGGAAGCTGGAAATGAAAGTGTTGCCAAATGTAGAAACCGAACATCCCGAGTGATATCTGAACTCTTTCCACAGATGTCTTCTCCCAAATACAATGTTTAGTTATATTAGTCACATGATCCTTGTTTGTAAATAACATGATACAATTCATAGGGGAACAAAAAGACACCATTAAGAGGTTAGGTTATTGGAACTCGTGAGAGAATTTGACAGTACAGCATAGAAAATCAACTTCTTTTGTACAATAGAGGAAACACTCGACAGCATGAAACTGACAGAAGAGAAAATTTGTTGACCAAACATCTGGCAAAGGATTAACTTCCAGAATGTATGAGCTCAAGAAACACAACACGAAAACAATTCACATGAGAAATGGGCAAAAGACATAAAGAATCGCTTTTCAAAGGATGAGATAGAATTGAACGGTTATCACATGAAAAGATCATCAGATTTACTAGCCATCAGAGAAATTCAAATAAAAGCCACAAAGAGATTTCACCTCACTCTAATTAGAATGGCTAACACAGGGGAATCAGAAAACAATAAATGCTGGCAAGGAAGGAAGGGAAAATGTACACTAATCCACTGTTCCTGGAAATGTAAACTAGTGCGGCCATCATGGAAGATAGTACTGTGATTCCACAAAAATCTAAAAACATGTACCCCTTGTGACCCACTCCCGGGAACTCACCCAATTAAAGTATAATCAGCATGCAAAGCGTTACCTGTACCGCAAGCAGGGGCAGAGAGGGACACACAGAGACCTGTGTGTACCCTGCCTGTTGCAATGTGATGCTCTGCACTGCCATGAGAGGCTGCCAGCATGAACATGATCACCAGCTGATCCTTCTAGAACCTGTACTCCAGAACCAGGAGCTAAAATAAGCTTCTTCTCTTTACAAACTACCCGGACTCCGGCCTTTCATTTTAGTCACACACAAAAAAATGAATTAACATAATTACCTTTAGTCTATATGTTTAAGGTGTACATTAAGCAAATGAATTCCACAGATGCCAGTTCCAGGCTCAAGATCTCTTTTCATGTGTCTATAGATATTCTTAAATTTAAAATCTGAAACCCACCCCTCCACATGTCAATGTAACCGTTTTTCCTTTTATTATGATGAGAGTCTGATATCTCAATGGCTTCCAGTTCCCTAGAGGAGACTCCCTTTGCCTTTCTGGCTTCTTTCTACTGCTACTCCAATCAGACTGCCCTCCTTTGCAGACCCTGAAACAAGTCTTCCAGCTTCAGCTTCAAGATCTCTGTACTTGATACTTGCTCGGTTTGGTAAATGTTTTATCCAGAATCTGTTATTCCTCCTTGCTGGACTACTTGTCGAAATGTCTCTGTCTTTAAGAACTCCTTTACACTACACGTTTTCACCCCTTTTCATATGTTTATTTCCACAACTGTCATCATCAGTCAATATGCTACATTTGAATCTTATTTCATGTCTGCGTTCTCCTCTTTTCAGGTAAGCTCCCACATGGCAGGAGCTTTTTGGTCTTATGGTCATCACTGTGCCCTTAACTTTTTAAAAAGCATCTGGCATTTACTCATGATGAGAAACTGACTGAAGGAATCTGAAGTGGAAGGGATACATTTAGGAAGAGAGAAACTTATTCAGAAAGGAGATTCTTACTCACTCTGCCATTGACTTGGTTTGGGTTGCCTTTGTGACTTTAAGCTCCTCCCTTTCCAATGGAATAATTAGCATTCTAAAAAGCTAAAAGGTGTTCCACACCATTATAAACACACTATTTTCTGTCTCTCATTTATATGTTTTCTTTGCTTGTGGGATGAGCAGGTGATGTGTCATTTGCATCCCATGATATTCATTTGTTATAAGACAACTTGAAATTTGCCCTTTCAGAATTGTTCATCAGTCCATATTAGTTTTTTTTTTTTAATTTTCTCTTCCTTCTCTCTCTCTGTCTTGCTCATTAAAGCTTCTGGAAAACTTTGCTTCAGTTGCATCACCCTCATTACTCTGCTTCCTGATTCTTTGCTTATCCTTTGGCATGCCACGTCTTTTCATGAGTTTAAGAGGAATTAAAATTATTAAAAGTTTCTTATTGTAGAACATTTCAAATACACACATTCACACCACACATTTTTGGAATTTATCTTCCTTTGGTCTCTATAAATCAACAATATCTTATTCTTCATGTATGAACAAAAGCAGTCTAAAAACACAGGCTTAGTTGTTTCGAGTTCCAGAATGTCATTTAAAAGCACACAGTGACGGAGTGGTGTGGAAGTGAATGCTTTTGATGTGTAGAGGTCTGGCTTTGTTCATAGAAAATGAAGGAAGCAAAGATGCTCTCATGATTTCCACCAAGGCAGAACTGAGTTGAAGTTCATTCTCAGAGTAGATTATGAAGAGGTGAAAGCACCGGATCTGAGGCAGGGAAGGTAACGAAATGGGACAGAGTTGGCCTGAAAGAACTCGAGTGATTGGGAAGGGCATGAGGGTCATGACTGAAGTTTCAGGGTGAACATGGAATGATCTCAATTTTGGCTCAGATTTGCTGTGAAATGTTAAACTGGAGGATGTAGAGACTTACTCTCCTTTGGGGTGACTTGAGACTGCCAGAGCCTAGTTACCTGCATCCCTGGGAAACCCCAAGCGTGTCCACAAGCCCCTCAGAGAAGATTCGTCAGCAACACAGAGTTACCATCCACTGTAACAAGGGAAGTAAAGATGTGGCCAACCACTTCCTAGTGCAGAGAGGCCCATGGTGCATTTTTGTCACAGTCTCCCATGAGACATGGGGAGCCTATTCCTGGAGCAGGTCTGCAGCAGGAAGATGTTGTACAAACAGGACCTCAAGATGAGAGGCCCCAGCAATGCCTTTGGCCCCTGACAGGAGAATGACAGCCAAGACACAGTAGGAGAATCCTCACGTGGAGGAAGTCTATGAAAGAAGTTTGGAACTCAAACAATGCTCCCACAAAACTATAGGCTTGTACAATCTTCTTTCTGGATAAAAAGTTCTCCAGAAATATAGAAGAATATGGGAGAAAGCCAGAAGGCTAAGATGTAGCAGAGGAAGCTCACTCTTACCTGAAAGAGGTGGCTACAAACCACTGTGTCTCCCAAGAAAACATATTCATAAAGGGTCAAAGATGAGGCTCCCTTGTGTTTGTGTCCCAGAGAGCTATCACAAAGCTAGGAATTCAAATGAATTGCCATGGAGAGCCACTGGCTGGTGACAGATCAAATAGATGGTGTGGCAGCATAAATGTCTACAGCAACTGACTAAAAGGGCAAGACTGACTCACAGAAGGAAGGAGAAAGGGAGAAAGATGAGTACTTGTCCTTGGACTCAAACACAAACTGTATAAATGTAAAGAGTTTTTTTTCAAATGGATTATTGCTGAATGAGAAAAGAAATTCAATTTAACACAATCAAAAATGAGATGCAACTGGAGAAAAGGAAGGTAAAGGAGCTGAAAGAAAACACTTTGGGGTTGTATTCATAAAGCAGAGTACACAGATCAAAGGAGCTAATGGGCACATAAAACTTTACATTGGAGAGATAGCATTCACTGTAGGCAAGTGGCTTTCATAAGGCAGGAATGGCAACAATCTGTGTTAGTACTTGTATATATGGATTTCAATTGTTGGTCCTAAGATAAACTTGTCTTTCAACTTGACTCTTCTGTGTATTTTTTAAAGTACTTCTGTGCACTGAAGTGGTTTTACATTGATTTCATCTGCACAGTAGATGAATAATTAAGTGCTGGGGTCCTGCAGTGGGTGTGGATGACAGGAAGGTGTGATGAGGACAGCTCCCCTGTGTGTCAAGGCCCGGGGGAGCTTCCAGCTGTTAGACAGGGCCCGGCGGAAGTCTCTCTGACCACCTTGACGCTGTTGCACTCCCTGGCTGCATGGACACTCAAGCACCTCACTAAGAATTCTGTAATCTATTGAGGCATTGTTATTTGCCCCTGCGAGATGGTTTTTGCCACTGATGTGAACTTGAGAGTTAATGTTATTGATAATGTCTTGGTGAGTGGGCCTTTAACTGCGCACAGGAGAACAATTAAACCCATGCCATTTCTGGACACCTTACTCTGTGCTTACCCATTGCCCTGAAATCGGGCCCAGACATACAGCATGCTTTCTAGGAAATGGCTTAATAAGAATTATACAAAGTAATGGAAGTGATGGGAGTGAGCACTGAAACTGCTATGGCAATAAATATAGTTATTGTTATCTCAAAGGCTAGCCTGTCTTTGCAATTTTTTGGAGCATAGAAAATGTAATTGTTTTAGCTGCTTTTATACTTTTTAGCTAGAGAAATTAAGGATGCTTTTCTTAAAGCAAAATGCTTTTGATTATTGTTTCATTGTTTATGGGGTTGTAGAATCTAGTTGTAGGGGAATTTAACATTTGAAATTTCTGTTTTAGATTTTACATTTTCCCCTTATAACCTGTTTTCCTATTAAATAATGGGTAAATTGTAGAAGCAGAAATGTGGTGGGAAAGTACTACTAATTAGCAGGTAATGTCACATGCCTTGGCCTTGGAGTACTGGCTGATGCTCCATGGCTACTGTTGAAAAATAATACTAGCTTGCTTTGAAGAATATGAATACAATATTTTGCAGAATTATCTTTAGGGGCACCTGCTTAGCCTTGAAGTGCAGACGGAGTGACCAAATGTCTGTACATGCCCCCTTAGTCTTGAAGTAAAAAATAGAATAATTGCTTGTGCAGAAGCTTGAGAGGTGTTTGAGTAAATAAAAAGGACAGCTTTTCCTTGAGCTGTTGTGAGAACACACCAAGTGTCTGTGTCTTTCTATATCGCCGACTCTACGCACCCTTCCCGAGCTCCGAACTCAGCTGGAGCTCGACTCCGACAATCAAGTCCATAAAAAAATGAAGAAATTGTGAAGAAGCTGATGGATGGTGTTAGATATAACATTCTTGTCATGTGAAAGAAGACATACATCTCCCCTGATTGCTCAGGGAGAAGGGAAATAGTGGGAAAACGAAGTTTTCACAGGACGATTTCAGTTCCTCCAAAATAGGCCAGCTCCTCATCACAGAAGGAGTTCCACTGGGTGTTGGATGCTTTCTTCAAGGGAGCTGAAAGAGAGGAGATGTAGCTTTGTGTAGGAGATAAGCTATAAAATCTGGAAATCCCTCCCAACACTGATATCTGTTGGCACTCCTACATTATCATTCAGGTAAAATCAAGGCAGATTGTACCTGTTTCTCAGAAAGGATTCAATATGGAAGGAAGAACAGGTTGATGAAAACACAAGCATGTGTGATGTACTGAGTGCAACCCCTCTGCGGACATGATCTGTAACATGACTTGGCGACCCTATCTCTCAAATTAAGACTGGCCAGGTGAATTACTATGTTGTGTATAACCTCCCATAGATCATTCTGGGTCATTTCTGAGGTTGGACCTGCAAAGGTTTGGTGCTTTCCTCTACCACTCTTGGCATCATTCCACTGCCATGAAACCAAGGTGACTTGATGCATGAGGGGTCAGGGTTAGGAGACATTAGTTGTTTTGACTGAGCACATTGTAGATCAGCTGTTGCTAATTAGCCTCCAGACAGGTGGATGAGTACGAATAAGATCAGTAGAACTATCCAAACCATGGGCAGCTGCAGATGCATGAATGAGCCCAGAGGACCAGGGAAAAAAAAATACTCCTACCCAACCTATTTCAAACTTATGAGCAATATAAATGATTACTGTTTTAAGCACTGAAGTTTGGAGTGATTTATTACACAATCATTACTAAGTAATGTACCACTGGAGGCTGGGAGACCTGCATCTCCCATTGCATGAACTTCACCACGGCTATTTAGCTTTTATTACTTTATCGGTAAAACATTGACACCATACATGAGACCCATTACATTTCCTGGGAGGATTCAACGTAGTAATTTACACTAAGTAGCTTTCCCAGTGTCCAGTACATAGCTAACACTCAACAGATTTTTCTTCTATATTAGTATTTTTATGAGTCAGTGATAAAAAAAAGTACCACTGAGGAAATAAAAATATCACTCAGGAATAAATTCCACAGAATATGCTCTTTCACAAAACCAAAAGCTGGAATAATTATTTTCTTTCTATTTCTTAGGTTAATGTGTTTATTTTCGGAGGGATCACTTTGCACTTCCGTGTAGTAGGCACGTGTCCAAACTGACACCAAGAAGTTGGGGTGATGGCACAGTCTCCTCTCCATCTTCATGGCAGCCACACACATTCCTTGTTCCCTAAGCCTTTCTGAAGATTCCTTCTTTGCCCTTGTGTTCTCCATGTCAAGACTTGAAAGTAGAATGGAACAACGAAGCAACATACTCTAGTAACGCTAAGCTCTAACCTGAAGAACAGAACAACTAAGAAACGTATTTTATGATTACATTAAAAAAAAAAGAAAACTAACTTCACCCTTTCAAACAACTTCCAGAAAAAAAATTCCAGTAAATTTACATATTATCTTCTTTAATAAATTTCGGAATCCAAAGCACAAAGTTAAGTGTTTTCTTTTTCTGTAAACATGAGTGTGTCACAGGTCAAAAAAGTAATGATTCAACCCAAGGTTAAAACAGAATACCTGTCTAAATGTGGAACTTTCAATCCAATTCAATGAGGTGTTTTTTGTTTTGTTGTTTTTCCTGAATCTTCTCTGGTTCCTTCCTTCTTTCATTTGAATATTGAGCATGACCAATATTGAAAACCTCACTACCTCATGAAACAAACTAATTCTATCTTTTTTCTTTTTTTTTTTTTAACTTGTGAGCGTGTTAGATAAAGTTTCAAGCAGAGTGTAGTTCAAAGGTTATCCTCAGCATTGAGGATAAGGACATAGAGACCATCAAAAAGAATGGTAGAAAATCAACATACACTGTGTTTTCATCAAGTTGTTACTTCCGACAACTAGAGTTCAATCCTACTGCAAACATTAGGAACCACTGTTCCTGGTCCATACACCCTGAAATCATCTAAACCAAGGATTGAGGGCATGAGATATTACCCACCAGGCTGCATCTATTCGTTGAAACTGTTACTGAAGAGTTAATTCCCATGAAAGGTACGGGTTAGGTAAAGGTACTTGATTACCAGGCACCTGTGTGGGCAGCAAACATCAACTTTGTGTGTCAAGGGAGCATAATGATGGCAATTGGACACTGGGCTCATGAAACACAGTAAGACATCCAAGCAGGTGTCCCTCAGAGTTGGCTGTTATGTATAAACATCTAATCTTTGCTGCAGAATGTATCTTCCAGGTCTCCCCACCTTGCATTCCTCTTCAGCCTTAACCTTAACTTTAACCTTCCTTTGGAGGACTTCCATTTCCTTAGTCCCAGTCCAATTTAGAAGGGGCTGATCCTAACTCTTTTTAGCTGACCTCCTCACCTGAGAGTCAGCATGCTATCCAGTCCTGGCCAATCATTGTGAAGCATCTATATAACTCACAGTGATTGACAAAGAGATGGGTATGCAATCAAAGCCAGCTAGCTTATCCATAGTCAACCCTGGGAATTTTTCTAGAGAAATTAAGTGAGAGACAAATGCTTAGTATTGTCAGTCATCAGGAAATTCACATTAAAATCATAGTGAAAGATGAGATCACACTTTGTAGAAAGACTATTATCAAAATAAAACATGAAAACAATTGTTGATAAGCATGTGGAGAAACCTGAACCCTTTCAAGCTGTTGAGAAGAATGCAAAAGGCCTAGTTGTTATAGAGAACAGTATGGAAGCGCCAAGCAAGTGAAAAATAAAGTCAATGGAATGCAGTATTCCCAGGTATGCACATGTATTCAAAAAATTGAAATAAGGATCCTGAAAAGATACTACCTCGCTCACACTGATTGTAGCACTATTCATGAAACACAAGATGTGAAAATCACTTAAATACTTGTTGAAAGATGGATAACTAAAATGGTGACATTACAATGAAATACTATGTATGCTTTAAAAATGAGGAAATTTTGTCATAAGTGGTACATAAGTAAATCTTGTTATGTTAATTGAAATAAGACAGCCATAGAATAAAAATTCTTCTTGACTCTACTGACATATTTATTCAGCCAAATGAATAGAACCAAAGACTTGAATGGTTGTTTGCTACAGGCTAAATTGATGGGGCATTACTAATGAACAAATATACTGCTATTATTAAATATTAATAGCTCTAGATAACTGCTTATAACATTGCATCTATAGTGAGCTATAACATTTACATATACTTGCAAATTTCTTTAAAATGTCAATTTTGTGTTAAGTATCCTTAAACATAGTTTTTAAAAATGTTATGAAAATAGTTTGGGGCCCAGAGCAGTGGCCTAGTGGCTAAAGTCCTTGCCTTAAATCCACTGGGATCCCATATGGGTGCTGGTTCTAATCCGGGCAGCCTCACTTCCCATCCAGCTCCCTGCCTGTGACCTGCAAACACAGTGGAGGATGGCACAAAGCCTTGGGACCCTGCACCCTTGTGGAAAACATGGAAGAATCTCCTGGCTCCTGGCTTTGGATCGGTGCAGCACTGGCTGTTGTTGGTCACTTGGGGATTGAATCATTGGACAGAAGATCTCCCTCTCTGTCTCTCCTCCTCTCTGCATATCTGACTTTGTGATAAAAATAAAATAAATCTTAAAAAAATAGTTTGAAATAAGCATCAGCAATTACATGATTATGGAGTATAAAATAAGGAAGGTGTGTGAGTTCTGGCATGCTAGATTTGAAACTTAGCTGACACATTTCACAGTTGTGTGGCTTGGATTTTGCATTCATGAAATCCGAAGGGCAGGCTGCCTGTTCTGTATGATTCCTGAGAAACAGAGTATGGAATTTACCTGGAAATTTTGAGAATTGTAAGTGCTCAGTGATTTTTGGTGCTGAGGAAAAACCCTGCAAAATCCAAGATATGACATTTAAAATGCTTTATGAACATATAATTTGTAGATATTCAACGTATACATTCTTATGGGTTTGGACATAAGCATATGCCTATGATGTTATCATCACAATCAAGGTATCATGACAACATATCTGTCATTCAAAAATTCCTTCTTGTTTTATGTGTGCATGCATGTTATAACATGTAGCATGAGGTTTATATTCAACATAGTTTAAGTGCACAAAAGCATATTGCCAGATGAATAACAGCCCTCTAGAACTTTTCTTGACAAAACCACAATTTTGTTATACTCATTGAACAACTTTCCATCCAGATATTATTCTAGCATAAAATAACAGCTCCACAATTGTAGCTGTAATTGTTATGTCTCACCTGTCTGCTGTTCTCTACATCAACCTTACTGCCATATTTAGGCACAAGTTGTTCATATTTTATTGATATAACCTCTGAAGGCTATGAATATGAAGAGAAATGCTTGATACTATGATTGTCAAAACTAATAAGGTATGTGTGTTGATCTCCTGGATATAGAATGTGACTTGGGGTTCTTTGCCAAATTACTGGCTTCTCTTATTTAATTAGACTCCAAATTGAATATTCTTCCACTTCAAATCTGGTCTGGCATGTCTCACTGCCTTTCTCCATTGTTAAAGTTGTCTTCATGCCCCTTAATTTGCAACCAACATACAGTTCCAGGGAAAAGACCAGTTGATTTTGGAAGTTTGGTGAGCTGGCCATATTCCAATACTCTTGACTCCCTCAATGTAGATGCGATTGGAAATGTATTTGATGTTGTGTGGGATTCTCATGCAAAACAGAGAATAACAAAGATGCAGCAACTGTAATCAGTCATATAGCAAATACATGCAGTAATGATTATTTTGAGGTATATTTTAGATTTATTTATTCATTTATTTATTTTTATTGGCAAGGTGGATATACAGAGAGAAGGAGAAAGATAGATCTTGCAACAGCTGGCTCACTCCCCAAGTGGCTGTAATGGTTGGAGATGGGATGATTCAAAGCCATGATTCAGGATCTTGTTCCAGATCTTCCTTGTGGATGCAGGGACCCAAGGTTTTGGGCCGTCCTCTACTGTTTTCCCAAGCCATAAGCAGGGAGCTTGATGGGAAGTGGAACAACTGGGATATAAACAGGCATCTATATGGGACCCAAGTACATGCAAGGCAAGGATTTAGCCTCTAGGCTATTGCACTGGGTCCGAGTAATTAATTATTTAAACAATGTTTATATGTGTGCATTTATAATGTCCTCAGAAGGGACGTCATGTAGCCTATGTCATGGCAACACAACTGTCAAGTGTCCTGGCAGCTTGGTAAAGCCAGATCAGTTCCACAGTGAATCCCAAACCAGGCTAGTATGCAATTTGTAGGCATTTTCTTGGCTACAGTATACATTAGAAGAAACTGACACCGAATCTACACCGTGTATTCCATATTTAAACCATCAATGCATGATTGCCCGCACACTGTTATTCCAATTTCCTGGCAGGGATCTCCTCTTGTGTTACGTGTATTTGAGTTTCCTGACAAGTACTTTCTGTAACAGAGACTTGACGGCAGGGATTTCGCTAGAAAATATCTCCAGGAACAAAACCTGTAGGATCTCAAGGATTGGGCACTGCGAGAAGCTGAATTGGCATTTAAGTACCATTGAGTCTTAGTCTACAAAGGGAGCTTTGGAACTATGTGACCCAGCAGAACTGTCTTGAATTGAAGAAGGGAGAGCTTGTGTTTTTTACTTCCATACTGAATAACAATCGTCGGGTGAGTCTGACCATGGAAGGGAGGATGGCATCTGGTAAGGTAAATTACCAACCTTCATTGGAGGGTAGCACTGCTGGCAGCTGGGAGAAACTAGTGCATTGGTTCTGAAGGAAGATCTAGGTGGAACACCACTGCGCTCATAGGCTTATGGTCAAGGAAATGTAAAATGCATTTGAAAGTTGGATGATTCAAAAACAGAAAAATATCTGAGATCTTGAAACCCATATGGTTCTTTGCAATGAGGAAAGCAGCGTAATGACACATCGTGACATACGTTTTTATATCAATCATTCCTGGGTTTCCATCTGGGGTATCCTACTGTTTATGTAACTTTTGGACAATTCCTTCTCAGCTTCAGTTTCTTAATTTGCTTGGAAATATAATGTTGGTAATACTATCAGTTTTAGAGTATATTTGGGATGGTATCATGGGCAAGGCACTTGAAATGTCAAGCAAAGTGCCTGATGTATTGAATGCACTTATTACCAAGCTGTTTTCTACCACTTTGGAGATGCTAAACAGCTTGTATCTATGCCGTTGCTTATCCAAACACTGGACAGCAGAATGTACCAGAATGCTTGAAAAGTTCACAACTGAACGAATGCATGGGGATACAGGCAAGAAGCAAGAAGACAAACATTTTAAAACATTATCATATGGGAAAAAAAAAGATTTCTAAGAAAAAAAGATTTCTATCAGAGACAACCTCCTGGGAAAGAAAGAATCTAACCAGTATGCAAAAGAATAAAGAGAGCAAAGGTGGGGTTGTTGTCCATTTGCACTGGGTTGAAAGGGCAGCTCAGCTTGAGCAATTTACCAAAGGAAACAGTTTTATTTCTTACAGTTCTGCAGGCTGTGAAGTCCCAGGCTAAGCATGTGATATCTACCAGGATTGCTTGCTGTGTCATCTCATGGCAGGAGACAAAAGGGTAGGAAAATACATATGGCAAAGACCATGGAGTTGAACTCACAGCCTCAAGTCCTTTTGTAATCAGTGTTGATTCATTCATGTGGTTGGATCACTTGTGACTTCAATACCTCTCACTACACCCCAACTTCTAACACTGGGGATTATGTTTCCAATGCAATTTTTTAGGAGACACGTATGTTGGGGAGGGCACATTCAAACCAGAGCTAGTGTGATGATACAATGCAGGAAATGATTTGGAGAGGGGCCTCTCAGGTTCAAAAACATGAAAGAAAAGATAAAAAAAAAGGCATGCAACTATAGAAAGGCTAGATCATTTAGTGTCCTTAAGTATTGAAGTTCATTTGGAGCATAGTATAGGAAGAATGTGCACAGCATAAAAGAGGACTGCATTTCAAGTTGCTTAGTATTGGAAGCGCCTAATCCATCATCGTAACTTGAGGTCACTGGTTTCAAATTCACTAAGAAGCATTGAAAGACGGTGGTGGAAAGAGTTCATGGCCTGTTTATATAGAGTCTACCTAGGGCAGAAAACCAGATGGCATGGGGCCCATTCACTTCACCTTGTTAACAGTCCTGGATTTCAGGTTTAACGATCCAGCTGGCTTCGAGCAGTCTAGCAAAGTAGCCCAAATTTCCTTCGGAATGATTGGAAAAGTCACCCACCCAAAGTGTAGTGGCAAATGCAATCAAAACCCCAGTCATTGCAAGTCTGGATGTTCCCAAAGCACTAAACTGGATCAACATGCAAAACAAGGTGGGTTTATCCTCAACAGCTACTACTCCCTGAAACTGAATTCCATCCTCCACTCCCCAGCTCTGGCAGATCGACTCCAGAGCAAGGAGCCCCACCTACAGTCTGTCTATGACATGGTTTCCACTGTAAACTTTGTTTTTATTCTCTGTGAAAGAGTACTTTTATACACTGAACTTTATGAAAGCAGAAAAAATCATTTTCACATGAAATTTTTCAAGTTTGGACATAGCCCAAAAAGGATTAAAAAAAAATTGCAAAATGGAAGTAAAATGTTCCAGGAGGCTTTTTGTACAGCAGAGTGTTAAACAAACAAAAAAAATAATTAGAATGTAAGAATACTTAGTTTGTGGAATTTCACGATGGTGGTGAGCTTAGCTGCACTCAAATCTAATTCTGATCCTCTTCCATATTTCCTGAAACATCATGATAACATTCAATGGCTTTATTCTTTCAAAATTTCTTTCTATAATTTACCCATAGCCAATGTGAGGTAAGCAAGGCCAGATGCAGAAACTAAAGTAAAGCTAGATAAGATGATTCATCCTAAATAGTTATTATTTTCCCTGGGAAGAGTTATGTCTGCATATATGGAAAAAATGGTAGTTTTGTGAACTAGTTGGGTATCCATATCTTGATTATTTAACTGACCTTGAGTTTTAACTCACATTATTTGTTTAGTTATTTATTTAAGTCCATAATTGTGTGTGTGTGTGTGTGTGTGTACTTGATGTGTACGTGATTGATCAGGGTGGGAAGAATCGAGGGTTGGGGAGAGTGGGTGAGACTATTGTTTATAAATTTACTTTTTCTTTATTTTTTTAAAGTATCAATTAGTCTTTATTTGAAAGATTTTACAGAGAGGCGAGATACAGAGAAAGAGAGATCTTTCACCTACTGTTTCACTCTCCAAATGACCACAACAGTTGGAGCTGAGCTGATGTGAAGCCAGAAGTCAGAAGGTTCTTCTGGGTCTCCCACATGTGTACAAGGGCCTGAGAACTTGAGCCATCCTCCACTACTTTCCTAGGACATAAGCAGGGAGTTGGATCAGAAGTGGAGTAGCTGTAACATGAATTGGTGGATACATGGGATGCCTCTCCAAGTTTTAGCTTATTAATCTATAGAATGGGCTAATAATACAACACAAAATGATGCATGGGTCAAGTGAGATGGTGTTGAAAGCAAGCCTTGTAAATTATAGTGCCACTGAAATGCTAAATGTTGTTTACATGCAGTTAAACATAGGTAGAGATGTAAGTAAGAATTCCATCCTAAGTCACCATTATTGTTTCAAATGAACAATCGTAGCTAACCTCAAATCACTGTCACCTGTTTATCAGGCTACTAGTAAGCTGGATTCTTCCTTTAAGTCTACAGAGATCGTAGGATGTATAATGGAATTCTCATGAACTGTTCAGTCATTCTTGCCTTTCATTGAGTGGGGCTGAACAAGGCTCATGTGGAATATGCAATTTCATTCTCACACTAACTCCCTGTGCCTCCTGTGGTGCAGCCTCTCATGTAATTTGGAGTGACATTGTTGAATGCTCATGAACTGCTTATCCTTAGTTAGAAAGACGTCATCCGTGCCCTGCAGAACAGCGTGTGCTCAGCGACATCAAAAACAAGCACACCTACTACCCTAAACATCTGCCAGATCATGTCTGCTCTAAAAACTGTAACAACTACAAAGCCAACCAAAAAATCAAAACAGCAACTATACAAGAAAACATTCTATAGCATCCAGACGTACTATTTCAAGAAAGCAAGCACATAAATGCAAAGTTTATATGAATAGATCCTAGCTTTTTACCACTGTACATACCTAACAGAACTTAAAGAGGAAGCAATGAAATGCTTGAAACAGTTTCCTAACTTCTCAGTAGACTATGGAACTGGGATGGCTTTCTTATTTATCCTGCACCCTCAAATCCCTTGGGTAGGGTGGGGAGGGGCTCTTTTTAGAGCCAAGTTCATAAATGAGACATGTAAAATAACTTTCTCAAGGTCACATAATATTACATGCAAGAACAAAAATCCTTATTGGAATCTGCATCTGGTAATATCATTTTGATTTTCATGGAACACAGTATCCATGCTTGACAAATAGAATATACTCAAAGATGTATGTTGTCATTTCACTAGTTCTAAAATAATGCTTTCATAAAATGCAGCATTCTAGATAGAAACAGACTTAAAGCTGGGATTCTGTAAGGATAGATGCTTACTTAAGTACAAAATTTTAGATAATAATGTCATTTATTCATTCAGTTAGAGACTATACCTAACATTGCATAAAGCAAATTAAAATGTGTAAGTAATGTCAGAATTGTGGTACAATGGGATATGCTACTGCTTGACATGCTGGCAACCCATGTGAACCTCAGTTCATGTCCCGGATGTTGCATTTCCAATCCAGCTCCCTAATACGTTTCCTAATAAGCCAGGAAATGCAACAGAAGATGAGCCAGGTGTGTGGGCCACAGTTTACTAGTGGAAGACCCACATAAAACTCCTTCAGCTTTGCCAAAGCTAAGGCCATTGTGGTCATCCAGGCAATGAACCGGAGATGGAAGATCTCTCTGTCTTTCATACTCTCTTTCTTTCTATCTCTCTCTGTACCTCTGATTCTCAAAATAAATAAATAAATACATTTATCTTATAAAAAAAAGCTGACATTCAACCTCAGAGCACAGGAAGCTCTGGTCTCATTTATATATATACTTCTCTGTTTTGACTGCACGTCAGAATCCTAGGAAATGTTTTGGAAGATTTAGTCAGTTTTACTTGAAAGTCATAATTGAAGAGAGAGACCCAGAGGACTCTCTTCCATCTCTAAATGGTCACAACGGCCAGAGCTGTGCTACACTAAAGTTGGACTTAAGGAGTTGGTCAATCCTCCGTTTTCTCAGGCACATTAGCAAGGGGCTGGATCAGAAGTAGAGCAGCTAAAACTTGATTTTGAGCCAGTATGGTATATTGTTACCACAGGCAGAGGATTGGTTTGCTACACCACTGCACCAGCCCAAGAATCGTGGAATTATTTATATCCTGGGAAATTTGCACGTGAGCCTCAAAGATTCAGATGAGGCAATGGTGCATATTTTAAGTTATCTATATAATTCCTTGGTATAGTTAGAGTGGAGAATCTCTACAGCAGCATTAACTCCTTTGAATTTTGCTGTGTAGAAATTTCATCTCTGTGCAAGCCGAACTGAGGATGCATTCATACATCTAAATAAACTCCTTCTCAATAACTTCTATCAGCCAGGTAACCTGAAGTTTTAGGATGAACTGAAAGCAATAATGAATCTATAAGCCAATTATTTGACAGTGTTTAAATCTACTATTTGAAATGGGTATTATGTGATGTTAGTGTCAGCCATCAGGCTTTATGTGAATTTTTTTTTTTTCAGGTAAGTATCACTTTGGTAAGCTATGCCAAATATGTCTCATCTTGCTTCCTTTCAATCTGGATAATTGCTGGAGCTTACAGCAGTATCACTCTCAATGTGGTCTGTAGGCATCATGCAGGATCTTGCTGGAAGCACAAAATCTCAGCTTCCCTCCCACATCCACTCAATCAAAATATCAAAAACATGCATTTCAACAGAGATCCTGGGTGTTTCCAATGCCCATTAAGTTAGAATCACTGGTCTGGAGCCAAAGTCTTGAGTAGACTCTTTCCCTGTTGAGGCAAAGATCAGCAAGGAAAATGTTCCCATAAATGTGACACGTCTGCTTGGGTAGACCAAGGCCTGGTGCCATATGAATCAAACATTTATCACTTCAGTTTCACATGCAACACTGAGGAAACAATACATGCAGAATGTATTATTACATGCTCCTTATTTCAGTCTCCGGTTGTTTCTTATTAAGTAGTTTTTCACATAGGCCAAAAGGAGCATCTTTGCCTTATAGTGTCTGTGCTGATTTAGAGATCCTAGTTCTCAAGGCTTGGATTGTCTGGGAAATGTTTTTGTGTTTCTATTTTATAGAACTTAGCATGGTTTTGCAACTAAGGTGACCAAACACCCCAGCTTACCCACAATTGAGGATGTTGCAGAACTTTTAGGCTTTTATTGCTATGGCCTGGATGATCTAAGGAGGACACCAGCTCTCTGTCTCGCCCCTGTAAACTGGGGGTCTGTTTCTGTTTCTCCTTGGGCTTCTTGTTCCTCGCTTAGATGGATATCTCCTACTGCCTGGAAGTAGGTTATCATAATCAACATTTTCAGCTTAGAATACTTGAATCTCTACTAATATGTAGTCCATATTAAAAATAAGTGTCCTGAATTAAAGAGTTTAACTTAGTAAATACTTAACTTAGTATATAACTGACTTAGTAGATAATATTGAAAATAACAAATTGTCAGAATTTCCTTTTGGCTGAGAGAAACAAATGTTAATCTACTATAGGTCTAGTGAGTTGTTGTTTTAATTAAAGTGACCTGTATGGAATTTGGTCCACTAAGTTTTGAAATAGGAAATCAGCATCTTCTGTTCTTTCTCACACGTTGAGGGATCACGGAGGTGATGATCTAATAGCTTTGATTGTGTGTGTCTCAGAAGAATTTCACAATATCAATGAAAGACACTACAGATTCTGGACCCACGTTGCTGTGGATATGAGAAGATTCAATGATAATTTGTATAATCCAAACTGCATCTGGGTTTTTTGGGGAAATAATATTGTACATGGATTTGAAGAGGTGTGAGCTGAACTTGTGGAAGCTGCATAAAGATGTTGGTATGTCTGAGTTGAAAGAGCCTCACAGTTATTAAAGGACAACTTCTTTTCATTTGCAAATAAGTGAGTTGACATGTGTCCAGTTTAAATGACTTGAGCAAGCTCACGCAAGATTACCAAGTGGTAGGAAAATGATTGGTGACCCAGTGGATTCTGTCCAGTCACCATTATCAGTTGGCTTCCATGTCTCCTTGTGTGCCTCCACACCAGGTTTCTAACCAGGTCTGTAAACACTAATGCAAGCAAAGATCCAGGGAAATGGCACATCGTTGTTTCTACAAATGAGATCAAGTTTTCATGATGCTCAGTTATTGTTAGTCTTCTTCAATGAGGAAATTAGAACAGAGATTTCAATGTGATTTGCCATTTTTTTTTAATTTTTGTCTACTTAAACTCACCTTTTACTTAACACAAATGATCATGTAATAATTTGTCACCATGATGTTCACAGTTGTCAGCCATCTAATGTTACACACTCCTCTAAAATAAGACATTTCTTGTAATGTTTTAATGTCAATGTTGGTACATTTTTAGATATAGTTGATATGCATTTAAATATAGTTCATTATGGAAGCTCCATTTTCGTACCTATTTAGAATCTGCAGTCATGAAAGACAGTGCTAACATTAGGATGTTAATCATATGTGATGTAAACCTAGGGTAAGCATCTTTGGAATGTGATGGTTGTAATGAGTTTATACGCCCAAGACTTCCATAGTCTTACTGAATCACTCTGATTTCCATGACTGCTCCATATTTTATAAACGCAATCACAAAAGAAACAGTCATTTTTATTGAGATTAGGCTTCTTGTCAGTTTGTGCTGTGATAGTATGAAAGGTCACAGATATTTTTAATGACGTCTCTGGCTGTAATCTTCATTATATGGCAGGCAAATAAGTACTTTTTTTTCTTGAATGACTATTGCATATCATAATATTGATTTTTCTTAAATTGAATGTGGCATAATTTCAGTGTTGAACATACTGTGTTCCATTGCTTCTAACTGTATAGCATTCTTAGGTAGAATTAAACTTGTTAGATAGCAGTTACTTGGGCCCATAGTTGCTATTTGTGTCTAGCATTTCCTTCTATGGGGAAGACATTGCACTATACTTTTTGTATCTTCTCCTTAATATCTCATTCATTTCTACCATGGAGAGGGATGTGAGTTTAGAAGGAACATACAGAAACACATAACCCAATTCCTTCAGTTTCCATACCAACAAATATATTACTGACAGAGAAATGTGTTGCCCTCAGCTATGCATGAAATTTTTTAAAATAGAACTGACTAAAGCTTGGGATTTTCTAACATAACCTTGGCCTGATGGATACATATATCTGCACCTGGAGCTTAGATTGGTAACTTCAGATGCTAGCTGCCAAAGTAGGATTTTCTGAAATGATGTCAATATTTTCATTTTCTATGTGCCAAGAGGCAGAAAGATACTGTAGATGAGAGTATAATCAGTACCCTCAAAAACTAAGATTTAAATACTTTCTCTGTTATTTGTCCAGTTACATTGTAAGGAATAAATGAGGTTATACATGCTTAGTATTTTTTTAAGAAAAGCTTTAAACAAATTATTAATGTGGGAGATAGCAGAATGACGTAGGAGAAAAAGAAAGAACTCCCAGTCACTGGTTTAATTCCCTACATTTCTGTGACAAGGGAGTTAATGGTGAGCTCAGCCCACCATTATCTACATGGGTGATAAGAATCAAGTCACTTGAGCAACCACCCACGGCCTGAGTGTCTTCCCTGGCAGGAAGTTGGAATCAGGAACCAGAATCGGCTATTAAATCCAGGTTCCCCAATGTAGGACTTGGAAATTCTGATAGGTGCCCATGCCAAGGAGCAGAGCACTGACCCCTAAAGAACACCATGAGCAGCACCTGGCACAAGGTAAAGACTTTGCCAGTGCTGTATGATGCAACTCTTTTCCTTCAGTTGTTATGGAAAATGATATTGTTTTCTACCTCTCCCAATAAAACAATTTACTACAACAACTTAAAAAAAAAATCCATCTCCATTTCAAATTCTTTTGTGATCAGCCTCATCTTAATCTTGATGTTGCTCAACCTGAGTTTCCTTTCTGGTTGTGGAGTTGATCATTCTCTGAAATTCTTCCACGGTGCAGACTGCCTTGTGTGGTTTCAGTCCTGTGCAGTCAAGCCTTAGCCTATATTTCCAACCACAACTCCCCAACACACTCTTGCCTTGGCCTCACTCCAACATGGCACATAGTTTCCAAAGTGGAGCATGCATTTCTCACTCCTTACTGAATCTGCTGTGTCCCTTTTGAATGGTTTTCTCTTTCTCTACTTGTTCAGTCAGACCCTACCCTGTGTGGTCCAGCTCACAATCCCCTCTCTCAGTGAACAATTTCTGCTTCCTCCTCTGACTTCAAGCTTTCTCTGTGTGTTGAAATTTAAAGGACTTGTGGTAAGTTGTACTTTTTATTGGGGTGAGTTCTGATGTGGTCATATAAACTGCAGAACTCCTAAGTCTTTGTTTGCTCATACTATTTAGAACCTAACATAGTGACTTCCCCTCAATGTTTTATCAAACTACCAGATTAAAAAAAATGTTGAAATCTTCTCAAAATATTAATCTATCTTGTCATTTTCATTTATCTATTTAGGAAGTCTGAAAAATGATCTCTTACCCTCTCTGTTGTTTATAACTCAGGCTAATCCTTTGGTAACCAGCAAAGCACTGAGTCAAAATGCGGATCCCATTGCGTTACCTGCCTGCCTGCCAGGTGAAGGCCCTTGTGTCGTCTTGAATTTCACCTTTCAGTCACTACACCTTTTGCTTGAATCATTTTGTACAATCTCCCATCCACCCCTTGGGCACTGTATTCAGTCTTGTGTCCTTTCACTATATCAAACAGGCCAAACCTTTTTCGACCTCAATCTCCCTTGCACTTTCTTGTCTCTGTCAGGAATTCTAGAGCCTTCAAGATTTTTGCTAATGGCCAGCTTATTTAATCACTCAAGACTCAGTTTAGAAGACAGTTCCTAAGGGCAGGTATTCTGCCCCTCAGTCTAGAATGAGACTCATTCACTGGGAGGTTCGCCATGCTTTGGAAGGACATGTATCTGCATCATTTGATTTGCTGCATTTGTGACTATTGACAGCACTCTTTGGTGTACTTTGCAGTAGTTTATTTCTTGTGTTCTCTGCCACTCAAACCCCATGATTACAGCAGCTATGCTGTTTTCATTGGATTCTCGGGGCCCAGAAGAAAGAAGACAGGAGAGAAACACACTTAGTGTTCAACTGACTATGAGTGAAGTCAGACTGAAGAATTTGTCTGAATCAGAAGACCTAATGACACCCAGCTAAAGCCTTCCACTTTATAAAGGAGAAAAGCTACATTACAGTCTTATGAGTGCTTCAAATGGCACTCATAAGCCTGATACACACTGATATACTGTAGAATCCTGTTTGTTTAAAATCAAGTTCTGGGGCCCGGTGCAGTGGCGCAAGTGGTTAAAGGTCCTCGCCTTGCACCCCCGGGATCCCATATGGGCGCCGGTTCTAATCCCGGCAGCCCCGCTTCCCTTCCAGCTCCCTGCTTGTGGCCTGGGAAAGCAGTCGAGGACGGCCCAAAGCTTTGGGAACCTGCACCCACGTGGGAGACCCGGAAGAGGCTCCTGGCTTCGGACCGGCATAGTATCGGCCGTTGTGCTCACTTAGGGAGTGAATCATCGGACGGAAGATCTTCCTCTCTGTCTCTCCTCTCTGTATATCCGCCTTTCCAATGAAAAAATAATAAAAAATAAAATCTTAAAAAAAAAATCAAGTTCTGTTGTCTTATGCATCTGGAAACTGCAATAAGAATGTTAAGTAAATAATGACAGGGAAACCAAGTGATTTTGCACATATCAACCTTTCACCAATAAATGAAAGCAATGCTCAAGGAAATGCCATCTGACTAATTTCTAACCAACGCAAATCTGCTCTCTTAGTCATCCCCAACAAAAACGGCAGTGTTCTACCATCAGAAAGAGATCTGACAAGGCACCACAGCAGCTCTCTAGGGATCTGACCTACAGGGAGGCTGGGATTCAAAAACTTAGTGTCTCAAACAGATTCCTCCATCTTCTTTGAAACACGTTTTCATCATCTTAATTATCTTCCTTGCTTTTTCTTTTCCTTCTCAGGATCTCCTAACTAGAAGAGGTTGATATCAGTGGTCTTCAATGCCTTGGTATTCTGTGATGCTATTTTATGGAGTGGATTTTAAAGTTGCAAAGATTATACTTGATTTCCTGAGCACTTTGCTTAGATTCTACCATGACATAGAGGAACTAACTAGATGATTCATTCATCTCCCATCAGCAGCCTCTGAACTGGAAAAGAGAAGGTGCTAGGAGTCCGAGAACCAATACATTCTATTTTAATGCACATGCTATTCAGTATGACGGTATGTGTGAAACAACTCTTATATGACATGCATTGTGCTAGGTGCCCTGAGAAATCTGAAATACTTGCAAAATTGTGACTATCTTTTGGAAACACATAAGTTAAAATAGGTAACCTAAGACAATGCAGTGTGAGACTTATATGAGCAAAGCTGTTCTTTTTTTTTTTTAAAGATTTATTTTTATGATTTTTTTATTGGAAAGGCGGATATACAGAGAGGAGAGACAGAGAGGAAGATCTTGCAACTGCTGATGCTATGCCAATCCGAAGCCAGGAGCCTCTTCTGGGTCTCCCACGCAGGTGCAGGGTCCCAAAGCTTTGGGCCGTCCTCGACTGCTTTCCTGAGCCACAGGTAGGGAGCTGGAAGGGAAGCCGGGCTGCCGGGATAGAACCGGCACCCATATGGGATCCCGGGGTGTGCAAGGCGAGGACCTTAACCACTTGCGCCACCGTGCCTGGCCCAAAGCTGTTCTTTTAAACATGTGCTCACACTAAATGATATAATAAAGTTCATCTGGAAGCATCAAGTAGGTATATCAGAGGGTATTTGAACTAATTCTTGAAAGATGACAGTTTGTAAAGGTAGAAGAGATGGAGAGAAAGAGGACATCAGGTAGAGATGCAAAGAAAGCAGGCTATACATTCAGAACAACTGCATTTTTGAAACAATAAGCAAGCTAAAATGAGCTTATGCCAATATGAGGAATTGGAGATGATGAAGGCAGAACGGGAGAAAGTGAAGATGAGGCTTGAAGATCAGAATGGAGTCACATCAAGGATGGCATTTTCTACCATGTTAACAAGCTTGGATACCATGCTACAAGCACACATGGGGGATTGTATGTGGCAAAGGAAAGTTGGAGAATGTGAATTAGAGAATTATGAAAGGGTTTTCTTACTTTATAACAACAGTGGGTATTCTGTTTGCTATATTGAAGAGTTAGATGGAGGTAAAATACTAATGGATTTGCATTGATAAACATTGTAGGGAACCCCATTCCTAGCTTTATTCTGTGATTTATATGAGAGTGTCATGGAGAAAAATAATCTCCGATGAAGATGTGTTTTTTCCTAGCAGAAACCAGGTTTTGCCTTCAGTACACACTTTTGTCCTAAGCTATGTCGTGTCTTCTTACGGATTCTCTTAAACCATTTGGTTTTGACCAGTGTCTGTTCTCCTAAAGCCTCCCTGTTCCACCCAGGGAAGGAGAGTGGGGTTCACATCCAGTTTCACTACTTCTGGAAACAAGTTCAACTTCACTTTGAAAGGGCAGGTTCAGAGATATGCTGCTCAGTGCAGCAAGGACCAAGCGGACTGTTCTACTGCAACATCTAAATGATTGTAAGGCAGAATGCTTCTATTTGTATATGTACTGAAGAAGTTCTGTCCTTCCACTGGCAGCATATCTGAAGGCCTTGACTCAGCATGAGCGGATCTTCATGCTCATGTTTGTCCACCCATCTTGGCAGTGATTGATTTCATTGTTGGTTTACTTTTATGACATGAGTGTGGGATCTTTGGAGTGCTTAATTCCTTGCAAGTTCCATTTAAGGGTGGAAGAGCAAGAACAAGTTACAACCAGTAATCATCCCAGTGACTCAGGAGCTTAAGCATCTCACCAATTAGCAAGAAAAAATGTGAAAAGATTTGAAGTTAATGCAAACGAAACAAGAGTCACTGGGGCTTGAAGTATGCAAGCTTTTATTTCCTTTGGGATGATATCCGAACTTTGGGACAGGAAAGGCTATCTTCTACCTTTGAGAAATGTTGGAAGTACATTTTTTATTGGTGGTGGCGGTTACTGACAAAGGGAATAATTTCAACACTTCACAAAAATGCTTCATCACTTCCTCTTGTGAAATCTGGGTGCTTCTGGAGGAATCTATGTTAGGAATGTATATTTCATTCCATGGAGGTCAGTGTGCAGTTTCAGGTTTGGCCAAAGGCTGTTTCCAAGTACTTGTAGGGCTGGTGTGAAAAGAGCAAAACTTGCCTCCTGCAGGTATCTTATGACATGCATATTTCCTTGGAAGACAAATATAATCATTAATAGTTTTTGTCTAGAGGGTTTAGATCCATTTGCAACTTTTGCATGGTTATAATATGGTTCTCTTCTAGTCTCCATTTTTCTTATCTCTAATATAGGAAAATTTCCCAAGAGGTTCTAAGGACTAAATAACTGTAGACTTTTGTTGTTTATTTATTTCTAATTCCAGTTTTCATGTCTTGACAAGGAGTCAGGAACCTGGAGTACTTAGGAATACCAGACATGTAGAAAGTGAACAATTAACTGTAGCTTTTGTAATTAATATTCTTAGATGAGCAAGAGGAAGACATATTTTCTAAAATTATTCCCTTTCTATCCAATGACATTTCAACCAGACACTGGTTATATCAATGAGCGAATCACTTTATAACTATAAGGAATGACACATGATAGTTCTCTTGGCCATTTTTGTTGTATTTCACTTGATGATTGTCAATACAACACTGACTATGTATTAACTGTTCTTATTCATGGAGAAGATTGAAAACTGAGCCAAGTGGACCTGTTTTATTCATTCTAGCTCACCCTGAATCTATTTTTTGTTGTTGCTTATTTTTCTTCCTCCTTTCTCAATCCCATCTTTTGTTCTTTTTACTATTTTATGCTGATTGCAAAAAATAAATAATACAACAGGCCTGTCATCAAACATGATTCAGGTGGAATGGAAACAATTGTCCTGCAGATGCCAGCCATAGTCTAGGCCTTGTATGGGCACACATTCTCTGTAACTCTGACATCTGCTATAGCAGATTTTCTTTTCTCAGAAATGGCTAATTGTTCAAATTCAAATAATTAGCAATAAAACATAGCTCTTACTTCCACATTTTCCTATGTAACCAATGGAGGTGAGGTAGGGGTATGCGTGTGTGTGTACAATTATCCAAGTATCAAACCTCCCAAAGTGATGCAGCACTCATTCGTTGGCTTATTGCAGTTACATCTCTTACTCCAACATCTATCTTGACCAGTTTTTGCAGTCATATTAAGTAAAGAAGCTTTTGCATCCCTCAGTCTTGGATGCCTTTTTTTTTTTCTCTGATGGCTTTGCTATGTTTTCATATATTTCCTGCTAGGATTCTGATCTTGTCTTCTTTCCAGACTAGAGTTTTATTGCTGTTTCACCATTAAATATGATGGCATACATCATCTCAGGTGTTCTGACAATGGCAATCAGATGGACAATTTGGTGAATGAATAAGTACATCAGATCATCCATGTTTTGGCCTTGGCTTGTTTCAGATTTAAGATATTGGCTTCTAGCAGAAGCTCAACACTTTAAGTTTACACCTCTCTAAACTGCTCTGCTTTTCTTCACTTAGATAAGGAGAAAGTTGATCTGGGTGCTTAGATATCAGGATTTTAACTGAATAACTTGATAAAAGTGGAATTACAGGGGTTTAATTAGATATTTTGGGGTAAGTATGGGTTTTTACTTTAAAATACAAATGGTGAAAAAATACAAGGGAAATAGAGGAGCAGGCCTTCAGTCTGCATTAATTTGAAGCTGGTTGACAATGTCCTATCTAGAAAAAAAATTTCATAGAGTCTTTTCTATTTTATCAGGATTTTGCATTGGCATTTGAGGGTAACAATCCAGCCAGTATGTGTTGGTTTCTTTTCTATCAGGAATTTAGTGGGAAGATGCTACCAGATATAAGGGTATAACAGAACTTCCACACATATGCATTCCTGGTCAAACACATCAGTATTCTCTGGCTTCCTAAATCCATCAGCCTTCAATACTGATTTCTCTTTTCAATGGTATTTCTCAATGGGGTCTATTTCAACAGCGAGAATCTATGAGATAACCATCATCCTGATATCTTGGTTCTCATCTCATTTCTTTTGGCATGAAGTTAAAACAGCCTCTCTGAAGCTTCTGGAGAGGAAAGGTTTAGACACTTATCCTATTGATTGGGTATTTTGGGATTCAAAGTGTATAAACACTACTCATTTTGATCATTTACTTGGAGGAGAATATTTTTAAATTTTCCTGACCTATGCTGTGCTTGTTTACACACATATCTAGACTTTAAAGGTGGCGGGAAGTTGCTATTAGAGAAACCAGTTAGTACTTGCAGTTCTTTTTGAAGATAGCTCCCAGAAATTGCTGATTCACCAAGTTCATCTTGTTTGGGTGCATGTCTTGTGCTGGAACTATCATTTCCCATATTGTGAAGTTAAGATTACTGTTTCCAATAAGTCTACTAAGGGGATAGCTGCCCATCTGCACTGGGAAACGTGCAAGAGACTTCACCTGTAGTCCTAATAGAACACTGTGCCATTTATGTAGCAGATTACTTCCAGGTTGGTCATTTCAGTTCTTCATTTCTGAGTGAGGGACCATATCTCATCCTCTTCTCAGTCACATTACCAGGCTCAGTGACAGTAACTCTGAACTGAGTTATGCATTCTAGCCACCAAGGGTAATAAACCACATGTACTTTCTGTTGTATCTATCTTGTAGTCATTTCTGGGCATCATTGATGTTCTCACAAACTATGAGATATTTTCTGTACTGATAAGAGATACAAATTCCTGTTCAAATGGCTTCCATTACATGGGGATGTTGCAACAATAACACTGATTCAGACATTAACCTTAACTACCCAGGGAGTGCTGAAACACTGTCTCTCACTGACAAGGACCATGGTAACAGCCACGTAAATTCCCTCCATAATGTAACCCTGGTTATGGCCAGCCTGAAAGGGCTTTACTTTAAATCACCCAATGGAACAGAGCTTTGCAGAAACACTCACTCACACGTATCTTTGCTTCTTTCCATTAACCTGTTATCATTTTTACAAATGGGGTTCCTTACCCATTCCCTTCTATCAGATTAGGGATGCCCTATGAGTAAACAAACATAAAATCTCATGGGAAAATAGAAGCAATAATCATTACCAATGGCTGGGTTAAGCATTGTGAAAAAGCTCATGATTCACAGAGAAAATGCTGTTCTTTGAAGGCATTTAAGCTTTCATAGCTGAATAAAAGTGTAATTTTCACATCAAGCACCACTGTGTTGTAGTAATAATTTCTGTACCTTGGGAAAGGTGCTGCGATGTGAACTTTGGTCTTTTATACAACCCATCTGGAGTATTCAGTGACGACACTGGCTTTGAAGGTACAATCTCTCCCTCCCTCCCTCCCTTTGTGTGTGTGTGTGTGTGTGTGTGTGTGTGTGATTACTGTCCTACTCTCTCTGTGTCACTCTACAATTCAATTAAAGAAATACAGCTTATTTTTATTTTAATAAAGTGATTGTAATCCTAACTGAGGTACATCTAAAATGGACAGTTGCATTGTACTAGGATGCATTGGATAAATTTTGGCAATGTTTTTGGCTAAAAGAATAGGTTTTTTTTTTTTTCATTTTAAACAATTTGGAAAAAGAGTAAAGCATGAAAAAGATAAAAAGACAATCTTACAGCCTGAAGATTTTTACCTCCCATGAACATGTGAATATAGGCATATATCCTTTCCATTATCTTGATTGCTTTGCAAACCTACATTTTAAGCATCCATTTAATATGTTTTAGATTCTGTTCTTTCCATTAGCAGTGTATTGTGAGTTCTTTTCTATACAACCAAACAGTGATTGTAAATATTATTTTCAATTACTATGTATTACATCATAGGGATTTAGTATAATTTGGTTAAACATTTACCTAATAATTTAGGCTGTTTTCAATTTGTAGCTATTATAAATCCAATTTTTCGCTACAATAAATCATTTTTAAATGAACATCTTTGTAGCTATTTTTGATTATTTCCTTAGGCTAGTTTCCCAGAATTGGAATGACTGGGTCATAGGCTATGAATATGTTTTAAGACTCTACCGTCATATTGCCAAATTGTCTTCCAAAGGGGTTATAATAATTTACATTAGGCTGAGTGAATGAGTAGGCCTGTCTCCACTTATGCTTGCCAGCTAAATTGAAGCTACCATTACTGTTATTCATATTACCATGTTCCATTCAGTCCTCAGGGGCATGTCAGGCTTAAAAAATCCAATTTAGGGGCTCAGAGCAGTGGCTCAGTGGCTAAATTTCTCACCTTGCATGCACTGGGATCTCATTTGGGCACTGGTTTGTGCCCCAGATGCTCCACTTCCCATCCAGCTCCCTGTTAATGGGATGGGAAAGCAATGGAGGATGACCAAAAGGCTTAGGACCCTTCACCTGCACGGGAGACCCAGAAGAATCTCCTGGCTCTGGCTTCAGACAATCTCAGCTCTGCCTGTTATAGCTAATTGGGGAATGAGTCAAAGGATGGAAGAACTCTCTCTCTGTTTCTCTCCTTCTTTGCAAATCTGCATTTCCAATAAAAATAAAGTAAATCTTAAAAAATAATTAGAAGAATTTCCAATATAAAGATATTTTCTTTCCCATGATTGCTAAGTGTTTTGTTTTGTCTCTTTTCATTAATCTTTCTGCATATCGTTAATGTTCTTTATGTCTTTTATTTCCTCTCCCCTCCCATTCATGGATATGCTAGAATCTAAACATATTAATCAAACTCTTTCAATTAAGTTTTCTCAACCTTGGAATATTTTAATGTATATACTTGTTGATGAGGCTATTTTGTGCGTTGTACCATGTTTAGCAACAACCTGAACCTCCCAAATTATAACAGGAACCATCTCTAGATAGTTCCTTGGGTAATGATGCCTTGGTGAAAAACTTACCCCACATTGAGATCCACTGGCTTAGGTCTGCTTCCGTGTGCTTCTTGTGTCATTTCAGTTAGCCTGGACTGAAGTATTCCTGGGAAAGGCATGTCCTAATCAACTGACAGTGAAAGTTTTAAATTTTGTACAGCTTTGTCTAGAAAGTTCTTCCTTGCATGAATCTGAAACTTATTGAACTAATTACTAGCATAACTTTTTCATGTTGATACGGGTGGAAGAATTTTGTCTTTTGCACATATTGTAAAGTATTAGAAGACTTTTAGCAGCTCCAAGCTAAACACTCACCTTATTTGTTCACTTACACTCAACTATGCGTCTCAGTCTCAACCCTACTTGATCCCCATGTGCTAAATCCATGTGTCTTTCTGTCCATTACCTCCCTTTTTGTAAGGCATCAAAACCTCAATTATTGCTGAAGGTACAAATTGAGTAAAGCAGAGCAGAGAAGGGGTGGTGTTTTAATCCGCCTCTCTCTCACTTTACAGACTATAAGCTTTATGAAATGGCCTTTATTTAACTACTTATGAACAATCAAGTTGCAAATCTTACATTTCAAAACCTAATGCATTTCTTTACACTGAAACATGAGATTTATTTTTTGAAGACTATGTTATATATTTCATGCACTCCCAAATAAGGACTCTAAGAGTGTGTCCACATTTCCCTCCATCTGGGTACATGTGATTAATCTAATGAGAGTCATGTGATGCATTACTAACCATTGTGTACGCTATAGAAACTAGATACAAAATTGTGAAAAGACAGAGTGGTGGAACAGAGAAGAACCAAAGAGACCATGTAGTTTTACATCCTCCTTTCACAGATGGGGTGCAAATTCCCTTAGACAAAACACTTGGCCCTCTGAAGAACTACTTGATTTGAGCAGGCCTCCATTATGAGAAGCTTTATTCCCCCAACTGCTTATGTGAAAAAAGGATACCAAGAGGAACAATGGGGTGGGCTAAGGAAGAAAAGTGTTTATACACGTGTATGTGTGGATGCAATGACAAATGTATATCCTGTTATTGCAGATAGCTAGATAGAGTAAGGAAACAGCTTGAATTGCAGGCAGGATAGGGCCATCTGTAAAGACAGAGAATTGATGCAAACTTTAGCTTATTATAAATGCTGTTGTGCTGGTCTTTAATAAAGACAATAACGATATATTCAACCAGGTATATCTAAATGAGAAAAGGAATGGGTCAATTATATTTTACTACATCTAAGTTTTGGAGTTATTCCTTTGTCTTTTGGTAGTTGAAAAAATTCTAGTCCATTGAATAGAGGATTATTTATAAAAAGAATATTTTTGTAAATTGAACCCACAAGGTACCATCACTAGCAAGTTTAACAAAATTTACAGTAAAAAAAAAATCATTACTTTGGTTAGTTTCAGTTTCCTAAACAGCAATTAAGTTCAATAAATGGAGAGTAAAAATAAACAAGTTGTATATTTCACAAGCTTCTTGTGCTTACCCAGGCACACTTATCTTTATGTCCCTGTAGCCTTTTCCCTGTCAACTCATAAACTCTGTGTTTGCTTTGTGACTCAGCATACCTGCGACAAAACTGCATGGCCCTTTATAGATATCAACAGGATGTTTGATTTAGGTTAGCTATGAATAAATACTGATATCACTAATCCTAAAAATCACAAGTATGATAAAAATAAATATTGTGACCTTGCGGTGAATGAGTAAGTGGACATGAATTACATTTGTCTTTTTGATAATGATGCAAAGCAGAACGGCAAAGTGAGGGCACATCCTGTATTTATGTGTTTCCACTACAATGGGTAATTAAGTGGAGTTGAATAGTTTAAGGTCAACCTGTGGTCCCTGCCCTTGATTTGTTGCTTTTGATAGCACAGCTGAGACTTAAAGGGTATCCAGCAATGCCCTTCAATGCCAAGGACGCTTAAGAGCATGCATTTTTGAGCCTGTGAGAAAAAAAAAAAAAACTAGGCTCAGGCCCTTGCTTTCTCCTGTCTTAGTGGCTGTCCTGAGCTCAAATAAGGTGAATTACGGTTGTGTCACAAACAGCAGGTGAGATATGCTGCAGAAATTGATATAATGGTTTTTGGGTAAGTGGCATTTCTACTAACTCCTAACCCTTTTTAGAGGATTGTGTGTCTCTGAGCAATATGACGGAAACTATGACACTGCATTTCTACAGCTAAGTACACATAGACACACCTTATACTCATCTTTGTGTAACATTCTAGAAGAGTCTTAGAACTCAGGCAAACCTATCACTCCAGGGCTGCATGGGGACTAAAGAAATCTTAAACCAAAAGATTGGGGGTTTGTCTGAAGTTGTTATATAGTGCAGTAAAAGCTTCATATTCATTATCCCCTATCAAATGTTTCAGTATTTTCAAGTCCTTTCAAAAAATGAGGCAAAGTCAAGCATCATGTACAAACTTAGGATCAGCTTCAAAGCTAGGTAGGCATCCTGTGTGATTGTGCAGGTCCTGAACTTGGAAGGACTCACACTTGGTTTAAAGTTCTCTTGGGCAGAATGGCTCCTATGCTTTTGTTTTACACTGTGTGTCACCAAAAGATGGAGGTCATCTTGTCTGTGACCACATGTGTCATGGGTTGAAAAGCTGAGATTTTGTTCCACTGCTTCTCCATAGCATAACCTCATCATTTCCCCCTTTACTTCCCCACATCACGATTGTCCTCATTTCCTGTATGATTTTGCTTATTTACTGCTTGGCTGTCTGTCTTGTCTCAGTAGAATGTCAGCTGGAACTTGACCTCTGCTGAATCCTGCAGCCAGACCAGTGCTGCTGTGTGTTCAGTGCACCATCAATAGTGTGGAGCCTGAGGGAAGGGCTTCCACCGCAGGCACATGTGACACATATACACTCCCCTTCAATCAATGACTCTCTGGGCTTCATCCAATCAGCATAACTCTCCTGAAATAAGAATCTATGATTTTTCTTGGAAGAAAAATATGAGGTGCTGTTATTACAAAATGAGTTTAATTTTCACTGTTACATTAGATTATTGGGGTAAGCAGAAAAAACATCACACTTTTTAAATACCTACTGTGTTCCAGGACATAGGTACCAAAACAGGCTTTACTTTACTTAATTTAGCTATCTCTTTACTTTTTAATCATACACTTTGTGGCCCACACATGCTAAGCAAGAGGCAGCTGAGGCTTGGAAGTCTCACCCTTACAGCCAAAGGCCCTCAACCAAGCAGCGTTGAATCATAATCAGTCATCAGTCGTGTCCAGATTCACAACAGTGAAACACACACGGTAGTGACTTGCGAAGGTCACAACATCTTCTAGAAAATCAGACAATATTTCTTACTTATGATGAGACTCAGGTTTAGTGTTCCCACCCTCTGCCTGTGGCCTCCTAGCTGGATGGTATTTTCTTCAGCAAGAGTGAAGGGGAAGGAGTCAGGAGGCAATAAAGAGCCAGTAAACTCATTTCCTGCCTTACTCATTTACTTAGGATGGGCTGTACCAGTCTCAGCCGGTGCCTGCTGCTCACCCTCATTTCAGCCATGTCCCTGCTTCTCATTGGTGACACAATGTTTAAGCTTTCCACAAATACCCACTGGGTTCATCACAGAACACAGGGGCTGCGTGGAAGGCTTCCCTGTTCTCAATGAGCTTACGGTCTCTAACAAATCTCAAATTATAGCAGCAAGATTTTAAGGTCTTGGAGAAGACAGATGAAATTGGTCTTGCCTCAGCTCTGTCCCCAGTGCCAGCAGAGCTCCTGACACATACCAGGTTCCTGTTGGATATATGGAATGCCCCACCTGAACTGAAGTGCCACAATGGAGTCACACATGAAGTATGATGGACCAGGTGGGTGGCAGGCTTTCAGAGAGGTGATCTTGAACCTTTGTGGATTAGAAATACAGAATAGGAAAGGGCATTTGAGAAAAACAACATCATGATGAGCACAAGATTAGAGATGCTGAAATGTGTGTGGGCCGCTGAGCTCGGCACAGGCTGCATTTGCTTTCTGAGTGCAGGAGCCTGGAAGAAGTCAAAATGTGGAGCAGGGTGGGCTGTGCAGGCCCACAGCCTGGAGTCCCCGTGTGACACACACAGACAGGGTCCGACTTGTGGTGCAATCGTTTCGACCAAAACAGCCACAAGTGGTGAAGTTAGTTTTGATAAGGGTGTGGATCCCTCTTTACTCTTCACAATCTAAGAAGAAAAACGATATTATTCCCATTTTTCAGGTGAAAAGAGAAGCTGTTAAGTGACTGTTCCTAGAAAACACAAAAGCTATAATGTGTGAGAGAAGCAAGTAACTTGAGCCAGAATTGCAATAAGATCTTACAAGTTTGACCTAGTCAATGAACCTGTCCCCTTTGGCCGTTACTTGTTGGTTTTTATTGACTTTGAATGCTTCCACCATAGATCCCCCTGCTCCCTCCCTATTGTCCAGAGGATCTCTTTACATATTTCAACCAACTGCTTGCCTCGGTGCCAGCGATTAATCAACAGTGACAAACCAGGTAGGACAAGCTCATTAAAAATCATTTTAAGAAAGTAAGATGGTAAAGGGTTGGAAGATGAAGTGGGAGAAGCAAAGAAGGGGTTAATTTGAAATAGACGTTTGAAACCTTTGTAGGGAGAGAAACAGGAAGTCAGGGGATTTGTATTCCAACCAGATGTGAGATGGACAGGAAGAGGGAAGACCTATTTAGAAAGATAATGGCTTCCATTCTCTGACCTCTGCCTCGGGCCTGCTGTGGAGGTGGGGGCTGGGAATTGGATGTGGGAGGTCAAGTGACCTGTGTGCATGAAGGTTGGAGACTAAGTGACTTGACCATCATTTCTGCTCTTGCGCATAAGACATTCTGACTCTTTCCAAGGCATTTGTGTTTTATGAAATGGTGTTGGTGTGCATACAGAAAAATGAGCAACCCCGCACACTGCTCTGGGAGTAAACTGGCGATACCCTTTGTGACAGAGTTGTCAGTATTTTCCCAGACTCTTAAAAAAAATCCACGTTCAGAAACTAGTCTATGGAAATCATTTGAAATGACTACAAACATCGAATGTTTACAGATGTTCATGACAGAAGGTAAAACAGGAAGAAAGCTAGAAAACATGTACACGAACAATGGTTATGCAAATTCTGCTAATTTCGTACGACGGATGACATCCAACTGTTTTGTTCAGAACACTATGTAAAGAATGCCTAATAACCTGAGAAAGTATTTATGAAATCGCAGGAAGTGAAAGCAGGCAGATGCACCACTGCACACATGACATGATATACATACACAGAAACCAAATTCTCAGTTCCATGCTCCCGGGGTTGGCAAAGTCTGGGGCATAAGCCATATCCATCCTGCCACTTGTCTTTTGAATATTTGAAGTATGGCCAAATGCATTCTTTAAGGCTGCCTTTTGCACAGCAGTAGGGCAAAGTAGTTCCAACAGACATGCTAGGTCCTTAAAGCTTCTAAAATTTGCATTTGGGAATTTCAGAGAAAACATATGCTGACTTCTGCTGTGTGAGCACATACTACTGGCGATTTTTACCACTGTAGAATTATATTTTTGAAAAAGTCTGGCTATATTTCTCTCTTATTTTTATACTGGGCATCCATTATTTTTACACCCAATATCTTTTTTTAAAAAGTATGTAAATTTAGTTACAAATCAAAACCAAGCACTCAGTATGAGTTTGCCCAGTTTCAAGTTCGGCTATGCAAAGTGAGGCTTCTTGGCTTCTGTTACTCTGAGAGTAAGGAAGTCCCAAAGCTCAACCCCAGGGGTGATAATCAGGGGCTCTTCACAGGCAGGAGTGTGGAGGGGAATCCTGTGTTCTCCACAGCAGCAGGCTGGGCTGCAATTTAAATTACAGTCCCTTGTTGATTCCTTGTGGAGGGAGGGTGACCATGTGAGGAGAATCCTTCTCCATAGTCAGACATCAACTGCCTGTTCCCTGGAATGGGGTTTTGAACCAGCCAATGGTGCCCGACACCCGGACACGCTGGTTGTTTCATCTCCAAAACTGGCATCCCAAGCAACACCTGCATGCACTCTTGACCTCTGCCCCATTCTCAGTTGCAGTTTCTACTGCTATTTGGTGGCATTTCATCAGCTCTCAGCACTGAGGATCTCGCTCACTTGCATTTCAGAATTAGTGGGATGCTGGACTGGCAGCCAATACGGAGGAGAGGAGAATCTCCCTGTTGCACAAAACTTAAGACTCCTTGATGCTGCCTGCTGAGCAGCGGGACCCTGTATCCCGAGTGAGCGGCTTTGTCCTTCTCCCACTATGCATGTTCCCTCCAGTGGCTTTGCTGTTGTGTGGCTTGTGCTTGGGAGCTGCGTTGCTTCACGCATTATTCGAAGAAATGTGGCCTCCGTGGAAAAGAAACAGCCTTGTTTGCTATGCTTCAGTCACCAAGAAAATGGACAAAAATAGCCAAAAGAGCAGTTCACAGGAAGAAAAATTCAAATAGATATTTTTCTTGTAGTTCATAGTTCTTGTTTCTGTTTAAAATGGGGGATTTCATGGGGGAAAATAGCTAACCCCAAGAAGTGGACATTTTGAAATGACAAAAATGAGGACACCTACGTAAGCTTTCCTTGCTGTCACAGTTTCCCAGCCTGGGAAAGCTATGCAAAGATGGTTCTTTCAAAAGTGTCACACGAAAAAAGATTCCTTTGTAAAGATAGAAAATAAGAAGACTGAAGTTAAATGAACTTCATGAAAAAAGAGCAAAAGAAAAATAAGTTGGGATGGACATGTGTCATAACGCTTACAAGGCTGCCAGGGGTGCTCACATCCCACACGGGAGAGCCTGAATTTTAGTCTTACCTCTTGAATCCAGCCTCCTACTGATAAACACCTGAGCATGCTGGTGGCCGCGGTTATTTTATCTCTGCCACTCATGATGGAGACTGGGTTAAATTCTTGGCTCCCAGCTTTGAACTGGCCCAGCTCCAAATACTGCAGGCATTTGGGAATGAACCACTGACATGATATTCTTCCTCTATCTTCGTGAATAAGTAACTGTGTAAATTTTCTTCTCAACAATTACATTCTTTCATTTTAAGATTTACTTAGAGTGCCAGGATCCCATATGGGTGCTGCTTTTAATCCCTGAGGCTCGCTTCCCATTCAGCTCCCTGCCTGTGGCATGGGAAGGCAGCTGAGGATGGCCCAAGGCTTTAGGACCCTGAACCTGTGTGGGAGATCTAGAAGAGGTTTCGGGCTCCTAGCTTCAGATTTGCTCAGTTCTGACCGTTTCGGCCACTTGGGGAATGAATCAACTGACGGATGATCTTCCTCTCTGTCTTTCCTCCTCTGTGTATTTCTGACTCTCCAATAAAAAAATAAATATTTAGTATAATAAAGATTTACTTATTTATTTGAAAGGCAGAATTACAGATAGAGTGAGGAGGGAGTTTACTGATTCGTTGATTCACTTTCCAAATAGCCACAGTGATCAGGGCTGGACCAGGTCTAAGATCTGGGAGCTTCTTCTGGGCCTCCTACCTGGGTAGCAGGGTCCCAGGGACCTGAGACTTCTTCTGTTGATTCTTACAGAAATTATGAGGGAACTAAGTTGGAAGTGGAGCAGATGGGATTTGAACCAGTTCCTATAATGTAAGCCTTGGGATGGCTCATCTGCTGAGCCACAGTGCTGCTGACCTGCATGAATACATTAGGCAGTGTGGCAGACAAACGGAAAGGAGGAGGGAGTGAGCGAGGAGGACGGAGACAGCTGCCTCACTCCCCAGATGGCCAAAATGACCGGAGCTGGACCAGACAGAAACCCCATTTTGGATCTCCTGAAAGGGTAGCAGGACCCGCCACACACTAGTATCATCTTCCAACTGCTTTTTGGGCACCCTCATTGGACGCAGAGCAGCTGAGGCTTAGGCCTGCCCTCAGATATGGAATGCTGATAACACAGGTGTTGGGTTAGCTCATTGTGCCACAGTGCAGCCGTTGAGCAAACAAGTTCTGGTGGGAGACTTCTTAGTCCGAAGACATGTGTGCCTAAAACTCATCTCCTAAGGCTCCTTTATAATTAGAACAGAAAAGGTGTGTCATGGATTTCCCTGCACGGTCACAGATGACAAGTGAAGGCAACCACATTTCTGGTTAGATACAGACAGTTAGCAAAGTTCATCACCGTGCCTTTATCCAGCTGACCTCAATCACTGACCTACAAGGATGCAGATATGTGCAGGAATGTGAATTTTCTTATTTCTCCTTCCATCAGTGCCATTACCATCATTGTCAACTCTGATGCTTTTGCTGAGAAAACACTGGCCTGACTATAGTTTGCACCTGAGTCATAGAGGAAAACTTAACACTGTGATGGCATTGGTCTGATCTGATTAAGGCTCATGACTCTTTAGAGAATCATTTTGTTCACATTTTCAAATCTAAATCACAGAGCTGTCTCATCACAAGGTACATTTGAAAATGGAGGCCCTCTTCTGCATCGGGAGCGTAACCGTGTGTGTCCTGACGGGGCAGCCTGGGCTCTCCCCATCCTGCTCTACTTGCACTCTTTACCTGAACTCTAACCTCAGCGGGAGGCAGGATGATGCTTGATGTGAGGTCAACCTCACAATGCTGGGTGTATCAAGAGTTTCAATAGCAATGGCATTCTTTGTTAATGACTGCCCTTTGTAACTTCATGTTCCCATTCATCTTTCAAGAAGTCGTTACACCTCACTGCACTGGGGACTTCTCCCCGACTCCTATAATCATTGAGATGACTCTATGCCATCTCATTCATTTCTCTTTCAACACACAAAGGGATTTGTGATTTTGGAGTAAGTCTGTTTTAATTCTGACCCTCTTACCAGTAACATCAATGGCTTTAAAAAAAGTTATGCAACTACTTTCACTCTCAGTTTCTCATGCATAATATGGGTATAGTGAGAATTCCTACCAGGCAGAACTGTGGTCAGAACTAGATGAGATAAAGAACATTAAAGTTTTCCTATGGTATTTAGAACATGAGACAGAACATAAGCCAGAGGGTACTAGAAGGACTCAAACTATTGATGAGTTTCAAAAGAAAAAAGAAGTTCGTCTCATTTATCCCAGAACTTTGAGCTCCTGACACACATTTTTCCTAAAGGAACATATGAGGTTTAATTGAAATCAGGTAATTTAAGGCAATCATAGACAGAATCCCAAAAAGAAATAATTTTTAAAATATTATTTTAAGTAGTTCAGGCCAGATGTGGATGGTTGCCTGAATGCAAGCCAGGACCTGGGATAGGAAAGAGGGTTTGTTCTAAACATATCCAATCATCAGGAAGAATGGTGAATATTTTGGGTAATCATTTATTAGCTAGCACCTAACTCTCTACCCAACCGGTTTTGTCACTGTATAGGAAATCTTCACAGTGATATTGGACTGTTGCTTCTAGATTTCATTGTGTAGCTTAACAAAAGCTGTACATGGTAGGAATCTTTTCGCATGAATGTAAACTGGGAGTTGACACTGTGTCTTAGCAGCTACACTTCAATGCTGGCATCCCTTAAGAACATCCCTTCTGTTCCAGCTGCTCCATTTCCAATCCAACTCCCTACATGACCCAGGAAGAGAGGGCAATTCAAGTATTTGGGCCCTTGCCACCCATGTGAGAGACCTGGGTGAAGTTCCTGGCTCCTGGCTTTGTTCTGGCACAGTCCTGGCCTTTGCTGCCATCCAAGGCATGAACCAACAGATGGAAGATCTCCCTCTCTCTCTCCTTCATCTCCATACCTCAGTGACTCTGACTTTCAAGTAAACAAATATTAATAAGTCACCAAATAGAAACCAAAGTCTGATCATATATATATATATATTCATATATATGCATATGGGATCTTTAAAAGTTCATAGAAAATATGCATCATGAATAGCCTATGAACAAATTTCAATTCTGTGCACCTCAATACACATCATTTCACTTTATATTCCACAATCCCTTAGAAGTGTTTCTGTATATGTACGTGTATTTGTGAATTTGTATTGAGAGGGAGAAAGAGATTCATCTGTTTTTCCCCGAAGACGGCAGGCATCGTCACGACCGTTCCCCAGTGGAGGTCACATGGCTTCTACATGCTAACATAGGAATATGAACTTGGATAAACCAGAACAGTAAGATCTGAATTTTCCCCACTTTGCTGGTTACATCAAAGACAAGCTTATATGAGGGGTGCCCCCTTTTGGTCAACTGAGAGGTGTGTGTTTGTCATAGAACTGTAGAGCAAGTATGGGTGGGTGACTGGGACAGCAGAGGTGTGGGTCTCCCACAGACTGCAGTTACTGTCTCGCCTGGGCCATCTCCTCTCACCTTCTCTCCACACTGTCTTGGGATCTGCGGAGAACACAGGCTACAAGAATCCCTTCCTGCCTTGCTTCTTTCCTGCTTCCCACCAGATGGTTTTGGAATAATACTTAACTTTTTTTAATGCCACTGTGTTACACATTAATTCATTACTTTGGCTCCCCTGTCATGTGCTAATTCTCATACTCGGTGGACAAAGATGAAGGCACCAGGAACGTTTCATCTTTCCGTGTAGCTTGGGGTCTTGCATAAACTAATCATTTAATGCTTCAGAGATTGTTACTGAGATGATCAAGATGATTATCTGGCAAAACTAAGTTCATTTTTTGAGAGGAGGAGGAACTGGAATATAGGGTTGTGTGTTTCCCTTTGCATTGGGCCAAACTAGAAGACAGTATGTGAAAAAAAGTTAATGGGCAAGGAGGATGATTTAAAGTATATATCTACAAGTTCCCCCTTAAACTTATTTATGAAAGAGAGTGAGGGAGATAATACAGGGGGGAGGATCCTAGATTCCTGCCCTTGACTCCAGGTTTCCCTCCGCTCCCCTTTAAATGCCTGGTGGTATTTGGCTACCTTTCAAACTCTTTTGGAATTCCAAGCTAGGAGGAGTTTCCTGTCCAGGTCTGGCTATTGTAACTTTACCAGAAACTACCCAAATACTTCCTCTCACCAGTTACAAACCACACTCTTCCGAATGAATCCTGTATTAACCCTTTGTCCTTCTGACTCACACTTCGCATATTGTTACTGAGCTTTAAGAATGAACAAAGTCCTGGAAATCCTTTCCATGCACTCCTCACCCCTCCTCGCTCCCACACGCACTCACACCTCTGTCCTTCCACACACACACCAAGAAACACGTGCAGCCACATTCACAGAGGTCCACAAAATCAAATCCACACTCAGGCATTTCTCTCTTTTGATGAAAGCAGCATGTTACTGCTCACTGCTCTTGGGTGTACCCATACTTTCTGTCCCTCTATTGCAAACACGTGGGGGTCATAGTGGAACAAATGAGTGCTTCTTAGCTTTTTAAGCTTTTACACCTGATAAAACCCTAAGGATTATTGAGCAAAGAAGCAACAACGTGTAAATCCAATTCCTGGTTTGCAACAGGCACACAGTGGACTTCACATGAAAGAAGGGATGGAGATTTTTATGATTTTTTACAGGACAGAATAAGGTATAGATGAACAGATCAGCCTCTTTGTTCCAGGACTCAGAGCTACAGAGATCTCTGGATTAGGCCTCGCCCTCCCTTCTGCTCCTGAGGAGACTGGGGCTGAACACAGTCCTTGGGAATCCACTGAACTGGAGGAGGCAAAGCCAGGGTCATTGGGAAGCCGTTCTCTTCTGCTGCAGATCTTCCTCATTAAAATATCCAATCTAGGAATCAGTAGGCACATAACACAAAGACGAATAAGAATTAAGGAAAGAACCCAATTGGTGCTTGTTCAGAAATCTACAGGAGGAAACTGAAACCCAAACCCAAACGTACTGGCCTCATTTTGTTAGTTAAAAGATGCTACAGGAACCAAAATTTGCCATATGTATTTTCACTGCATTTCTAAGTTTTGTCTTAACCTGCTCAGGGGGCAGAGAGATAAATTCCAAGAGTAGGGCGCACATAACAATTTTTGAAGCATGTTTTCAATTACTGAATCAAGATATAAAATCTAGGAAGCAATGTATGTGGAGGGCGCAAATCTAAAGTATGCAGCTAACTAATGTTTTATGGATGTTTACACCCACATGTAGCTCTACATCCACCTCCCAAAACACAGTAGAGAGCATGCCCATCATCTTAAATGGTTCCCTCGCTCCCTCCTTGGCAATCTTTCCTGAAGTAAATGATATCCTGACTTGTATTACTGTACATTTTTTTTTTCCTGCCCTTGAACTTTATAGAAATGGAATCCCACTGTGTGCACTTTGTGTGTTCAATTTCTCCATTCAACGTAGAATTTGAGAGTTTATTCCACATTATTACATAAACTCATATCCGTAATCCTTTTTAAAATTGCTTTGTCATGTTCCAGTGCATAAAAAACCCAATGCTTTATTTGTGCTTTTTGCATGTTTATACACATTTGACCTTTTTGAGTCTATGGTCGTATGAATGGTATGAATTAAGGTTGCTAAGCATATTTTTGTGTAAATCTTTGGTATAATTTATTTTTTCTGCACATATCCCTAGGAATGGGGTTGTTGGGGCATCTTGTGTACAAATGTTTAATTTTAATAGCTACCACAAACCATTTTTCAAAGGGATTTTAAGATGTATTTATCTATTTTGTAAAGCAAAGCTACAGAGACAGGCTAGAGAAAGGACAAAGTGAGACTGAGAGCGACAGTGAGAGATGTTCCATCCATTGGTTCGTTTTCTAACTAGCAGCAGCAGACATGTTATGCAATGGCCAAAGCCAGGAACTGGTATTGCAACCTGGTCTCTACATGGGTGACAGATAGCCTGGTACTTGAGCCATTTCCCACTGCCTTCCTGGGCACAATGGCGGGAAGCTGGATTGGAAGCAGAGCAGGTGGGAGTCAAGCTGTTCTCTGATAGGAAATGCTGGTGCTGCAAATAGGAGGCTAACAGACTGTGCTACAATGTGAGCCCCCACGAGATTCACAGTGAAGAGTTAGCAATGTTTGTGTTCCAGTTACTTTCCTTACACACCAATAATTGGTTCTGTGTGGTTTAAAACGTTTAACTGTTTCATGAGTAAACAGTGGTAACACACTGAAGTTTCAATTTGTACTTTACTGATGAGTGATTCGCAAGATATTTTGCTGACCCATTCATAGCCTATGCTAGGCTGTGGTTTTACACTGCTTGTGTCCTATTAAAGAAATATCCGCAACCCTAACAGAGGTAGAGCTAACCATTACTCCCAGAAGTTACTTTGTTATTGCTAGTATGTGGTTTATATTCTACCTATAATTAATGTTTACGTATTCTATGAGAATACTTAAATAATCTCCTGGAAAACAAAATGAAAACATATTTTGATGCAAAGGGGATTTTTTTCTATTATTTTTTTAAATCTATGCATATGATGGGTCTTCAAACTGATCATTAAAACATATTATAAAACAAAAATTGACTCAAGTTTTCTTTTTACCGTATAGATGCTGAGTAGCACTATTCATACGGAGCACAATCTTTTCCCTGCTGAGTTATGTGGGCTGCTATCCATCAGTTTGCCTATTCTTGCACCAGTTTACCATGTATCAACAACTGCAGCTTTGATTGTTGGATTCAAACACTCATCATGTGAGTCTTTAAGCTTCCTTCTCCTGAATATCTTTTTGCTTTTCGTGGTCCACTGTGTTTCTAAACAAACTTTAGAATTAGTATGCCTATTCCAACAATAATAATGAAAGGAAGTGTTATAGATTTGAATTTTGACTACTAGTTGGGACATTTTTCTGCATAATCTATCCCAAGAGATTGGAAAATCCATAATTGTAGAACATATATTTGCTCTAAGTGGGATTATGTTAAATCTTATGGTTGATTTCTACAGTATTCACATCTGAGTTACACTGAGTTTTATGAGCCATAAAAATGATAAGTGTCTCCAGTTATTTAAGTGCTTCTTAATTTCTGTCATCAATAATTTCCAATGTCCAGTTTTGAGGTCTTTGAAATCTCATTAAACTTATTCTTAGTTAAAAATTTTTTGATATGATTATAAATATTATTTTAAACATTTTCAGATTTGGTTGTGCATAGAAATGCAATTCTCTTTTGAATACAGACATAGTATTTGTTGATCTTGATAAGTTCACTTTTGAGTTATGACAGCTTTTAAATTAGTTTTCTTTTTATATAAGCATCTCTGTGTAAGATAGTTTACTTTCTCTCTTTTAACTCAGTTTATTTTTAAATTTATTTTTCTTGTCTTATTTTATTAGCCGGACTTTGTATAATGTTGAATGCAAATGGTACAGGGTTACAGAAACGTGGTAGGGAAGTGTGCAGGAAAGGAGCATACCGCATAAACACATGGGCTGAAAAGGACCAGCATGATCACTGTGACCTGTCCCTTATCTAAGGAGAATGCTGCCTTCGAGCCATTTGGGTACGGTGGATTTTGTGATTGTGTTGACCAATGTCTGCTATGAATGACTCTGACAACATTTCCTTTAGTGCCCCGACTAACTCTGTGGTCTAGTCTGTGAAGAAGGGATCGCCTCTTCCAAAATCACCTTTAGTTACTGTTCTCTGTTGCTTCTACAACTTTCACTGTTTCCTTCTAACTTTTTCACAATCACAAAACAGGTATCTATTAAATGATTCTTCAGTACCAGGCTATTTAGAACTAGGAAATTTTATATATATATATATATACAATAAAAATATATGTAACAAATATGTATTTTATATATATATATATATATATATATATATATATATATATAAAGACAATGTTATCTATACTGGGTCCATAATCTCATGACTATCAACTGGTTGCACTGAAATAATAAATAATATACTTTTATCAAACATTTATTTATTTTTATGTGAAAGGCAGACTTACAGAGAGAAGGAGACATGCACATGGAGAGAAAAAAGAGAGAGGGAAATCTGGTTGGTTGTTTGGTTAGCCTCCAAATGGCTGCTACGGTCAGAACTGAGCTGATTCAAAGGCAGAACCCAGGATTTTCTTCTGAATCTCCCACATGGAGGCTGGGGCCCAAGGGGTTTGACCACCCTCCACTGTTTTCCTGGGCTATAAGCGGGGAGCTAGATTGGAACTGGAACAGCTAGACTCAAGCTGGTACCCATATGGGATGCTGACACTGCAAGGCGCAGGATAGATGTGTAGAGTCACTGCCCGGTCCCCCAGTTTCTGTAACTTTTTAGTGTGTTTTAAAGTATCCAAAGTTTATTGTCTGTCATCATTTTCATCCTCAGGCTATGGCTCCGAATCATTTTAAGGCCACTAGGACTGCTGCAGTTCTTAAAATAATGCCTTCACACCGAAATTTCTGAAGACGAAAGCAAGCAGCTATATTCATATTCCTAAATGTTCTCCTGAAACTCATCTCTGTGATTGTGATCAGAATTGCATCACATGGTCAGCCTTAGCTACAAGAAAGGATGGATAATGAGCATCCAGAAGAAAGGAACGGTAAACACAGGAGTGCTGTGCATGTTGTCAACCCAAACAAAACGAAGATGGCGTTAATAATGACAATGGGAAATGATCATTAATTGGCTTAGGCAGTCATCCACTTCCACTATTCTGTATCACAGAACAGTATTCCCATTCATAGAACTTACTTCCATTTGGAAGACTTGAATATTTGTGTGCGGACCTCATCTTTCTAACTAAAAAATGGTAAGTTCTCTCATTATGAAAAGCATATGTGCTTGGTTCATGAATCTCTGGACAGACTTTAGCCTCACATGTGAGACAAAAAAAAAAGTCTGATAAACCTTTGAGACATTTGATAGGGCAAGATTGCATGAAACTATGGCCAGATTTTGAATTAATTAATTCTTAAATAATGAATAATATTTAATAGATAATCAAGATAAAAGCCAGCAAATGAATTCTTAACTAAAATTGCAATCACTTACAATGGTAATTTTGCTTGATTAGTTCTAGTCAGCTTTAACTCACAATCTTTAACTCTCCTGACTAAACTAGTGTTCATGGTTTAACATGGGTGACATTCAAAGTTATAAGGAAGATTTGGCAATTTGCACAAGAACTTGTATCAATTGCTGGAAAGAACTGTATCTGAAAAACATGTCTATATAAAATTATTTGGATGAGTAAGCTTATTCTAGACTTCCTCATGGTTTATGTTTCTACTGGTGTCTTTCTCTGAGTCTTACATAGTCCAAGAATAACTAATCGAATATGTGCCCCAAGTGTTCATTCTTTCATCGATACATTCATCCATTCATAACAGAGATATTTAATGTGACTCCTGTGTGCATGATGCATGCATAACGCACTGCCTTAGGACATTCATTCTACCTTGAACACACTTCTCCACCTGCTGTGTATGACAAATAGAAGACCCACCCAAATGAAAACTGCCACGCACCTGAATAGAGTGTGTTATTGTCTCTTTCTTCAGTGGTCATATTGTATTTCTCCTACACCTCAGCACGAGTTTTTAATTTTTTTTTTTTTTGCTAAATTTATTACTAACTGTCACATCTTTCTCTTTTACTTAACTGTGACTTCTCAGTGCTAGGGATTTGTAACAACCAAAACGTTGTGTTTTAGTGTCTTGCATGGTCCCTGACATTCACAACAGGTGCTCCTTGGTAAATGAAGATGGCATAAGCTGTTCAGTGACCCATTTTTCCTTCAAGAGAACTGAACATTTCAGAGCATGTTAACAACACTTCTTGAACTAAAATCTAGATTTTCTGACTCTTACTCTGCCTATGATCTGCAGAACCAGTTGCCCTTCACAATGTTCTCCTGCTGACACTCTTAAGGATGACGGGATCATCATAAAACGGGATAGAATTTAGTGGGAGTTCACCTCCGCAGTGCTTGCCACCTCCCCTAGACAAACATATCTGTAGCAATCTGCGTATTCATCTTTTCCATCTCCTGCAGGCTCTGTGTTCACAGGCGGCACCCTGCCAGCAAGGGGGCCAACCAGGGAGCGGAAGAGGGCAATGCTTAGCTCTCAACAGAGATAAGTATCACTAGCTTTTTGCTTCTAACAGCGATGGCCCCAAAAGCTCCAACTTAGGAGAAAAAGGCACAAATGCCTCTCCACACATGTGATAAATTACAGTCTACCTTATTCTGTCATTAAACCCTTGCCCTCCTCCACAAATGTATACTTCTGCACTTGAGAAAGTTATTAAACATGCACCGTTCTATTCTATAGTGTCTGGCACATGGGATGTTCTTGGTAAACTTTATTTCCCCTTTATCATTCTGTAACTCAAGACTTTAAAGTAGAAAAAGGCTCCCGAAGGCCGGTTTGCTTCCAGGCCTACACTATTTCTGATTTGAACCCCACTACTTCTCACGGTGACATTGTCTTGCCACTTTGGCCTGACGGCTACTTCGCGTAAGAACCTGCTCTGTCCTCATTCTACGCGAGTGAGGACTGAGAATGGGAAAAATGCAATTTATTTTTATTAAAAAAATATCATTCAATGTAGTTCTTAGACATTACATACTGATAAATAGGATGAGTTTTATCACAAAACCATGAGTGATCGTATTAATCTGGGAAAACTGTGAGGCCTCTGAGAAAATGACATTTCAAACTGAAGCATGCTTGTGACTACATTCCCAGTAATTGGCTCAAGTAGGATTTGAACTCAGGTGTGCATAACTCTAAAGATGAAGTTTTTATCTTTGTACATTGTTCTCTCTCTGACAAGGGTAGTCCAGAATTTAAAAGTACAGTCAGTTTTTAGCCCTGTGTAATGTAACTGTTACAGTATGACAAATGATCCAGTGTCTTCGATGCCTAGCGGATCTGTTAGTCGCATCTTCTGGGCTGGACCTGGGCAAAATGCCAGACCCTTCCAAATGTCTTCCACAGAGAGTTGGTTGTTGCAATTAAATGCAACCTATCCAGCAACAACGAAAGGACAAAACCGTGTGGTTTCCTAAACTAGAATAAGCCCTCTATACAGTAAGAGATTCTAAAGGCAATCATTGGAAGGGACGGATGGGACTTCAGGTTTTGCGCCTTCTTCAGTGTTAGCAGTTTGAAAGTTGAAGCTCAGACAAGTTATGTGATCCAATTAGTGTCATTCAGGTAGAAAACAACAGAATCAATGCAGACTCACTTCCTCTGCTGTCCAGGACAGGACAATGACAGTGCCCCAATATCAAGCCTGAGTACTCACCTCTGATGGTGGATCCAGACTGTGTTTTTAATACCTGATGTCCCTTACTTTTCGGAGCTGTGACAATGCCTGTCTCAGAGCAAGCACACTTTTATTACTACTTCCTATGCTTTGACCTCGTAACCTGCGTTCATTTGGAAATACTCAAAAGGTGTTACATTTATTAGCTTTGTATATAAAATACATACTGTTGAAAGATACAGTAAAATGAAAATATTATCAAGTCTCAACCAAGGTTTCATATATAGTGAGAGATATTTAATAACTAGAACTTTAAGACAATCTGAAGAGCTTGTCTATTTGTTCTTGCAGGCTGCTCAGAGTACTGGCAATCAGAGACGCAGAAAGCACACACAGACACATGACTTAGGGTCCAGAGAAGTCACAGATAACTAGACAACGAGCAGCGACCCTCCTTTGCCATCAAGCATTTGATTCACAAGTTGAAAATGGGCTGTGTATGTAGACGTGGTGTAAGATTTGGTATTTATTTCAAGGATCTCTTTTATTTACTTGAAAAGCAGAGATCCTCAGAGACGGTAGGCAAGATAGAGAAGTGTTCTTTGGCCTCTGGTCCACTCTCCGAATGGCTGCAATGGCCAGCTGCAATGATCTGAAGCCAGGAGACGCTGGCTTCGGCCGTATCTCCCACGTGAGTGCAGGGGCCCATGCTCTTTAGCTGTTTCCCACTGCTTTCCCAGGTAAATTACCAGAAGCTGGATCAAAAATGGAGAAGCCGGGACTCAAACCTTAATCAGATGGCTGGCAGCACTACAAGTGGTAGCTTTACACACTATGCCACAGAAATGACCCCCCCCCCCCAATCTTTGGTATTGCTTAAACAAGAAGATGTGTTTTCCATGTATGAATTTATATTCCTCAAATTTCCAATGCTGCACATTGTGAGCCGTTTGATTTGATTAAGAGAACAAAGTCACCCACACAAACACTGGTTTCTGAGTTCAAGCCTAAACTCTGTCAAAACAGAGCTCTGTGATCCTGAGGAGGTCTCTAAAATTCTGGATGCTCCATTCTCCTCATCATTAAAATTGGGGAAAGTGATGCTGCTAAGATGATACAGAGTTACTGTAAAAATGCAATCAAAGTGTCATTATGAGATTTAGAAATTGAATCATTTTACTTGAAAATCTATGCTCTTGCTCTAATTTTCTCTGCCGTAGCCTGATGGGTGTATAAGGATAGACTAGGCTGTGTCACTGATCAAGTATTAGAGAAATAGTGATTAGGCCTGGGAAAATTTCAGTGGCTTACCTGGTACTTGAAAATCAAAATATTGCTTTCTGAAATCTGAAAGGAAAATTTAATACTTAAAAAATAATATGTTGTGGGAGACATGGTGGCAGAGCAGGCTAATTAATCTACCTGCAAGCACCAACATGTAATACCACTGCCAGTTCATGTACCGGCTACTCCACTTCTTTCTTTTAAAAGATATATTTATTTTTATTGGTAAGGCAGATATACAGAGAGGAGGAGAGACAGAGATGAAGATCTTCCATCCATTGATTCATTCCCCAAGTGGCCTCTACATCTGGAGCTGGGCGAATCCGAAGCCAGGAGCAAGGAGCTTCTTCTGAGTCTCTCATGCAGGTGCAGAGTCCCAAATCTATGGGCTATCCTCAACTGCCTTCCCAGGCCACAGGCAGGAAGCTGGATGGGAAGTGGGGCTGCCGGGATTAGAACCAGTGCCCATATGGGATCCTGGCAAGTTCAAAGCGAGGTCTATAACTGCTATACTATTGCACCAGGCCATGGCTACTCCATTTGTGATCCAGCTCTCTGCTTACAGTCTGGGAAAGCAGTAGCAGATAGCACAAGGCCTTGGGCACCTTCTCCCACATGGGAGGCTGCAAAGCTGGCTCCCAACCGCAGATCAGTTCAGTTCTGGGTGTCACTGCCATTTTAGGAGTGAACCAGCAGATGGAAGACCTTTCCCTTTGCCTCTTCTTCTCTGTAAAAATCTGCCTTTCAAATAAAATTAAACGATTAAAAATATTAACATGTTAATTAAATTTGTACAATATGTACTATCAAAGTCAACTAGACTTAGTACAATTTTTAGAGGTTGTATAAAAATATGTGAAAAACAAATTGCAAAAATATACAGAAAAAGTTTGTTCACAAAGCACTTATGTGGGGCCCGGCACGGTGGCACAGTGGCTAATGTCCTTGCCTTGCATGTGCCGGGATGCTGTTTCAGCGTTGGCCTGAGTCCCAGCTGCTGCACTTCCCTCCCAGCTCCCTCCTATTGCCTGGAAAAGCAACAGAGGACGGCCCAAAGCCTTGAGATCCTGCACCCACATGGGAGACCTGGAAGAGCTCCTGGCTATTGGCTTCAGAACATTTTTAGCTCCAGCCATTGCAGCCACTTGGGGAATGAAGCACTGACAGAAGACCTTCCTTTCTATCATTCTCTGTGAATTTACCTTGTCAATAAAAATAAATAATTTTTTTAAAAAAATTAAATATGTTTAATTTTTTCAAATTTTTTTTTGTTTAAGATTAAAAAAGTTATTGGAAAGTCAGAGATACAAACAGGAGAGTCAGAGAAAAACATCCTCTGTTTGTTGATTCACTCCCCAAGTGACCACAACAACTGGAGCTGAGCCAATCCGAAGCCAGGAGCCTGGAGCCTCATCCAGGTTTCCCACATGGGTGCAGGGTCCCAAAGCCTTGGTCCATCCTCGACTGCCTTCTCTGGCCATTACAGGGAGCTGGATGGGAAGTGGAGCAGCCAGGATTAGAACCAGCACCCATATGGGATCCCGGCACATGCAAGGGGAGGACTCCAGCTGCTAACCTACCAGGCCAGGCCCTCAAATATTTCTAAAGTCAAGTGAAGTTAAAATCAGAACGCCTGCTTTCCCCAGGACCTACCTGACTTTATTCTTTCTAGTTTTTCATACCCAAATCGTGGGCCTTTCTTGACTTCATCTTCTTCAATCTACTCTTCTTATGTCCAGAGTCCTCTCTGCTCAATGTTTTCTTTTCCTTTAGTGGTCCAACCCATTGTGCCTCTTAATGCAGATTCTTGCTGCACTGTGCTCATGTGTCGCCTGCCCTATTCGTGCCAGCTAGACTGAGTGAGATGGCTCAGCTAGACTCTGAGTGAAGGGCTCAACTGCCCCTTGATTTGGGGTGCAGTTCATGTCCTGCTAACACACACTGGAGAAGGTAGGGATGCAGTAACTGGAACTTTGGATGCTGCTCGCTGGGATGAGTCCCCAGCTCAGCACCTCCCCGGTCTCAACCCCAGCAGTAGTGGGTACTTCAGCTGCAGACTGGTGATGGTAGATTGCACAGTCTGCTCTGTCTTTCAAACAACCAGAGTCAGACTGTATCATCTTTTGCTTGAAGCATTCTTTGGGAATGGCCAAATTCTCAATGAAGTGAAATGTCTTTGTGTCTTACTGCTTCTTTGACCAAATTTCCTAACCTTATTTTTAATCATTTTTTTTTCTAGGCACGGGCCTTCCCAGCACTTCAAATATGCAAACATGTGACCCGCTCAGGCTCTTGGATGGACTGTTCCATCTTTCTGGAATGTTATTCTCTCAAATACCCATGTGATCAACTCCCTCGTATCTTAGAAATGTCTGCTCAAATGATATTTTCTCAGTGAGTTTTTATGAACAGCCTTTTAATATTGTAACCCCTCCCCTCTTACTTTCCATCTCCTTCTCTGAAATAATACTGGAATCAACTTATTTTCTTAACTGCATTCCAAAAAGTGTTTGGAGATTAATTTACCTCTCATGGCCGCAACAGGATCTGACACATAATAGGTGTTCAATAGCAAATTGTTAAACAAGTGCTTCACTGTGCAATGTGGATATATTTTTGTTATATTTGAAATGATGTCAAATACTGTCTACTAATATGGGAGTGCTTCAGGAAACAGCTGCAGAGGTCTTGGAGCATTCTACAAGGATCTTAAAATGTTCTGTAGGAGTTGGCTTCCCTATTTCTTGATAGTAGAGCCTAGAATTTAGCCAGTATAGCGCCCTGTGGGAACTGACCCTGCTTATCTCTTTGCTTCATTTTACTTTTCTCTCCAAATCCGGTTTCATTCTCCAACAGGTCCAATGATTTATAATTTGCCCAAAGAGTATATGTTGTCCTCTTTCTCTTTCCCTTTCTTCATGATAGTACTAAAAGACTGCAAAATGTTCATGCATGAGAAATATCATGAGGCATGCATGGATTTTATTTTTTATTAATTTTTCTGTTTTATGATACAGTTACATAGGCTCTGGCATTTCTCCACTCCTTCCTTAAGTGCCTCTGCCCATATTATTTTAATAGTACAGTCTTTCAAAAATAGTCATAAGTCCATCATTCTGTTATTTAAGTGTATCCTGACATTGCAGGTACAGACAATGGCAGAGATTCCAAAATCCTACTGTTAAGCTGTATTTAACAGTCTCATTGGGAAACCACATTTGATTTGGAAGTAAGGATACATACTGCATTGTATCTTCACATCCCCTTAAATGAAAAGCCATGAACAAAATCAAATACAGGAAAAAACATAGAAGATTTACAACAGCATTAAGTTAAATAGCCCATTACTGGATGACCAATGTTTTGCTGAATTAAAAAGAAAATCAAAGAACCTTCTTGAGAAAAATGATGCTACTGTATGATCTACATGTCACTGAAGAAACTAAAGAAAAAAGAAAGATTTTCAAGGAATAAAAATAAGAACATCAAAATTCTTCAGATGTTCAGATGTAGCAGAAACAGTATTGAAAGGGACATTTATAACACCAGGTGCTTACAAAAAATCAAAATATCTCAAAGAAATGATGTAATAATACATCTCAAAGACTTATTAAAAAAGAAAAAATAAACAGGAAGCAAGAAATGATAAAAATCACAGCAAAAATAAAGGAACTGAAACTAAAAAAAAAAAAAACCCTACAAATTGCAACCACAGTACAATCAGCTTAACTTTTACGTCAGTTTTCCCTGAGGTTTTTGGAGCATCCTAGATTTTCTTTGAGACTCACTGTCACCAATTCCTTTGTGTAACCAATTCTGCCACTTCACAATTCCATAATGACTAACAACAGTCTTTCTTGAGTGCTCTCATTGAGCTGTGCAACTCCAACCCTGTGTTCTCAAATGGTGAATGGTCATTCACACATCCTGCCAGCCTGTGCGCACTGCTTTACACTGAGTGACCTCAGGTGTCTCTCCCTTTGCACAGACCCCCGTCTACCCCAAGACTAAAACGGCTACAAAAGGGTCTACCAGTAAGAGGAAGAAGGTAGACCAAATACAGGCAGCTTCCCACGGAGACATTTTTTCCAAGATCCTGCCTTCTTTAATGAGGAATTCACACTGTTAAACGCAAATGAATGAAACATCTGATAAACTTAAGATAGGAATTTGAGCCTTAAGGTAATGCATTTTGAATCATGGCCCACTTCCGGCCAGACACAAACCTCACTGTCCTTATTTGCCTAGCAAAGATAATCACACAGCACAATATAGTTGAATTTAAAATTTTTGTGAAATTTTTAAAAATTTTGTGAAAATGAAGTTAAAAACATGTTTGCTTTGGTGCAACAATTTTGAAACCTAGGCCTAGTTCTTTTTTTTTTTAACAGTATGTGTTTTTCATTTCATATAAAGCATACGGTAAATTCAATATATAATGAATTCCTTTCCCCTTTCTCCTCCTTGGTGCCCATTTGCTCTCCCTCAACTCGCAGGGCTGGAGGCGTGGGGGCAGGGGTGCAAGCCGTAAGTGTTGTCAGATGTGGTGGAACATGTTGACTTCCTCTCAGGGACCCAGTTCACGTAAGCTTGTTCTTTTATAGTGAAGCTCAATGTTTACTTCTAAACTTCTCAGAAAGTTCACTGAAGTCTCATTTGCAGAGGAGACCTCTCTGTCAGGTCCTTAGACTTCCCAGTGTCGGTTTTGCTCTTGCAAGTGAATATCCAGAGATCAGAAGGCTACCTTGGCTCCCCGCTGCACCACTGACAGGCAAACATTCCATCTGCCACATAAGTGGTTAGTGTTCAAATGGCTGTGCCAAAAAAAAAAAAAAAAAAAAAAAAAAGAAAGAAAGAAAGAAAAATCTACTTTAATGTGGTGGGTTTCCATTGAACTGCCAAGAAGGTGAAAGAATAAATCCCATGATCAATTTTGTTCCATTTGTGATCAGACTCAATGAGCAAAGGCCACTTGCCTTCCCACTCTCTGATCAAAGAAGTCTGTGATCAGTATCAGTGGTTTTCCTATTACAGCAATTCAGAATTCACAATTTGTGTATGAGCATATGATGATTTCATAGTCACAGAAGGAGATGGAGAGACAGAGGAAGAGTGAGTGAGAGAGAAATCTTCCACCTGCTGGTGAGCTCCCCAAATGGCTATGACAGCCTGAGCTGGACAGATTCAAAGCCAGGAACCAGGCATCTCCTTTGGGTCTCCCACTTGGATGCAAGTGCCCCAAGACTTGAGTCATCCTCCACTGTTTTCCCTAGCCATCAGCAGCAAGCTAGATCCATAAGTGGAGTTGCTAGGACTTGAACTTGGCACACATGTGGGATGCTGGTGCTAAAGGCAAGCAGACAGGCAGAGGCTCGGTGGGCTACACCAAAGTGATGGTCCCAGTTTCACAACTTTTAAGTGTTTATTGCACAGCAGTGAGGAAACTCAAAGGGAAATATGCCCTGGCTTTATTTTTTCTTTCATACGTGCTGATTTCCAATAAGTATTTGGCACCCAAATATCATCTCAGTGTCTACTGCCAGACAAACCTAGCTATTCAGTTTCTCTTCTTTTTTATTTCATTTCTCATTGCAGTAATTTTCTATTTTTCACCTGTGCTGTTCATTGTAAAAAACTGCAGTATGGGTTCCATGATCTCACTGCAACACTTACATTTAGTTTTTAGCTCTCAGTTTCTTGCTGCCACAACTTCATTTACTGCAGCAGATTACTGAATCTTTGAAAATGTGCTATGGAGGCTGGAATGTGCTTTGAGTCCCCCTTTACACTCTGTCTTATCCCCCATCTCCTTTTTCATGCACATGGCTTCAAATGTTGACATTTCCAAGCAACATGCCTTCATAACCCACTTCTCTTCTGATCCTAAACAGTTTTCTAATCCAGTGTTTCTAATGTCACCAGTGTTGATGGCCGCACAGTTTCCACTTCTTATTTTAATCTCTTCTCATTCTCCAGATCTAAATAACAAATGTCTGATAGGTAACGCTTTCTGATATTTTCCTAGTGTCCAAAAGACTATGTTGAAATCCATGTTTGTAAAGGAGTCTTCAAAATCTCATGAAAAATATCTATTTTTGAAATATTTATACACGGATTTTAAAAGATTCTGCTCCCCAAGAGGGAGGGTGCAACTCTGGTAGGGGTAGTGCTGGCTACCCTTCTGGGCACTGCTCTCACTGGTAAGCATGAAAACCAGGACGGGGGTAGACCAGGTTGGGCATTGCTGAAACATTTTTTGGCCTGCATGCGAACTGGGTTAGGGTGAGAGCCAGGCTGGGCTAACCAACTATATCCATTGGTGTGTGCATGAGCCTGAGTAAGTTCAGGCTGGTTGGGCTTTGCTACAGCATCACTTGATAAGTTCTGGGACTGGGAGAAAATCCTGTCAAGCTAGACTGCAGAACCACCTGGAGAGTGAAAGATCTGAGGATGGGAGTGGGCTCAGTACGGAAGCTGGGCACCTTTGATGGGATGTAACTCCCACTGGTGAGCATGAAAACCAGGCCTGGAGGAGGTCTTGGCTAGATAGGCAATAGCACCTGCCAGCATGAGTGGACTGGCTAGAGAGGTCAGTTGGGTTGAACTAAGCTCCAAATCCCATTGATGTATATGAGAGCTGAATAGAATGTAGCACAAACTGGACCAGTCTGCTGCACATGCTAGCAACCACGGGAACTAAGGCTGGGGGCAAGCCTGGCAAGGGTTATTGGGGATCATTATGAGTAGCCTACAGTTCCCACCAATGTACATGAGGACCAAATATGTAGTGGGCTGAATTTGTCTGCACCACAGCATCCATTGGTTTGAGTAAGAGATGGGACTGGACAGAACTCAATCAGCAATTACAAATAACAATGTGTGCATAGGCTGATGTGGGTGATGGACTGAGCCAGACCCTATACTGGCAAGCACATATAAGGGTCAGATCTGGGACTACTTCAGACATGGTCTCTTTGTGGGAATCCCCCCAACTACTGGGAGAATTACAGGTTCAGTGGAATGACCACAGAGTACATGTGTTAGTCATGTGCCTCCTCAGTGGAAAAGACGGAGCAGTAGACAGCACAGCCAAGTGCATATCAAAATTATGGCAATCCATTGGGCCCTGCAGAGAACATCCTGTATGATAACAGAGCAAGGTGGGCACAACAAATTAGACCATTACTCCAGTTACGCATTGGCAGTAAATATCTGGATGAATGGAGACTACATGGTGGACTATGTAAGCCAATGAAACTTGGAAGGCTTTCCTCATCCTTGGATCAGCAAGACAGGCAGCATTTCCAAACTATCAAACCACTTAAGCAGAACCCTCAGAGCATGGTCTACATCAGGGATCATGGGATGATATTGGGTGGCTGTTCTCCATTCCCAGGTACTGAGGTGGTCGGGAAGCTGGATGTGGCTTCTCTATTTTTCCCCTTCCCCCAGATATAGAAGGAAGAAAAAGAAAATTTGGAAACAACATTCTCACCACTTTCCCCTAACCCTTGATTATTCCTAGCCCAATTAACTGTGTAGACATCGCCAAAAATTGAAATGAAATTTAAAAAAATAAAAAAATGCTTCTGTATTACATAAGTGTATCCTTCAATTCCATTTATTGTAAATGTTTTGAAGTGTTATGATAGGTTTAAAAGTAATTTACTGTCAGTGATTTTCCATAATTTCTTCTTTATGTCCAAGCTAGAAAGTTAAGAGTCATTCTTTATCTTTCCTTCTTCCTTATTTCTGCACAACGAATCATATGTTCTGTGTATGTTGTTTCTAATTGTATAGCTTCTCTTTGTATAGTTTATATAGCTCAGACCCCCAATGTCTTTCACATCTGACTTTGCAATGTTTTTCACCGATCTAACCCACAGTATCTCTATGCTCCATGCAGATGTGAACTGATACCGTGCAGGCTCAGGGGAATGCAGACATGGTCAGTCATATACGTATGAACTGTTGTAATGTCTCAGCAAAATGAAGAGTGGCATGGTCTTTGAATCAGTATTATACCCTAAAGAAATCACAGCACAAGTGCACCATGAAATATGTACAAGAATATTCAGACTGCTATTATTTTTTCATAGTAAAAATAATTTCTGTAGAGTTCAGTAGATAGCCAATCAAATTACTGTGCTCAATGATACCAAGTGGGAGATCAGAGAATGAGGACAGGAGGTGTGTCTGAGAGCTGAATATGTCAGATCTGAGGATATCACTACTAATCGCGATGCAATGGTTAGAAGTGAAGTTTGAGGACACATCTAATTGTAAGAGGAACTGGAAAATGTAGACTACCCATGTGCCCAAAGAGGGCATTGGTTTAGAGAAGAGTTAGCCATTCTCTTACAAACGTTAAAAGGAAAGCAGGTAAAAATTGAAGTTAATAACATACCTCTGTGTCCCAGAGGAAAGTTGGACTGATAATGAAGTAAGAATCAGAAGCAGAGTGATGATGCTGAAACAGACCACATCTTTGAGGACATTTATTCATTTCATGCAACATGAAATTATTGGAAACCTACCCTGATATATTCTCAGGCAGTTCATTACACCTGGGAAACTTCAGCTAACAAATGGAAAGTCTGTCGCCTTGCCGGAACTTAGATCCTGAAGGAAGAGGACAGTGTAAAAGCCAAAAGATCAGGACCAACTTAATGTCTACTGCACCCTTAGATAGTTCAGGGGAATGGGGCCACCAATCTATCCTCTTTAGTGTCAAAACTAACCTGTTCTATCTGTTCTTTTTGCATTGAGCTGAATGGATCCTTTCTTACACGCAAACCCTGGCTTCTTTCCTACAGCTGTGACAATCTGTATGTTCCCCACACATTCCACACTGCTTCTCATTTGGTTTTGTGCACGTTTTTTCCTTCATTTGAAATGCCCTGCCACCCTTCTTCAATACTATACACCTTAATCACGGAAGAAAATGAACTTGAGTGTTATGGTTATTCTAGGTCTTCTGAAAATATTATTTCCTTCCTAGAGTGGATTTCTTCTGATATATATTTAAATAAATCGAAATATGTGCATGTAAGGAATAGGATCTTAGTACATATTCAACAACACTATAAAGCACCAGGTCCATTAGAGCAAGGTCTATGACTCTAGAGGAATATTATAAACACTGTCCTGTGGACACCCCAGTCATGATCTTAAATCTGGAACATCAGATCAGATGGAGGCCTGGGAAAAATGCAAATTCTAGGAAGTACCAAAGAATTCCTAAACGGAAGCCTGGTAATGAACCCACAAACCTTCATATTAGCAGCGTTACAAGAACAGTACTGTGTGTTCGAGTTTTATAGTCACTCAGAAGTACTAACTCTTCAATGAGATTTTGTGAGTAAACTTACTTGATGTTGACATTTTGGGAATCTTCTGTCCAAGGGGTGAGGCAATGGTATTCTTTTGAGCAGAAACACCAGAGACAAACTGGCAATGAGATGTGTCCTTATATTGAAAGAAGTTACAGGCTTATATAGAGTAGGAAAGGGGGGCAGGAAGAAGGGTGGTCCCCACAGCACTTTCACCCAACAATGACACTGTGACCAGCTAATAGGTCTGTCTGTCTCTCTGGACCCTCCAATGAAGTTATAGTTCATGAAGCCCTGGGTCTCAGGACAAGCTCGTTACCTGATGAGATGAATGTAGCATTTGACTTACTGGAGTTGTTTACCAAGGAAGTCCTAGCACATTTCGTTAAAGAGGCAGAGAAGAGAGAGCGTAGTGCAGCCCGTCACTCCTGCTGCACGCCCAGTGAACAGGCCATGTTGGGGTCTCAGCTAGCCAAGACTCCCACCAGGGGTTCCCCCAGGGACACAGTGTGCCATGTGCCTACCCCACATGGGCTAGGCAGGCAGAGATCCAGGGGTGATCTCCCACAATGAGATGTGTCAGAAATGATAGCTCCGCAAGAGTGAACACGTTTTCATCTTTTAGGAGAGCTTTCGCACCTGGAGATGAACTGCTCCTCACTATAATTCTCCAAGAGAAAGATAACCATGTACATTTTCTACCAAGGAACATCTTCTTTTCCTTACTTTTAAAAAGTGAAACATCTATTAGCATTTGTAAGACAGCTTACAGCTTAGAAATGTTAGCCTAAAGTAAAACCCAATTTCATACACTATTAGTTCATCCTTATTAGGCATATGTTTCGTTCCCAGAGTAAATTGAATGTTTTATCCCTGTGAACAGAGACTGATCCTCATATTTCAAATCTTCCACTTGTCTAATATTTGTTTAAAGAATGTTTTGGATAGACATTGTTAAGTGAGTGGTATTTATTTTATGAGTAGATGACTCTAATTTTAAAGCTATTTCTTAGGGTCGAGCACTGTGGCATTGCAAGTTAAGCTTCTGTCTGCAGCATCCCATATGGATGTTGTCTCAAGTTATGGCTGTTCCACTTCAGATCCAGCTCCCTGCTAACGGCCTGGGAAACTAGAGGATCAGAGGATTGCTCAGGTCCTTAAGGCCCTGAATCCACATGGGAAACCCAAAGGAGGATCTTGGCTGTGGACTGAGGGGCCCATCTCAGGCCATTGTGGCCATTTGGGCAGGTTAACCAGCAAATGAAAATTTCTCTCTCTCTCTCTCCCTCTCTCTCTCTCTCTCTCTCTCTCACACACACACACACACACACACACACAGGCATACATTTTGTGTCTCTCTGCCTCTCTGGTTCCGACTTTCAAATAAATAAATAAATGGATTGTAAAGAAAAGTTTGTACTTAATATGAGCACATTTCTGTACTACTGTTATCTTACATATTCTTCAGGTGCTAACAATGTTAAGAAGAACAGATATGGAGAAGGAAGACAATATTGTGTCTGCTTCATTGATCACTGATGAATGACTTCTCTGTGGCTCAGTGTAAATTTCTGTGAGATGGAAACACAGTAATTGACTTCATAGGAATCGCACATGGTCTGGATGAGGCAATGCTGCTCAAAGCATTTTCTCAAAGGAAAGATAGAGAGTAATTGTGAAATCTATCCCAATCTCCAACTAGTTCAGATGGATTGTAGGGTTGGAGTTCACGTTCAGAACCAGAAATCCACGCAGAATAGAATGCATACTGGGAGCACTCCTGGGTGAGGTTCAGACAGCGGGGCAGGGAAGTGGTGTCCAGGTGAAATGAGTTGTTTTTTTGTTTTTGTTTGTTTTTAATTAGTGGGCTGTAGAGTTAGGGACAGGGGCACAACAAATGTGCCTTCCAGAGTGTCATGGGCTCCCTTCAACCGTGGAGGATCCGTATGTCACTGCTGGGCTGCTGGCAGAGCAGGAAGCTGCCTTCTCCCTGTGTGGCCTCATCAGCCTCCCTTCTCAGCCTTCTCCTAGGCTGCCCCCCACAAATCATGGCTGGGCCTTACATAGAAGCCTCTGTGAAACCGCTAATCAGTGTAGAAATAATTAAAGTTAGCCACTTCTTTACAAAGAGCTGCTTTTGCTTTCAACCTGTGTATTCTTTTTCAGCAAGCTCATTTGGGCTTCTCCTTGCTTTAAAGTCTTCGCATCTTCATTCATCGGGATACAATGCAGCAAAGTTCTATGACATTCGATAATATGAGGGAAATTAATCTGAATAAAAATCACAGTTGATTCATTGCTAACATTGATGAATTAACATCAAGGAGCTTCTCAATATACTATTTTTTAGGGGATTTGAATGATTGGTTTTCAATGGGCCTTTCAAATTTTAATCTTGAGCACTGCATAGATAAATGTACACTTGCACAAATCATTTAGTGGATTCCTCCAGGGGAAGCGAAAAGTGCTTACAAAGAGAAACTTATTTCTGCTCTATCAGTTTGCTAGAGTTTTAATTTGTTTGACATCTAAGAATAAGACTTTTGTTTCAGCAGATGGAGAGTGGGAAGTATATATGGGTACTTCAAAAAGTCAGTAGAAAACAAGAAGGAAAATGGCTAGAACATTTTTGGAAATTGATCAATCACTTTTTAAAAAAATCTTTATTTTGTTTTCATTTTTGTTTGTATTTTTGTATTTACTTTTGTTTACAGAGAGAAGGACAGAGAAAGATCTTCCATCTGCTGGTTCACTCACCAAGGGGCCACAACAGCCAGAACTGAGCCAAGCCAAAGCCAGGAGCCAGGATGCTCCTTCAGGCCCCCAGCATGGGTGCAGAGTCCCAAGGCTTTGGACCATCCTCCCCTACATTCCAGGTACAAGCAGGGAGCTAGATGGAGTAGTGGAGCAACCAGCACACGAACCAGTGCCCGCGCACATGTGATCCTGGCACATGAAAGGCAAGGATCTAGCCACTGAGCCATTATGCCAGGCTTGATCCATAGTTTTTCAGTCATACTATGTGCTTTTCATGAACTTTTCCAATCATCATATGTTTACAATGGTGAAACTCAGTTAAGGATTAGCCACTCTTTGTTTCTCATAATGTAAAAAAGGAAAGCTATCAGCAGTGATGGTGGAGATGATTTTGTTGGTAATAACTACATTTATCACAGATCTGCCCTCCATGAATATTTTTATTAAATGCTGGACACATATAATCTCACTTGCTGTTTCACCAATCTGTTCGAAAAGATGATTCTTCCCATTTTAAAGAATCATACACTGATGTAGAGATGTTTATGTCGTAAAGCACGATAAGGTGTTATGTGGTGATGCTTCCATGGCTTTTAGGGAGTCCTTGTCGTTACGAGCATTCACTAAGTGGTATTAGTGAAACGTTTCTAGCCCCAGTTTCTTTAGCTCTGAAGAAGGGGTGATCAGGGCTCATTCCTGAATGAGACCTTGTATTTAAGAATACAACATGTGTGAATTTTACATTCTTTTTTTGATAACTGCTTATTATTATTTGGCTGTTTGGATGGCCCTAAAATCAGAATACCTGGCTTAGAGGCTCTCCTCCATTACCAGCTTGTTCTGAGGCTGTGCTTCAGTTACTAAGTTCCTTATACTTTTTGTGCTCTCCCTTGTAAAATCTAGATTGTACAGATTCTGTGTGTGTGTGTGTGTGTGTGTGTGTGTGTGTGTGTGGGTCCCTGTAGAACAGCACTAGCAGAAGGGGCTTACACCTCATAGTTTTATCCATTATTATTCACATTGCTGTGACTTTCCCTTGGTAGCCTACTTCTGACACAAGCCCAGGAGAAGACCCTGCAAGGAGCAGCAGACCTTGCCAGATGCACAGGAAGCTCTAAGACACCGCTCAAAGCAAACGTTCTTCCAGCAAAGACAGGCACTGCTTTGTTCGCGTTTTATTTCCCCCACCTGTCTCCTCAGTTCGCACCTCCCAAGCAAGGATAAATCAGTTGAACCCCCAAAAGAGTCACTATCCAAAGGACAATTATGAATTGAATCTTTGCAGTGTGCATTATTTAAGTTGTAGGTTTTTAGATTAGATAATTAAAAGCCCATCAGCATCTAGTCTCCCAAGACTTAAAAAAAATGAAAAGAAAATGAAAAGTGCGCAGAAGTCCTTGCAGCATTTGGAGTTGTGGATTTGCTACCATTTGTCCTCTTAAACTGTTGTCCCAGTTCACTGCCTGGGGCATTCCCAGACAATGGGAAATCCTTGAGTTTGCATACTTTCATTGCATCCCCTTTGTCTCAAGTGTACCAAATGCTCTATACATATCCCCTTCACTTAATGCAAGCTGAAATTGTTTCTTAGAAATACAACACAAAACATGGGGTATGACCGTGAAAAGGGGATAGGGCTCCCTTTTTTAGTTGTTAAGGCAGCCTAATCATTAGCCTAGAACGTGGGATAGCTTAACTACACTTAGGGCCTGATAATTATGTGTAAGAATCCGTTAAAGAATTTAAGCTGATAACGAGGAGAGAACGCTTCCATAATTCCTTCCAGAAGGAAGACAGTGGAGATGTTTACTAAATACCTCGGATGTGCTGGGAAATGAGTCAAACACATTCACAACCCCTGTAATGTATCAACTAGTCTAAGGTAACACTTCAATGTAATTCCCACAACAATTCTGTGAAATAGTCATTTTAGAGATAAACATCAAGGCTGTAAGCTAGGCACAAAAATGTTAAATACATTGGGTATGATTTCTTCATTTTTTGCCACCGTCTGCAGATATTTTAAATGGTAACGGTTTCAAATGGTGATCCTTCACTATGTTACAATTCCTGTTGCAGAGGAAGCACTGTGTGATGGTTACCTTGGCATGTCACCCATGGAATGCGGATGGGTGCTGGACCACCCCCACAAAAGCTTCTCCACATTTTTTCCTAATCCATCTGACTTTCCTGTGGCCATTTCCAGTAACACGTTGAAATCATAGGTTCAGGAGCTGGTGTGGTGGCTGGGTAATCCTCTGCCGGCAAGTGCCAGCATTCCAGACAGATGCCAGTGAACTGGCTGCTCCACTGCCCGTTCAGCTCCCTATTTACAGCCTGGGAAAGCAAACAAGGACTGCCCCAGTCCTTGGGACCAAACACCCACAGGGGAGATCAGGAAGAAACTTCTGGCTCCTGGTTTCAGATTGGCTCAGCTCTAGCTGTTGCTTCCATTTGGGGAATGAACCAGGAGATAGAAGAGCTTACTTTCTGCCTCTCATTCTCTTTGAAAATCTGCCTTTCCAGTAAAAATAAATAAATCTTAAAAAAATAAAATCATAAGTTCAGTTGGATGGGACAACCATCAGCTTAGATTTCTGAATGATAGTAGAGAAAAATTCTATTAGCCATTACCCACCTCACTTGTGTCACCGGGCCATTGTGCAGTGACACAATAGGAATTCGTACTGTGTTGAGCCATTAAAAGTTTGGGTCTGTTTGTTATCACTGCAGTTAAATGAATATGCTTCATCGTTAGAAATGATGAAATCATGAGAGATTATAATTCATAGATACTCAAGGCTTTAGTGTAAGTTTCTTTTTCCTTAACAGTTTTATGCTTTAAGAAAATGCTTTTTATTTTCTGGAACACTGAGCTTTTGGGGAAGTTTATTTGACCGTATCTTGGGAAAGGGAGATTAAAATGAAAGAGACCACTCTTGACATACAGGGCTTTTTTTTTTTAATTGGTGGGTTGAATTTGTGATTATAAAGTAAATTGAAAGTATGTTATTAAAATTTTTTAATAAAATAGTGCATTTAAAAAAAATCTGGTGTGGTATCTGTTGGTCTCTTTATCAAATAAGCGTGTGATGGTGAAGAGAAATGAAAATACACAATTGAAAAATTTAGGAAAAAGGAAGGAGGCCTGTAGGTAAGGTGGGAAGTACCATCGGGCTTTGTATCTGTACTGCGAAGTACATAAAATATATCAACTTTACAGAAATATGTTTCTAACTAAAAATATTAAAAATAAGGAAAGAAGAAGAGAGGAAGGGCTGGACAGGAAGTGTCATCACCTCTTAAAACTGCATGCATAAAAGGCATGAACTTTATTTTCTTTGTATACATTTATTTGAAAAACCAGACAAAGAGTGCAAGAAAATAAAATACATTAGCTCATGTTTTAGAATTTCTAGAAAAGGAAGTTTTTTTTTTTCCAGTGGGAACAGCTTGATTGTCAGTCATCTGTAACCCACTGAGCCTAGAGCTTCTGAATTTGAGAAACTTAAGTTGAACAGCCTCACTGACAAGGTTACTCTGACGATTACCCTAAATATGTAAAAATCCATATTTCAAGCACAGTAGCAGGAAACCAGAAGTGAGGAGGTATATTTTTGACTTTCAAAGAGTACAAAGTGGGGCCCCTGACGACTGACACCACTGGAAAAACAGAAGAAACGGGTTTGTTTCTTTTTTTAAAGAGCAGTCAACCTCAAATTTACAACTAATGTCTGTTTCATTTCAGTGTACTCCGTGGTTTTGCTTTCCCATACTCTGTCAAATGGGAGACTCTTTGGTCATTTTGACTGATTTTCCAGCACTAAAAATGTCAGGGGCCTAACTGAAAACTCATGGGTATTTCTGATGAGATAATACATTAGCTCAGGGAAATTCACGTTACTTGCTAGGAAAAAAAAAAATTGTGTCACCTGAAGTTTAGAGAGACAGTGGCTGACCTAGTCTCCTATCTGTCCTTATCATCCTAAATGGCTGAAGATTAGTCAGAAATTCACTGACAGGACTGAATCAGAGCAGAAATTATTAATGTTTTTCCAGTTTCTGACTGTACATGCACTAAACAAATGTGAGGATATAATATGTATTTTTTCTTTTAAAAATTGCTGAGTATACTTATATTTCTTTCAAGGACACTTGTTGACCTTTCTTGTATACAAATACTCATCTGTTCACATGGCTGTGATGAGAACTCAAGTGACCAGGTGACCCAAAGGACATGCCAGCGTTAAGAAGCATTGGATATTTAAAGTCAGTTGACTCCAACTTACCCCCATATTAATGTGATCAGCCAGCAAGCATTTGTTGAATGGTGACTTTGGGCCTGGCTCTGTGGTAGACACTGAAGATGATAAACTTTCCACGCCCTTTTGGAGCTCACAGTCACATAGAGAAGCCAGATTTCATCAAATAACCACGCAAACTTTTGCTTGTAAATGGAGATCACTGCTAGACAGAAAAAAAAAAGGAACCTGAGTTGAGGCATGCCCAGCAGGATCTGACAGTGAGCTGGTGATTCTAAGTGATGTTTTCCCATAGAAGCAGTATCAAAATCAACATGTGGAGCATCAGTCTTACCCTGCCATACATGCAAGAGAAAGACCGAGTGTTCCACCATGAGCAGAATCACGGCTCCCACCCCTTGAACCTGAGCCGGCCTTTGACTTACTGCAATCTTTGACACAAACAGACATACGTGCCTCCTCTCTTGCTCTCGGCCTGTCCTCAGAATTGCAGGATGAGAGGTCTGTATATAGATGAGCTTTTCCAGTTGAGTCCCCTGAGCCCAACCACCTGCCAGTCTGCAGCAGCCGTAACCAAGGCCTCTTAGGTTACGCTGCCACATCCTTAGATGCCAGAGATCTGCAACTACAATAGTTGAATAGACTCTATTCAATAACAGCAGAACAACCCTGATAATCACACAGAATCAATGGCTGATAATGCGATTACAAGCATGTTACATGGCAAAAGATTATTAATAGACCAAGTGAATTCCTAGGGTTGGGACTGAATTCAAGCCAGAGGGGAGAGGAGAAGCAACAACAACCAAAACAGGTGTGAATGTTGTGAGGCAGAAAGAAAGTACTTTTTGGAGAACTGAAAGAAAGGAAACAAGACGGAAGATTTCAGGGGAATAGGAAAGGCCCAAATCAAGCAGTATCTTTTAGATAGTTTTTGTCTTTAAAGTCAAAGAGGGTCACCATGTGGATTTTAAACTAAGATATACCATCATTGCATTTACAAGTGTGTATAGCTTTATTTTTAAATTTTACTGTATATGAATTTCCTGTAGCAGGGAATCTGATGTCAGCACACATGGTAGAAAATTAAACAATTTTAGTTATCTCTCTGATTGCATCAACAGGAGAAGGTGAAACATCACACATGCCTGGGGGAAGTCCAAAAGCAGAAGATAACGTTAAACTGGACATTTCAGTTTGAAACCATGGGAGTAATCTGTTGATGGCTACCAAAGTTTCTCATCAAAATATGTTTGATTCTAACTAGTGTTCATGTGAGAGTTCCTCTTTGCTTTGAAGCTAGTTTTCCTTAAACTCGGTTGATGGGTAGGTGGGAGGAGGCCATACGGGGAGAGCTCGGTGAATCACTGAGTTGCTCCTGTCTCTAAACCTGTTAGGGAAAGTTCCTGCGAGTGAACCAATTATGTCTGCAGACTTGCTGGTTAGAACACAACACTTAAAATTTGGTCCTAGTTGTTTGTAATGCTTGGATAAAAAGAAGTTAGGCAGGAATCAAAGGAAATACTTGGAAATCTATCATTGTTCTATCCCTTGCATGAACTGAATTCAGAAAGATATTGCAGAAATATTTACGGATTCAGTGTCAGACAATCTGAAGTTGAAATCTGTGCCATCCTGTTTACAAGTCTCATGACCTGTGCTGGTGAGTTTTTTTGTTGCAGTTTCTGAAACTGTAATAGTGTGGGGATAATGGCATCTATTTACCACGTGGGTGAAGATGTGAGGAAATGCACTGGGAAAGCAGCTGTGTGTTAAGTTAACAAAGCTGGTCTTGTGCTACTTCTCAGTGTGTCTAAAGAATCTGGCGAGATAGATATTAATAGTATTTAGATTTTTGTTTTTGCTGCATATTTTTACATAAGCTTGAATTTTACATTTGGCCTTGCTACACAGACTTACCTAGTTTTAAACAGGAAAATCATCTTTACTTGCCCCAAGTTCAACTTCCTCTTTATTCTAGTTCAGTGATTCTCAGCATTGGCTACACAGTGTAAGTCTTGGAAAAGCTCAATAGAAATATCAGTGCTTTTTTTCTAACCTAGAGGCTCTGATGCAACTGATAAGAATTGAGGTCTGGGCATTGTCATTCAGCAAATAAAATAAACTTTTGTAAATAATGTATATAAATCTTTTCAGCGAGAGAGCATTTTGAGGGTGAGGATTGGTTATCACAAAGTAATCATAGTGGTCCAGATCTGTAGACAATGCTACCTATACTGCACTATACCAAAATGAACGACATAATACATTGTTTTCTTACCTTTTTAATCAATACAGAGATTGAACACGTCTGGGGCATCTAATGGGCAAATGATTTTTGTGAGACAACCCTATGATAAACTAGTCTTGGACCAAATTATGTTCCATGGTGACCAGCAAGTTGTGTTTATGCCTTATTTGAGATACAATGTTAAAACGCAAGCATTGTTTAAATTACAAGACATTGTGGCTTTCTAGTATGTCATGCCTGTTACATACATAATTTGACTTCTGCTATTTAATAATTTTAGGGTTCCTGATTAAAAAAAAAAAAACACTAATTCTTCAATTAGGGTATGCTGCCACCAGGTGGTAATAAGGTCCCCTCCCCCATCACCATCTTTGAGTAAAGATCCTTCTTCATTCCTTCATGACTGTTAGAAAAGCAAAGGACATCTTTTGATTTGCAATGACTTACAATTCAAAATGAGAATTATAAAAATTTATCTGAATTTTCAAATATTTAAAATAAAAATTGCATGTATAATGATGTGTCAACCAATATATATGTATATGAAACTCTCTACTTTTTTTTTTTTACCTTTATGTTTCTAGGTGGAGTTGAAGGTGAAAATTAGCATGATCAATACCATCCCTGATTAATTGCCAATTGCTACATATCTACACTTGCATAGTTTTTCTCTTCTTTATTCTCTAGTATTTTATGAGATTTCATATTGCTGTGGAACTTCAACTTAATGTTAGCATTCATTTATATGCATTTTCAAATTTTCTAGAAATGGGTGTCTGCAGTTAAGGACTTAATATAGTCACTGTCGTGCATCTTGTTAATAGAATGACTTCTGTTATCATTAGATCTTATATTATCTCCCATTCCTTTCATAGACCGAAAGCAATGAGGACAATATAAGCCCGTGTTATTTCTTCTATGTCTATTGAGTTCCCTTGATCAACATTTCTTCACACACACACACAGATTCTTTTGCCAGTCCAGAAAAGAGCAAAACATCAGGATGATATAATTGTCCTGACTGAAAGTTGCACATATCACCTTATCCCAGCAAATCATTATTGACATGACTTTACTCAAATTCTACTTAGAAACCTTTGGAAAGCATCTTGCTGTCCATAAAGCAGACGCGACAATGCCTCTGTGATTCCTTTGTATGTAGATGCTTTTGTTGAGGGAAGACATCCCGGTAATGCTCGCTGTTCCCAGCTGACACCACTCAGGCCAGCAGACAGTGTCAGGCCACAAAGGACCGGGAAAGGGCACCTGCTTCGGGGCAGAGAGGTCCATGGTTGGCGTGAGCTGGGTCATTTTCACTGTCTCTGAGGTGACCGGCTAAGATTCTGACAAGTTCAGCCACAGTATCATTTGCTGTCTCGGAAAAAATAGTCATATTCTCTTATAAATGGATAAGGGCCACTTAGCCCAAAATGTCCACATGGAGTAAAGCTGAACATTTTCCTATACAACTTGTGAAGCCTACACTTCCGAAGGAAGAGGAACTGGGTTCAGTGAGATGGGGCTGGTGATGATACAACCTTTCTTTTCTACTTTGAGTTTCCTTCTTCTTTGAACTTTGCTCAAGGAGTGAACTGGTTACTCCACCATTAAGGCAATGTTCTACTTAACTTTTACATGGCAACTTTCTCTTCTCTTTTAGTTTAAACATTTATTTATTTTTATTGCAAAGTCAGAGATATATATACAGAGAGGAGGAGAGACAGAGAGGAAGATCTTCTGTCCGATGATTCATTCTCCAGCGACCGTAGTGGCCGGAGCTGTGCCAATACGACACCAAGAGCCAGGAGCTCTTTTGAGCCTCCCACGTAGGTGCAGGGTCCCAAAGATTTGGGCCATCCTTAACTGCTTTCCCAGGCCACGGGCAGGGAGTTGGATGGGAAGCAGAACTGCCAGGATTAGAACCGGCACCCATATGGGAACCCGACACGTTCAAGGCAAAGACTTTAACCACAAGGCTATCACTCCGGGCCCTACATGGCAACTTTAAAATGAGGTTGATAGCATTAACAGACAATAGGGTACGTGTGTGTGTGTGTGTGTGTGTGTGTGTGTGTGTGTGTTATCATGACTTCAACTCTTGGGAATGGATACCAAAGTTCTGCTTAACATTTTAAGAGATAATATTACATTTTCATCTGTGTAAATTCTGTGTGTTTCCTGAGCATGAGTCTTACATAACTATGCATATATAAGTTTTTGAAGCCCACACTGTCTAAAGGAAGTGGAACTGGGTTCAGGGAAATGGGGTTGCCAATGATGTAATCTTTCTTTTCTGTTTTGCGTTTCCTTCTTCTTTGAACTTTGTTCAAGGAATGGGCCACTCATTCAACTAATAAGGCGACCTTGTACTTAATATTTGCAAATAGAGATTGTACATGTGCTAAAGGACCCGTGTGGCTCAGTTACCCACTTCAGTCTTGCTAGGGTGACACACAGGTGATTTATGACGATATGATAGTTGAAACTAGAAGAAAGCCGTTTAGCAGAGAAGCAGTATGGAAGACACATGATTTTGTTAGTTGAATCAGGTTTTATGTCATGCTCCTAAATGCTATGTTCTTAACACATTTCTGAAAACACACAGAGGACTGAATTTCTTTTCCTTCAGGTTTGGAGTTTCTGCTTTCATATGTCCCTTGTCAATAGCCTAATGCCTCAAAAGGGACTCTCCTCTTTGCTATGTACAGTTTGCCCATGGACATGAATGAGCAGAGTAGACCCTTGGCTTGAGGCTCATCATCATTTCTAGATTTTGTTGTTCCCGAAGTGGAAAGTGGATCAATATAAATCAAACGACCTGGGATCTGTTAGAAATTCAATCTTGGAACAGTGGATTTAGCCACTAACTGTGATGCTAGTATGCCATGTCTGAGCACAACTTCGAGGCCTGGCTGCATTGCTTCCGATCCAAATCTCTGCTATGTGTGCCTGCAAAAGCAGAGAGAAGATTGCTCAGGTGTTTGGACCACTGCCACCTGCATCGGAGACTCTGATGGACTTGCTGACTCTTGAAATTGTCCTGATCTGGCCCATGTTGCAGCCATTTGGGCAGTGAGCCAGTGGATGGGAGAAATCTCTTTCTTTCTGCCTCACACTTTCTCTTTTCTCATGCTACTTTTCAAATAAATAAAATGAATGATAGAAAATGCAGTTAAAGATCATTTGGATACAAAATACAGAATTCTCAGCCACAACCCAAACCTTTTAACTCAGAGTAGGCTTTACCATGATCCCCAGTCCATCCAGTCACAGTAAAATGACTGAGAGTCAGGAAAAATGACACATACCAGGGAATGAGAAGGGCTCTCCTTATCACAGAATGGAGAAACGGGATCTGCTCCTCCCATCATGCAGATTCTCCCTAAAACACGAACTTACTGCTCTAAATGATTTGCTTTGGGAACACTGAGTACAGCACCAGGTTGAGGGTGAGGCAGCCGAGGCTCACAGGGTACAGTATTTCCTGATGCTCACTCACTCCAGCTGCTGAATGCTCAGTGGCAGGAAGCTGAGAATGGCTGCAGGCCTTTTCAAATCTTGCACTCTGGGCCTTGCATGCTTCAGCCGAGACCTGCCCTGAGTCCTCAGGATGACCACTGAATGAGACTGACTGTGTCTAAAAATTAGCCCTCCTTCCACAGTGATTCTTTTCCCTACTACCCATTCTTTATGATAAACATTCTTCTAGAAATGTTTTGTGTGTGTGTGTGTGTGTGTGTGTGTGTGTGTGTACTTCTCTACTATTTGCTTCATCTGTCTTCTGCGATTTCATGAAAAAAATGGGAATAGGATTGGAGAGTTGCACGAGCTTACTCATTACAAGCTACAAGAACTTTCTGCTTACTGAGTTCACAACATCAACACAGCTTAGGAAAATCTAGACGCTGGCGTTTGTCTTTTGTCAGTTGCCATTTTTCATACATTTTCCTAAATGACCACACAGAGTTGTGGTTGAGAACTGCAATAGATTCATTCTTATAATTCCAGTTTTTTACTAACAGGACATATATTGGGTAATATTTTGATTGTCTCTGTTTTCTAAATATGCTTTATTTGAAATGTGGAGTAAATGAAAGAGGGGAGGGATAGTTACACATATCTTCTATACACTGGTTCAGAGATCAAATGGTTGTAACAGATGGGATTAGGCTGCATCAAACTCTAGAGTCAGGAACTCCACCCAGGTTTCCCATGCGGTTGAAAAGAATCATTGCCTCCTGATGCACATCAGCACGAATAGGTCTGAACATATGGAAAACCAAGACACAAAACTGGCACTCTGATTAAAGATCCAACATCCCAAGCAGCAGCTTAACACACCGCACCACCATGTCCACTCTCCCTGACCTCCTCCTTCCTCCCCTGTTCCCCTCCTCCCTCCTTCCCTTCTCCCTCTTTCCTCCCCTCCTCCCTCCTTCCGTCCTCCCTTCTTTCCTTCCTTCCTTCTCTCCTTCCTTCCTTCCTTCCTTCCTTCCTTCCTTCCTTCCTTCCTTCCTTCCTTCCTTCCTTCCTTCCTTTTTTTATATCTAGTGTTGGCTTATTTCAACAGGAATAATGCCACTGTGGCATGGTCCTAGAGTAGCAACTGTGAAAGGATGTTTGCTCGGTTTGGGCCCCACAATCTCACAGACACCTCCGATACTGTCGGACATGGGCACACTCCAGTACTCTCATGTTTTCACTTTAAAATTATAACTACTCCCACTAAATGTTACTAAAGATTTACCTTAATGTTATACTGAATGAATGGTGTGTTTCATGAAAATATTTTACAAATATTGCCTTTCTTAGCCTTTTAATTGGATTTCAGGAGTTAAGGGAGCAACATTTTTTGGATAAAAGAGCTCCAAAAACTTTCAATACCATCTCCAAATCCCTCAATATGATTTTTTCTTACCTTGTTCAAATTTTTTGAAGTCCCTTCCACATTGAATTTATTTTCCCTCTTTACATCAAGATGTCTTTTTCTGAATTAGTCCTTTATAACCTAGTATATTAACTAAAGTCATTATTGGTTGACTTTTCACATAGTTGGAGGTGAGGTATCTGAAGCAAAGCAGGTTCTTACAATTTGCATGTCAGGTGGGTCAGAAAAACATGCTAATGCAATTGTATCTTTTGTAAAAAACTGTAAAAAAAAAACACAAACCTTGAAAAGTATAATATCTCTGTCACAAGTTCATATTTAGGCTGGTTCATAGGCCGATCAGCCTCCCCTAGAGCTCTTAGGGAGAATTTCCTGAGAAAACATGACCTACCGTGGAAATGTTCATGCTTAAGTCATTCCTTCCCTAAACTGCATGGATTTTCTTTCCTAGCTGCATGGGGCAGCCACCAGTGAGACCCCTGTTGTACTTGCCTAAGTAATCAGAAGGAAGTCTTTGTTTAGGGTGCCAAAGGTATTGCTGATAAAAAGTTTTGAAGGTCAAACAGTCAAAAATCACAGAAAAGTTATTGAAAGAGACTGGGAGGAAGAGAGGAGTTAAAGATGTCCCCAGGAATTATAGTGCAAATAACCAAGTGAATGGAGTCGAATTAATGACTTGAATCAGAAAGCATCACAGTGGGGTTAACATAGAAATTGAGGCTAATGCTATACTTGAAAGCTACTTTTTGTAAGAGTGATAGAAAATAGGTATTACATAATTCAAGGTGATGGTCAGATTTGTATTTTGGAAAGCTCACTTCAGCTGTAAGTAGAATAATCAATGAGGATAGGACGAACATGGTTGGAGGGGAACCAGTTAGGAAATACCTTCCAACATCAGGAGAGAGAAAACAGTGCCTTGGACTGGATTGATATCCGTCATATACAGCTTAATATTTCCAGGATTTATTTTGAAAGAAAAAGTTGTAGGATCCTCCAAGGTAACCTAAGTGTTATAGACGTGGCTGCGGAAGTTAAATTGGAGTGTGTCAGGAGGAAGGCAAGACACGACTACCAGGTATAGATTATGCACAGGACAAAGTTAAATGTGGTCTTCTGGGTGGAGTTCTCAGGAAACTATGAGTTATTTCCAGGAAGAGATGGCACATCTCTCTGATGCCCTAGTGGTTTCTAAGTTTTTCTGTGTGAAGTTCATCACTTTTTACCCATACACTCTTATGCCTTTTCTATAACCCTCCCCCTTCTTACATCCTAGAAACACTCAGTTTGTTCTAGTTCCAAGGTGCCTTTCCCTTGGCTCTGCTAGACCTTCAAACCATTTGGAAAGGGAGCTGAATCTCATAATGGTTAAGACCACTGGCTTTGGAGTTGAACTGACTTTCCTACTAAGCATATGAAGCTCATTTTCACTAATTACTTTGTGGTTTTCAGTAAACTGCTTAACTACTTGGAATTTAAGTTTTCACATCCATGAAACTGAAAATGTGTGAAATTGTGAATATCACAATGTGTAACGAGGAGGGTTAACAAAATATCTACAATGAATTTCTTGGTTTTGGTCTAAAATGTAAGGAGCTTAGATGATGCCATTCAACCTTACATGTGAGAAAAATGGAGTAAATTGAATTCTTACTACAAAAAGAAGGAAGTTCATGAGGACAAACCACTGCATCCCAAATCTGAGAAACAGGTAACAGAAACAGAGAACCGCCCCTCACTAGGGAGGAAACCTATGGGCTAAGGGATTAACGGGAACTAGCGTTTGGAAAGTTTTATATGAGCTTTGATGGGTGCATTGCTGGAAACTCAGCTGCAAACAGCCAGAGGGCTACCAAAAGGCAATTATTTATGAAGTTTGTGATTTTTGCCTCCTAGTTTTCTAATATGATTCCTTAATGAACATTGGAGAACAATCCTTTCATACAACCACCAGGGCAAGAGGGAAGAACTATTTGGAAATACTCAAGCATTTTGGCCTTGACAAACTCCACCTTCAGAATCAACTACCGAACCACGGCCTAAGATGCCCATACTTTATCAGAGCCCATGTGATCTTCTAAAAGCAAATATTCAGCTTAGACAAGCACTAGTTGTCACAAGAAGGATGGGAAAAAACCTTATTCCAGTCATTTTGTCTGCCCTAGGACCCCCATACAGGGAATAAAACAGAAGCACACGTGGGCTTCATCGTCCGGGGATACAGGCACGTTAGAGTTCATTATTTTTCATGAAGTAGATGCAAGACCCTCAACAATATATTAACCATCAAATCTAACAATGTACCAAAATTGCACACTATCAATAAATACATATTATTACCATGAGTGACAAAATTCAGGTATGAGAGGATAGATCAACACAAACAAAATCATTCAATGTAATGTGTACCTTTATGCTGAAGAAACATGATGGCATTATATCATGTAGATCAGAAAATGTATTGGCAATATCCAACACCCATTCAATACTTCCAGAAAACTAGAAATCTTGGGAGATCTCCTTTACTTGGCTACAGCGTTTAAGGCTTACATAATATTTGGATGGTAAGGAAATAGTTTTCCTACCAATATAAAAAACAAGGCAAGGATGTTCTCCCACTCAACTCCTTTTCTGCATTGAAATAAAAATCCTAGCTTGTGCAATAAGACAATCGTCATTGTTAGCCCTATTTGATACAGCTGGGGAATGGTGGTCTTCCTTCTTATTTGTTAAATATTACAGTTAGTAGTGAGTTGAGACTGTGATAATAGAGTATATTTAAATTATGTCTGAAAGAATTGATAAAATGAAAAGAATAGAGGGAACAAGCGGGTTTGGCGGAGTGAGAATTCGAAGTATGACTGTTTTCTTAGAGAAGTACATAAAATGAAACACATAAAATCTATGAAATACATAAAATCTATTTTCTTTAAGTGAAATTCAATAATAAAATATGTAAAAGGAAATACTGACTATAAATAGAAACATTTTTCAGATTGTATAATTCCCTATGATAAATCTTAATAATCAACAACCAGAAGTATTAAACTAATAATTAATGATGGCAAAATTTCAAGATATAAAGTTATATGCAAAAGTGAATTGATATCCTAAAAAAGGAATAAGATGAATTTGCAATAAAAGCAATATCATTTTCATTAGGAAAATGAACACTTACATGCAAATCTAGCAAAATATGTGAAAGATTGAAATAAAGAATATTTCAAAACTCTGGTGGAATGAACCAGATCATATACATGAATGGAAAGACCCAATATTGTCAAGAGGTTAACTCTTCTATACCTAACCTACAGGTGTAATGCAATCCCGGCTACGATCTCAACAAGCTTTATTGTGTATATCCACGTGTTACTTCTAAAGTGTACATGGGGTGATAAATGATTCCTAGCAGTCAGCTCACGATTGAGAAAGACCAAAGTTTGAGGACTGCAGCTACTCGTTTTCCAAACTCACTGTAAAGTCATTGTAATCAAATGTAATATTTGTGAAAAATAGGTCAAAGAATAAAATCAAGAATTTACAAATAGTTGTACATTTGTTTAAACTCTTAAAATGTACAATATCATAAATCAACCATAACACAAATATGGACTTGAGTAATGGTGATATGTCAACATAAGTTCACCAATTATAATAAATGCACAGTTTTGGTGAGAGATAGGGTGACGGGGGTACCTGTACATGTGTTTAGGCAGGGCTATACAAGAATTCTCTGTACCTTCCGCTCAGTTTTTTGTGTGAATGAACCAAAAAGGCTCTAAGAAGAGTACATATCTCTAAAAATGTATATGATGTTCTGTATCAACAATGGCAATGATTATTAATCATACATCAAACCTGTACAATAATAGATGACATTATTAAATTCTTAACAATCAGTGTCCTATGTGCCTCATGCAAATCATGCTTTGGAAATCATACTTTTAATTCCCACTTAACAGGTGAGGAGGTTGAAACACAGAATGCTTTGGTAGCTCACACAAGGTGACAAACATCTTCAGTGGAACAGCCATATTTGTATCCAGGCAACCCTTTTCAATTAGCAGATTATAGGGCTTCTGTTCGGTTAATCAGTCAGTAACAACAGCCACCAGGATCCTCATGGGGGCATTTTCTGCAATGAATATTCCAAGGTATTAGTAAGAATGAGGCTCTAGCCACCTGATAGTTCCAGGCTCCTTCTTGCATTATTTTTTTCTTAATTATTCTATTTCTTAATCATTGTCTTTCCATAATGAAGGAAACCGCTTTCTTAGATACACAACAAGAAAATATAAGTGATCAACTGTTCAGTGAGTTGTCTACATTTACTATAGATCTTTAGGAAGTATCTGTTGAGCAATGAGTCTCAGGCCTGGGCATAGTGAATTAGTGCAAACAATAGCCTCCAAACCTGCTTTAAGTGCAGGAATAAATATGGCTTTGGTTTTAAGAATGACAGTGGAGCTAGGTGTTTTTTGATCCATACTCTTTATTTTGTTTATACCAAAACTGATCACATGTCAATTTTTCCTGCTCTATTGATAGGTGGCATTTTTATACTGATATAAAACACCATAAACTAAGAGCAATCGGCATGGTAAGAGGCAGTCTATGCAGATGTTTTGAGCTTTAGCAAGTAGCATCTTAAGCCAGCCAGCTACTGGAACTCTGAACTTCAAAACCACAATTTTACAGCTCTGTGATGTATTGATGCTTCTCTCTCCTTGTGTATGAAACTGTAATAAAAATAGTATTTATGCCATTTGATTTAGTGAGAATTAAATAAGCAAAGCTCTTAGCACAATGGCAACACCTGATGGGTTAGTGCACCATGATGCAGTTGTAAGCATGATCCTAAAGCAGGTGGCCACTTGGTTAGTTTAAAAAACTTATTTGGAGATAGAACCAGGTTTGCATGTCTTTATTTAAAAATTCATCTATGTCACTCCATTAACTTCCTGCCTGTAGTTTCCTCAACCCCAAAAAGGACAACTACCCTGAGATATCTATGATATAAGGCAACCTTCATGCAAATACAAGATCAATAGACCTTTTAATATTATTTTTGTTACATCTAAGGGGTTTAATTTCCTCACTGACTCATGGATCACACAGTAGCATTGTTTGCTTCAAGAAGGTTTTCGATTTTCATTTCTTTAGCGACACATTGGTCATTTAGTAGCATGTTATTTAACATCATGCTGTTGCAAATTTTCTATTTTTATCTCTGTTGTTGATTTTGTTTTATGGCTGTTGTTTCAAGGGAATGTATAGTGACTGTATAATAGACAGCAGCATATTGAGATGTGAAGATACAATGCAGCCTGCATCTCTACTTCCAAATCAAAGATGGATTCTCAATGAAACTTTTAAATATATCTTGACAATAGGATGTTGGACTGTCTGCCATTGTCCATATCTGCAATATCAGAATACACTTAAATGGCAGAATGATGGAATTATGTCTGCTTGTGAAGGACTATACTATTCTAAGGATATGGGGGAAGTCATTGGTGTAGAGATAGGGAAACCTCAGAGCATATGGGACTGTATCATCAAATAATAAAACAAAAAATTAATTTGCACAGGAAATGTAATGCTGATTTCCTGAGCCTGCTAATCAGTTTCATACCAATTAAACATGCCAATTCCCCACATACCTCAAAGCTATTTTTTCTTTTTTTTCTTCAACGATTTATTTTATTTTTACTGGAAAGGCAGATTTACGGAGAGAAGGGGAAACAGAGAGAAAGATCTTCCATTGGATGTCTCATATCCCAAGCAGCCACAAAAGCCAAAGCTTAACTGATGCAAAGCCAGGAGCCAGTTGCCTTTTCTGGGTCTCCCATGTGGGTGTTGGGACCCAATGCTTTGTGCCATCCTCCACTGCTTTTCCAGGTCCCAAACAGAAAGTGGATGGGAAGTGGAGCAGTTGGGAAATGAACCAGTGCCTGCATGGGATCCCAGCAGGCACAAGGTAAGGATTTAGCCACTAGGCTATCACACTGGTCCCAATATCTCAAAGTTTTAATGAAAAATTCCATCTAATTCTTCTTCATTGCATATCCTATTTTATAATTTGACACAACAACATGTTTCACATCCAAGTCTATTATAATCTAGTTCATTCTGCTTTGTCCTCTGTAGTATATTCCACATGCCTTCATACCACAGCATTCATTTCTATTCTATCTCCTCCAGTTCTTCGAGTTTCAGGTCACATCAGCCTGAGTTAGAAAACAGTAACTCTGAGCACGTTTCTGGTGTGTGTCACAATCATGTAATTTTAACTTTGTGTAAAATATGGAGAATGTTATTGACAAGCAAAGCTTCTTGACAACCAAATCTATTCAACACTTACAGAATAATTCATTTCAACCAAAAATATTGAATTTGGTTATTAACAGTCTTAAAAATATTGACTATGAGGCATAATGTTTTAGTCCACAATTCACTAAGAAAATATAAACTGTACGCTAGAAAACTCATTTCTCCTGTCTTGTGACTGTGGGCTGTTTGCCTTACTATGCAGTCTGACATTGTTGGGTCAATACTAATTCATATCAACATTTACTCTTTGTCCACCAGCAAGTCTTTGATCACATTGTAGGTGTTTCAAGCATGGTGAAGCTGTGTAAGTGATTATTTGTAGTAGGCCAGTACATCCCAGGAGAATCTGACATATCTCTTCCATATCTTCTCAGGTAGGATTCTCTTATTACTAATCTAATGACTAGATCCCTTAATCACCGAATGCTCAAATCTAACACCATGTTTGGCATATGGTAGGTCCCAGTCAGCACTGCAGAATAAGTGAGCTGTTAGACTATTTATGAACAAAGGATGAAGCTTGAAGGAAAAACACTGTCAGAATTATATTCACTCTTTCCTCGCCCACTCCCCAAAGCAGCACGATGTTTTAGAATTGGGGTTGAGTAAAAATCAGTGGGAAAAAATCTCTGGTAGAAGGGAAAAAAGCCGAGAAATATCTTACAGAGGATTTCCAGAACAATATGACAGGAAATAAATGATGTCAGGTCAAGATTACTTGATATTTAGGTCAATATTGCATTTGTATTAATTGCAATTTGTCATATAATCTTTAAATGAACCTGTCATGTATAAATACTTTGGGAGTGTGAAATGTGCCTCCAGAAACTTATAGGACATTTTTTTTTTTTTGCTGTGGATTGTTCTTTACATTTGGAGAATGCTGCTGGTGCATACGAATTTTTGTGAAAATATGAAATGTTTTGAGATTGTCTGCTGACTTTTGAGTTTATTCATACAAACCAAGCCTATTAAATAATTCTTCAAAGGATAATTAATTCCCTCCATTTTCCTGTCTTTTTCATTCCTTTTTTTTCTTTCCCTTTCTTTTTAAATTTTCTTTCCTTCTCTTTCTCTTTCCTTTCTTTCTTCTTCTTTTGAGGATGCACATGTTCTTTTTTGCTGCAACCTCATCTATTTCTTGTGAGTACATTCAACTCAACTTCTGAATTCTAAAGGCTCTTTTGAGAACTGGTGCCTAAACTACCAGTTGGGGCGTTCTGGTAATCTGCAATATGTTCCCCTGTTGTTCCAGTAGGCAGGGGTGGCAACACTGGCTTGAGTCAATAATACTAGCGAGAACTGGATACAGACAATGCAGACACGTAACACATAGACTGGGTTTTTTTTCCTAGTAGCAACCCACCTTCTCCCGCTGCGTAACTCTATTCTGCACCAGTGAAAATAGGTTATCATTTCTTGTTCCTCATCACCTTTCTTTGGGTACAAGCAGATTTGTATCCCATTCAGCAATAGAGAATTTAGGAAAAAAATACATTTATGATGCTATTAGGTATGTTCAGGCAGCTGCTATAGTGACTACTCAGTTAATTGCTTTGTTTGAATCAAGCCTGAGCAGAGTGGGCTTTGTGACCAACTAAGAATTCCAGCATCTAAAAGTTGACATCCAGAGGACATATCTGTATTGCTACAGTGACACCTGTTGGCCCACATGGAAACATTTGTAAGCTAAATGGGATGGGTGGGGGTAAGGTTTTAGAAGTCAACAAACACCAGCAAGAACACAAACAACAATGCTAATGATATTAAGGAAAGGTACATGTTCCCAGCTGAGTTGGTTTCCATGCTGCCAGAGTTGAGCCAGCAAAGGATCAAATGTTGACATAATCAGTGAGTGCAATCAATACTTAGAGACAAATAAGCTATTCTGGTCAGATTATATTAACCACTATATTTCTTGTGTGTGTGTATATATATATGTATATATATACACAGTAGATACTATATTTGAATATATATATATTCAAATGTAGTCCACTGTATTTGAGCCAAAACCAAGAATTATATATACTAAATCAAAATTCAAAGCACTTTTCTTCAAAGGACTTTTCATTTTACAGCAATGTTTCTTTACTTATGGAAATGAAATCTTTATCTGTGAGCTTCTTCTATTCCTGCCTCCATTGTTAGTTTCTTCCTTTTATACGCACATATCAAGTAGATGTGCGGAAACCATGAGTCAGGCACTGGACAGGGCATCTATGATGAGAACAATGCGGTCGAGACATGAAAACATCCATCACTATTCAGAGAACCTTTTCTGCTGTTAGATAACACGATCGCTGGCGGAGCTACACAGACGGCAGTGCAGCATCACAGATACTGTCTGGGAAATGCCGAGACTCAGCACTTCCCTGAGGATGGGGCTTTGCGATTATGTCCTGGAATGTCACAAGTTTCCCCCCAGCAAACACTCAGTGAAGGTGAATGACATTTGGGGCACTGGACTACAACAGTACCTTGCACTTTCGGCACTGGCTACACTTGACAAGGATGAATTGCACTTCAGGAAGAATATGCACTTCAAGAGGTAGCCAGGCAACAAGTTATGAATAGCTCTGCTAATAAACATCATTTAAAAAACTATCTTATGGATATTAGAAGCTATTGAAAAGTTAAAGAATTTAAGAACTAATCTGAGCGGAAGAACATTTTGGCCATATTGTGGAGGAGAATAAGGTGAAAGACTATAGGTAAAAGGCGAGTGGGCCCAATGTGGTAGCCTAGTGGCTGAAGTCCTTGCCTAGCACATCAAAGATCCCATACAGGCACTAGTTCATGTCCTGGTAGCCTCGCTTCCCATCCAACTCCCTGCTTGTGGCCTTAAAAGGCAGTGGAGGAGGGCCCAAAGCCTTGGGAATCTGCCCTTATGTGGGAGACTGAAAAGTTCTTGGCCCCTTGGCCCCTCAGCTCTGGCCACTGCGGCTACTTGGGGAATGAATCATCATATGGAAGATCTTCCTGTCTGTCTTTCCTCTCTGTATATCTGGTTTTCCAATAAATAAACAAGTAAATAAATCTCAAGAAAATTTTTGGTAAGTAGATGATCTTCTATGGATTCTACAAGCCAAAATATGCGGTTTAGAGGCTAGTTTTTTCGGTAGTATCATGTGGCAGTTAAAACTTTTCAATACATAAGACCTAATTTAAATCCCACTCAGTAGCTATGTGGCTATGGCAACTATGTCAACGTCTATGAATCTATCTCTCCATCCACTCTGCAGGAGTAATACTACCTACTTGAGGACTGTTCTAAGGATACGTGAAGTAGTATATGAAATATTGATATTGAGCCTGGAACATGGAGAGTCCTGGGGAAATGGTGGTGTCTGCCGACTCTATTGATTTTAGTCTTCGTCATGAAGTAGATATTTGAGCGACACTGTAGCATGCTTTTAATAATCTGATACATAATTATGAATGTATATATGTATATATACACACATACACACATACACATAGACGTGTGAGTGTGTTTGTGTATAAATAGTCACACACATGCTCACACACACATACAACCCACAGCACTGCCGGAAACCAGATAATCGGCCAGGAACGATCACAGGCAGAAATACGTCTGCAAACAAGAGTTCCTTTCATGAATATTTCCAGACACGGCAGTTGGTACACTCCAGAAGGCCGAGGGGCAGACTAACACTTCCATCTTTCATTTGTCTTCTGGTCACCAGCCATGGATACAGACATTTTGCCGCCTTCCTTTTAAATTTAGATTTTGACATCATCTCCTGGCTTCAGCACGGGTCATGACGAACAGCCAAGTTCACATGGTTAGATTCTCTAACTTCAGCTTTGCTCTAATCTGTCCTTTCCTGGCAGTTTTCATTCATTCCTCACAGAGCGCTTACCACCTATCCTGCTTTTTATTTATTCAATTCATGGAAATGAATCAGATCTGCGATGGCGTCATTCAAAAGAGAAAGCTAATTAAAAAAAAATGTCCCCTTTCCTTCCTCTGGGGAGACCTTGCCATAGTTTCCTCTTTTAGGAGACACAAGCCAGGAAGGAAGCTCTTCAATGCAGCTGCAAATAGAGAAGCACTGATTGAGGTTTGCTGGGGTAAGAGGAGGAACTGGGTGATCATTCTCAGAGTGTTAGGTTCCCGGGGTAAATTTTCAGCTGCTTTTTTCTCCCCCAAAGATCAACAGAATCATCTCAGTGCTCTCTAGAAGAAACGTGAGATGACATGCCTTAACTATTAATGGAGTAAGCACGGTTGATTTGCAATTTGGGGAAAGAGGTTTCCTAGGAGAGGCGCGTCCTGCACAAGAGCCTTCATAAATGCGAGTGCTTACATAACACTCACTGTGTCACAAAGAGCCGTGTTTGATGCAAATTCTTCACACTCATGACCACAGCAAGGGGGGTGGACAATGATTCTTATTTTGTAGGTTGGAAAACTGAGGCTCAAAAATGGAAAGACTATTCAAGGAATTAACTTCAGAACTAGTTGTGAACCCGACTTATTGGATTCTGTAGGATGTGTCCTCAGTTACTGCAGCGGCGACACTCTGGCTTTCCTTCTCCTGCTGGAGAGATTATTAATGGTTTTAAAGTCTGTGGGAACAGAAAGCAAAGTGTCTCCAAAGCATGAGGACCAGTGGGTGCACATCCACAAATCTGTCACATTTACATAACTGCCAATATCTTAAAATTGAAGTAAATTTCTATAAATTATACTTCCTAAGCTTGCTTGCAAATGTAGAATTTATACAAAAAACGCTGGTGTTGATCTTCCATGACAACACCTGGCTGAAGTGTTAAAAGTGCCTCTTTTAACCAAGGCATGCTTCAGCCCCCACTGCTCTCTACTGCTCTCCCAACTTCCACGCCATTTGCCTTCTTACTTCAGGCCATTTAATTCTTTTACATTCCTCATCTGGTAACACCAGCCTTAACAGTATTTTTACTTGTGGGTACTGCTATAGGGAGAAGATTTTGCTTAGGTTTAAAGCTAACCTATACCATAGAGTAAAACGTGTAAGCATAGTACTTCGTGGTTACCTTACTCATGCATCGGGACAAAGACATAGCTGCCCTGCTTAAGGCTGTCATAGGGGTTAGCTGCAATGTGGCTTTTTGAAAGACTCTCTAGGTTTAAGATGGAATTTGGGTTTATGATGTGTTTTATATATTAAGAGCCTGCCTCCCTGTAAAACTCACCAACTGCATTAAAAAGCTATCAATAGTTGGCAAGCTAGGCATTATAATCTTTGCAAGTGTACCTCCCATACTACAGATGTATAAAGTGAGGGGAGACTAGTCAGCTGTCATGTCTAATAATGTTCCCTAATATATGTGCAGAAATAGGATGAAATCCTAATCATGATTCCTAAAGAGAAACCTGTCTAAGAAGCCGTGATGGTTCTTCGCAGATACATTCATCCTAAGAATCTAAAGTCAACTTGAATCATTTCACGATAGACTTTTGTCATCTGAAAAGAGAAAACATGCTAACCTGAAAGTTACAGAATCTGGGCTTTCCACTAGGTTCTGTTGTTCACTAACTTTGTCTTGTAAAGTGAGCCAAACCTAAAAATTGGTTTCCTCACTGTAAAATAGGGATAATATTGTCTGCTCAGAATTCCTCACAAATTACTGTGCAATTCAAGTGTCAACATTGATTCATATCAGGATGTGTACATCTCTTAGCCTAAAAACTAAAAACAAAACTTTGTGAGGGTAGCTATGCATGTATGCAGCTCTCCCCTTTTCCAACACTGTTCTAGGTCTTACATAAGGGTGCATAGAGCAACTAATCTGCAAAATATTAGGCATTGGGTGGGTCCAGCCTGGCCGACAGAAGAAGCAGACATGCAGGGATTCTCCTGGGAGACTGCTGTCAAGAAATGAGGAATGATCATGTTGAGAGTGATTTGCATCCCGTTTGTGTGGGAAATAGCTTATGTGGTTCCAAGGACTTTCTGACCATTACTTATTATAATCAGTCTGCATGGTCAAGAGGAAGAATAAATGCAGTCACTGGAGTTAGAAGACAGCTTCTGAACGTTGGCTCAGTCCTTTAGGAACCGTGGGTCACAGGGCACTTTAGTGTGGTTCTCTAGACCTTAGCTGGGATGTCATTACTGAAGGTGATTTGGAATTAATAAGCATTTAAATTAGATTCCTTAGTTCTCACGAGCTACATTACAGCATAGGAATTTCCACTGGGCAGTCTTACTGGATTTATATTTTATCTGAAGCTCTTTTTGTTTTAAAGATTTATTTATTTATTTCAATAATGCAAAAGGTAGATAGAGAACACCACATACAAATACAGCACACACACACACACACACACACACACACACACACACACACACACACACACAGATCATACATCCATGGGTTTACTGCCTAAGTTCCTGCAACATTTAGGGAAGGGGCAGGCCAAAGTCATGAGCCAGGAACTCTGTCTGGGCCTCCCATGTGAATGGTAGGAATTCATGTACCTTCAATCATCATGGCTTCCAAAGTACATTAGCAAGCAACTGGATTGGGAGTAGAGTAACCAAGGCACAAATTGCCCTTGGATATGAGATGTGGGCTTTCCCAGCGGTGGCTTAACCCATTGCATACAACACCTGTTCTTACATGATGCCTTGATTTCCTGTCTTCTCTCTTTTTCTCTAAGCACTCCTCTTTGTCTCACCCCATCACTCTGTCCAGGTTGAGGGCGTTTCTTCTCCTCAAGTTGAAACATAGTATCCTGGGATCCTTACTAGCAAGAAAGTCAGACCCACTTTGTATAATTTGCTTCCTGCCTCACAGACAATACCGAGGAAGTATTCATATGAGCTCTATTGTCTCTTCCTTAAAAAGTCTCTGAATAAATCCTTAGAAAACTTCTGGTAAAATTAAACAAACGGTTTACTGAGGAACAGCAACAAGAAAAACCACGGCCACGTGTTCTCTTTCTAGTTAATTAGTTGAACTGATACAGGAACTTCATCGTATTCTCAGGGAAATCCTGTTGGCTGGGACTCTCTCTTCAATTTAGGTCACAGCTCAGTGAAGCACAATTATGGAGCTTTAACGAAAGATAATTTACCCAGTGCCATCAAGCAGGACAGCTGGGTAGGCATTCTTGTTAATGCTGCACGGGTGGGATGCCCAGTGTGGAGAACAGTGTTGACAGAAAGTCATTTTCTGACCTTGCAGATTTTTTGGCTGGCCTGTTCTATGGCATACGCATGCAAGTTTTGGCATCATATCTGATGAGAGCTGAACCCAGGAAAGCTCTTACTACATGGTTTTCTAAGGTGACCAATACATAGATAAGGCTGAGAGCTCTGGCAATGGGAGGAAAGATTTCAGAAGTCCAGCATCTGAATCTTGGCTATTCATTTCCTCACCCCTTTGATCTTTCTCTACCTCATCTTCCTCAGCCCTCTATCCATCTCACTTTGTACTCGCCAATGTCTAAAGTACTTAATAGCTCTTCAAATAAATGCTTTCTCCATCCTCTTGGTCTTTTCATGAATTATTCTGATAAGCTGGTATTTCTCCTTTGGAGGATTCACTTTTGCTTTAAAACTGTGTTCAGTTGTCACTGTTCATACAGCAGGCTTTACGCCAGCCTTCACGGCGGTGTGCCACCCTTCTCTGAGTCTTTGCTGATGACTTCATCAGACCAAGTTCTGTCAAGCACAGATCATGACATTATGCCCTTGGCACCCAAGTGATACCCACTCCATTAAAGCCAGTTTCCTAAAACTGATTCATTTAAGTGTTGAGTCCAATAGACAGTGAAAATGAGACTCAGGAAGAAAGATCTTCCATCCTCTGTCTCACTCACCAAGTGGTCGCAGTGGCTGCGACTGAGCCAATCAGAAGCTAGCAGTTTTTTCTGGGTATTCCATGCACATACAGGGTCCCAAGGTGTTGCGCCATCCTCTGCTGTTTTCCCAGGCCATAAGCAGGGAGCTCAATGGGACATGAACTGACACCATTCATATGTGATGTCGACAATTGTAGACAGTGAGTTAGCTAACTGAGCCATTGTTCTAGTACCTAGAAACATTTTTTAAGCAAATATGTGTAAAAGAGAATAAACTGTGCTGTGGAAGCGTAGTGGTGATAACAATCAAAATAAAAATGACTTCACGAATCTATATAAACGCTCAGGACTAGGTCAAACTCGTTATTATTGGTGTAGTTTCTATAGAGTGTTGTGCCTTAGCATAGAGTTTGAAGGGGAAAAGGCCATATTTTCTGTTAAATGAGTAGTAATTTATAAAGTGGATTTTTAAGATAATTAAAGATGACTGGCCAAAAAGGAAGGAAAATATAACTACTTAATATCTAAATAATACTTTCTTTATAAAAGTGCATGTGAACGGTCCCAGCACAGTAGCCTAGTGGCTATAGTCCTTGCCTTGAATGCACTGGGATCCCTTGTGGGCATCGGTTCTAATCCTGGCAGCTCCACCTCCCATCCAGCTCCCTGCTTGTGGCCTGGGAAAGCAGTCGAGGCAGTTGAGGTGAATCATGGGATGGAAGATCTTCTTCTCTGTCTCTTCTCCTCTCTGTGTATCTAATTCTCTAATAAAAAATAATTTTTTTTAATTTTTAAAGAGGTTTTTTTGTTGTTTCTTATTGCAAAGTCAGATATACAGAGAAGAGAGACAAAGAGGAAGATCTTTCCTCGTCTGGTTCACTCCCCAAGTGACCGCAATGGCCGGTGCTGTGCCGATCCCAAGCCAGGATCCAGGAACCTCCTCCAGGTCTCCCACAAGGATGCAGGATCCCAAGGCTTTGGGCCATCCTTGACTGGTTTCCCAGGCCACAAGCAGGGAAGTGGAGCTGCTGAGATTAGAACTGGCGCCTATATGGGATTATTGTATATTAAAGGGGAGGAACTTAGCCACTAGGCCAACATGCTGGGCCCTAAAATAAATATTTCTAAAGTGCATATGAATGAACAGGGACAATACTGCCTCATTAATAATAGTAAATTTCCACATCCTGAGTGGAAGATAGGAGAATAGAACAATTATTAAATAATCAACAGAATTAAAAAGCATTAATTTCCTTTAGGGACAAATACATCCAGTACAAGTTTTAGAGTAAGTCTTTTGTAAGTTTAAAGCATTGCTGAAATTTGGGGAAGTGTGGGAAACAATTAAGAAAACTTTCAGTCACAGAAAAAGGGGAAAAAAATGGGGTAAGAGAAACAGCAGCAATTGATGGATGAATACATACATAGTGCCATTCATTTTTCTGGTAGAATAGCCCTGACTCTGGTTGGCACCACAACTCTAATGATGAATAGAGTTGGCATATTTTAGTATTGATTCTGTTTCTGAATATTACATATTTTATCATTTAATTTTTTCCTGGAGCCTTCCTTACCATGGCATTTAAGTAATATATATATAATATATTTATTATCATATATATGTATATATATTTCTAATCAGACATGGAAAAAAAGAAGGCAAAAATAGAAATGACTAGTTTATGTTTGTATTTTCAGAGGTTTTTTTCTGGAATATATTTATGTTTTTACATAAGGGGATGAAACAGTGAATATTGCATTAAAATGTATGATATTTTTACTTATAAAGGTGAACACTGGCACACATTCGGAGAATGCAAGCCGCCAGCCATTGGGAAACTGTTTCAGATTTGTCTAGCTCTCACAGTCCTCCAGAAAATAGCATGGCACATTTAAAACAGCAGCTCTTTGCAAGACAGGGTCACAGTGTGCAGGGTAGGACAGTGTGCAGTGTAGGACTGTGTCCAGTGTAGCACAGTGTGCAGTGGAGGACTGTGTCCAGTGTAGGACTGTGTCCAGTGGAGGACAGTATGCAGTGTAGGACTGCGTCCAGTGTAGGACAGTGTGCAGTGTAGGACAGTGTGCAGTGTAGGACAGTGGTCAGTGTAGGACAGTGTGTACTGTAGGACTGTGTGCAGTGTAGGACAGTGTGCAGTACAGGACAGTGTCCAGTGTAGGAATGTGTGACAACTGTGTGAAACCGTAAGCCAAAACATCGCCAGAGATCACACAGATCTGGAGGACTAATCGAATTCACACTAGACAGAGGACAGAGACCTTGTTGAACACTCAAGGATAGAGTTGTAGCTACTAGAAAGAGCACATCTTCAGGACGTATCCCTTTAGGACAAGGATAGCAAAACTCCCTGGATTAGTTCCAGTAAAACTTAAAACGATGTTAAGAAAAGTCACATGCAGGTGCACAAAACTATACATGTCATCCAATAAGTTAAAGTTTTTTTGGTCTCCATTCCTTCATCTGCAAGACTGAATAGTAACAGTATCTGCTACTGATAAAATTATATGATGCAAAAGTCTGGAATACTAGATGACATTCTTAATGCTTGACAATAACCGATACCCATCAGATGCTGGATTTATTGTCAGTAGTTACATGATGTTATTTTCTCAAGAAAGGGCTGTGGTTAGTGTCAAAGCCTACAGGAGACATTTCTCTTTAGCCACGGAACAACAACAAAAATCACAGCCATTGGACAGAAACTACCCACATTTTTAAAATAAAAGTCTACTACTTTAAGAATTAGTAAATTTGTTGCTTCCTGATAACTTCTCAGTGGTCTCCCACTTGAACCCCATCCTAGGGGCTTTTTGCTTACTGACCGTGTCCTACAAGAAACCTTGAGGGCAGAATCTGAACCGAATTCATTTCTGTGATCCCAATGGAGGCATCATGCTTCTTTCTTTTTTTTCCATCTATGTTATTTTAATTTTATAATACATTTCCATAGGCTCTGGGATTTCCCTCACACCCTCTCCAAACTCCCTCCTTGCAACTGATTTCCCCCATATTATCACAACATTATAGTCCTTCATAGACAGTTATATGTCCAACACTCTGCTATTTAAGTGCATCCCAACAGTGCAGGTACAGAAAATGGCAGACAGTCCATCATCCTATTGTCAATATATATCCAACAGTTTCATTGGGTGTCCATCTTTGAATTGGAAATAGAGAATGCATATCACATTATATTGTCACATCTGGATATGGTAGTCCCTATTACACAGTTAGTATACATTCCCTTAAATGAAAAGCCATAAAATAAAATCAACAACAGGAATAAAGTTTAAAAATGTTACAATACTGTGGAGTTCAATCACATGATACTGAATAACCAACATTTTGATGAAGAAATGAAAAAGACAAATCAAAAACCTTCTTGGAGAAAATGATGCTACTGTGTGATTTATTAAGAGAAAGGAAATTACTTTGAAGAAATGAAAATAAACACAAAAAATACCAAAACCCATGAATTGTAATACTGATCTTATAATTTGTATGAAGGTTGCCCTATATCAGAGAACATATGGTATTTGTTCTTTTGGGATTGACATATTTCACTGAGCATACTGGTCTCTAGTTTGGACCATTTGGTTGCAAATGGTAAAATTTCATTCTTTTTTGATGGCGGAGTAGTATTCCATGGAGCAATTGTACCACAATTTCTTTAACCACTCCTCTTTGGGCAGGCATTTGAGTTGTTTCCATGTTTTTGCTACTGTAGATTGTGCTGCTGTCAATACAGGATTACAGAGCCCTTTTCATATGCAGATTTCCTCTCCCTTGGATATATTCCTAGGACTGGGATATGGCAGGTTTATTTGCAGTTCTCTAAGCAAGAGACATAGTATTTCTCAATGAGTGGATTCACATGAATTGTTTCATAGTTAACAAATGCAACAAGGATTCATTCATTTGCAGAAGAAAATAGCTGATATGAAATATTATGTCTTTCTCCATTTTGCAGAGGAACAAGTAACTTGATACCTCTATATTCTTTTATTAAATACTTGGTGAGCAATAGCTCCCTTTATCAAAGGAAACTTTTCTATCCTTTCCTTTACCATGTTAATTGCTTGAGTCTTCCAGATCCTCTGTTAAGAATTATGGGTGACATTTAATCGGGAATGTCGTAACTTTCTTTAAATGAAAAGCCATTGTACCCAGAGATTAAAATGAAATCAGGAGCCAAGCGGAGACAAAGATTTAAATTTTTGTTGAAAGAAAAAGCTGAAGGTTTCTCCATGATACCTTCCTGAATGTTCTTTCCATTCTGTGTTCCTGCTCCCAGTATTTGTCAGTCATTCATAGCATCAGCAGTTCAGTGTGGTCACTGTGTGAACCAAGCTTGGGCTCTAGATAGACATCATCTTGCATGTGATCTTGGTTCTCCTTCAGAACAACTACTAGATCAGGGGCAAGTGCTACGCACTGTCAGAGCTCCAGATTCCTTATCAGTAAACGAAACAATTGTCACTCACTCTACTGGGAGATTAAACCATGAAGTGATACATGTGTAGTCAATGATAGTGCCCTTACTTCATGATGCTCAGCAGAAGAGACAATCAAATCCCATTCCAAAAGTGCATTTGAATAGCAAAGATGTCATTCTCTTGGTCATCTTTAGGTTTGTCCTGACTCACTGCCCTTTGATTCAGCAGATGAATCAGAAGACTCTGTCTACCTTTCCGGGCCAGGGTAAGCTCAGCCTTCTCTCTGACTCTTCCTGGTTATTCCAAGATGGGCTTATTTACCTGGCTCATTTAACACACAAAACCTTCCAGACTTTTCTGAATTCAAACCAGTCCAGAATTTTCATGTCCAGGCACTCTACTCCGGTTTTTCCTTCAGCTCACTGAGAACCACCTTGCAAATGGTACTTAATCTGAAGACTGATAATACCGAGTAAGTCAATGTGATGGTGATCAGATCTTACTGCTGGTAAGTAATCTACCTTTTGGCCTCCAGATTATTTCTGAAGAGTAGATACATGTTTTTTCCTGTAAGTCTGAGAGTTATGCCAGACTAAAATCTCTCTCTCCTTGTCCTTCTGCAGTGCAACTTGTAAAAAATTTATTTTTTTTCCCGTAATATTGACTTTGAATGCATTTTACTCCATGCAATACTTCTCTTTCTACATCATTATTAGTTGGGTTCAGGTGGCATTATCTGTTATTTTTGCACATTTAATTTCTGATATAAATGATGTGTTCCTTACTATTTTAAGAACACGAATAATGGAGCTCCTCGTTCTCTTTTATAGCCGAGGAACCAGGAGTGCAAATTCTCCAAGTTTTCTGTTTTTTATTTATTTGTTTTTGTCTATCTTGTTATGAATTCTGGGGACTCCAAGTGACTTTCAATGACTTGAGGTAAGAGGCAGTCTCACTAGCTGATCTTGTATCTCTTTGCTTTTTGACTGAAGGATGCTTTATGGATGCACAACAGCTGACTGTAACTCTTTCTAAAATCTCACTCTAGGAAAGTGCACAGCTCCAGGAGTAGCCACAGACATTATCCTAGATAGGACATTAGAGAAAGGAGAAAAGACCATAAAATAGTGGAGAATGAAAGAGACAAAATGATTAGGTCCACGAACTGCGTATTTTAGAAATGCGGGGAGAGATTTCCAACATCCAGGTTGGATAGTTGGGGCACATATGACTGATTTTGGCAATGCAATTTAACGTAAGCTACTCTATGCATGACCTTTAATAACCTGACCCTCTCTTTCCATTTTCCTCACAAAGAAAACATGACTTGAGTTACAAGGAGAGAGTTGTGGGGTGGAGGAGATGAGCAGTCACTGGACTGTCCTAAGTGAGAGCTTCTGTGCTCACATCACTGAGCATGTTTGGCTCAAGAGGAGGTAAGATCCTCTGCTAGTCTTGAAATCTCTTCTGCAGGATAGTCAAGAATGAAAAGCAGCTCCAGAAAGCTCTGGAGAGCTCTGGTTTAGAGGGATGGAACATCTACCAGACTCCATCCAAAATGGATGTGATTGTAGGGATTAGGTCTTTGTTCACATGAACATTTGGGGAAGAGGTTAAATCCTGGACTCTCCAGAGTGAGGATTATACTAAGTGACATTCACATTAGGAAATCAGAAAGCTGAAACTTCCCTTTGTCCTGCTCCTTGTCCTGGGTCTTGGCTTTCTTTTCTTCCAACCCAGCCAAGCCCTTTGCGCCACAGATGTCTTTAAGGGGAAACCATAATAAGTGAGAGAGATTGTGCTCTGAATGATGTTTTTCTAAGAGTGGCATCATCTGGTTGTTCTGAAAGATCTGTCTTTTCCTCCCATAAACTAAAGTAGATGATACACTCTGTCTCTGAAGTTATCACTTTAATCTGTAAGTGAATATTCATCATATTATATGACCGTGATATGACTTCCCTAGTGACTTCTATGGCCGCTTTAGAAAAGCCAAGAGCATGTCCTACATCGTTGTCACCCTGAAGTGGCCGATCCTCAGCATAAACCTTGGTGCAAGAGAATGCATGCTTCAGAAAGGTCATGATCAAGGTGGTCGCCCTCCATCCCACACTCACCCACACGTGTCTGCTTTCCACACTGCGTTTAGTGGCGTTTGCCCGGGTTTGGAGCCAATAGATGCACCACACATTTAACTTGAGAGAACTATTTTTTTTTTTTTTTGCTATGAATGAGTTCTTTGGGGTGTGCACAAGAAAATGCCCAAGGGACAAGAACATGACATTGTGTCCAGTTAATTATAATAAAATAATTGCCTCGTAGTTGGAGCAATCCTACATTGCTACTGGCAACATCCAGTGGCTTTTCTGGGCCAGCAGGCTGAAGTCATAATTGGAGCACATTTTACTTAAGTTAGTCTCTAAGGTCAAGTGCAAGAATGACTAGTCACTGCATCCAAATTTAAACTACCCAGCAGTTCTTCATTAGCTTTTCTCCCAGATAAGAGAAATGTTCCAGAATTTTGAGAACTCCGATAGTGAAGAAATATAGGATTAAGAATTCAGAGATAAATTCTTCTTTAAAATTATTATCCTGTATTCCTTCTACACAGTTAAGAAAACTGAGGCCAGGGAGCAAAGGAACTCAGCTTAGATCAAAACATTTAATAAAAGTCTCAGGCTTCTAGAAGTACTTTTTATCCTATAGTTGTCAAATACTGATTTTTTTCTAAGTATAGGTATGGAGACATAGGATTGGGCATAAAGACAGTAGGTATGAGAAGCACTGCTTCAACTTAAGAACACTGTTAACTGAAAATACCAGAACTTTCTAAATGTTGGAGCTTGTTCTCAACTGAACTGTGGAATTCCAAATTTGTTTCTAGGGCATACAAACACATCTATTGTTCCTTGTCACACCAATTCTTCTGGAACTTTTATTTTTCGTTTGGATGCTCTGTTCAGAATTATTAAAAAATAAAGAAAAAAAAGCAAATCCTAGTGGCTGCATGTTGACTTAATTGGCTAATCTACCACTTGCAAGTGCTGGGATCTCATATGGGCACTGGGTTCATATTCCTGTTGCTCCATTTTTCACCCAAATCCCTGCTTGTGGACTGTAAAAGCAATAGAGGATGGCCCAAAACCCTAGGACTATAAACCTGCATGGGAGATCCAGAAGTAGCTCCTGGCTTTGGTCTGGCTCCATTCTGCACCTTATGGTCATTGGGGGAGTGAATCAGAGGATGAAAGATCTTTCTTTATGTTTTTTCATTATCTGTATAAATCTACCATTTTGATGAAAATAAATAAATCTTTTTAAAAGTAATTTCTAACTGAAGCTAAGGATCCTAAAGGGTTTCTTTCAACTCTGTTACTAAGTTTCTGTGTATTCTTTGTAAAGTTCTGAATCTGTTTCCTTAAATCTTCTTCCATCTATCTGCACATACTCACACACAGAGTTGATGCAGCAAATCAAAGATGAGCAATAATGTCATTTCAATGTCAATTCCATTACATCGTGTGTCAACATTTTTAATTTCTCAAATTGTAATGCGGCCGACTGATTGGGAGTGAAGGATATACGGTTGTGGATGCCTTCGATGGCCATATGAGGAACTTGCATCATGTTTGACAAGGATTTGCATTATGGAGACCAAGGGATCTTTCCGATCCCTTCAAGTTTTAAATTAGAAGCTAACGTGATCACCTGTTGTTTACCTCTTCCCCCACTGCAGAAAGCTGCCATTTCTGAAGGATGTGTGCATTGTCATACACTTTTGGTGCACTACATGCTATGTTAGACAGGGAACACTAGTCATGGATCAGATCCAGCCCCTGCCCTCGCGGACTTTACTGACATAGCAGAGGTGGAAAACTGTCCATTACACCTGTGTGCTATGTTCTCACCTCCCAGAGAACCTGACTGCAGAAAAAGGCCACTCAGATTCAGAGGTGTCTTCTCAGTCTTGCTTACAATCCCACGGGGGCCCGGAGTGAGTTTCTACCAACAGCATGAAGACAAGGCCGAGGCATCATTTTTGAGCAAATCGCTTCAGGAGCAGAAGTGCTGTCTCCACTTGCTCTGTCCTCATTTGCTGCTTGAGCACATGCTCCTACAGCACTCGGACCCTGACTTCCTGAATCCATGAATGTACCTGCCGTGACTGCTAGCATGAGCAAAACCCACTTTATCTCATTACACATATATTAAAGGTAAATGACATGACATTTGTAACTATCAACACATAAACAGTATTTATTCATGTATTTTCAGGTCTTTGTGTGTATACATTATGCATATTTCATATACAAGATATAAAATATATTACACACATATAAGTTTATTATTCCATGTATATCTACAACTTTATATTAAAGTCTCTGAAGCTTTGGAGCCAATTTGTTATGTAAGCCAGGGTTTCTTTGACAAATATACATGCTAGTAAGTATGCCATAGATGCCAGAGGAATGCAGTGCTACTAACGTTTATGTCATAAGGCTGTTCTACCTGTTTTAGTAACCTAGAGCTGGGGATCAGGGAAGAATTCAACAGCTCTTGTGAATTAGCTTGTGCCAAAAGTATGGACAGAATAAGGAGTGGACGGGAGGATACCACGGATGTGAAGGTCCGGTAGGAAAAGGACTATGCCACCTATTCAGAAAGCGAAGGTATGAGTTCCTGCAGCCTGGGTTCAAGCAGGAAGCGCATGCACAGTGCAGAGTGGCCAACAGGGATTATAGCAGGGCACGTTAGAGAGTTTATCTTTGCCATAAAGGCAATGGGGACTGAAGGACAATAATACATTAAATTTCGCTGGATTAGAGGAGGCAAGACCTTAGGGCAACTTTACAATTATCCATATGTAACTGACAGATTATGCATGAGTAAATGGATGAGTCATTTAGGAGCTTGTTACCCTATTCAGATAAAGATGTTCTTGCCTACTAAAAGTCAAGGGGATTGGAGCTGCATTGCTGTGAATAGTTCAAAAGCTTCATTTTGGAAGTGATTGAATGTGAGTAAATTTAAGGAGAGCTTCTGGGTTAGACTTTTTAAATGAGTTGTAACAATATTATATCTATATCTATCTATCTATCTATCTATCTATCTATCTATCTATCTATCTATCTATTCATGTGCCCATGCTATTTCAAATATGGTACAAGTCATACGGCAAATGACAGTCAGCAGTTAAGGTCAAATATTCTAACTTACCTGAAAGTAAGACTTTTATCTGCTATTAAGACATAAGAGAATCTGCATTGAAAAAAAAGAGATGTGGTAGCCTGGTGGCTGAAGCCCTCCCCTTGCAAGCGCCAGGATCCCATCTGGGCATGGGTTCTAATCCCAGCTGCTGCACTTTCCATCCAGCTCCCTGTTTGTGGCCTGGGAAAGCAATAGAGGACTGCCCAAAGCCTTGGGACCCTGCACCCATGTGGGAGATCCAGAAAAAGTTCCTGGCCTTGGATCTGCTCAACACCGGACACTGTGGCCACCTAGGGAATGAACCAGCAGAAAAAATATCTTTCTCTCTTTGTCTTTCCTCTTTGTAACTCTGATTTTCTAATTTTAAAAAATCATAAAAAAAAGGGAAGGACTCCAAATCTAGATTGTAAAATCTAAGGTGTTGGTGAAACATTACAGTGGAAAAAAATATTGGATGGTGGATACTTGTAATAGAATTGATAAAGACTTCAAGTGAAAATTCTGAGAAATATGTCACTAAATACTGAAAATTCACTGCACTTGGCGCAAAACTGCGGATAAACAGAACATGGGCATCTGAGATTAGCATGCTTCGGGCAAGGAAGACACCAGTGATCTGAATAGGATTTACACGATATTCTTTAGTGAGCAGGAAGATCAGAAAGAGTCAAGACAGGATGTCTCTTAGCCACGTGTGTGGTACGAGAGCATCATAGATCTCTTAATGAAGGCCCAGAAACCAATATCAGATCTATGGGACAAGCTTGTTATGGGGTTTTGTTGATATTATTTTCCGTTTGTTTTGCCAATCAAAGCTAAAGTGAGCATAGGACTCTGTAGCAACTCTTTATGCTCATTCTGTAGAACATGTCATTTAAAATTTATTTCCTGAAATGTTTTTATTTGTAAAAGGAGAATAAACTTAGTGCACACAATTTTAAGAAGACCAAAAGGTACTTCTCTACCTCCTCTTTCTTCCTCCTCTGCTTCCACCTTCCTTCCTCTCATTTTAATTTTTATTTCAATTTTTACAATTACATGCTTTTAATTTACTTTAAAATCACAAGCTTAATCCTCCACCAAATACAAATTCAACAATTAACAAGTAGGAAAACAAAGTTCTTTAGGAGTGTAGATTAGGGCTATAAAAATAACCAAATCTCAAAATGTCAATTTAGCTTTATGTAATACATTCTATTTTGCTTTTATTTGACTTTTGTTCTTATCAAATAAATCTTCATTTATACCAATATCTGAGTGTTTCTTTATGTATTTTTTCAGGTACTTTGTTAGGTTTCTGATGCTTTATCCATTGTAAGTTGAGTTTTATATTGAAAAGTAGGAAAACAGAATAAGGCACACACACAAAAAAATGGGAAATTATCCACATGCAAGAATTGAAATAAACTGTATCATCATAATGTCCATATTACACAAAACAATTTACGGATTCAGTGAGATTCTAAACAATAATATTGATTCTGAGATTTGGACAAAATGTCCCTAAAATTCATATGAAAACATAGAAGACTCAGATCAGCTAAAACAAATTTTTAGGATTAAATAAAGCTGGTGGCATGAAAATGCCAAATTTAAACACATGTTACAGGTTGCATTCAAACAAAATAACCTGGTACTGCCACAAGACTAGACATGTGGAACAGTGAAACAGATTAGAGGGAAAATGTAGGAGCATAATCCAAGCAAATTATAATTATAATCTGTGTTGCCAAATCATGTCTAGTGTAGCTGGGCAGAGCTGAATCCTATTTGAGTATTTGGTGACGTACATTAATAAGTCTGTGTATCTGTTACTCCAAAAAAGGCCAGTACTATTACTGCAAGTCAAATTGTAGAGAAACTTGTAAATTGAACAAAAAGCATGTCCATCCAATAGAAGATGCTTAATATGTTGCAATAACACTTCTTCCCCCAATGTCAGGCTACATTTATTTATTTATTTGCTGTGAGCTAATCCCAAAAATGTGTTCTGGCCAAGTTGTTTAGCTTTGCTCCATAATTTCTCAAAATAGTTACAATAATGCAGTTTTTCTGTTGAGTAATGTTTTACATTTAGGAAAATGACTTTACATACAGCCTTTATTTGATTATGTATAACTCAAGGACAGAAATTAATTTCCTTTTATGTACAAAGGTTCTGATAACTAAAGTACAAGCGGCTGATTGATACTGCCCTTATTGTACATAATGATCAGTTTGTCCTATGTTTCTAACTTCTTGGCACTTTGAAATGATTTTTGTATAAATATGCTCTAATAGTATTTAGACAAGAAACAGAGAGGGAGAGAGAGCAAGCGCAAAAGAAATCTCCCATCCAGTGGTTCAATGTTTAAATGATTGCAACAGCAAAAGCTGTGCTAGGACAGAAGCCTGGAGCCAGGAATACTGTCCAGGTCTCCCACATAAGTGACAGGAAGCCAGTCTTCTAAGCCATGTCCACTACCTTCCAGGATCCACAATAGCAAGAAGCAAAGTGAAGTATGGAACCCAGATGTTCTGGCACAGGGCACGGGTATCCCAACCAGCCTCTTAAACACAACACAGAGCCAGAGGTCTACCCTAGACTTTATTTTGTGATTCTGTAACACATGGTTGTAGTAAGTTCAATCATTCCTCCTCTTGTGTGGGATAGCAGTGGTTGAGAGCGCTGCAGGAGACGGCCTCCGGGACCACAGGTGGTGGCTTTTGGAGAGGGATTTCTGCCCCAGATCCTGACCATGTCATCTGGCCAAAGTCCTTTCTTCTACTCATCAGATACAGCATTACTCTAAACCAGACTGTTTTCTTTGTAATTAAGGAGTTTGCAATGGTCACAACGTGTTCATCATCCTGTTTGTTGTTCCAGGAAAAACACCTTGCTGCAGGTGCCCTTTGTCCCACTGTGTTATCTTTGGCCTGTCTAGGAGGTGAAGGAAAACTTGATTGCATATGCAGTTCTCATTTCATTACTTCTTGGTGAGCCTGAGTTCTCACTTTAAGAATTGGAAAGGTGAACATTGCCTAAGAATATTCAAGAGTTTGCTGAAGGCAAACTGAGAGGAAGGCAAATTTTGCCTTTTTTCCATCCAATCTACATCAGTGAATATATATTTACTGGTATTACTAAAAATTTCCAGCCTCAATACTACTTAAAATTATTTTTCTTCCATTTAAATACTCTTTTTGAGACCCTATTTTGTGAATATATTTGTACTTTCTGTTGCGCATCTAAAGAAAAATGTCATTTTTATCATTAGATTCAGGGAAATAGACGCATAATAGGCAAGCAAAAGAAAGATTAAGAAAGATACTGTTTATCATGCTAAAGGGTTTGGAATTTTTTTTCTGAGAAAAGTAACACAGGTTTTAATAAAGGCAGTAGCATTGTGAAACGTTTATTCTGAAGGTGCTTTCTAGAAGGAATGGGGAATTGTGATGACTTAAAGTAGATTTTGAAGATTGTTGAAGATGAGGTCACAGTGACCTTTAATTTATATAGATAGAGTAGAACGGAAGCGAAAGATTTCTGTAACTCCCAATAGGAAAACATGGGAAACAAGCTGGGAGAACTGCTGACAGCAGAGCTGCCGATGCTCTGGTATGATTAGAAAACATCATGCATGCTGAAACTATTCACTAACAGAAGCAATCCAGGTCAATAATGGTTAAGAAAATCGATAATCACATTGTCTTTGAACATACCTGCCTTGAAATTCCAATTGGACATCGAGGTACAGAATGGGAAAGGTTTAACATCTATTTTTACATATTGACAGGCAACTAGGCTTTGACAAAGATGCCAAGAACATGTGATTGCAAAAGGATAAACTTTTCGATGTGCAGAACTGGAAAAGGCAAATGTCTACATGTAAAAGAATGAAACTAGAACCACACCTCACACTGTGAGCGGAACTAACATCAAACTCTATTCATCTAACTGCTCAACTCTCAAGATCTCCAGGTTGAAAGGAAGCATGCTTTTCACCTTTAAGAATGGGGAGAGACTTTTCTCTATCAGAGTCCCAAAACACAAGAAACAAATGCAAAAAAGAAAAAGCACAAAAAAATAAGATAGGCAAACTGAACTTCATCACACTGAGGAACTTTTGCATATACAGGGAAAAAGCAAAGTAAAGAGACAACCTGCAGAATATAGGAGAAAATATTGTTCAGTTATGTATTTCACAAAGGTTTAATAATTGGTGTGGTAGCTTAGTAGATAAAGTCTTCACCCCATACGGGCATGGGTTTGTATCCCGATTGCTCCACTTCCCATCCAGCTTCCTGACTGTGGCCTGGGAAACCAGTGGAGGATGGCCCAAAGCCTTGGAGCCCTGCACCTGTAAGAGGCCCCTGGCTCCTGGATTTGGATGAGCTCAGTTCTAGCCATTGCAGACACTTGGGGACCAAGTGAATCGAACCAGTGGATGGAAGGTCTTACTCTCTTTCTCTCTGTTGGTCTGCCTTTCAAATAAAATAAATGTTTAAAAATAAGCTAAAAACGTGTGCTACACATCTCACTAATGAGTATATATCCAAAGAAAATGAAGTCACTTTCATTCATCTTCAGAAAAGTCACCTTCCTGTCGTATTTACTGAAGTATTATTTACAATAGACAAGACGTGTCCAACCACTGCTAAAGAGATAAAGATAATAATGGTATTACAGGAAACAGAGTACTGACCATCTATAAGAGGATGGGGTTGTCCTTCGCCACGGTGTGAATGGATCTGGATGTTATCACACTAAGTGAAATAATTCAAAATCAGAAGCAAATGTCATGTGAGCCTACTCATATGTGGAAAAAGCACAAAAGCATTTGATTTAATAAAAAAGTTACAAGGGTGGTCATCAGAGGTTGGAAGAAGAAGGGATTAAGGAGAGACACAGAAATTTTGACTAATTGCTATATGTTTATAGTTGTTTAAAAAAAAGTTCTGGGAATCTACTGCAAAATAGGGAGATTCCAAATAATGTTAATACACTGTGTAGTTCTCTTTTAAAAATCAAACCAGATGATAGAACTTGGGATGTTTTCACAATCATGAAATATTTTTTGGAGAGAAAACCGTACTTACTCTGATTGTATCTCACAAAGTATATGCACAGTACATGGCACTTCATAAATATGCACAATTTTCAGACATGTTTAATGTTTTTAAAAATAATTGGAGCTTAGGAGAGCCATTTAGACTGGAGATAGAGATTCAAATCTCATCACCATGTAAGTAGTGATTAAAGCTGCTTTTTTAAAGTAGCATCAGATGTATTCTGTGTGAGAGGAGCTAGGTATAAGATAGACTCCCATGGCATGCCGAAGTTGAAGGGTGATGAAAAGAAGAACAGAAAAAGTAGTTTTCTGGTGGTACCAGGGAAACCTGGGAGGAAGGATTTTTCTGAAACAAGAGGAGAAAGCCTCTCAGACAATATATGTCAACGGAGCAGTGGGGAATCAACTCAGGTGTGAAAGGGGTCAGTTGGCTGTGCTAGTGAGTGGGTCACTGGAGACCCCAGAAGAGCAGTTTCTGCCAAGTGAGTAGGTCAAAGCCAAGGTGACAGCAGGCTGTGGAGCTAGCAAACGTTGAGCAAATGGAAGAAGGGAATGTTGACTACTCATGTGTAGATGCCAAGGCTGGGGAGTGACTTTGCTAAAGCAAACAACGTTTTGCAGTAGCAGAGATGGGACCTTGTATAACGTGGCCTGACATTAAAGCGCCCTTTGTCTCCTTCCCATCCGTTGAGTTATTTGCACATGCTAGACACTGAGTCTGTTTCCGATGCTATAGATTTGCAGACTCAGAGTGGTGATGTGCTGTCATACAAAGCAAGTTAAGGAGAATGAGGAACAAGGAAGCTCAGAAAATGTACAGTTTGCAAGTTAACAAGCAATCCAATATTTCAGATCCTACAACAATATAACTTCCTTAAGCCAAGTCCCTGAACCTCAATTATCACCGGGTGACATAAACATGGTTATGTGATGTCTATACATGTATTAGGTATGTTGTAGGAAGCAGTAATATTTTATAACGGGGAATGAATATGCCTTATTTTGCTCAACAGAAAGAAGAAGCAGTATCTCTAAGTTTAAGACCGTTCCATGAAAATTTAGCTGAGAATTTAAGGGAGCAGGGCTCAGTTTTTAAGGTATCCAGAAATGCAAGAAGAAGCCCTACCGTGATGTGTATAGATTACAAGGGGCCCATTCAGTGTTTATTTTCTTCTACTTAGTGACAAGCATATCAAGCAGAAATATAACTGATTAAAACATTTGTAAAAGACAGGTGTTCAGTATAGTAATTATGATATTAGCTCTTGGACCCGCCGCAGTAGCCTAGCAGCTAAAGTCCTAGTCTTGAACACACCAGGATCCCATAGGTGCACCGGTTCTATTCCAGCAGACCCGCTTCCCATCCAGCTCCCTGCTTGTGGCCTGGAAAAGCAGTTTAGGATGGCTCAAAACCTTGGGACTCTGCACCCATGTGGGAAACCCGCAAGGATCTCCTGTCTCCTGGCTTTAGATTGGCTCAGCTCCAGCCATTGTGGTTGCCCGGGGGTTGAATATTTGGACGGAAGATCTTCCTCTTTGTATAGCTGACTTTGCAACAAAATTAAAAAAAAATCTTTTAAAAAATATGTCAGCTTGTTTTCTTAAGTGATTTATTTTTATTGGACAGTCAGACATACAGAGAGGAGAAGAGACAGAGAGGAAGATCTTCGTCTGATGATTCACTCCCCAAGCGGCCACAATGACTGGAGCTGAGCCTATCCAAAGCTCGGAGACAGGAGCTTCTCTCAGGTCTCCCACGTGGGTGCAGGGTCCCAAGACTTTGGGCAGTCCTCTACTGCTTTCCCAGGCCACAAGCAGGGAGCTGGATGGGAAGTGCAGCAGCCGGGATTAGAACCGGCGTCCATATGGGGCCCTGGCACATTCAAGGCAAGGACTATAGTTGCTGAGCTATTTACCCAGTCCCAAGCTATCAGCTCTTTAGTCAAGCCTCTTGCTTTTGTGAGCTGTAAAAGGAAGAGGTCAGGATGTAGAAACTGGACCAGTGGATGGAAAACCTTGCAACCCAAACAAACAAAATAAGTGAATTACAAAATATGGAAAGAATTCTTGGTGAGCATTGGAGCTTTATAACCTCCTTATGACCTTGAAAATCAAAGCTATATTTTTTTGAAAGAGAAGCAAGGTGACAGAAATATGATTCCACTAACTGTGCAAGTTATAGAAACTATGATTATTTCGAGATTTTCATTGGATAAACCTTGCTGTATGTAAGTTATTAGAGGTGATTTCTGTTATTTGTAACCATGTACTAAGAGTTACTACTTATAAATAAATGTGTTTAGCAGTGTAGATACCAAAGAGTACTACAGAGCATTCCAGATGCACAGGAGTCTAGAACTGAGTCTTGATTTTGCTATGAATTCAGGCACCAACTTATGCATATCAGCCTATCTCTTCTAACTTCATATTCCTCAACTGAACAATAGAAGCTTCCAAGTGCTGATGCTTTTGCTCCAAACTTCTTGAAATAGTTCTCCTTTTTTATCTTTCAAAGATGCTTTTATCTGTACCCCGTTTTCATTTGGACAGATACCTCTTAAAAAATAACTGGTGAAATACATTTATATAATAGCTTAATTTCCTGCCTGCTTTCTCTCCACAACTGAATACGTATACTTTGGAGATGACTTTTCTTAGCCCTACGACTTTCCTACGGATTTCTAGAGGCCCGAAGCTTGCTATAGGAGGGACTTTGTATAATGGTGTAGAAACAGGCCTATCATCACCTCCATATCCCCAGTGCTCTGCAGAGTCTGCAATGCACTGGTTTTCAGTAAACGTTTGCTAAGTGAAGGGACGTCCTTGTTTTGGAGAATAAGAAATTACAGACAAGAAAAGGATAGGGCATAAACTCCTGTGACCACACTTCTCATTCTTCTACCACCTTTGCACGTACAAATGGCCCAGAAAATTTTATGTAAAATAAATCCTTGATAATCTGAAATAGAAGAGGTCACAGAAAAAAAAAAAAAGATTTAAGTTAAATGTATTCTGATTATCTTTTTCTTTTCTTTTTTATAAAGAATAGTGGGTCACTTGTTCATTGGAAACATGGCTGTCAGCTTAAATTATGCTCTCATTTGAATAAATTGACATTGGATAATGAGATTTCACTGAATGGCAACATATATTTTTTTTCTCTGGGCTAAATAATTCCAATTCCTCAACCTTTTCTCATGAATTCCATTTTCTAGGCTCTTAATCACTCTCTTTTTTCCTCCATGAGATTGAATAAAAATGTTAACCGGCTACAAATATGATAGGATGACTTTTATATGATCATTACTTCTATGTCCACCTGTAAATATATCATGCCATTAGTGATCCTAGCATCATATTCTGTCTTTAATGATACGGCAGGATACTTTTCTACCTCATTAAAGTCTGGAATCCCCTCTAAGCTGATGTTAGCCTGTGGATCCATGATGTTAGCTTTACAGCTATTACCAGGTATCTAAATACTTTGCGTAAGGCAGGCGAAGCAGAAAGTTAGTAGATAGGATTTATCACATTTAAATGTGGATTTATTAATTTTTTTAAGTCATGAACCCATCTGTTGATTGATTCATTAGATTAGAATATATTCTTTCTTATTCTGTGACAGGCTGTGTCCTAAGTATTGATATAGAGAAAATAAGGCATCCCAAAGTATTTATAGACCTAAGGATAAAGAAATTTTATAAACCAAAAATTACAATACACAATGTTCAACAGAAATATGTATGGGCCAGACACTATAGGAACACCAGGATGTTACAATACGGTTGGATGTAGGTTTTAAATGGCAATAAATGAGACTAAAATGTGGTTGAATAATTTGTGCATGATGCAATACTTACATGTGATATAGGCTAGTGATTTAAAAGGAAATATCATAGCATTGGGGATATAATTGTATCTATGTTCTTGCTATGACTATGACCATGGTTGAAGTGGAAAGCTTTCACAATTTATCAGGCACAATGTTGCTAGCTGAAGATCGAGCAAAGAACAAGCTAAAGTTATTTCCACTTAGTTCAGGTCTAGAGGAGATAATTCTGCAGACTGATGGATAAAACTAGAGTAACAGTCTTTTTCTACTATTGTTCTAGCTTAATTACTGACCAGAATTTTATTCTTGAAAATGTTTGCCATTCAAACGGTGATTATATAGTCATCCTGTAAAAGACACAGTGGTAATTACTACTGTATAGGTAGTCTGAGTGTAATGGAAGGCCTAAGAAAGAAAAATAGCACTAGGAAGAAGCTGTTGACTCAGTTGACAGAACAGTGTGTGTACGTTATAGACTATATATTTCTGTAGATTCTGAATAATGATATTCAGGTCCATCCCTTACCAGATTAAAAGCATTCAAAGAAACTATCCAAATGGTTGTTTCAGTAGTCTAGTTCAAGCAAGCATTGCTAACTCACTTATACTGGTGTGGAAATGAAGCTGTCAAATGGAAAATCAAGTTGTATCCATGAGAAATCACTTTTCCCAGCATTCAATTAAGAGAGACACACAATCAATAGTGAATGCCTTTAGAGAGACAGCAATATCAATGGATTCAGAAGATGAACCAGGTTTGGACAGCTAACGTTTCTGCTGGACATCACCTGAATATCAATCTGCCTCAGAGTTACTTCCACAGCCTGGAGATAACGAAGTCAGTGTGAGTGCATTTTTAAAAAATACAGGTGAACCAGAGTGATTTGGTGCATTGCTGAGTTTTTTCCCATTTTCCAGAGTTAGATACTTTGGGGGTGGGGGATAACATTTATATTAATTTTTAAATTTAATTTGAGAGAGAGATGGAGATGATGAGAGATCTTCCACATATTGATTGATTCTCCAAATGTTTTTAACAACTAGGGCTGGGCTAAACCAAAGCCAAAAGCCTAGAAGTGAATCCAGATCTGTTTCAGTGGCAAGAACTCAAGTAGTTAAAACATTTTCTGGTGCTACCAAATGAGGGCATGAACAGAAAGCTGGGCCAAAAGTGGAGCAGCTGGGACTTAAATACAGGCACTCTGATGTGGATTGTGGGTGTCCCAGGGAGCAAACCTTCTCCCCCAAAAAACATGAATGCATAAGCTTCAAAAGTTAAAGTAAACTTGAGGATTACATCAAGTTGGTAACATTGTACAAAACTGATATTTCACCTTTGTTTGTGGGTTTGAAAGACACCCCCTGAGTTGAGAATTATCAAGTTAGGAAATACAAGCAAAACAAAGAGGCTGAGCAGACCTGTGTCATCGTTCTCATTCTGCACTGTCTGTAAGTATAGGTCAAGGTGACAAGATGGTGATGGGAAGATGAATGGAATAGATTTTGTAAGACCAGGAAACATGGGAAAATAGTGACATCTTTAGCATTTCCACAGACTCAGTGCTGAAGAGCGTGCTTGAGATAATATGATCCTTCTTAATTCCAACAATAACCCAGGGGAAGGTATGATATTGGGAAATCCATGGCTCAAGAAGGATAAGTTCCATGCAATTGATGGTTCCCTTTTTCTAGCCCATTAGTTAAACTCCAGGGAATGCATCATTTGCTCTGCTCTTTCTTTTATACTTAACGTTGGTTGAAGAAAGATTTATCAGGACCAAACCTTTGATATAGCAATAAATAGCTTGACTTTGGATGGCAACATTCCATGTTAGAAAGCACAGACTCAAGGCCCAGCTCTACACTCAAATAGAGCTTCCTACTAATAATAGCTGAAACACTTGAGTCCTCGTCCCCCATAGGAGGGACTGGTACTGAGGTCTTTGTTCCTGATTTCTACCTGATTTCGTGACTACAGTATATCTTGAACGTTTGAGAGGTGAACCAGTAGATGGGAGCTGTCTTTCTTTCTCTCACTCAATAATTAAAAATAAAGAAATAAAAATGTTATAAACCAGAGGTTCCATATGCAGACTATCATGAATTAAGGTGTTATTTTAGCCAGGAGTAGAGCATATTGTAATAATATGTTGTAGGTTCCTTAAACATCCTCACATACTTTTTTCTGGCAAAACAAAGAAAAAATGGAAACAAAGGCTAGATTAAAGAAGATTAGCATTCTGTTTGTAAAAGAGTAATAAGAAAGTTTATCTTGGGTTTCACTGATAAATATGTTTGGATTAAATTTGAGTAGAGGAAGAAAGAATATTCAAAGAATTTAGTAAGTTTAAAAATTAGGGAGCCCCCTGAAGTCAACAGGGCAACACTCACAGCTCCTGCTCATCCCCTCCCCACCGTGGGGCCTACAAGCAACATAAATACCCAGAATTCAGGAAGTGGGAATCCAGAAGCCCAGCCTGACTGTGGTTACACTTTCATACACAAACACAACGCTTTGGTGACCATGAAGTTCGCTCCCAGAGCCAAATCTATACTGAGAACCATGTGATGCGACCAACAGATACTTGCAGTATGTCATCTCAGTCCAGCAAACTGAATGCCTGTACCCTCTTTATCAGACCCCTGCGGTTGTCATTATAAAGGACCATGTTCTAGGTGGCATAAAACAATGGGATTTTATTCTTTCACAGTTCTGGAGGATGAAGTCTGATACTAAGGTCTCAACAAGGCCACAGCATCTCTGAAGACGCTAGGAAATTATTTCCTTGACTTTCCACTTGCTTTGACGGCTTTTCTCTGTTGCTGGCGTTCATTGGTTTGAGGCTGCATCACTCTCCTGACAGCCTCCAGTATCTCATGAATTCCTCTTCTTTGTATTTGTGTAATCTGTGCATAAAATATCACATATATATGATATATACTCCATATATTCTCTATATAATATAGTATAGATATATCTATATGACATAGTATGTGACATGTGTGCATATATACATATATGTAATATACCATGAGTGCATATATAATCATATATATATCCTTTTCTTGTAAGAATACCAGTCACTGGGTTTAAATCCTATCATATTCCTCTATGGCTTCATATAAAAGCTTTATTGTCAAATTAATGCATATTCAGCAGTAGACATGAATTTTGGGAGAATCCTTTTTAAACCTCTACACTCTGTATAGGGTCCATTTGATTCCTTGCACCAGTAACTGTTGCAATTCCATGGCCAAGCTCACTGTATTTCTACTGTAGGGCTATGAGTATTTACATCAGGCTAGCATCCGTGTACCTGTAGAGCGCTTCATACTCTGTGGACTAAAAAAAAAAATGATTTATTGAATGTGTGGTTAAAACAATGAATGCATAAATGAATTATTTACCTAAGAGGATCCACAAGGGCGAAAGGCAATGAAGAAATTGGGAATGATGGTTTACATGCAGCTTTACATACGAAAGCTATAAAGACCCCTCATGCTAACATATACCAAAGCAGCCCAGGGTTTCAGAAACAGCACCTAAAAGCCTGTTTTCTGCTTCATCAAAGTTTACAATGCAGTGAATATTAAAACCTTACTTCCACTTGGATTCTTATAAATTCTCAGATAAAATAGATCATTTACAGCTTGCAACTTCCATATATTTCTTTATAGTTCCATTCTAATTTGACTTTCCATGGTGCAATTACATCATATAATTCTGTTTATCTTCTGCTTGCCTAGGCCAACTTCCTTTCCTTTCACAGCCATTGCAGAGGAGGACTGCTTTTCCTTCAAGGATTTTATTTTTGTACACCGCTTGTCCGCACAGATTTGACATGTTCTCCTCCAGCTTCAAAGCCTTGCTAAAGCTATGACTTCACCTCCTTGATACTGGTCACTTTCTTCTTTGAAGTTGGTATTCTTTGGAAGCAAAATGCTGTGTCTTTTGGCTCTTTCGCCTAATGTCAGGGGATGAGAGAAAAACCACAATTGCCCAGTGACTCTATGGGATAAACCTGATACTTTCTGTATATAAGAAGCCATTCTACTTCTGTATGATGATATGGAATCACAGAGAAAAAAAAAATGATTCTAACTGTAGGCTGAAATTTCTGGGTGTCTAATTTTTAAGCATTATTCTGTCATTGGATTCATTTTGAATATAAGAGGACATGTGTACAATCTCACATGTCACCTGGAGGAGATAAGCAGGGGCTGTCTTGCATTATCAACCCTCAGTTCCCCAAACGTAACTTTCCCCCCTGGCTGTGCCTGCCCGGACTGCATTTCACGTTTACAATGCCAGATTTGTTTTTTATCCTGTTCCATGTCCTTGGAGAGAGCTCACTTTGATGATGGTGCCAGAAACTAATTGTGAAGGGAACCAATTGAATGGGAGGATGGAGTCCATAGAGGCCAGAGGTCCTCGGCATCCTGAAGAGCAAGGAGGCGCCATAGGGGATGTGTTTCCAGGGAAGATTCCACACTTCCTTTCCCGGAGACCTCTTCAAACAGGGCGGTTAGCTTTCCATTGAGTCTTATGCTTGAAAAAGCCTATGGAAACCAAATTGTTCAAGTACTCTATCAACGAAAAAGCGTTGGACTAGAAGATACATGCTGTGTTGCAAAGCAATGAACTAATACAATGCCATAAAATAAAAACAGCCTGGAGCCAGAATGCCAGGAGTAAAACTCATTGCCTTGACGTTGGTCAAGTTATTTTCTTAACCATATTATTAATATAGAAAATATACTGAGAACTTTGCACAAGCAAGTAAATTGACTCGGACTTTCCACAGCTAAATGTAACTCAGTAACACCTTCATGAATAGATATTTATTATTTTCATTGTTATATTTTATAAAATGCAATACAAACACACAAAGACACAGTTTCTAAGATCACAGAATTAGCAAAAGACAGAAGAAGTTTTTGCAAAGGTCAAGGTTTTGCAATTTCATGTGCTAAATATTTCCATAATGTTATACAATATGACATCTTGCCAAGACTTGTTTTCTTATTTTCAAAATGAGGTTATTGATGCTTTTCATGCAGTAACAGGATTAAATAAATTTGTGATTGCATTGCAAAACCTAGTACATAGTTTTTCCTTTGCCAGTCATCTTTTCTTTCCTCCATTCTCTCTTTTGGAAATCACAGATCTTAAATCTAACCTTGGGAAACACTGGATAAAGGACACCGATATTACACAGGTCCTCATGGGATTGCTTCGTGATTTGGCCAAGTTCTTCTTTGTTATTGATTTGCCTGTTCCCAGCCTGCTCCCATAAGAGCAAAAGCATGAAGGGAAATTGGTAAGGTGGCAAAAAAAAAAAATTAAAAGATAAAAATCCTCCCTTTTTTTTTTTCTCCAGGCATCCTACTCAGCACAAAACCCCAGTGTACATTCAGCAGGAAGACTTCCTATTGCTCCATATTTCACAACATCTTCATGAAATGTTGCTCAAAGGGGCAACACTGAGGTTACACAATCTTCTACTCTTTCAGGATTAAGAAACCAGAATACTTCCGACTCCTCTGCAGTCCAACTGGGGAATCCAGACAACCTCAGAGCTCTGTGTAATTCCCACTGAAGCATCTAAACCCAGGGCCCAGTTTCATCCTGTCTTTCCAAGCGTTTCCTATTGGCCTGCTCTGTGTAATTCTCACAATGATGCCCTATTGCCTATCCGCTAAACTGATACATATGAAATTGACATTCATCAAAGACCAGTTCCTTGCTCAAAGTCATGCATGAAGGACTCAAGCCAGATCAGTTTGATCTCAGAGCTCTTGAGACTTGAGACATAAAGGAAAGGTGATTCATAAGGCATTGAATGCAACCTGGAGCCTGGCTTGGGGCCCCTTGGCAAAATGAAGTACCAGGTGATACTGAAGAGGTAACAGTTCATCACCATGAGCCCTGGAAGATCTCTGTATATATTTTTTTTCCTAAGAGATGTGAACTGAGGAGGACAAGGGAGGGGGGAGACTGTGATAATATTTTTCGCACGTAACTTGAATTCCACTGAAAAATGAAACGGTTAGTTTCTTCAGGTGACTCCCAAATCTGACTCTGAATCGTCAAAGAGTAGAGATAAAAATATAATTGTCGGCCCCCTCTTCAGACTGTGAGTCATTTGGTCTAGATCCCAGGTTCTCAGTAGTTCTGATACTGAAAAATACTTGGCAACCTTTCCGTAAGCTCATTCAAGGGGTTTCCTGTTCAACCCCTTTATTTATGATCTTCAAATCTCTACAGAAGAAGGAGCTATAAATACAAAGTGAAATATTAGCAGGTGCGAAAAGACTTCTGCGATTATACATGTAAGCAATTACAATATGACCTCATTACTTCCCTCTCTCATCACTGCTTCCTCTCTTTGAACACGAGGAAGAGACAGAATAGCTAAAGAGAGTAAATGACTACATTTCAATGCAGAAGACCTTTGGATAAAATCTGCTATTTCTGTGTGTACTTTCCGATGGCCTGTGAATTGACCTGATCAAGCTGGAAACTTACCGTGCTATCTAAATAAACTGCTTGATATTCCGTAACATTATCCAATTATGCATCCTTTCAATAAATTTAATCTATTGATTTGGATGCCTGATTCTATTTCATTCTCTTTCCCTTGCTCAAGAAAAGCCTCAGCAGTCTTATAATGAGAGGAAAACAGACTTATTAAGGTTTGCAGATTCTTAAATTCTTTCTTCTGCTTTAGTCTTTATTCAAAATCAAGTCATAATAAGAAAATTGAAAAACTGCCATAGTTCCTGTATGAATTTTGAATTTGAGGGTGAACATGGATAATTCTATCTCCTATCACATGTGTTCTGTCCTAGGTTGGAAGAATGCCTTTTTAAGCCTTATATATATACATACATTTTTTTTTTTTTGAGAACTAGTCAATGAACTTTTTCTGGCAATTAGAAGAAGTAAATATTCTGGGCTTTGAAATTTTGAAGGCAATTACTCAGCTTTGCCACTGTGGTACAAGGGCAGTCATATGGGTAGTATACTCATTCATGGACATGGTTTGGCTCCCAGGAAGTTTTCAATATGGAAGCTGGTGATGGGTCTGGCACATTCAGCATGCTGTAGTTTGCTGAATCCTGATCTGGTCTAGTACTCCGCATTTTTGTTTTAATTTTGTATTGTGAAACAGACCCAGAGATGCCACTTATTGCATTCTGGAGGTAGAACAGCTGGGATAGGACCCTGGGTCTTTTGAGCTTAGCTCAATGCACTTTCAATGATCTGGGCTGTTTTCTGGGCATAAGTCATACCTGTGACTGCTATCTGCTACTTATCTTCCCTTTCTGACACACGTTTATAAGATAATATATTAAATATGCATTGAGAGCTTTTTTAACAATATCATTTTAGAAACAAGGTACAGGAGATCTCTGGGTAAACATTTTGTGATTATTCTGGAAAACAGAATGGCATAAGCTGCAGCTACATCATTAAATGCAACCTGTTACCCAATTCTTTTGTAAATACCATGTCACTTCAGACAGCTTGCTACTTATACAGCCCAGTATGTAGATAGTACCAATGAGTCCAACCAAAATTTTTCACTTTTGGTCTCAAAACCTCATTCATTTCATTTTCTTGAGAAATGAGATAAAAACTAGTAGATTGTTTACTTCTTAGAAATAGGGCGTTAGAAACGAATTTTCTTTGATTTACACAGCCTTACCCTCCAATACTCACAAAACTCTAGTGGCTAACAGGGCTCCTAAGACATATTGCCTACTGAATGCTAGATCTTGTACTAGGATCTGAAATTACAGCTTATGTTTTAGGGGCCAACATTGTTGCTTCCCAGCAGCTGACCCTGCTGCAGTTACTCAAATGAATTTTCCATTCATTCCATTTTCCCTTAGTGTTTCTTCATTGCCTTGATTATCTTACTAGCAGGTACAGTCTGACTTATTGGAAAAACAGCAATAAAAATAAGATCTATGTATCTTCTGTGTACAAGGAAGTACACCTCACCAACAAAGATACAAACAGACTGAAAGGGAAAAGATAAAGATTCCCCATGTTAACAGAAAGTAATGAGCAGATGCAGCTACCCTAATATTAGATGATCCCAAACTAAAACAACACAAAAACTGTTAAAAGAGACAAACGCATTACATAATTACTAAGGGATTAATTCAACGGAAGCTGTGATTACAGTAAGTATATGTAAACCCAATGTTAGAACTCTATTTAAAATACGTTAAAGACCTAACAGAGACATAGTCCACAATACAATCAGATTTCAATGCACGATTTTCATCACTGAACAGATTAACTAGGAAGAAAATCAACAAAGAACCAACAGAGCTAACTTACTGTTGATCAAATAGGCATAATTGATCTCTACAGCACATTCCATCTCACAGCTACAGAATACACATGTTAGCTTTATACGATCTGAAGAGAAACAAAGTTTATCAGAATACACATTGTTTTCACCAATGTATGCAGCTTTCTCTAGGCTGTAAAGTAAGTGTCAAAAAATCCCCCAAATCGAAGTCCTAGCATACATCTCTTCAGACGGCAAAGGGCTGAGAATGGAAAAGAACAACTTAAGAAAGACTTGAAAACATGGAGAAATAGGTTCATGAGCCTAAGCGAATAGTGCATCACAGAAGAAATCAAAAGGCAATACATTTAAAAGACTGAAGCTAATGCTGGTGACAACATAGCATCATATTGAGTACAGCAAAAGCAATGTTAAGAGGAAAGTTTACAATAACTAATGCCCACATAAGGAAGATGGAAAGACATCACATAATTGATTTAACCATGTATCTCCAGCATCTACCTAAACAAGAACAGACCAAATCAAAAATTAGTAAGAGGAGGATTATATCTTTGCACGTTGTCCTATAGGTTTCTGGTTCCTTCAATATTTTTCTGTGAGTTCATTTGTTTATTTGCTTCTCTTTTTCTGTTACAGTAATGTGACACAGGTAAGGAGTCAAACACAGCTAACAGGCAGAGAATTCAGAAGTAAGAAACAGAGAAAGGGCAAGAGGGAGCAGTTCCCTAATCAAGGAACAGGTAAAAAAAAATGGCAATTTGACACAGAAGTCAAGGCTCTCTGATCTGTGACAGGAAGGCTTTCCAGCCAGGAGGCACGGAACGGGCTGGGGAACTCTGGAATATGAAAGACTCATACTTCAAGAACCTCAGGAGGATACCTCTGTAGGTTTGCTGACCATCAGTGTCACTGTGGCAGAGGCAGGAGACGAAGCTGGAACTACAGGTGAGAGTCAAGTACTGAGTTCTATGCCTGTGATACCGACGGATTCTGAGTTTTAACCGTAACCGAAAATTAATTAAACGTTTCAGCAGGCTCAAGGAATTGAAAGGACAATGCAATTTATTTCTTGGAGTTACTTTCAGATAATCATGAAAACGTACTAAAAGGGTCCCAAAAGAGCATCAGGTGGGGAAGATATTGAAAAAGATGTAAATCAAGAAGAAATAAATGAGGGTTAGAATATCGGGGACCAAAAACAGACAGATGATGAAGCAATGACTTTAAACTAACTATTTTTAAAGAAATGAAGTTTTGTTTAAAAAGTCAATGATACCAGAATTGAATCATCCACTCATTTTTTTTTTTTATTCATCTGTTTGTTCTCTGACTCCGTATCCTGGGCCAAACATATAAGTGCAAGGTAGTGAATCAAATTTCTCAGCTTCTGTTTAGTTTACAGCCTAAAAGAAGAAAATTACAAGAAGTAAATGTAAACATAATTATGGAGTTCTCTAAAATAAGAAGGTGGCCTTTGCCCCCAGTGTGTCTTTTTTCAATGACCTCTGTCATTAACACCTTTTCTCTGTCTTCCGAGAGTGGAGAGTGTCCCATGGGTTTGTTTTCTCCTATGGCACTTCTAGACACACCAAGCCTGATGAAGCTTGGCCGCAGACACAATAGGCATTTGAAAGGTCTGGATGCTTCACTTTTGTCTTCAGTGTTTTTAAAAATTTCTTTCAAAACAGTTCCTACAGAAGCTATTTATTGCATAGCAGCAATTTTGCGCCAAGCAAAATTGCTTTTCATAATAAACCTATTCATCTTCTGGCATGTCAGAAATTTCTCAAATTGATACTTACAATAAATATGATTAATACCATATTGTGTTTCAGTTGTTGCCATAAAATAATTGGGAATGAATATCATATTGTGATGTTGACAGTGTTAGGTCTGTTGGTGCCAAATGGCAGGAGCAGCCAACTGTATTTCATTAACAGCTACATTGCTACAGTGCTATTAAGTTTTTCATAATCCCTTTTACTCAGGACTGATCATTCTTTCCGTTAGACAAATTTTTGCAACAATCATACTGGGAGTAAATGTGCCAGCAACAATCTCTGTAAGATGGCTTCTCATAGGTTTCCCGTCTGTGAAACAAACATACCAGGAAGGTATTGTACCGCTGGCCTTGAGGATTAAGGACTAACTAAAGAACATGCGAAAAGGCTCCAGAATAATGCAAGTGCAAACCTTGAGCTTGAATGTGCAAAACAGGGAGAAAACAGCAGGGCTTTCCAGGGACGGTGGAGACTTCATGAAGTCCCAGTCTTCTCTAGTCTCTCCTAGCTGTCGCATTCCTTCTGTGCCCTGCACCTGCTATATTATTACTTGTTGTTTGGCTGACGCTTTGAAGTATGTCCTGGCTCTTCATTTTGCATTCAGAAAATGCAGTTTTCACTTTTGTATGTGTTCTCCCTGCCACCTTACAATGCTTACTCATCCTCCGAATCTATTTCAAGCTGTATTTCTTCCTTGAAGTCATCCTACTATGTCAACTGTTGTATGTTCATCACCTTTCTGTTCTGTTTTTGTTTTTTCTTTCACAGGCAAAATGAATTTATCCAAGGGGAAAGTTAATCCACAGAGGTGGCTAACTGCTGGCATGCATACAGAGCGAGTCCATAGTGGAAGACAGGTGCACAAAGATGCAGCAAAGGACTGGATTTATATAGCATAAGCCAGGCAAACGCCATGGGAGTGGCAGAGCAGTGCTGCTTTCCACAGGGTTTTCCAACAAGGTGGACTGAGGACTGACTGGTTAGAAAAGAGCTCAGGAGTTAAGGTGGGGGAAATACAGGACATGGGCTTTAGCTGGGCTTTTTTTTTTTTTTTTTAAGAAAGAATGAAGAGACAAGAAAGTCCATCAGGAAGTTTGTTCTGCTTTTAAGCGAGGAGTTCAAATGGCTCTGAGGCATTTGTCCTTGTTTCTTTAACCCTGACTCTGAGGCTAGTTAGGGAGAAGAGGTGCCTTTTTCTTTGTGGCTAATTCCTGCTGCTAGGATGGGTTGATGTAGGGTGGGTTATCTACATTCTACATCAAATCGATTGAAGAAGAGCAACCTGGTGCTATTTGTGCTTGATGAATAAGGATGCAGCAGTCACTGGTTCTTGTAAGAACATGTGAAACACCAGGTGGGAAGAGAAGCATTACGAGGACAAAGGGACATTCCAGAGACATGGCCCACGATGAAAAAGACGGCCAAAACGAAACATGATTAATATGGGAATAGATTTCATTAGCTTGTTTTTGCTTGTGCATTTGTTTTTTTGCGCTTATTTACCCCGCTTTACCACACCTCATTGCATAAAAGCAGCATTCTTCATCCAAAAAGAGGCAAATTCTTTGAAGGTGAGGACTTGTCTCCAGTGGTCTCCAAGAGCTACTGCCACCAAGAAATTCATGTGATTCTGGAAATGAAACATTCATATCTTCGAAGACTGAGGGATAAGATTGATTCTATTTGCCTTAACTTCAAATATTGTTGGTCTGCTTGCTTTTTTCCTTATTTCTGCCAAGACATTCAACAAAATTAGTAGGGGGTGGGTCTAAAATCCCTGCTGACACAGAGGGTCTGTAGGGTCGAGAGTGCAGTGCAAAAAGGAAACAGGAAAACAAGAGTGCAAGTCCTTGTCCAGAAGTCGGTGGACAGCTGTACAGCTGGCTGTGGCAGCTCTTGATTTGTTCAGTGTGCATGTGCTGGAGACAGCACGTGGGCTGGAGTTAGTCTGGCCTGTTTCTAGATCCTTCTTTCTGTCGATCTGGGTTTGGAGACACTAACTGCTCCCCAGGGGCAGGTTAGCGACTTCTCTGACTTCTCTATGTTGAGTAGAGGTGAAGCAGGAGCCTGCAGTGAAACCCAGCTTTGAGTACTTTGGGTTACTACAACTGAAATACCTAAGAGAAGCGACTGGTGGAGAAGGTTATCTTTGACTCTCATCTTGAACATTCTAAACAGTTTTCTCAAACCCTTAGAGAATCATTTATAGTTATGTATGTGCCCATCAAGACACTAAGCTAAGCATTGGTATTAGAATAGTCAGTAGAGCCCACATAGACTCTGTACACACAGCTGTAAATCTAAGGACAGGAGGCCTACCAATAATCACAAAATAAAATTATAAGTTGTTATCAAAAATTGCATCATGTTGATGGCAAGATCTAAATGTCTGGTTGATTTTGAAAGAAAGGGGAAAAAAAAGGTGAACGTAGGTGTGAGTGAGAAACACACTGGCATAAGAAAGTTTACTCAGAAGGCACAGGTTACATTTGGAGGAGTAGGTGACAGACAGCACCTCTGAGGGGAATGGAAGTCCATAAGGGCCCACGTGCATTTTGCAGAATCTCCAGGCAGAAGAGTCAATCAAGGGACCATGTGGCTAGAAGGAACTCTGAGAAATGGAAAGATCGGGCTTGCTGCTGGTTGATGGTGGCGGCTCTCAGCTTTATGGCATTCTGAGACAGCTGCTTCCGCTCTGCTGGAAACAGGCTGCAAAGAACATACTTGACTGTGCAGCAGAGAAATCTTGGTGGGAATTATATATTCTGAATCTGAGCCCTGTCAAATCCACTCTACCTTGAATACTTAGAGTGAAATGCTTACTACCTTAGAAGACTTTCACCTAATTTAATTCTTTCAAAAATACAAATTTGTTTGTAGCATTTCATGGCCATTGGGCACTAGCGCATTGTGTTTGCTTTTCTTTGGCTGGACAAAACGAATCCCTCTTGTTCTCAGCAGTCTGTCAGTGACTGCGTCTCCTCCGATCCTTTCTCCATCATAAGAAGCACAAGCAGATTCCCCTGGTATTTCTCCTTTTTCAAAAGCATCCTCCCATTGGGACCAGGGCCTCTTCTGTTTGGGACTCAAGATCTTTATTAATGTGGCTAAGGATGGAATGTTTTGGCACTGCTCTGCTTTCTCCCTGCCAAAGCATATGTTGGGATTTGTTTGCTAGAGCAAGAGTATTGAGAGGTGGCAGGGGGACATGAGAGGCAATTATGTCATGGTGGTTTCACTGTCATGAACGAATTAAGGCCCTTTTTAGAGAGACTGAATTACATCATTAAGAAATTGCTTACTCGTCCCCTGTTTTAACATGAACCTGGGCGGAAGCATTTCGGCCATGTAGGATTCTCAAAACAGGAGCCCAGCTGGCACTGGGGCCGGCGCCATGCCACTGCGGGTGGCAGTGGTGTGCTCGAGTAACCAGAACCGGAGCATGGAGGCGCACAACATTCTCAGCAAACAGGGCTGCAATGTCTGGTTCTTTGGAACGGAACGCACGTGAAGCTTCCAGGACCCGCACCCGACAAGCCAAATGTTTACGATTTCAAAACCACTTATGATCAGATGTACAACGATCTTCTGCGGAAAGACAAAGAACTCTATACACAGAATGGCATTTTTCCATATGTTGGACAGAAACAGGAGAATCAAGTCCGGCCAGAAAGGTTCCAGAGCTGCAAAGATCTATTCGATCTGATCCTCACCTGCGAAGAGAGGGTCTACGACCAGGTGGTGCAAGATCTGAACTCGAGAGAACAGGAGACTGGCCAGCCGGTGCACGTGGTCAACGTGGACATGTAGGACAACCCCGAGGAGGCCACCCTGGGAGCGGTCCTCATCTGTGAGCTCTGCCAGTGCATTCAGCACACCGGGAACATGGAGAACAAGATGGAGAAGCTGCTGCAGGAGTTCAAGAAGAGCGGCAGCGCCTTCCTGCACAGTGTGTGCTTCTATTGAGACACCCACCTGCCACCTGCCCTCTGAAGCCATCTTCCCAGCTGTCCTTTGTTAAACGTTTTTCTTTCCTGGTACTTGGTGGTTCCTTTTAGGTATTCTGGTGGTGGACTGGAAGTATTTTCCATAGCAGCTTTAAATAGGAAATAGAAACCTAGAGATAAGTGCCAGATAGAAAGCATCTAAGCCTTTCTATCCCCCTGTTGCTTCTGACTGGGATAGTGATGGGGGTTTAACTGAAAAGGAAACAGTTAATAGTGTGTTTCCCCAACATGTGTATCTTTAGTTGTTCCCAGCTTTCCTTTTCCTTCGCTAAATGTCCCGACTGTACACATCCCTGAATAAAGTCATGTGCTGTGTCTTATTAGAAAACTATCTGGAAAATTGTCAGTACTACTGAAACAGATGCTACTGTTTCAAAAAAAAAAAATACTTTTAACCAGGGATGCAACTATAATTCAGTAATATGCTAAAATATTCTCTAGCCAGTAACTTTGATTTATCCATTCCACAAGATATTTTAAAATATTGAATCTCATAAATATATACATGTTTTGTCCATTAAAAATAAAATGCACATAGTTTATGTTGCCTAAAAAAAGAAACATGAGCCTGGCACCTTGCCTCAGTCTTGCACAGGTGATAAACAGCCTTCTGCACTTGTCTGCTTCTGTTCTTCACTGAGGCCCACGTCAGGTAACGGTGCCATAGTCCGAGACTTCCGGAACCAGGGGCCAAAATACATGTCTTTTCTTTTTCTTCATAGCTGATATTCTATCACAACAAATAATAATGATGATGATAATAATAATAATAAGTGTTCCATATAAACCATTTAATGCAGCTCTGATTTCCTTATCAAATCTTTGAGGGCTTGATTTTGGCATCAGAAAATTCCATCTGGCAACTGATTGCATAAAAATTGGTTTTCTGAAAGCCTTTAGGAAATCAACCTAAATATTTTGTAACTGTGATGTCCATTATACCATTTCACAGTAAGACTTGATTGAGTACTGGGTCTCCCATTTAAGCAGGCCTTTAAGGCCCTGTATTCAGTCAGCAAGGATTTGAGGTTCTAGCAAAAGACTGAGGCTAACAGAAGGGGTTTTTCAAAATATATAATACATACATGAAAATGCAACGTGCCCACATACATGCAGAGAAGTGTCTATGTATCTATGTAACACAGTGAACGCACATCTATTCATATAGGTGTATATTCTACGTGTCCTAAATACATTATATATTATATACATAATAATGATATTCATTGTAGTATGCAAATACATTCATAAATATAGATATGTACGTGCTGATATGACTCAATATGAGTTCAGCTTACTTTGTTACATTATACAAGAACAGAATAACAAATAATTAAAGTTACAACTTTTTATGAGCCAAAATAACTCATTTCAAGAGAGGGCTTATTGAATTTTGGAATTAAAATCATTTACTTTAAAAATAATCCCAATTTCAGGAGCAGAAATCAAAAGACCAGTTTTAGTTTCTCATTGTAAACCCAGATGTTTACGTTAGAAGTGTTTGTTTCTTGGTTTCGAATAGAGGTATAATTGTTGCTTGGCCTTGTTCTGTGTGTGAGTGTGTATCAGGCTTAGGGTGAAAACAAAGGGAACGAGTGCCTGTATTAGTTGAACCAGTTACAGGTCACTCACAGGTGTGAACCCATGTGTGTCACAGCTGCCTTTGGAAGGAGCTCTTACTGCTCCCATTTTCCAGATGAGGAAGTAAGAGTCAGAAGGCCCCATGCTGACCCCATCTGGTGGAGGTCTGAGTACCAAGTCTCCTTTCAGGCACCCCGTTCGTTAGTCAGGCTACTCCTGTCAGAAGTGATCCGTATACAGGGACTAGAATGGCTTCATTTTCAATTCACAATTTTTCTTTTCCTTTGTCTCTTTCCTCCTTCATTTCACCTTTCAAAATAATTTCTCCAATTGCATTTCCTTTCCAATTTTTCTCTTGGCCGACGTGCCATTTCCCCTTTTCTGATGGTAACTCATTGCCTTCATCCTAACTGGCGAGTCAGAAGAGACAAGCTGTTCCCTGAGAAAAGTTAACTCTTTGTCAATTGTATATTTGGAAAGAAGTGGAAAGAAGCCATTTTTAGCCCACATAGAAATTGCCATTCAGCAGTTAATTTATCAGGAAAGTGGCTTCCATTTGGTAGGTACTTTAATAATGTTGTAAAAAGTGGTTATTTGGAGAAAATCTCTTAGTATTTACTGATTTTAAGTAATACTTTAGTAAAATACTATTTATTTAGCTTGCTACATAATACTTTACAAAATAATATTCAAATGTAATATTAAAAACCTTTCTACTAAATTAGTATAGTCAAAGTTCTTTGCAGTAGAATTCTTGAATTTTTTTTTTACCTTTTCTACATCTTATTTGGTATTTATCCATGATCATGACTTAGACTAAATTATTTGTAAAGTCTTAATACTACATCAACACATTTTTAAGGAAATTGAAAACTTTATATTTCTTTTCTTTTGCTGTCTGCATTATCTGGGAGATTCAGTCCTTATTTTAGTGTTTTATTAGAATATGTGTTTTAGAACATTCATACGGTAAATATTTGCAGTAGGTCATGGACAGGAAAGTGGAGCTCCCACTCTCGTAGGACTCGCTGTCTCCAGAATTCACAGACAGGTAACAAATAGGAAACTGATGGTAGCAATAATAGCAATATTCAAACTACTGCAAAATCATTACAAATGGGAGCCATGCCAGAAATAAATATGGAGAGTGGCAGGGCTGGGATGTTAGCCAGGAGTTCTGGAAACAGGAAGTGACTTTAAGATGAGAGATTTCAGGCACTGAAAGCCATCCGTCTCACAGAAGAAAGCAGAGACTGATTTCCTCTAGAATGTTGAGGTGGGCCCTCAATGAACAGGTGATACCAGAGCACATGCATGCCGCCATTGAATTGGAACCAACCATTCAGGAGTCAGCTGCGCAGTAGAGATTAGAGAGTAAAAAGCTCCTGCTTCCTGCTTCTGATGGGCTTTCCTCATCTCCCTAGCCTGTTTCCTGTTTTCCCCGTTTCCCTTCCTACACCTCCCTCCCTCTCTGTCCACTCCAGGATCCAGCCAGTTACATTTTCCTTTTCTCCCTCCTGGACAATACAGTTTTAATACACAGACTGAAAAAGAAAAACAGCCTTAGTCATGTTTATAGGGTGTGCTGGAGAATATCAAAGACAACGCATGATGGGGGCCGGCACCCCTGAGCAAGGCAAGCCTCACATTGTTTCTGGAATAGGGGGCGGATCCCCTGCTTCAGCTGACTGGTGCCTGGCTCTCTAATAAGGGAGTGTTATCTAATTGGCGCTTCCTTTACATCAATGGAAATAGGAACACAAGACACAGAGACAAAGCAACATGCCAGGAATTAAGTATAAGTGAGCGTTCAGACCCATCATTCCAAAAGCTTTGTGGTGATATTTAGAGCAGGTCCTAATGACTAAGGCATAGATCCCTGGGCGGGCAGCTTCATGTACGAGACATCTGGATGCGTTTTCTGCTCTAAAATTATCACACTCCCCCTCAAGCAATTTATATCTCTAAGAAGACAGGAGAGAAGGATGATAAAGTACCATCTGACACTTAACGATAAAATAAAAAAAAAGAAGTCCAGAAGTGTTATTACATTGGGATTAAAAAAAAAAAACAATACACACAAGTGAGGGAACTCTGCCAAAATATGATCTGTGGAAAAATTTCATTTTCATACATTTCTTATGAATCTTGTACAATGAGAAGGCTTCACTGAAGCCATGCTTTCTTTAATTAAATGAATCCCAGAGTCAGGGGATACGATGACATAAATAGCTCAACACCCTTGCTCACTATTTTAATCAACAAAAGCACAATCAAATTAGATGGCTGCTTTTCATTTCTGCATAGATTACAGTGGGAGACATCATAGAGCTGTCAACCATGTGACAGACTTGCCTACGATGTGCTGTGGCTCTCACAGAAGCTTCTAGTTCACCTTGGTCTATCCTAAGCATCTGCCAGAAAGGAATTTCATGCACGTAGAAATACAAGGAGTGACAGGATCTTCTTAGGACAGCCTTTGCTGAAAGAGGAGAGTGGTAAAAGAATGGGGATGGGTCCTCTGTCTATGGAAAAGCGGACATCATATCCTGCAGCTCTCTCGGCTCTCTAATAACTACATCGACTTGCTGATTGACTAAGGTGAGTGCTGTGCATGCATGGGCTTTCTCAAAGACGTGGATTTGTTAGACTACATCTGAAGCAACCCAAGAATCTGTGATTTTTGCTTGGTCCTACATGTCTTGCATAAGATTGACTAAGAAGAGCAAAAAATGGATAGTAGAGTGAGTTTCAAATGCTGTTATCTTTCATAATTCTAATTCCAAATCTTCCCCATTGTCTCAATCTGTGGCTCAAAGCAGAGGGCTGAGACCAGGGGGAGCTTCAGATTTCTGTCTCATTATCTCCCCCAAGTTCTTATACCAATGAAAGGCGGCATGAAGTTAGACCAATATGGCCTGACCTGTAGCTTTACAGAGCAACCCACAAGCATAAAAGGCATCCTGCCAAACAAAATCCATGGCACATTCTTGTAATACCTCTCTCTTGAGTGTGTATGTCTTTAGCAATGCACATCATTGACACATTTTCCTTTCATTTTCAAGATGACTAATCGCTGTAGGATTAGTGTTAGCACCTGTGCGGATTTTCTATGGGATATGTTTTAGACAATGCATGACTGTAAGTGTGCTCTTAGGACGAACAGAATAATTACCACTCACACCAATACTCTGTTCCTGAAAAAGTGTGTTAAACGTTGATATCAGAAACAGTGTGTCAAAATCACAAATACTTGGTTGATGCCATCTTCCTGACACCTGCAAGGTCTGACCCCACATACCTCTGCACCCTCTTTTCATGTCACTCTCCCTTGCTTAGTATCCATGGCCTTTCACTTCCTTTCTGCAAGTCCCCAGAGTGTACCAATCTTTGTCTAGGAAGACCTTGGGTTTGCTATTGCTTTATCGGAAATGCTCTTTCGTTCCCTAGAGCCTTTTTTTCATGTAATTTCAGTTCACACAATGAGAAAATGTAATAGAAACGCAACCTATTTAAACTTATCGGGGTTACTAACTGACACATAATTATGGATGGATGACTTGAAGAGTGATTGTCACATCAGAATGTCTGACTGAATCTCAGCTCCACCCTGGACACTCTGCATATTTCAGTGCTTTATCACTTTACAGCCTAGCTTTTAGAATAACTGCTACTGAATGGTGCATAGGTCACAGTTAATGTTTTGACATAGATGTAGTGAGATGGCACTTGTTAAGTCCTTAGCCTTGCCACATGAAAAACCCTCCACTGAAAGTGTCTGCACTTGGTTATTGACTGATTTCTTCGTTATTTATATGATATTTAATTTTCACCTCTGAATGTGACTGAATTCTTTGAAGGCATACTTTTCCAAGAATCATGTCAAGGAAAGCTGCAAGAGTAGTGGTTACTCACAGGAAGTGCTAACCGACCTTACTTCATCTTCTTGAAAATGATTTTACTCCTTGGGGTGTTCATTTACTCACCAGACACCTATTAGTTCCCAGCCACATTCTGAACAATAAGGAATAAGGAAGACTCAGTCTGTGGTGTTACGATGGGTTTGGTACTGGGAATACTCTCTGGTACATTTCAACACACTTTAAAAAAAAATCATGCCATCCTCTCTCTAAATCCCTGGTTTAGGTTTGTGCAATATGTCACTGTTTTCTGAGACAACAGTAAAGTGCAACAAAAGCAAGAAGAAAGTTTTAATGAGGACAAACATAAAAGAATTGAAGTCAGCAAGTTGCAATCCATAGATAACTTTCAAGGAGCAGGGAGCTCCAGAGAAGGAAGACTTCCCGAGCGCCAGTAATAAAATCAACTCTTTGTCTGGTTCTTGACCTCTAACCTAGGAGCTCGTTTCTCAAAGACTGTTAATTCCTGACTCCTGTTCATACTATAGCTGACCAGATAGCTGGCCATCCCTTCTTTTTGTCCCGGATCAAGCTGGATACAAAATCTACTTCATTGCACGCACACACACTCTTCTGAAATTATGTTACATGGATGACATAGCTTCTACTCATCAGTAGGCTGTATTGTTGTACAATATTCTTCTGAGTCCCAGTGGGCCTCCCTCCTGAAACTGTTAGGTTTATTCACCCCCAGAATCTAAACATAATGTAGATTTCCTCATCCCGCCAGGAATGTGTCCACCACCCTTCACTGCAGGGTTCAAGGCAGAGGTGTCCAGAAAGAACCCTACCCTGAGATTTGCATAGGACATCCACGTATGGACACCACATGAAGAAAATAAAAGGCAAAGATTCAATTTCAATTTTAGTAAAATCTAGTAATAGTGTTATATTGAAGACTTCAAACTTGCTGTCATTTCAATATGAAGGTAATTACTAATCATTAATGCAATACTTTCTATTTTTTCCACTGTGATAAATAGTTTGTGTTGTAGACTTTCAGTATATCTTAATTCATAGTAGCCACATTTCCAGAGCTCAGTAGCCACATGTGGCTGGTGGCTACCATGCAGGACAGCTCAGGCCCAGGAAATCCCCCTCTTCCCCAGCCAGTAGTGCTAACACACACAGCGGGAACTGTCCCACCACCATTACAGGAGGGTCAGTCTCTCATAACCTCATGCTTCCTTTCTCCCATGCACCCTTCCAGTACTAATAAATCAACTCTTCGTCCAAGTACTGTTCTCAAGTGATGTTTCCCACAATGCATTCAAGAAATGTCCATCTATACTACTCTGCCTCAATCCAACTTTCCGTTTTTGTAATGCACTTTTCCAGACATCTAAAAAAAAAAAAAAAAACCTCCTGAATACATTATTCTTTCAGCAAGCACTGTTAGAAATTTTAATTTCCATGGTGCTGGTCTAAATAAATATATTAAAATAAGTAAAATTGTCATATCCTCCCTTTATTTTTGGCCAACTCATGTTATAAACTTGATTTGTATTTAAATCTTTTCCTAATTATTTGCTAACATTCTTATGCTGATAAACAAAATGTTTGCATCATCCAAATATTGGTTTTAAAGATAAATACAGAGAATTGTTTTATTACCTGATTTAGTTGATTGGTCCTTATATCTAAATAATCAAGCCCACCATGGGAATGTATAAAAAATTAGTACTAGCAAAAGGATCTCCTGAGACTAAAGTTATGTTACATATTTTTTTCAAAGCTAGTTCTCATTTTTCTTTTCTTTCATCTCATTTTTATATGGGAAAGAATGTGCACTCAAGCAAGAACACATCACAATGGAAAGCAACTCAAGCTTTACCTCTTCCAAGATGCCATCATATAACTGCACAGCCTGTTGCTGGTGGCCCTAGAAGATTCCTTGTGCTTATAGCTTCTTGTGTATCCTTCAAATCATCTTCAGTCACCGTGGATTGGTTCTATGGGTGTAATTTGGGTCCAGAATCCTGGACCAAAGTCCTGAATTCCCATGAATTAGTTGAGTGGCCTTGGACCAGTTCCTCAATAAATATATATCCTAAATAAATATCCTAAATAAATAAATAAATAAATAAATATCCTAAATAAATAAATATCCTAAATAAATATCCTAAAGATGCTATGATCTAATGAAAGAAAAGTACTTAGGACAGTTGTCTGGAAGGAATTAAATATTGGCTATTATGGCTTCATAATCACTTTTTTGGATCTTTTTCTTTCAATGAAAACTATTATCTTCAGATATAATTAGTCCCAATATTAGCAAGTTCCAAATAAGGTCCTCCACTGCCTTTCTAGCTGCTCTGTATGCTGTCATCATCCTCATTTTTAAACTCACTAAAAACTTGGGAGATGTCTTTAGTACCTCTCTGTGGTCTGCTCTGGATAGTTTGTCATGATCTTTATGCTCTCTTTCCTTTATAATTCCTCCAGGATAGATTAACAGAAGAATCAGAAGAAAATCAAAAGACTTGGTGCTGGTTCACAAGTTCATGGGTGGAGCACTTTGGAATAATTCATCAGCCTCAATGCTTTCTGAGTTGTAGAATGCTTTAATGCCCATTTCATGTTGTAATTGATCACATTTTCAAATGTATGCAGCAGCCATTTATCAAGCACACGTACCACAACCTGGAAAGTGTTTTTTGTAGCTTTCACACTCCTTGGGTTCAGAGTTGGGAATAAGTCTGTTTGCTCATTTTTGGCAGAACACTTTTCCCCTCAGAGTACCAGAATCTCAGTGCTTAAAGTGAACTTATAAGCTGTCCATTATAATTTCCTTTTCCAATTGAATTTTCCCCCATATAAATCATCCAGTAATCTATGTGTCCAGTTGCTGCCTTAAATCGTATTTTGGCATCATCACTAAGAAAGGTTTTTCTTTTTTTTTTTTTTTTTATCTTTGGTACAAACCACTTCACTGTTAATCTCGTATTTCTCAGATATCTTTGAATAAGATGTCTTCACAAACCCACTCCACAGCCTGTCCCTTGGCATCTTAACGTAGTACAGAGCCAACTCCACATGTGGAGGAAGCAAGAGCTGCATTGAGCAATGGAGTCACGAAGCCCAGCACCTGTACACGGGTACTCATCAAGAGGCAGCACTTGAAGGAGCACTGAGCTGGGGAATCAAGGAGAAACCACAAGCCCTTTCTTTAGTGCCTGACAAAGCTAGTTTTTCTTCAGAATTTATGAACCCAGCTTAAGAAACATAGCCAAACTGCATGAGACTTAGAAACTTTGATGAATTATCTCTATCCCTAAAAACATTAAAATACAGAATTTTCTTTCACCCAAATCTCATTAAACTGTCACACATTTTTCTACTTTTGCTAGTGACTTATCAAGATATTTATGTATGTGCATATGTGTCTATATATCTTGATAATCAGCTATGATGGAAAAGGAAATGCTGGAAAACTGTTTGACAGTTTAATGAGAGTTTGTGACATCTGTTTTCCAAGGCTCCATCATGTGTGGAAGTAACTTGTTAAATTCCGGTGCTGCAAATTCAAAACGCCTACACTTGCTGGGTCAAGTCCTGTGGTCTCCTTAGTGTTTTGAACTCTCCCTTTGACCCCAGTCTCAAACTGCCAAGTCTTTGTGGCATTACCTGCCTTCAACCAACTTTGCCAGTTTTGGTGTTAATGTCATCACTTAGTAGGTCTGTCCATTTTCAAGCTGTACTGCACAGCTGCAGAAATCCTTGTAGGACTTTAGGCAAGGGTTTATTGCTCCCTCTTGTACTTCTATCATTGAATACCATTCATCATCTGAGACTGGCTACTCTGATTCCATTCAGTGCCTAATATTTCAGGAAGTTTCTAGAGACCGTAGGAAGGTCTGCTTTGGGCCCACATTTTATACTGTAACTTCAGGTGAAGAGTGCCTCTGTGCTTCAGTGTATGTGATGGCAAGCAGAAATGAGTGCCACTGTGGATAGAAAGGGTGCTGACGGAAGCCACCAGGAGGAAAAATGAGCAAGAAGAAAGCTGAATTTGTTGAGGCAGCAGATAGATATCACAGCAGGTGCTTAATTACAGGATATGTCTTTCAATCCTTTTGCATCACTATCCTCATTTCACAAATGAAAAGGATTGAGTTTGGTGAAGTTAAGGGGGCTTACCTTTAATAATACAGTGTCTCTTAGAAAGTGCTTCTGAGACATTCAAGGAACTGGCCTTTCCCTCCATCTTCTGACCTCTGGGCTGTCATCCTCTGCCCATCTCCTACCAAGGCTCTTGGACTATTAGCCCTCAGGACATCCCAGAGTCTTTGTGTTATGCTCCAAGCCACACATACCTGCAACTCTGCCACTGAGAAGAGGAACTGCTGTACTTTGTCAAAGTCCTCCTTGACAAGTGGACTTCTTACATTTGTTTGCTCATGAGACAACTGAGAAAGCAACAACCCCAGCATTAAATGGTTGTTCTGACACTTCATTTAGAGAAAAGGTTGTCCTTGATTATTGTCATAAATCATAAAGATTAGTTTTGAGATGGATGTTTTCAAATAGATGAGTGACATCACAGAGTACTGGGTGCAGACACTGTTTTCCTTTGGTAAACTAAGCATATTAATGCCCACATTAACGTAGGGAGGTCTAAATGCCGCTCTGTGTGTGGATAGTATGCACGGAAGATATGCATATATCATTAATGCTGCTGTAGCCACATCGGTGTGTAGGTGGCCAGCATCGTGGAGCAGATTAAGCCACCAACTGAAGTGCTGCTTCATTCCCAGATGCTCTACTTCTGATCCAGATCCCTACTACTGTCACTGGGAGGGCAGAAGGTTACGACCCACATGCTCAGAAGCCTGACACACTTAAGGAAGACCTGGGTCCTGGCTTTGTTCTGGCTGTTATAGTCATTTAGGGAGTGAACCAGCAGCTAAAGTCTCTCTCTCTCTCTCTCTCTCTTTTTCCTTGACTTTAACACTCTGCCTTTCAAATACACAAGCAAATTATTTTAGTGGATGATGTGCTTATATGCTTGAAACAAGAAACAGCTGCTCTTACTATCATTAAGCTCTGGCTAAGGAAGCAATGTAGGTCACGGTCTGCAACAATCATGAATAATAATAATTATTAAGTGTAATTATTAGTATCATCTCATATATCATCAAATACTGCTCCCCTCCCAAGTCATACAACTTACTTCACCTGCCTAGAGTCTTTGAGACACAAAACTGGCATGTTTGCCCCACACACTCCTCATGTAGTCATTGTTCCTGCGACTTCCTCACGTAAGGATCGTTCCCACCATAGCACATCTCTGAATAAGGGCAGGTTCTTCCTTGTGTCTGACTGGAACTTACCTTCCACTTCCTGTCTACTCCATAAGTTTCCTTTGGAATTACATTCCTCATTGCATGCCATGTTAACTCTGTGTAGGCTTGTGTTTCCATCTCCCCGAGTATTGCTAAAGCCTCAGTCACCTTGTCTGTTCCTCGTGTAATTGTGGCCCCAGATCACCCTCATCTGAGCATGTATCAGTGAATTGTGACCTCTGCACCTGAGCGGGCTAAGAGGAACAGTCTGCATGTGCAATTTGGGAAAGAGAAGTAAGGAGTCATGCTATTGACCCACGGTGTGGTACAGGGGAGGTCTGGTACCTCACTGAGCGAAAATCCTGTGTTTTCATTGCAGCTGCTGAAATGTTTACTGTGAGGAAAAAGTCAGATAAAGAACTAGACAAAGCCTCTAAAACTTTGTATTCACTCAAACATTTGCTTTTCCTTCTTCAACAATAAAGCATACTCTACCAACCCTCTAATAAGACACTGCTATGTTCTATTGGAAACGCATGCATCCCATGTGTTTAAGGTAGAAAAATGTGCAATATATTAAGTATCTTAGCTGTCTGTAATTTTTGGTTCATTGTTTTCTACAATGTGTTTGCGCTCCTTTTCTAACTGAATGCTAAACTTTGTTTTTCTCCACTTATAGCCTCTGACCTCCATGGACATACCGGGAGACAGCATCTCAGAAACACTGGTTAAATGATTTATGATCCATTCTTTCACTTGTATCTATATTGAAGATAATAATGTCTCATCTAATAAGACTGTAGAGACTATCCAGTGAAGATGTTTACAGGGGGAGGAGTTCAGTCGAGTGGTTAACGTATCTGTATCCCTCAATGCAGTGCCTGGGTTTCGTTGTTAACTCCAGCTTCTTACTCCACCTGCCTGTGAACGAGGACCCGGAAGGCACCAAATGATGGCCAAAGTAATTGGGTTCCTGCAGCCTCTGTTGGAAGCCTAGACTGAATCCCCAGCTCCTGACTTGTAAGATTTGTTTTATTTTATTGGAAAGGCAGATACATAGAGAAGGAGGTACAGAGGAAAATATCTTTCATCTGCTGGTTCACTCCCCAAGTGGCTACAACAGCTGAAGATGAACTGATTCAAAGCCAAAAGCCAGGAGCGTCTTTCGGGTTGCCCACACTGGTTCAGGGATCCAAGGCTTTTGATCATCCTCTGCTGTTTTCCCAGACCACAAGCAGGAAACTGGGTGGGAAGCAGAGCAACTGGGACATGAACTGGCACCCTTATTGGATCCTGGCAGATGCAAAGCGAGGATTTAGCCACTGTGCTGTTGTTTCAGGCCCTTTCTGTAGCATTTTAACAATAACATTTATAATTTAAAATATATTTTAATGGGTCATTTTTCCATCTAATGGTGAATTTTGCTAAAGATTTACTTAATTCCTTATTGTCTGAGACAAACTGACCATACTAACTGTATACCATATAGTGTTCTGCTGGTTTGAAATTCAAATACAAGTTGGGTGCAATAGCTTGTCTATAACTTAAGCAGTTATTGACTTTTCAGTAATTTGTAAACCTAACTCATTGTTCTGCTTACTTCTAATGAGAATATCTTCTCCAACAATGGTTATAATTATCACTTTCATAAGTCAATGTGTTCATTTTGGTGACTTATATTTAATAAGGCTTTTTGGTTCACGGGATCACATGTGAGAAAAGAGTATTTTTTCAAATATGATTTAATTTTCAATGAAAGTATAGAAAATTCTGTATGTAGAAACATGTCTAGAACATTACATTTTCATTCATACACAGAGGATATCCTATTTTGAAATTGGTGAATGTTTAACTTCATAGCAATACTGTTTCTGTGCATTGCAGCAGCACTGCACGTGTTGATGAAGGAGTATGCTTTGGTTTATTTCCATATTGTTTTCCATCTATTAAGTCAGTCTTTCCTCTGCATCAGGGCACAGTTTTTAATTTTTCGCTAAGTATGACAAAACGCCAAAACAAAGCTTCTGAAGTATCATTAAGGTTACTGAAATTTCATGGAGTTAGATCCCCTAATGGGTGACTTTAAATAATCTCTGCAGTTACTGTTCGGATCTGTGTTCATATCTTCACCCTTATTTATTGAATGTCTTGTTCACCCTGATGGATTAGTACTGTAAGTTGCTAATATCTGCAGTTTGGGTCGCGTAGGAGATATGGTTCACAGTTCACGCCAACATGCAAAAATGCATATTGCAAATGAGCTTCTTGAGAATCCCAATGTTTCAATGTTTCACTTCTGATGAGATCTCATTAGATTATCCATGGTTTTCCCCTCATCACTGGGCCAATATACCTCTCCTAGGTTTTGAGAATGTGCTGGCTTGACTCTTGGTTTATTATTGCACTGTGCCAGCATTATTGGCCTTTTATAGTTATTATTTTATTTCCTAACAGGAAGTCTTTAAAGCTGCTCATCCAGTTTGGGAGGAATCATTTGATTAAAACTTGGCAACAGTACCTCAGATCCCCAAAGTAGACTCTAGGTAACTGCAGTCAAAGGGAGCCCAGAATCCGGGAGGATAGCCTGGAGACACTGGGAGAAGACCAGAACTGCCACTCATTGAGCACAGCTTCTCCTGCTCCTCCAGTTGAGCGGCTCCCTAATGCAAAATTTAATTATATGCAAATTTATATCCATATAAATTTTTGGCAGCCACAGAAATTTTGGATCCAGTAAATGTAAATTTTGTGATGCCTATTATAGATAATCGGAAAATATATGAACAAGAGTCAACACAGACAGTGAAAGGATTTTTTCTGAAGCTTTGAGAAAGGCAATGAGGGTCAGGAATTTGTGCCTGGTTTCACAAATGCGTTCTGTAGGTGGTGTTAAGCAGGAAATGGAGCAGGTTTAACAGGTGCTTTTAGAGAGGTCAGAAACGATGAGAGTGTCCTGCTTTCAAGGACAGTCAATATCTTTAGAGTTCTAAGATACTAGGGAAGGATGGGAGACACACAAATTCCTAATACACGTAAGATTCAACCAAGCAGAGGAGTATTCGTTGCAAGGTAGAAGTTATTTCCTAGAGTTTGTAAATGAAAGGAATTTCATGTGTCCATGAATTGTAATGCATTTATTATACATTTAAATCCTATAAAATGATATTATAATGATACCTTTAATACTGGCTATTAGGCAATTATATTTCTACTGATATGGACAACTGTTGATTTATCAGCAACCTGAGTTTTTCATCCTGTTTTCCTTAGGGTCCTGAAATTAAGTAACCTTTCTGATTCACCTGTGCTGTGGCTTTTCATAATTTTCATGTAGAAGAACATACTTTTATCAGAAATATCCAAGCTCTCATACTTCTATTTTCAGTCTAAATAAACAAGATTTCTCCTGCAAAGTGGCTTCTAATCATATGTGTCAAAATGTTAGCCATTTTTCCTCACGTTCTTCACAAATCTGAAGTCCAGACAGTAAGGGAGGACACTGAGTAAGCTAGAATGTAAATTAGTTTTGATGTGTTTTTTTTGTGTTGTTTTATTTTGTTTTTTAATTGCTTTTGTGACAAATTACAAATTTGTTACTGAACCAACAATAGTTTTCTGTATTAGATCCATTGGAGAGCCAGGCATAAAAGCACAGTTTTTAGTCAAGTGGGGAATCAAAAGAAAGCTTCTAACCTGGCATTTATTAGAGAGGGAAAAGGGAGTAGAGATTCGGTTCAGGAATTGATTTTTCACTTAAAAATGGGTGTTCTTGGCCATGGACAGCCACCAGCCTCTTCATATGCCATGTGATGGGTGAGGATGTTGTTCAAATGCTAGACATTCACCCAGCTGTGTGCATCACATACACTGTGTTGTCCATCAGCCCGGGGAGATTTCAGCGTGCTTCACAAAAATTTAACAAACTTTCCTGTTAGTCTGCAAGGTCAATTCAGAACTGTAGGTAAATTCCAATCTGTTAATCCTGTATTGTATAGCTGCAAGTATACTGGATTAAAGCAAGACGATTTTGTTTCATCGCTGGGTTTCAAAAAATGTGAAATGAATTTCCCTGTGCTAAAATCCAGGATCTGGCAGGGCTGTGCCCCTGCTGCTACTGGTGGATCCTTATTTCTTCCACCTCTTTAGATGTTCCTCCCATTGTTGGCTCTGCAGCTTATTTCACCTTTCAAGCCAGTATCTTCACAACCTCTTCTTCGGCTGTCATATCCCTTGATCATGTTTCCCTCTTTCACTTACAAATTCCCTGTGATTCTACATGGCCCACCTAGATAATCCATGGTGACTTTAATCTCCAGATTCTTGAATTAATCACATTTGCAAATTAAGATTCATGGGTGTCAGGCAGTGGGAGGCAGTTATAAGGGCTGTTGAATACACATAAATCAGATTTGACTACAAGTATTGTCTAAAAAAGCTTATATTTTGCATTCGTTCATTCAGTTAATGACTCTGCATTCACGCCTGCTATTTGCAACATTGTGTACTAAGCCTTGAGGAAATAATGTTGAACAGGATATGAACTGCAATCGTTATAAGCTCAAATGTAGTCCAGGCTAGGTGATGACTTCTTGCCTATCCCTCTCCATCCTCCTTCCACAAAATATGAATCAATCACATTTGTTGAGCTTGTACAGTGTACACTTCAGGTTGGCAGGGAGGAGGACAGGATGAAATATAAACTAAGATCTGTGTTCTCAAGGATTATTCAGTATACATGGGGAGATGAAATGCACATAGAAGCAGATGAAAGCAAACAAGTAGAAGAATAAATGTAATGAATTTGTTATGCAAAAGTCTTGTGTGAAAATAAATCCAGAAGTGCTTGGTGTGGAAGACTTATACACCGAGGTCATTGCAGTCAGTGGACAAACGTCCCTGGAAGTTATAAATTCATTCTGTGTGAGCAAGAGGAAAAGTTGTAGTAATTAAATGCTGTAATTGCATGTACGAGCAGGAGACGGGGGATTCAGGAAGAGCAGGATGTGCGTACTGAAGAGCCATTACCAAATATCGCTGGGGATTGAAGGGAAGCAAAAAATGATTTTGGAGAACAAGAATGTCTGAAGATTAGTGATATGTTTGCTTCTGAAGCGAAATTTGCATTCACTTCTATTGAAAATGCCCAGTCTGTGTTGCTGTGCTCAAGACTTCTAGGTGTTAGGAGTGGACATTTTTTCCTGTATGACTTGGTTGCGAGAGTTCCCAGCAATGCAACCAAGCACATTTAGATGTCACTGAAAAGGTATTTTGTAGCTGTGATTCCAGTACATGATCAATCAGCTGATGTTAAGTAAGAAGAAATAATCATAAATTATCTGAGTGAACTTGATCCAAACAGTGAGAATCCTTCCGAGTAGAGCTGAATCTTCTGTGTGTGGAGTGCCGGCTCCAACTGTACCAGGAAAGTTAAGCCTACCCGTCTGCCCTATGCATTTTTGTGCTTCTGACAGAAAATGGCTCTGGGATTAAAGTCATAGATGTTGCTATTTGAAGGTCAGGAGACTCCAGCTATGGGAATAAAGATGAGGATATATGACACAGTAAAGGTAAAATCAGGAGAGCTTTGAATGTGTTCAATTTCCACAGAAGGTAAAAGAAATCCACAGGAAAATGGTTACAGGACTAGACAAAGCATCCTTCAGCATAATTAGTATTCAAAATAATTCTACTTGTCAACGGTTATAAAGTGGTTTATCAGCATTGCTTGTCATGATTGTACTACTAGTTTCTCATTAGCAGCTAAGTATGGTCTGTCAGATCGGAAAGCCTTCTGGCTAATGAAGAGCTGTGACCAAATCTCCACAGGAAGAGAGCGGCTGACCTAGGATGAAACCTTCCAGCTCAGTGACCTCAATCCACAGAAAATCCCAAGAAGTACGTCACTTCCAACTAAATGTGATCTTCTGCTGCCATGTGGGGTTGAGAGGCTGCTCCTGACTGCAGGTGAAAGTGTGTGCTCATCTCTCTCCCTGAGGATTTGGAAACTGAGAAATTAAAGATGGGCTTGTCAACCAGCATGCAGGTGGAGAATTAAAACATCTCCATCAAACCAGCTGTTCAGACTCCGTAACGCTGAGCATGCAGATGTTTGGCGACATCTGGGGTCTCTACCCCACCAGCTGAGAAGGATCATTCTGGCAGTGAGATGCTAAGCTCCCTCTGGAGGTTCTGCACCTGGGATCTGCTTGCACACAGGTGATGTGCACTGGGAGGATGCTCAGCATGTGCCTTCATCATATAGGCTCTTGTAACTAACACCTTTCTATGCCAGATGGTTCAGACTCGTTTCTGAGTTTGTATCCATGATGCTTCCATGGGGAAAGCCTTCCAATCTTAACCTTGCAGATCAGCAAACTCTCCTTCCACCTTGAGTTTCCTGAGTATTAGGAGGCTTCCACTCTTTTTTCTAAACTTTCCTTGTATGCATGTTGGCACTTGATTTTATACAGTCACATATAGATATGCGTTTTTTCATACAGATTTATAGAATTTCCCTGTATCTTTTTCATTAACTCACATTTTTATCTTAGGTTTTCTTTGGGTTATAAATGAATGTTATTATATCTGAAAAGATAGCAAGTACACTGTGGAACATCAAAATGTCCCAGAGACAAAGCTTCTTGAATGGCAAATTGATTATTACTTTGAAGAAACTTCTAACACTTTCAAAATCTATTAGTATTGTTAATTTTTTATTTGAAGTGTAGATTTTATGGAAGGAGAAGGAGATAAAAAAGAATGAGGACTACCACCTGCTGATTCATTCCCCAAATGGAGCTGAGATGACGTGAATTCAGAAGCCAGGAGCTTCTTCTGGACTCCCCACACGAGTGCAACATTCCAAGGTTTTGAGCCTCCATTAATTTCCCATGGCATAAGCCAGGAGCTGGGACACGAACCAGCGTCCATATGGAATGTCAGCACTTGTAGGTGTAGACATTCTGAGCCACCACATTGGCCCCTTTGTGTGTTTTATTTTTCACCTTGGTTCTAATCGGCCCTATTAGAGATTTAAATATTTAAAGGGAGACAGTTTTCTCTTCAAAGGCCCACAACAATCAGGTTTGGGTTAGAGTGAAACCAAGAGTACAGGACTCAGTCATGCTTGCCCACACTGGCGGCAGGCACACAGGTGCCCATGCCATCCTCTGTCACCTTCTCAAATGCAGAAGCAAGAAACCAAATGGGAAACAAAGAGGTCAAGGCTCAAAAGAAAATGCTAACTATCGCTGGAAGAAGCAATTTAATCCACTGTATCACAGATTCTAGCCAACACTTGAGTCTATTTCAAAGGAAATAAATTAATAAGATAGAAAATATGCTCTTTATTGCCCCAGAACATCTGTTTTGTTAATATACAACTAAATTGCATTGTGTATGAATAGATACAACTAAAGTTCCAACCACTTAAGTGTAATTCCTCTCTTGCATGGGATCTATTTTAAATGTATTATTATTACTATTTTCCAGGATACAGTTTTGTTGGTTTAGAGATTTCCCCTTCCTCCTCTCCTTCCTTCCTCCTTGTTTTCCCATCTTACCATTTCCCCCCATATTATCACAGTAATATTGTCCTTTAGCAGCAGTAACAAATCTAACTTTATGCCATTTAAGTGTGTCATGGCACCGCAGGGATATAAAAAGTCTAACATCCAGTATTTAATACTTAACTGGTTGGTAAGGAGTCCTCCTTTGATTCAAGAGTAGAGACACGAATCTTAATTTATCTTTAGTTTTGAACGAACTAGTCTCCATTATATAACTCATCCATGTGATTGATATATATATATATATATATGCACATGATTACGTATATATCTATTTGTTAAATGAAAATACACTTTCTTAATGCTATAGGCATCTGTTAGTATTTACTGATTCCATCAATGAATAGCTAGCATATTATTTAATTTATTTAAAATCAAATATTTATTTATGATAAATTTTCATACCAATTTTCTTGGGTTCTGCAGCTATCATGAAACACTTGAGGTTGGGTAGTTTAGGACCACAGATATTCATATGATTCTGGAGTCTGGGAGGCACAAGATCTACATATTGTCAGACATCTCAGGCAGATGCCTTCCTGCTGCACCTTCAGGAAGGATGGAGCACTACGTCCTCAGAGCAGAAGGTGTGTGTGAGGGGGTAGGTTTAGAAGGGAGACAAGAAGAGCAGAACTGTGCGGGAAGCCTTTGGTTGGGGTTTTGATTCCATTTGTAGAGAAGGAGCCCTGATTATCTAGACACCTCTTAAATGTTACACCTCATGCTATTATTGATTTGACCTAAGCTTCTCAACTGCGTCTTGGAGATGATCCAGGCAAACACTAACTTCAGCTTAGACCAACAAGAGACAACACGTTTTAACTGGGGACTTGACCTTCTCCTGACTTTTCTGTGTATTCTCATATCTTTTAGGAAATGTTAATTCTTTTTATTTAAGTTTGATTTTTACATATGCTTCCATAATATACATTAGTCTTAACTGCTTCCAGTGGTTTTTATTTATACATTATTGGATTTCTCCAAGTGGATCTTACGGTATTGGGAGACTCATTCTTTCTACATTTTAACATGTGTCATCATGGCTCTTAAAATCCTCTGCACATTTTATTTAAAAAATGTAAATTTCTGAAAAGAAAAATACAGTGTCTTATTCCACAGATCTAGTGTGAGATCTGGAATCAGTATTTATAGAAATCCAAGTGGTTAAAGAAGACACTTTCAAGGACAACACTATCCCATGGCATGGCGCCCACTCCCCTAATCAGACAATGCATTCACTACTTCCTGTTTGTTCCTTCTTCAGTTTGTCAGTAATTAAAAGTCAATTTTCAAAACAATCAAATCTGTCAAACTGACAGAAATATGAACATATGTTCAAAATTTGACTTAACTCATAAATGAGAAAATTGGTGAAGTATTATAATAAGTTCAAGGAAAAATTCAAAAAATAGACTGCATGTAGATTAGAAATCCAAAAATAAATGTACAAGCAGAGGCAAAGCTAGCCAGTCTTCAATGGGAAAGGGGAGTTAATTAAATCTCTAGTTGACAAACTGTAGACATTTATATGCAAGAATTTTATGTACTAATATTAGTTTACGGAACTGCAAAACGATTCCAATGCAGTGACAGATTAGAATCATATAATACTGAAGGTTGTGATTCAAACAACCTGTGGTTTTCACTGGCACACAATGCTTTCCTCCTTATGGTGCAGAGTAATTTTAAACATACAAAGACCAAGCAGACCAGAATGAAGGGATGGACAAGCCACTTGCTGTGGCTGGAACTCAGGGCTAAATGTCAGTAATGCACAGAGAAGAAGAGACAGGTAGCAATAGGTACGTTAAGATGAGAGCAACCATGTGTAGTCATAAAACTAACAGGCACTGAAAACTTTTTTTGGAATTGCCAGCTTTCACTGAGTGAGTAGCCTGTCCATGGTTTGGCATTGGGAATAGCCCACTCCTTCATGAATACCATTCCATAACTGTGCTGATGACCAGAGAGTTCTGCCTGCCCCATTTTGGAAACTTGTGGTTTGAGTTATCTCTGTTTACATGCTCCACCCAGAAATGCAGGTGGAGTGCAGTACTAGCTTTTAAGGAACTTAATATGGGCCCTAAGTCCCTACTGGACATTGCAATCATATTTTTTACTTTTATGGCCATGAGTGTATCTTAATATGGTCAAGGAATTATAAAATGATTTTATGTCCCCTTCCATGGACACAGGAAGTTGCAGAAATAAAGGCAGTGGAAATAGTCACTCTGGTCTGACCATATGGCATCATCAGCCTCTTCAAGTCACAGCATCCCTAATGCCATCAGCTTGGAGGGGCAGCTGCCGAATTCGATGGGACAGGACATTCCTTTAAACAGGTGCTTTCTATTCCAGGGCCCACATGAGAACCCATGATGGTTTCCACAATGTCATAAAGCATATCCTATGCACAGAATCAAATTGCCACATGGGATATTCTGACATACTTTTGTTTCATGATTCTTTGCTTTTTAAAAACTATTTTATTTATTTAAATGAATACATTTAGTAAAATAGTGAGACTTTTCACCATAGACTGTGTCCTCTCTGTGTCCCCAACCTCCCATTCTACTCCTTCCATTTAAAAACTAAAAATTTACAATGAAATAAATCCAATTCACTTCACAATCGTAGGTTTAACATTCCATTAAGTAAAGATTTAAAAACAAAAGCAAGCAAACATACCTAGCAAATAGAAAAAAAATTGTACCTCAAGAGTAAAGATGAACGTTATAAATTCAAATCTCAGAATGTCAACTTTGCTCATATCAAGTACATCATTTGCAAACTGCATTTAGTTACCACAGATAAGAGAAAAAAGACATTTTTATTGACTTCTTTTGAAAGAATAGTGGTTTCCAGTTGTATTAATTTTATTGCAAAAGAAAGGATTTCATTTTTTTTTTAATGAATGAGATGTATTTAACAGTGCATATATGGAATACTTTTTTATCCAGTCATTAGGTGGGAGACATCTGGGTTGATTCTATTATCTTAGACACAATGAATTGAGCTGCTTTAAACGTGAGTGTACAGATAGATCTTTCATAGGCTTATTCCACTCCACTTGAGTAAACTGCCAGAAGAGGAATGGCTGGATCATACGGTACCTTGATTTCCAGATTTCTAAGGGATTTCTGTATTATCTTCCATTAAAGTTGCACTAGTTTACTAGTTTACTAGTTTACTAGTTACATCCTTGCATGAATGTACAGTTTTCTGATTTCTGTATAAGCATTCTAACTGGAATGAGGTGAAGCTTCATTGTGGTTTTAATTGTATCCCTGATGCTCACCGATTCTGAGTATTTTTTATGAATATAGAAGCACCATTCCTTAACACCACCAAGATAATCTATGACAGCCCTCAGCCAGGATAACACTGAGTGGGGAAAGAGGGAACAATCTCCATTAAGATAAAGGACCAGACAAGGATCCCCACTTCCATCTTACTGTTCAGCATAGTTCCGGAAGTCTTAGCCAGAGCCACTAGGGAAGAAAAAGAAATCCAACAGATCTGTGCTGGAAAGGAGGAAAGCAAATTACCCCTATTTGGAAATGGCTAATTCTATGTATAGGGAAATGGAGAGACCTCACTAAGAGACTGTTGGTGCACATAAGAGAGTTAGGTAAAGAATACAAATATAAAACCAACACACAAATACCAATAGCCTTTGTATACACAGATAGCAAAATGAGGAGAAACGGCATCAGTACCATTCACAATAGCTACCAAACTATTTTAAATTAATCTAACCGAAGATGTGAAAGATCACTACCATGAAAATTATAAAACATTGAAGAAGCAGATAAGATATAAAAATGGAAGAAATTTCCATGTATATGGACTGAAAGGATTAATGTCATGAAAATTTCCATATTGCCCAAAGCAATTTACAAATTCAGTGCTATCGCAAGTAAAATATTAACAACGTTCTTCCTAGATCTAGAAAAAATGATGTTAAAATTCACATGAAGACACAAAAGGCCCCAAATAGCTATAAAACAAAACCAAAAGCTGGAGGCATCACAATACCACCCTTTAGATACGTTACAGGGTAGCAATAAGAGAACGACTGGTACTGGCACAAAAATAGATGCGCAGAATAACTGAACTGAATGGGACACCAGAAATTGATCCGTGTATCTGCAATCAATGAATCTTTGACAAATTACCTAAAATCAATCCCTGGAGGGAAGACAGTCTTCAAGAAATGGTGGTGAAAATTGGATCTCCACCTGCAGAGGTATAAAATCAGATCCTTCCCTTACATGTTATACAAAAGTGGATCAAAGATAGAAATCTGATACCATCAAATTACCAGAGGCAAACATCAGAGAAAATCTGTAAGACATTACCATAGGTAGAGACTGTCAAAAGGGTCTCCAAAGCCAGGCAACAGAAGCAGAAACAGACTAACAGGATTACTTTATGTTAACAAGCTTGTGTGCAGGTAAGGAAACACGTCACAATGAAAAGGTACCCGAGAGAGTACAACAAAATATTTTCAAACCATACACATAATGAAGGATAGATATTCCAGAATCAGTAAAGTGCTCCAAACGCTCAAAAAATAATAATAATAACCCGAAATATGAAAGATTTTAAAAAGTTGAAATAAATGTATATTTAAAAAGGATTTCAAGATTTTCTGTAGTAGACCTCAGATAAAAATTTTAAAAAATTCTCTATGGGGAAAAAAGGAAATTCACAAACAACAGGAACAGACATTTTTCAAAGGATGGAATTTTGAATGGCCAACAGACATCTGAAGAGACTCTCGGGGTCACAGATACAGGTATTCAACCTGTTTTTAATCTGGGGTTTTCTATCAGAAATTCTGACGCTACTTGGAAAATACAGACTGGAGATTTACAGAAAACTAAAAGAAAGCATATGTTAAAAGAATGCTTCATTTTATGATGGAAATGTGACTTTATGTTTCTTATTCAAATACTTAGTGGGCATTTCTTTTTTTTTTCTTTTTAAACCTTTTTATTTCTTTTCAAAATGTTTCATTTCTTAACAATATAAAGAAAAAAATATATTCCATGCAAAAAGACAGCCACCCACACATCCCTTGCTCGCTTGTTCGCCCCATTTGCCCATCCTGACTCCCCCTCCAGTCAATAGTAATTTCACATTCATAATTTCACGTTCACAGGCTCAATTAGCCACTAACTGTAATAGTCAACAATTAAAATATAAAAAGAAAACAAGATCACATTTCCATAGGAATATAAAACAACAACCTGATTCCAACATGACCATTTCATTACTGCCTTTTGGTGTATGTTATATAAACCCCCACACAACAGAGAAAACCTGATATTTGTATTTTTGAGACTGGCTTATTTCCCTAAGCATAGTGGTTTCAAGTTGCAAATTTATTTCTGGCTCAGTGAATTTCACGGACGCAGCATCCTACAGATTCCATCCAAAGTGGGTAAGGGTAGCCCCCCCCAACCTAATGGCCAACAGATCCAGAACTAGTGGTACACCAGGTGCCATTTTGTACAGTGTGGTAAATGCTATAAGACTGCAGGGACAACAGAGAGTTGCGCATGTGCTGAGCTGGGGATGAACTCATATCCAGCTCAGTGCATTGTACTGGTTCCAAAGGGAAAATAATACCGACTTTGGCATCCTACGGGTCGAAATAAGTTAGATTGGCCCCCAGGCCTAAGGGTCAGCAGGTTCTAGCAAGATCAGTACCACCAACAACCTAGTTATTTAGGACATCTGCTGTCTCCCTAATCCTGGGAACTGCTCAAACAGAAAGTGGGAGAAATTTCTATAGACGATGGTATAGCTTCAGCACAGGATCACAGGAGGTGGAGACTGGTGAGTCAGGAGCTGAGGCTTTGGAGACCATGGTGCAAATCTAACATTGATAAAATGATGAAATTACCACCTCATCATATTAAGCCTGCATGTAAATGACTTAAACTCATCAATGAACTGTCACATATTAGTGGACTGGACTAAAAAACAAAACCTATCTATCTGTTGCCTACGGGAGACATATCTCACCAAGAAAAAATCAGACAAAATTGTATCTCATGAATTTTGATGTTTTTATTTTATTTTCATTTCTTCAAAACAGTTTTTTTTTTCAAATTAAATTCTTCACTGACTCATAGATCACATACTAAAATCATTTATCATTTTCTTCCAGAAGGTTCTTGATTTCCATTTCTTCAGCAGCACATTAGTCATTCAGTAGAGTGTTATTTAACCTTATAGTTAAATAACAAATTTCTATTTTTTTCCTGTTGTTAATTTTGTTTTGTGGTTTTTAATTTAAGGAGATGAATAGCGACTGTGTAATTGAGACTATTATATCCAGATATGAGGATATAATGCAGAATGCATCTCTACTTCCAGATCCAAGATGAACTCCCATTATACTGTGAAATATATCTTGACAATCAGATGCTGGACTCTCTGCCATTGTGCCTGCCTGCAATGTTGGACTTGTGGCTGTTTATTAAGAACCATACTATTATTAAAAAAAACTAAGAACTATAAATCAGTGGGAAATCAGTGAGAATGCGGAGGCGTTTGGTGGCGGGAGTAAAGGAAATCTCAGAGCCTGTGAAACTGTATCATAAAATAATAATAATAATAATAATAATATAGAACATAGCCACACACATTTAAAAAAAGAAATAAGAGCTTCCTGAAAAAATAAACAAAAGCAAGTAAAATATGCCCAAGTGGATATTTCTGACAGATTGTATTCATGAGAAATTAGTTTCCTACCAATAAAATTCAACCTTTTGTTCTAACTGCAAAAAACAATAATATTATATAACAATATTTCCTCCCAGTAATATTTATTATTATTTTAATGCAATTATTGTTGAGAATGTTTTCTTAGCTTCTATCTTGATTATTTATTGGTAATATGTAGAAATGCTTCTGATCTAATTTATTGATGTTGTATCTTGAAACCAACCAATGGCACTGAAAATTATATTTCTATATAAAGAATATTAAAATTTGACCAATGTCACACCCCATGTTCAAGAATTAGAATAAGATCTAGCCTATTAGTTATTGATATATAACAAACTAGAAAGTTTCCCCTAAAAATAAAAATAATTAGCAGAGCAAATAAATAACCCAAGGAATAACCCAAAGACTGAAGGTCGTACATCTAAAGAGAGGCCGCTACGTAAAGTGCATGAGGAACCTAAGCGATCAATAACGGAAGCAAACAACTTTCCTAACAACAGGCTAAAGGTGTGCATGAATATTCCTTAGGACACTTACACATATTCAATATGTGGATAATAAATGCTCACTGTCACTAATCACCAAGTAATGAAAATTAAATCACAATGAAATATTATTTAATATATGTTAAAACCGCCATTACCAAAACCCTGAAGGATGACAAAGTTTGACAAGTATGTGGAAAAAAGTTAATTCCTGTATACTCTTGCTGAGAATGTAGGTTAGTGGAGCCATCATAGAAAACAGCAAGCAGGATCCTCTAACAGCTGAAATAACATCAACTCCAATGATTCCATTTCTGAGTATAAATGCAAAAGTACAAAATCAATGTATCCAAGCAGGACTACCATGTCAATTATAGCATTATTGACAATGATAAATACATAGAGTTAACCTAGATATCACAAAGGGGTGAATGATAAAGAAAATGTGATGTTACTATATGTGTATTATTACTTATATGTATATATATATGCATACACAGACACAAGTACTGAAGAAGAAATATTGTCAAGCGTAACATGGATTGAACTAGAGAACATGATGTAAATAAAATAAATCAGACACAAAATAAGATAAGTTCCACATGATCTGATTTAAATGATGAAATTCAAAAGGTCAAACATAAAAGGGGAGAAGAAATTTGGATGATTTTCAGAAGTTGGATAAGTATATCAGGGAAGGGGGAGAAATTAATCAAAGAAAACAGGGTTTCACTAATACAGAAAATAATTTCTAGTAATTTATTGGCTAGCACAGTGACTATAACTAAGAAACTGCTATATTTTTTTTCAAAATTACCTAAAGTGTAGATCTTAAATATTTTCTTTGTAAAGAAGTGAAATGTGAAATGTACATAAATACATACACACAAACATATGTAAATGTTAACTAACCTACTTTAATCATTCTGTAATGTACACATTATTGTAGCATCATATTGTATGCCATAATTATACGCAAAGACTATTTGTCAGTTAAAAATAAAACAAAGGTTCTAAAATAACACACAGTTGTCTTAGTACAGGAAAGAATATTTTGTAAAGGAAAGAGTAAGTTTGTTTTGCTCCAGATGGTAGAGTAAACCCCTAACATTAAAAGATGCATGGAGTGAAGTTTCTGCTTCAAGAGTTTTTCTAAAAATGGAGCAGCTTAACAACAGAGCAGATGGTCTCAAAGGTGATGTATGCGTGCAGAATAAAGATGCTATGATGGAGGCTCGGGAGCCTGTGCAGTTACACGGCAACTGAGGATGCAGAATGAAGGAGCTGAATGTGTCTGCTGCATAGAGAAATCAGAGAAGGCAACTTATTTTTATCATTCCTTGATTAACTCACCCGTTAAACAGTTATCAGCCAGTAAACACTGACACGTTTTGCATTGGAGCTGGCATTGTAGCATAGCAGGTAAAGAAGCAGCCTGAAATGCAAGAGCCCCATAAGGGTTCCAATGTGAGTCTCAGTCACCCCAGCCTGAGACGGGAAGCTGAGATTGTCCCTGCCACTCACGTGGGAGGCCTGGAATAGCTCCTGGCTCTGGCCTGGCCCCACCCATCACAGCCATCTATACAGTTTCTCTCTCGTGTTCTCTCTCTCTCTCTCCTCTTTAACTATGCTTTTCAAGTAAGAAAAACAATCTTTCAAAAATGCACCAGGTACTCTGGTGGATACTGGAAATTGAATGTTGCATGAGATCCCATCACCAAGGCTCTGATGCCGCAGAGCGCATTCTAGCTGAAGAGGAAGGCGTGGAGCTGAGTTTGTGGGAAGTCCTGTGTGATACGTGAGGACAGCATGGACAGAGGACCGCCTTTGTCTATTAAAGCTTTCCTGCAGGAGGAGTGAATGTAACCAATCTCCATTGCTAAACTGTATATAATAACAGCGTGTATACTGCATACTACTGGAGGCGCTGGGGATTGTGATGAGAGAAATGATGTGCCTATGAGTGAAAGAGGAATGGGAACTTCAGATCTTTTCAAAAGCCAGTTTCCCAATGCTATGGAGTGTATTGTTGTGGACTAACTGCTTGTTTAACCACCTCCCTGCTTTATAAGTTGAAACCAACTCTGGTATTAGAGATAGGGTTGTTAGTATTGGTCATGAGAAGTCACATTCATGTCCATGTGGTGCCCTTTCTAAGCTGTGGAGCGGCTCCTCTTCAGGAACACAGCCCCAAGGAAAGTCTGTAAGTACACAGCAGGGGGAGGCTGCCTACCAGTGAGCAGCCGGGAGGCAGGTTTATTCCACACACCACAAATGCTAGCACTCTGACCTTAGCTATCTAGCTTCCAAAACTCTGAGAGCAAGAGAGAACATGATCAAGCTTCAGAAAAATCTGTGAAGCAAGTGATGAACTTAAAAATTCAGCATTGTGGTATGTAATCAAGGTTCGTCTTTTGAGGAATAACTTTGCATATTAAGCGCAGTCATGCATAGCTTAATGGCAGGACGCATTCTGAGAAGTGTGTCATTAAGCGATTTTATCTGCGTGCAAATACAAAAGTGCATACTTCCATAGCTTATATGGTGCAGGACAATCACTATACAGGCCCACTTGATGTAATCAGAGCACGCGGTAATTTACAAGCTGCACGAAACGGCTGCCTCTGTAACTTTATTGTAGAAGAGGAAGAAGTGCACTTTAAAATAACAACAGAATTGTAGTACAGTGAAATCACAGATAGTTCTGAATTCATGTATTGTCGATTATATAGACAACTATTATGCACGGTACATACGTTTTCGAGCTATGCTTTTACACAGCTTGGTCCCGGAGGCTTGCTCATACTGGCATCTCTGCAAACCTGTGATTTTGCACAGCAGTGTTTCGACAGTTTATCATTCCTTGGTGCTTCAAGTCCTTTCTTTTGTTAAAATGATGTGTAACTCCCTGAGTCTAGTCTTCACTGAATGTCACTTCATTTCTGCAAGCATGCAAATAGTAGTAAGAAAGGTTTGCCTTTTGTCTTTTTCATCTTTTTTTTTCTAGATGTATAGGTTGCCAAGTCCTGAATCTAAGACGGTAGAGGAAAGGCTTTCTCCCCGTTGACCTTACTCAATTTCCTCCGTTTACACAAGGATTCTTGCTTCACATTGCCCCATCTATGGAGTTGCGATTTGAATGTCTGTGTTCCCCAGCCCCAGATAAATGTCGGTTTGGAAGTTAGTGTCCCGCCCTAAACCAATGCCCAAGGAACATGATCCCCAATATGCGAGTGCTAGGGGTTTATATCTTCAGACTGAAACTAGGTCCTTAGGCTCTACCATCAGGGGCCTCCTGCGAGTCCCCAGAGAGCTGCCTCACCACTTCCATCAGCGGAAGTTTCTGCGAGGAGAGTCCTTGTGGGATGTCCAATTGGACAGGCTCTAATTTTTGAGCCTCACTTCCTCCTGATCTGTTAGAAATAAATATTGACTCTGACAAATATGTGATAACAAGTACCGAGTGTCACAGTGTCAGATGGGACCTCTTCCCTACACTAAAAATCCCTTCTCTCCGTCTGCATCTCTCCCTCCACCTAGTTGAGGGCAAACACGGACTATTGTGTCCATGGCTTTATTTTTCCAGAATGTCATATGACTACACTATCATGCAATATTTAGCCATTTCAGGCTGATTCCTTCAATAATTATGTGTTGGATTTTTTTTTCTTTAATTTGACAATTACTGAGAACAATGATTCCGATTCATATATTTTAGATTGTACATTTATATTCCTAAAAGATACCACATGCACGTAGTAGCAGGGAAAGGTGACATGCAGCATTTAGCCAGAAAAGGTTTTGAGCTGGAAACCTAGTCTTTCTGATGTTTAATGTCTCTGTGAGAGATCACAGAAGGAGGTCTCCTTTCAAGTATCAAATGCAAGCCGATCCTTGTGATTGGAAGGTGCTTCATGGTCAACATTGCTGCCTGAGAGGCAAAGAAAGGGATGACTGGATGCTGTTATCCTGAGATCCCTGCAGATCCTGTCTCTGGGTGAAAGTGAATTCATTAAGAAGATAATGAAACCTAAGTTTCAGGCCTCATATTGGGATTTATTACTTTGTAATCTTAAGAAGATGGTAGGATCTCCTTCAGTTTAAGCCTTGCAGTAAAACAACACAAAACAAAAACAGAACAAACAACAACAAAAACAGTGTCAGCCCCTAGTTGTGCATTTTAGAAAATTTATGTTTGCTTGTCTCTTTATTCCAGAGAGTTCTATCTGCTTGTACCACAGGACTTCTCAAAATTCCAAAACTATGCCAAATGAATCTGTTGAAAATAGAAAGAGTAGGGCAAGTTGTGCCAAATGCCCTTTGGTAATGAAAAGGGATAAACATAAAGCTCATGTGGACTCCTAAATCTTCCATCTCACTGAATTTAAAAGCGTCAAATTAAGACCTTACCCTAAGATGTACACATTTCCATTTTGTACAACCATTTAAAATTGGTTGTAGCCTACAGGTTATAATAATTACAGCCCTAAATAGATGAATAGCCACATGAGAGAAGGGCTTGTTACTATGCCTCATATAGATCCCAATCTGAAGAAATCTGTTAAATTTCAGAAAATACATTACAGTAAAAGGAACAACATTATGTTTTTAAAACCAACATGCCCGTATTACTTTCACTCCATATTGTGGTCATAGAGCCAGTGCTGCTTGCCAAGCAGGCACTCATACAGCAGCCCACACTCATGCTCCCAGGTCATGCTTGTCTGGCCTCTCTGGAATTCCTATGGTGCCTATTATGGTAGGAGCTGCACAGGCTGACCTGATGGTAGTAGTTAGCATTTATTGATGCTGATAAAACTCCTGACACAGTGATGGATGTTTTTCATGCATTAACTGATTTAATCTACTGAGATTTGGGTAGCTGTCATAAGTACACCGTTGGCCCTTAGTTCAGAGATGAATTAGAAATAAAACACAGGAGACAGAAGAAATCTTTTTTACTATTTCTATATTGCTTTAATACCAGTTTTATTATCTACAAGACTGATATGAGGATGTAGCTCATCATAAACCCACCCCCTACAGCCAGCTCCTCTAGCTTCACTCTTCCATTTTTGAGACATGATCGTTGTGTCATTGGTCAGCTGGTCCACTGAGCACTCTCTTTGAAGATTGAACCTGTGCTGTCCAAGTGCCACGCGGCTGATAAGGGTTGGTTTCTATGGGGAGAGTGCGGGAAATAGAAGAAGCAAGAAAAGACATACTTTTGAGATTTTCTTTGCTCATTCAAGACTATTTCTGGTGCTGCAACTCAGATCTGGCCCTTATGTGAAAATGTGCGACTTGCTTCTAGTCCTAAACCTAGAATGTTTCCCTTTAGTTTTTCTAAGTCTACCTGAGAAGCATTGCTGCCTCCTGCTGTTCTCTATCCTTTCACTAAATGAATCTCTGTTGATACAGGCATCAAGTTTACTTACTCAGCACAAAGGTATTCTTTTCTAAAATTAAATTGTGTGGCTGAAGTCTCCTTTTTTTCCCAGCATAGTCCCTTCCCTATTTCTGCAAAGCAAGATGTTCTTACTTGTTCTAGTGGACATCGAGGTTGTAATAATAAGCCAAGTTCTGCTTGCAACACTAGATGAGATGTATCTATTGCATCCAATGCCTCTGGAAGCTCTGCTTTGCACTGCACTCTTATGCTCATGGAAAATGTCCATTGAAAACCTGTCCCAGTGTCCACTCTGTCATCCACAGGCAACACCTAAAGGCAGACTAATAAGAAGGCCCACAGTTGAACGCTCCTCTGGATACATCCCCTGGATAAAAATGAGGAAAATTTAAAGACTGCTTTTCTGGACAGGGAGAAATTATTTTCAAGATTATTATTTGCAATTTAATCACTTGGTAAAGGACAAAATCGAACCAAATGCTTTGAGCGAGACTATCCACTACTATGGACTTGTAGAAGAGATAAAAAGAAACAGATGTATGTCTTGTATTTCAGGCGACTTGTTTTAGCTGAATGTTAACAAGATTCTTGGGATGAAACAGAAGCGAGTTTGCTGTGTGGCCCTAATCAATTCTGAATTCTACCAGTTTTAAACTGTCAGGATGGACTCTAAGCTGATATATTTGTTGTCGTACCAAAAGTGAAAATATAAATTGAGCTATGCTCAGGAACAAAATGGCGTAAAGGGTGAAGAGAGTAATGTACAGAGCTTGTTGAAAACTGTAGAACTCATGCTTCCCTCCAGCCCTCAGGACACAGCCCCTCCAACCTCAGTCTCCAGGCTCCAGGACCATGAGAGTAAATCCCCTGCCTACGTCACTCAGATTTGATGCTCAGGAAATGTTAGGAAGCAAACTCAAGGTAGAACACATTACCATGTCAGCTGAGTGCCTGGAAGAGGCACAAACAGAATCCTACGCAGTTTCGTAGTTTTTCTCAATGAGTTTTATCGGTGACCAAAGCGATTTCTTACACTCCATTGACTCATTTCTACCTTCATCTTTTCTACTTTTGAGAATTAGCAGAAAATTCCTGGTTTTGACCTTGCGTATAAGGCATAAATGTAAGACAAGGGGTGATGTGATACACACTAAAACATTTCTAACTGTGTTGAGGATGGTCTCAAAACTTCTGAAAGTGAAACATGACCCTATTTGGCACATGTTAATTCACAATAAATATCAAAACACAGTATCACAGAGTTGGGAAACCCATACAATGGCCTTTTTTTTTAAGGTGTATATCTGCTTTTCCTATGTCTTCAGTTGTCTAAGCACCATAGGATTTGGGATTTGTCAGTGTCTAACTCTGCGCCGTGGCTCCAGCCCAGCCCAGGACTTAGGCTAAGAGCCAGCAGCCAACATCTTGCTCCTTGTCCTGATTGTTCCTGACTTAGGTCTCCAATGCTTTGGGAATGCAAATTCTGTTTATGTATGCAAAACTAAACTTTGGAAATCACAGGATATATACAGACGTAGATTCATGGAAGACTAATGAGACTGTATAAATATTCAGTCCATGAATAGAACCTTGTGAAAAATGAAGTGTTAGTCAGAAGATGTTACATTTTGCCAAAATGTCATTCCTGTAGGGCCATCACCTCCAATTATCAGCTCAGCAGCATCAATCACCTAAACACTGTTGTCAAAAGTGTCATTAGAGTGACTCTAGATTCTGATAAGTGAACCCACTTCCTTTACAGGACTTATTTTAAGCTGTCTTGGTCCTTTGCCTCATTCAGGATCTTGGAAGCTGCTTTCACCAGAGTTCTCATATTGTTCAGATCTTAAAATATATGATGTCCTGGAAAATTCACCAGCATGCAACACAGGATCCCAAATAAGGCATGGTTTTGCATTGAGGCTTAGAAGGCTACAACTCCAAAGGAAGCTGGCCAGACTGGTTACAGGAACCTTACCACCTGACTAAGGGTCAGATAGTAGATTGCCTAGGAGCTTTCGGCCCAAGACTGGCTTCGAGAAGCAGTCTGATCTGTCATTACAAAAGTTGGTTTCACAGTCAAGCACTGTCATGTCTAATCCTAAATAGCCAGAAACTTACTTGTGCTTGCTAAACAATTCTCGCATAAGAATTCTGTTCAATTAATTATGCAAATAGACATACCTGTGTCATGCATAAATCAGTATATGGGATGATTCTATCATCCCATATGGTTCTCTTTGGAACTTTTCCTTGCAATCTTATTGGAGGAACAAAAGAATGATCATTTTTCTGTAGCTCTTGGCATAGAAGATAGATTTCAGTTTGTTCGCTGTGGAACTTCATTTACTATGCCCACTTTCATTAACCTTGTTTTGTTTGTTATTGACTAAAGGGGGATAATGACTGATCCTACAACAAAGATGTGTGTATGTGTGTGTGTGGTATGTGTATGTAAATATACACATACACATATGTTTATATGTACGGATACACACACAGACACATACACAGACACCATAGAATTGTAAGCCACCTCACTTTCTTAGACAACTGCTAAATCCTACAAAACTTAACAGCAAAACTTCTAAGTCTATATTGTGAAATACATGAAATCTGTTCACTTTATATAAGTAAAATAAGTTGAAAAAAAATAAAAATAAGAAGACATCCTAAATTGTCTTAATGACAGTAACTATTAAATATTGTGTAATGTAATGCAATGACAGAAAAAAAAATCAATGGAATGAATGAATAAATACTTGCCAGCATAGAAATTATAAGTGATTAGATATTTAAAATTCATGTGTTCTGTTTACATTTAAAATGTTTTTTTCCATTATGAAATGTGCTGATATTCATACTATATTCAATATTCTGGGCCAGCAAGCAGTTAATCTTTAGTCTTCCTTTAACATTTTTTAGTCTCATGAGTAATCATGTTTGTTTCTAAACCTATATATTCATGTCATGGATATGCTTTAAATCGATAGATATGAGTAGATAAAAGCTGTTTATGTGGAAACTAAGTTAACCACTGAAGAAAGACTTAATGAAAATGAAGCATTGCGCCTGGTGTGGTAGTCTAGCAGATAAAGTCCTCACCTTGCACACTCCAGGATCCCATATGGGCGCCAGTTCTAATCAGGGTGGCCCCACTTCCCATCCAGCACTCTGCTTGTGGCCTGGGGAGGCAGTTGAGGAAAGCCCAACTCCTTGGGACTCTGCACCCACATGGGAAACCCAGACGAGGCTCCGGGTTCCTGGGTTCAGATTGGCGCAGTCCAACTGTTGCAGCCGCTTGTAGCGGTGAATCAATGGTTGGTAGATCTTCCTTTGTCTATCCTACTCTCTGTATGTCTCTGACTTTTCAGTCAAAAATGAAATAAATCTTTTAAACAATGAAAGATTTCTTCTATTGATGTAGATGGGGGAAATAACTTGCAAAAGAGAAGTGTTGGTAAAAATCTAGATGCATTGTAAAACTCAAATATCTTTACATGTGTTTAATTTCTCTACAATTTAAAGAAGCTGGGACTGAATTTCAAAAATTTCAGACAAGTTTTTCTTTGGGGAAAAAGAAACATCACTGAGCAAATAACAGCTCTTCTGAATAATGAGCCACTTGAAGATTTTTATTTATAGGAGAGAAATAACGAATACTTCCATTGAACGAAGTGTAATCCTTTCTTGGTGCTTTTAAAGTACAACTGGTCCTCATATTGCACAAACTCAGGCTTTCTAATTTAATTGAACAATAGCTTACTACTAAATCTAATGGTCATTTCTTAGTTATTTTACTATGGGAACTTTACCTTCTGAAGTAGTTAATTTTCTCTTTCTCCTTAAAATATGCTTTTTTCCAGAAATAAATCCACATATCCACAATCAGTTAAATGTGACAAATGGGTTCAGAAAACACCTTGGAGTCACTTTCACTCCATGCTTATTGCAATTCAATTCATAACAGCTAAAATATAGAAACAACTCCGAAGCCCATCAAATGCTCACTGGATAAAGGAAAAGTGTTGTACACACAATATGGAATACTATTCAGTCATCACAAAGAATGAAACCCTGTCTTTTGCAACAAAATGAATGTATATGGAAGCCATCATGCAGAGTGAAGTGACCAGTCTCAAAAAGACAAATACTGCATATTTTCCTGATTTGTAGCAATTAATATGCAAACAACGTAATCTATATTAGCAAAATTAGCCTTTTGCGATTTGATTATTATATGCAACCCTTATCAACACTCCTACAGAACAGTGATTCTTTTTACTTAGCGTTTGTTAAATTCTTTACTTACAGGATATCTCAGTCTGTGATTATAAAAATAACTGCAAGCGTGTCATTGTGAAAACCAAAAGGCAGCAAAGTATCCTCTTTCTAGGATTGTTGTGAATGCTAAATCCAAATAAAATACAAAACTGTGGGGCTCAAGCAAAAATATTTCCTAATGTTATTAAAGAGTGTGACCACATTATTTTTCTATCACTCCCATGGCAGGTGGGTTTCACACCATTGCTTTGCCTCTGTGAACATGCTTTTACCCCATTTAATTTGTATGAAACATCGATCGCTCGGTCAAATTTTGTCTTCTGTTTAGCAAATACAAACAAAGCAAATGTATTTCTTGTCAAGGCTGACTTATTTTTGGTTCACCCATTCTCATTTCTTCTTCATCCTTTGGATGGGCTGCTTTAAGTTACGGATAGTAGTTGCACTAACAGTGTTCTAAGTTAGGGATGTACTTTCTTTGAAAGTATCTTTGAGTGATTACCATATCACTACCTCCTGAGTCTAATGTTCCTCAGGTAATCCTTTTCGTACAAAGCATTCATACTGTAACTACAAGTATTCATAAAGGATTTGATTTTGATGCTAAGTCCCAACCACATGCTTTTCTGAGTCATCTCCATTAAGCTGATGACTGCCAAGTGGATCCCACATTCTCTGAAAAGTTCAGCTGTAAATATCTAGCTCAGATATTCCCTGTGAGCTAAATTAATCCAAATGTAAATGGAGATAAACTCAAACTTGGGTATTAATGTATGTCTGAATGGGATTTACTTTAAGGCATTTGAAAAGGTTTAAATATCAGTTTGGAAACCATGTCTGTCAGGGCAATGTGAATTGTGGTAAAAGAGAAGCTAACAGACACCTCAGGTGAAGCATGTCGAAGTTTAGTGAGCTCATACAGATCATGCATAAATAAATAAATCAGAACTTTTAAAATGATTATCTAGTTTAAGGAGGTATCATACTATGTTTGAGATGAAGTCATTAGGGTTGGAAGATTCATATAAATTTGCGAGGTAAACATCTTTTTTGCTTTCATGGGAGAGCACCAGTACTTGAGAATAGAGACAACATTGTAACATCCCAGATGTCTGAAATGATTTAACTTTTATGTCTTTTAGTGAAAAGCTAAAGAAAACGCTTTCGCCAATGGGTGGCAAAAGCATGTCAGATCACTTTCAGACAAGAGCTTTTAATGAACAAAAGGGATAAAAATCCTGAAGGATTGTACCAAGAAATGAACCCTAACATTGCCAGTACAATCCTGAAGATCATATGCGATCAAGCCGATGGCAATGTGAACCTCAAAGTGATTCAGTGAGCCACAAAAGGTCAAAGCACAGCTAATCATCTTACACAGGATTCTGAAGGCCTTGTTGACTTTCTGGAAGACTGAAGAATTTTAATATTATTATTGTTATGAGCATACTTTGAGAAGTTATTTGAAGTTTTAGCAGAAAGTGCCCAGGGAAGCTTCAGTAGAGAATCCTTCTCCACCTTGACAAGACCTTTACTCATTCCTCTCGTCAAACAAGAGAAATTTTGTGCAAGTTTCTGTGGGAAATCATTAGACCTTCACCTTCAGGTCCAATTTATCAACTTCTAAATTATTTTTCTTTCTTAATCTTAAAATAGAATCTTTAAATAGCATAAAATTTTTCTACAATTAATAATGGAAAAATATGGCACTGGTCTGATTAAATTCCCATGACCCTTAGTTTTTTGGGGGATAGACCAAATGACTAGTATTGTGGATTATAAAAATGTGTTGAGTTTTATGGAGCCCTTCTTGAACAATACCTTATACTTAATAATTTTGCTTTTAGTTTTGCTTATTTTTTTTTATGATAAACCTTTTGAAGTTGCTATCTATGTTGTTGGTAACATTCTGATTCTGAAGTGCTATAGTAATTACACAGGCATTCACTGCAATGTTGTGATCCATATTTGAAATATAAATGATTTTCAAATAGTCCATATAAACTTTTCATTGTTGTTGCATTACATTTTACAAAAACTCTTTGTACCCACCTCATTGATTTGTGTAACAATTTCATTTAAATCCAAAGCCAAATTTATACTACTCACAACCGAAAAGCTTATTTATGTATTTTTTTCTTTGTTCTCTATTTTTGTATGTGTTAGGATCATCCATTCATGTGTAGCAATTTTAAGAATACAATTATTTTAGCTGCTCTCTGTCCCTCACATTCAGTATGGACCTAACTTGATCCTACCCAGACTTAGCTCACATCACACATCTACCTCCTTACTTTCATTACCGAGTTCATTGCCACACCTGATTCTTCATAATTTTCTCACCAGAAATTTAAACAAACCAATTGTATGTGCCTTATGTCACTAGTAATTTAGCCAAGTTCTCTTTCTACAACAATTTGATCATGTCCCTTTCCACCCAGGACGCAGTTCTGTTTCCATTACATAGCTACTAAGTCAGAGTCCAATCTAATCTTGCTGTACACTGCATTTGCTGTTTGGTTCCCATTTCTTTCCTTAACTTCCAGCCCCCATAGTCTATCATTTTTCAAAAAAGCATGGTCTCCCAGACCTTTGTTTTTGGGTTTTTTTTTTTTTTGCCTCTTCTGTGTCTGCTTGATAAATACTTGTCACTTCTATTTCTGATTAAATGAATTCAACTCTAATTAAGTACATATAATTCATTACTTACACACTGTTTTCAATACACTTTGCTCATATCTTTATTATACCACTTTTAGCATTGTATAAGTGCAGTCAATCATTATGTTATTTCTCTTTAGTTATAATACTAGATTCTTGTTGAAAAGGAAACTTTCTTATTTGTCATATTCAGGTTTACATGTGCAAACCTGGTATCCAGCATGATACCTTTTTACCTTCGGTCAGGATTTTTACCTATAAAATTCTGTAACTGCTTGGCTTGTCAAGCTGCTTGAGGTCAGAACAAATATTTCTCTCTACTTAAGTGTCCCTTTACTAATATTAACTTACTTATTTGTAATCATCAAGAATTCCATTTTGGCATATTATTAGAAATATATTCATAAATGATATGCAAGCTTAATGTTTTATATGCACAAATGTATGTATATGTGGAGGAGAAAGACTGAAGAAAATAAAGAAATCAAGACTCAGTGGATATCACATTTTAGAACTATGCTAGATTTCTGTTTTAATACAATTTAATTAACTCTTCCAACAACTATTAGTTCAGGGCATTTTCATTTACTGATGCTTACTGCCGGAGTCCAGCTCCAGCTGAGTTCAGAACTCGAGAACGGTGCGTGGAGTAGGTGTAGAAAAGAAATGGACCACTACAATTTCAGGATCATAATGGACGTGCGAGAAAGCTGTTCGCTTTATTATACAGAAGCCTTCACAAACTCTGGCACGGACTTTTCACACCTGGTCAAGCGGGCATTCCTAAGGATAGTTCTGCCAATTGTTTCACCTTGAGGCAGGATATCAGCCGTCCTAATCCTGTGGTCAGGAAGTTCTCAATAGACGGCATATATCAATCAGTAACACATTCCTACTACAATCCTCTTTCTACAACTTAGTCTTGAATCAGTTAAGGGAGGAAGTGCATCACAGAAGGAGGGACCTAAAGATCAAGGAAAGAGGGAAAGAATACCACTACACCTAAGGACTTAACACCCTGATTAGCATATGGTCAATGGGGGAGGAAAACCCTGAGCATGGGTTCCTGCTACATCTTTGATTAACATACGATCAATGGGGGCAGCTGAGACAGCATGAATAGTAAAAGGCCCTTTTACTAAGACATTATCAGCAGCATCAACTTCCGAGCTCACATTGATAGTAAAGACCAACTCCACAGTGACATACCGAAATCTCAGAGGGGTTGTTTGGTGTTCATGCAAAAGGAGGTGGAAATGCCTTCAGGTGGATGCAGAGAAATCCACCAGGCCTGGCCATACAGTGGGAAATTCCTTGTGGCCTTGCCTGCAATGGAACAGTTCTGTTCACATCTTCGTGGCTTCCACATCCACTGCATGAACCCCAGCACTTACAATGAAGCGCAAAGAATGTAGCTGCATTCACCTTAGTCACAGATTGAGTTAGTATTATAAAGTCAAATTAGGTTCTTCTACAGTAAGAAGCACCCCAGATACTAATACCTTATGTTCATGAAGATTTATTTTTCACTCACACTCCATGTTTCTTAGAACAAAAATTTTCAGTTCATCACAGTCCTTATGAGATGTAGACTGGCAGTCAATGCTAATTTCAGATGCCATCAGGCACCACTGTTGACATTTCTTCACCAAAACCTCACCTGTCTTCGATTATCCAGTTGCAGGGATAAGAGTTGAACAATTCTAATTTTTCCCTGGGAAGTATAAAGGATAAATTCTCTGAGAAATAATCAAGGATCACCCTGAAGAGGGGTGTGTGTGTGGGGGGGGGTAATTACAAATATATAGTAGGGGAAAAATTCCAGAGTAGGCAATACATAGAGACAGAAAGTCTGAAAACAATTACCTAGGTACAGGGGGTGGAAAAGGAACTGAGGATTAGTACTAATGGTTAAAGAGTTCTCTCTTTGCTGGTGATCGAGACTGTGCTGACAGTTGCTCAAATCTGTGCACTTAACAAAAACCATTGGATTGTGTGTACCTTAATTGGATGAATGGGATAAAAACAGGTGATGTATGTATCAACCCAGTAGCTTTACAAATAACTGAACACATACTGTACTAATTTCAAAGCTATATCATACGGTCAGTCATACTTTGTTTCACTACTTAGAACTAAATCACATCTTCCCAATGTGCTGGATACTCAATCATGATCCTTCAGGAATGTGGAAAAACCTACAAATTCCTGAAGTCCAAATGCAAAACAATCAACCAACCAAACAAACTAACAAAACACAACCAACTAAACAACAACAACAACAACAAAAAAAAACCCAGAACTTTTGGGTAAGGAAGGAGTAAAATGTTGATGAAAAGTTTCCAGGCATACGGTTTTGTGAGCAGGGTCTGCATGTTAAAAGAATATGGTTCCAGGGATGCAGCTTGAAGCCACCTGTGTCTAGAATGTTGCCTTCGTGAAGTCTCTTCAGCACACAGTGTCATTATCCACGTTTCCTCTGAATCCAGGATCCTCTCAGATTTTCTTCTAGGGCAGAATCACTACATTGCCCACATTTCTTTGGGCACTGGAGAGTGCAGAAGTTGGTGAATAATGCATTTCATCCTTAGAGCAGTTGAACAAGACTCTGCTTAAAGCAACAGAAATGTTCAGATGATTCATTTTGAAGTCAGTGATCAAAAACACAGCTAATGAGAACAGGTGAGCCCAGATGATGGATATCTTTCAAGGAACAGTGAACAAAATTCTTTTTATTAAGAAAGAGGCTGAACAATGGAACTGAGTATCAGACAGGCTGGAAAACCTTGCCTTCTATTTTGACCTTAAAATAAATCTACTTATAGTTTCCAGAATTCCAGACCAGACATTACGCTAAGTGAATTCTACACATTGCATCATGCTTTCTGGGTTTAAGCTGATAGCGCCTTGTGGTGTTGGCGAATAAGTCAGTTAAGGAATTAAACTGACTGGGCCCCCAAAACATTAAAAGTCTTTTGCAAACACAGTGGTGGGAAACAAAGTCAGCCTTCATCAGACAGAAGAGATACAATGCTTACAGACTCCCCGCATGTATGTCCCTCACAGCTAGGGCTTCACTACATTTTTGGCTCCTGTGCCAAGCAAAATGCCCCTTGGCAGTTGATAAAATAAAACAAAGAAGGCAGAAATAAATGCCAAAACAAATTCATGCACACAATGACCTTCCAAATGCTGTCAGGCACAGCTGAGCTGCCCTCTACCAAATGAACCGAAAAAGCAAAGGAAAAAGTCCATGATTCAACTTCAGCTACAAACATTTTTAAAATCAGCTGAGATACTTGAGTATTTGCCAGTCTTCCTTCTGAAGGTGACCTAACATTCAGTGAATGCCTCACAAAGTGCCAGATATTACATATATATATACTATTTCAATAAACTATTTCAATGTACAATTTTGAAATAAATCTTATCTATAATTACTGTTTGAAAAAATAAGCCAAGGTTTGTTCAAAGTCACTAGGGAAAGAAAAGAGCCTGGGATCTGTACTTTGTTTTGTTCTAAGGTTCACCCCACTATTTCTGATATCAGACAACTTCCCAAGGTTGTATTAAAAAGGAATATGCCAATACTTCCAAAATCCCAATATCTTCTCTCCCTTCTATTTTGTGTCAATAAACACACTTCATTCAAAAGTGCTTGGCTGGACACAAAATGGCTGCAGTTTTAAAAGACAACAAATATGCTTTTAACATCTTTAACTTGAATAAATAAAGCGTATCCCATAGGAATAGAGTTCAAGTAGATTGACCTGGAAGCTTTGCAAGTTATTTAAAAAAAAATCAGCTCTTCATTTCACTCTGACTGCTCACCACAGGGATAATGCTGTCACATTCCCAGGGCCAACTGCCAAAGAACAGGAGTGATTTTACATAACCCCAGTAGACACAGCCATGGAGTGTCCAAGGGCGTCCAGAGAAAAGGAAAACCTTGCATCATGTCAGCCTTGGAGAAAGAACGCAATCTCTCTGTCATTCTCCAAGCAGGAGACCTTGGCAGAAAATCACCCTGAGAGGCGCAAATGCCCACTCAGGTGTCCCAGAGTTTCAGAGGGGATTGCTCGCCATGGTGGTATCGAAATGGGCACAAAACAAGCAGACCTCTTGACCTGACAATCTGCTATTTATAAAGAAAGACACTGATTTTGTATCTCAGATGACTTAAGAGGAAGAAATCAGAAAGAAAGGAGTTAGAAGGATATTATCTCAGAAAATTCTAACAGCAATTTGCCCCGTGCATTATAAAATGCAAGATGTGTAGCTTCCGGGTTCAGACACATTGGGATTGTGTCCTAAGCTCTGCTACAAACTAGCTGGGTGATTTGGATAAATCACTTAACCTCTCTGAACCTACCAGGATGTTGCAGAAAAAGCAACAGAATACCTAACAGTTGCTTTGTCAGCCAAATCAGATATAGATGCAATCCACGTGTTAGACTGTTCAGAGGAACTCAGTGGGTCTCAGAGACCTGCCTTCTAAGGCAGAAATGAGCATCAGCCATTTGCTCTATCATCCACATATTGCTTATGAGTAAGAAAACAAAAACACCCTATAACATCCTGCCGCTGGAATGGGAGAGAAAATCCAAATGAGGTCTGAGTATAGAAATACATATATTCATTAAACCAGATAGAGCTCTGTATAAGTCAAAAAGAAAAATGAAAACGTGTCATTAACCATGGGTTGTAATGAATATAACTTTCTGAGCTTTAAGTCTTAAGGATAAAAGGAAGGACAGTGAGTGAGTGCATTTCCTAGGCTGTGGGGACATTAACTGTGATAAAGGACGGGAAAGATTTAGCAAATTAGCTGCTACACACCCAGTGATGGTGGTGATACTGTGATGCTGGGGACTCCTAGGTATGGAAAATTCTCTATCTTTTGAGTATTGACATTTTGAGTATTTTCTGAGAGGAATTCCCAAGTCAGCCTTTTCCTTTCCTCCTTTCTCTTTCTCCCTTCCTTCCATTCTTCTTTCTTTCTTTTTCTTTTTCTTGCTCTCTCTCTCTCTCTCTCGGTTGCTCACTTCCACTCTCCTTATCTCCCTTCCTTTCTTTCTACAGAGAAGACTGGAATTTGGCCTGTAAAATATGAAGATTATATCAGCAAAAAGTGAATTACACTACGTTGATCTTTTCTCATCTTTGATATTCAGAATAATTTAGCCAAGTTACATTTCCTTATGCATTAGACTATTAAGGATGCACAGTGGTCTTGTCCCATCTAATCCTTTATTAAACCAAATTAAAAATAATATCTCAATTCCATTATTAATGTCCTCCCTTGGTGAAACGTATCTCTCTCAGCAGACACTACTGACATTCAGTCTAGACACTACTAAAGGAACTCACTTCATGCATATCAATATGTGTGTTGCATAGAAATGGGAGAATATTAAATTATATCCAAGCATTTGACAGTTGACAAAATGTTAGAATAATAATTAAAAGTGAGGATTCTATAAATGTTGGGTGGGAATTCCTTGGTTTAGCAATGTACTTTTGTCATAGGGAAAGTCTTTGTCAGAAGGCAAATTTAGGAAGAAACTTCACTTCTGTTCACTTTAATTTTGTAACTTCATTGAGTCCTGCATGGAAAGAAAGATGCTGTTTTTAAAATGCCATGGACAACTTGTCTTATACTCCTAAGTCTGGAAAAAAATCAAGAAATATATTTACAAAAATTTTTGGCACAATTTTTCTTCTCTGAAGAGAGACATATTACAATGTTAATGGAGATATTTCATGGCAAAATAAGTTTAATGTGTTGCTAGACTTTTCCCTTTGCATCCTTAATACTTTAAAACAATGTCCACCCTTTGTTCCATCTTGAACAGTCTTATGTAATTTTTCTGGGAAAAAATCTGGGTCTCAGTGCTTTTAAAATGTGTCCAGCTCTGTATAATACACAGTTAGGGCGAATGCCATAAGCTGTGTAAGTTTCAAGCAGGCGGATTTCTAGGATGCAATTCCAGGGAATGGGGTAGTTTGTGACAGATTTCAGGATACAAACTGAAACCACTTTGCTTAAGGAGAATAAGCCAGTGGAAAGAGACAAGCATCATGAGTTTCACCAATCTGTTGTAACTAATGTTCAGAATACATAAAAATACAATCTATACAAGTGAAATTAACATTCTGAGATTTGCTGGTTGTTGCAGCTTTCTTTCTACTTGTTAATGGTTGAATTCTTTACCTAATAGAGACATTATCATGTGATTGTAAGTTGAACTGAAAGCATGTCATTGTAAAGATTTTTTTAATAAGAAAGGGAGGAGGGAGAAGAGGACGACTGTGCAGGAGGCAGAGAAGGCGGGAACTATTACTATGCTCTTATATCTGTACTGTGGAAGGTAAGGAATCTATTCACCTCACAGGAATAGAATAACTAAAAAAAAAAAAAACTGTTTTTAAAAAGCATTCAGAAATTCTGACTCAGGTAACTCAAAAGCACATTTTTTAAGAACTCTTCTAGTTTATACAAGATCTTTGCCCCAGCTGTTGAAGGAATGCAACTCGAAGGGCAGGACTATGCTCCTTTGCCCTCAATCAACATACTTCCACTGAAAGCAGCCAAGTGCATTTTTTTGCTAATGTTTTCAGAACCAACCCAAAAGAACACAGGGAGAGAGAGAGCGGTTATCAAGCACTAACAATGCTCCAAGCAGATACGAGTAGTCTCTAACTTACATCTCAAGGCATATACATACCGAGATTGCTTTTTACCATTCCATTTACCCCCACACTAGGGAGAGGAGAGTGGGACTCAGCTTGTGCTCTTCCTTAAGTCTGAAAGCCTCAGCGAGAAGGAGCGTGAGCTAGCAGTTGAGTCCAATCTCACCCTTCTTTTCTGTCAGCTGTGGTGTGAGAACCCATACACTCACAATGTTTACTTCAATACCCTTCAATTGGGGAGTTGGGTTGTGAATGAGACTTCTCCTTCCTGCTTCACAAGTCATGCAAGGGTTAAAGGAAGTGAGTAGACACAGATGAAACCAGTTGAGCTTTTTGGCAAGAATCATATAGATGAATCAGATTTACTCCATAAAAACAACATTTTCCCAGACTTCAGTATGAAAAAGAATCATCTAGAAGAATACTGTAGAAGGAGTTCCATAGAAAGACCATGCTTTGGATCACAATAAATTCTCAGTACAATTATGAAGTTGACATTAAGATTGCCTTTTAGAAAACATTGTTTTTTTGCAAATGATATTAAGGTTTAATTGGCAAACAAAAGTTGTATATATTTATTAACTACAACATGACATTTATTTAATTTCCACTTGAGAGTTAAAGAGAGAGACAGCTGAGGCACTGGTTCACCTCCTGTATGCCCAGGAACCACAAGACTGCAGGCTTTCCACACATTGGTCAGGAACACGATACTCAAGCCATCAACTGCTATTCTGTAGAGTATGTGTGAGCAGGAATCTAGAACCGGTAGCCAGAACCAGACCCAGAACTCAAGCACAGGCACTCTAGACTGTGTGGTAATAGACACGTCCATTGAGTTTAACATAACTCCTACCACCCCCACTCTTAACATGCTGTCTTTTGTACCATATTGATTACAAAATTGTTCACCAAAGTCCAGATCTAGAGTCAGCCCCAGTGCTCATCAACCAAGAAACATCAAGAAATGTAAAACTAATGTCTGTGTACTGGAATATGGGAGTAATCAATGAGGTTTGTGGAAAACAGAATAAAAACTACAAGTTTAATTTCATGCAAAAATAATTTGGGTATGAATGTTATTTTCATAATGCAGACAGAATACATGTTATGCTAAAAGTTTGGAATACATTTTACAATGCATGTCTATCAAAATAGCCTCATATATTTAAAAAATATATATAGTTGGAAGACACAGAGACAGAAAATGAAAGCTTTTATCTGTTAGTTCAATCTTTTCATGCCTACCACTGACAGGACTTGGCCTGGTTAAACCAAGGAGTGAAAACTCAATCCATGTTTTCCTTAGAGATAGCAAAGATTCATTTAGCACCGTGGTTCAATAATTGCTTGGGACATCAGCATCTTTCTCTATTAGAGAGTCTGAGTTCGAGTCCCATCTCCACTTCCAATTCCAGTTCCATTCTCACATGCATGCTTGGAAACCGCAGATGGTTACTCAAATACTTGTACCTTTGTCATCGACATGAAAGACTGAGTTCCAGGCTCCTGGCTTCAGCCTGGCCCATCCTCAACCATTGTGATCATTTGGGGGAATGAACTAAAAACAGAAGATCCCTAATCCGTCCTCTCTCTGCCTTTCAAAGAATTCACTGTGAATTTTTTGAAAAAGAGATAAGGAGTAATTTAAGCCATCACCTGATGCCTGACGGGGTCTATAGTAGCAAAAAAAACTAAGATCCTGATGTGGAACTGGGATTCAAACACAGGTGTTCCAAGCACTTCTTAATTTTTATTCCATATCCACGGATGTTTTGAAAACCCTCAGTACTAGTCAGCCAAAAAAAAAAATTAAATAAAGAATCTTGTCATTGTCAACAGTGTGTATGAATCTGGAGGACATAATACTAAGTAAAATGTTATAGAAGGAGGATGAATATAGCGAGATATGATCTTACCTACACTGAGAATTGAAAAGCAGCCAGGGGTCTGCACTGAGGTACAGCATGCGGCACAGATGCTTGTAACACCAACCTCTCATATCGGAGCCCATTTTGAGCCCTGGTGGCTCTGTGTAGGCTCTAGCTGCCTCCTAATGCAACTAGGAAGACAACACGAGATGGGAGACCAGGATGGAGGCTATGACTTCTTCTTTCCATCTGTCTCAGACTTGGCTGTTGTGATCATTTGGGGAGTGAAACGGTAGATGGAAAATCTCTCCTTGTTTTTTCCCCTCCTCCTCTGTCACTCTGACGTTGAAGTGAATAAATCAATTTTTAATCAAAATCTTTGGGAGAAGACAGTTGCAGAAACTTGAGTGGGTGAAATGAGATGTCAGTAAAATAATACCATTCATCACTCCTGTTTTTAAAAGGAGTAAATTAAATTTCTAATAAGTTAAGGTACTGGCTTAAGGCCTCAAAGTTACCAAAATATTTAATGCCAAGCCCTGGGCTCTTTCTTCCCTGTAGAAATTATGTAAGTCCAGTATTCTTTGAGGTCATGCCTGGGGAAAAGTACATGATGGTCATTGCCTTCCTAGTGGAAGAGTAACCATGGAAACTCATACTGTTTTTAATATGCTGTAAAGAATTTTTCTTCACTACAAGTTCTCTGAGAAATGGTCTGCTCGTGATATAAAGTCTTTTTTTCTTTAAACAACCAACATTTTCAATAAAGGACAATTAGATATCATGGAAATTGTCAGGATCTATGATGTCCGTAGAGTCATTATGAGCAGTGCTTGGGACTGCTGTGAGATTGAATGAGAATTAATAGGAGCGAAAGTTCCTTTCAGTAGTTGTTGGCACCTAATGGGTGTTCCAAACATGCCTAGTTTCCCTTTTCATTCTTAAGCAAACTAATAATAATCAAGTGCAAAAAAAAAAAAAAAAACCAAAAAAAACCAACCACATAGGCCAAGTTGTGAACTAGGCACTTAATCTATGCTAGCATATTAAATTCTCATCCCTCTCAGACAACTAGTGCTATGAACATTTTTTCTTTCCATAAGTGAGTGTTCATGGCCTATTTTTCTCTCACTGACTAGTGGTATTGCTAGGAGTCAAGTTCCAAAGCATGTAATCCCATGAATGTCAAGCAGAGTTGCTTTCCCAGTTTGACATTCAAAATATTTCAATTAGTTACAAATTGAAAGTAAAGAGATAAGAAGAGAGCAGTAATGCAAACTTGCTTGCCAATTCTAATTTTCCATCAGCCCCTGTGTGTGATTTGTGAATGACTATCCTAAGAATGTTGTCTGTATGCTGGGATGGCATGCTGGCATGAGTGGCCCCAACTATTCCTAAAACAAGAGTCATGTAAAATGGCTTGGTTATACCAATTCCCACATTTGTTTTTGGTTTTGAATCAGTTTGACATCAAGCACACACTTGCTTTTAATTCTTGTAATTGCTTGCTACCTTGCCTGTCAGCTCTTGTAGTGATAAAAGTGTCTCTCTGAGTTCTAACTCATTATCCAAATCATTCTTGGATGTAAACCATTCCTGAGTTCCCTGTGTGCAGGTAGTGTGGGCCTCCTGGCTGTTCAAGAGAACACATATACGCACACTGTGGTGGTATATACGATGCTTTCTTTATAGTAGTGGCAGAGATGAAGACAACTATATTGCTGAGTATAGAATTATAAATACATTTAAGAGTCTTGAGCAAAATAATGATGGTATTATGAAAGTAAAAAGACATAAGTGGATTTAAGTGGTGCATCCAGGGGACAGGGTCTTTAGCCAATATAAAGGAAAGCCTCCAAGCAAAAATGATCTTGAGTTAAATTCTGAAAAGTAAATGCATGTTAACTACCCAAGAAGGTATCAGAAGAGGGGGTAAATATGAAATCCCTGTGGAATAAGGGAACATGTAAAGTTCAATGAATCAAAAGCTCATCTGTTTACATAAATACTTACTGACACCTCCAATAGAGAGCTGATTCACAAGAAAAGAAAAAGGAATCTAAGTAATAAGGTTACATCACGAAATTCATGGCAAAAGGAACCATGAAACGAGTTTATTTTTGACACAAAACTTTTATTTGAAGTCTCTGCCTAGCTTTGTCTTAGTATGCATCTCCATGTACTTCTCAAACTTTTATTTGTTAATTTTATCAATTTGAAAGACAGATGGATTTCCCAAATGCTCACAAGAGCCAGGGATGACCCTTGCTTACGTCACAAGCTGGGAACTCCATCTAGGTTTCTTTTGAGTGTGACAGAGACCCAAATACTTGGGCCCGTTGCACTAACAGGAAACTGAACTTGGGAGTAGACTAAGGACTCAAAGCCGAGAAAGCCGTTATGGGATACAAATGTCCCAAATACTATCTAACCTTTGTACAAAACATCTGCTTTCGGTCTATATCTGTTCATCCATATATCTATCCTCTTTCTTTACAGATAATTCAGTTTTCTTTTTTTATTGGAAAGTCAAATATACAGAGAAGAGTAGAGATAGAGAGGAAGATCTTCCATCCACTGATTGTCTCTCCAAGTGGCTGCAATGGCTGGAGCTAAGCCGACTTGAAGCCAAAATCCAGGAGCTTCTGCCAGGTCTCCTATGTGGGAGCAGGTTCCCAAAGCTTTGGGCTGTCCTTGACTGCTTTCCCAGGACACAGCAGGAAACCGGATGGGAAGTGAGGCTTCTGGGACATGAACTAGCACCCATACGGGATGCAGGTGTGTGCAGGGCGAGGACCTTAGCTGCTAGGCTATTGTGCTGGACCGTATCATCTTTTTCAATCACTGTCATCATCTCAAAGACTCACTTCAGTTGAAGTGAACTATAATCTGAAGTTAGGGGAGTATGGGCCTGCAGTACTTCAAATGTGACTCATTTAGGCAATTGTGGCATTGAGTCATTTATACCAAGTTTAAATAACAAAATGTATTTTCACATTGCAGCAAGAAAAATTAATGCAAACATATCCCAAGGTCATTTGCTGGCAACCTTTTTTTTTTTTTTGGTAAATTTGGAGCAACACCACTATGGAATCCCAATAGTAAAATGAGTTTGGTATTTCAAATGGATCCTGGAAAGTAAATTATTCTCAAAAGTGATGAGTGGGATAGTTGCTCTTTATGTGCCTGAACCCAGATAGCAGGTTAGTTAAGACACCTCAGAGGGCCATATGCCATATTCAGGCTTTGCTCCTATAGATAAATTCACTTGATTTCTCTTCTATTCTCTATCCTTATGACTTTAATGAAAACAAGCCAAACCAAAATGAGGAGTTCTGGCAATGGATGGAAGTCGAACGCCATCAAGTGAGTATTCTTCTTTGTTGATGACCTTAGCTTCCTCTTGGTCTGCAGCCAAGGCAGGTGAATGTTTATATGTCATCTAATTAGTTAACAAAAGTTAAGTGCTTCACGAGCTCATCAACTTGGAATGAAAAGGCAATTACCAATTAGAGCTGGGTTCCCAGGGCACTTGATGAAGCTGGGTCATATAGCTACCTGTCTTTGAGCAGAGGGGTTCGAAAAGGGCAGAGTGTCCTGCCTCATCCACTAACCACTGAGAAGCTCATGGCCTCATCTGCCCAGCCACTGAAACTTGCTAAGCCAATGCCAATGGACCTACTGGATGAAGGAAAACCAGGTTAAAATTAAAATAATTAAAATGAGATCAAATAAATAAAAACCAGGAGAAACTTTTTGTAGCCCAGTCTTGCCTCAGCCAGGTGAGCTCCTATTATAACCTGGAATTGTTCCACCTGAGATTGGCTCCATTTGTTTTACATAAAACTCTTCCTTTCTGAAAGGAAAATGCTAAGCTTTTCAGTGCCTCCAGCAGAACTCGTGAACGCCTTGATTCCAAGGGTGTGGATCATATAAACCTGAACTCCCTCTGGTTTCGGTGGGGATACTGAAACCTTCCTCAGCTGACGCATGCAGGAATTAAAGAAGCGTGACAGCTTTGAACAGAAGCCTCTCATTTTGTGTTTCAGCTTCTGAAATGTCTGCTTCCTGTTTCTACCCTCCCTCTCCATTCCTATTCTGCAACTGACTCTGCCAAGAAAGGTTACAACTGCAGGGTCATATGTCCCTCCCAAGCACATTAATAAATGTGTTGCATAGAGCATAGGGCTGAGGGCACAGAGCTGAGACTAACTGTTGCCCAAAGGTGATGAGCTTCCTGTTCACCCTGGACAGTGTGAGGACTGAAAATAATTTAGAGCTGTGGGAACCATTCAACATTATCGACAAGATATTGTTTTCAAGAAGTTATGTGTCTACTCCATATGTATGCAATACACGTACACTTTCATTTTCTTTGTTCTGTTTGGAGAACAGGAACTTCCAAGCTTGAGAAAGAAAGCTTGTCATTACAAGTGACTAGAGGTTATTCTAATTGGTATTATGTGTCTCCAGTTGGACAAAGGATTACTGAAGGAAAATGAGGACTTCAGGCACCTCAGCTGAGGGAATTTCCAACTTGTCATGCTGGTATGGCTGAAGAAACCTTCATTCTTTTTCCTTCTTCATTCATGTGCACATTTTGTAAGTTTGTATTTGAGGCCTATTAACACTACATTTTAAGGAATAAATAAAGTGGGAAATTTTTAAAATATAATAAAACATTTTTAAGAGCTTATAGTGTTTGTGAAGTAGGTAAGAACGTCCTTTATGCTATGCTTCAAAGGATAATATTCACATACAACAACAAAAAAACACAGAGAAGAACTCTTTGAGAACAAACAGGAAGGACTGACAGCATTAGGGCTGATGATTACAGGCATTGATTTAGTAATGCCATGGTAATCTGGCTGACCTTGAAGTATGCTAAAGGCAAGTGGAAGCAGGTGACTGTTCTACCAAGGAGCATGACAATTACAGTCAATGAGTCAACCATGATCCCCGTGTACTATATTTGTACTGAGACCTTTTCCAGTGTAGGAGATGGACACAGGAAAGGCCATGAATATTCAAACAGTTGAGAATGTGGATGCAACTGAAGATCAATGAAAATAACAACAACAACAACAACAATGGTGGCTAAAGAGGCGGGCATAGAATCCAACAGGGAACTGATCTAAAGATATTGCAGGATGGGTAAGAGTCTCTCACTTTGAGTATTATACTGAGTATTGCATCTTGAAAGGTTAAGCAGGCTTCAGTATGAGTAAGCAGAAAGAAGGGCCAAAGTTTGAGGCTTTAGTGGGGTCCTATGTTCTGGAAATGTATGTCCTCAAGACAGCAGGAACAAGGGATGAAAGTGAAGAGGGATGAACTCACAAAACTCTTGTGGCCAGAAAAATACAATCTGAAGGTTTAATTGGTGGCCAGAGAACTGCAAAGTGGGGTAGAAGTAGAGTTAGTGTGAGCATGGTATTGATTACGTTCATGAGAGCCGGTTGCAGATAAATGAATATTCTGTGCAATTAGATTCAGGTAGGTTCTGAGAATTCCAAAAGTACTGGAAATTTTGCTATGGACGCCGGATTCTTTTCCTATGAATTTGAATGAAATATTTTCACTAAAGTTAGAAAGGAGAAATATACAATGCACAATGACCAAGAACTATTGGGTGTGATAGAATAACAGTACCTACAGATGTCCACATGCTAATTTTCCCAGAATGTGTGAATGTATTATCATACATAGCAAAAGACCCTCTGTACAAGAATTGATGCTCTTGAAATCTGGATATGAGTCTAGATGATCTATTTTGATCCAATGTTATCAAAGAGGGAGACAGGATATCAGAACAGATCATGTGATCCTGCTGCCCTTGATACTGTAAGAGGCCAACAGCCAAGGAAAGCAGATGGCTCTGACAAGCTGGCAAAGGCAATGCAATGCAATCTGCCTGAGACCTGCTTGCGAGTGCAGCTCTACTGTCATTTTAATTTGAGCCTATTAAGGAACCTTTTGGACTGTTGACACGCTAAGCTTGTGATATTTGTATTTTTTGTTGAATTTTAAACTTTTTCATTAGCAACAGAAAAATAATAGCTTGTATTAAGCGTCATTTTTTAAAAATTATGTTTGCAGGTAGTAAGTGGATGGTCGCTGCATGTAGGCGAAGCAATGGTGGTAGTTTTGTCATTGGAGACATCAGGTAAGGTAAATGCAGAGGAATGTCTAGCTGCAATGGAGAAACCGAGATGACAGGAGGGTAGAACTTAAGTGCTTATTTGAAAGATCTGCTCTAAATGAAGGGCAGGATTGGCACAGGACCTTGGAATATAGTAAGTGTTTAACATACAGTTTTAAAATGATTTTTGTAGGGTGTTCCCTTGGAAGATACAGGCATCAGAGAACAAGGTGTTTGGTACTCCTTGAACATGAGTTTGTACAGATAAAATAGGCTTACATTGATTACTATGGAATGCCTTGAAGTGGAGAAATGATTTGTGCATGAATAAGAGTGGAGAGAAGGAATGGAATGATGGAGGGCAAACGATAAGCATCCTTCTCAATACAGTCCTATTCGTTTGTCTGGCTGAATGCACTCATAAAACTTCAAGCAGTTCTAAGCATAAGCTGAGTATGCTGTTTCATTCCACCGCCAGCTGCCTCCCTGAGTCATGCCTCCATCTTCTTCCTTGCAGCAATTGCTCGTGATCTCTTTGAGACAGATCCCAGTTCTTACTCATCTCAATATTACCAGCCCCTAGTACAATACCAAACAAAGAACAAGTGCCAGTAAATCCTCATTAAATGAGTGAATAAGGATTCATTGCAATGAAAATATTGCAACACTGTGAGGAATGCTGTCGTCCAGGTGAACTACTTCCAAAAGCTGCCCCACACCAGCCCGTCACCTGATGCCAGGCTAGTAAAGATATTTAGTGCCCACCTTAATCGATCCCGTCTTGTTTGGTCTGAGTGAGGGCCTGGATCTCTGGCAATTTCACAAGCTCCTCAGGGTTTTATTTTTGGCAGGTCTGTGAATTCCTGGCCTTAACCTCAAAGAAGACTGATATCACAGTGGATTAGGCTGATTAGGGAGTCACTGTGAAGCTTGGATCTGGATTCAACATTCAAGCAGAGATAAACTCAGATACATGAAGAGAAGGATTATTATTTTCCATAATAAAGATACAGAGTTAGATAATGTAGTCACTATGTTGTACCATCTGGCATTTCTATTCAAGATACACCACAATTTACATCTCTTACTTTCGCATGGCAAATTTCTTAAACAACAGGCACCTTCTAGTGTCTCTCAGTTTCCTCAGGTCAACAATTCAGGAGCAACATGACTGGATTTTGCTTGCCTAAGATCTCTTCTGAGACTACAATAAGAAAGTAACCATAGCTATGGCATCTCAAAGAATTCTCCAATCAGATTCCTAAACTGAGAAGACCCAAAAGCCTGGGAAGTGGAACGTCTAGTGCTCGCTAGAGTATCTTTCCCTGTGTCTGAGCTGTTTCCATAGAGTGCTGGATTCAATAATGGGAACTCTTTCACAGTGATCAGAGCCTCTAAATGCACCTTCTTCTGAGATGGACATGAAAGGAGAAGTCAAATAATGTTGCACATGAGGAATCAAACATTCTTTGAATTAGAGAAATAACTAATAGATGTGCAAGGAAGCCATGACCTTTGACGATGACCAAGTTAACTTGAGCCAAATATTAAAAATGTGTTTTGTTTGCTGCATTGATTTTAAATTCTGAAGGCAGAAACACACAATTTCATAAGAATGAAAAGAAGAACAAGAGAGCAGGTGAGCAAAAGTGAAAGAGTGAGATCTTCCATTCATGGATCCACTCTCCAAATGCCCACAACAACCAGAGCTGGGCCAGGCAAAAGCTAGAAGCCTAGAACGTGATCCAGGTCCCCCACATGGATGGCAGGGATCCAAGCACTTGAGCCATCATCCACTGCCTCCCAAGATGTGCATTAGCAAAATCTGGAAGCAGATTAATCACGACTTGAACCAGGAATTCACATATGGGAAGCAGATGTCCCAAGCTGCAACTCTGGCTGAGTTACACACTCACCACAGTGCTTCTTTTGGTCAATTATATGAATTACATATCAATGGGCATTTCTTTGATGGCCTTCACTACAACTATGATTTGAGTCAGAATGTCAGAATGCAGTGTGCCATTAGCTCAGCTAGGAGAGGCTGTCTAACAATCCTAGTAGGTTCATATCAGAAGGCTTCATATGATAGGACTTAGTAACAAAACAAGATTATTAAGACTGTAGTTTTTATAGTTTTCAATAACTTCTGAAGATCAGGAATTTTATTTATGAAAGAGTTGATTTTGTATGGTGAACACATCTCCAAAATCTAAACCCAAAGGCTTATGTTCCATGCCTACAACTCAGCAAAGTTTGTGAATCAAAACGCAAGCCTGCAAACTCAAACTCTGCCTTCCTCATGCTTCACAATCCAATTGCCTTGATTACTTTGCTCTTTCCAGAAAAGCTCCAAAGCTTTGCTGGGCCACATAGACTTTGTATTGGTGATCCCTTGGAATGAGGCACTGCCCTACCCTGCTTTATCTCTAGTAACGGGCTATGACATAGTTGCTATCTCTCCTCCTTAGGATTGTTGTTATAACCTGTTTGTCAAGTCCATCAATCAATCTTCCAATGCCTTGTCTCTGTTTTATTGCCCAGGTCTTACTGACTTCACATCCAGATGAAGAGTTCCTCAAGGAGAGATTCAGGTCTTAACTGCCTTTGCAATTGACATAAATGCCAGGAATATGATAAAGCATCAATGATTATTTATTGTCCTTGAGTGCATAGATAAATGCATAAACATACAAAGGGATAAATATGGGAACATGTTAATGATCCCATCTTTGGTTTGGTTGGATAAAATTTCAGACTTTACGAACATTTGCTACATTATCTTTTCTTCACCAGTGCGTGATTAAAACAGCAATAAAATTCTTATTATACCTGGATGATGCATTTAAACGCCTTTGCCCTTTAAGTATATTTTCTTATTTTCTAGATGGTCAGGCACCATGATGAAGAAAACCAATACTGACAACTCCATAGCAAAGGCATAGCTCCTTCTGTATTTTGGCTGTAGCGAATGGAGCTTTTCTCTTTTCTGCTTTACAAAGATATGATAGAAGAACAATCCTTTCTTTTTTCTTTAAAAAAAAAAACACAGGTATTGTTTTGGAAGGCAGAGTTACAGAGAAAAGGGGAGATAGACAGAAATGCAGAATCATCTTTGATTTGCTAGTTCATTTGCCAAATAGCTACAATGGCTAGAGCTGAACCTAGCTGAATCCCCAGACCACGAGCTTCATATGTATCTCTAATGTGTGTGGCAAGGATCCAAGAACTTGAGCCATCATCCACTTCTTTCCTACGCACATTAGCAGGTGTCTGGATCAGAAGTGGAGCAGCTAAAATACAAATATCAGTGTCCATATGGGATGCTGAATTCACGGGTTGTCAATTTTATCAACCATGTCATAATGCCCCAGCAAATGCTTTCCTTACAGGCTGTGGATGTTTATCCACTGAAGGTGAACTGCATGCTGACACTTGTCTCACCTTGCCTCACAGGGATAGGGCCTAAGAGGATGGGTATCCCTTATTTTCTACTGTCCAAAGTTGCTCAGCTGGAAGGTGGATCTGCAAACAGAGGTTATGAGCTTGCCACTCCATTCACCAACGATTTTATTTCCATTTCTTTATCCAGGAAAAAAAAAAGATTGTTATCTTGTCATAGCTCAAAAAAAGAAGAGCTGTTGTAAAACCTGAGATATTCAGGCAAAACTATCAAGCCTGATTTTTAATAGTTGATGTTCACAGATACTTTTCTCTTCTCTTCTCCCACCTAACACTTTTGAAGAGAACATTCCAGCCACCCATGACAAAGAAGTTGCTTTTGGGTTTCCTTTTATGCTTAGTAAGGGAAGGGTAGGGCTCTGGGTATCCTGTGTGTATATCTCTACTTGCATACCCAGGCACACCCATCCACCAAGCTTTGTTTCCTTAACCTCAAGTTATGTAATGAATAGATGTAGGCTGTGAACTCATTTCCATGAGGGCATGTTTCAAAATCCCCGATGATTGCTCTGAAGTTCTGAATGTGTATAAGATAGAGAGGTTCATACATGTTACCTGCTTGGAGCCCCCACCTGAATTAGGTCATGCAACCATTGCATTTTTCAACATTTCACAAGCTGCTCATACAGCAGCAGGTTAGAACCATGGACAACAAAGCAAGAGTACAAAGTTGCTTAACCTTGCCACTTTATATGTACATATCCATGTTGGCAGGGAAATGGTGACTCATTCCTCCCGGCTGGAGAGAGCTGACAGGCCAGTTCCTAATGACTTCATTTCAAAGATTGCTCTCCTTCATCTTTGCATAAATCTCTACAGCTGAACTTAATCTCTGGAAATATGGGCATATTAAGAAGCGTATTAACCTGTCCTGAACCCTGGGATACTGTTGGGTAATACTTGGGACTACAATAGTGGTATCCAAGGAACACTCCCCAGTTCTGTGGGAAGTGAAATGAACTACAATGGATGACTCAAAGGCTGGTTATAGTACCCAAGGAAAGTTGCTACCTACTGTATGACAGCTGCTTTATTTACACTTTCTTTAATCCTCATCTTAAACCATCTTATTTTGTAACTGATGCTCAGGCAAGTTCAGTAACTTTTTCTCCAAGATACCAGTAAAACATGGAGGCTCTATTTTCAAATCCACACATGTCCAACGCCAAATTCTGTATACCTTACATGTTCCTAAAGTTACATGTGGGGGTTTGATCTACTCTGTCACTCATTGTCCTTAGTACTGCCTTTAGATATGGACCTTCTAAGATTATTAGACAGTCCCTTCTTTCCAGGTTACTGACACAATGCATTCCAACATTTTGATTCAAATCATAGTTGCATTGAAGGCAGTTGAAGAAATGTCCATTTTAAATACTTTCTATGAGATTTTGCATCTTTAGTCCTTGATTTTTTATTTACCTTTTCATTTTCTTTTTGGACTTAAGTCAGAATACAACAGTCTCTCTTCCTACAAATATAAGCCTTAATGAATAATTGATATTCCATAGAATACTCAGACAAGAACTTGACTGAATGTAACAGCTCTATGTCTTAAACACTAGTTCCCAAACACTAGCAGGTTTTAGAATGTTCTTCAGTATTATAAAACACAAAGTATCTTTTTTTGTTTTTTTTTTTTGGAGCCAAATCTCCAGAATATCTGATTCTATAAAACTGAAAATTTGAATTTCTAATAAGTTTGTGGATGTTGTTGACACTGCTGGTCTAACATGGCACTTCCAGAACCACTGTCCTGATCCAAGCAAATATTCCTACTGGACTAGAAACTAAAAGTCATTTTGTACACGCGCATATGGTTTTTATAACATTGAATCTTCTAAAAGCCATCCAAAATATTTAACTCAAAACTTAACTTCCCAAGAATACTTCATTCCCAAGTTTATACATTGCTGTTCTTCGTACTATATGTGTGTGTGTATGTGTATGTGCGTGTTCTTTATCTTAAAAAGCAGTGTTAAAAAGGCCAAAATATTTTTTTCCAAACTACAAGATTTTTTTTTTCCAATTAGCAATCTTTATTTTTTAGAACACCTTTAAGTCCAAAGAGGAAATTAGCAGGACGCCAAGAAAGTTATCAAGTATCACTTGCCCTAACAATGACACAGTTTTTCCCAGTTGCCGTACCAGAGTATTGCATTTGTTAACATCAGTGCACCTATACTGACCTCATTATTATCCAAAGTCAGTAGTTTTCCTTAAGGTCAACTCTTTACCATTGCACTTTCTAAAGATTTTGACAAAGAGAAGAATCAGTGTTAAAAGCACTGGGATTATAAATCGGAATACATTCACTTCCTCTGTGATCTACCTGTTGATTCCTCCCTTGCCCATATTCCGAGAGGGGGGGCTTTTTGCTCGTTTTGTTACTGTCCCCATAATTTTGCCTTTTTCAGAAGTCCTTTCATTTGCCTGATTCTCACTGAGTAATATATTAAGCTTCTATTTTTGCATTTAAGATTCCTTTGGATTTTCTAGTCACTTGATAACTAATTTCTTTTTTTAAATTCTGCAAAATATTCCATTGTCTGAATGCACCACGGTTTAATCATCTGCTGAAGGACACTTTGACTCTGTCCAAGCTCTGGAAATCTTGCATAAAACTTCTGTAAACATCTTTGAGCAGGTTTTTGCATGGACATAGGTGTTTAGCTCATTTGAGTAGGTATCAAAGAGCACGGTTGTTGGATCATCTAGGCAGACTGTGGCCAGCTCTGTGAGGAGCTGCTGAGTTGTTTTGGAACACGGCTGCATGCTTCTGTGTTTTGCCCAGCACTGAGGCAGTTTCTGTGGCTCTGCACCCTTGCCCATATTTGGTGTTGTAGGTGTCCTAATTGTGAGATCTCATTGATGTTTTAATAGTGTTTCCAATGAATATGATCCAATGTAAAACATATTTCATGTGCTTATTTTCCAACCATGGTATCTTTCGGGTGGACCCTTTGTTTAAGTCTTAGGCTCAGTTTTAAATCAGTTGGCTGGTTTTCTTTTTATTATTGAGTTCTTTGTGTATTTTGGATAAGACTTTTATCAGGTGTGTCTTTTGCAAATATTTTCTCCTAGTCCATGGTGTATCCTTTCATTTGCTCTACACTGACTTAACAGAGAAGAAACATTTAATCCCAATGAAGTTCAGCTTGCCAGTTACAAGAATACCTCCATAAGCTTTTACAAAAAGTCAATTAAAAGATGAGTTTGGGGTTAGAACTGCAGCACAGTAGGCTAGGGTGTCTGCATCGGGTACCAGCATCTATATGGGTGCTGGTTAATGTCCCTGCTGCACTCTGGTTGTAGCTGCCTCTTAAGGCCTGGGATAGTAGCAGAGGTGGCTCAAGTGCATGGACCCCTCTAGCCAGAAGGGAGATCTAGAAGAAACTCCTCTATCCTGCTTTCAGATTGGCCCAATTCTGGCTGTTGTGGCCTTCTGGGGAGTTAACTAGCAGGTGGAATAGCTCTGTCTCTCCTTCTCTCCATAAATCTGCCTTTCAAATTACAACAAGAATAATAACTTTTTTTCAAATTAAAAAATATTTTCAAGAGTGAGTGTTGTGGTTCTGATGATTAAACCACTGCTTGGAGCTCTGAATCCCATACTGGAATGCCCATTCAAGTCCCAAGTTTATCTGTTTTGAATCCAGCTGATAGTGTACCTGGGCAGATGATGGCCTCTGTCACCCGTGTGAGAGAACAAGACAAAGCTCTGGGGTCCTGGTCCTTGCCTACCTTGTTAGGCACTTGAGGAATGCATCAGTGGAAGTAATCTCTCTCTGCCCCTTTCTATTGTAATTCACTGTGTGCTTCAAGTAAATTTTTGTTAAAAAAAAGTCTAGCTTGATGACAAAAATAGAATGTTCTTTTAAGTATTTTTAATAACTGTATTTTCACAACCTTTTGAAATATACAAAATCCTCATATGTGAAGTCCAGCGAATTGATTCTTACTTTTTTCATGGATTGTGGCTTTGACCTTGTATAAAATGTCATCACTTAGACAAGGTCGTCTTCGTTTATTCTATGTTGTCTTGAAGGTGTTTCACAGTTTTTTTCAACAACAGCTTTTTTTGATGATGTTTACATAGTTGATCAGGATGGGAAAGATCAAGACTTAGAGAAAAGTAGGTGAGAGCATTGTTCCCAAATTTTCTTTTTCTTCCTCTGTACCCAGGGAACGGAGGAGATGATGGGAGAAGCCACACCAGCCTCCCAACCACCGCAGTACCTGGGCATGGTGAATAGCCACCTGATACCAACCCAGAGCCCCTGACGTGGAACATGCTCCAAGGGTTCTTTTTAAGTGGTTTTGACGGTTTAAAATGCTATCAATCTCACTGATAGAACAATGAGAAAATCCTTCTAAGGTCCATTGGCTGACATACTCCACCTTAAAGTCTCCATTCACCCAGAAGTTTGGTGTCATTGATTGGCTGGGATAGTTGTTGAATTTATTTTGCCCTCCCGCTTTCACAATTTTCTTTCTTTGTTTATTTTTTTTTTTTATTTTACATTTGTGTCTACAATCCACTTCAAGCTTTGTCAAAAGCAAAGTGTCTGTGTCTACATTTATTTACTTTTCCAGTGTGGATGGTCTCTTACATGCCAGTATCTTTGTTGGAAAGGTGGTTTTCGCTGTATTGTTTCACCTTTACTTCTTTCCAAGAGATCCATTAGCTAAGTGCATCTGGGTCTGTGTATGGGTTCTGTTCTATTAAGTCACCTACCTATTCTTTTGCCCATGCTATATCGTCTTGACCACACAAATTTATGGTAAACTTGGAGATATGCCAGTTATAGGTCTCTACTCTTCTTATCAGTATTGAGTTTTGTATTTTGGGTCTTTTGTGTCTTTGCATAAACTTCATAATCATTTTGCTGATACACAGAGTAAATTTTTAGGATTGTGTTAAATTTACAGATAAAGTTGGGAAAAACTGACATCTTTGCACTATATATTATTCCCTATCCATGTGAAAGGGGTTATTTCTCATTTACTCATTGCTTTCTAAACGCATTTTCAAAGGAGTTTGGTAACTCAGTTCATATAGGTCTTGCATAGTGTAACACTTAAACTGCATTATTTTGGTCTTAGTAATAGTAGCAATACGTTTTAAATTCCACATCCCTACCATTCATAACTGATAAACATAACATACTTTGATTCTTGTATGTTAACATGTGCATTACAACTTTAACTGATTATCAATTCTAAGAGTCATTTTTGTTATTTATTTTGAAATCTTTACAAATATGATTTCTCCAGAAATAGAGTAACATAGCAATGAAAATTCTGATTCTAAAAGTAACAGCATACATTCCAGAAAGTTCAGAACTAGATGAAAACCTTTGTTAATGTTTGCTGTTTGTTGAGTAATTACTACTTCCCAGGAACTATAGCAATCAGTTTCCTCTATTAAATATTTAGTTATATATTTCAATATTTACTTACAAGGAAGAGTGACAGAGAGAAATAGAGAGATTTCCAACATGTTGGCACATTCTCTAAATGCCTGCAATAGCTGGGCCACACCAGAGCCAGAAGGTCAGAATTCGAATGAAATCTCTTGAGTTTAGCACAGGTACTCAGGGATCACCTCCTGCCTCCTGGCTTCACCTTCTGGAAAATGACTGCCAGAAGGTCAGGGCTCCGACCCAGGCAGAAAATGTCAGCATCTGGAGACTAAAGCAGAATGTTCAAGACACAGTCCAACACTGTGAGATATAAAAAGGCATCTCCTGTGGGCTTCAGTCTTTCTCATTATGGCTGAGGCATTGTGCCACAACAGCTGCCCGTTAGTCTCTTGTAAGTAAATTCTGTTGGCAACTTTCTGCCACAGAGCAGGACATTGTATTTCGTTCAAGTCTCAATTTTTTTTCTTTGAATACAAACGAAAAACATATAGAATAAAAAAGCCTAAGACATAATTAATCGCATGCTAAAGAAGACCCAGTAAAGGTAAATATGTGAGGTGATAAAGATTTAATTAGCTTGACTGTGGTACTTAGTTCATTAAGTATATTAATATCAAGATATTTAATTATACATATTTTTAAAATACTTGCTTTCTTTAACAGCAATGCCTCAATAAAAATGCAGAAACATTTTTTGGAACATGGCTCATTCATTTATTTAAAAATATGTGTCGAGCATCAGCTGTGTTCCAGGCACTCGCCGGGAGACAGAGCAACACACATGAAGTCCTCCTCAGTGAGTCTTGTCTTTCAATGGTTACAGTGACCTCTCCAGTACATACTAGTTGCTACAGATACTTTCACACTTATTGCTATAAATTTGTTAGAGATTGAACCAGGGGTTGTAAAATGCTTTCTCACTTTCTCACTCATTATTAGAATCAAGACTGTTCCAATTCACACAAAATGTAGCGATGTACTGTCATAAATGTCTCATGCTTTGAAAGTCCAAACGTTATACACTCAAAAGGAAAAGTTACAACTTTGCTGTAATGCACATATGTGTTTTGAGGAAAGAAGGACAGACAATATTATTTTGTGTTTATGAAGATGTATTTAACATTTCTGACATGCCCCATTTATCCCTGTATTTTCCTCGAGTCTCACTGCCTTTCTTTGGAGTTTTCAGACTACGTTGCAGACTGGCAACAAGTTCTTTTACAGCCTTTTTTTCTGAAAATGCTTTTAATACTTTTTTCTTCAGGTATATATTTCTTGAATATAGATATCTGAGTTGACATCTTTTTTTTTTCATACATTAAAATAGCTTTCATTGTCTTTGGACTTCCATTATTTCAGACAAAAAGTCAGCTGTAGTTTGAATTGCTAACACCCTGTTTGAAAAATGCCATTTTTCTCTGATGATTATCCAAATTGTCTCCAGTTTTAAGGAGTCTAGCTAAAATGTGTTTGTGTATTTTGTTTGTATTTACTATGTTTGGGGTTTAGTAAATTGGTACCTTTAAATCTTTCCTGAAATGGATGAAACTTGCAAATTCTAATAGAATTTCTATTTTATTCTCTACCACCTGTATTTATTTGATCTCAATTTGCATATATTTTAGAGTGTCTGATATATCCCCCCACACCCCCTAAGAGGCTTTCTTTACTTCAGAGTTCATAAATTATATTGACCTGTCTACAGATTCACCGGTGGTTTTTTTATTCTTCTTCTCCTGCTATACAATGATTATCTTCATTTAGTTCTCTTGTTCAATTCTACAATTTTATTTTAGCATCAATTACCTCTACTGCAGCGATATTCCATGAAATGTGCATGTAAAGCAATTGTTCTATTTTTTGTTTGTTCTTTCTTGACCTGAACTTGCTTTCATCTCATACATTTCATTATATTATTCCCTGTTTGTATTCACATAATTGTAAACATTCTTTAAAGTCTGTTTATCACTAATTTTAATACTGATGTTGTGTGACATCTGTAGACTATCTTTTTTTTTTCAAGAAGAATTTTATTGATGGCTCCAGTTTATTTCCTCCCCAAAAAACAAATTAAGTGAATAATAATCTTAAGACTTAATTCAATTCATAACAAAGCCGAGAATGAAGATTAGAACTGGATCACTTGGCCCTTTCTCTTCTTATCTCCTCCCAGTTCATAATGTTTACATCTCTTAATAGCCAGCGTTCTCCTGGATCTGCAGTTGGGTTCCACACACTCAAGCCTCAGCACAGACTTCTTTGTAGTTCTAGCGTTTTCTGGAAAATTGGCTTAGTCTGCCCACCATAGCCACTCTGCTTCCTATCATAACGCCGTTTCCCCTGGGCATAGAGGGAATCTTTGCCCTTCTTACACTGTGTTACTTTGTGGGGCTGGTGCTTGCCACACTTCCTGCAGAAGGTCCGGCGCATTTTAGGAACGGTCACCATGTTTGCGGAACAATGATACCGGGACGAAAAAAAAAAGTGTAGATTATCTTTTGCCATGAAAATGAATCACATTTTGCCAGATCTTTCTAAATAATCTTAGAATGTGTCCTGAACAATACATTTTATTTTATTCTTCCAGATGCTTATATTTCTGTTTTCCCTGGCAATTAACTCCGTTGGAATAATTTGATAAAATCATCTTCTTGAGTAAATTCAATATTTGAATGAGTTCAATTCTTCCATCTTTACTCATTGTGTTTCATTTTCCCTTACACTAACACAGTCCAGTGATTACAATTATAGGATTCCTTTGTTTGTCTTTCTTGCTTTCCTAAGTCCTCCATCTAATCACTCTCTAGTGTTTTTGATTGTCTTGAAACCTGAATATTTTCTATTGGAGTTTGCTAACGTGCGTGTCATTGGCTGAGTTTTCCATGTTAGGTTAAAACAATTAGAAGTTGGCAAATCACCACATGCAATATTTTTCTCCAAATATTTCTATCTCCCCCAGCTAATTTGCCTTTTTTATCCCCTTTCTATTGATTTCATCTCATTCTATTTTATAATATTTTAGCACTCAATGCTTGCTTTTAGCAAGGCTTAGAGATCAGTAAGAACTTATAGGAAGTATAAGCTTTGCTGTATTCTGCCTTGTGTCTGTAACGTAATAAAAAAGTATACGACACGTGACAACAAAATGTAGAATGGACCACGAACACTAAAGGGCTCTGAAAAAAAGTTCATATACTCAGCAGTACTTACCACCATTTTCTAAGGGTTAAAGCATACCAAAGGCTCAGATTAAAAAACAAAACGGAACAAAATGAACAAATACTGTACCCGTAAGAAACATACAAAGAATTAAAAGAAAGGGTTAAATCAATAATAGCTTTAGCAGCACTAGATCTTCTGAGAATGGACATAAAGATGAGACTTCTAAGGGAATGCGTTACTTAAAAAAAGACTACTGAGTTCCAGTTTCAAAACTACTAATTTACTGCAAACATTCAAGAACTGCGTTAAACATATAAAATGGATTACTTTCTATTGATCTTAATCTTCATTGTGTTTGCACAGAAAGGTTTCAGTTTAATCTCTCAGTAGCTAAGCTTTTAATACACAGTCATCTCTAATGCACGATTTCTGCAAACCAAGTCAGGGCTGCCAAATACTGGTAACTGTTGAACATATCAGAATGGATGCGTTTCTAGACAACATGCATGTCTGATACAACAAACAGAGGTTTAAAAATGGCTCTTCTCCAGCTGTCACTTACACTGACTCCTTCCAAATATCCTGTTTTCTGGAGGAGAGCTCACAGTTCCTTCCACTACATTTCATCAGATTTTTCTAAATAGCATTCTGAGCGTATGAATTTCTGAATAGCACATGCAAAGGGAGGGACTTTTTGATCTAAATTGTAAAAGGATATCATCACTAACAATAATCACAAAATATGAATTCCAATGACTCCAGATAACTGTTTTAAAACTGAAGGTTAGGGCCGGCCCAGTGCTATAGCCTAGTCGCTAAAGTTTTTGCCTTGCATGCACCAGGATCCCAAATGGGTGCTGGTTCTAATCCCAGCGGCTCCACTTCCCATCTAGTTCCCTGCTTGTGGCCTGGGACATCTGTAGAGCATGGCCTAAAGCCTTTGGACCCTGCACCTGTGTAGGAGACCAGGAAGAAGATCCTGCCTCCTGGCTTCAGATTGACTCATTTCCAACCGTTGCAGCCACTTAGGGAGTGAATCAGTGGATAGAAGTTCTTCCTCTCCTCCTCTCCTCCTCGCCTCCTCTCTGTATATTTGTGTTTCCAATAAAAATAAACATTTTTTTTAAAGTGAAGTGTCCTGCTTTACCATGTGCAAATCATTTTCCTTCATCTGTTGCCTTTGTTCATTCACCCACTTACTCATTCATCCAACATTTACCGAATGTCAGCTCTACTCTGGCTTTATAGCCAATGCATCTACTGGAAAAATCACCCATGATCTCAGTCATGGTTAGGACAGCCATCTGAGGTGGTGAAGCAATTTACTGTCCACAAAAGGACTCTGAAGACCAAAAATCCTGAGTACTCTCTCCAGGCTCTAAAGATGTTAAGACATGGCAGTGCTTAGGAGGAAAAGCACAAGCTCTGGCATGTTCCACGTTATCATATCTTAGAATCACACGTTCCTGAACAATCTCAGGGAAAACATGGAGAAAATTACAGCTTCTTAGTCAAACCCAACACCGAGGTTGCATTATGGAGCCACATTCTGTATTGCTTTTCTCATTTTTAGTTACTCCTGCTTCCGTGTTCTCTGGCTCTGTGTTTTATTTTTACCAGAAGGAGAACAAATCTCACATATTCTGTTTTGTAAGTACATGTATCTCCCATAAACGCTCTTCTACTTAAATTCCCCCATGACAGTATTAGGGTACCTTCTTTTCTCTGCATCCTCATTAGCATGTTTTATTTATTTATTTATTTTTGATTTCTGTAAAAGCCCTTTAAAAGTGGGCAAGGTGAAACTTTCATTGCGATTTTATTTTGCACTCCTTTGATGGCTGATGATCCTGTGCTTGGCTCACGTGTTGTCTATTGACCGTGTCTGCATCATCCTTTGAAATATGCGTCTTTATATGCTTTGTCCATTTCTCCCATTCTGTCTATTGCCTCTTCAGTATATTTACTATATATAAACTCTATATTATTTTTAATCCTATCTTTCAATTTTTGCTTTTATTACCTGAGTAACTGGATCCTTATACTAGAAGGGTCTTTGCCATGTCAGTTTCCTCCAGTGTTTGCCCTATGTTTTCCACTAGTAATTTGATTATAACAGGTCATAGATTCATCTATTTGATCCATTGTGTGTTGATTTTTGTAAAAATCTTATTTTGTGTAAAGTTGAGTCTTATTTCATTTTTCTGCATGATGAGATCTAATTTTTCCAACATCATTTGTCATTTCTCCAAGAAATGATTTTAGCTTGATGAGTTGGCTGATTTGCAAATTAAATTCTGATATTTCAATTCTAATCAGCTGGTTCGCATGCTTATTTTTGTGCCAATACTAGGCTGTTTTGACTGTAACTGCTCTGCAACATGCCTCAAAATCTGATATTGTAATGCCTTTAGTGTTGTGCTTATTATTTAATAATTATTAATTATTTAATATTACTTTAGGTATTTGGGATTTTTTGTATTTCCATATAATTTACTGCACTGTATTTAATTTAAAAAAATGTTTACTTATTTTTATTAGAAGCACAGATTTACAAAGAGAAAAGGAGGTACACAGAAAGAGATCCTTTGTTTTCTGGTTCACTCCCCAAGTGGTCACAACTGCCAGACCTGACCTGATTCAAAGCCAGGAGCCAGCAGCTCCTTCTGGGTCTCCCACATGGGTCAGGGTCTCAAGGCTTTGGGCCATCCTCTACTATTTCCGCAGGCTACAAGCAGGGAGCGGGTAGAGAAGTGAAGCAGCCAAGACATGAGCCCATACCCATATGGAATCCCTGTGCTTGCAAGGAGAAAACTTTAGCCTCTGGGCTACCTCATTGGTTCTAGTGTATTTAATTGTTTTAAACCTATTATGAATAGAACTAATTGTACAAGTTACTCTCTAGCCATGGTGTACTACTGGGCTTTTTTGTTTGTTGATTTTATAGTCATCCGCTTTACAAAGCTCTTATGACTTCTTATAATCTCTAAGTTGAAGTCTTTGGGTTTCCCTTTATATAGGTTTTAATAGATCTAGTATATACCTTCCAGAATTACATGGATAGTGATGATGAGAGCAGGCACTCTGGTCTGGTTTTGGATATTACTGGAAATGCTTCCATCTTTACCCCATTCAATATGCTACGCTGGCTGCCGTTTATCACATGTTTTGATTGTGTCTTGGGGTCTAAGCCTGCCCGCAGGCCCCACAGTCCCATAGTCACCAAGGCTGAGACAATGGTGCTCTTCAGGGTAAGAGCCACAGCTGGTGAGGAATGTCTGCTTCGTTCTGCACAAGTTGCACATTTTAAGTTTAAGGAAGGGGAGGGCAGGAGGGCATCTTCCAGCAGTTCCCCCACTGTCAGACACTGTGATTGGCTCAAAGGCACAGCTACGTCTCTTGACCTTCTAGTTATGTCAGAGGTCCTGTTCCCAAAGCAGGGCTGGAAGCTGTGCCTCAAGTCATGCAGAGGTAAGGCTGAGCGACACCCACCGGGTTGCAGGCAGGGATCCAGGAGTGATTGCCCTCAGATTGTGTTGAGGTATGTTCCTTTTATATCTAATTTTAATTTTTTTTTATTATTAAGTGATGTTGCATTTTATCAAGTGGTTTCTCTGCATCTCTTTAGCTGATCATAGTATTTGATTTGATTTTTCAACATCTTAATGTGATATATCATGTTTATTGATTTCCATATATTGAATCATCCCTACCACTCTCGGGTATATCATGTTTGGTCCAGGTGGATGGTCTTCTTGGTGTTTTGCAGGATTCTGTCAGCTAGTATTTGGTTGAGGATTTTGTACATCCACGTTCATCAGGGAGAGTGTTCTGTACTTTCATTTCTTTGCTGAACTTTTTTCTGGCTTTAGAATTAAAGCCATGCTAAACTACAGAAGGAGTTTTGGCAAATTCCCTCCTTTTCAATGTTTTGAATGGTTAAGAAAAGTTGCAATTAGTTATTTAAATGTTTTCTATTACTCAGCACTGAAACTGTCTGAACCTGAGTTTGTTCTTATTGCAGATTCCATCTCTGCCTCGGTTATTGATTTATGTAGGCTTTTTCTGTCTCCATGACTCAATTTTGACTAATTGTATGCATCAGAAATGTATTCATTCTCTTAGATTTTTCCAAATAGGTACAGCTATTTGTAGTAGTTCTTTTTTTGTTATTATATTTCTGCAGCATCTGATTTTATTAATTCATGTCTACTGTCCACACCTTTTTCTTGTAAGTTAGGGCAATGGTTTATCAGTTGAAATTCTTCAGTAAATCAGCCATTTATTTAACTTTTGCATCTTTTTACTATAATTTTGTGTATTTATCTTCTTTAATTTTATTGTTACAAATTTTACGTTTTTTTCTTGTTTTGCTAGGTCCTTGAAGACATTGTTAAATCATTTAATTTTATGTCTTTCCAATTTCTTAATGCAAGTACTAATTTCTATTTTTTGTTAGGGTTTATTTTTATTTTTATTTTTTATTGGAAAGGTGGATATACACACAGGAGAGACAGAGAGGAAGATCTTCTGTCCGATGATTCACTCCCTAAGTGAGCTCAACGGCCGATGCTATGCCGGTCCGAAGCCAGGAGCCTCTTCCGGGTCTCCCACACGGGTGCAGGGTCCCAAAGCTTTGGGCGGTCCTCGACTGCTTTCCCGGGCCACAGGCAGGGAGCAGGATGGGAAGCGGGGCTGCTGGGATTAGAACCGGTGTCCATATGGGATCCTGGGCGTGCAAGGCAAGGACCTTAACCACTTGCGCCACCGCGCCGGGCCCGCAAGTACTAATTTCTATGAACTATCTTCTTATTGTTGCTTATGCTTTATTCTAAAAGTTAGATATGATGTGCTGCTATCTTTACTTGTTTCAATTAATTTTTTATATTTTCCTTTTGCCATCTTTTATGATTCACTGTTCATTCAGAAAAACTTTGTATGCGTCTCTCTATTTTCTAAAGTTTCAGGTGTCCTTTCGTTTTTATGTATGATAGAGAGTTCCTATAGCATCAGCAGGGGAGGGGATGGTTACCCGGGCTGGCAGTGGTCAGAGGCTCAGACATGCTCTGAGGCAAGGTGCCCTAACCACCTAGGGTAAGCTTACCATGGCTGCTCACCCTACCCACTCGGGCACATGAACCTCACAAAGGCTGTAATGTGTTCTGAAGTGTGAGGGCCAAGCTCGCTGTGTAGTGCCTTCACAGCATTTGGGAAGTATGGAACTTCTGAAATCAGACCAGGGATTACCCGAAGACCTAGCCACATCTAATTAGCTTCTCAGTTTTCAAGATTGTGTTGAACTAGCACAGAGGATTCTTATAATCACAGGGTTTGGAGATCTATGCTCTGCTCTGGGAGCCTACCCATCCACGGGTTGTGTAGCTCACTTCCCAGAGCAGCCTCACAAAGCGCAGATGGTGCCATGCCTTGGCAAGTTGAGTAGGTCTTTTGGTTTTTCACATTTTAAAAATATGTATTTATTTGTATTTGAAAGGGAAACCTACAAAGAGAAGGAGAGATGGAAAGTGAGAGTGAGATCTAACCACTGGTTCATTCCCCAAATGGTTATAGTCACCTGAGCTGAGCCAGACCAAAGGCAGCAGCTAATTTGGGGTCACTCACATGTTAACAGGGGCCAAAGAACTTGTGTCATCCTCAACTGATTTCACACATCATAAGCACGGAGCTGAATCAGAAGTGGAACAACCAGAATGTGAACTGATGTTCATATAGGATCCTGGTTCAGTAGGCAGAGATTTAGCCTATTAAGCCATTGTGCTAACCCAAACTTAGTGGTTCTTTGATGAGAGAACAATCTCCCCTCCCTTCATAGAATTATGTGGACATCCTGACCCCACTGACTGTCCAGACCAGACTCCAAGGCAGCAAGAACCATGGAGGTCTCCCTTAGACAGCACCCACCAGCGGGTCATGCGCTGCTGTTGCTGCCAATTGCCTTGCTCTGAGTAGATGGCATATACTATTGATCCCAGAATATTATAGCTTCTTTTCCTGGAGCCATGTAGGTGCTCCATCCATGACCAGTTCTCCAAGCTGGGATCCGGGTGACTGGGGCCAGCAGGGATTCCCTCACACCAGCTCCACGGTGTCTCACAAGTTGATGCAGCCTCCTCTCCCCTTGTTCTGGTAAGATGGCATCTTTCCTCCTTCCACTAGCCACAGGATTCGCTGATGCTGTCCTGGCACATGCTGCATGTTTCCACAAGGTCTTTGCTGCTTCTACCATCTCTTATTTTTCTAAGCTTTCCAATGAAAACCTCCCCAAATGTCCTCTGGAACCGTGGGCCTCCCTTACTCTTTTGGAATCTTCCTGTGTTCAAAAATCATCATGTCTTTTCCCTATTTAGCTACACTGGATCACAGATTTTCAAGTATAATTTTGAGACGCCATTTTGCATGTACATTGGCAGTATTTAGTAAAGACTAGCTGAGTTATACACAGACAATTCATTTATTCTTTATTATTTTTAGTATTTACTCTCTCCCCCTCTGTGTTTAACATGGTTTTAATGCTGTATGTTTCACCTTAGAACACTGATTGGACTAACAGAGTAGTGATGAAAAATGGACTTGTTTAATTTGGTCAACAGACAACACACTAACCCCAAGTATGGAACCAACCAGTATCAGGCTATTTTAGATTTGGTAAGAATCTTTGAGAAGGTATCTACCAGTTATAAGAGGGTTCCAAATCCTTCCTTTACTTGTAATTGTAACTGTTGGAACTCAGCAACAAATGCTGGGTATGTTAAAAACTGGAAAATAGTCTTGTACACAGTACTAAATATAACCTTCGCCCAGGCAGGTAGGGGCTGCTTGCCAAGTTCTGATGGTTGTTAGAATCCAAAACCATGAAGAAGGCCATGTTTTGATAAGCTGAAATTGCTTTCAAAATAGGCAAATTTGCCCTATTTATGGGAAAACAGGGTTGAATCAACTAGTTAATTACCTCTTACCCCTAAACTTTTAGTACTTCACATATAACAAGTTAATCATTTGCTTCAGTATAAATTTTAGTATATTTAGCACAAATATCTTGTTTATAGTATTTTCACTATTTAGTATACATACAGAAAAGCAAAAAACAAATACTTTTTATATTCATACTGTTCTTTATGATAGAAAGACAATTGGAGATTGCCTTTGCCAAGAAAACATACGAGGAAGTAAATAAAAACAAAAAAATCTCCTTTATCAAATAGCAATAACTAAATAATGTATCTCAGACGGTCTGCTGTTCTTGTTTCCTGTTAAATGTGTGTCATTCAGAGGACAAGCAATACCATATCTATTGCTTTGCTTTTTGCCTTACGCCACCAACTCACACGGTTTACTGCACACGAAGAAGGGAACTCTCAAGCTTGCCCACCGTGGGCCACAAAACAGAAATGACTTAGTCTGCAAGGAGATGTTCACGTAACAGGTACCGGGCACTGACTTTGAAGACCAAGCATTCTGCATTCTCTAGCACTAGTGTTTGACTCTCATTCTCTAGAACAAAGGCAGGAAGGGTTTCTCAGAGGTTACAAAGCTAACTAACAGCAAAACTGTGAGGTTTAGCATTCATTTGATCATCTATTCTAAGTGCCTCCTTTTGCTCCAAGTGTATATCTTTGGCATAGTTTCCTCTTCTTCCATTTCATCATGGCTTGAAAAGTGCACTACATCACTGTTTGGAAAACAAGGTCCTTTCTGCTCCTCATCGCTTTATGGTATCAGGTTCATGATGATGTGGAGGTGAGGGATTTATAAACATGAAAGATGATAGTAATCAAGGCACAGAAATATCCAGGTAAGTCAGGGTAAAACTTATGGCATGAAATGAAACATAAACACCCAAAATTTGATTTTAAAATGTCATGATCCCATCTCAAGTAGAAGATCAAGCTGATTTGTATATTACATTTACAGAAAATAAAAGTAGGAGGGAAGTAAAGTGTATATTTTTGCCACAAAATTCCGAATCCAGATTTTTATGTAACTTAGTGAATGTGGGCATAAGGAAACCTCAACAGGAAACACTTCAGCAACATCAAACAAATTTACTGATTATAACTGGAGATATTATAAGGAAACAGACTATGTTACTTCCTAAGTCATTTATAGTCAATAAGCCTCAGGATTTCCATTTATAAAGTGGAAATAATGAAAACTAAGAGTCCTTTCCTCTACTATTGTGAGGAATAAACAACCCAAATGATAGTTACTTTATTTTTATTATTAGTGTCATTTTTAATAGTAACAACAGTGAGGTCCAATTTTTAAATGCAATCTTAGAATCCCTGGATGAATGAAGACAAATGCAGAAATAGTTGCATTTTAATAAGTTGATAGACACATCAATTATAAATGTCAATAAAGAGAGTGCAAGCTTAATGTGTATCATGTCAGACGTTCAATTGAATCTGATCTAAACTCAAGTACAAGGCACTTTGAATGGACCACTATCACCACAGTTAGGGTTTCAGCATGTACATCAATAACCACGATGCTTTTCTGACTTTAAGCCATCCCATCATCTGATCCCACTGTTTAGAATTTTTTTTCTTGAATACCTTATCCTATTAATCTCTTCAAACATCCTGTTCCAAGAAGAAAACTTTAAGTATTTATTTTGTAATTGGCGGCGATCTGTGTGTTTTAGACACGGGGATTCTGATATAATTTTGATAGTTGGTTTTAAGTTTCTTTGTTGAGTAAATGTACAGTGTGAGAAAATCTTAGACAACTAAGATAACACTCCACATCCATGAGTGGGGACCTGGGTAAACTGATTCAACATTCTTGCATGGGAAATGGCATAGTATTTCAGAGGGGAGCTCTGAAAGCAAATCTTAAGAGAACATCTTAGCCAGAGATTCTGTAACACTGCAAGAACATGAATACACTTATTCTTTATAATAAAACACATAGGTCTATTGATGCTGATCATAAAATCTTTTCTTGAGCATTCCTAGGTACCCACATTCACTGATGCGTTTTCTCAATGGAGTCTGGCGTCCCTTGTGGTCTACTTTTCTGGGCTGAAACCCAGAAACTCTACCCTTTTGAGTGTGCTTTGGCTGCCTCCAGAACAGCCATTTCTCTGTTCCAACCAAGACAGTATAATCAATCATTGTCTTCTACAATATCAAACAAGTAAAGTTTCCTCTAAACTAATTGGTAAGGAAAACATTTTGCCTTCATCAGGTGGTAGGGCCTGAAGTTGGAAAACATGGAAATAAAGGATGGAGAGGGTGGGCAGACAATCCGAATGTGGCTGGAAGAAACGCTGTAACCTGAAAGGCTTCAGTGGGAACTGTCTCCTTACGGCTTAGCAAGTAGACTAAAGCTAAAGAGACTGGGAGTCTAGATAAAGCTCTTCCACTTGATAATCCTAGTTTCCCGATTCATTTCACTCATTTGCTGAACTGCAAGACAATAAATGTTACTAAACATCCTTTCTAGAAAGCTCGGATGAGCCACTGAAACAGATATAAAAAGTTGACCAACTTAAAAAAACCTTCACTTTCTACCAAGTTCGATTTGAAGTGAAACAGATCATTCCGGAAGTACTAAGTTAAAAGCATATCCCCCAATTCCTTCTTCCTTGTCCTTCCTTGGTATTAAAGGTGAAAATCCTTTATTTAAATAGTTAACAAAACACACTAGCAACAACAATGCAACCACCCAAGACTGGTTGGGTGTACTCTGCTAAATAATCCACATACCTAAATCCATTCAACCTTACCATAATCCTATCAGCCATGTGCTGATATTTTCATAAATGAAGACATTAAGTGAATGAGGTAGTATATGCAATGAACTATCTATCCTGTTATACAGGAGCACCCTCTACAATGCCATGCATCACCCATCTGCTGGCTGCATTCTAAGGTGTCCTTGGGTAATTCTGCCATTATGTGAGCCTCATCGTGTGAACTTACACAGACTATGATGGCTGTGACCTCATCATATGACACAATCTTGTGAAAGTATTGTCTTGCTTACAACATGTCACTAAATGAAATGTTATACAACACATAGCTTCACCTCAGACACTGGATGAAAAAAAATCACATACTTAAATTGGAAAACGTACAGTGGGGGAAATCATTATAATGGCAAAGCTCAATATGTTCTTTCTTCACTTATTTTTTAAATAAATTTTATCCTTCTAATAATGATCACATGTTTGATCAAGGTGGGAAGGATCGAGCTTTATGGAAAATTGGGTGAATTCATTGCTTCCAAATTTGCTATTTCTTCTTATTGTTCTTGGGGGAAGGAGAGGAACATGTCCCAGTATCCAGGGATGAGGACCCATAACCTCAAATCAACCAAGAGTCTCAATGTGTACATATTCTGAGGGTTATGCCCATGTGGTTTGGAAAGTTTGGAAATGCTGCCAATTTCACCAATCTGAGAATGATATCATCCTCTCAATGTTCGTTGGCTTCATTTACCAAGAGTTTTTGTTGTCATCATTTGTTTGGGATAGTTGTCCAATTAGTTCTGTTCTGCTACAGCACCAAATGAGCTGCCAAATTCTCCTTTTACAACAGGGATTGTGTGCACTGCTCCACCTTTTTTCATTAAGCAGGATATATTCTTGTGAGTCCAAATACCTGGGCTGGATGTCCCAAGCATTGCTGAATCCCTTACCCCAGGGGCTCACAAACCTGAAATCCACCTAGTAGGAGGCCCCAGGGCCTGGGACAGGAGACCCAAGCCCCACCGAATCCCTCACCCTGGGGCTCATATATCCAGCACGCACCTCAAAGTAGGCTCCAGGACCCAGGCCAGGTGACCTGAACCCCCCAAATTCCCCACCCCTGGGTCTCACGAACTCGGCACCCACATAGTAGTTGGGCCCTGAGACCTGGGCCAGGGGACCTGAGCCCCACCAGATCCCCTACCCCTAGGTTGCCTCGCCTAGATCCTGGGGCCAACCTTCTAGGCCCCAGGATCTAGGAGAAGCAATCCACACCCCACCAGTTTCCCCATCCCCGGGGATTCAGGAACCCATCACTCACCACACAGGTGGGCCCCATGACCTGAGCCAAGCTACCCAAGTCCTGTCAGATCCCCTTTCCCTGGGACTCACGAACCCAGTCCCCACTGGGCCCAGACTGGCGTGACTCACCTCACCTCAGCATCCGCAGTCATATTGTGCAGCCTAGTCTAGTCTAGTCTGCCCCTGTTCCAGCTCCTGTTGGTGGGTGCTACAGCCTATCCCACCCAGCCCAGCCCAATTGCTGTCCTTGTCCTAATGTGAACTGGCTGGTGTTGCGGCCCTATCTGGCTCCTCCTACCCCTGTCATGGTTCTCAGTTCTGTTAGTGGGTGTTATATGCTGGCCCAGACTGGTATATCCCTAGACCTGACCCACATGTATGCCAGAGGGTACTGTAATCTAGCATGGTCTGGGCTGCTCCTTGCCTTGCTACTGGACTCTCCTGCAGGGACTGCATCCCAATGAAGAAGTTTCCCAAGCTCCTTTATCGAATCTCCTCCCATGTCAGTTCTATACACCAGTGGGCTGTTGGCCCAGGTTGACTTTGTCCATCTCCTGTCCTGACAAAAAAACAGTGTCCTTGTTCAACCAGCCACATCCATTCTGGTTCTTGCTGTTGGTTGATGCAGCCCAGCAATACCTGGTCCACGCCCAGACACAGCATTCACGTAGTGCATTGGGAGTCGAGACCTAGTCTGCCTTGTTCTACACTCAAACTGGCCCTCACGAGACCAGTGGGAGCTGGAGTAAGCCCAATCTGTCTCTCCACAGTCCCAGCTTACTCCCCTTATCTGTTCTACCATTTAAAAAACATGGAGAAGTGTGTCTTGCCACAATTTCATCTTAAAAAGAAAGCTGATTTTTAGCTAATTAAAATTTAAAGGAATTAGATTCAATAAGTTGAAAGAGTGAATACTTAAAGTTCTCAAGACTAGATGTTTGTAGACCCAATCTCAGTAATCCTTATTGCAGACCACATGACCTTCAAAGGGTCATGGAATCTTCCAAAGCCATGGAAGGTTCCAGAAAAAACAAGCTGACCCACAGGATCTCTAAATTTTCTTTCTGCAATTAGCATTCTTTGTCAGGAGAATTCTCCATCATTTGAATAATAAAAGCAGTTCTGTCTCTACTAAAGGATGGCATTGTTGGTAGAATAAGTATCAGCAATAACAGAGGTTTCTTGACAACTCTGTGATCTTCCCAAGTCACAAGCTTTAGCATGTTTCTGCATTGGCTGGTTGTAATTTAAAAATATCAAATAAGAACTGATAGAATCCTTCAGTATGAGAATAAAAGATAAATAAGGTTAAGTCTAGCACTAGCCAGTCTAAGCTACAGCAATGGTTACTACAATGGTTAAGAAAGAGGACTTCTAAGATATTATGGCCTCAAATTTTGTAATGATTCATACGATTATTTGTTACTTAAATATTTTATCTCCCTAAGATACAAATTCTGTGTAAATCATAACTCTGTTTTATTCACATATAAGTAGCAGACATAAGCCCAATGTTAAGACGAAGTTTTGCTCTTTATTGGTGTTCCTGAGCAGTGAAAATATTGAATTATGATTCAAATCTAAACTCTATCCTACAAACTGTGTAAAACCTGTTTTAGCATCCTCTGTTATTTTCAAATATATCTTTACATTTAAGATAATAGCAATATTTCCTTCCCATGTGAGGTCTGGTTTAAGTTTCAGCTGCTTCACATTTGATCCAGGTCCCTGATAATGGCCTGGGAAAGTAGCAGAATATTCAAGTTCCAAGAACTTGGACAGTTGGACTCTTGTGTTCATCTGAGAAAACTCAGAAGAAGCTGCTGACTTCTGATTTCAGACTGGCCCAACTCTAACCATTATAATCTCTGGGAAATGAATCAGCAATAAAAGATCTCTCTTTCTCTCTTCTGTCTTTCCTTCTCTCTCTGTAAATCTGTCTTTCCAATAAAAATAAATAGTCTTTTTCTTAAGATTTATTTATTTTTGTTGGAAAGTCAAATACTCAGAGAAGAGGGACAGAGAGGAAGTTCTTTCTTCCGATTATTCACTCCACAACTGGCCACAATAGCCAGAGCTTAGTCGATCCAAAGCCAAGAGCCTGGAGCTTCTTCTGGATCTCTCACATGGGTGCAGGGTCCCAAGGCTCTGGGCCACCCTCTATTGCTTTCTCAGCCCACAAGCAGGGAGCTGGATGAGAAGTGGGACCTCCAGGATTAGAACCAGCACCTATATGGGATGCTGGCACGTGCACGGTGAGGATTTTAGCCACTAGGCTACTATACCAGTCCCTGATAAATAAATCTTTAAAAAATAAAAATAATACATGTAAACCTGCAAAAAAATTATGCGTAAAATCAGAAAAATAAAATTGACATTTTACTAAATTAGTTTTATACATTCTTCTTTCAGAATTCTGAATCAATTTAGAAATAGAAAATTTTCTCTTGTATATAATGTAGAATTGCCAATCCTCTCAGGTCTAGAGTCCCAATCAGCTACCGTCTTGCAAAAAGAAAGAGAATGGAATTAGTAATACCGACCCTAGAGCACTGTTATCAGACTCAGATGTGAAGTATAGATATTCTCTTAATTCACCTTGAACAAGAGCACCAGTTCAAGTCCCAGCTGCTCCACTTTAAATCCATCTTCTTTTGAATAATCCTGAGAAGGCAGTGGAAGATGGACAAATCCTTAGGCCTCTGCTACCTCTTCAGTTGGGAAACAGGAATGGAGCTTCTGGGTCTTTGCTTCAAACTATCCCATGCCCAGCCCTTAGAGTCATTTGGGGAATGAACCAGTAGATGGAAGATCTGCATATCTCCTTCATCACTATACTTTGAAAATATAGAATATAAATTTTCTCGAACATTTTATTTTGAAGAGTATCAACCAAATAATATATTTTTGAAGCTAGGTTCTAAGTTAAATTTTTATGTTTGGGAATCAATTTTTAAAAGCTTCTACTGACTACTGCAAACACATTTTACAACAAAATTACAAGTATTACAAAAGGCTCAGGAAATTCTGTTTCCTCTCATTCAAAGACATTTACAGAGGAAGATCTCCATAGATACAATGACCAATGCAAAGGAGACCAACTAACCAGGATCATGACACCACAGGAGATTTAAAAATTATTGCTTTGACTCCAAACAGAGTTTAGAGCAATCTTAAGATTCATGACCCCTGGAATGTTTTTCAAAATGACACTTTCTTTTATTATGCTGTAAATTTCCTTTTGCTTCAGATATAATGGCTTCTCCTTTCTTTTTAGCCACGTGCTTCCTGCACATCAAGAACAGAACAATGATTATGTATTTGTCTTAGTCAGGTTTTTGTTATCCTACTTATGGAAAAAGGAGGTGATTTTGGAGATTTGCAGCCCACAGTGCGGGAGCCCTCTGGTTCAGGTGCCTGTGAGGTTGGAGGGTGTCGGTGATGAGGCCTGTGCAGGGGAAGGGTCCCGCAGAGAGTGATGTAGTCAATGGTATTTTAAGGACAATTTGTATTTATTCATCCTTGAAATATACATATTTTTGATAGATTAAAATTGATGAAAAGAATTACATATCAAACTATAGGTTTATCAAACATATACAGAATATGTGGAGATTGAATGCTGGGTTACTATGTGAAGAAAACCAAGTGTGATAATATACAGTAGAAGAGAAATATACAAAAAAAGTGAATTGGTAAGCATATCCTAAAGGAATCACAATTTTTTCACTGAAATATTTATTTTATTACCATTAAGTAGTGGTTCCAGAAGTCTCAATGTGATCTGGGAACTAAGAATTACAAGTGAACAGATCCTGCCTTGGGAAGACACTGAGTCAGATTGTTAGGACAGAGTTCCAGCAAGCTATGTCTTAGCCTACCAGAACCAGCAACTGTAAGTCTGTAACTGCAGACAAAACATGCTCATTATAAACATGTGAAATAAGTTTTAAAATACGGTCACATTTGAGTTTTCAAATGGTTACTCTTGCTCTTGATGAAGAACTGATTGGAAAGGTAACACTAGAGATTTCCTAGGGCTTGTTGGGTAGTCAAGGGGAAAGCAAGAAAAGTCTGAGTAGTAGGAATGGACACAAGAGAGTGAGAAGAAAATAAAAGCTGAGAGAGAAGGCTGTGCTTGTACAACCCATCACACTGCATCACTGGATGGTGGAGGACTGTTCTGATGTCACCCAACATAGGAGAGATCAACTTGAGATTATTTTCCCCCTCGTTTGAGGGGCCGAGCTGACAGTACAACCTAACAGGGACTACAGATCGGGAAAGAGAAGCTCCTTTAATTAAGCCACTATAAAAGCTTCAAGCAGTTTCATCCGCAAATGCTTCTCCCTCTCTAACAACTCATTCAATCACTTATTCATAGAGAAAATACTGGTTACGTGTCCACTACGTATTTGTTTTCAAGATCTCTGAGACAGTGAGGGAAAATGAGGCTACCCATGGTACAGAGAAGCGGACAAATCTTATCAGCACTAAGCGTGACCTTCATCTCAAACTATCCTTTGCTGTTGAAATTTTTTGTCCTGCAGCCAAAAATTCTTTTCAGGTTTACAGTGGAGAGGTGATTGCCTGTTGACAATGACAGAGATGACAGTCACTCATATTTCTCAGCTTTTACAAGGACACCAGTTGTGTCTCACACCTGTGAATGGTTCATGATTCCACATGTCAGAAATTTGGTTTTTTTTTTTTTACTCCAGTTCTCTTCCACTTAATCAGGAATTGAAGACATAGAAAAGGAAGAGGGAATTTCCACAACTCATGGCTTAAGTCTCCAACAAACTATACATTCTTCTATGGATATCTACTGTGTCCCTTCGAAGAAACAGATGGAAAGTAGTTTAAGAGCATTAAAATGTAACTACTAATTTCCAAAAAATACAAAAACTTTAACTAAAATATTCCATGCCCTGTAGAATATTACTTATCAGTAAGATGTTGGTATTGCTGGTAACAGAAAAATACTCATGATAAACAGTAGACCTAATGGTAAACCCAAAGGTGTACCTGTAAGAGAATGCATGAAAATGGATACCACCAGGCAGGAGTTTGGTACAGGATTTAAGATGCCATTTCGGATACTCACTTCTCAAATTGGATTTATTGGGATTGAGCCTGTCTATTTCTGGACGATGTGCACTATGGCAGTGGTGATGGATCAAATAATGGATTACTGTCACTCACATGGTTACCTGCTTGAGTTCCCAGAACCTGTTTTGGCCTACCTCAGATTCCACTTTGCAGACATTTAGGGAGAGAATTTATATAGTGAGAAATCTTGTTTATTTTTCTGCCTTTCAAACAAACAAGCAAATTTTAAAATTAAATGGGGATGAATTACTGCTGGTTTTACTTTTTATTTATATTGACTCATTTTTGAGCATGCATTGTATTATCAAAATTAGTAACAAACACTCTGTCATTTCTTTAAAAATGTAAACTTATGCTAGAGGCCTAGCGCGATAGCCTAGTGGCTAAAGTCCTCTCCTTGCATGCACTGGGATCCCATATGGGCAGTGGCTCATATCCCTGCAGTCCGCTTCCCATTCAGCTCCCTGCTTGAGGCCTGGGAAAGCAGCTGAGGACGGCCCAAAGCCTTGGGACCATGTACCCGCATAGGAGACCTGTAACAGGTTTCTGGCTCTTGGCTTCAGATTGGCACAAGACCATCCAATGCGCTCACTTAGGGAGTGAATCAACGGATGGAAGATCTTCCTCTCTGTCTCTCCTCCTCTATGTGTGTCTGACTTTCCAATAAAAAATATTTTAGGATACTTAAAAGTCTCAGAACCAGATGAGAAGCTGAAATGAATTTATCTGTCACTGTGAAAATGGATGACATTTATTCCATGGTCATGTTCATTTGCTGCTGTGTAAGTGTTTCTATTCTTTGGAATATTCATTAATCTTGGTTACAATGCCTCATTGGTCCCATTTCCACATTAAATGAAACACTAAACATATATTCCTTTTTCATATCTGTAGAAAGTTATAATTTCAACCTTTTGAAAATGATCATTTAATAATTAGTGTTAACAAATATTTCCTAAGAGTTTTTATTTGCTTGCATTATGCTAAGTCATTTTTATGCATTATCTTAGTCTGTGTCCCCCATCTGCCGGGGAAGCTAGAAAGCCTCACTTTCCAGAGTAGAATCCAGTTCAATCTAGAAGGTAAACAATTTACCCAAAGAGAAACAAATTGATTAGGTGCAACAGGATTCAAAAGCAGGCAATGCTGGTGTCTGTGAGTTCCATATAATATCGGTCCATTTGGAGGGTAGGAATGAGAAAACTGAATTCTAGCAAGATCAAAATATTTCTGGCCTTTTCTTTTATCTACCAAATATTTCAAATACCTACTATGGAAAGACATTGAGTTAGGTTTAGGGTTACAGAAGTGTGAAAGATAGATAAACAAAACCCTTGAGTTTTATGGAATTTAAAATCTTGTTATATTTGGCTGTAAGCATCATACCAGTACAACCAATCACTTATTTCCATTCAATGGTAATTTTGTTCAAGCTTCATTATAATTGTTTTCAGCAACTGAGAACTTCCAATGGAACGAGATTCAAAGGTCTAATAACACTGTAATGTGACCCATACTCTTTTTGTCCACCAAAAAAAAAAAAGCATCCATTTTTAAGGATGACTAATGATTTAATTACTAATGTCCAGGGGAAAAAAAAACATGCTACATATCCTCCCTTGGGAAATTCTATGTTCTGTCTTTCGAACTGTCTCTTCCTGGTGAATCCCTATTCAAACTGGGAACTTCTGTTGAATCTAAAGCACACTTTAAAAGCCTTCCTAGACTCTTCACTCCTACCCTAAATTGTATGAATTAGCTTCTCTTCTTGCTGAAACACCCTTCCCTTTGTGGTAGTTTCAATTGCTAGGTTATCATATACTGAAGCTATCTTGTTATTCATGCCTTCTTTATTCATATAAGCACCCGTCAAAGACGAGGAGCAATAGCTTAGTCATGTTTGTTTCCTCAATATCTAATATCTGGAAGTGGGTTGGAGCACACGAGCCCTGGCCAACAGCTCTTCCCACATAATTCGTGTAGAACAACTTTCACTTCTCTCAATGTACACAGTCCTCTAATGTCTCCAAGTCTTTGCGTTGACTGAACTCTGCCTAAACCCCATCTCCATTTTAACGTCTAGAAAATGCCTACCCTTCCTCAGCATCTCTGTTAAGATCACTGTTCTTCCTCAAGCATTTCCTGAGTCAAGTCACTACTTCCACCCGATCATTTCCCCATCACATTGCTCTTTCATATTGAAGTGCAATTTTCTTTTTATAAGTGCAATTGCTGAATACTTAAGCATTCACATGTAATATCCTCAAAAGCATAAACTGTATCTTTATTTCACTGCTGTATCTTCAGATGCTAAGTCAGTATAAACACAACTAAATATGTGCTCATTTACATATATGCAAATGAATTTACAATATGGGGGAAAATTGATACTTTCACACTTGTTGCTACCAAGAGCGAATTATTCTCTTAGACATGGAGTAGACAGATCACCTTGGAGCTAGAAACAGAATCCACTCCTGGCCCAGTCCTTTATTAGGTATATGAACTTGAGAAAAATTGTATATAGCTTTTATACCTAGCTTCCTTGTAAGAGAAATGAAAATAAATTCTCCACCTTATACTACTGTTCAAAAAATTAGAGATGTGTTCCAAAAGTCTAGTGCTAAGTAATCTCTCAGTAAATATCCACTTCCTTCCACTTCTATTCATGGCCTGTGCTCAATGAAAAAGGCTGCATTGGAGCACCTAACGGGAAGCCCTACCAGAGTAGGAATGACTTCCCCAGGTAGTAGTTGGTGTTCCCAACAACAGTGAGAAGAATGAGGGGAAGCAGTCACACAAACGAACCTTCCCAAGGCTTCAACCTCAAGGGTTTGATGCGAGCTTCAAAGGACGGCTTTGAACATTAATCAGCATCATGAATAACTGTTTCCCACTGTGGTGCTTAATCCACACACATCCCAAAGGCAAGGCAGTTGTGAAAGGCAAGAGCTGTGGAGTTCAATACTGAGTGCTAGTTAATGCAGTGCATGCTATGCAGTACTGTGCCAATAACATCAGGCCCACCTGCTTCCTGCCCTCCTCTCTCTGGAATGGAGGCTGCAAAAGGTAGCTTAAGACTCTGAAATAGTAAGGTGAGCTGGGCCTTCTTTTCCAAAGGAGTACATTAAAACCTTCAGACTTTGATCAGTCCATTTCTGCCACAGCTACTATGAAAAACCCCTAAGAATTGCGGCTATCAGGGACAAGCAGAATTTTTCTAGGTAAATAATCAGCATCGAGGGACTGGTGTTGTGGCATAGTATGTATGTAAAGCCTCCTCCTGGAATTCCAGAATCTGTTTTGGGCACCAGTTTGAGTGCTCATTGATCCACTTCTGATCCAATGCCCAGCTAACGTGCCTGGGAGAGTCATGTGGAGAGACTAAACCCTTGGGCCCCTATGAACTAGGTAGGAGACCAAAAGAAGCTCCTGCAGCAATACTTCATACCCGCACAGTCCTATCCTTTGCAGTCTTTTGGGAAGTGAACCAGCAGATAATCTTTCCTTGTATTCTGCCCCCTCATCAACTCTGCCTATAAAATAAATAAGTAGATATTTTTCTTTTAAAAAGTAGGATCAAAATGAAAGACTAAATTAATGCCATGCTTTCGAGGCTGCTGAAACCCCATCTTATATTTCCAGACAGTGCTGTGATTTTCCACTTCCCTGGTTTGGAGACCTGCTTTCACGCTTACTGAATACTTTGACCAGACAACTGGTCAATCAGGCAAGACACCGAATTCATGCTGTAACAATCTTTCATTGCTTTTCAGGTGACCAATAACTGGAATGCTAAATAGTTTTCTTGCAAAAAATAAAAGATTTAGTTCATCCCTACTGTAGCTATGGTTATTTTTACAGTCCTGGCAACAAACGAGCAAAGTAGAAAGTCCAGCCAGCAGGGCAGTGGCCAGAGGGTAGTGGAAGAATGCCAAATTGGGAATATGAAAAAGGAATAGTTTTTTTTTTTAACCCAAATGTTCTGCTCATTTGGAGTTTTCCAAATAGCAATTGCAATGCTGCTGAGGATGCCTACATTAAATACTGAAATTCCTGGTTTAGAGTTCCAGCTCTGTTTCTCCTTCCGAGTTCCTATGTCTGGGCACTCTGGGAGGCAGCAGGTGGCTAGCTCTAATAATTCTCCATGTCACTCACACGGTATGTCAAGACTGAGTCCCTGCCCTTGCTTCCACCTGGCCCGTCACCACTGCTGCAGACATTTGAAAAAGGAGGCAGCAGGTAGAAGATCTTATCGCCAATCTCTCTACATTCTTTTATTTTCCATCTTTATCATCTCTCTATGTGCTCTATCTATGTCTGTCTGTGTCTCCGTCTGTTACTTGAAAAAAAAAAAATCTAGTATAACCAAGTAAGAATTTAAGGGGAAAAAGAGTCCCCATTTGGGCCCCACACTATCTGCTTAGGTAATAACTTTTAAAATAAAATCTGTCACCAACAATATTTGCAATAACCTTTCCAGCTTTGAGAAATGACATGCCCATTGTAAAAGCATGGTAAATCATAGTGTGAGTTAAATTCCATATTCTTCCTACTGTATCATTCTACCTTTCAAACATACCACAATGCTTACCTTTTTTTACATTCTGCTGTTAACTAATGAAGCCATTTACCAGTTGTAGCCCACTGGCTGTGGTCCACACAACTCTAAGGCAGACACAGCACATCCTTTACCTCCTGGATGCCTTCACATATTTTTTTTTATTATAAGTAGATCAACTACTGAGCTGCAGCCTATTTTTCACTTCTGTGAAATACAACTTTTTGATTTTTCAGATTTGTCATAAATCTTAAATTCTAAAATGAAAAGTAAGCTATAGAATGGTGTTATTTCATACCTGTAGAGAAATTCCTTGTCTACATCATTTGCTGTTAAGTTTTGCTTATTTTTATTTAATGGGAAAGGTGGAGAGATATTTCATCTAGCGGTTCACTTCCCAGATGCTTGCAACAGGCAGGCTGCCATCATGCAGGAACTCAACCTGAATCTCTCCCATGAATGAGAGAGCCCAAGCAGTGAGCTGTCCCCTTTCATCTGCCAGGGTATGCACTGGCAGCAAGCTGAATCAGCAGGGGAGCCAGGCCTCAGGCAGGCACTCCGTATGAAAGCGGGAATCCCAGGTGGCAAAGCAACCAGAGTACCAAATCATGTGTTATTAACAAATACTGGAACCTCGCTCCTACTGCTGCTTCTGAGGTTACTGCATTTTCATGATCTTTAGTCTTTCTTTTTCTCCAATTTGATGAGAAGTTCTCATACCTCATCCTACGTAGGACCACCCACACCTCAACTACATAATTTTTTCACCCTCACCTTCCAGTGATGGCTACTGATTGGCAGAGTTAAACTTCCCAGTGACTCTGTAGAGTATCCTTCATCTCCTTACTTAGGCCAATGCTCCCCCAGACACTAAGGCCAATATCAGCAATAATGGATACAGTATTGGCATGCCCCACCTATTTTTATTGACATTTAAATCTAAAATATTACAAAATTTATTTAAACTTAAAAGTGAGGTCCATACAATAAAGCTCTGAAGATTAAGTAATATGAGACGTTATATAGTAGAAAAATTGAATAAGAAATATAGCTATATTTCTTAATATTTTTGTTTGTTTGGAAACAGAGTCCCAGAGGGAGATGAGAGAAAATACACACACACACACACACACACACACACACACACAGAGTGAAGCAGAGAGACAGAAAGAGAGAAAGAGAGAAAGAGACAGAGAGAGAGAGAGAGAGAGAGAGAGATCTTTCATCTACTATTTCACTCCCCAATGGCATAGAGCTAGTACTGGTTAAAGCTTAACCTAAGAGCCAGGAACTTTATCTAGGTTTCGCACACGTGAAGCAGGTGCTCAAACACTTGGGCATCTGCCATTGTTATTTCCAGGACATTATTAAGGAGATGAATCGGAGGTGGAGAAGCCAAGACATGAACTGGCACCCACACTGGATGCCAGCGCCAAAGACTGCAGCTTTTCCCACAGCACCACAATAACACTCTCATGTTGTTTTATAAAAGATTTTCTTGCTGTTTACTGGAGTTTTTGATTTTCAAAATTTCTTTCTATTCTGTTCTGTTTGGTTCCTGTAGAGTATAATAAACTCACAAAACTAAATCTCAAAAATTTCAAATTACAAGTTGAAAATTGAAATTACTAAATTCAATAGTAACAAAATAGTTCTTTCGATGTTATGTAGAGTAAGCTGTCAATTTCTGCCTAATGTTATGTTCTAATATTGTAGGTGTGTTTATAACAGATATCACTGGATCATGCTTTCTATTTACACATAAGTGTGGCATCTAGGTAGAGACTAAATGTTATCACCTGGATGAAAATGAAAGCCCTCGTGAGGCTTGAAGCCCTGAGCTTTGCCCTCCACATCATAACAACAACAAGACAAGATGGAAATTAGACCAAACAAAAATGGAAGGAAGGAATAAAAAAGGAAGGAAGGAAAGAAAGAAAAGGAAAGGAAAAGAAAAAGAAAAGAAAAGAAAGAGAAAAAGAAAGAAACATTGGCAGGCAAGGCCAAGAGGTAATATCTGCAGTTGGTCCATATTTTAAAAATTCTTTAAAATTATTATTAACTTTGTACAATACAGTTCCATAGGCCCTGGGATTTCCTTTACCCCCTCCCCAAATCCATCCCTCCTATATTATTACTATAGTAATAATATATACTATAATTTACTATATATTATAGAGCATATATAATATATACTGTAGTAATATACTACATATGCACACATTATAGTATAGTATATATAGTGCCCCATATGATTACTATAATTTTGTTCATCATAAACAGCCATATGTCCATCATTGCAGGCAATGGCAGAGTGTCCAACATCCTACTGCCAAGATATAGTACAGTTTCATTGGGAGTCTATCTCTGATCTGTAAGTAGAGATGCATAGTGCATTGTATCCTCACATCTGGATATAATAATCTCTATTACACAGTTACCATACATCCCCTTAAGTGAGAAGCCACAAAATAAAATAAAAAATAGGAAGAAAAATAGAAATTCTCAAGGCCGCAAAGTTAAATAATATGCTACTTGGCCCAGCGTGCCAACCTAGCGACTGAAGTCCTCACCTTGCATATTCTGGGATCCCATTTGAGCACTGACTGTAATCCTGGAAGCCCCAATTCCTATGCACGTCCCTGCTTGTGGCTGCGGAAAGCAGTCAAGGATAGCCCAAAGCCTTGGGCCCTGCACCCACATGGGAGACCTGAAAGAGGCTTCTGGACTCTGACTTTGGATCACCTCAGCTCCCACTATTGTGGACACTTGTGGATCGAATCAGCGGATAGAAGATCATTCTCTTTGTTTTACCTCCTTTCTGTGTAACTGGCTTTCCAATGAAAATAAGCAAAAACAAATAAACAAACAAACAAACAAAAAACCCACAAAAAACAACAGTATGCTACTGTGACATTAATGTGTCAGTGCAGACTGAAAAATAAAATTAAGAGCTTTCTTGAAGAGAATGGTGCTACTGTACGATCTATTAGTGAAAAAATTAATGAGAAAAAATTGCTTTGAAGAAATAAAACTAAGAACAAAAACATGCAAATCCATGAGATATAATTTCCGCTGATTTTTGTTGGTGAGATGTGTGTCCTGCAGGTAACAAATAGAGGGCTTTTGTTTTTTCAATTCAGTCTACTGATCTATGATGTTTGATTGATGGCTTTAAGCCATTTACATTCATGTTTATTTAATATTGATAGGTGCTAATTTGTCCTGTCATTTTAGCAATGCGTTGTCCATTGATTTAGTCTTCTGTTGTTATTTTATTCAGATGTTCTTCACATTTGCTTTCAGTGTTGGTGGGTGCTATTCCTATTCTCTATCAAAAGAACATCTTTAAATATCATTTGTAGGGCAGGATTAAAAGAGGCATGTTCTTTTAACTTTTCTTTTTTACTGTGGAGGAATTTTATTTTATATTCAAAGACAAAGGAAAGTTTTGCTGTGTATTTTCCTGGGCCAACAATTTTTGCTGTTAGAACCTGGAATATATTTCTCCATTCTCTTCTGGCCTGTAGAGTTTGCTATGAGAGGTCAGCTGTGAATCCAAGTGTCATTCTCTATATCAATTGATTTTCTTCACGTGCACGTTTAAGGATCTTTTCTGTATGGTCGATTGAAGAGAGCTTGATTATCATGTGTCGTGGAGTAGATTAGTTTGGTCAACAGGCTTGGGAGTTCTGTGCCCCTCCTGGATATTGTTTCCCAATTTTTTCTCCAGATTGGGCAAAATTTCCTTTATTATTTCATTAAATACATTTTTAAATGTAGCTTCTCCTTCTGCACCATCTGGATCTCCCATTACTCTTTTATTTGGCCTTTTAAAAGTGCCCCTTTAACTCTTGAATACTTTTTTAGCTTGTCCCAGCTTGCTACCAGCTTTTTGATTGTTTCCCCATAGTGACAATAAATATCTTCCAATTCTGAGATTCTTTCTTCTGTCTCCTTCATTTTATAATGGAGACTGCCCACTGAGTTGTTTCATTTGCTCTACTGTGTCATTTATTTCCAACGATTTGGTTTAAATTTGTTTCAGTGTTGTTATCTCCTATGTGACATACTCCTTAAATTCCTTGTACTCCTGTATGTGCTTCTCATTGTTGATAGGAAGCATTATAGTGAATTCTGTGAATCGGGTATTCCTCATTTACTCCATGTACTCCTTAGTTAACTCTGAGGTTGGCTTTTGCTCCATTGTAGGGGAGTCTTCAATAATGTTCATTGTGAATTTGTCTCTTCTTTTGCTCTTGGTCATTGTACTCTAGTTAGCAGATTCTTCTCCTCAGGTATGTTTCTAAGCTGTGTTACCGAAAGGTCTACAATTTGATCTTACTTAATATGGTTGGTACCAGCTTCACTGCAGTCACTTGTGCCACTCCCTCATGCAAGTTTCAAATCTGGGCACTTATGTTAGACTTCTACCACAGTCTCTGTAGCCCCAGCTCCTGGCTCACCAGTCTCCACCTCCTGTGATTCTGTGCTGAGTCTGCACCGCTGTCTGTGCAAGCTTTCTTCCATTTTCTCTTTGAGCAGTTGCCAGGATCAGGGAGACACTAGGTATCCTAAATAGCTAGGCTGTTGTTGATGGTGAGCTTGTGGAAACCAGCTGGCTTCTGAGGGCCACACAGACCTATTTTGAGTCAGAAGATACCAAAATTGGTATTATTATTCATGTGGGACCAGTGCAATGAATTGAACACAGTGAATTTGCTCTCAGTTTAGTGCATGCACAGTGCTTTCCCATAGCCTTTGCCTCCTACACAAAATGGCACTTAATCCAGCTCTAGTGAGGGTCTGGCCTGTGAAATCCGCCCTGTTCCTGCACTGCATTTTTGCAATTTGCTGCTCTGTCTCTGTTCCTGTTCAAATCAAGCAAGCCAGTAGGACGGTCAGTTCTTTGTCAAGGTTCACCTCCTGACCTCTCACTGAACTCCCTTTACCACTTGGTTGCTGGTAGAGTTCCGGCCTCTGGTGGAATGCAGATCTCTGCTGGCTGAATGCCACTTGGGTATCTGGTCACTGCAACACTCCACCATTGTCTCTGCTGCTTTCCCATGTTCATCGGTCTCCAGGTGCCCCTATGCCAGTTTTGTCCTCTCCTATTTCCTGAAATGTGCCTTCTCTGCTTCCCACTAGCTAATGTTTCTCCATTTGTTTAAATGTGTCCTTACCCTATTCTGTCATCTTGATTGTCCCAATTGGTCAATATTTCAAGAGGTAAACATGTATTATCCCTATGACAAGGCATATAGAGCACTACACTATTTCCTTTGTAAACTTTATTTACTAATCATTTGTCTGCATTCCTATTTACTTTTATTCTTAGCCATTCAAAATTTATGTACCCTTCATAATTACAGTGACATAGTACTAGTTTTATTCTTAGATTTAGAATTGTGAACTGACTTTCATGCCCGCTCACTAATGCCAGTTCATCTGGCATTCATACCTAAGCCTGTCTGACTCCTAGCCCATTCACTGGCTGATTGGCTCATAACTCCTCGGCCTGTTCTCCTTTCACAGTACTTAGAAAATCTCAGTATACAGAGAAACATAAGAGAATGTGCTATTCTTCAGGAAGAAGGAACAACGTGTCCCCCACAAAGCCTTGTCACCAGAACCACGGACATGCAAATGTGACTGTTAGATAATCAGAAAAACACTGCATTTATCTCATAACTTTAATCATCATGGAGTATAATCAGATATGTATCATATATATGTTCTTAATAATAAGCTGTATGTGCTACACTTGCAGTCTCTCATCTATAAAATCTAATCATCTCTAATTAGTAGTTAAGTACATTCAATGTGATTTTCTAAAGCCGTTGCAAAATACAACCATTCATTATAAGGGTACACTTGGTGCATACTAAGGAAAAATCTAGCATTTCACTGTTCTAAAATTGACCTCATTGTTCTTTTACTGGGGAAACCATGCATGAAGAGAGGCAGGATGAGTATCTGAGATAGTCACGTGCTGTAATTTATTTCTTCTCCTCCCTAAAATTAGCTTTTGAAGAATGGAGTAAGAATCTTTGACACAAGCTGACTGAGATTCTCCCGGTAAAGCTGCTCATGAAATGGTGATAACATAGACACTGTTTGCCTTGACGTCTAAAGAAACCACTTTCAGCACATGTGTGGTTACGTCTTCAGTCCCTTTAAGCCCAGACTGAAGGTGACCGTTTCATCTGTAGTTGCTTCTTTTCCAACAAATTTCGCATTCTAAGATACGTAAATATAGACAAAACATGAAATGTTTATATCCTTATATTCTCTTCTTGTAGGGAAGGATATATAGCCTAGATCAGAAAACTGACTTCCTTAAAGTCACAAATATATAAGAATAAAGGTGTGCTGGACCTCCACGTGAATCCCCTGTCTAGGAAGAGACTGACTTTAACTTAAAACATGTAAATACACTTCATATGCCTCTACTTGCTATTCCTATTGGCAAACATCATATCTATGTATGTATTTCTTTCTTCTGGATCCAGGCATAATGCCTGGAGTGTACCAAAGGCTAAGTGTTTGTTACATTGAATTGAATTAGCAAAAGTACCAAGGTGGGACCCTTTTAGAACTCATTGTGATTATACACACACATAGTCCTGGTCTGGATGCTGATGGCAGAGTGGTGCTGGAAATGTGTATAATGCCTCTCACTTTTTATAATCTTTACTGTGAAACAACTACGATAGCACTCGGGATTCCCATTATCACTGTCAGGAGGGACACATGGTCCAAAGACCAATAAGGTTTAATACACTATTAAATGGCATGCGTCGCTTTTGTCATGGCCTCATTGTTCTACATTTTCATTGTCTACACAGGTAATTCAACTTTGACTTACTGAGCTAATGAGACTAAAAAAGAGAAAACGTAGCCAAATAAAATAAAATAAAAGAGAAAACGCAAAAATCAAAGTGCAAGAGGCTATTACTATTTTGTCATTTGAAGATCCAAGAGGCATCACTTCTCTTTATCTCAGAACTGAAATGTACGTGAGGCTGGGCCACCACACACATCATCAGGAATTTGTAATAGTAGTGATTTAATTAAGGTGTTGTTGATAAAATCGAACATTAGGATTTACCTAAACATCGCTAGCTTCTCCTAAAATAGCATGTGTTGATGTGACAGCCTTTAGTTCTCTATTGACAAAGGGGCTACTTTTTAATCCTGTGCAATAATGCCCTAACATCTTGGTCTAAATGGCTAGGCCACTGTTATGAGAAGTCCTACCAGAAGCCCTTGGTAGCTGGAGAAAGGGTGGTGAGTAGGCATTTTTTGGAAGGGAAATCCCAAATTTTGTTCAGAGGATATTTCAAAGTAGGATAGAACAAGAGAAATTGATTGTTTTATGAATGTTCTTTTCTTAAGATTTCCTACCTTCTCTTTAAAATGTTACAAAAGTTCATTCTTCTGTATCCTCTTGAACAACATAACGTGTTAGTAATTGTGCTAAGAGATGTAATTGTCTCACTCATAGAATGGGTGTGGTAGAAAAATACAATACAAATTTTATGACGTTTCAAGGGTGTATATGAGGAAACTAGTAAGTATAGTGACTGGATGTTCCAAGTACTTTCAATGATTACTTGATTTAATCCTCAAATAGCAAAGGGGGGTATTGCAGAAATTCATATGTAGGGGAAGTGGGGCTCAAAATTCAAACGCCTTTGTAAAAGACCATAGTACTCTTACACAGGGGAATAGAATTTGCTCTAGATTTCCTACCTTCAGAGCCATGCACATAACAACTGTATTCAATAATGGAAGCCAAGAGCCAGAAACTTCCTAAATGCCTCCTATATGAGTGGAGGGACTCAAGTATTTCGGCCATTATCTGCAGCCTTGCAGGTGTGTCAGTAGGCAGTTGGATTATAATCAGAGTAGCTTTAACTTGAACTAGATACTTTGCTCCAGAATGTCACAATGCAAGTTTCTGGCTCTTGATTTACAACTTCAGTTATTATGGGACCTTGGGAGTGAAGCAATAGACGGCAGGTTGGTCTCTCTCTCTCATTCTCTCAAATAAAGGAAGAAATTGTCAAAATTGTGCCTTAATAAGTTTTGGCCTCTGCTTCCTGTCCTTTATCACATGAAGATAATTCACCTATTGCCTGATGACAGACATGTTGTGTCTTACATGTCCTATGTAAGATTCTGTCTCCATCATTGCCCAGCAACACTTAAAGCAACACACACAAAAACAAAGGATCTGGGCAGTGACTTGAGATGAGAACCAAGTCTGAGGTCTGGCCATGATCCTGGGCTTCTGCAATAGACCAACTCTGCTGCTTACATGTGGAACTTGCCCTCAACATTGATTCAGCACTTCATATTTTCCCTCCAGAGTAGCTAATTATGTTTGCTTTCCTCTTGCTTCACAATGGTAGTTTCTATTTTGGATCTTTATTGTTTGTTACAACTTCAAGAAATTCTCATTCCGGTTCTAATCTGGCCTTGGCAATGTTTCAAAGGCACTAACCCTTTAGGGAAGCTGGCTGCATTCACCTTCTGGCATAAGCATGTGTCCTCCCCAGAGAGGAGCACTGGCTCTCAACTCCTTCCTTAAAAATCCAACTAGGAGAACAAAAAAAAAGGTCTCAGTACACTACCATAGGAGCAGAGTTGGCTGGAACAAAAACAAAATTAAAACCTAATTTCTGTCTGGTGAAATTAGTTCGAATGATTATCTTTGGCTTTCTTATCTCCAAAATTAGAAATGTTAATTATTGCCATTATTCTGTAAAAACATTTTAGAGTTTACAATTAAAATGATAATACTTTCTGCTTCCCGAGCATGTTTCACTGCGGATTCTCAGAGATCTCTCTGTTTTGTGTACACAGCACAATGGGCACTCACACAGCAGCCTGCGTGGGGCCCAGGGAATTCTTCCTTCTTCTCTACCTGTTCAAATAAGACAATGTCAAAGGACCAAAGGACTTCACAGATTTTTTCAAATTGTCTTATTAGTCTTCATCATAATTTGAGACACGAGTATTCCCATTCTGCTTGTAAACATTTATATCAGATGGAGGCTCACAGAATCCATGCATGTGTGTTGCTGGGTTCAAGGAGCTGGTCACTGGAGAATCTTGGGTATCTCTGAGATTCAGATGCCACAGTGATCTCTGTAACTTCTGCCACTGGCATCTCGACAGTGCCATGCAAGGTTCCATCTCACATGAAATTCTGGGCAATGCATGCTGAGTTCTTACTACAGACTCTCTGTTCTCCACTGTGATTCTACAGCAAGATGCAGGGGTTTGCATCACTGACTCTCTCCAAAAACTTTATAAAATGTTTACTACTGCCAACGCTATGGAGGCCTTGAGGGGCGAAATGATTGTGCAAGACGTTGCAGGCACAATGCAGCGAGATTGCAACATTTTTACGAAATATTTGTGTCAGACATCAGAGATACAGTAACCTACAGCAGTCAAAACAAGCCCTGCAGTCGTGGGGTTGTGTTCTACAGGGTGAAACAGGTGAGGCGAGTGGAAAACAGAATGCCATGGGGTACAGGAAACGCAGGCAAAGGAAAGGAAAGAGATGAGCTGAGGAAATGGCTTTTGATCCTTCCAGCTCGGCGTACGTTGCCTGTTCACTTCTGCATGGTCAAAATAAGATTTTATCCCTATCATATAACATGGAATTAATCATAATCAAGATGAAATGGAGGATATGCTATTGAGCCTTGTTGAAGTTCAAATCCCTAGACTAGTAAAATAATAAGGGAATCATACTGGAGATTCAAATCTGAGCCAAATCACACATGACCTTAGAAATCAGGCCAAGGTTTGTGCATGTTAGCTGGAAAACAAGACAGATTTAAACATGGAAACAATTACTTTTGCATTGGTTTTCACAATGAGGAGAGAGCAAGACTTGAGGGGGAAAGTTGATAAATCCTCAGTGATTCATATCTAGGGCAATAACGTCTTTTGAAATATGGTAGAATGAAGGCAGAGACACACCATGAAGAAAGCCTTGAACCTAGTTTGTCAATGGATTCTTTACAAGGGAATAAAATGAATGAGCATGAATAAGAAAGAATAGCAAAACCATGAAGCCAAAGAAGTTGAGGCCTTGGAGGCCCTACCAGTGTTCACGAATCTGGCCTGTCCACAGGATATTTTTAAGATATTCAATTCAAAAGAAAATACGCAATACAGTGAAGGAATATAATAGAACTTTTTGAAACAACAGAAAATTCAAATTTTTGTATGACATAATCCATGAACTAATTAGCTAAACATATGCCGATAAACTATCAATAACTAAAACAAGTTGCTATAAAAATGCTAGAAAAAGCTAAATTTTTGCTTTGGTTTTCATATTTCAAAATACACAGAAAAATACTGTATGAAGTTTTATCAGACAGTTGAAACATGAACAACTTTCCTAAATTAGGTGACTATGGCATTTGGGAAGTTTGCAAATATATTAAAAGATTTAGATTTCTCATTTGAAAATTTACTTTGAATTAAATTTTTGTGCTATATCTTCCCATGTTCTTTTATGTATTGAAGATTTAGGTCCAACAAAACCTGAGTCTACTTATGGGAATAAATTACAAGTTTATAAGCTTGATGGCTAGAAATAAATATGGAAATAATGACATGTTTCACAAGGGATATTAAATTCAAATTTGTTATTAAATTTGGTTGAAGATTTTGGTATCTGAGTTTATCATGGAAAATGTCCTAAAGTTTTCTGATACAGTCCTTTGGCATTTAGGCAATGCTAACGTAACAACGTATATTTGGGAATGGTCCTTCTTTAATATTTTGAAAAGAATAAAAATAATCACTATTTAAATTCATATATCTGTTTCTTTATATACATGAGCTCACCTAAGCTGTCATCAGATTTTGAGATGGCTTAACATACACAAATCAGTAAATATTATCTATCATATCATCAGAATGAAGGAAAGATACCCTGATTATTTCAATTGATGCAGAAGAAGTATTTGACATACTTGATATCCCCCCATAGTAACAACTCCCCATGATTTACGGATTGACGGAATATTCCTTGGAAAAGCTGGAAGGCGATAAGTTCACAGCTAACATCACAAACAGTGGTGACTCACGGAAAGTCACTGGTGACTCTCCTAGGATCAAGAACAAGGCAAGGATGCTTACTCTGACCACTGGTGTTTAATACAGCATCGGGTAGCTCTAGGGGAAAAAAAAAGAGCCATAACATAAAAGGTGTACAAATTAAGGAGGAAAAGGTGAGTTTTCACTGTTTAAAGAAGGTATGATGTTATTTTATACACAGAAAAATCCTGAAGACTTTACCAAAAAAGAAAAAAAAAAAACTCAGTAAGTTAAAAGCAACAAAGTCAATTAAAAAATTAATGCCATTGCTAATATATGGATAAGAATATATTCAAAAAAGAAAGAAAATTCCTTCACCTACCCTAGCATCAAGTCAAAAAAGTTTAAGTTTAGGAATAAGCTTAAGAAGTATAAATAATTGAGAAAAGGATTTTAAGAAAAAAACAAATGAATGAAAAAAAATTCTTGTGCTTAAAAATATTGTTAAATCATATATTAAAAAATAATTATGATTCAATTCAATGCAATTTTTATTGAAATTCCAATGACATATTCATAGATATAAAAATTCTAAAATTTTAAAGAAAAAACAGAAACTTTTGAACAGTTAAAGCATAAAGGAAGAGATGATGAAAATACTATCTGAGCGCTATCTGACATATTGAAATAAAATAGCATGGTTCTGACATAAAAACAGACACAAAGATCAATGTAAGGAATAAGAGCAAAAAAATTAATTCATTGGGCTAAGGTAAGCATTTTTTTCTTTTTTTTTTTAACATAGATGCCAAGAAAACACAATGAGAAAGGACAATAATTTCATAAATAGGACAGAGAAAACAAAATAAACACATAAAACATAAGTAATTAGACCTTCACCTCATATTAGATACAAAAATTAAATAAAAATATTGACGTGGTTTAATCTAAGGCTTTGAAACACTGAACTACTAATAAAAACAAGTTTCTGGATACTGATATTTTCGCTATGACCCCCAAAGCAAAAACAAAATAAAAAATAAACAACACATCTTCAAGTTAAAAAGCTAAGTGAGGCAAATGAAGCAGCCAGTGGAATGAAGAGCAATTACAGAATGTAGGAAAACATTTACAAATCGAACATCTGATAAGAGGTTAATATTCAAAGCATGTAAGTAATGCAAACATGTATGGAATTTAAAAGCAAAATGGCAATCTAATTAAAAAGTGGGCAAATGACCTGAAAAACCTTTCTAGAAAGAACATATTCAAATGGTCAACAGAATATGACAAAGTACTCAAATTTGCTGATTACCAGAATAATGAAAATTAAAATCACAGTGACCTATGACTAATTCATGTCGGATTTTTTATATAAAAAATACAGGAGGTAACCAGATGTACTGAACTTAAAAGAATGGAAAACATTGGGCCCGGCATGGTGGCCTTGGGGCCACTCCAGTTCTAATCCCAGCAGCTCCACTTCCCATCCAGCTCCCTACTTGTGGCCTGGAAAAGCAGTTGAGGATGGCCCAAAGCCTTGGGACCCTGCACCAGCATGGGAGACCTGGAACAGGTTGCTGGCTCCTGGCTTTGGATCAGTGCAGCGTTGGCTGTTGCAGTCATCTGGGGAGTGAACCATCGGATGGAAGATCTAAATCTCTGTCTCTCTTCCTCTGTTTATCTGACTTCGCAATAAAATAAATAAATAAATCTGAAAAAAAAAAGAATAGAAAACACTTACACAGTGTTGATGGGAAGGCACGTCCATGCAGTGATCATGAAAGTGCAATAATAGAATTTTCACGTGACCTAGCAATTCCACTTTTGTGCGTACATCTAAGTGATAAATATTGTATGTTAAGAGAAGTCTGAATTCCTATATTCATCAGTATGATTCATAACACACAATATACACAAAGAACTTACTGTACAATGGCAATCAAAATTAAACATAATGTATTGTGCACTTGAAAATTACTAACAGAGTATATTTCTAATACACTTCCCACAAAGGGAATAATGTAATATATAATGTAATAAGGATGTTAATTGGTATTTAGTGACTCCATGAAGTAAATATCTATATCAAAAATCTCTACACCATAGAGACAGGTGGCTGGCACAGCAGTTAGGACACATGCTGGAATGCCCATGTACCACATCAGAGTGCCTGGGTTGAAGTCTGAACTCTGGTCTAGATTGTAGTTTCCTGATAAGAGCACCCTGGGGAGGCAGCAGGTGGTTTGTCACTCTCAACACATTTGGGAGACCTGGAATGAGCTCCCAGCTTCTGGTTTTGGTCTGGCCTGGTCAAACCCATTATGGGCATCTAGGGACTAGACCAGTGGACAGTGGATTTCTCCCCATCTGTCTCTGTCTCTCTGCCTAAAAGCCATATAAATAAGCAAATACAAATGTCATAAATATACATATACATACATAATTGTTCTTAACCAAAATATTTCAAATGTAATAATATAAAAATTAAAACAAAAATAAATATCTGCCCTATGCTGAAAAAAAACTTATGGAAATTTTATGCATGTTGCCATAATGATCATGTGTGACATCAAGAAAAGCTCTGTGAACAATGGGATCTGTTCAGCAGAGAAGCAGGCACAAAGGTGGGGCTAAACCATGGTGGGGAGTCAACCACAGGATATGTATGGATGCAACAATGAAAATTGCTAAAGTCTCACAGATGAGACCCTAGAGGGAGAGGGGAAGCTGACCATGGACACCAGCATTTTCCAGACTTCATCTCACATCATAAATGCAGCCAGGAGCAAATGTCTCCAAATCACTCTGAGTCTGACATGAATGAGATCTGGAAAATTTAGCCAAATATTCAAAACTATGTCTACACAAACAAAAATGAGAATCTTTCAGGAATACATAGAGTATATGACAGGCTCTCATTGGACATTAACCAATGCCAGTCCTTGGAGTCAAAATGCATTCAAAGGGTGGATCCCATAGCTTAGGGTAACAGAAAAAGCTTAGAGTTTGGAGACTGAAAGAATTCTTCTTAGTGACTTCACCAAGAAGTGGCAAAGTCAATGCACAGTGATCGTCAAACCCTTTTCCAGTTGGGAAATAGTCCTGGTCCTACCTACAGATGATGCTATTTAACTGGTGCTGGTCAGTGGAATGTGGCTAGAAGCCACTTCTGGCCAGGTTCCGTGCACAATTTTTCAAGCTCTTCAGACTCATCTGTCTGCAGTAGCAAAGGAACCTTAGCAGATCTCTGATGCCACAGAACATGTTGAAGATATTAGAAGAAATTAGGTGTCCAAATTGCTTTTTGGAAATGCTTCCTGCTAAATATCCAACCAGACTGTGAGGAAAGTGAGAAGTAGATATTGTATCCTGTAAAAACACTAAACTCTTGTGATTTGTCACAGTGGTTAGTTCAGATTGCTAAGTGCAGAAAGTCACTTGACTTTGAACTTAGTTTCTTCATTTGTATTGTATTTTCTATCACTCTATGATTGGAAGAACATCCATAAACATGTGTTCTATGTTGATGCCCGTTCTCTTGCATCCCATGATTACTTAATTGTTTTCTCTGTTACTTCATTGCACCATCCCATTCTATCTATTGAACGCTTGTCTAGGAATGAAATGGAGCATCACTTCTTAGAATGTGTACTATCAAACTGCATTTGAAGTTTAATACTTCAGGTGAAATGGCTCCTGAGGAAAAGCACATTTCCTTCCAAAGGCCCATCACAAAAGAACAGGGTAATATCACCAATAAAAAGATGAAAGCAACAATGACTTTTAAAGAAGACTAATTTGGGCCCCCTGTGGTGGCCTAGTGGCTTAAGTCGTCACCTAACACATGCTGGGATTGCATGTGGGCACTCAGCTCTGGCCTTTACAGCCATTTTGGGGAATGAATCAGCAGTCAGAAAGAAGATCTCTCTGACTCTCCTCTCTGTACATCTGACTTTCCAATACAAATAGTAACTATTTTTTTAAAAAGTAGACTAATTTATGTCATTGCTATCATGTCTCTGTAACTCCCTTGTATCATAAAAAGAAGATTCCATTTCTTCTTTAGTTTGCATTTTTTTCCCTCTCCTCCAGTTAAAGAAACAGGTATTTCAGTTGATATAAACCAGGCAAAGGAAAGCCTCCTAATCAATATTAAGCTTTGGTATTTGCATACATTTTACATGATTGGAATTTGAACGGCTGCTAGCAGCTTTCACTGCCAAATCACTTTTTCTCTTCAGATGCCTATGCTTGCAGTTGAATGTGCACCAAGTGGAACTGATTGCTGGAAGCCCGAACGGTTCAGAATTTAGTTTCTCTAATTTGGGTAAATACTACCTACCTCCAGGCTGTCTGGGTTTTCAAGTGCTCAAAGTCACATAAGCGCCAATATTTAGGCAGCGCACAAGGGAGGCATCGCCGCTGTGATAGTTTAAAAGGCAGTTCCACTTGGGTTAGCCCACAGAGAATATGTAAAGCCCCAGGAGGAAATTGGTAGAAGCAAGTCAAAAGGAATGTGTTGTTGGGAGATGGCTCCTGCAGCCTTTTGCCTTCCATTTATATGAACATCTGAACAGGAAAAAAAGAGAAAAATGACAACATTACGAGATTCTGACATCTGGAAATTGTGAGGCACGCCGTTTCCACACTAATTTAATGCATATTCTCACATTACAGTCATGCTTAACAGTTACCCATGTGTCATTCAAAGGGATTCATTGTATGAAAAGAATTTTGGCTACATTGAACCTCCAGGCTGGAGCATGAGGTGATAATAAAGGAAAAGCTTGCGCAGATCTGCTTAGCGTGTAGTCAGCCCTGCAGAGTGCCAGGAAGGGAAGGGAATTGGGAAGCCAGAGAGTCTCAATCATTGTTTTGGTTGTTACTGTTTTTAACAGTTGAAGAGCCTTAAGTTTCAACAGGGAAAGTGCCTAGACAAGGGCCAAGGGAAAGTGAAGAAACACAGCAAAATCCCTGCCTCTTTCTACAGGCATTTTATGATATCATCTGGTTCTTTTTACAATGGTGAATTTGCCTTTCACTGCCACAGACTCTTGTGCCTGACCAAACAGAGAATAAAAGCAGAAGGTCTTCTTGGGTCATTGGGTACATTCCCACTTCTTATTTGATCAGATGACTGCCCATCCTAAGCCGGGATTTACCCTCTAGCAACCAAGACTGCCAAATCCACAGCATAGGGTCCCAGTCGTGTGGTTTGCAACAAAGCTTTAGAGCCCATACGCTGTGAATCTTTTTTTTTTCTCCTAAATGTCAGTTTAATAAATAGTTGAAAAAAAAAAGGATTGCAGTGTTCAAAGTAGAGACCCAGTTTCAAAAGTCAGCTGTTAAATAACCAGATGTCTCTGGACAAGTTTCAACCTCTCTGGGCCTCATTCTTCTCACGTGTAAAATGTGGAGATAGAAGTATAGCAAAGGCTGTCTGAAATGTAAAAGTTTATAGTTAAAAGCATTTCATCTTATGCCAATTGCTCTATGTGAAAGCAAATGTGATAATTAAGTGTCTCAGTAGTATGCTAAGATCTTGTGGGTTAAGATGGGGGAGCAGGGGTAAGCTTAAACCTAGTTGTTGAAATGAGTCATGGACTAGTGAGACAACACAGCAAAGGTTTATGAAAAGATCAATGCCACGATGCAAAATGCACACCCGGAGAAGAGCTTAGAGAAAATTTTGGAATCATTTTTTACTGTGTCTGGACTTTCTAAGACACGAGCTAGGGAGATTCTAATAATGATCAACAAATAAAAATTAATTTCATTGCATATTTATTATCTACAAAACATGATTTTACACACAGTAACACACAAGCTGCTTTAGTCTTCATAATTGTTTGAGATGCATATGATTATTATTCTCATTCTGCTTGTGAGGAAACGGAGACAAGGTAGAGGGAATAACGAACTCCAATGCTTCCCAGCTGGGTTACCCAGGATCTGAATGTAGAGTTGAGCTCAGTTGCCGGAGAAGGGAAAAGGAAGCCCAAGAAGCAGCCTTGGTTAGCCACTGGGTGGAAAGCAGGGCTTCTACTTGTGGAGCTAGCACTTTCTCCAAAATTCATGTTGAAACACAATCTCAGATGCAATAGTTAGCAATAAGCAGTGGGGCATTTAAGAGGTGACTAGATCACATGGACTACACTTCTGTGGATGGTGTTGCCTCCTAATAATGCAGGGGTCATCATCCTAGCTGCTATGTGAGGTACACTGCTGGCTCTTGCAGAAGGCACAGCAACAAGACAGCCGATGCAAGCTATGCGAGACGTCAGCAAAGCCTGAACCTGCGGGTGGCATGATCTTCAACCTCTAAGTCGCTATAACTATCAGCACTGAATTTTCAGCTGGAAAATTATCCAAACTGAGGTATTTCATTTCATAAGACAGTCTAAAACAAATTCTACAGGTGATAACAACAGATATTTTACCTTCACAATCTATTTTGTAACATGCACACTGTGCCAAATGTCTACATGACTTACCTTGTTCAACCGTAACCTGATCATTCTTTGAACAAACATTTGCTGCAAGTCCACAATTCTGTAGCCATGAATGTAAGGAAGTGTCAGAAAAGTTTGGTAATTATGCACATTTCTGTAAATGAAAGAACTGTGGCCCGAGACACTGTGCAATATTTCATCAGAGATCACAGAATTATCAGGTGGCAAAGCTTAATGTTGAACCCATGTCTATCTGGTCCCAATGCCTGCACCTGTGTTGTCATTGACAGGCTTTGGACAATGAAAAAAAATATTCTAGCAAATCTGTAATCTGGCAGAAGTTTTTTTTTTTTTTATTGCTTTAATACAAATGTCTCCTCTAATCCTGCATTAAAAATGTTTCTACTTTTGGTTTTGTGTGTGTGTGTGTTTTTTAATGACTAAAGTCATAAAGAAAGGCAAAATTGCTGGAGGCACTGGCAGAGAGGAAACCGTTCCATCCCTTCATCACCTGGAAATCCATCTGCAGTTTTCCATCACTACCCTGCTTTCACTGCTGAGCTGAGAGGCTCAAAGGGTGAAGAGAAAGTGGTGAATGGCAGGATAAACAAGTGGAGATGAACTGGGGTCAATTGGAAGAAGTATATTCAAGGCCACAGAATGATTCAGGAGTGACGAGTGACTGGCAGAGTGACTGGCAAGGTGTCAGACCTTCAGGGAAACAGAAAGACCTGTGGGTCATGACGAGCTGCACATTCACCAGGAGTCAATCACTCGTACTGACTTGTTGATCGTCTGGGAAGTTGTGTGTCTGAGTTCCAGCCAGGCCCAAGCTTTGTACTAAAGCAAGTCTTTGAGAGGAAAGCTGAAAATGTCAATTTAATTTAAGTAATCAAAGTTTTGGAGGAAATGGTCGTACATTCTATATATCTGCACAGTTTCACTGTACTTTCACATTACCATCTCAGACAATCCAACAATGTGTGGTTTATCATTAAGAGTAAATAATTTAACTTCAGAAAATTTTAGTGACATGCTGGACTTTTCCATAGATATAGAATAAGATAGACAGATAGATATAGAAAGATAGATAGAGATAGAGAGAAATGATAGGGCTATGGATTCATAGGAGGAGATAATAAGAATCATGGTCCACATGACAGGCTGGGGAATATTATGCTCTGCTGTCTATATGCCAGAGAACAGGAAAGCCAATAGTGGCATTCAGTCTAGGTCTGAGAATGAAGAATTGAGAGAGCTTGTGTAAGTCCGGGAGTTAGGGTATGCTGAATCAGAAAATTGCATTGTGCAAGAGTGAAGAAAGATTGTCCAAGAGTGAAGATTGGTTGTCTTTGTTCAATCTACTGAAATAAATACCAGCATCCCCCTAGAGCACCCGTGTGGAGTCACTCAGAAATGATGTCTTACCGTCTATCTGGATATCCACTATCCCATTCAAGTTGACACAGGAAGTTAACCATCAGAAGTGATGACCACTAGCTCACAGCATCAGGAGGGAGCGCACTCTGAGACTGATGGAATGACTTGTTCTTATTCGTATGTACTCACAATAGGGCACCTCGCCTGCACACTGTGGCTGGCCTTTGTGGTTCACATGTCCCAAGGAAAAGATAGTCCTAAGGAAGCTAGACTGTAAGGTTAGCCTCTGGAAGGCCACTTTTTTATAACAGCAGCACACACAAATTCTCCTCGGGTGCTGTCATTTGACATGAATGGAGTGAGCAATCAAGGATTCAGATGAGAATAAAAGCTGAAATCTGGACACAATTATTGTCCTTTAATTCCTTCCTGTTGTATTTCTCTCGAAACTCATTTACCTGGCATTTACAGGGCAGGTTAACTTCTGAGAGGTAAGGGAATTGAGTTATAAAAAGATGGAGAGTGAGAATACAAACATTTCCTGTCCAAAGTACGAGCAGTAGCTGGCTCTAAGCTAGGAAACTTACAGTGGGCAGTCCACTGAGCACGAATCAAGAGCCTGCAGAAATACAGAACTGAGCTGGGACAGCAAATGGATGTGCAAGGACACCACGATATCCCCAACACTGCAAATTCAATGACCGCTTTCTGCCTGCTGTGCGTAGTTACAAGTGCTTCCACGCATACACTCATTTAAGAATCCCCTCTGGACAGTTAGTTTTATGAAATATTACTTCATGACATATTCTGGCTTTCCCAGCACTTTTGAAAACAAATGAAATTGGGGGAAAAGTATTCTTAACTTCCTGCAAAGTTAAATGCTTAGCATGTCCCACAGAAAAGACTGTGCAATGGAATAAACAACAATAAACAAATCATTATATATCAAGTGTCTCCACAGAACCTCAGAAGGCCCATTTTTATTTCTTCATCCGAAGCCATGGCTTCCCATTTAATGTATGGGGGGACTACAGCTGTGAGCTTACTCGCTTCTGTTTTTGAGGCCTTTGTCTCTTCTAATTTCCTCCCAAAACACTGAGCATGTTCTGACTTTCGAAAGCAACGAACACCTAGTAAAAGGTTAGGAACGTAGATATGCCCTGGAAATTTCCCTTTGAAGTAATTCTCCAGTCCTCTATAAGGCATTAATACTGTGTTACATTAATCCTAGTAAAAGCATTTTCAATTTATTTAAAAGTAATGGGGCCCAGCACAGTAGCCTAGTGGTTAAAGCACTCACAATGTATGCACCAGGATCTCATACGGGTGCCAGTTCTAATACTGACAGCCATGCTTCCCATCCAGCTCCCTACTTGTGGCCTGGGAAAGCAGTCGAGGACAGCCCAAAGCCTTGGGACCCTGCACCAGCGTGGGAGACCCAAAAGAAGCTTCTGGCTCCTGGCTTAAGATTGGCTCAGCTCTGACCATTGAGGTAACCTGGGAAGTGAATCAGCAGATGGAGCTTCTTCCTCTCTTTCTCTCTTCCTCTCTGTATATCTGACTTTCCAACAAAAATAGATAAAAATCTTTTTAAAATATGAAAAATAAAAGTAATGGAGATATGGGCTTTTAAACTATAAGTTAAAATTCCTTTGTTCCATGTTGGAGTGCTTGCATTTCACTGCCAGTCCTGGCTCCTAATTTCACCTTCCTGTTACTTTCGGCCCTTGCAGGCAGTGGGTGATGGCGCAGCTGCTTGGTTTCTTACAGACTATGTAGGAGGCATGAGTTGAGTCCCTGCCTCTTTGTTTCAACCCCACCCAGTTCTCACTTGTCTCTGTATTTGATGAATAAACACGTGGATGGGAACTCTGTCCCTTTGTCTCTCTCTTGCTTTGTCTCTGTTTTTCTACCACAAAAATAGAGAGAGCGTGTCAAGGGTCTATAAAAATATTCCATTAATGAAATTACAAGACGACATGAAAATATCCTCCTGATATTTATCCAGATATACCAGGAAGCCACTGGGGAATTGGTGCAGATGTAGGCTGGCGTCGTGTCTTAACTCACCAGTGGAACTTACCAGCGGAAAAAATGAGGTTGTGTTGTCTGCTTAATTACCACTTTTTTTGATTTATTAGAATGGACAATGGGATTTCAAACTCCCATCTTTCATCCAACTCTGACTTGGAGATACTCAGAAAAGATCAAATCTGTGGCACTTACTTACAAACATGGCTACTGAATTTTCACATCGAGGCTGTCCTGTGAATTGTGATACACTCTGTCACTGCATGTCTCATGGTGAAGTAAGTAACATCATTTTCAAATTAGTGATGAAGCAAGCTACGATCTAAGGACATTTAGGAGTTTTTTTTAAAAAATAGTATGACCACTAAGTTCAGTGTCAGTTTCAGTCATGGCTTTCGCTTCTGATTTTCACAATGCCCATAGAATACTCAAGAAGCCTACCTTAGACAACAATTTATATTTGGAGCCACTTTCTTTCTCTTCACCTTCCCTCTCTTCTTGTCTCCTTTTCCATATTCATTTTCTTATCAACTCCATTTCTTAGATGAGGAAGCTATTTCTTCTTATTTTTTTTTTACTACTAAAAATATTTATTGTACTTGAAAGAGTTAAGAAGAGAGAGAAGAGGAGAGAGAGAAGATGGCCGACGTAGGAGGAAGGCTGTGAGAGAGCGTCCAGTGAAAGAGGGATAGAAAGTTACAGAAGCAGCAAAGTGGAACAGCAGGGAATCACAGGGAGAGGTCCGTGAGGCTCCCTGGGACAGTGTGGAGCCAAAAAGATCCACACAACTCGGAAGAACAGCGAGAACGGAGCAGGGCAAAGGTAGAGAAACCGACATCCCACTCCAGACCTGCTGAGTCACTTTTGAAAGCGGCCTGACGGGAGACGCGGACAGCCCGGAGGCGGGGAGATCGGGCGGACCATCGCCGGCGGGAGGCGGAGGCAGACTGCAGCGGCCGGACGTTTGGTGAGCCGGGGGGGTTGACGTGGTAGCCTCCGCATTCCTTGACCCCCTACTGAGGGTCCAGCCTCTGAGAACGTGGGGCAGAGAGACTGAAGCTGTCGGGTTTATGCCTTGGGAACTACGCACAGTGGTGTTGGTGGCTGAGGGGGCACCAGGAAGGCGCCTCGGATGTTCCTACACTGAGAGGGCCAGTGCGTCTCAGTGCACAGAGGCTGCTGGTGAGGATCTGGAGTCCTCCACATCCTGCCTGGTGGAAGCGCGTTAACATCGGGAAGACCCTGGTCGCTGCGCTGAGCGGACTAGGCGGCCCCGCCTGCAGCAGCCGAGCGGATTAGGCGGCCCCGCCTGCAGCAGCCCAGCGGATTAGGCGGCCCCGCCTGCAGCAGCCGAGCAGACTAGGCGGCCCCGCCTGCAGCAGCCGCCTCCACAGCGCAGGTGTCAGATGTCAGGGGAGCTTTGAGACTTGGGAAGTGTAGCGCTGTGTGTCCCCGACACGCAGGTACCACTCCCATAGGGTGAACTGCTCACCCCTCGCCTCCCACCCCGCAGTTCTGAGCGTGGGCGACCCACCAGGAGAGCTCTGAAAACTCCTGCATCACACTGACACGGTGCGAACCTGCCGTGAAATAATAACAGGGCGCCTGGGCCACTCCCCCGCTAAGGGCCGGTGTGAGAGAGCCACACAGGAGCAGGGGCTCTGAACACCCACACACCACGAGTGGTGGATTCACTGCACAAGAGCCACGCCTGGAAAGTGCCTCACCCACAGTCCCGTGTGTGGGAGACGCACCAGGTGGGCTCTGAAAAACCTTGCAGTCCCTGACACGGAGAACGCAGGGAGAAAGCACATAAAACCTTCTAAGTCCTGTGGATTCCCGTGCAGGGGGCACACCCAGAGAGCGCCTCCATCCCTCCACGCCCTGGGGTGTCACACCTGTTGAAGAGGTGCCCAGAGCGTGCCTGGAATCCACTGGGCCCCCAAGGTGGTGCTCTTCAGCCCCGGGCCCTGAGAACGCACCAACAGTGCCTTGAAAATTACCACGCCCGGCAACACCACGCCTGCAGGCTCCAATCTCTACAGGAAAGCACCTGACAGCCCCTCAACACACGGGTTCATTTGCCCCACCAGAATACACCAACGCAATGGGAAAAACCACCAGAAAGAGCTGTGCTCCAGATGAAAGAGCCAGCACCCCACCAAACATGGGCCAAAAGCCATTATCAATATCGGCGATGCGAGATGAAGACATGGACGTGTTACCAGCAAAGGAATTGATGAAAATAATGCTAAAATTTCTCAGAGACGTGGACACAAAGCTGGAAGACTACCAGAACCGCATAATCACCGAAATACAACAAATCAAAACCAAACTGGATGCCCAAGATAATAAGATTGAAAGCCTCATCAACAGAATAAATGCGGCAGAGGAAAGGATCTCTGAAACAGAAGACACACAAAATGAAAGTGCCCAGCGAATTAAACAGCTGGAGACAAACCTCAGCAAAACTAATAAAATGATGCAAGAGATGAAGGATTACCTTAGAAAACTGAATATTCGGATCATCGGCCTCCCTGAGGGAGTAGAAAGAGAATCTGGGATGCAAGCAGTGCTTGATGAAATTATACAGGAAAACTTCCAAAACACTTGGAACACGAATCCACCCCGCATACAGGATGGACAGAGAACTCCCAACAGACATGATCCAAAGAGATCCTCACCCAGACACACGGTGCTCAGGTTCTACTCCAATGAAGACAAAGAAGGAATCCTGAGACAAGCACGAAGTAGAGAAAAGATCACATACAGGGGAAAACCCATCAGAATCACTGCTGACTTCTCCGAAGAGACCCTACAAGCAAGGAGAGAATGGACAAAGATCTTCCAAGTCCTGAAACAAAACAACTGTCAACCAAAAATAATCTACCCAGCAAAGATCTCATTTGTATATTAGAACGAAATCAGATACTTCAATAGCAAAGAAAAACTAGAAGAATATGTCTACACAAAACCAGCTCTGCAAAGTCTCCTTAGAAATGCACTAGTCCCGGACAAAAAGGAGGCAAATCACAAACAAAGCTGGCAAATAAGAAGGTCTCCAAACTAAAAGCTGCACAAACAAGACAACTACATTGGCAACAACACACACACAACACAATCACATGGCAGGGCAAAATTGCAAACTCTCAATTTTAACTCTCAACACAAATGGTCTAAATTCACCAATCAAAAGACAGAGATTAATAGAATGGATCATCAAACAAGACCCAACCATCTGTTGCCTACAAGAAACGCATCTAACCAGAAAGGATGCAAAGAAACTGAAAGTGAAGGGATGGAAAAAGATATTTCACGCCAATAGACGAGAAAAAAAAGCTGGGGTAGCTATCCTAATTTCAGATGAAATAGATTTCATTCTAACTAATATCAAAAGAGACAGGGAAGGCCATTTTATACTGGTGAAAGGAATGATCCATCAAGAAGCAATCACCATCATTAATGTTTATGCACCGAATCTTAATGCACCTAGTTACGTAAAGCAATTACTTACAGACTTAAAGGAAGACATAGACACCCGCACAATTCTTGTAGGCGATCTCAACACACCTCTAACAACAATGGACCGGTCCACGAAACAAAAACTCAACAAAGAAACAACAGAGCTCACACAAACAATAGAACAACTAGACTTAGTAGACATATATAGAACTTTTTATCCTAAGGCCACAGACTATACATTCTTCTCAGCGGTGCATGGCACCTTCTCCAGAATCGATCACATGATAGGACATAAAGCGAATCTAAACAACTTCCAAAACATTAGTATCATACCATGTACCCTCTCAGACCACCATGGGATGAAACTGGAAATCAACAACTCAAAACTCCCCAGGAAGTATAGGCACTCTTGGAAATTGAACAATATGCTATTAAACGAACAATGGGTCAGAGAAGAAATTAAAGATGAGATCAAAAAATTCATGGAAACCAACGAAAACTCTGATACAACATTCCAAAACTTGTGGGACACCGCCAAAGCAGTGCTAAGAGGTAGATTCATTGCAATCGGAGCGCATGTCAAGGCCCAAGAAAGACGCCAAATACAGGAACTAACCACACACCTCCAGGATCTGGAAAAACAGCAGCAGAAGAGTCCCACGCACAATAGGAAACAAGAAATCATCAAAACAAGGGAGGAGATAAACCAAATAGAAATCAAAAAAACTATACATAAAATCAACAAATCAAAAAGTTGGTTTTTTGAGAAAATAAACAAAATAGACACTCCACTGGCCCGATTGACCAAAAAAAAACAAGAGAAAGTGAGAATCAATAGCATTAAAGATGAAAAAGGCAACATAACAACAGACACTGCAATCATTAAGAAAATAATTAGAAATTACTACAAAGAACTGTACTCCCACAAATTTGAGGACCACCAAGAAATAGAAAAGTTCCTGGACTCCCACCACTTACCAAAACTCAGTCCGGAGGCAACTGCAGAATTAAATAAACCCATAACCGAGGTAGAGATTGAAACAGTCATCAAGGATCTCCCAACGAAAAAAAGCCCAGGCCCAGACGGCTTCACTACAGAATTCTACAAAACATTCCGAACAGAACTAACCCCAATCCTCTACAAGCTCTTCAAAACAATAGAGGAGGAAGCAACCCTCCCAAACTCATTCTATGAAGCCAACATCACCTTAATCCCAAAACCGGACAGAGAACCATCAGAGAAGGAAAACTACAGACCTATCTCTCTGATGAACATTGATGCTAAAATTCTCAACAAAATCCTAGCCAATAGAATTCAAAAAATCATCAGACAGATCATTCATCCGGATCAAGTAGGATTCATCCCTGGAATGCAGGGATGGTTCAACATTCGGAAATCCATAAATGTTATAAACCATATCCAAAAACTGCAAAACAAGAACCACATAATAGTTTCAATAGATGCAGAAAAAGCTTTCGACAAAATCCAACACCTCTTCATGCTAAAAACTCTAGCCAAAGTAGGCATAGATGGGAAAATCCACAACATAATTAAAGCAATTTATGAAAAACCCAACGCCAGTATCATACTGAATGGAGAAAAGCTAGAACCCTTCCCACTGAGATCTGGAACAAGACAAGGGTGCCCGCTATCACCACTGCTATTCAACATAGTCCTAGAGGTACTTGCAGAGGCCATAAGACAAGAAAAAGAAATCAAAGGCATACGTATAGGAAACGAAGAAGTCAAGCTTTCACTATATGCAGATGACATAATCCTATACATAGAAAAACCAGGAGAATCAATACAGAAACTGCTAGAACTTATACGAGAGTTTGGCAGAGTGGCGGGGTACAAAATTAACGAACGAAAATCAACAGCCATAGTGTACGCAAATAACACCAAGATGGAAGAAGATCTAACCAACAGGATACCATTCAAAATAGCAGAGAGAAGTATGAAGTATTTGGGAATAAATCTAACCAAAAGCGTAGGAGACCTATTCGAAGAAAACTACAAACTATTTAAAAAGGAAATTGAACAAGACCTCAAAAGATGGAATAACATCCCGTGCTCCTGGATAGGCAAAATCAATATCATTAAAATGTCTATACTACCACAAGCAATATACATTTTCAACGCAATTCCAGTCAAATTGCCCAAAACATTCTTCACGGAACTGGATACAATGATTCAAAAGTTCATCTGGAAACACAAAAAACCACGAATAGCTAGAACCATCCTGAAAAATAAGAGATTAGCAGGGGGAATCACAATCCCGGACCTCTGGACATACTATAGAGCAGTGGTTATCAAAACAGCCTGGTACTGGCACAAAGACAGAAAAGAAGATCAATGGAATAGAATAGAAGCACCAAAAGGGAACCCACACAAATACAGCCAATTAATCTTTGACAAAAAGACCAATGATAGCTCAAGCAAGTGGGAAGGCCTCTTTAGTAAATGTTGTTGGGACAACTGGCTGATAGCCTGTAGAAACAAAAGGATAGACCCACATCTATCACCATACACTAAGATCCAATCTACATGGATAAAAGACCTAAACCTACATCCAGAAACCTTCAAACTCTTGCAAGAAAATGTAGGAAATACACTGCAAGACCTAGGAGTAGGTTCCGACTTTCTAAGAAGGACACCAAAAGCAATAGCAGTTGAGAACAGAATAAACAAATGGGACCTCATCAAACTAAGAAGCTTCTGTACAGCAAGGGAAACAATCAACAAAGTAAAAAAGCAACCCACAGAGTGGGAGAAGATCTTTGCACACGATATAGGCGATAGGGGGCTAATTTCCAGGATATACAAAGAACTTCAAAACAACCAAAAAACCAAAACAAACAAGCCACTCAAGAAATGGGCAAGGGAAATGGGCAAACATTTCACAAAGGAGCAAGTCCAAATGGCAAACAAACATATGAAAAAATGTTCCAGCTCCCTAGCAATAAGGGAAATCCAAATTAAAACATCGATGAGGTACCACCTAACACCAGTAAGATTGGCCCACATAAACAAGAACACCAACGACGCTTGCTGGCGAGGATGCGGGGAAAAGGGAACCCTACTCCACTGCTGGTGGAGCTGCAAATTGGTACAGCCTTTATGGAAATCAGTCTGGAGAACACTCAAACAACTCGGAATCTGCATGCCATATGACCCAGCAATAGCACTCCTAGGAATATATCCAAAACACCTGTTTTACGACAAACCAACATGCATCCCCATGTTCATTGCAGCACAATCAGTAATTGCAAAAACATGGAAGCAACCGAAATGCCCATCAATAGAAGATTGGATAAGAAAGCTTTGGTTCATCTACTCCATGGAATACTACTCAGCTGTTAAAAAAAACAAAATGCAGTTCTTTGTGGCTAAATGGGCACAACTGGAAACTATAATGCTAAGGGAAATGAGTGAATCCCAAAAGATTAGATACCACATGTTCGCCTTGATTTAACCTGTAATTTATTGTTTGGTTGTTTGTTATTTTTTGAACGTGTCATTGATGCTGTCTCAACCCAGATGTTTCGAAGAATGGAACTTGCATTATTTTTAACATATTGTTTACCCAATACTATGTCAATTAATTCCATAATGTTGTATATTGATACTGAGGCCTTGTTGGGGCTTTTAACCGACCGGATCTTTACTCTGTTAGACCTATCTTCAGACCATAGAAGGTCTCCCCAGGAGGCCACTGAACTTATCTGGACAATAAGACGCTGAACTTTATGCTAGGCATGTGTTTGCAAGCAATGAATCTCAACTGAACTTGAACTATGGTTATGCAGCAAGGTGGAGGAATCCACCATGGGGGGAGGGGTATGGGGAGGGGTGGGGGGAATCCCCAGCGCCTATAAAACTGTACTACACAATACAGTGTAAGCAACAATAAAAAAAAAAAAAAAAAAAAAAAAGAAGAGAGAGAAGAGATAGCGACAAAGAAAGGATATCTTCCATCTGCTGGCTCACTCTCCAAGTAGCCGAGCCAATCTGAAGCCGAGAGCTTTGTTGGTGTCTCCCAGGCGGCTTCAGGGGCCCAAGCACTTGGGTCAACCTCTACTGATTTCCCAAGTCATAGACAAAGAGCTGGATCAGAAGTGGTACAGCCAGGACCAGAACTGATGAGCACTGGGGAGTGCAGTCAGAGGATTAGCCTAATATGTCACCATGCTAGCCCTGAAAACTATTACTTCAGCATTGTAGTGTATTATTACAACCTTATCCTGACACTGAACCACTAACAGATGTCTACATTCACATAATGTGGCCAGTGACATCAGGCAGATGGAAGGATCCTGAAGTTTCCTAGAGATGATAAAATATTTTATGTCTATTTTTGTATTTTTGTTTGTATGCTGTTACTATTATCCATTAATCTAACATACTTTTACCTGAATAATATCCTGCTACATATAAAAAGCTTAAGTGGACCCCTGGAATGGAAAAATTAATGATTACCTGTCCTTTCCTTAAATGATAAACTTTACATGTGCTACTCTTGGATGTCTCATTCCCTGATCTTGAAAAGGGTTCTAGACTCCAAGCAAACTCAAACTATGACAGAATGTGACACAAAAGGTTGCACTGTAGTTTCTTAAATGGACTGTGACATTTGCAGCAAGTAATAGACCAATTTTAGAAAAATGTGTTGTTATTACAACAATCAAGAACAAGTGATCATTACTTTGAAACAATAGTGTAACTGCTGATGAATCTATGGTTGTGACTCTGAATACAACAGACATAACAGACTATTGGAATCCCCAGCCTCCGTCAGGGCTGTTCAGTAAGGCCAATGTGTACAGTGAAGAGGGAAAACTAGATTATTCCAAACGTGTCAGGTATCTGTGAGACTTTGGCAAATCTTTCATAGATTTTACTTGCATAAACTTATCAATACTTGAAACTGAAGATGAGCACCCCAGGGCCAGCAGTATGACAAAGCCTGTAAAGCGTGATGCTAGCCTCCCATAACGATGCCGCCTCCTCTCCTGGCTGCTGTGTTTCTGCTGAACCTGCCCACTAATGGCATGGGGAAAGCAGTGGAAGATGGGTGCTACCCCCAGATAAGAGATCTAGATGAAGATTCTCACTCCTAGCTTCTGTCTGGTCCAGGACTGGTCATTGTAGCCATTTGGAGAATGAACTCTCTGTAATCCTGACCTTCAAAATAATAAATAATAAGTAAACCTTTTTTAAAAGGACAAGATCCCTCCCTTCCAATTGCACAAACTCTATTTATCCAATCCAATTCAACAAAGATGTATTTGGTACCTCTGTGTTGCCATTCAACACATTTGCTTCTGGGGGTAGAAAGATAAATCAGGCCCATCAGGCGTAACACCTGTTCTGAAGGAGAGAATGGATACATGAGCACACTATCAGAAATGCAAGGAGGAAAATGATAAATGGCAGAGGAAAGAGTGGAGAACATATGACTGCCATTCATCAAGCAGTGATTAATTTTAAGTTTGTGAAGGAGGTGGCAGAATTTGCAAGAAGGCTTAAAGAATGGAAAAAATTTAACATTAGGATACAAAAAAAAAAAGGTATGTTTTTAGGGGTAGGTATACAGTAAGAATTAAACGGAGAGAAAATACCACATTTGAAACAAGGGATTTTAAGTAGCTTACTTAGGCATCCAGTATTAAAGAAGCAAGATGAAAGAACCACTAGAAAGATTTACAGGTCAACTATCTTTATTATTTATTTATTTATTTAATTTCTTGCTTTAATGTAGGTTTAGAAGTTTGAATTTTATTCCACAAGAGAAATCATTATCAGCAGAAAAATGAAGGAAACTCTACATATATATTTGCATGCGTGCATATATCATATACATATGTACATATCTATACCATTGTGTATATTTTATCTATGTCTCCAGTCATAGAAAGAGATTGCAGATTTTGAGGGAGAATAATTATTATTACAACACTGAATAGAACATCCACTTTTTTAACAACATACTACTAGATGCTTAAAATACAAGTCAATCTTACATTAATCCTATTATGGAAATACATATTTTTAAAAATTGATTTGTTTATTTATTTGAAACTCAGATTTATGCAGAGAGAGGATGGAAAAGACAAAAAGAGATCTTTCGTCTGTTTGTCTGCTCAACAGATGGTCACAATGGCCAGGCAAGACTTCACCAAATCAAAATGAGGAGCTAGTAACTTCATCAAGTCTCCTAAACAGTTGGCAGGGACTCAAAACTTGGAACCAATCTTCTGTTTCTTCCCCAGATGAATTAACAGAAACTGCCACACATATGGGATGCTAACATCATAGGCAAGGCTTTGTTGCAATGCTACAGTGCTGGTCTCTAAGGGAAAAAAAAAATTACAGCCTAGCAACCAAAGGTCATGTACATGGAAAAAAAGGTCTTATGGATCATTTTTGTCTGATACCATTTCCTGTTTGCTCAACATCATGCTGTAGTTTACCAAAATAAATGGCAGGTGTGTTGACTTTAGATTGGAAAGAAACACAAATACCAGAGGCAAAGAATATGGTTAGGAAGTAGACACACACCGTAGGTAATGAAGATAGGGAAGAGGGTGACAAGGAAACTAGAGAGGGCGAACATACTGAAACAATTTGCCAGTGCAGTGCTAAGATGTTGTCAGAAAGGGGTTCATCAATAGCAACGTAAACCCCGGGGTTGGAGAAGTGACAGGGTTTCTAAGGCTCTTTTTCTCCAGCATTCCAAAGCTAGAGGTCCTTGGAATCGTTCAACCACTCCCCAGGGCTGCCTCTGACTTCAGATGGTTCGGCCCGACGGTTTGCCCAGGTATCAACGGAAGATTGGTGAGACTCTGTGTGTGCTTGTCAGAATCATGTGGAGTCCATGAGGGAAACAGGAGCTCTTGCTACAGTTCTGAGAAAGGGTGCTGTTTAATGAGTATGGATGCTTCCTCAGAGGCCGAATCAACATGAGCTAAGTTATGAAGGCTTTAGAAGTAAAAATTCATCAGCATACTGTGTACAGCACTTCCAGAGCCTCACAAAGCAAAATCTGAAACAAAATCATTGGTTTCTTCATTTCCCTCCCCTATAATAAAAAAGAAGGAAATACAGCCATAGAAAACAACAATGCTCATCTCAAACAAAATCTTGGAACTGCGCCTGCACCAAGTTGAGAATCTACACAAAAATGAAAAATCTCGTGGCAAAGTCGAAGATCTTACTTGCTTCCCATGACAGGTGCTCATGAGAAGGAATTCATGTGGCAAAAGAATAATTCCTTTTATTATTTCACTAAAATCCATATTGGAGTTGATAACCAAGAAAAAAAGTGGACTCATTAGAGTCTCTACAATTCTGAGCTAACATCATCAGGGAAAATAAAAAGCAAAAGAAACCCTATAACCACCGGATTGGCTGGTATCAGTAGGGCTGCCTCTACTAGACAGAATGTAAACTTCCTGGAGGAAAGTCACATTTTATTTGCGGACAAGCCCTCGTTTGATATTCTATCTTTGAATGAATGAATTCAAAATGCCTAACAAGATGCCCTAGGCAGAGGGACCAGCTTGTGCAAAGGCCTAATCTCTCCTCTCTGTGAACATCAGCAACACAGACACATTACAAATGAGCCACAAGCAGCTGGGCCAGTGCAAGGCAAGAGGACTCCATCCTTACAACCCGTCTTGTGGTGACCACTGGCCCTCTTTCTGGTTCAGCATCCATATTTAAGATGTCTATTACTTCTCAAATCTCTCAAGGTATTCATCATAAATCATAAGTTAACTGTACGTATATGCTTTTGTACATATTTTCTGTCTACCTTAAATCTCAGATTCCACATCCATAAACTGATGGAGTGGCTTGAGTTGGTATCATTCTAGACTATGATCCCTAGTGTTCAATGAATCCTTTCTGCTTTTATAAACCTTGTCCTTAGCCATCTTCTAGTATTCAAGTCTTTAATCTGTGTGCTGTATTAGACTGAGGGTTACATTGACAATTATAGGACACATTTCCTTTCTACAAGGTTCTAAGAATTGACTTGGCTCTAAACTTCAAGGATGTGTATCCATTAACATAGATGAAGACTAATTCTTTAAATTCCAAAGGACAGATGTTAGATAACTGACTTCTAAAATATATTCTAAGATCATCAGTGCATTAACAGTCTACAAAAGTGATGGTGAGAAATCTATCATTTAAATAATCAAAATTGTGCTGAAGATTAGTTCCTGGCTTGGTCCAGAAGAGAAGTACAGATTCCAGGATGCAGATTCTAAGGCCCTGCTTTGAGTTTCCCTTCTATACCTCCTTCTGTTTGATACACAGCAAGTACTGACAAGCGCTTCCTAGTTTATAAAACGTAACTATTAAGTTGTCCTGAAAACCCTTTCATTTGGTGACAAATGAAACATAGGGTTGTAGTCAGGATTGTATATAAGAGGCATAGGAACAATTATCACTTAAACATGTTTTACTCCTATGCCTGCATTTTGTTCTAAAGTTTGAAGTCATAGTGAGGTAGATGGAGACACATACTACCCATTGACTCACTCCCCAAACCTCCTCAACAACTTGGGTTACACTCCTGATCAAATCCAGAGATCCATAATTCAATCTGAGTCTTCCACATGGGTTATGGTTCTTCCACATGAGCCGTCACCCTCAGTCTTCTATAATGAATCTTAACCATACCCTAGAAAACAAGCGGAGTCATTACTCAAACCCATGCACCCCATCAGGTGCACATGACAAGCAGCATCTTAACCATTGCTCCAAAGGAGCAGTCACTGTAATGACAAAAAATACTGCAGTATGTCACCACAGATATTTAATAACAGATGCTTAATAACAGTTCATTAGCAGATACTTAGAACCCAGGTAATAAAAGAGCTTCTTTCCCTTTTTCATCAACCTAGCAAAAGGTGATGGATCTTAAGCAAATGTGAAGAAAAAAAAGTGTTAAAAGAAAACAGAATGATTAAAGTCAAACTTCTCTGTAACCTATTTAAATGAGTGACTCAATAAGAAGGAAAGTTACCTTGTCTGATTTTTATATTGACACCCAAGAAATACAGGCAAAAGGATTTGGAAACATTCAGACAAAGGAAAACTGTCTCTGTCAGGATCCCGTCTACACAGAGTAGTTATCACAGTGGACCTTCCAGATAAGCCGAGTCATAAAGCAGGGCTGCTGATGTAGGCACTTCTCTTAAAGAATTCTGAGTTAATCCTAATCGATACATCACTGTTACTATGAAAGTGTTTGCAGGAAAAAATAGCCCATGGTATAGATAAAATGTCTTCAAATTCCTTGTCCAGATACCAAAAAAAAAAAAAAGTTCTAGAAGATCATGTGCAAGAGAGTTTTATATCTCTTTTTGACCTCTTTAAGACGAAAGCCTGGGGAAACTGTTTCAAGGACAGTGTGGGGGTGTGCATTATCTGCTCTTCCCAATCTGAAATCCCTGGTCTTCTACACCCTTTATCCCCATGTCTGCAACAACCTTATCACTGGGGATTCTGACACTCTTCAACAGGTGCATGCGTTTACAGGTTGAGAGTACATATGATCTCTCATGCTTATTCTTGATGATTCAGATGACTTTTTTATTAACTGCAATTCATTAATATTTTTAGATGGTCTCTGTGTCAGGCTCAACATTGTGATTGTATATGGTAATGTATTTTTGAACTTCGGTGTAAAACAATGGACGCTGTTAAGTCTTTCACCTTATACAAGCCTAAATCAATAGTCTTTTCTATATATATATCTTTTCTTATTTCTACCTTGGTATTTCTAAACAAATGGGTACACTAAGCTATTGATTATTAATCTTCTTTTTGAATTATTATACCCAAAATCATAAGTTGCTAAAAGCAGAATTAAAAGTATTTATTTATGCTAATATGACACACACACATACACAAAACGAAAAACAAGAAAGACTACAATCAAGAGTACTATCATGGTCCCACTGCAGCAGCCTTGTGGCTATAGTCCTTGCGTGGAGCTGCTTCCCATCCAGCTCCCTGCTTGCAGCCTGAGAAAGCAGTCGAGGACAGCCCAAAGCCTTGGGACCCTGTACCCACATGGGAGACCCAGAAGAGGCTCCAGGCTCCTGGCTTTGGATCAGATCGGGCCAGCTCCAGCCATGGCAGCCTCTTGGGGAGAGAATCAGAGGACAGAAGATCTTTTTCTGTCTCTGCTCCTCTCTGTATATCTGACTTTCCAATAAAAATATTTTTTAAAAAAGAGTACTATCATTGTCCTTAATCACTAAACTTGTGTTCCATCATGGCTACAAAAGAAGGCAGCAATGTTTACATATTTTTTTCATATCCTCCGTTCATCCTAATTGTCTTAATAAAAACTATACGAGGAAAAAGAAGTCTTAAATGTCATGTCTGACATTTATTTTAGGCAGAATATTCATCCCATTAACAAACACACAGTTTCAGCGGCTTAGCTTGTATATGCTCTACTCACAATGCTCACATTGAAGCTCCAATGGCCCCCCAGAGCAAGTTCCTTCCACATGGTAATTCAGGTATTCCAATCAGTTTGCTGTCTGCAGTAACTCATCTCAATCCATGCACTTCACAACCACTGTACCAATGAAAGATCATTTCTGGGACCAACACAGTGAATCACCAGGTCAAACCTCTGCAACTTTTGAGCATTGGTTCACATCCCAATGGTCACACTTCCAATCCAGTTCCTGCCTATTACACCTGGGAAAGCAGGGGAGGACGGCTGGATGATTGAGGCCCTTCTCTCACATGTGGGACAACTGTTTTTTGGGGAGTGAACCAGTGTGTGGTTCTCTCTTTTTCTTTCTTTATTTTTCTGTCTTTTCTTTTCTTTTCTTTTCTTCTTTCTTTCTTTCTTTCTTTCTTTCTTTCTTTCTTTCTTTCTTTCTTTCTTTCTTTCTTTCTTTCTTTCTTCCTTCCTTCCTTCCTTCCTTCTCTCTGTCCTTCTCTATCTCTCTCCATCTTTCAAATAAATAAACACACTTTTTAAAAGAAAGAAAGAAAAAGTTTGATGACAGCTCTTAGTTGGGTACATCAGTTGTAGACACGGATGATGTGAAAACTGTAACAACTGACCTAGGTTGGAAGGTGAGGAACATGGGGCAGGACATGAACTGTGAGGAAAGCTGTAACGATCTGTTCTGTGCCGTGACTTTCAGCAGGATTCTGTGACTCCTGGCTCTGCTGAAGCACCTACCCGTGATCATGTGGGAAGAGGCTTGCCTGTTCTATGCTATGACTTTTGACACCATTCCATAAATCCCTGGTATGTTGAAGTGTCTACACAATAAAACCACGAGAAGAGGCTTGCCTGGATGTCAGATGAGTCATGTCCATTTAGAAACACGAGCATCCATCCTCTGAGTTGAAGCCCACACTATCATCACCATTGTATTCTCTTTTCAGATCTGTCACTGCTTCTAAGGAAGTTTGTAACTTACTAAATATATCACTCAAATGACGATAACAGTAACAGTAAATATAAATACGGAAGGCTGACAATTAGTCAGACATTTTAAGATGTGTTTACATGGTAATTTAACTTTAACAGCAGATATTAATTAGGCAACATTCTCTTTCATTTGTTGACAAGGAATTAATTTTTATCATCCATTTCACTCTTCCTAGAACTACATTTTCCTGGTACTTTGTTCAGTCCTCTTCATCTTCTTCATCCCTGAGTTCCTCCATCCATCTAGATTTTACCAATGGCAGCAAACAAGGTCCAGGCCACCCAAGGCTTATGTTCCAGCAGAAGGGGTGTAAGTAAGATCCAGGCAGTCAGCCAAAGGACACTGTTAAGAGACTAGCTCTCTTTTCTACTCAGTTTTATTTGAATTTTCATGAGGATCTGTCTGGTCTGGGAGTGGTGAAGATGGGATGCTGTTAATGAGACATTTTTCATTCCCTGCCTGGAGAAAGGTGTGCTGCAGGCTGAACATTTAATGACAAACCCCAGGTACAAAAAGAAAAAGGCAGTGAAGGTCTCTTCTGTGGCAAGGACAGAGTGAGTAAATATAAAAGTTATCTTCCAAATTTAAAAGGAAAGAAAACAAAATTTCCAAAGTGTAAGATAATAAATCCAGAAGGCCCACTTGGAAGACAGGATTGAAATGGCAAAGATATAGGAGGCAGTGAGAACTGCTTCCTAATAAATATGGTAGTAAATAAATAAATAATAGAAACAGAAACATATTTCCCTAGGCATTTACTGAGTTCAGTTGGCCATTTATTAAATAATCACTCATGATTAAGATATGAGGGGCATAGCAAAACATATTGCTAGTTCTCTCTTCTTGTTCCCATCAGAAACAGACCACCAAGACAGAATTTCCATAATTAAACAGAGATTATTGTTCCCAGCATAATCTTTGTCATTAGTACTTGGACAGAAACTAGGCTTTATAACCCTTGCTTAGAACCGTGGATCAGAACTAATTTTATAACTAATGTTAATATAACTAATTGTCTAACTAATTTTAGTGAACTAATGTATAACCATATCACTTTCCTATCCAGTTTTATACATGACATCAAAACCCTTTGTATTGTATGTTGTCATACATTGTCCATATGCAGCTTTTACGCTCAAAGACGTCTTATCCCAAGTACCAGAATTTCTGCTGACAAGAAATTCTCCTCTCTGCCTGTTAAAGGGAATCACCTTGCCAGAGAGCATGGCCCTTCCTGTGACAGCTGACATTCATCCAGCAGTTACTGGATGCATCAGGACAAAGGTTTACATCTCCTGCCCCAACTTAGAATAACTGAACTATAATTATTGATTCAATTGAGTCTGTGTGATACAGGTCTTCCTTTTCTTAGTTCTACATCTTTTACTGCTTTCCCCTGTGTAAACAACCTGCATGTTGAATTTCTAGTCAATTTGTTATCTGGCAAACTCAACCCATCATGCCATCTTCTGCTTCGAACCATGTCCTCTGCAACCCACTCTGCTCTTCTTTATTGTCCTTCTTCCCCAAAGCTCACCTAGTCACTGAAGTATCTTTGCTGGATTATTACAAATTACATATGCTTCTCTTTAGTCCTACCTTCTGTCTCTGCTCAAGGCACTTGTTACTTACTTTTCCCCAGAAGTATAAAGCTTTTCCTTTTATATAAGAATCTATAAAGGCTGAAATGTTTCTCAATCTCATAACCTAGACAAAAGTGCCTGAGGCATCCATTGGCAAGGGCTACTGTGAAAGTGACAGGATAGACTCTATATAAACTCTAGAATGGAAGAAAACTGACTGACCCTGCAACAATAACATGAGGCATCAAGCAATAGAATTATAGCTATAACATGAGGCATCAAGTAATAATTATAATTATAACATAGAGTATCAAGTAACAGGATTATAGCATGAGCAAAAACTAATAGAATCATAGCTATAAAATAAGATATTCAAGTAGTAAAATAGTAAAAGTACAAGGAATTTATTTAGAAGTTTGAAAGTGAGAGACTTTCTGTTAAGACATGATAATTTGGTTTTTGGCAGTGAAAGTAACCTTTCAGCAATCTTTTAAGGTCAAATATGATATATGCCTGAAATCTTGACTGGGGAAGACACTGTTGACCAAGGCACAGAGGTGGCAAAATATGGAATATTTAAGGAAGCCAACCTGATGCCAAGAATATAACGCATTTAAATAAGAACACTGAGTAACAAAATTGAGAATATCAAATAATTAAATGTACTGCAACCACCACTACCCAAAAGAAGTGGACAGGATGAACAAATTCCTTATACTTGAAAGTACAACATCTGGCTAAAATGTTGAAGATGAACAGCAGAATTGGGACAGAGTATTTTGCTCTATTAACAAATGGATAAGCAGCACATGAACCTAACATTTGCACCAATTGCAAAGAATGCCACCAACAAATTATATTTGAAGCTGTCATTGAATCACTTGGTGATTCATAACCAGATGGGTATCAAGACAGAACCATAGTCCACCACAGGAAGAAGGCTAGAATGTTTCTCTGAAGATTCACCTTTTTATCTAGGTTCAAGTGACAGTTAACAGTGCTATTCTTCATTCATTATTTACTTCATCTAACCTCCCCAAATTAACCTAATATCTTCCTCTGAGTATTTCGCACATAGATCTCTTGTCCATAAGAATCAAGCTGCTTGAAGGCAAGGAGCATTTTGGAATCATCTGTGTTATCTTAATATCAACAGTGCTGAAACAGAACCACCTCATTTACTGCTACATGGACAAATGAGTGAACCACACTACCTGCTGAACGGCTGAAAATGCTGTGATATGCGATCCTTCTCATGAGAACTCCATTGAGCCGGGAGTCTATCTATAGATCCAAAATTTCCTCATTTGCAAGTCAGAGAGAAAGCAGCTTTTTCACTTGGGAAAAAAAAAAAGAATGAATCTAAAAGACAATAGGGTAGAACACTTGTTCTTCAGACGAAACAACCAAGGACTTTAATCCCGTGAGCCAGGGGGTTTGTGTGCTTGTTTGACACTGTACATATGACTCAGCTCCTACATGTCTCAATTCAGTGGTCTTTCGCTTCAGTGTCAAATTGCCAACTGGATTTGAACTTTGGTCAACAAATCCCTTTCAGTTCAATATGGACCCAGGTCGTGAAGTAAAAGGAACAAAATCGGAAGGAATGAGGTGAAGAACAACTCCATTCCAGTACGTATCTTCCCCACCTACATCTTGCCTGCTCAGTGATTTCTCCATAGATTTTAATGCAGAGTCTTTCTATAGATCAAGTACTTCAACTTATGTATGATGACTCATTCAGTCCTCCAAAGCGCAAAATACGAGAAATATATTTCAAACATTTAATGATAAAGTGATATTTAGGCAAATAATGTATGAGATAAGTGTTGTGGCACAATGGCTTAAGTAGCTACTTTCTATACCACCATCTCATACCATAGTGCCAAATTCTAGTAGCAGATACTCTAGTTCTACACAAACTGACTAACGTACCTGAGAAATTAGCAGAATATCTGCATTCTTGGGCTCCTGCCATCAATATTCGAGACTGGGATGGAGTTCCTAAGATCTGGCTTTGACCTGGCCAAGCGCTGGTTATTGAAGTCATTGGCAATAAAATTAGCAGATATGCGCCCCTCTCTGTCTCCTTCTCTGTATGTGTGTGTATGTGTATTTGCTGTCTCTGTTACTCCATCTTTCAAATAAATTAATATTTAAATGTTTATCCAATACAAGTTTATTCAATGACAGTGAGTGAAAGCTGGGATCCAACCTAGCCTTTTTTCTTTATTTCAGAACAAGCACCATTGACTAAGAAGTAATGTCAGGACCTAATAATTTTTTTGTATAGTTATATAAGATATTGACTCAACAACCATTTTTGTCTTCAAGTCCCAACAGTGCAGATTGCAGGGTTGGGTCCTGGGAGGCTCTTCATAAAACTTGCTTATAGAGCCCATAAAGTCTGCACTCCACCCACCTGCTTAACGCTCGCTTCATAGCCTTTCCACAGCTGTTACACATTCTTTCTATTAAACACTGTTGTAATTAGGTTTTAACTACCCTCCCCCGACACACACACACGCATGTGTATATATATATACATATATATACATATATATGTATATACGCATGTATATATATATATATATCCATCCCACAAGCCTTTACTTCCTGAAAACTTCCAGCGAAAAGCACAGTTGTTATCTTGCAGTCACTAATTCATCCTACTTATGCAAAGTAGTTAACCTCTGCAGGAAAAAGAGGACCAACTAAATCTAACATATTGTCCCAAAGGATTTTATACCGCTAAAGGAGAAAAAAGAAATATCACATAAGCCAAATAGTAAAAGATGGTGTAATAAGTATAGTAGAGAACTTTCACACTTTCCCACTAGTACATCTACCTATCAATCAATATTTGTTTCACAGGTGAACTTCCATCTTCCTGACCTTCAGGCCTCACAGATGCACTGTATGTGCCCCAGACCAACACCAGCACTGGCACTGGTGAAGACTAACTTCTCCATCAGTTACCTAAAAATATCATATCAGCAACTCTGTATCTTCAATTATCAAATTTTTGTCTCCATTGGGTTATTCCCAAGAGTATGCAATGATGGTGTTTCTCTTTCTGAATTAAAAACAAGCATAACCACAAAGACTTAAATCCATCCTTACCCTACAGTTGTCCCATATTTCTCAGTCATTCTTCACAGTAAAGGCACCAATGATGTAATATCTTCCCTTTTGTGCTACCTCGTGGTCACTCCCATCAGGCTTTTCCCACACTGAAACCAACTTGCCAAAATCAGCAGTGAGTTCATCGGTAGCAAATCAACAACTGATTCTCAGACTTCATCTATCTTGATTTGTACGTAAACTTGCTCCTCTTGGGCTCCTAGATAAGCTTGACTATTTGAATGCTATGGTAGCTCTGCCATGGTGGCACAAACATTTGCTTTGCAGAACTGAAATCCACCTAACTCTAGTTGTATCTGGACTCCAAAGCATCACTAGATCATCCTAGCGTCTCCTTGAAGACTGGTTCCCACTATTTCAAGCCAAATCTGTTTCTGCACATTTATATTACAAATTGGGCAACAGATGCACTTGATATGTATTTGAAAATTAGCAGAGCCAATTATTAAGTAAAAGTAGAACCAAGAGTTTGAAACCATTTATTGATTCTACTACTAGATGTTTCTCAAGTGTCTACCACATTTCAAGCACGATTTGATGCACTCTTCTGTAACAGTCTACAAGAGAGCAATACTACTTGCTTTCAGGGTTATCTCCTGCAGCAAATTCTACTGAAAGGTGATAATGACTCTAGATTTTTCCAGAGTTGTATACGTATTAAGGCTTAATTTAGTGGCATAATATCTTGAATTATATCTAATGTAAGTTTTTATCTCAGTTCCTTTTTCCCTAGCTTTCCTCATTCAAAGTTAAGTAGTTACAGAACATCAGCCCAAGAAGGAAACAAATAAAGTTTACACTGCTCCAAAGAAGAGTAACTGTTAGCTTATATCCCACACAACAGCCATAAAAATTAAACTAGAATCAAGAATTTAAGAAAAAAAATTCCATATCCAGCTTCAAATAACAACAACAAAACTATAGGACCCACGAAAAATAGTATAAAAACAGAAAATAGGAAACAGCAGAGCAGACAGAACTAGAGAATTCCTCAGCTCCACTCATAGGCCTGTTGTCCGAGCTAGACACAGCTTTGTATCATGTCTTAACATTTTGAGAGTAACCTGCCCTTGTCTTCTACTTCTATTCTCTGGTAAGAAGCTTGGGATCTTTGATGCCTGTAAGGAGCAAGGCTTCATCGCCACCAGTGAGTTGCATTTAGGAAATGCAGTTGACCACATCCTTTTCTTTGTATTATGTTTTGGTTTTGCCCCACATTCTACAACAGTGAGGAAATACATTTGAAGAAATATGTAAACCTTTATTGGAATTCTAACTTGATTGCCTGCTGTTTTTGTGACCACTGCCAGGTAACACTGGATTCATGCTTTGATTCCTGGTGTGTTAAGTATACCTACTTCCTAAGGCTGGAGGAAACACTGAAGCATATAATGAACAAACCAGTTCTTTTTATTAATAGTAACATTTGCTATACGTTATTTATATTATATTTATAAATTGTTCCAACATAACATCTGAACATCATCCACAGCTCTAATAGAATTGGTATGTTGTAACTTCAAACTAACAAGAGCTGAGCCAAAAACAATCCTCTCATTCTAGAATGACAATCACTTTCTACTCAACAGCTTACTTTTGTACACACACACACACACACACACACACTCAGCTAACAACTCCCCACCCAACTGTAAACCCTGCCCTATTAATCCTCTGTCCCGTCCTGTCCCCACCTCATAACCCCTATGCAGCCACAATCCTTTGAAGTGTTTCCTTATATATAAAATGGGAATGACTCCTGAATATCATGCTGTATACACATCTATTATTCTTAGGAGTTATCACAGAAAAAAAGTGAAACAAATTAAGTAATACATGCTATTTTTAAAGACACAAGATACTAAACAAATTAAAAACAATGCTAGAGCAAATATTTAATTGGGTTAGAAGTTTTGAGACCACTGTGAAAATATGCCATAAGTGCAACTAAGTCCCCTGTCCTTTCAATTGGAATTAAGAACAATGAACTCAGAGAACTTGAAAAATTCAGAAAAATGAACCACAAAACCTGGGCTTCTTAGGCAAGGTCCATCTATGTTTTACAGGGAAAGACTGAAACCCACAGACATCCGAGGACCCACTAAGGGGCTGAAACATGTATAGGACACATAATAAACAAAGATACATTTAGAATAGATACGCACTCATTTGTGAGTTAAAAAATGCAATATATATGTAGGGAAGAGAAAACTGAAAATTTTGTAAGATTGCAATAAATATACCATCATCTGAAAATAATTCAGACACAAGAGAAGAGACTGACACATCGATCTGGGATCTTTAGAAAGCGGCACTGGGGAATCACACATTTCAGGACAAATTTTATTTCCTAATCAAGTAGTAATCATATCTTCTAAAGCAACTGGGAGTGACCTGGAAACAAAATATACTTTTTGATTGACAACTGCGTATTACTTGGGCCGCCAATCCCTACCTACTGTATAGCCTACACCTTCATTACAAGGAGTCTTATGATCAGCACAGTCTCTGAAACCTTACAGAATAGAAACTTTCCAACAAAGTCGCACATTGTTAGGTACCAGGAGCTAAAGTCACACACACACACACACACACACACACACACACACACACACACACACATATATATATATATATATATATATACTTATATAACTTGTAGATCTTCCCAGAACCACCTGTGCTGACACCTCTGTGACCACAAAGAAAGCAGGCTGTGTTTGGCAGCCTTCAAGAGGCACATTTGTCCAAAACCTGAGTTTTGCTTTAGATGCCTTGAGTAGAGTAGAGATCAAGACATGAGTTTTGGCAGGTCCCTGGATTGTTTACTATGGTAACTTGTCTGCTTCCTGACAGTGGGTTATAACTGGTTTGAGTTTTGTCAATTCTAGTGACATCCTAACATCTCTCAGCTTTAATCTTTTATATAATCTAATAAAAAATTTATTTACAGGTATCAAATAAAACACCAGTAGTATCTGTCATGTAGAAAACATTAGAAGGTAGGCTGTACCCAGAATGTAACTCCACTGATCAGTTCCCGGTATATCCAGTCTTCCCACACAAAGCTCCCACCTCAAATAAGTCTTTAACTCTTTTCCACCACGCAACAAAATTTACTTCCTGTGCATGGTTTTCTGTTTTTCATTCCAAAAATGTCTTTCCTTTTGGCTATGATATTCTATTTCAGAAGTTGTAAATCCAAGTCCTATGGGAGCTAAGATCGCATAATATCTACAAGCATTTCTTGATGCAAAGAGACACAGAAAGCAAAGTGGACGGAGTACATGTTTTCTATAGCTACTTACCATTCATCTTGTAGTAATTACTGAAAAGTAAAACACAGTGCCAGGAGGGCCACGTGTATTGTCACCATCTCTAAGCTCTTTCATTCTTTCGTCCATTTTTCTTCCTATTCTATGGATTGGTCATTCCCATTTAATGTAATCATGTACACACTTCTCCAGAGAAACACAATACTTTCCAATCAATTGTAGAAGGCTAATAATACACTACTATCATTATCAAAGAAAGACATCACAAAGACAACATGAAGATTACCATTTTTTATAAATGTAGACGTAAAAATCCACAATAAATTAACAGCAAGACAATAACACCTGAGCATATGCAACATGAAAAATAGGATTGATCTTGGAAGTGTGAAATTGACTTAGCATGAAAATGAATCCATGTATTATAGCATATTAATAGAACAAAAGGCAAAATCATCTTACTGGAAACAAAATTCACTTTACAGATACAATTCTCTCATGACAGTATGCTAAAAAAAAAAACAGAAGGAACTTTTCTCCACAGTTAACGGATACTAGCAATCTGTAGCTATTGTCATATTCAGAGGTTAAGAAAAAATTGAATTATTTCTCCACAGAACAGGAGTAAAGTTTTCCCTCTTGAATCATTTCTTGATTACTTTGCTTAAGCTATAAAGCAGAACTATTGTATGATAATTAAGGAAGATATTTTCTGATTGAAAAGAATTTAATTAATCTCTGTGAGCCGGCATTTGGCATAACAGTTAAGCCTCCATTGGGGATAACCATACTCTGTAACACGATGTTGATTTTAAGAACCAATTCTACTTCTGATTCCAGCTCCTTGGCAACACACATCCCGGGAGGCAGCAGGTGAGTCCTCAAGTGATGGGTCTTTACCACCTGCCTCGGGAGGCTAAAATTGAGTTCCAAGATAATGGCTATGGTCTGCCTCAGGTCCAGATGCTTCAATTATTAAAGGAGTAAACCAATCAATTCTATTTATCTGCCTTTCATACAAAATTTAAATTAATAAATTAGTACCATATTAAAATAATTTCCATTGGCAGATGACATGATGTTTTATGAAAAAAAAAATCCTACAGAACCTTCAAAAGAATTGGAAGATGATATAATTACGCGGACTCCTGCCATGGTCTGACCTAGCCCAACCACTAAGGCCATTGGGAAAGCGCACCAAGAGGTGGAAGATCTTCCTCTCTGTATGCCTCTCCCTGTTTCCATAACTCTCTCATTTCAAATTTTCAGATAACAAAATCTAAAATTTTTTAAAATGGCAGCCTCCATTGTTTTCAGTTGGAAAGCATGATGTCATTATGGCAATGGTACATTCAGTTGGATTCCCTGCAATTCCTAAAATATTCCTGCTGTATTTTTTTAAAGATTTATTTTTATTGGAAAGGCAGATATACAGAGAGGAGGAGAGACAGAGAGAAAGATCTTCTGTCTGATGATTCACTCCCCAAGTGACCAACAAGAGCTGGTACTCGCCAATATGGAGCAGGAGCAAGGAGCCAGGAGCTCTTCCAGGTCTCCCACGCGGGTGCAGGGTCCCAAGGCTTTGGGCCGTCCTTGACTGCTTTCCAGGGCCACAAGCAGGGAGCTGGATGGGAAGCAGGGACACTGGGATTAGAACCGGCGCCCATATGGGATCCCGGTGCATGCAAGGCAAGGACTTTAACCACTATGCTATCGTGCCGGGCCCTGTATTTTTAATAAAGCTGAAATGATCATTGTAAAATTCATGTTAAAAATAATTATCATTCATTAGCCAAAAAATACTGAAAAATTAAAAAGAGCACACATCTCTCCATTTCCAAAGTTATTGCAGAACTATGTAGCAACAAAAACAATATAGAATTAAGTCATTTTAGTTTAATGACTTTACAATAAGAGCATCAAGGAAAAGCAATAGGAAAATAATAGTCCTTTCAACAAATACAGTAAGCAAAGTTAAGTATCCATATATAAATCAGTCAGCTTGAGGCCCCACTGCGCCTTGCAGTCACAAAGAAATTTGGAAAACAGACTTTCAGTATAGCTGCTAAAAACAGAAAACTTTTTGGAGAAGCTATAAGAAAAAAAAGCCTCAGTCATCAAGAGTTACACATTATACAATAAATGTCTTAGGCATAACAAAAAAAAATCAACAGAAAATAAATGTATAAACTATATTTTCATATTAAGAGTTTCATCCTTCAATGAAACCATCAAGTAAATGAAAACATAGCCCATGGAATGGGAATAATTATTGTCCTTATCTATCTGATAAGTTATTTATTTGTATAATATTACCCAGTTAGAACTGGGTAATAGCTTTGAACAGATATTTCTTCAAATAATGTTCAATAAATACACACATATATTAAAGGAAATATTGTTTGTTTTTAGAAGAAAATCAAAAGAATAAGATATTACCAAATACTCAAGAAGATACCTACTACCAAATGGACAATAACAAGTGTGGGCAAAGATATTTAGAAGCTGGAACCCTCAAATGTTGCTGGAGAGATGTAATATGTCTTTGTTCAATAATTTAGAGTTACTGACATTACACAGTAACAGGTAAGCTGCTACCTGCAATGCCAGCATGCAATCTATGGATACCCGTTCATGTCCCAGCTACTCCACTTTCCATCTAGCTCCAGCTAACAACCTGGGAAAAGTAGTGAAACATTCTCCAAGTATTTGGACCATTGTTTTCCAACAGAGAGATCTTGAAGACGTTCCTGAATCCTGGGTTCAGTCTGGCCAAGTCCCAGCTATTGCAATGATCTGGAGAGTGAACCAGCAGATGGAAGGGGTGTGTGTGTGGGGGGGGGGTGGTGGTGGTGTCCTGCTCTGTGACCCTTTCAAGTAAATAAATAAATCTGAAAAATTCTCAATTTCTTGAAATGATAAACAGATTTACTATATAGCCCAACACTTGCATTCCTAGGTACGGACTGAAAAAAATTAAGAACACATGTCCACATAAGAACTTGTACAGAATGCTCATCACAGCCTTATTCAGAACAGCCAAAAAGTGGGGAAAAAATCCAAATATGCATCCGCTGATGAGTTGAGAAATGAGAAGTGTTATATCCATACAATTGTATAGTTTTTGGCTTTAAAAAGAATTGAAGTACAGCTTCATATTTTAACAGAAATAAATCTTCAGGAATGCTGAGTGGGAAGAAACCAAACAGAAAAGATCACATACTCTATGATTCCATTTTTATGAAATATCCAACATAGGAAAATCCACAGAGAGAAAGTGAGCTAGTGCTTGCCAGCAGTTGCTGGGAAGGGATAACAGCAAGCGAGTGTAACAGGGTTCAGAATGTTTTTCAGCTTATGAGAATTTTCTGAAATTACAAAGTGGCGAGGTCTGCATAAATCTGTAAATACACTAAAAATTAATTTTATCATTTAATAGCTTGAATGAATAGTTTGTGAAGTTTGTCACCGTAAAGTTAATTTTTAAAATTTATTTTTTTGTAATTGTAAATTCCAATTCAGCAGCACACTGTCACATTGTACTTTGGCACATTGAATATCTGAGTTCACTAAAGCACAACCTAACAAACAAATCATCCAACTCAAAACATGTTTTTGAGGTATTCAAGGAGGATCAGACTCACTCATTTAAAACACACGTCTATTTCTAGTCTTTATTTCAGAGTGGACATAAATATTGGATCAAAATGATTTGTCTTTCAAATGATCAGGACTTCCTCACATCATTTTTTGATTTTTTGTTTTTTTTTTTTAATGCCTCACCACGTGTAGTCCAGCTAAATGTAATCCAATGGAAACTTTTCAATCTGCTATTGCTTTCTTTTTTACTAAAAAGATTTTTTGGAAGGATAATTTTCTTTTGTGTTGCTTTGAAATGGTCAGAACTTTGTAAAAATACATCTTATTAATGTAAAGCAAACAAATTTCATGTATCTCCTCAGAAACCAGAAAGTAAATTTACCATATGACCTGGCCATCCCACCACTGGGGATTTATCTAAAAGAGATTACATCAGTGCACCTATGTTCACTGAAAGCAATTCAATACAGCTAAGATGTGGAATCAATCCCAATGTTCATCAATGAAAGACTGGATAAAGAAAATGTGTTAGCAAAAAGAAAGAAAGAAAGAACAGGAAAAAATAAATATAGAAATTCTAATTTCACTACACATCAATACTTATGTTTTTCTTTTTTCCTTTCAGATTTATTTTTATTTGAAAGGTACATTTACAGAGAAGCAGAAACAGAGAGAAACATCTCTAAACCCCCGGTTCACTCAGCAATGGCCACAACGGCTGGACTGGGCTCATCCAAAGCCCAGTCTCCCATATGGATGCAAGTTCTCAAAGCTTCAGGCCTTTCCAGCACAAGCAGAGAACTGGATTGGAAGTGGAGCATCTGGGATAGAAACCAGTGCCCATATAGAATGCTGGAACATCCAAGGGGAGGATTTAGCCATTGTGCCTGGCCCCACCTTCTCTATTGTTACTAAGTAGCTATCAATCTTTATGGAATATGTTTCTTGATGCTGCATTTATTCCTTTTGAACAGGGTCCTTAGATTTCACTATTCTTTTGTATATAAACCACATAATGCTCACTGAGGGCTTCTTTCAAGTCAATAGGTATTTGGGATTTGGGACAAATGGACCTAACAAAGACCTTAGCCTATAATGTGCACATTCTAGAGCGGTGAAGAAACAGAAATAAACAATTGATCCAAAAATATGTTAAGTGGTGAAAACACTGTTGAAGGCATTAGAACAAAGGAAATTAAAAGTACCAGGACATGGTTCCTATGTTATATATACTGTTCAGAGCAAGTCCCTTTGAAAGAGCTGAGATTTGAGCAAAGAGATAGAACTGTCATCGGTAAATAATTTCTCCTCTTTAAGATGAACTCTACTTGCATATAAACTAAGTACTAGGTCCTTTTCCAGCTCTAAAATACCATCATTCAAGAGAGATGACCATTACTCAAGGACAAAAGAAATACGAGTAAATATTCAAGCCATACAAGATGTGGATAAAACTGCTGACCAATTTCCTGCTCTGTAACAAAATCTTTCCCTCCATCCAATGACTGTGGAACTCAAGGTCAGAGTTGATTATTTCTCCCTCTATTGCATTATTTTCCTCATAGCCTGTGCTAAACATATGCTATCATGCTAGAACTTTGTGCTTTTCAACAAAGATTGAAGTTATACAGTCTCCAAAAAAAAAAAAAAAAGCAAAGATTCTGATTCAATCATGGAATGTGAATAAATTCCACACAGGATGAACATCGTTTGGAAGGGTCTGTGGTGTATTGCTGGTTCTAAGATGTTATTTCTTAGAAACTCATAGGAGGTCTTTGACAATGCTCAGTCAGGGATAGGCTTTTAGCACACTTGCTTAAGTGGTGGCTTGGGGAAGTTGCATCCATTCCAGAGTGCATGATTCAAGTCCCAGCTTCCTGATAAGGTCATGTTGGGAGGCATCAAACAATGGCTCACATGCTTGAGTCCCTACCATCGATGTGGAAGATCCAAAAGCAGATTTGAGTCCTCACTTACCCTGGCATGATCTTGACTGTTGCAGGCATTTCCAAAGCGAAACATTGGATGCACGATTTATTGTCTGTTTTTTTTTTTTTTTTTGGTATGTCTGCCTTTGAATAAAGGAAAGATTAGGTATTTAATAAATAAATTTTAAAACACTCAGACTATACTCTCCTAATTAAATCATAATATCAAAGTGTTTCTTTAAGGCTGCTTACTTGATGGCAATGGATCACTAAAGATAAGAACTTTGGTTTAGGAAAAAACTTAGCTCTCATAGGATAAAACTTCTCATGGAGATTGACTTCTGGTTTCAACAATTTCTTAAGGTGTGTTCTACCAATGGCATTACTCGGTTTTCATTTTCTATATTCTTAAAATTTGAAAAGTAGTTTCTACTCCATAAATGCCAAAACATGAGTAGTAATCTATTTAACAGATTTAGTTAAATAAAGTAGTTATATACTTATGTATATAGCTATGCTTCTTTCTATGAATAAATTCTTTTAAAATCACACTTTTAAAGAGTCACGTGCTTGCTCAAAGGTGATAAATGGATACAGCCAGCTCTCAGGATCTAACAATCATCACACAAAGCTCCAAATGGAAAGATATCAAGGAAATGAAAGGATGACATAAACAGACCCGCAGGACACTGGTCAATAAGTAGGCATTCCTTAAGGACCAGCACATGGCAGGCAGAAGTGTCAACAATAGCTTTCTAAGGTTATCAACTGTTGCTCAGCAAATTACCTCCATATATGATGGTTCTAAATGGCACCGAATATTGTCCCAGTTATTTATGCCAGGAATCTGGGTCCTATAGCTCTGGATATCTAACAAGACCACAATCACCTGACATTCCAGCTAAGAAGGATTTACCATTTAGCTCAGAAGCTAAATAGCATTAGTCTACTAGGTGGGAGAGGCTTGACAGCTGAAAACTTCCCTGGGTTCCTTGTAATATAAATCTCTACTTGTAGCATCTTACAAAATAGAAGAGAATGAGCAAGAGGACAAACGAGAACAGCAATCAAACACAGTGTCAGTAGGACATGTACCACCCTTGATGACCTACCATAACAGTGATATCCCATCACCTCAACCATATTTTATTCATTAAAAGTGAGTTGTATAATCCAGTTAACATTGAAACAGGGAGAATGAGCTAGCACGTAGTCTGGAGGAGTTAATGATCACTGGGTACTCTCAGAAACTACTGAGCACAATGGATGCTTGAAAGTTTTCTTTCTTTAAACTTAAATGTCATTGCTGACTCTCAGGATGAACTGGCAAAACTGTTAGAAATGTAAATGACAAGGCAGTGAGCTAAGAGTCAAACCCTCCCAACCCCTTTACCACACCTACAGATTTCATTATTTTGACCCTGCAATATGCAGACCAACTACTAAGACTAGTAGGTGGTTTTTAAGGTGAATATAACAGTAACTACTTTCTAATTATAATAAATGATAAAGCAAAAGCACGAATCATTCCAAACCAAGGTGATAAATTTTCTCAGAGAGAAACCATCTTTTATAGCATGATGGGTAAAAAAAAAAAAGGCATGAGCATCTGAAAATGAAATAAAATTTGAATGACACCCCAAGAACACATGGGACTTTGTTATGTGTATATTTGGGAAGGACATCCAGAAAGGCAACTGTTTGGAAAAAGACATGGTAGCAGAAAAATTGAGGAAACATCTCAGAATCTGTAAGAATGAAGAGTAGGCTTCAAGGTGCTGAATGAGAAAACACAACTGGGTCTCACAGCAGGAAAAAGTAGAACTCTGCGCAGGCACTGCCGGAGACCAGAAACCGATAGCAGACAAGATGTACTTAGGACAATCACCTGGCAACTTGGTAAAACAGAGATAAGTAAAGAAACTGAATGGGATGGAATATCGGAATCAGGAGATATGTTGGAAAGCATTTGGAATTATACAGCCAATGGGACCCTGGGGTGTGCTTTGTGAAAACAGCGCCTAGACATTGAGGGATAATTCAGCAGAAACATCTGGAATTGTGAGGAGATACATCTAAGTGGACATACGCATCCCTCCACTATTATCCTTTCTTTTGAAATAAATTTTCCTCTTTCCTGGATGAATAAATATTGTACTACTGCAGATAATGTATGTTGTTGTTTGTTAAGAGAGACAATTAAATAGAGGACATGGAGTCAAGACCACCAAGGACTGTGGGGGAAATTGAGTCACAAATTCACTTTAGATTACAGTGGTCCTTCTCAATACTTTAGGCACTATGAGTCACTGAGGTCCTTGGTGGTCACATTGACATGATATTCAGAGGTAATGAACAGCTAAAGCAAATTTATTTTTCTCAGCTTCCCTTCATGAATGCTTTGTGTTAGGTAATACATGGAAGCTTCATAGGTATAACTGTTCCATTAATGGCCTTAACATAGCATGTCTCATGGACTGCAGCACATAAAGACTGCAAGAGAAAGGAATGCCGATTTCCATCCAAGAGCATTTGGAGAAGCCCAGATGGAATTCCACTTTGGCTCTCAGGAAAGAGCATATGTCTTTACTATACTGCAAAGTCACCATGCAGAGAGGAAATGCATATTTGGCTGATGATTCAAAGACCACCACCAAGAAATATCTCTGTGGAGAAGGAAAAAGGGGAAAGGGAAATTTGAAAGCTAAGTAGTTGAAAGAATTCGTTCCAGAAGTAAGTGTTGGTACTAGGCACAGAAGGTATCCAAAGTCCACAAGAAGTAACCAGAGGACCTGGTCAAATGTGTGCAGACCATATGTCCTCTGTGATAAGCACTTTCCTCTTAATCGTTCCACAACAGGAGGCCATATTCTGTTCAGTGTCTCCCCAGTTTCCTATCCGATCCCTCTTCCATACCTACTTAGAGTGACTTTGTTCAGCCTTGACTGTCCTTGGCTTATTTAGTTGGCAGCAGAAGTTAAATGTTAGGTGAGGAAGGTGTGAGCTCCATGAAGTAGCTGAGTGCACAATGTGTTCATGAAGGATGTGTTCAAGAGCAGCTCATCTTTAAAGCAGCTCTCCATTGCTTCAATGACAGGCCTGAGGCAGATAACTTAGAAAGAGGAAATGTTTATTAGTTTGCAGTTTTAGAAATTCAAGACTGGTTGATGCCATTGGTTTGGCATCTTGCAAGGGCGATGGATGACACTGATGGAGTAAAAAGAAGATGAAGCTCTAGGAAGCAAAGAGCTCACTTGTATTCATACGCTGGCCTTTGCAACAAGGATCTTAGAATAACCACCCTCCACAGGCATGCCTTGCAGGGGCTTGATGACTTCACAAGAAGAGGCACAGGTGCTCGCAGGTGAGAAGTTGTCAAATACATGGGAATGAGGGGTGATGGGAGAAAATGGCAGCACACCTTTTATATATGGCCTGAAGCAGCTCCCGATTAACATGCAAGACCTAGACTGTTCACTTGGATTGCGAATTTATTCCTCAGCTAGCATATTTCAGCCACCGAGGTTACAATGGTAAGCACTGGAGACATGTTTCTTATTCTTGAGGTGCCTACAATGAAGCAAGGGAGACATAACTATGACAGAAATTGTGATCAAAATTCATATATCTGTATGTATATATATATAATACTCAAGTGATTTCAGAGGATTAAATACATAATTATTCATTATTCAACTGAACAACAGTTTTTAGCATTTTATTGTTTATATTTTGCCTTATTTTGTGGAGCCTGTTAAATGTTTTTAATTATTAATTTTTTTTATTTGAAAGATAGATTTACAGAGAAAAGGAGATGGGATCTTCCATACTGGTTCACTCCCCAAATGGCCACAATGGCTGGAGCTGAGTGGATCTGAATGCAAGAGCCAGGAGGTTCTTACAGGTATCCCCCATTGGTGCAGGGCCCAAGGATTGAGCCATCCTCTGCTGTTCTCCCAGGTCATAGACAGGGAGCTAAATGTGAAGAAGACAAAACTAGAAGCAGTGTCCATATGGGATGCCCACACTACAAGGCAAAGGATTAGCCCATTGAGCCACAGAGCCTGACAAAGGATTTTATTAATTACTTTAAAACAAGCTTGACACATTGTGACGTGGATTCCTCTGTACTTTAGTGCTTATTTTCAAACATGGCAATGAGTGCATGAAGAAAACAAGGGAAAAATAGAGAAAAAGCTGAGAGGAAAGGAGGGGAGAACATTGAGGGAGAGAAACAGAGAAAGGATTTTCCTGCTTAATAAGTTAACCTTATTACACCTGATAAAATCAACAGTTTCTGATATTCTATACTGAGTATAGCAGCCAACATGTTACTGAATGAACTTGGAGAAATCTATGGGCTGGTCCTCATTGCCTTCATTTTATGCATGATTGTAGTGACGGGGAATTAATTTGTCTGAAACTAGAGTCAAGAGAGCTAGTTTTAAGATTTATCAACTGTTCCATCATGAATTCTTTTTTGCTGAAATCAAACTGTCTTAAGCAAAAGATAGGACTTACTTACATAACTGTCAAACTAAGTCATATTTATAGCAGTACCCCTGCGAGATAGATTTCCATTAGTGATCTGAGGTGACTGACAAAGAAGTTTTACGGCTTGCCTGAGAAAGTCGCATTGCTTGTCAGTGACTGAACCATAAATTTTTTTCCTAAAAATTATTTATTTAAAAGATAGCCAAGAGAGTAAGAAGAGAGAGAGAGAGAGAGAGAGAGTCAGTCAAGCTTCCATTCACCAGTTCACTCATCTGGTGATTCAGTCACCAAATCTCACGAGCTCCAGCACTAGTCAGGCTACAAACTCAGTCAAGATCTCCCCACGGATGACAGATAATCAACTAGTTGATCCATCATTCCTGACTCCCAAAGTTTATGTTATTATTAAGCCAATATTAAAAGCAATGCAATGCTGGAACTGAAACCCAGCTTTTCTGATTATGATACACAGATATCCTATTCAGAGTTTAAACCACTGGGCCACATGCATACCCCTAGATTTATAATTAAACATACCATGACCTGGTTCCAATGTTTAGCTTAAGCTGGATCTGGAGACCCGGATTATATTTGCAAGTGCTCGATCTTCCCTGATAACATGTTCTCCCACTTGTTCTTTGGCTCCAGTATCAATAAACATGACTGGCATTCGTACACTCTGCCTTTACTCTTCACTATCCCAGGAGAAAGTGTACTCTCATTTCAAAATAGTTCTTCATGCAGAAATGTCTAATGGTATTCCATTGGCTTTACTGGCCTCACTAGAGATATGACCCATCTCTCAAAAAGTCAGTAAGTGATGAATCATGAGGATAGAAAGATCCATACCTCCCATCACCTCTACAGTAGGGACTGAGAGCAGCTCTTTGTAACAGCTGACTTACAGGTGAAGTGGGAGTTCTTAAAAAAAAGAAGGAAAAGCAATGGTCTCTTACAGAAAGAATGTGTACTTGCTTGAGAATACGACTGCATATTAACAAGAACTCACAACACACAGGCTGTTTCCTCACTTGAAAGTGAAGGCATGATTTCTAGAGATCATTGTTTTTGTTTATTTGTGTTTTTTCCCCAAAAATGACAGAAGTGGTGGAAGCATGGGGTTCAAATCTGACTTCCAGCAATCTCAGTTGCATTCCTCCCAGCTCCACAATCACCAACATGTACAGCACTGGATTGCTGGCATTAGTTCTTAAAGAAACAGAGGCTCTGTAAAAGAACACGGGATTAGTATATACCCATTGACCTCATCTTAAAGGCAAATATTTGGCCAACAATTCTTAGTAAAGCACCCAAAATATACAAAAGAATTTTCTGAGCAGATCTATCAAGATTAAGCTGAGTTCTCTCAGGTATGCAGGGCTGAGGTTTCCAGGTAGTGTGGGTCTGATGTCATCCAAGTGGCTAATGGCCTCAGACAGCTCAGCTGGCACATCATCAAAGCTGTTGACAAGCAAGGGGGAGAAAGTCCACCCATGCTTGGCATGCCTGGATCTGTGCGAACTCAAGCTGATCTTCAGCTTTCGATCACTTTGAAGTCAATGTATCCAGGTGATCAAATCAGACTACCTCTCAATTGCAGAACACAAACTAAGCCCTACACATTAAACAGATATGAGAACTTCAATCTCTTCTCTTCCCAAATTTTGGCTGGGAGGAAGACTTTTGTGAAGAGCATATAGGAATTCCCAGACTGAGACATTAATGACACCCATGTGTTCTTCCTATAGAAGAAACAGAAACTCAAAGGAATGACAAGAGAAGACTCAAGAGCAACATGTCGCCTCTTGGCTGGTTTGCTCCATCCCACTTCACTTGGCCAACTGCCTTTTCATGTCAGTCCAATCGCAAAGCACACTAGTTCATGGGTATTTGGTAATTGTCTATCACCCTTGGTCTCAAGGTTGCCCCCAACGTTTGTAATTATGTGCAAACTACTGTTGGGGGCAGTTGGTCCTCACTATATACATTAGTATAGTAAAGTATAGATTCAGTTATTTAACATGTGCTGTGTGTAGGGAAGTTCAGTGAAAGATGATGTGAAAGTTAGACTGGTGCATCTGCTCTTCTGAGACAACATCCAAAAGGGTTTCCAGTACTTTCTTCTCATTTATCATCTCAAAGAGATGAAACCAAACTTATAAAAGAATGCAAAAAAAAAAGTAATTTTGTAAATATATGGTCACCTGGGGTGCAAAAACTTTGTTTGCCCTTCTCAGTCAAGAATGTCTTGGTGCAAAAAAGCTAGAACTCCCCTCCCAGACTCCTTTGCACATAACCTTGAGAAGCATGATGCTACCCAGTCTCACATCCCATTTATAACTGCATGGCCATGCATGCTTCACCAAACTGTATAGAAGGAAGTAAGTACAAGATAATATTTATTGAATATTATTTATTTATTTAGTACCAGAAAATTTGCATTAGGTCATACAGTTTCTGTCTCTGTTCTAACAATAATATACAAAGCAGATTTTGTCAACCTTGTTATGTAAAAGAGGAAGTAGACACTTGAACTAGTCAGTTTTTCTAAGATCACAGTAGGTGGTGGTCCTGGGATCCAAAGTCAGGTCTTTGTGACTTACCATTCACATCTCTTCACTACATTATCTGTTCTTAATTTTTTTAGAGACAAGGGATTTTCTGTCTGCCAACTTACTCCCTAGATACCCACAGTAGCCAGTACAAAGACAGGAGCCTGGATCTCAGTCAGTCTCTCCCATGGGTGTGACAACAACCTAAGTTCTTGAGCCATCATCTTCTGCTTTCTAGCATGTGCACCACAAGGAAATGGGGCTGAGAACAGCAGGGGCAAGATTCAAGCCCAGATTACACTATGGGACTGATATTATCCTGAAATCTGACATAACCATTGCCTTGAATGCCTATCCCTATGCCTTTCTACGTTAAATCTTTACGTTCTTACAGAATGCTCCGTGTCAGAAAAATAATTGCTAAGTTCATTCACAAGTTCATAGTATAGGAATATTTTGAAAAAATCCTGAAGTAGTGGAATTGGGTATATATTAATGCAAAACAGATTTTGAATTCATGCTTACAAGGGATCTTCAAAAAGTTCATAGAAAAATGTGTATTATGCAAATGCTATTATTAGATAACATTTTATACCAAAAATCAACTTAATTCTCAAATCTATTTTTCCACAAGTTTTTTATTTGCTTTGTTTCCTTATTTTAGAACCAGAGAAAAGAACTATGATGACCATAAAAGCCAAGGTGTGGACAAGATACTGGGAATTCAGTGACAACATCCCAGAGGCTAACACCTTGCGTGGTCCCCACGGTCTCCCACGGTCTGCATCAGCAGAGAGCCAGGAGCAGTAGCCAGAGCCGGCCATCAAGCTGCCGGCTCTCCAAGGCTGCTTGTGGATGTCCTGAGGAGGAGCTCATCATCTCCCTTCACAAACTTCTGAAGTCTCTTCATAAGTATTTCCCATCAACTTTCTGAAGTCCTCTCTCACGTGTTTCCAGATGCACTGAACATTCTTTGAAAAACACAGCACTTAGCATCCTGTTATTTTCTTCTCATTTTATTAGTGATCATACTGAATCAGAAGTGATGTCATCATTCGCTAGTAAAAATATTAAGAAAACAGTATCTGTATTAGGACTCATAGCTAACGACTGGCGAAGCTGAGATCAGAGATCAAACACCTTGGTGTTTCCGGTTATTAATGAAGTCTTGGCATCAGCAGTCATGCAGTTCTGTTGTCTCGTGATTTCCTCTCCTTGGGTGCACTTCTTACATCTCTCTTCCTAGCAAACTCTTACCACCTTCCAAAGTAAAAGTCCTTGGACAGTATCATCATGATATTGTGAGAGCTCTTCTGTGTTTGTCTTGCAGTTCTTTTTTTTTTAAGATTTATTTTTATTGCAAACTCAGATATACAGAGATGAGGAGAGACAGAGAGGAGGATCTTCTGTCTGATGAGTCACTCCCTAAGTGACCTCAATGACCGGTGCTAAGCTGATCAGGAGTCAGGAGTTTCTTCCACATTTCCCATGCGGGTGCAGGGTCCCAACACCTTAGGTCATCCTCAATTACTTTCCCAGTCCACAAGCAGGGAACTGGATGGGAAACAAGGCTGCCTGATTAAAACCAGTGCCCACATGGTATCCCAGCACATTCAAGTCAAGGACTTTAGCCACTAGGCCACCACGCTGGGCCCTCTCTTGTAGTTCTAAGATAAGAAAAAAAAGAATAATACAGAAGAGAAAATAGCTCCCCCTTTCTCTGCTTTGCCTGATTTGTCAACCAAGGCTTGGCTCAGTATGAATTTCTGAATTCAGCATTCAAAACAACCTCTATGATTCCTACTGCATTGGCATACAAGGAAAAGAAGGTGTGTGCCATGTTGAACATAGATGTTACTATTTTTTTTTCTTGAACAAGATGAAAGGCAGAGTCACAGAAAGGCAGAAATCTTCCATCCAATGAGTCATTCACCAACAGGAGCTGAACCAGGTTGAAGGAAGCATCCAAAAATCTACCCAGATCCCCCAGTACCTGAGCCACAATCTGCTGCCTAAGGGCAAATTACAAAAAGTTGGCTCACTGATCACAGCAGGGGCAACGGCAATGCAATATGGAGTGCAGCCTTGCAAACGGCAGCTCAACTCACTGCAGCACAACACATGCTCCTCTCTGCTAAACTGTGGAGTATGATGTTTGTTATGCTACCATTTCCTTTCCCTATATTTTCTAAAGACGTAATTATTTTAAATGGAAGTCAGAGTAAGAAAAATAGAGAAAAGAGAGAGAAACATGGAGACACAGAGTGAGAGAAAGAGACAAAAAAATCCTCCTTCCACTGGTTCATTCGCCAAATGGATGCAATGGCCAGAGCTATACAGGTCCAAAGTTAGGAGTCACCAGCCTTCTCTGCGTCTCCCACATGGGTGCAGCGGTCCAAGCCCTTGGGTCATCCTCTGCTGCAAGCAGGGAGCCAAATCAGATGTGAAACAGCTAGGATGTTGGCATTGCAGGTGGGAGTCCAGCCCATTTTGCAGTATTCTTCTTTCCCTATTTTTCATATTTTATTTATGAAGCTGAAAAACAGAGAATTTGTCATTGTTCTTACATCTCTAAAAACAGCACATGGTAGACAGTCCTTTGTAAAAACCATGGATTGAAATCTTAAGATTGTATCACTTCCAGAAAAGACCATAAAGGTACAAAAATTCAAATGTAGAAAAAAGGCCTGACAAAGTGTGAGTCAAGAGATGAATACAGGGAGCAGGTGTAGTAACAAAAAGCTGGAGGCTTGAGGCTCTCTGAGTATCGAAGCCTCGGGGAATCTGAGGACTCAATCGCATTGTCTGTCTTCCTTATCAGCAGGTGAGTAACCCTCAGTCAAATGCCGTCTTTCATCTATGAAATTCTTCTGAGACCAACAGGAACTTCTGGGATTTAGCACAGTATTCGTGGAAGTTTTCTTTAACTTGTGGCCACAAGAAAAGTAAATCTTTTGGGCACCCTTCCTTCCCCTTCAGGTATGCTTTCGCTTCCTTCTAAGCTTGAGAAATCCCTGTGAAGATTGCCAAAGGATGTGCACACCCTCTTATATAATACCCCAGCAAGGAGGCCGAAGGTTGAAAGAGACGGGTTTAAAATCTGTAAACAATGCAAGTGAAACCCCTACGTCCATTTCCTAGCCAGTGGTCTAATTCTGGTGTCTCCCTCGATCTCAAAAGTTGAGTTGAACAAATCTCTCTGAATTGGATCCAAATGTACTGCCATGCAAAAGAGGAGCTAAAGCAAAATTAGAAAACCATGGCAGGGCCCGGCGCGGTGGCGCAAGTGGTTAAAGGTCCTCACCTTGCACGCCCGGGATCCCATATGGGCGCCGGTTCTAATCCCGGCAGCCCCGCTTCCCTTCCAGCTCCCTGCCTGTGGCCTGGGAAAGCAGTCGAGGACGGCCCAAAGCTTTGGGAACCTGCAACCGCATGGGAGACCCCAGAAGAGGCTCCTGGCTTCGGATCGGCATAGTATCGGCCCATTGCACTCACTTGGGGAGTGAATCATCGGACGGAAGATCTTCCTCTCTGTCTCTCCTCTCTGTATATCCGCCTTTCCAATGAAAAAATAACAAAAATAAATCTTTAAAAAAAAAAAAGAAAACCATGGCAGAAGTTAAACATCTAATAGGAATTCTGGGAAATATGGCCTGAGTATTTAGGAGGGAAGAAAAAAAATCATGAAACAACTAGAGAAATTGAGACATGTTCCTAGAACAGATGTTCTCCAGATTAAAAACTGTAACTCAGCAGACAGTCGTTTACAATTGAGACCTCCATTGCAATACTATGCGGTGAGCTGGCATCCCACTGGCAGTAACCCATGCTGCAGTGCCAGCATTGAGTCTTGGTTCTCCACTTCCAGTTCACCTTCCTGCTGATTTCCAGGTATTTGCATTACTGGCATTGCTGATTGAGACACACACTGAGTTCCCGAGTATTGAATTCCTCAGTTCCGCCTGGCCCAGTATCAATCATCCCAGTGCTTTAGGAGGTGAATAAGAAAGGGACGAATCTCTTTCTTCCTGTCAACCTACCTTTCAAACAGATACATTTTCTTGAAAACATGTTTACATTTTCACCATGTGATAATGACTCCATGAAAAAAGAGCTGAGAACCATTTTCCAAATCCAAAGGTAAATTTTCAACAATACATTTTTGATTGCTTCCCTGACCTCATTACGTACTTCCTCTTCCTGAAGTGTGTTTGTCATTCCAAGACTTCATGCGGCTGTATATGTTTCTTAGTCCTGTCTACATCTTTTTCTCTTCATTCTTCCTTGATAAGTTTTCCTCATGTTCTTAAACATTTCAACATTGGTGGGCCTCCGTGAGCATACCTTAATAATTGCATCCAAACACATGGCCATAAACGCATCAACATATAGATTTCTCTCGAGCAATACTTCACTCCTGACTTTGAGCCATTTGAGCATTTCCGCACGGGTAACAATAGCCTGTTGAAATGTATCATGTTCAAAATGGAAACCTTGAGCCCACATGCCTAAGCCTGCTTCACTTTTTTTCTCCATCTCAGCCCTTGTATTAACTGTCACTGTGTTGTTTGATTCCAAGAGTTAGATTTGATATTTCTCACTCACCAGCACTCACTGGAAACATCAGCATGTCTGATTCCTCCTCCAAAACATATCTTCAACTGGACCAAACCTTGTTATCCTCACTCCCACGCCTGTGATTTCATCTCTTGCCTAAGATAAGATCTCCTACCTACACTTTTGACTTCTACTCTTGATCTGTCTTCCCTCCTGAGGTTTAGAGGAGGGACCAGATATTCTGTAATGCAGGTATAGTCAACCAAGGGTTGTCCTGTGTCCCACCAATGCCAACATTGGAACAACCCAAAATGTCAACACAGAATTCACAATACATTTTGTAAGTAGGAACATAAAATTAAAGTCATAAATGCGAATTGTCATCCTTCCATTTCTACAGAACTATGTGTCTGACTTTGGACAAGTCGCTCTATAACCAAGCCTCAGGTTCACAGTATTCTAACTGGAGATGCTGTCCTGTATTCAAGGTAGCTGAGTGCAATGCTCATGGCAAAAGCATGACATAAATGAAAGGGTAAATCAGGCAAAATGAAAACCACATAGCCTCTTGGTTCAGTTCCTGTGATCTCATACTTGCTGGGTAGGAAACATCACTCACTCAAATTGGCTAAATGTCTTGGTGGTGTGGATAGCTGACTATGGTCACGATGTCAGTGATACAGAACGAGGACCACAACAGAAAGCAGAGCCATTGGTCTGCACTCCAGGGGCAGTGTTGTTCAGCTTCATTACATGAAGGCATGAACCTGGTGTTTGCATATATTCCTATTTTTCAAATAATCCAAAATTCAGGTTCATAGGAATTAATTCAATATTAAACCTTGATTCACATATTTTGACAATGTCATTACAGTGAGACATGTAGGCAGTGTTGTAGAACCACAGGTGAAACCACCCCTCATGTCACCAATCTCAAATATGGGTGCCAGTTTCTGTCCTAGCTGCTCTGCCTCCCACCCAGGTTCCTGCCAATGCTCAGTAAAATAAGGAGAAAGTGGACCAAGGGTTTAGATTCCTGCCACACATGTGGGAAACCTGGAAGAAGTTCCTGGCTGCTGGCTTTGGCTGTAGTGCTGGCCATAGCAGCCATCTGAAGAGTGAACAGCAGATGAACAACCACCACCTGTCTATTTCTGTCTTTCTGTAACTCTGATTTTCTGTACACACACAGGTTCACTTTTCCTCCATTTGGGCAGTCATAATGATGAAGTATGAATTTTTTGGAATTAAAAAAACAAACATAGGTAAGAAGGAAAGGCTGAGATTTGATGCTTTTCCTTTCAAGTGTAATAGCCAGAAATCTAGCTCTAAGAATGTTTGAGTTAAACTGGCCCTCTTTTTAAATGAGCTGACATACCATTGGAGGGTACAAAACTTCTTGCAAATTCATTCATTCGTTCATGTAAGAGGAGAACAGGATCCAGGGCCTACATTTCCTTCAAACATAGCTCCACCAATGGACACTGTTTATACTTTCCCTTCACAATGTTTCCAAGCACACTTTAAAGGGAAGCGATAAGGAGAAAGGAAAAAGGAAGTCACTTAAAACCAAAGCCTGAGGAACATTAAGTGTCTTTTCTGGAGGGTGTGGACGATGCTCTTCAGCTGCCCTTGATTTTTTTTACGTATTTGTTTTAACTTTAAAAAGAGAGAGTCAGTAAACTTCACTGCACGTCTGGTGAGCACTTCCTGTAAGTGTGGGAGCGCTGTAAATCTTTCCAAATGAGAATCCCTGTATCACTTGGGCCAAGATAAGTGATGTGCACATCAGGTCTGTGGCTCACAATCTGCCCGGCTCTCAGCAGGGGGGGAAGGAAGCTGGAGTGACAGGATATGGGCAGGTTAGAAAATAGTCTATGGAATGCTGAGGAACAATGTCCAGCTCCCCCTGGAAGGCCAGTCCTCTCCCAAGGGAAGTTCCCCACTTCTCAAAGTTGAGGCTAAGATCTGTTCAAGCAAGGAGTGTGGAGGGAAGTCAGTCTATTTTTAGAAAAGACCTTTAATCCCCAACCTTTTGCTTTGACCAGAGGGGCAGGCACAGGAAAATGAGTACACAGTTCACAGTGGCACTGATGCCGGTTCAAATCCTAAATCCTGGGGTTACAAATACTGTCACTGGGAAGAGTTTCTCTGTTTCTTTGGCCCCTCTCTTTCATGTCAAGTGATATGAGTGATGGTTACCATGTGTAGTTTTACAGTTAAACTGACATAATGAATACAAAACAGAGATATTACCTAGCAGTAAGGCTCCATTATTTTAGATTTCTTTTCGAACCCCAAAAGAATGGCTCTCTTATTGATACAGTTGCTTGGAAATTAAACTTTCTTAAAGGTTCTTGGCACTATACCTAATAAAAGTATCTCTACCCTCAGCTTTCCATGATTATAAATGCATTACTTGGTCAAGTTTAATATGAGAAAAGTTTAAATGGCAGAGGTCACTAAATAACAAAAGCATCACTAAAAATATATTTAAATTTTTCCCCATTCCCTGATGGCCCAATATTCCTTCTAACACGGAAGTACTCATACTAACAGGATGTTATTGGTGGAAAACTTGAGGGCTTCAATAACTTTTCAGAGATGACAAAACAAAGAATTCAAACTCCATTCATTTAAACCTAACATTTGGGAAAACAAAACTATTATATACACTAAGCAGAAGTAGGATCTCCCATCACTCTAGCAAAATGTGTCAGGAAACACTGTTCCTTCTACTCCTGGCATATCGGAGGCAACTGCTGGCCATCTGCAAGGTTACCATGTGGTAGCTTCCTAGGTGATTTCTGGATCTTTTCACTTGTGCAAAAGGATGCAGTGCAAATCTGGGGATGATGCCAGGTTTCTCTCGTGGCCCAATCAACCTGTGAGCTCTCTCTCTACTTTTCTGATAAACTTCACACTTTATCTGACACGAAGAGGACAGAAGCTAGAAGCAAGCAGGCCTGGGTTAGCTTCCTGCGTGTGCCCAGGAGGTATTCACATACACAGCACTTGTTTTCCAGGTTTTCTGATGCTTTCACTTCTTGCTCCTTCCTTGTTCAAGCACGTATGCCTTCCAAGCCTCCAAAAATGAGAAAGGTGCATCATAAAGCAGTACCCGGTAAGGCTATGGAATGGCAATTTGTAGCACAAACAATAGGACTCTAACTGCATGCTTCTATTGTCCCGTCACATTGCCTAGTCTTCTGTCCCCTTAATTTTGGATTTCAAGTTTGAAAAGTATAGCAATTTTCCTTTCATATTCAAGAAACACCATCCATTAGTGCATTTACACCCTACATTTACAACCCAACCTTGTCTCTGTCCTAAATTTTCATTGCTTTCTGACATGTGACCTGTGAAAACCTCAGAGTTCATAAGCCCTGTGTGTCTGTCTGCCTGTAGCCAAGCAAACAAATGCACATTCACAACTTCTTGACCATTCCTCTTGCAAAACAAAAAAAAAAAAAAAGAAGAAGTTGTTAAATAAATAGAGATCTATTGCTCTGGCTGCCACTCCTGAGTGTATAGAGTTTGAAAAGCTAGGTCTTTGGCCTAACAGGTAAGATACCTGTGGCCCTCACCCAATCACCTGGATTTAGAACTAGGTTGCAGCTCCTGACTTCAGCTTTCTGCTAATGCAGATTTGGCAATGCATTTCAAAATAATTAGCTCAAAATGGAGACTTATTTTTAAACTATCAAATGTGTGAGATACAATTAAAGTAGAACTTAGAAATTTATTTATGCCACTAATTAGTCTATATTGCAAACCTAAAAAAGAAGTTTCAAGTCTATGACAACTTCCACTTACATTAGGAAAAGATGAAGAACAAGAAAACAATGAAGAAATGAAGAAATAAAAATCACACCTTAAATTTAAAATTGTTTTTAAGTGTTGTTGGTTTTGTTTATGGTTTGTTTGTTTATTGCTTTAGTTGAGGTTTCTGTGCTGGGCCTGAATCCAAGAGTGGCCAAGGAAAAAGGAGAACAATCAGCCAGGGCAGGGAGGAGTCTAGAATATTCCATTTATGCCCAGAATTAACCAAGACAGGAACAAAGCAACTATTAGAGCACCAAGGGAAGGGAAAAGGAACAAGAGTAGGGGCTTGTCTAAAACTCATAGAATTCCCCAGGTTAGAGACCCTGGGGTTAACCTGGTCTGCTTCAACTCAAGATGAAACAGATTCAAAGGCACTGGATGAGGTTGGCATGGTAAGGGATGGAAGGACCAGGAAGGGTGCTGTTTGGCAGCTGTGTTGTTGAGATCCCCTTTGCCCCAACTGAGTTTCCCCCAACCCCTCTGGTCTGGCAGGAAGAGAGCAACATGCAACCAGGGAGGACAAGGCTGGGGTTTTCAGAGACTCCAGGCAGGATCCAGAGGGGCTCACAAAGCTTTGCTCCCCAGAGGGAGAAGATGGAACTGCCCACTCAGCTTCTCTGCCAGAGTGAAGCAGTCTTGACCTCGTATAAATGTGCTGGTATCTCATTACTGATGCCTGTCAGCTCCTTGCTGAGGACATCCTTGGAACTGGCTGGGATCCCTTTGCTCTTGAGCTGTGCACACTTAGAGACCCAGGGTATCGGCACCGGATCCTCTTGCTTGTGCTCCTTGTTCTCATTGTTGCATCATAGAGGCTGTAGTGGTGGGCCTTCTCTGGCAGCATCTTGACAAAGAGCTGGCTCAACAAAATTACAAAAATCTAAGAAACAGAAGTCTGCTCCTTTGAAACAGCACTCCTGTCTACGATTTCACTTCCCAAATGTCCACAATGGTAGGAAGCAAGTCGGGTCAAAAGTGGGAGCCAGGAACTGAATCAAGTTCTCCTTGCAAGCGCCAGGAACCCAGTGTCTTGAGTCATTACCAGCCCCTTCCCGGATATTCATTAGCAGGGAGCTTGAGTCAGGGACCAGAGCCAGTGACTGAATCCGGGCAATATGACACAAAATGTGGCTGTCATAATCGCTAGATTAAATGCCCACTTCTCTATTTTGAGTTCTTTATTTAATGTGCAGATTTATAATCTCCCGTCAAATACCTTGTGCCAAGAACTTTGCCCTTAACTTCAAATCCCACATCTCTAATAAAGGAAATTAAATACAGATGCTTCTGGATCATCCGTCCTGAATTCATCACAGTTGGTGTTGTAAGAGCTGAGTTATGGCAATTTTCTTCTAGTAAATCAGTGCCCAGAGAAGACAATAAGCAAACCCAGGAGATGAAAGGAAGGCACTAAGAGTGTGAGCACTTTAAAATTGTATTTGCAGTTAAGATTTTGACAGGATCTGGAGAGGCACATGGTAGAAACCTACTAACCTGTAGCCTTCCTTTTCTCTGCCACAACAGGGTCATCCATTGTGCACTGCAGAACAGCAGCAAAACATGACTTTCAATAGGTAATGCAAGTCTCACCTGGCATCATCTGGCCGTGACACTGCAGGGAAGAATGGCATCTCCCATTCTCTTTTATGATTCACTCGGCTTGCTATGTTATTGTGGAGCACAAGTTGGTAGGGATGTGAAGACAGGTTGCCACTCGGTAACAGAACTCTGTGGGCAAATCTGGAAGCAAAGTAAACCTGGGAAATGCCAACTCGGCCTTTTTCATTTGTTTATTCAAATTGTTTTTCTATGTATTGCTTGTGTGTGTGTGTCTTCAGTACAAACTTAGACAATGAATATGGATGCTGCAACACGACAGATTTGTGATTTGGATCTGATTCTTCCACCTACTAGTACTAGGATTTTTTTCTGGAGGAGGGTGGATTTCATATTAATTTTCCAAATCGCTGCTTTCTTATTTATAAAAATTCAGTTAAAATTGAAAGTTGTTAAGATGATAAACTGAGATTTAGTTTTAAAAAAGGCTGTCAAAAGTCCTACTGTATGTTAGAAATGGTAGAAAACAGAAGAAACAAAAGAAAATGATGATGATGCAGAAAATGAGGAAATGTGTAAGAAAAAGTTAGATGGAGGGAAGAAAGAATGGAAGACAGGCAGCAGTAAGCTGGAAAATGTTTTAAACCCTTTCGACAGCTAGTTCTAGAGTAAATGAAATAAGTGAACCAATCGTGGATATGTAGGTATGCCAGTTACTATGTTGTAAATACTCCTGCCATACTAGCTCTCAATGAGGAGTCACCCAGTCACAGACTCTCTGACAACTGAACAGTGAACTTTTGTCAACCAGTGTGGGGTACTCCCTAAATATCACTGCGGAAAGGCTTTGAATGCCCACAGAGGTTGAGAAAATATACACTGACTCACTGACCTGCAGCAATGATGTATTCAAACTATTTTCTCCCAGATTGAGTTTATAAATGCCAATTTCCCCTATTTTTAACAGGTGTCTTTCAATTCTTGAATATTTTTTTTGGCCTGATCCAGCTCTGCTTCCAGCTTTTTGTTTGCTTCCCCCTGATGACAGAAAATACCTTCCAATTCTGAGATTCTTTCTTCTGCTTGCTTCATTCTATTTTGGAGACTCTCTTCTGTACTTTTCATGTGCTCTACTGCGTTCTTAATTTCTGATATATCAGCCTTGATTTGCTTTCTTGCTGCTATTACTTGTGTAAAATATTCCTTAAATTCCTTGAACTCTTATATGTGTTTCTCATTGTTGATCAGAAGCTTTAAAATGAGTTTTATGAATTCTGTGTCCCACATTTTCTCGATGCCTTCCTCAGTTAACTCTGAGGTTGGCATAGGGTTTTGCTCCTTTGCAGGGGAGTTTTCAGTAATATTCATTGTGCCTTTGTCTCCTTTTGCTCTTGGTCATTGTACTTCTGGTTAGCGGAGTCTTCTCCTTGGGGCAGGTTTCTAAGTTGTGTCACTCACAGGTCTACAGTGTGATTTTACTTACTTACTACAGTTGATACACAACTCTTTACTTGCAGCCAATTGTGCCACAACCTCCAGTGAGTTCCAGGTCTAGGTTGTTATGTCAGATTTCCACAAAGAACTCCATAGCCCCAACTCCTGGCTCACCAATCTCCCTCCTGTGATTCTGTGTTGAGGCTGCACTGTTGTCTATACAACCTTTCTCCCACTGCCGGTTGGAGCAGGAGCAGGTCCCAGGATTAGGGAGACACCAGGTGTCCTATATACCTAGGTTGTTAGTGGTGCTGATCTTGCCTGAACCTGCTGGACCTTAGGTCTGGGTGCCACATAGACCTATTTTGACTGTACAATGCCACAATGCCACGGTCAGTATCATTTTCCTGTGGGACCAGTGTGATCCATGGAACTCTGAGTTCTCGCGAGCTTAGCACATGCGCAGTTCACTGTTGTCCCCTGCAGTCCTAAAGCTTTTGCCACACTGTACAAAATGGTGCCTGATGTACCACTGCTACAGTTCTTGATCTGCTGGCTGTGAAGTCTGAGGGCTACCCAGACCTGTCTTGGGTGGAACCTGTAGAATGCCACGTTGTTGCAGTTCACTGAGTCAGAAGAGTTCATTCCCAGCTCAGCATATGCTCAGTCCTTTCCCTTGCCTTTGCCACCTTAAGCAAAATGGTGCCCAATTCAGCTCTAGGGGGCTGACTGGGCTAGGAAATCCACCCTGTTCTCACACTGCCCATCTGGGATCTGCTGCTCTGTCTCTGCTCCTGGTCAAACCAAAGGGATCAGAAGGATGGACAGTGCTTTGTCTGGGCTCACCTCCCAAGCTCCCAGTGAAAGTCCCTTCCCATCTGGTTGCTGGTGGAGTTCCAGCTGCTGGTGGAGTTCAGACCGCAGTGCTGGAGTATCAGTCACGGCAACAGTACACCGTTGTGTCTGCTGCTTTCCTGTGTCTGTCAGTCTCCAGGTACCCCTCTGCTGTTGTTCTGTCCTCTCCTACTTCCTGGAATGTATCCTCTCTGCTTCATTCTGATTAAAAGTTTCTCCGTCGGTTTAAATGTGTCCTTACCCTATTATGCTGCCTTGATTCTCCCCGGCAGAGAAGATTTGTATAAATATTGTGTTACTAAAAGGAAGCCATGGCTCAGAGGTACTGGTAGGTATGGAGTTTGTAGAAAACAATGGTATGTCATGGTCCAGAGCACACTGGTGTTTGGGAGCAGGTCCAAAATGGCATCACTGTTGTTGCTTTTACTGTTTATTACTTAGCAAAAAAGAAACACATATCTTAAATTTTTTGTGCAATATTGAGCAAATCACTGATTTATTGCAATTCAGTTAACTTACATGATAAAGGAAGTGATATTTCAGCAAATTCTTGTGAGTTTCAAGTGAAGTAACACATACTGGGGATGAGTTATAGTGTAATGACCATTTGCCTGTTTTCCTAACTTCTTTTATCCATCGCAATTCTCCTCTGTAAGAAGCAAATACAAAGACATGAAGCTGTGTTGTAATGAAAACAGTGAGACTAATCAATGCCATATGTCCATGTGCATGGGTTTACATGCATGTGTATATTAGCAAGTTGAAATATGGACATCTGATTTCAGTCCTGTAAGTAAAGGAAAGGTTTTATTATAACCACATGGTTCTCTTTACTTTCCTAGAAGGTATCAAACTAGGTTGGGGAACTCTTGACCCTCCTTCATAGCTGATTTTTTTTTTTTTTTTGCCACATCTGTTACGAGTCTGTGTAGGCTCTCCCAGCAGAAGCAAGCCTGGCCTTCCTGTATTTCTGCTTTCCTTCCTTTTACTCTAAACATAAATTCCAAGCTACCTCATGACATAATTATCTTGTTGGGCCTGCGATTCAGAGACTGACTTCTTTGTAGAAAATTCCTTTGAGTTACGAAGAAATCATATGAAAATATGCTGAAGGAAAAGTCATGGCTTTAAGAGAATCATGGAACTCAGGTATGTACGGAGATAAGCAACATCCCCATAGTCTAGAGCAGAAATGGTCACACAATCAGGCCTCAAGAGATGGAAACACCTCTAGGATCCGGAGAAGGTCACCTGGCATTCCAGCAAGCTCACAGCAAGCTCACTGCCAAAATCCAGGAGACATGCTTCACACAGATACAATCCTTACTCCCATACAGCCCACAGACCAGTGGATTCATATGCCTTCCCTATTGGGTGTGAGCCTTGGATCACTTTATTCTAATTCACATTGCTATTCCTGTCTGTTTCCTTCTCTGTTGTTGCTCACCTCTATTAAAGAATATCTGACTGTCAAGATGACCATCTGCATGCCCATTGGCCAGTCTTTCTACATCACCAAAGTCTACTGGCTGATCGTATCCATTCCAACAAATTACCCATGGTCAGGGGACTGGGTTTGCTCTTGCCATGAGCAGCGTTTCTCAATGGAAAGCATTATGTATGCTTGGTTACCCAAACAAAGGCAGGTGTGCCAGGAGCTCCCTACCAAACTCTATATTGAACTCCCTTATAGCCTTTAAAGCCCTTTCAGAAGATAAGTAAGCTATTTCTTCTTCATTTTTCATTCCTTTTGGCTACTAATAGGTAGTGGATAAGCAGTTTTGAATCTAGCAGAACTGTTTTGTCTCTAAATGCATTTAAATTTGCCATTATTCTGACTGGTTTGGTAAAGGCATGTTACATATGATGTGTGTGCATGATTGTGTGTATATGTGTGTCTATGTGCATGCCAAAAAGAGCATGAAACACATTTAGGAAGGCTCAACTCCCCATCATCTTTCTTTCCATGGATCCTCTAACAACATATGCCAATAATATATTCCAAATTTCTTGTTTGATAATGACCCATACCAATGTCTACTGCAACTTGAAATAATTAAATCTGCATTGCCACAAAGAACAACACAAAAGGTATACAGCAGCTCACCCTTTTCCGTCATTTCACTTTCCTGGTTTTCACTATATGTGGATAACCACCGTCTAAAAAATGTTAAACAAATTTTTAAAACAAAATGCTTAGAAATTTTAAACTGTATGCCATGATAAACAGTGTGATGAAATCCCGCATTGTTTGGCTCTGTCCTGTTTTGGGACATAAATTGTCCCCTTATTCAGCATGTCCATTTTATTTTTTTTAAGATTTATTTTTATTATTTTTTTATTGGAAAGGCGGATATACAGAGAGGAGAGACAGAGAGGAAGATCTTCCATCCGATGATTCACTCCCCAAGTGAGCGCAACGGGCCGATACTATGCCGATCCGAAGCCAGGAGCCTCTTCCGGGTCTCCCACGCGGGTGCAGGTTCCCAAAGCTTTGGGCCGTCCTCGACTGCTTTCCCAGGCCACAGGCAGGGAGCTGGAAGGGAAGCGGCGCTGCCGGGATTAGAACCAGCGCCCATATGGGATCCCGGGCGTGCAAGGCGAGGACCTTTAACCACTTGTGCCACCGCGCCGGGCCCCAGCATGTCCATTTTATAAAGGCCACCTATCTGTCAGTCACTTGGTGCCATCCTGGTCAATCACTTAGTAGCCATCTTTGATTACCAGTGTTTGCACCAATGACCCCAACACAAAAGAACAATGGAACTGGCCATTTGAGTATGCCAAACAGAAGTTACAAAATTCTTTAAGTAAAAAAAAATGGAAGCTTTCTGTAAGAAAAATGTTTATATTCTGAGATTGCCCAGATCCATGGTACATGTGAATCTTCTGTACATGGGATTATAAGGAAATTAAAGTATACTTGTGTAGTTTTGTTGTCACAGCTCAAACTGCATGTGTATTAGAAAAGCAGCATTTAAAAAGGGCCCAACGCTGTCTATGATTTTAGACGTCCACTTTGGGTCTTGATCTGTGTCAATAAATTCCTTAAGGAGAACTGATGCATAATCCTTTGTAGCAATACAACATTGCACAAAAGGTCTGGATGCAAATGAAAAGAAGATTTAAGAATATGATTAGGGCCTCCCGTCAGTAGCAAACTTGAAGTAGACATAGCACATCTTTTCTTTTTTCCTTTTATGTTTGGAATGTTTTGAGTGTGCGGCAGCATGTGCAGGCTTGAGATGCTGTTCAGGGGAAGCACATTCATTGACAGTGAAGCACACAGGTGTTGAATATTCAGTCTGTTCCCTGAAGACTCATCAGGAATGTGGTAAGAAAAAGAAGAAGAGATGAGAAAATTTGATGAGTAAATAAAGATGGGCATAATTTGAAGCATCACTTGTATGAGCTCTTAGCTCCTGTTGGCCACACCCCTCCAGTGTGACAGAAAAAGCACCGGCATCAAGAACTATAATTCAATCAACATTTGCTGTACTTAACACACTACATACTTATGTGGATTTGTGCACTTTCATTCACACAAATCTGTTCTATTCTGTCCTAATAACCCATCATAATGCCTGCTTTGCAATAGGATTCAATAAGCATATACTGGGTCAATGAATCCTCAAAGACACAAATGCACTAACAAAGGAATGAATGAAAAGTCAACCCTTACTACTATTCACCTCACCCGTTGCCTTCCTGGTTTGTGAAGTTGTACTGTATTAGCTGCTTCATCCACTCATGCTAGTGTTGCTAGACTTAGATGATGTAAACACAGGACATCCATTTACATTGGAATTTTAGATAATTGATTGAAATAATTAATCTAAGTATGTCCCAGGTGAACGGGCTGTTTATCTGCAACTCAAATTCAATGAAGATCTTTGCATTTAGTTTTGCAGCTTTAATGTCTAACAGCAACCCCACTCATCTAAGTCTACTTTCATGCCAATATTCTCCCTACATCCCCCTGCCCCTTTCCTGATCCATGCCTTTGCCCCTCTCACATTCCTGGCACTAATCACCCTGGGCTGGCTTGGAATGTCAGCCAGAAGGAACTGGGCTGCAATGAAAGGAGCTTCAAGCCTTTAGCAAGGCCCAAAAGTGGACAGGGCCTCTACAGAACTTTCTAAAGAAAACAAGAGCTGCCAAGGGGAAAGGAGACATCGGGACCAAGAACACTTGCCCCTTTTGTGTAAAACAAAGAAAAGAGCTATTCAGAAACCAAATTGATTAAAATTAAGGGAAATTGCCGGACCATTGATAATTGCAGCAAAAGGGCAGTGGTCACTAACTGATTGCCACTTCAGAAGGAGCTGAGTGCCAACAACCAATCAAGAGCATTAGCGAGTAGCAACCTTTGAGTGACCCCTGGGCTGCCCCTGGGGAAGCATTTCACACAAGCCTTTAAAGCATTTTCCGCACAATATTTACTTTTAATTCCCAAACCAAGGAGGACTGAAAACCATTCCATCTGTAAATGTCTTTCACATGGTGAAGAGATGAATGAGCATGAACGAGCATGGGCTCTAGGACCAGGGTGTTCTCCAGCTCGCTCTGAAGCCCTCGCGCCCTATACCTCATCAAACAGGGTAGAAACACTGTCCTGTGCAGCACCCTGAAACCCTGGACACGTAGCCAAAGAGTCTTCTTTCCTTACATCGTCTCACAGTGGCCCTTTGACAAACATAAACATCTGCTGTGTTTTAAAGGAACATGTTTGTACTCATTCAATGGAATAATTCAGAGATGGGAGCTGGGAACCTGGGAGTGGTGTCACACCAGCTACAGGACCATTGCTGAATGAGTGAGGCCAAGTTGGAGAGCATTTCTACGCCTGAGCCTTCCTAAGGGGATAAAGTAAATGACGGACAAAGAACTTCTCTGAGTCGTTCTTAAGATTACTCAAATCTGGAAATTAGTAGAGGCAAGGGTCACCGGTGACCCTGGCATTTCATGATAGGAGCACTGAGCCCTTCTGTTTTGTTTTGTTCTACCTATTCCCAGGGGAGCAGAGGCTGTGCATGGAAGAGAGTAAATGAGACAAGGCTTCTGCAGGTCAAAGGGGTCTGCAAGTAGGAAAAGAGAAGCTGCCCTCAGTTGGCCCTTCAGGAATCCCCACACACTTGGTAGAAGGGCATGTCCTCACACCAGCCCACGAGACGTTCAGCACTAGCTGAAGAGGGGTTGCTGTCCAATGGAAGTTAGTCCCAAATCAGTTCCACGTGTGAAATCCTTGAGATTCCAAACCCAACTACTGAGGTCTGTCTGTACGTATCTCCTTTCTCTGTAAACACCTATCCTGGGAGAAGGGACTGAATTTGTTACCAGAAACTGAATTCTGTTGCTAGGAAGTCAAACTACTTCTCTTTGTCTTTGGAACTTGCCTAGTTCATACACAACTGCTCCTGGCTCACCTATAGATTGGGAGGTTCGGTGAAACATGGAAGATTCTTCCTGCAGCATTTGTTTAAATATTCTAAGAAAGTTTTACAAATGATTTCAGTAGCCCCCTGTGGCAACAACAACAACAAAAAGACACAAATTATGGATAAATAAGAAAATGACAAATAAGTGATAAACTGCCTAACATCACTAGCCATCAGAGAAATACAAATTAGAACCATTATGACATGTCACCTCAACCCAGTTAGAGCACCTCATGGAACAGAAAGTTGCACATGTTGACAACAAAGTGGAAAGGGGGCAACTCTTAGCTGCTGCTGTTGGAAATTATAGACTAGAAATAGAAGTGATGCATGATCAAACAATTCCACCAACAATTCGATCTATCTAAAACACATGAAGTGACTGTGTCCAGCAGATATCTGCACCATCATGTTTGCTGAAAATCTGTTCACAACAGTCAAGATATGAAATCAATCAAGATGTCTAGCAGCAGTCACACACACACAAAAGAAATTCTGTCATTTTTAGCAAAATGGATGAATGTGGAAGACATTATACTTAGTGAAACAAGCCAGACATGGGAAGAGAAATACCATAGTTTTTCTCATGTGTGGAAGCAAAGTGAAAAAAAGAAAGAAATCTCAATAGTATAACCCAGAGACTGAAAATGGTTTAGGAGACAGAGGAAGCTTGGATAAGGAATTTGAAACAGAGCCAGAGAGAATGAGTAACTTTTTATCATTACATAGCATGTTGGGCTGACTGTAGTTCACAATACCTATCATGAGATTTCTGAGCACACAGAAAAGATGAGCTCCAAAGCTCCAGCCGTAATGTCAGAGGATGACAATGCTGATCAGACTCTTATCAGCACACACAGCATCAAAGTACTGAAAGGTCACACTACATTCTGTAAACATACACTATTATTCATTAAAAACTTAGGAAAGAGTAAATTACAGCATTCATTACGGAAGATCCCTTGCAGGAACATGACTCGGTCATATAGAAGGCTGAGTTTATATCTATCCTTGTCTTTCAAAGATAACCAGGACTTGGTAAATTGAAAAATCAAATAGAAGATTTTAGCAAGACATTGTTGTATATGAATTATACATTCGTAACAATAACCACCAAAGATGTATGTCTGCATGTTTTACATGAACATGGAAAATGGATACAAAGGTCCAAGTTGTTTATACTGGTTTCCTAAAGCCAAGGGATGGTATGAGCGACTATTACTCACTATTCATAAATAAGTAAGTGCTCTTCTCCTAACAAAAACATGCAAGGTTTGGAGTGGAAAATAAAGACCCAGTTGACAAAAGCTATTGGAAAACAGTCCCATGAGACTAGGTTTCTTATCTGTTAGGGCCACACTCTCCATTCCCAGTAGGGAGATACCTGATGCTCTCCATCACGACCCAGTTTTGCTGCATCAGCCTCTGGGTTTATCTCATGGTTTCAACTCATTTACATGTTTTCCACATTGCTACCATTCAGATATTTCTCACACTCCCTTCTGGTCACGTCACTCCTGAGAGCCTTCGTGAGAGCATTCAATGGCTTCCCAAGGCTCACCAGTGGTCTACAATGCTCAGCAAGGCAGACTGCAGTCATGCTGCGGCTCCAATCTTGCTGTTCTGTTTTTTAACATTTACTCTTTAGTATGTGTTCAACACAGTGAATTGTTTGCCATTTACAACGCAGCGCCTGATTTTACATAGGTTAATGTTATTTCATGTGGTATTTCCTTTAGTTTCAGTTTTTCTCATGCATTTTAGCTGCATGTTTTCCTGTATTTTAATGTACAGTTGAAATATCTTCAACACTATGGAGGTCATTTTTAATACAGCCTTCAAGAATACATCATCTAGTCTCCCATATTGCTCACTGAAAAATAATTAACTATTCTAAAACACAGTACCATTCTATGACTATCATCTATATACTTATCTTTGTTGACCCAAGCATAAACTCCTTTGTGTATGATATATATTAATTTTATCTAAAAATATTTATTTCAAATATTTCTAAAATATTTGTTCTACATACTATGGCAAAAATCAGATTATGAGCCAAGACAGACATAACTGATAGTTTAAATTTTGTTTCCAAGGGACCATCTGACATGTGGCTAAAAACTAAGGATGTCAAAGAAACACCAAAACTAATTACTGCCTTTGAAATGATTGATTGTGTTGACTGTTGCTACCCAGAACTCAGAGCTTTTCCCCTCCTTCACTCGTTTCACCAAACACAGTGTAGGATACATGAAATGACACTCTGTTTGGCAACACAGCGTTAAGGTTTACATTCTGATTCTCATTTATCTACCTGCAGGAAATCTGTTAAGCTCTTCTCTTTATTTTGTTCACCTATTAAATGGGGGCAGTAGTAGGATGACAATTTTAAAACATGACTGTAATTGAACTGAGAAGAGACACTGCAGTCTGGAGCGGGCAGAGTGGTGCAGCAGCTATAGCCACTGCTAGTGATTCCAGCACTCCCTACCTGAGTGCCACTCGAGTCCCAGCTGTTTCCACTTCTGATGCACCTCTCTGCTCATGAACCTTGAAGGCAGTAGAAGACGACCCAAGTACTTGGGCCCTTGACACACATGTGGGAGATTTAAATGTAGTTGCAGGTTTATGACTTCAGCCTGATTCAGCCCCAGGTATTGCAGCTGTTCAGGGAAGTGAACCAGCGGATGAAGACCTGTTTGTAGCTGACATTCTCTCCATCACTCTGCTTTTCAAACAAACACACAAATAAAATTAATGTTTTACAAGAAAGTTTGAAATTTATTGTTTTTAACAAAATGTTGCACCTTTTCTGTTCACTATCCTTGATTGGAAAACTCAGAGGAGCATGATAAAAGCCCATGTGCACCTAGTTCACGTAATGAATCTATTAGATTAAAATGAAGAATTCATGCACCAATTATTATAGGAAAATTATTGCCTGCACAAATATGTTTTTCATTTTAAGTAAGTATTATCTTTCAATATATTTGTGGAGTAAGTTCTTCTGAATGCGTACAATTTTAACTTGGGAAAGAACAAAAATCACATTGCATTTGTATAATACTTCAGAACATTTGTAGTAAAGAAATTGAAACGTAAGGTTTTCTGTGTGTGTGTGTGTGTGTGTGTGTGTGTGTGTGTGTGTGTGAAAAAGTTAAAACCCAAGCATTATCCTCCTAATACAGATTTCCCATGAACTTTCTGAAGGTCTCTTTTTAGTTTCAACATGAATTCTTCTCCTAGTTTCTCCTGTAAACATCAATGCTTTCCACTATGGGCAGGGACAGAGGGAAGGAAAATAGCTAGACCATGAATATTAGATCATGTAGGTTGCAATGCTTGGTAAGTATGGATAAGGTACTTATGATCTCCAAGCATGCATTTCAAATTGGGTATCCATTATGGGAACTGATTCAAGTTTGGTTGCTCTACTTGTGATCCAGTCCCTTGATAACATACGTGTCTGCAAAAGTAGGGAAAGATGGTACAAGTGCTTGGCCGTCTGACAAACACATGGGAAACAAACAGGAAGTTGTTTCTTCCAGACTGGCCAGGCTTAGGATCACCCATTGTGACTATCTGAGACGTGAACCACTGGCTGAAAAGTATCTCTGTCACTCTCCCTCTCTCTACCTTTCAAATAAATGAAGAAATATTTAGAAGAAAGAACTTACATGTCAGACACTACATATTTATATTAAGCAGCCCAGTGCAGAAGACAAAATAATTAGCTCAATTTAAATGGCAAAAACTGAAATATATGGAAGTCACACAGATCCTCCACGATTCATAGTCATAAATGATATATGCAATTCCTGGACATATTTCCATAGTCATTTGCTCATTAGTCATTAAAAATAATTTCAGAATCGAACATGTCACAAACACTTGCCTTTCAAGTGTTGCTGGTTTAAATGTGCAAATCCCCTGAAGTAGGAGTTGACACGTTATCAATTTTAACAGAATACTTGTGATGCGGCCCTTGTAGGCAGCACAATTGACTGTCTAAAACAGTTATTACAGTTGAAATATGATTCAACTAAATCGTACCACTGTGCCAAAGAGCTTTCTTGTGATGTGTGCTGTCATTCCCAGCAGTCAGTACGCAGGTAAGCTGTTATCAAAAACACAGACATACAATCCAGCTAGCATCACTCCCTCACTTTGTATCCAAGAAAACGGAGATACAACATAATCAGATAACACCTTATAGATGCACCTCACGTCTTTGGAAACATTGATGCTTGCCTTTAGATCCAATGAATTCACCAAGTTCCTGGATTTTAAAAAAAAATCATGATAATAACTAATAGTGATCTCTCAGGGTAATTAATTGCACATTTTGTTATTGTTTAGTAAAGCTACCACAACTTGTGTTTATTTGAGGTTGATACTTATAAGTAAAGACACACTAGCTCTACCTCAATCTTCCCAGGGGGTGGTGCCTGGGAATGAAAGTCTAAACTGTCACCATGACTCTTTTGGTTCAAATATTTTTTGTTATTCCAGATCAGGTGCCTATAGTTTTGAAAATGTCACAGTGCCACACTTTAATTGTAAACTACCTTTGTTAGATTCAGAGCCCATGACAAAACAAAGGTTGATTTTTACACTCAGCCTCCCCACATACCCAGTACAGCTAGAAGCTATTCAATGGATTTTTATTGTGTGAGTGAAAAGAAGGGAAGTTCATATTATAAAACATATTTTGCATCACAGGCTACAACTATTATCTTTTCTCCTCTTGCATTGTTTTTAAGAGTATTTTTTTTTGTACTGACATCGTGGGACTTGTCTCCATCCGTGCATATCCAAATATGTCTTCTGGCAGCACACTTATTTCTTCATGGAATATACTTTTTTTCATTTTCTTTTAAAGTGTACCCTGTCACCACTAAATCCCAATGTAACACATATCACATTTTAGAAATGTGCATTTATTGCTTAAAAATTACACTATCACCAGACGATTAACCATAATAATCCCTAAGGATATGTTTAATCTGAATATTCTGATTCTGGAACTTTGCAAAAACATCTTTATTAACAAGTTAGCGAAGCAAAAGTAGACATAAACTGTCTATAGGTTTGTGCAACCGTTAGTGTGGATATACACAGAAAATTTATGTATGTGTATATGTGTGTGTATATTACTCATCTATACCATTCCTTGTAATGTCAGATCTGAAAACCAATGAATGTTTCTTATGCTGACTGATTCTAAGATGGCATGTGAAGCACCCCTATATTATCAAGAACAGTCTAAACAATGATATACTGTGGTTTATTTTGCATTTTCTTTTCTCTATTCCAAAGATTATAGAACAGGTAACCCATCAAACGTATCTCAAGCTTTGCTATGGAGATGCCAAAATAAATTCCTAAACCAAAGGACATTCTTTAGAGAATGCCTTATGTGAAACCAATTTCCTATAGAAAATTTCAGGATGACATGAGAACAATCTAGCTCATTATCTAAAGTCTTTTTTCTGTGTAAAAATGTCAGAAAACACTAAGTATTTGTGGAGAACTTCTAGAAGGAGTCAGGAAACCAAGAAAATTAAGTTACTGCTACAGCATAACATGCTGAATTATTTACAAGTGGGACTTGTGAGGTCAGTTAAACCAATTCTTCACCATTTGTTCAATTTAGCCTTGTATAAATCTTCATACACAGCAAATCCCCAATTTATTATAAAGTCATATACGAACAGTAATGAGGATAAAATGCCAAACATTACACTGGGAGCAGTCGCAAAATTTACAAGTCCTGTCCCCAAGGGGTCTTAATTTTCCTTCACTGTACCTTTTCCCAACAGCCACCATTTGGTCTGCTTTTCATGCACAAGTTATGAAGGGATGCATTAGCCCATTACACAGCGAGCCAGTCACGCAACATCTTTGCTTTCTAATTTTGAAGCCCAGAATTCTAGCAGACACCTTTCATTAGGTATGCTGGTGAGGACTAGACGGAGGCACAAATAATAGCAGTAATAAGAGCTATAACAACAAGCGTCTCATATTGCCTTTTGCAAGAGAATAGCTATGCGAGATACTTTACATGCATTATTAAACCCGACAATATCCTTTGAACATGTTATCAATATCAATTTTCAGATGCACGAGCTGAGATTCGGAGGTGCTGAGAAGCTTGCCAAGGTCATGTAACCTATGTTATAAAGCCAGGTGCTAGCGTTTCAGATTTTTCTTTTTTCTGATGAATGCTAATTCTGATCCCATTCCTTCCTTCTTTACTTTACCGTCTTGAGCATTGATCATCGGTCCATTTTATTTCTCTTGCCACCATTACTGAGAGCACCGATTTCAGCAATACCACTATCTACATTCCCCATTCTGAGTACCCTTAATTAACAAAGATCCTTTTATAAGAATATTTCTGACCTCTGCCCTTGAGATCAATACCTTCTTGTCAACCAACTTTAGTAAATTCGATTCAGAGAACCCTAAGGAAGGAAGGAAGAATTACAAGGAAACATGTAGCTAAAAAAAGGATGAGCCCCCACCTCACTCCCTTTACAAGCAAACGGGAGTGAAAGAGATGTAAAAATTGATGGAGAACTCAATCCTAAACATCCAGTCTTGAACACTGAGGTTGAACATTTAAGTGTATCATTTCAATTGCTGGAAATTACTGGAGAGTTCTTGCCAAATTTGTGTGTTGGTAAGGAGGCACAGGGCTGGCTGGGGTGTCTTCGGTTTCTGGTAAGAAGAAAGTAGATGACTTTAGCTGGTGTCAAATACTTTTCACAATAATTCGAGGACAATAGTTGCAGGCAGAGCAGTACAGGAGCCTACAGGAAATTCAACTTAGATCACCCTAATGGATGGGGGCAGGAATCCAATTAGCTGAACAATTACTGTTGCTTCCAAGGCTTGCAATAGCAGGACACTGGAATTAGAAGTCAGAGCCAGGTTTTGGAACTCAAATAGTGTGATGTGGAGTGTGAGCATCTTACTTGCTAGGTTTAACAACCATCTTAAAATATGAATTTTTTTTAAAAAAGTAAACATACCAACAATTAAATTTCCAAGGTTCAGATCCTGGTTTCTCTACCTGCTGGCCAGATAGCGTTTGGAAAAATCACATGGTCTCCCAATGTTTCAGATTTCCCATCTCTATAAATGCTGAGAAACCACATAGTCACAAACCAAGGAGTTGGAATACAATTTCCTCAAAATTAATCAAGCTAAAACATGACATGGATCTTCATGGACGTTTTCTTGCGTCTTTAGACTTCCGATGAGCCTCTGTATACATGAGCCACATTTAAAAAGTTAGTTTTTAAGAAGAGAAACTTCTGCACTTTTGTCTCAGAAAATCTCAATGTGTATTGCAAATGGATATTAATATCAAGATATCTTTTTCACCAGTTTTCAAAAGTTCTGTTGAGTACCAGAGCATTTCAAAGGCCATTTGGGAGTTTTAGGAAGGGGGACATGGAGCATAAAGCCTGTACATGGCAGTCATGTGATAAGGTTCTGACACTTCATCTCTTTGTTAAAGAAACATCTCAGGCCTGGCGCAGTAGCCTAGCAGCTAAAGTCTGTGACTTCTGCACACTGGGATCCCATATAGTTGTTGGTTAGTGTCCTGGTAGCCCTGTTTCCCATCCAGCTCCTTGTTTGTGGCCTGAGATGCCAATCAAGGATTTCGCAAAGCCTTGGGACTCTTCACCCAAGTAGAGACCAGGAATAATCTCCTGGTTCCTGGCTTCAGACGGATCTGCTCAGCTCCAGAGGTTGAGACCCCCTGGGCAATGATTCAGTGACACTATATCTTCCTCTCTGTATATCTGCCTTTCCAGCAAAAATAAATAAATCTTAAAAAAAAATCTCCTTTACTGTTATTTATATATCTTGAAACTGGGAATTCATTTCATATATTGAAATTGTGAATAAAATTTGCTTTTGAATTTTTTTTTTAAAAGTGATACAGGAAATTGAGAAGGATTGGTGGTTCACACCCCAAGTAAATTAAATAGCTTGCCCAAGACCTCTCAAAAGGGTTAGAACAGGGTGCAAAGTAGGACTTGCTGCCCCCTTTAGCTTCCATTTGTAGGGCTCTATTCAAGAACTGGAAGTGTAGGCATTCACATGGCTCAATACTCCCACCCAGGTTTTGAGTGTGAGTTAGCACTGCTGTATGCCTTTTCTAATTAGCCTTGGCCTATCAGGGTCTAGTAAGGCTGATCAGAGGCCCATAAGGTAACAGATGGGTGCCGAGGAAATGATTGGCTTGGCAATGTTTGGCTCCCTAGCTGGAATCGGATGATATTTGGTTGATATCAGACTTAGAGGAACAGAAAAGGAAGAAAATAGTGAATATTTGGCAACACTCCCCCAGTCTTTTCAATTTCCTCAGTTGACTCATTTAGAGAACAAAACACAGAAGCAAAACACAGAATACTTGTGCCTATAAAAATACAGTGGACATTAAGCAGCTGGGAAGGCAGTGATTAAATATGAGACATTTGGAATCAGCTTCAGGACTAACACTTTTGTTATTCTGAAATATTTCTCAAAACCAGTCTGTCCATACAGATTTTATTTGCATGTTTAATGTTTAGTTTAAAGAGATGCAAAGCAGGAGAGAGAAAGGGAAACACAGATACTCTATTTGAAGGCTCATTTTTCCAAAGTGCATGATAGATGAGGCTATGGCAGCTCAAACCCAGGAACCTGGAACTCAGTCCAAGTCTCCCATGTGCGTGGCAGAAACCCAAGCATTGAAGTCCTACCTGTTGCCTCCTAAGATGCTCATTAGCAGGATGCTTAATGGAATCAGGAATTAAACCCAAGCATGTTGGTATGAGATGTCTAGTCCTGCAATCTAGATTTTAAAATGTTACCTACAGAATTCTTTAATAACGTTGGACTGAAAACAGAATGATCATTTTTCAAAACATTAAACACAGTGACATTACGTTCCAGCAATTCCATTTCTGAGAACAAAATCAGAAGAACTGATTTCATTCTTTTTCGGACAGCTGAGTAGTATTCCACAGAGGAGAGGTAGCAGAGTTTCCTTATCTGTTGATGGGGATCTGGGTTATTTCCAAGCTTCACTATCATGAATTGTGCTGCTGTAAATACAGAGTTGCAAGTTGCTCTTTTGTATGTTGATTTCATCTTTTTGGATATGTTCCCAAGACTGAGATAGCTGGATCGTACGGTAGATCAATTTTCAGTTGTCTGAGCACTCTCCATGCGGACTTCCATAATTTACACTTCTACCAACTGGGAAGTACAGTACCATTTTCCCACATTCCCTCCAGCAGCTGATGTTTGCTGAGTTTATGGTATGTAGGCCATTCTCACTGGAGTTGGGTGGAACCTCAATGTGGCTTGTTAATCTGCATTTCTTTGATGGCTAAGGAGCCTGAGCATTTTTTCATGGGTTTGTTAGTCAATTGAATTTCTTCCTTTGCGAAAGTGACTGCTTAAGTACTTCAACTATTTCTTAACAGGGTGTCTTGTTTTTCTGTCATTGAGTTTCTGAGAAGTGTTTTGTAGATCTTGGATTTAGTCCCTTATCTCTACTATAGTATACAAAGATTTTCTCCCATTCTGTTGGTTACCTGTTCATTTTGTTGGCTAAAGTTTCCTGTGCTGTACAGAAATCCCTTAGCCTAGCACAGTCTTTGTTTATTTGTGCTTTGACTATTTATGCTCTTGCTAAGTTTTTTAAGCTTTTGCTTACTCCTATGTCTTGTAGAATGTTCCCTATGTTTTTCTCTAATAATTTGATGATGCTGGATGCAGATTTATGTCCTTGATCCACCCAGAGTTGATTTTCATGTAATACAGGGCAACAGTAATCAAAACAAAACCAAAGCATTAATGGTAGGATCTTGAATATATATACACACTAACACTCATTGTAATATTATTTGCAACAATCAAAAGGCAGAAGCAACTCAGAAAAGCATATTAACAAAACATGACATATGCACATATGTGAAGGTGCGTGTGTCTACACACAGTGGGATATTATTCAACCGTAAAGAGGAAGGAAATTCCGACATATGTCTCAGTGTGTATGAACCCTGAGTACCTAATACTTAGTGAAGTAAGCAAGAAATGAGCAAGTGTCCAAAAGAAAAACACTGTAATTACACCGATGTATGTAGAATAGTCACATTCACGGAGTCACAAAACAGAATGGTGGTTTCCAGGGCCTGAGCAGGAGAATGGAGAGTCAGTGATGACTGAGCATAGTTTTAGTTTTGCAAGATGAAAATTTTCTAGAGACAAGTGTGAGTGATGGTTTCACAGCAGTGGGAATGTACTTCATGCAACCAAACTCTTATGTTTCAAAAAAAGTTTTTAAAAAGTGGTAAATTTTACATTATATCTATATTTTGCCATAATAAAAGTAAGGATTAACTCTAATGCTTTCAGCTGTATCCATGTATATGGTATTTAACAAAGAAGAAAAGTTCCAAGTGCTACACCCATCTGTGTTTTGGCCCTTAGTTTCATTCTGGCATCTGCCAGTTAGTTCTCTATTATTGAAAGCATGGTAAACAGGATGCCTATTGTGGGTGGATTTCTGGAGAAGGACCCTGCACTTAATTTTTTTAGGAAAATTCTCATAACTATGATTTATTATTAGCATCTTAATTATGTGAGCTATTTTACACGGATTTTCTGTAGCTGCCACCTGGAGGGAAGAAGTGGCTCAGACCTCAGGAATGATCACCGGTAAGTTCACCGGAGACACGGCTCCATCCTGACCCACTGTACGCAATAGCTTTCACAACACATTGTTTCAGAGACATCCTTATCTTTTTATGGAGGGGACAGAACAGACACAAGGGCCCCTTCCTACCAAGGTTAAGGACAGGGTAAACATGAACTCAGCATATGTAAAGTGTTTGGCTAGGGCCTGGCACGCAGCAGTCAATCAAGGAATGTTACAGAACTGCTGCTGGAATGGCTGCATTCTAGGTAATTTTACATACACAGCCATTGGACAACTCTTACATACTAGGGGCTGGGCAATTCACAGATGATGGAGCAATGGCTAAAGCAAAGTCTCATATTCATGGTGCCTGTATGCCGACGGGGGGCAGAAGATAACCACATAACAGTGGAGACGAGGTATACAAAGGAAAATCGAGAAACAAGGTAGGAATAAAGAACACTAAGGCGGGAAATGGTGCTTTCAGAACCTAGAGAAGTGCGCAAAGAGTTCATTTTTATTCATTTATTTACTTAAAATGAGTAAATTTCATGTAATTCACAGTACAGATCTAGAAACACAGACACACCTCCCACCCCACCCTTCTTGTCCACCTTCCCCATCCTCATCCTCCTTCCTTATTTCCCCATTTTCCACCTCTAATTTGTACAATGGCATATTTTTATTTTGCCTCACACTCACAGGGTTAACACTCTAATAGGTAAAGATATCAACATACAGCAATAGAAAACACAAACAAACAAACACGCACATTCCAGTACTCCTCAGGAGCGTAAACAAAAGCTGTCAGCAATATTCAAACCCCAGGATGCTGATCTCATTCCCAGAGCTTACAGAGAACATTAATGTTGCGATCGTATACCAGAGCATCCTCCGTCTGCAGTGACAGCATCTCATGGTTGGAGTCCTACCCGCTCCATTTCCAATCCAAGTCCCTGTTTATGACCTAGGTGGCAGCAAAGAATAGTCCACGTTCCTGAGATCTTGCCTCCACATGAGCCACCCAGAAAGAAGTTCCTGGCTCCTGGCTTCAGATCAGTTAAGCTTTTGAAGCTATTCGGGAATAGAGGATCTCCCTTGATCCTTCTCTCCTGCTCTCTGTAACTCTGACTTCCAAGTAAAACATCAATACATTTTTAAATAAAGAAAAAATACAGAGTACAAAAAAAATGGTAAACAATTTCTAACTCATATAAACTTTGAAAATAAACCTGAAAGACAAATTGTAAGTTTTGCAAGTGGACAGAGGTTGATTTGGGCAATGAGAACAGCAGCTCCCACCCTCAGGTGGGACATGCTTATATTTAGAATGTTCTGAAAGCTATATAAAAGTCAATATGGCTATAACAGAATACAAGGACAAAGAAGCGTGTGTGTGTATGTGTGTACATGTGAATATCTTAGGAGAAATGCAAAGACCGCATATAGTGGGCGTCAAACTTTTTTTGCCAAGGTTCAAATAATAAATGTTCTATATTTCTCAGCCATATGGTCTCTGTTGCAACCACTCAACTCTACTGTAAGAAGATGGAAGCAGATATAGACAGAATGTAAACAAATGGGCCATTAAACAAAGCAGGCACAGCTTTAAAGACTGTGGCAAAGACTTTAGCCTTGACTCTGAGTAAGACAGGAAGCTGCTGGAAGTTTCACCGTGGAAGTCAGAAGAATCACAATGAAACTGACAGTGAGACAATCTAGAAGCATTCAGTTGCTAGTGTTTCACATTACAGAGAGAGGAAGGACGGAAGGACGTGTCTTAAACACAGAGGTGATATAAGCTGGTAAGGGGCTGGAGTTGGGTATGAAAGAGGGGTTGGAGGGCGAGTGTCGGCTATGTCATTGGATAAGGCTACAGTGAAGGAGCCACTGGCTTGAGATGTGAAAGGTTGGGTGTGTAAGAACTTTGGGGGGAAATTAGTTCACATTTCTCATGTTAGATTTTGGATGCCAGTAAGCATCTAAATGGAGAGGTCAAGACAACCGATCAGCTTGGATTAAAAGCTTAAAACTAGATATAGTATTGTGGAAATCACTGGCAAGAAAATAAGAGTGAATGAAAAGGATGAAAGTCTGAGGTTGTGAGGTGGCATGTTAACCCACTGCTTGTGTTGCCACAGCCCATATGGGTGTGTGCTGATTCTAGTCCCAGCTACCCTGCTTCCTCTAATGAATCTGGGAAGGCTGTAGAATATGGTCCAAGTACTTGGATGCCTGCCACCTTTGTGGGAAAATAGGATGGAACTCCTAACTCCTCAAGTTGGATCGAGCTTTTAGTCCTAGCAGCTGAGGACACTTGGGAAGTGAACCAGTACATGCAAGGTTCCCACACTGTCACTCTGCCTTTTAAATTATATATTTTATATATACACATCTATATCTCATTCATATATACATATATACACAAACATATATATATGTCATTCATATATACATATATATATATATATATAGAGAGAGAGAGAGAAGGCACTGGAACTGAATGGAATTACAACAAAGAAAGGGTTTGTTATTATGTGTAAGATGAGCCCTTAAGAGCAAGATATACTATGACTGAGCTTAAGACTGTGGAAGCAACCTAATCAAACAGTAAATCCTACCATAGCAAATACTACCCAGGAGATCTTAAGCAACTTAGCTTATCTCCAAAGATGTCAATATACTCTATTAAGTTGTTAGGAAGCCTGCAACTGCAATAGCACCAAGCTCTCGGAAAAACCTCACCAGGTCACTCTTCTGCTTATAATCTGTGATGACTTCTTATCTCTGAATGATGCCCACAGTCCTTGGCATGCCTTGTCCGGGCCCTTCTGACCTTGCCATCCTGCTCTGCCTGATCCACTCTGCCTCAAGGTTGCAGCCTCCTGATCTCTATCTGCTCCACCCACCTTGGCTCCTAAGTATTTTCTCCCTCTTCTAACTCAGACATGTCTTTAAAATCTTATCTTCAATACCACTTGTTGGACAGGCCTCCCAGATACTCCCATTTGCATTAGCACTCCCTTAGCATACGTCACAATGCCTGATAGTAAGACCTCAGTGACCTTATCTGTATAATGAGCAAGACTGTGAAGAGCCAGACAGTCTTGTTCACATCTGGAGTAACTGATCATCTGAGAGATCAAGGAAGAGCTTTGTGTCTGTTTCAGAGCAGGGCAAAGGTGTGCGATAAGGCTTGGCTATTACTAGACTAATTTTCAACCTAAGATTGTGTGATCCTTTGTTTAATGTCTTTCTGTTACTCTTCTAAGTGGGAGTTCTCTGATGACTGGACTGTTTCTCTTGTTCTTTCCATTCTCAACATTTACCATGTCTGACACTTGATGATCCTGAAATAAATAATCACAGACTCCACATTCTTATCTTGATCACCCTCAGTATTAGGATCTAGCTTGGTCTGCTCACCATCTCTGTATAGGGAGGCAATCAGCCCTTCTGACAGATGAGCAAATCATGTCTGAAAGAGGTTAACTGTCCCAGCATGAGTCAAGAGCATTCTTACACAGAGCTGGAACCTGTGACTGTAGTAGCTCTTGGTCATGACTTTGGAGTCCATGTGGGCCAGGAGTAAGGGACAGGGGAGAGGGTATGACTCCTGGTCGACCACATACTTGCTGTAATATGAGGAAGCCAAGCAAAGCCTCTCTCCAGATACAGGCCAACCCTATGAATCCTGATCCATGATTTGTTTCTTGCATTTGCACTGCTGCATCTTGATATATGTAAATCAATTTAACTCAGGATGTGGTCCAAGTGGGGCTGGCAAATTCATCCTCACTTGCTTAAAATAATTCAGGATTCCCATCAAATCCAACTTTTCATGCAATTCTGACATAAGCTCTCTAATGGATCTCCTGGTCTAGCCTCTATCCAGTTAGTCAGTAGCAATGCAGGTAGACGGATGTAGCCTGAGATCATTTTGGAGGCAGACACACAGATTAGAACACACACTCCCACCTGCTAATCTCAGTACCACTGGCCCATTTATCTCATTTCCTAGGCTTTTCTTGCTCTATAAAAGAAATGCTATTCTACAGTTATAGTTCAATGAATGGATTAAGTGGAATAATTAACACACATGACCTAGAATTAATTGTGGTAGTTCTAATACTATTATAATTTTTTGATATTAGCACAAGCAAGAGGATTTTTATCACACATGAGCAAAACCTGTGTCCTCAAGAAAGTTCTAGAGAAAAGGGTAACTTTACAAACTAGAAAGCACAAAGAAAGGGAACGAAGTGTGAATCTGAATAATCTTACATCTTAAGAAAATTAGTTCTAACAATGAAATAAACTCTGCCAGCAGAATGGCATCTGAAAGAAAAACCAGGCCTAGGTTAGACTTCCACAATCTGAAGTAGTTCACATCCTGCTTAGGGTGTATGTTGACCAATTCACATCAGTCCCATTATCCTAAAACCTCTCAATGTAAAGCCTAAAGAAACTCTTCATTTTATTCTGTGTTAGTCTCAGGTTAACTGAGACAGGTTAACTGAGGCTGGGATCATCCACCCACCACCCAGTGATGTCCCAGGCAAGCTGACAGCATCCCACTCTGAGCCTCCGCCACATGCATACCTAGGGCCATGCAAAGTAAAACGGCACTTATTTGCATTACTACTGGCAGTTGAGATAGAAAAGCTTTTCTTTTTTCTGTCTGCTTTCAACAGAGAGGCAAAAAAAAATCAGTTTTTAGGGTATTTGATTTTGTGTACCATAGGATGTAGTTTCTGCATATGTTATTGATTCAATTTTCAGAAGTTAGTTTAAGTAACTTATCTTTTCAGAGGTAAAGAAACTGGGGGTCAAAGTTAAGTGCCTTGTTCAAGGGCACAAAGCTCACACGTAATGAGGTCCTGCTCTAATTCTTTCACACCCCACAGTATTGATGGATAGACTTCATTTATGCAAAACCTCATAGCCTCAATTCAGGGCCCAAGAACAAAAGGTATTATTATATCCCAGTAATTACACATTGCTATAACATCACCTATAAAATGCAATTATAAAGATGGAGGAGGTGGGGGATCGCCTTGCCTTCCTTGTCCCTCTTCTTGGCACCTTTATCGAGCAAGATCCTTTGGGCTAAATGATTCTGTACACAGTGCCACACTGAAGCAGGTGTTAACAAATGACTGCCCTCAGCAACCTTCAGAGCAAGAGGAGGTCTTCTGTCCTCTGGGGATAAATAAGAAACATGTGTGCTACAGTGTTTAATTGCTGCTTCAAAATAAAAAAGAAAACCAGTTCTATTTCTTCCCCTTTTTGTATCCGAGTGTGGGAAGGCAACAGGACCAAGAGGCACCACACACTGTCTGAGCTCTTCTGTCACTCCATTTTTATAACCACAGGAGAGCTAGTACCTTCCTTCTCAGAGTTGCATTTTAATCAAATATCTATTTCATAAAGTTGGTACAAAGGCAGACTAAGAATAGGAATCTAAAAGGACTGCTTTTTAACTGTTTATCTTGCCTCACACAGTGATAGACACTGAGTGAATCTAAGAAAACTAAGACAGGGATCTGACAAGGACCTGTGCACCACTGTATCACCACGGCACCAGGGGCTCCTCTCCAACCCAGAAGATTGCCTTGATCTTAGACAAGGCATAACCCCCATGGCCCTCAGCTGCCCCCTTTATGAAACGGCACTAATGATGCTTCCTCTGTTTCCCCTTGTGCTTTGGGCTTACCAGGATGTCCACTTAAGGTGTATTTGGTTTTTTTGCTTGTTTGGTTTGTTGTTGTTGTTGTTGTTGTTGTTGTTTTTACTTCTAATGACACGAGGATATCCTCTTATCTAAGTCCTGTAGCAGATGTTTATAATATCTGACTCATCATCAAAATTAGTCAAAAAAATTTTTTTACCGATTCTATGAATATGTGCACGTTGTCTTTGTTCAGGCCCAAGGGGACAGCAACATCCTGGAGTGGTTTGTGCCCCACATTATGCCTGTAATTCAGATAAGTACCACTAGGTGAAGCATCACATCATGTAAAGTTCATTCAAAAGACAGTTGGTTAAGTTCTTGGTTATTAATTCACTTTGAAATAAATAATAAAACTATAATAAATAGTAATGGGTATGTAGCATAGTGGTTAAGATACTTGATATAAGGCTTTGCGTGGTGGCCTAGCAGCTAGAGTACTCTCCTCAAACATGCCAGGATCCAATTTGGGCACTGGCAGCTCTACTTTCCATGCAGCTCCCTGCTTGCGGCCTGAGAAAGCAGTCGAAGACAACACAAAGACATGGGACCCTGGACCTGCCTGGGAGACCTGGAGGAAGTTCCTGGCTCCTGGCTTTGGATCCATGCAGCACCAGACATTGCAGACACTTGGGGGGTGAATCGTTGGATGTAAGGTCTTCCTCTCTGCCTCTTCCTCTTTGTATATCTGCCTTTCCAATTAAAAAAAAATACTGGATATAAATCTCCTATTCTGTATCAGACTCATCTAGGTTTACTATCTGACTTTAACGCTTGGCTCCAGCTTCCCGCTGACACATATGTGGGAAGCAATGGTTATGGCTCATGTAATTGAGCTTAATTCAATCATTAGGAAGACCTGGCTTGAGGTCCTGACACATATCATTGGCTCATTTCAACCCTGAATGTGACAGGCTTTTGGGGAGTAAGTCAGAAAAAGGGAGTGTGCTCTCTCGCTGGCTCTGTCCCACGTGTTTCACCAGTAAGTAATGAACTTCAAAGCTATGCTTATTAGGACAGGTCAGTCTTAATATCCAACAGCCAGTTTCATTCTCTAGCTTCTAGTTAGATATGTTGGATAAGTTTTTGCTTAATTTTCTTTATTCTGACTCATCAAATCTATAAAGAGGTTAATATTTAGGGAATAGTATGTTTAGAGAATATATATTCCTACACCCTCTCTACAGCAGAAAAAAATCAATTGATTTAGTCATCCTGTGTATATTCATGTGTTATGTCTCAAAAATCAACATAAGATGACCAGAACACCTGAAGAAAAACACCCAGATATTTCTATCTGGCTACTGGCTTAGCTGTATAAATCTTTACTGAGTTTCTTTTCTTGTTTAAGATTTATTTTTATTGAAAAGGCAGATGTAAAGAGAGAAAGAGACACAAAGAGAAAGAGCTTCCATCAGCTGTTTTACTCCTCAAGTGGCTGCAATGGCCAGAGCTGAGCCTGTCCACTAGGTGGGAGCTGGATGGGAAGTGTAGCAGTTGGGACATGAATTAGCACCTATATGAGATCCTGGCGAATGTAAGACAAGGATTTAGCCACTGAGCCATTGCACTGAATCCTATCATGTTTCTGCTGTGTATCAGACTGTAGTTTGGCACTAAAAGCAGCTACCACTACAACAATTACCATGGCAGTGAGCTAACAGCCTCTAGAGAGGGCTCATATATTAAATAACTGAATAACTAAATTATATACAGTTATCATTAAAGTTATTGCTATGGAAGCCAATAACAGTTTGCTATGAAAAGGAACAATAGGGAAAGAAGAGATTTTTGCAAAGGTGGCCGGAAAGGTGCATCTGAGGTGGTCACAGCTAGCCTAAGATGTCAGCAAGCAGGGGAGGCAACTGAGTCAGCTCTTGATGAGGAGTAAGCAAGTCAGAAGAGAACATAGAATGTTTCAGAGAATCTAATTGTTCCTGAATAACTGAGTGTAAGAATCAAGTATAGAATAATACAAGATGTTCCTGGAGAAATAAAGGGAATGGCATGAGGGATCAATGCCACAGTAAGTAATTGTTGTAAATGCAAAATAAATTAAAAAGCTTTTGAATGCTTTTTAAAAGAAAAAGGAAATAGTTCGTAGCACACAATGATTGTTCAACGCAGTACAGAAGGAATGATGTATGTTGGTGTACACGAGACTAAATAGGCAAATGACTTTATTCTCTTGTCTTTCTGTTGCTGCTGTCACTGAAACAAGGAATACGGAATGCTTGTAGGCGAGTGTATTCAGCATAACAGTAATACTGCAATGACCACGTCCCATTTCAAAGTATCTGGATTTGAATCTGGACTCTGTTCCCAAACCAACTTCCTGCTAATGCACACCCTGGGAGGAGCGGAAGGACTATCAGCTTGTTAAAACAGCTTGCATAGATCTGTAAATACAAGAAAACAGCAGGCTGGAACCGGGTGAAAATGGATCTTGATGGAAAAAATGGAAAGCATGCCAACCAGCAGATGACAAAGGGGGCAAAAAAAAAATTAATGAATTCCAAATATACTTAGACATAGAATGTTCATGAAGAGCAAATGAGAAGAATCTGTATGGGAAACAGAGGAGAGAGTGAGTTAACCGGGAAACTTCAGCTTCTAGTGTCAATTATGAAATTGGCCATGATGTAACTTCTCCATATGTAACAAAGTTGAAGTCAAATTCATTTTAAAGATTTATTTATTTTTATTGGAAAGGCAGATGCACAGAATAGACAGACAGAGAGGAAGATGCTCTGTCTGATGATTCATTCCCCAAGTGACCGCAATGGTCAATGCTGAGCCGATCCAAAGCCAGGAGCCAGGAGCTTCCTCCAGGTCTCCCATGCAGGTGCAGGGTCCCAAGGCTTTGTGCAGTCCTTGGCTGCTTTCCCAGGCCACAAGCAGGGAGCTGGATGGGAAGTGGGGCCACCAGGATTAAAACCAGTGCCCATATGGGATCCCGGTGTGTTCAAGGACAGTACTCTAGCTGCTAGATCACCATACTGGGCCCTGTAATGTAGATCCTTAAGGAAAGGTTCAAAGATCATGCATGTGTCTGTGTCAGGGGGTTAAAGAGCACAAGCAGAGAAATCGCTGGCAGGTGAACCAGGCCTATAACAACAGATGCATCCAGGCTGTGGAGATGAATCTGAGCAGTGTCAGCACATGCCTGCAACCTGCTGAGATGATGAGTATTATCTAGAGACATTGCATAAGGAGAAGGAAGGACTATTATGATCAGAGACTAGATAGGGGAGGAGAAATCAGCACAGCACACCGTACAGGTGCACTCAGAGTAGCTGAAAGCAAGCCAGAAGCAAATGATGTCACAGGAAACAAGAGTACACCTGGGGAGGAGAGTGGTCAATTATGATGAACACAGTGTCAAAGCAAGAGCAGTGCAATGACAGGACAGCAAAGAAGCTGAGCGAGAGTGGGTTGTCCAATAAGCCTGTGATATAGGTTCAATTACGTCTTTTTAACAAATGAAAAACAAGTAAGGCTGAGACGAATTGTATGACTCCTTAATTCAGTTACTAAGAACTTGCATGCCATTCTTTGATCTCCAAGCCTCCACTCTTTGCATTCTGCTGAGTAATTCTCGAGCTGCATGACTCATGCCATACAGGGAGAAACTAGGAAAGAACCATCAAGTTGGCATCTCACCCCAGGTTTGACTTTCTCTCAGCCCACAGTCCTGGAGACAAAAGATGAGAAAGTCGTTCTCCTCCAAAAGAAAAAAAGTTACATAAAATAAATGGCCAGATATCAATCTTGGGACCCTTTCCAGGGAGGTGTTAAGTGGTCCCATTGGCATTAACAGCAATGAGCTTGGAATATCACTTGTACAGCAAGCTGCTTAGCTTTGCAGATAACAAGTCACAGCAGGCCTTCTTGGATTGCAAAGGTAGTCACTCTGTTTGCCAATTAACTCTTTCCCACATTGCTTTTTACATAACCCGCCAGTCAGCTTTGCTGAGGCAGCATGAGCTACTGGAAAACACTTCAGCCAGAAATTATGAAAGGTGATGTGAAAGAAGCAGTGGCAACAGTGGCAGTAGTAATAGCAATAGTGAAAGTCGTAGTATGAATATTAACAGTTAGTGGTAGTAATGATAGTATAGCAGTTATTAATAAGCCAGAACCTACAGAATGGCTTTCAAAGAAAAACTTGCTTTTGTCCTTTTGTCTTAGGCAAGACCTTGTTCTTTCATCAAAAGAAATCTCAATTTGCATAAGACATTCTATGGAGAATCTTTCCCAGAACACTGCATGCTACCTTTAATTTATCTGTGATGCCATAAACCAGATTTCTCCAGGAAAAAGCGACTCCATGTCCAGGAAAAGAGTGGCTGTCTTATCCACTGCAAGCATGACTCCTGCCGGATGAAACGTGCCGATTCCATGATGTCCTCTGCTCGCTGGACCTTCCTGCCGTATTTGCCATGAGTGACTGTCTCACCTTCATGAAACACATTTCCTTTTGTCTTCCTGATACTGTCATTTCCTGTTTTTCTTCCTGTCTGACATTCTGTCTCAACCTCCTGTGCTCACTCCTCTTTTCCTCAGTCTGAAACTTCCCAAGAGACTGGTGTCTTTTCTAGGCTCTCTACTTCTTTTATTTTCTCCACAAAGGACCATGATGTAATTTATCATACAAAACTAAACCATCTTGAGAATACTGGGTTGATAAACCAGACAGTAAATACTAAAAACAACCAAACAAAAAGACAGAAAACACTGTGTTTTGTGGTGGGCACACCACCTACAGATCCAAGATGCGGGCATCTTTCTCTGCAGATTTTGGACTCACTCTCATTGATCAACTTGGCATTGCTGTTTGGTTTCAAAAATGCATCTCGGTTGTAACTAAACGAAAGTGGGATTCTTGGTTTCACTTTTGCAGACCCTTGCTTTTCTCGTCTCCCCTGTCCTAGGAAGCATCTCTATCATTATGTACCACCTCTAGGTCAGGTTTTCTCTGATTTCCTCTTTTTCCTTCATATCCAATTTGTCATCAAATCCTGTTGACTTCACTACCATGATGGATAAGGCCGCGGCCACCATCCCTCGACAAGACCTGCAGTGACACCTCATCTTTAATTACTGGCTCCCCATGATTTGAATAGAATGCATGTTCTCGATATATTAATGCTCCATGACTGTCCCACTCGCAATGCCTTGCTACCACTGCCTTCTGCTATTCTTCCCATCTCCTTCTCCTGTCTTCATCTAGCCTTCTTTCTATTCCTTCTGCACCTTGGCCAGATTCTTCCCTAAGAGACTTGAATGGTCCTTCTTCCCAACTGGAATTCTCTGAACCCCAATGGCGGGCTCAGTGAGATTCAGGGCTCTGCAAAGGACTTTTTCTCAGGTGGAAGTCCTCATCTGAATTTAAGGATTCAACCAATGGTTTGAGCAGTACTTTGCCTTTGTGTTCAGTTCTCCCAATGTTTATACATAACTAAAATATCTCTAGATGCACAAAAGGGAAATAAAATTACAACATCCTTTATTTACATGAGAGCAGTTGGACCAACTTCTCAGGGAACCCTGGTTAAAAAGGGCAAGATATGCTTCTTCATCACCTACTATTACCCTTTTCAAAGTAGTGGTTTATCCCTGGCATTCCCCCAACCCATGTGTTTACTTATTTGTTCTTTGTGTCTTGTTCCCAGATTGTAAACTTCCTAAGAGTACAGACTCTGATCATACACTTTATTGAAGCCTAATCATCGTAAGCAGATAAAAGCAAGACAGGCTGCCAGAGGGGGCTGGCACACACTAGAACGGAAGAGTAAAGGGGGTACATGGATGACGGTGGCTCCAGATCACCCGTTCACTGTGTCCCCAGAGCCAGCGTCTAGCACAGAAATCTATGCTTAACAAAAAACTGCTTTCCTGCTTGATCTTTCCGAAGTGTTATATAAAATATGAGTGAGTTTTGGGGAAATCTGCTGAACATATTCAAAGCAATTGGTGATTTCAAAGAATAAAGAAACCAACATATTCACTTCAGGGTCATCTTAATCATTCTTTTCATTTATCCATTGAAAAATGGAGGCATGTGTATCACAGAGGAAGAATGAAGACCCTATTCACCAATGACCTGGCAGCAACTTCAGTGAGTACGTTAGGTGACTTCCAGCCTTAAGTGGAGATTTGAGCCAAGGTATTCTAGCTCTCGGATAGAAAGAGACATCATTCTCACCCTCATCTTCTGTAGATGAAAAGTGAGAATGATACCCTACCTATTCAGGCTGTTGTAAAGATTAAGTAGCAATACACAATGTAAAGGGTTAAACACCACGCCTAGGCCTGCATCTCTACAAGGAAATGCAAAGAACACAAGGGAACTCTTCATTTAGAACCTAGAATGTAACAGATGTATACAGCATGCATCTTTTCTCCTGGATAATAGTAGGATTCCTATTAGTATTTTTATTTCTGCTCTTAGGCTATATTATTTTATTTTCTTCCTTTTCCTATGCTTGCCATGTCAGAATACGTTTATATGTGAGAAAGTTAAAGTTACAATAGTGAAAGGAGTGACTTTACTATTGTAATAACTTGGAAACAATAACAGGAGAAGGGATATGAGGAACAAGGAGAAGAGAGCCAGGAGCAGGGACGATCCCTTGTGCATGTTAATCTGCATCATGGTGGAAAAATAAATATTGATAATACAAAAGAAGCCTAATATGCTTGGGCCTACAGATCCATATTGGGCTAAAAGTTTAGTAGAGAGGAATGAATGCCAGAATAAATGGGTATCTGGGCCACAGGCATTTGTGACCCTGTGGATATTTCCAGAGAGAACATTTAAGATCAAAGGCACAAGAAGACTGTACCCTGAGCATTTAGCAGGCCAGTGACCCTGGGACTGGCCTCTCTATGTGCTTCTAGGATCCTGTGATAATGGAGACAGCTGGAAGGTCAGAAACAATGGGACATTTCAGACACATTGCCAAATACTTCCTTGGTACAGGAAGACGCTGGAAGAAAATTGTTCTCTTATATATTCTTATAGGATATCAAGTTAATGTGCTCAGCTGAATGGCTTTCAACCTTAGGTGCATTAATATTTTTTAGAAGTAGCTTGCTTGATAAATTTTAGCCTTTTGTGAACAACGAGAGAAGAATAATCCTGAGAATAAACAAAGAATCAATCTCCTAGATTCCAAGGCTAGAAGTATGCTCAAATAATTAAAAAAAAAAAATGCTACTAGTTCCTGTAAAATAATCTGAATTTTAGCTTCCAAAACACCTGGGTGTCCATCCTGCCCTTCTACATGTAAAACATTAAACTGAATTTTTCTAAGAGTCAGAGTCATCACTCCGAAAACAAATCCATATTGGGATGATTCCCAACACAAGTGTCTCTGTCTCTCTCTCCCCCTCTCTCTCCCTCCCTCTGTGTGTGTGTGTGTGTGTGTGTGTGTGTGTGTGTGGTATTCAGAGCATACACAGAAGCTGTCATAAGCATGTAGTTCAGCATTTACTTTTTGAGTTCTGGAAGAATCAAGTGTAGATAGCACAAGTTAAGCTAATTGCCCCACACATTCTTCTAAGTAAGCAGCATGGAGCAGGGTCCAGCAAAATGTGGCCCACAGGCCAAATTTGACCTGCCTGCCTGTTTAAGTAAATGAGGTTTTACTGGACCATAGCCAGGTCCACTCGTTTGTGCAGTGTCTATGGCGACTCTTGTACAATAGCAACAGAACTGAGTAACTGAGACAGATACCATATGGAGCACAAGCCTAAAACATTTTCTGACTATAAATATAAAATATCTGTTGATCCTGGAGAGAGAAACTCCCATTATGGGCTCACGTTCTTGCCCTGGACTTTGATGAAAGCATCTTCCAGTGCTAAGAATTTAACTCTAGTGGGCGATGCGGTAGGATAGCAGGATAATCTTGCTCACAGTGTCAGCATCCCATATGGGGTGGTTCATGCCCCAGCTGCTCCACTTTAGAACCAATTCCCCTACATTATGGAGGCGGGGAGACAGGGGCTAAGAAAGCAGCAGAGGACAGCTGAAGTCCTTGGGCCCCTACATGCAAGTAAAAGATTTGGAGGGAGCTCCTGGCTCCAGCCTTCCCATTGGCTTAGCTCCTGCTGTTGCAGACATTCGGAGAGTGAAGCTGTGGATGCAAGCTCTCTTTCTCTGTGTCTGTCTCTCCTTCTCTTTGCAAAATCTTTCTTCCATATAGAAAAATAAAAGTTTAAAAAACTTCAATCGTGGTGAGAAGCACACTATTAGACTTGAGAGGACTTATGTTCTTTGCTCATTTTTGCTCCCCACAGGTTTCTATCTTTGCTCTCCATGTCTATTTTGTCACAGGAATCCACAAATGCTTCCCCACCAGGGTTCCTGTCCTTGCCATGTGAATGAGGGCTCCTACCCACTACTACCAGTGCCAGCTAGTCCACGGCCAGTGACATTCTGACCAGGGCCCCCGTCCTTTGATATGTGGTCCTGATCCTGCTACATGGGCCATGACAGAGTGGCTCACAAAGTGTGGACTAAAGCAATCCTTCTTGCATTTCTGGAGTATCAATATTTATAAATGCTAATGCAGGATTTTTGACAAAAAATAAATAGGGAGTCTCTAAGATGAAACAAGAGACTCCAAAAGCATCCTGTTTTTCTCTTGGTCATCTTAGGATCTTCTGTAGGAGACACACATTTACCTTCAGCTATCTTTGGAGTTTTAGAAAGGAAATTGGCAATTACAAGTATGAGTGGTGCCTCTGATGGAGCTTCATATTTTGGAATCAGACCTGCACTGGAAAGTATGATCCATTTCTGATGATTACTGATCCCCAAACCCGGACTACACCCAGAAAACCATCTGGGGAATAACATTTTAGATGCACAAGCCCCACATCTATTAAAACAGAACGGATGGGGGTAGACTCGAGGAGAGCTAGCAGTGGCAATTAAAGGTGCTCCAGGTGATTCTACTGTGAGACTGCGTTAAGAAACCACTGATGTGTTCAAAGGTGTTAGCATGGGGCTGACTCAGAATTGGTCATCAATTAATGACGGCCCACGGGTGCAGAACAGGGGAGGGCAGGCACTCACCCCTGACCACCTCAGTCGGCTACAAGCTCCAACTCACCCCGGTGTGACAGACAGCCTGGGGTAGCAGCAGCACCTCACCCACCCCAACACATTTGCATTGCAGAATCTGCAGTGCTCTCAAATCACCTGTGCAGACAGCTTTGTGCTCCACCCAGCCCCAGCCTACCTCAGAGAACTGTTATATAGGGGAACTAAGGCTCACTGTTAATATCCATGAATGCTAGGAATCCACAGCCCTTAGCAACGCGGGGAAGCATACTTCCTGCTCCATGAGCACCCCAAATAACGTAGGAGATGACCTGGAAATACTTTCAAGTTGGTCGTACGTGCCCTTGGCTGAAGCTACATGCCCTAGATGAGAAGCAAAGCTTGACAATGTGTGTATCTGAAAGTGGGGACTCTGAACTTGGAGTCCGAGGCCTGTCTGAGCTAGTACTGTGGCTGTTTATAAAGGAGGTGACTCCAAGGAAAAAGAGTGAGGCGGAAAAGCAGAGGCGTGAGCGTGAAGAGGCACTGTCAATTTGGCAACAACAAGTGCTGGCAGGGCTAGTGGCTGATGAATCCTACTTCGGAGATGTCACTTCTTTAAAGAAAAAAGATTTATTTTTATTGCAAAGTCAGATATACAGAGAGGAGGGGAGACCCAGAGAGAAAGATCTTCTTTCTGTTGATTCACTCCCCAAGTGACTGCAACAGCCAGAGCTGAGCCGATCTCAAGCCAAGAGCCTGGAGCCTGGACAGAGCCTATTCCGGGTCTCCCACGTGGGTGCAGGCTCCTGAGGGCTTTGGATCATCCTCGACTGCTTTCTTAGGCCACAAGCAAGGTGCTGGATGGGGAGTGGAACCGCCAGAATTAGAACCGGCGCCCATTTGGGATCCTGGCATGCTCATGGTGAGGACTTCAGCGCCTAGGTTACCATGCTGGGTGCTGGAGGGGTCTCTTCTAACCTGTAGTCTTTAGGGAACAAAAAGGGGCACATTGCCCCAAACAGCACCACTGGCCTCTAAGTCCCTCATCCGCTGGATGCTCCATCTGTCAGATCTTACCAGAGCTCCATAGTCAGCCAGAGGAACTCAGCACTTACATCAAACCTTGCTCTGCACAGTCCATCTTTCCCCAGCACCTGGGGCCCCACACTTAGTGTTCTCCATGTATGATCTCCATCCATCTTCCCTGATCCCCCAGAGATGCCCAAGAATGCTGTTTCTTAGATACATCTGTCAAGAAGTTGGACCCCTTAGAGTAGCCAAGCAACTGAGAGAGGGCGAACGGCAAGCTGAAGACCACCTGAGCATCCCCTGCTGTCCACCGCCACTCGGGGAACTGGAGCTGCTGGGCCTGCCACTCTGGCCTTCTGATCCTCTGTGCCCAGCCTGACAATCATGCCAGTGACCCGGCCTCCTTTCCACGCTGTGTTAAAGACCAAAAAAAGAGAGACACATATAGACTATAAAGGGAAGAGCACAGGCAAGAACTTGATTTTCTTTTTTTTTCCAGAAGGCAGAACCAGGAAACAAAACCCTGACAGCAGAGCAGCATGTCCCGGGTGGCAGAGGATGAGAGGAACCGGTTTCAGAGTCACAGCGGTGACTTGGGCGGTGCCAGTGAAAAGACGGGCTGCCTCTGGGAGCCTGTGGAGCCCTGGCAGCAACAGCCTAGCTGTGGGCTTCAAAGAAACCCAGGTCTCCAGGGGCGGGGGCACAGCTGCTGGGTCTACCTCCAGTTGTCCTGCAGAAATGAAAACTAAGATGTACAGCTCCTCTCATCTGACGTGAAGGCACTTTGCACCGGTGCTCTTAGATTTTCATTATTATTCCCAAACTGCCGTGTCGCAAACCACGTCTTCCAGCCTGGACCATGCTGGTGCACCTCCCATGGCTGAGGTTCCAGCCCAGCCCAGGAACTGCATGCCTGTAGCTCATCAACCGCTCTACCTGCACACGGATTTCACATGCCCAAGAGCAGATTTTGCATCTTTAAGATTGTTTTCCCATTTGCAACGACTACAAGGTCATTTTATTATTATTATTTTTAACTGCCAAAGTCCTGTTGGGATTTTCCTAAGAAAAACCGTGAAACCCTTGTCAGTTTTCATGAGGACCTTCATCAGGGCTCAGCGGACAGGGCTAAAGCTGCAGAGAGCTTTGACTTGGAAGCGCAAAGGCAAACACGCCCAGGCGCCCCTGGCTTTAAAGCTGGGGATTTGAAGTGCTGGGATTTAAAGTGACTTCGTGCTCTTGCCGCCATCAAGTGTCCACGAAGAGGAACTGCACCAGGAGCCGCCTTCTTTCTGCAGGACTTAGCTGGGCCTCTCGCGCCTAAGCTCGCTGGCTCCCTGGTTCCCTTCCTGCTTCTCTTTCTCCTTTGCTTTCCACTTGCCTCCCAGTCTTTCTTCTTTCCTTCTTTTGAAATAGTTCCTGCTTTGTAGTTAAAAAAAAATAGAAGTGGGAGGGAATGGAGTCAGTGGACTCCTCTCCTTTTTGCACTGCTGGCTCTCCCCACCGCCTCACCTGCTTGGCAAGGGTGTAACTGGCAAGTCCTCAGCGGAATATGAATGGGGACAGTACACGTTTTGATCTCCTGTGCTTAAGGTATGCTGGGGGACCTCAAGGTCCGATCTGAGCAGCCTGTCTTCCAAAAGGAGACTGCCCAGAGAATTTCTTAGACTTCCATGTATTAACTACATGGGAGAGACCGCACATTTACTTTGAATTTAAAAATAGGCATTTATAGAAATAAGGCCTTGGAATGCACTCACTCACTGACTTGCCAGCCTCTTCATGTTGGGGAGATTTTTGGGTGCTGAGAAACTTTCCCTTTGGGGCCTCTGTGAGTGGTAGATTCTTACTCATCATTTCTCTGCTGCCTTCTTTGTTGATGGGATGGCTTTTCATTCATAATTTTTTAATTGCTATTATTGTTTTCTAAGATAACAAAAGCGGATCACTGTGCTTTTCCTCTGCAGCCTCTGCATTTCCTGTCTTGCTGAGGAAGCCCTCCTTCGACTCACAGGATAAAAATAGCCTTTCATAGGACTTTTTAATAACAATTTTATCATGTTGATGTTTGTATTTCCTCCATATGAACTGTATACCATTTAAAAGAGACGAGCTTGGTCTTCATCCAAATGTGGAATTCATTGTCTCCGAACCATTCAAAAAGTCATCTGTGCCTGCCTCGCTGACCTGAAAGGGCACATTTATCACAGAGCGTCAGAAGCAGCTGCATCGGATTGGTTCCACCATCACATTGGTATTGCACGACTTTGCCGTTTTCATCTTGTGAATAAGTGTTGCTGTTTGTTCACAAAACACTCGAAGGCATCCTTGAACATTAATCTTTACATCATATAAGCCACTTGCTAGGGCAATTAGGCCCTGATTGTTCTTGTTCATAAAAAGCACTCGCCTCTTCCTATCCTGAAGAGCCAACAGTGTTACCCTGGACACCTCAGCGGAGAGCGCTGCCTCACATCTGTGTCCCTGCAGTGGGAGAGGCTAGCGCGCTCTTGCCACCTGCTAGAGCAAATCTCATGGGTCCAGGCTGTCAAGGTCTCTTCCACACGGTTGACTGGAAACTGTCTTGGGTCACATCTCATGGCTGCCAGGAGTCTGTCCCTTTCAGTAAGCAATGGCCGGTCTCAGTGAAATGAAGGTGCTTCTAAGGTGAACAGGGAGCTCAGATTAATTCAAAAAGGAATTAATCTGCCAGGGTTGGAGGCAGGGGAATCAAAAGTGGACAGAGTTCTCACAGTCACAGAATTCCCAGGCCAGAATGTGTACATCTAGGTGAAGACAAAGTCATGGAAACAGATCCATGTATGTAGGTCTGTGACATCCTGAAAGATGAACAAGTGAGTCTATCCAGGTGACTCAGACACATGGCCTGGATGCGGGTAGGGAGTTTGGATATCTGTTCTGCTAGGTGCATACGCTTGTGCTGTACGCACATTACGCATTTGTGCAAGTTGGCTTGGTTCCCCTCAGCAGCAGTCCAGCTGGAAACCCTAGGAGCTGTGGATTTGGATGGAGAAGTACAAGAGCTTAAGGAGGAAGCAGTCAGGACACACCCTGCTCCTCTTCCCTGTCCTCGAGCTACAGCTCCGACACAAGCAAAACAGTTCAGACAAGATTCCCCAAAACACAAAGTGCTCACTGTCCCAGGAAAACAAGAGCTTCCGGCCTGAGGAAAGCCTGCTTCCAACTATATTACCTGGGCCCGCCTCCTTCCCGACACACAAGCGCTGTTTGTTTGAAAGTTTATCTCCACTGGAGATTTTAGGGAAGGGCCCCCTGACATCGATCCTGTGTTACGCTTCAGCTGCTGTTTCATGTTTGTCTCTTCACACGGATGAAGTCATGAAGATCACCGTCTAAGGCAAGCTGATATTCTCAGCAGTCATTACTGTTGTTGGAGATGGGAGAGTCAAGTAGGAGGCTGTAAGGACTGGAGGGGCCGAGGCAGCCATCCAGGACAGCTCTGGCTCTAACCACGAGGCAAACAGGCCCACAGAAGTGGAATTCCTCCACGAAGGTCATACAGTCAGCTCATTCTGCACAAATAAAGCGAAAAGAAAACTTCTCTAGGAATGTTTTACACCAGCATGTCATTATGCCATTCGTGGGGCGGGGGGGGGGGGACCACTCCCTGAGAGTGCATCTGCTTTGATCAACAGAACAGGGTTTATTGATCATTTTTGTGTGGAGCAAAAAGTTCAAGCACAGAGGTCCTCTCCGGAGAGAACAATACTTTGACAAAACATGCCATAAAGGATACAGTGACTCTGCCTCAATGCAGAAGGCTCCAAGTCATTTTATGGGCAGGTTTGGGACAAAGCATTCTTGTGTTCCACTTTTAGAGGCCACCGCTGCCTATTAAAAAAAAAAAAAAGTGTTCTCCACCAAGGGGGAAAGGTCCTACACCAGTAGGAAAAGATAGGGTTTTTTTTTTTTAATTGTTTTCAGTTTGCATATTTTTCAGCATTTTCAGTGGTTGGGTGGAAGACCAGTCTAATTTAGGAGGATAATTTTAGAAAACCCATTTTTCCTGAGTTCCCCTTGCATCTCTTGGTAGACCCAGAACTGCGACCAAGGAAAGGGTGTGCTGTGTCTCCTTTGGAAAGCCCCTCTCATCACAGAATGTGGGCATGGATAGTGGTAGCAAAGTTAGATACACGCTCACCTCCTCCCTGTTTCTACAAATACGCATTTGTCTGAATACTACCGCTCCAGTGCCAGAGGATCCATGGTCTATTCCACCTGCAGACAACTCTACCTGTGAGAGAGGGAGATTGTGGCCACTGGTTTGTGAAGTACATGCAGGAAGTGGCCTCTCTGCCTTGCATCTAACTGTGACCCTGCCATTCATCACTTCCAAGATTCACATTTTTTTCTGTTTCATCTCTGGGTGAAAGTGCTAGCCCATATTAAGTAGACAGCATCTCGTGATGGTGCCCGCCCAGGCAAGAGGTGTACACAGGTGTTACTTGTGCACGTGGGTGTTTGGCTGTTACCAAAATACAAACTCTTGATCTGTCAATCACAAAACCTGCATGCAGAATAAGGGATAGGCATCCTTTTTTGCACCTAAAGGAAACTTCCCACTGAGATTTCCTACCAAACATCCAAGTACCAGCATCAGCGCTCAAAAGACTTCTTGAAGTCCTGGAGCCTGTCCAGCAGCAGCCCATCATGCTATTGTTGTACAGTCAAACTCCTGTCCCAGTCAAGCACAACTGCTCCACTACTGGTCTAATTCATAGAATGTAATAACTCCTTAGGAAAGGGGAGACTTGTTGATTTATCGTGTGCCAGTAATCCTGCTAAACTCTCTCCATATTTTAGCCCACTTAATCCACACAAGAACCTAATGAGGTAGTTAGTGCAAGTCCACTATCCCTTTTCCAAAACTCCTGGAGCCATGATGAATTTTGAAATTCATAACTGTTCTTATGATTTAATAAAGCAAGCACAGTGCATGCATTGTGTGCTGTTAAATTCCATCGGCAAAGTCTAGGATAAAATGCCGTAGCTGAATGCCTGAGTATTTTGCAGGGAAACTTGTGCAAATTCACACCGAAAAGGATAAAGAAAGACCACAGAAAGTCTTACATCTTGGTCAATCTTCGGTCAGGTTCAGCTCCCAAATGCATTTGGCAGGGGCTTAAGAAAACAATGTCTGTTCTCAGATTTGGGGCAATTTTCAATACGCAGATGATTAGCTTGGAAGTTACAGCACTAACTCCAGTTTTCGAACAGGGAAGAGAAGCAGGTGGCTTCCGTGACAGGCACAGCCCAGAGAGGAGCAGCAGGTTTTGTCAGTCAGGATGCTACTCAGGAGGCTTGACTGCCTCAGGGAAACTTTCACTCAAATCACAATCCATCACATCCATTTTTCAGGAAAGTCACAAATATTATAGGGACGCTGGTACTAATAAGTTTAAAGTTCTGTAGCCAACTCCTCGGTTTGCATTCTATTCTGCTGCATTCCAGCTACATGAACCGACACAAAGCACTCTGTCTCTGTGCCTCAGATTTTCAATCGAGTCAAAGGAAATAACGACAGGACCTACTTCTGAGAGTTAAACATTAAATGACTTCAGGTGAGCTCTTGGACCCATAAGGGTAGTGAGGAATTAGGAATTACTAAGGGAATCAACATCACCATTAAAATCATAAAGTCGTAATCTGCAAATCACATTCTTCCAGAAAGGAAAAGTGGCAGAGGCAGCTTCGGGATCTGAACTCTCAGCCCCCGTGCTCAGGCTCTTCAGCGTGAGGTTGCCCTGCTTTGCATTCCCGGGAGTGGAGAAGCCTGAAAATCAATCTCCCTGTGAAACGCTCGGGCCCTTCCCAAAACCACTTCAAGGAGCAGCACCATGTCTTTTCCTGTCACAGAATTAATGACTTGGTGCAAAATGAAAGAAATATGCATGGCCATCTCCGCAGAGTCTCCTTGGTAAATCATAATGGATTATATCTGTTCCTACACTATCATTATTAGGCTTTACTACGGATAAGAATTCATGTCGTGCTTTGTACAAAACAAAGGTGTCTCAGCTAGCCTTTGTCTTCAAAGAAATCACACACTGGTGGAAACAGTGTGGCTACAGGCAGATATAATGCGTAGTGTGTATGTCAAAATCCCAGGGAGATGTACTGTACTATGCATTAGGAATACATATTACACTATATGCAATACATATCGCATTATATGCAAAGATCCTCCCTTTCACACACATATGTATATGTCTCTATCACCCACCATCTCTCTAAATTTAGGCAATAATCTCTAGAAAGAACAAAGAAATTGCCCTAGAACCGAGGCCTGGCAGACATGATCTGCAGAAAATTTCTGCCTGCTGCTTTTCTATGGCATGAGAACGGTAGAAAAGGTTGACATTTTTAACTAGTTGGCATTTTAAATGAAAATTACAGAGGTATCAAGTAGCATCTGTCTCTGCACCTTTGATTCCCCAAATATCTGCTGTTTGTCCTTTTAGGAGAAAGATTTCTGACCCCTCTGCTGAAAGACCACAAAGCAGCATCTTATCTAGGCTCCTTGCTAGGCCATGGGGCATTGGGAAATTCACTTGAATTCTCCAGTTTTAGATTCTCATTCAAGGAAGGGGACTGGTATTACTTGCACTACGGGGTACAGATCATGTTTATTTTGGTACTTTAGGCTTAATAGTTGTTTGCTGTATCTGAATTCAGATGTGTTTCCAGTGAACAGAGTCTACATTTTGTCTCCTTTTGATTCATGTTCTGTTCAAAGCAGGGGCCGTATCTTGCTCATTTCCATATCTTTTGTGCACACAAACTGACAGCTCAATAATGAATGCCTATGATGGCTACTTTGCCCCCACGCACACACCGCACTCCCGCCCTGCCTACACAGGCAAACATGCCCTCCTCCAGCCATGATGTGAAATGCTTCGAGGGCGACAGAGAAGAAGCTGACCTAACGGCTAAGTGGGACAGGAGTGATTTCTAGATTGCCTTTCTCAAAGCAAAGGAAGGTACAGGAAAGCAGGACCATTCACAGCTGCACAGGCGAGCCCCGTGCTGACACTGCTTCGGTTGCTGAGGGTCAATGGGGTCCTGTTCCCTCTAGGGTCTAGAATGATGGTAAGGGGATTTTCAATAAATAAGTGTGAAAATCCTTGTTCACGCATCACCTCTTTCACGACTACCTCTGATACATCCCCCAGCTGAACTGCTTAAGTGACAGTGTAGCCTAGTGGCTGTGTTGGGCCAACTTGCTCCTCCCCCATGCGAACCATGTGTGCTTCTGTAACAGAAAGCAATGTTAGGCTAACACTAGGATCTCCTTACTTTAAAACATACATAGCAGTAATAATTACGTTGAAGGTTTTTTTTTAAAAATTAAGCAATAATGTGAACAGAAAGTAGACAGCTCCTTGCTTCCCATATCAATAGGTCCTAAAACAACTGAAAACTTTAGTGATTATTTGTTGTATTGATAATCAATGATACACTTAATAGTAGATGCTCTTAATGTTGTAATTTAAACATCTGATTCATACTTTTCTTCGGATGGCAACAGCTATATATTGAATTTCCTGTTATGTTCTAAGAATGATGAATATGTTCCAGTGCAAGATCTGCTACTTCTTGGCAAGACTGTAGAGAAGGCTATGTCATGAAAAGGCTAGATAGTTTCACAGGCCTGTTTTATCTTCTCTGATGAACTGCCTCCCAAGCCATCTTCTGACCTACTCTCATCAGAATCTTCTCCCCAGTACAGGGAACAACTTGAGAGACTAACCTGGAGAAATTAAAGTAATAGGTAGACTACATATGCCATTTAGCCACATTCAGGAGAAGAAGATCATCCTAAGTTATCATGACAATCCCAAGGATCATGCATAGGAAAGTTGGAAGCATAAGGATCCCCATTAGGGAGGTGACACCATTATACTTACTAGACCACTGCTACCTTGTAAAGTGGAGGAGGGCAACCAGGAGCCACTGGGTTAGGGCAGCGTACGGAGGCTAGAGGAAGCCAAAACACAGAATCTCCACCTCCACCCGCACCCAAAATTGCATAAGAAACTGTCTTGTAATACTTGATTTTGCACCATTAGGATTTCATTTTGAACCTCTGACCTCCAAATCATAATACACACGCACATCTTCTACGGCTCTGTGGTCATTTCTTCACTTGATCTTAGCCAAAGGCTGAGAAGCGATAACTCTGTGGTCATTTCTTATAGCAGCAGAAGCAACTAACTGAAGAGTCCTAAAGATACAGGCAGTCCCAGTTACAGCACTGACCTCTAAAGCTTATTCTGGAAGTCTAGAACAATGTAGCTAGGGAGACAGCGACCTGTCTGAAGCTAAGGAGAAAGCCTGGCAGAGCCTGAATGGTCATCCTGAGCATGAGGCAGAATCCTGAGACGTAGTAATCCCGAACCCACACAGCCAGGTAAGGAAACCCGAAGGATCAAGGGCAGAGTGGACATGAAGCGCATGGTAGCACAGAGTGTGAGGTTCAGGTCGGCACTCAAAACACAGGGAGAGACATCACTGACTTGTGAGCAGGTGAGATACACCTGACACTACAGTTCCGGTGGCTGTACCATAGGAAGAGGCCTGGGAGGGCTCCCCGCCAGACACCAGGGCTTCGGTACAGTGTGGTCTACATCTTTCATGACCACTTCCACAGCACATTAATCTGCATCAGTCAATTACAAGAGTCAGTGTGAGGACAACACCTCTTCAAGATGAAATCTAGCTTGTTCCAGAAGGCAGTTTTCTTTTGTAGTATTCCTAGGCTTTCATTTTATGCAGCAAATCCAATGCCAATAACTTGACAAAGTGATTTGTCAAAAGCTTAGTGCTATAACCCAAGAGTGTTGCAAAAGTTTCATGTTACAAGCTGGCAAGTGGCTCGATGGGCTAATTCTTTCCCTCAAGTGACAAGATTCTATACCCTCCCCATGTGCTTCTAACAACGGAAGTAAACAAAATCCCAATCCTATCGCTTCATTAGATGAGTCAGGCAGTCATGTAATCAGAACCAAAAGGAACCTTACAGATAAACGTGACAAAGAACTACTTCTTTCCAGTATCCAGCACATGTATTTATATTTGAAGAAACCTACATTTCCAGGAAAGATTCTGACCCAAGGGCTCATTCCCAATAAACAGCAGAGCTGAATGTGAGTGCTGATGGTTCTTCTAAAGACTCCTGCTCTTTCTGGAGTTGCAAAGATCATATTTTAATATGATTACAGCATTTGGTCACACAATACATCCAAGAAAATCCTAGCATCTCATGCTACTTGAAGCATAGTGCTTGATCCAGACACAGTGCTGGAAAATCGGGGGAGGGGTGCAGACCTCATGGGGGCAGCACAGGCTCCCCTGCTGGGCCCCCACTCCCACTGGTGAGCAAGAGAACTGGGACTGGGAGAAGGATGGTCATTTCTACAACACCAGTTGGCCTGCATGTGAACTGGGATGGAGGAGAGTCAGGCTTAGCTAACCACCTGTATCCACTGGTTCATGTATGGCCAAAGTAAGTGCAAGCTGGTTGGGCTTTACTACAGCATCAGCTGGCAAGTGCTGAACTGGGGGCAAATCCTGTCAAGACAGACCACACAATCACCTGGATAGTGCAAGATTTGGGAATGGGAATGGGCCTAGTAGGGAAACTGTGGGCACCTCTATGATGGGCTACAACTCCTACTGACAAGCTTGAAAATCTGGACTGGGGGAAGGTTGGGCTAGACAGGCAGTGGCACTCACCAGCATAAGTGTGGGCTGGATAGTGGGTTCAGTTGGGCTGAACTATGCTCCAAAACCCATTCACATATACAAGAGCTGCATGAGATGTCAGACTGAGCCAGTATCCTGCACATACTGGCAAGCAGAAGAATCAGGGCTGGTGGCAGATCTGGTGGGGTTATTTGAGGTGGCTGCAACTAGGCTGCAGTTCCCACTGGTGTATGTAAGGTCCAAGAGTGTAGTGGGCAGGGTTCAGTGGGGTGCAGCATCCTTTGGTTTAGGTAAGAGATGGGGCTGGAGATAGAACTGACCCAGCAATTGCAGGATCAACAGACTGACCATAGAGTGCATATGTCACAACCGGGCCTCCTCACTGGGAAAGACAGAGCAGTGCACAGCATACCCAGATGCACATGGAGGATATGGCAGTCCTTCGGGGGCTGCAGAGAACATCTGGTACAATAGCTGAAGAAGGAGGGCAAAACAAATTAGATAACTACCCCAGCCAAGCATTGGCAATAAATCTCTGGGCAAATGGAGACACTATGGTGGACTATGTCAGCTAATGTACCTTGGAAGGATCTCCTTTCTCATTCTTGGCTTGGTGAGATCAACATTTAACTATTGAAACTACATAAGCAGAGCCCTGGAGCATGTTCCACATGAGAGACCCTGGGATATCCGGTGGCTGTCCCTACTCCCTGGGTACTGAGGCAATTGGGAGGCTTAGTGTGGTCTTTCCCCTTATTTCTCCTCTCCCCTAGATACAGGAGGAAGAAAAAGAAAATTTGGAAACAATGCTCACTCCCTTTCCCCTGACCCTCGATCCTCCCCACCCTGACCAACTTTGTAAACATCATCAAAAATATAAATCAGAAAACTGAATGGTCCTCCTCAGCCCAGTTCTTGCTCTAGACCTACTCCATTCAGATCAGTTTTGTGATTAAATCCCTCAGATGTTCACGTACACGTGAACATTTGAGCAGTACTGGCACACATGCCTTGTCATTAGGTGTAAACAGTATGAGGTCTCCAGCAGTCTTGCAACTGAGGAGTCTGACACAAGTGATGATAATGGTTCAGAAGTCCTGTGGGGTTCATGATGGACATACATCAGTGACTGGCTCTTTAGTCTTTCACACAGAAATCTGTGACCTTTATGATTTGAAGGCTTAATGATTTGTGTCCCTCAAGAATCAACTTCTGGGCCCGCGATGGTGGCTTAGTGGCTAAAGTCCTCGCCTCACACATGCTAGTATCTCACATGGGTGCTGGTTTTAATCCTGGCGGCCCCAATTCCCACCCAGCTCTCTGCTTGTAGCCTGGGAAAGCAGTTGAGGACCGCCCAAAACCTTGGGACCCTGCACCCACTTGGGAGACCCAGAAGAAGTTCCTGGATCCTGGCTTCAGATCAGAGCAGTTCTGGCCAATGCGGTCACTTGGGGAGTGAATCATCGAATGGAAGATCTTCCCCTCTCTCCTCCTCTCTGTATAACTGACTTTGCAATAAAACTAAATAAAAACATAAAAAAAAAAACCAACTTCTATTTTGATATCTAGGAAGAAGGAGGATTTATTTTTAATTAAGGTATCAGATGACTCACTCTTTTGTTAACATCTGCTTACTTTGCTTTGGCTTTGGTTTCATGAAACCAGAATCTCCTATTTACATGGGGTTTACATAAGGTTAATTGTTCTTTCTGTGACACAAAGAGGTGGTCTAGAGAAAAACAGCACAGGGCTCAGTCATCCAGACCTGGTTTTCCATACTACTTCATTAATAACTGTGTGACCCAAGGCAGGGCCAATTATTTCTCTGAACCCAAACTTACACAAGAGAAAAATGGTTATGTCAACAACCAGTTTATGAGGTACATGAGAAGTAATACATACAAAAAGAAAAATCTCAACATGATGCAAATATTCAGTACAGCATGATACAGAAGGCTGCACTGCATGATGATGATGATGATGATGATCAGAGCATGCAGTGAACACTTTCTGGGTACCCACAACATGAGCAGACACTGGCGATACAGCAGGAAATGGCAGCATATTTACCCCAGTGGAACTATTGTTTGCTAAAGAAGTTTGACAGAACAGCAACTAAGAGCTTGCTGTGTGCCTACCTCTGTTCTTTACATAGACTGATGTCATCTTCATCACTTTCCTATGGATACTATGCATTATCATTAGCTCCATTTCACAAAGGGGGAAGCTGAGGCACACACCTGGCCAGTAATTAGAGTCTGAATTATAAATTCACATTAGTCAACTCTGAATCCCCCTTCTTAAAGCTCTAAGCTCACTTGCCTCATCATAAATGACAATTAAATATATGAGGTACTTCAAAAGTTTATAGAAAATGGAATTGATAGATTCATTTTTATGGAAAAAGAAAACCGCAATCAATGCACAGAAGATAGTCTTCAAAGAGTTGTGGAGCATGCGTATTATTAAAAGATGGCACATATGTTTTGAAAAAGTTACACCAAAAATAAACATAATTAATTCCAGTTTTATGTTATTTTTTAATCTTAACACATCAATACATGCACAAAGATAAGGTTAGAGTACTGGTAGAGTGTATACCAAGGACCTTGAACTTAGTCTAGGAGTCGGAAGTCCAATGAAAAGACATGAAGGCAGAGAAAGACAAGTGCAGAGTTGATGACCTATGACTACCCGAGAGCTTCATTTAATTTTCAGTGACAATCTAGTATTTGACTCCTGAAAAAGACTACAGGTCTCAAAAATCAGCCAACCAACGAATACACCAGCAAATAAAATGTTTCTTCCATGTTTGTCAAGCACACGTTCTCCATTTTTTGCACAGAGTAGTATCAATGGACCTCAATAACTGAATGGCTAAGTCCTCAGCTTGCAAGCACCCAGATGCCATATGGATGCAAGTCTGTGTCCTGGACACTCACTCCACTTCCACCCAGCTACCTGCTTGAGGCTTGGGAAACAGCAGAGGATGGCTTAGGCCTAGTGAACCTGCTCCTGTGTGGGAGACCTGGGAGAAACTCCTGGTTCCTGCCTTTGGAGCCATTTGGGGAGTGAATCAGTGGATGGAAGATCTTTCTCTCTTTCTCTCTGTAAATCCGATCTGCCTTTCCAATAAGAAATAATTTTTTAAAGTATAGTGTAAACAGTTATTAATTCTACAGAGAGAAGGGAAGGACAGGGTTGCTAACCAGGAGGAGAAAATATGAGGGCTAGACATCAGCTGCAGATAGGTCACCATTGACTGACCCTTTCTAGCTGACCTTGGGCAGACTACAAACCTACTTTCTAAACCTGTTCTTCAAAAGAAACTTACGAAAAATTCTTATTGTGCAAAAAGTATGCATGGATTTTAAATTTTTTGCTACAAAAATGAATATATATGTGATACAATTCCATAGGCTCTGGGATTTCCCTAAACCCTTTCCAAATTCCCCTCCTCCTCACCGATTTCCCCTACATTATTGCAACAGTGTAGTCGTTCATAAGCAGTCATAAGTCCATCATTCTGTTATTTAAGTGTACCCTGACATTGTGGGAATGGACAATGGCAGAGTTCAGCATCCTATTTTCAAGATGTATTTAACAGTTTCCAAAGAAAATGAGATCTGCACATGAAAAAGGGATCTAACTCTATATGTACAGTAGCATAATCTACAGCAATAGACATTGAAACAACCCAGATGCCCATCCAAGGAGAAGTGGATAGACACTGTGGTAAATCTACTCCATGGAATACTACTCGGCCATTAAAAAGAATGAAATTATTCCATTTGCAACCAAATGGTCCGAAGTACAGACTATGATGCTTAGTAAAACAGCTCAATTCCAAAAGGACAAATACCATATGTTTTCTCTGATATAAGGCAAGCTTCACACAAAATATATCAATAGCCCTTTAAATATTGTATCACATGGGTTTTGATATTTTCTCTTTATTTTCATTTCTTCAAAATACTTTTCTATTAAATTCTTCTCTGACTCATGTCATAAATGTGTATTTTTAATTCCATTTCTCTGTAAACTTTTGGAAGTACTTGAATGCTCCTTAATGGTGGTGAGAATGATATATGATGTGTCCATAGCTTGGCTCAGGGGTAAGACTGAAAGAATGTTCACTCCTTCATCTTCTCATGTTCAATGTAAGGATCTGACAAGCTGTGGAGGGAGCCTGGATCTCCAAACACCTGGATGCCCTTATCTCCTCTGTAGAAAACTATATGGGTTTGGGGGCCAGGGCCAAAACATAGCGGGCGAAGTCTCCACCTTCAGTGCTAATATTTTATCTGGGTATTCATTCATGTCCCAACTGTTCTACTTACAATCCAATTCCCTTATTATGACCTGGGGAAACAGTGGAAGATGACTCAAGTCCTTGGGCCCTGGCAGCCATGTAGGAGACCCAACAGAATCTGTTAGCTCCTAGATTCAGACTATCTCAACTCTTACCATTATAGCCATCTGCAGAGTGAACCAGTGGATGGAATATCTCTTTATGTCTCTCCTCTCTCTGTAAAATCTGCCTTTCCAATAAAATACGTACATATTAAAGATTTATTTCTTTTTATTGGAAAGGCAGATTTACATAGAAAAGGAGATACAAAGAGAAACAGCTTCTGTCCATTCCCCAAGTAGCCACAATGGCTGGGGTTGAGCTGATCTGAAGCCAGGAGCCAGGAGTTTCCTCTGGGTCTCCCATGCAGGTGCAGGTTCCCAAAGCTTTTGGACTTCCTCGACTGCTTCTGCAAGCCATAAGCAGGGAGCTGATAGGAAATGGAGCATCCGGGATACAAACCAGTGCCATATGGGATCCCAACAGATACAAGGTGAGGATTCAGACACTAGACTATTGTATCAGGCCCAATATATGTGTCAAATATATATACTACATGTATACTTAAAAACTGTTTCCGGTGTGTTAACAAGTATTGAGTTACTAAGTTTTGTCAGATACTACTGATTTTTTTTTTCTTTTCTCTTAAATTCCTTTGTTTAAAATCTTTTAGAGAAAAAGAATGTTCAATTCAGATGAATTAGCGGTCTTTCTCACAAACAGAGGATGAAATCGGATTGTATAACAACAGCACAAAGAGACAGCCGGCTGGCAGAGTGAGTGAGAACTGCAGTTTGCTTTTCTTTCGAGCTTAACATTTGTTTCCTTGCTAGAAATGCACACCAAAGGAATGCAACCTCCAGTCCCACCAAAGACAAGACAAAGAGATTTGAAGTCAAAAGGGCCAGACCTTTTCAAGGATACCTCGAGTCTTAGTACCAGAAATCATCTTAAAGCGCACTGGGTCAACCCCCTCATTTTCCAGCCCATGTGAATGGTTTTTAAAGCTGAGGAGGCCATCTGGGGTTACTCACAGAATTAAGGCTTGAATTCAGACCAGGGCGAGCTGGGGGCAGCAAGGGGAGGAGCAATAGCAATGACCAGGTAAGAAGATGTGCCACTGAGCACAAATAATTTAACTTTCAATGCTGAAGCAGAAAGCTGTTGATAAATGACTGAGTTTCCTTCCTGTACAAGGAAAACGAAATTAAATCTGCTGTGAATGAACAAAGTCCCAATTCAATCAATTTAAGAATGTATTCTCTTTCCTGATGGATGTGTTAATTCTCACGCTTGTCACTTCCCACTGCCCACTTTAAAGTAAGTTAGTGGTATGCTCAGATTTGCATATGATTTTCATACTGGTCACCCAAACTCAGAGTTGTGCCAATGATTAATCAAAGGGTTTGTTCCTGTGCCAGTTCTTGGCCAGGAAGCAAGAATGTCAAAGGCCTTGGTCTTTGCCTGTCCAAGTCATCACCCAGGAAAAAATGATGAACTGTTCCATCTGTACTCATTTCCAACTAAAGCTGAAGACAGCCCTCTTAGTCTAGATATCATCTGGGTGCCTTTTAACAAGACTCAAAACACCCCTAGTGCATTGTGTAGTCTGAACAAATCAACTTATGAAAGAAATGAATTCACCCATTAAGGATATTTGAATTTAGGGTAGACATCAGAAATTTCCAGTAATTGTAAAATTGCCAACTACACTGATAGCCTTACTTGTGTAGGCACACATTGCAGAATATTTGGGAATAAAGATGCGTTGATACGTATAGTTTTCTGAGCCACTGTGCTTATTGTACACTATTCACAGAAGCCAAGATCTTACACGATCTGAGGTAGTTAAAAGCAAACGAATAAAGAAAATGTGGCATACAGACACAATGGAATATTATTCTGTTATAACAATGAATAAAGCCCTGCCATTTGCAAAAAAAAAAAAAAAAAAAAAGAATGGAAATGAAGGGCATATGCAAAATGAAATAAGTGAGTTTCCTTGCATGGGAAAGTTAAAAAGAAGAAAATACAGTGAACAAAGTTTAGTCATTATAGGGACTGGGAAGGATGCACTGTGTGAACTAAACCAGAGAGGGAAATAAGAAGTCCCTGGTATGCCACAGGACAGAAAGGGTGACTCTGGTCCACAAAACTATTATATGTTTCAAAAGAAACTGAAGAGAAGCATTCCTATTCTCCAGCCATAAAGTAATGTGACAGAGGAAAGTGCTGATTACCTTATTTTTTATATATGTTGAAACATCCCAATGTATACCCTTGAAAATGTATATTTTTGTTAAATAAGTAATAAAATATTAAGCAGAAAAAATAAAGCAATTGTGACACTGTTGGGGGCATTAAAATGTTAGCAACAGAGGCTACAGAAGTTTATCTCTTGTATTTCTGTCTTACCACTCAAAGGCTAACATCTGCGTGAGGATGGATGCTAAGAAGAAGACAACAGAAACTTTCTTCTGTAAAAGTCACACACAAGTAATGGCAACATGAATTCTCCCTGGAAGAACTTGAACCAACCAACATAACAAAGAGCAATATTGGAGAGTTCCTTCTACACATTGTCCTGTCCCAGTCACCCCTACCCCCAGACTCCTCTCTGCTCTCCTTATCACTTAGTGGGTGTGAATAAGAATTTGATTTCCTATCCTTGGGCCAAGCTCAATACCAAAATCATCCACAAAAAAAGTGCTGAAATTACCATTGCAGGGTACAGTGGGGAAGAAGCAAGTGCTTTGAATCTCTGGAAAGCTGAGGGCAAGTGTCCTACTTCTGAAATGATATCTGGACACACTTTCTCACTCTAATTTCTTTCCAGATGGAGGATATGTCTAGCCAGATACTGAGTTCTTTCAGGACAGCCTGAAATTTGCCAAGTGTTCTTACCCAAAAGCCAGGGTAGTTCAAACCAAGTCCTGCTCCCACAGCAGCGGTGTCAGTGAAGTCTTCTCATTCAGAAGACATTCCCTATCCTGTGATTTTTCACATTGTAGAACACACCATGGATAGGGCTCAGCATTTTTATCCTGGACTGATGAGATGTGCTACCTGGGACCAAGCTTGCCTCCCTTTCCTTTTCTCTCCTTAGATGTACAAGATAGGGACTTCAGATAAATGTATAGATGCCATCTGTTTTCATTAATTCAGACCCAACCAGAAAATCTGCACCTGCTCTATAGTCACATTCATTGCACTTGTAAGTATCAAGGATGATGATAAATGGAAGTGAAAGAAAAGGAGGCACATATAGGAGCCCTGACTCAGCACGTAACAGTATTCCAAGCTCTAAAAGTATCAAGTCATTCAATTCCCACAGTATTCCTCTCAAGTGTGTAAGACTACTGCCTCTTGTTTTGTATTGATAGGCTTATAGAAGTGATATAGGAGATGTTGAGTAACTTGCCTTGAATCACCCAATTAGGCCTGAAGAAAGTGAAATTTTAACACAGATAGCTTAAGTTCTGAGCATACTCTGTAGTGTGGTGCATTCCATGCTGTATTATCTCCATGATTTATGTGTTATTTTGCCTTGGCTGTGTTTTTTATAATTGGGATGAAATTCAAGTGACTTATTCTATTCTTTGAAATATACATTAGAATTCTTGACGTGTCAGTTCATATGTTTCTGCTTCACGGCTTTTTTTTTTTAAAAGATTTATTTTTTATTATTTTTTCATTGGAAAGGTGGATATACAGAGAGAGACAGAGAGGAAGATCTTCCGTCCAATGATTCACTCCCCAAGTGAGCGCAACGGGCCGATACTATGCCGATCCGAAGCCAGGAGCCTCTTCCGGGTCTCCCACGCGGGTGCAGGTTCCCAAAGCTTTGGGCCGTCCTCGACTGCTTTCCCAGGCCACAGGCAGGGAGCTGGAAGGGAAGCGGAGCTGCCGGGATTAGAACCGGCGCCCATATGGGATCCCGGGCGTGCAAGGCGAGGACCTTAACCACTGCGCCACCGCGCCGGGCCCTGCTTCACGGCTTTTAACCCCTACAAAATCTTTCCTAAGGAGGACAGAGAATAGACAAACGTCTCCAAAAAGAATGGATACTAAAATTATTTGGGATATTTTGCTGTTATAAATAATGCAGAGTTGCACAATCTTGGGTAGAAATCTGTAAGAACGTGTGTTTTTCCACAGGATAGAGACTTAGAAGAGTAAAGTGACATATACATTTAAAATGTAAATGAACAGAGAAAAACAATTTCTATTTTTCATTTTACAACAAAAAGCCAAAAATACATACCTTAGAAGAGAGAGTAAAGAAATAAAACCAATATTATGCCTAAATTATCAGTCTGGTTATATTTGGTCCTATATATTCTGATATAAAAGTGAAACTTTCCCCCCAAAGTTTGAGTTCATTGATAGACTTTATAATGAGATGACTTTAGTGTAAGTTCCCTATGGATAAAAAAAAGTCAAACCATGGAATATATTTGCATTTTATCATAATGATCAAACTATATTACTAGTAATCATTGCCAGTGCCATCAGCTGAATGTGTCTCAAGCGTCAGGATGCCTGAGGACATTCACAGTCCCGTCTAATCTCCCTTGTAATCTACAATCCTGTGAAGGCAGAGTCAATAGTTCCCACCTCTGTAAATCTTCCCTTCAGGTTAGAAATCAATCTTACTGTTCAGGAAGACCACCATGGGCTCTTACCAAGCCTCGTCTCTCTGCAGCACCCTCTCCTGGCAGCTAAGACCTCTTTATTATCCTGTTTCCCGGGGTGGTGACGTTATATTGATTAACGAAGATCTTTCGTATTTCACTTTCTAGGCTCAACAAGGACAGGGATGACGAAAAGTAAACAAGTAAGTGAATGAAACAATACATATAATAGGGAACATGGCAGTGGTGATGGGGTATTGTTTCTGAGTGGTAATCTAGAAGTTTGGCAGAAGGAAGGACTCTTAAGCTAAATAGTGGTTGGTAAATACCAGCTGTACTGGAAGGTGTATATCAAAGGAGAAGTGTAGTCCAACCAATGGGGCAGTGACCAAGTCAATTAGTGAAAAAGGAGAACTGTATCTATTTGCAGAATAAGGAATACGATAGTTACCTAGAATTTCCTGGATCAACCTATCAACCAAAAACAAGCAAAAACCTACCAGCCAAAAGAACAGGCTAAAATTATCATTTATACTTTAATGTAAGTGCCACTTCTCATGGCAGCATACGTGTTAGAAAAAGAATAAAAGCAAGATTTGCTGGTACAATGAGAGCAGAATGTGAGAAACAGAAAGAGCTATATTCATAGACTCCATCGAATCTGCGTATCTGTGAGCACTCACAGCCTCTATCCTTTAGCAGCTGCTGTCCTGGCTAGCCTTCCTAAGGTTTAAAGAGAAAATTCCATCTAATGTCTGAATAACATACATGGGCAGTGTGTTCCACCAAATACAGAATTAGACACGGTGGTTTCATAAGAATATACAATTTCGGTATGATTCATACCCTTATAGTCCTTGAAACTTGATAGAAGTAGGCTTTTCACTAACAGCCATTCACAGCAGTGCTCACGTACAACGGGTTAAACCTAAAGGGACAAAGGATTCATCTACCTCTGTAAGACCTAAGCCTGTCCAGTTCAGAGCTCCCAGCTTCACTTGAGCTTCTGCTGGAGGAACTTAACTCTTTCCCTGTGATGGAAGACACTGAACGAGTGGTCGGGAATCTCTCTCTCCCCTGGCTGATATGACTGTAACTTCCAGAAATTGTGTGCATCATTTGTTGCTAGCAGGTAGTGGTTCTCCTTATTTGGCCAGACTCCAGTGGCTTGTCCTAAATGCAAGCAGAAGAAATGTGCATCATACATAACAGTTGTTTAGAAGAAACTTCTTGGATGAAAACTCCTTAGTGATCAAGGTCTTCATCTTATCTAGTGCATGATCAACAAAGGGCCCCTCCTGGGCGTCTCTTCACCTGCACCAGTGAGTGTAATCATATGAAAAACTCCACTGGGCCAGGTTTCTTACAAAAAGGAAGCATCATTTTTCAGAGCACTGGCCCTATATAATCATTTAGGAATGCTATGATGTGTAAATAAGGTACAATATACCAAACACTGGCATAGGCTTTTTCTTTCTCCTATATCAGGAATTGTGCGGATACTGCTAACTAATAAGGAAACTCAGTTAGGCTATTTGGGTTTTTTTTCTTTTTTTATTTCATTTTATTTATTTATTTATTTTTATTTCTGGAGCGATCCTGATGGTCATTGCCAGTGAGGGTGGGGACCCAAAGTTGGAACCAAGTGAGGACCAGAGAAAGCTCCCCTCCCTAGTCCCGAAGGAAGTTTACTGTTCTTCTGTTTCTGCAAACTGCTCAGGGATCTTGGCTGTTGTTCTGATGCTCTTGGATCCTGCAGGGAAGGATTTGGACTTCTTCCATCCCATGTGGTGGATCTAAGCGGGAGTGGATGCCCCAAGAGTTCTTGGCCTCCGAAGGCAGTCCAATTGCCCATGGTCTCCCTGGTAGTTGGGATGTAGTCCTTCGTGAGGATCTGAGAGTCTTCAGGGTTGGGATACACGCCTCCTCCTGTCCCCCTGCTCCGCTCAGGGGTCCCCTCCTCTGCTCTGTGCATCTGACCTCCTGTTAAGAGGTTGTCAGGATCGCTCTTGAATCCCCCTGTGTCTTTGTGTCATGGTATTTTTGAAACCGTGATAAATGCAGCCGATACCACAGCTCTATGATAAGTCACAGGATCAGCTGACACTTAGCACCTTTTTTAGGGAGTGGCAGCTGGTCATGATGGAAAGTCACACCGTCCTCGGTTCATGTAGAGCAAGGTGCGCAGGCACCTGCAGAATCCTCACAGCAGTGCAAGTCACTACGTTAGGAGTAACAACGGTTACTTACGCTTCTTCAGACACAGCTATTTGAGCTAAAGGTGTCGCCACTTCATTTTACAACAGAGACTACAGAATATTGGGTGGCAAGGAGTTCCAATTCTAGAAATCATGTACTTTAGTTTTTACTCTACACGAGGGTTGGGAATGGCAATTAAGGACCCCAGACTGTTAGACCTAACACTGAGCAAGAGATCCACGCAGAGAACAAGAAGGGGGTATCTGAGACTCTAAGGTGCTATTGAGTCAAATAAAAACATCTTCCTGTCTTTTATGTATAAACCCTTCCTCTGAGTTCAAGGATTTAAATTTGCACAAAGCACAGGTGCTGGGTGTTGTCAAGCAGGATGATACAGGGGGCTCACCTTGGACCTCGAAGTCCAGCAGAGCTGCTTTTCAATTACCACTCTTGTATGTACGGGCCCTCTGCACTAACTCCCTTCATTTCTGAGCCTCCACACCCTTCACTGTAAAAAGAAGAAAATAAAAACTGCTTGGGGAAATGAATGAGAGGGTAAATGTGGTAGCTGGTGTATGACTAGTCCTGTTCTCCAAGCAACGCCATTCATTTCAGTCATCAAACAGTTAAGCCAGCCAGCCTCAGTGTGGTCATGAGGTTTGGGTATTTGATTTCTGAACAAAGGTTCTATAATTTCAGCTTGGCTATGCCAATACCCAGCTCCTCACTGAATCCTTGTGACCGCCTGTGGGACTTGTAAGCAGACCCAGGGCTCTGCAGTAATGCTCTTTGAAAAAGCACTGTGCTTTAATAAGTCACTTTTCTCTCCTCGGGCGAAGTTCACATGAATTAGACTGCAAGGCACTTTATGCAAAACGTCTGACCTTCACTGCCTCTGATTTGCATTGTCATCGTTCCTTTATTCTTCTAAAGTGCCTTCATTTTGCATAATGCTATAATGTTATGCAGGCTTTGCAGTTAGCACTATTTCATTTCTCCAATTATAACCATTTTAGGCAAAGCTGTAGATAACCTTCAGAAACCCACGCTTGTGTGATCTTTCATTCACAGGGAGGAAGCAGTGAAAGTGAGCCTTAGAGAAATGAAGAGAGAAAGCTCAATTTGGGTTGGAAATTTAAACTGCCAGATTAGACTTTTCTTTCCTTTCTTGGGGATTAAGAGAGTGGAGTTCTCACATAAAAATCTCCGCATTATTGGTAAATAATTATAGGCAAAGCTTGTTTTTTAAGAAACACCGATTCAAGCAAAATAATCCCAGAAATAAGGAATATGGTGCCTTCAAGCCTCTCTTACAAGTTTCCCTCCAGGTCTCACTTCATGGCAGGGACCTCAGGCCCATGGATTAAGCAGGGTTCACAAATGCCTCCGGGAGACAGAGCAGAAGTTCTCCTGGTTATGTGCGCTCACGTTATCCTAAAGGAGATCTTGATCTGTGTGTCCAGTTGACGGCTGGTGGTAGGAACGCTGAGATGGCCATAATGAGAAGTGGAGGTGGAGAAGCGATGTGATCGCCCTACATCATATGTCATCACTTATTTTGCTAGGGCCCCTGATAAAACAGTGGGTTTTTCATAAATGTCTAAGTACTAATACAAAATGTATCTGCTTTCATGAGACTGTAGGAGGCTGGGCCAACAGTAAGTGAATGATGGCAACTCAGAGAACTTGAGAATACAAAGCAGAATTAAATTTAACTTTGATATACAAAGAACAAGAGGCATTTTCATGGCTCTACTTGCATTTTATTCTACCTCACCTCAACTTGCCCAATATTTAAGGAAAATGACAAATTTAATTCATGTTATAAAAAGATGTTCTTAGAAGTAAAGCTGAGATAATTTGTATTTAAAGCCATCTCTGAAGCCACTGTTTGTTTTGTTAGACGTCTCCTGACCCCTGTTGTCTGGGTGAGTGGAGGAATGCCTTATGAATAACACCTTACTGAGTATCCTCAACTCAACCTCATTCCTAACTATTCAAGGATAGAGGCTGGCAACTAACTGTGAGTCATGACTTTGTCTCTAAACTTTTCTCTGAACAGTTGTGCGAGATAACTCCACCATTTTCTTGAGTCCCCACCAAGACCTAAGTTCTTATCGACAGCAGGGACCTCTGTATATCTGTGTTACTTCCTGACTCCAGCCTTGCCCTGAAAGCCCATCCGTTGGTCTTTGTTGAAAGGTCTTCTCAGCCCCTCTTTCATTCCTGGTGGACCCAAAGATCCTAAACACAGTGTTGTGTCCTTCTGCTGTGCTTGGGCCAAAAGACTCTTAGGGCTGGAAATAAAAACTTCTTTCCACAGCCAAACATTGCCCTACACTGTGGTGGGGAGCTCTTTGTTGGGTTATGGATGTTTTACATTCAGACCTTTTCTATAATCCTTGCCAAGTGTCCTCCAAAATAGGCATTGCATCTATATGGTCCTCCAAAATAGCTAGCACATCTTCTCCCTTCAAAGTGGAATATAAGGCTAAACCTTGGCTGTCTTCCTTTGCCAGCACTGCACTCCTTCCGTCTTCTGGCCTCCGACCCAGTGAGCCTTTCTCAGTATGGCATCATCCCCCCTTCCAAGAGCATTCCGACCCGTCTGCCCCCATACGCAATCCTCTCTTTCCTTGTACTATACTACCTTACAGTACGGAGAGAGACAAAATATCAAAAGGAAAGCAAATGATAGATATCTGAATACCTCCTCCTTTATCCTTACATGTTCCTGTTCTCAGCCACCAAAAGCTACATCAATTGGCTTCCCATTTTACAGATAAGAAAGCATAACAAATTGAAAATAAAATTGCGGGCATATCAAGTTCAATATATCAATCCCTCAAAAAGTACCTGTCAGTACAGTGCCACTACAGGTAAGAATCTTCCAGTCTAATCACATCTTCTTTCTATATTTTTGAGGCATGTCTTGCTTACTTCATCACCAAGCTGATTCTTCAAGGTCATTTCCTTGGTGGTCTTTTCCCACCTTCAATGTTTTATGACTATTAGTGCCTATCCAAGTGTACCTGATGATTTTCTGCCCTTAAAATTCAGGTATTGGGCCCGGCGCGATGACGCAGTGGTTAAGGTCCTCACCTTGCACGCCCGGGATCCCATATGGGCACCGGTTCTAATCCCGGCAGCCCTGCTTCCCATCCAGCTCCCTGCCTGTGGCCCGGGAGCAGTCGAGGACGGCCCAAAGCTTTGGGACCCTGCACCCGCATGGGAGACCCGGAAGAGGCTCCTGGCTTCGGATCGGCATAGCATCGGCCATTGCACTCACTTGGGGAGTGAATCATTGGACAGAAGATCTTCCTCTCTGTCTCTCCTCTCTGTATATCCGCCTTTCCAATAAAAATAAAATAAATCTTTAAAAAAAATTCAGGTATTAAATTCTAAACCCAACATTTCTTTTGACTCACTTTGCATCTGTTGGATCTTTTACCTTCAGGGAATTCCTGGTACTGGGAGAAGTATGTATTCCTGAAGTCTTTGGATTTCTAAACTTTGTGAAAATTTCACTTTCCTCAAACATTTTGATGTAAATTGGAGGTCTTGATTTACCTCCTCATGCTGTTAATCTACAGGTTCCTGTAGATTACATCCTCTTGGTAGATGCCGTACCTCTGCATGTCCATCTGGTCACTCACCCTCACTTCACACTAGGACTTCACAACCTCTCACTGTACTGCAACAGGTCCAGGCGGGTGAGCTAGAGCATGAAGGAAGTGGGTCCACAGTCTAGGTTTCCCAGCATCCCTGGTGCCCCCATCCTTGGACACGCAGGATTCTTGCTTGATCACCTTTACACATTTTCCAGACCAAGGGAGTTTTGGCACAGAGAATCCTTAATCAGGAACTTTTTCTTTCACTGTGCAGTGTTAATATACTGTTTGTCTTAAGCCACTCACATATTGCCATCTCCCTACCAAAGAAATTCTTGATTACTGTCTTTTGCATCACGTTAGCAATACACTGTATTTTATATACTTTACTTCTATGTTAACAGTATGCTGTTTTTTTACTTAATATAACTCCTCAAAGACTTAACAATGCATGCCCTTTTCTAGGATAACTTCCAGGATTCCCAAAGACACAATCCTTTCTACATTATCCCAAGGTTTTAGGAAAGCATTTGGGTCTCTGTCTCCAACTAATAAGATACACTGAGTGAGAGAAAACAGCCAATCACTGTCTCCTTCTGTCTTTTGTTCTTTCTCATGGAAATAAAGTTGAGGTGACTCATTTGTAGGCTTGAGAAGGCAATTTAATCAACTTACTTTGACTAATTCTTCTCCCTGCCAAGAAGAGTCTGGCCTTTTTCGTTGTCGTTGTTGTTACTACAATGAAATACTTGAAGTAACCTAATGGTATAGGGAAAGGAGACTAATTTTGGGGAGAAAAAAAGTTTTGGATGTTCCCAGTCTATTCATGTAAGTAATTACAATGACATTCTTTTGGAACAGTCCTGCACATGACAAGAGGCACACAGTGAATGTATCTGTATTGTTAGGATCTCCCATAAACCCATCAGGATTCAGTGAAAGAAACTGCATCCCAGGGACTTAGCCTGATCTAATTGCTTCCTGACGTTGCCACCACCAAACAGCAAGACTATTTTATTTCCATCTTGTGAGTACCAAATAAGATTTTTGGGACTAAACTATATGAAGTCGGGGGCCAAGTCCTATCCAAATAATATCACTCCCTTCTCTAACTTCTGAAGCTTGGCTGTCTGTGAGAGATATACATTCTCCTCTATTCTCTAACAGGTGTCAAGGGCTTATATATGTTGGAGGAGAGGGTAAGAGCTTTGATTGTCCTCTTATGCCAGGGACTAAATAAGCAAGTTCAACTGGGTAACAAACTTGATGTCACAGACCCCAACCCTAGTTCTATCACTGATCGAATGGACATATTCATTTCCTTGTGTTTTCTGCCTCCTTCCAGTAGCCTACGATCTGACAGAGTACCTCATACTTCCTTTACGAAGACTTCCAATATTTTTGATGCCAACTTCATTCTCAGGTCTTTTTTTCCAGGCCTATAAATTATCAGAAAACATGTTCTCCATTTTTGTATTTCTGATGTCTCACTCATAAATAACTTGAAAATGGAGGAATGACTGGATGGATGCATGGAATTTTAGTAACACATGTGAGGCTCATTATATCTGTTTCTTTTAAAAATTAAAGTATCTTCCATTATATCATTTATTCATGTAAAGAAAATTTTAAAATTTTAGTGCAAATGTTTGAAATTTTGTAATTATTCATAATATTTGTTTTCCTTCCATTTTTTGACAATCTCTCAGTGAGTTTATTTATTTATTTTGAAAGATTTACAGAGGAAGAGGTAGACACAGAGAAGAGACCGAAACCAGGAGCTTCAACTAGGTCTCCCATGTGGGTGGCAGGAACACAAACTCCTGGGCCGTCTTCCACCTGTTTCCCAGGCTATTAGCAGAAGGTTGGAGCACCCAGGACATGAACCCATATGAGATGCTGTCAAAAGCAATGGCTTTACCCACTACACTCCAACGCCAACCCCAACCCCAATCTCTCATTCTTTTTTTTTATAAGTAACTGCTTCCTTCTCACATGTGTCCGACCCAGTTAAATCATCTTTACCTCCCAGTTTTTGCTGCAGGCCTATTCTTGGGAAAAGTTGTATATCCTCATTACTTTGATTTTTCACTTCCCAGAAGAATCAACCTTTGCCAGAAAGGTTTAAAATTGTTCAACCCTGTCACTCAGAGCTGAATCATCCACAAAACATAACATCAAAACTGTTGGCAACATACCTTTCACTCACATATTGCTTACTTCTATAAACCAATTTTTTTTTTCTTACTGAATGTTAAACCGTCATGGTGCTTCATTCAGCCTTCCTTGTCAGCAACAAGCTGACACAGGCATTCAGGAAACAGTGATGTCTATAGAAAAAGAAAACCACTTTTTTCTTGGCTGAAGATTTTTTTCCCACCTCTTGTCTTCTCTCTCAGAAATTCATTGCCCTATATTTAGCCCGCATAAGGAGCATCCCTGTCCAGGAGACTTCCTCTCTATAAGCAGTGGAAAACACTTCTGAATATATCCTCAATTTTAACTATTAGCACTCATAATTTGTTAATTAGCCATCTCTATAGGTTGTGCTGGTATTTTGAGAAAGGAAGCAATTGCTAATTTGAACAGGATTTTCATTTTTAGGTTCAAAACAATCACCAGTCATACGGAGAAGAAAATCATTTAAAAAATCTTGGGACATTTCAAAAATTTAGTTCATGAACTAATCCTATTTGACAAATGAGTTCAAAACTTCCGTATGCATAAACACATAGAAAATAGGCGAAGTTGTGTTCACATGCACCAGACTTGATTGATCTTTTCAGGATTCATGATTGTGATCCACTGGAAGACGGCAAGCACTGCTGACCTTGGCTGAACTCACAGCTTCTCTGTCCAAAGGTGGGTAAGCCCAAAGCCTGACAGTGGCTGTGACAGCTCAGCACTCAGCATTACCTACTTTCTCATTCTCCAGGAAGCTAGTTCAGGCATTGTCTATTGAAGTTGGCAGGATTCAACTTCGGACAATCCCGCTCACAACAGAGGAGGGGCAGAGACACTTAAGAGATTTGCGAGTCCCTGCTTGCCACATGACTAGCATTCTGATGATCAAAGTAAACACATCGACTGGAACTTGAGGATCTCTAAGCAGCAGCATACAGGGCATGAACAAGAAGCTAATAATTCCGGGACATCAATATTCTTGATTTACCAATGTCCGTACTCTGTTTCTGACTTTTCATACCCTCTAGAAGTACAGGTGAAATTCTCTGCCTTATTTAATTATTTCCAGGAATAATTATATCATCATAAACAACACTAACAGCTTGTCTAGAACACCACCATGCTAAAGCTATGAGTAAAGTTTTACTTAATCTGTATGATACCCGCCCAAGTAGATGGCAACAGTACATCAAGCTTTAAATCCAAATCCCATGGTGGTAAGCATCCAGTCCACCTGCAGAAGCAGATATGAAATTATGACTTCTGCAGGAATGCCTATCAGGATTGTGGACTTTCATCATTCTTTGTTCTTGTCTTCCAATAAAAGCTATTGGGTGAACAGTTTATACATCAAATCTCATCTGATTGTTCAAATCATGTGAATGGCCAAAGGGTGTGTGTATACACAAGTATATGTGAAAACAGAGGTGCGATTGAAAAACAAAACTGAGGGATGATTTCTCAATAATGGCTCACAAGTCCTCAGGCCTTTGGAAATCCTTTGGTATCTCAGCTTGTTGCTAGGCAACAACAACATTGGCAAAGGGGGCAGAAGCTGCTCCTGGGAATATCCCTCCATCCTGAGCCAGCTTGTTTTCAAATAGACACTGGATCCAAGAAGGAAGGACAGTCATGAAAACATGGGGAAGGCATCACAATTCTGATAGTCTGTGAGAACGAGGGACAGAAAGAGAAGAGATTTACTGAAGACGTCAGTGGCATGCCGTATCACACACGACTTAGTGTACTTTTGTGCAAGTCACTCGTGAGCAAAATCCTTAAGGCAAAAGTCTCGTTACATAGTGAACATCTCACTAGTTTGCTAAGTAAGCCTCTCAAGCAAGCAAGCCAGAGGGGATGATCTTTAGGTTACGGTGGCTTCTTCACCGGACACTGCACTGTGGGCTGGAGAGGGACATTGCAGAGTCTGTCAGAGCACTTACTGTGGCTCAGAACATTTATTGTTTTACGTGGACACATTTTTCCTCATTTGATCCATGGCCCAGGGGTGTATCCCTAGTGAAAATGTAAGACAAGGACAAACAAAATGCTGTGTATTTCAGGATTTTCAGACCACACAGTCCCAGCTGCAGCTCTGCCATTCTGTAGCCACAGACAATATGTAAATCGACGCCCATGACTATTGACCTACAAGACTTAATTTTCGAGATCAGGGAGTGGGCTTGACCTGGCCACTGGGCCGTCACTGTCCACAGCTGATCTGGGTGATCTTCCCATCTGTGAAGACAGGAGCTGTTATGCTCTGGACATTTGATTCTGTATAAATGGAGCCTGTATGGCTTGGGTCCAAATGACAAGCAAGAGACTTGATAGCCTAGAAGAAACCTTGGTTATGGTGAGGTCCAAGTTTGGGTTTAATATTTCTTTTTGGGATTGTTGCCTCTGATTTAAAAATAATTTCTTAAAACAATTTATTTTTATTGCAAAGTCAGACATACAGAGAGAAGAAAGACAGAGAGGAAGATCTGTCCGATGGTTCACTCCCCAAGTGAATGCAACAGTCAGAGCTGTACCAATCCGAAGCCAGGAGCTAGGAGCTTCCTCCAGGTCTCCCTATGCAGGTGCAGGGTCCCAAGGCTTTGGGCCATCCTCAACTGCTTTCCCAGGCCACAAGCAGGGAGTTGGATGGGAAGAGGAGACGACAGGATTAGAACAGGTACCCATATGGGATCCCAGCATGTTCAAGGTGAGGACTTTAGCCACTAGGCTGCTATACTAGGCCCTTAAAAATCATTTTAAGGACAAGCACCAATATGGCTTACGAAGTGGTAAGGTTTGTTCAGATGCTGAGGAAGACACACACACATGGCCCATTTCAGGCACAGTGGACCAGGAAAGGAAAGGGTGTGTGAGAGAGAGGTCTCAACTTGTGTCTGCTGCATCCCTAGGGAGACACACACAGAGAGACCTCAAGCCTCTTCTGAGTCTGGGCTCTTAGTTGCTTAAGGGGAAGTGGCTACATGACACTGACCCTTTCAGGAGGCATGCTCTGGAAAAAGTCATTTTACCGAAGGTGAGGGAAATGTGACTAAATTGATGTTCTTAAACTACCTTCCTGCCTAAATCCAATCAATTGGGGAATCTGAAACCGCCACAGGAAAGCCGGCTGCAGCTACTGCAAGCCTGGGTCTAACCGCTCAGGCAAATGCAATTTTTTAACCACCAACTAATTTGAAAATCCATGAAGATCTAAAGGTATGAAAAAAATCAGTGAGTCCAAGTCAAATACCTGGATAGCACACACTGGGCCTGGAGCAAGGAGATCAGAGTTCCAGTGCCAGCCTCGGGACTGCCACCAGGGAGTGCCTGTACTCAGCTGAGCGGGTGCGCCCACCAGTGACAACAAGAGATCCCAGTGTTTCTCCAACTACCAACTACCACCTGTTTGTGAAGTATTTAAAATTCTTACCAGGGACAGAATACTGGAAACCATCTCAGACCAACTGCACTCAACGCTGAGGCTTGAGGCCTGCTCAGTAGTTTGAGTGTCTGAGGAAGCACTGATGTGAGCAGGACCTGTCCATTCCGCACACCTCCCACTGTGATGCCCCGACCTCCCGCACCTGCCATCTGCTGCCCTGCTGCCAGCTGGCGGAGAGACCCTGAGAACCACGGCACGCATGCACTTCATTAGGAAGGAATAAGCAGCCTCACCTCCACCTCCTTTTGGAGAAACGGTTTCTTGGCTGGGGCAGATATGTTATTCAAACAAGCTGAAGGGGAAACAATCCCATAGCTCCACACCCTTTTCCCCAGGCCAGAATGCAGAGCTGGAACTCACCGTGCATACCTTTCCAGGGAGGTGGCCCCAGCTGATGAGAGACTTGCTGCTTGCAGTGACAAGCACTGGAAATTGAATCATTGGCGTGAGACTGACACAGCTTCTCTCAACTCAACAGAGCCCGAGAACGTATGCATGTGTGCACCCTCATGCACGTGTGTATGCGTAACAGAAAAAGTAGCTCATATTTGTGTGTACACATGTGTGGTGTGCACTTGCTGTGTAGTATGGATATTATATGTGTAGGTGTGAGTGTGTGAGGTTCACGTGCGTGCATGTATGCATGTGAAAGGCAATTTGTCAGTGACTGTCTGCAGCTGTGAGAGTCAGAGTCCAAGTTCAATCTTTTCTACTCTGTAGCAGTCCCAGGTAAGGGAATGAGTCTATGAAAAATCAATCAGCCAAGGCTGTAACCTGAAACTCTCAGTGGTCAACATGCAGTTTAAGCTTCCCCTGTGTCACCCACACAATTCCTTTCAAAAAGACATGTTAATTATTCCATCTTCACAGCTCAGGGAGACTAAGGCTAGTCCAAGTTAACTGTAACAAAGAACTTGGAGCCAGGCAATTCAGGCTTCAGAGCAGGTTCTCCCAATTGCCTTCACGCATCAACTTCTCCTGAGGATTTTGCTTATATCACAACCTCATGGAAGAGCTAGGGGAGTCCACCGAAGGCTGCCCACTGTGTCAAGGCCACAGTTCGTCCGCGGCAGGGCTACAGTTTGAACACAGATCATTCTGGAGTGCATGCTCCAAGACTTCTGTTGAGCAGATGAGCGTGCAAATAAAATGACAACAAAGAATCTGCACATAGACAGTAGAGAAATGCAAGGATAACTCTCCAGCTCTGAGAAGTCAGATGGGCTAACAGGTAGTCAGGATCTCTGGCCCCTGCTAAAGTTATTTTTTGGAAATACAAAAAATCTTACTTTTTCTCATTTTTTTCACCCTTCCAAGGGTAGGTTCAAAGATAATCCCCTTGAAGGAAAGCAAAGGGACAAAATCAGAATATCGATCCCCTTCTCTGAATTACAGTCATAATCAAAGACAAGAGATGGCTCCTGGTTCTTCAGATTCCTCTAAGAATGGGGCACAGGGCTGCTAGTCGCTGCCTGCTGACGAACTGGGTACCATTTATGTCCACTGGGAATGAGTTCCCTTCTTCATCCTTTGATTCGTTTGTCCCCGTCCCTGATATGGTGCATAGGAGACTCCATTCCACCATTTTCTCCATTTTCTCTGACCTTTCCTTCCTTGGAACCCCCTCCTCTCATTAAAATAGAACTTGTTCGCTCTCTCTTTTAAATAAATCTCGTTATACACACTGAAATTATCCACATGAAAATTCTTTTTTCATGTGAGACAAGATGAGGCTGCTATCATCTCTCCAGTCAAAGTCCCTACAATACAGGGACTTGCAACATTTTCAAATCTGACACTGGGAGAAATGACAAAATACTTCAGAAATCCCATACAAAAGTGGAATTTTAACAAGTATGAGTTTATTTTGGTTCCACAGAATCTAATTTTTTTCATAACATGTGGAAAATACGTATTATAAAAAAAACTTTGAAATATTTTTTTAATCGGCATCAAAATAAACTCACACGTTAAACTCCATTTTTTTCATGCTCATTTTCAAGTTCCCTGGGGGCAGAGTCCTTATTCTGGCCATGACTTTAAAGGCTGAAATTTCATACCTGTTTAATCTGCCCTTGGTTGGGCAAAGGGCGGGGAGCTGTGCTCCAATTCTTCTTCCTTTTCTTTGAACATAAACTCCCTAGGTGAAATGTGAAAAACTTCTGCTCATGTCAATATCCTGCCCTGGTGTCCCCTTCCCCCTGCAGCTGAAGAGTAGTTAAAGGCAGGCAAGTTTTTCTAGAGACAGAGAGGGAACAGGGAAAATAAAAGACTTGGCTACGCAGAATAGTGTTATGCAGAAAGCAATGGGTAAGGAGTGTTAGAGAAAATCTGACCCTGCATTTTGTACTCTGCCACAGATCTTGATTTAAAAGATATTTTTTTTTCTCTTAATACAGGTTCATATACATAGGAGATCGGTCCTCTCCTTATCTCCCTTCCCCCTCCATACAGCGCCCTCTTATTTGTCCCCAAGGAGACCATCCAAGCCCGCGCAATTCTTGACCACACCTTCAAGTGTGGGTGGCACAAGAATTGTCCAGCCATTTACCAACTGGTTAAGAGATCGCCAGTGGGAAACCTTTATCCTGTAGGTTTCCGCCCAAGAAGGAGAAGTCAGGAAAGACTTAAAATCCCAAGACCCTCAAAACTTCGGTGTCTCTCCCTCTCTCAAGAGGCACACCACCTCCAACCTTCCAATTCCCTCTTCTTTCCCCATTTACCTGCAACTGATTCCCAGCTTTTTATTTCTACATCAAGCTGAGGAAAGAACCCATCAAGCTTTTCTTGTAACACCAAATTATGATTGCCACAGGTTTGAATCTTCTTCACAAATTAATAAGATTATTTAATAAATTGATGACCACCATGCGTTTCAAAAATACAGGTTGACATAGGTTGAATAACAGTATTTTGAAAAGGCAGGCTGTGTTGGAATCAGACAGGAAATGGCCAGTGTGGATTCAATCATGCCTCACTAAGTGGGACACAAAGATTAGTTATGCCTCACTGGGGTATTGGGGATTTTTCTGCACACCCATCCTAAAAAATGTTCTGTACATAAACTGATGATAAGCAGCTAAGTACTAAAACAAAAACAGATGAGACAGCTGAATAGTAATCTACAGCCATTTTGAGGTATATAAAATCCAGTTGAATACAAACCAAAAATTGAAATGTCTATGAAGAAGTCAAAGGATGTAGTTAAGAACCTGCATTTTCCTATTAACAGATTGTTAGTCAATACCATGTCAATTAATGTCATAAGGTTGTAAATGGTTGTTGATGTTATGTTGGGGCTTCTAATTGATTGGGATGATACTTTGCCGGCTTTACCTTCAGACCAGAGATGGTCTCACCAAGAAATTGTTGAACCCACTAGGATAATAAGACGCTGGACTTTATGCTTGGTAAATACTTCCATTGAAAGAACCTCAACTGAATTTGAACTGTGGTAATGCAGCAAGGTGGAGAAATCCACCATGGGGAGAGGGCTCGGGGAGGGGTGGGAGGAATCCCAGTGCCTTTAACATTGTGTCACATAATGCAATAAAATTAATTTAAAAAAGAAAAAATAATAAAATAAAAAGGAAAAAAAATCTCTAACGAACTATAGGCATACATTCATTCTTAAAGGAATTGTCTTGGCGAACATTTCAAGATTAAATATTATTTGCAAAAAGAAAAAAAAAGGCAGGCTGTGCAGAATGTTAGAGCCAGTGGTTTAAAACTAGCTGGAATTCTATTTCTAAAAAAATGAAAAACACAGCACACACAAGATGATCACATGTAGATAAACAGAAGCAGTACCAGGGGCATGGTACAGTAGTCTGGCGGCTAACGTCCTCGCCTTGAACACGCCAGAATCCCATACGGTCACCAGTTCTAATCCAGGGACTTCAAAAATTTTGGAAGAACAACATGAAAAACAAAAGTAAACAGATGCGTTTTTCCTGACATAAACACGCCATGATTATTTGAGGATGACTGAGAAGTCCTCTAAGCTTTCTGTTCTCCATCTACCTTAAGTACCACTTCCACGCAAGTTTACCTCCACATTCAGAGTTACGCAACCTTCTGCTCAGATGACCCTGTGCTTGAACTCAGACTGCCAACAGGCAGGTCCAGCTCTTCAGAACTCTGACTGATACGGTCCTCGGCACAGTGAGAAATCCTCAGGGAACTCACTGTAAGACCAAACTTGCTGATCATACACCAGAATTCATGTCACCAGCACGTGTTTCTCTCACATCCCTATTTCTTGCTCCCCAACTTAAAGCTCTGCCCATCACTGGATCTTGTTGCTATTTCTTGACTATGTCCCTGTTTTAAGACTACCCTTCTAAATGACAGGGTCTATTTCCATAACACTTGTTTCTTAGACTGAATCCTTGTTTCACTCTAGGTTCCTATCTAACAGCTCTTCCCAGTTCCATGAAATCGGACAATTTATCAAACTCATCTTGATTTCAATCGATTCATCAATATTTACAGGGAGGTCCAAAGACAAGCAGAGGTCAAGCGGTAAAGGTAATCCCACTGTTTAACCAAGGTGCTTCTACTTATATTTACTGTCTTCTCATCTGCATTTCTCAAATCATTCTTCCCAAATATTCTCAACTAAATCTCTAACTCCCCTGCTGAAGTTCACCTACTTGGCATGGGGGAATTCCAGAGAATGCTAGTGTGTGAACTCCATTGGGAAAAGAGGTGACTTGATATCAACTGTGCTTCCTCTTTAGTCTGCAGTGGTTCCTGGTGATCACAGCTGCCTTTTCCAAGTACTGGGAAAATGTAAATTTAGCAATTCTTAAGGCTAGACATTAAATCAATTTGAAAATCCATCTTTCATTAACACTGAATAATTTCCTAAGGGTAGACTTCAAATTTTAAATGTCAGTTCTAACATCCTTCCATTCTTCTCAAATAATTTGCTTATCGTCAGTCCCTCTGGAATTGCCCTGTGTAATTCCTGTGGGACTTTTACTAGTCACGGTTGTATTTTTAAGTTGTTACTTGGGAAAGCATGAGATTTCATGTGATTTCAGTGACTATGAACACATCATCTATTCATCCCATAAAACCTTCATCTGTAAACGACTAAAATAACCATCGTCTTCTACAGTTGTTGTGAGAAATTTAATGTCATATTTAAAACACCTAATTCGGTGCCTGATGCGTGTTTTAATAAACATACGTTCCTTCTACTTGGGGATCAGCCTCCTTGGCCTCATAGAGCTTTTAGATGCTGAGCTGAGCTCTCCACTTGGGCAGAATCCCCCTCCCTCCACGCAGCCTCGTCTGTTCCTTTCCAGTTGGGAGATCATTGCACTAGACACAGATGACATTTTGTAAGGCTTATCCACCTCCGTTTGCTCACTGCCATCAGTCAACAGTTTATCTTCTGGCCTGAGCAATGAGCCCCTTCCTTCCTTATTCACCTTTCTGTGAACGTATCTTGTAACTAATCCCACTCTAATTCCCAGTCCACTTTTAATTCTGAGAGGTTTTCACAAGTTTCGGTTTATCTAACAAGTCTTTTTGAAAATACACAGTGTTCTTGAGGACACACTAATGGATACACAGAGGCCACCTACTGTCACACAACTCTTCAAAGTTGGATTCACCTTGTGTCCCAGCTCGTTGTGTCACGTGACGTTGGCACAAAGAACATTTGTTGAGAATTCCGGGCACTAGCACAGAGAGTACGAGGCTAACTGTGATGTAGCCTCATGGGCCTCTTTCTGACATCATCTGCCCCATCCACCTGATTATCAACTAATCCTGATTAAGTGATTACTGGATAGGGTAGTTAAGGTGCTACTGATAACAATGAGGATGGGAACAACTCCCAGTGAGCATGGAGTAAGTGGCTCCATTCATATTTTCCCAGAGAAGGAGTGAACAAACTCCTTCTTCCCATCTTTTAGCACTCGGCGCTCATTTCACCCTTCCTCAGCTCTCAAATGATTATTTTTAAAGGTGATAAAAACAAGATTCTCCTAAGCCATCACTGCATATCCCCCTTCTCTACTCACTCTCAACTTTGGCAATGAGCATTCACCAGCACTGAGTGCCAAACCTGAGCTATTATCTCATTCCTGTCATTGACTCAGTGTGAGATGGTGAAATGTCACAACACCATTTCTTCACATCTCAAAGAAGGAATTGCCCCTGGAAATTGTTGGAAAAAAAAATGTCTTACTCAAAAATTGTACTTGGTCAATAGCCCTAGGCTGTGCACAGATATTAGCAACCTGCACCTGCCCAGACACACAATAAACTCTGCAGGAACAATGAGAGCGCTGTTCAAACCAGCTCAGGTGGTGTGGTCTGAGCATTCATGCTTTTCATGGAAATCTGTTCATTTCTTCAGAGTGTCTTCCTGGGGAGAACTAACTAGAATTGGACCTATGGTAACAAATGTGCCTCTGGCTTTGCCACCTCCACACTGTACAACCTTGAGGCACCTATTTTACCTCGCTGAGCCTCTTACTTTCTGTATACATCAGACATGGTGGCACATCCTTCAAGGACAGTGCTACATCTAGGATTTGTCCAAGAATGAAGTCTGATCTGATTGAATGGCTTAGGGAGTTTGCTTGAAAATTTGAATTTTGAAATTCAAGCACAACAAGTTAAGTAGATTCCTTCTTTACTTGGAGTGAGTGCAACGAGAAGCAGAATTTGGGATGGAGTGAGACTGCAGCTTCCTTGTGTTATCCTAGTGCCACAGTCACTATTCCAAGAACCACTGAGAGAACTTGCTATGCTTCCATCTATTAAAGTTTGTGTCTTGTACTTAGAGAAATAAAATAGCATTGAAGTTTGGGAGATGTGGTAGCTTTGAGCCAGGCCCTAGCTTAAATACAAAGTTTCAAAGTCTTTCCCTGCAATGAGATCCACACAAGAGAGGTAGATAATATTTAACATCTAAATAAATAACACAACCTTTTCCTAGGAAATACTCCTAGTTCTTCAAGCTGAAGATGAGGTCACTGAGATGGAGTAACGCATATGATGTACACATGCTAAAGCATGACATTTGTAGAGCCAAGGACTCAGGATTTCTTGACCTTGGTCTCAACAACATTGGAAAGCTGAATTTGTGCCTGGCTCCCAGTAGGTCCTTGATACACTTCCCTAGTGTAGAGGATGAATTAGTGAATGAATTTGTAAAAGAAGAGAAACCTGAAACATGCTATTTAGACAAAATGCTACGAGCAGATGAACCCTAGAGCAGGAGTCAGAAGGAGAGTTCTGATTCAGCTTAACTCTCATTACCTTGCTGACGTTCAGCAAATCACATTCATTTCTGTGCTTTAGTTTTCCATTTAGCAGAATGTGGCATTACACTGAAGTTCTCTCTCCAAATTTACTCTCCAGGATAAAGCTTAGGAAAAAACACACTTGGGATTTAGGGAAAGAAGAGTGGGGTTGTAAAGTCCATCAGCAAATATTTGTTGCACATATAAGTCATGCTGGGATCGATGAGAGGTATCAGAAACGTCGTGATGTCCTAAACTGACTCTACTCCTGATGCAGTGAAGAGTCATCAAAAATGACTGATAACTATTACTGCTTATAAAAACACTTGCATGGAAGAGGGATTCGCATATTACAGGCCCGTATGCCTGGGAAAGGTTTGGTAACTGGAGGACTGGTCATAAGGAAGTGCATGAGGAATGCATGAGGAAGTGACATCGAAATTGAAGTACTAAATCTGAATGAGAATGAATCAACTGCAGAGGAGGATGAAACACTGATTAATGTTTCTTGCGCAAACTTTAAAGGCTACATAATAAGTGATCAAGCTTATTAAACCCAATTAAAAGACTTGGTCTTCTCTTTAACGGACCTGATCCCATTCAAAATCAAGGCCTCCAAAGAAAACATCTTTATCATGTTTTTGAAACTTCCAGGTTTCAACTCTTAAAGGCACATTTTTCTTCAAGTCACAATACCACCTCTTTGTTGAGTAGATGATTGCCTTGTCAGGCATACTACGATTTTCAGTGTTTACAGATCACGATCACATGAATAATCTTACCCAGTGTTTAAGACAGAGCAAGCTATCCTCATTTAGAGGGGCACAAACAAACTTGATATGGTCAAACCTACATACATAGTCAACACAGTTAATTGGCAGAATAACTCTGAGCTTTCATTTCTTGGCCCAGCATCCTGTCCACCTATCACTTTTTAATGAAGCTACCGTTTGCACATATGAATGTGACTGTAAAGAAAACTCATTTATCCCTTTGATAGGAAAGTTGGCCAGTTAATCCAATAATACTACCTATAGAGATGAAAGAGAAATAATTTTTTCATTCTACTTAAGATCTGTTTCCAAGCTCCACAAGAAAATCAAGACTTTAGATCCACCCTGTTGGCTTTTGACCCCAAACATAATTATAGAGTTTGATCATGGTCTTTTTTTCAGCAGTACTGATTCTGAATGACACTTTTCTTTTTCGAGAGATGCTACTCCACCTTCAAAGCTTAAGAATTCAGTATCATACAGAAGATTCAAAGAAGTGTTCCAGAAGTTACAGAGGGAGTTCAGAAATGCCCAAATACATTTTGAGAATCACATCATATGAATTAGGGCTTACCCATACGTGGGTAAGCTCTTTAAATGGTGATCAGCAGATTATTTTTTAAATCTGCTAAAAACAAATAAATTGGTTTTTTGTACTCAAAAACGTATCAGGCTGTACACTTTTAATTGGGTGAATCATAGGCTTTGCAAATTTTATCTCAAAGCTGCTTTTCACGAAGTGATCTGATTGGTTTATCTCGCAATACTTGTACCATTGAAAGAGATGAAACAAAGCAAAACGGGTCTTTATTCCTGCAGGTTTCATTTAAGTTAAAGACACTTAAGCCCACCATTCATCTTGTCTCTTCCTGCTTATAATACAGGTGATGACGTCATATAACCCACTCCATGAGTTCATTATCTCCATTACTTCACCTAGGTGAGAGCCTTCACAATGGGAAGGGTTAAGATTACCTACCTTGGAGCCTGCCAAGCCATCACAGAAACCGACAAATCCCAAGGTTCCTTAAGAGAACTCTTTACTAAAGATGACTCCTTCCTTACAGGACAGCTCAAGGAAGCCACAGGTAACTCCAATGCAATGGGCAGAAAGCAAGAAAACAAACATTGGGGAGTTAAAGTGAATTACTCCCAAGAATGCAGAATTTCAGAAAAGAGGTGGAAAACTAAATTATAAGTTACTTTTGATGTAAAAATATGGAAAATTCAATGTGTAACTTTTCATATTAGAGTTCCATGAACTTTCTGAAGATCCCTACTATTTTGGTGGCTGGCTTGGGGTGCTTTAAAACTAGCCACAGAGTTCAGTCTTAGTTGAGGGATTCAGTAAAAGATATTGAAACCAAGACATTCAAGAGAACATGCTCACTAGTGTAACTTACTAGTGACTAAGGAGATCTTACTGACAAATAGAAAAGGAGAATATGGTTTTGAAAAGCACATTTTGCCACTCTGAAATAAAAAATGCTCAAACACATGTGTTTGTATGTGTATATATATCATTTGGATTCATTTTGATGGGTATGCATACAATTCTAACTTTTTCTATCCTTTTCTCTCTTGCTGTTTTTGCTTTTTCTTTTTTCTCTTAGCTCTTTAATAAATTATCTATACTGCACTATGCCTTGAGGGAGCCCTAAGAAACCACACTGTTATAGTTGCTTTCCCCACAAAGCTCATGGCTTGTGGGATATTTCCAAACAAAATGCCTCACACGCACAGCCTTGCACCTCATCTAGACTAGAGCTGTGTCGGTCCTACACTGAACAAGGATATGCCATTCCTAGCAGATGTCTCCTTTAGTCAAGATCACTTTGACTCTGACAGTCAATAAGATTCGAATTTCAATGGAAACATGGAAACCAGGAGCCATCCGAAAAAACTGGGCTTAAGGACACAATGATTTATGACACCTTTGGAGCTGAATGTTTTTAATTCCTACCTAACTGGGAGAATCTATTTAAAAAGAAAACATTCCTCAGCATCAAGGAAAGCTCAAAGATCACAACTTGGAAATTTGGAGGAAGGGGAATGCCAGACCAGTCACTGCTGCCAGCATTGCGTCCCCCAAGATTACTTCTCCCCGCGCCAAAAAAAAAAAGGTAAGAGGAAGACAAAATGTCTTGCTGTTGAATCAAATACCCAAAATGACACAGGAATGTTATTTCCAGGACAGAAAGTTCTTCATATTTGAGTTCATTAAAACTGAATTCTGTTTAAGTTATAGAGACTCTGAAAAGTATTGCTTGGGCAAAGTAAAATTTTTATGGCATTTAATAAGGAGCGAGCATTTTAGAACTCTGCAGTAGCCCCACAGCATCAACAGCCAAAAGCCTCCTATGTTTGGCCTTCTACATGTGACTTGTATTCCCAAAATATTCTCATGATGCGAATTTCTTTCTAAATCCAGCTCCTACACTCATGTCCCAAAGGAAAAGGGATGAATGAAAACAGATGAGTAAGCCTCCTCTGTTCTCAAGAAGCTCTTGGAACATTTCAATGACACTGCTGCTTGATAGACACATGACTGCAATTTCTTGTAAGGAAAACTAGGAAAATGTGGCCTTTTGCTTAGAGAACAACATGGCCAGGTAAAAGTTAGGGCCTATTTCTAACTGAAAAGGGGGACTGGATTATGAATCCAAACAGATAGTTCACCCTATAGCTCTCCCTAGCTGGAGGAGACTGTGTGGGATCAGTTAGACCAACAGCCGTGGCAAGGAAGACCTGTCTCTCAGTCTCAGTGTTTTCAATTCTAAAACCAGCACACTGCATCACCAGGTGTTGCTCCTTCCCTTTAAAAAAAAAATAAAAAAAATAAAAACTATTGACTATTTGTAGATCACATACTTTTCTCAGTCTCTACTTTCTAAGTGTCTTGATGACTTGAAATCTTTAGATACGAGCAGGGTTGCTACATTCAGTAAGAAGATGAAACTCCCAGTGTGTGATCAAAATAATATGAAGATACAGTGTTCATTAAACTTCATTTCTAATAAATGGTCAACTCCCAGTGAAACAATGGGCTTCAAAGGAGATCTAACCAGATTACATTAGTCCTTGTTTTCTCCCAAATGTGCTTGGTCATGAGGATGCATGGTTCTTCTCTTGCTAATGCAGTGTTACTGATCCGACATGGGAAGCCACTGAGGACACACAGGGAAGACCTTCCCACACACAGAAGGTAATTCAGCCTCTGCAAATGTAGATCACTCTGATTGTTTACACACATTCTGGGGGTGAAGGGAGTGACTCAGGGAACGCCACAAATGTGTTTTGTTCTGTCAGCTGACTAGGGAAATTGCCATGTTAGTTGTTGATGATTGAACAGAGGTGAAAGGCCTTTCACCTCTACCTTTAACACTGTTCTTCAACCAAAACACGGTGCAATACACAAAACATCTTCCAGAGATGCTACAGTACCAACACCAAAACAAAATTAGTACATTATGTCTGAAATACATACATTATGTACAATCTGATGTTCTATTAAAACATTAGATTATAAACCAGACCTAGAAATTAGAGTGCCTTGGAGTTCCATTACCTGTCTTGAAACTTAACATGCCAAATTACTTAACCTCGACACATTTCAGTTTTCTCTGCAATATTAAGAATGTTGATGTGTGGAGGATATTAAGTACAAGAAAGCTTTGGAATATAAACACTTGGTAAGCTTTACTTTAAAACACAAGTGAACATTTATTTTTCTTGTTGGGCTTATTTTCAACTCTGTTGCTAAACCACCCAGTTTTCCCAGCTATGTCATTCGGGAGCCTCCTGTGAGCTATAGCATGAGGGAACTGTTCTGACAGCAATCTTCCAAATCGTCCCTTCTTTCCTGTCTCCACCTTCCAGGAGGTTCCAGGCCCTCTAAGTATTGTTGACCAAAAAAAAAAAAAAAAAAAAAGGTTTGATATGCAAATCAGCAATACTATCAACCCATAATGCATTGCGCCTCAGCTGGGTGTGGGGTGTTAAGAGGCACCTCTTAGTCACACCTTATTCCCATTTTCCACAATGAGGTTTCCCACTGGAACATCTTACACCAACCCTGCCCTCTCTGCATGAATGAATTCCTCTTTTCATACATTTCCTAATTCTCTCAGTCAATAAATATTTAATCAGTCCTTCCCATGGGCTAGTTAAATGGCTTCTAGGAAGACAGTTCTCACCAAGGGAAATCTGGCTCTCATTTGTTCACTCATTCATCTATTAAAAATGATCCTTTTAAGTTAAAAAAATTTTTAAAGACCACCAAAGCCTTTTCTATACTTCTACCTTCTTCCTTTCAGAATTTCTCAAGCTGAGACCACACTATCTTAAAATATCTAAATGAGAAACTCTTATGTTTTGCAAATCTAATTTTGTCATTTGCATTACTCTCCAGTTTTTTTTCTTTGATGTTCATTTTTACTTTCATTCATTTTTCCATTTTGGCTGACTATACATTGTTCAGTTATTTTAAAAGTCTCTATTTAGAAAACAACAAAGAATCCTTCCCTTTGGGGTGGGTGTGTGTGTGTGTGCGTGCACGCATGCCGGGGAGGGGTGGGTATCTATCACTCTTTGCTTTTCTCCTTTTCAAATATTCAGAGCATACCTGATATGTTCTCAGACATTTCCCCCATTCAATCTTGGGTCGCTCCAACCGGAGACCTTACCTTTCTCTGAAGTCATCATTGGCCATTTCAGCAGCAATTTCTCCAGCAATCGGTCATCAGGACACCTCTGTGCCCTTTCTGTGTACAGCCCGTGCGGGCAGCACCTGCTTCAACTCTTTCTCCCTGCCACTGTGACTGCCTCGCTGCAATATTGCTCTGTAATCTTCTGAGCTGTTTCCTTGGACTCATGTTTTCCGAGCACTGATGCAGGCATTCATCAGACACCCACTCTTTCCATTTCTCTTTTATGTCTGACTCCCTCTCAGTTCATATCATCATTTTGTAAATATTGCAGTTACCATTCCTGCTCTATGTTCTAACCCTTTCCCCAAGGTATTGAACTCAGATTCCCAGTGATTGCTGGGCCTTGCTCACTAGTTGCCCACAGAAACCCAGGTCTCAAAAACAACATGATTTTCATCCCAATTTTCTGTTTCTTCAGAGGCCCTTTAAATGATCCACTTCTGCAGTCTTTCCATTTTTCATGGTTTTAGTCCATAGTGCCTATTTTAACCAAAGATACTTTTCTTAGTTACATTTGTGCTATTCTTTCTTTCAAAGGCCATGATGACCATCCTTCTGCAAGGAAGTAAGTGTGTTGCAATTCTTTACTATTACAATAGTTGGATTTGGATCCAGCTTACCTCAATAGCTATATTCATTTAATATGTATGTACTGATTACCTAGGGAGAGTAAGGTGCTATTCTAGGTATCACTAAATAGATAATTTAAAAACCCCTGTGCTAAAGGAGCTTCTGTGTACATCTGCATGAGAAGCAGAAGTGAGTTATTCAACAAAAAAAACAAGAAACAAAAGTAAAGGAGAGCGAAGAAACTCAACAACACTAAGAAGAATCCCTAAAGAAAGCAAAATATAAAAAAAAATAAGAGAAAACACTTTCAGCAGGGCTCGGAGGGATCAACAGAGATGGTAGCCAGTTGGGTTTTAAAAGTTGCAAAGGGGAAAATTTTTTGTTTTTCTAATTATCATTATTTTTAATATAAAGAAAACAGATTTCATGTATTCTCCAGGTACATCTCCATGAAAGAAAACGTTTCTGCCCCCACCATCACGGCTGTCCCCCCACTTCATCCTTTCCTCAGTTTTAGGAGTTCCCAATTCCATGGGGGATTTATGAGCTATACTAGGCCCCACTCCACTCATCACATTCTCTTTTCCTGGACTGGGTATACAATTTTTTCATTTTTCCCTCTGATTTGCTTTTTAAAGCACATGGAATTCCTTTTCTTCCATTTCCCCTTATGAAAACATCCTTTAGACTGTGAGCCTCAACCAGGAGGCGTGGCATAGTGCTAAAGCTGCTGCCTACACCCCCAGTGGGCACTGGTTCATGTCTCAGCTACTTCACTCCTAGTGCAGCTCCCTGCTAATGGCCTGGGGAAGCAACAGAGGTAGGCTTTAGTCCTAGGGCTCCTGCACCCATGCGGGAGATCCAGGGAAAGTTCCTGGCTTGACTTTGGGTCAGCTCAGACACAGCCATTGTGGACAATAAAGGAGTTAGCTAGCAGGTGGAAGAGCGTTCCCTCTACCCCTGCCTCTCTGTAACTCTGATTTTCAAATAAATAAGTAAATAATAAGATCTCAAAAAGATTACCAAAGCCTGCCCTACACCCATCCCTCATACCCAGATGCCCATGGGCTTCTATAATCCAGGCTTGTGCAGCCCCTGCATGGGCGTGCTGTGTTACGTACCTGTACTGTTGAGTTCATCTCACTTTGTGTGATTTTTTTCTCCTTCTTCCTGCTCAATTCTAGGAAGACTGTTGAGTTATACTGTTAGAACATAGCTTGGAATGTTGGTTTCACCCATGAACTCGAGTTTTACCTGGGCAGGTTATTTAATATCTCAAAGCCACAATTTTAACACTATAAAAATGGTGCCTTCTACTAACTTGCCAGTATGCGATAGCCAGGAAAGAATGTGGGCTCTGCTGGATGGACTGGGCTATAGCACCTACCAGTTGGCACTGGTGAGAGCCAAGGGCTAGTGTCAGGACAGGATGTTCCATGCTGCAGCACCCATAAGTGACAGCTGGGATGGGGGTGATCCAGGCCAGGCCAATCTGCAGCATCCACTGGCAAGTGCTGAGACTGGTGGTGGAATAAGCCAGGCTGGATGGAAGCATCTTCTGGGCTTGTGAGTAGACTGGATTGAGCTGAACCCCAGCATGGGTGGGTGAGGTCATGGTCTGAGAACCAGATCTGTGTGGGGGCCAGACTGGGCTAAGCTGCAGCAACCAACAGATCACAAGTGAGCCACGACTATGGATGATCCATGCTAGGCTGCATTACCTGCTGGTGAGAGCAGAGACTCTGGTTGGGCCAATCTGAGCCAGGATGCAGAAACTGCTGGCAATTGCAAAGACTGGGCATGGGCAATGCCAGGCTTTTCCATAGTACTCACTGGCACACACAAGACCTGGGCTCGGAATTGGCCTGGTAGGAAAACTACGGGAACTTCCTGTGGGCCACTGCTTCCACTGGTGAAGGTTAGAGCTGGGATTGGGTGTGGGTCAGACCAGACAAAGCTGCAGCACCCATTGGTTAGCATGTAGGGTCTGGGGGTGGGGCAGGTTGAACTAGGCTGCTGTACCTGCTGTTTGGTCAAGAGCCATAACAGGTACAGACCATTAGGCTAGGCAGTAGCATGTGCTGGTAAGTGCCAGGACAGGGTGCAAGTCATGCTGGACAGCAGTATCCCTTGACAAGAACACATTCTGAGTCAGGGAGAAAGCCTGCTAGGGGAACTGTAACTCTCACCAGCAAGCATGAAGGCTGGAATTGGAGCAAGCCAGGCTGGACAAGACAGCAGCACATGTTGGCATACCTGTGGGCTGGGTCTGGGGGTGGGACAGGTGGAGCTACGCTGCAGCACCTGTGGGTGTACGAGAGCCACATGGGATGTGAGCCAGGCTGCACTATGCTACATGACAGGCTCGCAAACAAACAAATCAGTCTAGGGGTAGGCCTGGTAAGGTTTAGTGAGAGTCTCTCTGACTAGGCAGCAGCAAGCAGCAACTGCTGGTGTGTGTGTGTGTGAGCACTGTTTCTGTGGTAGACTGAGATGAGGTTGGGCACAGAACTAAGCAGGCAGCTGTGTCCAGCAGTACGTGCGTTGGCTGGTACAGACAAAGAACTGAACCTGTTCCTGCACTGCCTGGTGTACACAAGAATCAAGTCTGAAGTCACCGCAGGCAAACTCAAACTCTGCCACAGGGAAAACCACAAGCTATGTGGTCCAATCTTGGAGTGCATGTGCTTGAGTTGGTATTCCTCAGGTGCCTGTGCCGTGGAGAGCATGCTCAGATGCACATGGGAAATATGAGAGATAGCTCACCTAGGCCAGCAGAAGGCCTCCAGTGACTCACCAGGGAATGAAAAGCAGAGTTGAATGGACAATTCTCCTCCCCAATCTTTGCAGCAGTATCCAGGTCTGTAGTAGCACTAAGGTAGACTTGGTCAGTAAACAGACCCTGGAAAGAGTTTCTCAATCCCGGTGCAATGAAGCTGACAATGTTTCAGAACTATCAAAAGGACTCAAGTAACACCTTTGGAACATTTTTTCCCACAACAGTCTCTAAGGCATCATCGAGTGATCATCTGCCATTCTCGGGTGCTGATATGGTTTGACAGCATAGAGTGCACCCCTCTCTTGCCCCCTTTCTGGAAACGGGGGTAAAAAAAAAAAAAGAATTTTTGTATATGTGCCACTCACCTTCCTGCACACCTTGGCCCTCCCTGCTTTAATGGATGTGCATCCCTCTCAACTGCATAAAAAACATTAAAATATGAAAAAATGAAAAAAGCTAGCTTGTCATGATTAAATGGGAGAATACGTAGACAGTAAGTACAACACAGCATGACCCACAGCACCATGGGCAGCTATGATTTTATTATCTTCCAAGATTTGGCTACAGGATGCCTCTTACCCTTCTTGGACGTACCAAGGTGTTATTAAATGGTTTTCCCGTGTGTGTTCCTAGCTCTGCGTTCACTTCTACCACACATCTGAAGACAACAGAGGACCATCTGTGCCTCCCTTTCCTCTGAAAAAGCTGAGAGAATGAGTGTCTTTGTTTCTCTTTACCAGTTTTTAAAAAAAATTTTTTTTTATCCGCATACCCGTGACACAGGGATTGGCGTTATAGAAGCCCCACCACATTCACTGCACTAAGTACGAATCCAGGATCAGCTTCTTTCCCAAGCAGCACTGCTGGCTCCCCTTCACTCCAGACAGCACCAATCACCCTCACTGATTTCCCACAGCAGCTGGAAGGTGTATTTATTAGGAAAACCTAAGCCCTCACTGGGCTGCAAACTCCCAGCAACAAGCCACTCCACCTGCAGGGTGTATCCCCGTTAGAGTCTATTTGCTGAAAGGCTACATGGAAAGGGCCGAGATTGCTTTTAGGAAGAGTAACTGCCCTGAAGAAACAATGACAGCTTCCTGCTACCCAGCTACCCAACATCCTGCCATCACAGAAACCTTTGCTTGCACTGCCCTGAGACCTGACTGTGTGCAAAGCTTTGGAATCTGGCTGCCAGTGTGGAAAGAAGAGAGGCACAGTGGTCCGGACATCATTGGAAATGACTGTCCTGAGATCTCATTTCATTGTGTGTATGCACTTAGTGACACATCAGGAAACTTATTCCCAAGAGCACATTTTTACCCCCTCCACTTGTGGATATGTTGAAAGATCACACATTCGTTTTCAATGAAGTCACTGACAATCATGAAAAGCCAGCAGCAACAGCTGGTGGGTTTGAAATACCCTGAGGCGATTTAATCTCTTGGCCCCGCTTTGGGAAAGCAGTTCGAGGCAAGTAAAGACCCAGTTAAAAGGAGAAAGAAAGAGACCAAGAACAACAAGGAGAAATTGTATGAGGGTCAAGGCAGCTGTTGCTGTTACTAAAAGCTCAAAAAGGAGGCAGGAGGGGCCCTGCAGCTCTTTGGTGGATGAAAGTGAGGGTTGTTACCAGCAGCTGGGTGGCCAGCACTAGCGCTCTTGGGAGAATGTCATTTCCTTTGTGGAATGAGATACCGGAGCGTCTCCAACTCCCAGCAAATCAAGCTAGGAAGTCTGGGATTGTGAGCTCCTTCTGATCTGGAATGCCTGAACTCATAAACAACGCCAGGATCACTTGTGAGAGATGAGTAACACGAGAGAGACAATTAACAGGCCAGGGAACCCTGAAAACAGTCATTAAAGCCTTGAAAGATGTGGGCAGCGGTGTGGTACAGCTGTTGAGCATGTCACTTAGGGATTCATGGGAGTCCATGCTCCTTGGAGGATACCAACACTTCTCACTGGACTGGCCTGTGCTGCAGAGTTCCATGTCACACGGAGCAGGAGCAAATGTAAACAACGAGATCATATAGGACCCTGACACCTGTTTATTTCCTGCTGTGCCAGAGTGTACAGATGTAACTACAGTTTCAATGATCATATTTTAAAAAACATACTTATTTGAAAGGCAGACTCACGTGGAGGAAGAGACAGATCTCTTCCACCCCTGATTCATTCCCCAAATACCTACAACAGCTCGGGCCAAGCTAGACAAAAGCTTGGAGCCCAAAGCTCTATATGAAACTTACGTATCCACAGCAGGGATGCAAGTACTTGGATCATCATCTGCTACCCACTCAGGCATATTAACAGGAAGCTAGACCAGACTGAGTGGCCAGAACTTGAACTAGCATTCCAATATTAAATGCAGGCACATCTAATGTTGCAATAACTCATGATGCCACTGTACATACTCCATCAGATTTTTGTGTATACGTCATTAATTATATAAAGTTCCTATTTTCTTGGACCTGGAGCAATTGTTCAATCGAAAGGCATTGTCTGCTGCAGGAAATGACCACCTCTGCTATTACAAATGATGAAATTGAAATCTCCCATCATAGTTTATCCTTCAGTTCCTAAGGATTTCTATTCAATCACCACAAAGATAACAAAGTAGAGGTCCTGACCTTGAGAAACTCAGCAATACAAATGCAGAGAGAGCCACATAAACAGGTCATCACAGGGGAGCTCACGCTACCATACAGGATTTCATTCATTGAAATCACTGAGACTGAAGAGAGAATGGGTAGGCTTGGGGCAGGGCACACTGGGTAAAGGACAGGGACACTCAGCACAGCAGCAAGGAACGCAAGTGGAGACACACGAGGTACCAAACGGTCTGCTTGCCATTCATGTTTGCATTTGAATTTGCACAACCTTTCTGTACTCCTTAAACACGTGTTAATTGGGAATCTGATCTTTTTCTGAATATTTTCCAACTGCTTTCATTTGTCTGCAACAATCTCCCATTTCACTTTTACTCATTCTTACCATATGCTTCCTGACAGATAATGTCTGTACTTATTTCTGATGTGTGAGATACTCTCCCCAGTGGTTTCAATCTATCAATCCACCCATCACTCCAATTCTGTGTTTGTCTTTTCATCCAAATAAAACTCCCTCCTGAACTCATGAGACACAAGTTTCTGCTTTTACTCCTTTCTGCTTAATCATGAGCTAGAGAAGAAATCTGGTTGTCCACAAAAGGACTATAAAAGGGGCACAGGGTTTTTTTGTGTGTGTTTTCAGAACTGTGGCAAAGCCAAGACTGAAAACAAACTGGTTTTTTATTGTCATCATTTTGTTGATTGTTCAAACCATTTCCACATGAAGCATACAGTTTATACAAACTAATTTAGGCAATAGTACCTTCTTAAAAAGTTACTTTTTTCCCATTTTATTTGGAAGGCAGGAAGGTAGGAAGAGGTAGACAGTCTCTATTACGAAAATACAAAGTCTTGTGTTTTAGTGGGAGTTTCTTTCTACAGTCTCACGTTGGTCTAGAATTCTTTCCTTCTCCTGCCTGAAGTCTTAGGTCCTAGAATGACTCTGGTCTTGCCAGTCCAAAGCATGAAATGCTAGATGATGATTCTAACAAGGGCAGTTGTGAGATGCTTATATCTGTCCCAGGCACTCAGCTTTGGGGACACGCCCTTTCCGTACAGCATCAAGACAACGGAAGGCAGGAGATGTCAAGCGTGTATCTCAATGGTAGGAAAAACAGGAGACAAGCAGAGATCCTGCTTTAATAAAAGGAACTCAGTTTGTGAATAATTATTTGGTTAAAAATAATTTCTGAATAAATAGAATGATACTGAATATGGAAGAGAGCAAAATGGCCCTACAGTACATTTTCTGCTTCCAAAATGGTGACATAGCACATAAACCTTCCCATTAGCTGTGTCAGTTGGACAGCACAATCCCCTTAGTATACAATGGTACACACGGCCCAGGGATATTAAATAACTAGTCTAAAGCATCACAGTTAATGCAGCCTGGTTTTAAATCCCCAAATGTCCAACTGCAAAGTCTATACTCCTAACCAATATCGTGTGCTTCCTCCTGGAATTCCAGAATAGCATCCAATTCTGATAGTCATGATTGCCAAAGAGGAAACAGCTTGTGGAATCAACAAATGCAAGTCAGCTAGCTTCAGTAAAGGAGCAACTGAATCATTCACTCCGAAAAGATGAAACTCTGTCGAAGCCTCATTTGTTAGATTCAGCTTTTTCAAATCATGCTGAGCAATTCCAACACTTTGCAAGTCCTGACAATAAACCACCATATACTGAAGGGGAATACATCTTTAAATACTAATAGAGAAAAAAGATGTAAGCATGCTTTGCTCCCACTGGACAAAGCTGAGGTCTGTGTGAACAAACAGAGGGCATGATAAGGAAGAATTATTTTACAGTAATTGTGATTTGGTTACCCCCTTTTGAACAAGAAGTGCACAAGAGTATTGAAAACAAAACTTTCACTGCTTTATCATCCTAAAGCAGCAATTATCTTTTAAGTCCTTCGTAAAGAGCTCCCTGCAAGTCAGGATGGTCCAACTGCTTTCGAGGGAAGTGACTATATTCAGCTAAGGTAAGCAAGCGTTAGGTGAGGGTTGGACGGATGGGGGCAAGCACACGGCGGAGAGAAAGTGGGTCTGCCTAGAGAGGCATTTATGAGCCTCTCAGCACAGGGATCCATCTACAGCAGTAAATGAACAGATCCTGCCTGATTCACTTAACAAGGAATTCTCAGCCCCTGGCACAGATCCTGGCACATACTAGCTGTTCATCAAACATTCACTGAATAAAAATGAAGGAAGAAAGGAAGGGAGAAAAAAAGGAGTCAGGAGGATGAGAAGGAAAAAGGGAAGGGAGGGGGATAAATGACGATGTGGCAGTTCCCAGATTCCAGTCTCTTCCACCTGTCTCTCTCAGCCATCCCCTGTGCCTTCCCTGGCTGCTGAGGCTGCAGAGACTAACGATAAAAGTCCCCCAGGTTTAGGTCCACTTTGGAACCCTCAATCAGATATTTAAGACAAGGCTGCTGGGTGAAGGTGGTGGTAAGTTCATCATGAAAATGGGGTGGTGGCCATCAGTTTGTCAGGAAAAATAAATGTCTGGAAAACAGCAGGCAGTTGGGGCATCTAGTGGAGAGTACAACAGGCAAGAGTACAGGGGTTCGGAAGTTTAGGTGAGTGTCAGAATTGGAAAAGGTTTTGAGAATCATTCATCTCTCATACATAAGTGAGTAGGAGACACGAGGCCAGTTTCCCCATACCTAAACCCACCCCATTCTTCCCTCCAAATACCACTTAAAGGGCTGCAACAAACCACTCTGGGTGGCATAGCAGACACAGTGGCTCTTGGCACCTAAGAGTAATTTGAGTTTTTCAGACCAGCTGGGGCCTGTTTGTGAGTCTGTGGAAAGATAGGGAGCTCTCAATCAGGAAGTTGGGATAAGGTTACACTGACAACTCTGTAATTTTGTTCATGACTTTAGAGCAGAGGAATGTTCCACTGCAAAACTGCATTACTACAACCAAGTTGAAAACATATATAGTGCATGCTGAAGCCAATTCAGCTGCGTGGAGTCAACTATGATTCTTACAGTTTGTTATTTTGGTTCTGTCCCTCAGTCATGGAAGGATTCTTTCCCCTTTTAAGGGGGCATTGTTCAGAAGTCCTCTCCAATGCCCCATGTTCAAGCTCAAATAGATTTCAACGCCCAGAGTTTTACAAAAATCTACAACTTTTCTATTCCCTTTCTCTTCACATATAAAACAGTCGCCAAGTCCTGATGCATTCTTCTGAAATGGTTCCTGTGTCATGATCTACGCCCTTCCAGGATGCTCACAATCTGATCTTAGATCTCCACCATCTTTTGTCTAAACTGATGCTGCAGCTTCTTAAATCAACTCCTCGACTCAGTTTCCAACTGCAAAACTTCACCCTTCTTGCCAGCATGGTTTTTTAATGCACAGAGTTGATCCAGGCATGTTGCTACTTAGACCACTCTTTTTAGTTCTTTATCTGTGGCTATGACTCCCATAATGTGTTCTGTGGACAAGTGCCAGGCTGTGTTTTTTTTTTTTTCCTGCTTATGCTAGATAAATGCTGAAATCAAGAGTGTTTGGAAAGTACGTAAGCATTTGATATGCACATAGTACCCAAATGCATTGTAAGTGGGCTTATGTCAGTGAATACTGCCTGCACAGGTGCTAATGAGATCACATGGTGAAGCACCTTTAGCATCAACTCCATACTGTTACTCATCTGTGAAAGTTGGAGAAAAACCACCAATTGGCCTTTCACAGCAAATGGTTTGAGAATCACAGCTCATACCAAGAGACACACTCCAAATCCTTCCCTACCCAGTATATGTCTGTGGTTCTGCAACATCTCCTGACCTCCCTGTGTTACTCAGTAGTTCTCCAAACACCATGCACAGAATTCTCTTGGAGGTGCCTTTCCTGCCTTGGTGAGCCTGAAGAATTTCTCTTATCCTTCAACCCTGTGACAACAGTTCCTGTGAGTTCATTTCTGATGCCATCAGAAAGACAATTCCCCTTCTGGGTGCCTGCTGTACTACCTAGTTCATTCATTCAGAAAGCACTATGACCCTGCCAAATTTTGGATCTGGAGAATAAAACGGTTCCCTGCTATCAATTGACTCCTTGTCTGCTTATATTTCTCATGATTTCTCTGAGCATTTTTTTGAAGACAGTAGTTCTGTCTGAAACATCTCTATGCCATCAAAGTCTTCATGCACCGAGTATAGGAATGAATTCCCTTTGTTTAATCTGCGTAGGACCTCATTTCCAATTCTCTCAAGAAGTATATTTTAACTACATGATATCTATGGCTTTTTTAGTTGTGGAATACAGCCAAGGAATTTGCATTACCAGGATTGCTTTCCTTCACAATTCCATAGATCCTGAATCACACTATACTAACTTCTTCAACTCTAAAAAAGAAAAAAAAAAGATTCAGAGCAATACACGGGGCTTTACTTTGCTGAGACATATCTGGCTCTTGATTTTTGGTGCATATAACCTCTCTCTAATCACACAATTTAAATAGAGAATCAAATTTAAAGTTTGTATTTCGCCCTGTTGACTTTCCCAGATATTTCTGAGAAATTAAAGATGAGGAGAAAACATGCACCTGTCCGAGTAAAGAAAATCTGAAGGTCATTGACACCTACAATGGCCGATCTCCAGCTGTGAACAGGTTGGCCTCGTGGGTAATCACAGCAATCGGGCTTTTGGCGAATCTCCACAACTGAAGTTAGCACCTTCCTCAATGCAGAAATGTAGGCTGAAATGCGCCTTGTCCTGTGGGTATTCCAACCAAATCTGAGCTTACCATCCCCCAGAAAATTGTCATGCATTGAAAATTCCTTCCAGATCTGATATAACATAGAATTCTTCATTAAGAGTAAACCAACTATTTTACTAAATCCTTCCATTGCTCAGGCTTGATATTTCTGATGAATTATCTCTGTGTTGGGTCACAGGCATGTCACGGACAGTGATCATTTCCATGGAGCCATCCTTCTGGAGAAGAGCTCCGAGGGCGATAGCACCATTTCCGTTCTGTGCCCTTCCTCATACCAGGTTGGATCTGATGCGCAATTTAAGTCTCAACTTAGACACCATCTCCATGAGCCCCAGAGCTGCTCCTTGCTGGAGCAGATGGTATTTCTTTCTGCTCGCACCTTCCCTGGCAAAGCCCGCTTTCAGATATGAGAAGCGGTGATGCTTATATCCAGCTACTGACTGACCTGACCATGAATACAGCAAATGGAATAATGGGCTAATTCTGACACATTCCTCTTTCACTTTAATTTATTCAAACTAGCAAAGATTGAACATCTTGGCATTTTTATTTCCTGAAACAAGTTTTGTTAGAAATGCTCAATAGAGCCAGAAATATCATACAAGATGGTCAAGGATCTTGCAAGAATGATTGCTCTGTGAAGGGGATGATTTGCTTTGCTGAAAGTGTCAGTGTTGTGTCGAAGTCCTCAGTGGGCATCCAAGGATGTGTTCTGAAGCAGGACAAGAAGGGCATCCTATAGATCAGTCCCCTTTTAAGAATACACCTTATAATAACACAACTCTCCATGCATTTGCCCAATCTTTTGTTTCCTTCTGTTTTTATTTTGAAAGGTGAAAGTTACAGAGAAGGAGAGATGCAGAGAGGCTTTCCATCCATTGGTTTACTCCCCCAAATGACTTCAAGGGCCCAAACTGAGGTGATCCAAACTCAGGAGCCAAGAGCCACCCCTGGGTCTCCCATGAGGGTTCAGGGTCCCAAGGACTTCAGGCATCCTCTTATGCTTTCCCAAGGCCATAAATAGAGTGCTATATGGGAAGTGGAGCAGCTGGGACACAAACCAGCATCTATATGGGATACTGGCAACACCAGCGGAGCATTAGCCTGCACCACTGCACTGGCCCATATCATGTTAATCTTGATTAGCGATTCTGTAATGAGGGACCACAGGAGACAGTAATTCTGCTACTCATCTCAGGGGTGGGTCTCAATGAGGTTTTTGTTATCACAGAACTCTGTTGCATCTCTTCTCATCTTTCATTTTCCTATCGCTGAATTAAAAGGCCTGCGACCTTCCTCCTCTTTTGCTGGTGCCATACCCATAAGCCTGCTACACATTCTAGTGTCTTCAACGTATAGACTCATCAGCAGCTCCCAAAAGATGGCTTCATATCCAAGAGAAAGACGATGAAGGTCTGAAGATTCAGTTTTAACTTTATTTGGATTGTGGAAGCCTGTTTAACAAGCAACGCTGTAGTGCATGCCCTTCAAATGCATTGGGAAGGATTCTTTTTCCCTCTTACTTTGCTGCCTGCTTCAGAAAGTGAGAGTCTGGTAACTCCCCTCCAACTCCCAAGAAAGGCTGAGAAATTTCAATGCCAAGATTTGCACACAAGCAAAGTAACAATTATGTTTTAGCACCCTCTGCTGGTCATTAGTGCCAAGATCATGACACAAGATCCGGCCGGTTCACCATTTAGCACTTCATTCTTGTTGAAGACCAGCATACTGGGGATGGAAAGAGCTTCACTTGGTTGTCAGTTTGTTGATCATATGATGAAAGAACACTTGTAGCACGTTAAGAAGCTCCACTTTTCAATGCTGTGTGATTCTTCATCAGCTGTGTCCTTCAGCCAGTCATTGGCACTAGCCTTCCATCTATAAAACAACATGTTGATAAAGATTCAGCGGCTTTTAAAGGCTGCAGGTGATGGCATTTTTCAAGAGATGTTGTGGATATAGCAGCTTTTACATTTTTGGATCTGTTGATCACCAAGTTACTGGGATAGCTGAGTTGTCTGGGCTGGTTGATTCCAGTCCTCCACCGGGTTTGTTCAATAGGACTATGGGTAGCAGATGACTTCTTCTGTCAATGTTGTGTAAATAACTGCTTCCGCTTTGTGTTTTCCAAATAAAATCACTATTTTTTAAAAAAATTAAATTTCATTTTATTTAAATTAAATTAAATTTATTTAAATAAAATTGTAGTCCTTACAATTTTGGAATATAAATGTATCATTACTATTTCAGTCCCCCTTGCTAATTTATTAAGCACCAACTTCTCCACTCTATTTAACTGGCTATCATTACAGTCATTTCACAACAGATCTGCCACTTCCTTATCTCAGAGATAACATACTTATTCTAAGAAAGCACCTGGAATTTCCTTAGGCAGTCACGTCAAATCTGTGACAATTCAGAGATTTTGAAAAGCACAGCGATCTCCCCAGCACCACCTTGCTTTGACAAATTTCTTTTGTCTGTGAAAGCCTGAAAGCCACTATAAAATGTTGGCTCTAGCAAAAAAAAAAAAAAAAAAAGGGTTGATAGATTTGTTTGGTAGGAAAAATACCAGGAATGATTTGGTATTTCTTGGAAAACTTTTTCCTCATTGCACAAATTCCTTTTCTTCAATGACATTGATACTTATATTTTAGCTATATGTATGCATTACTTTACTGTAAGAGATGTGGGGAACAGACAGACAACCACCAATCCCACAAAGCTTTCATTCACTAGGAAAGATGGTTGGTGACGAAGAATCTTCTGATTTCTCCTTTGCCACCGTAAGCCCCTGGCTGGCTGCAGGGGCTGTACTTAACGCTGGCTCCAGTCTATGGTACCTGAGAATTAGCAATGAAAAGATTTCAAAAATGCTGTTTGACCATGAAAACCTTGTTTGAGTATTAGCTTTGAAAACACACAGAAAAGCATGCTGCAAGCAGAGCAGCTCTGCAATTATGAGCATTCAAGTCCCAGATGTTTGGCTTCCGGTTCACAATGTTTCAGGCAACACTGACAGGTTTCAGGGTTTCTCTAGTATTCCAAGCAAGAGCCAGAGGAGATAAGCAATAACAAATTCCACCAACCAAAAAAATGTAAAAATGAAAGAAATTTCTGTGTCAGTCCTCATAGCTGTTAACTAGGTAGGCACAAAATGTTAATACTGTAAAGACCACTTTGGAAAGTTCTGTACTCAAACTCCATCTCTATCAATTCATACACTATTTGTAAGCCATTAATCTAGGAGATTTGAATGTACGATCATGGGGTTTTCCTATGGTGGCACAATATAGTGATTAGTACAGAAAAGTAGATTCTGTGTTCCATCCCACCCCATTCAACTTGCTGAATGGCTTCATCTCAAGGACAGGATGATAGCAGCATCTCCACAAAACCATCACAATGATGTGATGGGACAATGTATGTAGAACACTTAGCACAGCATCCTGAATGAAAAGTTGGATATTCACATGGCACACGTGAGACAAGCTAGAGATGGTCATGTTTTCATCAACATTTGACCAAAGACACAGAAGCAGAAAGTGACATCCCCAGGGTCATATCATGATTGGGTTCTCACTTAAAGCCTGTTTTGAGACTTGTGCCATCCTCACCCTCCTTACCCCAAGCAGCCTTTCAGGCAAAGCTGGTGCTACTCAGAGATGAGTGATGAGAAGAGCAATGTGGAAGTGGCAGGAAAGATGAGACTCACGTAGCATTAGCAGCAGCAGCTCCACATAGAACTGGGAAATGTGTCCCCTGCTTGCTGAATGGAAAGAAGTCAGCTTTCCTTAGCTAGAAACCCAAGTTGCCCTTAGATTCTGTGAAAGCAAAAAGGGACATTTTGCTTTCTAAAAAACCAAAGAGCAAATTGTTCTCCGGACCCTCGCAAGCGTTACATGCTGAGAAATGGAGCAGTCACATCTATGGCAGGTTTCATATCTGAGCTTGGCACGCAGGCAGTGGCTTTCTACAGATCATTTCTCTCCAAAGGAAAGGGTGACAGTCATTGTCCATTTTCATTCATATGCAAGTAGACCATCGTTCTGGCTAGAACATTCTCCTGTTATGTATGGCAGTACTTTTCTAGATTACCGAATTGTTTTAATTTTCCGTATATTAGTATATACATATTGTATACAGAGTATATATATATAGTAAATAAGCATCTACAAGTCACATTCACGTGTAGTGATATGAGTACATTTATCCAATAACTATGCAAGTTTGATATCTTAGTGTAAGACAAATATTATCTAACTTTATTGTTAAAAGGGAAATTAGCAGGATAGCTACAATAGCAGGTATGAGGACGCTACAGACTTCCTTTCATTGTCACAGGCATAAAGAGGGTTTTACCTCATAAGGTGAATAAGGTGGATTCGGAAGGGAATATCTTTCAGTGAGTTGGAAGAAATTCCTTTGGACTTAGTTGCAAAGAATGGAATGCATCCTCTGGAGACATGATGCATGGAAGGAATTTCCAAAATACAAAATAATAATTTAGACTCCGATAACATTAGATAACTCCGGAAACCGTGGAGTTAAAAAAACAAAACTCACAGGCACGCACACTGGTTCTCACAGGCTTGGGTTTGACAGATGGATATATGAGTTTGTGTGCAATTTCGTATATGACAGAACTCTAAAAAATTCTTGGAAAATTGAAGTAACAGATGTTTGTTTCATTGTGAAAAAATACATAGCCATTTTACAATGCTTGATGGATTTCTTGAAGACCTGTCATATGGGTGGATTTCACAAATGTTTTACATTACACTGATACTTTGGTTCCTTCTCACAAGCTTTCTAAAGTTCCCTCCTAGAAATGCACAGATGCGATGTGTGTAAGATTGAATCTGGTGCTGGCTGGTATAGTGGCTGGTGTGGTGGTGCAGCAACTAATCTTCCACCTGCCAGTGCCACCATCCAAAATGGTTCCAGTTCATGTCCTGGCTGCTTCACTTCCAATCCAACTCTGTTTATGGCCTGGGAAAGCAACAGAGGCTAGTGCCGTCTCTGTTGCATATTTTTCTTTTACACCTGAACAAAGTGAGAGCTGTGCTTGGCTTGTGAGTAGTTAAAGAAATCCTCTCTGGTACACTTACTTAAAAAGGAAAGTGCAAACAAATCAAGTGATATAACCTAGTCCTGTTGCGGAGAGCAGAAGCAGCCACCGCGCCTCATGGCTGACGTCAGGGCATCAGCCTAGGATTTTCTAATCAGCTGGGGTGGTCCACATCACAAATCATTCAACCAGTCAACTTTACAGGGGCACACAGGTGCAGCTATTATGACAGGGCACCGGCACCCTCTATGTCCTCTTTGAAAATACCACTTCTGCTCACTGACAAAGGGTGACATCACCCAGCTGCATCCTGCGACAGAGCAAAGTTCAAGAATATTACAAGAATGTAGATATAATATCGGGGCTGATGTGATAGCCTAGCAGCTAAAGTCCTCGCCTCGCATGCACTGGGATCCCATATGGGCACTAGTTCTAATCCCAGCTGCTTCGCTTGCCACTGATCTTTCTTGTGGCCTGGGAAAGCAGTTGAGGACAGGCCAAAGCTTTGGGACCTGCACTCGTGTGGTGGATCTGAAAGAGGCTCCAGACTCCTGGCTTCAGATGGGCTCAGCTCCAGCCATTGCAGCTGCTTGGGGAGTGAATCAGCAGACGGAAGATCTTCCTCTCTGCCTCTCCTCCTATCTCCCTTTAAACATGAAGGAAACAATATGGAAAAAATACTAGCCTTACCCACTTTCCTGTAGCCCTTGAACCCTTTTACCCTAATTAATTATGTAAAGATTGTCAAAATTTTAAAAAAAAGAAAAATAAATAAAAATTTTTTTAAAAATGCAAATAATATCAATACCTGTGTTGGTTTCCCTGAGCTTCCATCACAGAATATTACAGTAGGATTATAGGTAGGATTATAGTAGGATAATGATAGGATTATAAACAAGATAAATTTATATTTGACTGTCTTGAGATACATGAAGTTCAAGCCCAGCGACTGGGGTGTAATGAGGGTGTTCGCGCCCATCAGCAACTGTGAAAGAGAATGAATCCTCACGGGTTTCCTCTACAAGGGAGTCACGTTCACGAGAACTAACTTCAGGACCTCAAAATGCATGGGAAGCAAAGGGACATCTTGTAGTACAGTTGGTGTTTTTAGTCCTGGTTTAAACTCCTATGTAAGTGTGCTCTTCTCACTTTCTACTTGTAGGATATCATCATTAGTGGTACATTAAGTCTCCGATTATAGAGGGGATTGAAATTATGTTTTTGTAAAAATTAAAGAAAAAGGAGAGATGTTTCGAAGGATGGGAAAGTGTGAGAGAGGGAAATATGGCTATCGTGTTAGATCTGTACCTATGAAATGCATGAAATCTGTCCTCTATATTAATTTTTAAAAACTTCATGATCTGATCACCTCCCTGATAACATCACCTCATTTTGAATTCAGTTTCTACATTCCAAATACATACAACCTGTAACGTGGAATTGACAATGTTTGACATCCAAAAAAAAAATCAAACATGCAAAAAGCAGCAAAAATACAAGCCATGATAAAGACAAAAATCAGTGAATCAAAACTGACCCAGAAGCTGTACCAACACTTCAGCTTCCTCCCATCAGCTGAGCTACTCTGATTTGTTCTAGCTCATAATTCTTTTTAAAATTTATTTCTTATTGAAAAGGCAGATTTACAGAGAGAAGGAGAGACAGAGGGAAAAAAAAATCTTCCAATTGCTGGTTCATTTCCAAATTGCCAATTCAAAAGTCAGGAGGTAGGAGCCTGCTTGGGGTTTCCCATGAGAGTAGAAGGTCCAGGGCTTTGAATTACCCTCCACTGCTCTCCTGGGCCACAAGCAGGGAGCTGGATGGGAAGTGGAGCAGCTGGGATAGGAACCAGCACCCACACAGGATCCAGCCGCTTACAGGTGGAGCGGTAGCCAGGTAAGCCATTGTGCGGGCCCTTATAGCTCATAATTCTGACACAGGGGGCTAGTTTTTTGTTTTGCTTTTAGCTGCTTTAGCCTTTTTCTCTAAGATCAGCACTGCTGGTAGTAACTTTCTTGTAAATTTATTGAAGGGTTTTCATGCATTTGTAGCAATAAAGGATATCGTTCAAGACATCTGCATCCAGCACCATTACGAATATTTGTACTGATTTCCCTGCTTTGCCAATATACATGCTTCTTTGAGAATCACGAAGGACACAAATTTACTCTGCAAACCAGTCAGGGAACAGCAAGGACAACCTTGGAGCAATCAGGCTTATTTTCTTGAAGCTGTGTATACAACAAACCACCAGATGGTGCAATGCCTTCATATTTCCATAACAGTAGCCCCAGAGGGAACTAGTCCTTCACAGGGCATGCTGGCCAAAGAACTCCCCCAGTTTGTCAATGTTGTTGCCTGCCTTACTTGCCAAAGGGTCTTTTCAAAAGGTACTGAATCATGGCCAGAGCAATGGCTTAGCAAGATAATCCCCTGCCTTAAGTGCCAGCATCCCACATGGGTGCCAGTTCATGCCCCAGGTGCTCACTTCCAATGTAGCTCTCTGCTTATGGTCTCGTAAAGTATCAGGGGATGGCACAAGTCCTTGGACCCTGTACCCATGTGGAAGAAGCTCCTGACTCCCAGCTTCAGATCAGCTCAGTTCTGCCTTTGAGGGCATTTTGGGGAAGTGAACCAGTGGATGGAAGACCTGTCTCTCTCTTTCCTTCTCACTCCAAGTAAAAATCTGCCTTTCAAATCAAAGTTACTACTTTTTAAACAATTGAGTAGTACAGCTCTGCTATAACTTAAAAGAGGTAGCTTTAACATTTACTATCATTGGGGTGAGAGTTTAAGTATTTTCTAACGCAGTCCCCATGATTTCTTATTTTCCACTGCTATTGCTCTACCTCGGCTGCTTGCCCCAGAACCCTCAAAGCCCATGACCATTTCCTCCTGGGCAGAAGGCTTCCCAGCTCTTTCTACCCTAAACTCTTGCATTTCTGCTTTGCTGCCTGTTGGCCAGCACACCGTAATACTAAGAGAGTCCTCCTATGCGTTTATGCCTCAGTTTTCTTCTCTACTTAACAGAAATTTAAAAATCACTCCTGAATTCATTGTAATGTGTTAACAAAAGTAAACAGGTAAAGGAATTATCACAATGTCTAACACGTGGCAAGTTCACGCATGCACACACATACATGTGCAAATCAGTGTTTGACCATAGGGGAAGCATCATTGTGTCAGGAACCGTGCACTATAGACACTCCGAAGCCATTTGGAACATAGAACTATGGGTCACACATTAAAAAAAGAACAACAACAACACTTGCTGGCGAGGATGTGGGGAAAAGGGAACCCTACTCCACTGCTGGTGGGGCTGCAGGTTGGTACAGCCTCTATAGAAGTCAGTATGAAGAACACTCAACTCAAAATCTGCATACCATATGATCCAGCAATAGCACTCCTAGGAATATATCCAAAACACCTGTTTCACGAGAAACCTACATGCACCCCCATGTTCACAGCAGCACAATCAGTAATTGAAAAACATGGAAGCAACCGAAATGCCCATCAGCAGAAGACTGGATAAGAAAGTTATGGTTCATCTACTCCATGGAATACTACTTAACTATTAAAAAAAAAAAATGCAGTTCTTGGTGGCCAAATGGGCCCAACTGGAAACCATAATGCTAAGGGAAATGAGCCAATCCCAAAAGGTTAGATACCACATGTTTGCCTTAATTTAAGATGAAATCATGTCAATATGAAATAGTACCTGTAAAATGTAATAATCTCAACCTCAAACAGCTTATACCACATACAATAAGATATTGTGAAATAACCAATGAACCAACAATCAATGCGAGTCAGACTGCTTATGATCTACATCAAAGAACTATAAATCCTATTATACTTTTAATACCCTATGTTATTCTGTAACGGAGCAGGAGAGCAGAGAAATCTTCCATCTCACTAGAACGTGTGAGGAAGATGTGAAATAAACCCTACCAGGATCATAACAGGATCATAACTCATAGACAGACTCGAATCAGCATTAGACAACAGTTAAACTACAAAGACATATGGGGGGAATCATGAGCAATCCTGACAACCTCTTAACAGGAGATCATATGCACAGAGCAGGGGGGAACTCCAGAGTGGAGCATGGGGACAGGAGGAGGCGTGTATCCCAACCCTGAAGACTCCCAGATCCTCACCAAGGACTATCAGTATGAGCACCAAAGACTACATCCTAACTGCCAAGGAGACCATGGAAAATTGGAGTGCCATCGGAGGCCAAGAACTCTGAGGTCACCCACTCCCGCTTAGATCTACCACATGGGATGGAAGAAATCCAAAATCTTCCTCGCAGGATCCAAGGGCATCAGAACAACAGCCAGGAGCCCTGAGCAGTCCACAGAAACAGAACAGTAAACTTCCTTCGGGACTAGGGAGGGGAGCTCTCTCTGGTCCTCACTTGGTTCCAACTTTGGGTCCACACCCTCTCTCGCAATGACCATCAGGATTGCTCCGGAAACCCGTCAAAACAACAAATAACAAACAAACAAAAAAATCTAGAATAGATAGAGAACAACAAGGAAAGCTTAGAATCAGACAGGAAACAGCGCTGATTCACTTATACCTTACTAGGTGAGACACAAAGATTAGTTACTCCTCACTAGGGCATTGAAGATTTCTCTGCACACCCCTCCTAAAACTGTTCTGCACCTAAACATATGTCTTGTTACAGTTATAAGCCAGTCTAGACAACCCGAAAAAAAAACTAGGTTCAGCAAAATTATGCTTCAATGCTGTAAAATGCTAAATACTTTAATGAAAATAGACAAGAGATAGCTGAACAGTAATCTACAGCCATTTTAAGATGTATAGAACCTGGTTGTATATAAACTAAAATTGAAATGTCAATGAAGTCGTCACGGGATGTGGGTAAGAACTTGCATTTTTTTTTAACATATTGGTTACTCAATACTATGTCCACTATTCCATACGTTATAAATTGTTGCTGATGTTATGTTGGTGCTTTTAATTGACTGGGATGACACTCTGCCGGCTCTACCTTCAGATCGGAGATGGTCTCCCCAAGAAGCCGTTGAACTTCTCTGGGCAATAAGATACTGGACTCTATGCTTGGTATATGCTTGCAATGAAAGAATCTCAACTGAACTTGAACTATGACAATGCATCAAGGTGGCGGAATCCACCATGGAGGGTGGGCTTGGGAGGGGGGTGGGGAATCCCAGTACCTATAAAACTGTGTCACATAATGCAATGTAATTAATTTAAAAAAAAAAAAAAAGGAACTATGGACCAGTGGAAAAGCCCCAGTTAGCTTGATGCTTGGATAAAAGGTTATGAAACTGATCACATGCCTAGTTTCAACTATTTCTAGCAATTATTTCAGAATGTGATTTATGCTGTACCTGCCAACATCCTGTTACTGGTTACCTACACTATTGTTGATATGGTGGTGGCTCAATAACAATCGGTCTTGAGACCATGGCTTGCATCCCAGTTTCTCCTTTCCTCCCAGAGCCTTAGTTACTGAAAATATGAAAACCCTCAATCGAAAATAATACAGTGTCAGCTTGATCAGACATACCGTCTTGCTGTCCGTTCTTTGTGTCTATTGTCCCCCATTCTCTCCTAGGCTGGTTGCGACCCCTGTTGACTGTCCTGCTGGACGGGACATCATTTCCTGTTGTCCTTAAAGCAGAAGCTGAGTCAATATCTCCTGAGCATGGGGAACTTTCCAGCCACCTATTCGCTAACCCAGATGGAGCAATGGACAAGAATGATGTGACCCAGGGCCTCATAAACCTTCCAGCACAAGACTGGGGGGTGGGGAGATCACTTCTAGTTTTATAGTAGAGGAGTTACAGAGTGCTCTGGGAGACTACAGTGGACGCTACTTGTTTCATCAGTTGTGATAACAAAGGCCTCCTCAGGAAAGTAGAAAATATACTTAGGCAGTTAGCTAAGCAAAGGGGAGAATCACATGGGGTTATATTCCAGACTATGGCAACCTAACAGCAAGAACACCAGGGCTTGACAAAGTCATCGCTTCGTAATTATTTATCAGGATTATCCTTTCATGATATGTATACTAACACCACATGCTTAAGTGAAAAAACTTACAAAAACACTAATTATTGTAGACATGCATTCTGGTATGTCCTATTCTGTTCTTATTTTTTTTTTTAAGATCTACTTTACTTTTACTTGCAAGGTGTTATACATAGGAGAGACAGATTCTCCATTTGCCAGTGACCACAAGACCAGCAGTGGGCTCACCCAAAGACAGGATTCAGGAGCCAGGAGCCCCCTCCAAATGTCCCAAGGGTGTGCAAGGTCCCAAGAATGGGAGCTATCCCCGACTGTCTTCATGAGCAACAAGCAGGGAGCTGTGACAGAAGTCGACAGCCAGCACCCATATGGGATGTCAGAGCTGCAGACAGAAGCTCAGCCTACAATGCCACAGTACTGGTCTCTTCCATTCAGTTCTTGCTCAAAAATACTGATTGCAACTTAAACCTGAGCAGCAACGCATGTGGCATAAAACAGAGAAATAGGAAGAGAAACAATCCAATAAATAACATTTACAAACTTCAATACCCCACTTGCAATAACAGATCCCCGAAGCACGCACAAAATGATCCAGAAAATGTAGGGCTTGACCACCATAACCAACTAGTTCTATCAAAAAGCATGTCACTCAAAAACATACATACACAAATCTTTGCCAGTCCACATAAAGTAGCCTCGGAAAAGATACCATATCCCAGGCCAAAAGAAAAAAATACAATAAAAGATGTAAGCTTGATTGTGAAAACTACAGAAACAATTAGAAAGTAATAACATAAGCAAATATGGTGAACTGACAATCACATGGAAGTTAAACAGCACATGCTTAAATACCCAATACATTAAAGCAAAAAAATCACAGGGAAAATTAGGATGTAACAGAATGAGGATGAAGAGAGAAGTCAGCAAAGCTTTAGGAATGCTTTTAAAGAAGTACTTAGAAGAAAATTTAAGCTTAAACGCTGTTTTTTATTTTTTTAAGATCTCAAGCCAGTAGCCTCAATCTATACCTTAAGAAATGGCAAAATAAAATTCAATCAAACCTAAGGCAAACAGAAAAAGGGAAATGATAGATCAAAATATAAATTAGTGAAACTCAGAATAAATCTGAAACAATAGATCCAAGTTATTCTTCAAAATGATATGCAAATAGGTACTTATCAAGTTGAACAAGGAGAGCGAGCTTCAGAGCTACTAAAATCAGCAAAGACACATTGCTAACAACCTTGCAAGACCAAAAATGTTTACAATAAATCTGACAATCATGTGCCAATAAATTAAGGGAATTAACAAATTAACTCCTAAAACTGACTCAAGAAGTAACAAACAACCTAAGTAAACCAACACCAACTAGAGAGATTGTTTTACTTTTAAATTACTGTTTCAAACAAGATCTAAGCAAAAATAAAAGCTCATGTCTAGGAGCCTTCCCTAGCGCATTACAAAAGTCAGAGGCATACCAGCACTTCAAAACCAAAACAAAGCAGAAGGAATCACTTCAACTCTTGCCAGGAAGCTAGCATTTCCCTACTTTTAAAACAAAAAACATGTTAGAAGAAAGACGCAGATGTACAAAATTCTTCAGCAAAGTAGTAGTAAATTAAATTTAGAATTTTTTAAATTATCTAGAGTAAGATGTTAACTGAATAAGATATTCCAGCAATCTCCTTATAGAGAGATCAATTTTAAGATAGTTTCATTGTCAGGTCACCATGACAAGAGCCAAGAAAGCCAGGTGACAAATCTTTCTAGTTTTGTAATAGAAGATGCATTGAAGAAGGTGAAAAAGAAAGGCATGTCATCACACCACCCTTCAACACCAAATTGCCTTGGGAAAAAGAGAGGATAATACACACCTCAGATATGAAATTTATTATTAGACAAGTTACAGAAAATTCGTAGCTGGAGCAGACACCATTGATTTTGCTACCAGCTCAACAACTTTAGGGTGAGACTCCAGTCAGGGGACTGCTTCCACCACTCCTGCTCCAGCTTCTAGCAGAAATTAGAGCAAAGACCCGGTCTCCAGTAAGCAAAGTAAGAAAATGGGCTTGTCACCTCACTTTGAACATTCGAGCTTTGCCTACTACGAGGAGACCCAGTACTAGAAGATGACAAAATGCCTCTAACCTGGAGCCAAAACCTACGGAAACCACCTCTAGTTATGTCCTGGCATCAGACAGGCTCCTTCACCTGGATGGGATCAACCCATTTCAGTCCATGTTGCTTCCATCAGCCCTGCAACTCAGCAGTGACCAATGACTGAGATCCAAGTTCCATTCGAATGTCTTATCATCTCTCCATCAACAATAGCACTTGGTAAGAAGTAAATACTCCAGTTACTGGGGAGTAGGCAAGGAAAGTGCATTCAGAAGTTTGCCTTCTTGCCAATGCTATGGTGAGCAAACCCAGCACAAAAGACCCCAGGCCCTTTCACACAGGCCTGATCAGAGCCCCAGAAGCCAGACCTCCCCACCATCAGGAAGCTAGCATCCCTGGTTTACAGACAAGTATTTTAACCTATATTACTTTGATCTTCTTCAGGGCTTGGTATACAACCACAAGACAACACCCCAGAAGCTCAAATGCAGCTCAGCTTAGCCTGGGCAGCCAAAGACCTGTTATCACAACTCCTTCCTGACCCATGAGCAGAGAGAAAGTAAAAACACTGAAGCCACCGGGAAACAGGGCACCAAAATGACCGCAGAAATGCATTTGGGGCTTGGTGATATCAATAGCCTGATATGGGTCCCCGTCTATGGATCTGTACTTTCAGATGGGACCCTCTCATTCCGCCCTTATCCCAGCTGAAGACACACAGCCTCAGTAAACTGAGCTTAGACCATAGCCAACATTGCCTGTAATTGGTTACAATGGCCTATCCTGTGCTGTACATGTGCTGAGGATGGGCGTAGAGCTGCAGGTCTTGGCTGCACTGCGATGTAGGTGGCCACAAAACTGTCCATTTTATTGGTTCCCGACCACAGGGAGCATAAAATGAAGGGGGTCCGTGGTTTGGTTTTATTGGAAAAATAAGCATACTATGAGTGCCTAGTTATTGCATAGAATCCTGGAACTGGAACTATGAGGACTTGTACACCCCTATTGGATTGAGCCACAATACTATAACTACACCTATTCCTTTGCCATTGTGATAACCAAGCAACCAAACCAGGACCTTGGACCCTATAGGCTGCTTGGGAAACTCATACGCTAGTGATGAACGTGAGCAGCCACCACAGTGACTGACATATCTGAAAGAAGACCAAGCTGGGTGGTGCTGCGTACTGCTGTGAGAATTCACGAGACTATGGCTCCTGAATTCTCTATGGGCTCCAGTTAGTCTAGCTGGGCCATTTCCAATCCAGATCTCTGCTAATGAGCTGATGGAAGATTTTTTTTTTTTTTTGGTAACTCCTCCTTTCAAATAAATAAGTAAATCTTAACAACAAAAAGACATAAGACAATACTATACATACAGCTAAAACTCGGGCCAAAATAGTCTATCAAATCAACATGAGATCTTCAAGATAAAAACTTTTTAAATATAAAGTGTTTTCTTTTGAAAGGCAGAGAGAGATCTTCCATCCACTGGTTGACAGCCCAAATGATTGCAGTGGCCAGGCTGAACCTGGAACTACATCCAAATCTGCCACTTGCTTGCAGGAGCCCAAGCACTGGAGCCATCTTCTGCTTTCCCAGGTGCATTAGCAGGGAGCTGACTTGTAAGTGGAGTAGTTAGGACTAACTGGCACTCACATGGGATGTCAGAGGTTCAGGATACTTAACCCTCTATACCATGATATTGGCCCCAATATTATCAGTCTTACAAAATGAATTTAACAGAGGCAAACTTACACACTGAAAATAAGTGTTAGAAACCAAAACTTAGACAGATGCACAAAAATCGATGAAGAAAATAAGAAACATGAGAAAGAAAGCCAATATAAATCCCCTAAAGGAACACAATGCATTCATAGTGATCTGTGAAGAGAGAGATTGACGAAATGTCTGAAAAAGAATGATTACAAGTTTACTCAGAAATAGAGAAAGTTAAATGATACTAAAAAATCAGTACATAACATGGATGAGGAATTCAGTACAGAGAAAGGTACTGGAAAAAAATAGAAACATTAGAAATGCAATATTCACTAAATCAATTAAAGTACAATGGAAAGATTTAACAAAGCACGAGAATGAAGAACAGCTCATTTCTTACATTCAAACACAAATTTAGCATCTGGATGGAGAAAAATGAGTGTTGTTTCATTTATGATTAAAGTCAACTTTTTTTTAAGATTTATTTTATTGGAATGGCAGATGTACAGAGAGGAGGAGAGAGAGAGAAGATCTTCCATCCAATGGTTCACTCCCTAAGCGGCCACAATGGCCAGTACTGCGCCAATCTGAAGTCAGGATCCAGGAACTTCCTCCAGGTTTCCTACACAGAGGCAGGATCTCAAAGCTTTGGGCCGTCCTTGACTGCTTTCCCATGCCACAAGCAGGGAGCTGGATGGTAAATGGAGCTGCTGGGATTAGAACTGGCACCCATATGGGATCCTGGTGTGTTCAAGGCGAGGACCTTAAACATTGCATTATTGCACCAGGCCCTAACGTCAATTTCTATCAAACCCTCCTTTATTAAGTAACATTTTAGATATTAAAGCAAAACTGTACCATTCCCATCTAATCTTGGCTTATTGAAGACTTTAACCTCAGGACCCTGAGCCTCATGGAACTGTTGTAACTTGTACTGTTTCATCTAAAGATGCAGCTCTATTTCTCTATGTTAAAAAAAAAAAAAAAAAGTGTAGAGGCCAGGTATTTTGAATTGAAGTCACTTAGAGAAAAAAGAAGAAATTGAATAAAAAATGTTTTAGATCTATGGCTTACCATCAAATGACCAACTCTTAGGGATTCTTGGAAAAACCTTATTAAATGAAATATTAGCATGACATTTCCTCAACCTGAGAACACTTTGGACATCCAAATACAGTAAATACATAGAATCCTAAATAGGTACAGAAACAATGACACAAGATAAAAGTACAATTAAATAGAACTTAGAGTCCAGAAATAAGCTTATATGTTGAGTTAATTTCCAACATGATATCAAAAGCCTTTTAACAGGGCAAAGAATATCCTTATTAATATGCAACTCTGGAATAACTTGAAATCCACAAACCAAAGAATCAACTTGGACTCACGTCTCACACACACAAAAAATGAACTTCAAATGTTTGGAAGCAAATAAGTAAAAACAATATAAAAATGTACAGGTCTGGGACAAGTGGCTAGTCTCGCCTTGCACGTGGCAGGACCCCTATATGGCTGCTGGTTTGTGTCCTGGCTACTCCACTACCTTTTTAGTTCTCTGCTTCACAAAGCAGATTCATAGAATCTCATTTAAAATAGAAACTCTGTACTTTAAAGAGTACGATCAAGAATGTGAAATAGTAAAAGAATAATTTAAAGAATAAAAACAATACTGGAAATCATGCCTGATAATGCATCTATATCTACAATGCAGCTCACCAATTAAATGAACTCAGAAACAGACAAATGAGTAGGTATTTCTCCAAACAAAAGCTGGATAATGCTCAAAATTCATCAGTCATCAGGAATTTGAAAGTAGACCACAGTGGGACACTTGTGCATGCGTACCAGGAAGGAGATACTGGCAAGTGTTGAGGAAATGGAGATGGAAAAATCACAACTTCATACAGAGCTAGTCTGTTGCACAATGCTCTGGCAGTTCCTCAAACAGGTAAAGACCGGGCTATGATTTGCCTCAATGATTCCACTTCTAGGGCCACACTCAGCAAAAGCTAAAACATATACCCACACACACTAATACAAAACAATGTCACAGCATTATTAGCAAAAGAGACAACGCGAATATCTACCTGCTGACGAGTGAATAAATAAAATGTGTGTGTTTGTACAATGGGATAATAAAGTTCAGTAAAGATAAACCTTGAAAGTCCCATGATAAATAAAAGCCAGTCATAAAAATCAATACTACGTGAATTCATTTCTAGAAACTGCCCATTAGTCAAATCTATAGGTAGAAATTAGGTTAGTGTTGGGCTGGGTGAGGGTAGGGTGTGTGATGAAGCATCGGCAAGGAGAGGGAAATGGGGCTTCCTCTGGAGGTGACAAATGATACCTTAGAGCACAGCTATATGTATACAATTATACACCAGAACAAAGTACATGTGATGTGAATCATCTCAGTAATACGGAAAAATTCTAAGATTAGGATTTAGTACTTTGAGAAACACCACATTAATAATTAAGTCAACACACACACACAAAATCATTCGTACACAATGTCATACCTGAGAAATAGCTTATATGTTATTCAAAACAGCTAAAAAATGTAGACATATTGGGACAAATTTAACCAAGGATGAGACAGATCTCTTACAATGGAGATTACATAATACTGAGCAAAGGAATAGCAGAAGACAGAGAAAAAATCTTCACATCTCAAGAATTAATGCCATCAAAGTGTTCAAGCAATCCTGTATAAAACCTAAAACATTTTTTCTCTTCTTCCTTCCTCTCTCTCTCCCTCCCTCCCTCCCTCTTCCACTGGAAAGGCAGATTTATGGACAGAAAGAGGCACAGAGAGAAAAATTTTCCATCTGCTGGTTCATCTGCCAGTGGCCACAATGGCTGGATCTGAGCCAATCTGAAACAAGAAGCCAGGAGCTCCTTCCAGATCTGCCATATGAGTACAGGGTCCCAAGGCTTTGAGCTGTCCTCAGCTGCTTTTCCGGGCTACAAGCAGGAAGCTGGATGGGAAATGGAGCAGCTGTGATATGAACTGTGCCCCAATGGGATCCTAACTCCTTTATAAGCTGAGATTTAGCCACTAGGCCTCTGTGCAAGTCTCAATAACAAAAGCATTCTTAAGTAATAAAAATAAAACCAGAGGTATCACAATACCAGATTTAAACTTATGATAGAGGGTAGTTATAGCAAAACACCTTGGTACTGGCAAATGAACAGACCCGTTGATCAATGCAACAGTCAAAACACCCCAGAAGGTAGTCCAAGCATCATCAGGAAACTACATTTTGACAAATAAACTAAAATCACTCCATATAGACAGGACAGTATCTTCAACTTCTATTCAGAAAATTATGTCCATTCTTGCAAAAGTATGAAACAAGACCACCTATTTACACCTATAAAAATAAACTCACAAGGGATCAGGGATCTAATTCTAATCATCAAATTAGTAGAGGAAAACCTCGGGGAAACACAGCAAGATATAGCATAGGCTAAATCTTCTTGTTAGGACCCCAGTAAAGGCAAATTAGAAAGCCGAGATTAAATCAAGACAAAAAGCCTATGCACAACAAAGGAAATACTACACAAACTGAAAAGAATGGAGGAGACAACCTGCAGCAGAGGAAAAAATATTTGTAAATTATGCACTTGATAAAGTATTAATGTCCAGAATATATAATAAGTTCAAGAAACTAAAAGACAAAACCAACAATCCAGTAAAGAAACAGGCTAAGAATATGAATAGGCTTTTTTTTTTCTTTTGATTTTCCATTTGCTGGTTCACTACCCAGTTCTGCCAGAGCTGAATGATCTGAACCCAGGATCTTTTGGGTCTCCCACACAGGTGCAGGAACTCAAAGCTTTGGGTCATCCTTGACTGCTTTTCCAGGACACAAGCAGGGAGCTAAATGGGAAGCAGAGCAGCCAAGACATGAATGGGCCCCCACATAGGAGCCCGGTGCATGCAAGGTGAGGATTTTGCCAACAGGCCATCACACCAGCCTGAACAGGCATTCTCACAGGATGAAATACAAATGGCAAAGAGCTGCAGAAAAAATGCTCTTGATCACTAGACCCAAGGCAAATGCAGAGAAAATCCACAACAAAGTTCCACCTCACCCTAGTCAGAATGGCTATCATCCAAAAAGCATAGGAAACACTGACAAGGCTGTGGCTGAAAAAGTACCCTAATACATTGTGGGAATGTAAACTAGTACAACCATTATGGAAGACAGTAAGGAGATTTCTAAAAAAAAATCTGAAAAATAGTTCTATCATATGCTCCAGCCATTCCACATCTGGAAATTCACCTAAAGAAACCCTCTTATGGAAGAGCTGTATGTATTTCCATGTTCATAGCAGGTCACATGACAATATCTACAATATGGAACCAACCCAGATGTCTCTTGGTTGATGTCTGGATGAAGAAACTGTGGTATATAAACACGATGGAATACTACTTGGCTATAAAAGAACAAAAAACAACAACAGCAGCAGAATGAAACTCTTTCTCCAAAGTGGATGCGACTGGAAATCATCATCCCATTTCAGAAACTAATGTACACAGGAGAAAGCTCAATGTAACACATATGAATGAAATTGACATTTGAGGTTTGATTATAGACAAAGAATTTACATGGTACTTTTGAAGAATAGTGCTTTGTCAACTTTCTGCTTGCTGATGTGTTTTTTCAATGTTGGGCTAAGCTTTTTAAACTGAAACTTTTTTTTAAATAAGAAAGAGGAAGCTTAGAGAGGGTGGGAATGAGGGATGGCAGGATGAGAAGCATCAATGTGTTATTAAAATTGCAAATGCAAAGTAAAGGAAATGTGGTCCTTTATATAAATTAAAAAACAAAAAAATTGTAAAAATTTGTGTGCGTCTACAGCACAGAGAGCAAGAGAACATTAAAAAGAAATAAAATCCAGTGATTTCTCAAAGCTACAGAGCTAGGTAATGCTGAGTTTAGAACCTAGTTCCATTTGCTCCCATGTTTTATGCAACACTTTGTTCAGAAAATGAAATAAGATTTCAAGTGGAAGTCCAATTGCAGCCACTTACCAGGAATGTGAATCTCGGGCAGTTTCTTAGATAATTTAGATAATTGTATTCATCTCTTGTGCTCTTGTGTGTGAAATAGATGATAATCTATAAAATATTCAGTATTAAAGCAGGAAAAGACTAGTCAATAGACTTTTAGTTAAGGCAAAAGAGACAAGGAAAGAAGTCATCTTCAGAAAACTTCAAGTACACTTTGGCTAAGTGTATTGTTAGTCCAGAACAGCAGAGGATCAGGACCACAAATGATGAAGTGGCTGGTGGATGACTGGATGGACCAGAGGGAGCTGTTGAAGGCTTCAGCCTGGAGAGAAAAGGCTCAAATGTGTGTTTCAGGGAAACGTTTCCATCAGTATCTGGCATAGTACAGAGATTTAAAAACTGTCGAATGGATTAATGGTAGCGTAGTTAACTATGCTTTGAATAAAAAAAAATAATAAGTAGCAAACCTAATTAAGAGGCTGCGGCATATTGCTGGTTCCACATCCAGATTCCACTTGTCCCAGAGCCTTAGTTTCATCCTGGTCCCTCACCTCTCCACACCTCCAGCAGGGATGCTACAGTAGATTACTCCAACCAAGTAGAAACTGGGTGCTGGGTTCTGCCAGGGTAATACTGGAATCGACTTAAGCATGAACAGGTGTTGGAACTTTGTCTATGAAGTCATGTGGGAATTCTAGATGCATACCACAAGAGAAGCAGTCCATTGACAAAACTGATGAGAAATAAAGAACCAAAGAAATATACATAAACTGAACTGTAATCTTTCCCATATCCTGCCTGGAGCAGAATTCAACCCCTAATTAGAGAGAAAATACATGGCCTTATCATTAAAGCCACCGGAATCAAGGTTCTATAGTCTGTAAAAGAACAAAAACAACAAAAGAATGAACATTTGTTGATGGATAAACGTTACCATGGGAAATGAAGGCTTCCTCTAGGATAACGTCTGTGGGAGCAGAAAAAACTGAGCAAATGTGAGAACCAAGCTAGGTGCAGAAGAGGAGTGTCAGGGTTTTCAAATCAAAATACAGAACACACAGCTAAATTTGAATTTCATTAAACAACAAATATATTTTAACGTAAGCATGTCCTCTGCCACATTTAAGGCTCACCTATATATAACTAACATTTCTTGTCTCTGTGAAGCTCAAATTTAACTCAGTGTCTCATTTTATGTGGCAAGCAGGGTGTGAAACTTTCAAGACGTAACAACTGATTCTGAGTGAGAAACCTAAGGCTGAAAGGAATTGCAGGTGTAATAGCAGGGTTAAACCAGGCCCTGGGAGTTTAAGGGTATTATTAGACAAATAAAAAGAGGAAGGATACACACTTTCTCATACGTATGTATCACTTCTTTTGGACATATTCCCAGGAATGGCATTGCTGGGTCATTCAATACATGAATTTTCACTTGCCTAAGTACTCTTCATACTGACTTTATACAAGTCGCACCAATCTGCAATCTTGCCAGCAGTGAAGTAGCATACCTTTGTCCCTACATCCTTGCCAGCAGTTGTTATTAGATTTCTGTATGGAGGCTGGTCTCACTGCGGTTAAGTGGAACTTCAAGGTGGTTTTGATTTGTATTTCTGTTATTTCTGGGCAACCTGAGCACTTTTCATATGGCTGTTAGTCATTTGAATTTATTCCTTTGAAAAATGTCTACCCATTTCCTTCACCTAAATTCTTAACCGGGTTGCGTGTTGCTGGAGTTCTTTGTACATCCTGGGTATGAGCCCGCTATCTGTTGTACAGTGTGCAATGATTTTCTCCCACTGTGTTGGCTGCTCCTTCACTTTGCTGACAGTTCTCTTTACTGTACAGAGGTCATTCACTTTGAGGTAGTCCCATTTATTTATTTGGGGCTTGACTGCCTGTACTTTTGCTGAATTTTCTAGGAAGTCTTTGCCTACACCTATAGATTGTAGAATGTTTCCTATGTTTTCTTCTAATAGTTTGATGGCTTATGGGTGTAGATTTAGATCCTTGAGCCATTTGCAATGAAGTGGTTCCAACTCAGTGACATAAGCGAATCCCAAAAGAATATATGTTTGCTCTAAGACAACTTTCATTCAAAATACAAAATGAAAAGATAAAAAGAAGCAAGCATACATTTGTAATCTCACAAAAGAAGCATGTATTGGAGACCGGAATCCCAGGAATCAAAGAAGATCAACAGCGTGCATGTCAACTCTTGATTAAAAATAGGTCCCCAGGAGAGAATCAAAATGGCAGAATAGGGCAAGGACACGTTTAAACAGACGGAGAAACATTTAATCAGGATGAAGCGGACAGGACATATTTCAGGAAATAGGAAAGGACAGAACAACAGCAGAGGGGTACCTGGAGACTGACAGACTCAGGAAAGCAACGGGAACAGCAGTGTGGTGTTGCAGTGAATGATACTCCAGCATGGCTATCTGAACTCCACCAGCAGCCAGAACTCCACCAGCAACCAGGTGGGAAGGGACTTTCACTGGGAGCTTGGGAGGTGAACCCAGACGGGGAAATGTCTGTCCTGCTGGTCCGTTTGATTTGACCAGGAGCAGAGACAGAGCAGTAAATTTCAGGCAGTGCGAGAACAGAGTGAAATTCATAGCCCAGTCAGCCCCCTAGAGCTGAATTGGGCGCCATTTTGCATAAGGAGGAAAGGGCAAGGGAAAGGACAGAGCATGTTCTGAGTGGGGAATGTGCTCATTTCTGACTCGGTGAACTGCAATGACGTGGCATTCTATGGGTTCCATCCAGGGCAGGTTTGGGTAGCCCTCGGATCTGACGGCCAACAGATCAAGAACTGTAGTGGTAGCACGTCAGGCGCCATTTTGCGCACTGTGGCAATAGCTTTGGGATTGAAGGGGACAACAGTGAACTGCACATGTGCTGAGCTCGCGAGAATTCCCTGAGGTCTCACAGGAAAATAGTACTGACTGTGGCATCATATGGGTCAAAATAGGTCCGTGTGGCACCCAGACCTAATGTCCAACAGGTTCCGACAAGATCAGCGCCACCAACAACCTAATTATATAGGACACCTGGTGTCTCTCTAATCCTGGATCTGACATAAGAATCCAGGCCTGGAACTCGCTGGAGGTTGTGGCACAAGTGGCTGCAAGCAAAAAGTTGTGTACCAACTGCAATAAGTAAAATCGCATTGCAGGTGACACAGCTTAGAAACCTGCCCCAAGAAGACTCTGCTAACCAGAAGTACAATGACCAAGAGCAAAAGAAGAGACAAAGGCACAATGAATACTACTGAAAACTCCCCCTGCAAAGGAGCAAAACCCTTTGGCAACCTCAGAGTTAACTGAGGAAGACATCGAGAAAATGGGGGACACAGAATTCAGAAAACTCATTTTAAAGATTCTGGTCAAAAATGAGAAGCTCCTGCAAGAGTTCAAAGAATTTAAGGAAGCAGTAAAGCAAATCAAGGTTGGAATATCAGAAATTAAGAACAAGGTAGAGCAAATTACAGGTACAGTGGAGAGTCTCCAAAATAGAATGAAGCAAGCAGAAGAAAAAATATCAGAATTGGCAAATATCTCCTGTCACCAGGGGGAAACAAACAAAAAGCTAGAAGTAGAGCTGGATCAGGCCAAAAAAAAAAAAGTTCAAGAATTGAAAGACACTCTTAAGAGGCCAAATATAAGAGTTATGGGAGTCCCGGTAGGTGCAGAAAGAGAAGCTGAGTTTGCAAATGTATTTAATGAAATAATCAAGGAAAATTTCCCTAATCTGGAGAAAGAATTGGGAAACAACATCCAGGAGGGACACAGAACTCCAAACAGGCTTGATCAAAAGCGATCTTCACCAAGGCACATGATCATCAAGCTCTCTTCAATTGAACATAAGGAAAAGATCCTTAAATGTGCACGTGAAAAAAAAATCAATTGACATATAAAGGAATGCCAATTAAGCTCACAAAAGATCTCTCACAGGAAACTATAGGCAAGAAGAGAATGGAGTGACATATTCCAGATTCTAAAAGAAAAAAATTGTAGGCCTAGGATAACATATCCAGCAAAGCTTTCTTTCGTCTTTGAAAATGAAATAAAATTCTTCCAGAGTAAAGAAAAGCTAAAAGAACTTGCCTCTTCCAAACCTGCCCTACAAATGATACTTCAAGATGTTCTCTTGACAGAGAAGAGGAATAGCACTCACCAAAACTAAAGGAAAATGTGAAGAACATCCCAGTAAAATGACGAGAGAAGACTAAATCAATGAACAACCCATTGCTAAAATGACTCTGAATGTAAATGGCTTAAGGTTAATCAAACATCATAGATTAGTAGACTGGATTAAAACACAAAACCCATTTGTTTATTGTCGGGAGGAGACACACTCCAACAAAGATCAGCGCAAACTATATCACATGGATTTTGATGTTTTCTGTTGGTTTCATCTCTTCAAAACACTTTCTTCTGATTAAATCATTCAATGACTCCTAGATCATGCAGTGGCTTCATTTTCTTCAAGAAGGTTCTTGATTTTCACTTCTTCAGCTACATATTATACATTTAATAGCATGTTGTTTAACTTCTTGGTGTTGTTAATTTCTTTCCTCTCCCGGATGTTGAGTTTGTTTTGTGGCTCTTCATTTAAGGGAAGGTATAGTAGTTGTGTAATGGAGACTGTCATATCTAGTAACATGTCATTTAACTTCATAGCATTGTAAATTTCTATTTTTCTTTCTATTGGTTGATTTTGTATCATGACTTTTCATTTAAGGGAATGTACAGTAGTTATGTAATGGAGACTAACATCCAGATGTGAGGATGCAGTGTGACATGCATTTCTGTTTCCAAAGATGGACTTACAGTGAAATTGTTTATATTATATCTTGACAATAGGATTCTGGACTCTCTGCCATTGTCCATGCCTGCAATGATGGACATATGACTGAGTATAAAGAACTCTATGTTAGTAATGATATAAAGGAACTGGGGGGGGGGATTGGGGAGGGGGTAAGGGAATATGGAACTGTATCACAAAATGATAGCAATAATAATAAAATGTAGAAAAAAAATAAAATTCTCTGTTAAAAAAAATAGGTCCCCAATAAAACTGCTAACTATACCTACACAGGAAAATATTGGGCTTTCTACCACTGCATATACCTACTGTGCCACATGGCATGGAAAGAGCAGAATGCTATAGTCAAGACCACAGCTGGAGAAATATATCATTGTAAAACACAGGGGACCATGGGCAATGAAGAAGGGGGGAAGGATGAAAGGGAGGGAAAGGGGAAAAGCCGTACACCTGCAAAAGCATAAAATGAAAAATAAGCATTAAAGTAAATAAGAGAGAGGGTTCTCTTTGCTGGTCTTTCCACAACGTCCAGAGAGCTGATCCTCTGCCTGCAACTTCTGTTGCTGAAGAAGCCTCAGTCCTGTGTTCTGCAAGAAGGTTTCCTCCTCGTTGTCTCTGGAAACTCAGAGCCAAGACTGCATATGGTAGCATGTGGGCGAGTGCTGGCCGAGAGGCTGCTCCTGTAACATCCCAGGTCGTGGAATGGGGTCAACAGTGAGGGTTGTATTTAAGTATTTGTTTACTGTCCTTCTACTACAGAGTCGGGTTTGTAATGTGAGGGCAGTGTCTGTTGTACTCAGCATGGTTGCAGCCACAGTGCTGGCTGGAAGTAAATAACGGGTTAGATTAACAGATGGACCTACAAAGGCAGAGTAATGGCCACCCTATGTATTAGCGGTGGAGACTGAAGGGACTAACACACAGGAGCACCTGCCGCGTGAGAGGCCACTTCTCCTCTCGAGCAGTTTGTCTTTCTGCTCACAGCTATCCTGCTAGCAAAAGAATCACCTCTATCAGTTGAGATCAGCAATAGTGGTCACAGCAGAGCCAGGACTCACTCAGAGAAGTCAAAGAAAGGAAACACCTGCTCCATTTTCCCTTCTCCGGGTTTACAAAAGTAGGTCTTTGTCTTTCTTAATTGCACTTTGGGGAAAAGCAGTATCAATTTAAATGTACCACACTTCAACTCAGAGCTGGGCTATTTCCATCTCAGGGCTCACACAATAATTCCCAAGAAGCCTCAAACCCAATTATTGGAGGGAAATGTTTGAAGCTGAATAGGCTTTGTTTCAAACCCATTATCATTTTGCCTGGATCCTAAATAAACACCTGGTCAAAGGAAGATTGAATAGAGTCAGGGTTTAGCTCGGGCCACAGCGGACTGGGCATAAGTGAGCATGGTGAGGTTTTGCTTTAGATACAGTATCCAGATCTACAAAATCTAAGTTTGTAACACTGTTCTTCCACAGCACATGTTTAAATGAAACTTTGGAACAATATTCACAATTTTGTACTTGGCAAAACAAGCTAAAATAATCAACATTTCAAAATCACAAACTGTATCTGAATTAGACACATATAACAGAGTGGTTATAAATGGAACTTGCGATTTGTGACCACTGCCCCTTGACTGAAAGTAAATACATCAGAATTGTGTGTGTGTGTGTGTGTGTGTGTGTGTGTGTGTAAGGGAGAGAGGAAGAGAGAAAGGGAAGGAGAGAGAGTGTGAGAGAGGGAGAAAGAGAATTTTGTTTCTACATCCACAATATGGACTGCACTTACTGTTGAAGCAACACTAATTATATTATTCTCTTATTATTTCCAGATCTCAGATTGAAAGATCCTATTTGAAATGGTAAGATGATGCTTAGTGAGTCTTTGGTGTATGCAAGGATTTTATTTAGCACTCTGCTTATTCTCCAATATCCACTAAATAAATTGGCAGAGGTTATCTCAATTACATTCTACGATGTTTGCCTCTTGGGCTTTTCAGAGAAGTGAATGCTATTACTTATTAAACTCAGAAGCCAGTTACTGTGCAGGAAATTTTCAGCAAGTTAATGGACCAAAAATAGGATAACTTCAGTTTAAGGTTATAATCAAGGAACTGGAAATTTAAAATGCAATGATTTTCTAACTATTTTTTTCTATGAAAGAAGAAAATTAGTCTTTATTTTTCAAAAGGTACCATTCTCTTCTGATTTACTATTTTCATTGCTTCACGCTACTAACAAGTATTAGTGCTCACTAAATGCTTACTGGATTGGCAAAGCAATAAATCAGATCACTTCTGTCACCATTTTGCACCTGAGGAGATTACATGATGGTTTCATGTTATCAAAGCAGTATACAGTGTGACTGGGACCTAGCCCTTGGCTGCCTCTTTTTGCTTTTTGGATTCTAGCATCTATCCTTAGTGTCTCAGTGACACAGCATGGATAGCATGGTCTTGATTTGGCTTGGAACGTTCTTTTCTTTCAGCTGAAACATTTTCAAACTTTGAGTTTCCTTGGACCAGAGCTGTGGGACAGCAAATTAAACTTCTGCCAATGGAGTGGGCATCTCATATGGTACCAGTTCTCGGTTCCAATGCTGTCTGCTCCACTTCCTTCCAGCTGCCTGCTAATGTGACTGGCAAAGCAGTAGAGGATGGGCTAAGCCCTTGGTCCCTGCACCCATGGCAGAGTCCTGGAAGAAATTACTGGCTCTTAGCCTCAGACTGGCCCAGCTCCAGCTTTTGTGGCTATTTGGGAAGTGGATTAGCAGGAAGAAGATCTCTGTCTCTCCTTCTAACTTTGCCTTTCAAATCAATATTTAAAAATCTTTTAAAAACATGGAGTTTCCTCTTAATCAAAAGTAATATGATGCTGTGCAGAGTTCTGCAGAGAAGAAAAGTAGAAGCATAAGTGTAAGGACTTATTCCAATATCCCACCCTGGACTCTGCGCCATTCCTTCTTCCTCACAGCTCACAGAATTCGCACCAGTCCAGCCATCCACCAATCAGATGTAACCTGGCATTCCACCTGAGAATCCCACCCCCAATCTCCCAGCCCCTTCCCCAAACCCGCCCACTGGCCAATCATCCCCTGGCATTCACCTGCAGGCACCAATTCCCTGGGGCCTTGACCTCAATCCCTCCGAGTCCCCGCCCCCCACACCTGGCAGACAAAAAAGGCCCCCAGGTGCGGTTCGCTCTCTTGCTCTCTCTCTTGCTCTCTCTTGCTCTCTCTCTCTTGCTCTTGCTCTCTCTTGCTCTCTCTCCTTGGTTCCTCTCCCCTGCTCTTCCTCTCTCTCTCTCCTCCTTCTTACCTCCCTTCCCCCTCCTTCCCCTTCCCCTATTCCTGCCTTGCTGGAATAAACTTCCTAAGATATGTCATTGCGGTGTTTTCAGCTCACGGTAAAGAACCAGGTTGTGAGAATTAGCTGCGCGTAAAGTATCTTAATATCCTTAGACCTAGAACTAGAACTCTTCCATTCTTTTAAATAACTAACAGTAAGTACAAAAAAAAAAAAAAAGAGAGAACAGAGTAGATGAGCAACAATCACTTCCTTGGAGCCCCAAGAATGTCTTGTTCACTACGATCCCCCTTCAGCCTATTTTATCTCAGTGGTGGCCTCCAAGACCAATCTTTTCACAGATAGTGTGCTATTACAAATACGGAGAATAGTTTTAGAGGGAATCCAACAGAAACAAAACTACTCTATTGTACTCTGGGGCAAGAGTCTGAATTCATGATGTAATGGGATGCTGTTCATGAACACGCGTGCATTCCTGCTCTCCATTGGAAAGGAACTCAGAAGACCTTATGTTAATTAGCTTCCACCACGTTTACAGGTGTTAACTGTGATTCAACAGTCAGCAATAAACATTACTGTGTTTTAAGAAGCAAAATGGAAGCTTATAGAAGTAATCCAGTTATTTAGAAGATAAGAAAAAAGGGATTTTTTATTCTGTCATTCTTACTGTGAAAAAAAAAGAGCAAATCACAAAACTGCTTTTCATTTTATCTCAGAATTTTCTGACAATGAATACAACTTACTATTACATACAATGTAGACAATACAGACACTGATAAATCAGTAAGCAAATCCAGCAGGATTGTACTCACTGAGATGGTCATTGCTAGAACACGTCACACTGATACAAGTTTGAACAACAGATATGACCAGGCAGCTGTGAACAACAGCATGCTTGCAAGTGCTTAAAAATTACAAACTACTCCCAGTCCCACAGTTCTTGGGAAAATTTCAAAACAAACAATAGCAAAAATCCGAATACACAGTGACATGGAAGAAAGGCAAAGTCAGTTATCCAATGGGAATGATTCAGATTGAAAGAGTGAAGGAAGTAGAAAACATGTGAAACATTTAGAGTCAGTCCATGCGGAAACAACACTGTCTCTTCCTCAGACTTTCTTATTCTATTTGCCTTGGCCAATGTAGCTGCAAGGCCATCATTTGGAGGAAACCAAAGCAGACAGCATATTAGGGGAGGATTATTGCATCAGATGTCAGAAGCTAAACAGGGGGAGGAAACCATCCACGCTGTGCTAACAGCAGCTCAAGCAGGGCTAGGGAGATACACTCAGGTAGGAAGCAGGGTGCACAATTGTCAGAGCCTGAATGACAGCCAGTGCAGGGAAAGTGTATGGAAACAGACCACATTTATACAGAAGATGTCAACAAGTTTGCCAAAGTGTTTAACTAGTGGAAAGCAAGTGTTCCCGGGAAGCTATAGTCAACTAACTGACTATATGGCGAAATAAATATTGACAGCTCCTTCAATTCATAAATACAAATGAATTTAAAATTGAAGAGGAATCAAAATGCTAGGGTTAAAACTATAAAACTTAGAAATTAAAATGTAGAAGAAAAACATCAATTGTTGGGGTCCATGCAGTGGATGTAGGGGACACAAAGGCGTGAAGAGTATTGTTTCATTGCAGGCAGGGCCACAGGGAACTTCCCGCTGTATGGCAGGGCCCCACGGACCGAGGTCTCTGCAGCCACCTGAATGCAACTCCACCTTCTTTTGCATGGACACCGGACTACCTTGCCAGGGAATCCTAAACTATCCAGGCATTATTTGCTACTGTGGGATTGGCCTTTTGCTCAGTGTGAGCTTGGAGATTAATGTCGGTGATAGCATCTTGCAAAAGGGCCTTCTATTATTCCTACTGTCTTGGCTGTCCCCATTGACCTTATGCTAATCAAGGGGCCTATATTTAGGCTTTCATTCTTTCCTCATTCTTTAGATTGCCCTTTTCTTTGTGATACAAGATTGAGTTGTAGGATAAGAATTGTATCAGAAACTGCTATTGTTTCTACGTAAAACTAATGGCAGAATTATCCTTAGAAATTCCCAACTTGACCATGACATAAAAAGTCTGAGCCAGAGTTTGACTGATTTTGTATAAATAAAGCGGACAGCTTTCCCGCATCGTCCATTATGATCATGAAATCCTAGTGGTCCGTCTTTCTTTCCTCTTTGCACCTCAGCTACACACCCTTCTCGAGTGGTGTCCAACGTGACTGCTCGAAGAAGGTAGGTCTTTCCTCTCTCGTTTCTTGCGGCGTGGATAGGACTTCACCCAGGGTGCTGCAGGCCCCCTGACAGAAGGTCACATTAGGAGGGGTGAATAGTCAGAACATTTCTTGAGAAGTTTTGTACCCTCTGTTACTATAAAGTTAAAATGGGGCAGAGTGCATCCGGCGACAGAAGCCTGTACGGATATTATTAAGCATACTTGACAAAAGAAAGGAGTAAAGGTTAGCAAAAAGTAGCTTTCCCAATTTTTGCAGTTTATACGGACAATTAGTCCCTGGTTCCCAGAGGAGGGAACTCTGGATTTACGAAGATGGGATCAGGTAGGGAATGACATGAAGAGGTGATATCATAGCCGTGGGGCAGCTGCCATGCCTTCCTCAGCGCATGGTATTTGGACAATATTGAGACCAGCTTTGGATACAGGGACAGATGCGTATGCCCCATCTTCCCCGACTGCTCCACCCCAGGAGCACACTCCCTTGAGTTAACGGAAAAAGGGAGGCTCAGGCTCTACTTATGGCTCAATGGAAAGTGTTCGTCCTGAAGATAATATAAAGTGTTATGAAAATGATCATGAGGATTTTTAACAGAGGAGAAAGAAGATCTTTTAAAATCATAAAGATTTAGATCAGGGGTTAAGGATTGTGAAAAAGTGCAGACAGCTGAATTACATGATGGGTGGTCTCCTGCTGTTGATAAGCCTCCTAATTATTCAGTTAAGCAGTGTGAGCCCTTTCCAGCTAGACCAGATCCAGCAAAGGTTGGCTTTAGAGGGGCAATGCACAGGCACATAAGGTAATTTTTTCTGTTTTCCTGTTGTCCATGAATGGGATGAGCCTGAATGGGAACCGTTGCCTGATAAGCTTATTAAAGAACTAAAGCATGCTGTCTCAGACTACGGGTCAAACTCCCCGTACACTATGGCAATGGTGGAGGGTCTAGCAGTAAAGTGGATGACTCCATATGATTGGTTTCAGATTGCCAAGGCTTGCCTCACAGGAGGAAACTTCCTTTTGTGGAAAGTGGAATACGAGGAATTAGTAAAGGCAGAGGTGAAGTCCCAGGGATCTGTGAGATGTGGCAAACCTTTTACCTCAAACATGCTTTTAGGACAGGGCACTCGTCTTGGCATTTCAGAACAACTTACTCTGCCTAAGGAGGCATTACACCTTATCTCCTCCCTGGCATTAGGAGCATGGAGATGCCTGCCATCTCCAGATCAAAAGTCTTCAAATTTTGTAAATGTTAAACAGAAGCCTGAGGAGACTTTTGCAGATTTTGTAGCTAGACTCACCGAGGCAGTGACCCGGACAGTAATTAACAATACAGTTACAGATCTCATAGTTAAACAGCTAGCTTTTGAAAATGCTACTCCAACTTGCCAGACCTTAATTCAGCCAGTGAGAAGGACAGGAGACTTGTCAGATTATGTTCGAGCCTGTGCTGAAGTAACTCCATCTTACGTGCAAGGGTTAATTATTGCTGCAGCTCTTCAGGGTCAAACCGCCACTGGAGTCTTAAAGAACGTAAGAGGCAATCAAGGAAATCAAAGGAGAAATAATTGTTATTCTTGTGGTGGAGTAGGGCATTTTAGCCATAGTTGTCCCACCAGAAATTTGTCTCAAAGTTTCAGACAGAATACCTAGCCTCTTGTACTGTATAAACAATGATTTTTCATAATTAACATCTCTTTTTAAACTCTATTAAACTTTTATACTGAATTTTTGAATTTTATGAATATAACTCTTAAGGTATTGTTTAAGGCATTCCTTTAAAAATGTAATAACATTTATACCAAACAAACTGTTATAAAAGCAACTCACTGCTAAGTTTTTTCCAGGTATGGGATGCACCCATGTGCTTTTTTATCTGCTAGTCTTTATATTTAGATACATATTCATCATTGATTCATGGAATTAAAATCTGATCCTCTGTTGTAACAAAGTTTTAAAAGCACATTATTATATCTGTTTATCTAATTAATGATTAAATCTTTCTAGTTAGCTCCAGTGAACTCCAGACCTGACTTTGTTGAAGTGTCTCAGAATATAAGATTCTATGTTGGAGTGATCTTTGTGTTTTCTGCCTTTCAGTATGTTCACATTGCTTCAGATTGATAAAAGTTATGTGCTTATTTATAGATATTTAAAGTGATCATTTAATGCCAATAATTACATCTCATCTATATTGTGTTATATAAAGAAATTCTATTTCAACTAGATGTTATAAATCTTGACATCCTTGATATGCATTTTAAATATTTGAAAGTTTTATTTAGTAGATACAACTGAGTAGGCATTTGGATTGTATTAAAGATACTGTGAGATGCTAAGTGGAACATAATTTTGTCATATCAAAATACTACTACTATAAAAAAAATTTTTACAGAAGTCTAATTCAAATTTCTGTGTTTCCAAAAGTTCCAGGACAGATAATGCTTAACAACAACTGAGCTTACATGCAGCCTAACAGGTGTAGCCCTGCCCAGCCCCCATTCCAGTTCTCACACTTGCCAGTAGGATTAATGCCCAGCAAGAGAGTTTCCCTGCAGCCACCCTACCAGGCTTGCACAATCCCTACCCTCTGGTCCACATGTGCTAGTGGGTGCTGTGGCTCATTCTGGCATGGCCCGCCTCACCTCGCCATCTGCCAGCAGGTGCTATAGTCTGACCTAGCCCAACCTGCTCCCCTTTCCGGCTGATCCAAGTGGCTGCTATAGCTTTGCCCAGCCCAGCCAGCCCCCAGTTCCAGCCATAATGTGAACTGGCTGGTGTTGTGACCCAACCTGTCCTGAACACCTCCTGGTTCTCAGATCTGCTAGTGGGTATTATTACCTGACCCAGCCTGGCCCACGTCCAAACCTGACCCCCTTCCTTGTATGCCAATAGGCACAGCATCCTGGCCTGGTCTGAGCTACTCCCAGCTTTGGTTCTTGTGCTCACCTGCAAGGACTATGTCCCGACAGAGGAGTTCCCCAAGCTCCCCAATCAGGTCTCTTCTCAACGGCAGATGTTGCTGACAATGGTGGGTCTTGACCCAGCTAACCCATTCTACCACCTGTCACTGCGGGTACAGCAGTCTTTCCTGCCCAATCAGCCCACACCCATTCAAGTTCTTACTGTTGGTTACTAACAGCCAAGCCTCTACCAGCCCATGTGGAGACACAGCTCTTGTGGCTTAGTAGGTGCTGAGATCTAGAGTAGCCTGTCCTGTACCCACCCTGGCTCTCACGAGCACCAGTAGGTGCTGGAGTCCAGCCCATTGCAGCGCACTCCAGACCCAGTCCCCACCCATGTGCAGTCATGTCCAATCTAGTCTGATTTTGGCTCTCCTGCTCAACAGTGAGAACCACAACCCAGTTGGGGCATCCCCATAGTTCCCAAACCAAGCCTGCTCCCAGCTACAGATCTTGCACATGCCAGTGGGTGCTCTGACCCAGCATGGCACAGCCCATCCCCCACTTCAGCCTTTGCCATTGGATGCTTCAGCCTGATCTGGCACAGCCCTCCCCCAGTCCCAACTTCAGCCTAGCCCTGCCCAGTTTGCTTCCATCCTTGGCTCATGCAAGTCAATAGTTGTAACAGTTTAGCCCTACATGATGCACACTCTGGCCTGGCTCCTGCACATGCCAATGACCTAAGGTTGGCCTAACCCAGTACGTTACTTATGGAACCACCCAACACATGTGCCAACAGGTGCAGCTACCTGGCCTGGGCTGGCCTGACCAGTACCCAGGCCTGAACCACACGTGCACCAGCAGGAGCTGTGGCCCACCAGGGGAGTTTCCCAAGTTCCCCCACCAGGCCCATTCCCAGACCCATGTTGCACATGCGTTCGCAGTGTTAGGCCCATACTTGGCATAGTCTTTCCCCTTGGTCCTAGCATTTGTATGAGGTGGTAAAAACAGTGTTTTGAAATAATACATACTAATCTATTAGGCATAAGAGTTTTCAGCAGGAAGCACACAGCTTCCTAGTTTTTTCCCCTAACAGTTAGCTGGCTGTAGAGCAGAATACAAACGGTTTTACTTGCTTTGCCTTTTTAATATGATGTCATGAACATCACTCACATCACTGGGACATTTTTTTTTTTGCATACCAGTTAATGTTATCTTAGTGTGAATTCAAAATTGAGCATTTGCAAATAATGTAACCAGTGCAATCCCACAGATAATGCAGGATAATAAAGGATAGGACTAAACTATGCATGTGTGCATGTATGATTAACAGCAAACATTTCAAAGCAGCTGAGCCAAGGCGGTGTATTTCTGGAGCTAGGAAGAAAGACTTCATGCAGGGAAGGGGTAGCAGCAGAGAGCAAAGGTCTGAAACACCAGGTCACAGGATCAAGGCAGCACTGGCCAGGATGACAGAAAGCACATCCGTCCTGAATAAAAAATGAATATGGTCTACAAAGGGGTTACTGATGTGGGTGATAGAGTGAACTTGACTGATTCATGTAAGACATCATGAAGACTTAGGTTAAGATCCAAGTCTCTAGGATCTCACAGAAGGAAGTGATGCTAGTCAGAGATGCTGGATCTGCAATGCGTCAATGAAATGCAGCAACACAAAGACACCTGTTTTGTGCATACACTCAGACATCTTCCTGATGTTAGTGCAAATGGTCATTCCCTAGAGAACAGGAAAAGCTGCTCTAATGACTCATCTGGAAAGCCTGTCATCCCTTAAGGAGTAAAGAGAAGTACTAAGACTTAGAGTAATTTCTAAGTCTTTCATACATGCATAATTTCATCTTCTCATCCAACCAATGAGAGCAAGTTATCATTCTCCTAATTTTTATCATTAAACACGATTCAAACAGCTTGGGTACTTTCCCAAAAGTCACACATTGGCGAATGCTCTACATGCAGATGTTTTTGTTTATACTCTCCACTCTATTCCTTCTCTAGCAATGGCATGAAAAACCAAAGAATATTGCTGTGTTTATGCTAATCTATGCAATTTTAACTGGCCTATTTTTAATTTTATTTGTTTGCTTGTGATATGAGACAGTGAGAGAGATGGAGGTGGGGAGAGAGGGACAGAGAGAGAATAAGAGAGTAGAATGAAGCAGGAATTCCAGGTCTCTATCAAACATATTTTAATATATATTTATATTTATTTATACATTATATTAACATATATATAATTTGCTACCCATGTTCTAATTTCCATGTCTTCTCCTTTGAACCTTTTATATTTTGGTAAATATATCTTTCTGCATAAATATCATACCCATTACGATTTTTGTCACCTTTTCCAGAAAAAGACATTAATTCTCTAGTCCAAAAGCATTTAGTATTATTTTGTGCTATTCATTGTTTCAAGTACAACAAAGGGCAAGAGAAATGAAACCCCCTCCCTTTTGGATCTTTCAAAAGAAAGTAGAGCATTCTAGATAGCAGTAGAGTATTTTAAATAGATACTTAAAGTATTTCAGAAAATAGTGTATTTCAGATGGACTTTAGAGGCAAAGTAGACAAATGAGCGTCACAAATGCGAGAGCTACACATTCAAATAGGATGGGAAAGCAAGTTCTCACCAAGAAGAAAAACTTGAGTAAAGGTCTGAGGTAGATGAGGAAATGAACCAAATGGATATAACAAAGAGTGGACTGGGCAGAACATGTAACAGGGCAATGGCCCTGGGAAAGCCTCCGTGAGCCGCACAGAGAGCAGCGTGCCTATCAGAGGGAGCGAGACAGTGGCAGACGTCAGCAGAATTGTGTAAGGCCCCATGCACACTATCAATAATGCTGGTTTTACACTGAACAGGAACCAAAGTGCGGGAAGAGTACTGAGCACAGGAATGACGCGAGATGACGCTGCCCTATGCGAGTAGTGCTGAGGGCAGAAGGAGCAGCCTCAGGAACAAGGTCATATCAACCCCCTAATGAGAGATAATGACAACTTGACGAGTGAGAACAAGAGCTAGGAAGCCTTCTGCAACTCAAAGGAAAAGCTACTGTGGTTTGGTGATAGATTGGATCTGCAATAACTGAGAGAACTGGATGTGGAAAGACATCTAAAAGTAGGAAAGATGACCACTCAGTTGAAAGCATAATATTTATGTAATTGCGGGGGGGGGGGTTCTTGTTGCTTTTGCCCAGTGTTTCATTTGTAAGATTCATTCTTGTTAATAAACACAGTTGCATTTGGAAAGCATTTTCTGAAAAGGGACGATAATAAAATTTCCTGCTTTTCAAAGCATACTGAAATGTTCTGTCACTACAGCGTAAAAAAAGCCATCCCCCATACATAAAATAAGCATGACAATTTCTAAAATACATTTACTGAAACTAACAGTGGGCCAGATTTAGTTCATGGGCTGTAATTTGCTGATCCTCGACTATAACATTCCATTGTGTAACTATATCATAGTGTATCATCCCACCGTTGACGGTCACTTGGGTTTTTCTGAACTCTTAAAATAACCCTGCCAAGGACCTATAATATTACATTCTGATGACAGGGAGGTTGATGAAAACGCCTGATAAAGAATGAATTTCCTCACTGACACACAGATCACACAACAGCATCGTTTGATTCAAGGTTTTTTATTTTCTTTTTCATTTCTTCAGTGGCACACTGGTCATTCAGTAGCATGTTACTTAATTTCATGTTGTAGATTTTCTATTTTTCTGTTTTGTTTTATGGCTTTTCATTTAAGGGGATGTACAAGAACTGTAGCAGAATCTATCATATCCAAATGTGAGGATACAATGCAATATGTATCTACTTCTAAATCAAAGATGAACTCCCAATGAAACAGTTAAATATATCTTAACAATAAGAAAAAAAAAACCTTCCTGAGCAAATCTTTCAATGTACACGTGCTCAGATCTCTAGTCAACACGTTAAATCAAAACTCTCCAGATAGAGCGAGTTGAGAAAAAGAGGAGTGTTTATTGAGCCGCTGCAGCAGCTAGTCAGAAACGCACCAGGTGCAGAAGCAAGACTATATCCGTCACAGAGAACATGTCCATTAGCCCTTAGAGCCATGAGCATCTTTACAAGAAAAGGCTAGTGAAGAAAAGCATGCAATACTTACACCGAGGAAACACTGGCTACAGACAGGAAGGCAGGAATATGTGAAGTAGGGAAACTTAAGGATGGGAGGATGTTTGGAGAGAACTGCATCTGGAGACTGGGCGGGTGGGGAATAACAGCCCATTCACAAGCCAGGTGTGCTAGCAGCTGGTAGCTCCCTGCTGTGCGGGTTGAATTACAGCTCCACCATACATTCAGGAATGTGACAGTATATATAATTATGGGGTACCATAGCATGTTAATCTTTAATTTGGTAATGTTATGCCATTCTACAAGATGACTCTAATCACTAATTTTCCACCACCTTGTGAATGAGAGTCCCCACTTTTCCCAAACTCCACCAATATTTGGCAACTCTTAGCCTGTGTAGTTTTACTAGATTTAGGTTTAATTTTTCATTGCCAGATTAGTGAGGAGGATGAGAACTTGGATGTGTTCATTGACACAAAACTCTTCTTTCCTACACGACTTGTGAAAGGATTATGTACATATTCATAAGGCTGTATCTTTCCATTATTTTATAGTTCTGCATAAATTCTGGTTATATATTCTAATTTACGCAGACCTGTATTTGTTTCTAATGTTCTTCATTCTTACGTTTCTGTACTGCATATGGCATATCTTTCTTATACATTGAAAAATACTTTCTAAGCCAGGCACGATAGCCTAAGTGGCTAAATCCTCACCTTGCATCACTGGGATCCCATGTGGCCTGGGAAGCAGTGGAAGATGGACCAAAGCCTTGGGAGCCTGCATCCATGTGGGAGATCCAGAAGAGGCTCGAGGCTCTTGGCTCCTGGCTTTGGCTCAACTCAGCTATGGCAGTTGCAGCCACTTGGGGATTGGACAGGTGTTTGGAAAATCTTTGTTTCTCTCTGTAAATCTGCCTTTCCAATTAAAATAAAATCTTTTTAAAAAAAAAAACTCTAGTTTTTGTCTTGGTGAAGGTGGTGAACTCCCCTAAAGGTGTATGCTTAAAGAGTTCTTGGTTTGACTTTCTTTGAGAAGGTTTTCATAATTGGAGATCATTCTCTTTCAGCACTTTAAAGACTTCACTTACCTTATTTGCCTACTGATAAACGAACTAACATGTTTTGCCTTCTTTATTTCAGATTTTCATCATTTTCTCTGGTTTTCAGCAATTTTGCTATAAACTTAGTTATTTGTTTATTCAACTTGTAAAAGATTCAGAGGACTGTTGAAATTGTGGTTTAATTTTGAAGGACTTCTGTTTTCAACTTTATTAGGTTTTTGTATGCCTTACAAATATTTCTGCATTTTCTATTCTCTTGAATATATTTGTATACTGCTATCTTTTGTTCTACATTTCTCATGTCAAGAATTTTAGCTTGGTTACTTTTTATAGCTTTCAAGTCCCAGTCATAATTATCAATTCTCTATTTCATGTTCTCCAACATGGTTACCTGGATTGTTAATTTTCTTTTGGATCTAATAACTATTATATGAATCACTTCCTGGTTAATTTTTCTTGTCACTCTCCTTAAATTTATATCATGTTATCTTGCTTGATAGATTCCTGTTTCTTATGTTGAGCAATGAAAGTTATTTTCATAATTGTTTTAGATTTCTAATGGAAAATCAGATACACAAAGAGGAGGAGAGATGGAGAGGAAGATCCTCTGTACAATGATTCACTCCCCCAGTGGCCGCAACGGCTGGAGCCAATGCTGATCCAAACCCAGGAACCAGGAGCCAGGAGCCTCCTCTGGGTCTCCCATGTGGGTTCAGGGTCCCAAGGCTTTGGGCTGCCCTCGACTGCTTTCCAGGGCCACAAGCAGGGAGCTGGATGGGAAGTAGGGCTGCCAGGACATGAACCGGCACCCATATGCGATCCTGGCGCGTTCAGGGCAAGGAATGCAAGGACTCTAGCCACTAGGCTACCATGCTAGGCTCATGTTCTCACAGGGTTTGTTTGTTTGTTTGTTTGTTTGTTTGTTTTAAAGGCAGGAGGGGAGAGAGAGAGAAATCTCCCATTTTCTGGTTCTTTTAAAAAGTTTTCCACAACTGCCAGAGCTGGATAGGTTGAAGCTGGAAACCAGGAACTCAGCTACAGTCTACTATGTGGATGGCAGGAACCCAGTCACTTGAACCACTCCTTGCTGTCTCCCATGAGCAGAAAGCTGGAATGGGAAAGAGGCAGAACTCAAATCAGGTTCTCCAATAGGAAATGTAGGCATCACAGTCTTAACTGCCTGGCCAAATGCTCATCCTTAAATAACAAAATATGGAAAAATTACTCCCTAGGAAATCTCCCTTCTAGAGAAAGCAGAAACCTAGAAGACAATTCTACAACTTTTTAACCCAATATAAGTTATGACATGAGCCAAAGCTAGACTCATCCCTGTTAAGCCTTACTCCTAGGGAGTAAAACTTCAAGATCATGTGGTCAGGTTCTAAAGCTTGGAAGGGGAACATTTCCTCATGTCCTGGAGTCACTTGTTTGTTCGTCCTCGCTGCAGCCATATGAGGCTGCTAAAATTTCCTCCTGACTTTTCTACCTCTAATGTGCCTCTTGACAAATCGGTAAAAATTCACAAAGAAAAAAAATCTGTGAATGACAAACTCTCCGGATCCTGTTATATCTCTAATGCTGATGCAGTCTTCATTGAGGAAGCAGAAGCTCAGGCTGTCCTATTTGTTCTTTCTCCAGGGACTATTTTAACTGTGCTATGGCAGCTTTTCCAAAGGTCCTTGCTGTCTTTCTCACTACAAATCTGCATTCCATCCTAACATTTTTAACCTCAGTAATTTTTTTTCCTCCAACTGCTCTGATTTTGTTTCCAAAAGATGATGTTTTCTGGCATCCTATTGAAAATACCAGACCGTTTGCTAAAATGTTTTTATTCTATTGAATCTTTAAGTGTCCTTTGCCCTCTCTTGAAATCTGTCCCTGGGTTCATTAGTTAAAATTGGTCTGTCAGTCCAGCATTCCATTGTCTACACATGTCCAACAGTTTCATTGGAAACCCATCGTTTGTCTGGAAGCAGGGATACATATTGCATTATACCCCCCATATCCGAATATGGCAGACCCCAGCACTCTATCTCTATACATTTCCATAACTGAGAAGCCATGAAACAAGATCAACAACTGGTATAAGCTAGACCAACTGTCACAACAACAACATCAACAAATTACAGGACCATAAAAAAATGTGCCACTGAGTAACCAACACGTGAATGACTAAAAAGAAACACAAAAGTCTCTGGGAAAAAATGATGCCACCGTGTAATCCATAAGCCAGCAATGATTTCAACAAGAGAAAAGAAATTATTTGGAATGAATAAAACTGAAATAAAAAACATCAAAACACACGGGATGCAGCCAAACATAGCATTATGCATTGGATTACTGAAGTTGCACTTTATATGCCAATTTTCCCTTGTAAGTGCCAGGATCCCAAATGAGCACCAGTTTGTGTCCTGGCCACTCCCCTTCCCATCCAGCTCCCTGCTTGTGGCCTGGGAGAGCAGTCAAGGATGGCCCAAAGGCTTGGGACCAGAGGCTGCACCTGGCTCCTGGCTTTGGATTGGCTCAGCTCCAGCTGTTCCGGCCACTTAGAGAGTGAACCAGGGAATGGAAGATCTTCCTCTCTTCCTTTCTGTATCTGTCTTTCCAATAAATAAATATTTAAATAAATCTTCAAAGTTTAAAAGGAAAAAATGGTCTTTCTGTTTATTATTTAGGAGAACATCTTTCCAGATTTGTGTTGACTTTTAATCCATTTTCTGTTATTGAAAGTTATGGTCAAGTTTAGGCTGAGAACATCAGTCCACAAGTTGATTCACAGAGCTCTTGGATCTACTACCAGGATTTCTTAGAATAGGATATAATTGGGCTAAAATAACATTAAATTTGAAGGCAGAAAAATGTAAAATAAAAAACAGTATAAATCCCAATATGTGTGCTCTGCCATAGTTCTGCTTATGGATTTTCCCCTGTTCTGAGAGAAGTACAAGCTTGTCAAAGCTAAAGACCACACTTTATCCATCTCTCCTCCATCCACCTTAGTGCCTACCATGGTGCCTGAATGCTTAGTAGGCTTTCAGGTAACGTGTGGAGCCACAATGAATTTGCTGGAAGGAATGTAGTTCTAGGATCTAACTTTGCCCAAGGTGAAATGGTACAGAGGATCTGAATTGAAGCTCCCATCACTATCAGCCTTCACTCATCATTTTGAAATCTGATGAAGCAAAAGTTGAACAGATTCTTACAGCAGACAATGCATAGGGCTCTTCCAACAGGCTTGGTGCCTTAGATTGCAGCATTTAACTAGCAACGGCAAACTCAGGATCGTAGTAACCACAGTATCTTTTTTCAAGTGCTGATAAAGCAAACATATTTGCTTTACAGTGTACATGAAAGATGCTTACATGCTTCATGCCATCTGCAAGAAAGTCAGATCTATTATTTTCCCCACTTACATATGAAATACCCTGAAGCTCATGGAGAGCTCTCATGGAGAGTCCTGTGACAGCACAGCTGAGAATGGGTGGGGCCACATCCACGGCACACAACTCCTCACTTTCTCAGCCACCTTGCCAGAGACTGGTTACATTAGTGACCTAAGGATGATCTTCCAAACTGAAAAGCTTGAAACTCAATGAATCTGTGCTCTTATGATTTTCTTATGGCAGTTTCGAAGAGGCAAAGAACTGGAACAAGATCAGAAGCACCCTGGATAAAAATGACTTGTAATTCATAGTTCTGATTGTGCCTGTAAGCCTTCTGTTGGAATAGAGATCCTTCTAGAGATGAAAGGACACTATTAAGAAAAGCCTTTGGTTTTTCTTTTGTTTGTTTTGAGAATTGTATTCCTTCTGCCTGTGAGTAGAGGCTAAAGCCAAGACCCTGGAGTCATATATTCTTGACTTCAAGTCTCCACTCTGGAACTTAGTGACCTTCTGTGTGTTGATCCTGTTTTTTCACGGTTTTATTACTCATGTTTAAACTAAGAATAATAAAGGCCTGCCATACTCACATGCTTGTTGGGAAAATGAAGTGATGAAATGCATGGAAAAGTGCTTCTGAAACTACAGCACCATACACACAGGAAGAGTGGTGGTGGGTTTGCCGAAATGACATTCCCCAAGCCATTTTATATGAAATGCAGAGATCGGGGCAGAGGTTAGGTATATACTGTGAGTTGTGGTCCTCCTTCACTAACAGCTCAGCGGTTGAAGTCACCAGCAATCAGGAAATCAGGCTTGGCACAAAAACTTGATAGGAATTTGTGGTTTTTCCAGAAACCTATGCTTGCATTTTTATAATAAAGCAACATATATTTTATTAAAATATGCATCAACGAGCAATGAAAAAAATGAGAAAACAAAAAATAAACCTCTACAGGGATAGACTGGAAAACTCAAGTCTGTTCCTTAATACTTACACAGCTCTCATATAGACTTTTCTTTAGAACAATCCTGAACAAGGCAGGCATGTTTGCCATCCCAGTTATATCCATTCAATGGAGGGGACATTTCTCCTGAACAAGCTAGTAACGTTAAGAAAAGGAGGGAGAGCTCACAACACAGATGAAGCTCCCGGCTCCTGACTCACAGCATGGCTGACATAGCCATTTTAGCAATGAGTCAACATAAAGATCACACTTTGTCTCTCCTGTATCTAGGTGACTCCAACTTTCAAATAAATCCATGTGACGGCTGGCAAAGTGAGCTAATCCTCCGCCAATTTCAGCCCCAGTTGCTCCACATCTGATCCAGCTCCCTGTTAATGTCCTAGGAGAACAGCAGAGAATACCTTTAGGTCCCTGCACTCACGTGGGAGGCTCAGAAAAAGCCCCGGGCTCCTACAAACTGCCCCACATCTGGCTGTCATGGCCATTTGGGGAATGAACCAGCAGACATTATCTCTGTGTATCTCTCCCATCTTCTGTTAATTCTTTCAAGAGGAAATACATAAATCTTTAAAAAAAAAAAATCATGTTGGGTGAATCAACAGCTGAATTTTTTATCAACAAATAACTTTCATTTGCACGGATATACCACAGTTTGTTTATGCGTTCATCTGTTGAAAGGCATCTTGGTTACTTGATTTTTGGCAGTTATGAATAAAACTTAGGTTTTTTGCTTCCAATCATCTGGCTATGCTGAGAAGTGTTCCTTGCCATATCATGACTAACCATTCACAGGAAACCTCTAGACTATATCACCATCAATAGCATGTTTCCAGCATTGCCGGAGCTGCCCTCAGTCCCTCCCCAAGGTGAGCACTATGGTCACAGTGACCTTGACTTGCTTTGTAATGAGTTAACTCTGTCTGGTTTCCAATTAAATAGATGCTATGCTATGTTCTATATTGTTGGATGTAATAGCTATTTTTATTGTTCCATATTCTTCCACTGCATGATTAAAGTATAATTTTTCTTCAGACAGAAGAAAAAGGAAAGGTGAGGAGAGGGGAGGAATGGTTGGAAGAGGGGAGAAGGAAGAGGAGGGGAGGGAGCGAAGAAGAGGAGAGAGGAAAGGTGGAGAAGAAAAAGAAAATAAACTCACTTGTTATCATTTAGCACGATTCACTCAGAATCCTGGGCCTGCAGGACTCTGCTACTGAATCAACAGATGTGATTTCAATAATATTTCCTAGGAAGGAATCGCTCAACTCACCAAGGACCCCTTTGTTGACAAATTAATGACCAGCTGTTGCTTCTGGGTAATCAGAGAAGCCGCTAGACAGGTGAGTGACACCTTGGTAGGTGAGAACACGCACTCAGAACAGGAAATTTGAAACGTTTGTGACAATAATGACAGTAACAGCAATAGATACTTACTGAACACCATCTTCCATACCAGGCACCCCGTTAGCTCTCCCAACACTTAATTCTCACAATCATCTGTGAAGCAAAATGTATTATAGTCTCCCACTTTCAAGTAAGAAAGTTTAATTTGAAAGGAATTTTTCCTTTTTTATATTTTTTTCAAATTATCTGTTTCTCCTGACCTTTGCTTGGCATGAGGACAGGGAATGTGTGTGTGTGTGTGTGTGTGTGTGTGTACGCACGCACACACGTGTGCAAGGGTTACTCTAACTACTTCACCTTTCTTTCTAGCTCACAATGTCACCTCTCCCCATACTGACCTGGCTCTATTTTCTGGGTCATTAGTTTACATCTTTTAAATGACCTTCATTTGATGCTTAATTCTCTTTGTTGGAATGTGAACATGTTTGAAACTAGGTATGCAAAAAAATAGACACATGAAATGCTACCTTTACAGTTTTGCTTTGTAAGCAATACCAAGAATGGAAGAGGCTTTTTGTCTCGGAAATTTCTTTATCCTGAAAATAGCAAAGCATTAGGGAATCCAGCATTAAAAATCTGAGGCCACAAGGGATGCTTTGAGACTAAATTTCTCTGAAGTTAAGAAAGAGGTATTACACCTATGAAATCAGACATTGTTGCAGTCAGAAAGCAAGTGTTTCAGCCTGGAATGAGTCCAGAAAATCACTCTGGGTGTTCGGGAGGGTGGGGTGTGAATGAGTGTATGTTGGGGTGTGTGTGTGGGGGGGGGGTGTTGGTATTGGGGGAGGCAGAGAAGAATGAAGATTTTTGTATGATTCTTGATATTTTAAAAATGAATGAAGAGAAGGCATTTAAGACTTCTGCCTAAGCAGTCTTTGAACTGGGAGACTCTTGCTGTACAATTGTGGTAAAAACAACAAATGAAATGTTTCATTAAGAAAAATGATGGAAAGCAGGTAAGCTTAGTAAAATGCAAGTGTTCAGAAGACTCACCATTCACTGTAGGTCGCTGAGGCCTAACTGTTGCATCCCAGCTCAGCACTTTGAACCTTAGATTTCCAGCCATCAAGACGGAAACAACACAAACCATCTTTGCAAGTCAATATAATAAGCATAGCTCGCCTTTGCTGCAAGGTTACCAGGTGCAGGCACTGGGCTGAGCTCATGGGGATTACAAAGTGGTTTTTTCCTGTGTTTACATGCTTTTTACATACTAGATGCTGTGTTATTCTGAACTTAGTCATCAGTGCATTATTCACTCTTCATTTTTCCCCTTTTTTAGCTATTTTTTTGGGGAAAAAAGATAAAACAGGAAAAGCCAAGTAGCAAGTGCCTACACGAAATTAGACTTCTGCTCTTCTTCCCCAGGCCCCACACCTTGCTTGTGCACTTCATGCACTCACTTTACACAAGCAGCTCTTTTGGTCTCTGCATATTTTGGAGTTTGCCATGCCTGCATCCTATCTTTATCCTCAAAAAAAAAAAAAAAAAACAGAAATGCATGATGAGGTAAATAGTGCCTTTCTACAGGAATGAATAGGCATAAGTTATTTCAAAAAATATGTCAAATATGCACCGGACACCTTTTTCCGTCATGTTTTTATCTGGAAAATTTGGTTGGGTCTCAAGGTAGACTGGGAGATCTGTTCTTAAAGGCGTATTTAAACAGCTGGAATCAGGTCCCTGCAGTCAAGTGCTTACCCAAACAATCACACACTGCTATTCGAGGCAATTCACATGCAAACATATGTCCAATGTATGCGCACACATCGCAACTGGGTTTCTACAATATATACATATAAAGTGACTGAGGTAAAATGTTAAAACGGAAATCTTATGACATTTAAAAAGTAGTTCTAGGAACACAAGTAAAAAACGTTATGTATATTTATGATGTACAGAATAACTAAAGCTAGAGTATTTTTAGCTTTCAAAAATTTAACATTGTAAATTGAACTGTGGTACTGCCTAGTATATGCACTGCCACAGGGAGCACTTGGTTTCTGCCCGTGAGTGAGGTAGGGGCAGATTTGGGAGATGGGTTGTAAATAATTTATATGCCCTTTGAAAAAGGTCAGCATTTTTTGCTCATTTCCACCCCCAGCCCTCTGAGGAAGAAGTTAGTTGTTCCAGAAGCTTCTTCTGTATGTCTATACTTGATCAATTTTATTTATGTCTCCATAGTGATGCCTTAGCTCTCACTCCTCCAAGCCACTGCCAATGCCCCTCCCACTGCAAGCTTGAGCAAAAGAAAGCGCCCTCCGGGGGGCCGTATTCTACAGCTCCAGGACATAAACAACTCCAAGGGCCTTTGCCTAGCAGTGCCTCATCCACAATAGATCTGCCAGAAGTACTGGCAACACACTTAAAGGCATGGAAACAAGGATGCATCTCAATAAATCACTCTAGCCAGGTGGTCGCCAAGCTGGTGCCCTGAGAAGCTAGAGCTCCAAGGCATAACTCATTAGAAACCAAGGCAGGCCTGGAGTCCATCCCAGGGAGGGCAAGTTCAGCTTGCCCAGGTTTGCCTTGTTTGCCTCAGCAATCAGATTTTTTTCTCGTTATTTGATCTGATTACAGATATGCTTAGTTATAAAATTTAAAGTGATCGTGAATACTAAAGGAAATTGAAATCACAGCTATCCAAAATGGAAATACGTGTTATGAAGAAACTTTCCAAAGAGTTCAAAATGCTTTAGCTGAGCCCAATGTGATGGCTCAATAGCTAAATCCTCATCTTGCAAGTGCAGGGATCCCATACGGGCTTCAGTTCCTGTCTCAGCTGCCCCACTTCCCATCCAGCTCCCTGCCTATAGCCTGCGAAAGAAGTAGAGGAAAGCCCAAGGTCTTGGGACCCTGCAACCATTTGGTTCCTGGCTTCCGATTCTGGCTCAATTCTGGCCGTTGCAGCCATTTGGGGAGTGAACCAGTGGATGCAAGATCTTTTCTTGGTCTCTGCTTGTCTCTGTAAATTTGATCTGCCATTCCAATAAAAATGAATAAATCTGAAAAAAAAAAGTTTGAACCAAAGATAAAAATATCTTAATTCTACTTCTCCATGAACTTTTTAGCATGTTCATGTTTACAGCTTGTGTGCAACACAATGGCATTTATTTTTTTTTTTAAATTGGTATTTGTTTAATTCTTCAAAGAACAAAGTCACTAGTGATGGAATCTGACAAATGAATTCCATCCCAACCCTCTCTTCCTAGAACCCAGGATGTGTGTGTGTGTTTCATTTTATCCAGTTCTGATAAAAATTTATACATGTAATTAATTCTGTTCTTATACAAGCTACCAGTTTTATTTTTATAATAGAGTCTCTAAAAGAGTATAGAATTCCTTTTCCAAATCTATCGCACCTGCCTCAAAGTGCTATTCTTTTAATTTTATCCAGCTATCCCCAGTGTTGAGGGATTCAGAATTGGGGAAAGTCTAGGCTATAACTCAGTTTTTCACAAGACATCTCCCTGATGACCAATCTTCTCATCTTTGTCAAAGATTTCATGATTTCCTCCACTATCTGGTCTGGAAACCTTTAGTTTCTTAGCTACTCTTAGGAACAAGACAGTGAAGGAGAAAACCACAGGAGAATGTCCAAGTGTGTGGATGCCCAGCACAGCATCCATCCCAGTGACCTAAGGCACACTTTTTCCATAAGAAAAACTATCTTCCTAATATTAGAAAGTTTTTTACTTCTGAAGACTTTTAAAAACAAATGATACAAAAATTCTTTTATTGCAGTTTCATAAAATCAACCCGAAATAATTTTTTCTTGTATAATCCTGCACTCTCCTGCAGCCAATCTTTGTGTAACTTTTCCCTGAATGCTGATTGCATGTGTGTGTTTGCCTCATATTCTAGTTCATGCAATAACTAGAATATGATCTTGTCAATTATGATCTTATCACGGAATAATTACCTGTTCAAGAATTGCATTTTATGATCTTTGATACATTAATTGCAATTTTTAGTTGATATTATAAAGATCAGACACAGGGAGGTGTTAGCATTTTCCTGATTCACATTATTTTAAAAGCTGTTTTAATCTATACTTCATTAACTAATAAAACAAATCAACTATGGATGAATATATTATTTTATTTGAAAGAAAAAAGGTCAAGAGAAAAAGCACCCATCCACCAGCCCATTCCCTAAATATACAGAAAAAAAAAAATCAGTCTAGATCTTCCACAGGATGCAGATACGCAAATTCTCAGCCATTACATGCTTCCTGCAAGCACGTGGATTAGGAGGGAGCAGTGGTGCTAGAAATTCAAATAGGCACTGATACAGGATGCCAGAGTCCCGAGTGGAGTCTGTGTCCTTGGATGAGTAGGCCGAGTTTGTCAATTAGAAAGTGGTTTTTAAAATCTTCATGAGGAGGCCAGGCAGGCGTGGCCTAGTGGCTAAAGTCCTCATCTTGAACGCCCCGGGATCCCCTATGGGCGCCGGTTCTAAACCCAGCAGCTCCATTTCCCATCCAGCTCCCTGCTTGTGGCCTGGGAAAGCAGTTGAGGACGGCCCAAAGCTTTGGGACCCTGCACCCGTGTGGGAGACCCAGAAGTTGTTCCTGGATCCTGGCTTCAGATCGGCATAGCATCGGCTATTGTGCTCACTTGGGGAGTGAATCATTGGACGGAAGATCTTCTTCTCTCTCTGTCTTTCCTCCTCTCTGTGTATCTGACCTTCCAATAAATAAATCTTAAAAAAAAATCTTCACAAGGTTAGAGTGTGAAGATGGCTGACTGGGGCAGAAAGGTACACCTTTGTAGCTGAGAATGCAGAGAGCGCCAGGAGACAAAGTCAGGTCACGCACAGAGCTGGAAAAATTGCCTGCCTGGGTTACTGAAGCTCCTGGGAAGCCACGGAGCCAAGCTGCACAAAGAACAACTTTTGAAAGACACAAGAGGCTGCAGCCAGCAGCCCAGGAAGAAGGTGAGCCCAGAGCAAGCCACAGGAAGGCAGCCCAGCCCCCAAAGATGGACTGGGGAATTCGGAACCAGCAGAAATGGGCACTCCCACTGCGATCCCCCTCAAAGAGACAGTGCAAAAAAAAAAAAAAAAGAACAAAACAGAGAATTAATGTTATCACATAGGGTGTTTTAGGAAGACATCTTTGGCTGCGAGATGATAAAGAAGAAATGCATGACAGATAAATGAAACAAACAGAAAAAAAAGATACGTTTTCATGTTATACCCGACTGTTAAGAAAACTGAGTAAAGGTGGAAAAAAGCAGGAACATTTTTTACGTTTATCCATTTGACAGAATGGACAGGTTTTGAAGACTGATGTGATGGGCGAGTTAAGGGAGCCGTCACAGGAGATGTCCTGGTTTCTGACTGTAGAAATTAACTGGAGAGCGTTGTCATGGACTTAGGGAAGAGAAGCAGTTAAACAGGACAATAAATTGTACCTTGGCCATGTTAAGTTTTAACCATCTAGGGAGGCTGCCAGTTGGTGGCTGGATTCACTGCCAACACCATGCCTGAGCTAGGAAACCTCACTAATGTTATAATGAAGAAAAAACATATCAATAAATACAAGTCTTTTGTTACAAAATTTCATAAAAGGAAAGATGAGTCATTCATAGTAGAAATCTATATTATGGGTTATCTCTGAAACGGAAGGAGGCCTGTGCTAAGAAGCGAAGTAAGTGTCCATTTTATGAAGATTCTTCAAGCTGTCCCCCTATATTTCAGCATGCAAAGTATATTCTAAGATCCAAAATCTGCAACTCAACAAACCTCAACCTTTTTTGCATACTGATATTGCGCCATACGTACAAAATTGCACAACTGACCTCATGTGGTGGGTTACCGTCAGATAATAAACCTACTATACAAAACTACTTTCACAGTATGAATATAAGGTGCAAATGACGTTCATGTTAGAGCTGAGTCTATTCACAGGACAATCCTTTATGTGGAGGAATTCTTCAAAATAGAATCATAATCCAAAATATGAAACAATTCTAGTACCAAATATTTCAGCTAAGAAATACTTAACTGACATTTCATTAAGAAGAGTACATTCAGGGCTGGCATTAAGCTCCTGTCTGGAATGCCAGCATCCTGTATGTGTGAGTTCTAATCCCAGCTACTCCACTTAGGATGTAGCTCCCTGCTAATATGCCTGACAGCAAAGGACTTATTTATGGACTGTCCTTCTTAGTAGACTGTAATGGGAGAACCTACATGTACCTCAGTGTTGCTACCAGCATGTACTGCATTGTATACGTATTTGCATACATATGCAAACACCAACAAACATTTGTCAAAAAGAAGTGGAAAAGGTTACTTCTTTAAGGTGACATGGCTGGTACACTTACATATCACATTTTATCTAAATTTAACAACAGAATTATATTTTACAAATTTTGATAATGAAAGCTAGAGAAATTAAGTTGCTTATATCAAAGCAAACAGCCTTTTGATTAACATCAAAACTAGAGCCCAAAGCTCTTAGTTCTTAAAACTGTTTTCACTTCTCTTCACTCTCACCTGATAGTTTCTATTGATACATACAAAAACGCATATGCCAATATCAATATGAACTCAGTGAAATAACCAGGAAAGCAACCCAATACAAACATCTAAATATACTAAAACGTTAGCTAAAAATATTACTTGGACCTGACATCCACACTTATCATTTCTGTTGAGCATGGTTTCCTTTATACAGTGCATATTTTCTTTTAAAACATTGAGAACTGCTATTCAATTGTGCCAGAAAGAGCCATAGCTGTGTGGAACACTCTGCAAACACTGTTTTAAAAGCATGTATCATTTTGACATTTTATTTAGATGCATCTTTTAAAAAAGCAATTGCCTCTATACTGGAAGCTGATGGAAAGCAACTCTAGTTTCTCTTTAAAGCCATTTGGACCCCCAGAGGGGAGCAACAATTCAACTCATGGTTGTGCAGCAACCGCGCGTGTGTATGACTTTTCCCCGGCAATGTTCTTAGTTAAACCCATGGATCATATTTTTTTCCAAGTCAGTTGATAATCTGAGTGCTACTGCCTGTGTTTCCATTGCTAAATTTAAAGAGCCTTTTCAACAGCACTATACAAACTTTCATTGTCCTTATTTCTGCACTCTCCCTTTTTCTCTTTATGTTCATATTTGTGAAGTGCAAACTATTAGCAGAAAGCCTGAAAACTAATAAAAATGAGAAATACAATCCATCCCCCAGGTGTTGGCAACGGTCTAGGCTGTCTAGTACCTAGGCAAGTGTTACACTGCTTGGAGAAAATCAGCTAATAACTGCTGAGCATCTTGGGCCTGCTGAATGCCAAATTTGTGTTAACTATTCCAGTATTCCAGCATAACTGCATATTCTGTATCTTTAAGATATGCGTGAAAGGAAGGGAACACCAGGCCAGGATATGCCACCCTGACCCCCAAGGTTGCGGGAGGGGGTTGCAGATTCCTTGAGGAAGGGATCTGTGGACACATTGGAGTAGGAGCTGCTGAGGGCATGTTGGACAAGCAAAGAATGACTTCTGGGGTCTTCCACAGATTAGGCCACTGAACTCACAGGCTGGCAAGAGAACCAAGATGCACTGGTTTACTGGAGGAGGGGTGAGGTGTAGGGAATCCAGAAGGCATGTCTGTCAGGCCACTATACCCACCCATGTGAAAGACCTCCGCTGTGCTAAGCAGCATCACCTGCCACCTGTATGCACTCACAAAAACTGGGGCTGAGGAGCAAGACTGGCTGAGCTAGGCCACAGTACCTGCCTGAGAATGAAAGAGCAGGGGGGCGGACTACGCAGGCTGGGCTTCAGTACCTACCAGAATGTAAGAGAACTGAATCTGGGACAGATTCTGTAAGGAACTTGTGAGCTCACCACTGTGGGACTGCAGCATCCCCTAGTTTGTGGAAAAGAGCCGGAGGTGGTGACAGGCTAAGCCATGCTCAACCACAGAACTCATCTGACATGAAAGACAAGGCTGGGAGGGAGCAGCGATGGGTCAGGATGCAGCACCCTCTGGCACAGGCCAAGATCAGGACGAGACAGACCATATCAAGCAGAGCTACAGCATTCTGATATGCAAGAGATCTTTGGCCAGGAGCAGACCCGGTAGGGGAATTTCAGTAAAGCCCTGCTAGGTCATACCTCCTGCTGCAAGACTGCAGGACTCCTGAGCATCTGTGTGGGCCAGTTCTGTTGCAGGATAAACTAGACCAAGCCACAACACCTTCTGGCATGGAGGAGAGCCAGGATAGGATCTGGGCTTTCCCTGGCTGTCTAAGCTACAACATCCACCAACAAGAGCTGAGGCCATGTGAGGGCTACGTCAGGCTGTGTTGAGGCACCTGCCAACACATGCAAGATCCAGGGTTGGGAGCAGGCCTGGTAGGAAAACTTCATTGACTCCCCTGCCTGGTTGCTGCTTCCATTGGTGAGTGTGAGAGTTGGGAATGGAGCAAGCTAGTCTAGGGAATAGTCCAGCCTGGATAGGTTGAGTGGTGTTTACCGAGTGGTTTTGGTAGTTCAAAGATGTCCTTGGCTTCATTTTACCATGCTTGAGAAAAACTTCACAAGTTCTGTTTACTAAGTCCATCTCAGTGCATCCACAGACCAGGCACTTGCTGCCAAAGGTTGGAGAGTCATCCAACCTGTGCTGCTTCTATTCCCTGATGAGGCACTGGATATCCACTGCTGGTCGTGACGGTCTGGCTGCCATATGCCCTGTATACTTCTAGGCATGTTATTCACGGCACAGTCACCAGCAACCAAAAAGGCCCAGACCTAGCAGAAGCACACCAAGGTCAGACCATGTATCTTGTGATCTTCCCTGTGACCAGAATTTGAGTCCAGTCATATAGCTAAGGAATTCCCCAGAAAAATCTCACCTCGGGCGACCTAAGACATGACACACGTGTGTCAGCCAATACAAGGTAATTTTTGGCCCATCTCCTGCACCAACCGAAGCAAATACAGGTGAATGCAGGCATCTGGTCAGTTAGTTCTTCCCCAAGCCCCATCTCACACACACTGATAGGTGCTGCAGCCTAGACCAGTTCAGCCTGCCTCAGTCCCAGACTTCACATACAGCAGTGGGTACCATGGGCTAGTTGAAATAACCCAATAACCTCCACTAGGCCCTCCCTTATCCCGTTTTTGTGTATGCTGGCAGGTACTGTAGCCTAGCCTAGTCCACCCTTCCATCCTGAATCCCATCTGCCTTTCATGCACATCTGTAGATAGTGTATTTAATCTCTGTGTGTCTCAGTTGCCTTATCTGCAACAGATAACAGTAACATTTGACTTTGTGTGTTAAGCTTCATGAAATCATCCAAGCAAGACTCTTAGCACTATGTCTGGTACTTGTAAAATATTCAAAAACATTTGCTATCATTATAGTTTTATTAAGTACTAGACTGATGATAGGGTTGGCTATAATCCTGTTCCTGAATCAGAGTACTTGAGGCATGTACTTGTCTTATCAACTGACTCTTGCTATACAGAACATACAAAGGTATTTACAGCCTAATGATCCCACTTCTACATTGCACTAAATTCCTTGGAACTGAGGTGGCTCAACCTCAGACTTTGAGGAGACAACTCGTGGCTTTAGTGCGAATGACAGCTGAAGAAATGCAGAGTCAGAGCTCACGTTCAGAGAAAAGTTTGAAATATGACATTGCTCGAGAAGACTGTCAACATGGTGTGAAGTGAGGGAAGTGTGTCAGAAGGGCAAAGATCAAGCTTTAGTGCATTCTTTTATATTGCTAACCATAATAAAAATGTTAGTTTTACTTTAAAAATATTTTGAAATACATAAATTTATTTTAAAATGTTACTTACTTGTAAGGTGGACTGTTTTTGAAGTACTGTACTACTGTAATAATATAGGGGAAATCAGTGGGACCCAAGGGGCTTGCAGGGGGCACAGAATCCCAAAGCCTAAGGAACTATATCATACAATATAATAATGTTATTTTTTTCCCCTGGAAAACAAGTGCCAGTTTCCTGTTAAACTTCCTGGAAAATGTTTCTTTCCTTCCTCGGATCATCTGCCCAGGAAATATGTGATCAGTTCAGGCAAGGAGGCTACTCAGTACTCACAATCACAGTGACTGCCTCAGGAAAAACTTCATCTGCACTGCTCCAATCCATGGAAACAGGATTTGTGTCAGACCCAGCAGGAAAGAATTTTTTTCCTTTCTGCTGGACTTGAACATGGACAGTACAACAATGAGAGGAATACTCTGAGAAGAATCACAGAAGGAAGAGCTGGAAAAGCAGGGCAGAAATGCCGATACCAGTTCGGGGACACTTGGCCCGAGACGTTCCAGAAGGTGGTAATGGACACGATACCTTTCCTCCATGCTGAAGGCCAGCTGCTAGCAACTCGGAGGCCAGGAAGCCCTCCCATTCCTTCCTAGACACAACTGCTTTTCCCGTCCTTTCAAAGTGATTTATTTTCATTCATTCTAATGGCATTTGCTTTTATACCAGTTTTACAAGTTCATAACATTCCACGATGCCTCGCAACTACTACTTTATCTACCCAATTCTCTCCTAGGATGTAGTCTTTCTATGCAAAATGATTGTGTCTAAATCCCATTACCAAAATATCATATGACAGGGACAGAAAATGGGATATTAAAACAATGTTCAGTGTATTTAGATTGGTTCCCCAATTTTTGTGGCAACGAATCGTAAAGCAGAAGCCTAGAACTTTGAGAAATTATGGATTTAGAGACTTCCTCAAATTTGTCTGTACACTGAGCACTGCCTGATGAACCAAGTCATTAATATGTCACATACATAAAATACTATAAAATATTTGTACAGTCTGCTGTATTTGCCAATTTCTTGTGATTAAAATGCAATTTCTTCTTTGGTTGATTAATGAATTCATGGTAAATATTTTTAATATGCCACACATTCCCTCAAAGAATACCTTAATCTTTACAATAAGCCAGATACTGTGCAAAGAAAAACTTCATGTCACAGAAACCTATTCAAGAGTCTCCCCAGGAGTCTCTACTACCTACACCAACAGTAGTGCTTTCCCCAAAACTGACATTAAATCACAAGAAAATGCCAATACTGCAGTGCTCACTGTGGCCTTGCCCAAAGATGTCTGTACCGGGTCTAGGTGCCATCATTCACCCTGGAGACCGGGGACACGGTTATCTCAGCACAGCTGACATGTGTTCAGTGCAGAATGTTCAAGCCCTTAGCACTGACTGCTCTGCCTTAAGGTAACACACCTGGCCTGGCATGTGGCCTAGCAGCCAAAATCCTCACTTTGAGCTCATCAGGTTTCCATGTGGGCACTGGTTCTAATCTCGCCAGCCCCACTTCCCATCCAGCTCCCTGCTTGTGGCCTGGGAAAGCAGTCGAGGACGGCCCAAAGCCTTGGGATTTTGCACCTGGAGACCTGGGGAATTTCCTGGCTCCGGATAGGCACTGCGCCGACCGTTGCAGTCACTTGGGCAGTGAATCATCGAAGGGAAGATCTTCCTCTCTGTCTCTCCTCCTCTCTGTATATCGGACTTGGCAATAAAAATAAACCTTTTTTAAAAATGATAACACCTGCTAGTCTCCATTTCCTTGCCTCCTCTTTCTCTGCTGTGTGTATATATTTTTTACCCCACTGTAGTGTTATATAATCATAAAGTTTCTGCACACACTTTGTTGCACATTTGCTTATGTCTTTATTTTTAAGCAATAAAACTAAGGGACAGAAAGCTTCATGTGCCCAAGGTAAGCATGTGAAGACATACAAAGCTAAATCTAGAGGTAGCAGACCTGCTCCTTGCAATTTACCAATTACCACTCCTTCAAGCTTAAATCTCCGTTTCTTCCCTTTCTTCTGGTTGAAAAACACGATTTACTAATTTCTCATCTCCCGACTTCTGAGAATTTGTATCAATGTCTAAACAACAACAGCTAAAGAATAATTCTATCCCTTAATGAAAATGTTAAAACAGACATGGCCAGACATAAAATTTAGCCATTTTTAATACGTTTTTCCTGTGTCAAAGATATTTACTAGCTACACATAACTAGCCAGTTAGATTACTGGTTGTGGAAGTGTACAAATTCTGAACCGTCTCAAACAAAGGAGCTAAATATTCAGATATAATCAAAACTGAGATAAGCCTTTATATTAAAATACAGTAAGGTTTGCTATTAATTCTAATACAACTCTGAGGATTCAGGTCCTGCATGGGAAGTGAGTACACAGTGACTCTAGTGGATTAAACAAATTAGCAATTTTATGTGTGATATCAGTGATCACCTGAGTCTCTTGACAGGTGATGCTTGGGCTGTGGAAGCCTCTTGAATCCACAACCACCCCATGAGTCATTTAGACAATGCCACAGACAAAATGGAAGTTCTCTCCTGCATTGAAAGAAGAGTACAACCATCTTTGATGGCTGTACTTTGCACTGGGGCGTGGACCACTGAGGTCCTTAGTGAAGGGACACTCTTCGCACCAGTATCCTGGCTGTCTACACCTGGTATGTTCTCCTGTTGACTTTCCTGTCAGACCAGGATGCCTTCTGGGCTTATTCTGAGGCCACTGAGTGTTACTCAAGATTGTCCATCTAGAGTGTTACTCAAGACTGTCTATGAGTCAGCTGTGAGAATTACTCCCCATGTTGGAGCACTTTAACATTCCCTGACATCCTAATTATCATTGAACACTTACATACATATACCCAAGTATTTTACCATCTAGCTCATGGGGATTTGGGGACCCATGGCTAGTTTTGAAACTGTACCCTGATTAGTAAATCCATTTGAATACTATAGAGCTACACAGCTGAACAGACTTCGTAGGACCTGATAAAACAGAAAGACATGACTCTCAAAGAGCCTAACCCTGTTTCCATACATAGCCTATTCTCTACACAGGATCTAATGGGATATACTCAAAGTCATTCCTTAAGCATTTTAAGAAGGTGGGGGGTTTCTCTGTGGCCCTAATTTCAGGGCTTTATTTAAATCAAAAGGATTCAGCTTAGCAATTTTTTCATGAACATTTTTTTTCCTATAAGACAATTAACACACTACATGGCTTGTCACATAAACATGAACATTCATGTACATGAATATCAAGTAACATTAAACAGAACGGCCTTTCTAACAGCTTTCTGAAAAATCTCTTAAGTATTTTAAAGTGATCAGTTATTTGGAATTACATCTTGTTTATATTAATCCGAGTTAAAGATGCTTTGAACTGGAACCTGGATTTTTATTGTTTAACTTTTAGCTCTGTTTGTAATGGATGCAATAGTCTGTCAGAACCTAGAAGATAAATTGTAATTCTAGCAATGAATGCTTCATCAATCAACAAATTTAAACATCTATCTGCACAGCACACTGTGGAACCGTCTGTAGGACCTTACCCGCACTCTACTGTTCAGGCCTCTAGGCCTCGTTCGTTAGGATAACGACTGTGACTAACAATGCAGTAAGATCATTAGACTTTAGAAACATTTGTACCAAAAGCAATCTGCTGTGTTAACATTTCGTTACTATTAAATAAAGTTTATACCACTTTACATCTTGACCTACCTTTTAGTAGAATCCAAATAGCCTAATACATGACATTAGGGCAACAAATCTGGCACAACTTTGTAACCTCACAATGTACTTTGCGTGACCTAAATTATCACAACTGACCATCACATTATCAAGTTCTGTCTCGTTCTTTGAGAGTTTCAGGGATCCTACTGGAAGTCCCAAAGTCAGGAGACTTGTTTAGAACTTTGAAGAATTCAGAGGTCAAAAAACAAAACAATCCAGGCATGCTGGTCTTTACCTTTCTAACACTGTTTATCAGGAGAAAAGGGGGTGTCATGGTTTACCCCATCTCATCTGTCAGACGCACACCCACCCAGTTCACAAAACAACGACCAAACAGCTCAAGACAAAAACACACTGAAGAAAAGGAGGTTCAAGGGGAGGTTTAGTCTCGTCTGCACCCACACATTAATACTAACAAGAGCAACAACAGTTACCATGCAAACAACTAAATAATTACCAAATACCTCAGAACAGACATAATCATTTAATTTTGCACATTAATATACCAGCGATAAAGCAGCAACAGCAGAATTAGCGGCGTCACATTAAGCTAAACAGCCTATCAGACGGAACACCTGAGCGGGAAGGGGATTTGCATCCACTCCCTGGGCGCAAGGAAGAGAAACACCTGAGCCAGAGGGGAGACTCGCCCACTCCCTTAGGCGCACAAAAAGAAACACCTGAACCGAAGGAGACGCACCCACTCACACAGGTGTACAGAGTAAGAGAGGAGCCAGCAGGCACAGAGACTCCCACTGCCTCGGCTCGGACTCTTTATTCTCTATCGGGGCCTGGGACGTCTCCTCAGAACCCCCACTGAGGGCTGGATTACAGGTCAAGCTCGACCCTGTATTCAGCCTTTTTTAATCTTTGGAGCTCCAAAAACACCTGAACCAGAGACCCACTCCACACCTAGACCCACTCGTGGGGCGTTAAGAAACCAAAATTTAATCTAGGGGGGACGACGCTGCCACAGTCCCAGTTTAGGTTAAAACAAAACCCCCATCAGAGGTGTAATCCAATCAGACGTGGCGCACTCTCAGTCTCTTAGCAACATGGTTTAAAATTCGGCAACTCAACTTAATACTCAACAACGGGTCACAAACACAAACAACGCGACAACTGAAAGACAAAACAAGACCAAGCTATTACCCAGCAAAGAGAAACAACTAAAATAACGTTGAGACTCACCACACCAGGCCTTCGAGTCCCCAGCGGCTACGGACCATCCAACACCAAAGCGACAACTCTGCAGCGAAACCCAAAGACAGCCTATGGCAGGGGTTTTTTTATACAATTAACCAGCCAATCAGAATTACAGCTAACCAGCCAATCAGAATTACAGCTAACCAGCCAATCAGAATTACAGTTAACCAGCCAATCGGAATTGCAGTTAACCAGCCAATCAGAATTGCAGTTAACCAGCCAATCAGAATTACAGTTTTTCATGCCCTCATTTGCATAGAGGTAATGGCTATGGGGACACACTTTAAGTGAGCAAGTCCGGTTTTTTTTTAAAGATTTATTTTTATTATTTTTTTAATTGGAAAGGAGGGTATACAGAGAGGAGGAGAGACAGAGAGGAAGATCTTCCGTCCGGTGATTCACTCCCTAAGTGAGCGCAACGGCGGATCCAAAGCCGGGAACCAGAAACCTTTTCCTCCAGGTCTCCCAGGCGGGTACAGGGTCCCAAGGCGTTGGGCTGTCCTGGACTGCTTTCCCAGGCTACAAGCAGGGAGCTGGATGGGAAGTAGAGCTGCTGGGATTAGAACTGGCGCCCATATGAGATCCTGGCGCAGTCAAGGTGAGGACTTTAGCCGCTAGGCTACCGCACCGGGCCCAAGTGAGCAAGTCTTATCTAAAAGGCACACCAGGGATTTTTGTCCTTGACGAATGCTCTGCCGTCATGGCTTGTCATATGCAGGCTGCTAGATCTGCGAGCGTGCTCACACAACTCCATAGCCAAGCAGGATCCTGAGGTTCTCCAGGGCCGTCCTCCACTGCTTTCCCAGGCCACAGGCGGGGAGCTGGATGGGAAGTGGAGCAGCCCGGGACATGAAGCACCAGCCACGTGGCATCCTGGCGTATGCAATGCAAGGACTTCAGCTGCTAGGCTGGCATGCCAGGCCAGGTTAGTCTAATTTCAAAATCAAAATTGTGTACAAGAGGGACAGTGTATATTTGAGTGATGAATGGAAATGGGCAGCAGTTCAAGTATCAGCACTCAACAGAAACAATTAAGTTAAACAGCATTAGTCTGACTCCAGGGCTGCTCGTCAAAACGTTCAAGATGCAGCTGATAACAAAGCTTTGTTGTATTAAGTCAGAGGAGAATTCGAACTCGGCTCATTTCTTTCTCATTCCTACCCACCCCAATCACTATCAGTGGTTCTCAGATGCAAAAATTGCTTAATTGACTCTGAAATCAGAAACCACGCTCTTACTTGCTTTGTTTTTTTAATTAGCAAGGAAATTGTTGAGAAGCGTGGACTAGACACAGTGTGATATTTTTAATATATGTGAACATTCACGGAACTGTTAAATAAAGCTGGTTAGCATTTCTGTCACCTCTATTATTGATCACTTTTGGGTGTGACTTTAAAATTCTATTGTTAGAAAATTTCAAATGTTTATTACTGTTAACTCCAGTCAGCATGCTTTTCAACAAATTCCAGAAACTCTTACTCTTGTACCCTGTTTTTTCATGCCTCCCAAGCTCCTGGGAAACACCATTCTGATCTCTGCATTTGTGAAATTCACTATTGAATTGTGCCAAATAGTAAGAATAACCCAATACTTGTCTTTTTGCGCCTGGTGGATTCCAGTAAGTTGCAGGTCTGGGTTCTTATGTTAGATTTCCACTATGGTTTCCTTAACCCCAGCTTCTAGCTCACCAGTCTCTACCACCTGTGACACTGCTGAGGCTGCACCATTGTCTGTACAGCCTTTCTCCCACTTCCGGTTGGAGCAGGTCCCAGGATTAGGGAGCACCAGGAGTCCTATCTAGGTTGTTGTTGGTGGTAATCTTGCCGGAACCTGTTGGCTGTTAGGTCTGAGGGCCACACGGACCTATTTTGACCCGTACGATGCCATAGTTGCTATTATTTTCCTATGGGACCAGTGCAATGCACCGAGCTCAGTGAGTTCTCATGAACTCAGCACATGCGCAGCTCACTGTTGTCCCTGCAGTCCTAAAACTTTTGCCATACTGTATAAAACTGTGCCTTATACTGTATTACTAGAGTTCTTGATCTGCTGGTGGTCAAGTTCGGGGGCTACCCAGACCTACCTGGGTGGAACCTGTATGATGCTACGCTGTTACAATCCGCTGAGCTGGAAATGAGTTCATTCCCAGCTCAAAAAAAGCTCAGTTTTTTTTCCCTTGCCTTTTCCTCCTTAAACAGAATGGCGCCCAGTTCTGCTCTAGGGGGACGGACTGGACTGTGAAATCCACCCTGTTCCCGCACTGCCCGTCTGGGTTCTGCTGCTCTGTCTTTGCCCTTGGTCAAATCAAATAGATCAGCAGGCGGACACTGAATGTCGCTGGAGTATCAATGACTGCAGCACCACACCGTGTGTCCGCTGCTTTCTTGTGTCCGTCAGTCTCCAGGTACTCCCCCCGCCCTCCCACTGTCGTTCTGTCCTCTCCTATTTCCTGGAATGTGCCCTCTCTGCTTCATACTGGTTAATGTTTTTCCATCTGTTTAAATGTGTCCTTACCCTAGTCTGGCTTCTTGATTTCCAGATATATGTAATTTTCAGTTGTCAGTTATCCCTGGATAAAGTTGAAAATAAAAGAAGTAGGTAGCAAAAATAAGCCTATTAACTACAAAACTTCTACCTATAGCGTAGAACGTACTGCGTCTACATTTTTCCAGATTGCTATTGGGCCATTTCAAGTTCTGAGAGTCCACACTTGCTCTAATTTGATCTCCTTAAATTCAGACACAAGTATCCCATGGGCATGTATTAGTCAAAGCTATACACCTGCAGTGTTATTGCTATTCAAAATACCAGTGACTTTTATGAGAGAAATAGAAAAAATAATTTTAACACTTCCTCAGAACCAAAAAAGAGCCTGAATAGCTAAATCAATCTTATGCCAAAAGAAAATGCTGGAAGCATCACTCCATCTAACTTCAAAATATGCTTCAAAGATACAGGGAAAGAACAGCATGATACTGACATAAAAGTCAATCCACAGAACAATAGAGCAGGGAAGGTAGCTCAGAACCAGATCCCACATACAGCACTCATTCTCAACACTGACATGAACACGTGTTAAGAAAGACACCCTTTTCAATAAATGGTGCTGGGAAAATTGTGTATCCACAGGCAAAGAGTGAAACTAGACCCACAGAATAGGTCAAAATACTCTAAAGACTCCAGTGTGATATCTGAAACCACTACAAGAAGATACAGAGGAGACAATTCAGGGTGTTAGCATAAGCCCTGGGTTTTTCATAAGATCCCAGAAGCTCAAGCTACAGAAACGAAATCAGACAAATGAGACTATTTCAGACGTAAGCTTCGTAATAGCCAAAGAGGCAATGAGTAGAACGATGAGGCAGCCTAACCCAATGTAGTATCTGAAAATGGTACATTCTATATAATAAGAAATTAATAGCCATAATATATGAACAAATAAATAGCAAAATAAAAACCAATCACATGATAAAAATTAGGCAAAACATCTAGATGCTCCTTGCCATATTAGAATGCCTGGGTTCAAGCTCTACCCTAGACTCCCAATTTCCGCTTGTTCTGAGTGCAGGCCCTGGGAAGCAGTAGATGATGGCTCCAATAGGATCCTCTCTGCCATCTACAGGAAAGATCTGGGTAAGTTCCCAGCTGTAAGCTAGTGTGGACATTTGGAGAGTGAGCCAACAGGTGGCAGCTCTCGCTCTTTTTTTCTTTTCTGTCTCTCAAATAAAATGAATAAGATTTTTAAAGATCTGCATATTCCTTTCTCAAAGGAATCCATACTGTCAAGAAATATAACAGAAACTTTTCAACATGAAAACCACAAAAAGACATCATTTTATTCCAACTGGAAGAAATAATATTTAAAATAGCATTTAAAAGATAACAGATGCTGGCAAAATGTGAATGAAAGAGAAATTTGGTACATTGTTGGCACTGCTTCTTGGACTATAAATTTTTCTATGGAAAATTACAAAAAGCTAGTCATAGTATTTCCATTTGATCTGGTGGTGATTTCATTACTATATGAATGTGTGTGTATGAAAACAGTGTGTTGAAGAGACATCTGCACTTGCACATTTATTGCAGTAAAATGTACACTAGCCAACACAGAGCATCAATCCAAGTGTCCACCAATAAGAAAACAAAGAATATGACATGTATACAAAGAAAACAATGGCGTCATAGAAAAAAACATGATTCCTTGTTAGTTATAGTTATATAGATGGGTCTGGAGGATATTATATTAAGTGAATTAAACCAGGCACAGAAAGACTCTGCCTTATACATAGAATCTGAAGTAGCTCACGTCAGATATAAAGACTAGAATAAGAGGGCCCTGAATGGAAGCCTTAATTAAAATCTTGCCTTGTTCCAATTTTGGGTCCACACCCTCTCCTGCAATGACCATCAAGGTCGCTCCAGAGTCCACCCCCCCAAAAAAAAAACCAAACAAAAAAATTAGAATAGATAGAGAACAAAAAGGAAAGCTCAAAACCAGACAGGAAACAGCGTGGACTCACATATACCTTACTAGGTAGGACACAAAAATAAGTTACTCCTCACTGGGAAATTGAAGATTTCTCTGCACACCCCTCCTAACACTGTTCTGTGCCTCAACGGTTGACATATGCCTTGTTAACGTTATAAGCCAGTTTAGACTATCCTAAAATCTGCCAACCTCAGTAAAAAATATGCTTCAACAGTATAAACTGCTAAATACAAAAATGAAAATAGACACGAGACAGCTGAATAGTGCCCTATAGCCATTTTAAGGTGTATAGCAGCCGGTTGTTTATAAACCAAAATTGAAATGTCAATGAGGTAGTCAGAGGATGTGGTTAAGAACTTGCATTTTCTAACATATCAGTCACTCAATATCATGTCAATTTAACTCCATAATGTTGTAAACAGTTGTTGATATTATGTAGTGGCTTTTAATTGGTCAGGACGATATTCTGCCAGCTCTGCTTTCAGACCACAGATGGTCTCCCCAAGAAACTGTTGAATTTATCTGGACAATAAGATGCTGGACTCTATGCATGGTACATGCTTGCAATGAAAGAATCATGATTGGATTTGAACTGTAATACTGCAACAAGGTGGAGGAATCCACCATGGGGGGAGGGTACAAGGGGGTGGGGAACCCCAGAACCTATGAAACTGTGTCACAGGAATTCTTCACCTTAAAAAAAAATTGCCTTGGATGAGTTTGTATCCCATATGGGTGCCAGTTTATGTCCCAGCGGTTCCACTTCCCATCCAGCTCCTTGCTTGTGGACTGGGAAAGCAGTGGAAGATGTTCCAAGCCCTGGGACCCTGCACCTGTGTGGGAGACTCAGAGGCTCCTGGCTCCCGGCTTTGGATTGGCTCCACTCCAGTTGTTGCAGCCAGTTAGGAAGTGAATCAGGAGCACACTCTGCCACAGTTCTCTCTGAAATGAAGGCATTTCACACCCTAAGAAATGAAGGCATGCTGTCCATCTTAGCAACCCTGGACCTGGACCTCACACAAGGTAAGACAGTTCCTTCATGTTTCCATGGCAGCACAGAGCACTGTCTCAGCTGATAGAGGCTCTCCTGTTTCAAAACCCAGGGGTGGACAGCAAGCCTGGTTTGATGTATGAGGCTGAATCAAAACTAGCTTGCAGATTACTTATGTAAAGAAAATTTTCTTGGGAAACAGTCGTACTCCTTTGCATACACATTGTCTACGACAGTTTTTGTTATAGTCACTGCATGACCTGAAAGCACAAAAAATATTTTTTACTTAGCTCTTTATGCTAAAATATTTGCCAATCCCTCAACTTGTATTTGGTCTTACACTAGTTACTGAGTTATATGATTGGAAAGCACAGCTCCCAATGAGGACCTGGATGTTACAATGATTGTCCTCCTTGAATGCAGTGAACTTTAGGTCAAAACAGTCTTTCCATTTCAAACTAGACACTGCTTAGATGCCTCTGTCTTTTTAAAATTTCTGTACAAGATGCCGGAATTTTCTTAAGTCATTTCAAACTCTGTACAACTTACGGAAATAAATCTGCTTTCAAAGGTCTAGAGGCCTTTAGTATCAATTAAGTGGACTGTGTAGTAGAAATAAGGAACAGAAGAAAGGAAGGAGGCAGAATGAAAGTCACATTGCAAGACAAACTGGACACTCAAAGTCTACCTCTGAGTTAAAGGAAACACAATTTAGGATTAGACAATTTTAGGTCTTATTACTACATTAGACATTTTATTACTACATTAGATATTGTAAGCCTTAGATTAGAAATCTAAATGATAGCTTCATCACATCACAATAGAAAGAAAAAAGAAGATTGAATTTGGTCACCAAATTTGATTCCTTCAATGTTCCTTACACTCTGAATTTCAAGTTCCTTGTTGGTAACATGGGGATGATACTAAAAAGATACATTTAATGATTACACATGTGTATGTGTGGCCCTTATGCATTAACTCTATATATAGCTGAAATTGTTTAATATGCAGTTAAGTAATTACATATACATAAGTATAAAGTATGCAACTATTTTGAAATATCAAGTATTGTGTGATATGTAAACATATTAAACACTTCATACAGAAGATTAAATATAATGTCAATATAAATTTGTTAATAGAAACCTGAACTGTGAGTTTTCTGTTGTTGACTCATAATAAATGTTCCCTGTGTCTTTGCACTAATGATCAAATGAATTAATGGAAATCACAGTTCAGCCATGTACTCGTCTCTTCTGATCTTCTGCATTCTCTGAATTCTTGCAAGCCTTGAATGACAGAGAGAAGCACACTACCATCTGATTTTGGATGCTGCCGGCTAATCTTTAACCTCTCAGGGGCAATGTGTACAGTATATTCTCCCATCTAAGCATATTAGCAGACATTCCCTGATTCCCCAGCCATCATCACGTAATCCAGGTGATTTGTTGCAACTCCCTGAAAACAGGAGCTGCAATCTTCTTTTTTTTAACTAAAGGTCACTTGTATATTAACATCATTCTTATAGACCATAAAAAATTATCAATTTGAAAATCAGCCTTCAATAGATTCATTGACTTTTAAGTCCAGCCTTTGATTGCCTTGGCCAGGCAGGAACAAACAACTCCAAGGCTGTGGTGCTCCCCATCCTTGCTCTAGGCGTTTGTAGAAGATACCCCAGACTCTCAGTAAATCAGCCAGTGTCAAGTACTATTGTTAATATGGGCTGCTTAGGTTCCTAGGAAGAGCCTTGCTCCTTGTGTGAAGCTGGCTCAGCTGCTCTGCACACATAAATGTCACCTGCAAAACTTTCCCTGTTCTCTTGACAACTGTGTCCTAGGTGTCCTCAGGGGATATCAGGCCCTGCCGCCAATTTGAGCAGGACTTGTATCTATCATTGGCTATAGGGATGAACGCTTGAAGTCTGGCATCTGCTCAGAGGCCCCAGAAGCAGTAAGAACAACCCATACCCTCTCCCCCAGCAAAGAGCACACTCGGTGCTCATGTGTGAAGAATTACTCTCCCTTCCACCGGAACCAAGGATCCTTGGAGAAAAGGTCATCCAGAGAATGAATATGTTGATAAAAAGACTGACAACGAAGTACAAAAAGAACCTAATGTGGCAGGTAGCTGAAGGTGTGGAAGTGCTGAGAAAATAACGGGTAAATGGCAGAAGAAAACCAACTTACAGGAGTTTGCCTCTGACCTTGGAAGCCTTGCTGTATCAAGATAAATAATAACAGGAAAAAAGGATTACTACTAAATAAAAGAGTGCATATTTACATTCATAAAGTGATAGAATGATTGAATGTATTAGTTTGTTGAACAGCAGGACATTTATTTAGTTCCAAATAATCATTCTGCAAAATATGGATGAGCATAATTTATTGTGTGTCAAAATGTAATTAACAGATAAATATATTTGTGGTGCAAATAAAATTTTGAAATCAGTACACAGTTGTTTTTCATAGCATAAATTTTCATGAGCCCTCTGAAAATACTTCATCTGCATGGTTTTCAAAATATTTTGTGTAAAAACAATCTAGTCATTTAATTTAATTTTCCACAACCTTTTGAGGCACTCCTGCATTTAATAAGTAAAACAGAGAGAGAACAAGAATGAGAGAAAGTGTGGTGAAAAGCTTGGAAGACACATCGTTAATCCTATCACCAAGTTTAACATCTTTAAGTAAGGAGGTAAACCAATATAATGTGCCCCTGATAAGATACCATCAGCATTATACACTATCGTTTCAGTTGATGTTCCTGCAGTAGATGCATATGCTGAACCTAATTATGAAGAAAGATCACCTAAGTAAAAAAGTTAGTCAGTAAATGAAGTAGCTGGCTTGTAGTATTCAACTGTGGCAAGGCCATGAAATTCAACGAGAACTGTTTAGGGATAAAAGAAATTAAGCCAATGTGATTAGTAAGTGCAGCAAAACATTCCGGACGGGATTTTTTTGTGTAAGGACATTTTTCGGGCAAACAGAGCTACTTGAATGAGGTATAATGATCACTTGATGTTATTTTGATTTTAGAGATAATTTTTGGTTATATAGGAGTATTTGTTGTTTATGGAAAATGTTCCTTAATTCAGGGGTGATGGAGTCATGAGTCAGAGCCTCTCAAATGGCTTGGGGAAATTGTGCTATATTTGAAATTTTTCTGTGAGTTTGACATCATTTAAACATTTAAAAGAAAGAAAGAAGAAAGGAAGGAAGGAGAGAGAGAGGAAGAAAGAAAGAAAGAAAGAGAAAGAAAGAAAGAAAGAAAGAAAGAAAGAAAGAAAGAAAGAAAGAAAGAAAGAAAGAAAGAAAGAAAGAAAGAAAGAAAGGAAGGAAGAAAGAAAGAAAGAAAGAAAGAAAGAAAGAAAGAAAGAAAGAGAGAGAAAGGAAGGAAGGAAGGGGGAAGGAAGGAGGGAAGGAAGGAAGGAGGGGGGAAGGAAGGAAGGAAGGAGGGAAGGAAGGAAGGAGAGAGAGAGACAAAGAAAGAAAGAAAGAAAGAAAGAAAGAAAGAAAGAAAGAAAGAAAGAAAGAAAGAAAGAGAAAGAAAGAAAGAAAGCCAGCCAGCCAGCCAGCCTGGGCTGGTGGCACAGCTGCAAACATGTTTGAGAGAATAAACTAGCATTGCCATGGCCTATGGGAAAGAGGCAGGGGAGTCTGATGTGGAAGTGTTACTCAGTTTCCTCTGCTTACTTCCATGCTCTTGAGGTATTTTATGTTGTATACTTGAAAGTGTATGCAGAAAATGGCTACAGGGAAAATTTTTTAAACAATACCCATTAATACAAATTGGAAAATTACAAATATTAAGGACTTGATCTTGTCAAAACTTTGATATTTTCCTACTGTGCCCGTCTCCCTCTCAATTCAATAACAATATGAATATGAAGTAATATGCTTTGTATAATGCCAAACTTTTAAAAATTAATGTTGCTTAAAACTCTTCTATACATGAAATGAGTGAATGAAGTAGCTCTCTTGGAGTCATAGTTTCCAGCCATCTTGTTTTGATTGCTAATGCTCATTACTATGTAACACAATATTTGATTCTAGTTTGCAATGGATCCCACAATAGAATCCTCTCTCACATTAAGTCTATGACATTGGGGACTTTGGTTTGTTCACTGCAGAGATATCTATGTCACATAGTTACCCTTCCACAGTTTTATACATAGGTACACAAGAAAGATAAATTTCAAATGAATGGATCTTTACTTTGAGGTTTTGGATTCTGCTAGTTGGAAATTTCCTATGCCAGTCATGGATTAACTATTTCTATATACTCAGGCACTCTGTTAAATACATTACAAATATTCTATAATTTACTAATTCACCAACAATCCAGTGGAAGTGATTATCACCATGTAATGATAAGGCATCATAAGGCTTAGGAATTAGCAAATTGACTAAAGTCAGAGTTACATGTAGGAACCTGGATGATCACCCAGGCCTCCCACAGATTTATGTCACAATTCATTCTGCCCAGAATTTCACTGGTGATTACTTGGCAAGCTGTTTTGAAAATCAAAAAAAGGGGCAGAGGAAAGAATTCAGGATGATGTTCATGATGCTGCATCCCAAATCCAAATGTTTGGGTCCTCGTCCTGACTCCACTCCAGCTTCCAGCTTCCAGCTTCCAGCTTCCAGCTTCCAGGAAGTAGCAGGTGATGCCTTAAGAACCTGCATCTCTACCACCCAGAGAAAAACCTGGTCTGAGTTCTTGGATACAGATTTCAATTTCACCAAGCCCTGGCTATGTGGGCGTTTGAAGTGTGGGAGGGAGAGCTCTTTCTGTCTTTTCTATCTGCCTGCTTTTGTAAATTAGTAAATAAATTTTAAAAAGTAGCTAAGTGTGGATAACTACTGCTTTCATTCTGTTACTGTCATCTTACTAACTATTTAATTCTTCTCCGTAAGCATTTGCTAAAGATCTACTTTAAATCAGGGTCTTGATTTCAGTGTCACAGTTCCTAGTTTCAAGAAGATCATGGTTGAGAGCAAGAAGTGCATCACATATCACAAAGAAGGGAAGGAGAACCTGTGCTTTCTGGGAAGAGCTGGTTTTTGAAAGTAGATACAAATGCTGTGAAAATCTGTGCATATTTGAGGTAGGGTATGGAAGAGGAGAATTTACACAGGGCCATTGGCACAGTGTTCAAGGAAGAGCAAACAGTAGCTTATCTGAGTGGGTTTTTTTTCTATGCAACAAATACCTGTGGTCTCCCACATTCCTTCCAGGATAAATCTTATGGACTCAATGACAAAGCACACTCAAGAAAGAAAGGATATGCAAACATCCTCTACCATGCTCACTCTCCATGAGAAACTACATGGGTTTCAGGAGAGTCAACCTGCCTTAACTAGATCCCAGCCCTATGTTTTGATGAGAAGTTGATCTTACCTAACGGGAGCTATAGACTCTACTACAACAGCAGTGGGGGTATTTACCCTACCCCACCCACTAACTTTGTTGGACAAATCAGCCACACAGAAGCTCAGCAAGGAAGCAACACATCTAATCCAGACAGCAGAACAAATGGATGTAAGTGGTATTAACAGAACCCTCCTCCCACAGACACTAAATATGCTTGATTTTCATCAGTACATGAAATCTTTTCCAGGATTAATCACATTACAGCCCTCAAAACAAACTTCAGGAAATTTAGGGAAAAAGTTGAAATCTTCCCATGCATCTTCTCAGACCACGAAGGAGTGAAAGTAGAGACCAACAAGCCAAAATACTCCAGAAAATAAGCAAAAGCATGGAAGCTAAAGAAAATGTGCTGCTGAATAAACAATGGATTAGAGAATAAAATTTAAAAATCCATGAAATAAATGAAGATATCAACAATATGTACCCAAAACTGTGGGACGCAATCAAGGTAGTTCTAAGAGGTGATTTATTGTAATAAATGATTTTGTCAAGAAGCTAGACAGGCACCAGGTAAATGAGCTAACCATACTTGTGATGAAGTTAGAAAAACAACAGCAAAATAATTCTAATTTGGCAGAAAAAAAAGAGAAACAATCAAGATAAGGGAGGGAATAACCCAAATAGAGACCAAAATAACAATATGTAAAATTGGTGAATCAAAGAGCTGGTTCTTGGAGAAAATCAACAAAATGTATTCCCCATTAGCTCAAATGACAAAAAAAAAAAAAAAAAACCTAGTGTGGTGGGTGAAGAGGACACAAATTATGTGAAAAAGGAAACAATAATGGACACTTCAGACATACATAAGATAATCAGGAACGATTACAAGCAACCACATGTCAGCAAATCAGGAGAAATGGATAGAATCTGGGATACATACCATTTATAAAAACTGAATCATGAGGTAATAGGAAATGTAAATAAACCTTGACTAGGACAGAGCTCATATCATTCATCAACCACTGCCCAAGAAATGAAAGCCCAGAACTGATAGATTTACTGCTTAATTCTGCCAAACATTGCGAGAACTGATTCCAGTTCTCTACAATCTATTCAGAACAATAGAAAGGGAGGAAATCCTTCCAAACTTTCTATGAAGCCAACATTACCTTAATTCCAAAAACAGATAGATACACAACAGAGAAAGAACTACAGACCATTATCCCTGATGAATATAGATGCAAAAATCCTTAACAAAATACTAGCCAACAGAATACAACTATCAGATAGATCATCCATCCAGACCAGGTGGGATTTATCTCTGGCATGAAGGGATGATTTAACATACATAAATTAAAAAATGTGATACACCACGTGAAAAAATATATGAAGAACAAAAACAATATCATGCTCTCTTTCCTGTTGGCAGCCAACATACCATCCATACTGAGGAAGACCCAGAAACTGCACAACCACATGAGCCACAGCCATGGCTGCATCTGCCAGCACTGAAGTGCCCAGGAGGCCCGGGGAACACTGGTGGCATGCATCTTCACGGGATCATCTTCAAAAAATACCACCTGTGTTACTTTGGGAAAGTTGGTATGAGATATTAATATTTGAGGAGGAACCACAGCTTCTGCCCAACTGTCAACTTCAATAAGTTGTGGACACTGGTCAGTGGGCAGACATGAGTAAATGCTGCCAAAACAAGACTGAAGTTGCCCCCATCGTTGATGTAGCACTGTCAGGCTACTGCAAAGTTCTGGGAAAAGGAAAGCTCCCAAAGCAACCTGTTATCATCAAGACAGATTCTTCAGCAGAAGAACTGAGAAGATGAAGGGCTTGAGGGAGCTTGTGTCCTGATGGCTTGAAGCCACACAGGTGATTACAATGTTTTCCTGCTAAAACAAAACAAAAGAACAATATGATAATCTCAAGAGATGCATAAAAGATGTTTTATAAAATCCAGCACCATTTCAGGCTAAAAACCTTAAGCAAGATTGGCATAAAAGGATGTTCTACAACACAAACAAATACAAAACAAACAAAAACTCCACCATCATATTGAATGGGAAAAGGCTGGAAACTTCCACTCAGATCTTATCTAGTCCAGTATTTTAGGCAATGGGATTCCTCCTACCCCTCCCCCCATGGTGGATCCCTCCACCTTGCTGCATTGTCACAGTTCAAGTTCAGTTGAGATTCTTTCATTGCAAGCATATACCAAGCATAAAGTCCAGCATGTTATTGTCCAGATAAGTTCAATGGCTTTTTGGGGAGACCATGTCTGGCCTGAAGGTAGAGCCAGCAGAGTGTCATCCCGACCAATCAAAACCCCCAACATAATATCAGCAACAATTTATAACGTTAAGGAATTAGTGGACATAGTATTGAGTAACCAATATGTTAGAAAAAAAAAATTACATTTTACAGGTACTATTTTTCATACTGACATCATTTCATCTTAAATTAAGGCAAACGTGGTATCTAACCTTTTGGGATTGGCTCATTTCCCTTAGCAGTATGGTTTTCAGTTGGGCCCATTTAGCCGCAAAGAACTGCATTTTGTTTTTTAATAGCTGAGTAATATTCCATGGAATAGATGAACCATAACTTTCTTATCCAGTCTTCTGCTGATGGACATTTCAGTTGCTTGCATGTTTTGGCAATTACTGATTGTGCTGCTATGAACATAGGGGTGCATGTTGGCTTCTCGTGAAACAGGTGTTTTGGATATATTCCTAGGAGTGCTATTGCTGGATCATATGGTATGCAGATTTTGAGTTGTTTGAGTGTTCTCCAGACTGATTTCCATAGAGGCTGTACCAACCTGCAGCCCCACCAGCAGTGGAGTAGGGTTCCCTTTTCCCCGCATCCTCGCCAACAAGTGTCGTTGGTGTTATTTTATGTGGGACAATCTTACTGATGTTAGGTGGTACCTCATCGATGTCTTAATTTGGATTTCCCTTATTGCCAGGGAACTTGAGCATTTTTTCATATGTTTGTTTGCCATTTGGGTTTGTTCCTTTGTGAAATGTTTGCCCATTACTTGAGTGGCTTGTTTGTTTTGGTGTTTTGGTTGTTTTGTAGTTCTTTGTATATTCTGGAGATTAGCAGGAGGGTATAAAATTAATGAGCATAAATCAATATCCCTAGTATATACCAACAGCAACTGAGAATGAGCTAGTAAGTTATTTTTAAAATAATGAAAAAGAATCTGAATACCCTGGGATAAATCAAAGACACAGAATTTCTCTATAGTGAAAAGTATGAAACATTTTAAAAAAGGAACAGAGGAAGACATTAAAAGATGGAGAAATTTACCATCTTCCTGGATTGGTAGAATTAATAACATCAAAATGACCATGTTGCCAAAAGTAATATTCAGATCAAAATTTCAACAGCATTTTCAGATAGCTGAAAATGATACAGAAATTAATAAGGCAACACAAGAGGCCACCAATACAAAATGTATCTTAAAGAATAAGTATAAAGGTGGAGGGATCACAGTTCCTGATCTTAAGACATGCTGCTGGGCTGTGCTAATCAGAACAGGCTGGTGCTTGTATAGAAACAGGAGGATCAATGGAACAGAATAGAAACACCAGAACAGAACCCACACATGTACAGCCAACGAGTCTTTGATAAGTTAAAGGGAAAAAAGTTTGGTCTCCTCAATAAAAGCTATTGGCACAACTGGATAACAACCTGAAGATGTAAGAAGCATGACCCTCACGGGCCACCATACACAAAAATCAAATCTAAAAGGATCAGGGACCTAAATCTACACCAGAAACCATCAAACTATTAGAAACAAACATAGGATGCCCTCTAAGACATAGGCATAGAAAATTCATCGAAGCACAGGCAGAAAAAACCAACATTAACACCTGGAGTCACACCTAACAAGCTTCTGTACAGCAAGGGAAACTGTCAGCAAAACAACAAGGCAACCAACAGAATGGGAGAAAATCTTTAAACACTACACAACAGGTGGGGGACACATATTCAGGATTTACAAAAAGCTTCAGAGAAACAACAGCAAAACAATTAAGTCAGTTAAGAAATGAATGAAGGAAATGAACAGACACTTTCCAAAGGAACAAATTCAAATGGGTAAAAGACATATGAAAAAATGCTCTAACTTCCTAGCAAGAAGGTAAATAAAAACAATGACACTGCGATTCCACTTAACTCCAATGAGAATGTCCTACATGCAGAAATTTTCTAATAATACCTGCTGGCAAGAATATGGGGAAAAGGCATCCTACTTCAGTGCTGATGGGATCACAGACTAGTACAGCTACTAAGGAAGTCAGTGTGGAAAGTGCTCAGACAACAGAAATTTGATCTACCATATGAGCTAGCATTCTCATTCCTGGGAATATATCCAAACAATAAAGTGAAACCTACATACAAGAAAACAACCTGCACCCCTATAGTCATAGCAGCAGAGTCTGCAATAGCAAGGACAATCCAGATGCCCATCAAAAACGCAGTGGATAAATAAACTGTGGTACATCTACTTTGTGGCACACTACTCAGGCATTAAAAAGAATAAAATTGCAACAAAATGTGGGGACCACTATGCTCAGTGAAATAAGCCAATCCCAAAAGGACAAGTATCATATGTTCTTTCTGGCACAAGGCAACCTCCATGCAATGTACAAAACAATAAGACACGTGAGTAAAGAAGGATACACTTATATTCTCCTAAACTAATGGTGCAATGAAGCTAGAGAAACAGGAAACAAAGGGAGAGGGGGTCGCTTCTCAGCCTTTTGGCTAAGATCAAGTGTAGGAAACAAAGGGCAACTGCAGCATTCATCCCTACTCCCGAATACAGAAAGACCCCCAAAGAAATTGTTAAATACTCGTTGACAAGACACTAGATTCTTTAACACTCTCTAAACCTCCAAGGTCATGACGCATGTAGATAGCAGGACATTGGAATTGTAACTGTAGCTGATGATTTATATTATTACAAAATAGAGAGTAAGTGGGGAGGGCAGAGAAAGAGAGTGAGAAAAGGAAAGGTAGGAAGGAAACCATATGTCTAAAAAAACTGTATACAGGAAAATAATGATATAAACAAACAAAAATAAATAGCTCGTTTTGTGCAAGTTATCACCAAATGCTTCAAAATGTCCATCTTCCAAAGGAACTTAATGAATACTGCCTCATCAATGAGGATCGTGCTTGACACATGATAAGGTTAAATAAATGTGATACTGCTGGAGGCCAACCCGGCTGACTTGAGAGCTTGCAAAGGATGCATAGATCAGCGAGAAGACGAGAAGAGATGTGAACCACTATGGCATGATGCCCATAATGGACAACTCAAAAAAGCTGCCTCCTTTATTTATATAGAAATTATCACAAGTTTTTACACAATATCCAATTGTTTCATTTTTACTGCACGATTAAGAGAATAAAAAACAGTCCTAAAAACATGATTATGATTGTACTTCAAAGAAAACATTTTCAGCAAACCATTACTCATTCAAACCTGCAGTCACCCGGCTGAAGCCAGGAACTCCATGTTTGGCAGCACATGCGGTTACATAGTGACAGGTGGTTTATTTATCCAAAATCAATTTTCACTAAACCTAAACTAATATTATTTAAAATATCAAGAATATAAAATTAAAGAGAAATCTCATAAATGAAAGGAATTTATAAAGTCATTAAGTCATAGATCCTTTATTAAATGTTATAGTCAGTCATATACTAATTACCATCACTTTGACCTAGTACTGATTCAATTGTTTTTTGTTCTTTTGTTAAAAGGAAAGTGAAAAGGATCAGGGCAACTCAGTCTTTCTTCAAATGGAGGGGTTTTACAAAAAACTTCTTTTTATCTTTTCTATTTACTTTCCTTAAATATCAGTACCAATATAAGGTAGAAGTTTTAAACCATCTTTCTCTGGGGGTTCACATTTGTCTCCCTTTAGAAGATGCCCCATACTTTCTGCTTTGTGTGGTAGGAAGCCAAATGTGTCATTTCATGTGTTGAACAGTTTGTCAACAGTTTGAGGCTGCACGGGAAACAAACTCTTTGTACCTCCGTGATTGCCATGTATTCTAAGATATTATCAAGCCATTTCTTATGGAGAACATCATGAATCTTAGAGTAAGTTCCAGGTCAAAAGTGGGCACACAAGAAGACATTTGGAAACAGTATAGATTCAGTTGTGCTACTCTATGCTTTTAGCTGTGTCTCATTGTCTTTAAGTTACTAAAGAGCCTTTTACCATAACATGATTGGTAAAACCAGTTTCTGTTATTAAAAAGAAATCATTTCACATTTGCAGAAAAACAACAACATTCTCGGGAGAATTCCAGGAGATATCAGAGATGGGATCAAGTGTCCATACAATGGGGTGATGCAGCAATGAGGTAATTAGAAGCATTCTACTGGGCCTTGCCATGCAGCCAGAAACTCTTGTAGCCTTGCTAACCGAGGAGCTGTGCTCGGCACACCCCCATGCCATCCGACCCAACTGCTTGGCCCCCCAGCATGATACTAAATATAACGATGATTATGAGCAAGATGTTGATGATGTTACTCTGTACTGAGAGTATAGATTCCCGTTCTCCAATGCAGACATTGCCATTCTTGGCTTGTTTTTAGAAATGCCATGGAAATTGTGTTTAACACAATTCTGTCTATATTCACATAATGGAAGGGAAGAAGCTGCAGTGTAATTTTCTGATATTGTCAATAACAACCATAGTAGTAAGAATAATAGCTGATGTTGAATGCATTCTAACAATAGCCCTTGTACTGTATTAAGCAAATGTAAAATCATCCTCACACCACTATTTTGATGAAACTTACAGCTTTGAAAATAAGCTACTAGGTCCACTCATTCAGAACATTTAGAACTAACACAAACTGGTTCTTTCTGACTCTACAGGTGTAATTTTTGACCACCTTAAACTGTGATTCTCATACCATAACAAAAGATAACTTTGGGTTAAGCCACATGAACAATGCCAGAAGCTGTGGGGAAAAATGTTGACAACTATTTGGGTTTGGGATGAGAGTCAAGTCAGGAAAACACCATGTTTGAGCATCAAGCTTGCTGCAGTGTGTGTCTGCCTTTATCTGATTCTCTGCTGGCTTTCCCTATTAGTATAGGGAAGTATCCTAGTATACTCATTTATTTGATTCTTTTTGAATTCTTACAAGTCTACCACTTTGTGTATGCAGCAAAATTACACAGCTCTCACAGAACATCTATCAGTGAACTGATGGAGTCTAACAGACAACAGACATTCCAATCACAAGTTTTCAATCTACTACACGGCTGTACAAGACCATAAAGCTAAGTTTTGTCAGATTAGTTCACAAAGGCGTAAGTACATGAGGGCTAGTAGTAACCCATCCTAACATGTCATGTTGTATTCAGAGTTGAGACAACAGGTCATCATGTAGTTGACAGATCATGATGTAGTTCCATGAAGAGGTAGGTCATTTTCTCATGTCGTTAGCCATTACTGTATAGCTATGTTTCCACCTGTTCATACAATATGAGCAGTAATGAGAGAAGGCAAATCTTGAGAAAATAATGGTTTTGTTTGATAGGTGGGCTGAATCTGCTGAAGAATGATCCTTGAAAATAATTTTTCCAAGAACAGAATGCTGTTCAATACATCTTGCCTTCCACTTTGTTTTTGGAAATAAGCGGCACAAATTAAGAAAATATGCACCCAAATAGGGGAGCAGAGAGCAATAGTTCAAGGTCTAGAAAGAGAAAGACTGGGAGATTAGGTCCCAAAGGATCTAGAGACATGGGAGGGTAAGAACCACATCACAGAGCAGGATACACATTCATCTTTTAGTTGCGAGTTATCGCCGATGAGAATTTAACCCATGCAAGTGGCGCTAAACAACCAGAAACATAGGATGACGCAGTCAGTTGACATCAGGCAGCCTGCACTGATATTAGGACATCTATCTTCTATATCCTGCTAGGTAAGTTAACTAAATCTCAATTTAAATTGGATACCTTTTAGTGCTTTCTATCTACATTCCATTTTAAAATTTGCTGAGCCATCTCTCATTCCATGAAATAGAGGTCTACAGATTCCAGCCCTCACATATGAGAGACATTGGAGTACTATAAAATCACAATATGAGATTTGAAAGCATTTAAGCTTCCCTTTTGTTGCTTTGTTTCTGAACTGAACACCTTTGAACATATTGGTTCAGTTTTCTGAAATTTAAATAGAGATGATATTACTACTTTCAGAGTAGCCATAACGACTAAAGAAATCATGCTTTTAAAAAGGCTTGGTATAATGCTGTCATATAGCTCTCCTAAATAAGGGCCAGATATTGTCCCTGTAAGCAGAGCTCTGTAGTAAAGTGCTAGGCTGTGAACAACAGACACATAATGATCAACAAAATGAAGAAGCAACCTGGGAGAAAATCTTTGCACACTATACAACCAATCAGGCACTAGTATCCAGGATTTACAAAAAGCTTCAGAAACTCAACAACAGCAAAACAAACAACCTTGTGAAGAAATGGGTAAGGGAAATGAGCAGATATTTTTCAAAAGAACAAATTCAAATGGCTAACAGATATGTGAAAAGATGCTCAGACTCCCTCGCTGTCAGAGAAATACAAATGAAAACCACATTGACCATTGACCATAGATAGAGTTCCACCTAACTCCAATAAGAGTGGCTGACATTCAGACCTCTACTAACAACACCTGCTGGCTTGAATGTGGGGAGAAAGATACTGCACTTCATTGTTGGTGGAAAGGTAAGCTAACATAGCCACTGTGGAAGTCAGTATAAAGAGTGTTGGGGCAACTGAAAAATTGATATACCTTATGATCCAGCTATCCCACATCTGGGAATATGTTAAAAAGAAGTGAAGTCTGCATGAGAAAGTGATCTGTAATCCTGTGTTTACACCAGCACAATCCACAATAGCAAAAGCATAGAATCAACCAGATGCCCATAAAGAGGAGTGGATAAAGAAATTGTGGTACATCTCTACATGGACTATGACTCAGGCATTAAAAATAATGAAATTCCACCATTTGCAACCAAATAGTCTGAACTAGAGACCACTATACTCAGTGAAATAAGTCAATCCTCAAAGAACAGATACCATATGTTCCCTCTGATATAAGGCAACCTTCATACAAAATACAAGATCAATAGATATCTAGGTAAATGTGTGCATACATATATATTCATATTCATCTGCAAAACGGAGACCATCAAAGATGTATTAAAGATACATTGCAATATGCATCTCCACTCCCAAATAAAAGGATTCCCGATGAAACTGTTAAATATATCTTGACAATAGGGTATGGGACTTTTCTGCCATTGTCCGTACCTACAATGTCATGATACACTGAACTAGCACAATGATGGACTTGGGACTGCTAATGAAGGACTATACTGCTGTAATAACATGGGGGAAAACATTGTAAGATGAGGGAAATGTGGGCGGGGAGTGGAAGCAAAAATCCCTGAGTCCATGGAACCGTATAATGAAAAATAAAAATTTTTAAATATATTTTTTCCTCCAAGAATGGCAAGGAGAGTAGTTCTTTAAGCTGTATGCGGTCCTCTGGTGAATGCTGGAAAGGCTGTGTTGGGATATGTTCTAAAAGAGTCTAAATAGCAGGCAGCATCTCATGACCTTGACTTTGTGTCATTTTCCTCTGTGACTCCCAGGAGCCTCCCCAAATCCATATAGTAGAAGAAGGTTAAAAATATATTAGCCTACAGCAATTTGTGCCTTTGTGGAACAAAGAGAACATTCTTAATGAAGAGTTTAGCATATATAGATCATTTAACAAAGCTATTAAACACTTTGTCCAAGGCTGTGCCACCTGGGCACCTATGGACTACACCAAGAAATCCAGACATTGATAAAATTGTACATCTGCCATCTGCCCCCAGATGAAGGTTAACAAAGAATTGCTAACAAAAAATTGCTTAAAAATGAAACAAAAGAATGATAATGGCAAATTAACACATCCTGGCAAAAAACACTGTAAATCCTGCAAACTGATAAAACTAATGATGACTTACTGCAGGAGCTACCATTTGTTCATTGATTTATTTGCCCCATAAGATAGAAAAATAAATGAAAGTGTATGTGTGGGCCATAAGTGAGAAGAAGGAAGGCACTGGGTACTAGCTTTAACTCTGCTGCTAATTTGTGGTACCGAATGAAAGCATTTTCATTGATAAATAGCAAAATACGAAAGCCATCTTCACACATTCCTGAAGATACCACATACCTCTCTTTCATAAGTTTCCCTTTCAGATTAAAAATTGGGGAAGCGGTAATAGGAAAGAATCTTGCATCAAAGGGTAGCTTAGTTGCAAAGGGCTGATGCTAATAACATGATTCTCTACTAAACATATTTAAGCAAATGTGGAAGCAAAGAGAAAACACAGGTCCAGAAAACAATTGGCAAATGGAACCAATTTCACATGAACTGTGAACCAACTCATTATTTGGCCCATATGATCTACTAAGAGGAATATAAAGAAGAGTGTTTAATAGGTTAAATATTTACTCTTAATTCTACTCTTACTCAATCTGAGTACTTCCTACGAGGTGCACACTCAGATGTCAATGAGATTTGTTTAAAAACAACTTTACCATCCACTAGAATGCTTTTTTTTTTTTAAAGATTTATTTTTATTATTTTTTCATTGGAAAGGCGGATATACAGAGAGGAGAGACAGAGAGGAAGATCTTCCGTCCGATGATTCACTCCCCAAGTGAGTGCAACGGGCCGATACTATGCCGATCCGAAGCCAGGAGCCTCTTCTGGGTCTCCCACGCGGGTGCAGGGTCCCAAAGCTTTGGGCCGTCCTCAACTGCTCTCCCAGGCCACAGGCAGGGAGCTGGAAGGGAAGCGGGGCTGCCGGGATTAGAACCGGCGCCCATATGGGATCCCGGGCGTGCAAGGTGAGGACCTTTAACCACTTGCGCCACCGCGCCGGGCCCTAGAATGCTTTTAATGCAAGTTTTTTTGTGCTGTGTTCTAATTTCACCAATAAGGAAGTGCATTATCACCTGTAGCTGAGGGTGAGGCAACACAGCAGCCTTCAGGTATCTTGTAAGGGCTGCCATTCTCTGTTGCCAATGTCAGCCTCATCCTGTATCTGCACCACCAGATGCTCACAAACAATGAGTCACAGTATCCAAACTCCTGCATAGTAAGAACCACCTCTTCTCTCCTTCACACTGATTGGGGCAATCTAGCTCTTAAGACAACCCTTACGCCAGGGCTGTTGAAAGGGATGCATCATAAGGGAAAGTTGAAAATACAGGCCATTTCTGGAACAGGGAAATTAACCATATTCTTCTGAGTCATGAGGGTGAAGGGTATGTATGTGAGCAAAAAATGCATCCCACTGGAAGGAGAAATGAGCGTGGAAGCTAACTAGGCAGCAAGGATCGCAGATTTCACATGATTAGCACGTGGCAGAGCCAATATTGAGGCCAGTTAAGGGTCATATAAAATACCAGACTAGTTTCTGGCAGGAAACCATTTGCTACACAGGCAGTTATTTTCCTTTGAATCTAATAATCTGTCTTTACAACTATATCTCCAGGATATCTAATAATAATATTTATCCTGCAAAGAAAATCAAGTCTAGGCTTTAAAAAAGAGTAAACTTATCAAGACAGTTGAATATAACATCGGATAGCTAATAAGTCAGATAATATCCAGGGCATATGGATAGTAGACCTATGAAATCCATTTGCTTTGAATGAGAGACAATTGTGTGATAAATAGTTAACAATATAGGCACAATGGTAAACACTGATGTGTTTTTTAACCTACCTTATCATTACTAATATTTATTTATCAGAAAGTAACAACATTGGTTTTTAAAATCACAATAAGCATAGAAAACAATGATCATTTTTAAATGACTAGTTGTAAACAAAGCACCTCGGCTTGATAAGCCTTCTCTAATGTCTTCTGGCTGTGCTGATAATGCCGCCCTGGTGTCCAGTGTCTGTAAAATATTTAGCACAGGGACACAAAGGAGTCGGTTAGATACAGGCTTCTATTTTAATTGAAGCCCTGGCTCCCAAACTCTCCTCATATGGAATTTTACCAGCGTCATAGAGCTAATATCATGCTTTACCGAAGAGTATTAGTCCTTAGGGGGTGGGGGGGAGGCAGACAGAGGCAACCTAGGAGAGTAAATCTGTGTAGAAGGTTATTTTGGTTTCTGATGTAGAAGGATATAAGCCAAGAAATCCTGCTTTGGGGGCACCTCCACATGCTGTCAGGTGGGCAGTGAATCAACTGTTACCCTCTGCACACCTGATGTGTGCTTCCCTCTTGTTTTTACCTTCTGTGTTGGTGTCCAGAAACTGTTTGGAAATATTTTAATATATATAAATACTTTTGAACTAAGTGGAAATGCCGAAATACATTCCAAAATAGAGAAGGACCAGATTTACGATTGCCTAGAGTGATTACACAGCATTCTCCTTTCCATTCCCCCAGCCCCCTTCTTGTTCACTCTTATTACCTTTATATGGAATGTCATAGATTCCTGCCCTTCTCATCTCAAATTCAACTGTAAATTTAATTTTGTAAATATCCCCTTACTCGCTACCATTAAGACTCCATTGTATTCTTGTTGCCTGTGAAAGAAATACTCAACCAGGAATTGGTAAATTCTTTGGTTTGGGGGCCAGACAGGTTCTTTGCAACCAATGGACTCGGCCCTCTCTTCGTGTAATACAGATATAGTTGCCGATGATATGTCAGCAAATGGACAGACTGTACGGAAGCAAAACTTTATTTACATACACTGAAATTTGAATTTTATACAGAATCCATAGTATTCTTTTTATTTTTAATCAATTAAAAATGTCAAAACCCAACTGAAATTAGGAGCCTTACTAAACAGGAAGCAGGCTAGTTTAGACCAGTTAGATACAGGTTGCAAATTTTGTGGCCTCAGTCTTTAGTCCAACCCCAAAGCTGATTCCAATTCAGAATCGTAGCCTCCCTTTAACTTTCACTGTTTCCAGTGACATCAATTTGACATCTCCTGCTAAATTAAGCCATTTTCCCCTGAATGTCCAATGTACCCAAGTACGCAACCCAGCTCTTTTGATAACATCATTTCTCCTGCCCAATTTTCAAGTCTCCGTTTAACTGCCATTTCTTTCAGGAAAGTTTAGGCTAGAAATAATCTCCTTATCCATTATAATAACAATTTCTACCTAGCTCTGTATTAAGCAATTTGCATACATTATGTCCTTTAGAAAATGAAATAGGGGTTTCTGGAACTATTTTACAAATAGGAGGTTGAGCTTCAACATGATTATGTATCCAATGCATACTAAGTGACCAAACCCAGAATCTAACACAGATATTTTGGACTGCAAGCTAACGTACCGCTTTTTAAAATTCCAAACAGACCACACATGCTAATGTTTTATTTGCACTTCTTTTATGGTGCTGACTTCCTGTCTGCCCATTATTACAACTAGTTATGTGACTTACTTTATCTCTTTTTCCACACCTATGAAGGCACTGGTCCCTGTCTTACTTATATTTGCATCCTCAGAGGACTTGCATATAACAGGTGCTTAATATAACTTGTTGAGACAATGAGTACCATTCAACACTTCCTTGTAGCAATGGATTTCTGTTGTTAACTTTGGATTTGATTTCCTGTAATCTCCACTTTTTAGAATGGACCTGTCCTGTCCCTCCCAGAAGTCAGACCCAGAGGGAAGAAGAAAATCCAGCTAGTTCCCATCAGTATAGGTGGAAAGACATGGTTTATGGTCAAGTAAAAATCAGACAATTACAGATGACAAAACATGTTTACCCAATTGTTTCTCAAACTGGTTAATGAACTTCACTGGCATATGAGTTCTAAAGTTGGCATGGCATTCCTAGTTCATTTGGCAGCCTCTAACTTCAATAGCAACTGGCATTGTTGGTTAGCAGGCACAGTACCTACTCCCAGCCTGGTTTATGACAAGGTCAGCCTCTCTATTGGACACCCAGGTCCTTTAGAATGAAACTTCTTCCTGGCTGTGATATTTGGCAACAATGACAGAGCAATCAACTCTACCATCCCTTATGCATCCAACTGTCCAAATAAAAAAAAAAAAAGAAAGAAAGAGAGAGAGAGAGAGAAAGGAAGAAAGATATAAAGAAAGAAGAGAAAGAAAGAAAAAGAAAAGAAAGGAAGACCATTTCTATTTTCTTCTGAGGTTATGTTTGACAAATTTTCTCCACTTCAGATGCAATGCCTAGTTACTCAAGAACTTATCTCAATGAGAGCAGCATGGTGTATCTGCATAGCGTCTGCATCTTGGATTCAAGCACTTCTCTTTCCTCGTTGCATGGCTTTCCACCTTCCCAGTCATTTCCATTGTTTGTAAAGCGGAGAACAGTATCTTCCTCAGAGACTTTTTAGCTAATGAGACAGCATTTGTAACATCTCCAGTATATTTGGTGTATTGTAGGTCATCATTGAAGTTATTTTCTTCTTCTATTGGAAACAAATACTATTGCCAGTTTATAGGTTACTTGGGTAACAATAGAATGTTGGCTTTTGTATGGTTTTGCATTGCTTAGTTGCTGTCTCACAAACATCATGGCATGTTTCAGCTCCTGAAGTATGTCAATTCAGAGTCTATTTTAAATAACAGTCCTCCAGACCAAACTTGATAGCTGCAGAAATAATGTTTCAAAGGGAGAGAACTCTTGCATGTTGCAGACCCATGGCTTAAAGACTCCAGGTATCACTTTTAAAGAACAACCAGTTGTCTCCAAGATTGCTGTCTTACCTATACAACCTCTTCTCTCCTTTCTCTATCAAGAAAAATCACCCAAACCATGCTGTTGCTTTGTCATTTCAATATTTCGTTGCTAGTTCTAGCCAAGTAAGTGTTACTCCATGTCAATATTTTCTTTCATGGTGATTTTCCTTAGCTGATTGTGGTCTCCCATTTCTTCATAGTGTGTTCAATCCTTTGAAGACTCTCTATCCACCTTGTTACATTCTTGGACATCCAACCAACTTCACTTCCTGGGCTTCCTGTAGGAGAAGACCTATCAAAGAAAAAGAAATCTTCAAGTTTTGTAGTAAATGAAGTCTGATTTTTAAGTATTTTCCAAATTTGAAATCTATGCATTTGCTTTTGCTTCCTTTATGGAAAGGCCATCCTACATATTGTCCAAGTTCATTAAGCAATTAAACTAACTTAATTATTCAACTCAAACTGTATTTCTTAATGAAGATATGCATATTTTGCTATTAATTAATTGCCAGGACATTTCACTTATTTTTGGACTAACTGATTGCTTTGAAGTGATAGCATTTATATTTAGGTTTATGGATTATATAGACTACTGAGCATCATCCACTTATATCCAATATTTGTGAAAGGTGCTAGATTTTAAATGACCTACACACGATTACATTCTGGGAACATAATTCATTTGAAAGGAACTATTAGTTGAATATTAGCTACAACTAAGCTGTATATGCATGGGTTCTTTATCTTTGGATTCAGCCAAATGAGGACAGAATATTCAGAACAAAAAAATGTATCTATATTAAACATGCTTAGGATTTTTCCTTTCCATTATTTCTGAAATAATGTGGTATGACAGCTAGTTACATAATATCTACATTGTATTAGACATGCATAATCTAGGGCTGGTTTAAGTACCTTAAAGAGAGTGGATATTGTGATGTCATAAATTAAGTTGTCATTTGAGTCTCCCACACCCCACACTAGAGTGCTTGGTATAAGTCCTGCCTCCACTTCCGAGACAGCACCCTGTTCGCACACACCTTGAGGAGGCACGTAGACATTCGTGCACTTACGTCTCTGTCACCCACACACAAGGTGCAGATGGAATCTCTGGTCTCTGAGTTTGGATTAGAGACAGAATCACTCTCTGTATTTCTATCTGTGATACCATGCTTTTGTAACTAGAAGTAAACAACAGTAATATGATTGACATGCATAATACATGTGCAAATTCCACACTATTTCATGTGATGAATTTGTGCATCTGCAGATTACTGTATTCACTGAGTATTCTAGGATTAGTCTTCCATGGTCCCTAAGCAATGAATGTGGCTGTAAATGTTAAAAGATGTATAGGTTTTTATAGTAAAAGTCATATAATTTATTGTTTTGTTTATTGAAAACTCTGGTTTTTCACATACTTAACCTGCTGTGGTTTTCAACTTCTTGCAGTCTTTAGCAAGTGTGGAGACCATACCTTCATAAATATTACTTAGCATGATTATCCATGATTAAGAAGCTTTTATTAGATACAGGTAGCCTTCAATGGCTGGAGTTTGCTTGGTATGACAGATCTCCTGCCTTTCTGTCAATTGTCATGTTTTCATGAACTCGTCTTCCTGAAAAAAAATATGATTAAATATTCAAATGTTTAACAGAGAAGCGGTAAAAGTAGAGTAATGTATAAATAGTGCCAGACTGATAATACCTTGCACTCTTGAGGAATTCTACAGTAGAAACTTGTGATTCAGCTGATCTTCTAGGAGGGGTAAGGTGATAAACTTCTACATGACAAGCTGCTCAGAGGTCGGGGGCAATGCCAAGGCTAAGGCATTATTTTGGAGCAGAATGAATTTATCCTTGCATATTCATATGTGGTTGAAAACCATCTGGGCAGTCTATGAATTTTGGACCTACTCACTACCGAGTTACAAACCATGTCTAACATATATTATACTAATTAATAAATTCTCTAGTGTGGACCATTCATCAAGAACATTGAAATATTTTTTTTTCCAGAAAACCACTTTAATGGAGTATGCAGAATTGTTTAGCACGCTAAGCCTTGGCCTGCAGTGCCAAGTTCACCTTCTGACTCTGTTCCCTATTAATGGCCAGGGACAGAGGTGAAGGATAGTTCAAGCTCTTAGGCCCCTGCAGCCATGTGTGAGACTCAGAAGAAGTTCCTGGCTCCTGGTTTTGTACTGGTACAGCTCCATTTGGGAAGTGAACCAGCAGATAGATCTCTCTCTCTATCTCTCTCTCTCTATCTCTGTTGCAACTGGCTGTCAAATAAAAATAAATAAGTTCTTTAGAAAATCTTTTATTGAGGTCTTGTTGACACAAAAATGTATATTTTTAATGTATTCAACTTAAGGCATTTATGCCAAGAAAACCAACGCATAATGCCATAAGTATGCCCTTCTGATAGTATTATTAACTTGTGGGTTTCTGATTAGCCTCTCAAAGGCTGAGTAACTTAGGATACGAGGGTATTTAACAATTTCATGGAGTGGCTGCAACTTAAAATGTCCTCATTCGGTATGGAGGTGCCTGGCCCAAACCTTGGCTCATTTGCTTACACTCTAGCTACCAGTTACTGTGTGCATTTGGGAAGGGGGCAGATGATGGCTCAAGTACCTTCTGCTCCCATATAGGAGCTCCAGAAGGCGTTCCAGAGTACAGTCCCCAGCCTAGCCCAACCCTGACTGCTTCAAGATCTCACTCAGTCTCCACTCTCCCCTCCTTTCAAAGACAATAAAAATGAATATTTATTATGCATTGATTTCAAAATATTTTGTTATCAAAAAAAACTTATTTATGAATTCCTGTTTTTCACAAACTCTTTTTACATACATATTGTATATATGTACATACATGTTTTACATACATATTGTCAACAAGGGCACTTCAAGTGTTAACTAACTAGAATGAGGTTAAAACACACATCCACACCCTATTCAATTCCAGAACACACCAAAGCTATAATGTTTCCCAGATTCTTATCTTTTCACAAACGGGTTTGTGGAGTCTTGTGGATTTAATGAACACATAATGTGAGCCTAGCCCCAGAAAACAGAATAGATTTTGTCTTCATTAAGTGATAGGGAAATGTTGAAGGTTTTAAATGAGGGAGAATTCCATACCTCTGGAAGGCCATTAACAAGAACAGTCGAGTGTTAGGGCCCCTAGCAAGCACAGTAAAGAAGATTTAATATACACAGTTAAATTAAGAACACTGTATGACAAAACGTACTACTTTCCCTCATGTGAAATTCATTTTAAAGTGTTGCCTGTTCACTATGAAAGTCAAATATGCAAAATACGATTATAATGCAAAATGCAGATTTACATATTTGTTATTATTTTACCAGTATAGCATGTTTCCAGAGGTCAAATTATGACTGGGTCGTAAAATTCATTTAGAATTAAGATCACATGACCTCAAACCTAGGTCTGGCATAATATTATTTATATGAAACAAAGTCAGCAGGCTTTTTCTAATTACTAAAAAAAAAAAGTTTGATCTATAAAATGATTTAGTCCTTCAACAAAATATAATAATTAACATGCGTAAAAGTTATAAATATTTCATCATTAATGATTATGCTTAATCCCAACCAATAAGGCAATTAAGTACCTTTTTATGAGCTGTGCTGTCTGAAATCTAAGCAGGCGGAACGTTGGTCTTTCAAGTTATGGTGTTAGTTAACCTTCATATAGTTATAAACTAGACATTGTTGGTGCTTCTAGAGAACAAAACACACTTAATCACCATCCAATTATTAAATGTACTTCACCGTATAAATGCCAAAGGTTGCCCAGCTTGTTTGAACCCCTTCAATCACAGGGTTCTTTCATTAGCTACAGCTGTTGTAGAATACATTCCGTTCAACAAATATGAGAATCCTTCAAAAGGCTCATGGAAAAAAATTGATTTAAAAGATAAGCTTATTTTGGTGGGGAAAAAAAAATGAGATCCATGCACAGATTCTCCAGTTTTTTAAGATCTCTCATATGTAAGGATTTCAAATATTTTTGCATGAAAGAAAATTTTCCTTTTAATTGCATTTTCCATGAATGTTGAAATTTCCTTGTATTTACTGAGAAACCACTCTCAGGCACTGTTATTGGCTGTGGGATCAACCATAAAACCACTGACACCATTCTTTGCCCTCATGGGACTTACATTACAGCTGGAGCAGACAGTGTAAAGAAAGGCATACGAATTATCCAAGTTGGAGAAGACATGCAGGAAAAGGCTCTAGGGAAACCTGCAGGGTTCAGTAGATCTCTGGGAAAGATCAATAAACAAGTAGATAGCGAGGAGAAAGCAGAATAGGCACAGAAGAGGAAGCAGACAAACTTGCAGAATGGGCCATGGAAAGATTACTTCCTGAGAGGCCACCAGATGTCGAAAGTCAAGTGGGACCTCTGTAACAACATCTGCAAGTAACACACCTCCAGGCTGATGAAAAGTCTCTGCTCAGAAGTGCATAAACCTGAATCACGTTAACTACTTGATTCAGCTTCTTATGCCTAGTTTTCTATACTTACCACCTAGTTTTGTGGCCTTTCACCATTTGCTATTGCCTTACTGTTGAGTGCATTTCAGGTTGTCTGCTTTCTTGTTCTGTGTGGGACCTGCTCTTGGGGGGCGGGGGGTGTCAGTGAGCAAAGAGCAGCCTTCACATGTGAGTGGCGATGTGTTCCCACACAGCCCTTCACCACCCAGATAAAGCACTGATTCTGGATTACAATGGGCATGCATTTTCCCCATGAAGCAGGGAGGGCTTCCTGACTGCAATGACTTCCTTCTGTCACAATTGTAACCCATGACTTCTCTTTGTTACTGGGTCAGCTGTGGTCTGACAGCCTCACTTAGAATTTGTGCTCCTCGAATATTTACAGTAAAAACAATGGAGACATGGAAAGATTAAGCAGTAGTTCCTGGCCGCAAAGCCAGAAAATGGAGAAGTTAGGATATGACCCCAAGCAGGCATCCAGTCTGAAGAGCCTGTCCTCTGGTCCTGTGGTGATTCATCTTACTGAAATCATTATTGGATAGTATTGCCTGTGTTCCCTATTAGATTCTGAACTTCCCTGGACCAATGATCTGCTATTTTCATTCCTGTATCCGCCATATCAAATACAGTGCCAGCAAAATGAAAGCTCATTGCCACACAAATGAAAGTTTTCTTGGAATTTGATCTTTTTGACTTCATCTGGCTAAAATGAAGACAAATGGCACTTTGTAGGACAGTTAGGTTTAACATATCTATCAATCAGCATTAGAATAGATGCAGAGTAGTCAACATGTTATTCAGATGCCAAAAATTACCTGTCACCCAAATGCTTATAAGCACAAATAGCACATGTCAACACCCAGGGCTTTCCTGAGCCAAGGAAAGCAAAATACAGCCTCAACTCTCTCACAGGTCAGTTTGCTCCAAGGTCATTAAGTGAAGAGACAAGATGACCCGTCCAAACTAAGCCTATCAACAATAATGATGCCTCAAAGAATATAGAAGCAGTAGCTTTGGGCGGTGAGTTACTGGATCAGTGAAGTCACTTTTATCTTTAGATGACAAAGCAATGGATTTTTGGTTGATCCCATCACTCTATATTAAGCAAGTCAATGTCCAAAGTGATAAAAGCTCAGGCAGGTCTTAGCAGGAGAAAACCAAACTCAATTTCAGACTCATCCATTTATTGATTTTCGGAGTTTCATATTTCTTCTATACCTCAGTCCCCATTTTTAGATACATAGGATGAAGGCTTTGCTCTTCCTGACACCCATGGATTTGATAAGAATTTGGTGAAATAATGCATATTATGAGCCACACAACCATTCTCTATGGCATGTTATCAGAATGTAATTTCATTTTGTAAAGATTTATTTATTCTTATTAGGAAGGCAATTTACTGCAAGGGGAGACACACAAAAAGAGCCTCCATCTGCGGGGCCACGCCCCACATGGCCACAACAGCTGGAGCTGAGACAATCCAAAGCCAGGAGCCAAGGACCACTTCCAGGTCTCCCACATGGGTGCAGGGTCCCAAGGCTTTGTGCCATCCTCTACTGCTCTTCCAGGCCACAAGGAGAGAGCTGGGTGGGAAATGAATCAACTGGGACATGAAACAGCACCCATATGGGATCTTGGCACTTGGCTGGCGAGGATTTAGCCACTAGATCAATGCACCAGGCCAATCATTTCATTTCTGCTTTCTCCAGTCCCAATTCTATTTTTATATATATATATATTGGTTGTTCTATAACTAGATAAAAACTTGGCACTTCTGCCAGCCTTTAACCAAAATACTGTGTTGGTTTAATGACTGCAATCATCTATTTTATGAAATAATGGCAGTGTCAAACGTTTTTACTTTTATCAAAGATTAAATCTAGAGCTGTGACCAGCAGGATTTCGGGTAGCCTAGACATGCATCCTAGAATTTCTGCCCTGCTGGCTGCCTAGCTGAGACTAACAGGATTTCAGCTGCCAAGGCCTGCATCCTGGAATTTCCACCCTGCTGGCTTTGTAGCTGTGGCCAGAGGATCTTGGATTGGACAGGCCACGGTCGCCAAGGGCACTGGGGAAAACCCTCAGGCCACCCACTGGTAAGCTCTGGGGACTGGATAGTGTGGGCCTATAGAGTATCTGGGGGAAGACCTAGAGAGTATTAGCAGGAACCTGAGGGTTCATGTCCAGGTGAGGAATGACTCTGAGGGACATCCATGGAGAGGACCACTCTACTAGCAGGTAGGCAAGGGGGCTGAGACTGAGATGTTTGGAACAGAGGATGGAAGGACCTTTAAGGATCAAAACTAAGCACTAGTACACATGGGAGGCCTGAGCTGGGGTACCACTCACCAAATACCACTCACAGGAACACACTAAAGCTAGGACTGAGGACTTGATACGGTACTGAACAGTGAGAATCCAAACCTGGAATGGGTAGTGTGAAGCTGGGACAAAACCCTAACCAGAACATGAGTGAATAAGGTCTGGGGACAGAATTAGGATGGGGGTGCTCATTCCTGTGGAGCAACAGTCTCTGTTGGAATGCAAAAGAACTGTGGCTGGGAACAGGCCTGAATGGGGAGTTAAGGGGAAGCCCCAGCTGGCTAGGCCAGTTCATAACATCCACTGGCAGATCTGAGAATCAGGACTGGGTGCAGACAGGACTGGATCAGGCCACAACACCAGCCAGCTCACATTAGGATTAGGGCTGAGGACTTCCTGGGCCAGGCAAAGATGCAACATCCACCAGCATGACCTGGAAATGGGGGCAGGCTGGACTGAGCCATGCAGCACCTGTTGTTTTATGTCAAGGTGAAAAGAGCCATGCTAGTCTAAGGGCAGTGGATGCTGGGTCTATGAGACCCAGGGGTAGGAATTCTGGTGGAGCCTCAGTGGCCTGGCCTGGTTCCTTGGGCCTGCCTGGATGGTAAGTGCCATGTCCATGAGCCCTGGGATGGTGAGTCCAGTGCAATCTACCTTGCCTGGGTCCGTGGTTTCCAGGGGCAGGGCAACCAACAGGAACCACATTGCCTGGCCTGGGTTCTTGGCCCATCTATGCAATGGGTACCAGATCCAAGAGCCTCAGTGGCAGGGGCTCTGGCAGGGCCTAGTTTGCCTAGCCAGGGTCTTTTGACCCACCTGCATACTGGGTTCCAGATCCATGAATCCTGGGGACCTGGAGGGGGCCACATCGCCTGGTAATGGTCCCTGGGCCCGACTATTAGAACTTGTCTTTCTTATTGGAAATGGTGGAATTGTGCACAGCTGGCCCAGATATACATGGAGGATATGGTAGCCTATTGAGTCCTACAGAGGATATCTGGTACCCTTCTAGAAGAAGGAGAGCAAACAAATTGGACAACTGCCCCAGCCAAATGACAAATGTCTGGGCAAATGGAGACTCTAAGGTGGACTAAGTCAGCCAGTGGATTCTGGAGAGATTTCATCATGCTTTGCAATTGGCACCAATTCAGAACTGTTGTTGAACTATCAAAACTACTTGAACAGCCCTTGGAGAATGCCCCACACTGGGGACCCTGGGCTAGGTGGAAGGCTGGGTGGAGCTTCTCCCTTTATCTCTCCATTACCCCAGATACAGAAAGAGAGAGAGAGAGAATGTGGAAACAATGGTCTTACCCACTTTCCTGTAGCCCTTGACCCTTTGCATCCTAATCAACTATGTAAAGATCATCATTCGATGCCTCTTATGATGTAATTTTTATTAGCTATAAATACTTTGATTCTCTATATAACAATATACTATTTCTAGCAATGTGAGAAGATAATTCAATCTTATCTCCAGAATGATTTCTTTAAATTTGTATTTTTTAAGCTTTATTTATTTTTACTGGAAACACAGATTTACAGATTAAAGGAGCTAAAAAAATTGGAAAAGTCTTCATCAAGTATCTTGAGTACATAACTTTTGAGATTTGAAATAAATGCCAACAGGCTGTCTTAGAGTCCCATCTTATGTGAGTTGCTACAAGGAGAAGTCTGGATTTTGGTGCAAATCATGCTCACATGGGACCTGTTGGCAATAGTATAAGCAATGAGACAGGTAAGACCTTGAATTATATGCCAAGACAATCTAAGTATATCTATAGATCAGCTTTCCATTAGTTCAGTGGTTCTCATTGGAGTCAGAGGACATACGTTTCCACCCCCACCCTCCAGGGAACTGTGACAACAATGGGAGGGTGGGTGGCTACTGCTTTACACTCCATAAGTAGAAATCAGGAGAGCTGTCATACACACGAGAGAGCCATGAGAGGGAAACAGTGCCTGACCCCAAACGTCAACAGTGTTTAGACTGAGACACCTCTCAGGCTGGCTCTTGGTGTTTAGATGTTTGTAAAAAAACATCTAAATCAATGCCTTGAGGCATTGAAACAATATCAGATATTGCAGAGAATGTGAAAGGGGGAACACTTGAAAGAAAAAATAAACGTGATCCTAAAGAATTATTACTAGAAAACATGCTCTTATTTTTGGAAAATTTAACCAACATACAATGCATAATCACATAGCCTACTTCTCTCAGGACCTTCAAAAGGACCCAGTGAAAAAACAGCTCCAAAGACTCTCCCATCTGAGAGTGGATCCATCAGTAGACTTCCCAATTCATTGAAATGCAGCCAGAGGTGCCCTGAATTGATGTCCTGCTGCATACCGCACAGGAACAAGCACTGCAGCTCTGATCCCGAGAGATTAGTGTGCTGTCTCATGTTTGTTAAGTCTCAAGCTTGCGTGTGGCGTGCAGACATGACCTACGGATTCTCACAGGATCTTAAATCTTAGCTGAACCTCTACTCTTTTACAATCGCATTTTCTGTAGAATCACACATTTCAAACTTCAGCTGAAAACTTGAGCCATTCTCACCTGGTATCGGGGGTGCTATTCCTGGCAGTCTCCCTGCTTTCTGTGTTGCCTGCAACCCCACCAAGTCAGTCGCTTGTCCTCTCTCCCTGACTCTATGTACCCGAATCTGCAAGAAAGCCCTGTGATATCAGTTAACCACTTTACACAAAGAGCTGTGCAAATATTCAGCGGTGCAATTGATGTTTACACTTTGACTTTCCTTTCCAGACTTTCCTTAATGCTGGGCAAACACTGCCCTATTTACCATGGACCATTTTTCTTTACATGGAGAGTCACAAGATCTGTACTTTAATAGAAACCACATAATCTCTGCTATTCATCACACACTGGACCTCTTACAAAAATGCAAAGTACAGGGGTGTGGGTGCGGGGATGCTTCCTCTCTGTTCAATGCAGTTAGCTAACGTGTGGCAGGCCTGGAAGAGATGATGTATAGTCGCTGCAGAAAGAGCCTATTTGGAAGAGGCCATGGGAAGCAAGGCCATACTCAGTTAGAAGCTCAAAAGGCCAATTAATCAATGAGCAAAATCACAGGCCAGGGACAATAATAGCACCGTAAAAATGTAGTGTGTCTAAAACTAAAAAGTGAATTGCCTTCTCATCTCCTAAAGGAAGATACTGCTGACTGACTTTTAGCAAAACTGTGGGTGGGCTCGTCTTAAAACACAGATATCTGGGTAATAGCCCAAACCATCAATGATTTTCAGACACAAATTACTGTGTTAGATGTCATGCACCAGAAGAGGTAAAAATATTTGAACATCCTTTATTTTGGAATATTCCAGAATGCTGTGTTTTCTCCAAAGAGTCTTATTTTTAAACACAGACTTTTTCCCATTTTAGTTGGAAGATACAAAACTCAGATTTCTTATTTTTCACATCTGAACAAGTGGAACCCAGAGTTGTTGGAGACTACCTGTGATGTTCAATTTATATGTCAATTTTGGAAGGGTATGGTGTTCTGGCATGTGATGAAACATTGTTCTGGATATTTCTGTGAGAGTGTTTTTGGATAAATCCAGGGGCATGTTGAGGGAGGCAGACTGTTCTCTACAAGATAGACGGCCCTGTCTGACCAGACTATAAAGAAGCAAATACTGATCTGCCCTGAACAAGAAACTCTGCTGCACATGGTTTTGGGACTTGAATTCCTGAAGTCTTCATTTACCCTTGGATTCCACCCTGTGGTCCACTCTGCAGATGTCTGACTTGTCAGCCTCTGCTTTTGCATGAGTCATTTTCTTTGTCCTGCTAGTATTATGTTCTGATGGACCTTGATGATTATTGTATCAGCCAAGAAGATTTCAAACTAGAGTTTACACCCTCAGCTTCTCTATTCAGTGTCCTTTCACTACCGAATGGTCCTAACAGTCGCTAAGGTCAGTTGTTATGCAGGAAATCGGCACTGTCTTGGTGCAGATATCATTAGGATGTGTTGCTCAGTTGCATCAGATTCCAATATCAGTGGGAAAATGAGTTCAGATTTGGAAAAGAGACCAAAGATGCAGAAACATACTGGATTTGGAAAGCAGGAAATCTGAAGCATAAAGTGTTCTCCCAAGATGTCTGGAGATGCCACGACCACCGCAACAGGCAGAGTAAGCAGCAGGTGGGCACCAAGATATAAATGACAAGAAAGACGCTGAGATGAGAGTCAAATGCTAGTGAGAAGGAGGGGTATTGTCAGGGAGCCAAAACACTGGAACAACCAAAAGCAGGTACAAGTGCACATGATGGGAAAGAATGGCAATTTACCATGCACCTGCCACATGCCAGGCGCTGTCCTCAGCATTTAGGGTGACAAGGTGAGAAGTGTTGATGTGACCCAGTTATGAGCACTGTCCTCTTGGCATTAGGATCCCAACTTTATGTATTACTCAGAATAGGGATTCTCTAGAGCAGTGGAGGGGTATACTTGCCCTAAGACAATCTGTGTACCTTCAGGGGGATGAGGAAGAAATGCGCAGCTCTTAAAAGTTATGACTTAAATCATTACATAGGACTATACTGAAAAAAAAAACATATTCAAGGTCTATCATTTTAAATATCAAGTACGGAAAACAAATCTTGGCAAGTACTTCCTGAGAAGTCACAGGAACTTCAAACATCAAACAAATGTTTGAGAAACATTTAGCTATGGTGTTGGTGAATGCTTGCAGCTTACTTCTACGTTGTCGCTGTGCTGGGTTGAGATACAGAGGGATGCTGAATTAACTTAAATAACTGGAAAAGTGGGCCAGCCCCATGGAGTAATAAGCTAAACCTCCAACTGTGGCAACAGAATTCCTAAATGGGAGCTGGTTCATGTCCCAGTTGCTCTGTTTCCAACCCAGCTCCCTGCTTATGGCCTGGAAAAGCAGCAGAGGACAGGCCAAGTCCTTGGCCCCTACACCCATTTTGAAGACCAGGAAGAAGCCCCCAGTGTCTGGCTTTAGATTGGCTCAGCTCTGACTGTTGTGACCATTTGGGAAGTGAACCAGAAGAAAAAATGCCTCTCTCTTTCTCTCTCTCTCTTTCTTCTGCCTCTTCTTTGCCTTCTTTTCTTCTCTGAAATTGTATTTCAAATAAAAAGTTGTGAAAGACAGAACTGGAAAGAGCAGGTATCTGTCATCACACAGACATCACACAGCCTGCAGCTCCCTCTCTCACCCTCCCTAGCTACAAGCACACACTTCCACAAGTAGAGCCTTTACCCTCTGCTAAATTCAGCAAGGTGTGCTGGCCCTGGGTTAGGCCCTGGGTTAGGTTGCTGGGAATTGGGCCTCTGCCCTCATGGAGCTCCCCATCCACTTGAAGAGAGCAGCAATAAATAAGCTCTTGCACTAACAAATAAATCTTTGCAGATGAAGTCCATAGCTAAGAAGGTACGCAGTAAATATGCTAGCACAGAGAAGGGAACCCAGCTAGCCTGGCTTATCATAAGAAATATTCAATCAAAGGATATGATATCTTTAGACCAGAGACATGGTCCTCCTTTTTAAGGCCAGGGAAACATCTTGCCCTTCTTTTCTATTCTGTGTTTTATCTACATATCAGACAAGACGGTAGCCAGAAAAGGGTGGAAACCATTAAAGGCAGTGTCAGAGTGATTGATAGAAATGCCAGAATTCTGCAAATGTTACCTAAAAGATTGCTCCCATAGTAAGTGTCACTTCTCCACAGTCCTTTAAGATTGCCATAAATCCCACTTGTAAGAAATAATGCTGCTAACACTACACAGCAGTTGTTTGCAGCCTTTTGATTTTCACCAGGTGATGCACAGTCATTATTATTTCAGTCAAATATTTCAGCTTCAATAAGTCATTGGTCTCAGCAGTTTGGAAAAATAACATATATCCTGGGCCTGGTTCATGACCTCAAGCTCATATTCTCCACACTCATGGATACTTCTGTACAGAATTTCTTCGTGGAACCAATATGTGTGCTAATTTTTCACCTGTTCTTCCTCAGATAAATAAGATTCTTAAGTTCATTCTGTGGGTTAGAAACAATCAGTAGGCAGTGCTGCCTTCCTGCTATGAACCAGGAGGCTCTCCAGCTGGTGCCACACTAGCAGGGAGATGGAGACACAAATAAATAAACACAATAAACCAGAGGAAGTGTGAAGCCAGTGACAGACTAGATGCCCAAGAGAGCCAAGGGCCCGGATTGCTCCATAGGGAAGGTGCTATTTTAGATGAGATGGGAGATGAATAGGAATTGGCCTGGAGGGTGAGGCAGAATAAATTGGAAGAGGAAAGATGTCTCAGGCAGAGAAAAGAGCATTTTCAAACATGTAGAGATGAGGGGAAGTCGTGTAGTGGCTTTGGGAGTGGTGATGCAGGCTTAGTAGCTTTGAAAGCCATGTCAAGAAGGTGGGCGCTTTCCTGGAGGCAAAAACAAGCTCTGAAGGATTTTCAGAAAAAAAGTGGTGCTGTAGTTAGCTTTGTGTTTCAGAAACATCACTCCAGGAACCATGGCAAGCAGAATGAAGAGGTCTGAAGCAGAGCGATGCTCCAGGAGGGCACACCCACGCAGGTTTGACCAGGACAGTTGCCTTCCTCAGGTTTTCTTACTCCTGTGGTCTGCTTCCTTCCCATCCGTCCTGCTGTAGCAGCACGTGGTGAACATGAAGTCATTGTGTTTATATCTCAAACATCCTTCCTGGGATCCTACACTGGGACTTCAAAACAGATGCAGTTTGTGAGGGACCATTCAAAGGTGGAAAAGTAAATATTCCAGATCCTTTTTTTGCCTTGCCCGCAGTCTTATCCCTAGGATTCAGGATCTGTGTTAGCTTTTAAATACTTTCATACAACACCATAGATGCCTGCATTTGGATATAGACAACAGAAATCCACACACTTTATTTTACACAGGAAGTGGAGTCAATGTGCCAGGTGAGCTGGCCTTCGTTATCACACAGCATAAGGCTTATCTGAATTCATCATGGATTATTTCAAAAGCAGTGTGTGATGGGTGAAAAGGATGAATAAATTATGCTCCACCCAGACAGTGGAATGTTCTTCAGCTCTAAAAATAAATGAGCTATCAAACCATGAAAAGACATTGAGGAAACATAAATGCATATTGCTCTGTGAAAGAAGACAATCTGAAGAGGCTACATAATGAGTAATTCCAACTCAATGACAGCATGGAAACAGTAAAAAAGATCAAGGGGTGCCAGATGTTACAGGAGAGGAAAAGTCGGGGCTCAGAGGAAGTGCAGCGTAGTGAGATACTCCTCATGATACTCCAAGGAAAGCTACATGCTTGAGCTATAATGATGTGTCAATTTAGGCTTACCACTGCACCAAATGTGACTCCAGTGGAGATGTTATTCGAAGGATGCTCTGCATATGGGGACAAGTCTTTAAGTCCCCCGCCCATCTTTCTCTAGCAAATACATAGATAAATAGTGAGCCCAGCAGTCAAGGCACTTACATACCACAGAAGAGTATCTGGATACACATCCCAGTCCACTTCCAACTCCCTGCTACTGCAAATCCTGAAAAACATTAAGTGATGGTTCAACTAGTTAGACTTCTGCCACTCACAAAGGAAACCTGGATTGGGTTCTTGGCTCCTGGCTTCATCCTGGCCCAGCTCTGGCCATTGCAAGGAATTGCAGAGTGAGTCCATGAATACAAACTCTATCTGTTCCTATCTGTCTGGATCTCTTTCTCTGTGTCTGTGTATGTCACATAAAAGCAACATTTTTAAAGATTTATTTGAAGAGTTATAGAAAAAAGTACACACACACACAGTTTCTTTACCTTCTGGTTCACTCCCCAGATATCTTCAATGGCTAGAGCAAGGAACCATCTGGGTCTCTCACGTGGGTGGCAAGGGCTCCAAAGGCCCCTCTTCTGCTCCTTTGACCAGGCCATTGGAGTAGAGCTAAAATGGAAGTTGACGGGGGCAGCTGAACCTCAAAATGGTTCCCATATGGGATCAGGCATTGATTGCAAGCAATGGCTTTATTTGCCATACCACAATGCCAGTTTCAAATTTTAAAGGACAGTATGTCACTCATAATAGGGGTCATGTGGGGCTGTGAAAAGTGCTCCTGACTTAGTGCGAAACAGGTAGAAAGAATTCATAAAGGGACAGTTCTCTGTTCTTGTTACACAGCAGAGCAGTCAGCACCTGTACTGTGAGGGAATTTGGTGATACTTATCAGAAGTCCAACTCCAGCTGTGTTTAGCTTAAGCAGAGGGAAATAATTAGAAGCTTAATTTTTCTAATTAAAAAATTTTATTTTTGATGATGTTTATTTAGTTGAGAAGAACACATGCCCATGTAGAGCAGTGATTAGAGTAGAAAGCGTTGAGGAACAGGGGAAAGTGAATGCAACAATGTGTTTCCAGTTTTCTTTTCCTTCTTTCTGTGTCTAGGGGAGGATTGAGGAGAGGGAGAGAAGCTTCACCCGGCATTCCAACCGCCTGCACACCCAGGGATGAGGGCCGTCATCCCAGAGCCCGTGATGTTGAGAATGCGCAGAGGGGAATGCTCAAGTGGTTTCACTAGTTCTAAAATACTGTTGATTTCCTTGCTCAAAGGATGATGTAATCTTTCCAAGGCCCATTTGCTGAGAGGCAGCCTTAGAGTCTCCGTTCATCCAGATATCTGCTGTCAAAGCTTGCCTGGGAGAGTTGTCCAACTTGTTCTGCCTTCCATGCTTTGCTATGGTACTAGATGTCCTCTGCAGGGCACAATGTACTACTGTATCCCTCATGTGAAACTAGGCAAGCTGTCCACAATGCACATGCTTTCATGAGCAAGCCAAGTTCTGACTCTTGCACTCCATGGTCAATCCACCAATCCTGTGATTCTCCCCATGGTTGGAGTTCTGAGTCCAGTGGTTTAGTTGGGGCAGTTCCCTGAAAGAAACCTCATCTGAGGTGACCTCAGATCTGACTCCTCTGTCTGATAGCCGGTATAGATTCTGGCTTAGTCTGCCATCCACATTAGCCTACACACAAACTGGTAGTTACAATTGCTGAGTCAGTTTTGTTTCCAGCCCCGCCTCTTATGCAAACCAATGAATGCTGTAGCCCAGCCCAATCCTGCCCACCACACAGTCTGCCCTCATGTACACCAGCAGGAACCCTAACCCAGAAATGGAGATACCCAATAACTCCCAACAGGCCCATCCCCAGCCCTGGTTCTTGCACATACCAATGTGTACAGACTTGTCCATTCTGTCCCACATCCCATTTGGCTTTTGCACACACCAATGGGCGCTACAACCTAGCTCAAATCAACTGACCCCACTATCCAGCTCACACTTATGCTGGTGGATACTACCACCTATCCAGCTGTATCCAAACCCAGTCCTGGTTCATATGCTAGCCTTTGGAAGCTACAGCCCATCAGAGGGGTACCCACAGTTTCCCTAAGAGGCTCACTCCAAGCCCAGTATTTAGCACTCTCCAGGTGGTTCTGTAGTCTGGCTTGACAGGACTGAACTTCCTTCTCAGTATTTGCCAGCTGATGCTGCAGCAAAGTACTAACAGGCTACACTTACTGTTGACTCATTGGATATAATCAGTTATCTTAGCCTGGCTGTCACCCTAACCTAGTTTACATGCAGGCCAACAGGTATTGTAAGCCCTGCCTAGCTTGGTCTACTCCCAGTCCCAGTTTTCATACCCAAAAGCAAGAGCAGTGGGAGCAGTGGCCCAATAGGAGAGTCTTCACATCTCCCCGCCACCCCTGCTGGGCTCACCTCCATCCCAGGTCTTACATGTGCTGGTGGATGCTACAGCTCAGTCTGGTATGTCTTGCCTCATCTTGGCATCCATCACCAATTCCTAGGCTCACCTAAGGGAGCTGCAGCCTGAACCAGCCTGACCTGTTCCTAACCCCAGTACCCATGGATATATTCCATCCCAGATCTAGAATAAAACAGCAAATATTGCAGTTCTACAACGGTGAGCCCGTCTATGCCACAAAATCTGCCCCAGACCTGGTTCTCTCATGTGTTGGTTAGTGTCATGGCCGAGCCTGCCCCTGTTCCTGTACTCACTGATGGGTACTGTTATCTGACTCTGCCAGGTGGGCTCTCGAGCCCTAGCTTCAGTGTGTGCCAGTGGAGGATGTTCAGTGGTGATCAATGCTAACTAGTCCAGCTCAGGTCTCCACTTGGGCGGATGTATCAGTCTGATCCAGAAAAGTGCTCCAGCTTCCCTCCTCCAAACTTCTCAGTGTCAGCCCCTGGCTTACCTGCAATTACAGAAATCTCCCAAAAATCATTTCTCACCTGCAACATACTCCCCGAGAGGTCCCCTTTCCACACATTCCATACTCCCTTCCCTGATCAATCCAGGGTTCCTGTGTGCCTGAGCACATGGGTCCCCCAGTCTGGTCTTCTGGCAGGGATGCATGCCGGCCTGGAGCCCTGCCCACCCACCCAGGATCCCAGAACCAGTCCTCTGGCACACGTGCAGTGCTGGGACACTACCCCTCCACCAAGCAGGGACTCAAGCATATTAACAAGTCCTCAAGCCCAGTCCACCAACATACCATACCAGCCAGTCTGGGGCCCTATTACCCACACCTCTGTCAGCCTGGGTTCCAAACATGCATGGGAATGTCCAGGCCTGCTCAGCTCCATTGGTCCCCAGCCCAAGTCCCCAGAACCCCCAAGTCTGACTAGGCACCACTGTGGCAGAAGCAATGGGTCTCTATCTGACAGTTTAATTTGAATACATGCAGTTCTGAGCCGCAGGAAGAGCCAGGAATAATTAGAAGTTCTGCAACATTCCAAAACAGCACCCTTCTTCATTTCTCTTCCTTCTTCCTGAGCTACAAATCATCTTAATCCCTCAGACTCACTTCATTCCTTTAGCAGAGGTGAAAAATGGACTAAATGCAGTCGCGAAAGACTTGTCACCTTCATCCCCCAAAAAGAGAAACTGGATCCCATCCCTCTGTTCCTTGGACTTAAGACATGCTTGTCACGGTCAAGCCAACACTGCCACTGTATCCACATAGTCGTAGCTTAGGAAAGAACTTCTTCAATGAAAACTTGCAAAATTATTCAGGTGATTATAACTTCCACTGGTTTCATTGTCGTAGCAAATATAAGTAACTGGAGAACTTTATTCTGCTTACAGAAGTACATCACTTTTATTCGGCATATGAAAGTATAAAATTAATCACCATATGCATGGCAATGTGTTCTTTGTGTCATATTGCTATCATACACATCTTTACCATCTACCCATGTAGATTTATAGTCAATGTACATAAATGTTTTTACACAAATGAGACTTTCACTTTAAGGAAAATGGTAACTTTAAGGCATGTTTTTCTTATCGATTCATTACATAAGCAAGCATTACAGGTATGTCAGTTCTAGTGCTGGTTGTGATTACATTAAGATGGGTAAGAGAGGTGACGTTTGGCTCTGCATCCCATATTGGAATGTTTGGGTTCAGTTCTGAACTCTGCACCCAATTCCACCTTTGTGCAGATTAGCATCATATGAGACAAGAGGTGATGGTTCAGATAACTGGGTCCCTGCTGCTCATCTGTCAGACCTAGAGTGAGTTTCGGGCTCCTGGATTTGTTTGTTTGCTTGTTTGTTTGTTTGTTTGTTTTTAGTCCAGTCCCAGATTTTTCAGGTATTTGAGGAGCAAAGCAATTTATAGACGCTTTCTTTCTTTATCCATCTCTCTGTCTGTGCCCATCTCTCTACTCCCATGGTGCACATTGGCAAGAAGCTGGTCTTGGAAGCAGAGCAGAGACTTGAATCAGGATGCAGACACTCCTGTAATGTTGTCTTAAGAACGCATTCTCAGGTCTGGTGCGTTAGCATCCCATTCAGCATCTTATCACATATTGGCACCAGTTTGAGTCCCGGCTACTCTGCTGCTGAATCAGGTTCCTGGTAGCGAGCCTGGAAAAGCAGCAGAACATGGCTATTATGCTTGAAATCTGCACCCAGGTGAGAAACCCAGAAGAAGCTCCAGGCTCCTGGTATTAGTCTGGCCCAGCCCTGGCCATTGTAGCTATTTGGATAGTGAAACTGCAAGTGGAAAACCTCCCTCCACCATCTCCTCCCTATCCTTGTAAAGGTGCCTGTCAAATAACTTTAAAAAAAAAAATCTTTACCAAAAAAAACGTGTTATGATATCAGAAACTTTATAGGATTCAAGTTCCTTAGAATCAACTTTCTACCCATCACTCCTAGACATATCAAAGCTACAGAGAAAGAAAAGAACTTTAAAGCACTGAAACCCAAGGAAGTTTCTTTTGCCTTTGCTGTGGAAAGGAATTCAATGAAGAGGTTTTTTTTTCTGCATCTCACTTATTTGTTCTTTTGGACATTGCAAATCTGTTTATTTCTTTAAGTAGATGTGAGAGGATGGTGGGGAAAGAGAAGAAAAATAAGTCGTTCTTTAGCAGTTTTCTCTAATGGAAGACCACGACATCAGCGCAGTTGAATGGGAGGCTGCAAATAGCACGTCAGTGTCGGCCAAACTTACATGTAGTGACTAGCATCTTCAAGAGCTCAAAGTACTTCTTTCCAGCTAGTTGTCTCCACTTGGGGTTTATATCTGAGTTAAGTGTGACAGTCAAGTATGTGCTCACGGGAAATTCTTAGATTGCAGAAAATGCAATGGACTCATTTGTCTAAGGGTAGGAGGAAGGAGCAAGGGAGAGGGCCATTCATAAAAAAAACTCTTCGCCATGATCATCATTATAATCACTGAGCTCGCACCATGTGCCAGGCACCTACTTATTCAGGCTTTTGAGGACATCACCTTCTGAGTGAGCTGCCCACTATTTAAAGTAGTACTATAACAACACCTATTTTTCAGATGAATAAGGTAGCTTAGATTCTTTTATCTAAAGTCACTGAAATGCTAAGAAGGGAAATTTGGCTGAAATCCAGATTTTTGTAATTTCATGTTCTACATTCTCAAGTCAGATGTAGCACATATTCCAAGGAATCTGAACTCTGGGATTATTAAACTTCAGGATAAGAAAACTGGCTTATAAAGAGAAGAATGGGAGCAACAGAATGAGGGTCTGAAAGTCTGCCTTGTAGTCCATCCCATCAGTAGGTTGTGTTCCGGCTGGGACTCTGCCTTCACTCCCCTCTTGGACCAGGAATGAATGCACCAAAGGATCCTGGGGCACTCCTACAGTCTGACACTGATGTGGGATTTCTGGGCAGCAGCCCTCTGCAGCAGGGTGCCTGAAAGCAAACAGCAGATCTATTTCCTTATTTACAAGTGAAAAGCTTGGCATCCTAGGGTTCTATTAGGGTAAGTAAAAAATCCATCTGATAAGTTTTTCAAGAATATACCAGTTAGGTTAATAGTCAGATTTTATCTGACAGGGTCTGCTGCTCCCACAGCCGCCAGCTGAGGTCTGTGGGTTCCAGATGCCTCAGAAGCTGAAAAGTAAAAGCAATGCTTACTTTCATAATCACATTTTTTGCTTCATGAAAAGATCTATTAAATTAATTCTTTAAGTAGCAATCTTAAAGAACAGTGAAAAGTAATTCAATCTTTATCTTCAAAAAGCATTTACCATACCAAGGAAGGCACACCATTATCTCCAACAGTGGTCTTAAATATTTATCAATCTAATAGAAGCAGAGCAATTTTATTCCTATAAAAAGAAAGGATATACATTTTCTGATTGAAAGCATCCTCTTGGAAAGCCTCTGTATTGAGTATCAAGCTTCCGGCCAGGTGCTAGGAAAATGAGTTATGTAAGACTGGTGAACCAAATTTGTTTACAGAACCTTTAGGTTCAGTGTGTCCTCTGTAGACAATTGTAAAAGTAATAGTTAAAATGAAATATGTGCTATAACAGGATAAACAGAGACTTCCTAGAGAAATTAGAGAAAAGAGGACATCCTGAAGTATTTCACAGATATATTAATAAACGAGGTTGTACAAATAGCAGAAGCATCTCAACAATGGCTTGGAAGTTAGGTTTCTTTTCTCAAACAGGGATGCTTTAGAATAAACTCTATCTAAGATCCCTACCAACTATGAAAATCAGTGTCATAACTCAAAGTAAAAAGTAAAAATCAATAAATAATATGCAGCTCAAAAGGAAGAAACAAAGCCACTAGTTTTAGCAAACAATATGATAACCTAAATACAAACTCTAATAGTGTTCTAAATCATTGGCATGAATAAAAAATGTCAAAAATAAAGGGTACACTGATGTAAAAAAAAAAAACCAAAAATCTGTTGTTTGATACAATTGTCACATCAGAAATGGAAAGTTGAAAATCAGCTGTAAATTGGTCAAGAACCTAAATGTGCAGCCAAAAACCATCAAATTACTAGAGAAAAAAATATAGAAAGTGCATTCTAATACATAGGATGAAGAAAGACTTCTTGAAAAGACACCAAAAGCAGAGGTAGTCAAAGCCAAAATAAACAAATGGGACTACATCAAACTAAAAAGTTTCTGTACAGCAAAGGAAATGATCAACAATGAGAAGAAGCAACAAAAAAATGAGAGAAAATCTACAAACTACACAGCTGATATGGGAATCCATCTAGAATTTACAAAGAGCTTCAGAAACTTGACAAAAGCAAAATAAACCACCCTGTGAAGAAATGGACAAAGGAAATGAACAGAGATTTTCAAAAGACCAAATTCGAGGGGCTAATAGATCTGAAAAGATGCTCAGACTCCCGAGCCATCAGGAAGTCACAACTGAAAATCAAATTGAGATTCCACCTACCTTCATTGAGGTTGGCCTGAATTCAGAATTCTACTAACTCCTGCTGCGTGAATGTGGGGAGAGAGGTAACCTTCTCTACTGCCGTTGGGAGTAGAGGCTACTACAATCACTTCGGAAGTTAGTATGGAGAGTGCTGAAAGAACTGCAAATAAGCCTACCATATGATCTGGCTATCCTACTCTTAAGAATATATCCAAAGAAAATGAGATCTAAATACAAGAAAAGGAAATGTAATCCCATATTTACAGCAGCACAATCTGCAATAGCAAAGACATGGAAACAACCCAGATGCCCGTCAAAGCGTAGTGGGAAGAGAAACTGTAGAACATCTACTCCATGGATTACTATTCAACCATTAGAAAGAATGAAATTCTACCACTTGCAACCAAATGGTTCCAACTAGAGACCATTATGCTTAGCGAAATAAGTCAATCCTAAAAGGACAAATATATATTCTCTCTGATATAAGGCAAACTTCATGCAAATTATAAGATCGATAGCCCTTTCAATACAGTTTTTGCTTCAATTGATGGGTTTTGATATTATCTTGATTTTCATTTTTTTGAAGCAGTTTCTTTTTTCTTATTAAATTCTTCATTAATTCATGGATCATACAATAGCGTAATTTGCTTCAAGAAGGTTCTTAATTTTCTTTTTCATTTCTTCATTGACCCATTGGTTATTCAGTAGCATGTTATTTAACTTCATAATTTTGTTAATTTTTCTATTTTTTGTTCCTGTTGTTGATTTTGTTTTGTGGATTTTCATTTAAGAGGAAGTATGATAACTTTGTAATGGAGACTATCATATCTAGATACAAGGATACAATGCAGTATGCATCCATACTTCCCAATCAAAGATGGACTCCCAGTGAAACTGTTGAATATATCTTGACAATAGGATGATGCTCTACTGCCGTTGTCTGTACCGGCAATGCTGGGATGCAATTTAAAAGCAGAATGATGGACTTATGGCTGCTTATAAAGAACTATACTATTGCAGTAATATGGGAGAAATCATTTGTGAGGGGGGAGGGAGTCAGGGAAGGGGTAAGGAAATCCCTGAGCCTATGAAATTGCATCATAAAATTAAAAATAAAATAGAAGAAAAAATGTTCTGAAGATGGTATTCTAGTACAAGATATGCGAAGTCTTTAAGAAAAAAAATATGAAACTGTTTTTGAACTCTTTAACAAATATCTCAATATATTGATGATGACTCATACATGTGAATGGAGAAACACAATATTACAACAATGGTTCAGTCTCCCAGTGTTCACCTGTGCTGCGGACACCCACTAAGTGAGACATTCCCTTTGCTTCCCGGGTTATATAAGAGTAGGAAGCTGGCATCAGACACAAAGCTAAAACTAGAAGTTAGACGCTCCAATACGAGATGCAGATGATGCCACCAAACACCTGCCTTAAAAATCCACACATGATTTTTATACAAGAAGTTAAGGGAAGAAAGGTATGTTTCAGTTCTAGGTTGACTGTTACTGAAAGTTGGTAAACTGAAGATGAGAAATTTTGAAGACTGAAAACCCTTCTGGATTCCTTGCCCTGACCTGTCCCTTACGCCTCTTCCTTCTTTTTCTTCTCCTCTGAGGACATGTTCCCTCCTGCTTATTGTTAGTAACAATCTTCCAGTCTTTCATTCTAGATTCCAGGATCACAACAGGCTCTCAACAAATACTGTAAGAATGAGTGTACCCTATCCAACTGTGATCCTGCAGCCAACAGTCCTACCATGAGAAGGACCACACTAGCATGTATTTGTGCATTCAATTTTTACAGAAATGCTGCTATTAAAAAAGATTTTCTGTTTCTCCTTGTATGAACATGTTTAAGATTCAATGCACAGCTGCCCAGCTGCTTCCACGATCTTCAATGCTTTCCAGAAGGGCCCTTATAAAAAACTGCTTGGTTGATTGTATTCTTCCTTCACCGTAATTAAAACAAGACACTCAGGCCTCTGCTTCAGTAGCCCTCAGTTGACTAGAATTCACAGATCATATATTTGCAGCCAAACCTGTGGTTGGCTCTATCCCCAAAGTGATGGTAATTTAGCCCTGAAAATCATTGCCCCCAAATGTCCTGATTTAGAGCCAGGTGGATTTAAAAAAAAAGAAGAACACTAAATACCAGGAGGATTAGGGGGTGTGCAAGGGAATTATGTTCACCTGGGGGCTGCAGTGTGACAGGACGCGAAGACTGTAAGAGTTGAGGGGATTCACGTATGGAAGTTGCATAAGGGTAAAGGTTTTTGCCTCTGTGCCAGGGCTAGTTTATTTCAGGGCTTTGAGTAACCACTCACACCTTTGTCAGCACCTAGGAATGCCCATAGCCCCAGTTGGGTCCAAGCCTTCAGGGGGAAGTATGCAGCTGGTGGGGTCACAGAGTGGTCAAGACTCTTGAGTTTGGCAGTCAGGACAGCACAGTGTGGATACAGAAGCACTCGATGCATGCAGCACACCACACACACACACACACACAATTGCATCACATCATTAGAAGGACCATTTGAAAATCTCAACGCTTCTCTCCCTTGGTTCACAAAAGCAACTGAACTTAAAATGAACCTGCACTGCCAGGAAATTCTGACCTAACGGGTGGTGACATGCTTGCTAATTATGCAGGTGTCTTCTGGCTGGTCATCATAACGGCTGCCTAGACTTCCTGTCCCCTGTTTGGAATTCCCAATGCCTCTTCTCTAGCACAAGACCGTCAAGCTGGTAACTTCAAAAATCCTCCAAATGACCTGTGGCTATCTAGGCTAACAAAGGAACAATGGTAAATATTAATGCCCCTCATTGACTGTGAACTCTCGACTGTGTCAAGGCCCTCATCAGCCTTCTCCACAGGCCCTACTTTCTCTGTTTGATTGTTATTGCTATTGATACTGTTCAACCTGATTCTAGACTGCTCTCTGAAAGCACTGCTCCCCACCCCCAAGAAAGTCATCTCTGTGTATCCTCTGCCTCGGGGGTGATTAACGGATTATTTCTATTCTACTATAGTCATTTGTCACTTTACCATGGGTCATAAAAGTCTAAGGTAAGTGTCCAGGGAGATTAAATCCAGTGACTGGAGTGGAATTTTACAAGACATTGCTTCAGAGATGACAGAGTGGAAAAGGGTGAGATTGAATTATAGCCAAGCTGTCCTCCACCTCCTGGGTTCAGGAACCTGGACAAACGTCTTCACTTCTCAGATTCCCCCAACCCTACATAGGTGGAACACTGTGATTGGCAAGCTGGAATTTACAAATGCATCAGGCTAAAAGAGAGCTGCTGCTAGCAGGTGTCCTGCAAGTGAATTTCAGCCCTCGAGTTTGCCTGGGGTTCTAAGCACTGCTCTGAGAGGGTTTATTGCATCCACAATAGAAAGGCTGGTTCCTACGTGGACACTGTACCACTGTCCAAGGTCCCTTCAGAGAGTTGCAGGATATCCATGCAGAGTTGCCAAGACTACTGGGTGGCCCTGGAGTTGTCTCAACATGTCCTCCAGGGGTTGGCCATGGACAGGCACTGTGGGAAAGTTTTTGTGACAGATGGACAGCAGTGGTCTTTTCTGTATCTCGAAATCATTTGTTTCTCAAAGTCCCCATATGCTTAGACCTGTGGCAACCTAAGAGCCACCACTCAGATCAGACCATGGCCAGCTTCGCTATGCCCTAGTTTTTTCTTTAACCAATATGTAGCTAAGGGGCCACCTCCAGAAGGGAAGCGAAGTCCTTGCGGGATGAGACTGCACACCAGAATGGAGGCAGGGAGCATCCATATGCAAGGGACTCGGAATGATAAAATAGCAGACGCACAGTCCCCACGTGGACACACATCTCTATCAAGGTGAGAGGGGCTGTGGTGCTGGGAGGGAAGATGCTTTCCACCTGGCATGTAGAGCAGGGAAGGCCTGGGAACCTGTTATTAGCAGCAGCAAGGGGCCTTAGAGAGCAGGGGCTTCCTAGACTGAGGGAGGATATGAGCAGTGAGGAGAGGTGAGGAGTGGGTCTGGAAAGGTCATTCTGCCCAAATGGTAGCAAACGTTCAACAAAATCCCAAGGTGTCTCACCAAGAGCTTGCCACTTAACAGTTTTAAAGGCAGAAACAGCTAATCAGATCATGAGAAGACTTCACGGAAAGTGGCATAAAAAGGTTAGTATTTTGTTGCAAAATAATTTGAAACTCAGATGTGGTTTTATTGTAATGTACATTTTCCATGAACTTCTCGATGTCCTCTGAAAACTAGTTTTTCTGCTTATTTTACAGTTTAGCAAGTTGAGGCTGTCATGAAAACATCCAGTTAAATATTTTGTTCTTTGGAATATATATTCCTCATACACTAGTTACGTGTTATGTAATGAGTAATGCTATAACCCTTGTAATACAATGGTACCTCAACTAGGTCTCTTTGGAAACTGATGAAACCTGTGTTCCTGCAAAGTGAAGGGAGATGGAGAAGCAGTTACTGAAAGGACATATGAGCAGCCCTGGGCCCCGGGAGAGAGCAGAACAGTCTCCACAGGAGACAGAAAATGGGGGTTTGGGGATATCAGAGGAAACTTTTTCTTTTTAAAGTATTTAAAATGTTAAAACAAACACTACCAAATCACCGTTGTCAGCATATTTGATTTAGTACAATATTTAAAGCATAACTGAGGGTGCTACAGAGCTGGTATTCTAACTCAGTGAGTTAAACTTCTGCCTATAATGCCAGAATCTCCATTTGGGTATTGGGTTGAATTCTGGCCACTCCACTTCTGTGCAGACTCCTGTGAACATGCCTGAGAAAACAACAAAAGGTTGCTCAAGTACTTGGGCCATTGTTACCCATGTGGGAGGCCTAGCTTCAGCCTGCCCCAGTCCTGGTCATTATGGGTTTTGAAGAGTGGATCAGCAAGTAAATCTCGGTCGCGCTCTCTCTTTCTCTCTCATCTTTCTGTGTTTGTGTATGTGTTTACGTGTAACTCTGAGCTTCAAACTAATAAATTAATATATCTTAAAAAGAAAATCAGACAATTCCAGCTGCAGTGCACTCCCTCTCCTTCTTCACCATACGTTCCTCCCAGAGGTGATGGTGCTTCTTGTCCTGTGCTTGCTTTTTTATTGTCCTATTTTACATTAAAATTGCACTGCCTTGTTTTGACTTGCACCTTCTTCTTGATGTTTTGATTTCGAGTTTCAGCCATACTGATTCATGCAAGTTTAACTTACCCATTTTCACTGAAGAACAAAGATTCATTTACCCAATGCCATCCCTCCTCCTCCTTTTCCTTCCTTTCTCTTTTCCACATTGTTCTGTCACAGATGGGGTTTCCTAGCCTACAGCAGAAGCCTTTAGGGAGTTTCAGATACAGGATGACCTTCAGAGCTGTCCAAAACTGAGGGAAGGTGGCCTTCATACAGCTGCATGAACCAACAATTGGCAATTGTATCCCTGAAAGAATGTATAACATTGGGCAATTGAACCTCAGTGGGCAAAGACAACTCCTGGTAAAACAAACAAAAATAGGAGCCTTCTGCACTTGGAAAGCCAAGCACTAGGTTACAGGTTCACAAATCTAAAGAGAGGTTTGGGGGAGCACGCTGGAAATTCAACTTCTGCTCTTACTGCGTTTCTGCTGACTGGATGAGGCTTGGAGGTTTGACTTCCTGCATCAGTGACAGCAGAGTCTACAGAGCTTAGACGCTGGCTTTGTAGGTGATCAGGGATGGCCTGAAGGGTATGGGCTCTGCTGATGCAAGTGACAACTGAGACACCTGGTTCTGGAGTCAGCAAGTGCACCTGCTGATTCTGACAGCTTCATGACTATCACCTGGCAGGAGTATCCTATTGCTTTAAAGGAGGCAGTAGTTCTTTCAGAGACTCAGTTCTGTATTGCTGGTTCTGGACATGATTCATGAAATCTCAAGTCTGATTCTCAGGGCCACTTTGGTTATACTTCCTGCCTAAGTAATGCAGGGTGGTTACAACATTTTGGCACCTGGTGCCTCACTAATCTGTATTGGTATTTACAACTGTATTTAGTAATATGTGGGACACACCTGTTTTTTTCTAATTTTACTAAAATAACAGCACTACAATAAATAACTATATATACCTTTTCTTGAATAAAGGCAAGAGTCTTTCTGGGATATAGAGGCATATCTTCATTACTACTATAGTGCTAAGGTGTGGTTGAATCACCTCTCATTCTTCCAATTGAATTTTAGTTTGATTTCTCAATCATCTGACTTAGTTGTTCATTTCTTCATTGCTTCGCAAAAGTTATTTATGCACTTTCCACTCAAATGCTTTGTTTGTTGTGTGCAATGTAAATAAATTTTCCCCACCTGTGGCTTGCCTTTTAACTTTCTACAAGATTTCAATTAGGCAGAAGTTTTTGATATTTTAGGTTTTGTTCCATGGTGACATTGAATAAATCTTGGAAATAGTTAGGGGGACAACTGCAAAGTCTTAGCCATTAGTATTCTTAGATTTTGGCCTTCATTCACAGAAATCTACATCTTTGAAACTATATTATATATATATATTATATATATATATATATATATTCTTGCTGAGAAGACCCATGAAAATAGAAACTAACCATTTTCAGTTTTTCATTCAGTCTAATCATGATTCAAATTCCAGGGGAAAAGTAGTACCCAATAATTAGTCCAGCTTATCTTATATGCTCCCTCTTGGCCATGGCCATGGGACAGTGGATCATCTTGACTGACAGTTCTTCCGACTGTCAGTGGAAGAGGAGCTGCTCCCTGGATCAGAGCCACAGTGCAGCCGTGGGCAAACTGGCCACCGCGAGGTGAAATGATAGATGTTTGCTGCAGATCGTTAGCAGAACGAACACTGAACAAAGGGTACTGAATATTTAGCTATGGTAATCTTTAGTTTTTGCAACACAGTGCAGCAACAGGATTTTTTGTGATAAAAGCCTTTAACTATACAAAGGAAACATAAAGGAAACCTCAAGTCATTTGGGGGCATTATTGAGGAGTTCGGAGGAAATAGGGCTCCCACCCAAGAAAAAGTGGCAGTGCTATTATCTGCAGAGAAAACAAGCAGTTAGGACGAAAGATAAAGGTGTTGAGTAAACTATGGCCAGAGCACTTGGGGCAGTGTAGCACCTGAAAAGATACAGCAGGTGCTTGGACTTTAAGACAGCTGTGGGAAAGTCCAGTGGGAATGAAGTGTCTTATAACCACTGACTAGCAGATGTCTTCAGAGACAAGTAAAAAGGACATAAGGAAATATTTTTGATGATGGAATCTAAAATAGTAGCATTAAAATTCAGGTGTTAAAAATATCGCAGTCTTCGTGTCTCACAGCTGTTCCAAGGACACATGTTCAAAAGCAAACACTAGCCAGGCTGTCTATAAAAACACGCTCCTCCTGCAGTTCTTGGACTGAATTTACACATGTGCATTTGCAGTGATATGCCATGAAGTCAGATAAGCATGAGAGAGTCTCAGGCAGGCAGAACAGACAGCATAGTTTTTAAACATGAAGTCACCAACCGAGAGACCAACACTCACCTAGGAATCCCTGTCCAGACGGGCAGGACTGATGTTGCCACAAGCAGCTAAGGGCCATCAGCACAGTCCAGCCTCCCCTCCTGGGAGCATCTGAATCAGAAGCCACCACTGTGCTCTTCGGCGCAGCAAGTGAAGACTCACAGGCTCATACATTCCATTGTCTATGACCTGGCTGTACAGGACTTGTTTAAAAGGCATGGTTCAATAATATATGCTCTGTTTAATACATCCAGAGCTTAAGAATAGAAACCCCTACTATTCTGTAATTTCCTCAGAGCCATTCATTTTAGAGCTGGTCAAAAGTGACCAACAGAAACATCCCTGAGAAAATAATCTCTGGGGAAACTTCAGTTTGTTCATTTGCAATTGAATTCTATGATCTCTAGGTATTCATTCAGTTTAACATTCTATTTGCTGAAGTGGGACATTAGCTAACAGGGCCATTAATGAACCCTGACATGACAGCCTGGTAGTCTTGGAGTTGCAACTTTGAATTTGTTCTACTATATTTTCAACAAGCATGTATTACGCTCTCATGGTTTTGGCAACTGCTAAATCCAAAGAAGGGGGCCAGGTAGACAAACATCAGTATGTTGACTATATGAAAGAGCAAATGCAGGACGCTGGGGGAGAACAACAGGAGTGCCCAATCTTCAGTGTTATAGCTCATGTGAGGCTCAAAGGAGTCTATCAAGAAAGCAGCATTTAGTTAAGAGCTGCTAGTGTAAGGATTATAAGTTAGTTTGGCAGAATCTTGCAGGTGGGAATTTGGGGTGTTCTGGGTAGAGGTTTGCATAGTTGAAGATCAGACAAAAAGGAGAGAAGAAAGAAGGAAGAAAGGAGAAAAGGTTACAAGAGCAGTGAAATTGAGATGACACCCTACACCGAGAGTGCCCCTGGAGAGGAAGTCACAGGGCAGGTAAGGGCTTAGCCTCTATCAGAGAAAGACTCCTTAGGGCAGCAGCATGACTTGTGGAAGGACATGAGCAGCATTCAGAAACTGATCCAGAGGAGTCCCATAGAATGCAGAGATATTGGGTGTCCACCTTTAGGCTGCTGTGGCTGCGGGACCTCTGAGAGCTGTTCAGCTAAGATGTTGGTCACTGACATCTCTGCTGGAGGAGAACAGGCCGCATGATGAGCTCTGTGCTGCTGGTCCTCCAACACATCTCTTAGCATGTTATCTTTTGCTTCACAATACTGCAATGTAACAACCTTCCCAAGCATCAGGAGCTCCACCACAATCATGAATCCCGTTCAGCCAACTGTGTGACATCCTGGCTTGATTGATCTGAACAAAGCCCAATCTGGGTAATTCTGTCTCAGTCTCCAGATGCAGAGAACCTGTCTCCAGGCTGAGATTGGGACTCAGGTCTGCTCCATGTGGTTGTTCAACCCCAACAGCCATCAGCCTGGATGAGGAGGCCGCTATCATGAGTAGGCAGAGATCCAAGGAACAAGAGGATGCCTACTAGTCCTCTAAAAACCTAGGCTGAACCCTAGAGCCAGGGCTACAGCAGCTGAACCCTAGAGCCAGGGCTACAGCAGTGTTCATTCGGGATGCCAGCGCTGCAGAGGATCAGCTTGCTAACTATAGCACAGCCTCTACCACCCGTTCTTACCAGCAGCAAAGAAGAGTCCCAACTACTCTACGTCAATGTCAACACTAATTATCTTCTGGTACTCTGACCTCTGGCATCCCACGGTGTAAAATAGCATCTCATCGTGGATTTAGTTTTGTTTTCTCTAACAGTAATAACTTTAATCACTGTTTCATATAACTTCTGGCCATTTAAATTCCCCTTTGAGAAATATTTTTTCAAATACTTTGCCATACCTTAAAATTGAGATTTTTATTGCTACTGAGTTAAAAAGGGTTCTTTGCATGTCTTTGTTATTGTAGATAGTGCTGCTGTGAATTTATAGATTCCCTTTTCATATAGCAGGTCTCAGTTCTTTTGGATATATTCCTAGGTACAGGATAGCTGGGTCTCATGGCAGGTTTATTTACAGTTTTCTAAGAACTCTCCATACTGACTTCCATAGTGGTTGCACTAGCCTACACTCCTACCGGCAGCTAAGGAGGGTACCTTTCTCCCCACATCCACACCAGCAGGTATTGATAGTAAAGTTCTGAATGCAGGCCAATCTCACTGCAGTGAGGTGGAACCTCAGTGTGGTCTTCTTTGATATTTCCCTGATGGCTAAGGAGCCTGAGTATCTTTTCATATGTTTATTAGAAATTTGTTCTTTTGAAAAATATCAGTTCATTTGTTTTGTTCATTCCTTCACAGGGTGGTTTGTTTAGCTGCTCTAGAGTTTCTAAGCTCTTTGTAAATTCTGGATATTATTCCCCTATTGGTTGTGTAGTGTGCAATGGTGGCTTTTTCACTTTGTTGATTATCTCCTTTGATGTAAAGAAACTTTTTAGTTAGATGTAGTTTTTTATTTATTTATTTCAGCTTTGACTGCCTATGCTTTTGGTGATTTTTATAAGCCTTTCCCCATTCCTATATCTTGGAGAGTGTTTCCTACGTCTTCCTCTAATAGTTTGATGGTTTCTGGGTGCCTGTTTAGGCTCTTAATCCATTTAGAGCTACTTTTTATATAAGGAAACCGGTGGGGGGTCTTCTTACCTCTGCAAGCTACTGTGCGATTGTCGCAACAGCATTTGTTGAAGAGACTAGGTTTTCCCCCTGAATTATTTCCAGTTCAAAAGAACATTGGATAAAGAAACTGTGGTATATCTACTCCATAAAATACCACTCAGCCATTAGAAAGAACGAAACTCTACAATTTGCAACCAAATGGTCCCAACTAGAGGCCATTCTACTCAGTGAAATAAGTCAATCCCAAAATGACAAATATCATAAGTTCTTCTAGATATAAGGCAACTTTCATGCAGCATACAAAATCAATAGCACTTTCAATACAGTTTGTGCTGCATCTCAGGGTTCTTTTAATATTGCTTTATTTTTATAATCTTTTTATTATTATTATTATGTGACACAGTTTTATAGGTACTGGGATTCCCACATCCCCTCCCATAACCCCCCCCATGGTGGATTCCTCCACCTTATTGTGTGACCACAGTTCAAGTTCAATTGAGATTCCTTCATTGCAAGCATATACCAAGCATAGAGTCCAGCATCTTATTTATAATCTTTACATAGTTGATTAGGGCACAAATAATCAAAGATTACAGGAAAGTGGGTAAGACTATTGTTTCCACATATTGCTTTTTTTTTTTTTTTCTGTATTGGGGCAAAGGGGAGATAAAGGGAGAAGCCCTTCTCAGCCTCCCACCCATCCCAGGTCCCCGATGAGGGTTTTGATACTTTTATTTTTATTCTCATTCATTGAAAAAAGCTTTTTCTTTCTTGTTACTTTTCTCACTGACTCATAATTCACACAGTAGCATCACTTGCTTCAAGAAGGTTCTTAATTTTCTCTTTCATTTCTTCAGTGACATATTGGTCATTCAGTAGCATGTTGTTTAATTTCATGTTGTTAATTTTCTGTTTTTTTTCTTCCTGTTGTTGATTTTGTTTTGTGGCTATTCATTTAAGGGGATGTAAAGTAACTGTGTAATAGAGACTATCATATCCAGATGTGAAGATACAATTCAGTATGCGTCTCAACTTCCAAATTAAAGATGAACGCCCAGTGAAACTGTTGGATATATCTTGACAAAAGGATGCTAATCTCTGCCATTTTCTCTATCTACAATGTCAGGATACAGATCTGAGCCCATCTGAAGTCAGGAGGCAGGAATTTCTCCCTTGTACATGCAGGGTCCCAAGGCCTTTGGCCATCCTCCACTGCCTTTCCTAGGTCACAAGCAGGGAGTTTGGTAGAAAGTGGAGCAGTTGGGACACAAACCAGCAAACACATGGGATCCAAGAGCTTTCAAAGCAAGGATTTAGCCACTGACTCATCACTCTGGACCCCATTTTCAGTTGGTTTGTGTGTATGTGTGTATGTAAATTACTATAAATTCAGTTCATGAAACTTTTCACCTGGCCCCATATTGTTTAAGGAAAAATTACTATTCTAAATGGCAGAAGGTAAGAGAAGGTTGGAACACAAGGAGCAGAGAAGAGCTCAGGGGCCACAGGTCTTGAACCCTTTCGATTATCATTATCCTAACTCCTCTAGCTCAGATACTCGCATTTGTTTCTAAAGGAACACCATCAATCTTGATGTAAAAGTGATAAAGTTTTATCTAACAGAGCTACAGTTCCCCAAGATACTTTTAGTTCTGTGATGAGCAACAAATCTGGAACCATTAGAAGAAGATAAGCATTTGACATTTTGTTCTTTTCTAAACATGCGATAGAAAGCTCTTCATATCCTGAAGCCACAAATCAGAAAACTGATTCAGTTCCCCACTTTCCATCATTTCCACAATTCTTGCCTAATGAATCACAATGTTTTGTTAATAAAAGTTATAAGAATGTCACTGCAAGGCTATAGAGCATGGTGACCCATTCGGCTAGCATGATACCCTCCCTGTTAGTGAGACAAAGAAAGATACAAAATGCTTATCACTGTTCCCACTTTAAGAGGCTCCCTTCCCCCTGAGAGCCAATTTCTTTTTTTTTTTTCCAGCTGATATTTACTCTGTTTAATTTTTTTTCACTTAATAGATGATACCTTCTTGGAATCTTCTTCAGGTTTTGATAAGTGCTTTTTACATTATATGATTTGTACGACCCAACAAAGGAATTTCCCCTGTCTTCTCAATGCAAACTCCCAGGGCTGAATATGCTCTTTCAAGCTAGTATCCAGTAGTAGGGATTCCAATTTTAATTCTACACCATCATCCCAAGGTACCTCCATACATTCATAGCACATACTGAGTCAAGTCTTGCTTCACAAGCAAAGGTACCATGACAACATTTCATGTTTTTCATTTAATGCTTTGGTTGTATCACAGACAGTGCAAAGATGAATGCCAATGTAAGATCCTTTTGTGTGATGGACAGAGAGCAGCTGCTTACATGAGCGCCTTGGGTCAAGGTGTGCTGGTTTCTGACAAAGCTAAAAAGGAGTAGGGAGATGAAGGGAACATGGCTGAGAAAGTAAGTTCCATTCACCTCCAATTAGAGCCCCAGTGAACTAAGCTCATGTCAGTGCCCGCAATGAAGACAGCTGGGACACAGGGAAAGGCCAAAACAGCAAAGCGGCCTCTCCTTTGTGATGAAAATGCGGAAAGGCCAAGTATGCACGGCTGAGGTTAGAGGGGAACCTTTATAAACCTAATTTGTGGCAGAAATTATTCCAGATTAAGTCAACTGAGAAAACGTGGCCCTGAGCCCCTGTTCCGGTTAGTGTGAGCCATCCAGCACTCTGCTGGGCAAGTGTGGGCTACATGATGGAAAGTGCTTCTTTGAAGCTTTAACTTGCATGCCCATTTTTCTTACCCCCAGTTTTAATAAGGAAATGCTGTGGAGGGGCAGCATAGGGCCCCGGCTCCAGGCGATGGTGCTGAGGCAGGTAAAACCTCTCTCGATCTGTCACAGAAGCACTTTGAGTACATGGACATTTACGTTGGCTCCTACACTGAAAATGCTAGTCACTGTTTTCTCTGAAGTGTCACCAGAGGGCAAGTGACTTTTCCTCTTTGATTCAAGCTGGCCAGTTTTAGGGTAGATACAGGGGCATCAAAAATCCCAAAATAAAGCCTAAGAAGCAGAAATGAGAGGAGTGGGATAAGGAGCCTGAGGGTCTCATGGTGGCCATGAATTAATCAGTGTCATCAGAAGAAAAGTCAGTTTGATAACACAACAAATACCCCAGCGAGGCTACATTCCCTGTTGTCATCCAATTTATAATTACATTCACTATCTCTCAGTAGAAATCTCTCCCCAGATTTTAGCTTCTATTAGCCACAGAATCAAACGTGACATATCTTCGTGTACCAAGCAATAAACAGACAAAATTCAGCAGCACCGTTTTCCTGAAGAAGCCTTGAATCTTTGGGATGCATACTCAGTCACACAATAAAGAGACACAAATCAACATGGTGGCGGAGAAGGCCTGGGCTGAGTGATGGCCTTGGCTCCTAATGAAACCAAACCATGAAAGACATTAGAAAGATTGATTGGAGCTTAGTTAGCTGCTGGTGTTAGCTGGGGTACCCCAGACTATAATGAAACTGCCAGCAGTTATTTATAGAGACATTGTGTTAGGGTATAAGTTATGTTCAGCGGGCTGTCCTTACAGACAGACAGATGCACTTTGACCTCCTCAGTGAACGCAGCCACTGACGAGATGTCTCCCCGGGCTCCTCTCCCACTGGTGGGGATGTCCGGCCTTCGCAAGCGTTTGCACCATGCTGAATCCAGGTAGACTCTCAACTGGGAGGGAAATGCGTGATGCTTTCTCTGTTGTTTGTTAATGCTGATGGCACGTCAGAGTAGGCATCAGCATCAACACTAAATAATTGTCCTGAAAGTAAAGCAAACTCACACGCCAAACCAATGTCTTACCTAAGGGGAGAAGCTACATGCTTACTCAATGTTTGTAGATTCTTCTTTAGCCATGGTGAGGATGGGGAAGGAGAAAATGAGAGGGAGCTGCACACTCTAAAATAATCTCATTAAACATATATATTTAAATAATATATTTATGTATATGCAATGATTATATTTTTAGATATTTAAATAATCATATAAATACAAATATGAACAACTATATGATTATATTTATATAATCATATACATAGTAGTTAAATATAATATATGGATATATATTGTATAATACATATTAAATAAATATATATTGATATATATATACACACATTAAAATGTTTATTTCACAGGTGGAAACAATGAGTCACTTTTTCTCAGGAAACACTGATAGAAGGTGGTGTAACTTTTGTTATCATTCTGGGAAATGGAGTTTTAACCTTGAAGAATTGTATGAACACTCTGTATCCCAACGACGGGGAAGGAGTGAAGGGAGGGTGAGGGGCCTCAGGAACTCCTGGGGGAGCTGTGGCTACTTCTGTACCTGCAGGGTCATTGGATGAACCCAACCAGGAGATGAAGGCCTAAGACTCGGTGAGGACACAGTCCAAGTGCTCAGCCTCCAGGAGCACAGAGGAGTAGCAGAGGATGGAAGGTTGTCTGAATGAGGAAATAAAATAGCTGTCACATTGTCATATGCTTCAATACAGCTCTGCTGCTATTTTGTGCTTTAAGGTGAGTGTGGAAAAATACATAGAAGCAAGTTGAAAAATAGGACTTTCCAAAAGCCACTGGGAACATGATGATATGAACTACAGCATAGCCAGGAGGCTGGAAATGTCAGCCAATCAGAAAGTTCCTTTCATTTCCTGCCCGACTGTCTCAGACAGAAGGAAAAGGGGAGATGGTGAGTGGGTTTTGTGATCCAGGTGTGACTTTTTTGGAAGCTGTTTTGCTTGCAGTTTGTTGCCTTGGGTGTTGCAAGAGTATTTGAAAAAATGATGTTATGGATGTAAGCGCACGTCCAGTACAGAGAACAAGGGATCCTAGGAGCCTAACCAATTGACCTGAGAATCTCATGCTGTTCAGCCCTACCAGGATTCCTACACATGTAGACCTGACATGGGAACTTGGCTGTGCTTCGTGCTTTGGAGGTGATTAAAAGAAGTGTTACTAGAGGAGTGAGGAAGAAGCTAAAACAAAGAAAATAAAGAAATAAAAGCAAAGAGAAAACAATCGTGAAACTATACAAGATCCATTTCCAAATTATCTCACTCAAAATCGTGAGCTGCGGCATTGCCCCACCAACTCATATTCCCTATTTAGAGCTGGGCCACAGGCATTGTTGCCAGATCACTGCTACTTTCGCTGGGCTCATTTGAAAATGCCGAAGTCAACTGACAAGAGAACACAGGGCTGCCCACCAGAGTTGTAGGTAAATTTAATTGAACCAAAGAGCGAAAAAGTAGAACTTGTGCCAATCTGTCTCAGCCTTCGAGAAGTAAAGAATCTGAGATGGGTATAAACCAGGATCCATCATGCAGATTCAAGGTTAAAAATCGTGAGAGTGGATCACTTGACTTCTTCACTAACTTCTATCCAAGATCATGACAGAGGTTTTCAGGAACGCAGTATACCAAGAAATGATAGTATTTGTTTCCTAGAGTTGCTCTAACTATCACAGTGTCCAGCAGTGCCAGTTAGAGTACCAGCCACTCCTCTTCTGATCTGGCTTCTGCCTGGTGCAGCTGGGAGAGAGTGAGTGAAGACCTAATACTTGGAACCCCACCAGCCATGGGGTGGGGGGGGGGGGACTCAAGAGTGACTGGCTTCAGCCTGACTCGGTCTTAACTATGGCAGGTGTTTGGAGAATAAACCAGCAGATGAAGATTCTCTTTGTTGCTCTGCCTGTAAAACAAATAAAAAAGGTTTTGGAGAGACATGCATAAGAGAGGGCAATGTGGAGATGGAGCAGAGAAACCAGCAGCCACTGGTTAAGAGACACTGGAGGGGACAAGGGACAGATTCTCCCTGATTTATGGCATCTGTAATAAGCGTAGCTGGACAGTACCTTGGCTTCAAACTCCAGGCTCTCAGAATCGCAAGGGAATACATTTCTGTAGATTTAAGCCACACAGTTTGCTGTAGTTTTATTACAGCAACCTCAGGAAAGTAATATAAGAAATATCCTGAAAACCCATTGATTTGACAATATAGTACTCAACTTATCTTTATTAAAAACACCCTTCTTGGTGCCATAAATAAAATTAATGATTGTCTCTTCAAGATTTACTTTGAAACCTCTGCCTAGCATCAGCCACCAATCCAGAGCTATTATGTCTCCTACAAGCTCCAATCAATAAAGCCCTTGCTTCAAATGACCTGCATTTAAGCGGACACCAGAACACACATCAATATTCTTCCTCTGCCTTCTCTCCTCCATTAAACCTATGAAAACTGTGAAGGGAGCAAGTTTCCCTGCTGCACTGCTTTGGGGAACCGATTTTCCGTACAGTGACAATAGTGCAGTTCTTGAACATACTGTCTCCTTTTTCCCCCTCTTTTATGGCAAGAATTCTAATCGTAATTGTTGGATTAAAGGTAGAAAAGATTAAAATTTCTAAAATTTATCTTAGAAGTCTTATTTTTATTGGAAAGGGTGAGTTACAGAGCGAGAAGGAGAGACAAAGGGAGAAATCTTGCACCCTCTGCTTCACTCCCCAAATGGCTTCAATTGCCAGAGTTAGACTGGTTCAAAGCGAGGAACCAAGAGCTTATTCTGGGTCTTTCATGTGGGTTCAGGGCCTAAGGACTTGAGCCTCTGCTGCTTTTCCAGGCTCATAAGCAAGGACTTGGATCAGAAGTGGAGTAGTGGGAATTTCAGCGGGCGTCCATATGTGATACTGGCATCATCAATGAAGGCTTGGCTTGTTGCATGTGGTGCTAGACCTTGAATATTATTTTTAAAGATGTCATTTTAAGGTGAACTTTAGATCAAAATGTGACTGATGAGAAAGACTGAAGGAAAGGTGCAGAGATCCCCCCTTATTAGCCCTGTCCCCACACACGCATTGTTTCCACCATTACCTGTATGGTGCATTTGTTAAAACACAGGAATGTTCATTGATAAGTCATTGTCATTCCCAAACCCAGTATTTACATCAGTGCTCATTCATGCTAAGGCACATTCTATAGATTTGGATTGACATTATGTCATGTTTCTATGGGTAAGGTCTTTATATAGTCTTTCCACTGCTCTCAGCATTCTCTGTGCTAAAAATTTATTCTATCCTTGTTCCAAGCCTATGGCAATCACCGGTAGTTTACTATTTCTATACTTCAGCCTTTTCCAGAAGGTTCATAGAGCAGAATTATATACCATGTAACTCTTTTAGATTGCCCTTTTATTAACATGCATCTAAGTTTCCACCATGTCTTTTAGAAACTGTAAGGCTCATTTATCTTCAATCTTAAATAATATTCCACTGTTCAGATGAACATAGCTTATTTTTCATCGTATAAAGTATATCTTGTTTTCTTCCAAAAATCAATAATTTATAATCAAGCCTCTATTAACATGTGTTTACATTGCCTTTGGGTGGGCTTGATTTTAAGCTACACGGGTAAATATTAGCAAATATGATTGCTAGACTACTAAATAATATGTTTACTATTTTAAGAAATTATCAAACTATCTTTCAAAGAGGCTATACCACCGTAGTCCTAGCAAATAACTGAGGGTGTCCGTTGTTCCCAATCTTCACCAGCATTTGGCATTTTCAGTGTCCTGGATTCCAGAAATTCCAGGCATGCAGTGGTTTCTCACAGACACTTAAATTTATATTTCTCTGATAACATATGATGTGGACTATCTTCTTCTATCTATACATCTTCCTTTTGGAAAATGTCAGTCTTTACCCAATGAATCAGATTGTTTGTAAATAAAACTATAGTACGATGTTACCCCACCCCAGTTCAAGTTATTATTATCAAAAAACAAAAGATGGATTGTGTTTGTGAGGGTGAGGGCAACAGGGGACACTGGTGCACTGTAGGTAGGAATATAATTTGCTGAAGTCACAGTGAAAAAATACTACAGCGATTCATCAAAAACTACAACTAGAACTTCTTGGCATGTACCCAAGGGAAGTCGAATCACTCTGTTACAGAGTGCACCTCCATGCTTGTTACTGCATTAGTCAAAATAGCCAGGCAGTGGGAGCCACGTAGAGTCCAACCACTGATGAATGGATGGAGAAAAGGTCCCACATTTCCTCACACACAATTTTATTCAGCCACAAAAAGGATGAAATCTTGTCATTAGCTACAATATGAATGGAAAATAAAAAGTAAGAAAAAATATCATGTTTTTTCATTTGTAAGTGCGATTGAAAAACAGTTGATTTTGTGGAAGTGAAGAGGAAAATAATGGCTACCAAGGTCTGGGAAGATCAGCAGAGAGGGACAGGCCCAGTGCGACAGCCTGATGGTTGAGGTCCTCGCCTTGAACGCCCAGGATCCCATACAGCCAACAGTTCTGATCCCGGCGGCCCTGATTCCCATCCAGCTCCCTGCTTTTGGCCTGGAAAAGCAGTTGAGGACAGCCACAAACCTTTGGGACCATGCACCCATGTGGGAGACCTGGAAGAGCTCCTGTCTCCTGGCTTTGGATTGGCTCAGTTCCAGCCGTTGTGCTCACTTGGGGAGTGAACCATCGGGTGGAAGATCTTCCTCTCTGTTTCTCCTCCTCTCTGTACATCCACCTTTACAATAAAAATAAATAAATCCTAAAAAAAAAAAGAAAAGATTAGCAGAGAGGGAGACACGGGTCCCTGCACCCAACTGGGGGACCCAGAAGAAGCTACTGACTCATGGTTTCAAACTGGCTCAGCTCTGGTCATCATGGCCATTTGGGGAATGAATCAAATTACTGCAGGTTGATGTCTCTCTCTGTCTCTCCTGTGTCTGTAAATATGCCTTTCAAATAAACATAAAATAAATCTTAAAAAAAAAAAACCTTCTCTTGTTCTGCGTTGCACAGAAGAGTGACTACAGGTAATAATAAATAATGACTGTTTTTCTAACCAAAATTAAAAATAAATAAATTACATATAGGCATGCCAAAAAAATGTTATAGTCTGGCTTCAGGACTTTGGAATACTGAGTGAGTGAAACCATTAAAAGGATAAAGAATGTGGTACAGGAAGCATATCTTGAAGAAAGGGGAATTAATTTCCATTTTTGAATCTAAAATGTCCAGGTGAAGCTGTCTCCTAGGGAGATTGCATCTGGATCTGGAGCCATAAAAGGGGACAAAGTTACGTTTCAATTGATTAGGCAAATATGATGGGGTAATATACTTAAAGCCACAAGTAAACTATAACTAGGGTTAACCCTCAATTTTCTACTGTCAGTTTCTTTGTGCTGCTAATAGTTGCCAATCCTCAGAGCCAGGACTCTCTTATTTTATATGATGTAATTCACCTGCAAAAAAGCTTCTCTCCACAGCGTGACAAAGGAAGACTGCAAACAGGAAATAGCCTTAGCTTCTTGGAAAAACATTTAGTGTGTGAGTGAGTACTGGAACCCAAACCCAAAGCAACAAGGGTCCAGCAAGTCAGCTTGTGGAACAGCTACTGCCCAGTGACTCCCAGTCACCCCTGAAGAAGGAAGTTTCATTCTCCACATATCACAGTAAACACAATATTAGGGTCAGCGAAACTGTTCAAATGAGTAAACTCAGGCAGAGTATGTTAGAATTTTAAATGGAACCCCTATTTTCTCACTTTAGCTGAGACCCTGAGAAAAGAGTAGCCAACTGTTTCAATCTCCAAAGCAAGAAGATTGGTCATCGGGCAAGAATAGCAAAGAAGGTTGCAAAGCACAGTTTCTGACATCCACTATGATATCTGACATAAGCCAACTTTGTATTATACAACTAAATATCTGTGATTAATGCATATGAAGAAAGAAGTTTCATTTTGCCACACTGTTTTGGAGGTACACCATCCAAGACCAAGTGGCTCAGTATTTTTAAATTTGAGAGACAGACAAAGGGAAACAGAGGGACACAGAGAGAGAGAGAGAGACAGAGACACAGAGAGAGAAAGAGAACGCCTAGAGACACAGAGAGAGAAAGAGAACGCCCATTTGCTAGTACTTTCCCCAAATACGTGCAATAGCCCTGGCTGGGATCAAAGTCTAAAGCCAGGAACATGACTCACAGTTCACACCTCCATGGCAGGCGCCCATTACTTAGCTAACAGCACTGCCCCCAGTGCTGCATTGGCAGGAAGCCCACTTCGGGAGCAGAGCTTCACATCAAATCTTACCACCCTGATATGGGGTGCAGGAATCAACTGCTGGACAAAATGCCTTGCTCTGTATCAATATTTTGTTTTACTTCATTTTATTCAAGTGCCTGTGTTATTCTGGAGTCTGATAAGGATGGAAGAGTGCGTACAGTAAGATCACATTATGGACCGGCAACCAAAGAAAGATCAGTTAGACCCAACTGAGCTTCTTTGACAAATCTTATTGTAAGATACAGCTTCCAAAGGCACCTTCCAGACACCATAATTAGATGAATTCAGTTAATGTACTTAACATTAACATGAGATGTTGGAGTTTAAATGTGTGTGTGAGTTAAAGCACCAAATCTTTCAAATATAGCATCCCTCTTCAGGTGTAGAAGTACTAAAATGAGAAACTCTCTTTAGGAGATATTTGCTGCAGTCAACTGGCATTTCTTCTCAACATGTTAAAGATGAACTGCGAGCTCCACATTCCCTCCCAGACCAAGAGCAAAACAAAATTCTGAGAAGCCATTTGGAGTGTTTAGTAGGTGCTCTTCAGGTTCCGGAGTCACAGACCTCAGGAGACACGCGCTCAGACCCATGCCAGCAGCCTGAGGCAGCAGGGCAGTGTGGAAGGTTTAGCTGCATAGGGAGTTAGCCACACCACCATCAAAACTAAGAATATTGGAGTGATTCTTGGAATCGAAAGAGGGCTGCATGGGAGAGACACCACACTCCACAGCCATCTTAAATATCCTCTAGGATGACTCCGGAAGGAGTGCTCTGATCTCATTCAAAAGGCAGCACCAACAAAATAGCAGAGGGAGATACAGTGAGAGGTCAGCTAGAGGCCGTCATCACACTGTAGGAAGTACACTGGACAGTCCCAGTGTGTAACTTATCAAGAAGCCCATGAGCAAATCATCACTAAATACAGTTCAAATTAAAACAGTACCAATGCTAGTTTAGGTGACAGTGCAACCCAAATAAGACCTTTCCTATCTCTTTGAGTTCTTTCCCTAAAACTCCAGCTTTGAAAAAGAGGAAGGAGCTAGAGGAGGAAGGGAGAGAATGAGAGAGGGAGAATAAGAGAGAGAAAGAAAATCAGAGAGACTTGTTACAAAGTTTGGAGTGAAGGAGTGCGGAGGACATAAACATTAACAGGAAGATCGGGAGGAAGATTACTTTCCCAGGGTAGACTTGTACCCTGATGGGGGAGCTTGTGGCGTGGAAGACGGAAGAGCTTTGTTTGATGATATAAAGAGTTCATATGATTACTTATGGCCATGTTAACCCTTCAAATGTGACTTCAACGTCTAAAGATGATTAGAAGACTACCAATAAGTGGAGAGTGACCCCAAGACTTGTGCTACTGCCTCTGAAGTTCACTCTGGAGGCATACAAGAAGGACATGCCCCACCATGCAGACATGAAAGAACGGTCTCAGTGTTGGTGGAAGAGGGGGTAAAACTGTCTACTCATTCAAAGTAAAAATGATGAGATCTAAAAATGGGTTTGTTTCGATGTGTACCACCCTGGATGTGGGCAGGAGAAACATGAATGATGAGGAAGAACAGTGAGGACGCAGGAGAGAAATCAAAGGTCAATGGTGTCATGTTAATGGTTGCCTATTCTTTAAAATGCTGCCCTATTTTTCTTATTCTCTTTCACACTTTCACACCCAGGCGCATGTTTAGTTCAGTCCTGAGACATCTGTCAGACATACTGACCGGCTTCTAAATGGAACAGGCAGAATATTTTTCCAATCTTTTTCTTTTTTATTGAAGATTTATGTATTTTTATTGCAAAGCCAGATATAGAGAGAAGAGGAGAGACATACAGGAAGATTTTCCATCTGTTGATTCACTCCAAGCAGCTGCAACAGCTGGAGCTTAGCCAATCCAAAGCTAGGAGCCTGGAACTTCATCCAAGTCTCCTGAGTGGGTGCAGGAAACCAAGGCTTTGGGCCATCCTTGACTGCTTTCCCAACAGAGAGCTGGAAGGGATGTGGGGCCACCGGGACTAGAACCGGTGCTTATATGGAATCCCGGCATGTGCAAGGCAAGGACTTTAGCCACTAGACTATCACGCTGGGTGCTTCCCAATCATTTTCATTCACATATCTCAGTGTTCAAGAGCATAGCACTCCAGATCCAGAAGGCTCTTGCACAGATCCATGAATGGTGAAATCATGGGCCTGGTTTTGTTGCACCAGTAAGAAGAGTTGATGAAATTTCAGTTCCTGCTGGTGAGTGCTTTCTGCTTCATAATGTTTTCTCTTTATGCGATCCGTTGAGCATAGTGCATGATATTAGGCAGGCAGAGAGAACAAGCACCTTTGCTGCATTGTGAAGATAAATGTGGTTACATTAAAAGCAAATGGATGGATTATCAACTACGACTTGAGCTAGGAGGAGACAATAGGACTCCTATACCTTTGGAGCTTTTGTAGAATATTTCGCTCTCCCTAAAAGCTTTTAGGGTTATGCCTTTATTTGAATGACCACCAAATTTACAAAGGGTGCTCACTCCCTTTAGAGACTCTCCACCCACTTTAAGATGTAAATTTCTGGAGTCCTTGCAAAACCATCCACGTGCCAGCACATTTTAAGTCTTCTCTAAGCCCCTTACACCGTAAACAAATCTAGACTATTTTGAACATTTGATTAAATAAAATAAGGATTATATATTTCCTATCATATAGCAATGTTGAGATGATTAATGCAGTCAATATCCAAAACATATGAAACCTTTCAGAGTGAATACTAATTAAACAATGTTAATTGTAATGAACAATGAACAATGTCATAAAGAGCCCCTTCACTTCTATGGGTAGTGAATGAGTGGGGAAAAGACATCAGGATGTAAAACGAAAGCCACAATGTTCAGCTGATTTCTCAGCTAAGGGCATTCCAAATGTTTCTGGCCCTTACTTAATTGCAGTGATAAATACCATGCAAAGAGCCGAGGCTAAATGCCAAGTGCATAAACCAGCTGGAGAGCAACAGGAACATGAGCCATTAGGCCCTGCTCTCTGATGCCCAGGGGAGCATACCTGTTCCTCTTTTTCACAGGCACCACAGCTGGAGTACTCTTTGATGTATTCCGTAAGTCAGCAGAGCAACAGCAGGGATATATTTGTTTGAAGAGTCCTGTATCCAAGCTCTTCTCTGAGTGCTTTTAAATGCCAGCATGTGCCATACAGAACAGCAGGAGCTGGTATTAAATAACTTAGCTACCAAAAGGAACAGTGTCCCAATAAATTCCTATCTGTGTCAAACCCTGACCAGGTGCAAGGTCCTGTGCCTGGAGCATCCGGGGTAAGCTGGTATTACAGATAACAGGAAAACTGGGGGTCTAAGGGAAGAGACCCAAAACTCAAGCCATCAACAATGACAGGAGCGAAGTGGCACCTCGAACCCAGACTTTACAGTCCCAGCTCTAGTGGTTTTGATGCTAGTGAGTGGCTAATTCTCTTCTGACAACTTGCTGGAGATCTCCCTGACCTGTGAAAAGTCTCCATGGGAAGCCAACCAACAGTGAACAACGTAGTGACTTGCTTTATTTAAAATCAATCTATGCAAACTAAATTTTACAAAGGAGTCCTTTGTGTGAAATCGATTCAAGTGGGGTTCGGTTTCTTCAACTACACCCTTTGGAAAGGATTGAATATCCCTCTGAAACAACCCTGAGCCATCCCAGATACATTCTGTTTTGTTATAAGATTTATTTTTATTGGAAAGTCAGATATACAGAAAAGAAAAGTGACAAAGAGGAAGATCTTCCATCCATTGATTCACTCCCCAGCAGCCACAATGACTGGACCTGAGCCGATCCGAAGCCAGGAGCCAGGAACTTCCTCCAGGTCTCCCACACAAGTGCAGGGTCCCAGTGCTTTGGGCCATCCTTGACTGCTTTCCCAGATCACAGAGAGCTAGATGGGAAGCAGGGCCACCAGTATTAGAACCGTCGGCCATATTGGATCCCAGCGCGTTCAAGGTGAGGACTTATCCGCTAGGGTACCGTACTGGGCCCACCCCCTCAGCTGTGTTCTGAAGTGACATCTGCTTGGAGCAGGTTATTTTGGACAAACTCCCAAATTGAGTCCCAGGCACGGGAAAAGACTGACTGTTGCTTTCTCAAAGTCTTCAAAGCAGGTTTTCCTTTATTCTCCTTTGTGTCTCTTTACCATGTACCATTAAATCGTTAGATTAGGAGGAAATAGAGGAAAATCTATGCTATTTTTATTATAAAAATATTTTACTTATAAAAATAGCAGATTTCATCTATTTCAAAGATGAAATTCTTTTTTACTTTAAAAACATTTTGTTAATACAAATAGGGCAGATTTTTGTATTTCAAAGATGCAATTTATTTGTTTTACTCTTTCAAAACTTTGATTATGCACATTTGTAGGGTAGCCTGTGATGATTTGATAAATACAATGAACGATGATTAAATCAGAGTAGGCAGAATTTTCTTTTTCCTTAAGCATTTTTTTTCCCAATTTTTCCCACCAGTAGCTGAGAAATAAAACTGGGAGGTGAGATTCAACTGCAGCCTTCTGAGCTCAGCTGCGCGGTGGGCCTCTCAAGGGTAAAGCGAAACTGTGCATCATTAATAGAGAAATTCACAAGGCTCCAGAATTGTCTGTGTCTTTTGAGACTCCCAGACTCCAGTGCCTATCTATTATTCATATTTCTTAAACAAGCTTCACTTCAGTGGTTTATACACGGATAATGCTCCCAGTTTATTTACACTCAGCACCACAAACATTCCCTGTGTTACCGCTTCCTTCTAGTTCATTTGGGGTGAAGTAGTTGTGCTTGGATGGCTCATTTGTGCCTGCTGCCTTAGCCAAGCAGCCTAGGGGAAGGGAGCCTGGGGTGAAAGGGAGCCAAGTGAGGCGGGAGCTGCCACCTAACCAGGGAGCTGCCAGGCACCAAGAGAACAGAGTGCAGACAGCGAAGAGTGAAAGGAGCCACCTTCACCTGGTAGCTTCCAGATGTGACCCTATGTGAATCCACAACCACTTCCTCTCTCACCTGAAAATTCTGTGGATTTGCCTACAGGAAAGCAAGAAACACAGTGCCAAAGTTGAGAGTGCGCCATCCACCTACCTTTGTCTGCTCATCCCATAAGCACTGTCACACACACACACACACACACACACACACACATACACACATACACTCCAAATTTCCCATGATGTTTTCATCCGCATTCTGCAGATTAGAAAACTGAAGCGCATTATCCAAACTCAAATGGCTCAAGAATGGTGACGTCAGTAGAAGAGTATTGGGTTCTGCATTTCAAGAAAGTAATTATCACACTGAACAGAAATAGTACCTGCTAATATGGAGTTTAATCTAGGAAGGGCAATGTTTTATCCATGCTAACCTTTCTGCCTCTGAATTAGTTTTGTATTCCAACATAACTGATGGCCACAAAACTGTCAGCTTAAAACAAAATGCATTTGAGCCCAAGGCAGTAGCCTAGTGGCTAAAGTCCTCACTTTGCATATGCCAGGATCCCATTTGGGCAGCGGTTCACATCCCACCTGCTCTGATTCCCTTCCAGCTCCCTGCTTGTGGCCTGGGAAAGCAGTAAAGGATGGACCAAAGCTTTGGGATCATGCACCAAAGTGGGAGACCTGAAAGAAGCTCCTGGCTCCTGGCTTCAGATTGGTTCAGCTTGGGCTGTTGTGGCCACATAGGGAGTGAACTTACAAACAGAGATATCCTTCTCTCTGCATATCTGCCTTTCCAATAAAAATAATTAAATGTTGTTTTTTAAAATGCATCTTTTAGTTTGCAGGTTCTGGGAACCAAAAGTCTGACAATGGCTTAGTGGGTTCCCTCTCAGCCTTGTAATGTATAACCAAGGTATTGGCAAGGGCTCAAAAATCACTGAGATCCCCATAAACCTGCAGAAAAGTCCACAATGTCTGCCACGTTGACTGGATCATCTTCCAGCGAAATGTAATCATGCAGCAGGCTTACCATTCTCACCAACTCTCCTTACTTGGGAACAAAAATTCTGTGCAAGTCTAGCTTTTTTCAATGGAGCCACTTTTTGTTGAGCTATGCTTAAAATTTATTTATTTATTTCTCCTCTTTCTCCTCTCTCTTTTTTCCTCTCCCCTCTCTCCTGTCTTACCCTCTGTTGTTTTCCCTCAGGTAACGGTTCCTGCTGCTTTTTCACTTGGAGGCATCACACTCTTCTCTTTTAAAAAACAAAATCCGTGTAACTTTTGGTGGGGTAGAGGGTTTCGTGTTAAAGTGACCCCCCCACCTCCTGACACAGAGTAGAGCTTCTGCTCAACAGCTTCAGCTGAACACCGCATCGTCTTGACTACGGTATTCGGACCAACGCCCAAATATGCCATTGAAACAGGATCAATCCTCCCTGGTTTCTAGCTACATCAAAGATAAAAGAAGGCTGTATTCTTTTCTGAGTCCTAAGAAGATAGGCCTGGGACAGCCATTGGTCTCATACACCACAGTACAGAAAAAGCATTTTGAAGCTAAGAGTGAGACTAATGCAGTATAAGAACTTAGGGCTGGGAAAAAGTGGGTCCTTCAGCACACGCTGCGAAGCCACACTGCCTTTGTCACAGGATAGCGTGATGCTCCCGGCGACAGGTTTCTCTATCTCCCTTGAGTTGTCATAGAACCTGTAATGGAGAAAATTGTGAAGACACACTTGTGAGGAGCCAGAACAAAAAGAAAAAAATTCTCTTTGAGTCATCTGGGATATCATATTCCTCTCTTATACTTCTCTTTTACTTCCTGTAAGATGTCAAGTGAAGGTAAGGGGCCAAAAATGAAGTTTGTCTTTGAAAAAAGAAGGAGTTTATGAGAAAAACAAAAATATCCTTATTCCTGTCCTTAAACGGAGAGTGAACCTTTAAGTGATCTTGAGACAGAGATCTGCAAAGCATGACATTCCTACCACTCGCCCAAAACTCAGAAACTGATGGGAACCTATTTTATAAAAGTTTCTGGATTAGTTAGCTGGCAGACACTACAGCTATTAGGATATTTAAAAAGAGTATGTGGGAATGAGCATTTGACACAGCACTTAGTATATATATAACAATGCCAGTTGCCCAGATGGCACTCCAGAATGCGTGGGTTGAAGTCCCTGCTTTGTTTCTGATCTGGCTTCCTGCCAATGCGTGACCTGGAAGACTGCAGATGATGATGAAGTAATGTGTCCCTGTTACCTCCGCACAATTCCAGAACTGAGTTCCCAACTCCTGCCTTAGTATTTGCAGACATGTGGTGTTGAGCAGGAAAATAAATAATTTTTTTTCATCAAGGAGATATAGAAAATGAATAAAGAAAAGCAAGACAGTCCACACCAGGAATAGATGATAGTTGTGAGCAAGGCAGCTGCAAGCTGGAGATTCCTCGGGGTCTTCCACAAAATGGAGTCCAGATGTATTTCGACACGAGAGTCTGTGTGTCTGGGCCACAGAGCTTGGACAGGTGCTGCAGTAACAGTGACGACTTTTGTGCATGTCAGAGGCAGCTCTGAGAAGATTAATTGCTTCTAACACTGAATCCCATAGGCCCCATTTTCTTGAGTTGGATGCCCACAGTGCAAAGTCCTGGGAAGAGGACTGAGAGCACATGGCTTATTTAGAAACAGCAGAGACCTTGACAGGAGACTAGGAAGGTGATGCAACAAGAGAAATGGAGACAATATGAGTCCGCTGCTGAAGCACACAGCCAAGCTTCATCCCCAGAGAGTGTATGCAAGCTTGTGCACAATGCCTGTGAAATATTCCAACTGAGAGATGAGGAGGCTGAGTGACTCTCAACCAACACGTGATGTTGGTAATTCTTCCCAACCAAGATGTCAGGTCCCCAACCACCACACACATCAAAAGCGAGGCACAATGGATTCCAACGCACTGACAGTTACTGGTCATTAGCAATGAGATTGATATACGTGGGAAATTTACATGAGTTTGATATAATATGGGTCCAACACCCGCATCACGTGCAATACCATTTTGGTTCCATCTTCACTTAGTAAGAGATAGTGAAAAGATTCCATGGATCTGGAAGTCTCTTTCCAAACAAGCACCGAAGTGGAAGCCCCTGAAGACATCTGGTCGGCTCTTCTCAGGCAATTCTGGTCCAGTTACTTTCCAAAGGAAAGGGTGGCCTTATTCACACGTTCTTTGTCAGCTGGGTGAGAAACAACAGAGGAGAAGAGGGGAAGAGGAGGGCAAGGGAGGGAGAGGTGAAAAGAGAAAGAGAAGAATGGAGGGGAACTTAAGCAAGCAATGAAGCAATGAACACAAAATGCAATTAGAAATGGTTTATCCTATGGAAAGTATCAACACAATGTGGGCAAGATCTCTATGCTGGCAAAAGCCTTTTTCCTCTTAGATTGGAGCTATCTGAGAAGCTTCAGTGTGCAGCCTGCTCTGGAGTTAGGTCTGTTATGCCCCACGTGTATCAGGCAATGAGGACTGGGGAGCATCCATGCAATCATGCTCATAGATTACATGCATGTTACAGGCCTATTCATGCATTTTATATTAGGAAAACTCAACTTCTCCCTATAAAAATCAATATAAAGAAGAACTATATAATAAAAATAAATGCCAGCTCTACTGCTTTCCCAGGCCACAAGCAGGGAACTGGATGAAAAATGTAGCAGCAGGGACTCAATCCAGCACCCATGTAAGATCCTAGCATATGCAAGGCAAAGATTTATACACAAGGTTAACATGTTGGACCCCAATGTGACTTTTCAATAAGTGTGGAAGAGAGTAGACTGCAGCATTCTCTGCTTTATCTGTCCCTTGAGCTAGGTTTTCTGTTACGCTGAATGAAGAATAGAAAACAGTAAACTGTTTAACTGTGTATATTTTTCATCTTATATATTGTGTAATAAATTGAAGCTGATTGACATCCCTTGGTTTCAAATGAAATTAAGAAAACTTGGTGGGCATCATTTGAAAAATACGGAGGCTTTGATTCAGAGGCTTTAAGGATCTTGCCCAAGCCACCCAGTAATTTAGTCATTATGAGGAAAGTGGCCAGGGTTAGCACACAGATTTTCTCACTTGATTACAAATAGGAAATGAATTGTATGCACCTCACCACCACCTAGCACAGCACCACCAGGAATGTGCCAGGCCTCAGTCATTTACCTTTTCCACTGGCACCTGCCTCTGGACCACAGCACGGCTCCAGAGGCCGCCCGGGCGTGGGGTGCAGCCAGCCTCTCTCAATCAAAGAATGCTAAAAGATACAGTTTCCTGCTGCCCATCCTACCAACTCTTAGCCCTTCCCTAGTTCCTGTCAACGTGACAGATGGAAACAACACATGGTTTCAGTTCTGGAAAGGATCTTTAAGGGCTCACTTAGCAGAAACCCTTGCCTGTGGCTCAGTACCACTTCAACCTTTACACAATATATACAAGTACATTACTGTTACTTTGACAAATCACAGTGGAATGAGCTATGTATTTCACACACACACACATAGAATCATAAAGTGGCATTATAAATTATGAGTAAAGACAGGAGTAGATGGTTTAAAATATTTATTTCATTGCCATTACAAACGAATCTCATACTTACGCTTTACACAAGCCAGAAAGAATGAATCTAATCTCTTGTAACTAGGAGATGACATGTTCCAAATGGTTCTAAAGCTTGTGGCTCTGCAGTTTCAGCTTCAGCAGCTAGTCTAGACAAGAAGTGTGTATCTGTGTGTATATTTATTTCTATCTGTGGCACAGAGCAACACTAATAATCTTCCTCCTAAAGAACATTCCCAAGAAAGCTGGTTTACACGCTAGCAATAATTGTGATGCATAATTATTCCACAAATAGGCATTAAAGGTAAAATTTCTTTGTACCTTAGTTACCACCTGGAGTCCAAATTAAAATTCACACTTGGCATATATAATAGCAACAAATGATGTTGTCCGTATCTCATTATGTAATAATTACATCTGCAAATTTGGTTTTGTTTTCAATTAGCTTCCACAGTTCTCCACAAATGACAGCGGGCAACCGATGCGATTTGCTTTTTAATAATACACAAAATCTTAAAGACCAAGGGAAATACACAAGGTAATAAGGATACCATGAGTAAAATCTCAATGATTTATGATACGATTGATTTAATTTCACATATGGCCTCCTCTCACTTTAACATTTTTCTTAATTGGTTCTCATGACGAAGCCATTGTGGAAGGGGCAATAACAAAAGCTTATAAAGGCAGAATGTGGTAGGATATGTGACTGCCTCCAGTGGTGAGGTTGCATCATGGTGCTGCATTCCAGGTTCATTCATTCTTCGTCAAAGTTGCATGCCACACTTGCTGAAGAATTCTGGAAGTCAGGGAGTATAGGGTTTGATAGTAGGCATTATCAGATTGATAACCACAGAGCCAGCCCTGGCACTAGTTGCAGAGTTGACAAGGCAAAGTGAGGATGGAATGTCTACAGTATGTCTTAAGTTGTGGCAGAATGCTATGAGTTGTATCCATACAACAGCATGGATAAGAACACAAGCAGATTAAAGAAACACAACTGGACAGGCAACAAAATACAGAATGAATTAGTGAAGCAAAATCAGAGGACTTTTATCCAGTCAGCCATGTACATGCAGAGAGCTGGATGAAAACGTGTATGAACAATGGAAAGAAGAGGTCTGATGGAGGGTTCTTTCAGGTCTTTTAGAAACACTCCTCAGAATCAAATACACAATCAGACATAACATGAGTATTAAGTAAATCCTGGTAACATGGGGCATCTTCCTCACCAGTTCAATGTTCAGGTCTCCATTTTTATTTCACTCTGATCTTAGTCTGCATGTCAAATGAGAAGACTCCCCTGAGAAACTAAATAAAGTGAAGACCTCAGGGGACACATTTCCCTCTGTAGTTAAAATACTGGTTGAGACACCTGCTTCCTCTTTGGAGTGTCTAGCTTAGAGTCCTGGAGCTTAGAGTCTAGATCTCCTCTAAATTCCAGTTTCCTGCTAACAGCACACCCTCAGAGGCAGCAGTGATAGCCCAAGTAATTGACTTCCTGTCATATGCAGGTGAGACCTGGGCTAAGTCACCAGCGCCTAGCTCTTGCCATGGGCCCATAAGTAAACACATCTCACTCATTCTCTCTCCCTCCCTCCCTGCCTGCCTCCCTCTCCCCCTTTCCTTTCTAGTTAGCATTTGTCTTTAGGTGGCATGAAATCATTCAGTCGGATGGAAAACCAATGACACTCTTACAGACAAGTCTTTCATTATCAAAACCACCAGTGCCTACTTTCCTTTAGCACCTACAGAGTGAGCAGTTTGGCTGATGACTAGGTCAAGTAGATATTGGAGGCCATGTCTGGCCTCATCTCATTCATGAAACTCAGCTTCTTTTTTGGAATATGAAGTACTCAGAACCAAAACAAAAGCTGAAAATTCTAACCTCAGCAAGGACAGGAATCAGGACATTGCCAACAAGTGAAAGCAAAAGTCAATGGCAGCTTCTTGAGAGTCCACTGTCTGAGATAAGTTGATTTCCACACAGCGGAAACCTCACACGATCCAAAGGAATGCCCCTCGGAGTTTCTGATTGTCCTGACTCAGTCTAAAGAGCTGAAAACTAGAATCAAAGCCCCAAATACCTGTTCTAGTGATGAGTTTTGATAAGCTTTTTCCAGGGGCAGGTGTTCTGTGCAGTGTTTAGGACACCACTCAGGGCACCTGCATCCCTTATAGAAGTGTTGGGCTTGATTTCCAATCCTTCTGCTTCTAGCCCAGCCTGCTGGCAATGTGCAACCTGTAAGACAGTTTGTGATTACTCAGGCAGTTGGGTTGCTGCCACCCACATGAGAGATCTGACTTGGACTCTGGTCCCTGGCTATTAAAGAGACTTGGGGCATGATTTAGCAAATCGGAGTGCTCTCCTTCTCTCTCTCTACCTTCCAAAAATTTTTGATAGTGCTTGTAAAACTGTTCTCCAAAAATGTTCACCAATCTTTGATGAGAGCACTAATTTCATCACATCTCACCAAATAATGATCATCAAACCCTGATATTTGTTAATAAGTCTTGAAAAAAACTTTTCTCATGTCAAGTTTCATTTCTTTAAATATTGGTAATCCTGAGGGATTTTTATTTCCTTATAAGTCCGTCTACTTTTTACCCACCAACCTGTTCAAACATTTACCTGTTCATTTTTGTTCTTTTGTCAATCAAATAGTATCATATTGATTTTTTTATTAAATTTACTCATTTTATAGTAAAGGTGGATGTACAGAGAAGAGGAGAGACAGAGAGAAAGATCTTCCATCCAATGATGAGTCACTCCCCAGTCGAACACAACAGTTGGAGCTGAGCCAATCTGAAACCAGGAGTCAGGAGCCTCTTGTGGGTCTCCCACAATGTGTAGGGTCCCAAGATTTTGGGCCGTACTCGACTGCTTTCCCAGGTCACAAGCAGGGAGCTGGATGGAAAGCTGGGCTGTTGGGATTAGAACTAACTCCCATACAGGATACTGGCAAATGCAAGGCAGGTAATTTAGCTACTAGGTTACCACACTGGGTCCACGATGAAATATTTTTAAGTGAACTTGCCTGACAATGTTTTATTTTCTGGGAAACAGACCATAAGACTAAGGTAGAATCTATCCATGTTGAGTTTAAACAATTCAAAGAATTATTTAATGTAAGACTCTACGATAACTATCTAATTAAACAACACAAAAGCCATTGTGTAATATGTAAATAGACTTAAATGTATAAATAATTAAAGTTTTATTGTGTAAATATTTTAGTAGACTGCAATTCTTGCTAGGTGAGCTGCTGCTTTTATAGAATACCCACAATTGCTCCATCACTCAGAGCATGGTGAAAACACTTAGCCAGATGTAATCCTAGCTCTCAACCAAGTCCTCTTAACCTTTTCTAAGTTTGTTTAATATAATGTATGTCTCCAGTGTGCTCCAGGCTGGAACATTTCTTCCTAAGTCGAAGAGTTTGGGTCTTGTTTTCCCTTTTAGGAGAGGGAAACCAAGTTCACTCAGTATAAGGAGGCATTATCTGCAGTTTTTCCAAAGAAGCTGGCTTCCTTCAACAAGGTCTGCAACATCCAGCACTAGCCCAATATCTCCATTTACTGTAGGTCCTTCCCCTCTGTGCTCTCTGCTCTCTCTGATTTAAGGAAGAAAATGAGACTAGGCTTGCACGTTTTCAATAGCAGCCGCTGTTGTTAGGTTACGGAGAGCTTTGTTGATTCAGTTCCTCAGAAACTACTTCTTCATCTTACTGTACTTAGGAAACAGGGGCTCTCAAAAGTGAAGTTGTTTGCCCTCTGTCACCCTGTCAGATAGAGGTACAAATTGGACTTGAACTTAAGCCAAATTGCAAACTGAGTTCTTAGGCATCAGCCAAAATGCCTATGAGCAATCGCTAGGCAGGACACTGGGGCCTCAGTAGAGACTAAAAATGTTCATTTGAAGGATCCTACAGAGGAGACCTGTGGATAAGGTCTCCATGGAACCCTAGATTCAGCAACCCCTGAGATACTATGTTCTGAACCCGTAAACTGAATCGCACAGGGCTTCAGGGTCTGCCCGTTCCCTTCCTGGCGTGTTGGTTTCCGTTGAAGGCTGCAGATGGCCGTGTAGCCAGCTGTCTTGTCTAGACAGATCCTACTCCCTACAGCTTGTGCCACCCCCGCCTCCTCATTTCCATCTTCCCGGCTTCTGTATTCGGCGTGTTGTTTCCGTCCTGTGGAAACGAGCACATCAAAGCCATATGGTGGCACTCTGTCCGGGCGCCAGAGTCTTTCTCTACCTCCTTCTTCTCCTGGAACATCAATATTAACCTTCTGCATCTCTGCGCTTTATTCTCCATCGTCAAGTGGCTAGAACCTTTCCTTTGTTTTTACGCACTTGTTTGGATGCGAGGGAGGCATGCACATCGGATGACATCTCTCAGGCGGTCCCAGGCACAGCGCTTCGTGTGCTGCGGCTCTGCTGCTCTGCTGCCTGCTCAGTCAGCCGAGTTTTTCCAGGACTGGTCCTTTGGGAAGACAGGGAAAACTTCACCAATCTAGGGAAATCATCCTAACAAATCATCGCTGATTTGGGAGCCAGGCTGTACACTGCTCCTGTTTCCTTCCTCTCAGGAAACTAGCACACCTCCTCCTGGTTATTACCCCATTCTACAGATGTGGAAACTAAGAGACTCCATCATCTGCCATGTGTCTCACAGCCTGTAAGTTTCCAGAGAGGAATTAAAATCCTCTTGAACAAATTCTAAAACACATCTTTCCAGTTTTTACCCCTCAATTGTGTTTCTGTTTTTAAGCCTCTCTATTCAACCTGAATTCCCAGAAACTGGGAACAAGAATGACAGGTTCTTTTGTATTCATTCCTCGAGCTGGCTCTGAACCTGAGACTCGACATCACGAGCTCTGACCTTCATGGGTTTTGGTCCTCCCACCTCGCATCCTCTCTGCACCATCCTTAGCAAGTTTATGTACCATAACAGGGCAAAAGGCCTGAGGCCAGACCCATGCTTCCCAGCCCACACACAAAACTCCACTCTGGCCCTCCACTCACCCACTGGGGACCAAGATGCAGCTGTATGTTAGGTACCAACAGAGAATGTCTGGAGTTGCCTGGACTTGATCCCAAAATGGCAGTGGCCTGCTGGAGTGTGAAAGAGCAGCAGCCTTCAAATTCACAGAGATAAGGGATGGGATGGTGGCAATCACCACCCCTAAATTGCCTTTAAGATTCAATGTGGTCCCTTGATCATAAAAGACAGGAGTCAACAAAATCTTTAGAAACTTCTTCGTAGTTTGCAAGGATCTGTGCACCTTGGCTTGAGCAGGCTTTCCAACCTCAGCATGAACGGTTCTGTCCTATATGCTCTCAGCACCGATACCTACAGCTTCTTTTGGGCTCCTCAGGTTGTATGCTTCTTCTCCCAGGGGTCATTTATAGAGCTCATCTCTGTCGCGCCCACGACTCCTATCGTCCAGCAATAAGAGGCAGACACGAGTGAAGCCTTCTGCGGTAGACTTTATTGCGTGCACCAAGATGAGGAAGAGGAAAGGGCTCCGACCCCGGCAGGCTGTCTGCTCTTATGTGCTGACTGGCCCCGCCTCCGCCGATGATAGGTCGGCGTCATGATCATGCAGGGTCCTGGGCGACCGGATTCGTCAGTCCCTAGTGTTCATGCGCCGGCCACGCCGCAGCTCACTGCGCATGCGCTAGGTGCTTGCGCAGTACCGCGAAAGCTACGTGACTCTCCACCAGGCACCAAGGTGTGGCTTCTCCGGCGGGCGCCATTTTGGGTACGACATGTGGCCGGTGCATACGGATGCAGCTGGCAACATCTCCACTTAGGGAATGTTGGAGCAAGGAGAAACACAGCTTCCCATGATAAGGCTGCACAGTATTTACAGCTTCGAGGGCTGTGCAAATTTTGTAAGATCTGCTCAACTCTACTCTTGAGGTCAGAACACAGCCATGCACTACAACGTAACGAGTGATGTTCCTCTGTTCCAATAAAACTTTATTTACAAGCACAGGTGACGGCCTTTGAGACACAGCTGGCTGACCTTTTCTTTAAAACATCATTGACATATGCAATTAACTCAGACTACACAGTAAACTCACACAACAAGCACCGGGTAAACCGGCCTTGATTTCTCAAAGCAACACACCCTGTTAAGTGCGAATGGAGCCAGACATTGCTGGGCTAACCTTACAGCTACCATGTAGGTATTTAAGAGCATGTGCTGCAGGAGCAGGCAAGCTGAGAGGCTGAACCACAATAACACATACATAGGTCAAAATGGGAACGAATTCCTGCTCTAAAATCCATATTTTGAAACCTCTATAATATCTCTCTCAAGATACCATCTATCTTGGGAAATCTCAAAATAAAACTTTAGCCAGTACAAGAAGTACCAGAAAATAGAAAAAAATTTTACCTGAAATGCTCAAATTATCGACTCTGTCCCACAGAAAATGAGCATATGCGTGAAATTCTTTTAGTACACAGTTGTTACTAATCCAAAACAAGTTTTCCTGGAAGTTGGGATGCATGCAGCGCACAGGCTCCGCGGCTCTGGTCACCTGTCCAACCCCATCGCCTTCTAAGCACATTGCATTGGTAGGTTCTTTATGGATAAGAATATTTTCCACCAACTCACCATGTCTTATTGAAACCAGCAAGACTCAGACAGAGATAGTCTTCTGTATTTATTCATCAGTTACTTATTTAATACACAATGTGGATCAGGAGACACATTTGAATGAAGTGAGAACTCGGCCTTCAAGGAACTCTCTGATAAAGTTGATGGAAAGTCATTACACATGGAACATAGTGCAAAGGAGTAAAACTAATGTACAACACAGCACAGTGCATCCAATACGATCACATGTACCATGTGGCCTCAGCCACACCCATCTGCATGGTCAGTTTATAGCCAGGTGATCGGTCTTTCTGGATGTAAGCAGAGGTTGAGTGGGAAATGCTAAAGTACCACAGGTACAGTGTCATTATGCTATAGAAGATGACCCGGGCTAAAGAAGGGGCTGTTAACACTGTATATGAATCCAGGATTTCTTTTTTTTTTTAATTCAAACAAGTATTTGTTTTTATTGGAAAGGCAGATCTACAGAGAGAAGAAGAGACAAAGAGAAAGCTCTTCCATTCACTGGTTCACTCCCCAAGTGGTTTCAACGGCCAGAGCGGAGTGATCCGAAGCCAGGAGTCTGAAGCTTCCTCGGGGTCTATCACATAGGTGCAGAGTCCCAAGGCTTTGGGTCATCCTTGACTGCTTTCCCAGGCCACAAGCAGGAAGCTGGATGTGAAGTGGAGCAGCCAGGATATGATCAAGTGCCCATATAGGATCTCCAGCACATGCAAGGCAAGGATTTTAGCCTCTGAGCCATCATGCTGGGCCCAGAATCCAGGGTTTCTAAGACTCTTCCACCACACTCCATTATTTCAGCTGATTTGTTGAGCATTTACACATCCTTGATACACCATTGGTTATGGATGCTATGACATTTTCAGTACAAAAAGTGTTATGCTTTTTTTTTTCATTCTCCTCTTTTTTTTTCTAGTACTTTAGGATAATCTCCTATTATTTACCCCCAAATATTACCCACTTATTGCGGAGAGTCCCAAGGAATACCACTTGGGATCACATGGCCCTACAGGCTGAGTAAGCACAGCAATGAGTAAAAACCAGAGCCATTCAGATTTGTGGGATGCTGTGGAAACTATGGTAAGGGCAGAAATCGTGGGAAAAGAACCCAGATATTAGAACTGGGTCAACACCTGAAGATGAAAGGCAGGTAGCTGGTAGGTTGATACTCCTCTGAACTAGCGTGTTTGTCACTCTGCAAAGGCTACTGGGAGCCCCAGGAAGAATACACATGAGGCTGTGTCTACTCACATCAGCATATATTCTCACATTCTCACTCTTGTGTACACATCAAAGAGCATGTTTTAAGTTAGCTTATTTTAAGTTAGCTTATTTTTGCTCCTGTGAAATAAAAATATGAGAATCTGAATAAAATCTCTCTGGAAACTTACAAAACTATTAATCTGTACATGGCATCCAAAGACATGAGACCCCCCAATACATATTCTTATTGTATCCAACCCTCATATTTCATAATACTTTTGACAAGTGCAAGTAATTCATGATTGGTCTAAATATTTTTCCTTTCCTCTGCTATCTATCTATCTATCTATCTATCTATCTATCTATCTATCTATCTATCTATCTATTTATCTCATACAACATACGGGCAGGGGCCATATCTGTTGTACCATATATTTTACTATTCATACATTAAAACACTAAACAAAGGAATGTAACAAATTTGCCATGAACTGCTCCACTGCACATCTGAGAAGACTCACATCGGATAATGACAAACACCAACACTAAGCCACTCAGATTCTGACGCTCAGTTGAGAATACCTCCCCCACCATACACATTGAAAATCTCTCCCATTGACCCTTGTAGTGGGAAACAGGATGAGCAGGAAAGAGAACAGCATGCTTGGGAGAGAAGGAGGCATCTAGCCCTGTAACAAGTCAAATGATCAGTTAGCTATGGAAAATAAGAAGCCTATTTAATACTCTGTGCCAAATAGGAGACCCAACAGTCTAACAAATAATTTCCTGCTGGTCATCTCAGGTAATCCAGATTCTAATTCAACCGCTCATGAAAAATTGTGTGAGTTCTATAGACAGAGAACCAAGGTTGAGTTACAATTTGCAAGGCCAACATATTTCTGAGATCACTACAGGACACCTAATGGAAATATTCAGATGAAGCAACCTACTTTATTACATGTCAAAAGTAGTTCTCCCCACCCCATCCCTGTGTGCAATTCATTCTCCTAACCTTACAGGATGGAAAATGAGGTTTTTCAGTGGACTTTCTTTCAAAGGTCAGCATCTTTACCAAGCCTCCAAGTTTTTCTTTGAAAATGGATTTATTTGATTTGGGGTCTGATGTGTTGAGCTTTACTTTTTTCTTTTCAATTTTCTTTTTCTGTTCAGGAAGAGACCCATTCCTGTACAGTCATGCCCCATTGAATAGAGCCAAGCCTGGAAATAATTATTTCCTCTGAGATGAAAACTGCCTGATATGGAAGAAGCTATTGAAATGGAAATCTCAGAAAAACACAAACCCAAGCCAAGAGCATTTTTACCAATGATACATTTTCCCAAGTGTCAGGCGATTATAGCTTCATACATGAACTCCTATACATATACATATGCATATACAGTATATGGTCCATTTGTATGCATGCACGTGTGCCTGTTATGTGCAAACACAAGCATGCACACCCCATGGATGTGTGTAAACCAATACATACATAATTACACATGTATAATCCTCAGATGGACCATATACAGTCATTACCAGAGAACAGAATCACTAGAGTCTAACTAGAACAGAAAAGCAAAGTCATTTTTTAGAAGTGTCATATGTTTAATTAAGAAAAATTAGCATTTGGAAGCAGAGTTCCCGGTGGATAATGAGATGAGGAGAAGCAGGTTTCAGGAACACCGGGTCGGCTTCTGAATGTGTAGTCCGCTTCACAAATGATCGCAGACAGACCCCTCCTCCCAGAACGACGGCAGGGCAAGCTGTGCCCCTCTTTCTGCCATGCTTCTCTCCTTGTTAAGGAGCTTCAACAGGACACCCAGCCACCAGCCTTAGCTGTGGCATGTTTCTAGAGTCTAGAACTGTGTGAAGCAGTGTCAAGGAGATACTTCCATTCCTTCAGAGATTGAGAAGTGTTTTGATGGGTAGAGTCTGACCATGAACCCACGTGGAAGCTTAGAAACCCACGTGGCATGCACTTGGCAGGCCCCCATGGAATGGCAGATTCTTGTCTCTTGCAGCTCTGCTTGGTTACTGGCTGTTTTTATTTCAGTTCTACTGCTTTGATTTGATTTGCTTAGCTTGGTTTTTCATTTTAGCTCTATCTACCATGATGTCCCCTGGAAACAGCATCATCTGAAACCTGCGTGTGACACTCTGTGCTTCTTCTGAGTCTCATCCCAGACTCCCTGGTTCTCACAAGAATAACACTGATTGACATGTTTCAAGGCAAGGGTTACTAGTCCCGTCTTTTCTCTCCTGCCCTTTTTCTTGCCTGGAGCAGCCTTTCCTGTCCTTCAGCCTAGCTTTCCCCCAAGCATCCTTTCAAAATCAGTCTCAGTTCATCCCACCCTCTCTGTCTCAGAGGCTGGTGTCATTGGCTCCTTCATGTGTTCCCACAAGACTCTGCACTCACCTCACTACCAGCCTCATGGCATCTTCCTAACCAATCCTGAGCATGTCTCCCCTAAGACCTCTACGCTCTGTCAGGTAGCTGTTTCTAGCCAGCGTAACTATCACAGCCAACACAAAGTCACAGATTCTAAATGCTTTCCAATCAGATTTAATTTAAAATTCTGTTTCCCATTTTGTCTCTAAAACAGACGGTTAGTCCAGCAGCCTCCCGGCTGCTGGTGGGTCTCAGGACGGGGCATCTCATGCCTGGATCCCAGATGACAGCCACCATGTGCATGTGGTGAGCTGTCCACAGGCGGCCAGTGCACCGTTTGGCACCAGGCTCCGCCTGCTGGCCGCCCGGCCGGGGAGCTCTGGGGTTTTGGTTCTTTGAGTCGCTGCTTAGTTAGCTCCAGGTTGAACCCATTGTACTTCTAAGACATGAAGCATTCGTAAAGATTCCCATTGGCAGTAACTGTTCCTTTGTAAAACTTGTAATCACTGAACGATGCTGACCACCAAATACCACTCCATGCAAATGGTATGGCTTGGGGTTTGTCCTGCAGAATTATATCATGTAACCTGACATGATGATGGATCAGGAGAAGGGTCACATTAAGCAAGCCATTACATTAACTAGCACTCAAGAACCATAACCAGGGGTAAATTCTGTGAGGGATGTGTGGGCCACATCCTGTGAAAATTCTAGCCCCACTGGTTAGCTCAAGAGTTGGGGTGGTGATGGACTAAGCTAGGTGTGACCAAGGACCCTGCCATTAATCACAGGTAAAGGAACCCCAAATAGTCTGGACTGGACAAGGCAGAAGCACCTAAATGTGCATCCTGAATAGGTTGTGGGGTGGGCCGGGCTGCAATGTTCACCAGCTCATACAAGGCCAAATGGAAGGCCAAACTTCACCAGAACCTGGCCTAAACCCAATGGCATGTATGAGAACTGGGTCTGGGAGTGGATTAAGTGGAGGCACTTGGGAAACTTCCTTGGCGAATCATAGCTCCCGCTGGTGAACATGTGGTCCAGACCTGGGGGTCAGACAAGCTGGGAAAAGTAGCTCCAACAGCTGGGTAATGTGTCAACTTGTAATGGCACAGAGTAGATCAGGCAGGACTGAGCAAACCTTAGCCCACAAGCAAAACTAGAGAACAGGATGGAGCACAGGTCATGCCGAGCTAGGCTCTTGCACCTACTGGTCTGCGTGAGCCAGGAACACTAAGCTACAGTGTATAAGGCAGAGGTCGGGACAGGACCCACTGAACTGTGACTATACATGACTTCTTGCAGAAACCATCTTTGGAAATCTCTCACATACACAGCACTGAATTGTAATTTAAAGCCCCTTGTTTCTGACACAGAGTCATTCTGTTTTCTCGTTGCTGGAGTTTAGTAGAATAATTTCAATTCTCCATCATCCCTCCCTAGATTAAATGTCTCAGAAAACACTCAATCTCTTCATCCCTAATGCTAAGCACAGTTATCTTAAATTTTTTTTCATTAAAAGACTGACTCATCCATGATCACACATATGAATAAACAAAATCCCAACTGTTTATTGGATCAAGGGGACTCACTTCCATGTTTTAATTTTACTGACTTTCAAGAGAACAAGGGGATCATTTCTTTATTGGTTCTTGAGTCTAATCAATAGCTACCATCCAGTTCTTTTTCAAATGTGCTTCTCGCCAACCATTTCGCTTTCCTTCCAGGTTGTGAATATTTGGTTTGTAGAATCTTTAATGCCTTCTACTCAAGTCAACAATTTTAGTGTGTATACACACACAGAAATACACACAGATACAACCAAGAACTTAATTTCCTACCTTTAAAAAAGCCCCTATCACTGTTGCACTTCATTGTCTTTGCTAGTAATTTTAAAATCCTTGACCTCTATCCCACTTAGCTGTCTCCAAGGAGCTAGGAGCAGGTTCCGTGTTATGTTATTATTCCTTGGGATATTACTATTTGAGATATCCTCTCCTCTACCCTGACTCATCACATACATTTATTTAATTCTAATACCCATTCATTTATTCTTTTTAAAATTTTTGATATACATGTGCCAGATTCTATGCTGGATAATCCCCCCATAAGTTCATTATGTGCATTAAGAAGTTAAATTTCTCTTCTCACTCGCCACTCTGTAGTGATGTGGTCATCTGGGTAAGACACTCAAGATGCTCCCTGCCTGTGAAGGATGGTTTACTGCTCCTTGGAACCCCAGACAGGCTTCCCACAGCCCATGGCTTGAGGTATCCATCCACGGGTTGTTCTCATAGCACACTGTACTGTATCAAGTACAACCCTCCTCACACCTTGCTTCCCTAACAGAGAAATCAGTGTCCCTAAGAGTATGGCTTTAAGTAGCCCAATTTACCCTTGGTTTCCTGCTGCTGACACATCATTCAGGTGCTGTATTAACAAATAGTGAACCATATTTGTTGAATACTTTGGTTGAGATTTATCTACAAGTAAAATTACGTAATTGGAGTTGAATTTTCAAATTGTCACGCTAATCATGTGTACTGCTCAACTTTTCACTACTTCAACCAAATACCTGAGGTGAATAAGAATGCAAAGTTATGAAACAGAAGGCTTTATTGTGTTCACATCTCTGGAGATTCAATTCCAAAATCAGGCACTCCCATTGATTTGATTTCTGGGAAAGGGAAAAAAAGCAATGGTGGGGAAGATGCAAAGGAAGGATGTCTTGGTGAGCGGATGTCCAGAAAAATCGTCTAAACAAGTTCCTTTATGATGTACGAACTCTCTCTTAAGAACCCAAGAGGTTACACAAGAATTATCTTCTGAGGGCACATTTTCAATGACCCAAGGATAAACATTAGATCCTATATAACTGTTTCATCACTTCCCAACAACACCACTGAGTGACAAAATCTTTAGCACATAGGCTTAGAGACTGCTCAATTAATATTCAAATTATAATAGCATATGCTCAGAACACTAAGTGAAGAAAAAGGACACATTACAAATGCTCCTATATCAAATTCCAGAACTTTGGAATCAAAGCATATCACAAGCAGTTATTTTAGAGTTCATGAACACTTGGTGTTATTTTGAAAAACTGAAATTCTGTTTCTGAAAAGCTTCCAAAGCAGGAAGTTGGTTTCCATTAAATTTATTAAAATTAAATGTATGATCTCTAAAGCCTTGATCTAGCCCATATCTTAGATACCCAGACATGCCCTTCCGTGGTGCTCCACTTGTATGCTAATTTCAACTTCACAAACACAGCTCACCATTGAGAAACCAGATGTTTGAAGTGAAAAAGAAAAGACAAAGTTGCGTGCCTGGCAAACACATGGAAAAAGGAAAGAGCTCGCATAGGAGCTGTCTTGGCTAACCACGGAAGTGACTTTTCAGCATTACTGAGAAAACATTCCAGCTAGCTTCATCTGCTACTGCATGTGTACAAATCTCAGTCCACTTAACGCTTCCCAAGATTCAGATGTTTTAATTCCAAGAGCACATTCCTTCATCAGATTATTTAAAAAATTCAAAGTCATTTACCCTTAGGAAAAAAAATCACACAAAAGTGAAACTTTTCCCAGCCAGCTCACTAAACTCAATTGTTCCATAATTTAACTGAGAATCATTTCAATTGCAAAAATGGACAATAATGTTTAAAGATGTATCATTTGCTTTTAAAGGCCATAAAACATATCCAAACAGGGAAACAAAGTAAAATACATTCAAATGTCACATTTTTTTTCTGACTTTAACACCTGTTAAGACAAAACTTAAAACAAGAAAAGTTAGTCAAGCGACACAATCTACAATAGCAAAGACATAGAAACTATACAGATGCCCATCCAGAGAGGAGTGAATAAAGAACCTGTGGTACATCCACTCCGTGGAATACTACTCAGCCATTTTAAAAAAGGAAATTCTACCATTTGCAACCAAGTAGTCCCAACCGTTATGCTCAGTGAAATAAGTCAATCCCAAAAGGGCAAATATCATATGTTCTCTCTGATATAAGGCAAACTTCATGCAACATGTAAGATCAATAGCCCTTTCAATACTGTTATGCTACAACTCATGGATTTTGATATTTTTTATTTTCATTTCTTTGAAATAGCTTATTTTCTCTTACTGAATTCCATGCTGGCACATGGATCACACAGTAGCATCATTTGCTCCAGGGTTTTTGTCTTCTTTTTCATTTCTTTAGCAACACATTGATTGCTCAGTAGCATGTTATTTAACTCCATGGTGTAATAAATTTTTTAACTTTATTCCTGCTGTTGATCTTATTTTATGGCTTTTCATTTAGGGGAATATATAGTCACTATGTAACAAAGTCTCGCATGTCATATCCAGATGTGGCAATACAATGTGGTGTGCATCTCTACTTCCAAAAGAAAGACGGACTCCCAATAAAATTCTTAAATATAACTTGACAATAGGATACTGGACTGTCACTGTACCCACAATGTCAGGATACACTTAAATAACAGAATAATGGACTTAGGACTGCTTATGAAGAACTAAACTATTGTAATAATATGGGAGAAATCAATTGAGGAAAAGGAAATTGGGGAAGGCATAAGAGAAATTGCAGAGCCTATAAAATTGTATCATAAAGTTAAAAATAATGTCAAAGAAGAAAAAAAGAAAAATCAGCCAAAAAAATTCATTTTGCATTGCTTGTCAGTGTTTACACATTTTAAAGCAATGTAATACACACCATTAGCTGTCTCTTAGCTTCCATTCTCTCCCACTTCCTTTGGAGTTGAATATAAAGCCAACCCCCAAATTCCATTTTACAGCCTCTGTGCAGCTAGATAACTAACTGACTGAAATATAGCAATACTGCTGAGTAACGCTAGATGGTACAATTGAAGATGGGACTTCTGTAGGGTAAGTTCTCCCCAACACTTGTGTGTCATCCACATAGAATTTGCCTATTCAAGAAAAATGCATTTCTACCTCATCTGGTGAAGTTTACTTTAGTTTCTCTGTGTCAGTAGTCAAATACATGATTTAACAAGGAGACATGACGATTCAGAAACTAATCAAGGAAAAATTTCACACAAGAGAGATTTCCAAAAGTTCATGGAAAATAGAACAAAAAGTTAAGTGCATTGTGGTGTAAAACTGGAGAACAAGCAAGAGCGATGCTCTAGGAGGAGAATTCTCCAGTGATTCAGAAGGAAACTCAGGACTACCAGGCTGGCACTAACTTAAAAGCCAGAAAAAAAAAAACTTAAGACATTATTCTTTGCCTGAATATTTGACAAAGTAGCTCATGGAGATACTTTGTCTAGACTTTATTCTATAAATGAACAACAACAACAACAACAAAAAAGCAATGTTTTTCACAAATCTGTTCCCCCTTATTTGAACCCTAGAGGTATCAGGTATTAGGCTAAGAGTTTAGATATACAGTTGTTTGAAGAATGACATTTTGTACTCAAGGAACTAACAGATTTATAGTAGGTACAGAAAAAGGAGCAAATAATAGCCCTGCAATGTGATAAGTGCTATAATGCAGTTATTTCCAAAACTCTGGGGAAGTACAGAAATAGAAGTACCATTTGGACATTACTGAAAACTTTGCCTCAAAAACTAAGGAAAAGAGATTCGGAGAGTCCGAGCTAAAGGGCACAGGGTTTATTTCAGAGCTGAAATTGTTCTAGAAGTGACCATGGTGAGCTACACACCATGGGCATCCTAACAGCCACTGAATTATACACTTCAAAGGAGTAAATTGCACTGTAAGTAAATTATATCTCAATAAAGCTGTTACAGAAAACACTTCAGAAATATTCTGCTTCCTTGGACAGAAATGACGCTTAATGTGACTTTTCCAAGATCAGTGGACACATGCACATGTGCATATCTGCACATTTTGATTAAATCAAAATTATGCTCAGAAAGTTTTCTTTTGAGTCCAAGTTCGCTCTGTGATAAACCATCAGAGCTTCAGATCACTGCAGGAGATGTGACGATTCAGAAGTGAATCAAGGGAAAATGTCATGCAAGAGATATTTCAGAAAGTTCATAGAAAATAGAATGAAAAGCTAAGTGCATTATGGTGCAAAACTGGAAAACATGAATTTCTCATGAGATGAATTTTCAATGAACTTTATGAAAACCCCTTGTATGCCTGGATTTTTAAAAAACACATCAAAATGAGCAGCTTTTTATTTCATTTTACACAAACTTTTTTATGTGTTCTGGTATTTTTTTACCTATATGCATTAATATTTAATGTTTATGGGAATGGCAGAAAGGGATGGCAACACACAGAGAGAAACAGAGAGACTCATTTGCTGGTCCACTCTCCAGCTATGCACACGGCAACTGAGGATTTAACTCAGGTCTTCCAGCAATCATCACTGCCTTCCAGGGTTTGCATCACCAGGAAGCTGGAGTTCAGAGTTAGAATCAGAAATTGAAGCCGAGTGTTCTGATGCAGGATACAGGTGTCTTAACCTCTAAGTTCTATGCCACTCCCTGCATGTATTTTTTTACATAAATATTTAAACCATACATACTTTTATAAATACTTCTACACGAATATACTGTTTGCATTTAATACGCTTAATACATTTTCATGGGTAGCATACTGGTGACTCCAGCCCCTTACCCTGCCCCGTGCCTCCATTCTGCCAACAAAGTTTGGAAAAAGCATGCACATCTGAAGTTTTGTGAGATAAAGGATGCCTAAACCTATGGTGCAGGAGAAGGACAGGAATGTGCATCACACCCACCATGAGTGACCGGCCTTGGGGTCAACCACATATTAACCTTGCTCGGCTGAGACTGGAGACCACAGACTACCAGCCCAGCTCAATCTCCACCAGGGGCATCTCCCAGCATGGAGAAAATGAATAAACTTGAAAAAAAGTGCTCCATCTGCACTTGTGGCATAATGATATCCATTACTTAAACATGGTTAATATATACTAATCCAAATAGTGCTTCTGATCTGTGGAGCCGGGGGTATCTTACCCACACACACACACACACACACACACACACACACACACACACATACACATACTTTTTCCGACTTTCTTAAACACCAGTCACTGATCCTGATATTTCATGTATCTGTGCTAGATACTACTTACAAAAGGGCTCCAAACTCTGAGTTTGGACGAATAGAGATGAAAAGAAACTCTTCCACTCAGTAGGCAGAGAATCCTTGGGTAGCTTGCTCCCTTTACTGAAGGCGCTTCCTTCCTCTGCCTCTTGTTGCTAGCCAAGATCCGCATGTCAAAGCTACCCCTTTCACATGCCATGAAGCAAAATCGATTTCATTGATTCAAGAAAACAATAGAGGCTCTGGCCCATGGAGACAAACTGTTTTTTCTCTTTCCCTAAAAAACATGCTTCTTTTTCAAGTTCATGTGACTTTTTCATTCAGCATTGAACCTGTGCTCCAGGAGATGGAGAGGAATGTGGCTGGTGTTCCAGCTTTGATGTTCCTTTATGAAGACTTTGAGAACTCTCTTGAAGAACTGACATAGGTTCAGCAACTTACGTTACTCTTTGGTCTGTCCCAGGACTAAAGAAGTGAGGATATACTTTCCACAGGAAATGCAGGATAGCATTTCTTTAATTTGTTTTTTTCCCAATGATCTGTTTCTATTAACCTGTACATTCTCAATATGTATTCCAGGTTTTAACACAGTATCAAACGCATGCTTACTAGGTATTTGTGTGAGACAAGTCAAAATCTTTGTAGAAATAATATATATCTTATAGATTCAAAAACCAGACATTCCCTAAATGTTCATTCAATGTGGTTAATGCACAGAAATTCCTATGATAGTGTTTTATAAATTACAGAACTAGACAGACATGGATATTAATCCTGACTTCATTATTTTTAGCTGCATATCTATGATTTAGTTCAGCTATCTGTCCCTCTTCTTCCCTATTTATAAAATGCAGATACCAAGTCCATTATACACTTATTTTCAAATTAAAATCGTTTCTGTGAAGTGCCTGTGCCATGGCACAGTAGGCTGAACCTCTTGTTACAGCACCAGCATCCCATATGCTTGCCAGTTTGTGTCCCATACAAACATTTGGTTCTTTGTCTTATAACTGTGTAATTGATATTGGACCAAAAGACTTCCACACTGGCCTATTTAAACTGCCATCTGTGATACTCATGGCTGAAACCATCAACCCTTTGGAAATAACCACAAGAGACAATGTTTGAGCATGATCACAACACACACGTACATACACTCACATGCACACACATGAGCGAGCAATGTGACTAAATGTGTTCTAAGAATGGGGCAATTGATTTCTCAGACACAATCTTTTTTTTTTCAAAGATTTATTATTATTATTTTTTTTAATTGGAAAGGCGGATATACAGAGAGGAGAGACAGAGGGGAAGATCTTCTGTCCGATGATTCACTCCCTAAGTGAGCGCAACGGCTGATGCTATGCCGATCCAAAGCCAGGAACCTCTTCCGGGTCTCCCACGTGGGTGCAGGGTCCCAAAGCTTTGGGCCGTCCTGCTTTCCCGGGCCACAGGCAGGGAGCTGGAAGGGAAGCGGGGCTGCCGGGATTAGAACCGGCGCCCATATGGGATCCTGGGCGTGCAAGACCTTAACCACTTGCACCACCGCGCCGGGCCCTCTTAGACACAATCTTAAAGGATAAATCATACGGTGTCTCTAAGACAGTCTTCATGCAAACAACACCATGCATGTACGTTTCGGTAATAAGTACATACATAGAGTCTCAGAGATGAACTGTAGAATGCAGACTAACACATCAGGAAGTGAGAATACACGTGAGGGCATGTCCCTGGTCCTGAATGAAAGCAGCGCTTTGAAACAGACGTACCATGGCTATGACCCGGATGCTCCACCTGCACCTATACCTACAGTGCCATGAAACACTTAAATAGCACAAAGTGAAACTTGTAACTGTTATTAAAGAACTACATATTGCTGTGATAATATAGGGGGAAATGTCAGCAGGGAAAGTGGGGAGGGAGGAAGAAGAGGAGGGAAGAATCTCTACTAGGTACAAGACTGTGTCATGGAAAATAAACATTTAAAGATTAGCTCAAAATAAAAAGTAGAACTATTCTGACCTATGAGACAGGTTCTGTTTCCTAACAAACTAAACCTCCCCTGAGGAGCCGGCCTCCCATACACGTGTTGATTTGTGTGCTGGTTGCTCTACTTCCAATCCAGCTCCCTGCTTTTGGCCTGGGGAAGAAGCTCCTAGCTCTGGGTCAGCTCAGCTCTGGCTGTTGGGGCCATTTAGGGAAGTGAAAGATCCCTTACTCTACCTCTCCTTCTCTCTTTGTAACTCAACATTTCCAAAAAAAAAAAAAAAATCTGATCTGGGCACATAGATTTATATAAACTAAAATATGTGAATTGTGATTTTCTACAGAATATTGTAGAAATTGTTTTAATATTTAAAATGATAATAAGGTCCAGTGTTGTGGCATAGCAAGTGAGGCTGCCACCTGCAGTGCCAGCATCCTATGTAGGTACCAGTTTGTGCCATGTTTCTCCATTTCTGATCTACTCATGGCCTGGAAAAAGCAGTAAAAGATGACTCAAATCTTGGGGCCCCTGCCACCTACATGGGAGATAAAAATGAAGTTCTTGCCTTTGATCTGGCCCAGTGCTGGCTGTTTCGGTCATCTGGAAAACGAATTAACAGACGGAAGTTCTCTCTGTCTGTAACTCGGATTTTCAATTCATAAATAAGTCTGCAAAGAAATTAAGATGAACAGATTTATTGCATCCACCACAAGAGATTTCAAAAGTTCAGGACTTCCCATGAGCTCTCTTTATATAGTTGTCCCTGGGTGTGCTTGAAAACACACACTATGCATGATCATCCTTTGAGATTGTCCCCACTCTACCTTGCTAAACCTGAATGCCATGTTTTCCCCATGTTCACAAGCTTCCAGGAGATTCTGGGTCGAGGTGGGAGAGTCCCCAGCTTGAACCAAACCCAGCACCTTTCCGTAACTGACACTCAGTGAGTCACCCGGAAGACCACGGCAGTGTCAACCTCAGGTCTTGATTTGCTTTTCTTGGCAACCTGGAAATCTGTATCTTCCCTCCTTAGCCGTACTTGTCAGAAGGTTAAACCAAGCATGAGATATCACCTATCCAAACTGGACACTAGCTCTTCAGTTGAGAGCCTCGCTTTCCCCGAATGCCCCTGCACAAACTTCCCATCATTTTCTCAGAGTCCGTGTGTGAATCCCGTGAGTCTAGATATTAATCACCCTCCATCCCCTCCATTTCTCTAATCCTCCAACGCTGAAAAGCTTAGCCTTAACGTCTCAGACGCTGCCCTATTGGTCTGCTGAGTTTGTTTTTGGAACCCCCACATCCATTCTCCTCAAGCCAGTGTCCAGAACCCAGAAACAACCGACTACCTTTGTCATACGGTGTTCTGTCAGAGAGGCTGCGAGGCAAACACACCTGGAGGGTCAGACTAACCTGCTCAAGTTCTTCCTCCACCTTTGACATCCCTCTGATTAAATACTTACTGGGACAATTATGTCTCAGTAGCACTTAACACCATCTTAGCTGTAGAATTACTGCATTAGTCTCCTCCCGGAGACTACAAATGTGCTGACCATTGGGATCCTGACTGCTCTCCTCACTTCATCCTTAGAACCTGGCACAGAACCTGGCACCCAGGAAGTGCTCAGGGATAAGTCATCAAGAGATGCAAAAAGATAGAGTTTGACCTTGCTGCCAAAGTTGGTGTCCTCCTTTCTGGGAAGATGTGCACTCAAATTCAGTTCATTAGTAAGTACGTATTGCTTTGGTCAATCAGGGAAATGCTGAGTTCCTCTATCAGATTCTAAGAGGATTAAAAAATACTCCACTGCATATTGGCAGGACGGAGGAAGGTCAGGAAACTGCAGATGCCTGGCTTCACCTGGACAAGCCATGTCAGACAACAGCAAGGGCTGTCCGCGCTAGCTGAGAGGAGAGTGTGATGGGCAGGGGGTGTTCAACTGTTAGAGACGATGTAAGGGCAGAGGCGCAGCACAGAAACAAACTACCGTGCTTCTGGCTGGGAAGCACCCAGCAAATCTGCACTGCGAAGGTTACCAGTGAGGACTTATGGGATTAAGAAACAAGAGAAAATAAAGGGAAAGGAAGAAAAGTCTTGAGCGAGGAAGAAAAAGTAAAAGCATTTAGCCAGTCAATCAGAGTATATTTTTATTCCTAGCTCGCTCACAAAGCACTCCCTCTCCCAGTAAGCTATCTCTTCTAAATCCTTGTCTAATATTTGAGCAATGTAGTAAAGATGGGATCTTGTTTTTCACATTTTACAGAACTGGAGAAGCTAAAAGGAATTTTCAAGAATCCAGGAAAATTCAAAATCCAAGGCTTTAGAACTTCAATGAATTTTTCAAAACCTTCTGGGTCAAATGCTTGCCTACCAAAAGGTCACATTTACTTTTCCCTATTTATAGATAATATAAGCCATTACTAAGCCCAAATTGATCATGACAGAATGAGAAGGGGCTGCCAAAAGCATAACCTACCCCCAAAACACAATGCTACCGAATTTGTTCATGTCCTAACAGCCAGAACTTCATCCAAGAGACCCAGTGATTCCCAGACTTAATAGAATTTATTACCAAAAATATGATGAGTGACTGGCATGTGCTGGTATTTTGTTATAATTCCTATAATCCTCATAATGATCTTGGAAGGTAGATACTAGGTTCATCTCCAAAAAGCAAAGCAGAATAGGAGTGACTTGCTTGAGACTGCACAGCTAAACAGTGGCTGAGCCAGCGCTCAGAACCCCACATTCCACCCTCCAGGTCTGTGCTTGCACCAAAGCCTATTCAACAACAGCCTGTTGGTGCATTAATTTATAAGTAACCACATTCCAGAAATGCCTTGTTATTTCTCCTCCAAATGAAAGCTGTTTAGAAGGTCCTGGAAATCCCATTACAATATAAACTATGTAAATGAATATGCAAAGCAATACCATGGCAAGGTCAGACCAGGCATTCAGATCTGACTCATCTCTGCTGTGCAGTTGGTGAGTTAAGCAGCTGACGGGGAAAATACATAAACCATTACCCCGAGAGAAAGGCAGGAATTAAGCAGGAAGAATTGTTTTCCTCCCATTCCCATTCTACAGTCATCAGTTCCCTATTACTGGAGAGTCAGCTTCGGAACAGCTCTCACTCTCAAATAGGAGGATTCATTTCCACAACTTCTCTGAGGAGGCAACAGCCAAAAGCATCATCCATTCAAGAGACACTGGGTACAGCACAGACTTCTGTGTTCCCAGTCTCCTGGCTGCTGAATGAGCCTGACGGCTTCCCTTCCCTCTCCACACCGGAAACTCCGTGAGGAAGGAGAGACTGTGTCCACCTTCACATCACCACAGCCTAGGATGCAACTTCCCAACAAGAACGTCTCAATAATTATTCGCTGAATGTGAAAATGGATCCTAGCCACCACTGCCAGCACTTGTCCCTCTCCTCTGCACCCCTAGAACATGTGACAACATCTGGAACAGTTTTGATTGTTCTGGCTGCAGGGGGGTTTCTAACGGCACTTGCACGGGTAGAAACAAGGAAGGCTGCTAAATGTCCTCCCATGCAAAGGACGGCTCTAGCCACAGAAATTCCACCACATCACATAGCGTGCCAAGCCCCGTTCTAACCTAGCATAGGCCTTTTATAAACACAAACCTGGGACGTGGTAAGATTTCTTGCCCATCAAACGCTGAGACTTGACGCCTGGCCCAATGCCTGTCTTCACAGGGAAATACTCCGGAATTCAGTTTCTGTAGATCACTCATAGGGTTCCCCAGGACAAACAGAATCCTACTTCACAGCACTGTGTACTGCTGTTTAGTAGTTTTTTTTAATGATAGCCAGCATTGCCAGTGTGGCTTGGTGGATACGTTCTCTGTGTGCATGTGTGTGTGTGTGTGTCTGGCTGATTCTTCTCATTGGTTTTCCACAGATTGAGGAGGCACTGTTTCCTGTTACTCTTTCTGAAGATGCGTTAACAACAGGTTAAATAGTGATGAGTTCAGAATATGGAAGTGGTTCTTCAGTTCTATCTAAAATAGGTGAAGAGTTAAATGTGCGTTCTTATTTTTTTTTTATTGTTGCTTACATTGTATTATGTAGTACAGTTTTATAGGCGCTGGGGATTCCCCCCACCCCTCCCATACCCCTCCCCCCATGGTGGATTCCTCCACCTTGTTGCATAACCATAGTTCAAGTTCAGTTGAGATTCATTGCTTGCAAACACATGCCTAGCATAAAGTTCAGCGTCTTATTGTCCAGATAAGTCCAGTGGCCTCTTGGGGAGACCTTCTATGGTCTGAAGATAGGTCTAACAGAGTAAAGATCTGGTCAGTTAAAAGCCCCAACAAGGCCTCAGTATCAATATACAACATTATGGAATTAATTGACATAGTATTGGGTAAACAATATGTTAAAAATAATGCAAGTTCCCTTCTTCGAAACATCTGGGTTGAGACAGTATCAATGACAGGTTCAAAAAATAACAAACAACCAAACAAAAAATTACAGGTTAAATCAAGGCAAACATGTGGTATCTAATCTTTTGGGATTCGCTCATTTTTCGTTCTTATTTTTTGTTTCTCCACAACACGAGGCCCCTTTTCTTACAGGAGGAGGTCTTGGCTTGAGCACCCCTAGTGGCCACTGAGGATACTGCAATGACGAGCACCAGGTCTCCGCATTTCAACAACTTTGTCCTTTCATTGGGCAAGTTAATTAATCCCTCTGGGATAGGATTTTTTTCCAAAATGGAAATTCTTTAAAAGGAAATAACTACAGGACTGAAAAAAATATATCGTGAATGAAGTTCCTCTAAAGAGCAGCAAGCCCAAACAAGGTAAGAACAGGTATTTTTTTTCTCACCATTGACAGTGTTTTCAGCTTTTTCTTCTTTTTAACCTTCATGAGAAAACTAAAAATATAAGAGCAACAATTAGCAGATAAAGTATAGTTCTTTTCTTCCTTTTAAGTCAACTGTCATAACCTCCCCAAATTCTTCATACACTACCAATGCTACATAGGTTTGCTGACTCAATCTTGTTACCAACTCAACAGAGATCAAAGACTATTGATTATCTGATTATGCAATGAACACTGCACCGGGTACCTGGGAAATGATGACTTACTAGAGGGGAATGACTTTGATCCAGACCCTCAGGATGACTACAATTTAGTGAGGCAACAAGTTGCTATAGTTTGACAGTGGCTCAGCTGTAAAAATGTATGTTAGCAGTTTGTTGCTTGATGTGGTAATATTACAAGATCATGGAACCTGTAAGAGCTGGACTCTACTGGAAGGTGGCTAGGTCATTAAAAGAATTTCCCTTAGAGGGAATTATATGTTTCTCATGGGGATCCTGGTTAGTTCCTATGACAGTGTGTCAAATAGATAGATAGACAGATAGATAAATAGATAAAAAGAATCAGCATTGTGGCATTGCAGGCTAATCCTCCATCTGCAGCACCAGCATAGCATATGTGAACTGACAAGTCTCAGCTGCTCTACTTCCAATGTAGCTCCATACTTACCATCTGGGGGAGCAGTGTGGTGTGGCTTAGTCTGTGGGCTCCTGTGCCTACCACGCAAGAGACTGGGAAGAAGCTCCTGCATCCCAGCTTTGGTTCAGCTCAGATCTGGCCATTGCAGCCATTTGAGGAGTAAGCTAGCAGATCGAAGACCTCTCTTTCTCTCTCTATCTCTCCCTGTAAAATCTGTTTTTCAAATAAAAATAAATAAAGCTTCAAAAACAAAAAGAAAACCTGTCCTTCCCCAGTCTGATTTCCTATCTCACCACATAGATCCCTCCATAATACCATCTACCATCTTGTTGCAAAGCCAATGAAACTTAATAGATGGGTGACTTTCATCGTCCAAAACTCTAAGTACAATAAACATATTTTCTTGATAAGTTTTGTTATAGCATTTTGTTATAGCAGTAAAAATATGGACTGGTCCACAAGAGTACACATGAGCCACAAACTGCACATATTCATGCTATATGGAAGGTGCGAGGGCTTCACCCTTTGCTTCAAACAGACACCGAGCCTGTGGACCACTGGAGAAGCTTCATGGCAGTGGTAATATTAGAGGTGACCCTCAAATTGGAAAGGCATCCAAGTACAGATGTCAGAAAGGAGTGTGATTCAGAAGGAAAGAAAATCCCAGTGATAGAGGCAGACCATTGGAACACAAGACGATTTTCCTAGGAGGGCAGGCTCCACAGAGCTCATGTGAGCCCAAAATAAAACAAAAGCATCTTCTGGAGCCAACAGACACATGCAGCTGGGTGGCGATGTGAGATGTGCTTTCACAAAGGCTGTTGTGTAGCACTGAGAAGGATCAAATCCAATGATTTGACAGGAAGGAGAATACACAGCCAGAATGAAATGCTTTCCTTAAAAAAAAAAACTATTTATTTACTTTGATAGAGTTAAAAAGAGAGGGACAGAGACAGAGGACTCTTCCATTTACTGGTTCACACTCCAAATGTCTGCAACAACCATTGCTAGACCAGCCAATGTCAGCAGTCAGGTGCCAGGAGCTTCATCCAGATTCCCCATCTGATGACAAGGAAACCAAATCCCTCCTGCTTTTCACAAGCTATTAGCAGGAAGCTGGATCAGAACTGAAGCAGCTGGGAAACGAACCAGTAACCATATGGCAAGCTGGTATCTTAGGAGGTGGCTTAACCCATAAGCCACAAATGCCCCTAGCATGAAACCGCAACCTGCTTACTTACTCCTCTACTTGAACTAGGACAGACAGGGTCTTAGATTTAGAAGGATAGTGAAGATCTTTTCATGCAGGCTTGCGTGCAGAGCAGGAAATCCTGGAGGCCCACACTCACTTGAATTTCCCCTTACTGGGAAGGTTGGTGTTGCCCAGTGTTACCTGGCCAGGAATGAACGGCGCAGTTCTACAGGTACCAAGAGGCGGAGGGTCACGGGAGAAAGCCGACAAGCGCTGTCTGCTGACACCTGGGCTCCGGTCCAGCGTTGTTCCCCCGAGCACAGTAATCTCAGTCAGGCTGCGCTGAGTCCTGCTTTCCTTACACATGAGGAGAAGGAACAATGAGGCTAACACACAGGAATATAATGACTGGTATAAAATGAAACGCCTTACTTACCCACACCGAGTCTGGTAGAGACATACCCTTCATGTTGGTCTGAGCCAGCGCCGTCATCCTTGCTTCATGCTTTCCTGGGATTTGATTTCAATATTTAGAAATGGCAGGACACATCCACCCAACTCCCACAGCAGATTTGTTTACAGAACTCTTTTTTTTTTTTTCATAAATTAGACATTACCTTCCTTGTATAGCATATTTTCTAAGGCATTTGTCTTTACAGTCCTGATAGATGCCCTGTGATCATGTCTAAATTCTTCATGTTTAAGACACAGCTGCATTTCTACATAGGGTAAGGAGACGTTGGCTTTCTCAAAAGCAGTGCTAATTACCTCGGTTCTAATGAGCGCATTTTCTGGCAAAGCGGGAGAGAAAGGGTCATGCTGGTGATCTTTGCAGAGACTCCTGACCCCATTGTCGTTCCCCCAGGCTGCAGTCTGACAACTTTTCAAATGTAATCTAGGACAAGGCACCAGGGGGGACAAATTGAGAACCACTGGTGTAAGACACATGGTTCGGTGTTCTTCTGACTACCCAAAATAAACTAAGACTAACAAGACCAAAATAATTCTGACACTTTATGTTAAAGAGACACAGACAAGCTCCTCTTAAGGCATGGCATAAATCAGTGCCACAGTTTCAGTAAATTATCCTGGCCTTCGATCAAGGGAAGAAATTCTCATGCCGACAATGGTGGGAGACCCTGGGTCCTTCCCATTCCTGCAGGAACCAAGTTGTCTCTGGCTTGGGGAAACTGGAACTTCTTTTCTGACACGTTGCCCGTGGGAAACAGGCGTGGCAATACACACTGACTCCCTTCTACACACTGAGCTCTCTAGACAGCCTTGCACATAACAAAATAGTTAAAAGTGACTTGAACAGTCGTATTTGGCCTACAGTTGGCCTTCAAATCCATAGATTCTACATCCAAGGCCTTAACCAATAAAAGGTATTGTTAGAGATTACATCTGTATTAAACACATACAGAATTGTTTCGATCATTACTTCCGAACCAATGCAGCACAACAGCTATGGATGCTGCATTTGCACTGTATTATGTATTATTAACAATATACAAATGTAACAAAGTTTGTAGAAACACGAACATTGTAAGTTACAAGCCAATGGTGACCCACTTTACATGAGAGCCTTAAGCATCTGAGGCTTCGGTGTTCTCAGGAGTATTGGAACCAGTCTAGCACAGACACAAAGAACAATGGTGTGCTGTGCTAGATGATCTTCGGATAAGCGAATCACAGACCTTGCACTTCAGATACAAGTTCAGAGAGGTGGCCTGGAAAATAAAGGACAGAAGCAAATAAACTTAATATAATGGCATAAGAGCTTGGATGAAGATGCGTTCAAAGCACCACCACGGATTAAGGAATAGTTGGGAAGCCTTTTCAGAATAGTAGTAAAGTTTATTTTTAAAAAAATATTTGTTGATTTTTATTTTAAAAAGTAGATTTACAGAGCGAAGCAAAAACAGAGAAACATCTTCCATCTGTTACTTCACTCCCCAGGTGGCTGCAAGGGCCAGAGCTGAGCCATTCCAAAGCAGGAGCCAGGAGCTTCTTCCAGGCCTCCCACACGGGAGCAGGGTCCCAAGGCCTTGGGCCATTCTTGACTGTTTTCCCAGGCCACAAGCAGGGAGCTGGATAGGAAATGGAGTAATCAAGACACAAATTGGCTTCCATATGACCTTAAAAGCCCAGAATTCAGCCACTGAGCCATTGCACCAGACCCAGTAAAGTTTGTTTTAGACTAGTAAAATTTCCACAAAGTTTTCACCAGTCTGAGAAGTGAGAAAAGAATTCCAGATTAATGGAATTATTTGTCCAGTGCCATGGAATGTGAGGAAAAGTGGCAAGCTTGAAAACTCATTAGTAAGATGGTTTCCAAACCAAGAAATTGCATGAAACAGATTACCAGGCAAATGCCCTGACTTCTGCAAGGATAATGAGTTGGAACAGAAAGACTGGAGCATGGCGGTCAGGAAGAACGCTGCCCAAGCTCAGGGCTGAAATGAGACACGGGGCTGGAGGGACGACTTCAAGGGGAGAGGAGACAACGGTGAATTTGATAAACATTTTGGAAAAAGAGCTGAAGTGAGGTGTGCCACATTCCTGTGTAATGGTATACTGCCATCACTTGAAGAGCAACAGTAAGTGCAGTCCCCCAGATAGAAACAGAGGAGAATGATCATACAATAAAACACCTTTAAGTGTTTATGACTTGCTAAGATGACCAGGGAAAATTAAAAATTTTATTTTGCTAAATATTGATGAAATTTCCAACACTGTCCACAGTTTCATTTAGCCTCATTTACTATTTGGAATTGTTTAAGTTTTAATATCTTCTATAGGTTTGAATGAGTTTTCATGTTTCTCCTAAGGCCATAGTTAATAAGCTATTATCCCACACATACAGAGGGAAAGGCAAAGAAAACATCTTAACAGATATATTTAACAGAGGATGTCTGTATTTTAAGATACCATGTGGCCCGTATCTACATGTTAAATAAGCAGCTTTTCTCACACACTGTTACTGGAAATGCACATTGGGAAGATTCTTGTGAATGGAAATTTGACAAGACTAAACAAAATGTCTTTTGCATTTGTTTTGACCCCAAATCTCACTCCTACAAACCTGCTCGCTAGCTATTCCTCCGACAATGGGAAACACACATGCACACATCTGGTGCAGCACGGATCGCTTGCACAGTGTGATACCACTGAGGCGTCCACACCCCGGGGAAGGCTTACACATACCACGGTGCGTTCGCGTATCAGTACTAAAGAGCTGGAGAGTAAACAGGGAACATGTCCACAAACTGGTATGGAGTGACGTTAAGAGTCTATTTCAAAGTGAAAAACAAAAAGGAAAGATAAGATGTTTTCTGGGCCTGGCTCAGTAGCCTAGTGGCTAAAGTCCTATGCTTGCACACCTGGGATCCTATATGGGTGACGATTCATATCCTGGCTGCTCCGTCTCTCATCCAGCTCCCTGCTTGTGGCCTGGGAAAGCAATCAAGGACGGCCCAAAGCCTTGGGACCCTGCATCTGTGTGGGAGACCCAGAAGAGGCTCCTGGCTTCAGGTGGGCTCAGCTCCAGCCTTTGTGACCGCTCGGAGAGTGAACCAGCCAATGAAAGGTGTTTCTGTCCCCTTCACTCTATAAATCTAACTTTCCAATAAAAATGAATAAATCTTAAAAAAAAAAGTTTTCTACACAGTATACACCCTTCACATAATAAATAACAAGGAGTCAGATAAAGAAGTGAAACGTATCTACTCAGTCATGGTGAATCAATATAAAGGGGAAACTGGCTACTTACAGTGGTGAGTGCGGACTTAAAGGGAGGACTATCAAGCAGGAGGAATTGGAGGAGAAGTGATTGCTGAATACACCTTCCGCTCAACTGTGGCTCCTTAAACTTGGTAAGTTTCTCAATTCCTACAAAATAATTAAATAATTGAAATCCAAGAGGATCTAAGGGGTAAGAGATTGAATAGACCTCACAATAACTACATTTAGGCCGGAGGGGAAGAAGAAACCCAAGTGACTCTGGAAGGCGATGCTGTGAATGTGTGCTGAAGGCTAGAGCATCCAGCCTTCCAGAGACGTTGGGACCGATCTAACCTCCAGCTAAGCACAGTTGTGTTTTCACGCCGGTGTCTGAACTGGAAATGCTGAAATGACTTTGTGTCTATGCGAGCTTGAGCAAACAAGTGAGGATGCTGAATGGATGCTGAGTTTCTCACAGTTTCAGGAAGGAGTTACAAACAAGGAAAGAAAGATGTGAAAAAAGACATGAAATTTGGTTAGGGATTTCAGTAGTATCTCATAGCTCTTCCTATGTCTGTGTGAAAATGCATGCATACAAGTGTTGTATTAATGAGAAAATAGGCATGTATTCCATTGTTTAAGTCTAACATCTGAACAACAGGCATACCTAGTGTCTATATCTTGGTTTCTACAGTGATTAAAAACTAGAGATCTTCGAGAAGTAGCTGATGCCAAATCAGGAACAAGGAAACAAATGAAATGAGCTAGAAACACATTAGGATAAAAAAATAATAATAATAATGCTCCAAAACTGATGAGGATACATGTCAAAGACACGGGAACCAACTTAAACAATCCACAGCTGAATGACTCTTGGACATTTTGAGCCATAACATAAATAATGATAAGGTGGATTATAAACCACAGACTGAAATATTCACGAGCCTATGCTGATAAAGTAATTGGATAATAAATGAGGAGAAAAGAACAGTTCCCCTTTACAGCAGAGTTTATTTAGTGATTACAACAGAAATAATAGAAATGGAAAATAACCACAAATAAATATGACAGTAAATATCATTCTAAGGGAAAATCACTGAAGGAGATTAAAAATCAGTGGCCAATAGGAGGAGGGGCAGTGTATTTGTGTAGTTCAAAGGGCCTCCCACTTTGAAAAGTTCATTTGAGCATAGTGGGTTTCATGACAGGGAATCGCCAAACCATCAGTGGTTCAGGACTCACCGAGGGGCAGACGGGGCAACTTGTACAAGGTGTTTGGGCAAACGAGGTAAAGGAACTGGTTGGTTTATTAAGGTGGGGAGTCCCTGGTTGGAAGTTAGCTGCTCATTTATGATTGGTTAAGTCTGTAGTTTGGGTTAATTGACAGTTTCTGAACTGGCTAAGCTTAAGTTTCATTTATCAAGAAAATGGTCATACTATCCGAGTTGAAGTTTGAACTTCTTAAGTACTGAGGAACTGGATCCATCTCAGTTAAATTTACACCTGCCAGTAATACGTTAACAACATTTACGTGAGCCATTTTCTTTGTGAAAACAGACACTTTTGTTTTAGTTAGCAGTCAATTTCTTTAATGCACACCACTGATTAACTATGCCTATTTTCCACATTCCCTTGAAACCTACAGGCATAATATGAAATAATGTGTCTAAACTTTATTCCTGTCTCCTAGCATACAGCTCTTCACTGAGCATCTCTTCCTGTTCCAAGCTCCTCCCAACCATCACATGTGAATTCAGGCTAATGAAGCGGCACAGTGAGGGAGACCCTAAAGAGGAACAGGATGGATACTGGTTAGTGAGGAGTCAGCTCTGAGACAACTGGTTGGAAATTTCAGCATTCAGAAAGAGGAGAGGAGCTAGAGGTTGAACTAACCGCCAGCGGGCAATGATTTAAATGCTCATGACTATGTAATGAACCCTTCATGAGGAACTGCAAGCACAGGGCTCAGCGAGCTTCTCAAATGATGAGCATTAAAAGCTTTGGGAGAGCCAGCAGGAGGGCAGGGGGCTCTGCGCCCTTTTAATACAGCTTGCTCTGGCATCACATCCATGTGCCTATTCCTGAGTTCTAGTTTTTATAATAAACTATTTAGTGGTGGATAAAATATTTTCTGAATTTTGTCAACTTTTCTAGCAAACAGCTGAATCTGAAGAAGGTAAAGGCAGCCCCAACTCTGGAGTCACAACAAACTGAAATGCAGCTATCGTACCAGGAGCACCTGATGCTACGTGTCTTTGAAGTGAGGGTAGCCCTTAAACCTGCAGACTCCAACGGTTACTCAGAGGAGTTACTGCCAGGGTTGATTTGAATTGCAAGATATCTGTGTAAGGCCTGGAAAGTTAGAGAATCAGTTGTTGTGGGGAAAAAAATATCCACGCATTAGATGCCAGACATGTGAATAGAGACAGTTCAGACAATTCAACCAATTATATTTGCAAAGTCTGGTGCATTTTCCTAAAATAGATTTGTTAATTTAAGAAGAGCAATTTAAGTCACTGCAGTGATGGAGTGAGAATTGTGGCACAGCAACTTCATCTGCAATGTCCTGGCTGCTCCATTCCCCACCCAGATTCCTGCTAATATGCCTGGGAAGTTAGAACACAATGACTTAAATACTTGGGTCCCTGCTACCCAATATGGCTCTCCATGTGAGAGACCTGGGTGGAGTTCCTGGCTCGCTGTTGTGGCCTCTTGGGGAACAAACCAGCAGAAGAAAAGCCAATCAGTCCCACTCTATTCTAATCTCTATCTCTCTAGCTTTCTATCTCCCCCTCTTCAACCCCCAGTTCTGTCAATGTGCCTTTCAAATGAATAAATACATCTTTTTTTAAATGGAAGAAATTATTGCAGTGGAGAAAACTGACAGATACCATTTCAACCAGATCATCAAACTTTGTTCTCCTCCCAACAATGAAGCAAGTAAACATTATGTGCCTCCTTCTGGTACTCCTGGCTTGTCTTCTAGGGGAGAATCTGCCGACTTTCACACGCACAAGGATGCACTGAGTACAGGGCCTTCTCTTCTTGGAAAACCCACCTGGCCATTGTTCCTCCTAGTTTCAAGGAATGCTCTCTGTGAATGATGTGTGAACTGAAATATGTTTATTCCACTGACTTGATCAACAACCATCACATAATAGAATCATGTTGGCCTTTATTCTTCTTGTAGGGGAAATTCAATTAACAGAATCCTGTAGAGCCACCCTGTGGTTATGAAGATTTAGTGACTCACTGTGACAAAATTGCTTATGGTGGTGTTGCTGTTTTCCTCTCTTATTTCGGCCCCCAGCAAACACGCCTGGCTCACAAACCAAGATGAAACAAAACTCAGTATGGTTTTTAAAAAGCCTAAATTGGATTATAGTTACAGTGTTTAAAAAAACAAGATTTTACTCATAGTGCATTCAACTGAATAAATATTCTTACACCATATATGGCCCATAATATTCTGATGGTAATTATTTTTACTTAAATGTGTTGGCTGCCTCTGAATAGATGGGGTAGGGTGGAATGAGATCATGTTTCAAGATGAAATTATAAACCATAGTTTCTGACATGTGAATGACACTGATTTTACATGCAGATTCAGCTAATTTTGTTTCTCCGCACAGTTGTCTACCAAGGTTGTACTTTTCAAACTTTCAATACTTTTCAAGCTTCTTTGTGCTCCAGAGATGGGGCCAAAAATAAATGGTGTCCTCTTACTCAACATCCTGATTCAGGATCTCCAAGGGTAAGATTCAGGAATCCGGGTTTTCAACACAGTTTCACAGTGATACAACAAGCAGTCAGATTGGGGACTGCTTTGTCGAATGTTCTTCAGTCTCAGCCCAAGGTATTCAGTTCAAACACTGACAGATTAAAAAGTAACAAATGCTTCACCAGAGGTGGTATCTGTAAGCTAAGGCCAGGGCCAACACCAGCTGCTCATGAGTTTTCGTATCTGAAGGATGATTGTGACACTACAATGCTCATGGGTTTAGGAACTGTCCAAGGCTCCTGCCTTGCTGAAATGGCAGAGCTGAGCGGTTTCAACAAATACCATATGGCCGGCAAGGCCTAAAATATTTACTGTTTGATCATTCACAAGAAAAAAAAATCTGCCAATTTCTGGTATAAACAAAGTGCCCCAGAATGAAGAAGCAGGGAAACGGCTCAGCTAAGACGCTGGAGAGCAGCTGGCATCTGAGCAATTGGGAAGCACTTTCTCTGGATCTCATTGCAATTTTGCCAATTACTGGAAAATTAACCTTCTTGAATCTCATTTTTTAAAGTCCATATAACAGAGAAGAATTAGATTAAATAAAGCTAAATTTAAAGTACATGTTACTGCAATCTTGGGACTAGATAAAAGGCAGAAAACTGGATATCTCACTGGTTTTGCTATCTGCTGACTCCAAGGTGATCTCTAGGTTCTAACAAGTCACACAGCAGGTTTGCTAGGATTCGAAGTCTTGGAATTCTACCTACCATGCTTAAAATCTGGTTCTGGGGAAGGGGTTTGGCACAGTGGTTAAGATGTCACTTGGGACACTTACAGCCTGCACTGCAATGCAAACCCTAGAAGGTAACAGTGGGCTAGTTCAATCAGTTGGGTTCTATTCACATAGGAGTCTCAAACTGAGTTCCTGGCTTCTGGCCTCAGCCTGACCAAGCCCCAGGTGTGGCAGGTACCTAAGGATTAAATCCACAGACAGGTTGTCTTCCTCTCCCTTCCTCTCTCGCTCACTCTTCCTCCATTCTCATTCTCCCTTTTCTCCTCTCACTAACATATACATGATATGCATTCTATATTATTATATATTATTGTATATATTTGATATATATATATAATCTTCACCTTTTTATTGGTGGTAGACATGGAGAGTTTGTTAGGTTTTTTAAGCTGTTCAGAAAACCGAAAATAGTGTTCATTCCAGAGTGTCCAGATGAGGTTAAATTAGATAATCTGGGTAAAGAGCTTAACACCACGCAGATCCATAATAAACGGGGGAAATTAGAATTCCTGTGCATATTTTTCATCAATGGAGGTACCTTTGGTGGCGACAGGGCAATTCCTCTTCACGCAGATCTGTGATGAACATCCAGCATCCAATCTAGTAAATAGTAATCAGGTCACTGTAGTCAGCGGAACAAACCAAGCCAGGCTTTCCTTATTTTCAGAGAGGGAGCTGTTGTTGCCTTCTCTTTGAAGAATAACTTTGACAGACAGCTCCTCAAGCGTGTCTCCTTTTGTTTTCTCAGTCCAACCTTGTGTCTAGCAAATAGTTTAACCAGCACCTTTTAGAGAGATGCATGGAAAAAGTACTGGAATAATATATGACTTGGTGAATACATTTTAACTGTAGTAACCTTTTATATATTATATAAATATATTCTAGATATATATCTAGATATATACATTATGTATAAAATATATATATATATATATATATATATCTAGAAACCTAACAGAAGCTTCTCTCAATTGAAGAGTTCTTAGGAGAAATGCTTTCATGGGACATCAAGGTGGGTGGGTGCTGGCAGGTACAAAAGCCCTGTGAATACAACACAAATAGAATGATGACGATACTTCCAAACATAAAGTCAGGGATGCAAAGATTTGCAAGGTCTCAGATTACTTCTTTGTGTAGATCTCTACCTCCCTGGGAGAAGCTTTCTTAGCCACCACCCACTTTATTTCCAAGAAAAAAAAGAAACTCAAAGTGATTTTACATTGACTATTTTCTCCTCTTCCTTACTTTTGTAATATGCATAACACTTCTAAATCCCTCAATAATCAGTCTTCTAAAATAACGAATCCAAAATCTTCCTTTTTCCTGCCTATATTTAAAATTAGGCAAATTCTTGCACTATTTTCCAAAAAGCTTCTTCTTCAACAACTTGATGACACAACTTTATTTTTCTCCTCAATTTCTTTTTTTTTTTAAGATTTATTTTATTTATCTCGGAAAGTCAGATAACTGAGAGGAGACACAGAGAGAAAGATCTTATATCTGTGGATTCACTCCCCAAGTAGAGGCAACAGCAGGAGCTGCGCTGATCCTAAGCCAGGAGCCAGAGCTTCTTCTGGGTCTCCCACTTGGGTGCAGGGTCCCAAGGCTTTGGGCCGTCCTCAACTGCTTTCCCAGGCCACAAGCAGGGAGCTGGATGGGAAGCTGGGCCGCCGGGATTAGAACTGGCGTCCATACTTTACTGGTACGCATAAAGTAAGGACTTTAGCTGCTAGGCTACCACACCTTTTCCTCAGTTTCTAAAAGTCAGCAGATTCCTCACTTTGATTTAAAATTAGTCTTTCCACTCAAATATTCCTCTCTGAGTAACATAAAACTCTCCTAGCCCACTGAGAAAAGTGATTTCCTCCTTATCACGTGACCCTTGAAATATCTATGAAATATGTAAAATCTATAGTAAAGATTATTGTTATATTATGCTTATATATTACATATTATTATAGTTATGTATAACTACGTTATAAAAGTGGCAGGATTTCATGCATCAGAAAGCAACTGAAACACTTTCGAGTCACTACATAGAAGAGTCTAGAAGAATCACTCTAATTAATAGGTGAAAAAAAAATTTTGCAAGGATACCAGCACACAGTTAACAAAAACCAAAAGGTCCTTGAAGTGAGAAAACTGGGTGAAAAGCTGAATCCTCAACTACTTCTATAAAGCTTGTTATATTTATAGTTCTGTTCTCAGAGAGCCTGAAAAGTCAAAATAATCTTGGGGAAAAATAGAAATATCAAGTTTAAAACAAAGCTAATGTGAGCAGCAGTGTGGGATTTCTGAAAACACAGACGTTAGCTAGGGCGTTTGTGTATAACCCAGTGGTTTTGACAAGGGCACCAAGGCTAGCTAGCTGGGAGAAGTAAGCCTTTTCAATAAATGGTGTTGTGAAAATTGGGTATCCACACACAAGAGTGAAGTTGCTCAATCTCCTTATACTTTATATGCAACTTAATTCAAAACAATCGCAGACTTAAATGTAACACCTAAATCTATAAAATTCTTAGAAGGAAACATATGGAGAATGCTTCCCAACACTGGAATTGGCAATGATTTCCTGACTATGTCACCAAAAACACAAGCAATAAAAGTAAAAATAGACAAATTGGATTGTATCAATTGTAGGACTTCCATGAATCAAAGGACACAATTAACAAAAAGAAGAGACAGCATCCTGGATGGATGGATGGAAAGACAAATGGTTTATCTGGTAAGAGAACAATGTTCAGCAACATATTATATATTATAATTATAATTATATAATATTATATATTATATATTTTATATATAATATGGTATATATACCACATATATAATATATCATGGCATCCCAAATGGTCCCGGAGGTGACTTTTTTCCTTTCATCTGATTCATGTCAAAGAAAAGCCACACCCTTGTGTAATGTCTAAGCAAGTTATTCTGGGTACTCTTTCGAGATAGACAATGGAGTAAGCCATTAGCAAGCCATTAGCAAGGGCAACCAGAAGTCAGGGGTCAAATAACCAACTGACCTCTGTAAGACCATGCTAAGAATTCATATGATTCTGTCACCTTTTAGATATCTGTATTCTGCCTGGCTAAGTTATCATGCTTTTTGGTTTTTTTTTTTCCCCATAAAGGCAGTATCCATCAACAGATAAATGAACAAATTAAAATGTGAAGTATCCATATATGGAATATATACAGGCCTAGGTAAGGAAAGGGATATTTATATATTTTCACAGAATTATAAAATGTGTTAGAAGACATTATGCTAAGTAAAATAAGCCAGTCATGAAATAAACAAATACTGTATAATTGATTCCACTGATAGGATGTATCTAAGGTAGTAAAATGCATAGACAAAGTTGGAAGAAGTCAAGAATTTGGGGGAACAAGAATGTGAATATACCCAACACTACCGAACTGCACGCTTAAAATAGCTAAGATGGTAAACTTTGTAATTTGTATTTTGTTAGTTGCATTAAACAAAATGATATTTATAAAAAGTTCTGAAAAGCAGGTGTTGTGGTGCAGTGGGTTAAACTGCTACTTCCAGATGCCAAAATCCCTGATCAGATTGCCCGACCTGTAGTTCCACTCCAGATCCAGGTACCCCCGAATGCACATCCCACGTAACAGCAGGTGGCAGCAAGTGCTCAGGTTCCTGTCACCGCTTCGGAGACCTGGATAGGGCTCCTGGCTTTGCTGGGTCCTCCTGGCCACTACGGTTATTTGAGGAGTGAACCAGTAAATGGTAGATCTATCCCTTCCTCTCTCTCTTTGTCACTGTACCTTCCAAATAACAAATACACATATATGGATTTATAAAAGGGAAAAGTCTAGAGGATGTGATCATAAAAGAGACTGACCCTGGCTCTTTACTATGTGTGAGGTTTGCATAGGAATGACCACGCCAAAGAGCAATCAGTATTTAAAAATTTTTTTTTCTTAAAAAGAAAGACTTTGGGATGATAGAAAGATTAGAAAACTAAATATACATCTGCATGTGTACAGTTTAATTTATGTGTTTGGTTTCTTAAAGAAAAACAGAGAGAACTTTTCCGTGACTAGCTAGGAACAAATTTGTTGAGTATGTAGCAACTACAAACCTGTGAAAGCATTCTTTACTCACGCTAAGGATTAGGGGCCAGTTGAAATTATGATACAAATTGCTTTAAATACAAAATACAAATAATCGTGTTGGCCAGGATGCTTTTCTATTCCTACTTGATCGGGGCTTTTAGGTGTTGATTTATTAGCGTTCTGTGTTCTGCATGGATCTTTTGAGTGAGCATTTCCGCTCTGTAGGTAAGAGCCCCTTCAATGACTTCCTTCGCCCAGATGACCTTCTACTCTCTGATCTTTGGACCTGTGCAATCAAAGTTTTCCAAATGCCCCAAGACATGTTTACTTAAAATATCTCTCCACTAATTCAAAAAAAATCAAACTCACCAACGCCCCTTTAAAAATTACTTCCCTATGCCTCAATATCACTATATACATTCTATACAAAATAAAATGAAAAGCACTGGTTTCCTTCTGCCTCCATCCACCTGCTGACTCATCCTTGCATGCCCATTTTCAGCGCATGCTGACTGTTGTTAAGTGTATCGTTCTTCTGTCCCTCTTTCCCATCCCCTCATTAGTTCTCTCAGCTCTGGATCTTAGTGCTCGTGTCTGAACGTACAACAAGCTTCTCCTCATCTCCTACCTGCAGCTATTTCTTTTCTATTCTGTTTCTGCTCAAATGCGACCCAAATTGGTCCAAACTGGACTGGCTCGCATCCCAGCATGTCACTCACCCACTTCCCCTCAGCACGCTTTCCATCTGCTGCCCCTTGGGCCTGCAGCAGCATCTCACCCTGAAACTCCCTCTGTGCCTTCCTCTCTCCAATGTCTGCTTAAACCCCAGCAGTGCTTGAAAGAAAATGATTCTCCATCTTCTGGTTCACTCCCCAAATACCTGCAACAGCCAGGACCGTGCCAGACCAAAACAAGGAGCTCAGAACTCCGTCAGGGTTTCCCACATGGGTGGCAGGAAGCCAAGAACTGAACTGTCCCTACTGGTGAACATCAGCGAGAAACTGGATCAGGAGTGCAGAGGCAGGGCCCCAAGCAGGCACTCCCATATGGGTTATGTTCAGACTTAGCTATGATCCAAGCACTGAGTCGCAAGCCCATCCCTATAAAGCCACTTTTGAGCTCAAGCCTGATTGTTCCTGGAACACATTTCACTAACGTCCCCCAGAAGAGAATTAGCCACCATGTGAATGTCAGCTGTTTTTTGCTTGAAAGTCGGAGACTCTTGGTATGTTTTAAGTGCATAATCTTAAGTAAAACTCTGAATGGGTGCAATGATTACAAACAGTTGTCATTCACTGCATGCCTACTATGGGCTACACATCTCATATTTATTCATAAACACCACACTTTAAAACCAGAGAAAAATGCAAAGCTTCCTAGAGAAGGTAGCAATGGCTAAGTTGCAGAGCTAAAGATTCAAAACCAGACAGTGCTACTTCTGACTCCACATTCTTAATTACTACCCTGTATGATTTTAGAGGATACCGTTTAATTCTACAGTAAATCACTAAGGTACACATGTACAGATGTAAAACAATATCTATGCAAATACAATGCTATGTCACTCACTTTGAAGATGAGAAAAAGTGAAGCTCAAAGAAATTCAGAAATATTCTCCCCAACTCACCAAAGTCAGTGCTAATGCAAAGCTTTACTCCCACTTCTATCAGAATACATGGACCATTATTGTCATTATGCTTATGTTCTTGAGTTGAACAGGTCTACCTCAGTTGCTAACTGTTGCAAATAACTGGGGATGTGCAGGTGTTCTTAGAACGAGCTAGTGTGCTGCAGTATGGCGGGTTGAGTTTCCCATAAGCACATTCGTATGCTGCCACCACGCCTATTAGATTTTGACAAATGACCGCCATACTTTAATTCCATACTTCTATTTGTCTTTTTATTGTTTTTACAAAGTAGTAATTTACATATAAAATAAATGTATGTGTTACGATGCTAATAAATCTGGATTCTGTCACTTAGCTAATTGGTTCTGCACAAGTTCCTTAAGAGATCTATGCTTGCTTCGGTTTTGCTAAATGAAGGTTCTAGTATGCACATTGGACGTTATGAGAGTTCAAATAATTAACTATATCTAAAGTATTTACAACTGTGTCTGGGACTTGGTAAAATGCATTAAGTGCCACATTTAATTATTATGATTGTGCTGAATACAAAGTATACACAAAAATGAAAACTAAAGGAACATTTACCGATTATTGCCATACTTTTATTTCCTTCACTAATAATACTAGTAATATTAGTTTTAGCAAGAGGAACACTATTGAGGATTCTTCACCACATTTGAATATCTGGGAAAAGTCTAGCCAAGTACAGGAACACACACACACACACACACACACACACACACTCCAAACAGAAAGATGTTAAATTAAGACATGGCTTTTAAATGCTAATACTTAAGGCAGACAGATACAATCAAGAGAAAATGGAGATACGGGGGGAAAAGTAAAATTTAGTGATTCTCAAGGAGACACCTAAAAACTAAAAAAGGCTTTTGAGAACACTGGTACTTCTTGGGTTTAATTTTAGATCAAAATGGATGGTTTCTGTCTTCTTGAGTGCAGATAATGGACTAGTACTGTCTTTATGCCATAAGCCATGATTAATCTTTCAGCTCACAGAAAAAAGTATAAGAAAAAGGATCATTTATGGGATATACAAGTTTGAAAGTGAAATGAAAGAAATGAGATTAAAACGGGTGTGTATGTGTGTGTGTGTGTGTGTTTAAAAACTTGAAGTTGTCTGAACTAGACTAAGCAGTAAAAGGCAGTGGACGGGAAAGTGGGAAGCTGTGGGTGCTGGAATCCCCTTCATGGACCATGCGGGGTGTGAGAGATGCCATGTTCTCTGCAGCCCGTGCAGTGGCGCTGTTGGCGTGACAGTTGCCTGTGCTCATCCCTAACACAGGGCGCACACGTGCTGAGGAAGTGCAGGGATATTCCACTAAGTGCCTAAACGGCACGTTCAACTTCAATTTCTGCTCCGGCTTTTGTATCTTAAGAAATAGGAAAGTTCTATACTTCACTAATAATACAGAGAATTGATACTGATTTCCTCAGTTAAGACTACAGTCTGGAGTTGCTACGATTTGCAGCAAGCCTGCAAAGGAGGAGTTCTGAGAGCTGCGGGTTGATAGTGGTTTCCACGTTCATTCACTTGCTCACAATGTTTTCTGAGGTTTGTAGTTTCCATATTCTTGGTGAAATTGATTTATGCACATATTATAAATTTTCACTAAACTAATTCTGCTAAGATGTACAAACAGCTTAAAATATTTCCTTTAAAAAGAAACTGCAGGTCACTACAATGCTAATCATTTAAACTGAAGATAAAAGAGCAAGATGTCATCTCTGATAAAAGCAAGCCAACGTAGTGATTTGGAAAATAGAAGCCTTTGGGCCCAGTGCGGTAGCCTAGGAGTTAGAGTTAGGGTTAGGCCTCGCCTTGAATGCACCAGGATCCCATATGGGCACCTGTTTGTGTCCCAGCAGTCCCACCTCCCATCCAGCTCCCTGCTAGAAAAGCAGTGGAGGATGGCCCAAAGCCTTGGGACCCTACACCTGCTTGGGAGACCCGAACAAGCTCCAGGGTCCAGGCTTGGTTCAGCTCCAGGCGTTACGGCCACTTGGGGAGTGAATTATAAGACAGAAGATCTTCCTCTCTGTCCCTCCACCTCTCTATATATCCTACTTTCCATTAAAAATAAATAAATCTTAAAAAAAGAAAATAGAAGCGTTTTGTGGTTTGAGTTTTTTTTTTCAGCCACACCAGTTGGTGAAATGCAATAGCTATTGGTAATATGCAGCCTAGCAGGAATTTATTTGTTGGTTTGTTTATTATAAAATAAAGAATGTAATTTTATTCTTTTTAATTTCTTTAAAGATTTATTCATTTTTATTGGAAAGGAGGGTTAACAGAGAGAAAAGAGAGAGAGAGAGCTTCCACCTGCTGAATTACTCCCCAAATGGTAGCAACAGCTGAAGCTGAGTCAATCTGAAGCCTGGAGGTACCCACGTGGGTGCCCACGTGGGTGCAGGATCCCAAGGCACTGGGCCGTCTTCTACTGCTTTCCCAGGCCACAAGCAGGGAGCTGGATGTGAAGTGGAGCTGATGGGACATGAACCAGTGCCCAGATGGGATCCCTGCAAAGTGAGAACTGAGTCAGAGTCACCGCACTGGGTCCAAGCATACAATTTTTAAAAACTAAAAAAAAAAAAAATTAAAACATAAGTTTGTTATGACCCAGTAAAGTTGAAATCCATGCACATATAGTGTTTTAAAAGAGTTCAATGAAAACGTGTGTTAGGAAAAATTTATGATCTTCCTTTTTCTTTTTTTTTTTCTTTTTTTTTTTTTCATTTAGAAACACAGAATGCTTCATGAAGTTGGTCCTTAAGCAGGGACCAGCCTAATCCTCTGTGTGCCATTCCACTTTTAGCAGGTGAGCCGCTGAAGCAAGCAACCAAGTATATCTATCTTTTAATTGCACCTCCCCACTAACTCCTCGGAGTATCATCACATACCACTTAATAAAGTCATTTGAGGTCAAAGCGATGCTTCTGTATAATAACTGAGAAAAACTCTTCTTGAAGAAACTCATGCTTTGGAGAAAGAATTTTTTAAAAGTATGTTTAAAAATATTTCATCATCATGTGATCTTGTTCCTGCGATGGAAGCTGATGTAAGTCATTTGTTCTTACACTTCCTACACATCTTTACTTTCTTTCAACTTATGGAAGAGAGACAGACAAGGGGAGATGGCCAGAGATCTTCCTTCTCCTGGTTTACTCCAGCAGGGGCGAGGTCAGGCAGAGACCAGGGACCAGAAATTTAATCTGGGCTTTGCAATGTAGGTTACAGGGATCCAAGCACTTGAGACATCAGCCTCTCATTAGCAGGAAGCTGGACGGGAAGCAGCATGGCCTGGACTTGAACCAGGCACCAGGAATGGGATGCAGCTCTCCCAGAGGATGGCTTCTGCACTGAGCTCTTAGCAGAGATGGCTCACTGAGGGTGAGGCGGGATTGCAAGCCTGAATCACATGTGTTGTCTCCCACAACAAAGATATTCAGACTGCACAGAACAGAAGCCAAAAGTACCAAGCATGTGAAGAACCGAAAAATCTCAATCACCCAGGAAAAGGGAGTTGCACATCGCAATATGAACACACAAGTGTCACCAAGTAAACCGTGCCCAAACCAAACTCACGCTCAAGCCTTAACCCCCACTAGCTCAGAAGGCAGCTGCATGCAGAGTGGGGCTCTTACAACACTCACTCCAGCAAGAAGAAAATAAAAACCTGCATTAAAAATGCATCGAAGAACAAATTCTTTCCTTAAAGATTACATGGATGGGACGTGGAAAGATTTTCAATATAAATTAACCACCAAAGAAATGCAAATGAAAATTAAAGATGAGATGCCAATAGGTACATACTAGAGTGACTAAAATGAATATTTATTTATTTCTTTGTAATTCTAAGCCCTGGTGTGTATTGCTGGCGGCAGTGGAAAATGTTACCGCCATTTGAGAAAACAATTTGGCAGATGTTTTAAAGTTGATTAAGCGTGTATTATATGACGCTGCAATTCTATCCCAGCATGTTCTCCTCTGAGAAAACTTGTCTTCACCCAAAAATCTGCACAAGAATGTTTATAGCAGCTCTACTCTCAATTGACAGGAAGAAAAAAAAGCAAGGGGGAGGGCGGGAAACCAATTCAAACATTTCTGAGTGGACAATGCAAAAACACATTGTGGTGCAATCATATAATAAAGTATCACACAACCCTACAGACACAAAATGATATTTGCAGCAATTAATTTGTATATATTAATTTATAGAATATATGTATACATGCACACATATGAATATATACATATCTATATATGAAAATCATGGAGACAAAAGCCAGAGGACAGGATGTAGGTCAAAAGGGGGTTCTGAGCAGTGCTCAGAACTGGCAATGTCTTGCATATGTATGTACTCTTGGTGACTGTTTGCAGAAGCAATACCTCACAGTATTGCACTTAGAGAGACAGGAATGACACAAATAAGGAATGGTTAAGTTGCAAGAAACCAGGGCTGGCCTTATGGTGTAGCAGGTAAAGCCGACATCTGCTCCTAAAGGGACACAGGTCCATGCCCTGGCTTCTGCATCTCTCCCTCTCTGCGATCCTGACTTTCAAAACAATCTAAAAAAAAAAAAAAAAAAAAAGGGCCCAGCGGCATGGCCTAGTGATTAATGTCCTCACCTTGAACGCACTGGGATCCCATATGGACACCGGTTCTAATTCTGGCAGCTCCACTTCCCATCCAGCTCCCTGCTTGTGGCCTGAGAAAGCAGTCGAGGATGGCCCAAAGCTTTGGGGTCCTGCACCTGTGTGGGATACCCAGAAGAAGTTCCTGGATCCTGGCTTTGGATTGGCACAGCATCGGCCGTTGCACTTACTTCCGGAGTGAATCACTGGACGGAAGATCTTCCTCTCTGTCTCTCCTCCTCTCTGTATATCTGACTTTCCAATAAATAAATAAATCTTGGGCCCGGCGCGATAGCGCAGGTGGTTAAGGTCCTCGCCTTGCACGCCCGGGATCCCATATGGGCGCCGGTTCTATCCCGGCAGCCCTGCTTCCCTTCCAGCTCCCTGCCTGTGGCCCGGGAAAGCAGTTGAGGACGGCCCAAAGGCTTTGGGGCCCTGCACCCGCATGGGAGACCCGGAAGAGGCTCCTGGCTTCGGATTGGCATAGGATCGGCCATTGCACTCACTTGGGGAGTGAATCATCGGATGGAAGATCTTCCTCTCTGTCTCTCCTCTCTGTATATCCACCCTTCCAATAAAAAAAAATAATAATAAAAATAAATCTTTAAAAAATAAATAAATCTTAAAAAACAAAACAAAACAAAACAAAAACAAAAATCACCACAGCTGCGACTCAACCGCTCAGAGAAAAAGCATGGCCAGAGAGAACACACCCACAAATATTTGGGGATGGTCCGGAAAAGGCATCCATCACACTCCAACAGCTAGACAGCCGGAGAACTGGGTTTCCTAGCTGAGTGGCCGCGTGCCCAGCTGAAAATCAGACTTTGGATTATCAAGCGTAAAAGCAGAACATGGATGTGGGCGTCAGTTGCATAGTATAAACATGTCGTCGTAATGTTAAGAATTTTGTGTTGTAATCTTTGAAAACACTATTTTTAAATCTGTATATTTTTCAGTCATGTAGCTGTATAAAAGTGCATATCCTGATTTTTCTGCAAAGGGACTCTTTGTTAATAGAAATTCTTAAATTTTTGACTAATGCTTGTTCTGCATTTATTTGAAATACAAATGAAGAGAGAAAAACAGAGATCTTCCATGTGCTGAAACACTCCTCAAATGCCCACCCAAGTCCAGGCTAAACTAGGCCAAAGGCCAGGAGCTTGTGGCTCACTCTGAGCTTCCCAGGTGGGTGATAGGGTCCTGAATAATTGAGCCACCACTTGGTGCCGTCTACAGTGCACCTTAGCAGCAAGCAAGAACCAGAAGTACAAGCAGCATTCAAGCTCAAGCACTCTGAAATGGCATTTGACTGCTGTGAGCACAGCTTTGCTTGTTTTCTCAGATTTATTTCTTTTTATTGGAAAGGTGGATCTACCAAGAGAATGAAAGACAGAAAGCTCTTCCATCCACTGGTTTACTCCTCAAAGCTGAGTAAATTCAAAGCTGGGAGCCAGGAGCTTCTTTCAGATCTCCCAGATGAGACACAGATCCAAAAGCCACCGTTCACTGCTTTCCAAGGCCATAATCAGAAAGCTGAGTTGCAAATGGAATAGGCAGGACACAAATGTGCCCATAGAGGATGCTGGTGCCACAGGGTGAAGCCACCATGCTGGCCTCCATCAAAGCAGAGGTCTTAACCCCTGTACCAAATGCCTTGTGGTTGCTAATGAACTCTTACAAAGGCCCCTTCTCCATATTACAAATAAGCCTACAGAAAATGAGCACATTTGGATTTTCTGCACTGCTCTGATCATCTCTTAAGGTAGACTAAAACCTCTATTGCAGGCCATAGGACCTAGGTTTAACCTTTAAAAACTCTACCTTCAGCTCATCCTTTTACTTGTTTTTTTTTTTTTTAGTTTATTTTTATTTTAGTTTTAATATTGCTTACATATTTGAGAGGCATGCCTGCCCCTGTGGGCCCTCAGTGAGAGAGAAGAGTTGAGGTATGGAGAAGAGTGGGTGGGATCTATCTATATGTCTATATATTTTTAGTTTCTTTCTCCTGTGCCTGCAGCGAGGGAAGAGGAGGGGTCAAACCACAGCGCCTGGAGCTGGGGGTCTGCAGTGTGATCTCAAAGAAGTGGAACTTCCCAAATCTTGCTGCATCTAGAGCTTTCTTCCACAACACACCTTACTTAGTCCAGCAGTCATCCCAGGCCCAGTGATGCTAATCGGTTGCCAGGAAATGAGGAGGGGATGTGTCTATAGTCGGAGGTGCCATGGGTAAGCATGTGCCATGACGGTACGCTGTCAGGCAGATCGGATTGCATCCTATGCATCTGCAGGCAATGTGTGTCCACACCAAGTCAAATTAGCTAGATACTTAACCTCGCACACTCTTAGTTGATAGACCTAACAGTGATTTTTCTGTGACACATGCGTACTATTGCTTCCATGTCATCAATCCTTTGAAGCACCCACGGGCACCATCAGATGAAACTCCAGATGCCCAGACATGATTTATAAATCTTGTTTGCTATATCAATTAATTTTTGTTACAAACACACGCACACAAACTCCAAAAACCTAGTGGACTAAAACCAATAGCCAGGGCCCGGCGCAGTGGCGCAAGTGGTTAAGGTCCTCGCCTTGCACGCCCGGGATCCCATATGGGCGCCGGTTCTAATCCCGGCAGCCCCGCTTCCCTTCCAGCTCCCCGCCTGTGGCCCGGGAAAGCAGTTGAGGACGGCCCAAAGCTTTGGGACCCTGCACCCGCGTGGGAGACCCGGAAGAGGCTCCTGGCTTCGGATCGGCATAGCATCGACCGTTGCACTCACTTGGGGAGTGAATCATCGGAAGGAAGATCTTCCTCTCTGTCTCTCCTCTCTGTATGTCCGCCTTTCCAATAAAAAAATAACAATAATAAAAATAAATCTTTAAAACCAATAGCCATTTATTTAACTGTCAATGCCACAGGTCAGTGATTCGGCCTGAGCTGACTGTATCTGTGTTGAACTGCCAGACAGCTAAATAACTCCACTTTTAGGGATAGCACATTGAGGGCTGAGGTGATGGAGAAACGAGGACAAGCATCCTCAGCATCCAGTAGACCATCCTAGGCTTCCAAACGTCAGTGTCAAGTTCACAGAATAGCCAGAAGTCCGCACCTGCAAACAGGTTTCAGACGTTGTCTTGTACCCTGTATGCTACGTTATCATAGACCACCTGAGATGCAGGGGATTACGCAGCAAAGCAGGTTCTCCCCCTTGACAAGAGGACATGAATTTCTGCGCGGTTTTGTCCTCCCCTGTCTCACCACGTTTCAGCCCAGGCTTCGTCTGCGTGGCCCGCACGAGACTTCTGTCCGTCCTCCCATCCCGCACTGTTCTTTGAGGCTTTCAGGCTTCTGGTAGTGCTGATCCCGCGCCGGCCAGTGTCCGTTTGCTGTTCCACTGCTCAGCCCCAAGTGACCCATCTGCTACGTCCCTTCCTCCAGGAAGCCTTCCTTCCCCACATCAGATGGGGATTCCTCCCCTCCCCTTTCTGTGCCGCAGCTTTGACCCTTCCCAAGCACGGTTAGAATCGTCTCTTCCCGTGTCATGTACCGCTGGCCTGGTACTTGAGAACAAAGCATGTTTTCTGACACATTTCTGGAACGTAGTACCATGGAGTAGGAGTGGGTTAGACGTGTGTGGGTCTACTGATGAACTCCACATTGAATGAGTGAAAGCGAAGTGAGGTAGGAAAGCCTTTTACAAAGTCAAAGATGCATTGCAATAAATCTTAGATATTTCCTGAATGCACATAAATCCTAACATAGTTAGAAATTGTTTTATTGGGCATAGCTATAAACACCAGGAAAAAAAATTCCCTCTTAGGGTTCATTTTACTGCTGAACTTTTTTCATGCTTACAAATGTATTCTCTGTTAAACCCAAATTTTCCTTCTGGAAACTTCACCCATTGTTCAAGACGTGCTATACATGTGGGCATTGCAAGGCAAAGGTCAGCGTGCCTCCCCACGCATCAGGCAACATCCCTCTTAGCTTACACAAGAGGTTACCAAGAAGTTCACGGAAAATTCACGATAGAAAAAACTACACGTGTACTTTTAAAATTTCTTGCACCTGGGTCCAGCGTAGTTGCCAAGTGTGTTAATCCTCTGTCTGTAGTGCTGACATCCCCTACAGACACGAATTTGTGTCCTGGCTGCTCCACTTCTGAACCAGCTCCCTGTTAATGGCCTGGGAAGCATTCAGAGGATGGCCCAAGACCTGGGGCCCTTCACTCATGCAGGGTTCCAAGAAGAAGCCCCTGGCCCCCAGCTTCAGAACAGCTCAGCTCTGACCATGGAGGACATTTGGTGAGTAAACCAGTGGACATCAGCAGAGATATCTCTCTCTCTCTCTGTGTATTTCAAACAAAATAAATAAATTCTTGCACAAAAATAAGCTTACTTTTAAATTCCATTTTCCTAACAAAATTTTTGAATTCTCCTCATATTTTAAAGCCATCTCCACCCTGCTGGCCCTCTTCTGGCCATGTCCAGTGTGTGGTTCTCTTAGAGATGACACCCACCACTGGACAGGCTTACAAGCAGCGGGTTTTGACTGATGGATGGCTCAGACTGTGACGGCAGCAGTAGCACTGGCGATGCTGGCTCCCACTGAAAGCCTGGTTTGCCATGAATCACAATAGGAACATAACATTTCTAAAACATTTGAATGCTATACAGGTTCAGGTATGAGGCTAATCCACCAGAGTATTTTTAAAGTTTCTTGTTTGTATCCAGGTCAAGGCCTACAGTGAGCCAGGTGTGTGCATCTGGATGAGGTGGAACTCTCCCTGAGGTGGGCCATTCCTCAGCACCCCAAGGATACCGTATCACCCGTATGTCATTGGAACTATGTTTGAGTCCTTATACACACTTCTTTTGTTTAAATATGCAAGTACCTCTATTAATTTGCTCATTTTATTCCAGAGAACCTGGAAACTGAGTCCAACATTACCGGGTAAGTGCTGGGACATAAACCCAAGTCCAGATCTAGGCCTCTAGTGAATATTCTAGAAACGTTAGCAACTACGTCCCCACCTCGAGGACTACTGAGACCTGTCACTGAACTGTTGTGAGCTGGCAGCCTGATGACAACACGGCAAAGCCACCCACCACGATGGGTGGTCCCCGTCTCCCAGGAGCATGCCCCAGCAGCGTCCTGAGCATCTCTGGGAGCTTGGCGGTGGTGACAGAGGTTGCTGCTCCTTGGCACACATTCCCATGCAGACTAAGAGAACAGGAAAATTAAAAAGAAAAAAAAAAAAAGGAAGCCTACCCTGATGTGCTATTTGGCTAACAGCCTTAACTTTGTAATAAATAAAGACTCTAAATGGGAAGAAAATGCATAAAATGAAAATAAGCTGAGTGAAGCATGGCGTGCGGTGTGTGCAGTATATAAATATTCATGTTAAATCACTGTCTCCTTCGACTCCATGGTTCTCCCGTGTGCACTTAGGGCTGAGTGGTTTCGCTAGGCCTTAGTTACCGATACAAATGCGGTGACTTTAGCGACAGCGCAACGAGTCACTGCGGACTATTAGCTCAAGCCTGAATAATGGCTAATCCTTCTGGAGGCCCCCTGATACCCAAGCACCCTCTCCACGTCTGGCAAGGGAGCAGTAATCCATCTTTTGGTCTTTCCTGGCCAACGGAAACTGAGCTGAGAGAGAAAAGAGGGGAGAAAATCCTTAATCTTAGCAACAGCAGGATTTGGTATTTTAGCTGTGGGGCTTAAGGAAAAAAAAAAAAATCATACACACACAAAAAGCTCTGCTGAGAAGTTCAACACTAGGTAACCAGGTCCTGAATGGCTCTTTTGTGTGAGTGGAGAGATGGGCCTTGTGGGCCAGGAGGAACAGGGCCTTGTAGAGTCACTTTCCTGTCTAAAAGGAGCTCCCCATCTTTGCTGTGAGCAGAAATATGGCTTCATAGCCAAGGGCTGGTACTGCCTGTCACCGCTCACAGCTCCCTGCACAAGAGGGTCAGCTGGCTTAAAGGCCAACATTCCTTCCCTCCCAGTGACCTAGGGGTTAAACTACAGTCAAGTCCAAGACTGATAGGATTTATCTCCCTGTTTTGTGCAACCTTTAGCTGCTTCCCACCCAAGGCAACATTTTAAGTATGAGTTCTTGGAATTTCCCTTCATCAGCACTGGGAGATTTATCCTCATCTTACTGCTCTAAAGATTCCTAGTTTATCTAGACCTAGGACCAAGGGAACAGATAGCCAAGAGTGGGATGTGCCTGTGAGCGTCTCAGCGTGTGTGTGTGTGTGAGAGAGAGATGTAGAATGTTTAGTAAATTTTCTCCATGTTGAAATGATCCTGTGTAAATGGTCTTACAATACCAGTAAAATAAAATAATACAAGTAAAATGACTTTACAGTGTTAAACCTGCCTTTCTCCTGCATTTATTGAATTCATTACATAGCCATGCTTTTCAAGTAAGAGTGTATAGTCTATAAAATTAGAATCTCCTGGAACAGCTGTGGATATTCTAGCTGATTCACCAAGCACTCCCTGATGCCTATGATGGGGCAGACACTGCATTTCGAGCTGGCAACACCAGCACAGCTAGGGAAGAGTGGAGGAACACAGCCTGTGTAGCCACACTGGGTTCAAACTCCAGCTCTACCTTGAGCACCTCTGAGGGTTTCGGGAAAACGTAGGGTACCACCACAGAAACAATGATTGTAGGCATCGCAGAGTTCCCTGCAAGCACCTGCTTGGCATCAGATCTCAGCTGCTGCCTGCACACTGTGGTGATGGACTCGGTTTTTAGAGAAGAGAAGCAAAGAGATCTTCCATCTGCTGTTCACTCCACAATGAGCAGCGCTGGGCCAAGCCACAGCCAAGAACTTCTGTGACAGATAGATGGGCTAATTGGTAGAGAGGGTCCCTGTTGGAAAGAGAAAAGGGAGTCTCTTAGCAAGTTTACAAAATGTTGTTTCCACCCTAGAAGTGCTTTCAGCAAGACAAAAATCCCATCTTGCCCCTAGGAGCTTTTACCGGTCACACCCTTCTGATGGCTTTTTGTTTTATCATGAGCCATTTAGATAGGATTACAATGTTGGCTTCCTGATAAATTTTATTTCAGCTCTTTTGGTGATGTTAGCTGCTGTGCTCATCCAAATTGTGTGTAAAAGACGCCACTTTCATCATTTTCTCAGGGTCTCCTCTCCTGGAGTTTCCCTGCTAACACAGCAACAGATTTCCATCTTAAATAGTCTATATAAAAAGCCTTTTTCCGTGTGAGACAAGAACCCAGGTGTCTTGGACTACCTTGAGCTGATCATTCTGGCCATATAGCAGTGACCTGAACTCAGAGTGGAGCAACAGGGATGTGAACTGGTGCTCATATGATGTTGCAGGTGTCGGCTTAACCCTCTACGCCACAACACTGACAAAAGCAGGGAGCTGTTACACAGAGATGGAGGAATGCAGAGAAAATGAGTTAAGGAGTGAATGGGAAGGCACTTTTGCAGAGCTGATCCGCAGGAACAAATGCAAGGTGCAGCACTTCAGAACATTTTCACGAGAGGTGGCTAAGTGCGTGGTGCTGGAGCGCAGAAGAATTATAAGGTAGTCTATTTTCTGTGGTGCTGGTTATACTCAGCTAACAGACTCTGTGATCTATCACTGGCTCCCCATTACTGGCACGTTATGGATGCTTTTGAAACCACACAAAAGAAAGTAAACTGATTTACATCACTTTTGCATATGCAATTTTCTTTTATTTACTCCAAACAGCTCTACCAATCAGATACTGTTATCTCGGCAAATAAGGAAATACCATCAATGAGATGTGGGCCAGGTGGCAAACCGCACCTGGGCCAGTGAACCCCAAACCCTGCTTGTCTCCTGCACCCCGCTGCCTCCTGCAGAAGCCTTACCACTCGCAAGCACCCTAAACCTCCCCCTGCAGCCAGTTCCTTCCGGTCTCCTGTCAGGAGAGGCTTGTGGTTATCTGCCAAGGGTTTGTCTCAATCTTCCCAACCTTCATTTCTTTCCCCTCGATACACACAGCCTCTCCACCAAGAAAAACCTTGTTTGCTGCAAGGTTTTAATCGGTGCAGTATTCCCATGAGGTAAGCCTCAGAACATGCAAAAGCCCAGCTGACATGATCACTGATGCCCGCAACAGAAAGTCAAGGGCACAAGCAGGTCCCTGTGCAAGGTCTGTTAGCATCGCCGTCAGGAGGCAACCTGTTTCTAAATCAGTCAGCCCGAGCCGGGCTCACAGCTAAAGTCTCCCACAAGACTACTTCTTGGCACATGGAGGACCCACTTCCTGCCCTTCCAAGAACTCGAAGAACCCTGCTTCTTTTTCTGAGAACCACCACTTGGATTAGTAGTAACTGAAATCAAATTCTCTTCATAATGGCATGTCCACGTGCTAAGCGAGAAAGCAACAAAAGGTGGGGCAGGTGCAGGACGTGGGAAGGGTGGAAGGAGCGTGTGAACATTCCTCAGGGCAGAAGCAACAAAAGATTTTGTTCTGATGCCAAAAGAAGCACAAACACGTCGCTGCCTGGGTGTGGTGGCCTCACGTACCAGCCTCACACTGCTGTTCCAGTTAGATGATGCTTCCTGCGCTTAGCTCGGCGCTTGAGCTGGAGGGCAGTGATACTGATGGGTGCAGCTGAGGTTGCTTAACTACCAGGTGCCAGGAACTGTGCTAAGCCTGAAAGTTATCCTGGAAATACGGGAAACAGAAGGGTCTTCCTCCTCCCCTCCACAATCACTTCTGCTCTTCTCCATTTTCCCAGCTCTGCCTTGTGCAGATTCCACCAGCTTTTCCCATCCCCTACCCCTTCAACTTCTGATTAGGTTTGGTTACTGCCCAGCCTCAGGAGAGCAAGTAAAGGAAGTAAAACCAGCTCCGATTCCCTCCTTGCTAGGTACTTTCTGCAGGACTACAAGCTCAAGGCTTTTCTAAGTGTCTCTTCCTCCCTCTGGGTTCCCGTAGCCTCTTATTGCCCTCTTCCTCTAACATGTTTCAGGTAACGGCTCTGCTGTCACCAGTCCTGGATACTGCACTGCCTATGGCAGGCTTCAAAACTTCTTCCCCACATTTATAACGTGTGCTTTGTAGCTAAGCTCTCTGAATGATCCTAACTTGAATATAGCAGCTATTTTGGTTGAGATCCCAATATACTAGATATGATCACTGCGCCTGCTTTGTAAGTGCATAAAGCAACTGCTCCCAAGCCCCACAGCTAGTTTGTGGCCATATTGGTTTCCAGAACCAGATCTGTTTAAGTCAAGACACAGAGTCCTGTGCTGTCATAGTGACAGCTCTGGACAAGACTGGGCAAGCTGGGAGGAACAGAAACCATAGCCCACTGGGACTCCTCATGGAAACAGGCAACAGGTTCAGTGTGGCGTTTCTTGTCACTGTGGATGCCCACCTGTCAAGCTGTTGATAAGGCAGATGGAAGGGAGGTGGAGATGGGGCATATTTGTTGAGCCTACTGTCCCCTTGTCCTCGAGTCAGTGTGCTTGCTGGTGTAAAGAGGCTGAAGGGATGTCAGCTGGCACTCACATTGGAATCTTATTTGGGAATTCATGCCAGGGCTCCATCAGCCTTTCTCTGATAGCTTCTGCAGAGCTGTGGACTCCACATAACATTCCAGAACAGACAACCAGGCCAGACTGACCTCTGAATACAAGTGTCTCTTCTCCACCCTGGGGCGGGGATGATCTTTATCTAATGCTGGGACACTGAGGCGCCCTATGCAGAGCAACGAATTGATCATCCCAGGTCTCGGACTAAGTGAGGAGAATATTTTAGCTAAAATAGTTCTATACATTTCCATAAATGATTTTCCTGTAAAATAGAAACAGGTCTACTTCCTCTGCATACAGCGAAATAGAATTTAAGCAAGGATTCTCAAAAGTACCTCCATCCAATCGCCACGCCTTGTCTCTGTTAGCACTCACTGCCGTGATGGGTACCAGAAGGCAAGGTCCTGAGAGACATGCTGTGTATCTTTTTAGATCTGGGTCTGTGACCCAGCACAATGTGCAGTGCGCAACTGGCACTCCATGCAGACACAGGGATGTCCCCAGAGCACCTTGTGAGAATTACTGACAGAGGAAGTATTATGCAATTGTGTGTTGACTCGCCAGCTTCATCCATAAAGCCAGACACCATATTTCATTTAATTTTAAACCTCCCCTGTTGGAACATCATGATGGCTCAAAATATGTTTCAGAGAAAAAAAAAAAGACGGGTAAGGAAGAGGTTGCAAGAACAAAGTAACAATTCATTAACTATTGCCCTTCAGTATTGTTTGGTGATGCTGTCTGGAATTTGGGCTAGTGTCATGGAACCAAGCCTACTGTAAGCCTTTGTCATCCCCAAAGTGGCTATTTTTCCATCTGAGAATTCAGTTGAGAGGAGGAGTTGGTGAACAGGATGCTGGTTGACTTGGTCATGGAGCAGCAACCTTCTTTGTTCTTCAAGTCAACTCTCAGCTAACCTTAAGACCTCAGCATGATAGAGTAGCAGTTAAACCCTCACCTTGAACAAGCAGGGATCCCATATGGGCGACAGTTGCAATCCCATCAGCTCAACTTCCCATCCAGTTCTCTGCTTGTGGCCTGGGAAAGCAGTCCAGGATGGCCCAAAGACTTGGGACCCTGTACCTGTGTGGAAGACCCGGAAGGAAGTTCCTGGCTCCTGGCTTCAGATTGGTGCAGCACCGGCCGTTGCGGCCACTTGGGGAGTGAATCATCGGATGGAAGATTTCCCTCTCTGTCCCTCCTCCTCTTCATACATCTGCCTTTCTAATAAAAATAAATAAATCTTAAAAAAAAAAAAAAAGAACCTTAAGACCTCAGCTCGGGTGCCGCTCTTCGGCAGAAGAGGTCAAGTTTCCTTCCTGCACAGCACTTTGGTCCATCTGTGCCATTATGGAGTCTCCAGTGTGACTCTAGTGAATTCCTTCCTCTCCTAAGAGTCCTATCCAATGGGATTGTAGCTGTTTTGTTTATTAACTTACTCCCAGGGCTAAGCACACCATCTTAGTGTCACGTGTCCAGTAAAGTAATGCTGCATGAATAAACAAAATCTGAATGACTTGAGGAAAGATTTAGCAACAAATCCTCATCTCTGCTAATTGATGCTGGACCCCATCATCTTATCTTGTGTATTATTGCTCTCCTCTTGCTACCTATCATAAATGGGTACAGTTAGTATACCTGAGTGTCTTCAGGTGTGTAGGAATGGGTTGCTCCATGAATCTAAAACTCACTTAGCTATGCCACCTGTTTCTGTGGACTCTGTTCCTGATTGATGACTCACACCCAGGCTACGTCAGGAAACAAAGTGTAAGCCAGCTTTTCAAAAACATGCTGTCTGAGGAAAACCTCTGAAAAACCTGCATGCAGTGAACCATGGTATATTCCACACAGGGAAATATCATTCAGTGATGGAAAGACATGAAGAAACAAAAACATCAAAGGAATTTAAATGCTTGTGGCTCATTACGGAGAATTTAGTATGAACAGGAAGCATGGCCTGTAATCATTGCAACCGTATGACCTTATGAAATAGATGAAACCATGAAGACGGTAAAAAGATCAGTGGTTCAGGAGGAAGGGGGAATAGGTGCAGGGCAGGGGAAGGATGAGCAGATAGAGCACAAGGCATATACAAAGCAATCAAACTCCAATTTGACGCTGCAAGAGGACACACAGCATTATATCTTCATCAGACCCCATCCAATGTACAACACGAGCCATGAAACCTAAAGTGTAGGCTTTACTTCACAGCAGTGCACCAATATTGGTTACTTATCTGTAACTAAAGTGCCACGCCAATGCAAGATATTAATAACAAGGGAAAATGGAAGAAGTATAAAAAGCAACCTTGCACTGAATTGCCTTATAATTTAAAGAAAATTAAATCTTAGGTAGGCACTCAGCGTGGCAAAATGTGAGAGTACCGATTGAAGTGGGTACTGTTGAACGCACACTTTCTACACCCACAAGCTCAGCCCAGCCCTCACATTCCTCTCCGATAAGAACCAGGAGGATGGGGCCTGAACTGTGCAGGGAAAACGAGGCTGTCGGCTTCCCAGGCCAAGACTCCTCAGCCAGCCTGCTAACAAACATATCCTAGCTTTCCACAAAAAAATTCAAGGTGAACTCAACAACCTTTTGAAGGCAAACCTGAACCTGATAGCTAGAAGTGGAGATGCTACAATTACTGGCAAATGCTTCCTGGGCAGGACGGTACCTGAGACTCCCCGCAGGGCACCCAGACAGGGAGGAGCTGGTCCCACCAATTAGTGGACTGCTCCAGAGCAGGGCCTGGTGTCTGAGAGTGTTTCTGCGATAAGCAGAGGCCAAAGGGGAAGAAGCTGCCCCTCCCAGGCAGCAGGGAGGCCAGAGGCACGCATCGCCATGGCTACCTTGCAGAACCTGCCTCAAAGCCTTTAAGGAATCTTTGCTATTTCTGGAAACTGCACTGCAGCGGCTGCATTCCCCAAAGGCCCGCATTTCCACACTCTCACGCCCTCCTGATTATCTGAGGCTCAAATTAAATAAGGCAACAAGGCCCTGGTACCTTCCCGTGCTGGGTACACTCAATGACGCTCAGCTGGGAGGTCTGGAACAGACCCGATCCCAGTCATTTCAGTTTGTCGTAAATCCCATGTGTGCCCACAGCACAAGATGGGACATGATTAGCATACTCAAAAATTCCTAGCGGACTAGGAAGAAATACATCTTCCCTGTGTAATAGAGCCCCAGTTAAAGCCTCAGATTGTCTTTGGCCTTTCTATGTTATTATTGCCACAAAGAACACCCAGTCAGAAGCATTTGTATTGGTGCCAGAAATGAATGCTAGCCCATCTTTATTTTTTATTTTTTATGATTCATCTGCGGGCCTGGACCAATAGCCTAGCTGCTAAAGTCCTCGCCTTGTATGCACAGGGCTCCCATATGGGTGCTGGTTCTAATCCTGGTAGCCCCGTTTCCCATCCAGCTCCCTGCTTGTGGCCTGGGAAGGCAGTCGAGGATAAACCCAAGCCTTGGGACCCTGCACTCGCACAAGAGACCCAGAAGAGGCTGTGGGCTCCTGGCTTCAGATTGGTGCAGCTCCAGCCATTGCTGTTAGTTATTTAAAACAGTGTTAAAGTTCTAGTTCTAGTTCATACGATATTACAATATTATTATGCATAGCTAATTTCCGTAACTTGGTTCTTTACCGTGAGCTGAAAACACCAGACGCAACGAGGTATCTTTTACGAGGTTTATTCCAGTGGGGCAGGAACGGGATGGAGGTGGTGAAGAGAAAAGGGGGAAGGAGGAAGGGAAAGAGGAGAAGGAGGCCGGAAGGAGAAGAGAAAGAAAAAGAGCGGCACCTGAGGGTCTTTTGTCTGCAAGGTGTGGGGGGCAGGAATTGGCAGGGATTGAGGGCAGGCCCCAGGCGATTGGTGCCTGCAGGTGAATGCCTGGGGATGATTGGTGAGTGGACCAGGATAGGGAAGGGGCTAGAAGATTGGGGTGGGATTCTCAGGTGAAATGCTGGGTTACATCTAATTGGTGGATGGCTGGACTGGTGCGAATTTCCTGAGCTGTGAGGAAGAAATGGCGCCAGGTCCAGGGTGGGATATTCGAATAACTCCTTACATTTGCGGCTATTTGGGGAGTAAAGATCTTCCTCTCAGTTTCTCCATTTCTCTGTATATATAACTTTACAATAAAAATGAGCTAATCTTAAAAAAAAAAAAAAACAAAGATTCATCTGGTACCTTATTGGAAAGGCAGATCAGACTTAGAGAGAAGGGGAGACAGAGAAAGATGTTCTGTGCGCTACTGCATTCCCCAAATGAATGCTGGGCTGACCTGAAGCCAGGAGTCAGAAGCAACTTCTGGGTCTCCCACACGGGTGCAGGGCCCAGAGGCTTTGGGCCGTCCTCGACTGCTGTCCTGGGCCACAAGCAGGGAGCTGGCTGGGAGGCGGTGAGGCTGTGACATGAACCAGCATCAAATGGAATCCTGGAGCCTGCAAGGCAAGGATGCAGCCTTTAAACCATTTGCACCAGGCCCCCTCACCTGTTGGGTTTTTTTTTTCTTTCTTTCTTAAACAAGAGAGATGCATAATCTGACCTAACAATGCAATGTTTTAGAAAATGACAGAAATTAAATTTAAACTAGATCCTCCCAACCAACAATCAAACAACAACGACGACAATTCCAGAAAAGGAGCTTTCTCTGGCCAATGTGTGTTTTATTTCAGGTGGATACCACTTCATGGTTAGAGTGGTGCCTTCAAAATTGATTCAGCAACACCTGCGGAAAGCTGTCAGCAGTGGCATCTCCTCTGGCATAGCCCCAGTAGTGGCATCTCCGCTACATAGCCTCAGGAGGAGCAGTGGGCCCCCAGCAGACCAGGATGGTTATTCCCAGCATCTGGTTAGGGAGCTGAGATAGAAACCTCTGATTGCTTTCTAGCCTGAGGGGAAGCTGCGCTTCTAGCCTGAGGGGAAGGATGTCTTGGAGCAAGGAAGGGTGCTCAGACCAGAAAGCAGGCACTGTGGACACTCAATTCCTTAATTGAAGGCATACATGGTAGACTGGGACAGCAGTAGATCTCAATAAATTGTGTCTCCTTGTACATACAACCTTGTCCATTCTTTTCTCACCATGATTCTGGGCTTGTGTATGGGACTTGTTTTGGCCAGTGCGACAACAGCTCATGGGATACAAGCAGAAGCTTGAAGGCCGTGGTACAAGGGGACTCACCCTTCCTCTTGTTGTTTTAGAACCTCGTCAATCATTATGTAAAGGAGCACATGCTACTCTCCTGGAGATGATGAGCGGCCATAATCCAATCACCAGATGTGAGACTTCCATAGACCGTTCGGCCTCAGTTAAATCTCACGAAAGAGACCAGGAGAGACCGGAAGAACCACCAAGCTGTGCTCATTCAAAAACGGTGACCGCAGAGTTAAGAGCAAATAATTTGTGGTGGTTCATGTCACCAAGTTTTGGAGTGGCTTCTTACTCAACAATAGATAGCGTGCTACAATCTGAGGTCTTTCTGCCACCAAGTGAAGGAAGGAACAATGGGGAAAGAGACTATGACGAAGAAAAGGTCCAGCTGTCCCACCCATCACAACTATCTCAGCTGAACCCACAGATGTCCCACTAAGCCCAGCAGATCAGACAGGACCAAACAGATGAGTTAGTTCAGTGCAAGGTACCAACTCGAATTCGTAAACAAATAGACATGCTGAGGTGGTTTGTGACAGTCAAAGCAAACCCATACATAGCACTTTCTCAGCCATTCCATTCTCGTGTTGCATGCAGGGAGTATGTTTCCCATTTTGTACAAATTGCTATTTCAAGATTAATAAAAGTATTTCTTGACAACAAAATCTTGATTTTGTTTAGGCAGATAATTTATCCCAACTAAATGCTTACTTTGTCCATTTTCTTGACTGCTTGGTAAACCTAAGACTTAGTTGAAGCCACAAAAAACTGAAATGGGTTAAATTCCTTCTACTTTCTACCTTCTTCCTTACTGAAGCACAGAGAGGATGTCTGTAGCCATAGAGGCTATTTTGACACTCTAAGGGAGAAAATGTGAAAGAATCAGTGACGTTATGCCTGAGGTTGCTGCGCTGCTAAAACAATGCCAATGACCAGCATTTCTAGATGTTGTCGAACAAGAAAAGCAGAAATGTAGTCACAAGGCATCTATTTAATATGATCTCTGTTACACACAGCCATGATGACCTTAAAAGGAGCAACTGTGTTAGCTTTACTGTCACTGTGGTCAGAAGAGTCGTGACTCATAATTCAATCATCCCCTGGGAGAATCCTAGGATCACCACCTATACTGCATTGTAACAGGCCGATTTCCTCTTGCTCTTCAGGCAACAGGCAGACACAGTCCCATCCCTTTCACCTTAACATGGATGAGACAGGTGGCTATTTTCCAAAGTATTGTGTGAGGTTGTCTGGATTCAGCAGGAGGAGCTGCCTTCCTTTGACATTTTCTCACCCCTGCACCTACCAGGAACGTGGGAGTATCAAGCAGCATTTAAACAGCCAGGCCGATTACCCACCATACTCTAGCTCTCTGTTTCTATGCAATGTTGTGTATTATGTGCAGTATGTACACCGGAAATACGGAGCAAGGGAGACAGCAGCATACTAACTGATGAGAGCTTATTAACCAGCAAGGTTCTAGGTCAGAAGCTGGACAGCCATGATGACAACTGCAGTACACAATGGAATTAGTGGGCCTGGCATGTGGCCTAGCAGCTAAAGTCCTCACCTTGACTGTGCCAGGATCCCATAAGGGCACCAGTTCAACCCCAGCAGTCCTGCTTCCCATCCAGCTCCCTGCTTGTGGCCTGGAAAGACAATTGAGGACAACCCAAAGCCTTGGGACCCTGCACCCGTGTGGGAGACCTGGAAGAAGCTCCTGGCTCCTGACTTCAGATTGGCTAAGCTCCAAATGTTGCGGCCGCTTCGGGAGTGAACCATCGGACGGAAGATCTTCCTCTCTGTCTCTCCTCTTCTCTGTATATCTGACTTTGCAATAAATAAATAGATAAATATTTTTTAAAATGGAATTAGCCTGGATTCCTCTGACCACACACACGTCATCCAGTGATAATATCTGTGGGTATGCACATCATATGCACAGTACACACAAGCATGGCTGCCTACTTCTGAACACAAGCGTGGCTATATGTGTCTTTGGGGAGCCATCTGTTCTCTCTCCCATCAGCCTGCTCCTAGATTGGATTTCTAGCCTCTGGGCTGAATTGCTCTACCAGACCCTGGTATCCATGAGTGATTCTCTATTTGCCATCCTGATGCCCTAGTCTCTGAAACAGCATCTAACTTATTGGGGACTCACATTTTGCTCAAGCCTTGAAGTCCAGTCTTGCTGGCTACACATCTCTTTTTATTCCCTTTAACTTCTTGACTGTGAGCACTTATAGCTTCCTTCCTTAACTTATACGCTGAGAAAATGAGACCTAAGCGTGGGCTCAGGAAGGGCCCCAATGGAACGCAGACAATAATAAACCCTAGAATCACAACTCCAGCATCAGTGTAGGCACTGTGAAGCGGGGTGTGGCGAACAATCACCGACACAAATCCTGTTCCTGAACTGTGTTTTCTTGTGTTATATTTTTCCCTTTTAAGAAAAGCATCTAGTTTTGTTATTTTATTTATTTTTTTAAAAGATTTGTTTATTTATGTTTTTGAAAAGCAGAGTTCCAGAAGGAAAGAGACAGAAACACATCTTCCATCTGCTTTTTCACTCTCCACATGGCCACAGGAACCAGGGCTGGGCCAGGCTGGGCCAGGCTGGGACTCGATCCGGCACTCACACGGGCTGCCTGCGTCACAGGGTGCGACCTAACCATCTGTGCCACAATGCTCGCCTTGTCTGAGCTAATGTCTAGAGCCTCAGTTCCAAGTTCCATAAGGGAAGATAATATTGACATTTTAGAACAGTTTGGATTACAAAAATGCATGCAATTAATGCATTTTATTGGAAAATAATCTTCCAAATATTATGTTGCATGTTTGTGTTTCTCAAAGATAGTCATCCTCAGAAATCTAGATTTTTTTCTTTCATTCTGCAAGCATTTGCACACAGAGAGCCTACTCATATACAAAGGGAGGAAGGTGTGTGGATAACACTTTGTCCCCTGGAGGTAGAAGTTGCGGGTGTCAGCTGTAAGCCAGTGCCAGGGCCACGATGTGAGCTTCTTTCCATGCAGGTGCATTGAGAAACTGGGAGAAAACAGTATTTGCCTCCCTGACATTGACAATGTTACTGGCAGAGCTGGTCCAGAGTGGTTGTGATTGCAGGACCAAGGCCAAATGTGTGCTGCAACAAGAACATACATTTCCTGCCATATTTTTGCAATTATGCGCAGGCATCCCACTGAGATGATGGACTTTGCCCCAGCAGCTCAGCAGAGTTTTCTAAGTCCTAGGGCCAGTTCTACTGCCACTTTCATTTCTGGAGCTTTCACACAGAGAAAAACACAAAATTCCCCTGTGCTGCACCCAGGCATGTCCCCTGAGCCTCTGTGTGACCTCTCAGTGAAATCTCCAAGACCTAGGTCCCTGAGGAAAAATCTTCAAGCCAGCAATTCAGCAACAGGGCGGGGGATCCTTCCTGACTTCTGCAGACAGGGGAGCTTATATCACAATGCGAAATTTGTTCACCCTTATCAGAGCATGCAAAAACAAATTGCCTGATCTTTGTTATAGATCCAGCCGCTGGTGTCTGTGGATAGGTTTCCCTGTAAATCTCCAGCAAACTCTACTTGGCTGACTGTTCACTTTTGCTTGATGTCCTGGCTACAAACTCCTGGCATAGTCCTTCTCAATGGAGGGCACACTGGTTTTCATGGACAGGAGCATGATGAGAAAGGAAAGGGCAGCCAGAGTTTTAGCTGCACTGGAAACACACTGTCCAGATGTGTGTCTGTCTCCCAGCAGAGCAGTAGGGGTTCCACTGCCAGAAAGACCCTACAAGCCAGGTGAGTCTCAGTCTGTATAACCTGGGAAGCCACACGTTACTGTTCTTCAACATCTAGACTTTACCCCATTCACATCAGTTAGTATCAAATAGATGATCCCAAGTCGGGTAAGGAACTTGTCCTGGTGGGACCTGATCAGCATCAGTAACCCTGTGCCATATGTTCAGGCAGGGAATGGGGAGTCTCTCCATAAACCTAACAGGCAATTGAATCGTCAGATTAAAAGATCAGACACCTTGATCTCAAAGACAATAGGCCTATGGAGAATAGATATTTTTTAAAACACTGTGAGCAATGATAGCTACAGAGCCCTTGCTGTGCGCCGGGCATACTCCAGGTACAGCACCTCAAAGATTCCTGGTCAGGAAGATGAGCACTGTTAGAAATTCAGAGAGGTCAAGCAACTGGTACAAGGTCACACAGGAATAATACAAAGTGCTAGAATTAATCTCCGTGCTCTGGAAGCTGGGAACTCCAAGATCATGATACCGGCATATTCACCATCTGGTGAAGGTCTGCTTCCAGGTTCATCCTCCTCAGGCACTCCTCATTCCTCACCTCGAGGACGGGAGGGACAACGCAGCCCTATGAAGCCTCTTTGACAAGGACATGAATGGTATTCGTGGCCTGACCACCTCCAAAGACTTCACCTTCTAACCGTGGGAATGAGGGAGACTCAGGTGGCACACACACCCTCCGATCATAGCTGGTGAGTGTCCTGGTTTCTGATGTTATTCATCCAGTAGTTATGTGGTATTTTCTGAAGGTCCCATTTTCAGGGGGTTCTGTCTACCTCACCCCACCACCACACCAAGACTGTCATTTCAGAAACCCCTCCAGTGAGTTCTGGTGATCATTGAGAGCTTTACCACTTCTTGGCCCAGTCCCTCTGTTGCAGTTCATTTCCTCACCTGAATGCAGCCCTCCACTACGTGAAGCACTACATGCCTGCAAACTGCTTAGCTCAACATCTCCAACCATCCCCAGCAAGCAACGAACAATCACTAAGCACAGCTCGGGGAGGGGGAGCCTTCAAGAAATACATTTGTACCCAGCATTCAATGACTGTATCAGCAAGTCTGGGAACAAGCTCTTGACACTTTGCTGCACTTCTCCCAACAAAATTAAATAAACGTTCTCTTCAACTCAACAGTTAGAGTCCAATCGCTCACAGAAGTCTGTAACTGTGGTTAAATTTTAATACTAAGCAATTGACAGAATAATGCCTCAGGCACCTGCAGGATGCCTCATCAAAGAGCAAAGAATGCAACTATTTTCATTCCACTTCCCGAAACTCCAGTGCAAGAACCAACCCAGTTTAGAGAAACTTTCTTTTTTTTTAATTAATTTATTTTATTATATATATATATTTTTAATTACATTGTATTGTGTGACACAGTTCTATATAGGCACTGGGATTTCCCCCACCCCTCTCCAAACCCTCCCCCCATGGTGGGCTCTTCCCCCCCTCCCCCCCCATTGCGCAACCACAGTTCAGGTTTAGTTGAGATTCCTTCATTGCAAGAATACACCAAGCATAGAGTCCCAGCATTTCATTGTCCGGTCAAGTTCAGCGGCTTCTTGGGGAGACCCTCCCCGGTCCGAAGGCAGAGCCAACAGAGTAGAATCCCGGTCAATTAAAAGCCCCAACATAACATCAGCAACAATATATAACGTTAAGGGATAAATTGACAAAGTATTGAGCAACCAATTTGTCAAAACTGGATGCATGGTCTTAACTTTCAATATCAAGAGCTGCAACCAGGCCATTGCTACTTAGCTGGAGGTTTTGCTGAATTTCCAGTTAAAGACAGATCTAGGGAACTAGAGATCCCTGGAGTAGAACATTCCTAGTTAATTACCCTCTTGTTCTTTCTCATAATGACCTTGGGAGACAGGCCCGAGCCTTTGGGGTTGGTGGACAATGGAGGAAAAGGGCTTAGGGTGGCTTTGGTAGTTGGTGATCTGACCCCAGACAATCTGGGCCGGAATCTGTGAATTACTGGGCTTGGGACATTTGTCTGGAAGAACGGGGACTCCTTTTGACCTTGCCAAGTGGGGAAAGCGCCACATGAGGCTGGCATTTGGGGCCTGCAGGGATATAGATGTAGTGACCCAGCACAGCACACTGAAATCCAATTTATTCATCTTGGTTGGCATGGTCCCAGAGCCCTAAAGACTCGGACCCTCCCAGTGTAATAAATTCATTTGTCAAATTAGTCAGGGTCCCTGGGTTATCCCTCTGGTCCCCTTCCCCAACCCCCGCCACCACCCATTTTTAACCTGAGCTGTCCTTTGGAAGATGGCTGTTTTCTCAATGGGCTTCTTCTATGTCGGTCTATGGGAATGGCTGGCTTCTAAGTAAACTGACACAGAATCTCGGGTGAGCTGCTGTGGCTGAAGCATCCCCTCTCCCCCATCCCAGAAGAGGAGGGAGCAGGGCAGAAACACCTGCTTAGTGGCTGCATTTTGCCTCATCAAGAAGCTTGTCCTGTTGTCATTTGTGTTGTCAGTGGACAAAGTTGTGTGCAATATGAAAGTACCGAGTGCTAGAGCTCATAGTCAGACCTACCTGGGACTGACTGAAAATTTATCAGGGGAGGTGGCTCACAAGATCAGGGAGACTGAGAGGTCCTGTGTCAGGGTGGCTTCCAGTTGGGTGCCCTGGAATGCCAACAGAGTGGTTTTATTTACTCCCGAAGTCTAAGAACCAGGAAAGCCACAGTGGCAGATGCTCAATCTGATGCTTTGGGATGAAAACCCTGGGGCTTTTCTGTTGCTCCAGTAAGTCTTGAAGTTTCAAGCCTAAGAGCCTGTAGTATCAATGTCTGAAGTCAGGCAAAGAGGAGTGTCCCAGCCACCGAGGAGAGGGAGGCACGGGCAGGGATGGAGGAAAGCGGCTTTTTCTCTCTTTCTTTCTTTCTTGTTTTCTTGCTTGCTTGCTTGCTTGCTTTCCTATCCAGGCCCTTGCCAATCACATGATCCCTACTGAGGGCAGATCTCCTCATTCCGTGCACAGACACACACGGTTCCAGGCTCCCCTGGAAGCATGCCAACACACCCATCCAGAAGACAGACATTCCCTGTTCTCTGGGAAAACTTTCAGTGCAGTCAGGTGGATTTCCAGAACAAGCCATCACAGTTGGGGACCAGTGTCTCCAGCATTTCATGTTCACCAGCTACTCTTGCACACAGATGCAGATGCAGCTAGCTCTGAAAGGTTGCAGGGAAGTTAGGCAAGTCACTCAGTGTCTGCCACGCCATAAGCGTGCTCCTGACTCAGAGACAAATCCTCATCTTTGGGCACATAGATATGCCCAGAATGGTACAGCCACTGTAACATTGCAAGTGCAAAGTAAATATAGCTTTTATACTTGTACTTCTGGCTCAGTCTCTAAATCGTTACCCTGGCATCCCCAACTATTTCTCATGCTTTTACGACAAAAACCCAATTCAATGCCGTCGTGAAAACACGGGCCACAAAGGCAAATTCTCATGCTATAAAGCAAGAACCCCTCCTTCCCTTCACTGGAATCATCCATTGAACAGAATCACACTTGACCTCTTCTGCAACCAACCTTAGCACAATTCTTCCTTGATATTCTTTCTTGATTGTTCTTCTTAATAGATTCTTACGATTTTTTTTTCTTGTTTCTCCTCCTTGACCAACACTTTACTCTGTCCACTTCCTCCAGAATCCACTTAACACCTACAGTTTGTAAACTGGAGCTGATACTTGAAACTCAAAATCAGGTTTAGCAGGTGTCTCTTAACCGCCCCCTAGGATAAGAGTATTAGCCCCATTCAAAGCAGGATTCATTTCCTCCACACGTGTTTGCTAAGTGTTTATTGGTGCAGGATACAGCATTGCACAATGAGGGTGCAAAGGTGAGCTACCAAAGTCTGGGCTCCTGGAGGGACAGGAAATGAGTTAATGAGCAAACAAAATCAGCATAGTGAGCAGTATCCTGAAGGAGAGAAAAGAAGGCTAAAGAAGAGTGAGATCGGTAGCTAGCTAGTTAGCAAGGCTCTTTTAAAGACTTCAGTGCAGGCCTGAAGAATGTCAAGGACTTCACTTGGAGTAGGGTGAAAACATTCCAGGTCCAGGGAAGAGGCATGTCAAGGCTGGCAATAGCTTTAGGCTTGAGATGGACAGGAAACTAAGGAATGGCATGGCTTGTCTACACAATTTGGAAAGTGACAGAGATGAGGTTGGAAGGATAATGAAGTCAGACTTATAAATGATTGACAGAGCATCAAGGAGAAACCTGGAGTGTGAAGACAAAGGAAGTTGGCCATGCTGGTTGGTGCCTGAGTCAGGTGGGTGGTTCCATGTTATCCTGTTTCCACGCACTAATGTGTCTAACTCACTACCTGTGGGGCACCAGCACTGTGCTTACATTTCTCATACTCTATTTTTCTTCTTTATAAAATGATAATGATATTAACACTTGCCTCCAAGTTGAGGATTAGATGGATGATTGCACGGGCAGCTCTTAAGAGTGATGGTGGTGGGTGCAGTGCGGTAGCCTGGTGGCTAAAGTCCTTGCTTTACATGTGCCAGGATCCCACACGAGCACCGATTTGTTTCCTAGCAGTTCCACTTCCCATCCAGCTCCCTCTTTGTGGCCTGGGAAAGCAGTCAAATATGGCCCAAAGCCTTGGGATCCTGCACCTGCATGGGAGAAGCGAGAAAGCTCCTGGCTCCTGGCTTTGGATTGGCTCAGCTCTGGCCATTGCAAGCACTTCGGGAGTAAATCATCAGACAGAAGATCTTCTCTGTTTCTCCTCCTCTATATATATCTTACTTTCCAATAAAAGTAAATAAATCTTAAAAAAAAAAAAAGAGTGATGATGGCTGCAGTGAGACCTCAAAAACAAGAGCTAAACCTGTTTCTTCCCATCTCCACAATTCCTGTATCCTCTGGCTCAAACCTCAGAAACCCAACCCCATCATGTCTACTGGAAGTGGAGGTTTGCTTGATCATCTCAGATGCATAAAGCCACTCTGTCAGCCTCCTCCTGGGCAGGAAAAAGCTTGATACCTTGGTCGATCTGTACTTTCTACAGGTTTGTTCAAAAAGGCTGACAAAGGCCTTCAGAAGGTTGCCCAACCAGCAGGGAGCAGAGCAGCCCGCAACATTATCAGTGGTGTCCTTGTTCTGTGACAGCGTCCTCAACTCCAAGACACATGGAATCGCTTCTTCCCAGTCTTGACTCTCAAGGTTGTGCTGGGGTATCTGCTTTGCTTAGATGCTGAACACACAGCCACCCTGGAAGCTGCTTCTCTATTTTCTTCTCCTTGAGATTGTCCTTTGGAGAGAGACATTCACTCTAAAGGTAGAGTTACAAAGCGCATGGTTATGTCATCCCCCAAATTCATGGCTGACCTTCCATCTTTTAAAGGGAGAGTATTAAGAGTTAGAGCCTTTGGGGTGATTAGATCATGAGAGTGGTGCCTGCCTAGATTACCGCCCTTTATACAAGGGAGCCAGAGAACGAACTCTCCTTCTTTCCCCCAATGTTAGGACACAATTAGATGACAGCAATTTGAAGCTCAGAATAAGACCCCTGACAGAACCCAACCATGCTGGTGCCTGACCTCAGAGTTTCGGCATTCCTAACAGTTGAGAAATACATTTCTGTGTTTTGTGCTTTGCTTCAACAGCCTGCCAGCACTAAGACTGCTGCATTTATACCGTTGAGTCTTTGGGCTGCATCCTGCATATCTTTGCTCTTGTTCTTAGAGGAATGGCAAGGTCATTGCACTCTTGCCCTTGAGAGTCAAAGAGGTAACATCCTTCCAGACAGAGATGCCAGGTGCTATTAACTCAAGTAATGCATTCCATTGAACCCAATAGACTCAAAATGTTGTCATTTATACATGTGAACAATAAAAAAATGTGTTACAAGGTATTTATGCACTATTTGAAATCTGCATTTATTTTTGAATTTTCAACACATTTCAGTTCAGATCAGGCACATTTTGGATGTTCAGAAGTCCCAGCATGACTAGCAGCTACTTGGCTGGGCAACATAGAGCTGTAATTTCTTAGAGATACCAGTTGTGTAGCCTGAACCCTTAAGTCCTTTGAAAAACAACTATCTAGTCCACAGTGCCTGGTCTATTAGAAACACTTAATATATTAGAATTAATTTTCTTATTTTCAAATTGAAAATTGTATATGTTAATACTTGGTTGTGAGGCTGAATGGAGTCACTCATAAAAAATTCTTCCGTTTCTTCACACAGCCACTCTTGTAGGGAACTAAATATGTGCCAGTAGTATTCCAGGAGCCGGGGTGGCTCAGGAAATGGAACAAGGACCCTTGACTCTGTGAGGCTCATGGTGTCACTTGGAGTGAGTGCAAACAAAAGCTAAATAGTAGGTTACACATGGTACCCCAAAGCAATAACTGTGCAAAATGGTAGTGGTATTGCAAAGAGGAAGTAGGAACAGGCACGGGTAGACATTTAGAATTTGAACTAGGATTGTCAAGGAAAGTCCATCAGAATTTTAATGCCTGAGTCAAAATTTGCCTGAGAGCAACACCAGCAGACTATGTGAGGGGAAAGTAGCACAGACACAAGGAACAGAATGTGCTAAGGCTTCGGCAGAGAGGCCTTCTATTTGGAAGTCAAAGTAATGGAAAGAGGAAGAAGTGGGAAGAAATAGAACTGTCTTTTGGTTCATTCTCCCAACGAGGTGTAACAGCCAGAGCTGGACCAGGCTGAAGCCAGTAGCTAGGGAACTTAATCCCAGTCTCCCAGATAGGTGGCTGGGACTTGGATCATGCTTTGTTGCCTTCCAGGCACATTAGCAGAGAGCCAATTTGGAAGTGGAACAGCTAGGACTCGAACCAGCCTTGAGACAGGATGCTGGTATCATGGGTGGCAGTGGCTTAATCTGCATGCTGCAATGCTAGCCTCACCATTGTAATACTTTGGCCTTAGGTCTGGAACTGGTTCAAGGAAAGCCCACAGAAATTAACCAACCAAAGTTTCAAACCTTTTGTGGGTTTTGGCGTGTTCCAAGCTGCTCTGCCGAAAGCCATGCTGAATTAATGCTGTCATGCTCCCTTCTGTCCAAGTTGTTTTTCCTGGAAATACGCAGAATGTCCAAGGAAAGAAAAGGAGGTCAGGTTGGCACTATCAAAGCATTTCTCATTATTGACAGCCTGGCCTTCTCTCTGCATATCTCATCCTCCTCTTCCTGCACAAGGAGTACAAAATAAAATTCTTAGAATTTCGATTAAAAAAATCCTACATTTGGATTTGCAGATATGCCAATATTTGGATTTGCAGAGCTGTAATTTAAGCCCATCTCTCCCTTGGAACTGCCTGGTAAAATGCATCTTTCATGAGCTTCCTGCAGGAGCCCAGCTACTAGCTCAGACTCTTGAACATAAATCAAATTCTGGTTCAACATCAACCATTCGATATCGGGGCCTCCTAAAACAGCAGGCCTCTGAGAGAAGCAAGCCTCAGTGTCTTTGCACTCGGTGTACCCTCTGCCAGGAAAGGATTCAAATCTTCCTTGCTGGTGACTTGGCTACAGGATTTAATGCCCAAAGAACTGGCAGCTTGAGAGGGCTTTGGCTTCCCACACCTGTTGAGGGACCCCCATCATTACCCTGACCCACGGGGCAGCCCAGCTCTAGCTCAGCCTACTTCGGGAGCCTGCTCTGGTGATCTGAGCAAACCATGGAGAGAGACACAGAAAAGGATGGTATTCTGTTGCCTCTGTGCTTCCCTCCTTCACCTGAAGGTCAAGGACAATTCTGCCAGGCTGTACAGCTCCTTAGCCAGGGTTTAAAGTCAAAGACAGGTGGCTGTGTGGGATAAGGGGAGCAACGTTAAGCCAGGACCTCTCCAAGATGAAACACTCCTCACCTGTTGTGGACACTCGATTTTATTATTACTATTTTTTTTTTTTAACATTATAAGGATTTAAAAAATTTATTTGAAAGACAGAACTGTAAAGGAAGAGAGAGGAAGTGGGTGGAGAGAGAGAGTGCTCTTCTTGCTGGGGAGTCAGGGGGAGGCCAAACCAAAGCCAGAATCTGGAACTCCATCTGGGCCTCCCATGGGCGTGACGGGGACCAAGTACTTGGGCCATTTTCTGCTTTCCTAGGTGTCTTAGCAGGGAGCTGGATTGGAAGTGGAGTGGCTACAGTGTGGCCCAACGCTCATGTGGCATGCCAGCATCATGGAAAGCTTAATCAACTGTGCCACATGCTATCTCCAGCCACAAAAACAAAGAGGAGCAAAGCAGGCCAGAATGCTTGTTGCCTCTTTTTGGTAGGATGAATTTATGTGGCTGCAGCCATAGGCTTAACCTCACCCCAAAATGGGGAGTCTGAAATGAGCCCTGGACTAAGACGGTTGCTTGTTCCTGCTCCCCTGTCACCTCTCTGACCCATCCCAGCCACATCTCCAACTCCACCCCTGTGACAGTGCAGTGATGGGAACAGAAAGGCACCAGGTTGGGCTGCCAACTGTCACAGGTTGCCTAGCCAGGGGCTTTTGGTGTTAAAACCAGAAGTCCTAAGCAACCCAGTTCAAGTAGGACACTCAGATCTGCCAGTGTCCAGCTGTGCACATGCACAAAGGTGCACATTTAACTTTCTGAGGAGTCTTCATATGCAAGGATTAAAATAAGCTGTTAATCCACTCTCCAGGAACGTTTTGAGGGACCCTTTTATATGCTGGTGCTCTGGCAGCTACTTAACACTGTGTGAGAAACAGACCTGGAGCCAGCTAGATTTAGTTTTGAATCCAGTGTCTTCCCTGGCAACAGCCAGTACAGTACTGACTGTACTGGCCCTTCGCATTCTGATGTGGGAGGCATACATAACAGCCCTGGCATGGAAGCTCAGTTAGATGCCTACAGTAACAGTTCATCCTTCAGTCTCCAGAATAAAATCATGATCTGAGGCCAAGGTAGTGTGACAGACTAATCCTCTGCCTGCCTGCCTGCCTGCACTGCCAACATGCAATATGGGCACTGGTTCATATCCCAGCTTCTCCACTTCCAATTCAGCTGTCTTCTTACAGCCTGAGAAAGCAGTGGAGAATGGCTCAAAGCCTTGGAACCTTGCAGCCACATGAGAGACCTAAAAGAAGCTGCTGGCTCTTGGCTTCAGATTGGCTCCTCTTCGGCTGTTGTGATCACTGGGAGTGAACCAGAGGATGGAAGACCCCACTCCGTCTCTTCTCTCTGTTAATTTTCCTTTCAAATGCAGATAAAGCATTTAAATAAGCCATCATCTGGCTCTTACATGTAAATCAAGAGTGATGACATGTTTAAAGCATTCAGGATTTATAAGGTGCCTTCATATGCAATGACTCCTCTTTTCCATGCTGTTAACTAACTGTGGTCCAAAAATATTAAGTAAAAACTTACAGAAATAAGTAGCTCCTAAGTTGTACATTGTGTGTCATTCTGAATCACTTGATGAAATCTTGCTCCGTTTTTCTCTGTCCCAGCCAGACCATGCACCATGCTTTGTCTAGCGTGTCTGAGCTATATATACTACCTGCCTCTTGGCCAGCAACCGTCTTGGTTAACAGATCAGTTATACAGTTAAGTACTACTATCTGAGGTTTCAGGTGTCTCCTGTGGGGCTTGAAACTTACTCTGTGATGATAAAGTGGGGAAGCTACTGACACGGGCTCATGGACGTGACCAACGCTGAAGCAAACGGGAGCCTCTCTTTGGAGATAGAGAACCGAGGACCCTGAGTGGAGAGCAGACATCCTGATGGTTGTGCCATGGATGAATACCACTCCGGGGCAGGTGGTCAGCCGTCTGCTGCTGCTCCTGAGATAAACTCAGGCTCAGCCTAGCGAACGGCCAGAACTCCAGATTCCTCCATCACATCATTTGCCTGCCCACTTGGACCCTTTTGTGCATTCTTAGAGAACCATTCCCCTTCAACTCAGCCCTGTCAGGTAGAAACGACAATTCTCAATTGTTCACCACTGATTTAGACAGGAATACTGTGAGAGTGATCAGCTGGTATGCAGCACAGCTTGTTTTTATTGAGTGCCTCTTCCAAAGAGGGCTGTGCGATGTGACACTTGGATCTCTGCTGGGGAGATAGACCTACACTAGCTTAGGATTCAAACCCAACTAGCAGAGTTCTCTGTTGAGCAGCTTCTCTGGGGAAAGATGTTTTCTAAGGCTTCCTCCTTGCCTGGTGTCAGCCAGGAACCTGTGTAAGGGTCTGAAGTTATTTATCAAGTGAAGGAGAAAATCCAAGTTTTTGTGACTTCTCAACTTTTCAAACCGTTGAAAACTATTGCAAATGTACTAAATAGTTATTAAAGACCAGCAACGCCTGTCTGAGAATATTTGTGCAACCTCTGACCGAGTGATCAGATGGAGACAGAGATTGATAAGGTCATTTGTGCAAGAACTTGCAGCATACTCCCTCAGCCATGTACTCACTCCTTGCAAGCAGTGCTTGTTTCATCTCGGTCGAAGATGCAATAAGCATCTATTGAGCACCTGCCAAGGCCTATGGAGGACTCAGCGCTTGTTCCCTCTGAGGCTCTAGTTGGGGAGGAATGCTGTTCAGCCACTATTGTGCCTCTGAATACAGCCTCCAGACAGATGCAATAATAGATAATCCATTGTGGGAGATGCTAGATAACCAAGTGCTGTTTCCTCACCTATCAGACCTCTGACTGAATGCTGGTAGCAAACTGTTACACTATTGTATCCTTGCTTGGATTTGCCATCCCCCATCAAGCCATTCAGTACTGCCCAGGGACAAAGGTCCCTGCCACACCTGCCACCAGCTGGCCAGTCCTTGTCCTTCTAAGCCTGATTCTCTCTTTCATGGTATCTGAGTGGGCTCCCTTCAGATAGCAGTAGCTTCGGACCAGGTGTTATGGAACGATTCTGGGCTGTTGACCTGGTCCCTGGGCTGCAGGCCAGTCTGAAGGCTTGAGATTGTACCAGCATAGCACACTGGTGCTTGAATCTTTAGCATTGTGATCCAGGACTTGCTGAAGAACTGCCTTCCATCACTGTGTGACAAAGTTGACTCTTTGGGCTTAAAGGCACAGGCGTAGATTGACGATCAGCGTCCTCTGCACATCATGGCACCGTGAGTTCCTGTTTCCACTGTTTAGTACACAATGAATAAATAATAACGTCGCCTGGAACAATGTAGCCAAATGAAACAGTGATGGAAAACCACGTGCAGGTCTTGGGTTGCATGGTTCATCAGCACCATGCCCCTAGTGAGCAATCGAGTTCCCTGAATGGAGTCCCACCCTCCACCTGCACACAACTGCACGTGAAAAGATGTGCAAACACTTTGGGAACCTACAGTGCACGTGTGTGTGTGTGTGTATGGGGGAGAATGTGCTCTCCCACACCACCAGCAAAGAAACCCATCCTGGGCATGCGCTTACTCGTTTCCAATTTAAGGTCCATTCAGCAATTCCTCCAACCCTGGCTCCCACGCGGAGCAGCCCTAACTGCTTACTTTTTTCTTTTGCAGCCAGACCAACGGGCGAGTCTGGAAACCACGGAGCTTATGAAATTAACTGTGTACTAACTTCCACAATACAGCGTCGCTGTTGGGCGCCAGCCAGGCACCAAGTCTTCGTTCTGTTCTGGCCCATTTTCCTTCCTGTGCATTTTTTTTTTTTGTCCTATGCCAAATTTCCCTACTCTTTATTCTGCAAATACATCTCAGCTGAAGTACTTTTAAACTATCCTGGCAAAGAATCCCTTCCCAGGACCTTTAGGGCAAGGCATGCAGTTTATGAAAAAAACAAACAATAACAAAAGCCCAAGAAGGAAAAGTCCCTGATGACGGTTGTTCCTGTTCCAGGTGCTTTGATTAAAAGGGAAGAGGCACAAAACACCAAACTTTCCTTCTTATCTCTATGGTGGCAGGTGGCGATCACGTCTAACTTTTCCCAGCTACAACCCGAAGACTTAAAAAAAAAAACCCAAACCACGCTAGCGGGAGCTCGGCGGCTGAAGCAGAAGACCAGCCCCGCCGCCAGCAGCCAGCAGGGTGATTATTTATTTACCAGCGGGATTTAAACCCGCTCGGGCGGGGGGCGTGAGCTGGGCGGAGCCCCGCGTCCCGCGTGGGCGGCGCAGGGGCGGGGAGCCCGGCGGCCGGGCGCCGAGCGGGGGAAGACCCGAGCCGGGGGAGCGGGCGCCTGTCTCTTTAAACGCCACGGGCTGCGCTCCCGCCCGGGAGCCGGATCTACAATCCCGTCCCTCCCGCTCCGGCGGTTGCGGCTCGCCGGCCGTGGAAGCCGAGCTGCGCGCTCCTGCCCCGGCTGCTCCTCGCGCCACACCTCCCCCGGGAGCCGGCGAGGGCGGCCGACGGGGAGCCGCAGCCCCGGGAGGAGGCCGGGAGGAGAGAGGGGGAGGTGTGAGCAGGAATTGCACCCCCCGCCCCCCGACATCCACCTTCCAAGTCTCGGGGCGCCGCGCCGCCGGGTGAGACATGCGCCTCTGCCCCCTGGCCAGCCTGCTCGCTGCCGCCTGTGCCGGGAGAAGACGGCCCGCGGGGCCCGCGGCTGCAAACTCGCCCTAGAAGTGCGTGGGTGCGGCGGGGACCCCTCCCCGGGGCCCGCGGCCGCCACCTCGCCGCGGCTGAGTTGGCACAGGTAACCCGAGCCTGAGGGCGGGCTCGCGGGGGAGGGGCCGCAGGTGCACCCGGGGCCGGTGGCGCACCTGCTGGGACCGCGCCGCGGGGGGTCTCCCTCCCCGCCCCCCACCCCGGGCATGGAGGCTTCGTGGGCACACCTCGTGGGCGAGTGGGGGGCCCGGCGGTGAGGGTGGGGGAGTTAGGAGAGGGGCGCCTCCGAGCAAAGTTTCCTTTGGCGTCTCTGCTGCCAGGTCTTGGCAGGTAGGGCGCGGGCGGAAGCCGTAGGAGCTGCTGATGCAATTTTTTTTTTTTTGCCCGAGGGCCTGGCTGGGAGCGAGGTTGCCCTGGAGTTGCCAGGGCTCTTTGTGCCCGTGACCTGAGAGATGGGGCCGCGAGGGGAGGCTTGCTAGCCCGAGTCTTCCCCTAACATGGCCCCAGGTGTTGGGCCTGGAGCAGCTTTATCTTCCCTTCCTCTACAGAATTGGACGCCCTTCCCACCGAGAGGCTGCCCCGGGGCTCCATCGTCTTAATCTCCCAACAGGTGGCCTCACGCCCGGTCCTGCGACCTGCGCCAATGAGCCGGGTGGCGGTTTCGCTTTCTCCCCTCCCGGCGGTGTGAACGAGCGTCCGCAGCGTGATGGGCAACCACGTGGAGAAACTGACCCACCTAAGTTACAAGGAAGTTCCCACGGCCGACCCCACTGGCGTGGACCGAGACGACGGGCCCCGCATCGGGGTCTCTTACATCTTTTCCAACGATGACGAAGACGTGGAGCCGCAGCCCCCTCCCCAGGGCCCTGATGGCGGCGGCGCGCTGCCGGATGGCGGGGACGGGCCACCGCTTCCCCCACCGCAGCCCTACGACCCGCGGCTGCACGAGGTGGAGTGTTCAGTGTTCTACCGCGACGAATGCATCTACCAGAAGAGCTTCGCGCCGGGCTCGGCGGCGCTGAGCACCTACACGCCGGAAAACCTGCTCAACAAGTGCAGTCCGGGCGACCTGGTGGAGTTCGTGTCGCAGGCGCAGTACCCGCACTGGGCGGTGTACGTCGGCAACTTCCAGGTAGTGCACTTGCACCGGCTGGAGGTGAGCAACAGCTTCCTGACCGACGCCAGCCAGGGCCGTCGCGGCCGCGTGGTCAACGATCTCTACCGCTACAAGCCGCTGAGCCCCAGCGCGGTGGTGCGCAACGCGCTGGCGCACGTGGGCGCCAAGGAGCGCGAGCTGAGCTGGCGCAACTCGGAGAGCTTTGCCGCCTGGTGCCGCTATGGCAAGCGCGAGTTCAAGATCGGCGGCGAACTGCGCATCGGCAAGCAGCCCTACCGGTTGCAGATTCAGCTCTCGGCGCAGCGCAGCCACACGCTGGAGTTCCAGAGCCTGGAGGACCTCATCATGGAGAAGCGGCGCAACGACCAGATCGGGCGTGCGGCGGTACTGCAGGAACTCGCCATGCACCTGCACCCATCCGAGCCGGAGGAGGGCGACAGCGATGCCACGCGGACTACGCCGCCGCCTCCCGGGCGCCCCCACGCCCTTGGCCCGGAGGAGGAGGAGGACCGAGAGGCCGTGGCTCACTGACCCCGCGAGCTGAGCCCTGAGCTGCAAAAGGGAGCTGTTTGCAGCCGCCGCAGCCCCCTCCCTCCCTCCTTCTCTCCTAGTCACCGGCCGGGTCCCTGCCGGGACTCCTGGGCCCTTTGTGGAGAGTTGGTGAGATGGGCAGGAGAGGAGGGGACGGAGGGAGCAGGTAGGAGAACTTTGGCTGGGGGCGTTTTCTTCTTCTCCAGCTGATCGTCTTTCCATGAAGGGGCAAGCTCAGTTTGCCTGGCACTGTATCCCTGCTGGACCTGGGTTCCACATATGCCCTTTCTGTGCACGAATGGGGGGTGTGAGTGTCCAGGAAAGTTCTGAGTACAAATGGCGAGCCGGGTGGAGGAGGTGCCCCTGCAAGCCGGCCCACTGAGCTGCTTATCTCCTGGCTCCCGCTGAGCTGTGTGTGGCTCTGAGGGAACAGGAAGGATTTATTCTATTTTCTGGGATTCCTAGGGTGCAAGGCTGCCTAAACCGCCACAGGATCTGAGAGCAGCAAACCCTAACCAAGCAGCCCCCTCTCCTAGGAGTAACAGATAGCGAGTTGAACAAACGGCGTTTGCCAAGACTTTGCTCCCTCCCCTCAACCTCCCTCGCAGCTAAACCCCCAAGTAATTTGTCTTTCAGAGCTGACTCTCTGGTGTGGCCTGCTGAGTTCAGCTCCGCCCCTCCCCCTCCCAGGTTACAAGTAAATCATTGTCAAGGGCCAGCCGGGGGAAGGATTCAATTAAGGTTCTCTTCTGCTGCCTTTGTTTTCCACCTGCCGTTGTCGCCACTTATAGCTGCGTTATTTGTTATCAAAGGAGGGAATAGCCCTTTGAGTGTCTGATCTAATTAAACCTGCTCGGCTGTGTTCGGGTCACAGATGGGGTTGGCTTGTGCAATCTCATAAAATATCCACCAGGGACCCAGCCAGGCAGGGCTCCCCAGGCAGGAAGCAGTTAATCTTGCCCATTGCCTCTGTGGAGGCAGAGCCAGCCTTGTAAAAACAAGGCATCGAGGGTATCCTGTGATGTATATACCCTCTCACTGATCCATCTCATTTCTGTTCTGTTGGCAAAATCTTACAACTGAGACGAGCTGCAATGGTAAGGCAAGCTTTTTGCTAGCTGCTTGGAGGACACCTCCTTTGGAGCTCTTTCTTAAAGAAAAGAGATGACGTTAATCACACTTGCTACCCTAGGTGGTCAGCACCAAATCTGGCAGTTGTGTAGCAGGCTGGTGACCGGAGAACCTGCTGGTGGCCCAGGGTGCTTTAGTGTGGTGCGAGGCTTTGCACACTGGCTGCCCCTTGGACTCCTGTGGGCCCTCTAGTGGCTGCAGAGGGCCTCTGCTGCACATTTGCCCGTGTCCTCAGAACTTGAGGTTGAAACATTTTTTTTTTCCTTCTCTGCAGTTCTTATATGACCCAATTTTCAGCAGCTGGGATAGAATCATAAAAGAATGGTTCGCACCTGAGGCCACCCTAGGCCTGCTCCCTGGCGACCTTTAAATCAAGGCAACACACCTTAAAGCGTTTTCTAACATGAGTTTCTCAGGGAAGTTAAGGCTGGGATTCTTTTTAAAAGCCTACAACAATGGTCTATGGTAGCGACTCCCCCAAGACTCACCACAAAGGCGTTAGCTGTGCTCCCCGCTTCCACAGGGCTTCCTCCCCCTGCCCAGCAACTCCCCGGGCTTGAGTTGCTGAAGGTGAGCCCCAGGGCAGCTTTGTGTGGGAAAGTGGAGGACACTCAGTTCTTGTGGGACATGCAGACCTGTTTAAGTGTTTCAGACTCAACGGCTTTGCATTCCCAGGTCGTGGGCGAGCGGGCAGGCTCTGTGGGTGAAGACATTGGGGTAGCTGGTGGAGCCAGGTTTGTGGGTTTTCCCTGAGGTTTCACGTGGTGGGGGAGTGCTGCCCGCTGTGCGGAAGTTGTGCGGGCTTGCGGTTCCCTCACCTGTTTCTGCCCCTGGGTGGAAAGGTTGGCATAGAGCAGTGGCGCTGTGGTTAGCCGCTGGCTGCTGTTTCCCGAGCCCTTTCTCCCCCCGGGAGGACGTGCTGCTGTGCGATCCAGTCCCGCAGTCTACCTCTGCGCAGTTTAGATGGCTTTGAGACCAAGGCTAGAAACAATGAGCTAGACAGGGGAAGGATCCAACCTGGAGCCTGCTTGCTGTGTAGTGTTAGTGTTTCTACAGGCTGCCTGAGGCAGGAGCTGGCTAGTGCTTAGGCGGGGAAGTTCTGCTGCATGCCGAGTTTCCTTAGGGATAGGAGGTGCCAGGCAAGGCTGCGGGCACCCGTCAGGGCTCCACGGAGGGTCATCGTGGCCACTCTTGCTCTGTCCCGTAGGATGCCCATCGGATGAGTAAGTGATTCTCTCCTCCCTGCCCTGCCCTGGCACTTCAGGAAAAAAAATAAATATATGTAATAATTTCTGTTTCTCCTTAGGAAGAAGACTTTACAAGTGTTTTGTACTGTGAATTAGGGATGCTCTTTGAAGGAAGGAAGTATCGAGCCCATGGTCCTCAGAAGCGGGCCCGCGCCCAGCACGTATGCCAAGCGCAAGCAGACAGATTCTATTTTCTTACCTGAGCAGATATTTTATTGAGACCGCGTCTGTGGGTCAGAGGAGCCTCCAACTTCCGCTCGGCGACTTTTATATCGAAGGAGCTCAACACTTTTGTAGCTTTTATTCCACTCTTGATTTAAAGTGACTTTGTAGCACTGAAATGCCTAGCAGAAGACTTGACTTGAGACCTTGAGGGATATTTTTAGCTTTTATGAAAAATGTCACCTCTGTGGTTGAACCCTCACATCTCTGGTGTTCTTGGTCCGGGTAGCGCTGTCGTACCACACCCAACCACATGGAAACATATTTTTGAAAGCAAAACTTTAATTTTATATAACATATGCTATGGAGAGCTAAGAAAATTTAAAGAATACTTATTTTCTATGTTCTTTTGTTGTTGTTCGTAACAAAATGGAATCCACTCTGTTGAAGACTGTTCTATGTACTTGCCTAAGCATTTTTTATTGATTAGAATAAAATCTAGTGTGATCAGACATCAAGTGGATTTTCTTGAGGTCACGCTCTATTTGTGATTTTTTTTTTAAATCAGGGTAAGTACAGGCTTGACTGGGTCATTCAGCTTTTCATTCTGTAGTTTTGTTCTTGACTGTAATGCTTCTGCATCATGGGTATTCCATTGGCTAGGAGGATGAATTCCGCAAGTGTTTCGTTTCCCAATGAACTGTGTAAACTTTATGGAGGGTTGTGTGCAAAGTCAGTGTCCTGTTCTTCCAGCACTTCTTGAGAAGGAAGCTCCGATTTGAAATCGTATCATTTCCTTCAAAATGAAGGGCAATACTCAGTTAAATAAAAGATTGATGATATCTTTTAAGCCATTTCCTCTTCGCTATGTCTTATTAAAGTAAAACTTGTCAAGTCCTTTTGAGAAACAATATAAGGGTTTCCAATAAACCAGCTATTAGAATTTGCTGCATTTCGTATTTTTTTCTCACTTGCACACTTCTTTGTGCTGCTTCTGGCCCAGGTTCAGCGTAGTCTGGCCCAGTTTCTCTGAGAGTTGCTGCGTGTGGCATCTTTGCATTACTTAGTAAATACTTGGGTGAATTTGTTGCGTGACTGAGAGCCCATCAGGATGGTTAGCCCGTTGCGTCTGAGTCATCAGGCCTCACAAACATCACTCCAGTATGCTTTGATGTTTGGAATCAATGCAAACATTGCTGGAAGGCACACTCACATCTTGGGGTGTTCGCCAGGGATTAGGGGGTGTGGGAACCTGCGAGGCGTCCTGGGTGATCTCAGGCTGAGACAAAGGGCATGCGCATGGCATGTGATTTGATGGCAGAAAACGGATGAGTGTGGTCCTCTCTAAAGATTTATTTTTATTTGAAAAGCAGAGTTAGAGAAGGAGAGAGGGAGAGATCTTCTGTCTTGTGGTTCATCCCCAAATGACTGCAGTGCCGGTAGTCCAGCTAATCCAAAGCCAGAGGCTTCTTTTCGGTCTTCCGTGTGGGTGCAAGCAAGAGACCCAAGGACTGGGGCCACTCTTCACTGCCTTCCCAGGCCAGCGGGAGCTGGGTCAGAGTGGAACAGTCTGGGCCCAAATCCAGGGATGCTGGTGCCACAGGCTGAAGCAGCCTACTGTGTCTCAGAATGTCCCCATTCCCGTGGTCCTATGAACGTGCTAACAGTAAAGAAACATGTAGCTGAGTGATGACCAGCACTCACCTGGGTGAGTGCCTTCAGCCACTACCAGAACCCGTGAAGTTCAAATCCTTCTGCTTTGTCAGGAACCTACTGTGACATTTTCAGATAAGAAAGTTGATGTGGGAAGGTTATGGAGAAAGCAGGCAGCAATGAAAACGTTTCGCTTGCGAGTGGGAGTCTAATTTACCGTGGTTCTCACGGCACAAGAGAGCAGGGGAGAGGGCCTGCTACCTACCATTTATTCCTCGTTGTTTTAGTGGAGGCTGCTATTTCTGTTTCTCCTAAAATGATGGAGCGTACTTCGTGTGGGGAAATGACACGCTTGGGAGCATCTAAAAGGACCACCAAAATGAACAGCTCCAAACGTGTGCACAGGAGCTTTGGCTTCCATTTATAGAATTTGCTGGTGAAGCTACTTATTAAGCAAAATGGAGCAATTTGATTTGCAGAGTAGATGCAAAGAGGCATTTATTGTGGGTTTGTAATCGAATTAGGTGTGAAGGTTGGGAGGGGCTGAACCCCAGTTTAGGAGTTGGAATGGAGAGGTTAAAAACCCGTGTCACCCTGAAAGTCTTGCTCTTTCCTGACTGAAGTGAGAGTAACTCATAGGTGCTCAAGGTAAATGAGCAGGTTTAGCAGCAATTTACGGAAGGCTAGCCATGTGGAGTGCGGTCCTCGTTTGGAGAAACCAGGAAAGTAGGAAGGATGGTGGTGACATAGCTGGCATGGACCAAGTTCCTGCCTGGAAGGCTGCTTAGTTCGCTATGGCTAACAGGAAGATGAGGCTGATCCATGCTAGTATCCTTGTGCAACATTCATTCTGATTGGAAGAGCTATAAATACTGCTCAAAATACATACACACGAAGATATTTAATAACAGGTGGATCAGGGCAAGGAGGGGGATGTCTGTGGCATATGGGCGGGAACTCCGTCTGAGCGAAGTCTTCCCCAGAGGAGTTGTATTCATGCTGAGCATCGGAGGAGCTCCAGGGGAGAAGCAGGTGCTTGGGCTGTGCACCCAGCGAGGGAGGGAGTCTAGGAGGGAATGAAGGGGGGACCCTGCTTGGCTTCATGCTCTGAAGTTTTTCCTCACCGCTCAGATCCTGCACCTAAGACTGGGCCAGGCAAACAAGCTCCCACTAACAGTATGAGTGAATGAATTTGGGGGCTGGACTTTCCTAGACTGAAAAGCTGCCAGATTCTTCCAAGGTGATCTTGGGACCATGACTCCAACTGCGTGAACACAGCAGTTAAAAAGGAGTAGGGAGCAGCGTGTGCCTGCCCTCCCCTCCCCCAGAATGAGAGGTTGTTCTAATGGTCTCAGTGCCTTAAATTGCCAGCCGGTGTATGAAACGGCTTGTGAAGGGGGCCTCTTTCCCCGAGGCAGGTGGGTGGGCAGTCAGCATTGGCTCTGACATAAAGGAGTGGGCTGTAAAGCAGAGCAGGAAGTCATACAGCCTGTCCGTCAGGGCCCAGGAGTTGTGAGAACGGAGCCTATTTTGTTCTAAAACCGGTGTGGGCATGTCTGGCCTGTTGGCTACTTAAGGCCTTGGAAATCACTGGGTCTGGCGTTCCAAGGCCACCACGGTGGGCTCATATTTCAATATATCTATTGCAGACTAATTTTCGGTTGAAAGCTTTCATGGCCCCCAAATGATATTATTAATATTCAAAATCCTTTAGCAGAAAAAAGATGCCCACCCCCTGCTAATGACATGATGAGTGTGGCCATAACTGACTTCAGGCTTAAGCTCTTGGTTACTGATTTTGGGAAATTTGTAGGTAACTCCTGGAATGTGATTATCTTACTGTGTGTTTTTAGCTTCGTGTCTTTGCCTTCTCAGTTAAATGCTAACCCAGAGATATGACCGAGGCACAAAGCATCAAAGAGACTTTTCTAAGTCCACCTGTGTTTTTCTGTTCTTGCCTCTGGTTTTTATGAGTTTGACCATTTTGGGTGAAGTTATATACTTTGTTGTGAATTGTTTCCTTGCTTAACTAATTTAGTGCACTAAATTTCAATTGCATTTGTGAAGTAATATAGTTAACATTCATACAACCGGACTCCATCCACCTTAAATAGCAGTTAAGGACAAAGTGAAACCATGCATGTTGACGCCATAGCAGCATCTATGATGATTAGCTGGGAAAATCTGGAGTAGTGAATGTATCAAAAGCCTCACTTCAAGTTAACCTGAGGGAGTGTCTCAGCTACATACAGGAAATGGGGGAGCTGAGACAACTTCAGATAATGCTCCTTGTATAGCAAGTCCTGTAGTGATTGGCGTGTTTCTTGAGCTTTGATCTTTACTGGATAAGCCACTTTGTTTACATGGCTGATCGTGTTTGCGCGTGGATTCAGCCCGCATTCAGAGAGCAGGGCTCTGGCACGAGGCGCTGGGTAGCCAGGGAGGGAAGAAAAGGGATTTTGTAGTAATGACATTAATGAGGAGTCACTTGGCCCACACTGTCCTGTTTTCAGTCACCCACACATTTCCTGGGTGCATACGGATCATGTCTTCCTTGTATGGTGGCAGAGAAGCAGCGTGGCTAGTCGGAGGTCACATGACTCCTGAATGACCTGCTCCGTTCCGGGGCCTGGGCTCCTGTTCTTGCTCACCTGACCGCTCCCAATCCTCCCTTCCCTTTGCCGCAGGGAGAGAACCTGGTAGCTGCTTCTGCTCCACGTTTGGCTTGTGGCCATCATAGGACGGCAGGAGCTGTGGAGCTCTGACTCTGGAAGGTACCAGAGGAGACGCAGCGCGGTCTTGCAGGACTTCACCTTTTTAGAGAAACACATTTCAGCCGTAGGTCATTTTTACAAGAGTTACAGAGAAAGAAGGAGAGATCTTCCTTCTGCTAGCTCAATTTGCGAACGATCCCTATAGCTAGGCTGTGAATGACCAAATGTGCCAGTTCTGTAGCTAGTGCCCACTTTTCATAACAAAGGTGCTTTCTGAATATTGACACATTATTATCCTCATTAATTTTATAAGTGCTTCCTACCAATTAATTTTATAGTTTTCAGTATGAATCTTGTATAGGAATGAGACTGAGGTTCCAAGGAACCAGTATTCATTAAAGCAACTGTGAAGCATGTTGCTTTAAATTTCTCGAAGGACGAAGTTGCTCCTGGAATCCTGTCCCAGGCCGCTGCTCTAGTGCTCCACACCTGAAGGTCAAGTGCACTAGGGAGGACTTGGCCTCTGTCATCTCCGCAAAGCTGACAGCCTCTGGAAGAGGCGCTGCTGACGGAAGTCACCATGTTACTGATGTGCTGTGATCACCCAGCATGGCCTGTTCGAGGCAGGTGTGTACGGTCTGATTGCTATCTGTTGTAGAAGGAAGTCCCACACTGGCAAATAGGGGGCGGTGGCAGGAGGTTTATCCAGGACTCAGCCACAGGGCGGACAGGGTCGTGATGGGTTAGTCCACATTCCACAATGCTCCAGATACTTGTGATAAGAATGTGAAATCCCTTAGCTGGTTGAGTCCGGGCCTCTGACCCACTGTCTCTCCTGGCTGCTGCAATTCCAGCACGGCTCTCTGCTAAGGACTTGGGAAGGCAATGCAGGTGCTACGGGTGTTCCCTGCACGGTAGGGGAGACCCTGATAAGACTCCTGGCCTCTGCCTGGACCCAGCCCTTGTTGGTTCAGGGTCTGGTTCTTGTATTTGAGAAAGAGTAAGTTTGTCAGGAAAGCCGTCTGACGTCAGATAGTGGTAGTTTGTACTGAAATTTTTTTTTTAGTACATCTTCTTAATAGGATTTTTAAAAAGTATTTATTTTTATTAGAAAGGCAGATATTCAGAGAGAAGGAGAGACAGAAAGATCTTCCATCTGCTGGTTCACTCCCCAAGTGGCTGTCATGGTCAGAGTTGAGCTGATATGAAGCCAGGAGCCAGGAGCTTCTTCTGGGTCTCCCACCTGCATACAGGGTCTGAAGGTTTTGGGTTGTCCTCTGCTGCCTGGGTGCTGACAGTGGGTGGCCGTCCCCTGTACCTGGGTGCTGACGGTGGCTGTCCCTCGTGCCGGGTGCTGACGGTGGGTGGCCGTCCCCCATACCTGGGTGCTGACAGTGGGTGGCCGTCCCCCGTGCCTGGGTGCTGACGGTGGCCGTCCCCCGTACCTGAGTGCTGACAGTGGGTGGCCGTCCCCCGTGCCGGGTGCTGACGGTGGGTGGCCGTCCCCCATGCCTGGGTGCTGACAGTGGCCGTCCCCGTACCTGGGTGCTGACAGTGGGTGGCCGTCCCCCGTGCCTGGGTGCTGAAGGTGGCTGTCCCCCGTGCCTGGGTGCTAGGGCGGCTGGGAGCCTGGGAGGCTGGTTGTGGCTTTCCCCTCATCTCCTCCCCTCCCAGACTGAAGAAAAAGACATTTTGGAAGCAATGGTCTCACCCACTTCCTCCTGACCCTTGATCTCCTCCACCCTGATTAGCTATGTAAATGCACCAAGAAAATAAATAAATCAAAGGAAATCATTTCTAAGAGACTTGTTAGTATGTAACACTTCATAAAAGTATAGAGGGAGGTTGGTTTTCCTAGACCCTTTTTAAAATAAAGCACCACCATGATTTTTGTATCTTTAAAATTTGGTAAACAATAAATAAATCTTCACTGAACAAATGAATAGGATTTACTTTTAGGGCTCTTTCAGGGGCACAGAGAGGTTCCATATGCTCTCCTCTTGCCCTCAGCGGGCGCATCGTCGGCATCAGGTGCCACCGAGGCATACCGGCTGCAGTGAGCTGAGACAGCTCGGCGTCCGCCAAGCCCTGCAAAGCTCACTGAGCTTCACTGTGCATTCTGTGCATCTTGACAAGCGCCCATCAGCACGGCACCCTACAGGATAGCTTCAACGCTCAACTGTTCCTCTTTGCTCTTTTATTCCTGTAGGTGGACAGTTGGGCTATTTTCTACCATTCCTATCAATCCTTAAGAGACTATTTTTCTGTCGGCCTTCTACTTCGTTTGCCAAGGCACTTGGCATTCACAGCTATTATGGCATTTGTGCATTCTGCTTTATTTTATTTTTTATTTATTGGAAAGTCAGATTTATAGGGAGAAGGACAGACAGAAAAAGATCTTACATCTGCTGGTTCACTCCCCAAGTGTCTGCAACAGCCAGAGCTGAGCCCATCTGAAGCCAGGTGCCAGCAGCTTCTTCTGGGTCTGCCATCCGGGTGCAGGGTCCCAAGGCTTTGTACCATCCTCTAATGCTTCTCCAGGCCACAAGCAGGGAGCTGGAAAAGAAGTGGAGCCGCCAGACCATGAATCGGTACCCACATGGGATCCTGGTGCACACAAGGTGAGGACTTTAGCTACTAGGCTACTGCGTCCGGCCTCATACACTCTTTTAAGTGTCTTTTGACACCTCCCCAGGCACTGTGAATGTCCCGAGGCTCAGGTGCCTGCCCACATTCTATCAAGGAAGACAAACAACAGATTTGAATCTTGTGGCTAAGTGATAGTTAAGATGACAGAGAACAGGCACGCACCAGGCAAATGACAGCGCTCAATAGGGGCAGTGACCACAGTAGTGGAGGTGGGGAGGGCTCCTGGACAAGTCTCCTGGGACAGGTTAAACAGGTAGGGTGAGGTCTTATCAGAGGAAGATTTTAACATAATTGAGCTCCCATCTTATCAGCCCTTTCACGGTAAAGCATGCTGTCTGGCTGGTGGAACAGGGTAGAGCGTGGAACCCTGGAAGAAATACACAACGCGTTGCTCAGTCATTCCTTCCTTACGACTTTTGGAAGACTCGTAGACATTTCGTCCAACTAGCCTACATCGTCACAAGTCGTCTTCATTTGACTGCACAAGTGTCCTCTTGAATACCACAATCCTTAGCGCTAAGCCAGCAGTCCCAATGTAGGGAAAGCTGAGACTAAGTCATTCAGCACTTTGAAAGGATAAGGGACACGGAGGGGGAGGCTGGGCCTGGGCTGGCAATGCCAGCATGGCCCCTTGCTATGCCACTATGATGGATGACCTTGCCTGGCACTGCAGATGTGCTGCATTGAATATAAAGAGGGAATAACACATTACACGCAGTTGGGGTTATGAAGTTAGTGCAAAATATTTTAATTGCTCAGAACCAGTCTCGGCAGGAGGCTATGGGCTTGGTGGCTGTCATGATCCATTTAGCAACCTCTTAGTTTTGTGCAGTATTCTTGTCTCAGTACCCAGATCTCATAGGGAAATTACAGATTGGAACAAAATCCAGCCAAACAGTCATTTTATTTCCATTTTTAAGATATGTTAATATAGAGAGCAGATTTCTTGGGCTTCATATATTTGATTCCAAGCATGGAAGAATATTTTTCTCCCTCCATTCTCCTTTCATTTCTTTCCCTTTTTCTTTCTTTTTTTTTCTTTTAGCTTTAGGTGATACTTTTTATAATCACAGGCTCAATGCTCCGTGAAACAAAAAGCTCTACAAGTACAAAGTAGGAAGACCTTTGTTCCACAGGAAGTACAAGGTTAGAAGTGATGATCAAATCAGGACACGTGTAGTTGTGTAGTAAGCTGATCTTCCACCTGCAGTGTCAGCACCTTGTATGGGCCCCCGTTCCTGTTGTAGATGTACCTCTTCCCATCCAGCCCATGCTTTATGGCCTGGGAAAGCAGCGGAAGATAGCCCAAGTGCTTGGGTTTCTGTACCCACATGGGTGACCTGAAGAAGCTCCTGGTTCCCAGCTTCAGATCAACTCAGTTCTGACCACCGCGGCCATCTGGGAACTGAACCAGCAACTGGAAAAGCTCTCTCTCCCTGTGTCTCTCTTTCTTTGTAAAATCTACCTGTCAAGTAAAAATAAATACATCTTTTCAAAAAAGGGACAATCAAAATGCAAGATGTTAATTTCACTCACGTACATTAATCTTTATTTATTTATTGAGGTTCCCTACATGTTGGTTACTACACGTCAGGGAAGCCATATTTGTCTTTTTGGATCTGGCTTATTTCACTAAGCATGATGATCTCCCATTGTATCAGTTTTGTGTAAAACAGGACCCCATTCCTTCTATGGCTCAGTAATATTCCACTGCATAGGTATATTGCGTTTTCTTGATCCAGTCAGCCAGATAATCGTAACCAGAATTAAAGTATTCAGAGAGGAAGTAACGTTTCGATCTGTAATGATTTAGTCTATCTGGATCTGGGCTTTTGAGAAAAAGTCATGACTGTAGGTGGATGCTCACACCTTCAGTACGGATGCCAAGCCGAGGGGGAGAGCTCTGCTCACTGCTTTTGCCGTAATGGTTGATGCGCCTTGCCCTCCCTGGTGGGTGCCTCTCTCTGCTTGCCCCGGCCCTGCACGTGATGTAGTCGTGCTATCTGCTCATGTGTTGAATGAAATATGCAGGAAATGTAACATGCACTCCATGGAAAAAAGGCTCCACTGCCAGAGTAAATCTAACGGTACCCCTCAGTCAGCTTATCCCACCTCAAGCTTGGTGTGTATTCTAAACTTGTCTTTGTGAACTTTCAGATGACTTACCTGATATATCTTTCCACATTTTTAAACTAAAATCACGTCCCAGTACTTGTAGTTATCTGCTGTCCTTTTACTTCTCGACAATAAATCAGGAATTTTATATTAGTATATAAATTGTCTGGAATGTTCTTTATAGGACAGCTTTGTCTAGCTTATCATACAGAATGCACTTTTGCTTCTCGTTTCTCCATTCTGTCATTGATGCCTATTTAAAACTATCTTCCAGTTTCTCTAATTGCGAACTAGACACCACAAACATTATATTACACCTGACCTCGTAACACTTGTAAGCTTTTATGAAATATATGATAATTGAAGTGAAATTTCTGAATAAGGATTTTATGCCATTCTATTGCAACAGCCACACAACCTTGTGTAAACAATTATGCAATTTGCAGCAACGTGAATAACATTCTCAAGTGTTTGAAAATATTTGCCATTTAGTTACAGTTATAAAGTAGCATACTGTTATGTACATTTATCTGATTTACTCTTGCTTTTTTTAAAAAAAAATTTATTGGAAAGTCAGATATACAGAGACGAGGAGAGACAGAGAGGAAGATCTTCCATCTGATGATTCACTCCCCAAGTGACCACAGTGACGGGAGCTCAGCCAATCCGAAGACCAGGAGTCGGGTCTCCCACACAGGTGCAGGATCCTAAAGCATTGGGCTGTGCTTGACTGCTTTCTCAGGCCACAAGCAGGTGCTGGATGGGAATGGGGACTTCGGGGACACAAACAGCGCCCATATGGGATCCTGGTGCATGCAAGGTGAGGACTTTAGCCACTCTAGGCTACTGTGCTGGGCCCTAGTTTTTCTTTTGTATCACCTGGGCTGCTCTCATTCATTTTGCCACCAGTTTGCTTGTATTGCAATCTTTCATCCTGCCCAATGCCCTTGGATGTCGGATCAGTCCAATGACTTTGGAGTGAGCCAGGTCCTGCTTTATCCCGTTGTGGAATTCCAATAGCACAGAATGAAACCTGAGCTCTTTTCTTACCCCTTGGTCCCTGCTCTCTGGCCCCAATTTATATCCTGGACTTCACTTCCTAGCCCCACTCTCACCGCAACCACCTCTTGACCTTCACACATCTGTGTTTTCTTTCCTAAACACCTCTCAGACTTCCGGGCTCCTCTGCATAGGAAGTACAGCTGACATTACGGCTCAGTACCCACGTCCATGTGTCCGTGTGCTCGGAAGTGGGTGAATTCCCACATGTGTGCAAGTGTAGGTGTGTAGCAGACCACTTCAAAACATCTGTGGGGGATGAGGACCATGGAGAAATTGTGTGTGGATTTTGAAACTTTTGCACCAAATTAAACATCTTTGAACTCTATTTTTCATGAGCCTTTTTGAAGTACTCACATATGTTATGCATGTATCTGAAGCTAAAATTCCTCCAAGGAATTTCTGATTCTGCTATGTTGGGACTCTAATTTCATCTTTTCTCAATGACACCAGGCTGTTTCATCTAGCGGAGGAAAGGAGGTTATTGGTACCCATGAGCTGATCTTGCAAGTTACTATTGTGAGACCCAAGGCTGACAAAACAAGACATGCTCAGGCTTCCTTTCCTGGATGGCAGGGGCCTGGGCCCTGCTGTACACATTTGTTGCTGTTTGTTCATTTCAACATCAAAATTACCCTTTCTCACTGTTCTGCTTGACCTTGTTATGTTGTCATATGAGTCTGTTTATTTCATTTTTGATGACTTGCGAAAATTCTAACTACCTACTTGCATGCTTCTTATCCATTTATTACATGATCTTTTTCTGCCAGAATTAGGCCAAAAATCTTGCTTGCGTGGAACATCGCTGTGTACCCGGCATGTAAGACAGTGCTTGGAAAACAATAAGCGCTCAGTAACTAATCGTGCATGAATCAAGAGATGTCATTTTTCATGCTTTGAGATTTTATTTTCCCTCTTTCCCACAGCCCAGTACATTCCATATTCCCTGTTGCCTTTGATCATAGAAAACTTTCTCTATACATTTTTTTTTAATCATGAGCTCCCTGGTTCTAGCTTCTTAAATAAGATATCATACGGTGACAATGCATATTCTAGCTCCAGACACTGGGTGTGTGCAGTGTTTAAAAGGAGGGACAACAGTGCAGTTTGCTTGGAACACATTAGCCAGTTCTTTATCCCAGAATGACCCTAGCATGCAGAACACAATAAAGGAAATGTGCAAATTGTTTGTTTCAAGAGGAAATCATAACTGATAATAGAATAGAGTATTGCATTTCACCTAGACATTTTTCTTTGCATCTCAAATTTACAGCAATGCTATGACAAAAGCTAAAGTCTCAAGGTCGTGGAAATACTACCAGCTGTTCATGGAGGTCTCTCCGGGTGCCAGGTGCTATCATTTCATTCTTGTTTTCTTCCTAGTGGTCTGGCAAGGCAGCCATCATCACTACTTTAAGGGTGTCGTTCCAGGAGGCGAGGCAAGCAGAGTGACACAACCAAGGGGTGCGGTTTTGGTCCCAGGTGTTTTAACTTTCAGGTAGAAAGATGATGTGGCAGGTGAAACAAACTATTCCCCTAAAGATCCCTCAACTGTAATTTCCTGAAGTTGTGAATGGGTTATGCCTCACGGTAGAAGGGCCTTTGCAGTTGTGACTGAGTTAAGAATCTTGAGCTGGGGGGATTATCCCAGCTTAATCCACGTGGGCCCAGGGTAATCTCAAATGTCCTTACGAGAGGGAGGCTGGAGGGTGAGAGTTCTGGCAGCTTTCACCCTGCATGTTTTTCAGAATTAATCCAAACTGTAGCATGGATCACTGCTTCCTCTCGTGGAATGGATTATACATTTTGCTCATATTCTCATCCACTGATGAAAACTTAGGGTGTTTTTCCTTTTGGCTGTTATGAATATTACTCTAATAAATGATGGATGCCACACTGAGATTTGAAGCTGCTGAGCCGTTGGCTTTGAAGAAGGAGGGAGGAATCGTGAGCTAAGAAATGTGATTAGCTGGTGGAAACTAGGAAAAAGAAACAAGTGGATTCTCTCCTTGAGCATGCAGAAGGAATGTGGTTCATGCACTCGGACTTTCACTAGGGAAACCAGCCAGACCCCTGATCTCCCCAGAAATCTAAGGTTAAACATTCGTGCTGTGTAAGGCCACTGGTTTGTAGACATTTGTTACTACAACCCTAGGGACCAAATACAGTTTTAAGATATTTGCTCCTGAAGTGAGTGGTTACTTGGTTCAGACACCTAGTGAGCGCATTGTATGCCCTCGCTGCATCACAGTATCCGCAGACTACAAAATGCCTGCAAATGTCTGCCTATTTCTCCAACTACAGATTGTTAAACTTTATTTATACTCAAGAAACTTGGAGCACAGGGAAGCTAACTGCAATTCATCTCTACTGTACTGCTGCTTGGTAGACATAGGAAGGCTCACCGCAGACAGCACCAGTTACACAAACACACATCAGATCCTCCCTGCTTACTTGGGCCAGGCGTTTGCTACAGAAGCAGGAAGTAATGTCCATGCTTTGTTGTCTTGGCTCTTTCCTGAGGGGGGTCAGGGTGGAAATCCCATATGTAGAAGCTCTGTCCTTCCAGTTACAATTTAAAAATGGGAGCAAAATCCACAAAACAAAATTTGCCATTTTAACCCTTTTTACTTGTTTAGTTCAGAAACACTGAGTATTTTCACAGTGCCGTGGCCCATTTTTTAATCCTAGAATTATTTCTCATCTCCAAATAAACTCTCACAGTCATTCAGCAGTCACTCTGACCTCCTTCCCTGGACTTCTAATCACCGAGAATCTTTTCTCTCTCTGCAGAGCTGACTGATCTGCACATTTGGTTGAAGTGGACTCAGATTGGGCATGGAGTTTTGCTTCTGAATGCTCTCAACTGCGAATAATTTCCAGTGTTTATCCATGTTACACCATCTTTGTCATGCTTCATTTCTTTCTTTCTTTGACTTCTAAATAATCCATTATGGCCCTGGCATGATGGCTCAATGCGTAAATCCTTACCTTGCAAGCACCAGGAACCCATATAGGCACCAGTTCATATCCTGGCTGCTCCACGTCCAATGCAGCTGTCTTCTTATGGCCTGGGAAAGCAGTAGAAGATGGCCCAAAGCCTTTGGACGCTGCAACCACATGTGAGACCTGGAACAAACTCCTGGCTTTGGATTGGCTCAACTTTGTTGTGGCCATTTGTGGAGGCTACCAGTGGATGGAAGATTTTTCTCTCTGTTTCTCCTTCTCTCTGTAAATCTGATCTGCCTTTCCATTAAAAATATAAATCTTAAAAAATAATCCATTGTATGCATGTATCATAGTTTGTTCATTCTTTTACTCATTGATAGATATTTGAGCTATCTCTACATTTTGACTATTGAGCACAGTGAAGCAATGGACATTAGCATGCAAGTGTCTGCTGGAGTCCAATTTCACTTCCTTTGGGAACATACCTAAAAGTAAACTTGCTGAGCCATAATGACAATTCCATGTTTAACTTTCTCCTTAAGTGTATTTATTTATGTACTTGAAAGGCAGAGAGTGAAATAGCGAGAGCTTGGTCTTCCATCCCCTGGTTCACTCCTCAGATGCCCATGACAGCCAGGACTGGGCCAGTGCAAACTGAGGATGCAAGAGCTGTCTCTGGGTCTTTCACATGGGTGGCAGGAGCCCCTGCACCTGCCTCCATGCAGCCTTGTCTCACATGCACATTAGGACAAAGCTGACCGAAAACATGGAGTAGTCAGGACTTATCCTGGCACTCCAATATGGTATGTAGGTATCCTGAGTGGCAGCTTAACCCACTGCACCACAATGAGGGCCCCTAGCTGTACCATTATGCTTCAAATTTTGATTAAATTTTTTTTATGTAATACTGTTTTGTATTTTTCTTTTTTAAAATATTTATTTATTTTTATTGGAAATGCAGATTTGCAGAGAGAAGTAGAGACAGAAAGATCTTTCATCTGCTGGTTAGTTCCCCAAATGGCTGCAATGGTCACAGCTGAGCTGACCTGAAGCCAAGAATCAGAAACTTCTGGGTCTCCCATGCAGGTACAGGGTCCTCTACTGTTCTCCCAGCCCAATAGCAGGGAGTTGGATGGGAAATGGAAGCTACGACATGAACCGGTGCTCATGTGGGATTCTGGCACTTGCAAGGTGAGGATTTAGCCATTGTCCCTCACATGGTGCCAGATGTTAATATTTTCTAAGCAGTCATGAATTGTTATTAAGTTCAACGAAAAGCAGAATTTTGTCAGGTTTTTTTTTTTTTTAAGATTATTTTTGTTTGAAAGGCAGATTTACAGAGAAGGCTGAGCGTGCACACACACACACACACACACACACACACACACACACACACACACAGATTGAGAGAGAGACTTCCCTCTGTTCGCTCACTTTCCAAATGGCTGAAATAGCCAGAGGTTGGCCAGTCTGAATCCGGGAGCCAGGAACTTCTTCCGGGTCTCCCACATAGGTTCAAGGGTCCTAGAGTCAGCATCATTCTCTGATGATTTTCCAGGTCGCAAGCAGGGAGCAGAATTGGAAATGGAGCAGCTGACACTTGAGCTGGTGCCCGCATGCAATGCCAATGCAGCAGGGAGAGCATCAGCCTCCTAGGCCACCCTACCAGCCCTAGAATTTTGTCAGTTTTGTATTTGAGTATTTGTGAAAATTTATAAAAAGTGGTATTGAGCTATTAGTGGTGATTTTAAAAAGTCCAGAAAAGTGTATAGCTTTGTTGTAAGCAGCTTTCATAGGTAAACTTATTTAGTTAGTCAGAGGACTCTACAAAGCAGGTGGAGATATTTATTATTAATCTCTTCATCCTACAATTACCAGACTGTAATCATCAATAGGTCATATAATTTTCTAGGCACAATTTCACCTAATATTTCATCTGTTTTCTAAGATAATTGCTCTCAAAATCTGGATCCAGCACAGGAATATATATATATAATTTTATATTGTTTTTCTTTTGCTCTTATTGTTTGATTTTGTAACAACAATGTCATCATCACCTGAGAATTTGTTAGAATTGTAACATGCATCAGCAGTTCGAGGGATGCCTCCCAGAGGTTGGCTTTTTCACATCTTCAGTGAGATCCAGATGTGTTCAGATTCGGAGTGCACCGCCAAAACAGACTCTGATACAAAGAATGAAGCACAGGAAAGCCAGGCATATTTGAGTTTCAGATGTCAAATAATGTATTTCTCAGAAACACTATGTCAGAATTTTCTTCATCGCGGTAGCTGGGGGCTTGGTTTGACTTGAGTTGCTTGAAGGGAACTGCCCAGTGACGATGCTGTCCTTGGCAGGTGTGGGCTGAGATCTGTCTCTGGCCTGCCTCCCTGCAGCCTGCTTCTGTCCCAAGCACAAGGCCTGTTCTGATAGAATAGACAGTGTCAACCGCAAATATTGCTCTATTGGAAATTTCAAATTCGGATGGACTCATGAGAATCTGGATGTGTTTTAAGATTGTGACAGGAAACATTTTGTGGGGAAAGCATATATGTGTTGAGATTCTCTTGGCTGCCTGGAGTTGTGTTTGTGCTTTACACAAATGCTGCAACAGGAGAAGTGAAAGAGAGAGGTTTCATGGTTCAGCCGAGTGAGTGGATTGGTTCTCCAGGACTAGGATGATAGAGGAGCACAGCCTGGGTGGCTTACACAGCACACATGCTTTTCTCATGGCTCTAGAATGGAGAAGTCTGAGGTCAAGGTGGCACGAATGCTTTCTTTGAAGGTTTCTTGCTTTGGCTTTTAGGTGACCGTCTGTTCCTTATCCCTGCACGTGGCTTTCCCTCGGCATGCTTGTGCCAGCAGAGTTCTTCTTTTTACAAGGACACAAGTCAAAATATGTTAATGCCTATCTACTCTAATGACCTCCAGTTACTCCTAATGACTCAATTACTCCTTTTAGAGGCTCCATCTCCAAATATGGTCACCTTCTGAGATGTTGGAGTTAGAATTTCAATGATGGAATTTTGAAGAGCACAGCTGAGCCCATATATGTATAACTTGGCATGGAGAAGCTGATCCTGGGTTGCAGAGCCTCCAGCTCAAACCTTGTTCCTTTAGAGGAAGGTCTTTATGTGTTAATACATCTGCAGAGTAGGAATGCCTGATAGCACGTCTTATCCAGACCACCTGCTTATTTAAAAACTACTTCTTGAGCACTTAATTTTTGTCAGACATTATTTTAAGTTCTGGGGTCATAGCTGTGCAAAGGCTGGGTAAAAGATGCCATTTTCTTTTCTTTTCTTTCTTTTTTTTTTTTTTAAAGATTTATTCATTTTTTAAAATTACAAAGTCAGATATACAGAGAAGAGGAGAGACAGAGAGGAAGATCTTCCATCCGATGACTCACTCCCCAAGTGAACGCAACGGCTGGAGCTGCACTGATCCAAAGCCAGGAGCCCAGATCATCCTCTTCCAGGTCTCCCATGTGGGTGCAGGGTTCCAAGGCTTTGGGCTGTCTTCAACTGCTTTCCCAGGGCACAAGCAGGGAGATGCATGGGAAGTGGAGACGCCGGGATTAGAACCAGCGCCGACATGGGATCCCGTCGTGTTCAAGGTGAGGACTTTGGCTGCTAGGCCACAACGCCAGGCCCAAAGATGCTATTTTCATATTAATTATCTATTCTACCTAGGAGATAGAAAATGAATCCACAAGAAAACATTGGACAGGTTTATGCAGTGAATTAGAATAGAGCACTGGATGATTATTCAGGAGGGATAAGCTTCTTCATAGTAATGAAATTTAAGCTAAGAATTTAAATCATTTAAAAGACAACCACATGAGGCTCTGTGAGAAAGGAGTCCCCGAGAGAGGCAATACACGAATCCAGCAATGATGTATTCAGGGTGCAAGAGATAATGGCACAAGGCCAGATGGCCATGGGTTAAGGTGCTTCTAATGGAAGGTTGTTAGCATGATGGGGCAAGTTAAGCATCCCCCTGCAGTGTTGGCATTCCTTATGGGTGCCAATTCAAGTCCAGGTTGCTTTGCCTTTGATCCAGCTTCCTGCTAATGTTGCTGGGAAAGCAGCAGAGGATGGCCCAAGTCCTTGAGCCCCTGTGCTCACTTAGGAGACCCAGAAAAAGCTCCTGGTTCCTGGCTTCAGAAAAGCCCAACACCAGCCATTATAGCCATCTGGGGATTGAACCAGTGAATGGAAGTCAATTTCTCTCTCTCTTGTTATATATAAATCTGCCTTTCAAATAGAAATAATTTCTTTTTTTTTTTTTTTTAAAGATGCTCCTATGGCCTTTGCCAATGTGCCTTTCAGTAAAGCTACTCACCTGAACGTGAAGGCTTCTGTTGTTTGACAGAGAGCAGACGGATGTTGAGTGAATTCTCCTTTGTGGCTTTTAAATCAGCATTAGCAGACCTGTCAGTAACAGTATCTTGCATGTGGCAAGTTGTTTTATGGGGTCAAGAAATCAATTCAGTGGCGATCGTGTTGGTTCAACTGGCTAAGATCATGTTCCATACACTCCAATTTCCATGCAATATCCTGCTTATCACCTGGGAAAGCAACCCTTGGAACCGTGCGTCCAGGAGCTCTTGGCTCCTGGCTTCAGATAGCTCAGTTCCAGCTGTTGTGAACCAGCAGATGGAAGATCTTTCCCTCTGTTTCTCCTGTCTGTAAATCTGTCTTTCCAATAAAAAGTAAATCAATCTTAAAAAAGGAAATCGCTTTATGTTCTTGTAACCAGAAAACTAAAAATTTCAGTGGATGTCATAGGCATTTTTAGCAATCGGAGTAAATTGACTATAATTACTTTATTACATATACTATGGACTTCTAAAAACCTATTTTAACACCTTGCTTCCTTTGCAAATATCTGTGTGTTCATGGAAAAGACACAAGATTTAGTCCTCTGGTTTGAGAAGCAGATTAAAAACGTAGGCAGTCACTGCACTGAATCGTTCACTCTACGAGAACAAAGACTTCCCACTGTCTCCTTTCACCTTTCCTACTCTCCTCAGATTCTCAGACCCAGCACCTGTGCCATGCAGCAGGCATGCTTGTCGTGAATGAAAATAGCTGGGGCAAATCACAGATATCTTGGGATTCCACAGCAAAACGTTTCATTTTTACTATAAGTGGAATGGGAGGCTGCTGAAAGGTTTAAGGCACAAAGCAAGTTCTTGCAGTTTGTGTTTGTGACATTTGAAATGGGTTTGAGAGGCAGGTGAGTGAGAGTGAGTGAGAATAGAGATGGGTTTGTTTTTTAATATCTCAAGAATATGATGCATAAGATTAAAATAATTACAGGCAAATGAAGAAGATGGATTATGGTGCAGGGCAGAAGATCCCGAGTGGAAGAAAGCACAGAATCCAGAAGGAGTTTTGTCTTAGGCAATCTTGACAAGTGGAATAAGTTAACTTGATGTAGATGGGAAGGAATGGATCTTAGCAATTCAAGAGCGAATGGAATGGATGATCTTAACTGCAAGGTTCAACAAGTGGTTGGTGTGTCCACAGACCTAGGTTGGGTATATTGGGTAAATATCAGCTCTACTTAGAAGCACATTTATAACGTCTTGAATAACAGTATATTTGAGAAATAGAACTGAAGAGACAGAAATCTCTTGAGAGTAACTGGACAACACGATGTCCAGCTGTAGGACATGAGTTTGACGAGAGCACTTTCAACACACTATGGTTATCTCCCTGCTAACTGTAAAGTAATCCATTTCTAAGTAATGTTTCACAGATTTTTCGCATTTAATATTTACATCTCCTTTGGATATTTGTAAAAATATTTTTAAAGATTCACTTATTTTTATTGAAAAGTCAGATTCACAGACAGAAGAGAAGGAAGAAATAGCGAGGAAGATCTTCCATCCGTTGATTCACTTCCCAAGTGGCCGCAATGGCAGGAGTTGTGCCAATCCAAAGCCAGGAGCCTCTTCCAGGTCTCCCTTGTGGGTGCAGAGTCCCAAGGCCATGGGCCATCCTCGATTGTTTTCCTGTGCTACAAGCAGGGAGCTGGAAAGTTAGTGTGGCCACTGGGATGGGAGCAGGGGTCCGTATGGGATCCCGGCATGTGCAAGGCAAGGATTTCAGTCGCTAGGCTCCCACTCTGGGCCCCTTTGGGTATTTTTAATGTTCCTACAGAAATGTGGAAATTGAGCTTCGGAGAAATCAATGCTTGTGACTTGCCATGATCACTGAGCTAGGGATCACTCTGCTAGGATCCTATCCCCAGTGGCCACGAGGCTACTTCTGCTGCATTACAGAAGCTGTTAGCAATTACTCCCTTCTTGTTTACAAACACTGTCCAAATCCCATCATCCCAAAAGCTTCTCTAGGCATTTTTTCAGTGCTGTGGACAGCTGGGGAGCTTGACCAACCTTTAGATTTTCATCTTCAGTAGCCTGTATTATTCTGAAAAATAGGTTGATGGAAAGAAACTGAGCAACTCTACTGAGGAATGACTGATTTTGGACCCATCTTTGTGAAGACTTTGACAGTATTTTAAGTTTTTTTTTTTAGCATAATTTCAAATTTACTTCAATAAGCATAGTGCAAAGCCTATCTGTCAATCATTTATTCCTGTTTATGTTCTGTTAACACTTCCCCCTTTGTAAATGTCTGACATGTTATTCTTGCCCTGAGACTCTGCACGTCTAGCAGCTTCTCCATTCCTTCTATGTACTTTGTTGCAGCCAATCTCTTATTCATTCTTTATATCTGTGTTCTCAACTGCAGTCTCTCACTATTGCTCGGATTTCCTTCTTTCTCACACTGTTTTTAGATTCTGACACTCACAGTTTAGGTTGGATTCAAATTACTGTTTTGCCACTGACTAACTATTTCTTATAACTTTCAGACAATTTGTTCATCTGAAAGATGGGCCTGAAACAACACCATCTTCTGAGTATGAAGACTATATGGACTCATGAGGGATGAAGAGTTTCATTGCTGAATTGGGTTCAGTGCTTATATTGTCTCTAAGTTTATATGATGGAATTCTACCCCCCAATGGGATGATAGTAGGAGAAGGGGTATCTGCTATTTGATTAGGGTCAGATGCTTAGGAAAAGGATTGATGCCTTTATAAAAAATTCAGAGAACTTTCTTGCCTTCTTTCCACTGGCAGAGGAAACAAGTGGTAGTCAGCAGTTTGCAACCCATAAGGCAGCTTGCACATGAATTTGGCTGTGCTGAGACCCTGGCTTTGGGCAGCTAGTCTTCATACACATGAAAAATGAACTTGTACTATTGATAAACCACCAAGTCTGTAACTGTTTGGTATATCAACAAGAACTAGGTCAAAGTACCCACACCAGAGTACATTCCCTTAGAAATGCAAACTCAGGCCCGGTGCAATAGCATAGGGGTTAAAGTTGCATGCACCAGGATCCCGTATGGCCACCGGTTCTAATCCTGGCGGCCCTGCTTCCCATCCAGCTCCCTGCCTGTGGCCTAGGAAAGCAGTTGAGGATGGCCCATGGCCTTGTGACCCTGCACCTGGAAGGGAGACCCAGAAGAGCTCCTGGCTCCTGGCTTTGGATTGGCTCAGCTCCAGCCATTGCGGCTACTTGGGGAGTGAACCATTGGATGGAAGATCTTCCTCTCTGTCTCTCTTCCTCTCTGTATATCTGCCTTTCCAATAAAAAAAATGCAAACTCACCTGACTATGGTCCCGTGTGCCAGGGTATTAGTTATTAAACCATTGAAATACTTTTATACCTTTGGCAAATAGATGCTTCTCCCAAACTTACCCTTTATCTCTATAGCTCACTCATCTCTGGCAGATTGGCCTCTCCAATGTGACCTCTAGGAGGATCTTCCAATCTGACTGGTGAGCTCCTGTCTCCAGTGGGGGCCTCCAGTGCGATGCCACTGTGTGGTGGAGGCTGATTGAACGATGGCTGCTAAGCAACATTAATATTACTGTTGACTATTAGCTTAGTGCCTGTAAACACCACTTCCCTCTCTTACAAACTATGAACAAAGAAAAAGGGGGGAATAAAGTAACTTTGTTCAAGATCAACCAACCAATCATGATTTGTCAGGGACTGTCCAACCTGCAAAACCACTTCCAGTTCGTCACAGCCAAAGCACTGCTTCTCGGCTTTGTAACTCTCGCATCGGACTTCACCTGTCAGAGGAGAAACAGAGGGAATGTAGCATGAACGTTTTGGTTTCAATATTTATTTGGGCACCAAAAAGTGGCTAAAGAGAGAAATTGTTCTTGTCTTCTTGCTCAGGGCATATAAACAGGCTCAGTGGTCAACTTTAAGCCAGAAATCAAACTTAAATCTGTTAATTATTCACAGAGTTGTTAACTTTGCTCTTTTCTTGAAACTGCTAAGCCAGTGGAGACAAGCCAGAACTAGAAAGCTGATAAAACAAACTTTTGAAAATCACTTTTTGGAGCAGAGCATACAAACATTTCGGGAGAGGGAATGCAGGCCAGTGAAAGCAGACACACAGTGAAAAGCTCCTGGCCGTGGGAACCAGACAGACTGTGCTTATGAGCTTTGCATTTCTGGGCCAGTCATGTCATAAGTAACCTCTGTTTCACCATTTGGAAAATGAGAATAAGCGCTTTGAAGAACAGCTTAAAGTCGGAAACAAAGGGAGCATAGCCCTGCCCTCAGCACCTGGCACCAGGACTGAGAGTCAAAATATTTACTGACCTGGACTATGGACAGGGAACAAATCAAACAGGGTCAGTATGATTCAGCACCTCAGAAGCTTCCTGCAAGCTGAGAGTTAACCCCTACCTTGCTGGATCACAAGGGAAGGATTTGGTTACTTACAACCCAATGTTGAAAATCTTTTTCGCAGCTGTATCTATGGTTCTGGCTGAGGAGCAGCCATTTCTGACAGTAGAACAGGGTTCTCTGTCACCACAGAGCTTACTTTTCATTACAAGAGCAAGAGGGAAGGACAAGGGATAGCTTCAAGTTTGATTTGTTTCCAGTGGCATGAAAGGAATAAAAGGAAAGTACAAGCCTTCTACCCTGTGCCTCCCATGCGTACTCTTCAAGGGTCACAATTCAGAGCAGATTCTGATGTCTCTTTTCGGAAATCCATGAGTTTTCTTCTTTCTTTACATAAAAATGGAGTCATAATGCAGTAACAGCCAACGCTTATCGTGTGTGATAGGTACTGTTTTTGTTTCCACTTTTTCTGGTAAGGAGACTGAGGCTCACAGAGATGAAATCATTTGCCCACAACTGTGTAGTCTGCAGGTCCAAAGAAAGACCTCACGAAGACAACATATAAATATCTTCCTCGATTTTGTGCTTGCCAAAGCGTTTCTTGATAAGTCACAGTTTGATTACTTCTTTGTTACATAATGCATCCTATACAATTATAACTTTTGTTGAGCATACTCATATACTTTAAATTTTTAACCTTTATTTTCTGTTTACTTTTGGGCAGGTGCCCTTGGTCCCTCTCTGAGTGTATCTTATCATTTACGGCTCACAAAGTCCTCTAGGAGTTTAGGAATCGGAATCGAAGTTCAGAGAGGTCAGACTATTGAGACTCCAGGCAGTGAAGTAATTGCCCGAGGTCCCACAGTTAGAGAGTAAAAGAGGGCGGGGCTGAACCCACAAGCTTGTGTCCAGAATCCGTTTGCATCTCTCACCGTGAAACATACATGTCTATATGTGAAAATGCACCTTCCTATTTTTTTATTGTATGCCAACTTCTGTAAGATGCTTTTTTTTTTTAAATAGGAGTAAAAATACTTCCAGTTACAGACTGAACTTTTGTCTCACCCAATTAATGTGTGAAAGCCGTCCTGCCCCCCAATGTGTTGTTATTTGGATTTGGGCCCTAAAAGAGTAATATAGATAAAGTCATGAGAGAGGAGCCCTTGCAGTAACAGTGATGTCCGTTCGAGTGGAGACACTGGAGGGCTGAGATTTTTTTTTTCTCTTTCACTTTTCCTACTGTGTGAGAATATAGTGACAGACACCTATTTACAAATCAGAAAGAGAGCTCTCTCCAGAACCTGACCTCCCTGGCACCTTTATCATAGATTCTCCAATTTTCAGAAGCAAAAGAAAATCAATTCTTGTTGAATCTTCCCAATCAATGTTTTTGTTGTTGTTATGGCACACTGATGCAGGTATCTTATAAAAATTGTGATAAAGATCAATTGAAATAGCAAGATAAAATCGCGTCTAGTAATTTCCAGTATGACTTACAGAGTTACCACATGTCAGATGTTATTCTGGGGACTTCATACATATTTAATTTCTTAAGACTATCATACAAAGTACTTCAAACTCAATGGTTCACAACTTTATTCTCTTACAGTTTGGGAAACTACAAGTTCGAAGTCAAGATCTTGGCAGGGTCATGCTTTCTAGAATCCTTTGAGGAAAGACAGAAGATCTTTCCTCTTCCATTTCTAGATGTTAGAAGTCTCTAGCATTCCCAGGATGCAGCAGCTTCTCTTCAATTTTTGCTGCTGTTGTCACAGGACATCCTCCTTGTGGGTCTGTTTTCACATTATCGTATGCTGGAGGAAGGGTTTAAAACCCAGTCTAGTACTGTTAGAGTATAAAAACAAGACAAAGAGGAGGCAGAACACACACGGAACAGCCAGAATAGGTCTACTCAGAAACAAACAGGAGAAGGACTCACAGTCCACAATGACAGAGGATGCTGTTCTTGTCCATGATAATGCTTTAGACAGAATGAATTGCTCCTTCTGAGCCGGTTCTGGATGGGTGGGCGCTAGGTGGTGTTCCGCTGACTTGTGCGGGCTCTGGGCATTTGGGTTGGCTTGTGCTACTTGCTGCCTCAGTAATGGTGTGGCACTTATGCTCATCTATCATCTGTTGATCGGTCAAAGGAGTACCATTTTCTTTCTGGCTATTTCCTGCTGCCGAGAGAGTGGTATATAGCGTTCCTTGGAGCAGATTGATTAAAGAAGGATCATGCTGATACTTTCTCAGATAGTTGCCCAGAAAATAGCCATCATTTCTTCTAGGAATTCTTGCGGAACCCTGAAATGACCATCTGGCTATACGGAGGAGGATTTGGTCAGAGTTTTCCTGTGGTGAAGACTTCTTGTACTTAGGGTAGCTTTTCTAAGTTAGAAACCTCCTGCAACATGCAGGAGGGGGATCCTGCAAGTAAGACCAGAGAAAGCAGTCAGGATTTGGTCCTGGAAGCACAATTCAGGGGAGCCAAACAACAGCTAACAATCCATCAGGGTGTGGGGACAAACCCCATCAACTATGACCTCATCTTAGCTAATTCCTCTGACATGATTCTGATTTCTAATCATGATATATTCTTGAATATTGGTCACTGCTTCAACATGAATATTTTTTCTTCCTAGGGAAAACAATTCAACCCAATACAACACATATCCCCCTCAATCAATCTCCATGGTAATCAAATGAAACAGATGTCACTGTCATTATTATTCCTATTGTAGAGATGGGTACAGGAGGCTCAGACAGTGTACACGGCCTGCCCAGTGTCACATAGTTACAAGTAACTGTATGTTCTACACTTGGCTTGGAAGGGCCCGGGGCTATTTGAACAAGTTAAATGTTTTTGTTTGTTTGATTTAAACACTTTATAAATGATCATAAACTCTGAATAAAAGTCAGCAAGTTTTTTTTTTGAAAATGAATAAGAAGCAAATATTGTAAACTTTAGAGGTGATGCAGTTAGTCTCTGTTGCAAATTTTGAGCCTGGAAGAAGCTGAAGAAAATACACAGACACATGAGCATAGCTGTGCTTCGCTGAAGCAGTGTTTGCAAAAATAGAGACTGGATTTGGTCTACAGGCTAATAGCTTGCCTATCTTTGTCCTAGAGTCTTATAGTATAAATAAGACACGAGTGACTAATCTTGGCCTGAGTTTCTGAAAAATTCAATTATTCTCTAGCCTTTAGTTCTTCCCTCTGCCCTTGTCATCTTGCAGTATACCAGAATGTGTCAAGTTTGGGAATATTTCCCTAGTTTATTGTTGGCTCATTCAAAAGATCAATTTTGACCAATAAAATGTTAGCAAAAGCAAGGTGAGATTTTTCTCTGCCAGGACCTTTCAAGACAGAACATCTTAGATGTTTCTGGTCCCAGGAGAATCTTGGCACAGTGACATAAACCCAGCCTGCAGAGGGAAGTCTGAAGTCAGCTCAACACCAGCCCATTTCATCTGACCCTTTGGATCAGTGTGTGAGAAATTAATGTTCAGTATTTTACATCACTGAATTATAGCATAGTTTTTTTTTCTCCTGGTATTAACCAACCAATACTAAAAAAAAAAAAAAAAAAAACCAAAAAACTGTCCTATACTCAAAACTGGGAAGTGCTTGTGATTTTAACAGAACTAGCTGACTTTTACTTTAGGCTTTGAACTAAAATATAAGGGAAACTCACACTGGTGGGCTAGGTTTGTAGTCCTGCATCCCTTCCCAATAACAAACACTCGAAACAATAACAAGAAGCAGAGATACCAGTGGCAAAGCCCGTGTCTTAGCTAAGATTTGGTTTCCCATCTAAACTTTGCTTCTACAACCTTGGGCAAATGATTGATCTGTTTTTCCATCTGCAAAAATGGGCCTAAGAATTCTACTCCTTCCGGAGTCATGAAGTACTTAAAAATCAAAACACATGTCTGACACAAAAGAGACACATTATAAGCTGTGTAAAGACCAGGAAAAACAATTAAAAAAACATATTTTAAGAGAAAGAGAGAGAGAGAGAGGGAGATCCTCCTATGCTGATTCACTCCTCAAATTGCCACGACAGCCAGAGCAGAGCTGATGCAAGGCTTGGAAGCAGAAGCGTCTTCTGGGTTGCACAGGTCAGGGCAGCGTCCCAAGGACTTGGACCATCATCTGTTGCTTTCCAAGGCTGCAGCTGGAGAGCCGGATTTGAAGGTTATTTTTTAATTTCCTAAGGCAAGCCTTCAAGTTGGTAATCTACTGTTTTCTTCCCTAGGGCTTTCGTTTTCCCCTTTTATGCCTTTGCTCAAGAGCCTTCTTACCCAAACTTCCCTTAACTACAAACAGTACATAATGATGGGAAGTAGACATTGGCAGGGATAGAACAAGTCTTTGACATGAACAGGCTTTGTATTAGTTTCATATTTGGAGTCTTTTAAATACTTATTTATCTATGAGTTAATTAGTCTATTAATTTTAATCAACTAGATAGGTAGAGTGATGAGAGGAGAGAGAGCGAGAATGAGAGAGAGGAGAGATAGAGAGAGAGAGCTAGCAGTCCATAACTCTACCTTAGTACTAACTTCTTAATTATATAGATATTTAAAATAATTAGAAGTAAAGTTAGGATCTCTCCCTGCCCCCCGCCTTTTTTTGTGTGCACAGGCATCTTGTTTCCCAGACTAAGCTGATGGTTTTCAAGTATTTGTTATGGATACTTCATCCCATAGGTGTTTTATTGTTTTTTAAAATAAGACTTTGGCTTATCTCCTCTAGCAGTTATGATACCAAACTTCTTCTTCTTCTTTTTGAGTTGCTAGCTAGATCAAGTAGTGAAAGCTTTCTAGATGATGAGACTTTTTAGGAACTCCAAATCTGTCTTTCTTTTTCACATACTGTTACATTGCTTTTCACAGCTGTGTTTGTCTTCCAATGCTGAGGATGATCCAGAGAGAGGGCGCTATGTGTCAGTCAAGTTAAAGTCCGGTGGAGCTCTCTGTCTTCATCAAGACTGAACAGTTCCTTTTTGAATACATATATCACAAATGATTTGAGTTTCAGTAGTCGTTTCATTGTTTTTACAGAGAAGTGAATTTCTGAGTTTTTTTTTTATTGATTGATTACATTGCATTATGTGACACAGTTTTATAGGTACTGGGATTCTCCCTTCCCCAAACCCTTCCCCCATGGTGGATTCCTCCACCTTGTTGCATTACCACAGTTCAAGTTCAGTTGAGATTCTTTCCTTGCAAGCATCTACGAAGCATAAAATCCAGCATCTTATTGTCCAGAGAAGTCCAGCGGTTTTTTGGGGAGACCATCTCCGGTCTGAAGGTAGAGCTGGCAGAGTGTCATCCCGTTCTTAACATGTTGCTGTAGAACAATCAATTGTCAAAAGTTATAGCGTAATCATGGAAGTTACCATCCTATCACGTATAGAGGATCTGTTTAAGTTCAAGTGGAGGGACTCAGGGAATATATAACAAGGGCTAAAGATTTTAGAAATCTTAGAATTTCACTACCAAAGGTTATCATGAGTTTTCAGATGTTTAGCTATATAATTAAAAATAAATAGAATACATAATTTCATAATAAATAATCATAAAATAATAACATAAACATGTAATTAAAAATAAAAATGATTTCAAGGTTCATTTTGCTTGTGTAGTATTGTTTTGTGTACACCTACACATATGTTCTTATTATGTTATATACACGATGGCTCTCTGAGTGTGCAGGGGAGGCATGCCAAAGTCCATTTTAGTGGTGTGAGCAAAAAGCATAGGGAAATGATATTACATTGTGTGCCTGTAAGCACAGAGTCTGTGAATGCAGATTCAGTCCTCTGATTATAAGATCTGCAGTATTCCTGTCCATCACATTAAAGGTCAGTCCTTTTTGGTTTGTTATACCGCAGACATCAAGTATGTTAGTAACTGAGGGCTCTCTGAAGGACTAGGCTACTGGAACATACTTCCTCTGGGTTCCCTCGTCTCCTATCTGTGCATTTGAGGAGACCTGCGCATGGCAGATGGTATTAACCATCTTTGATAAAATGGGAGCTTTCAGGAGTGAATTGCAATTTTAAAATCTGAGAAATTCGATTTGCTTGCTGCAGTGTATTCTGACTGCTTCTTCTGGTCCAGCTCAAAGGGAGCGGACAGTCCTCTTTGGCAGGAAGTGAATGCAATCCTTCTGTTGCCTCCGAAGTGCCTTGAAACCAGCAATCCTGCGTCACCCCTGGTGCTGCACTAAAGCCCTCATTAGAAAGAACAGCAGAAGATTCGGAAGGGGATGAGCCATCAGTCAAACTCACTTGGATTTCATGACTCCAATTAATAGAAGACATTTTTCACTGAAGACCAGTTTTCTTCCCTCCCTGTACTTAATCTCCTGGTCCAACGTGTCTAATCATCTTAAAAGATGGTCAATTTTGCTTAATTTAAGTTCAAATTCCTTACTGATTCTTCCGTATCTTTCTAAAGTGGTGTGCATGGCCTATGTGTAGCACTCATCAATTTTTCAAATATTTGAGGAAGTGGCGTTGGGATGTTGTCTTTCTCTCTAGGTTCTTCTTTCCTGGTTCCTGCCTAAGGTGCTCCTGCTAGAATGAGGTGGCTATTGGTTCCCCACAATGCTGACTCCTTGGTCTCACAATAAGGCTAACTGGGAGGTGTATTTTGTTTTCTAGAGTTCTTAATGTCATCCAGGCTGCTGCTGCTTCCAGCTGAGACCACATGCGGTCTAGCTTTCTCTCACTCCCATCTGTAGGCATTTTGTCTCTCCTAAGATCTCTCCACAGCAAATCACCTCCAGCCACATCACTGACACACGCGTTGCTTTGCAGCATAGGCCCACCCAATGCAGGTGCGATGAAAGTTCCGCTGTGCTTCTCTGAGTCAAAAAAGAGTCACATCCAGGAATAAAGGCCTTGCTCCAAAGACACATCCATGTAAGTATGGCAGGCCGACCTTTGTCCTCCTGGATTGCGGCCATTGATGACTCAGCCTCAGTTATCTAGGATACTGTCATGAATCTCAAAAACGGGCCAGTGGGGAATGAATCTAGAATCTGCAAGCTGAAAGGCAGTCAGTATCTTCACTGCTTAAAAATAACAGGGTTAGAAGCCTGATGGATATACACGTGGACAAGTCATCTCCCAGGAGCTGAGTAACCCACGCGAGAAAAGCCCCTGAGCTCCTGAGCTGGCAGGGCTCCTGAGCTGGGCTTTCCCATGCATGCGTCAGTGTGCCTGGGGGGAAGAACATACTTATCACAAGACTTCGAAAGTTCATGAAAGAGGAAATGAAAAGTTTATTTTGGTGCAAACTTGTTTTGAAAGACATTGTGTATATTCATGGACTTTTCCACAACTCCTGGGCTGCATAAATCTCCCCAGTTTTTTTTTTTTTAAGTGTCAAAATAAACCTTTCATTCCACTGTTCTGAACATTTTGAATGACTTGTGTACTTTTGGATTAGTAATATCAAGACTTAATAAAAAAGAGCTTTCAGGGCTTGGTGTTATGGCACAGCACCATCTCCTCTATTTGAGATGCCAGCGTCTCCTGTCTAGGTGCCTAGGCACAAGTGTTATTTGTGCTTTTATTCCACCTTCCTGCTATGAGCATCTTGGGAGATACCAGATGGTTGATTATCTGGGTCCTTCTCTTCCATGTGGGAGACCAGATGGAGTTTTGGTATCTTGGTTTCAAGCTGGTCCAGTCCCAGCTATAGTTGTGTTTGGCAAGTAAACTAGTAGGTGTTTCCAGTTGTGCCCATTTAGCCACAAAGAACTGCATTTTGTTTTTTTTAATAGCTGAGTAGTATTCCATGGAGTAGATGAACCAAAGCTTTCTTATCCAATCTTCTGCTGATGGGCATTTCGGTTGCTTCCATGTTTTTGCAATTACTGATTGTGCTGCAATGAACATAGGGATGCATGTTGGTTTGTCGTAAAACAGGTGTTTTGGATATATTCCTAGGAGTGCTATTGCTGGGTCATATGGTATGCAGATTTTGAGTTGTTTGAGTGTTCTCCAGACTGATTTCCATAAAGGCTGTACCAATTTGCAGCTCCACCAGCAGTGGAGTAGGGTTCCCTTTTCCCCGCATCCTCGCCAGCAAGCGTCGTTGGTGTTCTTGTTTATGTGGGCCAATCTTACTGGTGTTAGGTGGTACCTCATCGATGTTTTAATTTGGATTTCCCTTATTGCTAGGGAGCTGGAACATTTTTTCATATGTTTGTTTGCCATTTGGACTTGTTCCTTTGTGAAATGTTTGCCCATTTCCCGTGCCCATTTCTTGAGTGGCTTGTTCGTTTTGGTTTTTTGGTTGTTTTGAAGTTCTTTGTATATCCTGGAAATTAGCCCCTATCGCCTATATCTTGTGCAAAGATCTTCTCCCACTCTGTGGGTTGCTTTTTTACTTTGTTGATTGTTTCCCTTGCTGTACAGAAGCTTCTTAGTTTGATGAGGTCCCATTTGTTTATTCTGTTCTCAACTGCTATTGCTTTTGGTGTCCTTCTTAGAAAGTCGGTACCTACTCCTAGGTCTTGCAGGGTATTTCCTACATTTTCTTGCAAGAGTTTGAAGGTTTCTGGATGTAGGTTTAGGTCTTTTATCCATGTAGATTGGATCTTAGTGTATGGTGATAGATGTGGGTCTATCTTTTTGTTTCTACAGGCTATCAGCCAGTTGTCCAACAACATTTACTAAAGAGTCCTTCCACTTGCTTGAGCTGTCATTGGTCTTTTTGTCAAAGATTAATTGGCTGTATCTGTGTGGGTTCCTTTTGGTGCTTCTATTCTATTCCATTGATCTTCCTTTCTGTCTTTGTGCCAGTACCAGGCTGTTTTGATACCACTGCTCTATAGTATGTCCAGAGGTCCGGGATTGTGATTCCCCTGCTAATTCTTATTTTTCAGGATGGTTCTAGCTATTCGTGGTTTAGGGGATCTCTTTATATCTCTCTGTCTCTCTTCCAGTCCCTTTATTCCTTGGCCTTTCACAATAAATATATTTTTTAAAAATATAGTTTTAAAAATCTGGAGCTTTTTGGGCCAGGCGCAGTGGCCTAGAGGCTAAAGTCCTTGAACATGCCAGGATCCCATATGGGCGAAGGTTTTAGTCCCGGCAGCTCACTTCCTATCCAGCTCCCTTCTTGTGGTCTGGGAAGGCAGTTGAGGATGGCCCAACGCCTTGGGGTCCTGCACCCACGTGGGAGACCTGGAGGAAATTCCTGGCTCCTGGCTCTGGATTGGTGCATCAATCAGTCATTGGTGAGCCGTTGTGCTCACTGGGGGGAGTGAATCATCAGACAGAAGATCTTCCTCTCTGTCTCTCCTCCTGTCTGCATATTGACTTTGCGATAAAAATAATAAATAAATCTTTAAAAAAAATCTAGAACTTACAAAAAGAATTAAGGCCTTTGAATGATAGGACGTATGCCCTTTCAGTCTAGATATAGGCTAATTTATGTTTCAAATCTGAGGCTGAGATCAGAAACTCTCACACACCCAGACACACACACTGCACTATATTTCACTATACTACCCAACTATACTTCACTGCATACAGGGTCAGCAGGGTCATATGAAACAAACATTGCAATGTTGTCTTTCACACGCTGAGTTTCATGTGGAGACGATGAGCACAGGCATGCTGTGGCAGAGGAGAATGTGGTCTGCAGGTCTCCAGGCATGGTGTTACAAGCACAGAAAGTCACGGTGGGGTAAGTTGTCCTTCGTCCCTGGAAGTCTACTGAGACTCAAGTTACCTGGTCTACCCTGTTCAAACAGAGCAGATGTAGCCAGGAGAAGGGGGGGAGGGCAGTGACATTGGTACAGTCTATGTGTTCTTTCGATGTTTGTCCTACTCCCAGTCGTTGTATGTAACTGAAATATTTAATAATAACACGTGTTATAAAAATAAAGGCAACAGAAGATTGAAAGAAAATGATTAAACTCATACTGAAATGAACTCAGCGTGGTATAACTGAATTACTTTTAACTCGAATGCATACACAGTATGTATGTGTGAATTTATGTACTTCTATGTGTCTATATACATAAGAATTTGCATAATATATAATTGTGATCCATGTGATATATTTACATAATGCACATGCATATGATTTCAAAAATTTTTCAACCAAAATAAACCTATCCTTAATTCAATTTTCCATGAAATTTTAAAGACAATTATATGCATATATACACACATCTATGTACATTTCGTGCACACAGGATTTTAACTGAGTCTTCTTACTAGCTTACATGGCATCTACACCTCGTTAGCAATTGAGCAAATGATTGGGTTGTGCCACCCTATGGATGACTGCTTTTCAGGAGAACCTAGGTCACCTCATGGAGTTCTCTGATGGTAATTTGTCCATCTATTCATTGTTCTAAGCTGGAAGCAATATTCCTTCTGCTGCTCTGTTATTTCTAAGTTGAAACCAGAAGTCTGGGCATTGCTATCCCATCTTCCCATGTGTCATGTGCTTTTGTTTAAAGCATTGCTGCTCTTTCACTCCCTTTCTTTGGGCCACTCATGAAGTTACTCATTATCTCACTATTGTCAGTCACCTATGGTCCTTAGAGTCAGTGCTGTCCCAGATCTGCTCTCAGAGAGTGGGACAGGAGCAAAGAGAAGTGTAGTTGGACTTTGGCCTTCTTTGAGGAGAGAGGGGAAGGCAACAACCAAGGCAAAGTAAAGGAGGTGAGAGTTGAGGTGAAGGCTTGTATCCCTCAGGCAGAGTTCACTGGAGGCTACAAGGTGATCAGAGGGAGAAAAGTCCCAGCACAAAGCAAAGCCTTGAGTTAGAACAGGTTCCTTCATGTGCCGCAGTCCAAGTGAGAAGGGGAGAGTATGCATACGGCACCCATAAAAACTGCTTAACCTAAGTGACACAAAAGGAGGGCAGCAGCTACTTTCACACGTGACTCTAAGAATAAATATCAAGCTTCTTATGTTCCCTCCCTCTGGTTCTGTGTTTGTAATCAGGCAAAGCTACCTAGAAACAAAATGGCAAGGAGCCCATTGATGAATGAGTACAGGTCAGCTTTCCCTGGGCACGGGGCAAACGGCGGATTAGGAAACAACATTGAGATCACACATGTCAGGCTTGCATTTAGCTATACAAAGTTTTTGTGACTTGAACGCCTAGACATTGTGAAATGATAATTCTTCTCTGGTTTTACTTTGAGTTACCTTGTAAAATGTTTATTAGCACAGCATTCTCTCTAATCAGTTTAGCTTTCTGGAGCTTCAGTTAAGGCCATTCCACTTTTGTTGACAATATGAAATGGAGATTGCAGAAACGAACAACTGTATGACATTATGAGTAGCACAGTAAAGTCTCCTGTTGACTGGCTCTATCGCACCTGGAGAATGAGTTATTCATTTTCCCCATGTGTATCCATATTATGTATATTACTTGCCCATTAGTCATTAGTAATCAACCTGACACTCTGTGGGATACATAGGATTTTGCACCATCTGCAGTTTAGTGCACATATGGGGATTCTCTGGGAACCTACTATATTGTATCTTACAAAAGCAAGACAGAGTTGATTCACTGTTAGCCCAAATTCCCACAGCTGGAAAATAGTAAAATTAGGATTGAGTCAAGGTCAACTAGACTCCAGAGTGCTTTATCATAACCATTGTGCTCTACAAGTACACCTAAACTCTGCCAAGAGCCAGGCTTTCCCTTTGGCATTCTCAGGAGCCTTTCCTACCCTCTTCTTTATGCTGCTTTCCTGCCTTCATGTAGCATGTCTGGGGCATCAGACCCAGGCACTAACAAGGTAGGATCAGATAGGAGGTGGAATGCTGGCTGGCGAAAAGAACAGGAGGCTGATGGAGCTGAACAAGCATGGATGAGAACCATTGGAAAGTCATGTGGAGACTAGACACAGACATTTCCCTGGAGACTGGTGGTCACCTCAGGGGGAAGAGCGACATGCAGGCTGTAAACCCAGGTTGCAATAGCTCTTTAAGAAACAAATGAAAGATCAGAGTGACTGTTAGTTCAGTGAAAGTGGTATCTTCATTTTGGTGCGTCTAACCACTTAGTATGGCATCTGGTACTTACTGACCAATATAAATAAATACACTTTAATTGAGTACATTCAAAATAGAGTGGAAATAATGGAAGCAGGAAGAATTTGAGACCCATTGATGGCAGGAACATGACTCTGAATCAGATGCTTGCTAAAGAAGAGCTTAGGATAACTGGTCTAGTCTTTCACAGCTCTTTAGCCTCCTGTGCAAAGGTGAGGATGACACAGGGAACGTCCCCACAAGCACAGGTCTGTTGAAGGGGAAAAGCACAGACTTGTGCACAAGCATGCCTTCATGTATTCCACACCGCTTTTGCATGCCATGCAGACCTGATAGCAGTGAGCAATGACAAAGCAGCAGCTTTCCTTAGGGCACTCTTATGGTTTCAATGCCTTTGTTGTTTGAGCATATTTATTTCCAGTCAGCTCCTAGTAAGCCACCCTCTGGTCTTAAGGTTCTCATTTGAGAAAAGAGCAGAAGAGACAGCTGTCCATGTAGCAAGGTGACCTTCATTATTAAACCAGCACCATCGGGTGGGCTTGTGCTCCTCTGCCTGTAACCACAATGAAGGAAAGCCCAAGGCCATGGCACCACAGTCGCTCAGGGTTGAAAGCTCTCACCGCAGCAGCTGGCTGAACTGGGTGACAGGAGGCCACGAGCTGGCTACTGAAGTAGCTCCTCTCTAGACCAGTTGTTCTTCTTTCCTCTCCGTCCTTTTGTCCAATGAATTTTCCTCTGTTTATAGAAGATTCTTTTTGGCTTGATTTTCCACCAGTGGAAGCTCAGACCTCGGCTCATGTGTCCATCCCTGCCCTCCCTGGGTTTCCTCAGATCTGTATGCTTGGTAGTAAAATCAGATGGGATGACCAGATGATCTAGAGTCAGAGACGGCCTCCTTCCCCACGGTCAGTGCCAGCCCCTAAGAGGCACCTCTGGACTAATGAGGACACACAGACAGAAACTCATCTTAACCGGCCCGTGTCTGCTCTGCCTCCAAGGGGTTTTCCTTCATGCTTCTGGGTCACCTGCATGGTAGAGGGGACAGAAGGTGCTAGAAGAAGGGGTTGTGGATCAAAAGGTGTGTAGCAACATTCACTCAAAGAGTTATTCATATATCCAAAAAATGCTTTTATAAGACACCTGAGGGTTGGGCCTGGTGCAGTAGCCTAATGGCTAAAGTCTTCACCTTGCATGCTCCAAGATCCCATATGGGCACCATTTCATATCCTGGCTGCTCCATTTCCCTTCCAGCTCTCTGCTTGTGGCCTAGAAAAGCACAGAGGATGGCCCAAAGCTTCGGGATCCTGCACCCACGTGGGAGACCCAGAAGAAGCTGCTGGCTCCTGGCTTCAGAATAGGTCAGCTCTGGCCGTTGCAGCCTCTTGGGGGAGTGAACCAGCAGATGGAAGACATTCCTCTCTGTATCTCCTCCTCTCTGTAAATCTGACTTTCCAATAAAAATAAACAAAGACACCTGAGGGAATAAATGGAACTTGCCATATGCACGCAAGGATGATCTTTATGAATGTGAATCACAGCCATCGAGTCAGGCTTACTGCTGATGTACAGTGTTCAAGGTTAGTGAATGCTGCTTTGTGTTAAAAGAAAGACACAGGGATTCTCCACTGAGGCTGACACACTGCACCTTGTCGTAAAACATTCACTCGGTGTTCTTGTTCCCTCTGCACCTGCCCTTGCTCAATAAAGGGCAGCGCTGGGTTCTTGGAGTTGTTGATCTTCCTAATGTGTTGCTGCTGCAGAAGAACGTGGTCTTGTTCCTCCCATAAAGGCAGAAATCTTTTTTTCCCCCATTTTTTCTTTATTTTTGACAATCTTTACATAGTTAATTAGCGCACAAAGGTTCAAGGGCATGCTCCGAGGGTCCTGCTCCAGTGGTTTTGGATAGTTCAACAGTTATGAACTGCGGCCAATCATGCCATTCCAAGTGTGATGAGGTTGCTACAGAATCCTCTGATTGACACAGTCTATCTTAGTGTCTCCATTTGCCCAGTTTTTCACTGTCAACATGTGGCTGGGGTAGTTGGTTGATTTGTTCTGTCCTCTGTTGTGGTGCCAAGTATCCTCTGCAGGTTCCGACGGACTGCCATATCCTCCATGCGTACCTGCTTGTGCTGTCTACTGCTCCGTCTGAGCCTCTGAGGAGGCTTGGCTCTGACATTTGCATTCCATGGTAGACCATGGAACCTACAATTCTCTTCATGGTTGGGGTTCTGAGTCTGGCAGTTCGATTGGGGAGATCCCCAAAGAAACTCTGTCTGAGGTGATCCCAGACCAGATTCTTGTGTGTGCTTGCAAGTACAGGACCCAGCACAGTCCATCATGCCAATCAGATGGTGGTTGCAATTGCTAGGTCGGTTCTGCTTTCAGCCCTGTCTTCCACTGGAACCAATGGGTGTAGCAGTCCAGCCTGATTCTGCCCATCACACACTCAGCCCTCACATAAACCAGTGGAGCTGCAGCCTAGTGAGAGCAACCCACAATAACCCCCACCAGGCCTGTCCCCTGCCCTAGTTCCCGTGTTTGCCAGTATGTACAGCAGACTAGTTCAGTCTGTCCCATAACCCATTCAGCTCTCATATATGTCATTGGGTATTGAAGCATAGTTTAACTCAACGAGCTCCACTATCCAATCCACACACATGCTGGTGGGTGCCATTCTGTCCAGCCCCCACCTGACCCAGACCTGGTTTTCATGCTTTGCAGTGGGAGTGGTAACCCAAGAAGGAGATGCCCACTATTTCCCTTTTAGGCTACTCCCACTCTTGGATCATGCACTTTCTGGATGGTTCTGTAGTTTAACTTGACAGATTAGCCACCAGTGCCAGCATCTGCTATCATGCTATGACAAAGCCCAACCAATCCTCACCCACTCTGCTTTATGTTTGCATCAGTAGGTGTAGTCAATCAAGCCTGGCTCTTTTCTGATCTGTCTCACATGAGGCCCACAGGTGTTGTGACCTGGCCAGGTCTGGTCAAGGCAAAAATCTTGATGTGCAGCCCACTGATCCTAGGAGACCTTTCATGGGTGGTGTTCATGAATGCTCTATTGTTGATATGCAGCTTGTGCCTCTTCAATGGGCTTATTTTCCTGAGAATGCTTTTCCACATCTTCCAGTGGCTCCCATTCTCTGATACATTCGTCAAAATGCTAAGCACCAATAATTAAGGAGGGTTTATTGAAATGCTGTAAGCCACCTACAGCACATTTTAAGCAGAAATCAGAGGAGCAATGAAAACAAAACTCTTTCAGCATTGCTTCTGTGATTTTTGGTTCTTGCCAAGAGCCAATGAAAGAACTTCTTTGAGAGAAGCAGGGCACCATGAAGGTGCAGCAGGAAGTGAGGTTGGAATGGAGTCAAGAGGCAGTTATCACTCTGCTTTCTCAATGTGTGCAGTGTCCTCAGTGCTGGACAGGAAGTACCTGCAGAGGAACACCTCCGCTTCATCACCATGTCTGCGCAAACCTCCATCTTAATCAGCCAGGAAGAGAAACAATGACATAGAAAACATGGTGAGGTGTGTGTTACTGGATAGCTCACATTGGAGTGCCTGGTTTGAGTCTTGGTTATCTGTGCTTCCAAAGCATCTTCCTGTTAATATGCCGAGGAGGCTCCTGGTAATGGCTCAAGTGTTTGATTTGCTGTCATGCATGTAGAAGTACTGGATTTCTTGGCTTACGGATTCAGCCTGGCTTAGTAAATAGCCAGGCATCTGGGGAGTGATGGGAAAAACTTCTTTATCCTTTTCTTTGTTTTAGTCTCCTCCAACACTCAATGCACAACTCTTTTAAAAAGAAAAAAAAAAAAGTAGCATTGTAAGTTAATCTCTTGAAATGCCAGCTTGTGTCTTGACTACTTCTGCTCATACTCTCACTAATGTGCCGAGGAAGGCAGTGGAAGACACCTGGCTGAAGCACTTATGTTTCTGCCACTCATATGAGAGAACAGAAATTCCTGGTTGAAGAATCCCTCAGACATGAACGTTGTGGCAACTTACAGAGTAAATCAGTGGTTGCAGGAGCTCTTTTTCTCTCTTTCTCCTCTCTATTGCTCCTGAGTTTTGAATAAATGAATAGAAATCTTTTTTAAAAAGTTTATAAAAAGTGTTAGTTATATGTATTCTTAAACATGTATAGTCACAAATAAATCCACAAATATTTACCCAGGATGTGTAGAAACAGAATGAGTCTTAAAGAATTATGTACTAGGTCCAGCACGATTGTTCAGTAGTTAACTTCTCGCCTTGCATGCTTCGGGATCCCATATGGGTTCTGGTTCAAGTCTTGGCTGCTCCACTTCCCTTCCAGCTCCCTGCTTGTGGCTTGGGAAAGCAGTAGAGAATGGGCAAAGCCTTGGGATCCTGCATCCATGTGGGAGACTCGGAAGAAGCTCTTGGATTCAGATTGGCTCAGCTCCAGCCATGTGGCCACTTGGGAAGTGAAGCAGTGGATGAAAGATCTTTCTGCTGCTGCTTCTTTCTGCAAATCTGCCATTTCAATAAAATAAATAAATCTGTAACAAAAGTGATAATTATGAACCAAAAGGACTCGAAATGAGTGTGCTACTTGGTATTTTGACATGTCTTACTATCTCAGCCAGTGTTTTATCTTCTGGTCAATCCATGGGAGTCTGACTCACTCAACCTGGTTGTTAGTGATATGATAGCTAATACTAGAGTTAAAGCATTAAAAGTGACTATATGAGAACCTAGATATGCAGAGTTTTCTGAAAAGGTGATTGTGATTGAGATGGCAGGGTAGCATGTTTCCAAGAAGTTGACCTGCTAAAGCTGAGTTCGGAAGCCAGAGGTAAAATATTTCCCCCGCTACTTTGAAGATTGTTGAGTAGATCTGGTATGCTAGGGTAGAACTATTGTCAGAGTTTCGACTGGATCGAACAGAGATTTTTCTTTCTGCATCAATGCTTTCCTCCTGAGCACACACAGATACCCGATGAAAGTCTGTTGGCTGAATGAATTCATGATTGGGGAGGAACAGACTGCAAGTCAGTTGAAACACATGAGGGGCACATGAGGCAAGGCGGAAGGATGGCGCACACTGAGATCACTTCCTGTATTGGTATTTCAATGAGACAATGGACCCAACGTTTCGTATACAGAATTTGTATACATTATCTCATTTAAACTGCACATCAGCTCTTGAATCAGCATGCCCTAATGAATCTCCCTTGTTTAGATAGAGGCAGGAAGTAAAGTAGAATAAGAAACAGATAATTTGGCAATAAGCCAGTGCCCTCCAAGCACTCTTCGATAGAGAAAGGTGGAATAACAGAATAAGTGGAATTGATTCTTTCCCTTCTTCTGTCCCTCTCCCTTCTCCCTGTAACCCTTTTTATCCCACTGCAGAAATCAAGTAATTTGGCCTTTACTTTGTCCCATATTCTGGATGTGTTTCTTTGCTGCTTTGTAGTTTTATGTAACTCATTCCTCTTTAATTTTTCTGCATTTCTTATGAATGAACATGCAAGGTTTGATTTGATCCATACTCAGCTTGTTAATTTTGGCAGGAGCACTTCGTGAACGGTTTGTGTGCTTCAGATGACAACACAGCAAGTACACCAACAGGTTGACTACCCCACCCCTGTGGGAATCAGACTGGTTAGCAGGTTCAGGTAACTTATGGAAATCGTATTCATTTTTATTAGTAACTGATATTATGAAATTAAGCATCAGTGATGTGCTAGAAACTATGCTTTCATTACAAAATATTACCTTGTCTAAACCACATTAAACCTGCATGAAAAAGATACACCTTCGATGCAGAATGTGGGTATTTCCCAATAAACCACGGCAAATGGAACATGTCATGGTCAAATATACGCCAGGGGCATCTAACCAGTCAGAATTCGTTGTTCAGCACACAGCACGCTCTGTCAGGGCAAGGCTGAAGAATGGCTGGAACACAAGTTACATAAGGCCCATAAAATCATTTGGTCTGGCCAAGCTAAGGCACGATAACCACCTCACTCTTACTGGAACTCATTAAATCTAGAGCAGACTAATTTTTAAGTTCACGATCCTGTGTAGTCTTTGAATGGTGTCATAAATAATAAAATAGCCATCAGTTAAAAAGAGGTTCCCTCTGCTGTTACAGGATGTAGAGCCTGCGTGGCACCTGCCCTCAACAGGTGCCCCGCTGCCACTGCCCAGTATCGCATTATACATATGCAGCCCAGGAAAAGGTGGAAATGCCAAGTTTGAAGTATGATTTCTCTTAAATGTGTATTATATTCACACCACATAGTGCATAACTCAAACCCTCATAATGTAAAGTCTGTTTGCATTGCCATCTTCATTTATGAAATGAGAAAACCGAACATCAGAGAAATTAAATATATTGTCTAAAGTCATGTAGCTAACGAGTGACAGATGCAGCATACGAACCTAGATCTGAAGGGACTTCAACATCTGTATTCGAACAACGATGTCATTGTATACGTAGTTTCTTTTATGTTCAGCAGGTTCTTCTTTATTGTTACTTACTTGGAAAGCAGAGAAAGAGAATCTTCGACTCACTGATTCACTTCCCAAATGCCCTTAACATCCAGGGTTGGGCCAAGCTGAAGCCAGGAGCCAGAACTGCACCCAGAACTCACATGGCTGGCAGGGACTTAAGTCCATGAGCCACCATCTGGTGCTTCCCCGAATGAGCATAAACACACAACTGGGTTAGAAGTGGAGGCAAGACTCACACTCACACACTGTGGCATGGGAGGAGGTTACACTGTCACACCATGCCGTCTGCCCTTCAGCAGGCTCTCATAGCCGCACTTCTAGAGATTTTTATTCTTGCCTTTTTAATAGAATGCCCGTGTTAGAGTGTCTTACACCTGTCAGTATAGAGAGACGGGTCAAAGAAGGAGGCCCATTTAGTGTCAGTCATGCTCAAGCAGAGGAGTTGGAAAAATGAGTTAAAGAACAAGGCATTTGGAAATGTTGGCCACAGGCAGTAAAATCCCAAAAGGTGAACGTCATGGTTTCTCTCCCACAGAATTTCTGTGAAACTTCAGTCCCAGTGTGCAATTGTTGAGAGGAGCTGAAACCTTGAGGAGATCATTAGGTCATGGGGAATATGCCCCCAGGAAAGCGGCAGTGTTCCTGTGGGAGTGAGGTGGTGATGGTGAGAGTGGGCTGGGCACTAAGCCTGCCCCCTCCCCTGAATCTCACCGCGTGGTCTCATTCTCACAGGTGCCCACATTCCCTTTTGCTTGTCTGCCTTGTTTGGAGCAGTCCTTGGCTCTCACGAGAAGCTGGGCTGGTGTGGCACCGTGCTCTCAGATCTGTGAGCTGAACAATCCTTTTTTTCCTTTTTAGTCACTTTGCCTCAGGCATTTTGTTGCAGCCACAGGAAATATACTGAGATATCAGTCTTTTGAGATCGTTTTAACCATGTTTTATGAAAACACAATTCCTGAAGCAGCTACAGCTAGGGTCTCTTGCATCACACAATTTATCTATATCTATATCTATATCTATATCTATATCTATATCTATATCTATATCTATATCTATATCTATATCTATCTATATTTAGAATGGTAGGGCAATAGAGAGGGACAGAGAAGCAGAAAAGTCTTCCACCAGCTGGTTCAGCCCCAGGTTGCAGCCAGGGGTATCTGGAGCCTCACCTTCCGTGTGGTTTGCAGGGATCCATGAATTCGTGTCACATTCTGTGGCTTTCCCAGGCACTTTAGCAGGGAGTCGTGTTGGAAATGGGGCGTTACTGACTTGAAGCTTCTCTTCTCTGGGATGCCAGTGGTGCAGGTAGTGGCTGGACTCACTCTGCCTCAGCACTGGACCCTCACATTTTGCAGTGAGTGCTGGTTCACATTCTGACTGTGCTGCTTCCAGTCTAGCTCCCTGACAATGCAACTGGAGAGTGGCGGATGATGACCAGGAAACCAGAACAGAATTCCTGGCTTCAGCCTGACCCAATCTGGAGGCTGAACCAGTGGCCAAAAATCTTTTTCTCTATCCTCATTTCTTCCTCTCTTTGTCACTTTACCTTTTAAACGGATAAATGATTCTCAAAGAAAACACACACTCACAACCCAAGCTAGCTTGAGGACAAAGATGAACTAATTCACTCAAGTCATAAAATGTTGGAAAGAGCCAAAGATGGGCTGAGCTCAGGGATCGCTGTACTTAAGTACTGAAGTTCAACTGAAGCTCTGCTTTTTCATGCTGCTTTCCTGCCCTCAAGCTGATTGCTTCTACATGACAGGAAGCGTGACTATAAATAGTTCATCTTTATAACTGCGTGGCCAGAGGAGAAAAATAGTTTCATTGTTGACTCCAGCTGGGAGAAACACAGGTAATGACTCTGATTGGCTTAGATTGGACCAATCTCCGATATAAGGAAAAGAATTGCTATCATTGGCCCGTGTGGGTCACGTGCTCTTTCCATAACCAGGAAGACAGAGCTGTTAATGTAAGAAGGGGATGAACCGCGTCCATAAGCCTCTTAAGGGCTGTGTGAGCTGGGTGGTCTCCGCCGTCTGTGTCTCCCCTAGACCCTTGTTATGAACTGATGGCAACAGGTGATATCCAGGAAAGGCTATGCAGTGACAAAAGAGGATGGAGGGAGGGAAACTGATGCTCTTACATACTGTTTGTGATAGGTAATATTCTGAAAGTTGCATGTCGGATTCATTTATTCTTTAAAATCGTACTAGGAATCCAATGTGGTGCAGTTTTCTATTTTTTAAAAAAGATTTATTTATTTATTTTTATTACAAAGTCAGATATACAGAGAGGAGGAGAGACAGAGAGGAAGATCTTCCACCCGATGATTCACTCCCCAAGTGAGCGCAACGGCTGGTGCTGCGCCAATCCGAAGCTGGGAACCAGGAGCCTCTTCCAGGTCTCCCACGCGGGTGCAGGGTCCCAAAGTCTTGGGTAATCCTCAACTGCTATCCCAGGCCACAAGCAGGGAGCTGGGTGGGAAATGGGGCTGCCAGGATAGAACCAGTGCCCATATGGGATCCTGGTGCATTCAAGGCGAGGACTTAAGCCACTAGGCCACAGTGCTGGGCCCTAGTTTTCTATTTTTTAAACATATTTTCTATTTTGTAAAGATGTATTTATTTTTTATTGTTTGTAAAGAACAAGCTGATTCTCCCCAGGATCAACATGATTCAGATCTTCGTGGATCTAATGCCGTCCCTCTTTCGTCTGGGTCCTGTATCCTCCAGTCCTGAGGGGGTTGAGCATGGAAGAGGGATATCCTGAACCGCAGAATCCTGCATGTAAAGAAGGTGAGCTTCATGGAAATGAAGGAGGACCCCATTTATGCTGTGGGTCATGTGATCAAGACAGAATGAAACTCCAGGATGTTTTGTTGAATAAAAATAATATTTATCATCAGAGAAACAACAATTTGAAGAACACTTTCCAAAATGTTTTATCTGTACACCTCCAAGGACAATAGAACCAAGAAAGGCTGCGGTACCTCTGAGGAGACAGCATGACAGCCAAATGCAAAGTGTGGTCTTGGATTGGCTTCTTTAGTAAAAAAACTGATGAGATACAAATAAAGTCTGGAATTTAATTAAAAGCAACACGCCAATGTTGATTTCTTAGCTTTGAGAAATACACCAGTGTAATGTAAGATGTTAGCACCACAAGACTCTAGGTAAAGGATACATGGGCATTCTCTGTAATAGCTTTAGAATTACTCTATCAATTTAAAATTATTCCAATGCAAAATCTTTCCCCCACTCCCAACACATCCCAATAAAACCACTCACATCAGAACTTGGGGAAAACCTGCATGTGGAGACGACTGCCACTTGACTTGTGGTAAAGGGGTCTCTAGAATACTTGGTGTACCATAAGCAGAATTCTTTAGAAGGTCACATATTGGGCCCGGCGCGGTGGCGCAAGTGGTTAAAGGTCCTCGCCTTGCACGCCCGGGATCCCATATGGGCGCCGGTTCTAATCCCGGCAGCCCCGCTTCCCTTCCAGCTCCCTGCCTGTGGCCTGGGAAAGCAGTCGAGGACAGCCCAAAGCTTTGGGACCCTGCACCCGCGTGGGAGACCCGGAAGAGGCTCCTGGCTTCGGATCGGCATAGTATCGGCCCGTTGCGCTCACTTGGGGAGTGAATCATCGGACGGAAGATCTTCCTCTCTGTCTCTCCTCTCTGTATATCCGCCTTTCCAATGAAAAAATAATAAAAATAAATCTTTAAAAAAAAAAAAAAAAAAAAAAAAAAAAAAAAAGAAGGTCACATATTGACTCTTTATTCCTCATGGGATAGCATTTGGAGGCGGTTGTTGTTGGAAGGTATTATGCTTAGATGAGGTCCTGAGGGTGGGTCCCCATTATATGTTTGCTGTTTGTAGAAAAGACGGAAATACTGGCGCTGTGGCGTCTCTCCAATATTGAAAACACAGCGAGAAGTCTTTCTGCAAGACGACAGCAGCGCCCTCACGAGGAAGGGCCTCATCCAGCATGCTGGTTTGGACTTCATACTCTTCATGACTGAGGAATGAATACCTGTTGTTGAAATTCCCTACTTTGTTTTGTTACAGCAACCTGTACTAAAATGCAGCGGATTACAAAGTCGGTTACGAGTATTGCACTAAAGAAATGCAATCCTAAAGCAAAAATAGCAGTATCATAAGGCAATTGATATATTATTTTCTGCTGAAATTTTCAGTTTTACCCAAGCCAACCTTTCCTTTCCAAATGCCTTGGTGATGTTCTCCTTTGAGACTGCCCCTCTAAATCTAACTTTCCACATTCAATTGAGCATTCTAGGGTTATACCAAAACAACGTTCCAAGACATTCAGTCCTTGAATAAGTTGTATCAGCTCTTACTAGGTGCCTCTTGGCCTCTCTGTCTGTCCATCATGTTTCTTAATTCTTTTCATTTGGAAATAACTCAGCCTTAAGCCAGAACAAAAATGTGCCAATACCAGCCCTGCTGTACCACAGCTAAGAAAACCATGACATACGGTCTGTCTCTTCGACGTCATCTGCAGTGGGAACTGCAGTAAGTGAAAGCTGCTTTCTCAATTCCTGAATGGATCAGGGCTTATAAACATTTTTTTCTAGTCTCATATTTAATTCCACTAGTTGAGGGACAATATGAAGCTAAGAGATAAGCTTATTTTATTGCAAAACCATATTTGAAACTCACATATAGTATTTTCATGTTACACATTGATGACAAAATTCCTTTTAAGATTTATTTTATTTCTTTAAAAGAGTGACCCAGAAATAGAGGGAAACAGATCTTTCAATTTGCTTGTTCATGCCCTTATTGACTACATCAACCATATCTGCGCTAAGCAGAAGCCAGGAGCCTGGAACTCCATCCAGATTCCTGCATGAGCTGTAGGCATCTCGGCAGCTGGGCCACCACTCACTGCCTTCCCAGGCACATGTGCATGGAACTGGATGAGAAGTGGAACAGCCTAGACTTGAATAGGAACTCTGATAGTAGACACCAAAATCACACATCAGGACTTAAATGCTGCACCACAACATCGGTCCCTTCCGCAGACTTTTTGAACTACCTTCCCACAAAATGGGTCTTAATCTTTTCTGTGCCACTTTTATTGGACTGCTCATTTAGTGTCATTTGTTCTTAATAAAGGGATGTAGTTTCTTGGAAGGCTAAGAACTGGTTCAGAGACAGTTATCCAAACAGAGTTTTGGTCATGTTTTGACAGATGGATCCATTGTTGGAAAAAAAAATACAATTTCCTTAATTATGCATTGCATAACCCACATGTCATCCTTGTTCTCAGTCTTCAGTTCCAATAATTTCCAAATATATCCACTCACAAGTAGCCATCGCTCAACAATTGTAGGACACTAAAGGTCTTGTTGTTCACAGTAGTATATGTACCATGAGAGCGTTCATGACAAACTCCTTCACATTTTCCTTTGCTTCTTCTTCTCTCTTCCGCAGGCCTTCTTTATCCACAGTGTCTCCCTCTTCTTTCTATCTCATCTGTGCTTTGCCTCCTTTTTGACACTCTTCAGCTCAGAGTCCTTGCAGCAGGGGTTCCTCTGTGTTCTGCACAGGTTGTTTTCTTTTGTTCTTGGATGCACAGCCAGGTTATATTTCCCACGTTCCTCTGCAGTTAGGTGCTGCCCTGTGATTGACAGCACAGTGGCATACGGCACTTCCTGATGGCTGTGCTTGTGAGAATATCCCACAAGCCATCCTTCCTCTTTCTCTCTCTGCTGATGGTGAATTCAGAGTCTGCTGATGGGGTTGACACCCCTGGCTCCAGGTGCACCTCTGTAGAACCATGTGAATGCTAACTCTAACTCAGACTTTACCCTTTGACATCATTATTGTCTCCTGGGAGTTTATACAAGTAAAAAATTACCCTTACATAAGAAAAAATTAAGCTTTATGTGAGTGAAAAATTAACTTTCATTTGATAAGTCAATGATGTTTTAGAGTTTATCTGTAGAAAGAGTTGACCTTGCAGAACCCAACACAATCATCCACCTGAGGTTTACTCTTTGTTCTTTTCTGATGTATGCTTCTCAAAATCCTTCTCAATCGTGGAAGTAAACAGTAATGGCAATATTATTATAGCTCTATTCCCTCCAAATAAGCTAGCAAGTAAATCGGGCATAGTAATATTACCCTAGAGATGCCCAGGTCCTCATTCCCTGGTATATGAATATGTTGTGTCACATGGCACATGAGAATTAATGCTGAAAAATGGAAATGGCGTACTAGTCACCTGGCCTTAAAAGTCAGGAAATAGATTGTCAACAGCATTACCATGATCCCTCAAAAGGAACAGAGACTCAGAGAGAGAACCATACAGATGGCAACATGAGAAGAAGCCATCTAATGACTGGCTTTAACGGTGAAGGAAGGGGCTGTGAGACACATATGCAGGCGACATATAAAAACTGGAAATGGATTCTAGCCCAGAGTCTCTAGAAAGACCTCTTGCCTGCTGAAACCCTCTTGCCCAAAAATATCCATTTCAGATTTCAGAATTTTAAGGTGAAAAAGTTGTATTGTGTTACATTACTAAATCTATAGCATTTTCTGAAAGCAACAATTGGAAATGTATACAATAATAGTTACTCAACCTCATCAGATGCTCAGTTTAACTTAGAAGTCTAGTGACTATGCTATTTTGTTTTGAACTAAATGTTTAAAATCTTGCCTTTACAAAAATATTCTGCAGGTTTCAACTATATATACATCCAGTTCATTCAAACCAGTAGCACTGAGTCTAAGCAGAAATCTAATCTTGATAGGAATCTTTTCCTCATTCATTGGCCTATTCTTTCATTCATTCACATTTTCTTCAGATAACTCCAGAAGCTATCTTTCGGGAGACAGATACACTAGTAAAATCTTTGGAGGTGACAGAAGCAGAATTGTGAAGATTAAAATTCCATGACGATACTCTTCAACTCTTCAGGTGAATTTCACCACTGCTATCACCAATTTCTTCTGTTTTCTTTGGTTTTAGGCTTTTTTTTTTTTAAGGTTTTTATTTTGAAGGCAGAGTTGCAGAGAGAAGGAGATAGTTAACCTGCTGGCCCACTCCCCAAATGGCTACAATGCCTGGAGCTGGGCTATCCACAGCCAGGAGCCAGGAGCTTCCTCTGGGACTTTTAGGTGGGTGCAGGCACTCAAGGATTAGGGCCATTCTCCACTGCTTCTCCAGGTTGCAAGCAGGAAGCTGGATCTGAAGTAAAGCACCTGGGATACAAACCAGAGTCCGTATGGGATTCTGGGGCCCAAGGCAGAATCTTATTCTAATAGCCAGCCCCTGGTACTGGCCCCACAGCCGCTTGATTTAGGTAAGTTTACTAGACCCTCAGTTTCTTCATAGATAAAGTGGAGTTAGAAAGAGTTCTCGGGCCCAGTGCAACAGCATAGCAGTTTAAATTCTCGCCTTGAAAGCCCCGGGATCCCACATAGGCACTGGTTCTAATCCTGGTTCTAATCTGGGCGGCCCCGTTTCCCATCCAGCTCCCTTCCTGTGGCCTGGGAATGCAGTCGAGGATGACCCAGAGCTTTGGGACCCTGCACCAGTGTGGGAGACCTGGAGGAAGTTCCTGGCTTTTGGCTCCTTACTCCTGGCTCCTGACTTCAGATTGGCTCAGCTCTAGCTATTGCTGGTGCTTGGGAGTGAACCATCGGACGAAAGATCATCCTCTCTGTCTCTCCTCCTCTCTGTATATATGCCTTTCCAATAGAAATAAATAAATCTTAAAAAAAGAAAGGGTTCTCCTTTTTAGAGTATTGTAAGGATTCAATGAGTTAATACAGGCCCAAACCACAGAAAGATGTCCAAAATCTACTGAACTTTCTACAAGCAATTGCTTAGTATTATAACATACCAAGAATTGATGTTCTTAATGTAGATATTGCTCAAATTATGATTCTCTGACTACTACCCACAAAATTGTAGTAATATTAGAACTTGGTGTATTTAATAAGAACATTACACCAGACAGTATACCAAAATAAGCAGACATTCAAAAGGCGTGGAAGCCAGTCAACTTCATTGTTTATTTAGTTGTCCACCTCAAGAAATTTATGAGTTAGTGGAGTTGTTCAACTAGAAGAAGATTGGATAATGCTTTTCTCATCTTTCAGACTAGTCGATGGTGTTTGTTGTTGTGCTACAGAAGGAGAAATTAGAAAATCAAAATCATTGCCATGGCCAATTTATGTCAAAGCCTTAAAATGATACAGTGAGTGTATCCAAAGGTGATCTTTTGCTCCCAGTGTCTATGAATTATGTCTTCTGTTTAATGTAGGCAAAACCTGTGACTAATGGGCTGTCACTACCTTGGAGTGCTATTAAATTTGGCAAACACTGTCCCTCCCTTCTAAGTCTGAAGAACAACATTTCCCAGGGAACATCTCTGTTAGCCGAAAAGTCATTGTTTGCTCTTGCTATGCCATGGCTGCTCTTGCTCTGACTTGACTGATAAAACTGATTAATAAAGGAGCTGAGAGTGAAAGAATGAGAGAGAGAGAGACTACCTCTATTCAATATCATTCCAAGTTCTGGCAAATAATTCTTCCTGGGGAGACTAGAGGATACCAGTTATAGCAAGGAAATTCTCAACTTGGAAGACTGTGGAATAGAAACAACTAGCAATTCAAATGCAATATCAGCTTGTACATTCATCACTAGCGGGAACTAAGAGGTAACCTTTTAAAGGGAAAAACGGAAGGAGTCTTGAAGTATCTATGTTTCAAGACTTGAGGATCCCAAGAAAGGCTAAGAACCTGCTTGCGCCACCAAGGAAACCCAAGCATGTGAGTGTGTGTGAGAGTGTGAGTGTGTGTGTGTGTCTTGTGTGAAGCATACACACACACATATGCAGAGCCAGACAAATGCAGCAATGGCAGCCTCAATAAATAATCCAATATTTTTCAATTAGAAAATACTTCATTTTTTTGTTATTTTATTATTAACTATTATTACTTTATTACATTTTCTAATTTACTAGACAGAATAAGGAGAAGAAGAAAAACCTACGAAATTCTCTGTTTTAGAGTCATCAAAATCAATAGGGAGACTGTTCAGGCAATGCAGCTATCAACACTGGTGGTATTTCCTTTCATTGCACTCTAACACCCTTCCCAGCTCTGGTGATGGGAACATGGCTGAGAAAGATGAGCTCAGGCTTAACCTTCTGTTGCTGCTTGCCGTTTGGCTCCCAATAGTCTCCAGAGACACACAGATCTGAGAATCTGTTGAGCTGAAGCAATCTTAAACAATGCTCAGACCATTTCTACCATTTAGCAGAGGAGGGAATGAGCCCCATAGGAGTGAAGCCAGATGCCCAAGATCACAGGACCACTGAGTCGCAGAGTCAAGAGCGGCAGCCGCAGCCCCCTTCTCTTTCCAACCTTTCCCATGATACATATGTCGGAGGAGGAGGTGGACCAATATTCAAGGAAATCTTACTAATGCTCCCGTTTGAATAATAAAATTTAATATTGTCATTTTAGCACCCAAACAGAACTGAATTAAGAAGGTACATCTGCTGTTAAAAAAAAACAACAAACAAAAACAAAAAAAACCACTGCATCTCCACCTCAATATCCAAGATACTGAGTTATTTGCTCTTGCAAATCTATTCTGAGTAAGGCTGGCATGAGTGGCATGGACTGAAAGGCAACAAGGCTGCATGGGGCCTCTTTCTTGCCAGGGAATACTTCCTTCTCCCCTATTATATTCCATTTGATCATTCACTTTCACAGTGGGCCCCTAGTCCCATTGTTTCTTTTCTTCAGTTGAAACTTACTTTTCTTTTTTTTTTTTTTTTTTTTTTTATTATTATTTTTTTATTGGAAAGGCGGATATACAGAGAGGAGAGACAGAGAGAAAGATCTTCCGTCCGATGATTCACTCCCCAAGTGAGCGCAACGGGCCGATACTATGCCGATCCGAAGCCAGGAGCCTCTTCTGGGTCTCCCACGTGGGTGCAGGTTCCCAAAGCCTTGGGCCGTCCTCGACTGCTTTCCCGGGCCACAGGCAGGGAGCTGGAAGGGAAGCGGGGCTGCCGGGATTAGAACCGGCGCCCATATGGGATCCCGGGCGTGCTAGGCGAGGACCTTTAACCACTTGCGCCACTGCGCCGGGCCCGAAACTTACTTTTCTAAAGTACTTTTCTCTGTTGGTCCAATGGGATACTGTAACAGCTACTAACTGGGTGATTTCAATAACAGAAATTTGCTTTCCTCACAATTATGGAGGGTTATGTGTTGGCATCATTGGCTTCTTGGAAGGGTTGTGAAAGAAGATCCATTCCACCGTTCTCTCCAGGGCTTCTTTGACCATATCCTTGCTATGCTGGCACAGTGTCTTCCCTGTGTTTATATGTCCAAACATCCTCTTCTTGCAAAGACACCAGTCATGTTATCTTAGGGTTCATCATAAACTTCAGTTTTACTTGACTGCATTTAGTAAACACGTATTGCTAAGTAAGTCTGTGGTATAGATAGGGGAGGAAGGGCTTCCTCCTCCCCTATAAATGGGGAGGGCAAGTCAACCCAGCCTGGCATCTGATTCCATGACATATACTCTGAGTACTACGGAGAAGTCAGAATTAACTTCTCATGCTGTCAGTCCACCTTTACTCGCCTGGGTGAGCTTGGACAGGCTCGCCGCAGCTTTGCCAGCCTCTCCTGCTACATTTTCTTTCTTTCATTATTATTATTCTTTTATTTTGATAATCTTTACATAGTTGATTAGAGCACAAAGGGTCAAGGGCTACAGGACAGTGGATAAGATCATTTCCACATTCTCCTTCTCGCTCTCGCTCTCTTTTTCTGTATCTGGGCTAAGGGGGAGAAAGAGAGAGAAACCCTACACAGCCTCCCATCCATCCCAGGGTCCCCAATGTAGGGCATGCTCCGAGGGAACTGCTCAAGTGGTTACAATAGTTCAACCATTCTGAATTGCTGCCAATCTCGCCATTCCAAGCACGATGAGGTTGCTACAGAATCCATTGGCTGACATAGTCTACTTTAGAATCTCCATTTGCCCAGATCTTCATTGCCAACATGTGGCGGGGGTAGTTGATCGATTTGCTCTGTCCTCCATCTTCTGTTGTGGTATCAGGTGTCCTCCACAGGTTCCGATGGACTGTCATTTCCTCCATGTGCACCTGGATATGCTGTCCACTGCTCCGTCGGAACCGCTGAGGAGGATCAGCTTTGACACATGCACTCCATGATCAGACCATGGAACCTGCAATTCTCTTCATGATTGGGGTTCAGAGATCAGCAGTTCAGTTGGAGGTATCCCCAAGAACCTTCATCTGAGGTGATTCCAGATCTGATTCTTATGTGTGGATGCTGGTACAGGGTCTGGCTCAGTCTGTCACCCCAATCAGCTTATGCACATGCTGGTAGTTGCAATTACTGGGTTAGTTCTGTTCCCAGCCTTGTCTTCTACATGAACCAATGGATCTTGCAGTCCAACCTGATCCTGCTACATTTTTAAATGTGCAGAAACCAGACCTGTTTCTCACAAGTGCGATGAGAAATAAAGAGTGGCTTTTGTAAAAAGTGCAACTTGTGAGACAACAAAAATATGATTAGGAATTGTAATGCCTCATCTGTCCACAATGGTAATACTTAGAAATAAGGATCTGTTATAGTTTTTCAAGAGAAACCAGAACAAAACAGGGCCACGCACCTGTCCTTGGAGACTTTGAGTAAATAAAACCTCATATATGAATACCAGCAAAACCAAAAGGTAGGATAATGAAAGGAAAGTGGATCTCAGCTGGGACCAGCATTTATCTGTGCAGACAGAACGCCAGTGCATTGCCTCTGACCGTGTTTCTATTCCAGCTGGGCAAATGCCTGCTCAGGTAGTTTCACTTTATGTTAAAAATGATGACAGTATTTCTCTTTCTTACAAAAAGAACACATGAGTTCTGTAATAACAAAATAATACACAAGTCATATTTATATAGACATTAATATAGCTATGTTTACTACAAAATTTGGGGAGATAACCCATCCTTTATGGTACAGTCATGTTGCTTTTAAATAGAGTAACATCCTGTGATTAGCATCCTTTCGTAACATCTACACGTGTCCACTTTCCCTGCAGCGTGTTTGCCGAGCTCTGTTCACAGTAGCAGAGTGAATTACAAAAGCATCTGTTAACGGATCTTGAGAGATTAATTCTGTCCATGTCTTAAGCGTATTGGTTACCAAACAGATTTTTAGAAAGTTCTTCTAGGGAGGGGTATGGGAGGGGTGGGGGGAATCCCCAGCGCCTATAAAACTGTACTACATAATACAATGTAAGCAACAATAAAAAAAAAAAAAAAAAGAAAGTTCTTCTAAAAGTAGGACCTTAAACAAGAGCAGGGAGAAAAAAAAACCTATCGTAATTAGAATCCAGGTTAAGGTGTAACTACGTGATCAGGAGTCTGGAAAGGGTATTGGTTGGAAGGGGAAAAGCCTGTGGAAACAGGAGAAGGAGTGCTCCTCTATAGTTTAACACCAAAGGCATGTTCATCCGGGAGGCACTTGAAGGCGTCAACCCAAGGAACATCTCACGAGGGTCTGTCTGTGCTGGCTTGGTCTGCTCGGAGCCTTGTGGCACAGGGCTGGGAAGCTGGGTCCTGGAGCTTCAGCTGACTCTTGTGCAAACCAGCAAGTCAGTCAATGTCTCTGGACAGCACTAACTCTGTGAAGCAAGCGTGTGTTAGGAAGTGAATATGGTCCCTGTTGCATTCTATTTTTCAAAACGACTTTCTAAGATTTCACAGGGAGCAAGCGAACAATGCGATGGCAAGGGGAGTTCCAGAGGCCAGGAGGTTAAACACGCAGGAGCGAGGGCTTCAAGAGGTGACTGAGCAGCCTCTGCTGCCTTTATTATACCCCATTCCCTCGGCTCTCCCTCCTGGGCCCTGTCAAATTACTATTCAGATCAACTGAGTCATTTTGTCTGCAAAAGAAGTGGAAAACCTCCATGTCATCTCAGCTGCTTCTGCTTTGATGGATGAGGCTGAAGTTCCAAAGAGAGTGTGAGCAGGAAAAGCTGGCTCTTTCAAGCTAATTACTGCATATCTGATTTATTCCCCTCCTTAATACTGTTTATTTTGTTTTTATTCAAAATGCAAAATTGCTCCCTGAGTAGGGAGATTAATGGCTTTCTTCTCCATTAGCAACAGATCATTTGTGGGCCCAGGTTATAAATAGGAGGTTAGAATCCATGAGTCATTGTTTTTTGCCCTTTTCGTACAGGATGTCCCCTGAGATAAACTATGCTTAATTTTTTTTTAAGTTAGAAACATTATTGTCTAATTATTTGCTGGCTGTTTTGTTCGAGGCTTTTGTTTTTAGGAAAACATAATGGTTTTCTTTTGTGCCTTGTTCCTGGAAGGTTGTGTTTCAATAGGCTAGACTTGTAAACACCACCGGACAATGGCTAGATTGATTGCATTTGCGTGGATTGTTTTGACTCATCCATTGGACAAATTTGCATTTCTTGTTATTCTGTGTGAGGATATGAGGGTTTAATTTTTTAGGGTGCAGCTGGACTCAGATTTGATGAAACGAGGAAGCCAGAGACAGGAAATTGCTTCTCAGGTCAGTTTATTGTGTGAGTGGAGTTAGCTCACTTTAAAATAAAATTATTTGTTCCCTTATTGATGTTCCCAACATTATTTCAAGGCCCTGTTAGGATTTTGCACAAGTATGATGCTTCATTCTTAATATGTTATTAAGAATTAATAATACAGAGCAGGTTGTCAATTTTTTAAAACTGATCTTTAATAGAAAGACAGAGTTACAGAGAGAAGGAGAGATTGAGACAGCAATGTCCCATTCATTGGTTTACTCCCCAAATGGCTGGAATATCCAGAGCTGAGCCAGTTTGAAGCCAGGAGCCAGAAACTTTATCTGGTTTTCCATGTGGGTCAAAACTTTTGGGCCATCTTCAGCTGCATTCCCAGGAGCATGAGCAGGGAACTGGATTGGAAGTGGAGCAGTGGGCTTGGACTCAGGACCTGTATATCAGTGTCACAGGTAAAATCTTAGCCCCTTATACAACAGTGCTGGCTCTAAGCCTTCTTTTTTTTTAATCAGCTAAAACAAACAAAAAATTCCTGGCTAGGTGCTCCCATCCATACAGATCGGACTGTGTAGGCAGAAATCATGTAACATTCTTAAGGAGCCTTAGCTAGAAGGAGTGCCCAGGTTTGGTCCTTCTTTTTATCTCTGCTTTAATTTATTTTCAAACTGTTTACTTTGGAGCAGATACTTAACCTTTCTGTGCCTCTCCTTCCTCATGCACTGCCTGGGATACCCATTAGTGCTTAGTTAATAAAGCAGAATGAATGGCAGATATTTCCAGCAAATAGGCTTTGAATGCAACCAATTCATTATACCCCTATTGAAGACTCAGAGAAGTACAAGGGGAAATGGAAAAGCTCACAGGTTGGGAAGGTCTCACCAGCCTTGCCCACTCTGCCTAAGCATTTGGTCCAGAGATGCTATTGCAGTTTCTGTTATCTGCAGGTCTCTGAGCAGTGCAGGCCACAAACTGCAATTCTCTTGGTGTTGTTGGCACTGGGAAGCGAGGAATAATGCAAAAATAATTCAAAAGTAGACCTCTCCCTTTTCCAGCTACTTCTTGTCTCTTCCCAGTGCCTTCTGCTAGCAGCAGACCCAGGAGCTTGGGAAATGTAGTTTGGAGATACCCCATTATGGCCCCTGACACCCATACATACACCTTGCAGTGTAAAACAATTGAAGGGAAGGAATGAACATATAACTAGTGAAAAAATAACCAGCATAAATCAGGACAATAATAAAACCTACCTCTGCTTTCTGTGAGTTAATGATTTAAATGTGTAAATCCATTGAGGACAATACCTGGTACCCAGTAAGCAACTTCCATTAGCTTTTACTATTGTCTAGTGATGCCAAGGTGTCAGGGAAGGGTGTGCAATGGAATAGCAACAGAATCAGATTTGTCATTCCAAAAGCTGAACGAAGTACTGACCTTTAGCAGGCCATAGGAGAAGCGAGGAACTTGGAGGAGATGGTTGGCATTTCTGCGCAATAGAGCTGCAGAAGAGGAAGACAATTACAGTTATTTGGGCATGAGAACAATCTGAACTTGGTAATCGATGGAATCAGAGGAGAGCAATTCCAGGACATTTCTCACCTTGGCTGTGGGTGACTGGATGGATTGTGGATAGTCTCGTTATTCATCACCATGTCATTCAGACAAGGTGGGAGTTCGTCCTATGGGTCATCGACTCCCCACAATTGGGATAGCGCTTGGTACATTCCAGGTGCTTGATTAATAGATACTGAATGAGTCAAGGATAAACAGTCTAGTTTTCTTCCTCTGTTGAGGAAGAAATTGAGGCCTGGAGTCCACCAGTAACTTTTGGCAGGGGTTTATAACCAGCAAGGGACAAAGTTAGGCAACTGAATGTTCTTATGTCAGTTATACTTTACAGTGATCATACAGACGCCAGTCAGGCATCACAACAGCACAAACACACTGAGTTATTGGAACCCAGGTCCATTACAATCCCAAACTAGAGAGAAAATGCTTCTATTTATTTTTTTAACAAGTAAATTAGGACGAAGAGTCACTCAAGAAGATGATGTCCACTCAAATCATCTTAACAGTTGCTTAAATTTGCATGGGAAATTGTTCAGAAGAAAAAAGGGAAGGCAGTTCCATTAATTTAATTTCTTTCTGATCAATCTGCGTTACAACTTGGACTGTCTCCTCCCTTGAGGAATTTGCTGTAAGGGACAGAAGCTTGGACAGGTTTTGTTGGGAGACTTTTTCTGGAGTTGTAAAGGTAGAATTTCAGAGCAAGATGGAAAAACCATTTCATAGAGTTCCACACCCATCTTAACAAGGCTACTGTCGCTTCTGAGACTTCTTATTTTTAAATATTTATTTTCCCGAAAGGCAAAGTTACAAAGAAGAGAAACAGAGAGATAGGGAGCTTCCATCTGGTGGTTCACGCCCCAAATGCCTACAACAGCCAGTGTTGGGCCAAGATGAAAGCAGAAGCCAGAGGCTTCATCTGAGCCTCCCACGTGGGTGGTAGAGGCCTGAGACTTTGGGCCATCTTCTGCTGCTCTCCACAGGTTGTTAGCAGGGAACTGGAAGGAAATGGAGCAGCCATGACCGAAACAGGTGCCTGTAAGACATGTTGCAGTCATAGGTGGTGGCTTCCCATGCTCCTCCAGCCGTAAATGCTGAGATTTCTTTGCAAACAGAACAGATGGGCATCAGAATGTGTAGGCTGTTAGCGGAGGCATCAGAACCTTTGACCATGCTTCCCAGTGCAAAGCCTGTGGATGTCAAATAGAAGCCCCAGTCCCCACAGGAGCTGCATCTGCTCTCATGAGTGTGCTTTGTTTTCACTTGACTCTGAACTCCTGCGTATATCGTCCTCAAAGTGATTGATCTCTTCACTGCTTTGTGTTGTCTCTTAATCATCTTTGCAAACAACTCAGTCATTTCCTCTTTCCACACTTCTAGGGGGCCAGTTTCTGTGGCTGCCCCCGAGTACTTCTTATATTATAAGTTTGTTGATTTGTTCCTTCATGCTTGGCTCTGCACTTCCATGAAGCGAAGGGATTGAATAGGATTCTCGCTATCCTTAGATTCTGGTGTGAAAGAATGTTCACCGAGTTGAAGAGCTGCAGTGTTGGACAACTAACTGCAGGCTACAATCTTTCACTTGAGTTTGGTTCTGTGTTCCATGGAAAGAGGTAAATTCTTACACTGAGCTTGCAGCACCCCACATGACAGCACGTGCTATTTCTGGGTAAGGTGTCCTAAGGCACATAGCTGGAGTGAAAATGGCAAGGAGAGCTGTCTCATATCTTTGCATCCCTGGGTGACTGCTCCTGTGTGAAGATCTTAGCAGCAGGCGTGGTAAATACCCCAAAGGTCAGTGGCTTCCTGCCACCCTGGGTAACCTGGACCTGGTGAGTGGTGCCGCAGCTTTCCTCATGCCCCAGCCACGGCACAGGACATGCTCCTCTACCCTTCTGTCTTCAAAACAGAAGTCTGTCTCCAAAAGCATTCAGTCATTTGTTTTCCAGGATTTGGAGCAGAATTAATTAGTTTGGAAAAGCACTGGGACAATGCTAAGTATTATTAATGACACAATTATCGGTTCCTTCCTGGAGGGGAAGGGTGGTTCTGGGTTCCCTTGGCAGCTCTGACAGATGAGCCCTGTTTTTTTTCTCTTTAACAAGCTCTGCTTAGTGCACTGGGACTCTGCCTTCAGCCACTCCCACGAAGGGCTGTTGCCAGGAGCGCCCTCGAACCATAATGGGGCTGCTGTTCAGGTGCCTGCACTCACAGAGGCACAGGAAGTGGATGGACCAGACACAGCTCTGGGGCACTTAAAGGATGCTGAGGACAGTGGAAGTACTGTGACTTCAGCACATGCTCTGGGGAATATGCTTGGTGCTTTATTCGCCTCATCTCACTGAATGCAATCCCCACTATGGTTTTGTAAAGAAGACATTGCTTTCCTCATTGCATGGATGAAACAACAGAGGCTGACAAAGGATCTGGGCACCTTTTAAAGACTATTCTTTTATTTTGATGATCTTTACATAGTTGATTAGAGCACAAAGGGTCAAGGGCTACAGGACAGTGGATAAGACCATTGTTTCCACATTTTTTTTGTGTGTGTGTATCTAAGGTAAGGAGGCAGATAAAAGGAGACTCTCCACCCAACCTCCCACCCCATACCAGGGTCCCTGACATGGGGCATGCTCCGAGGGAACCGCTCAAGTGGTTTCAATAGTTCAACCATTCTGAATTGCTGCCAATCTCGCCATTCCAAGCATGATGAGGTTGCTACAGAATCCATTGGCTGACATAGTCTACTTTAGAATCTCCATTTGCCCAGATCTTCATTGCCAACATGTGGCGGGGGTAGTTGATCGATTTGCTCTGTCCTCCATCTTCTGTTGTGGTATCAGGTATCCTCCACAGGTTCCGATGAACTGTCATTTCCTCCATGTGCACCTGGATATGCTGTCCACTGCTCCATCGGAGCCGCTGAGGAGGATCAGCTTTGACACATGCACTCCATGATCAGACCATGGAACCTGCAATTCTCTTCATGATTGGGGTTCAGAGATCAGCAGTTCAGTTGGAGGTATCCCCAAGAACCTTCATCTGAGGTGATTCCAGATCTGATTCTTATGTGTGGATGCTGGTACAGGGTCTGGCTCAGTCTGTCACCCCAATCAGCTTATGCACATGCTGGTAGTTGCAATTACTGGGTTAGTTCTATTTCCAGCCTTGTCTTCTACATGAACCAGTGCATGTTGCAGTCCAACCTGATCTGCCCAGCACACACTTGGCCTTCTTGCAAACCAGTGGTAGCTACAGCCTAGTTGATGTGACTCTCTATAATCCCAACCAGGCCTGTTCCTGTGCTGGTTCCCATCCCTGCCAGTATGTACAACAGTCTTGTCCAATATGTCCCACATCCCATTCAGCTCTTACACATGTCAATGGGCATTGAAGCCTAGTTCAACCCAGCCAGCCCTACTTTCAATTCCACACACATGCTGGTGAGAGCCATTCTGTCTAGCCACCCCTTCCTCAGTCCTGGTTTTCATGCTCTCCAGTGGGAGGAGTAGATCTGGGCACTTTTAAGAACAGTTCTGATAACTCTCAGAGACACCATCTAAATCTGGCTTGATTGGACGTGGAGATTACTAGACTTAACCAACAGTCATCCTAGACTCTAGCCGGATCGGCAGGCTGTAGGTGCCTTTGATGGGAGACTCATACTTCACTGTGAACCTCAGACCGCAGAGCTTTGTGCGCCTTCCACCGCAGCTACAACCTTCTCTGTGTCTGTTGCTTGCCCCTGTCGTGGATCTAACTGCCCATTCCTGTGCTATTCAATGTCTTCCTTTAGTTCTACAAGTCTCCACTGGGATCTTCTAGTCTGGACTCCTTTAACAAATGAAAGACAGTCTGAGTTAATGATTGTGACCTTCCTTGGAGTTGTCAGCGTGTTTTGGGATCAGACTAGCTCTGTTGGGGAATATCGTTTACTCATCCCATGCCTCTGTTTGTTCATCGCTAAATCGGGAATAGCAATTCTAACTGCCTTGGTTGCTGTCCCATAGAACCTTGTTCTCTCTTTGACTTCTGCCCCTGTGTTGGGCTTCAGCTCGTCAAAGGAACCTTATTTGAACCACTGAATCAAGGGCTGCTGCTCTGTGCTCTGATGATATCCTGTGTACTTATCTGCATTATTTATTCACCACAGGATGTTGTAAGAACCTGGTGCACTTGAGCAGACTGTATGCTTTTTAAGAACAGGGAGCATGTGTTTATCTTCTAACTCCCTGGTAAGCGACATGAATCCTGGCATATGGTGAATTTTCAAAGTTAGTTACAAAAGAGAATGAATGAATGAATGGAGAAATGAATGCAGGAAGTGCTCCCTGAGGTGAACTTGGGCAGTTGAGTAGGTGTTTAGCAAGGTGTAGATACAAGCACTTTCTGAACAGAAGGGGCTGAGTAAGTGGGGGTGGGAGGGGGTAAGTATTTGACCATCTTTGGGGGAGAACTGAGAAGAGTGGAATGTCTGAATGTACATATCATGGGCATGGAGTAACTTGGAGACCGGAGTCCTTTCGCTTCCAGGATCAACACCTCAGAAGCCTCAGCCTCAGGCTCCATTGAGGCTTGAAGGGAACAAAACATTAGCTCAGCTCTAAAGATGTTTTCTTGTTTTGGTTTGTTTCAGTTGAGTCGCTTCAGATAATGCATTGGTTTGGTCACGCTGTGAAGCTGTGCACTAGGGCATGCTTGTAAAAACAAAAACAAAATACTTTTGATTCAAGTCACAATTCAGGAAAAAGATCATGTTTCTTCATTTCAAAGGAGTCCTTAAAACCCTTTTGTGATTGCCGAAATTGTCAGTTGTCATAAGCCATTGTATGTGTGCTTCTGGGGCCAGGATCATATTAATCTTGCTTCCCTACACATTTCTGTGGCTCCTCCAATATGAATTTCTTGCCCTTGGGAGAGCAGGGCAGGATTGCCCGATTGTCTCTTGCTTTTCTCTCACCCACCTCTGAATAATGGGGACAAGATCTTGACTTCCTTGAGTTCAAAGTTTTTTCCAATTAGCCAATTAGGGGTCATAGAATAAGGCTGAGATCTACATAAAATGGAACAGGAGAGCATACTGAACACCATTCAGAAAACAATCTGTTTCGATTGCGTGTTTTTTTGAGTGGGTTTGTGTGGGTAGGTAACTGTGCGTATATGTTGGATTGTGAATATAAAACAGCTGTTTTGGTAGGACTTGTTCAAAACTTACAAAGTTTCTACATTAGCAGTGTCCTTTGTCTGGACCTGACTTTCACGGTCTCTTCACATTGCTCCTGCGTGCTCTACCTGCAGTCACTCATGTTTTTAGGCCAGGTGCCTGCTGACTTAGTGGGAAGTTTCCTTTGTTTGCTTCTGAGTCCGGAGCTAGAGTCAGAGCTGGATGATCAACACTTTGGTTCCTGGGAGTCCCACGGGTTTGCAGCCAGGTTCGATCCTCCGTTCTGTCAACTGAAGAGTTAGTCTGACAGGGAGACTGGCAAGAATTGTGTGGTTCAATTGGGCATGATTGTGCCTGACTGGTCATGGGGGCTAAAAGCAGCCCTCACTCTGTGAGCCAGGCTGTGCATCCAAGTGAATATCCTCGTTTGGAAAAGGTCATCTTAGTCTGTCGCATCTTAGGTTCCAGGAAGGTTGGCAGTGACCCTGCTGCTTTGTGCACTCGACTCAGGGTGGACAGAGGCATTATGGACCTGGGGAAAAGTGTGCAGGGCCACCCTTATGGCAACAGATATCAGCAAGTTCCCCATCCAGCCTCCTCCTTGATATAGTTGATATATTATTTTCTGACTGACACCTGTACCTCTTAACAAATTCTAAACTGAAAAGGAAAAGCCACAATGGCTGTAATGATCATCTCTGCAAAACCACCAATCTGTGGACACACTTACTAATGGCTTGGCCCTCCCTTCCCAGCTCCTTCCTGCAAGTGGCGGTGCTCTGTAGTCAACAGAGGAAGATGTTCTGTTTGGGCCTGGCTCAGCTTCATGCATTGCTGTGGGTTTCTATTATTTGTATTTCTTTTTCCTTCTCAACTGGAACTGTATCTCAGAGCTGGAGCTTCCACATTTGAGAGATACTTGACTTTATTCTTTCCTATTTCTTTATTTTAAATCTATTCTTTGTTTCTCTTTCCTTTTAAAATTTTATTTTATTTTAAAGATTTCATTTATTTTTATTGCAAAGTCAAATATATAAAGAGGAGGAGAGACAGAGAGGAAGATCTTCTGTCTGATGATTCACTTGCCAAGTGACTGCAATGGCCGATGCTGCACCAATCCGAAGTCAGGAGTCAGGAGCTTCTTCGGGTCTCCCACGTGGGTGCAGGATCCCAAGGCTTTGGGCCGTCCTCGACTACTTTCCCAGGCCATAAGCAGGGAGCTGGATGGGAAGTGGGGCTGCCGGGATTAGAACCAGTGCCCATATGTGATCCCTGTGCATTCAAGGTGAGAACTTTAGTTGCTAGGCCACCATGTCGTGCCCTCTCTCTTAGCTTTGCTTTTCTTTATCCAGTCTTTGTTAGGCATTAATTGGTTATTATTTAATAATCACACCATTATGTAGAGAAACAGCAAACATTTGAACGTAAAGCATTTGTGTAAACCTGTCACCCTGAATCCAGTTCATGTCCCTTTCCATTTTACACAGGAAATCTGTTATGGAAACAGGCAAAGTTTACAATTCAAAACACATCAATTTGGAAGTATTTTCAATCATTATACATTAGTTGACCTTGCCAAATCTCAACTCTTTGATGTTTATATTGGAGATGGTTGGAAGGACTCATTGAAAATCAATTTCTTTTTCCTCTTCCAAAAGAGGCTGCTAAAACAAAACAAAAGTGCCTAGTATTCCAAATAAGATAAAAGATAAAAGATCACCTGAGCGTTGGTCTTTAGGGCTGCTATTAGGCACATAATAATCAGATGGTCCCACACAGAGGAAAAGGTGAATCCAAAATTATTTTTCAACTCAGGTCAACCCAGGTGGCCTATTGCCACTATCAACAAGATGGCAACCAAGTTTGCTCAGATGGACTTTGAATAAGAAGGTCTGATGTCTCCTTTAATCACTTCTACTTGATGGGCAAAAGGATCATCGCCCATTGTAAAGTGGGCAAAGCAATGGGACCATTGATATCGAGTTTTTGTCAAGTTTTGCAATGGATGCTAAAACAAATCATCACAAAATTGGCAGCCTAAAGAACAAAAATTTATTTCATGTTCTAGAACCAAGAAGTATGTAATACAGTGATCGCCGTGGTTGTGCTTTTCCTCAGCGCTCCAGAGGAGAATGCTGCGTAACTTTCCCTTGGTTCTGTGGGTGCTGCCAATTGTTGGCATTCCTAGCCTTGTAGATCCATCACTCCACTTTGCCCTCTGTTCTCACCAATAGAACATTGCTCTTAAATCTGGTTGTATTTGAAGGCACTAGGGATTAGAGATTGAGCATCCTACTGTGGGTCTTCTCAGAGGCTAGGTGGAACTGGAATGCGGGGGCTAGCTCCAACACTGATTCAACAGAGTGATGGCTTGTGGGTTTCTGGGGTGAAGCAGGCTTGAGCTGGTTCCTTCTGGGCCTTGTCCTGGTTGTCCTGGTTCTGATATGCTGTACAAGCAGACAGCAAATCAAAGATTTTTCTGGGTCATTTGTTGGAGTGTGGGTCTTCACAGAGATTAATTCTAGGGAGTGACCCAGCTGACCTTCAAATAATAATTATTCTTGGGGTAAGAACAATGACTTGCTTGCAAACCAAGGGCTCTAACCCTGCTCTTCATCTTGCCCTTGATCTATTGCAGCCGTGCTTCTATTTAGTAGCCAGTGCCTGTCCTCGTCTATTGCCTCTAACCTACCACAAACATTGTGAACAGTGAAACACTATTCCAACTTTTTCCTTTAGATAATAGTGACAGCCAGAGCAGCAATTACAACATGAATAAATACACACAAAGAAAACTTGTGCTGTTCAAAGTGTTCCTATTAACTCATTTAATCCACCTCAAACTCCTTTGAGATAAGTGCCCACCAGTTAAAGGCGCTTGGATCAAAGGATGCAGGAGCTGGGCTGTAATGGGCTCAGACTCAGACAGGAAAGGTCTAAGCCTGGGTCCCCAGGTTCCGGGCTCAGCAGGAGGCTGCCTGATTCTGTTTTTTCAGTACAAATGCCCCCTAGGCAGGGAGGCCCATGACATGGGCGAAGGGGCACTGTGGCTCCACAAACATTTGGTTTATCATCTACGCTCTGCTCATGTGAGGGAAGGACACAGACACTTGTAACAACCCTCATCTTCCTCTTAACGTCTTCTGTACCTAGCTTGCCTTTTTTCCTTGCCTGTATTCCTCCCAGTCCTTCCCCGAGGTCGCCTCCCTAGGTCACTTGTGCTATGACATCACGATCCTGAGTTAAGGGTCACCAAGGCAGCCAGGAGTGCGGCCGACACAGATGCGCTCTACTGGGCTTCCTGCATTCCTATGATACCCAAAGTGCAACTTGCTTAGGGCTGTGGCCTCCTTTTCCCCATTCTGTATGTTTTTCGTGTCCTGTTGACCTTTCGACTTTTTCTAGAATTTACTAACAACTCAATTTTTGTGCTATCTAAGCTTGAGAGCTTCCTAGCCTTCGATGAAATAGATGACCCTTCTGATCAATGCTTCCCTTTGGTCCTAAGTACCTCGGCATTCTCCGGCATGAAACAGAGAGCTGGTGCCTTTACAAAGGGTAGCATGACTCTCTGGACTCTTACACAGCCTACTGTATACTCTGGGATGTCACTTGGAGACTTCAAAACTTAAATAGTTGTGAGGGACACTCCAATTTTCCTAGTGATTCGAACATTCCTGAGGTCTTTCGCCTTCTATCATTTCTTTTAATGTCCAAATAAGCAAGCAGAGAGATCCCTGCTCTGTACCCCTGAGGGATGCTAATTGTCCTGCCCAAGGTCTCTGACGTTTAAGTGGATGGCACTCTTTGACTTTCAATCCTGGCTTTCCGTCATCTCTCAGCTTCTCGAAGTGCCTCTATCAGACCATACTTGTCTTCAATGATTTGTTTTCTTTCTTTATTTTTACTAACACAGAGATTACCACAAAGAACGGAACGTATCAGTTAAAGTGAGTTTCACAAACCACTTCCTGAGTTTCCTTGGCTGTTTCAAAGCATTTTACACCCTGCTCCTCCAGGACTCAGCCTGGTAGTACATCCTGGAAGCGGACCCTTCCCTGCAACGACTCTCTCCTGTCTCTGCTCTTTCCTTCAAGAAACTGCCCAGGCTGTGAATTTGAAAGTTATGTTGGGATAAATAATCCTCCTCTCCTCTTTGCTTTAACTTTCTTCTTCTTTATTACAGCCAAACCTTCTCTTCCCTAGTCCAAAAGCATAGTGGAGTATTTCCTCAGGTTGTGAGTCATTCATCATACACGCTCACTTTTAGCAAGACAGAAACTCTGAAAAAAAGTCATGGCTTTATTGCTTGCTGTTTGAAAAGTTCAAAGACAGTAGGGCCTGGTGCGGTGGCCTGGCGGCTGAAGTCTTCACCTTGAATGTACTGGGATCCTGTATGGGCACCAGTTCTAATCCCAGCCGCTCTACTTCCCATCCAGCTCCCTGCTTGTGGCCTGGGAAAGCAGTTGAGGACAGCCCAACACCTTGGATCCCTACACCTGCATGGGAGACCTGGACGAAGTTCCTGGCTCCTAGCTTCGGATTGGCACAACACCAGCCGTTAAGTTCACTTGGGGGGTGAATCATCCGATGGGAGATCTTCCTCTCTGCCTCTCCTTCTCTATATATATCCAGCTTTTTAGTAAAAATAAATGAATCTTCTAAAAAAAGAGAAAGGTTCAAAGATAGCTGTTCGTGATTAGCATCATCTGTTACTACAAGGAGTTGGGAGGGAAGATGTTTTCAGGTGTTCAGAGCAAACGACGGAGGTCATGGACACTTAGCTTTTCTACTTCTTTCTGCCTGTGGAGGAGCACGTGGCAGACAGTAAGTCAGTCCTGGTCCCCTTGTGTCCAGTGGCTCTCCCACTGTCCCTACAAGCACAAGGATGCAGTCAGGAGGCTGGCCCTGGGGCTCAGGTCAGCCCCAACCAACAGTCCTAGCAGATATGCACACTCCTAAGGAGGGAACAGAACTCACCTGCCAGAAACTTGGGCACTCTTTGCAACTGTCCATGGCATCTGGCACATGGATAACATTTACTGTAGATATATCTCCCATGGCTGCTAATGTCAGCATTTCCGTGACACCTAGAGTGGGGCTCATTTGTGCCTCTTGGCTACCTCTCTGCCTGCTTCATCCCCAGGACACCCTCTCCTCTTCTCAAGGCCATGGTTTCACTGTAGGAGTGTGGCTTATCCGTCATCACCTCCCAGATTCAGCAGGTTTTATGAACACACCTGATTGTTTGGCCGGGGAGGAGGACGTGTGGGAGGCCAGTTCCATCTCACCTTAATGAGGGTGGCCACGGAGTGGAACGCCTGTGTATCTCTATTCTTTCTCAATTCCCAATTTCATTTGTTATGAAAGTGATCTATAATTGTAGTTTAAAGAGTTAAATAGGTCCCCATCCTGACTTGTAAGTCCCCGGGCCCAACGATTTAAAGCTCTGGCGGCTTGTTCCTGTGACGTGTCTCCTATGCATCACTGTGCTGATTTTCCGTTTCAGGCACCGCGTTTCATCTGTGTTCTATTCACTATAGAAAGTGAGAATTTAGAACCATTTCACTTCTCATACTCTCCCACTAGAGACATGCAGTTTCTTCATTCCAGCTCCTTATAAGAGGTCTGACCTAATTACAGTGAAATACATATCCAGTGTCTGCATTATTTAAAAGGTATAAATATCATTTACATATTTACAGGTTTACCTGAAAAAGAGAATATTTACAAGTGAACCATGTAATATATCAATATTACATTTTGTTCCTCAAGCAGGTTTTTTTTTTCCCTGAAGCTAATAATTGCCTTTGCTTGTAAGTGTTCTTTGCTGTATATCTCATTGATTGCTCTCAAACACTTCTTTCCTGTCCCCATGTCCTCCTGACTTTTCCTGGCACCTAAGGGAGGCCCATCTTCAGGTCTGCACCATTATCCCTGACACTACCATCCTTTCCCCTCTCCACTGCCATCCTGGGTCCTTCTAGTGTTACAACTCTTAGCTGCTTGCTGCATCACAGTCTGTTTATTCCTTCCTTCTCATGGAAATTCTAGAAGAAAGGGTGGACAGGAGATACCACGTCTGAGCTATTGTGGATCTGCACACATCTTCATTGTACGTTGTCCAGGTTGGAAAGTTGGTGTTCTGCACAAATGGTGAAAGCTAGTCCCACTACGATTGTGTTAGGACATGGGAGCTTTGACAGGTATCAGGTTTTCATTTTTGGGGCCTGTTGGGATTGGTTTACCTGAGATAGACACACAGCCAAAATTGGGGTGCACGGTATTTCATTGAGATCAAAATTGCAGTGGTTGAGGAGGAGGAGACAGGACTGAGCAAAGGAATATGAGATCGCTCTGGCAGGATGCTCTGGAGGGAGCTGCCACACAGTGCCACTTACTGAGTGGAAATGGCTGTCCCTGAGTTTGAGACTGGTCACTGGATGCGGACTGTCACTGGAGAGCTTGAGATTGGGTAAGGATATTATCTACTGCTGGGCCAGACACTCGAAGGACTTGATGTGGTACCTCCAGAATATGAGATGAGCTGTCGCTGGAGAAAGGTCTGGGATGTGTATTCACCTCTATGTTTGCCTTCAAGCTCATGAGATTCTCCGAAAGGACTCAGTTTCCTTACAGCGAGCTATGAGCTTGTTCCAAGAGTCAAATACAAAGGGGAGGTATCTCACGTTAGTCTGGAAGCTTTCTTGTGATATCATCTTATGCCATAAAGTTGGCATATTTTTTATCTGATATTCTCAAGGGCAAACTTTTGGAAGAAACATGTATATCCTGCATAACTGGTAATCAGGATGCCAGGACAATCCTAAAGCCAAAAATGACCTAGAACGGGCTTCTCAGGTCCCCACCTTTATTTTATCCCAGCTAAAGGACAAATTTCTAGGCTGAAATTCATTCAGAAAGAAATGTGTGGGTTGAGTGTTTCTTCAACCTACTCTAAAAATTCTCAGGTTGTCGGTTTCCCTAATCTCCCTGTTCCCGGAGATGCACAGTGCTACCAAGGCTTTGTGCTGTGGGGACTTGTGTGGTATTGCTCAGCTTGCCAAAGTGGCTTCCCCACAGCACACCTCAGATCAGCATCCATGCAGCGTCTACGTGGTATCCATCATCCAGCTGCTTTGCAGCTTCTAACGTTTGGCCATGATTCTGTCCTTGCTGATTCTCTTTATCCTTGAGGGTTTGTATTTAACATACTTCCTTTCCTTTCTTTACACTCAATTCCGCCCCCCACCCTTTTCTTTTTGCAATTGTTGGAGAGGTAAAGGAATGTAGGTTGCCACTTTGAACTTGATTTTGTTTTTAAACAGACATGGAATGCAATATCTCTCCCCAGGAAACTGTAGAAATTCCTTAGCATAAATTAGGAAAGCAGCAAGGAAGAGTAAAATCAGCAAGGGTTTGTAGCTGGTGGTTCTTTCACCTGATTAACAAGATCTTTATCCACCTGAGCCTCCCTTCATTGCTAAAAGGGGATTTTGTAAATTATATCTGATCCAATATGTAAGTTACCTGACTTGCAGTAAGCACTGAATTTTATCCTTATTACTCTCTGAGCCCACATATGAATGTGGCTTATAATTAAAACATGACCAGATCAGATAAACACCTACACTGTGGGGTCATTTCCTTATTTTCTCTATTGGGGTCCTGCAGCTTCTCCTTCTCCAGTGACTATCACACTTCTGGAGTGGCCCTAAAGCCAAACAAGGAAGACAGAGCCACGGTTCTGCAGTTCCCCGTGTGGTTTACCTGTGGAGTCCTGATTTCCAGGTATTTCCTGTTTGGTTCTGTCTCACAGCTCTTTTGTTTTTGTTCCCATTCTTGGGGGACTATCAGGCTAATAAAAAGTATGGTATGAATATGAAGCCGCCATTGCTGTCAGCCCACTGGGGACACTTTGTGGGAGTGACTGTAAGAAGTGCAGAGTAAACTGCAGTCTTGTGGTAAGGAGGAATGCATTACTCCTTTGTGACCTCACGTTTAAGTCTGGGAATGTGACAGCATTTGGCCTGTGTCTGACAAAGTTCCTGGAGGCGGGGGGTGGGGGGTGGGATTTGCAAACAGCCTGGCCGACTTTCCAGTCTCACTTCCCTGCCCTGTTGTCTAATACCTTATGTTAGGAACACCACCTCTGTCAGGGAGTCCAAGTCTGGTCCCCAGGCCCTTACCATCAGAAACATTAAAAATATGGATTCCTGGAGCTGGCATGGTAGCGTAACAGTCCAATCTTCTGCATGCTGAGCTGGTCTCCCACTGTGAGAGGAGTTAGACTGGGTAGTAGGCAGCTAAGGCATTCTGGGTCCCTAAGTCATTTTGTTGTAGGGTTTTTGACCCCAAATACGGCAAAAATTCTTCTTTTCTGCGAGACAAGAATTGAGGTTGCTGCCGTATTCGGGGTCAAAAACCCTACAACACCACAGGGGCACTGCTCTGAATCCCAGCTGCCCATTTCCAATCCAACTCCCTGCTTATAGCCTGGAAAAGCCAAGGATAGCCCCAAACACTGGACTCTGCATCCATCTAGGGTAACTGGAAAAAATCCTGACTCCAAATTTTAGACCAGCTCTGCTCTGGATCTTGCAGTCACCTGGGGAGTGAATCAGCAGACGGAAGATTTCTCTCTGTCTCTTGTTCTTTCTCTGTAAGTCTGACTTTATACTTTATCTGAAGGAAAAAAAAAAATCCACGAGAGTCTGGAGTCCAGGCAATACACTTAGGGTGATGTAATTGCAGAAAACTCTCCAAAGGCGAGTCTTTTGGGGTGGAGGGTAATGGATGCTGTGTCTGAAGTCTGTTGTACAGACCTGGGGTTGTTCTAGGGTTTCTAAGCACTTTTCTGGTGTGACCCTTGTGTCCTTGGCCACTTCTCTGCCTGCCTCGCAGTTGACATCTTTAACTCTTTTTCTCGCTTTGCCCACCTTCCAGTCAGGTCCTCTCTTCATCATTAACTATTCTCTTATGGACTTTGTCCTGCTGGTTGGGTCTGAGCAGAATGGAGCTGGAGAAGGAAAAGTTTCACATTTTTCTGGTTTCCAAACTTGTTACATTAGTTTTAAAAAATCAGATCTTGGATCCAGAGAAGTCCTGGTAGTCTTTCTTACCCACAGGGGATACCTGCCGATACATCCTCAGTGGATACCTAAAACTGAATATCATACCAAAATCCCTCATGTAATAGATCTGTGTGTGTGTGCATGTGTGTGTACAAACACACCTATGATAAAGTTTAATTTATAAATTAGGCACACTGCAAGATGAACAACAATAATGGCATAGTTATACTGTAATAAACCTACTATAAGTATTATGTCTCTTTTGACGTGTCAAGACAAGTGTTAGTAATTAATAAAAACAAAAATATAGAAAGCAAAGCCACAGATCTGAGGACCGTGGTGCCTCCTGCAGACACATTTCTCATTATGGTGCGGAAGGTGCAGCTTCTTTCTTCCCAGTCTCAGTTACATTATCAGAGTCAGTAGGATGCAGGAGTGGCAGATGGAAGTGGGACGCAAGGCGAGTGCAAAAACCCAGCAGTCACACAGTCATTTCTTTAGGTGCTTATCTTACGTGTGGCTGCACTCGTCAACAGTAGGACTCTGCTTCCAGGCAAAGAATTTCTTTTTTCTGTCTGACATGTCAATGATTTTGGGGTGAAATGCTCAGATTCCGTGGTAATGTGTACAATGGGGAATTGCAGAGGAATGTGACAGCATTTCTATTAGCATGACCTGTGTAGTAAGTGCTCCACAAAGGAGAGCTTCATTATTGTTTCCTATTTCCAAGTGCAGCATAGCGCAGGCATGTAATGGGTACTTGGCAGAGGTTGTGGACCGCAAGGACAAGGAAGAGCCCACTTCCCCTCCTCTGCCTCCTCAAGCCTCACCCTGAGCATCGCAGGTCACAGCGCTACTTCTATCCACTTGCGTTGTGCCCTTGGCTAAGTCTCTGTCTTTTCTGGAGTCAATGGGAAAACAGGACAGAAAATCTTCACAACACGGTAGTTGTTTTCTTTACTTTTTCTTTATTTGAAAGGCAAAGTGATGAGAGAGAGATTCCATCCGCTGCTTCACCTTCCAAGCCCCTGTAACAACCATGGACAGCCCAGGTAGAAGCCAGGAGTCTGACATTCCATCTGGGTCTCCTAAGTGAGTGTCAGGGAACCAATCCTTGTTGCCTTACATTAATCCCACTCCAGGCTTTCCCTGCACATATTCTAAGCACAGGCGTGTATAAAGCACACAGACAGACAGTGAAATGTGAAAAAGGGGAGACGTGCGACACATGTGACCATGTGAGTGTGGGTTGTCTCATGCAGAGAAATATCCATTGTGGGTCCAGGCCACAGGATTGCTGGAAGCAGATGGCGTGCTGAGGGAGAGAGAGCGTCTTTGCATCACTTCCAGCACAGTCTGCAGTGACAGGTAGAGCGTTGACCCTGCACCCCTGCCTCGTTGGCCCCTTTCTGAGGAAGAGGAGAGGGGGTAGTGCTTCTGCAGGTATAAAGCCACCGGGGGATTTTGTGAGACTTCCTCAAGTTTAAATTAATTCCTGTATTTTACATTGTTCTCCCTTAGATCCTAGATGACACAGGTGCCTCCAGGGGAAGACGGCATTTGGATTGACAATTTGGGCCTTCTAGCAACTTTTACTCACCCAGCCCTTATGTGCCTGTCTGCCTGACAAGTATGTGTAACTATGTGGGCTGTCATCTCTCTCTCTCTCTCTCTCTCTTTTTTAGACCTTCATATTGGGTTTTATGTGAGAGCAAAAGCACAGTTTCTCTCGCAGGTACTGGTTGCATACCAGTGTCTGTCTGGACTTTTCTTCACTGCCATCCTTTTCTTTTCTTTTTTTTTTTTTTTAACTTTTTTTATTGTATTTTTGACAATCTTTACATAGTTAATTAGGGTAAAAAGGTTCAAGGGTACAGGGACGTGGGTAAGACTATTATTTCCAAATTGTTTCCTTCTTGTATCTGAAGTAAAAGGGGATATTGAGGGAGAAGCCCCACCCAGTTTCTCACCCACACCAAGTCCCGGATGTGGGGTATGCTCTGAGATACTTCCTCAAGTGGTTTTGATAGTTCACCATTTATGAATCACTGCCAATCTCGCCACTCCAAGCACGATGAGCTCCTTGAAGAATCCACTGATTGACACAGTCCCTCATAGAGTCTCCATTTGCCCAGTATTTCACTGCCAACAAATAGCTGAGGTGGTTGATTGACTTGTTCTGTCTTCTGACTTTTCTTGGTTAGGGTTCTGAGTCCGGCATTTCAATTGGGAAGATCCCCAAAGAAACTTTAAGGTATTCCCAGACCACATTCTTGTGTGTTCTAGCAAGCACAGGGCCTGGCACAGTCCATCGCCCCGACCAGCTGGTGGTTGAAATTGCTGGGTTGGTTCTGTTTTCAGACCTGACTTCCGCTGGAACCAATGGGTGTAGCAGTCCAACCTGGTTCTGCCCAGCACATACTCGGCCGTCATCTCTTGCCTCCTAGCTTACGCATTAGCACAAAGCTGGAATGGGAGAAAGACGGATAAGGTTGCAGGCCATCCGGACGTGGGACGTAGGCACTCCAAGGTCTGTTTTGAATATTGCTCCAAAGCATGTCCATAGCGCGCCAGGAGCTATGCAGGAACCAGTGTTCCTGGGGAAAGCAGCATACAGACTTATCCTGAGAGGAGCTCAATCATGAGAAAAAGAGGGAAACAAATTACCAGTAATCTCATAAAGTTGCTCCTATCAGCTAAAAAGAAGCTTCAGACACAGTGGTTCCCAGGGAGACCTCAGGACTCAGTCTTGGGTGCTTTGCTGTACCTCCTGAAGGAGATCACATCTAGCCACATTCTTTCTGCCTTTTCAAACACTAAGGAAGCCTTAATAATAAGGTCACTGACAAGCAACCACAGTGAGATGAACCCCAATTTGTAAACTGACTAAACCTCCAGAGCTCTCTGCTGTGCAATGGCAAAGTATGAGCACTGTCTCCATGCTAGCAGAGGAAAAACTTACTGATGGCTTCTCCACCTCCTCACCGTGTGCCCCAAAGAGCGGTTGAGTTAAATCTGTAGCAGCCACTAAGATCTGCTTGCAAACTCAAGCCAGACTCTGAGAACTGGAGTCTGCTTCAGCATTGCCAGCTCCATCCCTGAGCAGCTCATTGAAACAACTGCCATGCTTTGCCTGACTGCACCGTTAAGATTTCCCTAGCATGGGCAGAAGATTTATTAACTTGCCAGTGGGGGGGCGGTGGGGGGCGGGAATGCTTACATGTCATTAAAAAGTTTCCACTCCGAAAATTCTCCTCAATAGGGCGAAGATCAGCTCTGGGTTCCAGTTCTGAGATTGCATCCGCAAAGAACCATGTGCTGAAAGCTTTAAATTACTTATTACCATATTGATGGCCAGATTCTAGCTTTGAATCCTTGATGACTTTGTCAGATGTAGTTCTGTGCTGCTCCTTTTCTTCTTTAGCCTTATACAGAGCTGGGCTTGTTGTGATCTGGACTGGGGAGGCTCTTGGACAATAGAAGGAAGCCTCTGGCAGGAGTGGCCCTGTCAAGTACAGTCCAGCACTGCCAGGCAGAGAGGGGAAACTGGGGCTGGCTTCCAAGTCATCATTACAGCCTTAGTGACACCATATTGTAGTCATAATGGATACAAATGGAGCTACATAAATAAGTTGGCTCCACTCCTGCTATAAGAAGCCATGCCAGGAGTTCTCCTGAGTTCTACCTGAATCCAGAGATGAGCTACAAAAAAAGTCCTTCATCCTGAAGATGCAGAAGACAAATTAAATTTTAAGTCTCTTTAGGGGACTTCCAATTCTATCTGAAGAAATGAATGGCCGTGGCTCTGAATTCTTTCAAAGAACCAAGGCATGACTGCAGATGGATGCTGCATCGTAGTTTTACACACTGCAGGCATAGCAGAGCAGCTCTGTTTTTTCATGGTTGTTTGAGGTTGGGTACTATTAAAAAAATCAAATTCCTACTGCAATTTATTTTAAATATGCTCTGCTGTTGTCTGAAGATAAAGGAAAGCAATGTCGTAGACATAACTAAACAAAACAAAACTGAAAATCAATTCTTGGAATTATTTTCGTTTAATGATCAGACATGATCTCTAGAAAGGCTCTGTGTTTACAAAATAATAGGCTGGGCCATTTTGGAATCTGCTTTTTCTCTGTAAATTATTGCAATATTTTTACCAATCCCTTTTTTCCTCCTTCTAGGTTAAAGATTCTTTTCCTGTAATGGCTGCCTTGTTTTCCTAAAATTCTGTTAGACTAAGAGAACTTTAATCATTTTCTCTCTAAATTCATACATTATCTCCTTCTGGATAAAGCACTATTTTCTTCCGTACGTACCTTTTGTTGCTCAAGCAACCCCGGTGCCATAATGCCTTATAGATTCTGCATTTAGGACTTAACCGTCCTTGGCAAGCAGGTCCCTTTTTTAAACATATTCAAACAGAGAATTGCTCCCTGGAATATTCTGCAATAATACAATGAGCCAGCATACCTAACAGGCTAGAGGGGCAGACAAAACCAAAGCAGTGTGCCTTTAGATGTGGCCAGTTCCAGCAGTTAGGAAATACACATTACAACGATGCTAAGCCACAGAAGCTGAGATGTGGCTTTGTAATTAGAAGGTGAAGGGAGGAAGGTTAACATTCACTGAGTGTAGGCCAGGGACTGAGCTCCACGTTTACCAGTCTTCTTCTTTTCCCACCTTGTGGGATAGATCTTACCGAGTCTGGCGGCGTGCTACACAAGGCTAAGACTCTGCTTACAAGGATAGACTCCCCTGTCAGTGCTGGTTTAAGGCCTGGCTACTCAATTTGCATTCCAACCACATTTGCAATATAAACCAAACGAGGGAAAAATTCTGTCCCTCCTTTCTCTGTTGCTCTTTCAAATAAAGTAATCTTTTTTTTTTTTTTAAGGTAAACCTTATTCTCCCAAATAGAGACCCGTCCCTTTATTGATTCCCTGTTTATCCAGCCTCTGTAGGAGGAGTATGGCTGTGTGGCTGTGAACCCCGTTCCTGGCATGTCACTAAATTCTGGTAATTTCCTGAGTGACAAGCATCCCACACAGATACTTAGCTGCATCTGAATTTTGTGCAGGGCTCCTAAGACATTTGCAATTTTTCACAGTCAGTCCTGAATTTCTGTTAACTTGTTGGTTTATAGTGGGACCCCAACATAATCTAGGAATGATGCTGTTGCAGGATTTTTGACTCCGAGTATGGCAGCAACCTCAAATTCTTTTCTCGCAGGAAAGAAGAATTTTCATGCGGACACAGTTTAGTTTTAACGCAAGATTTATTAGAAAAGCTGAGAAGAGAAGACTCCCATCCTAGTGACGGGAGGGGGTTTTGAGATACAAAGGACCCTTACCACCTGCCATAATGGCAGGAGGAAAAGTAAAAAGAAGACCCTAGTCCTCTGCCATAGTGGCAGGAGGACAAGAAGCCTAACCCTCTGCCACAGTGGCAGGAGGAGAAGAATAACCCGTATCAATGGCGGGGAATGCACCTTTTAAAGGTTTCCCTCAAAGATGTTTCTCCATAAACAAAGAAAATTCCTGGTTTCCATGGCACCTGGCCTTGGGACAAAAGGTCACAGAGATACCAGACATAGGACATTCCAGGCCTTAGGCAGATGTGTATCACTTCTTCCTGCTCTCCTTTCAATGATAAAGAGATCAGCCTGAGGCCCTCCCACAATGGCCGGAGGTGATGGCCAATACTTCAGGTGGGGAACTGATATGCTAATAGCACCCCTGTCCCTTGGAAGAAATGTGCTCTGGTGAATCCAAGACATGGTGGGGAAATCTCTTTTACTCGGGGACCCAGAATACCCTAACTGCCTACTACCCACTCTAACTCCTCTCTCAATGCGACTGGACACCAGAAAGGGCAGTGATTGGAAGGTTAGCGCTTTAATTTCCACTCTGAGCTCAGGTGCTTGGAGAGGAATTCTGAGATGAGAGTTCTGTAAAAACTCTTGAACAATATGACCCATTACCTTCTGGTTGTTGAACCACTAAGATACGGGAAGCTGGTGCCCAGAGAGGGCATAGAATCTTCAGGAACCACTACTCCTAGTTCCAAAAGCCATATTTTACCCTTGGCACCATCTGCATTTGGGTATTCCTACACAGTACCCTGGATAAAAATGTAAGCGAAGAGTTTTGTCGAGTTTTGTGGGCTGTCAGAACAAATTAGCAAACATGAGTAAGTAGGTGTGGGATGCCCAGAGTTTACGGTTGATCAACCAGAAATCCAGGTATAACTGACACCTGAGCAGGCAGTCTTGTGAGAATGACAGCCCCTGGTTCACAGGAGCACAACTCTTGTGTCAGAATTAAATTAAATTTAATTGCATCCAGCTGTGTCTGTTGAACTGAATAATTTCTGGTGGTGTAGGAAGATCATCTGAAACCCACACACACAAGGTTGCTCACTTATTTGCTCGGTGTCTGTGATGGGGCAGAGACTCAGGCTCTCTGCACAGCTGAGTCATCCCTGCCTTTGAGAGACTTGTAGCTTAACAGACAGGGTGGAGGTGAAGTGTGAAAGTTGAAAAAAGATAAATTCTGAAATGCCAAGAGCCACTGCAGAGACAGGAATAAAATGTTGATGAAGCTGAGAGCGAAGCCTGGAGTCACCGAGAGATCAAGGAACTCGTCCTCCCCTCCTTTCACTGGATAGGAACTACAGAAAACAAGGGCCTTTGGCTAAGGGTTTAATTGAACCTTTGCTAGGGCAGCGGCCTCGCTGATTTTCATCCAGTAATGAATGAATCAGTTCTTGCCATAGGCTCTGTTCTTTTTCCCTTCAAGCTGCAGAAGACCCCATTTGAGAAGGGGGAAGGTTGAGCAAGAGAATGGATTCTCTGCAGCGGTAGGGACACATCTTGGGGATTGTGAAGCACTTCCAGAAGTAGTTTTCCCTGCTTATGATTGAGACTTCATCTTCCTATCAGCTGCAGATTTGGAGTGCTTTCTCTAGTTCGTATCCCTATATTTTCACTAGCAGGAAATTGCGAAGAGATGGGATTTGGAGGGTCTGAAAGTGCTTAGCCACATGGGGAAAGCTCTCCTGTTCTGTGAACCGTTGGTATGGAAGACCAGGGTGGCATTCCTGATACCACTTCAGACACCCACATCATCTCTAGCTCACAGAGGAAATATTCTCTCTCTTTGCCAAATGAAAACCATTCTGATTTGTATGTCTGTGAAGTGACACTGCCACAAGAATCATGATTCTATAATTGTATATGTATACAAGGAAAACAGTCCTTCAAAGAGATGTCTTGCACTTGTGTGTGTTTCACAGTGCTATACACAGTACCTGGGACAAGGGGTTTGAATGTTCAGTGGTGACTGAATGTGTAAAGCAATTGTGGCAGCCATACACACTGGAGCATTCCTCTGCAGTAGAAATATTGGAGATCTGTCGTTTGTGGCACCCTGGATGAGTGTATTATACCAAATAAGATATGCCAGGCAGAGAAAAACAATATCATATGTGGAAGCCAAAGACGCTGCTATCAGAGAAGTGAACAGTTGTGTGATGGTAACCATAGGCTGGGGAGAGTGGGAGTGGGGAAATGGAGAGAATGGTTAATGAGTACAGGGATGCATTTGGTTGAAAGAATCAGTACTAATGTTCTACAGTGGAATAAAGTAATTTTGGATGACATTAACTTATTGTACAGCTAAAAGTAATGGAGTGATTTTGAACACTCCTAGCACAGATGTGATAAACATTGGAATTTATGATTATGACAATTACTCTGATCTCACTATGTATTATATATATGTGTATATAAATGTGAATACATATTGTACTCTATAAATATGTTAAGTTATCCTGTGCCCACTAAAAATATTTTTAAAGTGTGTGCTTAGGAAGAATATAATAATGAAATGAGATATTGGCTTATTTCATTTTTACATTCTTATTTCCCCAATTTTCAACAATATAATTGTATTGCATTTATAATGAAAATAAGTGTTTATTTTAAAGCAAAATAATATTATGTTGTCTATATATTTAACCTTCTCAAAGGAAAAATTAGGTATGAAGTACCTATAAAATGAATCGTTGTTGAATTAGAGTAGACAGAGGCCTAATTATTGAGAACTAAAGAAGCATGATGAGATACGCATTCTTTCTTTATCAAAACTCACAAATATCCCCCTTCTACCATATATTTATTCCAACAGTTGAAGATCTTTTTGGAGCAGTGAATGGCTGACTGAAAATGACAACGCCTCCTCCTTAGGAGAGGCGAGCCTGTAGACCCACACTGTGCCTAAAGGTCATTAGATCAGCACCCGACAGCACCCCTACCTGCAGCTGCTTCAGATGGAGGAGCCTGAAGGGGAGTTTCATATACTGCTTGGCTGTTATTAGCTTTCTCCTGTCCCCATCGCTTTTGAGAAGGATTTGGTTCAACAAGGATTTGGGAGTTTCACCACTGAGCTTCAAAAGAATTGTTGTAAGACTAAATGACAGCGATGACAGGGATGGTGGTATGGACAGTGGTCATTGTGAACCACCGATGTTTAAGAGGTGCAGGTACATGCTAAGTGCCTTATGTGTGTTATCTCATTTAATTCTCACACCTTTTGATGGAGCAGGACCATTATTCCTCACCACCACCGAGCCATTTAATAGATGGTCAAACTTGCGAGGAGCTTGAAACTCACCGAAATCTACTTGTTTGAGTAGAAGGAAGAAGAGCAACAGCAAAACCCAAAGTGGGGCAAAGAGATGAGGCAGGAGCAACATTTGTGACAGGTATTTCCTTCACCCTGTCCTCTGGAACTCTTACGATTTCATTATATTCCTTGATACGTTGTTGTGTTTACATGGTACTCTGGAATTCAGCCAACCCTCATAGAGGCGGAGAGATGGAGAGGAAGGTCGCTGAGAGGAGAACCAGACACAGTCCTCAGCCCCATCTGGCTACGTGATTTTCATCAGTGATCAAATTTCCTGGAGCTCTGTGTCACCTGCTTATAAATCAAGGGAAGAGCTTGAGATTTGATAAGGTTTATGAAGTAGCATCCTCGCATACATCCATGTTAGGACAACAGTTGCTTTCCCAGGGAGAGTATAAGTAATGTAAATGATCACATTTGTGTCTCAACATCAAGTATACTCTAAAAGCTCTTGAAATGAGGTTAGAGAGGTGGGCATTTGGCACAGTAATTAAGACACTGTTACCGATTCTTGTCTTCTAAATTAGGGTACCTGGATTCAAGTTCTGGCTTTGTTCCAGTTTCTCCTAGCACACTCTAGGAGAGCAGTGATGACTCCAGCATTTGGGTCCCTGTCTCGCACGTGGGAAACCCAGGTGGAGTTCCAGACTCCTGCCTTGTGGTTGGCCCAGCACATGTTGTTGCAGACATACAAGTAGTGAACCAGTGACAGAAAGTATCTCCCCCCCTCATCTCTGTGTGTGTGTATGCATGTTCCTCCATCCTTGAAACAAATTTTTAAAAGTTATTCATTTTTTAAAAAATCAGGTGCATCCCTTAAAGATGCGGCGTCAGATTCTAGGAAAGGGAATGGATTCTTATAATAATTAAGCTTCAATACAAAGTGCATGAAACTAAATCAGAAGCTTTTAATAAAGACTCACATGGTCACAGAAAAAAAGAAGATGCGTTAAGCTAGCATAATAACAACATAAAGTTGGAGAAGGTGGCACACATCACCAGTAGCAGCTTCATGTGGTTGCAAATTTGTGGAACGACAGAACTAACATTTGCCAAACAAGATGGAATCAAGGGACTGGGACTGTGTATGACTGCTCATTAGCTTCGTAATCTTCAGGAATTTAGCTAGGCTTTCCAACTGGGAGTTCCTTCATTTTCAAATGGAGGCAATATCAATTTAAGCATTGTGATTTTCAAGTTCATTCATTCTACGATTTACTCAAAGAACATTTTTTTCTTCATTTCTTTCTATGAACCAGACACTAAATATATAGAATATGTAATCACACTGAGGGGTGTGCTGGAACACAGGAGGCAACAAGGAAGGAGTAGGGATTCCATCCCAGGCAGGTAAGGACAGGGAGAGTGGCAGAAGTAGAAATAGAAGAATTATAGATCCGTGTGAATTTGCCAAGGATAAATGGAGCAGGTGCGTCCCAGCAAGAGGTGTATCACGCCTTCCTGTCTGGGGTGCAGGAGCAAGTAAAGGGCATAGAGGCAAATTGGAGAATATTAAGTATGTATGTTACATAAATTATATATATATATTATAAATAGTACGTAGTATATATATTCCACATATATAACATGCATAAATAAAATAGTAGAAATAATAAATTATCAATCTTGGCTGCTTAATTGTGACAAATATATTTTAGCAATGCAGATGCCCTGGCATTTGCAAAAGGAGAATTTAGCTAATTAAGCCATCATGCTAGATTCCAAAAGTTAATTTTTAATAACATACTCTATCGAACCTCTATGATGATTGGTTATGAGATGTTCCCTGGATACTTTTTTATGACAGTTATTATCTGTGGAAGATCCCTAGTCTCCTCTCGTTGTAGGTTACTGAGAACACCTGGACAGGCCTGACCTCAGCCCCCCTTAAGGCTGATAGACGGGTCAGAGTCCAGAGTGGGCTGGGAAGGAGCCTTTGGCTTTAGGATTCCTGGGAGCACTCTTTCCTGATGCTTTATTTAATGTGGTGATGTTGGAATTTCTGTTGTGATATCTTAGCATATGGGAGAATGCCAGTAGACCACAGCACTTTTCTTTGTAAACTTCAATCCCGTGATGAGGGGCAGCGGTGGTCTGCAGTGGTCCAGCTCCAGGTGGCGTGGTGGGGTGTGAGCATCCATCCTGAGGTAAGAGCGAACAGCTGGGAAGCAGCAGCTCTGCTTCCTTCCCTGATAAAAGTTGCTTCTTACTTTTTTTGAACAATTAGTCCTTGATTACTAATTAAATTCTATCCCTATTTTGGGTTACCTATTTCTCCAATAAGCTTGAACAATCCATGACTAACTGTAAGTCCTTCTAATGGAATAAATTGCTTTTCTACATACTCCGCCCCCCAAAACCAAATGATAGTTACTTAATTTTTATACTTCATGAAGTGCACTGATCTCTTTTCTTCCCTTCTTTCCCTTCCTTTCTGTCCTCTTTTATTTTTATGTGCTAGTTGTTCTCATTAAATGATTTTTCCACACACTGCTTTCAAACACAGCCAGAACTGGGTCATGATGCAAATCAAATTCTCTCTCTCTCTTTTAACTAAAGATTAGACCACAGTCCAAAGTCCATTCCCAAACATCTCTGCATCACAGAGGACACCCCAGGCAAATGTTCCTTGACCCAAAGATCTCTCAGCTCTTATGCGGGGAGGGTGGGGATATTGTGATGAAGAACTGGGAGGTGAGTTGGCCCTTGCCTCCAGCAGCCAGTGCTCAAGCAGTAGCCTGCCTTCTGACTGCATGCTTTGGAGCATGCCAACAGCAGCTGTATTTCAGCATATAGCTGTATTAAAGGAGTTCTTCAAATGACCTGGATTCCGGGCAAGGAGACCCAGGGGGAAGTGCATGTGTTTTTTGTGAAGATCATTGCTATTGATGTCAGTCATCTTTGCCAAGGGCGTTCAGCAGACAGATGTCTGTCTGCCGTAGTTGGGGTCTGCCTTGTTTTATGTATTGCTGATGTTCATTTTCAGGAGTGAAGATAGAAATTTTTTAATGCAAATCTTTGCTGAGAGCAAGCAGAAGATGTCCAGATACCCTCGAGCAAGGGAGAAGGCAGTGTGCTGAGGAGAGAGAACACAGAAGTGTTAGAACACGTGGGGGTGGGGGAGGAAAGGGCGTGCAGTAGCCTAGTGGCCAAAGTCCTTGCCTTGAACTTGCCAGGATTGCATATGAGCAGCAGTTCTAATCCTGGTAGCCCTACTTCCCATCCAGCTCCCTGCTTGTGGCCCTGGGAAAGGAATAGAGGACAGCCCAAAGCCTTGGGGCCCTGGACCTGCGTTGGGGACCCAAAAGAGGCTCCTGGCTTCGAATCAGCTCAGCTGCAGCCATCGCAGGCATCTGGGGAGTGAATCAATGAATGGAAGATCTTCCTCTCTGTCTCTCCTCCGTTCTGTTTATCTGACTTTCCAATAAAAATAAATAAATATTTAAAGAAAGAAGAATATGTAGGATTCACTCTGAAAACACTTCCCTTGTGACCAAAGCCAACTCATTTAGCCTTTTTGAGCTGTTTTCTTACAAGTGAATCAGGTGTAAAAATATCCTCACTTAAGTCCACAGAGCTTAGTGATGTTTATTAAGTGTTTTACAAACACTCTAAGCTTAGACCAGGCTAAAGTCCTCGCCTTGCATACCCTGGGATGCCATATGGGCACCTTGCACATGCTGGGATGCCATCTGGGCATCGGCTCTAATCCCATTGGCTCTGTTTCCTATCCAGTTCCTTGCTTGTGACCTGGGAAAGCAGTTGAGGAAGGCCCAAGGCCTTGGGACCTTGCACCCATCTGGGAGAGCCAGAATAGGCTCCTGGCTTCAGATAGGTGCAGCTCTGGCCATTGCAGCCAGTTCCCCAGTTGTGGCCACTTGGGGAGTGAAACAATGGATAGAAAACCTTTCTGTCTCTCCTCCTCTCTGTATATCTGACTTTCCAATAAAAAATATTTTAAAAATGCTCTGAGCTCTTACAGGAATGATACCAGTTTCTATTGACTATGAATAGTGACAATAAATGCTCTGAATGCAATAAGAAAACTACCATCTCGCAGGTGATAGACGAAGCCAGATGATGACACAGAGTGCTAAGTTAGGAAGGCAAAGTTCAAGCCAGGCTATTGTGGTTTTAATGTCCTCAGACTTGACTTTTCCGTGTGCCAGACAGTGCAGGGTCAGGTTCAGTCCATTGCCTACACCAGCCAATACACACCTGTGGATGCAGCTCTGCTCCCAGCCCCATTTATCACGTGAATTGGTGGTGTTGGACCTAGCCCTGCCCAGTACACCACAGGCCTGGTCCTCACGCACACTGCCGGGTACCACAACTAATTAGGATGACCCTCTGTGGTCCACCAGGCCCATGGCCAACCTTGGTTCTTGTGCATGCCAGCATGTACTGCAGTCCAGCTCGGTCTGTCCCACATCCCATCTGGCTCTTGTGCATATTCGTGGGTGCTGTGGCTTGGCTTAACCCAACCTACTCCTGGACTCTGCTGACACTTATGCCAATGGATGTTTTCACCTTGTCCGGCTTGGCCTGCTTGAAGCCTGGCTTTCATGCTTGCCAGCAGAAGCTGCAGCCTAGCAGAGGCCCAGCCCCAGATCTTGCACTTGCCAGGGGGTAGTGTGGTCTAAACCGAATCAGTCCAAGCACTTGCCCGCTGATGCTGTAGCCTAGCCTGGCCAATCCACCCCCATTATGGCTCTTGTGCATGCCACCTGATGCGGCAGCGAAGCCTCAGCCTGGCCTATCTTCAGACCTAGCCCACATGGCCTACATATGCTATGGCTCTTTCCGGATCAGCCAGCCTCCAGTCCCAGCTCTCACACTCATGAGTGGAAGCAGTAGCTTAGCAGGATTGTCCCTGAAGTTTCCCTACCACACTCATTCCCAACCCTGGCTCTTGCGAGTGCCAGCACATGCTGGGGCCTAGACCAATATGGTGCACCCCAAGACCTCGTCCACACACATGCTCATGGATAGTGCAGTCTTGCCTAGACTGGTCAAGCACCTGGACTGGCCAGTGGAAATTGTGTCCTAGCATGGGTGTCCCCAGAGTTTTCCTACCAGCCTATTCCCAGCTTTGGATCTTGCACCCACTGGCAAATGCTTCTACCCAGCCTGGCATGGCCTGCCCCTAGTCTCAGCTCTTGCTGGCAGGCATAACAACAAGCCCAGCCTGATGTGACCCATTGTTCCCTGACTCTTGCATGCCAAAAGATTTTGTAGCCTGGTCCAGCTTGATCTGCCCCCAGACTTGGCCTACACACATGCTGAGGTTTACTGCTGCCTTGACTGGTCTGGCCCACCCCAACCCTAGCTCTTACGCTGCACAGTAGAAGCTGTATTCTAGCAGGAGAGTTCCCCAAGTTCCATTACCAGGCTCATTCCCAGGCCCACTCCCAGGCTCAGATCTCATGTATGCTAGTAGGTGTTGCATGCCAGCAATTACTTGGCATGGTCTGCCCTTGGTTCCAACCTTTGCATGTGCTGGAAGATGCTACACCTGGCCCAGCTTGGCTTTTTCCCTGCCCCAGTTCTGCTGAGTTTTGTTGACTTCTGCAGTCCATCATGGCTCAGCCCATCACCACCTTCAGCTCTGCTGAAAACAAGTGGTGAGCCCACAAGTCCCTTACAGAATCTGCCCTAGATTTTGCTTTGTCCTGTTCCAGTGGGTACTACAGCCAAGCATGATGTGGCATACTCCATGTCCCTATACTCACGAGTAGGAACTGCAGTGTAGCTCAGCCAGGCATGCCCCCTCACCCCACCTTTCATGTGATTAGGCTAGCAGAAGGAATTCTACTTACTCCAGTCCAGGTCTCCCTTCTGGGCAGGTGGCTGTCTCCCACTTTTTGTCATGCTGTATAACTCAGCAGCACACAGAATTCCCCTCATATCTTCAAAAAGATGTAGAGTAGCTGACAATGCTGGCACACTACTGTATTTAACATAGATATGGCATTGACCAGGCCCTGAGTGCCTGCCAACTATTGGCTGTTTTTTTTTTTTTTTTCTCCCCTACAGTATAACGCTTGCCTAGGTACAAGACAGCTTAGGCAATTGCCTATAGCTGTTTGCTTGTATGTTTCTGTGTCTTGGTCATTCCTCTATGTGCTTCTCTGTCCTGTGTAATTTTACCATGATACAGTAGTCTTCCCATCTCGATCCCATTAAGACAGCCTATCCAAATAAAGTCAGAATTGCAGGCACTCCCATCTTCATATTATCCAATCCTAAACAACCACAAACCTAGCATTTGTATGTGTTACTTGCCTGTGGATTTCTGCCTGTAAAGATAATTTCCCATCACATAATCATGACACCCTTGTCCAACTCAGGCCCCATTGATACACGAGTTCATTTCTGGTGTCCTAACTGTATTTCATTGATCTAGACTGCTTTCCTTACCACAATGCCATGTCATCTTAATTGCTGGTATTTGCAGTCACTTTTGAAAAGGGAAAATGTGAACCTTTGCATTCTAGTGTTTCCAGATGAGTTTGGCTAGTTTAGTTTCTTGGAATTCCTCATGAGGTTTAGAATGAACTTGTCCATTTCTATAAAGCAGTCATTTGGGATTCTGAGAGAGGTTATGCTGAATCTGTCTTTTAAGTAATATTTTCACTTGTATAACATTAAACCTTCTCATCTATGTATGTAGGATATTTCCACAAGTTTGTTTGATCTTATTTATTTTTAATGATATTTTGTAGTTCCAGAAGATATGATTTAAATGTATCTTTGTTTTTGAAAGATTTATTTATTTTTATTGCAAAATCAGATATACAGAGAGGAGGAGAGACAGAGAGGAAGACCTTCCCACTGTAGATTTACTCCCCAAGCGGCTGCAACGACTGGAGCTCAGCCAATGAGAAGCCAGGAGCCAAGAGCTTCTTCCAGGTCTCCCACGTGGGTGCAGGGTCCCAAAGCCTTGGGCCGTCCTCGACTGCTTTCCTAGGCCACAAGCAGGGAGCTAGATGGGAAGTGAGGCTTCCAGGATTAGAACCAGTGCCTGTTTGGTATCCCGCATGCTCAAGGTGAGGACTTTAGTCACTAGGCTACTGTGCTGGGCCCTAAATGTATCTTTAAGTCTTCTATTATTTTTTATGTTATTGTAACTAGAGTTGATTTTTAGGGTAATTTTTGGATTGTTCATTGCGAGTATATAGAAACACAATTTATTTTACGTATTAATCTTGTTCTCTGTAAATATACTAAATCATTCATAACTGGCAATAATTTTGGCAGATTTATTATGATTCACTACATATACAATTATGTCATTCACAAGCAGACTTTTTTTAATTTCTTTTTTTCCCTTGATTGTGTCTTTGCTAGAATTTACTCTACAGTGTTGCATAGCAACTATAGGAGTTGACATGCTCATGTTTCTCCTGGCATTGGAAGGAGAGTATTTAATCTTTCCTTAGGGAATATTTGTTAGTTGTGACTTTCTTTAGAGAATTCTTTGAGGAAATTCCCGTTTCTTCCTATGGAGTGGTTTGGTTGCTTTTACCATGAAAGAATGTTGGAAAATTTTACATAGGCTTTTTTTAAGTTGGTATGATCATGGGTCTTTTGGTTTATTTATTTTCTAATTTTGCTAACATGATACATTAATAGAGTTTTGGATATTAAGATAATTTTGCATATGAAGAAGGCTATAGTTTGGGATAAATTAAGCTTGATCGTGATATAGAAATGGCTTCTCTGTCTTGCTGCATTTGGCCTGTTATTAATTTATTTTTGGATGTTAAAATAGCAGTGTATTCCTGGGATCAGTTAACTTCTGGTGGTGCTGTCAATTTTATCATTTTGATCTCTTATTTCACTTAATATGCTCATATTGGATTGTTATGGCTAAGTTCATAAGGGTTGCTGGTCTGTGGTTTTCTTGTAATGCATTCATTTGGTTTTAGTGTCATGAAAATACTATCCTTTATAAAGAATTTGAAAATGTTTCCTCATCTCCCACTTTTTAAAGATTTTTTGTTTTGTTTTACTTGAAAATTAGAGTTACGGAGAGAGGGAAAAGGAAAGACAGAAAGATTTCCATCCAGTGGTTTGCAAATTACCTTAGTGGCCATAGCGGGGCTGGTCTGAAGTTTGGAGCCAGGAGCTTCTTCTGGATCTCCTAGGTGAGTGCAGAGGCTCATGGCCCTGACTGTCCTGTGCCCCTTTTCCAGGGTATTAGCGGGGAGCTGGATCATAAATCAAGCAGCTGGGACTAGAACTGGTATCCATATTGAAAGCTGATGTGACAGGCAGATTCTTGTGCTAGGCCACAGTGCAGGCCCCATCTCCTCTTCCGTTTTTTAAAGTTAAATCTTGTGTTGAATTGATATTATTCTTTCTAAACTGTGTGATAAAGCTAAACATGAGGCTAACTGAGCCATTGGTTAGGATGCGACTTAGAATCCAAATTCTTCAAAGGCTTTATAGATACATTAAATCATCTAATTCTTTACTAAGCCTGATAGCGTTCATTTTTCAAAAACTTTTTCAGCTTGTTATCTAATTAATTGGTATAGACATGTTTAACATAATTTCTGATCATTCTTTTCAAGTCTGTTTCATTTTCCTCTTTCATTCCTCGCTCATCATTTGTATTGTCTCTCTTTGTTCACTGGATCAGTCTTTCAATTTTATTGATAATGTGCATAATGAGCAATTAATTTAAGAAATGTGAGTGCACATGTTACAATTATCAACATTTTGCTTTTTAATCTGATACTATTATTCAAATAATCTTGTTAAACTAGAAAGAAAGTCTATCAAGAAGTAGATTTCAAACAGGAACTATTAGCCATGACAACGATGATGATGGCAATTGCTTAGCAGTAAATAAGGCTTCATGTGCCATGTACCTGGTCCTTGTGGTTAGTGCTATATATTGATGATGTCACCATTATTTTCATTTGATACTGCAAATATAAACATGAAACAATGATTACCCCAAGCACTGAGTACACACACGATCTTTGTGCAATATCTATTGCTACAACTGGTTTACAATCTCTTATTCTTTTGACATGAAGATACAGGAAGGAGGCAGATCTTTTATTTTAAAAGTTTTGGTGAATTATTTGAGAAATGGAGAAAGATCTTTAATTCATTGATTCAATCCCCAAATGCCTACATAATGATTAGGGCTGAGTTGGGGCCAAAGATAGCTGAATCCAGATATTTCACAAGAATGGAGTGAGTGTAATTATTGGAGTCGTTGCTTGTGCCCCCTGGACTGCACTTGTGGGAAGCTGGACTCAGGCGCTGGTGTCAGGAACTAGACCCACTTACTGTACTCTAGTGGAAGAGGGTCTTAGTCAAGCCCAAGCATTGATTGAGTGACGTGATGAAAATTTGTATTTATATACCTTTAGGTAATATTTTTTTCAGGGAATATGATTTAAAAATCACACAATGAGTTGGAAATATATTACAGCAGATATATAATTTTTCTTCTAAAAAAGTGTGGTCAAGTGTCTTTTGAAGCATAACATTTTAATATTTTATAAAGGCAATAACATACATATGTTTTCCACTAATTAACACTTTCAGCAGGGACTGTGGCACCATTTTATGATGCCTTGTTGTTTTACAGAAAACAATGCTTAAAAACACCTCACAGTATTTGCTGCCAAACGAGTTACTACAAAATGCTTTTCTTCATCATATTTTGTATTTTTACATTACAGAAAATAAAGGGCTATACAAGTATTCTTTTTGACCCTATTTAGTCACAATTGCCCATGGAAAATCTCTTGAATCCCCCGTAAAATACAGTATATTGGTTCTGTGTATTTCCATCTTTCTACAAGTCTAATACAGACAATTGTTTCTCCAGGGTTGAACAGATTGCTTTTGCTTCAGTTAAGCACCAGATGAAATAATTGGCTTGCAGTTAGAGCATCTTGTTGAACGAAAATGATCCTTATCCCTCTTCATGTTTTGGCCAAAATGTATAGTTGAAATTGGGCAGGTTGATTCAATGTATGTTTCATACAACTGTGCCATAGAATTCTTGGTTGAACAGTTTTACATGAACTGACATGAATACACAAGAAGAAGAAATAAATACCAATGTCAAACTTCAGCCGTTCTCACCAGGGACACATTTATAAGCAGTTAGACTACATTTACAGTGATGACAGAAGATTATGTATTCTGAAATTTGCACAAAACAAGTTAACAACAACACAGGTTGACAACTTGATGGTGTCCAATATAGCCCATAGCAACAATAACAAGAATATATTCACCACAATTAACATTTCATGAGTATTTGATATGTGCCAATTACTGTCCCGCATTTGATAAAAATTAATGAGTTATTGGTTCATTTAATGGTCATCCATTCAATTAACATTTACTGAACATTTTTAGACCAGGGGTATTCAACAGCAAAAGGTTCTGATTCCTAGGGGATGTTTGGCTGCATTCTGAAACTGGCAATGTCAGATCGACATCTTGAGGACAGAGGGCCTGGACAGTGTTAAACATTCAACAATGCACAGGACAGATTCCTGTAACGAGGAAGGAGCTTGTCCTAAATACTAACAGCACTGAGGTTGAGACATCCCGTCTGCTTGACAGATCAAAAGAGTGGACAAAATTTATTCTGTTATGAAACTTACATTCTTTAAAAGATTTATTTCTTTTTATTGGAAAGGTAGATTTACAGAGAGAAGAAGAGACAGACAGAAAGATTTTCTATCTACTGGTTTACTCCCCAAGTGGCCAAAATGGCTATAGCTGAGTTGATCTGAAGCCAGGAGCCAGGAGCTTCCTCTGGTTCTCCCATGTTGGTGCAGAGTCCCAAGGCTTTTTTTTTTTTCTACTGCTTTCCAAGGCCACAAGCAGGGAACTGGATGGGACAGTAGTAGACAGAGCATGAACTAACACCCATATGGAACCTGGTGCTTGTAAGACAAGAATTAGCCAATTGAGCCATCATGCCAGATGTGAAAATTTTTTTAACAAGGAAAAACAAACCATTTTTACAAAAAGCAAGCACTATTAAGTTAGAGGTGGAGATGCAGAATTGCTCACGATGTGCTTTGGGATAGGTGTTTTTATTGCCCTTAGTCTGTGGAAGAGCCAGCAATAAGCAAGTTGGATAACTTGTTGATGCTCATCTCACTCTTAAGTCACGTAGCTTGGATTCTGATGATACAAATAAGTGACTTGCTAATAATTTTATGAAGTCCTCTTATTTGGAGATGGTATTTTTTTCTTCTTCATTTTTATAGATGGCCCTGACCCCAGTTCTGAAGAGACAAATTCAGTGCTGAGAAGCAGTGGAACTTAAAAAAGTTGGTATCTAAAGGTTAAAATGTTATTTCTGTCGCATGTTCTTTGGACGTGCTAAATCCAAGCACAATATAAACTTAAAGGAAAAGGTGAGAATCCTTTAGTTCCAAGGAGCTAAGAAATGGTCCTCACTGATAACAGGAGACCCATTTTGATCATTTACGGAACAGCCGCGTTCGGAAGATCACCCACTGTGTCTTCGCATAGCTAGAACAGCATGAAATACAGCCTGGTTTACTCATGGTGTCCTGGACCAAAACTGAACTTTTGTAAGTCAGATGAAAGGTAAAATAATGTACATGAAAATTATATTCAAGCACCTCAATGGCCCTTTTTATCCCAGGGATGATGATGATGATGGTTACGTGCAGAGGAAGCTACCACTAAGTATAGAGCTTCAATTTGCCCTGTTAGAATGTGTAGTCACGGTCACACGGCAATGTGAATGTATGCAATGCCACTGTATGTATGTGATCTACTTAAAAACTTTTAAAGCTGCAAATTTTACGCTGTGCGTATTTTACCACATTTTTAAAAAAGAAAATGAAGACAGAGCAACCTGTAACAACGTGATTTTCCCTGAAGTGGATCTGAGTTGCAAATGAAGAGAGAGCAGGAGAACCATAGCCAGGCACAAGAGTGGAGGATTGCTCTTTTACTTGTGCTGTCACACGGTTTTGATGACGAGTAGTGTGCTGTAGATACTGATTGACCAAGAGGAAGAGAGACTCAGATCATTTCACACATACGGCCGCAGGATTGCAGCACAGCAATTTACTCTGTGTGCCTGAAGAGTTAGTGTGTTAATATTCTATTGCTGCCATAGCAAAAATGCTACCAACATAGTGACTTGACATAACACAAATGTGCTGTCTCATAGTCTGTGTGTTGGAAGTCTGGGTTGGCTTAGTGGATTCTTCTGCTCTCTCAGGATGTCAGCAGGCTTGTGTTTCCTTCTCAAGGCTTTAGAGATGGCTGCGTTTCCAAGTGCATCTGGTTGGTTGGTCAAGTTCAGTTCTTTGCAGGATTGAGCTGAGTGCTTCCTTTCAAGGTCTCGCTCCCAAGGCCTGGTGGTTTCTTCCCCCTCTCCTTGTGGACTCTTCGTCAAGAGAGGGTCTCTCATGTTTGCGTCTCTCCCACATGGGGCTTTCCAGCCTCCTCTCTCCTTTCATTGTTTATTTAATTACATTTCCCCCACAGGGATCATTGAGGATCCTTTCTCTGCTTTGTGGGCGGTTGAACAGTAAGCTTGACAAAGTCTTCAAAGTCAGTTTAGAAGGCGGATTAGCGTTTGATGGGATAACCAGGGGCAGGGAGCTAGAATCTCCAGAATTACTTCAGTTCCCACAATCAAGTTGGAGTTGAGCATCACCAAAATCTTGCTGTTGGCATCGGAGCTTTGGTCCCTGGAGAACATACCTAGGCCCCGGTGATGGACTCATCTCCTTCCGTTATGGTGAATTTTCTCAGCAGAGCGTTAATTGCTTTCCTTATTGCTGGCTGTTTCACTTTAGCACACTTTAATACAGTGAACACACACAAAGGAATTTTTAAGCCCCGGGGCAGGTCAGATGACTGGACTATTGCTCCAGTCATGACTACTGTCATGGCCACTTAGGGACTGAGCCAGTGAACGAAGATCTGTCTCCTTCTCTCTTCCTCGTTTCTATCTCTTCTATCTTTGTCTACTCCCACCATCTCTGTCTCCACATCCCTTTATATCTCAATCTCTCTCTCTCAGGATATATATATATATATATATATATTCTTCACCCTTTCTTTCCAATGATCTGCCTTTCAAATAAAGAACTCATTTTTTTCAAAAAGTGTATGTGTGTGTGCTGGGAGTCCTTGGGGGATGAGTTGCATGCTTACATTTAGCATGTATGTCATTTCAGAACTTTTTTTCAGAAAGAAAAAGATTCATATTTCCCCTGCTAGAAAAGAACATAGTCATGATTTTATTATAGTAAAAACAGAAAGTAAGCATGTTTATTGGGTGGTTAACCGCAATTTTTTTTTCTGCGTATGCTGTGACAAGACTTTATAAGTGGTTTTTATGTGTGATTTCACACTAACTTGTAAATTAATTATGAGATAATCATGCCCTAATGTTGAAGTGATATCCAAATGCCATATTCTCATTGAGATTTCTCTGAGTTTCTCCATTTGTAATTTTAGCGGCCTTCCAAACTGTACCCTGCTTCTTCCTTAGGTTATATCAGTTTACAAAATTTATGTCAGAATCTGCTCTAACAGCTTTGCTGCAATTCTGTTTGTTGACCACTCTGAAATTTCCACTTACTGCAGAAAGGGGTTTTGTCATCTTACTCGTTCAGGGTTGTGTCTGGCATAGAGCAGATGGTCAGTGAACAGGTCTGGAAAAAGAAATGATTCATTCTCATGGAAATCATCCACAGGTCCAGGATCTGGTTTTTCTCCCGATTTTACCGATGTGGAAATGGGGGCTTAGCGACGTAGAGTAAGGTATCTGGATCTGCCTAGGAGCAGGAACAGAGTGTAGGCATGTGGCAGGAGCGTGGAATTTGTAAAGTTCGAGTGTGGCAATCAAGTGCATGGACGCAGGCGCTGATGTTTCTGGGCTTAGTATCCAGCTCTTTCCCATCTGTTGAAGATAATAATGTTCCACCATATAATGAGTAGGAGGGCTAAATGCACTGTTAGAATGGCATAGCAAGTGCTATTGTAGGTACTGTATTTTATCTGTTCTTTCTTTCCTTTTACTTTAAGACTTACCCATTTTTATTGGAAAGGCACATTTACAGAGAGAAATAGAGGCAGAGAGCAAAATCCTCCATCTACTGCCTCACTCCCCACGTGGCCACAATGGCCAGAGCTGAGCTGATCCAAAACCAGGACCCATGAACCCTGAGCCTTTTCTAGGTCTCCCATATGGGTGCAGGATCCCAAGGCCTTGGGGCTGTCCTTAGCTGTGTTCCAAGGCCACAGTCAGGGAGCTGGATGGAAAGTAGAGCAACCAGGACAAAAACCAGCACCAATATGGGATCCCAGTACATGAGCAAGGTGAGGACTTTAGCCACTAGGCTACAGCACTAGGTCTTTATTTGTTCTTTCTTAAACTGGAATTCACGCTACCAGGTTCCTAACTACCACTTCTGCTATAGTCTAGGTGTTTCATGTGTTCCATATGTGCACAAACTTGAGAAAGCTTTTTTTTCACACATGTATTTAGCTAATATGTGTGTGAAATTACTCATTATGTAAATTGTTTGGTTTAATAAGCAGAACATGCTGGGACATGGTTATTGAGAAATTATTTCATGCAGCTTAGAAAGTGGAAGAATCATAAAAGAATCCTTTCGAGAGAAAATCTAGTTAGCTTTATCTAATAGATTTTCTGGGTTTTGTTTATCAATAAGAAGCGAACACTAAGGGCCAAGAGCAGAGCATTCATTCATACATCGCAAAACGGCCTGCGCTTCCCTCACATGGCCAAGTGGCAGCTTTGATGCCAAGCTGCCTCACTTCAATCCAGTAGCTGTCAATCCAGCTTGCAAGGGGCGAGCTCCAAAGCAGAGATGCAGCTCTGTCAGGTTTGTGGATAAGAGCTGCAACATCTGTCTGTGCTTGCTTGATAGGCACTATTTACTGTCGGCTGAGCTAGAAGCTAGCCCGTTGCAGTGCAGTGGGATTCCTCAGGAGACTGGCAGGACTCTTGAGTTCTTTTGAAAGAGCGAGCTTTTGGAGCTGGACTTTTGCAGGTGTCCTCTGGCGCCTCAAGCAGAACAGTGCTTTGATCTATGCAAATCCCCCTCTAGTCTGAGAGTGCTGTGTGAGAACCGCATTATTCAGTGCAAAATGATCCTAGCAGCACAACTCCCCAAAGAAACTTAAAAAAAAAACCCTAAAAGGCAAAATCAAAACCAAAATCTTGCTATTGAGCCTTTCCCAGTGTCTTCTTTTCCCAATAACTAATACAAAAAGCACTTTCATATTTTCTTTATGAAAGCTGAAATTTCAAAGCAGATGTACTGAAGAAAGTCTCACATCTTTATTGAACAAACCCACGCACCACCTATCCTAAACAAATCCAATTAATCAATGTTTTTGCTAAGCTTTTACTTGGTATTGAGGGTCAATGGATGTGATCCTCAAATCTTTTAAAATTATTTGAGAGGCCAGAAGGTCAGACATGCACTCACACTCCCCACCAGCACTACGCCCCTCACACAAACAAGCATGTGCGCACACACACACACACACACACACACACACACACACACACAGCAGAGATAAAGAAAGATCTCCATCTGTTTGTTCATTTCCTATATGCCTGCAATGGCCAGATCTGGGTGTGGGCTAGAGCAGGAGCTGGGACTACAATCAGTGTTTCCCACACAAGTGACAGGAAATCATCCACTTGAGCCGTCATCACCTACTGCCTCCCAGAGACTGCAATGGGAGGGAGCTAGCCATAATCAGGAGCCAGAGCCGGGTGTCCAGCCCAGGTATTACAATGGGATGTCTCTGACTGAAAACTCCTGACCCCCAAATCTTAATTGAAGGAGGTGCTTATACTAAAATAGACATAATGTGCATATCTTAAATTATCTCTCATTGGCGTCATCATAACTCCAAAATGCCTCTCTGGTGTCCAGCCTGAGGACTGATTATGCTACATTTTTAAAAAAGATTTATTTATTTTTACTGGAAAGGCGGATATACAGAGAGGAGAGACAGAGAGGAAGATCTTCCATTCAGTGGTTCATTCCCCAAGTGGCCGTGACTGCTGGAGCTGAGCCAATCCAAAGCCAGGAGCCAGAGCCAGAGCCGGGTCCCCCACATGGGTGCAGGGTCCCAAGGCTTTGGGCTATCCTTGACTGCTTTCCCAGGCCACAAGCAGGGAGCTGGATGGGAAAGCAGGATCTCTGTGGTTAGAACCAGCGCCCATATGATATCCCCGTGTGTTCAAGGCAAGGACTTTAACCGTTACACTATCACACTGGGCCCTATCCTACATTTTATGGCAAAAAAGATTTTCCAATGTAAATAGGATCACTAATTAGCTGGCAGTGAGTTAATTACAAAAGTGATTACCCTGAAGGTCACAAAACTAACACCTCTCACAGCAGTGACTTCTTCTAAAAGTGGAAGAAGACTCAGAGGGGAATTTTTGGTGTAAAGGTGGTTTTTCGGTCACTGAGAATGGAGGTAGCGATTGGTCAAGGGCCAAAGACCTAGCTCCAGACACCAAAAGTAATGCACAGCTGACAGATAGTATGGCCACCTTGGTGCTGCAGCTCAAGGTGCTGGAATCTGCCAAACATCTTAGGGATGCTGGAAGACCCGCAAGAAGCTCCTGGCTTCAGATTAGCTCAGATTTGGTCATTGTGGCCACTTGGGGAGTGAGCCAAGGGATGGAGGATCTTCCTAGCTCTCCTTCTCTCTGTCCATATGGCTTTCCCATAAGAATAAATTAATTAATTAAAAAAAGAAATAGAATTCTTTGCAGCTGGCTCACATGATGCGACAGTCCAGTGGTCTTTAGTTTCCATCGGTTGGTTTTTTCCTCTTAATCTCTGCATAAAAATGGTGATATTTTCTGTGACAAAGCAATTTGGGGAATTATTTCCATTTAAGAATAATTCCAGAAAATTGTTTAGCATAGTTGGAATATTGGGAAGCACAAAGCAAGGTCCCTGGCATAAAATGCCAGCTGCTTCATAAATTTGTAAACCTCCTCCAACCCTTCCCTAGACCACCCACCACTTTAGAACGATCCAACTTTAACAATTCCTTGTTCTATACCAGTCTGCCTTTTGTCCCTTTGAATTAATTGTTGTGCCCAGATTCTGTGATCCCCAGAAATCACAAGGAGTCTGAAGTCAATCCAAGTACACAAGGATGGTTTGTTCAAGCTCGGCACATCCGAGCCTGGGTTCTTGTTTGAGAGCAGGCAGCTGGCTGACCCATACCCCTTATCAGAATGAGGCCCTGAACAAAACATTCATAGGGTTTTTTTTGGGGTAGTCCACAATAGCTTGAAAAGGGGCAATTCACAATAGCCTGCAAGGTGAGGGGTAACACCACACATTTCCTACCTATCTTGGCTGGACAGCCCATGCCTCCAGCATCTAAGGTAAGCACCCACATAATTACTTGGAGTCACCTGTGAGATAACCAGACTTAGGTGGGCCTTGATTCATAAGAATTGGAGCCCATCAGTGCTAAAGATCACATAGGCCGCTAAAGGTTACATAGGTCGTTTGGCCTGCAAGCTCACACGGTTTCTTAGTAGCAATGAGTCATGAGCAAATGATTTGGATTTTGATAGTGAATTTCTTCAGAATCAGTGCAACTGCCCCAGGATCCTATCCAATGGAAGTCAAAGCAAAGTGACTTTCCACATAAAACTGATTATCCATGATCTTCAGACACTATTCCTTTCTGAGTGTCTCTCTCTAACTCCCTCAAACACCCTGTCTCTTGTATTATGCTTGGTTATCTTGAACAATAGAGGAAACAGTGCAAAAATACATTAAAACTGATATTTTACTTAAACAACTGTCGAAGTAGGTCCATTATCACATTACTTAGCAATTTCAGGTTAGTGAAGTGGGGCCTAACCCAGCTCTCATTACCTGTTGCAATGGGTCTCACAACAACAGCCATCACAAAAAAAGAGTCATGTGGTGGGTAGGCATCCCCTCCCTCCAGGAGCATCTTGTATGTAATTGATGCTCTGAGCATCTCTGGTTAACAGTGCAGTTGTTGGAGAGTAGAGAAGGACATTTTGTGACCAATGTTGGCTCTGTAAGGCCTATGTAGTAGGGGCTTGTGAGCATCAATGTGTTTGGGATTGTCTTAAAGCCAACTGTGCTTGGAATGCCCTACTGTTTTCATGTAAATCACAGCAACATTTATAGTAGATGAGGGGCAACTGCTCCTTAGCATTTCTGCTCTGCCATCACTGTGGTCCTCACTGTTGCCAAGGTGTGGGCTCATTGTCTGTGAGTCTGAGGATACTCTTGCATTGTTCAGCTCCCACAGCTGAACTTAATGATGCAAACAGGAGCAACCAGGGACAAATAACCTTCATCCTTTTGGATGGGTGAGGAAAGCACCACCTAATTGAGCAGAAGGTTCTAGTTCCAGAAGGAATCAATGATGGAAACGAGGAGAACAAACTTGAAGGATTCTGTATAAGGTGTCTAAGTGATGAGAACATCAACAACAAAAAAGCCTAAATCCTACTCCCCCATTCATTATGCCAATTTCTCTTCTATTGAGAGCAGATCTTTAAAAAAATATCAAAGTCCCATCTGTTCTGTGTCAACATGACAGTACATTGTGTGCTATCAAAGGGAGATTTGCTGTGGTGGTGAGGGTTATATTTTTGGAATGTGCTTAGAAGCCCAAAGCAGCTGAAAGCAGAGCTTGCCTCCCCCCAGGCCCTCTCCTGCTGTCTGTACTTGTGTCACTCCAGCAGCTGATGTTTTTAATTGATTTATAGGAGCAAAGGGTCCTGGAAAAAATGAACATGTAGGTGCAACTATCTGAGCCTCAGGGACAAACATAGGTAAGCCCCAAGGCTTCTGTACAACAGAAGAATTCACTTCAATGAGTTAGCCCTGCCGCCTCACAGCTTGTATCCAAGGGCTGCTGGCTATGTGTTCGTGAGCAACGTTGGGGCAGAATTCAAGCTCCACAACCTCCACTCTGTTCCCCATCACCTGCTCCCCAGAGACATCCTCTAGTGATTGGCTGGCATGCACCAGTGGACTTACTCCCTGTTGACTTCTGCGTGAGAAGAGAAAAAGGGAGACCACATCATTTATTACTTTTTCTTGCTGCATCCCCTCCCTGTCCTGTCTGGACTCTGCATCATGGATTCTAGGGCAGTCTGATTTCTCTGAGGATGAAATCCATTCATGTCCTTCTTCTATTAATGCTTCCTGAATATATATGGCTGCTGGCAGTACTGCTGCTGGTAGGATCCAGTTCCTACTTACAAAATCATATTCTCTTCATGTTGAATGAGAGATAGTAATAGCATTCGTGAAGGAAGCTTCTGTTCTCAGGGAAGAGTCGCTCTTTCATTACAGTGAACAAGTGTCTATGAGGAATAGCATTGATAAGACATCGATCACTAAGGTGCCTGGCATGCAAGGATAGTACCTGAGGTTGAACAAGAACCTAAGGACAGTGTTGGGATTCAAGGAATCTGAGCAAGACTCAAGCCAAGTGAGATGATTTTAATATCTAGCCCAAGGGGCAACCTCTCGCCATATGCAAGAAGTGCCCCGAATGAAATACTCGTGGAGTTTTTATAGTAAAAGAATCAAAAGCTACGTGACAGTGAGCCAGTACATGATTAAGGGCTAGTAGTGCTGCAAAACAGAAAACATGCGACAAGAATTTACAACATATAGGCTTGGGGGTCCTGATCCTATCACTTTAATGCAGACAGTAATAAATAGCATGGCTTGAAGGTAGCTGTCTCTTCCACAAATCCAAAAACTCCAAGATTCTCCCTATCTCCTGCCTGACTCCTGGTCTTTCAGCAAACAGGAGCTTTGCTTGTAACAGGATGCAGGTGTCTCTGTGGTGATTCCAGACTTCCAGGAGTACAGTCACCTTTACAATGAACCCTTACAGGACAGGAAGAAGCCCAGAAGACATGAAACCAAGAAAATGGATCAAGATGGAACCTGGGCAGTGCAGTTAAAATCCAGTGACATAGAAAGATCCAAATAGGCCCCTAAAGAGAAGATGGGTAAGTGCACCAGGTTTACAGATTCTAGTACTAGAGTAGAATAAGACAAGCATAAAATTGGCTGAAGCTGGGCCCCTCAATGCTGGTTACATCTTATAACCAAGTGACCAAACTTGTCATCCAACGTGCAGATGCTCTGTGCTCTAATCAGTGCCCTAGATTATCAAGGCTATTCCAGGAGCAATAAGTATATATGAAATGCAAAGTTATGTAGGTTCACTGTGAAAGTGTGCATTATGAGAGTGAAAAAATAATAGTTGACATTATATATGACATCTCTATTTTTGTTTTTAAAATTTATTATTAATTTTAAAAATAATGATTATATGATTGATCAGGGTGGGAAGAATCAAGGTTTAAGGAAACTTGGGTGAATTCATTGCTTCCAAATTTGCTATTCTTCTTGTTCCTAGGGGAAGGGGAAAAACACAGTGGAATGCAACTCACGACTTTCCACACATCCCAGTACCCAGGGATGAGGAACTGTCATCTAATATCAACCCAGAATCTCAATGTATATGTATTCTGAGGGTTCTGTCCAAGTGGTTTGGATAATTCTGAAATGCTGCCTATTTCACCAATCTATTCACTGAAATTATTTGCTGTCATCGTTTGGAGTTGTCCAGTTAGTTCTGTTCTGCTACAGCACCAAATATGCTGCCTTAATCTCTTTTTATAACCTGTGTCCACTGCTCCACCTTTTTCATGAAGTAAGGCATGTTCTTGCAGGCTAGTCCAAAAAACTGGGCCAGGTGTCACAAGCATTGCCGGATCCCCCATCCCTGGGGCTCACAAACCTGACACCCACCTAATATGTGGGCCCTGGGACCCAGACCAGGAGACCCAAGCCCAACCAGATTCCTCATCCTGGGGTTCACAGAACTAATAGTCGCCTAGAAGGTAGACCCCAGGAACTGAGCCAAGTGACCCACACCCCACCAGTTCCCCTGTCCCCAGGGCTCAGGAACCCATCTCCTACCACACATGTGGGCCCCATGACTGGAGCCAATCTACCCAAACCCTGTCAGATCCCCTGTCCCTGGGATTCACATACCTGTGCCCCACTTGGCCCAGGCTGGCGTGGCTTGCCTCACCTGAGCTTTTTCAGTCTTACTGTACTACCTGGCCTAATTTAGTCTGCCTCCTGTTTCAGCTCCTATTGGTGGGTGCTGTAGCCTATCTCAGCCCAGCCTAATTGCTGTCCTGATCCTAATGTGAACTGGCTGGTATTGTACCCTGATCTGGCTCCTTCTGCTTCCTGCCCTGGTTCTTACATCTACCATTGGGTGTTATGTTCTGGCCCAGACTTGTCTGTCCCCAGACCTGACCTACATGTATGCCGGCGGGTACTGAAACCTGGCATGGTCTTGGCTGCTCCTCGCCTTGCTTCTTGCACCCTCCTGCAGGGTCTCTGTCCCAGTGAAGGAGTTTGCCAAGCTTCTCCAATGTGTCTCCTCCAAGTGGCAGTTCTCGTGCACTCTAGTGGGTCGTTGACCCAGGTTGACTTTGTCCACCTCCTGTCCTGGTGGGAACAGTGGCCTTGCTCAACTGTCCACATCCATTCTCATTTTTCTTGTTGGTTGTTGTAGCCCAGTGATACCTGATCCACACCCAGACACAGCTTTCACATGGTTCAGCAGGAGTCAAGACCTAGTTTGGCTTGTTCTATACCCAAATTGGCTCTCACAAGTAGCAGTGGGGGCTGGAGTTAAGTCCAATCTGTTGTTCCACTGTCCCAGTGCACACCCATGCCAGTGCAGTCTATAGCCAGGTACAGCCATGTCTGCTGCACTCAATCCTACTCTCGTTCACACTGGTGGGAACCCCAACCCATCCGGGGTGCCCCTGAGCTCCCCAGCAAGGTTTGACCCCATCCTCAGTTCTAGTAGGAGCCAGCAGAGATTGCAGTTCCACAGGGGTGAGCCCACATTGCCCCACAGATTGTGCTAACAGACCAAATTTTCTCACTCTTGTTCTCCCGTCCAAACCACTTTGGTGTAGGTTCTCTACATATGTACACACGTTGTGGACTTATTAATGGAAATCCCTCTGCTGAAATTACTGACCTGGGTATAAAAACAAAACGGCATCTCCCACTGCCACCTGTGTGATTACGTCATCCCATTGTAAACCATGATGCTTTAATCGCGAGGGTGCACCCCCGGGCAGCCCTTTGCACCTGGGCCCACCTGGGCCCACCTGGCTACAGGCACCCCTCTGGGCCAAAAAACCTGACCTCCAGGATAGTGTGGTTCTGAAGGCCTGCCGAGCATCCCTACCCTGAGGAAGCCAGTATGCTTGGCTGTTCATACCTGTGACAAGCACCTCTCTATTTTTGTATCACTTAGTTTATTTATTTGAAAGGCAGAGTTATACAGCAGGAAGAGAAAGAGAGAGAAATAGCTGCAACAGCTAGGGCTCACTCAGATTCAAGCCAGGAGCTACATCCAAATCTCCCATGTGGTTGCAGGGGTTCAAGCACTTGGCCGGCCTTATGCTGCTTTCCCAAACCCATTAGCAGGGAGCTGGGTCAGAAGTAGAGGAGCTGGAACCCAACGTCAGTGTCACAGCTGGTGGTTTCCCTGACCTTTCAGAACACTGGCTGAGGTTCTCTCGTCTTGCTGTTTAGAAACAGAACTACCCTTCTTGTGGAGAAATGAATATGCTTGGGCACTTCTGCATTAAATCTCAAGTCTTTGTCTTCCTGCTAACAGGTTAGGTGGGCATTAGGATTATTTGAGAAAATGAAAGAACTATAACCGTATTTGGAAGTCACATTGAAACAGGCATATTTTATATAGTTTCACCTCACATACTCCGAGCTCAAGAGTGAGCTGAATTTTGAAAGTTATTTTAGGAATAAAGCTTCATTTTTTTTTTTTGCTTTTTCTAATTGCAATCTCATCTGCCCTCTCCTCCAAATATTTTTATTGGGAAAATGTATTCTGAGATATTTCTGACACCAAAGTGGGTAGGTGTGGAAATCCGAGCCACATCCTTTTCTCAAAAACATTTTCATAGGGATTGATTCAAAAACTCAAGTTCTCATCTTAAGAATGCACTGACCCTTGCTCCATTCCTGGAATTCCCCAAGGGACTTAGACTACAGCCCCTCTACCGGAGAGCACAGTTGCTTGTGCAGAGCTAACTTTCAGTCTCCAGAGCAGAAAATCACAGTGGGAATTAAGGGGACTTCAATTAAGTTTGCATTAGTAAAAGCTATTTAACTTGAGGTTATATTAAATAAGGCCACCACTGCTAAATGAGAGTAATGGAATGTTCCTTGGCACCCTTTTAATGCGAGAAGTAGGCATAAAAGGAGTGGGAGATGGGCAGGTCTCCAACAGACCACTGGTCCTCCCTTCAGCTTATGATCAATGAACTCCTGATGTGTTCATACTGGAGCCGAGGCTACAGCAGGCTTGACATGATTTGGAAAATATTTTCTCTGGGCCATAATGATTGGTTATTCAAGAGAAGAACAATGTCTTTTTATTATAATTATTTCCAATCCCTAGCACTTGGTACTAAGTGGTTATTGAATGCAGGAAAGAAAGAATGAAAATTGATTATGCAATCAGGAGGCCTGGAATTCAATCCAAACTTCCCCATAATGACCTAGTCACTCTTGTGCCCTTGTTCAGATAAAGCACCTTAAATTTCCCACCTTCTGTAATTATTCGGTGCCAGAGCCAGCTCCAGCTGAGTTCCGAGCTTGAGAAGGGTATGTGGAGATGAAAGAGATAAAGAGAAAAGATGGACCACTACAATTTCATGATCACAATGGACCATGCAAGAAAGCTGTCCCCTTTACTTATACAGAAACAGTCACAAACTTTCACAGACTTTTTACATCATGTTCAAGTGGGTGTTTCCAAAGACAATTCTGCCATTTGATTCACCTTAAAGCAGGGTATTATCCATTCTGACCCCGCAGTCAGGAAGTTCTCAACAGATGACACATTATCAATCAGTAACATATTCCTATTACTTTCCTCATTTTACAACTTTATCTTATTAGCTACAGGAGAAAACACATCACAGAAGGAAAAACTTAAAGATCACAAACAAAATACCTTAAACATAGATTCCCACTACAATCATGGGCTTAACAACCCTAGATTAGTCTAAAAGCATGCTTTACAATATTAGTACAAACATTCTTGAGCTCTTCCAGCCATTTGGTCAATGGGGGCGGCTGAGATAGTATGAATTGTCAAAGGCCTGTTTACCAAAATATTATCAGCAACATCAACTCCCAAGCTCACATTGGTTGTAAAAACCAACTTGCTGGGGGCAAACAACAATGCCTCAATAGATTACAGAATTCTTAGCAGGGTGGTCGGATGTCCATGCAAAGGGGGGTGGAACTGTCTGGAGGTGGTTGGAGAGACATCAGCCAGGCCTTGCCAAGTGCAGCAGGAAGTTCCTTGTGGCCCTGCCAGCAGGGGAGCGGTTCTCTTCACACCTTTGCGTCACCCACACCCACTGCACTATGGACCCCAGCACTAAGGATCACTGTTTCTTGTCTGTTTCCTCGAAGTGGCGTGCAAGAAAAGTTACACTTGTGTTTTGTTCAGCTCAGTGGTTTATTGTTTGGCAAGAAACCTGGAATGTCCCACCTTAGCTTTAAGAACATGAACTCTGGAGTCAGTCTGCTCTCTCCCTGTCTTAGCTGTGTGGTCTCAGACAAACGACTTCACCCCTCTGTGATTGACACTATCCAGCAGCAGCATCAACCCCCAGGGCTGTGTGGGAACTAAGAGACAAATGATATTTACAATTTCCCAAACAGTGATGTGCGTTCAGCAAAAACTTAAACAAGCCTTCCACTGAGCCTGTTCTGTTATCTACAGCACAGGGGCTATCATGTAATAACAGCAGTAACCTCAAGGGTTCTTGTGAAGATCAAATGAGAAAATGGCTAAAAGACAAACATATCTTTTTGAAGTCCAAAAAAGCGTTTTGTAACTCTTCGTTCCATTATTTCTGATATTAACCATGACAATTTGTTCAGAACAGAGTAAATGAGGGGGGTGGACGGACTACTCTTGCTTCCCTGGGTCCTCAGAGTCTTGTTTAATGATGCTGCCAAAGCCCCTGGGATTACTGGGCCTTTTCCAGCATTTACACTAAAACGCAGCCACAGGTCTTCAAGCAAAGCCCTTCATTTTCATCAAATCTGCCCTGGCTTTACTTGACCCGGCAGAGCTGCCCTGGGTTTCTGACACGTTAGACAATCACAGTCAACTCTGCAAGTGTATCCCGGATGCTCTGTGCGTAGATCTGAAGTGCTGCTGAGCACCCAGAAGCAGCCCTGTCAAACACAGGCTAGGCGTTGAAATGCACTGGGTGAACCTGTCATATTCACTATGAAGATATCTTGGTACTCTGGTTAAACTTGAGTGATTATTTAGGATTTAGTTTCTGTATTGACAGAAGTGGCTGATTAGATTATCCCCAGGGTCTCTGGAGAATAAATGCCCTGAGAATAGTGAGTTCTCTGTTCTGCTTCTGTTCCTGTGGATACAAGAAGACTGGTGTCCCGTGCTCTGTGCTAGCCACAAGTGCTTAGATTAACTCTAGCCTGACAAGGTCCTTCTGCTCAGCTAAAAAAGCATTAAAAAAAAAAAAAGCATTCCTGTCCAGGGACTTGGGAAAGCAGGAAGTCAGCAGTCCAGCCATGAATCATCAACTTCCTGGCTTGACATTGCAATTATAAAATTTACATGCTTATCTTATTTTATATCTGGTTACACTGCTGTTTGCTTGAACCGTAACTATAGTCCTGTCACAGTCCCTCCTTAATCCATACTGTCCTCATTTACACTTGTTGGTTTCCTGTTTTAGTATATGTGCTGCAGCAGTGAGCACAAGTTACTTGAGCACCGAGTTGCTCCTCTGACTGCACCACAACGGCATCCTATGTGGGCATCAGTTCTAGTCCTGGCTGCTCCGCTTCCAATCCATCTCGCTGCTAATGTGTCTGGGAAAAAGTGGAGAATGGCTCAAGTGCTTGGACCCTTGCAATTATGTGGGAAATTTGGAAGGAACTCCAAGTTACTGGCTTCAGACTGACTCAGCTCTGACAGTGTGGCTATTTGAGGATTGAACCAGTATATATAAGATCTCTTTGTCTCTCCATCTCTCTGTAATTCTACCTTTCAAATAAAAATAAATGGCTTTTTAAAAAAGATTTATTTTTATTACAAAGGCAGATATACAGAGAGGAGGAGAGACAGAGAGGAAGATCTTCTGTCTGATGAATCACTCCCCCAAGTGAACACAATGGGCCGATGCTGCGCCAATCTGAAGCCAGGAGCCAGGAACCCCCTCCAGGTCTCCCATGCAGGTGCAGGGTCTGTCCTCGACTGCTTTCCCAGGTCACAAGCATGGAGCTGGATGGGAAGTGGAGCTGCTGGGATTAGAACCGGCACCCATATGGGATCCCGGTGCATTCAAGGCAGGACCTTAGCCGCTAGGCCACGCTGCCGGGCCCAACAAACAGTTTTTTAAATTTGTATTTTAAACGATGCTTATTACATAGTTAATAAGAGAGGGAAGAATCAAGGGTCAGTGAAATGTGGGTGTGATCATTGTCTCTAGGTTTTCTGTTTCTTTTTCCTGTAGATAGAGACGAGGGGGAAGAGGGGGAGAAGCGACACCCAGCTTCCTACCTGCGCCAGCACCTTGGGATGGGGAACAGCCACCCCATATTGATCCACGGTCCTGATGTGGCATTCCCGCCAAGGGTTCTGCCCAGGTGGTTTTGATAGTTCTGAAATGTTGTCAACCTCAGCAATGCAGGAATGAGGGAACTCTTTCAATATCCATTGGCTGACATAGTCCACCTTAGAGTCTCCATTCGCCCAGATATTTACTCTCATCATTGGGCTGCGTATATGTCTAATTTATTCTGTTCTCCTTCCTCTGCTATGGTATCATATGTCTTCTGCAGGCCCCCATGGACTCGCATATTCTTCGTGTGGATCTGGGCCAAGCTGTCCACTACTCTTTTTTTCTACCGTGGAGGATCACTTCTCACAGGCGGTCCCAACAGTCCGGGCCAGGAGACCCAGACTCCACTGGACATCCCACCCCTGGGGCTCATGGACCTGGTACCCACTGCGCAGGCAGGCCAAAGACCTCCACCTGGGCATCCTAGGGCCCTTTGGGCCCCCCAGGTCCGGGGCTTATGGACCCAGCACTCAGCACACTGGCACACCCAAGACCCGGGCCAGGCAACCTGGGACCTGTTGCACACCCACCACCAGGGCTCATGGACCCAGCATTCTCTGTGCAGGTAGGAGCAAGACCTGGGCCAGGGGATCCAGGCCTAACTGCATCCCCCAATCCCAGGGCTCACAGATCTGACACCTACCATGCAGATTAGGCCCAAGGACCTGGGTCTGGTGACCCAGACTCCACCAAACTCCCACCCCTGGGAATAAATCTCTTAAAAAGTCAGTTTCTGTAATCTGTTGTCCCCAGTAAGGCCATGTTCCTATATGTACAACCGGAGAAATGTCCACATGTGTTATTCAAAGACTTATAAATCTGACCCTTTGCAGCCATTTTAATGTAATCACTACAACTTCCTGAAGAAAGGATTTTTGTCCTGATTTTGTAGATGGGAGGCCTGAAGTAAAGAGAATATAACCAAGTTGGCCAATAGCACACCACTAGTATGAAGTATAGCCAGGATTTGTTAGCATGATTCCTTCTAACATGCTACAAGTGTACCTAAAAAAGGTAATGAATGGGTTGTTTTTGTCCTTAAGTAACCCCCGTTTTTGCTAGTAAAATGACTTAAATAGTGGGCACACGGGGCATTTAGATGCAAAGGATGTCTGGATTTTTAAGCTAGGTGGTACCACATGAGGTACCTGGATCCATAGTGACCTTGAAGAAGATTGTCATTCAGCAGAGATCCTGCTCTAGAGGCACACAGCCCGGAGGTGTCTCTCCTTTTGCTACCATGCCAGGTAATAGCAGAAGTGAGGGCATACCAGGCAAATCGTGACGTGATTATGAAAGGGCTGACAAATACAACAACTGATAGACTCAACACGGCGAAAGATGTGACCCACTAGGTGCTTTATATGCATTAATGCAGTTTCAACTCTACATTTCAGTACAGGCCTCTTATTATCTCCATTTTATGGATGACAAGATCTAAGCTTTGGGATGTGACCAAGGATGACACAGATTGTGATCTGACTTTTCAACCAAAATAAGCTTTTTAAAGATTTATTTATTCAGAGAAAAAAGAGTGACAGAGGGTCATGCATACAGACACACACATATACACACAGAAAAGAGGGAGAGTGGGAAGAGAGAGAAGAAGCAGATGGAGTGGGAGAGAGAGATGGACAGGGAGACTTTTCATCCACTGGCGTACCCCCCAGTGGTTGCAACCCCCCTGGCTGAGGCTTAAAGCAGAAGCCAGGAACTCCATCTGAGGCGCCTATGGGTTTGCAGGCACTCACATGCTTGAATCAGCATCTGCTGTTTCTCAGGCACATCAGCAGGCATTGGAATGGAAGCAGAGCACCAAGGTCCAGGCCAGAACTCTAATATGTGATTCAGTTCTCTCAAGCAGTGGCCTAAACTGTCATATCACAGCATCAAGCGCTCTTTATTTGGGAATAATTTGATATTTATGGATAATTTGCAAGTGTGGCACGCCACATCCTGTTATAACCTTCATGCAGCTTATGTTATTGTTTACAACTCATGTTCTTATGGATGATTTGTTAAACTAAAAAGCAAACATTCATACTTCATCATTTATCAAACTCCAGTTTTTATCTCTATCTCATCGTTTTTTCGATTAATGATTCCTACATTAGTTTTCTAGGACATCCATATGAAAATGTTGCAGACAGTAAAGCGTCAGAAATTGAAAGTCATTCTCTGACAGGTCTGGAGTTCAAAAGCCCTTAATCAAAATACTCAGAGGTTCACGGTCTCTTAAGGCTCACTCTTGCTGGCCATCTTGGTGCTTGTGTCTTGTAAATGCAGAACTCCAAGGTCTGTGTGCATCTTCCCATGTGACTATGTGTCTGTATACATTTTTCTCTGCTTAGAAGGATATCAATAATAGAAATGTACTATAAGAACATTTGTGGAAAATTTCTATGTTAAGCAAAAAGGAATTTTATTTTTTTTTATTCAGAATGAATATTTTACTTTCATTCTTCCTGTATTTTTCAGACATAGCCTTGCACTGATGTTACAGTCTGGTTTGTCACAGTGTCGACTTGTCTTGACTGTAACTATAAAGACCTGGTTCCTCAAGGAGGTTACATTTACTACTTTGTGGATTTGTATTTTTAGAGGGGATCTGATGCAGTCCAGTAAATTTTTCTTTCAACTTCAGTAGCCAGCTAGGCACATTGAATCATATTTGGTATTGTCTCCTCATTTTCTACTGTTCTACCAGAGTCCCTTGGTCCATTCTGTTCTTTATGACTTTCATGGTACTAAAGGAGTATGTGTCAGATGTTTTGTTGTTTTGTAGCTGCTGGATTTGTTTAATAATTACCTCATGCCAGAGCTCAGGTTTTAATTACTGAGCTACACCTATGACACATATCTATAGAACTGAAGCAACTGGCGCTCCACTTGGCACCTTGCTTGCATGGCACTGGGCACATAGTCACAAGCTCCATAAATGCTTGCTGGATTGAATCATGCAACAACTGCTGCTTCCCTGTCCCTACCCTAACTCATCCCCCAAACACGGACCTACATCCTCTCCTGTCTCATATATGTGACAAAGCTCTTCACGTGGGTGGGTCATGCTCACTTCCATCTTTTGAGATCCAACAGTATAGCAAGCACTACGGCAAGCACAGACTTGGACGTGACCTTTGCCTATGACAATATAGACAAGAGCATGGCAAGAAAGCAGAGGTCGCCTGGAGGAGCTGAGCTTGTCATGGCTTAGACATAAAGGAAGAAAGGTAAACTAGAGCTTGCTTCTCTTTAACACAAGGTGGATTATATGGCTGCAAATCCTTCATTAAATATTAATAATAACTCAACAAAGATAATCCTTCTTCTTAAGTAAACCTCAGCCTTTGATTGAATTTAGTGAAGGAAGAGTATATATGAATTAGCAGATTAAAATTCTGGGATTCTAAGCTAGTCATGTATTTATTTACCTTTCTATTTATATATTTGCTCATATATTATATGTATTCACCTTGGGAGTGGCGAGGTTGATGTACTGTAGGTTAGCTCAAGAAAATATATCATTAGAAATCAGGATTACTTCAAAATCTCAGATCTTGTACGTTGCTGGCTACCCCTAAAGTGAAGGCTCATTTTCACCAGATGTAATCAGAGTGATATATCCCTTTTATAATTCTGTTTCTGCCTGCTTAGACTTTACTCCCACTTCCTTGGACGTGGCCCCTCGAGCTCTCTTCAGGGTACCACTTGCCCTGTAGTGTTCTGAATGTACCTGCTAAAGGTCATGTGGTAAGATATGAATCCTCAGTGCAACAGTTTTGAGAGGTAGGCCCTGTAAGTGGAGGTTAGGTCATGGGGGCTCTGCCCTCTTGTAGGGATTAATGTTAGATGGGGGTGGACTCATGGGTTCAAGAGTGAATGTATTCGAAGAGTACATTAAGCTTTCCCTTGCTATCTGTCCCCATGTGGTGCATTATGCATAGTAAGAAGGCCCTTGTCAGATGCAGCCCTTTGATGTCGGATTTCCCAGTCTGCAGAACCAATAGCTGAGTGCACTTCTATTATTTATGGGTCACCTAGCCTGTGGTATTCTGTTACAGCATCACAAAACCAACTGAGACACATACCAGAAGACAGAACTTTCATCGTAACTGTTGTGGGTCCTTCAAGCCAAGAAGGCAGACATCTGTTCCTGAACAGTCGTATTGATCACCCTGTGTTGGAACCTCGTCTCTCAGGGCTGGGTTATAACGGCAGAAGTGACTGAAATTCTCCCTCTACCCAGCCTTCCCGGGAGGCTTCGGTTCGTTTTCTTGTGTATCAGTCTCTTCGTTCCTTGCTTGTATTCTCTGAGTTCCTTCTAGTCCACCCACACTGGGGTTTTTTTTTTTTTTATGTGTTTGCTTGTTTGTTTACTGTAATCTTCTTATGGATACCAGAAATGGTCTCTGCTGACTCTGCCTCTTAATTCCTTTAGCTTCCTCTTGGTCCTGCCCTGTTCCATTCCATGAGGTAATTTCTTCTTTTCATCTCAATGGATTTATTTATTCATCATTGACAGCTTACACACGTTTTCCTATTACAGACTATTGTTGATGTTCCTATCTCATTTAGACACTGAAGAGTCAGTTTTCAGCGTGGCAATGGGCTAAATTGTGTCCAGCACCCTTATATCCATATACTGTGATCTTCACTCCAGTATGTCCCAATGTGATTCTATTTGGAAATAGCATCTTCTCAGAAGTAATTAAAGTTAAATGAATCCATGTGAAGAGATGCAATGACATAGACACAGCACTGTGTGTGAAGGAGCAGGATGGAGGCAGCCATCAGTGAGTCAAGGAAGACACAGCAAAGCAAAACAAGCAAAACAAAAAACTGGCTGACCCCTTGACCACAGTCTCCGAGCCCTTGGAATTATGAGAGAATTAAGATTTGGTGTTTAACCCACTCAGACTATGGTGCTTTGTTACAACAGCTGCATTAGCCTTAGAGGATGGCCAAGGATGTAACCTTGGGAAGAGTGCTGGTCTCACATGAACACAGGACTATCAATGAGTTACCTACCCATGTTGTACCTAATATTTTGTGACAATGGGATTGATATGAGTTGGGGCCAAAGAAAAAATGCAGCAGAATAAAGGTGCTTTGAGGCTTTATGGAGTTCAAAAGTCAGGAACGGGAAGGCACAGTGTCTCCTGAGTCGCCATTCCTTCAAGGCCCTTCTCCTCTGGGGATAGCAGAAATGAGCTTTGTTTATTTGCTAATGGGTCTTTCTATATGAAGTGAGATATCAGGAATGCAAAGGAGTTCCCTTCATGACAAGGTTACAGTTAAGGACAAAAAACAAAACAAAAAAAAGACAGTTAAGAGCAGAGAAGAAATTGCATTTGTGTGCTCTGGACCATGCTTCAGCTTCCTAATCCTTAAGATAGCAATAATAATGCAATACATATATACTTCTTAAAATATTGTTAGGAGCTGACCATGGGAGAAAAATGCATCTTCAACTTGAAAAGCTTTCCACCACTGCAGGAATTCCTTGAAGGCAGGCACTCTGGTGGTATTACTTAACTTCTGATCCCTTCATTGTAATTCACTCCTGGATTTGTGGCAGCATTCTGCTTATGTTGGTTGACTGATGAAATAAGCATTAGCTGCCATTATTAAGGGAGAGAGTAAACAGACAGCTGGCTTCTTAGGACTGGGATTATTGTCGGCATCTTTTATGGGACGGGTATGGGAAGACAGTGTGTGGATAATGGACAGGACATATACCAGAAATGACGGTAAAGAAAGAAACATATAGTTTTCTAGATCTAGATTTCCTGTTTGAATATTCACTTCTAGAGCAGGTTGTAAATTTACAAATTAATTATAATTAATCTTTTGTGTTTGATAGAAAGTATTTGTAGGGTTGGAGTTTCCATCCTTCATATCTTTAATACACACAACATCCCACCTCCTACCTCATAGCAAAAATGGTCTTTGAGAGATATCTCATGCATGACTAATGCCTGCACTGAAGTTCATTTATTGTCTTCCTGTTTCCAATGGGACCAGATCTGAAGTCATTAGGCTCAAGAAGCAGACTTTTTAGATGAGGATCTTGTCTCATAGTCTTGCCTTCCCTCTCCAGGAGAGAACTGAGAGCTCAGCCTCCACATATTTGCATGTGCTTTGCTCATGCTGGAAGCCTTCTCTTTTACAAATGTGAACCCAGCGTCTGCTCCCCTGCCACACTCAGCTCTGGTGCTGTCTCCCAAGGCCAGCACAGGAGTTACTCCAAGAATGCTGCTCTGTTCTACCGAAGTCTTATTGCATCAAGGAGCAGTCTCTTACATTCACCTTTGAAATCCACAGGTTCCAGAAAATCTAACAGAAGAGAGAATGACCATCTTGTACGATCTATAAGTTAAAACTTACTTTGGGTCAGAACGTATGGTCAGTAACTTACACTCTTATTGAATTTGGTTATTTGATATGAGGAAAACAAGGTTAAGAGAGACCTAACAGTTACCTAAAGCCTTCCAGTGATTAAATGACAAATATGGACTTGAACCTGGGACTCAGAAACTAATTCAGTTGCATATCAGAAATTCACACGCATCTACTATTCTCAGAAAAATAAGTTTTACGAAGTTTTCTGATCATAGTGTAAACTGTTTTTAATATACCTTCTTTTTAAGTGAGCAGATGCAGGGAAGAAAGGTCAAAACTTTCATTCCAAAACCCCAATAACTTGGGCCTTGGTGAGGTAGCCTAACAACTAAAATTCTTGGTGTGCATGTGCCAGGATCCCATATGGGCACTGGTTTGCTCCCTGCTGGCCCCGCTTCCCAACCAGCTCCTTGTTTGTGCCTTGGAAAACAGTCGAGGACAGCCCAAAGCCTCGGGACCCTGCACCTGCATGGAAGACCCAGAAGAGGCTCCGGGCTCCTGGCTTCATTTGGTGCAGCTCCAGCCATTGTGATCGCTTGGGGAGTGAGTCAGCGGACACACGATCTTCCTCTCTGTCTTTCTCTCCTCCTCTCTTTATATCTGCCTTTCAAATAAAAATAAATAAATCTTAAAAAAAGGAAAGACTTAAAAAAAGCACCAATAACTGTAGCCACGGGCAGCACAGAGGGAAGGGTTACTAATGAACGCTCCTAATGTGAAGGAAGCTTCTGCACATCCATTTCCCACAGATGGGAAAGGAGGAAGTTCAACATTCCCGGGAGCAGGGTCCTGGGCAATGGAGAGAAGCATCTGTTCCTTTAAGTCCGGACTGTGTGAACGAGGAGGACTGGGTTTTGTCTCTGAAGTTTATTGCCATCGTTCTCTCTCTCTCTCTTTTAATCACCCACATATTTTTTGTCTTTATTTAAAGATTTATTTACTTATTTGAAAATCAAGGGCACTACATTAAAGCAACACACAGAGAGAATGAAAGAGATCTTACGCTCACTGGTTTACTCTCCTGATGGCTACAGCAGCACTGCAGCCTGGGTTGGGCCTGGGTGAAGCAAGGAGCCAAGAGCTTTTTCTTGGGAAGCAAAGGCCCACATACTGGGGCCGTTTTCCACTGCTTGCCCCATGCCACTAGCAGGGAGCTGTATCAGAAAAGCAGAGCAGCTGGGACACAAACAGGTGCCCCAGTGGGATACCAGCATGGCAGGGAATGGTTTTACCCACTATAGTATAATGCCAGCCCCATATTACCTGACTTTGCATGTTGCCAGACCCACATTTTTTAAGTCAGTAAGAACTTTGCTATAAACACACTGTCTGCCAATATACACATTTTTAGCAGCCAATTCAGCTGTCCCAAACCCACTCCCTTACTTTTCCCATCATCTAGGCTACCGTCCTTTTGGAAAATGACCCTCCTGTCATTTCTACAGCCTGTGTCATTTTCCAGCAGCAGATTGGCTGTGTACCTAATTAATCAACAGCTGCCACCTGGAGACGTGGCGAGGGGCCATGCTGTCGACCTCCCTCTTGGCTCAGCCAATGAAGTACCCCATGGCCGCTTAACCACCTGCCTATGGAAATCCATGCAGCAACCCTCTTTCTCCTTTATTGATTCTGAATCTGGCCCTGCCAGCTATGAGAGCTAAATTCTTTAGTCTTTACATCCATTTAGGCCTTTCTGATGAAGTTCAGGAACTGCCACTCCAAAGCGTACATCGCCAGCGTATCGACCGCTGTGAGCTGAGGGCTCTTGATAAACAGCACACACAGAGAGAGGCTTTTTCTAAGTGCACCATACGGGTCTGCAGTCAAGCCACCAAAAGAAATGCAGTTCCTCCCAGGAGTCCCATCAGCAGGAAGTCAACAGCTGATAAAGCATCACAGGAGGCAAGACACCCTGACAAACTTTGTTACATGCTGTCATCTAGTCTTCCAAGGATCCATGTATCTTTTCTTCAATCAATGACTATTCCTGAATTTGCCTACATCTGTTCTCCATTCTTTTCCCTAAAGACAATATATACAGCTAGATTTTTTTTTTTGGTTATTCACCTTTCTTTTCTGTGATGTCCTGTGCGTATAATACATTGGTACAACTTTTCTTTTGCTAACCCACCTACTACCTGCTTATGAGAACTTCGAAAATCTTTGTGTAAAATCCTTTTCCCTACATTGTGTCTGATTTTATTAAGTAACAAAAATAATCTTTAATTAATGGTATCCAGGTGTGAGTGATACAGATGAATGGTGGGCTGCATTTGGAAGGGGTCTGGGGGCAAGGCACGGGTGTCTCCTGGATACCACAGTGGGGCAGTCACATACCCTGTAAACTGATTTCACTGCCGCACTTTCTGGCACTTTTTGTGGAAAATCCTACGTGTAACCTGGAGCATTCTGCATTCCGTCCTGCTGCACGAGGAGGCACTGCGTGGCTCACGGCTTACTTGATTCTGTTTTCACCTGTTTTGCTCCCGTCTTACTTGCATCTGAAGACACCTGAGAAACTACAAGAATCCATATTTGAGAGCTGTGGTCCCAGCACGGTTTGAAAGTATCTCACCCCAAACTCATGCGCTGGAGCACAGTCTTTATATGCTGCTGTAACTGGAGGTAGTTAGAGAGCATCATGAGGCTGGGACCCCTGTGAGTGCGTTGGTGGCTTTGTAAGAAGATGATCAGAAAGCTGCATTTCAGCCTCTCACTCGTGGGTCCTCTCCATGGCTGCAGCACAGCAGGAGGCACTCACTGGGTGCTGGTATATCAATGTTATGCTTCCATGCTCCAGAACAAAGAAATAACTTCTCTAATGAGTTACTAGTCTCAAATATTGTGCTATAGAAACAACAAAAGCCAGCAGGCTAGGGTACTCCTCCGTATCAATACAGGTTGGTCTGGGCCAGGCCCAGTCCCTCCCTCCTGGATGGGTTTTCTTGTTTACATTTCTGTGACAAAACTTTTTCTTCTATGTAACAGGGAGTGGATGGGGTGAAGTTCATAGATTTCATGGTGTGAAGCGTTACACAGGAAAAGGTATTTGACACTCAGTGCCTGAAGCACAGACAATGCACAGGAAAAGTTAACTAACAGTTGATGTTCAATTAAAAGTAATATTGTGTCATAACTTTAAACTTGCATGAAAACTGCAAAGATAATATAGAAGCTTTCACACTGGGGGGAAGCTGCTGTGCGCAGGTCCTGGCCGCCAGATGTGGGGGCAGCCACGAGTCTATTCCTGAACGTATTGCGAAGCTGGCTGGTCACTGTGTCCATTACAGCCACGGGGAACATGCTGCAGAGCTCCCGGAACCACACGTTGCTCTATGAACCTCGTGAACGGCTTGCAAGCCGGGACCTTGCAGATCTGGATGCTGCTGTCCTCCGCGATCCGCTAATGGCCTCTGTGCCACTGACATCCACAGCAAGATGCGCTCTGGACCTTCCTCCTCGCCCTGGGGCACTTCCTGTCTGAATTGTTCTGTGTGGAACCGCAGCCCTCACAACTGGTGTCCTGGCCTCCTTGCTGGTGGCGAGCTTTTTCCATGCTAGGGAATGCTGGTGGGCCTCTAGTACCTGGACACAGAACTGGTCTCCGGACAGAAACTGAAGCCATCAGTGCCCCCTCCAGGATTTCATGACCTTCTATTCTAGCTGTCTCTTCATCTCTGCTCTTTTCATTTATTCTTTTCGGCTCCATTATCTTGCCCTTTTCTGCTGCTTTACACTTGTGACATTTTCAGATACGACATGCGTATGGAAAAGCAGTTAACATACACACGCAACTGAAAAAAGACTCCGAAGTGAATACTCCATCAAAACCAAGAAAAGCCCCACACTCCTGAAGCCCACCGCGTGTCCTTCTCTCCGCACCCCGACCCTCGAGCTGCAGCCCCAGCCAGGTTCCCTCCTCCAGCTTTTCATTTTCATTCCTTAGAACTTGTGAACTGTGAAACTTAAAGCTGCTCAGAACAACCGTGACCCAGGGCTACCCCGAAGTGACAGCCACGCAGGTCGGCCTCTGCTGCTGGACCCACGGCCCTCAGCCACCTTAGGGACACTCAGCTCTTCTAAGAAGGGTTCCCCCGTGGGTGAGCAAGACCCTGGCTCTTCCTGTAGCAACAAGCAGGTGAGATCTGCCGCAGTCAGGGCTGCTTGCAGACCTTCTGTTCAGCTGTATTTGTGTAGCAACTTTTATAATAACTAGAAAAACCCTCAAAAAAAGTTTCATATTGTATTCACTCAGTTTTCCCCTTTGTCAACATCGTGCACAACCATAATGCATTTGTCAAAATTAAACAATTAACATTGCTACAGCACTATAAACTCAACTACATGTTTTTGCCAAATTTTGTCAGTTGCCCCATTATACTGCTTTCTAATAAAATCTGGGATTTGTTATTATATTTATCACTATTATCATTAGTAGAAGCATTACAAACTATGTGACCTTGAGAAGTCTTACGACCTATCCAGGCCCCAATTTTTTCTGTCTCAAGAACATCTGTAGTCATGCTGAAGTTTTAAATTTTCTGACTGTATGATATGGATCTGCTGTTGTGTAAGACATGAAAACTTCTCGAACACTAGCAAGCCCAAATGCTAAAGCGGTAGACAAAAATCAAATGTGGTTAAAAAGTGGACATCTACCAGCACTTTGATCAACCACTGATCTTCGTATTCTGTATTTCATTATTTTTTCTAAGACGTCCTTCCCCCGTGCCACCCCCAAACTAATGCCTTTCTTGCAAGAGTTTATTGGGCAGCATGGTTTCTTTGTCTTTCGAATTAATTAATTCGTTGCCTATATTTGAGAGAACGAGAGAGAGAGAGAGAGAGAGAGAGAGAGAGGAGAGAGAATTCTTGTCTCTACAGGTTCACTGCTGAAATTTCTCCAATGGATTGGGCTGGGTCATGTTGAAACTGCAGTCCAGGAACTCAGTCCAGGTCTTGCACATGGGTGACAGAAGCCCAAGCACTTGAGCAGTCACTATTGCATCACCGTTCTGTCTGTACCGGCACGGTGTGTTGAAGGAGCCGGCAGCAGGGCTCAGTATCAGAACCCCAAAACTCCAATGTGAGAGGCAGGTGTGTTACCCTCTAGGCCACAGCCAGCCCTTTCATGGGTTATTTTTTTAGTATCTTGCAGTCCAAGGTTGCAGATCGGTCACACCCACGGTGCCCCAGATGTATGCTGCTATAGTCTGGCACACATGGGGAGCCCCCGCAGTGAGTCCTCTATGAGACATGCTCTGATCATTCACTAAACGAATGGGATTCAGTGCAACAAGGCATCAAGTAGCAAAGTGCCACGTCACCACCTGGATATTTCCCCTGTCATGGAGAAGCCATTGCCCTCATCCCCTTCACTCCACTGCTCATTCTGTTAGGAACGCAGTTCCCAGGAGTCCCGAGAGGGGATTGCTAAAAGCAGAGGGCTGATCTCACATCATCAAGAAAGTACCACTCTCTGTATTCTCTGCTCAAATTCAAAGTCTATTGTGTTTTATGTTTTTGAAGAAAAAAAAATCTTAAAGCTAACATTTCTGAGTGGTACTGTTCACAACTTTAGCAAGCTCTTACTCTGTCCATGATAACATTCCCTGCTGACTAGCATTCACTGGCTGGGTTAGGTGCCGCCTCCTAGCTTTGTATCCCTGGGAGTTCTTTTTTTTTTTTTTTTAACACATATCTATACACATGTATGTGCATATATGCATTTTAAAGGCTTATTTATTTTTATTGCAAAGCCATATATATATATATATAGAGAGAGAGAGAGAGAGAGAGAGAGAGATCTTCTGTCCGATGATCTACTTGCCAAGTGACCACAGAGAGGCCAAGATGCGCTGATCCGAAGCCAGGAGTCCAGAGCCTCTTCTGGGTAAGGCACATGGGTGCAGGATCCCAAGGCTTTGGGTTATCTTTTCTGCTTTCCCAGGCCACAAGCAGGGAGCTAAATGGGAAGTGGGGTTGCCAGGATTAGAACCGGTGCCCATTTGGAATCCCAGTACATTCAAGGTGAGTACTTTAGCTGCTAAGCCACCACACTAGACCCATATCCCTGGGAGTTTTAACCAATGCGTTGCGGATAGAAGTGCTCAGGAAGTGGTCTGGAACACAGGGATGGTTTCTTCCAGAATTTATTGTTCCCCAGGAGGAGATTGAGTGGCCATTGTCTGTCCCTAAAAACACAGAGGGCCTTGGTGAGACAGTTTCCTTTCTCATATCTGTGAGAGCTGGATGATCCCAGCCGTGCCTTTGGGTCCAGGGTTGTTGGCAGCATGAGTGAAGAACACCTTTGAAGAGAACAAAGTATGCCACAGATGAAGGTATTTCAGTAATTAGCAAAGCTTTAAGCATACTTAATAAGGCTGCACTACAACTTCAAAAAATAAACTCTATTGCACAGACCAATTAGTCACACTGGACCAACTACGCATTTAGTGCAAACCTTTCCTCTCTAATTTATCCGTTGTGCTGCCATTGAAAAACCTTCCTCTTGAAAAAATAATTTATTTTTTTTTTAAACTGAAAAGTTAGATATACAGAGAGGAGAAGAGAGGAAGATCTTCCAGCCGTTGATTCACTCCCCAAGCAGCTGCAGTGGCTAGAGCTGCACCGATCCAAAGCCAGGAGCCCACAGCCTCATCTGGGTCTCCCATGTAGGTACAGGATCCCAAGGCTTTGGGCTGTCCTTGACTGCTTTTCCAGGCCACAAGCAGGGAACTAGATGGGAAGCAGTGCAGCCAGGATTAGAACTGGTATCCAATATGGGATCCTGGCATGTGCAAGGCAAAGACCTTAGCCAATATGCTACTGTGCCAGGCGAAAAATCCTTCCTCTTTAAGGCAAAAACCTGTAACAAACTTAATTTTCTCTATTGGAGCCAGTGCTAACATAGGCAAAGCCTATGGTTTAAGGTTTGCACAATCTGCTTTGTATTGGCCATTGTGTTGGTTAGTTTAGCCCAAAGCACAGTGATACCTCCTGCTATAAATGCTGCCAAAGTGTTTAACCTCAGTTTCCTCACCTATAAAATGAGAATAAAAATATCCATATGGGTCTATACTATGACGTGGTGGGTTAAATTGCTGCCTGTAATGCGAGCATCTCATATGGATGCCATTTCAAGTCTCAGCTTCTACTTCTGATCCAACTCCTTGCTAATGTTCTTGGGATTGCAGTGGGAGATGGCCTAAGCACTTGGGTTCCTGGGCCCACATAGAAATCTGGATGAAGCTCCTGGGTCCTGGCTTTGGCCTGGTCCAACCCCAGCTATTAAAGTTGTTTGGGGAGTCAATCGGTGGATGAAAAGATTTTTCTTTCTCTCCATCGCTACCTCTCGTAGTATAACTCTACTTTCCAAAAAATAAATAAACCTTTGAAGATATCATCCACAGCCTTTCTGTGCGCAGTTGCTCAAGTTGCATCTTGCATGAAGGCTTCATGTATAAGGAAACACCGTTCATATTACAGATCTGAGACTTTTGTATATTCATTGTCACATTTTTTAGCAGATGCCAAAGTAGTGTCTTGTGTAAGTGAAATAGTATTTATGACAATTTAAAAGTCAAGTGTCAGAGAAAGTGAGACTTTTCTGATCCCTGTGTAGGCTTTAAATTGGCACGGAGTCAACCCTGCAATATAGCTCTTGGTCTTAGGCTGTAGCGAGAGGCCGTCGCGTGTACATAGAAAGTACCTGGAGCAGAGTTAGAGCAAACAGAAGAACCGCCTGGAAGGGACATTAATTACGATTAATCTGCATTTTCTGCACCATTATTTCATAATCATAAAGAAAAACATTACTTTTGAAGTCTTATCGAGGTTATTCGATATCGAACAAGTTGTGCATATCTAATTCTTACAGTTTGATGAATTAGCATACATTTGTCCCTGAAACCATCACCACATCAATAAAATACACACATCTTTCATGGCTACAAGTTTCCTGTGGCCCCTTGTTTTGTGTGTTCTGTGTATTATTGTGCGGTATCGTTTTTTGAAAAGAAGATATTATTTGCAAACCTCAGAGAGGTGCAGTGACACCTTCCTTAACATTCAGCTACATAATGATTGATGGAGTTTGGGAATGAGATGGAGGCCTGTGCCACTAAATCCAGGACTGTGTTCCTATCCCATTCCGAGCTGTGCACTTGCCATACGCACAGCATGCTGGAAGCATCGCCTGAAAGAGCAGCCATGTCTGTCCTTTATCTAATTTGTTCTCCCTCACGGTGACCCAGCCTCTGACAGTTCTTCTATCTGTGGACAGGTTAATTCAGTTTATTAGGGGCCTTCTCATTGCCTGAATTTCCATTTGCCCAGTTGGGTTCCCATTAACTGTTCTGAGAGCAAAGGTTGAACAGTGAGATTGGCAGGAATGGAGGGGAAGAATTGAGACACTTCTTTCAATGCCTCACACTTGTTTCCAGATGGGGAAAATGAGCTTGGAAAGAGGAAAAAAAATCCCAGGACAAGATCTAAGTACAAGGGAACAGCATCTTTCCTCTGCTCCCGCCGCCTTTATTCTTTGAATTGAATCTCTGCCTCATCCCCTCTTGCCCACTCTATACCTGTCAGATACCATCACCGTGTTCCTGACCTTCACTTCTTCTTGATGCATTACAAAATGGGAGGAGCTAAGGCAGAGGAAGTGGCTGCAGCCTTGAACTTGCTTAACATCACAGCCAGGCACACGGTTCACAAGTGCCTGTAACATGTGAGTGTAACACAAACACGGCCACTTCACCAGCTAGTGAAGGACAGAGTCAGGGGGAGTAGCCAGGGGAGAGAGAATCTGTGTACTGGGCCTCGGTAACCAGGAAGCTGGGATTCCATGGGCGTCTGCATCAGAAAACATATCCATTTTTCTTAATATGGAGGTAATGTTTAAATTTCTTACCAGGGAGTAAATCAATGAATTAGGAAAGTATGCAATCATAACACTTTGTGTATAATCTTTGAAATGGCTGATTTCGTATCCCTATGGCCACAAAACAGTGCCCAGCTATTGAGTCAAACGCCAGCCTAGATGTTTCTGTGAAGGTGCTTTGTAGAGAATATTAGCATTTACACTCAGTAGGATTTTAAGCAAGCATTTATCCTCCGTACTTTGGCTGGGCTTCATTCCATCAATTGAAAGCCTTACGTCAGAGTGAGATTTCCCAAAGTCAAAGAGATTCCACTTGTTGACTGTATCTTATCAATTCTGTGTAAGTTCTCAACCTGTGTCAGGGCTGAACATTCAGCTTTCATCTGAATCCTCGTTCTGCTTGCCTGCCCCATACAGATTTTAGATGTGCCCATGTATACACTTGGATAAGCCAATTCCTTCAAATATCTCTTTCTTCTTTAGAGATCCGTGGCTAACACATCCTGAAACAGGGATACCTTAACCATGTAAGGGCACTTAGAAAATATCCTACAGACTGGAATTTGTTTATTTTGTTACAAAAAAGTTTTAAATCAACATATATGATGAGTTTAAAAACTTCATGGAAATGTGTATTGTGAAAAGTCTATGCATAGATTTAGAACATTAGGCACTTAAAAAAAAAGGCCTTTTAATTCATTTTCCAAGAATTTTTTGAAGTGCCTTTTAAGTTGTGTCACCCAGCTCAATTGTGCTAGTCACAACAGAAAAGCTACGTGCATTATTGTATGTGTTGGCACCGCTGTGGCAGCAAGTTAATCTCAAAGGCTTTTCATTATACAAGCATGTTTCTCCTTCACATTACTGTCTACACTAGGGACACAAATACAAATGACAGGCGAAGTGATGGTGGGTCTCTGGCTGTATTTGTATCCTAGAGAAAACATGCCTTACTGTGAATGAAGAAGGCATTGCTATCTTGAAGGACTTGGAGCACCCATGTCCAGACGTTGGAGTCTTTCAATAGACAGGGGAAGTTGAGGCTTTACAAACACAATGTGAAACTTTAGTATTTTGATAACACATTATGTTTTTTTAAAAAATAAAGCAGGCTTAGGATCAGCAGCTAAAATATTTCTGCTTACTGCAATAGGCACAGGGATCTTCAGCTGAAGACTTCTGTTTCAAAGTGACTGAACTTTTCAAACTTCATTCCTGATTTTTTGAGCTCAGATTTAGAATGATCAAAACCACAGTTCCTAGAGGAGGCAGAGAGGTATATGAGCCACAATGATGCACCATAAACAGAAAAATCCTGATGAAAAGATTGTGAAAACAATCAGCACAGACAGCAAGTTTATAAACCAATATTGAATAGACCAGGTAAAGAGGGACTTTCAAAAGTTCCCTTTTTGACTTGCCTGATTTGGAACCTTGTCTCATAGAGTTTTTGCTAGAAACACTTTAATGGAGTCAGTTACTATACTAAAATGATATTTTCAACTTGTGCTAGTGACGTTATCATCAAAGAAGGGTTCCTGAGTTCCAAGACAGGTTGCCAGTTTAATCTTCTAAGAAGAGGAAAGAGAGTGGTGTCATGTTCAGCCAGCAAGGTTGAACTAAGCACATTCACATATTTTGAGTGGCACTAGAATTGGTTCATTGATGCTCAGAAATCACTGGAAAATAGACCTTATTACCTCATTCCATCCACACAGAAAAAAAAGTAATTTGAGCATTTTCAATAAAGGAAATTCACTACATGGAATGGGTGACCCAAAAATGAAATATTCAAATAAACCACATGAGAATAAAGGAACGCAGAAATTAGTTACCTTGAAAAGTGACTAAGCTGCTGCTAGGCTTAGGCGGGAGAAATCAAGACTAGTTGTCTCCCTCCACAGGCATGAAATCTCGTTGAGTTTGGAGACCACACTTCTCACGCCGTATCATTCATTGCTTAGAAGAGTATGTGTATATTCGTCTCTTCAGGCTGGTACGACATGCTACCATGGACTTGACAGCTGCCACAGTAGACACTGATTACAGCACACGCCGAGAAGCTAGAAGTCCATGACCAAGGGGGTACTATACAATTCCTACACAGCACTGAGTACAGTGGACATGTGGGAAATACACATTTGGGAGTAGAGGTATGTTTATGGATGGAAATGAGTGAATGCATAAACTGAGAACATACACAAGGAAACCACTCTTTTGGGAACAGTAATTACTCTCTTTAAGATCAAGGGAGAGAGGGTGTGAGGTATTACTATAATCCTAAAACCATGAGACACATGAAATCTGTTCCTTTTATACAGATAAATAAAAAGTTTTAACAAAGAAATGACTCTTTTCTGGGTCAAAAATGTCAAATATTGGCAAATTTATGCGGTTTGCTTTAGTAAATGTGATTGGAAATGTGTGCAGGGGGTACAGTGTCAACTGCATAGATTTCCGTGTGTGTGTGTGTGTGTGTGTGTGTGTGTGTACTTTAGGTTGTACACTTGTTTGTCTTTGGTGGATAGTAGGATGTAATTGTATGTGCATAAGATAAATCAATGAATAATCACCACAGGATTTAACACTAAAGGTTAAAGTACCAGGTGCAAGGTGCATGAGAGCAAAAGTACACTGTGAACCAGCAACAGGCTTCAAGAAAAAAGCTTGTCCTGGGATAACGCCAACTCTGATTTGCTTGCTGGCATCCCTGAATCCCTAATGGAAAGTGGGCCAGTCTGAGTGGAGAGCAGCAGAGGCCAGCAGCTGGCTGTAGAATCTGCTCAGTAGAGCAGCCTGGAACATCCCGACAGAGTGTGTGGGCTTACTTCTCTTTTTTCCTCTTCCCCACCCACTGCCGACCATCAAAGCTGGGTGACACTGGCACAGTGGGATGAAAGCTGCCTCTTGGGTTTCTGGTCATCACCATGCATGTGTTCCTTATTAGCAGCAGAACAATTCGTCTGCAGGGGTTTCTTGCCCTTGGAGCACATCGGCAGGACTGGAATGCGGAATGGGAACATCAAAAGGAGTGCAAGAGGAGCAGGGGGTGAGAGAAGGAGACCCAAGAAGGACAGAAGAATCAGGGGAGCTTACGAGAAAACAGGAAGACTAAAGGTGAAGGGAGAGAAGCTAAGGAAGCCCCTCACATTCAGAGAACACTTTGGGAAACTCGGGTGGGGTGGGAGCAGCTATCCCCCAAGCCAGGCTGCTTTGGAGGTCCTCTTCACAGACCTTCAGCACATTCTCTGAGACATTTATGGGTACACATCAGTTTGAAGAGGTTGGTGCTCCTCTGTCACCTTGCTATTTTTTTTTTCCATTTTATCCTGAGCCGGAACGCTGGGGTACCATCACACCTCTCTGTACTTGAAGGCAACCTGATTATACTGCTCCTAACCCTGCAATGTAGCCGCTCTGGTGGCATTCCTCTCCCCACCCCCTTTGGTTTTCCATCTGCTCCAACCCTCACAATTCCAATTTTATATCTGGCATAAAGTAATTCCATTTGGAGAAATATCTTGTCATCATCCAAATCCAAATGCCACATTCAAAATGCTCAATGCCAGCAACGGATTGTTGTCAAAGGAGCTGAAGGAATAGACTTTCAGACAGCGGAGGTTGACACACCTGCTCCAATGCAGCATCATTGTCTTTGATGTCCAGGTCATTCAGAAGAAGCTGGGAAAAATTTTAAGTACTTGGCTCATCTCTTTTAAACTCTGTCACCCCTAGCCTGCTTCCCCCATCTTCTTTTCTGGATGTTTCTAACTGTAATAAGAGCATGAGCAAGTCAATTTCTTTGGAGAATCTGGAAAGTCAGAGCACCTGAGCTACTCCAGCAGCTCTATTGAATCTCTGGATTCCAGGAATTCAGAAAATCCACAGCCCTGGAGCGTTCAGAAATCTTTTCTTTATTGGATGGTTCTGCACATCAAAGAAAAAGGTGGCCACAACCCTCATCAAAAAAGCCCAAGAGGTAAAGGCTGGTGGTCAGCTCACAACCTCTCAATAATTCTTTCTGCTTCCATTGGACTGTCATGCCTTTGAGACATTTAAGAAATTCTTCAAAGCCTTGTGAACAGTTATTTTAGAGAGGTTACATTGAAAGCTATGCAATTAAAAAGTTTATCCAAACAGGGGAGAAGCAAGGCAAAGGAAAAAGGACTGACAAATTTTTAAAGAGAAAAAGAAAACACGGTTGTTTACTATAGATGAAGAAGTATGTCACAAACATTCCTGGTGCCTGAAACTGCATCTAGCACAGAACCCAATATACACCACATCATTTCCTATGGGACATGACTATGGAAATGCATAGCATAATTTAGAGTAAGGGATTAGTGAATTAGATTAAACAGACTGTTACAATAATATGCTGTAAAAAGTTACGTGATGTCACTCTGCATCAAATACCATTTTGCACTGTACATCGCTGCCACCTTGACACACATCAGTTTTTCTTTCCTTATCAGAGAACTTTCACTTCGACCCATAAAAGGAGCACATTATGGCTTCTCTTTGACATATCTGGATTGCCAGCATCAATATTTTTGCACTTGGAAGTCATTATTGAATAAAATAGGGATTACTTAAACATAAACCCTGCAGTGTAATGACAGTTGATGCAGCAACTCAGAGGCCACCGAGGGACTAGTAACACATACAGTGTTGACAGACAGGACAAAGTTATGATTCATGCTCCAGAAATGGAGCAAGATTCCATTATGCTACTCAGAACGATTTGAAACATATGAATTGCTGATTTCTGGATTTCCTGTTTAATATCTTCAGGTCACGGCTGATCACAAGCAATGAAACCACAGAAAGCACCATCACAAGAGGGCAGGACCATTGCACTATGATGACTTGTTTGGATGTTTGCCTCATGTCATTATATAGACCACAGCCAATGCCCGGAAGTCCCTTCTCTCTCGACCACTTACTGCACCCATTCAAACTCTAGAATGCTTTAGGCTCCATGTCCAGAAATTCCACACCATGCTTGCAGCTGGGTGTTTATCGTGCCAGAATTAAACATCTTACACTGATTATCATAAAAACTCCAGGCATATGTTTTTTACAGTTCTGGGGCTGGGACGTTCAAGCCAAGGGCCCAACAGAGATAATGTTTGGTGAGGGCTCTCTGTGGCTCACAGAAGGCTGTCTTCACAGAGTGGGAGGAACAGTCTGTCTGGGCTCCCCTGTATAAAGTGCCACTTGCATTCATGGGGGAGCTGAGCTGAAGACAGTTATTTTCACACAGCTTCTAACATTATCACATTGGTGACCGTGCTTCAACATAGCACTGCTGAATGGACACAAGCACTCAGACTTCAGCAGCTGGTACTCAGTGAACAACTACTGAAAGAACCAGCAAATGAGTGTGTGAATGAAGCATCACTTGTTTGTATGACTTTGTCGATTTCCCCTCCTTACTCCAAGGTTAGTCCTCATTTCCTGATGGCTTTCAACTGTTCTCTATTTGATTCTTTACCTGCTTTTGGCTTGACAAAATCATAGATTGTAATGAATCTGTTTCCCTCCCTGTGGTGTGTACTTTAGTAAACTATGAATGAATAAACAAAAGACACATGAGTGCTAAGAGATATGATCAATGAGAAAACCTGAAAGTTCCTCAAAATTCAAGTAGAAAAATTCAAAAAGCAACTTCCAGGAGAAGTTTCCTTTGAGCTATGGGAAGTATTCATCTTTATTTTATTCCTTTTTTTTTGTCATAAGCAGGAAGCTGGATCAGAAGTGGAGTAGCTATAGGCAGCCCAGCTCCCAGATGGGATACTGGGATCACAAGTGGAGGACTGGAGTGCTGTGCACCTGCACGGCTGCTTTTCCTCCTTTCCTCTTCCTCTCTTCACTTCTCTTCTTCTCCTTCATTTCTTCCTTTGCTTTGTTCTTTCTTGTAAATATTCATCTTTAGCATAACCAAAGCTCTAGACACGCAGTGCAGAGTGGCCACCGAGCAAGGATGAGCATGAGCACTGAAGCTCTTTGGGGTCTTCCTACCTTTTCAGACATGCACAGAGCACCAGAGCCTGAACCTCTAATCATAGATAGTTGGATGTTTCATGCTAAAGATTAAAAGACAGAAGTGATCAAGGGACAAAAAAGTCCTCTCCTAGCCACAAATGCTTCCTTCCCCGGGGACTTGCAAGAGCAAGGTGTCTGTAGAGTCCTTGTGGTGTGGCAGAGAAAACAACCCAGACATTGAACCAAAGCAGCGGATACCTAATGCTTTGCAAGATTAACATATCAACTGTATTTGTCTTTTACAGAAAAGTCACATTAACTCTTGTCTAAGAAGTATCAGATGATATCACAGCAGTATTTTTATTTTTGCTTTTTTTATTACACCATAAAAAAGTTTGGTGTTATAATTTTTGTAATGCTGCCCAGTGATCATCATTTTAATTGAGAATGCGGTAAGAAGGAGGTGAGAATTTATTTTTCAAATTTCATGCTAGACTGACATATTCTGAGCATTTACTGAAGTTACTCTGCAGGGAGAAAGAAAGGGAAAAAAGATCTTTCTGCAAGGAAGGAACCCCTCAGTATGTTTCTTAGCCATCTCTTACTGTCCTTTCTGTCTCTCTTAGTATACAAACCACTTGCTTCCCTTACTTGACTCACACAGTTTCCAATTAATTTCCCTCATCAGCTTTGGCTTTCCATTTCACTTCCAAGATCATAGCAGAATAACTTACTTAAAGGACAATTCTCCTGCCTGAAAAACTCATGGTTAATCGGCCTCAGAATATGATTCTAGTTCTCTTAGCAGGAAACATTTTCAGAACTGTTTTTTCTTTCTGGGTCTTTAGCCTACTATCTCCCTCCTTCGTCTTCCTCCTTCTTTCTTTCCTTACTGTTTCCTTATTCAACACTGTATCATTCACAGTTCTAAATGCTACTTTTAGTATTAAATAGGAAGATATTTCTCCTTTCTCATTGTAAGCCACTAGATGAATCAATAGGGAGATGGGGTCGGGCTGATAGTGGAATGAGGAAAACGGGGGCAGCTCTTTGGAAGTAGAGAAGATATTGCTTCTCCCCAGAAGTTGCGTCGGAAAAGCAAGCTATCAATTCCTCTGAGATTCTAGTTTTACTATGACAACTGCAATTAATAGTTAATCAATGGGATCCCTGCTGAAGTGTGGAAGGGCATTTAATAGACAGGCAGGATACCCATCAGAACATGGAAACAGGAAGTCTCTGTAAGAGGTGTGAAGTGCTTGTATTTTACCAGGAGAACAGCAAGGAAGCAGTGAAATCTCTTCAAGAGGGAGTGACGCGCCTGCTTCTCTCCACAGGCTGCTTTTGGCCAGATCAAAGGTGCCAGTTCCCATTCCTCTGGGTTCCCAGTTTTACGATCAGAAAACAAGGAGACAGCAACTCCAACCATCTTAGCCTTCAGCTGACCATGAACTAGAAAGGAGTTTCCAATCACATTGCTCTGATGACTGGGCAAGGTTGTGATTCTGGCCCTTTGAGTTACGTCTGAATCTCTAATTGATTGTTAGCTGCTCTACCATTTTTATTCCCAAAGCTGTTTTAAAAAAACCTCGACCCTTACAGAGTTCAGTGTCTTTCTCTCCAGACGGTGCCCTTCCTGACCACTACAGTAGATTTCTGACCTAATAAATCTTGCTTTGGTCACTCATCTGTCAACATGCTTTTCTTCTTTCATGTGAGACAAGAGACAGGGTAGTCCTCGTCTCTTTCGTATCACTTTCTCCATAAGATCATCTGACATAATAATCTGTGTTCAATAGTATGTGAAATTGACAGTGTAATAAAACAACAATAAATACAGCATTTGCTGAAACTTTGAGTAATATTGTTTCTTGAAATATTCTTGTAATATATTAGGTCATCAATATCTCAAAGTAAAGCAAAACATATATATATTTAACCTATCTAACTTAAATTGTTTAGTAACTGGCTCTCAAAAATCTTGAACATTTAACGACTGGATCTCCTGAACCAGTGTAAACCAACTCTTGCATGCCACTACACCCACAGGAGGAGAATTCACAGACATGTAAAATAACTTCTGTTATCAACAGCTGGCAAAGGAGGTGTGAACATTCTCTGATTAAGAGTGCATTAAAGTTGGAGCTGGCTCTTCTCAGATGACGGCATGATCAGTTCAACAATGGGATTATACAACGTTTTCAAGGGTGAAATCAAAGTCCCTAACTTAATACAATATTTTAGTCATTAGGCTTTTTACTTCCTCACCCGGGAGCTTAGGAAAATGGATTTTTATCTACATTTTGAAGGAAAAAGAGACTTAACAGTTCAGACATTGGAAATAATTAATGAATAAGAATTACTAGGTAGGCCTGGAATGGTAGTCTAGCACGTGGAATCCTTGCCTTGCATGCGCCAAGATCCCATATGAGTGCTGGTTCTAATCCTGGCAGCCCTGCTGTCCATGCAGTTTCCTGCTTGTGGCCTGGGAGAGCAGTCAAGGACAGCCCAGGGCCTTGGGAACCTGCCCACTCATGGGAGACCCAGAGGAGGCTCTGGGCTCCTGGCTTTGTATTGATGCAACTATAACAGTTGTGGCTGCTTGGGGGAGGATCTTTCTGTCTCTCCTCCTCTCTGTGTATCGAACTTTCCAATAAAAATAAAATAACTTTTAAAAAGTTACCAGGCAGCTGTGAAATACTTGTACATATCATCATTTCTTTTTTATTTTGAATTTTATGGTACAATTCCATAGGGTCCGGGATTTTACCCTCCATCCAATACCATTCCTTTTTTGTATCTGAACATTTTAGCATCTCAGAGAACACTGGATCTTAGGTGAGAGCCTTTTTTATTATTAAAAATCTATTTTTTTTGATAATTTCTTTTTCTTAAAAAATTTTTTATTATATTTTTATAATCTTTACATAGTTAATTAGGGTAAAAAGGTTCAAAGGCTATAGCAAAAAGGGTAAGACTATTATTTCCATATTCTTTCCTTCGTGTTTAAAGGGAGATGTTAAGGGAGATGGCCCACCCAATTTCCCACCCTCCCCTGGTCCCGGATGTAGGGCATGCTGCGAGGTTCTTCTTCAAGTGGTTTTAATAGTTCACTAGTTACGAATCGCTGCCAATCTTGCACTCCAAGCATGATGAGGTCTTTGCAGAATCCATTGATTGACATAGTCCATCATAGAGTCTCTGTTTGCCCCATATTTCGTTGCCAACGTATAGCTGAGATGGTTGATGGACCTGTTTTGTCTTCTGTGTTTTCTTGGTTAGGGTTCTGAGTCCAGGGTTTTGATTGGGGAGATCCCCAAAGAAACTTTGTCTGAGGTATCCTCAACCAGATTCTTGTATGTACAAGCCTGTACATGGCCCGGCACAGTCCATCACTCTGATCAGATGGTGACTGCAATCACTGGGTTGGTTCTGTTTTCAGCCCCGCCTTCCACTGGAACCAATGGGTGTTGCAGTCCAGCCTGGTTCTGCCCAGCACATACTCGGCCCTCGCATAAACAAGTGGGAGCTGCGGCCTAGTGAGAACGACCCACAATAACCCCCACCAGACCTGCCCCTTACCCTGATTTGCCAGTATGTGCAGCAGACTAGTCCAGTCTATGCCACACCCCATTCGGCTCTCATACATGTCAGTGGGTATTAAAGCTTTGTTCCCTCTGAGCAGTTCCACTATGCAGCCCACACAGCTGCTGTTGCGTGGCTGTCTAGCCATCCCAGCCCATGTCCTAGTTTTCGTGCCCTCCTGTGGAAGTGGTAACCCAAGAGGGAGGAGCCCACTATTCCCCTCCCAGCCTTCTCCCACTCCCGGATTATGCAGTCTCCAGGTAGTTCTGTAGTTTGACTTGACAGAAATAGCTCCCAGTGCCAGCTTCTGCCAGCTGATGCTGTGGCTAAGCCCAAACAACCCTCACCCACTCTAATTTATGCTTGCACCAGTAAAAATAATCAGCCCAGCCTGGCTTTTCCCTGATCTAGTCCACAGAGGCACACAGATGTTGTAGCCCTGCTTGGTCTGGTCTGTCCCCATTCCAGCTCATGCTCTCCAGTGGGAGCAGCTGTCTAGTAAGGGAACCCCTCCACCCAAATTCACCCTGATGGCTCTGTCCCATCTCTTCCTGGTTCTCATGTGAGCTAGTTGGGCGCTGCAGTCACATCCCGTTACAAGCAACCTCACCTTGGCATTCCATATTGTGCACTGGTTTTTGTTGCAACTGAGCCCAGCTGGACCCACACTGTTTTGGTGCTCGGATTTGCCAGTGAATGACGTAAACTGATTCAGCCGGGTCTGCCCCTGAGCCATGCCAAATGTATGCCAGTGGGTAATTTTCCATGGCCTGTTCTGAGCTGTTTCCTATTATGTTTCTTGCGCTTACCTGCCAGGTCTGTGTCCTGCCAGAGGAGTTGCCCAGGCTCCTCCAGCTGAACCTCTCCCAATGCCAGATTTTGCGCATACAGGTGGGTCCATGAGCCAGCGCTACTCAGTTCACCTCCTGTCCTAACAGAAACAGTGGCTTCTCCTGACTGGCCTTCAACCAAAATTGGTCCTTGCTGTTGGATGTTCAGCTCAGCCATGGCTCGTCCATACCCACAAATGTTCCACACATTGATTCAGTAGGGGTTTGAGACCTTGCCTAGTCCATCCCACATCTACCCTGGTCCTCCAGGACACCAGACGGTGTTAGAGTCTGTTCCAGCTCAGTGCATCTAATTCCAGTCCACACTTGTGCCAAGGGAGACTACAACCGTTTCCTGGTCAGAATGCAGCCCTCATTCCAGGTCCCATGTGCCCCTTGGTGGGAACCTCAACCCAGCTAGGGGTGTCACCTTAGCTCCCCAACCGGGCCTGTTCCCAGCCATAGATCATGTGCATGCCAGTGGTTGCTCTGGCTCAGCTTGGCTCAGCCCCTCACCTGTCCTGACCTCTGCCTTAGACACTGTGGCTTAGCATTCCTGGCTCACGCAGACCAGTAGGTGCAAGAGCCTAGCTCGGCATGACCTGTGCTCCATCCTGGTCTCTAGTTTCACTTGTGGGCTAAGGTTTGCTCAGTCCTGCCCAGTCCACCGTGTTCCATTACCAATTGGCACATTAGCCTGCTGTTGGAGCTACTTTGCCCATCTTGTCAGACCCCCAGGTCTAGACCACATGTTCACCAATGGGAGCTATGCCTCGCCAATGGAGTTTCCCAAGTTCCTCCATTTAATCCACTCCCAGACCCAGTTCTCATACATGCCATTGGGTTTAGGCCAGGTTCTGGTGAAGTTTGGCCTTCCATTTGGCCTTGTATGAGCTGGTGAACATTGCAGCCTGGCCCACCCCACACCCTATTCAGGATGCACATTTGGGTGCTTCTGCCTTGACCAGTCCAGACTGTTGTGGGTTCCTTTACCTGTGATTGATGGCAGGGTCCTTGGTCACACCTAGCTTAGTCCATCATCACCTCAACTCTTGCGCTAACCAGTGGGACTAGAATTTCCACAAGGCTTGGCCCACATATCCTTCACAGAATCTACCCCCGGATATGGTTCTTGAGTGCTAGTTAATGTAATGGCTCTGCTTAATGTGACCCGTCTCCTGTTCCATCATCATGTCAGGTAACAGGATATGATTCTACTGGACCAGCTCCGAGCCATACCGTTTGCATGGTATTTGGTGGTCAGCATTGTTCAGTGGTTACAAGTTCTTCAAAGGAAGATTTTCTGTCAGTGGGAATCTTTAGGATAGATTCACATCCTAGAAGCACAGTGGGTTCAACCTGGAGTTACCTATGCAGTGATTCAAAGAACCAAAACCCCAGAGGTCCAGGCCGGGCGGCCAGCAGGTGGAACCTGGTGCCAAATGGTGCACTGGCCACCCAGGGACAGCTCACCACGTGCACATGGTGGCTGGTATGTGGGATCCAGGCATGAGATGCCCTGTCCTGAGACCCACCAGCATTCGGGAGGCTGCTGGAAGTTTAAACTCCCAGACCCAAGGTTGCACCCCTCCCCAGTCTCATTCACCACCCAATGAGGAGAGCTGTGGCTGGGTCCCGGACCTGCCCTTTCACCGAGACCTCCCCTCTCGGTGCACTCATCCCAAAGGGAGCAAGCCCCGGAGCCTAGGCAGACCCAGGGATAGCTCACCATATGCACATGGTGGCTGGTGTGTGGGATCCAGGCATGAGACGCCCCATCCTGAGACTCATCCTGATCAGTAAAACTCTATTTAATGCCCTAATAAATCAAAATTTTATTCCTGAGCCACATTATTGAAGCTTTTCTGTCTTCACATTTTTGTTGAATCTGTCACACTGTGAGTGTGTAATTGGAATCAAGTCTTAATAATAAAATGAACAGTTATTTACAAATGCATTTAATGATTTTTCTCTTCAGTCATAATTGTTATTTCATTGGATTCTCTTTTTCTCATCATTTAGACATTGAGTCACTGATCCTCGGTTCTCAGTTGAGGGGATTTGGAAAGTTCTGTGATACTCACCATGTGTGCACAGTGGTGACTTTGGCCTTTCTCACATAGGGAGGTTTTCAAAACTTTAAATTTCAAATTATTGAATAGCAGTGGCACCATCTAATATTTGAAAACTACACAGTGGCCATAGTTCTGTGAAGCAAAAGATATCATTCAATTTTTCTGTGTGGATATGTTCACAAATGGAAAAAAAAAACAGCTAGTCTTCAAAATCCAAACAAAAAGAATGGCACTATTCCATGATTTAACTTCTAAACATTGGAATAATTGTGACAATATATAGAAAGATGCTGTATGAAAGGAGAATTTCAGAATAGAAAGAACAGAGAACATTGTAACATCGGTTGTGAAATCAGTTTGCCAATTTGCATCAGGGATTTAGAATACATAGAGTTTTTTTTTTTTTAATCTCAGATTTTTTTTATATTAGTGAGCAATGAAAGTAACCAGTCTGCCCAGATATAGGGGTGCATGTCATTAGATTTCTCTGTTTATATTTCTGTGTTTTACAATATTTTATGGGAAATAGAATACCATAGAGCAATTCAAATATTATAAAATAACTATTCAAATGCAAAGGCAAAACTTATTGTTTCAAGAAAAGTGAAGAGAGGAGTTGGTGCTATAGTTTAGTGGGTAAATTTGTTTCCTGTCATAACAACATCTCAAATGGATACAAATTCCAATACCAGTTCTATTTCCAGTTCAGCTCCTTGCAAATGATCTGGGAGAAGCTGTGAAAGATGGGCCAAGTGTTTGTTTTCATAGCTGCTTCCAGTCTGGGAGACTTGGATGAACCTCCAGGCGTCTGGGTTTGGCCTGGTGTAGCAGGATTGTTGTGGATATCTTATGAATGAGCCAGCAGATGGAAGATTGATAGTCTCTGGAATTCTGACCTTGAAAATAAATACATCTTTGCAACGAAATGGTCCCAACTAGAGACCATTATGCTTGGTAAAGCAAGCCAATCCCAATATGACAAATGTCATATGTTCTCTCTGATATAAGCCAACCTTCTTGAAAAAATACAAGATCAATAAATATATGGGCAAATGCACAAACATATAGTTATCTAGAGGAACTGTATAATAGAGACTATCATATGAAGATATAATACAGTGTGTGTCTCTACTTCCAAATCAAAGATGGACTTCCAATGAAGCTATTGAATATATCTTAACAATAGGATGCTAGACTCTGCCAGTCTCCATGCCTACAATGTCGGGGTACATTTAAATAGCAGAATGATGGAATTATGACTGTTTTGAAGGACTATACTATGGTAATAAAATAAGGAAAATCGATGGGGGAGGAGGCTTACGGGGGGGGGAAGGGGAAATCCAGAGATTTTGGAGCTATATCATAAAACAAATTGATTTAAAAGAGAATAAATAAATGAAATAACATCTTTTAAAAAAAGTTCATCGAGGGGCCAGTGTGATGGCTCAACTGGCTAATCATCTGCCTGCTAGCTCCAGCATGCCATATCAACACCAGTTCGTGTCCTGGCTGCTCCACTCTTGACCCAGCTCTCTGCTTCTTGCCTGGGAAAGCAGTGGAGGATGGCTCAAACCCTTCGGACCCTGTGTCCACATGGGAGACCAAAAAAAGTTCTGCCCATCACAGCTCTTTGGAGAGTGAACTAGTGAATGGAACATCTTTCCCTCTGTTTCTCCTTCTCTGTAAATTTAATTTTCCAATAAAAATAAATAAATCTTTATAAAAAAGATTGGAGGTGTTAAACAAAAAAGATGTTCATTAAAATAGGTGAAGATTCAAAATTATATATGACACAATATTTGAATTTTCTTAAATCACATTCGAGAGAAAACAAGCTCAACTCTTATCTGGGCGCCTCTAGGGGCCCTTGCATTTGAATTGTTTTCTTCCTTGCCTCTGTTTCCTGTCCCCTTCACATACTATTCTGCTTCTCATTCTCAAGAACAATGTGGCAGTGCCCAGTGCGGTAGCCTAGCAGGTAAGATCCTCATCTTACATGCACCGGGATCCCGTATGGGTGCCGGTTCCCATCCAGCTTCCTGCTTGTAGGAATGATTTATCCCATGGCTCTTTGACATTTGTATTTTTTGGACATTTATAAGAAGGTTGCAGAATAAAAATGACTCTTCAACCTAAATCCTTCAGCGTGTTTCTCTCAAGAGCAAGGGTTTTTCCATAGAGCCACTGTTGGACGCATTGCCAATAACATCTACTATTTACGGTGCAGGTAGCCAGTCTTTTGAGATGTCAAATTGTCTCACTAGCACTTTTATGGCTGCCTGTACTACAACCTATTTGGTGTTGAATGTAACATCGCATTGTGCATTGCATTAACATGACGATTTAATCTCTCCTAGCTCACGACAGTGCGCCTGCATTTTAACATTTCCTTTTTTATGGCACTGTCATTGGTGAAGAGTGCAGGGAGATTGCCTTGGCGCGTGCTCCTCATTTGGGCTTGTCAGCCTTATGATTTGATCTAATGTCAGTGTTTTTTATTGCTGCTGTTGCAAAAATGCACCTCAGATGATGCTGCGGTTGCTGGTGCCTCACCACACTAGGGCGATGATGGTTATTTGCACCGTTACTATTGACACTGCTTGGTCACTGTGTGTCATTTACCTTTGAATTAATCTACAGACATGATAATCTAGTGAGTAATGAGCTACCTTCTGCAGACCTGATAACGGAATGGGAGTGAGCAGAGTAAAGTGAGGCTATGATTGAAGGCGGGTACCGGCTAGTTCCTGCAAGCATGTTCTGCCATTGAACCCTCTTGGATATTTTCTTGCTTGGGCTAGATAAGTACTAGAGTTACTAATCTATCAAAGATTCAATCCTATTGTCATGCTGCCTAAACCCCAACTCACCACTCGCTGCCTGGGTGACTTCAGCATATTTCCTGATCTCTATAAACTTTAGCTTCCTTTCTGTAAGATGAGTATGGTGGTTGGCCATCTCATAGCTTTATTGTATGTCATAAAGATAATGATAAATGTAAGTGTGTCTAATACTGTGCCTAGGACAGAGTTTGTATTCAGTAAGTGTTATCATATCATTTATACCAGATTTCCTATAAGGAAATGCAGATTACTCTAATTCACAGTGTGCCAGGAATCTGGACTAATGGATGCCTACAGGTATTGCATGGACTTGCAAACAATTCATATTATTCTTAAATTTGTATTTGAAACCAACACTCCTCAAATTTGAGTGCAAATAAGAAATCACTCCCAGGGCCTTGCTGAAAGACTGATTTTAGTTGAGCAGTTTTAGAGCAGAGCCCGAGATTCTTGGAAGTTTCCACATGACACCAATGGTACTGGCGCATGTTTCGCACCTGAGTAGCAGCATCCTGAGTTGCTCCCACGAGCAGACATGCTGTGGAGCTTCCCACCTCATATTCTGGGGCATAATGCAGGCCTGTTACCACAAGGCTTTCCAGGGAACTGCGTGTTGGTGTTCTTTTCCTTGGGGGCTATTTCTAGCCACCATTTTATGCTGACAAAAGCAGTAGAAGAAGATTCTCACCCAAGTTTTTCATCTCTTTACTCATCACTTTGTGTTTCTGCACCTGCACCTAAAGCCAGTGCATGCCCATGGAAGATAAAATAGTGGAAAACACAGAAGCTTCCAGTAGACCAGAAATCAAATGCTGACCCTTCCGATTTTATCTGGTATTCAGGTGAAATGATTTCAACCATTTTGAACCTCTATTACTTCATTTCAAATGGAAATAATAATAATGTTTATCTCATGGAACTTCCGTGTCAGATTATATTTGTCCCTCTCCCTCCCTCCGTGTATTTGCCCTCATTATCCACAGCACTGCTGCTCAATTCCATCACTGTTACTCAATAACCTATACACAGGAGGAAAACTTCAGCCAAACCTGCCCTGCTCACATTGTATGTTTGTCCTCATTACCTCAGTCCAGTCCATCCAACTTCCTGTCCCCGGGCTCCCCGAGGGGATGGTTATCCAGGAGCTAGAGCTGCTCTGTGGATTTCCATGAAGCTTGTGTGCTGAGAGCGAGGGAGGCTTTTGGGTGGAGGGACTAAAGTCCAGCTGCTGCCCTGATGAAGGCTCTGAATGGAAACGGCCCTTAAAGGCTATTAAAAATGGAGGGATAACAATAGATCAAAGCCAGTCAAAAAGACAAATCAAGAACACTTTATGGCTTCCACATTAATTCAAAACAATCCAATGGGCTGAGATTTGCCCATGCACGCACTTTCCACGAAAACAAATGCCTCTCAGGTCGCTTTTATTCTAACAGAATATCAATGCCCACGGCAGAGCCTTCTGTGCTTCCCTTGGCAGAGCCCGTCCACATTTACAATTAAATGGAACTGACACAGCCGATTATCCCGGACCTTGTTTCCTTTTCAGCTGGGGTTTTTCTTTTGGACTCATGTGTACATTATGCTGGCTGCATCCCAAACTGATGGAGCTTACTGTACCACTCTCCTTGCAGGCACTGGAACACAGTGTTCCATTAGAAGGATGGAATTAAACCCGCGGTGATTTTTGTCCCTCAAGGGATGCTAGGCAGTGCCTAGAGAAATTTGTAATAGTCATGACTTGCGGGAGGAGTTGCCACTGGCATTTATTGGCTTCTCTAGAGGGTCAGAGATGTGCAAAACAATATTCAATGCACGTGATAGCTTTCCACCAGAAGAATAACCTGGCCCTAAATACTGATGATGCTTTGGTTGAGCAGCCTTGACTCGGAGGGCAGCTCAGGGGCAGGGTCCTTCTGGAAGGTCCTTCATGGCTGGAAGGATTAAGGTTTCTCTTCCTTGAAGTTACAGGAAGGACTGTAATTAGAGGAGTTTTCTGCTCAAAATTGCACATGGGAAGGAAAGGCAGCAAGCTCGGGAGAAACAGCAGAACTCCACAGAGAGATGACGGTAGCACATATTTGATGTAGGATTATCTGTTGCAGCACTTAGATGTGTCAAGAAGTGGTAGAGTAGGCATGGAGCAGTGCGTGGGCTGGGGTCACAGTCCTTATTGTGTCGCTCCCAATTTCACTGTCCGTTGCAGCGTGGAGGATGGAGGAGACAGTGCCTTTGAGAAAAGGCGTAGAAATGAAGCAGATGCAGCTGTAATATTACATTATTGCTATTTTTTTCCTAATATGTGAAAATATCTTGAATGGGAGTTTCAAATGAATGATCCACAGACGAAATAAGTAAGTGGATTAATCTTCTGTTCTGCAACCATGTCTTTAGGGGAAAACATGATAAACCAAAAGAAGGCTGGCAAGAAAATCCGAAGGAAAGAAAGGAGAGGAAGAGAGGCAAGGAAGAGGTGGGAGAAGACCTGTGCGCAGGGCATACATTTGGTTTTATAAGCCTCACCCCATATTGCTATGAAATCTAGCTTTATAGCTAGATTTGAGGGTACTTCAAAAGTTCATGAAAAGTCGAATTGAAAGAAGTTTATTTTGGTGAAACAATTTTGAAATTCATGTATCTGAGGGGTTTTCAAAAAGTTCAGGGAGAATGAACTTTAATGAACTTTTCCTCATGAGGAAAAAAAAAAAAACAACTGTGCATGCTTTTGAAAAAAAGTTTTTCCCAAATCAACTTCTCATTTAATTTCAGGTTCTTGACTGTTTTGATATCTCCTGTGTGCTGCTTGCCTGATTTTGTTTATTCTCCTAGTCTTCATTGCCCACAGGAGGATTTGGCACTAGAAAAGTGCCCCAAGTCATGATTTTTAACTTGCACACATGAGAGAGACCATGCAGCAGCTGCCTTTCTGTGTGTGGCTTGCAGCACAGCGGGGTGAGCGTCACTGATCCTGGTGTCTCGCAGCACGGTGGGGCGACGGTGGCTCATGCTAATGCATAATGTTCTTTCCGAGGATCTGCAGCAAGGGAGCTGATAGCCTCCACGCACAAACACCAGGCAGAACAGGCTGCTCGCCCGCTATGGCTGGCAAACGCTATGTGCTGAAAAGTTGCATCTCTCTCCTTCAACATGTGCCAAATATTCCATGTTATTCTAAAATCTAAAAATTAGAAACAAAGCAATCACGCTATGGTTTCATCTGTCCATACACTTAACCTTGATTTTGTCTACCACATGGAGAGAAACCTTCATGTTTTCACGAGAGGAGTAGACAGCCAGCTGTGTCACTTTTCTGTTACACTTTAAATAATAGGATCATGAGATGTCTGTCGGGGACAGAAACCACAAATGCCTTTTATCCCAGTAGAAGCATCCTATTCGCATCATCTCGAAGCTTTGGGAAACACACCTACATGACAGCACTCTACTCCCACCCTGAGTCTTTGAATTGGTCTGCATTTTAAACAGCGCCCATCTGCGTTGTAGTTTGGCCAAGGGTGAGAAGCTCTGACCTCATGCGTCTTCCTCATTCTCAGCAGAGTAGAACAGAGGCCAGAGAGACACAGAGTTTGTTCAGAACCCATATGCTAAACCTGTTTGTCTCCTGTGTGTTCTATTTTTCTCTCATGAGGCCCACAAATGCACTGGGAAAGATAAGAGGGAAACCCAAGGACTGTGTGGCAGGACTGTTTCCAAGGCTTTCTGGCACGAAGAGCGGCTGGCAGTTTTTGGAGCAGCCAGGCCTCCTGGAGTCTTGCGGCTGATGGCTGACTGATGAGTTCTCGGGTTCTCGGCAGCAATGGTGAGTGGCTTGGGGCCGCACACTGCCTGTGAGTTGCATTCTTTGAATCCAGTACTTTTCCTCCTTGGAATTCCAGGTGCAGCTGCATTATCCAAGGTGTAGACAACAGATGTATCTGGGAGGAGTCTGCAGATGCCTCTTCCTGTTGGCAAGACAGGAGTCCACGTGTTATCACAGTGGTGGCATTAGCAGGAATGAGGAAAACACCAGGTGACTTCTGAGAAAAAGCACAGCCCAGTAATACATGATAGGAGATTCAAAATCTGACATGCCTAATGCAGGCGGGGCAGGCTTGGCACCCCGGTGCCCTCTGCTCTCTCTACTCAGTTGCAGAAGGCCACAAGAAACCAATCTTCTTGGGTCCAAATGCTAGATTCCTTCATTATAAATCCTGCAAACAGGAGCAAATGTGCAAGTCACAAGCAAAACCAAGATCAGGAAAGCGAGAAACCCACAGAATTACATTTTCTGCAAAGAATTCCTAAAACTCTGAAGGGAAAGGGCAGAGTAGGTGGTCAAAGGAGTGTCAGGGGTGAGTGTTCAGTCACTATCCCAAATGTGCTGGGCATTTTACAGCTCTTCTCATTGATTCCCATGGGGACTCATGTTCAAGGTCATCTGCAGCCCGTCTCCACGAAGGCAGAAACAAGATCAGAATCAATAATCAACTTCTACCAAAGACAGCTGGGAAATCACAGAGGTACAACTGAAAAATAGAAGTCAATGTTCTTTGGGCCCAGCACGGTAGCCTAGTGACTAAAGTCCTTGCCGTGAACACGCTGGGATCCCATAGGGGCACCAATTCTATTCCCAGAAGACCCGCTTCCCATCCAGCTCCCTGCTTGTGGCCTGGGAAAGCAGTTGAGGATGGTCCAAGGCCTTGGGACCCTGCACCTGTATGGGAGAACTGAAAGAAGCTCCTGGCTCATGGCTTCGGATTGGCTGAGCAACAGCCGTTGTGCTCACTTGGAGAGTGAATGATCGGACGGAAGATCTTCCTCTCTGTCTCTCCTTTTCTCTGTATATCTGACTTTGCAATAAAAATGAATAAATCCTTTAAAAAAAAAGGTCAATGCTTATTTTACTACAGTGGATATAGCTACTTGTAGGCTTCACACGGTTGCATTCAACACCTAGCTGTGTTTAGCCTGTGAGTTTTCTCCCTATTGAATCATCTGGACTTGGTAAGACTCAACCAAACATAATTTCATTTTGCCTCCATATTATTTTCAAATACTTGGTAACAGTTCAGACAGGCCATTTGGTTTTCTCAGCCTCTTTCCACCGACTTTCCACCATTATGACAGTCTCACTTTCAGATAGTAAAAATATTGCAGTTTAATGTCTCAGTGTCCCATTCAGTTCAGTCCTTCCAGCCCATCCACCCGCCTCCCTGTCGCTTCCCCACCCAATTCGGGTCAGACTCGTCTTTTTGCCATTTGCTCTTTTCCTCCTCTTCCCCCACAATCCCAGGCTGCTTCTACTTCCTCCAGCATCAGCTCAAGACAAAAAAAAAAAAAACCTGAGAAATGAAAGTCTAAAAATGGTTTTACATGACTGATGCTGTCAAACATGGCATCTGTGCCTTCTAGACGACAGAGTCCCAAGCGCTGGCACAGCTGCTCGGGGGCCTTGGTGGGCTGCTCGGAGGCACCCCAGGGGAGATGATTTGAGAGGAGGACCCACAGGACCCTGTGCATGTTTGATGATTTATTATGGCAAAAACATGCAGTTCAAGTTCAGCCACAGGAAAAGACTCCATGGGCAGTGTGACCAGGAAACCAGGTCTAAGCTTGCAAGGCTGCTTCCCAGGAGTCACCCCGGATAGGCCTCGCTGCCCAGGTGTGACACGGAGCCAACTGGAGAAGTTCTTTAGAGACAAAGTGTCTAGAATTTTTCTCTAGGGCACATAACCAAGATTCCAGACTCCCCAGAGAAATGTCAATGTTTAGCATAAACCACAGTGCTGGTATAATTTAGACATAGGGTACCATTCTTATCCACTCTGTCAGTACTAGGAGCATGTTGGGTTTACAGACAGCACCTGAGGCCATGCAATGGGGCAAGTTTGTGAGCAGACATTTCACAGGACAGGGTTCAGATGGGCCAGTTTTACAGTCTACCCCCTCATGCCTTTCAAGGGCATTTCCTGTTGTACTGTGAGAGGTTTTTCTTGCTACCATGGGAGGCATCCAAGCTTTGTATCTGTTTCTAGTGGCATAATCTCAGCTTCGTCCTGCTGGGAAGCCACAGCTCAGGCAGCCTGTCTCACCCTCTAAACTCCTGGGAACATTCAATCAGGCTGACAATAGACCCGACCTTCTAGGCTACTTTTGCTGCAGATCTCTCACTCCTGCTGGCAGCCCACACTGGCTCGCTACCAGAGAAAGAGATTTACCCAACTCAGCTGTAGGAAGTACCTGTCCAGTCCTTCCAGGGATTTCTCTCTCCTCTAGTCTGTTGATCCTGTAACCACTGCAATCCCTCTCTTGGCTTGGGAGAGGAGAGCTCCCCTCCCCATTTTCTAAGTGGGTCACAGAGGCTCTGCAGAGGAATCCTGAAAACACCAGGCTGTTTTCACATAAAGGTGAGTGATGGGCTTAACTGTTCAGGCAGGTTTGTGTCACCTCCTAACTTTCCCAGAACATGCAGTAGTTGTTCTTTATTGTTCAGAGCTTTGGGTTTTTGTCAACTTCCTGAGAAACAGAAGTTCAATTTAGCATCATGTCCCTGGATTCCTATTACCTTATTAAATTCCATTCCCATTTTCACACCTTTCAGTTCATTTGGACATTAATAGAGTGTGTTTCTTACTTACAAAATCTCTGTAGAGTTAGCTCTCTTTTAAAATGTTTTTTAAATTTCATTTATTTAAAAGGATGGAGGGAGAAAGAGAGAGAGAAAGAGAGAGAGAGAGAGAGAGAGAGAGAGAGAGAGAGAGAGAGAGATTGATTGAATGACAAGATCTCCAATCCAATGCTTTTGGCTTTTTTTGTTTGTTTTTTCAGACAGCTAAAATTAGGATCCTAAAATCGATCCAGGTCTCCCATGTGGATGGTCATCTTTCACTATTTTCCTAGGTGCATTAGCATAGAGCTGGATGGGAAGCAGAGCAGCCGGGATTCAAACCAGAACTCTGACGTCTGATTCTGGCATCACAGGTGTGACATAAAACCTCTTGGTCACAGCACTGCCAACTGTCCTCCCTCTCTAAGTTACCTAGTGTGATTTGATGATGCGATTCATCTGCTTCATCTTTTCTGCCTAGAGGGGCCATGTCTGGGTAGTGTTCCCCTTAGCACAACCCCCTGCCTTTTCAGCTCCATTTCTGGACATTCCTGCTTTGTTCTCAAGGCTCTCACTTTCTGTGTGATGCCTCTTTCTTTTTCCTGACCTCTGTGCATACCATTTTCCTTGCTTTTCTACATGGGCTTCTTTGTCTCATCCCCAAAACTTTACATGTTTATCTGTTGTCTTTCCTTTGGCATACATGTGGGCATTATAGTCACATTATTTACTAACTGTGTGAACTTGAACCAAATAGTTATTTCTTAGTGCATCAGCATTTTTACCCATAAAACTGAGATTAGAATATTGCTACTGGGTCTGGTGCAGTGCCCTAGCAACTAAAGTCCTCGCCTTGCACGCACCAGGATCCCATATGGATTTCATTTGGGACACTGTGGCCCCACTTCCCATTGAACTCTCTGCTTGTGTCCTGGGAAAGCAGTGGAGGATGGCCCAAAGCCTTGGGACCCTGCACCCGCATGGGAAACGAGGAAGAAGATCTTGGTTCCTGGTTTTGGATCAGCACAGCTTTGGCCCTTCTGGTCACTCAGGGAGTGAATGATTGGACGGAAGATCTTCCTCTGTCTCTCCTGTCTCTACATGTCTGACTTTGCAATAAAAATAAAATACATTTTTTTTAAATATTGCTATGTCAGTGCAAAAACTAAATTATATGGACTAACATTGTAAAGCTATTGGAGAGTGCCTAGTATCACTGATGCCACAATAATTATTATATTGATATTAGTTTCCTATTTTTATTTATTTCTTTTTATTTCTTTGAAAGACAGAAAGACAAAAAAATTACAAAGCCCTTCATCTGCTGGTTCATTCCTCAAATGCTAACAAGAACCAGGATTGGGTCAGGATACAGCCAGGAGCCAGAGGCTCAGTATGGATCTCCTATATAAGCGGCAGAATTCCAAATTGTTGAACAGTCATCCACTACTTTCCTGGGTACATTATCAGGAAGTTGGATTTGAAAGTGAAGCACGAACTCCTGCAAATATCCTAGCGCGTTAACCATTGTGCAAATCATCCATTCCCATAAAAATATTTCGTATGAATTTCTCTACAAATATGAACTTCAAAGGTTTTGGAAGACCTGCTTCCTTCTTTGGAATCAAGAACTTTTGCAAGTGCAAGGAATCTTATCTATTTTGGCCTGCCAGTGGCAAGCATACCTGTTAAAGGGCTGTGGATGAAATAATAATGTGTCAGAAAATTTCTTGAAACAGAATAGAAGAAAAGGAAATGAATGAAGGCAGAAATGAAATGAAACTGGAGAACTGTTGAGGGTGTTGGCTGGCTGGCTAGCTGCATGGCTGTCTGGCTGGATGGGTTGCCATTCATTGAGTAACTCTTCCTTTTGCAAATGTTAGGAACGCTCGATAATAAAAATACTAATTAGCAAAAAAAAAAAAAAACCCACTAATCACTAATCAGTGAATTGAACCTAGTACTATCCATTTCTCTGATTTCATTTTAGAATTTCTCAGTTATTATTTTGAGACAAGCGAAACCAGAAAATGAGGCGAATAAATGATTTTTGCTGACATGCTTATGACATGCTGTCTTTCTCTCCATCATAGAACTAAAATCTGTACTGTAAAACATCTTAGCAAATTTTCTTTCTCAATAGGTATCTCTCATGTGGAATCAGATAACTGGGGATTTGTGGGTTTTTCTGTTTACTTGATTTGTTTGGAGTCACTCAAAAATCTTGCAGTATCCCAGTCTGATCATTGAAAAGTCATTTAAAAAGTCATGCATATCTTGATTTGCTGTGTTTTTCTCAGCCATGGCCTCTGGGAGGGGCAGTGCCCTGTGCTCGCACAGGCTGATGAGTCTGGCTGGAGGAGATCCCGGGTGTTTAAGGCTGTTCCTCAAGCACAGGGCAGGAACACCTCATGCATCCAAGTAGAGCATCATCGTGTCACCTTGCGCCATTGGTCTGCAAGGAGAGCTCTGCTTTCTCCTTTGGGAAAAGGCAAGGGACTTTGCACTGGGACGGCAGCTGCTCAACAGGGGAGAGCCGGGGTCATGGAGTGCCAGCTGAATGCCTGGCTCTTCTCAGTGGTCCACATGTATTCTCTGATGTCACCCTCGTCACAGCTGTCTGTTAGGCACCTGAGTCCTAAACTGCAAAACCTAAGACAGTCATGTGATGTCTGATCATCAGGATGTCTCATCCAACCATCCTGCATATGTGATGATCATGCCATGAGATTATGTCACTTAGTATTGTTGCCATAGCCACCTATGTTTTGCAATGTTCACACAATGTGATGAAATTGCCTGGTTGCATACTTCTTGGAGCATACCTCTGTCTTTAAACAGTGCTGGATTGTGCTTACTTGGAGGTTGGGACCCAGATCTGATACTAGTGCCAAATTCCCACAAGACTTTTAATATCCCACAGAAAAAACAGAGGCTCTTTCCAGCATCACGGAAGAGCAGAGGAAGTTAGAACAAGTTCACTGGACTCTGTGTCCCTCAACTGAATTCCACCATAACAGCATTATTGTGACAACTTCCTACACACCAGTCATTGCTAATTTTTACTGTGTACCAGTAAGTGCCAGCCACGGTCCAGCACTTTGTATAGGGTGTCTCGTGCATTGCTAACAACAGCTCTAAGCAGGTGGCATTTCAATCCCTCATGTAGGGTAGAGGCTGAAGAGCAGAGATGAAGAGCCTGTCATAGGTGACCCAGGCTGTGAGGACAGGAATGAACATGTTGAGGCTTGACCCTGGAGCCTAGTGATATAAAGAAACAGTTAACATGCAACAGTCCTTGTCATCTCTTCTCTTCCTTCCTTCTCTCCTCCCTCTGCTCTTCCCTCCTCACTTCAGCTCGCTCTCTCCTCGCCCTCCTCCTTCTGCAGTCCCTCTCTCTCTTCATCTCTTTCTCACTCCCTCTCTGCCTCTCTTCCATCAAGTGTCTGCCAAGCAGCTTCTGGAAATGTGCCTTTGAAACTGATTGAGACCAAGTTATTAAGTAAATAGTTCTTAGGTTTTGGAAGAAAGAATCGCTTTTGAGAAGAGGGAATGTCCCAGGTCCAGAGGAGAAGAGAGAACATGTTACAGTTCGACCACAAGAGCAGGGTGTTCAGAGACATTCTGCACTGAGCTCATGCCTGAGTGCAGGAGCCCAGTCTAGCTCTGGGTATCTTCCTGAGTGTGCATTGGAGTGGAAGCCAATGCCCAGAATTCTCAGGGTGACCCTGATAGAGGGATAATGGGACCCACCTGGGCCACCTTGGCTCTTGTGCACCCCCATTCATCTTCTAGTCTGACAGCTTGTGCTTTGGCTTGGTTTGTTGTATCTGCCCTCCTGCTTATAATGCCACAGATTGTCCCAAGAGTGCCACACCAGGACTTACTATGTTCATTCTTTTTCAGTAAATGTCACTATACATCCATTAGGTGTTGTCTAATTAGGGGTTTTGTAGCAGTGGAGGCTTCTGTGTTTTCTCTCTCTCTTTCTCTCTCACTCTCTCCCCCCCCCACTGCCCCATCTGCTCTGCCCTTGATGAAAACCAGAGAGTTAGTTCTTGTTCCTATCAAGAGTACATTGGTTAGAGATAGAACAGTAGTGTGGAACAAAAGCCTTCTCAGTCGATCACTCTTGGGAGGAGGGCCAGTGGCATTGTGCGGTGATGAGGCTTCCAGCTTAGTAAGCACCACCAGCATCTGCTGATGCAGCCCTGAACCCTGGGCAGGAAGGATGCTTCTAGAAGTAGGAAGTCCCAGGGGGCTCCTCACTACTAACTGGATCCTGGGATGGGCCTGGAAGGTGTCCCTCTGTCCCAGAACCCAGCATCTCTGCTGCAACCTTCAGAGCTTTGCTGTCTCAGCCATAGGCATTCAAGGCAGCCCCACCCTCCCGGTTTTGCTGTCTGAAGGGATAAAGGTGTCCTGAACCGAATTTGGCTTAACTTGGTAGCATAGAAGAGTTCCTGTGTGGAAGAAGAGGGTCTGGCAGAGTTTTGCTCATTCAAGCTGATGTCGGAGAGAAATTCACTAGATTACACACACATACCGACATCTTCATTAGTCTGCACAGCCAGGAGCTCTGGCAACCCTCTCTCTCTCTCTCTCTCTCTCTCTCTCTCTCTTTCTCCCTATCTATCTATCTCTTTCCCCCTCTCTCTCCCTTTTTCAATCCTTTTTAAAAAAGATTTATTTATTTTTTTTACTAAGTCAGATATACAGAGAGGAGGAGAGACAGAGAAGATCTTCCTTCTGATGGTTCACTCCCCAAGTGAGTGCAATGGCTGGTGCTGCGCGGATCCAAAGCCGGGAACCAGGAACCTTTTCCTGGTCTCCCACGTGGGTGCAGGGTCCCAAGGCTTTGGGCCATCCTTGACTGCTTTCCCAGGCCACAGGCAGGGAGCTGGATGGGAAGTGGAGCTGCTGGGATTAGAACCAGCGCCCCTATGGGATCCAGGCGCATTTAAGGTGAGGACTTTAGCCGCTAGGTTACGCCACTGGGCCCTCAATCCTTTCTTTATTTGAAAGGCAGATTTGCAGAAGGAAGGAGAACCAGACAGGGAAGGAAGGAGGGAGGGATGGAGCGAGGGAGGGAGGGAAAGAGAGAGAGAGAAATCTTCTGTCTGCTGATTCACTTGACAAATGGCCTCAACGGTTGTAGCTGAGCCAATCTGAAGCCAGGAGCTAGGAGCTTCCTGTGGGTCTCCCCTGTGGGTACATAGGGCCATCCTCCACTGCTTTCCCTGGTCACAACCTGGCAACTGGATCAGAAGTGGGACAGCTGGGACATGAACTGTATTCTTATGGGATGCTGGCACTGCAGAGCACACAACCTCATCAGCCCAGAGCTTCTCTTTGATAAGTGACTGGTGGGTTTGCTCTGCTCCCCAAATTCTTTTGGTTTGCTGGTTTGCCCTTGCCAGGGCCTGCTAACTTCTACTACACCACAGTCCTTCTATCCCCGAGAAGATGAGGATGCTCACAGCCTTGCCCAGTTCCTCACACCTCTGTGCACTGGCTGGATGGTTACTCTCTTCTTTAGCTTGCTTCTTTTAGAGGCAAAGACCTAATTTTATCATCTCAAGTCTCTCTGTTCCTGAGGGAGATTTCAGTAAATCTGAGTGAACCCCTGAACTTCCTTTCATTTTGTTCATGGGAAAGGGGACTTCTTAGAGAGATGACCCTTCAGTTGCTTCCCAGTCCTGCTAACTGAGCCATGACTCCCATTTCCTGGGTAGAGCAGAGCTTGTCTGGCTTCTGTCCCCATCAAGGAGGCACATAGAGATTGCTGAACAATTTGCATTGAAATGAGCCATAAATCTAAGGAAGTTAGGAATGGTCATCTTCTAGATTGTGTTGTAGTGGCTGTTGCTTCTATGTGGACTCCCGTTAAGGCCTTAGTGCCAATGGCTTGGCTTGGCTTGTTCTCTAACAGTCTGCTTTTCCTAACCAAACAGCAGGCATCCTAATAGTCGGTTACCAAAGGCAGTCACCAGCTGCCTACCTTTGGAGGACAAAACAAGGGAAGAGAGTCAAAGCTGGGCCTTTGTTACTAAGATAATCATCTGCTTCCAGATCAGAACTGAATAATGTGTTACAGGAGTCCTTCAAAAGCTTGACTAGGGCCAGGGCCTGTAAAGGCTCCATAAATACCTTCCGAGTGGTCTGCTCCTCAAACAGCAGCAGCCTTTTCCATCCCTGGAGCTAATAAAGACCTCACCCAAACAGCCCAATAGTGATTTTATGTACATGTTTTTGTTTCCATGTATTGTTTTGAGTTTTCCTTTTAACTGACAATTGAGTATAATGGTACAGATATTGGAATAGGATATTTTGTTACACATTTGCTTTATATGAACAAGTCAGAAAAATGAACACAGCCACTGCTGAAGCGTTTATCCTTCCTCTGTGATGAGACATTCAAAATCTACCCTTCTGGCGTTCAAATATGCAACATTAGTATTTAACTATTGTCGCTGCACTGTAACAGGCCATAAAACTCATCACTCCTACTTAATTATAAGATTGTACCTTGTAACCAGTATTTTGTCTTTTATTCTGTCCCTTTTCCAGTCCCTGCTAAGCATCATTCCACTTTTTACTTCTTTAAGCTCTATTTTTAAGATTACATGTGTAGGTTGTATCACTGTCTCTCAGTGTCTGCCTAATTTCATTTAAATAATGTTCTTTAGATTCATCTACACTGCATCACATTTTTTCATTATGACTTCTTTTTTTTATGACTGATCAGCATTCCATTGTGTATATCATATTTTTAGAACTCATTCATCTATTGACTGACTTAAGCATTTCCAAATGTTGGTGATGTGAATAAAGCTATGCTGGGCGTAAGAATGTAGGCATCTTTCTCCATAAACTCCTGTTTTCCATATGAGGAATATGTAAGAGGTCAGGTACTTTGCTAAAAGCATAGAGTGAGTAAATGATAGACTACAGATTTACCATTGTGTTCATCTGCATGTTTACACCTTGCTGGGTTTGGGCCGTATCACTGTGCAATTGCTACGACATAGACATGACACTAGGAAATCCATTCAGAGTCACTGCTTACTCTGCCTGAGAAAATGAGAACAGACTTCCCGAAGGAACACTGTGCAATGCATTTCTTCTGTGCTGAGAGTTATCTGCATAGTAGAAAAGAAAAGGAAATAAGATCAGCAACACTGTTCATGCAAACACGTGTGGAGAAACAAACCATGGCTGGGACACAAAGCAGAGGTTCAAAGGCTTGCAGGTTACAAGCCAGCTTGGGGAAGTCGTCGGAGCAGGGGAAGGCAGGCTTCTATTTGAAGAGGACAGCTTCCAGACCAATAATTAGCCAGCTGGGAAACTGGGAGCAATCTATTGTCCTCCCAGCATGGGGCAGTGCAGAAAATCTTCTGAAATAGTTTTTACTGAAGGAAGTGTTCATTCTAGAGTAAACTTTAGATACGTTTAAAAAAGGTCATCTACTGGATCCTTCATTGCAAGTCTCCATTTTCCTGCGTTTGCAAGTTCTGCTTTTATGTTCAGTTGCTAGATGCAGCTGGTTGATCTGTGCAATTCAATGGGCACTTATCTCAGCCTTGTAGGATTATGCAACCCCATGAAGATATTCTTTGGGTTATCAGTTCACAAGCTTGACGTTCCTAGCTCAGATTGTCTCTTACGGTTTAACTACTCAATGGGTTATGGTTTAACTACCATGACTGTGTTTCAGGGGTCGTGTCCTGTGCATACTCCGCCATCATTTGAGTGGATCTCTGCCATTGCTTGGAATCATCAACCTCTGCTGAACATTTGTGCAGCAGATGGCCCTGGTGCGAGTTGAGAGCATGACTTTGCTGCAATGTGTGAGTCAACACTTTATTAACAGTAAGTTATAGATCCTCTAGGCCTAAACCTCACTTCACAGAGAAGAAACTAACACACAGATAGGTTAAGTGGAGACCCTAGGATCACATAGTGGTGCCCTGTTCAATGCACTAATTGCCCATCCTGTGTCGCCATGAAGAACATGAAATAATGCCAGACTGCTTCAAATGAGGTGTAAATATAAAGTGTATGAGATTTCATTGACTTAGTGTGTCATAATCATGCTTGCTAGTTATATTTTCATATTATTGTATGGTGGAATGGCAATATTTGGACTGCATAGGGTTAAATAAAGTATATTATTTTAAAATTCATTTTTTAAAAGTTATTTTTACATTTCATTATTTTACATGGTTGATCGGGGTGGGAATGATCAAGGTTTAGGGAAAATTGGGTGAAATCGTTACTTCCAAATTTGCCATTTCTTGTTCCTGGGGGAAGGGGAGAAACAAGAGGGGAAAATCACTCATGACTTTCCACACATGCGAGTACCCAGGGATAAGGAACCCCGCCTCATATTAACCCAGAGTCTCAATGTGTACATATTCTGCGGGTTCTGAAATGCTATAAAATATATTATTAAAGCTATTATTACAGGGCAGCAGAGCTGTAGTATAGCGGGTTAGACTGCCATTTGCAATGTCAGCATACTATGCTGGGTGTTAATTTAAGTGTTGACTTCTCCACTTCTGATTGAGATCTTTGGGACTGTGCCTGGGGAAGTAGCAGATGTCAGCTGGATTATCTGTGCTTTTACCCCCTCCATGAGACACCCAGAGGGCTTTTCTGTCTCCTGGCTTTGGTCTAAATCAGTCCCAGCCATTGAGGTCATTTGGCGATTGAATCATCAAATGAGAGATTCCTCTTCTCTCTACTCTGTTACTTTGCCTTCCAAATAAATACATAGACTTTTAATTTAATAATATGTATTCATGTTTTTGTATTTCATGTGGTTGTTAGAAAACCATAAATGACATACAGAGGTATTTTAGAAATACTGTGTAAAAATTAGATTGAGAGACATTTTTGGCTTTGTGCAAAAGAAGTTGAAATCCATGCATGATTTTTTCACAATATACATTTCCCCTGAGCTTTCTGAAGGACTCTGGCATGTTGCTAATCTTATATTTGTATTGGAATAGAACGCAGGTTTTGTTGTTGACCTAGGGGAGGCGAGTATTGACTGGCTCAGGGAGAGGCCAAAGGTGGGGAGGCTACTGAACAGGCATGCCGAGGTGGTGCCTAGACCTGCAGCTTGCTGGCCATCCATCAGCTGAATCACGGTGCTGGCTGTTCCTCTCTGCCTGTTCTGCCTGTTTCCCTTCCCTAACTGTCAATGCCTGGACATGTGTTTATTCATGTGTTTATTCTTCCTTCACTCAATCTTCATTGATCTGCACCAACCTATTCCCATCATCCTTGACTTGTGGTTCGTCCTTCATGCCCTGTCTGCAATACCTCACCATCTTCAAACAGCCTCTCACTCTTCTTCCCCACCATGCTTTGGCTTAGAGAGAAACAAGTCCAAAACGATCCTACACTTTGACAAAAGTACAGAATGAGTAATTAGTAAACCAGGAAAAACCCTGTGGTTTTTTTTTTTTGTTGTTGTTGTTGTTCACTCTCTCTAAGCATTTTAACTTCAGCCACCTTTAGAGGTGTTTGTGAAATGAAAGATGAGGCTGGTAACAGAAGAGCACTGCGGGATTAAGTGCTGAGTACTGAGCCACCTTTACCACTGCTGGCGCCAGTTCCTTGTGATAGCTCTTCTAAGCTCGATTTCTCCAAACGTGGAATGGCAGTTGTTCATTCATGCATTTGTTCACCTAACCAGGGTGGAGTATGCGTCCACAGTCTTCCAGGGGCTGAGCTAGACTCTGCCATCACGAAGATACTCATGGCAGACATGGTCTGCAGCAGAGGAGAAAGATGCAAACGGATGGATGAGATGGCAGGAGGCAAGGATCCAAGAGCTGGCAGCTCTTTTCTATGAGTGGGTGGAAACTGAGGGAAGTCCAGTTCCTTCTGAATATTAAACATTTTTTCTCCCGGATTTTGACATCTTTTGCTAGGTATCACCTCCCTTCTCCCCAGTCCATTAAGACCCCGTATCCAGCCACTGGTCTCTTGGACTATTTTTTTTTTACTGCAAAAGCACACGTGTGTGTACCTCCTTCTTTTGTGTAACATCCTCATTTGCTGTTTTCATAGTCACTCCTTATTCCTTTGCCCCACATCTCAGCATCAGACCAGGGAGGCTGAGCTATCCTCCTTCCAGATGTTGCTCATAAACATTGCCTTTTTTCCCTTAAAATTCCTCATGGGTGTGAATGATTTGCAGATGATATATGCATGATTTAAATATTAATCGTACAGCAAACACTTAGGAGGTTATCTCATAGGTAAGAATGAGGTTGTTATCACACCCAAAGAGACCATCGTGTCCCTAAGAACCATGTGACTGTCTACCCTGCTGAGAGAAGTCAGCGTTTGGCATCTACCGCTTTGACTTTCATTTGCCTACTTTTATGGATATCCCCAAAGAACAGAGGTTAATATACCACTTTTTTTGAGCTGCAAATACAGGGAATAATTGATTCATTTTATGTCTTATTGCTTTTTCCACAAAGATTTCTTGATTTTTGTGTGAAAGGCAGATTTTCAGAGAGAAGGAGACAGAAAGAAGGGGAGAGGGAGGGAGTGAGAAAGAGAGAGAGATTGAACGCGTGTTCCAGTTCATTTCCCCAAAAGCCACAACACTTAGCTGGCCTGGTCTGAAGCCAGGAGCCTGGAGATTCTTCTGGTTCTCCCACATGTGTGCAGCAGTTCAAGCCATTTTCTGCTCTTTTCTCAGACACATTGGCAGGGATATGAATTGGAAGCAGAACAGCTGGGACTTAAACTGACACCCATTTGTGATGCTGGTACTGCAGGCAGAGGCAATGGTGCTGGCCCTCAGTATTGTGCTTATGGCCCATTTGCGTGATTGTCTATTTTGGAGCTTCATTCATTTTTTGCTGTTACAGAGTAGCTACCCATCTCTGTCTTGAGAATTGGCCATCCTGCTTTGAGCTCTAGGAATGCTGCTTATGTCTCAAAGACTCACACCCACCACGCGCTCATGTCTTGTCTGAAATGACATTTTTCAGGTTCCCATGGTGAAAAATTTTAAATGTTTATGAAATGGAGAGGAAGAAATGCCATTTTTCCAATTTTAACAAAGATATTTTTCTTACTATTTTCTATGATGCACTTTTGTAGGTATAAGGATTACCAACTTTCCCTCTCCATTTTCCCCTACTACTATTCCTCATCATACAGCTATCTAGTATAGTATAGCTATCTAGTATAGTATAGCTATCTAGCAACCGCTACACGGTCAACACTCCGCTATCCACATGTACCACGGCATTGTAGGACTAGACAAAGGTGTGCAATCCAGTATCATATGGTCAGGGTGGATTTAACTGATCCACTGGGAATCCTTCCTTTATGAGGGAGTAGATATGCATGCTGCAAGGTATCTTCACTTCCAGGTATGCCAGCCTCTATTATGCAGTTCGCCTTTGTATTTATTTGTTTTGTATTTTTATGAATGTTTCCTTATATCAGAGAGAACATCTGCTATATGTCCTCTGGGGGTTGACTTACTCCACTGAGCATAATGATCTGCAGTTGGAACAATTTTGTTGCAAATGGCAGAATTCCATTCTTTCTTTGGCTGTCTAGTATTTCATGGAGAAGATGCACCATGGTTTCTTCAAATGGGAATCTGGGAATCCATATCATCACTATTGTGCATTATTCTGCTATAAACATGTGGTTGTAGGTCATTTTCTCTTATGTCAATTTTATTTCCTTTGGATATATTATCAAATATATATATATATCAGAGAGCTGAATCAAATGGCAAATTAATTGTGAGGTTTCTTAGGACTCTCCATATTGATTGGCGTTGTGGTTATATTAGCCTACACTCCCTTCAACAGTGAAGTAGGATACCTTTCTCTCCATATCCACACCAGCAGGTGCTATTAGCAGATTTCCAAATGTAGGCCAATCTCATTGGGGTTAGCTGGAAACTCAAAGTGGTTTTTGTTGCTATTTCCTTCATAGTTAGGGAACCTGAGCATTCTATTCATATGTCCATTTGCCATTTGTATTTGTTCGTTTTCTTTTCTAAAAAAATAGTTATTTATTTAATTGGAAAGGCAGATCTACAGAGAGGAAGAGAAAGAAAGATCTTGTGTCTGTTGGTTCACTCCCCAAGTGGCTGCAATGCTGGGCTTAGTTGATCCAAAGCCAGGAACCAGGAGTACCTTCCAGGTATAGCATTCCAAGGCTTTGGGCCATCCTTTACTATTTTCCCAGCCATAAGCAGGGAGCTGGATGTGAAGTGGAGTAGCCAGAACATGAGCCAGCACCCATATGGGTGGGATCCTGGTGAATGCAAAGTGAGGATTTAGCCACTAGGCTATTTCGCCAAGCCCTGTAATTATTCTCTGGAATAGACCAACTCATTTCCTTTGCCCATTTCTTCACAGTGTTGTTTGTTTCGCTGTTGTTGAGTTTATGGAGCTCTTTGTAAATCCTGGATATTAGTCCACTCTCTATTGTATAGTCCACTCTGCTGGTTGCTCCTTTACTTTGTTGGTCATTTCCTTTGCTGTACAGAAACTACTGAGTTTGGTGTTAGCCCTATCTGATTATTTTGGCTTTGATAACCTGTGCTTTTTGTGATTTTTCTTTAGAAGTCTTTGCCTACAACTATATCTTGTAGAGTTCTTCCAATGTTTTCCTCTAATAGCATGATGGTTTCTTGGTGGGGGCGAAGGGGAAAAATTTAGGTCCTTGATCCATTTACAGCCGATTTTTGTATAAAGTCAAAGGAGGGGGTCTTGCTTTTTACTTGTGTAGTTTGATATCTAGATTGTCCCAATGGCATTTGTTTAGAAGAGTAACACTTTTTCTCTTATTGAAAATAAGTTGGTTGTACATGTATAGGCTCATTTCTAAGGTTTCTATTCTATTCCATTGATTTTCTCAGCCATACTGTTTTGATTATCACTGCCCTGTAATATGTCTTGAGATCTGGAATATGATTCCTCCAGAGTTATTTTTGTTCTTCAAGATAGCTTTGGCTATGGTCTGTTGTGTTTTCACATGAATTTTTGTATCATCTTTTCCAATCCTTAAGAATATTGTTTTTTCCACTCTTCTGACTTTGCTGGCTGTGAGCATATAACCAAACCTGACACCCTGCTATCTGTATGTCATTCTCCTCCAGTAAATTTGGACAAATGCCATGTTATTTTACTCATAAATATTCTACCAGTTTTATTTAAAGAATCATTTTATCTTTAAAAGTTATTTGTTTATTTGAAAGGCATAATTACAGAGCGGGGGTAGGGAGATGGAGAAAGAGAGAGAGCATGAAAGAAAGAAGCTCTCTTTCAGCGGTTCACTCTCCAAATGGCCGGAAGATCCAGATCTGATCCAGGTCAAAACCGGAAGCCTAGAGCGCCACGCCGGTCTCCCACCTGGGTACAAGGGCTTACGCACATGCTAATCTGCTGCTTTCTCAGGTGCATAACCAGAGAGCTTGATTGAAAGCAATTGGGACTTGATTCAGTGTTCACGAGGTATGCTGGAGTCACAGGCAGAGTGAGGTCCTCTGTGCCACACTGCTGAGCCCCTCAAGGACTATTTAAAAAAAGAATAATATAATTGTCACACATACAATAAAAACAGTTTATTAATAAATCAATGAGAAGTTAACAGATGTTCACATTTTCTTGTTATCTCAGCTCTTAACATTTGAACGTACTCAGTTTGCTTGAAACACGTATGAATGACATTGATCTCTGGTTCTGCTAAGTAGTTTTAACCTATATATTCCCATCTTGTGTATTCTGCTGCCTCTCTTCCCTCTTCTCCATCTTTCCCATTCTTTTGATTTTCCTCATAATATTGAATATTTAAAAAGTATGCATCATTCAAGTGGTAGGGAGAACATGCCTTTGCTGGGTGACTCCCCAAATGTCGGCTAGAGCTTTCAGTGAAGGCTGAAGCCAGCCACGAGCCAGGAACACAATCGGATCTGTGAGTGGCAGATCCTCAATTACTTGAAGGCGAATCCCTGCCTGCCAAGGTCTCCATTAGCAGGAAGCCAGAGCCAGGGCTCACACCCAGATACTAGGGTGTAGTAAAAAAGTCATCGTCACTGCCATCTTTATTGTCAGTGCAAATGCTTGCACCTGTTCTGTCTTTATACTTAAAATTGGTTTAAGAAACCAGATCATTAGTTTCTAACACTTATCGCAGCTTGAATTTTGCTGTTTAACATGGTCTGTTCTTCCAGGAGCTCCTTTAAATAGGAAGCTGCTTTTAGAGATCTAGCTCAAGTTTCGGCAAGAATTTCTCTGATGCAAAAATACATACTGCCTGAAATGTTAGCAACCGATGTGACCACTGTCTAGAGTGAGTTGTCCTCCACCATGGCAACCCATGACCATGGCAGTGGTGACTTTCTATCTGGACCATCACGGCATTTATCAGCTCAAATACTTACTTAGAGGAAATCCCCTTTATCAATAATCGGATTTCCCTGAGACAGATTCTTACAGGAAAGAGTAAGGTGTTGATTCTTTCCCTTTATTATTTTTCAGTTTTCATATAAATAATATGCTTCTGTGGCAGTCTCTAAAATAAAGTGAGGAGATATTTGTTCCTTTTAGTGCTTTATGAACTCACAAAATCATTTTCATAAATATGTTCATAAAATCATATATTAAATGCTTCAATTCTGATTATTCTTTCTGAAAATTATTCATTTTCGTTTTGTTAGGAAAGTAAGGGACAGAAGGAGAGAGAAACAGAGAGAGAGAGAGTGAGAGAGAGACACACACACACACAGAGGTTCCATTCGTTGATTCACTTCCCAAATGCCTTCAAAGGCTGGAGCTGGGCCAGGTTCAAGCCCGGAGTCCAGAACTCGACTCAGGTATGCCTTGCAATCCATGAGGGAGACAATGTTTGAGTCGCTATCTTCTGTGTCTAGCGATGTGCAGCAGCAGGAAGACGCATCATAAATAGAGCAGCGGGTTTCAAAACAAGTGCTCTGACATACAAGTGTTTCAAACAATGTCAAGGACCTACACCATGATTATTCTCAACACGCCCAAATCATTCCATTTTTGACTAGTAAGGAATCCCCTAAACTGATTCTTGAATTAAGACCCTTTAACACAATCTTAGCAGACATCTTACCTTTTTAAATTCTGGTTTGACATCATATCCGCATACAATTTCATCCATAACAATTCAGAGATTCCTGAGCTGTTTCTACTCAGATCTGCATATGAAAGGTGTTCACTGCTACTATATTGGCTGCTATTTTAAGCCTTTTCAGCTGGACAGAATAAGGACACAAGATAAATAATCTTGAGTTAATGTAGATACTATAAATCAAATTTAGGGCTACAAAACTTTAATTATAATATTTGATTTCACATCTCTGTTTCCTTTCTACTTTATTAAGTCATATTTTCTCAATGACACTGATAAAAATTATTCACTCTTTTTGACATTTCATCTACATAAAATAGATGCAGAGTAACTATAACAACACAGCTGGCAAGGATGTGGGGAAAAGTACCCTGGCCCAGTGCTGGTGGGAATGTGGACCACTGCAACGACCATGGAAGTCGGGCAGGGAGGGTCCTGCGGCAACTGAAAACTGGTCCGTTGTCAATATTTTACTAGCCTGTGTCTGTATTGTTGATTTTAGGGCAACTTTATATGTTTTACACAAACTTATTTTGTTAAATACATTTTCCAGGCCATGCAACACATTGTCAATTTCATTATATCAACACTAGTTTTTCATTTCTTTTTTAAAAAGATGTAATTATTTTTATTTCACGGGCAGTGTATAGAGAAGAAAATATATATAGAGAAGGTCTTTCCATCTACTAGTTCACTCCTCAAAGAGCTGCATTGGCTAATGCTGAGCTGAGCCGAAGCCAGAAGCCAGGAGCTGCCTCTAGGTCTGGGTCTCCCACACAGGTGAAGGTCCCAAGGCTTTGGATCATCCTCTATTGCTTTCCCAGGCCACCAGTGGAGTGCTGGTTTGGGAGTGGATCAGTCAGAACATGAACTGGAGTCCTTACGGGATGCTGGCAAACAGGAAATTACCTGTTGAGCTACCTCCCTGCCCCCCCACATTTTATTCATTTGTTGATAATGTATGTGTGTGTGTGTTTAAGATTTATTTATTTTTAGTTCAGATTAACAGAGGAAAGGAGAGATTGAGAGAGAAAATCTTTCATCTATTAGTTCAGTCCCCAAATGGCAGCAAAAGCTGGAGCGGAAATGATTAGGACCTGGAAGCCCAGAGCCTCTTCCAGGTCACGCTCATGAGTGCAGGGTCCCAAGGACTTGAAGCATCCATCCTCCACTGCTTTCTAAGCCCATAAGCAGTGAATTGGGTCAGGAGTGGAGCAGCTGAGACATGAACCAGTGGCCGTATAGGATGCTTTTCCATGGGGGGGAAGATCAGCTTGTTGAGCCATGATGCCAGCCCCTTATAATTTGTTTTTAAATTTTTTCTTGAAGTCTAATTCGTCAATTTTCCTTTATGTTTAGTACTTCATGCCTTGTCTAAGATATCTTACTCATGCTGGGCCCAGTGTGATGGCTCAATGGCTAAATTCTCACCTTGTAAACACCAGGATCCCAAATGCATACAGGTTCATGTCCTGGCTGCTCCACTTCCCATCCAGCTTCCCACATGTGGTCGGGGAAAGCAGTAGAGGATGGTTCAAAGCCTTGTGACCCTGCACCTGGAAGATACAGAAGAAGCTCCTGGCTCCTGGCTCCTGGCTTCGGATCAGCTTGCTCTTTGGTTGTTGCTGTCATTTGGGGAGTGAATCAGCAGAAAGGAGATCTTTCTGCTCTGTGTCTCCTTTTCTCTATAAATTTGACTTTCCAATAAAAAAAAAACATAAATCTTAAAATTTTTTTTTACTTATGCCATGATTGTGAATATGTTCTCCTGTGTTTCTTTTTTTCTTAGAAGCTTTATAGTTTTATTCCACATATAGCTTTATTAATTTATAATTTTTTTCATGTGATTTGATATAGGAGTTAAGCCTTTTCTAATATGTTTAACCTGGGTTTAGGAAGCACTCATTATAACTTTATTTATAAAGGCATAGACAGGAAACAATTCAAATATCTATTCCCAGGAGCAGAAAAAAACACAGTGTAATTATGTTAACAATGAAATACCAATCAGCAATATAAAAAGTTAAGTATAGCTTTAAGCAAATGCATGGATAAGTGCTAAAGGTGTGGTGGTGATTGAAAGGAGCCAGATATAAAATAAAACATACCATCAATTGTATTAATATGAAATGCGACAAGGAGACATCAGTCTTTGGAGTGAAAGTCAGCAGGAAGGTTGCCTGTGGAGTGAATGGGGAACCCTCTGTGGTGATGAAAATGCCCTGTGTCATGATGGGGGTGATGCTTATCAAAGCTCAAGGAGTTGCTGTCCCTGTTATATAAACCTTACCTTCCAACTGTAGTTACAGAGATATGGCAGACATGGAAGCCAAAGCAAATCTCTAGATCCTCACAGGCATCCATGAGCACACTCATGAGCACAGAGTAAAATACGTGGGTTATTTTCCTCAGAATGTTTTTTGGTAATCCAGGAGTCTATACAGAAAATTCAAAATATACAAAACATTTGATATTTAAGGCATCTTGATGTTTAGTAAGACATAATTTACTTAGGAAATCAGTAATAACTACAATGTGTCTATATTCGTATAGGGACATAAATTCACATGGCAACTACCTGTATGTTTATGTACCCATTTTAGAACAAACCCAGAAAAACACATGGAATTAAACTGTATCAGATAGCTGAGTTTTCCTGGGTTTCGTTTTTTCTTGTCTAATGCAATTGAAATTCCAAATCTAAAATTTCAGCCAGAATTGTACGTAGACAATGTGCTTATAACTTGTGCTTATAAATGTGTAACTACTTCAAGATTTTCCAGAACAATCCCTCTGAGTCTCTCAGGGTCTTACACTGACTAACATTGTTTCTGCCCCAAATCAGTCGGCGGAATCCTAAGCATCTTTATGACCTGTTCCCTGTTTCTTTCTGAACCTTGCCATTGAAGCTCACACCTACTTAGGTATTTATTACCCTGACACTGTTGGAATTTCTATCAGTATACACTGGGGCTGCCAGGAGGGGAACTGCTGCTACTTCTTGGTGCTGGAGGGGTATATAGCTTGTGGAGAACCAGCCAAAAAGCCTCTCCTCTCCATCGTCAAGCAGCTTTAGAGCCCTGCAGTACTTCCGGTTGTTTCTTGTTGATCGGGGCAGCTGACAACAGATGGATTGTAAGAATCCTACCTTACTGGTGGGCACACCCATACTGCCGGATTGCCATGTGAGCACTTCCTCCTAGTGAAAGTGCAGGCAGTTTGGGGAAGTGTCTGGTGTTCTCTGATTTGCATGTCTGAGTGATCGTGTGGGGGTTTCCTACTACTCTGCTGGACTGTGACATGAGTAAGAATTCAATCCACATTGAGTTATTCCACCCCAACTAGCACAGTAATCATTATTATCATGCAATTTTTCTAAAGCACTTACTCTACGTAAAAGTGAATCAATACATAATTTGCCTGTTTTCCAAATTAATATAAATGGTAACAGACAACATGTTTGCCAAAATCCCTTCCACTCATATTTGCTATGAGATTCACTCATGCTACAGAGTGTTGCTTTTCAGGTGCAGGGGCTGGCGCTCTGACATACAGGCTAACCTTGCACCTGCAGTGCCAGCATCCCCTGTGGATGCAGGTTCATGTCCTGATTGCGTCATTTCTGATTCAGCTCCCTGCTTATAGCCCGACAAAGCAACAGAGAATGGCCGGAGGCCTTGGGACCCTGTACCCACATGGCTGCAGCCACACTGTTATACTTCACTGGAAAGCAGGTGTGAAATAAAAGTAACTAATTCTTGTAGAGAAGTTCTATGTTACCCCAGCCTCTGAATCAGGTTATTAAAACTATCTCCTTTGGCAGTCACAGCATTAAGGCAAACTCCAAAACCTTTGGGAGCCTATAGGGTAAACAGTCTGTCAAAATAATATTGGCCGCAAACTTCTAAAAAAGGTTTAGCTGTCTGTTAAAGCCAGAGTCCTCATCTTCAGTTGGCACAAGCTTTACCACTTTTGACTAATGTGGCACCGAGAAAGCGCCTCCAACGTAACTCAGTATTAGTCTACTCATCTGTAAGATTATGATAACTATCTTTTCTTATTTGTGCATTGTGAAAATGAAATAAGATACCACATGTAAAAGGCCAGACAGCTTGTGCATGCTAAATCTGTGTACCTATTTACATGTGAATATCTGGGAACAAAGAAGACTCCTTGTCTACCCAAATTATGTTTCTCGTTTTTTAATTTCCTATTATTTCTGCAGTTTTCATTATTTATGTTTTCTCTTCCAAATCGCTTCCTTCCTCAACCATCTACATGAAAATATATAACAAATAACATTTAGCCAAATGTACCCATAAAATTAACTCTTAACACTCACACATATCATCATCTGAGTAAAATTACTACTCTCTCCCAATGCCATAGGCTATGCATGTTGTTAAAGATGAAAATGAAGGGTATTGGGGTTCAAGCATGGTATCTGGGGAGAAGTTTTAAGATGATGCTTACTCTGGTTGAGTCTGGTTGAGTCAGTATTCTGTCCCAGGCACATCACTTTTCTCACTGCAGTTTCGGTCCTGCTCTGAGCATAATGCAGGGATTCTAGCCTCCACTGAGTGGAAGAGCAGACGTTTTAAGAAATGAGATTTGGAAGATTTTCAAGCTGAATATCTGTGGGTTCCAATATCTGCAGTTCTCTTGCAGTACTTCCTGTGCCGGAAGCATGATTGTCTGTGAGGAATGGTTGAGATGGTGGAACCTGTTGGAGGTGATAGTGCTTAGTAAGTAAGATAGCATTATCTAAGCTGTGGGAGCAGCATACTCAGATGGGATTCCTTCTGGGCTTGAATACAAGGAAATAGTTCTTAAGAAAACAAACAGTTCTTACATGAATATCCATGAGCTTGGCCTCTTCTACGTGTGACTGTGTCCACTACATTTGTAACCCAGAGGGTGGGGCTCTCTAGGATACCACGACCATGCGTTTAAACCTCCAGGCCTGAGAATTTTTCATCACAGGTATTTTCTTACAGCAAGAGAAAACAGACAGGACCTCAGATACCACATCCATACTATTCCACTCATTTGTGAGAGAACACAACTCAAGTCCAGAGAAGACAGACATTTCTAAACTCTTAAAACTCACGTTCTCTAGACCACAGGAGCTCCAACCCTCAGCATGGAATCCAGGGTGTTGAGCATGCATGCATCTCCCCTAACGCAACGTGCAGACACTTAATTTTAATGTGTTGGGATGTGCTTAACAAACAACAGAAGCAAGAACTGGGAGGTGAGTGGGAAAGGAAAGGAGGAGGGGGTTAAGTTTTATGATTTCCTGCCACATTTGAGGCCATTCCTGGGCAAAAAAGTCTGCATATCTCATTTCATCCACACATTCTGCTACAGGATTAGCTTAATTGTATGAAGAAAATAGTAAAACTGAAATTCAAAGATAGTTGAAAAACTCCTTAGAAATTTTGCAAGGGACGCACTGTCATTGCTAAAGCAGTTTGTTGTCTTATACAACTGTAAGTTAGGGAGGATTCTGGCTTCAAGCTCAGCTTGAAGTTTTTTAAATTTGTTGTCTTATTTTCTTTATCTTTACTCACATTATCAGACTTAACAATAACTAGGGACCATTCTTCTAGGTTCAAGTCTTGAAGTCCAGAGTGAAGAAAAGACTTTCTTCTGAATCATTTCAGACAATGTCATGTTGTACTTCATTTGTTCATAACGTATCATATGCCTGGGCTAGGACACAATGGCTAGAGGGTTAGGTTATGCTGACGGAGCAAGACTGAGTGGCATGCCTGCTGCTGGGGCCACAGGTAGTACTAGTACCATCTGAGATCCACGACACGTGGAGAGGTTAGTTCTGCTCTATGTGAGCATAAGTTGGGTGAACAAGTAGGAAGAAAAAACTGTAGCTGGCTCTGCAGACTCTTAAGTCTAATGCCATTAATAAGACCTAAAAAGAGCATGTAAAACCAAACCACTGGGGAAATAGACTGGAAGTTTTGGAATTACAGTACAATCTCTCCAATACTGCAGAATTGTGCAGAATTGGAGTAGAGAAGAGGCAAAATAATGTAACTTCCTAAATGTAGCACGGAAATATAATTGAATCAGAGTATGTAGGCTTAGAGACAAAAGAAGAAAAATGTCCTTTCCCAGTTTCATCAATTACCAGAGGGCCAGAATGTAATATAAATGTTGACCCATGGATAAGAAATGTAGTTGAGGTAAAATCAATTCAATTTCATTTTAGTATCATGTTAAAATAAATTCACCAGGAAGCCCAAAGGATTTGATTTGCCTTGTGGATTTCAATGAACATGTCTCTGAAACCATAATGCGGGGTTGGCTGTGTGCAGGTAGGGAGCGCAGCTTCACTCGGGAGATAAGACTAAATTCAGGACAGGAGACTTGATCAACAAAGGCAGATGCTGTGGATAGGCAAGGGGAAGACCTGCTGTGGACACATGGCTCCTGCTCATGACCCTCTCTCACTGGTTCAGGACTCACCAACTCTACAGCCCACATAGCTTCTCCAAGGGCTTGGCTTTGCTGTGGGATTCCCTGTATGACAGACAAGAGTACAATTCCCTTACCGCCTTCATGGCTACCAATCTTTGGCCAATGATCAGTGAGAATCGACACCAAAATACTCCAACTCCCTTCTATGTCTGGGGGAAGTGTGAAGTGTGTGTTCTCTGTGGTTTTTCTCTGGGATTAGGATTCCATCTCCCACAGTGATTACTGCCTGAATAAAGCACCCTAAATTGATGGCAATCTCTTCCTCGCCTCCTAACTCCATTGCCCTGCTGGTGGTTACATCCTAATTAAACTACTCTGGATCAACTTCCATGGATTGGAGGTGGAAATTATTGTTACTGAGGCTAATATCATGATGCAGTGGTTAGGGCTACCACATGTGACCCTGGCAAATTCCGTACTTGAGCAGCACTTTGAGTCTTTGATGTTCCACTTCTGATCAAGTTACTTGCTAAAGTGTCTGGGAAAACAGTGAGTGATGACCTAAGTGCTTGGTGCCATGGCGCACAAGTGGTGACCAAAATGGAGTTGCAGGCTCCTGGGTTCAACCTGGGTTAGCCCCAGACATTGTAGCCAATCAGTGAGAAAAATAAAAACATCTGTCAGAATATTTCTCTCCTCTCTCTCCTATCCTATACCGGTCACTAAATAGGTAAATAAATCTATAGAAAAAGAAGACATTGCTAACTGTGGATGTGTGTTTTATAAATCTTTTTTCTGTCCAAGGCCCCAGCAAGTTGCTTCAGCTCAGGGCTTTTATGTCTACCATTAGGGAATAGAGTGGGGCTTTCCAAAATTTCAAACACCTTGGATGAATGATAGAATTGGTGGATGTTGTCCTGGCCTTGAGCCTTGAGATTGTCCTTGCCTCCAGCAAGCTCAGACTACCCAGCCACAACTATTGAAACCCTTTGCCCTCCATAGTAAAATCTCAACCTTCTGTCTCTTTTCCCAGAGTCCAATATTGTTTCATCCTTCCTTGCTGTGATTTGGCTGATGGGATAGGTACTTCTGCCTGCAGTGTCTATCACTCATTCTTTTCTTGGTCTTCCAAAATTGTTCTTTGAGGCTTAGGACTTTAGGTTGAGAGAGAGACTGAGCTCTTGAGTGCTTGCAGAGCAGTTCATACTTCCCTGTACTAGAGCAGCTCTCTAGTGCATTAGCTAAGCATGCTGCAGTCTGCTTTCTCCAGGTGTTGCTGCTCTCAGTCCAAGAAAGTCAAGAGGGCAAGAACCACGTTCATCTGAGAACTCTCACCCTCAGCCCAGTGTCCGCCAATCTGCATGTTTCAGTGAACAAGAGAAAGATGCAGAAAAAAGAGCAAAGAGAGAGAGAATGAATTTCAGCTTTCTGAAAAAAGGTAAAAGCAAATACAAGTGGAGGAAGAAGGAATTGCACATCTATCTTGAAACAGGTTGTGTAACAGCAGAATAAAAACTGTTGCGCATACTAGCTGCCTGTAGGCATTTGCAGTGGGGAACACGGAGCTTTGGAAAGAGCAAAGTTGGAAGAGGCTGTGGCCTGGAAGCAGGAAAGCATGATGCCTATTTCAGAAAGAACACATGGTTCACTTGGCTGATACATCAGCTTGTGTTCTGTTAGTATAACAAAATATTTGGGAATGGGTAACCTTTAAATAAAGGGGGCTTATTTAGCTCACAGTTTTGGAAGTTGATAGTCTGATGGTGTCAAATCTGGTGAAATATTCCCATCCTGTATCGTGGCAGGAACAAATGCAAGAAGGCTAGATCACCAGGCAAGACAGTAGACCAAAAGCCATGAAAAGAGCAGGCTCACCTTTTTACAACAATCCTCTAGTGAGAACATACCAAGTTCCCAAGAAAACTGTATCTACCTTTCAAAACTTATACCCAAGGACCAAATAATCTTGCACTATGACTCAGTTAAAGATTCCACATGACTTCCCAACAACACTGCACAAATGTCCAAGCTCCCAAAATGCATCCCTTGAGAAATACCCTCAAATCTCATTCAAACTATAGCATCTGGCTTATTTTTGAATTTGTGCAGGAGATGAGATTGGGGATGTTGAGGTCTCGGAAGTGGACCATGGACCAGCAGTAACAAGTATCTTTCAGGATCTGATGAGAAATAGAAAATTCAGTCACATCCAATGAAATCAACATAAAAACAAGACACCCAGGTGACTGATATGGACATGAATGTTATGAAGCACTAGAGAATCAGCACAGATATTAAAGCCAAACAGGTACATTTCAGTTGAGACAACTAGCTCTTCTCCAAAATCTGGACATAATCTCACATTCAGAATTCCTGATAACCCTGGATTTCCATTTTCCATTTATCTTCCTTAAAAAAGCCAGAGAAATTCCCTGCAGAATGTCAATGGCTTGCTTTCTCACCTCCATCCTTCTGCACATGGCTTTTTACTGAAAGTTGCTTGGCAGAATGGAATGGCGCTCCTTCACAGAACATCTTTTGAATCAAAGGGAAATGTGTCTATCCTCACCTGTCCCTCCCTCCTTTCTAGTCTTGACTCCTCCTCATCATTTGCAGGGATAAGTTGCCTGCTTCCACTTTGGGAATTTTGAGACACTAAGTATCAGATGAAATAAACAAAAATTAATAAAAAGACAAAAGAAACCCCACAACCGACATGTCATTGTACATGAAAATGTCTATGTTTATATTCTTGTCTCAGAGACATGAATACTCTGACATTGAAATCTTAAACCAAAAATATTTTGAACAGTTTTTTTTCCAAGTGAACCTTAGGGAGTATATGCTTGGTTCAATGGTTAAGCCAGCTCTTGAGACACCTGTATCCTATAGGAAAGTTTCTGGTTTCAAGTCCCAGGTGTGTTGCCAAGTCCAGCTCCCTGCTAATGCATATTCTGGGGAGCCGTGAATGACAACTCAAGTAGATAGGTTCTTTCCACACACACAGAAGACTTGATTAACTTTCTGGCTCCTAGCTTCAGCTTGGTCTGGCTCCAGTTATTACAATTGTTTGGAGAATGAACCAGCATATCTGAGACATCTATTTGACTTAGAGTACATGAAAAAGGAAAAAAAAATAATAAAAAAAGAAATGGAGGAAGGAGAAAAAAATATATTTTCTATGCATTACATGTTGTTGTACTTTTATCCAGAATCTAAATCTATTCTTATTTTCCCTCTGTTCCTGGCTAATGATCACCTTCTCAAAGCTCTCTTACAGATAGACAAATAAGGGCCACAGAACACTTTCCAGAGGCAAAACTGCAGACAATATTATGACAATATCTTGACAGCATGTTTTACACTGTTGTATTAATCAGAGAGCTTATGCAACATCCCAGTGTGACCAATTTATAATTATAATTTGCTTGTTTGGGTGGTTACCTGCATAATGTCAAGCACAGCTTCAAATATCTTCTTTTTCACAGCATTAAAAAAAATCTATCATTACATTCTATGTTTGTAAAGATAGCCTTGGGCTGTGTCTGTAGGATGCCAGGTATAAGTCAATTACCCAGCGACTAGGAAACAGATATACCCACTTGAGCCTGAGTAATTAAATGTTCAATTTGAATCCAGATGTTCCTACGTGGAATCTGCCTCAGACTGGAATATATGTACAATGCAGATCAGTTATTTGACAGGATAGCATAATTTTTCAGTGCTTGATCTCCTGTGGAAAATACAAATATTAGAAATCTTGGTTAAATATCTTGTGCATAGTAGGTGCTCAGTGAGTCTTCTTGAAATGTGGGCATGAATGGAACAGACTTCAAAACTGCACATCTTGTATTTGCTGCGTGTAGCTAGCCAATGCTTTTCCATAAATAGCCTGCACTGATTCTAGTCCATAGAAACACAGTGTGATCTGATTTTAGTGCCTTTAAACTTGAATAGTAATGCTCTAATACATGAGATTCAGCTGAAGAGCATGAATGCTAGTAATGGGAAAATTAATTAAGCCATGGGAACCTATCTTTGCCACTAACTTCAGTGTAGTAGCTGGGTTCATTAAAAACATTAAGAGTTTCTTTTATAGTGCGGTGAGAGTTTTCTGATGTGAACAGAGAAATTTTTAACTGTTCAAAACCAGATAAGTGTAGCAGAAACTTGCAAAGAAGAGTGTACACTCATATAGGAGATGCTGAGTTAGTCCCTCCAAAAAATTCTGGATGCAACATGTCTAGAGTTATCAATGTCTGACCAAGAAATGGCAGAAAGCATGTTCAGTGGTTGACATATAGTGAATATGGAAATGAAAATTCGATGAATTACTACCCTGGTAAGCTAGAACTTAGTAATTTGCAAGCAAAACCTTTTCCCCCATAATACGTATAATCTCAGTCAATCAAACATTAAATCTTTATCACTAAGAAAAAAAAAGGCACACCAGGTTGAATCATACAATAAAGAATTCTAGCCACCTTCACATAAGTAACAACCTCTCGAACCTTCGTGTCCTTATTTATGAAGTAAAAGCATTGAAAAGATAAAATGAAGTAATGTGTGCAGTCAATACCATCAGAGAAACCTGCACTTGGTAGCAGTGATGCTAATCTTTATTCTGAAGAGGAATATATTCCGCTACATCTCCAGATGCATTTGAGCTAGGATTCCTTAGGTATGTAATATTTAATGAAATATTTGTGGTATTTCTCTTCTTCTGCCTTTATATGATTAACTAGTTACAGCTTTAGGCAAGTTGCAGCTCTTAAACCCCATACAGTAATTCTGTCTCTTTAACTCTTGATTTGACATGCCTACCTTCCCAGCTTACACCTGTCACATTCTGGACTAAGAAGCATGCTAAGAACCACTTCATTGATATATCCAACTGGGGTCTCAATTCCTTCCTTATAAGAGGAAGTGGAAGGTGAGAGAGCTCTCTTTACCATGGAAACACTTAGACATGCCACTCAGGTTTGTGCTGTTTTTCACCACAGAGTAATGTCTCCCATTCTTGTAAGAGCCTTTCCAGCTGTAGGTATCCTTTTATCCTCTTTTTGTAAAGATTCATTTATTCACTATGTGAGAAGCACAGTTACAGAGTGGGAGGAGGAAGACAGAGAGAGAGAGAGAGATCTTCCATCTGTTGGCTCACCCCCATAAATGGCTATAGTGACTGGAGCTGAGCCAGTCAGACATGACAAGTCAGGGCTTCTTCCTGCTCCCCCATGTGTGTGCAAGAATCCAAGCACATGGTCTATATTCCACTACATTTCCAGATGCATTAAGAAAAAAAGTGTTGTCTTTTTTGCAAAAACATTTTGAAATTAAACATTTATTTCAGCATATGCATTTTCTAGGTACTTTTGAAGACCCTCCATGTATGTCATTTGCAGCAGATGAGAGCATCATTATTCTGCCTTTATGGCTTGGAGTTTAATTCCTTGCTTATGACACAATGAGCATTCAGTAACAGTTTGATGACTGAATTCAATCATGAGTGCAGTTTGGGCTTATATTCCTATCTGAGGTTTGATTCCATAACTAGGAATCTCGTCCTAAATCTCATCAATCCATTTCTTTAAGTCACTGCTATTGTCCTTGAACCATGTGAGTCACTCTTTATGAGAAATGTAAACCCCCCCTGGTAGAAGTAAAATGGCATTTTATTTGTTGGATCAGAGAGTAAGAAGATGGTCCAGCATCAGGCAGACATGATGGGATCCAAGAGCACAGGGCGTGCCCTCAGGGCTTTGCACCTGTTCTTTATTTGCCTGGCTCTCCTCTTCTCCAGTGAAATTCTTCCATAGAGGCACCAGTTGTTTTGTCTGCTGGCTTAGAACTCTAAGCTGATTGGTCCATACATGGATTCCAGGGTGGGAGACAGTTAAAGCCCTTGCGTTGGGAGCAGAGAAAGTGTATTGCCCCTTAAAGAATTGAATTAACCAGAGAATGGCTTCTTGACTGTTAAGTACAACATAACGCTTGGGAATATTTAGGACTTGTCAGTCTATTTGTTGTCTTGGAGAACAAAGATCTGGTTTTATAGGAGTCTACATTCCTTCTTCATTAGAGTCACTGCTTCCACACACAGTGAACTTGCTTTGTTGCATATGACAAATGGTTGTTTCTGCTACTGATTTCTTTTCAATGTCCCTGGTATCTGACTCACTCTCTCATTATAAACATCATCTTTAATTATACCTTATTACCTTTCATAGAGATCTTGGGTTCTCAAATATCCCTCAGGAAACATCTGGCAATTTCTATGACATTTTGTTTTAACACATCTTAGGGGCAAGTACAATTGGCATCTGGAATGTGGAATCCAGGGTTCTGCTAAGTACCCTACACTACACAAAAAAGCTCCCCGGCCCACATCAGCAAACACACACCATGAAGAATTGCACAGGTGAAAATGTTAGTAGTGACAAGGTTGAGAAACCATGAACTACATAATTGCAGTACCTTTCTAGACGTTGTCTGCATGTTTATTATCCTCTCTGGAATCCTTCCTCTACCTGGCAACCAACATGATTCTGATAGAGTACAAGTCTAATGCTGCGATCCTCCTGTTTGAGTGACTTCTGGTTCCTCTTGATGACAGAAAGGATAAATTCTTCACCATGATTCGTAGTCCTTGGAAGCCCGGTTTCCCCTGGCCTTTCGAACCTCTCTAATTGCACCCCCATGACTTGTATATTCCGGAAAACAAAATGTCCTCTTCCCTCCTGTATCCCTGTTTCTGTGTGCACTCAATAAACTTCCTTTTCTTTTATGTCTTCATTGTGTTTCTCACATAGAGAGAAGCTATTCTAACTTCTTTTCCTTCCGTAACTTTAAGTAATTTCATTTTCCTTCTTGATTTTTTTCTTTCATTCACTCACTGAGTTGTTCTACGTTATTTTTTTAAATGCTTATTTATTTGAAAGAGAGAAAGATGAACTTTCTATCTGCTTTTACTCTCTTCAAATTCCTATAACAGCCAGGGTTAGGTGTCAAAACTAGAAATCACAAGGTCCACCTAGGTCTCCCATGCATGTGGCAGGGACTCAACTGTTTAGGTGGCCAGCTGCCAGCCTTCTGTGTATATTAGCAGGAAGCTAGGCTAAACATAGAGCATCCAGGGCTCCACACAGTGATGCAAAATGTGGATATTCAAGCTGCAGCTCAACCCATAGGCCACAACAGCCATCACTATTGCGTAGTTATCAAATGGATACCTGGGAATTCTGCTGAGCACAGCTTTTGTTTCTTTAGTTATGGAAAGGGAGAATGGGGAAACAGCACCAGAAGCATGAAACATGCTCATAGGATGAAAGACCGATAAAAAGCGATTGTTAGGCCAAACTGCGAAGGTAATTACAGTTAGCCAGGAATTGGCCAGAAATGTCAAGTAGAGTTGACAGCAATTTTCCAACTTGCCTAGACTTCAAGCCCCAGTTGCAAACTTGGAGGTGGCACCTTCCCAGATTTCCTAAATGATTGAGCTCCTATTTTACTCTCAAAGTAGTATTTTCAAAGTCTATTATAATATTTAATACTATTTTATTTGCTTATGTGTTCATGGCAACAGGATAATTGTATTCACAGTGAATATTTAAATGGAAAAACTGCCAGACTTTACAAAAGATCGAGAAGTCGGGTTCCCTTATCTCAGAGAGGCAGCTTGAATACTGAGGAATAAGCTCTTTCTCCCCATCAGTGAGACTGCTTAATCAAATACCTTAAATCACCTGTTGAAGAAAGTTTATTTGGTGTCTGGCATTGTTGCTGAGCGCAGCGAGACATGCAGGAGCAGCAGGGACACCAAGAATCAAGGTAAGAGCCCCCACTGGCACATTCATTCATTTATTCAGTGATGTTTGTTGAGCACCTGCTATGTGCTCACTGTCAAAACTTCAATGAGAACATCGCGCTGAGTCAGAATATAGTGTTCATGTCCTGTAGTCAATTAGAAGACATAGAATAAGCAGCAAATTGCACAGATTTAGACTAACTGACTAACTGAAATGGGTCCCCTCAAACCGTAAAAAGTGGGTGTATGATGGGATTGTCCTGGTATAGGGGATGCAGAAGGATGTGGTATATGAACCCCGAGGCCTTCATCACTCACTGAAAGCAGATCTGCAAATTAGGGAGACTGAGAAAGGGCCAGTACTTCTGTTCTGGAAACTCAAGGAGTGCAGTGTGAGAAGAGGCTGGGGGATTGAAGAGGGCAGTGAACAAAACATCAGATGCCATGGTAACTATTTTAGCTGTCGCAGTGATGAGAACTTAAACAGAGCAGACATGACTCAATTTGCATTTTAATGGATCACTCTAACTACAATGTGTGGAGAAGTTATACTAGCAATAATCCTCAGAAACTTGATTTATTAATTACTCTCATAGGTGATAAACACTGCATTGTGGTCTGCAAGTTATTCAATATGGTCCAAAAATAGCAAAGCCTAATTTTTTCCATTGATGAGAAGGGGATTTGTGCTAGAGCATGAGCTGGAAGTTAAACGGCTAGCTAGAAATTTGTATAATTGTGATCCACTTTTGTCTAGTAAACTCAGCTAAAAAACATCTACAGCCCTGAGTTGCCAGCAGAGGATGTAAAAAGGGCACAGACCTGGCACAGCGGTTGTACTACATATTTACCAAATCTCCAGGGGAACCATGATGTCTGTGCACTTTAAAAGTGTTGTCAATACAGATGTTGACTGTGGAATTTAAGGTCCATGCGGGTCTCTCTGCATCTCAGGATAACACAGATTTTGCGCTTGAAGGAGCCTTAAAAGCTTTGAACCACAGTAACAGACAAATCACAACACCAGCTGGACCCTTGTCACTTTCTTAAAAAGTCCATTAGAAGGAAATATGGAAGACCTATGAAAGAGAGATGCTAGGGATGTGCTTCTTCCTTGGTATGGATTGCAGCAGGAGACCCTCAGGACTGCTTGCAGAGTATTGCTGCTGAGCCCTCTGTCCCAGAGAGCAGAAGCAAGGTCATCGGCAGAGGGTAATAGAAAGAGCTCCTGAAACCTGGCCTGGGGAGCAGAGAGAGATGAATTACCAGGCTCTATTTGTGGCCCAGCTGGGAGTGGGGATGGAATTGGCAGTCATCCTGCCCTGATCTCATGCTCCATTTCAGTTCATTTAAATTAACATCGAATGGAGGGCCATGGGCATTCCAAGTGGGAAAAAAAACGACTTAAATATCTGTGGCTCACTCTTGATACTTGTAAGTTAGGCAGCTACACAGAAGACACTAGGAGCAAATTGTCTACATGTTATGTGCACATTGATATATGAGCAAATATACAAGAGCTGGGAATGATAACAGCGTATATGAACATCCACCTGCCCAAATCAAGTATACACTCATACATGCTATCATGCACTTATGCTTGTTCATAGGCCGTATGCACATTCATATATGTGTAATATGTGGTTTATCAGTAGCTATGCAGAAGTGTACATATGCAAATGATTATGCAGATAGAAACATATGAGCATGCTCTCTCTCTTTCTCTCTCTCTCACACACACACACAAATCCAAACGCCCCATCTAGGAGTCAGGAGTTAATGAAGAAACGACCAGCAATCACAGTAAGATGAAACCCAAAGGGTTTCTTTAGAACGTGATAAGGAAATCAATAAAAAAAATGCAATGTGTTGATTAACACAGAATCAATTTGACACAAATCAAATAAAAATGTAATATTGGTAAGTTTAAAATTAAAATGTTATGCTTGTCACCTGCTATTTTCACTATCATGCCTGCTGTGATCATTAATTTTATGTGTCAATTTGGCTTTACTATGGGGTACCGAGTAATTTAGTTAACCATTATCTCTGAGTCTGTGCGTGAGGATGTTTCTGGATGAGGTTAATATTTGATTATGTAGGTGGAGTAGAGTTGACTGCTTTCCCCAGTACAGAGAGGCCTCACTCAGTCCATTGAAGGTTTGTGTAGAACAGAAGGCTGGCAGAGAAATCCTCTCTTTCTACTTGGTTCTATTTGATCTGTGACATTGGTCTTCCACTTTGAGTTCAGATTTTGACTGGATGTTACAGCATCACTTCAGGTTCAAGGACCTTCCAACTCACACCTGAGCACATCACCTCTCCTATCTCTCCAGTGTGTTTGCCCAACCATAGGTCTTGGAGCTGACTTCCACAATTAATTGGGCCAATTCCATCGATTTATATCTCTATATACATAGAGATATAGCTTGTTTCTTCAGAGAACTCAGATGTCTCAGTGATTTAAGAATCTGAGTCTAAATAATGTCTACTAAGAACTCCAACTGCCACTGGCAGCTGTTGCTCCTGTGAGCATATTTGACAAAGGAGTTAAGCATAAGCGATTATTTTATAACTTCAAGTAGATATTTCTCCTGGAGGCAGGATGCATTAATGTTCTCCTATTGTGTAACAAATTACCACAAATTGAGGGCCTTCCTAAATCAAGTGTCTTATCCCACTGTCTCCAAGGGGCCAATGTTCATGTATGACTTAGCTGAATCCTCTGCCCTGTCTCTCCCAAGGCTTCAAAGTCTAACCTGGGCTGGAGCCTTTCTTTCCACGCCACTGTCCTATTTTGCACACATGGCTGTTGGCAGAGTTCATAACCCTGAAGCTAAGGAACTCATGATAGATGTTTTTTTAAGTCATTATGAGAATTTATTTTTGCCCATTTCTAATCCTAGAGATTCTCTTTTAAACATCATCTAATTAACTAGGGCCCGCCTCTGATCACTTTTCCTTAGATTAAAGTCAACCGATTAAGCTCCTTAGTTATATCTCCAGAATTCGTCACCGTTGCCATCTTCTGTTGGTTAGCAATTAGATTTCTTCCAGAGTCAAATGGAAAGGATCATATAGGGGTTTGTTCATTAGGGACCATCTAAGAACTCTGTCTACTACAAAGAAGGATGGACCAGTTTGTCCCAGTGATTTCCGTTCAACACATGGAAGTTCAACACTGACAGCAGTTCCATACTAAGTTTGGAACAAAGCTTGGTCATGCTGTTTTACTACTGGTAACTTATGTCCATCGTGAGTCCCATGATGTCTAAATCCATACAATTAAAATCATTTTCATATTTCCAGGGAATATAATAGAATGCTAAGGTTTTCTGTGAAAGGGCAGATCTAGCTGACCAACTTGTTTGGGGAACAGCAGTTTTACTTTCTGAGTGGTTTCTCAAAGTTTATTCATATTGATGATGAATATTTTGGCAGATAGCTAAAACATCAGAATTTATCCTATCATAAGTTGGAGTTTGGAAATCAATATTCATGACTTTAAACCTTTTTTTTTTTTGTTTGCATTGAGCAAGTGGAAATGGTGAAATGTAGTGGCCAGGATCGGCAAATTGTGGTAGACATTTAGCACACACTAAATAACTTGTTGCCTCTGCTGTTGGGAATGCTGCTATTGGAAGAAACCTTGAGAATTGTCTTCATTGAAGAGAATGTCCTGTGCTAATGCCCCCCCCCCGCTTTTTTTTCAGGACAGCATACATGCAGTGATGGATAAAGACAATGGTAAGAAGTTATGAAAAGTCTGCCCCTGCGCTGCTTGAGTCATCCGGTACAGCCCCTGGATTCTGTGCACACTGAGCAACACTTTGTCCTCAAGTCTACTGCCTTCCCTCCGTTTCACAGGTGTTGATTCCAAGAGCCATGCCTAATAAACTGTTGATCTTTGATTCAAACAATTCCAGGCTCCCCAACCAGCAGCACAAAAGAGGATTTGGGCAAAACATGTGTCTACCTCGCCACGTTATACAGCTCACTGCTTGCTAAGCATGCAGCCCTACACTGTCTGAATTTGTGCATTTGGTTTCCTACTGCAGTTTCTCTGTTCTAGGACAACTTTAAATCTGAAGCCTGTGCGAAGTGGAAATGTCTCTGTGTGTGTCATTTCCCTATGGCATGAGTGATACTGGCTTCACCCTTCTTCTATGATTCCATAGCACTTTGTACACAACTCTGATGCATTTAAATGATCATATCTTGTTCTGCTTCTTATTGAATGTATTACTCACCCCTTGTTCCTTGTTTATTCCTTGAAGACCTAGTTGATGAGACATGTGGTTAACAGGTATTGCAAAGATTCACAGAAAAGATTTGCTCTAAATAGAGCCTTACTGGGTTTGTAGAATTCAGAGAGATGGAAGGATATGTTATTCCACTTGATAGAAAGGGTAGGCACAAAGTTCAGCAATAATGATAAGCATAGCATATATACATATAAAAGAGAGGCTGTGAAATGGCAAAGCAAGCTGTAACAGTGAGTGCCAGGGAGGAAAGGAAGGCCTTGGAAGTTAAGATGAGCTAATGAAAAATATTTTAATGTCTTATCAAGTACAGGCAGGAATTGCAAATGCTTATAATGCAGAAGTCAAGCAAGTAACATGAATAAATAAAGATAAGTCTTAGTATACAAATTTTTTGACACTGGAAATTAGGTTTTGGCTATCTTAGTTTACCACTATGAAAGTAATAATGCAGTTGCGATAATAAATGACTATTTGTTACCCCATTCAACTATGGTGTGAAAAAAAGACATAATCAAATTTATTACAGTGATATTTTGATTCCCAGTGTACCCATAGGAAAAAAAAAAAAGGCAAAATCCTGGGCCATCGAGCCGTTTTTTTATTTCCTTCGGCACTTCTGTTATGTATCAGATTGATTTCTGCTCTAATCCTTATTATTTAGTTTCCTCTGTGTACTTTGGATATAATTTGTTCCTTCTTATATAGTTTATTATAAGTGAGATTGAGTTCAATTACTTATGACCTTACATTTTCAAAAGTCCTTTACTGCTGTAAATTTTTGTCTAATATCTGTTGTATCCACATCTCCACGTCGTGAAATGTGACATTTTCATTTCCATTCTAGTAAAAGTACTTTCAGTTGCTGTATTTGCTTTCTTTTCTGACCTTTCAGTAATGTAGAAGTGTGTTTTTCTACTCCTAAATATTTGGAAATAGCTAAGATATTTTTATACTATTGATTTCTATACTATTTTCCATTGTTCAGATGCTAAATTCGGAATGATTCTTAGTTTTCAAAATCATTGAAATTTCCTAATGACCAAAAAAGATGGTCTATATTGAAAGCTGGTCCATATAAAGTATATTTTAATATTTGGGGTTAGAACTATAGTCAACTGTGCCGAGTTGATTGGCGGTACATTGTTTGTGTGTCCTAACTTCCTACTGATTATCTTTTCATTTGTTCTACACTGTACTGCATATGTGGTTTGGATTTCTCTCTTTCTCTTTGCAGTTTTACCCACTTTTTGCACCTTTATTATTAGGTCCTTGAAAAACACTGTAATCCTTTCTTAACGAGATGAACTTTCTTATTATTCTACATCTTAGGTAATATGCTTTGCTCTGAAATCTGCTTTATTTGATGTTGACATCAATACTCTACTTGTTATTAGTTTTTGAAAATAGGAATCTTCTTCCTTCTTTTATTTTTAATACGCTTGTATCATTTATATTTCAAGTGAATGTCTTGCAGGCTGTTTACACATGTATATATACATATATAAATACACACACACACACACACACATATATATATAATATGAGAATCTTGGCCTTTACGTATAATGTTTAAGATATTTGTATTTATCCTTTAAAATGTAAATAAATAAATAAATAAATACACACACAGACACACACACACAATTGGAAAGACAGATATACAGGAGATAGAGAAAGAAAAATCTTCTGTTGTCTGATTCTCTTCCCAAGTGGCCACAATAGCTGTAGCTAAGCAGAGTTGAAGTCAGGAGCGAGGAGGGTCTTATGGGTCTCCAACCTAGATGCAGAGTCCCAAGGCTTTGGGCCGTCCTCGACTGCTTTTCCAGGCCACAGGCAGGGAGCTGGCTGGGAAGTGGAGCAGCCGGAATATGACCCAGTGCCCAGTGCAAGAAGAGGGTTTAGCCATTCTATCACACCAGGCTTGTTATTTGTATTTAATATTATTATTAACATGGCTGGGATTGTACTTGCAACATTTGCATGTGTTCCATATTATCTATGATCTCTTTTCTATTTTCATGCCTTTTTGAATTAATTTTGCATGCATGTTGGCATTAGTTCTTTTAGTCATTTCTGCACAGCCTGGAGTATAAATCTTTGACTTGTAGCAACATGCTTTCAAATGATATTGTATGGTATAGAAACCTTGTAATGTTATATGGTATAGAAACCTTCTCCTCTTCTGAGCTGCTATCATTTTCCTTTAGTTTATTGTTACATGTTTGACAACACCTAAATGTATTATGGTTATTTCTGATTAAAAGATGTAATTACAACTTGAATATGTTTAGGAAACCTGGTCTGTGTTTACTTACTGTGCTTATGATTTCCTGCGTTCTTTCTTCCTTTCTGATAGAGTCAGATTTCCAAATGGCCCATTTTTCTTCCTTCTAACTGTACTGCCTTAATTATTTCTTATAAGGCAGATTTTCTGGTATGACTTTGTTCAGCTTTTACCTAGCTTTGAGTTTGTATTTCATAATTTCTACATTAAGAAATTTTTGCTGGCGAAGGACTACAGCATTGTCGTTTTGCTTCGTGTCTTTCGTGAGCATGTCTCCCCTGCTTCCTGACTTCCATTACATCCCATAATACACTTGATATCCATTTATACTCCTCTATGTATTTAGCTCTTTCTATGGCTAATTTGAAGACATATTTTCTTTCATTGGTTTTGGTGAATCTGCTTATAATGTGATCAAATTTTGACATTTTTATCAACTCTATTTCTTCCCTTAGTATATTTTGGATTTTCCTCTACTTCAAGTGTGTCATTTTTTTTTAAGGGCAAGACTAACATCAACTCTTGCTTTTATTTTTAAACATCAAAATGAAGCAAAAATGTTTAAATAGCTTTGGCAAAATATTTTTAAAATTTACTTTTAAAACCTTGTAACTGTTCTAATGCCCTTGTTTATTCTGTTATTTTCCCTGAATTAATTTGCTATATTTCTGCTTATGCTGACTTGTTTAATGTTTTTACCACTTGTTTTTATAGAGATAGACAAATAGAGTTTCCATTTTTCCATTTACTAGTTCATTTTCCAAATTCTCGCACCTCTCTTTCCCAGTAGCTGTCCCAGGCTGGGCAAGGCTAAGCCAGGAACTTGAACCAGGTCCCAAAGGTGAGTAGCAATGACCCAAGTATTCGAATCACTATCTGGTATCTTCCAATGTACACACTGACAGGAAACTTCTACATTTGTAAGGAACCTGTCTTGGACAGCTCACGTACAATACTCTTCCTGTATGCTCTACTTGTCTTCATCTCCAATCTCTCCAGACTCTAGGGTCACTGGCGTGGTTGGGATCTTACACCATATGCCACATCCTGCAAATCTTCAAGTCATTCTGAAGGACCACTACCAGGGGCGATCTAACTGTGTTTCCTGTCTCTCAGGGTCACCACCCTTCTTGGCTTGTGGTCCAGGGATTTGAGAATGGCTGTAACAGCTAGTCTGTCAGTATATCCAACTGTGTCGGGTGACTGGATTAATGTGGTAATTGTTTCATAAATTGACTGCAAGTGGAATTTTCACACTTGAGATTGATAGGGTCCACTTACCATATTAGAATGATCTTGTTTTGTCTGATTATGTTCTGTTGTTGCTCTGTTTTCTCTTCTGGAGTTTTGGCGAGTCCTCTGCCAGCCTAGCTCCTGCAGGGCAGTGATATGTATGGCGCTGTAACACCATTTCCTCCCTGGCCTCTCCAGGGCTAGGAAGCCCCAGTGGATTCCTTTTGTCACTGGTGTTGGCTTTCCTCACTGGGACAGCTGGCTGGGGGATTTCTTTGCTGCACGGGTATTCCGTTAGTGTCAAGAATGGCATGAACTAACAGATCCAACTGCTTCACCCCGCCTTGGACTTCCTAGGCTATGAATAAGTCACATTTCTTCTCTGGCTGATTCTGGCTCGTGATTCCCATGGTGGGATATCAGATCTAGTCCATGCCTCTTAATTCAGGAGTCATCTAGTGACCAGTTAGTTCTTGAAAACTCTCTACCCAGCTGAAGCTTTTTTCCAAACCGTTCTGCAACCTGAAACTATTCTCACCCAGTTGTTGCTTGAATGGGCTTCACATCTGTCTGACTTCCTGAAGGCTCAATCTACTGCTGTTCTTTTTTTGCTTTTTTCCTCAATGGAACTTTTTTTTTCATACTCAATTTCACCATGATGTCTGCCTCTTGGAGGGCCTGAACTCTGACATATTGACTTCCTATTTGGCTTTCCAATTACCCTAGTGCACTTTTACCCAGGCCCTAACTATCTCTATTTCAAATTCTCTCTTTTTATTACCACTTGGAATAGCCCCACCCCCTACCATCTAGACTGTTTAATACAAAGCCCTGTGCTGAGGATACTTTTCGGGAGTAATGGATTGACAATTTGCCATACACTGTACCCTTCACCTCTGCTTCAGCCAAATGGGGTCTGTATCTCAGTTTTGCTATTGGGTCACAACAAGGACATTTTGGGCATAATTGAGCAGTTATCACTCCTGGATACTTGTTATGTTCGCCACATCTTCTCACTTCCATTGCTGACAGCCAGGTCTTCCATTTGCCTGGTATACCTTAATAGACTCCTAAAGCCCACTATTGGAAGGCTTTAAGATGCTGTACAGTATCTTTCTGTAACCCTAAGTACAAACTCTAGGCTTCAAACTTGTCCAGCTTTACCTTAAGAGGTACACAAATAGCAGAGGGTTTATTCAGCACCATGGGCTCTAGAACTATTTATAAACAGCATATTGAGAGTTTGAAATGTGAATCATGTACCCTACAGACTGGGTGAGGGTAGGGGGTTGACTTGATTGTCTTTTTATTCCCCTTTCTCTGTGAAATCCAATCGATTGGGATTAATTTGCAAGCTGTCTGTTTTAGGCAGGTGCAGGCTCTCAGACAGTGCTGTTAATGTACTTCTTTATTCTGCTCTGAACTCTTGCTTCCTTGGGAAATAAAAAGAGCTTTGTCAAGGAAAATATGTTGCGCCTCTGATAGCGAGCCAGTTTAAATCTGTCACCACAATTCTGGGTGCAACTTCTCACGTTCCAATGAAGTATCCTTTCAAAGAGGTTTTGGATGAGGGGCCAGCACAGTCTCTCCAGCTGTGGGAAGATTACAGTCAACTTTCAGTCTTGCCCTCACGGACACCTGTTACCCACCTGGAAGCATTCTTCTCCTACAGCCCGATGTCCCCACCAGAGCTGTTTGTGACTCTGTTGTGCTGCATATTTGATGGCAGTACCTTCATTACAATTTCTAAAATTAAAGTGGTAATGCTGTTTGTTCTTCTGAATGTCACAGGCCTGTTGTTAAGGATAAGCCGCAAGCAAGATATACCTAAAACTGCAGTGTTCAAGATAAAGTAGCTGCAAGCATGAAGAGGTGTGGTAGAAAGATGAGCAAGGTGGGAGCGGTGGAGTCTTGTACACCTGTGGGGAGTTGTCTGTGGGTCCGGGCCTCCCTGGCCTATGCCAGAGGTCACGAGGGTATAGCACACTGCATTCCTGGGAAACTGGTCGGAGCCTTGGCAAACTGAGACCATGCTTGACCTGATGGGCTTCTGACTTATCACCCTGTGTATAAGCCTCACTGTTAAACTCAATGAACAGATCAGTCGGTTGACCTCTTGTCGTCTCCTTTCTCCCATGATTTTTCATGGCGCCTCCGTTGCCTCACTTTGGGATCTAACAAGGGGGTTCATGGAAAGCAGCCTCATACACTGGGATTCAGATTCCACTGATGTGCATCTATCAGTTTTATGATGCTGCCCAAGTTCCGCAGCTATTCAGAGGCAAAGACCCCATCTGATCGTCAGCACAATGGAGTCTGTTTTGCAGAAATAATTGATAGAGGAATCTCTCAGTCTGCGTTCCCGCTTGATCTTTCTTAACTTACACATTAACAATGGAAACAATAATATCTAATCTACTGCTTGCTGAAATTGTTAGAAAATTAAATGCGAAAAAAAATAAATTTAAGATCATAGTGAGGTGCAATTATATGGTATTATGGCATGAACAATAAGTGCTATTTTCACTGATTTAAAAGGCAATGCTAGCAATGAGAGAGAACACCATCAGGAGGAAACAAAGCGAACAATGTGATGCCTAAGTGGGCTTTTAAGACAAGATTTTTACTTAATCACATAAAAATTAAAATGAGTATAAGGGGGTATTTTGAAGAGTTTGTGCAAAATGACATTGAAAACATTGTTTTCTTTGGACCAAAAATATCCATAATTTTTTGTAATATACATTTCTCATAAGAATTGTGAAGACTTCATAGATATGGGGGGCTGTATTTATGGGAGCAGAATGTGAGATTATGATGGTTGATTTAATTGCTCAGTAAGATTTCACTATTCCTCAAAATCTTCAGCTCTTCATAAGACTTGAATAATATATAGTAGTTCTTAACTCATGTGATTTAATCTTGAAATGTGTGTCATGATGTAAGGTACCATATTATCATCAATTTATAGATAAGGAAATGGAGACAGAGTATTTAATTCCTTTGCTCAAGGACAGTTACTGTAAGTGCTAAATGCTGTGTTGAATGCCAGATGTATCCAGTTTGAAGGCCCAGGCTCTTTTCTACAGCCTTACATTTGAGGTTAAGACTGAACTGTTGAGAGCTTTTGTGGTTGTTATTTTGTTTTTTGCTGAAAAGGAGATAGAAGCATGTCTTGGTTTGCTCACACTCACCTTACAATCACATGGAAAGTGGATTGCTGGAAGGCCGCACCTTCTGCAGAGGAATCCTGACATGATGGGTGGTGATGTCACCAATGGACAGAGCAAGAGCTCTAAGAAACTATCATTACTTCTCCACCTCATTTCATCTTTCCTTTAGGGTTTTTATGCGTTCTCCCTGGCTTTTTGCTGATTACATGTTAGTTTTCTTTCCATAAGCAACCTTTCTTGAGGTTGGGAAATATGAGATGATTGCAAATGAGGAAGGTGAACTGGACTGACATTGGTAGAATGAAGTTTGATACAGAGCTTTTTCAAAGAAGTCAGATGAAGGGAGGCCTTACAAGAAAGAAGCGTCTAACCTAGACTCCCTTTCAACTTACTGAAGGCTAAAGGCAGGAGTTTGGTGTTTCAACCATGGATATCCCCAAAGGAAAATGATACAAGGAAAGGACAGCAGGTGTAATTGTAAGCATAACCTCTCAGATAAATGGTTCAACTGTCAAACAAGATGAAAGAAAAGAAGGTTTCTTTGTTTTAATGAGCCATACTTTTGATAGTATGTAAGCAAAAGAACATTTATTAACATTTATTCGATGAGAAGCTAGTCAATGGCACATAATTGGCAGTTCGAAGAGAAGATGATTGCTATTGTTATAAACTGTGTCTAATCAGAATCTAACACAAGAAAAGTATGTGGCACTTCATGAAGAACAGAATTCATTCATGAGACACAAAGAGACTGCGTTTGGCACCTGAAGAGGCAAATGGTTGAGAAACTTGAAGTGTGATCACCTATTTACTTGCAGAGAAAACATCAACTATAAGCTTCCAAACTGCACACTCTTGGGCCAATCCCACACTTACTGAGTCAGAACCTTAAGTCTAACAAGGTGCCCAGATGGTTTACACACAGCTTAGAATGTGATAGCTGGGTAAAGAGAAGCATGCTTTATTGTTTTCCCGGGCTGGTTTTCTTGGGGAATACTCATTTCCTTGGGGGAGTGACTGCCTCAAGTTAGGATTCAATATGCCCCGTAAGTAATAGTGTCTGTCCTAGGAGAATGCTTGCCTACCAAACATAGTGGTTGCTGAATTCATGGACTCTGCCTGGAGGAACCTTTATCTGGCCTAGACTATTTCTCTATTAGCCTAATCATAATTTTTAATCTATACATCATTTTATTTCAATCCCAGGCCTGTTTCTCAATGAATTCTTCACTTGATATTGACAAAGGCCAGGAAGCAATATCAGCTAATTCTTAAATTTCACCTGTAACTGTACTCTTTTTCTTCTCTTTCTTGTTTTCCAGTAGTGTGTCAGAGCTTGCTATGGAGGCTCTTGCATTTTCTGAGACAAAAAGGGGTACTGAATTTCTAACTCAGTGTTCAGTGATGTCATACTGGTAGTTTGAACTCAGCATTAATGAGGAAAGTTACCTGGCAGAAATGATTAAGTGATGTAAATTTAAGGTTTCCTTCCTTTCGCCCCTGCCAATTTCCGACTCATTGTTGCCTCTTCCTACTTCTTATTCAAGATTTTTGCTCCCTTCTCTTGCTCTGTTATCATAAACCTTCTCACATTCTTCTCTCTCTTCTATCTTTTTATCCTCCGTTCCTTTTTCTCTCCCTTGAAACAATCACCAAGAACAACCTGACAATAACTACAGCCAAATTAAAGCCAACACCTCTTTACCCAAACAACATCTAAATTCAGAAAAAAAAAATAAGCTTTAGAAATAGTAGCAGTGAGGCCAACATGGAGGTGTAGTAGGTTAAGTCTCCGACTGTGGTGCCAGCATCCCATTTGGTGCTGTTTTGAGTTCAAACTCCTCCACTTCCAATCCACCTTATGCTTATGGGAAAGCAGAAGCTGACCCAACTCCTGGGTTCCTGCACTAATATGAGAGATCCTAGCTCCTGGTTTCTGATTAGCCCAGCTCTGGGATTAGGGCTATTTGGGGAGTGACTCATAAGATGAAAGATCTCTCTTTCTCTCTTTGTAACTCTGCCTCTCCAATTAAAAATACTTTATTTATTAATTTATTTTCAAAACTTGGGATGGGGCAACTCAGGTAACACGTGCGTCTAAGCTGCTACTTGCGACTCAGGCATCCCATCAGGGTACTGCTTTGAATCCTGGCTACTTCACTTCCCATTCCACTGCCTGGAAGAGTAACAGAAGATGACCCAAGCTTTTGTGCCCTCGTAGGTAAGATAAGGCTGGAGTTCTTGACTCCTGGCTTTGGCCTGTCCCAGTCCCTGCTATCGTGGCCATTTGGGGAGTGAACCAGCAAAGGCAAGTTTTTTTTGTGTTTGTCTTATCATCTCTGTCTCTGTAACTCTGTCTTCCAAATAACTAAAATATGTCCCTAAGACAAGAAAAATAAGCAGGTTAAGATTGTGCAGAATATATTGCTGCAGATAATGAAAATGCTTAAATGAAATTAGACATAAATATCAGGATTTTCTAAACAAACATAAATCAAAAATGCTCAGAGTAACTCTAGTTCTTACCTAATTTATATTTGTGATCTATTACAGCTAGCTTCTCCTCAAATATCTGTACTTAAAATTGTGTAAAAGTATTATTTCAGTTTGATTTTTTCTTTTTATGTCTGAATATTTGAAAGAGAATAATTTGTACCAGACTTGGTGCCAGGGTGTCTTCTAACTATGGCTGTCTTTTGTAATACTTCACCCTAAAGCTTTATTCTCACATATACATTCAATACAGAGTATTGATCTGGGAATCTAAACACATTGTTTCATGTCTTCTCTGTGAGAAAGCATGCCTGCAGTTCCAATCAACACATTTGTAAATTAATTTTGAGACTGAAACATATTCATGAGTTTGAGTTGTAATACGCATTCCTTTCCCTTGATTGTTATATCACGTTTTCTTCTTTTGCGTTGGCTGCCAGTTTTTGTACTGATGTTCATGAACACGTGATCCTGCAAATATGCTTGGTTTCTCTTACAGGTGGTCCTGCCGCAACGCACTAATTAGACTGAATGAGTATACAGAGGATTAGGAACGTGACTATGATGGTGAGAATTTCAATGATTAATTCATTCAGTGATTCAATTATTCATTCACTCTATAAGCATCTAGTGAGCATTGATTATGTGCCAGTTTCTAACCAAGTGGATGTAAAAATGAATAAGAGATGCCCTGCAGGAAACTAGAACCTATGTTTAGCACGGGAGACGGATGTGCATGCAATAACCGTAATACAATGTGATGGATGCCACACTAGTGGGATTAATGAGCTTCTGGGAAAGAGAGGAAGAAGAAAAATTTAGTGTGGTCCGTGGCAATTAGGCAGACGTTCACAGAGGAGGTCATTTTTGAAATGAATTTTGATAAACAAAAATTTAAATTAGTATATAAGTAAGTAGTTTGTAGGGTATACAGCACAAATGAAGTGAGTGATACAGAAAAACGAACATTGTTCTCAGTGACGATTTACTGAGTCAGGAGAATTACAGGGCTTATGTGTGCCTTTGCATATAGATCTGTGTCGGTGTGTTCATGTGTAAATGGAGGATATGGGGAATGAGAAACTACTAACAAATACCAAAAATTTGAAATTCTGTTGCCTAAATTGCAATCATGGCCCTCATACAAATGATCAGGCATCGATAATTTTACAGAAATTATCCATTAATGAATCGAGTGGTAAGGTATTTTTAACTGATTCAAGAGGAGGATTCTTAGAATTTGTAAACAATAAATAATGCTGATACACGTTTCAAAAGTAGGCAAAACTGGCTTATGTTGGGAAAGGAGGAGTGAAAGGGGTAAACAGTGGAGTTTACCCCATAACAGCAGGGATCGGGAGGTATGAGACGGATTCAGCAGTATTTTCTCCCAACAAAATCTATTTTCATGTCTGTGCACCAAGAATCATTTGTATCACTGACAAATACAAGAAAGTTATAAAATAGCTCATAGTGATGGGTTCCTAGACCTCCTGGAGGTAAACTACCTGGAAAAAGTGTGCAAAACCAGGCAGCAGTGGGGGCACAGAGCTGAGCAAGCTCTTCCCCATTTTTCTGGCCTCAACCACAAAAGCAAGATGAGGTAGAGAGTGGCATATCTGGGGAGCATCCTGACCATGCCATGTTGTGCCTGAGCTGTGCCTACAGGCATCATTTGTTCAGAAGACAATCTTGAAGACGCAAGGGAAAGCATGTTTAGAGTGTGGTCTCTAAAGGACAAAATCATATCCTGCAGGTTGATGCCTTGAGGGTAGCAGCTGCTGCATCTTGAGAATTTCAGTCCCTAGTTGCTCAATACATGCTGTGTTGCTAAAAGAAAAGCAAGTGTTGAAACCATGCATATTTTTCTTTCTTTTTTTAAAAAAAATTATTTATCTTTATTGGAAAGGCAGATCAGATTTACAGAGAGCAGAGACAGAGAAAGATTTTCCTTCTACCAGTTCACTCCCTAAATGGCTGCAAGCGCTGGACACAAGAAAAGCCAGGAGCTAGAAGCTTTTTTCAGGTCTTCCACATGGGTGCTGGGTTCCAGGCTGGCTTTGGACCATCTTCTACTGCATTCCCAGGCCACCAGCAGAGAGCTGGATGGGAAGTGGAGTAACTAGGGCACAAACCAGCACCCATTTGGGATCCCAGTGCTTTCAAGATAAGGATTTAGTCATTGAGCCATCACACCTGGGCCCATATGTATTTTGAAGATAGGATGAAATGTTTCTGATTTAAAATCTTTGCAAGCTTTTTGCATGCTGAGAACTCAGTTCTAAATAAGATCTAAGTATGTCAATTAGAGCAGAGTTTTAAACAGAGAATTATTTTGTAGGAGTCAATTTCTACTTACTTAAGTCCCTTGGAAGAGAAAATCAGTAATATACTTAGGAGTTTAGTGTTAAGCATCTAAAAAATTCTAAGTGAACACTGGCGTAATGAATAAAGAAAGCACTTCGAAGTTCAGGGTAGGTCAATACAGAAGACCTTGCTATTGAAAGTGGTCAATTATGTTGATAACACCATATTGCAAGTGGAAATATTTGGACATATGAAAATAATGTAGTGATTACTTAGTAATAGTTATACACACCCTGCAAATGTACAAATATAGCATTAGCATTGAATAAGAGAACTCACAGGCTGTCACGCCTACATAAGGTATTCTTCAATGGGACATTTGTAAAGGAATGGTTAGAAAAAGTAGCACCGCTGCCTTTTGGCTAATCTAAAATTCTGATTCATGTTCGTCTAACTGTCAGAGTTGTTTGACCTTTATTTCCTCTCTGGTGTTAGCTTTTGTTCCTGACCCCTGTTGGTGTCTTGAATCAAGGTGATTGACAGGTGTGGCAAATCCCATCATGGCAGCTCTTTTTAAAGAGGAATGATGACATGTAAGAACAGGCATTAACCTTACACATGGCTTATTAACCCAGCTGCCTTACGGCTACATGCTAAGGTTTCAGTGTTTCCTCTGGCTCAGTCAGTCGGGCTCATGGGAATCAAAATTTCCAGTGGAGACCCAGTCGAACTAGGAAAAATGATTGACGAGTTCTCTGCCTCAAAAATAAAACTGCCGTTACAGAGTTTGCAATAGGAGAACAAACAAATCATGCTTTTTATCTAGATACAATATTTTCAGCAAAAGTATTTGAGGAACTGGCAGACATCTTTTTGAACAAAAGCATATAAATATATGTGTAAAAACAGAATTAAAATCTAACAGCTAAAAACAAGGCAATAAAATGTGTGAGCAAAACTAAAAAAAAAAAGGAAATTTATGTGGATTTAGGGTGAAGAATAGAGAATAATATCCTATTAAAGCACCTCTACCTCTTTAAAAAATATACCCAAGCTAAGTTTGTTCCTACCAAGTAGTTTGTTACATTTGGAGTTCTCTCTCCTTACAGTATTTGGAGTTATAAATTGCCCCACTTAGAAGACACAAGACATCTTGAAATGTCTCTTAAGATGTTTAGATACTCTTATCATTTCCAGACACACTATTGATTCTTCTAGGGAGGAACTTATGATTTATTAAAATGCATATAGTATAGATTTTATAGAATATATCATATTATTAGTACATGAGCAAGTCAATAGTGACATAAGGAAGGTTATTCTAATGGTTCCTTGCATCTTCTAATCGTGCATTATGACAATAAAGAATTTATCTGAATCGCCTGTCTGAAATCAGACAATAGAGATTCTTATTTACATAGTAAATGACTTGCAAATAGTTTAGGAGGAGATTGATCATGTATAAAGGAAAGTTCCCGATGTAGGTTCCTGATCTGAAATGATCCCAAGCCTCACTTTGGAGTGAAATTTTAAGAATGTGTGTTTAAAGAGGACATAATTGTCAGTGTGATGGAGATACAGTCAGAGTTGGGATATGATCCAAATAAAGACCTCTGATAAGTCAGTAGCAGATTTTGTAATGAAGAAAGCAGCAGAATAAAGTCACTGTAACTCTACCATTAAAATGTAGTAGCTTGCACGACAAGATCTAGGAGGTGCAGGGTAATAATATAAGAGAGTGAGTCCTATCTTTTAACGTTGCTTGTGAGAGGCGTCTTTGTTCTATGCGTGAAACCATAGATACAATTTCCTAAACTGGATATGTTTCTGTGGAGAAGGACAATATTGTTTGGTCAAGATGAAGGTGGTGAATCAGCACAGGAGGAGCCAAAGTAGCAATGGAGAATCAGGGACTTGGAGGGGTGGGGGAAGGGTCACAGACTCTGACTGCCATAGAGCAGTTCTCAGGCTCCTGAAGTCTATTATGGATTGAAAAAAAAAAAAAATAGCTTGAACTGAGAGAGGGTAGGAGTTGTAGGAAATTTCGACATCATCTCATTACCTAAAACCACCCTGTGTTAGGGCAATATTCAGTTCCCCCTGCTCCAAAGGTTACCATCAGTATCCCAAGGCCACCAGACATGCAACTGATGTTTGGACCAACAAGACCCTGAGTGAGTGAAGACTTGGCAAGGACAGAGAGAATTGCCTAGCCACCTTCAGACAATTGCTCATTTATGTCACCCTCTCCAAACTTCTAGAACTAGATTTTAATTTTTTCAAAAAAGAATTATTTATTTTTATTGGAAAGGAGATTTACAGAGAGAAAGAGAGAAAGACCTTCTGTCCACTGATTCACTTCCCAAGTGGCTGCAATGGGCAGAGAGAAACCGAACCGAAGCCAGGAGCCAGAAGTAGCTTCCATATCTCCCTTGTGGGTACAGGTTCTCATGGTTTTGGGCCAGCCTCTACAGCTTTCCCAGGCCACAAGCAGGGAGCTGGATGGGAAGTGGAGCATTTGGGATATGAACCGGTGTCCATATGGGGATCCTGGTGCTTCAAAGGTGAGGATTTAGCTACTGAGCCATCACATGGTACCTGATTTCAGTTTTCAACACTGACTCATTCCAGGGCCGGTTATTTTTCAGCAGTTAGATGTGCATTCCGGAAAAGATGACTGTTATTTTGGGAGATAATGGGAGGGGTCAATTCTGTAGCACCTAGATTGAGTCCATCTGTGATTCTGTAACTTCACGGAGAAACATGTGCAGCAAGACCTATCTATTGGGTCTTACTTGTGTACTTCACAAGATGAAGTAGCTTACTGAATTTTCCAAGGAGGAATATGAAATAATATAAGAATGAACCTAATAAACTTTAATCAATATAACTATCACAGAACAAGTCACATACACTGAAAATCATATGCAACTAAAAAGGAATAATTGAACAGGTGATTCAAGGATTTAAGAAAGTCAAAATAAATGGAAAAGGGATGATATGAAGTGCTAACTGAAGTTTTAAAAAATCTCAAGGTATTCACTTGAGTTAATAAAAAACAAAGAGAAAATATCAGGCATGAAAACTGTAAATTTATTATGGAAGGATGTATGAATAAACAGTAGCAGGATGAGTTAATGGGTTGGAAATCAAAATGAATATTTCAAAAGGGAACAGGAAACAGATGCATTTTGAGAACAATAGAATAAGAAGTCATAGCTGTCATAGCAAATAGATACTCGATACAAAAAATTCAAACTGACAGAAATAGAAGGAGGACTACCGAAATTAGTAAATGCAGTTAGAGGAAATCACTCCTTTGAGTAACTGATGGATCAAAGCAATAGAAGAGCTCGAAAAAACCAGAAATATACATCTGAGTACCCCTGAGGTTTTATGTACAATCATTCACCGAGTAGCATCATTTTGATTAACGATGGTCTGTACTACGGCAGTCCCCTAGGTTCTATTGCCTCATGATACTACAGCTATCTTAGTTTGTGTAAATATGCTCTCCAATGTTCATGAAGATAAAATGCTAATGATGCACTGCTCAGAACAGAAGCCTGACATTAAGGGATGTGTGACTGTATCTTTAAATACAGGTACATATTACCTTTATATCAAGATCTGAGTCAAAGGTGTGTGTGTGTGTGTGTGTGCATGTGAGTGTGTTTACGTGAAAGTCGGACTTACACTGAGATGGAGATACAGAGACACAGGAATCTTCTTTCTGCAAGTTCATTTCCCAGTTGTTAGCACAGCCAGGGATTGGCTAGGAGAAAACTAGTTCCAGGAGGTTTTACTCAGTCTCTTACTTGGGCCATGGGCCATTGCTATTCACAGACCATTATCGGGGAGTTAGGTGGGTGGTAGAGTAGCTAGGACTGGAACCAGCACCCATATGCAATGGCAACACTATAGAAAGCAGATTTACACAGCATGCCACAACACCAGCCCTTGTATAATCTAATTTACTTATATTATAAACTGTTGGTCCAGTAAAGGACATATTTTATTTTGAAGAAAATATGATATATTATAGAAATAGGCCATTGAGAACAGAAAGTTAATCTTGCTACTAAGCAACAAATGATTAATTTCATACGGCTACATTTTCTAGTTGTACCTAAAATCAATTTATTTAGTTATAGCTTTTGCACTGAGGCACATAAACACATAAGTCAATGAATGAATGAATGGTACAATGTGCATGTATTCTTCAAAATGTTCATGAAGATTACGAAGAATTTTTCATTTTCCACAATGTTTTGAAGATATGACTATTCATCGATATTAGTACATTTTACATATGATTTGGAATTTACCCTCTGTGGTGGTTCAAGAATACATCTATAACATGTACTCAGATACCAAACTGCAGGATAACCATCACCTTATGCATAATGAGTGAAGTTTCTATGCAACAAATACATCTATACATAAGCTCTGTGTTACTTACACAGTGTAACATAAGTGCATGTAAATTAATATGTTATTTAGAAAAGAGAAGAAAAACATAGTATCTATTTAATGTAGACACAATATTTTCTGATTTTTTTGGATATATATGCATATTTGAAAGGCAGAGTGAAAAAGGAAAATGCAGAGATAGAAAAAATGATAGATAGATTGATGTTCTATTTGCTGGTGTACTACCAGATTGCCAACAGCCTCCAGGGCTGGGCCAGGCCGTCCGGGTCTTCTCTAGTGGATGGCAATGCCCCAAATACTTGAATCTTCCACTGAAACCTGCACGGATGCGTTACCAGAATGTTGCATGTTGGTTTCTTTCAAGTCACTCCTTATCTTAACTGCATCAGAAATTCCCGTGAGCCTGGAATTTCAGAACCGTTAAATCTTTCCTAATTTTTGATCATGACTTACCTCCATCTAAGCTTCTCTTCATGCCATTCTCCATTCTGTGTCATTTATGATGAGGTTTTTAAAAAGATTTATTTGAAAGAACAAGTTTGAGCTTTCATTTACTTATTTAAGCAGAGAAAGAGAGGGAGAGAGAGAAAGAGAGATCTTCATTTGTTGTGAATTTCCCATCTGGTTGCAATGGACAACCCTGGGCCAAGCAGAAGCCAAAAGCCAGGAACTTCATTAAGCTCTCTCATGTGAGTAGCAGGAACCCAATCATTTGAATCATCTTCTGCTGTTTTTCCCAGGCCATTATCAGGGAACTGGATCAGAAGTGGAGGTGCTGGAACCCCACACCAGTGCCAATGTGGAATGCTGGCATTGCAGGTGTTAGATTAGCCCACTACGCTGAAAGGCCTGCCCCTGTGGTGGTACCTTTAGTATTGAAGTTTATCCATTATTTAAGTTTTCTGGTGTCCTATTGGCTCCTTCAATTTGCTTTACTGGATTTCAATTTTTGTCATAGAGGAACAAAAAAATTTGTTTTTCCTAATTTATTTTCCCAAACATGAATCTGATAGCAGATGTAGAACTAGTTGGCTAATTGAACAGTTGTTATATTTAGAAGTTTACAGGCCTGGTGAAACTGTGGAACCTTCCTCAGAATCTTGCTTTCAGGAAGACAGACTTAGAATCATTGAATATAACTTGGGGCTAGCATTGTGGCTTACTGCGTTATGCCACCACTTGCAACAGCATCCAATATTGAGCACCCGTTCTAGTCTCAGCAGTTCCACTTCGGATCTGGCTTTCTATAGTGCTCATCCTAGGAATGTCATAGGCGATGGCCTAGGCCATGCTTGTGGGAGATCAGGCTGAAGGTCATGAATCCTGCCTTCAGTTTGGCACAGGCTTGGCTGTTGCAGACATTTAGAGAGTGAATAAGTAGATGAAAATTCTGTCTTGTTCTCTCTCTCTGTCACTCTGCCAATTAAATGCACAAATACATTCTTTAAAAAATACGTTACCCAACTGAGAGGAGTGATTGAAAAGCATAGGGGATAAGGGTTAACTATAGAAGATGGAGAAAGTTGAGAATTTGCTTTCTGGGTATATCAGTGACAATGCTGTATAATCAAGACATTATGGGATTTGGTGCCAGGTAGGACTGCCCAAAATGTAGCTCTGTTACTTGGGTTTGTGACCATGAGAACATTATATTATCTCTACAATTGACTTTTTTTTCTTATATATAAACTGAACATATTTATCTCTGTATACTTCATGATACTATATCAGAATACATGAGATGGGCTGATTCAGAACATACGAAGAATGATTTGATCCAATCCTAGATGCCAGGCATTCTAGAAGAACATCTCTGCCTTCAGTTAGGGTTTCCTGCTGTATCATGCCATTGTGTAGAGTGGAAGGACAAGACAGAGAAAGAGCAAGACAAACTCAAACTGATTTTGTAACAACTCTATTGTCATAAATGAGCTCACCCTGAGATAACATTAATTCTCTTATAGGAACAGATCCTTTGTTAATTGTGCTTCTTTTTATTATTGTCATTTTATGATACAGTTCCATAGGACCTGGGATTTCCCTTATCTCCTCTCCAAACTCCACCCTCCCCACCGAGTTTCCCTATGTCATTACTCAAGTATAGTTCTTCATACAAAGTCATATGTTAATCATTGCGGGCATGGACAATGGCAGAGAGTCCAGAATCCTATTGTCAAGATATAGTAAACAGTTTCATTATAAGCCAATCTTTGTCTGGAAGTAGAGATGCATACTACATTGTAACCTCACATCTGGATATGTTGGTCTCCATTTCACAGTTACTGTACTTCCCATTAAATGAAAAGCCACAATACAAAATCAACAATAGGAATAAAAATAGAACTTTACAAGGTCATGAGGTTGAATAACATGACTAGATATGACAGTCTCCATTACACAGCTATTACATCCCCTTAAATGAAAAACCACAAAACAAGATCAACAACAGGAAGAAAAAGAAAACGATGCCACAGCAAGATCTATGAGTCATTGAAGAATTTAATCAGAAGAAGGTGTTGTGAAGAGATGAAACCAACAGTAAACATCAAAACTGATGAGACATACCTTCTGCTGATTTTTGTTGGTGAAATGTGTCTCTTCTAGACAACAAATAGATGGGTTTTGTTTTTTTAATACAGTCTACTAATCTATGATGTTTGATTGAGCTTAAGCCATTTACTTTCAGGGTTAATATGTATGGGTGGTATTTTGGCCCTGTCATTTTAGGAATGGGTTGTTCATCGGTTTAGTCTTCTGTTGTCATTTTATTGGGATGTCCTTCACATTTTCCTTTGGTTTTGTTGGGTGTTATTCCTCTTCTCTGTCAAGAGAACATCTTGAAGTATCATTTGTAGTGCAGGTTTGAAAGAGGCAAATTCTTTTAACTCTTCTTTACTGTGGAAGAATTTTATTTCATTTTCAAAGACACAGGAAAGCTTTGCTGGATATGTTATCCTAGGCCAACAATTTTTTTTCTTTTAGAATCAGGAATATGTCACTCCATTTTCTTTTTGCCTGTAGAGTTTCTTCTGAGAGATCTCCTGTGAGTTTAATTGGCATTCCTTTATATGTCAGTTAATTTTTTTTTTCATGTGCACATTTAAGGATCTTTTCCTTATGTTCAATTGAAGAGAGCTTGATGATCATGTGTCTTGGTGAAGATTGCTTTAGATCAAGCCTGTTGGGTGTTCTGTGCTTTTTCTGGATATCATTTCCCAATTATTTCTCTAGATTAGAGAAATTTTCCCTCATTATTTCATTAAATGACTTTATAAACCCAGTTTCTCTTTCTTCAACTTCTGGGATTCCCATAACTGTTATATTTGGCCTTTTAATAGTGTCTTTCAATTCTTGATTTTTTTTTTTTATCCTGATCCATTTCTGCTTCCAGCTTTTTGTTTGCTTCCCCCTGGTGACAGGGGAAAAAACAAATTGAGATGCTTTCTTATGTCTCCTTCATTCTATTTTGGCGACTCTCCACTGTGCTTTTAATTTATTTCACTGGATTCTTCCTAATATATCAGCTTTCATTTGATTCATTTCCAGTGTGAGATATTCCTTGAGTTCCTTGAACGCCTGCATTATGTGCTTCCTCATTGTAGATAAGAAGCTTTGTAATGAGTTTTCTGAATGCTGTGTCCCCCATTTTTTTCGATGTCTTCCTCTGTTAACTCTGAGGTTGGCATAGGATTTTTCTCTTTTGCAGGGGAGTCTTCAGTAATACTCATTTTGCTTTTGTCTTTTCTTTTGCTCTTGGTCATTGTACTTCTGGTTATCAGAGTCTTGGGGCAGGTTTCTAAGCTATGTCACACACAGGTCTACATTCAATTTTTCCCTACTGAGGTTGGTATATGACTCTTTACTTGCAGCCAATTGTACCACTCCCTCCAGCAAGTTCCAGGTCTGGGTTCTCATGTTAGATTTCCATCAAGGTCTCTGTGACCTCAGCTCCTGGCTCACCAGTCTCTACCTCCTGTGATACTATGCTGAGGCTGCACTGTTGTCTGTACACCCTTTCTCCCACTTCCAGTTGGAGTAGGTCCCAGGATTAGGGAGACATCAGGAATCTTATATAGCTAGGTTGTTGGTGGTGCTAATCTTGCAGGAACCTGTTGGCCATTAGGTCTGAGGGCCACACGGACCTATTTTGACCTGTATAAGGCCATAGTTGATATTATTTTCCTGTGGGACCAGTGTAATGCAATGAGCTCAGTGAATTCTCGCTGAGCTCAGTGCACACACACCTCGCTGTTGTCTCCTGCAATCTTAAATTCCTTGCCACACTCTAAGAAATCACCCCTGATATGCCATTACCAGAGTTCTTGATCTGCTGGCCATTAGGTCTGAGGTGGAACCTGTAGATTGCCAAGTTATAGTCATTTGGGGAGCAAACTGGTGAATGGATGGTCTGTCCTTTCTTTGTAACTCTGCTCTTCCAATAAAAATAAATAAATCTGAAAAAAATGATCTTCCTCTTCAACTGGGTATTTTGTGATAGAAAAAAGTGAGTTTGTCTTTATTACTCTCTAGATTTTTTTTTCAGTTTGTACTCATAATCTTGTTTTTACAGAATGTTAACAACAAACCAAAATGATGTAGGACTCAAAATAATTTTATATTTCCGAGTCTTTAAATCACACAAACACTGTGCCTCATCCGCATTTAAATTCTCAATTCAGACATTTATGTAAATGCTCTTGGGCTTAATGACATAGAAATTCATATTAAAGTATTTCTTGAATTCATGAGTGCATTTGTCATTATGTATATATTTTTTTATCAATAAAAACAGACAATCATAGAATTGGCAACTTTTTCACATTAAGAGGACGTGCTTTACTACAGATACTAGGAACCTCCACAATGGAACTTTGGTTTAAAGACCGCACAGAGGTTACGCTTAGAAACTGATGAACTCCTAAGTGATAGCGACTCTCCTGTGTTCTGAGTCAATTTCCATCCTTCTCTCACATATCTGGCTTTATGCATATATACATATTTATATATTTTAACATTTGTCCATGTTATGAATATAATTAAAAAATCCATTTTATAAGCCTTATTTTGTTCTAATAGCGTTCTTGCTTTTATTTAACTTTTTAAATTTTAGAATCTGCAAAAATTTTGAACAAAAAATTTCATATATATGTATGTAAATCAATGAACACTTCACTTAGTTTTACAGATGTTTTAACGTATTTGAATTATTTTCAATGTCTTATGGCTATCCTATTATTCAAAAATATTTCACCCAAAGGTTGCCAGTTAGCATCCTTTTGTACACCATGTAGTAATCCCCTCTAAATTACAAGTGGACTCTTCTTGTTCTGCACAAAGCATGAGCCATTCTTTTGTCCCTTATGTAGGCTTGTATTATGAGTGATTAACAGGCACTAAGTTAGAGACAAAAATGAATTGTGTGGGGTGGTTTTCTTTTATTGTGTTTGTTTTATCAAAACTTAGGATGTAGGGAAAAAAAGAGCTGAAACAATTTTTTGAAACCAAACATAAAATGACAAGAAATTCATTTATCTCAAGAAACAATCTTTAATTTCTCAATGATAATGAACCTGCTTAAGATTGCTATAGCTTATCAAAGAAGACATTTCTTCCAACACTTTGACCAGTATTCCTCAAGTATTTGAGCACACTGAAAAATTCTGCAATTTGAAACAAAAATGACAAGACACAAAGCAGTAGTGCTCCAAGTCTTGCGAACAATGCCAGGGGCACTGTGGATTGGCTGCTTCTCATCACCCCCGACTCCTGCACACAAACTTGCCTTCTATGAAAAGGAACAAAAGCATGTTATCCCGGCTTTGTCTTTCTGCCCAGTACTACACCAGTTGGCACTTGGGTGATTTATTCTGTCACCAAGGATACTTTTCAGAAGGTACCCAATGGACAGATAAAAAGAGAAACATCTCACTGAATGCCAGGCCTTTTGATAATTCTTGTTCAGTAACGTTTTTTAAAGTCAATAGAATCACTTTCAGAAACTCCCTGTACCCTAAGTCTCCAAAGACCCACAGCCTGGTACTCCCTTGAATGCTAAATGCTTTTCAGTGATGATAAAAAGTTCTGAAATGACTTCCCTGGAGATAGTTATAGTGAAAGGGAGATGTTTTATATTCCCATAAAGAATATAAACCTTCATCGCTGATACTACAAAGGGAATCTGAAGTAAAGGGTTAAGTTTGCCTTTAAGAATTGGTGATGAGAGAATTTAGAGAGTTTTAACTAGTGACTTAACTCCATTAGCACTCTGTAATATTGAATTTAAAATAGTTACAGAATTTTGAGAGAAAGAGTGAGGGTCTTGCTCAGTGGGGTCCTCTGGCCCCCCCTATTTGTGTAACACAGTACTCTGTTTTCACAAAAGTAGAGGATGGATCAACCATTCATACAGGCACCACTAGTAACCCTAATATGGTCAGGGGTTCTAGCAGAAGCAGGGACTCTGATTTCTTGAATTTGTAATAGCACAAACAGGATTTTAGACCTCAAAAGGGAGAGAGATATGGGGAGAGACAGGATTTCCCATCTAATTCATTCTTTTCCTAAAGGTCCCAATGACCTTGGCTTGGTCAGGCTGAAGCCAAGAGCCAGAAGTCAGGTGGGTTCAGGGACCAAAATACTTGGACCATCTTCTGCTTTCCCATGTGTATTAACAGTAAACTGGATTGGGCCCAGCGTGATAGACTAGAGGCTTAAAGTACTCACAGTGCATGAGCCAGGATCCCAATTGGACACCATTTCTAGTCCTGGCAGTCCTGCTTCCCATCCAGCTCCATGCTTATGGCATGGGAAAGCAGTTGAAGACGGCCCAAAGCCTTGGACCCTGAACCTGTGTGGGAGACCTGGAAGAAACTCCTGGCTTCTGGCTTCGGATCAGCTCATCTCCAGCTGCTGTGGCCACTTGGGGAGTGAATGAACGGATGAAAGATCTTCCTCTTTGTCTCTCCTCCTTTCTGCATATCTGGCTTTCCAATAAAAATAAAATGAATTTAAAAAAAAGAACAGCTGGATTAGTAGTGATACATCCAGGAAGCTGGTGTCACAGGTAGTGGCTTAACATGTTGCAACACAACACGATCAATATAACTTAGTTCTTATGTTAGCAACCTTGAAAACCAGATTCCATAGTATAAGGGCTGAATCTCAAAAGATCCTCTTCCCTCTGCCGCTCTGGATTCCACTTAAAAGTTCAGTTGATGTCCTGTGCTTCTGTCAGACAAGCTATAAAACTGGAGGTGCCTACCATCCCTCCCCCCGATTTGATCATTTGCTAAAATGGCCCACAGAACTCAGATAAAACATTCACTTACACTTGTGGATTTAGTATTCAGCTGAACAGCCAGATGAGGAGGCAAATAGAGTCAGGTGTGGGAGCTGAGATGTGGAGCTTTAATGACTCCCCTCTGCACTGATCTCACACATTCTGAAACTCGGGAGCTCTGCAAATCCTTTCCTGGCTTTTTAAATGGAGACTTTATCAGGAACACATGATTGAATAAATCATTGGGCATTAATGGATGATGGAAGGTGCTGGTCCTAAAATCTTTCTAACTCATAGAGACCTGGATTTTATGGGGAAAAAAATGCTTTTGAACAGGTTTCTATAATTTTTTTTTTCGGTATTTGGTGGTGTAATGCAATATGGCACAGTTTTGCTGAGGTGTCACCTTGGTCCTTTGGGAAATGAACTGAAAAGATGAAATGAGATACATGCCCCATCTATTAGAAAAATGGAGCTTCTACTTTTCAATTCTTTTTTCTTCTCATTTTGCTAATTTTGTCAATTTCTTTGAAGCAGTGTGTTGGACATTCTCACCATCCGAATGTTTATTTTTCTTTATTCATGAATGTTGGCTTTACACGAGTAGATTCATCATGACTCATGTGTCTCATTTCATCCAATTTCTCATCCTTGTATAAAGTGGATGGAATGAAAAAATCCTCCTGAAAAATGTTGGCCTAAGACCTTTCTCCCTAGAAAGCATAGAATTGAAATGCTTATGTCTTGAAAACGTTCTTTAACTTGAACAAAAGGGACAGCATGTGGGATTTATCTTCAACTTCATTACTGCTCTGTTTTGGAAAGAAAAATAGTGTGTGTGTGTGTTGAGTTTGCTGTTCTTCTGTTTTGTCAGGCCTCTGACTCACAACATCTGTGAACCTAGAGAAAAACTGATAATCCCTACTCCTTATCTTTCTTACAGCCCACGTGGGAGACCTATCTTTATGACAGGTTCACCTCAATTAAGTTCATTTTTAAAGTCATTCTTGAGCAATGAGGTCTGAACTATTAAAAGAGGAGACACAAGAAGAAAAGTTCACCCTAAGTGCACAGGTTTCAAAAAAGGGAAAAATGTGGATAGATTCATGTTCTATTTTTCAAATACATTTGTTCTAGGGAATCTTATATGATCACTTTGGAAGCTATTTCTTTCTTTAAAAATTTTTATAATTTTTTTTTATTTTTGACAATCTTTACATAGTTAATTAGGGTAAAAAGTTTCAAGGGCTACAGGAAAGTGGGAAATACTATTATTTCCATATTGTTTCCTTCATGTTTAAAGGGGGATGTTAAGGGAGAATTCCCACCCATTTCCTACACTTCCCAAGTCCTGGATGTGGGGCATGCTCCAAGGTTCTTGCCCAAGTGGTTTTAATAGTTCACCGGTTATGAATCACTGCCATTCTCTCCACTCCAAGCATGATGAGGTCTTTGCAGAATCCACTGATTAATATAGTCCATCATAGAGTCTCGGTTTGCCCCATATTTCGTTGCCAACGTATAGCTGATATTGTTGATGGACCTGTTCTGTCTTCTCTGTTTTCTTGGTTAGGGTTCTGAGTACAGCATTTTGACTGGGGAGATCTCCAAAGAAACTTTGTGTGAGGTGTTCTCAACCAGATTCTTGTATGTACAAGCAAGCACAGGGCCTGGCACAGTCCATTGCCTCAATGAGCTGGTGACTACAATTGCTAGGTTGGTTCTGTTTTCAGCCCCGCCTTCCACTGGAACCAATGGGTGTTGCAGTCCAGCCTGGTTCTGCCCAGCACATACTTGGCCCTCTTATAAACCAGTGGGAGCTGCAGCCTAGTGCGAGCGACCCACAATAACCCCCACCAGGCCCGCCCCCTACCCTGGTTTGCCAGTATGTGCAGCAGACTAGTCCAGTCTATGCCACACCCCATTCGGCTCTCATACATGTCAGTGGGTATTAAAGCTTTGTTCCCTCTGAGCAGTTTCACTACGCAGCCCACACAGATGCTGTTGCGTGGCTGTCTAGCCATCCCAGCCCATGTCCTAGTTTTCATGCCCTCCTGTGGAAGTGGTAACCCAAGAGGGAGGAGCCCACTATTCCCCTCCCAGGCCTTCTCCCACTCCCGGAATATGCCCTGTCCAGGTAGTTCTGTGGTTTGACTTGACAGAAATAGCCCCCAGTGCCAGCTTCTGCCAGCTGATGCTGTGGCTAAGCCCAAACAACCCTCTTCCAACCTAATTTTGTTTGCACTAGTAGGAATAATCAGCCCAGCCTGGCTTTTCCCTGATCTAGTCCACATGAGGCACACAGATGTTGTAGCCGTGCTTGTTCTGGTCTGTCCCCATTCCAGCTCATGCTCTCCAGTGGGAGTAGCTGTCTAGCAAGGGAACCCCTCCACCCAAATTCACCCTGATGGCTCTGTCCCATCTCTTCCTGGTTCTCACGTGAGCTAGTTGGGCGCTGCAGTCACATCCGGTACAGGCAACCTCACCTTGGCATTCCATATTGTGCACTAGTCTTTGTTGCAACTGATTTCGGCTCGACCAACACTCTGTTCTGGTGCTTGGATTTACCAGTGGATGACGTGGACAGATTCAGCCGGGTCTGCCCCTGAGCCATGCCAAATGTATGCCAGTGGGTAATTTTCCATGGCCTGTTCTGGGCTGTTTCCTATTATGTTTCTTGCGGTTACCTGCCAGGTCTGTGTCCTGCCAGAGGAGTTGCCCAGGCTCCTCCAGCTGAACCTCTCCCAATGCCAGATTTTGCACATACAGGTGGGTCCATGAGCCAGCCTTACTCAGTTCACCTCCTGTCCTAACAGAAACAGTGGTTTCTCCTGACTGGCCTTCAACCCAAATTGGTCCTTGCTGTTGGATGTTCAGCTCAGCCATGGATCATCCATACCCACATATGGCTCACACATGGCTCAGAGTAGGGGTTTGAGACCTTGCCTAGTCCATTGCACATCTACCCTACAACACCAGAGGGTGTTGCAGCCTGTCCCAGCTCAGTGCATCTAATTCCAGTCCACACTTGTGCCAAGGGAGACTACAACTGTTTCCTGGTCAGAACGCAGCCCTCATTCCAGGTCCCATGCGCCCCTAGTGGGAACCTCAACCCAGCTAGGGGTGTCACCTTAGCTCCCCAACTGGGCCTGTTCCCAGCCATAGATCAAGCGCATGCCAGTGGTTGCTCTGACTCAGCTTGGCACAGCCCCTCTCCTGTCCTGACCTCTGCCTTAGACACTGTGGCTTAGCATTCCTGGCTCACGCAGACCAGTAGGTACAAGAGCCTAGCTCGGCATGACCTGTGCTCCATCCTGGTCTCTAGTTTCACTTGTGGGCTAAGGTTTGCTCAGTCCTGCCCAGTCCACCCTGTTCCATTACCAATTGGCACATTGGCTAGCTGTTGGAGCTAATTTGCCCAGCTTGTCCAACCCTCAGGTCTAGACCACATGTTCACCAATGGGAGCTATGCCTCGCCAATGGAGTTTCCCAAGTTCCTCCACTTAATCCACTCCCAGACCCAGTTCTCATACATGCCATTGGGTTTAGGCCAGGTTCTGGTGAAGTTTGGCCTTCCATTTGGCCTTGTATGAGCTGGTGAACGTTACAGCTCAGCCTACCCCACACCCTATTCAGGATGCACATTTGGGTGCTTCTGCCTTGACCAGTCCAGACTGTTGCGGGTTCCTTTACCTGTGATTGATGGCAGGGTCCTTGGTCACACCTAGCTTAGTCCATCATCACCCCAACTCTAGCCAACCAGTGGGACTAGAATTTTCACGAGGTTTTGTGCACACATTCCTCACAGAATCTACCCCCAGATATGGTTCTTGAGTGCTACTTAATGTAATGGCTCTGCTTAATGTGACCAGTCTCCTGTTCCATCATCATGTCAGGTAACAGGATATGATTCTACTGGATAAGCCCTGAGTCATACCGTTTGCATGGTATTTCGTGGTCAGCATTATTCAGTGGTTACAAGTTCTTCAAAGGAAGATTTTCTGTCAGTGGGAATCTTTAGGATAGATTCATGTCCTAGAAGCACAGTGGGTTCAACCTGGAGTTACCTAAACAGCGATTCAAAGAACCAAAACCCCAGAGGTCCAGGCCTGGATGCCAATAGGTGGAACCTGGTGCCAAATGGTGCACTGGCCGGGACCTGGGGACAGCTCACCATGGACACATGGTGGCTAGCGTGTGGGATCCAGGCATGAGACGCCCCGTCCTGAGACCCACCAGCATTCGGGAGGCTGCTGAAAATTTAAACTCCCAGGCCCAAGGTTGCACTCCTCCCCAATCCCATTTGCTGCCCAATGAGGGTGGTGGGTGGGTCCCAGACTTGCCCTTTCACAGAGATTCTCCCCCTTGGTGTACTCACCCTGAAGGCAGCAGCCCCCAGAGCCCAGTCAGGCCCAGGGACAGCTCACCATATGCACATGGTGGCTGGTGTGTGGGATCCAGGTACGAGACACCTCTTCCTGAGACCCACCAGCATTTAGGAGGCTGCTGGGTGCTTAAACTCCCAGGCCCAAGGTTACACCCCTCTCCAATCCCATTCACTGCCCAATGAGGGTGGTGGGGTGGGTCCCTGTCCTGCCCAATCATGTAGACCTCCCCTCGTGGTGTACTCACTCTGCAGGGAGCAGCCCCCAAAGCCCAGGCAGGTCCTGGCACAGGGAGCTTTTTCATATGTCACTGGTATAAATATATGTTTTAGGGTTGATGAAGGACTCTATTTCCTATGGAGTTAACATAATTTATGTTTTCCCATAACTGATTTATTTTTTTAAAAAGATTTATTTATTTTTATTAGAAAGGCAGATATACAGAGAGGAGAGACAAAGATCCTCTGTCCGATGATTCATTCCCCAAGTAGCAACAATAGGTGGAATTGAGCAAATCTGAAGCCAGGAGCCTCTCCCCCGTTGGTGCTGGGTTCCAAGGATTTGAGCTGTCCTCGACTGTTTTCCCAGGCCACACGCAGGGAGCTGGATGGGAAGTGGAGCTGCCAGCGTTGGAACTGGCGCCCATATGGGACACCGGCATGTTCAAGGTAAGGACTTTAACTGCTATGCTATCAAGCCTAGCCTCTCCCATAACTTATTTTTATACCTTTTTTATTTATAGGAAATGAACAAATTCCAAGTATTTCATGATACATATTTAGAATCCTGGTGATACTTTTCACTCTACCCTCCATCCTACCTGCAATTGAAGAATGACACTTAGACACTTCAGTTTGACAAATTTTGCTAAAATTTGTCCAAGCATTTTATTTTTCAATGACTTTTTTCTGCCTTATTAAGGAATAGTGAAGGTACCAATATCAGCATATACTTAATGTATCCATTTTGGTATATTTAGATGCATCCATGTACTATTTAACCGTCAACACAATCAAGCAAGAATATCCATTGCTTCCCAAAATTGTGCCTATTATATAGTTGTTCCTGTTTTTGTAAAAAATAAATGTTTAATCTGATAGCAGTCTCTTCAACAAATGTTTATATGCCCAATACTATAGTATTATCTCTAGAATTTATTAATTTTACTCAATTCAAATTATATCCACTAAGCAAAAACTCCCAAACTCTTAAATCCAAAGCTCTTGTTTACTGCCATTTGGTGCTGTACTGCCATGTGTTTGAAAATAGCATGAATACCTGTCAGAAACACACAGGTAGAGCTAATGTATAATTCAGAAATCCATGCTGTTGGTATATATACAGAGGAATTGTAATGGTTGGGATCCTGAGATGTTTGCTTCCCCATGTTTATGGGAACATTAATTACGGCATCTGCAATATGGAAGCAATTTGAATCTCCAGCAATGCGTCAATCAGAAAACAAATGTGCTAGGTTTGTATGGCGAAATATTATCCAGTCCTAAAGAAAGAAGGGGATTTCATCATTTGTTACACTGTAGACGACCCTGGAGGACTGAGACTCTACCATTACCTTCATAAGGCTTCACGTGTTGCATATACTATTCAAACAATGCCTAATTTCAAAATGTCATTTAGAAATATAATATTTTGTAATCCCCTGACTTGCAGTTTTCTATTTTCTTTTTCTATGTTCAATATATTATAAATTTGTTTAAAAAATGATCAATTTGCTACTAGCTTTAATTCTAGAATTTTCATTTAAAATTTTCATTTAGAATTTTAATTTAAAATTTTTTTTAAAATTTTCATTATTTACACACTTGTCCAGTTTCCAGATAGGGCTGGGCGGGTGGGAGAGCGGTAAGGTGTGGAGAAACTTGGATAGGACGAATGTTATAGTTCTTTTTCCCTTCTGTGTCTGCTGGGTGGAGTGAACACTCCTTGCTGTGAAACTATGCTGGTATCTGGGGTTGGGGACTGTCATTCACTGATGCCTTACAGCATCTAATGTGAGGAAGAGTGTTTGGAGGGCATTACTTGAGTGGTTTTAAAGTTCTGAGGTGTTGTTGGCTTTGTTCCAGAAAGCCAAGTCTTTTGGCTGCCCAAGTCCACCTTAACGCATCCACAGACTCAGACACTTGCTGCAAAGCTCAGCCAGCAGAGTTGTCCATTTTGTTTTGCTTTCCATCCTCTGACAAGGCATTTGTTATCTTATGCTGGCCTTGATGAACTGGCTGTCCTGTCCACCCTGTGTATCTAGGTATGCTGTCCATTGCATGGGCATCCACACCTGACGAGGCCTTGTCCTTATCCATACTCTCCAAGGCTGGACCACATATCTTGTGATTTTCCTTGTGGCTCGAGTTTGAGTCCAGCAGTCTAGTTGTGGAGTGTTTTAAGAAACCTCATTTTGGATGACCTCAGACTTGATTCCTGTGAATGCTAGCTAATTCTCAACTAAAATTACTGATTTAAATACTTATAAAATAGGCTAAGTTTGGGTTTTCTGAAACTTTGTAATAAACATTGTCTACATCTATGGTTTCTTAACCATTAAGAACATTGGTGGGGCCCAGCGCAGTAGCCTAGCGCCTAAAGTCCGTGTCTTGCACCTACCAGGATCCCATATGGGTGCCTCTTCTAATCCTGGAGGCTCTGGTACTCATCCAGCTCCCTACTTGTGGCCTGGTAAAGCAGTCGAGGAGAGCCCAAAACCTTGGGACCCTCCACACCCATGTGGGAAACCCAGAAGAAGCTCCTGGCTTTGGATCAGCACAGTTCCATTCATTGTGGCTGCTTGGTGAGTGAATTAGTGGATGAATGACCTTTCTCTTTATCTCCTCCAGCAAGAGCAGAGGCTATATTCTTGTTGGGAAGAGGCAAGGGGCAGAAAAAGATGAGCCTTGTTGGAGGAGAGCTGCCCTGTACATTCTGGTGGCCAAATGTATGTATTTTGTGGTATATGCAATGAACAAACATTTGGTGGGTTAAGCCAATGTGATTTAGGGCTTTCTAATAAGAGTCATCTTATCCTGGTTTTCTCTGTCTTCCACTGTCTCCCTTTCTTCTTTATCACTCTTCTGGAAGTTAGTCTTTTCTGAAGAAAAGTTATCTTTTGGTTTAGTGTATAGCTCAGCTAACAAAGATGCAAACTATGAATCAACTTTTATTCCTGATTAATTTTTTAATCTTGGGATTATTATGTCATTTCTTCATGCATTGCTTTGTTCATGTGCAAACTAAGAATGAATAATTTAAACTTTACCTAAGGGTATTCTGAGGATTGAGTTAACTAATTTATGCAAGATATTTAGGACAGCTCTTTGAAACGGTATATTTCATAAACATGTTAGCTATTGGCTATCCCATATTTGCCCCTAGTTTATTAACTTTTATTCTTACTTTCATTGCTTCTTGCCTTCTAACTTCTTTGGGTTTCTTCCAAGGCTTAATTTCCATCTATCTAGGGGAATTTGTAGTTATCTATTTATACTTTTTTGCTTTATGATGAACACTTTTTAGGTAATGTATGTCCCTCAAAGTACTATCTTAACTGGTTCACTGAAATGTTTACATGTAGTACTTTAATTTTCACTCTGCTATGAAATCTTCTTTAGATTAAGTGTTGCATAGTTGCGTATTCTGATTTATAGATATTTAAGTTGTCTTCAACACTTTCCATTTATCTGTAATTTCTAGTTTTATTAAATGATAATTAGAAAACTTTCTAAGATATTATTTACTTGCAAATAACTTGAATTATATGAATGTTTTGTTTGTGCTTGGAAAAGAAAAAAATGTGCTTACTGGGCATGAAGTTGCTTATGTTTGTTTTCATTTATAGTTTATTACTTAGCATACATACGGGGTTTAAAAATTCCTTAAGTTAGCTGTTACTATAAGATGTCTACTAGCAAAAATTGATTTAGATGTCTCTCCTCTTACTCCAGCAACTGCTGACAGATGCTCTGTACTCTCTTGCAGTAATTTTTATTATCTTTCATATTTTTTGTTCTTTTCCTTAGTCCATATATATTATCATTCTTTATCACTCATCATTTTCTGCTTCAGTCTGTGTTTAGTCTCAAGTTAACATTGTTAATCAATTCTTTCAGTCACATTACCTGATACATTAGTTTCCAACCCTTGACCTTTAGTTTTCATTTTAAATGCATTTAATGTTGCAAAGAAGTTATGAGTTGGTGGGGAAGGAACACATTCATACCTGCTTATAAATTTGTGATTGAAAAATGTATAAATATCTAATATGTTTGATGACAGTATCAAAACGTCAGGAGAGTACGTTTAGGCTAGCTACCAGAACAGAACAGAGCATCTTTGCAAAAACAATTTCCCTGTGCGGCGCCAGAGACTTCCCTTAAAAGCTGTGCCCTTCCGGAGCTGAAGAAAATACTAGATTTTAATCTCTTTTTAAGTGGAAAGTTACAATGCAGTGTCGGAGAGCTTACATTAGATGTCATTTTTTTTTTGCCCTACTCTACGAATCCCAAATTTCTTGATTCTTTAGCTAACTTCAACACTGGAGGCCAGATTCTAATTAGCATAGAAAACTGTGCCCTTGAGCAGTATTTTTACTTTTATCCTTTCAGTATTCTGAAGAATCTTCTCTTAGTTAGACTGTGAGTTGAAAATAATTTTTGGCCAGAGCTCTTTCTTGGTGCACATGAGAAAAAGGATATGCTAAGCTGTGGTAACAAGGAGCCAGAAGAGCACCAGTGGGGCTCATCATTTTACACGCATTTCACAGTTTGATGGGGACTGTCACAAAGCTCGTGGGTACGACTCAATCCAAGTGCTGAACCAGGACCACTGGCCCCTAGAAAACTTGCAACATCTGAGCTTTCAAATCTACCCATTAGCAGAGAGGGATAATAGAGGCTCATTTATCAAAAGCCAGGCTCAAAAATTATTTCTTTCACTTCTGGCAATAACCAAAGTTCAGAACTCAAGCATGCGGCCCCAAACCAGTGAAATCCTTCTCCATGTGCTTAAAAGTGAAAAGGATGATGAACAACTATCACTGTCCCATCACCTTATCTAGCTATCTCTCACATTATCTAGCTTACATGATTTGCATAAATTTGCATATTTGATTCAGTTAAATTTATTATAGGTCTGACAAAATTGGTAAACATTATTTTGTGTCTTCTACTTACAGCGCCTCATTTTGCTTTTAACTGTCTACTTCGTTAACTTCCACAACCTGTAAGTCTTTTTTGTCCTATTTTTATTATTATCAATACTCTAATATTTTTAATGAAACATTGTAAGAAAAAATTAGCATGAGATATTATGCGACTACTGTATGTATATATTGTGCAACATATTTTTTTCTATTGAAGCATTCAATTTTTATTTTTGTCAAAGCATCCAGAAATTTTTATTTTTCTAGAAAAACATCCAAGGAATTAACATGATTCAGGCGGAGCGCACTAGAAATCGGAGCTGCTAAGTGCGATCCGGCTGTGAGCTAGTGCCCTTCAATTCTCCCAAGTCTCCTCCGCCTACTCCCTCTCCCGCCTCTGATAACACAATCACATTTTAACTTCGTTTTTGGACTCAATAGAATGTGTCTTCCTACAGATAGAACTCACTGTCCTTGGATCCACATCTGGAAATGAAATTGCTGCATCACATACTAGTTCTGTTTTTCAGAACATCCCCAACACCTTAGCATTTCCATTCTGTCAACAGTATGCAAATGTTCCATTTCCTTCCTAACTTTCTGTTTCACAGTTTTGCAGGCATAGGGCTTCCTCCCCTCTCCCACCTTACGCCTGTCTCTCCTCCATCATGTCCCCTGGTTTATAGTAAAATAGTTGGGCAGTTGCAGTTTTGACTCCTACTTTCTTTTTACATGGGTCATGACACTGTTGGTATAGGCAATCTCTTTTTTAAAAACGATTTATTTATTTTTATTGAAGAAGCAGATATACAGAGAGGAGGAGAGACAGAGAGGAAGATCTTCCATCCAATGATTCACTCCCCAAGTGGCCGCAATGGCTGCAGCTGAGCCAATCTGAAGCCAGGAGCCAGAAGCCTCCTCCAGGTTACCCACACAGATGCAGAGTCCCAATGCCTTGGGCCATCTTTGACTGCTTTTCCAGGCCATAGCAGAGAGCTGGATGGGAACAGGCACCCAAATGGGATCCTGGTAAGTGCAAGATGAGGACTTTAGGCTCTAGGCTACTGTGCCAGGCCCCCCCAATATTCTTTATGATTTAGAAACAATAGATGTAGACAATTTTTATTACAAAATACGGAGTCCCGGCATGTTCAAGGCAAGGACTTTACCACTACACTGTCATGCCGGGCCCTAGGCAATATCTTGTTGTCTAAGCAAATAAAGTTGACAGAATGCATCTCTGTTGTTGAATGATACTATGCTCCCAATGAAACTCCAAACATCCCGGTTGCTAACATCTTTGCCAACACGTTTTATCTGTTGGCTTTGGGCAATGGTCAAATATCACCTTACTGTGGTGAGGTGATATTCTCTTGTGGTTTTGAACTGCATTTCCCTCATAATAACTAATGTGAAGAATTTTTTGTGTTCCTATTGGTCATATGTATGTTTTCCTTTGGGAAATATCTGTCTATTATACATTTTACAATGATTGTGCTTGTTTTTAAGTTGTTTGAATCTTGTTTAGATTCTAGATACATTTTAGCCAGCGGCATAGGTTACAAATATCTTCTAAGATTTTCAGAGCTGTTTCTTCATTCTGTTGATTGTTTCCTTTCTGTGCAGGGATTCTTTAGTTTGATGAGAGCCTATCTGTTTAGGAGCCAACATTGTGGCACAGCTGGGTAAGCTGCAACCTGCAGTGCTGGCATCCCATATGGGATGTCTGTGAGGGAAGCAGTGGAGAATGGTCCATGAGCTTCTGCCTTTGGCAGGGCCCTGGCCCGTCCATTGCAGCCATGTGGGCAGTAAAACAGTAAGTGGAAGATCTCTCTCTCTGCTTTTCAAATAAATGCATGTTCTGTTTTTTATATGTTTCACTTTAAAATGCATCTGCTTATTTTTGGTTTTGTTTCTTGTGCTTTGGGGATCTGATCCAGAAAATGTTTGCCTATTCCAATGTTCTGAGGTGGTTTTCCTGTTTCACACTTGAGTCTTTAATTCATTTTGAGCTGACTCTTTCCATGGTGAGAAATAAGAAGCTCGTTTTTATTATTCTTTATATAAATATACAGTTTTCCTCGCAGCATTGATTAGATGATCCATTTACCAATACATACTCCACATCCTTATCAAAGACTAGTTGACTATAGATGCATGACGATGTCTGGGATCTCTATTATATTCCCTTGGCATTTGAATATCTTTGCATGCCAATATCATGCTATTTTAATTCTTTAGACTTTATAATATATTGTAACATCAAGTAATGTAATGGCTCTTCATCATTTCTTTTGTTCAAGATTATTTTGACAAACTGGGTTTTTTTGTGGCTCCATAGGAATTTTAGTTAATGTTCTTGTTACACCTTTTGAAAATGTCAGTGGGATTTTGTTGAGAAAATATTGAATCCATAAATTATTATTGGTAATATGCACATTTTTAAAGATTTACTTATTTTTATTGGAAAAGTAGGTCTACAGACAGTAGAAGAGCCAGAGAGAGAAATGGCCACAACAGTTGGAGCTGAACTGATCCAAAGCCAGGAGTCAGGAACTTCATGTATGTACAGGGTCCCAATGCTTTGGGCCATCCTCCAAATTGAAGCCAGGAGCCAGGGGCTTCTTCCTGGTCTCTCATGAGGTGCAGGCTCCCAAGGCTTTGCACCATGCTCTACTGTTTTCTTAGACCACAAACAAGGAGCTGGATGGGAAAGTGGAGCAACTGGGACATGATCCAGCACCAATAAGGGACCCTGGCATGTGTAAGGCAAGAATTTGGCCACCGAGCTGTTGTACCGGGTTCACATGGTGACTTTTTCAACTCTAGGTTGTCTGGGAACTAGCTGAGCGTTTGATTTGCATTACATTACTGTTCTGTCCTCTCAACAGGACTTGCTGTGTGTACCTTCATGAAGGTGGCTGAGGTTCAAGAGCTGGAGCAATCCCACCCCCAAGTGACAGTCCAGCATCAATGATTTTTGATATTCTTTTTCTAAAGTAAGGAAATTGGTTCAGCATAGACCAAGAAATGCATGGAACTGCAAAGTTACAAAGCAAACTCAATGGCTTCAAGGACAAATGAAAATCTACCAGCGTTAAAGCTATCAAAAACATTGGAAGATATTTGGGTAAAAAAAGTAGACTTTCATGGACCTTGCAGCATCAATAGTAAGCATTCTTTATGGTATATGTTAACATCAAGTCCTCACCTTTACCACACTTTCAGAATTGTGTCACTTTAACAACTTTGATTTTAAAGACATTCAGATATTAATCAGTCATTCTTGAATTGCAGAAGTATGTAGTGCCTTAGAGTCTCTAGGTTGGGTTTGAAAGCATTTCAAATTTTAATTTCTCTCATTTTATACCCAATTTGGTGAGCATTTTTATCATGAAAGACTGTTGAATTTTATCATATGAATTTTCTTGAAGTGGTTGAATGATTTCTGAACTAAATTCTGTTGATAGGGTGTATTCCATTTATAGATAGGACTATTTTGAACCCTCCCTGCTTCCCATGGATGAATTCCACTTAATCATAGTGAATAATCCCGCCATGAGGGAACTTGGGAACTGGGTGGAAATTCCTAGCTCCGCCCAGCTGCTAAGACCATGCGGCTGGGGGAGTTTGGGAGGAGTTCGGTCCTTGGGCTTGGGGGCAACTGACGCTCCCTGCAGTGTGGCAACTGTGGGGGGTGCCCCTGCCGGGTCGGACCCAATGCGGGGGACTCACGCCAAAGACACTGCCACAAGGCAGTGAACGAGTCCTCGGCCTCCCCCAGGACCCAAGAGAGCTCTTCCCTCAGGGTAAGTCCGCCATGAGGGAACTTGGGAACTGGGTGGAAATTCCTAGCTCCGCCCAGCTGCTAAGACCATGCGGCTGGGGGAGTTTGGGAGGAGTTCGGTCCTTGGGCTTGGGGGCAACTGACGCTCCCTGCAGTGTGGCAACTGTGGGGGGTGCCCCTGCCGGGTCGGACCCAATGCAGGGGACTCACGCCAAAGACACTGCCACAAGGCAGTGAACGAGTCCTCGGCCTCCCCCAGGACCCAAGAGAGCTCTTCCCTCAGGGTAAGTCCGCCATGAGGGAACTTGGGAACTGGGTGGAAATTCCTAGCTCCGCCCAGCTGCTAAGACCATGTGGCTGGGGGAGTTTGGGAGGAGTTCGGTCCTTGGGCTTGGGGGCAACTGACGCTCCCTGCAGTGTGGCAACTGTGGGGGGTGCCCCTGCCGGGTCGGACCCAATGCGGGGGACTCACGCCAAAGACACTGCCACAAGGCAGTGAACGAGTCCTCGGCCTCCCCCAGGACCCAAGAGAGCTCTTCCCTCAGGGTAAGTCCGCCATGAGGGAACTTGGGAACTGGGTGGAAATTCCTAGCTCCGCCCAGCTGCTAAGACCATGCGGCTGGGGGAGTTTGGGAGGAGTTCGGTCCTTGGGCTTGGGGGCAACTGACGCTCCCTGCAGTGTGGCAACTGTGGGGGGTGCCCCTGCCGGGTCGGACCCAATGCGGGGGACTCACGCCAAAGACACTGCCACAAGGCAGTGAACGAGTCCTCGGCCTCCCCCAGGGTGGCCAGTGCACCAAGTGGTGCCAGGCTTTGCCTGCTGGCCGCCCGGAAGGGCAAACTCTGGGGTTTTCAAGATATGTAATTGCTGCCTGGGTCACTCATGACTAAGACTAGGTTGAGTGTAGGTGCAAAGTGAATTTTCGGGTATTCTCAGTGACAGTGTCATGAAAGATACAAGCAGGCAAGGGGACCAAGACCTAGTGGTTTGGGGGAAGTGTCCAGAAGATAATTTTAGTAAGACAGATGCAACAGCTCAATTATGAATACAGAGATGGGATATTAGTATAGAACATCACTGATCACCATATACTAGCCCACACCGAAGCTATGGATGGGGCCTCTTTGGCAGTGTTGGGTACCATTGCCCGACTGAGTGTTGGAGTTGTGGAGTGGTCACATTTGGCAAATCAAGACACTCTCCAGCACACAAGAGAACTTGGGCTGGGGGTAGGCTCTGTGGGGTTGTGTGGGCCCAACCCTTTGGAATACAAATCCCCCGGGTTAGTTCCCAAGCTGGGGTTGCAATGGTCTAAGCTAGGTGTGACCACGACATCTGCCATCACTCATGGGTAAAGGAATCCACAACAGTCAGGGTAGGTCAAGGCAGCAGCACCCAAATGTGCATCTTTAAACAGGATGTGGGGTGGGCCGGGCTGCCACTGGAAGGGGACAGAAGGGGCAAGGCTGAACAAACCTTAACTCACAAGTAACAACAGAAATCAGGTTGGAGCACAGCTCATGCCAGGTAGGTCCTTGCACATACTGATCTGTGTGAGGCAGAGGCACTAAGCCACAGCATCCAAGGGGCCACGACAAGTGAGGGGCTCTGCCAAACAGAGACAGAACAACCACCGGCCTACACCTGCTCTATGGCAGGGCAGAGGCCCGGTTGGGGAAATAACAGGACACCCTAGCTGGGTTGAGTTTCCCACCAAGGAGCGCATGGGCTGGAACTGAGGCTACATTCTGATCAGGATACGATCGTAATCTCACTTGGCACAATTGTGGACTGGGATGGGAAGCACCAAGCCAGGCCAAATTCCAACACCATCTGGTGCTCTGGAGGACCGGGGAGGGTTGTGTGACAGACTAGGTTAGGTCTCAGCCCTTACTGAACCATGTGTGAGCTTGGTAGGGGTATGGAAGAGCCATGGCTGGGTTGAAATATCCAACAACAAGAACCAGCTTGGGTCGGAGGCCAGGCAGGAAAAGCCACTGTTCCTCCTAGGATAGCAGGCGAACTGAGTAGTGCTGGCTCATGGACCCACTGGTATGCGCGAAAACTGGCATTGGGACAGGTTCTGGTGGAGGAGCCCGGGCAACTCCTCTGGCAGGACACAGTCCCATGCAGGTAAGCGCAACAAGCACAATAGGGAACAACCCAAAACAGGCAATGAAAATTATCCCACTGGCATACACATGGCATGGGTTGGGGGCAGACCAGCCTGAATCTGTTCACATTACCTTCTGGTGAATCCGAGCACCAGAACAGAGTGTGGGTCGAGCCAGGTTCGGTTGCAACACATACCAGTACACAACAAGTAATGCCAAGGTGAGATGAGCCGTACCAGATGTGGCTGCAGCACACAACCAGCACATGTGACAATCAGGGAGGAGGCAAAGCCAACAGGGGAACGTGGGCACCCCTGCTGGATAACTACTTCCATTGGAAAGTGTGAATACGGATGGGGGCAGTTCAGACTAGGCAGGGCTATAGCACCTGTGGGCCTCACGGTGAGCTGACTGTTCTGACTGGTGCAAGTTAAAATTAGAGTGGGTTGAGGGGTGTTTGGGCTTAGCCACAGCATTAGCTGGCAGAGGCTGGTACTAGGAGCCAATTCTGACAAGTCAAATGCCAAAACTACCTGGAGACTGCATACTCTAGGAGTGGGTGTGGCCTAGTAGGGAAATAGTGGGCACCTCCCTCAGGGTTACCACCCTCACTGGACAGCAGGAAACCCAGGCTAGGAGCAGGGGTGGCTTGACAGAAAGGCACCTGCCAGTGGGTGTATGGGCTGGATAATAGGTTGGTTGGGTTGAACCAGGCTTCAATGTCCATTGACGTGTGCGAGAGCTACTTGGGATGTGGGACAGACTGGACAAGCCTGCAGTGCATACTGGCAAGCATGGGAACCAGGTTAGGGGGCAGAACTGGTAGGGGTTTTGGGGAGTCGCCTCAACTAGGCTGCAGCTCCAACTGGTTTGCATGAAGACCGAGTATGAAGTGGGTAGAATCGAGCTGGACTACAACACCCATTGGTTCACAAGGAAGACAGGGCTGGAAGCCGAACGGACCCAGTAATCGCAACGACCAGCATATGCATAAGCTGATTGGTGTGACGAACAGTGTTGGAGTCTGTACTAGCAAACTCACTCAAGAATCAGATCTGGGATCAACTCAGATGAAGTTTCTTTGGATATTTCTCCAACTGAACTGCTGATCTTGGAACCCCAACCATCAAGAGACTGTCAGCCAGTGGACTCTGAATAGGTTTCATTACGGTTGGGACGGAGAGATTGGCAGCAATCCAGAACTGATGAACTATCAAAACTGTATGAGCAGGACCCTTGGAGCGCGCCTCATGTTGGGGATGGGGGATGGGTGGGAGGTAGGGTGGGGCTTTCCCCTTTGTTACTCCCCTAACCCTACATACAGGGCAAAATGATTATATTAGTGTGGAAACAATGATATTACCCACTTTCACCCTGTAGCCCGTGACCCTTTGTACCCTAATAAACTAAGATTATTAAAAAAAAAAAAAATCATAGTGAATAATCTTTTTTTTTCTTTAATATACTGTTGGGTTCAGCTTGCAATATTGTGCTGTAAATTTTTACATTTATGTTTATCAAACATTTATGTTTATTTCTGTTTAACATAAACATTTATTTATGTTTATTTTTACATTTATGTTTATACTGATCTACAGTTTTATTTGTGTATGTGTGCCTTCATCTGATTTTGCAACAGAATAACACTGGTCTTGGATAATAAATTTGGAAACAATTCTATCTTCTCTTTTTTGAAATGAAGTACAAAGGGTTAGTATTAAATAGACTTCAAATGTTTTATAGAATTCAATGACAAAGCTATCTGGTCTTGGCCTTTTATTTAACAGGGGCTTTTAAAAAGCGTCACAGATGGACCCTGCTGAAGTCTTCATCTTGCATGCCTTGGGATCCCATAAGGATTCCAGTTCATATCCTGGCTGTTCCACCTCCCTTCTAGCTCCCTGCCTGTGGTCTGCAAAAGCAGTCAAGGGTGGTCCAAAGTCTTGGGTCCTTGCACCCACTTCAGAAATCCAGAAGAAACTCCTGGCTCCTGGTTTCAGATCAGGTTAGCTTCAAGGTATATGAAATTAACATCGAGCTAAAGCAAACAGTGAATTATTATCACCAGGAAGAAGCAATAATAAAGACTGCAATGGAAACTATTTGTGGATGAGGAAAAGATGATTCTTTGGTTTTGTAGCTTGCATAATGTCCTCTGTTCCCTGACATAGTCATGTGCTAATCCAGGGGACAGAAGACAAAAGACTTTGTTGATATAAGTAAATTACTCATTTTGAGATTAGAAGATTATTATGAATTATCTAGTTGGAAGGAGACAAGAAAGCCAAAGGGGGAGAGGAAGGTATTTTGATCAAATAACAGAAATTGGCACAATCATGAAGAGCCAGCTGGTGGCCAATTTTAATTGTCAACCTCGCTGGGTCATTCTTTACCCAGATATTGATGCAAACATTATTTTGGGTGTGTCCGTCAGGATATTTGTGAATGAGATTAACATGTGAATCAACATATAGAATAAACAGACTGATTTTTCTATTGTAATTAGACTTCACCAAATTAGTTAAAGACGTGAATAGGCCAGAAAAATTGGATAACAAAGAATTTCCTCTGCTTAACTGTCTGATTTGGGACCTCAATATTTTCCTGCCATTAGACTTATACTGAAAAGTTAGTTATTCTTTTGTCTTGAACCTGTCAGTTTCTTGGGGGAAATTTACCAATTCCAGATTACCTGCCAAAGAATGTCTTCCAACAGACTTTAGAACTTGGAAGAACAAAGGAACAGATTATCCCCCAGACTCTGCAGAAAATGTATAATTTGTGGACACTGGGCTCTTGACCCTGTGAGAGTTATTTCTGATATCTGAACTCTGTCCTAAGAGAGAATAAATGTATGTTGTCTTAAGCCACCAAGTTTGTGGTATCTTAAAAGAGAAGGCATGGAAAAAATAGTGATAAACATAGATAATCTTTTGACATGAATAATGGAGAAAAGCAATGAATATACCGTAAAGTGGAAGAGAAAACATTGGCGTTAATGAAAAATACCATAAATATAAAAATGAATTCAAATTATGAATAGTTTTGTAATTTATGTGAAGAGGAAAAATTGTTGGAATTGAGAAAATTCCAGGAAAATATTGTTACTAAATTTGATTAATAAAGAAATGAAAAACTTATATAATGTTACAATCAATGAATGAACAGCTAAAACTTTCCCTCAAGGATTGACTGAATGCTCAAGAAACATTTTTCATTGTAACTACTCTTGAGCAAAGAAAAGAAAGAGTGCTACTGAACATATTAGTGAAATTATTATAACTTTGATACTAAAACCTGACACAGGCAGTATAATAAAAGGAAATTATGGGTCAGTCTAACTCTTAAACACAAATGGAAAATTATAAATAAAATATTAGAAGCTGAACCCAAAAACCATTAAAAAGAAAATATATCATTACCAAAATGGCTAATTCAAAGAAGTATAACTTGGATTATCATTAGAAAGATCAATATAAAACTTACAGAAAAAAATTAATCATAACAGCATATCATTATGTCTAAAAAAACATTAGCTACAATTCAGCACATTCATTTTAAAAAACCTAGCAGTAGAAAGGCTTTCAATAAACTGAAATAGATATTTAAGAGAACATTGAAATGCCATGTATATAGCATACAATAGTTCAAATCGTTTCCTTGAAGTCACAGAGAAGACAATTATAGCTGTAATTTTCCTTTATATTCAGAATTTTCAAGGCAACCCTAATCAATATGCTATGATCAGAATAATTTATAGTGGGTTAAATGTAAGAATTAATCTGCCATTCTCTGACAATATTAGCTCTATAGAAAATACAAAGGAACACATAGGAAATTATTGTGACTTTAGGAGAATTTAACAAGTTTTCTGGATGCAAAATCAATACAAAATCAATTATTATTTTAAATGGTGCCAGTTAAGAAAATAAATTAGAAATATGTTAAATGGCATGAAGAAAATTTAAAAGGGTCTTTGTTTAACAAACACATAAACATCTTTGAAGGGAAAATTGTGTTTATTAGGAACATTAAAGTATATCTGAAAAAATAGAGCAATACTATTTGCACAAATTGGATGACTCGAATTTAAAGATGATAATTCTTTCAGTATCTATCAGTTGAAGACAATTATAGTCAGTAATACATATGATTTTTCATAAGTATCTGTAAATTTACCATTTTACAAAAAAAGCTATTTATACTTATTTATATTTTTAAAAATATGCATCTCAGCATGTCCATGCCACCTGGAAAGCAGAGAGGCACAGATCTTCGCCTGTCTGTTCATCTCCCTGATGCTCACAACAGCCTGTGTTTTCCAATCAAACCCAGGAGCGCAGGATAGCATCTGAGTGTTCCATGTGGAGGGCAGGGAGCTGAGCGTTTTAGCCGTTAGGCTCTGCCTCGCAGGATACAGAGCAGCAAGAAGCTAGATGGGAAGAAAAGGACTGGCACTCCAACCAGGCACCTGGGAAGGGGATGCTGATGTTCCAAGCAGGGATCTAAACAACACACCCAAGTCTGCTCCCATGAAGCTTGCAGTTTGACTTTGTCAATGATTAAACCTGTTGTTCTGAACATGATATGCACTTGCTTACGTGACAGTTTTGAAACAGTTTTTGAGAAGAGTTTAAGAAAAAGTGTACACTGGGAACAAAAGTATCCTGAAGATGATTTGTGATTGAGAATGAACAATGGAATAAACACCTGGCCTGGTGGTGAAGACATGAGCTGGTACTCCCCAGTCTCACGTCGGGGCAGGGGGCTTTACTCCCTGGCCCTGGCTGCTATTGCCCCTTAATGCAGGTAAGTGATGTCCGCAGCAGCTGAGTCCTTGCTGTCCCCGTAGGAGACCTGCCTTTGGCAACCTGGTTTTGTGGGCATTTGGGGAGTGAGCCAACAGATGGATCTCTTTCTCCTCTGTCTCTTCTTTATTCTCAAAGATGGAGTGAAAGACGCAAAGGAAAATTAACTCCCAATTTTTTCAGATGTGAAGTAGTCCAGTAGTTGAAGTTTTAGCATGTGGTTGCACCCTGCTGGCTGTCACTAAGCAGAGTTTGCCCATCCTTTTGTGTCTCTTTGAGAAATGATAAATGCAACTTTGGAAAACCACACAGAGATTTAGAAGACTTCAGTCTTCTTAGGCCACAACTGAAGAAGTAAAGCTTGCTGGAAATTCCTGTGCGCCTTGGTAGAGAGGCTCCGGCTGCCGCAGCAGAGAAGGCTGGCAGTGTCCTGGGGACTGTGCCTGAAACTCTGGCCCTGTACCCGAGTCAGCCCTCTGCTTACTTTGCTGAAAGAAATGAATGTAAGTTTGCGCTTGGTGTGTTTTCTCTCCTACTTTTTGATGTACCAAAACTTGGGTAAATATTTAGACCAGAACATTTAAAATACAAACTTTGATACTTGATTTTAAAATGGGAAAAAAAAATGTTCAACAATAGTTAGAAAAATTACATTTAAGAAATAAGAGCTGCCTTAAAGACAAAAATAATTACAAAAGTGCAATAATTATAATCAATAATATAGTGCAGTGATAGAAAATTTGACAATTAGAAAAAACATCAGAGCACAGAAAGAGAAAATTAACTTTCAGCCATATTTGTAAAGCCAAAACAAATGGACTACCGCGCCAGGCCAGGGTAATGTTTTAGGTGAAAAAAGATAATGTATACAGATATGGTAAGCATGTAAGTGGGGTAACGAACCTATGAGGATGTCCATGTGCTAAATCAGGAATCTGCAAATATAAACAAGGGGGAATTGTGTTTGAAATCTAGCTGAGCTTGCCTTGGGGAGATGATCCATTAGGCGCAGTGTAATCCCACGGGTCCTTACAAGGGAAAGAAGAAGACACGTGAGGACATGTCGAAGTGAAGCAGCCAGGTAGTGTGGCTTGGAATGCAGAAGAACGAGCCACGAGCCAGGGATGTGTGCAGTCGCTAGAAGCTGGACAAAGCAACAAACCAGAATCTCCAAGCAGCCTCCACCGGGACTGCAGCTCCGCTGACGCAGCTGCAGCTCAGGGAGCCCCGACTCCAGACTCCAGAACCGCATCCAGGACGTGTGTGCTATTCTGAGTCACCGCAGCCGGGATCATCTCTTACAGGAGTACACATTATGCAGTGATGACACCAGTACCGACAGTAAAGACACAGGGGGAAAAGTTTCAGTAATATTAGCACTGATTCAGTGCCAAGCACATGCCTGAAGCTGTGTCACAGAACCTTGAGTGGAGTATCCTAAAGAATGCCTACCTGTTCTGGGAGGCTCTTTTTTTCACAGATAGAACCAGCGCTTGGAGAGATTATTTGAATTGCCTGAGTGTCGCGCCCACGTGTCTTATCGCCCCGCAATAAGAGGCAGACGCGAGTGAAGCCTTCTGCGGTAAAATTTATTGTGCACACCAAGATGAGGAAGAGGAAAGGGCCCCGACCCCGGCAGGCTGTCTGCTCTTATGTGCTGACTGGCCCTGCCTCCGCCGATGATAGGTCGGCGTCATGATTATGCAGGGTTCTGGGCAACTGGATTCGTCAGTCCCAGTGTTCATGCGCCGGCCACGCCACAGCTCACTGCGCATGCACTAGGCACCTGCGCAGTACCGAGAAAGCTACGTGACTCTCCACCAGACACCAAGATGTAGCCTCGCCGGCCAGCGCCATTTTGGGTACAGCATGTGGCCAGTACATACAGATGCGGCTGGCAACACCTGAGTGTCATTCTTAGAACACAGTTTATGCTTTGAATTTTTTGGCCTGTAGTTTGCCACGCTGTCTTCCTTAAGACGTTCAAATTGACCAGGTGTGAGAGCTGAGAGAGAAAATGCAGAAAACAGGTTTCTATTCAATTTGCCTGTAGTGCAAAGGGGCAGGAGCGTACTCATGCCAGAGCTGCTTTTACCAAACGAGTCCAGTTGCTTTCATAATAGGGACGTGGGAGGCCATGCGCTTATTTTGATAATGCTGCCTTGTCAAAAGTACTTTTTAAGCTGCCTCACTCCAATAATCGCCACCAGACTCGGCATCATGTGGCTCAGAGCCTTTACAGGTGAGAAATGATTAATCCTGTAAGAGTTATTTTAATTTTCAGAAATAGCCACTACTCTTTCACATCTCAATTGAGAAAGGGGATGCCTGTTGTGAATGCCTTAGAAAATTCTTTATATAGCTAAAGATTTTCTAAGCTGATTTTTAAAACATGTATGATGTTACTAAATGTTTATTCAGCGAGAGGAGAGAGAAGCTAGAATCAGAAGGAGAGACTCCACATGTGTTGATTCACTCTCCAGTGCCTGCGACAACTGAGGCCTCACTATTGCTTCCCAAGATGCATATTCACTGGAAGCTGGCATCAGAAGTGGATTTTGGACTCAAACCCTTGCACTCTGAGGTGCCACATTCCAAAAAACAGATTTGAGGGTGAAGATGAAAAACAGATTATTTGATGGGATGGCAAAAGCGCTGGGTCTTAAGAACCACCGCCCTGTTTGCAAGAGAGTGTTGCATGGGATGGGGTGGATTTAAAGAGCATAGGGGGGAGTCAAGAATCAGGGGTAAAGGGTTGCAGGAGATGTATTGCCTTAAAACAAGCACCAAGGTTTGTACATTCCTTCTCTGTTCTGTGCTCTGGTTGACTGCAGGAGCCTGAGATAAGGATCAAGGTAATGTGAGCCTCAGAACATGGGCAAGTAGGAGTGGCAATCCATCTCCAAAGTGTCAACAAGATGCTCTGCTTGTCTGATGGACAACTTGGCTCTGGGGAGCCTGCAGGCTCCATCCAGATGGTAGTTTTCATCTGCCCCTGATCTGGAAGTCTGCCAAGATCTGGAATTCCTCTAAGTAGAATTCTTCAAGACAATACTGACCACCAAATTGCTCTCTATCAGAGATAAATGAACTTGTGTATCTGGTGATTGGACTCTGGCAGGCCTGGCCATACAATTACCATCATTAAGAGAGTTAAGCCAAGGAAGGGAGCTAGGAGACTCGGACTTGATAGTATCTAGCATCAGTATCCACAACACTTTTTTGAGGGCTCAGTCTCAAGGCGAGTTTGTGAAATTTTAGAAATGCTTTAATGATTTGATACACAAATACACATACACATCACACATCGCATTCCTTCCCCCAGCCAACATGGCTGTTACAAGTGTTACATCAAAACAAACATGCTTTTTTAATTTCATTTTGCATGAACTTTTAAAAATACTGAAAAATATTGCATAATAAAATAGATTTAAATGATTCTTGCAAAAGCACAAAACTAAAAAAAATTACAAATATTAAGAAACTGCCAAACCCTAATTTAATAGGCAATTATTTTTCTTTTTTGAAGATATGTAAACTAGAGACCAGTGGTATTACTTAATTGGCCATTCCTCCACCTGCAAAAGCATGTACCCAATTCAGGCACCAGTTCATGTCCCAGCTATTCCACACCCCATCCAGCTCCCTGCTTATATCCTGAAAGCAGAAGATGCTAACCCAAAGCATTGGGACCCTGCATCTGTGTGGGAGACCTGGAAGAACCTCCTGGCTCCAGGGTCCTTGAGCCAGGGTCCTGCAGCCAAGGTCCTTTGGCTGTTGTGGCAATTTGGGGAGTGAACCGGCAGATGGAAGAAAATCTCTGTCTCTCCTTCTCTCTATTCCCCCCAATAAAAATAAATAAATCTTTATAAAAAGATATATAAATGAATAATGCATCTTTCCAGGATGTAATAGTGTCCTAGATTTTGAAATTGAGTAAACTGAGACGGTACCATTCTACAAACTTTGTGTTTGGAAATAGGACTTACTAGAGTGTTGGATCTGCTAAGCATGAGTATATTTTCTTAAACTTGCTTGATGACAGAATCACATTTATGTGACACCTCTGTTTCACTAAACGTATTTAACAACTGGATCATATTTTATGTAGCATTCTTATAAAGTTAGTTCTTCAAGGAATTACATTTTGTAGAGTCTAGTATTATGTCTTTTTTTTTTTAAGACAATCATAAATAAGTTGCATTGCTTGCAAATATTCTCTAAAGGTAACTCCAATAGTAGAGTCTCTAAAATACGTTGAATGCCCAAAGCATGGTTGGGAAGTAGGTGTGTTTTTTAAGTGGTTATTGTTCTACAATTTCAATACCGGTTAGCACCTCTTCTTCCCTCTCTTTCTGCTTTCCCTGGCTCAGCACCCATCCCTCTACGTGAGCAAGTATTTGCTGTGGACATCTTCCCAGTAGGTTGCAACTCCTTAAAATTGTCACCTTTACTTCCAAAACACCAATGACAGAAACCTGATGAGAAAGGACTTCATAAATGCTTAAAGATCAGAGAAATGAAGGGAGAAAGCCACAATCAAAAAGCATCCTTTATCTTTCTAGTAACAACTGCTGTTTTACTAGTGTGTTTGTGATCCAATGTAGTCTCTTTGGATTTTTGAAAGACAAAGTAGAGAGTCGTGCACTAAACACTTCTCATCTTTACTAACAGGCACTTAAATGCCTTCCCACTGTGAATTTCTCTTAATTTGTCCCCAAACCTGAGGGCAACACATTAGGTTTGTTAAGTGGCTTCAGGCAGATTATAATAAATTGAATTTCATAGTAATCATCCCATACAATTAGCACAGAGTGTCTGGGGGAGCAATGATGCAGCCAGGCAGCATGTCAACAGGCCTGCCCTCTCTCAGTGCACTCTTTAGCAGGTGTCTGCATTTTGCATGTCACTCCCCCATCTCTCCTAAATGTCACAAAAATGACTGGCCTTCTTGGAATAATAAATCAACTTATTTAATAGGAGTTGCTCCAAATGGAGGTCCTGCTCCTTCATTCACTCACTCATTTATTGATGTTTTTCCTAAAAGCAATGGAGAAGTTCTCTTTTCTGCATATTCACAGCCCATTCGGTAAACTGACCACCATACTCCTGCTTGGCTTGCAGCCTTAATATTGTCTTGACTCTTTGCCACGGTGCTCCTGGTTGTCAAGGTTACAAATACGGGTACAAATTTTGCATCTTGCCTTTTTTGCACCGTGCTCTAGCATATTTAAGTGCATGAATATGCATATATGCACCCACTCCCACAATCTGTCAGGAAGTCCTGTTGAATCTTGAATTCCCCAAATATCTCTTCAGCGTTTCGTCATCACACCACACCCCATTTACAATTTGCTCTTCTTCTGCCCCCAATTACTGGAACTGCCTAAGAACTTCACTCCAAACCAGCGGTCTCTCTAATCTATTTATATTGACACAACTGGAGTTACATTTTTAAATAAATTTCATCTTTTCATTCTCTAACTCAAAAAAAAACTTTAATATTTTGGGAAAAATAAAATATCCAATTTTCACAGACTGTAGGAGATCAGGTAGAGCATAGAGTTTTAAATTTTATAGTTAAAAAAGAATAATCTGGGGCCAGTGCAATTGCTCAATGACTGAATCTTCACCAGGATCCCATCTGGGTGCCGGTTTGTGTCTCAGCAGCTCCATTTCCCATCCAGCTCCCTGCTTGTGGCCTGGGAAATCAGAAGAGGACGGCCCAAAACTTTGGGACCCTACAGCCATGTAGGAAACTCAGAAGAAGCTCCTGGCTCCTGGCTCTAGATCAGCTCCTCTCCAGCTGCTGCGGCCACTTGGGGAGTGAACCAGTGGCCAGATCTTTCTCTTTGTCTCTCCTTCTCTCTGTATATCTGCCTTTCCTTAAAAAATAATTAAGTAAATCTTTAAAAAGGCACATTAGCTGCTTCATATGGTAGACCAATTTTCAGTTTCTTGGAACTCTTGCTACTGACTTCCACTAACATACATGGCATGTCTAAGTCATGATTTTGATGATTTTCATGGACTACATTTCAAGACATTAGAGGATTATTGCAGGCAATTGAGGAAAGATGAGCTCCTGGTTACTTCAAAACTCTTCATTCCTTGCTCTTTTGCTTTTTACACAGAGTGTATCTATTGACTTCCATGAGCCATATATAAATCAAACAAAGCCTATTTCCTGAAGACATACATTTTACAATGGGCGCTGTGAAAGTATTACCTGGAGGTGCTTCTTGAATTTTCAGCTATCTACCACTGAGCAAATGGTAGATAAATTGATAAATTGATTCTTTTTGAAAATTTCTCTCTACATATACATAATCTCTAAGTTTATATATACACACATATATAACTAATGCTAATACCCACATTTTCTTTAATTAAAATATCTTCTGATATATTGAGAGATTGTTATAATAAACATTAAGAAAGTATAATTGTATCCATCCTAGCAGCACAACAGTGGGGAAAGGGCTATGTTCGTACAAATTTTAATGAGTTTGCAAAGTAATACTTCCACACTATGCCAAAAGTTATAATAGCTTTTGTTTCTCCAAAGCACACACTTTTAAAAGTTTGGATTCAAAATTCCCCTTAAAAAGTAATTCTCAAGTGCAATCCATATTTATAGTTGAGACTGATTAATCTTTCTGGAAGAAAGGAAGATAACTGGTAGGTAAGAAAAAGACAAATACATCAGAAAAGGAAAATTGAACCCAAGGGTACTTCTGGTGGCAACACGGCATGAAGTCCTTTATTTCTGTGACTGTTTTAATTACATTACTTGGATAGAACCCTTGAGAATTTTCTCAAATGATCCAAATCATTAGAGTAACGCAAACAGTGACAGCCTCACAGATCTCTCTCTATCTTATTCTTATAAGTTTTGTAAAATAAGCATTTCAGGGTATAATCGTATAATCTTGAAAACAGAAAGGGAATGGAAAAGGAAGAGACCATCCATACTGCACACAGTGTGACAACATCTTAGTGTTTAGCTGGAATTTCTTCACGTCACTATTTTTGTTTTCTTTCATGTGTATGATTGTGGTTGATGCTTGTAAATAAACAAAATTATATTCAAAACTTCATTCCATGGTCTCAAGCCAGTCCTGAAACAGCAGGATAAATGTCCATAGTGCATAAAAGCTTTATTAAATATAGTTATTTTTAAAGCCACAAATTTTTGAAGTCAGGTAACACTAAGGTTTACCTGCAGCCTTGCCATTGACGGACCATGTGATTTTCGGTACATTAATTAGCATTTGAATCTCTGTTTCCTTACCTTTAGCATGTTTGCAGCAAAATCAACTAAAAAAACAGCATAGATGACAAGATATGACAAACCAAGGTAACTCAGAGAGCAGTGCATAATGAATGGGCATTATAGTAGCGGCTTTGCTCAGAATAGCTGGTTCTGGACTCCAAATCCTCAAGTAAACCCCTCCTTTGTCAAATCTGGAAAGATTTCCTGAGCACTGCAGTGATACATCTTATTTAGATGAACAATGGGATTAATTTTTTTTTTTTTTGCTAGAGCAAATCTTGATTCCTACTTGGTTTTGTAATCTGTACATTGAAGAGGTCTTAACTAGAGGTCATGAAACATAGAACAGCAAACACAGGATAAACAGAAGCTGCAAACCAAATCATGGTCAATATCCAAAATGAGCAATCAAATCACACAACCAAATACTGTTGCAAAGTACAAGAAGATAAAAATGTCCTCATTCAAGACAATTTGAAAGCAACATATGACATCCAAAGCTCAGAGCTACAGTTTAGAGATATATTAGAACTGTTACCAAGTCATAAACTACAGCAGAAAATCCATGCTTTCTGAGACCCGAAGCAGTGTAAGTTCTGGCCAGCACTTAACCAAAAGGCTGGAAAGAAGTTTCAGTTGCATGGGCAGCATCACAACTCTGCCATTGTAGCATGAAAGCTGTAACAGACAGTATGTGAGCAAATGACTATGCCTGTGTGACAACAATGCTTCACTCACACAATCAGGTCATATTCTGAATTTGCTCAAGTTTAACATCTAATATAGAGAGTAGGGGGAGAAGACTTTCTATTTTAAATTTGACTTTGCTGTGGTGATTGCCATTTCTTGCCAATTCCTAGTTGATGGAAAACACAATTAGGAGAATACATTTTTTAAAGATACAACTATTCTAAAGCAGAGCTGCACATGCATGGAGAGACAGACATACGGAGAAACAGATCTTCCACCAAGTGAGTCATTCCCCAAATGGACACAAAAGCCAGGCCCGAGAGATCTGAAGCCAGCTGCTCTTTCCGGTTTTCCTGTGTAGGTGCAGGAGACTAATCGGCCACTTGGGCCATCTTCTACTGCTTTCCCAGGTGCGTTAGAGCAGGGAGCTGGATTTGAGAAGAAGCAGCCAGGTAACCACCAGAGCTGCCAGCCACGCAGGCAGCCTAGAAAGAAGGTCCTTAATGAGATGTAAATGCTACATAGGACACTCCATAGATTTTCTGTACACCATCTTATCTTTTGAAGGGGTGTCTGCAGATAAAGATTACTGTCAGAAATGGGGCATTTCTATGTCTTTGCAGAAGTGTGGCACGTACCTGTCCTAGATTCTCATTTTTCTCTTTCCAGTTTCTTCAGAACTTTGCATTTCAGACAATCCAAAGCTGAATCTTGAGGGTAGAGTTCTGATGTATGACATAAATTCTACCAGTTACACCATTAACGGATCTTGAGCACATGATGCGTTTCCTGCTGTACCCAACATGGGATAATTCTAATACTAAGCTCTTCCACAGACTGACAGACGAGTTTTTTGGCAAAGTCTGCGATTTTAACATGTTTGGTCCTAATCCTAAATCCTTCTCCTTTATTTTATCTCTTGTATCTGGAATGCAGAGTGATGCTGTTTTAATTCCAGAAACCTGTGCCTTCAGAAGCCAGTGAATATACTCAAAACACTAGGGGCTATATTTTTCCTCAATTTTTAAAATACCTATGACTCGTTAGATGTTTGTTGCTCCAAAAATACCACACATTTATGTTACATTTATTTAAGAATACTAAGACATAACACATTCCTCTGGACTGCATTCTGGTTTCATAATTTAGAGAAGAAAGCCAAGTGCAACAAATATCATAATGTGTACCAGCCCTCAGCACCACAAATCTGGAAGCCCGCACATTCCAGCTGGGCATGCTTTGAGATGAACCTGCTCCAGCACTGTAATTAGTTTCCATCCTCAGGAAAGCCAGCTTGGGTTCGTGTTATGCTGTGTGGATGCAGAAGAGTGCATAGAAAACTCTCAAACTCTAACAAGTGCTGCAGACAGGAGGAGTCTGGGTTCTTAAATGTTTCTGTGGGACAGCGTGTTCCACTCTATTTTACATAGATTGCATTGGACTGTGACCTTCTTTAATAAATAAGAAATTACCCTTTGTGTCTGAAAGTTGTTAGGCTTCTTTTCGCAACCCCAGCATCCCACATTGCTGTTCCAGCTGCTCCATGTCTGACTCAACTCCCCACTAATGCACCTGAGAAAGCAGCACAAGTTGACTCAAGTGCTTGGGCTCCTGTCATCCTTGTGGGAGATCAAGATGGAACTTCAGGTTCCCAGATTCTCAGTTCTTAGCTTGGCCCAGTTCTAGCATGGTTTCAGCTTGATTCTCTTTCTTTCTATGCAATTGCTGTTCTAATAAATCCCCTTTTTGAAAAAAAAAGTAATGAATTCTTCATAAATGAAGTCATTAAGATTTTCAGTTGTGTCCTATATCAGTCTTGCTATTCAGACCAGCACAGCTCACTCTAGTCTTCTCCGCATTCGGAACCCCAAGGCAGGCCCCGTCATACGTCTTAGCGAGTAGAAGTGAGAGGCCTAAAAGCTAAAACGGGAAAGAAAGTGGCAACCTCATACATAGATAAAGTATCATTTTAGGCAAATGTGAGAATAAGTTTCAAGTGTTTCTACTATTAATGAAACTTGAAAAACACAACTAATAAACTTTGAATTAATTTGAAATTATCATTAAATTGTACTCTTACCTGTGGCACCATCTGGGACTAAAACTCATACATAAGGACTTAGTAAGTATTGCACCTCAAGAAACTCATTTATTCTTATGGTCAGAGGTGTCTCAATGAACCTCTCATTCAAATCCCATTGGCTGGGCATTTGTTCAATGTAGTTTGCTGAAAGCTGGCAGATAGTGGTTAGAACATCTGGCAAAAACAGATTCAGAATGAAGGTCTCGATTGGTTACTTAACACCTGGGGCTAGTCAACATTAAAGGTTTGATTAATACCATACTGTCTTTGATCCAAAAGGTCCATCCTTGTCTCTGAACCCTGTTCTTTAAGGGTTTCTCATATCTTAGAGAGCCTTGCTTTAAATATTATAAATTATCCTTCACTACCCAGAGACAACAGGGAGTACAATTATATACACTTCTTGCATTTCTCCTTCCGAGTGTGTTCTGGAACATTTTACCTTGAATTTGAGTTTGACCAGATGCTTTTTTTTGGAAGATCTAGAAAAAGAGAGAGGTATCAGACTGTCTGTGTTGAGCCAGGCTAAAGTCAGGAGCCCAGAGTTTCACTGGAGTCACCAGTGTGGGTGGCAAGCTTCAAACACTTGGGCCCTCTTCTACTGCTTTTACCAGGTTATTAATTGGTAGATCGATCAGAAATGAGGTGGTCTGACTTTGATTCATCTCCCCCCAACAGATGACAGCATTAAGTTGGCAGTTATACTGTGATTTTATGGTTCTTGTCTCCTGAGGAGACATCCTCAGAAGCATGGGAGCTTATTTCTTTAGAGTTGCTTTGGGCCCAGTTCTAGAAGAGCAGCCTGAAGCTTTCTTTTGATTGCCATAAGATAGTTTTGATGCTGTGCATGAGACTAGATGCCAGGATGCCACTAACATTGTGGCTTGGGGTAACTCTTACTGCAGCTAATACAGATGGGCTACTGATGGTTATGTTCTGAAACATGTACTGACATGTGGGTCTATACTGAACAGCAAACTTGGGTGATGGAAGTGGATACAGAAGGAAAGCAAGTTTGTAAATGCCAGTGTGATAAAAAGTCTTCCTAGATATCAACAAATTTTCTGGATTTACACTCTTATACCAGGGATCAGGTTTACCTTCTCAACTCTTAAATCTGAATGGCCTTAGTCAATTGTTCACCAATGGAATTCAGCAGAAGTGATGTATTAGTCTTTTGAAATTCTGTTGTAAGTATCTTGGCAGCTTTTGTGTAGATCTCTCTGCTGGCTTTTGGGATGCTCTGTCTTTGCTCTCTGAAAGTATATAAAAGAATATCACACTGTTGGGAAACATTACATAAACGAAGGTGGATCACATGAACAAGTGAATCAACCTTCCTCTGTAGTCCATGGGAACTTATAAATGATATTAGTCTTTGGCACTGTTTGTTGCAGTTGCATAAGAAACCTAAGCAAGATCCACCAGACTGAGCCACAGTCAACTCCTGGAGCAAGAAGAGATAGCGCAAATGGTTGCGTTGGACACTGTGTGAAGTGTGGCCGCTGAAAACAGAAATAACCAATGAAAGTAAGTAATGTTTCCTTATTAGGAAGCATACAAAAAAAATTAATGGACATGTATGCCCCACATACAGAATGTTAGGCTTTAAAATTACTAGGAGTATGTCTTCTCACGGATGAACAGTGATGATTTGATAAAAACTAACCTAATCAAATACTGCCAACAGAGATGACAATTGAAGAAGCACATTTCTTCTGGTTGCTTTCTTGTCCTAGGAATCCAGGAGGCTGTGTTTAAGGATGGGTTTACTCCACCTTCAGAGAAAGGTCTGTTTTCTGTGCAATATGCTCTGAAGTATGCATTGCAGATTGAATGCTTCAAAGTTGAACAATAGACTTCCCATTATGGACAGAAGTTCCCTCCAAGAGGACAAAACTACGATTAAAAACTCATACCATCAGTGAGTATACCACATACCACAGTGGATGCTGTGGCCCCGGGTTGCAGATTACTCCACAGAGTTACACAACTGGAGTGTAGAAGATGGAAACAAAGACAGGAAAAAATATTTAGCAAGGTCAGTGTGTACAACGGGAAAGGCAGATGTGGAGCAAATCTGATGTGGTGAAGTCTAGTCCAACTTTATTCAGTGCAATTCTAGCTCCTCTGTTTAGACCCTGGTCACTTTTCTATTTTCCTCCTATGTGATTTTATTGCTGTTATTTTTATATGTTCTTTTTTATATTTATGTGATTCATTTCTGTGCTTAAGATAGGCATCATTTGCTGTCATATTTAACTATAAATCCTTTTTACTATTTCTTTAATAGACTTTATTTCTTGACATGCAGAACTATAGTATTTTTACAGTTAATACCATCTTTTATTTCTATTCTTCTATTGCTTTAAAAATTCAAATTTGGTGTTCTCCCTATTTTGAAGGGTTTTAGAATATTTGTTAAAATTATTAGGTTATTCAAGTTAAGTTAAAATTAAGTTATCCAAGTTAGAATTTTTCAGTCATGTTTACATTGTTGTTTTTGACTGAAGCTAGAGCAAACTATCCAATAATGAGAAAATAATCAACTGTGAACGTCTGCTTATCTCTCCTGCCCAGTGTAGTTTAGAAGGGAATAAGCTTGACTGAATATGCTACTTAAAGTGAAAGAATGGAGTTTCCTAAAAATATGTTGAGGTTTGACTGTATATAAATGAGAAAATATTCTAATGATATATTTATAGCTTCCTTTTACTGCCTGAAATTTTTTTGCAAGATACTAAGTTGCCTAGTACAGTCCTCTGAAAAATCTACCAGTTCTATTGAATGCTCATATATATTAGGCTTAAAAAAGGATTTGTGGCAACACACACAACCATAAGATATACTAGGAGAAACAAGATGGTGGAATGGGGTAAGGACACATTTATACGGCCAGAGAATCATTAGCTGGGATGAAGCAGACAGGCCATGATCCCAAGGAGAGAACAGGCCAATGGCAGAGGGACACCTGGAGACCTGTGGCTGCAGTGAAGTAGTCTTGCATGACCAGAAACCCCAGCGGTGGTCAGCGATTGACATTCTACCTGTGGCCAGATAACAAGTGGAATACACTAGGAACTCAGGAAGCCAGGCATTACATTGCCAGTAATGCTGATTTTCTTGATTGGACCATGAGCAGAAGCAGAGTGTCAGAGCCCAAGCAGGCAGATGCAGGAACAAGTAGATTTCATAGCTAACGACCCCACTAGGACCCACTTCAGGAGCCATTTTGCATATCGAGGAAAAGACTGCTGGGCTGAAGGAATACTGAGCTGCACAAGTGCAAGCACTGAGGCAGGAAAGAATGTGCTTTCAGCTCAAAGCATTGCTCTGGTCCACAGGACCCACTTGGTATCCTACAGGTTCCACCCAAGATAGGTCTGGGTAGACTTCAGGACTAACAACCAGCATTTTCCAGCAAGACCTACACTGCTGTCAAATCAGTGATTTTGGACAGCTGGCAGCTCCCTAATCCCAGGCACTGTTCAAACAGGAGTAGGAGAAAGGCTGTGCAGGAGATGGTGCAGACACAGCACAGGATCCCAGGGGAGGTGAGTGGTGATCCAGGAGCTGGGGCTACAGAAATTGTGGTAGAAACTTAAAACAAGAGCCTGGGACTGAAACTTGCTGGAGGGAGTGGCACTAGTGATTGCAAATAAAGTACCAGGTACCAAAATCAACTAGTAAAATTGACCTGTAGACCAGTGGCCAACACAGCTTAGAAATTGGCTCCAAGGAAAAGAATCTGCTAACCAGCATAGCACAATGACTATTAGCACAGAGACACGATGATTATTACTGATGCCTCCCACCCAAAGGTGCAAAAGCCTTTGTTAACCTCAAGTTAACTAAAGAAGACATTAAGGAAATGAGTGATAAAGAATTTTTAAAAAGTGTTATAAAACTTCTTAATAAACAACTAGAAGCACATACAGGAGTTCCAGGAAATTAAGGAACATGTTACACAAAAAATAGTAAAACTGAAACAAAATCAAGCTGAATTATTAGAAGTGAAGGACCCAATGGAGCAAATTAAAAATTTGGTGTAAAGCTTCAATAATAGAATGAATGAGGCAGAAGAGAGAATTTCATGATTGGAAGATATTTCCTTTAACGATGGGAAAGAATCAAAAAGTGAAAGAGAAACAGCATTAGACTAAGAGTAGTATTCAAGAATTAAGGAACATTATTAAATGGCCAAATGTAAGAATTACAGGAGTTCCATAAGGAAGAGAAAGAGAACTGGGTTTAAAAACATATTCCATTCTAATGTCTAAGGTCTTAATGAAAAGCCATAGAAATTTGTGGTGGGATCCAAGAACAACCCTGACACCCTCTTAAAAGGAGGTTGTGTGTACAAAGCAGGAGGGCATCTCAGGGTGGAATAGGAGAATAAGAGGAGGTCTGTGTCCTAGTCTGGAGACTCCCGGAGGCCTCCCAAGTGCTTTCGCCACAGAAGCAGTGGATACTTTGTAGAGGATTGTCAGTATGGACACCGAGAACCGTATCCTGACTGTCTAGGAGATCACAGAGAATATGAATGCCCTTGGAGGCTGAGAACTCTGAGGTCAGTCATTTCCTATTGGATCTCCCACACGGGATGGTAGCAGCCCCAAACCCTCTCACAGGGTCTGGTGACATTGGAACTACAGCCAGGAACCCCAGGTGGTACTCAGAGATAAAAGGGTTATAAATTTCCTTATGAACTCAGGAGAGGAGCTTTCTCTGGTCCTTATCTAGTTCCAGCCTTAGCTCCCAGCTCTCTCTTACACTGATCGTCAGGGTTGCTTGTGAGCCCCCAAAATAGTTCAGATAGACACAGACGAATAAAGGTCAGCTAATTAATAATCACTCAGCTTGTACCTTACTGATCACGCTTTCCATTTGGCTTTTCAGATACACAGAGAGAGACACTGATATAGAAAGTCTGGAACAGCCAGGGAAAAGGCCAAATAGCCTATAATAGCTCAGCCTATACTTACTGGTCAGGCTCCCTATTTGCTTCTCCTGGAGTTTACTAGGTAGGATGTATAGTTAAATTCTTCCTCACTTACTGGATTGTTGGAGATTTCCCTGCTCACCTGCCTAAAACTTTGCTATTCTTCAACTGTTAAAATGTAAAGTTCTATAAAACCATGCTTAACCACTATATACTGCAAAGTTTAAATTGTGACTTAATTTTCTCCCCAAAATACTTTATCAGTTTATGACTGCTAATGGTAAACAAGATGTAACTGGCATAAAAACTTTGATGTTAAGTTTGTACTCAGCTGTTATATATATGATGAATGTTAATGTTGATCCTTCCACTGTTTCTATGCTACTCTGATTTAGTTTAAACTCAAAAACATGTTAGCTTGGGAGGAAAAAAAACACATATTCAGTGAAACAATAAAGGAAAACTTCCCTAATTTGGAGAAAGAATTGGGAAACAAAATACAGGAGGGGCACAGACTTCCAATGGGGTTGACCAAAAACAATCTTTATTATAGCACACAATTATGAGGTTCTCTTCAGTTTCACATTGGCTCACTTTGTAGATGGCCTCAACAACCAGGGCTGGGCAATGCTGAAGCCAGGAACCAAAGAGTTTCATCCAGATCTCCCTGTGTGATTGGCAGGGACTCAAGCACAGGAGCTATCATTTACTGCTTTTACAAGGCCATGAGTAGGGAGCTGGATTGAGAAGTGGAGCAGCTGAAAAATGAACTGGCTCCTATGTGTGATGCCAGTTGGTGACTTTACTTCCTATACCATAATGCCAGTCCAATGAATGTGTTTCATGGGGGAAGAAGTTTATTCATTAGTAGAAAGTGGGTTGCACACAATGTAAGATTTCTTGAACTATGGAAACAGAAAAATAGCATTTCCAGGGGCTACTAGAATCATTGCCTTTTAGGCATCTCCATTGTTCATCATTTGGGGATTCCTTAGCTTATTTTACCAGTTTCCTGTGATGAGCTTCTGTCATGTTTCAAGCAGAGTATTGAGATTAGTATTAACACTTCAAGGTAGGAAATTTGTTTTCTGATGTTCTTCAACTTCCTTTTATTGTGCCTAAGGTTTGGTTATTCTGAAGTTTTTCCCTCACTACCAACAACTACATGAAATATTTCTTTCAGCATCTTTCCATTCCAGAGGCTGTTATAGTTCAAAAGAGGTTCACTAATCAGTACCGGAAGGGTGATCAGTTAGGGTTATCAGTATTGGAAGCATTGTATGACCATCAGTTGGCAGAAGAAAATTCTAGAAGAAATGCCTGGAAAGTAAGCAGCCCTCCTCCGCCTTTAGTGTTCCTTTAGTTGTGTGGAATCAAGGTAGCAAATAAAGCTGATGCAGTAAACACACAACAGATTTAGTTGGCCATTAGCCTCTCAGGACAGGGCTGATATCCCCATTTCATGGTTTACTCTTTAGTGAGAGAGTTCCCCTTAGAGACCATTTCCAAGTCTTTGAAATCTTTTGGAAAATTATTTTTCAATATTGTAAGTCATTTTAATTTTCTTTCCTAAAGTAATTTGTACTGCAGACATAGTTTAAGCATTCTGTCCTCCTTTTATTTTGTTTTATGTACAGAATAAAAACAGAGTTCCCAAATTCAAAATGAGCAAAGATAAGAACTCATCTTTGTTGAATCCCTATGATTTGCTTGGCATTGTTCTCTGAGCTTTGCATAACTTATCTCACACAGGTCTCGTGTCTTCTCAGTAAAAATAGTGCCCTATGTTCATTGCTTTATAACCAAAGCATTCAATTCTGAGGTAGCTTAGTAACAGATCCAAAATTGACGTAAGATTTGGTCCTGGGTCTGCTCAGACCAAAAAGACAAATGTCTACCACAGTGCTATGCCTCAATGGCTAAATCTTCACCTTGCACGTGCTGGAATCCTACATGGCTGCCAGTTCATGTCCCAGCTGCTCCACTTCCCATCCAGCTCCTTGCTTGTGGCCTGGGAAAGCAGTAGAGGACGGCCCAATGCCTTGGGACCCTGGACCTATCTGGAAGATCCAGAAAAAGCTCCTGGCTCCTGGCTTTGGATTTTCTCAGCCATGGCTGTTGTGGCCACATGGGAAGTGAGCCAATGGATGGAAGATATTTCTCTTTATATCTCTTTCCCTCTGTAACCTACTTTTACAGTAAAAAACAAATAAGTCTTAAAAAATCAGAGAAAACATAAACATCCTTGCTTTTTATTGGACTAGCTGAGAGTAATATGAGGCTCCTTTTTAGAAATTCATGGAAAATTTGAAAAATATATGTGTGATTTAACTTAAGGAACTGAAGACCATGTGTAGTGTTTTTTTTCATAATATAGCTCTTCACAGGCTTTTGAAGATCGCTCTTACCTTCTGACCTCTTAAATATTTTCATTAATTGAGTGGGAACCATACCAAAATACTTCTAAAAATATACAACGGATTTATAAGAAGTGAAAGTCCTTCAATATTTTAATTATCTCTGTATCTTAAGACAATTACAGATTTATGTTCATTTTTAAGAGATAATACTGAAATCTTGTGAATATTTGACCTAATTTCCCTCACTAACATCTTACAAAACAATATTACATGATCAAACAAAAAATTCATGCTAACACAGTAAAGAAAATAATCCCACTATTGTAGACACCTTCCATTTTGTCCATTTACAGCATTACTTGCTATAGCTCCTGCCCCTTCCTTATTAGTACTAATCCTTAACACATAGCTATAATTTTGTTATCACTAAAGTGCAAGTGGACTGGTAAGTGTGTGGCTTATGGAAATGATTTAGTTTCCCTTAGCATCTTTCTCTAGAGACTCATCCAAGTTGTTGCAGGTGTCCGTGGTTTCGTTCTTTTTGTTGTTAAATTTTATTACGCTGCATGCATACATCACAGAAAGTTTGATCTTGCTTTTTCCTGGGATAAATGAAAGTGTTGGGTTACATGATAGTTGTACATCTGATTTAGCATACCAAAATGTGAAGATATAATGGAGTATGCATCTCTACCCCCAAATAAAAGACGGGCTCCAAGGAAATTGTTCGACATATCTTCACAATAGGATGCCAGGCTTTCTACTCTGGTATGTACCTACAGCATCAGGATGCACTTAAAGAGCATCATGACGGACATGTGACTGTTGTTGAAGGACTATATTATTGTAATAAACCAGTTGTGAGAAGGGCAGAGGTAATGTGGAGGGGAGGAGGGGAAATCCCTGAGCCTATGAAACTATACCATAAATGATGATTTAAAAAAAAATGAGAACTCTTTTCCACAGTGGCCACACAATTTTGAATTCTCACTGGCAATGTCTAAGTGTGATACTGTTATTTCATTTTATTAAAAATTTTTAAATCATTTGGATGAAAATATATGCCATTATGGGGTTTTTTTTACAATTTTTTTATTTGCTTGTTTTTTTTTAATTTGGTATATCTATTTTCAGATTTCAAAGAAATCTACATATTCCCTTCCACAATTCTACTAGTTTACCATCTTACCTACAATGCATGAGGATGCCAGCTGGGTAAAAACTGAGGTAAAAACTGACTTTGGCTTTTATTTGCATTTCTGTGATGGCTAGTGACCCAATGAATTTTATCCTGTCTGTTGACCATTTATTTTTCATCCTATGAAAAATGCTTGTTCACATCCTTGGCCATTTGTTAACTGGATTATTTCTTTCACTGTTGAGTTTCTTGCTCTTTCTACATCCTGGTTATTAACACATTATCAATTACTTAGAAATAAATTCACTGTTCCTCCTGATTTTGAATCTGGCCTGCAGAGTAGACAGGGGTAGGGCATCCACTTACGCCTGTGAGATGCTCCTGTCCCCTCACACTGTTCCTGATGACCATACTGAAGCTGCTGTGACAGACCATTGGAAGACAAGGTCTAGGCATGCCTTGGCTCTCTCTGTGGACAGAGCAGGCTCGTGGAGCTGAGAGTGGATGCCCTGCTCTGTGACAGTGGAAGCCCTAAGCCCTATGTGAGAGTTCTGTGACAGCACACAACAAGGTGTACGGTGCAGCTGGCTCTCTGAACAATCACTGTGCCTGGCTTCAGGGTCTCAACTTTAGTGTCACTGAAGAGACTTCTACTCTCACACTGAAGATAGAACAGAATCTTTGTGTGGTTCATGAACCTGTGGAGGCAGGATGTACATCCACTGTGTGCTGGTTTTGGGCACTGATGGTTAGCCCAGAGGGCCCAGTGGCAGGTGGAAAGTCCTTAGGTGGCACCAAAACTTCGAGAATAGCTCCGAGGACTCATTCAAATGGAGCCAACCAATCAGAAGAAAACACATACCTGTACTTCAAGCCCCCTCATCACCACTGCTTAAGCTAGCATGTCTCACTCCCTCCTTCCCTTCCCTTCCCTTCCCCTCCCTCCCCTCCCTCCCCTCCCCTCCCCTCCCCTCCCCTCCCCTCCCTCCCCCTCCCCTCCCCTCCCCTCCCCTCCCCTCCCCTCCCCTCTCCTCCCCTCTCCTCTCCTCTCCTCTCCTCTCCTTTCCTTTCCTTTCCTTTCCTTTCCTTTCCTTTCCTTTCCTTTCCTTTCCTTTCCTTTCCTTTCCTTTCCTTTCCTTTCCTTCCCTTTCCTTTCCTTCTCTCCCCTTTCTCTTTTCTTTCATTCCTTCTTTTCTCTTTCTTTCTCTTTCCTTCTTTCATCTTCATCTTCTATCAAAATGATTTTCATCTGTAAACTCACTTAAAGAAATAGTATTAAACAATGTATAGTTTTCTACCTCAAGTCTGTTAATCACAAAATATTTTTCTTGCTTCTTCACAGCCTTCTTTTCACAGCTTAATCCCTCAGCTTGCTTTTATAAATGCTTCCATTGGAATTTAATTTGATAGGATGAGGTATACCACATTCCTTATTTTCCATTCAGAACAGTATTTATTTGAGATGTATAGATAGATCATAATATAGTTAACTAATTTGAACTACGTGAACAAACCTTTTACAAGCATGTTGATAAATAGTTGTGGGCTGTTATACCTTCAACCACATGGACTTTACAATCTTGTTAGAAGAATAAAGTGTATTTTTTAAAACCTGTAATGAACTACTGAATATATAACAATGCAGCTAAATTTTAAGAATCCCTAAATAGGAAAAAATTAGTTCCCAAACCGGGTGATTATTTTTCTCAATATGTTTTATTTCCATGGGTTTGTAAAGATAACTAAGACCCATATCTAAATGATTTTAGGTCATAACAGGCTGTGAAAGAATCGTAACAGACTCATAAGCTAGGATATAAACTGAATTCCAGGAGTGTATCAAGTAAGGAAAGCTAGTGGTTCACCTCACTCGTGACTCTAAGGAAACTGATCTTCTGAAGGTAAAGTTAGTCACTCAGCATTGAAACTTTCAGAATATCGAAAACTCCACATATTGTGTATATTAGGATCTTCAAAATGTTCATGAGCAAAATGATGCCTAGATTTCAAAACTTTTTGCTTCAGAATAAATACATCTTTTAATTCCATTTTTAATAAACTTTTGGAAACCAGATTGTATTTCAGTGAATATTCATTAAATGAATAAATAAATAAAAGATGCATAGATCAACATCATTTGAATATAAATTACATATAAATTCTCAGTATCATTGCTTTTATGTTCTAAGACTCCATTGCAGCCAGGCACTGTGAGATAAAGAATTGAAGGAAGGGGCCCAGCGCCATGGCGCAGTGGTTAAGTCCTCGCCTTGCACGCCCGGGATCCCATATGGGCACCGGTTCTAATCCCGGCAGCCCCGTTTCCCATCCAGCTCCCTGCTGTGGCCTGGGAAAGCAGTCGAGGACGGCCCAAAGCTTTGGGACCCTGTACCCGCGTGGGAGACCCAGAGGAGGCTCCTAGCTTCGGCCGCTATTGCGCTCACTTGGGGAGTGAATCATTGGACGGAAGATCTTCCTTTCTGTCTCTCCTCTCTGTATATCCGCCTTTCCAATAAAAAATAAAAAAATAAATCTTTTTAAAAAAAAAAAAAACTAATTGAAGGAAGTTAAAGAATAAAAAACAGCCATGATAACATTTTTGAGAATCACTAGTATTTAAGGAAGGGAGAACTTATTATGAAAAGTCTTCATTCAGACAGTTAAATTTGATTGAAATCATAGGCTGATTACTGAAGAAAAAGAATATAATAAGCATAAGCATACCAAGGCAGATATACCTAGCATTAATCAACTGATCTGTTTGAAGCAGAGTATAAGAATATATCTACAATGGAGGATACAATTTGTTGTGTTCTTGAGTAAAGGAGAACTATGCTAGTCAGATGGTTCTCTAAGCAAAGCAGAATTGCAATTGCTTTTATTGCAATGCATTGTTCAATATGGTAGCCATGGACTCTATGTTGCTATTTAGTGTAAATTAATGGAATTTAAATATTTAGTTCCTCAGTAATTCTAACTGTGCTTTAACTTCTCAATATTCATGTGTGACTTGTGACTGTCCCTGGATAGTACAGATACAGAATCTTTTCATCATTGCAGAACATTCTCTTAAGTTTTGACAATATGAAGGACTTGGGAAGCAGAGACTTCAGGAACTGGCTCACTTTGCAAAGTATGACGCGGTTGACATCGGCTGTAGCATATGATATTCATCAGTACCTTTACTGGAGGGAATTTTGCCTCAATTGCTTGATTTTTATAAATAATAAATGAGCCTCATTATTGGTTTTCAAAATCATTCATTAAGGCAAATTTTTGGTGCTTAATTCACTAGATTAAAAACAATGTGTAGGTTTTTTCTTCCACAGTTATAGAACTGTTATTGCTTTATTACAGCAAGCTAAAAGTTGTCTTCTATGACTACTTCTTCCAGGACTACAGAAAAATTTCAACTTTTATAAAGCGTGTGAAAGCCTTGCCTTCTTATTGCTAGTCCACCATTTTACTCTTCCTGTGGCAGACTAGAAAAGACGAGAATACTCAGGCGGTTCTGATCTATGAGAATTCAACTTTTGATTTCTTTGACTTTGTGCCACTGAAAGAGTGACTGACACACTTTAAGCAGAAATGACACCCTTAGTCTTGATCTTGTCCCAGGCTAGTGATAGACTCTGCAATTCCAGGTGGCAGGGGCAGGTCTCCACCGTCCAGCAGCCTCAGCACCCTGAGGGTAAGCTGTGAATAGCCCACAGTTCCCTCTGTTGTTGATCTATGGTGCTCCGTAGACTGGGCATATTAGTACATTTTCAGCTTATGATGTTCTTAGTTTCTAATGACTGTTTCAGACCATAACTCCTGTGTAAGTTAAGGGGTGTCTATATATACTGTTGGTTATCCTTAAAGATGTTTGATTTACAAAGCTGTTCTTGTATTTCAAATGTGGATAGCATGATTTTATCCTGTTTTTGCCTTTGAGTATTAGCTACTTAATCATTTACCTGGGCATTGGTTACATAGAAGAACAGGATTCACATCAGTGAACATAAAACATCTCTAGGCAAAAAAAAAAAAAAAAAAAAGGCTAAACTTCCATAAGGAGAAACTTTCAGGAGCCACTAGTTGGTAGCTACAGGTTTTATCAAGTCTTTATAACTAGTTCTACTTCTGGTAGCACTAACAATGTGTAACTGGAGTCAGTGAATGGGATTCATATGAACAAAAGTGTAAAGAACAGAACAAGTCTGGGATGGTAATGGGCTATTCAGGTATTCAGGTAAGCATATTGTTACTGTCTGTTTAGTTGGAGACTGTGTGTGTCATACTGCTGTCAGCTGTTGCAACGATCTTGGCTGTCAGATCTTAGCAGAGGACCTCTAAGGACCAATTATTTCTAGTAGTTCTCCAGAGAACTTTAGCTGAAAGTCTCTAATTGTTGCAAATTAGCAAATTTACAATTATAATAAGGTCCTTTCAATATTTTTAGCTGCTGGGAGCTGATTATGACAGTGACATTTCAGAGCCAGGGATGGAATCATGTATAATGCACAAATATCTGTGTCTGGCAAATTTAATAGTTTGTTGTGGTAAGATTTTGGAAAGCAGAGTACTTTATCTCATCAGGAAAACAAACATGCTATTGCTAGTAGAGATTAAAAAGCTGTATGCAGATTCAATACACTTGTGAAATGCCTACTTGCTTCGTCCCATGACTTCCACAACTTTGTGTTGCAATGATAGCATGGATCAGTCACGTCTTGTGGTTTCCTCTTCAATACTGAATTTATTTTTGACACATGAAAATAAACTTACATCTGATTAACCTACTCCGTGAAGTCATAGGCTGCAGTATAAATAGACAAGAAACAGCAGCGTTTTTTACATATCAGTTATGATCTAATGGCAAAAGCAAATCAGCAAAGCAATCCCCACACATTAGATACCAAAAATCAAATGTTTAAGAATATATTTAGCCAAAAAGGTGAAATATATCTACAATTTCATAAAGCGCTAAAGAAAGAAATCATTATGACAGAAAGAAACAGAAAGATATTCCAAGTTCCCAGATTTAAAAAATTAATATTGTCAAAATGTCTGCCACATTAAGAAACCTCTGGATTCAATGCAATCCATAACAAAATGCCAATGACATTCTTTACAGAACTGGAGAATCAATCCTAAAACTAGTGTAGGATTAGAATTGAAAAGTAGCCAAAACAGTCCTTGGGGTGTGGATGTCAAGAAGGATGCCTCAAAATACTTGATTTAAAAGAATACCACATAGCTTAATAATTAAAGAAGCCTAGATATTGCCGTAATAACCAACACATAGATCATTTTCAAGAGCATGTGATGGAGAAAGAGAAGTCTTCCCAATAACTGGTGCTGGCAAACATGAATGTGTATGTAAAAGAATGAAATTAGATCCCGACTTCTCACCATATGTAAAAATAAATTTTAGATGAGGCAAAGATCTAAATATAAAACTATGAACTGAAACTGAAGTTGCTGGAAGCAAATACAGAGAAACTACTGTAAGGCATCGGTGTAAGTGATGATTTCCTGGATAAGATCCAAAAAGCACAAGTAACAGAAGCAGAACTGGAAAACAGGATTCTATCAACCTCCGAAGCTTCAACACAACAGAGGAAACAAGCTGCAGTGTGGAGGGATACTGGAAAGAACGGGGGAGATACTGCAAGACACCATCTTGACATAAGATTAATATCAAGAATGTATTAGTGACTCCAAAAATTTCACCACAATGGTGTCACTTCTCCCATGTCAGAATGGGTGTAAACAAAAGGACAGAAAGTAAAGAAAGTGGGATATACAGTCGGGACAGAAAGTGGGATATACAGTCGGTTGAAATATTAATCAGTTCAACCAAAGTGGAAAGTAATATGAAGATGTCTTTAAAAGCTAAAAATAACAACTATCATACAATACAGCAATTCCACTACTGGTTATAAACCCAAAAGACAAGGCATTACATCAAAGATATTTCTGCCTCATCACATTTAAAGCATTTTTGTTCACAGTGGCCAAAACATGAAACCAACCAGGACGTCCATCATTAGTGAATGGATAAAGAAAATTTGAGTTGTATGTCTGTGTATTATATATATGTAATATATATATAATGTATGTATACATGTATATGTATAATATAAATTATATATGTAATATATTATACATGATATAATATAATATATATCATATGTAATGATATATGTAATATAATATATTATATATCATATGTAATATATATTCTATATGTGTTATATATTGTGTATGTATATGTTATATATATAATATATTATATTACATGTTATATATTATATGCATACATATGCACACACATATATATACAAACACAACAATAATATTCAACTATAAAAGGAGTGAAAATTCTGCCATTTGCACTAAAATGAATGGAACTGGATGACAATGCCAAGTGTAGAGGTTTTTTGGATTAAAAAAAATCAGAAAGTTGAATGTGGTTCACTAATTGTGATTTACCACTGATATGGGATATTAATGGGGGAGAATGCGTGAGAGCTGTGAGGAAAATGTGTATTACTAACTCGCAAGTTTTGACTTGTAGGTTTAAATCTATCCTGAAACAGCATGTTAAAAAATAGATGCGTATTTTCCAAACATGTATCCTTTGAGCATTTGTGATGAAATGTCTTACAATTCTTACGGACAGGATTTCCCTGATGTGAATTGCCTCCTAGGAGGTTTTGGCAAGTGTCTATTGGAGAGTTTATTTAATGTTAGAAAGTCTGTTAGTTTTTATTGTCATCTGTATTAAAACCCACTCTTCCCTCAGCATTCACTTTAGAATTTTGGTTAAAAGTTATGTGTCTTTAAGAGAATCTTTTCTTTTTTTGTCCCAGTGGAAATATCTTTTTCTATTACAAAAACATCTACAGGCAAGGGCTGCATTTGAACAATGTATTTAGCAAGGTACTGTGCTGAGGAATTTTTACGACTTTAATAACATCTTTTTTGCTATGGCCTTCTACCTTTATGGTAGCAAGTTTAGGGAAATAAGGAAACATTTTAGGCTGCAATGCATTCCAATGCAACTGGACTATTTCAAAGTTATATTAGTTATTGTAGTATATATTCATCTTTTTTAAAAAATAATTTGGTGAATTCTAGAAAGAACCACTGCTCAATTATTGGAATCAACTTTGGTTTCCAGATTGTATAATAGAAGCTACACTAGTTATTGCAGGTATCATCAGATTTCGTTTTTAACATATGACTCAGCAGCAAAAATGTGTTAAGTCCAATTTCAAGGGAATATCCCAGAAGTCTGTCCCATACACAGGTGCTTCTTGAATCATGAAAACAGTGAAGAGGCAATTTTCTCATTAGGAAAGGTAAAAGAGTTGTTATATTGAGTGAAAGGGACATTAGTAATATTTCATAATAAGATAGCTCATGACCAGAAAATCTACTGACTGCTCTGACTTAGCACCACTGATGATGCTGCATTTGGTGTAATCCAGTTCAAGGCGATGTTGGGAGAGAATCAGAAGAGCCTTTGAATAATTTAGTTAGGACTGCAATTGCTGTGAGGCAAAGAAGGTGAAGTTTGGCTAAAGAAATCAAGGCAAAATCTGCAGTGTGTGAGCAGTCTTTGACGTCAACTTCGTTTTTGAGTTGACAGCTCTGGTGTGTAGCCTGATGCCAGCAAATATATACAAGGGGGATTTAGGATAACATGGAAGCAATTTGTCTGTACATTCGTGTGCTCTGTTCCAGTTACTGTACTTCTCTGGGAGGTTTGGCCATGCAAGTTCAGGGATTGTACCCAATTAATAAGTTGCTTATTTGAGCACATACATTGTACATATTAATCCTAGCATACATTATAATCTGTCAATATCTAGGAGAATTTTCCAGAAGCTGTAGTAATAATTCTTCCATAATACATTTTATCTGCAAGTTCTATTCCAACATGCTTCTCCTCCCTTAAACAGTTTGTTTATTCAAAATATTGTTACAAAGTTTCATGAACTCTAGTTTTAACTTTACTTATTTTTAAAAATATTTCTATATTTATTTGAAAGACATGGTTACACAGAGAAAGAAAGAAACATGGAGAGACACTGAGAGAAATATTTCCCTTTTTTAAAAAGACTTATTCATTCATTTTTAATTGGAAAATCAGATTTACAGAGAGAAAGAGAGACAGAGAGAAACATCTTCCATCCACTGGCTCGCTCCCCAAGCGGCCACAACAGCTAGAGTTGAGCTGAAGGGAAGTGGAGCCATCGGAATATGAACTGGAGCCTATGTAGAATCCCCAAGTGAGTGCAATGGGCAAGCTGAGCCAAAGGGAAGTGGAGCAGCCAGGATATGAATTGGCACTCACAGGGGATCTTGGCGTATGCAAGGCAGGGCATCAGCCATTAAGCTACTGTGCCAGGCCCAAGAGAGGAAGATTTTCTATCTCCTGGCATATTCTCCAAATGACTTCAACAGCAGCAGCTGAGTTGGTACAAATAAGGAGCCAGGAGCTTCTTTGGGTCTTATTTATGGGTGCAGGGGCCTAAGTAATGAGGCCGTTCCCCGTTGCTCTCTCAGGCACATTAGCAGGGAGCAGGATCGGAAGTGGGGCAGCCAGTACTCAAACCACCGCCCATGTACAATGGAGAACCAAATATGCCAGCTTTACCAGCTCCATGACAATGCTGCTCCCTCAGAAAAACTGCTATTGATTTTTATCCCTCATTTTGATTATCCCTTGTTTTGGTTACAATTTTGAATTCAATCTAACAGACAGGTTTCTTCAATGGTTTTCATGGTAATTTTTTTTAAAAAGCCCTTTAAAAAGTATGCATATTAAGTATATGCTAATTATCTCCTGCTCTTTTCTTGTTTTTTATTACTTTTAATGATTTTACCTGTCTAAAGGGATAATAATTTATTGAACCAATTAGAGCAGCTCTGATAGTGCAGGGGAAAATATCTAATGAAATCCTAAATTCTACGGAACATTCTGGTATATCTTCTAGTTTTTTGTGGAATAAAATTTAATTAGAGCCCTCAACTTCTTCAGACCAGGGACTAAGTGTGGTTTCCAGGAATTATTTGTAATGGGAGCTTCAGAAAAAGAGGCAAACTGAGGAAGAGTGTAGAGAGAAGGCACAGCTAGAATGTGGGTAGGTGGCTGGGAACAGCCCTCTCCCCCTCTCCCCTTCCCTCCACATACAGATTGAAAAATACATGGGAAGCAATTGTCTCATCCTCTTTCCCCTATTCGTTGATCCTTCCCACCCTAATCAAGGGTCCACGTGCACATGCATCTTTCTCAACCATGTAAACATCATTGTAAGTAAAGTAAGCATACTATCAAAAACACAAAGAGGTACAAGGAGCGGTTGGGGGATTCCCAGATCCTATGAAACTGTGCCACATAATGCAATGTAATTAAAAACAAAACAAAAAAAAAGATTCCAGAAGGCTTCTGTGAGTTGTATTTTTTAAGATTACTTCAAGTGAGTATACAAATTGGACAAGGGAATATTGAGTGTTTGATGTTTCCTAATTTTTTTCCCTCAAAAAGCCCTCCAAATTTTGACATGTAGAATGTTCTACATAAAGCTGTTGCCACTCAAATGAAAAATAAGCTTTGCCATTTACCAATATAAACACAACTTTCATGTTACAATTTTAGGAATGTATAGGGGCCATTGTGGCTTCTCTATGGACAAACTCGTGGTTAGCAAGAAACAGGCCACTAGAGCTGATGTGGAATATGTGGTCATGTATGCATTTCGGGTGTCTAAGCAGAAGCTAGGAATGGAGTAAATGATCAAAAATACAGGAGTGGGCCTTCTCAGGTAATGTAAATAAGGTGAAGGTGTTTCATGAATTGGCAAAATGGGACAGAGACTGATGGTGTGTCTTTAACTCTTCCTCACAGGTACATTCTTAAACACACAGCAAAGCGTAGTCCAGGAAAAAACAAGTGCCCCATTCACTCACAAAACATATGTAGGCACACAGGTGATACAACGCCATGTAAAAAGACAAATCAAATAAACTACGAAGCAACAAGTAAAGAAATATACTTCAATGGTCAAAAAGCACTAGGATGTGTGCTCTCCAGATTAAAGCCAAAAGATGATATATAATATACAAACTGTTGGCCATGAATCCTAGCAAATATTAGCAAAAAATCAATGTAATAAGATACAACTCAAATGAATGTTGAAGGGCAAAAGAAGTTTTGGTAGAAGACATCAAAGTGTTGGTGTACATTCTGGTGGAACCTCATGATGATTTTAGCGGCATCTCCAGAATTCCAAACGATTATAATCCCACCCCTTGCCTAACACAAAAGCACCAAGCTCAACTTTCCTCATATTTACTAACTACGGAAAGATATATTAATCGTGTATCATCCCTCCTGGTAAAACTGACCCCTGATCCGACACATGGCTTTGAAAGCATGCTTTTCAGAAGTGGGGGTGGGGGGTTACATGGATTGATCAACTTCTCCAGTGGAGAAACTTGCTCAGATGACCCTGTTGTTGATTTGATATGTATGGAAACTTTCTGTGAGCTAAGAAGTGATTAGTTTTAGGAAGCTTGTTTGCTGACCTATTGACTAATAAGCTGGCAAAAAAATGAATCCTAGTCATTACTTTCATCATGGTTCTAGAAACTATAGTTGATTAATTAATCAAGTACAGAATTGGCTTGGTCACTATTTATTATCATAACAATAGAATATTCAAATTTCTCTCAAGAGTGCTCAATTTTTCAAAATATTCTACTTCTATGACAGCTCATATTAATGATAAATTGTTACAGGCAGGCAGCTGGATGAAAAGCAGTCAGCCGAGGGGTACTTACAATGGCTAGAAGTTGATATCAAAGATTCATCACTGATCTTTCCTCTTCTTGAGGTCATCAGCAGAAGTTATGATTTACTTAGACCAGTATAATGCCTGGGTAGCTCTGTTGAGTAACTGTGTAGGGCCCAGTTTAGCCTAATGGCTAAAGTCCTCATCTTGTATGAATCAGGATCTCACATGGGCACCAGTTCCAATCCTGGATGCTTCACTTCCTATCCACCTCCCTGCTTGTGACCTGAGAAACCAGTTGAGAAAAGCCCAAAGCCTTGGGACCCTGCACCCACATAGGTGAACCACAAGAAGCTCCTGGTTCTTAGCTAGCTTTGGCCATTGTAGCCACTCGAAGAGTGAGTCAAAAGATGAAAGATATCTCTCTCTGTTTCTCCTTCTCTCTGTAAATCTCACTTGCCATTGAAAATAAATAAGGTTTAAAAAATGATCCCCAGCCAATAAGATTCAGCTCTTTCTTTAAATTTACAAACTCTTTTACAACTATTTATGTTTGTGGGGCTGGCACAGTGGCACATCATGTTAATCCTCCGTCTGTCTGTAGTGCTGGCATCCATATTGGTGCCACTTCATTTTGCATTTGCTTCACTTCCAATTCAGCTAGTGATTTATGGCCTGGAAAAGCAGCAGGATAGGACCCAAGGCTTTGGGGCCCTACAATCCCGTGGGAGAGCAGGAAGAAGCTCCTAGCTCCCAGCTTTAGCTCAACACAGCTTTGGCTGTTGCCTACTTTTGGGAAGTGAACTAGCAGGTGGAACGCCCCTCACCCCCTCTCTCCTTCTGTCTGTAAAATTTGCCTTTCACATACAAATGAAAAGATCTTTTAAAAAGACCATTTAGGTTTTCACTACTGTCTTATCAACGAGACCAGAGGGATCAAGAAAATTGTCTAATTTACTGACTCAGGGAAAGCTAAACTCTTGACTCTTTATTTCAGACTTTATAATTTGAATTTCAGGACCTAAAAACCAAGCATGCATACTAAGCATATGCCTTAAACTTATGAGTAAGGATATTTAAACCTGGTTAACTTGGTTAGACTAACTCTTAAGACTTAAGGTATTGATACGTGATTATGTTTCTGGATTATTTTTTATTAACTTTCTCCCTGAGGAAAGTGAACTTAAATTCTGGAAGACCAAAACTTGAGCAAGTTAATGAGTGCTCTTATTTATTATGATGGCTGTGATACAGATCCTAGATCCTGGGCTTCAAATGCATATTGCTTGGTTGGCTTATCTATAAAATGAGGCTGAGATAGTAATTGATTTCAAGACTCTCTCCCCATCCAGCATTTAAATTCACTAAAATGCACTGTGTTACTTTTTATCATGGCGTATATATGTAAGCAGCTATCAAGGGAGGTGAAAATTACATCAGATTTAGAAAGTACAAATAAAATGCATCAAAATATGCAGACATATTTGTAAAACTTAATCTTTATTTAGTTGGATGATATAGATCTTACAAATGATATGAAAGCCTTTAAACTTTTAGGTTAAGATATTGAAACTAAAATACGCTACCAGAATTTAGGCTGAATGTATTGCCTGCTAGATGAGGCAATCAAGGTCTATAAGACATACAGGAAGGAAATTTCATTGCTTCCACATCATGATTCAAAAGAGTTTCACGGGCAATGGCCCAACAAGCTAATCCTTCACCCTGTGGCACCAGTATCCCATATGGGAGCCATTCAGGTTCTGCTGCTCCACTTCCAATCCAGATCTCTGCTTGTGGCCTGGGAAAGCAGTAGATGATGGTCCAAGGGCTTGGGCCCCTGCCCCAATGTAGGAGGCTTGAAAAAGCTCCTGGTTCTAGGTTTGGATCAGCTCAGCTCTAATGGCCATCGCAACCATTAGGAGAAATGGGTTGGAAGACACTCTCTTTCTATCTCTCCTTCTCTGTGTAAATCTGCCCTTCAAATTAAAATAAAATAAATCTTAAAAAAAATAAAAGAGTATGGTGAATTCAGAGCGTTTGGAGACTCCTCCTAAGTACAAAAAAGTTGCAGCTGAAATACACCAGGATAAACAACATGCTTGGCTGTTCAGGTAACAGAATCATCTGTTGTTCTTTATATTGTAGCAAAGAGAGCAATGTACACATGAGTAAAACAATAACCAAAGACCAAGAGAGGCATTTTAAATTGAGCCTACCTGTGCAGAAAATTTGAAGAGGTAGTTGAGAAGAGTTTGTAGCAGGTAGGATCAGGTTGGAACAAAATTGAAATCTTTCAAGGATGGTACTCTCTTAAGAGTGACTGATGTAAGGTTTCAAACAAGCCTTTCTCCTGTCGATGTGCTGTCCGACATGCCACTTAATTGATCTCTTCAATCCAATGAATGTCCTAGTGTTGTCTGCTGAGAGCACTCCTTCCCCTTCTCAGGATCTTTCTCAAATGCAACTGCTTGGAGTGAGTGTGCAAAGTAAAGCATTGTCATCCCTTACCCTCCCTGCTCCACAGCTGGGGACTATAGTAGTTTCAGATACTTCTACTTTCAGCAGTACCAGTTCCCTCTTTGGGGGAAAACTACAGTGAAAATCAAGATAAGGCAGAACTTTAGTCACCATCAAAGTGGACATGCTGTAGACTGCGGACACCACTTTCAACTAAAAATACAACTTACAGCTCTGTGTTTCAGCTGTTCAAGGACCAGGATGAGCAAGTGATCAGCTTAAGAAATTAACTCTCTCACAGTTTCCAGAGAAGTAGGAACCAAAACAGATGTTGTACAGTCAGTGCTCTGCAGTCTACCACTTGGTTCGACAAAGAAAACAGACCAGCACGCTCTTCTAATGCCAGCATCCCATGTCTTCAGTGCTGACCCTGAACCAATGACAAGGGCAGCATACATTCATAGCCCATCTTTGCTGCTTGCTTGCTGACCAGCACATGTTGTGCCAGTTCCTGAAACATGTCGAGCCTTGCTTTCTTCATCTGCAAATAAAACAATTTCATTACAAATAAGCAAATAAATGAGTTGACATAAAAAAGTGCTTAATGTTTTGTAAGCATTTATTAAATGTCCCTTATCATGGATATGTTAGCAAAAAATGAACACTCTTTAGAAAAAGATCATGGTGCCCTCCTGAAACTATCCACACATCCTGAATTCCAAAGTTGTCTCCTACATATCTGAGTCTCAGAAAATACAAACATCCCCTGTCAACATAAATCCCTATAGAATCTCTGTACCTGTAGCCTTCTTTCCTTCACACTAAATATTCAGCGACTAACTTTTACTCATGTGCTCTTTCCCCAAAATTAATCTAATGTTATCCTTTTCAAGAGGACTTCTGGACCGACTGATGTGTTTATGCTATGTCCTTCCCAACTTTCATCTTTTGACCCTAACTCTTAATTTTGCTTCATAGAACTTTTATTTCCTAAAATTACAGATCTATTTGTTTTGGTTTTTGTTTCTTTGTTTGTTTGACTGGCTGGCTATTCTCACAAAAATACAAATGAGAAAAAGGATTTTTAACATCTGGCTTATTTCTGAATGTCAAGAATCTAGCCACATAGTGTGTATGCATTTATCCATGTGCACCCATACTTTAATCAATAAATGGCTAGATAAATCAAGAAGTGATTGCCTGTAGGTTTATTCCAAAAAAAAAAATCAATGTATTTTCAAATATCTGCTACTTTAAGCAATGCTGAAATAGCTTTTCAATTTTTTTTTAAAAGATGTTTTTGGTTTTTTTTTTTTTTTAATTTGACAGGCAAATTTGTAGAGAGACAAGACAGAGATTAGGCATTCCATCTACTGGTTCACTCCCCAGTAGTAAACATCTGCGCTGAGCTGATCTGAAGTGTGGATCTGGAAGCCACTACCCTCACTCAGGTCTCCCATGTGGGTGCAGGGTCTGTAGAATTCAGGTCATCCTCCAATGCTTTCCCAAGCCAAAAGCAGAGAGCTTGGTAAACATCGGAACAGCCTTGATAAATAACAAATTGATAAATAACTGACTTTATAATGATTTTTTTTTCAGGATAGGTGATCTAGTTTCAAGAGTAGGAGGGGAGAAGTGTCTGCACATTTTTGTGAAGATGGGAAGTTCTGATATTTGCTAGAGTTTTATACAGGGTAGTTTTCAGTCCTGTCATGTTCTATTACGTGTGTTTGTAGCATATGCTTCAAGTATCCTAACTTAACATTGTGTGTGGAGACATCCCAAGTGAAGCAAAGAATCTGTGAAATGGGGAGATAGAGTGAAAGAGAGGATATCAAGGAACATTTCTTGAGTCACATTGAGACACATTGCATATGAACATACAAGAACATTTTTTGAAGTTCTTTTATTAATTTTTAATTATTTAAGTGTCAGAATCACAGATTGGGAGAATGCTGGTTCATTTCCTAAATGTCTGTAACAGCCACAGCTGGGCCAGGCTGAAAGCAGGAGCCTGGAACTCCATCTTGGTCTCCTGTGAGGGTAAGAGGGACCCGGGTACTCGAAGTGTCATCTGCTACTTACTGGGGTATGAATTATCAGGAAGCAGGACTGGAGACAGTGATGGAATTCAGTCCCAGGCATTTCAGTATGGGCTGTGGTGTCATCGTGGTGGCTTAACCAACTGTACCACAACGCCTACCCATATAAGAAAAGGTATGAAAAAAGTGGGTCTCATAATATGCAAACTTACTTCACTCACAGTTTCTTAAACATTTAATCATATTTTAAATAATTTATGGAAAAAATGAAATTCAAAGATAAACTACTACTTGTGTGAAAAATTTTGAAGTTTATGAACATGCACGTTAGTTAATAGATTACTTTGGTGAAGTAGTATTCGTTAGCAGTCTGGGAAATTCAAGGGAGATGTTTTTCATCTTTATATTATATCTAAATAGTAGATTATAAAATCATTTGAGTAGACTGTGTTAAATATGTATTTTATGTACTTCATAAATGAGTTGTAAGATCTAACAAATTACTTATTGTGGTGTCTAGCTGCTGATGTCACTACTTATATTTATGTACAACTCTTGTTGATTCCAATATTGCCTTCTCCAATGAGAGGTAACCTGATATTGTTATTTTACCTCCATTTTTCACATAATTACATAATTTTCTTGTTTAGTTTTATTTATCTGTGCATGCAGAATCAGTATCATTCTACATATAATCTTCTGAGATTCACTTTTCTGCTATAAAATTGTTCTGTGACAGTTCTTACAGCTGGGGTTCATTCATCACCATTATTATGTGATAGTTTATATTACAAACAGTTCTGAAAATGTTTCTTGGGAAACATGTGAGTTTGAATTATCAGCAGGGTTTTTTCTCTATGTTCTATTCTTACAACTCAAATTTCTAAATCATAGGAGCATAAATTTTCAGCAGTACAACATAATGCGTCTTTGTGATAGACTATCAATATACATTCTCACTAAACTTATAAAATCCTTAATCCTGGGGCCTTTGGGACATAGAACTAGACATCTTAGCACCCATCATTGTTGTACCATGGGTCAATCCCCTGCCTGCAATGCTAGCATCCCATATTATACATGTTTGTGTTCCAGCTTCTCTGCTTCTAATCCAGCTCCCTGCAAAAGCATCTGTTGAAGAGGGCCTAAGCGTTTGGACTTCTGCCACAGCCATATTGAAGACTTGCATGACTCAGCCACTGCAGTCCCTTGGGGAGTGAACTGACAGATTGAAGCTCTCTTTACCTTTGCTATCTTTCTTTCAAATAAGCGAATATTAAATTAAGAAATGAACTAGATATTCTGCAAATTTGGTTAGACCTAAGAAGAAGAATGGGAGGTGCAGATTAAATAGTGTGTTGGAAATAAGTGGATTAGTAAAATCAGTAATTTATTTCCTCATCAATTCATTAACTGTTGATGATGGATACAAAATCCTTTCTGTTCAGCAAGACAGAAAGTGTATGGGTGCCAGCACAGCCTGTGTTTTCAGGACACTGTGAGACAAGAGCTTCAGTTTGAATGTGGACACGGGAATAGAGCTGCTTCCAAGAAGCATCCTTCCGTTCTTACCTGTGGTTAGAGTGTATCTTTGATTCACTTCTTTTGATTTCTCTAATCCCAGTGAATAACAACTAAGGGGATCTTAATAAAATCTTAATAAAAATCAAGTGAACCTAACTTTAAAAATATTCTCTAGTTTTTAAGAATAGTTACCTGGCAGCAAGCAACTGGTTCAACCATTAGGAAAGATAGTCATGTTTCACTTGGATTCCCTGGCTTCAACACTCTTCAATTTCCTGATTCCGTCTCTCTTTCTCTCTCTCTTTTTCCTGAAGCTGACTCTGGGACAGTGTTCTCAGGCATTGGACAGTATTCTAAGGGTTGACTTTAGCCAAGCTGGTCGCTACAGATGTACAAGAACCACAGAAGGAGTTCTCTCTCAATCTCTCTGAACTAGTATATACCTACAATGCTCCATGAAGACATAAGCAGAGTTGCTCATCCTAAAAACACAAGTGTGGAAGCTTTACAAGCCTTTTGTCTCTCCCAGATTCTGCCATAATTATTTGTATTTCCTTTTCCACAGTTTGTGCTTGATATTGATTATTATGGTAGAAAAATGTTTTAGGTATAAGTTGTTTGTTGCGGTGTATACAATTTTTTTAAAAAAAGAAGGAAAAGTAATTGTATTAAAATCATAAATATAGCTTATTCAAAAAGGACAGTGTAAAGAAAAGGGAGCTTCAAAATTAGGATCTATCTGATTCTATCTTTGGTATAATTATTTCCAATATAGAGCTTCATGAATGAAAGCTGTCAGAGAAATATCATAAGTTGATATTGAAGATTGTTATGAGAATAGAGTATTAAATTATGATGTAGTTATCAGAAAAGAACATAGCCCAGCTCTCGATAAGGCAGCATGAAATACGAAACAAAAACAAATTGCAAGGAAAAATATCTGTTTTCATGTAATATTGAAGAAAAATATTCCTCAGGGCTGGTCTTAAATGGTACTTATCTAAATGGTAAATAGAGAAAAAAATTAGCCAATATGTGGACAATACTAACAATAAGATGATTGTTAGAGATGATAAGCCACTGAAAGTAGCCAAGCATAGACAGTTTTGATAATCAGCTGCAGAATATAAGATTTAGTATTTGAAAAAAAAAAACCAAAAATGTGTTAAAGACAAAAAATCCAAGGGCAGGTGAGGTAATCTAGCAGCTAAAACTCCCACCTTGCACGCACCGGGGTCTCATATGGGCACCGGTTCTGGATCCAGCAGCCCTGCTTCTTATCCAGCTCCCTGCTTGTGGCCTGGGAGGGGAATAGAGGAGAGCCCAAAACCTTGGGACACTACACCTGCATGGGAGGCCTGGAGGAGACTTCTGGCTCCTGGCTTTGGATGGGCACAGCTCCAGCCACTTCAACCGATTGGGAATGGGTCAACAGATGGAAGATCTTCCTCTATATCTCTCCTTCTCTCCATATATCGGACTTTCCAATAAAAAAAAAAAAAGAAAAAAATCCACATCTGGACACGTAAGGATATAAAATAAACAATGATTTGAAGAAAAATGCTCTGAAATAGGATATCTCTGTGGTAATTTTAATTACAATATTCATTTTATTTATGTATTTGTTTATTTGTTTTTAAAGATTTATTTCATTTTTATTGGAAAGTCAAATTTCTAGAGAGGAGAGATGGAAAGGAATCCTGGTGCTTGGAGGTGGAAGATTAGCCAGCTGAGCCATTGCGTCCAGTTCTTGGATATCTCCAAAACGTTGAGGCAAATACAAAGGTGTACACATGAATTTTCATCCAAGATAGATCTGGCTGTGGGTCAGCAAGGAATGCAGTTACTTGATACCCTCTAATTGCTAGGGTCTGTCTGTTTTTTGGTTTACATACAGTTATCATATATGCCTTTTTTTCCCCTCTCCTCCAATTTCCTTATTTGGTAAAGCAATATCTTGCTCCATTATTATGAATTAAAGGAAATGGTCTCCATTAAAATGTACTCTTTATGCATAATATAATGTTGACAAACACACAATTCCATGTATTAATTTCACTAGCACATAAGATGGTTTCACTACCCTGAAACATTCTTATACTTCAGTTTACTAAATCTTCTCTTATCCCCTATACTCTTGACAACTTCTGATTTTTTTTTCTTACTGTCTATGGTTTTTCCTAATTTTAACATCTTACAGGTGAAACACAGAGAATGTAGCATTTTCAAAATGGCTTCTTTCACTACTATAAATGCCTCATATCTTTTGGTGACTTGAAAGCTAATTCTTTTGTGACTAGATAATATACCACTTATGGATTCTTCCCAGTTGTGTCACCTGCTCACCAACTGAAGGGCACCCTCGTGACTTACAGGTGTTGACATTTGAGTAAAGTTTTTATAAAATAAGAATAGAGACTTTAGTGTGACATAATATTCAATGCATTTGAATCAGCAGAATGAGGTTGTTATTTTGTATTTTAAGACTATGCTTAGTTTTGGTGAGACATGGGCAAAATTTCTTCCAAGTGGCTACCTAATTTTTCATTTCAATTGGCAGTGAATGAGTTTCTCTACCTTCATATTCCCAGCAGTATTTGAGGTTGCCAACTTTATGGACTTGGTCTATTTCAATAGGTGTGTGATAGTGTCTTGTTGATGTCTTAATTTGCAATTCCCTAATGACCAAGACTCGGAATCCTTTTATGTGTCTGTATCTTGTCAGGTGACTACTCTCATCTTTTACCTACTTTTAAAATATATTTGCTTGTCGCCTTATATTTTAAGAGTACTTTCATAGGATGAATTTGAAACTTTTGTTGAGATTCTTGTTCAATCAATATTTTCATATTTAATGACTTTTCATTCTCTTAAGAGTGCTATTAATAGCCACTCTGTCCCTCTGTCCTTCCCTGTAACATTACTTTCCAAATAAATGAATACATCCTAAAATATTAACCCATGCCTTGAGATGCCTGCATCATATATGTTAGAGTACATGGTAGTTCAAAATTTTATCAAATTTGAAGTATAGTGAATTGTAGTGCAATATGATTTTTCAAAACTCATGGTCAATCCAAGTTCCAATTTTAGTGTATATCCTGCTAAGTGAGCACACTAAACCGTATTTTCTCCTATGATGCTTTTTAGAAGTTTTATATTTTTGCACTTCGCATTTAGTTTTATAATCCTTTGCAACTTAAGTATGAAACTTTATAAAGATACAAAATACGTAATACCAGAGTTTAGATACGTTATTCTTAGAATTGGATCTATGAACTATTCAAAATCTGTTCTCTTTATGTAAATAAGAATAAATTATCTTAAAAAAACTATGTATTTTTTTAATGCATCAGAAAGAATACTTCAGTTCCATTTTGCACAAATTTTTCCACTACCTTCCCTTCATATGGATTTGCTTCTCTGGGTTCTAGTTTGTACTTCTGGTGTAATCAACCATTATTTTGCAAAAACATACATCAATGTTGTTATATTATCTTCTAGCACGTTTTGGAGATAGGTGGTCCGAGATCTTCAGTACAATCCCTCTCAAGTATCACATTCACTTTGGAGAGATGGCACCTTCCAGGCAAACCTAGAACTTGTCAATAGCCACATAGCAAATGCTGGCACTTTAGGAACTCCGTCATGTCAGATTTGGATTAGAAGTCTCAACAAGGAATATCTCACTTTACTTGTATATTTAATACTTTTTTTCATTAATTTTATTATTTTTCTCATATGTGTCTTAAACATATTTTCTCAAGCTTATAATTAAGCATTTCCTTTTAGAAAGTGTCTTGTAAATGATGTTTTCTAAATTTCAACTTTCACTCTCATATAGCACCAGCCATTGCGGTCACTTGGGGAGTCAATCATGGGAAGGAAGATCTTCCTCTTTATCTCTCTTCCTCTCTGTACATCTGCCTTTCCAATGCAGATAAAATAAATCTTAAAACAAAACAAAACAAAAAGGTAGGGTTACAGGGAGAGACAGAGGGACAGAGACCTTCCCTTTGCTGGTTCACTTCTTAAATGACTGAAATATCCGGGATTGAGGCAGCCAACAGTCTTCTGCACGCATGGGAGAAACCTAAGCAGGTGGGCCACTTTCTGCTGCTTTCTCTGGTGCATTAGCAAGCATCAGAGGTGGAGCTGTCAGACTCAAACTGATGCCTAAATAGGAGACTGGTGGTATATACAGCAGCTTAACACACTTTGCCACAGTACCAGCTCTAAGGCGAGGTTTAACCTGCAATCACTTGCAATAGCCCCTCCATCACTGTTTTGGTACTTGTTGAAATATTGTCATGAGAGCATTCTACTTTAATCTGTTGGTATATAACAGGTTATATGTTATCTATTTTTTTTGGTTTCTATTCAGGAGACAAGTTTCATGAATTACATACAGAGTTTTAAGAAAAGAACATTTCTCATGTTCCCTCCTTCAGTTTCTTTGTTACTTTTCTTCTACGTTTTTCAATGATATACATTCAGTTTGCTTTATAATCACAAGGTTAACAAAATAAACAAACTATTTGGCAAGTGGTAGAGAAACAGCTGTTCCTCAGGAGTCAGACAACGGCTAGAAACAGTAATCACACCTCAAATTCTGTTTTGCTCACATTTCATCTAGCAGAGAGCAGGGAACCCACAGGATATTTGTCTTTTGCTGCCTGGGTTATTTCACTAAGAATAATGGTTTCCAAGTCATCCATTTTGTTAAAAAAAGATTTCATATTTTTTGCAGCTGAGTGTATGGGCAGTCTCCCCTGGGTCCCTGCCTGCTACCTGGAGGGCATGGCTCACCTCTCACCTGCCTCTGACCTGAGGCCCGGTTTCCAGCCATGCGCATGGAGGGTGACCCCTAACAGGACTGGACAGTCAAGGGAAATGGACTTGCCTTTGAGCCAATTACAGCGTCTTTGGTGGGCGGTGGAACTGCCGGAAGGTGCCCTCCTGCCCTCCCCTTCCTTAGCCTTTAAAACTTGTAGCTTGTGCATCATAAAGTGGACATTCCTCATCAGCTTGTCTGTGAGGTGGCTTTGACCCTCGGTGACCTAGGGGGCCTGCTGGCAAGATTAATCCCCCCAGATGAGTAGCATTCCATCATGTATATTTACTAAGGAAGTCATCAGGTAACAGACATCTGGGTTGATTCCATATCATGTGAATCCAACTGCTATAAAGATGCAGATCCCGATAACTTATATGTTGACTTCTTTTCCTTTGGGTAAATTCCTAGCAGTGGCTTGGCTGGGATATATGGTACATTTATGATCAGATTTCTGAGAAATCTCCATGCTGTTTTCCATAATAACTGCTGGTTTACATTCCCACCAGCACTGTATTAGCATACCCATTCCCCCACATCCTTATTATTTTTTGCTGTGGGGCTGATACGCCATTTTAACCTGAGTGATTTGGTGAATAGTTACATGAAAAGATGCTAGGACCACTAGCCATCAGGGAAATTACAATATAAGCCACCCATGGCATGTCAGTTGATAATGACTGATTTTTTATTTTAAAGATTTATTTATTTTTATTGGAAAGTGAGATTTACAGAGAGGAGATACAGAGAAAAAGATTTTCTGTCCACTGGTTCACTCCGCAAGTGGTCACAACAGCTGAAGCTAGGCTGATCTGAAGCCAGGAGCCAGCCACTTCCCCTGGGTCTCCCACAGGGTTGCAGGATCCCAAGGCTTTGGGCCATCCTTGACTGCTCTCCATGGCCACAGGCCGAGAGCTGGATGGGAAGTGGAACAGCTGGGACATGAACTGGTGTCCATATGGGGTCTTGGTGCATTCAAGGTGAGGATTTAACCACTAGGCTATCATGATGGCCCATAATTGATTTTTAAATGTTAGAATTTATTTGTAACCATAATATGGACATCTTCCTTTCCTTTCCCTTCTTTTCGTATTTTATGTAAAAAATAAGTAAATATCAACTACTGATACCCTGAATTACCTCCACCTAGAGTGTTGTATGCTAACATTTGCATAAGAATTTCAGGAGCCTGCTGGGGGAGAAGGTTTGGAAGGTCAGACTTTGACCCAGCTGAGGAAGGAGCTTTAGGCCATGTCAGGAAGTTTCCTCCTGGTAGATGCCTGGATTTCCTCACAGGAAACACAAACAGCTTCATCAGAGTAGAGTCTGGATATCTGTATAATTTGTTGTGTAAACTCCTTGCTTCATTTCCAAATTCACTTCAATTATCCATCTCCCTAAAAACAAACAAAAACTCTCCTTGTGTTGTTAGAAGACATTTTGGATGATGAAATCTTTTTCCAATTTGTCAGCTTCTTTCCTCTTAGCAAAAAACAATAAATTCATTTCTCTTAGCAAAAAACAAAACAAATTGAACATTAAAACTTTACTTCAAGGATCATGCTTGCACACTGGTTATAAATTCCATGTGGTGTGATGCATGATTGCTTTAATATGTTGTTTGATTTGATTTGCTAATAATTGTTGACACTATTTGGCAAGCATATTTATGAAAGCAATTGAACTGTGATTTTCTCTTAATATTTTTACTTTTATTCGTTGCTCAGATAATGCTGGCCTCACAACCTGATATAAATTTTTTTCTCTGCTTTTCTTCTCTAGAAGAGATCTTAGATATTCACCGCAATCTGTTTAAATATTTTGTGTGTTTTTTCTTGATTAGCTTGATTAGAAATATCACAGGAAAATCTACACAAAGGCTGGGGACAACCTAGGTTCTTACTCCAAACAAAAGGAGCATTTTTATGCAATCAGTTAAAAAAAAAGTAAGATTTATTAAAATTAGAAATCTCCTGCCACAATAATCAGGATGGAACTCTAAGAGAGGAAAGTTGAAAAATCTGGTGGAAATGGAGCCTCTTAAGAATAATTTTAGGGAAAAAAAATAAATAAAACAGTAGCTAATAATCAAGAAAGTAGGAGCACCAGACTCAAAGAACTAAAATTCTACTCCTGTGTAGCTTGCTCAAAGTCAAAAGCTATTAGAAGTACAAGATTGGTAACATCGCTTTCTTTTGTCACGTGAAGCTAAAATCTCAAAGAAGGATATCACCACTTTCTGTTACCCTGATAACACTGAACAACACATGGGACTGCGGAACTGCCTCCCCATCAGTTTTCTCGTGATAAAACTAAACTCAGAGTTGTCTTGTTAAATTTCAGTTTTGTGGAAGAAACAACCATTTTGAAGACTTTTCTGTTTGTCATTCCACCAGGGACTTGGCTTATCAATGTCAGGTCTGCTAACTCCTTAGAGGAATTTGTCAGCTCTATTGATCTTTTCAAAGAACCATCTTTTCCTTTTGTTGATTACCACTATTTTTCCTAGTTTCATTTCCATTGATTTCTGTTCTATTTTTTCTCCTGGTTGATTTCGTTTTAATTTGCTTTTTTTTTTTTTTCTCTATCTTGCTAAATTGGAAGCTGGAATTGATTGTCTATAAATCTTCCCTAAGGAATTCACTCAATGAGTTTCAATCCCTTCTAAGCACTATTTTCACTGCATCTTACAATTTTTGACTAATTGTATTTTTATTTATTTACTTCAACATAGATTTTATTATCAATAGAATTACAATTGAGTTTTTGATAAGCTATATTTTCACGTGCATTTGGGTCAGATATAATTCAATTCTCCCAAGATGGCAAGTATTTTCATACATATGTGCTCTAACACATGTATAAAATAATCTTCAGATTCCTACAAGTGAAATTACAGAGTCTTGAAACATGCTTTTTCAAAATTTGGTACATAAAGTGAAGATGTTTCCAAAGGTTATTTTTTTTTTAACAATCTGGACTTTTATCAATAGCATATGTGCATTTTTTATTACTTTCCACCATTTATCGATACATTGAAATAAAACACTTTCAGTATTAACAATTCAGTGAGGGCTTTGTTTTACTTCCTTCTTATGCTAAACTCTTTGTACCTGCTTTTGTTACTGTCTGTTTTCAAGTAATTTGTTTCTTTACATTTCTCCAAAATTATTTGTTTTTTAAGAACAGGTCACAGGTTAGGCTTAGAAATCCAAAGCATGTTCTTGGTCCACTTTTATTTCACTGAAGGTAAAAGCTTGCCTTTAGTATTATTGTGGTTTAAGTTTGGGCCTATTATTAATTTCCTGGGTTTTTGCTTCTTAATTAAAAATCATTTTATGTACAGTCACTGGCATGGCTTAGGAAAGTGGTATGGTTTATTCAGAGGGTGAGGACTGAAGACATATGTGGGCCATATTCAAAGAGTGAGCTAGGAAGGGAAAAGGGTGAGAAGGATTGATACCTTTTGTCTCCAGAACCATCCTCAGGAAACAAGAGAACAAGTGGGTACTCAGGAGGCCAGGAAGGCAAGCTGCAGACACTCACCAAGACCAAGAGAAGAATGAATTGCCAGGTAGCTCCTCCCCAGCGTGGGCTTTTAAGGCTTTAAAGGGGAGTGGTTATGCAACAGTGCAACAGCGCCCCCTCAGATCCCAGGCAATGATAGGTAAGTGTGCTTTGGGCAAAAAGAATTGCATAGGCAGGGGAGCTGCCGCTTCGGGACTGACCCTGAACTAGCTGCCTGTGTAAGACCACATCAGTATCATATACGTGCTATTCTATTTGACTATTGTTATTATTCTCACATAGCTCTTATTTTCATTAATATTATTTCCACCCAGTGGATTAAAAAGAATCTCCTGAAGAGCTAAAACATTTTCTTGCGGTAACACCAGGTCATTGGCACTCAACCTATCACTTGTACAAGTACTTGTCATTTTAGTGGAAAAGCAAGAATGGAAATCAGGTTGGACTCATTTCAAAACCTTAATGCTTCATACTAAGCTTCATTGACTGTTGAAAACTGCTTTTGTAAGATTAAGTGCCACTCTTTAAACTCTCTACCAACAACACTATCAATTTGTGGTATTCATTGTTGGGATGATCAGTTTCACCTGAAATCCTAACAACTTCATGGAGATCTACTTGCTCATAACACTTTTAAATTATACCATGAAGGGCCAGCCTTGTAGCACAATGTTTTAGGTCACCTCCTGCAATTTCAGCATCCCTTATAAATGTTTTGTTGAGTCCCTGATACTCCACTTCCAATGCAGCTCTCTGCTATTGCACCTGTTAAAGCTGGAGAAGATGGCAATGGTGCACGCAGTGGGACCAGGATGCAGCTGCAGACTCTTGTCTTTGGTCTGACACAATCCTGGTCACTGTAGCGATTTGGGGAGGGGAGTAGCAGGTAGAAGATTCTACCATCTATTTTTCTATGTAACTCTGTCTTTCAAATAAACAAATATTTTTCAAATGTGCCACTAATAGTTATCTGCACTTTTACTGTCTCAAGTATTAAGTGGGGGTTTTCCATCTTTGCCAGTCCCATTTGTACCTATAAAATTATAATTCTGTGTATTGCATCTTCAATATGAGAGTTTGGAACCTAGAACAATTAAAATGCAGAGCTCAAGTGAACTGCCAGACTGAATTATACATTTATCATCCTTTTATTTATAAAGAATATCATCTTTCCTCATATGTTTTTGTGAAGTGTGCTCATTAGAATTCCCAGAAGAAAGACTACACTGTCCAAATGAAAGGCATGTCTACATTCCTTTTTGTTGTTTTGGAAAAGCTTGTTTATGGGCTAAAATTCAGTATTCTATCTACACTGATCAGCTTGGCATGAAATTTTAAATGTAAATTACTTTGGTATAAAAATGTTTACATTTGTCAAACTGAGAGTAAGTTGTTAAAGAGTGTGCTCAAGTGCTTGTTCATAAATGGCATCAGCTTTGTACTCACATAGAGCCATCAGCTTGGATTAACGTAGTTATCAACAAAAGTAGATGGATTTTTCAAAAATATTGTGGTTATGATGGAGAACAAAATCTTAATAAAAAGACTAAAAGGAAGGTTCTGAAATTCATCTTGGGGTTTTAATAAACCTGGTAAGCAACACAATGTTAAAAAAAAATTTTTATTTTCCTTCAATTTGTTTTAAAACTAGGATACCAATTTTTTTATTACAATCATTTTTTTATCATGTTAGAATAAAAGTTTTTTTTTTAAAGATTTATGTATTTTTATTGGAAAGTCAGATATACGGAGAGAAGAGACAGTGAGAAAAATCTTCCCTCTGATGATTCACTCACCAAGTGAGCGCAACGGCCGATGCTATGCCGATCCGGAGCCAGGATCCAGAAACTTCTTCCAGGTATCCCACACAGGTGTAGGGTCCCAAAGCTTTGGGCCATCCTCGACTGCTTTCCCAGACCACAAACCGGGAGCTGGAAGAGAAGTGGAGCTGCTGGGATTAGAACCGGTGCCCATATGGGATTCCGGCGCGTTCAAGGCAAGGACTTTAGGTGCTAGGTCACGCCACTGGGCCCCTAGAATAAAAGTTTTTGAGCACAAAAATTTCCCTCAGAAGGATGATTTGCTCAAATGGATGTGTTTGTAAGTTCAATCCATAGTCTGGTAATAGATTTCTTTACAGAATAGGAACAGATCAGCACTTCCTGCCTTTGTCATGGTTGGTAGGTATTTATTTTAGCTTTTAACTCTCCAGGGATGACTGCAAGATGTCTTCTTGCCAGTTCTCTAGCTATTGGATTTGGGATTACCAACACAGTAAAATACTGTTTGGAATGACTATTCCTTGGTGGGTATATATTTCCTAAATATATGTATGGAGCTACAAAGCTAGCCTGAGTTTTGATTCCATGATTGTAAGTTTGTTTACATAAAAGTCCATTTATGGTCAATGCTAAAATGCAGTCATGCTTGTAAAGTTTCAATAAATTCAAAGTTTTGGGAAAAACTATGTTGCAGTGTTCTCTACATTGTATGTTTCCAAGCTCCATAACCTTTTCCGTTTCACTCTTGTAACTGCAGGATTATATACATCAAATGTGGTTAGGCATGCACCAGTCCTAGACTCACATCAAGTTCTTATTAAAATGCACATCTTGAAGCCCCAGTAAAGATTTGCTAAATCAGACTTACTTGGGTGAACTCATAGAACTTTCTGTTTAAACTTTTCGTTGGGGAACTCTTATAGCTGAATGTTAGAATCAAGCCTTGTATAGGATTTTTTAAATTTCTTTTACTTTAATTTTCTCTTTTAACTTGCACATGACAATCATGCATGTTTACTGAATACAGTGTGGTAACCTGATGTGCATTATGTGTAATGACAAAATCGTTGTGATTAACACTATCTCCTTGTACATTTATTCTCTCATTGTGTTTGAAGCCTTCAGTCTCCTCTGTTCTAGTTCTCCATGAAATATAAAATAGGTTGCTGTAAACTATAGAAAGAGTTTTCAAAGAGTTTATATTATGAAAAAAACTATGCATAGATTTCTGGGGTTTTTTTTGCATTAAAATCAAAATATTTTAATTCAGCTCAAGAAGTGTTAGAAGCCTCCAATAATCTCCTTGCTGTGCTGTAGGACACCTTAGCTGATTCTGCCATCTAACTGTAGTTTCGGACTTCTCATCAGAATCCACCTGCCTCTTAGCCCCTCCAAGCCCTCCCATCCTCCAGGCATCACTACTTTACCCCACTCTTCTGTGAGGTCAGCTTTATCAGCCCTCACGATTGACTCAGAACATGAATCCCTGTCTTTCTGTGTCTGGCTTTGTCATTAGCATTATGTCCTCACAATAAAAAATCATGCAGACATCTTGCAAAGGTTCTCAATCTGAGCCCTTTAGAAACACATATTTCTCTGATGTCAGTTCCACTGTGGTTATTTTTTGCATCACTGTTGCCACAAACCAGAATGGTCCATTCACAATTCTAGGTGATCACCCCAGGTAAGTGAATTTTGAGAACCAAAATGGATTTACAAAAACAATTACAAATTCTGAGGTTTCTCTCCTCAACTTCGCTGCGTCTGACTCATTTCACAATCTGGTTATTTGTCTTTAAGCCTGCTTTCTTTTCTCTCATGTTTGTATAACCTTCCATATTGAGATTTTGGAGTAGATGAGATTTTCTGAGAAGTAAAAAAAAAGAATGCTCTAGGAAGAAAAAAAAAACAACATATTTTATAATTTTTACCAAAGTTTGAGCAGAATTATTAGACTGGGATTCTGTTATCTAGAAGATATTTGGAGAATGCAAAAAAGGATCATCATCAGGCAAAAGTAGTATGGAGTAAAAAATTAAATACTACACTGGGACAATTAAAAGAAACATCACTGTAGACATAATATTTATTTATATATTTATTCATAAGGATATATTTATTTTTATTGGGATAGCAGATTTTCACAGAGAAGGAGAGGCAAAAGAAATATTTTCCATCTGCTGATTTCGCTACCAGATGGCTGAAATTGCCAGAACTGAGCTGATCCAAAGCCAGGACGCAGGAACTCTTTTTGGGTCTTCCACACATGAACAGCATCCCACGGTAATGGGCCATCTTCCACTGCCTTCTCAAGTCACAGAAAGGGCGCTGGATGGGAAGTGATGCAGCCTAACCACGAACCAGCACTCACAGGGGGGTGGTCAAAACCTGCAAGAGGGAGAATTAGCCAATTGAACCATCATGCCAGGCCCTGCAGGAACAATTTTCAGCTCAAAGTACCTCAGAGTTGAAACAGATCTCAGAAGCTCCCTGGCCCAGTCATGCTAGTGAATCTTACCAAGGTCCTTAGGGTACTTGTGGCAGCTTAATATTCACCATCTATACATAGTCCTCCTGCTGAATCTTCTGTTTCCTAGATTTCCTTTCAGTGAGGGTTTGAATGATCTACATTCTGACATTCTTGTGAAAGATTTGGAAGCAAAGTAAGGTAGAGATGCTGTGAATACTTCCAAAGTACCCACGATTATCGTGAACTTGGAAACAGTTTGTATTCTACCCGCAAATGCCCCATGTTTAGACCATCTTGGGAAAGCATCTCCAGGATGCATATCCTTCTGACAGGGTGAACACTTTTGGAAGCACCTGGCAACGCCTAGAGAGGTGACGTACATGCTCTGGGGCAGTGGTTGGAGTAACTACTCCTGATGACAGATCAGGTCTCAGTGTCAGTGAGTAGCACCAACGTACTGTAGATCCTCAGCACTTCTCTTCCTGGATTAATTCTCTGGCAATTATTAGAAGCCGTTAGAATTCTAGCTTAGCACCTGCTCCAGTAGCCTTTCCAATGATTTGTTAAATAGCTTGATCCTGTTGAACCCACTCATGTCTAAAATAACCACATACCAATTGCTACAGCAGTCTGATTTACACGTGTGAAAGTATCCTGAAAATACTCTGAGACAACTGAAGGCATTGCATTCGTACATAGATTTACATATAGATATATAGTTACAGCATAAATATCCATGAAAGGATTTTTTTACATTTTGTATTTTATTTTATTATTCTCATTTTATGATACACTTCCATAGGCTCCTGGTATTTCCCTTATCCCCATCCCAATTTCCCCCCTCCCACCTAGTTCCTCTATGTCATCACTAAGCTAGTGTTCTTCATATACAGTCATATGTCCATCATTGCAGGCATGGACAGTGGCAGAGAGTCCAGAATCCTATTGTCAAGACATACTAAACAGTTTCATTGTAAGTCCATCTTTGTGTGGAAGCAGAAATACACACTACACTGCATCCTCACATCTGGATATGTTACTCTCCATTTCTCAGCTACAGTACATCCCCTTAAATGAAAAGTCGTGATACAAAATCAACCAATAGAAAGAAAAATAGAAATTTACACTGCCAGGAAGTTAAATGACATGTTACTAGATATGACAATCTCTGATACACAGCTACTATACATCCCTTTAAATGAAGAGCCACAAAACAAAATCAACATCAGGGAGAAATAAGAAATTAACAACACCATGAAGTTAAATAACATGCTATTAAATGACTAATGTTTAGCTGAAGAAATGGAAATCAAAAACCTTCTTGAAGAAAATGATGCCACTGCATGATCTAAGACTCATTGAATGATTTAGTCAGAAGAAAGTGTTGTGAAGAGATGAAACCAACAGAAAAGAACAAAACCCATGCGACAGAGTTTCTGCTGATTTTTGTTGGTGATGTGTGTCTCCTCCAGGCAATAAATAGACGGGTTTTGTTTTTTAATCCAGTCTACTAATCTATGACTTTGATTGAGCTTAAGCCATTTACAATTCAGAGTTTAATATGCATGGGTTATTTTGGTCCTGTCATTTTAGGTCTGGGTTATTCATTGGTTTAGTCTTCTGTTGTCATTTTTCTGGGATGTTCTTCACATTTGCCTTTGGTTTTGGAAGACACTGATCCTCTTCTCTGTCAAGAGAACATCTTGAAGTATCATTTGTAAGGCAGGTTTGGAAGAGGCAAGTTCTTTTAATTTTCTTTACTCTGGAAGAATTTTATTTCATTTTCAAAGACAAAAGAAAGCTTTGCTGCATATGTTATCCTGGGCTGCCAATTTTTTTTTTCTTTTAGAATCTTGAGTATGTCACTCCATTCTCTTCTTGCCTGTAGAGTTTCCTATGAGAGATCTCCTGTGAGTTTAAAGGGCATTCATTTTTATGTCAACTGATATCTTTCAAGTGCACATTTCAGGATCTTTTCATTATGTTCAATTGAAGAGAGATTGATGATCATGTGTCTTGGTGAAGATTGCTTTAGATCAGGCCTGTTGGGAGTTCTGTGCCCCTCCTGGATCCTGTTTCCCAATTCTTTCTCCAGATTAGGGAACTTTTCCTTTATCATTTCATTAAATATATTTGTATAATCAGCTTCTCTTTCTGCACCTTCTGGGACTCCCATAACTCTTAAATTAGGCCTCTTAATAGTGTCTTTCAGTTCTTGAGTGGTTTGTTTGGCCTGATCCAGTTCTGCTTCCAGCTTTTTGTTTGCTTCCCCCTCGTGACAGAAAATACCTTCCAAATCTGAGATTCTTTCTTCTGCTTGATTCATTCTATTTTGGAGATGTTTCACTGTACTTGTAATTTGCTCTACTGTGTTATTAATTTCTGATATGTCAGCCTTGATTTGCATTATTGCTGTTGTTGGGTGTGTAAAATATTCCTTAAATTCTTTGAGCTCTTGTATGTGCTTCTCATTGTTGATTAGAAGCTTTAAAATGAGTCTTATGGATTCTGTGTCACCCATTTTCTAGATGTCTTCCTCAGTTAACTCTGAGGTTGGCATAGGGTTTTGCTCTTTTGCAGGGGAGTCTTCAGTAATATTCATTGTGCATTTGTCTCTTCTTTTGCTCTTGGTCATCGTACTTCTGGTTAGCAAGTTGGGGCAAGTTCCTATGCTCTGTTACCCACAGTTTGATTTTACTTATTTACTTATTGCCACTGGTACAAATTTCTTTGCTTGCAACCAATTGTGCTACTCCCTCCAGTAGGTTCCAGATCTGGGTTCTTATGTTAGATTTCCAGCATGGTCTCCATTGTCCCAACTCCTGGTTTACCACTCTCCACCTGCTGTGATACTGTGCTGAGGCTGCACCGTTGTTTGTACAATCTATCTTCCACTTGTGGTTGTATCAGGTCCCAGGATTAGGGAGACACCAGGTGTCCTATATTATTAGATTGTTGGTGGCACTGAACTTTTTGAAGCCTATTGGACATTAGGTCTGGGTGCCCATGGACCTATTTTGACTCGTACAATGCCACAGTCAGTATTATTTTCCTGTGTGGCCAGTGCAATCCACTGAGCTCAGTGAGTTCTCGCGAGCTCAGCCCACGCGCAGTTCACTATTGTCCACTGCAGTCCTAAACTTTTGCCACTATGAACAAAATGGCGCCTGGTGTACCACTTCTAGAGTTTTTGATCTGCTGGCTGTCAGGTCTGAGGGCTACCCAGACCTGTCTTGCGTGCAACCCGTAGAATGCCACGTGGTTGCAGTTCACTGAGTCAGAAATGAGTTCACTCTGAGCTAAGTTTATGCTCAGTCTTTCCCTTGCCTTTTCTCCTTAGGCAAAATTGCGCCCAATTCAGCTCTCGGGTGCTGACTGGGCTGTGAAATGTTACCAGAAATGCCTGGTGGGTTCTTTCCTCAGCTTACTATAGAAATAAAAAGTCAGGAATCTGTTGCAAACAGAAAAGTTTATTTGCGAAGGGACCAGGTGAGCAGGGAAGGGAGGGAAGGGGAAAGCACCTTGGGGAGAAAAGCAGGAGGTGGTGCCTCTCAAAAGAGGAGGGAGAGAGAGACACCAAAGGTCTGACTAAGGGTCTTGGATTTAAGCATTCCCTAACCCCTCCTTGTTGGGCAGGAGCCTACAGGTAAGATGTTCCGCATTGGTGCTCTCTTAATTAGTTACAAAATGGGTGGGCAATGCTGGTGCTACCCACCTGAAGGTATGGCCAAGACCTCAGCAGGCCTGATTTTGGTATCATGAAATCCACCCTGTTCTTGCACTGCCAGTCTGGGATCTGCCGCTTCGTCTCTGCTCCTGGTCAAATCAAACAGACCAGTAGGACAGACAGTTCTTTTTCTGGGTTCACCTCCCAAGCTCCCAGTGAAAGTCCCTCCCCACCTGCTTGCTGCTGGAGTTCTGGCTGCTGGTGGAGTTAAGATCGTCATTAGCTGAAAGCCATTGGAGTATCAGTCACTGCAACACCACACCGTTGTGTTTGCTGCTTTCCTGTGTCTGTCAGTCTCCAGGTATCCTTCTGATGTTCTGTCTTCTCCTATTTCCTAGAACGTGTATTCTCTGCTTCATCTTGAATAACTGTTTTTCCATCCATTTAAACGTGTCCTTACCCTATTCCGCCATCTTGATTCTCCCCTGAAAGGATTTTCTATGTCATGGAGCTATGACTCAGCATTTCTGTCTCTGTGGTCAGCAGCAAGATTTCTTGAACTTTTTAAAAAATGTTTTCAGTCAAACCCTTAACTCAATTCTAGGATAATGTCTCACCTCTAAAACTTTACTAGATGGGTGTATTTTTTAAATGTGCCACATGTTGCCAATTTTGCTATTAGACACCTTTATGTGAGTGTTCCCACAGCAGTAGTGACTTCACATCGCAGAGCTTCTCACATCTTTCTTAGCTACTCTTCATGTCACCTTGCAGCCAGGAGATTTAATAGGCAGTCTTAGAAAGCCATCTTTGCTGGTTTTCCTTATTGGTTGTCTGTAATAGCTATAGGGATTGTAACATCATTGAGGCACAGGAAATAAAAAGTTAGGTGGGTGATTAGATATTTTAAAAACAGAGACACAAGAGACTGGCAGAGTGAAACTGTGCTGAACCTGAACCCTGGGTTTGGATGAGTTCCTTTGTTACCCTTCTTTCCTAGGTTTTGGTTCATGAGGTTTGAACCAGGTAGTGTCTATGTTACCTGCAAATTCTCATCATCCACTTGGCAACGTGCATAAAACACAGAGCATTCCTAGCCCTGCCTGAAACTATTGCATTCTTGAACAATTGCTCTTATTGTTACTTTTCTTTTTAATGTATTTGTACCTTCCATGTTATCAGTAATTTCTCCTACTTTCAACAGGACCTTCCATGGATGAAAGAATGACGTTTTGTCCCATTATTGCTGCAATCACTTCAGCGCTGTGGCCTTGATGTATTTCTGTATTCAGCTTAATGCATAGTTCTGTGGATTTTCAAAGCATCACAAAGGTGTTATAACTTCTATTCATTTTTGCCTTCCTCTTCACTTGCCTATCATTTTATCACATCCTCTCTCTCTCTTTCTCCTTTTAGACTTATTTTTTATTTGAAAGGCAAAGTTACTGAGAGAGAGAGAGAGTTCCTCCACCTGCCATTTACCACCCAAATGACTACAATAGCTGGAGCTGAACTTATCCAAGGTCAAAAGCAAGGAGCCTCCTCTGGGTCTCCCACATAGGTGGGGATGGGACCAATGACCTGAGCCTCCTCTTCTGCCTTCCCAGCAACCAGCAGAAAGCTGGATAGGGAGTGGAGCTACCAGACTTGAACTTGGATGCTAGCGGTGCAGGTAAAAGTCCAGCATGCCACACCACAGCATCAGTTCCTCTTTTCCAAGTTAGGTTTTCTTAGTGTACTGGATGGTAGTAAAATTCCTTCTGCACAAAATAGTTTGCATTGTGAGCACTGCATTAAAGCAAAAGACTATTTTGGATGCTGATGAGCATTCTGTCCCTTCCAAGTTTGATTACCAGAGTCCTATGTGAATAAATGGCTATGTATACATTTCCGTCTACCTTTAAAGTTGTCACAATTATCCACAGCTCCTCTTCTAGGTGCTGGATATTATAGTAATGGTAATAATTGATAATGACAACAGCTATTATATGATCTTATCATGTGTCAGTCTTTGTACTAAACTTATGTGATTACAGTTGATTTTTCCCCAAGTCCTGTGAAGTAAGCTTGCTGCGTATCACCCTTTAATACAATAGGAATCTTAGATACAGAGAGCTCAAGTGAGTACTTCCACATCATCTAGCTCTATTAGATGTGCTCTACTCCACATTGAAATTTGGATTATCTGAGTTCCCCTTTTTGCTTTTCTTGCTAGAAATATACCCAGTCATGTCTTTTTGCACACCTTACATGTAAGAGGTTCTCTAGCTTTTATGCTTTATAATGGATCACTGGCTGCAGCAAATGCATGGCAAAACCAGCTAAAGGAATGGTAAACTGTTTCCCAATATTGTTTTACCAAATTGTATTCTCAGTGTGAATGAATGACAGTTCTCATTTCTCTACATCCCATGAATTCATGCTTTGGTTATATACACATATTTTTTTTCCTTTCAGCAGGAATAGTTCTAATCTCACTTAGCATTCATTTTGCAATTTTTGAATGGTGCAATACTGCAAAAGAAATTTAGGTAACAGAATTTTGCTAGGCAAGAATGAATGCAATTTGCATTAACTACATTTGAATAGAGGCCGGTGGACTAGGAATGCACACATACAGTGAACTGTGCTGTGATCAAAGTAAGTGAAGGTAATGTGATAGAAAATGAGAAACTAGCTTTGATTACAAAGCAACTTTTGTACAAAAATGACTTACAAAATGACTTTTACATAAAATGGTGAACAAGATGAAAGTTGGCATTATATAGGATTTTTTGTAGATTATAATCCAAGTCAGAACATATGTGTGGGAGTAATAAATGCCAGGGCAACAGGTGTAGACTGTAGCTTTGTGGGTCAACAGTTTTGAACCTTTACCATATTGTTTCTAGCTTTATCCATACCTAATTTTTCTCAGCTCTATGGCTTAGTGAAAATTTCTTTCTTAGCTTGCGCCATAGTCAGTTGGGGCATGTGACAGTTATGGTCAGTGAAAAGGGAAAAGGCCACTGGGTTGAAACTAGGAAGTGATCCTTCTATTTCTCCTATCTTTGCCATGGTCATCGAAGAGGCAGCATGTTCCTGGTGAAGTGGTGAAAAACGGTGGAGCCACGATGGTTCTGACACCTGAGTCTCTACACAAAGCAGACTACTTGGAAACTACCTGAAAATGTAGAATGAATGAAAACAAAACTCTTGTTTTTAAAATTGTAAAAATTGGGAATTGCACTTTTGTTTTTATTCCCAGAGGAGCAAAGAAGATGGCCGACCTTGAAGAGCTGGTATAAGGTGGAGAACAAAAAGCGGAGGACCGATCCAGCACAGGAACAAACCAGGAGACACAGAATTGCAGCAGGAGGAGTGGAAGGTCACTAGACTTCACTGAAGTAAGAAGATCAACACAGCTTGGAGGGACAGTCAGAAAAAGAAAGAAAGGAAAGGCAGCATGCCCGTGCAAGACTTGGTAAGTTGCGGTCCCAGGCAAGGGGAAGGCCGGCGCAGTCTCAGCCAATCCAGGGAAGATAAGGGCAGTTGCAAAAACAAGTTCCCACACCAGCGGGAGCCACAGACCACTGGAGTCCTGGAAACCCTAAAGGTGGCTACAGATTTGAACATAGGGGCCATCAACCCCTGCAGAGGTTGAGGAGAAGCAGGGGAGGGGGTCCCAGCAAAACGCCTGCCAACAGGTCAGCACCATTGAGAAAGTGCAGAGAGGGCTGCAGACACTCTCTGGGACTGGGTCACAGAAACTCGGCTCCAAACTGGATTCGCTGAGGAATTTCCTGCTGTGCTCAGCCTGAGCCCCAGAGGTGGGGCACCACACCTCAGAGTCAGCCAACCCAGACAGAGGTGCAGGCTAGCAAGGACACAGCTGCACACCTTCCATCTGGGGAGCATATCTGAGAGAGTGCAACAGGAAGCCTCACTAGGCCTGGGCACACCAAGCTTTACTAACCCAGCTCGGGGCGGCACTGCTCAACAGAGTCTGCTGACCTGGGTGGAGGCACAGGCAAGCGGGCCACAGCAGCATGTTTCCCAACAGGAGAGCATATTTGTGAGAGTATAGCAGGGTGTGGAACCGCACACTCTATATCTACCCAGAGCAAAGACAAGAAGCCCAAGGCTACAAAGTCTCTCATCCACACTCTATCCCTGTTGGCACACACAAGACAATACCTAACTGACGAAATAGAAGAAGGCTGATCGAGAAGGGCAGGCATAGAGGAGGATGTGGTAAAAGAGGGATGAAAGATAGCTGAGGGAAGAGCAGCAGACCAGAAACCTGCAGAGAAGTATTCTTGAAGCATCCCTGAACACCGAGCAACCAAGAAGAATCAAGCAACTTGGAAGGAATCCAGAGAAAGTAAGAAGGGAACACAACAACCAGCTCAGAACGTGGAAAAAGTAACACAATGAGAAAAAGCATCAGAAAAAGCAACGACTCAGATGAGAGAGCCAGCACCCCACCAAAAAAAGACCAAAAGCCAATATCTATTTCGGAGATGCAAGATGAAGACATGGAAGCTTTACCAGACAAGGAATTTTTAAAATTAATGATAAAATTTGTTAGAGACAATGAGAAGAAGTGGGAAGACTTCAACGAATTCAAGAACCACATAGTCACAACAAGTCAAAAACAAAATTCTGGACCTGAAATTCAAGGTTGAGAGTATGACCGGCAGAATAAATACAGCAGAAGAACAGATCTCTGAAACGGAAGACACACATAATGAAGATACCCAGCTCATTAAACAGCTGGAGACAAGCCTCAGCAAAGCTAATAAAACGATACAAGAAATGAAAGATCACCTCAGAAAATCAAATATTTGGATCATGGGCCTTCCCGAAGGAGTGGAAAGAGAGTCAGGAATGCAAATGGTACTTGACGAAATTATACAGGAAAACTTCCAAAACACTTGGAACATGAATCCAGCACACATACAGGATGGACAGAGAACTCCCAACAGACACGATTCAAAGAGATCTTCACCCAGACACATAGTGCTCAAGTTCTACTCCAATGAAGACAAAGAAAGAATCCTGAGACAAGTACGAAGCAGAGAAAAGATCACTTAGAGGGGAAAACCAATCAGAATCACTGCTGACTTCTCTGAAGAGACCCTACAAGTAAGGAGAGAATGGACAAAGATCTTCCAAATTCTGAAACAAAACAATTATCAACCAAGAATAATGGACCCAGCAAAGATCTCATTTGTATATGAGAACGAAATCAGATCCTTCTATAGCAAAGAAAAAACTAGAAGAATATGCCAACACAAAACCAGCTCTACAAAATCCCCTTAGAAATGCACTAATTCTAGAAAAAAAGGAGGCAAACCATAAACAAAGATAGCAAACAGGAAGGGCTCCAAACTAAAACCAACACAAGGAAGGGCAATTACACAGAAAACAACACACACAAAACACACTCGCATGGCAGGGCAAAATCACAACCTCTCAATTTTAACTCTTAACACAAATGGTCTAAACTCACCAATCAAAAGACAGAGATTAATGGAATGGATCATCAAACAAGACCCAACTATCTGTTGCCTACAAGAAACACATCTAACCAGAAAAGATGCAAAAAACTGAAAGTGAAGGGATGCAAAAAGATATTTCATGCCAATGGACGAGAAAAAAAAGGCAGGGGTAGCTGTCCTTATTTCAGACAAGATAGATTTCAATCTAACTAACACCAAAAGGGACAGGGAAGGCCATCTTATATTGGTGGAAGGAATGATCCATCAAGAATCAATCACCATCATTAATGTTTATGCGCCAAATTCCAAGCGCCTAGTTACGTGAAGCAATTACTTACAGACTTAAGGGGAGACATAGATATGCACACAATATTTGTGGGTGATCTCAACACACCTTTAACACCAATGGACAGGTGTATGAAAACTCAACAAAAATACAACAGAGCTCACACAAACAATAGAACTACTGGACTTAGTAGACATCTATAGAACTTTTTATCCTAAGGCCACAGACTATACATTTTTCTCAGTGGTGCATGGCACCTTCTCCAGGATCGACCATATGATAGGACACAAAGCAATTCTAAATAACTTCAAAAAAGTAGAATCATACCATGTACCCTCTCAGACCACCATGGTATGAAACTGGAAATCAACAACTGAAAACACCCCAGGAAATATAGGCACTCTTGGAAGTTGAACGATATGCTATTAAACGAACAATGGGTCAGAGAAGAAATTAAAGATGAGATAAAAAAATTTATGGAAACCAATGAAAACTCCGATACAACATTCCAAAACTTGTGGGACACCACCAAAGCAGTGCTAAGGGATAAACTCATCCCAATTGGAGCCCATGTCAAGGCCCAAGAAAGATGCCAAGTACAGGAATTAACCACATACCTCCAGGAACTGGAAAAACAGCAACAGAAGAGTCCCACACACAATAGGAAACAAGAAATCATCAAAACAAGGGAGGAGATAAGCCAAATAGAAATAAAAAAACTATACACAAAATCAACAAATCAAAAAGTTGTTTTTTTGAGAAGATAAACAAAATAGACACTCCACTGGCCTGACTGACCAAAAAACAAACAAACAAACAAACAAACAAACAAAACAAAACCAAGAGAAAGCGAGAATTAACAGCATTAAAGATGAAAAAGGCAACATAAGAACAGACATGGCAACCATTAAGAAAATAATTAGAAATTATTACAAAGAACTGTACTCCAATAAACTTGAGGACCACCAAGAAATGGAAAAGTTCTTAGACTTCCACCACTTACCAAAACTTAGTCCAGAGGCAACAGAAGAATTCAATAAACCAGTTTCCAAGGCAGAGATTGAAGCAGTCATCAAGGATCTCCAAGCAAAGAAAAGCCCAGGTCTAGACAGTTTCACTACAGAATTCTACAAAGCATTCCAAACAGAACTAACCCCAATCCTCTACAAGCTCTTCAAAACAATAGAAAAGGAAGCAACCCTTCCAAATTCATCCTATGAAGCCAACATTATCTTAATCCCAAAACCAGATAGAGAATCATCAGAGAAGGAAAACTACAGCCCTATCTCTCTGATGAACATTGATGCTAAAATTCTCAACAAAATCCTAGCCAATAGAATTCAAAAAATCATCAGACAGATCATTCAGCCAGATCAAGTAGGATTCATCCCTGCAATGTAGGGATGGTTCAACACTCGGAAATGCATAAATGTGATATACCACACCCAAAAACTGAAAATCAAGAACCACATAATAGTATCAATAGATGCAGAAAAAGCTTTCGACAAAATACAACACCTCTTCATGCTAAAAGCTCTAACCAAGGTAGGCATAGAAGGAAAAATCCACAACATAATCAAAGCAATTTATGAAAAACACAATGCCTGTATCATACTGAATGGAGAAAAGCTAGAACCCTTCCCACTGAGATCTGGAACAAGACAAGGGTGCCCACTATCACCACTGCTATTCAACATAGTCCTAGAGGTACTTGCAGAGGCCATAAGACAAGAAAAAGAAATCAAAGGCATACGTATAGGAAACGAAGAAGTCAAGCTTTCACTATATGCAGATGACATAATCCTATACATAGAAAAACCAGGAGACTCAATACAGAAACTGCTAGAACTTATACAAGAGTTTGGCAGAGTGGCAGGGTACAAAAGTAATGAACAAAAATCAACAGCCATAGTGTACGCAAACAGCCCCAAGATGGAAAAAGATCTAACCAGCAAGATACCATTCAAAATAACAGAGGAAAGTATGAAGTATCTGGGAATAAATCTAACCAAAAGTGTAGGAGACCTATTCGAAGAAAACTACAAACTACTCAAAAAAAAAAAAAAAATTGAACAAGATCTCAAAAGATGGAAAAACCTCCCATGTGCCTGGATAGGTAAAATCAATATCATTAAAATGTCTATACTACCAAAAGTAATATATATTTTCTTTTTTTTAAAAGATTTATTTTATTTTTATTGGAAAGGAGGATATACAGAGAGGAGAGACAGAGAGGAAGATCTTCCATCCGATGATTCATTCCCCAAGTGAGTGCAATGGTCGATGCTTTGCTGATCTGAAGCCAGGAGCCTCTTCTGGGAGCCTATTGTGGGTCTCCCACGCGGGTGCAGGTTCCCAAAGCTGTGGGCCGTCCTCCACTGCTTTCCCTGGCCACGGGCAGGGAGCTGGATGGGAAGCGGGGCTGCCGGGATTAGAACTGGTGCCTATATGGGATCATGGGCGTGCTAGGCGAAGACCTTAACCACTGCGCCATGGCACCGGGCCCAGTAATATATATTTTCAACGCAATTCCATTCAAATTGCCCAAAACATTCTTCATGGAACTGGACATAATAATTCAAAAGTTCATCTGGAAACACAAAAAAACCACGAATAGCTAGAACCATCCTAAAGAACAAGAAGTTAGCAGGAGAAATCACAGTTCTGGACCTCTGGACATACTACAGAGCAGTGGTTATCAAAACAGCCTGGTACTGGCACAAAGATAGAGAGGAAGATCAATGGAACAGAATAGAAACACCAAAAGGGAACCCACACAGATATAGCCAAATAATCTTTGACAAAAAGACCAACAACAGTCCAAGCAAATGGGAAGGCCTCTTGAATAAATGTTGTTGGGACAACTGGCTGATAGCCTGCAGACACAAAAAGATAGAACTGCATCTATCACCATACATTAAGATCCAATCTACATGGATAAAAGATCTAAACCTACATCCAGAAACCTTCAAACTCTTGGAAGAAAATGTAGGAAATACCCTGCAAGTCCTAGGCGTAGGTCCTGACTTTCTAAGAAGGACGCCAAAAGCAATAACAGTTAAGAACAGAATAAACAAATGGGACCTCATCAAACTAAGAAGCTTCTGTACAGCAAGAGAAACAAACAGCAAAGTAAAAAAGCAACCCACAGAATGGGAGAAGATCTTTGCACACTACACAGGCAATAGGGGGCTAATCTCCAGAATATACAAAGAACTCCAAAACAACCAAAACACCAAGACAAACAAGCCACTCAAGAAATGGGCAAACATTTCACAAAGGAACAAGCCCAAATGGCAAACAAACATATGGAAAAATTCTCAAGTTCCCTGGCAATAAGAGAAATCCAAATTAAGACATCGATGAGGTACCACCTAACACCACTAAGATTGGCCAACATAAAAAAGAACACCAACAACACTTGCTGGAGAGGATGTGGGAAAATGGGAACCCTACTCCACTGCTGGTGGGGCTGCAGGTTGGCACAGCCTTTATGAAAATCAGTATGGAGAACACTTAAACAACTCAAAATCTGCATACCATATGATCCAGCAATAGCACTCCGAGGATTATATCCAAAGCACCTGTTTCACGACAAACCAACATGCACCCCTATGTTCATAGCAACACAATCAGTAATTGCAAAAACATGGAAGCAACCGAAATGCCCATCAGCAGAAGATTGGATAAGAAAGCTTTGGTCCATCTATTCTATGGAATACTACTCAGCGATTAAAAAAAACCAAAATGCAGTTCTTTGTGGCTAAATGGGTCCAACTGGAAACTATAATGCTAAGGGAAATGAGAGAATCCCAAAAGGCTAGATACCACATGTTTGCCTTAATTTAACCTGTAATTTTTTGTTTGTTTGTTTGTTTTTGAACCTGTCATTGATACTGTCTCAACCCAGATGTTTTGAAGAATTGAACTTGCATTATTTTTAACATATTGTTTACTCAATACTATGTCAATTAATTCCATAACATTGTATATTGTTGCTGATATTTTGTTGGGGCTTTTAACTGACTAGGACTTTATTCTGTTAGCTCTACCTTCAGACCAGAGAAGGTCTCCCCAAGAAACCGCTGAACTTATCTGGACAATAAGATGCTGGACTCAATGCTAGGTATATGCTTGTAATGAAGGAATCGCAGCTGAACTTGAACTGTGGTTGTGCAGCAAGATGGAGGAATCCACCATGAGGGGAGGGTCGTGGGAGGGGTGGGGGAATCCCAGTGCCTATAAAACTGTATCACATAATACAATGTTATTAACAATAATAATAAAAAAAAGAATTGGGAATTGCTGCTGTCACATAGCCTAAATGTTTTATTTGGAACTGAATACATTACTCCAGATGTGATGCTCGCTCTGATTCTCATGTTGAAGATGATAAAATTCATAAATGCTACTACAGGTTTGTGCTACATGATAGAGATCCAAGGAAAAATTGATACATATTCAATGTGGAATGATTCACATATACAATTTTAATGCTAACGTGTATTAATGTCACATTGTTGTACCACATGATAATTTGCTAATCACTGATAAGTGATTAAATTCCAGACACTGAATCCTGAAAAGGTCGACGAGTTATAGTTAGTGTGAACCCAGGCAGTTGTCTATTCTCAGAAACTATCTTGTAATTAAGATAGTAAATTAGAGCATCATCAGGATTTGGTCAATACAAGGACTAGAAACCATCTTGTATGCAATGAAATTAACATAATAAGACCGAACAATTGATCTACAGAATATAAGCTTCAGATAATTATTTTTCTGGCTTAAGGAGAAAATATAGGATAATTTACAAATTCGGAACAGTGGCAATGTAAAGTTTCAGGGAGAGCTTTCTTATAGACAAAGTTATTTAAAAATGCAGTAGGTCAACCCATGAGGGTGAGAGCTTGCCCAGTATTTAATGGCTCAAAAGTAGGTCATCCCACTGTACCAGTGAATCTTACGGTGAACTACAAGTTAAGTTGAATGAACTCTACAGTCACAAAGAACAGGCCCTCCACTGTGAAAATTATTCAGTTCCTGAGCAATTTGTGTGGCCAAGTAAATGTATATTTGAGATTTATGAATGCTGATATTTACATTCTTTTCATGTGCAAATAAAAGTTGAGCTCATCTTCAGTAGTTTTTCTACAGTAAGGGTTCATGAAGGGCTCAGTCGGTTCCAGCCCATGTTTATTTGTTTGTTTGTTTATAGTTTGTCTCTCCCTAGTGTACTGTACGGGTGATTTAGGCAAGGATCGTGTTTGTGCTGTTAAGCTCTCTTCTCACAGCATTTGTCAAAGTACAAGGCACTTTAAAATGTTCATGGAAGAGGTATATATATCTTAATTAAAAACTAGTGTGTTAACATGGGTATTTTATACAGAGTTTAAAATATCACTTGGAACAGCAATATCCCATATTGTAGTCAGCTCTACTTCCAACCCATTTTCCTGATAGTGCATATTGGGAGATTATGGCAGTGGCTTAAGTACTTGGGAGACTTGGAAAGAATTCTGAACTCGGGCCCAATGTGGTAGCATAGTGGCTAAAGTCCTCGCCTTACAAGTGATGGGATCTCATATGTCCCACTTCCCATCCGGTTTTATGCCTGTGGCCTGGGAAAGCATTTGAGGATGGCTGGAACCTGCATCTGCATGGGAAACCTGCAGGAGGCTCTGGGGTCAGTTGCAGTTCCGCCACTGTCTCCACTGGGGAGTGAGTCATCGGATGGAAGATTTTGCTCTCTGTCTCTGCTCCTCTCTTTTTATCTGACTTTCCATAAAAATAAAATGAATCTTATAAAAAAAAAAAAAGATGCTCACAAGGCTCCATGAAAAGCAGTAGGTAGAATTTGGAATAAAAAAAAAATTCTGAAATTTCGAACTCTCACATGTGGCCTGGCTCAATACTGGCTACTGTTGGAAATTGAAGACTTTAAATCTCTCTCTCTAATGAATTTTTTAAAAACTATAAATAGATTTCAAATATTTTCTACTACAAATAAACTTAACTTTTAATTCTATTTTTCCATGAATTTTTCTAGTTTCCTTGTATATGTCTCTTCACATGCATGCATTAAGCATTTGCATGATGAATGAGTGGGTTTTAGTAAAATGGACAGGGTTTGGTGATCTTTGGGGTAGAGGAGGAATCAGGAAGGGAAAGTTAAGGAGAATTTTCAGATTTGGGGTTTGGTTAACTCGTTACATTCACCCAATTATATTGTCATCTATCCAAATAGGGCATATAAGATAAATAGATCTTTTAGGAAGTTTAAGCATGATAATCAGTTCAAGGTTTGACAAATTAATATAGGGAATCCAAGTAGAAATTCCTAAGAATGCATGGTGAGCATCAAAGCTTAGGTTAGGGGCATGTGTGGAAATCCTGAGTGCCCTGTCTGAGGCAGCGTCATGGTCATCAATGACATTACCAGAGGAAAGACAGCGACTAGAGTGAGAAAAGTCTGTGCAGGGATCTCTGGGGAACAGTGTTCAAGTGGCTGATGGTGGAAGACAGAGCCATGAAACAAATCCCGGACAACACACAGAGCAGAGATATCAATGACACCTCAAGGGACAATAGAGCCATTGTAGGGACAGTCTCCTGCATGTGCACCAAGACTAAGAAATTGAGGCAACATCCCCAGTATTCCATCAAAACCACATCAATACCAAATTTGTCAAGAACTTAGAGAGGCAGAATTCATAAATTTAGAATCCTTAAAATCTCACACTTTTGCTGAAGTAATCCCTCTCAAATAGAGCTCATTGTCTCATAAGGCTGACCCTTTGTGACCCAAGATAAAACGTGTTGACATTTTTATAAATGAAAGTTAACTTACTTTATTTCATCATTTCTTTCAATTTCTGGACACAAAGTCTGAAAACAATTCATTAAATTATGCCCTGATTCAAGTAGAAGGAATACAGGAGTGGAGCACTTATTCAAACCAAGTGTCTCGCCAGGGAAAACTCGCCAACTGAAGGATTCTGACTTAATAAAAGACTGCGATCAGGTCATCAATAGTGAGTTAAAACTACCCTGTGAGAATTAAGGCAATGAAAATGCATTTATAAGAGAGAGGAGCAGCAGTAAGGACTGGAGAGACAACCTAGTAAATGAAATTAATGATGACTCTAAATTGGGTTCTCTCCTGAATTCATTTTAGCATCTACCTTGAACAAAAAAGAATAAAACTGCAATGTAGGTAATTAGAAATTAATAAAGACATATTTTAAAAGTTGATAGCAATAATAAACATATGTGTTTATCAACACATGCAGTGTTACCTTTGAAGCTTCATGGTGAAGATAAACTGAGGGAGAGGCAGGGTGGGTATCAGTTCCAGGAGTAGAGATACGCTAGAAAGCACCCATTCACCCAATCATATCCTGGAAGCCTACAACAATTTCTGAAAATTTTCGCTGAAATTTGCTTTGAAGGATTGTGTCCCTAGCCAGATGTAGCTAGACAGATTTAAATTTAAAATAAGTAGCATGAGACTAAAATAGAATTTCACTCTCAGTTGCATGAGCTATAATTCAAGTACTCAACGGCCACATGTGGCCTCTCCTCTATTGCCTATGCAGATAGAGAATATTTTTAACATATAAGGGTCTATTAAATATTTTTTGTTAAAGTGCAGTCCTTTGATGTGGACTTTTCTGGCATTTTTTAGTTTTAGGTTTCTAATGTTAAGCCATGAACTTAAATTAACATCTGGTAGAATGTTATGTGTAGATTATTTCTAAACCACTGGGATGGAGTTGTAGCAAGGGGTAAGATGCACCCAGCATCTACAATGTCATAGAAATACACACACACTTAGATTCATTCTTCAAAAACTCCTGACATTAGGGCTGAGTGTCAAATCCTAGGCTTCATGACTCGAACCCTACAATCAAGAGGAGCCTAGAAGAACCTTAAGTGGGGAGGAGAGGTTTGCCATATTTTGAAGCACAGTAAAGGAACTATGTCATGAAATGCCTGGAAGCATACAGTTTGTGTCAGAAGAGAGAGAATAACAACAAACCTAAGCAGATGATAAGAAGGAAGGAACAGGATTCCACTAAGATCAAATCAACTCACTTTAAAATAGCGCTTTGTTAAATAACCTATCTTAAAATAACCTACCATTAGGCCAAGTACTTAGTACATTTTGTCGGATATGGAATTGAGTACCCATGATGGGCCAATGTTATTGATCTAGTAGCAGCTAAAACCAAATATAGGTAGGACTTGGTAGATTTAGAAGTTTGTTTGTGAAACGTGAGACAACAAATGATACAGAAGTAGAGTCAGAATCTTGAGCAACTTTAACATCAAAGCCAAGGTGGAGAAAAGAGCAAATACAGTCATGGTAACTTTCTTTCCTACCTTACTGCAAGGAAATAATAAAGTCATTTATGTGAAGTTAACACCAACAGATTTACACAATTTTCCTCAGCATCAATTTCTTCCACTCTACATTAGAAACTATTCTTTGTAAAATAGTAGTTTCTTTATATTTGTCAAGAAAAACATCCACTTTCATAAATGCTAAATATTTGGAGAAGCATACAGAATGATAATCGGTGTTATTTTGAGAACATATTTCCTCTAAGTTCAGGAATGTGTGACAAAACCTCAGTTTATTCTTTTCACTAAAGGGGAATTCTAGTGTAGCTCATAGTCTATCTTGTCTCCTCTGTTTTACAAGTTACTGAGTGCTGGGTTCGTAACAATGTCACTTTTTGTACTTTGAAGTCAAGACACAGATAAAAGAGCAAAAAGAAAGAGGAGCCTGACAGAGACAGCCTGGCTGTGCATGCATTCAGGTAGGACATCGTGTGGGGGTGCAAGCTTAGCTTAAAATATGCTAGAATTCAATGAGAGAAGCAAAGAGATACCATGGGATTTGTAGAAGTCTCCATATCCTGGCCACAAAATTTAAATATTGACCAAATTCAAGGTCAAGGTTTTTTTCTTTAACTGTGCCGCCTGACACACATGAGACAGCTTTTTAAACATTATATCAAAGCTTTGCAATATAGGTTACTATTTGTCTCTAGACAATAACTATTATTTTCTTGGGCATTTTCTCTTTACATATTTACTAGATTTTGCTTAGAAATCCTTTTTTTGGAGGATTTATTTTATTTTTATTGGAAAGGTAGATGTATAGAAAGAAGGACAGACAGAGAAAAAGGCTGCAACCACAGAGCTGAGACGATCTGAAGCCAGGAGCCAGGAGCTTCTTCCAGGTCTCTCATACGGGTTCAGCATCCTCAGGCACTGGGCTATCTTTTGTTGCTTTTTCAGCCGGGAGCTGGATGGGAAGTGGAGCAGCCAAGACAGTAATCAACGCTCACATGGGATCCTGGTGCTTGCAGGGGAAGGATTAGCCGATTGAGCCCTCACACCAGGCTCGGTTAGTTTTTTCTTTCTTTTCTGTTTTTTTTTTTTTTTTCTTGTAATATATATAAAGAAAAACAGGAAGCTATGATGACACAGGATTGGGAATGCTGGGTGCTTAGTCAGATTTCAAGATCTTTTCTCAATAAAATTATGAGTGACATAAAGTTTAAGACTGTGTCACACTTGTAATAATGGTGGTTAGGAGGATGCTGCAGTATAAATGACCACTCCAGGGTTCCCTGCAAGATTTCACTAAACTAGCATAAGTAAAGAAACAGTATAAACTGTAAATTATGTACATGCTGGGTTTCATGCTTAAATAGAACACAATTGCAATTTTATCTTAATGAACAAATTGGTTCATACATGCTGAGTATCGAATGAGTATACCTGTTGTCACAACAAATGATGAATTAATTGTCTAAGTGCACAGCCCGGCTGCTGCTGAGAGAATGTTTCATTTGGCTTCCTCATCTACTCAAATCACAGACTTTCATAAATTATTTAACTACATGCAAACAGAGGGTATCATGAAAATTATGTTGGTGTTAGGCCCCCTCTTTTACTCATTTCTGTATCCATTCATTACACCGTATTTATTGAAGTTGCAGAGTGCCTGTCATGAAGAAAACACTGCTCATGGCTCATAGAAATACCAGAAAGCTCATCACTTGGGAATGCTTGAGCTGGGATGTAAAATACAGGAATAATTAGGAGGTTAATTAGTCTATATGTGTGTCTGCCCACACACGCATACACCTGCAAGCTTACAAAGAGAATGCCATACGTAAAGGACACACGGTGAGAACAAGGATAAAATATAGTGAATATGACTGTTGACTGCAGAAGAAACCTAGGATTAGAGAGAGAAATTGATTATTCAGTGTCTTACAGACCTCAGTCATGGGAAATTTGTTTAAATAATGATGCTACATGGCCAGACTGACTGTTCTTGGAGTAAGCAAATCGTAAGCGATGGCTGATTGTGATTGGTTAAATTCCTGATGAAAAGAGGAGTTTAGCTTTAGAGGAAAATAATAGGATAGTAGAGATTGTTCCATTAAAATTCCCCTGAATATGGAATGCATCCCAGTCCTTGAAATCTCAACAGAGACATCAAAGCAGTAGCTTCATATCTCCCAAACTCAATTGTCTCAGGTCAACATTGCCATCATTTTAACTGAAGGATGTTGGGGGGAAAATGATTGACTACAGGGCTAGGTGTCATAGCAGCTAAAGTCCTTGCCTGGTATGCACTGGGATTCCATATAGGTGCCAGTTCTAATCCTGGCAGTACCACTTCCCATCCAGCTCCCTGCTTGTGGTCTGGGAAAGCAGTTGAGGACAGCCCAAAGCCTTGGGACCCTGCACCCGCGTGGGAGACCCAGAAGAGCTCGTGGTTCTTCAGATTGGTGCAGCTCTGGTCCTTGCAGTCACTTGGGGAGTGAATCATCAGATGAAAGTTCTTCCTCTCTGTCTCTCCTCCTCTCTGCATCTCTGACTTTCCAATAAAAATAAATAAATCTTAAAAAAAAGTATGACTATATGTAAAAACAAAATGTGAGTTTTAAAATGGTAAGTAATCAAGGTGATTGGTCATCAGCCCTGGTTACGTTGGAACTGCATTTTCAAGCCAGTATTGAATGATGGTAGAGACTGCACTTCACGGGCAGAAAAGGCCGCTTCATACTGAAGCCAATACCTTACAATGGCCGGCAAGCGCTAACAAGGTCTATTTTCTGTGTTGTTGCCTTCCTTCATCCTCTAGAATGCTCTATTTCCCTTCCTTTGACACCTTGAACACATCTGGAATCTCTCCCTGTGTGTTCTTTCTCTTCTGAATATGTAAAGGGTATCTGAGCTCTGCAACACAATGTCGACAGTTCTTTCACACATGGCTCAGCACTGCCGTTTTGCAGCATACGCAGCTTTCTTTGCTTGTGTTTTATGTTTTATGCCTGTTGTCTCTCCTCCTGCAGGAATGTAAGCTCCACAGGAGGAAGGAAGCTTGAATGCATGATCCACCTTTGTATTCCAGACAGGTGGAGCAGTGATAGGGAGCATTCCGTGATCGTTTCTGGAATAGAGTGGCTTTGAATTAATTACACGTGCCATCGTGGTGAGGTTTTTCTAGTGCCCTTCATTACATGGTTAATAATCTTTCCAGTGATTCTTTATAAGAGGAGAGACACCAGATAAAATTAAGAAAGGCAAATTCCAGCTTTCAACATGTGCACAGCAAAAAGGAATAACCTGATAATTCACATCGACTAAATCTCATTTCATGTAGTAGGGAGAAATTAAAAAAAAAAAAAACCATTGGAAATGTTCAGAGACTGCATGATGAGGGACCATGAAGAGAACTGTATGCTCTGTGGATGAGATCTCCCTTTAAGGGGTGTGTTAACTGAGTTGATGTGTAGATTTAATAGCTCCTTGTCAAAAGTCTCGGGGTATTCTGACTGCTGTGTTAGCCTGCATCTCATTCCTCAACACGTGTGTTGTCAGTGACACAGCAATACATGCCTATCTGTGGGAAAGTCCCTCCCAGCTGCTACTGCGTGGCCTCCAGCTGTCCCCCCAGTACTCAGGAGTCCTAGAGATGCATTAGTTTTGTTAGCTTACTTATTGTTTATCTGTCTCTTTCTGGGACAAATAATCCTTCTTAACTCAAACAATGTGTCCCATTTTCTGCTGTAATCTCAATGCATTGATGGGGACTGGCATGCACTATTCAATAAATACAAAGTAAATTGATAAATAATGTGGTAGGCATTGGGCACAGCAGTTAAGGTGCCACACAGGAGACCTGGATGTCATAAAAAGAGGATGGGGGTTGGAGTTCCAGCCCCACATCCTGTTATAGTTTCTTGCTAATGCGTATCCTGGGAGGCAGGGAGTGGTGGCTCATGTGCTTGGGTTTCTACCCTTTGATTGGTACACCTACATTAAGTTCAAGTTTCCTGGCTTTGGTCTGATCTAGCTTTAAGCTGTAGTGGGCATTTAGGGGAGTGAACCACCAGATGGATGATTTCTATGTCGTTCCCTATCTGTCTATCTTCCTTTCAAATAAAAATTATATAAATAACATTTTAACACTTAATAGTGTATTCTCCCTTTTAGATGGGGAGGGCTGCAGAAAATGGTGATAAAATGAGCAATAAAGACCCGTTCCCTTGCAAGGCCTCCCCATTATATCAAAGCACTATGGGCACAGAGAAAAGAAAAATGTACCTATGATATTGGATCTGCGATTTGCAGAATGAGGAATTCACCTGGTCAAACCTGTAGATATGAACAGAGGGAACAATATTAACAGACTCACGAGCAGCTGTGGGGCTCAGTGAAGCTCATCTGCAGTGTTTGGAATATTAGGAAATTAGATTGGAAGTCTGTTTTGGAGTTTGGCAAGATTCTTTGGATGTCTCTGCAGGAGCTTGAACTCATATTATAGGCTTATAGGAAATATGTTTGGGAGAAAGGTGTTATAATCAGTTCTGTGTTTGGATGAATAAATCTGCAGGAGAGGAGGGGGTAGGAAAAGATTAATAGCACGCCAATCAGCCTGGGGATGGATAACTTTTACAACATTTTTAAACGGTTGTCTAAAATGTTCTGATGTAAGAATCAGAAAGCCATTTCAGAGAGTGGAATTTTAGATGACTGTAATCTTCAGGCTGGATTCCTTAATCTTTTTTAAGACCAGCATTATTTTTGCTATCATTTTGAGGGATTTTTTCTTAAAAACACACATACATACACTTTTAAGTTTGTAAAATATTTTCCAGCTATGTGCAACATTGAATCTTATGCCTGCTGAGTTATAAATTCCTGGAATTATTATAGTAATAAAGGATGCAGTGGTGTGAAAAAAAATAGAAAAAGGTAATAGTATTTGAAAGTTTCCTACAAACCAGGTGTTTTCTTAAAAACATGCTGTTTTATTTTTTGCAAAGTTTGAAAGAGGAAGGAATTATTCTCATCTTAAAGAATTTGAAAAACACAATTTAAGCAATTTGTCTTATACCTCACAGCTATGTATTGTTAGAGAGGCCGTCTCAGCTGTTGATTGGTTAATTCTGAAATCAATTTCTTTTATTCTCCATCCTCCATTAAGTCAACACGTCCTGAGGGCTTAGCATGTACCCTTCCTGCATATTAAACTTCAAGGAGATAACGTGAGTAGCGTGATCCTCATGACCTTTCAACCCTGCTTCACTTACACTGCATTCTAGTCTCGGACCCCTCTTTTTAGTCTTAGGAGAATGAACTTGATAGCTGCATTATTAGACTTTTTTTTAAGTTATATTTTTGATGATGTTTACATAGTTGATCTGGTAGGGAGGGTCGGGAATCAGCGGGGAGGTGGGTGAGACCCTTGCTTACACATTTTTTTTCCTTCATCCTGTATCTGGGGGAGGGAAGGATACAGTGGAAGAGGCTACATCCAGACTCCCAACCATCTAAGTACTAGATGTCATCCTAGGCTCGCTGCTCTGGAGCATTTTCTGAGGGGTCTGTTCAAGTGGTTTTGATAATTCTGAGATGCTGTTGATAGCACTACTCCAAGGATGAGGAAATCCTTCCGAGATCAATTGGCTGACATATTCCACCTCAGAGTTTCCATTCATCCAGAAATTTGTTGTCAAATTTCACTGGGATAGTTGATCAATTGGTTCTCCCCTCCTTCCTCTACTTCCTCTATGCAAGCCATCGGGTACTTTAGCCCAGCCCAACCCTGCCCACCACATGCTTGACCCTCATATACACCAGGGGGAGCTGTGGCTCAGTCAGAGTGACCCCCAATAACTCCACAGCCTGGTCCCCAGCTCCGGATCCTGTGCCCGCCATCAAGTGCAGTGGACTGGACTGGTCTGTCCCACATCCCATTGAGAGCTCATATACATCACTGAGCATTGAAGTCTAGCTCAACTCAACCAGCTCCACCCTTCAGCCCACACTCATGCCAGTGAGTGCCACCACTTGTCCAGCAAGGCCTACCCCGACTCCTGTGGGTCTCTCACCAGTGGGAGTTGCAGCTCATCACAGAGGTGCTCACAGACTTCCCACTGCACCAACTCTCTGTCCCAGAGCTTGCACTCTTCAGGTGTTTCTGCACTCTAATTCAACAGGACTTGCTCCCAGTCCCAGCACTTGCCAGCTGATGCTGCAGCAAAGCCCAATATACCTGTCTTTATTCTGACTCATTTCTGTACCAGTGGATACAGCAGTTAGCCCAGCCTGGATCTCTCCCTAACCCAGTTCACTTGTAGGCCAACAGGCATTGTAGCCCTGATCAACCTGGTCTGCCCTCAGTCCCACCTCTCAGCAGGAACATTGGCCCAGCAGTGGAGTTGCTCACACCTGTCTCCCACACCCACTCTGCCCCAGTCTCATGCATGTTGGTGGTTGCTGCAGCCCAGTCTGCCCAGTTCATTGTGGCCCAGTTCACCTCAGCATCTGCCAGTGGGTTCTTCAGCCTGGCCTAGCCAAATCTGCATCTGGTCCAGATCACGCCAGCAGATGCTGCCACCCAACCCAGTATGATCAGACTTCAGTCTTGATCTTACTGTGAACTGGCTGGTGCTGTGGCCAGACCCAGCCTGTCTTGCATCCCATTCTGGTTCTCAGATCTGCCAAAGGGTGTTATAAACTGGTCCAGTCTGGCCTCCCCAGACTTGAGCCACACGTGTTAGTGTATACTGTAACCTTGTCTAGTTTAGACTGCTCCTTGCCTTGGTTCTTGCACTTACCTGCAGAGACGTCATCCTGACACCCAAGCTCTTCTATTGGATCTGCTCCCAGTGGTAGATCTCTCTCACACCAGTGGATCCTTGTCTTGGGCTGACTTAGTCCACCTATTCTTGTCCTGGTTGGAACAGTAACCTTTCCCAACTGGTCCACACCCAATCCAGCTCTTGCTGTTTGCTGTTACAGCCCACCCACACCTAGTCCACACCCTAACACAGCTCTCAAATGGGCCAGTGGGAGCTGAAAACTAGTCTAGTTTGTCCCACACCCACTCTGGCTCTCACATGTACCAGTGAGTGCTGGAGTCTAGCACAGTCTGGTGTACTTCAAACTCAGTCCACACACATGCTGAGGGACACTATAGTCATGTCTGGTATAGACCACCTCCCCCATTCAGGCCCTTGTACTCACCAGTGGCAATCACATCCCAACTGGGTGCTCCTTTAGCTCCCCAACTAGGTCTAATCCCAGCTACAAATTTTATGGATGCCAGTGGTTGTTCTGACCAGGCCCAGCATAGGCCGTCACCTGACTTGACCTTTGGCATCAAATGATTCAGCCTGGCCTGACCCAGCCCGCCCCCAGTCCCAACCCTTTCTGTCAAGTGCTACAACTAGGCCCTGTCAGGTCTGTTCCATTCATGACTCATGCATATTGGAAGGTGAAATAGAATAGCCTGGCATGCCCCACATTCCAGCCTGGCTCCTGCACTTGTCAGTGAGCTAAAGTTGGCCTGGCCCTGCTGGGTATGCCCTCTTCTAAAACCAACCCTCACACTTGCTGCTGTGTGGAGCTACCCTGCCTGGTTTGACCAACACCCAGGCCTGAATCACATGCTCACCAGCAGGAGCTATGGCCAACCAGAGGAGTTGCCCAAGTTCCCCTACCAAACTCACCCCCAGACCCAGATCTTGCACGTGCCAGCAGGTGCCAGGCTCTTACCAGTTGTAGATTGCCCCTTCCATCCCAGCTTATGTATGAGCAGTGGATGTTGTGGCTTGGCCTGCCCCACACTGTATCCTTGGGTGTGCTTGTGGATGCTGCAGTTTGGGTCAATCCAGCCTGTGTCCAGTCCCAGTACCCATGAGTGTCACAGGGTTCCGTGGTCATCATGCCACCATCTCCAGCTCCCAAGAAAATCAGCTACAATTGCAGATCACAGGGGTGGGCTCACATATCGCCTACAGAATCTGCTCCCAGACCCAGTTTTCTCACATGCTGGTTAGTGCCACAGCCTGGCCTGACAATACCCATCCCTGTTCTGACTCTCACTGGCAGGTATAGCATTCTTGCCCTGCCAGGTATGCCCCCAGGAATAGCTTTAGTATACACCAGTGAATGGTATTCGGCCTTGGTCCATGCTAACTACCCCAGCTCTGCTCTCCCACAAGGGCTGGAGCTTTGGTCTAACCCTCAAAAGTCTTTGTGTTTCCCCCTCAAGATCAGCACTTCTGGGTGGCTGAACCCAAGCCCCACTGCCTGGGAGCAAGCTCCCAGGGCAAGCTGGTTTCTCCAGTTCCAAGCAACTGGCAGGCCCGTGGGCCCAAGCCTCCAGACCTGAGCTCTACCATCTGGGAACTTGTTCTGGGGCTTGGCAGCCCCTCTGGCTCCGATCACCTGCAAGGCCAGTGGGCCAAAGCCTTCCTAGACTTTTCAATACTATGGTTATTACTGAGGTTTTGTCTTTGGGAGCCATGGAAAACTTCAGAGAATAACATGCCTTATGCTTGTTCATTCCCTATATTTTGGTTTTTCTGTTGGTTACTAAGTCTTTTTTAACCACAGGTTCTAATAGGTAGTTTCTTCCAAGATTATCATCAGCTCTGACAACGTATCTCCATCCTCTTGCCTCTCATTCTGGAAGTAGTAATAGGTCCTCAAAGCTAGAAATAGTGACATCTTCATTATTGTTTGTTTTTATGTGCCTTGACATTTCTTCTAGATTTTAGGTGCTGTGATTTTCTGGTTTACTAATTTGTCTCGAAGAATAACTAGTTTTGTGAAAGAATGGTTTCTCAGAGTTTGAATACCTGATAAAAGTCATCCTATTAACTAAAATATTTAGATTTGGATGTCAATCTTTGGATGTTTAATATTTTTCAACATGTTTCAATATTTTTATCTAGTTAGGTCTTTGCTCAGATTTAAGTTTGTATCTTTTCTATTCACAGCCCATTTAACATTCCAATGCATAGTAAAATTTCATTTATTTGGTATGATTACAAAAGGGAATTTCTATTTAAACAAATGGCAATCTGATAATCATCAGATTTACCAACTACTTTGGTTTCTGCCACTTTACCCCAGTGCATACTGAAGCATGCCTTTCCGACTTTCTGAACTTGGATTTAATAAACGGCATCAATCTAAAGTGTAATCACTTCCATTTGTCAGGATCACTTGTGCAAATGGAAAGGGTTCTTTGAACCCTTCAAGGATTTCAGGTAGTTTCCCCATGAGCCTCAGGCATTCAAATGCACCAAGATTCCATCGGTCAGTTCACTCTCCAGCCATGCACATTCTCAAGTGTTTGCCAGCTGCAGTTCTCTGAGATGGAAAGGTTCAGCGTATGTTCTGAGTCATTAGGCCTTGACTGAGCAGTGGGAACAGACGGGCCCACAGGAAAGAGGCTGGGAGGCTGGCAGAACCAGCTTCTGGAAAGTCGGTGCTCTCTTTGAGAAGTGGGAATTTTCTGAATAGTGGCAATGGTGGTGGCAGTGAGGACGGTGTCAGGGATAATAGATCTTGTTAGCAATTGGCTCTAAGTCATGCTCAAACAGCAAAAGCTGGCATCTTACAAAGCATTCTCAAAATCCAAGATTCTCATGGAAAAACAGTTGTAAATGTTCAAGATTATAAAAATTTTGGCAGAAAGGAGTTTTTAAAATCTCACATGTAAATTTTAAGCAGAATTTGTTTTTAAAAGTAAATTTTGTGGGGAATTCTAGTATGATGTAATATCTTTATGATGACCTTGACTTTAGAAGAGTAGGGTGGGACCTTAATGTCAACATTTTACTCTTGGCCAATTCTCAGACCGAATCAGTTTACAACAACAGATAATATTTACGGATGATTCATGGAACATGTAGTCACGTTTTAAGCTACGGGCCCACAAACTCTGGCTGCACATCAGATCTGATCCACCATTGGCTTAGGTAAATAGAGTTGTGTTGGGACACAGCCACAACATTCATTAGTACTACTGCTGTTGCTTCTGTTGTAAGAGCAGGATTGAGCAGTTACAACAGTGTTATAGTTTCATGATTTAGTCACCAGGACTGTAAACCCCAAATTGTTAGCTTTTTGTTCTAAGAAGAATGAAACTTAGTCTAAGTGTGTTGTTTAAGAGGTGGGAACTAATGGATTGTCCTTGGGTCACTTGGAGTGTGTCCTCAAGAAACAGTTCTTGCAAAAGGGTTGCAAGTTCTTGTAAGCAACTGAAACCAGGCCCATCACTCCTTTCTGCCTCCCAGCTCACCAGGTCATCTTTCCATTACACTCTGGTCATGGTCATTTGTCATATGACTTTCACCTATGTCTGTGTTGTACTGTTTAGACTTTGAACTCCACACCTGTGAGCCAAATAAAACTGTACTCCTCATATAGTTAGTTGCTTCAGGTATGCTGTAATCATTGTAAAACTCAACTAACATAGGTAAAGGCTGTTCACTGTCGGACACTTTCCTAGAAAAATGCTGACAGGCATTTTTCAAAAGAACAGATTCAAATGGCTAAAAGAAATATAAAAAGATGCTTAGGCTCTCTGGCCATCAGAGAGATACAAATGAAAACCACATTGAGGTACCACCTAACTCCAGTGAGACTGGCCTGCATTCAGAACTCATGTAACAACTCCTTCTGGCATCGATGTGAGGAGAAAGGCACCCTCCTTCACTGCTGGTGGGAGTGTAGGCTAGTACAACCACTGTGGAAATCAGTATAGAGAGTGCTTCGAGATTTGCAAATAAATCTGCCATATCACCCAGGTATCCTGCTCCTAGGAATATACCCAATAGAAGTGAAATCTGCATATGAGAAGGAGATCAGTAATTCTATATTTGGAGCAGTACAATCTCAGTAGTGTTTTTTTTCCCCCCATGGTGCTGTAGTTTGTTGTTGTTGTTGTGCTTGTTGTTCTAATTCATACCAGTAGTTGACCTTATTTCATGGCTTCTCATTTATGGAAATGCATAGTGTTGGAGTACTGAGGACTACTATATCCAGATGTGGGGTACAATGCAACATGCATTCCTGCTTCCAGATGAAAGATGGACTCCTAATGAAATGTATAGACAATGGGATGCTGGACTGTCTGACACTGTCTGTACCAGCAATGTTGGGGCACACTTAAATAAGAGACTGATGGAATTATGACTCCTTAAAGGACAATAATATTGTAAGAACATGGGGAATATCTGTTGGGTGGTGGGAGTTTGGTGGGGAGAATGCCACTCTACACAATTGTACCACAAAATTCAAAAATTTTAAATGAAAATATAACAACAAAAAAATGCTGGCTGACCTCCAAGCACCGATCTAAGAATGTCATGTGTTTTATTTAATTGCTTCCTTTCATTAACTTCTGGAACTGTGGTTATTTTTATCTTTATTCTACAAGTGAGATAACTAAGAAACAGTGGAGTTGAGGAATATGCTTCAAATCTCCCAACTGGAAAGAGATTCTGTATCTGAGGGTCTGAATGTTAATGTACCTTTCCTGCAAGATTATCTTGCCTGTTATAAGCCATATGGAGTACAGAAAATAGTAGAGACTAGAATGGCTCTGCAATACAGTCTACTTATCCTAGTAGCTACTAACATTGTGTGTAGAGCATTTGGCTTTGAACTGACTTTGGCTAAAATGCTGCTTTTTGTTTGTTGGTTTATTTATGTGTGTGTCCTTCTGATCTTAAACTTCTCCTTTGACAAACTGTTAACTCTGGAACATCATGGAGGAGACCCAAGGACCCAGGCCAAGTGAACCAGGACCTGCCATATTTCTCCACCTGTCTTAGGGTTGCTGTGATGTGTAAAATTCCCATTTCTGTTGACGTGAATATAGAAGTTACTTACAACAATGTAATTACTGAAATTCCAACTCAGAGAAGTCCTCAGGAGAACATGCCAGTGATTCCTCAGGAGGATCTTTCTCCAGGAATGGAAGGTTCACAGGAATATGGTACTGACTGCTCTAATTTCCTTTTAAATGGATTACCTGCCTTGAGGCTTTTCTTCTATACATCCATGAGAGGAATTGGAGACATGGAGATCGTCAAATATTAATGTGCTCACACCACTTGCTTGCATCAGCTCCCATCTCAGCATCCCTCGCTACCACCAGGGCAGAGGACTGTGGCTATTCTGTCAGTGTGAGCTTGCTAAAAATGTTTAAGTCCTTCAGGTCTGTCTATCCAGCATTCTTTGTTCCATCTAATTTCTATCTCCAAACCTTTTTAAAAATCTATTCATTCTTTATTTCCCTGCTATTTAAGCTTATGCTATCTGGTTTCACTTCTCTATACATCCTACAGGCAGTTTTTTGAATCTCAAATATTCAGTGATGTCTATGTACTCCTTTCTGCACAGAAAATTGTGATTAAACTTAAAACTTAATTCCAGAATTATCTCTTCTAAGATTTCCCTCCATAATTACTGTTCCTTTGTGTTATTTCAATACTTCGTATATAACTGTATTAACAAAGAATAATATTTATTTATGTGTTTTATGTAATTAAATTTATTGAGAAATTACCTCGCTCAGCCTTAGAAATGGCTAAGATTTGATAATTTTGTCTATGTGGTACTCACGTAGGAAGCCTTAAACTAACACTGAAGTCTGTTGATGAAGATGCTAATACTGGCTTTCACATAGAATTTTCTGAGCTGGCGTAGAAGGAAGATTCGAGATGTTTGTGAGATGGCATCAAAAAGTTCACGGAAAACAGAAAAGAAAGATAAATTGAGGGGCAGACGCTTCATCACTTAGGATACCTGCATCCCATACCAAAGTGCCTAGTCCTCAACTCCACCTGCTCCTTAATTCACACCCTAGGAGCAGCTAGTGACAGCTCAAGGGATTGGTCCTCCGACACTCACAGGAGAACCACCTGAGTTCCTGCCTCCTAGCTTACACCTGCCTATGGACTGGCTGCAGCTTACATTTTATTTTCTTCTTCATGATTTTCTTTAAAAAATTGATATAACAAACATGTTTTACATCAGAGTAAAGTACTACTCTAAAGATATTTTTTTCTTTATTTTACATGGTATTAAATTATATGGCATCCACTATTGGCTGAGCAGCCTAACATCTGCTTCCAGTTCCTTTCCTCATTGACGATATCCCATATGGAGCGTAGAAGGGCAGAATACTTGAATTTCAAGTGGACAGTTATCACAGATGTGGGAATGAGATATCAAAACTTGGGTGAAATTGTTGCCTCTTGCTTCTCCTGCCTTGAGTGTAGATGTACTACCTGGAGCTATGGCAGTCATTTTGTGCTGGTAAGCACCACAGACACAAAAGTGAAAAAAAGAAAGCACTGGGTCCGGGGGAGAGAGACAACACAAAGAGCATGTGTCTTTGGTTTCATGGAACCACTCAAAAAGAGCAGATTTTCTAAGTCCATGTGTCTTGTTAACATCATGAATATATCGCTGCCAATTAGCTGATCTCAACTTACGGTCAAAACCATTTCTTCTGAATAAAGATGTGTAAACACGCTTGTATAATTATATATATCTATGTATACACATATACATATAATGATATATCAGCAAGGGTATCAAAGAAGTCCACACATTAAAAAACAGAAATATACAGCAAAAAAAATTAATTCTTGAAATTATGGAACCAAACTTTCCCTGGGGAGAGTATCACCACATAGAATATTGTTTTGAATAAAGTTTAGTATTAATTGGCGTAAGTTATATGGTCTCTGTTTTGTTTAAAATATGTGCACATGCATATTTTAAAAATTGTACATCACATATTGTTGATTTTCTTCTTCCCTGGTTGTTTGGCACACAGTGGTTCTTATTTCATTCATTTGACATTTCCAGGATTTCCACATGCTCTTCAATGCATAATTATTTTGATTGTGAAAACTGACACTAAATGCTACTTATAAATTTTAAAAATTACATATCTCATATATATAATGTGGATAAGTATACCATATGGCAAAAATCAAGTAAATTAAATAGTAATTGGAAAAAATGTGATTCGTATTAGAATATCCCTCATTTCACAAGACCTGGACGGAATCAAGATGGAGGAATAGAGTAAAGACACGTTTAAATGGATGGAAAAACATTTAATCAGGATGAAGCAGAGAGGACATATTTCAGGAAATAGAAAAGGGCAGAACAGCAGAGGGGTACTTACCTGGAGACTGACAGACACAGGAAAAGAGCAGGCACAGCAATGTGGTGTTGTAGTGACTGATACTCCAGTGGCTTTCAGCTAATGGCAATCTGAACTACACTAGCAACCGCAACTCCAGCAACAACCAGGGGGGAAGGGACTTTCACTGGGAGCTTGGGAAGTGAGCCCAGACAAAGAACTGTCCATCCTGCTGGTCTGTTTGATTTGACCAGGAGCAGAGACAGAGCAGCAGATCCCAGATGGACAGTGTGAGAACAGGGTGGATTTCATAGCCCAGTCAGCCCCCACAGAGCTGAATTCGTCGCCATTTTGTGTAAGGAGGAAAGGGAAAGGGAAAGGACTGAGCATGCGCTGAGCTGGGAGTGAGCTCATTTCTGACTTGGTGAACTGCATCCACATGGCATTCTATGGGTTCCACCTGGTGCAGGTCTGGGTGGCCCTTGGATCTGACAGCCAGCAGATCAAGAACTGTAGTGGTGGTACATGCGGTGCCATTTTGTACACTGTGGCAATAGCTTTGGGACTGCAGGGGGCAACAGTGAATTGCACATGTGCTGAGCTTGCAAGAACACACTGAGTTCCATGGATTGCACTGGTCCCGCAGGAAAATAATACAGACTGTGATACTGTGCGGGTCAAAATAGGTCCGTGTGGCACCCAGACCTGATGTCCAATAGGTTCTGACAAGATCAGTGCCACCAACAGCCTAACTAGATAGGACACCTGGTGTATCTCTAATCCTGGCACCTGCTCCAACCAGAATTGGCAGAAAGTTTTCAGAGACAATGGTGCAGCCTCAAAACAGTATCACAGGGGGTAGAGATTGGTGAGCCAGAGCTGGGGCTTTGGAGACCACGGTGGATATCTGACATAAGAACCCAGATCTGGAACTCGGTGGAGATTGTGGTACAACCAGCTGCAAGCAAAAAGTTGTGTACCAACTGCAGTCAGTAAAAATCAAACTGTAGACCTGTGGGTAACAGAGCTTAGACATCTGCCCCAAAGAGAAGAATCTGATAGCCAGAAGTACAATGACCAAGAGCAAAAGAAGACAAAGGCACAATGTATATTACTGAAAACTCCCTGCAAAAGAGCAAAACCCTATGCCAACCTCAGAGTTAACTGAGGAAGACATCTAGAAAATGGAGGACACAGAATCCATAAGACTCATTTTGAAGCTTCTGATCAACAATGAGAAGCACATACAAGAGCTCAAAGAATTTAAGGAAGCAATAACGCAAATCAAGACTGATATATCAGAAATTAATAACACAGTAGAACAAATTACAAGTACACTGGAGAGTTTCCAAAATAGAATGAATCAAGCAGAAGAAATAATCTCAGAATTGGAAGATATTTCCTGTCACCAGGGGGAAGCAAACAAAAAGCTGGAGGCTGAGCTGGGTCAGGTCAAAAAAAGTACACAAGAATTGAAAGACACTAGTAAGAGGCCTAATTTAAGACTTATGGGAGTCCCAGAAGGTGCGGAAAGAGAAGCTGATTATACAAATATATTTAATGAAAAAATAAAGGAAAACTTCCCTAATCTAGAGAAAGAATTGGGAAACAAGATCCAGGAGGGGCACAGAACTCCCAACAGGCCTGGTCTAAAGCAATCTTCACCAAGACACATTGAAGAACCTAGGCGTTTTCTGCCTTTTGTGATTCTGCCTTAATGGCTTGGCTGGGGGCTGTGTGAACCTCACGCCTGATAGTCTACGTGACACCCGGCAGGACACCTGGCAGGTCACGTAGGCAGACCACTCCTCAGGAAGGAGGTACCTGGTGTTTGATAAGATTCACAGCCCAATAGCTCGTCAATTTGTACTTTTTAAAAGTTGCTTGTTTCAAACCCACCAATAGAAGCCTGCTAAGTCATGACTGCATAATTAATAGCCTGAAATGTATAAGAACTGGGGGGCTTGGGCTCTCGGCCCTTCCCTTGGCTCTTCTGGCTCGCACTTCTTTTGTCCTCCTTGTGGATCCTTGCAGCCTCGGCTGCGGCTGCCCCTCCCCCGCCCAGCCATGCTGGGCTGGGGGAGGTGGCTGGGAGACCTAGGCTAACCTGAATAAACCACCTTTTTGCCTCAGCACCAACTTCAGACTTGGTGATTATCTGGGGGTTTCAAAAACCGGCACAACAACATGATCATCAATCTCTCTTCAATTGAACATAAGGAAAAGATCCTGACATGTGCACTTGAAAGATATCAGTTGACATAAAAATGAATGCCCTTTCAACTCACAGGAGATCTCTCTTAGGAAACTCTACAGGCAAGAAGAGAATGGAGTGACATACTCAAGATTCTAAAAGAAAAAAGAAATTGGCAGCTCAGGATAACATATGCAGCAAAGCTTTCTTGTGTCTTTGAAAATGAAATAAAATTCTTCCACAGTAAAGAAATTGCCTCTTCCAAACCTGCCCTACAAATGATATTTCTAGATGTTCTCTTGACAGAGAAAAGGAATAACATCCAACAAAACCAAAGACAAATGTGAAGAACATCCCAGTAAAATGACAACAGAAGAATAAACCAGTGAACAACCCATTCCTAAAATGACAGGATCAAAATACCACCCATACATATTAAACTCTGAATGTAAATGACTTAAACTCAATCAAACACAATAGATTAGTAGACTGGATTAAAAAACAAAACTCATCTATTTGTTGTTAGAAGAGACACATTTCACCAACAAAATCAGTGGAAGCTCTGTCATGGATTTTGATGTTTTTGTTTTTGTTATTTTCATCTCTTCAAAACAGCTTCTTGTGGTTAAATTCTTCAATGACTCATAGATCATGCAGTGGCATCATTTTCTTCAAGAAGGTTCTTGATTTTCATTTCTTCAGCGACACATTAATCTATCAGTAATATGTTATTTAACTTCATGGTGTTGTTAATTTCTTTTTTCTCCCTGATGTAAATCTTGTTTTGTGGTTTTCATTTAAGGGGATGTATAATAGCTGTGCAATGGAGACTGTCATATCTAGTAACATGTTATTTTAACTTCATGGCATTCTTAAGTTCTATTTTGCTTCCTATTGTTGATTTTGTATCATGACTTCTCATTTAAGGGGATGTACAGTGACTATGAAATGGAGACTATCATATCCAGATTGAGGGTACGATGTAGTATGCCTTTCTAGTTCCAGACAAAGATGGACTTACAATAAAACTGTTTACTCTATCTTGACAATAGGATGCTGGACTCCCTGCCATTGTCCATGCCTATAATGATGGACATATGACTGTATATGAAGAACTATGCTTTAGTAATGATATAGAAGAACTAGGTGTGAGATGGGGGGCCTGGGGAGGGGTTAAAGGATATCCCAGAAACCTATGGAAATATATCATAAAATGATAAATAATAATAATAATATAAATAAATAAAAAGGGGAAAAATTAAGTAAATATTTGTTACTTGTCCCTAGAACTACCTTTAATCCCTATTTGTTCCTACTCTAAAATGAGTTCTTGGAATACAGGTGGAAAATTTTATAGAAACCTCTAAACAGAAGAAAAATAAACTAAATATTAAAGGACAAAATGCTAAAAGATAGGGAAAAGTTAAACAGAAAAAGGAATTTAATGTTTTTCATATTAGTATTGTAAGAGCTATTTCATATTCTAAAGTTATTCATGATAGATATGTAAAAATTCACTGGTTGTAAGATTTATATGACAGTGTTGGCAAAAGGTTATCATGGAAATAGCTCTTTTCTTTAAATTTCATGGGATTATGTGTGATGGCAGATAATTAGAGATGTCAGTGTGTATAGTACAAAAACATGGACCTTGCTCCAAATTTTCCAGTTCATTCTGAAAAGAGGGTACCACTGGTTTTTTTTTTCCTGCTGATAAAACACTCAAAAGTCATGAAAATTAAGAGATTTATTCAAGTATTTGATGCATACACTATAGACTTTGTCCATACGTATATCAGACCTTAGAGGAAAGAGGAAGGCCCAAAGGCACTGAAGGGTTGTTGTTTGGCCATGTGTTTCTCCTCCTATAGGTCAGTGCCAGACTGCAAATAAAAGACTGTAACAACCAGGAATAAGCATTTCCATCATGGTAGGAACCTCAGAGAAGTTCTCTGTACCATTCAGAAGAGATACATTAAACAACTCCTGGAAAGATAAAATATAACAATTTTGATGCAAAAATTTGAAATTCATGTGCTTTTATTTTTCCAAAATACGCATTTTCCAGGAACACTTTGTGGTCACCAGAAAGTTGGGAGAATACTTTTGAGTTCTTCTGGAAGTCAGAATTGACAGCCATAATGATAATAATTTTTTTTTTAAATTATGACATATCTGGGTCTGAGTTCAAATTCTGGTTCTTATGACTGAGTCACCTAGAACATACCTGTTTTTCTCACCTTTAAAGAAATAACTTGTTGCATAATAGAGATTTTTCTCTTTATCCTTTTCTCTTCATATCTTCAAACTTGTGATAATAATGATGTCACTTTTATTTGTGTCTTACTAATTAAAAGGGATGAGGCTTTTAGTTCATAACCAAACTGTGGATTAATATGATGGAAGTTAGGTGATTTAGAGTATGCTTGGCGCTCACATTATGAATGCGTTGTATGCCAAAGGTTCATTTGCATGTAAGCTATGCACCATAATCCAAGCACTGAACAGATGCTAATTGCTGGATACATTCCAGTTTCAAATGACATCTGGCATTTTAGCAGCTCCTAAAGCAGCCTCATCCATCCATTCTCATGCTACTCATAAAACTCGTGAGCAAGTCTAGATACTTGAATGTAGGAAGGATTCTTGAATGTTGTAAATCCAAACATATTACAATAACAATTTGAAAAATCTGCCCAGTCTTCAGCACATCGTTATATACATGTTCATAAGCTTCAAACGTTATAAAACTGGATGGAAATTCTTCCATCTCAGGCCATTTACCAAATAAAACCAAGAAGGTCCAGACCAAGAAAAACCTATGCAACCATACTTCTTTAAATATTTATAAGGCAGAGAAATAAAGGGACAAAAGACAACACTGCCACTCCAAATGAACACAATGGAGGCAGTGAGGCGGGTATTTCTGTACCTGGAAGAAAGCAACAACTGGAAACTCACTCCAGGTTTCCCACGTGAGTTCTAAGAGCTCAGTTACTTGGAATATCATCACTCCCTTCCAGGATCTACAGTAGCCGAAACCCGGAATCATAACCAAGAGCCACATTTCAACTTCAGAAACTTCGATGGGGTCGTGGGCCTCTTAAACTTGAGGCTTAAGACTCATCCAAGCATGTTATAATGCATGGGAACTAACATTTCCGCAAAGACTCTTATTTTTCCTCTTTTGTCTGTGTCATCTATTTCAAATGAATATAGAAGAGCAGAAAATGTCAGAAATTTCTGTGGCGGCTGAGGTGCCTAGAAAGCATGATTCTCAAAATTAAATAATGTAAGACAATATAAAAATATGCAGAAGTATATACTGGGTATTTCAATGTATCATTACACAGTAGGGGTGAAAAGGCCTCAAGTCAATAAGATAGACGTATGTCACCTCAGTATCATCTTTCATAAGATTTATTTATTTGAAAGGTAGAGTTTTGAAGAGGGAGAGACAGACACTGCTTACACTAGAGAAAATATCATCATAAAAATGAAGTGGGAATAAAGAGACAATGATCATGCAAGCACTTGCCAATATTTGCATAACAGACATATCTGAAAAGCAAATCGATAAAATTTAACAAGCAGTGATGAAGCAAAGAGATATTCTTTGAGTTGTGTCTTCAGTATGAAGATTAAAATGGGTTATTAAACAAAACCAGAGTCATACAGGTGAACACATCCTGGAAGAAATATGAACTTCAAACATGAAGAGAGCAGTCCACAAGCACATAGGAAATCTATGTGCTTCACTTTTTAACTTGTGTGTCCTATTTAGTAGATACTTCACTGGTTTATTTCATCAAATATTCCACCATTTTTGTTTCCCACTGGGACAAAAAGTAGGCCACCCTTTCTTTGATAACACAATGCTTTTCCTGCAAGAAGGAACTGATCTATAAAACATAAGCTAAATACAATTACAGAAATTCAGCCATGATCAAAATCTCAGCTGCTGGGAACTTGGTGACATGAAATGCTACGCAAATGGAGTCTGGAAGTCAAATACTTGCTGAATTTAATATAGAAAGAGTATTTTTCTTGTTCCAATATAATGACACATGAAAATATTTTTTTGATTAGCCCTTCTACTTTTCATGGTGCTTCACTATACATGCCTGGCTTTAGTTAAAGTCTCTCTCTTTTTCTGGTCTGTATTTCAATGAAGACATAGATTTGTTCAGTCAATGTAATCTTGACCATCTCCGTGCATAAACTGGAAGCAAATATTTTAAGCAAAACACAGTGAGTCTTACACCAAGCGACCTGGAATCAAGTCAGAGATGACAGCTACCTCCAAGAAGTTTACTGACACTTTTGTTTTTTTTCCCAGTTTTTCATTTATTTTTAAATTACACCTTATTATTATCATTATTATTATTATCATCATTTTATGATACAGTTCCACAGGTCCTGGGATTTCTCTTACCCAATCCCTAAGTCCTCCCCACCACTGAGTTCCCCTATATTATTACTATAGTATAGTTCTTAATACATAGTCATATGTCCATCACTGTGGGCATGGACAATGGAAGAAAGTCCAACATCCTATTGTCAACATATAGTTAATAGTTTCATTGGAAATCTATCTTTGGTCTGGAAGTAGAGATGGGTACTGCATTGTTTGCTCACATCTGGATATGAGAGTCTCCATTACACAGTTGCTATACATCCTCTTAAATGAAAAGCCACAAAACAAAATCAACAACAGGAAGAAAAATAGAAATTAAAAACACCATGAAGTTAAATAACATGTTACTGAATCACTAATGTGCTGTTGAAGAAATGAAAAATAAAATCAAGAACCTTTTGAAGAAAATGATGTTACTGTATGACCTATGAGTCATTGAAGAATTTAATGAGGAAGAAAGTGTTTTAAAGAGATGAAACTGAAAAAAAAAAATCCATGAGACAGAGCTTCCGCTGATCTTTGTTGGTGATATATATCTCCTGTTGGCGACAAATAGATGGGTTTTGTTTTTTGAAATCCAGTCTACTAATTTATGACATTTGATGAATTTAAGCCATTTACACTCAGGGTTAATATGAATAGGTGGTAATTTGTCCTAACATTTTAGCAATGGGTTGTTAATCTATTTAGTCTTTTGTTGTTATTTTACTGGGATGTTGCTCATATTTGCTTTTGTCTTTGGTGGGTGCTATTCCTCTTCTTTGTAAAGAGAACATCCATAAGTGGCATTTAACAAACAAAAAGCTGGAAGCAGAACTTGGTTAAGCTAAAAAAAGTATTCAAGAATTGACAGACACTATTAAAAAGTCAAATATAAGAGTTATGGGAGTCCCAGAAGGTGTAGAAAGAGAAGCTGGGTTTAAAAATGTATTTAATGACATAATAAAAGAAAAATTTCCTAATGTAAAGAATTGGGAAACAACATTAAAGAGGGACATAGAACTCCCAACAGGCTTTACCAAAAGCAATCTTCACCACCACAACAACACATGATAATCATGTTCTCAATCAAACATAGGGAAAAGATCCTTAAATGTGCATTAAAAAATATTAATTGACATGTAAAGGAATGCCAATCAAATTCACAGCTGACTTCTCACAGGAAACTCTACAGGCCAGTAGAGAATGGAGTGACATATTCTAGATTCTAAAAGAAAAAAAAAAAAAAAGCAATCGACCATACAAATGATACTGCGACATTTTTAGTGTCCACAATCATTCTGAAGGGCATATAGGATCCTGTCAGCTTCTTTATTCTTCACAGCTCTCCATCTTCCCCAGACTGGATGAATGTACATTTCAGTATCATTAAACTCCACTTCAATTTATTGTCATTTTCTTTCATCTCCTGGTTTATATGATACTGTTGTTGACCCATGTTAAGTAATTGCTCGAAGAACAGGTTGTACTCCACGGGGGCCACTGAGAGAGGCCATGATCTCTTTAGAGACCTGGTTTCCAACATACTTTTGTCCAAGCACAGCAAGCCTGTTCTTGAGAGAGAAAACTGAGGTGGTGGGTCTCCCTGCACTGTCTCGGAGCTGTAGTGCCTTTCCTCGGATTAATGCACCGTGTTAGAGGGAACAAATAATTAGCTCTACAGCATATGTCTTTCATGGATTGATAAAGGACCACAGGGGCATAGCAAAGAAGATGAGTGTGGAAAGCATTCCTATTTATGAAACTTAGCAGGGAATGTGGCTTAAGGTTTAATTTCCATACATAAACAAACAAGGCAAAGGAAAGAACATCTGCTGGGAAGAGCTCCTCCAACAAGTAGCAGATGTGTTTCAACAACAAAGCATATCCTGGAAGCATTTGAGGCTTTAATTATTTAGCTTTTCCATTGAGCTGAGAAGCAGGAGGGGTGATGTTGGTTGAGAAAACATATTATAGATTTACTAAGCCTGGAAATTCAATTGTGAATGTAGTGTGATCCTCCACATGTTTAAGTTTCTTTCCAAACACATGTTTACTGCTGTATAATGTGTAGACCCCAACATTATCCATTCATCCCATCCTGCAATGTGGTCACTATCACTGGAAATCATTCTTCCTTCTGTGCCACTAATACCACCAACTCTCTGTATTTCATGTTCTAACCTTCCATCTCATCTCACTGACTTCAGTTTTACCCTGTGCAAAACTATGGCCCATCTAAAAGCGTTTCTCAAATAAAAATACTAGCACTGGATCTGAAAAATGATAAAGGGAATGGAGGTGACATGAAGAACTAAGGACTGGTTAGCCCAAAACTGAAGACAGCTGGTGAAGGAAGGGAGCGTGGAATAAAGCGAAACAACAACCGTAGAAGATGTTTGTATACCATCCAAGTAAGTTAGGTTGGAATGATGTGACACACACATGACCAGAATCCAGCTCTCCCACTCATTGACATCTCATACGGCTGACACAGACTGTACAAGGTAAGTCCTTAAGAAGCCTCTGGCATCTCCGTGGACACAGCATCTCCACTGTTTGCCAATTCAGCAATAGAAAGAAAAACCACCTGCGGTCTCTAGATGTGGTTTGTTCACATCATAAACTCATCATGCATGTGAGCACTGATGCTCGGCAGACTTGATATTCTGGGTGATTGGACTCAAATCACATGCTCATTTCTGTACTGTACTTTATTCACAACTTGCAGACACTATTCCTTTCAGACAGGGCAGTTTTGACAGTTAGTAATTAAACCCGGGTATAAATGGCACTGTCCAGACAATCTGGGTGTATCTGCATTCTGCCCATGAGATTATAACCGATTGCCACGGTTAGTAACTGCTGTTAGCAATCACACAGCTCATACAAGCAGAGCCGTGCTGTGCACACAGCTATCTGGTAGTGACTTTCAGCCGGACAATGTGTGTTTTAAAGTTTGATTTCACAAACATACACAGAAGGATCTCTGTACTGATTTCCTGGAGTATTCATTTTTTTTTCCTCTTCTTTCAAGTGGTAGGTGACTTTGGGTAGATTTCCTCACTTCTCTGGTGCCTAGTTCATCATCTCTGAATGTTATGTTTTTTGCTGAAAGAAGTCTTGTTTTGTTTTGTTTTAGCATTCCTTGGGGCTTTAACATTCTCTGGGATAACTATGGTTCTATGGCTGAGGCAAGACTACATCCAAGTTAACTAGGAGATGGCTGACTCTAGAGACAGATTGTATCATGTTTACATTTGCTTGATATTTTCACAGCCACAGCCAGAGCGATGGCACCCACATATCAGTGCTTCTATCTTCCAGCAACACTGATGCATTTCGTGTATGGTATTTCATCTATTCTCAGCCAGCTCCATGATTGAAGCATTACTAACTCCCTGCCCCCTGCCATTATAGATGAGGTACGTTTCACATTCAATATTCAGATTACACTTATTGAACTCTAATTGCGTTCCAGACAATATTATAGGTATCAAGGGGCCACTGATAGAAAAGACAATAGAAGTGTTAGCTGACATTCTTCAGAAGCAAGTACATTAGGGTTTAATATGAATACCACTACGAACATTATAAAATGAAGTAGTTGATCACATACAATTACTTCAATTGCTGGGAATAAAAAGATACAAAAGATGGAAAAAATGTTAGCTATTAGATAGTTGTTGAATGAATGAAGGAACCAGAGCCAGGCTTGTGTGGCTCTCAGACTGATCGCACAAGTCTCTGGATGGCTTTGGCTCATCATGGCCGTCTTCTCTGAGTTCCAAGGGTGGCAGCAGGTGTTAGACTGGCAGTTGCTATTGGCAGGAAGAGCTAGAACAGCAGGAAAACTTTTCCTCACATGGAGTGAGCAAAAGATATGCGAAACTAGAACGTGCTGGCAGCACTCCATTGTCCCGTATCTCTCCATTGTCCCATTCCTCATCTAACCAGTGACGGACTGTAGAAACACTGATGGCTGCAATACGCACGCCTTTCAGATCTCATTGCATGCCGATGATCAACCCTAACTTAATTCCAGATAAAAACAGAATTCTAAGAAAGGCCACTCCATGTATCTGCGGCTTAGATGACTGAACAAGTACAACTCCACCACAGAAAGTTTAGAAGCATTAGTTCATGTTAAGACAAGAGAGACAGATATAAAACAAGCAATAAAAACAAGGGCATGAGATTCCAACAAGTAGAACAATGGCCATGTGGCCTCATGGTGTAGTCACTGGGTTTGCCTTTAAAGTGGATTGGGAAGTAAATGAACAAGCAAAAATTATAGTCAACTGGTGTAGCTCTGGATCTAATTCTTATATACAAGCTTGGCACAAACATGCTGCACTAGAGTTTCACACAGGGTACGTGGATGCCTGAAACCATGATTTTCACACACTCTTGGATAGAACATCAAATCACTGTGGATAAATTTGAATCTCCAACTTTTCAATTAGAAAATGATGACCAAGTATAACATAGCAAGTATAACATAGCTTGAGTGTGTAACTCTATGCGCTGCAGAGACATGCCCTCTGCATTCATTTTGTGAATAACAATACACACACACATAACAACATGCACATACATACTCAGGTTTTTTCATATGGCTTTGTAACTACACATTTGTATTCGTGTGCATAAGAATGGTGTGTGTGTGTGTGTTTATTCAGTGTGCAGATGGCACACAACTTTTTAATTCCTCTAAAGATCTTCCAAAGCAATGTTGAGATGCCCTAGTAACTACTTCATACACTTAGGGGAGGTATGCAGGTGAATATGCTCTTCGCTTCTGTGAAAAAGCTTGTAGGCTTCCAAGACTCAGTCATAAAAGCTAAACTTCATCAACAGCAGGAGGAATTCATCAACGTTAGTGGGAACGCTCACTTTCGTCAATACTGAGGGCTTCCAGGGGGACTCATTGTTTAATATTCAGAAAAGACTTTGAAGATGAAAAGACCCACATGAAGGCTAAAAATGAACATTCACTTTATTTGCTTTGTGCAACCTGTAGTTGAGTCTGCAGGGCCACCATGTCTTTGAAGCAGCTCCAAGATTACAATAATGATGACCACCCTTGGAGCTGGGAGCACAGAGCCAGCTGGGAGGAATAATTTAGCCTCAACTACAGCTCTAGGAACAGTGAAAGTCAAGACTTTGGTATCAAATTGGGTGTCCACTCTCTGTAACCTCCCAGCTGTGTGACTTTGAGAAAGTTACTTACCCTCTCTGGAATTCTATTTCCTTCGAGAAAAATGGGATCATTAAACCTATCTAATTATTGCCAAATTAGAGATTATTTAAGCGACTGAGGTAGTACTTGGCATATTGCTGATACTTGTGCAATTATAATACTGTTGCTATTGCCTGTGTTAGAGAAAGATTAATAAATCAGGGTGTGATGCTGCAAAAGCAAACATGAATTCTAATTAAGTGAAAAAAAATTAAAGTGGTAATGAAGCAAGCTCTCAGGAAAAAAAGCTTTAGTGCTATTTGTGGGCACAGGTATATACACGATAGAGGTCTCCACTATTATTCACTCAGGATTAAAGAAATGTACATTATGTTTTATTTAACACTCACATTGCTTTTGCCTCTGACTCCCTAACTGATTTTTTTTACTATAGCTCTGCAGACAACTCCCACTCACACATCTCTGCTCTCTTCAATGCTTCCCGCACTGTTGTGCAAAGTTGACAATTTCAGGAGTTCTGGATATTCTGAGAGAAGCTCTGCAATAAATGGGACTGCAGCATACCATGGACCTGAGCTGCGAAATGCCTCCGTTAGCCAACTCTTCATCACGCTAAGAAAGTTTCCAATATAGACTGCCTTAAAAAGAAAAGAGGTTTATTCTGGTTCACTTTTCCTGAGGTTCCACATCTGGGGCCTTACCTGGCCATCGTTTTCTGCTGGTCAAACCCTAAGGGATTGCAGCGCTTCTCCTAGCAAGACAGAGTCAATATGCTTCTTTGCCTGCTCTCGGGTCTCTCATACGTCTCTTAGTGAGGGTCCCACTATGAGAGGGAGCACAAGCCTAATGACCTAATTCAGTCCAATGCCTTTCCCAAAACCTAACCCTAAACACAGTAATTGGATTAAGTTTCCTCCCTGTCAGTAGCATAAACATAAAACTCAACAATGAAACTTGGGAGATCAGTCTAAATATTCTGAGGCGACCAAAACCCAGTTTTGTTGGATATTGGATTACCTTTCTACTCTTTCCCATGTAGAGCACGTCTGATGCGACGATGGGAGCTTTTGTGGAGGAGCTAGAGTTGTGCAATGGTTACTCTGCTTTTAAATCTGCGCAGGTTTCATCTTGGTGGGGATTCCGATAATGCTCAACTTCGACTTACCATCTCCTGGGCTGGGCTTCCTCCTCCAAGAACCTCAAGGAGGTAGAGACCCTGGCCTGAGACTGCTCTCTGTATGCTGAGCACAACCCAATCTGTGAGCATAATGGATGTGCAAATATGAATGTCAAACCATACTGCTGGGGAGCTAAGTAAAATCAAATGTATTCAACAGGTTTAGTTTATTATGCATTAGTTTATTATACAGTAGTTTACAATATAAAGCACCCCGTTACTGTGAAGTGTGCAGATCGTGTAACTTGGCATTTAAGAACAGGCAAGTTGCAAGTCGGTACAATGTTGTAGCTCTTCAGAAGGCAAGGAGTTAAAAAAGAAAGAAGCAGAAGAAAGCAATTCTCTCTGGTCACCCTTGCAGATCATCATTTTAGGAGAGCAGTTGGCATTAGAAGAATGCTTGAGAAGGAAGATTACAAAATGTTTTAATGGCCTCACACTATCTGAGTTAGCTTTAGAAAAAAAAATTATAGAGATATTATAATTGCCTGATGTGTGGGGTCTGCCACCCAGGAAGAATATTAATTATAAATATCACACCAAAAGAGCTACCTATGTGTCTGCAATCCACAAGGAAAGAAATTTCAATCAGGATGCAGAATTCCTGAGTCTGAACAACATTGTAATTATGTCTGTGATGTTAGGAAACTCTATTAAAGTTCGTCGGATTTATGTTTTCTGATTTTTGTTTTTAATGTATAAATTGAGAATCCAGAAGTTTTAGCTAACTACAAAAGTTATTAAATTTTGACAGGAATGTCTTGATATATGGATATTTTCCTCCAAGGGCAAAACTCAACTGTTGTCCCTGATTACTTTTCACTGTCCTTAACTGGAATGCAATGGGTCCTAGCACCTGCTGATCTCATGTTGGTGGAAATGGATGACAAGCACAAAACTCACTCGAGATGTAGGTTTAGCTCCAGGGTCCAGAGCATCATAGTAAATTCTGGCTTGGTTCAGTAAGAAATTGTATCCATGGATGTCCAAATCATAGGCACAGAAGTGTTATAATAATTAAACCAAGCATAATTAAACTAGAAATAATTAGTATTTTTATATTAGGAGGTCCCTGAAGGAAAAGTGTAGCAACAACTGGATGTCTAATGGAATGGAAACTGGCCTGTATCTAGATGAAAAGCAAGTTACATGCAGCACATGGCAGTCATGCACCAGAAACAAGTTTTCACGGGAATGGCAAGAGGGAAGGAGAAGAATGCCAAGGCTAAGGTGGGAGACAAGGGAATGCCGGTTGTAACAGCTCGGGACGCTCTCAGGACTGTAACAGCCCCAAAGCTAACTGCTGTGTACTTGCTTCTGTAGCTCCTGCCAGAGCTCGAAATAGCTACTCTACAGAAGATGGAAAAGGGATTGTCATGGCGCAGCCTCATGGAGGGATCCAGGCTGGTGCCCTCTGAGTATGCAAAGGTTCTTCGTTTCCACAGCGGCTATCAAGTTTCTGTTCATCCATTTTCCATAACACCAGCATACCTAAACATTAGACAGAGGGAAGAGGGAGAAAACAGAACAATGAAACTAAAAACAAGCAATAAGTCTTTAAGCAGTAAACAGAATTAAACGGCACATACAAAGATGTAACTGTCAGTAGATTTCTTCTCAGAAGCCATACAAATAAGATGGTAGAGCAGTTCTCTTTTCTAAGAAATTCATCTTTTTAAAAGTGAAAGTGAAACAATTTTTTGGACACATAAAAACTGAAAAAGATTTTCAGCATACCTAAAAACAAAACAAAACAAAAATGGTAAAAGAAGTGTTTAAGGAAGAAGAAACATAATACAAGATGTATATTTAAAAATAGGATCCTGAAAATGGTAACTTTAAGGGGTGCATACACACACATATATACATATATATTATTGTTAATATTTAAAGATTACAGGCTATTTAAGCACATATCATAAAGACATATTTTGGGATGCACATATATCTGAAAGTACAACACATGATGAAAGCAACACCAAGTCAGGGAGGAAGAAGTCTGACAAATACCATTTGAAAGTAGATGCAGCAATTTAAATATGCATGCTTAAATCAGGAGGCAACTAGGAAGAGAGACATAGCTACAAAGTTAAGGAAGAAATAATATAGAGTCACAAAAATAGTCTACTTATCCAAAAGAAGGGCAAGAAAGAACCAATGGGTCATCCAGAAAACAAATGGCAAGACTGCAGACTGAGACACAAAAGGCTCGATCACACAGGGAATGCATGCCAACTCAAGCCAGAGTGCAGCAACGTAAATCAAATGTACAGACCCACTGGCTTTACCTGCAAGCAGCACAAAGGTGTAAAGAAACAAACAGGTTGGAAATTCAAGAACCAGAAAAGGTTAAGCCATGGCAACAGTGACTTACACAAGCTGGAGCTGCTGTGTTAACATGGGGTAAAGTGTATCTTGGAACAAAAAGCCTTTACTAGGAGTGCAGAAATCCTTGAGAAAGAGGTCACTTCATCAAGAAGTAATAAAAATTCAAAAGCACGCCTTAATGAAAGTCTTCAAAACACAAGAACCAGGTAGTGAGTGAAGAGAAGCCAACTTACAAAGTCGCAAATTTCAATCTCCCTCTCCCTCTCTTCCTCAACAGTATATTTGAAAAAGAAGCAAAGTAAGTAAGAATATGAGCAACATGACCAACAAATTTGACTTAATTGATATTTACAGAACAAGCTTCCCACAACAGAGTACAAGGGAAAAATACTGATCTACACGATGAGTCTGTATGATTAAATATATTCATCATACTTTCAACATCACGGAATTAAATTAGAAAACAAGAACATAGTGATCTATAGGCATCACCAAATATTTGGAACAAAGCAAGATAATTCTAAATAACCTACTGAGCTAGAAATCAAAAGGAAACTTACATTTTCTTTTCATCTGCATAAACTGTTAAGGGCTGAGCCCCACACTCTCACAGCATGGAGATTTAATCGTATTTCTTCTCAAAAAAAGTAAAACATAAACTGAAATTCTACTAAATATTTTATACACAATGAAAAGTTTAGCTCATTATATTAGCAATAAATGCTCAATGTTTATTATGTTGTTTATACTGTACAGCTCATAAACACGAATTCTCATTCCGCATATCGCATAGGTATGACAGGTGGGATATATCCCAAAATTAATATTCTACTATAACTGTGATTGCAGAAATCACTAGTAAATGACAGATTTTTCTGATCTAACTCCCTTTCTCAGAAAATTTATTTTTCAGTTAAAGAGGTACAGCATTTTCTACAAAAATAATCTTCTAGTTTATTCTCCCTCATCCTTCATTTTATACAACTATCCTGAAGAAACAAACATTCTTAATTCTTTTGGCTTTTTCTTTGGTAGTTTTCATATTTTAAAAATCTGCTTCTTATTCTCAGTTCTTTTAAAAAAAAGATTTCTTTATTTATTGTTGGACAGACAGATTTACAGAGAGGAGGAGAGACAGAGGAAGATCTTCCATACACTGATTCATTCCCTAAATGGCCACAGCAGCTGGAGTTGAGCCTATCCGAAGCCAGGAGCCAGGAGCTCCTTCTGGGTCTCCCACGTAAGTGTCCTAAGCTTTGAGCCGCCCTCCACTCCTTTTCCAGGCAAGGAGTTGGATAAGAAGTAAAACTGCCAGGATGTGAATCAGCGCCCATATGGGATCCTGGCATGTGCTAGGCAAGTACATTAGCCACTACTCTACCACACCAGGTCATATCCTTGTTCTTAAACTACAAATCTTACACTTCCTGTCACCCAACACCATTTTTCTAAAACAGCTAGGCCACCGTTTGGTTTGATTATTGCTAATACTTTATTGTGATTATGAGCACAAAACATTCCAACATTCCTTCACATTTTGTGTTTCCCTTGATATTAAACATTGTGTTATTTTAAAATATATGTATATAAACTTCCTAAGTATTATTTTCACTAATGAAAGCTTCTCATATTGTCTAAAGAAATCAGATCCTCTGTCAATTTTTTTTTTCTTTCTGGAAAGATGTCTCCACCTGCTGTCACTATGGCCTGGCCTGGATGGGCATCCCTGACCATTCTGCAGTCCTGCGCTACCTGCTAGGACAGGAGCAAAGTGCCAGTATAGAAACAAATCTCTCTGCCAAACTGAAGTTATTAAGTGTGATCAAAGGTGCAAAGCCTACATGAAGTGGGTCAGTTTTCAAGGAATTGCTAGACATCTCCTCTCCAGGGAGCCAAGGACTTGTCTAGATTAGTGTTTCTTACTCTTTCTACCTTATTCACAAGCATTTATTGTGTGTATGTATGTATAATTCCTGAGTGCAGAACCCGAATTCCTGAGGCTAGCTCTTGAAAAGTGATATCTTTAAACACTGTCAATGGAAATTTTACACAGAATAAATGCAATAACCTTGCTTAAGGTAAAAAGTAGAAAGGTTTTTGGAGAAACAGGCAAGACCAGATTGCATAGGTCCTGGGCTGTCGAACAAAGGGTTTTGATTGTATTACATGAATAATCAAGACTAAAACAAGTTATTAATTGTTTGTCTTCTTGTTCTTTCACTCAAGAAATATATATAGTCTATCGTAAGCCAGAAACTAGGGCTATGGAGGGAAATCAAATCTCCAGGAGGTCCACAGCACAATATAAAAGAAGGTAAGTAGCCAGATTATATACTGAATTGTTACTCCTACAAAATTTGTATTTTGAAATATTGTCAGTGTGTTTTTGTTAGAGGTAAGAGCTATAGGGAGGAAATGAGGATTGAATAATGTCATAAAATGACAGGCTCTCTTGCAATAGTATTGATGCTCCTATTGAATATAGAAGAAAGATCAGAAATTCCAATCCCAACCCACCGTCACTTCCCTCCCACACGCACACCGATGAAAGGCTATGTCAACACAACAACAAGAAGTCAGACTGTGGGCACTGGGAGGGGACTCCTGGCCAGAAATCAACCATGACAACACCTTCATCTTGGACTTCTAACTTTCAGGACTCAGTGCTTATTTAGGCCACTCAATGTAAGACACTTTCACCTGGACCTGCCAACAGGCTAACACACAGTCCTGTGTCAGTATCCTTAGCGTGACATTTGTAGCACATAAAACTGATATTAACAGTAAAAATAACTGCCATCTGTTTAATGTTTGGTGTGTCAGGTCCATGTACTATATAAGCATACATGTGTCTGATGCTCCCAACAAGCAAGAAAGGGATACGTATATTTTTTGTTCTGGAAAGTCTATTTGCCAATGCTATGTGTTTCCTACCCAGACAATCCATGGTTCACTGCTGTGTCAACTAGGCTTCCTGATTTCAGTGCTCAGGCCTTAGCAGCACACCAGAATTAATGTGGTAAGAAAAGCACTGAAAAGAAAATAGCATTATAACCAATAAAATAGCTGCTCTTTTAAAAAGAAAAGATGTATTTATTTTTATTGGAAAGGCAGATTTTCAGAGAGAAAAAGAGCGAGAAAGATCTTCATCCGCTGCTTCACTCCCCAAGTGGACTCAACAGACAGAGGTAAGCCAATCTGAAACCAGGAGACGATTTCTCGCACCCTACTTGGGCAGGATCCCAAAACTTTGGGCCATCCACCTCTGCTTTCCCAGATCACAAGCAGGGAGCTAGATGGGAAGTGAAGCAGCCAGGACACAAACCAGCATCTCCATAGGAGCATCAGTGGTAAGGATTTAGCCACTAAATCCTTGTGGCTAAATAACTGTTCTTTAACTCTTTAAGATCTTTATTTAATGAACAAAACATGTAGACTCAGAGTGATTCCTAAAGACTGTAGGATTTAAGAGTTGAAAATTCTTCCATGTCACTCTGTAAATAGACCTTCTTATGCTGAATTGTTGCTAAATCAATTAATCCTCTTAGAAGCTGCTCCCCAGGTACAAGGCACTGGGCTGCTCCATATCCTAGTATGCTTTTCACTCTGCTGTTGACAATTATCTTTATCCCATTCAGATCGACATCTCTTATTCAACAATGAATTCTGTCACAATCCAAGCATGAACTGAGCTCTGTATTTGGTGGCAGAGGTAAAACAAAGAACAAGAAAACCAACTTCTCCTTGCTCAATCACAGCAAAATGTGATGTGCTGAGATGGGGAAGCTTGGGGTGCTAGGGGAGTGTAGAGGAGCCTCAACCCAGCATTCTAGAGGAGCAGCTGCCAAGACCAAGTGAGGTCTAAGGCAAGCTCTAGAGGAGAGAGCCTGAATTAGCAGGGCAGAGCAGCAAACTAATAGAGTTAGCAAACTAGTGGAAGTTAGAGACAGAGGTTGAACCAGTAAAGGAAGTAGAATGTCCAGAACAGGAGGTAAGGATCAGTGAGATTAGCAGGCAACTTGCACATGTGAATCTGAAAACGTAAATGGCTCCAAGAACTGAGGAATTGTGAAACTATACTAGGGAATTGCAACGGCATGCCAAGGACTGTGAGGTGAACTTCAGCTAGGGCTCTAGGTGACATGAGCAGAGTAGGGTTTGGAACCATCACTCACTTTGCAAGGAGGATAATTACTGGAGCCACATGGAGGCAGAACGCCCAGGCGCGTGGCTGAGACACTAAAACAGAGAAGTCGGATGAGCTTCTCCCAGATTGGGATGGTGCAGGGAGTTTCTAATCCCGGGAGACAATAGCAGTACCTGGGCAGTCCTGCTTCTCAAGGGTTTGCCTGCTAGCTCCCCAGGACCCTTCCTCTAAGCTAAGTCCCTATGACCATGGCACCTTCACGTGCCCCCAGCAGGAACAGACAGATGTACCCTGCAGTTATTACATTTGGATCACCTCAGCATTTGCTATAGTCTTGAACTTGTCAATTCTGTCTATTAAATTCTTTGGATTTAGAGCGTATGTTGTGGTTTCTCGAAGATACCTTCTTTTTGGCCTGGCCATCATATCCCTAAGCGTTTTAAAATGGACACAGAGCAGATAAAAGTTTCCTACCACCACTGATTTAAGGTGAACTGGCCATAGAAATGCAGCAGAGCAACTTAGATCTTCTAGTGTTTGTATATTCCACCTATGTATTTCTTCGAAAATAAGAATTAACCAATGCTCCTGTTTGAGTTTTGTTAATGCAAGTTTGAATTGAGTGACTAAAAGAAGAAATTAGCACTCACACACAATCTCTTCTTACAGGAAATACTACTTAGAAAATAACATTCACTATTTGTGAAGAATGATTTCATTGCTTCATTCTGTGACTCGTGTAATCCTCAATAAATGTACAGGGGAGTTTACTATTATTATCATGCTTGTGATCCAATGAGCCAGAGATTATCCAATGAGCCAGAGATTATCCAAAGCGTGCTCCAGCAGCTTGAATGGTGGCCAGCCATTTACCCAACTGTATCCTATATATGTGGCCTTATCAGGAAGAGCTTCCTTGGGCAGACATAATTAAATTGTGAATTTCAAGATGTGATGGTATATGCTAAAAGTGTCTTTATTATAAAAAGGAAGAGAAGCAAAGAAGTGAAGTGTTGTGAGCTTCAGGGCAGAGATTAGATTGTGGCTACAAGCCAATGGGAGCCAAGGATTCCTGGGTAGTCAACCCAAACTCAGAGAACATCATGGAACATTCGCCCTCCGAGCTTCATGGGAAAAAAAAAAAACATACATAATGGCACCTTGATCTTGCACTTCTACCCTTAGAACTGTGCAATGATTGCTTTGTGTTATTTCAAGCCACAAACTTGTGGTAATGAATTACAAGAGCTCTGGGAACACTACAACTCTAACAGCCAGGAAATACTACAATGGAGACTTGCGCCCAAGTAACCTGGCTCTGAAGCCGAGGGACTCCAAGTATGATGATTTTTCTTGCCTTATTTTGCAAAACCCCAAAAGTTGAAAATATTTATGCTGAGCTTTGTTTTATTTTTTTCTAAAGATTTAATTTTTAAAAATTGTTATTGGAAGGTCAAATATAAACAGAGAGGAGGAGAGACAGAGAGGAAGATCGTCCATGTGTTGATTAATTCCCCAAGCGGCCACAATGACTGGAGCTGAGCTGGTCTTAAGCCAGGAGTCAGGACCCTCTTCTGGGTCTCCCACGTGACTTCAGGGTCCCAAGCTTTGGACCATCCTTGACTGCTTTCCCAGGCCACAGACAGGGAGTTGGATGGGAAGCAGGGCTGCCAGAATTAGAACCGGCACCCATATGGGATCCCAGCGCTTGCTAGGTGAGGACTTTAGTCACTAGGCTACTGCACTGGGCCCTACGCTGAGTTTTCTTAGGACAAGGAAAGAAAAGTTGTATGGATAAGTCATCTTCCAGAGTTTTTCTCTTAGACCTGGCCATGGAATTGGCATCTGAGGGTTCCAAGTGAATCAATCAGTAGAGAAGACTGTTATAGTGCTGTGAGTTAGGCCCACCCTTGCTGTGCCAGCATACATAAACAGAATGCTGGCTTGAGCCCTGCTTCCCTGTTTCTGACCCAGGCTTCTGCTGATGCCCTTGTGACAGCACAAGGACTTGGGGCTCTGCTTCTGTCACCATTGGAAAGAGCAGAATGGAGTCCCTGCCTCCTGCCTTCAGCCTGACCCAGACTTGGCTGCTAATGGGCATATGGGGATTAATCCACAGGACAAGAATATTTCTCTTCCATTTCTCTTTCACTCCGCCATTTAAATAAGTAAGTAGAGTTTTTGTTTCGTAAGAGTTAGTCCTTAGCAGCATCCTACCTTTTATGCACAGTGAGATGACAGCACCTCCATCGGAGAGACTTGGTGATGCTGCGATAGAACACTTGAAGGAATGAGAGCTACTTCTGAACTATAGGGAAAGATCCCACGTCCCAGCTCGGCAAGGCAGGCTTGCCTCTCAAAGAATTGGGATCACCCTGATGGTCTGCACCTGTTAATCCCCAGGACCTCTACACAGCTGTGCGAGAATGCATGCCGAAGCATCCTAGTGAAGACTGAGTTGCAGCTTTCTGAAACTCGATGTGCAGGCAACAGAAACGGGTGAAGTGTGATTTAGAGAAACCTAAATGAGTGAATGTGGCATCTATTACACTTTCATGGTGTAGTGAGTGAAATTCATAGCTGATGTACACACACGGTGTTACTTCACAGAACAGGTTTAGTAATGGGCTTCCATGCATGATCTGCTCCAATGATTCAAAATACATCTAAATATTGTGTGTTCATGTGTCCACAGTTTTGAAATGTGTTTTAAAATGTTCCTGCCCCTCTATAGAGCAGGGACCACAAACCTACAAAAATTAAAACAGCGTTTTTACTTTGAAATATTATGTTCTGGTTGTTTTGGAATGGAACCTCTGATTGCTGCTGCCAAAGAATAAGGTCAGGAGAAGTTAAGCCACACCTTCTATTCTAACTCTTGCTGCGCAGGGAATACAAAGATATGTCGATAAATGATGGCGTTGCTGAAGTGTTTCTCAGCTACAGTGACTGTGCAGTAAGGGAAATCTCTGAAAGTTTGCAGTCAGAAAATGCAAAATTTTATCAAAACATAAGCTTGTAAACTAATTTGCAAGTTGATCAAAGCTTCAGGATACAAAGTTTAATATACAAAAATCCAATTATATTTCTATGTAATAACAATAAACAATCCAAAATTGAAATGGAACTAAAGGATGTCATTTATAATAGGATCACAATGGAAAATACTAATGATTAACTTGGCAAATGATTTGTATTATGCTCATTGAAAATGACAATATCCCAGGAATAAATTAAAGAAGACTTAAGTAAATATAGGAATGTTTGTTAATTGAAAGACCCAAAGTCAATTATTCCAAAATTGATTTAAGTTTCAAAACAATCCTAATGAACATTGAAAAAGGTTTTTGGTAGACGTTGTCCAGTTAGTGATAAATTTTCTATGCCACAGGTCTCTTCTATGGAGAGAAGTCTGAATGAGGGCAAAGTGGAAGAATCATACCATCTGATTGCAAGACCAACACACTTAGGATGGCCTACAGAAATCCAGACGCTGCCATATTGGCATTAGGTGGGTGTGTTCATCAATGAAGCTACCTCAGTCCAGAAGCAGTCTCTCCATCACTCTGGGGCTAAGTCAGTTGAGTGTACCTGTTAACCTGAGCATTTATTCACTCCCAAAACATCCATGTCAAAACACTTCATCAAATTTCAGCGATTTGTGAAACTATAATGCCCAAAATGTTTTCTTATACATGGTATTCACAGTGTCAAGTTGTACTCCCTCAAGGTCACCAGCAAAAATGGATGAAAAGTCCACCACTTCTTCAAGCAGAGCTATTCCAAACAAGTAGCGCATTAAATTCCAAACAGGAGGCCACAGAACTAAGAAAAAATAACCTCAAAAATGTTTATGCCAAAGCTAATATTCTTGATCTCTGCAACTTTAACACTTGTTTCCAGCTTCTGGCCCACCACTTAAAAACTCTGGAACTTGCCAGTTCTTGGGGAAAAAAAATTAATTGTCACACATGTCATTTGCAATTAAAAACAGTTTTGTCTCTTCTTTCAAGTAGGACAGGCATTGTGGCACAGCAGGTTGAGTTACTGGGAACCTGCATCCCAGATACTCTGCTGCAATCTGCTAATGAATCTAGGAAGGCAAGTGCTCAAGTCCCCAGGCACTTGGGTCTCTGTCAGCCACAGTGCAAGAGGAGTTGGTTTTGCCTAGCTTTTGCTGTGCAGGTATTTGGAGAGTGAACCAGTACAATGGAGATCTCTCTGTCTCATTGTCTCTCTTCCTCCCCACACCTCTCTCTTTCTCAATCGTCTTTTCAAATAAATAAATGTTTAAAAATATATTACTCAGTCAGTTCCATGGTGTGACAGGTTAAGCCTATTCCTGTGGTGCTGGTATCTCATATAGGTGCCTGTTCAACTCCTGGTTGCTCCATCTTGATCCAGCTTCTGTTAATGTGCCTGGTAAAGCAGTAAAAGATGGCTATTCTTTTGTAACCCAACTCCTATGTGGGAGGCTCAGAAGAGGCTGGGAACTGCCCAGCTCTGGCCACTGCAGCAGTTCAGAAATAAACAAGAAGATGGAAGGTATTTCTCTCCGTATAGCTCTCCTCTCTCTGTAAAATCTGCCTTTCAAAAGGAAATATTTCTTTTTTAGAAAAAAAAAGTACTATTTGTTTTATTTCGTCTGCAGTTATCTTGTGGGAACCCTGGTATACTGTTAAATACAAATAGTGAATACATACATACTTCTCTCATTCTTAACCTGACAACCAAAGGCATTCAGCAGTTACTCACTATTAAATATGATGTTTATTTCGGGTTTTGTAGATGTTCCTTGTGCTACTGAGAACATTTCCTTGTAGTCCTGATGTACGGAAAATCTTATTTGGAAGCGATATTGGGTTTTAAAATTTTTATGACATTTATTAAGAAAAAATGTTTCCTCTGTTTCTGTTAACCTGGTGGAATAAAATGATTTTTCAAATGTGAAATGAAATTGTAATGATTATTTCCCACAGTGCTTTGATTAGTGGGGTCTTTTATAATTCCATGTAAATGTTAGGACTTTGATAGGATTGAATAAATCTGTAGGCCACTTAAGTGGTAGTGCCACTTTAACCATAGTAAGACATCTGGGTTTGGCATGATAGTCCAACTGGTTAATGCTCTATCTGCAAGTGCTAACTTCCCATAGGGGCATCAGTTTGTGTTCCGTCTGCTCTAGTTCCCAACCAGTTCACTGCTTTTTCACTGAAAAAGTAGAGAGAAATCGCTCAAAATTTTGGGACCCTGCACCCACCTGGGAGACCTGGAAGAAGCTCCTGCTTCCTGGCTTCAGATTGGCTCAGCTCCAGGTATTGTGGCTATTCCGGGAGTGAATCAGTGGATAGAAGATCTTTCTCAGTCTCTCCATCTCTTTATAAATATGCCTTTTTTTTTATAAAAATAAATAAATCTTTTAAAAGAAAATATTAAATTTTCTTTTAAAAAATTTATTACTACACATATTAAAAAATAAATAAAGAGGAAAAATGGAGGCAAAAGAAATGCTGTAAAAATAATGCTACCACTTTTTTCCAGAAATATGTAATACACTATAAGGCTGTGAAATCAGTATTCTAAAACCAGGCATTTATCAACAATAATTAGAGATATTTAGTATCCATGACATCTTATTCTGCTAAAAACAATTAGTATCTCCCTCTGTTGGTTCCCTATCTCCCTGACAAATTTTCTTTCCATTCCATTGATATCAGGTTTGCAACCTGTCTGGCTTTAAATATTTTTTTTTTTATTTTTATTGGAAAGACAGATTTACAGAGAAAAGGAGAGGCAGAGAGAAAAATCTTCTGTCTGCTGGTTCACTCCCCAAGTAGCTGCAACAGCTGGAGCTCAGTTGATCTGAACCCAGGAGCCAGGAGCTTCTTCTGGATCTCCCAGTGTCCCAAGTTTTTGGGTCATCCTCTATTGCTTTCTCAGGCCACAAGCAGGGAGCTGGGTGGGAAGCAGAGCAGACAGGACACAAATTGACACCCATATGGGATCCTGGCACATGCAAGACGAGGGTTTAGCCACTAAACCAATACACTTGGCCCTAGCTTCAGATAAAGAACTGTAAAAATTAATGTGACATGTTCTACTTCTGAACAAAACTTTTAAGAATTGCTTAGTTGTTGCATTAAGTTGTTGAATCTCCCTCTATTACAGGATTTAGACTATTATGGATAGGGTTTGTTCTTTCAGCCTAAGTAATACGACCACAAATGTTGTCAACTTGCGATGGAGTGATAATACAGGAACAAAATTAGTATTTATGGTGAGTCACACAGATTTAGGGATTGATTACTGCTTCAGTATACATTTGCTTAAGCAAAGATTCTCCTTCCAAGATGGCTGTGAAATTATCCACAGTAAAAAGATGCTTCTGTTAGTGTGTTTGTTTTTGTGATCCAAATCAATCACTTTTTAGGCTAAAACAACCAGTATTTGTACCTTTAAGGGTACTATATGACATGCTATTTTTTTTATTTACAAAAATATTATTTTAAAATTTATACGTAACTATGAAAGGGCACTAGTGCTCTAATAACTTGTATGAAGAAAAGCAAATTCCAAGGTGTTAAACTCTCAGATTTCAATACTTGTCAGGAAATCAAGGTAACCATGAGGCCTGGCTTTGGCTTCAGATAGATACATTAATAAAAGAAATAAAGTACAACAACCCAAATTACACCCACACACATTTAGTATTTGATTTTTTAAGAAAAAATGCAAAGACAATGCAGCAAAGAAAATATAGTTTTTCAACAATTTGTACCAGAACCAATTGGGAATTCATAGGTGAAAACATAAATTTTAATTCAAGCTATGAGTCACACATAAAAATAAATAAATATGGGTTGCAAGACATAAACCTAAAAGTTTAATATCTCTTGGAAAAAAAACAAATAATAGTTAATTTAACCAAAAATTCCTTACACAGCAGTACAAAATACAACTTTTAAGAAACAGATTAAATTTTAGCTTTATTGAAAGTTTAGAATTTCTCATCAGAAGAGGATGTTCAAGCAAGCATATTACCCTTTGTATGGTTCCAAGCGTGTTCACCCATCTCAAAACCCATCCTGTGGTCTGGTGTATTTTCTCAGGACTCAGGAGGAGCATAACCATCCATACACAAGGTGACAGGCCAGCTGGTTACAGACAAAGAAGCAGAGTCCCGTTCCAATGCTATCCCTACCGTCCAATCTTGGAAGAAGTACAATTTGCCTAGGGACCAGCGATCCTTCAGCTCATCAAGGCCGCACCAGTGGAAGACCCCACAGCAGACCCCACAGCAGACCCAGCACCAGGCCCATGACTGCTCCAACTCCAGCTGAATGTAACTCAGGACGCAGTTTAATCATCTGAAGGACAACAGGACAAAGTATTTATCTGATGAAATCAGTCTTTTAGCTAAGTTTGCTCCATCAAATGCACACATGTCAACACAAGGCTATAGACATAATGTACGTATTCCAGTGAAAAACCCCAAGTAGATAGAAATCCATGTGCTGTGTGAAAGTAATTATTTCAGAAGCTCAATAAGATGCATACATCCTGAAATTTCAGAAGTCCTTCTTAGTCCAATTTCAACTCCTAATCTGTATCTAATAATCTGATTTTTCTAGTTGCTCATTATACTTTGTTGTATTTCAGGCATAATTTTCCAAAGAAACAAATGCCTCATAGCAGATTATTTGAGAAGAAGGGTGTCACTCTACTAATTTTAGTTTTTCTCCTACCATTTCCTTACCCTTCATCTATCTAACACATATTCACGAACAGAAATTAGTACATATGAACCATGAGCTATTATAATGTTACTTCCTATTGCTACAGACTTGAAAATAAAATACAACAAAAAATCGCTATTTTTTCTATCTCTACTAACTTTCAGTGAAGTGGAAAAAATACCTACATGAAAATACCTACATGAAAATACCTACATGAAAATACCTCTGTATATATACATATATATATATACATATATGTATATATATGTATGCTAATTTTAGAGTTCAAGAAAGCAGTATTCTTAACTAAGGTTTTCTTGAGAATATGTAATTTAAGCTCATATTTAGAGATGACTTTAAATTTTCTCTTTATACTTAAACATGATTAGTTTGAGCTTGACTGATAAAAAATAACCAAAGTTAATAAAATCTATTATTCCAACATGTTTAAAATATCCTCAGTTTGGATATGTTTCTGTATTTCTGATTGTATAATGGAATGGAAAGCCATGAAATGGAAGGGAAAGTAATGAATACATTTGAGTGTTCCATGTAAGATCACTGTCCCCATTCTTCCAACAAGCCTGTGTCACCACATAGGGCCATTTCTTCTCATATTGCGTTTATTGCTTGAAAGATCAGAAAGTGAAAAACAAAATTTCTCCAAGAAAAGGAATCTTTTCCCCAGTACCAAGAGTCCCAAATCTGACATGCTACCTGCTCGCTCCTGCACTGAAAGTTAATAGAATGGCTCTCATAAGTGGTTCTGGTTCCCACCATGGCCCCAGTTGACACCTCCATATCAGTGAGAAATTTGACTGTGCAAGTATGTACTTGGATCCTGCTGCATGCCAGAAATGTTGAATAGTGTTGGAAATGAAGAACAATGACATGTCTTTATCTCCCGGAAAAGCCAACAAATCACACCAGATAATACACGGGTCGGTGTTACACCATCTGTAAAACACACATTGAAGGAGTGCTTCAAATGATTTCTTAGGCTCCTTGGGAGCTAACATGATTCAACAACAGGAAAACCCCACTGAAGTAATTTTTCCAGCTTACAGAGGTGCGCAAAAACAGTACCAGGATTTGCCACCCCATAGCCTGGTGTGGCTTGAACTAGGACGGGTAAAGAGCTGTACCTAAGAAAAGATGGAAAAGCAGACAAAGGTCATGCCAGTGGAGGATGTGTGGTCCTGTTAAGGACTCTGGATTCCACCCATCACTAGAGGTTGGTCTGCTTTGGGAATGATCAGACTTTCAGAAACTGCTCTAAATATGTGACAGACTCAGTCAAAAGACAATATACACACTTAAATTCAGACTTGTATCCTTGTTTCAGGGTTAATTCACTTGATCAATCAAGCCTTCATTCATCACACACTTACGAGCACCAACTGAATATCTTTCTCAGAGGCTGGAATACAATAGAGCGGTTTCCTGAACTGAAACTCAACAGATGCTCTTAAGTTATATGATTGCAGAACCACTTCTATTGGCTGTAGTTATCAGCTGACTTCATCTGCATAATCCAAGATAAAAAGAATGCACTTGAGAATAATAAATAGCCATGAAAACCTTTTCTGCTCTTTCCATGGAAGGTCTTTTCCTCATAGAAAAAGAAGACAGCTGTGTCATTCAAACACTTTCGTGTGTGGGTGATTGTCTTTGCCTTCCTATTCTCACACTTCTCCCCTTCCTGATCTTTCCCCTCTTCCCACCACATTCTTAATTTCATGATATGACAACAAAATCTTGAATCTCAGAGTCAGCAACAACAACAACAAAACAGTGATTGCTCTCCAGAAAGCCTTCACAATACACATACCTAAATCCTGGGACCCAACACTTTCTGTTGGTCAATGCATTACCTACGAATCAAAGGCTAAATCAAACAATTTTTTGGCCTGGTGATTTCCGTAACTGACACCTGCTCTTCCTGGTCACACAGTGCCACTTATGCCTTTGGTCCACAGCGGAATACAGGTCACGATTCAGGAGTCAGAGATACTTTGTGGTTGACAGAGGCTGGGAGAAAAAAAAATGTTTTGGTCACTGTATTTAAATCAGATTACAGTTTATAGATTATTTACATTGCCAGAAATTATAAGAAGTCCTTTCTTACAGGACGGGCTTACAAATGAACCAGATGTACAGGGAACCATTTGTTCTTTCAAGAAAAACTAGAGAAGAGAGGGAATGAGGATAAGATCAGAGTTGTGGTGTCTATTAGAAAACACAGCAATGTTAGAGCAGTTCTTCAAGCAGCAAGCCAAAAACTCCTTTTGAGAGAAAAAAAAGTCTATGCTAGGCATTCATCCATGGAAACAAAAGGCCCGGTGATGCACCCTGCATGCCAGTCAAGCCACTGGAGAGAAACGGGGGTTCTAACTCCCACAGGAGGTTCAGCAGAGGGAGTGACTATCTGAAACACTGCTTTAACTTGGTCTTGCTGCAAGCCCTTTGTCTTTGAGCACGCTGGAGAGGCCATTTCCCTTTTCCTTTGCTTACTCTCTCCTCCTCTGCACCCACAAGGTATTTCCTTTACTCACAGAAGTCCTGAGGGCCCCCAAAGAGCAGCAAGCTCATTAACGATTCAGAAAAAGACTCTGAGGGAAAGTGCCCACAGGGGCACTGGTTCTGGGATCAGCCATTTTTTGGCGGTTGTTTAAAGACCCAACAGTTGTCAGAACACCTACAGAGCAGAGGCCACAGGACGTGAGAAACAGACTGTGAGGCCACAGATAACATATTTTTCAGCAGATAATTTTTTTTAAGTGGAAAAAGAACTATGCTTCAGGTACCACACACCTCCCCTCCTGCAATCTACCTATTTTTTGTTCTTATCCCTTTGATGGTTTCTGGTGGCTTACCCAGCAGGGGGCAGATGAATTTGTCCTCAGCTTCATTATCCTTCCGTAGCTCTTCATGTGACCAAAAGATAATAATTCTTTCTAAGTTTTTTTTTTTTTAAAGGCAATTAGTGAATTAAAAACAGGCTGGGAAATACTTGGTCTATAACATTCCAGCTCAACCAGGAAAAAAAAAAAAAAACTAGACCTGTTGTGTCAAGGTGTAAGGCACCACACAATTATGCAATTGTGTTTTTTTGAGTGAAAAGCACTTTCTATAGGAACCCAGTGAATGCCCCAAACCACAAAATGTCTTCAAAATTCTATAAAATGAATCTATGGGAAAACCCTTCTCTGCCATTTTCATTCTCCCATTTACTAAAACCTACATTGAGGTTAGTAAAATATTTATGTGCTGCACTCCAGAAACCTATTATTTATGATTCCCAAACATGAAGGGCTGAATCTGATGGCCACATTTTTATTTAGCCATGGGAAGGAACACATTGCAGTTGAATTACCAGCATGGAAACAAATCAGACAAAGTGAAGATGATTTGTTTAGCCAGAGACAAGTGTGTTGGGAAGGTGTGCTGCGTATGGTACAGGGGACAATCTGTATTATCATTATCTTTAGACAGATTGTCAAGCATAAGGAAGTTTTCAGCACAAACAAGAAATGTAAAGAAAAGTTTTTATTTGTTTTTTAAGGTAGAGTTAATGGTATGCTGTATTATTTACATTGTAGAATTTTTAAACGCAAACTTTGGAACCAGGCAGAATCAATTAGATTGCAGATTTTTAAAGTATATGTGTGTATCATTTTTCTATCAAATCTAATGTTCTCTTCCACTAATAACACTTAACTTTTACAACTTGTGAATTTGAATGATGCTTTCAAAACTGCCTAGCAGGTCTTACTGTTTATCATTTAGCTCTCTAAAACCAGATATTTCAGATTTATTTTCCTATAGTATTGGAAAATGGTTATGTATATTTTTCCTATGGGCTAAAATTATAAATCAGGTTTTTAAGTTTCTTACAAAAGTAAAACTAAAGACTGAAAAATTAACTACAAAACAATGCCCTACATAACATTTACAGATCTTTTAGCATTTATTTTGTAAGAAAAAAGTGTTTGGAACACTGATACACAATGATTTGTACAACATAGCTATCTATCTGGCTCTAAAAATATATGTATATGTATAAATATTTACATATGTATGCTTATTGGAATTGCATTGTATTTATTTAATTTTAAATTTCATTTACTTTATTTTTTAATAAAATAAAATTTGTTCTCGCCCTCTTCCAATAAATGATTTGAGGAGAGTAGTTATAATACACCTCTCCTAATGGAATTAATCCAGTTCAAATTTAATAATTCAGAAGAGATTACCAAAACACCATAATGTAGCCATCGATTGCTAAAATTGTCAGTGACTCCCTGTTGCCTACCTAATGAAGTCTAAATGTTTTCAGCACACTATTCTAGGCCCTCCATAACACGCTGTGAACAAGCATAATTTAAAACAAAGTAAATCTTGAAAGCCCGAGCCTTGATTCTGCCAGTGGTCAACAGGACCATGTTTCGCATCACTGCTTGCTGATTGTAAGCAATGGAGCCTAGTCCTGTGAGCATGCTGCGGGTAAGCCAGGTTTACTTTAAGGAAGTGTTCAGCAACATCACTTGTTCCTTGAACATGCATAGTGCAGGGTTATCTACTCTGACAAATTACCCTAGTATCTTATCAAATCATCCTTTTAAATGCACAGAATATTTTCTCCATTTACTTCCGTTTCAATATGGTTTTAGCCAGCTTTGCAGATTGGCGCCCAAGGCGATTGCTCTCTTGGCCCTTACCCTGTTTCTCATTATGACCAGCACAAAAGCAATTCCTTGACATTATAGCTTCTGTTTAAAGTGCAACAAATCTCAGATGTCTATAGCCCAACAAAGGACAATGAGTGCCCCAAGGTTACAAGCTGTAAGTGTCAGTCCAAATTAAAACTTAGATGAATTTATTTCCTTATTCTTGCCCGTTCCTCTCTGATTTATGACACAGCTGTTCTTATTCAATTGCATTTATTTTCCAACACAGGCTACCATAAAACTTAAAGTTGGGACTTTGATCAAAAGTTTGGGCTTTTGTACTTTTATTTGGCAGTGTGGCTTCAACAGTTCATTAAAGAAATTTAAATGCTTTTGCTCTTGTGAGTGTATTCTATGTGTGTACGCATGTGCATTAGGACCAAAGAAGGAATTATATCTCCCAATAGTGATATGATACTCAAAACAGTAGATGATAAAATGAAGTAGAGAAATTGAACACCTCCAGAATTAAAGGATACAGTTAACACAGTAAAAAAAGCAACATGTGGCATGCAAGAAAGTATGATCATGAAATCATAGTGGCTCATTTCTTTCCTCTTTACGCCTCATCCACACACCCTTCTCGAGTTCCGAACTCAGCTGGAGCTGGATTCCAGCAAGTTCCTATCATGGTGGCCCTGCTTCCTAGCCAGCTACCTGCTTGTGGCCTGGGAAAGCAGTGAAGGATGGCTAAAAGCCTTGGGATCCTGCACTCGCGTGGAAGGCCCAGAAGAAGCTCCTGGCTTCTGGCTTCAGACCGGCTCGGCTCCAGCCATATGACCTTTGGGGAGTGATTCAGCAGATCTTCTCCTCTGTCTCTCCTCTCTGTATATCCAACTTTCCAATAAAAATTAATAAATCTTTAAAAAAGAAAATTTTAACACATGCTACAACATGAATGATGCCCATACTAAAGCCAAATACAGCATGCCATAACATAACTAACATCAACAACAGTTTCCAACATTATGGGGTTAATTAACAATGTAATATTACATTTCACTTTAATTGGTCGGAATGATAATCTGCCAGCTATGTCTCCAGACCAGAGTTAGTCTCCTCAAGAAACTGTTGAATTCAGCTGGGCAACAAGATACTGGACTTTATGCAAGACACATGCTTGCATTGAAAGAAGACTAGATTTGATCTGTAATACTGCAATAAGGTGGAGTAATCCACCGGGGGGGGGGCAAAAGGAGGGGAAGGGGGAACATCAGAGCCTATGAAACGTTGTTATAAAATTAAATGCAATAAAAAAAAACAAATACAGCATGATTTTTACTTATTTATCTAGTCAAAATCATAGAGAAATGGTGGCTGCCATTGGCAAGCAAAAGTAAAAAAAAAAAAGGTCATTGTTTAATGGTGCAGAATCTGATTTGGATTAGAGCATAAAGAGAAAAGAAACTTAGAATACATATTGAGATCATGCTATGTACACTGTGTGCAAGCATATCCAGCACAGAATCCCAAGCAGTAGATTCAGTCTCACCATTTTTCAAACAATAGAGTAGCACTTCATGTATGGGCAAGACATCTCCCAAAACAGTTACAACACTGAAAGTACTGGGCTAAGACTACCACTCAGGCCAAACTTGACTCTTTTATTCATAGTTTCCAAGAACTCATTTTAGTAGTGCTTAAAAATCTTTATTACAGCAATCATATCTTGCACACAGAGCAAGAGCACGGGGTTGAAGGTGGGCTGGAATTCTAACTAGGGCAATCATGCCAGTCCCGATAAGGTAACAGGATATGGACGGAATAACAGCATTTCTGAAGTGCTAACCCCTGTGAACATGTGTGACATATGTTCGCCAATACAACAAAGAATGCTAAGTCACTGTGAAAGTGATCTGGTATGACAAACCCAGAATGCTCTAGAGATGTGAAAAGTCAAAAAAAAAAGTCTTTCTTACTTTATATTCTCACTCCATAAAACTCTTCTGAAAACAGAAATGATCGTGTGGGTGGGGTGCATAGTACCAAGCAACACCCCAGCAGATTCTCCAGTGGGCCCCAGCTTAGTGATTTTGAATTTGCAACTAATCCTGGCACTATGTACCTGCCTGAGGGCTTGGAACCAGAAGACTGTCCCTACTTTAGATACCATCTACGCATAGGCACTGCATCTGCACTTCCGATTGAACAACTAGAAACTCCGGCTCCCACTTAACCCTGTGCGGATTAGAAAACTGCACTGAAGCAGCATACAGATATTGAAATGCCTACTTATGTTTACTGGTTTATAATATTAACCTAAGGCATGATAGTGCATACAGATGCATGGTTAGGTGAGTATAGGTACAAGATGAGCCCTGGAAGAGGCCCAAGCACAGGTGCTTTGAACTATGAAGTTGGATTACCCCACCCTCCCAGAATATGAGTATGTTCAGCACCCATAGTCTCATAGTTCTGCAGTTTCCACGGCAGCATCACCACATGGGCAAGATTGATTATCAATTCCATTTCCAACATCTTTTCTCTCTCCAGAGAATGGGAAGGAGGTTGGTCTTAAAGTTCCAAGCTCATGATAATGGCCTGTAATTTCACGTGACCAGCTTCTAAGTTAGCACCCGCCACAATGACCTCATTAGCACAGCAGACACTTCTATTGCCCAAGGAATTCCAAGGGATTTAGGAGCCCAGAATCAAACATGTTGATCACAAGAAAAATGTTAAGATTTTAGAAACTCTGTCAGGTACTGAGACAATGACCAAATATTTGAACAAAACATCCTTATAGTGTGCCCATATCACTTAGGAGATTGCAAAAAGTTCAGGAGCTGTATGTCAAGGACTGTTTTACAACTAAAACTATTATTTTGTAACTAATCATTGTTGATATCGAAGAAGGACGAGACCCATGAGTCAGGGAATGTGGGAAGTCTTGAAATCTAAGAAAGACAGGGAATGGATTGTTTCTTCAGAGTAGTAAGAGTAGGGTTCTTCACAGAGCTTAACTTTAACCCAGTGTGATTAAACAAGACTTCTGGCAATCAGAACTACTTGATAATAAGCTTATGTTAGCTAAGGTGCTAAATTTATGGTAATTTGTATAATTACTATAGAAACTTAATATGGTAACATTTATACTTATTTTGCTAAGCATGTCTTTTCCTTTAATTGCAGATTGCTTTCATACTTTTTAATGGACTATCAAATCTACTGCAAATTCAGAAAAGTTTTTGCTGTTGAGTTTATTGATTTCCTAATTTGTCTTCAGACAAGAGGAACATGTGGCAGAATCAAAAGACTCACATGGGCATGGAGGAAAAAAAAATGCTTAAGCAAAATTTGTGCAAGGCAGGAATTCAGTCTCACAAAGGCAGCATTGTACCTTGGAGTTCACTTGCCATGGCAGCTCCTGATAGCAAATGGGTGAGACTGTTGAGATTTGGACGAAGCCATGACAGCTCATCTTGACTGACGGGGAGTATCCTATTTGCCCACCAGTTTCCGCAGCAATGAGTGAGGGAGCTGCGTTTATTTGCTGTCTGAGCCACGTACTTCTCTGGTGTCTGGGTGTGCATCCTCTCCTGTGGATCTCACGGTAACTATTAATTACTATTCTCTGTGTAACACATCAGGAAAATGAAAGCTGTTAATGACTCTATCAAGCTCAATTTTCAGCTGGTTGACACGGATAGGACTGAAACCCAGGTTGCTGGAGCTCAGCAACCATGCTGCTCTCCTTAGCCTGTTCTTCCCTAACCTCTTTTTATGAAGCCTGAGGATTTGGTCAAAGTGACAGCACTTCTTACCAGAAAAAAATGCATACACAATTTTATCTGAATACCAGTTACACACATGTTTGTACATTGCTCTCTGGTGGATCACTGGTCCTATGAAATTCATATACAGGATCACTTTTTAAAATTTTATTTTTCATGATACACTTCCATAAACTCAGGAAAATTTTCTTGCATCCTCTTTATCCCACAACGACTGATTCCCTCTTTGTTATTATAATAGTGTAGTCCTTCAACAACAATCACAAGTCCATCATTTTGCTATGTAAGTGTATCCTGACATTGCGGGTATGCACAATGGTAGAGAGTCCAGTATCCAATTGTCAAGATATATTTAACAGTTTCATTGGGAGTCCATTTTTTATTTGGGAGTAGGGATGCACTTTATCTTCCATTCTTGGTATACTAGTCTATAACAAATATACATATATACATGTATACCTATACATATGTTTATCTTTTACTTTGCATGAGGGTTGCCTTATATCAGAGAAAACATATTTGTCCTTTTGGAAGAGACCATTATGCCCAGTGAATTATGGCAAAAATCTATATTGTGCCATTTCATTTTAATTTGACTCAATGTGTTATAATGGTTAAATGGATGTTTCATAGAATTCCTACATATCCATGCATTACTTTTCAGAATATACATTTTCATGAGTTTTTTTAAAGACCTGTCTTGTTTATGGATTTAAAGAAATTTGCACCAAAATAAGCTTATCCTTTAATTTCATTTCCCGCACACTTTTTGAAATATCCTTGAATGATAGATCTTGAAAACTTCTTTAACGTAAATGTGTCTTTATTTGCCTCATTTAGAAGCACAGATAGCATTGAACCTGACTCCCAAGGACTGTAGAGACATATAAAAAGTTGTTCTACACAAAACTTTTGGAAGAATAAATATTGAAGAGTTAGTACTTAATAAATGTTTTCTATTATCATTGGTGTTGACATATGAGCTTGAAGCTTGGGCAGTACCTTTTCAAGGATAGCCTTAGTATGACAGATGCAGCAGGAAATTTCCAAAGGTTCAATAAGTATAGTAGCTGGGGAAGAAAAATTCATGGTACACCTGCCATCCTTACAGATATTGACTCTTTGAATAACAGGGTCAGTGCAGACCCAGGGATGAATGCATTGTTATCTCTCCAAACACGTTTCTGTGGCACATGTCTCCAGAGAATCAGAAAGGAGTGTGAGATTAGACAGAATATTAGAAACTTGTGATTTATATCTTTGGGGGGGGAAAACATTTCAAAATATCCAGCAATTAATGATGAAAGAGCATTACTTTGGAGCTCTTTGGGGACAGAACAGGAAACCTTCAGAAGGTACTTGATGTGTCTCCCTGGATAAAAAAAAATGATATAAGGGAAAATTGGTCGAACTTTGATCTTCTGGGAAAGAAAAAACCAGGGCTGCTGTCATCCTACTGGGTAAACATATTTAGCCTCTTCTGGATGAGACACTCTTAAGTATCCATCTTGGCTAATAAATTTCAACAACAGTAACCATGGTGATAAAGGAGAAAGTGAAAATATAAGGAAGCTTACTTAATATCTATTCCTTGGTTTTAAAATGTTTATCTAAACCATCAAAAGGTAGTTTCAATATGTAAAAATATATACCTAGCCTTCTTGAATATATTTAGAAACCTCATCCTGGGAATTATAAGAATAAGTTTCCCCCTTAAAGAATTTTCTTAAAGTCTAATTTAATTTTCTTTCTCTCATTCCTTCCTTTGTCATTATCTTCCTCCTTTATTTTTTAATGTATTCTAGAAAGTGCAGAAAATGTTTATGAGTTCTACCTCTGGTCATGGGGCCAATGCGTGGCTGTCCACTCAACATGGCCACTAAATTCTCATTAACATTTTCAGGAATTGATTCTTTGGCTATGAAAACAAGTCTCCGACCCTTACTTTGAGAAGATAACAAAAGAAGTTCTTGGAAATGGCTGAAGCATACATGCTGGCTCGGTCATTCTGAGCACTTGTTGTGTGTCCTCAGTGGCTAGTGACTAAACATGTGGTAATTCAAACAGGTAACCATGCATCTCTGCTGCTTTCTGAAGTTTAGGGTTTGGTCACACAGTTAGCAAAGTAAAGCTAGACCATGACCCCGAGACTTCTGAGGCAATACTGAGGCGTACTTGTTGTGGAAATAAATTTAATAAAGAATTTGTTTTACAAAACTTCTGGGGAAACCAGCAGTGCATCTATTTCAAACAGCGTTATTAATTCTGGCAGCACCAGGTATCAAAATTCCTTCTGGACCAAAATGTAAAGATGACATACTTTGCAGATAAAAAGATCTCGTATGGTGTACATGGTAGATACAACTCAACTGCTTGACTACTAATGCAATACAAATGACATAAACAAATAGTTCATACACTGAAAATAATTTAAAATGATAGAAATATTCAGTGTATGTGTCATTCCATACCTACAATATCAGGATACACTTAGATAGCAGAATCACGGACTTAAAAAAGACTATACTAATGTAACAATATTAGGGGAAATCAGTGGGGGGAAGGGAATTCTCAGAGCCTATGGAGCCACATCATATAACAAACAAACAAGCAAATCAATAAATCAAAGCTATGGAAGCAGCTTTACAAGTGTTGGCTGTATTCATGGTCACTGGCAAACTTCTGTAAAAGCCTCTTTGCTCCCCTTTTCTTAATTCCCACTTGTGTTAACACTTGCCACAGTTGACTCAAACCCCTACAATGGTATTTTAAAAAGTTTGTGGAGAACAAAATAAGATAAACTTCGAGTTTGAAATCAAGGCTTTGAGATCCACGCATGATGGCTTACTAATATGCCTTTCCCACGAATGTCTGATGATCCTTATGCTCTGCCATTGGCTAAGCTTCTAGGAGAGTCCTTTCTCCTCCACCTGGAGCCCGCGTCTCTCTCTCCAGCATGGTTACTTGGCTCTGTCTGTTAGCTATTGCCTTTGCTCCCGATTCTTGTATAAACAGAGCAGGATTGAGAACTGACCTAGACAGCACCTGATTTCCCTTCTGTTTGAGAGGAGGAAGCGAGAGAGAGAAGAGGACAAATGCTTATAATTGAATGTCATTTCTTGTATCCCCGTCACACTTGGATTTTTTAAAAATGGAGTTAATGTTGCACAAACTGTCTTCAGAAAGATGCTAAATGGCTTCATCTACTTTTTGATTCACATGACACATTGATATTCTGAGTCACCAAAAAGTTAGCTATTAGGCCTGGGTGGAAAATAGACTCCTGGGGACATTACTAAGTTCTTTTACAAGGTTGAAATAGCCACAGAAAAAGTGAGCTTGTGGAAATTGCAGTAGTGTACCTGAATGGCAACCAAAGGGTGCTGGTGGAGGATAAGAGCTGAGGAGTAAAACTTTAGAGTGGTCTTGCCTGAAAATGGATTGTTCTGATAGTCATAATACTTTAAATGACTGCCAAGCAGTGGGAAGGTTAACGGCAATTGTGGGAAGAACACACTTACGTGTTTATTCCTTACTGAGTTGAGATTGTTACATACCCGGTGAAGGATTTAAGGTACTTTCCCAATACCGCACTATTTTTATTACTTTGCATCAATACAGCAGAATAAAGCCTTCTCAGCTTCTTTCCTTTCAAAGGAAATAGCTATTCAATTCTTTTGTCCTATTTATATATTGAATAGGAAGTAGAAATGTTGAAAATTTATAGATTACAAGGCAACTTGTCATCTTTACAAATATTAACTATTTCTGCCAACAAAATACGATATTAGAGGGTTTTTTGGTATTGTAAAAGTCTGTTTTCTCCAGCTTCCTCTTGCACAAGGAAAAACTCATTTACCCAAGATTCATCGCTCAGTTACTGAATGTCAAACACTGTCTGGGAGATGCAATAAAACATCCTTGAAAAACACAGATATCATTCCTGACCTGTTTAAATTCTACTGAGTAAAGAAAGAGTGAAAGACAAACAAAGAAATGGTGCCTTTTTGTGGTTATGCCCTGTATTTTTATATATCTATATATTTGTGTTGATTACTCTTTGATTCAATTTCAGATTATTTTGGGGGGATAGAATTTTAGAGATGACTTTCTTGTATCAAAGGGTAAGAACATACATGAAGTTCGATTGCCTTCCAACAAAATTCAGTTTACTTATATTGCTTAGGAAGCTAATTGATTCTGATGTGCTGGCATCATGCACTTTATTTCAACTGCCTTAAAGATTCTCAGAGCAGAAGAAGAGAAGTATGAAAGAGCAAAAGTTTAAGCCACGCTTGGCGCAGCTTGTTCTTGCGATGAGAGATGTGGATATTTGATCAAATAAGTTGCATTGCTCATGATCTTGACATCTCATCTTCAAAACCGATGGTTACCATCTAGCTTTCACATGTCACACCTCTTAAGAAGTGTAATGATGTGTAATGGGATTCCCATACAGACAGGAGTTTCAACAAAGTGTTCTCACACCCCTGATTCTAGGGGAAGCCTGTATGTAGAGTGAGTCAATGTTAAAGGGAATCCTTCAGAGAACTTGATAGACTTTTTTTTTTTTAATTGGCAAAAGAGCTTCTTAAACTCAGAGCAGAAGTATAACATGTCACGGTTTTGTTCAATGGTAATTAAGACATTTGCATGCTGTCCTAAGCATTCAAGACACTGGAGATAAGACAATTTTGATGGATGTGTTCATTCAGACCTGGATCTCTGCCTAGACTCCTGACTTATCCTCTGACAACAGTTAAATTGCTCACTCAAAAATCAGTAAAATATTTCCATCTGACACATATAAAAGAACTTGTGATATTTATCGTATCCTGATGTATTTACTGATAGTGTTGTAAGTGTTTGACGAATCACTAGAAGCCTCTCAAGAAATATGGGGATTAAGCGAAGTTGGCTGCCACAACAGCAATGTTTGAGTTACCTTATACTGCAGTTCATGTTTCCCTGGAGATACACTCCAAGCTATTGATTTGTTTGCAGGAAATTTAAAGGAAATGTTGGTAAAGCGAGACCTGTAAGGGAAGTGGAGGACATAGAATAGGAGGTCACGTTAAAGGAAAGTCAATCAGAGCAAAGGGTTCACTAATTTTGGGGCCCTCTGTGATTGGATAACCCTGCAAGTTTGTCTATATGTTACAAGAAGACTGGTCTTTTGTGTTCCCATACTAGCCAGTCATTGACTACAGATTTTACTCAGAAAAGTAAATGACCCTGGACAGGTTGGATGTGGTCAGGAGTAGGCTCAACTGAGATACGCCGGCCAGTCTTTAACTCCAGAAGTTACGAACAGCCATTTAAGTTATGGAGGGAGGCATTTGGATGACACAAAGCAGCATCCACAATAGCTTTTAATAAAGAGATAACAGGTGTCAGTCTTTCCACCCTTTCTGTTTGCACTATTGTATGCAGTTGGGATACTGTTCTCACTCCTGAAGTCTTTGCTCTAACTATATCTGAACATGAAATTTAAGATCCAACAGTTTGATTAAGATGGAGCAGTGAAATGGCCCATTGTGAATGTTGTTGTAATGTTTATTTTAACCTACAGGTCTTTCACTCCCACTTCCTGATACCTGTAATTTCTGTTTTGGCTGTATTAATCCCATCTTTTTCTCTTGATTTACAAATGCTCCCTCTGGTCCAAAACAATGTGGTATAGTCACAAGGTACCATAATCAGGTCAGGGTCTAAACCCCATCTGGACCACTTGTGAGTCCTGTAATATTGGCAGTTCATTCAAAGGGTTCTGAATCCTGGCTTTATCTCCTACAAGATGGGATTGTTACCATAATTTTCATTTGTGGCATAGATTTTATAATATAATGTGATTGTATCTTAAATGGAATCTGACCCATGATAAATAGTAACAAAATCAAACCTAGTAATTATGGTATCAACCACAATTATCAAATGTTCCCTATGTACTTTATACATTAACCAGGACTTCACAATGAAGGATTATTTAATATCCACATGACAATAAAAAGAGAGTTGTTCATGTTTATAAGACAGGGTTTATATTGAAAACATTAAACAAATATTACAAATACTGAGTAAGAATTGATCACAAAGAGAGTAAGTAACCCAACTGTGGGGATAAGCGTTTTATTACAGCCATTTGACATGAGAATACTGAGGCATAGCTTACACAAAGTTCGCTTGCTTAGGAACAGGGAATTAATCTTGGACAATAGGACTTTACGAATTGTAGCATTGAAGAATTTTCTTCTGCTAATCCCCGCCCTCCAGCTCTCAACAGTATTGTTCTGAGCTTTTAAATGTTACTATCTTGGGATGTCCTGAGCCTTACTGGCCATCTAGATTCAGCCATATTTTCATCTCTTATAAAATTATTTAGATTCTCTACCAAATACAATTGCCAAGTTGATGGGACTAAAGGCTTATGTTGTGAGTTATTCTGAACTGAAATGATTATTATGAGTATAAGGGATAAGAGAAGAATGCCTTTAGTCTAAAAGCATTCTTAAAATTGATTTTAAAAAATATTTTCATCAGGTGCAGCATTAGAATGGGCCTGTCAAGGACAGTGATCCGAAGGACTATACAAGTGTGGAGGTGGCATTAACCACACAGAAACTCTCAGTAATGAAAATACCATGAGCTTGTCAGTGCAACTTCACACAGTGATTTTAGACAATGGTAGAATCACAGAACGAGCACAGACACCCATATGCTGAACCAAAATTGGTCAATTTAGCTGTAGTAAGCAAATAAAACAGGTATAGGACAAGCTGATACATCAGCAGACATGGCTTTGATTTTGTATAAAACAAACTGAAAAGTGAAATTCCTAAGAGAACATTCCCCAGAAATTACAGCTGGCATCTCTAGAATCACATCAAAATATGTATTCCAGCTACAAATTTCAGAAAAGTGTGTGTGCATGTGTGTGTGTGTGTATGAGAGAGAGAGAATATTAGCCTATAAATACATAATAGTGATGATTGAAGATGTGTAAGTACCTTTTAAACTTATTCCACACATACAGTCATACACAAAAAGACACAGAGACAAGGAGGCAACATCCACAAGACTCGCCCTAGCCTATCTGCACATCCCACGTCCGCACTGTTACCTGCCTCTTTCCATTCATGACAGTTATTGGGATTCTCATTGTCTACCTTTCTCATAAGAGTAGTAGCAGAATCTTTAAAAGATAATGCTGATTGCCTACCTACCCCTAGTCAGTACACTGTAGAAAATACCTAGAAATTTAGATAGAATCTATTTAATTATGTCTCAAATGACTTGAAACTAGCAGAGTTCCTTCTCCTGTAGATCTGAAGAACTGAGGAAAAAGACTGGAGCCTAGAAGGCTGAGAGGGCTCTGTGAGCAGACAGAGTGCTGACTCCAAGCAAACTCAGCAGAGTAAGGCAGTGAGTTCTTACTGGCTGGCTCCTTCTCTCCTGCCTGTGCCAAGTGTGAACTGTAGGGATGGTTATCCATACCAGCCCTGTTCCTGGGGCAACATGCCAGGAGAGAAGGGCAGAGAGAGAGAAGAGTTCCAAGAGTAAGCAAAAACATACACAGATCTCCCAACGGCCAGATCTGTAAAATGCGCTAAAGACCCAAACATGTGTGGTTCAGTCCTGCCTTCATTGGTACTGCAGCCCGGGGAGGGGAAACTATTTCATCACGAGGGCTACCTTGGAACACAGGGGCTTGGTAGAATGGGTGTCAGGCCTTGGCATTTAGCGGTGGTGAAAAGCTGCAGCCAGTTGTCTCAGGACTGAAAAAGGAGACCCAGAGTAAAGGCAACACCTGGCCCTAAGAAAAAGATATAGCTTTTCTAACAGAGATAGTTACAAGGCAAGACCTGTGTCTTAGTGTGTTGGGGTCTATTTTAAACACCTGAGACAGGTCATTGGAAGATGACACATGTTTATCTCTGTAGCTCTTCAGGTTGGAAATCTAAGGTCAAGATATGTGAAGATTTAGGAGAATCAAGATGGCAGAACAGGGCAACGACATGTTTAAACGGACAGAGAAACATTTAATCAGGATGAAGCAGAGAGGACATATTTCAGGAAATGGAAAAGGACAGAACAACAGCAGAGGGGTACTTACCTGGAGACTGACAACACAGGAAAAGAGCAGGCACAGCAATGTGGTGTTGCAGTGACCAATAAAACTGGTGGGTTTCAGGTAATGGCAATCTGAACTCCACCAGCAACCGCAACTCCAGCAGCAATCAGGTGGGAAGGGACTTTCACTGGGAGCTTGGGAAGTGAGCCCAGACAAATAAATGTCCATCCTGCTGGTTTGTTTGATTTGACCAGGAGCAGAGACAGAGCAGCAGATCCCAGATGCACAGTGTGAGAACAGGGTGAATTTCATAGCCCAGTCAGCCCCCATAGTGCTGAATCGGGCACCATTTTGCGTAAGGAGGAAAGGGCAAGGGAAAGGACTGAGCATGCGCTGAGCTGGGAGTGAGCTCATTTCTGACTTGGTGAACTACATCCACGTGGCATTCTACAGGTTCCATCCAGGGCAGGTCTGGGTATCCCTTGGATCTGACAGCCAGCAGAGCAAGAACTGTAGTGGTGGTACATAAGATGCCATTTTGCGCAATGTTGCAATTTGGGACTGCAGGGGAAAAGAGTGAACTGCGCATGTGCTGAGCTAGCGAGAACTCACTGAGTTCCATGGATTATCAAGCTCTCTTCAATTGAACATAAGGAAAGATCCTTAAATGTGCAAGTGAAAAACATCAGTTGACATATAAAGGAATGCCAATTAACCTCACAGGAGATCTCTCACAGGAAACTCTACAGGCAAGAAGAGAATGGAGTGACATATTCCTGATTCTAAAAGAAAAGAATTGTCTGCCTGGGATAACATATCCAGCAAAGTTTTCTCGTGTCTTGAAAATGAAATAAAATTCTTCCACAGTAAAGAAAAGTTAAAAGAATTTGCCTCTTTCAAACCTGCACTACAAATGATACTTCAAGATGTTCTCTTGACAGAGAAGAGGAATAGCACCCAACAAAACCAAAGGCAAATGGGAAGAACATCCCAGTAAAATGACAACAGAAGACTAAACCAATGAACAACCCATTCCTAAAATGACAAAAAGAAAGTACCACCCATATATATTAACCCTGAATATAAATGGCTTAAGCTCAATCAAATGTCATAGATTAGCAGACTGGATTAAAAAACAAACCCATCTGTTTATTGTCTAGAGGAGACACACATCACCAACAAAGATCAGCGGAAACTATACCTCATGGGCTTTATTGTTTTCTGTTGGTTTCATCTCTTCACAACACTTTCTTCTGATTAAATCATTCAATGATTCTTAGATCATGCAGTGGCATCATTTTCTTCAAGAAGGCTCTTGATTTTCATTTCTTCAGCTACACATTAATCATTTAATAGCATGTTATTTAACTTTTTGGTGTTGTTAATTTCTTTTTTCTTCCTGATGTTGATTTTGTTTTGTGGCTCTTCATTTAAGGGGATGTATAGTAGCCATGTAACAGAGATTGTCATATCTAGTAACATGTCATTTAACTTCCTGGCAGTGTAAATTTCTATTTTTCTTTCTATTGGTTGATTTTGTATCATGACTTTTCATGTAAGGAGATGTACTGTAGCTGTGAAATGGAGAGTAACATATCCAGATGTGAGGATGCAGTGTAGTATTCATTTCTGCTTCCAGACAAGGATGGACTTACAATGAAACTGTTTAGTATGTCTTGACAATAGGATGCTGGATTCTCTGCCATTGTCCATGCCTGCAATGATGGACATATGACTGAGTATGAAGAACTAAATCTTTGTAATGATACAGAGGAACTGGGGGGGGGGGCGAGGAATTGGGGAGGGGATAAGGGAATCTGGAACTGTATAATAAAATGATAATAATAATAATAAAATTTAAAAAAGGATATGTGAGGATTTAGTGTCTAGTGAAGACTCTGCTTTAAAGATTGCACCTGTTGGTCCTCACACAGCAAAAAAGGCTAAGGAGGTCTCCAACAGTCAGAATGCTCACTCGTGAAGGCTAGAGCCCTACCTAGTCACCTTCCAGAAGTGACTGCCAAAGTTTACTCTTCTTAAGTCTACCACTTGGGGGTAAGTTTAAAGAAGTGAACTTTGGGCCCAGCTCAGTAGCCTAGTGGCTAAAATCTTTGTCTTGAATGCACCAGGATCCTGTATGCCCACTGGTTCTAATCCCAGCTCCCCTGATTCCCATCTAGCTGCCCGTTTTTATCCTGGAAAAGCAGCCGAGGACTGCCCAAACCCTGGGATCCTGCACCAACATGGGAGACTCAGAAGAAGCTCCAGTCTCCTGGCTTTGTATCACCTCAGCTCCAACTCTTGTGGCTGCTTGGGGATTGAACCATCAGATGGAAGATCTTCCTCTCTGTCTCCCCTCCTCTCTGTATATCTGACTTTCTAACAAAAATAAAATCTTTAAAAAATAAAAAAGCAGTGCACTTTGTAGGACACAGGTAATCCACCCTGCGACATCCCCGATGTTCTATCAGAAAAGTCGTGACCCACGCAGCTGAGACCCAGGGTGCTAAAATGTAAAAAGAATCCACACCACCAAAGTTCTGAACTGTAGGTAACCTATCAGTATTTCTTGAACTGTGTGAGAAAAGTGCTTGACATTCTGGTTAACAGGGTCTTTATTTTTAAAATATTTTTTTAAGAACAGCTCCTGTTGGAGAATATCAGCCTATTGCTTTGTGTCCTATGAACTATTTGACTAAGTGTAATTTTCTTTTAGACTTTTGTGGACTTGGCTGCATTGTTGCCTGGTACTGACACCACCGGGAACATGGATCTAAGGTACTTTGTCTGGATAAGCACCTTTTCCTTTGTAGCTGGATGGCCCAACAGATCTGCCTCAAACGGGCCATCTTTTTCTGAGATGATACTGTGCGCTTTTGTTCTAAGTATTCAATTCTTGTTTTAATATCAAGTGTTCTATTTCAAGCACATTAATTATTCTGTGATTTTATGCCTCTGCCCATTTTATCTATTGTCAAATCACTAAAAACATCTACCTTTTATTGACAATCAGTATTTTAGCACAAAAGTTTCCTTTGTAACTAGTTTCAAACCTGAAATAGCTAAAACTTTTTAAATACTTTAAATATCAGTCCTCTAATAGTGTCGTTTTGTTGTCTATATTGCTCCATATGCTTTTCTTATTTAATTATCTCTGAATTCTAAATGATTAAGTTCATATTGGATATAGGATTAAGCATATATGTATACACACTCATACCAATGTTCTGGTTCTAAGTCCACGTTGTATAGGGATGGATATTTCCTTCAGAGTGTCTCTGTGCACACCACTACCTGGATAAAATATTTTAATTTTCCTTAGTGCTTTTCCAGGTTATATTTGTCCTTTTCATGCCATGTTCATTTCTTAGATATGTAATTGAATGTTTAGTTATAGCTATTTTAAACTAAATGTGCTTTTTAAAGCCATATTTCGCAACTCTGTCCTGGTTTTGAATGTAGAAAGAAAGGAAGCAATCATGACACCTGTGCTGAAATCCTTTAACTTTTATTTACTTATTCATTTTCAAGGAAAGAGAAACAGACAAATGTCTCCTGTCTGCTTGTTCACTCCCTCAAAGTGCAAGACTGATGGGACTCGGCCAGTTCAAGGCCAAACATCCTGGGTTCAATCTGGTTTGGTTTTTTTTTTTTAAAGATTTTTAAAATTTTTATTTGATAAGCAGACTTACAAAGAGGAGAATCAAGAGAGAAAGATCTTCCATCTGCTGATTCACTCCCAAAGTGGACGCAACAGCCGGAGCTGAGCAAATCCGATCCAAAATCAGGAGCCAGGAGCTTCCTCCAGGTCTCCCACATGGTTGAAGGGTCCCAAGGTTTTGGGCCATCCTTCAACTGCTTTCCCAGGCCACAGTCAGGGAGTTGGATGGAAAGCGGGAGCCAAGACATAAACCTGTGCCCATATGGTATCCTGGAGCATGTAAGGTGAGGACTTTAGCCACTAGATTGTTGCGTTGGCCCCTCTGGGTTCAATCTGAATATTCTCCAGTGGCATCAAATATTGGGTCTTCACCTTCTAACTCCTAGGATGCAAGAAACTGCAGATGGTACTTAAACCCAGGCACTCCATTATGAGATGTGGAAATCCCAAATTTGTCTTCTTTTAAACAAAAGCTTACTGATTTATTGTTCAGAAGGCATAGTTACAAAGAGAGAAGGGCACACACACACACACACACACACACACACACACACACACACACAAGAGGAAAATGGAGAGAGAGAACTTCCATCCACTGAGTTACTCTCCAATGGCTACTATGCAGGGCTGGACCAAGTTACAGCCAGGAGCAAGGGATTTCAGTTGAGTCTGTCTTGTGATTGGGGAGAAACCAGAACTTAGGCCATCTCTTGCTGCTTCCTCAGGCTCATTATCAGAGAAGTGGATTTTAAGTGAAGCACAAGGACTTGAACTATCATCCATATGGGATATCAGCATTGCAGACAGAGGGTTAATCGAATACAGCACAATTCCAGTCCCTGAATAGTGTCTTTACCACCATGCCAAACACCTGGCTCATGTGCTTCAGGCTTCAAGTCAAAGGTAAAAAGAGTCACTTTGTCCTAGGGATTTGAAAAATCCTACTTTCTTGGGAGGTATTGTGAGACTTAGCTGAACTTCATTTTTATTCTCTCCTTCCTTGTACCACTTCCAAACAGTGAGACCAGGTGCAGCATCCAGGAAGGGTATTCTAATTCTGCCTTGCCAGCAACCTCTGCTATTCATGGGTCTAGCAGCATTTCCAGCATTCCTTGTTTACTTGCTGCTGCTGATTTTTTGTCTGACACTTTGTATTTTGTTATTGTTCAAACATTGGGTAATGGGGACAAAGATTGTGTGACCCCGATTTACTGTGAGCTCACCTGGATATTTCCTAAATGGTACACTCACACTCAGAAATCATCCTAGTTGTGGTTACTGGCAGAACGTGCCTCTGTGTCATTAAAATGGTATAGAATTGGACTCTGTGTATGTGTCCTCACCCTCATCCTCCCCTCCCCATCAAACTGCACAAACTAACCTCAAATGACTGTCGGATGTAGGAATGCAGAGTTTTAGAAAATATGAAATCGCACAAATATTGCCTAGTTAGAAACCTCTAGTAGCAGTTGAAGAAACTGTACCCAAGAGAAATTAACTGGCAGTCACATACCCAACGCTAATTATTCTCTCGGCTTATGAGTGAAGTCAACTTGATATAACACAAAAAGAGCATCTTCATATTTAGACAAAAACATGCTTGAATATTAGCTCCAACACTGACAAGTTATGTGAACTTGAATAAATTATCTAACTCAAGTCAGCTCATTTTTCCCATCTGTGAAAACTTGAGAAGTTTTTGACAAAGACCTAAAGGGATGATTAGGGAAAAGGTTTAGCACTATTCCTCTTACATAGTGAGGCCTCAATAGATGATTGTAAGCATTATTATGAAGCACAATTGAGGAGCAAATTAGTGGCTGCATTAATTAGTTACTACTATAAAAGAAAAATGCTAGAATACAGTAATTTAAATGACATTCATTTATCATTGTTCTTGAGTGTGTAAATTAGCAGAGTTGACTGATCAAAGCTGACTCAGACTGTTCTGATGGTCTTGGCTGAGCTCATTTTTGTATGTTTGGCTGGCTCAGCTTTGGTTCATTTAGCTGAGCTCACCTGAACTATTCTAATGTACTTGTACGGGTTCAATCCCACATTTGGAGCATGCTAGGAGTAGATAATTGTGGTTGGGCTCAACTTAGGATGATTCCATTTCAAGTGTCCCTCATTCTCCCCTAAAAATAAAGAGCTGACCAACGTATGGCTTCTTGTAAGTCCAGGAGTCTGTTAAAGCTCAAACTCAGACCTAGAATTACCACTTCATGTTGCTGATCAAAATCTCACAGATTAAGGGATAAAGGATATGATGATTATAAATGAGATAACAGAATTGCTGATAAAAAAGACGGCCTAAGTGGTTGGGTACCTGCTACTCTTAGAGACCTGAAAGAGTTGCCTGTTCTCAACCACTCTGCCTCTCTCTCTCTCTGTCTGCATTTCCATTAATAAGTAAATAAATGAATAAATAAAAAATAAATACACAAATATTTTTTGAAAGTACTTTCATCAAAATACTGTTCATTTCAAGATATAATGAGGTATAGAATGCTACAAAATTAGGAAATTTACCTTTGACTTCAGTGAAAATGATCAATATTAAACTTAGCTTAACCACAAGTTACCTCTCTTGTCACTCTGATCCAGTGATGTAAGTCATATAATATTTATGTTCTTACAACTTGATATTGACATGCAAAAGAAAAAAAAAACTGTCTATCACTAGTTAGAATAATGTATTCCCAGTAGACTCAAGGCCTATGTGTGTGGCTTGCAAACTTAAAAGTGCTAGATGGAAGCAAGTAAAGTCCTTCAAAACATCAGAATATGCTAAAAATCCTTGTATAAAAACCCAAGCAAATTTTACATTTCTTACTATGCACAATAGAGACAGTTGTCTCCCATGTGACTTTGCAGGATTCAGAAAAATGTTAACACATAGTCTGGCGTGTGAAAAGTATTTAAGTGATGGTGGCTATTGTTACTATTTATTTTCCAGTCTGTGGTTTTTATTCAGACAAAATCATTTTTAAAAAGTTCTAAACTGTTTCCGCCTTCAAGTTGAATGCATTTTTATCTGCTTTAAGCAAGAAAAAAGTTAATGTTTATTTATCTGTTTTCCTTTACTGCATACAAGCATACTGACATGAGTGAAAGCTTGTTTAATAGAAAATTAAGTTTGATTTATCTACTAATTGGTGCCAATTAGACTTGGAAGAGATAGGTGAATGATGTGTCATCCAAATATATGAATGTGACAAAGCCAGTCAGCTTGGCGGATGGCAGTGAGTGCCAGGCAAGCCAGACACCAGTGAGATATGTCCTACTTCTGAGGTTCATTGAGAACCTGAGTTCACATATACTCTGCATAATGTGGAGGTCAAGACTACAGCACAGCAAGGGGTAAATAGAAAGATAAGATGAATGGTTGGAAAACAGCATTAATCAGTAAAGAAAGCAGGCAATCTGCATTTTGGAACCTCAAGTTCTTTAGCAAAATTATCTCCAAGATCCTGCAATTAAATGGAGTTTACCCAGAATTTTACTTTCAGAAGTATTCACTGTCATTCTGTGAATGGTATCTGCTTTCTGTGCACATCGCTGAAAGAATAAGATAAACCACACACAAGCCTGTCTTTCAGATAACACATAACCCAGGATGAGTGTAAAACATACACACAGATACAAGGTGATCTGTTGGTACATGGAAGTGTGATGAATGTTATGATAGGAATGGTAAAACTCAAGCAACGGAGAGAATAAAACAAGTTGGACACACTTAAACTGAATATTGACTAAAAGAAGATTTTTAAAAATAAGGGGAAATGATAAAGTTATAATTAATAAAATTAATCTGAAATTTCTAGCTGTGCTAAAAGGCGACAGGAGAGAGAATAACCATAGTGGGGGAGCTGTGGAGTCTGCTTCCTTGTAGTCTCTGTAACAAGTAGCAACACCGTTCATGCCTTGCAATAAGTAGGTCTTACCCTTTGCCTCTTGCATTTTATTAGATTTAATAAAATGACCACTTGCTCTTATTGATTGATTATTTCCCATTGTCTGAAACAGTGAATTTGGCTCAGTTTCAAGGGGATAACTGAGATCTAAGGACAAGGATCCAAGAAAGTAATTAACAATGTGGTTCCAACTTTACTGAATTCATGCTCCAACAGGTATGCCAAATACTGACTAGGAAAATAGGAAACAGCAGGTTGCAATAATCGAACTGAAGGAAACAAGAGGGACAGCAGAAATTAACAATGTCCAGAACAAGGAGAAAGCACGTTAGGTAGAGTGTTAAGAGAAAAGCAAAAGAGAACATCAAGGATACCTAGGTTGGAGTTTACTCAAGGTATTACTTTAAAAATTAACACGATACAGAGGAAACAGAAGAAAGAAGAAAGCAAGATGGAAGAAATTCTATAGAGGAAGAGTGACTGTAAGAATTTTGAGGTGAGAAAATGCTTAGCATGTTAAGAAATAGAATGAAAACCAGCTGGGCTGGTCTACGAAGAAAGAGAAAGTTGGAATTGGATTAATTAGGACATACAAGCAAGAAAAACATCAACCCCTCCTCGCAGGTGTGGGATGCCATTGAAGCATGATTGTAAAAGATTCTTGGGATTTTAGGAGGAACATTTGGTTATCATTTGACAGAGGGCTGTCTACTGAATGTCTCCACACTGACCCTCTAAGTTTAGAATGCCATCGCTCAGAATCACCTTCCATGTCTGTTTCTGGATTAGATTTTGTCAAGGAGAAGACCATGCATGATGCCTGGAGAATGAAAGTGAGAAGCTTAATTCTAAAGCTGGCAGCAGTGACTTCCCAGAAAACTCCTGAGAATGAGTTCTTTCACAGCTGCACACTGGGACTGCAACTTCTCAGACATCCTGGGAACTAGCACAACTTGCAGGCAGGCTTTAGAAAATTGCCACGCATAACAAGTGAAGCTTTACAAGAATAAACCAGTGACTTTTCCTTTATGAATTACTGGAGACAGCTAGAGAAGACAGAATTCAGACTAGAACCTGGTAGTTTCCAAATCTCATGTTTTTCCTCTAAATCATTTTTAATGTTCTATTAGTATTATTATTATTAGGTACTCAAATATAACCAAAACTACATTAAGATGCTAACCTGAGAAACAGTCTCATATTGCACACCACAGTCCTATGCTGTGGTTCCATCATTCACTGATAGGTTATTTGTGAAAACAAAAACTTGAATTGCAATTTATGATATAAACCACCAGTGACATCTCTACGGCTGAGTATTTGTCAAACCAAATTTTATCCACCAGACAGTGTACCGATGTCAGTGATGTAGAGAAGTTTAAAAGGAGGGAGGAGAATGAAGTGGCTGTTATAAACAATAGGCAAGAATTACTGAGTGTTCAATAACTCACGGAGAGCAAGCCTTTGTGATGGACAGTACTTCACATCCGGGACCATAGGGCAGTCAAAAATACCATTAGTTGAGAAATAGTGGCAAAATTTCTCAGCCAGAGCCCCTCGCAAGCCTTAGGAAAGGAAGAGTCAAAGGGCCGAGAGGCACTGCCCACTACATGAATGAATTACTTTTCCCTGTAGGCTTCCTATTTTGGTGTGCCCTGGTTGGCTGCTCTTTCATAAGGAGCATTGATCATTCATTTTGTCTTCTGTTTATGTTGTTCCCTCACTGTGAGCGGCATTGTCACTGTGGTCAGAGCCTTCTGAAGCTTGAAGATTCAATCTGGCGGCTGGCATTGCAGTTTAGTGAGAACACAGGCATCCCATATGCGCACTGGTCCAAGGCCCAGCTGCTCCATGTCAGAGCCATCTGTCTGCTCATGGCCTGGGAGAAGCATAAGATCAAGGGTTTGGGCCTCTGCCACCCACGTGGGAGACTTGAAAGAAGCACCTACCTCCTGGCTTCAACTTTGCCCACCCTGGCTGATGTGGCCATCTAAAGCATGAATCAGCACATGGAAGATCTCTCTTTCTCTCTGTTTTCTTATTGTGTGTGTGTGTGTGTGTGTGTGTGTGTGTTTATAACTCTGACTTTCAAATGAATAAATGAACCTTTTAAAACAGATGCAATCCATTATTTTCCCTAATCAGGTTGTCCTACCCCATGTGAGTGAGCTCTCTGCATCAGCACTGTGCTGATACACTGGGCAGAGTTCACACATCCCTTGGGATGCTCTGATAAAGCTCTCACTATCTCCGTTTGTGTGTCTCCTCATCTAGGCTCGAAAAACCCTGAAGGGAGCAAACACATCCTTTGTGTTTTGGAATGCATTTGAAAGGCAAACAGGATATAGAGAAAAAGATTCTTCCAGCTGCTGGTCCACTCCCCACATGCCTACAACAGCCAAGAGTGGGTCTGGTTAAAGTCAAAAGTCTAGGCTCAATCCAGGACTTCTGTGTTGATGGGAGGGTCAAAAGTACTTGAGCCATAAACTGCTGCCTCCCAGTGCGTTCGCAGAAATGGATCCAAAGCAAAGGAACAAAAGGCCAAACCAGGCACTCCAAAGTGGTATGCAACTGTCCCAAGAGGTAATTCAAATGGTATGCCAAACACCTGCTCCTACACTTGCTTTCTTTCCTTTTTTCCCCCCAATTTTAACCTATTAGTGCCTATCCCATGGTTCTCAAGTTTCAGCATTCATCTTATTTGTTCCGAAGACTTCCTGAGTCTCATTCCTGAAATATCTGATAAATCTGAAGCAGGGCTGGAGAAATTGCATTGCCATCATGTTCTCTGGTGATGCTGGTGCCAGTGCTCTAGGGACAAACTTGAACCACTGCCATATACCATAGTTTTTACCAAATGCACTTAAGTTACGCTGCATAAGTGGGGACAATAGCAGATGATTAAGTTTCCCAGAGCCTCGGTTTTAAATGACAGCTTTCCAAACTAGAGGACTTTCAGTAAGTGACTTCAGTTCTCTGCGCCTCAACTTCTTATTGAAAAGACACCAAAGCATTTGCTGTGATGTTTCAGAGTGTGTCAGAGTCCTACCAGGGTGAGTTGCAGGAAGGAACACTAAGTGAAGGGGAAGGGGAGAGAAGGCAGAAGCACCAGTCCGGCAATCTCTTGGAAGAGGACTCATGCAGAGTCTCCTGAAATACACACAGATTTACCTGCTGAAGTGTCCCGTCTGCATAACAGAAGCAGAGAACAGAGTAGTCATGTTGAGGAGCTCCCCAAGGTGCTGGGAAGAATTATCTTGAATTTTACATATCAATCATATGGTTCATGTGTAACACCACGCCAGTGATGGCTTGCTTGCAGACTCGGGTCTGGTGGATTTCTGACAGGGCTCTCACTAAAACCTTCTCATTAATAGATAATCACCTTCTACTGATCCACTCCTAGGCTGCCTTCCAGAGCAGCTGTTTTCCCCTGCATTGTGATTTGAGTTCTGCCAACAGAGATGGAGGCAGACTTCTGTTGCTTCTTTTCTCATTAACCTTATTATAGAGGTTTGATCCTTATGGTACATGCTTAAAAATATAGCATGTTTATAAAGGGCTGAAAAAAATTTTAACCTAAGTTGTTTGATCATTTCAAAATCCGGCCAGAAAGTAAAGTGATTCAGTGTATCCACTTTCAGGTTTTATGGGGAATGATAGATTGTCAATTTTTCCTAAGAGACAAAATTTCTCAGAATGATAGCATTAAACGTTTGAACATTTGCTGTATAAAATCATACCCAATGGTTTTTGCATATCATTCTTTTTGTTCGACTCTCCCAAATGTAACAGAAAATGTCTATTAGTGGTCCCTATTTACAGATGGACAAAATGCCTTCTTATAGCGGGATGCCAGGGAAGGCACTGTCAGGGTATCTGGGACCCGCATTGGAGTATCTGGGTTGCTTTGTGACTCTGTTCTAGATCCCAACTACTGCTAATGCTTATCCTGAGAGCAACAGGTGACGTCAGTAAGAAGCAGGTGGATGAAGTTATAGGTAGGAACCAGATTCTCCATTTTTCACAACTCACAGGTAAGGGCTTCAGTTCTGTCCAAGGAGAAACTCTAGATGAAAAGTGCCACATTTCATAGAAAGTGGCCATTCTTGTCCAGTAGGTCAAAGCAGCCAGTTCCATTGTATTTCCTGAGAAGGCTTCCAAAACCTCTCTGGTGGATTTTGGCTTTTATTTGGTAGATGTTGTTCAATTGCCAATCCTATACAAAACTTCATTGTAGTCTCTGGATTAAAACAAAATTAAGAAAATCTACATTTCAAGAAAAGTCATTAAGAAAAACATACCCTTGGCTATAGACTGAGGAGAGCACTTTTTCCAGTCTCTAGATTCTACATTATTTATGTTTTACAGTGAGGCCACACAGGGTCTATTATTTAAAATCACACAAATGTGCTGTGGTACCGGCTAAAGGTATATGACAAGCCATTTGGAAAAGTCATACAGACAAGTTTTAAGTCTTCTATAGACCATCACAAAATCCAAATATTACAAAAAACGTACCCTCCCTGGCTTGAAGTGGGTTCACTTCTTGATAAGCCCATCATAGCCCACCAAAAGTAAATAAATACGAAGGCAGTTGAGGCAGACAGCATGGTGGTTGAAACCACAGCTAGGGATGCCTGCATCCTTTACTGAAGTGTTGATTCAAGTCCAGCTACCCCGACATATGCTTCTGGGAAGCAACAGGCAATGGCATAAGTTCTTGACTTCTTGACACCAGAATGGAAGACCTGGATGGAATTGCTGACACCTGGCCTTTGTCTGACCCAGTTCCAATCTTTTTAGCCATTCAGACAGTGAAACAGTGAATAGACTATCTCCCCTCCCCTCTCCTCCCCTCCCCTCCCCTCCCCTCCCCTCCTCTCCTCTCCTCTCCTCTCCCTCATCACTCTTTTTCAAATAAATGAGTCCTTTTAAAAGCTATTTTAAAACTTCCCTATATAAAACTTCCCAATAAAATCCCTCCCTCACACACACGAGACTATGGATTACCTGTTAGTTCCTTGAGGCTAATAGCTCCTGATTCTTTTTCTTCGTGTCTCTCTATTTCTGTAAGTTACCTGGCATTGTAGCAACCATGGCGATGCTCATGAGTCTTAGTACATGTCTCAGGCTTCCCAAACTTTGACCTTCATCACCTGGCTTCCTGAATTACGGGCAGGCAGTCAACTCTACCCATTTTTCTTTTCCTAAAACTGGAAACGGTCTAGGAAACAGAACTTCCAGTTTTAAAATTGGAAAAGTCCATATCAAGCCAAAATGTATTGTCTGTCATGTAATCTGCACACAGCCAACTCACCTGGTATTGAGGCCAGGTCAATTTCTAGTCATCCTTGTCTTTCCTGAAACATTTAATTTATGCAATTTTCAGTTTGAAATCAGCTTTAAATCCTCATCCCTCCTGGTCCTCACCCATCTCTACTTTTCAAACTGGTGGTGCTACAAGGCAAAGGCATAATTAATTAACCACAACAGCAAGGTGAGGATAATCATAAACAGCTTAAATTCAGCCTGGGGAAATCAGTTGTGGGTGATTCAGAAAGATACACAGCCATGTGCAAATCATGCTAATGTTTCCCTAAGTGCATTACTAAAATGCTGTTTTTCTTCCTTTGTCCTGCCCTTTATATTTTAGTTAAAAATGATGTCTACATTGCAGCATTACAGTCAACCTGGTTCTATCGTTCCTGCGCCTGCAGCTATTTGTACTCCAACTGCTCCAGTGCAGCTAAACTTTGTTTATGTATTTCAATTTTCAGGTGAGTCAGCCTCAGGCAGATTTGTTCCTTTGCCTGAATTCCCAGCCCTATTTTCTGCCACTGCTAAAACACCAGGGAGCTTGCCCCAGCGCAGTGGGTAAGGAAACATGCAGGTGCAAAAACACAGAGGAGGCAAAGCTACCAGAGTTTTGTAACAGCTTGGGGATATTTTGGCGGAGTCTGAAATATATTAAGGTAACATATTGGAAAGTCCTCATTCCGTCCTTACCCTCTTCACCTCTAGGTTTCCTCCATTGGACTTGCACACTTTGCAGGAAGCTGATTTCAGGTCCATGTGAACAAAGTGGAGCTCCGCTGTGAAGTATGTGTGAAGATGATTGTGCCTTTGGCCAGTGCATGGGAAGCAGATGTTTTCTAAGAGAATTGATGGCATCCCAGGCCCATCACAATCTGGCCACAATCTGTCTTTCCAGATGCATCAGCCACCCACCCCCGTGCATTTTATACTCAGCTACATGAAATGATTCTTCAAAACCCATTATGCCTTTTCATGCCTGCTCTTCTCCGTGCATTTGCTATTTTCATAGCCCAGCATATCTTGCTTACACTCTTTCCTCCATGTCCGTCCTGCTGAATGCCCAGTAAGCATTTAGGATGAAGCTCAGTTACATCTCTGAAGGCTTCCTGGTGTCCAGCAATTATGTATTCATACTTGTTTGCTCCCTCCACAAGTTGAATATACCTGCATGTATGAGGCCCCAATAGGGTCTCAATCTTTGGAACTTTTGCCAATTTGAGCATGCATGCATGGGTCTAGAGAGATGAAATGGGAATAGATGGAGCAGTGGTGTGAGAAATGTGAATTCTATGTGGCAGGGCAAGTATTGTTACTGTGAGACTATCAGCTGACATAATATCTAACACTACTCACAAGTGAGAAATTAATTACCCCCTTAGCTCTATGGTCAACTTTGATAGCTCTGATATAGCCTCTCTGATGTTCTTTCCTATACCATTTCTTCCAGCAACAAACAGTCTTGTAGTTGTTATATCCTGACCTGCTTAGTCAATCATGAAACCTCTGGGCTGGTGCTGTGGCAAAGCAGTTTAAGCCACCAACCTGCCATGGTGGCATCCCATATCAGAGTGCTCAGAGTCCCTGATGCTCTGCTTCCAATTAGTCTCCTCACTAAATTACATGAGAAATTAGTGGATTACAGTATAGGGACATGCAATCTTACCACCCATGTTGGAGACCCGGATGGAGTGCCTGGCTCCTGGCTTAGGCCTGGCCCATCTCTGACTGATGAGGCCTTTTGGGCAGAAACCTAGTAGATATAAACAACCTTTTTCTCTTTTTTCTCTTTTCATGTCATTTTTGCCTTTCAAACAAATAAGATAAAGCTTCAAAAGAAAAGCATGAAACTCTGACAAACCCTGATTGGCCCATGGGATGAACATGTCACCCAAATGATCTGTTAGAATCCCTCCTTGGGATTAATGTATTAATGCTAGAAGGGCGACAAACAAGCTGTTTCAGGTAATGGGAAAAAATGTTGGAGGTGAATGCTACCTAAAGCTGTAGAATTAAGGCTTGTTGCCATGGTGACAGTAAGAGACCCAGCCAACACACCTGCTCTTACACTTTCTGCCTCCCCATCTTTCTGAAGTGCCCCCTTCTGGCAGGAGATTTTTGGTAGTCAGTTGACAAAAGCAATCATGTAATCTGTGGACTTCTAACCCAAGATCACAGATCAAAGATGAGAAGAGAACTTTCATTCACTAGTTTCCACCCAAAATGGCCTCAGCAGCCAAAATGAACTGACCTGAAGTTAGTTCCAGGAGCTTCTCGGTCTACCACATGGGCCTAGGGTGCCAAGGTCATGGACCTTCCTTTGTTACTTTCCCAGGCCATAAACAGGCAGCTAAATCAGAAGCGGCACAGCAGGCACACCAACTGGCACCCATACAGGATGTGGTACCATAGGGCAGGGATTAGCATATTGAGCCAAGACACTGCACCTCACCTGAAAGTTTTGTAATTTTTCATTTGTTTTTGTTTAGTTTTAATGGTTCCACAGGCACCATGATTTCTCCTTCCACCTGCCCCAACCCCCCAACACACAAACACAATTTTTCCCCATAGTATTATAATAACATAGTCCTTCAGCAAAGTCACAAGTCCATCATTCTTCTATTGAAGTGTATCATGCAATTGTAGTTATCAAGAAATGATAGAAAGTCCAGCAGCCTATTATCAAGATAAGTTTAACAGTTTCATTTGGAGTCTTCTTTATTCAGGAATAGAGATACATACTACAACATATATCTTCATTTTCCAGTATGCTAGTTTCTAATATATAGTTCCTCTAGGTGAATATATGTAAATACATCTTTACCTGCATTTCTGCTTATCTTGTATTTTGCATGAAGGTTGCTTCATATCAGAAAGAACATACAACATCTGTCTTTTTGGGTTGGATTATTTTACTGAGCATAGTGGTCTCTAGTTGGGACCATTTGGTTGTAAACTACAGAATTTCATTTTTTTGTAAAGGCTGCGTAGTATTCTATAGAGAAGTGTCACAATTTCTTTACCTACTCCTTTTTCAACAGGTATCTGGGTTATTTCCATGTTTTCACTCTCATGCATTTTGCTGCTAAAATATAGAGTTACAATCACTTTCACAGGTAGATTTCATTTCTTTCGCATATACTCCCAAGAGGTAGGTAGCTGGGTAATACAGTAGATCAATTTTTGGTTGTCTGAGCACTCTTCATACTGATTTCTACAGTGACTGCTCCAGCCTACACACACAGCAACTATGGAGAAGGGTACCTTTTATCCCCAAATCCACACCAGTAGGTACTATTCGTAGATTCTGAATGTAGGCCATTCTCAATGGGGGTCAGTGAATCCTCAATGTAATTCTTATTTGTATTTCCCTTCTTGCTAGGGAGTCTGAGGATTTTTTTCATGTCTACTAACCATTTTAATTTGTTCTTTAGAAAATTGCATGCTCATTGTCTTCACCCATTTCTTCACATGGTTTTTTGTTTTACTGTCATTGAGATTCTGCAGTTCTTTCTAAATCCTGAAACTATTTAAAAGCCTACATTTTGAAACTTCTCCCGAGACCAATGATGACTCCTTTCTTTCAACATGTTTTAAAAATGTTTGTTTTTAAAATTTTTTTTAATTTTATTTTTAATTTTATGATACAATCCCATAGGTTCTAGGATTTCCCTTACTTCTCCCCAAATTCCCTCACCCACAATTGATTTTCCCATATTATTATAATAGTATAGACTTTCATAAGCAGTTATAAGTCCATCATTCTGCCATTTAAGTGTATCCCAACATTGCAGGTACAGACAATGGCAGACAGTCCACCATCTTATTGTCAAGATATGTCCAACAGTTTCACTGGGATTCCATCTTTGATCTGAAAACAGAGATGCACAATGCATAGTACCTTCACATCTGGATATGATAGTCTCTATTAAACAGCTACTATAAATCCCTTAAATGAAAAGACATAAGACAAAATCAAAATGAAGAATTTAGTAAGAGAACAGAAACTATTTTGAAGAGATGAAAAAACAAAAATAGCAAAACCCATGAGTTGAAGCAAAAACAGTATTGAAAGAGCTGTTAATCTTATCATTTGTATGAAGATTGCTTTATATCAGAGAGAACATATGGTATTTGTTCTTTTTGGATTGACTTATGTCACTAATGTTTTCTAGTTGGGACCATTTAGTTGCAAATTGTAGAATTTCATTCTTTCTAATGCCTGAGTAGTATTCCATGGAGTAGATGTGCCACTATTTTTTATCCACTCCTCTTTAGACATGCATATGGGTTGTTTCCATGTCTTTGCTATTGTATATTGTGCTGCTATAAATAAAGGGTTACAGATCCCTTTCCCACATGCGGTAAACTTCCTTCGGGACTCCAGAGGGGAGCTTTCTCTGGTTTTTACTTAGTTCCAGCTTTGGATCCCCACCCTCTCTTGAAATGATCATCAGGGTCACTACGGAGCCCCCTCCCCGCAAAAAATTAGATTAGAGAGACAGAGACCAATAAGGAAAGGTTAGAACCAGACAGGAAGCCGTCAGCTTGGGCTCACATATACCTTCCTAGGTAGGACACAAAGACAAGTTACTGCTCACTAAGGTATTGAAGATTTCTCTGCACACCCCTCCTAAAACTGTTCTGTGCCTCAACTGTTGACATATGCCTTGTTAGAATTATAAGCCAGTTTGGACTATCCTAAAACTCTCCAAGTTCAGTAAAAATTATGCTTCAATACTATAAACTGCTAAGTATAAAAAATGAAAATAGACACGAGACAGCCAAATAGTACCCTATGGCCATTTTGGGGTATATAGCAGCTGGTTGTGTATAAACTAAAATTGAAATGTCAATGAAGTAGTCACAGGATGTGGTTAAGAACTTGCATTTTCTAACATATGGGTCATTCAATACCATGTCAATTAACATCAATTGACTACATAATGTTGTAAATTGCTATTGATGTTATGTAGGGGCTTTTTATTGGACGGGATATTCTGCCAGCTCTGCTTTCAGACCAGAGATGGTCTCCCCAAAAAACTGTTGAAACTATCTGGACAATAAGATGTTGCACTCTATGCATGGTACATGCTTGCAATGAAAGAATTGTGACCGGATTTGAACTCTAATACTGTAGCAAGGTGAAGGAATCCACCCTGGGGGGAGGATGTGAGGAGGGGATGGGGGAATCCCAGAGCCTATGAAACTGTGTCATAAAATGAAATGAAATTAAAAAAAGATCATAGAGAAAATGTCATTGAAAAGTTTCTTATCAAGTATGAGAAGCACATACAGGAATTCAAGGAATTTAAGGAATACGTCACACAGGAAACAGAAAAACTGAAAAAAAAACTAGCAAAATTATTGGAAATGAAGGACACAACAGAGCAAATTAAAAATTCAGTGGAAAGTCCTAATAATAGAATGAATGGGACAGGAGAAAGAATCTCAGATTGGAAGATATTTCTTGTCACAATGATGAAAAAATAAAAAAAGCTGGAAACAGAGCTGGGTCAAGCTAAAAACAAAAGTATTTAAGACTTAAGAATCACTATTAAAAGATCAAATGTAAGAGTCATGGAAGTCCTAGAAGGCACAGAAAAAGAAGTTGCATTTACAAAAATATTTAATAAAATAATAAAGGAAAATTTCCCTAATTTGGAGAAAGAATTGGGAAGCAACATCCAGGAGGGGCACAAAAGTCCTAACAAGGTTGAACAAAAAGTGATCATCACCATGACACATAATTAAGCTCTCTTCAGTAAAATATAAGAAAAAGATCCTTAAATGTGCATGTGAAAAAAAAAAATCAATTGCTCTATAGAGGAACCCCTATTGGACTCACAGTTGACTTCTCAGAGGAAACTACACAGGCCGGAAGAGAATGGAGTGACAATCCAGATTCTAGAAGAAAAAAAAAAAAATGTCGGCCCAGAATAACATACTCAGCAATGCTTTCCTTTACCTTTGAGAAAAAAAAAATTCCACAATAAAAAGCTCAAACAATTCACCTCTTCCAGACTTGCCCTATAAAATAACACTTAAAGATGTTTTATTGACAGAGAAAATTAATATCATCTACCAAAACCAAAAGCAAATGCTGCGATCATCCCAGTAAAAGGATAACAGACGACTTAATCAAAAAACAACCTATTGCTAAAATGACAGAATCAAACTACCACCTATTTATATTAACCCTGAATGTAAAAGATTTAAATGCATAAAGCAACCATCCTGGATTAGTGGACAGGATCAAAATACAAAGCCTTTCTATTTGTTACCTACAGGAGGCACATCTCACCAACAAATATCAGCAGAAACTAAAAGTGAAAAAATGGAAAAAGATATTCCAGGCTAATGGAAAGGAAAAATGAGCTGGTATAACCATTCTTAGATAATAAAGACTTTGATGTGAAAAACATTGAAAGAGATGAAGAAGAACACTAATAATGATCAAAGGATCCATTCAGCAAGAAGAGATCACCATAATAAATGCATACAGACAAAATGCCAGGGCACCTAGGTATGTGAAATAAATATTAATGCATTTAAAGGTAGAGACTGACTCCAATACAATAATAGTGGGAGGCCTTAATACCCACTAACATCACTGGAAAGATTGAGGAGACTGAGACACAGCAAAGAAACAGCAGAACTCACCCAGACGATAGAGCAAATGCACTTTAATTGATAGCCACCGAATCTTTCATGCAGAAAATATACATTTTTTTCATCAGGACACAGAGCATTCTTCAGGAATGACCATGTTACAGGCCACAAAACAAACCTCAGCAAATTTTTAAAAATTGAAATTATACTCTGCATCTTCTCAGACTATCATGGAGTGAAACTAGAGGCCGATAAGTCAAAACACCCATGGAGACATACAAATACTTGGAGACTGAATTATATGCTATTAAATGAGCAATAGGTAAGAGAGGAAATCAAAGGGAAAATTAAAAATTGCTTGAAATAAATGAAGGCATCAACACAACATGTTAAGAGCAATGTCCAACAGCACCCTTCTGCCATCAGTCTGTCCTTTCCTATTTCCTAGGATTGTGCACTCTCTGCTTCACCCTGGCTAGTGACTCTCCATCAGTTTGAATTTGTTCTTACCCCATACAACCATCTTGCCTTCTCACAAGACTCTCTTGAGGTGAAGCTAAACGTAAGTGTTTTTAAAAATACCTCAGGTGATTTCAATGTGCACCTAGCTGCATTAAAAATGTGAAGTCACAACCCTGAGGCGCAATTGTAATATGCTGGGGAGTGAACTGGAAGGTAATTTTTGGTTCAGATCCTAACAATGGTATATATGATGGATGCTTAAACTTTTGTAGTATCATTTACTACTCAATGTTTTATCACTTCCAAGGCACCCTATAAATAGTGATAACACAGTAAATTTTATCAGATGGAAAATGCATCTTAAACATGATGTCTACTCAGAGGGGAAGATATAATCTGGTGTTCAGATAAGCAATTGTTAGTGGCATTTGTACCTAACAAAAGTTGAAAGAAAACCAGTACTGATGGCAGTCAGCAGGTCATCTCCTATGTGTAGGGAGGGAATTTGTGAAGTGGACATGCAATCATATGAAAATGCATCCTTATCATGAGGGCAGTTTTCAATCAAAATTAGCACTGAGATAATACAACACTTTGAAAATGCTGATTTGCTAAGTCTATTAAAAGTGAAATGCATTAGACCTTTGTGTAGATCTGTATCAAGGGAAAAATGAATACATCACTATGCTTTTGTTTAAAAAATAGAATCTTACATGGTGTTACCTATTGCCGGTTCCCCTTCTTGCCGGTCTCATGGTAGCAGTTTGCTTTCAGAAAGCTGTGTGTTTTCTAAGGCTACATCTTATCTTTTCCCTTTAGATTAGACTGATCATGAGGTAATTCCTGAGACCGTGTCATTTAATTTCCAACTACAGCAGGGTGTGAGGTCCCCCAGGAACTGTCGAGTCAAGCTAGTAAAGGAGCCTGGCTGTACCCATCCCTTCCCTCCAAGCTACCACCACCTAGCTAGACAAACATGCCTTGTAAAGTAAGATATGCATTGGCTTGGGAGTAGCATGGCTATCAGTTTTCTGAGCTCGCAAACTAAGGAAAGAAAGTTTGAGCTCCTTAAGGGAGAACATTGTAGCCATAGACTATTTGGCACAAGTGAACTAGAAATATTTCTACATGTGCATGTGTGTCTAGGTGTATATGTGTATTTGAGATACTATACCATTTACCTGATTATTATCAATATCTAATAGTGTCATGTGTTCCACAAATCTGTATGAATCCATGGGCAGAGGTAATTCTCTAGCTGTCATAAGAGAAACTTACCTGGAAACAAGGGTTTTTCTTTTGTTCTTGTTTTTGTTTTTAAATCAAGGGAGCCAAATTCTGCTCAGCTGGACCCTTTTAGCTCTCAAAAAATGTCATCGCCACAGCACACCCCAACCCCATGCTCAGTTAACTCAAAGTTATCTGAAGCTATCTCTATCTTGCCTTATGGAATAAAACCGTCTTGTAGGTACTTTGCTGATGTAACGAAGAACACATGGCTTCGGCACTTGTATCAAAAGCTCCACCCAGCCTTCAGACAAGAATCTCCTAAAGTAGATGCCACCCCTCCACTCCATCAAATGTACCGAATGTCCCCCAGACCAAGTTCAGTCACACAAAAATCTGTACCCAGATTGTGTCTAGTCAGTTATTTCTAACAATTAATACATTATCTCTTTACCCCTAACACATCTTTAAATAATTCCCCTCAATCATATCACACATTCCATTTCCTTATATATATAATCTCCCTTCACCCATCCCACCCACCATAAAAATACATCTACCACACATTTTCTCCCTCCAACATACATCACCCCCTCCACCAACACTTCACCTCCCCCACATACCCTCAACACCCCACATATCACCCATCCCCTTCCTCCACAACCCCTTAAAATACTTACACCCAACCCCTACCAAAAATTCCCACTATAAACCCACATCCAAACAACAATACAAACCTTATAAATATAACAACAACAAACCAACCTAAAACCCACAAACCACAATAAATACAACATCCCTTCCCCCAACACAAACCCCAAATATCACAAACCCATAAAATACAATACTTAAAATACACAGATATAGTAAGAGAGATAGAGTAGATATAGAGAGAGTCAACAACAATCACCAACCAAAACCTGAAATTAATATCTTAATTAATAAAAAACAACAAAATACAAAACATAACCAAATACCACACAAACCTAAATAAAAATAAAATCAAACATCAAATACACACAAATAAAACAAAATTAATTCCCATACATAATATACCAAACTAGAATTTACCCCCCGCCCCCCCCCCCCTGCCCCCCTCCTCTCATTACCTTCTCTCCCTCCCCCCAGTCTTCACACCATAGAACCTCTCCGCCCCTCTCATCTCGCTCCTCTCCTAATATAAAAAACAAAAATTAAACATGGATATATTATCATACTTTCTTCCGAATAGCCGTCGCGCTAACCCCACACATCGAATAATCTTCCCGGCTCCCCCCCCCCCCCCCCCCCCCCCCCCCCCCCCCCACCCCCCCGATGACGCCCCCCCCCCCCCCCCCCCCCCCCCCCCCCCCCCCCCAAACGAGGTTGACCAGTTCCGCTCCCTTTTTTGCACCAAACTTGCATCTGAGCTCCAATCAAGTGTATAAGCAGAGGATGAGACAAGCTCATCCAGGCAGAACTCAGTTGTAAAGAAGATCCGAAGAACCTGTATTATTATGAGTTTTCTATTTGAATCGAAGTGTGCCCTCCCTAACTACTTAATGATGTTTTAAGCAGGAGTCAGGAAGACTTGTTACCTAGTGCCGTGGTATCAACTCAAAGTATATCTGACTGCAGATCATCTGAATCTGAAAAAGGGATCTAATTCATGATAATATTTTAAGAAAAAGATTAACTATCCTAAATGTCACATAATGAAAAATAATCCACATCAAAAAATACCAAAAACCATGCCATGTGGGGGATTATTGAAAGTGTCATGTTGCAATGTGGTTAGAATGTGGCTTTGATTCAAACCTATCTGGGTTCAAATATTTGTTCTCACTTGCTGGTAACTTGGATTAAGTCTGTTCCAAATGGTGCCTTCTTGCTAATGTGAACTTCTTTAGCAGGCTATTTTTCTCTGTGAGAAACAAGAAGGAATTGAGATCCATATGGAGCTCAGAAGATTACAAACTTAGAGACTGCACAGAGGCAAAAGTAAGTTTGAAAATTATGTCACAAAGAAGATAACAAATAGAATCTATATAAAATTTAATTCAGATTGCATATTACAAGTAGGGTGTTGTGTCCTAGAAAATAAATTACAGAGACCAATATGCCATATATCTCTGAAGTTTCTATCAACCCTAAGAAAAACTAAATATTAAATCCGAAATAAAGTCACAAAGCAGAAACTGATTGCCACAGCACCCCACAGAGTTAATCATGCAGAGCATCATGGATAAGGAAACAAATGAGTTCAAATTCACAGACTGGCTAGTTGATGAGCAGGAATAACTCCAGTTAACTTCATATTCTTGTGCAGGGTGTCTTGGACCACCCACTCAGGTAATGCAGTATGGCGACGGCATTCTCAAAGAGAAGTACCAACACAGCTATGGTGAACTTGTCCATTTATTGGTAACCAAGCACAAGCTTATATACAGAGGGTTAAGGAAACAAGCCTTGGGGTAGTAGCAATATTTGTTTTGAATGTAAGTATCTATTAGGTATTATAAGCCTAGACAATCAGTGCAACTGTCACATATTTTGCCAGGTGGCACAGTGTAGCCCGCCACAACTTACATAACCCACTCACATCCTGGAGTTGTTTATTACAAGATTATCACAAGTTTACCATGAGATGGGTATGGGCTGGTGTAGGCAGGGGAGGAGGCCACCAAGTTACTGCAAAGTGCCCAAATTTACCAGAAGAGGTTGAGGAGGGCGGGGAATACCCAGAGGGCCTCGGCCTTCTTGCCAACTGTAGGGGTCTCAAAGTGCGATCGAAACAGGAGAAGGGTCTCAAGGCTCTCACTGAAACCAAGATGGTCTTGAATCTCTAGACATGCACCAAAAACTTGCTCCTGTTGCCTGTCACATAGGTTAAGTAAGCCAAGACCCATCCTGGCACTCACTTGCCCATGTTCTTGAAATGGGAACTAGGAAATGGAGAACTTTCTTCTTGCAAGATTGACACATGATTTAACATATGACCACATTTGTTAAGTATTTTGCAAATGAATGTACCATGAATCTCTTATTTGCATAGTGATGTTTACAGTGAAATATGGAATGACGTAGCAATGAAAGAAGGTTTGAATGAGCCTGAGTCTCAGCTGAGTTTTCACACTTGTGATTAACTGTGCTGAGGAGAGATCTGAGGGCTGAAATCACTCTGCTTTTTTTTCCCTTGGAACTTAGTGTAAAGATTCGTCAAGATAATGCAGTCTTTATTTGCAAAGATAAGTTAAATAAATTGACAAGTAATAGAGCAATTGATTAGCCTTTGGGGGGTAAGGTAAGAACTCTTGTAAATTCAACTGATTAAAGATGACTGTACTACTATCTTAAAAAAATATAGGTTCTGTTAAACAGAAATCTATTTTCATAGAAACAGAAGGTAATGAGGTTTATCATTTTGAAAGTGTTTGTCAACAATGTGATGCATTTTATAAGTGATAAGAAATGTGGATTTTCATAGAGGAAAAAAAGGGAAAGTTTGGAGGAGTGTGAAAAAAGAGAACCCAAGTTCTTGACAGAATCATAAAGTAAATTTCCACAATGAAGAGTTCAATACCATCTGTGATAAATAAACAAAATGCGTCCCAAAGATGCTCATGCCTTAAACTTTAGAACCTATCCACAAGTTAAAGGGTATGGCAAAAATGATTTTAAGTTATTAGCAAACTGATTGGAAAGTGGAGAATGCAGTTCATTTGGATGAGTACCATGGAGTCACAGGTTATTACTCTGGGAGAGGCAGAGAGATAATACAGAAAGAAACGCAAGTTGAGGAGAACTTGACCTTGTTACTAACTTTGAATTGAAAGGAATTCATTAGTCAAGGAAGTGCAAATAGACCCCAAAATTTGGAACTGCTTTAAGAATATAGCTGCTAAGGGCCCAGAGCAGTGGCCTCGCAGCTCAAGTCCTCGCCTTGAACGAGCAGGGATATGGGTACTGGTTCTAATCCTGGCAACCCCGCTTCCCATCCAGCTCCCTGCTGGTGGCCTGGGAAAGCAGTAGAGGACGGCCCAAAGCCTTGGGGCTCCGCACCCGCGTGGGAGTCTCAGAGGAGGTCCCTGGCGGCTTTGGGTTAGCTCAGCTCTGGCTATTGCAGTCACTTGGGGAGTGATTGATTGGATGGAAGATCTTCCTCTCTGTCTCTCCTCCTCTCTGTATATCTGACTTTCCAATAAAAATAAATAAATCTCTAAAAAGAAAAAAGGATATAACAGTTAGGAAAACAGGGTCCTCAGTCTCACACCTAAGGGAACTTACTGCTACTAACACCCTAGAGGAACCAGGAAATGGACTCCCTCCTAGCACATCAAGAAAAGAAAACAGGAAACAGTGTTTGGCTTAGCCTGGTGAAGCCTGATAGCAGATTCCTGACTTGTGGAGTTGTGTGATAATGCATTTGAGCCATTTTAAAACGTAAAGTTTGGGATAGTGTTTTAGAATGGCAATAGGAATGTATAGCTGGTATTTTTTGTAGTGTGAGGTACACTTTGTAAATTTCTGTGTGTACCTTTAACAATGATTGTTCAAATCACAAAACGTTTTATTTTGACTCTGTGGAAATCAGAATGTTTTCTCATCCATCATGCAGATGATGCTGGGGCAAAATCACAAACAAGTACGTGTGGTTAGAAGCTGGGATACAGAAATTTCACAACAGCATGGGAGTAACCTAGAGAAAACTCTCAGGAGAAGCATTAGAAGAAAATTCTAGCAATGCTTGATTTATCACTGAGAAATGAGTGTGGGGGAATACAATGGGTAACAGATAGAAAAAAATTATTGTATTTGGAAGGGTCTGTGATGTGGACATGAAAAACTGAGTGCAATGATGGTATAATGTTAACTTATTGTCTCTAGATATAATTTTCTAGAATATTATATATCAGTATGGAATTGCTAAAGAGTATAAAGGCTCACTTTTGTAATTTCCATTTTGAGAAATTACTGGAAATCAAATGGCAATTGTGGCAATTTATCATAGAGTGATCAGAGTGATGAATGTAAAAGGTTTACAGTAGGAAGACAGGGAAGAGAGAAAAAAGGAATATAGTAACACAACATTGAATAGTTATTATTTGACAGTCACTAGAGCACTCAAATAATGCTTTCAACAATTAAATGAGTTGATTATCTTTTTCTACGGTGGACAAAAAGGCAAAGATGAATTAAATAACTTCCTGGCTTGGGAGGTTAGAGGGGGTGTAGCTAACAACAACAACAAAAGAAGATAAATGGGAATTGATTCAGCACTAGCCATTCGGTCTTTTGGGAATGATGGACGTCATTTGGCTGATAGAAGAACACTTTGACCCTTCTTTCTGTAGCTCTAACTTTCAAAATGAGAAAATAAGTAAAGCATATTTCAAAAAACACAAAAGTACTTTCAATAGATGAAATAAAAAACACAGCATCCAAAATTTGTGGATTTTACTGAAAATAGCAATTATAGGAACAACTACATTAATTAATGTTTATATTAGAAAATAAAACAGCTGTAATATAAATATTTAAGGAGAAAAATGTCAGCCTGAGGCAAGAAGAAAATAAAATGATTTCAAAAAAACTAGAGCAGAAATCAATGCAATTAAAAATTGAAAAACAACTATAAATTCAACAAAACCAAAAGTTTCTCTGTAAATTGATTGATAAAATTAATGACTCCTAGCTAAGTTATCCAATTCTTATGTCTATTTTTTTCTTAAAGATTTATTTATTTTGATTAAAACGTCTAATTTATAGAGAGAAGGAGAGAGAGACAGAAAGATCTTCCATCCACTGCTTCACTCCCCAAGCAGCCACAATGGCCAGAACTGAATCAAACCAAAGCCAGGAGCCAGAAGCTTCTTCCAGGACTCCCACACAGATGCAGGGTCCCAAGGCTAGGGCCATCCTCTACTGCTTTCCTGGGCCTCAAGCAAGGACTTGGAAGAGAAGTGGAGCAGCCAGCATATAAACGAACACCCATATGGCATAATAACCACTAGGCTATGTGTCAGACCAAAATGTGTTTTTTAAATTTTTGTTAGATTTTTATTATATTTTAAAGATTTATTTATTTATTATCTTTTTTTAAATTGAAAAGTCAGATTTACACAGAAGACAAAGAAATAATCTTCTGTCTGCTGGTTCACTCCCCAAGTGGCCACACCAGCCAGAGTTGAGACAATCTAAAGCCAGGAGCCAGGAGTACCTTCTGTGTCTTGCATGTGAATGCAGAGTCCCAATGCTTTGGACCATCCTCTACTGCTGTCCCAGTCCAGAAGCAGAGAGCAGGTGAGAATTGGAGCAGGGACACAAACCAGCACCCGTATGGGATCCCAGTGGATGCAAGGTGAGGATTTTAGATACTAGGCTAGGCTACTAATGTCCTTTATAGCCATGTGTGCAAAAACCCACAACAAAACATTGATATATTAACCTTAATAGTGTTATAAAGAATCATACAGTGACTACATGACATTTATTCTAGGTTGCAGTATTTCAATATTTGAAAAAAATTAAAGTAACCTGATTGCATCAAGAGATTATAGAGAAAGAAACCATATGATATTAATCAGTGCATAAAAAAGCCTTTGACAAAACCCTTCATTCACAGTAAAAAAAAAAAAAAAAAAAAAAAAAAAAAAAACCTAGGCAAGCTGGAAATAGAAGTTTCCTTGATAAAAATAAGCAACAAAATACTTCGACTAACATTGCATTTCGTGGTGAGAAAATTCCTCCTTACTCCTAAGATCTGGAATAAAGCAAGGACATTCTTTGTCTTCACTGCATTTCAATGTTGCGTTAGAAGTCATAGGTGTCGTAAGACAAGACAAGGAAATAACAGCATACAAATTGGGAAGAATGGTTATGACTAAACTTGATAATTCACAGATGACAGATTTTCCGCATGAATAGTTCCAAAAGTATAAATTATCAAACACTGGATAAGTCAAAAAACAAAAGCAAATATTAAAAAATGATTGTGTTGGTCTGATAACAATATCTATGAAAACCGTGTAGTCAGCATTACTCTTTATAGTAAAATGAAGTGTTTTCCTGTAATATCAGGAGTAAGGAAGTGATTCTGATCTTACCAATTGCTTTCAATACTTTAATGAAGGTGTTAGACGAATCAATAAAGCGAAGTACAGATATAAAACTGTAAATGAATGACCAGGGGCAAGGTTGTACGGCAGCAGAGTAAGCGGCCACCAGCTGAATTCCATGTTAGGATGAGGGTGCAAGTCCTTCTGTGTTGAGGTAACCACAGAGAAGTTGGTGGCTGCAGACTTCTCCCCGCCTCATGGGAGAGCCATATGCAGATCCTGGCTCCTGGCTTTTACCTGGTCCATATTTAGCTATTGTGCTCATTAGTGAGTGAACCAGTGGATGGAAAATTTTTGTCTGTTTCTCTCTCTTGTTCTACCATTAGATAAATACATCTTTTTTTTAAAGATTTATTTTTATTATTTATTTTTTGGAAAGGCGGATATACAGAGAGGAGAGACAGAGAGGAAGATCTTCCGTCCGATGATTCACTCCCTAAGTGAGCGCAACAGCCGATGCTATGCCAATCCGAAGCCAGGAGCCTCTTCCGGTCTCCCACGCATGTGCAGGGTCCCAAAGCTTTGGGCCGTCCTCGACTGCTTTCCCGGGCCACAGGCAGGGAGCTGGAAGGGAAGCGGGGCTGCCGGGATAGAACCGGCACCCATATGGGATCCAGGGCGTGCAAGGCGAGGACCTTAACCACTGTGCCACCGCGCCGGGCCTGATAAATACATCTTTAAAAAAAAAGTTTGAAAGAAGTAGAACTTCTATTTTCTCAGAAGACATCAACGTCAAGAACTCTGAATGCTTAATAAAACAACTTCATAAACTAATAGATTAATTTAGCAAGGCTTTACTATAAAAGGTCAACACCGTAAAAGAATCACTGGCATTTATATATTCTAGAAAAATCTCACAGCAAATAAAATTTTCAATATAAGTAACTGTGAATATGATACACTTAAGAATACATTTAATACATAATGCTCAAGATCTCTAGGCTAAAATCAGTGAAAAAAAAACACATAGATGATGTAAATAGAGAAGTAAATCTTGTGCATTAATTTGGAGATGCCAAAATATGTTAATTCTCTCCTAAATTGAACTGCAAAGTCAATGCAATATGAATAAAACTGGTAGGGCTTTTTAAAAACTCTCTCTTTCTCTCTCTCTCCTTCCCTCCTTGCCTCCCTCCCTCCTTTCTCTGAAAGACAGAGCAACAGAGAAACTGAAAGACAGAGAGAGGGAGAAGAGCGAGAAGAGTGAGCTTTCATCTGACTGTCTCACCCAAATGGCATCAATAGTTGGTGCTGATCCAGGCCCAAACCAGTAAACATTGAAGTCATCTGGGACCCAAGTACTTGTTCTCTAGTCTGCTGCCTTCCCAGGTAGCAGGTGCCTTAGTGGGAAGCTGAAAAGCTGGCAGAACAGTTGGAACTATGATGCTGTGATTCAGGATGCCAGTGCTGTAAGCAGGGGCTTATTCCCCTTTGCCATGCAGCCAAAACTATTGTAGAAATTTACATATTGGTTTCATAATGAATAAGTAAACATAAAGGATTTAGAGTAGCTGGAAATGCCCTAAAATATGTTAGAGAAACTTGTGATTTTCAAACTCATTATAAAGCTGCAGTTAGTATTATCACTTTGGCCTGAGAATAAACAAGCATATCAATTTTGCAGTTCCAAAGTCCTGAAATAAAGCCACAAATATTGATTTTTAACAAAAATCATCAGAGTAATTTGGTGGGAAGGAATTATTTTTTAAATAAACAGGGCTGGATCCACTGAGTAAATACATAGGAAGAGATGGCCACTACTCCTGCTTCTTCACTTTATTAAAGTGTGATTCAAAGTAAATTATAAATAAGAGCATAACAGTGGAAAATAATGAAACTTCTGTTAAAAATACAGGAAACCATTATTGTGATCCTGATACATGCAAAGACGTAGAGTACACTGAAGGGACTAATCATAAAAGCAAGAAGCTGATGAATTAAGCATTTTGTTTTGTGATGGACACTGTCACCAGTTTAAAACAGCACAAGCATATTAGCTCAGCATGTCAGGTTACCACCCATGACCCTGGCATCCTTTGTCAGTGACTGCTCCATTTCCCCTATAGCTCCCCAGTAACAACCTTGGTAGAGCAGTGGAAGATGGCTGAAGTACTTTGGTCCCTGCCACCCACATGGAAGACCCGGGTAGAATTTCTGGCTGCTGCCTTTGGCCTTCATCAGCTCTGGCTGTTGAGGCCATTCAGAAAGTGAATCAGTACAGAGGGGAAATCTCTCTTTCTCTCTCTCTCTTCCTCTCTCTCTTTTTCTCTCTTCCTCCCAGAAACACCTCTGTGTGTGTTGTAGATCTCCTTTCCTCTGTTGTTCTGCATTTCAAATGAACAAAATATTTTTAAAAGGGGGACTGTGGAAAAGCAAGACAAAGATGTGAAAAAAACACAATTTTGTAGTAAAGATACATAGAAATCTGTTAAAACTCACATTTTTAATAAAACACAATTTAATAAAGAAAATAGGAGTGGGTAATAATAACTTGGAAAGCTAATAAACAGCAATGTTTACTGGAGAGATGAAAATGAAGCCCAGGGAAGAATGCTACCTACCTACCTACAGAGATAAAACGCAAAATCTCCCCAAACCAAGTGATGTGAACATGGAACATCTGGAACCCTTAATTGTTGTTTATGGGAGCATAAAATGGCTTGGCAGAATTTTAAATATTAAAATATATTTGCATGCCAAAGACTCAGCATTATTATTGACCCTTGTGTAATAAATATATCTACACAAATGCTATACAAGAAGAGTTATGGAAGCTTTCTTCAAATTAGCCAACATCTGGAAACAAGACAGATGTCCACTGTTGTGATCAGAAAGCTAGTTCGTGGTGTTCCGACCACCATCTATGCATCTCAGCAGAAGAAGACAAGCACAAAGCAGCGCATGCTTCATGATTCAGCTCGTATGAAGTCAGGAGGAGAAGTCAGTAATCATTAGAAGAGGTGTTGCAAATGGGGAGGTCACTGAACAAGAATCATGCAGGGAATGTCTGGTGTGACTGAAACGCTCTTTATTTTGCCTTGAGCAGTGTTGGATACAAGATGAGTACACAGCAAAACTCAGGCCAATTATTAAAGTCATCCTCTGTAAATTTCACCATGTGCAAGTTTATCTCAATAAAAAACTTCTGACCCTAAACTAGACTCTCACACTGCAGGACAATGGTTAATATGTATGAAGCAGCTGGTCAACAGCAGACCCTGTGCAGACTGCAGAGTGAATAAGAACACACTGCAACTTACAGAATCACAATTCCCAGTGCAGTGCAGGGGACAAAGATTAATCAGAGAATCAAAGCAATTAATCTAAAGTCACAGCTCTGACAAATTACATGGAGGACTCTTTTGCATTATGAAGATATGCAACTCTGTGAACTTAATCAGGTAATAGTGAAGGCTTCTGTTAGCAAGGTGATAAGGCAGGGCCTTCCAGGTGGCTGCAGATGGATTATCACTACTTATTGCTGATGTTTATTGAAAATATTTTAAGTCAGAAAAACCATCTGATTGGAAGATTGTTTCTTCTCTCAAATGGGTAGATTAACTATCTTTTCCAGAAATGAATACACTGTCCGTAACTTCTTTTAATTTTATACACAGTTGTTTTACAACACATTGTAGTAGAAAGAATATGGACAAGATACCTTAGATATAAACTCCAACTCTGATCAAACTAGCTATAGAAAAATTGCAGAACTAGTAAATTTCAGGGTCATTGATTCTTACCCAATACCACCCTGGGACAATTCAGGTTTTGATCTAGAGCTGAGCTTTTATTTATTGCGAACTATCTCTGGGAATCAGGAAAGCTGTTCTAGGGAGCAAGCTATCTGGTTCCAGTTTCCACTTATGCTTTTGTCTTCACTACGTTCCATGAGCTATGTGCCCACTGCTTTGCCTCTGAAGTCTTCAGTGTGCGCAAAGTTAATCATCTCGTGTCTTCCTCATATTCATGTAGTCCACAGTCCCATGGTTTACAATGACAGGACAGTGAGGCTCAGTTCCCTTGTATGAAGACTGGAGAAACACAAATTGCCGCTCTGTGCTTCAGACTACCCTGCATCATTAGGCTGCACCTGCTATTTTATGAGGTCATTCTTCCAGCCTTCCCTTACTAGTTTCTTCCGTGAACATTTCTGTAATAGAAAACTTTATCAGAATCCTCATGCCAGAATCTGCTTCTAGTGAGTCTATCCTAGTAGAGAAGATTGGAATTGACTTTTCTTATGGCAGTTCTGATGACCCCTTGCTCTGGAAAAAGAGAAAGCTGTTCGTGCAGATTCCAGAGTTCCGACAGAGCAGACTTCATGGGGCAGGTGTTACTCAGCGGATAGAGACATGCTCTTCTCCCTTGAGGGGAATCTTCCCGGGGATCATTCACACACAGTGGCATCATCAGCCTGGAGGAATTGTCTGCAACATCAGGAAGCACGAGTTACAGAGAACCCAAGCGCCAAACCATTTTGAAGAAGGTATACAGTTGAACTCTGATTCACAACAAATTGGATGAGAACTTTCGTACTTCTAGGATTTTGTTTTTAGGAACAAATGATTCCATAAATCATCCCACACAGGAACGTATCCCACAGGATAACCTAGTTCGTCCCTTAAACCTAAATATAGATGTAAATTGGCAAGAAAGACAACAAAAATGGGTAGAGCTTCTACTATATGTCAAAAATATTCTGCGGAATGTCATTCAGTTATCCCAATAACTCTCCTAGCTACCACTGTGCTCACTAAAGATGACAAAAGTGAATCACAGGACACTTGGGTAAAGTGTATGTGGTTTCCAAGCAAGAGACATGTGATTTGATATCAGCTGTGTTTGGCTATAAAAACAGTACTCACTTCTATACATTTGTTAGCATACTCGCTACAACTTGTAACTGATTGAAACACAATCATCCTTTTAAAGTATTGTATAGGGCCCGGCGCGGTGGGTTAGTGGCTAATGTCCTCACCTTGAACACTCCAGGATCCCATATAGGTGCCAGTTCTAATCCCGGCAGCTCCACTTCCCATCCATCTCCTTCCTGCTTGTGGCCTGGGAAAACAGTCGAGGATGGCCCAAAGCCTTGGGACCCTGCACATGCGTGGAAGACCTGGAAAGAAGTTCCTGGCTCCTGGCTTCAGATTGGCGCAGCAACGGCCGTTTTGGCCACTTGGGGAGTGAATCATCGGACAGAAGATCTTCCTTTCTGTTCCTCCTCCTCTCTGTACATCTGCCTTTCCAATAAAATAAATAAATCTTAAAAAAATAAAGTATTGTATAATTTTTTAGTAACAAGGCAGCTCTAAGGACTGAAAACAGTAGCAATCAAGTTAACAGTGACTTCCAGAATATTGACCAACATGTATCATTAGGAGTCCAGTAATAAAGCAGACTCAAGGCTGGTTCAATAGTCAAACAATGCGATTTCATTGAAGATCTGTAATTTCATATCTCTGCCTTTTTCGTATTTCTACTGTAAAGAGTTTTCTTTCCTAAAGTCTACTCTAAGGATTGTAAAGTGGTATTATAACTTTCAATATCAAGAAAAGAAATGTGAGGCAGCAAAAAAAAAGTGTGTAATCACAATATGGTCCAAATTTTTATTTCATAAAAGAAAGTTTTCTTTTATATGCGTAACTGATCTATATTAATATTTGGTCATCATTTCAACAATATCTGTAAAAGTAAATCACTACTGTAAGAATTTATTTTGTATGGCTAAGTACATGGCTTGTTATTTAAACTGTGATTTTCTATATGGATAAAATGGCATATGGTGATAGCTATGAAAAAAATCTGTTTATTATATAGAAAGAAATGATTCTGAAAATGCAGCTTTCTGTACTCTTTCTCAGAACTCAGGTGTGTTCCTGAACTCTGCAGCTGACAGCTCCCTAAGCTGATAGCTGAGGATCTGAGAAAGGGAGCAAGGGAGAGGCTCTGAGACTTTTGACAGCAATTTCACTCTTTTTTTTTTTTTTTTTTGACAACTCAAGGATGAGAATGAGGAAGAGTGATAAGAGACAAAGGAGAATTTTCTTCATTTTCTTTCTGCCACGGGTACCAGCCCAAATAGCACACGTCCCAAATGGACAAAGTTCAGCCCCACTGAAGCCATCACACTGACTGCTATATATCTCACGAGAACAGTGGGCCAAATGCAACGGCCAATTGATATTTTCTTTTAAATGACAACTCCTGCTTTTACAAGCTCATCTCTCTTGGCTGCCATTTGGCATCACCTAACCTGAACTTGACACTGGTGTGGATGCATGGGGCTAGAATGCTTCATTTCTAGGGTCTTATGTGTTACAGAAATAGGAGCTGTAGAATGGCAGAGAGATTGAGAGTTTAGCAAACCCAGATCTGGACAAAAAGGACAAATGACAGAAAATTGAGCACAGAATTGGATGCACTGAGATTTCAAACAGCAAAAGGGGCACAGAGACTTGGACTGACTCAGGTTGATTTCGACTTGAAGTTCCTGTTTATTCTGTGGACAAAGTAAATATGCTCTTATATAAGAGGACACATCTTGTCACACAGCGTGAAGTTGGAACGGTCTACATGACAGCATTCTGATCAACTGGAAGGGAATTAAATATTATTGAGCTCAAACTGGCTCATTTTCAATTCACTCTCATTAATGATTGGTTGTGTTGTTTTGTTTTAAAGACTTATTATTTTCTTGGAAAGGCAGATTTACAAAGGGAAGGAAAGACAGTGAGAAAGATGCTCTGAGCACTGATTCACTCCCCAAATGGTTGTAACAGCAGGAACTGAGCCAATCCAAGGTCAGGAGCTAGGAGCTTGTTCTCAGACTCCACACTGGTGTAGGGTCCCCAGTGTTTGGGTCATCCGCCGATGTCAATCCTGGTCACAAGCAGGGCGCTAGATGGGAAATGGAGTAGCCTGGATATAAACCAGCTCCCATATAGGATCCCAATGCATGCAAGGTAAGGATTTAGCACCTGGACCATCACACCAGGCCTTGTCCTTAAGTATTTATTTATTTATTTATGTCAGTTATTCAGAGAGGAAGTGAGACAGAGAGGAAGATCTTCCGTCCTTTGATTCACTTCCCAAGTGGCCACAACGGCTGGAGCTGCATCGAACTGAAGCCAGGAGCCAGGAACCAGAGGCCTCTTCCAGGTCTTCCACACGGGTGCAGGATCCCAAGGCTTTGGACCATCTTGGCTAGTTTCCCAGGCCGCAAGCAGGAAGGTGGATGGGAAGTGGGGCTGCTGGGATATGAACCGTCATCTATATGGGATCCTGCCGCATGCAAGGTGAGGGCTTTAGCCTTTACGACACCAGGACCCTGTCCTTAAATTTAACTAGCTCTATGTAGATATCTACAGATTATAACAATCATAGAAGATACATTTTAAGTGTTATCTATGTGATAGTTTTTATCAAACCATTTACTATATTAGCATTAATATATTCTTAAGTATGTATTATATAAAATCTAGGAATACACCTCTGTGGGGATCCTAGTTTTATACTCTTTGCAATACACATGAAGCTGCTCTGTATAGGGGCTTACTTGTATAGGGGAAGCAGAAATCATCCATCTGTGCTAGACAAGTGTAGTTTGAAAGACCATCTGGGCTCCACCCAAGTAGAAATAAACTTCCACAGGAAGGAGGGTACAAAATGCTAATTACTTCACTGACCTCTTATGTCCCTGACAATATTTTGAAAGCATGGTATTCACACATAAAATGATACTAAAGATTAGCATTGATACCTATTTTAAATGTTTCCATAACATGGCATCATGTAGGAACTACAACAGTTTTATTATACAATTCAGGTGAAAAATCATGAAGCAAAGCATTAAATATCTTGGCCAAGAACTCAAGTAATCACTGGAACCAATATCTGATTCTTACTTGAATCAGATCAGTACAGTTTAAGTTAAAAGTAAAAATTTTAAATCATCATGATTAACCAGAACGTTCTAGTTCAAGCCTTTACAGAATGGGAGGAATAACTTGGAATGATTAAACCTACAAAGGAGATTATAGCGTTCTTCACTGTATCAGTTCACAAACAAGCCAAGTTTAAGTAAAAACATATAGAAGACAAAGTTAATTCTATAGAGTGTTGTTCTGGCATTAACTTTTTTTTTTAAAAGATTTATTTTTATTATTTTTTCATTGGAAAGGCGGATATACAGAGAGGAGAGACAGAGAGGAAGATCTTCTGTCCGATGATTCATTCCCTAAGTGAGCGCAACGGGCCGATGCTACGCCGATCCGAAGCCAGGAGCCTCTTCCGGGTCTCCCACGCGGGTGCAGGGTCCCAAAGCTTTGGGCGGTCCTCGACTGCTTTCCCAGGCCACAGACAGGGAGCTGGATGGGAAGCGGGGCTGCCGGGATTAGAACCGGCGCCCAAATGGGATTCCGGGCGTGCAAGGCGAGGACCTGTAACCACTTGCGCCACCGCGCCGGGCCCTGGCATTAACTTTTAATCCCAATATCCTCATAACTGATGAATTCTTTACAGCCAAACGTTCCTGCTTGGGAAGCACATCCCTCTGTTTCAGCATCATGACAAATTACTTGAGACAAGTCTCTTTGAAGACAGAAAGTTTATTTTGGTTCTTGATTTTGGAAATTCAAAGTTTAGAACAGCTGGGCCCCTTTGTTTTGGCCTCTGATGGTCTGGTCCTGGCTGGCAGCATCCTAAGATACCCCAGAACACCACTCAGCAAGAGGTTGTCCATGTGTCAATGCACATCTCCCACAAAGGTGCTCTTACAAAGTCACCAGGATGCACTCATAAGGGCACCACTCAAACAAGCCAAAAACATTCATATGGTCAAGGTTCTACACCTAGGCACCAAAAAAATTTAATAATAATTTTCACTCTCTGGATACCATTAATGTGAAATTAAAGCTCAAAATCCTATGTGTGTATTTGTACAATATTCAGACCACAGCACAAAAGATCATTTTTTTACACAGGATAGAATCATCACTGCTGATGTTTTGGACGCACTCCATAGTTGCAGAATTAACTTAATCCTAAATTTATGGTGGGCTATCCAGGCCGGGGATCACATTTGTTTCATTTCATTTTCTATTGCTTTCACTTATCCCACCACTCCAATCTGACCCTTCCTTCGATCATAAGCATGCACTTTAAGGTATCATTTGCTCATTTGTGGAAACATTTTGCCTCTTCAGACAAATGTCCCACCTGTCTGTCTGTGAGCACTGTGCTCTTCAGTTCCGCAGTACTCAGAGTCTGACTCCGGAGAACTCTCCTGTGGGTCATGCCGACTTTGGATGGAAAGCTACCTCATCTATGCTGCTTCTCGTGTGCGTTGGGGAGGTTGACTTAGAGCTATGACTGTCTCTTCCATTTGGTTGTGTGACAGACTTTATGCAGAAAAGACCTGAATATCCTCCACTCCAAAGGCTTGAGGCTTGTGTTTTAAGAATGTTCCACCATTTTTCCCTGTATCTTGCATACTGTGTCTTTAAAAAAGAAACCTTTAAAAAACCCTTAAAAAGGCCAAAACCTTATATATGATTTTCTGAATGTGCTGTCTTCTGTCTTCACCTTTACGCCTCTGCATTGCTACGCTGAGTACCTGGAACACATTTGTTCCAATGATCTTTACTCTCCTGACGTGCATTAACTTTGTTGAATCCTTTTCATTATAGAATGTGTAAATGAATAAAAAAAAACTAGTGAATTAAGCAGTGAAAACAAAATGAATGACAAGCAGCACTGCTAACGGAGACTAAGTGACTTAGTCAGGTGGTCCTGTCAGAGTTCATGAACAAACAGCCTGGCTTGCCGCATCCTCCATTCCGAACCTCCATGAGTTAGACTGATAGGCTACCGACGAGCTGGATACCAAATACCTGTCTCCACAGGTGGGCCTGTAAAATCTGTGTTCTTAAGAAACAGTTTCAAATCCAGGAGCGATATTTCCAACTTATAGAATTTAAATTATGAATAAAAGTACATTCAAGGTTATTCACAGATTTTTTAAAAGATTTATTTATTTTTATTACAGAGTCAGATATACAGAGAGGAGGAGATACAGAAAGATCCTCCGTCCAATGATTCACTCTCCAAGTGGCCGCAACAGACGGTGCTGCGCCGATTTGAAGCCAGGAGCCCAGGTAATTCTCTTCCCGGTCTCCCATGCGGGTGCAGGGTCCCAAAGCTGACTTTGGGCCACCCTTGACTGCTTTCCCAGGCCACAAGAAGGGAGCTGGATGGGAAGTGGAGCTGCCGGGTTTAGAACCGGCGCCCATATGGGTTTCTGGTGCTTTCAAGACGAAGACTCAAGATGCTACATTTATTTTAGATTTGATATCTAATACCTGGAATAATATACTGTTTTTACATAGACACCCAATTGGATAACAATTTAAAATTTAATGGTGCAGCTCATCCTGCCACTAATCCTGTCTTCCACAATTCCTGTTCTAAAGAGTTTTAGTGCTAAAACAGTATGCTGGTTCTACTAATCTCTCCAGAATAAACCAATGGTATTCCTCTTTCAGATTTTCCACAAGGTAATGAGGACATATTCTCTTAACACCTTTTTTGAAATACAACTAAAATAACTGTAACAAATCAACATTTTTGAAAATGAGGCTGTAGAGGATTTTAGAACTCATAGTACCCACACACACCTACACATGGAGATTGTCTTGCTGATAAGGGGATTTTCAGCCCATCTGACTGATCTAAACCTGGACCAAGAACCACACAAAAACACTGTGCCCAATAAGATTTTATTGGGAGTGATGATATTTACAAACATAATGCTCACAGCTCTTGTATTCCACCCACAACTATTCTAAGATTTTTTTTTTCATATTTTGACTTACCTAATTATGATAATGCTATTCACAGAAGTGGTTTTCATTCCCAGTGTTTTATTCAGAGTAGACTGGCAGATGTTAACAAATAAGTCAAATATGAAACAACTTAAACCAATTACAGTTCTACTTGTATGACAAATTGATGACAGTTCAACTTCCACATGCTGCTTGCAAGGTCATCCAGTCCGTTTCTATGTTAGGAACAGCAAACGGCATTAAAGAATGTTAGAGCATTGGAGCTCTCCAAGCACTGTGTAGACATCACTTTTGCTTGCCTAGGAATTTTGTGACATGGCCACACTTCACCGCAAAGGAGGCTGGAAAATGCATGTAATCTAACTATCTGCTCAAGTAGAGAAAAATAATGCTGATTAGCAACCAGCAGCTATTGCAACCACACATTATAGGAATAAGTAACCCAGGGAATATGAAATTATTTGCTTTAATGTGTTCATGAGAAATAAGTGTGTTCAAAAGAAGTAAGCTGAGATATAAATTAAATAGTTTACATGCAACCATTTAGGCCCAGTGATAATCCAGCAATAGTTACTGCATTCAGGCTTCCACTGTCTATAACAGACCCTGAACTATGAAAAAGCCATGTAAACTCCCATCTTAGATATGCACCTGTCATTGGCTTCTGACTGCCTGCTCTTCTTACTTTCTACCCCATGATCATGTCCAGTTGTTCTCCTGGAAAACCTCTCACAAGATAAGAAGCTCTGCAGCACCAAAATCTTTAGCGCACTCTTTCTGTCTTGAGTACCCCTAGAATCTGACTTTCTTTTTTACACAGCTACCATTTACCCCCATAGATCTCCCCATTGGAAGCTACACTCTTTAAGAGGCCAAACAAATTGGTATTTGGTCTTCTGCTTCTAACTGTTGTTTCAAAGTAATGCCTGTATATTATTGAAGTTACTCTGTAAAAGTTCTCTCTCCCTTGTCTTTAAGATTTGATGTTGTTCTCTGGCCATTTGGTACTCCCTCGCCTTCTGAAAGGCTGAAATCCTCTCTTTATTTGTGGAGTCCAGTTTTAGTCTCAATTACATAGCTTTTACTTGCATCACAGTTCAGCTGTGTATTTTCAAAAACATGCCTCTTAAAGTTTAGTCAAAGCTATTTGTCTTAAAATCCTCAGTTTTCATAGTCCTGTCTCCAATTACACCATCCTATTTCCTCAGTTTTCTTGTGCTTATGTCTGTTATACCTGTTCTTCCAACTCAGTGAAAGCAGATTTTTGTTCTCCAGAGAAAGAGTATATTCATTTTCTTGGATTTCAGTAGAAATGATCCTCAGAGACTTAGAATAAGTGAAATAATTACATTACAGTTTTAGAGATTAGAAACCTGAAATCAAGGTGTGAGTAGGGTCACATTCTCAAACCAGGAGGATAAGAACCCCTGTAACTTTTGGTTTGTAGGGCATGCTCCAATCTTCCTTCTTAATAACACCTTTTGCTGTGCCTCTGTATTCATGTGGCCCTCTTCTTATAACGAAAACAGTCATAATGAAGTGTTACTCCATTATTGTCCGATATCACCTCATCTTAGGTAATAAAATCAGAAATTTTCCTATCTTCAAATAATCACATTCTGAGGTTAAAATTTCAACACATTCCCCTTATGGTAAGACTTAGTTCAATCCTGAAGAGTGATTCTTATATTAATCAATTAAGATTGTCCTGTATGTTTTATCTCAGGAAATATTTGATCCCAAGTGTACCCTCACAAATAGAAATGGAGCTCTTCTAAACCTATGCTGCTCATATCTTCCGTTTGGAAATACCTCCAGCCTCATTTGATTAAAGATAGTATTTCATACTAGACGAGGTACTGTGTTGACATTGTAGAGTCACATTCTCAAAAGCAATTTTTTTGACTAGGTAATTGAGTAAATTACGTTGCTCAATCTGTATCCTTCTTAACTCATCTCATTTAAAAGCTACTGTTCCACACAGCTGGGAGATGTGCAAGTGGAATTTAGATGAGAGGTTAGAAGACAGTGGTTACTTTTATCAGGATTTTTTTCAAGGAAATACAAGGATTTAATTTCTATGTTTAGAGATTCCAGAAGTTTCTGAAGCTTGTGTTTGAACCCTATGTTAAAAATCAACCTTCTAAACAGTAAAGACATGAATGAATAACTTCCCTGAAACAAAACTAGGTAAGTGGTGAGATTACAACAACATGAAATGGGTCAATCATTATATGCCTGGGAATTGTTTTAAAGGTGTATAACCAATAAAAACAGTTGTTCAAGAAGGTCTGTTGAATCTTAGAAAAAACAACACGCGTTTCAGGCATTTGTATGCTAATGATCTCATGAGCATTCCTCACCTAGCTGTGTAATAGAGAAGTTCTACAGAAAACACTGTAATTTGGACACTGTGACCAAAAAGACAGGTTATCCCTCTCCTTCTATATGCTAGATGAGTGTTTTTCCCAAAAAGGGACAGGACACCTATAGTAGCTCTTTTCTTTTCAACTCCATTTGCAGAAACTAAATCCCATGTACATGCGATCAAGAGGATGGATAGTCTCTTTCCTCATGCAATCTTTGCTTATGGAGCAGGCTGACAAGATTGAAATCCCCATGTTCCCCTGTACTATCTTGTTTCTAAGAGGAAGATGGTATAGGTGACTCATGTAGTCACAGTGGTATACAGGGCAATTGGGCAGGTATAATAGTTTCCCATGAGCCACATGCAGACAGATGCATCAACACAGGATAGAGATCTAAGAGATTTAAACAAAACTTCTAACCCAACACCAAACAATAACCCACTCTGACCCAGGATAGACTCTGAAGAAGTAAGGCTTAAAAAGAAAACCGTGTCAGTCCCCGGCAGTCCTGAGGATTACGTACATATCCAAAGCTGTACCCTCCAGGGGACAATCAGAAAGAAAGCCTGCACATTTTCAGTCTTTGAATTTGGGACAAAATACATAAATTCCCTGAATTGTGATGGCAGCCTTCAGGGCATACACAAATCCAGGGGTAAAGAACAAAAGTGTAGCTAAGGCAGTTGAGGCGCCAGCTTTCACCAAGTGGCTTATGCTGACCAGAGGTGCATTCCAAGCAGACAGTCAGAAAAGAATTTGAATACCAGAATCACCCAACTGAATCAGCCAAGTACTGCACAAATAAAATGACACCGTGAGCTTGGGAATTCATATCCAAACTTGCTATAATGCGTTAGCAAATGTGTTGCATTTTCCACCAAGTAGTAGATGTGTACTGTATGTACTAAACCAATGTGAACAACATTTGAAGATGTTACATGGGGTACCACTTTTCACCACTTGTATGGCTATAATCAATTAAATGGAAAACAGAACATAACAAGGGGTTGTCAGAATGTGGATAACATGAAACCTTGCTTGTACGATTGTAAAAAGGCTGCAAGTAATCTAGAAAAACAGCTTGTCTGCTGCTCAACAAGTTACACAAAATGTTATCAAATAGCTCAGCATATTTCTTTCTTTGTGCCCCCAAAAAACAAAAGCAGGATTCACCCAGGTAGTCATGAGTGGACACAAAGCTCCTTCACAAATAGCTAAAAAGTAGAAGGAACTCAAATATTTGTGACTGAATAAAGAAAAAAAGAACATACCTATTTATTTTTAATAAATTTTATATTGAAAGAGTTATGGACAGAGACAGAGGGAGGGAGAGAGGGAATCTCCCATACTTTGGTTTGCTGCGATGGTCAGAGCTGAACTGATCTGAAGCCAGAAGCTAGGGCTTTCTCTTTCTCTTTCTTTCTTTCTTTCTTTCTTTCTTTCTTTCTATCTTTCTTTCTCCCTTTCTTTCTTTCTTTCTCCCTTTCTTTCTTTCTTTCTTTCTTTCTTTCTTTCTTTCTTTCTTTCTTTCTCTCTCTTTCTTTCTTTCTTTCTTTTTCTTTCTTTCTCCCTTTCTTTCTTTCTCTTTCTTTCTTTCTTTCTTTCTTTCTTTCTTTCTTTCTTTCTCCCTTTCTTTCTTTCTCTCTTTCTTTCTTTCTTTCTTTCTTTCTTTCTTTCTTTCTTTCTTTCTTTCTCCCTTTCTTTCTTTCTCTCTTTCTTTCTTTCTTTCTTTCTTTCTCCCTTTCTTTCTTTCTTTCTCTAAAGAATTTTTTTTTTTATTATTTTTACTGGAAAGACAGAGAGCTGGATGGGAAGAGAAGTAGCTGGGACACAAACTTGTGCCTTAATTTGATTCCAGTCATGTAAGGTGAGTATTTAGCTACTGGGTCACCACATCTGGCCCAAGCCAGGGGGTTCTTATGGGTCTCTGACATAGGTGCAGGGATTCAAGGACTTAGCCATTCTCAGCTGCAACAAGTCATTAGCAGGGAGCTGGATTGGAAGTGGAGCAGCTAGGAGATGAACTGGTACATAGGCGACATGCTGCCACCATTGGAGAGAACAGCCGACTGTACCACAGTGTCAGCCCCAGAGGTTTTTCAGTGCTATGCAAATATTAATTCCTACAAAATCACACACTTTAGAATGATTAATTTAATGATTATGTTAATGTCACCTTAATTTTACGAAACAGTGGAGAGGAATTAGATATTGATTCTCATTGCAACAGGAATGCACCATGAAAACATTTAACTACAAGGATTCAATCATAAAAAAGCACATATGATATTATTACATTAGATGAAAAGCAGATTAAGAAAATTGCTAAATAATAAAGTAATTCAAAAAAGAAGAAAAAAGAGAAAATAGTTAATAGCTAAAGAAGATTTGGGGTTCTCTGATTTCATAGGGCAGGGGAATGGAAGATCAATGGAAATTGGGAATGATATAAACAGAGTTTCTTTGTTGATATATCAAAATGTTCTAAAATCATGTGATGCAGGCATCCCATTATGTACACAGGACCCTGTCCCAGCCACTCCACTTCCAATCCAGCATCCTACATGTGCTCTGAGAAAGCAGCCTAGGGTGACACAGCTACTTGGTCTCCTACATCCACATGCAAGTCCTGGAAGGAGAACCTGGTTCCTGGCTTTGGACCTGCCCAGCCAAGGCTGCTGTGGCCATTTGGGGAGTGAATCAACAATGGAATATATTCCCTTCTGTCTCTCTCCCACTGTGTAAGTCTGCCTTTCCGATAAAAACAAATATTTAAAACCTAAAAATATACAATGAATCAGTGATACGTTCGAGCTGCACTTGTCAAAAGGCAATGATTTAACATAAGTTGCAGAAGAGATGTGAGACGCATGAAGCAGAGCTTCCCTCTCTTCATGTTTGCCTCAAGTGTTTCTGTTACACTTGTACACCACATTTTACATGTTTTCAATCTCCCTCAATTAGAATGAAAGCCTGTGTTTTTTAGAGATTTGTTTAATTTTTATTTGAAAAGCAATGTTACACACACAGAAAAAGGGAGACAGAGATCTCCATCAAATGGTTCACTTCCCAAAGGGACACGATGAATGGAGCTGATCTGATCCAAAGCAAAGAGCCAGAGGCTTTTTCTGGGTTTCCCACATGAATACATGAGCCCAAGGACTTGAGCCATCCTCCGCTGCTTTTTCAAGGCAGAATCTGGGAGCTGGATTTGAAGTAGAGCAAGTAGGACAGGAACTGTACCCAGATGGCATGCCAGCAACATGGTAGCAGCTTAGCCTACCTTGCCCAGTCTTAGCCGCCTCCTTAACGTAAGCCTCTCGAATGGCTGCAGGTTAAGTACAAAAAAAATTATGCTTGTTTAACAAGCAAGCATGTTAGTCAGGCAGAACTGTCACAACAAAATATCAGGCTGTGTGGCTGCCCTGATTTAAGTGTTTGCTTTCTCAGTTGGAAGACTTCATCTCCACAGGTTACTAAAAGAACAGGAATGTAATAAATCCATTGTTTGAAGGTGATGTTTCTGGAAGAGACTGACGTGGATTTGGAACTAGGATAGATCCCTATGTGTAAATGCAGGTGGCTTGAAGAGATCACATAGAACACATGCTCCCTCTCTGACCACGTGATGCTCCGTGCCGCCTCATGGCAATCAGCCAGCAAGCCACCACTAGCGACCAACCAGCAGAACCCACCAAGTCTTGCACTATGAGCCTTCAGAAGCATGAGCTAAAAGAAATCATCCTTCTCTATAAAGTCTGGCTGCCTCCAGTATTTTGTTACCATGACAAAAGTTCCCCAAAACCAGTGGATTAACATCAAAAATTTACTTCTCATGATTATTGACACTAAGTCCTAAATGAAGAAGCCAGCACTCCAATCTTTGTTCTCCCTGCATTTTTATGGGTCTCCCCTCGATTGTGTCTGTGTCCACAGTTCTTCGGAGAAGAACACCAGTCGGGTTCGATTGTGTCTGCTGTGTCCACGGTTCTTCTTCACATAGGAACATCAGTCAGACTGGATTAGCACTCACTCAAGGGTCTAATTTTAGCTTAATCACCCCTCTAAAGGCCTTAGCTCCCAACACAGTCACATTTGGAGGTACTCAAATGTAGAGCTTACACAGATGAATTTGAAAAGGAGGCCACAATTCAACCCATAATGGTAAGCATTGTGAACATTTGCTTGCTGACTCGGTAACCGCTGCACAAAAAATAAGCATGCCAGGCGATACTTCTACTCCGTAAAAAACTGGCCTAAGAATAACCACAAGCATTGATAAGCGTAGCCCAGAGTGACCTCACTGTACTGACAATTCCACTGAGATTCTGTGCAATTGTGACTGACAATTTTCCTTTGTCATTTTTCAAAATTTGGAAATCCGGTAAATTTTACTTTATTTTCTACAAGAAATTGAAGAAATTTGGGATGCAGCAAAGAATTAAAAGATGACTTAAATCAATACTTCTGCCTCCCATTCTCACCTTGACATGATGCTCCATTTCTCTTTGCTATTTCCATTGCACTTTATGTATCTGTGTCTCCTCTGGTTTTATACAACTGGAGATGCACATTATTTCCTGCCCATGCTATGCTGCATTTTGGGGCTTAGCTGTATACTCCTTCCTTGTAGCTACTTCATTGATGAAGAATGTGTGTGTGCACCATCAGGTTCATGCAATCCCTTAGTATTTATTTGCTTTTCGGTTGAAGGTTGCTTTAAACATAATGTTTTTTTCAGTATACATGCCTACAAATCAATCTTTTTAAAAGGACTTGATTATCCTTATTTGAAATACAGTTTTATGGCCTTGGATCCACTGTTTCACTTTCAAAGTCGTCCCAAAGACCAGAAACTGTGGTGATCTAAAGTCAGGAGCCAGGAGCTTCTTCTGGGTCTCTCACATGGTGCAGGGTCCAAGAACCTGAGCCTCTCTCCACAGCTTTCTCATATCAAAACCAGGAAGCTGGGTCAGAAGTGCGACACCCGGGACTAGAACTGATGCCTATATGGGATGCCAGCCCTGACAGTCGAGGATTAGCCTCTTGAGTTCCCACACCAACCTCCCCAAAGACATCTTTATGCTACTCTCTGTTCATCCCTTAGGGTATGTTTCTAGGGACAAAGGGTTGTTTTTGTCCTGAATATATGTTAAGTTATATGTATTTTCTTATAGTTTGCCTAACAATGCAAATGTATTTAAATTTATATTTATATGTGATAGTCTTAATAAGAGGAGGCAATAAACATCATTATCAAAAATAAACAACTCAAAAGACCAAATAAACAACAAAATATTGTTTTAGAATGTTCACCAAAGGTTAATACACTGGGCAGAAGACAACAGAATATATACATGAGTTCCAAGACTAGGTTTCTTAGGGAATATGTTTAATTGTTTGTGTGCCATGATGGATGAATTCACAATCCTGTAGCATTGTGTGCAAAATTGAGATTTTAAAGGTGAAATCATTGACTGACCATCTCTGCCCCTTGATTGCTGTTTTCAATCTGTTGATCTCAGCAGTCTACGAAATGTTTGACAGTTAGATCCAATTACACATTCTCTCATTTTTTTTTAATTGGAAAAGCAGGTATACAAAGGGAAGGAGGTACAGAGAGAAGGATATTCCATCTCCTGGCTCACTCTCCATAGGGCTGCAAGGACCGGAGCTGAGCCAATCTAAAGCCAGGAGCTAGGAGATTCTTCTGGGTCTCCCATGCTGGTGCAGGGTCCTAAGGCTTTGAGCCACCGTCTACTGCTTTCCAGGCCACAAGCAGGGAGCTGGAAGAAAAGTGGAACAGCCGGGACATGAATCAGGACTCATATGTTACCCTGGCAAATGCAAGGCAAGGATTTAGCCACTAGGCTATCACTCTGGGCCCAATTACATTTTCTCTTAACTATGAGACAGATGTGTTTCCTACCTAAAGTTTCTGCATTTCACTATGAAACACCACTGTAATTTAATAGAAATTGACTTACTTTTTAATTCCAGTCTTAAGAAATGAACTAATCCATTCATCTCATTTAAAAGATAGGCAGAAACAGATGTTTAAGCTGATGGATAACAATTTATTTAAAACATGCTTGCTCTGTGTCAGACTTCTGTCCTGACTCCAGATTCCTGATAATGCATACTAAATGGCGGGGTCAGGGTAATGTGACTGAGTCCATCCCACTCATATGAAATATGTGCAGTGAAGTCCCCGTCCCCGCCTTTGTCTGGGTCAGTGTCAGCCTCTGGAAGGCATTTACAGGATGCATGAGCAGTCAGGGCTTTCTCTGCCTGTCTCTTTCTTCCCCTCAAATAAATAAACAACAACAAAAGCAACACAACTCATTTTAAAATGACTGAGCGGATGACACTCTGAGAAAGACAGGGACTCATTCAATGCTACACCAGTCAGTCCAGTGTTGCTGGACCGTAAATAACAAATGTGAATTAAACTCACAGAGTAGCACTTATCACAAGTTAAACAATCTTTTGTGGGATAAGCTGTGGTGTGGTGAATAGCAGTGTGAGTTCTAGTGTCAAGAAACTTCAAATTGAGATCCTCCCTCCCTGACTAGCCATGCAATCTTGGAGAAGTTAACTTTGGTCTGTTGCCCAGGTGTTTGAGAATATTCAATGAGATCACATATCTCAAACAATCTAGAAAAATACTTACTGTGTTACCTATCAACAGTATTTGCAGAATCCTTGAAGCATGTTAGGATAAATGGTCTCATACTGAGGTTGCAATGAGGATTAAGAAGAGTTCTGTTACATGTTCAAGACTCCACACTAAAGTCTGTTGTGGTCCCCAGCCTACTATCAGGGATGACCATAACTCGAGCTTTCAAGAGTTGGAAATCTGTGGTAACTAACAGAACGCTAACTTATGACTGCTGGGTTGCTCACTGTCATATTAAATAAATACGACATTTCTTCCACGTGATGTGGAACTGATGGCTCAGCACAAAATTGGTGTCTGGCTCCCAATCGAGAAGATTCTGGAATGAATGTAAAGCATCCCAGATTCACAACTCCAGCAACGTGACCACAGGAACCCATCATATGTAACATTTTTCACAATGATATACAAGAACTTGTAAGTGAACAATTGTGATAATAACATTTTTTGAGCAAAATAATATATATAAAGGACAAAAGAAAAAGGTGCTGTGTAATCTCAATCTATACTCTATGAGGTAGCAGAAATATTAACATGTGAGCATTTCATTTATTTTTTTAGGTATTGGCTCATTTCTACAATAAAATGTTATCTCCGAATGTGAAAAAAAAAAAAAGGCAGAGTGAGGAAGGACCACTGATTTCTCATAAACATTTTTTTCACTTTCCCTGAGAGCATATAGGATCCAACTTGCCCAGTAGAAAGCTGTTTCATTCCCTAGACTTATTCAGAATCATAAATTTCCCATATCATTCTCTCATTATCTACACCTATTGTCGCAGAAATGAAGACTTCTGTTGAGTGCATACTTGGGTGGAGAGAAGGCAGGTGCCTAAATGAAGATTTAACAATGATTCTGAAAACACTATTATAAGTTATACCTAAACCATAAGAGTTAAAAGAGATACACTTGAAAATGTCTCAAGGCTTTGTGACACTCTTGCATTCTAATTTAGAATACAGTGCTCGTCAGGTTCTAATCCTGGCTCTGTCTCGTTGTTCATTCGGTCTAAAAGAATTTGCTTAACCCCAAGTTCCTATTTTATAAAGATGCTAATCAGAGATAAGTATAGCACTTACCACACTTGGTTATCATAAATAATTGAATGAATACGCAAACCCATCTGCATGCCCTCCCACTCTTATCCCTCACACACACACTGAGTGAAAGTACTTGGCATATGAAACCCACATACATATTTCATAGTGCGACCTTAAATAATTGGAATAACTAATGAACATTGCTCATTGACTAATTTTTCTTTTAATAGAACATGACAACTACTGTGTATGAATTTTAGATTTCTGCAGAAAATCCCTATATTCAAGAGATTTATTGAATTTGTCCTAGATAACAACATTAAGAATCAATCACAGAACTATTTAAATGTCCTAGGACATTACATCAGGAAGTGAATGTCAGCAATACTGAGTTTAATTTTCCAGTTTTCCAAAGAGGATAAGTAGATCACACAAAGGATACAATATGATTGTTAGTGGAGAACTATCAGTGTATCTTAAGATTATGTCATCCCGAACCAGGGGTTTTCTCTCATGCCACTTTAATTATTTTGCACCATAGTCATTTCTCTCATTATATAATTCATAAGCTAACAAATGTCTTAAACATTTGGGTGCAGAATAAGGGCAATTACTGTTTTTTTTTTGTTATCTAAGAATAACATAATTTAGGAACACTAAAAAAATGTAAAGAATAAAAGCTAGAAAAGTGATCTTTTCTTTAAATAGAATAAAGAGGTACAAATTATACAACAACAATTTCAATCATTGCTCCACAAACATTTTAAGACAGAATTTCAAAGAAAGAAACTCAGAGTATGAAAAGAAAAGATAATGGCAGGAGTGGGGGGAACGAGAGATGCTCTTCACGTCTTCACTTCCCAAATGGTGACGGCAACCAAATCTGGGCCAGGCTAAGGTTAGGAACTCCCTTGGGGTTTCCAACACGGGTGGAAATTATCTTGGATCATCTTTCTTGGGTGCTTTAAACAAGTATCAGAAACTAAACAGTCAAGACTTGGACTGCTACTCCAGGAACTCAACTCAATCTCTTTACATTCTTTCAGTTTTTTTAAAAAAAAAATTACTGAAGGATGAAGCAGAGATAGATGACTAAAATCTTCCATCTGTTGGTTCCCTGTCTAGAATACCAACACAGGCCAGAAATTCTGGGTGGGGACCCACTCCATTGGAACAGTCATCACCTCCTGCCTCCTAGCTTGCACACCAGTGAGTTGGAATTCAAAGTGGAGCCAGGCTCCTCATCATGGAATCCATGAATCGTGTGGGCTGTGGGCAGTCTAACCAGTATCCTAATTATCAAACAAAATGCCCATACCTGAACCTTGGCTCTTTTAAATACAATTAAATACAAAAAAAAAAAAAAACACATTGAGGTTCGACCGAACTCCCATGGAATTGGCCTGCATTCAAACTCTACTAAAACACCTGTTGGTGTGGATGTAAGGAAAAGGTAACCTATTCCACTGCTGGTGGGAGCGCAGACTTATAAGCCTCCATGGAAGTCAGTATGGAGAGTGGTCAGACAACTGAAAATCATATAACACAGCTATCCTATTCCTGGGAATATATCCAAAGGAAGCAAAATCCATATATGAGAAAGTGACCTATAATTCCATGTTTGAAGCAGCACAATCCACACTAATAGAGACACAAAAATAACTCAGATGCCTGTTGAAAGAGAAATGGATAAAGAAATTGTGGTAAATCTACTCTAGGGAAAACTACTCAGCCATTAAAAAGAAAAAAATGCTGCCATGTGTAACAAAATGGTCCCTGCCAGAGATCGTTTTGCTCAGTCAGTGAAATAAGCCAATCTCCAAGGACAAATATCATGTGGTCTCTCTGGTATAAGGCAACCTTCATGCCAAATGCAGATAAACCAATAGGTAAATATAAATAGATGTAGATATAGATATAGATACAATACATATCTTCTCATAGATGAACTTCATAATGGAGACTAACATATCATAAAGATATGTTGCAGTAAACTTCTCTGGTCCTGAGTAAAAGAATTCTCACACTTTTAAGTACACCTTGACAATAGACTATTAGTCTTTCTACCATTTTTACACCTACAATGTCATGATTCACTTAAACATAATATCATATTTGTGATTGTTGCTGCAGGATGTAATAATATGGTGGCAAACAATGGCAAGGAAATGGGTAATTGAGGGGGAAATCTCTTTGCCTATGCACCTACATCATGAATAATAATCATAATCAATGCTAATATAAAATACACATATGTATGCATATAGAAATAAAATAACATTCAATTTACAAAGCAGATTCATATTACTGACAGATAGCTCATACTGTAAAGAAAATATATCCAGAACTCCTATGACTCAATAATGAAAAACAGTTGCAGAAAATTAAGACAAATGGTTTTAAAGAAGATAAAAAATGCCAAAGACACTTGAGAAAAGCTGGTCAAAATGTGAATGTAAACCACAATGTGATATGTAACTAGGATGACTTCAACTAAAATCCTACCACAATCTAGTCTTGATATGATTGTAAGACAACTGGAACGTCCATATTTGGGTAATTGGGAATACAAGATGACATAGTTACTTTGGAGAAAATTTGGAAATTTATTAACAGTATTAAGTAAGTGCTTACTATCTGACCATGCAGTTGCATTCCTGAAATTTACTAAAGTAAGTTAAAATAAAAATCTATATGTAGGGCCTGGCACGATAGCCTAGTGGCTAAAGTCCTCGCCTTGAATGCACCAGAATCCCATAAGGTGCCAGTTCTAGACCCAGCAGCCCCACTTCCCATCCAGCTCCCTGTTTGTGGCCAGGGAAGGCAATCGAGGATGGCCTTGGGTTCCTGCACCCACGTGGGAGACCTGGAAGAAGTTCCTGGCTCCCGGATTTGGATCGGCGCAGCACCTTACATTGCAGTCACTTGGGGAGTGAATCATCGGATGGAAGATCTTCCCCTCTGTCTCTCCTCCTTTCTGCATATCTCACTTTGCAACAAAAATAAATAAATCTTTAAAAAAATCTATATGTAGACTTTCATCTCAGCTTTCTTTGTGGTAGTCCAAAACCTGTGAACAATCCACATACCCATTACTTTGTAAATAGATAAAATTAAAATTAACATTGAAATAGCCTCACATCATGGGATATTACTTGCTATGAATCATCCCCCAAAATCAAATTTTCAATTAGCAATAATTGTGCCTTATATAAAATCTCATTGACTACGATACTGCCATTGCACAAAGCTATATGCCACACTCAAAAAGAGGTTCCATTTACAAGTCACAGAGCAATGGTACAAAGAGGGCTGGAAACCTCAAACATCTGTGATATTCAGAGATGTGGTTCTGGACAGTGCTGGAGATGAGATGGAACAATCAGAATAGAGTGGCCACGATTGAGTCCTAGTGAGTAAATGAGGACAGAGACAGTGATCACAGCTTGGGGAAGCATGCGCACTCACTTCCCCTCCCTGTGTTGCCATGTAATGTCCTGTGCCACCCGAGGACTCTGCCAGCAAGAACATAGCCACAACCAACTAATCTCAGGGGCCTCTCCTGATCTTGGACAATGGGCCAGAATAAATCTCTTGTCTTTGTAAGTTAGCTACATCAGTACTTTTTAATAATCAGGAAAAAATTTCTATTAGATTTTAACAATAAGAAGTACTCAGCAAAAAATATTGTGGAAAGTAAAAGAAAAAAAAACACATGGAAAAACATACTATGTATAACTTTAAGTAACTTCATTTTGATATGCTTCATGTGGTTCTCCAAATGGGTCCTGGATCTATAAATTTATGGTTCTCAGAAAATCAAGATTTTTCCATGCATTCACTCATCACATTCAATTTTCTATATTAACAACACAAGTTGTATAACTTCGTTGTTAGAAAACAGTAAAGGAATCTTGATTGATTACTACTAATAAAATCCACCATTTACATAGATTCAGTCTGTGTTGTATATTCTCTGAGTGTTGACACATGTGTCATGACAAGTATTTAACATTGCAGTATCACACGCAACAAAACTTTTCCATCTTAAAATTATAGCAGCACATCCCTCCTTCACTTTATTCATCTGACAAACACTCCGAAGCCCCTGATTATTTCATGCCTCTGAAGTTTTGTCTTTTCTCATTTTGTATAGAAGGATAGTTATTTTTTGAGCTTTATATTTAGAAATTTTTACAGTAAGACATTTTGGGGCTTTATATTTAGAAATAAAGCCTTGGAGAAAAACAGAAATTTAGCCTAGTCCAAAATGAATACTCGTGGTCTTTTTTCAGAACATGAAATCAAAAGACAAAATTAGTGTTGGTTAATTAGAGTAGAGGCTTTTGAAAGCCCTGTTGTCTTGAAGCTTGAAAGCTTAAAGCTCATTAGGAATCATTCAACTTTGTGAACTGTCAACTCACAAAGGGTACGTGATTGGAGAGGGATAGTAGAGCTGTGCGCAGGGTCTTCTGATTTATGAGATGCTTTTGATCAAACTAGGCACACTTCTAGGCCTGCAGGGTTCCATCCAGTGTAACACACTTTGCTTCTGTCTCCTATGATAAACATGTAATTCAAGGTGGCAAGGCTAGCCTATGTCCCCAGTGATTTAAGTGTGTGCTTTTTCTATGGAGCTGAATCGTGGGGAGTATGCTGGGTGATTGCTCTTGCTATATTATCCCTGAATAGAACCTAGTAATGAGCTTATGTCATTCAAGTGACTATTCCAGACAACAGAAACCACTACAACCAGTTGAAGCAGAAGCTGACCACCTGTGGACCCTGCTTTGAGAAGCTGCTTAGAAAAGCGCTAGAAATCTTGCATCAAGGGTTAGTGGTGCTTATTGTGCAGCTCTTTCATCTCTTCACTTAGCTTGTTTCTAGCTATTCTAATTATTTTGTGGCTATTAGAAATGGAAGTTTGTGGTTTCTTCAGAGATGCTCCATAGTAGTGTGTAACAATGCTGCTGAACTTTGCATTTACTTTGTGTCTTAACAACTTTGCTAAGTACAGTTACTAGTTCTAACAGTTTGGGGATAAATTCCTTTGGGTTTTTCAATATATAACACAATTTTATCATCTGAAAATACTGACAATCTAAGTCCTCTTTTCCTATTTTGGGTGCTCTTTGTTTTCTTTCTCTTGAATAATTCCTCTGCCTAAAACTTTCTGTATTATGTAGAATAATCATGGACAACTTTCACCTTGTTCTGGATTTCAGAGGGAATCCTTAAGCTTCCCCTCATTCATCATGATGCTCCCTTGGTACCGACGACCTTTGTTCTGTTGGTGGAGGTTGGTTGGTATCCTGAAATGTTTCTATTTCTTCTTACCTAAATTGCTGGTCTAGGATGATACTTCAAAAACTATGCGGTAAAATAGAATTAAAACTATGTTTTTTAAAAGAAGATTTATTTATTGGAATGTCAGATATACAGAAAGGAGGGCAAAGAGGAAGATATTTCATCTGCTGGTTCACTCCCCAAGTGGCTGCAATGGCTGGAGCTGAGCCGTTTTGAAGCTAGGAACCAGAAGTTTCTTCCAGGTCTTCCATGTGAGTGCAGGGTCCCAAGGCTTTGGGATGTCCTTGACCACTTTTCCAGGTCACAAATAGGGAGCTGGATGGGAAGCAGGGCAGAACCAGTGCCCATATGAGATCCTGGCACATGCAAGGCCGGGACTTACGCTGCCATGCTACTGTGCCAGGCTCAAAACTATTTTTTTTTTAAATCCACATACACCTTTTAAAAATAACAAATATTCACCTGAACATTTGGAAGACTGGAATACTATTCATTTGCTAGAGGAAGTAGCTTTAGCTTTAGCATGGATTTCTAAGAGAGTCAATAAGTGTTCAAAATCTCTACTTCTTGAAAGAATTTTCATAACCAATGTGAGAAAGTTCTAAATCAACAAGCTATTGACCTCAGAACTAAGCTAAAGATGCCAAACCAGGGAAGCAGGTATTTTCACTGCAGAAAGTCACTGAGTTAGGCAATGACTACTGATGAATAGTTACTGCCACCATGATTCAATCTAAAAGAACACGGATCGATCCCTAGCATGTTAAATACGCAGCCCTTCCAAAGCAAAGTATCAAACAATTCCATAGCAAAATGTAAATGATGCCTGCCCATGATCACAAGAAAGTCTAGAAACACAGTTTGCACTTTTACAGTTCCGGAAATATGGGAAACACTCCAGAAAAAAAAATGTATGCATCACTGATAGTCAAGTTAGTCTATATGATGCATTCCACAGTTTCTGACAATGCATAAGAGATAAAGACAAATTCTCAGGCTTTAATTGGGTTACCCACCACCAGGCAGAACCTCCCTTCTCTTGTTTTTCATAGGAGTCATTTACTACATTATCCTGTTAGACTTCAGCCAATTTGGATTACATTTTCGATCACTTGGTCCCTTGCAACGCTAACACTCTGTGCTTTGTTTCACATCATTCAAAAAATTCACCACCAACAATATTGTTGTTAAGGAAATGGAGTCTTTTTTTAATTAATTAATTTATTTTTTTATTTTGACAATCCTTACATATTTAATTGGGGTAAAAAAGGTTCAAGGCCTAAATGGGGATATAGAGGAAGAAGCCCCACCCAGTTTCCCACCCACCCTAAGTCCCAGATGTGGGGCATGCCCAACAGAAATGGCCTGGGTGAGCATTATGACTATCATGTAACTTACTGCTCAAGTCCCCTTTTATCTTATGTTGTACCAGTAGACAGAGTGTCATAAATCAGCCATAGACTATCAGTTTAGAAAATTTGGTAAAGTTTTAAGTATATTTATCTTGTATTCTGATATAAAGCAACTCTAAGCTCATTTAAAGGTAGAGATTCAAGGAAATGATCCTGAGCATGTTGACAAGGCAATGACTGAGTTGAACTCCTGCTTGAGAGAATGAAATTCAAACTTTGCAGGTAGCAGATAGTACCTAGTGGTAAGGATGCTTCAGGATAAATAAAATGCATTCCTTATGTCTGCAATATAAACAGATGATTAAGCTCATCGTTGGACACTTACAAACTTCCACTATTTTAATAGATCCAAATAACACATTAGGATAACCAGCACTTTCTTCAAATTTTGGGAATGCAAAGACATGGAATACAGAGTCATTGTGAAATACCTGTAAGTAACGAATTTCCTCCAGAAGAGATAGAACAGTGTGGCTTTGGAGGCATATTGGAAACAAACGCTTAGATTTTCATATTTCCATTGGGAATGAATCTTTCTCTAGTTGTGTTTTTGGTTCAATTTTCCATCGTGATAAAGAAGCACGTGATAAAGCATTTTCCTTTGATAGAATTTGTGCAAGGTTATTTGATTAATTATCAGGGTAATAAACAATAAACCACAATCTCTTAGGGGCTAATGATGGTATCTAGCTTGATAATTGTATCTCTCCAGAACTAACACATAACCAGGCAAATAAAATCTATTGTTGTTTCTAGTAGTGCAATATTAATCTTCAAAATCTATTATAACCAATTTGAACAAATCAAGAGGTTATTCTCAAGGGGCGATGTGTGACTTGCCCACAGAACAACACTACCAGAAAACAAGACAAATAGTGCACAAACTGGTTATGGGTCCCACACCTCCATTTCTGGAAGTGATATTTCATTTAACTCTAAATCCACACAAGCTCCTCTTCAAAGTCATAGCAAACACTCCTGGGCTTGTTTTGTTTTTAGAGTGGAATGGTAGCCAGTATTTTTAAAGCTATGTTCTCTCTGAGTGTCCCTATCCTTTTGCTAAACAGCACAGTAGGAATGGAACATTTTATTTTTAATTTTCCAATGGCAATGCCAGTCTAGAAAATTCAGATGAAATATGCCTTTGAATTAATTACTAGGTAGTTCCAAAGGCGATAAAGACACTATGATTTTTTGCTCATATGCTCTTTAAAAGCAAGACACAGCAATCCTAATTGTAAAATGCCTATAGAGAAAACAGAATAGCATTGTATTTTGGGGGGGCATTATAATTAAAAGTGAAGGCCATCATCAAAGAACTTCATTTTTCTAGTGTAAGCTGTGCTATGCTTCCTAATGTCTGAGTCTCTTAGGGTAAATTCCCAGAGCTCTGTCAATAGAATCTCATTAACGAGTTCTGTGTATTTTCTCAGCTTTAACAACACATGTTTGTATAATATTTGTGCCTACCTTTCAGGTAATTAAAAGAGTGTGGATGTTAATATTAGCGTTTTTGAAGACAGTGAGTATCTAAAGTTTCAGAAGAAGGGGTAAATACTTTGTGAAAAAACTTTGAAGCCTGAATCTGATTCCACCCAATTATTCCATCCAGCAAGCAGCTGCAAGAGGCATTCCTTTTTGCTTAAATCACAGGGATTTCAGAGAGAACAATAGTTGCTGCCTCGTCCAATCAGGTCTTAGATTGATAGCTTTGTGGTGACCAGTACACAAAAGGAGAAAAGATATCTATAGCATCCATTAATGAGAGTTCTACTTAAAAATCTACCGTGCGGTTAGGGTGTCTTAACTTCTGAAGGCTGTTAGTCCTATTTCAGAGCCAGTGGTTTATATTAGTAAATGTCAGGCATAATACTTGCAAGTGTGTCTTCCATTTTTCCAGAGGCAGCTGGCTTCTTAGAACTAGGGTATCTAAATATGTTCACACTTTGGGAGACACCAAAATCTATGTGAAAATTTCATTAACACTATTTAGAGCTCTTTTGGATTCAGTGCAATAGAAAAACTCAAACTGCTATGAAAAACAAGAAGAGTTCATTGGCTCACACAACTGCAAGATGGAGAGATAAGTTACAACTTAATTAATTCAGTATCTGCCTTTGGTCTACACATATCTAGATTTTTTTTGTAAGATTTTTTTTTTTTTTAAATTGGGAAAATGGACTTATAGAGAAAAGGAAATACAGAGAAGGGAAGATTTTTCATCAGCTGGTTCACTCCCCAAATGGCTGCAATAACCAGAGCTGAGCCAACTTAAAGCCTGGAACCAGGAGGCTCTTCTGCCTGTTCCACAGGGTGATACAAAGTTATCAAGGCTTTGGGCCCTCCTCTGCTGCTTTTCCAGTGCACAAGCAGACAGCTGGATGGGAAGTGGAGCAGCCAGGGCATAAACCAGCACCCATATGGAATCCCAGTCTTTGCAAGGCAGAAGATTAGCCAATCTAGATAATCACACCAGGCCCACATCTAAATGTTTTTAATAGAACTTAAATTTTGACCTTTCCTTTGCTTAAGGAATTTCACATTGCTTAGATTCCGTGATTTCCTCACTCCCATTTTTTTCTTCTCCTTTGCCAGTTGTTCTGTCACAGACTCCTGCTTTACTCTGATCACTCACATTCACTAGACCCCCGTTCTTGGGGCCATTTTCAACTCAAATCCTCTTTTCCCTCAGTGATATCATTTGAAACCGTATACCCAATATCATGATTTGAGTGTGTCAAAAGTTTGTATGTGGCAAACTTAATTCCTTGGTGTGAGAGTGTTGAGGGATGGGACCCAGCAGGAAGCATCTGAGTTGGTCAGAGCCCTCAGGTATGACTTGGTGCTTTCTCACAGGAATGGGTTAATAATCATGGGATTTTCGTCTGCATCTCCTACTATGTGCCCTCAACCCTTCTGATTCTTGTCATATTATGAAGCAAGAACAAGACAATCCTTAAATGTGACTGAACTTGGAATCCCTAACCTTTAGAATCATGACCCAAAGCAAGTCTGTTTCTGTCATAAGTGATCCGGTCTCCTATATTTTCATACAGTATTACAGCACCAAACAAGGTGGAAATGGATAGGTATTGAGAAATAGGAGTATTGACAATAAATAGCTAAAAATGCGGAAGCTGATTTAGAATGGGTGATAGGTTGAGATTGGGAGAGTTTTTAAGTTATTTATAGAAAAAAACAACTGTATTTTCATAAAGGTAACTAAGGATGATTCCGGCAAGGGCTCAGAAGAAAATTAGAGGACCAGAATAAGCCCAGAATTTCATAGTTCCTCACAGATGACTCAAGTCGTCACAGTCAGAATGCTGACAGAAATGTAGACATTAACGGCCACTTTGATGCAGCTTCAGATGGGCGTGAGCAATAAGGCATGGGGAACTGATGGAAGGTCACCTTTGTCACAGAAATGCAGAGCACCTGGCAAAATTCTGACAGTTCGAAACTTTGTGGAAGTCTAAACTTAGCAATGATGGACTGACAAAGAACCATGTAGGGAGCAAAGCATTGAGAAAAAGGAAAATTCAACTGTGTTGTCAAACTTTGTTTCATGTCTTAGGAAAACAAATGGTTAAGAATGACATCCCACTGTCCTTTTCATGACTTGTGATTATTTTTAAAGTTTACAGTAAAGGTGCTAAATCAATATTTTTTCATTTGGTTGTCGTTCATAACCTTTGCTTATGTTCCTGCTGAGCTCTGGTCATTCTACTTATTCAACTATTTATTTAATAGAGCATCAAGCCTTTCATTATAAGGTAAATTTAAAATGCTACTTCAAAAATATAAAAAGATTAAGATGAAAAGATAAAGCAGATAAAGGGAAGAGGAAAGAAGGAAGAGAAGTATCACTATATTAAATACATTTTATAATATCTATGAATATTATGTAATATCTAGAATTTTATCTATGAATGATATTAAATCTGTTTTATATTAAAATCAATCAATAAAAAGGGAGACACAGAAAAGGAAAGATGGAAGAGACAACTAAAAGCAAAGCAGAAAGGAAAAGGTGAAAGTTACAACTAAAAGTAAAACAAAAAGTAAAAATGTGTAATATTTACATACAGCTTCCCTATGTAAGAGAATAAAGCAAGGAAGGGCTGAGCAATATGTTACTAAAGAATTTTCTAGTAATAAAATAGAACTGGGTTACTTTGCAAAATGAAGAGCAAATGTCCTCAGGCTTTTTAGAGGTCTTCAAGGCTCCCCCTCCTGTCACAGGACGCAGAATTTTAGCATCTTGAGGACAGAAAGCATTTCCTGTTCAGGGCTGTATTGGAACTCTGCTCTATATTTCAGTGTAGCACTTCTTGGGTCCCCACTTCCCAATCTAGTTCTCATTACCACAGATGTGGCTTTGATAAGAGATAAGTAGAAAGGCAATTAATATAGGTTTGCTGAGCTGTAAGTCACTGCAAGCCCTCAAAGGTAATTCTATCCTCCTTGTAGATCAGAATGCTCCCCTTTTATGGTATGCATCTGCTTCACCAGGATCCTAAGGGGGGGCACCATGAAAATAAGAATATTATATTCTATGTGAAACCTGGGAAGATTTGATGTGATTCCCAAGTAGCTTCACCCCTGTAGAGGCCCCACCCCTGCCTCATACGGCAATCAGATGCAAAGCCTTCTTACTGCACGTCCGCAGAATTAGGAGGTGTTACATAGGGGCAGTCTTCCTCCATCTCTTCCCAAACCCATTCCTCATTTACCCAACCTTCTGTCTCCCTGGTCACTTGCAACTGATATTTTCCATGTGGAATAACCCATACTCATATTTGTACGTGTGCTCACCTTCTCACCTTTTGAATAAATTTTGTTACCACTTTTTAAACTGACATGTGTCTGCATTAACAATGCTTGTCTTTGGCAAAGGACACAGAGTGAAATCACATATGAATACCCAAACCTACATAAGCTTAAGCAACCAATCTTGAAAGAGTAAGATATAAGCCTCAACAGTGTCCACATCGTGCTGATTCTGTAGGTGTGCAAAGATTCAAGAGCTGTGGGCACATAGTTTCCTCCTCCATCTAGGAAACAAGGTTATCCCAGAAAGCCTTTAAGGGACCAAGTAGAAGCTACTGCAAAGGCAGGGTCACCACAGAATGCTTTGCCAGGGCTATGCCTGATGGAGCTTCAGGACTGGGGATTCCATTGAGGCCCTATGACTGTAGAGACACCACATTTCCTTAGGGCATCTATGGTGGCCCAGTTTTCCTAGCTTCTGATGACAATTTTAACGTCATCGATATTACTTTTTCCAAGAGATATAGGTCTTTTTATCACTTGATCAGATGAAGAGGAAAGAAGAGAAAGTTTCTCAATCATGTTATTAAAAGGAGCATAAAAGCAAAGTAAACAAAATAAGCAAAGGAATATTTGAACAGATAAGAAAATCGGGTAAAATCAAGTGACTTGACCTCAAGGTACTAGGAATGAACTTAACCACTGTAGCACAAAGGAGAATTTCCAAGTGCCCTAAGAAAACATGCCCCTTCAAGGTTGCATAGACTGATTCTGGGCACTACCAAGCAGTCTGCATTGAAGGGCTTCGTCCCCCTTTCACAAAGGGAATGGAGTCATAGTGAAACACATCTCTAATGGCAGTCTGTAGGCAATAGCATTGTTTCCCCGAAAGTCTGCCATTGACTTTCAGATATCAGCCTTGCCAGAGCCTTGGACTGAACCATCTAATTTGTAGATGATCACACAGTTATCAGTATGGCTACAAGTCAACCGGTTAGAAGTAATAAACCTCTTTATAATCAACCAGCCACTTGGCTCAATTACAAATTATGTTGTAAGAAAAAGCTCGAAACAGAACTACAAAATTATTGTCATATCAATCATTATTAAAATAGAATTTTACTTATATTAGAAGAAAAGCAAAACAGCAAAATAAACAACAAATATTTGTTACATTTCCTAGGGAAAGGAACTGGACTCCATTACCTGGTACCAGTTGCTTGGATGGCAGCTAGCATGCTAAGGGGGCAAAGTAGCCAAGGCCATGGGAATGCATATATTCACACATTGTGAATACATAGTGGCATAGGACGTGTTGGTAAACAGGTATGGGATGCTATAATTTGCATGTGTCTTCCAGAAATTTATATTTGAGAATGTTAATTCCTCATTGCATCAGGGTTAATGGGTAGAACTTATAGCAGATGTTTGGGTCATGATGACACGAATAATGTACTTTTGGAAATCATTTCGCTATCATTGTGATTCAGCCTCCTTTTCTTTCAGGCTCAAATGCCTCCTTCCAATTCCTGGCATCTTAAAACAGCACAGGCACCTTGCCAAATGCAACTATTTGGTCATGCACTTCCCAGAATCCAGAACTATGAGCCCAAATATCTTTGCTTTATAAATCGCCTAGTTTCAAGTATTTTGTCAAAAGAATACAACTAAAGATATCAAATTAGTATTTTTTATGAAATGACTTTAGAAATCTGTATTTTCAGCTTACTTCTCTATACATCATCAGAATTCTGTACTCAACATCCGTTTCAATAGCTTTATGTAAATGTTTTATAGGTATACAAACTGAAAGGAATCAAACTTGATTAATCAATATATAAAACAGATGAAGTCACATTTACTTGATGCTTTCAATTATACTAATTGTCACATGCTTCACATGTTAGACACACATAATGTAAAACATTCAGGGGTTCATCAGCTTAAATGGTTAGTCCTTCCTTTCTTTTTTATTTTTATTTTTAAACAATGAAATATTTATTACAAAGACAAGAGAGCTATAATCCAGGTGGGCCTCTGATTAGGATAGAGAGGGTTGGATGAGGGATAAAGCGAGTAAGAGGAATGCTTCAGTTTTCTGTTTTGTGTCAGTATGGGTGAGGAATTGGGGAGAAAGTGGGCTACTCTTTGCTTCCCAAGCACCAGGCATGAAAAGAGTTGTTTGGTATTGTTTGAGGCCCTCATGTGGAGAAGAATGTTCTGAGAATATTACTTGAGTGGTGTTGATTATATTGAGAGGGGCTTCATTGTACCAGAAGAAGTACTTTCTAAGGTCTGTTGGCTGCCCTTGTCTACCTGGTGTGCCCACAGACCTGGCTACCTGTTGCAGTACCTGGCCTTGAATGTTGTTCAGTCTGTCCTTCTTTCTCCCTTTTGGTGAGAGATTTGAAGTCTTCTCTTGGCTTAGATGAACATGCTGTCTTATCTCACATGTTCATCTGAGCCTGTTCTTCATTCTTTCATGAAGGTCAGCAACCTACAACATGCACTCTGGGTTGGACCACAAGTCTATGTGATTTTCCCTAAGGCTGGGGGTCAAGTACAGTGGTATAGTTGGGAGCCCCCAAAGAAACCATGTACTAGTGGATGCAAATGCCTAGTCGGTTCTGCCCCAAAATCTTGCTTTCATCAGTGGGTGCTACGGCCTAGATGGGTGACCCTCAACAACCTGGCCAGCCCCCAGCCCTGTATTTCATGCATTCCTAGCCCTCCAGGAGAAAACAGTTATAAAACCCTCTTAATCCACTAGTGATACTATTTCATCATGCCACATAGGTCAATTTTGAACACCAGTGTTACTCATTATTCAAGACTTGTTCACTGCTCTCCTGTATGCCAACACTAGACTAAATGCCTGAAAATTCCAAAACTTCAAGTTTGCAACTGTTTAACTTACGTAATACTTACATTATTTTTCCAGATTTACTGGATATACCAGAGTCAGCCCTTTCCTCATGAATTTTAATCAGTTTGTTAACCCTGGAATTAGCGAGTTATCAACCATGGTTACTCCCTTTCTAGTGAACTGCCTTTGGAACTTTGATGACTTCCTCCTACCAGTACATATCAATCTGGTCATGTATTTCTCAAAATTTGAATGATAAATATAGGAGGTGGAAGATGTCTTACATTTGCCTCTGCAGTGCTCTTCTTGGGGATGCAAAAGGTACATTGTGCCCATCCCACAATTAAATGGATGAATACCATCCTTGCCTAATTGATCCGGAAGCTTTTTCTGGGTCTCCCCCATGGGTGCAGGGACACAAAGTCTTAGAATATCCACCTCTGCTTTCCCAGGCCAAAAATCCTGGAGAAGTAATTTTGTAGTGACACTTAGCAGAAACAAACAAACAAAAAACCTAAAATGACTCTTCCCTTTTCGCTGGTACAAAAGTTGGTCACTAAACAAGTCAACTCCTTGTTCTCATTAAGCAGGTGCTCTGGTTGAATTTACAGTCTTCTTCCGCAAGCCTGCTCCTTGTCACTGTCTATGCATTATCTCAGAAAAATTGCTGTGCTGAGCCTCACTTTCTGATGGAGACAGCGTTTTCTAGATTTCTCTTCTCAGTTACCATCCAGATTCAATTTTACTTCATTATCTTGAGTTAGATCTTTGCACCTGCATGACTTTAGCCATTATTTCATATGTATAAAACATCCAGTCTTCCTATAATCCTGTTCTGTCATCCACACTGCTTTGTAAGTGATCAGTTTTAATATGAAAACAATCTTACTATTGCCATTGTTACTATCAATCAGTATCTCAAGTAAGAATGTACGTGTGACTTGTGCAATATCAGCATTACATGATATGGACCATAACCCAGCTCTGCGGTCTCATCCCTAGCTATTCACCCATACAGTCTGCCTTAAGATCTACGTATGACTCACCAGATGAATCAATGTTCGCTTGTCTGCACATGTTTCGTCTTCACACTCCAAACATTCTGTTGCCCCTTTTCAACTGAATTGAGCACTATTGTTTCTTTTTTTCAGTCTTAGTGAAAGTAATTCTAAATTTGGAAACCATTCTTGGTCCTTCTGTCTGTTTTTGAAGCTTGTCTCTCTTCTCTAAGCTACAGAACTATCTGTTGTTTCAGAGCATGCATGCTGACCTATTTTATCCGTCTCTCCCCCAGGCTATGATCTTTTTTAAGGAAAGCACTATGCATTGTTTTGCTACACAGTATTATCAGAGAATACATCTCCTGTCTTTTAATAGATATTTCATAATGTTCAATAAAAAGAACGAATAGCGTGTGCTAATATCTAGAGCACTGATAATGCTAGTTCAACGCTAGGTCTTTCCATCTTGTCACTTAGCATCATGTCATTTTAGTAAGATGCATCTTTATAAGCCACTTACTCTATTAAAGCTAAATTTGCCCAATTGTTTTAGTCTAAATTACCAGCCTAATTATCTACTCAAATTTATTTAGCTTTTTGCCTAACACTTCTCTTTTTACTGTTTGCATTCAGCCTCTTTCTGCAAAGAGTGAATATAGGGAGTGGATGTAGCTAGGCCTCCTCATGGGCGACTTCTCACTATTCACTGTTGCTACTAAAAGGCAGGATGGGACCTACAAAAACTAAACACTCAAAAATTGGAACAGGGAATTTGAGATTCAGGATACCGTGGCATGATTAACTGCGGCAAATCAAGCCAGGATTTTACTGAACTTTTACCAATTCTATACCTCTACATTCTGCTTACAACAATTCTGTTATCTGCCATACCAAACAAAGACAACATTTTAGTGTATGTTAATGCCATTTAAAAGACTAGCCTAAAGTCATATCCAACACACAGATGAAGGCACCAGTCTGATGACAATATAAATACCCTCTCTTATTAATTTTTCTGCTTGCAAGTAAGAATTATCTTTTGTTTTAATATTATAATGCATGTTATTTCATTTATTTTTATTAATATAAAATTGAGTATTAACTTACAAGCAAAATATTATGCATGTCCAAAAAAATTCCATTATATTTTAAATATTTGGTAGTAAGGTCAGATTTCAAATACTGAGAGTATTTGTTGCAGATATTTGGTACAGAGAAGAGATAATCAGACTCCTCTCCATTTAGGGTGATTCTAATGGCAGGTTTGGATATAATAGAAGCAGAAAATCCAATAAAGTTGAAAATAGCCTAGTTCTTGGCATATAAAACATTGAAAAAAATGAAATTACAGCTAGGTATCTTGGGCACTTGAATTTTCACCTACCAATCATTGTTATTTCTAACAATTGGAGTAATTTAAGAGTATCCAACCAAGAAGCATACCAAATGCAAACTTAAACTACTCTTTATTAATATCTTCTGTGGTAATCCGAAATCATATCAATGGGTTTAGGCTTAAACAATAAATGGCATCTCTAAGTATTAAACACTGTAACAGAAAATAGAATAAAAGAAACTTTCAAATGTTGACTGTTCACATATAACAAGAACCTGCTTAGCATACTGACAGCTAAATGAAAGTAGAAAAGGGGAGTTAGAAAAATTATGTAACATCATCATGCTGCAGCTACCCATAGGCTGTCAGCCAACAGTCAACCCATAGCAAACAAAACACACACTCGTTACTTTGAAGAGTAGAAGAATTTCAAAAACCATATCAGGAAACTGGGAAAAAGCACAAGTGTGTGTATGTGTGTGCGTGAGCACACATGTGTATACATAGGTATGGTATAGATATGTCACACTCTTGAAATCCTTACTTTAGAATTTTCCTTAATCTGCGTGATCAAGTCATAGTTCCCCCCTTAAATATAATTCACTGTCCTTTTGTATAGATCTATGACACAGCTTACAGGGGATCACTAAATATGTGTTATACAGGGCCTATTATGATGGCTCACCTCAGCTCAAGTAAATAACAAGCGACTTAAGACTTTGATGGATGAGTGAGACATGGACCAAAAGACAGGCCACCATTTACAAACTGGACATGGTTGTCCTTCTTTGGTCTAACGTAGAGGAAAGGATGTAAAGTCTCAGGAAGACTAAAATTTTAAAAGGCGATTTTTTTTTAAGTTTAAAGCACATTATTCCACAATAAGGGTGTCCAGAAGACATACCTTTCATCAGTTCATTCAGAATTAAATTTGTGAGAGGAGCCTGAGCATCTCATATTCTCATTGACTATATAAGAAAGGTCTACAGTGGGAATGTGGCCGCTCAGGTAGGAATCCTAAATGCAATGGGATTATAACTACTCTACGGAAAATTACTCAGCTATTAAAAAGAATGAAATCCTACCGCGTGCAGCAAAATGGTACTAAGAGTCCTTTACAATCAGTGAAAGAAGGCAGTCTCCAAAAGACAAACAACATATGTTTTCTCTGATACAAGATAACCTTCATACAAAACACAACATCAATCAATATCTAGGTAAACATGCATATAGATATATTCATCTAGAGGAACAGTAATGGAGACTGGCATACAGAGAAGTGAAGAGACATTGCAGGATGGATCTCTTCTCCTGAATCAAAGATGGAATCCCAATGAAACTGCTACACAGTCTTGAAAGCAGGATGCTGGACTAATACCTACCATATCATGCCACACTTACATAGCAAAATGATAGACTTGTGACTGTTGTTATAAAACTATACTACTGTGATAATATATGGGAAAATATGGATGGGGAGGTGGATTTGGGGGGATAGGAGGAGAAATCCCTGAGCTTAAGGAATTGTACATGAAAAAAAAAAACAGTCTGACTCATGGAAAATCAGTCATGATGTTGCAGGAAGTGAACTAGATTGTGTAAGTAGAAAGGTAAGTAGAAAAGTTCTAGGTCAAGTGAATAAGGACCTGCCATGATTCCTTCCATGATTCCTTCCATAAAGTGAAATTAGGTCTTTCAAAAGAACATCCCCTATACTCTGTCAAAAATTTGTGCCTCTAATCTTCCCTCACCTTCCATAAAGCTTTTTACCAGAGCAGTCGTGTGTGGAAGAAAAGGGAATCTTAGATGTATCCGAGGCTATTTACAGAGTCCGAACTGACATGAGTTCCAAGAGGCCCCCAAAATTGCAATGATAGGCTACACGGGGCCATCATTCATTGAGACGATATGATCAATGGAATTTCTGGTTTGGTCTGTTTCTCTAAACCGACCCTATGATTGTTTCTTCCTTTATTGTGTGTTCCATTGGATAAGTATGTTTTGCAGCTGATAGAACCCCACAGTGGCTCTCCTGATAAGGGCTACTATAATGACAAAGGCCGAGTGGAAATCACTAGGAATGCCTCTAATTAGAAAAATAGTGGATCAGAAACTGCACCGTTTCCCTGATGGGAAGTTAGGGCCACCAAAGACTTGAACATGTAGAAGTTATGAGCATCTTGATTCAACTCTCCTATTTGTCAAATGCAGGAAACAGATGTATCTTCAAGACAGAAGATTATCAAAAGCTTAACTGATTGCTGACTCCAATTGCAACCATGATATTAAGCACTGAAGTTCTATGACAAGACAATATTCCTTTAAACTGTTTACAGTCATTAATAACAGAAGTGGAGAAGGCAGAATTACATCTGTGCTCTACTGGATGTCAAGGTCTGGGATCTGTGTAATGGTTTTTTTTTTTTTTCCTTCTCTCTGTTGCTTCCTGATTTCTTTTAACTTTTCTTACAATGACATGCCTTCAGTTCACTTTATCAGCACAGGTTTACCCCCGGTTCTACACTGCCACCTTCCTGTCCCTAGAAATAGTTGAATACACTGTGACACATTTTAACATATACGGTTAGAATATTAATATTGCATATGATGTTATTATCCTAATAACAAATATTGATGTTTTCTAAACGGTGAGAGAAATGTCTTTTTTTTTTCTTTTTGTACTCCACAGTACACATCATTTTGGGAGGTATTTTGTATGCTTTCACCAAATGTTATTAATAGATTCAAAAATATAACTGGCAGATATCAAAGCAGTTACAATGTTTATTAACTTATTCCTCAGTTGAAGAGTCAAGATCTGGGCCCAGCAAAGTACCACAGTGGCTAAAGTTCTTGCCTTGCATGCACCAGTATCCCATATGTACACCAGTTCTAATCCCAGTGGTCTTGCTTCCTTTCCAGTTCCCTGCTTATAGCCTGGGAAAGCAGTCAAGGACGTCCCAAAGTCTTGGGACCCTGCACCCGCGTAGGAGACCTGGAAGAGGCTCCTGGCTCCTGGATTCAGATCAGCTCAGTTCCAGCCATTGTGGCCACTTGGGGAATCAATCAGCGGATGGTAGATTTCCTCTCTGTCTCTCCTCCTCTCTGTATATCTGCCTTTCCAATAAAAATAAATAAATCTAAAAAAAAAAAAGTCAAGATCTATGCTGCCAGTTGGAACAAGATTGCTTATATTTAGAGGGAGCCACAATTCTCTAAGCACATTATTATTTCTATGTTGAAATAACTTCAGATAGGATTATTTCAAACAAGAGGCATAGAAGTTTTCATGCATCTATTTTCATTCACTTAAATAATTGCCCAAATTAGAAATATCAGATTTAAATGGAGGAGGAACACTGGCACCCCTTCCCACAAAAACAGATCAGAAAGAGCCAATTAGCATAACTTTCCCCTAGGCTCAAACAAGCATTAACTCCAGAGGATTTAAAATTTCTCTAAGGTTTAGGAAGAGAAAAAGAAGACAGAAAAAATCCTTTCTTCTGTCAGGCAGAAATCCAAAGAGGAGAAATCCCATTCTTATTTGATCTTCTTCGGATTCTTTTTGATTTTATAAAAATAGACTTAAGGGTTCTTTCCAATTCTATATATATATATATTTTTTTTTTCATCCACTGTGAAGCCAGGTAATTTACACCAGCAATGAATCAGATAAACTTAAAGCTGTGGATGAGGAAGAATTAAAATAAAAGCTTAGATAATAATTTTCTTGAGCCAATTTATTTGCCATCCCTCTCCTTATCAAGTCCCCTGAACACCCTTCTGCTTGCAGTCTGCTCATCTGCTCAGTTCCACACATTTGCTCATCATTTTTCCTTTCTAACCCAGGAAATGCTTTTCCCTTCTTTACCTATTCAGCCTTCTTGGTCCAAATCAAATTTCACGTCCCCTGTTGTGCCTAGCTTCCCCCAAGGCAGACTCCATCACAACTGGATCTGTGACCCTATCGTGCTGTTTTTCATGCTGTCCAGATGTCTTTTGCATTTTTATCCTAAGTAGTTCTATCTATTTATATTTGTTTGGTGCTCTAAGCCCTCATTTTTTCTTAATCCAAGTAGATACCAGCTCACGTTTGCATGGACATCTGTATAAGGTAATGAGGTTTAGGGCCAGTTCTATTCAAGGTGGGAGCAACTCGCAGAGTAGCAGTTACCAATCATGAGAACTCAGTTCCTGTTCCAAGAGAGCAAGCATTCGGGCTTTCAATATCGAGTATGAAATCAATATGGCAGGTTTTTTCAAAAAGGGCCTTTTTCAGGCTTTTACTTCTTATAATGGAAGCTCCTTTTATTATTTTGTTCTTATAGGTGGGTCTTCCACTGAGGTGGCATGGACCCAAGCAGCTAAGCTTCCATTGTTTCCAGTCCAGATCGCTGCTTATTGTATTATCAAGAAAGGTACTAATTTGCGAAAACTTTTTTCAACTTTTATGGGAATAATTATGTGATTTTGTTTTTCATGATTCTGTTGCTATGATGCTTAATATTAAATTTTGCATATTGGCCATTCAGGTTAAATCTCATTTGCTCAGAATGTATAGTTATATTTAAACACTGCTGGATTTGATTTGCTAATATTTGAGGATTTTTGCAGACATAATAATATTTAATGTTAATATGTATTTTTCTTTTATAAAGTCTTTTTTTAAATGAGCAGCACTGCTATCATAGAATGAATCCTAAAGGAAATGCTTTCTCTGTTGTTAAGAGTTTGTGAAGGATTTGGTAGTAGTTGTTCTATTCATGTTTGGAGGCATTCCCCAGGAAAGTTCTTTGATCCTAAAACTTTCTTTGCTATAATTATTTTCAATTACTATTTTTTACTTTTATATATGTGTTGTTGTCTTCTTTACATGAGTTGGTTCAGAAATTCATGATTTCCTGAAGTTTTCTATTTGAATCACTTATAAAATTTTATATGAAACTGCACTATTTCATTATAATCTTTTATTATTTTTATAAAGTTAATTGCAATATCCTTTTGTTATTTCTGATTTTAGTAATGTGGGTCTTATTGTTTATTCCTTATTCAATCTTGCTGGTCTTTTCAGAGTTAATCTCTGGTTTTATTTGTTTTTCTCTATGGTTTGCCTATTATCTATTTAATTAATTTTCACTTCTTTCTGCAGTTTTCAATTTGTTAGCTGGCCAAAGACTTATTTTGTTCTTTTTCCAGTTTCTTAAAATAACCTAAACTGGTTAGTGATTTAAAATTTTTCTCTACTTAACATAAGTGTTTGCAGACCACAAATGTTCTCTAAGTTGTTTGTTCTTGCATATTGTACATTTTAATTTCCATATTTTTTTCATTACAACTCAAAATTCTCAGGTTTCATTTTTTTTATTTCCTTTGGCTACTTGATTGTTTAATAATGTCTTCTTTTATTTTCACATAACTGTTGACTTATTTCTGCTAGTGGTTGTAATTTTTGTTACTTGTGATCAAAGAACACATTTTATTTTGTTTTAATGCTTTAGAGCTTGTTGAGTCCTATTTCATTGTCTAGCAAATAGTCTGTTGTGACAAATATTTATATATGCTTTGAAACAATTGAATCACATTATTCCTGGAGAGAGTGGACTAGCGATATCTTAGTTGTAGTTGGTTTAAATCATGACTTAGTCATCTAAGTCTTTATTAATTAATCTTATTTTAATTATTGAAATTAGTTACTGAAATTTATAGCTATTGTCTGTATTTTAAATTCAGTTATCTTTGATATTTTGGGGGATTTTATGGGTAGGTACCAGTATGTTTATACTTGTTACATTTTCTTTTTCATGGTTATATCTATTTTACCTCATATTCCTTTTTTTTTATATTAATATAGTTTTCCTAGTTTCCTAGATTTTCTGTTTGCATGATGAAAATTGTTTCAATTATTTTTTTAGGACTTCTTTTTTTTAAATTTTTTAAAAAATTTTTTTATTTTATGACAGAGTTTAATAGGCATTGGGGTTTTTCCTTCTCCTTTCCCTCCCTCATTGTTCTCCCCTCCAGTCTTTCACTGGGTGTCTGTCGAGTGCCATCAGAAGTCCATCGTGCTGCCATTGAGGTGTCTCCCAACAATCTAGGGACGTATGTGTTGTACCGCTATGAGACCATCTTTGTACTACAGATACAGAGATATAATTCTCTGCGTTTCTTTCTATGGGCATATTTATTTTCACTGCGCTTTCATTACACTTCCCCTTAGGTACAGTCCACCATGGGTTGAAAAGGAAAAAAAAAGTTAAATTAAATGAATGCAAAGGCAGATTTTTCAGAGAGGAGAAGACACACAGAAAAATCTTCTATCACTGTTTCACTGCTCAAATGATGGCAACAGCGTGAGCTGAGCCGATCTGAAGCCAGTCTTTCAGGTCTCCTAGATGGGTTCAGCGTCCTAAGGCTTCCGGTCATCCAGTATTGCTTTCCCAGGCAATAAACAAGGAGCTGGATGGGAAGTGATGCAGCTGAGACAGGAACAGTGCCCATATAAGATCCAGGCACTGCAGGAAGAGAATTAGATAGCTCATACTGTTATTCTCAAGCTTGATATATGTTTAAGTGTAAAGACTATTTCCTATAGACATCACTTGGTTAGATTCTGTTTTCAGATTGATACACATTCCTTTGCATAGCTTGACTCATTTACATATAAGATTGTCATTTACATAAATGATTCACATTTTTCTTCTATTGCTTTGTTTCTGCAGATCAAAATTTTGCTTTAGATCCCATTTATTTAAAGTCCTAATTTTAAAATGATCTTTTCTTAGTTAATATGAAAACCACAGCTTCATCTTCTGATGTCTTTATAAAGCCTTTAATGTTTTTTATATACCCTTTTTTTCCCTCTCATCAGTGAAATAGGAGCTACTAAAGTTCTCCACTGCTGCAGTGAGAAGACAAGCGTGAACATGTCCTTCGGGTGACTGCTTTCTAGAAGTTGACTCCAACCAGGTTGGGTCAGAGATTTCAGGAAATGTGAGGAAGTGACGTCTTCACCGTGACTTCATCCTGATTTCTGGAACCTTCTGTGTGTCTCATTGTACCTCTGTCTTGGCAGAGACCATAGCCACAGATAAAGAATTCCTGCATTTTTGTTAACCTGAAATTGAAATCCCTTAAGAAACTTGGCACTGAGAAAATATACAGTAACTTATTTCCAACTGAATCACATTGTCATATTCCATAACTTATCTGTTTCACAAGATTGTAGCTTTGTGAAAACCAGGGCTTTATCAATATGTGAGGACTGAATCCATAATAACACATTTTAACTAACTGCCTAAACAGAATTTTTAATTCAAAAGCTCTAGTATTCTAGTAGGAATACAGTTTGACTTCTCCACTCACAATAATAGAAGAAATTTGTCTTCCAGCCCAGCCCATTACCCTCTTCCTGACCTTTGGACATTCACTGACTTAGGTCACTTGCTTAAGTTTTAATTTGGGTAACAATAAAGGATGTGAGAGGAAAACAAAATTTATTCCACAATATTACTGTGAGCCCTAATTCGATAACACTAGAGAAAACTGCTTACACATATTACATGCTCCATATTGATTATTTCTCTACTTAGCTAGACATCTTACAAGAAAACCCAACCAGGGAACTGTGCCCTGTCAAATAAATAAAGACTAAGTCCATGTCAGTCATACTGGATTTAATTGACAATGCTACTTCTGGAGTCAAAAGTGAAGAACAATCTCCCATTTAGCATTACTCCCATTGCCAAATGAGAAAAGGACAACCTGAATTTACCAAAGGAAGAGGTGAATGCTTGGAACTGGATGAGTAAAAGCTCTAAAAAAGCTGAGACATGCCTATGGAATGAGTAAATTAATTGAAAACTAAAAAACTAGTAAAATCGGGGTAATTCTTCTCATAGTGACTTTTGTTCATGACCTCTTCCTCAGGGCTTGCATTCTTTAGCATACACACAACACTCTGTGTAATTCTTTGTTGTCTAAATCAGCAAGAATGGAGGAAAAGCCGACTATTTCTATCCCTGAATCCATCCCCATCAAATTTTCTAAGGCAAAGCCTATGTGAGAAACATGCCTAAATATTTTTCTAGCAATTCTTTGGAGGCTTCAACAGGGAATCTGAGTTGTCAGAATTCTAAAGACATGGCATTGTTTTTAAACTGTGACCCTCAAGGAAATTGTCACTCCTGTTCAGCCTTGCTTGAAGCTATTTCAAGCCTTCAGGTTTTGTGGTGTTCGTGGCAGCATCTACCTAAATTTTTAGACTGTTAAATCTTAGTTGAAGAATGTCAATGTGAAATGAGATTAGTGCCAGCTTGTTTAACAGGCCTGGCATCCAATTCAAATATTATCCCAACTTAGATACTCACAGCCACCAAGCTATAAGCTGAGTCACTGCATGCCACAAGCTGAATCTTCACCAAGTACTGTCTTCCCCAAATCCTTTTTTCTTTTTCATGTTTTCCCACAATAAATTAATAAGCATCCTGCTATGTGAGAACATCTAAAATTCTATAAATTTGATGCTGATGTACATAAAGCTAAAGCAAAACTAGAATTCTCAACAGTGTCATAACAGTCATTCTAATATTTTTGTAATAATGTGTTCTATACCATTGTTTCCTTTATAACTGTAGTAACAACCCCTAAAAGTAAATTCAGGGACAGGTGAGTAAGCTGCTGATGTACATACTACTATCTCAAACCAGAGTGTTGGGATCAAGTACCAGTTTTGTTCCCAAATCCAGCTTCCTGCTAATACACACACCACAGAGAAAACAGATCATGTTAGAAACATGGATTAAGTTGGTTCCCAGCTTCTGGATATTTGAAGCATGAGTCAACAGGTAGAGTTCTGTCTGCTTGTCTCCAACTGTCTGGCTCTCAAATACACGAAACAAACAAAGGTCCTACATTCAGAAGGAGTGTTGTGTGTTTGCAGCAAGATTTCCAGACAAAGCAAGTTTATAAAAGAAATTCATAAAGCACCTTCTATGTGCGAAGGTTGACCTACATTCAGAAATCTACTAACAACACTTGCTGCCATTTATGTGGAGGGAAAGGCACCCTACTCTATTGTTGGTGGGAGTGTAGACTAGTTAGTGTGCAGAGCGCTAAGACAACCGAAAATTGATCTATGGTACGTCCCAGCTATCTTACTCATAGGAATATGTCAAAATAAATGAAATCTTCCTATAAGCAAATGAAATGAAACCCTATATTTATAACAGCACAATCCATACTAGCAAGAATATAGAAACAACTCAGGTGCCTGTTGAAAGAGCAATGGATAAAGAAACTCTGGTACTCCATAGAATACTACTCAGCCATTAAATAACATTAAATTCTACCATGTGAAACAAAATGGTTCCAGTTGGAGTAAAGTAAAGTAAGTCAAACCCAAAAGGACAAATATCGAATGTTCTCTCTGATATAAGGCAAGCTTTATGCAAAAACAAAATACAAATATACATAGATAAATGTATACACACACACACACACACACACTGACCTAGAGGAACTGTATAATTGAGATTAGCATATTGGGAAGTGTAGGCTAATTGCAGTAGGCATCTCTATTCCAGAATAAATGGAGGACTCCTAATAAAACTGTTACATAAACTTTGACAATATGATGTTAGATTTTCCACCATTGGCAACACCTTCCATGTGATGATACACTTAAGGCGCAGGTGATGGATTTGTGACTGTTGTTGAAATGCTGTAGTATTATGGGAAAAATTGTGCGAGGTGAGGGAGAATGGGGATGAAGGAAAAGGAGCTAGAGGGAGGAAACCCTACACCTTCAAAATTACCTCATGGAAAATAATAACATTAAGAATACCAAAAAAGAATTTATTAAAATAGAAGGCAAAATTAATATTGCGTAAATTCTTAGAGTTCAATGGTTCCATCACTTTGGTAATTCAAAATGACTCTTCCAAAAAAAAAAGCAAAATATTTTATTTTTAAAAAAAGATTTATTTCTTTTTGTTGGAAAGACAGATTTACAGACATAAGGAAAGAAAGATCTTTCATCCACTGGTTCATTCCTCAGAGCCGAGCTGATGTGAAGCCAGGAGCGAGGAGCTTTCTCTGGGTCTTCCACATGGGGACAGGATCCCAAGGCTTTGGGTCATCTTCTGCTGCTTTTCCAGGCCACAGGCAGGGAGCTGGATGGGAAGTGGAGCTGCTGGACACAATCAGCGCCATATGGGATCCTAATACAGGCTAGGATTTAGTCACTGGGCCATCCCATCAGACCTGGTTAATTTTTTTTCTTACATATAACATACAGGTTTCTCAGTTTCCCTCTTTTAATTGCTAGACTGTTTCTAATTATTATTATTTAATAGGCTTAACTTTATAGAAATTACACAAATGATTTGATTGCACAGTTGATGGACTTTGTATTATTTTATATCAGGTCTGTTCTAGTTTGAACTTTGATAACCTTGGAGAAGTCATTGAAACTCAACTAATTCATCTGTACACTGGTATTTATATTGTCAACATTTTTGGTTGTTTTGAAAATTAGTTGAAATAAAAGTATCCCTTAGAACTTTGCAGCATGATTGACGCTGTGTAGGCTCCCAGCTATAGCTTTAAGCTTGCAATTAAGGTCATAATCATCGTATTTAAGAGACCTGAAAAATTGAAAGATCATATTCAGTTATTAATTTTAGAATGTTTCTCCACTCCAACAATGGTAACTGTGCTAGATGTTACAGTTACTACCCTTCAGAAATGTAAGCATATCGGGTGACTCATTTTGGCCAGTGACATCTGACAGCAAGAGATGCTGCACCTCTATGGGAAAGCTTTCCATGGCAGCTACTTCAATCTCCAGCCATTCCACTCATCTGAACTAATTTTGTGGAAGTTTGCCTTGGACTTTAAATGCTGGACTTAAGCATAAGAAAGTGTTATGCTTTAGAAAGGCCCAATTTGGGTAGCAAATATTTACTTGTAAGACATAAACTTTTGTTGTGTTACTTAGGATGTGCCATACAACGATATTACCATGATAAATCTCAAAACATATTACTAGTATCTTCAGTTTGGTAATCACTTTTGGATGAAATTAATCACATTTATTTAATAATAACATACTTCATGATCAAGCTACATAAAAATATCTGAACAGTATCTAGAGATTCTAATATCTTACTCTTCCAAGCATGAAAATATCAGCCTGAAACTTCAGGTGGTGCACACCACTCATCTGAACTCCATAATGAAATGAAAGCTCCTTTTCCAACTTCAAAATTTACATTGTGACACCAAATTCTTGCCAAGAATACCATCTGGCTTGGTAAAATTAATTCTCGGGTGAAAAACACAGAATTTCCAAGACAAACTTCTCTGGCAAACATGAAATACCGTTAGCCAAGACTCAGAGTTCTGAGAATCTGCTCTAACAATTAATGCGCTTTCCAGCATTAGCGCCATGAATTCACTCTATGGCTTGGTCAAATTGCTTCTTATTATATCTTTGGGCTTTCCTGTTATAAGTGCAAGCGTCAGATTAATGATAATCAAAGTCTCTCCTAGCATCTTATTAATCTGTGATATGTAATTTCAAATGATAAAATAAAATGCAAACATCCATACAAGCAGTTTGAATTTGTTACTCCGGAGAAGCAGAAATTCATGATGAAATCTGAAAATATTTCCCAAAATGGACACAGATAATAACACAATACTATCAATTATTATCGGATAAGAGAGGCGAATCTGTAAATGACATTTAGACATTACCATCCGGAAGACAAGTTCAAATCCTTTCTCAGCCTTGAATATCCATGAAACATGGCCTCTGGCATCTAGAGAGGGTGCTGAAAACTGGTGGACTGGTAAATTCATGGCTTAATAAACAGAATCTGAATAACAAAGAGAACTCGCAGGCAATCTTTATCTTATGTACACATAATTTATTACATAATATTTTTGTTAGAGAAAAAAAGACATTGTGAGTATGAATTCACAATGCTTTGTGAAATAAAGTAGGACTTGAGCAGTCTGCCTCAGAGCTAGTGCTGTCATTCACTAAAGGTGTGAGCTTTATGGTAGCTGAACCTCAACTTTCCTATCAATAAAATGACCTGAAACTATTATGCCTTTTTAGTAACACTTTCTGTAACAAATAAATGGGCACTCAGTGCGGTAGTCTAGCAGCTAACATCCTCGTCTTGCAGACACCAGGATACCATATGGACACTGGTTCATGTCCTAGCAGCCCCACTTCCCATCCAGCTCCCTTCTTCTGGCCTGTGAAAGCAGTCAAGGATGACCCAAAGTCTTGGAACCCTGCACCTGTGTGGGAGACCTGGAAGAAGCTCCTGGCTTCTGACTTTGGATTGACTCAGTTCTGGTCATTGGGGTCACTTGGGGAGTAAATTAGCAGATGGAGGATCTTTGTGTTTCTCTTTCTTTCTGTAAATCTGCCTTTACAAGAAAAATAAATAAATCTTTAAAAAATAAAAGTTAATAAAATGGGATAAGACATGACAAGATTTTAGAAAGCAAAAATATATATCATTATAATTGATAAACAGTCGATGAATCGCTGCTTGTAATTATTATGGTGAAGGCTTTCTGAAGCAAGGAGCCCAGGAAACCTTCATGGGCCTGCAGATCCTCCTTCAGTCCTCAAAGTACCTTGAAACTTGGTTATATGAGTAACACTAAGCTTTCTGTTTTTTTTTTTTGGGGGGGGGGGTTGAGATTTATTTTATTTTATTTTATTTTATTTTATTTTATTTTATTTTATTTTATTTTATTTTATTTTATTTTTATTGGAAAATCAGATATACAGAGAGGAGAAAAGACAGAGAGGAAGATCTTCCATCCACGATTCACTCCCCAAGCAGGCGCAACAGCCAGAGCTGAGCCGATACAAAGCTAGGACACCAGAGTCTCTTCCCGGTTTCCCATGCTGGTGCCAGTGCTCTGGGTTGTCCTAGACTGCTTTCCCAGGCCACAAGCAGGAAGCTGGATGGGAAATAGGGTTGCTAGGATTAGAACTGGCACCCATATGGAATCCAAGAGCGTACAAGGTGAGGAGTTTAGCTGCTAGGCTATTGCTCTATGCTCTATCGTTTTCTAACTCTAACATTTTCTTTTTCTTTTCTGAGTATTATGAGGGCTTAAATAACTTAGAGCAAAAAGTATGAAAGCACCATCTTTCATAATGTAAATTCCAATCTATGCACACACACAGTTTGTTGAATGAATATGATGCTTATTTAAGAAAACTGTGCCAATTAATATACAGAGTACAAGAAAAATTGTAATGTATATGAATGAAATTGACATTTTGAGATTGAATATTGCCTATAGCTCTTGTCTATATTCTTATGAAACAGTGTTTTTTCTGCTTACTACTTGTATTCTTTATTTAGTGGAAAACAACGCTTGTGATTAAACAAAGTATGTCATTATAAAAATTAAAAGAGAAAGAAGGAGAATCCAGCGAGGAAGGGAAGCGGGGTAAGGTGGCAAGCACCATTATATTTTCTGAAGTTGTGTGTACGAAACACATAAAATTCCTTCCTTTTATCTAAATATAAAACTAAAAAATAAAATTGTATTTCCTATAAACTAAAACTACATTTATAGCCAATGTACATTGAGTAAATGTATATATTCACTCTACTGTTTATTTCTTATTAAAGAAAATCAGAAATGAGATGTTGTCTCTAGTTTCTAAAGTTTTCAACATGAAATTACCCCCTGCATGCTCTTATAAGCTTCCATTTCAACTTGTAATTTCTATTTCCAAGATAATGCACCTGAACTTCTTTTGTGGTTTCACTGATTTATTTGTTTTCCAAAGTTTCCATGTACAAATTGAATCAATAATAATTCTCAGGGACAACAGAAAATTATTATTGATCTGTACAATCTCTCTCCCTCTCTCACTTGTGATATTATTGTTTTTCTCTATATTCGTGTCTCCAGATAAAATACAGATTTAAATTTAGATTAATAACTGTTTTCTTTTACTAAATGTGTGTTCACATATCCACATCATTCACTAAATATATGAACCCTTATAAACCAAGGTTCCCTCATGCAATGTTTTGGAATTAAACAAAATGCACTACTACTGCCTTTCCCTTGGCTGGCACAGGCTACTATTGTGCCTCCTCTGGAAGGCATTTTTGTTGCAGGATTAATTGAGGGCAGTTAGCCATTGCATGTTATTTTTTTAAAAAATCTAATTTAACTGTCTTGTACTTTGATTTGCTAAATCTGGAAAGCCTAATCCTAATCTACATATTTCAATTCGCACTTCCATAAAATGTCATATATTTTAAACTTCTTTTTATTATTATCATTTTGTGATACATTTCCATAGGCTCTGGGATCCCTTATCTCCTTCCCAATTTCCTCCCACCTCACTGAGTTCCCCTGTATCATTACTCAAGTATAGTTCTTCATACACAGTCATGTGTCCATCATTGCGGGCATGGACAATGGCAGAGAGTCCAGATTCTATTGTGAAGATATAGTAAACAGTTTCATTATAAGTCCATCCTCGTCTGGAAGTAGAGATGCATACTACATTGTATTCTCACATCTGGATATGATAGTCTGCATTACACAGTTACTGTACACCCCCTTAAATGAAAAGTCACAATACAAAATCAACAACAGGAAGAAAAATAGAAATTTACAATGCCATGAAATTAAATTACATGCTACTGAATGACTAGTTTTATACACATACATATATATATGTATGTATATATATGTACATATATATATATCCTTAGAAACTGTTGTGTATACACTTGCATATTCAACTATTTATTAAGTCATTTTGCTTTTGTTTTTGTTTAAAGGATCATTTTTTGAATGCTGTGTTGATTGGATTAATAGTCAGTCTTCCACCTTGGGATATGTAATACATTTTCTCTTATTCCCAAATTACATCTAATAACATCTAGGATTTTTCATTGACCTACAAAACTCAATGTTTAAATTACATTCTTGTGCATGCTCTTCTGTTTCTGCGCTGGCATCAGTCATAGGTACAGTCAGGAGTGAAATAAGTATGTGCTTCTCTGCTCTTCAGTTTAGTACAAACTCTGATGGTTTCATAAGATTCATTTAGCTTACACTCTCAAACTAAGTGCAGTATTTTTTTCCTCTTCATTTGCTCCAAAGGCTGAATTAATAAGCTTCCTTTTCAGCCCATAAAGGATCCAATGTATCTAAAAACCCTTTTACATTTCATTTCTTTGAATACTAATGAGATTAATCACAGTATTGCCATATTTTTCTAATAGGTGATGCTTCTTTGTGTGTTGCATAATTTTGGATTTTATCCTTTATAATTTAAATACTTTGTCATGGGTTTTTGCTATCGAAGGATCATTTCTCGAAAGAATGTGCTGCTCAGTTTTCTATTTAAATAGATAAGCTTTTCTTCCTTATGTAATAGTTTAAACTAAGGTGCAATTGATAGAATTTCTGTTTCTTTTTCATTCAGTTAAGCTTTTTGCTGCCTGTACCGTACACATGTCGTTCAGTGTCACAGACCAAGCCCAGTTTACACCTCTGAAATGCAGGGCTCACCTTGTTGGCTCTTTTTATTTTAGAACTTACTCTTTGACTTTTTAAGGAGAGAAAATGTTTATTTATTTATTTATTTAAAGAGAGAGAGAGAGAGAGAGAGAGGAGAATCTCCCATTTGCAGGATCATTCCAAATGCACACAGCAGACAAAGCTTAGGCCAGGCCGAAGCCTAGAGCCTGAAACTTTCTACATTTCCTCCAGGGGGGGTGGCAGGATTTAAAACACTTGGATCATTGTCCAAAGCACAATCGCTGAGATCCCAGCCAGCACCCTGGTGTGAAGTGTAGGCACTGACAGTTTACCCAGCTGCAGCACTGGCCACCGCAGCTTCTTTATTCCATTTGCAGGAAAGACGGCATGACTGCTGTTGGAGCTACAGTCGGGTGCACGTGCCATGCCTCACGCCCATCCTCAGGCTGAGGCTGCACAAATGCAACATCCAAGATCCAACCAGTCCCCAAAGTCTACATTGTAGTATTTTCCCTCAGAATTAGTAGGTAATATCTGTAGGTGGATTATTCTACTAAGATGTTTTTCTGCCTTAAATAGACAATTATCAGTTTCTAAAACGTAAACACTTGTAAATTAACGTGTTTGAAGCCAAATTACTTATCCTTTGAGTTCTAATCCTCAATAATTTTTTTTTCACCTCTACAATTTACACTTGTTGTTTGAAAGTTGCTTTTCTGATTATTCTCTTTCCTCTTGTGCTATAAACATCTATTGCTGTAGTCCGTATGACGAACCCTCGGAAAAGCTCATGTGAAATATTTGAAATAAGCTTACTTGGGAGCTGGTGTTGCATATTAAACCTTCACTTGCAGTGTTCACATCCCATATTAGAGTACCTGGTGTGATCTACCTCTGCTTCTGACACAGCCAGTGCCAAAGTCTGGGAGAACACCCAAAGATGCCCCAAGCGCTCAGATTCCTGCTGTGTGAATGATCCAAAGGAAGCCTAGCCTCCTGCCGCAGCTGGGCCCATCTGGGGAGTGACCCAGTGGACGAAAGATCTCTCTTAATGTTTTCAATAAATATTTATTACAATGAGTTTATTTTGGGGCATGAAAGCTTGTCATCCAAATCAATGATTATATGGCAGATCATAGGTGTTCTTTTTAGGGATCTAGCTTTTCTGTTTGATTGTCTTCTCTCAGAAGTTTTTTGCACATGTTATTTTAAACATATTTATTTTTAGAAGCTGATAATTGGCTATTTTGAGTCCCTGGGAAGTAGGACATGAACTGGGATTTTCTCTTGAGGAGATTTTTATTTGCTTCTATGGCATGAGCAGCACGAGGAACTGGAAAGCCTTTTTTTTTTTCTTCTGCAGGTCAGGGCCGGTGACAACCACAGGAGGACATTAGCTTTGGTCTAATGTCCTAATGTCATTTGAAAGTTTTAAAAAATTTTAAACTAATGTTCTTGAGTTTAAAAACCTTGAGTTTAGTAACCCTTTGCTAGGGTTTCATTTAGAAGCATTAAGATACAGGGTATAGATTATTAATAGTAGAAATATGTACCAATGTGTATGTATATTGTAATATTTAGAGATATAATATGTATACATATGTGACACAATGGTTTTTAAAATACAGTAAAGTTCAATATTACTATCAAATAAATGAATGACTGGATTATGCCAAACGGAGTAAATGTTACAAAACTAGAATGTTTCCTAGTTATGTTGACTGTAGAAGATAGTAGAATCTTAAGGTAAATGTCTAATTGACTCCTCCTTTCAATCTGAACTGAAGAAATAAGAACTGAAGCAACAGGGACTATCTGGTTAGGCCATAGACTCACCTAGAGAAAGAAGTCACAGATTTACTACACAGGATCAAGACCCAGAAAACACACCCCAGTGTCTGTGACAGTGGGAAGGAGGAAGGGAGCACAGAGCAGGAACAGGGACAGAACTTTGAGACTCCACTGATCATGCAAAAAAATGAATTCACTCTGCTTAGCAGAAAAGCAAGACAAGGATTGGAAAGGCAGCAATTTCATTCCTTCTTTAGGAAGGAAAGAGATTGGCAGAGAGGATGATGTGAATAAAAACTGTCTAACATCCTATAAAATTTAAAGGCATTTAACTTATTTTTATCTCTCATCCAACATAAAACATTTCTTCTCTGGGTCCAAAGTTTTTGTCACTTTTGTTGTTGTTGTTGCTAGCAATTTTAAGCATTCTGCAAAAAGACTGTGATTGCAAGTTCATGTTTTAAGTCTTACCCAAGGTTATCTAATTTCCTAAGGAAATTCGCTGATTCACTGTTTCATTTTAAAGAAAACTGTCCCTGGATTGACACTTTAAGCGGTAGGGTACGGGCAGGTGTGTATGACTATGGTTAGAATGTTACTTGGGACAGCCGAATTCCACAGGCAGGAGTTTGTGACTATAGTTAGAATGTTACTTGGGACAATAGTTAGAATGTTACTTGGGACAGCCGAATTCCACACTGACAAACCTGACTCGTGTTAGGCTCGTCCACCCCCATCTAGCTTCCTACCAATGTGCCACCTAAGAGAAAGCAGAAGACTCAGCTGCTTAGGTCCCTGTCACAGATGTAAGAGAGAGGCAGTTCTCTAATCCTGCTCGGGCATTTGAGGAATGGATCTCCTTCTCCATCTTTGCTTCTTAAATATATAGTCTATTTTTAAAAATAATAGGATAGTGTTAATCAAAATGTAAGACACAAATGATTGTTAGTGATGAAGTCATGGACTAGCCAAAAGGCAAAGACTCACCCTTATAGAACACAGTTAATATCATAAATTTCACAAAATAAATATCATATATAATGAGGCTTGAGACACTTAGCAAGTACAAATTGGAAGAGAAGAGTGATCACCGATTTATAGCAAGGCAAGGTATTTAACAATAGTCATTTTTTTTCTGTTGAGAACTTGCTGTGGTCTCAGTCTGTGCAATAATAGCAGTGAGCAAATGTGTCGGTCTATCTAGGAGTTCTGAATATTCTAACTTAAGTCGTCTTTACAAGGATTCTCAACAGCTCTGCAAGAATCGATATTAGGAGATAACATCTAACACTCCTAAACCAGTCAGAGAAATACTGAGACCCCATCATACTGTGTTTTTTTAAGTAGCCCTTTAATTATTTAGACCATAATTCACCAAATACTATCACTCAGCATGGCCAGAGCTGTAATAGTAAGAGAGTAATACTGATTGACAGGAGAGAAGACCTTGGGAACTACTGATTCCTCTAAACCTTCAGGAAGGCCTTGACAGAAGTGAGGTCAGCAGTGCCAGTTGACTGTTCCTGGGAAGCCCCACACTGACAGAGGCAGCTAACCAGGTGGCAGAACAGGTGGTACTGAGAGCAATATCATCAGCATTGACCAACAGAGTAGAAATTGGTACCTAAATGAACCCTTGACCATGATTTACAGGCAATGAGTCCAGCCACCTTCTGGCTGCAACGGAACACCAGGCAGTAAGCCACCTGCTTTCTTCAGCAGAGTACTAGACACCAAGGAACTAATGATAATCAATCTAATGGGGATATTGGAAAAATTGGATGCAGTGCTTATGTGAAGTCATGACTCAACAGGAGTCTCACTTAATTAATCTCATTTAGAGATAAGTGACAGTCAATTAAGCTAAAGATCACAGTAACAACTAACTCAAAATAACACAATAACCGGTAACTCAAAATTGATGAATGATTTGTGAATGTATAAAATGACTCGCTATTTTTTTAATGTAACTTATTATTTAGTAATCACTTTACAATATACTCTGAATATTTATAAGATAAAACAAATGTATTTACTGATATATTTATTCGAGTAAATGACTACATCGGTGACTAAGTATTTTGAGTATTGAGTCTGAGACCCAATTTTACTACCTGTTGTGTAGATGAGGAAACTAAGCAGAGAATTGGCGAGGAGCATTCCCAGGATGGAATGTAAACGAATACAAATCACAACTAAGATGAAAATACAGACTGGCTGCCCCTCACAGTCCATGGTCCTTTAAAACAATCATGCTCCACAATACGGTTTTATCATTACAGAAATTCATCCCTCCTCCTTATTTCCTCCCCATTATCAGAGATTCTATTTATTCCACTATATGGTCTCAACACTTTTGTCAAAAATCGAATGACTAGATTAATATCTGGGCTATTTTTTCCTCTTCTGCTGATCAATGTAAGGTCTTTTATCCCCAGACCATGCTGTGTGGTTCGTGTGTGTGTTTATATAAAGTGAACAAATTGTGTGTATTCATGATACTGATTTAGAATCATAGCAATGCTTTCGGTCCTAACCTCTGTCCATCTCCAGCCCACATTTCCCACCATTCTCTTCCCTTATTTCTTTCCCTACCCCATAATTTAAACAGCAACATGTTTTTATTTCTCTTTGAAATCAGACTTCACATTCTATCAGGTATAGATCAGTACATAACTTGTAGAAGACAGAACTGCAGCAGTACAGACAAAGTATGAAACAACAACCATGTCTTAGGATGCTAATCCCACTCATACCGAGATTGCAGTGTTTGTACTCAGGGTATTAGTTATCTCAGATTAAGAAAATATATGATATTTGGGAATTGGATTATTCCACTAAGCATGATGCTTTTCAATTGGATCCATTTTATTGTGGCAGATAAGACTGTACTCTTTCTGGCTGAGTAGTGTCCCACAATACTCAGTGTATATATGTATGTATATGTGTATGTTTTTATATATGTATATTTATTTGTGGTACATATCTCACATGCGTCATATTTTTTTTATTCCATCATCAATTGATAGTCAGATGGGTTGATTTCATGAATGTACAGCTAACTTTTTCATATGCTGATTTCATTTCACTTGGATAGAAGCCCGAGAGCAGGATGGCTGGATCAGATGGGAGATCTATGCTCACTTTCTTATGAATCTCCGTATGATCGTCCATTACAATTTCACTCATTTACATTCCCACCCACAGTGGATTAGAGTAGCCCTTTCCCACATCCTCACCAACATCTATTGTTTTCTGACGTCTGTGTGGTAGTCTTCATGATTGGGGTTAGAAGGAATCTCATTGTGCTTTTTATTTGCATTTTCCTGATAGCTAGAGAAGTTAATCATTTTTCATATACTATTTCTTTATGAAAGAAGCTTTTTGTTGCTGTGGTTAGAAGGGCAAATACACAGAAAGAAAAATCTTCTGTCCACTGGTTCACTCCCCATATGGCCACAATGGCCAGAACTGAGTTGATTCGAAACCAGGAGCCTCTTCCAGGTCCCCCATGTGGATACAGGGCCCCAAGGCTTTGGGCCATCCTCTATGACTTTCTCAGGCCACAAGCAGAGAGCCGGATGGAAAGCGGAGCATCCAGAACATGAACTGGCACCATATGGGACCTATGTCCTTCAAGTGGGAGGATAACCATTTGAGCCATTGTGCCAGGGCCAACAGTTTTTTATGTGGCATAGAAAATTCTTAGCTTACTATATTTGCATTTATTTAGTTTTGCTTTAACTGCTTGTGTTTTGGGAGTCATTTCCAAGAAGTCGTTGCCTACAACTAAGTCTTGCAGGGTGTTCCCAATGTTTTGTACTAGTAATTTGATGGTATCAATTCATGCATCTAGATTCTTGATGCATTCAGAGTGGATTTTGGTGTAAGGTATAAAGCAGGAGACTTGTTACCTACTTGTGCACATAAAGATGCAATTCTCCCAGCTCATTTCTTGAAGAGACTGATCTTGTTCCTTGGACTGATTTTAGTTGCTCTGAAAAAAATAAGTTGGACACAGATGCATGCGTTCATTTCTGAGATTTCTATGTTCATATCATCTGCAAACCAGAACTTCTTCCTTTCCCATGTGTATCCCTTTTTATCTAACGTCTCTGGCTAAAACTCCCAGGACTACATTGCATAGCAATGATAAGAGTGGACATCCAGAACTGGATGTTAGTGATAATGTCTTCAAGTTTTCCCCATTCAATGTGGTACTGGCATCAGATATACACGCTTTGGTCTACATGCTTTGTAGGAGAATGGGCAACAGAGGTGTCCTCCTTTGCCATCCTGCCCTGCCGGAATTCTTTCCACAATATGGCTCCTATCCAGACCCAGAGTCAATGTGGGCCACAGGATACCAAGCCAGGCCACATCACCAGGGACCCTGGCCATACTGCTTGCTCCTATCTTATTCTCTGCAACTATCATGGTCCCCGGTCGCTGATGTGGTATCTCTTGAGACGGTGGTGAGCTGAGGCTCACTGCTGGTTGCTGGCTGCCTTACACAGCTGACTGCAAGCAGTGTTTCCATCTTCTGTCCTCCTGTTCCAGAGAGCTTCCACTACTTTCTCTCATTTGTTCACTGAAACTTTTCTGTCAATCAGACTTTTGGAAACACAGTCCTTGCTTGAACATTCCAGAAGAACCCCTGTTTGTTGGTTATCCCTTACTCATCCATCTTGGCACTCCACTATGCTGTCTTCATTGTGATAGCTTTCTGGAATGCTTTGGGATCAGGTACCACAATGCCTCCAGTTAGATGCTTCTTGCACAAGATCATTTTGGCTATCTAGGTCTTTTGTGATTTTATAAGAATCTTCAGAGTTTTTTCTATAGTAGGATGCTTCAATCCCTTTTAAAAATCAAAACCAGTGTTCACTTCAACAACCAGAAACCTGAGTGGTCTTCAGAAACAGAAGAACAGTAAACTTCCTTCAGGACTAGGGAGAGGAGCTATCTCTGGTTCTTACTTAGCTCCAACTTCGGGTCCCCACCCTCTCTGCAATGACTATGAGGGACGCTCCAGAGCCCCCTCCCCAACACACACACACACACACACACACACACACACACACACACACACTCACAAATTGGAATGGATAGGCAGAGAACAACAAGGAAGGCTTGGTCAGCATGGACTCACACACACCTTACTAGGTAGGACACGGGGATTAAGTACTCCTCACCAAGGTATGGAAGATTTCTCTGCACACCCTTCCTAAAACTGTTTCGCACCTCAATTGTTGAAATGTCATTGAAATAGTCACAGGAAGTTGTTAAGACCATGCATCCAATTTTGACAAATTGGTTGCTCAATACTTTGTCAATTTGTCCCTTAACGTTATATATTGTTGCTGATGTTATGTTGGGGCTTTTAATTGACCAGGATTCTACTCTGTTGGCTCTGCCTTCGGACCGGGGAGGGTCTCCCCAAGAAGCCGCTGAACTTGACCGGACAATGAGATGCTGGACTCTGTGCTTGGTGTATGCTTGCAATGAAGGAATCTCAACTAAACCTGAACTGTGGTTGCGCAATGGGGGTGGGGGGAGCCCACCTGGGGGGAGGAGTGGGAGAGAAGTGGGGGGAATCCCAGTGCCTATACAGAACTGTGTCACATAATACAATGTAATTAAAAATATATATAATAAAAAATAATAATTAATAGCCTGAAAAAATCAAAACCAGTGTTCACTTCAACATCTGTTTCTATTTTTAAAATTGGCTTGCAATTGATTTATTTTTCATTCATAAACTTTGTTGGAGGCTTTGTTTTCATTGTACCCAATCCAGTGCAGAGCAAAGCAACAACAGATTGCTAATATATTTTCCAGTTGATCGATAAAATTATATTAATGTAAAAAAAACTTTTAATTTTTTTGCAATAATACGTTTTTAGATCCAAAAAATTATTATGTCATACTCAATAGATTGCACTTTGAATTTAGCTCAACTCTGGAGGAAAAAATTCTGGCAGTCCTGAAGATCTTCAGTTAAATTGTTTTTCATTTCAACTGCTGTGGATAATATTTTCTTTCTTACTCTCATTAGCGCTCCTCCTTTTTCTGCTTCCTTGTTCTTTTACGCTGCTTTCTGCAAGGGCACAGCTTAATTTGCTTTTGTGTTCCCAGTATTTTGGATATTTACATGTCCTATTTTGTAATTACACATATAAATTCGCAAATTTTTCCGAAACACCTCTTAAGTTTCATTTCTCTAATTATCAGTCGCAAACGAAATGGAATAATTTGTTTCCAACTGTGGCTAATGATCTCCTTTAAATGGTATCTGCTATTAGCTTTCATTACTCTTCACATGTAACATTTAATAAAGATCTGGTTTTTAATTTCAAATCACATAACTAGGAAATTATTTAATTTAAATAGAAATTAATAGAGAATCCATTCTCTTAATACAGCAAAATACATATTAAATTAAAAATGAATACCCAAGCTATAGGCAACTGTTGCCTTGTACCTCGGATACCCCAAGGCATGTTACACTGCTGGGAGAAAAGCAGCCAATAGGGGACAAACATTCTGTGCTTAATTAATACCAACTTTGTGTTAACAATACCAATGTGCCAGCATAACTGTCTATTAAATTTTAAAAAAAATCGGGGGATGCCATGTGCACACCCTACCGAGGCCACGAGCAGGTGGGTTGGAGACGTGCCTTGTTAGCAGCTGGGCAACTGGGAATAACTCAGAATGGAGGTCGGTGAGGGCTTGCACAGACTGGACCACTGTATCCACAGCTAGTGAGGGAACTGAAACAGGGCGTATCCGAAGGTGCAGTCCAGAGGGTCTCCCTGGGTCAATCAAAAGTACACATCCGTGTGCCCAAAAGCCCGGGCTGGAGGTATGTCCAGAAGAGGTTTTTATTGAACCACACAGACTAGGCATCAGCACCCACCAATGACTATCAGGACTGAGGTCAGACCACATTGGACTAGGCCATAGCACCCATTGTCATACATGAGGACCAGATAGTACATGGTACCAGATCCTTGGAGATGCCCCTGCTAGGATGCAGTACCTGCTGGTGCACGCGAGAGTCAGTGCTGGGACTGAACTAGGCTATGGTGGGCCTCAGAACCCACCAGCTACAGTTGGAACTGGGGAGCAGTCCAGGCCAGGCAAAGATACAGCAATCACCAGCAAGTGTCCTGACTGGGGGTTGTCTGGACTGGGCTAAGGAACAACACCTGCAGGCACATGGATGAAGACCAGGGATGGAGACAAGTATAGTAGGAGTTTGTAGGGGTTGACTCAACTAGGTTGCAACACCCATTTGTGCACACAAGAACTGTGGCTAGCAGCAAGCTGGGCCAGGCTAGCCCAAAGCACCCATTATAATGCACAAACTTAGGGCTGAAGATGGGTCAGGTAAGGGATCTTTTGGGCCAACCTAACCAGGCCACAGCAACTGCCAGCATATCTGAGAGCCAGGCTTGGGGTGGGCTGGCTCCGCTAGGCTATAGCACCCACCACACACAGGAGGGAAAACTGAAACCTTTTCTCATCCCTCCCCACCCTCATTCAATCCACTCCACTGTATCAAAACCAGATGTCCTCATGGGTCTGTCACCCCCTCACCTCTGTAAAAAATTAAAATTCAAAAAGTCAAAAAATAAGACTAATAAATAAAGATATTAGTCAATATGTCAATTTCTCCATCACCTGCTACCCTACAGCACATGCTTCACCATGTTTATAAGAGTAATTTGAGGGGCTCTGAATGCTAGTCTAAAGGCTAAATCCTCTCCTTGCATGCACCAGGATCCCATATGGGCGCCAGTTCATGTCACAGCCACTCTACTTGCCATCCAATTCCCTGCTGGTGGCCCAGGAAAGCAGTTAAGAATGGCCCCAAACCTTCGGACCCTGCACCACATGGGAGATCTGGATTGGACTGGAAACTCCTGGATCTGGATCAGCTCATCTCAGGGTAGTGTGGCCATGCGGGGAGTGAATCAGCGGACAGAGATCTTACTCTCTGTCTCTCCTTTCTCTGTAAATCTGCCTTTCCATGAAAATTAAATATTTTTTTTAAAAAGAGTAATTTGTATTATAAATTGTTATTAATATTATAATTTTATGTATTGTTAGCTATCTTGTGCTTGCAAATAATTCAAATTATAAGATTAATGTCTCTATTTCCTTGGCTCACAAGACATATTTTTATAAAGATAAATGAAGCTTCTTTATAGTGACCAAAGTTAATTTTTATCCTGAAGCGAGTGTTTGTCTTGCCTCAATGCATACAGTTTCTCAGAAGTTCTATTAGTCCGCTGTGTGTGTCTCAGTATGGTTTTTATTCTCACTTCCCTAGTTATTGTAAATGGAAAACATCTTTTCACTTGTTAATCGGCCATTAAGGTTTTGTTTCTTGATTTTTTAAAGATTAATTGTTGATTTCAAAGGCAAAGTTCAGAGACAAGAAGAGAGACACAAAGAGAATGGAGGGGAGAGAAAAAGAGAGAAATCTGTTTGCTGCTTACTCCCCCTAACAGCTGCAATGGTTGGAGCTGGGCTGGTTGGAAGCCAGGAAGCAGTCGCTTTTCTGGTCTCCTACAGGGTCCCAAGGACTTGTGCTGTCTACTGTTGTCCTCTCAGGTCATTAGCGAGGAATTGGATCAGAAGTGGAACAGCCAGGAATCTAATTGGCCCCCATGTGGGATGCCACTGAAACAGGCAGAGGCTTAACCTACTATGCCACATGGTTGGCTGTTAGTCATATATTAACAAGTAAAACAAGAAACAAAATTACATATGTATGTATGTTATTTTATAGAGGTATATTTTATTCATATACTTGTAATTACTTCATTCATAGAATGTGAGCAGATTCCATGTATTCTACATTATAATTTCAGAAGCATGGTGGTATGTCCTTGTATGTGTCAATTTCTGCAAAATTATTCCATTTATTTAACATTTACATATTGATGCCTCATAATGAATTTTATAGAACTTTGTCATTAAGTTAGTTAGCAATACCCTGGCCTCAATTTTGACCAGATATTTGGAGTACTTTAGGATAATTTTTTTTTCATTAATCTGAGATATCATTACGTGTTGGAACACCCACTAGACAGTCTCAGATGCTAGTCCTCAAAGGTTGGCATCTTTGGTTTGGTCCATCCGTCTTTCTCAATGCTTCCGCAAGTCTCCTGATATTCCCCATGTTTTTGATCTAGCTTGTTTGCTTTGATATTGGCTGTCTCTCCCTCCTTAAGGACATTTAATTTTCTTTGTTTACAGTTTCTGTACTCTTCCTTGACATCATCTGCCTCACCTCTGCCCGGGTCCACCCCCTCAGTCCTGAGTTTTCTCTCTGTCCCATCCAGAAGCTTCCATAACAGTTCTCGGAAGCTATAGTGGGGTAACATTCAGTTTATGCTCCGTAACTTCAGAGTTTGTTTTCCCCTCAACCTTCTCTCTAATACTTTTTCATAAGCTTTAAATAAACTCTCCTCTGTGACCATTCAAATATTTCCGGAGATATCAAGTATTGTTGTTTGCCAAAGGCAGGTTATACAATTGCCAGGGCTCTTGCTGGATGCTGCTTTCAACTTCCCTCACTGCTGCCAAGCAGATGCTGTCTAGCTGGCCGACACGTTAGGCAGGCTGACGGCATGAGAGTTCCTTCTTGCTCTATTATTTGTTTCTTCTTTTGTCTATACATTTTAAATGACTGGGGTTTGCTCAAATTTATCATGCTCAGCTTAGTCTTCTCATGAAGCTGTTAGTACCAGGATGGCTAGCAGCCCTGCGCATTCACTTTGACATCTGCCTATCTTACCACAAAAAACAGAGAGGAGGAGAGACAGAGAGGAAGATCATCCGTCCGATAATTCACTCCCCAAGCAGCTGCACTGGCTGGAGCAGCGCTCATCCGGAACCAGGAGCCTAGAGCCTCTTCCAGTTCTCCCACATGGGTGCAGGGTCCCAATGATCTGGGATCTCCTCGACTCTTTCCCAGGGCACAAGCGGAGAATTGGATGGGAAGCAGGACTGCTGGGATTAGAACCAGCGTCCATATGGGATCCCGGTGTGTTCCAGTTGAGGACTTTAGCTGCTACGCCTCCGCACTGCGCCCTGGAATTTGATTATTCTTTAAAGATTGTATCTGGCTTACTTACTAAGTAATAGTAGGCATTCTCATTTTTGTATCCACTTGCTGTGTGTTTAAAGCCTTACTTATTGCAGCATTAAGTTTGAGATTATGTAGGGAAGGAAAAATATACTACTGTAATAATTAGGGAATAAAAGGCAAGGAGGAATAAAGATAAGGAAGAAGTAGGTGGAGAGGGAGGGGATGACCCCATATGTTTTTAAATAAATCATCAAATGCATGAAATCTATCCATTTTATATAAACAAATAAGATTAATTTTTAAAAATATTCCAAAAGGAGAGAGAAAAATGAATCAAGAAATCCCCCTTAGAAGCTGGCTTCGGACAAATGCTCAGAAGATTTAGAAAGTTAATTACGAAGGAGTATTCCTTCCATCTCCCTCTAAGAAACATACCCAGTTAGTAAAACAATGAAAGCAAATGTCTGCCATTCTCCACAAAGGACACATGGGGACATGTGGAGCCAGCAGGCTTCTAGCAGAATAACAAGCCTTTCCTATTTTTATTTTTTAAACTGTTCAGTAACCTCTTGCAAGATATACTGGGCACATTCTAAATAATATGAAAAGTTGGGATGATTTTACTGTTCCTACATGGAAGCAGGGTGTGCATAGGCGTCTTGCCGGCTTTGATATCTAACTAAAATGGTCACCCCCAGGTAAGTCCACCCACACTACCCCATGGCTCCCTGAAGGCAGACCGCAAGTCTGACTTTTCTTTGTCAAGTGTAAGAAAGCAACAGACTCGGTCCACCAGGGCATGCAAGCTGCTTGTTTACTACAGAAACTGATGAATGTTGATGTTAAAAATATGTGGCAAATCAACACATTTGATGAATAAATAATTTGCTTTTTTTTTTTTTTTTTGCAGATCAATTATTTCCATCCCTCTGTGTCCCATCTGGCTGGGTACAGACAGCCTCCTCGTCCAGAATTAATCACATTTGACTTGCGTATTGGCACTCTACCGCACTGTGATTATAGTGCTTCCATTTGGCAAGGGAGTCACGCCTAGGTTTTTATTACCAAGGATAGCCTCATGCATCGTAAATATACGATAATTATATGTTGGAAAAATGGACACAAAAGTTAAAAAATTAATGCAGGAAAAAATCAGAATTCAGGACTAAGTCACTTAGTACTTTTTTTCCTACAAAATCTGCCCTGGTGCTTGAGTTTTCCAGTCTTCTCCATCTCCTCTTTGTCTTACAATTGTATTTCTGCTTTGGTTGCAGTAAGACATAATACAACACCGCGATTACAAAATTGGGAAGGAAAGTTCAACACTATTGAGACTAGAAAGTGAGCATGAAATCTAAAATGTACCAATTCTACAGAGGAGTTTGACAGGAAAGAAGCCCAGTTTTAAATTTCCCATAATCACCCCATGAATAAAGCAAGTAAAATTACAAAATAAAAACAAAAAAACAAGCTTTGTTAAGAACCTAGAATTTTAAGAAAATAGGAAGAAAGAAACAATAGGTGCAAGACTGTATGGTAGGAAGAAACAAAGAGAAAGCAAGGTACTGTGCTAACCCCCAAACTGGCAATAGATGTTCACCGAGTGAAACACATCCATCTGTATGAGCATCAATGCACCCACATGCGGATACACATGATATACAGACCTAAACACAGAAAAGTAAAGTAAGATTTGATAAACTGAGCTTTTGTATAAAAAGAAGTTCACACTGAAGAACTGGTGAAATTAAAATAATTCAGCTAGAATTCCAGACCAAGAAGAAAGAAAAACAATTGAAGTCATGAGAGAGTTAAATAAAAAAAATCAATAAGGAAGAATTAGATGATGACATATAAAGGAATCTACATTCAGGAAGTTTAGGAAATATATTTCACTTTAATATTCTTAGACTATTTATGAAAATTGAGCATTCCTACTGCTATTTACATTTAAAATATATGATTAATTATAAATATTAGCAACAACACAAATAGTAATTTTTGCACACAGTGCAATAAAACTGAAGATTAATACTTAGTTGAAAAAAAGTATTTTTCACCTGAAGAGAACCTGCAGTCCACAATTTCTAAATTTTAGCACTTTATTTAAATTATATGCATTAAACAACTTAGGACAAAGTTGAAAATACAAAATTGTGCAGTTGCTGAAAAACAGTCACTAGAGAAGCCTATCAGAATTTGGGAACGATAGTTAAAGGTTCATAAGCTGAAAAATGTAAATATTAAATGGCTATTCTAAATGATAAAAATAAATTAATCAGGCATACAACTCAAAAAGCTAGATATAAAAAAAATTTCACTGATTAAAAAATTCAGCATCTATTGCTTTCAAAAATATTAGATGCTATGTAATATTCCCTTTACGTAATTAACTCCCAAAACAATATCTTAACAGGAAACACTGTAAAAGATATCACCTTTCCCAACAGAATCAGAAAAAAGATCAATAATACATAGTTCCCCCAGTTTTCTTGTAGGATATTGAAGGCCTTTTCAACCAAAGCAATGAGAAGAAACAGGAAACAATGGGTTTTGTTAACTGTACATCAATCATTCATTCCTAAGTATATGGTTATGAATCAGCACAACTCTTGTTTCCTCTGCACCCTCTGCCACTCCTGCCTGCTATGATAGGCAAACCCAAGCTAGGTTGACTGCCTTAGCACAGACTCCATTTGGCGTGGCAGTGGCAAGAAGACAGCAGAACACCAACTTCATTGTGAAGACTGACCTGCTTATCAGGATGTGTGACCTGAGGGATAGCAAATATTTGGATTGACTAATTTGTTAATTAACCTTTGTGAGTGTGGATAGAGTGGTCACAGTAAGGAATGAAAGGGTGATGTCAGACTTACAGATTTTCACCCCAAAAACTTAGTACCAGATGCATTCCAATTGGCTCTCACGGGAGTCTATACTGTTGCTCTCAAGCAAATTGCTACAACCTCAATGGCTAAAGCAACACAGATATGTTCTTACAGTTCTAGGGGAGCCAAACTGAAAACCAGAAGCCTAAGCTAAAATCGAGTTGCAGGTCAGGCTGGAGATTCCAGAGGCAAATCATCATCTTGCCTTTCCAACTTCCAGGGTCTGCACACATTTCTCAATGTAGCTCTTTTCACATCTTCCAAGCCAGCAAAATCAGCCAGAGTCCAGCCCACAATACTCTCTCACTCTTACTCTCTTCTCTGTCTCCTGCACACAAGGCCACTGTGATAGCGTGACCCACCTAGATAATCTTTGCTAGTCTCCACATGTCATTGATGAGTGACTGTAATTCCATCAGCAATTCCCCTAACATTCACAGACTTAGGGACAAGAATGTAGACATCTGTGAGGGATGGTTACTCTCCTTGATGAGAACTGTGAGAGGAAAGAGCCCTACTTTTATAAATCTAAGATCAGGGAAGGTAAAATTGGCCTAAAAAAAATCACACTGCTTTCTTTAATCTTGGTTGAGCATGGTTTAAAAAATAATGTTCCTCTCCAGACTAGAGCAGGTTTCATATAGTATACTCATACATTGTACAGTTCAGCCCTCACCCCAACAAAAGAACAATTAATCAATATAAAGTGGATAAAATATTAAAATGTAAGGTAGCATATAGAAATGTTCCTTTCCTTTTAAGTTCAAAATATAATGCCATATTAATATTTTAGTAGCAACGAACATGACATTAAACAAGTTACGGGATTGAAATTTTATTTAATTGTTATACTGAGCCCTGACATGAGTTGTTCTTTTATTAAATGCATGTTGGATTTGTATGTTATCAAAAGGGTTTCCTGTCATAGCACAACAATTCAGCATTTGCTTTTCAGGTTTAAATTGAAACTGACACACTGGAGTCACACACACACATCCTCTTTTTGTGTGTTGTAACAATGGTCTGAACTTCTTATTGAAAAGGTCAGATTTCTTCATTCTAATAATACCAATAGAGACACCCATGTCTTTGCATCAACGGGAAGGAATGCTAGTAGTTGGAACTATTGAAATGACACAGTAAGAGGCGCAGGGGCAATCAGTTTGTTTGGGTGACACTCAGGGATTGCCTTTCACAGATGCTCCACAGTAGCTGTTCCTTTCTATGTTGACCCCCCCGAAAGTAAGAATGCTGTCAACCTCCTTACTGCTTACTAGCTTCTCTTTCTATTCATTTTTCATTGTAACCCAAAGCTCTTGGTTAGCACCTTCCACTCTCAATCAAGCAATGACTCATGAGCTTGTCTAGATCATTTTGATCCATGCAGTGAACCAATTAGATTCTGTATTCCCTAAAAAGGTCTTTGGCTCTTTGGACAAAGATAAGGCTGGCAGAGGAAGAAAATTATAAAACAGGCCAGAGCTTAAGAAGAAATGGTTTGTTGTTTTGTTTTGTTTTCCCCACAAGCAAACAAACCTTTCCTTCCTGGTGTGGTGTTGACTGAGGTTCAATACTGACAAGTCTGAAAATCCCAGGCTCTCTGAGTTCTGACTGCAGCTAGGAGGGAAAACAGCTGTGAACATGGAAGATTGAAATGGGCTCCATGGGGCTGCTGGGGGCAAGGCCAACTGAGCACAATTCTACTTCAAAGCACAAGGTGCTTTCTCAGGCACTAATGAGATTTGCACGACATTTAGAGAAGCAAGGAAGAGAACACATCCATTCCGGAGCAGTCAGGAGAAAGAATTGGAGCTGGGATCATTTTACGAAGGAACCAAGTCCTTTGAGGGTCATAATGAGTTCTTCTTTGCAGTCCTGGCTCCGCGGAGCTTAGAATCTTGAGTGTAATGTTTAACTCTGTGGGTTATATGTTTTTCTATCTAGAAAGAAATATAGTTTACTATAGTGGGGGAAAGGACTTTGTCATTTTATAAAACTTGGTTTGAAAATAATACTCACAAGGTGCGGAGGTTTCAAAAGGTGTTTAACCATCCTTAGTTTCAAGTCCTCAATAAGAGTCAACAAGGAGGCCCTACTTAAGGGCTTGTGTTAATGGGAAAGTACACAGGCATTTGTAATTGCCTAGCATGAGAGCATGTCAATCTCGGCATCTCAATCAATAATTCTAATTCTATTTCTCGCTCTCTCTAATCTTCCCTTGCTTCCTCCTACTTTTCCTTTTATAAGGAAACGTTGCTAAAGGTAATAGAATAAGCGGACCTGAGCGGAGACAGTAATATCCTTTGGACTGGTATCAAACCTTTAAACTGCCTTCCTCCCACCTTTCATTGTTTCCATCATGACTTCCCACTATTGCTTCCAGCACTCAACTTTATATTCCAAATCAGTACACCAAATTTCAGAAAGTACTTCTCAACTCAAAACCAAGCAGCACACAACCCAGATTCCTACAAAATTTGATTTCTGTCAGCTTCTCCAATTCTGATACACGATTAGTTTTTCATGATTCAACAAATATTTACAAGATATAGAGTGCAAGCAAAGCATTGTGTTTGTGTTGAGCGACTAAACTTGTTGATTTTCACAAAAAAAATGCAAAGATGTAATTTCATAAGCTAATTTTTAAAGCTATTTAGCTTATTTTTAATAAAAATACATAACATTATACTAAACCTATGTCAAATCCTTTTTATTTTATCTTATTAATAAGGGTCTAAGGATTTTTGGAAAGTGAATAAATAAAAAATAACATGGAATTTAAATAGACTTTAAATCACAAAATTTAAATATTTTTCTTGTTTTCTTTGGGTGCTGAAATGTTTTTACCAGGATCTGCCCTACTGAGTTTTGACAAATAGACATTCAGAAATATTTTCATTTAAATAATAATAAAAATATCTAGATACATTCTAACACCCAAGAAAGAAATTTCCTTCCTAATTCAAGAAGAGATTGTATCCATGGGCAATACAGTTCCTGCATCTTTAATATTATTTTCTGTCCTAGAATATTTATCCCCAGAAGTTTGGAAGCATTATTTATCTGTGACATTTTGAGGTTGGTCACTCACTTCACAAATTTTGTCTCTTTGCAATCAATGTAAAGGAAAAGAAAATCTCCTTGAATAGCTTTTTATCGTAAAAATTCTGACATATAATCAATTTTGACCCATTTGGGGATCATTACATGGACTAGGAAAAAATATGCTTTCTGTGTCCTTGCCCTGATTTACCAACCAGAACCAAGGAAGTTCTGAGTGAATTGAGTCTCTTGTCAAACACTCTCCCTGACTACACTGGCCAGGCTGCAAAGTGACCTAATTGCTACAAAGCCTGCTTTGTTTTGTCTTCTTTGTCTCCTTGGTTCTAGGGTAAAGAGAAAATGTCATTTTCCTGTCAACCAAGGACATGAATGACAAAGCAAAGAGTGGGAACAAGGCCCAGGATATTTTTTGAAGATTATCTTTTCTTCTGTAGGCTCCTCTGCTGTAAAGGGTGGGGTGAGGGAGGAGTCTGCTTTCAGAGTTCTGGTTGGAGGGACCCCAAGCTGACGTATCTTAAGGTGTACATCCAAGGCTGAGGAGCTTTCACGCTGGCGTTCCTCTGCTCTTCTGCTCTGCTGTTCGCTGTCCCACACTGTGCAGCAGGTCTGGATGCTCATAGACTAGGCTGCTGTGCTGTGCTGTGCTGTGCTCACCAACGAACATGCCACGGATGGCTGCTCACAATCTCCTCTTAGGGATCAGCCATGCAAAGGCTGCCTTGTCTGCCTTTTCTAAGTTCCCACCCTCACACCAACCTGAAATCACTCACTGACGTAAAGAAACATGCGTATATGGTCAGGTGTTGAGCTAACCTAGTGGCCCGCCCGAGGAATCACTTACTTGATGTCTCTGAGTTGCTTTCTACGCTGCACTTGGACAAATTGCGTGTGTGCAGGTTTTTCAGTATCTATCCCAATTTTTTATCAGAACTACCAAGTATGGTAATTTTAGACTTTAATTTTACGACTTTTGTAAAGTTCACACAGTGACTCACTCATGCTAATGGATTTATTTATTTATTTATTTATGACTATGCCTTTTTTTATCATTTTGTATTTGGAGTAAGGGTGGGGAGCTTCAGCCTATATAAAGTGACCATCTTAAACAAATGAATCAGCCACATACTTGTTGCGTGCCCAGTAATTCACAAGCATCATTCAAAATCCTAGATAGTCAGCCAAGTGTTTGCATTTGCCCTCAACAACATCCATCTTTGGAACCACCCAGGTTCATCTCACATCCCCTACCAGAGGAAGTAAAGCATCAAGTCATAGTTAATCTTTACACAAGATTCCGCTCCCTTAGAAAGGACAACTGTGAAGCAAGTTGCCTGTGCCTCGGTTACCAACTTTGAGACCACTGAGACATACATCTACACACACAAAGCTGCAAGAGGTGAGCTTATTATTTACAGAGACACAGCAAGAGACATCCTGGACTTGATGTTAGCCATTTTCCCGAGGCTCAGAAAAGCTGTCCACAGTGAACAGTCTCATCTCTGCTTCACTCACCCCACTACTGCAGGGTCCCCAAAAAGTCTACCCTAGATTATCTCAGGAGAGCAACCACTCATGGGGCTGAATTATGGAAGGATAGCTTGTTCTGAGAGAGACTGGGACAAAACCTGGACTGTTCTAGCCAGTTTCCCTGTAACTCAGGATGTGGCACTCTGACTACATTCTACAGCCATTCTTGACAACAATAAGCCACATATAAAGGCAGAACTCATCTGCCTAAGATCATCCAGAGAACAGTCCTGCTCCAACCCTGGCCAATGATAAATCTAGAACAAGGTATTCCTGTACACAGTAAGGAGCTTCAGCAACCCAAAAGATTAGTCTAAGAGATGCATGGGAACCCCAGATCTTATCCACTACCAGGAGTTAGAATGCTTTCAAGGACACAGGCAACCACAAAGCAAAAAATGACAGGAAGAGACATGCCCCAGTGGCATTCCCCAGGCCCTGTCTGCTCACATCAGATGAGCTGTGGTCCAGACCAACAGAATATCTCATCAAGGCCTGACCATCTTATTCTACACTGTTTCCTAGTACACCTGGCCGCTTCCAAAAAGGCAGTTCTCACAACTCCATATGTTGCAGAGTTCTTCGCTATGAACAGTCCTAGAAAAACAGGCACCTTCTGCTCCAAGCATTCCTGAGAGAAGGATTCCCCTGCTAGCACAAACCTTTCCGTTTGATTGAGGTCTAACTGGCTAGTATGTTAAAGGAAGATTCAACCCCTCACCTGCCTTCTGTCTTTCAGGAGCGTCTTGCCTCCCACTGATGCCACAGAAGCAATAAATGGATTGGAAACTTGATGTTTAACTCCTTCCCTCTCAGCAGAAAGTAAGAATGAAATTGATTAACTGATTTTTATCTTATAAGGGCCACTCACTTTTAGTTATAATTCAATTAAAAACTAAATCACTGTTCTGGTGGTGATAGTTTTCAGTCTTTGTTCAAATCCTCTGAGAACTGAAAACTTTAATCTGAAAACTTTAATAAAAAGCAAAGAAATAGAGCCACTATGTGCATTCTTTATCTATACGGAACACATTTGCCTTTAGCTTTTATTTCTAAATATGTTTTTGCAAAGCTTCTTGTCAGCTTCCCCCATCATCACATACTGTGCCATTAAATGTGCGAAATCATAATTGTTAGAATTTTACTTTTACGAATGAAGGTTTCAGTTTTTACTAAGTAACTTAGAAAAACCTAGTAATTGTCTAGGTCCAGTGCTGAAAAGAGCTTCTTTTCTGTCTGTCAACTGTGAACTTTTAGTAATGGTGGGTGGGACACAATACTAAACAGCATTCCGAAGTCACTTATACATTTAACAATAGCCAAGTAAGAGTATGATTAATTAGTTCTTTTGGCCATGAGCATGGACCTTGCCACTCAGGAAGAAAGAACCAGAGAATAGTTTTAATAGAGATAAATAATATAACCTTACACCTGGGAAAGTTCCAATTTCTGCACATTGGCTGTTGTCATTTCTATAGAAATTTTTATTCTCTCTCAAGGATGTTCTGTATCAAGACACCATTATCTATACCTACAATGTCAGTATACACTTACATAACCCCACAGAGTTTAAACGCATCGTCACCTTCACACAGTTTTATTTTGGTACTTCTATGAAATTGCCAGGTCAAGTCCTCTTTCGCCCACAGAATGTGTGAAATGTCATTTTTCATTATCTCTCTACAAGAGCTGAGTTGAATGCGGTCCTTCCATTCTGAAAAGCATACACAGAACCTACAAATGCAAGTATAGATCTCAAGATGGAATGGAAGAAAGGGCCGGCTATACCACTACTAGTGTCCTTATGGAAAAAGGAGGAGAGACATAAAAACTCAGACACCAGAGACTGCCAACCGATGTTCCAGAGTAGGGAATGATCTGCCTCCAAGCCAAGGAAGACCAAAGATTGCTACTACCAGAAACCAGGAGAGACACATGAAGCCATTTCCCCTCAGCACACAGAAGATGCCAGCCTGCTGACCTTGAGTTCTGACTTTGATCTGGCTCTGTGAAAGGAGCCATTTCTGTGGTTTCCAGCCAACCAGTCTGTGCCACTTTCTTCCAGCAGCCAAAGGTAACTAACACAACAGCCCTTCCGATGTACAAGTGAGTCTCACAAAGGCAATTAAACCGTAAGCTTCACTTGGCAACCCTAAAACTATGTGTATATGTGTAACATATCGAAATCAAATTTGGGAACAGAAAGAAATGAGACATGGCTGAGCTCCAGCTCAGGAATGCTAACTTGGCTACTGCAGGTTTCCCGTGTGAAAGCGTGAAGCGGGAGGTGCAAGGAATGCCACATGCAAATATGTGCATTCTACTCTTTTGATATCCATTCCTCAGCTGCCTAATAACTGCTGCCCTATCCAAGTTCTAGGCTTTGAATGAGCAGCTCCTCCTTGCGTGGAAGGCAGCTGGAATTGAAAAGACGAACAGCCTTCTTGTCATGGAAAACACAGTAGTATTTTTTTTTAATTTCAAAAAGATAATTTTTTTTTTATATTTGAGAGGAAGACCTGCACAAAGGAGAAGAGGGAAAGAGGGAAATGTGATGAAGGGAGGGTGGGAAGACGGGAGAGACACACACGCTCACAGAGAATCTTCCGTTTGCTGGCTTACTTTCCAGATGGGACACCAATGCTTTCTTCTCTTTACTGTTAAAATTCCACTCAGGACCTTGTATATGGTAAGGAATTCACTAAACACATGCTAATTAAAGTTGATTCCAGTTCAATGCTTAAGGTGCTTTGTTGTCATCAATTTAGTAGTTCAGCTCTGTAATCTTTGTGTGTTCATATGTAAGGGAAACTTCAGTGCACCTTGTCGTTTATTTCTGTTTATTCAACTAACTCAGGTGTATATATGAAACGATAATAAAGTAAATTTAGTAAGCACTAGAGGTTCAACATGAATGCAAAATCGTTGCTTAAACTGATAATCCAATGAGTATAGGTATAACAAGTAAGAAATGGGTAAAACTTGTGATAAGTACCACTATGGACCCGTGTTCAGGTGTTACTAGAAGCATGGGAAAGTAAAGCTTGCTCTCCAAATTCCACATGGAGTGGTGACCTTTTACATGGTGACAAATCTTGAAGCTTGGCTCATTTAGAAACCGTACCCATCTCCACCATCAGTGAAAAGAGGGCAAAATATTTCATTTTTCCCAGACAGCTGATAAAAGAGAAGTCCAAGTCTCTGGGAAGAGCTCCCTTCCTAAGTAAATAGACAGAGTTGTGTATTTGCTGGCAATGTTTGACTCCTCCTGTCATGTTGAAAAAAAAAAAAACCAAACAAGATTTCATGGGCAGATAGCTTTTTCTACAATCAAACAGAAGTGAGGCAGAAATATCCAAAAAAATCTTACAACATTCTTACAAAATCTCAAAGCAATCGTGGTGAGAACAACAAAGAATTGGAACTTGTGAAATGTATTCTGAAACCAACAAGAAGAGCTCACCATAGTCAATGCAAAGACCATTTGATCAAAAGACTAAATAGGGAAGCATTAGCTTTAACATAAAGCACAAAACTAATGCTCATAAATTTATGTATATATTAATAAAAGACAAGTGGGAGAGAAAAGAAAAATCTTTGATGTAGAATTCCAGATAACGTTGTGTGGGCCTTCAGATTGTTGTGTGGGTATCTGTTCCTTCATTTTGTTCGAATTAACAAAAATAATGAGAATGGCAGCGCTGGAATTATTACTCCAGCTATGACAGCAACATTGCATGTGCGAGTTGAATACAGTCCTAGTTCTTTACTTCTGATCCAGCTCCCTGCTAATTTATCAGGACGTCAGTGAATGCTGATACAATTGCTTAGGCCCTCGTAACACATCTGAGCTGCTTTGATGGAGTTCAGGGCTCATGACTTTGACCTGACCCAACCCCAGCATTTGCAATCAGTTTCACAAGGAACCAGAAGATGGAGGACCTCTATATCGGTTGTAACCATTTGTAAGTGAAAATGGGTGGATCTCTCTCTCTCCTTCTGTGTTTCTCACTCCCTGTGTTGCACTGGCCTACAAATAAATCTTTAAAAAAATAGTAATACTCACTGACGACTCTGTTGTCTTGAGTTCACCACAATCCTACAAAAAAAAAAAAAAAACCCTTCCAGTTTTGGTCTTTTCATCTGGGGTGACACAGACTACTCTTACCTCGTACATACCCTGTGCCCTCGCGCTCAACAAAGCCTGGGGAAAGTGTTTTCCGGTCCTGTGTTGGAAGCCTTTCTGCTTCCTTTACAGATATCAGCTTCATTGCATATCCTCTGACTTACTTCAACTTGACACTGACTTGTGTTTTGTGATCCTGAATCGTAAAACCATCTTGTGCTTTACCTTGGGCACTTTAACAGCTTGCCTTAAAGAGAAGTAATTGATGGCAACTAAACAAAGCTACTCTGCCCAGAATATCACATTTGATTCTATTTTGTCCTTACTTCCTTTGAGTTGTATACCAGCCATGCATTTCAGTAATCATAATTCAGAGGGGACTATGTCACAGTGCCTTATGGCATGCACAGATGAAACAAAAGACAAAGTGCTCAGTTTTCAGAGGGTGCTTGAGGAATGGGGCATCGAGGACACAGGACTTTGGAAAGAGCATTCTCCGCAGAAGGAGCAGCATGATATTAGGCAGGGTTCAGGCTTTAGAGACGCTTAGGCACATACCGACACCAATTTCGTTCATTTGTTTGGAGTACAAATTTCAAATGTCAGACAAGAATTTGAGCTTTGCTGAACAGTATTAAATGTATGCTGAGGGCATTAGAGCAAGAGGAGGGGTGTAGAAGGACAGTGCTGTGTAAAGACAGTGTCCTGATTGAAGCACAGACTTATGAGGATAGAGAAATGGAGATAGCAAGCAGAACAAAAAACGTCTGTACCTGCCAAGTGGAAAGATAGCAAGCACTTAAGCCACCTGAAACTAGGAAACAGTCAAAACTTAACAAGGACTAAATCTGTATCAGACATGGGGTTTCAGACACATCTTGGATTATTTCATTTAATCGTTATGGCAAGCCACTGAAAGCTCAATTATTTTTACAGTATTTTTACAGCTAGAGATGGATTCTGGAATTGGATGGCAGTCCCTGAAATATCACTGGGTTATAACTCTTTTTCTAATATACTGATTAAGTAGTTTCTCTCTGTAAGGGCCACTGTCTATCATTTCCTTTCCTCTTGTTTGTGAACACTGTTCCCCATGACTCCATTCAGCCCCATGACTCCAGGATGTTCTGTGACATTTTTGGACAATTCAATGCTAACTGTATGACACTTGGGGACACAATGCCCCATCAACATACAGACACACACACAGGCACACACGAACACACACACTATGAATTGGTAATGGGAAGGCCTATGCAGTTAGGATTTTTTTAACTCATCTACTAGATTGGACACTACATGATGATACAGCAGAATATTGCAAGGGATCCATGTACTTACCAATATGTCAAGAGTACTTTGCACAATACATGCCATGCCGATTCTTGATATCCCCATTGCGAAGACTTGTAATTTTCACGTGTCCATTGTGTCCGTTCTGAGAGTGCAGCACCACACTATGATAAACCCGAGACATGTGAACAATTCACACACAGGTTTTCAGATTGACCACTCAACTGAGCTTCCAGCCAACAGCAAGCAACAACGTCCAGGCATATGACAAGGTCATCCTGGACCCCTAATCCAAATGAGCCTTTTGATGACTTTACCTCAAAGCAATAACAACACAAAAGACTGCAAATGGGAACTACCCAGCCAAGTTGTATTAACAGGGAATCTGCCTGCTTTAAGCCATTTGTTTTTAGGGTTTTACAGCCACAAAACTTACTAATGAAGCCCTCTTTGTGTCTCAAAAGTATCCTGCTCTGGACAATGTACTTCATAATTAACCTACATGTATGCTTTGAGAAAGTATATGTTGAGTAAGTATATGTGTTTTGAGGAAGTGTAAGCTGTAAATTAAAAAGAAAAGTTAAGTAATCAAGCAAATGAGTGGATTTGATGATTATCCGAGAATGAAGTGCCCTTAATTGGTAAGGTGTTGGAGAGATCGACCTCCACTTGCTCTGTGCACATTTTCATAGTCTGTGGACACACGTATCACGTCACTAGATTGCCCCACTGCCTATGCTCTGCTTACCGCTTCTATCATGGAGAACAGATTAAAAAAACCAGTATGACATGAAACTTCTCTTTAGGTTTTCATAGACTCTAGAATGGATACCATTTAAAAGAATGAGCTATGTTTTTCTCCCAAATAGAAATTATGTAAAACTTTTGTATTGGCTCAGCCCTTCTTCAAGCATTCTTCTCATACATTTCAACAGTAGCATCCTTCGTGTTGTGGATCTGAAGATAATGTGCTCTTTAAGCCGTATTCTTCTCCTGCAGCTCATTAAAAGCTCTCACTCCTCTAATGATTTCTGGCCTTCAAGTTAAACTGATTAGTGCATGAGGAATAATAGATGCCTAAATGTCAGATCTATTTACTGGCTGAAAGAGCTGTTGCTGGAGGAAAATCAGTCGTCCGTAGGGTGTGCTGAGGTGGCCAATCTACGCCATTCTTTGGATGCTAGGCAACACCTCCTGAATCTAAAGCATTTATTGCAATCCACCTTCAACAAGAAGACTCACTCCAGGGTTGTGCAATTCCCAGAAGGAGTTTTTTTTCCGATGTTGCCTTGGTGTATTCCCCACAGACCAGAGGCTCCTGAAAAGCTATAAACATGTACTTTTACATAACTTTGTGCTTGGGTACCTGTGATGGTGCTGGAAACGTAGGTATGTCTTGACTCTTTTCCTTTCTTTCTAGATTATCTATTTCTATTTTACTATTAGATATTTTAGGTTCTGTGTCACCATTGTAGTGCAGCACATTAAGCTGCCACTCAAAACACTGTCATTTCAATTCTGAGTGCTGGTTCGAGTCCTGGCTGCTGCAATCCGGCTCCCTGAAGAGGCACCCAGGAAGGCAACAAAACATATCCAAGTGCATGTCTCCATGTCGGAGACCTGGGCAGGGTTCCTGGCTACTGGCTTGGACCTGGCCCAGATCTAGCTGGTGGAGGCATACAAGTGTGGTCAATCGATCGATCTATCATCTATCTAGCTAGCTATCCATCTATCTATCATCTCTATGTATCATTCCTGTTTTTATTTTTTAATATTTATTCATTATAATTGGAAAGTCAGGTATATAGATAGAGGAGAGACCGAGAGAAAGATCCTCCCCACCCGCTGGTTCACTCCCCAAGTGGCCACAACAGCTGGAGCTGAGCCGATCCAAACCAGGAGCCAGGTGCTTCTTCAGATCTCTCACACAGATGCAGCGTTTCAAGGCTTTGGACTGTCCTCCACTGTTTTCCCAGGCCACAAGCAGGCAGCTGGAAGGGAAGTGGAGTGGCAGGGATATGAACATATAGGACCCTGACCCACGCAAGACAAGGACTTCAGCAACTAGTCTACTGTGCCAGAGTGTATCCCATTATTTTTATTTCTGTCATTTAGCTTTTCAGAAAACAATTAATCTTGCAAAAATCAGTATTCATGATAATTCTAAACCCAACAACGTCCAGTTCCATTCCCCTTCTTATGGCTAAATCCAGCCTAACACACCTCAAGTGGATTCTTGCACAATGTCCTAAGTAACAGCATACTCTTCCATCCCTTCTCCTTTCTGATGCCAAACACCTGGAGAGCTTTGCTCCATGCATGCTTAAAATTATTTACTAGCACTCCTTGCTTCCATCTCTTTAGCAAAGGCAGAAAATTCTAAATTCAACATATACCCAGGACCATTTCTGATCTCATTTGTTCAGTTCTAACTCAACATCTCCAAGCAACTTATTCCCCAATCCTGCCACACTCATCATTTTCAAAATAGTTCATTAACTTTTCTTCATTGTGACTTATTGCATGTTTTTTTTTCTTGAGCCTGGATTATCTTTCTTTTTTATCTGGATCTGTTGGAGCTGACTCCTCCCTTATGATACAATTGAAAAGGCATCTAACATTTCCAAACACTCTGTACCTCTTTCTTATTTGAATGGACTTCTTCCTGAGACCTTGAGTAAGTTTCTTTATTTTTCTCAGTGTCTTCAGCTGTAAGAACAGAAAGTGGTTACAGCCTTGCTCTCATCTGATGACTTCTTCATCTGGGACACCGAGGGACAGCAGGACAGCTTGAGAGAACATTCATCTCCTGAATGACTGATCAGAGATTCTCAGTGTGGGGTTCTGCAACAGCAGCCTCACCTGCCTTCCTGTGAGAAATGCAGATTTCCAGGCTGCACATCTCCCTGACTGAATCAGAAAAGCTAAGCTCAGGGTCCAGCAATCTAACATGCTCCCTGGGAAACACCGAGAACTTCACTCTTCATGATCTGCAGGTACCATTTGGCTCTCACTGCCTGGAGTTGAAAACAATACTTCCATGCGCTCATTGAAACAGGATGGCTCCAGAACATCGGAGAGGGTAGGAAGAAACGAGGCCAGAAACTGGAAGTGAAGAATTGAGGAGACAAGAGGGAAAAAAATCACTATTAAAGGGAAACCAGGCCACGTTCTTGTTGAAAGTTCTTACTTTTTTGTTTTTCAAGGAGTAAAAAAAAACCCTCACATAGATTATTGCTTCTAGGATTTCTTCATGGCAATATTTTAAATTTCTCTATCCAAATATTAATATAAAACTGAATTATCAGAAAAATCTGTTAATGAAGCTGTTTCTCCCTCAGTAACTAAGAAAGTGTTCCTTTGGGGCAAGAATATAAAGAAAAAGTTACTGAACACATAACTCATCAAGTGTTTGTCTGAAATCAAACATATGTGGGAAAATAAAATAAGCCACAAAACGGGCTGCATGTAGCACCGTGCAGGAAAGTATCTTTGTAAAGCTGAGGTTATGTAGCAGAAATTGTTGCCAAGAAAGGACTTATGAAATATTTTTGACAAAGGAAAAGGCATACAAAAACAGAATAAATATTTCTGTACCCAACACCCCAACTGAAAACCCTGTCTACATTCATCTATAACCACAGTAGTTTCTAAAGGATTCAAAAAAAAAAATCTATGCACTTAAAACGCTGTCTGACTGTGAAAAATTGAATTAAAAAGCACAGCACAGGGTTTAACACAATAAATGTCTACTCCCTTCTGTTCTTTTCTTCACAAACAGTATAAACAAGCTCCCTGACAGTGGGATTTCCAGACAGAAGGAAGTGCTTGTGGCTAAGTTTTAGGAGAGTGAAATTGCTACAAATGAATAAAACAATTAGTGCTGTTGAACTCTCCAAATGAAGCAATGTATTCTTCCAGGAGGCTTATTTTACTCTTTCATAAATAAAGATGTGGTTCTACAAATGCCTGGAAATGCTCCTAAGGATAATTCCACTATTCAAGTACAGTATTACAGATTTGAAGGATGGAAGATGAATGACATTTAACTCTGCTGAATGTGGACATTCTTGTAAGCATGAGAGAGAAGTATTTCCACATGAGCCTATGGAAAAATCATGCAAACAAATAAAACCTAAATACTTTTATGAAATCATCCTTGGATTTCTCTGAAACTCCAGTTTGACAAGATAGATAAAATACATAAGTGAACATAATATTGGTTGTGTATTGAGCAGCTTAAAGAGGAGAGTCATTGTTCTTAGAACTTTATAGACGCTAAGCTATTTAATCTTCATATTCTGGGTAGCGGTTGGTGGTTTTGTGACTTTTTCAAGCTGGGAAAAGCAGTAATAAGGGAGGCTAGGTGACATGTTCAAGGCCAGTGTTAGGGAATAGCAGGTGGGGTGCGAATCATGCACCACTCCAACTATGTTACCAAAGACTAGTGATGTTTAGCTATGCAGGAAGAAGTTGACAACACATTGCTCAGATTGCCCACTCCCTTGCTGTACAGCAGAGGAAACAGGCTAACGTTGAAAAGCAATTCCTCCCAGGTGACAAAGCTAGAATGTAGCATCCATGAACATCAGTTCAGTCAATGTCATTTCTTCTTTTTTATTCATCCAAAGTAGAATGGATCTCCATTTGCCTTAAAACACATTTGTGAACTCATATCATGATCCCATGAGCTGGCTGCATAATAAAATCCTATGGGAAGACTTTTCAAAATTAGCAAACCACAGTATTACTTAAGAAAATTTTGTCTGAGCTCAGGCCAGAGATACATATTGCCTTTTATATGTAAGCAAATGGTCTTCTTTAAGAAAAAAAAATATATTATTTTATTTGAAAGTCAGAGTTATAGCAAGAGATGAAGAGAGAGAGAGAGAGAGAGATCTTGCATCTGCTGATTCACCCCCCAGATAACAGCATAGCCCAGGCTGGACTGGCAGAAGAAACCAGGAGCCAAGAGTTTCTTTCAGGTCTCCCAAATGGAGGTCTGAAGCATGCAGGCCATTCTCCACTGCTTTTACCAGACCAATAGCAGGGAGCCGAATGAGACAAGGACCAGTCAGGACATGAAGCAGCATCCAAATGTGATATCAACATTGCAAGTAATGGCCTTACTTGCTATGTCTCAATGCTGCCCCCCCCCCCCCGGAAAACAAAAGAGAAGGGTCTTTTAAAAGTTCATAGAAAATCATAGAAAATATATATTGTCAAAACATTATGTTTGGATAGGCAAGTCTTTATACACCATAATAAACTTTTTAAAAAGGCATGTTTATTTTTTGAAAGACCAGAGACACAGAGAGAGAAGAGACAGAAAACAATTTTTCATTTGAGTTTCTCTTCCCAAATGGTCACAGCTACCACAGCTCGACCAGGTCAAAGCCAGGCGTCAGGGCATTCTTCCAGGTCTCCATGAGGGTCTCAGAGACTCAAGGATTTGGACCTTCTTTTGCTTCTTTGCCAGGCACATTAACAGGGTTAAAAGGGCAGCAGCTGGAACATAAACTGTACTCACATGGGATGCTACCACTGCAGGTGGAAGCTTATCTCTCTGCTCAATGCCAGCCCTCAAGATAAACTTTAACTCTATTCTTCCACAATTTTACGTGTTCTCATACACCATACAATTGTGGAAATGAACATGTACACAGTAGCTCTCCTTATTTCTCTTGAGCCAGATAAACCTGTATAAAGTCTGCTCAAATCTAAGTGGCTTGTTTCTCAGCAAATGGCATCACAAGTTGTTCATGCCTGATTCCTGGCATTCATCCTCTTGCATCTACACTCAGTCCACAGCTGTGAGTCAGACAGAGGTTGATATTTGCTAGATTTTAAAACACACGCATCTGCTGCATGCATCTCAGTGTATGTTCTCATTTGGAAGGCAGTTTGGAAAAACTGCGTGCGTATATACATGTTCACACACGTACATACATATGCGCGCCGGAGCCTACCCCTGTGTCTGTGCTGCATGTCCCGTTTGAGGACTCCCGGGGAGCTCCGAGTGCTGTTCGGGAGTGCTGTTCTGAATGACAGAGGCAAGGCTGTACCTCTTTGAGTTTACTTATCTTTCATTTATATTCACCCTCCTCAAGCTCCTGTCTTTGTAGTCATCGGCAAACACACAGGTAATCTGTATGGGCCTGAAAAGTGTTCTGTGCTCTGGAAAGAACTGACAGAGAAAGGTTCTTTAAAGCAATAATCTCCACCACTTTCTAGCCAAGCAAGCAATAAATGTCTTTCAAGATTGATTAAACAGTCAAGCCCAACGGAGGCCTCTAATCAGTCATGAATGCTGTCTATCTGGATTATACAGGCACGGGGAAAGCTCCGCACGTCACACACAGCCTTACTCCCAGCACTGTGCAGAGAGCTTGCAGACCCTAGGCTCTGACTGAATACGCCAGGCAGAGCTCATGGCCAAAGGAAGCTTGCAAGTCAGGAAGTCATAGAAGAAATATTTCTTCTTCTCCACCTTCACATAGCAAATGCTGCAGCTTGAAATCGGGCTTTCTATTTTACTCGAAAAATAAAAAGATTGCACAACAAGGTTTCGGAGAGGAATAAACACATTATATAAGGAATTGTACATTTTCCTACAGTCATGCTCTCTGATCTAAGACAGCATATACACAAAGTACTATGTGTATGTATTTGCATATAAACAAATGCACACATATGCGAATAGTACAAGGGAGACTGGCACACCAAGAAGTAAACATATGTGTCTTTGCTGCACCATATGTGTCTCTGCTTCAAAATAAAAGATGAATTCCCAGTGAAACTTTTCAATATACCTCTAACGATGATACTAGGTTTTCTACCTCAGCCTCTACTTATCACGCCATGATACATTTAAATGTCAGAAAGTTAAACTTGGAACTTGTACAAAGGAAATATAGTGTTGTGATAATAAAGGGAAAGGGGCCGGAGTGAAAAACAGGGCAAGGAAGAGAGGAAAGACCAAGGGATAAAAATATATATACATCCACATATATATATACCTATACATATATATATACCGATATATATACACACAGCTATATATATGTAATTACAGGGAAATGTAATATGTATCAAAATCACTGTTTCTGCACAAAAATAAGATTATCAGTAGGAAATTATAAATTCCCTTTTTCCATCTTAGATCTTCAGAACAGTTGCAAGCTAACAAAACCATTGTAGGCACTTTTTTTTAAAGATTTATTTTTATTATTTTTTTTTTATTGGAAAGGCAGATATACAGAGAGGAGAGACAGAGAGGAAGATCTTCCGTCCCATGATTCACTCCCCAAGTGAGCACAACGGTCGATGCTATGCCGATCTGAAGCCAGGAGCCTCTTCTGGGTCTCCCACGCGGATGCAGGTTCCCAAAGCTTTGGGCCGTCCTCGACTGCTTTCCCGGGCCACAGGCAGGGAGCTGGAAGGGAAGCGGGGCTGCCGGGATTAGAACCGGCGCCCATATGGGATCCCGGGCGTGCAAGGCGAGGACCTTAACCACTGCGCCACCGCGCCAGGCCCAGGCACATTTTTTATAAAAGAAAAATATGAAGTTTGAAATACAAAAGTAAAAGTCATGTCATTTTGTTTTATTGTGTTTTGTTTTTATATTTCATAACTCAATGTCCTAATCTGTAAATGGAAATGATAATAGGCATTTTGCAAAGTATATCTATGGCATAAATGATTCAACAGCAAGTTTGGAAAATATTGCATGCAAATCCAGAACTTGGGTATTAGCCTACATACTTCGCTAACATTATCCTGCACCCAGCAATTCTCTATTTATTATTCTCTTGCTTTCACTGATATGGTGTTATACGACACAGATGTATTTAAAAACACATAATATAATTCATTGCCATATGAGTTGTTATACACATAGATGCTGTCATTATGTAGTAGTTGGTATGCTATTTTACACGTGATGAAAGTGTGACTGATTCAAAAAATCTGTAAAAGATCTTTCAGACTTTCATCCAACCTGTCTCATTGCTAAATAGGCTTATTTTTACTCTTCTAAATACAGTCTCTGAAAGCACACAATACTCCTCCCCTTTTTCACAGGGAATATAGTCCGAGACTCACAGTAGACGCCTGAGATTGAAGAAGACATCATACTGCTTTTTGAGTCTGTGTGTACATAGCTAAGGTGAAGCATAAATTAGAAGAGGTATGATAGCTGACTACAGTAATAACAAAATAGAATAATATAACAACGGTACCATATTAAAATACTTGTAAAAGGTATCTGAACACGATTTCTCTCTCCTTTCCCAGAATTAAATATTTTTGGACTGTAGTTGAGCAAAAGAAGCTGAAACATTGAGGCCCAGCATGGGCACCAGTTCTAATCCCAGTGACTCTGCTTCCCTGCTTCCTTGGGGCCTGGGAAAGTATCTGAGGATGCCACAAAGCCTTGGGACCCTGCACCCCCAAGGGAGACCTGGAAGAAGCTCATAGCTCCTGGCTTCGGATCAACTCAGCACAGGCCACTGTGGTAACTTAGGAAGTGAATCATTAGATGGAAGATCTTCCTCTCTGTCTCTCCTCCTCTCTGTACATTTGACTTTCCAATGAAAGTAAATAAATCTTAAAAAAAGAAAAAAAAACCTGAAACATTGGAAAGCAAAACCTCACACAAGAGAAGGCGTCTGTATAATGCAATGGCTTTTTGAATACTTACCATATTTTTAAGGCATCATTTTACTAAAATTTATAAAATCTTAATCACCTTAAAAATTATTTGTTTGTGATCATCTCCCATCACTACTTTTAATCCTCTGACCTCCCAAGTGATAAATAATTTACTTTCATCTCGGTAGTTTGGCTTATTATGAATGCTTCCTATTCATGGACCATAGAATATTTGGCCTTTTATTACCATCATTTTTCTCTTAGTGTAATATATTCAAGGTTCATGTATGCCCATACCATCTATACCTGAGACATGTTGGAATCATGAAGAGTAACCTAGAGGAAATCACTTAAGTTATGAGGAAGAGAATGTTTCATAGAAATGGTTTTTTTCTAGAATATGAGAAGGAGATTATTTTTTCACTCTTGTTTTCCAGGAATACACACCTCAGTTAAAGTTCAACCCTGTGAGCACTTTCCTTTCAAGACAAATGAAGACCACAGGCTGTCTAACAACAAGACAGGCACAAACCTCCTGAGTGAGATCAGTCAGAATCCCAATAATGGTCTCTACAACATTTTTGTTGATGTCCTTTCTGTAAAATTCATTGACCCATCTGACGATAAGTGGTAGCAAGCTTAATTATATTAAAATGTTGATGTGTGGGTGTGTTAAACAAGCATAGAAATTCTAGTGTGGAAGATTAAAGGAAAGCAAATAACTAGTATCTACACTCTGTAAATTTTAACTCTAGTGGATTCCAAGAAGCTGATGGAAGAAAACCCCTCAGTGCAAGACATCACTGTGAATTTACTAGCTAGCCAGCTGGAGTACATATTTGCATCCCTTAATCTATTCCAGGTGGCAAATATTTGGCCCATTTCCCTGCAAAAAAAAAAAAAAAAGGTTGAATTCAACATCAGAATCACATAGCATCTGATTATTATCATAATTGAATTTCTTTCCTATGAGAAAGATTCTAGCAAACTCATGAATTAATTTGTTTAAGATTATTTACCTTGTTGGCACAGGCAGAAATATCAGGCTCTAGTTTTTGTTTTAAATGTGGAGAGAAAGAGAGAGAGAGAGAGAGAGAGAGAGAGAGAGAGAGAGAGAGAGATTGTCCATTTGCCCGTAACAGCCAGGGCCAGATCACAGTAAAGCCGGGAACCAGGGCTTCTTCTGTTCTCCCATGTGGATGACAGGTACCCAAGCACTTGGACAATCTTCTGATGTGTTTTCCAGGTCTTTATCACGGAACTGGATTAAAGGTGGAGAAGCCAGGACACTAACACACTTAACATCCGATGTGGAGTATCAGCACCATAGGTAGTGGCTTTATCTGCGTCAACTCTGGTTTTATGACCCTAGAACTATTCAGAGATCTTTTCCAGTGAGATCAAGAGATGACAGGAATACCCAGCAGTCATTAAGACTGAAAGAGGTGATACAGGATGACATTAGAATGAGAAAGTTCTGCCCTAATAATTATTAGGAGGGAAGATAAAAGTTAAAGGGTATAAGACTGAAAGCCAAAGGTCAATGGAAAATGAGTTCAATGATTACTAGCAAGCAGATTTCAGAAAGAAAACCTGAATTAGACAGGTTTACTGGTCAACATCTTGAACAGAATTGAACAGAAGTTGCATGTTCTCAGAAGTCATATGCTTGTTGCAAATATCTAGAGCTATTTTTTTTTCAAAAGTCAGTTTAAATGACCGGATCTTTGAGTATACTTAGGTAAAAGTCCCCATTTTGGAGTAGCATTCTAATGCTATGAAATTCTGGATTTCACATAACATTAAAGCTGGAATTTCACTACTTTATTTATTGTTCACTTTTTTTTTTCTTACGTGATAAACTCAAGAACAGTTTTTCTCTGACATCAGTTTCCATAGATGAAATATCCTGGTTGGAGGTCACGGAGACCTTAGGAAGAATGGGAAGTACCAATTGTTGATGGGATCGAATGCAGCACATGATTGGCTAGCAGTGTTCTGTCATGCCGCCATACAGTAGTGTGTTCCAGAAGCAGGGTCAAAGTCCTTAAGTGTGTGAGTGTACTGGTAGCCGATTTAGCAGGGGGTAATCCGTGTGTCACTGAGTGCTTGGTTTCCACATAAGGGCTGGTAGGAGCATTTCTGGCCAAATGCGCACAAGGTTTCTGAAACTTTTGCTAGTTTTTATTAAAGGATATGATTGGTCTTTCTAATCTATATAAAAGAATGTATTGAACAATATGATTTTGTAATAAGGAGTACCAAAGTATTAAATTCTTTTATGTGTCTATTAAGAAAATGTGTTATTATTTTATGTGAGAGGATGGCCCAGATCAGAGACATAATCTCAAGATGGCATTATTTTAGTGACCATGAGGTGTGTTGATTTAAGATGAAGAAATTTCTTAATTAATCTTGAGAGCTATGTGATAACTAAATCATACCAAAATACCATGTAGATTTGAAGCTGGATAAAAGCAATCTGCAATTTCTCAAACCGTAGTTGAGGCTTTGAGTTCAGGTCATGTCCTGCCTTTACACTTTTTATAATATTAAGCTGTTGATAAGTGATACATCAATTGACAACATCACCTTTTTAAAGTCTTCACACAAATGGTGATTTGTAGTGCTAGCTGATTTGTCTATTCTGAAATGAATAGTTTCATGGGGGGAATTTAGTTTATTATCTAATTGAAATAACCTGCTACCACAAAAGTCCATCTTGAGGATATTAGAGATTGTTTCAAAGGATAAAACTATTTTTTCTGTAATTCCTCCCCAAATCCCACCAGACAGCTATCAATTAAAGAGCTAAATAAAATGCTTGCCTAGTTAAGGAAACTTTCTTTAGCATAACGATCTCTTAGAGAATTTGTCTTTAATTTAGCTCTTTTTAATAACCTTAAGCATTGTAGTTATCTCTCTGGTTGGTGGAGTCAACTAAAAGTCCCCACATTTTTTATATTTAGATAGGTCACAGAGAAATCCCTTTTTTTGTAAAGACCCAGGCTATTCTAGAAGTATATATTCTATGGATATACCTGTTTAGTCTACAGCATGAGCTAACTGACAAACTGTAATAAATAAAGTGAGTCCTTCCATCTGGACTGGTCGTATTATATTCAAAAGACCACCCTCTTAAATTGCTGATAGCATGCCTTTCCTAATAATTTCCCAGTTTCAGTCTTAAAGTATAATCTATGAATTTACTTATTGTTGGAGAGGCAGAAGAAAAACAGGATTCAGTGTTGTTTCAGGGTTAGAGAGTAATGTAAGAGGAAAAAAGTGCTAGGGGATAATAAGCCTACACCAGGCTCAACAGAAGCACCATGTTCAGCAGCCATATCAATTGCTCTCAGTCATGGAAGATAAATCGTTACAACTAGGTCAAGGTGAAAGCTATAGGAAGAAATAGGTTCTTGATGGCTCATAGAAACCCGAGCTAAAAAGCACAGAGTTTGTTTGAGTCACTCACAAGTAAATTGCTTATTTTTCATACTAGAGGATTCCTAGGGAGTCTTTTAGAGATGCATTTTTAGGTCCTTGTAAGGCTGGTTCACATTTGGGCTCCAGGTGAGTGACTCTTGTATTCAGAAGGTTGTCAATTTATGAAAGGCCATTGCATTCAAGCAAGAATGGGCATACATTGCCTGCAATATCAGTTCAATCTAGAAATCTTCTCGGGTATCATGTGGAAGGGGCTCATGATAATATTAGATAACCTGCAATGTCTCAGGAAAGAATTTTATTATTTCCCTCAAGTATGAGAGTTTCTCAAAGAATTTGTGGAGAATGAAAGATTATTTTGGGGGAGAAATGTTTGAAACCTATGCAGAGTGGGGATTTTCTAAAGTTCATGAAAAATATGTATTAGAAAAATCTATGCATCGATTTCAGAAAATTATAACAAAGTAAGCTTATCTTTAGTTTTCATTTTCCATGTTATTTTGAAATACCACATAGATTATATCCAAATGATCTACTGCACTCTAGAAAATGTACAATTTATCTTTTTGAAGTATCATGTTGCTTTTCACCTATGGCTGAGAGCGATTCAATGAAATTCACTGAACAAAGTAGGGAACTCTCTACTGCTTGCATCAGCACTGAGTCCTGGATCTATACATAGAGAGGAAATGAGAAAAATCGGAGGGTACATTAGTAAGTGTCTGATGCATGCCTGCCCAGATGTATTTTCTCTCCTCCAGATGAAAGCCGGACATGTTCCTTGTGCAGAGGCACATTCACAAAAGGGAGAAATGAGGGCTGGTTCTGTGGCCTCACTGGCTAACCCATTACCACCAGCTGCCCATGCGGATTTTAAATAAAGACACAACCAGTATCCCGTGTGGGAGCTGGGTCAATTCCTAGCTGCTCCACTTCTGATGCAGTCCCCTGCTAATTTACCAGGGAACGGAACAGAGGATGGTTTAAGTCCTTAAGCCCCTGGATCCTCATAGAAAACCCAAAATAAACAGCAATCTCCTGACTTCTTCTTTGCCAGCCCCAACCGCCCCAGCTGCCCCAGCCACTATGCCCATTTTCTCTCTCTCTTTCTCCCTCCTTCCACCCCTCCTCTCTTCTCTCTGACTTTCAAATAAATAAAATACACTTTTAAAAACAAGGGGAATAAGCCCAGCGCGGTGGCCTAGCAGCTAAAGTCCTCTCCTTGAATGTACCAGGATCCCATATGGGCACTGGTTCTAACCCCAGCAGCCCTGCTTCCCATCCAGCTCCCTGCTTGTGGCCTGGGAAAGCAGTCGAGGACGGCCCAAAGCCTTGGGACCCTGTACCCGCCTGAGAGACCTGGAAGAGCTCCTGGCTCCTGGCTTCAGATCAGTGCAGCACCGGCCGTTGTGGTCACTTGAGGGGTGAATCATCAGACAGAAGATCTTTGTCTCTCCTCCACTGTATATATCTGACTTTGCAATAAAAATAAATAAATCTTCAAAAACAATTTAAAAATCAAAGGGAACAAGGATCCAGTTCAATGAACAAGATATATTTGACATAATCAGTGATCTGATGGCATTTGAGCTAGGACTAGCACTCCTTAATCAGTGTGGTGGGCATTTACAATGGACTTATATGGACTTCATGCTTTGTGATTTTTGTTGTAACAAAACATAGCCAAACACAAAAGAGTAACAAATATGATAGCAGAAAAGGGTAAAAAGGACAGCTTGGTGTTCTACCAAGGCTCCAAAACAAGTGGGAATCAATCGAAAAACCAGGCACCTAAGTCAGAACAAGTAGCCAAGGAAGTCACATAAAGAGAGCCAAGTCTGGGCAGACTTCAGGAACATCAGTGAGCAGACCAATGGTTCTTCAATACCTGGCTGAAGGCTGGGGTCCGAGATGATTGTAGAGCACAGTGTATTTGGGGCAATCTACAAAAAATGTGGAAGTAAATAAATATCACTTAAAGGAGACAAACAAATGCTACTTATCCATATGTTGCAAAAGAAAACATCACTGGAGGAGTGGAACTGTGGCACAATGGTTTCAAGCACTCCTATAATACCAGCAGCTCATATGAGCACTGATTCAAGTTCTTGCTATTCCTCTTTTGATCCATCAACCTGCTAATTTGTCTGTGAAAGCAGCAGAAGATGGCCCAAGGTCTTGGGTATCTGCCACCTATATGGAAATCAGGGATAGAATACTTGCTCCTGCCTTTGGCCTAGTACACTTCCTGCTATAGCAGTAAGAAAGATATTGTGGTTGGGATTCTTGGATTGGTCATAACGAGAGCGAGGACCACAGTTGCACTTTGTATGTGACATTTTCATTGTAGATACATGTATCAACCTTTCATCACTCCCTCAATGTTTTGAAGCTAAGATATCCATTGTGTTGGGAATGCTGTTTGTAGTGTTTATCATTTCTCTAGTAATGACTTTCATAATCTGATAATTCCATTGTATTCCTTAGCAATTCAGTAATTTGTTCAGAGAGAGCTGGACCATGAATGGTCATTTTGGATGCTACATCCTTCCAGGATGATGATAAACACTTAGCATTGAGTTTACAGCGATCCTTAAAACCTAAGGGCAAACAGTCCTAGCAAAGGCCAGGGTCATCAGCTTTTATGATCCAAAACTAAGGAAGAATTAATATGTTAAATATTTATTTATATACTTAGTATATTTAATGTATTAAAATTAGTTTATAGGTAGATGCTTGAGGAAACCAGAAGAATTGAAGCTGTGAGAAGATCTGACCATCTGTGTGTGATTAGGGGATCCAGTTCAGTAGAGTTGAGCACCAAACTGAAATTTCAAAGTGATTGAGAAAGCTCAGCTACCAACTGAGATAAAATGTGAATCCGTAAGTTGGCCGCAATTACATAGAGCTACAAAATAGCTCAGACACAAATGAACAATGCAAATGCTATGTAAATAGATGGAATACTTTGTTGTTTAAGAAGTGATGACCAAAAAAATATGTTTATGCTCATTGCAGACACATTGCTTTTCAAATATTTTGAATCTATGATGGATTGCAACCATGGAGGCAGAACCTGCAAAGATATCAAGAGTCAACATTATGTATGTATGTGTGTGTGTGTGTGTGTGTGCATGCATATACATGTTTATGCAATATTTTCCTACCTCCAGATGGTGTTACTCCATTGAAACATAAAATCTCCTACAGAAGCTAATTTTTGGATCTGCGTAGTGATAAATAAGACCTTATATAAATTAAATAGTCCTGAAGGCCAACAAATTAAGAAAATCAAATTTCAAATACAACCAATATAGAAAAATATTCTAATAAAATATTCCTATAAAAACTTACAAAAATGTTTTAAAATTTAGATTAATATCTGGCCAATAAAATTAATTTGATATATAAACAACAGTAAATAATTATGTCAGATCTGCAAGAATATTATTTATTTCTAAATTTATACTAACACGCTAAGCCTCTTTGCTTAATAATCTAGATATATTTTTCATGTATTCTAACTCTGTGCTTGATTTATTCATGACATCTGATGTCTCATGATCATTATTTTTTAAAACTTTTTTCTCTATGAAAATTATGCCCATTCATTTCCATAAAGTGAATACATTATCCATTCTTCTTTGTAAGATAGAATTAAGTATTAGGCTTATACATATTTCGAGTAAAATTTTCTGAACTGACTTAAAGTGCCACTGCACTACCAAATTTCTATGTCAATTGCTAATTTTTATGGAAACCTTTCATCAGATCTTTTACATTTCAAGTTTATCAGGAATATGTTAACCACAATCACTATAAGTATCTTCATCATCTAAAGATAGTTTTGTGTTTTATTCTGATGCCTCCCAGCAAGAACTTGGAAATCAAGGCAGACCATTTCCTCAATAACAACAACAAAAGAATGTCTCTGAGACTTGTGATAAAGGATGTGGCCAGGTACACCAGTCAGTCTGGAAGCCCCTCTGTTAGTCGCTTGTGGACCAGGCCAGTGGAGAGTCTGGATGTCCAGCACTCGGGTAAGACAGAATGGGTTTCCAGAACTACTCATCTAGGCTGAAATGAAATAAAGATTAACTGCATGAGACTGGATGAGCGGATGGTGGATGACTGTGGATTTTGTTTGGAAGAATGTTGTTGATTTAATGTTCCATTTTTGGAATATACAAAATTCATTCTTTTCTCTCAAGCTAGGCTCATTTACTGTAAACAGAAAGATAACTTCCATTTCCCTCTTTGTGACTTGCTCATACACCATTTGGAAAGTCTTTTAGAATATTCACATCCTCCTGGCAATCACAGGTACTTTGCTAGATTCTATGAAAGTCTCCCCTCCTTGTTAAGGACCAGCTACAGCCGCTGATGGGACCCAGGCACTCTGATGATGGGAAACAGGCATCTTCAACAGCATCTTAAACCCAAGACCAAAAATCACCATGGAATACAACTCAAAACCTGTGAATTGTTTGTTTCTGAAATGTTTCATTTGATATTTTTCTGCAATAATTGATCTTGGGTAGATGAAATCACAGAAAATAAAAATAAACCTATAGCTAAGTGATTCTGTATTACACAAAGGTGACAGGAGCAGATGAGTGTGATTGTGATGCTTTAAATACTCTCTCTGTTTTAATACTCCATCTTCTGTATATACAAAGCCTCTTTCTGGGGCCAGAGCTGCGCTGTGTCAGTTTAGGTCGCCACTTGCAGCACCAGCCAGTAAGAGCACTGGTTTGAGTCCTGGGTGCTCCCTTTTGATCCAGTTCCTTTCTAATGAACCTGGGAAAGCAATGATGACTCAAGTTCTTGTAACTTTGCACCCATCTGGGGAAACGTGGAAGAAGTTCCTAGCTCCTGGCTTCAGACTGGTCAAGCTCCAGACCACGTGATCATTTGGAGAGTGAGCCAGGGGATACAAAACTGTTCTGCTAACAGAAAAACACAAAATTATTTATTTATTCTTCATACAAAAACTAACTCACAATGAATCAAGGATATAAACCTAGGACCAGAAACCATCAAATTACCAGAGAAAAGCATAAGGAAGACACTCTGTCTTTGGCATAGGCAAAGACTTCTTGGTAATAAAAACAATAGACAAATGAAATTACATTGAGCTAAGATGCTTCTGCATAGCAGGGGAAACACCCAACCAAGAGACAACAAACAGAATGGGACAAAACATTTCCAAGCTATGAATTTGACAAAGGATTAACACCCAACACATTTACATATGCTCAAGAAACTCATCAGCAACAAAACCATCCAGTGAAGAAATGTGATAGAAATATTAACAGGCAATGCTTAAAGGTTGAAATATAAATGCCAAGAAACACACGAGAAGGTGTTCTGGATCAATAGCCATCGGAAACACAAACAAAACTACACTTGGCTTCACTTCACCCCAGTTGCAATGGCTTTCATCCAAAAATCTTAACAATGACAAATACCATTGGTTGGAATCTAAAATTTAGGCAACCATTATAGAAGACAGTATACCGATTCTTCAGGAATCAAAAAACAGGTCTAAAATGTGACCAAACATTTTACTCTTGGTAAAGTACCCAAAGTAAATGAAATTGGCATATGAAAGAGATATCTATACCACCATGTTCCTAGGAGCTGAAAAGGAAATTGTAACATACGTACATAATGGAATGCTACTTACTTAGTCATACGAAGACTGAGTTCTTGTCTTTCATGACTAAATGGATGCGTTTACACATCATTATTATTAGTGAAAAAACAGTCAAATGCATGAAACTGACATTTTGAGATTTGATCATTGCTTGTAGCCCTTGTTTATGATTCTGAGAAACAACTGTCGATCTGTTGGCTACCTTGTGAATTTTTTATTCATTGTTGGGCTAAGCTTTTGATTATAAAGTAAATTGAAAGAATTTCATTATAAAATTGAATGAAAATATAAGGAAAGAGGAGAAATGTGACTGAGGAAGTTGAGATAGAGAAGTAATATTAAGCTCCTAAAACTAATATCTAAAATATAAATATAACTTATATATTTATATATTTAGATATATAAAACTATATATCTAATATACATCAACTACATGTAATGTATTACATATTACATATAATATATAATGTATTAGATCTCTATATATAGATATTATATATTTATATAATAATAGTGTATCTACATATAAAATCTAAATCTGTAATTCTTTGTTTTCATATATAATAATAAATATATGGTACATATATATTATATAAAAATTAAACATAAAACTGTCTATTTAAATGAATAAATGATTAACCTGGTAAAAAAGAAATCTTTTATCTTAAGCTATTTGTTATTCATAGTCATTCCACAGACTTTATGCCTTTCATGTAATCAGATCTCTACTCACCTTTACAAAATCTAGAAACTCCTGTTATTCAGGTTTCTTATTTTCATGACAACATAACTCTGTGAAGATTTAATATGGGCTTGTCCTCATGCTAATAGGAAACAACTGGGAATATTTACAATCCAACCATGGTTTATTATGCAATGTCTTATTTGGGAACATTTATTTAATCAAGTATGACAGATATTTTTAAGTACTTAAGGTAGCCTTTGCGTGACAATGTTTACAAAATTTCCTTTAGGGAAAAAGGAATTGGAACTTGGTTTACAGAGAATTTATACATGAGGAAGAAATGTCATTTCCCAGCAAGTTGGGGAATTTTATGGCATTTGAGTGATCTCAATCTAGAGACATTCTTCATGATGTTCAGTTTTGCCTGTCCCTAATGTGACACTTCTTGGCGTGACTTGGCAAGATCTTCCTATTGCTGTGGTCTCTCCTATTTAGGTTTTTCTTAATCAACTGAAAAATTATATTTTTTTCCTCTTGACAATACTAAAGTTATCATTCAATATTTGATTTTTGGAAATGAACATACAAAAATTTGCTAGGAAATTTGAAAAATTTTAAAAAGATTTGTTTTTTTACTTGAATTTCAGAGTTACAGAGAAACAGAGAGAAAAAAAGAAACAGATCTTCCATCAAGCTGGTTCTCTTCTCACCCAATTGGCTGCAAGGCCAGAGCTGGGCTCATCTGAAGCTGGGATCCAGGAGCTCCTTCTGGGTCTCAGGGACTTGGGCCATCCTGTGCTGCTTTCCCAGCCCATAAGCAGAGAGCTGGATGTAAACAGGAACAGCTGGGACTTGAATTGCTGCCCATGTGGGATGTCATGCTGCAGGCAGGGCATTAACTCCTACATGTCACCATGCCAGAGGAGGAAATTTGAATGTTTAAATAAAAAGGACAGTGAATTACTAAGAAATATTAATTAAAAGGTATTAAAAGTAGAAATGGGAAATAACATGTTCGTAAAGATATCTAGTGAAGACTTTCTTAAATAATCAAGGGCAAGGTAAAATCAACACAAAATATAGAAACATAGTCTGTTAAAATTGAGTATTTCTCCAGTATGAAGATTATTCAAAAAGTGAAGAAAAGATCATTTACAGTATCTTTTTAACAGAAGACCCCTAATCCATGCAAAAAATGTCATTTCAAGAGAGAGAAAATCAAATTCTAGCTTTCTATTATTATGTTTGATCATAAAATTCTTCCAAAATATATTTAGGTATTTTATTATTCCATGTTACAGTTCTATAGGATCCAGGATTTCTTTCCCCCCTACCAAATTCCCCCCCCCACCACCATTTTCCCCCATGTCATTACAGCAGTATAGTCCTCCACAATCAGTCATAAGTCCATCATTCTACTATTTCAGTGTATATTGATATTGTAGACATGGATAACGGCAGAGGGTCAACATCCCATTGTAAAGATGTATTTAACAGTTTCATTAGGAGTCCATCTTTGATTGTAACTTCATATCTGCATGTGATAGTCTCTATTTGTTATTACATATCCTCTCAAATGAAAAGCCATAAGCCAAAATCAACAACTGAGAGAAAGGTACAAAATTTACAAGTTAAACAACATGCTGCTGAATGACCAATGGATCACTGAAGAAATTAAAAAGAAAATCAAAGGCCTTCCTGAAGACAATGATGCTATTTTGTGACCTTGGATCAGTGAAGAAATTAATAAGGAAAACAAAAACTTACTTTTGAATGAACGAAAATAAAAACAAGAATATCAAACTCCCTCAGATGTAGCAAAAGCTTACTGAAAGGGCTATTGATCTTGTATTTTGCATGAGGGTTGCATTATATCAAAGAAAAGATACGATATTTGTCCCTTAGGAACTGACTAGTTTCACTGAGCACATGGTTTCTAGTAGACACCATTTGGTTGCAAATGGTGAATCTCATTCTTTTTAATGGCTGAGTAATATTCCATGGAGTAGTTGTACCACTGTTTCTTCATCCACTCCTCTTGGGACAGGCACCTGGGCTGTTTCTGCATGTTTTCTATCATAGATTGTACTGCTGTAATATAGGATTGCAGAGCCCTTTCTCATATGCAGATTTCATCTCCTTTGGATATATTCCCAGAAGTAGAATAGCTGGGTCATCCTGCAGATCCCCATTTTCAGTTATCTGAACACTCTCTAAGCTGGCTTCCATAGTGCTAGTACTAGCCTACACTCCCATCAAGAATGGAGTAGGTTACCTTTTTTCCTACATCAAGTTTTTATTTAAAAATGTATAAATTAGCCCACTAAACCTGAACCAGTGTTAACTATCAGAAATGAAACTCTGATCCCATGAACTTGCCACAACTTTATTCAGTTGTGTTTCATGCTTGTTTCACATTCTAGGACAAACACTCATTCATTCTACTTTAGAATAAAATTATTCTTGTTCTTCTAACAAAACAGATCTTGTATACTCTGTCTACCAAATGACCCTCACTGCCACTATCATTCCTTTTACAATGCTGTCCTCACACATTGATTGTAACTTTTAATTATACTTACTGCATAAAACCTTGGTAATCACAGAAAAAAAACTATTGCCTGAAAATTGATTAAAATAGCAAGATGGAACTCATTTGTGCTATTGTGGTAGGGGAGAGAGATTTTAGCACAGAACTTTGCTTAGCTCCCAGGATAACAGAACAGCTGGGGATTTACATCCCAGCAAGCAGGGAAAAGAGGCGGGTAGTAAGAAATCGTTAGCTGGAGCATGATAAGATGTCAATTTTGCTAAACAAATTTAATAAGATTCTTAGCAAAGGCAGGTCTAGAACCTAGGTATCCTACGTTGAAGGTGAGAAATTTGATCAAATATCAAGAAAGGACAAAAATCAAGAATGGGAGGATTTATTAAAATGCATTAGGAAGAATCCTTGCCAAAACATCGCTGGTGAGATGAAGGTGGAAGCACAGTCAAGAAAAGGTCCTGGGGGGGGGCTTTGTTAGTGATGTTGAGAGCAGTGTTTTCACAGGGTAATTGTGCTTTCCCGCCTGTGTTGTTCTGGACTAGCAAGTTTACCAATGCACCTCATAATCTTTGCAGTTATAAATAATCCGTACGGAACAACATATTTTTCCCATGTGACAAAAATAAATATGTTCATTACCAGATCCAAAATATAGCTTTTCTGCATCATATAATAAAAAGCATCAAAATATAAATATATACTTAGTAATTAAATGCTTCAGTATTTACCTTACTTAGATATAATCTAGGTATCTAATGTATATTCATTAATTAACTCAGCACTGGATCAGGGTTTTTATTACTATTATTATTATTGGAAAATCAGATACACAGAGACGAGGAGAGACAGTGAGGAAGATCTTCCATTCACTAGTTCACTCCCCAAGGCCAGCGCAACAGCCAGAGCTGAGCTGATTCAAAGCCAGGAGACCAGAACCTCTTTCAGGTCGCCCATGCAGATGCACCATCCCAAGGCTTTGGGCTGTCCTCGACTGCTTTCCCAAGCCACAAGCAGGGAGCTGGATGGGATGCGGGGCTGCTGGGATTAGAACTGCCGTCCATATGGGATGCCAGAGCATGCAAGGCAAGGACTTTAACCACTAGGCTACTGCACTAGGCCCAATCATGGTTTTAAGTTACCAGAAGATCACAGAAATCATCTTCAAGATGACATACTAAAAACCATAATTAATTGCTTTTAAAATAAGATTTGTCAAAATAATTATTCAATTTGACTAAATTCGAACTTACATTTTATCATTATAAACACATAGCATCTAAAATGAAATCGTATTAAACCAGGAAGTCTGCATAAATTGAGGAAGAAAATGCATTAATAGAGTAATGCACATTTACATAATACTAATAACTCAAAGGCAGACTTCTTGGAAGCGTTGAGATCTTGGACTGGCCTCAGTGGAGGTACAAGACCAGGAGAGGCGGTGAGGAGTTTCAAAGGTCCTGAACAAGGCCTGCTGCTCTACATTAAGAACAGGCGTTATCCACCATACCTCAAAGAACTTACTGCGCATGCTTCTCATCAGATCAGAAGCACGGTTTGTATTGGATTCCTCACTATCAGATTTTTATTCATTATGAATACTTTCATTTTGTTGCCTCAGGAATGTGTGCTTTTCCTTCCCAAAGGAAACTTGACAAGGTTCTCTCCCATGCTCTACTAGCCTAACGTCAGTGCCTACCACATGCTTCATGCTAACGGACACAGTTCCAGCCACTGCACCACAAATGCCAGCCTTGAGAAGGAGAAACCACTCCCCATCCACGCCCCGTCTCTTAGCAATGGCGTTGCCATGGAGACTGCCAGTGAGCTAGTTCCCAGTTACTCCCTCCTTCGCGGCTCTTGTCTATGTAACTTCTCAAGCTCTTTCCTTTCTATACCTGCATTACAATGTAGGATTTGTTGGGACCCTAGGTCTGATCCCCGGGTCTCTTGAAAGTTGGTAGTTCATCTAAACCGTTAACAGAAAGCCCTACACCTGGGGATGTTCCAAGTGCTAAGACAGTGCACTGGGAACTTCACTAAGGAGCCTTTCTGCACATCCCCAAAACCAGTGTTTTTCAGAGTTCGTATGGCACTGTGCACCCCTCCAAACAAGCTGTGTAAGCATGGACTCTGTCTACGATCCACAGGCAGTGAGGACTCAAACGAACTGCAGGCATAACCCTCATTCTCTCCTGATCTCCCCAATCCATGTCCACTCTGATTCTGTCCTCGCTAAAATAAAGTTTTCTTTACTTTAACATAAAATGAATCATTTATTTATATAAGAGACAGGGTTGCAGAGAGAGAGGGAGAGACAGTGGAATAAAGTTTGGAATGCATTAACTCATAGATACACAGCTAAGGGTTCTATTCACACTGCAGATACATGCTGAATTTAGCTCCCAGTTACAGTCTCTCCCAGGCCTGGCTGCTAAGGGGTTACTTGAGGTGTGGACCAGTGAATGGAAGCCTGCTCCTATTTCCCCTTTCTTTATAGATGCCTAGACAAACTATGCTGCGAAAGTCAGATTAATTTGTGCGTTTTCTCAAATCCTTTCATCAATTTTCCTCAGGTTTTCATTCATTTAAAACATTTATAGCTCATTTGTTTTGTTGTTGCTTTTAGTTTTAAAGATTTATTTATTTTTATTGGAAAAGTAGATATACAGAGAGAAGGAGAGACAAAGATTTTTTGTCCACCAGTTCAGACCCCAAATGACCACAATACCTGTGGCCAGGAGCCATGGGCTTCTTCCTGGTCTTCCATAGAGGTACAGAGTTCCAATACTTTAGGCCATCCTCTACTGCTTCTCCAGGCCACTAGCAGGGAGCTGGATGGGAAGTGGAGCAACTGGGACTGGGACAGGAACCAGTGCAACAGAATCCAGTGCTTGCAATGGGAGGATTAGCCAACTGAGCCATCACACTGGGCCCTATTGCTCATTTGTAAAGAGGGTGATTAAACCACAAACCTGACCTACTCTGCATTCTCATGAAGGGCTCAGTTTTCTAGCAGAATCAGAAACTGGTTTGGATCATGGAAAAGGGGAAGCTATGACACATTTATCCAAACGTAAGTAAAAGCGAGTAGTAGATAGAATAAATAATAGATACCATGTAGGTACAAGTACATTGTTTGGTTTCTCGCATTTTATTCCAACTTTTGCTAAGTGGTTTATCACTCACCATTTGATACATTAGTTAAAATCAATTGTTTAATTTTACTCTTTTTATGGAAAGAGTATTATTATTAATATCATTTTAAAAGAAAGTAATTTTGTTGTCTTTTTATTGCCTTGCTCATGATTTATACTGTCATCTCCCTTTTGGTGTCATGCATTTATTTAATACATGAGGGTAAGCATATTGTGCTAGTATTTCTGTACTTCAAGTAATGACATGAGCAGTGCTTTTGCTAGTTAGTTCTTTTTTGATATTATTATGTCACAATTTGCGTATTTTCACTGTTTCTACCAAACATAGAATCTATTACATTTTATTTTAAAATTTAGAAGAAAAAGCCTGGCACGTTGGTTCAGTGGCTAAATCCTCGTGATCCCATACAGTCACCAGTTCACGTCACAACTGCTCCACTTCCATTCCGGCTCTGTGCTTGTGGCCTGGGAAAGCAGCAGAGGATAACCCAAGGCCTTGGCGCGCTGCACCTGTGTGCAAGACTTAGAAGAAGCACCTGGATCCTGATTTCAAATTGGAAGAGCTCTGGCCATTGTGGCTACTTGGGGAGTGAGCCAGGGAAAGGAAGCTCCTTCCGTATATCCTTCTTCTCTTTGTAAATCTGCCTTTCCAACAAAAATAAATCCTTAAAACTTTTAGAAAAAAAAAAAAAAAAACTTTTTAAATGGAAAATCCCAGGATACCCAGAATGAATAGTATATATGACAATACTGGAATTTTTTTAATCCTAAAATTTTGTTTTGGTTAGTTTTAGAGTTCTCTTCAAGTTTCTATTAAATATACCTTTTGCATTTAAAATCATTTGAAATTTGAGTATTATTTATGGTTCTTGCTATACTCCAGAGAAACAGTAATTATTCTATTTACCCCTTGTTGATTTTTTATTTAGTAAAAAATTGGGCTTGCAATTACAAAGTAAATTGAAAGTATATCATGGTAAAAATTAAGAGAAAAATAAAAATGGAAGGTGAAGGGAAAGCAGGAGAAAGAGTTGGAAATATTGTGCTCTTAAAATAAATATATAAAATACATGAACTTTGCTCTCATCCATAAATTTAAAAATGTTAGTCCAGAAAATCATGTGAAAGAAAGGTAACTATAGTTCATCAAATTTTTTTTATATTTTTATATATTAATATGAATTTTTAGAATTCTTTCTATTTTCCATTGCATTTTCTCTGATTTTTTTTTAAATATTTATTTCATTTTTATTGGAAAGCCAGATCTACAGAAAGGAAGATATTCCTTCCGATGATTCACTCCCCAAGTGGCCACAATGACCAGAGCTGTGCTGACCAGAGCCAGGAGCTAGGAATCTTTCCTGGATCTCTCACACGGGCGTAGGGTCCCAAGGCTTTGGGCCATTTTCGACCGCTTTGCCAGGCCAAGATCAGGAAGCTGGATGGGCAGCAAGGCTGGGGGATTAGAACTGGCACCCACATGGGATCCTGGCGCATGCAAGGCAAGAACGTTAGCTGCCAGGCCTTTGTGTTGGGCCTCATTTTTCTCTGATTTATATCATTAAACAGCATTTGCTCTCTGAAAAACAATAACAAAGGAAGACCCTGCTACAAACTCCTTTGACTAGATGATGCCAGTTTCATCAATGTGGCTGCCAAGGTCCTAGGCTGCTCCCAGCATCCTAACGGATACAAGGGCTGTAGGGCTGTGGAAAAGAAGGCCTTGTCAGTGATGCTTTGAAGTGTCTTCCAGAGGTTCTACATGGTACCCAGAGAATGCAATAGTGCCAGTTCTATTCAGCCTCAATGCTTTACAGCACTGAATTTGCCAGGAGTATGCTTTTTCCAGCTCACAGGAAGCTCTGCGCAAAGGAATTCTCAGAAAGGCCAAGTCTGGGAGTGGAGTGACCTGCAGTCTCTTCCTAAAGGATTTTTTAAATCTGAAACTAGCAGACGTTTCGGTATTAAAGTGAGATGGGTCCACACTGGGCAGTTCGCAGAGACTGTGTGTGTGTGTGGACCCACAGTTCCAAGGCTGGCATCAAGTTCAACAGACTCAAGCACAGGGGCATGGTGTGGGAAGCAGGAAGGAGGCGAAATCTTTTAGGATTATTCTAAAGCTATAAACTTTCTGAAAAGATCATCTAAGGGTAAGGAAGGTCTGCAAAGTGTGCCTTAGAATTAACTTTTGATCCTTCTTAGTAAATGTGACATGAAAATAAACTCTAGGAAAGTACTTTTTGTGGCTTGAAGCTAAGCAGGAAAAGTGGCATGAGTCAATATAAAGCTCTCCCACTCGATTTTGTTCTTTTCTACTTTTTCCAGGAAGATTTGAGCCTTTTCACTCTCAGGCATCTTCTGGGTACATGCACACACTGGAGATCAGCTTTCCCCAATGTGTCCCAAGCCACAACCACACAAAACACAGGAGGCTGGCACAGGACACAAATATCACTCATTCACAAAGTCCCAAGGGATGCCCATTTGCTCTGCCATTTAATGGAGAAGGCGGCTGTAGCCTAGAGGTTAAGAGAGGAAGTTAACATGTGAGACTGATGGAATAAAACCCGCCACAGACTTTGAAGAACTGCATATGGGTACAAGAACAAGAACCTTAAGACTACTGGTACAAATGGACAGAACACTGTCCTGATGGGATGGACAGAACACTGTCCTGATGGGATGCTTTGCTTGCGTTTCTAGCTTGCAGGAGCTACCAAGCAGGAAGGATAAGTTTCCCTTCCCCTTGGCTCATGCACCCTCTCTAGTTTCTTTTATAGTGATGGCTAACAATAATAACTTCTGGAAAGGTAAAATGGTAATTCAATATATGGATTTGAAAACCCAGAGAGGGGAAAATTCCACAGCAATCTCAAATCCAAGTATGCTTGCGTTCCATGATTTTCAAAATATTTGTAGTTTTACAATAAATTGGTTTTTATATAAAGTGCAGTGAAATTAACTGCTGGAGAATGTATTTTTTTTTAATATGAGGGTGTTGTGACACAGTAGGTGAAGCCATCCATTAGAATTATCCTCATCCCATATCAAAGTGCAAGAAATTGAGTTCCACTTCCCTATTAGAACCAGCTTCCCTTTCTAGGATAAATAAATCACAGCCCAAGGATGTAGGCTTCTGCTGCACATGTGGGAGACTGGGACAGAGTGTGTGGCTGCTGGCTTGAGCCAGGTCCAGCCCTGGCTGTTGTAGGCACTTGGAAAATAAACCAGCAGAAGGAAGGGCCCTCAGTCTCCCCCTCCCCTTTTGTCACTCTGCCTTTCAAATCAGTCAAGAAATCTTTAAAAATAAAAGTTACTTTAAAAACCACAAAATACACTTGTAAACCTTTCAATTGCTTAATTCTACATTCATGAAATTTCTCAGTCAAGCTGACATAGAATTTTCCCGATTCAATTTTTTGCTTATTTTTTATGGTTAAGTAACTGAAATTCTATGATCTACTATGTTAAAATTGCGTTTATCAAAATCTATCATTTATCCACCTTTATCTATCATCATCATCTTTCAATTATCTGTCATAATTTTGTTATCATCATCTATTTATCTGTCATCAACATAATCTGTCTTTCTGTTGTATGCCATTACATATACTTGAATACTATTCTATATTTTCTTTTTTTTTTTTTAAAGATTTATTTTTATTGGAAAGTCAGATATACAGAGAGGAGGAGAGACAGAGAGGAAGATCTTCCATCTGATGATTCACTCCCCAAGTGAGCGCAACGGGTCGATACTATGCCGATCCGAAGCCAGGAGCCTCTTCTGGGTCTCCCACGCGGGTGCAGGGTCCCAAAGCTTTGGGCCGTCCTCGACTGCTTTCCCAGGCCACAGGCAGGGAGCTGGAAGGGAAGCGGGGCTGCCGGGATTAGAACCGGCGCCCATATGGGATCCCGGGCGTGCAAGGCGAGGACTTAACCACTTGCGCCACCGCGCCGGGCCCTATTCTATATTTTCTAATGAACTTACTTCTTTTGTACTTATAGGAACATCTGTTCTTAACAGATCCCAAAACAGTTGTGGGAAAGCTGACAATGAACTGTGTGTACGCGATTCAGATCAGGTCTGCAATAGTTTTTATGCTAAGTACTTGCAAGGAAGTAGTCTATTGGCTCTGGCTGATGAATGTCCATTATATGTTTCTAGATTACAAAATCATAAATGATAAAAGTCACATTAAAATGGTTTATAAACCTTTGGGGTAATGTTCTACTGGTCAAAGCTTTTTTGATATTATTGACATGTTTTCACAAGGTCATCATAAGGAAATCAATTTTCCCTACATATGTATGGAAATACACACACACATACATATATATATATACTGCTGTTTTCTCTCTTTCCTTAGAATTCTACAATTTATTTTTAAAAGTTGCAATCCAGTTATTTCATTCTTCAATTGTTTATGGCCGATATTTTTAAAATATGAGGCACTTAATTAACAGTCTTTTCAATTTCTGTCTTAAGGATGGCTTCTATATCCTGCTGAGACTAAAATTATCTAGGACATACTACTGTTCATTTTCTGGGTTTTGTTTTATTCCATAGTTGTGTTAATTTTCATCTAAACCCACTTTTTCCAAGAAGCTAACTCTGAAGTTGTTAATACCTGCTAATTCTTTGGCATATTTGTTGTTGGTTACTTTATCCTGGGCTTTGGATTCCATACATATGAAATACATAAATCACCATGAAGAATATTTTAAGAAACAGAATGAGGCAAAAAGACCTTGAGCCTGTAGAAGCTGCAAACTGGGAGGGCAAACGTACGGGTAAGCATAAATGAGTAGACCAAGTCTAGCTTGTAAATTTCACAATTCATTTGGTGAAATGTTTAGGCTGACAGAAGTCTAAAGTTGTCTGCAGGAATGAATGTTTGTCTCCTGGAAGAAAGAAGGGAGAGACACTTTGTTATTCATGTCCTACTCTGGGGAACATGGTGGGAAGGACCAAGAGATTGAAATTTTTCTAATATACTTCTTTGCAGTTGTCTTTAACTCAAAGTAATCTTTATGACAAAATTGTATATTTTAGGATGGTAAAGTTTTGCTGCCCTTCATATTCAAACAAAGGCTTTCTCCTTCAATGATGCTCTCAGAGTTCGACCTTGGCAACTGGGGTGACAGCCCCGCCCTGCAACCACCACTTTGTGGTAGCAGGAACTAGGGGGTGGGAGTTCGACCATGGCAGCTCAGGTGACAGCAGCCCTCCACAGCGGTGACAACCCACTTGCAGGGAGTACCCTAGCTAGTCAGACCCAATGCCTGTGACCTGGGCACCTTTGCCACACGGTGTAAGAGTCATAGGCTTTGGAAGGCCAGTGTGTCTGTTTGGCGCTAGGCTCTGCCTACTTGCTGTCCAGCAGCAGCGAGCTCTAGGGTTGTTAGGGTATGTAATTGATGCTTAGGGACATCCAGGGATAAGGCTAGTGTGAGTGTAGGTGAGGGATGAATTCTGTGTGATTCCTAGTGAAGGGGTCATGGAACATGCTTGCAAGCATGGGGACTGAGATCTGATGGTTTGGAGGGGAGAGTCCATAAGTTCTATTTGGGCCGGACTGATACACCAACCCACATGGAAATTCTGAGATGGGCTGTTAGCATAGAGCAGCACTGATTGTCACACACCAGTCCACATGAAAGCTATGGCTGGGGTCCTGTCTGACAGGGCTAGGTACCAGTACCTGATCTAGTGGCAGAACAGGGGAAAGATCACACTTGGCAGGATCAAGACACTAACCAACACACAAGAGAACCAGATCCGGAGGAAGTGTGGGCTCAACCCTGTGGAAATACAAGTTCTGCTGGTTAGCTTACAAGTTGGGGTGAGCTAGGCATGACCGTAGAACCTGCCATCAAGTATGGGTAATGGAACTGAAAACAGTCTGGACAGGTCAAGGAAGCATCACCTGAATGTGCATCCTAAAACAGGATGTGCGGTGGGCCGAGCTGCAACTGGAAGGGGATGGACCAGGCAGGGTTGAGCAACCTTAACTCACAAGGAAGAACAGAAAACAGAATGGAGCACAGGTCATGCCGAGCTAGGCTCTTACACCAACTGATCTGCATGAGCCAGAGATATTAGGCCACAGCATTGAAGGCAAAAGCCAAGACAGGTGAGGGGCTATACCAATCTGGATCAGAGCAACCACTAGCATGTGCGCAATCTGTGCTTGGGAACAGGCTTGATTGGGGTGCTAAGAAGACATCCTAACTGGTTTGGGGTTCCCATGGGAGAGTGCAGGGGCTGGAGTGGGGGCTGCATTCTGGTCTGGACATGGCTGCAATCTCCCTTGGCACAAGTGTGGACTGGGACTGAATGTACCAGGCCTGGCTAGACTCCAGCACCATCTGGTGCTCTGGAGGACCAGGGTAGATGTAGGATGGACTAGGCTAGGTCTCTGCTCCTACTGAGCCTTGTGTGAGCTATGTCTGGGTATGGACGAGCCTTGGCTGGACTGAAACATCCAACAGTAAGAACTGGAATGGGTTGAAGGCCAGTCAGGAAAGGAGGCCACTGTTCCTGCTAGGACAGCAGGTGGACTAAGTAGGGCTGGCTCATGGACCCACTGGTATGCTCAGGATCTGGTAATGGGAGAGGTTCTGATGGAGGAGCCTGGGCAACTTCTCTGGCAGAACACAGACCTGGCAGGTAAGCGCAAGAAGCATGATAGGAAGCAGCCCAGCCCAGGCCAGGTAAAAGTACCTGCCAGCATACATTTGGCATAGGTCAGGCACAGACCAGGCTGAGCCAGTTCACATCACCCACTGGCGAACTCAAGTAGCAGAACAGAGTATGCGTAGTGTCAGCTTCGGACACAACACATACCAGTACACATTATGGCTAGGACAGGGTGCCAGCTGGACTGGGATAGGCTACAACACTCACCAACTGGAATTGGAGGTGGGCCAGGCCAGGCCAGGCTACAACATCCACTGGCAAATGCCAAGGTGAAATGGGCCATGCCAAACTGGACCCCAGCACCCAACCAGCAAGCATAAGAACCCAGGAAGGAAGATACAAAGCCGGTAGGGGGAATATGGAGGGTTCCTTTGCTGGACAGCCACTCCCATTGGAGCACGTGAGCTGAGGTGGGATGGGGCAGAACAAACCAGGCAGGGCTACAACACCTGTGGGTTTCATGTGAGCTAGATCAGGGAAAAGCAGGCTGGGCTGATTGTTCCTACTGGTAAAAGCAAAAATTAGAGTGAGTGAGGGTTGATTGGGCTTTGCCACAGCATCAGCTCATAGAGGCTGACACTGGGGGCTAATTCTGTCAAGCTAGACCACAAAACCACCTGGAGACTGCATAATCCAGGAGTGGGAATGGCCTAGGAGGGAAATAGTGGGCACCTCCCTCTCTGATCACCACTCCCACTGGAGAGCATGAAAACCAGGATTGTGGCAGGGGTAAGCTAAACAGAGCAGCACCCACCAGTATGTGTGTGAGCTGGATAACAGGACAGGTTGGGTTGCACTAGACTTCAATGCCCATTGTCATATATGAGAGCTAAATGGGATATGGGACAGACTGAACAAATCTACTGTACATACTGGCAAGAATGGGAACCAGGGTAGGGGACAGGCCTGGTGGGGGTAAAGGGGAGTCACCCCGACTAGGCTGCAGCTCCCACTGGTTTGCATGAGGGCCGAGTATATGAAGTGGGCGGGATCGGGCTGGACTACAACACCCATCAGTTCACATGGAAGACAGGGCTGGAAAAGAACTGACCCAGCAGTTGCAATGACCAGCATGTGCATAAGCTGATTGGGGCAATAAATTGTGCCAGACCCTGTATTGCCAAGCATGCACAAGAATCAGGTCTGCGATCAACTCAGTTTCTCTGGGGACTCCTCCAACTGAACTGCTGATCTCAGAACCCCAACCAGGAAGAGACTATGTCAGCCAGTGGATTCTGAAGAGATTTCATCGCGCTTGGAGAGGCAAGATTGGCAGCAATTCAGACGTGTTGAACTATCAAAACTGCATGAGCAGGACCCTCTGAGCATGCCCCATGTCGGGGACCTGGGATGGGTGGGATGCTGAGTGGGGCTTTTCCCTTTATCTCTTCCCTAACCCTTGGATACAGGAAAAAAAAAATTAATGTGGAAGCAATGATCTTACTCACTTTTCTGTAGCCCTTGACCTTTTGTGCCCTAATCAACTATGTAAAGATTACCAAAGTAAAATATTTTTAAAAAATAAAAATAATACTCCCAAGAAAATTCCACAATAAATTTGTATTTATGTATATATGAAATTTAATATTTGTGGTTTTAAAAATAGTATAGTGAAAATCATTTCTTAAATCATACAAAATAAATATGGGTCAAGGAATAAAAGTGAGAGGTAAAGAATAAAGAGGAAAATGGAGACAAGACACTGTGTATAAAACCCAGTGTGAAAGCAGGGCTAAGTTTAAAAAGAAATTTAAATCACTTTCTTGTAATGCACAGTAATTAAGAACATAGATCCTGGGGCAAAACTACTTAGGTTCAAATCCATCTGACAGTGTTAATAGAATTGTGACGGAGGTCAAGTAACTTCCTTAAGCTTGAAATAAGTGGTGATAGAAAAAAAAAAAAAAACTCCACCATAATATAATAAGAATTGAATTAATTAACACATTTAAAGCATTAAGAATCATGGTCTAAGAACTGCGGGCACAAAAAGGAGTGTTATGTACTTCCTGTTCATTGAGAGGTATCAGTAAAGCTTAAAAACAAAATATGAAACAGTACAAGTTAAATACTCTAAGATGGAGGAATGGCTAGGCATCACCAGACAGCATGGGCATTAAAGTTTTCATTTAATCAATGAAGTAATTGATATCCTGGTTTCTGGTTTCTCTACTGCCAGAATCCCATGGGTCACAGGACATCATCATATGACATCACATCTGTGTCCTTGAATGTCCTTGGGATCCCATCCTGAGGCCTTCATGATGATCTCATCAAACCCTCATCACTTCCCAAAGGCCCTGCCTCTGAACAGCCCATTACACGCCCATTCTCCTGGTTCCTCACTATGAGGCCAAATCTCAACACCTGACATCGTGGGAAACCCTCCAACCACATACACACCGCAGCAGTTGGCCAACCCTTTAGATAGAACAAGAGCTCTCTGATTCACGCGCTGTTAGCTTAGCCTCTCCATTTAGCAATTTGATGATCTTTTGAGATGTAACTCAAATTTCTGAGCCCTAATATTTCTATCTCTGATACAGAGCCAGTAATACGCCTATGTCCAAAAGTTATAGCAAAGATCAGGTGAGTTGGTGAGTACAAGCAGAAGGAGCACCCGAGTCAGAGCAGCATTTCAATATATCTTAACATTAAGTCCAAACAGTTCTTTCCATCCTAGTAATGCTTGTGGAGAAAGAATCGGTTGCATGCTTACCGGCATGTAGTTTGATTGTTTTGTAGTTTTTTGGTCCAATCTGCTTCTGAATGGAATATGAAAAAACAGAAACACTAAGAAATAATAAAAACACACAAAGTCTACAGTTGCAAAGCAAAGCTTTTCTAGAACACATAATTAATCACAAAATGAAGAGACTAGAATTTTCTTCCTTTAACTCCTGCAAGTAGTTTCAACTATTGAGGCTGAGTAGTTTCAAGTATTTCAACATTTGAGTTTCAGAGAAAAGAACAAAAAGCACCTGAGGACAATGCAATCTGTCTAAAGTGCCTGAGGCAGCGCCTAGCACCAAAACGGATTCAGTGTAAATTTGCCTCTTCTTGCAAAGATTCAAAATGTTTTCAGATGTGTTTCTCTTCAGACACACAATATCCTCAAAGTCAGTTTCTCCTGTGTAAGGTCTGTTTCATGCCTGAAACAGAAAAATCTCCCTGGGTTGGTAAGAGTTACAGCCTTCATTTTCAAGTAATTTGTAACACAATTTCTATTTTGAAATGGCTTTGAAAATGTCATATGGTTAAATCCACTGATGAGGGCTAATTTACTAAGCAGGAAAAGTGGCTGCCAGTTTTAGGCAGGATAAAGAATATACCTTCAGCCTTCCTTTTTTTTTTTTTTCTTAATTAGTTTTGGCTGGCCAAAGAGAGAACGGAGCATGGTTGGGAGCCCTGAAGGAGGTATGGTTGAGCAGGTGCAACCCACTCCCTGTCCCAGCACTGCCCAACCACAGGCAGCAGCTAGGGATGAAGGAGAGTGACTTCCTACTCTTCGCCATCACAAAGCCAATACCACACATCCATCAAGTTTTGTCTGGTAACCTTGTTACTGTCTTTTAAATTAAAAGAGTTAACTTATAATGAGTTCTTTCTAATGTCATCCAAATTAATCTCCTATAGCATCCAACTTCCTACTGAAACCTCCCTCCTAGAGGCCTGCCTACTTGTTCCTTCCATTCACATCACAACCTTAAATGTCTCTAAACATCTTTCAAAAGAAAATACAAACTTTTAACACATAGTTACTTTAAAACAATTTTTGATTCCCAAACATTTTTTTGAGAGAGATTCATTAAACATATGTACACACAGCTGCTTTAGTCTAAATGTGCAAGAATGCATACATTGATGGGGAGGGAAAGCCTCCATAAGGTTGAAGCTTTAAAATGCATGTAATATTCTAAATAATCATCCATTTTAATCCTATGACTTTTGAGTTCTGTCAGGCTCATGCACATACCTGGTTTTCATCACTTAAGCGACTATTCTAGGACATAAATGTTAATATGCATCCAACAATATAAAGCTCAATAGCTACCAAGGGCCACTCAAAGTCACAATGGAATCTCACCAACTTAAAAAAATACATAATTGTTGAATTCTTTGTGGGAATGAGAACATTAGACAAGATATCTAACTGTTTAATAAATGTGTAACTACACTACTGTTAACTGGGTATGGTGTGGCTTTAAAGATCTCTATAATTTAATCATCTCACACAACAGAAACTGCATGCATTGAACAGAAATTCTGCTTCCCCTTCCCCCTAGCTGATGGAAACATCTCTGTGCATTTGATTAGTTCAGATGTGTCAGGTAAGTGGAATCATAGCCTATTTTTCCTCCTGTGACTGACTTATTTCATCTGATCTTGTCACATCTGTGTTTTTATATCCATTTTTCTTTCTACAAGTTACTTATTATATCTCAATGCCTGTGCAACATGTTCCTTTTCTTCCATTTTTCTGTTTGTGCCTTTTCATGAGGTTTTGTAATTAGCCTATTTTATTCTTTTTAAAATTATTCTAATTTAGAGCTCTTATTACAGGAAGCATTTAATTTTCTATGCTGCTGTTTATTAAAAGCTTAGATTTCAGTGTGACATTTCTTATAGACTTTGCTTGGGGTGTAGTTTAGCAGTCTGCGTGATTCTGTCTAATATTTTTAATTATGTCAAAATTGTTTCTTAAATTACACTTGTATATAATAGTGTTTAGCACAGTATTGTATGTTAATTGTGCATTAACTATTGTTTAATCCCTTGAATGATTGTATACACCTTGAGGGATCATTTCATTTGACTTACCCCCAATGCCTAGGAAGTATTTTGCATTACAGTAATTGTTCAGAAAATGTTGTGTGGTATATTAGAAGAAAGAGAAAAAAGAAAAGAATGAGACTCTGAGCTAAGAATGCGTCACCGAATGCACAAGTCAGCTTTCAGTTCTCTCCTTACTAAAGCCACCTGCAGCATCTGATCCACCTGAAGTCTCCTTCCCATCAACAGCATTTCCTACACCTGACTTCCAGGGACCCTTTCCTTGGTTTGCTCCCTGCATCACTGCTTACTCCTTGATCTACTTTACTGTCTCTATTTTCTCCCAATATCCTCACCTTGGAACATCTGAGGAAGCCATTATTATATCATATTACATTATTTGAAGAAGGACCGATTATGGTCCTTAGGAGTCCCTGATCTCCTGTTTTCTTTTCCCTTTTATGACTCCCTTTATCTTGTCCCCTTCCTTTCCTTTCACTCCTTCTTAGTTCTTTTCCTTTCCTCCATCTTCCTTTCCATTCTCTTTTCTTCACTGAGTGATTCTCATTATTTCATGAATTTTCACAACCCTTGTGCTGCCTCTCAATTGATATCTTACACTTACTTGCCTTCACTAACTCGAAATCCATTGCTTAATTTTTAACTCTACTGGAATTTCTAATTTAATACTTTCCAAGGTGAATTCTCCAGTCTTCCTCCTGGAGTCTGTGTCTCCTGTGGTATTTCTCAAACCCAGGTAAACATAGACGTATCATACAGCCAGGATCTGCAGTTCCCTTGACTATCTCATTTTTTCATATTTCCACCCATCAGGAAATACTTTTATGCTCTTCTGTAAAAATACATACAGATAGCAACACCTTCTAACTCCTTACCCCTCTACCAATCAGATCTGAGCCATCCTCATTGTTGACTTGAATTATTACAATTCTCCCTGCAGTTTATTCCCCACACAGAATTAAGATGGATCCCTTTATAACAAAGATCAGAGCAATCTATTTGTGTTGAAGCTTCTGTACAGCAAGGGAAACAATCAGCAAAGTAAAAAAGCAACCCACAGAGTGGGAGAAGATCTTTGCACACTACATAGGTGATAGGGGGCTAATCTCCAGGATATACAAAGAACTTCAAAACAACCAAAACACCAAAACAAACAAATCACTCAAGAAATGGGTATGGGAAATGGGCAAACATTTCACAAAGGAACAAGCCCAAATGGCAAACAAACATATGAAAAGTGTTCCAGTTCCCTGGCAATAAGGGAAATCCAAATTAAGACATCGATGAGATAACACCTAACACCAGTAAGATTGACCCACATAAAAAAGAACACCAATGACACTTGTTGGTGAGGATGTGGGGAAAAGGGAACCCTACTCCACTGCTGGTGGGGCTGCAGGTTAGTACAGCTTTTATGGAAATCAGTATGGAGATCACTCAAACAACTCAAAATCTGCATACCATATGATCCAGCAATAGCACACCTAGGAATATATCCAAAGCACCTGAATCACGACGAACCAACATGCACCCCTATGTTCATAGCAGCACAACCAGTAATTGCAAAAACATGGAAGCAACCAAAATGTCCATCAGCAGAAGATTGGATAAGAAAGCTCTAGTTCATCTACTCCATGGAATACTACTCAGCTATTAAAAAAAACAAAATGCAGTTCTTTGTGGCTAAATGGGCCCAACTGGAAACTATAATGCTAAGGGAAATGAGCAAATCCCAAAAGGTTAGATACCACATGTTTGCCTTAATTTAACCTGTATTTTTTTTTTGATTCTGTGATTGATACTGTCTCAACACATGTGTTTCTAAAAATTGAACTTGCATTATTTTTAACATATTGTTTACTCAATACTATGTCAATCAATTCCATAACACTATATATTGTTGCTGATGTTTCGTTGGGGCTTTTAACTGATCAGGATTTTACTCTGTTAGCTTTGCCTTCAGACCAGGGAAGGCCTCCCCAAGAAGCCGTTAAATGTTATGAGGACAATAAGATGCTGGACTCAATGCTGGGTATGTGCTTCAGAGGCCGTGTATCTCACCCAATGCAAAGCCTAAAGTCTTCATGGGCAAATATTTAATCAGATTGCCTTTAATTCTCTCAGACTTCATCCACCGATTTCTCTCATGCTCATTCTCCTATAGCCACTGTGCCTTCTTTGGTATTTGTCTTCATCGTCTGTGGCTCCCTGACAAAGCATCGCAAAATTATGAATCTTAAAACCATTTGCTTGTAAGACCTATGTTCTGGCTCTCACGTTAAGCCCTCATCTTAGCACCCATCAGAGAGTGGATTTGCAGCTAACACACTCTCAACTCTTAAAAAAAATAGTATTTTTGGAAAAAAATTTCTGTGTCTTTATGTAACTTGATTTTATCCAGCTGAGCAATTCTGTTTAGTTTTTTTTTTTTTCTACAATTTCAGTCTATTTTCAGAAGAATCTAAAGACATCTGACGTTTCAATGGCTTGACCAATGACTGACAGGTGGTGCTGGGGGCTTGACTGGCGTGAGCCAGAGGAGCTTCATATAGTGTATGTGTGTCTCCATTTAACCGATCTCCAAATAGTGTATGTGAGATCCACAGCATGTCAACCATAAAGTCTGGTATTCGGAACATCCGTGTTTCAAAAATGAGTCATATGGGAGGCAGGAAATAGAAGTTATCACACCTGGTAAAGACAATCCCTGGAACTGGCAGAGCAAAACCCAGTTGTAACCTACTGGTTAAAGCAAGCACAGGTGCTGGCATTGTATGTAGTAGGTAAAGCAGCCATCTCTAATCCAGCATCCCACACAGGCACCACTTGGTGTTCCGGATGCTCTGCTACTAATCCAACTCCCTGCTAATGGCCTTGGAAATCAGCAGAGACAGCCCAAATATTTGCACTCCTGCAACATACAGGGAAAATCCAGATGAAGCTCCCGCTTCTGGCTTCAGTCTGACTCAGATCCAGCTATTGCAGGAATAAAGGCAGTGAACCAGCAGATCAGCAGATTTGAGTTTCTTCTGTCTCTTTCTCTCTCCTCTCTTCTCTCTCTCTCTCTCTGTCTCTCGGTGTGTGTATGTATGACTCTGTCTTTTCAAATAAATAAATACGTATATTTTTCAAAAAGAGTACATGAAGAAATGAACTCCACTTGTCAGAGAAAAGTGATAAGTTCATTTTGCAAAAGAGCAAAATGAGATGGGGGACAAAGTGAGATGGGGGACAGTGCGGGGACATCTTTGAAAAACCACAATGTGTCATTCTGGCTTTAAAGGGCAGCAGTTCTGTTGCCTCAGTTCTCTGCCGTGGGGATGTTTCTCTCCTGATTGTAGCATGCAGCACACCCTCACAACTTACACATTTGCTTTCTCACGCCCTCAGTTTTTCACTTTCTTCAACTGCTGATGGATTACTCTTTGGCCCTTCTCTGATGACCCTGTCAGGATACCTCAAACAGTTTATTTTAAAAAAATTGAATTAAAACGTGGATTTATTTAGTAGCCAAAATAATGACATTTGTGCTTAGTTTCTTACGTATATTTTGAACAAACTATTCAGCTACACCCGTAACTATTTTATGATCATGTTCTCATCATTGCTTATAACATTGAACCTTGACTTGACCAGCCATTAGACAATTTTCTCAGGTCCTGTTAGTCCTTAAACTTTGTCTTGTCCTCCAGGTTAAACACACAGTATACCAGTAAGATGCAGATTATCTTCTCTCAGCAGCTCATTCTGTGAATGGGCTAACTACAGAGAAAAATGCTTCCCTGTTGGAACAGCCTTCTTGTCCCAATTGCTCATCTCACTAACTTACCCTGCTCCCCCACTAATACCAGCTGGCTCTACTTCCCCCACCTGGGAAAAAGAAGCCATTTCTGCCTGAGGCTGGGATGATGGATGTTTTCGGAATTGAAGCATTCTCTTCACTGCAAGGCATTTTGGATAAAACCTCCCTTTATTCATATCTTGATTTATTTAGATTTGGTACCTGACATTCCCAATCCATTGACATACACACCAGCACTGTTATTTTCATATTACCTATTACCTTCTGATCTTCTATATATTGTATCTATTTAATTTTATCCATTTCCACGGTCTTGATCCCTCCATTAGAATATAGATTACATGACAACAGTATATTTTTCTCTCTTCTACTGATGGCTAGAATTCCTCACCTACCACAAACATTGTAGATGTCAATATAATGGATAAACTGACTCTTACCTGTGGTATGATGAAAACAGGGTCTGTCTAACACATAAAGATAGAGAGTAGGGAAATATTCGCTGCTGGTTATGTCAAAAAATCTCATTCTCTCCCCATGTTGGCAGTCTCTGACATGTTTCTCAGCTAGGCTCTTGTTTGAATCAGCAAATTCCTATAAAATCAGGACTCTGCCCTGTTTTTCTTAGTCTTTCTTAATTTCTTTTCCTCTGCCTTGAACTTCATTCAGGGGCAGGATCCTACGTATTTGTGAAAAGTTATTTTGCTGACATTGTTTGTCAGTAAATTCTCGGGCATTTCTTAGTAAATGCCTGTTAATTTGTGTTGGACTCAGGTCTCATTTCAGAGCAGTCACTTGTCCAGCCCGTCCCTGTAATTTGCTCCTTTTGCTCAGATGTTGTCTTCTGTCACTGGTCAAGATCCTTTTTTTCCATCTTTCCACTTACCCGTCTACCTTACCTTATGCTGTTTCACTGGACAGGTGCCATGCTGTTTCTACCACCCAAAAATGTATTTTTTTTTCTTTAGGATAATGCATATCAACATTTATGATGCAAGTTTTTTCTCATCAATATCTAAGCATATAGTGGCTTTATGTCCCAAGACATTTCTCCAAATCCAGGATCTAGACAGAGAGAAAGGTAGGGCAGGAGAGATAGGGAATGGAGTCAAAAGTTTTATAGTCAGGGCCAGAGTGATAGTATAGCAGGCCAATTCTTTACCCTGTGGTGCTGGCATCCCATTTAGGCACTGGTCTAGTCCATGTACTCCCTTTCTGATCCAGCTCTCTGATGGCTTGGGAAAGCAGCACAGGATGGCCTAAATCCTTGGTTCCATGCTTCCATGTGGAGACCCAAAAGAACCTCTGACTCCAGCTTCAGAACAGCTCAGCTCTGGCTGCTGCAGCCATTTGAATAGTGAACCAATGGATAGAAGACCTTCTCTCTCTGTCTGTAAAATCTACCTTTCAAATAAAAATAAACGAATCCTTTAAAAAAAAAAGCTTTATATTCATAATGAATTCCAAGTCATGACTAAATCATTTATATTGTCAGTATACTCTTCTGCTTTTCTAAATAAAATTTTAGGATTCCATTTAAATGAATGAGATTTGATTGTCTCAGAATCATACCCAAGCATTGCTAATTAAGGGATTGTTTTCAAATATATTCAAACTGTATATATCTTTTGAGTTTGCAAATTTAAGCTGGAATCATTTGAAAGAAATTTTTGGGTTTCTGACCCAGGAGAGAAAGAAAGAAATAAATTAAAACCACATCAAAACTTTTTTTCACATTGATAATAAAAAGCTTGATTTCTGACTTTTATTTCAAATGCAGGGAAATTTTTCAAGCTTTTTCTGATACTCTGGAAGGCTCATCCAATTTTCAGGTCTTCAAATAAGAATTGAGATAAAGAACCCTGGGATCCAGTTCCACAGCTTTAAGTTCTAGTGTTTCCCAGACAACATCTGATTGTCATGCATGAAATGTAAATATATGCACCTATCAATTGAGATAACATGGTCTGAATAAGAAATAATTTGAAAATACTTTGACACTAGAATTATAGTCAATTACAAGACAATTGGTTAAATTTGAAATGTTAAAAACTGGTAAATATAAACATTTCTATACTGATTAATAATTTTTAATTCTTGAGAAATGTTTGGGGGTGAGAAGAATAATATACATAAAATGTGACATTCATAGACTAGAGGGGCAATTCTCATCTGGGGGTAGTTTTACCTGTCAGCAGGTATTTGCTGATGTCTTCAAGTTATTTCTATTTTCATCATAATTGAATGTGGTACTGGTGACTAGTTGGTAGGAACCCAGAACGTTTCAAAATATTTAACAGTGCACAGAGCAGCATTCACAACAAATAATTATCTAATCCAAAAGTTCAGCAGTGCTGAGATTAAGACATTACCTCTAAGTGCTAAAATTAAGACATATACCTTTAGTATAGAACAAATAATGGAGCAGACAGGAAAATTCAAGTATAGTCTCAAATATATATAAACAACAACAACATCCTACTTCTTCACAAATTATTCCATAAATTCTAGCGGATTATTTGACTAATAGATCATGAGAAACAATGTCTTCATTTTATATAAGAAATGAGGTTAATTTTCATAAAACAAAGGGAGACATAATGTGAATTGTTTTTTAATCTTGAAATAGAGATGCTACTTCTAGGAGAGCCCCTCATTCCAAAACCTAAAGACCCACTTCAAGTTCTGGGTCCTAGAACTGGGTTCCTATGAAATAATAATTATCAGGAGTTAAATTATTACTGCAATGCAACCAAAACAAGGTTCAGTTCTGCAGAAACTGGCTTATTCCTGTACTCAGCAATATACCCAATGGAGTGGAGTAGCATAATGAAACTTAATGAGCCAGTGTGATGATGTATATAGTAGGCTAAGCTTCAAGAAGTTTCTTGATTCAGATTGGCTCAGCTCTACCCATTGCAACCATTTTGAGGAGTAAACCAGTAGCTGGAAGATATCTCTCTTTCTCTCTCTGTGTTACTTCGTCTTTCAAATGAAGATAAAATAAATATAAAAAACGAAACTTCAAATTCACTTCTTAGGCCATGCTTTCCAAATAAAAATGGATAGCATTACCAAGAGGCTATAAATGCTTAGGCATTGGGTCCTAGCTTTGGGGCTCAGTATCTGTGGGCAAAGCACAAATATCTACAAATGGATACTTTCTCTACTACTAATTGCACCACTACATTTTAGACTTTGTACCTTCTTTATTTATCTCTCAGGAGATTATATAGTATGGCTCACCTGTTGATGAAATTAATTCAACCATTGCTAGTGTTATTATCCAAAGTATGTGGACATAGAATGAAGGAATAGGTGATATATTATACAGAAATATAAAAGCACTTCAGTAGAATTTGATACTTGCAGCTAAAGACAAAGGAACTTTCTCAGTATGGTTACTAGTTGTTCTAGGGGTTTTGTTTGTTTTTGTTTTGGTTAACGTTTCTTCTTAAAGTTCCTACATATCCATTAGTTGCAGCATGGCTAAGGCATATTGGCATATTGTGCTCCAGCCCTGTCTCAGAGCAAGGATGGACAGACGTGTACCTGCAATGGCCAGTTCCAAGATCAGTTCCATGTTCAAGGTAACCAGCTATGGATATATTTTGATGTGCTTTTTTTTTAAGTCATTACTCATGATTCCCTCATGATCTGGGTAAGGAAGTCCTTTTTAGTCTGTAAACTTTTTGACAATTAGCATATGGAGCTCACCCTGTTACTGGTCGCAGGTACACTCGGGAAAGCCTGAGAAGCGAGAAAACGGATTACACTCTACCAAGAAGATGAAGGAAAGACCAGTGTGGTGTTTCCTCTCACCACCAAAAGCAGTGCTCATTTCCTTCTGGCTGCGAACCTAGCGAACCTGGCGAACCTGGGGAGGAACTCTGGCATAACTGAACCAACAGGGCAATTTCCTTCCAGTGGAAAACTGAGGCTTTGTACTGGGAATCCAGAGGGAAAAATAAACGATCATAATCCAAGCAGGCGCATGAGAAACACGTGCTCAGATCTCAACAGGTCAGATCAGAGAAGCAACAAGCAGAGGAAGCTAGAACTATCGGAGAAATGACAGATGCCTTTGGAGAAAGTAGTGCCACATATCGGCACTTGAAAATCCCTAGTATGATTTATATCCTAAATGAACATTAATGGGAGGTATACACAGTATGGACCACATGTCGTGAACTGCTCCTGAATACTTTACAAGATAAATATTAAATTGTTCGATCCCCATTACAACCCTAAAAGCTCAATACTTTCCTTTGTCCCATTTTAAAGACCACAAACTTCTATCTCAGGCAGATTAAGTAGTTCATTGAAATTCAAAGAACTAATAAATCCTGAAATTAACCTTTAGATCCATGCAATCTGGTTCCAAAGTTAACATTTTACAACACCACTGTCCTCCCATACACAAAGAACGGACTTTGCTGTGGACATGAGCTCCTGTTAGATAGCCAGACTGTCCCAGCTCTATTTTTTTTAATGATTTATTTATTTTTATTGGAAAGGCAGATGTACAGAGAGGAGGAGAGACAGAGAGGAAGATCTTCCATCTGATGATTCACTCCCTGAGTGACCACAACGGCCAGTGCTGTGCCGATCCAAAGCTAGGAGCCAAGAACTTTCTTCTGTGTCTCCCACATGGGTGCAGAATCCCAAAGCTTTGGGCCATCCTCAACTGCTTTCCAGGCCACACACATATGGGTGCCAGTTCTAATCCCGGCAACTCCACTTCCAGTCCAGCTCCCTGCTTGTAGCCTGGGAAAGCAGTCGAGAACGGCCCAAAGCCTTGGGACCCTGCACCCATGTAAGAGACCCGGAAGAGGTGCCTGGTTCCCGGCTTCCGGCGCAGCAGCAGCCGTTGGGATCACTTGGGGAGTGAATCATCAGACGGAAGATCCTCCTCTCTGTAAATCTGACTTTGAAAGTAGTACTTTTTAAAATTTAAAAAAAGAAGAAAGAAAAGGAAACCTGCAAAATAACAAATACGTTGAAGCTCAAGCCTTGCAGACGGTTAAGCATAGTCCAGGCAGTTCTAATTCTTCCTTCCTCTATTCATTTGAAATTGGTCCCAAGGCTCATTAAGACATGTGTAAATATGAACTGTTACTATCACAACGGAATGGAGCACACTTCTTTGAAAAGGAATGATGAATATTGATTTTTAATACCTACCAAATTCTAATTTCACCAAGACTGGAGACTACCTGGGATTCAGAGAGATTTCTATAGCAGATGTCTGTGATTAAGCAACATTTAAGACTGTGCGAGCAATGTTATTCCCTAGCTCTTCTGGAAATTGTGGTCTAAATATTTTAACACTCATCATCTTATCTATCAGCTTCGGTGTTGCAACAAAGTGAGAGACATGCTCTGAAGGAACAGAAGACAGACCTACATTCAAGATTCACAAAAGGAATGGAGCTTGACCAGAGGGAGCCCAAGACCTTGCCTTAAGAAGCACTTGGAAGGGCCCAGGCGATAGCGTAGTGGTTAAAGTTCTCACCTTGAATGTGCTGGGATCCCATATGGTTCCCAGTTCTAATCCTGGCGGTCCTGTTTGTGGCCTGGAAAAGCAGTCGAAGACAGTCGAGTGCACCCACATGAGGGAGCTAGATGAAGCTCCTAGCTCCTGGCTTGGGATCAGTTCATCTGCAGCCATTGTGGTCGCTTTGGGAGTGAAAGATTGGACAGAAGATCTTCTTCTCTGTCTCTCCTCTCTCTGCGTATCTGACTTCTGAATAAAATAAAATCTTAGCAGCACCTGGACTGGGAGAAGAGGAACACAGCGCCTTCAGTAAAGCCACCCCAGACAAATGGGCATTCCAGGCACTTGTACAAGTGACAGCTGGCACTGGCACTCTAAGAACAGGGTACAGAATGAGTTCAGGCTGAAGGGGAGGGAGACACTGCCTTGTCGCCTCAGCAGGAGTCATGATTTCTATATAGAGAACATTGCAGTGTCTGAAGGTCATAAGCGGAACACTGGCACAAAGCAAGGGCCACCCAACACACTCATCAGGTGATTGGACAAAGAAGATCAAATCCATCACCCTCTGTCCTCCCAAACTCCTAGGTCACTATGTACTCAGTGGCCTGGGGAGATTCCCAACTACCTGTCCAGATCTCAGAGCTTCAGGGTTGGGAGAGACTTGGACATCATCCATACACCGCCCATCGAGCTAAACTCTCTCTTGCCCTCCAATTTGTGTAAACTACATAACTGAATAGCTGAGTAATCACCAGCAAATTAAAGCATATTTATGAGTCTCCCTTTCTATAACTTTGCAAAGGGCATTATGATGTCAATTGATTAAATAAAGATAATTTATCTTACAGCATGTCCAGTCATTGCTAGGTAACCGTTTAATCTGAACCCAGAATTCATTTGCATCCATGTCTTTCTCCCAGCTCAGCAGAGTGACATCATGAGTGGTAACATCCCGTGTATCAGAGCTCAACGTTCAATAAGCTGAGCAGTTCGCAAAGTGATTATGCATCTAGCATGGCAAGTGTTCAGCCTGCCAAGTAAGACACTGCTTAGGATCCTCACGCCCCATGTCACGGTGTCAGACTCCAGCTTCCCGTTAGTGCAGATCCTGGGATGTGGTAGTGATGGCCCAAGTCACTGGGTTGTGAGACCTAACAAGCCCCCGTGGCCCTGAAAATGACATCTTGCAATAAATGCATAGTTGATCATTCTGTCCATGAACCCTGCAGCAGCTCATACTGGCATTGATGATCAACTATTTTAATACGATCGTAGAGATTGTAGGACATTCCATAAACCAGAGCAAATAGTCACCGCTTTCTGTAAAATCTCTCCCTACTTCACTTCCTGCAGCAACACACAGCTCAGATTGGAGAGGGCATGATAGGTTTCAAAAACTATTCTGTGGACACTGTGTTTCCAAAGCTGACTCAAGCCCCTGTTATACTAACAAAGTGGTAAAAAGGCTATTAATCAGCAACTCTAGTTTAATTTTTAGAGAAAATGAAGTTGAATGGTAGCTTTGTACTTGTTCTCTTATCTCCTTTCACACTCTTGGACATAAAACCAAGCAAGCACACATATATATGTACACACACACACACACACAAGGGCATGAGCCACAGTCCAGAGAGGAGTGCGTCTTTGGCCCTGTTATAAACTTCCACATGAAGTACAGCAGCAGTGTTCTTAATTAAAATCTCCAAAGAACACTTGGGGTTGACAAAGCCATATTTACGTTGTTAATTATTCAAGTGGTAGTGAATAAGAAACAACACCCATGCTTCCCATAAAATTTCCAAAAATTAAGCCAGGGAAATTAGCAATAAATATCATATGAAATGGTACCATTGTCAATTAATTGCTAGACAGCTGTAAAGTAAAGGGGCAAAAGGTGCTTCAAAAATGCCTAATTAGTAACTCTTTGAACATTTTCTTGAGAGAAAATGGCAATTACACAATGTAGACACTTAGCAGTCATCATCAAAGTCCCTCTACTAATATTAGCTAATTCATCTTTCCCTCATTCCCAGCAGGACACCAAGCCCATGCATGCAGGGAGGGAGAACGAGAAATGCAGCAATGAAGCATGAGCTCCTCCTCTGTTCACAGTTTTACAGATGAATTTCATGCTCTCCATGGCCTAGAAGAACATGGAAGGAAGCCCAGAGGAGATGATGTTTTCTGAACAAACCATGCAGATGACATGCAAAGCTTACTGAGGTAAATATATGACGCCATGCCTTCCATCTTGATTGTCCCTCATACCTCACCTGATTGTCCCTCACACCTCATCCATGAACTTGTTGCTGCAGACACACACCATCTTGCATTAACCAGCCCTATTCCTTTTACTCAACAAGATGACCTTGATCTTCAGCATAAAAGCCAAGCATGGACAGAGACATTATTCCTCTTTCCATAAAGTCAAGATTATTCTATGAGAACATGGTATATAACTATGGCTTCAGCTCAACTCTAAGAGTAGGTAGTTATTTCAAGAGCAAGATTCATTTGGATTCATTTGTGGAACAGTGTAATTAAAAGAAAAAAAAACATCTTTAAATTCTTGACTCCATTTTTTTTATGATAGGCACTGTCCATAAAGTTTTTGGAAAACTCTGCCTGTAAAACCAAGTGAGTCAAATCTTACATGAGCCACCATTGAAAATAATTGTGAAAAAAATGTCACTTGTATTTTTTATCTAAAATGTGCTCAAAAATGATATAATTCCCACACCTGAAACTACCTGAATCTATGATAGCCTGATACTTTAAAAGGTGAACTTAGGTAGGTAACATAAAAAAAAAAAAATACAAGTTTTTTTTCTCAATATAACTCCATTTGTGTTACTATGAACCCAATTATTCCCATTAAAAAATTCACTAGTAATGAGAAAATGGAGCAGACAAACAAAAGAGGGGGAATGAAGAGAAACAGAAGAAGCAAGCTAAGGAAGAAGCGATGCTGAAGAAGCCAGAGAGACATGCCTCGGCATGAGGAGAGACATTCTCGGTGCTGTGTCCTTCATCTTCATCATGAGCGCCCCAGTGAACAGAGGCAGGCAGAGCTCGCTGACCTCCATGGCCTCATAGCCAGAAAAATGGCAAATGAGGGCCTGACCTCACCTCCATGAGTTCCTGAATATTTTAGTTCTTCCCATGAAATGGCCTTCTTTTTACATTCAAAAATATTTTATTTTGTTTTATGATATAGCTTCATAGGCTCTGGAGTTGCCCGTGCCCTTCCCCCTCCCCTTTGAATTCCCCTCTAGTTTTATAAGGAATGTTTACATGGACAGTCACAAGTTCATCACGCTGTCACAGAAGTGTTTCCCGACAATGTAGGCATGGACATTGTCAGAGAGTCCATCATCTTACTGTTAGGATGTATTCAGTTCTTTCTCTGGAGTCCATACTTGGTCTTTATGCATACAGACACACAGCACTGTGTCTCATGTCTGAACATGTCGGTTCCCACTACACTTCCAGTATATCCCTCTAAAATACAGAACCAGAACAGCACAGTGCACAACATGGTGAAGACAATAAATTTCATCCACATGAAGTTAACAAACATACTATTAAAATAAAAATGCATCAAAAGAATGGTGAAAACAGGAATCAAAAACTTTATAGGAACAGGTGCTAATGCATGACCCTTGTGGTACTGAAAGAATTACAATTACAAAAAAAAAAAACCTAGACCTTAATTTCTTATTATATGTAGCAAAACAGTGTTGAAATGGACATTTACAATGTCAAGTGTTTGCAAGCAATCCATCTCTATGGATGATCAATTCATGAATTACAAGAACTCATTGGGAGAGATACAAATAACTAAGAAGTACAAAAGATAGGATTTACAGCAAAAATAATTAGATTTGACACTACATAATAGCAAATTGGAACACAAAAGAGCCATTCCATAAGAAGATGAGCAAAACAACCCCTAGTCATATTAACATTGAGATTTTTGATGGAAGTTATGTTACATCAGAGCAAACCCCAGATATCTGACCTTTTGGGATTGGCTCATTTCATTAGCATAATGGTCTCCAATTTGGCCCATTTGGCTGCAAACAATTGTATTTTATTCATTTTAACAGCTGAGTAGTACTCCATAGAACAGATGAACCACAGTTTCTTTATACAATCCTCTGTCACAGGGCATCTAGGTTGTTTCCAAATTTTTGCAATTGCTGATTGTGCTGCAGTGAATACAGGGGTGCACATTGCTTTCTCAATTATCAGGTTTTTTGGAAATAGTACCAGGAGTGCAATTGCTGGGTCAAATGATATATGAATTTTTCAGTTGCCTGAGTATTCTCTATACTGACTCCCATAGTGGCTGAACCGGCTTGCATTCTCAGCAGCTACCATTATACTGTCTTTATGGTGATTTCATTGGCAAGCTATAACTTGCATACAGCCTTTTGGGGAACCCATGGCCAGAACACATTAGAATATTGCCATCCAAAGAGAGTGTTCAAGAGTTGAGAAGCAATTCCACAAAAAACCAAACTCAATTCTCTTTAAGGTACACATCAGCAACATGGAAGAGGAGTTGTTCTTTGCTTCTGCAATCTCACTAAAGAAAGAAAATCACATAATACTGGGTGAATAAAAGTTGGGGTCTGGCAAACTTGTATCCGAATTTCCAGTCTTACATTTTATTTGTAAATCAACACAAAAACCACACCTACATGGTGAGACTGATGTGAAGATCAAATAAGAAAATACATACTGGCTGGTAGGTAGAAAGAAACAGTCTTTGTTTTGTTTTGTCTGTTTATTTAAAAGACAGAGGAAAAATGACTGAATGATCTTCCATCGTCTGGTTCACTCCCCAACTAACACAACCATCATCAGGGCTGAGATGGGCTGAGTTTAGAAGCCAGAAACTTAATCTTTTTTTTCCACCAGAGATTAAGGTTCAATGACAGAGATGATATGATAAGTGTAAGCCGAGGCCTGAAATTAAGCTTTCTTAAGGTGTGTATTCAAAATCTCTCAGTAGATCCAGGGAAATTAAGTAAATTCATTTTCTAAGCCAGCTCAAGGATCCCCACTTCCACATTCCTACACAGAGTTCTGGAACTGTAACTTCCAATCCTTAATCACAAACAGATTCTTTCATACCAGAACAAGTAGAAACATGGCCCCTTATTATCATTCACCCTGGAGCCTTATGCTTCTCTCTGGAGCTGGACAGAACAAATACAACTCCACAGCCATGCAGAGCTGTTAGAATACTTGAGAACTCTCACATTTTCATCCACATTTCTTCATCTTTACTTCTTCAGCCTAAAACTTTATGGCTTCTCAGCTGTTCTTCTCATCTTGCCGGTGATGTTCCAAATCCTAGCATATGAATGTCTCCAGGTGGATGTAATCCAATTTATTAGTATTTCTCTTCAGCTTTGGCACACAAACCTGACAATCCTAACAACACTAAGCCTCCGGGGAAGAGAGATTATTCCACAGTCCTGTGGTAGGAGTTCCAGCAACAGAATGTTCTGTGCGGTAGAAAGATTGTGAATCATCTGCTATTATAGGAGCATAAAACGGAAACCCATCCTATGCTTCCTGACCCTAAAGGAATCTCACAGCGTTTTGACTGTGCATGAGAAGGATGCTTCACTGACACTTCACTCCCGTAAAGATCAACTCTCCAAGCCAGCATAAGGTTAATTTTCATAACATGTTCATCACACAGTATCTTATGTGCCAGTCCCAATCCATATGGTGTTTTCACTTCACTCCCTATTAGCTGACAGAATGGAGATCTCAGAAAATGCAACTTGTCTGGTTGGTTTCTTTACATACATTTGGACTAATTTTTAGTCCCCTAATTAAACCTTTCTGTGATTGATAGAAGACGTTGACATGCAAATCTGCTGAGAACGAAATTATCAGCTCTCTCTGCAGAGACAGTAGATATTCGGAGTAATGTTAGAGCTCAACATTTGGAGAAAACTTAGATCATATGAAAAGGATACCCATGCACATAGGCACACAGGAGGAGAGGAGGCCATGGTAGGTAGGGGAAGCATGGTAGGTAGGAGATGTGTGGATAGAACTGACCTTCTGCGCACTCTCCAGGAAACAAAAACCCCTCCACAATGTGTAGCAGTACACTCTGAGACACGTAGTTTCACCACTGCAATTAGAATTCACCATTGAGGGCCCAGCACTATGGCTCAATGGCTAAGTTCTCACCTTGCAAGTGCCAGGATCCTACATGGGCTTGTTCATTTCCAAGATGCTCCACTTCCTGTAAAGATCCCTGTTTAGTTCCTGAGAAAGCAGTAAATGATGACTCAAGTCCCTGTGACTCTGTATACATGTGGATGACCTGGAAGAAGCTCCTGGCTCCTGGCTTTGGAATGGCTCAACTCCAGTTGCTGTGACCATCTGGGGAGTGAACATGGCATAAAAGATCTTTCTGTCTCTCCTCCTCTCCATAAATCCCATCTGCCTTTCCAACAAAAATAAATAAAATCTATTTTAAAAATGTAAAAATAAAAGTAAGAACTAAGAGAACAGTGACCATTGCCTTGTGAGTCTAACACCTCGCATGAAATGAAGCAGTGAGCACTAATGACATAGCCCACAGGTCTCAGGGCTAGGCGTTATTCAGCTTTCAATGAGCAGAGCCCATTGGTCTCTCCCTGAACTAATGATGATGATGGATAGCTGTTTCCATGCCTCTCGGAGTACTGGGTGAGTTTCAAGTTATGTAGGTTGCTGAAAATGCTGTGTGCTACTGCGGAATGTAATAGAAAGATAAGATATGAATAATGCCATATTCTGCCTTGCAGGATAATAAGTTGTACACACTGCCTACTGGAACATGAATGCCAGATAGCTGGACTTGCTCTTATCTCTGCCTCCATTGTATCTAGCGTAACACCTGTCATGTACTAGGAGTTTGATAAACGTTTGCTGAATTGGCTTCCACTGAACTACATTTCTAACTTGCAAGGTCTTAGGGGGCAATTGTGGGTGTCATTTTACAGCATCACCCTTGCCTTGCTAAAGCTGACATGAGTAAGTATGCTGAGTGAATGAATGAATAAATTGAGAGGACCTAAAAAAATCGTCTCATCTCTGAACACACTTTAGAATCACCGGGAGTGCTTTCAAACATTAATCTCTGGGATGCTGCTCCAGAGAGTGATGTGAAAGCTCCCCAGGATATTCTAATCTATGGTCAAGGTTGAAAGGCAATGACTATGAATAATTGAATTTAAGAACTCCCCACCTCCTATCATATTCCCCCACCAATGTAAGTTGCACATTTCTTGAGCAGAGCAAAGCCTTCTGAAAGGAATGGCAGTCTAAATGAAAGAACGAGATCGCTTCTGCTTTTTTTTTGAAAACTGCCAGGAAGTGTTGGTGACAGGCTGCTGGGTAACCATCCTCTTGGCAGACACTTAACCCTACCTATCCTCTCAATGTAAGTGAGCTATGAAGGCAGATCAAGTCCCAAGGCAAGCTCTGGGGACGTCCCAGGTCTAATGCTCGGAGAGGCTGCCACCTCGTGGCCACTGCAGCAAGGATTATAGCAGCTTCTTTAAAACGGGCATCCTGTCTCTTGAATTAGACACCTCACTGCCTATCTTCTACACTTCCAGCAAAAGAATACTCCATAAGGAAGAAAGGGTTCTAGACGCTCTGTGATAATCAGAATGCTACAGGTATGAATACCTGACGTGATGTGAATGGCACATGAGCAAGTGACTTCATGATGCCTGCTGTGCAGCCACTAAGAGGTCAAAATGAGACAGTGTTCTCCTGGAAAAAGCATTTGTTACAACAAACCTGTCTTTGTTCCCAACTCAAAAGTAAAAATTCAGAAGCAGATGACAAGTTTCAAGACTGACCCAGCTATATTTTCTGCCTTTTCTTTGCTAAACTCTTTATTTAGTGGCACAACAAGCTTACTTACTTAATGTATGTTATCTCAAAAATACAAACAAAAAAAATTGTATTTAAGTGTGTCTCAGGTCTGTTTAAATCCCACAAAATAAACTGTAGATAAAATTTCAGTTTTATCTATAAATTGAAGTGATAATTACACTTATAATTATTAAAGTTAGATTAAAACAAATATTTGTAGCAGTAACTAGTTCTAAAAGAACAAACATAAATATCGTTTGCTACGAAATGAAGACTTAGCAACTATGAGGCTTTTGGGAAACAAAACGCACACGTGTACACATGCATTTTTAAATGAGTTCCATAATGAGAACAAATCAAATGGCAGAACCTTCTCTTTCATGATAAATTGGATTCTGCGGTTTTGTTAAAGAAATTTTCCTCAAAGACACAGCTTAATTCAAATAAATATACTAATTTTCAAGCCTTGTCATATCTACTTTAACAAACAGGCAGCTTGATTTTTCAAGTGGATTAAATGTGCAATTAAAAAAAGACACCAGGGACGTGTGCCAGTTTGGGGATTGTGTGCTCCGTCTGCCACGACGGGCTGTGAAATCTTAGGTTAGGGAATCCACTTAAATCCTGTAAGACTCAATTTCCTCACCTGCAAATAAAAATAACATTTATGGTTTAGTGCATTTAATTGCTTTTAATCAAATAAATGTTCCTAGATAAAGACCCTAAAACAAGGAGCATGCAAATAGATTTAACTTAATGGAAAAGAGAAACCCCTGTGTACACTATTAATTACTCAAAATGTTAAGCTATCTGCATGCAATACTATCAGGGGGTGCAGGTCATTTTCCTACGATACCACTCCAAAGATCAAGAAGATCATGTGAATGCCACGTCTTTAAAAGTTTTGGAAAGAATATTTTAGGCAGTCAAGAGGGCATGGGAGCATTGCTGAGGAGACCAGAGCAGTCATCCCCATGGGTGAAGTCACACATTTGGGTGCAGTTTTAGGATGTAATTAAACAGAACAACAGCCTGATATTCATATACCAAAGACTCTGAACTTTGATTCTCTCCCTCGGCCCCATTCTAGTGTCCAGAAAGTCAAACTCTGAGGAAACGGTGTGAGCATCAGTAACTGCCAGTCATGAACTCAAAAATCACTGAAGACAGAGTTGGCTTCAAAGTCTCCAAGCCAGGCACTGAGACAGGAAGTGGGCAGTTTTTACTGAATCTAGACAACTTTTCTGAGTGCTTCCTACAAGACAGCGTCTCTGTTGTCCGTCTCAGAATACAAATGCTGTGCTGGTTTTGTTTATTTTTCTATAACATTAGTACAATGAAGGAGGAAACTACTGTGGCCTGGATGTTAGATATGTCTAGTCAATAAATGTGGATGTGGGGCTAGAAATAGATGAGCAAAGCCCTGGGTAGAATATCATATCAGATTCATGGACAGCCATGTGGGGTGACAATTAAGATGCTCACTAGGGATGCCCACATGCCACATCAGGCTGTCCTGGATTGAGTCCCAATTCAGCTGTCCATTTCTGCTTCTACTGGGGCATACTCCAGTAGGCAACAAGTGGTGGCTCAGGGGGGTGGGGGCGTTTGGGCTCTTTCATTTACTGAGAGACCCAGTTGGTCTCTGGGCTGCTGACATCCGCCTTGGCCAGGCCCCATTGTCACGGGTGTTTGAGGAATGACCAACAGAAGAATCTTTCTCTCTCTCTCTCTCTCTCTCTCTCTCTCTCTCTCTCTCAATATATATATGGCTTTCAGTGAGTTGTTTTTAACAATGAAGTTATTTTTAAATCACTTAAATGTGATCATTCAAAATTGAAGGAGGTAAAGTGTTGAAGCAGCATGTCAAGGTTCATCAGTATCAACCGTGTAAGAAATGCTTCAGTAGGCTCAAGTTATAACCTGCAGAACAAACGTTTATCTGTATGATGTGGTTAGAGTGGCACAAGGTAACCACAGACCTCCTGAGTTTCAAAAGCTTTTTCCCTACTAGAATTCCATGATGTATGGAATTTAAGATTTATTTATTTACTTGGAAGACAGAGTCAGAGAAAAGGGGAGACAGAGAAAAAAAGTGCTGCTATTCTCCGCTGAACTCCTTAAATGATTGCAATAGCCACACCAAGCCAAAATAAGGATCCTACAACTCCATCCGGATTTGCCACTTGGACTGGGTCATGATCACTGCTTTGCTATGCAAGTTAGCATGGAGCTGGGTCAGGAGCAGTGCAGCTAGGACTCAAACACTCTGGTATGGGATATCAGCATGGCAACCAGTGACTTAACTGGCTGTTCCACCACATTGGCCACTGGACTGTGAAATTATTTTTTTTCCATTTCAGAATTCCATTAAAAAGTAAATATGTTTCTTTAGAAGGATAACTGTAACAGAGGTTGTTTGGCCTGACTTACTTTAACAGACAGACAGAAAAAAAAAAATAAGTAGAAAGAGTTAAAGCAAGTGGGAAGCAAAGGAGGAAAGTCAAGGAAAGCAGTCAGAGAGGAAGCACTGTCTCCACATCTATCCTGCCAATACACACAACTGTTCTGTAAAATACGATAGCCACTATTTAAATGTGGCTGATTGAATTAAATGTAATAAAATTTAAAATTGAGCTCCCCCATACATAAGTTATCTTCTGAATGCCCAGTAGTTGCACTGGTCGAGTACCACCACATTGGTCTATGCAGGCACACATTTTCATCAAATGGTGTATTGGACAACTCTTCCACCACTGAGTGACTCTAGCAGAATTTTGGCCTTCAGAAGTACTGGCTTAAGAAACACATGGCCACTTTGTATGAGAGACAAAGACTTGTAGTACTTTGCAAACTTTTTGAGCTTCGAAATACAAAAGTTAAAAAGCAAATTTTTTTATTATATTTTTGACAATATTTACATAGTTAATTAGGGTAAAAATGTTCAAGGGCTATAGGAAAATCGGTAAGACTATTATTTCCATATTGTTTCCTTCATGTTTAAAGGGGTTATTAAGGGAGAAAGCCCACCCAATTTCCCATCCTCCCCAAGTCCCAGATGTAGGGCATGCTCCGAGGTTCTTGCTCAAGTGGTTTTGATAGTTCACCAGTTACGAATTGCTGCCAATCTTGTCACTCCAAGAATGATGAGGTCTTTGAAGAATCCACTGGTTGACATAGTCCATCATAGAGTCTCTGTCCCGTATTTCGCTGCCAACATATAGCTGAGATGGTTGATGGACCTGTTCTGTCTTCTGTCTTTTCTTGGTTAGGGTTCTGAGTCCAGCGTTTCGATTGGGGAGATCTCCAAAGAAACTTTATCTGAGGTGTTCTCAAACCAGATTCTTGTATGTACTAGCAAGTACAGGGCCTGACTTAGTCCACGGCCCTGATCAGCTGGTGATTGCAATCGCTGGGCTGGTTCTGTTTTCAGCCCTGACTTCCACTGGAACCAATGGGTGTTGCAGTCCAGCCTGTTTCTGCCCAGCACATACTCAACCCTTGCATAAACCAGTGGGAGCTGCAGCCTAGTGAGAGCGACCTACAATAACCCCCACCCGGCCCACCCTGTACTCTGGTTTGCCAGTATGTGTAGCAGACTAGTCCAGTCTGTCCCACATCCCATTCGGCTCTTGTACATGGCAGTGGGTAATATTTGTCTCCACCTCTGTAAAGTAAGGCATTCACACCAAGTGATCGTAGACTTCCTTTCATCCTATGCAATTAGCATCCTAGTGTTCTAAAATGAATTCAATGTGAAACATCTCCCAGTGGAAATTAGTTTATTATCTAGTCAAAGTGGTTTAGTGCACATTTTATTTTACTGCTAGGAGAGGACATCAGTGACCATCAGTTAGCAACAAAATTGATGACTAACAAACTCATTCACTAGTTAGTCTCTCCAGGACATCAAGCCCTAGTTTTCTTTAATTAAAAGCAAATTACCTGGCCAAAATAGGCTATTGCCAATGTTTTACCAGGTTTCCAGGAGTGTCATCTGTGTGGCTGCATCTTCTTCAGGTACATGGGGGTTTCTTTGGTCCCTCCCTTTCCCCTTAGCTAATCATGCTTATGCTTGAAGCTGTTTTGTGCATCCCAAGAAAGCATTTGGAGAAAATTAAAAATCTCTGCCCAAAGTTGTAGCCATTGCTGAGTTTGGCCATAAACTTTAATTGGAAATCTGATATTAAGTATGTATCTTTATTACATTTTGAAAGCATGAATAATACATGTAATCGTTCGAAGGCTAAGCTATATTTCTTTATTATTCACACTAAATGAAAATCCACTCTATTATTAGTTAGGGTCCAGCTTCTTTTGCAAAGCAACAAGAAAAGTCTCTGGGACATTCTCAAACATCTTTATTCACATGCCTCAAAAGTAGGCTGATAACAGCCACTAAAGTAGTTGCCAAGACAACTTATCCCTGGATTTAGTATTAATGCATCAGGAAAGACACCCACAAGGAATTTGATTAGCTAACACCTCATCCTTCTTGGCCAGAAAAGGTTGGAGCCTCTTTCAACCCAAAGGCCCTAAAGTGTAAGATGCAATGGAATCACAACCTACTGACAGATGTCAGACAATAAGGAGGTAGTGAGGCTAACTTCCAGGTGGATCCTAAATACAGAGAATTTGACCCAGTAATTCATACACAAATATGTATAAATATGTAGCTAGGATTTTTCCATACATATATTATATTCAAATAATTAGGTATTCTAACACTTCATGCATATATGTTATCCATTTGAAATCCCTCTGTATGTGCATATGTGAAGATCCTTCAAAAAGTTCAAGCAGATAAATACTATAAAAAGCCACACATGAATTTTGAAACTTTTTGCTCCAACATAAGCTTATATTAAAATCATACTTTCTAGGCAAGTGAATCAATTACACTCTGTGAATTTTCTGAAGTCTTCTATTATTGCACATTTTATTTTTATTTATACACTTATCATTGCCTTTTCTTCCCCTCTCTACTCTAAAAGTAAGATAATTGAATGCAAAAAATAGCTTCAAAGGAAGGACAAATATAAAATTAAAGAAGATTCTAAAATTATAGGACTATGGTCATAATTGATTCTGAGCTTCCAGGCAACCATTGCAATAATGGAAATTTAGCACACATATGACTCAAATAGTCTCCTCAAATGCTGGTTTACTCCCCGACTAGCCACAACAGCTAGTGTTTAGCCAGGTCAAAGCTAAGAACCAGGAACTCCAACTGAGACTGTAATATGGTGGCAGAGACTCAGACACCAAGGTTGTCACCCATTACCTTCCCAAATGTGTTCACAGGAAATTGGAGCAGAGACAGAGCAAACCAGAGCTCAAGCTAACAACTCACATATGGGATGCCTGTATCCAAGCAACCACTTAACCTACTGTGCCACAACATTATCCCAGTGCTTTGTTACGAACGTAATGTTCCTAATGCATCCTTCCTGGTCCTCGCGTGCTTCTTTTCCTCATCTGATCTTCATTACTCACCACTTGCGCCAAGTCTCTACTGGTCTAGTAGAAAGCATTGCTAATAACATCAATTTCAGAATCTTAAATACATATCAGGATCACCTCTCCCCCTTTCCAAAATAATACACCCCTGAAAAAATATCTGACACAAAGCATTGGCTCTAGGGGTGGACACTGAGCTTTCATTTTCCTCCTTTGGTAACTTTTTTTTCTCCAGAATGGCTGAAATTGGGACAATTTTCTGCATTCCAGAAAGATCCCAAGTACACATTGCTGAATGTCTTTATTCACATGCTAACAATTTCAGAGCCACATAGTATTTTGCACTCTTCAAATCTGTTTACATACAATCATCCTCACAACGAACTCAGAAGCTACAGACTCTGTTTCCAGATTCCTACATCAGGAACCCCAGGCTCTGTTCACAGGGTTTTGACCAGCACTCTAGCGCTCTTGCTAATAATTACTTCCTCTCTTCCAGGATAGAATATATATTGACGAATAAGCCGTAACTTACGTAGCTGAAGGATGTTTATCAAAACAGCCAACTGCTAAAAAAGAAAGCGATGTGCTAACTATTGAGTCTGCTAAACATCTCTCAACTTGCGTTGCCGGTTTGTCTTCATTTCCAAAACTTGTTTTGGCTAATATTGAACCTTTAAATGTTTGTAAGAATTTTATAACCAGCCCCTCAATCTCCACAAAAAGTAAAAAAAAAAAATCAGTAAATAAATAAGATAACTTGCTGGAATTTTGAGTGGAATTATGTTGAATCGGTTAAATTTGAAGATAATTGACATGTTAACGGTATTGAATACTCTAAACCATTGATACATATTGCATCATTATTTAGATTTTTCTTAATTTTTCTCAACAACATTTCACATTTTCCTTTTATGTAAGTTATTATTTTTAGTAACATATATCCCTGAATATTTAGTATTTTACATGTATATAAGTGGCATTTATTTCAATATCGAATACTTATTAATAGATTTAAACTGATGCTTATGTGCCCTACAACCTTTGTCAAATGCAGTTATTACTTCAGGTGGTTTTATTGGATTGGGGCAGCTCTTCCTCTATAAATGTGTATGAGTAATTTTACTGTGTGTTCTTGATATAAAGTGAATAAATTTTACATATTTCATAACTACAATTTTAAGACAATAAAAACACTTCCTTCCACTCTCCCTTCTCCTTACATGTTTTTCTCTTTTAATTTTTGTGATAACAGATTTTATGCTTTATAATCACAGGTTTCATGATCAATTAAACAGTGTTCAATCAGTAAGAAACAGAAACTGCTCCACAGTAATAATAACACAAACAAGGGTTATAAACAGTAGTCAAATCATTGGATGTCAATTTCATTCTTATAGATTTAAGTTTTTTGAGCTCTGTATATTAGCTACTACAAATAAAAAAATGATATTTGTCTTTTTAGGTTTGCCTTATTCTTTTTTTCAGTTAATGGTTTCCAGTTGTACCAATTTTCTTGCAAAATACAGAATTCTATCCTATTTTCTATTTGAGTAAATAGTCCCTCCTGTTTCTTTCCCACAATATCTTTGTCCCATCATCAGTTAATAGACACTTGGTGGATTCCTTGTCTCAGCCTCTGTGTATTCAAACATCCTGGAAACACCAGACAGAGGTAGCTCTTATGCTGATTTCATTCCCTTTGCATAAATTCTGGGTGGAATGTCTGGATCATACGGTAGATCTATTTTCAGATTGCTGAGGACTCTCCATACTTCCATGGAGATGTTTGTTTGTTTGTTTGTTTACCAATTCACATGCTCACCAGCAAAGTATTAACGAACCCTTTCCTCTACAGCTTCTCCAGAATTTGTTCCTATTATTATTATTATTATTATTATTATTATTATTATTATTGAGAGCCATTCTAATTGGGGTGAGGTGAAACTTCATTGTGGTTTTCATTCTGGAAGTCAAGAGTTACAGAGACAGAGAGTAACTTAAATCTGCTAGCTCACTCCCTATAAGCCTGCAATGGCCATTTTAGTTGTTTCTGCCAGAGATAATGAATCATCATTATCCTATCAGTTAATTTTAAACACAAGCATTCTTAATGCTTAGTCCCCATGTAAATCATGGACTAAGTCTGTAGAATCTACATGTTTTCAAAATTCTCTACTGAATTTATTGAAAAATCCTGGCTTATGAAGTGTTAATTTACCTCCTGTTTTGTATCCAATGAAACCAAAGGACCTGGGGATAAATTCCAGACCATCAGCGAAGCCCTGCATCCAGGATAGTTGTCACTCTATCTCTATGCTTGACTCCTATTCTCTTTACAGGTACAGTCAGTGTCCATGTCTGCTACTTTACAACGAACGCTCCAAATGCCTATTTCATTTTCTGTACACTTCAGTAATGCAACATCACCAAATATTACAGAGGTTAACTATAATGTAAATTGAGTTTGTCAGCATAAATTGGATGCCTCTTGCCCTGTTGTAAATTTTATGTGCTTTTAACTAGATAAGAAAGGAACTTTGATAGTTCTATTAACTGTGTAACATGTAATAATCTTCCTACAAGGAAAACCATCAAAACATTTGCCTTCGATGCAATAAATATGCACCAACCTTGCATGTTTTGTTGTTTCAATAACATTCCTAGACCTCTCTGAGAGGTAGTTGACTCTCCAGAATTGCTTTCCTGTGGTAGTGGTTATCCATAGACATGGACTAAAACACAGCTAAGTAATCACATCAGCCATGATGTGTCTCACCCAATTCAGGGCTCCAGTTAGCTCCCCCTTCTCCTATGTGATTCCTGTAAAGGGCACATGCTGCTATTCTAGTCTTCTTCAAAGTAAACTGAGAATTTGTATCAATAATGCTATATTCTTACATGAATGTTCTCAGGCAATTCATTTGATGGAAATCATTGATCTGGCATCCATCCCTCTTTTCTACTTATTACGGAAATGTTCAGAAATTAGAAATATATGACGCATATTGCATCATAAAAATAGATATCATGGATAAATGTAAGATTATATAACTTGAATGTATATATTTTTTCTTCTCTGGTGTTGTGCCTGAAAATGTCTGCAAACGAGATAACTGAGTTATAGTAAGTTTAATTAATATTAAACAGTATTAAGTTGGAAAATCTTCTTATCTCCTGCCACCCAATATCTGATCTCATGGATATCAGAACTGGCTTTCAGTAACTGAACACCAGGAAGATGCCTCCATCAGGTTCCTCTACACTGAGCAGACGCTGTCACTACAGTGCAATTCCCCAGCACCACAGCAGTTTAGCATGTTGAGGAAAATCACTGTTGGCAGGGTCTAGTCCTGCGACACAAACATTAATTCATAATAAAATGTTACCCCTTTGCTCTTAAGATCATCTTACAAGTTTTTCATAGCCTGTCGAACTTAACATAAAATGCAAGATAATGACATTTTGTTACCATCTAGTAGCTTGATTTTAAGCCCCTATGCTCTGTTTAACATGTGAGCTATGACTCATTCTAAAGATGAAAGGGATAAATGGGCTTTATACATACACACAGACTAAACTAAGGCTGTTTTGGAAATTTCAGAAATGACGAACTCACCCCTTAAACTAAGGTTAGGACATGTCTGTCATCTAATGTGATTTTCTCAAGTAAGAGGGAAGAGGATATGATGGCAGCTGGAGCGGCATGGATAGTGAAGAAAAGAACGGAGACATCTAGAGCAGATCTCCAAGAAGATCCTTTCTAACAAACCATTGACCCCACCTATGCTTTATGGCCCTGGATGCAACTCAGACCACCAAGGGAGCTTTCAAACATCCACGCTACTCAGGTGACACCATGAATCAAGTCAGAGTCTCCAAGTTGGGCTCAGCATCACTCCACAAACACTCACCCAGGAAAGACTGGGACTACAAAGAAGGTGGGACTTGCTAACACTGGAGCCAGCATAGGTACTCAGCTCTCACTGGATCTCTTCCAGCTCTATAGGCATGGTCAGAGCTAAGGTCTGCTGTGCCCTCCAGGGAAAGCATCATTTTTCAAGAAGTATTTTTTTTTTCTTTTTACTTGCAGTAAAGCAAACGTAACTTAAAACTTGCCATTTTCATCATTTTAAGCAAGTAACTCAACTGATAAATATATTCACATTATTTTGTAAATATATTCCTAGGACACTTCCATTTAACAACCAAATGCCAACTCTTATTTTTCTCTCCCCAAGCCTTTGAAAAATAGTATTGTGCTTAATAGTTCTGTTAATATGAACATTATTATTTAGCTATTATTTCTCTCATTTGGATATTACCATTTATTTCTGCTTCTATTCATAAGAATATTATTTATTTATACTTTATCATTTTTTTGAATTTTACTTTATAAGAAATTTGCTAATCATTATGTTCTCAAGTCACAACAAAAGTATGGTAATTACTACAGAAATATTCTCATCAATTTTTATGCCAATGAGATAGTAACACATACAAAGCCAATTCCATGAAGATCATAGATATAATCTCAACTATAATGACATGTCTCTCCTCCCTTCCCTTCTTCCCTTCTTTTCTTTTCTTTTCTCCTCTTTCTTTTCATTTTTCTTTCTTTCCTATATTTGATATATCTTAATTTATGTTGTAGGCAAAGGCTTAACATCTCAATTAAATAATGATTTCAAATTCAGTAAGAATATAGGCAAGGACTATAAACAAAACATGAAAAACTGTCCACTCCAAACTTTAACAGTGAATTTTAAAATAATTATAAATTATTAGAACTCTAGTAGCATGTCATTACTCACCAAAGATGTGACAAAGACGTAACGTTTGAAAAAAATGTATATTTGAAGCAACAGTGATATATACAACCACTTCTTTGTGTGTTTTTGCTTTTTAATTTTGACTCTCTCTTTTAACAGATAATAAGTAGTATTTGTGTTTCTATAAATGATTTATTTCACTCAGTGTAGTGTCTTTTAGTTGCATCTAGCCGATCTATCTAAAACTTTGGCTGTTATAAGCCATGCTGCTAACAGCATGGTAGTGAAAGTGTCTCTTTGAAATCAATATGCTTTTGTCTTTTCAGTATGCACCAAAGAGTGCAGTTGCTAAAACATATAGTAACTCTATCCTAGTTTTTTAAAGAAATTTCTATACTGTTTTCCACAGTGGCTGCACTACTTCCTATTCCAACCCTCTTAATATGGGGTTCCTTTTTCCATTTGTCACCAGAAATTTTCACTTTCTGTCTTTAAATTCATGGTCATTGTGGCAGGGTGAAATAAAATTTCATTGTGGTTTTTATTTGCACTTCCCAGAGGAATAGTGATACTGAGCATTTTTTCATATATTTGCTGGCCATTTTATTAACTGCAATGAGAAGTGTCTATTGAGATAAATGTCCATTTTTAACAGGGTTGCGTGCTTTTGTTGAGTTTTTTGAGTTGTTGATGTATTTTGTATATTAATCCTTTGTCAGATACATAAGTTGCAAATATCGTTTCCCATTTTGTCTAATATCTGTTCACTTTGTTGACTGTCACCTTTGCTATGCAGAGGCTACTGAGTTTAACACAATTTGATCTGCTTAGGAAATGGGGGATAAAGAATGTTAAAAACTTGTTATAAGTTTCCTATCAACAATTAGAAATGCGTATAAGAGTTTAAGGAATTTGAGGAATATTTCATATAGGAAATAGCAGCAATGAATAAAATGAAAGCTGATATGTTAGAAACTAAGAACACAATGGTGAAAAAAAAATAGCAGTGAAAAGCCTCCATAAGAGAATGAGCAAAGCAGGAGAAAAAAAATCACAGAATTGGAAGACATTTCCTTCAAAAATGGAGAAACAATCAAAAAGTTGGAAAGGGAACTAAATCAAAGTAAAAACAAAGCTATCTAAGAATTTTAAAACACGATTAAAAGGGCAAACATAAGAGTTATGGAAGTTCCAAAAGATACAGAAGGACAAGCCGAATTTAAAGATATGTTCAATGAAAGGAAAAACTAGCTGGTGTAGTCATGCTTGTATCAGATAATATTAAATGCTGACATGAAAAACATTAAAGGAGATGAAGAAGGATACCACACAACAATTAAACGGTCCATACAGCAAGAAGAGATGGCCATAATTAACATACACACACCAAATGCCAGGCACCTAGCTATGTGAAACAAATATTAATAAATTTCAAGGAAAAAACAACTCCATTACAGTAATAGTTAGGGACACTAGTATCCCATTAACATCACTGCACATATCAATGAGACTGAAATTCAGTAAGGAAACAACAGGTCTCACCTAAACATTAGAACAAATGGACTTCAATTGGTATCTAAAAAATATTTCATCCTCAGACAGAGAATATAATTTTTTTTCATCAGTACATGGGACCTTTCCAGGATTGACCATATTATAGGCCACAAAACAAGCCTCAGAAAATTTTTAAAAATCAAAATTATACCATGCACCTTCTTAGACTATCATGGAAGGAAGCTGGAGACCAGTAAATCAAAATACCCTAGAAGACATATAAATACATGAGACAGACTAATGTGCTAGGAAGTGAACAATGGGTTATAGAAGCCAATCTCACATTAATACCAAAGCCAGATAGAGACACCACACAGAGAAACAGCTATAGACTAATATCCCTAATGAACAGAGACTCAGAGATCCTCAACAAAATGCTAACCAACAGGATCCAACAGTACGTCAGGCACATAATTCGCCTGGACCAGGTTGTATTTATCCATGACATGTACAGAAGGTTTAGCATTCACAAATCAATAACAAATTGAAAAATAAAAACCATATGATCATCATAATAGATGCAGAGAAGGCATTTGACAAATTCCAATACCTATTAATCTAAAAACTTTAAGCAAGACGGGCATAAAAGGAACATTCTACAACACAATCAAAGCAATTTACAAAAACATGAGCATCATACTAAATGGAGAAAGATTGGAAGTTTTTCCAGTAAAACCTGGAACTAGACAGGATGTCCATTTTCACTGCTACTGTCCCACTTCTGGGAATATCTCCAAAGGAATTGAAATCTGCATGTGAGAAAGTGACCTGTACTCCTGTTGTTACAACAGCACAGTCTAAAGTAGAAAAGACCTGGAAACAGCACAGATGCCTGGCAATAGAGTAGTGGATAAAGAAACTGTGGTACATCTGCTCCATGGAATACTATTCAGCCATTAAAAGGAACAAAATTCTACCATTTGCCACAAAATGATCCCAACTAGAGACCTTTATGCCCAGTGAAATAGGTTAATCCCCAAAGGATAAATATCATATGTTCTCTCTGATATAAGGCAAACTTTGTACAAAATACAAATATAGATAGATACATACATACGTACATAGATAAACATGCACATATAGTGATCTAGAGAAACTGTATAACAAAGACTATCATATGGAGATGCGAAGACACAATACAGTATGCAACTCTATTTCCAAATCAAAGTTGAACTCCCAATGAAACTATTAAACATATCTTGAAAGCACGACTGGACTCCCTGCCACTCTTCACACGTACTATATCAAGATACACTAAATAGCAGAATAATGGACTTGTGATTGCTTTTGAAGGACTTTATTATTATAACAAATTATGGAAACTAAATGAGGGAAATCCCAGAGTCTTTTCAACTGTATCATAAAATAGATTAATTGATTTTAAAAAGAGAACATGTAGAGTGGACACTTTATATGAGGAAATCATGCAGTGCTTCGTTTTTGTACTTATCTTGTTTAGCGTAATATTCTTCAAGTTCATCCTTATTTAATGAAAATTCCTCCTTTTTTAAGTTCAGTAACAGTCCATTGCTTGTATGAACTATAATTCTTTTTTCTTTCATGTGTTGATTGATATTTGGATCACTTTCGTCTCTTGGCTTTTGTGGCTAATGCTGCAGGTAACAAGGGTATGCAAACAGGATGCATTGCCTCAAGATCCTACTTTGAATTATTTTGGATATATACTCTAAAGCAGAATTGCTGAACAACATGCTAGTTCTATTTTAAAATTCGAAGGAAGCTTCATTCTGTATTTTCCTAGTGGCTGCACCACTTTACATTCCAACCAACAGTACAGAAGAATTCCAATTAAATAGAAAGGAATTCCTTCACACCTTGGCATGTCAGTTTTGTGTTGTGCCAATCTTAGTATATGTACTGCCAAAGCAAGTACTAATTAAATAAAGTTCAATGCAATTTTCCAAACTTAATAGCAAATCCCATGGGAGAGCAGACTGAATCTCCCAGATTTATTTTTTAAAAGCTGCATGTTCAAATAAGAAAAATTACTAAAAGGCATTCTTCAAATGGTGATCCCAACTAGTACCATCAGTCTCCCCTGGGAATTTGCAGATTCTCAGGCCCTGTTCTAGCCCTTAATCAGAAAATCTGTGGGTGAGCCACCTGTGTTTTACAGCCTTCCAGTAAATACTGATACATGTTAAAGATCGGATATTCCTCATGTTACAACCTTATGCATGGAAAGAATAGCTCTTCAAGCTAAAGATAATAAACTCTGAAATATCAATAAGTTTATTCTTTGCTTGTTGCTTTTTCTTTGTTGATTACCTATGTTTGACACAGTGAATGTTGCCTTGCTGAAGAATCACTGGCTTCAAGATTAAAACAGGCTTCTGCCAGAGTTAGTGATATAAATTGTCATGTTACAGGCTTCTTAGTTGTTCTGTCATCTATAATGCAGATGGAAGATATTTACTTCACATGGCATTATCACAACTCTAGTGCTCGAGTAAGGCATCATCAAATATCCAAGACACTGTAGAAAATCAAGTATTGTATGCCTTTATATTACTTTGATTGTGTTGCAGAATGTTCCTTCTATGTCTGACTTGTTTACTGTTTTTTGGTGGTTGTGTAGGCTAGTACATCCACTAAGGAAATCAGTATGAAGAATGCTGGGACAACTGAAAATTGATCTACTATATAATCCAGCTCTCCCACTTCTGGGAATATATCCAAAAGAATAAAAATTTGCATGTGAGAAAGTGACCTGTGCTCCTATAGTTACAACAGCACAATCTACAATAGTAAACATGGAAACAGCACAGATACCTGGCAAAAGAGGAGTGGATACAGAAACTATAGTATATCAACTCAGTGGAACACTACTCATCCATTAAAAGGAATTAAATTTTATCATTTGCAACAAAATAGTCCCAACTAGAGACAATTAGGCACCATGAAATAAGCCAATCCCCAAAGCACAAACATGATATGTTCATTCTGATGTAAGGCAACCTCCATGAAAAATAGAAGATGCATGTAGATTTATTCATCTGAAGTAATGCATTATGGAGACTAGCATATCAGAAGTGAAGATTCATTATAGCATGTGTTTCTACTCCTGAATGAAGAAGGACTCCAAACTGTAGTTAAATACACTTGGAAAAAGAATGCTGCTCTCTCTGCCATTGTCTATACCTACAATATCAGGATATCCTTACGTAACAGAATGATGGACATGTGACTGTTGTTGAAGGATTATACTATATTAATAAGATAGAGGAAATCAGTGGGAGGGATTGGGAATGGTGGAGGAGGAACTCTCTGAGTTTATGGACTTTTTTGTTTCATTAAAAAAAAAATGTAAAATCCTGGACAGGAACTAGACACTCTGATATGCAATGGGGGAAACCCAACTGCTATCTCAACAATCTGTGTCAAAAATTTACTTTAGAGACTTTTGAAATGACTGTGTTTCCTAATCTTCATTTCATCTGAAATCATCATGAATATGACATGGCTGGAGCTGATTAAAATATTGTTTCTTCAGAACCCAAATATTTCCTTAAAACCTTATATGGAAAAACCTGCTTTGTGTTTTCTGAGAATGACACTATAGCTTGATTAAATCATTAATCAGATTTTCTTCCAGGAAAGAAATATCTATTCTGATAGTACTAATACTTAGTATAGCAATTACTTGGAGTTGCTATATATAACATGTATGTGTAAATATGGGATGATGATTTTTAAATGGAAAGAGTTTGTTGGGCTTTTGGCATAGCAGTTACAGTGCTGCTTGGGACGCATGCATTCCCTATGAGAATGCTTGGGTTTATAACCCAGTTTCATTTACAATTTCAGTTTCCTTGTAGTGTGTTCCCTGGGAGACAGCAGGTAATGGTTCAAGAGGCTGGCTGTTAAAGTACTGGATGTCATGGGCACCCAGTTCATGGGGCATCTGTATGTCCTTATCTATATCTGTACTCTTAAATATAATAAATTGAATGAAACAAACAGGTGGAAAGGAAAGGATTTGGAATTAGAGTTAAAAGATTTCGGCTTAGATCCCTCCTTCTCTCCCACTTTTTCTTTCCCCTGCCCCTCCTTATTTCCAAATTTCTCCTCCCTCTCTCTCTTTATATTCTTAATATGTGGATTTGGTTAACTGAAAATTACTATCCTTAGCCTCATTTCATTGTTTTTCTATAAAATATAATTGGCAAACCCTAATTGGCCAGTGTCTCAAAGACTTTTTTGAGGATTCAATGAGACCAATGTTCGATCATCTTGCAAACCTGCAAATCCAAGTTGAGAAAAAATAGTGTTTAATTTCTATATTTTGTTTCAGAAGGCTCTAGAGTGACGATGTATAAGGAAAGACTTTGTCTCTTTGATTGCCATGTGTGACATCATTTTTATTATGCAAATATGTATTGAGAAGCAACTGTAGACCATTGATTCTGCCGCACCCTTGCACTTGAATTGTGAATATGAAATGTATGATGAGCAAACCGTGAAAGAATGTTTGAAATGTGAATTGACAAATTTGAAATGCAGAACAGAGGACTGATTAAGTCAAGGCCACACAACTAGTTGCAAGGAAGAGATGCTTTCTTGAGTTAGTGTAACCATAAATAAAACCAGACAATGAAGGCACATACAGAGAAATGTCTTCTTAGCTATTTAAAGCTAGAAGTTTTGATGTTTCAGCAACAGACTTCATGAAGAATAAGGATCTTGTTGCCTCTTATAACCTCAGCAACTTTATGTGTGGTAAAATTAGGGATTTCTTAACCTTTCCTCTAAACTGGAAAATTTATGCAGACAAGAGAGCAGTTTAGATTCTTCTGTCATTTTCAGATCACCTGCCTGTCACCAAATGTAACAAAATGTAGAATGACTTGGAGAACAGGGTGATCAAATGCCTGTGAAAATTTGTGGTATTAATTTATTAATTTGATTCAGTCAGTGTGTACCATTCTCTCAAGGGTAAGGGCAGGGACATCTAGATGTTTAAGGTAAAACATCAGGAGACTTCTGGTCCCATATGTAATTGTCATCCTCATGTCCTCAAGGTGGCAGGATCCTGCTGTGATTTCAAAATTACAGCTTAGACTCTGGTCATAAGCTGCATAACAACAGGGTGCTGAACAATCTTCCTGTTGTCTCTCTTTCCTGATTCTTTGGACAGCTCGTGGTAGGATGAGATTGGGGAAGATTCTCACTTGAAGTCAAATCAGCATAGGTCTTGACCCTCAAAGCTTCATGGAGCCTGTCCCGAATTTTCATTCTCAATCTTTCCTACAACTTATCCTTCTAATCCCAGCTGCTTGTATGTTTCTAAGCTCTCCGCATGCTCATACTCCAAGTTTGTTACCACACCACTGTTACAACTTTCGTATGTAAAGGCCACAAGACTACTGCCATTGACGTTCTTCCTTTTGCTCATCATCAGTTAATGGATTTCTAGATAAATCCTCTCATCCAAGACATAATTGATCTTGACAGCTAAAGGAGCCAAGCTGGAATTTGTGGAATTCTTGTGGGATATAGGGAAAGGAACTGAAGCAATAGATTCTATCACTTAATCTCGTTCGATAGATTGTTACCACTAAGCAGAGTTCCATGGCATCACTGCTATCGGGTCACCATTTTCTCAACTTTTGGTTTATATTCAGCCTTTTCTCACTAGCCAGAGAAGCTTGTTTTCATTTGGTTTAAGACAATCCCCCAAACGATAACTTTTTTTCTAGTTTCTGGATCCTGAAATGGAATTTTGCTCTTTATGCATCAAATTTCTTACTCTGGAAATTTTACCTGGTGACTACAAATTCTATTAAAGCAGTCTTCACCTCAAAAGATAAATGTGCCAGTTCGTGCTATTTTATTAGTGAGGGATAATGAAGACAGGATAAAGCTGACAATTCTTTTGAATAATTCTTTCACATTTTAGAGTACAAAGTAAGGTGCATCTCTGCAAAGATTGGCATCATTGGGCCTGATGCAGTAGCTCACTGACTAAATCCTAGCTTGAACACCCTGGGATCCTTTATCGGCTCAGCTTTGGTCCCAGCTGCTCCACTTCCTTTGCAGCTCCCTGCCTGTGGCCTGGGAAAGCAGTAGAGGATGGCCCAGAGCCTTAGGACCCTGCATCCATGTGGGAGTCCAGAAAGAATCTCCTAACACCTGACTTCGTATTGAATCAGCTCTGGCTGTTGTGACTGAATGGGGAGGGAACTAGCGAATAGAAGATCTTTCTCTCTTTCTTTCTCTCTGCGAATCAACCTTTTGAATAAATATAAATAAATCTCTAAAAAAATAGGGATTATTTTCTGTTCATTCTCTTATGACTACTACTTATGTTAGTGCCTTTATCATGCAAAGTTCTGACAGATATCTAGCAAAAGAATGAGCAGCTCATGATTCAGCAGGAAAAGACAGACAGAGAATGATCATTGGCTGAGAAGTCAGAAAGGAAAAGTGAACCCAGAGATGACTGAGAAGCTGTGATGGGGGAGGCAGATAAAATGCTTCTGGGTAGAAATCAATGTCTTGTACCTTGTGTGGCCATGGCAAGTAATATTAAGAGAAAATGGTTTCCTCCCTGGACCAGAGCACTTTCTGTTCAAGCCAAAGATGTAGCTTTGTTTCAGTCACTACTGCAGGCATGGAACTTTGAATTAGGATAAATGATACAGATCAGCAAGGGAAAGAATAGATAAAGAAGAGAAGGTGTGTTGCATTCTGGGAAGCTTTCATGTCCTTTATCTCCAGAATGATTATAGTTCCTTAGGCCCAAACCAAAAAAAAAACAATGTTGAGATTCTTATAGTGGTAATGGAAATGATTAAAAAAAAAAAAAAAAAACCAAGAAAGGCATCTTAGCTAGAAATTCTGGGTAGTTTCATAATTACTCATTATTACTCAATATTATTACTCAATATTATTACTCAATATTACTCATATTTAAAAGAAAATGTTTAAAAGAAAATGTTTCCATGTTGATGAAGTATGGATTATTGAGCATTTTATGAATTTTTTCCACAGGTTTCCTGCAGTCTTTTTTTGACATAATTTTTAATTCAAGAGAACCAATGCCTTATGACAAAACTCCAAGAAGTGATACCATCATCCCACAACCTTTCCTGTAGAAGAGGGTGAGGAAAACAAGGCAAGTTTATGAAAACTAAGTAATAGTTTAAACTTTAATGAGAAGCAGTTCAGATTACAAGGACCAAAATAACTAAGTTACTCAAAGAAAATAACTCAGAAGCAAGAAGAATGTACGTCTTCATTCCTTCAGCATTTTCTCGCTAGTGTAGATTTACACAGGACATTGCATTCTATGAAAAGGAATGGATATTGGAGCTAGATGTATCTGGGTTTCAACTAATGGCTGTATTGTTTATTAGCCATATAAGCTTAGATAAGTTTTTATGTAACTGGGGATATAATTTATTCACTATGGTTAATGACTAATTTCATAATTAATATTCTCAAAACCTTGACTTACATACTTCATTGCTTATATTTGGTCCTATTGACATAATGACTCAATCTGTGGATCAAGAAAAAGATATTCCCCTTGGTTTTTTTCAGTGGAGTAGTCTAAGAGTCAAAATTGTTGGATGACTTGCTTGAGGTGATACAGATAATTTTTTCCAAGCCAGGCCTTCCAACTCAAATATAACATTGTATATTTGAGAGTTAACGTCCAGGCCTTCGGAGCGACTTCTGTTCTAACAGAATAAAGCATAGAATCAAAACAGCAAGAGATGGTAGAATGCCACACCTAGAATATCTTCTTTCCAGATATAAACATAGAACTCTATTTACCCACTTGTAGGAATTCTAGAGAATACTAATGAAGCTTCAATATGTACAATGACAATGTGTTAACTGATGCAAGCCAACAGGAAGAACTGTCTGGAATGTGTCCCTATTTCAAGTATACATAGGCTTTCTTATTTGAATAAGATTAAGGGTTCCATTCCAAACCCTATAGGAGAAAATTGTATTACACGTAAGAAAGAAATCTATTTTCTTTGCGACCATGTAAACATTTCAAAATTTGGAAAAAAAAATGTTTGTTGCAGGTGCTAAGCTTCACTGTTTCTGACTTTGGGTCTAATGATAGTTCTCACAAGCAGAGCCTATGAACAACCATACCCTTGCTCCTGAGGCTCATTCAATCTCACAATAACACTATGATGTCCAAATATTCACATACGTTTTCAAGGCTGAGCAGCTTGTACTATTAGTAAGTTAAAGAACTAGGCAAAATTATTCAGGTAACCAAAATAGGAACCCAATTGTGGTTATTTGAAAAAAAAACACACTGCCCTCCAAAAATGTGACTTAGGCAAATAATACTTTATGTTATTTTCTGATACTCAACAGAGTTCTAAATGCTTTAAAAAAAAAATAGTCATTTACTCAGGGTTCGATGCAATAGTCTAGAGGCTACAGTCCCCACCTTGCTTGAGCCAGGATCCCATAAGGGTGCCGGTTCATATTCTGGTAGTCCCACTTCCCATTCAGCTCCCTGCTTGTGGCCTGGGAAAGCAGTCAAACAAAGCCTTGGGAACCTGCACCCTTGGGACCCTGCAACCGCCTGGGAGACCCAGAAAATCTCCTGGCTCCTGGTTTTGGATCAGCACAGCTGTGGCCATTGCAGACACTTGGGGAGTGAATCAGCTGGCAGATTTCCTCTCTGTCTCTCCTCCTCTCTGTTTGTCTGACTTTCCAATAAAAATAAATAAGATGTTTTATAAGTAAGTAAATATTCATTCACCAGATACTCATGCTACTCAGGCTATAAGGGAGCAGTTATTAATGACTTTTCTTTCAAAGTTAAAGAAGCAGTCCTTCCAACTGAGTCTCATTTTCTTAAAGTGATTTCTAAAAAATCCCCACAATTCTGGTAGTCCCCATTCCAATCACCAGAAATATTTCTGACTGCCGGGGTCTCTGGCCCATTTTGAAGACTGTGCAAATGCTCTTAAATGTCCTCCATACAATCCAAGCCAAAACAGAGCAGAGAAAGCTCATCAAGTTAAATTTTCCTTGGAAAAGTTATGGCAAGCAGAAAGATGACACCAGCTGCCATCTTGTGCAATTTGCTATTTTAACATATATTCGTTCTAAAAGGGTGTCTGGAAATATAATGAAGTGAAAGGATCCAAAAACTTTATCAAAAGTGCTCAGATTCATAGCTCTAACCCACAAAAGAAACAAAGAAATAGGAAGAGAGGGAGAGAGGGGAGGCAGAAAGCTGAGCAAAAAGAGGGGCAGAAGGAAAGAAAATAAGCAAAAAGCAAAATAAGCGAAATACTGCGGAAAACTTAGACTGGAACTGTGTAATCACTGGCAAATCACTTGTAAAAGTCTCCATTTATTAGAAAAAAAAAAAGCAATCTCTACTAGTGAATGAATGTATGTGACAATCCATTCCTATGCCTGGAGCAAAACAGGTACTAACAGAATCCTGTCATTCTCTCTCCTGCAGGTCTCCTCCAGGGGTACACCAGGTCCAAACAATGGCTGCCTTTGCTCTAATAAGGTGAGGCTTCAGAGAATATAGTAACCAGGCAAATGGAAAACCTTGCTTTGAGCCATGATAACAAATATCTCTTTGGTGGCCATCCTCAAGACTACATGGAACTACATGGTTTCTAGAACTATAAAGCACTGTTCTTCAGTGAAAACACCTGGCCAACGCATCCAAACTGTTTCCGTTCTCTTGAAACAAGAGTTAAAGGGGCTAAAACAAACACAACCTGGATTTTACAACAATTTTCAGCACATAAAATTAAATGCAAGTACTTCTGCACAGTTTGCTCATTGACATTGCTCAATGGCCTACAGTGCCAGCACTGGAGTCTGGAGAGTGTGTTCCTCTTGCCAGCTGTAGGTTGTGAGCTGTCTCCAAAGTCGGGACACCCTAGCAGCTTTGTAGTTTCTGATCTCAGCATTCCTGCCTTGTTTGTGGGATTAAGATTATTCTCTTTGGGCCCAGTGGCGTCCTCTCCTTGAATTCGCCAGGATCCCACATGGGCGCCGGTTCTAATCCCAGGAGCTCCACTTCCCATCCAGCTCCCTGCTTGTGGCCTGAGAAAGCAGTCGAGGATGGCCCAAAGCTTTGGGACCCTGCACCCGTGTGGGAGACCCGGAAGAAGTTCCTGGATCCTGGCTTAGGATCGGCACAGCATCAGCCGTTGCACTCACTTGGGGAGTGAATCATCAGACGGAAGATCTTCCTCTCTGTCTCTTCTCCTCTCTGTATATCTGACTTTCCAATAAATAAATAAATCTTAAAAAAAATTATTCTCTTCATGGAGAGTTAAGTACGCTAACATACTCAAAATGTCAACCAAACTGCCTCTGCACAAATGACTCTGTATGTGTCAATTACTGGTTTAGTAGACATTATCATTTATTATCATTGCTGGGTCCTGTTCCGTATTGATCTTGAAAATACCTTAAGATTGGGCTTGGTGCAATAGTTCAGTAGCTAAATCTTGCCTTGCCTGTGCCGAGATCCCATATGGGTGCCAGTTCCTGCCCTGGTTGCTCCAGTTCCCATCCAGCACCCTGCCTGTGGCCTGGGAAAGCGGTAGGGATGGCCCAAAGCTTTGGGATATACCTGCTTGAGAGACCCTTAAGAAGTTCCTGGCATTGGCCATTGTGGTCACCTGGGGAGTGAGTCAATGGATGAAAGATGTTTCTCTCTTTCTCTCTTTTTTTTTTATAAATCTGTGTTTCTAATTAAAATAAGCAAGCCTTTAAAAAAAATCCCAGAGGACCAGGTACATGGATAATGTGCTTAAAATCCTGTGTTTATGCGATTGTTTGTACTTTCTAATGTAGAGGACTTCTGAGTGAGAACTTTTCAATATTTAGAAAGTCACAGAAAAGAAAAATTTCTGATGTAAATTTAAATTTAAGAGATCATTCTCACTAACATTGAGAAGGGAGTTATCCATCTTCATTATATTGGTAGATGATTGAAAAGGAGATCCCGAAAGCCAAAAGAACTGAACTGCCAATCTCCAAACTACTTAGGTAAATCACAAAATCTAGAAACAAGAATGCATTAACCACAAACACACGGATGATGCAGAATAGAGCAGTGAGCACATCCGGGCACTCATTTCAAGAGCTGTGTATGTGACACAAACATTCTGGACTTTGAAGAGTTTATTATTCTGTTCATGAATTATAATAAATTTCCTTGGGTAGTTAAAATGTCTCAAAAACTAGAGAGTGAAATGTCAAAGCAGATAACTTAATGGAGACATAGCCTTCAGTATAATACATGTCACAACAATAATGAAGATTTAAGAATACACTAACTTTCTCTTTCCTTGGTCAACAGATGGGATGACAGAAACTTCTTGCTAGTGTATTCCTAATAAAGTGTGGCTTTGAGACAGAGGTATAAACCAGGGAAGATGGAGAAGCTAAACTGCTACAGAAACTATGCTTCAGGTAATTCCTTTTTTTAAAACAATGTATTTTTTATTGAAAAGTCAGACTCTGAGAGAGAAGGGGAGATGGAAAGATCTTCCTTCTGCTGGTTCATTCCCCAAATGACTGCCACAATGGCCAGAGCTGAGGCGATCCAAAGCCAGGATCCAGGAGCTTCTTCCAGGTCTCCCATATGGGTGCTGAGTCCCAAGGCCCTGTGCCTTCCTCCACTGCTTTCCCAGGCCACAAGCAGGGAGCTGGATGGGAAGTGGAACAGCCAGGATAGGAATCGGCACCCGTATGGAATCCCAGTATAAGTATATGCAAGGCAAGTTCAACCTCTAGGCTCCCATACTGGGCCTTGTTTCAAGTAATTATTTTTTGAATTATTGAGAAGACCTGATTTTACCCCCTCCTCCCAATGCCAGAAATAACTTTCAAAGAAGGAAAGATAATTCATGTTATTCGTCTACTGAAACTACTCAGAAAGATCACATTCAAGAGAATATATATTCTATTTTATTTTTATTGGAAAAGTAGATGTACAGAAAGAAGGAGAGACAAAGAGAAGGATCTTTTATCCACTGACCCACTTCCCAGGTGGCCACAACAACCAGAGTTGAGCCAATCTAAAGTGAGGACTCAGGAGATTCTTCCGGGTCTCTCATGCAGGTGTAGGGTCCTAAGGCTTTGGGCCCTATTCTGCTGCTCTCCCAAACCACAAGTAGGGAGCTGGGTAGGAACTGGAGCACCCAAGACATGAACCATGCATGGGATCCCGATGGATGCAAGGCAAGGATTTAGCACCTGAGCCATCATGCCAGGACCCAAATGTTCCCTATAATTCATTAATGAGATATACAGTTTTTCATGAGGCTTGCAAATGAAATCAGTCCATTGCTATGTCTCCCAGTTTTGTCCATATGAGGTTTCTATCAATACAGTAAAATATCCAAAACAGACTAATTTATAAAGAAAGGTTTATTTGGCTCACAGTTCTGGAGGTTGTAAAGTTGAAGAGTGTGGCATCAGCACCTACTATACAGGGTAAGACAGCAAACACCTAACTCAGTTCTTATTTCTGCTTCATAGAAAGATGTTAATGCCATCACTGGACCCCAACTGCATCAACTCATTTAATAATCGCCTCTTACACAGCCCATGTTCTAATGCCTCTCATATGTGTGCTTGGGGATTACATACTCAAAATTAGCAATATCCAGCTTTTCTCCATAGTATTTCTTAAAAATGGTATGTCCCAAAAGGTTTGTTCTCATATGTTAAACCATTCACAATGATTCGGTAGTTAAGACCATGGACTTTGGGACCAAAGAGCATGAAAATGAGTGCCAGTCAGGCAAACACTAAAAGGCATTGTCCTAAACAAAGACTTCTTGCATATGACCACAGAAGCCTAGGCGAAAAAAGCAAAAAAAAAAAAAAAAGTGGAATTATTTCAAGTTAAGAAGATCTACATAGCAAAACACCAGCAGACTGAAGTGACAACCAATAGAATGGGAAAAAATTACAAATTGTATAGCTGATAGAAGAGTAATATCCTGAATATATAAGGAGTTCAGGAAAAACAACAGAAACAAAACATGCAGAGATGTAATCATGCATTTTTCAAGGGATTAAATACAAATGCCCAACATGTACAAAAAAAAGTACTCCACATTAGTAGCCATTGTGCAAATGCAAATTAAAACAACAATATAATTTCACCTCACATCAGTCAGAACACCTATCATGCAAAAATCAAAATTAACAAATAACATCAAAGGTGGGGATAAAATGTTACTCTGAGGGAATGCTATTGGGAATGTAATTTGACACAACTATTATGAATAACATTATAGATAATTTTCAGAAAATTATGAATAGATCTACCACATGACCTAGCCATTCTTCTGAATCTATTCAAAGCAAATGAAACTAACATATAAAATTTACCTATGTTTATAGCTGCTTAATTCATGGTAGCTAAGAGTCAACCTAGATATTCATAATCTGATAACTAAAGAATGTGATATATATAATATGTGTACATATATGTGTATGTATGTATACACACACATACATATATATCCACACAATGGAATTTTGCTTATCCATAAAAGGGTGAAAACACAACATTTCCAACAAAAGGGATTTCACTTAGATCATTATGTTAAACTGGACTTCTGTGCACACCTCAGTATGACTGATGAGACTCAGAATCCCCTGCACAGTAGGGGTGGATCTTACAGAAGGTCAAGGGACACACTATGAAGCAGGTTAATGTCCCACATGTGGTATGTGCCCAGATGGGAGGGCCATGCTGATATCTTGGTCTCATTCTAGGCTGTGAATCAGCTGGATAAGCCTGGCAGAATGAGGAGAGACAGAAAGGAAGATCTTCCATCTGCTGATTCACTCCCCAAGTGGCCACAACGGCTGGAGCTGTGCCAATCCGAAGCCAGGAGACTGGAGTTCTTCCGGGTCTCCCATGTGGTTGCAGAGTGCCAAGGCTTTGGACCATCCTCAACTGCCTTCCCAGGCCACAAGTATGGAGCTGGACAGGAAGCGGGGCTGCCAGGGTTAGATCGGTGCCCATAAGGGATCCTGATGCATTCAAGGTGAGGTCTTTAGCTGCTAGACCACTGTGCCAGGCCCGTATATGCAGTTTTATATGCAGTGTGTTCTATGTGGTGTGATTATGTTTATTTTACCATCACCACAAAGTATAAATTGTTTCATAAAGATCAATTTGTCTAGTTTTAATTTAACATTTATTTGTTGTGTGAAAGTCAGACTTTGCAGAGAGAAGGAGAGACAGAGAAGATGTTCCATCTAGTAGTTCTCTGTCCAGATAGCTGCAATGACCAGAGCTGAGCTGATCTGAAACTGCGAGGCAAGAGCTTCTTCAGGTCTCCCATGTGGGTGCAGGGTCCCAAGGACATGGGCCATCCTCTCCTGCTTTCCCATGCTGTTAGCACAGAGCTGGACTGGAAATGGAGCAGCTGGGACACTAGCTGGTGTCTGTCTGGGATGCTAGCACCACAAGCTGGAGGGTAAGCCTACTGTGGCACTGCGACAGGTCCCAAATGTGGCTGCTCCTCTAGTCACCATTTCTTTCTTTCCTTACATACACTAACCCAGTCTCCATCTATACTTTTGTCCTTTGAAAAGTGTTATATGAGTAGAATTTTATAACCTTTTGAGATTTCAAACCCAGCATAATTCTCTTGAGATTCATTCATCTCTTATACAATTCATACCTCTTTATTACTGAGTATTATTTCAAAGTACACATATAACACAATTAATGATACACCTATTCAAGGAAATTAGAGCCATTTCTGTTGTGTTTGGCTATCAGAAATAAAGCTACTATAAACATTTAAAACCAGATTTTTTGCATATGTTAACAGGCATTTTAATTTCTGTGGAATAAATGATAGGATACAGCATGTGTGTTTAGTTTTCTAAGAAATTACACTCATTTTCGTTGAATGTATCATTTTAAACCCCCACACATGTGTGCTCTGGTTTCCCATATTCTTCTCAGTATGGGTGTTACTCCCTTTTACTAAATATTTTAACATTGTGATAGGTATGTAATATCTCTGTGGTTTGATTTGCATTTCTCCAGTAAAAAATGACATTTGAGTATCTTTTTATGTGCTTATTTGCTGTATATTGGTCTTTAATTTGCACATTGAAAGCTGCATTTCAAGTTCCTATAAGCCAGAAATCAGTGAATATTTGAGCATAGATCACCTGATATTGGAGATGTTAGCCACTCCGCGTTCCAAGAAGTTACTGTTCCATGAAGAAACTAGGAAAAGAAAATGAGCATGAGAGGAAAATGATTTTTAACAAAAAAAAAAAAAAATAGGAAACGTGCCTTAGGAAGAAGAGGGGTGCATTAAAGTGACCCAATGGCAGACACTTCTCTTCCAAAATTCCTTTTCCACTGAACTGATGATCTTCAGTGATAGAAGCAGCAGACATGATTGGAAAGGGCCGATTCTCAGCAGATATTCTACACTGACCAAGTGAAATGGAAGTGGGAAGTCCTCAGGGAATATAAAAAAAAACCATAAGCAGCAGCTAAAAAACCAGTGTCCCACATAAGGTGTCTGTGATCAATTCCTGGCTCTGGCAGGCTGCAGCTTTATACTAGGGCAGACCTTGGGACGCCGCAGCTCATTGCCAGTGATTCTAGAGGGCTGGGTTGAGTTACTGCCTGTTGGTTTTTTCTGGTCCCAAACAGGCTTTTGGGACTATTTGTTGAACAAGCCAGTGGTTAGGAGGGAGCTCTTTCTGTCTCTTGTGCTTTCTTTGCTTGCTAAAATAAATTATAATTAAAGATGAGGGGATCCAGATTTGTAAGATTGATGAAAAAGATCTAGACCGAATAAGCTTTATGGTGAATTAGAAGAAGTTAGTTTTGCTTAAAATCAGACTCTGATACATAAAGATTATAAGTTAGTTTGGAAGAAAGCATCTATTTTTGAGACACAATTGTGGAGATGAGAATCCATGCACCAACAAAGTGTGATCTCTGAAGAGAATTCGAGTCACCCATTAGGTGGACAGTACAAGACATGCTTCTTTTGAGTCTGGTGGCTGTGTAGGAACAAAAAGGGGTAGAAACTGATAAAATGTAAAGCATTCCACTTAGTTTATTCCCTGTTCCCCTTTAAATTATTGTCTAGGGACATTGACTTTGGCATTTTTCAGTGTGACTGTGCCAAGGGCTAAACGTTTTTGTCTTATGACATTAAGTATACTAATTGATAAAATATCACTATCTTACCTAATTGAGTCTGATTTATCCATTCCTCACATAGGATATAAAGATGATTAAAGAACAATCAGACAGAGTGTAAGTATCTGGTGGCTTTGGCAAACCCCTCTCCACTCTATCTTCCAGGTTACTCATGGCTCTGAGGAGAGGACTGTGCTTCTTGGAGGTAGGTGGAAATACAAGTCATGTGATCACAGCAGTAACAAGTGTGAGGAAGAGAAAATGACCTGAGAAAACATAGAGCCAAAGACCAGAATAATCAGTAACAATGTGCTCCGTAGCTAGTGGAGTTCTGCAGAGATCAGAGGGATGGAAAATCAGAGGCAATGCATATACCACTCAGGGCATTGAATCTTGAGAAACATTTTGCTTTAGCGGTTTATATGTTTCAAAACTGGCATTCCTTTTTTTTTTAACTGGCACTTCTTACACGTACAAATGAGACTGAATTCATCTCCAGCATTTTAGAAAATTTCATCTGCCCATTAATGCCGGATTGTAACAAACTTAAGAGGTTTGTGTCATTCTATCTGCCAAAGTCCTCACAACGCTTATGGAGTCATTCTATTAACAAAAGATGGCCTCCATGTTCTTCCAGTGTCTACTACTGGGCTTCTCTGATACCCCAGGGAATTTCCTGATGTGTTTGGTGCTAGCATCTCAAGCAAGCATTGCAGCTATTTCTGCATTGACACACAAACATTTAATTGCCACTGTGGCTCTAATGACTCACACATGAAAGAACAAAATATTCATGATGAAATGTTATAGTGGAATAGAAACACAAATCCTAGGGAAAACAATTTTTCCCACTAGAAATAGCATAAGTGCCTTTGCCTACACAGAATTCAAACTAGAGTTGGAAACTGAACTTGGGAACAAATAGTGGCTATCATGCTATGTCTAAGATTCTTCTCCTCTCATGTCCAAAAATTTGTCAATCAACCAAGGTTATGTATTTGGTTCTTCCCACAGGCTATTTTCTACCAGACAATCCCAATGTTTTTTTTAATGCAAGCCTATCCTTTTAGTTTCCTTTGTTTTTGCTGGTTTTTTTTAGCTCAATACTTTTGAGAGTCAGAACAGATTAACCTAAAAATAAAACTCACACTTTGCTGTTTCTGGTAGCGCGTGAGATTATCAAATCAAAGCAAATTATGGAAAACATAGAGCACCATTTATATTATCACAAAATCTAATAATGATAATGCACTCTGTGTCTATTTTGCTAACAAGGAAATCAGAAGCAAGAATTCTGAATGTTTGAACCATGAATAAACTAAATATTTGAGGATGCAAAAGTGTTTACCCTAATTGGAACATTATAGAGAACATGCATGTGTTAAAACGTTACATGGTAACCCATAAATTCACAATTTTTGTGATACTGCATGTGTGTGTATGTGTGGGGTGTGTATTATATATATGAAAAGTTTTGAGGAAAGAATTTAAATGTGATACCTTGTGCAGAGAAAAATTGATTTGGCGAAGAAACTGAAAACTATTCTTTGCTTCTCAAGTGCCCCATCAGAAGAAATTAATGTTTTTAAGGGAAAGTAGTGAAGCCAGTCAAGATGCTGTTGGACACCAAATTTCTTCCCACATCAGTTAAATTTAAAGCAATTATTTTAAAAGTCCTCTATGTGGCCCAACATCTTGGCACTCACTCTAAGTGCCTGTAAAAACGTTTGCCTGATTATTTGATCTTCCGTGATTAGATGTGATCAAAGCACAACATCTTTGTGGAAGGATGGGAGAGCATCCACCAACTGCTTTTGACAAATCAATGAAAGCACAAAAAGCAAGCTTCTGGTAACTTACCTCCAGGTGGCTCCACTGCTTGTCTTGCAGTATCAGTGCCTGGTGTTGCCAGAGGGCACCTCACTTCCCTCTTCCACCTGTCCCTAATTTTAACCCTTGCCAATTATGACATAACAAATTCTCAAAATCTTCACTGAAAAGTAAGAGAAAGAATTTAAGGTCTTTCGCAGCTGAACCTTATAAGCGTAAAGTTAAAGGATGAGAGAACAAATTTTCCCATGACCCCTCTCTTCCCTGTGCAGGTGGCACCAACATGTGACAAACCTCCTCAGATCACACAGATTCCACCCAAAATGGAGAATTAACAAACAGTCCTCTTTGTCCATGAGGCCCTCGCAGATCGTCTCACCACAACCAACTTCATCCACCATGGACACACTGGAGCTGACAGGACGCTTAAGCCTAGAATATGATAAGCCATGCCATTTATTATTTTTCTTTTCCTTCACATGGGATCAACTTGAATCAAGAACAATATGATTCGAAAAGTATAGAAAATAACATAAGAGTTAGGATAAATAATACTGAGCGTTGGCTCTCAACTGTACCAATCAGTACCAATAGTAGCAATACGAATTTTTTAAAAGCCACCCTGAACATAGGAATTTGTTTTCTTCATAAACTGAGTCCAAGAAAGCAACTGAGGACTGATGCAGCAGTTCAGAGATATCATCAAGCTCCTTCTGTCAAATCACTGTCCCTTCTTGTATATATTCGGCTTACATCTTGATGCTTACAGCCTCATGGGTGCAGGACACCTGCTAAACTGTAGGCGTTTACCCCCAGGCTTTAAAAAAAAAAACAGGGAGAAGACAATGTCAATTAAAAAAAAAATAGAGTGTACTAGTTAAGGTGACTGATTGTTAGGAAAGAAAGAGGAAATGTTTTTACCAGACTGTCCACCACTCTTCCAATTGCCATTGACTGGAACTGTTTAGTCACTCCACTGACAGGGTTAATCTCTTTTTAAGCCCCAATTTCCAAATTGCAAAGATAGGAGGCACAATGCCCACTTTGTAAGGATTCTGAGAATTAGTGAATCTCTCACACTGAACGACATGCATGCAAACTTGACTGGGCAGAGAAGGAAAGAGGCAAGCACAGGCAGGGTTTCAGCTTTTTGTTGACTTTCTTTTGGTTTGGTTTTCTTTTGCTTGCCTTCAGTGCTGCTGCCTTGCTTCCTTTTCCTACTGTACTGTAGAATCCAAACTGAGAGAGAAATGATGAGACAGGAAAGAAAGAGAATATAATTAGGAATGTAAACCAGATTTATTTGTCACGTGCTTCGTCTCCCCCACTGTATTTTGATCTATGCTAAAGCAAGGGCCCAACTAATTACTGGATTTTCTCCTCCGCATAAAGAATTGTAAGCAGCACACAGTTAGCATGGAAATTATTGGTTAAGCCATGGGATAGAACAGTAAAAAATGGAAAAACTTAAGCCCCATGAACATCACTTTCTATTCAACCAAAATAAGGATGTGTAAATATTATGCATCCTTAAAAATTGATACTATTCCCTATGTACAGTGTAACTGCATCTCTGCTGGTGTGGGGCAGCAGAGAAAGCACAGATGTTTTTGCTGTAATTATGTTAGATAATTAACAGACTCATTTCTGGTGGCCCCCAGGAGCTTGTCAACTCTTTGGATAAATAATAATATCTGAATTGATGCACACACAGCCTGGGATTTTGTATCTATGATGATACATTGAAACTTCTCAAGTTGCTCTAAAGACTTTCTTGTGCATAATGTCTTATTTCTGCTTTGAAGTATCCGCTGTGAAAGATGATTAACACACAGCTCTTTGAATCGGTAACCAAATAAATCAATGTTGTTTTCTTTAAACCTAGAGAGCTCACCAGGAACAGTGCTCACAGAATTTATTTATCTCTAATAACCTCCAATGAACACATCTTTTATAATTGATCTGCCAAGGGTCAGAGAAAAAAGACTGAAGCTCTGCTTATGCTTAACCTTCAAGGGGTCCTTATGTCATGTTGACGCTGGTGTTGTTTATGTCCTCTGTGGCTGAGATGAAAAGCAGCATTGCTAGAAAGATTTGTCTGTGGCTTTTGTGCTTGGAACACTGGAGGAATGTCAAAGGCACCATGTTAATGGAAGAGCATCATTGCAGGTTCTGGTAATTCTCCATAGATGCATCTAATCCAGTCTGCTGTGATAGAAGAATACTGATTAGTGAAGAGAAGCTTTAATATGAGCTCGTGCAGCATCCACCCTTGGAGAGTCCGTGATTATGTAAATCTCTGATTCTGTGCTGAGGGCTTTGAACAGGCTCAGCACAACACTGAAACACCGGACAGACTGTTTCTTCCCATACATTAGACCCTCAACACTTCGTATTTCAAAAAGAAAAAATTGCAAGGGGGGAAAAACAACCTCACAACATATTTGACGAATTTTTGGTGCCACCAGTCCTAACTAAACCGTAGGTATCATCTTTTAAAATGGATGGAATTGCAAAAACCTCTCCAAGATTGCTACAAGATGGATACGGAGACCCCCGATATTTTATGATCGGCACATTAAAATTTACATGAGCTCTTGTCCAACTTAAAGTGGCTCTTTCTTTTGAGAAATCACAAACATTACTATAATGCTGTCATTGCTGAGGACATTTGGGTGTTTTTTTTCTGGAATTCTTATCAGAGCATGAAGCAAGTCATTTTGAATAGCTTCTGTGGAAGTAACTGCATTTTTATGCTCAAGAACATGAGTTAATTTTTAATATTCATTTATCCATTCAAAACTGTCAAAAATCACTCAGAGTTAAGTTTGAACAAAAATCTGGATGACTGAGACATTGTGGTTTATGCCATTGCTTAACTGCCTCCTACATTGCCATTCCAACTTCTACTTAATGCACCTGGGAAGTCACCTGTGGCTTAGTCGGGGCAAGCTCCAATAAGCCCCTGTCACCAGGCTTGCTTCCATTTTCGATTTTTGCATGTGCCGATATTTGCTTTTATGTAGCACACTCCATCCTGTATCCTAACTAGCTTTCCTACTGCTTAGCATACCCCAATCCACCCCTAGCCCCAGTTTACACATATGCAGACAGACGTTGCCACCTTGACCAACCTGGCCCAGATCAAGCCCCAGCTCTCATACTCACCAGGAGGAGCTACAGTCCAGCCCAGCTCCCCACCCCCCACCAGGCCCACTACCAGCCCCAGATCTAGTCCCTGTTTCCATGAGTGTCATGTGAATTCCTGTGAAGTGAGTTCTGTGGTCCAGCCATACTCTGCCTGCTCTCACACAAACTGATAGCTGCTGCAGTCCCACAGAGATAAGCCCACAAGAAGAAGAAGAAATAAGCACCTATGCCTTGCATAGTATAGTTAACAAAATTTTAGCATTAACCAGGCCTAGAATGGCCACTAGCTATTGATTGCTCTTCTCCCAGTAATGTATCACTTGCCCAAGTAAAGGCAATGTAGACAGTTGCCTACAACTGGGCAACAAATATTTCCTTAGAAAAACTAATCTAATATCATTTTATGAACTAAATTGCACAATAGGATTTCAGAACATCTCTGGAAGGCAACAGACTGAGGAGTTCATAGAAACAGTCAAAGCAAGGGAGAATCTACAGAAATAAACATTGGAACCACCTGGAGAATTTCCTTAGAAGATGGGAAAACTGCACTCATGAATCCACGAATGCTTATTTGAATGTCCTCTGGTTCATTCAGCAACTGCTCAGTAAGTATCAGTAATGATCACCTACCAACTGCTCCCCCCCTCCCCCAGCACAATGCTAGGTGCTGGGGAAATTCCAAAAAAAAGCAGGACATTGTCGTTTCTTTACAGTGTACAGGATCCTGCTATGAAGATGGATACGTAAAGAGCCAGCACCAAGGTGTGGCAGGGAAAGCTGCCGCCCGTGATGCCAACATCCTATAAGGATGTGATTTTGTGTCCTGACTGCCCCACTTTCAGTCCAGCAACCTGCTGATAGGTTGGCGGCCAGGGAAACACAGTAGAAGATGGCCCAAGTGTTTGAACTCCTACCGCCTATGTGGGAAACTTGGATGAACTTCATGGCTCTGCTCTTGGCCTGACTCAGTCCTGGGGAGTGACTGACTTCACTCTGGGGAGTGAAGTTGTGGATAAAAGATCCATGTGTGTGTGTGTATGTGTGTGTGTCTTTGTAACTCTGGCATTGAAATAAATAAATAAATAAATAAATACATATTTTTAAGGAAAATGTTTTTGTTTAATAGAGTGTTTCTAGAAACAGGGAAAGTCCTCTGTTAGAAGCATGAGCAGACCTCAGAGCATCATACCATGGACGACACAGGACTCTAAAAGAGTCATGCTTGCTCAACTTTTTTGAATCAGTTGCACTTTGGCAGTCTTGTGAAACATATGAACCTCTTAAATGGATCATAGTTTAAATTTTCTATTTGTCTGAGATGCAAAGTGACGTAGAGAGAGAGGGAGAAGATAGACAGACAGACATATTCCACTCACTGGCTCACCCCCAAATACTTACAAAGGCCAAGATCGGTCTGAGGCAGAGCCAGGGGCTGAGCCCTCCACTCAGGTTTCCCATCTGGGTGTCAGGACCCAACTGTTGATTTATCGTGCCTCACAAAATCTGCAGGAAGCAGGAGTCAGGAATCAGAGCCAAGAACTAAACCTACATAACACAGAATGCCAGCTACACCTCTCAGCTAAACACTCACTCCAGAATAACGCTATTAACAGCACAAGATATGAAACACAGAATGAAGGGGAAACTTTATTTATGTCTAATTATTATTTTTAAATATGACACTATAATGACATGCTTTTTAGTTAATTTGCATAAACCTATAGTTAGAAAATAGTCAGATACCTGTGACATTAGAGTAGGACGTGAAAGTAGTTGATTCCATTGATGAGAAAATCACTGATCTGCTGACACTAATTGACATTGTTATTCACAATTTCAGGAAATCAATTTCAGTGACAAGTTGGTGAAAACGGGTTTTTTTTGTTTTTTGTTTTTTTGATTTTGGTTTGATTTTCCTCAAATTCTGACATTCTGAAGTCTGTGCCTCTTTGGGTGATGGTGAATCTGTGTTAAGAATCGCTGTCTAGGGCCCGGGGCGGTCCTACTGGCTAAAGTCCTCGCCTTGCATGAGCTGGGATCCCATAAGGGCACTGGTTCATGTCCCGGCTGCTCCACTTTCCTTCCAGCGCGCTGCTTGTGACCTAGGAAAGTAGTGAAGGATGGCCCAAAGCCTTGGAATTCTGCACCCATGTAAGAGACCTGGGAGAGACTCCTGCCTCCTGGCTCTGGATCAGCTCAGTTCCAGCCGTTGCGTCCACTTGGGGAGTGAAGCAGTGGATCAGAGATCTTTTTTTCTCTCTCCTTGTAATTGTAAATCTGATTTCTGATAAATATAAATAAATTTTCAAAGAAAAAAAAAGACCCACTGTCTGATGCACGGTGATCAAGATGATTCTGAAATTACCTATTACCTAGGAAAATGAGTCTGATGACATGAGACACAGTAAGAGACCTCTCCCGGGGACTGGAAGCAGCATGAGACAGGGAAGAAACAGCATGTTGCCTTGCAAAGCTTCAAGCAGTTTTCACAATTAATAACTGGAATTTTGTTATAGCATTTCTTACACTGCTGTCTTTTCAACCGTTTCATTTGATTCACTGTATGTATGTGGATGAGACATTAGAATGTTATTCATAAATTCCCCTATTCACTAGATGATGCTGGCTTTGAGATAAGTGTCTCTTTTTCTCAGTCTGACTTTCCCAGTATTGTTCAGAGGAACTGCATAAGAGGAAACCTGAATTCCAAATCTGTCTACTCGCATCAATGACCACTTGTTGCAGGGAAAGGTTTATTCGTTGTTTATTCATGTGTTCTGTCAATACTTTCCCCACACATCCTGTGTGTCAGGAATGTACTAGGCACTAAGGGTTTCAAGATGAGTATATCACAGAATCGACTTTAAAGGAATTCACTGTCCACTACAGAAGACAAGAGCTGATTGGTAAATAGCTACACAAGGAGCTGCGATGAGATAGTGTGTGAAAATCACATGGCCTGGTGCTTAGTGCTAGAAAGCTCCCTGCAAATGGCAATCCCTTGAACTTTGTTAGATTCCTGGGAGGAAAGCAACACAGCTATATGCAGAACTTCAGGGCAGATTCCCCTTTAGAGACGACTTGGTTCTGTGCCTTCCTTTCCATACCCAGGAAACAATGGGATTTAAACTGCGCTCCTAGTTGTTCAGTGGTAAAGAATGTTTCCTGCTGTATAATTCTAGATTCTCCTGATTTCTGATGTGGTTTAGAGTGGAAGGAATGGAGATGTACAGTAAAGGTTAGCTCCTCAGGCCTAGAGAACTCAAATTCCCACTTCAGAGGTCTTCAGGACTAGCTTTCAGTTCTGTTCAGAGACAGTGAACCCTTGGAATACCCCTACTGATACAAGAATTTTGGAGCATCCAAAATCTTGAGGCATAGTAATTTCTTTTTTACTAACAAGGTGATTTATGCTGAATTTCTATTTTATAGACGTGGAGCTTTGGGCCATATTATGTCCATTCACCTCTGGAAGACTTGAATCTGAAGTTACGCATACATGACTTACCCCAACACAGGTCCTGAAGCTCTACCTTTGAGTGAGAGTCCCTGGTTAATTATGAGCCATACATTTTTGCTAGGGGAATCAGGGTCTGTCCTTAAGAACCCACTGAGAGAGAACAGCTAAAATCTTGCACCTGGACTCAATCTATGGGCCCTTTTCCTGTGCTGACTCTATCTTTCTCCTTCCACTATAATCGACTAGAACTGTGACTGTGTTTGAGTTCTGCTAATGCTTCTACAGAATCATCAAACTCAAGTATTGTTTCAGAGGACCACAACTCAAGTGAGGGCTTTTTCTCTTCTTTTCTTCTTTCAGCACATGCTGTTCCATAATTTCAAATTATTGTAAAACTTATGATGTATATTATAATGCATGTGTATTCACTACAACGTTCAAGTACTATCTAACATGCAGGTGCTCTGTTGCCAGATTCATAATTCTGGCAAAACTTTGCTTATATCTTACATTTCTATAGATTCCACACAACTAAGGATGGTACATGCAATAAAATGAGTTGACTAGTTGCATATGGTAGAGTTGGCAGTGGGATTCATGCAGCCTGTCAACCAGAAATGTTAAGGAGGAATCAACCAATCTTTGCCTTAGTATACAGGCAAATATGTCAGACAGCAAAGGATTAAGGGGGATTAAACACTATAAGAAATCATTGTCTGCCTAGAACAGACGTGAGAGAAAGGAAACAGAAAAATGTGTAGCTGAGATTACACAAAGCTTATATTAGAAATTGGAGGATGAACGGAACAAAGTGCACAGCAGTTAGCCAGGTCCTAAGAGAGGCAGTTGTGCAGTAAATTAATACGGTCTTCTCTTATTAAGATTAGCAGAGATTGATTCAGCACAGGTAAGCCCAACAAACGTGAACTCTCAGGGTCAGGGTAGTCATGGTGTTCTTGAGCATGCTAATGCTGGGAATGAGATGCGAATTGATTAACTATGGGTGGAAGGAGACATGAATCATAAAGTAATTTGCTTGACATGGCAAAGACCATCAGCAGCAGAGCGCTGCTCAAACTCTTCCCTTTTGAATACTTGATACTCTTTATCAGCTTTAGAATGGTACTTTCTACAAAATACCATTCTGAAAATTATACAATAATTTTGTCTGAAAATTAATGAGGAATCCATCAGCCATCTATACTCCTATTTTTCCTAAAAAGAAAACATGTCCACTCATTAGATATTTGGAGATTATTTATTATTTTTAAAAAATTATTGGAAAGTCCAATATACAGAGAAGAGGAGAGACAGAGAAGAAGATCTTCCTTCCGATGATTCACTCCCCAAATGGCCACAATGGCCAAAACTATGCTGATCTGAAGCCAGGAGCCCGGAGCCTCTTCTGGGTCTCCCACATGGGTGCTAGGTCCCAAGGCTTTGGGCCATCCTTGACTGCTTTCCCAGGCCACAGGCAGGGAGTTGGATGGAAAGCAGGGCCACTGGGATTAGAAAAATGCCTATATGGGATCCCAGCACACCACATGCAAGGTGAGGACTTATAGCCACTAGGCTAAATTTTTGATCAGCCTGCAGCCAATGAAGGGAGCAAGTATCATGTTCTTGAGAAATAATAGAGGTGGAAGTTTCCAATTAAAAATATCAAAAGTAGGAGAAAGTCAATGTGGTTTTAAAGGTAAAAAGTATTTAAAGCAGGATTTCAGTGGACAAGAACCAGGGATTTCCAAATCTGTCCTTAACTTTAGTGAACAAATTGTCAATCAGAGTCCAATTGCAAAGTTACATGAAAGAAAACTGAAATGTCAGCATCACAAGCCTTCAGAAACTGACATGTCCTTTTGAGAACTTTCATCAAAACACAGATTCCAAAAGACATCAGGACCCAGAAATGTACATGTGACTGTCACAGAGACCTTCACACTTTCAAAAAGTCATCTCTAAAACACAGACCTAAAATGACAGTTAATACTTGGGAAAGTATTAACCTTCATCTCTTCATCCTGGACACTTTCAAGACACAGAAGACTGAAAGTTGAGCAGGCCTGATTAAGCTTCAAGACAGCAATGAACTTTCTCTTCTGACCTTCTTGTCCTTAAGCCCACATGGTGCAAGGACTCAGGCACCAAGGCAGACTCTCAGGAATAAGCCTAGGGAGAATCTCCAGGTCAGTTAAAAGTGTCTTCACGTCCCAGAAACTAGTATACAAGTAGAGGACATGGTTTTAGTTTCTGACTATAACTTCACCACTTTCACTTTTTTGGAAACTGGACAAATTATTCACCTTTTCTGTGCTTGTTTTATCAACTCTTTTTAAAGTTTTTTTTTTATTATTATTCTTTTTATTGGAAAGTCAGATATACAGAGAGGAACAAAGACAGAGAACAAGATCTTCCATCTTGCTCTCTTGATCCGTTCCCCTAGCTGCAGCACAACCAGAGCAGAGCCAATCCGATGCCAGGAGCCAGGAGCCTCTTCCGGGTCAACCAAGTGGGTGCAGGATCCCAAGGCTTTGGGCTGTCTTTAATTACTTTCCCAGGTCACAAGCAGAGATTTAGAAGGGAAGTGAGGCTGCCGGCACTAGAACTGGTGCCCATATGGGATCCAGGTGCATATAAGGTGAAGATTTTAGCCACTAGGCTACCTCACTGGGTCCGGTTTTTCAACTCTTAAAGTGATTGCATAGTGTAGGAGCTGCCAAGTGCATTAACTAAGGAGAGTGCTGTGAATATACTAAAGGAGAATTAAGTGAATGTACTCTTAGCCACAAGAAATTCAGAAGGGGAAGTTTCTGCAATGTAGATGGTCTGAAACCAACTTGAGTCATGGGTATAAAATGAACATTAACTCCATCAGAAAGCATTCAACTACCTGACCACATTCTCACTTCCATAGAAGTGACAGATATGTTGTACATATCACTTAAATATCTTAGATGTTAATACACCCCATCATTGTAATTGGCAAACCAAGAACAGTTGCCCAGGTTCTGAGTCCTTAGAGTCTGAAGGCGTTCTTTCCTCACACACTGCTAAGGTTTTTCTAGAACACAGTCCCAGAACAGAACGGTTTCATTCACACAACTTTGTTCAGGATTGAAGTTTTCATCAGACAGCAGTTTATCAAATGGTGCAAGCAATTCCCAGTTGCTATGTGAGCAACAGAAGCCTGTTTGGCCCAGATCTGACATACGGCCTGCCAGAGCACTCGGGAAGCTTCTGTGGTCAGCGTCTTGAACCTTCACCCTCACGTCACATTCTCCCCTTCATGCACGAGTTCTGTTAGTTTCAGAAATGATTAAACAGTCCAAAGCAGCAGATAATTACTTCACTGTTGTTAGATCCAAAAATCCCAAGTCAAGATATTATTTTTTTTTCTATCGCAACGTTTCACTTTTACTTAGTTCTTGCTTGTTGTTGTCACCACAAAATGACTCATCCTTCTGCCTTACTCATTTCTATCTGATGGTTGCCACCATATTATCTTCTCTGGTCAGACATCTTACAGATCCACCATCCCACTCATTCTCCCCTTCTTCCCTTCACACCATTTCTATTCAGAGTTCCTTCGAAGGCATAAAATCAACTCTTCTTTTAGGTTTTCTGCTTTTAGATACAGCCTTCACCTTGTTTGCAATTCCAGAAAAAGATCATTTGCCCTGATGTGTGCCTTACCATTGTTGTATGAATTTCTGTCTTCAAGAAATATCTTGGGCCTGGTGCAATAGCTTAGTGGTTAAAGTCCTCACTTTGCATGCCCAGAATCCCATATGGTCATCGGTTCTAATCCTGGCAGCTCCACTTCCCATCCAGCTCTCTGCTTGTGGCCTGAGAAAGCAATCGAGGACGACCCAAAGCCTTGGGGCCCTGCACCTGTGTGGGAGACCTGGAGGAGGTTCCGGGCTCCTGGCTTCAGATCAGCATAACTCCGGCCATTGTGGCCATTTGGGGAGTGAATCATTGGAAGGAAGATCTTCTTCTCTGTCTCTCCTCCTCTCTTGTATATCTGACTTTCCAATAAAAATAAATAAATAAACAAATCTTTTGAAAAAAAGAAGAAGAAATGCCTTAAAATCTTGGTCTTCTATTGGCTTCCTTTTGTTCTCTTCATTTTTAAGAACTTAGATGCCTTTGTCCATTTAACGAGGTATCAGGAGCTAAAGTTAAACCCACACTATCACTTCTTCGTTTAGCCTAACTGTTATATTGTAAAGTTCAAGCTATGTGTAGAATATTACTTTAAAATGATGTGTATGCGTTTATTGCTTTAAAATAAATCTAAACTTCAGTGCCTATTTCCAAATTTTTTTAGACAGCAAATATTACATCCACGGCAGTGAAGTCTAGGCCAGATACATAATTCATAAAATATAGCACAAAATAATAAAAGAGGGGGACTAAACTCAACAAAAAATGGTATTAAAGTAAAAGAGATGGAGTTTTCTATCATGAAACCTTAATCTTTCAATCAATTTTCTTTTCCAGAAATAACTAAATACGTCTTTCTGGAAATACACACCATAACTCTAATGGTTTCTTTTCCTGCTCTTAATTTTTAATAGTTATTTAGTATGTATTGATACTTCACTTTCACAGTTAAGGAATTTATCACAATAAATTACATGTGAAATCTTTCTCACATCTCAGTAAAATAGCCACTTATAACAATTATATAAACACGGGATTCTTAGTCGCCTAAATTTATTGCTTTAAAATAGATGTCAACCTCCATATCTATTTCCAAAAATTTTAGATAGTGTCTGTTGCTTACATGGCTGTGAACTCCAGACCAGTTGCATAATTCATACGATACAGCACAATATGTAAACACATTCTCCTTTCTAAAGGATCACTAATTTCAAATAAAGCAACACAGAGTTTTACACCAAGCACAGAGCCCTTCTAATGCTTCACATAAATACCCATAGTAATATTTGACCAGATATCTGGAGTATCATGGTCCAGCCACGTTAACACATGCCATGGCCCACCCCCAGCAATGCCCATGTTTCCCTTGTCCTATGAATGTTTAAATAGTGATATAATGGTTATAACGTGTAATCACGTAAAGATATATCATGGTTGCTTCAGTATAAGAAGTGCAGGATGCCCATTTTCATGCTTCCCATGATCTCACATCCCCATGTCCTAGTAGACAGGAAGCCACCAATAGCATTCAAGTATCTCATCACTGAACAAACTAGGTGAAATGGAGCAGTCTTCCAACACCTCACAGTCTGATGTTCCATGGCAGGCCATGAGTTCATCACAGAAAATGTAGCTGCTGTTTCTGAGTTAGAGTGCCCAGTTTTTACCAGCCCTCAGATCCAGTCTCCTGTGGGCTAACGCAAGTAACATGAGAGCTTCAGGTAGAGTTTCTTGGTGTGACAGTTGACAGTTCTTGTTCAAGTTACTTAGAATCTCTAGAGGAACCTCCGGAATGCATCGGCTATTTAGGAATATCTCTACTGTTGCTTGCCTCTTTTCTGATGAGAGAGAGAGAGAGAGAGAGAGACTCCCGTGTGGGTGGTAGGGATCCAAATACTTGACTCGTTATTTGCTGCCTCCAAAGATAGGCAATATTACACATTTTGCTAACACATTGAATAATTCAGCTTAGAGGATAGCTCTTCTTTCCTCTTTGCTGTGAGAAGTATGTTCCATTACATGTCTTATTGTCCAGCACATATCTACAATGTCTCTTTAAAATCTCCTGTCCCTTTCAGGAGGCCTATTTAGAACTGTAAATGGACGAGATACAACCAAAAAACTGCACAATTTATACTGACATTCGGAAGCTAAAAAGAAGAATAAGTGGTGACATTTATGCTCAACTAAAACAAGAAAAAGCTTAATCCTTCACCAACTATCAGGTAAAATAAGAACCCGACCTATAGAACTCTGATAGGGTTCTATCAGATAGGGACTTGGTGTCAGCAAGTCCTATGAATAAGCAGAGGAAAGTGAGATCAACAAAATGAAGATTACTTAAAAGTATGTTTATACTATAGTTAAGAAGACAGATTATCATCTTAACTCATGCAAATGGGCAAATGTTACTTTTACACTCAGTAGAACTCAGAAGTAACATTCCTTGGAAAGAACAAATTAGATATGACTTATAGGTGATGGCAAGACATGAAATTGGGATTCCACACTAAAAAGAGAGATCATTTTCCTTACTAGGGAGAGATACCTGCAGTGAGAAATAATTGGAAATAATTCTTTAGCAAACATGCTGGATCACAACAAGCCAGATGGTTATTTTTGCCCATAACATATTCACCATGTGAAGCCAAGCACTTGTTCCAATAAAAATTTGGAGGAAAATTAACTATCTCTGTATTTGCTTTCTCTTTATCTACGTGGATGACAGACTTTCTAAGAAGAAATAATGATTCTTTAGCAAATAACAATACTAGTTGATATCAGTAGTAATAGTTTGCCTTATAAATGTCCAGCTAAAGTTTAAAGTAGCTGATTTTTTTTTTTGTTTGCCTCTTACAGAACACAAAGGACAACTACAGATAAAATTTCATAAAACTGCTCTGGGTTTTATAAATATATATGCTGCAACTTTGATGCAATATAACAGATGGAACACACTGAACTGACAGCACTCAATAAAATGTCAATGAAAGAACAAAACAAAATAATATAAATCAAGAGAATAGAAATGGATTCATCATAGCACAAGAAAATAGTCATTATTGGTCCATTATAGGGTAAAAGGTAGCCTAGAATATTCTGGAAGCTGGATAGCTGACAAAATAATGGTGGCTGAAAAGGAAAGGAGAGCTTCAGCCTGGAATTTGCATGTGGAATACTGCCCCCAAACTGGGAGCAGTGTCCCCACTTGACACTATGAAACTCCAGACTTGGCAAGGGATGCTGCAAGCCCAAGGTGGACCTGCGACCCCGGGCTGACAGGGGAGCAAGGTGGACCCGTGACCCCGGGCTGACAGGGGAGCAAGGTGGACCTGCGACCCCGAGCTGACAGGGGAGCAGCTGTTCCCCTGTGGGAGAGTCAGTGACACCCCTCACACTCTGCATTCAGAGCCTTATCTTCCTCACTCCCAGGCAGCACAAGAAGGTCAAATCGCTTCCCAAAACTGAGAAAAACATGGTCTTTGAATAGTTCTCCAAATAAGACTAATCTCTGGAGGCAGAGAGTCAGTATTTATAAAATAGCAAGTCATGGACTCAGGACTCCCAGATTCAGAAAAGTGTCCTGTGTGCACACTGTGCGGTCCAAACACTGAGAAGGTTTTTATCAGAAGTGTCCTGTCTTGTTAATATGGTGAGAACTTCTCTGCAGCTCTGAAATCATGGGGAGAAAGTTCCAATAACAACTGGCTGAACTGGTGGCAATCAATCCAGGAAAAGGCTTAAATTTAATTTAATATTATTTCAGGAAAATACGTTACTGACTGTATTCTAAGGCTAAAAATAAATTGTATAGAAATATTTTATATATATTAGCAGGTATTTTGGGGGGCTATAAGAACCCACTTTATTCTTGATCAGGAGCAATAATCGATCCACATTATTCTTGGGTTCCATTTGATGACACATAAAGAAGATTAGATATTTTAGTTAGAAGGAATTCCTTGGGTGTTACTTACGGAGTACAGAGTGACTATCCAAGACAATGCTGTTCAATTTCAAGTGATGTTCATTGCAGCACAATCAGTAATTGCGAAAACATGGAAGCAACCGAAATGCCCATCAGCAGAAGATTGGATAAGAAAGCTTTGGTTCATCTACTCCATGGAATATCACTTATAAAAAAAACAAATGCAGTTCTTGAAGGTTAAATGGCACAATGGAAACTATAATGCTAGATTGGTCTAAATTGTAGGCTATACCCGAATGGGATAACTGAGATACCTCACTTTTGGGAATGGCTTGACAATAGAACAAATAGCTCCCTTTAAATCTTGAGTATCTTCTAAACATGCTTCCCCCTCCCCAAATTTTTGACTAGCAATCTTCTATTTTTTTGTTTGGTTGGTTTTGGTTTTGTTTTGTTTTGTTTTGTTTTGTTTTGTTTACGCATGATGACTAATTAATTTTTTTCTACTAGAGTATTGTCATTGCAAGGGATTCTTATTACATTGCATTATGTGACACAGTTTTATAGGCACTGGGATTCCCCCCAAGCAGGTATGTTTTTTAAATGAATATTAATTGACTTCAATATAATTTAAAAAATAATTATTGACTACCCTCCAAGGTGAAAAGTAACACGAAACATACACAAATGTTACATTCTTGTTCAGAGTTTCATTTTTCATGGGGACACGAGTGGTAATTTGTAAACTACATATTTTGGAATCCAGCAAATAAAACAAATAAATCAGAGATAAGAAGAGCCAGGTTTCATAGTTTTAGATATAGGAGTTATAAATATGGAAAGGAATAGCGAGGATCCTGCGGTTTGGGACCAGAATTAGAATATCAGTCGTTGGATATGGAAATAGACACACCTCTGTTTGGTCAGAGGATTAGCGGTGGTGACACCACAATACTAGTGCAAAGATGGTGATTACCTAGTACCATTCTCCAAGTATCAGAAAAATGGTTGATTCAAAAGCTCAGGCAGAAAAACACAAGCTGAGCTGCAGGATCTTTTCCCAGTCTGCTATCTGTGAAAGCAAGAAAACGCTAAGAAATAACTAGGAAAATTGAAAAAAAAAAACAGAAGTTAAATAAATGTAAATGATTAAATGAATAAATATTTAAATGATTAAATGACTAAATAAATCAGAAGTTAAGTAAATAATAATATGCGGTAATTGGAAAGTCAAAATAGAAAATCACCAAGTGACAATCATCACAGAAATAATTATTTTAGGCCAAATTCATCTATGAATAAAATAAGTGGAGAAAAACATGATAAGGATCGGAACAGTCATATGTTCTCAAAATAAGTATTATAGCAAGTTATTTATTAATTATAATGATAAAGTATTTACTATACTGGAAAGAACTTGCAAGTCACCACCACTTTAACAAAATGACTAAGTTATCTTTTTGGGGGCCATATTGATACCAACTGCCTCCTGATACAGTGCAGTAAGAATGATCACCACTTGTGTACTATTCTCACCCAAAGCATGTAAACTAAATTTAATTATAAGAAGATAGCATGAAGAACGAAGAACGTCCTTTAAACAAAAAAAAAAAAAAAAGAAGAATGCAGCACGACTCTTCAAAATGATCAAGAACATGAAAGAAAAAGACTTAGGAACTGTCAGGTAGAAAATGTAAAGTCTGTGTATGATTGCTTCTTTCTTCCCTGAATAAAGACTGGCATCCGTACCACTGTGGCCTGTCATTGCAGGGGCGGGTCTCTACTCCCCTCCCTGTCAGATCTCTCCTTTAATCCCTGCCACCCCTCTGCTCTGCAGGCATGATGCCTAAGTTCCAGCTTACAAATCTGCCCCGTGACCTCTCTGTTTCTCAGAAAACTCATTCGTAACTCAGAGAAGAATTGACCGTGATTTAACAGGTTGATGATTTATAAACATTGAATGGAGGCATTTCTCATTTTACTATTTGTTGCACAATGTGTGTTTATGATGAAGCTATCAAAGCAAGCCCCAGGGAAGCCGCCAGTAGGTTTCTGAAGTGATTTTCTGACCATCTATTTTCATCAGCCTCATGCGGTTCTGCACCTATTAACAACAATACTTTGTGGTTCAATTTCATTGTGAAAGCCATCAGTTCAAAACCACCTGAATCAAATTAAACGCCAAAAGATTCCATCAAAATGATCCAATTAATTTTAACTAATTTCACCCATTTTGGCAATCCAAACACTGGAAACTATGTCACTTTTGCCAGAGGACACCAAGAAAATTTTCTCTTGCATCAAGACCTTTGCTGCCTGTTTCTTTACAAATTGTACCCAATTGTTTGTGTTAACACCTTGATAAATGTTACAAGTCTCAGTTCCAATAATTGTAGGAAGTCACAGTTTTGTGTGACTCAAACCGCTTCCCACATAACAGCAGAATCCTCTGCTAAAGTCAGATGCTAATAGTGAACCTGAGGAAGTTTAAAAGGCACATGATGCCCCTCAAATTGAATTTTTACCAAATGTCCTAGGCGCTTGCCGCTTCACTCTCCTCTTGATCCCCTTTGCATTATAGCCCGACCCTCTGACATCGCAACAATCCACGTTCCAAATGAAAAGGCCTCATCAAATCCTGCATATCCTCAGCCTTTGAATGCCTCCATCCCTAACAAGCCAAGACCTTAAACACACATTCTCAGCCTTTTGATGAGAGCAAAGTGTGAGTTAGGCTTCAGCAGTTACACATATGTGCGTGATTCCGTGACTTGCTGACAGGTGAGGGAAGAAAACGTCGCGTGAAACAGAGGGATGTGGAGTGATGTGCAGCACTGCGGGGTGGACGAGAAGCAGACGTCCTGGTGGAACAATTTCAAAACCAACATTGTTCAAGCAAACTATGGTGTCTTTGTAAACCAGAAGCAGCAGCGGCTTCTCCATAGAAACAATCAAGTAATGTAATTTGAGAGTCTATTTTCTATGTGATACAAATTCCAATCTTGAATGCTTTATTTTTTTGAAATTGTTTACTTTTATATAGTATAACTTATATAGTATAACACATATAACTTATTTTAAATACACGATTTTAAAAGAATAACGACCATTGTGCCCTTCCCAGAGGTTTTCTAAGGTGAATCTTATCCAGTAAGGATTTTGGGGAGAGAAGTGGGTGATATTTGGCCTTGATGGCTAAAACACCGACGAGGATGCCGATGTCTCAGAGTAGAGCATCTGAATTTGACTCCGGGCTCTAGCTCTGAACTGCAGTTCCCTGTTAATGTCCACCTGGCAGCAACAGCAAATGGCTTAGAAGTTATGTTTCTAATTCCTGACTTCTACTCCTGGCTGTTGGCCAACATTTGGGAAGTTAACAACCAGATGAAAGTATTCCCTGCCCCTGTTTCTCTATAGATGCTTATAAAATATATTATGTTAAAAAGAATTTCATCATTTCCTTAAGCTATCTAAGGTAGGTTCTGATATGTTTTGTAATTCATGACTAATATAACCATCACTACCATCACACCTAATAAATTTTCATTGTAGGGCAATCTATGTGCCAGGTTATATTCCAGGTTCTAGGTAAACAATAGATGACACTGTAAAACTGGAAGGATTTAATGAAGGATTTTATCTCATCTAGAACTCAGCAGACACATAAACAATTGACTCTGTGTCTTTGGATTTGGCTTCCATGTATTCAACCAACAGCAGATTTAAGATTTTCAGAAAAAATATATTCGCACTGGAGGTGTGCAGAATTTTTCCTTATAACTCTTCCATAAACAATGCAGTGTAGCAACTATATGCACATAATTCCCATTAGATAGTAGTGGTGGCTGAGTGTCCTGGAGATCGTGCGTAGGTCACAGGCAAATAGAAAGCCATTTTGTGTGAAGCACTTGGACATCTGTAGATACTGGAACCCATGCGGTGTACTTGGAACGATGGATAATGAGGAATTACTGTGTCTCTCTACAGAACTTGGGGTTTTGTGACATCACATAAATCTTACACAAGTTGCATTTTTCTACACCAAGCTCAACAAAGGAATTTTTCCAGAGAAGGGTATGAGAGAACATCAGGACTCAGATATTTAAAGAATCTGGTGGCCACTTTTTCTGCAGTTTTCTTATGGGAACCATGATGGTGACAGCAATAGTCTGCCTGCTCACAAGGAGGGCATGCCAAATGGCAGTAAGCTACAGTGGACTGATGTCCCAGTCACATCACACTGATACTTCTGTGTAATAATTGTAAATACTGTTGACAAGTGTCAAAAGCAAATCTTACTAATAATACATAATATTCGTGTAGGTAGCATTATCTATTAAACATATGCACATTCATGCTAACCTGTCTGGAGCTCAGGTATTGTTAGGTATGTTCCAGGTGAACTTTAAGTGGCAATGATCTAACTATAGGCCCACGGAACCCTTAATCTCCGTCAGCATGAAGCCCTTATCACCAGTTTATCAGGAGATTTCAACTCTTCCTGTGGATTCTTGAAATTTCATTATCATTCTACCAAAGCCATTTCTGCTGTGCTATTCTGCCAATAAACACTGTAAACTTCTCATACATATCCAAAAGCTCATGAAAATGTCATCCTCACATTGCATAAACTTTATTATACATATGTATCATTACCTGTGTGATGCTATCCATTGAGCTAATTTTTTTTAAGATTCATACTTTTATTTAAAATTCAGTTATACACAGAGGAGGAGGAAAGGCAGAGAGGAAGATCTTCCATCTGCTGCTTCACTCCCTAAGTGGTCACAACAGCCAGAACCGAGCCAGTGCAAAAGCCTCCTCCAGGTCTCCCACACAGGTGCAGGGTTTCAAGGCTTTGGGCCATTTCAGCTGCTTTTCCAGGCCACAAGCAGGGAGCTGGATGGGAAGTGGTGCTGCTGGGACATGAACCAGCACCCATATGGGATTTCTGCCCCTGCAAGGCAAAGACTTTAGCCATGAGGCTACTGTGGTAGGCCCAATTCACCTAACTTCTTTAAGTGTCAGTGTCTCTACCTCTCAAATATGGCTGATGCTAATAATAATATCCATCCCAAAATAATATCCTTTGTGTGATGCACGCCCAGACTAGGAACAGCCAATTAATCAACTTAAGCTATTGCAAATGGGTAAAATCTCAGAAAAATCTAAAATAACACCCTCCAGATCATCTTGCCTCCTGCCAGGTTGTGAAATTATAACAGTTTCCTGGTATCGGTCTTCCTTTAGCAAAGTTGTGGACATTGGAGGTCCATGTTGTCATAACAAGGACAAGCACCAGTACAGGTTCTGGGGTTAGGACGTTTGCATTGTTTCTCCCTGGGAAGCTAACAGACAAATAAGCAACAAGTAGGAATAGACCTCAAATCTACACAAATGTGTTCATTTTAATCAAGGTTGTATACTTTCTCAAGTGTGCCCTAAGAATTTCTCTTTTTTCCCCATTCTTTATGTGTGTATCTATTTATATAAAGTGGGCAAATCTTATCTATATTATAATTCATATTAAGGAGTATTGATACTTCCCAGCCTACCCCCACTGCTACCTGAAAGACCATCCACTCCTCTGCTTCCCTATGTCTTTATTTATTCATTGCAATAGCATACTTTCATTTCACTTAACAATCACAGGTTTAACACTCCATTAGGTGAAGATAGCAACACATTCCAAGTAGAAAATAATAAAAATAAAAAGACCTAAAAAACAGAACAAGCAAAAAACCTATCATTACTTAGATGTATAAACAATGGCTATACACAATAATAAAAGTACAGAATTTCACTGTTGCTCCATTGGATTGCTTTTTTGTAGTCTGGGTTATCACACGTGAGAGAAAGCACATGATGTTTGTCTTTTGGGGACTTCATATTTCATTTAGTTTCAAAAGACAAGAGTTCATCCTATTTTACAACTGACTAGTATCCCATGGCCTTTGTATTCTATATTTTGATGGGCATCTGGTATGAATTATGCTGCTATAAACATGGGGGTACAGATAGTATTGATACACGGATTTCATTTCCTTTGAATAAATTTCCAGGAATAAATTTCCTTTGACTAGATCATACAGTAGATCTATTTTCAGATCACTGAGGAATCTCCATACTGTCTCCCATAATGGCTGCGTTAGTTTACATTCCCACCAACAGTGACATAGAACACCTTTTCCCCACATGCTTGCCAGCACACATTGTTTCCTGACTTCTGTATAATGACCATTCCATCAGGAGTGAAGTGAAATTCCTTTGTGATTTTTATTTCCATTACCCCAGTAGATAGTGAGCCTCAGCATTTTTGTTGTTGTTGTTGTTGTTGGAAAGTTAGGTTTACAGAGAAAAGGAGATATGCAGAGAGAAAAATCTTCCATCTGCTGGTTCACTCCCCAAGTATCTGCAACGGCCGGAGCTGAGCCAATCCAAAGCCAGGAGCCAAGGAGCTTCTTCCTAGTCTCCCACACAGGTACAGAGTCCCAAGGCTTTGGCATCCTTGACAGCTTTCCCAGGCCACAAGCAGGAAGCTGGATGGGAAGCAGAGCATCTGGGACACAAACTGGTACCCATACGCCTTCCTGGTGTGTGCAAGGCTAGGATTTAGCCAGTGAGCCATCGTGCCAGGCCCAAAACCTGAGCGTTATTTCATATGTCTGTGGGAAATTTAAATTTCCTCCTTTGAAAGAAAGTCTGTCCATATCTTTTCACACTTCTTAAATGTATTATTTTGTTGTTGATGAGTTTCTTAAGCTCTTTATGGATCCTTGATATTAATCTATCGAATTTGCATAGACTGCAGATATGTTCTCCCTTTGTGCTGGTTGCCTTATCATTTTGTTGATCATTTCCATCAAAGCACAATATCTTCTTAGTGCAATGTAATCCCACTTGTTTATTTTTGTTTTAATTGTCTGTACTTTTGGGGGTCTTTGTCCATGCCTATCTCATGCGCAGTATCAGGGATATTTTATTCTAGTCATTTGATGATATCATGTCTTAGATCTAGATCCTTGATCCATTTAGAGTTGACCTTTGTACAAAATGTAAGCAATGGAGGCAACATGCATTAGGTAATCTGTTACCTAATAGCATAATGACTTTAAACACAACTTGGAATAGAGCTTTCCTTTAACTGACTTCTGAGTTGCTAGCAAATCACTGTATGTCTGTAATTCCTTCTCTCAAAGTGAAGAAAAAGATATTACTTATGCAAACGTGACTGTCATAGGATTCAATGTGTTGTGTATAAGGTGTTCAGCAAAGTGCTCAACATTCTCTTTGAAGCAATATTGGGTTGTTGTTATGATTATTGTAACTGTTCATAGGATGCCACTCTCAGCAAGCGTGTGTTTGTGTGTTGAGAAAAGAATGCATTTCTGCACATTTCATTATCTTCCCAATTTGAATTATTTTTTCCTAGGAGCCAAAACTACTCCTTACATTCTCATATTTTACCAGTGTCTAATCCATCAATAGGCCCCCAAAGAACTCACAAAATGCTTATTCAGAGGAAGATCTCAAAGCAACAAGGTGACACAATTTTAGAGGTGTCATGTTTTCAATTTAAACCCAATACTTACAATTTGGCTCTTAATTCTGGATATCCCACTCAGAATTTGAGAACATGGTACATTCTGATAAGATGCAGAAAGCAGAAATATAGATCATTTTAGAGTTAGTGTATGTTCACCATAAAACACAGAACTCCACCTCCTTGATTCTCACAGAAGGAATTCATTCATTCCTTCAAATGGAATTAATTAGGTTTATCCATACATAGTACAGAGTTACAGTCTTTATCCTGATGGTTCCTACCTCCTAGCATTAAAGGAAGGCATACAGAGACACACGGAGGTGTGTGTGTGTGTGTGTGTGTGTGTGTGTGTGCACACGTGCTAGGAGGAGGAGGTTGCTATACAGAAAGGTAAAACAGTATGAGTTAAAGGATGACTAGAAACTGAAGAAATACGACCACGTGCCAGAGTATATATAGGCAAAACAAAGGACAAATGCAGAAGCGCTGAGGTGAGAGTGAGCTTAGTGCAATTTGAAAGTAGGCAAAATCAACTTTCTCAGATGCCACCTGTAGGTGATAGTATGCAGCCTTTGTGACTTATTTGATTTGTTGTAAAGTATTCCAGGTTCTGTGTTCTCACTAATGACAGCATTTCCTTCTTAAGTTTCTGTATTTATTAACCTATGAATAGACCCTTAGGATATATATGCATCCTGGCTGTTACAAACAACGCTGCAATGAACACAGGATGCAGATTTCCCTCCTACATACTGATTTTAGCTTCTTTGATTTAAAATAAAATGGCTGGATCATATAATAATTCTACTTTTAGTTTTTTGTAGAATCTTTGTATTTTCCAAAACGACTACTAATTTACATTCCCACTGGGTGGATTCCCTTTTCTCCACATCCTAATCAACACTTGTTGTCATGTGTCTTTCTAATAATCGCCATTCCAGGAGGCATAAAGTGATACCTCCATGGTTTTAACTTGCATTTCCCTCATGAGAAGAGCCTTTGAGTATTTTTCATTGGCCATTGGATGTATTCTAGAAACTGAAGGGGAAATGCAGTGATAAGGAAAGATCAATTACACTGAATGATGAACCCAGTTAACAATAATGTGTTATATATTTAAGAATTACTAACATGAACTTTAACATTCTCAACATGAAAAATATGAATTCATGGAGTGATGTGTACATTAATTAATCTGACTCTGCATTATGAACATAAATCAAAATGATGTGATGTGTCTTATACACAACTACTTATCAACTTAAAATTATTTTTTAAAAAAAGAAAGCAGGTGTGGTCGGGAAGCAGTGAGTAAGACAGTTCGGGAATGGAGTCGGAGCCTGGAGGTAGGCTGAAGCAGATCACAGAAAGAGTGCTAGATTCGATTCTAAAATGGTGTGGGAAAAGTTCAAATAGGTGTGTGTTATGAGGTCCGTGCTCTACCAGATGTGTAAATAAAATATTTCAGAAAAGACAAGAGTGAAAGTGATGAGACACTAGCTGAGAAGGTGTTGGCAGAGCCCAGACAGGCAATTATGTTAGAGTATCAGTAATAGGAGTAGTCAGGGGTCTGCACTGGAATGCCTGCTAATTATGGCTGCTAACCATGCATGGACAAAGACCCCATTCCTTATGTATTTTATTTTATTTTATTTTATTTTATTTTATTTTATTTTATTTTATTTTATTTTTTGTGTTACGATACAATTTCATAGACTCTGGGATTTCTCTTACTCCCTTCCCCAAATTTCTTCACCTCCCCACCCCAACTGATTTCCCCTATATTACTACAGTAGCATAGTCCTTCATAAGCAATCGTAAGTTCATCATTCTTTTATATACATGGTATCTTGATATTGTGAGTGTGGACAATGGCAGATAGCACAGCATCCTAATGTCAAGATGAATTTAATAGTTTCATTAGGAGTTCATCTTTGATCTGAAGGTAGAGATGCATACTATATTGTATCTTTATATCTGGATATTATGGTCTCTATTACACAGTTATTATACATCCCCTTAAATGAAAAATCATAAAATAAAATCAACAACAGGAATAAAGTTAAAAATTTTTATAGCACCGTGGAGTTAAATAACATGCTACTGAATAACCAATGTGCCATGGTCATTGCACAGAATAATGCTATGATCTATGACTCAATGAACAATTTAATAGGAGAAAATGAACTTTTAAAGAAATGAAAATAAGAACAAAAATATCAAATCCCATGAGTTGTAGCAAAAACTGTGAGAAGTGGGGTTAGTCAGAGAATTCCTCTTAAGCCAGTTTCACAATGTGCATTAAGACTGTTGGAATGGTCCAGACTTCTTAGCTCACTAACCCTTCTAAATAAGCTCTCTTAAATAAATCTTTAATCAAACAAAAAATATAAACCTTTGAAGTGATTTATTGCGGCATTAACTGCACACACACACACACACAAACACACACACACACACACACACACACACACACACACACACACAAGCCCTTAAAATCTGGTCATAGAAAGATAGTAAAGAAAGTTACTATACTATAACTCAGTGAAATTTTATGCAGCCACTAAAGACAAACACTATGAAGAAGCAACTTATCATGGAAAACAACTTTTATAAACTACAAGGCAAATAAAGATGACATAAAAGGGATGCCAGTTTGTACGTACATGTTTAAGATAGGTCTGTAATAGAACAAGGCCCAGAAAAAAAACCCTGGCAAGGGGATTCATGTGTTAACTGGGTCTATGATGCATTTTTTTAACATTTTCCATACATTTTATATAGTGCTAGTTTTTATTTTAGGTATTACAAGTTTTGATTTTGTTGTTGTTGCTGTTGTTCTCTTGCAAATGGTTCCAAACCAAGAGACTCTAAATTGCTCTGTGGTAAATAAGCATTAACTTCCTCAATAAATTTAACCATAAACCCAAATGACTCAGAGAAAATTGCTCCTTTTTGGATTTGTAAGTCTTTTTTCAGAGCCCAAGCTACAGATGGGAAGGTACAAATACAAATCCAGAATCAGATCTGTAAGCTTTCATGTCATTTTAATATCTTTGTGCCAAGGATGTATTCTTTTAGTACCTTTATTCTTCTTCTCTTATCTGTGCCTCTTAGAGCAGCAAAGAACACCTTCAGGAAAGGATTCACATCCTTTCTACTAATGTTCCTGTCCCGAACCTAGAAACAACTTGTCCCTGTAATAATTCAAATACACTCCCAAGAACTCATCCTACTAAACAGCTCATTGTCTTTCAGTTGGTGCATTTTCAGCTCTTAAGTGGTGCAACTAGAATTCCAAAGAGAAAGCAATTAGTCTTATTGAATGCCCTGTCCCATCATGACTTAAGTGTAAGATCTCCTAGGAACAGTCAACCCTTAATCACAAAATGATAGAAAGTATATGAAACACTGAAATCCAGAAATAGGAGCACATTATAGGGGTTGCTTTCAGACAGAAAAGGAATGGCCCTAAAACAAAACAAATGAGAGCTCATAAGGCTTACTCATTCCACAGTTTTCTCTTGGGTTTAAATGGCATTGTCAACTATATTCCCTTCCTCTAGCTAACTGTATGAAAAAGAAGTGAAACAAGTATTTTCCAAGAACATGGTGCTCTTATAAATACAGAAACTGAAAGCATGATATTTAAATTTGAAGAGTTAATAAACTCATGGACATCTGAGAGTCACCAACATCAATTTGAGAACAAAGTAAATCAAACCTAACAAATTCTTGAACCAGTGATGAAGTGGTATAGCACAAGAAACGGAATCTCCATCACAGCAAGAGACAGCTTGTAAAACATTTGTTTACTTACTTATTTTCATTCTGCTTGAAACTTTGAAAGACGTACCTTCCATCTACTGATCCACTCCCCCAAATGCCCACAACAGTCAGAGATGGGCCAGGCCAAAGCCAGGAGCCAGAAAATCAATCCATGTCTCCCACACGGGTGGCAAAGGACCAAAGTGCTTGAGCCATCTCCTGCTGCTCCCCAACGTGCATGTATCAGGAAACTGGAGTCACAAGCAGTGTCCAACTCAACCACAGGCACTCAGTTATGGAGCGGAGGCATCCCAAGCACCCACATCTCAGTTGTCTTGGTAAGTTTACCATTCTTTAGACCACACTGGTTGGTTCACCACAGGACAGTGCTGTGAAGAATGTGGCAGGTGTAATCACTCGGGTGTAATCTTGCTCAGTCACTCAAATCTTTGAAAGTTTCTTTAAAGCACTCCTAAAATGATTATTCATTGATATCCACTCCAGCTAAAACAATCTACAAATTTAATATGATAATAAATGTCAAATAGACATTCTTTTTTTCTTTTTTTAGGTTTAATTTTTTTGAAAGACAGATTTATAGAGAGAAAGAAAGATGGAGACAGAGATCTTTCATCCACCACTTATCTCCCCACATGGTCACAACAGCGAGAGTAGAGCTGATCTGAAGTCAGGAGCTTCATCCAAGCCTCTCACTTGCATACAGGTACCCAAGGACTCGGAGCATCTTCCACGGCTTTGCCAGGCCATAAGCAAGGAGCAGGATGAGAAGTGGAGTAGCTTGGAACACAAACCAGAACTCATATGGGATGTCAGCACTATCAGGAAGATTAACTTGCTGAGCCACAGTGTAAGACCCTAAATACTCTTGTTAGAATAAGAAAGTCTACATTCAAAAACATGTTCTTGGGACACCCTGAAAATGAAGAGTAATGAGGCAGCAAATAGTCTACTCAGGTATAAAATAATTTATAAAAGCTATAAAAACCAAAATAGCATTTTATTGTCACACAAATTCTAAAAACATTTGAAGAACATAGAGATCAAACCACCAATATGCTTTTTTAAATCATGTTTATCTGAAAGACAGAATGAGAGGAAGATAGATAAAGATCCCCTGTTCATATGTTTATTTGGCAAATGCCCAAATCAGCCAGGGTTGGGCCAGTTCAAAGCCAAGGGTCCAGAATTCGAAGACTTGGGACAGAGGCCCAAGTACTTAGGCCATCCTCCATGGGCTTTCCAGAAACATCAACTGTGCAACAGCTGAGACTCCAATCAATACCCATACAGGATGCCAACGTGAAAGGTGATGGCTTAACCTGCCATAACACAGCACCTACACCCTTATCTTTCTAAACATGTCATAAATTCCAAAGACCATAAAGGAAAAGTTTTGATAGTTTCAATACATTATAAAAAGGAAGAAGTGTAAAGAAAGAAATATACTCCTGGCTCTTAATCATATAAAAAGATGTTGGGTCCCATCATAACGGATATACAAATTACAATTATCAGTAACTACCACTAGTTAAGTGTCAATTTGGTAAAGGCAAACAGAAGTTTGTTATCATGAGGATTTTCTGTGTCTGACTGTGGCCAAAGTGCAAGTGCATATACATTCCATGATAAGTAACTTGGAAATAACTATTGGTATAAAAATCCACACATGAGCAATCTCATTCTGGGAACTTATTACAGTATTCTTAATCATTCAAAATGATGTGTTGATTGAAAGATTATTTTTAGTGACAAGATCGAAGCTGTGTCCTAAGTAGAAAAATAAATGTCATGAGTAGAATACCATCAGATGAGTAAATTACAACACAGATGAAGCATTGAAACATTATAGCACCAAAATGAGAGACTATGTACAAACTCGGGATAAATCTCCAAGACATTAATCAATGAAGACAAGGAGCATTATGTATACAGTAAAACAGCTTCATGTGTGTGTCTAAATATGCATTAAAAACTCAGAGATTGTCATCAGAACACAAGAAGTAGTAATAGCGAAGAGGGGAAATGTGTTGCTGGGAATAGGAATAGAAATTATCCCTTCAGTCTATTAAATTTTGTATTATCTAGTCAGAAAGCAATTCCTAAAATGATTACATCATTGCCTCTCTTTCGTACCACTAAGTTTTTTAAAAATATTATTACCTGGTCAGACAGCTAATTTTAAAACGATTGCCTTAACAAACTGGGATAAAATCTGGAAGACGGTAATGGGAGATTTCTTGTGAGGATGGTTTTCCTTTGAAGTCATCAGCTCACTTCTAAATTACTTAATTGAACAAATGTTATTTTTATCTTGACTAAAAACTTCAAAAATCAAGTATAAAATAATTTAAAATATTCTGTTCTATTTTTTAAAATTATCCCACTATTCAATTGCTAGTGCCAAATTCTTGGGGTAGGAAATATGTCACTGTAGCTATACTAGAAACAAAATGTTCACTGTATTGAAGGAACACAAAGAGGAATCAATTAATTCTGAAGACAGATAGATTGCTACCAGGAAACTCAGAGGTAGAAGGTATAGGTGAAACTGGCCACTGAATGAGACTAAGTTCGTCAGAGATTCTGTCACCCCAGGCACAACAAGAGCAAGTTCCTGTCATGTTTGGGAAGCTAGGGAATGAAAGTAGGTATGATAGGACCCAACATGATAGCCTAATGACTAAATCCTCACCTTGCATGCACCAGGATACCATACAGGCACCGATTCATATCCTGGCTGCTCCACTTCCCTTGCATTTCCCTGCTTGTGGCCTGGTAAAACAGTCGAGCACAGCCCAAAGTCTTGGGACCCTGCCCCCATCTGGGGGATCCAGAAGAAGTTCCTGGTTCCTAGCATTGGACCAACCTAGCTCTAGCCACTGCAGCCACGAGGGGAGTGAACCAGTGGGCACAAGATCTTTCTCTCTGTATCTCCTTCTTTGCGTAAATCTGGCTTTACAGTAAAAATAAGTAAGAACAAAGGAAGAAAGGAAGAACAAAATAAAGAAATAGAAAAAGAGAAAGAAAGAAAGATGCATGGTTCAGAAGGATTAGGGAGGTAATATTTGAATATGGAAAGGGAGTCTAAGCGAAGATTTTTCTGCCCTCCTGGGCTATATTGAGATATGCTGCCCTGAGTTGGTAGATCACTGAATCCTAAGCCAGACTAGATGTCAAAATTAACTGAAGGAATTTTGTGAAATATGTATCCCCAGACCTCAACTCACACCAATTAAATCTGACTATAATAGACAGACCTGAGATTTGTCATCCAAAACTGAGGACCGTCTGTCACAGACATAGAAGAAGGGGAGGCATTACAACCCCAATGTGTTGTAGAGCCCCACTCTATGCACAGAGGGAGATCTGGAACCTGATGTCCTATTAGGAGGTCATCAAGAATCCATCACATCAGTAGTCTCACCTCTGTATCCATCAGGCTGAAAATTGTGTTCTCCCAAGCGCTTGCAGTTCTGACGTCATTCTTACTTCAATTGTGGGGGAAGTATGGCAGGAGTAGGTAAAGAAATAGGATCGTTGTCATTTCTCTTCTGCTTTTGCCAGCATCCTCATGATGCCCATGTGATGACTAGATAGAAATTCATTAGCCAACTCTCATGACCAACTTCTGCACCAGTTGCTGTCTATAAAAATGATAAATAACATAAACAAAGACCTATTTTCTGACTCAAATATCTCCAACAATATCTCCAGTTTACGGCAGGTGTGCGATGAGGTGGTTAATCCGTGTTTATTCTGGTCTACACTAGCTGTAAACCCTTGCTGTCTTAGCGTATTCCTCTCATTGCCCCCTTAAGTTTGAGTCTTAATGCATGACGCGTAGATAGCAAACACAGCAAGCATACTCCCTTTGTCCTCTCTCCATCTATAACTAACAAATGACACTAGTCAATAACAGCCATCTTTTCATTGTGTATCAAAGAAGATCCAGGATTCCTTCCCTCTTAGCCATGGATAACTGCTATCTAACCATCAAAGATGGCACATATGGCTCTAAATATGTGAATTTTGTTCGTTTTGTTTCCTACAAACCCTCAACTGGAACCAAAACACAAACTCCAGTTGTATGAATGATACACTGAAAGAACAAAAGTGAAAAGAAAACTTTAATGAACAGCACACACACACACACACACACACACACACACACACACACACACACACACAGAGTTGGTTACAAGGATATTCAGCTTCGATTCCAGATGAATCATGATTCATTGAGAGCCATGCTGGGTAATAAATATAGAGAGGAGATAAATACCTATCATCTATTGTGCATACAGGTTTCCATACCAAATACCTACAAATAGCTGCAAAGGCACATAATTATTATAACTGAATCAACTCCACACCCTCAGTCAGCACTCATGACTGCAGTTTTTACTACTATATATTGTCACCTCTGACAGAGAGAGAAAATCTATAATACTTATTAAAGGATTAAAATGTAGAAGTCTGAACACTTTGACTTTTTTTAAGATTGTAAATCAGAGTCAGGAAAGTATCAGATTGCTCCTGAACATTTGAGAAATCACTGAACGTCTTTCCAAATAAAAAAGCATCCCTATGGTGAAAGAAGGCCCATTTATAGTTCTGCTATGAAATTATGATGAAAAATAAAATAAGCTACTTATCTTTCGCTTCTTCATATATAAGATAACATAACAATCACCCAGTTCGCCAAAGCCCTAAAAGAGCAATTAGTGAATATAATAGAAAGCATGACAATGCTTCATCAAAGCAGTTGTACTCCACTTCTGTTTGTTCTGTAACCCTAGAAAACCCAAATTCAACAATGTTCACAGATTCCACCTGAGTACATGCTCTCAGAGTGATCTTTTATCTGGTTTCTTTCATGGAAAACTAATTAAAATCAATTAGGGTGACATGCTATTGACTGGCCTGGTTTTAACAGTGCATAACAAAGAGACAGAAAAAAAGACTTGGAGGGTAATAATGTGCCACTTGTTTTTACTCTCTAAATTGCACATGTCTGTTTCTAATGGATGAACAACTGAAATTTCAAAGCACTTACTTCAAGCGTAACTAAACGTCTCCCATCAAGCAGCTGTATTAGAGATTTGATTAATATTTTCTCTTTTGCAAAGACACTTAAAAGAAATCATCCTTGCTACTTTTTATGGAATATGCTCAATCTTCTCTTTGAACTTTCCTAAGATTTATAGTCTGTGCTCCCTACTCCAACATTAGAATTATGTTTATGCTGCTGCTGTACATTGTTTCCTGTGTTCTAAATCATGACTTTCTAGTGATATTGTAGGTCCAGGCCAAAGAGATCAGACCTTCTGTTTCCTTTATGCCATCAAAAATAATGAGAAAAAAATGGAGGTTAAAAGAGAAAAAGTAAAAGGCAAAGAAATGTCAGAGAAAGAGGAAAAAAGAAAGATCAAAAATACGCACACGGTGACATCAATTATCCATGAGTGGCAGTGGGAACAAGTACTAGAACAGGACTTCAGAGCACAACGCAAGGGCAGGTCCTGCATAACAAGCTTAATCCACACAGAGTATTATCGATATTGCAACTGAGGGATTGAGTGATTTAGGTGTAACAAATAAAACCAAAAATAAGAAGTTAAAACAACTTCCACTGTCAAGTCACAGAGTGAGATATAGTTACAATAGGTATAGCCAACAAAGAATTTATATCTAGAATCTATGAATAATCCTCAAATATCAACAGGAAAAAAGCAGATCATACCAAAAAATCACCAAAAAGTTTGGACATTTTTTTTGCCAAGGAGTATAATCTAGGTTGAGTGCCAATAAAATACATCATTCAGACTGGGGGACTACACTGGATAATGAAGAGAGCTTACATGGAAAGTGTCTTCTTTGGTCTTTCAGGAAATGCAAAGTGAAATGGAAATGGGATACTTCCACACATTGATTGAAATGACTAAAATCCCAAAGTGGGGAAGGTGGATGAGGCTATGGAGCACTGGGAATCTCATACAACAGTGGGGTGATATAAACTGGGGGAATCACTTGGGGGAAAAAAACCTCTTTTGGAATATCTACCAAAATAGGTATGAATGCAACAAAAAGCTAATTTAGTGCACAAAGGCACACATCAAAAGTGCAAGTGGTAGAATTATTCACAGGAGCTGATAGCAGCCCAAGAGGCTTTGAATACTAGAATGAGTAGATGCGTTATAGCACACTGGCGCAATGGATGACGACACTGAAACTAAAATGACACAGAGCAAATGGAGGGTTGAGTGATATCCAGCTAGACACAAATGAGCACTCCTGTGTGGTTGCGCCTTTGAAAATAACAAACAGACTAACCTCATCTACAGTGTCTGGTGCCAGGTTACCACTGCCTTGAGTTAGTGACTGGGAAGGCAGAGGCGGGAACGCTGGAATGCTTTAAATATATAATATACATGTATACTATATATATATATAATATGTCTATATTTTTATGTATTTTTTATTATTTTTCAAGGAACTGTCATGTTATTTTCCAAAATGGCTTTACCATTCATGATACATTTTCAATTATACAAACTTTTATAATAACTAATTTTTCCCAGTGGCAAGTATGTAAGTTTTCAGAGTTATTGTGTATTGGAAACTGAAATTTATAGCTTTTAAGTTTTGTTTTTTGGTAACTTCTGCTTTTTTAAGATTTATTTTAATTTATTGTTTTACTTGAAAGTCACAGTTATAGGAAGAGAAAGAGAAGAGACAGACAAATCCTCCATCTGCTGGTTCACCCCCCAGACAGACACAACAGCCAGACCTGGGCTGATCCAAAGCTTGGCTCCAGGAGCTTCCTCTGGATCCTCATGTGGGTACCAGGTCTCAAGCACTTGCCCTCTGCTACTTTCTCAGACCATGAGCAGAGAGCTGAATTGAAAGTGGATCAGCCAGAACTCAAACTGGTGCCCATGTGGGATGCTGGCACTGCAGGCAGAGGATTAGCATGCTCTGCCACCATGGCAGCCCCAGGAAGTTCTGCTTTTACAAACAACATAACTAGGTTAAAAATCTAAATGAGAAGTGCACATTTAGTATAGCAGTTGAGATGCTTGGTGCTTGCGGGCCGTGCCTGACTCCAGCTTTCTGTCATTGCAAGCCTTGGGAGGTAGCAGGTAATGGCTCAGGCAGCCACGTGTCCATGTGGGAGAGCTGAATTAAATTCAGGCTTTCAGCTTTGCCTTGCAGATCTTGTAGAAAGAGAAACAGTGAGTAGTAGTTCCTTTTCTCTTTGTATCTCTCTGCCTCTCATATAAAAATACATATGTAAAATTTTCTAAAATTGTGGAGCCTCTAAATAGGAAAATTACTTTAGCTGTAACCACTTGCCTGCAGAGCGTAACGCTGAAGTATTTTAATGTCTATATGACATTGAATTGCCATTAAAAGAGAATTTGGCCTCCCTCTTATAATTACTAAAAGCTTAGTTTTGTTTATTTTTCTGTCTACATTTTTACACACGTGCCTTTATTTCTTATTTTATTTTTAACTGGCAAATGATGATTGCATCTGCATACAGAGTGCAACGTGATGTACTCTGTAGTCTTTTTAGCATAGGGTTTTGTTTTTAATGGGGTCCCTGTGCATGCAAGGCTAGGAATCACCCACTAGGCTACCGTGCCAGGCCCTACACAGTATATTTAAGAACAGATCTAATTTATTTGTATTTGGGTTTTCTTACTTCTATTATTATTATTATTATTATTATTATCATTTTATGATATAGCTCCATAGGCCCTGGGATTTCCCTCACCCTTCCCCAAGCTATCTCCTCCCCCACTTAGCACCCCTAGATTATTACTAGAGTATACACATTCATATGGCCATCATTGTGGACATGCACAAGGGCAGAGAGTCCAGCATCCTATCGTCAAAAAAAGTTAACAGTTTCATTGGGAGTCCATCTTTGTCTGGAGGAAGAGATGCAGACTGCATTGGATCCTCACATCTGGATATGAGAGTCTCCATTACACAGTTACTATACATCTCCTCAAATGAAAAACCACAATACAAAATCAACAATAGGAAGAAAAATAGAAATTTACAATGACATGAAGTTAAATGACATGCTACTAGAGGTGATAATCTCCATTACACAGTTACTATATATCCCCTTAAATGAAAAGCCACAAAACAAAATCAACAATAGGAAGAAAAATAGAAATTAACAACACCATGAAGTTAAATAAATGCTACTGAAAAACTAATGTGTTGCTGAAAAAATGCAAAAGAAAATCAAAAACCTTCTTGAAGAAAATGATGCTACTGTCTGATCTATGAGTCACTGAAGAATTTACTGAGAAAAAAAAACATCTTCTGAAATGATGAAACTAAAAACAAAAACATCAAAATCCATGAGATATTATTTCCACTGATATTTGTTGGTCAAATGTGTCACTTTTAGGCAACAAATAGAGGGCTTTTGCTTTTTTAATCCAGTCCACTAATCTTTGACATTTGATTGATGCGTTTAAACCATTTACATTCAGGGTTAATATAAATAGATGGTAATTTGGTCCTGTTATTTAGCAATGGATTGTTCATTGATTTGGTTTTCTGCTGTTATTTTATTGGGATATTCTTCACACTTGCTTTTAGTGTTGTTGGGTGCTATTCCTCTTCTGTTTCAAAGAACATCTCGAAGTAACATCGGTAGGGCAGGTTTGGAAGAGGCATATTTTCTTAACTTTCCTTTACTATGGAAGAATTTTACTTCATTTCAAGGACAAAGGAAAGCGTTGCTAGGTACAATATCCTGGACAGACAATTTTTTGCTTTTAGAATCTGGAATATGTTGTACCATTATCTTCTTACCTATAGAGTTTCCTGTAAGAGATCTCCTGTGAGGTTAATTGGCATTGCTTTATATGTCAGTTGATTTTTCTTTTCAAGTGCACACTTAATGATCTTTTCCTTATGTTCAATTGAAGAGAGCTTGATGATCATGTGTCTTGGCAAAGACGTCTTTTGGTCAAGCTTGTTGGGAGTTCTGTGCCCCTCCTGGATCTTGTTTCCCAATTTATTCTATAGATTTGGGAAAATTTCCCTTATTATTTCTATTAAATACATTTTTAAACCCAGCTTCTCTTTCTGCACCTTCTGGGAGTCCCGTAACTCCCATATTTGGCCTTGTAATAGTGTGTTTCAATTCCTGAATACTTCTTTAGCTTGACCCAGCTCTGCTTCCAGCTTTTTGGTTTCCCTGGGTGACAGGAAATATCTTGCAATACTGAGATTCTTTCTTCTGCTTGCTTCATTTTATTTTAGAGACTTTCCACTGTACTATTAATTTGCTCCTCTGTATTCTTCGTTTCTGATATATTAACTTTCATTTTATTCATTTCCAGTGTGACATATTCCTTAAATTCCTTGAACCTCTGTGTTGCATGCTTCTTGTTGATAACATGCTTTATAACAAGTGTTTTGAATTCTGTATCCCCCGTTTTCTCAACATCTCCCTCAGTGAACTTTGAGCTTGACAAAGGGTTTTGCTTCTTTGCAGGCGATTCGGTAATATTCATTGTACCTTTTTACTTTGTTCTTGGTCATTGTACTTCTGGTTATCAGATTCTTCTCCTTGGGACAGGTTTCTAAGCTTTGTCACCCGTAGTCTACAATCCGATTTTACTTACTGTTGTTGGTACACAACTCTTTGCCATCAGGTCGGAGGGCTACATGGACCTATCTTGGGTGGAACCTGTGGGATGCCGCATTGTTGCAGTTCACTGAGGCAGAAACTTGTTCATTCCCAGCTCAGTGCATGCTCGGTCTTGTCCCATAGCCTTTACCTCCATATACAAAATGGCACCTGATTCTGCTCTAGGGGGCAGACCAAGCTGTAACAATCTACCCTGTTCCTGCACCACCCATCTGAGGCCTGCTGCTCTGTCTCTGCTCGTGGTCAATTCAGACAGACCTTTTCTGGATCTGAATGTTGATCATTCAAGAATGTTCACTTTGGAAACATTCATTAAACTCGATACCGAAAATGTGTGCTTTTTTCTGTTTGTATGCTGTTCTTCAATAAGTAATCTAAGGGTGTGAATACTCCTGTATGATCACACCAGAGACACAGCAAAAGGGAAAACTAAACGAAGCCAAATAGTCTGATGGGCTCTGATGGACAATAAACAAGCTAGAGTTATGAGGGCACCAAGACAGAAGTAGAGAAGGCTAGCCAGTAGAGAGCAGAATGGAGCAGATGTGCAGGTAGAAACAGAGAAGCCATCAAATAGAGACAAATGGTGTAGTCAGCACCTCGCACTTCCTTGCATTTTGATGTCTTTCTCATCCTTGATCCCAAGTTTGTGCAATTTGATAATAACCATCCTTTTTCTTGAAGCAGTTTGAGTGGCTCTCTCTTCCACAAAACACAGTAACACTTTCTTCCAAAGTCATCGTCAAAGGATAATCTGCAATTGAAGGCTGCTGTGAATTGGATATGGTTTGTCTTCCAGAGATTCATGTCCTGCATGGAGACTAGATCCACCATGTGGCAACGTTGAAGTGGCGGATCCTTTCAACAGTTGGAGCTTTGTGATTCAATTAGGGGTCTCCACCCTCCTACATAGAACAAACTCTCTCAGGAGTATGTGTCAGAGAAAAGTGCATTAGTCCTCCAGAACAGGCTATTGTAAGAGAGCCAGGCTGCCTACTCCCCAGTCTCGTTCCCCGTTGCTCGCATGTATTCTCCCTCTGCACACATTTGGTTCGCTTTATGCTTCACCGCATGTTGTGACCCAGTCAGGGGATCCTAACCACACCATTGAGACTTTTCAGCACCAGAATAATGGACTAAAACACAGAGAGGAAAAAGCAGGACCTTATATTTGACAAAAACTTTTCATGTAATATTGATAAAACAAAATAAAGTAAACCCAATAGATGATGAATCCTAAGATTTTCAAAATATTTGGCAAATAAAGAATTATTATCCTTGTATGTTCTTTGAAGTACACTAGATTTTAGAGTATTTCATCTTGGCACATTGAATCAGATGTGGATTTTGAAGTCATGAGGTGAGTACGACCTGGTTGTTGTTAGTTCTCCAACAGCTGGAACAACATCTAGCATTTAATAAGAGCTTAATTAATAATTGTTGAATAAATGAGTAATCACCATGCAATAGAATTGTTACGTTGAAACATTTGTAGAAATGTTTATCTGGAATGTTCAAAACGAGATATTCCAGATCTCAGATATTTGAAAATTTTAAGTATTTGCATGTCATTTAGCAGTTCAGAATCTCCAAGCTGAGAATTAGAATGCCATGCCCGCATTCGAACGAGTTGGGAGTATGGAGTGTTGTGGATTTGAATGAGAAGCTAGTGTAGCCAGCTTCAGTGATGCCAGGACTGATTTATTTCTTCTTATGGGTGAAGAAAGGGATACATAGAAAAGGCTGCTGGGTCAGGCCAGGAGGAATTTTCTCTAGTTTTTTGAAACGCAGTAATAGGCATTAAGGGAAGGACAATACCAAGGGAAAATTACAGATAGATACACATGTCCATAACTTACACTTTTCCTTCACAACCTACAGATTACAAAGCAGATATTATACTGAAAGTCACTTAACCTTAAGGACAAGAGAGATGCATTATCAGATGGTACACACTATAGATGAAGAATATATATATATTAAGTGTTGGTTTCCAAAAAGGGTTTCACACATCTCGGAGATGCTGATAAAAAATAACCACCTGGAGGAAAGGTAGTTAAGACCCAGGAAACTAACCCCTGATTAATCAGTACAGATCTTCTATTATCTGTTTTCTACACTTAAATTTTCTGTTAGATTTTACCAAGAAAGTTATCCTCTGAATAAAGAGTTATTCCACTTTTTTTAAAAAATAAATTTCTTAAACCACTAATCCATAAAGTGTAAATTCACATAATTGTACAGCCATTCACTGTACTTTGTGTCAACACAATTTAATCATCTTAAAGAAAAAGAAAATTCCTTATTGATTTTTGCTCCTTTGAAATTATGAACTCTGTAGGAAAGCAGCCTGGTTGTGATTTTTAACACCAAAGTGGGAAAGGTATCTATTGCGGTTGCTCAGAGACGAAGAAGCAGCCAGTACACTGATTTTGATTATCCCTTCCCAGTGTCACATTCTGCCAGATGTTTTTCGGCAGCATCTTTCCCACAGGAACCATGAAGACTTTCAGACATGTCTCTCAGTCGTCACGCTGGTTTGGTGACTGAGTGTGAGAAGTAGAACCCCTGTGTAGCTTGGTCACCTTTCTCAGACTTCCATATTTGCTCTCAGCTCATGACTCCATCTACATGCATTTACATCTTCCTTTCATTTATGAAAAAAATGTGAAAGGGCTTTTTAGGGATTTTTGTATCTTCAGATGAATTTGCTTTTGTTCTTTTCTTCACCTTTCCCAGTGTAATTATGCTTCTTTTAGCACATGGAACATGACAATTTTCTTAATCAAATTTATAAATTCCCAAAGAAACAACTCTGTGTACACATGATTGAATTGACCAAATACATATACACATATATTTATGCTTATACACATACACACATCATGTAAACACATTTAGTTTCTATGTAAAAGGCAGCAATAGTTTCTGCTCCACATTTACTACGTTGGAGACTTTAGCTTCCTCAGCTGCAAATAGAGGTGATTGCATGCAAATCCAACATGTTTACATGAAAATGCATCCTATGTGCATAATTGAATAGCCACTCTGTATTGACCTTTGCATCCTGCCATTGTTCTTCTAAACCATGGAATTTTATGTTTACCCAGGAAGCAAGGAAGCTGAATTTAATTAAATGTAGTCAGATTGTTACATCCAGGTGAGCAGTTTTTTACTGTGGGATATGCTTCCTAAAAAGACTATTATTAATTTGGAAAAAAAAATGGCTGTATAATTACAGCACCAGTTGACACCATGTGAGAGAAGAAAATGTCTTGTGAAATCTTTACAAAGGGAAGTAGCACCACCCACAGGGAAGGAGCACCACCCACAGGGAAGGAGCACCACCCACAGGGAAGGAGCACTGGAGCTGGGATCAGAGGGAAGCAGGAATTCTGTAGATACAGTGAGTCCTGAGAGGGAGGTCAGGGAGCAGTGAGTCAGGATGGACCCAGGAAAGGATAGGTCAGGACACCTGTGAAGAACTGCGGACAGGCCAGGAGGGAGTGCTGCGAGTGAAGAGGTGCTTTCACCCAACAGTGGCCAAACACTCCTTTGCACCAGGCACCACTCTCAGCCCTCTCTGAATTAATCTAGTTAATCCTTAAATATTCATACAATGTGGATACAGCTTCTTTCACTTAGGAATTTGGAAACCGAAACAATAAAAAGGCCTGGCGCGATGGCGCAGTGGTTAAGGTCCTCACCTTGCACCTCGGCGCCGGTTCTAATCCCAGCTGCCCTGCTTCCCTTCCTGCTCCCTGCTTGTGACCCGGGAAAGCAGTCGAGGACAGCCCAAAGCTTTGGGAACCTGCACCCACGTGGGAGACCCGGAAGAGGCTCCTGGCCTCGGATTGGCTCAGCTCCAGCCGTTGTGGCCACCTCGGGAGTGAATCATGGGACGGAAGATCTTCCTCTCTGTCTCTCCTCTCTGTATATCTGCCTTTCCAATAAAAATAAAATAAATCTTAAAAAAAAAAAAAACAATTTAAAAAATCTCTGATTTCCAGCCCTGCACAGAAAATAAATGGAGCTCAGTGGCAAAGTTTGCAGTTTAAACCTGCATTTCAAAATCCATACACCATTTTTCCTAATACACATTTTCCACAAAATTTTAAACCACTCGTATATGTACCATAAAGCTTGTTTTGGTTACCTTTCTCTGGAGAACTTTGGCTAAATACCACCACCCGAAGAAAGGATACAGACTATGGCTAGAAGAGATACAGTAGGCAGCACATTTATTTCAAGGCTTGTTAAGAAAATGAAAAATATATGTGTCTATCAGAGATACTTTATCTGTAATACCTAAAAATTTGAAACAATCCAAATGTTTATCATGTAAGCAATAGTAAATAAATTGTCAAATAGCTATACAAGGGAAAATTACTCAATAATAAAAACATGCTTAAAATAAAAGATAGTACCAAAATAAACTTGTTCTGAATTACTCTAACCTTAACATATCCAAACAGCATGCAGTTTGGGATACTCAAAAGAATAAAACATTTATTAGAATATAGTCCCTAGCCAAATAATGTGGATTCTATTAAAATTGAAGCAAGCATAAACATCAAAATTTATGATGACTCCTGGATGGAAAATGATAAAATTGTTGATGCTGTGTGAAATGTTTGTGGGACAACACCTCAAAGAAATCGTTACCAATTGCCAATTAATTCTAAGAAGAAATCAGACAACGTTGAAAACAAATACCACTTTATCAGATCATTGTTCATGCCCTAATAAGCGGTGAATATTGGACCTACTCAAAGATAAGCCTGGTAGGCAGACCAAGAAAGACTAGCCAGAAAAGTAGGCAGGAAACCACAAAAGGACTCGAGAAAAAGATCTATTGGTACACAATCCTCTGTTGCTTTCACGTATTTTTGTACACCATCTGGGAAGAGCTCTAACTGCTCTGGGTCCTGAATTATCTTTTCACGAATACTTTATAGTGAAAGTTCTCAGAAGACAGAGTGTTGTTCATTATTAAAGACTTCAGATTCCCTAAACTTAGGATTCTTTACTTCTGACACACTCAACTATATATACAGGCATTTGTCTAATCCCATGGCGATCAGGATTTCATTCAGGAAGATGTAATGGAGACATTTCAAATAGAATGGCGTCCATAGGCCTCAAATGATAATCAGCAGAAGCAAAGAAGACGTGCAAGTGTTGAGTATGTGAGGATCAGTAAAATAGAAGACTTACAAGAAGATATTCTTCTGAACTTTGTTGGGTATACTCGCTGCTTCACATGACACAATTTCTTCTTTGAAATAACACATTCTTTGTTGAGTTAAACAGAGAAGGAGGTAAAAATAGAGTTGGAGATAGACATAAACTATATAAATATAAACATAAATTTACTCCTGAATCTGCCTGCCATGCTTTAATAAAGAAATAATTACAATGAGAACTAATATCATTTATCTCATTTGATAAATGTATAACCCAAGGCTCACTTAAATTCTTTGTGTCCTTATCACAGAGCTGATTTGTAGCTTGGGCTTGAATAATGCCAAATCTATATTTTGTCATGCTGTTAATATCTCTTCTTATGCATGTGTTCATGCCAATGCTTGCCCTACTGTGTGCACTGGGTAAATGTGAAATGAATCATTGTAAAGTATTTTTTTCAGGCACTCAAAGCCAATAGTAACTTGAATTTATGCCTTTTGCATCCAAAATCAGCGAGTTGATGATGCAAACGCAACCAACCAATCCTTTAAAAAAAAACATTAAATATATTTAACTTGATAATGGGATTACAAATTGGTGCCCTCTCAGATTAAATTTTTAAATTTCCAATACACTGTGCCACAGAGGTAATGAATTTATGAGAGGCTGTGGTGTTATCACAGACAGAACGCTGCCTGTTCACATCCAGTACTGCTGTGGCAGGGACTGCCAGACAGCTGGCAGTTCTAGGAGCTTAGAGAGGAAATCTCGCATGGCTTTTTGATAAAACAGACTGCCGCATAACATAATGTAGAGCAGTTAATTCATTTAGCAAATGTTTATTGAGAAGCAGCTATGTGTTAGCAACTGTTTTATGCGCTGACTTATTCTGGCAAAGATAGTCAGCAGAAGAAAGAAACTTAGCAAGGGAGGAATCATGGTTGCCTTCCAAACATATTCATGCTAATCATGCAAATCCTCTTCTGTTTATGAAGTTTGCACAGTTGACCGGCCAGTTTGCAAGGACAAACCAACCTCACTGTTCATTGACAGATATTCCTGGTCATCCTGGCCATGATATTTTGCTCTTCTAAAATGAAAATCAAAATCAATTCAAGGCATTTGCTTGCAGCTGCAAAAATTCCTGTGCATGAGCCAGTCTGTCCTGTCCAGCCAATCACTCAAGGCTTCTAAAAATTCTTTTCAGCATCTCTTAGAATCTCTGGTGACAGAAAATACAGAACTGCTTCTCTTCTTTCATTGTTCTTACAGTCTTGCCAAAATGATGCATTCAAATTACATTGCAGCTCAAATGAACTATTTCTGTCCTCTGATTTTCACATGGTACATGCTCCCAGTTCAAGCTCAGGAAATAATCTGGAGAACTTGAAACATAAAAAGAAAAGGTTATTGAAATCCCAACCCTCCTCGCCTCCCATCTCATATCCCAAATATTCTAGATACTTTTCTTCACACAATGATCTTTCCCACTTTGCTGCTGTAATTGTGTTTTATTTATAAATAAATGTCTTAATTGGTGCAATGAATCTAAAGCAGTATGAGTTAAGGAAAGAGTCTGAGCTTTGGACTGAAACCTGAATGATTACAGCTGCTAGAGTCAGCCTGCCTAACTTGTATTCTAGTTCCATTCTGTAGGCAAAGTGACTTATCATTTGCGTATCAGTAATGTTTTCACTTACCAAGTAATAATAATAACTAATATAAGTGTATTTTATGATATGAACACTAGAGAATATACACGTACTCGTAGAATTGTGTAAATTGTGTAGACATTTAATGCACTTAGAATGGTGTCTGAGATTTATCATTATTAGTGGATGTCCAGTTATCTATTGCACCCTTCCCATGGGCAAAATAAACTTACTGTAAGAGCCTTACGAAAAATTCTCAAGCCCCATCTGTTCTTCTGAAATGTGAGCTTGTCATTTCCCCTGTCAACAGGAAGGATGTATTCCTCTACTTCCTTGGACTTGGAGCAAACCCGTGACAACTTTAACTAATGGAATAAAGTAGGAATAATGCTATGGCAATCCTAAGTCTAGCCCTAACTTGTCTGAGAGTTTGTTCTTTCAGCTATCTTTCAAATTTGGGAATCACTTAAGAAGTATGACTACCCTGAGTTCATTATTTTCAGTAAACCCTGAATCAAGACCTTGAAAGACAAGATTTAAAACAGGAAAAGGATGGCAAACACAAAGGCACCAGATATGCAAGTGAAATTAACACCCTGGACATCAGCTCTGTTGAACCATGGGACAATTCCTGCCAGACATGATCTGACTACAAACGATATGAGACACGCTGAGTGAGTACCACCAGCCAGACATCATATGACTACAACAAATGCACAAAACACCAGGTATGAACCACCCAGCTGGGTCCAAAATACCTGCAGAACTGTAGCATGTGATAATAAATTGCTTTTTCAAGGCCCTAAATTCTAGAGTGGTTTACAAGCAAGAACAACTCTAAATGCAAGTTACATGATTTGGGGCAAGACACCTGGTATTTGTGAACTTCAGTTTTCACAGAAGAGACAGAAAATAAATATCAGTCTTATTGAGGCTAAGACATGAATTTTATGTTTGTTTTTCTATTCTTGGGCAATATCTTTAGAGGAAGAATTGCTGCCTTTTGGTTTGACAGGGAAATAAGAAAGCAGAGGGATGCATTATTAATGCACCAGAACGTCTCCTGCCCTTCCTTGCTGATGTAGACCTAAATGTGTTGTCACTTCTTTATAAAGACGAAAGACCTGCCGCCGAGCTCCAAAATGCCTCTTCTGCCCGGTTGGAGATATCGAGTGAAAGGCACATTCATTACACCCAGAAACCCTTCCCTGGAACCCATGACTTTTCACATTTCTACCCTCTGCACACTTGTCTGTTTTAAAAAGACTAACTTCTTCCCAACCGTTGCCAGTGTGAACACTGAAAATTGCAGACTGTTTTGGAATCAGAAAGGCATGCACTCCTAAAGCTGTAATCATTATTAGCATACAATATTCAATGAATATTAAGTGCACACAGGAAAGGAGACTGCCTTTTCTCATTTGTATTAGAAATATGTTTTTCAGAAGCTCTGTTTCTTACAGAATGTGCATGCAAGCAAGCATCACAGTCACCAGGGGTTCTTCGAAAAAGGCAGATTCCAGGCACTGAATCAGAACCTCTTGGAGTGAGAGCTGAAACTTAGCATTTTTTAACGAGTTTCCTGTACTGTTTATTAAGAATACTAAAACTAAGAACCATAACTGTAAATTTTCCAATTTCTTTCCATGTTGGATTGTGGACACAGTGAAATGTCTACAACTGGAAAAGAAGAGAACCAAATAAAATACAAAAATTCTGAAGCCTTACAAGCCTCTTTATAGACTCAGTGATGTCTGGGTTTCTTTCACACTTAAGGGTATGGACACTAGAGTGGATTCACTGATTTTTTTTTTAAACCTATTCTTGCTAACCTAACTAGTATGTGATGAAAATGAGGAGGCATTAACAAAATTTCCAGTTCTTCAAGGCACGGACAGTATTTCATGCAAAATAATTGCTTCTTTTCCAGGTAGAATTGTAAGTACTTGTTGCTGCTCCTACTTTGAGTTGGTCAGGTTCACTAAATAATTTAAGGATACTGTGTTTGATGATGACCTTGAGAAAATCAATTTGCTTCTCTGAGCCCATGTTTTCCACTTACTGAGAGTTTTATAATTACGACACAGAACTATCATACCATACAATTCACACCATAGTCTATGTACTGTACTTTCCACAACTTGAACTTAGAGGATATCTTTAACACAAAAGAAGGACCATTGCTGCCATTTTTACTACAAAAGATAAGGCTGAAGCTACTCAGGAATGAGGAGGGGAACCGTGGAATTTTGGATCTGGCTCTAACAGCTCAGGCAGATATTCCAACTCTGTAAACCATCCCATCCATTTTCATTTTTTCACTTTGGCCAGTCTGAGTTGTTTGGCCAACAGTTTTACCACCACCATGAAAACCAAGTCATGACAAGGATTCACATCTTTTGTGTATGTTAAGGATGATTATTCAATTTATCATATAATCAGTGACTCTTTTTAAAGTGAAAGATCACTGTTTCTATTTACATCAGGACAAACACAGTCCAAGATAAGCCGAGATATGTAGCCACCTTGATTTTGACCAAATAATCAGACTGTGCTTTCTTAACATACAGAGTTAAAATTCCCTATAAAATTTGGTTTGATAGTACTCAATACTGTATTGCTGACACTTGCCTATTTATCTATACACCTATTCATCTTGTACTTTGCAAGAAGTTTGCTTTATATCAGAGAGAATATGATATTTGTCCTTATGGGATTGGCTTATTTCACTGAACATAATGGTCCCTAGTTGAAACCATTTGGTTGCAAATGGTAAAATTTCCTTCTTTTTCAATGGCTGAGCAGTATTCTGTAGATTAAAATATAACACAGTTTCTTTACCCACTCCTCTTTTGATTGACATCTGGGTTGTTTCCACACCTTTGCTATTTTAGACTATGTTACTATAAATATAGGCAGATCATGTTTTCATAATGCAGATTTCATTTCCTTTGGATACATTCCCAGAAGTGGGACAGCTGGGTCATACAACAGATCAATTTTCAGTTCGCTCCACACTCTCCATACTGACTTCCATAGTGGTTGTACTAACAACCTACACTCCCACCAACGGCGAAGGAGAGTACCATTCTCCCCACAGCCACAGCAACAGATGCCACTCCCCACATCCACAGCAACAGATGCCGTTAAACAAAGACTCTAGGGTGGTCTATGTCAGCCAGTGAAAACTGAAGAGATTTTATCGTGCTTGGAATGGCGAGATTGGCAGCAATTCAGAACTGTTGAATTATGAAAGCCACTTGTGCAGTGCCTTCTAAGCAGGTCCCCAATGTGGAGACCTGGGATGGTTTTGAGGCTGGGTGGGTCTTCTCTCTTTATCTTCTCCCTCTCCCCAGATATATAAAGAGAAAAAGAATGTGGAAACAATGATCTTACCCAGTTTCCTGTAACCTTTGACCCTTTGTGCCCTAATTAACTAGGTAAAGATCATCAAAATAATAAAAATAACAAAAGGAAAAAAAATTTAGGGTTCTGAATGTAGGCCAATCTCACTGGAGCTAGGTGGATCCTCAGTGTGGTTTTTTTATTTTATTTCCCTGAAGGCTAGTGAGCCTGAACACTTTTTCATATTCCTATTAGCCATTTGAATTCACTAATTGAAAATGTCTTTTCAAAAAAAGAAAGAGAGAAAGAAAGAAAGAAAGGAAGAAAAAGAAAAAAGGAACTTGTTCATTTCCTTTGCCTATTTTTTCACAGTATTGTTTGTTTTACTGTCACTGAGTTTCCAAAGCTGTTTGTAAATCTTGGATATTAGTCACCTACCAGTTGTGTAGTGTGCAAAGATTTTCTCCCATTCAGTTGATTGCTCCTAAGCTTTGTTGATCATTTCCTTTGCCTTACAGAAACTTCTTAGTTTGTTGTAATCCCATTTGTTTATTTTTGCTTTGACTACCTGTACTTTTGGTGACTTTTATAAGAAGTCTTTCCCCATTCTTGTATCTTGGAGAGTGCTCCCTTTGTTTTCCTCTAATAGTTTTGGTTTCTGGGTGCTGATTTAGGTCCTTGTTCCATTTAGATCTGATTTTTGTATAAGGTGAGAGGCGGGGATCTTGTTTCATACCTCTGCAGGCTGTTTTCCAATTGTCCTAACATCATTATTAAAGGGACCAGGCTTTTTCTTTGGATTATTTCCAGTTCTCCTGTCAAGAGATTAATTGGTTGTTGATATGTGGGCTCATTTCTGAGCTTTCTATTCTGTTACATTGATCTTCTCTGTTTCTGTACTCAATACCCAGCTGTTTTGGTAACCACTGCCCTGGAGTATGTCTTGAGGTCTGGAATTGTGACTCCTCCAGCTTGATTTTTATTCATCAGGATAGCCTTGGCTATTCCTGGTGTTTTGCTTCCAGATGAACCTTTGTATCTTTTTTTTTTTAAAGATTTATTTTTTATTATTTTTTTATTGGAAAGGCGGATATACAGAGAGGAGAGACAGAGAGGAAGATCTTCTGTCCGATGATTCACTCCCCAAGTGAGCGCAACGGGCCGATACTATGCCGATCCGAAGCCAGGAGCCTCTTCTGGGTCTCCCACGCGGGTGCAGGTTCCCAAAGCTTTGGGCCGTCCTCGACTGCTTTCCCAGGCCACAGGCAGGGAGCTGGAAGGGAAGCGGGGCTGCCGGGATTAGAACCGGCGCCCATATGGGATCCCGGGGGTGCAAGGCGAGGACCTTTAACCACTTGCGCCACCGCGCCGGGCCCGAACCTTTGTATCTTGTTTTCTTTTTCTGAGATGGATGTTGGGATTTTGATTTGGATTGCATTGGAGCTGTATATTTCTTTTGGCAATAGGGACATTTTGATGATGTTGATCCTGCTGATGCAGGAACATAGTAACTTCCTCCATCTTCTAATATCTTCAATTCTTTTTTAATGTTTTATAATTTTCATCATAGAAGTCTTCCACATCGTTCGTTAATTCCGAAGTATTTAAGATTCCTCTCCACTATTTTGAAGGAAACTGTACTTACACTTTCTTTCTCAAACATGGAGTTATTTATGTATGCTAGCGTCATCAGTTTATGTTCATTAATTTTGTGTCCTACTACTGTACCAAATTCTCTTATGAATTCTAATAGTCTCTTGGTTGAGTCTTTTGGTTCTCCTATGTAGAGAATCATATCATCTGCCAACAGGGATGATTTTAGTGGTTCATATCCAATTTGAATTGCCTAATTTTTTTCTTGCCTAATAGCTCTAGCAAGGCTTTCCAATAACATATTGAATAGCAGTGGTGAGAGTGGACTTCCTTGTCTAGTTCCAGATGTTAGTGGAAAACCATCCAGTTTTTCCCCATCTCCTGCGATGTTAGCATTGGATTTTTCATAAATTTCTTTGGTTGTGTTGTAGAATGCTCCTTCTATGACTATTTTGTTCAGGGTTTTTATCGTGAAGTGGCTTTAGATTTTATGAAATGGCTTCTCTGCATCTATTGAGATAATCATATGGTTTTGTTTTTCAATTTGTTCATGTGGTGTATTACATTTTCTTGTTTGCATATGTTAAACCATGCCTGAGGTTTCTTATACACTGGAATTTGGGCTGAGAGATGTGTGATCAGTTGGTTTGCAAGCTCCTGGTTGGTTGATGAAGCTTGTGACCTCCCTCTGATTGGACAGTGACATCCTGCTCTTTAAGGAATTTATGGTGGTCAAGTGGGGTCCAGTTGATCCACAAGTCACATGAATGTAACAGTGACATTATCTCTCAGAATTTCCCAAGATGAAGTCTTCTGAATAACGCTGACCATCAACATTCCTGTGTGCAGAGGGACAGGTGACTGTGATTAGATCCTTCAGGGACAGTTGTGCCCCTCCCTTAATTTAGTGAATTCCTTTTGATAAAAGATAGGCAAGGACACCTCGTGTTAAGGGTGAGGGATAGGAGACTGGATTCCACTCTTGACATTGGGAATTAGAAAAAGTGGAAGCTGGCTTTATGGTTAGGAAGTAGAGCATTGCTTTAAAGCTCCAAGATCAGGCTGTAGAATTAGGGCCCAGGTTTGAATTCTAGCCTTTGTGACTTTAAGACACAGACAATAATAACAACAGTATCACAGAAGCTACTCAGAACTTACTCGGATCTGAAACAGGGCTTCTCTAAGCGTTAGCTAATATTAAATAGTGAAGAGACAATATAGCAGTTTAAGTACGTCCAGCAATATAAGGAGAAAAGAAACTGGCCTCTCCCGCCTCAGAATCTCATTACACATTCACTTAATGAATGTTCACCAACAGAACTACCAAATATTAGAACTTTGAGAGCTTGACTGAGATATTTTGCCATAACAGCAAATAATGATTTTTTTCTAATTATTTCCCAGATGAGGATTTGAATGGCTTAAAATCACATGTTTTCCATTTCAAGTTTTTGTTCTCAGACACATCTATCTTAAATTTTGGACATCTGCTACCTAAAAAGCTGGCAAATGAAAAAAATAAGTGAACAAGCAGCAGACAAATATTACCAGAAAAACTCTGAAACAGCTGGCCATGTTTAGGCCAACAGCTTGTTCTTTTCATGGATGTGTGTACCCAAGGTTTGTGATCTTAAATTGCACACAGATTGTCATATTATCTGGAAGTAAAACTGTTCCAATTGCATATACCAGAATTAAATATGCCAATATTTCATGGTGCTCCTCACAAAATGCTTTCTAGATGCTCTACGCTAAATAGACATCCTTTCAATAGAAAGTTCAATCTTTCACAGTTTCTAATTCCAATTCTTCCTTCAACATTTCCAAGAGCTAGGAGGGGGCACATGGAGAAGATATAAGAGTAGCAAAGGGATAGAGGTGGAAGTATCAATAGGAAGAGAACGAGATACAAGGATTTTTTTTGTTTTGTTTTGTTTTAAAGAAAGTGAAAGCCAGGAGATGAGGAAGTAGTACATGACCTGCACAAGATCACTAAGTTAATTCACTCAGACCTAGAACAACATTTCAGAATCTAATGGTGCACATGGGGCTGTGCCACATACATGCAAATCTCTGAGCTCCACAAAGGCAATGATGACAGACAGTGTCATCTAAGGACTCTGACTGCAACTAGTCTTGAGATTCCAGTCCCAGAAGCATAGAAACAACAAGCTTCTCAAACTAGTGTGAAGAAAGGGTGTGGCTTTAACAGATAACATCCTGCTGACTATTGGCTTCCCATTTACGTTTTACACATGTGTCTAGGTCAGTGGCTAGTTGATTACATCAATCACTGATGCTGGAACATGTCTATGAGTGGACTCTTTGGTGATAGCTTTCACCTGCTTTCTAGGGAGTAGGTTTCCCATAAATAATATCACAATATGTTCTGATTAATTTTGTATTTTAAAATAGTTGTTACAAGCAATTATTACAGGTTCAGTGACTTTTAACAGCACAAACTTATTATCTCACACTTCTGAAAGTCAGAAACCCAAAGACGAAATACGAGAAGTCATCAGGGGAGCTGCATTCGTTTCAGAGGGACCTAAAGGAGGCTTTGTTTTCTTGTGTTTTACAGCTTCTAGAAGTTGTCTTTGTCCTTTGGCTTTTGACCTCTCTGTCTGTGTTCAGAGGCAACCACATCACACCTCTCTGATCCTACTCCCATTGCCACATGCCTCTTTATAATTCAAATCAGAAAACGGTCTTGGCTCTTAAGACTTCATCTGAATTGATTGGGCCCACGGTGACAGTCCAGGATAATCTCTTTAGCTCAATTTTTTAATTGAGTCACATCTGCAGCATTTATCTACCAAGTTCTGGGAATTGGGATGTGAACAGACTTTGGCAGCCGTTGCTTGGCCCACACACTCTACCTTTTGCCCTCAGGGATTCATGCCAATCCCAGGGGAATACATGCCCTCAGTCTCAAGGTCCTCCAGAAGAGAGTGCACTACAGCAACATCTCACAATTCAAAACCTCATGTAGATCAAGTCAGCTCCAAAGCCAAACATATCAAAATTTAAATTATTTCCATTAGAAAAGATAAATCTCTGACTATAATACATCTTGAGATGCAATGTATACAAAGCTTAAACCCATGAAACTTGAGAAAGAAGTTATTATTTCCCAAACTACTACTATTGTTGACAAATTGGAAGGGAAAATTGAAAGTGAAGCGATCTAGAAATCAACCAGGAAATTTCCGTTAGGTTCCAAGACCTGTCCATAATTTTCTGGGAAGTGCAGTCCTTGCTTCTGAGATCACAAGTTGCATCCCACGAACTCAGGTCTGTTCCTCTGGGATTGTGCCTTAATCCTTGAGCTGCCCTTACTCCTTCAGAAAAGGGAGTACTTGAGTGCAGCTGAATGATTTCCTCAGCTTGTTTATCGAGTGAAGTCGAAAGACCCTCTTCCATATGGTACTCTGTTTCTGTGTAAGTTACAATGCTTCTCCTAGCATGACATTCTCCTATATGTGTTCCTCCTGTATTTGTCACAGGGTTTCATACATTCATACATGCCTAGTTGTTCTCAAGTCTCTGAAACTGACCGGAGTCTCAATTTAATTCTCCATTCCCAAAACCAACAGATGCAACCATGAGCCTTTAGCGCTATCAAGGTCCCCTTGGGAATAGCCACCATTTCCATTCTCTGTTGCTCTTGAGATATTCCTTTGTGGTAGTCATCACAAATTGAGAAATCTTTCTTACACTATCCTACATCCTAACATGTACTACCAATGGAAAAAAATATATGCCACACATGTTTATTGGGGTTTTTGGCATTTAGGAATCAAAACTAGGGATTTTGCTTTAAAAAAAAAATGACCTTCCAACAATTGGGTTCTTTAGCAAATATGCATATTTAATACTTATTTCTGATGTAAGGTTTTTAAAGTCCAGTCAGCTACCCACCTCTTTATTTAGAAACCTATCATTGGGCCCGGCGCGGTGGCGCAAGTGGTTAAGTCCTCGCCTTGCACGCCCGGGATCCCATATGGGCGCCGGTTCTAATCCCGGCAGTCCCGCTTCCCTTCCAGCTCCCTGCCTGTGGCCTGGGAAAGCAGTTGAGGACGGCCCAAAGCTTTGGGACCCTGCACCCGCGTGGGAGACCCGGAAGAGGCTCCTGGCTTCGGATCGGCATAGTATCGGCCCGTTGCGGCTCACTTGGGGAGTGAATCATCGGATGGAAGATCTTCCTCTCTGTCTCTCCTCTCTGTATATCCGCCTTTCCAATAAAAAATAATAAAAATAAATCTTAAAAAAAAAAAAAAGAAACCTATCATTAATTGTTGGATGGGAAAGAACAAACACTACTTTCCAGGAAAAGACGGTGCTACTTCTGTTCATAACTAGACTATATGATGAAACACATTGCGTGATTCAATCTTCTTGAAATTCTCAAAATGACAAGTGTTACTTCCATTTAATATTGAATAAATGGAAACACAAAACATGAACACCTGGCCCAAACTGTTTAAGAAAATAAAGTTCCAAAGTAGATTTCTTCTCAACTGGAGAAAGAAATTCTTGCAAATGTTAAAATTTGACAATCCTAACAATTCTGTTTTCAGTTCTCTTCATCTGTCAGTGGAGATAGGATCGCAACCTATCACCTGCAATTTTGAAACACAGGAACCTCTGGAATTCTGGTCAACGGCATTGTTGCTGCATGCAAGTTGGACAGCAAAATTCATTTGATGACAAAACAAGAATGGAGTTGACACTTGATGTCAGTTTTGCTCCATGCTTCCACCAATCACCTGTGCTTTGGTTATTGACTGATATTTTTGCTGCATTGTGAGGATTTTTTGGTTTTCATTTGCACTCTGAAATATCCTTATGAATACCAGGGACAAGAACAGAAAAGTACTATATTTATCAGCAGCAGGAAAAGTTGGGTGCCTGTGAGGTGTCTTATGGATTATTATGTGAGAACTGCTACCATCTACAATTTAATAAACATAGAAGCAAATTTGCCTATGTTTTACAATAACAACAAAAAAATAAAAATGTATATAATTAGACTTGAAAACAATAAATGGAATGTATGCACTGACTTGTTTACTGCACTTGAAACCAGCCAGGCTATTCCACATTGCAGGGTGAATACCAAAGGTGGCTGTGAATATTCAGAAACTTGACTGTAAAAGCTTCAGAAGTGTCATGCCACAGTGGAAAGGCCTCTGATCATCAGGAAACAGCTAGCAATTATATGTTCACGTTTGCCCAGCTCATGTATGATGTAACCCTTGATGTTCAGTAAATGTGCAAGCATGCTGAACCAGTTCTGTTCCACTGTACTCTCGGAAAAACCTTGCAGTAGCTGAGGAGAAATCTCTGCAGGCCGTCAGGACTCAGAATCTAGGATTATTGTTGTGGATTAGCCAGTTCCACAGGACAGGTGCAGTTGCCAGTGACGGGGAAGAGTCCATGTCTGAGATACTTAAGTGATGTGCACAACTTGTCTGTCCTTCTTATGCAATCAATAAGAGTCAATGAGTGAGAATCAAGATGGCAGAATAGGGTAAGGACACATTTAAATGGAGAAACATTTAATCAGGATGAAGCAGAGAGGACATATTTCAGGAAATAGGAAAGGACAGAATAGTAGCAGAGGGGTACCTGGAGACAGACAGACACAGGAAAGCAGCGGGCACAGCAGTGTGGTGTTGCAGTGAACGATATCCCAGCAGCATTCAGTAATGGCGATCTGAACTCCACCAGCAGCCAGAACTCCACCAGCAACCAGGTGGGAAGGGACTTTCACTGGGAGCTTGGGAGGTAAACCCAGACAAAGAACTGTCCATCCTGCTAGTCCGTTTGATTGGACCAGGAGCAGAGACAGAGCAGCAGATATCAGAAGGGCAGTGTGAGAACAGGGTGGATTTCATAGCCCAGTCAGCCACCTAGAGCTGAATTAAGCACCATTTTGCGTAAGCAGGCAAAGGCAAGGGAAGGACTAAGCATGTGCTGAGCTGGGCGTGAGCTCATTTCTGACTTGGTGAACTGCAACGCCATGGCATTCTACGGGTTCCATCCCGGGCAGGGCTGGGTAGCCCTCAGAATTGATGGCCAGCAGATTAAGAACTGTAGTGGTAGCACGTCAGGCGCCATTTTGTGCACTGTGGCAATAGCTTTGGGACTGCAGGGGACAACAGTGAACTGTGCATGTGCTGAGCTCGCAAGAACTTGAAGAGTCACATGGATTGCACTGGTCCCACAGGAAAATAATACCGACTGTGGCATCGTACCACTCAAAATAGGTCTGTGTGACACCCAGACCTAATGTCCAACAGGTTCCAACAAGATCAGAGCCACCAACCACCTAACTAGATAGGACACCTGGTGTCTCTCTAATCCTGGGACCTGCTCCAACCAGAAGAGGGAGAAAGGTTGCAGAGACCATGATGCAGCTTTAGCACAGTATCACTGCAGGTTTAGAGTGGTGAGCCAAGAGCTGGGGCTGTGGGAACCACGGTAGAAATCTGAAATAAGAACCCAGACCTGGAACTCACTGGAGGTTGTGGCACAAGTGGCTGCAAGCAAAAAGTTGAGTACCAACTGCAATAAGTAAAATCGCATTGCAGACCTGTGGGTGACACAGCTTAGACACCTAAGCCAAGGAGAAGACTCTGCTAACCAGAAGTATAATGACCAAGAGCAAAAGAAGAGACAAAGGCACAATGAATATTACTGAGCACTCTCCTTCAAAGGAGCAAAACCCTATGCTAACCTCAGCGTTAACTGAGGAAGACATTGAGAAAATGGGGGACACAGAATCCACAAGGCTCATTTTAAATATTCTGATCAAAAATGAGAAGCTCCTGCAATAGCTCAAAGATTTTAAGGAAGAAATAAAGCAAATCAAGGCTGATATATCAGAAATTAAGAACACAGTAGAGCAAATTACAAGTACAGTGGAGAGTCTCCAAAATAGAATGAATAAAGCAGAAGAAAGAATCTCAGAACTGGAAGATATTTCCTGTCACCAGGGGGAAGCAAACAAAAAGCTGGAAGCAGAGCTGGATCAGGTCAAAAAAAGCATTCAAGAATTGAAAGACACTATTAAGAGGCCAAATATAAGAGTTATGGGAGTCCCAGAAGGTGCAGAAAAAGAAGCTGAGTTTGCAAATGTATTTAAGGAAATAACCAAGGAAAATTTCCCTGATCTAGAGAAAGAATTGGGAAACAAGATCCAGGAGGAGGGGCACAGAACTCCCAACAGTCTTGATCAAAAGCAATCTTCACCAAGACACATGATCATCAAGCTCTTTTCAATTGAACATAAGGAAAAGATCCTTAAATGTGCACTTGAAAAAAAAATCAGTTGACATAAAAAGGAATGCCAATTAAACTCACAGGAGATCTCTCACAGGAAACTCTACAGGCAAGAAGAGAATGGAGTGACATATTCCTGATTCTAAAAGAAAAAATTGTCGGCCTAGGATAACATATCCAGCAAAGCTTTCCTTTGAAAATGCAGTAAAATTCTTCCACAGTAAAGAAAAGTTAAAACAATTTACCTCTTCCCAACCTGCCCTACAAATGATTACTTCAAGATGTTCTCTTGACAGAGAAGAGGAACAGCGTCTACCAAAACCAAAGGCAAATATGAAGAACATCCCAGTAAAATGATAAGAGAAGACTAAACCAATGAACAACCCATTCCTAAAATGACAGGATCAAAGTACCACCCATACATATTAAACTGAATGTAAATGGCTTAAGTTCAATCAAATGTCATAGATTAGTAGACAGGTTTCAAAATCAAAACCCATCTGTTTATTGTCTGGAGGAGACACACTTCAACAAAGATCAGCGGAAACTATATCACATGGGTTTTGTTGTTTTCTGTTAGTTTCATCTCTTCAAAACACTTTCTTCTGATTAAATCATGCAATGACTCATAGATCATTCAGTGGCATCATTTTCTTCAAGAAGGTTCTTGATTTTCATTTCTTCAGCTACATGTTAGTCATTTAATAGCATGTTATTTAACTTTCTAGTGTTGTTAATTTCTTTTTTCTCCCTGATATTGATTTTGTTTTGTGGCTCTTCATTTAAGGGAATGTATATTAGCTGTGTAATGGAGACTGTCATATCTAGTAACATGTCATTTAACTTCATGGCATTATAAATTTCTATTGTTTTTTCTATTGTTGATTTTGTATCATGCCTTTTCATTTAAGGGGATGTACAGTAGCTGTGTAATGTAGACTGTCATACCTAGTAACATGTCATTTAACTTCATGGCATTGTAAATTTTGATTTTTCTTTCTATTGTTGATTTTATATAATGAATTTTTCATTTAAGGGGATGTATAGTAGCTGTGAAATGGAGACTAACATCCAGATGTGAGAATGCAGTGTGACATGCATTTCTGCTTCCAGACAAAGATGGACTTACAATGAAACTGTACTATATCTTGACAATAGGATTCTGGACTCTCTGCCATTGTCCATGACTGCAATGATGGACATATGACTGAGTATGAAGAACTATATATTGGTAATGATATAGAGAAACTAGGTGGGGGGGGTGAACTGGGGAGGGGATAAGGGAATATGGAACTGTATATTAAAATTATAATAATAAAAAATGTAAAAAAATCTTGAAAAAAGAGTCAATGAGTGGATAAATGCTTCCTGACAAACTTATTACTCTCTTTGAAATCACAGGTTGAATATATTGCAGACCACCTGGATTAGAGAAATCTTGCTTTCCTTTTCTTAATCCCTCCTGCACATGTCTTCCTGAAGAGATTGAGGAAAACAAGCTTTCCATGTTTAATTATCAGTATTCTCCTTCAATACATCTGTAGCATAGCCTTATGGAATGTAGGTATATTTGATAGCAAAGGTCTGCATGTTTGAATGAGTCATTCTGTCTGTGGCACTTCAGGCATGTGCTAATCATTGTTGTTACCCCAATCTAATAATTCTTTCATTTTGTGATTCTACAGCTATCCCACTCATGTTCATAAATGTGCCAATAGCACAACTACATCAATGTTAACTCATTAAAAGGCACTTGGAAAAGGACATGCTTTATTCCTTACTTGCCCTTCCTTGGCCCTGATTCCTGCAGACCACACTTTCTGGAGTCTCTTATTTTCCCAATGATTAGCTCTGATTCAAATTTAAAGGTTTGAAAAGGGAGTCAGGATAAAGTCCTGCTTTCCGCGGTCTTTTCTCCTGCCTTCTCCTGTAATTTTCCCTGGTTAGTCTCTTCTCTAAGACTACAGGTCATAAAAATAGGCACAGACCCTTGGTTTCAGGTCATACACTCTTTCCACCCTTGGCCTCAGTCCTGAAGGCAGAGTGATGTCCAACTCGGAGCTTCTTTGTTCCCAGCTTGCCCAGCCCCACATTTAGCTACTGGTCCCCATCATTGAACCATGTGGTATGGTCATGTTCCTGCCCATCCACAGACTATTTTAGAAGGAAACTATAGATTTATGGAGTGCTAACCCAGACTTTCCTGTGAACTAAGAACACATAACAAGGAAGACTACTATGTTAGAAATGCAAGAGTCTGCGTTTGACTCTCTGAGCCTTAATAGTTGTTATGACTTTTGGTGTTTTTCTTCATCTGAGTCTTGAGTTTGCTCATCTAGAAAATGGACACATTGTTGCTTTCTAGTCGTACAGGGCTTGAATTCTCCATGTTGGCCTGTAGTTCTCAAAGGCATCTCTGCACGCCTGGAAGTAAGATCTACAACAGACCTCATCATCCTGTAGACATTTTCACCTTCCACTTCTACCTGCAAGATGATAGACTGGTGATCCAGTGAGCTGGACTCTCCACAGCCCAAGGCATTTTATTCCTGCGGTTCTCTTTCCAACCAAAGGACAACCACCAATGTCAATGTCCTCTGCTTTACCCCAGGAAATGAGGGACACACTGCATGGCTAGAAGCGTTTTCTCTTCTCTTAGTCTGTGGATTATGAAGCAATCATCACATGTTATTATAATTCAATAACTCCTTATAACAGCGGGAACTGGTGGTTTTTGCCCTGAAGATTTTTTACTCTGAATTCAACTAATTGGTTATGATAATTAGGAGCAATGTAACATTCCAATGCTCACTTGGGCATGGATTAATTACGATATGAAAGATGGCTATTCCTCCCAAATGTCACGCAGAGGGAAGCCTAGCAGATATTTTTAAAAGTACACAGATGCTGTCAGCTTTGCTAGTAGCTACAACTTTTAATCCACACTTCGGTTCCAGAAAATCTTCCTCTCAGCTTCTGGGTGTGTCCAACAGGTGCAGAAATCTGAGGCATAAGCCTGTTCTGAAGAACACTGCAGAGGAGTAGATTCTCATCCTATGTCTTATTTATCTATGCATTTGTTCTATATGTTTTTAATTTTTAGTGGGAAGTTAGATTTTATAGAGGGACGGGAAAGAGACTGAAAGATCTTCCATCTGCTGATTCACTCCTTAGGCGGCCACAACCTCCAGAGCTGAGCCAATGTGAAGTCAGGAAGCAGAAACTTCTTCCAGGTCTCCCATGCAGGTGCAGGGTCTCAAGATTTGGACCATCCTCTACTGCTTTCTCAGGACACAAGCAGGCATCTGGATCGAAGTGAAGCAGCCAGAACACTAGCTGGCACTTATATGAGATCCTGGCACATGCAAAGCAAGGATTTTAGCAATTAGGCTATTGTGGTAGACCACACATCCTGTTTTAATCCATGCCCACTCTGGGTAATTACAAGCCTCTTTCTTCCTTCCACATTTGCCATTTCCAGTTAAACTACGAAGTAGACACAGCCAATGCAAAGACATGATACAAGATGTCTTCAAAATTTCCTGGAAGATGTGTATTATGAGAAATCCATGCATATATTTCAAAATGTTTTTATCAAAATAAGTTTTTCCTTAAACTCCATCTTTTGTTTCTTCACAACATAAAATTGGAGACATTAGTTGCTTTTTCAGACTTACCCACCTCTCAAGTGTAACTTCATCCCCTCCATCAAGCAAGCCTGGGAGTTACTGACCGGATGGAGAAGGCCATGTCAGATCTTTCAGCATAAAGGACAAGTGTCCCCACTCCTCTAGCTTTCTCATTGCAGATACACAGATGAGAAGGCTATTTGTTATTTTCTTGGAATTTTGAAGGGTGGCAATAGAGAGGTGGGACAACTGGGATATAACTGGTCCTCATCTATTGGTCATCAGTACTGACAATTTCTATATAGAGGCATTCCCATACTGGTTCTATATGCAGTGTGCAGAACTGTCTGGCATAGAGTTGACACTCAGTAAATATTGGTTGAATGAATGAGTTAATGAATTAATACAAAATGAATTAGGGCTTGCATTAACACAGGACACTGCTCCTAAACCCTTTCGCCAGCAGAGATTTCTTTTATTAATTTCTTCCCATGAGCCTCATGCTTTGATAAATTTTGTCTCCCAAGCTGAGACCGGTGACAAATTGGGTTTTCCTATGTTTAATTAATCAAAGACAGATAAATTGCTAACCAGCACATCTAATCAGCATGAAATACTCAAGTGCTGTAACCAGCCTGAGTTGTTTAATCCTAGGCCACAAAAATAAAACAGCCTGATGGTATACCATGCCTCTTCTTCAGGAAAATGAACAGTAACTCTATTTCAAAATTCTAAAAGCAGCTTGTGACCCCACAGGAATCTGGAGACCTGGTTGAGGAACATGCTGCTAATAAAATTCACTTTGTTGCACAGAAAGTGTGAGTTTTTGTTGTCAGCAAATAAAGAAACTTCTGCCTTTGATTAAGCGATCTTTGAAAATCTTTAAATTTCCCACCTTCAGGTTTTGTGTGTATAATTTTCTGCAATAATGAATCTGTAAATTTGTGGTATGATGCAGCAATATACAACAAATAATCAAGTATATTTATGCAAACTATAATTGTGTATGTGGTGTGAGGTTATACATAATTCAATATCCAGTATCCATGTATGATTGAATTGGTAAGCTAAGTATGCCTTGGATGGGACCCTCTTACACTATTTTCATATATGCAAAGTGGTATATAAATATGTAGTTCAAAAAGAATATTAAATCAATTCCATTGCACCTCCAACCAGCTTTAAGTAACCAGACATTGCCAAGAGTCGTTTCTCTATTACCTTTCCTGCAACCATCCCTTTTTCTGCTCTCTCCCAAGTCAACACTTCATTGCATTTTGCTTTGCTGCAAAAGTTTTATCCCATGTTTACGCTTGTAACAATGTGTATGTGTCCATAGTTCATACATTTTCATTGCTCTACAGAAACTTTTTTTTTCGGTTTAAGGAATTATTTCCTTAAAATCAATGACTACTATCTTATTAAGTCATTTAAGATAAATTCTTCAAGACAGAACTAACTAAAGCAACAATTTCAAATCCAAATGGCATTAACAATACAAAAGGTTATATTTGATGCAGACACCTCAGCTCAGTGCAAATGGGCAGCTGAATTCCAAGAAGTAACTCAGAGATCCAAGCCTTTATATCTCATTGTGCCAACATCTTCAATATTTATTTTAATATTGACTTTATAGGGGTCATGAAAACAGAAGAGAGATCTCCCCACACTCAGGGAAAGCAGAGAAATGTCTGCCAAGTGTCCAGGAGCAGGAAGCAGCCTTGGTGAGCACCTCTGCGGTGTTCAGCACATCTAAAACGATGCAAAAGGTTCACCAAGTTTAGACTCAGAGGACTGGCTTGACAAAATTTAAGCTGTCCAATCTAACTCCATTTGCTTCTGCATCCAGTAAGTATGTTTTTATAGCACCAACTACACACAAGGCAGCAATTACATGATATCAATAGCATCTGTTGATAAGGAGTATTCTATTTAAATGCCACCCAAGTATGGGAGCTCACGGATTCCAGAAAAGAAACGCCACATTCACACAGCATGAATTGACTACTAGTCATAATGTACAGATCCGGCAGCCTCAAATAATGACAAGAATGAGGACACAGCTGTGCTTATCCACAGCTGAAGAGGGTCCACAATGATCCCAGGCCAGATTCGTTGCAGGGTCCATCAAATACCAGAGTCCTCTGTGATGAGCACAGTAATTCCACACTATGAACGTAACACCCGGTGGGGTTTTTCCAATGTCTCATGTTCTAACTTCTAACAAATTATTGTATACCTTGTGTATTAGATATCTCCAAATGCCAAAGCAGGGTATCCAGCTGGGTTTTGCCTTTTACTACTGTTCAGTTTTTGTCAGTTCTCTCTCTCCCCCTAATGCTTTCTCTCTCCCAATTCTCTCACTCTCACATTATCTCTCAAACACACACACACACACACACACACACACACACACACACATATTCATTCAAGCACCAATATTTCACTTTTAACTGATGACTATAGTTTCAATCTTAATATTTGGTAGTATTTCCCATAGCTAGCCAGCTTGCACAGATGCAGCACCCCTCTAAGGTATATTTGCACAGGGTGTGTTTAATTATTGTCCACAGACTCTGCAGGTGGTAGGACTTTTGAAGGAACACGGGTACTGTCTCTTAAAGGGAAAGCACAGATTTGGGAAAGGGCAATAGCACAAAAACATCCTATTACCAGAAAACATTTTGAAATGTTTTCTCCACTCAATAATGTTTTCCTTGTAGTGACTCTTATGGAAAAGCATCTTTTCTATTGTCATGTGAGTTTGGAATTTCATTATGAAATTAAATAACAGTTTTACTTCTGTATGCATATGAAAATAGCTCATGATAAAAATTTAGTGTAACTATCTTTAAACTAGATTTCTAGTTATGTTGAGGCCACAGATTAGCAAATTTTTTCCTATGAACAATTTTGTAGTAAACAAGTAACCACTCAAGTTTTCTGTCTTGCCACCAAAGCATCAAAAAATGAATGACTGTAACTGTATTCTAGCAAACATCATATATATAAGCCAATAATGAACCATATTGGCCCAGTTTTCTGGCCTTTGGGTCCTGTATCCTGCAGCCCTTCTAGGACAGCCAGAGTCAACTCAGAATTGAATGGGATGATACATGTAGATTTCTGTGTGAGTTTTCTCCAAGGAGAAGGAAGCAGAACTAGGAAGGAACCATAGGGACACGTTCAGCTGCCTTCCCTTGAGCTTCTCTTGCCTGACTCCCAAGGTGGAGGACTGTGGACTTAGAATGATGATCTCTGTCACTTGCCAAGAAGTCACACGCACACACTACTACAAAGAGAACCTGGCATGTCCCTCCAAACTAAAGAGAAAATGAACTCTGCACTGTGGACCACTTACTCCAGAATGAACTACTCTGTATTTATTTCCTCACTATCATCCAGAACCCTCAGAATCATCATCTTCAACTCTGCTTATTTCATTCAACATATGCTACCTGGAGTAAAGAAAGCTTTAACACAAAGAGAAGACCTGGTCTTGGGGTTGGGGGAGGCTTGCAGCTCCCTGCAGTGTGGTGGCTGTGGGGGGTGCCCCTGCCAGGCCAAATCCAAGGCTGGGGACTCAGGCCAAAGCCACTGCTGAAAGGCAGTGACTGAGTCCTTAGCTTTCTCCAGGCCCATGAGAAATCTTTCCTCAGGGTGAGTACAACATGAGAGAACCTTGAGAACTGGATTAAAGTCCTAGCTCCACCCTGCTGCCAACTCCTTGCGGCAGGATGAGTCTGAGAGGGGTCCCGGCCTTGGAGTTTTTAGGATATGAAACTGCTGCTTAGGGACACCCATGAATAAAGCCAGCTTTAGGGTACGTAAGAGATGAATTCTGGGTGATTCCCAGTAACAGGGTCATGAAACTTTCAGGAAAGCGTGGGGACTGAGACCTGACGGTTTGGAGGGGAGTGTCCAAAAGATCTATTTGTGCCAGACTGATTCACCAGCCAAATTAGGAATCCTCAGATGGGCTGTTAGCATAGAGCATCACTGACTGCCACACACCAGTCCACACCAAAGCTATGAATGGGGGGCCTGTCTGGCAGGGCTAGGTACCATTACTTGACTGGGTGGTGGAATAGTGGACTGGTCACATTTGTCAGGGTCGAGACACTAACCAGCACACGAGAGAACTTGGTCCAGGGGTAAACTCTGTGGGGAACGTGTGGACCCAATCCTGTGGAAATACAAGTCCCGCAGATTAGCTCGCAAGCTGGGGTGGTGATGGGCTAAGCTAAAAGTGACCATGGCACCTGCCATCACTTACAGGTAAAAGAACCAATGGCAATCTGGGCAGGTCAAGGCAGCAACACCCTAAGGTGCATCCTAAAATAGGAAGTGGGGTGGGCCAAGCTGCAACTAGAAGGGGGCAGACATGGCAGGGCCAAGCAAACTTCAACTCACAAAAAAGGAAAGAAATCAGGATGGAGCACATGTCATTCTGTCCTAGGCTCTTCCCCCAACTGGTCTTCATGAGGCAGGGATACTACAGCACAGCATCGAAGGCAAAAGCTAAGACAGGTGAGGGGCTAAGCCAACTGGATCAGAATACCCACTGGCATGCACACAATCTAGGGCTGTGAATAGAGATGGTTGGGGAGCTGTGATTGTATGCCCTTGCTCGGTTGGGATTCCCACAGGAGGGCATGGGGGCTGGAGTAGGGGCTGCATTCTGGTCTGGATATAGCTGCAATCTACCTAGGCACACTTGCTAGATGCCAGTACCATTTGGCACTCTGGAGAACCTGGGTAGATGTAGGACGGACTAGGCTGGGTCTCTGCCCCTACTGAGCCATGTGTAAGCAGTGTCTAGGTATGGACAAGCCTTGGCTGGGGTGAATGCATTGAAGGTCAGCAATGAGGGTTGGCCCATGGAACCACCAGTACACACAAGACCTGGCATAGGAAAAGGTCCTGAAGGAGGAGCTTGGGAAATTCCTCTGTCGGAACACAGCCCCTATAGGAGAGCGCAAGAACCATGGTATGAAGCAATCCAGACCAGATGAGAAGAAGATACCCATCATCATACATATGGCATACATGGGAGGCAGACCAGGCTGAACCAGTTCACATCAACCACTGATGAATCCAAGCACCAGCATAGAGTGTGGGTCAGGCCAGTTTCCGTCGCAACACATACTAGTACACTTTAAGGAATGCCAAAGTGAGGTGAACCTTACCAGATGTGGTAGTAGCACCCAGACAGCACACATGAGAACCAGGGGGAATGTGGGGTCCCCTGCTGGACAACCACTCCCATTGGAGAGCATGAGCTGGGATGGGGGCAGACCAGACCAGGCGGGACTACAACACCTGTGGGCCTCATATGAGCAAGGCTGGGGAAGGGCTAGATTGGGCTGACTGTTCCAACTGGTGCAAGCAAAAAGTAGGGTGGGTGAGGGTTGATTGGGCTTTGCCACATCATCAGATGACAGAGGCTGGCACTAGGGGGCAATTCTGTTAAGTTAAATGCCAGAACCACCTGGAGAGTGCATAATTCAGAAGTTGGAGTGGCCTAGTAGGGAGATAGTGGGCACCTCCCTCATGGGTAACCACTCCCACTGGAGAGCACAAAAACCAGGACAGGGGCAGGAATGTCTAGACAGAAAGGCACCTGCCAGTATGTGTGTGGGCTGGATAGTAGGTTGCTTGGGTTAAACTAGGTTTCAATGCCCATTGACAAGTACCAGAGCTAAATGGGATGTGGGACAGACTGAACAAGCCTGAAGTACATACTGGCATGCATGGGAACCTGGGTATGGGGCAGGCCTGGTGGGGGTTTTGGGGAGTCGCCCCAACGAGGCTTCAGCTCCCACTGGTTTGTGTGAGGACTGAGTACAAAATGGGTAGGATCGAGCTGGACTACAACACCCATTGGTTCAAGTGGAAGACAGGGCTGGAAACAGAACTGATCCAGCAATTGCAACGACCAGCATGTGCATAAGCTGATTGGGGCAACGGACGGTGCCTGACTCTGTACTGGCAAACTCACACAAGAATCAGGTTTGGGATCATCTCAGATGAAGTTTCTTTGGAGATCCCCCCAATTGAACTGCTGATCTCAGAATCCCAACCATGAAGAGACCATGTCAGCCAGCGGATTCTGAATAGATTTCATCATGATTGGAATGGCAAGATTGGCAGCAACTTAGACCTGTTGAACTAACAAAACTGCTTGAGCAGGACCCTCGGAGGTGCCTCACATCCGGGACCTGGGATGGGTGGGACACTGGATGGGGCTTTTCCCTTTGTTTCTCCCCTGACCCCAGATACAGGAGAAAAAATGATAGTAGCGTGGAAACAATGGTATTACCCACTTTCCTGTAACCCTTTACCCTTTGTACCCTAATCAACTAAGTAAGATCATTTTTAAAAATAAATTAATTAAAAGAAAAAAGAGGAGGAGAAGTGCAGCAGCAATGAGGCCAGGGTACTGGGAATCAGGACCTTGCAGATGTCACGTCTTCCTGGACAGGCTCTGGGTTGAGTCACTATCCTACCTTGAGAAAGGCAGTCTTTGTATTGATAGTGAGACCCCTGGATGCTCTTGTGTACTTACTATCCAGTGTTGCTTGCTCACACCACCATGGTCACCCCCACATGTTAGAAAGTTCTGTTAACTCTTGTACAACTCTCCTCCCCTAGTTAACCTATCTCAGTAACTGTCAGCTCCATTTTTCCACATTTCAAGCCAAAATGCTTAGTCGTCCTCACAGGCTTGTCATCCTCTCCCTCACTAATTCTGGTTTCATTCAACCCTTTCTCATCACTTCCACCTCTGCCAGCCTATTTCATCGTTTCCCCCTCTCGCTGCATGTCTAGTCCCCTGCCAATCACCTCAAATCTCCTGGTTTTAAGCTTCTCTCTACTCACAAAAGCTTTCAAATGTTCACCTCCCACCCAGACCCAGCCCTAAGATCCAGGCTCGGCTTGTGCACTGTTTCTGTCCTACAGCGATGGACTTGGTGCACAGAGCCGATAATAACACGCATGGACTACTGACTCATGATCAATAACCGAAATTTATTAGGGGCAACAGACTTTATACCTTGAGGGACATATAGGATTAGGGTGGAGGTATTTAGCTCATCAACAAACCCATCAGCTGTTTGTATGCTTTTGTTTGGAACTCCTTTTGTATATTCCACCAAGTGTTCTCATACACATGCTTTCCACTCAACTCACACAAAAGGCACCCATTCAGTTATTTATCATACAAATATTGTCCAATCAGCTGTAATCCTGTGCTCGCTGGCCTTCTAGGGTCACAACGTCCTCCTGCAGTGCACACCTCCACATGCATGTTAACGACCCCCTGCCTCAAGGCAAAATTGAGCATCATCCTTAATTTCTCTCACTCCGTTTCCCTTTCTCCTCCCTGTCCTCCTTCCTTCCATCTCTCCCCTATAAAGCCTACCAGCAAACCCTGCTCTTCCAACCTTGAATGTGAATCAAACAATTCTCACACGTTCTATGGCAGTCGCATGAATCCACTGTTTCAGCTTTGTCTCACTGTAGTCTGTTCTCAGCCCAGCAGGTAGATCGTTATTTGAAACTCAAATCAGAGGATGTTACTCCTCTCTTTGTAGATTATTTGATAAGCTTTACCTACACAATAATTGTAACCTGAAGTCAGGATGGGAGTGGAAAGGTGAGCGCTGGTATTTAATGATATGTAAATTAGGAAGTTCTAGGTTGCTTATGCTGGTCTAAAACTGAGCCAGGGCAACAATCTGCTTGTTTTCACTAAGAAAATGTTCTGCTCTGACAATAACTGAATGCTCCTCTCGTTTTCTTTCTTTGGCCAATTTCTCTTAGATTCACTATTTAATTGGTCATATGGAGATTCATATTAATTTTATGAGAAGAAGTGCCCTAGTTTCCAAATACTTAGAGACTATATATATTTTTGTTGTATTTTTTGTTGTCTTTGTTATCTTCCATGATATGATTTTGTGAGTTTAGGGATTTCCACTCCACTTCCCCTTTCTTCTCCCTCAACCATTTTACCCCATCTTATCAGAATCATACAGTCTTTCAGCAACAATCACAAGTCCAACATTCTGCTGTTTAAATGTATCCTGACATTGTAGTTATAGGCAGTTGTGGAAAGTCTAGCATAACATTGTGAAGGTATATTTAATAATTTAATTCATAGTCCTCCTTCTATTCAGAGGTGTCTTTCACTGTGTCTTTATTTCCAATTAAGTTAATCTGAGAGGAGATATGTGTATATATGTATATATGACATGAACATTACCTTGTATCAAAGAGACTATACTTATGCAAAAAATGGACAGATACACCAAAACATACCATTCAAAAATCCTTTCATCCATTTAAACCTATTTTGGACCTCACAATATTAGTACTAATTATGTAGCATTTTATGACTGATGTTTGCTCATAGTGTAAACTGAAATCATTACCTAAGAACCCACGTATTTTGGAATAGCCACTTGAGGCCCAGAAAGTTAAAATGATTTTCCCAAATGCACACACACACACACACACACACACACACACACACACGAATATAGAATTCACACATCTAGGTATAGAGCCCGACCAGGCACAGAACACCTCACTACAGTGTTGTTGGAAGGGAAGCAGAGCAGCACAATTCTAAAAGCGTGAACTCTGACATCAACTTTAGATCCCCTTTTATACAATTTCTGTCATCTCCCCTTCCATGCTTCCATATCCTCAGCTGAAAAATGGGCAGGTCATACTTACCATAAGGTACTGTGAGGGCAGCGTGAGTTAAAGCAACAAGGGAGTCACTAGAAGATAATGACCTTGGAGCCATTACACACGTCTGTACAATACAAAGGGGTGGTGACAGAAACCCATGGGGAAGCGCAGTGATGACCCATGGTTGTATCAGGTGATAAAAACTATAGCAAATAACAGTTCTCAGGGCCAGCTCAGTGGCGCAGCAAGCAATGCTCAACTTCTGATCCAGCCTCTGTTAATGGCCTGGAAAAACAATGCAGAACGACCCCAAAGTCTTGGGCTCCTGCACCAAAGTGGAAGATCCACAAGAGGCTCCTGGCTGCCGGCTTCAGCTCAGCTCAGCTCAGCTCTGGTTGTTGCAGTCACTGAAGGAATGAACCAGGGAATTGGAGATCCTTCTCCCTTGTCTCGCCTTCTCTCTCTGTAAAACTCTGCCTTTCAGATAAAAATAACTAAATCTTTATTAAACAACAACAACAACAACAACAACAAAAAACAGCTCTCAGCTTGCTATACAACACCTACCAAAGTCATTGACTTGATAACCTAACAAGTATAATGAGAGGCTCCAGCCAGAAGGTCAAACCTGGAAAGCTCGACATGTAACACACGTTTGGTATGTTATAGCTTAATAAAATAGTGCTAGAGGTTTTTTCCGGTTTTTTTTTTTTTAGGTTTATTTTATGTTTATTGAAAACTCAGATTTATAGAGTTGTATCTGCTGATTCATTCCCTCAGTGGCCGCAACAGCTGGAGCTGAGCCAGTTCTAAGCCAGGAGCCAGGAGCTTATTCCAGATATCCCATACCAATGCAGGATCCCATTCTCCACTGCTTTCCCTGGCCAGGGAGCTGGAATGGAAGTGGAGCAGCTGGGATACGAACTGGCACCTGTATGGGATGCAACGCGAAGAGTTCAGTCACTGGGCTACTGTGCCTCGCCTTTTTCTCTGTTTCTTACCATGTCTTTTCAAGTAGTCATAGTTTTTTTCTTCCTATGAGCTGTATGCTAGCGGTGTAACTGAATGTTAACACTGTTAAATGCCTGATTGTTTTTCTTGGTTTAAATAATGAAAGAAATTCTAATTTAGCTCTCATTCAATTGAAACAAAACAAAAATCCTCATTTTAATATAGTGTTACGTCCTGAAGAAACTGGAAAAGTCAAGCATGGTTGTTTCATTTTAATGTCTATTCTTCTAAATAAACTGACAGAGAAGTGACACGATTCAATTGAATTTTTCAAATGTTTATTATTTTGGGTACCAGTTATTCAGGGTAATTATGACTCTATAATTCTGTAAACATATTCTGATGTAAACAACAGAGAAAATTGCATTTCGGAATGCTCCAACTGTGCCCACAACATAATCAGAAGCTGTAATTTATTACTCAGGCTAATAATTAGAAGTAATTAACTACTAGAAGCAATTAGGAAGAGCAATTTATTTCTTAACATAATGTAATGAGCTGTATTTTCAATGTATGCTTGAATATTTAGCAACCAGTAATTACTTTTTGAGGAAAGAAGGGTTTCTACAGTTTAGCTCACTCTATCCTAGATGCCTGGCACGTTTGTCAGTCTGGTCCATTAACACAGAGGTTTGACAAGTCACTGGATAGAATCCCACTGAAAATAAGAGTTCTGTGACATTTAGAAAGAAACTGGCTCAATATTTCACATTTATTTAACCACCGAAGAGTATTTACTATCCACTAGGTTTTGTGTCATCCTTGCTAAGCACTGGAAATATAAAAGTGAACCAAATCAGCGTCATCTCTCCCTAAAACAACTCATATCTTAGAGGGAATGAGAGACAAATAGGCTGCCTGGCATGATGGGGAACTACAGGATGCTAAGGACATGTGGCACAGAATAAGGGCTTTTGTTTGGTTTTTATAAAACCAAACCAAGGTATTAACAAGGTGAGAAGAGGGAGGAGAGTCTGCAAACACTCACATAAAACTTCCCAATAGTAACAATGCACTGAGCACCTCTGAGGTTCTAAAGGAAAATCCCAAAGGATGCAACAGAAACAGCATTGGTAAGAGCAGGTGCCCGTGCAGTCCCCGTGTGGATGGCCATGTGCACCATGCTGATGAGTGTTGTCCTGACTTAATAATGCAGGATTATTAGAAAGTTCTGAGTTAAGAGATGACACAGTTTTCCTTCCTAAAAGATTTCTCTGGCAGTTACTTGAAGATAAAATGAAGAAAGGAAAGAGAAAGTGTGAGAAAACCAGCCAGCATGCTAATGAGCAGTTCAGCTGATAGATGAGGAAGTATTTAACTACACAGAAGGCTGGAGGATAGACAAATGGAACCTTAAGTCATCACTTTGTAAGAGTAAAGTTGAAATAATTTAGTGAGGGAATTCCTCAAAATGGTGACGAAATAGAAGGCCATGTCTGGTACAACAACTGGGTGTGTGATCTCAAGTAGATCCCAGAAGGATGCTGCTGTATCAGATCATGCTATAGAGTCAGCTAATATGTTTTGAGGTTCTGCAGGTTTGGGGTTCCCACAAGACACAGAGGGAGCTGCTGGCATGTGGTACAGGTGCTCCTCCCGCACCTGGAAAACAGTGTGTCAGGCAGAGCACAAGGCCTGTATGAAAGGAACTTTCGGACAAGGAGAAAATCCCAGGCTAGAACTGAGCCTAGAGATCCTCTGGCAGCAAGCACTGCACACTCTTCCCAAGCCTCCCAGTCATTTCTCAGGGACCCCAGTGGGGATTCACAGGTGCTGACCATTCTTCCTGTGCAGTTCCTCACTCTGCCCTTGGCCTACACAGCCTTTGGAGGGACACAGCTCTGTTGCTGGGGTCTCCCTATGAGTGCTAAGTTTTTTAGAGCTTTCAATTTTCCCCAAAGCTATGCATTCCTGAGGGAATCTGTTAAAGCATCCACACTTTGATGCACAGGCAAAAATTTCCCCCTCTACCACTCAGGGATGCACTGTCTTCATCTAATTCACATCGCAACTCCCTCTCTCGCTCTCTCTCTCTCTCTCTCTCTCTTTCTCATTCTGTCTCCCTTTCTGTCTCCCAACGATGAATGTGTTGATTTGAAGGAGAGTTACATGGATAGAGGGAATGTTTTAAAAAAAAGAGGTAGTCTGTCTGCTGATGTATTTCCCAAAGGGCCACCGGGGCCAGGGCTGGGCCAGACTGAAGCCAGGGCCTGAAACTTGGTCCAGGTTTCCCACACATTGCACCACAGGTTTTCTACTAGAGATAAGGTGTCGTCCGCAGGGAAGACTGAAACGACAGACACCACGCTGGTTCCTCTGGCATCCTGACTTTCACTTGTCCTGAAATCAGCCACTCCCAGGGCTTGTATGCAATAAAACTAGAGCAGAGCTGAGGATATTGGACAAAACTGATTCCTACAGCCCCAGTTTTGTTTCACCTATGCTATACTCCTGAAAAAGAAAATGGTAATTGTCCATAGTGCAGACAATGTCAACTAAATCAAGAGATATTTTGCAGTGTTTGCAGTTTATGAAATGGATACCTCTTGCCTATTACATTTTTTCATGAAAATCCTGTGAAGTAAATATCATACTTCCCAAACAGACCAGGAACCTTGGGGCTAAGAGAGGTTACGTTAATGACTATAATCGCACAGCAAGTGGTAGAAATCACAGAAATTGAAAACTGTATCTTATAACTCTAAATTTTAGAAGCAGTGCACCAGACTCCAAAGTGTTCAAGCCAGAAAAATCATAGTGGATGAAAAAGTATTTCATGGGTCTATGAATGTGAAATCTGTGATAAGTTAGATCAGAAGAAAGTGAATCTAAGAAATCTGAAAGTGAATCTAAAACAATGTGTGCTTGCATTAAGTTATGGAAAGATTGTGAGATTATATAGCAGAGTTGCACTTCCAGAAAGAATGTGTTGGGATAATTGAGAGACAAACACACAAGTGGAAGGCACATTCCATAGATCTCAGTTGAATTTATATCAAGTATGAAAGACACTAGGAACTCTGGTTTCAAAGTGTGTCCCATCACCAGGAAAGGAATCAACCAGGACACTCATTAAGATAGAGATTTTCTGACCATTTCCAGACCTACAGACTAGGAATCTCTGGCAATTATACCCAGAAATTTGAATTTTAAAAATATATACTCAGTGAGTCTTTTGCTCCCTAAAGTCAGAGAACTATTGAAACAACCCACTGCAAAAGTGTTTACCTGCCTGCTAGCTGACAATGAGAGCAGCAGCAGGGTATGGAACAAACTAAGTTTCTTTAATATAATGACTTTCACCGTAAGTGTAAGCCTCAGAGTCCTTGGGAAATGCCAATCAACAAAGGTGTTGTGGGAAAGAAAACTAGATTGGGCTGGGGAAATTTTAAGTTCCAGATCACTTGAGAAAGTCACTTAAGCGTGAGCCTCAATTTCCTCATTCAAAAATGATAAAAATGAATTTCTGTCTTCCAAGGTTATTTGAAGCACTAAAGAAGATCTAGAGACTAAAGCTTTGAAGAAGGTCATGTTATATCAGAAGGAAATCCCCATTCCTTTGTCTGATCATGTGTTTCTAAGTTCCAGCCCATGCATTACTACTAACAGGACTCCAGAAAGTAGCAAAAGCAAACGTTGAAACCAAGCCCATGACATGAGATCTGGCTGAGCTGACTAGCCAATGCCCCCAAAAGTCAGCTCCCTGTTTAATTTTGTTGCAAAATACGAATTGTGATAGAACACCAATTTACCTAGAGATAATGAGACTATGTATACCCTTCCTCTCTCACAACATCCTACAGCTTTGCCTCATCCCAGGAGTTCAGCGAATTCCAGTTGTAGCCATTAGCCATCAAGAGGTGAATTGATTCTGGAGGTGCTGTTTGTGGACAGAACCTTTCTCCTGTCTCCAAATGTATGGTGTCATCAAAGCCTGAAAGGGTGAATTGTAAAGGTGACTGTACTCCTGCAAGTCACCAAAGAGCCACCTGCATCCTGTTACAAGCAAAGCTCCTGTTTCCTGAAAGACCAGGAGGCAGGCAGGCGATAGGGAGAACCTTGGAGTTTTTGGATTTGCAGGAAAGACTTTCAAGCCATACTATTTTATTATTGTCTGCTTTGAAGTGATAGGATCGGGACCCCCAAGCCTATACATTATAAATTTCTGTCGCATGGTTTCTGTTTTGTGTCACTGTTAGCCCTTAATCATGTACTTGCTCGCTGTCACATAGCTTTTGATTCTTTTACTATTAAAACCCCACAATTATTTCATTCAGGGTGCTTTTTTGCTTATGGCAAGAGGTTAGCCCTTGGACTAGAAAATAAAATTATCTCACTCGCCTTGGAGTCTCACTCAGATTCATTGAACCCCAACAAGTTCTGAGTTCTTTACTGTGTGTATTGCCCGGGGACCCAGAGGACATTGTCTTGTTTAGACTTGTGCCCTGTACAATTGCTTCATGGTATGCCAGGGAGGAATTTGTGTAAGTTAAATCTATTTTCTAATTGATTCTCAAGATCATTCTTATTTGGAATTGATCTACCAGTAGCACTTCCTCTTAGCCTCTATTCTCATCTCTAAAGCTCAGGCAGGGTCTAAAAGGAGAAATAAACCACAGTGTGCTTAAAAACTACATATTGATAAATGTCTTCATCTCATTTAATAGAATTCAACCAGAATTTGAGAAAAGTTGCAAAAATTGTTATACGACCTGACTCAGAAATGAGTAGTGTATACTGAAAACAGTGTGGATTCTAAAAAATCAACAAAACAACTCTGCTAGTTACCAAATGTGGCTCTGGCTACACAGCTTAACAAATGCTTACCTCAAAGGGATAAAACAAAAATCCAGTTGGACAGTGTTCAGAATGTGCCTAATTTATTAGGTCTTCCATGGTTTGTCCCTATCTCTTTGTACATCTTCTAGAAATAAAGTATTCCATAGAAGCTTGCTATGAGCCAGACACACAAGGGAAATTTGCACTCAGTACACAAAAAAAAAAAAGTACTCACGGGATTATCAACTGATACGGTTTCCAAGAACATTATTGAATGTAGCAAGACATAGGAAACAGAAACAGAAATTTCACTCTCACAAAACTGACAAATAATAATAAATAGATATACTTACTTAATTTGTGATGTAAAGGGCTGTTAATCCATTAATTGGAGATTAAAAAAACAAGAGATGAGGCACAGGGGCCTGTAAGTTTCACATTGTTTTTTTTTTTCTTAAAAGATTATTTATTTGAACAGATGCATTATAGACAGCGAGGTCAAGAGAGAGAAACAAGTATCTTCCATGTTCTGATTCACTCCCTGAATAGCCGGAATGGTAGGATTAGGCCAGGCTGAAGCCAGGGACACAGAGCTTCATCCTGGTCCCCCACAAGTGCACAGGCCCAAGCACTTGAGCTCCTCTCCTTTCCTAGACAAAGTGGTCAGGAGCTGAATTGGCGGTAGATTATCCAGGACTCAACCTAGTGACTCTGTGGGATGCCTGCAACACAGGCCGCAGCCTTACTCTTTATTCCACAGCACCCCACATTAGATTATACTTCTGTCTTCCATGAACTTTGGAGTCCCCTTCAACAGTTGCTACCAATTAATGAAAAACTGTGAACTAAAAGTAAAAACACACATGCATTCTGTGCTGTAAATTGTTAGAGTCCTTGATTGAACTTGTAATCCTAAGAAAATTAGTAAGAGCTTAGTTAAGCTTCAAGTTTTCAGGGCTTACTATGAGTCATAAGTTATGTTAAAGATTTCAAATATTTTCTCATTGATCTTTATCCTAAGAGTACAAGAAGATAGTCTTTCTTTCACTGAAGAAAGTATTTCTGAAAGATGAAATGACTTGCGTGTGAGCACACATTTTGTAAACCCTGAGATCAGAGTTTGGGCCCAACTCCTCTTACTCTGCAGCACTTTGTGGGAAGAAAGGAAATACAAGTTCTATGAGGACAAGAGAGTTCAATCCAACCTGGCTGGAGTATGAGGTCTTTACACAGATAACAGGAGGCATTTGGAGGTGAAAAGGAAGTCTGAAGTGCTAGAAAACCCCAAATGTTACCGTAGGGGATTTAGCTTTTGTTTTGCATTTAATGTTGATTTCAGAGAAGATGACATTAGGGTAAGAGCATGTATGTCTTCTCTTACGGAAATGTTTAGCCAAAAGGACAAAAAGAGATATGGAAGGAACAGGGATCATAGGAACTTGCTCTTCTATCAGCAAATGAGTTGATAAAGGTAGGTTAAACTAAACTCCAATTAAAACCACGCAAAGTGGAAGTGATTTTAAACCATCCTCTTGTTCATATTGCATGTCTATTGAGGGCCAGCAAAAAAAAAAAAAAAAAAAAAAACCACAAAAACAAACAAAAACTTGCCTCTAATCCCTTCACTCCAGGACCTTGGCTGATGAAGTGTCCATGGACTCCAAAGCTGCCAGAGCACCAGCCGACTCCGAGTGGTCTGGCGTGGCGTTTCAAAGTTCCAACCAGAAGCTCCATCCCAACGTATAGTGCTGTCAACCATAAGAGGGTGCAATCCTGGATTATGTCCCAAAATGATACAACAAACCTCTAGTGACTGTGTCAGCAAACCTGAGTTCTAAAACTGCCTGGGCTTGTGTGAAGATTTAAAGTGCTTCATCTCTAGGAATGACTCCCTGCTCTAGAGAAAGGAGGCACTTTCTAAGTATATCACTCCATGGTGAGTAAATATTGTGACGGCTTTGTCTTTAATATGGCAGATAGTGGAACTGTAGGGTTAAAGGCTCAGATAAAAAATTTAACCACAGTTGGTAAGAGCTGAAGCCACAGACAAGAAAACTCCCCACAGGCGCCATAGTGTACAGAAGGATGCAGCTGCCATGGGAACTGCAACATGGAAGCAGGGAACAGCAGGACTGTATCCTGAAGTTCTCATATCCTCCAAACTCTCCAACTACCCCATGCTGTCTCCCATTGGTGAAAACAATCCATGAACAAATGGACAATGGAGTCAAACAGTTCCATGTTAAACATCAAAAGCTGAGTGGGAAGGGGAACACTGAGTTGTCAATGCTGAAAAGCCAAGCACCAAATGAAGAGTATGTGATGATGAAATGCGAGGGGATAGAAGGAGCCTGGTGAGATGAGCAGTTACCTGATTCATGGCAACACACAAGTAATCTTTTTTGTTTTTTGCTAATCAATTATTTTTATTAAGAAAAATTATTGGAAAGGCAGATTTCTGGAGAGAAGGGATGACAGAGGGAAAGATCTTCTGAGAGGAGATTCTTCTGGGTCTCCCATGCAGGGGCAGGGTTCCAAGGCTTTGGGCCATCCTCCTCTACTTTTCCAGGCCACAAGCAGGGAGCTGGATGGGAAATGGGATGGCTGGAATATGAACTGGTGCCCATATGGGATGCCAGTACCTAAAGGTTGAGGATTAGTCAGCTACAGATGAGTCAACATGCCAGTCCAATTATGTTTAAAGGTTCATGGACCAAAAGCAATTTTATTCCCCCTATCCTACAGATTTTGACAAATCAGGAGGAGAAATTTTAAGTGGAGTTTGAGAGGGTTTATGGTAGTCTACTTAAAAGCAAAACAAATCTAATGAATGAGTCTAGCACCACCAAACTGTGGACATTTCAGCATTAAAATAATTACTATAGTTAATTGAAACAAGTTGTACATATGAAAGTCCATTAGCTCAAGATGATACTGCAAAAATTAATTTTAACAGTTTTAAGTATAGATATAAAACTTAGAATTTATGAATATTATAAATATGTTTAATTTTTCATTACTAGGAGTACATACAAGTGTGTTTTCTGTTCTCTTCAGCACATGTCTAATTTTCCAAATAATGATTTGTGCCATTTCCCCAGTCAGTATGGAAATACAAAGAACAGGATAAGACAAGCACCCTTGAGAACCCTGGAGGTTTTATATCAAGTATCCAAGTGTAGATGTAGCTCAGTATAATTTCCCAAATTACAAATGAGCCATATTCTTAAACAGGAGAGATTAGGGAAATACACTCTTTCTTCTCCAAGGATGACAAATTCCAACAGTTAATTCAATACAACAAACTACATATGAAATATATACTTTTCATAATACAAATAAACCCCAAATTAGTTCATAGGTCATGTGGTACGAACCAACTGAGACATTAAATGTTCATCATGACATCTGCTTATTTTACATGCTTTTTTATTTTAAATATCATGTTAACCATGCTTTCTGGGCCTCGGTTCCCACCTATTTATGAAAGCTGAAATCAATAAAGTTTGGAAGGGCCTTCCACTTTCTTTTACTCATGTCTTTGGATCAATCACTATTAGGACATTTTTATTGACCCTACATATATTATCATTAACACTTTCCGTCCACCTACACTGCAAAAGAACTGCAGAGATGAATGGGACTCTTAAGTCTTCGGATGAATACCCATTGGCAATGTATACAAGTGAAAGGTAAAGCTTCGGGAGCAACGATTGACTTCTAACTTCCAAGAAAGCACAGTGATGAATTAATAGCGCTTTAGATATTGGAAGTGGGGATAGATCGCTGAACGTCGACAAAAAATTGAATTTGAACATAAGTAAAGATCAAAAAAGGATTAGAAAAAACATTTCCAAAAATACATTCCCAACATGTACCTGAGAAAACACTTGTTTCCACATTTGAATGTACTTTTTGAGGAGCAGAGAGATCTCTCATCCAATAGTTAACCCTCCAAATGCCTCTGTCATTGCTGGGAAAAAGCCGGGGCTGAAGCCAGGAGACAAGAATGCAATCCAGATCTGCAAAGTGGCTATCACGAATCCCAACGAGCCACGACCACTGCCTCGCATGCGCACATGAGCAAGAAACTCCAGTCAGGAGTCAGAGGCAGCTACGCAGCCAGGAACTCCAACATGATAACCTTAATCTTCACCGCTCGGTTGAATGCCTTCCCTTCCCTACCTCCAAGTATTTATTTACATTCTCAAAAATATATACATGTGTATTCCCCAATGAGAAGAAGATTTCCTAGAGATTTTTTCAAGAAATACAACTGAATGGGCAAGAAGCCTCTGAATAAGTGCTCACCAGCCTTAGCTATCAGGAAATCTCAGATCAGTGTTACAAAGCGGGACCATTAAATGCTAAGAAAATGGCTTAAACTTACAGAGAAAAATTAGCAATATCTAAGTTGTCAAGGATGTGGAATGCCTAGAAGCTTCTTTCACTTCCGGTAAGAAGGTAAAAATGTTAGATACTTCAGAAATGGTAGGAATTTATTACAAGTTTAAACTATACATGTAGCCACAGAACTAAGCAATTCTATATCCTAATTATTCAAAACATTTATATATAATAATCTATACTATATGTATTTATGTATATCTCCACACAACTCTGCTCATGAATAGAGGCCTTGGTTAATTACAAACATCTCAGATACACATTAACTTGTGCCATTTTGCTACTGACACCACTTACTCGGCAATATCAGTCACTTACTGAGTCACGCAACATAAATGCGTCTCAAAAATGGTGTGCTCTTTAAAGAACATGTATAAAAAATAATACATTCTATTTGATTCTGTTTATTCCAGACTTTCTGAAAAAGCATTCAGGTCTGCCGTCATGATTGGAATTGACCACAGAAAGACACAAGAGAAATTTGGATAGAAATAGAAACATTCTATGTTGACTGTGACATTTACATGGCATAATTACTTGTGAAAATTCATTGAATTACACATTTAAGATGGAAGCATTTTTGTACATCAATTATATCTTAAAATTGAAAAATAGAAAAGAAGCAATAAACTAGGAAGGAAGGGGAGCGTGTTGTGAGGAACCTACCAAACTACAAATGCAGATGACACTAGCCTAAAACGCCTGCTAAGTGTAGATGTCTCTCTTCTGCTCAGTGGGAGTAAGTTTGGAAGGTTTTGGGCAAGGCAGAATCTCATTTTCTGAGTGAGAATCAACTGATCTAAAGTCCAGATAATAAAATCTGGGGTGAACATCTCTCCAAGTAATTGAATGCCAGCTACGATAACTTCAACATCAAAATGTCCAGGTTTCTGCCAGGCACCTGCTCCTGTCTCCAGCTTCTTGCTAATGCAGATCATAAGAACAGTGCTGATGGCTTCAGTAACTGAGTTCCTGCCTCATGAGTCCAGGATTGAATTCCTACTTCCTGATTTCAGCCCAGTGGAAGGCATTGAAGGGGAAAACCAACTGCTAGCAGGACTCAGTGTCTCTCTCACTCCATATCTCTGTCTCTCAAGTTAATTAACTTTAAAAACTTTTGATAGAACTGGTAAGTAGTTCATGGAATAATTATTTTGTCTGAGTCTAGTAAGACTACTACTTTACTGGGTAAACATCAAAATGTTATTACTGGAGCCCGGCGTGTTAGCATAGCGGTTAAGGTCCTTGCCTTGAATGCTCCAGGATCCCATATGGGTGATGGTTCTAATCCCGGCGGCCCCACTTCCCATCCAGCTCCCTGCCTGTGGCCCGGGAAAGCAGTCGAGGATGGCCCAAGCCTTGGGACCCTGCACCTGCATGGGAAAACCGGAGAAGGCTCCTGGCTTCGGATTGGCTCAGCTCCAACCGTTGTGGCCACTTGGGGAGTGAACTGTCAGACGGAAGATCTTCCTCTCTGTCTCTCCTCTATATATCTGCCTTTCCAATAAATAAATAAATCTTTTAAAAATGTTATTACTGAAGATCTAGAGATGCCTGTTTAATAAAGAAATAACCCTTAGAAAATTAAAAACAAAAACAATTGTGGAACTAATGATTAGATTGATTGAAAACATGCTGATGATTTCTTCAAAGATATTTGGATGCAGATATAATAACGTAATAATAATAATATTTATACTGCCTGTTATTTAATACATACACAACATTTTTTAAAAAGCTGTACTAAATTTAAAGCTGCTATTAGTTATTTGAGAAAATTTAATTCAGCAAATTATAAATCAATAATTTTAATACTCATGAAAATTAGTTTTTCAAGGTCTGATCCTTAAATATATGAGTTTAATAAATCACATCTTTAATAAGTTACAAGTGCTAGCAAACATTTATATCCATGTGCAAAAATGCCTTGGGGCTAGCGAGGTGCTGCAGGGTAATCTCTCACCCAGTGATGCTGGCATCCCATATGGATGATGGTTTGTGTCCTGGCTGCTCCACTTACAATCCAGCTCCCTGCTTATGGCCTGGGAAATCAGTAAAGGATGACCCAACATTTTGGGTTCCTGAATTCATGTGGGAGACCCAGAAGAAGCTCCTAGCTGCCTGCTTCAGATCAGCTCAGCTTTGGCCATTTTGGCCATGTGGGGAGTGAATTCGGGGGTGGAAGATCTCACTATCTCTCCTTCTCCATCTGTAAAATTTGCTTTTCAGATAAAACCTTTTTATAAACATCTCAGACATTATCATACTTATCAATTTGGATAAAACAAACAAAGTCTATAGAAGCTAAATAATTTAGTGTCACAGAGTTTTCTGACTCCTGGATCCTTATCATTTCTTCTAAATTATATTTTCTCTAAAGTCTTAAAAAGAGATTAATCATACTATAGGAAGAGAAGGAAACACAAGAATCGATAGTGAATGCAACCAAGGGATGGTACAGGAGGATAAGGGAAAAATAAAAACACTAGGCCACAAGTCAGGGCAGGGTGGGGAAGGTGGATTTCTGTGTCAGGATGACTCTAGCAGCGTGAGCTAGGCCAAGCCACTTCACCTGGCAGATTCTCATGTTCCAGCACAGTCATGGGTACAGAATTTCCAGATAACTTCTATCTAAAAGTCTGAATAATGAAAGTTGCACTTTGTAGCACCCACACACACAACATTGTCTTAATAACATGAAAAGAAGTTTTAAGAAATCAAGGTGACAAGATCAAAAGAAAAAGAAACTTCAAAATTAAATACAAAGCTCAGTGATTATTTTGTCTCAAAATTTCCCAGCAGCCACAGCAAAAGGCATCAGCCAGCCATAAGAAAGAGTGATTCATGATGGTTAAGAAAGCAGGCTTTGTCGTTAGAGTCTCTGAGTTTGCATCCCAGTCTCCTACTGATCCTGTGACAGCCCTCATGTAGATTTTCTTATCTGGAAAATAAAACCAGCAGTACATACTTTATAAGACCACTGTAAGATCTCATGCAAGTATTTACCTGGCACAGTGAATTTACATACAACATGGTGGCCTGTGTCTAGGAATGAATCAGAGTTATATGTTTAATTTCTTATTTTACATAAAAAAAGAACAGCAAGAGTGACAGTAACTCAAAGTAATTCCTAGTTTTTCAACACATCAAGAAAAATGTGTAGTGTTCATGACCTCGTTTGTGTTCATCACAACAAATGGCAAAGCATTTTTAATAATTAAATATCCCAAGAACCCAGAAGAGTTCTCATATCATAGGAAATTTTTCATGAATGCTTACTGAATGACAAGATATGGCACTGTCAGCAACTGTGGTAAAATTAATAAAAGCAGGCACATACTTAAAACTTAAAAAAAAAAAACCTTCCAAAACCTTGCATATTTTTCTCCTTTCAAAATCTCTCTCCAATCCATAAGTATGGCAACCTGAGGGAAGTTCCCCTAAACAATCATAGCTTCCCTGAATTACAGTCAGTGTTACATGACTTCGGTGCTGAATGTTTCATTCAACAAATGTCTTAGTTTCAGGTTTTCCACTAAGTGTCTGAGGTTCGAAAAATAAGTAAAAATAAGGCTCTCAGAGAGAACAGCTTCATGTTCACGATTGAGTGTCATGACTTCAGGAAAACTATGCTCCAGAAAAGAGTGTTCGCATGCTGCTAAGTGTATACAAAACACAAAAGCACTAGATGGGGAATCCAGAAAAGGGGAGGAATAAATAAACTCAAATCCTTGCAAGCAAATGCTAAAAGTATAAAAATGCGTATGGAAAGCTCGCTCGAGTTCTTCCGTACTAGTGCTTTACATTTTCCATTGTAAGGTTCCTGTGAAATAGGTTGGCAAAACCAAATTCTGTAATGGACTCGAATGAAAAACTCGTTCAAAATCCTTCTTTGGTGTTTGACACTTGTCCCAAGGAAGCTGCCAAGTGTCAACTCTGATAGAACACAACAGCCAATGTTTAAACATTAAATCTCCTCAAGTCATCTTTCCGGAACATACCCAATTTATCTTGTGTGAAAGACGTGGTTGGGTTTCTGAGTGATGAAATCATTCAAAATCAATCTGGCTACTCCATGCAAGATATTGCTATATTAATATTTGATTCAAGGGAATATGGGACTGGTTATCAATAATTCAGTCATCATTTAATATCAGAGATGTGGAATGCACCGAGCTGTTGGATTAGTTTACATATTAGAGTGACTAAGATGTAGCATGTTATTGCCACTGTCACATTTCTTACTTTACACGATGACAGCATGGTTTATGAGGACTGAAATAATTTACCTGTTCTGCTACCCAGAGCCATAAAACAATTGGGAACAGCTAAATCAGCCCAACTTAGAAGGGTTGTAAAGAAAAATGAGGAGCAAGAGTCTGTTTTCATGTGAATTCTTGTAAAAAGAAGCAATCTCGGAGTTGAGGATTCAAATGCAAGTATTTATTTGCTAAGTGAAGAAAAGGCTAGCAAGAGAGTAGGTGAGTCAAAGCAGAAAGAGTAACATTCTAGGCCAGCTACCACCACAAGGAGCTTGGGGTTTTTCTGCAAGGTGTCATGCTCAGTGATTTAGGCAGTGTACAACTGGCGTCTGAATTAGAACACCCACAGGATGAGGAAACGTAGATGTTTGCATAGCAGTTCTCATCAGCTATGAGTTGAGAATTGCTCCTGAAGCATACTAATTTTTTGCCATTTGCATTTTTAGTCACCGCTTGGGTCAGAAAGGCATGATTCAAGGGTCCTTGTAAATGGAGGCAAGGCAAGGCATTTTTGGTGGTTACCAACATGTGCAAAATCTGGCTCCATCGCCTGCCCCAACTACCCACAGAGGCAAAGGGAAAGGGAGAGAAAAATGGAGCCCACTTTTATTAATTCCCCACCAGGGACTAAGCACATTGTGCATGTTATCACATCTACTCCCTACAAAAAAGATGTGGTCCATTTTCCAAGGTAGATGTCTGAGGCAAAAGGGGTATATCTAAGCTAGCCCAGCCTCAGAAAGTAAGCGAGGACGCAGTCTCCTGAAACCTCAAAGCTGGGGCCTTGCCAATGAGGGGCATGAGAATTCCTCTACACATCCATGAGTGACTAGACAATGGTGGGTCACTTCGATGGCAAAGTTTGAATTGGCAGTTTCCAAATATCCCCAGCTTTTGCCTGTTGCTTGTTATTTTCCTCCCTGAGAAGGCCTGTCACTTTTTACCCTCCTTTATCTAAGTCTGGATGCTAGTGAAACTGAAGCCAGCCTTTGAAGAAGATCGGGAATTGAGCCGAAGGTAGAGACCATCTCACATGGGAAAGCAGCAAGAAGGTCATGTTGGTGTTTTTAACAAACTCACGGACTTCTAAAGCATGCCAGGGTTTGAGGACCACCAGCTACAGCAAAGACCAAGAAGTGGAAATACTCAAAGGTTCCTCGGGGACAGAGGGAGAAAATCTTCCGGCCACAGCCATGGAGGAAAGGACTGTCAGGTCAGCAGAAGCCAGCACAATTAGTCTCTGGATGCCAGGCAATGCGTTCCAGCCTCCTCTTGGAACATTAGGCCACTCTGGTGGATTTCTGAGCAGCGAAAGTGTTGTATACAAAATACTATTTCGGGAAGATTAATCTGGCAACTATGACCAAATAAATTAGAAAACGAAGAATCAGAACCAGGAACACAGTATCAAAAATCTACGAGCTCTTGGAAATTTCCTGTGGATTCCCAAGGTTTGAATTTTTGATGATTCATTTCTTCCTTCTCGTATCCTAACTTGTGGATGAGTCAGCCTAGCTTTGCTCTGGTCTTGAACTGGATTCCAAGTATATGCATCTCGCAAAAAAACCTCACAAATTCCATCTCCTGTCTCTGTAAGCTATAAAGGTCTGGCCAGTCCAATTTCTCCTGCATTCCAGGCATGACTCTGTTCTCTTTACTATCAGAAAGCAGTTTGGTTTTGTTCCATTCCAGTTTATCTCTGGGGTGGTAAGCTTTTAAATCAGAGTGAAAAAGGTCACCTGTCTGGATATCTAAGATGCTAAATGTGGAAATACATTATCTTATCTTGCCAAGTGAGTTACAAAACCTTAGAGCCTTAATGCAGACACAAAGTGCTCCTTTCCATGCCTTAAATGACACATGAGTCCTATTTTTATCTAAACAAGGGATTTGGTTTTCAGTCTGAAGAGCCATTAGGAACAAACCTTGGCAAAAGACAGAGAAAAGAGCTGTGATGTTTTCCTGGGCCTTTCCAGACTTTTAACAAATTCTGTTTTAAACCCCATGCCCATTTGATGATTCAATTTGATGTCAATCAATAAGGCAGCAACCACTAACCAACTTTATCCTTACACCACTGGTGGAAGTCCAGCCAGCTTTTCATTAGCTGTTGACTGTAAGAACCATTTATTGAGCTGGCAAAATAACCATCAAATAAAATCTAAAGGTTATCTGAGCTACTGCTTTGCAAGCTTTTTTAAAGTAACATTAGTCGTAACTATCAGAGAAATTAAGGCAATTTTGTTGAGAATTATCAGGAAGCATTATATGATCCTAACATATGTGGTTCCATCATCATCAGGCTGAGCTCCTGATGTCAAAATCAGTAACTGTGCAGAAAAAGAGGGACTGAATAGAATCCTGATTGTCTACAAACCTAGGACCCTCTCTTCATCAATGTCTCACATACTCCTTTTGGGATAAATGCATTTTAGCTAAAAAATTATACATTGCTTTTTCCAGTAGCATCTAATTGAAATTATTTGCCAAAATATGTAAGATGGAAATGCGCATCCATATGGTCACAAAGGGTCAGAAATAACAGGTTCTATGGCAAGATCAAAGCCCTTAGAACACGGCAGCAGGGGCAGGGCATGCAATGAGTTATGTTGCAAAGAGATTCCTCCAGAGAGGACAGGTGGCTGCTGCAGGTTTTTGAAGGCTGCAGTGGATGAAAGAGGCTACAGATGAACTCCAAGCTTACTCATCACTGTCATTTCAATCACGTATGCATCAACTGCGAATTCACTGAAACAAGCAACCCAGAAAATTTAAAACACAAAACTGTTTTGATCCATTTATTTTCAGAACAGACCTCTTTTTTTAAAGTCCATTGTAACACTCAACAGATATATACTACGGTTTCATTACTATACTTCTCTTTACAGCACTACAAGTGTATGTGGCTAATTATATAACCACCTGCGGTTCTACAGATGGAAACATCTCAGCTCCAGCTGGAACACACATCATGCTGGATGCTTGGCAGGACTAGCTACGAGCTTTGAAAGCCAAGGACTGCAATGCTTTGGCCTGATTTTCCTTTTAGGCTCCAAAGTACAGCTTGGGTGGACAAGGTTACCCATGCTTTAAAATATTGTTGCAGGAGGCTAGGTTAGCTGGTAAGATATGTTTGATATCTTTCAATTTTGTAACCTTGTTTTACTTCCTAATGATTCAATATTTCCATTGATTTGGCCAAAGGCAGTGGATATATTTTACTTATTCATATATTTTATGAAACTATGAAAGATATAAAATATCATTACCATGGTGTATGTCATGTAACTCACTTACACTATTGAATAATAGGCTGAATCCTTTTTAGGAGAAAAAGAAATGAAACCACAGGCACAGTTGAACAGGAAGTCAGGAGTTAAATCCAGATACTGAGTCTGCTTAGGGCTCTACCACTACATTCCGGAGCTCTCTGCCCTTGAAGAACTTGCTCTGGACAGCTAGGTGATTTCATATTCTGTTTATGTCTGAACATACTGATGTATGCAGTTATGACTGCTGCGACTGATAACATGAAGTCTCCATTTAATGCAAAATGTCAGAAAATCCCAGTATTGTTTCAGACTGGGTTTCTTCTCCCCTGCTTCTGTGTGTGTGTTTGGGGGTGGGAGGGCCTATGCTCAGTGTTTTAAAGCAAATCTGCAAAGCAGAAGACAATTATAACCTCCCTTAAGCCCGGCTGTGAAAAAACAGCGAATGTTTTAATTTTGTACAAAGCTAAGGTCTACTTGGGTTTTTCTTTTTTTTTTTTTCTTTGAGATATTGAAAACCAGCTTGTGGTATATTGCTTCTTTTTGAAATGGTCATTTCAACACATAGCACACAGCTTTATGAAATTGCTTAGGCATTTCAGCAAACACAGTGAGGCCAGACATCTGCTCATTCTATCCTAGTGATGTGAAGACAGAGAACGTCCAGTACTGATCACCCTTGGTGACCAGCACTTGGAGAAAGTTACAATCTGCCATCTGGAGCACGTTTAAAACTTACCAGGGAAATTCACTTCTTTTTTTCCATTACTTCTTATCACATTTCTTGAGTAAGATAAGGTATTTATTCCTGTTAACATCTTTACTCTATACTTCTAATACTTACTGACAGAGATCCACTTGACTTATCCAAGACTACAAAGCAAGCTAGAAGCAAACTTTGTATTTCAAAATAAAATCATCATGCTACTGGAATCAAGATGCTTTATGCATATTAAAATATTACTTAGGGTCTACCATTGTGGTAGACACTGGGAAATATGCTAAAGAAAATAAAATAGTCCCCTCTCTTTGACACAAACCTATACTGTAAGGAAAGATAAATATTTTAAAATAAACAAAAGATCAGAGAACTCCATAAAGATAAGACGATTACCAAGTATTAAGCACCTCAACGTCAAAAAAAAAAAAAACCCTCCTATTACATATGTTGATTTTGCCTTGGGTATTTCTCCAAATCCTCCCATTGAGTATGTGACATTTGTGCTTGAGAAGTTTAAGAAAACCTGCAAATACTTGGTTTAGCACTAATCAAAAAAGGCACAAGATTAACCCTGGAAAGGCAGGTAAATATGAAAAGAAAAATAAAATATTGAGCAGAGACATCACTGTTTGCACATCACAGAGAAAAAAAAAAAAACTTCCAAGTTTAAGTGCGTGCAAGCCAGTTTCAGAAAATTTAAATTTCAGAGCTACTACCACATATTTCTGAAATGTCCAATATTCAACAAACAACAACAAGAAGACACACACAGACATGCATATCATGCAAATAAATAGGAAAATATGATCCATTGGGGTGGGGCTGAAAAAGGACAGAAAATTGTTTCTGATAGTGATCAACATATTGGATACAGCAAGCACTACAAAGTACTTGAACATGAACAAGTAAATGCAGGCTCATTCTCTCTATCAGAATCTTTTTTCCTCTCAAGTAAAATTAAATTTCTAAAATAATGAGTATACCTAGGAATCAAGGAATAGAGCAGAACCCAAAAATTCACCCTGTATTCATGATTATTTCTGTACTACAGTGTTTCAAGCTATTTCAGTGGTGTATAGGAGGCTTTAATGTGTTTGTGTTTTTACAGAATTTTTATTTTCTTGTTGGAAAACACACTTAAACAAGGATGATGATGATTGCAGTAGTTTTTTCCCTCTGAACACAGAACCAACCTGACTTCTTTCCATGCCTCTCTTCTCCTCAACAAAAGGGGTTGGGATAACTGACAACCCATAGGAAATAAAAAATGGAAGAATAGCGATAACCCGACTCTTACCTCACTCTACAAAGGTTAATTACAAAAATAGATAATTTAAAGTTAAATGCTAAAATGATAAAATTGAGTCTTGCTGGAAACACTTGCATGGAAGTTGATAGTTTCCTCCCGTAAGCTAAAAACCATTTAATGCAAACAGCACAGGAACAAACTAAGAAGCAAAACCGTGGAAGACAGATAGATTCCAGTGCAGAATCCAGCAGCCTAATACAGCTATGATCCATAACAGAGAGGAGAAGCAGAAATGGCAGGTTGTGTTTTGGTAAAAAACAGACATAGAAAGCCCCAAATAAGCCAAACACAGGGTGTTTTTTGGATGACTGACATTTGCAGAATTTGCTCTACACAAATTTAAAGAGGGTAAAATGATGTACACTTATTTCATTTGATTTGTACTTTACAGAGCATATCTCATGTCTACTCCGTCAAAACCCTCTGGAGCATCACCAGTGATTGTCGCCTCACACACAGGGAACATGAGGCTCACGGATGATTGGCGCAGAATTCCAGAACAAGTAAACAGAGGAAGAATCCACAGCTAAGTGTGCCCGACTCTACCATTGCCTATCTTTCAATGTTAACGTTAGTCGAATGTTCTAATGTTCACCATGCAAGGAATTGACGGTCTAATCTATTGCAAATAATCTCCCTAAGTATTAAATGGCATTTGACCCCATCTGTTTATGACTCCAGGACATAATGTTGAAGTAACTGTGTCCTGCTGGCCACTCTGCAAACTCAATCTGTGCATGCTGCTGTGCAAATACCCAGGGCAGAGAGAGGAAGAATGCCAGCCACGAGGACCTGCAGCCAGGACAATGTCCTTTCAGTAGACCACCTGGGCTCTTGGTTCACTGCAGAGGAGTATCGTGAATCACTGCCATGAACATGGAAAGGGCCACAACATAAAGAACACAGGAAAAAATATATATTGTTGGTCTCTAAAACAACTCACAGCCCTGGCATAATTAAGTTGTATTATTTAGCTCCATTCCTTAGCAAAGTATATACAGAAACCCTGCAGGATCTGCTTGTGCCAGGATGACTGTCTCTGCCTGTTGCCTAGAGGAAAGAAAGGAAAAACTGGGGCATTAGAGAGCTTCCAATTACTAACTTTGGTAACTAAGAAGAACAGATTTTTATGCAATAATAAAAGCAACACCTAATCTACACTGAATATTTTCCATGTGTCTTCCTGGCTGGATCATGTGTTTATACCCACAATATTCTGAGATCCACCGATCAGCCCCAACCCTGGGACTTGAAGCTGAGGTTGCTAGCTCCCTGACTTGAGTCATGCAATGAGTAAACAGCTGATTCAAAGTTAGAATTCGGTCTACTCAACCTTAGAAATGAAGCCCAAAGGTGGCCTAAGAGCACATCGTTCTGCTCCTCCTCTACCCCATGTCCTTCCCCCCGAAAAAATCTGACAGAAACATGGTTTATAAATAATCCAAATGTCTTTGGACTTTTCTGGCACTTGCTTAGGGGATCCTCTTTTAGAATACTCCAATTTCACTCTTGCAAAGTGCATTAGTCACTATGGAAACACTCCTTTCATTGATAAGAATGTATATCTTTTATTAATAAGGATACACAAGTATATGTGATCTATAATTAGTATTTCTACACAGACGGCATCCTAGAAAAAAAAAAAAGCACAGTGTTAGGACATCTTAGCCTTGGCACGCCCTACTGCAGGGTAAAATGCAGGGCAAGTGCACATGGGGCCCATTTGGCAGATCTCCTAAAGATTGTTAAGTACTGTTCTCCCCGGACCTCATTTCCCAAGCCTCCCACATGCACAGCATCAGCAAACTGCCTGCTGAGCACAAAGTGGTCTCTGGCCTTCTCTCCCCATATTCCTGGAGGACTTTCAAGTGAGGGTGAGCTGGCTGAACAGTTACTGGGCCTAATTAGCTCCCCCACCAACTGGAGCACTCCCTTTCCAAATCCTATGGCTTTCCACACAAAGGCTGCAAATTGCTTTCCAGCCTTTGAAGCCATCCCAGGGAGCCCTAAGGAAGAGCTTCCCAGCTGTGACTTCAGTGCCCTGCACCCTCTGATCAAAAGTCCAGGCAAAGGGCAAGAGAACCAGCCCCTGATGGGCTGTGACTTTGCAAAGGAGCTGGTGCCTGGAGCAAACCAGGGCCAGTTGTGGAAAGAACAAAAGGCATGTGTGTAAAGACCCAGCCTCTAACAGATGCTGCTAGACTTGTCCATCCAAAGTTGATGCCACACCTCAAGTCTTGTACCCTCCACCTTCTCGTCTTCATCCAGCCTACCTCTTCATTCACTATCTTCCCTTCCTCTCTTCCAGGAGGTGTTGACTTGTCTTTCACACTTAAGTGCACCAACATCAAGGGCAAAGAGGCTTTGTACGCCTGGTCCTCTTGCTACTCATTCATTATCAGCTTGCTTTGGGATTCTGGCTCCTTCACCTACTACTGGTGGGGCAGGGATTGTTCTTGAAATCTCTAGGCATCAGTTTCCTCATCAGACTACCTACTTTGCATACTAGCTCCATTATTTAGCAGCTGAGGGTCCTAGAAAGAAACTTCTCTCTGCACCATTTTTGTATGCCAAAAGACAACAAACAGCAACTATCATCACTTGTGTGAGCTGAAACTACAGGGACAATGGTGGGGGGGCTGGTGGTAGAGTTGGTGCCACGTAACAGATACAACCACTGCTGTTGACATCTTTCTTTGTCCTAACCAGCAACCCAGAGTCCAAAAAGATAACAGATCCTTGCTCTCTGCCTATCAGTTTTCGCAGTCATAATGGCTGCAGTGGTGATAGAAGCAGTATCAGTACACATGCGGACAGCTAATGCACATGGCCATGTATATATCCCTGTCTGGCTTGGGCAACCTCATCAACGACTTTGGTGTTGTCCTGCAAACTCAAAACCACTAGATTCTCACCCCTAATTACAGTTTCAGGCCAACATCACCCAAAATTGAGAACATATTTCTCTCTGTCCTGTTTTCCTACTCCGGTATCCAAAGTCCTCTCATGGAAATATGCCAACCAGATTCTGGCCCATAGTTCCTTCTATCATCTTATATCCCTAGAATACTATGCTCACAATGACACCTCTCAGAAGATTTTTTTTTCTCTTCTCTTTTAATAAATTGAGGTCTCAAAAAAAATCTTCCCCAATTCATCTGTGAGATGCAGGCTGTTAATTAGAAGTACAGACCCTGGAACTACATCTGAATTCTTGCTCTCTGTGGACTTTTTGTGTATCATAAATAGCTTTCCAGTTTCTCCTTTTGTAAAATGAATGGTTCCAAAAATCGAAAAAGGAAATATATGAAAGCTTTTAGCACCGTAATTCCAGCACATTCAGTGCTCACTAAGTGTGCTTTATTATTTTATGTTATTGAATCTCTTCTTACCCATCCAGTAGGAAAAACTGTATCCGTCTGTCTTTACAAGTGGTTGAGTCATTTTCTCTGATGATAACAGAACACTTGAGAGTAGGTATTTTTATACAGCAAATAGATGCACATACGTTCCAGGAGCACAGCACCAACGTCTCTGGAAGGGTTTCCCTGGCTACATGACAGCATGGCAGAGATGGTGAAAGAAAAACAGCATCACGGAGTGGAACCAAGAACACACAACGACCTTGCCTTGAAGCAACCTGCTCTTAAGCCTCCACAGAGCAAGAATCCACCCCAGTGGGAAGACCACTAATCATCCCACAAGAATGGTGGCCCTGTAAGCCACTCATCTCCTAGGTGCCAACACTGCCACACTGAGGACCAAGCTTCCAACTCATGGGTCTGTTAAGCCAACACCCAAACCAGAGCCAAGCCATAACAGCAAGTTTAAGTTCATTTCCTGTTTCCTGACAATATTTTTGGTTAATCTCCATCATTCATCTCAGCTTTTTACAAATGCTGGAATTTGCTCTTTGCCTTCTGCCTTCAAATCATTCCTTACATATTATAGATAACTTACATGGACGGAAAGGGAGCTACAGAAAATCCTTTCTTACTAAAACTTAAAGAAATATACATTAAAGTATTCTGAGCATCTGTCTTACATCTACCTAAACAATAAAAGTCAACCATTCACTCATTCTTAAGTAGCAGAACATGATCTGAAAAGTTAGAGGAAATAGGTATGCTAGTGGCACTATAAAGGGGTTCAATCTTTGCAGAAAGCAATTTAGCAAGTGGTGACAAGAGTCATAAAAATGTTCATGTTCTCACCCAGTAACACCAGTTCTGGGACTTGATCCCAAGAAATTAATTCTAAAGCAAAAAAAAAGGGGGGGGGAGGGGGGGGAGAGGGAGTTCTCCAAAGATGTTACAGCTGTCCTAAATACTATTCCTGAAACTGGAAGCAGTCAGTCCTTGGAGAAAACTGCCTTTCTCAGATGTTGCATGCCATGGAGTGGTGAGCAGTCTGTACATGTGTAAAATGTGAGGGCAAAAAAAGGGGAGGAATTTGTTGTGCATCACTGTGAATATAACTTCCTCCAAGAGCTCTATATAGATTTGAAATGAAGCTCAGAGTGATGGAAGGTAAGGATGAAATTTAGACTCAAGCAGATGTAAAAATAACAACCATTTGTTTTTTTTTAAACTCATAAAATGGGAGCAAACAGCCAAATTTTGAAATAAATAGTGTTACAACTGTTTCAGTGTTCTTTCTTCTTGCTTCATTCAAGTAATGGAAAATTATTACAGTCTTACGATGTGACAAAAAAAAAAAAAATCAAACCCACAATACAGGAAGAGCAGACAATGGTCCCTCTCAAGAAAAGTACAGCATGTAGACAGCTCCCCACCAGAACATGAGTAGGAGTGAACAGAGGGAAGCACAGATTGCTGCAGGAAACTTGTGTTAACATGAGAACCTATCCAAGCAAAAGTAGAGTGGAAACAGAGAGGAAGTGTGACATCCTGGGGTGCAGCTAAAGACAAGGCTAGACAAGTTCAGGTAAGGACACATGCTGTAAACCATGATAGACCAAGAATGTTCTGGAAAGTCCACAAAGTCTCCAAGGAAAATGATACAACTACTATTACTGCAAACAAAATGACACAAGTGCTATTTTCATCTGTTTTCTGTTACTATGACAAAATGCTTGAGACAAGAGGTTTATTTGATTCATGTTCTGGAGGCTGGAAAATTCCAGAACATAACACCAGCATGTGCTCTGCATCTGGAAAGGGTCTTCCTGCTGCATCACAGCAGACAGTCTGGATAGGCTGGATCTCCCTTCGTCTTCTTAACAAGCTGTAATGCCATCATGGACCTCACCTTTGTGGCCTGTCATAACTCTAACAATCTCCCGAAGGTAAATAGTGTCAATTTATATTTAGGGCACTAGGTTTCTAACATGTGAACTGTTGAAAACACATTCAGACCATAGCACATATTGATATTTATGAATCTATTTATCGCATGTAGTTTAATAAAGTGATTATTCAGTCTAGGAGAGAAAAAGCCAGTTAACTGTAAAATAAGAAACGTAAAATAAGAAACTTTTCTTTTGCTTCTGAGCACTAGCTCTCTTGAACCCTGTATCCTCTATCCTAAAACAGTAATAGGACTTTTTCATTGTGCTGACAGTTCTGATATCACTGCCCAATATCAGCAGCTTCTCACACTTACATCTTGGGTTTTCTTCTGAATCTACTTTAATCAGACTTTGGTCCCTAGAATCCCACAGAACCAGTCCTCTTGAATACAGATGTCAAACAAGCCATTCATTTATAACTGATATGAAGCAGGAACCCTGTGGGGTCCCAGAGATGGAAGGGAATGAGCCAGGAGTGGTCCTCAGCCTCCCCAGAACTGAGGACCAAAAAAGACAGGTACATTTTAAAGACCAGCAAGACTCACTTGTATGAGAGAAGCCACATAATGGGAGCTCAAATTGCATCAACTTCTAAATTCAAATCCTCTCCTCAAAGGCAATGGGTTGGCTAGTAGTTAGGACAGCAATTTGAATATCTGTGTCCCCAGTGGAGTGTCTAGATTTGAGAGCCACCTTTGGCTCCTGACGCTAGTTACTACTAAAACAGACCTTGGAAGGCAGTGACGGCTCAACTAGTGGCTCTCTGCCATGCACATGGGAAAAGTAGATTGAGCTCCTGGCACCTAGATTTGGCTTGGCTCAATCCCAGCTGTTGTGGTTATGGATATTTGGGGATAAAATAAATGCTACTTGTTCTCTTGCTCTTAATCTCTCTCTCCCAAATAGTTTTTTTTTTTTCCCAAAAAGAACACATTCCATGCATCTTTGACCACCTGCCACTATAATTTGTACCCGTGCCTGAGTCAAGGAAGACCAGTCAATGACAGAATTACTTCCTTTTCTGAGACCCTTATTCCCTACACAAAATAAAAAGGAAAAATACCCAGCTTATATGTAAATACACATACATATATAAATTCACTATGACTTTGTAGTCCATGCAGAGGAGACCACGCATTAACATGCAAGTAATACCAGCAAATTTAAAACATCATAGATACCATAAACTGTGAGAGCTAGGTAGTGCAGAAATGGAGGGAACTCAGTGCTTTTCACCTCATCTGCACCGTGTCTGTCCTTCTGACTTCTCTGTCAAGCCATCTCTCCTGGGAAATTCATGTTCTCTCTCCAATAAGCAAAATGTGTCAGCATTCACAACGTTGCCTTGTAAATGCCAAGTTTCTGATATTTCAGATTTTTCTCTGCCCTCCATTAAATGGGAGTCAAGAAAGTCACTTAATTTCTATAAGCGTTGGGCTCCTTATTCAATAAAATAAGAATAATTATCAGGCTAATATTTTAAAGAAGTTAATGAGCTTTTTCTCTTTTGCATTTCTGTGTACATAATCTGTGTAATCAAATAAATTGCCCATCTGCTTTTCACAGTTTGGAGGTAATGCAATTACAATAGATTTTCAAGGAAAACAAAAGGAATTACTGTTTCTGGACAGATGCATAAAACAGGAAGTTAAAACCAGATCATAATATTGAAACACAGGTTTGTCAGCATGGAGAACTTTTTAAATTATTTTATGTCTCCCCTTTAACATTATCAAGAGGCTGTCCTGCAATAATTGAGATTATACTTTTGTTGAAGGGATACTTTTGTCCCAGGCCAACTAGAAGAACAGAAGTGGAAAAAAACTGTCCTTGCCCATCCAAGTAAATAAAGATGGATATTAGAAAAATGGTTTATCAGGAAATCCACTATCAACTGTCTCTAAGTCTAAGCTTCAGTGTGGGATGCATGTTGACTAAACTGCCAAAGATGCTGCAGAACAGTTGGGAACCACGTGTATTATCAGAAAAGAAAATCATTATCATTTTGATCTGGACGGTCTTAACTGATGATTGGGAATTACAAAAAGAGATGGAGAAGCCAGCTTAGTGACATACCATGGTAGTCTTTCGAATGCAATGCCAGCATCTTACGTGGGCTCTGAGTTCATGTTGCAGCTGATCTGCCAATCCAGCTCCTTAGTAATGGCCTGGGAAAGCAGCAGAGGACGGCCCAAGTCCTTGGGCCCTGGCTCCCATGTAGGAGACCTGGAGGAAGCTCCTGTCTCCTAGCTTCGGATAAGCCCAACTTGTGGACATTTGGGTAGTGAAGCAGCACACAGAAGACCGCCCTCTCTGTGTCTCATTCCCTCTCCCTGTCTATAACTCTGATTTCAAGTAAAATAAAATAAATCTTGAAAAAAAAACCCAGATGGAATTCACAGACATTTAAAAACTACAGTATCAAGATATAAGTGATTGGACTTCTCTTCAGTTCTCAAATTCAGCCTCTAATATCTACTGCATTTTTTAGATCACTGTATAGTCATCTCCTCATCTGATTTCCATAAGGTTTCATAATATGACCATTCCGCCTTCTTTGGAACCTTGCTGTCTGCTGTGCTAAAGAATTAATTTATCTTCCAAGCAATAGATGCTAAAGATGTTTGTAGAGAAAATAAACTACCTCATTCCAGGACTATGATCGTGTGTACAACCTATTCAACAACACTTCTCACACGATTTTCTTTGAAGTGAAATGTCTAAAAACCTTTCCTCACCTGATAAAATAAATTTTAAATGAGATAATATCGTAATCCAAAATCAATAAACAAATCCAGAATTTGCAGCTTAGAAGTAGACCATTAGTCAGTATTTGGGGTGAGGTGCTGTCAATAACAACTATTATGTAAATCTCACTTGAAAATGAAAGAGTCTATTCCTTGCTTTGCATTTATTACTTCAGTCAGCTTAACAATTGCAGAAATCTCTGCCCTTTCCACAGAAAAGAAACATCTCCAAAGTATTTTCCAATATTTCATGGTACCTTGCAGCCTATGTCGAAGGCAATGAGGTTTAATAACCTCACAATTTACAGCAAAAGGAACTAAAGAACAGAAACAATGTGTGCATTGGATGCAAAGAAAAAAAAAGTCTCAATGTCCTTTTAGAAAATATGTTTCTACCATCTGACCCTGCGCCATTTTTTATGATCCCTGATTGGTTATGGATGCAGTGATCTGCTTCCCCCTGACAAGCACGCTGGGTGCCTTTAGAGATAATTGTAACTAAGAGTCAACTCCACCTTGCTTCTACAAAGGACGCAAGGAGTTTGCCAAGAAGGGACAATGGGAACCGAATGAATATAAACTATGGACTTGAGCCTGGCTGGATCCCAGAACCATTTTCTTCTCTGTTCCACATTGTGTGTGATCCTTGCATCTTCCACTAGACACTGGGTCATCATAATTATGGAAAGCAAGGTCATTGAATGGCTCCATCTTTCCTGTTTAAGGATTTGGTCGCCTGAAACTTACAGATCTATTTCACCCCATGTTCTGCAGCATCAAATAAAAGACCCATTGGCCAAATCTGAGCAAGAACTGCATTCCTAGATCAATCGAGTGGAGCAGGTTATAAGTTTATGTCAACTTCCATATAAATTGGTGAAAAAGAAATTCTGAAATGAGGGATTTAAATAGCAAAGTTCAGAATCTAGATATCATAATTTTATTATATGTATACACACATAATGCATGCACTGTTTTGTTCATTGTTCTTGGTTTATTCTTTCTTTCCCAGTGCTGACCATGGAAAGAGTTTCTCCTAAGGCAAATAGAAAATACTTCTCCTCTTTCAGTTTGGACCAGCTGGCCAAAGAAATTCTCTGCCATCTCCTCTGACAATATGTCATAAAGCTTGCATTTTGGAGCGGGTGCTGGCCCATATCCAAGAGGAAAGAATGCTGCACAGAGAGATCAAGAAGCTCAACAGACAGGCAATGCTCACTTTCTCCACTCAGTCAATCAGCATCCATGCATACCATTCTGTCCAATCATATTTCATAACTATTGTTTATATTTCAATCATGCCCATTTAATAAAGTCCCCATAAAATGTCAAAAAGCTGGGGTTTGGGGTGTTTCTAGACAGTTGAATTGGTGGGGATGTGTAGAAAAAGGAACAGGAACTCATCAAAATGCCAGAAGGGTGGTACACTCCAGTTTCACGGGGTTGGAATCTCCTAGGTTCTGGACCCTTCTAGACCCCTCACTACATATCTCTTCATCTGAATGTTAGTTATATCCCCTATAATAATCCAGTAAAGGTTAATTACGTGTTTATCTGAGTTGTGTGAGCCATCTAGCAAATTCAATTAAGTTGCAGAACCAGTCATGAGACTCCCCACCCCCATTGGCAACTGGTTAGTCAGACCTGGACTTGTGACAATGTATCAACTAGGGACAGTCTTAGGCATACAGCACTCAACTTGTGAGATTTGTTGCTGACTCCAGGTAAATGGAGTTGAAACTGAACTTTACTACAGAATACTCAGCTGGTGTCCACCCACTATAGAATCAGTTGCTTGCTTGCTAGCAAGGAGAAATCTCCACACTTTCTGAGATCATAGAAGTTGAACGTGAAATGAAACCAAATGAAAATGATTGGGTTTCTACATTGTAGCCACCAACAGAGGCAAAATAAACACATCTGAACCCTTTCATCATTTTCCTTTTGCATCACTTGACCTGCTTTGCAGAACTGCATGTTCTTGTTATCTCTCCTACTCTGAACATACAAAGGCACTTCAGAAAGCCTCCTGGAAAACAGAATTAAAAGAAAGGCATACTTTGGTGCCGAAGTTATTGAAATGTATTGCCCATTTTCTTTGGTTTTTAATCTTTATTAATATAAAGAGAATAGATTTTGTTAATTCCATAGATATGATGCCAAGAAAGTGACCACACTCCCCTCCTTCTTTTTCATGATACGCTGTTTCTGTGAGCTTTTTAAAGATCTGTAGTATACATGAATATCAAAATATATTGCATCAAAATAAACTTTATTTTATTTTCACTTTCCATGAACTTTCTTTTTTTTCAATTTTTTAAAATTAATTACATTGCATTATGTGACACAGTTTCATAAGCTCTGGGTTTCCCCCAATCCCTCCCTGTGCCCTTCCCCCATGGTGGATTCCCCCACCTTCTTGCAGTATTACACTTCAAATTAAGTCAAGATTATTTCTTTGCAAACATATGCCAAGCACAAAGTTCAGCATCTTATTGTTCCATGGACTTTCTGAGGCATACTTACCCAACCTTCTTTACATTTTCTCCACACCTTTGTAAAACTTTAGTTTATTCTTTCTAAAATTCATAAGCTTATTCTTATATATTACCTCCTTCATCTGCTGCCTTAAAACAATTTGTAATCAAAGTCTATTTTGTGTACTTCCCACAAGAGGTGTCATGCATCTATCTGAGATCATTGAACAAGCGGTATAAATACATTTTCATTGAAATCAGTACATCTCCTAGTTTGATAGTAAAAAGTGTTCTAACAGAGCAAATCTCCATATTAATCATTTGTTCCAAGAACACTGAAGTGTCAGAAAATCAACTGCATCCTGACAGCAAAGAAGAAGCCACATGAGAGGAACAACACAGGAGAGATGACATCTGACATATATTTGTAAAGTTTTGCAAGAGAAGCAGACATGGGCACAAATTAAATAGATCCACTATATTAAGTGCAGCAGCTGATCTGGGTGTACTTTGTAGCAATTCTAAGAAAGGAGGAACTCATATAAGGGAAACCTAGTGTGACAAAAAAGGTCTCCGTACTACATTACAACAAATAACAACAAATAACTCCCATTTCCCCATCTTGTCTCAGCAAGGATACTGCCAGAGACACAAGATCATGAGATCACTAATCTTGGAAGCAGTCATGACCTAAAATATCATTCAGCTCAGAGTGACAAAAATAAAGTGGAGGAAAAAATGGATTTGGCATCTGAAAGTCTGGGCTTCAAAATACAACACTTAATAGATAGGTGACTATAGACTGACACCTTACCCTCTCGGAGCCTCAGAAATCCTAGCAGTAAAAGTAACCTTCTACTTTGCAAGGTTCTTGTGTGCAAAAGCTTTGACCACTTGTTTTCTCAAAACAGCCCATTCCAGGGAGTCTGGCATTACCCAGGTCTCCTGGCCAGGGTCCTTGGCCCCAGTTGTGTGGTGGGTGCCAGGTCCTTAAGCAGAGTCCGGGTCACCTGGCTCAGGTCCTTGGGCCTGCCTTCAAGACTGGTTCTCCTCAGTGGAAAAGACTGAGCGTGGACAGCAGGCCCTAATGCACATGGAGGATATGGCAGCCCATTGGAGCCCACAGAGGACTGGTACCATAGCAAAGGGAGGAGAAGAGAATAAATTGAACAACTATAGCAGCCAAACAATAACAGCAAAAATCTGGCTGAATGGGTCAAATGGAGACTTTTTTTGTAAGATTGACTATGTCAGCCAATGGACATTGGAAGGGTTTCCTCATCCTTGGATTGGTGAAATTAAGAGCATTTGAGAACTATCAAAACTACCTGGACAGAGGCCCTTGGAGTGTGTGCCACACCAGGACCCTGGGCTGATCTCGAGTGGCTGTTCCCCATCCCCGGGAACTGGGGCGGTTGGGAGGATGGATATGACCCCCCTCCCACTCTTACATCTTCCCTTTCCTCAGAAACAGGAAGAAGAAATGGAAAACTTGGAAACAATTATCACACCACTTTCCCATAACCCTCAATTCTTCCCACCTTGATCGACTATGTAAACACTATCAAAAATAACTTTTAAAAAGAAAGAAATCAGAGAAAAAAATAAACAGCCCATTCCATTGCTGGATGACTGAATTGGTAAGGAAATTCATTGCCAGCTGCAGAAGTTGGCTTCCTATATGCATTTGAATCCATCATCTGATTGTGCATAGGGTAAAAAGAAAAGACATTTTTAATTTGCTTAACGTCTTCCAGACTGGACTAAGGTAACAACCGGTTCCCCTTCCCATAGTGGTCCTCTCCCTGCTGAAGCCAATTCTCTGACTTGTTACAGTTCTGTGAAATCGTGTTCTCAATTCAATCATCTCAGCCTTCTGAGATTGAGATTAGTGTCCCCCACGGTGCCTTCCTATGACAATAAACAGGTTTTAAATTAGATCTTAGGTGCTACAATTCTCTTTCGATAGAATCACATAAAATGGAAATGTCAAAAATAAGAGAAAGCATAAGTGTTTGACAATTGAAGACAGAACCATAAGCTGGGGGAATTAGAGCTAGCTCATTGGGCCTTACAGTCGATGTTTCTGTCGCAAGCACAATGGTATAGGTAGTCCCCCACCTCTTCCATATCAAATTCATTGTGTTCTGATAAAATACCTAAAGGAATCCCACTGACAAACCAAGCTCTGCGGCTGAATGCCAAGCTTCACTCCCTCCGACATCATCTTTAGCAAATAAAATAAGGTCTCTTTTCTATAGAATGACAAATTCTTCACTAATCCCTATATGCCCCTTACCAATGGCAGACTAACGGTCCAATTATTTTGGTGTATTTGCAAACTCCACATGAAAAGAATTACAATGGAACCAAATTTCACTTTCTAATTATATTTCCACCAAAGTTTTGTAGGAGTATGAAGGGGGGAAATCAGTTAGCACACCTGAACATTTTAAAAATTTAAAGGGATGCAGCAATTTCAAAATGACTGGACATCTTAAAGATTTCTTTTCTCCCCTACATCGTTTCCTAGCTGCCTTTGGTAGTCAGCAGGTAAAGGAATAAATGAACAGCTTGTAGTTAGGTCAGGAGTCATGGAAGAGGCCCACAATCACCAATTACTTTGTGTCTTGATTAGAGATCCTTCTCTGGAAATTATGTGTTCATTTGACATTTTTCTTAGAAAATAACTCGGGGGAGAAAGCATTTTTCACAACACTTGGGTCAGTTATTCAAAAACTAAAATACCATAGCAGTTCTGCACGTAGAGAACATGGCCAATTGTGGATGAATGTAACCCTGCTGCTTGTACAATTTTCAGAGTCAGCACACTCAATGAAACATTTGATAATCATAAATAAATGTTGTATGAAAATAGTGGCTAAAGTTCTCCCCTTGCACGCACAGGGATCCCATATGAGCATTAGCTTGTGTCCCAGCAGCCCCACTTCCCATCCAGCTCCCTGCTTGCAGCCCGGGAAAGCAGTGGAGGACTGCCTAAAGCCTTGGGATCCTGCACTTTTCCAACAAAAAATAAATAATTTTTAAATGAAATAGCAATAACTTCTAACTTGCCACAAAGCATCTAACACAGGGCTTAGTACACAGAAAAGCACAATTGTAAGTAGCTATTCATGAATGCAGTGATAATAGCTAGTACCCCCTACATTTGGCCAAAAGAAATCAGGTGATTTAAGGTGCTATCTTTACAAATGTTAAGAACATTTTCAATGACTAGAATGGTCTTTGGCAGGCGATGTCCTTGAGCAAGGTACACAAGCCTGGGCAAGAATACTTCTGATTGGGCTTTGCTTTTTCTTTAAATTGCTGTCCAGTCCTCTATGCCACCTCCACTATGTGGTTGACCAGATGCTCCTTTGGAGCTCTGGGACCTGTGCTTATTAGGTTATCTGGGGGTTTTATGGCAGGGCACCAGTGCCGGGGGGGACTTGGCAACGGCCAGCATAGTGATTTCTTTTGCAGAAATCATGAAAGATCTGACTGTCAAAATGGTTTTAACATTTTGATTTGAAGCTTTAAGGGCCACCCTGGTGATAAGATGCTATCTACAGAACCAACTACTTATTTTTTTTTTCCATTTCCATTCAATAAGGGGATTCAGAACATTAAGGACAATCATAGCAAGGAAATTCTAGATGATCCAGAATAGTACACAAAAGAAAATCATTTCAAACCAAAGGGTTACTATAAATCAGCAAAACACTGTAAGTCCCTGGGCAGGTGAAGAAGCTTCCACACAGCAAGACACCTGTAGCTCATATTGGGAAGTGTTACTGAGCCTCAGTCTGCCGCAGCAGATACTTGATGTCTGGACAAGCCTGTTTACAGTTGCTTACTAGTAAAAAAAAGAAAATGAATTAAAATGAGAATTTCAAAATTTTCCTATCACAAAATAATTGCTTTAAATAATAACTCCAGAGAACTGAACATAATGAAGTGAGAGTCACTTGTCAATATCACTGATAGCATTGGTGGTATAGTGGTGAGCATAGCTGCCTTCCAATATCACTGAGAGTACTAAAGAATGGTACAACCCTATGGGACAACAATCTAGTAATATGTATGAAGAGAATCTGAAATGCTGGTGCCCCGTTATGTCCTTCCGGCAATCTAGCTTAAGCAAGTTACCAGAAACATGGAAAAATTTGCCAGCTTTTCTGTCCATAGCAGCTATTCTTATCTCCACTATTTTTCTCTGTTAAGAATGTGTGGAAAACCAAGTAAAATGTGAGTTACAATTGAGGCTATTCCCAGTGACAGATATAATGTATTTAGCCATATTTTTATTAGAGCTAACACGTATTGATTTTTTTACTGAATTCTAAGGAGCATATGAAATGTTTTATATGGGCTAATTCATCCAATATTTGCCACAACACAAGCAATAATGAGTATATCACTTGAGAGTCCCTCAATCCCAAGATACAGAAAGCCCAAATCAACTGGCTTAACCCTTGTGTAAAGCTGTAACAATGCAAACACTCCAGAGAGGAGCGACTTCCTAACTGCCAAGCACAATGCTAACAAAGGACTGGGTGTTTCTTTTGTCTTCTCTGTCACCTTCAGACAGCCTGCTCCTCCAGTCACTAGATAATCAACATAGGTCCCACATAGGTCCTTAGGCACAGTCACCCAACAGCAATATCACTGTGCCGAGAGGTGCATCCCATGTTCCTTTCCAATCCATTTACTGATGATTGACTTAGAGAAGCACGTGGAAATGTAGAGGATGACCATATGAATAAATCTTACTCATTAGAAAGAGGATTTAGATGTTGGGTAGCAATGAACAACTTCAGCTATGAGTTGGACATTAACGGCATCAATTTATTTTTCCTCTGGAAATGCAGAATTACAGAGAGAGAGAGAAGAGATATGGATAGAAAGAGCAATTTCCCATCTCTTGATTCTCCCACTGCCCAGATGCCTGCAAGCATGGGACTAAGCCAGCTTAAAGCAAAGAACCCAGAGTTTCTTCCTAGTGTCCAATGTGGGTTTAGGGGCCCAAAGACTTGCGTCGTGCCTCCCAGGTTCATTAGCAGATAACTGAATGGGAACTGGAGCATCCTGAACTTTAATTGGTACCCATATGGGATGCCAGCATCTTAGAAAGAAGCTTGACATGCTACATCTCAACATTGCCTCCTTGGCATTTATAAAAGACAGCTGAGATATTAAATGAGGTTAATTAACTTGCCTTCGTTCACATAGCTAGTGCATGGCAAGGTTGGTATTTGAGATCAGTTTTATATCTAAACTCACAAGTTGCCATTTTGACTCATGAGTTTTCTGTATCTGCATTTTCCATGGACACAGAACATTTCTGTATTGGTCATAATGGTCGAAAGAAACAGAATCAATAGGTGATGATAGAAAATAGATAGATAATAGGTAGGTAGATAGATAGATAGATAGATAGATAGATAGATAGATAGATAGATAGAAAAATTAAGGGATTTGCTCACACGCTATGTGGCTTACAAGTTGCAGATCAGGTGGTTCCAGCCCCATCCTCAGTGCAAACGCCTTAGACCAAAGGTCCTAATAATGGTGTTAATGCCATTTCACAAGTAGAAGACTGAAGTCCCAACCTCCAAACACTAAGACAAAGAACAAATTCTCCCTCATCCAATCTTCAATTCTACTCAGATCTGTAATGGACTAGAGAAGATGCATGCAAACACACACACACACACAGAGAAACATGTGCACACACATGTACGCACTGAGATGGGCAATTTGCTTTACTCTACCTGATGGTTCAAATTTCAATCCCATTCACAAACACCCTCCCAGACACACCCATATTATAATTTAACTAATAACCAGGTGTCCCTGTGACCCAGCCAACTTGACATATAAAAGCATCACAGATTCTCATTTGAAAACATTTTCCCTCTTACTATACCTGCCAAAATAAACTTGTTTCTTGCCAGCAATGAGAATGCATGCTAACAATGATAGCCACGGAAATACTTGGGGAAGCAAATCGGATTATTTCCTCTTCCCTTTTGATTGGCATGTGCTAAATAGATCACACATGGGCAGCCATTTCATTCACTCACAGATTTATTGTACCAGTATTTAGTGGAAAGAAGTAAGCCTTGGAATTCAGAGAAGGTATGTTCTAATTACAACTAGAATTAAATCCCATGGATGTTCTTTACAAAACACAAGCGACAGAAGCAGTCAGTAGTCAGAAGCAGCAACAAGAGCAGTTTGACAAGGACAATTATTAGTTGTAAAGCAGAGTTCCCATTCCTCCTCCTGACAGCCCTACCTCATGGGCTTCTCCCCATCCCCTGTACTGTTCTGTGTCCACCTATTCCAGGACTTTGTTTTAAATCCAGAAAATGGAAATTGTGCGAGAATAAAAATAAAATAAAATAAAACAGGGAAATCCAAATAAGAATCAGAAGAGTGAAAGGCTAAATCCACTTTACCTAATAGAAAAAGAAAGGGGGCTTAAGTAAGGAGGAGGGAGATCCATGGGAAAGCCTTTGGGAATGAGACCAAGAAACACGGGGAAGGGCGGGAGAATGTAGCTCTGAATTTGAGAGGAAAAAAGAGGAATCACCGAAGTTTTGTAAATGCTGTTGTTTTTTGGAATACGTCTTTGAAATGACAGTACACCACACTACCCCAAAGAGGAAGAAGATGGAGTCCCCAGACTGAAGTACCTACGAGTAATAGCTATAGTGAAAGTAATAATAGTAAAAGTGGCATAGACTCAACACTTTCATGTGTTGGTTACTGGGTGGTCACTTTATCTTTGAGCCTTGAGCTTTTCCTTTGTAAAAGAGGGATAGGGCCCGGCGCAGTGGCGCAAGTGGTTAAGGTCCTCGCCTTGCACAGCCGGGATCCCGTATGGACGCCGGTTCTAATCCCGGCAGCTCCCTGCCTGTGGCCCAGGAAAGCAGTCGAGGACGGCCCAAGGCTTTGGGAACCTGCACCCGCGTGGGAGACCCGGAAGAGGCTCCTGGCTTTGGATCGGCATAGCATCTGCCGTTGTGCTCACTTGGGGAGTGAATCATCGGATGGAAGATCTTTCTCTCTGTCTCTCCTCTCTGTATATCCGCCTTTCCAATGAAAAAATAATAAAAATAAATCTTTAAAAAATATATTAAAAAAAAGAGGGATAATAAAATCTCTTTCTAAACTCTGACTCGTGCCCATTAAGCGGGAGGTCCTAATGTACATGAAACAAAAAAGGGTTCTGAATGTGTAACACATGGTTCAAGCCCTCCAGAGTTTGACAGGCCTTCTGGCTGCCCCTGCACACTCATGTCTGGTACCTCAAGGCCTTTACACTAGCTTTCTCCTGCTTGAAAAACTCATTCCAAAGACTCCCATGTGCACCTGCATCACTTGCTTCAGACCTTTAACGTCACCTCCTCTGTGAGGTCTTTCCTGACCACCTTAAAATCAAAACTCCTTGGGCCTATGCTCTGGTGAAACCAGTTAACATTGCATATGGACATAAGTTCAAGTCCTGGTTGCTCCACTTCTGATCCAGAATGCTACTGTGCCTGAGAAAGTAGCAGAATATGACCTAAGAACGTAGGCCCCTGCACCCATGTGGGAGACCTGAATGGCAACCCAGGCTCCTGGCTTCAGTATGGCCGAGCCTTCACCATTGCAGTCATTTGGGGAGTGAAACCATCAGGGAGATTTCATGCCCTGTAAGTTTTATTCTCTCTCTCTCTCTTCCCCTTCATCTCCCTCTCCCTCTCTTTCCCTCTATTTCTCTGTCCCCCTCTCTATAACTTTGCTTTTCAAATTAGTTTTTTAATCTTTTTACAAAATCATAACTCCCTTCCTTCTGACGCTATTTACTGCCTTCCATACTCATATTTTGTACTACTCTGTCATCCTCAAATACATAATATGTTTCTCATTACATTCCACAACGGAATTTAAGCTACACTAAGTCAGAATTTTTGTTTCTATTTTATTCATGTCTGTATCTCCAACAACTAGAACAGTACCTGCAACATGACAGGAACCTAGTAAATACTTACTAAGTGAATTACCGTGATCCGTGACAAGACTTGGCCAAGCATTAGAACAAGCAACCAGCTTTTAACATTCATGAGAACAGTGTAAATAGTCACTAAAGGAATCCCAAGAGAGGAACAAGCACCTGAGCTAGAGCACTTAGCAAAGGGCTCAATACTATTACTGTAGATGTGATGGCACCTCTCTTCTGGTATTCTCCAGACAGCCAAGTAGAGAAGCAGCAGCAATTACTTCATCATAGCGTTTACTTGGATATCTCGCAGATATTAGGCTAGTATGCCCTTTAACACCAGCTCTTTCTGAGACTGGACCAAATGAGCTCTGGAAATGACAAAGGTTATAATTTAGAACATATGAAATTCTCCATTATTAACACCTGCAATGCACAATTTCAGCTCTCAGAAAAATCCCTTTTTCTTTCATTCCCTTAACTTTTTTTTTTTTGCACCTACTAGAGTGCCCGGGATTAATTGAGTCAAAATTCCTGATACTAAAAACATTCCTGATGATACTAGAAAATTCTATTTGCTCACAGAGCCCCACGAAACGTCAGTCTCAATGATTCATAACTGCTAAATTGACTTTGTTGTTTTCCAATAAAGATTTAGTTAAAGAGTGAATCTGAAGAAGGTGTTATTTAGTGACCCAAGTGCTCCTTCTGAGTCCCCTCCCCTTCTCCTTATGGAAGCCTCCTTGAGCCGGAGCTGCAATGGCATTCTATGATGATGTCTACATCTCAGCCTTCTCAGATGCCTGAAATAATTACAGCCCATCACTCAAGGACCCGGGCACTGCTCATCCCCAACAGCAATCACAGCCTCACCAGCACTGACTGTCCACCCACAACCTCTGAAGGGCAGCACTGAGAAAGAAAAATTTCACAGGCACAAAGGACTTAAAATATTTCATCAGCCTTCCTTAGTGTGCCCTCTGCAAGGAGACTTCCTGTGATTGCAGAGTGACTTTGCATGGTAAATATTAGAGAATGCATTTCCCAAACTCCCAAATGTTATTAGACAACATGGGGAGAGAATCCACAGTTGTACAAAAGCCTTACTTTTAAAGGCAAAAAATAAACAGTGAGTTCATGGCACAAGTAGAAAATGATAGAATAGCTCTGAGGTTAGTTTACGCTCTAACTTCTCCATTTGTCGTGATGCTGAGATGTTAAGGCTCCAGTCCCTTCAAATTTTTGCTACTCTGTCCAAGACAGTCATGTCACTTGACCTATATGAGTCTTGGTGTTACTAACTACAAAACGGGAATATGGTTACTTCATAGGATCACTAGGAAGTTTTTTTAAAGATTTAACACATGTACAGGGCATGAGGTATATTGGATTATACAAATAACATTTCTTTCAACTCCCTCCTTTTAAGCCTTCTAGAATGTTATAATACATGTCATAACAAGCAGCTATTTTCCTAAAGGAGACCCACACAGAAGTACAGAACTGAGTGGCCTGTATGTCTAAGCCCCTGACATCAGCAAGGATTGTTTCAATTCAACTGTAGCGCAGTGAGACAGAAGGCCAGCAGAGAGGAGAGCTGGCCTTCTGTTTGCACTCCTCCACTCAGGGGCTTTACCTCTCCCCAGGACCTATATAGCCAGCCACTGGCCTCTTCTCTCCTGTGCCACATATCTTAATCCATGCATGCTGTGCAGAAAAACATCTCACAGTGGATATTTTCTAAACAATAGAAAAGTGTTGCTCTCAGTCCTGCAAACAGGAACTTCAAGGTCAAGACCCCATGAGAGTCTGTGTCTGGTGGGGCCATTCCCTATGCATTGAGCTTTCTGTGTGTCTCCACATAGAAGTACAGGCTCCATATGCCCCTTTCATTGGACACTAATCCCATTCCTGAAGGTTCCACACTTGGAGCCTACGTACCATTCACTGTCCCACTCTTAATCTCATCAGCTTAAGTGTTAGGACTCAACATACAAATCTGGGGAGGACATCAACAGTGCAATCATAGAATTCTCTCCTGACCTTTAACCTGGTGGTAAGGACAACCTTAAATATTCCAAGTGTACATAGCATGTTTTCCTCCAGGATAATAAAAGCCCTTTGTTCTAGAACCATCTGGTTTTAATTTATATATGCATCACACAGAGGCTGATCTAGAATACCAAGTTTTACTATTGTCAGTCAACATGAGCTATTTTCCCATGACAGATTTAGCACAAATATGTGAAATCATTTCCACAGAGAAATGGCAAGTCACACATGGTTATTCTTTCCCACTGTTTGTAGACCAATGAAGATTTGATAGTGAAATAGCTGCTGGTGATTAAAGATGTCTGAAATGTTATTCAGCCCTAGACAGGAAAGAGAGTCTCACAGAAGCTCCAGCATAAACAAACCTTAAAACTATTACATTAGATAAAATATGACAATCATGAAAGGACAAGCATTACATGATTCCACTATGGGAGGTCTCTAGGGCAGTCAAATTCATAGAATCAGACAATACAGTATCATTGCCAGGAGCTGATAGGAGCAGGAATGAGAGGTTGTTGCTGAATTGGTACTGAGTTTCGATTTGGAAAAATGAGAGCATTTCTGGTGGCAAATGATGCTGATATCTATGCAACCAGTTTAATGTATCAAATGCCACTGAGCAGTACCCTCAAAGACGGTCAATGTGGTAAATGTTATGCATGCCTGTTTTGGTACAATAAAAATCAAACTAGCTATGAAATCATTGCTGCCCCTTTTTCTGAGAAATGAAGAGCTTAATTCGACCCACCCCCCTTAATTGAGCCACCCTTGGCAAATTTATTGGCTATAAAGAGATGGCAGAAGTGAAGTTATAAGATTTCCAAGACTAGGTCACAAACTTCTGCAAAAATCTTTGAATTCTAGCTCTGGGTTCAGTGGAGTTTAGGAAGGTGTACTTGTTCCCTGGGTATTCTTTGGCAATATCTTAGAGCTACTGGAATTGGGGGCCAGTGTGGGGTGTTCAGGAATGATATTAACCATCCTAAACAGCTCAAGGTTCTTGTCTCCCAGCTCAAAATTCCAGTAGTGCTGAGCCTGAGAAACACAAACCTGCAGAAAGCCTCTGCCATGTCATATCCCATCCATCCTGGCTGAAATTGCCCTGCCAGGAAGAAATCCACACTATTCCAAGTTCAGACCATGTGGACAAAAGAGAAATTTGAATAGCTCCACAGTGAAAGTGACACCTACACCAATGCGAGACATGAGAGTGAAGATGGCCATTCTGGTCCCAGCAGAAGAACTCAAGGACCAACTCAGCCCTAAACCGATCCAGACATTGCAAGCAGCTAACACTACTCAGCTCAGTTCTCTCCATTCACCAAGGAGCTAACCACGTGATGTGTTGCCTGCAATCATGATCAACTAAAGATCAATTAAGGTGTTATTTAATGTCTCTTAGTTTTAGAACAGATTGATCACAATAGATAGTCATCTCAAAAATGAAATTAACCTTGAAAAACCTTGGACCTCACATCAGAAAGATTGAAACTGAGTAGACTGTGAAAGCTAATTCAAACTTAATCTCAGTAACACACACACACCTTAAAGAAGGATGCTAATCTCCATCCAGCAAGATGCTGAGAAAATTAAATAAGATCCCATGTTCAAAAGCACTTAGGATAATACCTGACCTAATAGAGCCTTTCAATAGTAAGTTGAGATTGGATTTTATCTACTTTGTCTTAATAATGTAAAGATAATCTTTCTCTCAGACTAATCCTCCATCAATATTGAGTAATACAAACAGACATGAAGAGATTCTGTCTCAGGAATCCTCTTTCCCCTGACTTTCCTCATGTAAATATCTCTTACAATTTTATAACAAATGGAGTACCACTTGTAACCCTCAGTAACTGCATAACCCAAAATTACTAATATCTATGATAGTTTGAATATTTGTATACAGCCCCCCAAACTCATGTGCTGAAATTCTAACCTGCAAACAGAGACACTGGGAGTCAGGCCTCTCAGAGGTGACTAGGTTGTGATGACAGAAGCCTCAAAAACAGCGTTAGTGCCCTGATACAGCTGCCTTTCCCCTTTACCACGTGAAGACACAACACAAAGGCAACGTCTGTGAACCAGGAAGCTAACTCCCACCTAACACCAACTGTACATCTTAATCTTGTCCTCACAATCTCCAGAACTGAAAAACAAAATGGTTTATGAACCATCCAGGCGTCTCTATCCTGTGATTGCCCTACAGAGGGACCAAGACAACCTCTCTGAGCCTCCATTTATTCCTGTGAAAAAGGAGACAAAATAAAACTAGTAGTTGCATCTTTATCTTTTAGACTGGTTGTATGAAGGAAGCGAGATAAAGTACTTAGCAGAATTCCAGACAAAGTAAACACTAGGTATCATATTGTACTGCCTACCCCAACAACTTATCTAATGTCTCTGAATCCTAGCAGTAGAAATAACTTGGACTCTAACTTGGGTCTGTACAACAGTAATTAAATAAACTTTCTCTGCCTCTGAATTGATGCCTATGGAGCAGTAAGTAGGAAAAAAAAAAAGATGAATCTGTTTGCTATTTTCTGTAATAATGAAAGTATTCATTGTGGCCCAGCTCAGTGACTGTAAGAAAGTCAAAAAGGAGAGTCTTGTGATTTCTTCTGAATCAGAACCTGAGCAATCTTCCACTGTGTGATTCATCTTTGAACTTACCTTTCCTACAGATCAGAAGTAATGAAGCCCACACTGTACTATGGATAAGAGATGGACAACTTACATGATATAGCCTTGATGACATTAAACAGTCTTCACATATAGTTTCTCAAGCCAACAACTACTGTGCTTCTTGCTGAGGGAATCTTGCTTTGGAAATTAGGAGTCATATATAATTCATGCTTTCTCCTTAGCCTCAGGAAGGAATGTTTTCCAACCCATGCTAATCAAGTTACTTTCATTGTTCTCATCAATGAATAATTTAGGCATGGCCACATGATACACCATGGGTTAGTATTACAAAAAAAGTGAGGTGGAGGAGTTCTGAAAATATTTTTGTTTTTCAATAAGCAAGATGGGCTGATGCTGTGGCATAGCAGGTAAAGCTGCTACTTATGGCACCTGCAACCCATTGGGCACCAGTTCAATCCTCAACTTCTCCACTTCCAGTCCAATTCCCTGATAACGCATCTAGGAAAACAACAAAAGGTAGCACAAGTCCTTGGGGCCTTATGCTCACACGGGAAAGCTGAAAGAAGCTCATGCTCCTGGATCTGGACTGAGCCAGTACCAGCCATTGCAAGCCATTTTAGGAGTAAGTCAGTGGATTGAAGATAACCCTCTTTCTTTCTCCTCCTTTGTCTCCCTTTCTCGTGTGTGTGTGTGTGTGTGTGTGTCCCCTTCTCTCTGCCAATCTGCCTTTCAAATAAAATTAAATAAATCTTAATTCCATTTTACTACAAATTTATTTTCCACATATTTGAGGTAACAGCTTTAACCAAAGGTTATAGAGGTTTTTGAAGATGTGGAAAACCTAGAGCCTCCCCATCAAAAGTCCTAAATTCGGGGAGAAGCCAAAACTATAGAAAAAATTACTGGAGACCAAATATTTAGTCATCCACTAAGAAAATATTTGTTTTCTACCTGTCTTATACAAAGGGAACAAATTTCATGTATTTAAAATATAGTTTTAAGAACATAGCAATTCTTCCCCCTCCCACTCTTCCTCACTTTCACTTTCTCACCCTTTCTTTTTTCTTTTAACTTTTGCTATGATATACCTATAGTTCACTTAATAATCACAAGCTTAACCCTCCACTAAATAAAGACTGAGGGGCCAACACAATGGCTCAATTGGCTAATCCTCTGCCTATAAGTGCCAGTATCCCAAACTGGCACCGGTTTGTGTCCCAATTGCTCCATTCACCATCCAACTCCTTGCTTATGGCCTGGGAAGGCAGAGAAGAATGCCCAAAGCCATGGAAGACCTGGAAAAAGCTCCTGGCCCCTGGCTCAGCACTGGCTGTTGTAGTCATTTGAGGAATGAACCAGCAGATGAAGGTCTTTTTCTCTGTCTCTGTTTCGCTCTGTAAATCTGCTTTTCCAATAATTTTTTTAAATGTTAGAAGGGGGTATACAAAAATATATAAAATGAAGAATTCAACAGGTACTATATAGAAAAACCACTGCTCCTCAAGAACATAGACAAAGGCTATAAGAAATTCTCAAAACCCCTACCTGTGCCGAGGCCTGTACTGGGGAGCAAGAATAAAACAGCAAAGTGGACAGTCAACTAGTTGTTGCAAATGTGTGTGCCGCCAGAGGTTAAGTGCAACCAGGACCATCACAGAAGCTTCCACAGACAAGATAAGTCCAGGGCAAGAGCTACTCTGTTCCAAGATTATAAATCTCAACCCACTTACGGGGAAAGAAAGTAAAATGTGCTCTTTTGTGATGTGTTCGATTTTCAACAATGCTGAGAACAAACCAGTGAAGTGCCAAGCACTATCACACTCTAGAAGTGGGTACCACGCTGCCTACGTAGAACCTGCAAGTTTATTGGTCTGTGCTCCATCACCAGTTATCTTCAAGAGAGCTCAATTGAGAAGTTAAAACACAGGGTTTTTTTAAGAAACTCATAACATATATTACGCATTATCCATTTTCTGTCACAGGAAATTAGATTTCTTCTCATGTTGATTCAAATGGGAAATCTTTCAAGGAGTTCTGGAAAGTTTTGTGTAAGAGAAATTGCTTGACGGCTCAGGGACTGAGGGAAATCAAAGTGATCATTTAAAGATCTAGGATCTGTACCAAGGGATTCCAGCAGAAGCATGGCAGGAAGTCCATGGTTAGCTCAAAATAGCTCCCTATGAAACACGATGATTATACAGTGATCATACATAAATTACCCCTATCCATGAGACTTTCCGCATATGCCCTCTCACCTGGTCTAAGTAACAGGAACAGTTATTTACAGTAACAGGAATCAAGAACAGGAGCTGATTTGTAAGAAAGTTGCAGGGGTGGAGTGGGCAGGAGAGATAGACAAGATAAAGCCACTGCCATCCTTCACTCTCTAACAAGCAATCCACCTAAGGCAGGAAGGGGTTGGGAAGCTTTAAATTAGTAAGAACATAGAGTTCAGTGATGACTTTAGATAGCATCAGAATTACAGTATTGCATAGACACTACTTCAGTTCATGGGAATTTAGTTAGACTGAGCTTTTTTGATGTCAAAACAGTGGAGCTTTTCATTTATGTTCCAATAATGATTTTTAAAAAATTATAGAAACTGCTCATGGTTTTATGTGAGAAGGGAGAAATAGCAATTCAGGAAATAAGATAGAAAATGCATTGCTATATGTATTCATCATGGTTAAAGAACTATAACAAAATGCTTGAGGCATGCAAGTTTATAAGCAGAAGACGTTTACTTACCTCACAGTTTTGGAGGCTAGCAATGTCTTCTGAGAGCATGATCCCTGTGACAACAATGGTCCACAAGACCTTGCCTGTCAAAGGTTCTACCATCTCCCAATAGCATCTCCCTGAAGACTAGATCTTCATTGGGCCTCAGTAGGACTCCAAATCAATACCCAGAGCATAGTAGGATGCTTATTCAGTAGCTTGGCTACATATGTCAGTATGCAGGAGCCTGTACCAGAAGTTCATGGGTCCCACCCCATGAGTCCTGGATCCTTACCAGCCTTATCTGTATGAGTTTTTTACCCTGATACAGCATCCTGTCTTTCCTCCATCTTCAGCCTTGGAGTATGACTCTCCTACCTCTTCAGATATTATTCCACCATTAAATCATCTAAATTTAAATTCTAGACTCTCACATCAGCCTTCGAATTGTAAAGTCTTGGATATACCATTTAGTAACTGGGTAATATTAGGCTTTGTCCTTCAATTTCTTCCTTTACTAAATGTGAATACTACTAGGGGCTGTTTTCAGGGCTATTGCAGACAATTAATAAATGTTAAGTATTCTCATTAATTCATTCCTTCACTCTTCAGTATCCTTCTACCCTTCTCATTGACACCAGGATCAAGCCCCTTTAGATCATGGAATCTTCTTCCCGCACTTGCCAGAGATCCCAGGAACCCTGCAAAATTTGTGACCCTGAAGCCCCAGCTCTACATATGAGAGAACTTGAATTAAAACTTGAAGAAAGAAAATATGGACCATCCTGCAATGAAACTGAAGACTAGCAGCCACTGACCCCTTTATAGTCATCATCTCTCTGACCCCTTATTTAAAACAAGGAAATGGGTAGAGAGAACGTAAATGATCCTCACAAGTTTATGTAACTAATAAATAGTGAGTTGGATTAAATCCTAAGACCCTTTGGTCCAAATCCTCAGCCTTTTCCAACTCAGCATGCTGAGGAAGATGGAAAGAACCAGGCTTCAGGAAAAGAAAATCATGGCAGACACCACAGTGCACTTGGCTGGTAACCATCTGTGAGACAGAGGACTCCCAGGAACACCTGCAGAAGGGAAGGACGTGGTCTTCACAGGGAGCAAAAGGGTTTGCACGGACATTGGATGGTGGGAGGTAAGACCCAAGGTCAGCTATCAATCTGATCCATCAATATCCATAGACATAAGGACTTTGGGGCTTTAGTGTGTCCACCAAAAGCTTTAATAAAAGAAAGAACTGAATGAAGAAAAGAAGGAAAAGAAGAGGGACAGAGAGGAGAGAGAAAAAGGAAACGATGAAAAAAAAGATGGGAGGACAGAAAAAGAAATCTCCTGAGCTTGTTCGGTTAACAGGCTGAGCCCTACCCCCGTGACTGCTGCCCGAGAGAGTCAACTTCTCTTTCTTTCAATCAGAGGAAAAAAGAGGCAATCAGGTTGTTAATTTCCCCTCCCCAAGAAGCAGGATGGTGATAAGTCCTTTAACTGACTGCTCCTCGGCTAAGCTTCCACACAGAAATATAAAACACCCAAACCCAGTGATCAGTACAGCTAATTGAAATGCCAACTTGAAGTTCACTGGATGACTGCCGCTAGGGTCATAGTCATTACCAGTAATTAAATGTTATGCGGAAAGGTCTACAAAGAGACAGTCTTAGCGATGGGCTTTAACCCTGCACCTGCAGCTGGAAAAGAAAAAGACAAACACGGGAAGAGAAAGCTGGAATGGAACCAGGAAGGGATTTGGCCCTGGTGAGGGTTAGCAGGGTGGGGAGTTAGCAGGGTGGGGAGTTAGCAGGGTGGGTGCAGACAGACTGCTGCAGGAGGGATTTGAGCTAGTTATCACAAAGACAGGACAAGAAAACAGCTGGATTCAACTTACTGTAGAAAAGGGGCTTTTATCAAAATTGCACAGCACAGGTAGCATGTAAGGCTAATCTCTGCCTGCTGTGCTGATGTCTACATAGGCACTGGCTCTGGTCCCAGCTGCTCCTCTTCCCACCCAGCTCCTTGCTTATGGCCTGGGAAAGTAGTAAAGGATGGGCCAAAGCCTTGGGATCCTGTACCTGCATGGGAGACCCAGAACAACCTCCTGGCTCCCAACTTTGGACTGGCTAAGTTTTGGATATTGTGGCCATTTGGAGAATGAGCCAGCAGATAGAAGATCTTTTTCTTTTTGTATAACTTTATATTTCAAATAAAATAAATAAAACATTTTTTTAAAGATGATACAATGTATGCAAGCATCAGATACCTGACATATACCAGTAACATAATACATGAACACTTCCACAACCAATAATAACAACAACTCAAAACCTCTACCCACCACACATCAGCAAATCTTTATTGTGACTTTATTGCATCCAATAATTCTTAAAAGGATACAAATATAACTACAGCCCACTGAGGCAAAATGCCATTAGTCAAGCACACACGCGTCCCAGGGCCTGTAATAAGTGTTCTACATCATGAAGTAGAATGTTCTGTCTTCAAGAAAACCTGAAACGAAATGAGGCTCAGAGATCACAAAGCAAGAGGATAAGAAGCTGTATTTCCATGGCCGGCATGTCTGCTTGTCAAGGCTGTAACATTTCCCTACACCGCTGGGCCTCTTGCAGTGAAGCATGAAAAACAGTCAGAAGCCATGGGATGGGCAGGGGTTCACAGTGGGCAAGGCACTGCTTGGGATACCCACATCTAACAGCAGAGGGCCTTGTTTTGAATCAGCCGTGCTTCTTGTTCCAGCTTCCTGCTAATGCACACCTTGGGAGGCAGCGGATAATGGCTCAGAGCTGGGTTCCTGACCCTTTCCCGAGAGATACAGATTGAACTTGGCGCAGCTCCAGCTGTTGCTGACATATGCAGAGTACAGTAGTAGATGGGCGGTCTCTGTTTCTCTTCTCTTGTTCGTCCTTCTTCTTCTGCTTCCTCTTCTTCATCTTATCTCTCTCTCTCCATTTCAAGTCAATTATTAAATAAATACAAATTATTTACAGAACTATAGGAGAAGGCACAAAACGCACAGTAAGCAAGATATTCAAGGTGGTGCACATTTCCAGACAGGTGAGCTGTCCACATTTGGGGGAAGAATCAATGTCACTTTGGATCGATCACGCCTGTGTTGGTTTCCCTGGGCTGCCATAACAAATTACTAAACTCTTGGTGCCCTAATACAAACGAGCTTTATTCTGTCAGAGTTCTGATGTTCCCAAGTCAGGCTGTCAGCAGGGCTGCCCTTCCTCCCTAAGCTTCTTTGAGTCTCTCCCAGCCATGGCATCCTTGGCAGACTCATGCAGTCAGCCTCCATGCTCCAGTGGTTTTACATGTATCTGTGTCTTGTCTTTTGTCACTCACCAAAACAGTTCATTATAGATTTAAGGCCCAACCAAGTTGATCTGGTCTCGAAGTCCTTAACTTAGTCACACCTGCAAGGACATTTTCCCACGCAAGGTCACATCCAAAGCACTCGGATGCCAGGATATCATTGCACTTTGTGGGGGGCACCCTTTAACTACAGTGCCCAACCTTTCACCATGTCCTTACTTCTCACACTCTCCCACTTGCCATGTCACTGTCTCATTCACTAGCCTGCCGGTACCTGCGAGAAAGATTCTCTCCCTTAAAATACCCTTCTGGGACTGGTCTTCCTTCTACAAACAAGCCTCTTGACACAGTTGTTTGTGCTTTAAGTTCTGACTTTCACACCACCCAATTGGACCTCAATCCCTCAGTGCCTGGCTTCCAATCTCACTACTGTGCTAAGAATGCTTTCAAAGGTCACCAACACCGTTCCCATGGACTATTCCTATGGCTTGATCAAACAAGGCCTCGATCTCCTCCCAGGTCTCCTTGAGTCACTCAGACCGAGCCATACCTGCCTTCTTGCTGATCTGAAGATTCTCTGTTCTGCTCAGCCATTGCTATCCTCTCTACCTAGAAAATTCTCCCACACTGGATGAATCAGAGAAACTCAATTAGCAGGGTGTATATGAATATAGAAAGATATTTACTTTAGGGAATTGGCTCATGTAATCACAAATATTGGCATGTTCAACTGCAGAGTGGATTAGCAGTCTCAAGACCCAAAAGTTGTCAGGATGGAGAATCAGGAAGAGCAAAGCAGCAACTCAAGTCTGAAGGGCAGAATTCTCTCTAAGTTGGGAGGAAGTCAGTCTTTGGTTCTATTCAGCTTTCACCTGATTAGGTGTGGCTCTCTCACACTATAAAATCAAGGTCTGTACTTGACTCAAAGACCTCCAATCTAAATGTCAGTATCATTCCAAAACACCCTTGCAGATACATGAAGCAAAGGAATTAATCCCTAGCCCAGCCAGGTTGATAGCAAAAATTAGCCAGCAAACATTCCAACTCCATCACCCAAATATCTGACTCAACTTTCTGGTCTCCGGTGAGTGTTTCAAAGGTCTTTCCTCACTTCCCAATTTAAGTAGCTCCTTGGTTTTGTGTAGTTTTGTTTGGCTGATTTTTGTAGCAAGCTTCAATGTATGAAATTAGCATAGGCAAATAGATGGATGCATGGATGGATGGATGAGCTTATTTATCCCTCAGCCTCTGTCATCTTTACCACTTGCTGAATGTTTGCCTTGGTCATCACTCTTTCCTCCAGATCACAATGTTTTGCATGATGTGTGTTAAACACTGCGTTGGTTGGTGTTAATTTGGATCTTCTAGAAAGCCAATACCCTGATAAGGCTAGAACAACAAGAGATATGTTGTGTGTACTTCTTGTGATAGACACAGGAGACAAAGAGCCAGGGAAGCCTTAATACTGCAGTGCAGCTATGAGAGCTGCACCTGGAGAAAAGCCAAGAAGAATGATTGGATAGGAAGTCTTAGACCCAGAACAATTTTAAGACTCTATTGACCAAACCTATTGGAAATTTATTTTACCACTCTCCATCCCACAGGGCAGTCTAATGGAAACATAACCCCTACCAAAGCACAAGCATTTGGAGGGCAGACGTATTAGTCATGCCCCACTCAGATCAGTTTGTTGGGCATTTTCGTGGTTATTCCAGGCACTTGATGATATCTCATGCAGTTTTTGGATGAACGCTTTCGGTCTACATCTGCTCCATCTCTTCTTAGTGCAGGGCAGGATGAACTGCCAACTCGCCATTTCTGAAACTCTTCCTTGGCCTCGGAGTGCTGGCATCGCATTCTACTGGTTTTCTTCCTGCTTCTCCAGCCCTTCCATTTTGTTCTATCTCCCTTCCTCCTCATCTCACCATGATATACAGGTGTTCCCAAAACTAAAACACTCTGCCCCCACTGTCCTGTCTGCCTATGCCAGGCCTGCCTTGGGAGAGGACACAAAGGCACCAGCTGGGTGAGGTTGGTAATTGGCACAATTGATGGAGCACTTACCACGTTCCAGACCTTGGTCTGAAACTTCCATTTGAATTGTGTCAGGTAATCCTCACTTAGACCCAAAAGAATCACTAGTGTCCCATTTTAGAGATGTGGAAATTGAAGCTTAGAGGAGTTACTTAGTCTAAGGTCACAGTTATGAATTTCCAGAATTCAAACTAAGGTCAGCATGGTTTCAAAGCCTGTGTTTCCATCAGACTAAAGATAGGGAAACCACATTTAGGGAACTAAAGGTAGACTAAACATAGGGAAAACATGTTTTTAGAAACTTACAAACTTCTTTATTCCATTAGTACCTGGCACAGCTGCGCACAAAATTAGTGTTTGATTACTTCCCCACTGTCAGCAGCAACATGGTTAACATCTCCAGTGGAGGGCACCCAGCTTTGGGCAACCTCTTTTAAATAATGAGCCTCTAGTATTCTTGCTAATGACATTCTTCTCTGGCTGCTACAGGTTTTATTCACAGGAGTAATGAATTAATTAGTGAATATGGGTGAGAAGTTCTTTGAAGCTGTAAAAAGCTCAGAGTTAAAATGCTAAGAACCAAATATTCTAAATCAGATACCCTGTGAGGACTGAACAGCTCACTGTGGCAGAGCCATAGCTCTCAGAAGTCAGGAACAAAGCAGAGAACGAAGGGACATCACATACACCCCCACAGCAACCTTCTGAGGCCCCCTGTGCCCTATGGAAGTTCAGCTGGTTCACCAGCTCACTAGATCCACTCATTTCTGTGGCTCAACAATGATCACCCGGAGGCTGGGCAGGATAGACAGTTGCTGTGGCAGTGCTGGTTGGAGATGTTACGTTGGTCTCACTGCTGCTGCAAAATTGCTGTGTGACCAACCATCCCAAAATTCAGAAGCCTGCAACAGCCATAATACAGTATGACAATCACCAGATCCACTAGTTGAAACTGAATTTGGCAGTGCAGCTCAGCTTTGCTCCAAATCTCATTCTCCTCCTGGGACCAAGCATGAGGCTAGCTCAAGCATGATTTGCTCATGGCCATGGCAAAGGCATAGGGGACAAACTCACACCCTCACCTGCATTTGCAAGTGTGCATCAGAACCTCATCTACTAACAGACAATGGTGAGAGACAATAAATGAAGTTGCATCCCTAAATAAAAGAGGAAGATGCTACAAAATTGTATTTGTACTTTGAAGTGCTAGATACTGAGAAGGAACAAGCATTGGGAGCCTTTTGCGATCCAGAAGATGGGGGAATGATAATTACAATCAAGCCATAGAAGTGGTGTTCACCACCAACAGTCTAAACTTCCTTCTCCACTGCTTTTGCAAGGCAGCACCTAGAACAGAACAGTGTCTGCTCCCTGTAAGTACAACACGAGCTCTTGTTTGGTCAGTCCCAACCAAGTCTGATTTCCTTGCAGTGGGAGCCTCAGGCTCCCGAGAACCCTGAAAGCTGACAGCAACATCCTAAGCACTATTTATTGCAGACACATAACGTTGCCTGGACCGAGAAGTCTACTGCCAGGAGGAAGCAAGTTCTAAGTAAGTTCTAAGTGCTAAGTCAATTCCCCCTCAAAGTACATTGCTAAATGATAATGTGGCAGGTGCTTGCAAACCTGAACCTGGGGAGACACAAATACAGAGACTTCAATTCCTCTCATCACTGCTTTGATGTTACTACAAACCTTTCCCATCCCTCAGCAACATAGTTTCCCTGTCATTTTCAGATGTTAAAATGTGATTCAGTCCATTTGAAAAGAATGTCATGCTACATTTTTATTTCATTCCCCCCTCTCCTCTCAGCTCAACTTATCATGTCCTATAGGACTTAGGAAGAGGCAGAGGGAGGTAGAATATTCATTCTTTCTTTCCCTATATTACCCTTCCCTCCTTTTAACTTCTCTAGAGAAGTTAGGGGGAGGTCTCTCCTCCCAACAGTTGCTCTGTAGACCACCTGTGAATTATAAGTGGTTGATGCTCACGTTAGCTCTGGTGGGACACATGCGGGAGATTCCAGGAAACCTCCTTGCTGCAATTTGCCAACATGAGACAAGCACTCTAAAATTATCTCTTCCTTTGCATTCCTCCGCATTCACAGTCAGACCACATCATGCAGCTTTCCTCTGGGGTGGGGTATCAGCAAGATAATTGTGTCCCACATATTTCATGCCCGCCTAATTCTCTCTTGATCATCATTTTCTCCTGGAATTAGTCAAAGGAACGGCCGATAACATCTTCCTTTTTCAGCATCAAGCATTTGTTGCTTTCTTCCTGGAGCCTCTCATTCTATGGGCTGCGGGCAGGTATCTGGCACACATGCAAACCAGAGACCAGCAGAGTTAACACACCAGGACACTGCAGAGCCACTAAAGCCAAAGCATAGTTCTCTGTGTCTCTAGTGAACTAGCACAACACAGAATCAAGACCCAGTTGTCCAGGCCCGGCAGGATAGCATAGCAGCTAAAGTCCTCGCCTTGCGTGCACAGAGATCCCATGTGGGCCCCAGTATTAATCCCGGCAGCCCCGCTTCCCATCCAGTTCCCTGCCTGTGGCCCGGGAAAGCAGTCGAGGACGGCCCAAAGCCTTGAGACCCTGCACCCACACGAGAGACGTGGAAGAAACTCCAGTCTCTAGCATTGGATCTGCCCAGTTCCGGCCATTGTGGCCACTTGGGGAATGAATCATTGGACAGAAAATCTTCCTCTCCATCTCTCCTCCTCTCTGTATATCTGACTTTCCAATAAAAAAATACATAAATAAATAATTTTTTAGAAAAGACCCAGTTGCCTGCAGTATTATGTGTCTCAAGTATGTACACACGGGATTGGCTTTCTCTCCTTCCACATCCCTTTTCCCATGTCACCCCACTTCCACTCTGGGGAATGTGTGTGAAGATTCAATAAATTAATACACGAATAAATATTTAAACAATTCTTGACACTCAGTAGTCAATAAATATCATGTATTTTCACATCTTCTAGCATATAAATATTTTAAACCATTGCATGAAATACAAAATATTTATGCAAGTGTTTACTTGTGTATGTGTCTGTGTTTTGTGTTGCTATAACAGAATACCTGAGGCGGGATACTTCATACACAGGGATTTATTTCTTAGAGTAATGGACACTTGGGAGCCAGCACTGTGGCTCAACAGGCTAATCCTCCATCTTCAAGCATTGGTATTCCACATGAATGCCAGTTCATGTCCCAGCTGTTCCACTCCTAATCCAGTTCTCTACTTACGGCCTGGGAAATCAATGCAGGAAAGTTCAAGTACTTGGGACCTGAACCCACATGGAAGACCCAGAAGAAGCTCCTGGCTCTCGATCTCATTCATCTCACCCTGGCTGTTACAGCCATTTTGGAAATAAATCAGAATACAAAATCTCTCTCTCTCTCTCCCTCTCTCTCCCTCTTCTTTGCTCTATGTAAATCTACCTTTCCAAAAAAAAGTAAAGAAATCTTATTTTTATTTACTTCATTTTTATTGGTAAGTCAGATTTATAGAGAGAAGGAGGGAGACAGAGATAAAGATCTTTCATCCACTGGTTCACTCCCCAAGTGGCCAGAATGGCCAAAGCTGAGCTGATCCAAAACCAGGAACCAGGAGCTTCCTCTGGGTCTTCCACACAGGTACAGGATCCCAAGCCTTTGGGCCATCCTCCACTGCTTTCTCAGGCTACAAAGAAGGAGCCGGACTGGAACTGGAGCAGCTGAGATACAAACCAGCACCCGTGTGGATCCTGAAGCATGCAAGGCATGATTTAGCCACAAGGTTATCGCATTGGGCCCAGTAACTATATCTTAAAAGAAAAAAAGTAATGGCCACCTGGGAGTGTAAGATTGAGAGACTGGCATCTGGTGAAGAGATTCTTGCTGCATCATCCCATTATGGGAAGCAGAAGGGCAAGAGATGAGAGAGAAAGAGGGGGAGGGAGCGAAAGGGGTAAAGTCATCCTTGTATCTGAAGCTCAGCCCTGTATTTACACACTAATTTATTCCTTTACCTCTCAACCTTGAGGATTATGTTTCCAACACATGGACACTAAGGTATACATTCAAACAACAGCAACACGCATTATACATAATGTCTGTAAGTGGCATCCTCCGTCCACATGACAGATGCTAGCTGCATGTGACCTTTAGTGGAACATACTGAGATGATAATTTTTTCAATTAATAAAATATGTTATTAAAATTTACTTTAGCTGTTTTTGCACTTATTCATGTGGAAATGTTTATGTTACCGTTGATATACATGCCATGCTATCCATAACACACAGCATTAAAAACAATTCTTTGGTTATTTAGCTTACATTATATTTTAGAACAGAGCAGATTTTCAATCAAATCCCCTTTTGTCAGAGCTTTCTCATCTAATCCTATACAGTAGCTGCTGCTTCTCTGCTGCAGCCCTCCTCCTACTCTGGCGGGGACAGGTTTTAGGAGCAGCAGCTGTTGCCCTTCCAACGGAGACAAGCCCCAATGGAGAGAATACAAATTCCACAAGGGTTCCCAGCTCTTCCTCCATGACCTGGCAATTGAAATGGCGTGAAGAAGCCCTGACCGGTGAACAGTGTGGGAACATGAGGATGCAAGACCATGGGCGAGTGGTAGCAAATGGCCTTGGACAACACGGTCATGACTAAACACTGTTTCTGCCAAGGCCCCAAGACTGTCCAATCTCAGGTGCAATCTGGACCAGTCTTGGGACCAAATCTCCCCATATCCCAACCCCTGGGTCTTGCTCCATGGTGCAGAAGGTCCCAGCTGCCCTCCTCCCCTCTGCGACAGCTCAGAAGCAGTGTAGATCAGTTCTGAGATTTGGAAAGAGCTGGGCCAGACTGCAGCCTGATTGAGTAGAGCTGGGGAAGGCAGGGTGTGAAGAATAGTCAGGCCCTACACAGTGACACTCCAACCCCATCACTACCACAAAAGTCTCTGTTCAAAGCATCTTGGGAAGGCCACCCTGTACCTCCCAGACCTTGGGGCAAACACACAGCTGTTTGTACTGAAAGAGAAGACTCCATAGCACCACCTCCTGGCAAAAAAGAAAATGACAAACCTCTGAAATTGAAACCAACTTTAATAGTAAAGTGTTGAGTAGTCCACATGAGAGGAGCCTTCAAAAATCATTCCCAGGGTCAAAGCCCGGAGAGAAGACTTGAAATAGATGAACTTGAGTCTGGAACAACCCATGTTGAAAGCTACACAGAAAGCCACAGGTAGCAAGATCATTAGGGCAAGTGGGGTTCTGGGGCTTCCCCAGAGTAGTAGGACCGTTGCAGATCTTGATACTACGTTCTATACCATGTAAGAACTGGAGGATATAGCTAGTAGACTCAAATCCTGGAGGAAGAAGGGGACCTGGGGATGCCGATTGGCTGATTTGACTGGCTCACGATGAATGCAGCTACTGTGGCACCATGCTTCCACATGGCACTAGCTTAGCATTGCATACAAATCAAAAGCTTTATACAGGGGGGAGGGGATGTGATGCAGCCAATTGATCCACCAATGAAATGCCCACTCAGGAGTGTCTTGGAGTTCCACCTCCACTTCCAATCTAGCTTCCCCCCAGTGCACTCCCTGGGAGATATGCGATGATGAGTCAAGTGTTTTGTCCCTGTTACCCATGCAGATGACGCAGAGGGGAGTGCCTACCTCCTGGCTTCATCCTGACTCAACCCAGCTGATGCAGGCATTTGGGGAGTCAGTCAACAAATGGAAGGTTGCCCAGCCTTGCAAATAAAGTTTGTAATTTAAAGAAAATTTTTAAAGAGGATGGAGCCTGACACCCTCCTGCATCAGGCAAACAGCAAGCACTTTACAAATGAGGCTCTTCCAGGGTTGATCCTCAAGGCCCAGGAGTGTCGGTACCACAGCTACTGTTCTCTGAGCACACACTTACTGATTCCAGGCAAACTAAAACCATGAAAGCTGGCAGTCAGCTCTTCTCTAGTGATACCAGCAAACTGCTAATCTACGCCAAGAGTAGGATGTTGGGGTGCTCCATCAAGAAAAGCTCTAAGTAAGGGTACTGCAATCTGTTGTCCTTCCCGAGTCACAGAGAACACCCTACCATCTTGTCCCAAGGGCAGCATGGAATTTGTTAATGCTGTGTGACTGTTTCAAAGATTCCTAGACAACACATAGTTGAACCTGTGGTCTGTTTAAGGCAACAGCTACTGCTTTCTGTACTGTGACCAGGACTGCACAAGGACTGCAGACAGAGTTCTGCTGAGTGGCTCTGCAGAAATCAGAAATCCATCCCTAAAAAGGACAGCTATGTTAACTGACACTGCCACTCAAGCAGGGGACTCTGTCAGTTAGGAAACAAGTGCTTCAAGAACAACTGAGTGGAAGCCCTTGGAGAGAAAGTCTCCCTGTTATCCATCGTGTTATTTACGATGACCTCCTTTACTCATTTGTCCCAGTTTTCTGACTCCACAGTTCAAAATGTTCTTCACTAGTCACTCCATGTCATTCAACCCATGATTCCCCATTCCAGGTAAACTTTGGTGGCCCCCAGACCACAGTCTGTAGCCCTTATCTTCTCCAGAGGGCAGATTTTAATGGATCCAGAACCTTCTAGTGTCAGGTAGGAATATGTTCACTCAATTTCCCAGAAAGCCTGAATTAGACACCCAGGACTTCAGCAGGTAAATGGCTGCTGGCATCCTTCAACAACTCAATCATGTCAAGACCAGCATCTGGGCTGTTCTCTTTGTAGATACTTTTTTTTTTTAATTTGAAAGAGAAAGAAATGGAGGGAGACATCTCCTGTCCATTGCAACACTTCTCAAATGATCACAACAGCCAGGACTAGGCATTGTAGGAGCCAAAAGCCAGGAACTCAATCCATGTCTTCCACGTGTGTGGCAGAGAACCAACTACTTGAGCCACCACCTGCTGCCTCCCGCAGTGTGCTTCAGCAGGAAGCTGGGCTGGGGAACAGAGTGAAAATTCAAACCCAGGCACTCTGGAATGGGAGGCAGGTGTCCCAAGCAGCACTTAACCACTGCACAGTGCCTACTTCAGGGCTGTTCTCATGACTTCTCTCCTATTGGTTCCATGTTTCCTGAGGAAATAGGAAAGGGAGAAGAGACATTGCCTGCTGTACATTTTCATATTTCCAGAGCACCCCAGGGGTTCACAACCCAGCATAGATGCACCACACACTGCCAAGGTACTGGTAGCAAGAAAATGCAGACCCCGAGATGAAGAGAGAGGTTGGATACTCTGCCCTGCCCTAGGATTTGCAACCATATCATCCCTTCAATGAGTGCATTCCTCTCAAATCCATGATCCCAATCTGTCCCCTGTGTTAGGGCTTGGCTCAAATCCTTATTATATGCACTAGATTGAGACTTCCCCTTGCTATCCCCTCTGCTTCTTCTTCTTACTAAAACCATTCCTAAGGTGCATGCACAAAGGCACCCAAACGCACGTACGTTCCCTGCAGGTTTCATTCCTTCATGTTCCCCTCTGCCTACCTAACCCTAGCACACCCCATCCTCACCACACATCTATGCACGTCTTTGCTCTCACTCTTTAGGATGATACAATGACCATTCCCCCAGAAAGCTTTCCTTGACTCGTTATGTTGGTTAGGTACCTCTCCCCCGTGCTCCCACAATGCCTGGTACGATGATTTCCAGTTCCACCTGGAAGCTGAAAGCTCTAAACCCAGTCACCAAGGCTGTCTTCTCTGAAGGTCTAGTTGGAAAGGTTTCCCAATCCTCGTCTGTCAGGTGGGAATATATTTGCTTGATTTATCAAAAGGCTGATGTGTACCTCTGTACTAAACAACCAGGGCTTTCTCTTGCTCACATGTCAAGAAACCTATGGGTAAGTGATTGTCAGCATTCACCCAATGGCTCAGTAATGTCCAGGCCAGTATCGTGGCTGGCCGTTTGAACCTTCAAGTAGGTCTAGTAACAGCACTCTTTTTTCCTCCCCAATTAGGAGTTATTAGAGAAATATGACAAAGCAGTTAACTTCAAGAGAATCAATGCATCAGTGTGACAAAAATTCACAGAAAGTGTGTGTTATACAGAAGAGTCAGTGAGATTCACAGTCCTGAGCCCCAGAGTTATACAGATCTGTCCATTCTGATTCTTGGACAGGAGGCAAGCCCAGACCCACCCTCGTCTGCAGGGGCACAACAGACCACATGCCTGGGCTGTTTCGCAGAGGCAGCCCCCTCAACGTAGAAGGGGTATCAGATGAAGCGGAAGTGCTCTCCACCCCACCCTGCACACAACTTCGCCTCTCACCACATTCTTCCCGGAACGTATCCGCATCACACCATGCGCTCTGTGTTTCCTATTCTGCATTGTTTCCAGAAGAATCATGTGGTCCTGGTAGATTTCCCCTACTCATCCTTCATATTACAATCAGGTGATCAGGTGGTCTTCTGAAGGAAATATATATATATACACTATAAACATATATACTATATAGTATAGTACTGTATCATATATATACTATATAAACTATGTAAATAAATAATATATAATACTATAGTATATATATACACTATACACTATATATGTATACTGTACACTATATGTGTGTGTATATATATATATTCTCCAGGCATCTCTCTTCTAACACCTGCCTTGGGGCAATGAGTATACATTTAGACAACCAGTAATCATTCAAAATGTAACAGGAACTTAGGTGAAGTGGGTATAGTGATGGCATGATTAAATGAATATGTGGAAGGAGAAATGAGTGGATAGAATGCACCTGCCACACAGTACATTTGTTTAACACAGCCACACTGTATGCTTCTCTGCGCCTCCTCATGATCAAATATGGTGCTGATACCCATTGACAATGGTAATGGCCACACTGTGTCACACTGCCTGGCCTTCCCTCACTCCCAGACTTAGAAGGTTTCTGAGAAAGCTCCTGAGGCTCACCCAGCTGTTGAGAGAAATACATGATAACATGTCAGGGCAGCATTTTGCAAATATAAAATGCTTTCCAAACAGTTTCACCCTGAGGGCAGTTCCTGGCTTTGAAGGGAAGTAACTGTCTAACCACTTTAGCAAAGACTTGTGTTCTGGAATACACTCGGGGCGATGCCTTGTCATCTGCTAAAAGGTTGCAGAGCAAGAAAACACCCCTCCTGAGCAGAAATATGGGCAGCTTCAAAATCGCTGGCAGTGGTGAGGCTCTGACTGCCGCTCTCTCCCTGGACCCCGCGTCTGGTTGCATCTCATCCTCCTCCTTTGTTCAGGACAGGACACAAGATGTGCTTCTTGTGAGATGAAGGGGCACTTTGTGTGAGCAGGCTGCTGTGCAGAGGTGCTCTGCAATGGCTGCATGCCAAAGGCTAGGGCTCCAGCTCACGCACTAACTAGCTGCGTGTGTGAACCTAGGCAAACCACTCACCTTTCTGAGCCATCACGTTGCTTTGAATCTCCAAGTCTCTAGAAGGCAGCAGCTCTATTCTCTTCTTCTTTCAAATCAATACACTGAGCCTTCCTTCTTTCCCTTGCTCACCCAGTTCCAGTCACAGTATTCTGCAGGGACACTGCAGACACACACCAGCTTTAGGCTCCTTCCCCATCCAGATGCCACCACGGTTCCCTCCCCTCCAATCTTCAGTCTTGGCAGACTCTGTCATGACTCTTTCCACAGTTCATTTTTCTCCATTACCACCATCTGACATGCTGTGTAAGTTGCTTAGTTAGTTAGTTTAATAGTTCTCCCACTCCCTACTTTAACTGTTTAGATCTCTGTTCAGAATAGCTGCTGGGAAATAGCAGGGGCTCCAAAGTGAATTCAACACATAGTTATTGAGCCCCCACTCTGTGTCCGGTTCTGGAAAATAGAAATGAGTTAAGACATCTCTCAATCTTCCAGGTGTTTGGCAAGAGAGGCAACAAGTAGGAAGAAGTTAGATGATCAATGACAGAAGGGTAGAAACAAAGAGATAATGAGTTCCACGATGCTACCTTGGGTGCAGGGATGAGTCAGAGATTTTCTGGAAGGACTGACCCCTGCTCTGAGCTGGGCAAATCATTAGAATTGTCTGAGGTCGGGGGACCCAGCAAGCTACACTCAAGGCAGAGGCTCGTTTTTACAAAACACAAAAGCCAAGAAATCGTCAGTTGCTAAAAAATTGTCCATTGTGAACAGACATTATAGCTCCAAGACATTTTATTAGAATGTTCTTTGGGAAGGGGACATGATGTGATGGTTTAGCAAGCTAATTATTAGCCTACAAGGCCAGCATCCCATATGGACACCAGTTCATGTTCTAGCTGCACCACTTCCAGTCCAGCCTGCTGCTGATGGCATGGGAAAACAGTAAAAGATGGCCAAAGTCTTTGGGCCTCTGTACCCATGTTGGAAGCCCAGAAGAAGCTCCTGGCTTCCAGCTTTGGACCAGCACAACTTTAGCCATAGCAGCAACTTGGGAAGTAAACTAGTGGATGGAAGGTTCTCTCTAAATCAATTTATCAATCTATCTATCTATCATCTAGCTACCATCTGTAAACCATCTATCTATCCATCAACTTATCTCTAACTCTGTAATTCTTTCAAGTAATTAAAAAAATGTTCCAAACCTGTGATTGGATAAGTTACATAAGTAAAAAGGGGCAACTGATACATCTTCTAGCTCCACCACTCTGGCTAGGACTCCTCAGCACAGAAAGGTTCAATGGCTGAGTGTATGAGGTGAACTGACAAGAGACAGATTAATAGAAAATAAAAAGCTATGCAAATGTATCACATGTGTTGGGCCACCATAGCAGAAAAAGTGAATGTCCAAAGGCTTGCTAGTACTTAGGGGAGAACAGATGTGTATGCAAGCAATTTAGGGGGCAGTAAGTTATTTTTAGGAGAGCCCTGCTATAGTGTGCATTAAGTCAGAGGTTCGTATTGTAAGAAGCATGGTCCTTGGGTGATGATGTTGAAGTAGTATGGACTTGTAAAAAGTGGGATTAGTGAGAGGCTATGAGGTCATTGGGCACACTGACATCAGAAAGGGTTAAAGTGGTTCTTGTAGGACTCTGGCTAGTGTGAAGGAACAAGGCCAACTCTTCCCCCAATCTCTCCCTGGTGTCCCTCTTGCACCTGCTCCCTAAAATGCAGTCCATAGGCCCTCAAAGGAGACTGGACCAATAAGGCTGCCCATCATAGACTTTATCAGTTTCCAAAACGCCCTATCTCAACTGAACTTGAACTATGATTATGCAACAAGGTGGAGGAATCCACCATGGGGGGAGGGGTATGGGAGGGGTGGGGGGAATCCCCAGCGCCTATAAAACTGTACTACATAATACAATGTAAGCAACAATAAAAAAAAAAAAAAATAAAGTACCTAGCCTCAACTATCTCATTAGTCATGGAAAATGTACCCGCACAAGCCCTTCAAAGAACAGATGGGAAGTGCAATCATTTGTGACCAGGTTTGAGTATGCCCCGGACTTCTCAGCCCCTCTCCTATCGTACCAGCTCATCTTCCCTGGCGTATCAAACTCCCTGGAAAGGGATCAGTAACAACTGAGTTCTGAGTTCTACTCACACCATCTGTCTTCAGGCAGCGAAAGGGCATTTAGGGAAAGCCCTTCCCTGCATCTGCTGTCTTTCACGGGCCCTCAGCTCACAAAAATTAGTGTTCCAAAGTGATATACTTGCGGGTGATACATTCCTAAATTTGATCATTATAACATTACTTGAAGAAGGAATTCTCACTAGGAGACTCAGTAATGGTGCACATTTTCAAAAGAAACTGAAACAGGATATACTATTTCACTAAATATTTTGACAACTGGAAGTAGCTAAGATGCTAAGAGAATGAATGACAGGACAGGGAATTTTTGGCTTTTATGTGTTTATAAGACAACAGAGGGCTTCTATTTGTTGCTTAGCTCCTCAAATCCCCACAAGAGCTAAGGGTGCAGTCAGCCAAAGTGGGGGCTGGAAATTGGAAATACAGCCCCAGTTTCCCATGTGGGTGGAAGGGACCAATGGCCTATACCACCGCTAAAGCTCCCCGGAAAGCTGCAGCCAGGAACTGTAGGCTGGTATCAAACCCAGGTGCCCTGATGTGGATTGCGCACAACTTATTCTAGCATCTTAACCACTAGGCCAATGCTCACCCCAGAACAGAAAACGTTGGAAGGAAACAGAAACAACATAGAACGAGGGTCAGCAAAATGCAGCCCATGTGCCAAATTTGGCCTGTGCCTGTTGTGATATAATCAGTAAGTTGAGAATCATTGGGAGCGAAAGTAATAAAATATTGTCACGTAGCATGAAAATTGTTCAAAATTCTAATGTTCATTTTTATCAATGAGGTTTCACTGAAGCACAACACAGCATGTTTTCTGGCGTGCATGCCATTGATGGATGCCTATTTCCTCAAAGGCAGAGTTGAGGAGTCACAATAGACAACGCAGCTTGAAGTATCAAGCTTCAACGTAAGCTTGAAGCATCTGCCACCTGGCCTTTCACAGAAAGACTGCAGGAGTGGAGTCATGTTCATCAACCCCGTCTGCACACCCCTGTGATGGTGTAATATCTCAGTGACTAAACTTGCTGCACAGAGATTGTGACTTGGTGGGCTTGAAGGAGGACCCAGACATTGATATTTTGGAAAAACTGCCAAAGTAGATGCCATTTGCTGTGCAAAGTAGGTCAGGTCACAGCCAGCCTGGCACTCAAGGTTATGGTACTCATAATTGGTGTAACTGGAGCCCATCTTGGGATGCCTCCCCAATGAGGCTTCATGTTCTTTATCATAGTTCACTGAAGAGATGAAGAAGGGGGCTCTGGCAGTACTTACAAAGGATACAAGGTGCTGAAAGGGAAAAAGGCACCTACCTTGTGATATTGTGCTGCCTCACTCTGATGTGCCCATCTTGTTGTGATGGCTTGTCACTATACAAGGACTCTGCCAAGTTACACGTACAATTGCTTATTAGGCAGGCATCAATTAGTAAGAAGACAGAAACAGTTAATGCAACTTACTCTGTAAGCTCAATGAAAATTTAGCTCTTTGTCCATTGTGCAAACAGCTTTGCCTGCCAAAAGAACATTCTCCAAATCAGTACTAGGCTATTCTCATTAGCATCAGGCAACTAGCATCTCCAGCTCAACTAAAGAGAGACCCTTTAGGGATCAAGCCATAAGCTTCGCCCTAATGACTCTGGGGCTTGCTAGGTCATTAGACCTTGTCCCTGGTTTTCTCTAAAATATTGAATCCAACCCACATACTGTGAGTAATGTTAATTTTACCAGTAAGAATTCCTTTCTAACATCCATTATGCTAATTAATAGCCAACATAAATCATCACCCATTTCTTAACTCCTTGCACTAATTAGCAAAGTCCTGGGTATTGATAAAGAAAAAAGGGCACCAGAACAGATTGTCATAGTCATTTCCAGAATGTGAACTCTGATTAGATTACTTGCTGCCCACTCCAGGGAGGTGAATTCCTGATTTACAGTTAGGTGACTACACTGAAGATATAGTTTAAATTAAACAGCACACACATGACATCACTGTGATGATGATGTATTTAAAGCACATTACAGACATTGTCATAAGGGAGCATAGAAATGTCTCATTTCTCAATCAAATCATTATTTGCCTTGAAATATTACCCATTTCAGTTTGCTGAAGTCCACTCCCAGTGTCCAGTGGAGTCCTCTTTCAGGACCCTTCCTTCAACTAACCATGCATACTTCATACTGGAGAAAGCCTCACTTAACTGAACTGCAGCTGGTTTTCCTGACGCATCCCCCTCCAAGACCACCTTGGATCAGGGGTCTTTGCCAAGGCTGGAAACCTCTGACTCCTCGTATAAGATTAATGTTCTATCTTGGGTAGTGCGGCATGGAAGAGAATGGGTAAAGAGCAATAAAATGGAGGAAAGGCAGGGATTTGTTAAAGGTTGGAGGAAGATAGAACATTGCTGGCTGTCAAGAAAAGCTTGCTATCAATTTGGGTCCTCCAGCAAGCAGATGCCAAAGCTGACTTAGTAATGATATTGATGGGAAGATACAATAGTTGTGGATTAAATGGTAGAGAGAATAGGAGTGGCCAGAAAAAGATTTCTGGTCCATGATGCAAACCTAACATCTGTGAAGAGAAAGGGAAAAGACGGAAATGAGACAGGAGAAGTTCCCAGCTGCCTAGCCGCTTTGGGAAGGGTCTGATCAGCCCCATGGGAAGTTCCAGCATGCAGATAGCCTGGAAAGAAGTCCTACACTGGGTGGAAGCAGGTAACCTTAGGAGCCTCCATCCCCGACCCTGCTCTAGGGTTGCAATGCAAATCAAAAATGCCTGTAGCTGTGAATCAGCTGAGCCCTTATTTCCTGAATAAATATTCAAACCATAGAATGAGTGTGTGCCTTTAACCATGAACTACATACTGGATTAAGACACATATGAAACTATTGCCACACAATGTGAGGCATGTTGATGGAACCGCAGGGTGGACAGATGTGGTCACCTCAACAGCTCCTTAAAGAGCCACCTCACCATCATGCTCAGCCACATCGCTTTATGCTGCTACCCTTCCCCCAGGTGTGGCCACCAGGACACATCAGTCTTGGACTAAGTGATGGGTTGAGAGATAAGCTTCTGTCCTTAACCACTAACATCAAAGCCCCATCAGAACGGAAGACAGGTGCATACAGACCTCAGCGGTCACTGACTGTGAAGACCAATTGAGGTCTGCAGACTCCTTTGCCACCCCCATGTGGCTAACAGCAGAGGGCAGAGCTGAGGGAGACAGCCCCGCACCAACAAAAGACTTATTTAAAGATGGAGGAATTGTTTTGAATAGTTTATGAAGGATTGGGGTCAGCTCTACTTGGAATGCTTTGCAGAATTCAGCAGGGAAGCATCTGGACATAGACTTTTCTATGTTGGGAGGGCTTTAATTACTGCATCAATCTCTGCCTCAGCTATAGGTTTATTTTTAGATTTTCTGTTGCTTCATGACTTAGTTTTACTAGTGGGTATGAGTCCAGGAATCTATCCATTTCTTGGAAGTCTTCTGATGTGTTGCCGTATAGTTATTTGTAGTAATTCCTGATTATTCTCCGTACTGCGGAGGTATCCGTTGTTATGTTCCCTTTTCCATCTTTGATGCTATTAATTCTCGTCTTCTCTCACTTTTTTGGTCAGTTGGTTCAGTGGGGTGTCTATTCTATGTATTTTCTCAAAGAACCAACTCTTTTTTTTGGGGGGGGGGCTTCTTTTTTAAAATATACATTTTTTTAGTTTTAATTTTTGAATTATGTAGTAAAATTTTATATAGGATGGGATCCCCCAAATTCCCACCCCCCAAAATATTTTCCCTTTTTATTACAATGGTTTAGTCCTTCATAAAGAATTATAATTCTATCAGTCTGTTATTCAAGTGTATCCCCACAATTGCTAGTACAGACAATGTCAGACAGTCCAAAATCCCATTGTCTACACATGCCCAACAGTTTCATTGAGAATCCATCTTTTGTCTGGAAGCAGGGATGCATTGAACCAACTCTTTGATTCATTGATTTTATATATTGTTCTTTTGATCCCTATTTGATTTTTTTCTTCTCTTATATTGATTACTTCTTTTTTTTCTGTTATTCTTGGGATTATTTTGTGCTGTTGCTTCTCTAGCTCCTTCAGGTGTATACATAGCTCATTAACCTGGTGACTTCCTTGATTCCTAATGTAGGCTCAAACTGCCTCTTAACACTGCCTTGGCAGTATCCCACAGGTTTTGGTACATTGTGTTTCAGTTTTCCTTGGTTTCAAGGAATTTTTCAATTTCGCCTTTAATTTCTTCTCTGTTTATCTTCCAAGAGTTTACAAACTTCCTAGGTTATTTTGGTTTATTGACCTGTAGTTGCACATTGTGGTGGTCCCAGAAAATGAATGTTATGATGTTTGTAAATTTAATGTTGATAAAAAAATTTCTTTTTCTCCCTTTTGTAGACTGTGTTTATTAGCTCTGTATTTAAGGAATGTATAATAGAAGTGTAGCAGAGACAACACAATCAAAGCAGTTTGCGAAAAACCCAATGCCAGCATCATACTAAATGGGGAAAGATTGGAAGCCTTTCCACTAAAATCTGGAACTAGACAGGGATGTCCACTGTCACCACTACTCTTCAATATAGTTTTGGAAGTCCTTGCCAGAGCTATGAGGCAAGAAAAAGCAATCAAAGGAATACAAATTGGAAACGAGGAATTGAAATTATCACTATTTGCAGATGACGTGATTCTCTACAAAACAGAACGAAAAGAATCAGTCAAGTGACTATTGGAACTCATAAGAGACTTTGACAGAGTAACAGGATACAAAATTAATGAACACAAATCGATGGCACTAGTGTACACAAATAATCCCATGGATGAGAAAGAAATTGTAAGCACAGTCTCCTTTAAAATAGAGGAGAAGAATCTTAAATACCTAGGAACTAAACTGACTAAATATGTGAAAGACCTCTATGATGAAAGCTATAAATCATTTTTAAAAGAGAAATAGAAGAACACCTTGAAAAATAGAGAGCCTTACCATGTTCCTGGATTGGCAGGATCAACATCATCAAAATGACCATATTACCAAAAACAATATACAGATTCAACGCAATCCAAATCAAAATCCCAACAACATTCTCTCAGAAACAGAAAAGATGATACAAAAGCTCATCTGGAATCACAAAAGACTACAAATAACTAAAGCTTTCCTGAAAAATAGAGATCAAGCTGGAGGAATCACGATTCCAGACGCCAAGACATACTACAGAACAGTGATTATCAAAACAGCCTGGTACTGGTACAGAAACAGAGAAGATCAGTGGAACAGAATAGAAACACGGGAAGGGAGCCCACACATGTATAGTCAACTGATCTTTGACAAGAAAACTGAAAACAACCCAGGCAATAACCCGGGTCAATTCAACAAATACTGTTGGGACAACTGGATGGCAGAGTACACAATTAAGAAGCAGGACCCACACCTGTCACATTATACGAAACTTAACTCAAAATGGATCAAGGACTAAATCTACACCCAGAAACCATCACACTATTAAAGGAAAACATGGAATCACACTCCAAGATATAGGAACAGGAAAAAACTTCTTAGAAAACACATCAAAAACAATGGCAATCAAATCCAAAATGAACAAATGGGACTACACAAAACAAAAAAAAGCTGCTGTACAGCAAAGGAAACAATTAACAAAGTGAAGAAGCAACCAACAGAATGGGAGAAAATTTTTGCACACCACGCAAGTCATAGGGGACTAATATCCAGGATTTACAAAGAGCTTCAGAAACTCAGGGACAGGGAAAAAAACCTGTAACAAAATGAGCAAAGGAAATGAACAAACATTTTTCAAAAGAACAGATTCAAATGGCTAAAAGACATATGAAAAGAATCTCAAGCTCCCTAGCCATCGGAGAGATACAAATGAAAATCATGTTGAGGTACCACCTAACTCCAGTGAGACTGGTCTACATTCAGAACTCAACTAACAACACCTGCTGGCATGGATGTGGGGAGAAAGGTACACTCCTTCATTGCTGCTGGTGGCAGTGTAGGCTAGTACAACCACTGTGGAAATCAGTATGGAGAGTGCTTGCAGATTTGCAAATAAACTTGTCCTATGACCCAGGTATCCAGCTCCTAGGAATATACCCAATAGAAGTGAAATCTGCATATGAGAAGGGGATCTGTCATCCTATATTTGCAGCAGCACAATCTACAATAGCAAAGACATGGAGACAATCCAGATGTGTGTCGGATTAAGAGAGGTTATAGAAACTCTGGTACATCTACTCCATGGAATATTATTCAGCTATTAAGAAGAATGAGAGTATACTATTTATAACCAGGTCCCAACTAGAGACCATTATGCTCAGTGAAATGAGTCAATCACAAAAGAACAAATGCCATACGTTCTTTCTTATATGAGGAAACCAACATGGAAAATGTAACACCAATAATCGAATCCGTACTGTCTTTTTGTTTGCTTGCTTGGTGTTTTGGCTGTATCCCCTGTCTTTTGACGGATTTTTTAATTTCAGTTTTGTTTATTCCAAATAATTTCTTTTCTCTTGTCAAATTCATCACTGCCTTATGGATTATACCATGGCATCATTTTCCCCAAGAGACCTTTGTGTTTCCTTTTTGTCACTCATGTGTTGGTTACCAAGTGGTGCGTTTTTTCATAGTGCTGTAATTTGTTGTTCATGATATTGATGTTGTTGTGGCTATTCTAACTCATGCTAGTTGTTGGCCTTGTCTCATGGCTTCTCCATTATGGAAATGTATAGTGATGGAGTCCTGGGTTCTATCACATACAGACATGGAGGAATACTGGAACGTGCATCCCTGCTTCCAGACGGAAGATGGATCCCAACGAAACTGTTGAACATGTGTAGACAATGGGATGCTGACATTATCTGTATCAACAATGTTGGGGTACACTTAAATAAGAGACATATAATTATGATTCATTATGAAGGACTACACTATTGTAGTAAACTGGGGAAAATCTGTCAGGGTGTGGGAGTTTGTGGGGGTGGAATCCCAGCCTATACGAAATTGTACTACATAATTCAAAATTCAAAATAAAAATATATTTTTTAAAAAGAAGTTTAGCAGAGATGTTCAGATGTTGCGACACAGTGCAGTATGTCTCTCAGCATCTACTATGACTTCCACTGAAACTGTTTTAAGCATCCTGACAGTAGGATGCTGGACTCTGGCACTGTCCATCCCTACAATGTCAGGAAACTTCCACAGTGGAATGATGGACTTATGACTGCTGATAAAGGACCATCCACTGTAATAGTAGTGGGGAACTCAATGGAGGGGAGTGTGGAACTTGGGGAGAAGACAGAAAATCCCAGAGCCTATGAAATTGTTTCATAAAACAATAATTTAAAAAAAATTTTTTAAATATATGGGGAAATTCAAAATAAGTTTATTAACAGATCTTCACTGAAAAAAATCAAGTAATGTGTTTTCTGTACAAGGAAACAGAAACCATAAATGATGCTCTTCATAGAACAGTAAGCAAGGAACTTTTTTAAAAGTGGGAAAAGGAACGAAACCTTGTCTTTTGAAACTAAGTGGATTCAGTTGGAAATCACTATGTTTAGTGAAATAAACCAGTCCCAAAAAACAGACAGGTATGTTTTCCCTGGTATGTTACAGCTAATACACATAGCTTACCAAAAAATGACATTTCTCTAAGTGAGATTCATATCCTGAATGCTTAACAGTCTGTCTCTGTACTTCTGAGTAACAGTAGAGTTTCCATCGTTTTCTCCCCCATTTTCTATGTCATGATATCTTGACCTACTAGAGTGTTAACCTTGTGATGGGAAAGTAGAAGGGAAATTTGCCACTGAAACAACTTCAGGGAAAAGTAAAGGGCAAGTAGGGAAGGAGTACCATGAGATATGTGAAATCTACTGTCCTTACATCAATGGAATTTAAAATGAATACCCAAAGTGGGAAAATCTAAATAGAGAAGCATTTACAAATCAATAATAAAGCAATTACTCAATGAAACCTGGTTGATTGGTTTAGGACACAACAAGTTCACATGTAAGTAAAGGTCAATGCCAGCGTGTTCTTTGGAGAAGAAAGGCTGAGGATTGAAGCAATTCAGCAACCTTACACTTCACAGCAGAAGGTTAGTCATTTATCTTATCTTCAGTAACTTTATGTTGGGTCTTTTGAATTCCTTTTCAGGCATTTCATTGATCTCTCTTGGCATTCTGATATTGAAGTGCTGCTGTGTTCCTTCAGGGGAGTCATATTGTATTTTCAGGTGTTTGTGGAACATCCTGCTGGCTTCTTCCTCTGGTGGCTTTTGTGTTTGTGGTATGCCTCTGTGTCTTACTGGAGTGTCAGTCAGTTCCTGGGATATTCAGAGGGGTGTGCTGGGTGGAGCCAGTGCTCAGGAGAGGGTTAAGTGTACAGGATAACGCACAGGTCGGGTGGGGTTGATCTCTGTTGCCTGGAGGAAGCTGTGACCACGTTGGCGGCGGCAGGTGCAGTCACTGCCTCACCTCATCTCTGCGGAGGTGATCAATGCCTGGAGCCAGCCCACAGTGAACACACACTCCACCCACGCAGACACATGAGCCACACGGAGAATCTGAGCACAGAATCCTCTGCAACGACCCAGCCCACACACTCACAGAGTTCTGGGCCTCCGAAGTCAGATCCAGTGATTACTCAGAAAACTGTCAGACAGGCAGAGAATCCCAGCAGTCACCGTGTGCAATGCTCCCACAGTCACAAGGAGCAGGGGCTCCACTCAGCCCCATGAGTCTGCTCCATGCATGGGGACAGCCAAGACATCTCAGAACCTGCTGCCTGCTCATGTCCTCTCTTGGCTATGTGAACATGGGTGCTTATTATAGAGTTAGAAGAGAGGCATACCTGGCAACTGAGTATCTCCTACCTGTGTGGGAGACCAGAGGGCATTCCTGGCTCTTGGACTGAGACTGGTTCAGACACTGCTGTGGCTGCTTGGGGCATAAACCAATGGACATACCTCTTTCTTCTTGTTGTCAGTCTCCTCTGCCTCTTACATGAATACATAAGCAAATACTTAAAAATGGCTATTATAACTTATTTGTCACATTTCACTTCATTGCAGGATCTGTTCACACATTTGCTAATGGATTTTATGTGTTTTCACATTGCAAATCTGTTTCCTGAGTTGCTGCCCTTTGCTGTTATCTTTGCTGATGCTCAGATTGTCCAGCATTGGCCATCAGGAACTCCTTCAGGAGTGTCCCTCAATCCTTCTGCTCTCTGATGACTTCCTTGGAGTCCAGCCTCAGCTGACACAATTCCTGCCCAGATCTGACAAACATCTTAAATGTGGGAGTTATTCTTCACTTACCATGGATACTAACTCATTTGGATTCAATGCTGCCTACCTAAACCTGTGAAGCTGTGGAACAAAAGCACATTGCGTGCTTCTCATCCTCTCTGCCACCTCTCCATGCATTGCAAGGGCTCCTGGGACAGACAGGGAAGAGCTGCCATTTTGATGAGGTGAGGGCAGGCAGCCATTGCATGTGCACATGTGAATGGGAGGTTCTTTCATTTTTTGAGGGATAAATCCTAGGTCCGTACTGACTTTGACTGTGACTTTGAGGGTTGTCAAGCAGTTGGGCCCATCATCTGTTTCTTCCCAGTTGGGAACTAGATCAAAAATGGAGCAGCAGGGATTGGAGCCATCATACCAATCTGGGATGCCTGCATCACAAATGGCAGGTAAACCTACTGTGCCACAATGCCTGCCTCATCATAATCATTTTTAAATGTTCTTGTTTTAAGAAAATCAACTCATATTTTTAAACAGAACTGAAAATCCAGCATCTACCCAGTCTTCCTTAATCCAGTAACTCAAGATAACCTAGTCAAAGGACGACCTATACAAGCATTAAATGAAGAAAGCTTACAGAAACAGAATCTTCATTTTGTAACCTACTAAAATGACAGGTCCAGTGCAGGAGTCAATAAACTTTTTACCATTTATTTTTTCATTCGTATTCCTTTGAATTCATTTACTTGAAGGAGAGAAAGAGGCAGGAAATGACACAGAGAGAGGAAGAGATCTAGCACACTGGTCCAATCTCCAAATGCCAGCAGTTGATGCCGAGCAAGGTCAAAATCCAGAGCCCAGAACTCAGTACGGATCTCCCATGTGGGAAACAGGAACCCAAGAATCTGGGCCGGCATCCGCTGCCTCCTAGGGTCTACATTAGCAAGGAGCTGGAATTGATAACCAGGAGTCACACTCAGGCACTCAGACATGGGCTGCAAGTAACCCGAGCAGAGAAACGCTTGTGCCCAAAAGTTTCTCTTAAATGCCATGAATGATTTTAAGCTTCGCAGGCCCGTGATCTTCATACAGTATTTACCTCTGCTCTTGCAGTTCAAAAGCGGCTGTGGATGATTCAATAATGAGCAGAAGAAACTGCATTCCCTTAAAATTTGACTTACAAAAGCAGGCAGCAGCCAGGATTTGCATCAGGGGCCATGGGGCCGCCACGCCCTGCTCATCCCTCGACGCTGAGCAGCAGCAATCGGTAACATTGAAACAGGAGCCCCTGTTCTGACTAGCCCCTCTGCAGCGCAATGCAGCTCATTTTATACATAATCGCAAAAAGGAAATCATAATCAAAAATGTTTACATATACTTCTAAAGATCTCAAAGATCAAAGAATGCATCAAAATGGAAATTGGGTGATTTGTAGAAATAAGTGGTGACAAAAACTACGTATCCAACGAACAGATTTCATTTAGAGTGGTACACAGAGGGAAACTGCAGACTTTAATATTACATTAGAAAAGAAGAAAGATTGAAAAATAATGAGCTAGGCTGCCAAACACCTAGGAAAGAACAAAAAAATTCAAAGTAGATATAGATACAGATATAGATATACATACAGATAGATAGGGATAAAGACAAGAAGAAATGTCAGTAACTTGAAAGCCAAAACACAAAACAGGACAAGAGCCAAAAGTTGATTATTTGGAAAGAACAATCAGACACAGCAGAAAAACCAGTTAACACCCACACAAACAGAGAAGTGAATCTGGACATCTCACATCAAAATGCTGCCACAGATACATTGGAAAGATCCTAAGGGAAAGTGGTGTTTTGTCAACTAATGATTGCAAGCAATTAAGGTTTCTTCTCACAGTCCTGTGAGCTACCTGGGGACCTAGAGTGCTGTGTATTTTATTCAGCCTCCATTATTTTAAATCTGATTCTGTGCCTCAGTTCTCCTTTGCTGGCATCCCTCCCCCATCACTTACCCTTAGCTAATTGACAACTTCATCTTAATGTGACTGAAGTAGTGGAAGTATTAGCGGGCAGTCCCTCCACACCTCTGTATGCTTGTCCTGGACCCATCTGTTACACACTCAGGCCCTTACAACTGGGTTGATCAGAATCTTCTCTCCTGGCTTCTTCTTAAGAAAAGAGGCATTCTAAGTTGCTCCCAGTGTTTCTCCCAATGGACTTTTTCGACTCCAACAGCAACCTAATTAACATACATGTGAATTGATGCAGCTGCTTTTACCCTGGCTTCCTGATTCCTGTCATTTTTCCCAAAATCACCATGGCAACCATGGACAATTTAATTTCTCTTTTAAAAAAAGAACAAAACATGAATTACACTCTCATGTTCCGAACCATCAACAACTTCTGCTTCCAGCTTAGCCTCTGCCCTCACCCCCGCATGTCTCCTCTCAGGGCTTTGCCTTCCCACGAGCTCACTAGTAGCATCTGTCCTCCACATTTGCTCTTTACGCATGCTCCTGCAGTGTCTTCCCACTTGTCCAACTTCTCTGCCAATTCCCACGTACTTCACTCCCTCCCTATAAACAATTGGGGTCCCTCCCTTATAAAACACATTATGTATGGTTTCTTCAAGGAACCATTCAGTATTCTGTCATCAGCTATCTATTAAGCGTTTATTAGAACATATAGATATTCCTCAACTTACAGCGGGATACATCCTTACAAACTTATCCTAAATTGAAAATATCGTAAGTCAAAATGTACTGTATACAAATGACCTCCACCCACCCTGACTTAGCAGTACAAGATACGACAGAGCATGAGTCGTTCACCATGACAACCTGGGGCTGGTTGGGTGCTGTCCAGCATTGCAAGACTGGTTCATGCCACATACCGCCAGCCCTGGAAGAGATCAAAATCCCAAGGATGGTCTCTACTGCACGTATGCAGCGTTTACACCCTGACCAAGACCAAGAATCCTAAGTGGAAACATGATAAAGTGAGGTACCATTCAATATATCCATCAGCTCTACTCAAAATAACCAAAAACTAGAAATAATCCCAAATGAGTAGACTGGGCAAATAAACTGTAGCATATGTACAGAATTTAAAACTCTACAGTTAAGGGAATAAGCAGGCAAACACAGCATAGAGAAGAAGGGGCTGTGACTGCCACATGGCGCTTTGGAGCCTGTGGGATTCTACGAGATCTCTTTCCTGTCAGGGTTCTGGTGTCACGGTGTATTCCACTTGTAGAAATGCATCAAGGTAAACCCTTCAGGTTTTTGTAACTTCTTGTATGCGTTAAACTGCAACAGACACACCACATAAAGCGTGCAGAGAGCATCCACTATGGTGCAGGAGCAGGGTTGTAGGCCTTGGGAACACAGCAGAAAGTTGGGCCTTCCAGGATGGGATGCTGGCGCCCAGCCGTTGAGCAATCACAACAGGTTTCACAGCCCAGTGGAAAGGAAACTGTGATTGTGAGAAGGGAGTGCATCCCACTGCCGCTCCTGAAGCCTCGGTTTCCTCCACTGCAGAATGGGATTGTGGCTCCTCCTTCACTGAGCTCTGTAAGAATCTAAATATGGAGCACATGGATGTGCCTGCCCACCAGAGGGTCTGGGCAATGGTGGTGCTCAACAAATCTAAATGTGATTCTCAGTGTGGGTGATCCAGGAGAGCTCCAGAGATGGCAGCTCTCACACTGTGCCTCCACCCATTCACACATGAGCATACACTCCAGCACTTACCCATACACACATATGCGCACACAACAAATCAAGGGGTCTTGGGTTAAAATATCAATGAAAACATGTTCTTGATCATTTTTGCTTTTATTTAGGAACACAATCCACCCACCCGCAAAGTCCTGGCTGCTCTTGGTTAGAAGCTGCACTGATTTCCAAGGCTGTGCAGAGCCTAGTGGCAGCGCAAAGGGCCACCAAAGAACCCGCAAGAGGCCAGCGCTCTGAGCCCTGACATACCTGGCCAAGGAACAGATGGCTTCATCCCCTGGTTCCACCTTTCTTTCTCCCATGTTTGGGGATCCTTTCAACTTGAGTGGAAATAGTTATCTGAAACCTGCTCACTTGGAAATGTGCATGGAACATGGGTGGGCTGCTTTGGGTTTGGAAGCTGTGACTCCTAGAAGTCCCATGAAGTGTGACAACTGGAACAGACAGCAACCTCGCTCAAGCAGATTGGAGCTGCTGCTTTACCACGAAAGGGACCCCACAGATACGACCAGGGCACGGGACACTACACCCTGGGAGATGTGAGCGTGAGCAAGTAAGTCAGCAATTCAAGGAAATTTGCTGTAGCCAGTCAGAAGCTCACATTCTCAAGAAAGGAGCCAGTATACCACCTTCAACCTTTTGCTGTCCTCTCTGAATCTCTCCGAAATCCCATCCCTCCTTCCCGACTCCCTTGCTAAGACCTAAGCCTCCGCATCGCTCAGCTGTTCTTCTGCCGTTACCTCTACCCCCATCTGCTTGATTCCCTTCTCACCCCACTGGCTGCACAGAGTCCCTTCAACCCCTCAAGGCCCCGTCTCTCTCCATTCTTTACAGGTCTCTCTACCTGGAATAATGCACAGCCTCTCTTCACTTGACCCTGTATCACCTTCCAGAGTTCTTAATCTCCTACTCCCCCAGTCTAAGTCCTCTCTTGTCATTTTCTCCCTAATAGCACCTCAATTAATGGGATTGAGCATTCTTTGCATATCTATCTCCTTCACTGCTAGAGTATTTGCTGCATGAGGGCAGCAACTGTCTTCCTTACCATTCCATCTCTAGGGTCCAGCACCATGCTTCCAACACAAGGGATGGTTGACTGAGTAATGATCGGTTGATAATGAGCCACTGGAAAGGGGACATTTCCAAGCAATGTTAAGTTGCAAAACAGAAAGACTTTTTCTTCCAGTATTGAAGGAGTTTTAGGCGGCCTTGGGAGACTCCCATTTGTTGTCCTAGCTAAGAGTGAAAGGAAAACAGAACTAGCCATGTGGCCTTCAGAAAGCAACTTCACATTTCTGAGCCTTAGTTATTCTCTGTCAATGCAAAGAGTAATACATTCTTGACTTGTCAGTAGGGTAAGATGCAGTAAGATTCTGAGCTCCTAGGGTCAGAGTGAAGGCAGGCACGAGGGAGCCGGAGAGCACCAGGAGTGTGCACACACTGTTTCGGGTGTGTTACCGGCAAACACACATGTGCATTCCTGTACTGTACTGAACAGTGTTTGTTCCTCAAACCTAGGAATGCATCTCAATTTAAAAATAGAATCTTTAATTAGGTCATTAAGTTATAACAGACCAGGATGGATCCTCATCCAAGAATTGACACATTTGTAAAAAGAAAGAAATTCAAATACAGACCCACGGGTGAGAAGGCTGTATGAAGAGGGCGGTAGACACTGGAGGGCCTCAGCTCCAAACCGAAGAGCTCCAGCGGCGGCCAGCCATCAGGAGAAGCCAAGAAATGGCAGCCTTCAGAGAGAACCCTAGTCTCCTTGATTTCAGACTTCCAGCCCCCAGGACTCCGGACTGACTTTCTGAGGGCGCCTCAGGTGTGCCCTCTGAGTACCTTTGATGACATGTGAGCTTTACCTTTGCCCTTGTAAGTAAGCCTTGGTAACCAAGGAAACAGCTCTAGCTCTTAGCCTTAAAAAGCTTAAGAAGATTTTTCAGCAAAAGATAAAGAACAAAGAAGAATTGTTCCTCTGGAACTGCCTGATCTTGCACGATCCTTGTCAATCTTTATGCCCCAGTTACTTGCCTGCGTATAATGGTTCCCTAACGTGCAGTGGCAGCAGGCAGTACCAGCTTTCTCTGTGGCCAGACGTCAGGTCTCCCCTCCTTCCTATCAACCCGTAGGCAGGCATTTCCATCGCAGGTTCAAATTGTCTGAGGAACAAATGATGAGAAAGGATTTTTTTATTTGCAACCCAAGGCATGTTGTTCTACAGAAACAGCCCGCATGGATAAACTAAACTGAGCATCCTGGATCACGTTCCGCAGAAGGCTGCCTGACTCTGGTATCCTTTGGTTGACATATGTTACAGAGCAGAAAGCAAGAGAGAGGTGAGAAGAGAGGAAGTGCCTGCTCAGCCCCTGGGCTCACAGCTGGGGCTGAGCCTTCCCTTGATGCGTGTGATGGGGTGTGTCTCCTGTACAGATACCGTTCAGGAGAAGCAACTCTGGCCCAGATGTTTCTGGCCCCTTGCACCTATTCTTTCTCCCACAAGGTTGCAATGAGTTTCCCAGCCCTCATATAGCACTCGGTAGTCAACATTTCTTGATATAAAGGGGATAACTCAATGAATATATTGATCACTACCAGTTATTTTTTTATTATTCCCTCTCCACCAGGACCTTTTTTTTTTTTTTTAACAGAAACTTCAGAGGATTTATCTTCTCTTCATTCAGAGTTCACCTTGGGCAGATTGAATTGTGGACAGGAGAGAAATAAGACGAGAAGAGCTCATATGACAAGCTCTACCCGTCCCCCGCAGTGAGAGGGACAGGGTTTGGTCTCCACATCTTAGTCTTTCAGATGACTTCTCAGATGGTTCAGAAGCTGGGTGGTAGGGAGAGGAAGTTTTTCTTGGAACTCCCAAGGAATCAGAGATGCAGTTGGTTAGCATTCTGTATGGCAAAATTCTAAAAACTCATTGCAAACACTGAATTAGTGAACTCTGAACCATTGTTCCTAGAGGAAATTGCATCCGTGTGTGTGTGAATAGATCTAGGATGAATGGATAGATAGATAGATAGATAGATAGATAGATAGATAGATAGATAGATAGATTCATCTTCATGCATAGACACACATATGTACTTAGAGGATAATGTGAAATTCTAACAACAAATCACCCTGTTAACTTCTGTTTTCTTCATTTTAAAACAAAGAAACAAGGTCTTGAAGTGTTAACTGGTTAGAGTGAAGTGTTAAGTGGTTAGAGTGAAGTACATTCCATGTACAAGAGATGGATTCAAACTCAGTCCAACAGGCTCAATGTCAGAACTTCTTGCACTAAACCTCACACTCGCCACCCTCCACTCAGCTCTTTGAGAGGGCTGAATGTAGAGGTGGAATGTTGCCTTGTCCAACCTCTGCTGGCAACATGCTTTTTGGAAAATGCAAATATTCTGTTGTTCTGTACATGTGCATACGTGGCCTTGAAATCACACAAGCATTGATGTGGAGATCACAAATAAAACTTGGTGTGTTTTACTTGTAGATCTGCAAATCAAGATTCTATGACTGGTGAAGTTCATCTGTACACTGTATTCTTGTTCCGATTAACTCACTGTCCTCAAGATAAGGGGATCATAGCTCCATGAACCACTGCTGTGTGACTTGCACCATCTCCCTGGGGCAGAACGACACTTCTCTGTGACTGTTGTCAGGCATGACCATATGCCTTGCTTCCATCAGTGAAATGTTAATGAAAGTGACACACCACTCCCAGGACAACCTCTAAGAACAGTCTCACGGTATTGTCCATTTCTTTGTTGGTTTTCCTTTGTCACAGAAACAATACATTCCAAATAAAGCTGCTCTATCAACCTGGGTTCTAAAGAAAAGAAGTGTCTGGATCTGAGCTGAGAAATAGCATAAGCAAGCAGTGTGCCCTTGGCTTAGAAGTCATTGGGCTTTTGAGGTGTGAACTGCAGCGTCACCGGGTACAAGATGACTGATACAATGCCGACTGTGGTGAACAGACACCTGCTATAAGCCATGCCTTGCAGCTTGCATAACAAAATGCCTTTTTTTCTTCAAATATCAGTTGTATAGAACTTTAATTCTTGCTTTCTGCAAAACATAAAAAGGGAAAATCAACACACATTTTCTAGAAAACAAATCATGGGTCACAAACAGACACCAGGATTTAGTCCACTTGCAATCTGGTGTGCCAATTCCATTTCTCCAGAAAACAAATCCAAGACACAATCAGATATCCAACAGATTTACTGCCCAGGGAGAATAAAGGAAGAGAGAGCAGAGATATACTGGAAAGCCCTCAGACAGGGACATGGGTTTGAAGTCTGAACAAGACCATGAAGGAAGGATTGGAGAGGAAAATCTGCAATCCCAAAACAGTTTCAACCAGGCTGCTGGCATGTCTCAAAACCAAACCTGCTCCCTGGAGAAGGGAGTGTTGGGTTGGCCAGTTATCCCCGCCAAGCTCAGGCATTAACTGGAAGCACCCTGGAGAAGCACAGCCTTGGTATTTATGGTGTGGCAGCCAATCAACTCTGCTTCCTGCGGCAGGTTCTCCCCAGGGTGATCTGAAGAGCTGCAGCCCATGGCCAGGCTGGTAGGAGTCCAAACAGATATGAACACTGTTATGAAAAGTAGGTCAGCAACAAAGCCACTAGAGATGGAATCCAAGCGACTTGCCTCATGAGTCCACCTGGATTGCTTGAGACCACTAGCACACGTCTCCACACAGTTCCTGAGGGCCGTGTCACCCTCCCCCATCACACACACACGATCAGCCGGAAGAGTCTGCTGAGTTTCTCCTTTGAAGAGAAGGAGCAGCAGGTACAGGGCAAGCACAGGTGCAGCAGCCCAGTGATGGTCACGTGATTCCCTAAATGGCCTCTGCTTTCTCCTGGGGAGACTCACACAAACTCACCACCCAAAAGAACATGACCTTGACCACTCCTGCTCATTCTCACTTCTTTCCGCCCTGCCCTCCAAAGAAAGCAAATGGCACCCAAGCTAGAGACAGGTTAGGTCCAGGGCCCCTCGATCACGGGGAGAACTCAAAATCTCCAGGTCTCTCAAGGATTAGTGAGGAATCTGAGGAATCTGAGGTCTCGATTCCAAGATTCTGTGCTCTGTGGTGCTCATTCATTGGTAGGACACGTGTACTGAGCACCTCTTATGTGTCCAGCATTTCCTTGAGTCCTGGGAAGACAAAAGAGAAAAGAGACCATGAGCTAAGCAATGTCCCCACGGAACAGGCTCTTCAAAGCCTGTCCGAGTGTGGCTCCGAACAGATCCAGGATTACCGAGCATGGTGCTAAATCCACCTGCGGACCAGCTCAGCCTTTTCCTGCTGTGTGTCAGCTCCTAATCCCTTTCCTGTGTTACTGGGTTCAATTACTCTCCCACAGTTTTGCAGTAAAGCTTTTCCAGACTCTGGAGTCACTGCTCTTATTAATTACTGTATCAGCTGTTTTACATACCCTAATTATCTCCCCATGGCACAGACAATGGCCTTTTTAAAAAATCCTTTTTCCTTACTCGCTCTGGCAAAAATAGAACATATGAATATGTATGTCGTTTTTTTTTTTCAGAATTTAAACACAACGTGAGCGCCACCTGCTGGTACGGTAAGAAATGGACACACAATATTTTTAATATATTTTTATTTTGAATTTTGAATTATGTAGTATAATTTCATATAGGCTGGGATACCCCCCCAAACTCCCACACCCTAACAGATTTTCTCCCCAGTTTACTACAATAGTGTAGTCCTTCATAATGAATCATAATTATATGTCTCTTATTTACGTGTACCCCAACATTGTTGATACAGATAATGTCAGCATCCCATTGTCTACACATGTTCAACAGTTTCATTGGGATTCATCTTCCGTCTGGAAGCAGGGATGCACGTTCCAGTATTCCTCCACGTCTGTATATGATATACCCCAGGACTCCATCACTATACATTTCCATAATGGAGAAGCCATGAGACAAGGTCAACAACTAGTATGAGTTAGAATAGCCACAACAACATCAATATCATGAACAACAAATTGCAGCACTATGAAAAAACGCACCACTTGGTAACCAACACATGGGTGACAAAAAGGAAACACAAAGGTCTCTTGGGGAAAAATGATGCCATGGTATAATCCATGAGGCAGTGATGAAGTTGACAAGAGAAAAGAAATTATTTGGAATAAACAAAACTGAAATTAAAAAATCCATCAAAAGACAGGGGATACAGCCAAAACACCAAGCAAGCAAACAAAAAGACAGTACGGATTCGATTATTGGTGTTACACTTTCCATGTTGGTTTCCTCATATAAGAAAGAACGTATGGCATTTGTTCTTTTGTGATTGACTCATTTCACTGAGCATAATGGTCTCTAGTTGGGACCTGGTTATAAATAGTATACTCTCATTCTTCTTAATAGCTGAATAATAGTCCATGGAGTAGATGTACCAGAGTTTCTATAACCTCTCTTCTTTGGACACACATCTGGATTGTCTCCATGTCTTTGCTATTGTAGATTGTGCTGCTGCAAATATAGGATGACAGATTCCCTTCTCATATGCAGATTTCACTTCTATTGGGCATATTCCTAGGAGCTGGATACCTGGGTCATAGGACAAGTTTATTTGCAAATCTGCAAGCACTCTCCATACTGATTTCCACAGTGGTTGTACTAGCCTACACTGCCACCAGCAGCAATGAAGGAGTGTACCTTTCTCCCCACATCCATGCCAGCAGGTGTTGTTAGTTGAGTTCTGAATGTAGACCAGTCTCACTGGAGTTAGGTGGTACCTCAACATGATTTTCATTTGTATCTCTCCGATGGCTAGGGAGCTTGAGATTCTTTTCATATGTCTTTTAGCCATTTGAATCTGTTCTTTTGAAAAATGTCTGTTAATTTCCTTTGCTCATTTTGTTACAGGTTTTGTTGTTTCTTTGTTTTTCCTGTCCCTGAGTTTCTGAAGCTCTTTGTAAATCCTGGATATTAGTCCCCTATGACTTGCGTGGTGTGTCAAAATTTTCTCCCATTCTGTTGGTTGCTTCTTCACTTTGTTAATTGTTTCCTTTGCTGTACAGCAGCTTTTTTGTTTTGTGTAGTCCCATTTGTTCATTTTGGATTTGATTGCCTTTGCTTTTGATGTCTTTTCTAAGAAGTTTTTTCCTGTTCTTATATCTTGGAGTGTGCTTCCTATGTTTTCCTTTAATAGCGTGATGGTTTCTGGGTGTAGATTTAGTCCTTGATTCATTTTGAGTTAAGTTTCGTATAATGTGACAGGTGTGGGTCCTGCTTCTTAATTGTGCACTCTGCTATCCAGTTGTCCCAACAGTATTTGTTGAATAGACCAGGGTTTTTGCCTGGGTTGTTTTCAGTTTTCTTGTCAAAGATCAGTTTCTATTCTGTTCCACTGATCTTCTCTGTTTCTGTACCAGTACCAGACTGTTTTGATAACCACTGCTCTGTAGTATGTCTTGGCGTCTGGAATCGTGATTCCTCCAGCTTGATCTCTATTTTTCAGGAAAGCTTTAGTTATTCATGGTCTTTTGTGATTCCAGATGAGCTTTTGTATCATCTTTCCTGTTTCTGAGAAGAATATTGTTGGGATTTTGATTTGGATTGTGTTGAATCTGTATATTGCTTTTGGTAATATGGTCATTTTGATGCTGTTGATCCTGCCAATCCAGGAACATGGTAAGGCTCTCCATTTTTCAAGGTTTTCTTCTATTTCTTTTTTTTTTTAATGATTTATAGCTTTCATCATAGAGGTCTTTCACATATTTAGTCAGTTTAGTTCCTAGGTATTTAAGATTCTTTTCCTCTATTTTAAAGGAGACTATGCTTACAATTTCTTTCTCATCCATGGACTTATTTGTGTACACTAGTGCCATCGATTTGTGTTCATTAATTTTGTATCCTTTTACTCTGTCAAAGTCTCTTATGAGTTCCAAAAGTCTCTTGACTGAGTCTTTTGGTTCTCCTATGTAGAGAATCACGTCATCTGCAAATAGCGATAATTTCAATTCCTCATTTCCAATTTGTATTCCTTTGATTGCTTTTTCTTGCCTCATAGCTCTGGCAAGGACTTCCAAAACTATATTGAAGAGTAGTGGTGACAGTGGACATCCCTGTCTAGTTCCAGATTTTAGTGGAAAGGCTTCCAATCTTTCCCCATTTAGTATGATGCTGGCATTGGGTTTTTCGCAAACTGCTTTGATTGTGTTGTAGAATGTTCCTTCTATGCCTATCTTGTTTAGGGTTTTCAGCATGAAGTGGTGTTGGATTTTATCAATTGACTTCTCTGCATTAATTGAGAGGATCATATGGTTTTTACTTTTCAATTTGTTATGTGTTGTATCACATCTATTGTTTTTGCGGATGTTGAACCATCCCTGCATGCCTGGTGTGAATCCCACTTGATCTGTCTGATGCGTTTTTCGCTCCTGTTGGATAGTATTTTATTGAGGATCTTTGCCTCTATGTTCATCAAGGATACTTGTCTGTAGTTCTCTTTTTCTGTATTTTCTCTATCTGGCCTTGGTATTAAGATGATATTAGCTTCATAGAAACAGCTTGGAAGGATTGCCTCTCTTTCTATTGATTAAAAAAGCTTGTGGAGATTGGGGTAAGTTCCTCTTGAAACATTTGGTAGAATTCAACATGAAGCCATCTGGTCCAGGACTTTTCTTGATTGGGAGGGTTTTAATTACTGATTCAATCTCAGTACATGTTATTGGGCTATTTAGTTGTTAATTGCTTCTTGATTCAATTTTGGTGGATTGTATGTGAGAAATTGACACACTAATTCTAACAGCTTTGAATATCATAACAATATTCTTGATCCTAAGAGAGTAATGATTTATCTTAAATAATATTGTAGATATATTTCAAATCATCTGCTAAATAAATTAGCCGTGATAATATAATTAAGTATTCTAAAACATGTGTCATAAATATCACAACTAACACATGACCAGAATTTGTTATGCATATTATCTCATTAAATCCTCACAACAACCCAATTGTTAAAATTGAGTTCTTTGTTAAAAGGCAGTTTAAACATTTGGAACAAGGTGTACTGAGACAGTAAATGATTCCAAGGAGGGAGGTGGCACAGCTGATATTCGAACTAGCAATGCTCTGTCAATCGTGCAAGGGTATTGTATAATAAGCTTAAGGAACAGGAGAAATAAATGTATTTAAAGTCTATAGAACGCCTCCACCATTCTATTAGACCTCCTTTTGTCACCTTGCAGGCTTCCCAGCTGCAAAGTCCTCACTGAAATGAGAAACTGATGGGCCCTCAGTTCACATACAAGTAGACCACCCTCTTTACACACACACACACGCTTTCTCATGTTTCCAAGACCAACAAGTTTCATTTTGCTAATCCTGCCTGGTGTCTCCCAAACATTCAGTACACATCCCTGGTAATGTGTTGCTCACTAATAAATTATTTCAACTTGAGAAATCCTAAGGCCCTAATCCTTACGATCTAGGCATACAAGGCTGGCCACAACTTCACTCTTAACAGAAAGTTACTAAACCACTTGCACCTTCAGCCTCACATCTCTAAAATGAACTCTGACAAGTTCATTGAAGATTCAAGGGACTTCACACTGGAAGTTGCCTCTTCAAGCATTGGACCCCTATTGTTTGCCCAAACAAGTCCTTTGGGAACAACACGGCATCGTGTGCTGTTCATTTTTCCATCAACTGGGAAGCTGGTTGGAAGCTACAGCAAGGTGAACACTAGCTGGAAAAGACTTCAAGAATATACGGCATTATCATCAGATGGGAAGAACGGAGCTTCTATACTCTGATTTGCCAAGCCTCACTTTCTAAGCGCTTCCATCTTCCAGGACCATGCGGGAAATGTTGAGGTGTAGGCTGTCAGCCTAGATATTGGGCCTAGAAATAAGATGCTGAGTGTCAAGCGAATGTTGCAGATTTGTAATGTATCTACATTTCATTTTCCTCTTCTTCAGAAAAAAAAAAAAGGACTGTATTTCCCAGACTTTATCTCACATAGATATCATCACATGACTTAGTTCTACCTGTGTGTTGCCAAAAACTTCCTGTAGTAGGTTCTAAGAACTTTCTTTAGACATAGGTAGCCCAGCTCATCTGCCCCCTTCTTCTCACCTTTCTCCATCCTGCACATGAACGAGGAGGCGATTGTGGGAACTCCATAGAACAACAATTGCCACGATGACTATGAGGACTTGGTGGAACAAAAGTAACACAGCGACATGGTTTTTCATTTAAGACGATGTATAGAAACTGTAATAGAGACTGTCATAGCCAGTTGTGAAGATGCAGTGCAGTATGCATCTCTACTTCCGGATCAACGATGGACTCCCAAAGAAACTTAAATATACCTTAACAATAGGATGCTGGACTCTCTGCCATTGTCCATGCCTACAATGTAAGGACATGTGCCTGCTTATGAAGGACTGACTACACTACTGTAATAATACAGAGGAAATTAGTGGGGAGAACGGGACTGTGGACAGGGGTGGGGGAGAATCCCAGAGCCTATGGAAATGCTTTATAAAATAATAATAATCTTAAAATGTAATGCAGCAGTCCTGAATTTGTCTGCCTGTGACATTTGCAAGAGATATTTCTTTAAGTCATCACAATTTTGAATTTTCTGTCACTCACCACAACCCTAAGGGGGCTTTGAGAATGGGGGCATTGATTTTGTTGTTGTTGTTGTTTAAAAGAATGGCATAAATTTAAGAACTTAAGTGGATTCTATGGTTTAAAAAAGAAAAAAACAAAGGTAAAGGTAACCCAGCAGGCTTGCACAGCCATGATGACCAGGGAAGTCACCCCGGGCCTAGGGGCACCCCAGGCCTTGCTCTCCTTGATATCACATTTCCCACGGTGTGACTGCCTAGGAAATATTCTCCCCTCCTGGATCCAGGAGCCTCCATTTTGCACAAATTGGTTTATGGGGACCCAGATGCCAAAGGCCAATTTTTGCTTGCTAATATAATGCACACTCTGTGAATTCAGTCTGCTTTCCCACTCTTCAAGTGCTGATTTGATATCCTGAAGGAGGACTGACCACCATATTGGGTTGCCTCAGTTTCTCAGCACGTTTCCTGTCCACAAGAAGTTGGAAAAGAAAGTATTTGGCAAAGTTCCTTACATCTACAGCATGAGAATGTAAGTAACAAGACATGTACACATGGAGACAGGAGGGGTCTGGAAGCTGTGCGAAGTGTTTACACACCTGCAAGGAGGGTGGAGTCATTCTGGGGGGCAGGTGAGAGAGGCAGCAAGAATGCCCAAGGTGGTGTGAGGGCACAGTCAGAAGGTAGCTGAGGGTTGGTCATGCAAGCTTCTGATGAAGTTGTTATACAGCCAAAACAGAACCTTCGCTCAACTAGATCAGCAATCTCATACGCATTGTAGGACCCGAAATAAAAACCAAACCTTATCATGAGCAGTTCATCCAACATGTATTCCCAAAGCACCTGCTGTACCAGGTGTTCAATAACATGGAAGCCTAGACACAGACCCTTGTCTCAAGGGCTCAGTATGGTAGGAGATAAGGGATGACACACTACCTTGGGTGACCTGGGGTTGCCACGCCAGCAGGAACATGGGCACGCACAGTGGTTCCAGGGAGAAGCCGAACAGCGAGCAGGGAGAATTTTCTTAGAGCAGACAATTGAGTTCAGTCTTGATGGACAAAGGAGTCATCCAGAAAGAAAAGCATGAGAAAAACATCCTGGGCAAGGTGCCAAGTGCCATGGCCAGCAGATGAGGGTTGAAATCACCCTGCCCCGGACCCCAGGGCCCACCCAGGGACAGCCAGCCCAGGTGAATCTGCCAGTGACAGGCTGATGTGGAGCTACGGAGGGGGTCCCCTCTGGTTTTTAACACAGGGATGGCTTTCTGCATTTTTGTCATCATCAATGAGTAATGAGACAGACTGGCTTTCTAGATTATAAGTCTCTGAAGAAAAATATGAAAGTTCTAGAAGCAGAGAGATATGTGGGTGGAGCAAAAGAGAAAGCAGCTTCATGGAGTTACTGTGGAGCAGTGTGAGAGGCCTGATGCTTTCTAGCTGCCCAACTACACAGAAGCTGCAATTTCAAGGCATGAGCTAGGGGGCGCCCTTGCCCTTTCTGGAACATAGGTGCTTCCACAGGGACTGCTGAGGTGTCCTGTGCCTCCGTTCCTGCATTTGCAAGATTGGTGTCCAGCTGTGCAGGTGGATACAGTCATCTAGGGAATGGAAGGGGTTAAATGTGGAACATTTAGAACAGCACCTGCCTTTTGGGTAAGCACCCAACAGGTTGTTCCAAAATGGCTCAGGAAAGAGAATAGGACTGGGCAGTGTCCTTGCAGGAGGTTAAAAGGTGGAGTTCCAAAGAATGTGGATGGATAAAAAGAGAAGGGATTAAATAGCTCTTGCTTTTGTTTCCAGGCTGGTTCATATGCCACTGTTTGTTATTCCTCAGGAAATGTCACCAAGGACAAGTCGCTGCAGTCAAGACAGGTCATGAATCATTCCTCGGTGCTGAATCACAAGTACACAGCATCATAGCGTCGGTTAGCGACAGAAGTGGTACTTGGTCCATGCTTACAAAACCTCCTTTCCAGAGCAGACTGTTTCTGTTCTTAACGGCCACCAAGCGGAAACAATTGGGTTTTAATAATTGGTAACAAAGGATACAAGGTGTCTTCCAGTTCCTGCACACTTTGGATTATTTTTGCTTCTTCTTTTTTTAATTAGGCATATTTGTAAATTTTTCATTCATTCCTTCCTTCATTTGAGAGGCAGAGAGACAAAGGAAGAGCTCTCCCACTGATTCACTCTCCCCAAATTCCTGCAACAGCCAAAGCCAGGAACTCAAGTCTGGGCTCCCATGTGCAGGGTATGGACCCAGGTTTTGTGCTATCCACGCTCTCCCCCAGGGTCTGCCTTGGTAGAAAGTTACAGTCAAGAGCTGCAGTCAGGTATGAAATTAGAGGATTCCAAAGTGGACCGGAGGCTTCCTACCCAGCAGCTTCCCGGGTAGGCTAAATCCCTGCCCAAGATTTCGGTTCTTTTCCATTGCTATGCTCTCCTTCACTGTTTGTCTTAAAATGGCCTGTTTTAACCCAGTGACCTATTGTCAGCATCCCAGCTGACATTTTGCCTGTGCCAAGAGCCATGGGAGATGAAAAGGAACAGGAGACACTGGGCTTGCCCTAGAGGACCGGGGCTTCCAAGGAATACCTGCGGTGTGCTGGGCACAGTGCTAGATACTGGACATGCAACATCTCAGCCAGTCCTTTGTGGGGGTTCCCACAGCATTGTTCAGGGCTCAGTTCCACAGAAAGAACATTCGTGACTCTCTGTATGACTAAGTACCAGGCTCCCTATGTACACTTAATGGAATTAGCTCATGCCATTCTCAGAACTTCCCAGTGTGTGGCATTACCATTTTCTCCATTTCACAACAGAAAAGACTGAGAATAAACAACTTAATCTTGCCCAAAAATAAAGGGTAAAATGTGAGCTGGAATTCATGCATGAATCCATGGAGTCAGAGTGCACCTCGTCCACTTTATGGGACTCAAAGGGGTCAAAGTTCTTGACCGCTGCCCACACTATGTCCATTCTACTCTAAATCCTGATCTATTTGTAGCCAAGTTCATAGGGTTTTTAATGCAGTTCTTATTTCTCCTACGTAGGTAGGTTTCACTCTCCCATCCTACCTCCATCTGGCCCCAGTAAGTAAAAATCAAGTGCCAAGTGCTATTACCAACATTTCAGAATATGGCAGGTTAAGGTGACTCTTGATTATTGTCGCCTAGCTTGAAAGAAAGCAAGTGCAGGTCCCCCAAAGCCTCCGACCTCTCCATTTCTCCCAAGCTGCCACGAGCCCTGATTTGCACTCAGCTGTTCTGAGTGAAGGGAGAATTCTGAACATGGTCTTGAAGAGTCAGTGAAGTCGCTAGGCCACTTCAGCTCCCTGAGATTCAGCTCAAACATGTTAGCAACCAATTCCTGACCTGGTACGATTCACACGCTCTGGTGGACAGTTTCGCTCCTGCCAGCTGGGTTCCATGTTGGAAAGCACTAGTCTCAGATCCCCTTAGGATGGCGACATGTCCTGGTCACTGTCGTGTCCCTAGAGTCCAGCGTGAAGTGAATGCCGCATGGACATGGTGAGTAAATAAACCAATAAACAAGTAAACTGACGTGTGTGTGTCTCTCACTTACTCTAGACTGCCCTGACTGCTTCCTGTCAGTTTGATGCCAGCAGTTCCATCATATGATTCTGGAACAGCAAAAAAAAAAAAAAAAAAAAAAACATTTTGTGAATTTTAGCAGGTTATGTAATGCAAGTACTTCCTCTGTCTAAGTGTCTATCACCTATGTCTCCTTGTATGAGTTGATCTTCCCAACTGTCAACCCCACCTGTTTCATGAGAACATCCCACAGTAACCTTCCACTTTGGAAACCTGGAGAGATGATTCTTGCTGCATCTATTGAATCTAAGGCACTAGGAAGAATCTATAACATGTCTTATCTAGAACTCAGATGCTAGCACAAAGATTCAGGAAATTGAGTCACCTTTAAGGAACCGATGGTGTCAAGGGTCAGAAGTAGGTGGAATTAGACTATTGTGGGCCACAGCAGTGTAGTATTACTGTTCCTGAAGTTGAACTTGACTTAGGTTGCCATTGCCCAGTCTTCCCTGATTTCTGCCCTGATTCTCCAGGCTTCCCCTGAATTTATGAGCTACTCAATATTCTCCTAACAAATTTGAATCTTATACACAATCTATTTCTGTAGCTGGAAAAGTGCAAGAGCTGGTTGGACACTCACTACACCATTTTCTCTCCTTCCCAGGCATGCAAGACCACATTACCGGATCTTCTTTCCAGCCAAGTTACTGGAATTTTGAATAGGGTGTTCATAAAACCCTGTGAGCTGTCACTACTCTTTCTCTTCCGTGTCCACAATGACTTCAGAAGCCACTGTCTTTGGGTGAGAAGACATGAGCTGGAAAGAATCAAATGTCCAAATCAGCATTTGGAGGAGAGACAGTCACACATTAGCATTGAACTGTAAAACAAATCCTTGACTGTTAGACCACCAAGGTTCCAGGCATGTTTGTAACAAGGTCTGGAATGCATCCCTCAGACTCACAGATCACCTACCATCCCAACAAATCCAAGCAACATTACCACTGATGTCTGGCTATTACTGGCATGTGACATTTCATCCAGTCCTTCATGGGGTTGCCACAGCATTCCATAGAACTAAGAGGCTGTTCAGCAAGCACATCCTTGCTTGAAAGCTTGCCACTTTCATCTCATCGGTTACTAGCTCTTGAGCTTCTATGAGACACTGACATTGCACTGGATGGCAGCGTGCTGAGAGGTTGAGCTGAGATGATTCAAAATTGCATGACTGTGAGAGATGTAATACCCAACACATGTAAATACAATGTAAAAATTTTCACAGTGCAGCAGAAATTGTGGTAAAAACATAGGCCCCCTAGAATGAAAAAGACTTGAATTCAAATCCCAGCTCTTCCCCACAACCGTGGGAATCCACCCAGGTCACACTGCCCTTTTCTCCTGATGATGGACAGAAGTCAATGCTTTTCCTCCAAATCCTGGAAATAGTATTCAATTTTTGCGTTTAAGAATTAAGAGATGTTGAGGGGAAAGGAAAATCCCATAGTCTTTGGAATGATAGTGTAAAATTTGAAGGAAGGAAAGAAGGAAGGAAGGAAGGAAGGAAGGAAGGAAGGAAGGAAGGAAGGAAGGAAGGAAGGAAAGAAAGATGGAAGGAAGGAAGGAAGGAAGGAAGGAAGGAAGGAAGGAAGGAAGGAAGGAAGGAAGGAAGGAAGGAAAGATGGAAGGAAGGAAAGACAGAAGGAAGGAAGGAAGGAAGCGAGGGAGGGAGGGAGGAAGACTTAAGAGACATCATAAGAACTATCTTCAGAAAATTCATGGAAAATGCATACCAGGGATTTCAAAGTGTTTTGCACCAAAATAAACTTACCTCTTCATTCCATTTTCCATAGACTTTTGTAGTATCCTGATATACACACATCCTAGAAACAGCATCTAGCACAGAGCAGTTATTAGAAATTATGTGTTCTTTGTTACAAGGCATTCTGATACGCGAATAAGACAATGCCATACGAGTCTAAAGGACATTCAGCTGAACGGGCAGCCTTATTGTCTGCTTGCTCTGGTCTTCGGCAGAGAGCAAAGCTGTCTAAATATGGGTGACTCAAGTTTACTGTTAGATAGCTGCTGATTTTTCTCAATTCTCTATTTTATTTATTTATTTTTGTTATCATTCCAAAGGCAGTGGAGGGGGGGGGCCATGATAGAGGAAAACAGATCTTATACTCACTGGTTCACTCCTTCAGAAAGCCACAAACACCAGGGCTGCGTCAGGGAGAAGCCAGGAGCCAGGAACTCCATCTGGATTTTCCACATGGGTAACAGGAACTTAGGCACCTGAGCCATTGTCCGTTGTTTCCTAAGTACATAAGCAAGGAACTGGATCAGAAGCCTGGTAACCAGGACTCAAACCAACACTCCAATAAAGGATGCGGGCATGACATGTAGCAGCTTAACCTACTGCACCACAATACCCACTCCTCACCCCCAGCTTGGCTTTTACAGTGGGCTTGTTTGCTTACCCAAGGCCATCTTCAATGAGCTGCCATGGGCTTCCATGAGCATACAGCATGGCTGTGAGGCTGGCCAGCAGGTGCTTCTGTGTGTCCTATTTTACCACCACAAGCAACAACTACCAGCACAGTTTCACCCCTCAGATCCAGAAAATATCACCGATTCCAATAGGCACAAATTAGGGTGAGAACACAGGTGTCTCTTTTGGGAACATGGGCTGAATAGTAGAATTCAGAGAGTCCTAAGTGAGGAGCCAACACTTGTGGACAACCAGCTCATTTATGACATAGCAGCCACATGTCCGCAATGTGCACCATCTATTTAAGACCAAAGATGGGATCTATGGCAATAATAGTTTGATGGATAAGGACAACGACCATTAGAGACAAACTACCTTGTTCGAAGGCAACAGCTGATAAGTGGTGGTGACTGCTGTCTTCTGCATCCATGAACCTGTAAGCCTATATATACTTGGTGCATCCAGGAACAGACACAGCTCCTTGATCTGGACACCTCCCTCTTTATTTGAAAACCCAGCACAAGGAGTGGGATGTGCCTGTCAGTGAGCCTCTCCAGATACAAGCTCTCTGCCCTGGTTCACGTATGTTCCAGCTGCTCTGCAAATGCACCAAAGCTGAACACCTGGCCTCAGGGGCAGAGGCGGGGGGGAGGGGTTGCAACCAAAGAGCTCCCCTGGAGTACCCCCACACGCCCACATCTGACTCTTGGGTCCTCCGCTTACCCAGCTACCTGTCTGTGAAATGGGAATGCATATGTGTGCCTTATCTGGAGATTCGAACACAAGCACCAGCACAGAAGTGGATGTGGAATATACTCCCTAAGCAGGAGCTCTCTTTCCCTCCTGCCTTTCCCAGACATTTGCTCAACGAGTGACAATCCCGTGGAAAACTCGGCCAGTTGACAGTTGTTGTTGGTACTGTGCTTTTTCCTGGACTTGAAGAGAGACTGGTTGTGTGGGATAGAGGTGTGTCACAGCTGTATGATATACAGCAGTGCCCCGGGAAGGGAGTTATAAATGCACACTGTTGGGCTCCACCCAGTGGAGTTCTCACCCAGTGGTTCTAGATCTTCATCCAGTTCCCAGGGAATGCTAAAACAGGGGCTTACCACACCACCCTCAAGGATCACAGCCTGTCAGTCCTCTGAGTCCGGCCTCACCATGTGCACAGAACTGCAGGCCTTCTCAAAACGTTTCATTTCTGTGCATTGTTTTTATTTCAATCAACATGCTAGCGTATGTTTACAGAGATCTATTTGTATGTACTTTGTATCAGTATCACAAATGCAAATCTAAAAAGAAGAAGTATCAAGGGGACGTTGGCAGGTATAAGAGCTCTGGATTCCAAATTGCCTGGTAGAAATCCCATGTCACAGCCGAGCATAAGATAGCAGGGTCTGCAAAGCCCCAAATGTGCCAGTGTCTTCATATCCCCATGCGTACAAAGGGGGACTTAGGAGTACGTAATCAAAGGCTGCTGGCGTGATTAAGTGTTTTGCTACATATAAAACAATGCTCAGTGCCTAGTAAGCACTTAGAAGTGTTCTCATTATGATGAAAGCTTAAAAAAAGAAAAAAGTAGCGTTGAGCACAGACAGAAAATAACCATAAAACACGCACAAAATCATGGAAAGTTACTAGCAATACATCCATGCACCACCCAAAATGATCTGTATCATCAGTAGTATGCATCCCACACTTAGGCAAACATTGATCCAGAAAATGCCAACAGCAATGACCGGGTACGCTGCTCCCCTTGGGAAGGATCACTCTGGAATTACTCAGATGTTGCTTCAATTTTGAGCTTCCTGTTAACCCCAGGGCTACCTGCATCCGGAGAAAATTCCCTGCAGAATCAACTATTTTGGTGCATCCCAAAGAGCCAGCAGACACTCATGTACGCAGAGATTAGAAACCGATTCCTCCTGTGTGGGAAACAAAGCAGCCTCACCGTGAGTTGCTCAACAGCAGACTCATTAGCACTTTGTACTTCTTGAGGTTTGTTTATCTACAGATCTCAACGTGCCTCAAAACATTCATTACTGCTCACAACACCCTGTCAGCCCAGAACCACAGTCCCCATCCTGCAGATGGGAAAACTGATACGAGGGGCTATTAAATGACTGCACTCTTAAGTGACTGTTGAGCAAACAGGGAGCTGTGGCAAGGAGGAAAGTGATGACTCCTGAAGATCCAGGCCCACAGTGCCACCCCACGGATCACGGGCTTGTTCTGGGATGGAGAGCCACGCAGCCAGAAGGGCACATTTCCCCCCTTGCTGGGATGGGGTCTCAGAAGTCAGAAATCAGCCAGGCAATGGGGGTTTTCTGGGGCTTCCTTGGATGAAAGTGTTCCAGGCCTGTGTATCTTCGTCGTTAGTGCAGGTTCGCATCCTAACAGATAAGAATTCAAAGCAGAGGCATACAAATGAGAGCAGGATTTCTTTGAATGAGAGCAGGAACACCTATTCCCATGTGAGTGTGGGCCACTTCATGAATAGGCCAGATAGAGTATCCTGAGAGAAAGAGAGAGATGAGAAAGAGAGATTGAGAGATCCCTAAGCACAGTCAGGGGTAAAACATTACCAGTTTGTTTCATGATCTGGGTGTGGTGCCCCACTTGAATAAAAAATAGGGTGGAGTCTTAGTGTGAGCAAGGCATTTCTGAGGTTTCTATTTCTCCTCCATGTGGAATTTAGCTCTGATATGCCCGTCATGGTGTCTCCTCCCTCCTGACACTGGATCCAAACAGCCAAAGAGCCTCCAGCTCTCAGATCAAGCAAACCTATCGCAGGGCATGAGAATGAGTCCTGGATTGGAAGTCAGCAGATCCTGCAGGTAGTGTCAGGTGATTCCCTGAACCACTCCACAGCCTTCAACATTGCACTCCATCATGAATTCTTCATCCAAAGTGGGAAAGCAGTGCATGCCTGGATGGTCTGACAGTGTAAACCTCATGAGGAGTGCTCAAGTGGGAGTTGCCTGACATACCAGGGGGAGGTGAGGTAAGCAGCATCCTAGTCCTGGACCCAAAGAATTACTTCAGAACCCGTCCTTACAGGATCTGCCCATCCAGGTGCCCCTGCAACAAGCAGATGCTCAGAGCTGTGACCTTGGCGGGGCCTCCAGCTCCTTGAGAATCTTCTGGTCATCCGAGAAAGACTGAATCAGCGGCAGAATCCTCGAAGATGTGTTAGCACCCATGTTTGCCATGTTGCCTCCAAGGAGTCAGGATGTTTCTATTAGCTGAAATAGGCCATTCCCACAGTGAATTGGGCTAAGCAAACAGGAGCTGCTAGAGCCTGTTGCTTACTTTGAAGAACGTTGTCATAGTCAACTTTTGAGCTATATTGACACAGCTGCAAAAGTGACTTCCCACTGAACCCCTCCTCAGAAGAGTCCTGCTTTAGTTTTTTATGTTGTGTAGCATCTTTTTGATACACTTCTGATTTCATAGATGTACATGCTAATGCAGTGAGAACTAATAATCTACAGATCTCTGTATTACTAGGATAACAATTCCTTAAAAATGAGTCTTGGAGAGGATGGATGTTGTGGCACAATGGATTCCACTGCCACTCAAGACACCTGTAATCCGTATTGGAATGCCTGCTCAAGTCCCAGATACTCCACACTTTCGATCAACTTCTTGCTACTGTTGCTTGGAGGCAGCAGATCATGGCTCAAGTACTTAGGTACTTAAGTACTGCCACCCACTTGGGAGACCCAATAGAGTTCCTGACTCCTGGCTTTTGTCTGGTCTACTTCCAATTGCTGCAAGTATTTTGGGAGTAAACAAAGAGAAGATCTCCCTCTCTCTCTCTTTCTCATTCTTTCTATCTATCCCTGTCGCTCTGCCTTTAAAGAAATAAGTCTTTTTAAAATAAGTAAGGCTGAAATGAAGACTGGAATCTCAATTACAAAGTATAATCAGTGCAAGTAAAAGACTGTCCTCAAATTACTCTGTGAAACACAACTTTACATGCAACATGTAACAAACTTCCCAGAGATAGCTGTTGTGACCATTGAGCCAGTTTTCATGACCCCTCACTTGGGACCAGTAGTTTGGAAAACATTTGGTCAACGTTGCTTTTAGTTATCATGATTTATAATGGCACCCAAGTTATTTGTGTCTGCAGAATGTTTCTGTTTAACTTTTGAGTACTTGGTAAATACTCTTTCATGAATCATTCATTAAAAATGCACAACACTCACAAATGCAAAATGTTATTTTAAGAAATGTCTTCACACACACTGCATTAAACACGAATATGAACAGGGCCTTGGGAATGCCCAGGGGGTCTCTTTACCTACCTCCTCTTGTCCCCTGAAGACCGACCATTCTGAGGCATTGGCAGTGATTAACGCACAGCCTATCACCACCAAGACACAGACTCACAGCTCTGCTTGCTCATGAAAACTTTTCCAACTTTGTACAACTGTCTTGCACACAGAAGACCAAGAACTAAAGACTTGCAGAACCTCAATGATTGTTTCAAACCATAAAATAGTCCTAGCTTAAAACATTGAAATTCCAGTGTCACAGTGTTACGAAAATGACCTAACTTTTCTAACCTCATCAGGAACAGGAGGCTGTACCTTCAACCCATCCTTAGTTGTATTCCAGCCTAGACTCAACCCCTTCTTACTGAGCAGAAGAAAGCAAATCCTCAGAGTGAGGGGGCGGGGGGTGTCAGCGATGGGCAGGGCCTGTGCCAGGTGTCCCATATACCTGATCACAGGTCGTGTTCTCTCTACTCTTGATGACATCATTCCCATTTTACTGGCAGGGAGACTGAGTCTAAAGTATTGAGGCTGGGAAGTGGCAGCATTGAATCAAGAACTCACGATAAACAATTGTGTCATGCTGACCACTCTAACCACCTGAAGTGAAGGCAGTAACTCCAAGCCCTCTCTCCACACTGCAGGACGAAGCTACTGCTCTACCTGGAGCACACCTTTTTCTTAAGTACCAACTTAAGGAGCTTTGTAAAGTCCCTACGCTTGCACATGCTTCATCTCATTGAGATGGAAATATTACGACACAAACAGAATTTCATGTAACCCTTGTCCCCTCTACTCTTCCTCTAGAAGGCAACACTTAACATTTCCCATATGCAGCCAGCTGTCTTGTTAACAAAAGAAATCTGAGCCCAAGGAGGCCATGGTTCTTGGCCATCCCAGGTATTGGGATAGGTTAGCTTGGAAGCTACAAGGGAGAAATTATACCAGGCATGCTCCAGCAAAGACACATGCTTGGTGCTAAGGAGATACCGGCAACTGATGACTGTTTGACCACTCTCCTGGAGTATAAATTGCAAGCCCAAGAAAAATACAATTGCAATTTTTTTGTTTCACTTGAAAAACCAACAGACACTTTTCCTTCAGTTTGCTAATGGAAACACAAATGCCAAAAGGAATAGAACAGATTTCTGGATAGAAGTACTTTCAATGAGGTCACCCCATCTGGCGTTTGTTGACCCCTGGTGCAGCTATGTAAGCTATCTTCCGGAAACAGGGCAATGGGCTTGACAAACTGGCTTAGCAGCAATGGATTTGCTCTTCCATCCCCTCCTGGTACCTATGAGAAAGAAGAAATCTCATTACAATGTGGTTCTGAGCATCTTAGGCTGTGTTCATTACCATTCTTCCCAGGAATCTACATTAACAAGGGCAAATGTATTTTCTTCATCACACTATTTGTCAAAGAAAGAAAACCTAACCAAAGTGTGACTTCTGTACTAGTGGCCTGAAATTTCGCCAAACAGTTAGGACAATTACTTGTCACTCTGTGACGCTGAGGTTTATTCTTGTGCTATTTTGTGGACTCAGGACTTTCTAGGGGGTTGTCCGCTTGTGTTGTAAGTTGCTCTGTTTGTGTTCTAGCATTGCTCACTGACCTCTGAGCTCACCCATGTTTATACTTGTCCATCTCTGGCCTCAGCTCTGAAGCCCAGGGAGGTGGAGACACACCCAGCCTCAGCGGGGAGGCTGCCCTGTCGCTCCTCACTCCACATCTAAGAGCCAGATTTCTTCTGAACAGGTCATCAAGTGTGAGAAGAGGATGGGGAAGGACAAATACAGCCTTTTAAACTCTAATCTTGAAAGGATATGACTGTTTTGTTGTCATCTTTCATATTTTATACATGAGCTTCACACAGAAGTTGGGTCTGTGGGGCTGCTGTCCCCAGAAATGAATGTATCCGCTTGTTTGCATCACCTCCAAGTTACGTAGAGGCAAGCTATGAAAGTGTCCCCTGATAATTGCAGACTTATAGTCTTCATTTCCCCCAACAGTTGAAGGAGATTCCTGGAACTCTGAAGAAATCAGACCTATGTCCTCAGGAAACCAGCGCCCAAGGCCTAAAGCTCTAACTTAAAAGACCCAGCACCTCTTGTCTTTCCCTTCCTTTGCCAACAGATTGTGCTTATCTTTATTTAAAAATTCGGAAACTGCAGTTGCGTCCCAGGCTGCCTCAAGGTGGAATGGAAGTGATAAGGGATCTAGGAGAAGCACAAGTCAGGCTTCAACGTGGAACTTCGCTCATTGAACGGCATCGCAGAGTAGCCTAATGTAAGCCAAGTGAAAGAAACAGAGTTGAGGCCTCAGGAGCAGTGGGGGACACTCAACCTTCAGCTGCACAGGCTTAGCACTTAGTGGAGAACTGTGGGCTGCAACTACAGACTTAGGGAGCAGAGTGGCCTTAAAGCCACCAGAGTGTGTAAGACTCAGGAAAACGGGCTCAATAGATGGTGTAGAGTGAGAAGAAAGAAAACCAAGACCTCAACCTAGAGGATCATCACAGTGCAACAGGGTGAACCAAGAGAGAGAATCTATCAAGGCACACAGGAAACAAAGAGTCCACTAGTTTCTTTTAGGAAGGAGAGCGACTGACAACCACTGCTACGAACTCAATCACATCCCTCCCCATTCCTGCCCCAGCCCCCTCCCCCAGGAGGCATATGCCAAAGGCTTAACCCACAATTGTGATGGTGTCAAAAGACAGGGCTCTTAGTCAACAATTAAGGTTAAATGAGGTTATGAAGGGTTGTCCCAATTCAATACACTCTATGGCCCAAGAAGCACTCACTCTCTGGTTCTCTCTCCATGTACACTTAGGGGAAAAAGAGCAGGTCTTATGAGATTGTCCCAGAAAACAGCCAAACTGGAAAACATCCTGTTCTTGGGCTGCCCAGCCTCCAGAGCTGTGACCAACAAGCATCTGTTGTTTAAGGCATCTGCTATGAAAACCCAATGATACAGATACTTGGACTACTTATCTAGAAATCTGAACCCAAACTCACTGTCAGACATAACTAAAACAATATCATAGCCTTCAGGTAAGGCTTGATCAGGGCTCTGCTTTTGCTTCTCCACAATTCTCCAAGACCTATGTTTCTTTCTGTGTTTCCCTTACTGTGATAAAACAATGGAGATCAGCACTTTCGAGGCTTCCCATTATATACCACCCTGCTCAGAAATAGAAGAATTGCATGCTTTTGCATAAATGCTCCAATTTATTTGAGTCTCAGCTTCTTCATTTGTAAAGTGAGTGTAATTATTTTGAGAGTTACATAAAGCATGTCCTGAAATTCATGTCCTGAAATTCATGTCCTAAAATTCATGTCCTGAAATTCAGTCTCATTAGTGCCTAAAATTTAACAAATGATCATTTCCCTTGCAAGTACCTTCCAACTGGTTGGACATCAGAAAGAGGACACTGACACAAGAATGAAGAGGCACAAATGCCACAAATCTAGATCAAATCATGCCATTTTGGAGCTGGTGCTGTGACAGAGTAGGTATTGCTGGAGCCTGCAATGCCAGAATCCCAGTCCAAGTCCAGGTTGCTCTACTTCCAATCCAGCTCCCTGCTGATGTGTCTGGGAAACCAGCAGAAGACAGCCAAGTATTTGGGACCCTATACCCTCCGTGGGAGACCTGCAAGAATCTACTGTCTCCTGGCTTTGGACCAGATCAGCTTTAGCCATTGCAGCCATTTGGGGAGTGAACCAGCAGATGAAAGATTCTCCCTGTCTCTTTCCATCCCCCATCCCATACTCTCCCTTCCTCTCTCTCTCCCTCTCTCCTTCTTTCTCTAACTCTGCCTTTCAAACAAATAAAATCTTAAGAAAAAAAAATCATCCCATTGTCTAAGCTCTTAGACATGGAATTCAACGTTCTCCACCTTCCAGCTTCAAACCATTTTTCCAGCATCTGTATATTTTGTCCTTCAACTCGCCTCTCTGTTGATGCCAGCCTCCTTCTAGCTCTTCTCAAAGCACTGCCGAACCTCACCCACATTTCCTACAATTCTATGGCTCCGATTTGCATATTCACAAAGTCTTCCCATCTGATGCTCTTCGCCCTTCTGCCGAGGCCCATGTTCCAGCCTGAATTTGTCAATAGAGTCATTAGGACTCACTCCCCTGTGGCGTACGTCAGCTTTAAAAAGCAGGGTTTCTATTTTCCTCCAAGCCCTTGCAGAACAATGGGGAAAGCTGGGATTATGTTCCTAACATCCTCTACTAAGGTGCATGTCTATTTGCCAGCCAATAAGAACAAATGCTTAGTTCTAGTAGCTGAGGATCCACACATCTCTTTGATCATCCCTTGTCCAGGAGCCCAAATTGTACAGAAAAGGTCCCAATTTGTCCATAAAAGAACCAATTGATAACCATGCTGAAATCCAGACACTCAGCTCACAAAGATACTGGGAGCAAACAAATCCAGTCACTTTATTTGAAAAGAACATTTGCCTGGTGTCAGGCAGGAGGAATATTTGTCAAGATGGGGCAACTCCTGGTGTCCTAACAGAGATTTCGGGACATTTGTTTTCAAGCGGGGTAGGTCTAGTACTGATCCAACCATTCTCTTGCACCTCATGATTTTGTCAGCTGGAATCATGTCCCCCAAAGCTGTCACAAAGAAAAAAAAACAGAATGCTGTACCTGACACTTCAGTAGACAGTCCTGTGGCTCCAGCTTGGGAAACATCAGAAAGAAAAGGAAGATTTGTTGGCACGGACCATCTCTGCCATCATGCATGTTTTTCTGTGTGCTCTCAGGATCATGTCTCCCCTCTTCCTTGCTTAGAAACTTTGATCTTCTACCTTTACCCACTTAACATTTATGAAATACCTCCCATTGGAGTCTTTGAACAGATTCCATTAGCATCAACCACTACTTCAGTCATAAATGCCAGCCCAATAAGCTAGATGTTCCCAAATATTGCTTCGGATGTCCCTTTCGTGCCTTTGGAAAAATAAAACACGTCTAATCCTCTTACCACTGCAGGATAAGAACTCTCTGTCCTGAACAGCCTGCTTGAGTAAGTCTGATTAATGAATTTCTGAAGCTATTTTTGTTGATCCTCCCACCTTTGACGCCATAATTTGCCTGTGGCAACATGTGTGTAGATTAATGAGGCTTTCAGCAGCTAGTGGAAAAGTGCTCATTACCCTAATTATCCACACCTTCAATTGAGGGCATCATAGGGCTGTGTGGACAGCCAGAAAGCATCCATGCTGGGAGAAAGCCACGCTCGTGGCTGATCTACCAAGGCAAGTGCTCCCTACAGATGCAAAGTGGGGACCTGGGAGGAGAAGTCACAAAGACTAAATGACCAGGGAGCCTAGAGTGTGCAAGCCAGATGTACATGTATATTAAGCACCCACATGAGTAAGGCTGTAAATGAGGTACCTCCTGGGCTTCCAGCCCTCCTGATCCTCCTACAACTTGGGCTCACTCATTCAGCATGAATTGATGGATCCTCACCGGGATGAAACAGGAAAGCGCTTAGTCCACTCTTCTCCCTGCCAGATCTAAGCATCCCCCTTGGACCTGGGATTACCAGGCATCCCAGGGTGTCTGGGCACCTTGCTTCACCCTCACTGTTCCCCATCCTGATTCTGAGCCCCAAACCAAGGAAGGGGTCCCTTCTGCTTCTCCATGCTGTCCCTCTCCTGCCCAGATCTCTGCCTGTTGCTCATCTGAATCATCATGCTGCTGGGCCTCATGAACCAGAGCCCATCTTGAGCTAATCATGCTGACCTTTCCTATCCATTGCCTGCTGGATCCTGTGGAGTACAGAGCTGGTCATATGTGAATTCATGCTGCTTCGGAAATAAGATGTCCTCCTTGGAGAATAATCACTTATTGAAAAGAGGGCTCAGCACTTTTTCAACCAGTCTTTTTCAAACTCACTAGATCCTGAGAATCTCTGGAACCTTCTACAGACTCCAATTCTAAGGCCACACCCAAAAAAATTGGAGATGAGATCCTTGTTCCCAGAAGACTGTGAGGCAGGTCTAGAAAGCACTGTGAAACAACAACATGACAGTGGTGGTGACCAACAAACTCCTGTAAGCCTGTCGGGGTGCTGACATGCTTACACGTACTGACTCACTGAATGATCTCACCAAGCCTTTACCAAGAGGTGCTAGATCTCCATTCTAATAAGGAAAAAATCTGAGATCCAGATTCGTGAGTAACTGCTCAAAAATCATACACTTGGATAAATCAAATCTGCCTGGCTCCTAACTCATGTCAACTAAAAGAACCTATTTCTGAAAGCTAAATATCATGTAAATAGTGCAGGTCCAGTGATCCTCATGCTTATTATAACCCAGTCCTGTATCAGGGGAAATCCAGAGCATTCAGGGGAGCCATTGTCCTGTCGTAGGATGTTTCTCACAATGCTTGCCTCCTGTGGAGTGCCTGAGTTTGCTCCCAGTTCCAAACTCTTGCTCCTGCACGTTCTGGGAGGCGGCAGGTCACAGCCCTGGTGACTGCATCCCTGTCACCAATGGGAGAGACACGGGTGGAGTGTTGAGCTTCTGGCTTTGGCCTGGCCCAGCCTCGTCACTGCAGGCATTTGGGGAGTGACCCAGCATACAGGAGCACTCGCTCTCTCTCTCACTCTCTCTCTAATAATTTTTTTTTTAAATTTCAAGTATGTACTTCCAACACACAAATATGTCTTTTTTTAAAGATTTTTTTTCTTTGACATAGCTTGCCACTATGTATTTGTTTAAATTTATATATACAAACTATTTTTCCAATGTATTATTTATAAAATATACACAAAACAACCATCTTCAAAAGTGAAATCAAGGATTAAGAACATTTTATAATTTTTTTCTTCTTTACTAACTTCTAGCAATGTTTTTAGCAACATAGCCCAGAATATTCTATGTCAATCTTTTTCAGAAATAGAGCTAGTGGTTATACACATTATAATTAACAACGTCAACCAAGACATGTTCCAACCATCAACTCCCCTGCCTTCACAGAACAAGTGGCTCTTCTCATCCAAGAATCGTATTCACAGAGGAAGCCGCATGTGTTGTCAGTGTATGAACCAACGCATTTGCCAATGCAAACACACCCTGCACTCCCTCTGCAGCTCAGGAGCCTCTGCGACCCTTCGCCAGCAAATCCTCCATGTGAGGACAGGCACAGGCCCCACTTTCCAAATGATTTTTGCATGGATTTGCTTTTTAACCTAATTTGCACACCAGCAATAACCTTTTGTGTATACGGCTTCTTTTCATCAAAATTCACTTATGAAATTGGTTCAGAGCACTCTCGGTGACCACAGATCATTCATTCATCCAGTATTCCCCTATGTGAATAAAACAAAAAGATACCCATTCTGGTTTTGATGGGTAATTTCCAATGGTAGAGTATTAAGAATAGAGCTACTGCAGATGTTTCCGGAGCAGTCATTGGATGAGCATACACATGCAGTCCTGAGGGATACACACCCGCAGTGCAGCGGCTGGAGCAGGAGCCTTTCTTGTCTTCTGGCTTTCATAGCTGTTTCCAGCTTGTGGGGTTCCTGGCTGCTCTTCACACTGTCTGGAGTCCTGTTCAGCATCTTGATGTGCGTGTGAAGCTATTTCATGGTGGGTTGCAAGTTTCTTTTGATGATTGGTCACTACCTCATTCTTCATTAACTCGTGCCTTTTACCCTTGAGAAAACTTACCATAAGAAGACAACTTTAAGTGCATGTTCGTATATTTCCAATGTCATTGCAACCATGGATCCTTGACCATCTTTTGTCATTCTGAAAAGCATGAAATAATTTGCAATGCTTGATTTCATGTTCACTTACTATTGCAAATACTTTTCCAAAATAGAGAATCTCAGCTTGTGCAAACTATTTCCAGATTCACTATATAATTTCAAAACACTATATTCTATTTTAGATGTTTTACTCCTAAACAGCTATCCACATCAGTGATATCCTATTTCACTCTGTGCTTCTGTAACTGTTTATTTTTATATTTTCTTTGCTTTGTTTTGTTTTGTGATCCTTTTGCAATTTCTTTATTCAGTAGCTCCCTATGGACCATGCTGATTCCAAATTTCACAGAGACTCTATTTCAGGACAGTCATCTAATTTATTAATTCCTTGCTAATCCAATTCCAAAGATTGTTGCTTCTATGGAGAAATTCATTAAGATTACATATTTTTCCTGGTATATTTTTTTCTCTAAAGGCACACCCAAAAAGACTTTCCAATATATTTGATTATTGAAACGAAGAATCTTGAAACTGAAATATATTGGAAATAGCTCTTTTCAAGCAACCATGTTGCCACACATTCATGCTATGTTGTTTTATTATAAGCTTGTTCTTGGCTGACATACTCTGTAAATATTCCAACAGCAGTTAGTCACCACGAGTCCATTTCAAGGTGCCATTTATGCAGTTCTCAGACATTTCTTACAGTGTTTTCACCACGGCAAGAGAGACAAGTGTTTGATGAATTATGGCCTTTTATATTAGCCTTTAAATAAAAGATTCAGAATGAGCAAACTTGGAGAAAAAAACTTGGAGAAACAGTTTTTAATGTCTTGTCAATTGCAGGGGCCTCACACCTTCCTTAGCAATATTGAGATACAATAGTCACTCAGGGACGTCATTAGTGACAGCGGATAAAAGACCATGTATTTCAACTAGCCTTCTTAATCATTTTTAAGTTTTTTGAGCCTTTTCACGATTGATATAATTATGCTGCCTTTAGTTTAATTTTGCAATACACTGAAAAGCAGCAAGCCCCAGGAGTTGGGGACACATCAGGTTCAGCACACTCAGCTGTGCCCGTGGGCTTGTGCCATTCACACCGCCTTCCGCATTCAGCTCCTTCACAGAAACCACCTAAGTCACGTGTCCCTTGTGACCCAGCAGGTAAAGCCACTCGCCGCAACACTAGCATCCTATTGGGGAACCAGTTCAAGTCCCAACTGCTTCACCTCTGCTCCAGCTGCCATGGAAAAGCAGCAAAAGATGGCTCCCGAGTGTTTGGGTCCCCGCTGCCTATGTGGGTGACCTGGATGAAGCTCCCGGCTCTAAATTTTGGCTTAGCCCAGCCCTGACCATTGCAGCCACATGGAAATGAACCAGTGAATGGAAGATCTCTCTGTACATCTGAAACTCGGGCTTTCAAATCTTTAAACAAATCTTTAAAAAAAAAAAGAAAACAGTTAATACCAGTCCTAAATTTCATCTAACTCATTGAAGATATGCGACATTATGAAATTCATCTGTGAGAGGCAGAGCCATCCACAAGTTCTCATCTTCCTACAGTCCAGACAGGACTCTGCTAGACATCAAAGTCCTCTAGGAGTTAAACCTAAGGGACATGCTCACCGGATCCCTGGACAAGACACCAACACCTTTTGTTGGAGCAGACTCGACTAAAGGTATCCAATAGTGTGATAAGATAAAGGAACAACACAGAAACCTGAAGAAGAAAAAGACAGTTCCCGTGATGGGAGACTGGTCATCCTGGTCATCCAAGGAGATCTAGAAAAGGTGTCCAGGGTTCTAGACCTACAGAGCAAAAATATTCTCCTAGGACTGACCAGCCGGCTCAGTCCAACGTCACTTGGGAGTCAGACAGAAGCCAAGTCCACGGGGCCCCAGCTTCCTCTGAGCACACTGAGATAACACCACCTTGCAGGGCTGTGGTAAGACAGACTGTAAGGCTGTGAGACTTCAGTGATGGCAAAGCCACACCATTCTGAACCCAGAAATTCTGGAGCCAAAATTCCTGCCTCAAGCACGCGTTAGCTGTGGATCTTGGGCAATGGACTCTGCCTCTCTTAGTTTCCTCATTCACAAGACAGAAAGATGCAGACCCAGAGGGTTTTGGTGATGGCTGGAATGAGCTACAGGGAGCATGTGGTGCAGCAGTTAGGAGGATCCTGCTTGAGATGCTCCCATCTCACGCCAGAGTGCCTGGGTTCAAGTCCCAGCTCTGCTTCCAACTCCAGATTTCTGCTCCTGTGTATCCTGAAAGGCAACAGGTGATGATGCAAGCACTTGGGTCCCTGCCACCCACATGGGAGGCTAGATTGAGTTCTGGGTTTCCAGCTTCCTTCCTGCTCAAGGCTGGCTATTGTGGATATTTGGAAAGTGAACCAGAGAGTAGGAATTATCTCTCCCTGCCTTTCAGTTAAATCAGTAACCTCTTGAATAATGCTCTGATATTCACAAAGATGTTAAAATAGAGAATGACAGACTAGTGCTAATATGACCATTTATTACATTACAAATTAGTAGAAAATGCCTATGGGAGGAATTTTTAATAAATTTTAAAATTTGCTTAAAAATGACATCGTAATGTATCAAATCATTTTTAGCAAGAGAAAAAGTTGTTTTCTGTCCAAAGTTCCATGGTGCAGACCCTGAAAGCCTAACAGATGCCTCCCCTTCTTGTTCTGGGCAGTGCAAACAGGAATTCCAATGAGGGAAGTGAAACCCAGAGGGCACTGCTGATGGGCTGACAGGCAGGGCACGTCTTGTCTGTGTGTTCCATGCGAGGGTGGCAGGTTCACGTCAAGCCCCTGGCACAGAGCAGGGATTGAGTGATGCCCTTCCTGTTTCTCTGTGCTTTCCTAAGCAAGGGCTGGAATTAGCCCAATCCTGCAACCAGGCCTCCCAAGGCTATTGCCTCACGGGTCACCAGCCTGGGTCTAATTCCTGTAACACTAGTCGGCAGGCCTCTGGCTTACGTCAGCTGATCTCAGAGTCCTTTCATTCCTTCTGGCAAAAAAAGTGCAATGATAGTCATGAGCAGCAAGGCTATGTCAGGCTCCCTGTTGCGAAGCAGCAGGAACACAGAGGTGAGCTCATGGGGAGCCAGATCAACAAACAGAACACCGCAAACCCCATTCGCTGGGAGCACAAGCCAGTGTTTGGACTCAACTCAGGGCAAGCGTGTGAGTATGGAACAGGCTAAGAACTAAGCACAGCTCATTGTATTCCCATGGACTGTTAGGGTCGCCCTTTTCAAGCACAGCATGTCTCCAATTCACTGTCAAGGAAAATGAAGAGCAAATACGTGAAGAAACTAAAGTCACCAGTGACCACTGGAACCCCTGGGTGCAGGAAGGGGAGCTGCAGAGCCTGCACTCTCAGGTGGGAGGCAGGGGTCATTCCCCTGGTGGTCCATTGTGTCTCCGCTCTGTCTCCTATTTCCCTCAATTCTAGAAAAGAGTGTCAGACTGCTGAAAGGAGAGGCCAGCTCATCTTGCCCTCTGAAGGCCCCGTCACTCAAGCTCATTGCTATGTTGTAGGGTGGCTTCAAGGGACACACTCTGAAAGTATCATATTCTGACTGGACTAATTCCAGGGCAGTTTGTCCCAATTCAGGCCCACTGTGATGAGGTCATATCTGACATCACAACCCATATTCGTTCATATTTTAGAGATGGGTGCTAATGAACCCATTTCACAGATGAGGAAATCAGGGCCTTATACAGGTCAAAGACCCTACTGAAACCAAATAAAAGAACTCAAAATAGTATGCCTTTTCCACTGTGCTACTGTAGCTACAATATCACTAGAAGAAAACCCTAGAAACAAGATAATTCAGGGCTTATATTGCCTAAGATAGGCCAAAACTATCAGAAATAAATAGGTTCAGAAGAATCAAGATGGCGAAATAGGATAAGGACACATTAAAACAGATGGAGAAACATTTAATCAGAATGAAGCAGAGGACACATTCCAGGAAATAGGAGAGGATAGAACAACAGCAGAGGGGTACCTGGAGACTGACAGACACAGGAAAGCAGTGGACACAACAGTGTGATGTTGCAGTAACTGATACCCCAGCATGGCAATCTGAACTCCACCAGCAGCCGGAAATCCACCAGCAACCAGGTGGGAAGGGACTTTCACTGGGAGCTTGGGAGGTGAGCCCAGACAAAGAACTGTCTGTCCTGCTAGACCGTTTGATTTGACCAGGAGCAGAGAAAGAGCAGCAGATCCCAGATGGGCGGTGTGAGAACAGGGTGGATTTCAGAGCCCAGTCAGCCCCCTAGAGCCAAATTAGGCACCATTTTGCTTAAGGAGGCAAAGGCGAGGGAAGGACTGAGCATACGCTGAGCTGGGAGTGAACTCATTTCTGACTCAGTGAACTGCGTCAATGTGGCGTTTTATAGGTTCCACCCAAGACAGGTCTGGGTAGCCCTAAGACCTGATGGCCAGTAGATCAAGAACTCTAGTAGTGGTATATCAGGCGCCATTTTGTACACTGTGGCAAACGCTTTAGGACTGCAGGGAACAACAGTGAACTGCGCATGTGCTGGGCTCCCAAGAACTCACTGAGTTTCATGCATTGCACTGGTCCCACAGGAAAATAATACCGACTTTGGCATTGTACGGGTCAAAATAGGTCTGTATGGCACTCAGACCCAATGGCCAACAGGTTCCAGAAAGATCAGTGCCACTGACAACCTGGCTATATAGGACACCTGGTGTCTCTCTAACCCTGGGACCTGCTCCAAGCTGAAACTGGGAGAAAGGTTGTATAAACAATGGTGCCGCCTCAGCACGGTATCACAGGAGGTGGAGATTGGTGAGCCAGGAGTTGGGGCTACAGATTTCTTTGTGGAAATCTAATATAAGCACCCAGACCTGAAACTCACTGGAGGGAATGGCATAATTGGTTACAAGCAAAAAGTTGTGTACCAACTGCAATAAGTAAAATTAAACTGCAGACCTGTGGGTGACACAGCTTAAAAAATTGCCCCAAGGAGAAGACTCTGCTAACCAGAAGTTCAATGACCAAGAGCAAAAGAAGAGTCAGAGGCACAATGAATATTACTGAAAATTCCCCTGCAAAGGAGCAAAACCCTATGCCGACCTCAGAGTTCACTGAGGAAGACATCGAGAAAATGTGGGACACAGAATTCATAAAAGTAATTTTAAAGCTTCTAATCAACAACGAGAAGCACATACAAGGGCTCAAAAATTTAAGGAATATTTTACACAAGCAATAGCAGCAATAAAGCAAATCAAGACTAACATATCAGAAATTAAGAACACAGTAGAGCACATGAAAAGTACAGAAGAGAGTCTCCAAAATAGAATGAAGCAAGCAGTAGAATCTCAGAATTGGAAGATACTTCCTGTCATCAGAGAGGGGGAAGCAAACAAAAAGCTGGAAATAGAGCTGGATCAGGCCAAAAAAAAAGTATTCAAGAATTGAAAGACACTATTAAGAGGCCTAACATAAGAGTTATGAGAGTCCCAGAAGGTGCAGAAAGAGAAATTGGGTTTACAAATATATTTAATGAAATAATAAAGGAAAATTTCCCTAATCTAGAGAAAGAATTGGGAAACAAGATCGAGGAGGGGCACAGAACTCCCAACAGGCTTGTTCAAAAGTGATCTTCACCAAGACACATGGTCATCAAGCTCTCTTCAGTTGAACATAAGGAAAAAATCCTGAAATGTGCTAGTGAAAAACATTAATTGACATATAAAGGAATGCCAATTAAACTCACAGGAGATCTGTCACAGGAAACTCTACGGGCAAGAAGAGAATGGAGTGACATACTCCAGATTCCAACAGAAAAAAAAAGTCAGCCTAGGATAACATATATAGCAAGGCTTTCTTTTGTCTTTGAAAATGAAATAAAATTCTTCCACAGTAATGAAAAGTTAAAATAATTTGCCTTTTTCAAACCTGCCCTACAAATTATTACTTCAAGATGTCCTCTTGACAGAGAAGAGGAATAGCGTCTACCAAAACCAAAGGCAAATATGAAGAACATCCCAGTAAAATGACAACAGAAGACCAAACCAATGAACAACCCATTCCTAAAATGACAGGATCAAAGTAACACCCATATATATTAACCCTGAATGTAAATGGCTTAAGCTCAATCAAATGTCATAGATTAGCAGACTGGATTAAAAAAACAAAACCCCATCTATTTGTTGTATAGAAGAGACACATTTCACCAACAAAGATCAGTGGAAACTATATCACATGGGTTTTGATATTTTGTTAGTTTCATCTCTTCCAAACACTTTCTTCTGATTAATTCTTCAATGACTCATAGGTCATACAGTAGCATCATTTTCTGCAAGAAGATTCTTAATTTTCATTTCTTCAGCTACACGTTAGTCATTTAGTAGCATGTTCTTTAACTTCATGGTGTTGTTAATTTCTTTTTTCTTCCTGATATTGATTTTGTAGTGTGGCTTTTCATTTAAGGGGATGTATAGTAGCTGTGTAATGGAGATTGTCATATCTAGTAACATGTTACTTAACTTCATGGCATTGTAAATTTCTATTTCTCTTCCTATTGTTGATTTTGTTATGACTTTTCATCTGAAGGGATGTACAGTAGCTGTGAAATGGAAACTAAGATATCTAGATGTGAGGACACAATGTAGTATGCATTTCTACTTCCAGACAAAGATGGACTCCCAATGAAACTGTTTAGTATATCTTGACAATAGGATGCTGGACTCTATACCATTGTCCATGCCTGCAATGATGGACATATGACTGTGTATGAAGAACTATACTATAGTAATGATATAGAGGGACTAGGTAGGGGGGAGGAATTGGGGCTGGGATAAGGGAAATACCAGGAGTCTATGGAACTGTAACATAAAATGATAATAAAATAAATTAAAAAAAACAAAAAAAGAAATAACTGGATCAGAAATAATGAATAACAATGGTCATAGTTAACTGTAATGTTGCAAGCACCATGCTAAACACTGTCTCATTCTCCTTGTCATTGCAACACAGCTTGCATCTGTAATTATTGCACAGTAAGGAAAAACAAGCTCAGATGTGATGCATCAGGCATTGGAACCCAGACTAGCTTAAATCCAGAGCACAAATTCTCAACTCCCCTCACCTCTGCAACTGGAGTTGAGGTGTTCCCAGCAACTGTAGCCCCCAGCTGTTCAGGGAGCCCTGGAAAAACACTTCATCACTCTGAGATTGAACTACTCAAAAGCAGATCTGCAACTTATTCATCTTTGTTCTGCTACTATAACAAAACATCTGAGGCTGAGAACCTTGTATAGAAAGGGGGGTTTCTCATTGTTGTGAAGGTAGAAAGTCCAAGATGGCTCAGCTCCATCAGCTCAGCCCTGTGAGGGCCCCTGTATTACATCGTGGCATGACAAACAACGCTGGAGTGGGAGTGGGTACAAGAAAGCGAGCACCTAGTAAGACAGAAAGTTAGAAGGGTCAGGGGTCTGGCTCACTCTTCACTACGAAGACCCACTCTCATGGGAACTTCGTCCCCAGGATGAACATTAGTCCCCTCCTACCTCCTTTCGTGTCACCACACTGGGTTCACGCTTCCAGCACATACATCATTTGGGCACACACTGAAACCACTGTAAACTAAAGCAAAGACCAATAAAACCTTACCTTTGGGCTAGTGCAATGGCTGAAATGACAAATCCTCTGCCTATAAGCGCCAGTATCCCATATGGGCACAGGTTCGTTGTATCCTGGCTGTGCCACTTCCCGTCCAGCTCCCCGCTTGTGGCCTGGAAAAGCACCGGAGAATGCTCAAATCCTTGTGTCCCTGCACCCACTTGGGAGACCCAGAAGAAGCCCCTGGCTTCAGATTGGCTCTGCTCCAGTTTTGCAGCCATTTGGGGAATGAACTAGCAGATGGAAGATCTGTCTCTCTGTCTTCTTCTCTCTATAAATCTGTCTTTCCAATGCAAATAAATCTTTTTTTAAAGAAAAAAAGTCTCCCTTAGGTGATAATCAGGAGTGATTGGATCAGGACCCAGAAGGCCAGGAGCTGGATGTTCAAGTTGCAAAACCTCCCCAGTGATGCTAACAAGCAAGCAAGGTGAAGCACAATCATTACCTCTGCAGGTCATGGAAGCTTCTCATACTCGACATGAAACAGATCAACTGGGATCCTATTAAACCACAACTTCCAATTTAGGAAATCTGGGATGGAGTGGGGCTTAGGATCTTGCTTTTTTCATAAAATCTGCTTTCTCCCTGTCATGCCATTCATCCTTCCAAGCTGTCTCCTCAGACTAGGGTCACACTTTGAATATCCAGGCTCCTGGTCATGGTGATAATATGAGTTTTCACTTAGGTGCCCAAGAAAGACCTTGAGGAGTTTTACAGGGTTAAACAGTATGCTCTGTTCTTGAATGGTCAATAATCTGGCAACTCTATAAAGAACAATGCACTGGGTGCAGAGCAGGGGCTGGTGCACACGGTGCAGACAGAAGCCTAAAGGCTGCCCAAGCCCAGAGGTCCCACAGACTCCTAGGCTGTTCTGGAAACAGGTCACGGATGCCCAGGCCTGGCACAGAAGGCCAAGTGAAGGAATTATCAAGCCTCAGCGTGGGCAGAGTGGCAGTGCTGAGGGACACTCCTTTGGCTTCCAACTGCCTCATGGGGATCTTTCTTTGGGTATGGGGATATCATTCTCTCTCAGGTGGCTGAGTTGTCAGTAGGGCTCCATGGAGAGTGTCGTGCCCTCTGGCATATCCCATGCATTCCCCAGACAGCTGGGGAAGCAGGTAACATCCTGAATTCTGTGAGGCTACCCCAACCTGATCTAGATCCTGGTTCCAGCTCCTACCCCAGCCCTTCTGAAAATTCTGCTGGGTCTTTCTGGTTCCTTCCTCTAGGTGCTTGGATTAGAGTTCCAGAAAAAAGGGTTTCCCTTTCCTAGGAAGGACTGAAAGCCTTTGATAAAACTCTCCTCTCTTCATGCTGTTTCCCTCCCACCCCGGTGAGTCACACTGCTAGAAAACAACCAACAGGGCTAAATGGGATAATAGCAACGACACTGGTGACTCAGCTGACACCAACAGCCCTCCACAGGCCCAGAGGCCACACAGCAGGCAGGAGGCTGCCTTTGGAAGAGGAGCGTGATTGTGGAGAAAGGATTCATCCCAGAGAGGTTCCGCTCTCATCCTGCTTGCAGACGGCATTTCACAACATGTTCTGTTCCACTGGGAGCAGCCTGGAGCTGGGGTTCTAGTATGACTCACGTAGGCAAAAGAGGGTGGAGCAAGGGAGTCAGGACCCAGGGTGGGTAGAAGTGGGCAAACCTTCTCCAGTGGTCACGGGCAGCACACAGTGCCCACGTTTCTCCAACCAAGCTCCCATCAAAATGAACTTGGATCTGAGGGTTTGTATGTGGAATGTCATGGATTTCTGGGGCTTTTAAAATTCTGTTCCCCATCTTAAACTTAGTAGCAACTAATTGGTGGAATTCACATAGACAAAACTAATCCCCTCTGAAGCTGGGCACTGAACCAGTTCTCTCTACTTTTCCAGTGTTTTTAATTTTCTGTGATAAAATTTGTTGCTACTGTCGCTTTTCGGAGCTTTGACCTGGTCCCCTTTCTCCAGGCCTTAACCTCAATACTAACACTTTGTTGGTAAAGTTTGGTCACTTCACTTTCCTTCCTGGGACTCAGTCTCCCTGGAGGTCAGACTGTCCACTGGTCAAGGCAGCCATCAGCACTAGTGCTGTGTGTGGTCTTGTGCAGCTCTGCTTCCCTAGAAACTTTTGTTTCTAAGCTCTCACTGTCCCCAAGTCCCCCAAAGACTGCTTTCAGAGCAAATGTGAGTGGCACACATAGCACAGTGGTTAGAGCAGGGATTCTGAAACCTGCTTCAATGTGGATCCCATCACCCCCTTCTGTGCACCTCTTCTTCTCTCTGGACCTCAACTTCTTTTTTTCAAGGGTGATTATTTATTTGAAAGGCAGCATTATAGAGAGAAGGTGAAACAGAGAGAGCTCTTTCATCTACTGGTTCACTTCCCCTGATGGCTATAATGGCTGGCCTGAAGACAAAAACCTGAAACTCCATCTAGGACCCTCATGCAGGTGACAGGGTCCCAATGACTTGCACCACCTTTTCAGGTGCATTAGCACAGAGCTGATTTGGACATAAGAGCAGCCAGAACTCAAGCCAACACTCATGTTGGATACTGATATTGTAGGCAGCAGCTTAACTTGCTGCAGCACAGCACTGGCGCCTGGACCTCAATTTCCCAAACTAAAAAATGGGGATATGAATGTATAACTCATGCTATTACAGAGATTCAATAATATTTTTATTTATAAATGTGGAAAACAGTGCATGGTATGTGGTATTACAGAGGAAGAACTCAACAAAAAGAAATCAAAAGGAAGGGCAGCCAGCTGATCCTCTGTTAGGGCTGGCAAACTGTCTCACTTAAGTGCAAGATGCTATTTTCAGCCTCACGAGTCATATGGTTTTTGTCACAACTATTCATCTCTACCACGAAAGCCACAAATAGAGGACACGTAAGCAACTGAGCATGACTGTGTTTCTAATAAAATTTTTATTTCTGAAGACAAGCAGTAAACACATTTGGTTTGTGGGCTGTACTTTGCTGAGCTCTGTTCCACCAGGTGATAGAAAGGGGGACGGGCTGTGGATCTAGGGAGGTTGAGACTGACTGATCCTCTGGTAACGCACCCCTCCTCCATGGGTTCCATGTCCAGCATCTCCTTTGAGCCTCACAGTAACTATAAGCACCAATAATGCAATTCCATTTCACAGTCATAGCTGGCAATTACTGAGTGCCCACAAAGAACCAGACAACACACAAAGTACCTTTTAACCTTCCCCAGGCCCATCACATTTTACACATGGCAATCTTGGGCTCAAAAAGTTAAACTAAGTCACCAACAGCCACATAGCTAGTTGATGGTAGCAGATGATGAGACCTGACAGACAGATTTCAAATATGAATCCTGGACTCCCCTCTGATGAAGCAAGGCAGACCAAATGCCTTCTCGATAAAGCCGAGCTCTGCAGGACAAGCAGCATCAATAATGCGATGAAGAGTGTGGGTGAGGGGAGAATAACTAGTATATCAGGCACAGAGGATGGCATGAGCAAAAGCACACTGCCCCTACCAGAGGCACCGGAACATAAAATGAGGGGAAGGGAAAGTAGTAGAGGATAGAGACCAGGAAGGGTTGTAGGAAGTACCTGGACTTGAATTCCAGGAACTGAGCAGGTGTTTACCAAATATTCTTTGACCACCCCACATTTCCCAGTGACTCTTGTACCATTTCCAGGGCCATGTGCCTCGCTCTGATGGATTTTGAGTGTGAGTGACATAAGTTACATCTAGCTAAGGAACCTTGAAGTGTCTCTTCCTTCTCTTTCTCTTCCCTACTTCGGGGCCCCTGAGGCTGTGAGTTCCATTGATGTCACTGTGGAGTCAGAGAATACAGTCTCTGTAGGCTTCAGTGTGGTGAAAGGTCAGCACTCATTGTGTGAAACCAGCAATGTTTTTGTGGTTGGTTTTGTCACTGTAGCACACCCTAGCCTAGCCTAACCATATATAATTAGTAGCCCTTGGGTCCACTAACAATAAAATTATCTCTCTTTCCTATATCTACACCATGTGATGCCAAGTTTCCCTGTTTCTTTAACTTTCTTTTGTTTTGCTTTTTTCATTTTCATAGACCATGGCAAATTCTTTCCCCATGCCACCTGACACCTTCAAAACACCTTCTAATTTGTGCAAGCTCCTCTCTAGGTCAATGCCCAGAACTGACCGTGATGATCCAGATGAGCCTGACTTACTATAAAATGGGCATATCCACTATAGAAATACGCCAGACCATATTGTTGGAGCATGTGGAGCTGCCTGTGATTCAAACCACTTCTAAGTGTATATGACAGGAGTTCCCTCTAAACCCATTTTCTTTTTCTTTTTAGGATTTGTTTTATTTTTATTGGAAAAACAGGTCTACAGAGAAAAGGAAAAACAAAGAAAGAAAGATTTTTCCATCCACTGGTTTACTCCCCAAATGGCTGTAATGGCTGCTGTTTACTCCCAATGGCCAGAGCTGAGCCAATCCAAAGCTGAGAGCCAGAAGCTTCTTCTGGGTCTCACACACAGGCGATGGGTCTTAAGATTTGGGACCATCCTCTGCTGCTTTCCTAGGCTGTAAGCAGGGAGTTGGATGGGAAATGGTACAGCCAGGATACAAACTGATGCCCAAATGGATGTCAACACTTGCGGGTAGAGGATTAGCCAATGAGCCATCATGTCGATCCCTAACTCCATCTTCTTATACAGTCTCTTTATAATTGGCTTCCAGTGCAGACTATGAGGCTCCATTATGCTTTCTTCCGGACCACTACATTTATCCCTTAACTATTTTTACCTAAATTGAGAGGATAGGACAACCCGAAGGAACAATAAGAAAGTTCTGCAAAGTGACCACAGTTCAGTGTTCCTTGCACCCAACACTCCCAGGTTCTTGGACAGACTGAGAAAGAGAACCTGGTGGGAAGGGCTGGGTAGCAGAAGCAGAACACTTAAGATGTCGACATCCCATGTGAGAGTGCTTGGTTCCCATCCCAGCTACTCTGCGCTTTCAATCCAGCTCCTTGCTCAGGTGTTTCCCACAAGGCAGCAGATAAAAGCTCAAATGCTTGGGCCTCCTGCCCAAATGGAAGACTAAGACAGAGTCCCTGGCTGTTTTACAGCATTTGGACAGGGAGCCAGTGGACACAAAATAGCTCTCTTTCTGTATCTCCCTCTATTTTTCAGATAAATAAATGATTTTTTTTCAATGAAAAAGAAAAAATGACTAAATACGAGCTCGGTTAAGGAGATTGATGCTTTAGTCTGATGCTTTTGAGCTGAAAGTGGAATCAGGAGCATCATTCCATGTCTGTGAGGGCAAGCTATAGGCAAACACAGATGCCAGCACTGAAGAATTCCAAAACAATGGATGGTGTTTTTGGTTAAGAGGATAGGTCCTCTGGTCACTGGGTTTACCAGAACAACCTGGTGATCAGGATGACATCGGATCATATTGTCTGGAGATCTTGGCAAAGGAGGATCTCTCAGCGCCTGCCCTAAGAGTGGAAAAGTCCAGAGACTGCCCCTCACAGGTAGGGGGCACATAAAGTGGGCTTTGGAACCAAGGAAAGTCACGTTCAAAGGCTGGCCCCATCACTGAGCTCCTCCATGAACCTGCAGGCATTCACTCAACTCCTCTAAGCCATGGCTCCTTCATTTCTTTCACCTTGAAGGACTGCTGTGCACATGAAGGGAGGAAAAGGGGGATGCTTCTAACGCCTTTTCCTCCTGCAAAGTACATACTTACTCTCAGTAGATGCTGGATGGAAGGACTAAGGAGTAACCTTAAGAGTTGGAGGCTGTTTTGGAGTAATGGTCCATAGTGCATACTGCAATCACTGGGATTTTTACAAAAACAATTTCAACATCCTAGCTCACCTCCAGGGTGATTCAAACCACCAAGATGACTAGGCTAGGGAGCAGGCTCAAGCACTACAACACAGTGGCTCCTACCTCCTGTAGACCAACTGATTTCCCCACCCACATGCACTCAGAATTGGAAGTCCCTGCCTGGAAGGCCATAGTGTCTTGACTGCCTGCCATGCAACATTCCAATCTCCTCTTGAGAGAGAGGGGAATTTGATGGTCTCTGTCTAGTGGAACCCAATACCCTAAGACCCTGCTTTGCCAGGAGATCACTTATGAATGCTACAACAAAGTGAAAGACAAAGTATTCTTCATAGTCTTTGGAGCTTTCTGTAAATCAGCATGCTTTTTCCATGCTTGTTGTGCTGTAGGAAATGCATCTAAAATTCAAGGAAACCAAGCTCTCAAGGTCCTAAATGAGAAGCAAGAAATAGCGACTGGATAATCCTGTGGTCAATGCACTCAAATATAAAAAAGGGAGGCAGCTCACCTGTCTGCAGGTGAGAGAGCCCTGGCTGTGTCTCAGGAGGTGCAGGAAAAAAGAAGTCTCTCTTTGTCTCCCTGTGCTAAGGGTGAAGTGAGTGGGAATGAGGAAGAAGAGGAGGTACTTTCACTACTCAAAACTGTTTGAACTATTCCAGTAAAAATGAGGTGAGAGGGCAATACCACCTGATTGCATCTCAATAACATCTTGAGTGAAAAAATAAAAAGGATCTTGCTGGAAAAAACACACACACACACATTTGCTGCCCTTAAATTTCTAAGCCCTTCACACCCTGCCTGATTAAGGTTGTTGTTGAATTAATTAAGAGGCTGGCAAAAAAACTTTTTTAAAAATCACCTCTGTTCTTCAGCCAAAAATTTTCCTGAACCACCTGCAGCAGGAGAGCAATTAAGGCATGAGAAGTAGAAGTGCAATGAACCAGAGGAAGCCAGGCAAGTCCAGGAAGTAGACAGACACAAAGACACAGACAGAATGCTGCTCATGGAGTCAGCACCACCCCACAAGCTCAGCCTTCCTGACAGCCTGCCATGGTACTATTTCTGATCTTCCTCAGAAGAGACATGAGCAAAGCAGTACAGATACCAAAATCCTGCCCCCTCGCAGTAGAGGACGAATGTGTAAATGAATTTGCACCTCTTTGTGAGGCAAGGCAGGGAAATGGAGGGCACCTGTAGGACATTTCAGACATCTACCAGTCTCACTATGCCAAGGGAAAACCCTATCTTCTCTTGCAACCAACACGTATGCGCACAAAGAACCCAGTGGGTTTTCCATGAACCCAAAGGAGCTGGCCCCTACTGGCACTTGCAAAGTCCCTTAGACATTCCGGCAGCATTCTGTCTACAACAACCAGGGCAGGATGCTGAGAGGCAAGGCAGTTCTCTAAGAGTCTAACTCCATCCCTATACATGCCACTAGCTTATACTGAGACTTGAGCAAGCTACCCAACTTCTCTGTGCCTCAGTGTCCATGCCAATCAAGGTGATGGCAGTTGTTCGACCTGCTCCCCTAGGGTTGCTGTAAGAATGGGTTTGGAGGCTATGCATACAGATTGAGTCTGTATGCCACAACTGAAACGAGGAGCGTTAGGAATCTGTCTTGAACTCTTCCCAAATGGCAGTTGAGAACGAGGAGGAAAAACAAGAGAGGGCTGTGCATGCTAGTGATAACAACAACCAGGATGGCAAAAGCCATGGCAAAGACTGTTGGGCTCCCTGGTACAGGCTTTGTCCACAGACTGAGCCACAACCAGGCAGCAAAGGAAAAATCTTGGCAAATCATTGTCTTCTCCTGAAGAGTACACCATGGCTGAAGGTAGAATCCTACACAAAGAGAGTCACACTATTTAACTTGTTTTTTGTTTGTTTGTTTGTTTGTTTTTTGGGTTTTTTTTTTTTTTTGCAAATCATTTTCAGCATTTCTTCTTGTTTACATCAAGGGTGAGCATATCAGAGAAGAAACAATCAGATTAGAATGGGTGGCTCCACCTGCCACTGATAACCAAGACTCCATGCAATAATGTTTATATTCCACATCTCTGCCTAGATGCTTAGCAAGCCAATGCAGTTGAGATCAGTTATCAACTCTTCCTCTGGGCCCATGGGAGAAGGGAGGCACCCCCTCCCTTCCTTGGAGATGCTCTCCCAAGGGTTTGCTGCAATCTTTCTGAGCCAGAAAGCAGAAGAAGGAAGAAGGCACCTAATGTTTATGGAGTGTTAACTAGGTGCTTTTCTTAATCCTCACAATTATCCTATGCAATAAAAATCATCACCCCCATTTTATAGGTGAGACAACCCAAGGTCTCAAAGATAAAGTGACTTGTGCAAGATTACAGAACTAATAAGCAGTGCAGCCCTACCTTATGGGAGGCCTGGCCCAACTCACCGCATGCTAAGTGGTGTGAGAAATGCAGAGAGGGGTATTCCAGGTGAATACCACCCTTCTAGCAGCTGTCAATCCTATAAACGAGACCAACAGAAAACACAAAGTGGAATATGATGAGTGGTAATCTACAAGAAAATGCATCTGGTTGCCCAAAGAACAGATGACATTGGAAGGAGACTATGACAAACAGGAAGGACCATAGCAGGAGATGCGTATGGAACCGAGTGGGAGACAGGAAAGAACATCTGGGGAGGAAAATTGGCCCCAGACAAGACCTCAATTCCAAGAACATGAGGCAGATCTGGGAGTTGGAAGAGTGATAGTCGTATCACCCCCTGGCTTGTGGTCCCTTCGCTTCCAGGGTGTTCAGGAACTGGCTTCTTCCCAAGCCTCACATCCAAGGTCCTTTTCTGGGACACTCTGGCCATGCTTTCTTCTCCCCACTTGCACTCCTAATTTTTTATCAGTCTGGACCCTATTTATCTTGGGGATGGACCCTGTTTATCTTACCCTCACACTAGCACATGCAGGTTCCCCTCCAAATGAATCTTACAGATCTTCCATTTCCCATATTGGGGCACTTCTCAAACTGCAAATCTTTGCCAGTTTAGTTGTCAGTATCTCCCACAAGGCTGTGCCTTCAAGAGAGCAGAGAGATTAATGTATTCCCCGGAGTTGAACACAGCACCTGATATATTGAAGATGGCAAGCACACAAAAGTAGGATGGTTGACTGAATGAATGAACAAAAAAATGGGAAGAGATCAGAAACAAAAGGGAAACTTGAAGTCAGGTTTTTGAGTTGAGAAGAATAGGGTTTGAATGGCAAATGAATTTTTCTATTTTTATTCCAGGGACAATGAGAGAGGGATCTTTTGGCTTTTGGGAGAGACAGCATATGTCCTGTTTACTGGGATGCATTGTGGAGAACATGAAAAGAAATGGGGACTGGAGATGCAGAGAGTCAACAGGAAGCTGTGCAGACAAGAGCAAAGGTGATGGTACAGACAAGAGACGCAACCTTTTATAAACCAGAACTATGAGGAAAGGAATACATCCGGGACGCACTGAAAGAGCCAACACTTGTTCTGGAAGATTAGCAGAGCTCCATGACGCCAGCAGTGACTACTGTGGACACGTCTGGGAAGGAGTGAGAAATTGCTATGTGCTCATAGAAACTCTTAAGAAATCCTACATAAATAAGTGGAAGCATTGGCCAGAGCACCCCGGGAAACAGCCTATTATGTGACTCAGACCCTGAGAAATCTCTGCTGATGGCCTGGCGGGAGTATTCGTCAGCCCAATCTATCACTGCAAACTTCCAAGGGCTTCTGGGAGACTGAGGACTGCAGGCTGTGGGAATCAGGGGTCATAAAACTTTCGCCCAGCTGCTCAGAGTGCCTGGCCAGGCCAATTAGGGCGGAGACTTTCCAGCACATCAAAAGGCTTTGGGAGCTGATCTCAGTAAGCTTCCTGCCCTCCCTGTGTGAGGAAGGTAGGAGTCAGGGCTCATTATCCTCATTTTACAGATGAAAAAAGTAGGTTCCCTGGTGACTAAGTCCCTCGCCTGGAGTCAAACAGCCAGGAAAGGGTGGGACCCAGAGTAAGCAAATCAGTCACTGGCCTCCCAGCACACCTACCGCTCCACTGCAGCTGGGTTGCTCCCAGGAAATCTGGGCTGCACTTGGAATGTTTGGTGGGAGGTGGCCAACCCCATGGCACACACAGATTCTTCTAGACAGGCACAGTGACTGGCATCTCCCCACGCACAGTCAAGTGTTTTACTAGCTTTCCTCACATTAGCACTTGTTGAAACCCAAGACCCCCCACCTACAAATAGCGACCAGGCTAACTTAGCCCACCTGTAAGCAAACCATTTCAGAGGGTATATGTCAGCTTACAGGCATCTCAAAGAACTTAGCTCCAACTTCATAGACTAGTGTCTGGTTTTGATCTGGCCTTCATCATCCCCGACGTAGGCAAGTTCAGCATCTCTCTAAATCTTAGTTCTCACGTTTGTGAATTAAGGAGATTCAGTAAATCTCTCTAATTGCTTTATTGTGAAGATTTAATGAGATCAAGCCATGAAGTAATATAATGTAATGATCACTAACAAAGTTAGAAATTATTAATAGTATTGATCCTGCAAGTGACCTGAACTTGAGCAGTAATTCTGAGTTCTCTATATGTGCGGTATGGCTGTACATTAAAGAATTAGGTCAAAATTTTAGCATTTAATCAATGTCTTCTTCCAAGTTAAAAAAAAATCAGATTTTTTTTTCTGAAAATTTAAATTTGAAAGGCAAAGTTATAGAGAGAGGAGGAGAGACAGAGAGAGAGATCCTTCCATATGCTAGTTCCAAATGCCACAAAGGTTGGTGTTAGGCCAGACCAGAGCCTTGATGACAATGTGGTGCTCTCTCAACGAAGCTACTGCCAATTAATTCTTCTCCAACTTTTTCCAGTTGTAGCTACAATTTCACTAGCTCAGGGCTGGCGTGATGGGGTAATAGGCTACTCCTCTACCTACAGGTGTTTACCCGCCCTACGAACCCCAGTTCATGTCCTGGCTGCTTTATTTCCCATTCAGCTCTCTGCTTATGGCCTGAGAAAGCAGTAGAGGCTGGCCTAAAGCCTTGGAACCCTGCATCTACATAGGAAACCCTGAAAGACCTTTCTAGCTCCTGGCTTTGATTGGTTCATCTCTGGCTATTGTAGCGATATGAGGAGTGAACCCATGGATGGAACACCTCTGTTTCTCCTTCCCTCTCTGTAAAATTTGTCTTTCAAATAAAAAAAAATAATTTAGAAAAAACAATTGCACTATCTCAAAATGTTCTTGGAATGAAAGACTTCCACCTTACTGGATAGTTGCCAATGAGTTTATGGTCCGTTAGTTGCAGATTAGGGTCTAACATTGCAGATACCAGATTCACAGGGACAGGATTAGGGTGAGGCCCGTAAAACCAAGTTACACAAATAGAAATTTGGATCCTGTCTTTATTTTTAAAATGTGATAATTTGTCCATCATTTTTATCTTAATTTTAACTTTTAAATATTATATTAAATTTTTACTTATCTTGATAACTGGAGAGTTTTTATATCCCTTAAATTCAGTTCCCAAGTTTGATACCTTGTCATCTATTATTCCCAGCAGTAACTATGTTGTGATTCCTACAAGAATGTGTTGGAATAGTTGCATAGATCGTAAGCTCTCAGAAACAAATTAGACTGCCCAGAGCCAGCATGAAGCTGCCACTGGGCCCACTCAAAATCAACTACCTCTATATTATATATCTTTTGTTCCCCTCAGGCCACAAGCAGAAATAAGAAAAGCAATCATAATATTTTGTTGTCTTTTGCCCACACAGTCCTCATCAGAAAGACTTTGCTTGGCTGAGGCAAGTCTTCTCCTGCAGGACTTCTGCAGTCCGGAGTCCCTCCTGCTAGTATGAACTTCATCTCCTCCACCAACGTGAGTCCTTCACTAAACTCCATAGGTGCTGTCAAGAGGGCTTTAACAAGTTTTTACTGAAACTTGTTAACTTTGGATTCTAGGGGTTTGTCTTGATGATTTTAGAACCATCTGAAACAAAAAAGACAATTTTTACTTTTTTTTTTTTAAAGATTTATTTTTATTATTTTTTCATTGGAAAGGCGGATATACAGAGAGGAGAGACAGAGAGGAAGATCTTCCGTCCAATGATTCACTCCCCAAGTGAGCGCAACGGGCCGATACTATGCCGATCCGAAGCCAGGAGCCTCTTCCGGGTCTCCCACGCAGGTGCAGGTTCCCAAAGCTTTGGGCCGTCCTTGACTGCTTTCCCAGGCCACAAGCAGGGAGCTGGAAGGGAAGCGGGGCTGCCGGGATTAGAACCGGCGCCCATATGGGATCCCGGGGGTGCAAGGCGAGGACCTTTAACCACTTGCGCCACCGCGCCGGGCCCTGACAATTTTTACTTAAAATTACGTAATCAGGTTTTCTACACCCAGAAATTTCTTTACATTCTCAATGATTTTAAACCATTGGAAACTCCCAAAATAAAAAATTTTTAAATAAAATTTAACAAAGTTTCTGTGCCTTCACATATTTCTTAAGACTACTACATGAGCCTGATAACAGATACATATTTACCTATTGCTGTATAACATGTTAACACAGATTTAGAGTTTTAAAGGCAAACATGTTTTCTCACCACTTGTGTGGATCCTGAGTTCAAGCATGTGTAAACAGATTTTCTGCTTAAGGCCTCACCAGGCTGTGATCCAATGGGCTGTGTTCTCATCTGGAGCCTCAGCTGAGGAACAACCATGTCCAAGTTTATTCAGATTGTTAGCAGCGTATGGCTCTTCCACTGGACTACAGGGTAGATGGCGTCTTAGGGTTAGCTAGCCACCAACAGGTCCTTGTCATGTTGGCTTCCCTAGCACAGCAGCTCGTGTCATCAAGTCCACAAGGAGATCTCAGGTAATAGAGTCTAATAAAATATAACCAAGCCACAAGAGCTGTATCCCCTTGCCTCTGCCACACTTTTTGGGTCAGTCAATCAAAGGAAGGGAAGTAGGGTAATGGCATGAGAATCAGACTTAAGGCACATGGGGGTTACCATGAAGTCGGTCCACAACTAGGAGTCTCCTTTAAACTTTACCAACTGTATCTCACCTTTGCACCAGGATGCTGTCACCAGAGATGGTGACACCGTCATTCTCCTGTCCCATCACAAGGAAGGGAAAGGACATAGCCCCAGTTACAACCACATCTCAGCTCCAGCAAGAATGTCATGTCCTTTCACTCACGTGTTTTTATCTTGGGAATTCTGGTGACGTTTAACAATTTAATTCTACAATGGTTTCATGTTTATTTTTTAATATAAAACTGTTTTTTAAATTTGTATGTATTTATTTGCGAGTCACAGACACACACATGAAAAGTAATCTTGTCTACTGGCTTTTTCTGCCAAACTGCCACAATAGCTCGGCTGGGCCAGGGCTGAGGCTAGTATCCCATGTGGATGGCAGAGACTCAAGTACTTGAGCCATGGCTGCTGCCTCCTAGGCCATGCATCGGAAGTAAGTTGAGATCTGGATTTGGACCCTGACGGTATAAGGTTGAATGCAACATCTTAAACTGCCAAGCTAAATGCCTGTTTCTAACAAGATGCTTACAGGTTAGATCACTTTACGCCTCTTGCCATAGTGTCTTCAAGTGCCCTTGCATTTAAAAAGATGTGCCCGTATTTTTCTTTTTTCATAAGGAAGTGCACACCTCTGCTTGAGAAAGATGATGTGAACTGCATTCGGCCTAGGGTTGTCTGCTGAGTGAACTCACAAACAATCTATTTACAAAAATCACTCAGGATCCTCCTGGGCTAAAGAAAAGCCATCCAGTCCTTGCTTGTCTCTGCTGCTCATAGACATTTCCCACGTTCAACAAAAACCCGTCCTAAGAAGTTGGCATTTGATTGACTCACATTCTGCTAAACTCTTTTTCAACAATAACATTCAGTTCGATTTTCACTATGATGCTTCAAGATGATGGCTCAGGGTTTCTCATTTGCTTACCATCAGAATCCACTTCACTGTGATCCCAGCCACCCAAGGCAGACATCCCTACCTCTGTGACCACACTTTGTGAAACTCCCTTGCAGGTGTGAGCGAGTCCTGCTTATTTTTTTCTAATGAATGGAATCTGGCACAAGCAATGGGACATCACATCCAGGATAAGAATACAAAAGAATACAACTTGGGTCTTGTGCTCTCACCTGCTCCATATGACAAAGCCAGTGTCATGTTGTGAGACATTCCACAGAGAGGCCCACATGGAAAGTATTCAATCAACAGAGACCCACTCCTGTCAACCAATCACTTCTGAGTGTTCTAGAAGCAGCCTCTATGCACTGGCCTTGTGAGAGTTGCATCTTCATGACAAACCTAGAGCCAGAGGACCCAGCTGATGTCCTGCACCCAGAAAAGCTGTAACTCACTACATAATGCTGTTTTTAAAAAGCTTTAGTTATTTTTTATTGCAAAAGAAAATATACAGAGAGAAAGATCTTCCATCTGCTGGTTCACTTCCCAAGAGGCTGCACTGGCCAGAACTGAATCTGAAGCCAGGAGCTTCTTCTGGGTCTCCCACATGGGTGCAAAATCCCAAGGCTTTGGACCATCCTCTACTGTTTTCCCAAGCCACAAGTAGAGAGCTGGATGGGAATTGGAGCATCCCAGACATGAATCAGTGCCCATATGGGATCCCAGTGCATGCAAGGCAAAGGTTTAGGCACTAGGTTATCTTGCCTGGCCCTACATAATGCTGTTTTAAGCCATTAAATGTTGAAGTGATTTATAACACAGCATTATATAACCAATAGAGTTTCCTATATAGATTGTGCTCCATATTTGAGAAAGCACCATGGCTTGGAGTCAGTATTTCAACGGAACAGGTGGGCCCAGGGTGAAAGCACGTGGCTCCAAAGATGCCTGGTGTACCTGGAGCTTGTGTCAGAACCCATGAAGTCAGAAACTGAAACAGAAGAAAGCAGAAGACTTAGAATAACTTCACTAAGATCTACAAGAGTCATTAGGAGGCAAAATGACCTTGCTTTAGTGCAAATGCAATTGAACAAGGTGGCATAGAACATAATACAATCCTGGTTGAAGTGGAAAATCCCAATCCCAACAGTACCCACACCATTCTTACCTGCAAGAGCCTTTAAAGCAAGGCTGCAGACATAGGTACAGAGGGCTAGGGCTGGTGGAGAAATGAGTAAACACTTTCAGTGTCCATGCCCATGCACACACAAATCATCCCCCGGGACTTCCAGAAAGAACCAGGGAGAGATGCTTGCCAAGGGAATCATGACATCAGGTAAGGGACTGCCACATGGGAAGCGTAAAGCAACAAAAATGTTTATTAATAACTGTTGAAATGGAAGATGTAACGGACACTCTAACCTTCATCCTCTCCCCCAAACTCTGGGGTCCTCAGGGACTTGGGAATGTGAACTTTTCCTTCTCCTACAGTACTCCTACAGTACTTCTCCTGCAGTGCACACACCAACACAACCTCTTGCAAAGAGGCTCAGAGAGGGAAAAAGATGTAAAGGAAGATGCTGTGTCTTTCCTAGGTTGAGATTTAAGTATAAATAAGCTTAAGTTTACTCTTCAAGTCTTGCCTGTGAAGAGCCTGCAAGATCAGCTGTAGGTACAGGACTGTTTAGTACTGCATAGGGCAAACACCAACCAGCCACCTCCCCATCCTCACATCACAGCCAGATCCTACCCAAAATTGTTCTAGAGTACAACCTCAAAGCCCTCACTGGCTGGACCCATTCTCAAGCTCTTAGTTAGTGACCATTTCTGAACACTGGAGGCAGGAGAAAGCATCAATTCATTGTAAGCCATTTCTGAAATCATTACTAATGCTTTCTGAAGCCACTAGGCAGCAGGGTGTGTTGTTGTACTGCACTAGCAAACACACCTTCAACCTATGGCTGGTGCCCAGCTCTTGAGAGACATTCTACTAAAGAAACAGCACAAGGACCATTTTCCAAAAGGTCAGGTGCAGGACTGATGGGAAGTAGAGGGACAACTGAGAAAGAAAACTAGATGAGGAATCAAAAGTCTCGAGTTCCGGTTCTAACTCTATCAAGACCCACCAGCTGTGTGCACTGAATGAAATCATTTCCTCTTTTGCAGAGTGGAATTAATGATAAATGCATTTCTGACGTCATACTGTTATTATGAAACTCAAATTACAGAAGCTGAGTGACAGCCTTGTAATATGTGAGGCTATAGATCAAGGAATGGGTTGTAATCAACATCATCATCATCATCCTTACTGCCAATAAAAGTTCAAATGCATCAGCCAAAGCCCAGCCAGCTAAACAGAAACCACTCCAAGTATTTGCAACATGGAAAATGGAAGACAACAAGGAAGTAGTGAGAGAGCCCAAGCACAGATCAGAATAGGAAGTCATTTCTACCCCAGCTGGCAGGACAAAGCAAGTCACAGTCCCTCCCGTAAGAAGCTGAGACACACGTTGGAGGAATGACCAAGGACGAGATGCACAGCAGGAGAACTCCCCTACTCTCACCTTTCCCAAGACCCTTTCATTCCTGCCAACGCCTCCCTCGGGCTGCACCCAGCAGGGAGACGGCTGACACAAGAGTGGATCTGGAGTCAGGAAGAGTTGGACTAAAGTAGCCCTCTTTGCAGCGAGAAGTGCAATAGCACACTAGAAATGAAAGTAGCATGACCAACATTCCAAAGAGCCCAAAGTCAAAGGAGCACAGAATTCACCGATTCCAACCTCGTGTTGTCGATATGAGGCCCCCAAAGAGGAAAGTAAGGAGAACTATTCCCAAGACCGCGACTCCCTGTGCCTAGGACAGCCCAGAACCCAGCGTCAGGATTCCAAGATACCACAAGTAACTTTGCCACAATCAGTACAGGCTCTTTAACTTGGCTAGGGGGTATGTTCCACTGGTTGATTTCTAGGACAGTTATTTGGGTCTCAGGCTTATTTTTTCAATAGGAACAAGGCCATTCAGGAGGAGTGTGCTCCTAGACTAGCTATAGGATGCTTACTAAAAGAACACCATAGTATTCTAAATTAATAACGAATCAAGGGCTGACCAACATCTTCCTTTCAGGACAGAGAAAGACAGAATCATCCCCACATCCCCACACCAGAAAGCATGCTCTGACATGCCGGGTCTCCCTTCCTCACCACATCCTTTCCTCACAATTGCAGAGTTGGCCACCAGCAGGTGCACCTGGAAGGCAGGAAGCAGTGCTACTTACCCTTTTGCAACTCTGTTCCTTACTAGACTCCTAGTCTCTGGCGCAGTCCAACCCTGAGCTTGCCACCCAGGACCATCACCACCCCCACTCCACCTCACCCCCTACCCTGAGAGAGCATGAAATTAGTTATCTTCAGTGTGACATGAGGAGAAGTCAGGGTCATCATGCAGTAATTGCGCATTTGGGAAATAAAATTTAAATCCCTCTCATTTTCTACTGTAAGTGAAAGAAAGTAGAGTTTGTACAGACCCTGAAATATTACTCTTGGTAGGTGAGGACTTAGGACAATGTGAGACAGGAATGGGCATGCTGAGAATCTGCCACCACATGACACCTGTCCTCCTTGGAAGAGGTGTGTGTGTGTGTGCGTGCCACAGATTTTCCTCTGGTTGTCAGAAATTCCCACACATCTCCCCAATTTTGATTCTTGAGTTTTAAATATTTTAAACATGCTACTTTCCCTTGAGCAGCTCTAACTTCAGCAAGTCAACCAGCCCCTCAAAAGAAAAACTAGCCAGGGATTCAAACAAGAAAAAAGGAGAATAAAAAGCAATAAGGTTCCTGGGAACTTAAAAAAAATGCAACTTGGTGGTGACTGCAGAAATGGAAACCAAAGTGTATTTCCTGCCCTGTAACTCAGAGTTCAGATACTTGCTTGCCCAAACACTGAAGCCACCTCTTCGTCTAAGGCAATAGGCAACTAAGGTTCACATTGCCTTGACAACATTCACGCTCCAGTGCCCTCAGCGGTGCCCTGCTGAGGCAGGAGTGATTGTCCCTGTGCCTTCCCTCACCCTGGCCCATGTGCCCATCTCATTCAGTTGGTGACATCAGGACATTTCGCATGTAGCAAGTCCCGTTCCCATCAGCAAGCGTGTCTTCAGAGCTCCCCGCAGCTGTGCAGTGCTTCCATTAGAGTCAATCTCTTCTCCTACTCTGTATCATGGCAGACATCTTCAAAGCCACAAGGTCCTAACTGGGTTACAGGAAGTCCTGCTCCCCAGGCACCGTGCATCTTGTCTGAACACATTGTAGAACCCCAACTTAACCTCCAAAGGACTCAAGAAGCAATGGATTGAAAGGACGAACATCACTCTCACATAGAAAGCAAGTATTTACTTGAATCAGGAGAAAATTCTATTCCCGTTTGGACACCTGTTAGGTTAACCTTAGGCTTGAGTTCAAGAAAGAGCTGAGTCTAGCAAAGATCAGAGTTTGGCTTGCACCTCTGCAGCTCACCCCACGCTGGGCACGTCCTAACCTCAACCACACCTGTGAGGAGGAACTGAGACAAAGACCAGCATGTGAGAATGCTCCATGCATCTTAGTTGTGATGACCAAATACATTGTCATGGTCAGGCAGTGCTACAATAAAGGTGAAAACCAAATTTTAGGGACCAGAGTTGGGTGATGTAGCATCAAGAATTAACCTGGCACATGGAATGTCCACATTTCCTATACGAGTGCTAGGTTAGAACCCTGGCTACTCCAACTTCTGATCCAGTTTCCTGCTAAATTGTCTGGGAGGAAGTAGATGATGGCCCATGTATTAAGTACCTGCAGGTCATGTGGGAAACCCAGACGGCTTCCTGGGACCTAGCTTGGGCCTGACCAGCCCGCGGTGTTGCAGACATTTTGGGAATTGACCAAATATTAAACAGAAGACTTTTTCTCTCTTCCCCCACCTCCCTCTCTCAGTGTGTGTGTTGGGGGGGGGGTGTCTATGACTATTCCTTTCATAGAAATAAATCTTATTTTCAAGAGCAAATTTTAACTATTTATATGTCACTAAAAATATGCTCTCAAGACCTATTAGTACCTATTAGATACTGAGTAAAAGCTTATTGAATGAGTGGATGAATGAATCAATCAATGAGAAATAAGAGAAGCAGGAGGAGAGGAGGAGTGAAGCATGGAAGGGAAACAGGTGCTTGGCTGAAAGTCAGAAGGTAAGCAGGACAGGCACTCATCACTTGTCAGGTGAGGGACCAAATTCAATTTACCAGGGGATTACTTCTGCAGTGTTCCATTATATCCTGCAGGTGGTGCTGCTGAGTTAAGAAGAAACCTGTTTTTCCACAACCTCTTTCTCGGCTGCCAAGTCTGTATTTATAGCTGATCCGAATTAGGGAAATCACTTACTTGTTTCTGAAAATGCCTGAGGCAGTAAACGAATCCCTCCATTTCCTTTCTTGTCTACACGGCCTCTTCCAAAACCACTGAAGCACCAATGTGGGGAGGCAGCTGGTCCCATTTCCAGCTGGTGACCTTGGACAAAGGCACTTGCCACCTTGGGCCCTTTTTTGTAGTATGAACACAGAAGGTAGTAATTCTGGTTCCCTGGGAGGGCCGGGAAGACTAAGTGATCACATCCACTGTGGGGCATTGTGCCTGGCACCTGCTGGGCATTCCAGAAGGGATAGCTGCCTTTCCTCACCTGCTTTTCATTCACGTGGGTATGTGAATAACATTAGAGGAGAAATTAGCAGCGTGACGGGGAAGCTTTCCAAGGAGAACTCACTGAGGTAGGACAGCACTGGATGGAAGAGGAGGAGGATGAGTTGCAAGCACTGGGCCATCGCACAACTCTCCCCGCCTGCCTGTTATGGCTACATCCACTGAGCCTCCAAGTCCACCTTGCCATTTCCTCTGTGACAATAGTCATTTGCTCCTGCTGTACGCCGTCCATAAACCCTGGTGTCACACATTTTAAGTGGATGAGTGGATAGGTGACTGCACAATGCTGGCATTCCCTCAATCTCTCACTAGTTCTCTTAAGTGCATCCATAATGTCCAGCTGTCCCCTGTCTGTATTTGCATATTAGCCCCACCACGTGGTATGTGCTCAACAAATGCTTGCTTTGTGGAAGATCAGTTTCAACTATATGCATTATGCATCTGCTGTGCATCAGGCACTCGACTAAAAGTCAGAGATGCAAACATCCAGGAGGGCACATCCAATGTGTGCAAGGCTCACATTCTGAAAACACAAGAAGGGCAGGAGCACACAGACAGCAGGTGCCTCCCCACCCGAGACTCGGCGTTCTAGGCTTTCTCCTTCATCATCTCCTCCAAGTCCCAACGAGGTGGATGGTGGGATTAGTGCCATTTTTACAGGTGGGAAAATAGAGGCTTAGATGGGAAAGCTGGTACAGGGTGGCAGCGCCTGACTGAAAACCGTGTGTCTGGAGAGAATCTCTGCCACGCCTGCGTGGACACATTAGTGACAGACATGTGCGCTCAATGAGGGCAAGTAAGAGACAGAGGTGGCAGCTGAGGAAGACTTCCGAGGGCTGGTGTGAAGGAAGACACAAACGGGCACCATACAGGACCAGTGGCAGGATGGGGGAAGGAGCATCCAGCGAGAAGGCTGGGTTCCACATCTTGCAGAAAGGTGGTAGTGAGGATGCCAGAGCCCTGGGCTGCTCTCTGCCTGGGAAGGGCCATGCTGGGTCCTGATCAGGACTCATCCAACATTCACCAAACACCGATCATTTGCCAGGCAATTTATAATAAACACCCATGGTGCAACGAGACACAGTGAAACAGGCTGGCTTTTTCTTGGGTTCAAATCTCACCTCCATTCTTCACTAGCTGTGTGAGTAATGAGGTATTTGACCCCCTCTGTGCCTCAGTTTCTTCCCCAGTAAAACAAGAACATTGAATGTCAACCATCTCCTAAGACTATTTGTCAAGTGGATTAATTCCTCTGAAGGGTTTAGGACACAGCCTCATAGACAGGAAGCGCTCGACAAATGCCAGGAACCACGTGTCTCGTGTCTGTGCTACCGTGGTGTGTGTCCTCAGTGAACCCTGACAAGGGGACAGGCTCTTGTTGAGAGATGAGTGAGATCAGAGGCCCTGAACTCTGGTGGGTCAGGGTCTTCTAAGGCTGAGGAAGAAGCGAAGATAAGAATGTAATATGGCAGCTGTATTAACAATCGTCATTATCACCTAAGAAGATCTACTGTCCGTGGTGCAACTCATGGGTGCTAGACCATGGTATGAAGCTCGGTGCATGGTTGATCCATACCACAAAGCCTCAGAGAGGCAGTTCTTGTCTCCGCACACTGAAGAAACACAAGGTCCCTGCATGCAGGGTGAGGCTGGAGTACCAACAGGTGCATGAGAGCGCAAAGGACTGAAGTTTACAAGTGTGTGAGCTGGGAGGGCCCTCAGAGGAGATGAAGAAGTCTGGGCTGAGAAGGAGAAAGGCTTCGAGACAGAGGAAAGAGCACATGGTGCCAAAGCATGTGTGATGAGGCAGGTGTAGGGCATTCTTGAAGTGGCCTCTTGGGATGCCAACCCAAGAAGAAGTATTCCTGGTGCAAGTGCCCACTATGGTACTTCCAGCCCAGCTTCCGGGTGGCAGCAGGTAATGCTCCAAGTATTTGGATCTCAGCCATTCATGTGGGAGACTCCAATTGACTTTCCAGTCCCCGGCTTCAGCCTGACCTCTTGCAGGCATTTGGGGAAGAAACTGAGAGATGGAAGCGCTCTGTGTGTGTGTGTGTGTGTGTGTGTCGCCCTGCCTTTCAAATACACTGACAATAAATAAATGAACAAATGCCAAAGTTCTGCAGGAACAACACAGTCATTTGCAGAGAGAGAAAGGTTGTCCCAGCTGTAACAGTGGAGGAGGACAAGACCTATATCTGGAAAGAGGACTTGAATGCAGAACTATGGCGGTCGTCCTTGTTCCCAAGGAAAATGGAATCATGACAGAGTTCTAATCAGGGGTTCTGAGCAAAATGAAACAACCCCCACTCTTTTCTGTCTGTGCCATCGGCCCGCAGGAATCTGGGCCACAGGAACATTCACAGGTTTCTTATTAACAAACCCACTGAGGAGCCTTTCTGCTCCCTCCCCACAGCATGTAAATAATTTCCAGTGCTACAGCATGTTTTCGTGGGACAGCAACTGGCCGAGCACTTCTACAGCCCACAGTGCCTCCTCTCACCCCACTGGACAGTGAGTTCCTGAGTTCTAGCGCGTGATGGTCCTCGCGACACAGACCCGGGAGCTATTCCCAGGCACCCTGCAGCAGTACAGCCCGTCCCAGTAGGAGCCGGAGAATTCCAGTCCAAGAGACCTACAAGGCCCTTGGCCCTGGCTCTCACAGAAAGCAGGTCCACTTCCACCAAACAATCACTCAGATTCTCAGCATATTTCCTATAGCCCACACCAGAGAGGTCTGACATGGCCTAGGGGATCAGGACACGCCCGGGTACAGATGGAAGGAACTGAGTTAGGACAGGTGAGCAGAGCCCCGGGGCAGTTACCATACCTCAGTTTCCCGCCCACATAGGGGTCTTGAAGGAGCCCTCAAGCCATCTCTGCCTCAGTAACAGGAACTGATCAACCCAAATGCAACCAGAAATCACCCTGTGACCTACTTTGAATCACCTCTAATTCCGTGGTGACATTCTGTGTAGGATCCCAGGTCATGAGATGTTGCAAATTCAGGTGTCTGGGAGCTGAGAGGAAGTGAGGGACAAAAGAAATCTCTTGCTCAAACTTGGGCAGAACAGGAGAAAGCTGAGTTGGATAAGGATTGCCACCCATCACTGGGATTAGTAACACAGCTTTAGACACCTTCCTGCATACTGGCACTTCATTCAATACTGAGTTATCTTGCTCAACATGCTAACTTGTAATACCAAGCATCTGAAACACTTGGTACTGACTTCATGGAAAGACACAGAATCTCTGTGTGCATATGCACTTATAAACATGCATGCATATGCACACAAAGACACATATATGGCAGCTGTGGTCAATAGAGTTACGTTGAGTATGGGATGGGAGAACACAAAACCATTGTTCCGAGGGCAGCAGATGAGAAGCCTACAAGCTTCTCAACCATCAAAACCCAACCATCAAAACCCAGCTTGGCATCAGGTTTCCTCAACCATCAAAACCCAGCTTGGCATCAGGTGTGCTTTTGTTCAAAGAATCTTATTTCCAACATGTCTTTAAATTACCAGCACTGATCTCACAGGAACCAATACTCTAGTTCATACTTGGACACAGCTGATCTCATCCTCATGTTTTCCCCATCAGGCTCACCATGATCTGCACTTAGAACGGTGGCCAGCGCCTCTCTTCTGCCCATGGGGGCCATCCCTAACAGTGGCCTCTCCCTCAAAGCACACAGATGCTCAAAGCATGGTGCCAAAGGAGGCTGTTGATACAGTACAAGTTAGGGCAGAGCGCCACCTTCTTGACCTCAGCCAGGAGCGTGGGTGGTGGGTGAGTCAGATTCTGTCGCTGCTGTGTTGTCCCTGCATGAGGGAGAAAGTATCAAGAGTATTGATTTAGGGGTGACAGGTAAATATTGGCAAATAGGCAGATTTACAAACACAGGATCTGTGAATGATAAAGATAAACTCAGTGTGTGTGTCTGTGCGTGTGTGTGCATATATAATATGAGACAGCTACGGAAAGTTCATGGAAAATGGAATTAAGAGGTAAGGTTTTTTAGTGCAAAAATTTTGAAATTCAGGCACAGGTTTTTCATAACATGTGTTTTCCATCACATGTGTGGACAGCTCGTGTGTGTGTGTGTGTGTGTGTGTGTGTGTGTGTGTGTGTGTGTATACAGACATCTCAAGCATTTAAATCCTGGCCCATCAGGAGCTACCTCCCTCAACTGCCCAGGATCTTCTAGAGAGATGTGCTATCTCTGTGCTATAACTGTGTCATATCTCTGAGCAAGGACGATACCACAGTGCACAGCAGACACTCCACTTTAAAGGTCAAGTTCACAATAGCCCCCATTACCATCTGTCTAGACAGCATCCTCTATCGTGTCTTCATTGAAGGCCGATGGAGCTCAAAGACATCCCCTGTTGCCCTCCTCCTGGAAGTCCATACAAGCAGCTGCCCACCCCACCCTCATACAACCCACCCTTCCTCCCACCCCACAGACATAGTGTGGTGATGTCACTCGAAATCTGCCACCTGCTTCCACATCTGCACTGCTGGACCCTAGAGGGAGAAAACCATATCTGCTTCATTTTGTCAAGCCAAGCACCTGGCACAGTGGCCTTGAATCTTTTGCCTCGGTGAATAGCAGCACAAAAGGAGACTCTAGAGATCATCCAGCCTAGGCTACTCAAAGTGAGGTCCACAGGCACACAGGAGTGCCAGCTTCACCTGGGAGCTTTTAGGTACTGACCATTCATGTCACGACTTCTGGAGCGGGGCCCGGAGATTGTACTGTAACAAGTGTTCCATAGTTATCTTCATATCTAACCTTCTCCCACACTAGCCCACACAATTTTTTTTAAAGATATATGTATTTTTCTTGAAAATCAAAGTTACAGAGAAAGGGAGAGGGAGAGACAGTGATCTTCCATGCCAAATGGCTGCCATAGCCAGAGCTGAGTCAATCTGAAGCCAGAAGCCAGGAGCTTCCTCCAGGTTTCTCACGTTGGTACAGAGGGCAAAGGATATGAGCCATCCTCAAGCTGCTTTCCCAGACTATAAGCTGAATTGGAAGTAGAGCAGCTGGAACATAAACCAACACTATATGGGATGCTGGAGTCACAGGTAGAGGATTAGCATGCTATACCACTGTGCCAAAGTGGGAGCTTGGAGAAGGGATCTGTTCCCCAAGGTCATACAAAGGAGCAAAGGAAGGGGCGGAGCTAGAGTCCATCCTCTGTCCTGAAAGTCCTACAGAAAGAAGTCTGACAAGAGTGCTCACTGACAACCTTCCTCCCGGTGTCTGTCCAAGTCATGCTGCCTCTCCTTCACAAAGCCCTCCTTCCTTCCTTCTTCTCCTGCCCCTCTCTTCTCCTCTCCCCTCCTATTCCTTCCCTTCCCTCCCTTCCACTCCCCTCCCCTTCCTTTCCCTTCTCCATTATTTTCCTTCCAATTCTTTCTTTACACCTCTCTATATCTGTCCTCATCTCTCTCTCTCTCTCTCTCTCTCTCTCTCTCTCTCTCTCTCTCTCTCTTACTCTCACTTTGGGGGCACAGATGCAGCTCTCTACAAACCCATATATATTTCAATTTCCTTTGCTGTCAAATAGGCAGAATCTCACCTCCAGGGAGTGGCTCATTCCAATTCAGAGAACACTTACTGCCACCAGGAACATGCATTTTATGTGAATAGAACAATGGGGGATGAGAGGCAAAGAGTGCAAGCATGGTTTTCCAACCCTTGCTCTGTCAGACGGTCACCCCTGCTCAAGCCCCTGTCCCTCCCTGTCCCCTCCTCCAGCTGTGACAACAGGATTTGTTTTTCTCCGCAGTGGGCTCCGGGTTAGACACACAGGCAACTAGGTGAACCTTCTGCGAGGCCGTTAGAGTTTCTCAGAATGAGTCACTTTTTCAAAAATAACAAAACCTCTCGACATCACTTGATTTCAGCATTCTGGCTGGGCTCTTGTAACCTCTTTTGCAATTGCATTCCAAGCACGCCTGACTTCTTTCTCAGGCCCCATGGCAAGTCCCCCTGCCAGCACAAGGACTTTGCTGACAGGGAAACCAAGCTGACCATCTGCAGATCCTGGGCCAGAGTGCGGTTGGGTTACAGAAGCCGGGAGGGAAGCGTCTGGAAGCTACAAGGGCAGTGGGTGAGAGGGGCCAGAGCTCTCAGCAGTTGGCCTGGCTTCGACCTGCAGTAACTCCCTCCCGGACTTTGACAAGCCACCCTGCCTTGCAGCCTTCTCTACCCTCAGCAGGATTGGCTAATCTCCCAGAGAGTGATAACTGGCATTTGCTCAACATGTCACAGTTTTTCAAAGCACGTTCCACTCCCATCCCCTCACAGGATGATGAGAGCGCTGGAGGCTGCCGGAGGCTTGGAGAAGTTGCGTGTCTCGCACAGGTCCTGACAGCCAAGGGTGATGGCAGCCTCCGCTCCTTGAGCCAGCCCCTTCATCACCAACACTGTCCCCATCACTGTGGCTAGCTAGGCTGCTATTCTAGATCAGAAAACAGTAAGCCTTGAAGCTAAACCTCAAAGCCTGTGTCTTTTCCGACACACCACGTGTACACACTGTTCTCAGAGCACATCGCACGTTACGCCACCAGCATGAAGCAGCACATGTTCAGTTCACACTTCACCTATTCAGGTCTGTGGGCTCCTCAAAGCCATGGGTTCAGCTCTGCGGCCTCAGCACACAATCTCCTAACAGACAGGCATGGAAGCAGACCCTGAACTCAGTGCTGGCATTGGCGACGGTCTCAAACCCTGACCTGTGCATGCACTGCCCCTGGCACTCCCAGGCCCCTGGAGCCCGTCTCACACTCCCTGGCCTTAGTAAAGATCCTTACCTTGCCGGTCGCAGCTGCCAATTGCACAAGCACACTGCTGGAAGGGGGATGCTCCAGGGCTCTCACAGCTGACAATGCTGGAAATACGTGGACTTTCCCAAGAACACACACTCTAACACATATGTAGACTGAATAAACGATGGAGAAGAACTCATCAAGTGTTTGCATCGTTGGCCCAATAATGCTTCCTGCATTTTTCTCTCTTGTAGGAAAGGAGAAGCAGGACTTCAAAAGTCTTGGGTGAATCCAATTGAATGTGAACAAAATTCACACTTGAATTCAATATGGGTCTGCTGGTCCCTTAAGAATCCACGTCAGGTTGCTTTGCTGTACCCTCCCTGCTTCCTCTCATCCCTGTCTCCAGGCGGAGTAAGAAGACCCTCTGCCAGGCTTACCTCAGATCACTCCTGCCTTCCACGTGAAATCCCTGGCACTTTCCACTTATTTCTCACCAGACTCTACCGGGGACTCAACAGCTCCCACAATTCAGTCCCGGGCTGCCACTCAAGAAATGTCTGATGATTCATAAGCACTGTACTCTCCCAGAATCCCTTGCTCTCTCAGGTGCTCCCATCCAGCCCCCACAGCAGCGCCCGAGAAGGAGGCAGCGGTTTCTGCCTTGTGCCCACTGTAATGGCAGAAGAGTGGACACTCAGGACGCTCACTGACTCTGCCAACACCTCCCTGCCAGGAGGGGCAGTGCCCACCTGGCATTGGGAAATCACGAACAATGAGGTGTGGGGATACCCCTGCACCCACCCAGGCTGTTGGAGGTGGAGCTTCTTTGCCATGCTTTCAGCAGAGGGATTCTTTTGTTCTGGTTGACCCAGTGAAATCTTACTCAAAATCCCAAGATAAAAAGGTGAGAGAGCTACTCTGGAGAAGGTCTTGATAAGGGCTAAAAGCATCGGGTCAGGCCCCTCATCTGGCCTCACAGTTAGGGAGCGTTTCCCCAGGCCCAGCCCTAGAGAGCCTAACGGCTGAGGGCCCTTGAGCCAAAGAACATCCTAGAAGCTGCAGCTGCGTATAACCCTTCACTCTTTCAACTGTGACATCCCTCTCCGTTCGTCTTTCAAAAAACTTTTTCAGCCACCATATGGGCGGAGCACCGCAGCACGCCAGGCACTTTGGGTCTGGGTGTCAGAGGTCCCCTTTGGTACTCAGCTCTGTTGTTCCTGGCACTTTCCCTCACCTTGGATGCTTCATCCGCTTGGACTGACTCAGGCTCAGGTGCCGGCCCAGCACACATGGAGCTCAACGTTCACAGGTGCCCCGGCACCTTGGCAGCATCTACAGTCTCAGAGCTTCCCAGAATGTGGCTCCCAAACCACTGGACAGCATATCATCTTTGTTAGGGTGCACGTGACTTTTTCTTTCCATACATACACATATCTATACTTACATTATACTGAGGGTGACACTGCATCTCACACGTGACTCGAGTTGACATTTATGACCACAATGTTTCTTTTTCTTTTTTTCTAAGGGTTTATTTATTTTGATTGCAAAGTCAGATTTACAGAATAAAGGAGAGACAGAGAGAAAGATCTTGCATCTGCTGATTCACTCTATAAGTGGCCACAACAACCAGAACTGAACTGATCCAAAGCCAGGAGCCAGGAGATTCTTCATGGTCTCCCACATGGGTGCATGGCCCCAAGGCTTTTGGGTCATCGTTGACTGCTTTCCCAGAGAGCTGGATGGGAAGCAAGGCAGCCGGGATATGAACTGGCACCCCTATGGGATCCTGAGCATGCAAGGTGAGGACTTTAGCCATTAGACTACAGTGCTGGGTCAGACCACGATGTTTCTATTAAAGACATTTATTCAACAATAAAAATGTGAGACCTGCTCTGTCGCATTTCAAGCTAAGCCTCCACCTGCAGCATCAGTATCCCAATGCGGATGCCAGTTTGAGTCCTAGCTTCTCGACTTCTGATCCAGCTTCCTGCTGATGTCCTGGGAAAGCAATGGAGGATGGCTCATGTCCTTGGACCCCTGCACCCATGTAGGAGACCCAGAGGAAATCCCTACCTTCCTTCAGATCAGCCTAGCTGTGACCACTGGGGCCACTGGGAAGTGGATGGAAGATCTTTCTGTCTCTCTCTATAATTCTGTTTTTCAAGTAGAAATAAAATGTATGTTTGAAAAAAAGAATGAAAATGGAGGCTTGATTTCAAATATCAGGGAAGCAAAGTTAGAGATGAGAGACCTGATTCACAGGGTTCAGTAAATGTCAAGCGTCGGGATTTCCACCGGCTTAAGGGTACAGGTGACAGGGGAAATGGGGAAGTCCCTCCTCTGCGAATGGGCTGCTTCCTCACCTCTGGCCTGGCTGTCTTGCTGGAGGTGATGGCAGGTGCCAAAATACCGATTATTCAACAGGCAGCAGGCTGCACATCGGACAGCTCCCAGATCCCCTGCAGGCGTCTAAGAAAAAATAGAAGCAAGGATGGCTCGGCTCAGGAAAGAAGCCTGCAAGGGCCACTTTTCTTCTGTGCCCTGCTATCTTTCACTCAATCTGGAAGGTGGAAGCTTGTAGACCAGAGCCTGGATTCTGTGGATGTCTCCACTGGCAGAGCCAGGCATCTATAACTTCAGCAGTAATGAAAGTCTTCCAACTTGAGTCATGGGACAAAGCGCTTTGGCTGCATTGATTCATGGGCCGCCAAATCCTGTGCCCAGTGGCAGGCGAAGGCCTGGCAGGGGCTCCTCTGTCCTCCTTTGCCGATTAGGAAACTGCGGTTCACAGGTACTGGAGTCACCTCGCCTGCAGGTAGCAGCACCTGAACTGTCCTCACACACAGTGAGCTGAGCCCCCTTACACGGAGTGACAGAATGAAGGGATGCAGCACCCTAGCCTCGCCGCACACGTCCCTAGTCAACGGCAAGCAAGTGGCCTTGTTGCCTGACCGTATCTCCCAGGGTGTCAGAACAGCCAGGATCAGCCAGGAGAACCCTTGCAATCCTTGGCTGGTGTTCTAGGCCCTGGTCCATGCAGCAGTCTCTTTCCCTCCTTCTACGGCAGAGTCACAGGAGCCTGTTTCCCCACGGCCTCCCTTGCCCTTCCCTTTCTCTCAAGCCTGGAGCCCAAAGGCTGAGGTGAAGTTCAGAAGCCTCACGGCCAGAGAGGAAGGGACCGAATGAGGAGATTCTGTATGGTGTTAGCCCTCCTGCACTCAGCATCCCCCAGGGAGTTTGCTCTGAATGTTGGGGACTCCCCTGCAGTCTGCATGTGCATTCACATTTCTGGGTGAACAGGGTGTGTGTATTTTTAACCAGCTTACCACCTAACTCCTCTTTGTTTCACCACAAACCCCAGAGCCAGAGAAAGTACTTCAGTTTACAGACACAGTCTCATAGAGTGCTAACACTTGGGGATGTTAGCATTTTTGCACATTTGGTATTTAGCTTAGGACAGCGTGATATTCAGCCTAGGAAAAGAAAGACTCGGAGGGAATTGGGACTCTACGTATCAGTGCTCTTGGGACCTTTCTTTCAGGACCTCAGTCAGGACAATGTCCCTATCAACCCATCCCAGCTGAAAATCTGCCTCCAAAAGGAATGATCTAGAGGCTGGGTCTCCAGCGGAACAGTTCTTCGGAGAGCTTCCTCAATGGAACGAAGAACACACTCTCATTCAGCATTGTGGTATGGGAGATGAAACCAGCATCCCATGTGGGAACACAGATTCAAGTCCAAGTTGTTCTGTTTCCAATCTGGTCCTTACTAATGTGCCTGTGAAAGCATCAGAGAATGGCACAAACATTTAGGTTCCTGGCACCAAGATGGAAATAGAGGGGCTCCTGGCTCCTGGTTTGACCTCACTTGGTCCTGGCTATTGTAAGCATTTAGAGAGTGAACCAGCAAGTCGAAACAGTCTCTCTCTCTCTCTCTCTCTCTCTCTCTCTCTCTCTCTCTCTCTCTCCCTTCCTCCCTCTCTCCCTCCCTCTCTCCCTCGGTTGTCTTTCAGTTAGATGGTTAAATAAGTCTAATAATAATAAAAGACCACACTTCCCACACCCACCACACACACTGCAGTCCAAAACCTAATTTGCAGTTCCTCAGAACTGACTGCCACAGTAGACAGAGAACCTTAAACAGTGAGAGAGGAGACCTGACGTACACGGTTGCAGTCTCCTCCACAGGACCCACTTCTCTGTCCTCCCTTCCAGCTGATTTCCATTATGAGATTCAGGGAGAGTTGACTCTTCTCCAAGCTGCAGGGCTGTGACCTTGACCAAGTCAGTCATCGAATTCCACCAAGATGCAAACTATGACTGGTCCAAAGACGCCAGTGACCGAAACTGGCCCAATCAGGGTGGGTGTCAGGATGTCTACCGAAACAATAAAGAAAACCCACCTCCTGTCACTGTCTTGTAAAAGCAAGGAGCTTCCAGCAGCCATGGGCAGTGATAGAAGACAACGTGAAGATACAGAGAAAAATTCGATCTTGGGGGTCATCTTTGTGCTGCTAGAACAGGCTGCACCGGAACGCACACTCCAAGACTGGTTGTTTGTTCATTTGTTTTACTTCATCACTGAATACATTCTCTTCCTTGTACATTAACATGGATTATGTTCAACAATCTGATACTGTCTGTCTCTAATTGATACTACCTCTTTGGAATGTAATAGTTTAGCTACTAATGGGACTAAAGCAGGTTCATAGTTTCAGTTGTTTCAGCTGTGCTACCAGTCAGATATGTGCTGGGCACCTCATCAAAGTCAGCACACGCCAGGAAGGAGACTGCATCTCCTGAACTGTTCATAACCACAGACACACCACCCCTGCTGCCGATCCACTGCCTTGAGACCACGACTTAACATCAGAGAGTCGTTGCTTTCAAACATGTTTGTTCATTCTTCGAACTCCTCATCTTAAAAGATGGAGTCTGCTCTGTAAAATCTGCCTTTCAAATAAAAATAAATTTTTTAAAAGAAATAAAACAATGGAGTCCAGGAGCCAGTGCTATGGAATGACGGGCTAAATCTCCAGCTTCAGGGCCAGCATCCCATATAGAGCCTGTTGGAGTTGCGGCTGTTCCACTTCCAATCCAGTTCTCTGATAATGTGCCTAGAAAAGCAGAGGAGGATGGCCCATATCTTTGGGGCCCTGCACCCACGTGGGAGACTCAGATGAAGTTTCTGGCTCCTGGTTTCAAAGCAGACCAGCTCTGACCATTGCAGCCATGTGGGGAGTGAACCAATGAAAGAAGATTCTCGCTGTCTCTGTGTGTGTGTGTGTGTGTGTGTGTGTGTGTGTGTGTGTGTGTGTATTCTCCTTTCTGTAGCTCAGCCTTTCAAGTAAAAATAAATAAACATATATAATATTTAAACATATATATGGAGTCTAGTTGACCTGTTCTTGCCTGTGATTCAGCCCTAGTGACAGGGCTGGCCCAAATGATCCGAAACAGAAGTGGTGCAGTGTGATTTCCAAAGTGAGGTCGTATGCAGCTGTCAGTGCTCTCTGCTGAGTGCTCCTGCTGCTGACAGCCCAGGCACCATGTTGTAAGGTAGCCCAGGCTGCAGGGAGAGGCTGTGGTGGTGCTCTGCCTCCTACCCAGCTGAGGGCCCAGGCTGCAGCTGGGAGCATCCATCAGACCAACAAGCACACAAGTCTTCAGCTGATTCTGGCTTCTGTCTACAGAGATGAAAAGCCCCTGCACTTGCTCGAGGTACAGACACAGAAGTAACATATTGTGTTCAGCCGCTAAGACCTCAGGTTGTCTAGTATGCACACTTGGGGAGTGGGACAAAGAGCTCGGCATAAAACAGAACCTGCGTATACCACGTGTCTTCATCTTGTGGGCTTCCTGTGATAGCTTCATGATGAAGTTGCCATGAATCTCTCCACCCCTCCCCCCACACACACACTTTATGCCTGAGAAAATTGAGATTCACAGAGTGAAGAGCCAGTCCAAAGTCCACTCAGCAAATGTCAGAGCTGAGAATGAGCACACATCTTCCCTTTTCTTGGGACTCCATCTTTTTGACAATAAAGGCTTCCAAGCCCTTTCCTTACCTCCTCTAGGACTTGGAAAGATGGTGGGGAGTGAGGGCGAATGTTTGTCAGACCACCTCTTCTGGGCACCACAGTGACTCTTCCCATTTGTACCACCCCCCCACCCTGTCTCCACATCAGAGCAAGCTTTCTGGAAAACACAACTGTCCTGGGCCTTCAGGGCACCCCAGCCATTCCATTATGAGTTCTCATAGCAAAGCACTTAGGCCCTGCCTGTCCCAGTCCTGTCTACTTTCCTCTCTAGGAAAGCCACATGTCAGCTGTGATGAGAAAGCACACTCTCAGATCCACCTCCAACTCTGTCACCTACTCATGTCCACACCCTTTCTTGCCTCCCCCTTTCCTATCAGGTGCTTCCACACCTCCTGAGGACTGACCCCTGCAGGAAGTGGTCGCTGCCAAGCTGGGCAGATTAAGCATTCTTCTTCCTCCTCTGACCTCTTGGAACGTACATGAGGGTGGGGGAGGGAGGGTGTGTGTGTGTGTGTGTGTGTGTGTGTGTGTGTGTGTGTGTGTGTGATAGAGGAGAAAAGCACAGACCACTTACAGGTAAGGACATGAAGCCCAGTTCTGCCATTTACTAGCATTGTGATGTTGGGAACTGTCTTTGCTCTTGCTAAGCCTGCAACATGGAGGCAAAAAACTGGCTGAGTCAGTCACTGGGGAGGCTAAATGAAATCCCTGTATGTTCTGCCCACATGCTGGTGCTCCTAAGGAATGCTACCACTTGTATATTGTTACTTGGAGCAGGTGAGTGCTTGCTTCTCTCTTCCCAGTGAGACCGGAGTGACATCCAGGTAGGAAATGTCCCTTTTCTGAGAAGTCTCACTTCTTGGGTCCATGCAGGCACTCAACATATATAAACACTCTGAAGAAATAGACAAGGTCAAGTGGAACTGGGCTTTATATTCAGGCAGGAACCACAGCGCTAACAGTAAATAGCTGATTTCAGGCTGTCATCAGGAAGGTTTTGACCCCTGGGAAGACTTGGAGCCTACAGCTACCAGCAAAGGGCACGTACAGTCAGCTAAGCATCACATTATGCCTCTTGCTCCCGGCATAAGGAATGTTTTATTATTCCAGAGTAATCATTCCTCACTATTGGAGGATGCAAGTTCCTGGAAAATTCAATTAAACAATAACTACATTATGGTATCTAAAGTTGAGACCCATAGACGGTTTTGGCATAGTATATATGAACTTATAAACCTCATACGTGAATACCCTGGGTAAGCATTTAAAGTGTCTTTAAGTAACCAGTGATTGTTAGGATTCTGTAGTCAGTGTCAGAGATCCAACCTCAGCTCTTTGAAAGGCCTGGGATGCCTCCCATCCCAGTAAGAGGAGTCAAAATATGCTCAGAGGAGGGCCAAGAAGGTACCTTGGATAGGAAGTCCACTCTGAGACTCTTTGAGAAGACGAAAGCAGGAGAAAAAAGAGGAAGAGGAGGAAGAAGAGAAGTAGAGGTGAAAAAAGGGGTGGATACCATAAGGGAGCTAAGAGGAGTTGTCTCATTTTAGGGAGGAAGTTGAGAATACAATCATGGATGCAGGAAGAGGAAAGAGAAAGGAGAAGGGAACAGTTGAGGCAAACCTCAGAAGGCACTTCTGAAGTGTTAATGGTGTCCCACAATGCGGTGAGAATGAGTGAGTTCCCCACCCCTGGAATGTTCCAGCAGGGCCCTGCAGGGACACTTGAAGTAGGGAATCCCAACAGATGCCAGTCTGTGCTCCACCTCCTAGAGACAGCATCTCATCTACTGAATGCATCTGCATGGGGAGTGCTCCCTGGGGCACCCTGCCATCATGACTCCTCCCTACCTTGACTCAGGCAGGTCTTCAGTGCAAGCCTTTTGCTCAGATTGTTTTGCTCTTGTCCAGGGTCCCCTTAGAGCCATCTCAGCAGTAGCATGCCCATCCATCCTGCGCCTCAGCCCAGCCCTGGGATCATGCGTGAAAACTGCAAACTGTCCTGCTAGCATTCTTTACCTAATACTCCGAAGTGATTCTCTCAGGTCACTAAGTCCTCAAATGGAAATTGTCCTGTCCATGTCAGAGAGTCCACTGCCTCGTCCCTCCCAGGACACAACGCTTGGAAGGCAGAAGAAATCACCTATGTGCAGGGCAGCCAATCAGTCACTAGAAAGGGAACGGGATTGATGAGATCCCCCACTTGACTCCCAGCAGTAAGTTCATCTTGCCATACCCTCTATGTGCTTTGTTGTCTTTCTAAGCTTTGCTTACAGTTGGGTGGGGGCCATGTGGCTATGTCTGCTGAACACACTGTGAAGATAAGAATCCAGAACATCAAGGAGCTGGGGTCCCCTTTGTGCCTATCTTCTCTCACCACAGGGATCGCTGAGGTCACATGTTCTGGGGGATGCTTTGTGTAGCTGTGTAAAGCTGTGACAGTTTCAACGCTAATCTGTTATCACAGCACAGCCAACCCCATTCCAAGCCATGCATACACTCCAGGATGTGAACTGAACACATAGGGGCACTTAGATAGAAACGGCCCTCAAATTCATATCAGATTTCTACTAGAGGAACCAGAAAGGCTATGCTAGTAAACAAATGATGTTACCATTTGGTTACTAGAACTGGGTTTGATTCTGAATAATTCTATGTCACCAAAGTACATGCCAAGAGGGCCTTACTGCCCAGAGGGCTTTTTCATGCTGATATTGGCTATAAGCAGTCCTAAAAGCTTGGGCCTCATTCTAGAACCTTCTTTATTTGCTCTGGGTCCACACAATTTATTGAGGTCACCTAGCAGGATGCCTCTGTTCCCTGCAACTCAGAGGCTGCCAGTGCACCAGCGGTTCATGATCTGGTCCCTGTTTCCCTTTAGCTCCCCAAGTTTCCTATACCTCTGCCCTGAATATGAACCAACTACATTCCCTAAACTCTCCAGGCTTCTCATGCCTCTGGCACTTAATCTTCTTGTTTTAGCAAGAAATTCTTTTCTTGTTCCTTCCTGCATTTACTGAAATTCCGTGCTAATCCTTCAAAACCTAGCTCAAAGTCACTTCTTTCATGAACCTGTCATGTTTCTAATTGATCACCTTATTTTCCTTACTTTCATGGTATGTGAAGTAAGAACTTCTTTTTACATATTAAATGGAGAACAAGAATAATTTTTACTCTTTTAAGGTGGCTGGGAGAATCAAAAGAGAACGTTGTGAGCAAACTTTAAAAATTACATCAGCATAGATGTACATGAGAATTATCCTTCCCATCAGAAGAGTATGATCCATTCTACCTGGTTTACTTTTTACTGTCTTCTGCTCACTGCATCAGTTGGGATTTTTGGTTGTAAAGTGAAACTCTGCCCACCCCAAGCATATTTCTTATTTTTAAAGGGGCAAAAAATTTAAGTAGATGGGCATCCATTAAATAAAAGATGTGTTTGGCTATAACTAACAGAAATTCTCAAAGCAATGCTTTAAAGCAATAAGGACTTCTTCAGTAACATGCCAAAGGGAAGTTAGTGCCTGCCTGACATTCCCAAGTAAGAACAGACTGATATTTTTACGGTTCTTTTTAAGGTTTTCCTTCATGTCCATGAGGTATCGGCCACAGCTCCAACCATAATGTCCACATGCACTTGCGTTTCACTAGCCATGTCCAGTAGCCACCTTGAACTTCAAGGAAATCTTGGAGAGAGCTTCAAGCCTGCCACTTCTTAGACTAGACAAATCGCAAGTTACAGCATGTGCTTAGTGAAGCAGGATATGGGGTCGACCACAAGGAATCCCTCAGAATGAAGCCAAAGCTAAAGAGGCAGGTAGTAGAAGCGAGTGGGCACTCGGATTTAGGGACTGCTCTTTGGGTTGGTCAGCACTAGCCACTTCAGATCACAAGTCATGACCTTACTTTCCCAGAGTCTGACTTTCCAACATGGGCAGAGCTGACCTTTGACGGGCAAACATGGCATGCAGTAGAGTAGGGCAGATCCCTACAAGGCAACGAAGGAAATGCATGGTCGAAAATCAAGAAAGTCTATATAGTTTCTTCATGAGGACAAGAGCTCCCGACTTGCTCTTCAACCATTCTAACAAAGTGACCCACTCAACACGTCCACTCTGACTTGAAGAATTGTGTTCTTCAACCCTTAGGCTGAGGCTGCTCTCCTGCTTTTGTAATAACTTGTTGCATGGTCTTCATTCTCTCAGAGGCTGGGGTCTTAAAAACACATACACTAGACTTCCACTTCATCCTCTCTCTGCAGGTTTAAGGTACTTGATTTCTCGATGTCTTGATTTTCTTATCTGCAGAATATGAAGAACTAAACCAACCTCATAAATTAAGAAATACACTGAAGAAAAGAGTTAGGTGATAATGTCCACAAAGCACTTATACTGCCTAGAACACAAAGATACTCAATCTCCAACAGTTTATTAGTATTATTATGGGGGAATTTTGAGCACACCTCCTTGCCTCCAATTCTCAATTATTTCTATGGGACTCTTACAGATGACAGGTTTGATGTTTGAGCAGAGAGCAAAGTTTTAATCTTTCTAGTTCATCCTAAAAATAGTTAGTTCTTCTCTTCATTCTGTTGGCTCAGCAAGTCCCATCTAGGGAACTGGGAGATTGTGAAAGGCAATCTTTCTAAACAGGGGTCAAATGTTCTTTGCCCAAGAGGAACTCACAGAGGATGCACATGAAGATAAAGGGTTGGTCCAGCAAAGAGGAGGTTCTTCACAACAGGGCTGGAGCTGATGTCTGCAGCCTCTCTGCTACATGGTTTCCTAGAGAGAAGGTACATCTTGCTCATGTTTATTGAAAGCTACCAGCTTAGAGGCAGTAGGTGAAGAAGATGCAAAAATGTAGTGCATCTACCTTTAAAGTTCTCATAGTTAAGCAATTCAACAAATCCTCAAGCATTCCAGAACAATAGTAAGAGCGTCATGATAGTAATATCAATAAGCATCACGGAGCATGTGCCAAATGTCATCCACAGTTCCAAAACTCTGCAGACATCATTCTGTCTTAAGCCTTACCTTAACTTCACAAGATAAGCACTTCCTCCATAATCTACTGATCTCTAGAGAAATGCTCAACTTGGTTTCCATCATTGTCAGATGTTAGGAAACATCTGACTTATGAAGTGTTACCAGTTGTTGTAGAACAGCAAAATAACCTAAATCTTCTGTCCCTTTGCTTCTTGTAACAAGTTAGTAACATTCTCTTGGTGTTCCTAAGTCCTCTTTGCTCATGCAGCTTCCCTGTACCAGAAAGTCTTTCCCTTCAACTTCTCTGTATCACTCTGTATTGCCCTACCCATCTTTCAAAGCCCAGTTAATTTGCTCTTGCTATCAAGAAAGGTTTCCAGACTTCCTGACCCTGGCACATGGCTATGAATCCTCACTAATCCTCTTTATTTGTCCATGTCTGCTGTTCCTTAGTTCTGCCAGCATTCTACAGGTTTGGCTTAATCATCTCTACTCAGCTGAGTTCTCTTTCAAACAATGACCATGATTTAGTTGTCTTTGTATTTCCAAGACTTGCAGAACTATTGAATAAATCCATATGGAATATGTGGATTAAAAAATTAGTAAACCTATGGAATCTAACCCACAAAAATTACTAAGAAATGCATGATAGTCATCCACTGAGTAGAACTGAACAGGGAAATTAACAAATTGAGAGAAATCTTGCATGCCAGAGTGAATACACACCTAGATATTTGTGGGTTCTTTGAGCAAAAAATGCCATCAGCCGAGACTCTTAGCGTTCAACAATTAGACACCATCTCACCTCAACGTAACCAGCTCTGTCCTCTCAAATAAGCCACTTAGCTCCCCTAGTGCCACTTGAAAGAGATGAAAAGCAGAAGTCAGATTGTTTTATGCAAACTTTGGGCAAAACCAACAGCTTCTACCCTCTTCTGTCATTCCCTCCTTATCCAAAATTTCATTTCCATCCAACAGAGAAGAATTCAGATGTGTCTGTAAAAGCTTTTGATATGGAAATCCAGATTTACTAAACTAGGCATCAGTTAGCAGCAGTGTTTTACCAGAAATCATCTTCTTTGGAAGTGATTATTCGAAGGGAATATTGATGTACCAAAAGTTTTTGGAAACTCATTACACAGCCTTGTTTTCCCCTAAACATGCCAGTTGAATGTCAAGGTTATCCAAACAACTGCAGGGTAGTGATGGTGAAACATTTGCAGGGAGAACTAGAATGGGGATTATGTAGAGTAACAAGCCTTCCTCCTCCTCACCTCCAAGGTCCTATCAATTGAAATATTCCTAAAGCTTATTTTCACAAAATGTATTTCTAGCAATGACCCACCAAAAGTAAAGAGTACCCATGGTCTAATGTGTTTAACAGGTGTGTCTCGTATCTTACCCTTGAAGCTCCTGATAATCCCTCATTTATACAAGAATCTATATGTAAAGCAACTTGGTTCACTTTGTTTTATTCTTTTACAAACATATTTGGCCATGGAACTCTTTTAGTACCGAGTTCTTAAAAACATTCCACAGAAGTACTTCCCAGAGTTGACTATCTTGAGAAAGGCAGTAAAGTGAAGTCAGAGTCTGGTGTCTGTGGGTGGATGGCCTGGGTTTAAATCCCAGCAAAGCCTCATACTTTCTGTATGACAGGGGCACATTATTCACACCATGTTCTGAACTTTCATTTCCTCATCTGCAAAAAGGCAAGTGATAAGAGAAAAAATCTCATCGGACAAGGTGGGTGAGACACTAAAAGTGTTAACACATGTAAAATCCTAGGAAGGGGTACTGTGAACGCTAAGTGCTCACTGAATATCATCTATGATTAGAAGCATGTAGAAGGCAGGACTCACATATCACCCAAGAACAAGAAGACTTGGGCATCAAATTTGTCGAAATAGTCTTCCCACTCAGCCCTCAATTTCCAGGAAACATCCAAGTTTAACTTGACGATACTAGGAAATAGAGTTTAAGCAGAAACATGATGGGCACAAGGAGGACACGATCAGCCTTTGGTTGTAATGTCTGGTAGCTCTCCAACAAGGGCAGAGAGAACATGGGAACAATCCAAGACTCTGTCATCAGCACGACCTTTGCAGGACATTTGCCAAGGGTGAAACCCAGCCACACCACAAGCCAATCATTCTGACTCAAGGCCAGAAACCTGACTTTTCTGTGCCTGAAGGTAACGAAATCATGTCATGTTTTAGAACTGGATGAGAGAGTCCATGAGCAGCGTCTGTCATTTAGCAAGTAAAGCTGCACCTGAATGGTTCAAAAGTGGTAAAGCCAGTCTTGCATACTTCTTGGGTTCTCCCTCCTCTGGAGACACACAGACCCACAGGACCTCTAAACTAAAGGGTACCCAAATGGCTGTCCAGAGCAGCATTTGTGTTTTGCTAAGAAAATCAGACCCAGGAAGAGAAAGATGCTTCCATTAGGTCTATAGGTAAGCAAGAACCGAAGTGAAAGAATCACCTTTTCTCAGCGAATGGAGGAAACAAGCAAGCAAACAAAGATGATGACCTTCCCTTGACTTTGTGTGTCACTTGGGAAGGAAGCAGTTCTAGAAGAGACAAGACAATGTCAGGAAACAGCCCAGTGAGGGCCTAAACACGGAGTTTCCTGACTCCAAACTACACCTTGACCTCAAGACATTCGCTCCACCAATCACCAGCACTGGGCTGCAGCTCAGATACTTGAATTTGAAACAGACTTGACTTCTTACAAGCCACATCCATGATGTTTCTTCAACTGCTATCTTCAGACCCCTTCTATGGAGCCCTTTATGTCTGGTCTAGTCTGCTGTGTCTTACACACCTCCAAATTTTTCTGTCTATACACCCATGCACACCTGCCACACAGAGCCTAGATTCAAAGAGACTGTCCCAGCAGCTCATCATAAAACTCCAGTTTATCTGACAATTCACGTGAACCCACCATTTGCCAGGCTCTGAGCCAGACATTGATAATACCAGTCTCACATGATTCTTACAATTACCCAAGGATGTAGGGGTGGGTGACCCTTATTTTCTCTGGACAGAACAGAGGCACAAGATCAGAAATGATTGACTGTTGGGGTTTCTACTTTGGTCCCAGAAATTTCCACAAAGTTACTAGCTCACACAACATGGAGTTATTTTCTTGCTTTTGTAGATGAGAAGTCCAACATGAGTCTCACCAGGGCTACATGGAGGGCACCAGTGGGACTGCATTCCCTTCTGGGGGCACTAAGACATCACCTACTCCCTCTTTTTTTCCAGATCCCAGAGGCCATCTGCATTCCGTGTTTCCTCTTCCTCCACCATCTAAGGCAGTGGTGACCAACTGAGACATTACTCCAATGCACTTCTCTGTTCCTTCATAACATCCCACCATCTACTCATGGCCAGGAAAAGGTGTTCCTTTTCAGGACTCACAAGATGAGATCAGATCCCATCAAGAAAATCTACTCAGATCAACATCTCTAGCCTTAATCATACCTGAAAAATCTTATTTTTAAACCACATAAGCTTAAATACACACAGATTTTAGGGATCTGGGTAAGGGCATCTATCTAGGGCCTTTATCCTGCCAACTGCCCTTGTCTGTTACCACATTGCCAACAAGCCCAGGGAACCCAGATCTATCTGTTCCCAATCAGTCATTATTTCCCTATGTTGTTCTTTCTTTAAAAAAACAAAAAAGTTTATTTATTCATTAGGAAGGGAGTAAAAAAGAGCTAGGCCTATCATCCACAGGCCCACTTGCCAAAAGGCCACAACAGCCAGGTTCCCCACAAGGGCAGAAGGCACTCACACTTGGGGCATCTTCCACTACTTTCCCAGGCACATTAGCACTGGGATTGGAAGTGGATCAGCCAGACATGACCATGAAGCAGCTAATCCACTGCACCACAACACCTGGCCCCTTCTTGTCCTAGTTTGCTTTCCTGAACCAGCATGTTATATCCTTTTAAAACAAGTTAACTACTTCATTAGCACATGTACAAATTATAATTTACTAAGCCAGATGCCCAGTAAAATGACTAGCAGCACATTTACAGAAAGAGCATAGTTTTTGAAGTTTTCAAGTACAAGACTCAAGGCCTTGCTCTGCCCTTCTCTAGGGATATGGCTACAGGCAAATAGCCTAACCTCTCGAAGCCTTCTTCATCCATAACATGCAGGTAAAAATAATATCCATTGGGTGAGGGTATTGTGGGTTTAATAGTATACATAAAACACTTTGCAAAGTGTCTGAACCCAGGAAATAGGGACTAAATCATAGCAATTATTACAGAGTTTATCCAATCCCATTATGCCCATGTCATAAATAGGGCATAGCGAAAGTATACTTATCCCTTCCATTGGATGACAACTACATCAGAGCCACCAAGAAAGAATTATGAACTTGTATGGGTCAAAGGAGGGGACCCTGGTCTTCCCTCCAGGAAGGAACATTGGAGCCTGGAACCACACTGAGTCAGAGAAAAGGATCTTAAGGTGACATTATCAGAAGAAAATGTAGGTGCAGACCTGGTGCATCTTGGCATTGTGCCTTGGACACAAGATCTGTCCTCTCTCGCAGTTACGAATGCATAGAAGCAGTTGAACACGTTATCATCCCAGGCAAGTAACTGAGCCTCAATTGCCTCATCCCTGATATGGGAGTAACTCCCATCTCTTTCACTTCCTGAGAGAATTCTCACCTGATGGTGTGATTTCAGCACCTGATCCGGATCTGACCCTGCTGTGCTGGGTGTCAGATATGCTGGTAGCAGTCTTCTGGTCATTGAGCCTTTTCTTTCTGGCTCCCTGCCCTTGCCCTTGTCCCTTACACCCTCCACAATGGCCACTTCTCTGTTCCTTCAAAGGCACCCATTTCATGGAGAACATATTCAAAGGGCCCGCATGGCCTTCCAGGCCTCCACTGATTGTTCTGTCACCCTCCTTACCTCAGAACCTGTCACTGCCCTTCTCATTCACAAGCAAAGGGATGTCAACCCCTGTCCTCCATGCTCTGGTCTCCTGAATCAAATTCCCTCCAGGAATAAAACTCTGCCCACTCTTCCTGGCGTGTACCTCTTAACTCCAGCTCTGCACTCGCTCACTTTGCCTGGTGCACTCCCCTCTGCCCACCACTTTCCCAGTCTCTGTTCAAATATCACCTTCTCTCTGTGTCCTCCAGGACAAACTCATAGAAAGAGCTCACACACCCCACCTACTGCATTCCATCCCTTTTCTTGTTCATTTGCCCTCTAAGCACACCCCACCACTTGACCAACCAGAATTATGCTTCTCCTTGCCTGTCAGGAAACTGACCACAGTGCAGTAGTGTCTGCAGCCCAGAGGACCCCAGTAGAAAACAGGAGTCATCCCCAAAGTTTCATTGATTTTAATGAAGGGACCATTCATGGAGATGGCTTGGGTATTGGAGCCCCCAGGGCTATGGCCATGGACCATTCGGTTACTCAGCTGTGACAGACAGAAGAAGGAAGGTGCTGCTAGAATAGGGACCACCTATGGAAGCCACCAATAAGGAGGAGACTACAAATGTCCCTGTACTGCTCTCTGTCTCTCCACGGGGCCCTCTAGAGACAAGACTGCACCAGAAGACATGTGAGGAGGTAGCTACAGACATGGTGGGTAAGCTCAGCTTCTAGGGTTCCAAGCTCAGCAGGAAAGAAGGTAGCTGTTTGGCAGCCATGCAGGATGTACATTAAATCCTGATCATCTCTATTGAATGAATGCATGCAATTTGAATGCGTGCAAATTGCTTACTGGGCATCCCCCACCAATCCCTGCACTCAATATCTTCCATACAGTGCTTGACCTTCAGTTCTCAGCCAAAACAGAAAGATGCTAAAAATCCTGCAAGCAAGCACCCACAAAATCTCCCCCTCACACACACATACTCTCAGATATGCCACATGCACTCCAGTGTCACCCACATGCACACACATAGATTATGCATACTCAGCTCTCTCATACACACATTTACCCATCCATGTTCACAGTCACACAAATATATCCATACACTCCTACTCTCACACATTCTACACATACACACCCTCACAAACAAAAATACATGTACATATATCTGAAAATGAGTTAAGAGCTACTCCCCCATGTTCCCCAAGCACCCCTTGAATAATTTCTGCCTAATTCACCTTTCTCAAGGCCATGAGAATCTCAAGGCTGGGGTGTTAACACCTGAGTATTAGCATATGTTGATGCAGACTTCATGCACACTGGGGTAGTGTGATACTGTGATGAACACAGCATGAAAGAGCTGCTGGTGGAGCCCAGAAGCATGCCTGTAGCGCTTTACTCTTTCAGATGTGGAAACTGAGGCTGGGGGAAACGCCTGGCTTTTCCAAGGTTCTGCAGCAGATGAGGGGACAGTCAGAGCTCCCTTCATGGGACCTTAACTCCACCATCGTGCTGCTCAACCCTGAGCCCAGCACCCAGCCTTTTGGGCAGTGGGAGATCAAAGACTGTTAGACAAACCCAACACTTCTTGCAGTTCTCATGTGAGTAAGAGATTGCAAGCCCAGATCTGAAAATCAGCTACCTCCAGAATTATGAAGAAGATAGAATCTTTCTTGGTTGCTATGAGATGGTCGTCACAAATCTGCATGGAGACAAAAGAATGGAGCTCTTGACTTCTAACATGCTGGATCACTGTTTCTGGGATGACCAGGGAAGTTCTTGGCTTGCTCCCCATTCCCTAGAAACCAGCTGCCATGAACCCCTTGCACACCAGCTCAAACCCTGCCCAACCTGATCATCTATAAGTTTTAGCTGCTCTGGCTGAAGTTTGGGGCAGCCAGTGCTAGAGAAATGCTAGGTTTGTAGAAATCAATATATTCAAAAAAATGAACCCAGAAAGAACACGGCATTGATGGTGCAACTCTTGTTTGCCTACCATTTGATTTCTAGCAGGAAGTATTTTTGAAGGGTATTTTTCCCTTGCTGGCCAGTTCCTCATTGAGAAATTCTCCTTTGTCACACTTGGACATCTCAGCTCCCAAAGTGATGATAGGACACTTTTTTCAAATATCCACTTCCAGGTTTGGATTCACTTCTTCATTCATCTGGAAGAGCAGACAGGATCTGCAAATATTTGTGCCATTCTTGCTCTGAAGAATGGCCTTGCCGTCACAATCTGACCTCCACAAGGACTGAAGCACATGGGATGGCTACACCACCCCCGCTTCTGCTCACACACTTAGGGCAATTTGTAAGCTTCCTCATGTCTCACCATATGCTATGAAGCAATGTGATAAACTGTTCTGTTCAGTTGGTAAGAGATATAAGATATCATCCAATGATCAAATTATAGTTGGCTCTAAAATTAAGGGGATATGTACAGTCATTCCAGAAATTTTCATCCATCTTGCCCTTTCTGGAAGTCACTTGGATATCCATCCCATTCCCTTATACCCTACAGTTTGTGTGTCATCAGTCAGCCAGACTACTTTGGCTTCAATCCTTTGGTGATGATATGGCCTAAGCCTCTGATCACACCACTGGCTTCACCTGTCTCTAGCCTCACTCTGTCAGCCACACAAGCTCCCATGCACAGGCTAACTTGTTTCTTCGGCTCTCCTTTGTCCATGCTGCTTGCCCCTCCCTTCATTTCCTCATTCCTTCTCAGTCTTTATTTGATCGGCTGCTACTTATGCTAGAAGACTCAGTTCACAGAACTGAGCACCATCTCCTGAGTTCCAAGCCAGACTGTTCTCTCTCTCTCTGTCTCTCTCGGTCTCTCTCTCTCTCTCTCTTTCTGTCCCCACACTTATCATTGTGGGTCAAAAACATGTTCGCAGGTCCACCTTCCTCAGCAGATTCTGGATTCCAGGACAAAGGAGGAACTCATGGTTGGCTCATCCCAAAACCCCAAACCTGGCACATGGTATGTTCTCAGTCCAGTCCAACAGCCCTCATCATCTAAATAAGCTGAGGAGAAACAATATTTATCTAGAGAAACAGGAACTTGGAGACAAGTGCAAGGTGATTAAAATCCTAGGCCCACAGATCCTCCCACTACTTATAGAGGGTTGGGAAGCAAAGAGAGAGCAGACCAGAGTGGGAGTTCCAAGATGTTGCAGTGGGTATCGCCAATGTGAGATAACCCCAGCAGGGAAGCAGGTGGTCTCCTTGTGACAGAAGGTCTACAGATACAAGTGCTGGTATTCAAAATCACACACACACACACACACACACACACACACACACACACACACACACATATTTCCATTGGTGGAATACATTTCCTTAGTCCACAATCTACCATGCTGGTTAAAAAAGAGAATGCCCATGGTAAGTATGTCTGAGCTGTGCTTACTGTCTCTACCGCCTTCTCTATCAATATGACGCAACATGCCCATCATCTCACTTTCTTTGTAACACTGTAAAATTGACATTCTTTTCTTACATTGTGGATGAAGAAACTAACATACAAAGGAACAAAATCTGTTGTCCATTAACCCTACATTCCAAAAATGGCAGTGCCGGGGGCAAAGCCATTTCTGTCAACTCCTGTCTGTGTGTCTGTCTGTCTGTCTCCCTCTCTCTCTCTGTCTCTCTCTGGTTTGAAAGATTAAATTGTGACTACAAGGGAGTGAGGAAAAAGTGTCTCTGAACAGGAACCAGGAGACCTGCCACATGACCTTGAGCTGATTACAATCATTCTGACCCTTGATTTCCTCATCATTTCTCTCTGAGTCAGGTCCACACAGACTCAGGATGTAGTTAGCCTCACTTCCTCCTCAAAGCCTCTCCCAAGTACACCATGTCACCATCTGAAAGAACTAACCCATACTTCACATCCTCACTGACCTTCTCTCCCCAGCACCCATGCATCAGTGACTGGCACCAGGTAATAGCCTTCTCCCACCGCCCAACTCCAGAGCCCAACAGAGGACAGCAAACATTTTCTTAAAGAGCCAAACAGTAAACAGCTTAGACTTTGTATAGCACGTAGTCTCTGTCATAACTACTTTCAGCTCCATCTTCATAATTGAAAAATGAGTTATAGAAAATAAGTAAATAAATGAACATGATTTATTGTAATAAAAGTTTCTCTTCATAAAAAGGTATCCAGCCCTCTCACAGACCTTAGTTTGCCAATATCTGTTTTAAGCAATGAATATTTATTATGGCTCACAAATCTGTAAGCTGACTGAACTACTCTGCTGATTTGGGCTGACCTTGCTTAAGCTCACTCATGTGCCTATGGTCAGCTGGCCAGATACCTAGGGACTAGCTAGTTGAATATCTTTATTTGCATATCTCAAACCTGCTGTCAGCTAAGGTGACAGAGGTGACTGGCTCATGTTTCTATCATCATAAAGGAGGTTTGCTTGGGTTTGTCCTTAGAAACTTTGCAAAGATCCTGGATGTGGGGGAATCGTAAGAGGCCAATGGAGCCCTAAGCTCAAAGCTGACACAGTATCATTACACATGTATTTCACTGACGAAAGTTTACCAGAGGACCAACTTGGGATTCCCTCTAAGTGGGAAAAAGATACCCTGTTTGTGAATGAGAAGAGCTGGGAAGTCACATTGCAAAGTACCAAAGAACTACGACCAGGCACAGCACGATGACTCAATGGCTAAAACCTTACCTTGTATGTGCAGGATCCCATATAGGTTCATGTCTCAGCTGCTCCACTTCCCATCCAGCTCCCTGCTTGTGGCCTGGGAAAGTAGCAGAGGGTCACCCAAAGCCTTGGGACCCTGCACCCACATGGGAGATCTGGAAGTCTCCTCGCTCCTGTCTTCAGATTGGCTCAGCTCCAGCTGTTGCAGCCATTTGAGGAGTGAAGCAGCAAATGGAATATCTTTCTCTCTGCATCTCCTTCTCTCTATAAATCCATCTTTCCAATAAAAATAAATCTAAAAAAAAAAAAAAGAACAAACTGTGGTCATTTGTAGTCTCAGCCATCCTAGGAAGTAGTACTTGTAGCTTCCCTCCTCTGAAACTTGAAGCTGCCTGAGACCAGAGAGCTCTGTGCTTTGCTCATCTTTGGACCTGAAGGGTCTACCATGACACCTGGCAAGTCTATTTCACCTCCTAAGGAGCCCACAAGTCCTTCTAGCTCTGTCATCACCAAGTCTACCTTTGCCTTACATTTTTGCAGCCACTCTAGTTTCCTTTTAATCTCTTCTCAACTCAATAGCCAGAGTGATCCTTCAGAAACAGAAATTTAAACATGTGAACTTCTCATTACTACCACCCCAAATCAGAGCTCTCTAGTGTAGTCTCTGTTCCCCCATTCCTAAACTGCACTGCCCTAAAATGGCATCAAGGCTGTCTGCAGGCCTCACATTGTGACACAGTGCATTAGACTTCCATTTCAATGCCAATATCCTAAATGGGACCATGGGTTCAAGTCCCAGTTGCTCAAATTCCAATCCATTTCCAATCCACCTCACCACTAATGTTCTCGAAATAGAAGTGGAAGATAGCCCAAGTACTTGAGTCCCTGCCACCCATTTGGGAGACCCAGATGGAGCCCCAGGATGGCTGCTGTGGCTCTCTCTCTTTCACTCTCTCACACTCTATATTCTTATTCTTTGTATTTGTCTTCTTCAAATGTTTTAAAAATTCTGTATAAGTCAACCTCTGCCAGTCTCTCTCCCACATCGTTCCTCCTTGCCCTCCGTACCCTTGCTCAACTCAAATGGCTGTTTACCCGCCCCATTCTGCCAGGGTCTTCACACATGCTGCTTCCACTGCCTGGAAAGTCATCCAGCTTCACCACACCGGCTAATTCCCACCTGCCTTTCAGATCACAACTCCAGCACCACATCATGAGTTAAAGTCAGTTGTCTTAATTGCTCAATCCTCCCAAATCTGATTCATTTACCCCAGACAACCTACCTGCCTTCATAGCTTCAGGAGCCTCACGGTGACTTTGCTCATCCCTACTCTTCCCCAGTTACGGGGTCTTAAGGCAATGTCTATCTGGACTCACGGCTGCAGCCCAGCATCTGGCACAGCGGGGCTTGCAGAGCAAGCACTCAGTGCCTGGGAATCCCAAAATAAACCTGTAAATGGGATTATTGATCTATACCACGCCAGTGGAGTCAGATGGCAGAAACTGCTTGGAAGTGATTCAAGGGGAACTGAAACTTACTGGACATGGAAAGAATTCATGTCATTTAGAACCGGAGATGAGGACAGGTTTAGTAGAGGTCTCAGCTCCTGGTTGAGGAGGTTGGAGACCCACACCAGCATAGGAAAATGAGGCAGAAAAGGAAGGTGCCGGTGCAGGTGCTTCTGTCACCATTTGATTCAGCTTTAGTCCTGGTGCAGCACCTGACAGATACACAAGGGGCCAACAATTGTGGGATAGTCCCAGATCTCTTGAGACAGGAAGCACTGCACTGCATCCCAGAATTGGCATCATCAAACATCCTGGGTCCACCCCCAGCTCTACTTTACTGAAATTGGGATGAAATAACCTCTTTTGTTGTACCTTGTTTCGTAATCTACAAACTTGGAAATAAAGTTAAGTAAGCCCCTCAGCTACATAAATATAAAGCCCAAAATAAGTTTATATAAAAGGAAGTTGTAGCAAGAGCTGACATGGATGAGCGAGGCTAGGAATTACACTGTTGCCCAGAGTCTAGGAAGGTAGGTCCTATCATTTGCCCATTTCTCAGATGAGAAAGTTGAGGCTTAGAGGTGTTCAGAAATTGTCTGAGGTCACACTTCTGGCACGATATACATCTGGGATTGGGGTTCATGCTGTTTGATTCCAGAGTCCAGGCTTGCTATCACTCCAGGACTCTCAGGGAGCCCCAGATGAAGCTGTTACTAAGGCTCTCACCAAGGTCAGGACTGTTCTTCCTTCCTGCACGTTCCTATCCAAACACAGCCTTGTACTTGCCCCTGTCCTTTCCTTTCTACTTGACCTTGAGTAAGCAAGGTTACCTTCTCTAAACTCAGGGATCCCCTTACCATATTACAGCTCTGATCACCCGTGCCACCGTCCTAGGGCCACCATGAGGAATAACTGAGACAACACTGACAGCATGTTGTGAGTGACTAAGTACTGCCAGGTATGAAGAACAGGCTGAAGGCCCTCAGGCTGGCGAGGGCCAAGGAGGCAGCTCCTACAGAGCAGGCTGCGTCCACCCAGTGATCAACTATCCTGACACCCTAGAATAGGCCCAGACGCCATGTTCCTGTTGCCTTCATTGGCTTCAGATTCAGGGTTCTTTGTTTTGTTTTGTTAATAAAGGGGGAAAAAATGGCTGAACATGTTGTCCTTAAAATCTCAAGTGGTTTGTTTTTCCCTCTCTTATTTTTCTCCTAACCCCCACTTTTTTTTTTTTCTGATTGCCTACAACTTCAAACAACGGCATCATGTTTGGGCTCGCAGGTTCCATGCTGAGATCTGTTTTCTAGATCCTTGGCTGCTGCCACCCTGGCAGACACCACAGTTCTCCTCTGAGGTTGGGTCATGTGGCATCTGCGAGTGCTGCCACTGTGCAGAGCAGTGTGAACCATCCAGGGCCCTGAGTTACAACTTAAATTCATCTGCTGCTGCTCAGGACCAATGGTCCCTCTTCTCCTCTAGGTCTTCTGTGTCTCCAAGGCTCTTCGTGTCCTGCTCCACTGTCTAAGCCTCCCTCCCCTGGCTCCATGTTCTGGAAGACAAGGACTCAGGTTGACCAAGCTCTGCTGTGTTTTGAAGTGCCATCGGGAACAGCAACAAGCATAATGTGCAGCTTCTAGCCTCCTGGATCTCCCAGACTCATCAGTGGCACTTGATAGTCACAGTAATTTTCAACAGAGGGTACATGAAATCCTAGCGGTCATTTACACTAGAGTATAAATGTGTTTAAGGCAGATAAGGAAACAAGTGTTAGATGGTGAGGAGGGAGATGAAACATCACTGTAAAAAGACTGCAGAAGGTGAGAGGGGAACAGAGAATGGGCACACACTGAAAATGAACTCACCTCCATCTTGAACTTGCCTCATGCTGAGATCATGCTAGGGCTTTATGACAGACAGTTAACTTCTGAGACACCACCACACTATTTAGGATACCTATTCTATTCTATTCTATTCTATTCTATTCTATTCTATTCTATTCTATTCTATTGTTTTATTTCATTCTGTTCCATTCAATTCCATTCTATTCTATTCTATTCTATTCTATTCTATTCTATTCTATTCTATTCTCTCCTATTCTATTCATTAGAAAGTCAGCACTACAGATAGAGGAGAGGCAGGAAGAGAGAGAGAGAGAGAGAGAGAGAGAGACCTTCCATCTGTTGATTCTGTCTCCTAGATGGCTGCAATCATTGGTATTGGGCAAGGTTGAGGTCAGGAGGAAAGAGCTTCTTCTGGGTCTCTCGTGTGGGTAGCTGGGGCCAAGCACTTGGGTCCTGTTCTGCTGCTTCGTAACAACGACCTGAATTGGAAGTGGGACAGCTGGAACACAAATTAGTGCCCATACGAGATAACAGCATCAAAGGCACTGACACAGCCTCAGCCCTGAGATTTTCTCTCCATTTAACAAATTTCATATGGTTATTCTAGATGTTAGGGGCTATTCTAAACTCTGTACAAATACAGATTGTTTTGGTGCCAACAGTAAAATCACTAGATAATGGTTGTTAGTATCCATCTCACAAAGAAACAAACTAGGGCACAGAAAAAAAATAATTTGTCCAAAGTCTTATTTACCCAAAACTCCTAAGTGACAGATGTAGAACTCAAATACAGCGGCCTGGCTCCAAAGCCTGTGCTATTAACCTCTTTGGTGTGATAGCAAGAGAGCACAAAGCCATTTGTATGCTTTTATGCTTTGGGGGCCAGTAAATGAATAAGCTCCTGAGAAGAGTAAGTCATTTTCAACAATCAACTCAATAAGCATTGTCAACACTGTCAAAACCAGTAATCTGACACCAGTAATCAAAAACCAGTAATCTGTCATTCACTAGTTCAACTCTATCACTCATTCTGTAAGTCTTCAGGAAGCTTCATCTCCACCAGGGGAAAGACACTGGATGCACAATTGCTAACAAGACAGTCTCAGTCCTACTGGCCCAGAGCTCACGGTGGAGGCAGCTGTGGCAGGTGCACTGATGTGTCAGGTAAGAGAGGCAGGTGAGCACACCATGCACCAGACTCGGCATTACAGTGGTAATAGGGGGCAGACTCAAAGAAGTGATTATGTTCACTGAGGCCTGAAGAAGGGGAATGAATCAGCCAAATGGCAAGGCGAGACCAGGGCAGCCATAAAGGGAAGGAGCACACGTACAATCCCAGGGGTGCTGCAGTACCCAAACTGTAAGGAAAAATGGAAGTGAGGTTAGCAGAACATTGTGAGAAGGTGCGGATGAAGGTGCATTAATTGCAGGGCTGTGCTCAGGGGGCAGTGGGTCGGAAGGGAAATTGAAGGGTTTTTAAGCCAGGGCTGCTAGCTGGAAATGCGTGTGAGAAAGAACCTGGAGGCAGCGGGGGTTTCCAATGACTGCAGGGAACAAAAGGCATATCTGCCCTTTATGTGCACCCCTAAATTTGTAGATGGATTTCAAGGAGACTGAATCTAATTACCCCGATATACATCAAACGCTTTTGCCCCATCAAAAAAAAGAAAAAGTTTCACATGTTGTAACCCTGACTCCGAACATAATGGCATTAGGAGGTAGAATAATTCAGGGAATAATCAGGTTCAAATGAGGTTTTGTGAGCACAGTCTCCATAATAGAGTTAATGCCCTTAATAAAAGAGAAAGCAACAAGAGTCCTCTGAGTCCACCACATGAAGACATAGCTAGCAGGTGGCCTCCTGCAAGCCAGGAAGGGGCAGCCACTGGATCTCTGGCATCCTGGTACTCAGCACACAGCACAGTGAGATGGAAGCATGCACTGCTCACAGATCCCAAGCTTTGAGTGTGATCCAGCAGCCCAGGCCACATTAGACAACCCAAGACTGAATTCCATTATGAACGTCAGACGTCAGCATTCAGGAAGATAGCACTTCTCCCTGAAACAACAACTTCACAAAGAAAACACACCCGGGCAAGAACTGATCTGGGGAAGCCAAACTGAAGACTCTTGAAGGTTGCCAGGCAGGAGTTAATTATTTCTGGTTAACTTTCATTTCCCCAGGGTGCTCTCAGCATAGGATAAAAAACAAAGCCACATGGAGACACCAGAACAGAAACTGGGGAAAGCCTGTGTCCTCCCCAGCCCCACCAGGACTGTGCTGAAATCTCAGTGCTGCCTTTTAGGCTCAGAGTGGCCCAGGTTTAGGATGCACAGGACCACTCCTACCCTTCATTTTCTGACATCCATTCGCTTCCCCTGGCCACTCACCTTGGGCTTCCAGCCACTAGGGGCCATCATCATTTGCCAATTTCTCCTGTGCCCATCTATCTCCACTCTTCCCATGGGCCTGTTCCATTTTCCATCCAGCTCCATGCCCATGTCCTGGGAAAACAGTAGAGGATGGTCCAAAGCCTTGGTACCCTGGACCCACATGGGAGACCCAAAGGAGACTTCTGGCTCCAGGCTTCTGGCCTCGCATCAGCTCAGCCTAGCTGTTGTGGCCACTTGGAGAGTGAATCAGCGGATAGAGGATCTTTCTCTCTGTATCTCCTTTACTCTGTAAATCTGACTTTCCAATAAAAACAAATAAAACTTTATATTAGAAATAAGATATTCTGCTATGTATTTGATTGGTGACATAAAGTCTAGGTATAAGGAGTGAGACAGGCATGATTATTATCTCCATTTTACAGATGTAGAAACTGAGGCAAAGGAAGGTTAAGTAATTTTTCCAAGTCATTCTATAAGTGTGGAGCCAAGAATCAACTCCCAGCAATCTGACCCCAGAGAGAAGAAATTCATTCATCCGTGCATATGGAACCATGCATCTGTCCTGTCCATCTTGAGTCAACCATTGAGCTGGGTGATGGGACTAGAGATCCAAGAGGTAGGTCCTGGAACTCGGGGAGAGAGATGGACCAATAAAAGGAAGCCCCAACATCAAAGAATGACTGGCATGGTCAAGGTCAGCTCTTGGTGCTGAGGAGCTCTCCACTGGGGCCATAAGCCCAGGGTAGGAATATTGTGAGTTTTGGATAAAAGGAGGACTTGTTGTGTTCACAATCCTTTCCTCTTCCTGGTCCCTGGCCAGTAACCTGAACTCTCTTCTCAAAGTGCCTCCAGTTGTGGGATCAACTCACATTTCTCTTGAGAGACTTACCAGATACTCAATCACTGGAACCCTCCCCTAACATGCCCTCAACATAGTCAACAATGTGGTCCATGGCTTCCAGAACTTTCCCCAGAGCCCACCGTGCCCCTAACAGGCTTGCAGCAAAACCAGAAAGCTCTGGAATGCACCTGAATGTGGTTCAAGTCCCAATTCCCCGTAGGCTGGCCCTGTGACCTAGGCAAGCCTTTTTAACCTTTCTGAGTCTCACTTTCCTTGTCTGAGAAACAAGGATGCTGACATTTCTTTTACCGGGCTGTTATGAGGATTAAATGTATATGACAACCCCAATATACTATAGGCATTAAGCAAACGGCTGCTAGTCTTAATGGTAATTATCAGCAAGGAAAAGTCGAAAGAAAATGGGATTCCCTTGCTCCTCTGTCCTGCCCACCAGGCACAAAGCAGAAGAAACAAATCCTGAGGTGTGGATGGGTGCCGGTCTGCAGTGTTCGCCATGTGATCTCCTCCAAGCCCCATCCTGCATGCAGAGAGAGATGAGTCATAGCCCTGCTGTGGCTCTCAGTTTCCCCATCTGTAAATGCGGATGTTGGACATGTAAACTTGGCAACCTCGCATACCAACGCCTGCTGGGATAGGACAGGGCATGAAAATGAGCTAATAGACTTGTAGGCTGGGTGGTGGGGCACATCTGCCTGTCTAGTACTGTTGATAGCTGCTGCAGGGGAAGGCTCACTCTTGCTCATATGTGCTGCTCTCCTAAGTTACACACCTCGATGCTGTGCCACAAATAAGAAATTTTTTTTAAAAAAAAGCTGGAAACTGTCTACATCTTTCCATTACTCTAAACTGAAACAGAGGAGCCAAGTCCAGACAGGCAGCTGTACTTCTGGGAGCCTCTCGGGGTCTCCCAGCCTTGATGGGTGCCAATTCTACTCCTGGGAGCCCCCACAACGATGCCCTCTGCCCCTGCTACCTCCTTCGCATGTATCAGAGAAAACACGTCTTTCAGGTCCCCTTTTCGGTTCCTTCTCCCAAGCACGTCATAAACCTATAAGCCTCTGAGGGTGCCTATTCAGGACCAAGCCTCAGGAACCCAACAGAAACACTTTCTGGAAAGTTCTCCTTGCACTTCCAGGAGGCTCTGCACCTCTCAGTTCCCTGTTCCCATTGGTGACGATTGCTTGTCTACGTTTACCTCACTCCCCAGTGTGCGCCACGGAAAGGGTTGATGAAAGAGTCACGTCAGCCCCCTCATGAGGCAGTAGGTCATGGGTTGGCAGCTGGAGGTCACCGAGTCCCATCTGCATGCCATGCATTGTCTGCAGACACCGTTCAAGAGTCACCAACATCGCCTTCCTGGCAGTCCTGGAAGATAAGAACCACAGTCATATGACAACTCCACACTTATAAGAGGCTATGTGCCAGCTCCCCCCACCACTGAAGCCATAACACTGCAATACCCTCAGAGGCCAGCCTCTGCAGCCCCATGCAGACCAGCCGTATTCCACAGGAAGAACCCCAGGCCAGGAGGGAGGACCCTGGGCCTCTTGAGTTCAGTCCTTCTTTCTAGCATCCTATCTCACTCCCAAAACAGAAACACTGTGCCTCTGGAACTTTGCACGTGCTGATCCCTCCACAGAACTCCTTCCCTCTGTTCTCCGTTGCTAAGCACTGTACATGATCCTGCAAAGCATCTCCTCTGCGAGATCACCCAAGACAGGGGCTAGTTCCCTCCCCTGCTCTGCGTCTAAGCTGAATCTGCTGGCATTTGGCAATGGCAGCAGAAAAGGAAGGAGACCCAGGAATCAGGAATGAGTTCCAATCCCTGACTCAAATGATAAAGTCCGTGGAAATGCCATTCACACAGCCAGGAAACACAAGAGATAAACAGCTTAAGGAGAAGCCACATGGTTTTCTTGTTTGCTTTTGCTTATCTTTTTATTATTATTTTACGATATAGTTCCAAAGGCTCTGGTATGTCCCTTCCCCCCTTGCGACATACCCCCCCCCACGTGGATTTCCCTGTTTCATTACAGTAGTATAGTGCTTCAAAAATAGTCATAAATCTATCATTCTGCTATATAAATATATCCTGACATTAAAAATATGGGAAATGGCAGAGTCTAGCATCCTATTATAAAGATACATCTTACAGTTTCATTGGGAGTCCATTTTTGATTTGGAAGTAGAGATGCACACCGCAATGTATCTTTGCATCTGGACATGACAGGCTCTATTGCACAGTTACTATACATTCCCTTAAAAGAAAAGCCATTAAACAAAATCAACAAAAGAAATAAAAATAGAATTTACAACAATGTGAAATTAAGTAACATATTACTGAGTGACCAATGTGTCAGTAAAGAAATGAAAAAGAAAATCAAAAACCTTCTTGAAGAAAAATTGCTACTATATGACTTATGTGTCACTGAGGTAATTAATAAGAAAAAAAATTGAAGAACTGAAATTTTTTAAAAATGCCAAAACCCATGAAATATTATAAAAACAGTATTGAAAGGAACATTTGTGACATCAAGTATTTACCAAAAATAGAAATATCTCAAATAAATGATCTAACAATGCATCTCAAGAACCTATCAAGAAATTATTTTTAAAATTACAGTAAAAATAAATGGAATTGAAACCAAAAAGTTGCAAATTACAACAAAAAGAGCCATTTTTAAGAACATGAGCAAAACAAAATTTTAGCCAGACTAGTAAAGAAAGACAAGAGAGAAAAAACAAGTAAAATAGAAATTAAAAGAATATATATTGCAAGAAACTAGTAAGGTGATCTCTTCTTGTTGAGTGTCTCTCTTCATCACTTTTAGTATTTTTGACATAAAAAACTGTATTACCTGATATGAGCAAGGTTACACCAGCTCATTTTTCCTTTCCATTAGTCTGGAATACTTTTTCCCATTCTTTCAGTTTCTTCATGTCTTGGTGGGTGAGATGTGTTTTCTTTAGGCTACAGAGAGATGGGTTTTGTTTTTTGATCCAGTCCACTAATCTATTAGGTTTGATTGATGAGCTTAAGTTATTTACATTCAGGCTTTCTATGAACAGTTTAGTCCTGCCTTTTTAGCAATGGGATGTTCCTTTTTTATTTAACCTCCTGTCATTTTACTGGGATGTTTTCCACATTTACCATTCCTTGTCTCTGTCAAGAGAACATCTTTAAGTGTCATTTTTAGAGTAGGTCTGAAAGAGGCAAATTCTTTGAGCTTTTCTTCATTATAGAAGATTTTTATTTCATTTTCAAAGACAAAGTAAACCTTTGCAGGGTAAGTTATTCTAGACTGACAATGTTTTCCTTTAAGAATCTGGAATATATCACTCCATTCTCTTCAGGCCTGTAGAATTTCCTCTGAGAAATCAGCTGTGAGTCTAATTGGGGTTCCTCCATAGGTTAATTGATTTTTTTCACATGCATATTTAAGGGTCTTTTTCTTATGTTTGAATGAAGAGAGCTTGATTATCATGTGTCATGGCAAAGATCACTTTTGGTCAACCCTATTGGGAGTTCTGTGCCTTTCCTCTATTTTGTTTCCCAATTCTTTCTCTGAGTTAGGGAAGTTTTCCTTTATTATTTCACTGAATGTATTTTTTAACCCAGTTTTTCTTTCTGTGCCTTTTGAAATTGCCATAACTCACATTCAGCCTTAATTCCCTTAATTCTTGAATATTTTTCTTAGCTTAATTCAGTTCCATTTCCAGTTTTTTTTTTAATTCTTTCCCTATTGTTGAAGGAAATGTCTTCCAATTCTGAGATTTTTTTCTTCTGCTTCATTCATTTTATTGTTGAGACTTTCAACTGAATTTTTAATTTGCTCCATTGTGTCCTTCACTTTTTAATAATCTGGCTTGATTTTGTTTCAGAGTTGCTTTAATTTGCTCCATTGTGTCCTACACTTTTGATAATTTGGTTTGGTTTTGTTTTAGTGTTGCTATTTCCTGTGTGACAAATTCCTTAATGTCCTTAAACTCCTGTATGTGCTTCTCATTGTTGCTAATAAGCTTTATAACAAGTTTTTAAAATTCTTTATCCCCCTTTTCCTCATTGTCTTCCTCAACTCTGAGGTTGACAAAGGCAGTCTTCAGTAATAGTCATTGTGCCTCAGTCTCTTATTTTGCTCCTGGTCATAGCTATTGTGGTTAGCAGATTCCTTTTTTTAGGGCCAGTTTCTGAGCTGTGTGGCCCACTATTCTACAGATCAGTTTTACTGACTGGGTTCGGTACTCCTTTCTCCATTTGCCATCACTTGTGCCACTCCCTCCATCAGGTGGACATGAGGGTGGGTAGGAGACAAGTAGCAGAGAAAGATTCAGTTACAAGAGAAACTGAGAAAGAACAGCCAGGAAAACAGAAGAACTATAGGACAAGGCAGAAATGAGCTGTGGTGTCCAATTTGACCCTGACAACATTGAAGAGAGGCTGTGATGCACCAATTGGATTTGCCTCAAAAAAAGTAACTAATGACCTCAGCGAGAGTAGTTCCACATTGTGGAGCAAGCCAGAGCAGCTGGTGGAGGTGGAGAAGTGAGGGGCAGATGGGGAAGTGGGTGACTGCTTTCTCCTTCACTGCCACTTCAAAAGTCTGACTCAAATGTCTTCTTCTCCACAAACTTTCTCAGAACCTCCTGAGCTCCATGAGCCACTAGTTAACCACCTTCACTGAAGTGATGGGCAAGAACTCAGAGCAGGTGTCCCTGACTTGAGAAACACACATTGCAGTGGGAAGAACACTGCTCTTGGGGTCTAGCACATCCCTCTGATTGCCTGTCCATCTTGTCTGACTTGACCAGAACCAGGTTGCAGAGCCCCTGCCCTGTTCCCAGTGCCCTACACAATATAGGGAGGTCCCTCTGGCCCTCATTCAGCTGAGGCCTTCTCATTGACTGGCATTCCTAAAAGCACTAAGTGCCACCTACTGCTCATTTTCTATCTGTGACATAGTGTAGGAGTGTCCCATTTCTCTGTGACTATCACAGACATCCCTCCTTCCAGCTTGTCTGGGACTAGCCAAGGTCAAAGGCAATTTCAAGATAATATTCAAGATGTTCTTGGGCTCTCAATGGGGAGCCTAGCTACTCCAATCCGGCCACTGTGAGCTGTCACTACCTAGATTTGTCATTCAGAGTGAGTCAGCTCAGCCCAGATTACTTAGGTCAGTGTACCAGCTAGGATGGCATCATCAGCACAAAGAACTATTTATAGGTGACCATGAAGCTGACATTCATGGGACACTTCCTGTGTATGAGACACTGTCCTAGCTTGGAATTCATATCAAGGCCATTAACTCACCAGAAACCTGTAAGATGTCAAGCCATTTTTATTTCCAGTTGGTGAACTGGGAGTCTAATCAGAATCAGATTTATCTCTACAATAATGTGTTTTCTTCAAATCCAAATCTTTTTTTTTTAATGTGAAGAATCATGAGAAAATGGACCTGGAAAGAGAAAGGTAATTTACAACTTTTACTAGACACCTTCTGTGTTCCAGGGACCCTGGCAACCACTCCACAAGTGAGCCACATATTAGGGTTGGTCAGTCTGAAGCTAGGATTGACCAGGGAGTTCATGATAGAAGAAGAAGCTACCTGGTGCTATCTACTCAAGATGTCTCAAGTTTGAAAAGCAGGAAATGGTGTCTCCATTACAAAGATGAGAAAACCAGATTTCTGGCAATGGAGCATAATCTGCTCTGCTTACAAAGAGATCCAAGGCAAGGAGATAGATACAAGAGGAGGAAATATGAGATGAGACTCAAATCTAGATCTCTGGCTTGAAGCCTGTCTACACCAAGCAGAAAAGCAAGTGTTGGAGGAATGGAAGGCCCACACTTCATCTAACACACTGGGCTCCCCTGCTTTCTGTCTAGAAAGCTGAAGACCAAGAAGAGTAGCTGTTGACTAGCTGGCTACTCTCCCTCTTCCTGCTGCCCTCAGCACCTCTCACACACTCTGAGATGGAGCGAGGGGATGATTTGGATCCTTATAAAACTCAGCAACCAATGATGCACTAACAAGCAACTGCCCTCCTATTTTTTGGGCCCCAGGAGAAATCGCACTTGTGCAATTCTGCCCTTCGGAACTCCTGAAAAGCTGTGCCTTTGGAGACTTCAAGACCTGTCTCTCTCCTGACTTAATTGAGGTTGTGATCACACTTTCAGGTCCATCCTGGCAGATCCTACCTACAGAAGGACAAGAGCCAGGCCTCACTGTGGATCCTGGGAGTGACTCTGTCACCCACCTGGCGTGGCTGAGCCTGAAATGCCCTTGTCGCTCCTTCCTTCTCCCCTTCCAAACGAAGAGAGTAGTCCATCCCCAGGAAAGAGAGGATGTCTGCCGCACCTGAGGGCAAGCATCTGGTCAACCACTCCAGGGAGACTGAAAAAGCCCACAAGTTTTTGGGGTAGCCATCTTGGCCTTGAGCAGTAGAATCAGTTGGAAGTGGATTCAACCTAGTCATCCCAGGGTGACTTTGAGAAGCTCCGCTTTCCTGATCCTCTAGTTGTCTCATTTGTAAAGTGAGAGTTGGTTATTGCAAATACTGAGCTATGTAAGACTAAATAAAGTAAATGTAAGGAAATATTTCTCCCTGCATTCATCTCTCATTCCCCACTCCCTACAGCCACGCCCTGTGACTTGTGAATACTCCCACACCCCAGTTTCCACCTTGGACTCTGTGCATGAATCTTTCCAAACTTGCAGTGCTGGCTAGGCAAACCCCTTTCTCTGCTACATCAACCTCCTTGTGGGGGTCGCAACCTTAGAGATGTAATTTCCTATTGTCAGCTCACGTCTCAAGGCATGGGCAAACCTTTGGGCCCCTTCTACGTCACAAAGCAGGCAGGCAGTAGAGTCCATCATGAACCTAGGCCTCACCCACTGGGATGCCCCTACTCCACTGATTCCTGGATTTCCACAGAGACTTCCCTTCAAGGTTGAAGAAAAGGAAGTCCTGTCACTTCTTCCCACTAGGCATTCTATTCACCAGCCCTGGACCTTGGATATAAAAGCAAACAGAGGGGCTGCTGAAGAAATGCACGCGGTTGACTCCACCCCAAGAAAGCAACAGGATGTATGGAGGAAAAGACTGGCTCCCATGGTCTTACAGCTAATGTGAGCAAAGTCAGGTGAATGTCCCCTCCTTTCTAGAAGAAGCCACTGGCCATTTCATTGGGGAACCTTTCCTGGCCCCTCGCTGGAATCTAGAAATCAGAATAACCCATGACTTCGGTGCTTTTTATAGTTACTCTAAGCTCCACAAACACACCAACAGCCTCTGACTTGAGGCTAACCACAGGGGCCTTTTTATACAGCAGGCAAGGGACCTGGGCCTCCCCCAGCTCAGATCCAGAACCGCCCAAGGACGATCCCAGCATGTCTGCTGCTGAGAAGAGTAGCTGTGGTATAGAGCCAAGGCTGGGAATCACCACATCTAAAATTAATTCTAGGAAATGAACCTCATGCACCCAACAGGTGCCAAGCAAAGCCACCGCTGTGGTTAATTTGGTCACAGGCCGGTTCAGTGGGCTTTCTCAGCTCTCTTGTGTGTTGAGGAAGTGGGGACAGAGGGTGGTAAAGAGTTTGAGGGGCTTCCTGGGCCACACAAAGATGGGCAGAACCTGGACTGGACTCTGATTTCCAGTACCTCTCTTTGCCAAGCCCCTCTCTCTTGTGTCAAACACCCTGTAGTGACTGACCCTCAGAAACAGGAGTGAGCTAGGTTCAAGTCTGGCACAAGAGCCAGCACCTGCAAAGGAGATATCAAGGAAGACAGCAGTGAAGACCAACAAAGCTGCCTGGCATCAATTACAGAATGCCTCTGGCAAGAAGTGACATTTGAACTGGATTCTGAATGAGACGCCTCCATTTCTACCACCCTGTCACTGTGGCTGCCCCCCACCCCATACCATATTGTGCCCTGTGCCCAGTCCCAGGGAGAGGCAGGTGAACAAACCCTGCCCCCAGCACCTCCCACTCCTCCCTCCCTACCTAGAGCACCCCATAGCTCAGAGCACCCTTGGAGGTGAGCCAGATGGGGGGGTGTTCTGGCAAACCCCGGGGATGAGAGAGGCACATGGGTCCCTTCCCTGCCTGAGATAATGGGGCACCCTCCAGAGGTTCTAGGCTGAGGTGAGTCATGGCAGATACCGGAGAGAGAGGAAATTAGCCTCACATCCCTGGGAAGCCAGGGAGATAAGAAGCAAAAGTGCTCTGAGCAGATACAGGCTCTTGGTACCACATCATTACTGCCTCAATTAAAGGGACCCACATCTTGCTACTTGCAGAATCATTAACCAGTCCTGCAACCCACACACAGCTGCATTTTTAATATAATTTCATTTTTATTATGAACAGATAAGCCTGTAAACTACCCTCAAGTCATCCAACATGTTGCGATCGCTCTCTGTGCTGGGTGGGGTCTCAGCCCTCCCACACGGCCAGCAAAGGGTCCAAGGCTGAATTTCCCATGACTCCTGGGGGGCTCCCCATGCCTTAGTCCCTTATGCCTTAGTCCACATCCCCCTTGCCCTGGACACTCGTCCCTGTGCTTGTGTGACCTGTCCAGCCACACCTGTCCTATCTAGCCTTCAAGTCTGCATAAGGAAGATGAAGCAGGCCACATGAAGAAGGAAGGGCATCCCCCAGCTGAAATCAGGCTCACGGTGATGGCAGTGGCTGGGGAAACCTTACAAGAGGAAGTAACATGGGCCCTAGACTAGGGAAGGAAGGAAGGATGCCACAGGCAGAGGGACCAGCATGAACAAACGGAAAGGGCCACAGGAGACAGACATGTGGTAGAGGCACATGGCTGGGACAGAGCGTAGAGTCCAGTGTGGCCAGGAAGTGGGGTTGTTGAGAGGAGGCATAGACATTCAACTGAATAGAGTCCACGGCAGCTGGTAAAAGATATCATATTCCCTGGCTCCAACAACAGGCCACTTTCAAAGGACTAGCCACAAGTGGACAAGTGTGAGCACTTGTCCTGCAATGAACAAGAACCTCACAGCAGCCTAGTGGTCCACTGGCTGTCACCCAGGTAGCCATCCATCAGTAAGAAAAAGATCAGCTCTCTCCTAACGAATGGAGGTTAGGAGTATGCAGGGAGGGTAAACAGCAGGTTCCTCAGGGTAAGAGGGTGGAGAAAATAGGATGGGAGTAAAGATCAGATGTGGGCAGGGATAGTGGAAGTCGGCCCTGAGGGTTCCTGGAGAGAGTGTTGGCTTTCTCTGCACACACTTGGGTCAGTCCAAGTGCTTCAGCACCCAGCTCTGTATCTGGTAAGCATGCTGGTTCCCTGTGGAACAGCCATCTCCCCTCGATCCCACCCCAAGCACCACTGCACTCTAATCCACAGTACTGGCAGCTGCTGACCTTCACTGCCACTCTATTCTTCACATTCCCTTGGTGACCCTGCTAATCAGAACTCTCCATTCACCTGGAGCCTCAGACTTTCTGGAGCTTTAGTGAAAAAACTGAGGAAGGGGAGGCCCTCATCCCCTATGGGCTGAAAGGCCAAGGTCACCCTGGAGCTTCTGAAGACACCTCCTGTAGAAAGCCGACTGGTGAAGGATGGTGACACAGAGGAAGTCAGGACTGGGAGAAGGAGTCTGGATGTCCCCGGATGCAGCCAGCACCAAAGAAAGTCCCTTCATCTCAAGAGGCATTAAGTGCCCACTCATGGATAAGCTTGTTTATGTCTCTGCCACTGACAACCATGATGATCTTGGCTTTTCTTGGGCCATTGCTGGATGCCCCACATGACTAATCAGAACCCAGAATTTAAGTCATTTGCTTGAGACCACACAGCAGGTCCTCTTGATACTGGGCTTTCTCCACTCCTGCCCTGAGTCAGTTGGAGCCACTAGGAGAAGACTAAATCCCTGCTCCCAGGCAGGGCCTGGAGGGTTTCCCCTCTCTGGCTGTAAACAAAACCTCTCTCTAACAGCAGTCTCCCCATTGTATAAAGTGTGAATTTCCTTATCTTCAGCTGTCATATGGAAATACAGTATCATTGCCATAACAACACAGGCCATTAGATTTGCCTTATTAATCCTAGCTAGGTTGGGTCCCATTGTCCCCAGACTTGTCAGAAAGTGAAATTGGTGAAACTTAAAAGTGCACTGGCAGCACAGTGTTGGAGCCTCACCCGAGATGCCTTGGGGGCCAGGTCAGCTCATCTACCTCCAGCTGCCCAGACCACTGGGTGCTGATGTTTTACAATGAGCCCTCTCTAAGGGATTACCTCTGTGGACAGTCAAGGAGCCATCTCACAATGAAATTCCTAGAAAGTAAATACCCCCAGGAGTTGGGGGGTGAGGGTTAGGAAGTCCAGCTCCTGGGGCAGCTGTTTGTCCTAGAGACCGGTTAGGATGCCCTCATGCTGTATCTGAGTGCCTGGCTTTCAGCTCCAGCTTCATTGCTGAGGCTAGCTTCCTGACAATACGCCCCCTGGGAGGTAGCAACTGATGGTTCAAATGCTTGAGTTCCTGTTCCACATTAGAGACCCAGATTGAGTTCCTGCCTTCTAGTTTCATCCTGGCCCTACAAACCAGCAGATGCAGGATCTCTCACACACACACACACACACTCTCTCTCTCTCTCTCTCCTCAAATAAATGTAAATTTTCCTAGAATAAGATGTTTCAGAGAGAGCAGCTCTTCAGACCATCCATGCTCCTTGAAGCTTGAGCAGCTTGAGCTGGGGTGCCCTCCAGCTACAGGCACACCTTTGCTAAACCCTCACTTCTGTGCAGGTCTCAGAGATCTGCACAAATTGAGTCCCCAGCAAATCAATTACAAGAGAAGCTGCCCTCATATTATGTTTCTAGCATGAAAGAAGTCAAAAAGAATATTGCCAAGGAACAGGCACAAAGTGATAGTGGCTTCCAGCTGGGGTGAGAAGTAACATGGAAGTACGCATGCTCTGTCATCACATCCTCAGAGGATACAGACACTGGTGGGCTGGCGGTGGGGGCGTGTAATTGAAGCATTAATGGTGCTACAATTAACTTTGGAAAGAAGAAACTAAAGGTTAAGGGAGTTGACAACTTACCCAGGGCCACTCACACCAAAGTCAGGGTTTGAACCCAGACCTGCCTGGCTCCGGAGCTGACATTGTTGCCTGCTACACCAGCCTGCCCTTTCTGTCACATGTCACTAATGAAAGATGAGTCCAGATGAGTGGACGTCTCTGAGAAGTGTGCTGAACCCAGGACCATATATGCAGCAGTGTCTCTCCCCTCTGCACCTGCTTCTTTCTCTCATGGCCCTTCCCTTAACCCATACAGGACAGATAAGAAGAAAAGGTCTTGGTTAGAAGATATTAAAGAGAACAGGATCTAGAAAAGGAAAAAAGAGGAAAACCTCAGCCAAGGGTTCCAGAAGAGATTTTTAGTATTGCAGACTTACAGCATGGACCACTGAAACCCACATTTTCAAAAAGATACCTTTTTCCCATCCCAATGCTTCTTATCTCAGTAAATGAAGGCCCTGTCTGACCCTTCGGTCTCCACGCTAGAGATTCCTGCCCTAGCTATTTCATATCTTCACGCCATGGGTACGCTAATTCAGCTCAGGAGTTCAACTTGCTTTTACAGCTTTAGATGAAGTTCAAAATCCTTAGCCTAGTCCAAAAAGGTTTTTCATGACCTATGCCTGGCCTTATCCACCCCTCTACTCACCATCTTTCCACCACACTCTTGTCCCCTCGTTCCTTCCTTTGCCCCACCCTGGGCTTCCTACACCTTGGATGCAGGTGTGGCTTTTCCTATCCTATGAGCTCCAGACCTGAAATTTCATCTTGTCTTTCCCCGATGTTCCCAAGTCCCACTTGCAGGCTGATCAGTCTTTTCTCTTTAGGATGTGGTCCTTGCTAACTCTTCTTCTGTTCTTGCCTGCTCAGCTCTCCCATGACACTCAATTCTTTTCCAACTAATGGTTTTCCCCCCTGTGATATTCCTTCTCACAACTGTAGGAAACTGACTTGCCTACAGCTCTATCCTCAAAGCCTGGAACAGTGCCTAGCAAAGAGCAGAATGTTAAGTGCTTCTTGGGTAAATGAAAGGGTCAGTAGAAGACAGAATGAACAGATGGATGTGTGGGTACGATGTGCATCTTTGCCTGTGTCATTGCCTTGGCCTGAAACAACCTTCTCTCTTCTTATAAACATGGCACCCCAAATCTCACTCCTAGGTGACTTCCCTGGTGTCCATGGCACAAGGTCAGAACTCTTCTTGTTAACTACCAATGGCCAGACATTGTCTTGATGACTTCCCAATGCTTCAGCTGGTCCACCACCTGTCGTTACTTTCTGCTCTGAGTGTAAATCTTGCCTCTTCTGCTAAAAAGCAGCTCACCAAGGCCTGGAACAGTGATGCAGAAAGATGGGTTCCAGAGAGGGACACAGAGAGGGTCGCATGCCTGAGTGTGAACTCAGTGAATAGAAGGGGCTGACTCACAGTAGAAAGTTTTAACCATGACATAGAATCATATAAATGCAGCCTAAATGCCTTTCCTTTTATGCCTTCCTTGAACGTTGTGCTTACAACTATGAGTTAGATTGGACGGCCCTGACCCTTGCCCACTGAGAGTGTATAATCTACCCACAAGACTTGATCCTACCTACCACAAATGATGTGCCCAGCAGCACCCCATGCCCTGCATTCCGTTTCCTTATCATTGAGCAGCCATAAAGTCTGGCCTCATGCCCACAGGGCTTCTGGTACTCGGTTCATTTTCTTTCACTGGGCAGTGTTCTTCCCCAGAACATTCTCCTCCCTGGAATTGCTATTTCCATTTTCCTGTTTTATCCTTTCGTTGTTGTGTGCAGACATTGTGTGTGTGTGTGTGTGTGTGTGTGTGTGTGTGTGTGTGTGTGTGTGTGTTATGATGAGTTTGCCCTAGGTCAAGTGTGTGTTACTTAAAACCCTTCTCAGGTTGAATGTGCTGTCTCCATTGCCTAGGAATTGTTTATGAGCACTTGAGCTCATCCAGCTGGGCAATGTAGCCAAGTGTCCTGGGAGAAGGTGAGGGCTACACTTAGAGTCGAAAGGTTCCAGTGAGAACTCAGAGTCTCCAAGGATGCATTCAAGATCCTTCAGCAGTAAAGGCAAAGCTGTATCAGGCATATGTAGATGTGTCCCTGATGGTGCAGGAAAATAGGTGAGTTGAGAAAGGCAACTCTGTTGGCACTCTTCAGGGATGAAGACAGAGCCATTGCCAAAGTTTGTCAAATTCCACCACCACCTTGAGCTGCTGTGATGAAATATTCTGAAAAGTTTTATTGCTGACATGGATGAGCTGAGCTGAAGGCCAGCCATACTCCCTGCCCCCGCCTACCTCTGAGTGGCCACTAAAGACTGTGGGTCTGGCTTGCCATATCTCTCTGGGTGTTTCATGAACCAGGCCACAGCTGCCACGAAGCCCAGCTGCAATGCTGCCAGCATCATGTTGAGTTACTTCACCCATTAGCTGGCAGCTGAGATGCCAGGTGGAAGCAAGGTGTTGAAATGTAGAAAGAGCTGCATCCCCACCCTGAAGCATGATGAAACACTTGGAAGAAGCCTTCACGATGCTTGGCCCATGCAGAGGAGAACGGGGGAGGTAGGTGCAGAGCTGGGGACGCCCTGCTGCAAGGGTTCACTTGACCCTCAGCACACCTTGCCTGACCACAGAGAGCCAGGGAATAGGGCGGGGCTAGGGATTCTGAAGAGTAATGCACTCTATCAGAGAAAATCTGACACAGGCAGAATTGGGCAAATGTGTTCAGTTTTTGTAGCCTTAGAAATTTTTTTTTCAAGTTTTCAACCTGAGTCCAATAGTTTTCATTAATTCCTCAAGAATTCATGGCCAAAAAATAAAAGCAGGAAGAGAGTAACAGAATGAGGAGGAAAGATGATAAAGGAAGCGGAAGGGAGGAATGGAGGAAGAAAGAGAATAAGGAAGAAAGCTTTCAGATTGTGTTTGTAATATTGCTGACCTGAAATACTCAGATTTAAGAAGTGTGAATCCAGCTTTCCACAGGAAATGGAATGATAGGTGTGGACACACAGCCAAGTGCATGTGTGTTGGTGTGCATGTGTTGGAGTAAGATGTATGTATGCTTGATCGTGTGTGTGTGAGCATGTACAAGTGTGCGAGGATATCTGTATAAGCAGGCATGGCTTTGTGTGCTATGGACATGTGTGAGTCCATGCACACCAGTGTGGGTGTCTGTATGTATGCACACGTGGGTGTAGCTATGTGTATCTATTACTGTACACATCCTAAAATATAAACAACCCTGGAATAAAGCCTCAGGAGGGGTAGGATCATATCCTGACCAGCCACGTATCAGCCGTGTGACCTTAAGCAAGTCATGTCATACTCTGAGACCCAGTTTTTTCATACGTTCCAGTTCTTAGAACAATGCCTAGCATATAATCATCACTCAATAAATATTTACTGAGTAATGGCTATTTGGGAGCAATACCACCTACTTCCACCTAATACAGCTGAGGAAATGACAAAGTGAGAAAATGTATGCAAAACTATTCCCCAGTGTTTGGTGCATAATAGATCGTTGTCAGCACATCCCCTCCCCACCTTCAGGTTTTCCCTTCTGATAGATGGAGGCGGACGAAGGAAATGATGCATAAGGATGCATGCCTCTTGGAACTGAGTAAGCCCCAGTAAGTAACACTGCCAAGTTTCTGAGCTAATTTCCAGGGGCTTCTGAGTTCCCTGATGTTATATATTAGCCCAACCTCTTCTTCCTGCTCTCAGTCAAAGGTTGATAGTAATTCATTTGCAAGAATTAAATGCAAGATTGCATTTTAACGACTTGGAGGCTTGAGGTCACCTTTGCTTTTTGAGATCCCAGGACAGCAGGTCTGGTGAGTAGGCTGCTGGGCCAACCCTCCACATACTCGCATCCCTGTCATCTGTGTGGTGTGCTCGTGAGCCCCAGTCCTACAGAGTGAGATTATTACCTTCACCGTGCCCTTGGAATAAATAAAGTTCAGAGAGGTGGAGTGGCTCTCCCAAGGCCAGCAGAGCTGACTCGGAATCCAAGGAGTCTTACTAAGAAACTCCAAGACGGTTAAATCTCCTCAACCAAGCAAAGAGAAACAAAACCTCTAAGATCTGAATCCTCAAACATCTCCAAGTCTCAGGCCAGCCAGCCCCGGTTGAGTATTGGCAGACAGAACCAGGGCCGTGTGGCAATCAGAAAGCTAGTCAGGTGGCACTGGAGCGGTGCCTCTGAGGTATTTCACAAACATAGGGAACAAACACATTCGATGTCGCAATCCTGGCCACCCGGAGCTGCCGCGTTGGCTATTTTTTTTTTTTTTTTTTGAGAACAGTTTGTGTGGATAAGGAATTTAAGAGCTGATAGCTTTGGAACCTGCAGCAGGGTGGCCATCTTGGGATCTATGTCACCCTCAGGACACAGAGCTCTTTCCCCGGCCACACTCCTACAGGTAACAGCTGAGAGGTTAACCCAAAGGGGTCAAGGCCATGCTCTAAACCCACTGTGCTCCAAATAAGGCATTCAAGGCCCTCTTACTATCCAAAAACTACCTCTAACTTCACCCTTGAGAGACTGAGGACCAGGCTAACAGCCCTGAGAGTGGACACCTCTTGTCCTCCACCCGACTCTGTGCCTAGGAAGCCAACTGTCTCCTCCCCTCAAAAGATCTATTCATCTGTAATCTTCAAAACAAAAGTTAATTAAGAACAAATCTCACTTAGCATTTCACAACAGCTCTGGGATGACTCGCACAGCTGGTATGAACTGCTCCATAAACTCAGAGCACAACTGCTTTCACATTTCATGTCTTTTTCCAGCTCCTCTCTCCACCTACACTGAGAGCAAGAAGTCCAATACTTCCCTCTGGAGATTCCCCCTTCCCCACAGAGTGTCCCAAAGCCTTGCAGAAGGCCAAGTAAAAACAAAATGAATCCCCTTTCCACACAAGTGGGGAGGCCCTGGAGTCTGTTCAGTGTGTAGCAGCCACAGTCCCTCAGCCCTGGCTCTCTCCACCATGACTCTCTGCTGGACATAGTCTCTGTTGTGGATTAGCTCTACCTTGGGTTGTCTGCCTTGGTTGTCCCTGTCACCAATCCTCTCCACTGCACTTCGCTCTGCTGCACAATGTGTTCTCTGAAGCTCGCACCTGCGTAACTTCTTGAATATGTGCAATGGCCAAAACCAGATTTCCAACCAGCACTCAAAAGCTCCTTATCAAACTCCTTTCTCACACTCAGCTCTTTCCCAAGGTGCCAGAGAACATCAGGAATTCTAAATTAGGATTGATCCCACTTTCCACCATTGCCCAGTCCCTTCTTCCTTGCGCTACAAACACGGCAGGGAACACCTCTTTGTTCAGTCTCCAGAAAAGACAACATCCTTTAGTGCCCCTCCTCTGAGAGAAGGACTGCTTGCCCTGTACCTGGCCTTGCTACTGTTCTTCTAGAGCCTGTCCCTTGATGTGCCTGGCAACCACCTCACTACACAAAACAACAAAAGCTCAAGAGAATTCTCCATTAAAACATATCCTGTTAGTGTACCTGTAACACTGACAGTAAGCTTCAGGGCCACAGGACTGTTCTCCAGCAGAGCCAGAGAGTGGTCTATGCTGTACCAGGCACTTTGATGCACAGGATCCCATTTAATCCCCACAAAGATGAGAGTGAAGTGAGCTGAGCTGTGCTTGACCAGGGAGAATCAGCCTCACGGTGCTGAGGGGCTAATAGCCACACAAACTACAAGATGCCTGACCCCAGTCTCTTCCACCTCTGCCCCCAAGACTCAACTTGAAGTGAAACCAAAGGCAAACAAATGCCAAAGAAGGCTTGAAGAGGTCAAAGAATAGTACCAGGGGAGCCTGAAGGCCTAATACATGGCAGGTGCTCTGTTAACAGCTGGAATTGAGCTCGTGGGCACGTGCCCTGCTCTATGCGCTGGCCTGGAACAGACCAGTGGAGCATGAGGGCTGATTGCAGCATAAAACCTCAGCTCTCAACTCACCAGGAAGGAGACTTGCTTCTCAACAATCCTACCTCAGCACTGGAAGAGATTTGCTATTAAAACAGGGACAGGGCAAGCAGAAAACCAAGGAGAAAGTGCTGACTTCCACATGAGGAAGCCTGGAAAGATTTCCCTGAGAAAGGAGAATGTTGGTTGGGCCTTTGAGTGCCCGTAACAGTAACAGCCCCTGTGATTCACTGGCACTGATCCTTGCTCGGCACCAACCCCTTGACGAGCCCTTGTCAGAAACATCGCCTCAGTTCATTCTTCCGATAAATCCCCGAGGCAGATATGGTCATCCTTCCCATTAAACAGATGAAGACACTGAGGTGCGGGGATGGCAAACCAGTACTTTCTGAGGCAGGCAATCGATCTCAAGTAGATCTGAAATGGATCCACCTGGTAAAGATTAAGTCTGGGACGAAGAAGAACAATCTCTGTCCCTTTCAACAGAGTGAGACATCTTGCATGGAGACAGGAAGCTTGTACGCTCAGCCAGAGAGGAGGACACGGCCCATTCCTGTTTATAAGGGAGTCAACCAGTCCACAAGTAAAGAGCAGTACAGCAAACAACAAATTCTTGTTAATTAAATAAGATTCACACTGCTCACGGGAGAATGATTAGGAGTGTTCACTGCAAGTTCCCTAAGCACCAGCATGATAAACTGGGAGATGGGCTAAAGGTTCTGACTTCCCGTTGACAACAGCTAACAGATCCCATGGCCAGGGTAAGCTGGGTCTTTGTAAGCATTGCCTCATTTTAGCTTTTGTGAAAATGCTCAAATGACTGTAGACAGTGTCCATGGATCATGACTCACGCTGGGCATTGCTCTAGACGCGTCACTATGTCTACACTCACCAGACCCTCACAACTCTCCTTAATAAATATTAATAGATATTCACTTTATAGAAGAGGAAACTGAGGCATAGGACAAGTCATTACTTCTCAAGATAAGGGCAATTGGTGGAGAAACCAGTATTTGAACTCACACAGAATAATGCTACTCACCATGAGCAGCTCATTGTTCGTTGCTTACTGTGAACAATTAAAGACAGAGATTGGGGTTGTTTGTTCCAAAGTTGCTCAGCTTTGGAGAGCCATAAGGCAAGCATCATCTACATTAGAATAGACATGTGAATCAATGTGCAACTAGGTTCTATGAATCATCCAATCTTCTTGGTGACAAAATCCACATTTGAACTCAACAATGACATTCTGAGCCACTTAGCACTAGCAGCTGTGGTCCTACCACTGACTTGTGGTGCACTGTAAACAGCTCACTTCTTCCCCTGCCTTTGTGTCATCACTGGGAAGGGTGAAGATGTACCTTGAAAGTTTCTAGTGGCCTGGTAATCCCAGACATCCCTGCCATGGTGGGAGTTTTTAATTCAGAGGGGCTACCACCTGCCTAGGAAACCCGTTGCTTTTTATTAGGCATACCGCAGCCACTCATTTTCACGATGATTCCTGCTGTTCTCCTCTTTTGCATTCGCGGTACAGTCTCCAATGTGAGCATAACAAGATTCAGTCCCTCTGGAAATCCATGTTGGGGAAAGAGCTAGTTTAGTGTCATTATGACACAGAGGGTGGGGCTAGTCCCTTGTCATTCAATAGCATCTCATGAGTGCCTGCTGCATGTCAGGGACTCCGCTGGTCATTTGGCAATGACCTAGTCTTTCACGTACATTATAGTTTAAGGGACTTTATCAAGGCAAGAATATGAGGGAAGCTTCCGGGAGCTCAAATGAATTGAATGCTGACAATATCAAGGCAACAAGTTTTCCCCTCACTTTACAGATCCAAGGGAAGTCCAGACTTGCCAGTGAATAGCTATGTGACTATGTAAAGTCACTTAACCTTTCTGCCCTTCACTTTTCCTCATTTATAAAGTGAGGCTAATAACATTTACACTGTGGATTATTATAAAGATTAAATAGATTGAAATTTGCAGTGCACATGAAATACTTGATGACAGTTATTTTATTTTTTTTAAAGATTTATTTTTATTATTTTTTTATTGGAAAGGCGGATATACAGAGAGGAGAGACAGAGAGGAAGATCTTCCATCCGATGACTCACTCCCCAAGTGAGCGCAACGATCCGAAGCCAGGAGCCTCTTCCGGGTCTCCCACGCGGGTGCAGGGTCCCAAAGCTTTGGGCCATCCTCGACTGCCTTCCCGGGCCACAGGCAGGGAGCTGGAAGGGAAGAGGGGCTGCTGGGATTAGAACCGGCGCCCATATGGGATCCCGGGCGTGCAAGGCGAGGACTTAACCACTTGCGCCACCACGCCGGGCCCGATGACAGTTATTTTAAAAGCTATGTCAGGTTAGGGACCATGGCATAACAGGTTAAGTTGCAACTTGGGAATCCTTATGCCATATCAGCATGCCTGTTTGAGTCCTGGTTCCACTGCTTCCCATCCAGCTTCCTGCCAATGCACCTGGGAGGCAATGGATAATGATGCACGTGTTTGGGTTCCTGCCACCACATGAGGGACACATAAGGACTCCTGGTCCTTAGCTTCTGCTTTGCCTAGCCAGTTAAAGGCAGTTGTCTTAAGAATAAACCAATGAAACAAATCTCTCTCTCTCTCTTCTTTCCTTCCCCTACCACTCTTTAAAATAAAAATCATTACAAATAAAAACAAAGTGAACCAATATGCTTAGCTCAGGTCACAGAATTGGATGGATGACAAAGTTGGAGTTAACCCCCAATCCAGTCCTCTCCTCATACCACTCTATTGTACTTCTCAAAAAATGCTGTGCTTGCATTTGCACAGGATAATTTAAACCTTCTGTGTGCTCCCTTCAGGGAGATCCTTGCACATCCCCCAGTCCAAAGACCCAAGGGAAAAAAAAGGATTTCCAATGCTTAAACCTCAGGCTTTCCCAGCTCACATCTGGAGGGGTGACACACCACAACCACAAATCAGGTTGAGGCTGGTTTATAACAACGTACAATAAAACATATGCTCTGGCCCCAGGTGTGCTGAGTAGACCTTGAAGAAAGGTAAAATGCTCCTCTCACAGTTTGGGACTGCCTGGGTTATATACATATATGACTGGGTTTTATTAATATATATAAAACTGTCTGGCTATTCTGCAGTCCACCTCTGTGACAGTTACCTGTTAAAGCTTAGTCCATCCCAGGAGATAGCACAGGCTCTCTGAAGCTGTTATTAGAGTCCCACCAGAGGGGAAGGCAAGGGTGACAGGAAGCCTGTAGTTTTATGTGCAGCCTGGCTTCTGTCCATGCACCAGCAATGACACAACTACCTCCTCTGACGAGCACTTTCCAATCTCTGCTGCGATCTTTGGATGAGGAGCCAGTTTCCATCACAGCCGTGCACAGGCAGCTGTGGGTGGGGGTGTGGATGGAGCTGTCTTCCACTCCAAGATCTGGGAAAAGAGAGCTCATCTACTCACCAGCCAGAAGCCGGGCCAAGCATAATAGGGCCTTGAGGAATCAAGTGGGAAATGACCCAAGAGTCAAGATCGTGGATGCCACAGTCGTCGGAGAAGCATGCTCATCTACCCATGCTGATGGAATTGTCCCAAAGGGAAAGATTTAACTTGTTTTAGGAACTAGTCAGAGCCTGGCTTGGGCATACAGCCAGCGTATTACGAGAACCACCTCTGGGAAATGGGGAATGGAGTCATTGCCAAGCAGATCCTAGCCCTGGAGCCTGCCAGTTCATGGCCCCTAATTGCTCAGAACTTCCCTGGCCTGCCCCAGTGTCAGATAAGCTGATCCATGACTATCGTCTGTTCATTGTGCACTGAACCCATATTGTGGTCGGCATCAATCACACCAGGAGCAGGAGGAGAAGTGCAGGGGCCCAGCCTCTGCCCTCAAAGACTTCTCATAATCACAATAAAACATGATAGATGCCACAGTGTGTGCTGGCTTCTGAAGCCTAGAACAAGAGTGAATTATCCTTGTCCAGACCATCCCATAAGGATTCAGAAGAGGTAAAACAGAACCTTCAAGAGAAGCCCTGTCCAGTTAGCATTTATGAGGTGCCTCTTGGGTACCAGGCAGAAGGCCAAGACTGGCCAGGTGAGAAAGCTGGGTATAGGAGATTCCAACAGAACTCCTTACTGTCACTCTCCTGCCACATGCCATCTCCCAGCCTTTCAAAGACCGACTCATAAAGCAGTCATTTTCTGATTTCAGTCAATCTTAATTTAACATATCCTCACTTCACAATCCATGAAAGTTCAAACTTTTCACAAACCAAATAAAAGACTCAGAACTCCTAATGGTAGCTGAGAGCCCAAAGGAAGGGAAGGATGAAAGACATTGTGACATTTCCTTTCCATTTCTAAACAACTCTATGAGAACTTTCACTGACCCAACTTTATAAATGAAAAGCTGAGGTTCAGGGCACTTGGTAACTTGCCAAGGGTCAGCACCCTAACAAACAGGGATTCCACCCAGAACCTGGGGAGTTGAAAGGCTGTGCTCTTTCTAGGCCACATGGGTAAGAATAATTGCCATAGATCAAGAATTTACCCTTGCCCCATCCTGGGAAGTTTCTCTGCAAGCATAGCATCCTAGGGACTCCATGGGCAGATCCTCCATTCCGAGTGGTCCCAGCCTAACCACTCTGCACAGGAGAGGCTAACCAGAGAAACTGTATCATGTGATTCCCCAACAAGACTTGTTTTGAGAGTGACAGAAACACTGATGATAATGATAGTGAGCAACAGATATGCATAATGTGGTCACCACACTTGAAGTTCTGTGTCCTTGAGCAAATGTTGGGAGCAGCTTGAATTCCACTCTCTGTAAGTTCCTCTCCATATGCTCCAACAAGTGTCATCCAGCCACCTCAGGGCTTCCAGACACCACCCACACAAATCTAATATGGACACTGAAAGAAAGCATAACCACGTGCTTAATTACTTAGATTTATTATTAAACTAAAGCTCTCCTAATCCAAAGGATAATCCTGTGCCTTGAGAAGACATCATTCTTACTTCCTTGGGGTTCAAAAATATCATTTGTTTGGATGGAAAAAAATAGTTGCAGCACATTGTAGCTTAGTTTTGAATGCTTCTGGTGAAGTGAGCTAAAAGTTCATATTGTTATGATACTGGTCTGCTTGATTTGGTTTTTATTCAGTTTTAACCATTTGAGTGTACGGTTCAGTGTTATTAAACACAATCACAGTGTTGAGCTACCATCACTAACATTCATCTCCAGAACTTTTTTGTCAACTGAAGCTTTGTCTGTATTGATTCAATAGCAACTCCCAATCTCTCACCCCCAAGTCCCTGACCAGCATTATTCACTTTGCTTCTGTGAATTGAACTATTCTCAGTACTTTTCATAAGTAGAACTATCCAATATGTGTCCTCTGATTTTGGGTTTATTTCACTTAGCATAACACCCTCAAGGTTCATTTATGTTGTTGCATGTGTCAGAATTTTCTCCGTTTTGGAGTCTGAATGAATGGATCCCATTGTGTGTTGTTTCATTCAGTCATCCATTAATAGTAATGGATTCAATTTTATATGTCACTGTAATTCAAATGTCTGGGAAACAGAAACATAGCCTGTGCATACTCCCAAGAGTTGGAATGCTCAATCCCTTCCCTGCTTCCCTGTGTGCATTTTAGCTAAGTCCTTGAAGACATGGGAAAGTGGAGCGAATTCTCAGGCTTGTAACAGCCTCCCTGCACTTCAAGATTTGATGCCCATCTCTTGGTCTGGATGCCTATCATACAGCTTACTCAGAAATGATGAGACCCTGGAAGAAAGAGTTCTAAACACATGCATCTCCATGCACCCACATCTACACCCATCCAAACTTCCTTGTACGGAGACCTTATCCATGTGTGGCTGCACTCTGAACTCAGCTCCTCAGATCCTCAGACCACAAGCTTTGGAGTAATTTTCTGTTCCCTTTCCTTTCCTTCACACCTCCCATTAAAATCATCAGTAACTCCTGTCACCAACAACTTGGAAATAGAAACTAACACAACCCCTTTGGCAGTACCACCATCTCCAGACCCAACCACCACACCCTTTGCCTCCTACATTCTACAGTGTCTACATCATCTTCCAATGTGAGAACTTGCTCCTTAGAATCTCCCTCCTCTGTGGACCCTGCACTCATATGGGGTACCCAGGAGGGGTTTCTGACTCCTGGCTTTAGATTGGTTTAGTTCTGGTTCAGCTTCAGCCATTGCAAACATTTGGAGAGTTAACCAGTAGATGGAAGATCTTTCTCTCTGTCTCCTTTGCTCTGTAAATCTGCTTTTTCAATAAAAATTTTAAAATCATTAAGAAAACACATGAACAAGTGATTTTTTTCTTACTAAATTCATGGTGAGAACTAAACATCTTTCTCAATAAGAAATAAGGATTTTCATTTTAAACTTCCGCCCATAGTCTGATGTAACAAAACATCGAGAATCCTGTGAGACTGGCCCAATAGTTATGCATCTGATTTTTGTACACACATTCAGACAGACACACACTCACAGCATGTCTCAGAAATTAGGGAAAGCATGATCTAATTTCTCTGGAAAATGTTTCTTTTGCACTTGTGCAAATCCACACAGGACAGTGTAGGAGCCAAAATCTTCAATCTTCATGGACCTTCTTTCCAGTCATCAATTATTATTATTCTTATTCCTAGTACAAAGAGAACAGATTTTATCTATTCCAACTCCTACTTTCCCATGTGATACTGTGGTGTTGGAGTGATCGTGGTTTTGACTTTAGAATTAAGTTATAAATGGATGGGCATTATGGCAGAAAGGGTAGAGCTGCCACTGGGGACACCAACATATGACATGAACACCATTTGATGTCCCAGCTGCAATATTTTCAATCCATCTCCCTGTGATGACCTGGAGAAAGAAGTGGATGATTGTCCAAGTCTTTGGATTCCTGCCATCCATGCTGAAGATACAGATGAGGTTTATTTCTTCCTGCCTTCAGCTTACCTCAGGTCTAACTCATTTAATCACTAGAAGGAATATCTTAATCTCTCTTCTGTGTGTCTCTTTATCTCCCACTCTCTGATTCTGATTCCTTTAATTCTGATTTTAAAATGAACAGATTATTTTTAAAATACAAATAATTCAATGATAATGACTCATATACCACTTGCTCTTTCCCTTCACAGTCAATAGTAAGAATAATAGTCAAAATCCTGCTTTTTATCAATATTTCTTAGACTTTCTGGCAGTTCTCATCTATCTCTGAGTTATCCACACCTCTTCTCAACTAAGTTCTTCAATGAATGGAAAACATAAGTATAAGAGAGAGAAGAACTATAAGAGAGAGGATGAGAAATAAAGGAAAAGGAGAAAGAAACAAATTTTAAGTTAGCATCTAGACTTGATAACTCAAGATTTTAGACATCAACAACGGTGAGAAAAGCCGCTAAGGTTTGAGCAAGCACTTGGAAAAACATCAATTACTCTCTATTACTACCTATATGCAGAGGGAATCAAAATTAAACTAGAATAAGAAGCTCTTTGGGATGTCATAAATAGACCACACTTTATATGTGTTCTAAGAAGTAGAAAGTTTTCTAAAATTTTGTTTACAACTTATGAATGAGTGAACTTTATATGTGCAATTGCGAATATTCTTACTTATCTTGACAAGCAAGATGAATGTAAACACATTGAAGAAGTATGCTGGAATTTCATTCATTCACCAATAAGATGAGCAGTTCTTTTGCTGAATAGTTTGTAAACACCAGAAAAATCAGTTCTCAAATGCTGCTATTCTCAGGGTAGATATCACAGAACAAGATACTTGTATGTTTGACCTATATTATTAGCATTCCATCCATCATTTTCTCAAGTCAAGTTCATACTGTCAAATACAGTAAATCATGACTCCAAACAAAAAGAATCCCCCTCCCCTGTGTACCTGAAATGCCCTTTTAAGACATAAACATAACCATGTGATTCTTGTAGAATATGTCAGAAACTTTTCCAGTGAAGTACAATGAAAATGTCTTATTTTAAATGTATTGCTTCAGCAAAGTTCTTGCTGGCAAAATGAAAAAGGAAATTCCGTAAATGCCAGAAACAGGAAAGCTTGAAGCTGGAAGTGAACAACGGTGGAACAAATTCAGGCTTGGAGTATATGTGGTCCCCAGTAACAAAAAAAAAAAAAAAAATCAAGCTGAACAGACTGTGTGTGAAGATGGTTATCAGAGAAAGAAAGGGTCAGTGCTTGGGACCCTAGCTTGGTGAAGAGTCAGAACTAGAAAGAAGAGTTTACTCTCCAAAAAAAACTTATTGGTCTTTGTTTTGCTGCTTAGTGGAGTGGGAACATGGAAGAAATTCTTTGCTTGAGAGTGTCTAACCAAATTGATAAGGCATTTGGGCTGATATCACCATGCCTTTTGTGGCCAGAGGAGCCTAAATAAGCCTGGGAACTTGAAAGAAGCAAACCACATCACCCATTATTCCCTGGAAATGCCAACCTTCCAAAGCCCCAAGGCCTAATTATAGATACTGCTCCAAAGAGCTAAGTTTATCATCAAAAATTACAAACACGCGAACAACTCTTAATAAGACAGAAATAACAGAATGAGCCACCATGGCATCTATCTCACAAAGATTGCGAATGTTATAATTAATAAACACATACCATAAAGCTATCAGGTTAAATATAATCAGAGAAATAAAAAAGGGAATTAAGTGCACAACTAGTCATATTTGAAAAAGATGAAATAAAACTCCTATAGATCACAAAATATGATCATGAACATTAGAAACCCAATGTGTTGCTGCCATTGTTGAATGTGCACCCCGAAAGTTCATATGTTAGAACCTCTGTTACTCAATGCCAGAGTTGACAGGTGGGCCCCTCTCTTGCATGTGTGTGCCTTCTCTGCTATCCCAGTTTACTTAAAGTAGTGCATGAGTCTCCCCAGGGGTAGAGTAGATATCAGTACCATGCTCTTGAACTCCCGAGCCTCCCAAATAAAGCTTTACCTTTTTAAATCATCCCATCTCAGGCTTCTGTTATAGCGACAGAGAATAGGCTATGACGATGCTTAAGCAAAGTATTAGCACAGAAGAAAATTATATTGGTGAAGACAAATGTGAAGAAATCATCCGCATTGTGTTACAGGGAAAGGAGGGGGTGGAGAGAGCACATGGAGAACAGAAGAGAGGGTATAACACACGTCTAACTGCCTGGCTAGAAGACGCAAAAAACAGGGAATAAGTTATATTGAACATATCGTGCTTTTGCTCATCGTCCCTCACTCTTCGGAGAAATTTAAAACTCCCCATCATGGCCTACAAGGTCAAGCATATTCTGGTGTGTGAATATTTCTCTGTGCTAGCTGTCTGTCCCTGGAATATGCTAAACATGTCTCTCTGACACCTGGCTTCTGCCAAGAGCACTCTAACTGCAATACCCCACATGCCTCACCGCTTGTTCCATTTAACTTCTTGCTGCCATGGCATCCTCTCTGAGTGGCAATCCTTGGCCATGTAGTCTGACATGACTTTCTACACAGAGCCTCACTCTGCTGTGTTTTGCTTCATAGCAATATAACCACATGTGACAGTCTCATTTAGTTTGTTACATCTTTCCCTAGTGTAAGGAAATATGCATTGCCCCAAGTAGATGGTCAGCAAATGTTTTCTTTCAGAATTAATTTATATGGCCTGGCACCATGGCCTAGCGGCTAAAGTTCTCGCCTTGAATGTGCCCAGGATCCCATATGAGCGCCGGTTCTAATCCCAGCAGCTCCACTTCCCATCCAGCTCCCTGCTTGTGGTCTGGGAAGGCAGCCAAGGATGGCCCAAAGCCTTTGGACCCTGCATGCATGTGGGAGACCTGGAGGAAGTTCCTGGCTCCTGGCTTTGGATCAGCTCAGCACCGGCCATTGTAGTCACATGGGGAGTGAAACATCAGATGGACTATCTTCCTCTCTGTCTCCCTTCCTCTCTATATATCTGACTTTGCAATAAAAATAAATAAATCTTTTTTAAAAGAATTAATTTATAAGCAGAGATACATGTGCACCTATTGTGTGGTTCATGTCACCAGAAGAGGCTGAGCTGCCTCACTGCCACATCCCTTTCTCCTTTGATATCATCATCTTGATTTTGTAGGGGAGGCGATTGGATCAACTGAAAACTTCCGCGTTCCAGGAGCCTCTGTAGTGAAATGTGCTTTTCCCAGGAATACTCCTTAAGAGGAGAGGATGGGTTCAACCGAAAAAAAGGAAGTACATCTTTTTCCCTCCTCTTTCTTGCACATAAGGACTAGGACTGCAAGAGTATTTTTCAACCAAAAATCAGCCCTGAGGATGGGGATCATGAGCAACGATGATATAGAAAACAGATTAGAAACAGTTGTGTGACATTGGCAGCTTACCTTCTTATCCTGACATCTTTTAGCAGCGATAACAGACCTCTACCTTTTTCATTCCACTACCTTCTAAAGATTCTTCTCAACCGATAACATGAATAAGGTTCGGTCCTTGACTTTGAAAACTTAAAACCAACTGTGTGATTAGACATATTGGTGACCCCCAGGGCAATGAGCTGGCCAGGAAATCAGCAGGGTCAAGTGTCCTGCACAGCATGGGACTTGGTGGGAAGAAGGAGAGCCTGGGTATCTCCCCAAGGAAGGATTGGGTCACAAGCATGGCCTTTCACACTACCAAATTGTTGGGTTAGGCAAGGACTAGCAGTGTGAGGGGTCAAACCACAGTGATTTCTCCTCCTCCTGGAGTGATCCAGTGGGGCAAATGTCAAATACACTCAAGGTGTTCTGGGTCAGGCAGCCCCATCTATGCCTGGTGCTGCACTCAGAGCTGTGGGGGTAATACAAGGAAAAGATGGGGATCCCGTTCTAAGGAGCTTATAGTCACTGGTACATTATCAACTCATGCCTAAAAGGAAGCTTGGTTGGGAACCTTTATTTCCTGAATTCATGCTTCCATGTGGGAGGACCTTTCCCATGGTTACACTTACAGCCTCATTTCCCTCTTCATGAGAAATGAAGTCACTCACCTGAGGAATGAACTCAAGGATGTTTATATTTATATTTATATTTATATTTATATTTATATTTATATTTATATTTATATTTATACTTATATTTATTTATGCCCTTCTGGGGTCTTCTTCCACCTTTTTAAAGATTTATTTATTTACTTACTTGCTTACTTACTTATTTTATTGTAAAGGTAAATTTACATAAAGAAGGAGAGATAGAGGAAAAGATCTTCTGCCCGCTGGCCCACTCCCAAATGGCCAGAGCTGAGCCAATCTGAAGCCAGGAGCCAGAAACTTCTCCCAGGTCTCCTGTACAGGCGCAGGGTCCCAAGGCTTTGGGCCATCCTCCAGTGCTCTCTCAGTGAGCAGGCAGCGAGCCGGAATGGAAATGGAGCAACCAGGACACAAACTGGTGCCCATATGGGATTCCAGTATATCCACTGCACTCACACACCAGGTCTTTGAGGGGTCTCTCTTTAAGAACTACACTGGGATATTTCTATAGGATCGCATCTGTGAGGGAGAACTCTGAAGAGGTACAGAGTAGTCTTTGATGACATGGGAAAATCTAACTCTAGAAAATCGCATAACAGAACTCACTGTCATGGCCACACACCTCTGCCATGTTCTCCAACCCCACTTCCATGAGCAAAACCTCTCATTTTTATTATCATTTTTCTGTTGATTCTGAACTCAGGTGAAGAATAAACAAGTATTCTTTTTGTCCCCACAGAACCCTTATGGCTGACAACTGTTACAAATAATCCCAAATTCCTGTCATGTTTCCAGAAAACGTAAGCTCTCATCTCACGACACCCAGTGGTTTCCCTGGCCAAGAGGCTCCCTGTGTGACTCAGGACTTGATTTGCTTCACCTGGTGCCTCACCGCTGAACGACTTCAAGGTCAATCTGGACTCATCCAGGTGTAAGAGATGGGAGAAGCCTGGGAGATGGTGCTGTGGGATATGTTGCAGTATAAACAGCCAGGCCAGGAAATGTCTCAGGTGGCTGCCACCCACACTTCATTGAGCAGGTGTCTGCTGTCACCTGGCACTGACACCTCTTAAGTGCAAAGGAGCCTGCAAAATGCGGCTTACTTGTGTTCTCAGAGAGGAAGGGAGTACTGGATGTTGGTAACATTTTCTACTGTACCTCATCATGGCCTAATCCCTTCACCCCAAAATAATGATTATAAGATTCAATGCATGGAAATGAGTTTTTCCAAAGCACACAGACATTGAGCAAAAAGAGAGGAAGGCAATTGGATCTCACAGAGGCAAAACACTGTCACAAGGAAGTGGGGAGGTAAAACTAGGGAGTGCCTCGAGCCCAGATGAAACATCCAGTCTGAAGCAGGGAGCAGTGAGTTAGGTGTCACTACAGGAGGGCAAATAGGAATTGGCCACTTGGTGGAGATAATAAGAATCAGGTCTTCTGTCACACCACTATACTGTAGCACCGATTCCCACACTTTAATCTCTCCAGGGCATTTCATAATTTTTCCCTTTGGACCTCGTGTTTTGAAAGATTGTGTCTAACAAACAAAATGCACTTATTGGGCAATTACAAATACATTTCCTCACTTATTCATCAAGGGTGTGTGTGCATGTGTATGTGTTCCTAGGCATGCGCATGCGTGCCATCCACGACTGGATGTGCCCACTTTGGGCAGCATGACTATTGCATTTTTGGGTTTTTTTTTTTTTATCTGTTAATCATATTCCAGAAATACCCATGATGTCATCAATAGCAAGTCTTGGCTTGTGATCAGCATTTGACATCATGAATCAATTAGTTATTTCTGGCCAAAGCAATGAAGCTGAGAGTTTGAAAACATAGGTAGTAAACTTAAGAGTAAATCAACAATATTAAATATGTGGCTTAAAGGTCCTCCCTGGTGCACGGTATCATTTAAGACTCAAGCTAACACAAGAGTTCAAGCTCTAGACTACGCCATGGTTCCTTTCAAAGTCCCAGATTCAGCTAACATGCAGCTCTTGCTACTTCACTCCAACTTCCCTAACCCCACGCAACAATGGTGACTGTCTCCATGCTCTATTACTAGCCCGATGGTAGGTATTTGTGCAATAAATATCCCTAAAAAATAAAATCCATGATTGAGTGAGATGGACTCAATTCTTAGCTTTAAGATATCACAAGACAGTCCCCTCTGAACTTGGAAGCGATAGGATCCAAAAGGTGGAGAGTCCAGTGTCAAGTGTCTGGATGGAGATCTAGTCCTCAGCAAAATGTCCCAGGTAGAGGTAACCCTAAAAGCGAAGCTCCAGGAAGGCTATCTCTCTCCTTTATTCCTCTTTGCACAGACAGAGCCTGGCCCAGTGTTGGGCAGTAGTTGACCCTGAATGTATGTTTCATGAATGAACAGGGATTCCCTCTCTGGTATCAGCCTCCTCCTTAAGAACCACCACTGTAGCTATGTGCTCTTCTTTCCATCCTTCTTAACAGATGGTAGAACATACCAGACCCCCCCTGGCTTATCACCACGCCTGGTGTAGAGTTTCAGGGGGACTTTCCTGCATGCAAAATAATTTACAAACATGCCCGAACCACACCCCCACTCACACACACTTTAGACTTCATGAAATTCCTCATTTGTCATTTTAAAAGAGCTTTCTGCCATTATGTCCCAAAATTGGTGGGATGGACTTCTGCTATACCTGTTTGTTTGTTTGTTTGTTTGTTTGTTTGTTTGTTTAGACCCAGCCTGTTACACCAAGACCCTAAATGAAGAATGGCCTCCCTTCTGCTTTTCTTCAGGCCCGCTGTTTGCATTCTTGGTGGCCCATCCTCCCACCTGTTGATCCCCAGAACCATCCAAAGCACATCTTCTCCTCTGCATAGCAGGAAGAGGACCAAAAAGACGCCCTTAGCCCCGCTCTGTTCTTGTCCTTTGGAGATGTGCTTCAGTCTGCAAACACACCTGCAGACATGTGAACAGGTAATCTCCTGTCTTCCCATTGGACTGAAAGATGACCTTGCCATCTTGCATTCCCAGGACCAACTTGGAATATAGGAGCTATTCACTGTCAGTCTGACACATGACGGCAAGAGTAAATGATGATATGAACTCTGCTCAGTTCACTAAAGAATGCTTTAGACCCCTGCTCCCTTCCCACTTCAGAATATTACGATGTGCTGCAAGGGATGTTCCCCTGGAAGGGAGGCGAGCCATGCATTAAGGACCCAGCAGGACCTTAGCTGTGTAAACTTGGTTAAGCCACCTAACCTCAACAGGCCACAAATAAAAACAACATCTAAAATGGTAGATATTTTATATAACACCTGGGATCTAAAGAGCTGAAATGAAGTTGTGGGACTGGCACCAAGGCATAGCAGACAAAGCTACTGTCTAGGGCTCCAGCATCCCATATGGCTGCCAGTTTGAGTCCTAAATGCTCCACTTCCAATGTTAAGGCACCTGAAAAAGCAGGGGAAGATGTCCCGAGTACTTGGGCCATTGCACCCGTGTGGGAGACCTGGGTGAAACACATGGCTCTGGCCTGGCCCAGCTCCAGCAACTGCAACCATCTGAGGGTTTTACCAGTGATGCAAGATCCCTGCCTCTTCCACTCACACCTGAAACTCTGCCTTTCAAATAGATATAAAAGGTTTATTTTTTTTAAAGATGTGTTTATTTTTATTTGGAAAGTCAGGCATACAGAGAGAGGAGGAGAGACAGAGAGGAAGATCTACTGTCCACTGATTCACTCCCCAAGTAGCCGCAACAGCCAGAGCGGAGCTGACCCAAAGCTAGGAACCAGGAGCATCTTCCAGGTCTCCTGCATGGGCACAGGGTCCCAAGGTGTGGGCCATCCTTGACTGCTTTCCCAGGCCACAAGCAGGGAGCTGGATGGGAAGTGGGGCTGCCAGGATTAGAATCGGCACTTATATGGGTTTCTGGTGCTTTCAAGGCAAGGACTTTAGCCACTAGGCTACCGCATCGGCCCCCATTTTTATTTATTTTTTAAAAAGAAAGCCAAAAATGTGTAGGTTGAAAGCATAAAATCATTCATTCATGACTCTGGGTGAGAGTATAGGAAGGCTTTTTTGGAGAAGGGAGAGTTGACAAGAGTGGGCAGGGGCTCACTCTGCTTCCTGAGGTCAGACCACAGGCAGCTCGGGGAAATGGAGAGGTAAAGGAAATCAAAGCAGTTCCGACTGGCTGCAGAGGGGAGGCTCCCTGCTCGGAGCCAGTGACCACCCAGCATCCCGCTCTTGGGTCTGTAATCTTCAGATCCCAACCCAATGTCCACACCGCCAAGGGGCAAGAAGAAAAAGTCAACCTCCTCTGGTTGTAGCAGCGCCTTGCTCACCTACACCATCACATGACCTCTGAAATTCAAGGAAGGTTCAGATGCTGGGTGGCATCTGTCACGTCACTAGTCTGATAGAAAACTCAGTGCCATGATTGACAAAAGCCCTGCCGACTGTGGGAAAGAACTCATCTAGCTGTTGGGCTGAAGAAAGCTTTCTGGATGAGGGGAATGCATTTTGAGGGGTGCACAGAAGTTCATTGCAAGAGAGGAAGGACTAGCTTAAAGCAAGAGACAACATGCACTTGGAGCACCATAGGGATGTGAGCAGTTACAAGAAAACACGCACTTGAGTAAGTATGACTTTATAATGCCATCACCATGAGATATGACACATTCACTATAAAGAAAAAAACAGCTGAATCTGCAACAAGATCCAGTCTGGGAAATTGCTTGGGAGTATAGATTTTAGAGCCAGAGGTTAAATTCACCAGGATCCATTACTCCCTACATTTTTTGCTCTCTATACCTAATTCCTTCCTCGTGACTTGAGGGTGGCCATAGAACATTCTCCAGTTAGTTCTAATGAGTAGGAGATTAAACAAAATGCACATAAAATCTTTATTTAGTGTCTGCCACAAGCTAGGTATTGAACTGTGTTATATTCACATGGACTGACATCTAAGCTGTATCAATATAGGAAGAAATTGCATTTTGTAAATATAATATTTTCTTATTTCAGCAAACATGGACTTTGCTATCTTGTTATCTAATGTATAGCTGTGAATACATTGTCATCATCTAATAAATAGATTAATTTCTGAAAATAAATCATCAATGGTATTTTCTAGTATATAGGAAATGACATTGGAATGCCACACAGCAAACTTGAAAATGTGTTATTTCTGGATGACAAAGTTAACAAAAGGTTCGTGGGGCTGATGTTGTGACACAGAGGATGAAACCACCACCTGTGTGCCATAATCTCGTATTGGCACTGCTTCAAGTCCTGGCTGCTCCACTTCCAAACCAACTCCCTGCTAATGGCCTGGAAAAAGCTTCAGAAAATGGCCCAAATGTTTGGGCTGCTGCTACTTCTGTGGGGTGGGGGATCCAAATGCAGCACCTGGCTCATGGCTTCAGTTTGGTCGAATGTTGGGTATTACAGCCATCTAGGGAATAAACCAGTGGATGGAAGATATCTCTCTCTCTCTCTCACTTTCTCTCTAGTTCTCTCTCTCTCTCTCTCACTCACTCACTTTAAAATAAATAAATAAATCTAAAGAAAGGCAAAAAAAAAAAAAAAAAAGAATTCACTCCTAGCCAGTCATGCTTTTCTCTAACCAATGTTTTACAAGACATTGGGTTTCCTTAAAAGTCAGGAAAAGGCCAGAAGTTCAAATGCCAAAGGAGATCAAAGGAAACACTTTAATTACCTGTTGTCACCATCCTGGTCCATGCTCAGCTATTTTCCAGAATTTGCTTTCTGTCAACAGAAAACAGTCACTGTTGCTATAACTCAGCCTTTTCTTCATGAAAGTGATGTAGCAGACAGCTTCAGCCATGGCCCCAGTTGGCTCACTTCTCTCTCGGCCCACACTCTTTGGTAGCTCCCTCTTCACACTGTCTGCATTTGTGGTTTGTTTTGATCCACTACAAAGTCAGAAGAATTACAAAATCCAGGGCTTAAAAAGCACTTGCCCATTGAAGGTCTTGGAACAGTGGCGCTGTGAGAGCAGCCAAGCCAGCCTGCTGAAGAGCAAAGAAATACACACACTGCCCTCCTGTGACCAGCCAACCCCCAGAAAGGTCAGGGAGGCTTCCCAAGTCCACACAGTGCCCAGCAGCTGCAAGCATGTGGGCCAGCTCAGCCAAGATCGGCCACGCTCACCTGAGACCAGGGAATTGCCCTGTTGAGTCCCGAACCTCAGAGAGCTAGCTGTTATGTGTGGCCACCAAGTCGAGAGTGGTTTGTGGTTTGTAACGCAACAACAGATAATTGATAGAAAATATATTAGTCACATGGCTTCTAAACAGAGTGCTCAACGGTGATGTGATTTTTTTCAAATGACGAAATAGAAGCTCTTGCAGTAAAACTGCCACCAATCATTTAAAGAGAAAAAAATTTTTTTTAATGAAAAGTGTATCAAAACCAGGGACTGACTTTGAGAAGAAGAAAAAGCACAAGACATCTCAAGAGCTCCAGGTTCCAGACCACAAGAACAGCTAAGCTCACCTTAGCATGTACATCCTGGGCTTCCTCATGAGATAATGCACATACAAGCAACCTAGAGCCAAAAATGAATGATTACGTTTCCTGAAAAATGTATACATCCCCAAATGAAAACCACATTAAGACTGGAATCATGACTCGGTGGAGAAAGCCACTGCTGGAATGCCGGCATTCCTTGTGGGTTCTAGTTCACATCCCAGCTTATCCACTTCCAATCTAGCCCCTTGCTAAGGGACTGGGAAACATTTGGGGGTCCCTGCCATCCACATGGGAGACCTGGAAGAAGCTCCTGACTTCAGGCTTCAGGCTGGCCCAGATCCAACTCTTGCAGTCATTTGGAGTTGAACCAGCAGATGAAAGATACCTCTCTTTCTCTCCCTTTCCCTTCTTTCCTCTTTCTCTCTCTATCTCTCATCTCTCTCTCTCTCTGAAATTCTGCCTTTCAAATAAGCAAATAAAGCTATTATCAAAAAGTTCACAAAAATGAATTTAAAAGTAAATTGATTTTGGTGCAAAAAGTTTGAAATCCATGCACAGCTTTTTATGAAGCACACTTTAAAAGAAAAGATTTTATTTATTTGAAAAGCAAAGTTATAGAGATACAGAGATAGAATGCTTCCATCTGTTGATTCACTCCCCAAATGCCCACAATGACCAGGGATGGGCAAGGTTGAAGCCAGAAGCCAGGAGTTTCATGTGGGTCTTCTGTGTGGAAACAAGAGCCCAGGCACTCGGATCCCCTCTACTGCTTTCCCAGGCACATTAGCAGGACGTTAGGTGAGAAGTGCAGTAGCCAGGATGCTAATGTGGCAGGCAATGCTTTAACTCAGCATATCACAACACCAACCCCTGTAAAGTACATTTTTCACAGTTTTTAAAGTGCCCTCACATAGTTTAGCCAAGGAAGCACAGAGAAGAGACCTGAAGTAGACAAAGCTGGGACTCAAGACCTGCTCTCCTGGCTCCAGATCTTCATCCTATTTCCCTCACTGCAACATGTTCTGATAAACTCTTCAAGCAGGTGAAGTTTTTTTCAGGTTTACACTGAACATTTTGTCCCTCCTATCTGTCCTCTGGTTATAAGACAGAAAAACTATAGCTAAACATCCACAAAGCATTTTCCAAATTGCAGGCACCATTCCCAGTCCTTCGTGTGAATGTAGCTGAATTCTCTTAATCTTGACAACAAGTCTAAGAATTTGGTTCTCTGCCTCAATTCTACTAATGGGAGAACTAAGGCGTATAAAGTTTAAGGACACTACCGTCACATAGCAAGTAAGTGATGATCAGAATTCAAGCCCTGGAAAGGCAGCTCCAGAACTGAAGCTCGTAAACCCATCTGCTACACTGCAGCAACATCCATGTCCTGCTCTGCTCCACCCATGTATTTCCAGGATGTAGAACTTGCAGCTCTGAAGCCAGGACAGTTCCAGACAAACCATGACAGTTCCAGACAAACTATGACAGTGCCTCACTCTGGCATGCACACAGGTTGCAAGCCAGCAGGCCTTTGGTCACAACCAGTCCATCCTGTTTGGACCACATCATACAGCACTTAGAAATGAAATTGAACCAACATTCAGAAATCAGAGGACATCATGTCCATAGCTGTATTGTAGCATATCTTGGAATCATGGGAGATCTGGCCCCCTGTGCGTTCATCCATTCAGACTGGGAGACAACTGGCTGAAGCTCGGCTCTTGTTATCATGGCGACAGTCCATCTCCTGCAGTCCCCATGCCTCCCAACTGCAAGTTCACATCCACTGACTACAGGCTGTGTGGCTCATTTCAAGGTCTGACCAGACATTGTGTGCACTTGTGTGTAAGACCCAGCTTACATGCATTCACTTGACTCACTGAAGCAAGGCCTCTCCATCTTTCCTGTACCTGTGAATCACTGGGGAGCTTTGAAGGTGCCCAGGACATGCCTCAGACCACTGGAACCAGGTGCTGCAGGAGTGAGACTCAGACAGCAGAATGGTGTAAAATTCCGCGGATTCCAGCTCAGCCACCCTCACTGTGCTTCTTGCAGTTCAGTGTGTCAGTGAGTCATCAAGAGGGATGGTTAGCATGCAAATCCTGATTCAGTGAGCTGGGTGGGGCCGGAGCAGCTCCAAGGTGCTGCCCACATTGCATTTCCAGGGACCACCCAATGACAAGCAAGAGCTACAAGATGGTTGCCCCTCAGCCAGTGCTCTTGCCTAGCGAACAGTGCCCATTTCCTGGGAGGTACCATTGACACGTGGGCCCCTGAGGGGCACTGAACACCTTAAGTTTACACAGAGCCAGGAAAAGCTCCCAAACCTCTTCTTTTCTCCACCTGCCTATGACTGAGACTCCAACTACCCATCCGAATCGCAATCTCTCCCTGGCTCACTCTGGGAGGAGAGGCAAGGGTGAAACGTCCCATGGTGGTGACAGCCTTTGCAGAATGCACAAAAAAAAACTGCACGTGGGAGGCAAGTGGAGAGCAGGCAGCAGAGACAACACTTTGTTCAGCTGGTGCAGAGTAGAGGCTGGTGGAGGAAGCCAGCCCCCTCACACCCCCAGGAGGACGCCCCATAGCTCTTGAGTCAGAAGTCCTGTGTCAGAGGGCCTGTGAGCTCAACCCAGTGCTGCTGGGCTGGGAGCGTGAGTCAGTGTGGTGAAGTCAGCTTCTCCCCTGGCCAAATATGGGGCTGTGCTGTGCTCGTCTCACCATGCACGCTGCCAGAGGCCGAAGGCTGTGTCTGCTCCACATGACAGCGAGGTCCCTGATGGAAAGGGGAAACTATTCCAGCCTCTGTCCTTGCCAGTGGGTGGCATTTGGCTTGTGCTCTCCGTGTGCCTTGGAAAACACTCCGCTCTGCGTGTGCCCACCCCCGTCATTCCACGGAGCATCAGTCAGACTAGGAAGGGCCACACGTTTGGGAGCGATGGTTTTATCACAGGAAGGCCCTGCTAAGCCACTGCCTGCTTGTGGCACTGCAGTGTCCAGGGAGGGACTGGAAATTGGTAACATCTCCCTCTTCTCTGTGTCTCCCAGCACCACACACAGAGCCTGGACCGGGAGACGTGACTGCCTGTGACTGACTGTGGTTAAGTAAAGAAATAAATGATTGCGGATAGTACATGTACATGTGTGCATGTATAGGTATCTTTCTTCACCAACAGACTTTTTCTTTTTAATCCCTCTTGCTTGCTTGAAAAACAGAGGTAACAAGAGGGTGAGATATCTCACAAATGCTGGTTCACTCTCCAAATACTCATAACGTCAGGTGGGAAGGAAGGTATCTAAAACTCGATCTGAGCCCCCCATGCAAGTGGTGCTCACAGCGTACCTAAGCCATTGCTTGTTGCCTCCTGGGGGCTGCATGCGCAGGAAACTAATCTGAGACTTGAACCCAAGCACTCTGATAGGAGATGCGGAAGTCCCAAATAGCATCTTAACTTCTGTATCAAGTGCCTACCCCATCCATAGAGTTTTAATTCCTTAAGGAAATATCAACTTACATGCCAAATATTTGCAAGAAATACGTTCAGGATTAGCTCATTTCATGTGAAAATTAATTCTTAGATACAGCTACCCTAGCAGGACAGCTCTGTTGCCCCATTTATAGGAATCTGAAACTCATAGAAGTCCAGGAACTTGTCCCAGCCAGGCAGAATCAGGGTTCCCACCTAGGTAGCTCAGCCTCAAATTCTATACTAGGCACATACTAAAAATACTAACAAGCTTGGACTACCTCAATAGAACAATTAACACATTAAGAACTGTCTTTATTGATGCAACTCTCTCCCCTTAGCCCCTGAATAAGAGAATATTCATCTTGCCAATGCCTCCCAGTGCATTAAAAATTGGGTTAAGAGAATATTTCCCAAAGTGACTGTTTTCCAATGCCCAGGTGTTTGGTGTGTGTACAAGATCAGCCCACAGTCCACTGAAGTTTGCAGAGTCCATGAGAGGTCCAGGAAGACCCAAGCATGGCCAAGAGAGGAGGCGACTTCTTGACAGTTGCACAGAACTGTGGGTCCAGAAACATGCCCTACTTGGTTTAATGTCCTGCTTGTTACCATCACAGATTTCTATATAATTTTGAAAGGCACATCATGCTTTTATTTTGCACTGGGCTCTGTCAATGATGGAACTCAATGATGGGGCTAGAGTGATGGCTGCCTTCCCCAAAGAGCAAAGGAGAGGGATTTCAGGGCTTTGTGTCCGTGGTCCCTGGCAATGAGCCCTTGGTCGTGACAGATATTCACATGGGGGATCCCAGGCTCAGCAGCTGCAGCTAGGCGCGACTTCTGAAAAGCCATTTGGATCTCATCTTTCCCATCCCAAGAGACATCTGGGCATGGTCATGGCTCCCCGTCACCCCACCTTGCAGACTGACAGGCCCACATCCTCATCCAGACCAGCCCCCAGGCAAGAACAGATGCAGAGTTAGCAATGCCGGTGTACGGTGGAGCTCACACCACAGGCTGGCTGCTGCACTGAGCGCCCTAATTCCCTGGATGCTCCTAACCCCCACCCTATGAGGACGGTCTCACTGACCCCCTTTAGACATTTAGAGGCCAAAGTCAAAAGTTTAATTTAAATGACAAGATCAAGTGCATGTAATTGATTCGAAGACCTGTGTTCCTAGCCAGTGGCCCCTTCTGCCTCCCACTGTGTCAAACAGGCCCTCTCTCTGCCTAGAAAGTTTTCATCCCTCCCCAAACTCTGTCTTCTCCTGTTACCTCAGCTCCACCCTTCCAGCCAGAAAATGGGAGAATCAGGATCTCAATCCAGGCAGTCAGCCCGAGATCACTCGCCCTTACCACGTTTGCCTTCTCTCCTTGTTTGGGCCCAGGTTTAGACACCTCGGCTCACACGAACTAGGACCATCTCTAAAATGAGAGCAATCAATAAATAGACCCATATCACAGACCTGCCTGGATTAAATGTAACAACAGATGTGAAAGTGCTTTTTAACGATCCACTGGTCTAAACAGTTACTTCTATTAATCACTGACAGTAAAAACAAGGCCTGTTAAACTGGATGCTAATGAAACGAAACATGATATCCACCCCAACTTTCACTTCAGTCAAGTCCAAGGCCATACCCTGCCAGATGACTGGTCAGGAAAGAACTGGACAAACATGCTTCCATGTATATCCCCAGGTTGTCCCCTGCGTTGTCTTCACACCTTGACGCTGCCACTTTTTAGCTGTGAGACACTGAGCGAACCACTCATCTCACTGAGCCTGCATTCCCTTATTTGCAATCTGGAAAGTGGCAACAGCTATGGTCATAGCGTGTCGAGACCAGAGTAATGGAAGCAGTGGTTGAAATTATTCACAGTGAGCCCAGCGCAGTAGTCTAGTGGATAAAGTCCTCACCTTGCATGCCTCAGGATCTTACACGGATGCCAGTTCATGTCCCGGCTGCTGCACTTCCCATCCAGCTCCTTGCTTGTGACCTAGCAAAGTAGTTAAGGACAGCCCACATCTTTGGGCTTGGCTCTGGCCATTGCTGCCATTTGGGGGTGACCCAACAGATGGAAGATCTTTCTCTCTGTGTCTCCTTCTCTCTGTAAATCTGACTTTCCAATAAAAATAAATATTTTAAAAGGAAATTATTCACAGGAAATTATTAATGCAAATAAGAGTTCCTTTAAAGCAGCAAGGTGCTGTTCAGATACTTGTCTTAGAATATCATTCCTAAGAATCCATGTTCTAGTCCCAGAACATGGCTGAATCCTTCATTGCTAAGTCCTAGGTTAGCTAACTTTCCAAATCAGCTTGAAACATCCTAGCAGCTGCTCTAAGTCTTCCTCTCTCTCTGCTTTCCCTTCCCATCGGATTGGCTGCTCTGTCCTTGGTGTAACTAGTAGCCTTCTAATACTCTGCTTTCTCTTCGGATCGTATGATTCTTTCACCTTTTACTACTAGCCTTTCAACGGCTTCTGCCCATCTCTTCTTTAGTCCAGTAACTCAGTTACAGCTTTCTATTGTGGACCCTTTTTTTATTCCTTATAAAAGCAGGCACAGATCCAGATCTTAACCAGAGCTTGGACCACAGGTTTTGACAGTCCATCTATAATTGAAGGTTCCCTATTTCCCACCCAACCTTTTCTCATGGTATTGGTTGAGTATGGTTTTTAAGTAGGTCTCCCAGGGGTTCACATGCAGAAGACTTGGTTCCCAGAGAGGAGAAGCTGAGACATGGTGGGACCTTAAAGAGGGACAGTCTAGTGGCAGGTGCTTAGGTCACTGGAAGCACTGCTGTCAGATGGAATTAAACCAGTTCTCCTGGGACCCAAGTTAGTCCCAAGTCTTCCTGTAGCTCCCTGGCGTGCTGTGATGTCATCTGCTATGGTATGACACAGCCAGTAAGGCCCCTCCCCGGAGCTGTGATTGCTCTCTGCCCTATTAGCCTCCAAAACTGTAAGTAAACAAATTTTCTTCAGAAAGTGGCCATCCCCGGGGATTTTATTATAGTAGCAGAAAATACATTTTTCTAAGGAAAAGAGAAGGAAGAAGGGCATCTGTTGAAAACACACACATCAGTTCCACACATGCGAGCTCTGAGGCCTGGGGAAGACATACAGTTTTTAAAGCACAAATCTAGTAGATCTGTAGTGTCAATTCAATAAGATAATCAATGCAAGAGCCTCATCCGATTTCTGGAACACAGAAAATACTCAATGGATGTAGCTAGGTTATTGTTTAATATCAGTGCCAATTTGTGAAATATGCACCACAGCTAGGCCACGACACCGGGCCCGTACATCTGTCAGTAAAATTTTTAAAAAGGTAAAACCATACTCTCTATAGACTTATGCTTTAGGTAAAATAAATTATGGTCCCCTCTCTAATATTTACAATTTTTGGAAAGTCTGTGTAATTATTCTTCATGGAACGCGCTAGCAATTACATAAAGAGCAATTTCTTACCCCCAGATAATAAATGAGGGGACATCTGGGACCAGTATGGAGGTAGAAGACAAGGCCATCTCAGACTGAGAGCTTGCACGTGAAGGGACCAATGTGGTGGTGCCACATGTTAAGCTGCTGCCTGCAGATCATCCCTTAACAGGTGCCAGGAGTCCAGGCTGCTCTGCTTCTAAACCAGCTCTCTGCTAGTATGTCTGGGAAAGCAGTGGGTGATGGCTCCTGCCACTCAAGTGGGAGCTCCAGATGGAGGTCTGTCTGGCTTCAGCCTGATCCACACCCAGGCATTGCGGCCATTTGGGGAGTGACCCAATGGATGGAAGATCCCCCTCTCTCTCTTCTCCCATCTCTCTTCACTGCCTTTCAAATAAATAAATAACTTTTTTAAAGAGCCTGCAATGGGTTTTGAATTCACAATGCAATAAATACCAAGCAGAATGTTCCTTCAAAGCACAGAAGGTTTGGGGTGGGGGGCAGTCACAAAGTCTATCGGATGAAGCTCCTAGGCTTGGCCAGCTGGGACACAGTGGCATCCTGTTCTCTGCCAGAAGCCATACAGTGGGCAAGAGGGCTTTCTGTGTCTCTTAAGGAAAAAATTCTAAAATTTCTCAGAAAACATTGGGGAAAATTGTAATTAAAGAATTTGTATTAATCAATAGTGAGGCTGTGGATAGCATTACCTGCTTAGCCAAGCAAGTTAAAGAAAAGCTTGCAGGGTTGTTGTTGTTGCTGTTGCTAGTTTAAAATGGGATTCAATAAATTATGTCCCTCCGGTCAAATCTGGCTAGCTGCTTTATTTCATAAGTAAAGTTTTATTCTTCTACAGCCATACTCATTCATTTATATATGTTCTCTGTCTCATTCAGTGCAATGACAGAAGTGAGTACCTGTGAAAGGAACATAATGCCCACAAAGCCAGCAATATTTATCATCCAGCACTTTGCAGAAAAATTTTAGCAACCTCTGAGTGAGCACATGAATCCATGTTACCCAGAAAGCAAGATGATATTTGGAAATACATTTGAAATCAAAGCAAACAATGAAAGAAAAGAAAAACTCAGCCTGTTCATTCCACAAATATTTATTGAGGACCTACTGTGCCCCCAGGCACTGCCTAACTGGACCAAAAAAGAAATAAACAAATGAACATTGCTCTCCACGCAGACACTATCTAGACTGAGGAATTCTCTGGTTGATCACTATAAAATCACAAAGGTTCTAAAAGAGAAATCTTTAAAAAGGCAAAGAATGAGACGTTTGGGGGCATGAAGTTAGGAGATCGGTGTTTCTTCAGGTTAGTTGATGGGTGATGAGTCAAAGCAGCAGTGGAATGAAAGGGCACTTATCAGCAAAAGACGACCAAGACCTACATCCAGCACAGACCAGGCTGGTCGAGGCTGGAGGAGAGCTGGAGCCAACATCCCACACAGTGGGAAATGTAAGTATGCAACATGCAGTTGATTTGCATGAACTTCTTGGCCAAGCCTGTCATTGTGTTGCTCACAGAAGCAGAAAAATTAAGGGATTTGCTGCAGAGCTGATGAAAAGAGAGAGAGAGAGATCAGCACTTCCTACATGAGTAACACAGTTAGACACAGGCTCGGAAGTCGGTGATGGTGTAAGTCGCAGTCTGGGGGAGAAGGAGAATTCCAAAAAGTTCTCAATTCCATCAAGGCAGATTTTTTGTTTGCTTTTTTTTTGCATGTTTCCATGCAACAAAGATGTGGCAAACAGGCAGCTATGTGCTGGTCACTGAAAATGCATTACAGTGTCGTCTGTTCAAGCATGCCATTCTTTTCAAAGATTACAGAACATAGAAAATGATATGAAATGATTCTGAAAACATCAAGTACCTGAGGGCCTGCAGTGTAGCACAGTAGGTTAAGCCACTTCCTGCTGTGCAGGCATCCCATATGAGCACCAGTCAGGGTCCTGCCTGTTCTACTTCCAAACTAGTTCACTACTAATGCATCTTGGAAAGAAGCAGAAGAGGGCCCAAGTGCTTGGGTCTCTGCCACCCACCTGGATGAAGTTCTAGGCTCCAGGCTTCTAGGTCATTTGGGAGAATGAATCACTGGAAAGACCTCATTGTCCCTCCCTCTCTTTCTGCAACTATGTCTTTCAAAAAAGTAAATGATCAGGTGTTTAGCGAATACTACGAGATGTAATTTACAAATATGAATTTATCTTAAATGTGAAATTTCAGGAATTTTGTTTAAGGGCCTCAAAATGAAATTATCTATACTAGCTCATTTTTTTTCTCTCATAATATATTTATTATCTGAGCAAAATAATAATCATTCCAAAACTATTTAAGAAGAAATAAGAGACTCATGTCAAAAAATAATCTCAGAAACCCTCGTAGATAAGAACTTATCTTTCCAACAAATAAAAGAAAAAAAAATCAAGGGAGAAAAATATGAGCTTGAGAGTTTGGCTAGCCTTTAACTTTTTCTTTCAGAAAACAATCTAACAATAAATTTTTCTTGAAGCATTAGATGCTCAGTTACTAAACTTAAATCTCCATTTCAAAGGATAACAATATATGGATTTTTTTTAAGATCTTCCATATGCTGACCCACTCCCCAAATGGCCATAGTGGCCAGAGCTGAGTTGATCTGAAGCCAGGAGCCAGAACTCAGCAGTCTGCTCTGGGTCTCTGAGTGCAGGCTCCTTAGGCTCTGGGCCTTCCTCGGTTGCCCTCCCAGGCCACAAGCAGGGGGCTGGATGGGACACAAACTATCGGTCATATGGGATCCCAGTGCTTACAATGTGGACGATCAGCCAGTTCAGCCATAGGTTCCCTGCCCCATACATGCATTTTTACATGTTCATAACAGGCCACCTGTAGCTGACACAAGTATTTTCAAGAATATAGAACGACATATGGAGTAAGGGTTGTCCCCTAACTTCATTTTCGTAAGAATGAAGCACACTTTCATTTCCCTTCCAGATGTGTCAACATAGCCAATATGATGCTCACAAGAAAGCTGCTAGTGTTTGGAGCCCTTGTGCTTGGCTTCGGTTCTGTCTCTTCCCAGAACAGTCAGGAATGCTCGTTTCTAATTGGCAGTGTGCAAAGGGCAGACTGTGCAATGCCCTAGCCCTTGATGGAGATCAAGAATGACTTGGTAACAAACTGATGGGCCTCAAAGGAAGGAATGAGTGGTATTCCAAGAAGCTGACCATGCAAGATAAGAGGCAATCATTTTATTGATCCAATCTTTCCTTTAAGAATTACCTACTCGGGCTGGTAGATTGTAATAGCTGATAGTCCAAGTCTGAACTGGTAACCTCGAAGGCCTGCTAAACTGATAACAATCCAGCAAGAGTCCTGGGAGAAGGTGCAATATAAGAGAAAAAAATCTACTTGCTTTTACTGACATTTTTGTGCATTCAAATATATTTTTTGTAGACCCTATTTGAGAAGGGTTGTTACCCAGAAGCACCTTACTAGCTGAATCAAACTCCTTCTCCTGTGGAAATCTGCCAATAACAAGATGAAGGAATCTGGGGGGCTCCCACAAATGTCCTCTAGGCTCCACCTCTGCTGGGCATGAGAGAGGGCTTGTTACAAAACTCTGTATCACAGATGATGAAACCTAAGTTTGGGAAGGCTAAGTCACAGCACTCCGGCTTTCCCAAGTCACCCTAAGGGAGTGGCCTCCGTAGGTATCTTTGTCACTCAAAGTGCAGAGATTTGTGTAAGGGGTTGTTTATTTGCACAAAGGCAATCAGCCCTCTGGGTGGGCCATGCATGCCTGGCTTGTTGATGAGCCCTGGAATTCCTGGGAACTCAGGGTAGCACCAGCAGCCAGAGGAAACAGCCTCTGAAAACAAAATACCAGTCTCTCTACACCCTGGACTGTTCCCCCACAACCATGTTAGCCCTAATGGGCTCCTCTTACTTCCTGAAGCCCTCCATGCTCTCTGCTCCCATTAGCCCTTTTGGGTTCCCTGCTTAGAACTCTCAGCCCCTCCTCATCCTGTGTGGTCCCCATTCTCCCTTTAGGACTCCATATAGTCTCAGATCTTTTAGAAAATCTTCCCTGAACCCTGACCCCAACCAAGTGAATTGAGGTCCCTTTCTTTGTGTTCTTATAGCATCCTGGCCTCCCTCCAATCATAATGCTTGGATTCATTTATCTGCATGAATAAGAGGTGGTGTAGCATACTGGCCAAAGGTTCAGGCTCCAGACCCAATCGGCCTGGATTTAAATCTTGCCTCTGTCTCTTATTTATTCCATGACCTTGAGTAAATCACTTAATTTCTCTGTTCCCGGTAGTTGCCTTTGAAAAATAAGAGCAACGATACGGCCAGTCTTCGTTGTGATGATGAAATGCACTGAGAACAATGCCTAGCAGACAGCCTGATTTGTATTAAGACAGTAACAAAATATTTTCTGGGCCATCCTTCCACTAGTCTGAGTTCATGATTGATTGCACAGAGGCCATCTAAATTATCTCTTTGCTCAACATCTGGCATAATAAGAACTCAGCAAATGTTTCTCAGGATAAATGAATGAGCAGTAGAGGCACAGCCTTGGTTGAATCCCTTGCCCACGGTTGGCTGCCTACGTTTCCAAAAGCTGCATGTAGCTGAGCTGATTACCTCAGAGAAGATATTCATAAGCAAAGACATCCAAGCTGTCCCTCCAAGCATTCATCCCAGTGGAATTGCACAACTCCTGGCAATGCCCTTTTATAAGGACAGCTCCTTGTCTGACTGGGTGTCAACCTGTTTTCATGGAACTGAACCCACCGGAAGATCTCAGGAGCTCGGCTATCCTACAGCCTCACTGCTCTCTGAGCAGCTCCGCCTCGCCACCCCTCACCCCTCACCCCTCACCCCTCACCCCTCACCCCTCACCCCTCACCCCTCACCCCTCACCCCCTAAGCTAGATCCTCCTGTTCTCCTCTTCCTTCCGTTTCTCCAGTCCACTCCTAGGGAGTAATTATTTTTCTTCACTCTAAACTTCCATTGCCTTTTATCTGCCATTGTTTCTTCACCTCTTAGAGTCTCAGTTTCATTATTTGTAAAACAGATAACAAAGCCTACTTCAAAGGAAGGCTGTGAAAAGCAAATGTTCCATTCACATCACAGTCATCTGCTTATTCACTAGTTAGAACTTTCTGGAAGCCAGAGATCTTCCGTGTGTGTGTGTGTGTGCTGTATACTCAGCACTTAGTACAGTGTCTGCTTCACAGAGATCCAATAAATGCTTGCTCAATGGTGCAATCAAATAAATATAGGAGGTAATTATATCCTCGAGTTATAACCAGCAAGGAATTACTTGTCTTTGGAGAAATTTTTTTTTATTATTATTACAAAGTCGGATATACAGAGAGAGGAAGAGAGACAGAGAGGAAGATTTTCCTTCCGCTGATTCACTCCCCAAGTGAGCGCAATGGCCGGTGCTGCGCCAATCCAAAGCCAGGAACCAGGAACCTCTTCCCGGTCTCCCACACAGGTGTTGGGTCCCAAAGGCTTTGGGCCGTTCTTGAATGCTCTCCCAGGCCACAAGCAGGGAGCTGGTTGGGAAGTGGAGCTGCCAGGATTAGAACCGGCGCTCATATGGGATCCCAGCACGTTCAAGGCGAGGACTTTAGCTGCTAGGCCACAGCACCGGACTCAAGAATTTTCTTTCTTTTCCTTTTCTTCTTTTGCCATTGTTTTTAAAAATAGCAATAGCCAATCTAAACCATTTATCTCTTCTTTCCTGGGAGGTGAACTCACAGCACATAGAATACTCAAAAACCCATTTATTAATTAGAGAGCTTGGATTCAGGCCTACAAACACACACCCTGGGAGTGATTTTTGGAAAGGAGTGGGTGCTTGTAATTCTCCCCCATGTGCAATGAGAGCAAGAGCTACAATCAGCCACCTCCTTCAACATCTTACCCCATCCTAGGCCCTTCCTTCCTGACACCCACATGTCATCACCTGTACCCAAGGTCATCAAGCTAAGTCATTACCTACTCGTCCCCACTTACACTACCCTCTCTTTGCACAGAACCCTCTAGCACCCTACGAGTACGCCTGGAGGATTTCATCTTGCAGATGTGAGAGGTAGGGGCCCTTGCCTGATCTCTTGGATGCTCTGGGCACAACAGACAGAAGAAATGACTGCTCAGGGATTGTTTGCTCTTCACTTTCACTAGGTGTTAAGACCCCACCCTTTTCTGCTTGTCTGTGCTCTGAGCCCTGAAGGGCAAGCCCAGATTCTGTGTGAGGTGGTGTTCCTCCGACATTGCCCCATCCTCCTTATCAGACCTACTTGCCTGCCTGAACCAGACTTGTCCCTTGAACAGTCAGTCAGTGAGTTACAACTTGGCCCAGATGAAGAGAATTAACTTGCCTAAATGCAGAGGGTAAACCAAGACCTTGTTCATTGAGGGGAACCCAGAGCAGGTCAGTTTGGCAGCTGGATGCTAAGATGCACAGAGGCCTAGCTGCTCCAGCAACATCTGCAGAGAGATTGTGTGACCAGTTCCAGGGGAAGCCTCTGCCTGCATTTCTGCTATGCCTGCCTCCATTCTCTCACAGCCCTTAGTGCAGTGCTGCAGTGGCCCGACTGGTCAGACCCTGACCGTCAGAGGGATGTGCACAGCAGCGTAAGTCAGTTGTCTCAGACGCACCATCAGTTTTATGGACCTCTAAAAAAGAAAAATAAATGCTACCCACCAAGTTATGACTCACTATTTCTTGGTTACTTAGAATGTATGTTCTATACTTACTGAAAGCTTTCTTAGATTTATTTAGAAAAATGGGTTTTTACTGTATATCAATCTCATACATACATAAAAATAGATGAGATGCATTGCTTAAAATATTCCTAAGCTGTGCTCACATTGAGAATCAACTCCTTGAGCCATTAAAAAAAAGTTATTCATTTTTTTGGGGAGGCAGAGAGAATACTCACATTTTCAAATTTAATCCTCTTCCCCCCGAACACCCACAATAAAACCAAAAGCTGGGATGGTAATCCAGCTCTAATACGAGTGGAAACAACTCTATCATATGAGCCATCACCACCACTGCCTCTAGGATCTGCGCTGTAGGAAGTTCGAATCAGAATAGGGAACCAAAGCCAGCTACCGCACTGTAGAACTCAGCTTTCCTCGTGGCCAAACTCAGCACCCACTCACTCTGAATCATTTTCTGACTCAAGAATTGTCTCTGCAGGAACCCTACCTCCTGTACCCTCCTCTGAGCCACATGGAGCATAGAGATGAGCACAGGAAGATGCAGCCTTTTCCAGAACACTCAACCATGTCTCAGCACCTCCTTCCAAGCGGCTGACCTCATTCTGCAAGACTTAAGTACAGACAATGAAAACTACAAGATCAAGATTTCCAACAGTACCTTAAATGCATCCCATTTTCAGAGATGTTACAAAGAAAATGGATGTGCAGGGCCCAGCACAGTAGCGTAACAGCTAAAGTCCTCACCTTGCACATGCCAGGATCCCATATGGGCACCAGTTCTAATCTTAGTGGACCTGTTTCCAATCCAGCTCCCTGCTTGTGGCCTGGAAAAGCAGTCGATGATGGCCCAAAGCCGTGGGACCCTGCACCCACATGGGAGATCCGGAAGAAGCTCCAGGCTCCTGGCTTTGGATAGTCTCAGCTCTAGCCATTGTGGCTGCTTGGGGAGTGAAATATTGGATGAATGATCTTCCTCTTTGTCTCTCTCTCTCTCTCTCTCTCTCTATATATATATATATATATATGTATATATATATGTATATATATGTATATATATGTCAAGGACGGCCCAAAGCTTTGGGAACCTGCACCCGCCAGTGGGAGACCCGGAAGAGGCTCCTGGCTTCGGATCGGCATAGCATCGACCGTTGTGCTCACTTGGGGAGTGAATCATCGGACGGAAGATCTTCCTCTCTGTCTCTCCTCTCTGTATATCCGCCTTTCCAATGGAAAAAAAATAATAAAAATAAATCTTTAAAAAAAATAAGATAAATCTTTTTTTAAAAAAAAAATGGGTGTGTAATATGACAGCATATGAAACAATAACAGCTAGCAGGCTTAGTCATCCCAAGGAGCTAAACTAAGCCTGTGCCTTTCATGTGTTATCTTAGTCCATCTTCTGTCTGCCATAGATACTAATATGAGCTATCCTCTACTGAGTTTACCAGGTTCCTTACATTGCTTACGCGACCTGTGTATATTCAGTCATTTAATTCTCACAGCAATCCTGTAAGGTAAATAATATTATCCTTATTCTACAGATGCAAACTGTGACAAGTGGTAAAACTGGGATTTGAATTCAGGTATCTGTTTTGAGACCTGTGCTTAACCTAATCAATACATGTGCTGTGGTGTACATGCTATACAGAAAATGAAACTGGGGTTTGCAAGAGATAAATATCTTGCCCAAGGATACATGATGCAGTGTCAAGATTGAAATGCATAGTCTCTAAGGTCCATGTCGCTCATCACTTTGCTATCTGTAAGGGCAGGGTGGGTGGGAGGGAGGAGGGACAAATGTCAGACCAGATACTTAGATTGTGTCTTATAATTCAGAACCCATGCATCATTATCCTGGAAAGAGTTAACTTGCTGTCTTTTTCCTCAAGAGGCAGGTAGCTCAAATTTCTTGTGATAATGAAGATGATTTGAAGATCTCATCCATCTGCCTGTTCATTGAATGACTATTTCCAGAAACTTCAATAGAAGCAATGCCCTGATTCAAGTATTTCAAGAAGCTCACCATGTAGCAAGAGGAACAGACTGTGTATAAGAGACTGTAAGTGTGACTGAACAAGAAGAGGAGACAGTCTACAACCGACAACCACCTGGACCCTTCAGGCCCCCAGAGCTTGGTTCAAGGAGCATGACTGCAGAGGCGGGGGACAGCAGGCGGCTAAGTCACCTGCTGGGCAGTAGCTGACTCTTGTAGACCAATAGCAGTTATATAGTTCATAAGTAATGTATTTGCATCCTAATTAGTATGTAACCCCCTTCCTCTCCCCAAAGTTTGCTACATAGAGCCATTGTGTAATAACTTCAAAGGTCTTACAATACCTTGCCACTTACCCTCCACAGAGAGCCAAGACAGCTGAAAGTCAGCTTTTTCTTGAGTTCATCCTTATTTTTAGCCACCTCACTGCTCTTGACTTTTATTAGCAGCCAGAATTCTCTTTCCAGACAACCAAAAATGAACATGTATTTCTCCTCCTTAAATCCACTGGCGGAGACTGATGCTATGATGCAATGGGTTAAGCAACAGCCAGGAACACAGGCATCTAACACAGGCAACAGTTCCAGCTCCAACTGCTTCACTTCCCATACTGCTCCTTTCCCTTCTAGTGCACCCAAGAAAGCAGGGAAACATGGCTGGATGGCTTGGGCCCCTGCCACTCACATGGGAGATCCAAGTGAAGCATGGTTTTCACTTGGCCCAGGCACAGGATTCTCAATCATTTGGAGAGTGAAATGGTGGATGCAGGATCTTTCTTCTTCTCTCTCTCTCTCTCTCTCTAGCTCTGCTTTTCAAACTAGCAAATATTTTTAAATAAATAAATAAAATCTACTTGTTTTTTTCTTCCATCATTGGACTGAGCTACAGGCAAGTGACCTCCCGACTTCCTTATCCATGCTTAGAGGTGCTTCCTCTCCCCTCTCCAACCCACTCACCACCCCATTCAGCTCTAAACTATGATCAAGACCTGTCCCATTCCAAAAATCTGTGTCTGCTCATCTAGGTAAAGAATATTCTGTGCCCATATGAAGTAAAACTTGTCAATGATTTATTGGGTGTGTTTTTATTGGACTACCATGAGAACAAAGTTCCAGAATTCGTATGTCACAAACATTTCCCCAGCACATGCTAAGTGCCTGGCCTTGACCAGACTGGCCACTTTCACAGATTGTACCAAATCTTCATCACAACCTGCAGGACCACTAAGGACACAAATAAAATGTAGAGAATAAACAATAGAGAACCCAGCCTCAGCAGAGTCCAGTGAGAGCGAAGAGCTTGTAGTACAAACGTCCAGATACCTTAGCCTTGTGGTTGAGTTGAAGAAATATAAATTGAATAACAAGTACTGTACCACAGACTCAGCAGAAAAGCCAGCTGCATTATCTCTCTTTGGCCTCACAACAACGAATGTTGGGAAGTCTTTCCAGGTGTCTAATCTAAATTCCTTTTGCTGCAACTCAAGCTCATTCCCATCCCCCAGCCCCCACCCCCATCCTCAGATAACTACAAAAACAACAGTTGCTGATGAGATTGCCAAGCCTCTCCTCCTCTAGTGACTTCTATCTCCGGTTGCTTCATGGGCCTGAGATAAGCCACACAGAACAGGCTTCCTATCTACCTAGGTGTTGCCTCCACCCAATGCGTCACTGCCCAGTCTCTACCCAGTGTCAGAAATGACCAATAGCTCGGGGGAGTCTTCCCTGGAGGGGGTCAGGGGGTGGAGAGGGAAGGGAGGAGAGACAGAAAAGGCTGAATGCCTTCCAAGCAGCTGATCACTTTTGGGGAGGTGGCAGCAGGTGACATCTTGTGGGAAGATGTGTTGCCTCATCTAAGAAGTTCCCTGATTAGGAAACAGTAATGGCAGGCTGTATATGGCCCTCTCCCTTCAGGGTTCTCCAGGGCTCCCACTAAGTGGGTACTACGGAGGATTCCTCTTCAGTGGTGCACCAAATAAGCTGTGAATGGCAGCAATCCTTCGATGAAGCACATGGATGTCTATGGCTGGATCCCCTGCAACACAACAGGCTCAGTAGATGCGAGATGATTAAGCGATAGGGAAAAATGAGTAGACACAAGAGTGAGAGCATGAGTAAAAGAAATAGCATATGATTAAATGGATCAATGTAGTAAGTGAATAGAAGAACAAATGAATCAGAATAAATAAATGAGAACATAAAAGATTTTTAAGTGCATGAATGAGAAGAAGGATACCAAAGTGATGAAAGGAGTACACAACTGAACGTGTGAAAAAATACATACAGAAGTCAACTGAGTGACTATGTGGGTGACAGAGGGCTAAATGAATAGATGTGTCCTCACGTCTACCCTTGCGCTAGTACGGTGCCCTACACAGAGTAAGACTTCTAAGAGGTATTTGTTGAGCAAATAAACAGACGACTAAAGAAACATTCTTGTGCTTGGGATAGGTGATATTGAAATCTGCACTTGAGGGAGAATCCTGAGTTAGTTGAACCTGTTTATAAATTCCAGCTCTGCCATTTCCTGAGATGGTGATCCATTAAAAGGCACTTAAAATTTTTCAGAACTTCAACCATGCTCTTTTTTAAATTGAAGCATTCACACCTGTCTCTTGTCCCTGCAGTTGGGACTGAAGAAGCACGTTGGGAAAGCACCTGGAAAACACCTGATACACGAATGTCCCCTTTCCTTCCCCAGTACATCTTCTCCCCGTCACCTACTTACCACAGTCCTCACACCCCATGTCCTTTGAGGCCTTGTCCTCTATGAGCTCACAGTCTTGTAGGTACAGACACAAATGGAAACAACTCTAACTAGCAGTTGGTGATGAAACTGCCAGGAAAAAACACATGAAATCGCAGTAGCTCAGCTGCTTTTTCCCTAAAGCACTAGCAGATCCAGTTCTCAGGAAAGAGAAGTTAAGTAGGTGGGAGCCAAGGATTCGTCCTAGGCAAAGTCAAAGAAAAAAATGGGAAATGGGTGGAATTTGGATGTCTTTCCCTATCAGTTGAAGAATTCAGTAACCTGGAAATTAACACACACACACACACACTTTTTTTTTTTTTAAGAAGAAAAGGTAGGTTTGGAAGGATACCAGGAAATTCAGTGAATTGTTTGGAAGGCTGAAGAATCTGAAAGCAGTAAGAGGTAACACGGCAAGTCATGCAGCCAAGACACAGAACCAAAATCCTGCTTTAGAGCTGGACCAAGGCCTAAACATTTCTGCAGCACTGGAGGCATCACCTGCCTGGATTCCAACTGCCTCTGCCGGTCCCCTGTTCTCATTGTCCTGCAAGAAAAAAGATGTTGCAACCACAGCCACCACCAAAAGGCATTCCTTACCTCTGCTTCATGGCCCAGAGTAGACTTATCTAATGCCCAAGGGTAGGTCAAATGGTAAGCAAGCAACACATTCCAGTTGAGAGGACATGAGGGCTGAAAACACAAGATGCATTCAAGGAGCAGGGAAGCCTCTGACATACAGCGATCCCTTGGGTATAGCAACAACAGGTACCAAAAAGGTAGTTTCAGGATGTTGCGCAGATCCCTGGTTTGCAAGGAATTTGGACTTAATCAGTGGACCCATAAGAGCCACTTGAGACTTTGGAGAAGCCTGTGCTGAGAGTGCAAAGCCAGAGAAGAGCAATGGGAAAGGCCAGAAGGGGAAAGAAAAAACCAGGGCTCAGGGGCAAGGCCTGCACCCAGAACGTAGAAATGGAGGAGGCTATGCTCGCACAGCAATGTCTCAGAGAAGAACTGATAGAAGTGTGAGTTCTGGGGTCCTGGACCAAAGCCCCAGGATGGGAGGTTCGTGTATGGTCTGAGGTGGAGAGGTCTCCTCTGACCTCAGTGTGAGAGTGGAAGAGAGAGAGCCAGGGAGATGAGGGAGAGCAAGAAATGGGGTGTGGTTTAAAGGAGAACCACAGAGACAATTTCCTCATTGAGAGGAGCTACATCTGGACTGTCAGGAAAGATTTTAAAAGATGAATTCTTTTCCTTTTCTTTTATATAAAATCAGATGGGAAGGAGGAGCAGCATCACAGCACAGAAGGTTAGGCTGCAGTCTTTCAACACTGGGAGCCCACGCTGAAGCTCCAGTTCAAGTCCCAGCTGCTGCCCTTCAGTGCGGCTCCATCCCTGCTAACATCCCAGGGAAGGTAGAGGAAGACAGCCCCAGTTGCTGGGCCCCTGCCTCCTACTTGGAGGACCCAGGAGGAGCTTCTGATTCTCGGCTTTCACTTGGCTCAGTCCTGGCAATTGCAGCCATTTGGGGTGTGAGCCAGCAGAAGAAAAACCTCACTCTATTCTCTATCTTTAACTACCTTGCAAATAAATAGACAATCTTAAAAAGGGGGGTGGTGGGGGGGGGAATCAAATGGAAAATGAAAAAGGAAGAAAGTGGTGCTTGTTTCCATACTTATTTCCTATTGCTGCAGTAACAAATTATTAAGACAATGACTTACAGTACCACAAATGTTTTGTCTTGAGGTGTAGAAGATTGCAAATCTAAAATCCGAGTACTTGAGAGGGGCTGTGCTCTTGCCAGTGGCTCCGGGGGAAACCCATGCCCTTTCTTTTTGAGTTCCTAGAAGCTGCCAGCATTCGTCTTGCAAACCCCTTCCTCCACCTTCAACCCTATCAATCCCCCCACTGTGACCTCTGCTTCATTTTCAGGCCCTCTCTGCCTCTGGGATCCCCTGTTCCCTTATTCCAGAAGCCCATGTGTTCACACCAGGCTCACCTGAATAACCATGGAGACTCCCAGCTCAAGAGCCTCAGTTTTGCCATATAAGGCAACACATTTGCAGGATTCGTGGATCAGGACATGGATGTCTTGGTGCTTGCCATCCACCTTACTCAAGCACAATTAAAAGGAAAGAAGGAAGAAAAATCTGGAGACTGACTCACAACACAAACAGCTGCCTGTAGGGAAGGCAACCCACATGCCCGAGTTCCTACAATTCTATAGGCATCTTACATTTTCTCCCTTATCTACTTCTCACTTAACCCACTTTCCTAAGTCCCAGGACCTTCTTTCTTGTGTGTATCTCAATAACCATGTCTGTGCCTTCCCCAGCATAACAACTACAGACTCCTGGGGTTGGGAAGCCATCTTATGGAGGCCAATATTTTTGTGGTGAGAATCTGCTACTGTCCACTGCCCTCGGGTTGTGTTTGTTGCTGTTTTGTTTTCTCTCTCTCTTTCTCTTTCTCACTTGGTTCACCTCTTGCGCATTATGCTCATATTGCCATGTTTTGTTTTTGTTTTTCTTCCATGGGCATAGCAGATACCAAGATACCATTGATACAAGATGCCCTGAAAGACAGAGTTGCATAGACATTTAGAGCCAATGGAAAGGAATTAGAGACACAACAGGAAATAGTTTTCACAAAAAGTATTGCTGACATATTGCTAAAGTATTGCTTGCTAGCATTTGCCTCTTGCTGCACAGGGAATGCTTCACCATGAGCTTTCTCATACCTCAGGCCTCTGCCCCCAGAAAGTGGGATTTCCGGGCTAGGGCTCTGAAGAGCAGATATTATTTCATGATGAGTTGTTGTGTGGCAGGTGAAGCCTCAGTGTGCTGAGCCCTGCCTGGCTCCAGCGATTGAGTCCCTGTCATGCACATGGGAAGCCTGCATTGAGTTCCTGCTTCCTGGCTTTGGTCTTAGTCAGGCACTGTTGCCAACACTGGCAACTGAAGCAGTGGTTGTGAGTTTCTCTCTCTCTCTCTCACTTTCTCTCTCTCTCTTTCTCCAATAAATACTTAATATCTTAATATTTTAAAAGCTAAGCCACATCTGAACCCAGACATACATGACTTTATATTCAAGCTTCCTCACCTACTGATTGATCCTGCATCCCTCTAAGCCCCAGTTTCCTCTTCTCTAATGAGCTACTCACACAGAATTTCCAGTGATATCAAAGGAATGTAAATAGGCAAAGACCATAACATGCCTATCAGAGGACCTGTCTTCAATAAATGGTGAATAAACACGTCATTCTTCCCCCTGCTGCCTGTTCCCTATCCTGCCCCCAAAGCATACCAGGACCTGGAGTAACACCCACGGCCGCTCCAGAAGGAAACAAACCATCCACACCACAGGGCTCAGCCAGACATCCCCTGCCATCCTGGAAGAAGCTGCAGCTGTTGGCAGAAACAGCCCTCTGTGTTTCTGCCAGCCAGGCTAGGGCTGTTTCAGGGAGCCAACCTTGTAGACCTAATTCTGTCCCAAAGAGGATCAAGAATCTGAGAAGTGACTCCCTAGAAGCACTATTCACCACACACAGCCCACACTCCCCTGGAAGACAGCCAGAGAGTTCTCATGTTCTGAAGACTGGTCGTGGTGGCCTTGGGACAGCCCCTGCACCCTGCTGGCCCTCAAAAGTGTAAACAAGATAGAACCTTGCTGAGGCCCTTTCTGGAAGAGTATGACGCTGAAAGTAGAAATATTTGTATCACCCCTTGACAGCTTTGGAGTTTTGGGCCAAGCCATGATTCCCTAAGCCTCAGTTTACCCATCTGTAAAATGAGAATAATAATAATAACACGCTCTCGAGATAGTAGAGGAGCACCAGCGTGCAGGGGACCTTGAGAGCATAGAAGAGGTTAGAGCAGATTGCAGTGATCAGAGAGATCCCACATAACGAGACCTTCTGCCTGCCTTTGTCTCTAGAACAGAAACCATGCATCGAAATGATTTCCAGGTGCTGAGTTTCTTTGGTGACATAGACAGCCACAATCAGTCATATGTGTAGTGAATAAAGGTACTGGGGTGACAAGCTCACATAGCTCTTTTTTAATAACTAACGTCTAACACACACATCCTCCTCTCTAGAGTTCAGTGTCTGGAAAACCCACTCACTGTTACCATCGCAATTTAACTGATATAACTCTCACAACAACCCACTAAAACGAAATTGTTTCTCTTCATTTGACAACTGAGGAAACTGAGGCACAATGGAGGTGACTTGCCCAAGCCAATGTGGCTGTATGTTTTAGAACTATGTACTATGTTCGGAACCAGATCTGCTGGGACCAAAATCTATGCTTGCACCACCACCTGAGTTTGCACCCTGTCCTGAGTTTGCAAGTCTGATGCCTACTAGAGTGGATGTAGTAGAAATGGATGCTGGCCCAATATCCACTCTATCCTTCCTAAATAATACTAGAAAATATATCTGGTCACACAGTAACTCAAAGTAAAGACTACAGCTCCCAAATTTCCCTTGTAGCCAAGTGCGCTTTAGAACACAGTTCTGCCCACAGGCATGTTAGCCAAGGTGACATGTTAGCTAAGGTGGCATACAAGGATACTTCAAAAAAGTGTATGAAACTCAAAGATAATCCAGACGAACTTTTGAAGACCCATCTTGCAGCAACTGCCAAGAGCTTTCCTTTAGTGGCAAGATGGAGGCTCAGATTTCCTCTGCTGCTTCCTTTGCTGGGTGGTATGTGGAGATGATGACTGGGGCCCAGCTTGCACCAGGAGGAGACACAGGTGTGTAAGCCAAATCAACAAGAGCCTGGATGCCTAAGGATTTCACAGACCAGAACTTGGCTTAAACTCTCGAATCTGAGGGAGAAACTGCCACGTGGTGGAAGCTGCTGTAACTGGGGTTTTGCCATTACTCACAGATGAATTCATCCCAACTGAGAATGGGCGTGGTGGGTTGGCTTGGGTTCCCAATTCTTCATGCCCTCTCTGTGACAGAATTATCCTTAAAAACTCCAGCCCCATGACTTGTAGTACCTCCCACTGGAGTACCGGAATATATAGACGATGGGCTCAATCAGGTGACCAGTTCGAAAAAGGAAATGAAAGCAGATGGGATTTGAGAGGATCTTCATGACTTTGCTTCACCTCTGATGTGTGCATAACCTACCAGGAGATGGTAATGCCCTGGGTAACACATGTGCCTGCAACTTAGGAGTAGCATGAAGATTTTTTGAAGCAAAAAAAGGGTTCAACTTGGTCCTGAAGTCCAATCTTCCTGGCCAGGACCAAGATAGATCAGCTGAAGGAAAACCAATCCACAGGTCCATGAGGGGGAAATTTAAATGTTATTGACTGCCACTGTGATTTTGAATGGTTGTTTTTCTCCACAATACCGTGACAAGTATTGCTGACTAATGCAGTGACCACTACTTTATTTATTAAGTGTTGATCGAGTGACTGTGATGCATGAGTACAAGCATGGTGCATGTCACTTTGGATACAATGGTGGCCAGGAACATCCCTGCCTTTCTGGGAGACACCACGCATGGGTGAGCTAACAACATGGAGACAACTAGCTTGAAACCTCAACTCAACCACTTCCCAGCCAGTGACCTCAGCTATTGATGTAAATGCTCCAAACCTGTTTCCAGTCTTACAGGGCCGTGATAAGAAGTAAAGTAAATGTAATACATAAAGCTCTAGTGCCCGGTGAATGACACACAATAGGTGCTTACAAAAGGGAAATGAAGACACTCTGAGAAGTGTCCAGCTGCACTTGAAAGTAAATCAGAAAAAAAAAAAAAAGAAAGTAAATCAAACCTCCTTTAACACATTGCTTCTCTGTGTCAACCCAGTTAAGGCCATGCATCCAAGATTTTCCATGACAATTGCGATTCTGAGAACTCTTTTCCAGAGTCTATTGTGGGTCTTTTTGAAGCTTCGGAAACTCTGAAATGCAGTCCAGTAAAGAGCTGCCCAGGGCCAAGTGGCATCTGGCATTTTTCCTTCCTCCTCATTAGCCCCCCGGCCCAAGGGTCAGGATAGGCTGCCTGAACTCCTGGGCACAAACAGGCCCAGGGAGGGAGTCACAGCTTATTCATGCAGGGTTTCTTTGGAAGTCAGTCTCAGAAGAGACCGAGAGGAAGGGAGGGAAGATGAGATATGATGCCTAAATCAACCAGCTTGTTGTCAGTTGGCTCAACGGCAAGAGATTTCTACAGAATGAGATTAGTCATGCAAAGGCCTGTCTTCATGAGAGGCAACTGAAAATATTAAACCACTTTGAAAATGTCTGCAGGTTGGTAAGCATGGTTAGGATTCTGTGTATGTGTCTGAAGACCCAAAGAAAGGTGGCAGAGAGGAGATGAACAAGAAGAAAAGAAAGTCTGACTGACTGCACCAGGAAATGCAAATAACCATAGCCCTCCCAAGAAACTGACTTAGGGAAAGTCACAGATCAGTTATTTGAAAACTGAGATCATGTTGTTTGCTGAAAAAAATCCAATAATCATTTCCCTATTTCACTCATCAAGTACAAAAACTTTTTTCTTACTGTGATTATACTGATTTGACAGCATTTAGACAAGCACTTATGTTTTCCTTTGTTTCATTATTTTTTCATTCTTTCATCTTTGTTCTCTTTCCCTTTTTCTTTTAACTAGCTAATTTATCCTTGAAAAAAAACAGATTTTTTTTAAAGTTTTATTTATTTGTTTTAATTGTTATTAACATTGTATTATGTGATACAGTTTTATAGGCACTGGGAGTCCCCCCACCCCTCCCACAACCCTCCTCCCATAGTGGATTCCTCCACCTTGCTGCATATCCACAGTTCAAGTTCAGTTGAGATTCCTTCATTGCAAGCCTATACCTAGCATAAGGTCCAGCATCTTATTGTCCAGATAAGTTCAGTGGCTTCTTGGGGAGACCTTCTCTGGTCTGAAGGTAGAGCTAACAGAGTAAAGTTCCGGTCAGTTAAAAGCCCCAACAAAACATCAGCATCAATATACAATGTTATGGAATTAATTGACATAGTATTGAGTAAACAATATGTTAAAAATAATGCAAGTTCAATTCTTCAAAACACCTGGGTTGAGACAGTATCAATGACAGGTTCAAAAAGTAACAAACAACCAAACAAAAATTACAAGTTAAATCAAGGCAAACATGTGGTATCTAACCTTTTGGGATTCGCTCATTTCCCTTAGCATTATAGTTTCCAACTGGGCCCATTTAGCCACAAAGAACTGCATTTTGTAAAAAAAAAAAAAAAAAAAACAGATCTTTAAGGTAGAGTGACCACTTCCCAATGACCAATCCAATAGCCTGTACTAAGACAATCATCTATTTCATCTCTTCTCTACTTGGCCTTACTAAATCACCCTCACCCCTTCCACAGCCACCCCACTGCCACTGCCCTCCACTTCACAACGCCACACTCTCTGCAATCCTGTGTCTTCTGTCTCTCACCTCTCTCAACTAAGGGCCCTTTTTATTGACCCCTTAAACACAACTATTCCTCTTGGTTCTTCCATTGACTCTGTGGGAAGTAAGGGTGAATCTGAGCAGTCATACCACCTTCCTAAGACAGCAGGCAGTGCCTGGCACCCAGAGAATCCTAACTGCATACAGACTCTTTGGCTATGGAAACTGTGAGATTAATACGTGTTCATTGCTTTGAGACACTGCGTTTTGGAGTGATTTGCCATGCAGCAATAGTTAACCAACACATCCCTGTTTCACATATGAGAAAGGGGTAGAATCAGCCACACCTAGTTTGCACACTTGGGGAACATTACGAAGGATAGCACCTTAACTTTTTTGCTAAGCCTCATGTTCAACAAAAGAGGGCCTTTCTCACTGCCTATGCTCTTATAGATGGGTATTTGGTCTTTGTCCCCAGTCCCTGACAATGAGCTAAGATCTTTGGAATTTCCTATATGATAATGATGGCAGGAAACTCTTCTACTCTAACAGAACCTCTCTTGGTGGGCCCCTAGAAGGTATCAACCTTGATTAAAACGTTAGAACTTTAAGAGCCACTCTATACACATCCAGGAATGAGATGGACAGTGGAAACTCAATCACACCTACACAGTGAGAGCTCCATCATGAACCTCTATGCAATAGGATTCACAAAGCCTGTGACTTGGTAAGCTCATCTGCATGTGACAAGTGTGGTTGATCCCAGCCTCAGAAAACAGAAGTCCAGCACCCCTCCAGACCCCCTCCCCAGGTACCTCTCTCTGGCTATTCATGTGTGTCTTTTGTAGTAAACCACCAAGGATGAGTTTGGGGTTTTAACAAATGATGAAACCTAAATAAAGCGGGGTTCTTGTGAGAACCTTGGTCTCTGTAATCACTTTCAAAAGAGTGTGAGACACCTGAGGATCTGATGCTCATGGCTGGTATCCAGAGTGAGGGTAGCATTATGGGAGCAAATGTGAGTAGTTTAGTGCCCACACTGAATTCAATGGGAAGATACCGCCTCGTGTCTAGAGAGTTGGCAAATGGGCTGGGATGAGAAGAAATCCCCCATGTGATGGGGCCAAGAGGATTTCAAGACACAGCAGTTGAAGACCCTTAACCCAGTGACAGCATTAGGACCCAGGAAAAAATAAGAAGTAACACCACCCCTCAGAGGGCAACCTCTCCAGCCCACGGGGAAGGTGAATAGAAAGGAAAGCTGACAACAAGCTCTGACCTTTGGGAAACTTCCCATGAGTCATCTCCAGAATCTGTAGGTTTGGGAGCCTCCCACAGCCACAGGGGTTGGAGGTCACCAACCCATCTCCTATGCATCTCCCCTAAGGGTTGTTTGCCAGATGAATTCTGAGAGCTCTCCAGCTCTGACATCCCCTGAATCTCCATCCTACTGACCCTGGCTCCTGACTGCTTGTCAAGTTTCCCCAAAACATCCTTCTGAGATGAGGAGCAGGCAGTCACAGGCATAGCACTGGGTCTTCCTTTTATCTCAACAACACTCGACACTTTCTTAGGAAGGATCTCATTGCAGAATCACCATGCTGAAAGAGTCATATCATGTGACATGTCATGGGGTGGGGACAAGGAGGCACTTCAAGTGCCATATCAAAGGCTGGGCCAGTAGCAGGTGTCCTTTCCCATTGGCACTGCATCACCTGCACCTGACCTTGCGCTTGCTGCCAACACTGTTAGGAAACTGGAAGACAGAGAAACCTGGGTCCCTACCCACAGTAAGAACCAGCTCATAGACCAAGCAGATACTGAGAGGAAAGGATGCCCAGGGGGTTCCAAGACAGTTTTTGTTCTATTAGAGCCAATCATTTCCCACCTTGATCTCCCTCTCTCTCAGTCTCATCACTTCCCTGAGATGTCTTATGCCCATGAAGAAGAAAGATGAGCCTGGAGCACAGAGGGCTAAAACATATTCTAAGAGCTTCTAAGGGCATTGGTCAGGCAAGCCTCACCCCAGGGGATGAGGAAACCTTCATCTGGGTCTAAGGAAACCTTCATCTGAAACAGAAAACCGAGATAGAGAGGTTAAGAGGCTTGACCTACCTCAAAGGTAGGAAGTAACAGGACTGCCATGACCTCCAGGGCCCTCAGACAGAAGGAAACAAAACTGGGCTTGTGACAGAGCAATGCATGATCCCCACTGCATACCCAGGCCAAGTAATCTTGGACACGTTACTTCAATTCCCAGACTGGATTTACTCACACGTAACAGTGACATGGGCAGCCTGGGCCCCGCCTGGCAGGTGTGAAAATTCACATGGAATTCTTATGCAAAAGCGCCTGGCACACATGCCCAGGAAGGCACTGCTTCCCTTCTCTCTGCAGGAGGTTACCTCCACACTTCCCCCACCCCTCAGCTAGCAGCCCAGCTCCTGTCCCACGTTTGTTGACAACACATCCGGGCCTACGTGGTGTTGTCACCAGTGTTACACCACCACACCTCACTGGTGACATAACCCCCTGCATATCTCTCCCCCCACCCACCCAGGCTGGCGTAACCCAGGCTCTGCTGACACATCATTGGTGAAATTCGAAACCAGATGCTCTGTGTTTATTTGCAGGCTTGGAGTGCAAATCCAAGTGCAACTTGCTCGCTCTCTTCTCACTCTCCTCTGTCTCCTTTATCTCAGAGGCACGGGGAGGTTGCCAAGGTAGCAGACATCCATGGGCTAAGCCCAGCCTATCTGGCTTGTACCATGGGTTCCTAGGGCTGGGTGACAAGAGCCCCAGTAACATGGCAGCAAGAGGAGCAGCCTGTCTGTCACACCCATTCTCAACCATAACAACCAAAGGGGACAGCACAAATAGGGAGACAAAGTGAGCCAGGGCTCCTGCTACTCATCCAACCACACATCCTTTATGAGCAATGTATTGATGAAGACTGGACTCAAGATTACAATCGCCACAGAGCTATACATGCCAGTGGGCAGCCAAGACAGTAGTCAAGTGGATAGAAACAAGAGAGGGCCAGACTGTGGTGAGTGTTTGGCAGGAAACAGATACACCGATGTGATATAAACTGAAGCAGGGGTGTGGCTAGTGATCTAGCAGGGTGATGAGGAGGGAACATGGAGCTGAGACTCAAAGGACAAGATGCAGCCAATAGAAAGACCTAGGGTAGAAAGTTCTGGAAAAGAGACCCCACCCCACCCCCATGCAAAGTACACAGGTAGTAAGAGAGGCAGGGTGGCTAGCTCAGAAAGTAAGAAGAGGATGTGGGGGGCCCGGCGCGATGGCGCAGTGGTTAAGGTCCTCGCCTTGCACGCCTGGGATCCCATATGGGTGCCAGTTCTAATCCCGGCGGCCCCGCTTCCCGTCCAGCTCCCTGCCTGTGGCCTGGGAAGGCAGTCGAGGACAGCCCCAAAGCTTTGGGACCCTGCACCCGCGTGGGAGACCCGGAAGAGGCATAGCGTTAGCCGTTGCGCTCATTTGGGGAGTGAATCATCGGACGGAAGATCTTCCTCTCTGTCTCTCCTCTCTGTATATCCACCTTTCCAATAAAAATAAAATAAATTTAAAAAAAAAAAAAAAAAAAAGAAGAAGAGAATGTGTGGTTAGAGATTCCCAGAGGGCTGAGGCCTGGGAGGGCTGCACAAACCCCTCATACAGACAGGAATGAGCCCAGAGACTCTTCGCTTCTGGAGGCCTCAAGCCCAAATGCCCAGTAGAGACCAGGGTGACCAACACAGCTATTGCTCCCAGTCCAGGGAGGAACTTATGATCTTCCGAGGTTCACAACCTTCTCACTTTGTAGCTGGAGGACCAGCCCAGCTATGGAGAGGACCAAGCCCAAGAGCTTTGTTTTCTGTTGGCTGGTACTAGCAGACCTGGTACTGGGGCACAAGGCCCTCGAAGTGAATGCAGTTTCTCAAAGAGATTTGCTTTTTGTCTCCACATCACCCCCTCCTTTAGAGATCCTTGACTTCTACAGGCAGAGGGACCAGAGGAACCAAGTCTGAATTGAGATGCCAGGACACAAGCATCCACACCCTTTCCAGTGGGCAGCTTTGGATTTCTGTGACTGCCCTAGTGCCACTATATCCACAGGTCTGAAACCATGAAAAGAACAAAATCCTATATGCCTGGTACACATCTGTAACAAAGTTGAATCTATATTTTGTCATAGTGAAAGATCAATGATAACTAATAATGAATACAACAATCACTATGATAAAAGCTATGCAAATATATTCTCCCTCAGTGTTTTATCCCACTGCAGATGTTAGCAATTGCAGCATGCAATTTTTTCTTTCCTTATTAGTCAGGAACTTTCACCTGAGAAACTCATGACTTTTGGTGTTTCCAACTTGCTAGCACTCTGGGATCATTATTAAGAAAAATAAGGGTTCCTTGAACACAGACACCACAAAGCCGAAACACTATTTGATAACAGACATGGTTACTGGCTACCAAGTGACTGGTGAGCAGGTGCACAGTATAGTCATGTTGGACAAAGTAATGAGTCCTGGCCTTGGTTAGATGGAGCACGATAGCGTCACCTTCTCACACCAGTGAAAATGATGTGGAATTTAACACATATGAATTATTTGTTTCTGGAATTTTGCATTCAATATTTTGGGACTGTGGTTAATCGCAGGCAATTGAACCCAATGAAATTGAAATTTCAGTTGAGTAAAGACAATGGTATTGCTGGGAACCCAAGCTGCCCAGGATCCATACACTGTCTGATAGCTTCTAGAAGCTTCTTTGAGAAACAGGCCAGATCTCACACAGACAGAAAAAAGAAATGGGCTTGTTAAAAAGCAAGCACCTTTTTTAAAAATGTGTCAAGGAAGCCAGCTGCTTGTAGGTAGACATCATTGTGTGTGTGTGTGTATTTATATACAGATATATACATAGAGAGAAACACTTCTTCCCACAAACACCGCTGTAAAAATATATTGAAATCAATCAAAGTAAGGAGAATTTTTTTAGATAATCCATAGATTTAGCTGCATCCAACTAACAGGGAAAGTTGATTAAAACACAGATGACCAGATGTTACATCCAGAATTTCTGACTTAGTAAATTCAGTTGAAGTCTGAGACCTTGCCTTTCTGGCAAGCTCCCAGTTTGTGCTGATGCTGCTAGTTTGGGGGAGTACACTTTGAGAACCATCACTGTACTGGATTCCATGTATCCTGCCCAGATCCACTCAGGGACAAAAACAGCCTATTGGCTCAACCTCCAGGAACGTTGGTTTGTGATGGCTCAAAGCCAAGTGCTTGTCCAGGAAACACCATTTTCTGAAAGGCATGACCACTAACCAATGTAAGAACTCAGAGGCCTTGGTTTTGATAACTCTGTAGGTCATCATAGCCTCACACTTCTCCATGCAATTGGTTTAGGCTTCTGTTACGAATGCATCAATGTCTCCCTCTGCCCAATCCTGGAGCCCTGATTCTCTTGCAGATGTGGCTCCTACAACACTTCCCATCAAACACCCTGAATCCAGATTTCTGCTGTTTCTCAAGCTATCTGGGTTAAGACTGGCACCAGAAGTGGAGTGGTTTAAAGAAGCAGACAAACTAGCATTTTGGAGCTGGATCACCCACTCCTGACTGGCTGACATCATCCTTTAGAATAAGAGGTTGGAAGGAGAAAGTGTGTAACTCCTGAGGTGATGTAATAGTATCAATATAAAGCCTTGCATTTGGAGAGATGAAAATAAACTGATGGGGATCTTGGACTTTCGAGAGATTTGAATGAAGAACTGTTTTGTTTTTAGCAATATAAATTGCTGAGTGCCATCAATGTACCAAGAAAAAAAAGACACTGAAATTGTTTATGTAAAGTAATTTGTCCACATCAGAGGATCTGTTTGGAAGTATTCAAAGAATTTTTATTTCCTATGACAGCAAAGGTCCAGGATCAAGCCTAGATCTTAATGATGAGAAGTAGAGTACCAGAATATTCTCAAGCTGAACAATGTTGTTATGCCAAGGTTAGGATTTTGATTAGAAAGACATTGGGGGGAGGGGAACTGGGGCCAGTGGGGTGGTTCAGTGGGATAGTCTTCTATCTTATAGTTCCAGCATCCCATTTGGACACTTGTTATAGTCCCAGTGCTCCATTTCCCATGCAGCTCCTTGCTCATGGCTTATGGGAAAGCAGTGGAGGACAGTCCAAAGTCTTGGGATCCTGCACATTTGTGGAAAATAAAGATGAAGCTCCTGGCTCCTAGCTTCAGCTTGGTTCAGTTCCAGCCATTTCAGCCATCTGGGGAGTGAACCAGCAGATGGAAGACCTCTATTTGTGTGTCTTCTTCTCTCTGTAAATCTGCCTTTCAAATAAAAATAAATAAATATTTTTAAATTAAAAAGGAAAATAGAAAACAAGGGGCCCAAGACAATGGGTAAAGATGTTAGGATGGGTGCACTCCAAAGTTTTGAAAGCCCTAGTTCTTCAGAGTTCTCTAACTGTGGGATCATCCAGGAGTCCCAAGAAATACTAGCATTCTCTCCCAGCTTAAAGATGAAGTGGAAGCTTCTATGTTGCAAGAAAATTCATGCTTCCCCCACCCTCACCCACACCCCCAGCCCAGACACCCCTTCACCTCCTGGCTGCCAGACCCACAACTAGAGCCAGATCATGACATCATTCAGCCATGAAACATTGGGTCTGGTAAACTACACTGATAGTCCTGGAGATGACAGAATCAGAGATGGACACTTGCCAGATGGCTTTGAACCATTAGAGGCCAAAGGAGTGAAGATTCTGTCAAGAGCAGCAAAGTCATCAAGCCAGCAAGGGCCTGACCAACACATGGCTATGGAGATGGCTATTAGAATACAACATTCCAATGGATAAGCTATGGGCAGCCAACAGGGGAATTGCTTAATCTGTGCAATCAAAATAAACCAAGGATCAGATTCCCTAGCCAAATTTCAGATATGGAACCTGTTGATTGAAGAAAAGATCAAACCCCTAGGAAAAAAATTGTGCACCACCATGCCAAGGTAACCTACAGACTGTTACCCTGATAGGTAACAACTGACACAGGGTCCAAGGTGATACGTGAGGACCCAAAATGCTATTTTGGCCTGTGTTCCAGAGGCAGAAAGAGAGAACTTTCATCCACTGGTATATTCCCAAAGATCACAATAGTCAGGGTGAAGCCAGGAGTCAGGAACTTCAGCCAATCTCCCATGTGGGTGCACAAGCCCAAAAACTTAGGCTATCTTCCAGAGACTTTTCAAGTATGTCAATAGGGAACTGGATAGAAAGTGGAGCAACCAGGACTCAAATTGGCACCCATTTGGGCACCCGGCATGGTAGGCAATAACTTACACTGGTAGCCACAATACCAGCCCCAGTTGACTGCATTAAAATAACTTCCTGTTCACCAGTAAGTGAGTAAGAAGTGGTAAGTACCATGGAAGACTTGGCAAATGCAAGCACTCAGGAGGGCAGAGGATAAACCCTGTGAAGATTCCAGGCCCTCCCACATCAGTTCTAAAGGTTTCTGAGAAAGGCCAGGACACATCCTCCAAAGTATAGGTCATATTACAGTATCTTGAATGTCCCACCACATAGGAAAATGCACAACATTTAATTGGCATCTTCAACTTGGATTTAACATATTTTACATGTGGGAATAGTGCTTCAAACTGATTCCCAAGTGACACAGAAGGCTGCCAACTTTGACTGAAGCCCAGTGCAGTCAAAGCTATGCTTAGGGCTTGGTGTTGGCTCAGGTTGCCCAACTCATACACCATGAGCCCAAGCAGACCCTGTGTTACTGGAAGTCAATCTAGAGAAGAAATGATGCTGTGTGGTCTTTAGGGGTTCCAACGTAACACCCATGAAGTCTGCAGCTCCCAATGTACAACTAATTCAGTGAGAGCCAAGCACTTGACCAAAGAGCATCAGATGGCTGTGTAGCCAGAGCAGCCCATCAGTTTTGTCCATCATAAGTTGAAAAATTAGGGATCCTCTAGTCTCCCAAACTCCTTTTACAGATCCAGCACCTCAGCAAACTCAGCAAAGAAAAACGACTTACTTTTAGGAAGGCTTTGGGCTACAAGGGACAGATCCCAATATAGAGAGACTTAAGAAAGTGTATGTTTTTCTCATACCGGAAATCTAGAGGTTGGAGTTAGTTGCTTCATTGATCTGGCTGCTTAAAAACGTGGTCAGGACACTGACCTGCCCTGCCCTTTCTGCCCTGCCACACTTAATATGGATGGTTATTCATTTTTTTCTTTTCTTTGCCTCACATCTCTATCTCTGCCAATCAGAGGTGGCACATTTTGGTGATGATTAGGCATGGAATTTCTGCCTTTATAGACAACAAAAGGGTTGAAGAGAACTGACTAGACCTCTTTTTTGCCTTATGCCCTTCAGCTTTCTGCCAGGTGAGAAAACAGATTCCCCTTTATTCTGTCTGTTTCTCCAGGTGAGCAACATTGGTCTTCAACAGGGAAAGCAACAAGATGGCATCTTGAAAACAGAGACCATGCCATTACCAGACACCACACTAGCCTTGGACTTCCAGCTCCCACAATGATGGGAAGTAATGCACCCACTTCAGGACATCAAGATCAGACCAAGACAATGGTCCTCGTGCCTGTTGCCTCATGACCACTGTAGCTGTGACACAGCTTGACTGCTTCCATTCTATCCTTTTGCCAAAAATGCAAAAACATAGGGTGGGTATTTGACACGGTAGTTACAGTGTCCATATCCCACAGCGGGGTACTTGGATTCCAGTCCTGCCTCCAACTCCTAACTTCAGCTTCCTACTAACGCAGACCACGGCAGGCAGCAGGTGATGGTCACAGTGGTACCATCAGAGTCATTAGAGAGTGGTTCAGCACTGTCCTTCTCTGTGTCTCTCAAATAAATTTGTTTGAATATAATGCAAAATATGTATAATTATTATGTGCTAATTAGAAATAGCATTTTTTAAAGATTTATTTTTATTATTATTATTTTTTTATTGGAAAGGCGGATATACAGAGAGGAGAGATAGAGAGGAAGATCTTCCGTCCGATGATTCACTCCCCAAGTGAGCGCAACGGCCGATGCTATGCCGGTCCGAAGCCAGGAGCCTCTTCTGGGTCTCCCACATGGGTGCAGGTTCCCAAAGCTTTGGGCCGTCCTCGACTGCTTTTTAAAGGCTATGTGCCCTACATTAGTTATTGCCCAAAACTTGGTGGGATGCAGCATTTTTTCTTTTAATCTCAGTTTTTAGGGTCAAGAATCTTGAATGGTTTAGATGAAACGTCTGGGTCAGGATCTGTCACAGATACAACCAAGATGATAGCCAACACCACAGCCATCTCTAGATTCAACTGGGGTAGGACTTCCTTCCAAGCTTCCTTGTTGGTTATTGGAAAAATTCAATGTCACCTGAGCTATTGAACTGAGAGCCCCAGTTCCTTGTTGACTTTTGGCCAGATACTGCCTTCAGTGCTTTACCATGTGGCCTTCTCCACGGGACAGTTCCCAACATGTCATCCTGCTCCATCAAAGTCAGTGATGGGATCAACATTGTGGTGTTATAGGTAAAATCCCCAGCTACATGTTGCCATCATCCCATATAGGTGATATATGTGCTGGCGGATCCATTTCCATCCCAGTTCCCTGCTAACGACCTGGGAAAAGCAGCAAAGGTAGCCCCGTGCTTGGCCCCCTACCACTCATGTGGGAGACCCAGATGAAGCTCCCAGCTTCTGAATTTGGCCTAGCTCAGCCCTGGCCCTTGCAGACATTTGGAAAGACCGTGGGTAGGTCTCTCTCTCTCTCTCTCTCTCTCTCTCTCTCTAATTTTCAAGTAAATAAATAGCCTTTAAAAAGTCGCTAATGGAGACAGATGTGAAAGTGCTAGTAGTATGGGTGTCCTTGCTCACCCAGTCATATCAAGGTTGTCCCTGCAAGGGAAGCTGACAAATCAAGTACCCAATCAAGAGCCCAAGGAAAATATGATAGACTTAGACCAGTCCTGCTCCTTAGCTGAGCTTTGTTGGTAGCTCAGCTCTTGTTGAGTTGTCAGTTGAAACTGCACCTCACACAAGGGCTTCCTGTATGGGATCTGGATTACCTGAGACAAGAGTCTTCCCCTAGGCTTCTCCCCAGCATTGCACCTGCAGAGGAAGCAGGATTCAGGGCAAGGCAGCTCAGTTACTATCTGGTATTCACACACTCTACAATGCCATGCCAAAGACCAAGCCTGGATTTTCTACATCAATGCACGTTACATTTCTGCAGCCAGAGCAAGGGACAGGGTCATGGAAAGGATCCACACTTCTGATTCAAACCAGAAATGCTTTGGCAAAGGCCCCATCTGGCACCCTTAGACAGCCCATTCTGAGCCAGAACTTCAGGAATGAGAGCAGAGGGGGTACATTTTCTGGGCAAGGCCCAAAACAAGTCACAAGCAGAACTGGCCCCCAAATATGCATGACTATATAGACCTGTCCTTGAACCAAACCCAGGGTGAAAAATCCACAGAACATCTGAACCAGAAGGCATTCAGAGACGTTTGCTCAGTTTTTTCCAAAATGTGTTTCAGGCACTTGGGGGTTCCTATCACTCTGCAGTCAAGGTGGGTCAGCCTTCACCTGTTTTACCCACTGAGTTTCCATATATGATAATATCCGGATTCAACAGTTTCTAAGAAAAAAGAAAGAAGCAGAGTGACAAAAGGAGAGATAGAGAGGAAGGAGAGGGGAAAGAGAAGGGAGTGAAACAAAGTACATAATCCTAGTCAAAGGAGGTCAAAGGGCAGTCAAAGTTCATAAGGAGTAACAGGCATCATTGCACAGTCACTGAGCTGTCACTTGGGAAGCCCACATGCCATGTCAGGATGCAAATCCTGGCTACTCTGCTTCTGACCCAGCTTCCAGCTCATGTATTCTGAAAGGCAGCAGAAGGTGACCAAGTACTTAGATCTCTGCCACCCACATGAAAGATCTGGATGGAGCTCCAGGCTTCTGGAACCAGCACTGGCTGTTGTGGGCATTTTGGAGTGAAACTGTGAGTGGACAATGTGGACAATGGTTCTCTCTCTTTCTCTCTCTCTCTCTCTCTCTCTTTCTCTCTCTCCCTCTGTCTCACACACACACACACACACACACAGAGCACACACACAGAGTGTTGTGAATGTGACCTCATCTGAAGATAGGGTCTTGGCAGATGATTAAATTAAGTCATTAGGAAATGCCCCAATCCAACATCACCAATCTCCTTATAAAAAACACAAGTCAATACAGAGGCAGACATGTACAGGTAGAGAAGGTGTAAAGCCCAGAGAACAGTGTGTGCAGATGAAGGCAGATGGGACATGCCTCCAGATGAAGGCAGATGGGACATGCCTCCAGATGAAGGCAGATGGGACATGCCTCCAGATGAAGGCAGATGGGACATGCCTCCAGACTACCAGCAGCTAGCAGTGGGCTGCCCTTGGCCTTCTGCCTTATAGAATTCTGTGGTGACCTCAGGAAACTAACATACCCAGCCACAGGGTCTGCCCCAGGGATGTTCATGCCAAGGACAGTCCCCTGCTCATCCCTTCTTCCAGGCCAAACTGAAAACACAGACTGTGATGGGAAATCTGCAGCAGTAGAGGCCTCAGGGAGGCTGTTACCAAATGCCCAGATCTTGGTGGGATTCAGTTTGGGTTCAAGGATAAAACTCAGCCTGATAGTCAACTGCAGAATAATGAAGTCATCTCATACCAGTAGTTCATCATCATCGTTCTGAAACTAGTGAGCGCATCTCCCAGCCCAGTCACCTTTCCTCCCAGCATAGCACTCTTACATTTCCTTTTCTGTTCAAATAACTTTTAAAATGATGATCATGGGGGCAGACATTTGAGTTCTGCTCCCAATTTCTGCTTCCTCCAAGAAGTTAGCAGATGATGGCTCAAATAATTGGGTTCGTAGCACCCACTTGGGAAATTCAGACTGAGTCTCTGGCTCCTGGCTTCTTTCTGGCCCAGCCCTGGCAACCGTGGTCAATGGAGGAACGCACTCTTCCCCCTTACCCAGCCCTTTTAAATAAATTAAATATATAATTTTATGTAAATAGTGTGGTAATCATGACCTTCCACCCAATTTCATAACCAACCAATAGTTAACAATTTTGAGTCTTAAAAGAATCGGCGTGCAATTCTGTCTGTATTTGAACGCATATCCTGCTATTTCCAAGCTCGGTGCCCTTGAGCAAAGTCCTCAGCCCCAATTCACAGTCTATAGCCTGGATGTTTTAATCCTGCCTAGCAGAGAGGGTAGACATGAGGGAAAAGTATGTCCACAGCTGCACACCTGGGGCCTAGCAACACCCAGGAAGCATCATACGTCAACATGACGGCACATGAGAAACTGACAATCCCAGCTGAAGGAACAAAGATGTTCTGTCCAATTCTCTGCCATCTCTGTTCCCCCACCCTCAACCCCCACACACTCACTCCTCCTTGTTGCTGGCTGACACTGACAGGGCAGCTGGGTCAGGGGCTAAGCCACATGATTTGGAAGTGACATCCACAAATCAGGCACTAATCATGGCCTAGAGGACCTTGGATTCCAGAGACAAGTTACACACCAGATTACTGCACAAAGAAGGGGTGTCCTATGTGGGATTAAAGATGACAGAACTGAAGTTCACAGTTGGCACTGCTGTGTGCAAAAGGGGAGATCAGGCTAGCTTCTGAGGGCAGTGTCCGTATCTCCCTTGCTGAGCCAGGGGACCCAGGCACTAGTACAGACCACAGCACAGATTAAATCATTGGCTGCATCAAAAATGAAATGGCCTGGGGAGGAAGCAGAGAGAAAACATGCTAAACAAGGAATCACTCCCAGAAAAATCCAACATGGGGTTTAACTTAGCAAAAGCAGAAACAACCACTCTACCACCCACAGTCCCTATTGCCTTACAACCACCCAAACACCCACAGTCCCTATTGCCTTATATCTTTCCAACCATAAATAGGAATCTAAACATAGGAATTTGAATCTCAGTCCTGAATTTTTCCCATATAATCCTGGTGTCCTTGGGAGAGTCGCTTGTCCCAGCTAGCATGGTGGCTCAATTAAGTAATCCTCTACCTTGCAGTGCTGGCATCCCATATGATCACTACTTTGTGTCCCAGCTGCCCCACTTCCAATTCAGCTTTCTGCTTATGAGCTGAGAAATCAGCAGAGGCTGTCATAGGTCCTTGGGCCCCTGTACCCACATGAAAGACCAGAAGAAACTCCTGGCTTCAGATCAACTTAGCTCCAACCACTACCACCACTTGGAGAGTGACCCAGAGATGAAAGGTCCTCTCTCTGTGTATATCTCTCCTCTCTGTAAACCTGACTTTTAAATAAAATTCAATTATCTAAAAAATAGAGGCAGGAATTTGTTTCCCCTCAGTTTCTCAAATGAAAAGTTCAGGCTAAATAGTCTCTGAATTCATTTCCAATTCTATAAGACCCATTTCCTTTCCTTTCTTCTTCTCCAGTTGCCCAGGGACAGCCCATCTGAGGTTCTGTTGTCATCTTTCTGATTGTTTGGCCTATAAATAGGATCCACCAAGAGTTGGTACAAGAAGCTCTGGCTGATTTTGTTATGAAACAAATTAGTCCCAACACTCAATGGTGCAAAGCAAGCACCATGTTATTTGGCTCATAAGTCCATGAGAAATACCGGGAAGGCTGTAGTCAATGGCAGTCAAGGTTGGAGTCAACGCCACACTGAGGTGACAGCTCCATGAGGCTAGCTATCGAGCATTGCTCAGTCAGTCAGGCTCAACAGGAGTTGGTTGGCAGTTGAGGCAGGCTTGTGTATAGTTGCCTGAATGTTTCTCTCCATCATGGCAGTGTTAAGGCATTGGACTTTTTACTTGCTGGCTGGCTCCCTCCAGAGCAAGTAACCCATGAGAATCAAGTAGAATCTCCATGAGTTTTCATGATCCACACTAGGAAGTCAGAGACTATACCCTCACTTGCTTGTTTTGCTCCCAAGACAATCAGTGAATACAGTTTCAACTTAAGGGAAAGAGACATGAAACTCACCTGTCAATGGGGGTTGACCAATGACTTTGCAGCCATAGATTAAAACTGCCCCTCTAAACATCAGTAGTGCAGTATTGGAGCCCTGTGTGGTTTGGGCCTTCCCGGCTCATTCCTCCACAGCCCCAGTGTCCTCCTGCAATCCTGGGGTAGACACATGTATCTTGGTGGCTCCCAACTTCATGGGCTCTTGTGTTAGTTCCCTTCTCCCCTCTCCAATCAAACCTTGCCTCATTCCCTTAAGATGTTAGTCTGTGTTAGATGCTGAAGGATCCTAGCAGGATCGCTCAACAGTCAAACCTCATTTAACTGGTTCATCTGTAGAAGGTCTCTCACTGAGGAACCCAATGAAAGTGATTTCAGATACTGACACAGCAAGAAAAGAGGATAAAGACATGAGCCTTGTGCTCAGAGTACATGCATAGATACGAGCAAAAAAAAATCATGGCGTCACTGGGGAGGCACACGAGGAACAGATCAGAAACAATCGCTTCCTAATTTGTTCTGAACCTGTACATGGTTTAACAGATGGTTATCAAACATGTATCCAGACCCGGGCTGGGCCAGCTGAAGGCAGTACCTTCTCCATCAGACTGGGTTAGAAACCACACACCATCATTTCCTAGAAGATGCAAATTTGCAACTAGAAGTAAGAATGTGTTCAGACTTTCTGGGTGGTAATCTCAAATCCAGCTTATGCTTAGGAGTATAATGAAGCTGTGCTTGGAAGCAATGCCATTTGCAATCTAGGACTCCACTGACAAGCCTGCGAAGGAAGGTGCCCAGCAGCAGCAGATGCTCAGCTCTCCGATGCTCCCCACTCATGTTTATGGTTGGGACCAACATGTGAGTGGAAGCTCTCAGCTCTCAGCCTCAGTGGCCTGACTGTGCTAGGGAGCCAGACTGTCCATCGAAGTATCTGGGGTATCTTCTTAGCACAGTGTGGATTGAGCAATCTTGAGTGTTGCTGTCTTTTCAGAGAGACAGTTAAGACCCCTGGAATGACTATCCTCTTCAAGACAGATTCCCCTTTGTCTTTCACTCACTGCCCAGCCATTCCCAAAGCCGCCCCTCTGTTCTGCAAAGTCTGGCCCTCGTGCTGACTTCAGGCTTCCCTCTCCCCAGGGACCACTCAGGTCCCAGCTGTGATCCAGATCCTTTCAGTTCTCCTGATCAACTACCGCTTCTTGAGCTTTGATTGGAGCAAATGTCTAACTCTGTGATGAACTCGTTTGTGTAACAATATCCAGTGCCTACTGAATGTTCATCACCTGCCAGGTACCCTTCTTTCAATTACGCATCCATTGCTTTTCTCTCAGAGGAAAGCACTGCTCCTTGGATCCCATCCATTGCTGAGAATGCTAGGATGCAGGGCAGTATAGTGATGTGAACACCTGCTCTGTCGTGGACCACGGCCTCATGCAGATCCTCTGTGTTCTTAATGACAGTGGCACCAGGCAGATACTACTTCCTGCTATAAATGAGAATCGGAGGATCAGCTATGCTCAAGGACTTGTCCCAGGTGTCCTGTTGGATTTGGGACTCAACCCCAAGCGCACAGCCTCATGGCTGTCCACCACTACCCAGCTCTACCTTTCCCGTTTGCTCTCGTGCCTCTGAGCTGAGGGAGCAGAAAGAGTGTCCCCTCTCCTTGGCAGGTGTGGTCCAAGCCTGCTGACCATCGGGAATTTCTCACGCGGACTCCAGACAAGGAGTGGATTGCAACCCCATAAGCGGCCATTGGAAAGCAGCTAGGTGCAGTGGCACCTCCTTGGACTTTGTCATTCAGGCTTCAGTCAGCGCACGCGCTGGGGTTCCAGGATCAAACCAGCGTTGGCAGTTTCCTGGTGGCTGTTCAGGTGGCTGAGGGAGGCCCTTTGAGTCACTAAGGAAACAAAGACGTGGGCCCTGCGACTCCGGCTCCCAGGCCCCAGTGGCCACACCCCAGTACTTTGGAAATGTGTGATTCGCACCCTCATCCTCCTCCCACGGAAAGCCGGGGTGCAGGCAGTGCTGATTCATTTTGAGAAGCGCCACTTGCCACTGCGGCGGCGTGAGGAAGGACGGTTCCCCCAGCGGGAGCCATGTGTGCTGGCTGTGATTCATCCGTGTCTGCAATCTTCTCCAAAATAGCCCTTACGCAATCCGGGAGACGCTGGGAGCCTCGCGGAGCAGGGGCTTCCCCTCTGAGTCACCCTCCGGGCCTCGGTCCACTTCCACGCAGCCACGGGAACGCAGAAGGACTAGCACATGCCCTGAAGAGGAACTTGGGAAATCAGCAAACGGGGCGAAGGCCGCCCCTCGGGCTGAGCAACTGCAATGAGGCAAGATCGCAGCTGTGCCGATCCTGTAGAAGTGAAACGCGCACCGTAAACAAAATCTCTCAGAGCCCAAGACGCCCCTTCTCCACGCCCTCTGGCCCGCGGGAAGGGGTAAGGGTGGGGGCAGGGATGACGGGAGGGTCTGCAGGGGAAAAAGACAGGCTTGTTGACTCTGCAGATCTGCTTGCTACGTGTGGGGCAGCCCCTGGACGATGCAGATGGGGGCCTGTCTGATGACACCCCTGCAGGCCTCTCAGAACCTTCCAGTGCAGTCCCATGTGTTGCACTGTCTCACTGCTTACACACTCACTTGGGGCAGCGTGCACGAAGCGGGAATGCTGGGGCCTCAGCTCCAGCCACCCTGCTTCTGCGGATGGTCATGGGGCCTAAGCATAAGCACTGCACTTTGAAAATTGCTTGCTTCCTCCACCCCTCAGTGGCATAGGAGGAGAACAGACCTAGAGAAGGCATGCAAGTTCACATGCAGCTACCGGCAAAGGTTGGGCTGGAACTTCACCTTGGCTTGCAAAGCCTTACCTGTTGTGGCCTTCCCATTGCCTGTCTGAATTCTGACTTCACCTTCAGCGGGCCTCTTCCCTCTCCTTCTCCAGCATGCCCTTTTCAATGTCTCTCTCTCTCCCTCTCCCTCCACCCCACCACCAGCACCACTGCAGCCACCTTGCTCACACACACTGAGCACTCCCTCACCACAGGCTCTTTGCACTGGCTATTATCTCTGCTTTTGCCTGCAAAGAGCCTCATGACTCGCTTATGCCATTCCAAGTCTCTGCTGTAAAATAAACTCCTCCAATCACCTCCCCCGGCCACCTTTCTCCATCAGTGGCTCTCAGCCACCATCTACTCTCTCCTCTGCACTGCCTGATATTACATTGCATATTTCTTGCTGCCTTTTCCTCAGTAGAATCCAAGTCCTGGATGGGCTGGAGTTGCATTTCCTACCATGATCCTACCCCAGCACCATGCCTAGCGCATAGCAACTGCCCAATACCCATGTGCACCTTGCAGGCAGGCCAGGGCCCCCACTGTGGACCAAGGCCCAGGGACCAGCTCATGAACAGCCACAAAATAAGACCAGAACCCCAGTTGTTGCCAGCAGCAGGTTTATGGCATACCACAAGGCACAAGAGCTCCTTCTTATAAGCACACCAGGCTGACCATGGCCAGAAAAATCATTGTCAAAGCCCAGATCTGCTTGGGGGAGCCCTTGTAATGAGACTGCTACTGATCAAGATACGTGCAACCTCCGTGGGGACCAGATGTTCATCATTCACCAGTCCCCGCCTCATCGGCAGCTGCTTCCTTAGTTTGCACCAATTGTAACTCAGATATGTATCATTGCTTACCAACCACAGCATGATTTTTACAAACGTACTAAGTGCCCCACATTTATACATGAAGCCCCTCAGCCTGGAAAAAATCAAGTGCCCAGCCCTGGGTGGCAGACCAGACAACCAGCCTCAGACCAGAGCCAGGTGTTGCAAAGCCAGTCCTACATTCCTGCTTCCCCAGGGCTTCCAAATGTGATCTGCCACTTGTCACCACACTTCGGAAGTCACCTCCACGGCAAGAGCTCTAGATTCTTCAGGAACTTTTGCCCTCCAGGCTCTCCTTGTACCGAGGGGCTAAGGGTGCTCTGTCAACTTGGCCTGAACAAGTGCCTGGCATTCTGGCTGGGCAGCTGTAAGCAGGAACATGAACCCACATGGAACATTACCTCAACGCAGGTGTGCTGTGGCTGAAGCCAGAGATGAGTCTAGGGGTGCGTCTCTCACAGTGACCTCTCAGAGGAAGGTTACGGTCACCCCTGCCAACAATTCTGAAAGTGGTCTGGGTACGTCTGCTTTTTCAAAGGAAGAGCTGGCTCTGCTTCCCATGCAGTTGTGAGCATCAGAGCCAGGGTCAGATATGTCAACAACTTCTCAGCAACTTCCTGTGACTCATAGCTGGAGTGAGGAGCCCTCCTGCAGCCTGCAGCTGCCAGAGGCTCTGAGACACCCTTCCCTCAGGCTCCAGCCCCACCCTGTCACTCCAAGGCTCCAGCCGGCACCAGGGCTTCCCTGTTTGGGGTCCTCCCCAGCTCCCCAAGATACTTCACCCCACGCGGGGTGACTGAGACAGCTCGAGGTACGACACCTTTCACTCAGCCTCCTTGTTGTACAGATTGGGCTCCCAGCTCATGCCCTAGCCTGGAAGGGGCTGGATCCCAGAGTAGCCAAATAATTTGTTGGGCCTCATGTTAATAAAGCATGAATCTCTTAAGCAACACTCATTGAGAGTGTCAAGATAGTGACAGTGGAGGTCACTAAAAGAGGTATGCAGGCTGTCTGAACATGGGCCCACCCCCGTGAGCACACAGGTGCATGCCCTAGAAGCGGTCTCTTAATATGACTCCATCTCTTCTGAGAAATTCCAAGCAGGCAGGCAGGATGGGATACTTCGTAAGTAGCAACTTCGGAGCGAGTTGAACATGGGTCACCATCCTCACACTGCTCTCACATGCTGTACAACTCTGATATGACTTAGTAAATGCTACTGGGCCTCAATCTCCCCATCTGTGAAATGGGGTTGAGAAGGCAAACTGCATGCCCAACGCATGGCATCCGAAAGACTTTCAGCAGAGAGAAATCTTTGGCCCTCCCCTCCCTCATCATGTCTACCTCCTCCATACCAAATTCTTCCATTTCAGACTCAAAGAGCAAGGACACACATCACTGCCCCACCTTGGCCAGGATCTTAACTACCAAGTGGCAGCTGAAGACAGCTGGAAGACAATGCCCCAGCAATGCTGTACAGTGAGGAATGTTCTTGGATAATTCCCCCCTCCCCATCCTCCTAACTCTCTACTCCTGCTCTAGGCTAGGCCTAACCAGGCTGGAGCTACACAGCCCAGTTGTCCTCTCCCCTCCAAGTACAACCCAGAGGTACACAGGGGTTGCAACTGTTCTTTCTCACCCTCTGTTTCTTGGGAGCCAAAGAGAACAAAGGGAGAGCCAACTTGCACTGGGTCTCCGTTGACTCATCCTGGCACCACAAATAGGTCACAGATAATGGTCCTGGGCCTCACTTTTTCCATCTCTAAAGTGGGGCTAATGATGCCTGCCACTAACCCCAGCCACCAGATTTGGCTGAGCATTCATTATGGCTACCGCCACTGTGCCTCAGTTAATAACACATTGCTCTGGGGAGGCCTCCCAGAGCCTGGGGAGCTTTAGGAAAACACATTCTTATTCATCTTCAAAGCAACCCTGAGAAATAGGTGGGAGGCAAGCCTCAGGTGAGGCAGTCCCCAGAGGAGAGCGCTTTTGTGGCAGAGACTACGATGGAAGAGAGCAGCTGGGAATCCCAGCTGAGAAGGGGAGTAGAAGGCATTTGGCCTTTGGTGATGGACACACCTGAGTTGAAATTTCCCCTCTGCTGGAAATAAATTAGACGAGCTTGGACATGTTGACCTACCCTTAAGCTCCACCCTGATGCTGGAATAGCAGTGCCAACTCTCCTGGTAAGTGTAAATGTCAGAGTCTGGCGGGGGCCCTGGGCGTCCTGCCTCTTCCCTAAGGAGTAAGAAAGGCAGAATGCATGTCTGGCTCTGCTGCCTGTCCACGCTGGATACTTTCCATGAATACAGCTTGCAGAATCAACCTCATAGTTGCATCTCACATCCTTGTGAGACCCAACACCAACAAGCCTGGATTCAGAAAATGTCATGGAAGGGACAAGCATTGGGGGCACAGCATGCTAACCTGCCACTGGGGACACCCACATCCCATGTAAGCCAGTTCAGGTGGCTGCTCAAGTCCCAGCTCCTCCATGTCCAACCCAGCTTCCTATCAATGTTAATTCCTAGGAAGCAGCAGATAATGGCTCAAGTACTTGAGTTTCCTCCACCCACCTGGCAGAACCGGAAGCAGGTTCTGGCTCCCTGGCTTTAGTTTGGTTGAGTTCTGGCTGTTGCAAACATTTAGGGACTGAACTGGCAGATGGGAGCCATTGCACGTGCTCTCTCTCTCTCTCTCTCTCTCTCTCTCTCTCTCTCTCTCTCTCTCTCTCTCTTTCCTCTGTGTACGTGTTTGTGTGGGGAGATGATTCTGTCTTTAAAATAAATAAATAATTCAAAATTGCTTTTGATCTTGATGGCTATGGTGGTGATGCGCCATCATTCTTTGGGGGATATTGGCCCCGACTTCCCTACCTAGGTCAAGGGGAGTGGGAAGTAGAGGGAGCATCACAGACCCACCACCAGCTGTGCCTGCTGGGAGCAGCAGGTGGCTATTAAGTGCTTGCTCTGCTGAGCACCTTGCAAGTATCTCAGATGCTTTTCCCCTTGACTCCTCCCTACACCCTCAAAACTTCCCTTGTTGTTCACTTGAGTAAATGGTGGCCCAGAGAGGTTCAGTGAGTTGCCTGAGGATACACAGATACTAAGAGGCAAAGCCAGGATCCAGAGTGAGGTGGTGGTGCCCCATAAACCCATTACAATGTGGTGCCTGAGGCCAGAAACCAGGCTGGAGTTGGCAGCAACTTGAGAGCCTGTCTTGCCTAATCTCCCAGCTTCAGGCTGAAGAAACAGGTGTTCTGAGAGGTCAGAGAAATCCTTTGTAGCAAACCTGAAAGCAAACCAGGGACTGAGCTGAGCACATTTTCTCCCATAGTGATTGGAGTGGCTTGAGGAAATGAATGCACTGGGCCTCTAGGGCACTGACCCCTGATTCAGAGACCCCAGGACCAGAATCACCCTACATGTGAAGTGGAGCCTGGAATGGCTCCCTCAATCCTGGTAGATGTTCTTCCAGTCAATCACTCACCCAGCTGAACACCTACTGTGTGCCAGATCTTAGGGATGCAGATGAGAGCAGATGACCATGCCCTCCTGGCAAAGAAACGACCTACTACACAATGTGGGTAACACAGACTCAGGGAGGTGACTTGGCCAAGGCTACAATGGTGGCAGAGCTGGAGTAGGAATGCAAACCATGTTCCTCTACCCAGGGGGCCTTGGGGGCCGAGGAAAGAGGAACCCTGGCAATTAAGAAAGACAACCATAGCAGTTATTGTCTAACATGGCACACTCTGTAGAGTCAAAACGTTGTTCATAATGACCTTGAGAGAGACTGGATGCTGTGATGCGGTGTCACTGCTGGTGACACTGACATCTCAAAATCCCAGCTTGAGTGCCAGTTACTCCGCCTCCTATCCACTTTCCCACTAATGCACCTGAGATGCATTAGGTGATGACCCAAGTACTTGGGCCCCTGCCACCCATATGAGAGGCCAGGGCAGGGTCCTGGCTTCAACCTGGTAAAGACCTAGCTGTTGGGACCATTTGGGGGCATTGAACCAGCAAGTGGATGATATCTCTTTCTCTCTCCTTTTCCCTCTCTCTCCTTTGCTCTATCCCCACCCTCACCCAGTCCCCTGTCTTTCCATCTTTCAAATAAAGAAATATTTTTAAAAAGAATTGCATTCAGGCAACAGGCATAAACCAGGCTGCCCCAAACAAAATGGGAAACATGGTCACATGAACCCTGAGCCTGTGCTCTGCCCTCCTCCCCGAGCTGGTGCATCATCCCTGAAATCTGATGTGTTAACTGTCCATTTGACAGATTCACAAACTGAGGTTTGGGAGGGTAATCAAACCTGCTGAAGACCCTAACTCTGCAAGATACCTGCAAAAGACAATGAGGAGATGGGTCCTGGGTCTTTTGGAAAGAATGAGGCAGCAAGGTAAAGAATATAACTGGCCAGTCCACCCCAGAGATCGGGGAGAGGGTGCAACTTGCTCCCTGAGCTCTAGGATGGCTCATGGCTGTAAGGTGTGTTTAATATTACCATGTTAGGAAGAGGCCAAGGGCCAGCACAGCGCTGGGGGTGAGAGGAGAGGGAGACTTCCATAGCCTGGAAGACCTCCTATTCCCGGAGGGAGCTGCTGCATGGGGACTGCACTTCTTTGGCGTGCCCTCTCCGGGAAGGAGCCCATAGCTTCCTTCCTTTTTCATCTAAGCTGACTGGAAGACAGGCAACAGATACCCAGCAAGCAAAGCCCAATTAGATGGATGGCCATGCTGGAGCTGGATGGAAGCAGGAGACACAGAGCAAGGAGGCCTGCAGGCTAAGCCGGGCAGGCCCAGGCAGACCCACCAGCCGTGCACGGGCCAGGCAGCCCAGCATCCTCCCTGAGGCCTCTGTGCGGACCGTGCATTGCTGGGGCTCAGGGTGCACTGTTCCCCCACATCCCGCCCCTCCCAGTCCTTTGCTTTCTAACAGGAAGTCCCTTCCTCTTTCTGTGTTTCCCCCTTGGCCTGCACCAAGTTCTCAGCAGCACAGAGCTTGGGGTGACTTTCAGGAACCTGCCATTGTGAAAAACCCAAGCCACTCCTAACCAGCTGTCCCTCACCACTTAGGGGAGAGATCCTCTGACTCCTCAGGCAGTGAGGGAGAACCCAGGATTGTGGTGGTCCTCTCCAGGCTCATTCTCACAAACACCTGAGACGCCCTGGGCTGGGGTGAGGCTGAGAGGACAGCCCCCAAGCACCTGCTGCAAAGAGGATACTCAGCAATGACAACTTCCAGGCATCCCCCTGTGGCTGTTCTTATGAGTCAGCTTTCTAGCTGCATTGTCGACAAAATCAGTCCTTCGTGCCTATTTATAGATCATTATTTTAAAAAGCAGAGCTCAGAGAGATGCAGTGAGCTGCCCAATACCACACAGCAGGAGGTCAACAGAGCAGAGATTTCTGGCTCTTGTTGCTGTAGCCAAGAGGTCTGTGTAGGCCTTCCCGGCTGTCCTCAGCACCCTCCCTGGCTCTGTGTCCTCACGGGCAGGGTCCTCTGAGGATGGCCACGGGGTAACTTGTAGTTGTCAGATGTCACACTGCTGCCCAGCCTGTCCCCCTCTCCACACGGAGCTACCCCTGGTACACAGGAAACCCACCTGTATCCCGACTATGGGATCCTCATTTCTCTCCCCCCTCAACCCCCTCACTTTCAGGTAAGCAGGTTTGGGAGTCAGGACCCAACCTGGACTGGAAGGAATCAGAGAAGGCTTCCTGGAAAAGTCCCATTAGCCCCAAGATCTTGGGAGTGAGCCAAGCTGAGGTGGGAGGATATTTCATTAGAAGAAACAACCCTTGGGCGGGGCAGAGGAAGTCCCCGTGTCACGGGTGGGTGGACAGTGGGCTTGAGGGAAGGGGGAGGAGCTGGGGGTCAACTCTGAGGGTTTCCAGAAGCTGGCAGGCCTGTGCCATGGCAATTTCTGAGGATGCTCACAACAGGAGGCAGACAGGAGCTTTCTCACAGTCACCGTGGCACACATCTTGGCAGAAGTGGCTGTGGATCTGGGCAGGGCTGGCTCTATGCCCAGGGAACACATGGTCACACAGGGAACACATGGTCACACAGGTAGCCACAGCTGGTTATCATGATCAACTGTTGGGTCCAGACTGGGCACGCACTCAGCTCACACTGCCCACAGCCTCCACCATAAGACACCTGGGAGGAGAGAGTCCAGAACTGGAGGCTGGTGCAGTGAGCAGTGAGTCTGGAGGGGGCATGAGGGAGAGTCAGGTGTGAGACAGGGGAGGGCAGGGGAGTGCTGGGAAGGCACGGCCAGAGGTCAGCCTGGGGGTAGAAGGAGCATGCCCCTCCCTCAACCCCAGCTCACTGCTACCCCGGATACTTCTCATTTTGGTTCTCACTATCTTCTACCTCTGTCTTCTTCCTTGAATAAGGACATTTGCCTCCCAGGTGGCGGCCCAGTCTCCAGGAACTCCCCCTCTCCACTCCACACTGGGACTGGGGCTGGCTCTGCAAAGCTCAGCTCTGATCCGCTCATACTCTTGCTCTAAACCCCACCCAACCCCAGGACTCCCTGTGCCCACTGACCTTATCTTCTGATGCCCACCTGATGTCCAAGCCTTGCCACTCCTGCTGCCCTCCTCCAGTACCACAGCCCTCACAGCACACACTTTAATTGTTTATCCAAAGTACATTTCACCATCATCTCAACAGGTCCCAATTACATTTGATAACTTAGCCTCTTCCACATACCTGCTTCCTGGGCACACTCAACTTGCCAATAGCAATAGATCAACTTCAGACCCTGGAGACATGCAGAGAAAACTTGAATGGGAACTTCTAGAGAAGACATCTCAGCTGATAACTAAACTTTGCTGTGAAGACACAGTGCCTCACCCTCAGTAAGACACTGTCCCATAGCACCAGCAGCATTACTGTGGCCTGGAGGGGACACGGCCAAGGCACAGCCCGTGAGTTCAGAGCAGCAGAGTCAGATCCCAGTAAAAAGTGTGCAGCCCCCTAACAGGCCAAACTGTGGGGTGCCCACCTTCAGGTTCCGATCTGCCGTAAAGTGAGTAGATGTTCCCTTGAGCTCATAACCGTGGGAATCCTGACCCAATGCTTGGCTCCAACCTCAGGTTCCAGGTGCAGGCCAAACTTTTCCACCTTTGTGCTTCTCTTTGCACAACTCCCTCTGCCCATCCCATCCCTGGAATCTTGTCCTATCCTCAGGATCAACTCAGATGTTCCCCGAATCGAGTCCTCCCATGGACCCCCGGAACACAGCAGCATGTCGCTCCCCTGCTCAGGGTTTGCAGCTTTCACCTAGTTGCTGGCTACTTCATCCCACCCAGCAGTGTCTCTGGAACTACCTCCAGGGCCTGCCATTGCCCGCAGCCTTCCAGAGTGGACAGTCCCTGCTGCATTTACACCAGGAGCCCTCCGAGCACCCTTTGAGGTATTCACCTGCCACTGGGTCAGCCAGTATACCCACTGCCTTCCTCTTCTATGGCTGCCAGTTACCCCAAGCCCAGTGGCTCAGGACTATGCAGACATTGTGACATTCTTGATTTCCCTGTGCTGAAATCATAGCTCAGCAAAATGTTATTACTAAAGGCTTCACGGGAGAATCAGTTTCCTTGTCTTTTCCAAGTTTCTAGAGGCCACCTGCATATTTTGGCTCCCACTTGCTTCCCCCAGCAGTGTAATCAGCAATCGCATCAGCCCAGCACTTGCGTCCCGCACTGGGGCGCTCTGACTCAGACCCTCCTGCCCTCTCATAAAACCTTGGAGATTACATTGGGCCACCCGGATGATCCAGGCCACTCTCCTCCTAAAATAATTAACTTGAGGGAGACTGCAACAATCAGTGTGTGTAGGCTGATATGGGTGAAAGACTGAGCCGCACTGGCAGGCACGCACAGGCTGACACACAGGAGTCAGGTCTGGGTTGTCTCAGGTGAGATTTTCTTTAAATTAATTTATTTAAAGATTTCTTTCTTTTTATTGGAAAGTCAGATTTACAGAGAGAAGAGATACAGAGAGAAAGATCTCCCATCTGCTGGTTCGCTCCCCAAGTGGCCGAAACGACCAATCCAAAGCTGAGAGCCTCTTCTTGATCTCCCACATGGGTGCAGGGTCCCAAGGCTTTGGGCCGTCCTCGACTGCTTTCCCAGGGAGGGAGCTGGATGGGAAGTGAAGCAGCAGAGATACAAACTGACACCCATGTGGGATACTGGCACATGCAAGGTGAGGCTTTAGCCACTAAGCTATCATGCCAGGTCCCTCAGGTGAGATTTCTTTGGGGATCCACCCCAACTGGACCACTGGATCTGTAGTCCAACCTTGAAATGTGTAGCATACTCAGATACACCAGGGAATATAACAGCCAGCTCCTGAGACCTGCAGAGGACATCTAGTACCCTGTCAGAGGATGAATGACAGAACAAATTGGACAACTCTCTGAGCCATACTTTGACAGCAAGTATCTGTTCAAGTGGGTATTCTAAGGGGGACAATGGCAGCCAATGGACCTTGGAAAGATTTCCTCAACCGTGGAGCGAAAAAAAAAAAAGCCAACAGCATCTCAGAACTATCAAGACCTCTTAAGAAATACCCTCAGAAAAGGCTCCATGTAGGGTCCAGGATGACAGTAAGTGGGCATCTCCCATGCCCAGATACTAATGTTGTTAGGCTGCTGGGAGCAGACCTCTCCCCTTCTCACACTCCCTCCTCTAGACATAGGAAGAAAAAAAATTGGAAGTAACTGTCTCATCTTCCTTCCCCCAGCCTAATCAGTGGTCCACATGGGCATACATCCTACTCAACTATGTACACAACATCAAAAATAAAATAAATTATTAAAAAGTAAAACACTATAATTATCCCTTGTGTTGCCGTGAGAGGTAGCGTAGTCACAGGTCCCAGTGCTTAGGACATGAGGCAGCCGCGTGGCATTATTGCGCCTAAGCTATCCATGTCAGGCCTGAGTGAAATCATCACAAAATTCATTAGGAGGACAACAGTGTCTCCAAGATTAGGACAGGAATCTCCCAGTCCATCCAAGTGCCTGAATATTGCAACACCAATTTCCAGTTTGGCTTTTCTCATTATTTAGCCATGCAGAGCTGAGTTATCTGGGGTCATAAAAGATTTGGACTTAGAATGGGGACAAATAAAGCTAAGGCCTGCTTACAGGATACATGGAACATAGAAAACTGACTCCCAGACTAAAGCCATTACAGGCATCAGCTCCAGGATTGGGCTTAGCACCAAGGGTGGGTCCCAGTGGCCCCCAGGAGAAGAAAGGGGAAAGAAATTGAGGCTGAACACTCAGCGTGGGGAACAAGGACCGTGATGTTCAAAGCTGATCCGTTCTGTGTCCCATGCTTGAGAAGCCCATTTTTTGTGACCAAATAAATCAGTTAGCCATGAGTGTGAGTGGTAGTAACACATTGGTCTACGTTTTCTAAGATTTGTTTGTTTATTTCTTTGAAAGGCTCAGTGACAAAGAGTTAGAGAGACAGACAGAGAGATCTTCCATCTGGTGGCTAACACTTCCCAAATGGCCTCAACAGCCAGATCTGGGCCAAAGCCAGAAGCCAGGAATTCCATTCCGTCTCCCACAGGGGTGACAGGGGCCATCCTCCATCGTCTTCGCAGGCGCATTACGAACAGAAAGCTGCACTGGAGCTGGATCCGAAGTGGAGCACGCGGGACTCCAGCTGGGAGTTCTTTTATTTCTACATTCAAAGTTTTCTGGCACACAAGAACTTCACCCCGTAGAAGCAATGGCATGTGGTCAAAATGCAAGCACCACGGCAGGGTGCGGGAAACACCATCCCCCACTGCCTAGGAAGGTGAGCCTGGTGGCAAAGCCACCCACGACGACCCTGGTCAGACCTGATGCCTGGTACCCGCCGTGGTAGGCAGAGCCCTACACAGGCCTGTGAACTTCTCCAAAGCCACGCCCAGAGCAGCCTGGCCCACACACACAGCCAACATCTTACGAAGGGTCAGCTCACCTGCATATCCCTGAAAGAGACAGTGAGAGACAAAGATTGAGAAAAAGAGTAAATAATTTTACAAAGTGTAAAGACGGTTATAATCAAAATAATCAAAGCAGAATGCATTACCTCTGATTCCCCTTTGAAGCTATTTCACAAACTGAATTCCATTCCTTTGACCAACTTTCCCAATCCGCACATATTTACCTTGCAGGGGGAGGCCAGAGACATGCTCAGAGCCCCACCCCTGTGCATTAGCACAAACCCCTTGAAGCCACCTCTGGGTCCCCGGCGCAGCCACACGCCCCTCCTGCAGAACCTGAGCTGAAATGCTCATGAGCTTCTCCTCAGCAGCCACAAGACTCCCGCTGCACAGATGAGGAAACTGAGACTCTGAAAAAGCTTAGAAACTCTCCCGAGGTTCCCAAGCGGCCGGGCTGGGGTTGGACCGCAGGCCAATCCCTCTGCAAGCTGAGGACACTGCCCACTACAGGAACAGTTCTCCAACTTCATGTGTCGGGAGCTGGTCACGTTCTTACGGATTACAGAAGCTTTCATCTTTGTGGACTATCCCCGGTACTATTTGATAGTCACTGCATCAGAAATAAAAAATAAAACATTTTGAGTCTCGGGGCCCATGTTGTGGTGCAGCATGTTGAACCACCAGCTGCAGTGTCGGCATCCCCTATGGGTGCCAGCTTGAGTCCTGGCTCTTTCACTTCCCATGCAGATCCCTGTTAATTCTAAGATGGCAGAGATGGTTCTGCCACCCAGATGGGACACTTGGCCCTTGACTCCTGGCTTTGACTCAGCCTAGACAGATGTTGAGGCCACTTAGGGAAAGAACCAGTGGATGGGAGACTGATCCATTTCTCTCTCTCTCTCCCCTCTGTGTCTCTCGCTTTCTCTTTCTCTCTCTCCCTCTAACTCTGAATTTCAAATGAAGAAATCTTTAAAAATAATGAATAAAATTGTTGTCATTTCACTTCAAGTGGCGTTGACACGCCCATTCTACCTAGCCAGGAACGGCATCTGTGCGGGAAGAACAGCCCTACTTAGTAAAACAAAGCATAAGTGAGTGAGGAGGATGACGCCGCTCTCCCTCTGCAGGTCTGCTGAATGCTGGGCTTAAGAGAAGACAAGTGGACTTTTGCATCTGCTTCCGTGTTCAGTGTTTTGCAATATGTCGTTTGGCTTTAAGTCCGTGCAGGCCTCATACGTTAAGCTCTCCTAGATCCTCTGAGAACTTTTGAGCCAGATTTTGAAAACTGTGTTATCTCATATTACCTCATGTCTGATGCCCCAAACCAAAGTTCCTAAAACTGGGCTTGCACAAACATGAGGCTTCATGTGTTTGCTGAAGGAATGAGCGTGTAAGTCCAGAGCAAAATTTAGTAAGGGCAAACAAACGCCAAGTCTTAAGTCTAAAGGCATGGGCAGACTCTCTGCATGGGTTTCAGTTATGCAGGGACCTCCTTGCTGGAAAGGAACAGTCAGCAGAGCCTTCCAGCACAGGCCATCAGGAATGGTTGTGCAGGTTGTGGACTCTGCAAGAAAATTTAACATGGTGAAGAATGGCTGGAATCTGCTCTGGGTGTTTCGAGCCTGTGTCCTGGAATGGGGCTGAAGAAGACGGTAGTTTCCTAATTTGCTCAGTACTGTTGGGCATACCAGCAGTCACCAGGCCTTACGTTGTTAAGTGTGAGTTCTCTACATTGTGTCTAGGTGTGACGAGGGACCAGAAAGCCCTAAATTCTTGGTGAGGGCAGGGATGCAGAGACTGGCCACATAGCCTCCATCTGTCTTGTACAGCCTGGGCCTATTCATGGGTCAAGTGCAAACCCAGACAGTGGCCGCAGGCAGCGCTGTGGAGTGATACCTGCTGGCCATACCAGAGTCAGAGTGGGCCCTGCAAAAGGCAGCAAAGAAACAGGCAACAGACTGGCCATTCTTCAGATCATTGCACTTGTTCCTACCCCAGAGTATTTTGTCCTCCAGAAGATACTTGCCAACATTTGAGGATATGTTTGCCACCTGACTGGCTGCAATGACCTTGCAGACAAGCAGTCCACTGGCATTTAGCAGGTAGAGGCAAGAGGTGCTGCTAAGTGCCCCCACCAGAGTAGAACTGCATCCAGTGGAGAAAGGGAACAGCACTGAAGCTGAGCAATCACAGGGCAACATCGGGTACAACTTCTAAGCTCAGAAAGCTAGGTAAAGTCCCAGCATTGCACTTTCTGATTGCTTTTTTTTTAATATTGGTTTATTCATTTATTTAAAACACAGGGTGACAGAGAAAAAAAACAGAGGGTGAGGGAAAGAGAGAGATATCTTACATCCACTGGTTCACTTTCCAAAGGTCCGCCACAGCCTGCTGGGGTGCAAGCCAAACCTGGAGCCACAAGCTCCATCCAGGTTTTCCACAATGATGAACTTCAGTCATTACACGTGGGTAGCAAGGGGCCCAGGCATCTGGGCCATCTTCTGCTCCTTCACAGGGTCATTAGCAGGAAACTGGGTTTGAGGTGCAGCAGTTGGAGCAGTTGGGTCTCAAATCATCATTCTGATATGGGATGGTGGCATAAAAAAGCAGTGGTGCACTCCACTATGCCGTCACACTGTCCTGTGCCATTATCTGGTCCCATAACACTGTGGCTTTGTCCTGTGAAGCAGAGCAAAGAGCACCCATCTTGAAAGGTGGCTCAAAAAGCCACCTGAATGAGCTGGTGGTGGCAACGATGGTGACCACAGCCCTGCCTCCCATGTCCACCTGGTACTCAGCCAGCTGTCCAACGAGGGACATCAGCCTCTACTTCCTTCACAGGAATTTCTCAGCCCAGAAACCAACAAATGAAGGATGGGACATGCAACATAAGAAAGTGTATGAGAGCCCAGCATGGTAGCCTAGTGGCTAAAATCCTCATCTTGCCTGAGTCAGGATCCTATATGGGCACTGGGTCCTGCCCCAGCTGCTCCGTTTCCCATACAACCCCCTGCTTGTGTCTCAAGAGCTTGGCTGAGGATGGCCAAAATCTTGGAACCCCGTACCACCTAGGAGACCCAAAAGAAGCTCGTGGCTTCTCGCTTTGGATCAACTTAGCTCTGGCTCTTTTGGCCACTTGAAAAGTGAGTCAGTGGATGGAAGATCTTTTTCTCTGTATCTCCTTCTGTGTATCTGCCTTTTCAATAAAAATAAATAAATCTTTGAAAAAAAAAGGAAAGTTTATGGGTGGAGAGAAGGGTTTTTCTTTTTTCCTATACAAAGAAATGTTTTGTGATGTTTGGTGATATTCTTCCCATCAAAAGGCGAAAGAGGGGAGAAGGAGTGAATGCAGCTCATTTTGGAAAGACTGTGTAATTAGGAACCCAGGGCCCCGCACCTCAGTCCCTAAACATAAACCTCATTGCCACACACCCAATTGTTCGCTAAAGCATGATTGTTATTTTTTTTTTTAAAAAACACACACTTAAATAGCAGACTTGTAACTGTTACTAAAGGATTACTGTGACAATATGGGGGAAGTGGTGGGAGAGGAAACGGGGAGGGGGAAGGAAGGAGGAACCCCTCTATCTGCAAAACTGAATCATGGCAAATAATAATAGTAATTTTTTTAAAGAAAGACAAAGGAAAAGCAGGAGCCGGGTCTTCAAGTAAAATGAGTAACACCTCCTTGGTTTGCTGTGAGCACCTGAGGTTTCCTGCTTTGTGAGTCTTGACCCAAGTCCCTTCTAGATGCTGATGGGTAGCAGGTGTGTGTGGTAGGTGGGGAGAAATCAAAGGCGGCCTCCTGGAGGAAGTGAGCTTCGGGGCACGCTTCAGGAAGCAGGGATCTACAGGGAAGAGGTAGGCCTGGTGGGGCTCAGGTGCAAGAGCCGGGCGAGAGCAGCCCAGGGAGGCTGCGGAGCAAGGCCGCAGGTTGCTCAGGCTCCAGAAGGGCAGTGGGCAGTGGGATGAATCAGCAGCAGACCATGAAGGGATGCGAAGGCATGCAGCTGTGGCCTCGGCCACTCCAGGCCTCCTGCTGAGAAGCTAGCGGTCCTCTCAGGCCCAGTCCCTTTTTAAGAATTTTTTTATTATTATTATTTTCTTGTAAAGCAGTGATGGGGCAGAAGAGGGCTGGTATATTCCATCTACTGATTAACTCCCCAGATGGTTACACATGGCTGGGCCAAACCGAAATCAGGAACTAGGAACTCCTGGGTATCCCATGTGGGTGCAGGGGCATAAGGACTTGGGTCATCTGCAGCTCTTTCCCAGGTGCCTCAGCCAGGAACCGGATTGGAAGTCAAGAAGACCATATGGAATGCTGGCGTTGCAGACAGAAGTTTAACCTGTTCTGCCACAACATTAGTCTCAACCTCAATTGATTCTCTACCACCTGGTTCTTTCCTCCATCCTTCCAGGTTCTTCCCACATCCTGGAGCATCCAGTCACTTGAACTCTCAGCCTCAGCATCTGGTTTTAAGAATGTTGCTGATGACAGATATAGCTCCTGGTGCTTTTACAAAGACCCGTGAGACCCTGGAGGAAAGTGCTGAGTCTTCTGTCTGGTATCCGTGCTGCCATTTTTTTTAAACACTTATTTATTTTGTACTTCTTAATTTTTTTTGTACTTAATTTATTTTGTACAAATTTACAGAGATAAGGAAAGATGGATTTTCCATCTCCTGATTCACTCCCCAAATGGTGGCAACAGACAAAGCTGAGCCAGTTCGAAGCTGGGAGCTGGGGGCTTCTTCCAGGAGTTCCACGCAGGTGCAGGAGACAAGAATTTGGACCATCCTCAGCTGCTTTCCCAGACCATGAGCAGCAAGCTGGACTGGAAGTGGAGCACCCAGATCTGGAACCAGTGCCTGTATGGGATGCCAGTAAAGCAGGAAGTGAATCATTCTACAACATAGATCTCTGCCCCATTCTGTCCTAAGGAAAGATGCATCCAGCTGCCCCCTACTCCCACACTTCCTCCCCGTCTGTCCCTCCCCTCCCTGAGGTGCCATCACCCCCTCAACTAGCACTCTGCAGAGACCCTGCCTTAAACTCAGAGGCAAAGGGATCCAAGATGTTGAACCCTGCACAAGATCACGTTGTGATCAAGACAGTGTTGACCAAGAGATCAAGAGATCTTGATCAAGAGATCAAGTTGTGATCAAGACAGGTGGAGGGGAAGGTGGACTTAAAGTGTCCATGCCTGCCTGCAAGCCAGCCCAGCAACTGCCACACCTGCTCCCACAGATAAAAGTCATGGGAGCTAAGTACCCAGTGAACACGCATGGCTGTGCTGAACACACACGCCATAGCGCATCCTGGAGACTCAAGCCTTAAAAGAGTGCATGGTTTGCCAAGGGGAGCCCAGTTGACTGGTTTCTGGGTTAAAAGGCACACGCTCCTTTGTGAGAAGTGGCTTCCAGACCTCCTACTCACCTGCTCTGAGCCCCAGTCTGGAGCCCATCTCACCCTCCTGACGGATTCTGATCCTGGCCCATCCACACGCACAGTCAGCCTCCTTGTCCCTTGTCCTTCTCCAGTAGAAATGCTGGAAAACAACTCAACTCCCCTTCTCCGTTATCCCTGTGGTCAAAGATCACCTTTCAGGATGGCTGGGACACTGAAATCTAAGCAAAGGCCTCCTGGGAAGGGAAGGCACTTGAGGAGTTTTAGGAATTCCCCCAGAGACGCCAGCAGCCCCAACTGCTATGCTGCCTCGTGTCTTCCTCGTGCCTGGCCCGTGGGTGTAATATTCGGAGCTGCAGCAGCCATCCTCCCACCAGAATGCAGAAAAGTCAACCTGTGAGGTAGTCGAACTAAAGGTCAGAAGCCAGCATCTCAGTAGTCAAGTTCTGCCCCAACTCCTGCCTGCCCTTCTCCAAACTTCTTGTTCTGGGAGAAAAATAATAACTCATTGACTGTGCTTCCTGATACCTGCTGCTGGACACACTGCTCAGATCCCCATGGCACGCCCACCCAAATGCTCACAGCCCCCAAGCCCCAGCTTATGCCATGAGCCCACATATTAACTCCCTCATTCTCCACATCCTCCCCAAACACTGCACACCAGCCCTGGGAGCTGCTACATGGGGTTCTGGCCTAAACCTAAAACTTTGTCCCACAAGGGGCTATGGCTTTGGTTCTGTGTCACACTCTCCTAACATGACCCCCCACCCTCTAGGTTCCCCGAGCCACTGGACCGTCTGCACCATGGGGCAATCACTCCACAAGAACACCAAGTCTGCAGTGACACTCCTATTTTCCCACTTAGGACAGATTTCTCTCTCTGAGGTCCCACACCCCTCCCATGTTCTGTGGGAAAAACAATTAAAAAAAAAAACACTTTGCCTTCTCTTTAAGGACTTCATTTCAAAACCCTGGTACATGGCGACCATTCAGCAAACACAGTGTTGGGCAATGTCCCCAGGGGTCAAAAAAGACACTCTGGGAACATCCTCCATGCAGGGGTGAGCTCATGGGGTTGAGCCCTGGGACTTTGAAGTGGCTGGGCTGGTCTCATTTGGGTGGGGAGCAGGGAGATTGGAGAAGAGGTCCAGCTGCTGGGATGCAGCCCTCTTTAGACCAAGGCCACCACCCTCTCTTGAGTCCCATCTGCAGACCCCAACCCCTCTTACTGCAGTCCTGTTGAGAACTCACCTGCCGGGTCCAGACCCAGGCCAAGACAAAACAGGACAGTGCTACTTGGTCCTGGGCAAGACAGCTCTGCTTCCTAAAACTAGGGCAAGAACCATGTGTTCCTTGGGGTGGGCATTTGGCCAGCAGTGAAGATGTCTCCTCAAAACAGCCAAGTCCCATAGAAGAGGACCTGCCTCCAGCTCCCGGTTCCCAGCTTCCTACTAAGATGAACCCTGGGAGACACCAGGTGATGGCCTAAGTAATCGGGGCCCTGCCACCCACGTGGGAGACCTGAACTGTCACTGGCCCAGTCCCAGCCATTGCAGGCATTTGGGTGGCAAACAAGCAGATGGGAGAACTCGCTCTTGCTCACTCTTTCTTCATTTCCTTCTCAAATCAGCAAAAACAAATAAATTAAAACCTTAGTAGTACCCATTTTGTAAGACTTTTAGTGTTTACACACTTTGGCCTTCCAAGCCAGGAAGGTCTTACCTCCCCAAGGAAGGCTACCATCAGCCTTCACCCTTCTGGAGCTAAGCAAATAGCTGACTTAAAAACTGTTGCTCAGTATAACATTACAATCCTAAAAGTGAAGACAAAAGGGTCTATAAATTAAGAGTACATGCCAAGCTTTCTCTGAAGACCTGGTTTTGTTTAGGGTTGAGTTTACAGTTCCCCAAGAGGGACTGAGGCCAGGTGAGAATGGACGGTGCCTGCAGAGACACTAACTCCCTGGTCTCCTTGTGCGCTGTATCCACACGGAGAAAGTGGCAAGCAGGTGCACGCAGGAAGACGAGCCCCCAGTGGCAGCAGGACTACATGTGCAGGAACATAGAGAGCACATTCACATCTGTCCCCAGGGATGCTGGCCTTCTCTGTGTCTGCCTGTCCCTGCAGGTCTCACTATGTCATACATCCATGTGTCTCTAGGATTGCACATACGTCACTACTTGGCCCTGGTACAATCCTGGTGCGCAGCTGTCTGGGGTTCTTTCTCCTTATCCACTGGGCCCTAGGTCTAAAAGAATCTGGAAGAGAATTCTGGTTTCCTTCTATAATCAGAAAACAGCAATGAAATACCTTGGCCTGAGCACCTGCTCTGAGAAAGATGTCTGCGGTAGAAGGCCCACGAGCCAGAGGGAAGGAAAACACACAGCCACAGATGGCCACTGAGCCCTTGAAAGGCGGCGAGTTCATGCAGCCTTGGGTAAAAGACAAAGCACACCCTGCTCCACAAGCTCAACATGGACAAGGAAGCACAGAGTCATGCAATAGCATTTATTTTGATTGCTTGCTAAAATGATATTGGATTAAAACGCATGATGAGAACTATCTTCTCTGTCTCTTGTTTTTCATAAATATGGCTGCCAGAAAGTGTGAAATTAAGTACACAGGTCCTTTTTCTGGCCTACTTCCTATTTCCGTGGGACAAATTGACTGAGAACCTCGTCCCAGACATTGAACTTCTCTGAATCTCTTTTTCTCCAGCTGTAAAATGGGTATGATGAGATGGTGAGGACTGAGAGCACATGTAAAAGTGGTGCTATAGCCTTCAAAGAGATGTTCGGATGAGGGAGGAGGTGATGAGGGTGGCGCTGGTGGTGATGCCCATGGGGGCTGGCAGTGGTGAAGATGCTGGTGGTGGCAGCACTGACAGTGCCAGTGAAGGTTGGTACTCAGACCTTGTCCAAGAGGAAGGGGTAAAAAGGATACAGGAACTAAGGGAGCATGATCTTCTGGAAAATACTCATTAGCAATCCTAAGACTAATTAAGACATGTGGCTCCCCATCCATCACGGGTTTGGTACTGAAGAAAGAATTATGCCCCACTCCCAACCCCAAACACCCTTTATCCATACCATCCTTTTCAAAAGGTCCTGAGCCACCCTTCCAACCTCCCCTGCTCTGGGATCACTTCATATCTGATGGGATTTCCCAACTAGACCTTTTTCTTCACTCTTTCCCAGAGAACTGGAGTCCCAAGGGCTCCAGAAATAGGGTGATGGCACCAAATTTGGCCTGGAGGGACCAGTCCCTCCTGGGCCCATCCCCCAGAGCAATCCCTGTTGCAATGGTGGTCTCGTAACAATTGCTTACAAACCCGGTTAGGCAAGCTGCTTTTGCGTGATGAGGCTATCTTGAGTAAACAGCATCCTATGTCCCCTGCTGGTCACTTGCTCAAGACGTTGCTGGACATTGCATTAGAGGCACTGACACATGGAGTTTTGAAAAATGGAAATAGGCCGCTGGCTTATGATCAGAGAGCATTTAACTCATTCATGATTGCGCCAAATTTTTTCGAGGCCCTGGGGCCACAGAATGGGTGTTGCCATGAGTGCAGGCAGGTGAAGCCAGGGCTGGTCAGACGCTTGAGTCACCTACAGGATGTATATAGGCCAAATAGAGTCTGTACCACCATGCCCACTATAGCCCCACATAGGCCTCTGAGGGTACTTAATGTCATGCTAATCTGGGACACAGATTCAACCTCCAGAGCAATGGGAGAGTTAGGGTTCTTCCCATCCCATTCATTTTACCCTTTCTTTCTGGCTCCCTTTCTTGTGGATGCAGACCCTAGGTTGAAAGGGATGGGTATAGTGTAAGTCTGACATCTATAACTGTGTCGCAAAGCCAACATATTGGCTAAAGACAATAATGGTGTGCTAGTTCTTGTGATCTTGGCTAGACCGTTCCTCCTTTGGTTTTGCCTGGCTTTGTTCTTGAGGCTGCAGTTGCTGGGTGATTGTTTGGAGCAGAAAGTCCAAAACGATGTCACTCATGAGTTTGATGGGGGATGTGCTGGCACCTGCTCAGGTCGTCTCTGTTCTCCACCTGTTGAGTTCTGCTGGATGGTCTCTGCCTTGGCAGTCTCAGGAGAAGTGTTCCAAGGGATGAAAGTGCAAGTCACAAACCTGCAGGTGAGAGTAACTCAGAACCAGCCGAGATTCAAGGGGCGGGCAACAGACTCTGCATCGTGGTGAGAATCACTGGAAAATATGTTTTTCAAGCTGCTACCAGACAAAAAAAAAAAAAAACTGTAAGAGGCTCCACGGAAAACTTTTCCCCACCATGGAAAAAGCAATCTGATTAAGTTATATTCCCTGAGTCAGAAGTCCAGGCTCTGATTCACAAGTGTGTATAAAGAGGTAAACCAACAGGTTTGCCTAGAGTTATGTGTGGATTACAGAGTTTCTCAGCCTTGGTTGGACATTCAAGTCACTTAAGGACGTTTCCAAACCCAGGATCCTGTCCCCTCCCCGCCCCCCAAGATCTGCTGAATAAGATCTGTGCGCAGGGTTGGGAAGGTAGGAGGGGACAGGGTTGGAGAGTCTACATTTCAAAAGCCTTCCCCGTGATTCTGGTTTACAATTGGGGATAAGAACTGCAGGGTTAGCAGATGAGACTCATGGGAAATCAGGGCAGGATAGAGGGAAATATGGAATAAGCCTGTCTCTTACGTAGAAGATCTTCTGGACCCAATGTCACAGGTCACTGTTGGAGCTTCCGGAGTCTCTCCTGTACCCAGCCTGGCAATGCCAGATACAGCCCCAGGCTCAGAATAGAAAGAGAACCTGCCCAAAGTCACACAGCATCCTTGCTCCAGTGGCATGGGGGAGCCAAGTTGCTATTTCCATGTGTAGTTCTTGGGGTTTGCATCATAGGTAATACCTGGTTGGGTCCCACAATGTGTTGCTACCACCATCCTCTCACTCACAGAAGATGAGAGTGGGACCCAAAGAAGGAAATGACTCCACAAATTCACAGTGCACCAGAGGCCAGACAACAATTCAAGTGTCCTGATGACCCATCAGGAATATGGTCCCATCCCTGTGGTGGCCCATTCTTATTGTTGTGACATAATTGCACAGGCCGGGTAACTGATGAAGAAGTTTATTTAGCTGACAGTGCTGGAGACAAGGCAGCCCAAATCCATGGCACTGGCACCTGCTAAAGTCTTCTCTTGGGGCATCACAACCCGGCAGAGGACATCCCACGGCAAAACAGAGCAGGCTGCCTGGGAGAGCTGCCTTACAGCAAAGCCTCTCCCACAGGTACCTGCTAATCCATTAAGCCATTAAGCCATGATTAGATTATCTGCTCATGGAGGGCAGAGCCCTGATGATCCAGTCACCTCTAAAAGGGCTCGCCTGCCCAACATTATCAACTTGTGGCTTCAGGATAGAGTTTCCAACCTCTGAAGTTTGGAGGATGCTGTCACACTCTAGCACCGCCACTGCCCCTGGGCTGTCAGCTGCCTGCCAAGAGGTAGTATGTGAGGTCTTCCAGAGCTTTCACACTAGCAGCCGCAGGCTGGGACACCCGCTGAGGGCAGGCAGTACCAACCAGCAGCCTCCTGGCAGACAGGTGCCCCATGGACTGAAAGTTTCACTTAGCTGTAACACACGTTCCTTTTTACAACACTGGTGTGCATCATCTGGCTCCCACAAGGTATTCCTGACCCTCCCCATTTTGCTAAAGGGCAACTGAAGTTCAGAGGGCTTTAGGGACTTTGCCCTAGAAACAAAGCTAAGTCCCAACCAGAACCAGGTCTCTGGAGCTTAAGTCTAGTGCTCATCTAGGCCAGTCCCTGGGGCCCTAGAAGATGCCAACTTTGGGGATGTTTCCCCACCCTGTGTGGACTAATGACTGATGGTGAGCAGAGCTTATAACTAGAGGTCAAACAGGGTAGTGTGTGTGTGTGTGTGTGTGTGTGTGTGTGTGTGTACAAGGCAGGTGCCAGTTTGACCAGTTCTGGGTTTTGGTTACCTGTTGCCAAAAGGCAAATATTCCCCCTGCTAAACAGGGCTACAGCAAACAGACCTCACATCTCACTTCAGGTTAAAGCCCTAAGGGCCATTTCTACATTCCTCTCTCCTGCCTTACTGTTTAGGACAAAGGCAATATAAAACCTGCATGGCTCCTCACTTCCTTCACCATCCACCCCTCCAGACGATTGTCAGACCATTGGAAAGGCTCAAGGGGACTGGAGACTTTTGACTTGCCAGACACTGATGTAACACTGACTTCTCTGAGGCCTCCACAGCACTCATCCACTCATTTCAATCCTCTAAGGAGAGTACCACTACCATATTCACTCTAGAGATTAAAGAAATAAAGAACATCTAGTGAACTCACTGGTACAAGGTCACAACTAAGAGGAGGTAAAATGTGGCCTTGAGCCTGGGCAGTCTATCTTGAGAATCTGTGTTTCCAACCATCATGAAAAGGGGTTGCCAGAGTTTCTTGCACTTGATTAGTCTCCCCCAAGAAAGCACTAAACATGCTACGCAGAGACATACACACCCCACTGGCTCTTCTACCTAGTTGGAGTCAGGGTAGACTGAGATTTTCTGAGATTGCTATGGTGTCCAAGTCCACAGAGGACACCCATTTCAGGATGTAGGCAACCTTTGCCGCTTCTTCCTAATACCCATTGCTATGATCACAGTCTGCCGATAGGCCATGTCAACCAACCACTGTGGTCAACACTGTCATCCCCCATTACACAGGAGAGAACACTGAGGCACAGAGCAGGCCTATGTGACACACGATGTCACACCACAGGGCTCATGAATGGCAGAGCTTGGAATGAAACCCTTTGCTTTTGCCTACCACATCACTGATTCTTTCCAAGACCCCTCAAGACAGATTCAGCAGAAATTATGGCCACCGCTGTGACGGGTGTGAGCATCCAGGGCCTTTAAACTCTGAGCGAAATATCTTCTGTACCTGTTTTCTTCATGTGCCCAAGTTCATTGCCAGTCATTCCAGTGTCTCAATTCCCGGAAACAGAAGAACACAGGTGAACCTGCTGAGACCTGCTCAGCATAAACTTCTGTTTCTCCCAATAAACTCAGTCCAAAGGGAAGAAGTCAAGTCTTGGCTGGCAGCTACTTGAGGGCCAGAAAGCCTAGGGTGTTCCTGGAGAGTCACTTCTCCCCTCCTGGGTAGATGTGGGAGCCAGCACCAAATGATGGATGCAGGTGGGGGCTTCGTTCTAAGAAAAACCTGCACCCAACAGCGTATTGTTATTGTAACTGATGTGAGTGCACGGTAGCTGGGCGGCAGGCGTTGCTCCAAATCTCAATCCCTGCAACCTCCTGGCCTGTGGACTCAGGACATTCAGACATCCACTGCCCTTGGAAGTGAGGGCACCCAAGGATCACCTGTCACTGAGATGGGTGGGGACATTGCCTATGGACTGTGGGGTCCATGGAGTTGAGCCATGGCCCTGGGATCGGGGGCCCTTCCCCTGCACACCCTTTCTCAATCCCTGTTTTGCAATCCATCAGCCTGACCCAGTAAACACTGCAGCCTAAGGAAAAGCTACCTTCCCTCTCCTCTTCTGCAAGTTTCCTGAAAAGAGCCCAGGGCTGTGGGGGATGACGGGACCCGGCCATCAGGTGGGAAGCCAAGAGAAGGCTGCTGAGTTCTGTCACATTGCAAAGCTTCCAGCCAGTTGCAAACTGAAGAAAAGAGAATCACGTGGGAGAGAAACCTGGAAAACAGTCTTTTTGCCCGTAGCATATTTGGGGCAGGGGTGCACAGGAAGACAGGAGGCTATAGGTCAAAATTCAGAGAAGGATTTGCAACTGCCTCTGCTTGCTGTGCAGCCTCAGGCAGGTCACTAAACATCTCTGAACAGGTTTGCTCTTTAGCAAATTAGCTGCTAACCCTGCTCCCCACCACCCCCATTTCATACGATTAATGACACATCACAAGTAGTCACGTGAGCCTTTAACCTCACCAGGAGGTAATGATTTCTCATTTTATTCTCACAGGAGACTGTGCCTGTCTTTGCAAAGGGACAAAGAACCTTTTGAAAGGTCCCAGATGATGGATACCAAGGGACAAGGCCAATGGCTAAAGCTACAATCCTCTACCTGTCTAGCTGATTCTCTTTCCCTCAAATAAATACTGCAAACAGTCAATCAATAATTTTTTTAAAGGAGCCATACATTTGGCTTAACAGTCAAGTGTGTTAGGATGCCCACATCCCCTGTTGAGGTAGCTGGGATCCATTCCCAGCTCCAGCTCTGAACTCTAGCTTCCTGCCAAAGGAGACCAAGGGGCAGCAGAGACGCCTCAAGTAACTGGGCTCTGGTCACCCACATTGGAGACCTATGCTGAGCTCCTGACTCCCAGTTACAGCCATGTGGGGAGTGAACCAGCAGATGGGAGCACTCTCGCTCCCTCTTCTTGAATAAATAAATAATACTATTGCCCTTCGGCACTGGAGAGCTCCCATGTAGAACAGAGGGTCCTAAGTAGAACTGGAACCCCCCGTATCTGCTCAGGCCCCGTCTACCTTGCCCACATCTATTAAAAGTGTGTTTGTCTTGCTTTTGTTATTTCTCAGTTAAATCATGTGGTTTTTTTTTTTCTTTCCTGAGCTCTGAGATTCTGGAAACAAGACCAGAAGTAACCTATGTGATCAGTTTCATCCCATGATTAGCATGTCTTTGTCCCTTCACACTGCTTACCAAATGCTTGTACGAATGAATGAATGAATGAATGAGTTGCAACAAGGAGAAGTAAAGGAAAGACATTCTCGGTGAAGACAAGTGGGTCAGCTACAGCATGAAGATGAGAAGCCAGGAGCTCATCTATGCAGTCACCCCTCCTCCCCAGAAGGCCTACAGCCCCCAGCCCTGCGACACTGTGTGTTGATTCCTTCAATGGGCAAGGTCTCTGCTTACACAAAGGGCCGGAGGTGAGGTGATGAACAGACTATGCAGCGGAGAGGAGATGACAGCATTCAGCTGATGGCTGCCTCTCCCTGTGCCAGTCACCCTGCTTCCACTGTGACGATGACAGCTCTGTCTGCAGTTTCTGCTTACTAAGCTAGGGCTTTTTGTGGCCTTGATATTAGGGACCTCATGAATGCATTTCCCTGCCTGTCTCTCCAGATACTAAGCATAAAATGGTGGTACACCCTTAAATCATCACTTTTATTGTTATGACAAAAGTAATACAGATCTATTGTTTTGAATTCAATAGTAGGATGGCGCGATGCCAACACCAATATCATCCACCTGACAACAAAGGCAGCAGGGAAGTGTGTGGCTCAGAGAAGGGCCTTCTCTTTGCACTTTCCTCTCTATCAAGCCCTCCCCTCTTCAGCACCACGCCCTACTCACCCTTGCCCAGGGAGGGCCAGATTGGAGCAGAATGATTCATGCCTGTTCTTCATAGATGCCACATCTGTCCCACTGTGGCATCTTACAAACTGGCACCTTACACACTTTTAATAGATGTGGGCAAGGTAGATGGGGCCTGAGCAGATGCGGGGGTTCCAGTTCTACTTAGGACCCCCTGTTCTACATGGCAAGGGGTTATTAGAGGTGAAATACAGTGGCCCACTGAGTATCCCGTGTTCTAATCCCACTTCTACCAAAGCCCCACTGAGCGACTGTCTCGATCCACACTCTAGAGCCATAACTGACACCACAGAGACTAATTTACAAAGAGGAGAATTATATTTAACTCATGGCTCTGGAGTTTGGGAAAGCCACAGTCATGGCATTGGCACCTGCTTGGATTCTAGGGGGAGCCTTTCCTGCTGGATTGTGACATGGGGAAAGGATTCCATGGTGAGCCAGAGAGTGTTGCTTTTGTAACAAAGCCATTCTCAGAGGAACTCATTCATCCAAAAAGACATGAAAAGATTGGAGACCCGATAACCCTGTGCACATGGTTGCGCTGCACTGAGGGCTGAGTTCCCAACCCATGAGGTGTTGAGACACACATTACACCACCTTGCCTCTTTTTTCTGCATAGCCAGCAGCCTGGCCTGGCCGATGGGTGGGCCTTGCAGTTCTGACCCCACACCTACACAGTGCATCTCAGTGGGTCTCCACCCCTTAGAAGATAAAACCTAAGAAATCAGACTATAGCATAGAATCCCAAAATCATCACATTGGGCAAAGGGGAAAACAGGGTCCTAGAACACCAAAAAGAAACCCTAAGGTCACACAAGAAATTAGAATCTGAATCAGGAGGGAACGTTCATTCCCTCCACAGAGATTTATTGCACAAGGCCAACACCATGGGATAGCAAATTAAGCCTCTGCTTACGGTGCCATCAGCCCATATGGGCACAGGTTTGAGTCTCAGCTGCTCCACTTCTGATTCAGCTCCCTGCTAATGTGTCTGGGAAAGCAGCAGAGGATGGCTCAAGTGCTTCAGTTCCTGTACCCACATGGGAAATCTGCAAAAAGCTTCTGGCTGTTGACTGGCCTGGCCCAGCTCTGACCATTGTGACCATTTAGGGAATGAACCACCAAATGGAAGACCTTTTTCTCTGTAACTCCGTCTTCCGAATAAAAGAAAATTAAAAAGAAAAAAAGATTTATTGCATTGTAACTCTTGTGTCAGATATCATTCTGGAATCAGGGAGTTTTAATTCCAAATAATCAGGCAAGAGCAAGTTAACATTAAGTAACTAAGCATTAACACTAAGTAAATCCATCATTAAAGTGTATAAAGGGTAAACCACTCTAAATATCCATAGAGTGTACTTTTTCTTCCCCATAGACCAATCCACCAATTCCGGCGGGCATGACTGAATCACAGAGTGGCATGATCAGAGCTCCAACAATGCTTTGGAGCACCAGAGCAATGGCTCAATGGTTAAATCCTCCCTATGCATGCACCAGGATCCCATATGAGTGCCAATTTGTGTCTCAGCTGCTCCAGTTCGATCCAGCTCACTGTTTCTGGCCTAGGAAAGCAATCAAGCACAGCCCAAAGTCTTGGGGAAGATTCTGCATCTGCATGGGAGAACTGAAAGAGGCTCCTGGCTTCTGGCTTCAGATCAACTCAGCTCCAACTGTTATGGCCACTTGAGGATGGAGGATCTTTCTCTCTGTGTCTCCTTTTCTCTGTATACATGCCTTTCCAATAAAATAAACAAATCTCTTTAAAAAAAAAAAAAACGCTTTGGGGAGTGAGAGTACAAGTTGGCATTCCATTTTATAAGTGTATTGACAGCCCAGGAGGGAGCTGTCTACACGTGGGCCTAGGTTCTTAGAAAGAGAGGGCTATATTTTGATTTGGTGATAGTTCAAACATAGGGTGTGAGAAGAGTGCAGGATGGCTCTTTGTCTTGTGGCTTGAGCAAAGTGATGTCATGGATTGCGTTGTGAAGCACTAAAAAAGACGCAGGTTTACGGGCAAGATCCACAGCTTGATTGGAGACAGGTTGCATTCTAGATGTCTCAAAGGAATCCAAGTGAAGGGAACAAGTGTTGAGTTACAGGAAACAAATGTATTGGGAGTTGTCCAGGGAATAGACAGTTTAAATCAAGGCACTATAGCAGATCATTCCAGGGCCCCAGGAATGGACTCAGAACGCTTGGGATTGCCCATCATGGGGCACTGGACAGTGAAGGAGGTGAGGGAAACCCAGCCGAGAAGGTGTAGAGAGAACAGCAAAGTAGGAGAAGGAAATGAGATTTTGTCTTGGAAGCCAGCGGAAGAAAATATACATTGTCAAGTGCTATGAAGGTCTCCACCCCTGCCGTTAATCCAAGAAGCAAGATTACACCTGAGCTCACTCTAAGAGGCCACTAAATGCCAAGCAGGAGAGGTGGGGGAGGTTGGTTTTCAGTCTGGAATGCTGCTAAAAGTTTTGTAAGCAGTATTGTCCCCACCACATAATACCGATCTTGCCAAAAATATAATGACTATTATGAAATCAACAGGTCACCTTACCATCCATCAGGGAAGAAAAACAAGTTGTCATGGTGACATCAGAAGAAGCATATGGGAGCGAGCCTTTATTAAGCACCCACCGACCAAAATCTGCCTGATGCCACACATTTTGTCGCACCTAACAGCAGGAGAAAGAAATGCATGTGGAAGAAGAACCATTTTCGAGTCCAGCTGATAAAAGAACAGTATCGTATTTCCCAAAAATCAATAGGTTCTAACCTGAAAAGAGGAAGAGCCAAGTTCATTTTGGTTTACTGGTCAATCCCATTCTCCTAAGACACCATCAGAAAAATGCCAGTTTGATCCCACACAAACCTTTCTCAAAACTTTTCAGAGCACATGTTTAACACATATAAACACAGCAAGTATTTCTTGAAGTCATAGAAGTGCGCCAAAATACAGGACAAATAAAAAAAAATAAATAGAATAGGTAGGACATATGCCACTTGATTTTCTAAATTCTGGGCTGGGAGTTCATACTATTTGACTGATTAAGCAACCACGACTTGTTTTTAAGACAAGATTACTCAACTCCCAATTCTGCCATCATCAGATTTGAGAACCCATCATAATCATTGTGTTCTGCTCATTTGTAGTCGCCTGCCCAGTGTCAAATACTATCTTCAGGCCTAGCACAGTAGCCTAGTGGCTAAAGTCCTTGCCTTGCATGTGCCAGGATCCCTTGTGGGCACCTGCTCATGTCCCAGCTGCTTCACTCCTCTCCAGACTTCTGCCTGTGGCCTGGGAGGGCAATGGAGGAGGGCCAAAGCCTTGGGACCCTGTTCCCTCTTTGGAGACAGAGAGGAGGCTCCTGGCTCCTGGCTTCAGATGGGCTCAGCTCCAGCTGTTGTAGCCACTTGCAGAGTGAATCAGCAAATGAAAGATCTTCCTTTCTGTCTCTCCTCTCTGTGTATCTCTCTTTCCGATAAAAATAAATAAATCTTTAAATATATGTATATATATATATATATATATATATATATATTACCTGCAGCTTTATGAGTGCGTTGATTTTTGTTGTTGTTGTTGTTTTGAAAAAGCCCCAGGGCAGGCATTTGACCCACTTGAAATACCTGTATTCCACATCAGAGTATGATTCAAGTCCTAGCTCCTCCACTTTGCATCCAGCTTCCTGCTAATGTGTACATCCTAGGAGACAGTAAGTGATGGCTCAGGGACTAGAACCCCTGACACCCACATGTAAGACAAATAATGACATCTGGACTCCTGATTCTGACCTGGCCTAGTAATACAGGCACTTGAAGAGTGAAACACCTGGTTTTTTCTGTCTTTCAAATTTTCTATGAAATATGAAAACAAAAAATAAATATATATAAATAAATATATGAACATTTTTTAAAGCCCCAGGATAAAATAACATGGAGAGAGAAGGAGAGATAGAAAGGATGTGAGAAAGATATACCAAGGGAATCAAAATGGTGGCATAAGACAAGGTCGTGTTAAACAGACGGTAAAACATCAGCCAGTGTGAACCAGAGAGGGCACATTCCAGGAAATCAAATAGGACAGACCTATGGCAGGGGGCAGCTGAGACTGATGGACACGGGAAAGCAGTGGACACAACAGTGTGGTGTTGCCGTGACTTGAAACCCCAGCGGCATTCAGCCAGTGGTGATTGACCTCCACCGGCAGCCAGAATGCCACCAGGCAGGAAGAGAAGCAACCAAGTAGGAAGGGAAGTTCACCAGAAGCTCAGGAGGTGAACCCAAAGAACTGCCCGTCCTGCTGGTTTGACAGAGCAGCAGATCCCAAACAGGCTGTGCAAGAACAGGCTGGATTACACAGCCCAGTGCCTCCCACCCGCCCCCCAGAGCCAATTCAGTCACCATTTTGTGTAGTGAGACAAAGGCTATGGGACAGGACTGCATAGGCACTAAGGTGGGAGTGATGTCACTTCTGACTCAGTAAATTGCAACAACATGGCATCCTACAGGTTACAGCCAAAATAGGTCCGGGTAGCCCCCAGATCTGATGACCAGCAGATTAAGAACTCCACAAGTGGCACATCAGGTGCCATTTTGTATAGGGTGGCAAAGAAGTTGAGACTAGAGGGACAATAGTGAGCTGCACATGCGCTGAGGTGGGAGTGAGCTCAGTGCATTTCACTGGTCCCCCATCGAAAATAATACAAACTTTGATATATTATGACTCAAAATAGGTCTGGGCGACCCTCAGATCTAATGGCCAACAGGTTCCAGCAAGATAAGCAGCAACAACAACCTAGCTATTTAGGTTACCTGGTGTCTCCCTCAACCTGGGAACTGCTCAAACCAAAAGTGGGAGAAAGGTTGTACAGACAGCAGTGCAGCCTCAGCACTTTATTACAGGAAGTAGAGAGTGGTGAGCCAGGAGCTGGGGCTACAGAGACCATGGTGGAAGTCTAACATAAGACCCTAGACCTGGAACTCACTGGAGGGAATGTCACAAATGACTACAAAGAATCAGGAACCAACTGCAATTAGTAAAATTGAACTGTAGACTTGTGGGTGAAAAATCAGCTTAAAAATCAGCCCTAAGGAGAAGAATCTGATAACCAGAAGTACAATGACCAGGAGCAAAAGAAAAGACAGAGACATAATGAATATTACTGAAGATTCCCCTGCAAAGGAGCAAAAGCCTTTGCCAACCTCAGAGTTCACTGAGGAAGACATTGAGAAAATAGGGGATTCAAAATTCAGAAAACTCGTTATAAATCTTCTTATCAACAATGAGAAGCACATACATAAGTTCAAGGAATTTAAGGAATATGTCACAGAGGAAATAGCAACACTGAAACAAAATCAAGCTGAATTATTGGGAATGAAGGAGAAAATACAGCCAATTAAAAATTCAGTGGAGAGTTTCAATAATAGAATGAAGGAGGAAGAGCTGGGTCAAGCTAAGAAAAAGCATTCAAGAATTAAGAGACACTATTAAAAACCCAAATATAAGAGTTACAAGAGTCCGAGAAGGTGTAAAAAGAGAAGCTGGGTTTAAAAATGTATTTAGGGCCCGGCACCATGGCCTAGCAGCTAAGGTTCTCGCCTTGAACGTACTGGGATTCCATATGGGCGCCGGTTCTAATCCTGGCAACTCCACTTTCCATCCAGCTCCCTGTTTGTGGTCTGGGAGAGCAGTCGAGGATGGCCCAAAGCTTTGGGACTCTGCCCCTTTGTGGGATACCTGGAAGAAGTTTCTGGATCCTGGCTTTGGATCGGCATAGCATTGGCCGTTGCGCTCACTTGGGGAGTGAATCATCGGATGGAAGATCTTCCTCTCTGTCTCTCCTCCTCTCTGTATATCTGACTTTCCAATAAATAAATAAATCTTGAAAAAAATAAAAATAAAAATAAAAATGTATTTAATGGAATAATAAAGGAAAAATTCCCTAATATGTAGAAATAATTGGGAAACAACCACCAGGAGGGGCGAAGACCTCCCAACAGGGTTGACCGAAAGCGATCTTCATCACAGCCCATAACAATCAAGCTTTTTCAACTGAACATGAGGAAAAGATCTTTAAATGTGCACATGAGAAAAATCAATTGACATATGAAGGAGTGGCAACTAAATTCGCAGTTGCCCCCTCACAGGAAACTCTACAAGCCAGGAGAGAATGGGACAACATATTTCAGATTCAAAAGCAAAAATTTGTCAGCCCAGGGCTCAGCACGGTAGTCTAGCAGCTAAAGTTCTTGCGTTGTACATGCCAGGATCCCATAGGAGTGCCAGTTCATGTCCCGGCTGTCCTGTTTCCCATCCAGCCCCCTGCTTGTGGCCTGAGAAAGCACTCAAGGACGGTCCCTGTGTCCCTGTGAGACACCCAAAAGAAGCTCCTGGCTCCTGACTTCGGATTGGCTTAGCTACAGCCATTATGGACACTTTGGGGAGTGAATCAATGGATGGAAGATCTTCCTCTCTGCCTCTCCTCCTCTCTCTCTCTATATATATATATATCTTACTTTCCAAAAAAAATAAATAAATATTTTTTAAAAATTGTACCCCCAGAATAATGTACCCAGCAAAGCTTTCCTTTGTCTTTGAAAATGAAATAAATTCTTTCACCTTAAGGAAAAGTTAAAAGAAGACACCCCTTCCAAACCTGCCCTACAAATGATGCTTAAAGATGTTCTCTTGACAAAGAAGAGGAATAGCACCCACCAAAACCAAAGACAAATGTGAAGAACATCCCAGTAAAACAATAGCAGAAGACTGACTAACTCAATAAATAACCTGTTGCTAAAATGACAGTACCAAATTATCATCCATTTATATTAACCCTGAATGTAAATCACTTAAACTCATCAATCAAAGGACAGATTAGTAGGCTGGATTGAAAAAACAAAACCTATCTATTTGTTACCTACAGAAGACACACCTCACCAACAAAGATCAATGGAAACTGTATCTCATAGATTTTGATGTTTTCGTTTTTAGTTTCAACTCTTCAAAAATACTTTCTTACTCAATAAATTCTTCACTGACTCATAGATCATACTAGCATGATTTTCTTCAAAAAGGTTCTTGATTTTCTTTTTCGTTTCTTCAGAGACACATTAGTCATTCAGTAGCATGTTATTTAACTTCTAGTAGCATGTTATTTAAATTTCTATTTTCCTTCCTGTTGTTGATTTTGTTTTGTGGCTTTTCATTTAAGGAGATGTATAGTAGTAACTGTGTAATGGAGACTATCATATCCAGATGTGAGGACACAATGCAGTCTGCATCTCTCCTTCCAGATCAAAGATGGACTCCCAATGAAACTGTTAAATGTATCTTGACAGTAGGATGCTGGTCTATCTGCCATTGTCCATGCCTGCAATGATGGACATATGATTGTTTATTAAGAAGTATACTCTTGTAATAATAGGGGAACACAGTCGCTGGGAGCGGAGAGGGAAAAGGGGTAAGGAAAATCCCAGACCTATAGAACGGCATCATAAAATAGAATAATAATAATAATAATTGGAAAAAAAGTAAAATATACTGAGTGATAGACAAATGGGCAAAGAGATAGATGATAGATAGATAGATAGATAGATAGATAGATAGATAGATAGATAGATAGATAGATAGACACACAATGTCATTCATCCTGATGGGATTTTACAGAAGTGGCCAATTCCAGACAGAGACTAGAAAATAAGACCAAAATCTGTAATCTCTGCGGAGCCAGAAACAAGGCCAAGGCAATGTCGGAGGTGCAGCCAGCCTCTTCTTCTCTGAAGGCAAGTGGCATGGCAAGAACACACATTCCCTGTGTTCTGTTTTCTTCATGCATTCTGGGGTAGTGTTTCCCTCTACCTGCAAGGTGCACCTGGTGGGCACTGTCAAGCCAGCTACTGACAACACTCTACCCAACCCCAGCTTTCTCCTCCCCAGAGGCCCCATAGCTCTCTGCACAAACACACCAACATCATGGTGGATCTGCAGGCTGTCGCATGCACGGAGTGGCGGGAATGGACCTGCCACCTCCGCAGCTGGCAGAGACACCTCAGATTTCCCAGATGGTACAGCAATGAACACATCAAGGGTGGAGCCCCACAGTGCCTTCCCACCAGGACTCCCAGCGCCCAGTCCTATCTCCCATCTCCTGGTGAAGCAATCGGCGTAATTAGCCGCATTAATATCCAGGCCGTCTCAGTCTGCCTGTCTCAACCCCTGGGTGCCTGTTGCAACCAGCACCCAAACGATTATTCAGCTCCCTTACACCCAGTTGAGTGGAGAAAATGGGGTCTCACTCTAAGAGGGCTGCATAACACCTCAACTTCCCTGGACTGAGTTCTGTTCCCAAACCAGGTTCTACAAAAAACTGACTGCAATAAGCCATGGGGGTACCCTTTTGACACAGTAGCCCCAGGAACTTTGGGGGGGGGGCGGTTCTGAACATATTTTTTTAGCAAGCTGTAGTGTCAACTAACAACTTATGAACCTTTTAGGGACTATTGATGTACTCAAAAGAGTATTGTCTAACCTCTAATCTCCTGCTATTTTCATTGCAGCAAAATGATATATATATCTGAAAAGACAAATAGGGTGGGCATGGGGCAGGACAAAGGTTCTGTTAATGGAGCACCTGGCTTGTTCTGATCCAGGGTCCACAGGTATCACCACCACCTCCATTTTTATTTTATTTTATTTTATTTTATTTTATTTTATTTTTTAAATGTATCTGGAAGGCAGACTGACAAATAGAAAGGGAGAGGCAGAGACAGTAAGAGGTCTTCCATCTACTGCTTCCCTCCTCAAATGCCCACAGCAGCCAGGGGAGGGTCAAGGTGCAGCCAGGAGCCACAATTCCCATGTGGGTGGCAGAGGCTCAAGCACTTGGGCCTTCTTCCATTGCCTTCCTAGGCCCAGGATGACAGGGAGCTGGATGGAAAGTGGGAAAGCCGGGAAAGCCTGGACTCGAATTGGCCCTCTGATAAAGAACGATGGCATCTGAGTGGGAGGTTTATCCCCTGAGCCACCAATCACCTCCATTTTAAAAAGCCAAGACTGGTTTGAGCTGAACAAGAACAAGGCCTCGGAGTTGCTTTATCTCTCCAAGACTTGGACCATGGTACAATCCAGGATTAGTCAAATCACTACCCTGGTTATTCCACCGGCTCACGCTGCTGCCAGAGCCTGGACCCCTCTCAGCACTTTGTGCTCCTTCTGCTGCTGGTGCTGATGTTAGTGCCATTTCAGGCTGTCCTGGTGGTGGGGCAGAACTGTTGGAGGCAATGAGAGACCGTCCCAGGCCAATAGGGACCAGAGGGCAAACAGGGAGGCAACATAAGGTAAATAGGTCTCAGTCCCAGGGGACATGCAGGCAATATGAATTAGGGGAAAAGAGACTCTCAGACTAGCAACTCCACCTCTCCAAACTCCTAGAACCTTCCTTTTCAGAATGTTCCAACTCATAAGAGACTGCGTTACTCAACAGTGGTACTCTGCTTCTTGTGGGTGTTCCAAGCCTATTCTCACAGATGGTATCCAACTCAGGGAGTGTGTGGCCACGTGACTTCAGTGCAAGTCATCCAGGGTTTCCTCACATTAACACCTCCCCTGGCTGCACCTCTCCATGGCCTTATCTCTTTCAAAACCCATTCCTGCCATTCCACCTTGACAGCCAATATGTTATAGTGGGCCTGGGTTCGAATCTTGACTCCACTTCTTAGGAGCTATGTGCTATCATGCTGCTGTTAGCCTCAGTTGCTCAATCTGTAAAACGTGGGAAGAGTACTAATGCTTGCCACAGGGTTCCCCATGCAAATTAAACTATCAGGATGTGTGTATGGTTTCTAGGCTAGCAGCTAGCTCACGGTCAGTACTCTGGTCTGTCAGCCATGACTTATCACTGTGTAAGGGTTCCTTCACTCCCTCCTCCGGACCTCTGCATTGTGCCTGCTTTGGCATAATGCCTCCTCCAGGAAGTGCGCTGCAAAGAGATGCGAAGGCACCAATGTGATTTGTATTGGAAAGGCTGAGACGGCCCTGCCCAGGGTTTGAGGCAAGCACTCCGTGTCCAACAGCCCGGGCTTGAATTGCACCCTGCTACTTCCCAAGTCAGTTTGCTCATCTCCAAAGTAAAGATTCAAGTCACTCCCGCCTGTGCAAGTAAGCAAAGCCAGGCCATGATGGATTTCACAAGGCCTGGGAGCTGGAGTACCAGTAGGGCTTGTAGCGCTCTGTGAGTCTGTTCATGAAGTTGCCCTCCGGAGCTTACCATCTCTCTCTGGGGCAAGCCTCTGACAGCAGCAGCAGAGAGCAGAGCACGCGGTAGCTGTCTGGAAGGCAGCTTTGTACGAATGCTCTTGCTCTGCTGTAGCCGCAACACAGTCAGGCTTCAAGCCACGGTGTCTCTGCAGCACTGCATCAGCCAAGTTTGCTCATGTAATTCTTCTTCCTGGGCCTTTTTTACCCTTGGCTGAAGGGAGAAGCTCCTAAACCTTGATCCTTGTACATTTGCGGAGTACAACCATGCCCTGTTACCAGACTGGGTGCTGCGGTTATCTTGTGAGGTGGATATTAGGGGTAACATCTATGATGAAGATTCATTGTGAGAATGAAAGAAATTGCCACTTGTCAGACTGGAGCCTTCTAGCAGCCCCCAGTCTTTAGCAAGAGACAGAGACACATGGAGAACTGGGCTAACAGAGGCTGGGTGTGAAGAACTCTAAGCAGTCTCTTTCTATGCTGATAGAGCTCTGTAGTGTGTAGTTGTTATCACAGTGGTTTGCAGATGTAGGACCTGGGGCTCACATAGGTAGCGTGTGATCCACAGTCAGCTGCTCTGGGGGAGAGGGGTCAGGGCAAACAGGAGGAGCTTGCAGCCAGAAGAGAGCTGAGGGGTGTTCCTGGAAGAGATGTGAGAAGGATCAGCATCTCAATGTCACAAAAATGTCACCAGGACCTGCAGAGCTTAGAAAAACCAGACCCCGATTTCCCGCACTCCTGGCAGATTTGGCTGTGGCAGCTGCAGTGAGAAGCTGTTTTGCAGCTCCCAGAAGATCCCTGCTTGCTGAGTCCTTTTGCGGTGGAAGTCTCCAGGGCCCCTTGCTGAGGGCACTAGCCACATCTGTGGGGATTTCACCCTCATGATAATCTCACCTCCCAAAGGTCTCACCTCCTCATACCATTACCGCAGGGGTTAGGATTTTAACCTATAAATTGTATGGGACAGAAACATTCAGACCACAGAGCACTCAAAGTGAAGAAACCCTCACCACTCCCAAACCTAATCTGAGCAAAGATTGAGGGATGTTATTTATTTGTTGATTGGTGGATTGATTTCTTTTACTTATTTAAAGTCAGAGTTACAGAGAAAGAGAGAGAAATCATCCATCTATTTGTTCACTCCCCAGATGACCTCCATAGCCAAGCATCCAGGAGCTTCATCTAGGTCTCCCACATGAGAGACAGCAACCAAACACTTGGGCCATCTTCGGCTGCTTTTCCCAGGAACTAGATTAGAAAGTGGAGCATCCAGGGCACAAACTAGTGCCCACATGGGATACCAGCATTCCAGGAAATAGCTTCACCCGTTACACCACTATACTGACCCCGGAAGCAAAGCAGCAAGAATGCTCAAGAGGACAAAGAATAAGAAGCTTAGGCACTATGCCATCATCAAAAATCCCATGCCTGGGACTGCCTTTCAAGATCAAGAGCAGGAGCATGCTGGTTGGTTACACTGGTGTCCCTGATGGCCATCAAGGCCAGCAAGCATGAAAGCAGAGAAGCTGATAAGAAGCTGTCCAGTCTTGGCCAGTCAAGGTCAGAGCCAACACTCTGTGCACAATGGCAAGGTGAAGGCATTCATTCAGTCCCTGGCTGTGAGGCTTTGCATGCTGTCAAAACGTTGGGATCATCTCAGCCAAGTCCGGTGGACTATTTGTAAGCACCCCAGGAAGAAACAATTTTTGCACTCCTGCCAGCAGCATCTGAGAATTCCAACATCTCCAGCTTCTCACCAGCAACTGGCATTGTCAGTCTCTTCCATTTTAGTATTCCAGTGGATATGTGTTGGTATTTGTTTGTGGTTTCAATTTGCATTTCTCTGAGGACTAATATTAGTTAAGTATCTTGTGTGTTTGCTGGCCATTTGTATGTATTCTTTGGTAGAAGATTTATTTAAAAAATCTTGGGCCCAAGACGGTAGCCTAGTGACTAAAGTTCTTGCCTTTGACACACCAGGATCACATATGGATGTCAGTTCATGTCCCAGCTGCTCCACTTCCCACCCAGCTCCTTGCTTGTGGCCTGGGAAAGCAGTTGAGAATGGCCCAAAGCCTTGGGACCCTGCACCCACGTGAGCAACCTGGGAGAAGTTCCTGGCTCCTGGCTTCAGAGCAGTTCAGCTCCAATTGTTGCAGCCACTTGAGGAGTAACCAGCAAATGAAAGATCTTTCTCTCTGTCTCTCCTTGTCTCTGTAAATATGATTTTCCAGTGGGAAAAAAATCTTTTGATCTTTCTTTCATTGGACTATTTGGCAAATATTTTCCCCCATTTTTGAGGAAGAGCTGGGAGGAACTCAAGTGCTTAGGTAGGAAGTAGAATGAGAAACAGAGGAGGGACTCAATACCAAGTACTCTGAAATGAGACCTGGGCAATTTAACCTGCTATACCACAATGCCTACCCTGTCACTTGTTCTTAAAAACCTACCTTGCAGAATTAAACTATGTAATTTTGAAAGTTCGGCTAAATCTTTTTTAAAGATTTATTTATTTTTATTTGAAAGGCAGAGTCATAGAGAAGAGGAGAGAGAAAGATCTTCCATCCTCTGATTCACTTCCCAAATGTCCACAATGGCCAGAGCAGAGTTGATCCAGGAACGAGGAGCCTTCTCAGTATCTTCCATGCAGGTCAGAGTCTCAAGACTTTTTAGGCCATCCTCCACTGCTTTTTCAGGCTACAAGCAGGGAGCTGGATAGGAAGTAGAGCAATTAGGGCACAAACAGGTGTCTATATGGGATGCTGGCACTTTCAGGTAGAGGATCAGCAACTGAGCCACTACACTGACCCCTAGAAAGCTAAATTTACAGAAAAAAATCACTTTGTGGGGCAGGGGTAGGTTTTCCTTTACAGGAGTAAAACCTGCAGAATCCTTTGGTCTAATTCTGCCAAAGCAACCACAGGCGGGACTCGAATTTCAGTAACTCTAACAGATTAATTTTTTAGTTGATAATTTCATACGTCTTGTAAATGAAGTCATAAACATTCAACAGCCCCTGGTTAAAAGAGGTTCCCCACCCCTGACTGGACATACATTGAGAAGGGGAAAGTTAGGGCAATTGGAAAAGGTAATTCAAGGTTTTCATGAGCACAAAATTCTCAGCAGAGCAGTGATACAGAAGAAAGCTAGGGGGTATACTTGTAAATTGAGCTTTGTGGGGGAAAATTCCTTCTGCATGTCCAGCATACAGGATAATGCTTTTCTTAAGCCAGGATGCAGTGCCGACACAGGAGGGAGTCATTCCACACAGGCAGGAGTGGGCAGCAGACAAGACCCCGGGAGCTGGCACCAGCCACATCTTAAACTTGTTGGCAATCTTCCAAGCTCTGAACCTGTGCTTGGCAAGAGAAAATTATTTCTCCAGCTTAAGCAGGCCCCTGGAAGGGCCAATTTATTCCCTCCCACACTGGGAAGGGTTTAATAACCAAAGCACATGGCTTCCTGCAAAAAAAAAAGGGCCAGCCAGAACTTAACTCCTTCCTTCCTTCCCTTGCATTTGTAACCTTCCAGGTGCTTCTGAAACAATGCAAGTTCCACCTTATCAGAAAGGGACAAGTGTGGCTACTAGATTTTCCACGGCTTTCTTGGTGTCCTGCTGGCCCTGTCTCTCGCTGGAGCCAGTCCAAGGTATTTCAGGGTCGACATTGCATGACACTATATGACTGTTAATAGCACCCAGGCCTGCAAATGCTGACCCAGTCTAATTCGAGACAGTGTCCGTGCCTGCTGCTGTATTATGGGCCCACACTGCTTCAGGACCCTGTCCCAACGATGGTGTAAAAGGTCATATGGCCTAAGTTCGTTGGATTTAAAGGCCATCTGTTTGAATCTGGATTCTTAAAGAGAGAGGCACACAGTACAATGAAGGCAATAGTGCCTGAACTTGTCCACCAGAAATCCTGAGCGTGAAGGTCGGCTGCACCACCTACTAGCTGGGTGAACAAAGGAAATGCATTCCTGGGTCTCAGTTTTCTCATCGATAACAAAAGATTAAGTGAGATGACACTAAGTTGTCCCGTACAATTAGATTGAGCACAAAGTCACTTGCAGCAAATGTTATCTCCCTGCTACCTCCCTTTTCCCTCACAGTGAATTAAACACCTGGAATTCACATTCATCCCCCATAATAGTTACAAGACCAGAGACCTGTCAGTTAACTTCTCCCTTTCACCTTCCTTACTGGGGTGAAAAAGATTGGGGGAACATCAGCAAGTGCAGGTGGAAGAAACCATGGAAGGAGCCCGTGCATCAGGAGGAGAACTAGAGTGATGTCAGAACAGCGATCACAGCAGCATTCAAGCACTTGTCAGAAGATGCAGTGATAGCTGAAGAAAGCAACAAAGAATGGTTAAAGGAAGAGAAGAGGGAAAGAGGCATCTTGTCTTAGGGCCACAAAGAGTATCACAGGGAACACAGATGCCACAAAGTGCACTGGTAAAAGATGGCCTGATACATGCCCAGGCAAGGCGCTTGAAGCGATGAGAAATGAAGCCATACTGAACAGGTGGGTGAGTGAGAAAGGAAGGAGGGGAAACAAAAAGAAATACAGTTCCAAACCAAAGTCACAGGGGTCAAATGACGACATCAAGACTGAGACATCCTGGTGCACTGAAGAGTCAGAAAGGAGAGAAAGCCCAGAAAGAAGTGAAAAGAAAACAAAGGCCAGAGCAGTTCACAGAGTCAGCGGGTAGAAACCAGTGTCCAGGATGCAGTGAAGCCCTTCACAGGGTCCACCAAGACAAACTTGGACTACGTTGATTTACTAACAATAGGGGACAAGTTCAGGAAAGTAAACAGCCCTTGTGACCTATGACATGGTGCTGGGGTGGCCAAGTGAGAATCAGTGTGCTGTTGGAATTCCACCTAAGCACAGTTTATCGGTATGGGAAGGGTAGGAGAGAAAGCACTGGAAAATCCTGACAACAGTTTGGGCACTGCCTCAGTTCTCCTCTTCAGTCTGTGATACTTCATGACCACTGGAGACAGCAGAAAAGAGAATTTATGAATTGAAGAGAATACCCAGCCTTTGGAGTTGCCACAGCCATAGTAGCTTTGACTAATGTTTGTCTTGTCTTTTGCAGGGAGCTTTCAGTAGGAAGTATGAGTCTCGTTTCACAGAATCAGGAAGGGCTGAGGTTCAGACAAGTTCCAGGACTTGTTCTAGAACTCATAGCTGAACTCATATTTCTGTAATTCAGAGTTCAGCTCTGTTTCCATGCTACCCAAAGAGCTGTTGAAATCCAACTCAGCCCTATGTCCACGCATTTATTTTCATTGTATTTAAAAAGCAGAGAGACAAAAGGAGTGCAAGGTGCAGAGAGATCTTCCTTTCTCTGACTCACTCCCCAAATGCTTGCAACAGCATCATGCCATAGCATTAACCATGAATTTCATGGGTGCAGATGTGTGGTTTTTGTTTTTTTTTACCACAGCCCTACTCTTGTCTCTGTTTTATCTATTCAAACCAGTTCACGTGCCTCTCAACAGGTAAATGAAGAAATAAATCATGATATTCATGATAATAATAAATATAAATCATGATAAATCATAAATAATAAATCATGATAGTCAGCAACAAAAAGAAACTGCTACTTGTGCTATTAAGATGCCCAAGATGCCTCTCATGAATATTATAACCTTTTTCTGTAATTTGAGGGGGGTCACACCAAGTAATGCCCATGCTCCTTCTACACGAAGAAATGCAAGAAAGGCTGGGCTTGTGATGAGGCCATGGAGAAAGTTTGTTCATCATGGCTCGATCAAGAGGAGCTGCAAATCCAACTCCAAGCTTCACCAAAGCCATTGGAGGAAAAGACGCCCTCACAAGGATTCACACATCCCACAAGAGCCACTGTAGGGCTCAGAAACTACAATGGGATCATAGAGACTGGGTGCCTTCTAAGTATCATGGGAAGCCAGCGAAGGAAGTGACTCATTCTGTTTGGGAAAACCAGCAAAGGCTGCAGAGACCAGGGCAGAACAAAATAGAAACGGTGAATGCTAACCCTCTGGAGCCTGGATGTGCAGGGGGTGAGGCTGGGTCTCTGAAGGGGAAACGATGTGCTTCACTCATTTCCTAGATGGCCTTCAACCTTCAAGAGGTGGGGAGCGGAGGTTGTGGGCTCAGGAAGCAGGAAGCAGACCAGGGCCTGGGACTCGTGACCGCTTTGGTTCCTGACCACCGCCCTCATCCTGAAACCGGGAGAGGCTTTCCATGCATTTCCCACCATGGATCTGTCCAAGGGAGGGTCAGATCCCAGCTGGATCTTATCAGGAAGGTCCTTGCTGTGTCAGCATTAACCCTTTCACTCCAGGACTGTGAGGAGGAGGTGGGGGTGTCCCCAGGAAATGTGGGAGCTAAAACGGATGACTCTCCAGCCAGCCCATGTTAGGACTTAAGCGACAGGCTAGATCTTGCCCAATTCTCAGCCATGGGTCACCTCTGCCCACGCCCATGCCCTTTCCTCCCAGCTGCCTTCCTCAATCCGAGTCATGCCTGATTATCACCAGCTAATGAGAATTCCTGGTCTTGGTCGGCTGCCCACACTGAGGAATTCGCTATTCACGAGAAATGTCAGCTTTAGGAAAGGGGCCCTGTGTGTCAGCTCTTTTTTCCCACATTCAGGGTTTGCAGCTGACAGGGGTTGGTTTCACATGATTTGCTGATGGGGGAAAGGCTGTAATCCAGGAAACCGCTCTAGCAAATCACTCCAGGGGCCAGCAGAGCATTCTGGAACATTCTTTGTACATTTTCCGCCTTAGAAAATAGTAAAAGGGAAGCACTGGGATTTAAACAAGGCTAAGAGAATAACAAAGGTGAACCAAATTCTTCGTGTCCCCAGTGTGTGCAGAGCAGGCCTCTAGGAGTAGGGACACGTGAAACTGTCCTAGGCACTCCAGGATCCAGCAGAGTAACCGTGACGCATGCTGACGATTCCCAACATGACATTCCTTCCCATCCATTCCCAGGACTGAAAGTGCAACAGATGGTAACATGCAGATTCCTGCACTGGGTACATGAGGGAGATTCCTCCTGACAGAGCTCCAGCCCTCGGGGAGCAAACCTCTCATCTCTGGACTCTGAGCTTCCGTTCTTCCCCCTCATCTGGCGTCTGGACCACAAACTCTGCATTTGGTCCAGGATGAGAGAAGCCTCCCATGGAAGGTTCTGGCTAGAGGCTGCCAGGCTGGGAAGGAAGGGCTGTTTCAGCAGATGAACACTCTCAAATGCACCAACTGAATTGGGAGTGTTTGTCGCAGGATTCTCTAGGTAGGGCTAAGGCAGGAAACATTTTATGGATAGAGAGACTAGAATGGACTCCCATTGATCACCTGACCCAGCCGCCCTCCACCATGCTGTCAAATGTAGAGACACCATAGAGTCAGAGCAGTTGCTGGCAGAGCCTGGGCCAGACCTAGGTGTGTCTAACTCTAAAGGACTGTCTGTATGCACTCTGAAGTTCACGGGCACTATCCATCAAAGCCCAGTGAACAAAGTTCAGAAAGCTCTGATGAGAGCTGGGAAACAAAGACTCAAAGAAATGTCCCCAGGACACATATGGAAGTGAGACAGCAGAAGGAAACCAAGGCATCCATCAGCAGCCAGCGGGCAGCAGGTAGCGGTCAACAGGGTGGGGCTGCCCCCAGAGGGATCGGTGTTGACATCCTGGCTAGCTGCCCTGGGCTGGCTACCTCCATTCATGGAGCCTGCTTTTCTCTCTGCCACATGGTACATGCTCCTGAAGAGTCTCCAGGGCCACACTGCCAGGGAGCTTGACTCCACTGCATACCAGGTGATGGTTAGGGGCACCTCAGCATCCTGGACTGTTAAGCAAGAGTAGCAGTGGTACCACATACACATGCATACATATATGTGGAGAGATATAGGTCAAACCCACAAGCACACACCCTCCATGACTCATGCATTTGACGTTGGAAAACAATGGGAATGAGGTTCCCTTCAAGTTAATGAAAATATTTTGTAACTAAAGTTGGTAAAACAACCTGAAGTGCCGAAGGTCATTAGATCATTCACTTCAGTATTTTGTAAACTATTTTTAGTGTTTATTAGAAATATTAAGCAATACAAAGAAACAGAGAGAGAAAAGAGATCTTCAGTTTGCTGGTTCACTCCCCAAATGCTGGCAACACCTGGAACTGGGCCATCCTAAAGCCAGGAGACTGGAACTTTATCCAGGTCTCCCACGTGGATATCATGGATGCAATTACATGAGCCATCACCTGCTACCTCCCATTATGCACATTAACAGGAAATTGTATTGGAATTAGAGTTGGAACTCAAATCCACATAGTCCAATATGGGATATACACTCCACATGACAACTTAACCACCACCCCAAAGCTCATCCCAGATTGTTCAATTAAAAGTAGTCAATATTTATGTTATGTAAATATCTTTTTTTAATTTAAAGATCTATTTATTTGACTAGAAAGAGTTAAACAGACAGAGATGGGGAGAGACAGAAAGATGTCCTGTCTGCTGGTTCACTCCCCAAATAGCCATCCAAAGCTGAGATCCAGGAGCTTCCTTTGGGCCTCCCATGTGGATGTAGGGGCCCAAGAACCTGGGTCATCCTCCACTGCTCTTCCAGGTCACAAACAGGGAGCTAGATCAGAAATGGAGCAGCTGCCACACAAACCAGTGTCCACATGGGAGACTGATGCCAGAGGCACAGAATTAGCCACTGCAACACCGCGCCTGCCACTGTTGTGTCAGCTTCACCCTGTTTCAAAAGCATTTATTTCTTTTTAAAGTGAGCCAAACCAACCTGCATGCTCGAAGTCAGAATAGTAATTTCCTTGAGTGGAGAATGGTAGCAGGGAAAGGACATAAGGGACCTGGGAGAAATGATCTGTATCTTCCTCTGGTTGATGGAAATCTAGGTGAACACTTAGATGGTGATGAATCAATCTCTTTACCAAGATTTTTGTCCTTACAGAGTTACTGCGCAAGCTAAGTGAGAGTTGTCTTTAAACAACTATGTCACATCATAAATGCTCAATAATTAGTAACCCTCATTAACAACCATCGTTATCTCAAACCGAAGATTAACTGAGACACCACGCCACACAAAAGCTCTTCTAGAGGAGGTAGCATTTTGTCCATGTTCCCCAAGTGGAAGCAATTCCCAGTCATATTAAATCAACACAAACCAAACCTTCTGGCTTGAGATCCAGAGCACTTTGCAAAGCATGTCCTGCCCACTCCTGGGGATTGGCTTGGTCATGAACTATGTGGAAAAGAGCCAGGGATTTAAGGATTAGGGGTTAGTCCACTATGCACAACAGTCCCTGGGTAAGCCAGTTTCCTACCAGCAGGCAAGCCTGGGTATAAAGCAAACCTTTTGCCATCATGCAGGCAGAACCTGGAAGGCAAAAACACTTCTCACTAGCCTCAAGTCTGATGCTACCTGGGAAGAATCCATCCTTGTTAAACCTTGATTCAGTTGATCACTGGTCATTGGTGACTACTCCGTTCCCTTATAGGCCCTTTGTATTGGAATACTAACACGCCCCAGTTAAGTAGGATTTGCAAGCTTCAAATCCTTCAAGTAGACCCAGACAAATACCCTCCCTCTGATGGGCCACAAGGTTGTGAGAACATGGCCTGAGACTGTGACAGCTCTTATTCATTGTATGTCCCTCCTTCCAAACTTTAGCTTTCTGTGGGCAAGAATCCACGCCACATCTTCCTCACTCAAGAGTGGCTCCTGGAATGCTGCAGAGAGACATAAAGGGTCTCCCAGGAGTTAGGGTCCTTTCTCTACCTTACGATCCTATCGCTTGCTTGTGTTGATCAGGGTGAACAGTGCATGCTACAGCTTCTTGGTTCCTTCTGAGTCCATTGAACTCACTTAGAAAGTGCACAGACATCTAGAAATGGTCCCCTCCCTCCAGAGGCTTCTGGTGCATTTTAGGATGTACAATAGACAAGTGAGCTGGTAGGAAGGTGGGTGATGGGGACCAAACGAGTCTCTGGAGTATGTACTAGAACAGTGACTGACAGGAGCTATCCACACCAACTGACATGACCTCTCTTGGGACCAAAAGTGATGGTTAACTGAGGTTTTGTACAATCTGTAATATTCATGTTAGAGAATTTTTTGAAGATCTTTTTATTTCACAGGTAGGTAGATCTTCCATCCTCTGGTTCATTCTCCGAAATGACTCCAAAGGCCAAGACTGGTCCACGTTGAAGCCAGTGCCTGGAATTCCAAGCGGGCCTCCCCTGCAGATGGCAGGAGCCCAAGCACTTGAGGCATGTTCTGCTATTTTCCCAAGTGCCTTAGCAGGGAGCTGTGGCCCAGATGTGATGTAGTCCAAACATAAACGAGTCCTCATATGGAATGCCAGCATCACAAGCAGTGGTTCAACTTGGTGCACCACATCAAGTCTAATCAGAGATTTTTCTTACAGCTCATGTAACTGGGGTCTTGAGCTTTGTCAGAAAGACAAATTAAGATTTCTCCTCTTAAATTTCTTGAAGGTTTATTCATTTTCATTGAAAAGTCAGATTTACAGTGAGAAGGAGAGACAGAGAGAAAAATCTTCCATCCACTGGTTCACTTGTCAAATGTCTGTACAGCAAAAGCTGAGCCAATCCAAAGCCAGGAGTCAAGAGCTACTTCTGGATCTCCCACATGGGTATAGGATCCCAAGGCTTTGAGCCATCCTCTACCACTATCCTAGGATACAAGCTGGGAGCTGGGTGGAAGTGGAGCAGCCAAAATACGAACCAGTGCCCCTATAGGATCCTGGCGCATCCAATGCAAAGATTTAGCCACTCAGCCAAAACATAGGGCCTGCAAATTAAGATTTCTAAAGGTAGCATCATTACTTTAGCAAGCCATAAATAATTCTCTGTGAAGCCAATCTTCCATGAGTTTCTAGTGAGTATCAACCAATGTGAGAAACGATTGTAATACAGTGAGAAAGAAGGCTCACGGAACTCAATGGAAACAAGCCAGAAAACAGTACAACGTGGCGAGGAGGGAGGTCACAGAAGGGTCCTACTACGCTGCCCAGAGCAGCAAACCCTGGGCTTTCTTAAAAACCCAACTTTATTGAAGTACCATTTATACCAATAAAATGAATCTGATCTAAGCATAAGCTGTAAATTCTGAGGCTGACAAATGCATACAGCTGTGAATCATCACAAGAATCCCGATACAGAATATTTTCACAGCCTCAAATTTTCAAATACCATTTTGCACCTAATTGCCACCACCGCACCTGCCCCTCAATACCTGAAACCCACTGATCTATTTTCTGTTACCATGATTTTGCTTTTCCTACGACTTCCTAGAGCCATGCAGTAGAGTATGGCATTTCTCTCTTTTAGCCTCCTTCTGCTGTGTGTATCAGTGAGATCCTTTCTTTTCTATCAGTCAATGAACATTTGAGCTTTTCTAGTTTGGGAAGATTGTGAATGAAACTACTAATGACTTCATTTATAAAGGAGCTTGGAGATTGGTCTTTAATTCTCTTAAAGTGTTCAAGAGAGATCTGCAACTGGAGGAAGAGGAAAATGGCTCTGTGGAAATAGAAGCAACTGCCAAGGGCACCTGAGCCAATGAAGACACTGAGAAGACTCAGAAACAGGTTCAACTAGGGAAGTGATAAGATGCGTGTAGGCTGGAGTCTGACAATGAGCGCCCAGGGACTGGACCTTGTTTCAGATGCCCACCAGATGTCTAGGTATGAAGGCTTAGAGGGAAGAGGAAGGAAACATGTGTTGAATATGTGGGAAGGGACGCAGAGTGGCTGAGACCATGGTTGTTGGTGAGATCATCAAGCAGAGCACACAGAGGGAGGAGTGACTTGGGTGCCCATCTGACTCACCCATGATCATGGGAAAAGCTGGCTGAGTCAGTGCAGTGAGTAACAGTGTGGACTCTGGAGCCAGACTTCTGAACTTCAAAGGCCAGCTGTGTGATATGGGCCAAGTCATTTGATCTCAGTTGTCTTATCTGTAAAATGGGGATAATTATATATACACTTACTTCACAGGCTGCATATAAAAGTTGAGTGAGTTCATCTATGCATTGTTCTTAGAACATGGTCAGGCACTTGCATAAAGAAAATGCTTCATACGTGTTAGCAGGAACTTGGAGAGGCATCTTAACATCCACGTTCATGGCAGTGTTATTAAAGTAGCCGTGGTGGAGGCAGCTCAGGGTCTGGCAGAGGATAAAAGCACAACTAAAACATGATAGAGCAATGCAATGAAATACAACCCAGCTTTACAATGGAAGGAGCTACTGATGAAGACGGTAGTCTGGGTAGACCAGAAGGATGGTCAGTCACTAAAGGTTGGACCCTGTGTGAGGTGACAGCCCTGCACTGGTCAAAGCATAGAAACACACAAAAGTCTGGAGATCAACGGCCGTAGAGGCTACCCAACAATGTGAATGTACTCAATCCCTCTGAATTGTACACTTCAAAGACTTTCTTTTGGGTTGAGCACAGTGGCCTAGTGGCTAAATGCGCTAGGATCCCATATGGGCGTCGGTTCTAACCCCAGGAGCCCCACGTTCCATCCAGCTCCCTGATTGTGGCCTGGGAAAGCAGTGGAGAAAAGCCCAAAACCTTGGATCCCTGCACCCGCATGGGAGACCTGGATGAAGCTTCATGCACCTAGCTTCAGATTAGCTCAGCTCCAGTCATGACAGTCACTCGGGGAGTGAATCAACAGATGAAAGATCATCCTTTCTGTTTCTCCTCCTCTCTGTATATCTGACTTTCCAAGATAAATAAATAAATATTAAAAAAAGAGAAAAGCTTTCTTTCAGAAAGGCGGTGTCATGGGGCAACTGCCTAAGCGGCCACCTACAATCCCAGCATCCCATACCATAGCACTGGTCTGAGTCCTGGACATGCTGCCTCCCACCCAGTGGCCTGTTTATACACACCCTGGACACCCTGGGAAGATAACAGATGCACAAGTGCTAGAACTACTGCCCCCCCCCCCACACACACACACACACAGGAGGCCTGGTAGTGTTCCAGGTTGTTGGCTTTGGCCTGTTCCAGCCCTGGCCATTTCAAGAGCGAACCAACAGGTGAGAGAGATTTCTTTATCTGTCTCTTGTTCACTCTCTGAGACTCAGTCTTTCAAATAAATAAATCTTCCAAATGGTTAAAAAGATAAATTTTATGTATATTTTTCTCACAGTTTTTTTTTTCCTCGTTAATTTACTTTAATAATCTTAGTTGATTAGGGTACAAAGGGTCACGGGCTACAGGTTGAAAGTGGGTAATATCATTGTTTTCACACTAATACAATCATTTTTCCCTGTATCTGGGGCTAGGGGAGTAGCAAAGGGAAAAGCCCCACCCAACTTCCCACCCATCCCCCGTCCCCAACATGAGGCGCTCTCCAAGGGTCCTGCTCAAACAGTTTTGATAGTTCATCAGTTCTGGATTGCTGCCAATCTCACCGTCCCAACCGCAATGAAACCTATTCAGAGTCCACTGGCTGACAGTCTCTTGATGGTTGGGGTTCCAAGATCAGCAGTTCAGTTGGAGGGATATCCAAAGAAACTTCATCTGACTTGATTCCCTATCTGATTCTTGCGTGAGTTTGCTAGTACAGACTCCAACACCGTTCGTCACACCAATCAGCTTATGCACATGCACAGTTAGTTTTTAAAGGGATCAGCATATGGGATATCCACATCTTATTCAAGATGTATTTATTTTTATTTTGAAAGGCAGAGTTACAAAGAGAGAAAAAGAGGCATAAAAGACCCTCCATCGCTGTTTCACTCTGGCTGCAGCGGCCAGCACTGAGCTGCTCTGGGGCTAGGAGCTGCTTCTAGATTTCTCATATGAGGACAAGAGCCCAACAACTATGGCCATCTTGCACTGCTTTCCTCGGCACATTAGAAGGGTACCGGATCATAAATCTTACAGTCAGGATGCAAACTGGCACCCAGAAAGGATGCCACCACTACAGGCAGAAGCCCAGCCTACTATGCCACAGTGCTGACCCCTCATAATTTTTTTTTTAAGATTTATTTAATTTTATTGGAAAGGCAGATACACAGCAAGGAGAGACAAAGATCTTACATCTGTGGGTTCACTCTTCAAGTGGCAACAACAACCAGAACTGAACCGATCCAAAGCCAGGAGCCAGGAGCTTTGGGCCATCCTCAACTGTTTTCCCAGGCCACAAGCAGGGAGCTGGATGGGAAGTGGAGCAGCCAGGACACGAACAAGCACCCATATGAGATCCCAGCACGTGCAAGGCGAGAAGTTCAGCCACTTGGCTACCACACTGGGCCCCCTCACAATTGTTTTTGAAAGATCAAATAAGGGAGCCAGTGCTGTGGAGTAGTATGGTAAAGTGCCACCTGCAGCAGTGAGATCTCATGTAGAAACCTGCTCCAGTTCCAGTTGCTTCACTTCCAACCTAGCTCCCTGCTAATGGCCTGAAAAAACAATGAAGATGGATCTAATGGAGCTCCTGGCTGCTAGTTTTGGTTTGGTCCAGCCCCAGGCAATGCAGCTATTTGGGGTGTGAATCAGTGTATGCAAGATCAGTGGATCTCTCTCTGTAACTCTGCCTTTCAAAAAGAAAAAAAATCTTCGATAAAAATAACAAGTGAAGGACTAGCCCTGAAGCCATGCAGCTGGAAAGCAGAGTTGAGCTGAGTTTGGGAATCCAAGCACAGTGGTTCCTCCAGCTCCGTGTGGAACCTCACCATGACAGATCCAGCTCTGAATGAAACTGACCAAGTAGCCTTTCTTGGCTTGGTTCCCCCATCAACGGAGAGTGGAGCACCTCCCCTTTCCAGCCCTGATGCCGATTGGCTTCTAGAACATAGTATTATGTGTCACTGGCTCAATCATTCACTCAACAAAGATAACTGGAACACCCACAATGCATCAGTTAACCCCTCAACTCTAGGTGTCAGCCACCAACAGAATCCAGGCAGTGCTTCCCAAGCACTTGCAGGCTTGCAGCTACATCAGCCTGAACAGCATCAGAAAAGAGAGCTGAGCCAGACTCTGCAGGCACACAGAGGAACAGGCCCTGACCTCTGCCTGCAGCCATCAGGTGACTGGCAGAGAGAACATTTGAGCTGGACCTTGGAGCACATGTAGGAGTTTCCTAGGAGGAGAAGCAGGAATAGATCCCATTAGAGAGAGTAGCTGTACCAGTCATGGGGACCCTGGAGAGTTACGGCCAAGGAATGGCGAGTCCTTGAGGCCAAATCAGACGCTCAGGAAACAGAGCTCTGCAGGGACTCCATTATGGGCTGCATCACAGGGTCAAGCAGAGAGTGGGCCCAGAGGAGCCATTCCCAGGTTTGTGGCAGGGTCCAATAAGTGCTTTAGAAGGGTAGAGAATAGCTTATAGCAAGCCAAGGCCAGAGCAAGAAGCTCAACAGCAACAAGCGTGGAAGTGTCAAAGCCCAGGCTATTCAAGGGAAAATCCAATCAGCACATGGCAAAGGAAATAAAGGGGAGGGAGTTGTTGGATTCTCAGAGCTCGGCATAGGGGAGTTTGTCTATCTCGTCCACTGCCACAGGTGCATTACCTGGCAAAAAGCTCATAGAATTTAAATGTCGCTTATTTTACTATAAACATTTTGAAATCCATGCCTAGATTTTTCCATAACATACATTTTCTTTTAAAAAATTATTTATTAGAAGAGCAAAATTACATAGAGAGAGAGAAAATTTAAAAAATAAGTTGGGGGTGGGGAGGGAGAGCACTGCCATCCACAGGTTCACTCCCATCATGGCCTGAACAAGCCCAGGCCAAAGCCAGGGGGTCTCCCACGTGGGTCGCAGGGCCCAAAAACTTGGGCTATCTCCCTCTGCTTTTTCAGGCTATTAGCAAAGAGCTGGAAGAGAAGTAGAACAACCAGGACTTTAGTCTCTGCCCACATGGGACATCAGTATCAGGCAGTGGCTTAATCCCTTGTGCCACAATGCCAGCCCCTTTAACATATATTTCTCATGAGTATTTGCGGACCTTTATATGCATGAGGTTCAATTTCTTTGCATCTCAATAGACTTAACTTTTGGTTCCAACTTCTATGAACTTTTTAAATTACCCTCAAAATCCATAAGTGACCAACAAATATCTGTTAAATAATCTCTAACACAGACAACTCAGAAGCAGAGAAACGAGAGGTAGTGGACATTGAATAGGAGAGATGGGAAGAAGTCTCTAAAACTACCCCCAGATTTTTAGGTTGACCAGCAAACTTGGTTGGAGTCCCTTTCTCATCAAAGTAAGATGGGTGGAAACCTGAGAGCGTTAAGCTTGACGATGATGCTTTCAGCTTTATGCTCTTGGAGTCAGCAATGACACGTGTGTCATCCAGATGCAGGTAACGTAAACGAGGGAGAGCTGGGTGTACAGGCCTGGAGCTTGGAAGTGGGATCCAGGCTGGAGGCAAATCCTGACCTGGAAGAGGGCAGGGGATTGGCGTGGTGATGTAACAGGCTCATCCTCCCCCTGCAGGACTGGCATCCTATATGGGTGCCAGTTTGTGTCCCAGCTACTCTACTTCCAATCTTTCTTTGTGGCCTAGGAAAGCATGGGAGGATGGTCCAAGTCCTTGGATCTTCGTATCCAAATGGGAGACCCAGAGGAAGCTCCTGGCTTTGGATTGGCTCAGCTTTGACCACTGAGACCATTTGGGGAATGAATCAAGGTATGGAAAATCTGTCTCTCCCTCTGCGTGTAATTCTGACTTTCAAGTAAAATAAGTCTTTAAAATAAAATAAAAAATAAATCTTTAAAAATCTGTTTAAAATCCTGACCTACAGCTGGTGTCTGACAGTCTCCAAGGCACCAGGTGATAGGGGACATGAGCTCTTCCCTCTGAAATGGCAGCCTTCGCTTTGTGGGGAAACTCTTTTCATCCTAGGGAAAGGCTTACATAGAGTAGGACATGTACCTGGCACAGGAAGCACCCCAGTGCTTGTTGGCTGTGTGAAGCAGCTGTCCCACCTCTGCCACTCTCCTCTCCTTCACTCAAGCTTTGTGAATGGTCTTCCTCTTCCATCAGTTCTTCCTCCAGCCCCGCCTCCTCCTCTGCCCTGGAGCTGTCTTCAGCTAGCACAGCTGCCAGGGCTTCCTGTGCAGAATTCAAATGGCATTTGCAGGCCCCCACATCAGGGCCTTGAATGTCAGGCTGCCATTTATCATGGTTTGAGCATGGCTCATCTGTCACTGACTGGGCACCTCCTTGATACAAGGCTGGAGCCTGCAGCTGGCAAGTCTGGTGGCCACTGCCCAGCCCTGGTGTGGAATGCCAACATCAGTGCCTTCCCCAGCAAGGACAGCATGATCCAATCCCATCTCCCACAGCTACAATCTCCTCTCCTGCACCCCACCTTTCCCCCCCCACACACACACACAAAGTCACTGGTCCACAAATACACTAACATCACCCACCTACCCTAAAGCCTCCCAGAGCTTCTACAGGTCACAGGACAAGAGCCAAACTCCTCAGCCTGCCCTGCAGCCTCTCTCTGAGCTAGGCCCAACCTACCTTGGCAGTCTGGCTCCCTGCCATGTTGCACCCACAAATACAGTACTCTCGGGCGGCACTATGACTCGTTCCAGAGCATGAGTTGAACATCTGACTCCACTATTCCCAGCTGTGTGATCACGAACAAATGATCTAACCTTGCTGGACCTCTGGAAAGTAGAGATAATAATATTATCTGCCACTAGGGCAGCTTCCATGAGCCAATGAACAGATATCTTCAAAACACAATTCTTGTGCTGAACACATAATAATCCACTGTGTGGGGCCCGGCGCGGTGGCGCAAGTGGTTAAGTCCTCGCCTTGCACGCCCGGGATCCCATATGGGCGCCGGTTCTAATCCCGGCAGCCCCGCTTCCCTTCCAGCTCCCTGCCTGTGGCCTGGGAAAGCAGTCGAGGACGGCCCAAAGCTTTGGGACCCTGCACCCGCGTGGGAGACCCGGAAGAGGCTCCTGGCTTCGGATCGGCATAGTATCGGCCCGTTGCGGCTCACTTGGGGAGTGAATCATCGGACGGAAGATCTTCCTCTCTGTCTCTCCTCTCTGTATATCCGCCTTTCCAATAAAAAATAATAAAAATAAATCTTTAAAAAAAAAATAATCCACTGTGTGGGCTTTGTGCGCTGGCTCAGTGGCCAGGATCCCGCATGGGGCTGGTTCATGTCCTGGCTGTTCCACTTCCTATCCAGCTCTTTGTTTGTGGCTTGGGAAAGTAATCAAGGACAGCCCAAGGCCTTGGGACCTACTAAGTGGAATACCCAGAAGTAGTTCCTGGCTCCTAGCTCCTGGCTCCTGGCTTCAGGTCAACTCAGCTCCAACCATTGCAGCCACTTGGAGAGTATACCAGCAGATGGAATATTTTCTCTTTCTATCCACTTTTCTCCATAAATCTGCCTTTCCAATAAAAATAAACCAGTCTTTTGAAAAAAGAAGTAATCTGCTGGCTGCTAATATTATGCTCCCTGGCTTGGCATTATGGCACAGAGAGCTAAGCAAGGACCTGGTATCCCATATGAGTTCTAGTTCTAGTTCCAGTCCTGGCTGCTCCACTTCTGATCCAACTCCCCATTAATGCACTTGGGAAAGCAGCAGAAGATGGTGCAAGTGCTTGGCCACCTGCCACTCACATAAGAGACTTGGGTGGAGTTACAGCCTTCTGATTTCAGTCTGACCCAGTACCAGCCATCACTACCATTTCAGGAATGAACGAACAGATAAACAGTCTCTCTTGATCCCACCCTCTCTCCCTATCTATAACTCTGCCGTGAAATAAATGAATAAAACCTTTCACATCGGTCATTATTGTTAATATTATTATCCCCATCCCCTGAACTTCTACTCAGGTGCTCCCACCCTCCAGGATCCACTTTCGTGGCCTGCATATCAGCAGCTTGCAGGCTTCTGTCCTTAGAGTCTGCTCTCACATGCTACCTCCCCACAGACACCTCACAAAGTGGATGGAGAGTGGTCCTGTGCATCCTCTGCGTTATCACAGCATGGTGGTTGTTTCTGTCTGCTGGTGGTGAGATAGGAGCTGTGGTTACTCCCTGCTGCTCCTTCACCTCCAGGTCCCACACAGCTCCAGCAGAGCCCTCAGCACACAGAACAAGAAGGCTAGTTAATACCCACAGGTCCAGAGCAGGTGTCCAGCCTATGGGCTAGGTACTTGAGGCCCATATCTAAGTGCTCCTGGCTCCAGCTTGCTGTCAGTGGAGACCCTGAGAGGCAGCCATAGTGATTCAAGTAGCCCCAGGGTTCCTGCCACCCCATAGGAAAGTCTAACTGGAACGCGTGGTTCTCACCTTTCACCTTGGCCCTGGTTTGGCCATCACAAGCATTTGGAGAATGAAGCAGCAGATCAGAGTGCTCTCTCTTCCTCTCTGTGACTCAGAAATAAACTAATTGGAAAAAGCAAAAGGAAGGTCCACAGATCCTGGATCTAGCGTTCTTGAGCTCATCACCTGTTTCTGACTCTTAAGAGCTGTGCAACCACGAGTAACTTACTTAACCTCTCTCCCAGCTAGTTTCCAGGCAACAGGTAGGAGTAGCCATCCCACCTCCACAGGGTTGCTATGGGAATAACTGTGGAGACCCCTGACCCAATGCCTGGCAGAGAGGATGTATTCATCCGAGATTCATCTCTTTCTCACCCTCCGTTCTGCTGAAGTCACATCCCCCAACTTTAACGTAAGCTGTCAGAAGGCAGGGAACACGACTTGCCCAGCGAATGAGGGATTTCTGAGCTCATAAATAGTTGCACAAGAAAAATGTGGGCCCCAATAGTACCACTGGGGAAAGAAAGCACCTCCCATGAGATCCTTTCTTGGTTTTTGCATTAGGGTGGTGGGAGTCAAACAACTAAGTGATCTTTAGAGGGGCAGCAAGGGCTTGGCTGGATCTGGGTTTGCCACTAATATTTCTGTGGGTGAAGCAGCCACCAGATTCCTCCTTCTGAAAACAGAATTAATTCAGCAGCTCCCAAGGACTCCTAGCTTCCTTTCCCACCTCCACCTCCAGGGGCTGCAAACAAGACCCGGAGGAGGCTCCCAGAAGGCTGCTGCTTCTCTGCCATCAGAGAGCAGCCCGGCCCCACAACATCTCCGTTCTGGCTGCAGGAGGGCGAGAGGAAGCCGTGACTGGCCTGGTTCAAACTATATTTGACTTGCTAGGCAAGGCCAGCCCCGCAGGCTACATTCCGTGGCCGAGCGCCAGGCTGGTGTGTAATATGCTCCGGCCACCCTCGCGTTACCTAACGCTTTCCTAATCTGCAGTTTACGCAAGAACAGCACAAATCTCTGAGAACACTAAGAGAAACACCCCACCAGGCACCACCCTAGATGGCCGGCTCCCTGCTTTGCTCCCCCAGGTTTCACCCTCGGGGCTGCCTGCTGTTGGTTACCACTCTTGGTGGGTCCCTGGGTGCCCTTCTCACATGAGGCTTACACCAGTCTGTGCTGCCATCTCAGGCCCAACAGCACTCATACTGAATGAGAAATTCCATTCTACACAGCGAAGTCCTCACATCATCCTGTCTTGTTATTTCCAAGGCGGATCTTTCAACAGATGGTGATGAAGCAACTAGACAATCAATATAAAAATTTGTCAACTCTGACTTCACATCATATACGAAAATTAACCTAGAATGAATTATCAACTTAGATGTAAAACCTGAAACACATATCTTTTAGAAGAAAATACCATAGAAAACTTTGTAACCTTGGGATAGGCAGAAATTCTTGGACTGGAGAATGCATAAATCATAAAAAATTGGTAAGTTGAACTTGAAAAAAATAGAAACTTCACCTCTTCCAAGACCAACTTCAGGAGGAAAAGACAAGCTATAAAATAGGAGAAATTATTTGCAAAATATGAATCAAAGAACTTATATCTGGAATAGAAAAGAAACTCCTACACCTTACTAAGAAGTCCAACGTCCCAATGGGGAAAAATGCTCAATCTCATTATTCCTTAGGAAAATGGAAATTGAACCACAAAAAGATACCATTGCACATCTCCTAGAATGGCTGAAATATAACTAAAGAAGTGAATTTGATAATACCAGGTGTTGATAAGCATGGAGCAACTGGAACTCTCATCCCAGGCTTGAGAATTATGAACCAGTGCAGGTACTCTGGAAAACAACTCAGTCAGCTCTTTATCAAGTGAAACATTTGTCCCAACGCAGCAGTCCTGCTGCTTGGCATTTATTCAAGAGAAATGAGAGCATATCCACACAAAGGCATAGCCACAAATATTTGTGGCTGCTTTGTAACCAACCCCAACCGGAAATGTCCAATGTGAATGGATAAGCAGTGGGCTGAGCCATGGCAACATGGCTCAGCAATCCAAAGGAGAACGGGTGAATCCCAACAGCATCAAGCCAAACAAAAGAAAGCAGAGCAAAAGATGGCACACTGTGTGGTGCCCAAACTCCAGATTCAGGAAGCAAATTCGTGATTGGAGGGGGTTATGTGTCAGGACAATTGACTCACACAGCAATGACAGGAATCTCTTTAGTGACAGAAATATTCTGTGCTGCGATTATGATGATATTTATACAGACAGGTGCACTGATCAAATTATATCCACCTACAGAACAGACAGACATGAATTTTCTTATGTAGAAATTATACTTCACTCAATACACTTAAAATAACAAAAAAAAAAGTAAGAGCAAAACTCATCATGAATGACACCAACAATAGTGTCAAATACCTGCTGAATGACCAGCGTGTATCTGGCACTATTGTAAGAAATTTATGCACATGAATAAAAGGAAATAAGCTTTTAATTTAAAAAAAGAAGAAAGAGAGATTTACACCCATCCTCTCAAGTAAGCCTCCAGTGGCTCTCCTGGTTTCTCGCAGCCCAGGGCCTTTGCCTTGCACAGGGTCGGGGCCCCTGCTGGTCTCGTTACCTCAAATGCTCTCAGCCTGCACAACTGCGTCTCATCTTCCTCGGGTTTGTGCTCAAATGTCACCTCTGTAAGACAGGTCTCCTCTCCTTGTTCTACCCGAAATAATGCCCCTGGCCCAGGACTAGGTTCCCTCTGCTATTGCTTGTATCATAGTCTTACTTCTGCCTGCCCTTATGCCATATAGTTTTGCTTCCCTCTCTCTCTATAGTAATGTTCATTCACTGACTCCTTTCATTCAACTGACGCTCACTGAGTAGCCATCATGGGGGCAAAGCTCCAACAGGCAGAAAGATGCCACAGGGAAACACTGTTGGGATGACCAGGGCCCCTGACTCCACCCAGGCCACCTCTCAAAACCTGGAGAGGGCTCTCTGCCAACCACTTGGCTGTTGCTATATATTGCATGTTTATGAGATCCCAAAATTCCTAAGCTACAAACCTAATACCCCAAAGTAAGGGGATCAGGAAGTGGGGTTTCCAGCAGGTAACTAGCCATCCTGAACAGGGTTAATGCCCATGGAACAGAGACCCCAGGGAACTCCTTCACCCTTGCAATGGGAACACCCAGCAGGAGGGCTCCCTTTGAATGCCTCACCAGACACCACCTCTGCCAGAGTCATGACCTTGAAGGTCCCAGTCTCCAGAACTGTGAAAAATAAATGCCCACTGCTTCCAAGGCACTCTATCTAAGGCATCATGTGACAGCAGCTCCAGGGGGCCCAAAAGGCTTGGGTGGTGTCACAGGGTCTGCAGCATCGAAGCAGCGACGTGGTCCAGGATCCAAGGAAACCCTGAGCCTGGGACCGCCCTGAACAAGAGCTTGATGGCCCCACTATGAATGACCAATGCATGGTTTCCAGACGTTGGCATGATTGGGAATCCTTGTAAAGCTGATCAAGACACCACACCCCTTCCCCAGAAAGGCTGGTTCTGTCCATCATAGGTAGAAGCCAGGGATTTGCACTCTGCATCCCCATCGAGGGCAGCCTGATTTAGGTGGTTTAGGGACAAGATCTGGGCTGTCAGTGGCTTCCAGAATCTTTTTCCACAAAATATTTTGCCCAGAAAATTATACAGAGATCAGAAAATCAGAGTGAGACAAGGCAATGGAAAGGGGATAGAATGATGCCAAATCCTCAAGTGTTTCCCCTCGTGTATCTCATTGTAGTGTTCTCTGTCACCCCGGGGTTCCTTAAAACACCATTTGAAGGGCCCAGCACTCCAGAAATGCCCTGATCCTATCACTGAACAAATACCTGTTTGCCATGTACTGAGAGCACTATTTGAGGTTCTAGGAGTCCAACAATAAGCAAAACAGATCTGTGGGATTGCATTCACCTTTGAAAATCAGTTGCCCTGAGTGCTTTTCATGGATGGTCTCACTTAGTTCTGAGACAACCACTGCCATTAGCCCCATTTTACAAAGAAAACTCCAGCCCAAGGAGATTAACTTGGCCAAAGTCATACATCAAGGAGCGACAGAACTGGAATCTGAGCCCAGTGATCCAACGTGTGGTGAACAAACTTCTAAAATCCTGCCTCGTTTTGCTTGTTTATTCTGGTCCTCGCAGCTCTGCTTCATCTGCTGTGAAAGAAAGCTGTGACCAGCAGTTTTGCTGCTTTTCCTACCTTGACAAGGTGAAACCGATATGTGAGCAATCAGAACACCAGCACCAAATTAGGACGCGGCGTGGGGACGCTGCCAGGTAGATGAATGCTAAGAAGGAGCAGGGAGCACCAATGCTCCCAGTGGGAGGCTGGGAGCGGAACAGCTGAGAGATGCCTCATGCCCAGACTGGGAAGCTGAGGCCCAGAGAAGGAGGCGGATTGCCTGGGATTGTGTTGGTTGTGCTCTTCAAGGTACAGAGGAAGGTGGAGCGATTGGATGCAGGGAGCACCAAGTCCACGTCTCAGCCCCACTCTGCATGGTTGAGTGGCCTTGGGCAAGCTGTTTGGTGCCCATGTCCTGGCCAGATAGGTAGTGGAGATGATCACATCTCCCAGAGGGGCTGTAAGGATTCCAAAAAGAAGCTCATTTCATAGTCCCAACGCCAAACAGCTGCTCAACATCATCACCTGCTCTCTCCCTTCCCTTCCTCCAGGTTTTATCCAAAATATATTCCTTTCCAGGCATTAGTTCATTTTCAGTGAAATCACACAGGTCTCTGTAGGCAATGGGTTTCAAATCCCACTGCTCCCAGGGCCAAAAGCATCAGGTTCACAGAGGAACTGGCTGGAAATGCAGAGTCTCAGACCCCAACCCTTTCCAGTGAACAGAACTACACCTTGACCGGATCTCAAACGTCCACATGTGAGGGACACTGTTCAATCCATTTACAATGGATTTTCCAGCCTGGGTTATTCCTACTCCCAATGGGTTAGTCTGAATGTGGAGCCTTCTGGGCACCCCAGCGGACCCTCACAGCCACAGTGGGGGCTGAGGGATAGGGGACTGATGCTATGATGCTGTTGCTTCCCTTTCCATTCCCAGTGCCCCTGAAGCACAGAGTGGCCAAGCAAGTGACCGCATGACACAGCTAATTAGCTGCAGGATGCAGATTGGATCCCAGTTCTATCTGTTCATGAATTCCCTGCTCTCTCCTCTACTACCGGTATGAGATCCAATGTGAAGCATTTACCCCTAGAAGAGATGAGGTTCTCCCACAAGTGGATGTGGTAGGACTGCATTGTATTTGAGAAGGAGAAAGAGAGGGAGAGACAGAGGAAGTGTATTCATTCACTGGTTCACTCACCAAATGGCTGTAACAGCTGAGCCTAGGCCAGGTCAAAGCCAGTAGCTTAGAGCTACCTACATCTGGGCCTCCAACATGGTGACAGGTGCCCGAGTATTTGGACCATGTTCCACTGCCTTCTCAGGTGCGTTAGCAGGAACCTGAATCAAAAATAGAGCAGCTTGGAATCAAACTGGCACTCCGATAAGGGATGCCTTCTTTGCACTACAGCACCTGCCCCTGTGGTAAGACTTTAATTGCGGGGGGGAAATGTGAACACACACATGCCAAATGGGGGCATTCTCAAGGTCAAACCCATCTGCTATTTTGGTGACCTTGAGCAAGTCACTTAACTCTCTGGGGCTCCAGGTGCCCAGAAAAATCTGTGAACTGGGGCAAGCATAAATCCCTTCCTTGTGGTGTTGTGAGACTGTCACAAGACATACCTCAATAGTTACTAAAGACGGAGTTGGGCAGACAGTATTCAACACATATGGGTTCTTAGCTTCATTATTATTCTTTTTTTTTTTTTTTTGTCTGTGCATGACCTGTCCATCAGGCTAAGACAGGCTGATCTTACAGGCTGTCTGGCAAATGTCATCTTCAAACTCACTTCCCCAAAACACAAGGGTATTTCAAAATGCTCACAAAAAATGTAATTTTTTTTAAGATTTATTTATTTATTGGAAAGTCAGATATACAGAGAGGAGGAGAGACAGAGGAAGATCTTCCATCTGATGATTCACTCCCCAAGTGAGCACAACGGCCAATGCTATGCCAATCCAAAGCCAGGATCCAGGAACTTCTTCCAGGTCTCCCACACGGGTGCAGGTTCCCAAAGCTTTGGGCCGTCCTCAACTGCTTTCCCAGGCCACAAGCAGGGAGCTGGATGGGAAGTGGAGCTGCCGGGATTAGAACAGGCGCCCATATGGGATCCCGGGCGCGTTCAAGGCGAGGATTTTAGCTGCTAGGCCACGCTGCCAGGCCCAGAAAATGTAATTTCTTTTTAAAAAAGTTTATTTTATTACCAAAGTACTCTGAAATACCATACACATTTTTTTTCATAGCACACATTTTCCATGAAATTTTCTGAAGTCACCCTCAATTGTTTTGTTTTTTTCCACCAATGCAAATGAATCTTTTAATTTCATTTCCCCCAAGGCTTGTTGAAATGCTCTCCGAGAAGTGAAAAAGACACCCAACAGTGAGAACTCAGAAACCAATTCAAATTCCTGCTGCAGAAAAAGAAAGTTACAAAGCAAATGTTGGTGCCAACCAGCAGCTCGGCCCCTCTCCAAGGCTGGGTTCCAGGTCTATAAAGCCGGGGAGGGAGCTCGATCCTGCTGCCTGGCCTGCGAGAGCTCTGGCACCTGTCTACCGTGGACACCTGAGCAAGGAGCACTCCAGGGCAACACAGGGAGCAGGTGTGATGGCGTGTGCACCTCCCAGGCCCCAACCCCTTAAACTGGAGTCTGGAAAAGAGGAATCCCTCTGGATTTTTCACCCCCAGCTCCCTTACTCTCCAGTTGGCAGAGACATTTTCCCTGACTTGCTCCTGCTGACTTCCAGCTAATGAGGCATAGAATTAAAAAGGCTTAAATGCCTGGCACGGCCTTCAGACTGGCCAGACACAGGCACTGAAGGCTACGCTCACACAGCCTTGGAGGCAGAGGCAGCCCAGGAGCTGATTTCTCAAAATGTTCTGTTCTGGGTCAAGAAGAGTTTCTGTCAACATTCCATGGAAGTGCCCCCACGAACTCACCTCCTTCGGTGCCAGGCACATTTGAGAAGGTCACCCACCACCTTCCACCAGAATCCAGGAAGCTGGGGCTGTGGCAAGGGCTGGGGAAGTGGATCAGGGATGGCCTACAGCCACTTGGCAGTGACCCCCATCTCAGCCTCGGTTTTTCCTTACTGCAAGAGGGCAGAGTGTGCACTAAATCTTGTCCCTTCTTCACACTTATTCGTGTTTTTGTTTAAAAGGCAGAGTAACACAGAGAAGAGAGGCAGAGAGAAAGATATTGCATCTGCTGATTCACTCCCTCAGATGGTCGCAACAGTTGGGCTGGATCCAGGAGCCAGGAGCCCCGTCTGGTCTCCCACATGGATGGCAGGGACATATGCCCTTCAGCTGCTTTCCAGGTGCATTCTCAAGAAACTGAGCCAGAAACAGAGCAGCCAGGACTCAAGCCAGGACTCCAATGTGGAATACTGGCACGCAAGCAGCTGCTTCACCAACTGCACCACAACTCTAGCCCCTAAATCTTTTCTTTTCTTTCTCTGTACATTTTAGATTTACAGAGAGATTGCAGAGGTAGTACAGACAGTTCCTGAAGATCGCTCCCGCCATCTCTTCTCGTACTACTTGTACACGTAACCACGGCACGTCTGTCACAATCAAAAAAGCAACATTGGTTCAATATTAATCATTAAATCCCAGACTTCATTCAACCTTCTTTCATCTTGTTTCCCACTAATATGTACTCTTTCTGTTCTTGCCAGCCACATTGCATTTAGGATTCAATTATTCATAAAGTTCCTTTCCAGCTCTCAAAACAGAACAATAATAAATCTTTATGCTAAGGGGCGCTGGATATGCAAATTAACAAGTTAATTCTATGCCCCCTGACTTTGGGCAAACCCCTTACCCTTTCTGCAGGGGATGATCACAGTATAGCTTGAAGTGAGGGTGTTGGGGGGCTGTGATGGAATAATTCCCCAATTCATGTGAAACATTTAGCTCTTATGACACCATGAGCACTTCCTGGATAAAATCCACCTGACAGATATCATAGATTGAAACCAGTAATGACCCAGAATATCATACACTCCCCACCAAAATAAAACCCTCCCCTCTCCATAGAAGTTCCCCAAAGAGGATGTAGTCTTGCTTGTCTAGCGCTTCAGAACAAGTGTGGAAAGAACAAGATGGGAAAGCATGAGCTCTTGAGTCCTGCGAGCCGCTTTCAGCTCTGTGACTCGAGGTCAACTCTGTGGTCTCTGAATCTAAGCATCCACATCTGTAAAATGGGCACAAGCCAACCCCCTTTCAAGGGCAGCTGAGAAGACCCGTAAAACAGCTGGCAGAGTTGAAGTGAACTAGCTACATCTTCCACTATTCCTAGCTCTTCTGGGAACCACAAAGTCAGCTACTGCAATTGAGATCTTTTTAAAAAATCAACAGAAATCTGGCATGGGCAAGTCTCAGGTGTTGGATCTTGCTCTTTCTTTCACAGCCAAAGCTGTGTTGCAAAGCTAGTTCCATCATTTTTGTTGTTGCAATCCTTTCCCTTATCTAAAATGAAATTAGGAAAGGAATCCAATTATATTGCCTATGTCTAGTTTCTTTTCTTTTGTTTTGTTTTTAACTTTTTTATTTTCTTTTATTCAGAGAGAGAGAGAAAGGTTGATCTCCCCAACATTGGCTCACCCCCCCAAATGGTCACAAGGACCAAGGCTGGGCTAGACTAAAGACAGGACCATGGATGTTAATCAGGCTCCCGCATGGACAGTAAAGGCCTAACTACTTAAGCCATCATGTCCCACCTCCCAAGATGCACGTTAACAGGCAGGTGGCACCAAGAGTAGAGCCAGAACTCCAACCTGGGCACTCCAGTGGGCATGCAGGCATCCCATGCCTCATCTTAACTGACACTTAAACTTCTATTCCTATGTCTAATATTAAAAGGTAGCACAGAACCACTGAGGCAAAGATCATGTTCACACAACCCTATTTCCACGGAGTGGCAGCTGAAGGGATCAGAACAACCAAACTATGGTGTCCTCTATTTAAAGAGGAGCACATAAGAATTCGAGAGATAGAAGGCTTGTTAAAATGAAATCAGACCCTAAAGAGATAAGGACCTAGAAGACCTGGGTCCTAAGCTTTCCACCTCTGTGCTATAGACTATTTGAGAACCTCAACCCATGGATGTACTTGTCTCTGCATGCCCATCCACTCACCCATCCATGCTTGCACTTGACACTTGCCCTGTGATAGGCACTAAATTGGGTATCTGGCTTATGGTGGATGCATAGTTTAAGTGAATGTTGAACAGATAATGAGTTGTTCATCTTCAGTAATGCTTTCACCCTATGTACCCGGTCATCTTGAAGATGTTAAAGGAGACAAAGAATCAGGACAAGAGGACTTCACAAAATTTGTGGATGGGGGAATTAAAAGATAACTTATCTTGATGCAATGAATATTTTTGAAATCCATGCATAGTTTCTTCATAAAGCACTCCCTGTTGAACCTTTTGAGAACTTGTCAAGACATCCCTTTGCTCATAATTCTTAGCAAGAAACACTGCCTGCTGTCGGACAGAAACAACACCGGGCATGAGAATGCAGAGGACCATATCTCAGCTCTAAGCAGCCGGTCTTGGGTGGTAACTGAAAGGCACCTGAAGAGACTAGTTCTGTGGCATGGTAGATAAAGCTGCCACCTGCAGTGCCAACATCTCATATACCGGTTCAAGTCCTGACTGCTCCACTTCTAATCCAGCTCCCTGATAACTGCCCCCAGGAAAGCAGCAGAAGGTGGTCCTATGCTTGGACCCCTGCCTCCACATGAAGGATCCAGGAGAAGCTCTTGGCTGGATTTTATCTGGTCCAACCTGGACACTAGGGCTTTGTCAGGAGTGAAGTAGTGCTTGGATGATATTTCTCTCTCTCTAACTCTGCCTTCAAATAGATAATGTATCTTAAAAAAAAAAAAAAGAAAGACACTTGAACTTCAGTTTTCTGACCTCTATAAGGAGGAAAATATTTAACTTGCCTATTTCACCCAACCACTGTGGTTATAAAAGGAGACACAACAGAAAAACTTCTAGAAAGCATGAGTAAAACGTTATTAAGATGCCTGTTTCACGGCCACCCAAATAAACAACATGTGCTGCTTTTTTAAAGACAAAAATTCTCTGAATGATTTACTCAAATGACACGTGTGTTGAGGACACAGGAAAATCTGAGTGACCGGCTTTTCTGCACGTTCATGTCTACCTTCTATCATCTAACTGGCTGCAATTGCCCCAGATTTATTCCACTTCAGCAGAGATTAAATTTATGGATCTGTGGCATCACACATCATCCCAGCCAATCCTGACCCATATCTCTCTCCATTTGCTGCATGTAACAACAGTACCAACTGGTGTTGTAACCTTAATTGCTTGCAAAGTGTTTTGAAATCCTTAGATTAAAAACTCGGCAAAGTCCAAAGTGTTAGCATTCTGTGTGCCAAAGCGATACACACGGAGTCTCCTTCGGGTTCACTGAGCACTCAAGCCTTCTGGAAACTGCTCTGGGAATGTTGGGGCTTAAGGTCCCATTTTTGGAATACCCCGCCCCCAGCCCCTGTCCTAGTTTCTAAGCTTCCCAAGGCATTTGGTGATTTCCCACGTTGCTTCCAACAGGTTTTTCCCATTTCCGTTCAGAAGTTGCTTGTTCTCAAGGTCTGAGGAACTTGCTCTAACTCTGCTGTCATGACTGTGCTTCCCTGGGCAACACACCCTGATCCTACAAAAGCTTAGTTGTGGGGCAGTGGCATAGCAAGCTCATTCTCTGGCTACAGTGCTGGCATCCGACCCAGCTGCTGCACTTCTTGTCCAGCTCCCTGCTGATGGCCTAGGAAAGCAGTGGAACATGAACCAAGGCTTTGGGCCACTTCACCATGAGGAACACCCAAAAGAAGTTCCTGGCTCCCAGCTTCGGATCAGCTCAGCTCTACTGTTGCAACCATTTGGGGAGTCAATCAGATGATGGAAGTCTCTCTCTCTCTCTCTTTCAAGTAAAATAAATACATCTTTTATAAAAGGCAGTTATGTCAACTTGTGAGTTGAGTGCATCTCTTTAACCTAGAGTTAGAACTTATTCTGCACTCAAAATTTTCTAGTTTTAGAGTTAAATGCCTGGCCCAGCGCAATAGCCTAGCAGCTAAAGTCCTCACCTTGCATGCACCAGGATCTCATATGGGGACTCTTTCTAATCCTGGAGGCCCCACTTCCCATCCAGTTCCCTGCTGTTGGCCTGGGAAAGCGGTTGAGGACAGCTTTGGGACCCTGCACCCACGTGGGAAACCCAAAGAAGTCCCTGACTCTTGGCTTTGAATTGGCTCAGCTCCGGCCGTTGTAGCCACTTGGGGAGTGAACCATCAGATGGAAGATCTTTCTGTCTCTCTTCCTCTGTGTATATCTGACTTTCCAATAAAAATAAATCTTGAAAAAAGGAAGTTAAACGCCACAGTGATTAGGCTGGGAGCAGGTTCGGTAAGGGACTCTTGAGGCATTATCTCTTGGTTTCTGGATCCACTGATCATACCACCAGACCATTCGGTTCGTCAAACTTCACCCATTTTTCTGTGTAGTCATCATACTTTCTAGCGTAAAATACTTTCAAAAATTGGTCTAATCACCTTCTTGGTCTTTTGGCTAAAATCAAGTGTCAAAACTAGTGTAGCTGCAAATATGTTCAGTAACAGAGCCTGAAGTGATAACAGAGCTATAAACCCAAGACAAAACCAAAAATCCTTTCTCTACCTATGGAATTCAAATGAATGCTGCCTTGGTTTATTTCTTTGCTTCCATTTTCGTGTGTATACTGAGAGGAGGGGAAAAAGAAATGCCTCAATAGCCACTTTCACTTGGTCCAATGCGGGGGAGGTCCCAGGATGCCTTGAGAGACCCATGGGATTCCTTGGATAACAAAACCCTGTTGCATATGCAAGACACTGTTCATTCCAAGAAGTTTGTGGCTTTTGTGACCTCCTCAGGAGCATGTGACCCAGAAAACAAAAAAAAAAAAGACTAGATTCTCAGGGTGCTATGCAACTCAAGGCTTCTCAACTCTAAATTCAACCCACAGAGCCCCCTCACCTGGTTCTACCCACTGGGCTCCATCTAACAAAGGGAATTTTCTGGGCCCTGCATGATGGCTCAGTGGCTGAATCCTTATCTTGCATGTGCTGGGATCCGTTATGGGTGCAGTTCATGTCCCAGCTGTTCCATTTCCCATCCAGCTCCCTAATTGTGAACTGGAAAAGCAGCAGAGGATGGCTCTGCACCCGGATGGGAGACCTGGAAGAAACTCCCGGCTTCAGATAGGTTCAGCTCTGGCTGTTGGGGAGTAAACCAGTGGGCAAAAGATCTTCCTTTCTGTCTCTCCTTCTCTCTGTAAATCTACCTTTTCAATAAAAATAAATAAATCTTAGAACAAAACAAAAAGCAAATTTGCTCACTATTAAATGGGGGCAAAAAAAAAAGGCAAGTAAGTTCCTATCACCTATCTCACTCCCCACTTGCCCTTTGAGATTCGCAGGCACGAGTTCAGAGACCTGCACTCCCCGGCTCAAACTGCAAATGACATGAAAACAAAATCACATGTATTTACGAAACCAGATTTATTAAAATTTCTCTACAAGTCAGAAATGGCCGTCTCAATGTTCACATATCTACACATGTACAGGAAGGTTCTAGTGTTTCTAGCTTCTGCAGAAGCCCCCGCCTCCCAAGTCCTCGGCCAGACGATGCATCACAGATACAAAGTCCAGCCACCGCGAGGGCGCTGGTGGGGCAGGCGCCTGCCCTCCTTTCTCTCCCAGTCCCACAGTTCCGTGGAGGCAATATTGCCAACAGTCATTCACATTTCACGTGGCTTTAGACACGCGGGTTATTCAGACAGACACAGACGACACACAACAAGCCTCAGAGCCAACACAACAAAAACAATGTCGAACATACGTAGAAAAGGTCCACTATCTATACAAAGTACACAGTACGTGAGGTATACGCGGCATTCCCACAATGCGGGTTAGTAGTTTGCCTCGGCGTAGCCCTTTAAAGCTGGCTGCCTGTTTTATTGGTATTTTTTTTTTCCTTTTCTCTTTTTTGTGCCATTTTTCAAAATACAGTATATTTGGCTTACCCGTTTAACCACCAGGTCTTAGCACTGTCTGGGATGGCCGCTGATGGCGCATCTGTCCTTGTTTAATGCAGGCTGCAGGTTCTCTGCCAAGGTCTACCTTTTGGAAGGAGCAAGTCCCCCAGCGCTGGATGCAGCCAGAGGCTGGGCAAGGCCCCTGGGAAGGAGCTGAAGGGGGTGGGGGAGGCACGAATATTCCTGTGCTGGGAGATGGCAGAAAGAGGTCAGGGTGGAGGATTTTTGAGAAGTGAGGCTTGCTCTCTCAGCCCAGCAGCTGACTGGCCAGAACACAACACTCGGGAAATGGGAACGCACCGTCATGCCAAACTGTGGGGACACAAATGCTGCCAGAGGCAGACCAGGTCACGAGGGCTCAAAGGAGAATTCTAGAAGCTGATCTGCAAATCTTCTAAGACCATCCACCATTCAGTCTCTCTGAAGCTCAGAGATGTCTCAAGTTTACTCCAGGGAGAGGACGAACGGGCTCTCCTAATCTTCTTGCTACACCAGACACTGCGCCTTCAGACGGGCTTGGGGAAAAGGAGACACACTGGGAAGCTAACGGTCCCCAAATCCTCCAATGATCTGGGAGACTATGCAGCCTCTCCTTCTGAGCCCAGATCTTTCAGGATGCTTTTTCAAGACCAGCTGGCAAGTGCGTTTTGTTGCTGAAAGGGGCAGGTTTCAAGGGCATGGAGAGGGCGTTAATGCACACGAGGTGTTGGCAGGAAACAGAAGAGTCTGGGTTCACGGTGCAGGCAACTCCTAGACTCCTACAACAGTGTGTTCCGGAAGCGAAGCAGAGTCATTGCTAAGTGTGAGTGAGTGCGAGAAAGGACCAGGGTTAAGCCAAAGGACATTTTGAGTTGAGAAGCTGCAGTAGCCACTCTGGCTACACCACTGGTGAATTTCAAGGTGGCAGACTTATGGGCCTCAATTTATTCACTACCCTAATAAAATACGGTAACTGCCCCCCAAAACGCCATTGTGCAGTCCATGCCATCTTCCACTCGAACATTCGAGTTCATGACACTTGACCATATGGTAGAGGATGTCCCAGCTCTTGAGCTCCTCCCCAGAAAAGTAGAACCCCCCGATTCTCCCAGAGGCTTGCTGGCGAAGGTTCACCCACGAAGGGGACAGTTCGCAGGGCAGCCAATCCAGGTGACTGCCGCTCGGTCCTACGGTCCGTCATCTCAAAGCTGGGCAGGGCGCCGTGGTGGCATCTGCCGGGACCGCCTCTGTGCAGGCCCCCACCCTGGCACCGAGCTCGGGGGCCTGTCCGACTGTAGAAATGGAAATGCCGTGTGTGAGAATTTCGAGGTTTCTGAGGTTTTTTTTTTTTGGGGGGGGGGGAATTAGCAAAAAAAGGGACTAATGTCACTGTCTTCCTGGTACTCGGGGACAATCTGGTCCGCCGTTCCCACTTCGGAGTCGACAAAGCCAGGTTCCAAGGCCGACTCAAACCAGGGATGGAGCAAGATCTCGGGGGCCGTGAGTCTCTCGGAGGGCTCTCGCCTCAGCAGGCTGCGGATGAGGCACCTGGCTTTGGGGGAAATGTGGTCGGGAATGCAGAACTGTCCGCGGCGGATTTTGGAAAAGAGGGCACTGGGGTCTGAGTCATGGAAGGGGTAGCGTCCAACTAACAGGGTGTAGAGCATCACCCCGAGGCCCCAAACGTCCGCCGCCTTTCCGGAGTAGGTGCCCGTGGTGTTAAGGATCTCGGGGCTCACGTAGGCTGGGCAGCCATGCTTGTCCGACAAGGCGTCATCCTCGCCCTTGATGATGTGTGTGTCTTCGAGACTTTCCAACCTGAGCTGGGTCCTGCAGGAGAGAGGGAACCACATCATGACTTTCAAGAGGGAAAAAAAAACAAAACAGGTTTCCCCAAGTCAAAGAGCCCAATGGGGCACCAAGAGCAAAGGGCCCCACGAAGGCCATTCAGTCCTTCATCCTGCAAGCAGAGCCCTGAACCACACGGGCCTTGTGATTTCACAAGGCACTACGAACTGCAATAAGTTGTTTGCAAGGTATCCAGAGAGCGCCCGGGGTGGAGGGTATGATGCAAAGTCCCACACAGGGTTCCTGATGCTACAGTTTATAAAGCACATCCTAATGGGGGTTACGCAACTGACAAAGTTCACATTGCAGAACCGGGAGCCTCTCTTGGGGGAACGCTGACATTCTCTACTGCCAGGGAGGATCAGGGTATCCAACAGGGTCGAGACGTCCTCCCCGTCACTCTGCTCTCCCAATCACGCCACTGACTGCCGGGGCCTCCACTCTCGGCTTAACAGAGCACAGGATGTCAGTGCGGCTGCCCACACCAATATAGATTCACAGAGGGGACGCTATCTACCTGGGCCCCGGGGCTGTGATGACCATGATGGGACAATCACAAGGAATGCTCATTATGATTGCAAAGAACACTCAGACCTGACCGCCTAACAAAGTGGGTGAGTAGTCTGCAGGATGCAGGGCCCCTAAGATCCTTAGCTACACCCACCCACCCACACACACACACACACAAACACATCCTTCCTGGGGTGGCATATTTATAACACACGGAGGTCTCAGCCCAGGGAACAGATACAGTTTGAAAACCTCCAAGGCTCTCTCGGAAGCTGCAGGTGTTCAGAACAGGCCACCCACCCAAGTCTCCCAGATCCCCCACAGCCCCAGGCCAGGTGGGGACCGCCACTTTCCCTGGCAGTATGCTGTTCCTCACTTCTCCGGGACACCCTGACCTCAATAAGTCCCTTGTTGTTCTGAACTCACATGCAAACACACGGTCCCTGACGGATCAATTCCTTTTTCCTCTGAAAGGTCTGCTGAGTTTTTTCTTTTCTTCCCCCCTTCCTGCCTTCCTGTTCCCTGGAGTGTAGTATACATGTGCTAACTTCGGTATGTCCTCAGCATGACCTCCCAAGCGTTATGTAAAATACCCATTGGTTCTGTAAACGGAAAATATGACTCAACTCACACTGTCTGCCGCTGATTGGCGGCTGTAGTACTAAAACCCTGCACCTGTGCCGGTTACACGAATAGCGTCAGCCTGCCATTGCTTAACCCTCGGGTTGCCAAACCCCGTGCCCGTGACATCTGCCTGTGCAACAGAGATTTCAAAAGCCACTGAGGAGGTGTGTAAGCTATGTTTCAGAAAAATGCCTCGCCGTATCACAGCAGTAATATTCCAGGAATTGGAAACTTTTTCACCCGCCAACAGTCCACTTTTCTTTGCTAATCACTAAATACCAAGAATGATTGCAAGGTCAGATATGGGTGGTACAGCAGTTCAGCCCTGTACCGTTCCATGGGCTCTGGAACGTTCCATGGGCTCTGGAGCGTTCCATGGGCTCTGGAGCGTTCCATGGGCTCTGGAGCGGAAGACGGCACATGGAGTGAAAGGCTACAGGAAAGGCTACAGGAGGAAGAGATGCAACAAAATAACTCGCTGCCACCCTTACACTTCTGTCACTCCTCTTCATCTTGTCACCACGGATGTGGCTGCCTCTTCAGAGCAGGCATGGGGCAGCTTCCACCCCCCCCCCCGCGGCTTCCTGAGTTCTGATGCCTGAAACCTCCACTCTGAATCTAAATGCCTCATCACGTTCTTATCAAGCTCATCTCGTCCCTCCTGAGGTAAGCCAGGAGCTATATTTAGCAATCGGCTCCAGCCAACTTCCATTTATTATTCAATGTGCCTATTTTCTGAAGGTGAATCCAAAGAAGACTAGAAATTGGCCGGAACACACACTCGGGAAGTACCAGGAGCCCAGCCCGAGGTGGAAAAGGAATGCAAAAGAAAGATGTACGCAGAGTGAAGATGCTCTGGCACCTCCCAGGTACAAAAGCTAAAGCATCACTTGGCATGAGCAAAGAGATGCCAAACCCTCCTGGAAGTTCAGGACTGTGAAGGGCAGGGTGAGGCTTGTCCCCCAGGAGCCTGACCTGACATACAACAAGCCTGATGCTGGGGTACAGCATCCTGCCTGTGGGCGGCGTCCATGCCCCGCCCAAGAGGACACAGAACATGCCAACCTTGGACACCACTCTTCTGGGACAGGACTTGTAAAAACTATCCTTCGCTTGGGCTGTGCCCCCCGCACTGTGCCCAGCTGCACCATCTGTCCCTCAGCTTCAGTCCCAAAAGCCACAGGAGGAGCTGTGCTGGCTGCTCACCTCTCCTCCGTGGAGAAGACGAACTTCCTTAGCTTCAAGTCCCCCAGCACGATAGCCGACTGGTGGCAGTGGGCGACGGCGGAGACGATCTGCTTGAACAGCCTGGCGGCCTCCCCTTCGCGCAGCCTCTTCCGGCTCCGCACATAGGAGTGCATGTCCCCAAAGTCCTTCTCAAAGAACACATAGGCCTTGCTTTCCCCAAGGATCACTTCCACGATGCCCGTGATGTTCCTGTGTGATGGCAGCTGGATGTAAGGCCGGATTTTGTCCTGGTAGTGTTTAATGGGAAACACCTGCAGAGACAAACGGACCAATAAGGCGTGTAGAAAAGCTGGGGGGATGGGAATGGGAAGGGAGTGGCTCCCCAAGCCCTCAGGGAGGTAGGACTAAAATTCCCCCATCTCTGGGTTTCAGCTAACAGCAAGCTCCATTCATTGATTCCCTATTTCTCAGGCAGCCTCAGTCACGTCTACTCCCTTTGGAACCAGTGAGGTTTAGGGCTCCGGACTAGCAAGTGGTTTGCAAAAACTGTCAGGGCTATGCACCATGGCATAGCAAACTAATCCTCCACCTGTGGCACCAGCATCCCATATGGGCACCGGTTCAATTCCTGGCTGCTCCACTTCCAATCCCACTTTCTGCTCATGGTCTGGGAAAGCAGTGGAAGATGGCCCAAGTGGCTTGGGCCCCTACGCCAACTTGGGAGACCAAGAAGAAGCTCCTGGCTCCCAGCTTCAGATTGGCTCAGCTCCAACCATTTCACCCCTTGGATGGAAATCTGTAAATCTGTAGATCTGCCTTTCAAATAAAAATGAATACATTGTTTAAAAAGAACAAACTGTCTTCCATTTAGGGGCTTCCCTGGGATCCCAAGTGCTTAACTCCAAAGCTGCCACGCTGTGTGGCTCTCCTGGGCTTGCAGGCCAGGGTAGAAGGAGCTGACAGAGGGTCCCCCAGGGATGTGCAGGAAGCGCAGGTGTGTCTTGCACACTCAAAGGGCTCAGCCCAGAGCAGGCACAGAACCATGAGCCCGCAGCCTGCAGCAGCGAGGAGCAGTGAGCCCGGACCTTGCAGAGTTCTTATTACTCAGAAGGAACAAATGACTAGGAGGAACGGTCTGTGACAAGGCAGCATTAAGCCACCTGCCTGGTCTGACTCAAGTGTACGCTGCCTGAGTTCCAGTTCTCCGCAGGTGGAGTATGGGATCTTCCCAACAACGTTCTTTTTTTTTTTTCTTTCATGTTTGTTTCCCGTCCCCTCCCACCCACCTCCACCACCCCCCACCAGGAACCCGGTAGCATCTCCTGTAAGACGCTAGCTGGTCTCTTTAAGCGCCCTTTGTTTGGTCGGGTTACTCATATCCTAGACTCAACTGGAAACGGTGACACACGGGCTGTCACCATCTGGATTCAGCTATTATCTGCTCGGAGGAACTGGAAGGGATTGCACAACGGCCAGATCCACCCCACCTCTCAGGCCTCGCTGCCTCCTGCTGCTGCCCCCTCTGCTACCTACCCCACCCCACGGCACACACACACACACACTGCCCCCCATCCCAACAGCTCGCAGCCCCAGTCACTTCAAGATTTCTCCTGGCTTTAAACGGGGCTTGACGGAGCATGACGCCAGTAGGTGGCAGCACCGAGCCCCGAAGGGAGGGCCGGGGCGCGCGCCGAGCGGCGGCCGGGCGTACTGGGTTAGGGGGCGTCAGGGGAGTTACGGAAAATTGAGCAAGTTGAGCTTCAGGGCGACTTTATGTTTTTAAGTGAAAGGGAGCAGCCCCGGGCGGACCCGAGATCGCGGTGTGAGCCTCTCAAGGAGGTGACGGAGGGGACGCCCGCGGCCGTGCAGGCGCCAGGGGGGACGCGCGGTGGATCCTGTTTGTAGCAGTCCGGTGTCCTCTTTCTCCTCCCCCTCCATGGGGTCCCTAAGGTTCCGAGGCAAATCTCTCATCGCAAAGTAAAGTGCATGAAAGAGACGGTTCCTGGCGGGCGGCGGCTTCCCGATATTTCTACTCCGGGCAAACTCCCCCGGCCCGGACTGGAAGACCCCCACCCCCGACCCCACCTCGTCCCGCTCAGCCCGGCCCTGGAGAGGGCGGTGTTCCGCGTCCCAGCGCGGGCGCCAGCTGGAATCCCCGCGGCAGGAGCGGGACTCGGTCTCCGCGGTGCCCAGCTGAACCCGGCCTCCGTGGAACCCCGGCGAGGGCTGCCAGCTGCTCCCGGCACCCACTGCAGGGCGTCCTTCCAGGGCCCGGGCGGGCGGGCGGGGCGGCGCGGAGAATGAGAGAAGGCGAATGGCATGGCCCTGGAATCCATTTCAATTCCACAACTTATATGGGGACGCCACGCGCCACCCTGAGAGCGGAGGATAAAGAGATCGAATCCTGCACTTCCGCAGGACGGCGACCCCTCCTACACACACACACACACACACACACACACACACACACACACACAAGTCTCCCCAAAGAGGTGAGCTGGGGCAATCGCCGCCCGGTAGGGCTCACCCGCACCTACCCGCCGTGTCCCAAAGCCCAGGCTCTGGCCGGACTTCAGCCTCCGCGCCCCCGACCCCTGCCCGCTCGTGCCCAGGGGCGCCTACCTTGCAGCGCAGCTCGCGGCCCGTGTGGATGCACAGCGCCCGGGACACATGCTCGCGCTCGGCCAGGGGCAGCAGCAGGTAGTCCGCGATGCGGCTGGGCCCCGGCGCGCTCCCGGAGCCGCCGCCGACCCCCGGCGCGGCGGGCAGGAGCTGCGGGCTGCACGGCGAGCCGGGGGGGCTGAGGTAGTCCGGAGGGCTCGTGCACTCGGAGAGTCGCGGGCACTTGGCTGCGGCCACTGCCGCGGCCGTCGCCGCGTCGTCCGCATCCAGCAGCCGTTTGGCCGGGGTGCCCCGGGAGACCGGGAGCAGCAGGGCTGGGCCCCGGGGTTGCGAGGCGCCGCTCATGGCAGAGCGCACGGGACCGGCTCGCATCCCGTCCCCGGCCGGGGCGGCCCCGGCTTTGTACGCTCCCGGATCCGCGCAGAAAGGCGCTTTTGCGGGCTTGGCGCGGGCGCCGCGACCTCTTCCAGCCCGCGGGATGGAGTCTGCAGACTGGCCTTAGCTCGGCCCCCACGGGGGCCAAAGCACCAGGCGCTCCCCCGGCGCTCTCGCTGCACGCGGAAACCACGCTGGCTCAGCGTCCCGGAGAGGTGCGGAGGCCGGCTCAGTTCCTCGGACCCCGGCGGGCGCAGGCACGGGGCCCCTCGCAGGGGGCGGCCGCCGCTATTGTTGGCGAGGCTGTCGAGCGTCCCAGAGGCGGCAGCGGCGGCCTAGGATCCCGGGGTCCCGTGGCACGAGAACAGGATTCCGCGAGCTTGTGCGCGGAGCCAATGCACTTCCCAGAGCAATTAGTCTCCAGCGGAAGCCGGAGCAACTTTTCCGCGGCGCCCGGGGTCCTGCGCGCTCCTGGACTGCGGGCGCGTGTGAGCGAGTGCGACGCGCTCGGAGAGAGTGACTGAGTGTGAGTGAGTGTGTGCGCTGCACCGATCCCGGCCAGTGCACTCCTCCTTCTCCTTTTCCTCCACCTCCTCCGCCTCCCGGTGACTCACGCTGTATACACACACACACTCACAGGCCAGCCTGTGTAAACAGTTGGGGAGCCGGGTTGTGCAATGAGGTGGCCGCGACGACTCCGGCTCCGCCACCCGGCGAGCAGTCACCGGAGCGGAGGGAGGAGACTGGAGGCAGGGGGTGGGGGGGAGGTGGGGCAGGAGGCTGGGGGCGGGGGTGGCCCGCGGGCCTGGGATGCTCTCGCGCGCAGGTGGTGCGTCCCGGGCCGCCTGGGGCGCGCTCTGCCCGCGACCCGGACCGGGCTGGGCTGCGCGGGAGGCGGCGCGCGCCCTCCGGCAGGCCCCCGGCGCCGCGCGAGCAGCCCGAGGAGGGGGCGGAGGACAAGTGCCCGTGACGTCTGGGTCCCCGGGAAGTGGGAGAGAGGGCGGGGCGGGGGGCAAGGCGGCCGCTGATTGGTGCGCGCGCCTCATTCACAGCGAGCACAATGGGCTGCGGGCGCGCGCACCACGCTTCCCTGCACCCGCCGCACGCTGCGGCCCCGCGGTTACACCTTTTGCCCGGGGGATCCCCTGCCGCCCCGCACCTGGGGAGCTCCGTTTGGAGTCGTGGGCGGCCTGGCTGCAGCCAGAGACTAGGGGAGGAATGTGCTAGGGGAGGTGATCATTGCCAAACACAGTCATTCACCCCCGCGCGGCAGTTCCGGGGAAGACCTGTGAGTGATAGTGGATATGGCTTTTTTTTTTTAACCCCCCCCCTTTTCCTGCCCCCTCCCAACTCTAATCCCCAGCGTCTGTTCGCTTCCACAAATAGAACCTTCTGTTGGATGAAATAAAAGCAAACACTGGGCCTTCTGCGCCGCCTCCACCTCCTCGCCCCTCCCGCGCCCGCCGCCCGCCCGGATTGCACGGAAATAGCTTCTCCAGGCTCCCGGGCCGCCCCTTCGCGGTGACTCGCAGAAAAAGCTTCCTGAGCCAGGGCCGGTGGGAAACAAAGGATGTGGGAGCGGGCGGAAGGGGCCCACGTGGTCGCCGCCGGATTCCTGTCCCTCCCCTGCCTCCGCACGCGCCGCGGGGTCTGAGGCCCCGGTGCCAGCCTGGGTGTCGGGGTAGGTGATAGAGGGGGTGGGAGGCGTTCTGGCCAGCGGCGGGGGCGGGGGACGGGAGGCGGAGGCCGGAAATGTGGCTGCAGGCGGGCGAGCCTGCCAGGCCGTGGTCCTGCATTTGTGCGAGGGACCTTGGCTGTGTGGAGTGTGCACCAGACCATGCGCCAAGCCCCAGGAAAACAACTGGGGAATCTGGAACCAGATCGGTTTGGAGCCTCTGGACGCCCAAACACAGATAACCATTATTGGAGTCCTTCCTTGCCCTTCTGTTAAATCATTAACTTTCTAAAACCAGATCGAGCCCCAGGGAATAAGTAAATCCTTTTCCTTGTTAATACTCCGTGCAATCAATAACCACTAAGCATCTGGTAGGTGCTAGACGCTGGGGATTACTAGATGAAAATTAAAGCAGTGATCATGGCTAGTGTGGGTGAGGCTTCCGCTGTGCCAGTCACTGGAGTCATGTGACGCTGCACTTCGTTTCGCCACCTCCACCTGCTCCGTGGTCCACCTCACCCAGAAACACGCTGAAGCCTAAAAGATGAAGTTCACTTGCAATGATGAAAGACCTCACAACTGTGCAGCAACCAAGTGTACCGGAGAGCTCAGGCGCTTAGGGGACCCAGTGGAAAGGGAGGGATTAGTGAGGACTCTAGAAGAATCCATTCGACCAAGAGTCATGGAGCTATGAGAGTTGGGTCTGGACAGCAGGTGGCCAGGCCAGGCAGGCATACAGAAAAGAGCAAGCTTGGCTTAAGCAAGGGCTGCGGGGAGTTGCATGAGCCCACAGCCATGATCTGAGAGGATGCCCGCTGGGCTCCCATGCCAGGCTGAGGAAGTCACTCTTGCTCCAGGAATCAGAAGAGAGCCCACCAAGGGCTTTTGGCCTTTGGGATGACTTGGTGCCAGCTAGGCATCTGTCCTAGGATGGCAAATTTGGTGTGGTCCATAAGCATGTTCCTCCGAGGTGTAGGCCCCATGTCTGCCTCAGCACAGTTCCCACAAATCCCCCAGTGCCAGCAGTCCCCCCACACTCACACACACCAGACCTTTTCTAACGGCCAGCCACTGGGTCCACTGGCCGATTCTGTTCTCAGAGCCATCCCCCTGCCCGCCTTCTCTGTGCAGTCCCTGGGGTTGGTCCTCCCAGCTCTGTTTCCCATGCCCTCTTGCCCACTGGCTTCCAGCCCAGTTTGCCCAGTGGAGGGAGCTTGGCAGGTGGGAGGGGGAGCATAGCCAGGCTGCTTCCCTTCATACTTTGCATGGGGCAGCTGGGTACACTCCCCTCCCGGGTGGACCCCATGCCTCTGTGTGGGGCGCAGTCACTCATTCACGCAGGAGCACTCTTGAAGTTGCCTTCGTCCTGTTCCTTCCCTCCCAGGGCATGCCCTAGCACATCTGCCAGCTGCTTTCCTTCTCAGAGTCCTTCCCGCCTGTGGCACCCCCTCCTCATGGTGCCACCTCGCTCCAGTGACAGCAGCTTTCTGAAGCTGTTCATCTCCGGGGTGCCCCAGTACTATATTTGGTTTCTGCTCTCCCAAGATCTTTATGGGTTATTTCCCATGTTGAAATTTCTTCTTGAACTCCCAGCTGGGTTGCATTTTCCTATGCAGCCTCCCTCAACTGCCTCAGTCTTAGCTCAGAACCTTTTCCTGGGATCCCTGCAGTGACCTCCTACCTGAGTCACTCTTACATCCTTTTCAACAGTGACCGTCTGCTCTGCCTGGGCATCTCCCAAGTGCTGGGGATGCAGCGGTGCACACATCAGAATGTGTACTTTACCCCTCAATCCCTGCCCCCGGTAACTTTCCTAAAATTGGAATTTGATCATATCATGCTCTGGCCTAAAGCCCTGCAGGAAATGTCAGAGAATATCCAAACAGCACAATGTGGAGAAGTAAGCCCTCTTCCAGGCCACGTCCCTCCCCTGCATGCCACGCCTTGCTGCCTCCCCGCCTCTGCCCTACACAGGTTTGGCAGGGCCCCAGACACACCTGCCGAATGGCAGTTTTGCCTCCCATTGGAACCGCCCAGCCCCAACCGCTGCTACTCCTACCAATCCAGAGAACTCTTATTCATCCTTCAGAACGCCACCCAGATTTCCCTAGCCCTTGCAGTAGGGATTCAGCAGCATGCTGGGGGCCAGCACAATGGGTCAACTGGCTAATCTTCCACCTCTAAGCACAGGCATCCCATATGGGAGCTGGTTTGTGTCCCAGATGCTTCACTTCCCACCCAACTCCTGGCTTATGGCCTGGGAAAGCAGTAAAGGATGGCCCAAAGCCTTGGGACCCTGCACCTGCATAGAAGCAGCTCCTGGCTCTTGGCTTCAGATGAGGCCAACTACAGCTGTTGTGGCCATTTGGGGAGTGAACCAATGGATGGAAAATCAATCTCTCTCTCTTCTGTCTGTAGATCTGCCTTCCAATAAAAGTAAATTAAATCAATCTTCACTGTCTCTCTGGTGTGTCTCCTCTGTTTATCTGACCACAAAGGGACTCTGGCTACTCTGCTGAGTTCCTGATGGGCAGGAGTCCTGGCTCCAGTCCCCAGCCTGTGTCCGCTGTAGCAGGTTGTAAAGGTTCACCAGCACAGACTTTACCAGAGAAATGCAGAGGGAAGACCAGCACTGAGGCAGGGGCTGGAGGGAAAGAGCGGCCTTCGGGAAGCAGCAGGCTGCCCATGCCAGGAAAGCAGGAGCCACACTGTGGGGTGCACAGGAACCCTGAGCTCACCAGGCCAGGAGTCAAGTGCACTAACGCTGTTGGATCCCAGGGCCAGGACATTCCCTGCCCATGAAATGGGAACTGAACTGGACTTCTGGCCAGCTTTTCAGACTGAAACAGGTGTGACAGAGGCCTGCCCTGGAACCCAGGTCCACAAGCATCCATCTTTCTGGATAAGGTTCAGTTGCTGACAAACTCGGGCTCCATTTGGTCTCATTCACAACCCAGCGAGGATCATGGCTGCAACAGCAAAAGGCTCTAAGAGCCGATCAGTCTGGGGCCCAGCACGGTAGCCTAGTGGCTAAAGTCCTTGCCTTCCATGCTCCAGGATTCCATATTTCTCCCAATCTAATCCCAGCAGCCCCACTTCCCATCCAGCTCCCTGCCTGTGGCCTGGGAAAGCAGTCAAGGATGGCCCAAGGCCTTGGGACCCTGCACCCGCTTGGGAGACCTGGAAGAAACTCCTGGCTCCTGACTTCAGATCAGCTCAGCTCCAGCCATTGCAGCCACTCGAGAAGTGAATCAGCAGATGAAAGATCTTCTTCTCTGTCTCTCCTCCTCTCTGTATGTCTAGCTTTCCAAGATAAATAAATAAATCTTAAAAAAAAAAAAAAAGGAACCAGTCAGTTTCTTATAGAAACAAGCAGGTGCAATGTGTGGAAAGTACTTTTGGATTACCCACCAATACACAAACATGGGCGCTCAGCCAGGTATGGGAGCACCTTGATTTTGCACAACATACGATAACTGTTCATGGTAAGCTTGCCCTATGCCAGGGTTGAACGGTTGTGACCGTGAAAATCTGATCAAAACAAATCAGTGCATAGGATATTAAAAAGGTAAGTCATCTTCCCACATTAGACCAAGGTCTACCAAGTGGCAGCAAGGGCCCTCAGAAGCCAGAAGCCCAGGTGACCTTGTGTGTCCTGTTTGGTGTCACTCAAAGCCGAGCTGACTTGCAGTGCTTGGTTCATGTGCAACTGGGGAAAACACTGTCTCGTGCCAACCTTTCAGGAACTCGTGGTTTGTGTAACACAGGGCAGTGGCTATTGATTTTTCTGGGCAATGTTGAGCTTCTGATGCGCTCCAGCTCAATTCATCCTCATTCATGCCAACGCCAGAGCAGTCAAGGGCCGGAGTGTCCCAGACATGCTACCAGGCTCCGAGGTTGGCATCTCCCTCCCTCACCTTACGCAAGGCCTTAACAACCACGGTGGCTCTGCCTGCCACACACCGTGCAGCCTGCCTCCCAGTTCAAAAATGCAATAGGAAATGTTTCTCCCACATGCGGGGCTTCCTTGTAGTGTTTTACTGAAAGTTCAACTCGGTCTTAGAAAATATGTTTAGCACCATTTGTAGGGATGCACAAATAGGCTCAGAGAAGCTGATGTCAGGGGTCACAAGTTTGAGTGAACTGGAAGCTTCTTTGGGTTGACTGCTGGCCCTACCCTTCCTACTTGTCGCATCACCATATTCCCTACCGAAGACTCAGGCTAAGTGGCCTTCCTCCGCACCAGTGATACCACCCTTATCCCTTCCTGGATACCTTGGGCCTGAGTCCCACACAGCAATCCACAAATCATCGTGGGAACGTGAACCCAGAAAGTGACACCTGGGCCGGGAGCCATCCTGGACTGCCACAGTGGGAGCTGAGCCCAACCAAAGCCAGCATCCCAGCCAGTTCTAATCCCAGCTTTTCCACTTCCACCCAGTTCCCTGCCTGTGGCCTGGGAAAGCAGTCCAGGATGGCCCAAAACCTTGGAACCCTGTGCCCGTATGTGAGACCTGACAGTAGCTCCTGGCTCCCGGCTTCCGACTGGCTCAGCTCCAACCATTGTGGCCATTTGGGGAGTAAACCAGCAGCTGGAAGATCTTTCTGTCTCTTCTTTCCTAATTCTTATCTATCTTCCAAATAAAAATGAATGTCTTTTTAAAAAGTTTTAAAAAGTACAATTTATTGATTTGAAAGACAGAGTTACAGAGAAAAGGAGAGAGAGATGTCCTACCTGCTGGCCTGCTCCTCAGATGATTCCAACTGCAAAGGAAGGGACAGACAGACATCCAGGTCTTCAGTTTGGGTGGTGGGAAACCAAATACTTCAGCCTTCCTCATGTTGCTTTCCCAAGCACATTAACAGGGAGCTGGGCTGGAAGCAGAGCAGCCAGGATCCCAATAGGTATGCCAGTGTGGGATGCCAATATCACAGTAGTGGCTTAACCTGCTGTACCACAGCATTAGTCACTCCTCTTTAAAAAAATTTTTTTTATTTTGTTTATTTTTTTTATTGTAAAGACACATATACAGAGATAAGGAGAGACAGAGAGGAAGATCTTCCATCCTCTGCTTCAATCCTCAAATGGCCACAACAGCTGGCACTGAGCCCATCTGAGGCTGGGAGCCAGAAGCTTCTTCTGGGTCTCCCACATGGGTATGAGACTCCAACGTCTTAGGCCATCCTCTACTGCTTTCCCAGAGCAAAAGCAGGGAACTGGATGGGAAGTGGAGCCGGGATACCAAGAGGCACTCATATGGGATCCTGGCAGATGAAAGGCAAGAATTTAGCCACTAGGCTATTGTTCCAGGTCCTAGACACTCTTAAATTGTAGCTGCAATTTGTTTCCCCTGGAGAGGTGAGGCCTCTTGAATCCATTGCCCTGGTGACTTGGTTTGATAAATCAAATATATTGACAGTGACACTCTGGGACTCCCATGGTAGGTATAAAAGGCCCCACAGCTCCTGTCTTGTTCCCTGGGTGCACCTGCAGTGCCCTGAAGGCCAGCTGAGAAGCACACCCACCCGCGGGTGAGGTGCAATAGGCCACAGACGGGCCTAGGGCACCGACTTAGCTGCAGTTGACACGCCACGCGGCCTCTGTCCAACCACCAGACGGATGAGTGGGGCAGCCACCTGAGGAAGAATACTCCAGCTGAAACCCCTCAGAACAGATCGCAGCCTGCTCCCGGAACCCTGTAAGTCCCGAACACCTTCCCTCCAGAATTGCTCCCAGACCTGGGTCTGGCCTGTCGCCCAGCAGTGGACAACTGGAGCCACATTTGGTCATGGCTCTGGGTGACTTGGGAGCTCTGGAGCTGGGCAAACATGCCCTTCCCCCGCATGTCCCTCCACGCTGCACAGAGGGCTGGGCCAGCAAGTGCAAGGCTGACCCTGAGCCTGGTCCAACGCAGTGCAGGGCAGCCCTGCAGAGCAGCGTGCCCCCTTCTGTCCTGCGGCGCCCCGGGAGCCCAGCTGATGTCGGGCAGGAAGGCTTTGGACTTTTTTTTTTTCAAACAAGCACAGAGGCCTGGTTGTCTTTTCCCTCGAGCATTCTCCTAGGAGTCAGGAAGGCCGCTGTCTGCGCAGCCCTTCCTCGCTCTGATGCGCCTGTGACTCATCCTAACACATACAGCATTCATCTCACACACACACATCCTATGGGCTGCTTTTTCCTTTTCTTTATACATTAAAAAAAAAAGTCTTGCCAAGAGCTGAGCTGAGGTCTGCAGGTTATTTTGCAGCCGTTCCTCCGGCTGCTTACAGCGGGCACCTTCCTTCCGTCCCTCTGCATCGGGGCAAGCAGCCAAGCCTGGCTGCCTTCCTTCCTGGACTGAGCCAGTCGTTGGGTATGGGACTGCAGGGTCTCCAGACTTTCCATTTTCTGGACCTCCAGTAGCTGAAGGGTGACCCGAGCCCAGGACGAATCCCAGCCAGTTGCCCAGCGGTTGGTCATTGGAGGCAGGCCATTCTCGTTGCGTCCAGAGAAGGCACAGCGGGGCAGGCATCAGCAAGGACATGGTTCACGCACGTGTGCAACCCTGCCTGAGCACACTCAGGGTTTCTGTGAGCACGGGTGGAGAGCTGTCCACACCGCCTATCAGCTCAGGCCAGCTCCTTCCCTGACAGCATGGCCCTCCCGGCTTATTTGCCTTTCTGACTGTGCTTTGCATGTATTATCTTCTGAGAAAAGGGGGGGCTCAGAGAGGCCAAGTAACTTGCTCAAGGTCACACAGCTAAAGACCACCAAGATTTAGAGCCCCTGCCTTTCTGCCGCCTCCCTCTGCTTCTCTCCTGGGCTTGCCTCCCCCACCTCCAGCCCCGCCCCACTCCACCTCTTCTCCTCAGGGAAGCATAGGGCCGGGAAAATGAGGTGCACACGGCCTGTCCTGTGGGTGTGAGGGCAAGCTTCTCTAGTCCCTGTAAAACACTAGCCAGTTTGCCAGAAACTTGTTTTAAGACGGCTTGTACCTTGGACCAGAGCTCTGGAAGGAATCCATGTCCTTGGCCCAAATCTTGTGCCACTCAGCTCACATGTACTGAGCTCCGGCTGCACCGTGTTCAAGGCTGAGGGCAGACAGGTCTGTGAGCAGCAGCGCGAGCTACTCACAGCAGCCAGGAGAAGGGCAGGCAACGCCTCTGAGCTGGCTAAACGGGGCAAGAGAAATGGGTGCTGCAAAGAGAGGCAGCAGGTGCTGCCCAGGGGCCTCCTATGGCCCCTGTCTTTGGAACTCGAAGTTGTCCTCTGTGAGAAGCGAGCTGTGGCGGAGGCACAGCCTGCCCCGGTTCCTGGAATTTGGGCGGCGGGGAGAATGGCATTGATAAAGGCAGCCATCCGGCACACCAGGATGTACGCCTCAGCAGATCCGTGCAAACATTCGCTCTGCTCAGCTGAGCCACCCACAGGAAGCCGCTTTGTCAGAAAAAGCTGCTCGTGCAAACGGAACCAGCGACGCGGGCAGATAGGAAGCGGCTTGCAGCCAGGACAGCCGGAAGCCATCTTGGGGCCTACGGGGGATGTCGTCGGGATCCACGTCGGGTTCAGCGTGCTCAAGTGAGACTTCCTCCACCCAACGCGAGGCACAGAGGCAGAGCTCGCTGCTGTTCCGACAGCAGCTGGCAGAAAGCGCTTAAAGGATGCAGATGGCTGTGACTCCTTCTGCACAGGGAACTGTTCCTGGCTGGCAGAATTCAGTTTGCAGGCACCCTCCACATTGCGGTTCCAGTCCCTGATCTGCACCATCAAGGACAAGCCCTAACCACATCCAGGTGGCAGCTGGCTGGCAGGCGGTAATAGGAAGGAGGCACCCACTCAGCCTGTAAATGGCTGGATGGTTATCCCCCACCTCACCCATGGTTTCAATTACCCACGGTCAACCATGGTCCAAGTATAGGAAATGGAATATTCTAGAAAGAAGCGATTCATCTGTGTGATTTCTGTTATAATATGCTGTTACGATGGTTGGTTTATTATTAGGTACTGCTCCCCATCTCTTACTATGTCTAATTTGCAAATTAAACTTTATCATAGGTATTGTGTATATGAGAGAAAACGTAATGTACCAATATCAATGGCTTGGTACTCTTCGGGATTTCAGGCATCTGCTAGGAGTTTTGGAATGTGTCCCCACTGGATCAAGGGAGGCAACTGTACAGTCTCTTCTTTTAAAAAATCTTCTGTTTTATTCATTGGAAAGGCAGAGTTGCACAGAGATAAATCTTCCTTTGGCTGATTCACTCTGCAAATCACAATGGCCCGAGCTAGGCCAGTCTAATACCGGAAGTCTATACCTTTGTCCAAGGTCTCTCATGTGGGTGCAAAGACCCAAGGACCTGGGCCGTTTGCCACTGCCTTCCCACACACATGAGCAGGGAGTTGGATGAGCAGTGGAGCAGCTGGGGCTCCAAGCAGCACCCACGTGGGCACTGCACCATGACACTGCCCCCTACCTAGCTTACCCCTCCACGGTAAGAAGGCAGTCACCTGGCCTCATTCAGCCACCAGGCAAGCTGGGAACTGTGTCCAGCAGTGAGTCCAGCAAGGCAGGCACAGGTGGACCCCCAATGGCCTCTGTTTCACACAACAGTCAGAAGCCAGAACCTCCACTGACTCCCATTGAAACCCACAGAAAGGCCTGGCAGATCCTTGTGGCCACCTTAGATGCTGTCCCTGCTCGTGCTGACCTCGGTTAACATGCAGCAGGCTCAGGCGTCATGTCCTGACGTGGTTCTGTTCAGAAGAAAAGGATGGGGCCTTTGCTGTTTGGAAAGAAGAGAATTTGCTAGAGGCCCCTGGTCTACCTGTGCTGGCAAGGTGCCATTCATGGGGCTGGGAACTGGATCCCCAGAGTACAGGCTAGACCATGCCCTTGATTTCTAACTCCCCAGCGGGACCACCTTTGAAGAGAGGGCAGGGGAAAAGAAATCAAAGTCCAGTGAGGTCCTGTAGGTGGCCCTTGGTGAAGCCCCAGCCACACACAGAAGACAGAACCTGGGGCGAAGGCTGTCACCTCTGATCTAAGGAGAGAGCGGCCTCAGAAGAAACCGACTCTGCCATCATGTGGGCCTTGAGCCTGTGGCATCTGGAGCTCAAAGACAGCCCACCTGTTGCTGTTTGCCAGCCCCTCGCCCTGACTTCTGAGTGCAGGACAGAGCACACCATCCATGACTGCGATGGGCTGCATGGGAGGGGAAGGGCCTGGAAACAGAAAGTCGGAGGGTGCAAGGCGAGGAAAGATGGACATTGCAGAGGGTGCCCACTTGGGGCCAATCCCTTTGTGTCCCTATCAGGAGAACCATGATTTGATTTCTGATTTCCAAATGATTACCTCCCTCCAGTTTTCTCTAAAAGTTCCTCCAGTTCTCTGTTGCTGGGAAATGAAGGGGCTCGCCAATCCCCATCCTGCACCTGCTGTCAGTCACCTCATCTGGATGTGGGATTTCCTGCCTTAGCTCTGGTCATAACCCCATTTCCAAGTTTTTGAAGGCCATACATCCCAGTAAATACTTTAGTTCGTTTTTCTTTTTTAAGATTTTTTTTTTAATTGGAAAGGCAGATTTACAGGGAAAGGAAAGACAGAGAAGAAGATCTTCCATCCTCTGCTTCACTCCTCAAATGGCCACAATGGCTGGAGCTGAGCCCATCTGAAGCTTGGAGCCAGGAGCTTCTTCTGGGTCTCCCACATGGGTACAAGACTCCAAGGTCTTGGGCCATCCTCTACTGCTTTCCCAGACCAAAAGCAGGGAGCTAGATGAAAGTGGAGCATCCAGGACACAAATAGGCACCCAAATAGGATTCTAGCGCTTGCAGGAGGAGGTCTAGCCAGCTAAGCCATTACGTTGGGGCCCATCATTTTTTTTTAAAATTGTATTTATTTATATTTATTTGAAAGTCAGAGTGGCAGAGATATCTTCCACTCCCTGGTTCTCTCCCCAGATGCCTGCAACAGCTGAGGTTGGGCCAGACTCATGCCAGAGCCAGGAAACTCATCTGGGTGTCCACATGAATGGCAGAGATGTGGGATTATCAGCTCCTATCTCCCCAGGGTGTGCAGAGCAGGAAGCGAATCAGGAGCCGAGGAACCAGGGCTTAAAGCAGGCACTCAGTGTGGCATGTGGTGACCTAAGTGTAACTCACCCCCTGGGAAACATCTCAACAATCGCTCTTGGTGGTGCTGGCTGGTTTCCACCGTGCCCACACTCCCATCCCAGGCCCTCAGACAGTGCTCCTGAGGTCCCTGGCCCATGGGTGCCAGAGAAAATTCTCACCTACTCTGGATCCGCTTCCCAAGTGGTGCCCATGGGACAATGGGCCTTAGGCAGGAGAAGGTTAAAGACATGGCTGGCCCCCGGGGTGGGGACCGCAGGGTAAACCAGGACGTGGGAAAATCTCCTGGGTGCCAGGTCCTGGAGGGTCGCCTCCTCACTTGTTCCCAGGCTGCCAAGATGAATGCCCCGTCGGGAATAAAGTGGAAGTAGGGCTCAGCTTGGGCTGCCCGCGTGGGGACCTCCAGAGAGGGCCCCTCCCCAAGCAGCCCGGGACAATCGCTTCCTCTGTTCCCGGAGCTCGGCTTCCCTTCGGAGTCCCATCCAAGCCGGGTCAGGATAAAGGCCGCCATTGACCGGCACTTGCTCTGCGCCAGGCCCTGGGCCGGGGGGCCTCCGGGCCCTTTACTCCTTGAATTCGCACCAGTGTCTCACTCCAGCATGGACTGGGCGGGCAGTGTCCCAACCTAAAGGCGAAGTTTGGGCAGGTCGCGAGGATGGGGTCAAAGTCGTTGGCGGCCGGGCTGGGTTTTCCTGGGGTCCAAAAACCCACTCATAGAGACAGGATAACAACAGCCACGGCCGTGCACCTGGCTCCCTCAGGAAGCGGGGGAGGCGGGTGCGGGGAAGGGGTGACTGTGCTGTCCCCTCCCCTGTACACGGGGAGCCCCCGCCGACCCAGGGAGGGTGTGCAGCTGGGCCGGTGTTCCAGCTAATTAGTGGCAGGGCTGGAATGCGAGCGCCTTGGGGCGGGGCGGGGAGCTGCTTCCCCCCACCCCCATCCTCTCCTGCAGACTGGCTTGCGTTTCCTGCTTCTCTTTTCATGCCCCCGGAGGACGGGCACTTTCCCGGGGTACTTGGGACACATCCAAGGTCCCGATGTTCCTGCCGCAGGCGCAGTCTGGGTGGTGGGAAAGGAAGTTATCTGTCCTTCCCCTCTGCGGTGCCCAACCTCCCGCTGGCTGAGCCGTCACCTGGGCGGGGAAGCGTTTAGAATGAGGCTATTCAGAGGGTTCTCCTGACGCAATAGCGGGATTGCAAAACCCTCGCATCTCTGAGCTTTTTATGGAGGGCGGAGATTCTGGGCAGCCGCAGGAAACCCCCAACTCCCCTCTACCTCTGCAGGGTCCAAGGCCCTGCAGGCTCCGGGCCCCCAGAAAAAAACGGGGACTCAGCTAGTCACCCTTGCTGCAAGCCACCCCTTCCGCACCCCAAATCCCTTTGATAAACAAGGCCCCCTTGCGAGGGAGAGTCAAGCCGTGCCACACTGTGCCACGGCTGCTCCGTCACTTAACCTCTCCCAGCCTGAGTGTCTCCCTCAGTGGCTGGAACGTGGATGCGTGGAGAGTTTGGGCTCCTGAGTCAGAATGCCTGAATCAGAATCCCAGTTGCACAAGTGTGTGACCTTCATCATGTCACTTAACCTCTCTGTGCTCAATGTCCTGATTTGCCAAACGAGCCTGAAAAGTTCACCGTTGCTTTGAACCTCAATGTGATGATTCTCTGTGCTACTGCCAGTAAAGCTGTCAGCACAGGCCCCGCATGTGGCAAGCCTCCAGTGAACAGTGGCCCTTATTATTGTCTGCAGAATGGAGGAGTCTTTTGGATATAAAAGCAGAAGGGAAGAGGGGAGGGGGACCAGGGCTGTAGCACAGAGAGTTAATTTGCCATGTGCAGCACCGGCATCCCATAGGGGCGCTGTTTCCTGTCTGGTTGCTCCGTTTTCCAACCAGGTCCCTGCTAACGCACCTGGGAAAGCAGCAGAAGATGGCCCAAGCCCTCGTGGCCCTGTGTCCCCGTGAGAGACCTAGGAGACGTCCAAGGCCATTTGAGGATTGAACCAAGGAATAAAAGATTCTCTCTCTCTCTCTCTCTCTCTCTCTCTCTCTCTCTCTCTCTCTCCTCTTTCTCTCTAACTCCGCTTTTCAAATAAAATCTTAAAAATACGGGGAGAGCAATTGCAAGTGGAGGCAGGAAGGTCCACAGGAGTGAGCTGGAATTTTCAGAAAGGAAGAAACAGCAGGAAAACATGACAGGAGAGTGCCATGCCAGCCAACAGGCACGCGCCTTCGCCATGGTGTTCAGTGAACTCTGCCAGAGGCCAGCATTTTGTCCTGCAGACACTGCCCACGCCAGCGAGGTCCCCTCGGGAGCTCCCCTCCCCCAGGGGAACAAACAGTCCTGGCCAAAAAGGCAAATAGCCGGTGGCCTTGGCGTTTCACAAGTTGTGTGAGTCACTTCTCACGGAGGACGTGGTCTGGGGACCAAAACGCCAAGTGGCACGTGGCAGGATGGACCCACGCACCTTTCCGGGCATCTTCGGCCAGGCTGCTTGTGCCAAAGATGTGTCAAGGTTGAAAAGTGGGAGCAGAATGCTCCTGGACCCAGGCCACACCTTTCTGCCAGCACACAGCCTGTGTCTTCATTATTCTTTGTCACCCCACAACAGTGTTATAATAAATAAGGACTTCTTTTCTCACATAAAACCTTTCAAAAATGGGTAATGTCAAAGCTACTCAGAGTACAACTCTGTTGATCTTTCCCTCAGGGTTGCAGGTTGGCTGCTGCAGCTCCAGCTATCACATCCACTCCCCAAGAAGATACCAAGGAGAGAAGGGCACAGACTGGTGATGCTATCAACGTCTGTTCCCACATCAGTTCTCTGTTGCTGATGAGCTGCTGCTGCAGAATCCCGTGGCTGAAGCCAGTAAGCATCGACCGGCTCACAAGTCTGAAAGTCGGCTGGCACTGCACTCTGCAGCGGGCCCACTGAGGCAGCAGCAGGTGGCTGGCGACCCAGTAGGGGCTGAATCGTGGCAATGACCTCACTCCCACAGCTGCTGTGGGAGAGAGGATGAGAAAGCACAAGTGGCAGTGGTGCCATTGCTAGGATAGGAGCACAGCTCTGCAGGAGCAGAGTGGTAGAGAGGAAGAGGCAGAAAGAGAGAGAGCTTCCATCTGCTGCTTCACTTCCCGAATGGCTGCAGGCTGGGACGGCTCCAAGCTGAAAGCCAGGAACTCCATCCAGGCCTCCCATGTGGGTGGCAGGGACCCGAGGGCTTGGGCCATCCTCTGCTGCCTTTTCAGGGTGGATAGAAACTAGAGTGACCAGGATCCTAACTGGCACTCATATGAAATGTTCGCATTGCAGGAAGCAGCTTAACCCACTGCACCATGATGCCAGCCTTGCCATTGTCCTCTGGCTGCAAAGGACACACATTTGGTGAATGCCCTGAATGTCCATGTCCTATTGCCACCACCCACCCACAATGCCAGGACGTGGGGCCTGAGCAGCTTCCCCTGGGCAGAGTGAGGAGGAAGGCTAGAGCCCTTGAGGAGGTCCCCGGGTAGCTCAGTGGCCCTGGCTTTGCTGGGTTCCGCTCCTGTAATGTGAGGCTGATGGTGGCCACAATGATGGTGGCTATACCTATACCGGAATGAGAGTGACGGGGACAGAAGGCTGCCACGCGGGGGCAGGTGCTGCATGGAGGGCATGGCATGAACGGGGGGGGGGGGAGAGGCAGGGTGAATTTGGGGGAGTGTGAGATGTCCTTTTCAGGAGCCAGGAGGGCAAAGCCCCCTTGGTGAGTGACAGAGGGCGAGAGGAAGGAAGGCCTCTGCCTGGCCCTTGGGGATACTCTGCAGGTAAACTCGGGGAGGCAAGCAGTGAGTTCACAGACACCAAAGCTGCAGCTCCAGGAGGGAGAGGGTCTGGCTCAGTGGCCAGGTCAGATACGACTGCCCTGAGCGCTGACCCCAACATAGGAGATCCTTGTCAACTGTAATAAAAACCCAAACCACCGCTCCCTGCTGCACCCTGACTCCGTCTCTTCCTGTTACAGCTGCGACTCCTTCCATCTGGCAGTCATGGGTGCTTTCTGCCCCAGGGCCTTTGCACCTGCTGGGTTTGCTCCCAGGAGTCTCTTCTTACTACCCACCTCATGTTTTCTCCACCACCAGCACTCACTCATCCTTCAGGTTGTAACTGATATACCCCTTTCTCTGAGAAAGCTTCCTGGAACCCCTGGGACCCTCCTCCTCCTGCCTCTAGCAGCCTTTGCAGCACTGATTAACCATAAGAAAACTGTGCAATTGGTCCAGTGCTTGCCCCTCGGATGCAGATGCCCCTCAATGGGATCATTGTCAATAAACCCATTGTCAGTTAAAGATACAGGAGTCGGATATGACAGCAGTACAGCTAACTGACCAACGGAGCAAGAACAGCAGCCTACCGCAGAGGGTCAGCATCGGCAGCGAGGACCCCTGCACGTGTATTTCTTTGGTGCCATTGTAACATGGAAAAGTCTTAGACTGAACTGTCTCAAGTCGAGACCACACGTGCAAGGGGCGCCAGAGTCTATTTCATTAACTCACAGCCCCCATCATGCTTTGTCCAGAGGAAGCGAGAAAGGCCGGGTGCGGGGTCATAGGATGGGAGTAGGCAGGCCCAACCGGCTGGGTGGGGAAGGACAAAGGGAAGACGCCCTGGCCAGCAGCAGCAGTGCAGGGTCGGACCTCATGGAGTAAGGCCATGGCGAAGTGAAAGCACTTCCTGTCCATGCTCTGATCGCCGCCGCAGTCTGCGTTCTCCTCCCCAGCAGGCCCAGCGGTGTCAAGGGAAGGAGCAGGACCGGGTGAGACGGGGCTGCCCTTTCAAAGGCGGCTGTTGGCCCAGGCCCCCACAGCTCAGATGCTTCGGGCAAGTTGCTGAGCCCTGCAGGACCCCTCCTGGCTTTCTCTGAGACCAGGCACTCAGGGTGAACGAGCCCCTGGCCCAAAGCACCAGCCCCATTTCTTCCTAGTCCCACTTCCCCACTCCCTTCTGGATTGCTCTTCTGAGCAGAATCTGCAGCCACGGAGGGTCCAAGACGTGGAGAAGGGGGGAAGGCAGCTTCGGGAGCGTTTCAGAGTAGGGGGTCTGTGTGTCCCTAGTACGAGCCTTGCCCGCTCCCTATGCCTGTTTCCCAGTCTACGAAGGGAAAGCAACAACAGTGATCATGTCCAAGGGTACCCCCCACGCACGCACACCCGTGAGCGTATTTATTTGAAAAGCAGAATGACAGGGAGAGACCGAGAGATCAACCTGCTAGCTCACTCCCAGTGACTGCAGCAGCTGGGGCTAGCCAGTCCGAAGCCAGGAGTCTGAAACTCCATCTGGGTCTGCCACGTGTCTGGCGGGCCCAAGCACTTTTTTTTTTCAAGATTTATTTATTTTTATGGGAAAGTCAGGTATACAGAGAGAAGGAGAGACAGAGAGGAAGATCTTTCATCCTATGGTTCACTCCCTAACGCAGCTGCAATGGCTGGAGCTGAGCCAATCCGAAGCCAGGAGCCAGGAGCATCATCCAGGTCTCCCACACTGGTGCAGGGTCCCAAGGCTTTGGGCCATCCTTGACTGCTTTCCCAGGCCACAAGCAGGGAGCTGGATGGGAAGCAGAGCAGCCAGAACTCATTCCAATGGGAAGCTTAGGCCACTGAAGCAAAACAGTACCTCCTGCCTGTCTGAGGTTTTTCATGAAAATGCAGTGAGTTCTTATTTGTAAATGTCTTCAAACAGTGCCTGCAGTACTGGATGCATAATAAGTCTTACAGATAAAATAATTTGCATGATCACAATAGCTATCCTTTATTAAATGTCATTCCTGCTTGACTCTGGCTGAGCATTTGTACACACCATTTGCACCTCCAAGCAACCCCAAAGGAGTGCAGTGAGTGGCCCAGGTCGCAGGGGTAGCCCTTGGCAGAGACTGAGTCACGGAGCTGGTTGGATTCTCCTTTATTTGAAGCTGGAATCGGGACTCTTGTTTGGGAAAACCCTAACAAAGGTTGCTTCATCTCCCATAGGTAATAAATCACCACGGTGCGTGAGTCAAAAGCAATAGCAGGAACAAAGTCATTTACAAGTTCAAGGTGGAGGCTTGCTGCAGGTGCAACATCACGTGTTTCTTTTTCTGGATTGAGTCTGAGCCTTTGACTTTGTGGGGTCACCTTCTTTGCTGCCCTGTTGACCTTGATCTCAGCCACAGGCTACTGCTTTGCAAGCCCAAACCCAATGCCCTCTTCTGTTGTTGAAATAAAGGGCTGGGATCCAGAAACTCAGAAACCCCATCCTCTAACTTTGACACTGCCTCACTTCCCTTCATCTAGGCTCAGTTTGCCAAACTCTGAAACAAAGTGGTTAAAACGTTTAGCTAGAATAGTGGCTCCCAGACCAGGCTGCCTAAGCAGATCACCTGGAAAATTTTTTTTTTTAGAAGTTTTCCCCAGTAGAATGAACCAGGTAGAAGCAAACGGGATGTGTGATGCCAGTTTCACAGGTTGTAGCTTAACTTGCTGAACTACAACACCAGCACCTTGGGAGACTTAAAACTGCTTGTGCCTGCCCATCCTGAGGCTCTGACGTACCTGATCTGGAGGACGTTTATTCTGGATGGGGATTTATCTGAATGAAAAAAAGTGTGTGCCTATATGGGGACCTTTAAGTGGCTCATGGGAAATGCATATTGTTAAAAATACTATGCATGGATTTAAAAATGTATTTTGCACCAAAACAAACTAATTTTTAGAATTATTTATTTATTTAAGAGGTAAAGTAACAGCAAGAGACAGAGAGACAGACAGAGAGAGAGAATCTCCCACCCACTGGCACACTGACACTGGCTCACTAAGTGGTGGCATGGCCAGAGCTGGGCCAGGCTGAAGCCAGGAGCCTGCAGCTCCCATCACATGGGTGGCAGGGCATGGACATATGCCAGTGTCAGCTGCCTTCCCGGGTGCCTTGGCAGGGAGCTGAATCAGAAGTGCAGCAGCTAAGATGGGAACCAGCACCTCTATGGTGTTGCAGGCCACAGCTTAACATGTGACACTACAATGTATGACCGCTGAGTTTAATTGCATATGCACACGAGAGGGACTCCGGCACCCTTTGCTTCGTGTGTGTGTGTGTGTGACAGAGACATGTCCTGAGGTGTTGGTTAGTGTGGTTATGGAGGTTGACAAGCCCCAAGACATGCATGGCCCACCAGCAAGCCGAGACCAGGGCTGTTGATGCCCTGATTTCAATGTCAAGGCCAGTTGCTCCTAGACTCAAGAAGAGCTGGAGTTTCTGTCTGAGCCTGGAGACAGGACTAAAACAAAACCATGTCCCAAATCCAAGGTTGTCCGGAGGGAGGAATTCCCTCCAATGTGTACCTTTAACAGATGGAAGAAAGTCTGCCCGTACTAGGGATGGTAACGTGCTTAAGCTAGTTAAGTGGCTTACACGTTCAACTCCTCCAGAAACACGTTCCCACAGCATCAGAACAGGGACGAGAGACATGGCACCGCAGGGGCAGGTGCTGTGTGGGCGGCCACTCTGCTCCTCCACTCCCCCTGCTGATACACTAGGGATGGCCCAAGTGCCTGGCCGCCTCCCACACCCGGGAAGCCAGGATGGACTCCTTGGCCTCAAGCATCAGCCTCGCGAAACCTGGAGGTTGTGGGCTTCTGGGGAGTGGACGACCAGTGGATGAGAGAGCTCTAACTTCAAATAAACATTCATAAAATATGAAATGTGGCAAATCCAAACTGAGTTACCATGTGTGAAATACACAAAATTTGGGACTGGTGTGCTGGCTTAACTGGCTAATCCTCCACCTGTACGTGCAGCATCTCATCTCATATGGGAACCGGTTCATGTCATAGCTACTCCACTTCCAATCCAGCTTCCTGGCTATGGTCTGAGATAGCAGCAGAGGCTGGCCCAGTCTTGGAACCCTGGACTCACATGGAAGAGCCTGAAGAGGCTCCTGGCTCTTAGCTTAGAATCAGCTCAGTCCTGGCTGTTGCAGCCACTTGGCGAGTAAACTAGAAAATGGAAGATCTTTTGGTCTTTATTCTCTGTAAATCTACCTTTCCAATGAAAATAAATAAATCTTTAATTATATTGATGATATGTTGAAATACTAATATTTTGGATATACTTGATTGGATAAAATATGCAACTCAAATTAATCGTCCAGAGTTTTTTGTTCTTCAAAAAATATGCAGCCTGGTGCAATAGCCTAGTGGCTAAAGTCCTTTTCTTGCACATGCAGAGATTCCATATGGGCACTGGTTTGTGTCCCAGCTTTCCCACTTTCCTTTCAGCTCCCTTCCTGTGGCCTAGGAAAGCAGTGGAAGACAACCCAAAGCTTTGGGTCCCTGCACCCACATGGGAGACTCAGAAGAAGCTCCTGGCTCCTGGCTTCAGATTGGCTTAGCTCTGGTTGTTGAAGCCACTTGGGGAGTGAACCAGCAGATGGAAGGTCTTTCAGTATTTCCTCTCTGTATATCTGCCTTTCCAATAAAAATAAATAAATCTTTTTTAAAAATATGGCTATTTGATCATTTTAAATTACACATACTCTTACATTTGTGGCTCACATTGCATTTCTGTTGGACAACACTGGATGAGTTGATTACTCAACCCTGGACCCGCTTGGATTAGAAGATGAGACGACAGCCTCTGCCTCTTCCTGTGTCTCTTCAAGGCAGATGGCAGCTGCATCCATTAAGCTCATGTTGCATAACAAACCACCCCAAAATTCAGTGGCTCGCAACAACAGGCATTTATTTAGTTGCTGATTCTTTGAGTCAGCGATGGAAGCTGAGTTCAGCTGGCGGGCCCTTTTGCTGATCTCGGCTGCTCAGACTCAGTATCAGCTGCAGGGGATGGCCGGCTGACCTCAGAGTGACGCAGCAGCCAGGCCAGAGCCTGTGTCCCTCTCCTCCAGGAGGTTAGCCCAGCATTGTTCACAAAGAGTTCTCAAAGCCAGAGGATGGAAAATGCCAGACTGCTTGAGGACTGGATTCTGAACTTACATCAAGTCACTTCTACCTCACTGATCCTCCTAGGCGAGTTTGAAGGCCCACCCGAACTCCAGGGCTGGGAAAGTAGACTGCTTCTTTAGTGAAAACAGCTGGAAGAAACTGGGGCTCTGCTCTTTGCCACAACTGCATCTTGAATGTTATGGGCCCTAAGCAGTCCACGGGCCCTGCTACAGCTTCAATGTCTATGTCCTCCCAGCAAATTTCAAGGTGAAACCTAGAACCCCATGTGGAAGCAGGCGGGGCCTTCGGGTGGCGATGAAGCCATAGGAGTTCCACACTTAGAATCAGCACCCTTACACAGAGAACTGACGGAGGCCACTCTTCCGCCCGCCGTCTTCCACAGGAGGGTACGGCTGCCATCTTGGAGCAGACACCCAGTCCTCACCGCTCACCCACTAGCTGGTGCTTGACCATGAACTTCCCAACCTCCAGAACTAGGAGAAACAGGCTATTTGCAAATTACTTGGCCTTGGGTATTTTTCTTATAGCAGAACAAATAGACCATTTACTCCACATATATGCACACACACACGTATAATAAAAATCGTGTCATAATTACTTTCACATAACAATGAATGCCATCTAGGCTAATTTTATCGTTAAATGTTCATTGTATTTGTAGTCACTTATATTTTCTGGCTTTTAAAAGAAACTGGAGCATTTTCCTGGGTGTCCAGCAGCAGTGAGTGTACTATCTCTGCTGTGCCCAGTAGACTCAGTCCTGCTGGTTGTGGGAGAATAGGCAGAGGGCATCTCCAAGCCAGGTGGCTCAGGAGCTCGGCGGTGGTGTGCCTGCTGGGAGTTCCTGGGGCGGCAGAGGGCGGGACACGTTTCCTCTGATCTTTGGGTTAATCACCCTTTACATCTCTCGTGACAGACCACTGTTCTATTCCAATGAAACCTCCAGGAAATACATTCAGCGTGGCAAACGGTGACACCCTGGCCACCAGTTCTCCCTTTAGATTACCATCAGCCCAGGGCTGTCCCCTGCTCCTGGCCTTGAGCCTCACACTGCCCTGTCTGGGGTGGACAGGCAGACGGTCTGTCTACCCTCCTCAAGTTCAGTGGTGTAAAAATGACCTGTCCAGGGGGCCTGGGCTCTGTGCCAGCATGGGCTGGGTTGCTTCTCTAAGCACATGGCCCCGCTGGTGAGTCATGGAGCCACCGTTTCTAGGGCCTGGAGCTTCCCCGGAAGGTCTGTGCGCCAGCTGGCCTCAGATCACAGGTGTGAACCGAAGCACGGGGAGCAGGGGCCCAGGAGGGCTGTGGAGTGTGAGTTGCCTGACTGAGCTAGCGAGGCCTTGGGGCTGTCTCAAATGTCCCAGAGGATGACACATGGATGCCTTCAAAGTCAGCGTTTGCTAGAAATAGTCTGAGCTTCATGGGCACGTTCCTGTGACAACCTAAGACGTCAGGATTGCTTTTCCCCAGGGCATGAATGGGGACCTGCCCACCTCCCCCGCTCCACTGCCCCCGTAAGGCCAGGCTGGTGTCCCGAGAAGCAAGGCAGGGTGGGAAGTAGTGCCAGAACTCCGGAGTCCTCCTGTCAGTCTTGCTTCCTGCGTGGGCCCACAGAGCTTTGAGTGGAATGAGCAACTCGCCCCTAGGAAGGTGAGAAGGGTCCGGCACCCCAGAAACCCCTCTTGCCCAGGCCAGGCCTCTGTCCTGAGATTCTAGCGTACCCCATCTGCGGTGGCAAAGCATTGTTGCTATGCCATTCCTGGGGGCTCCAGTGAAGCCAGACTCCCAGGGGAAGAGTTTTGACTCGATTTGGATAGCTGCTGAGTGCTAGCCACATGCCAGGGGCTGGGGTGTACAGACCCATCAGACAAGGCCAGGGTCCCCCACTCATTTTCAAGGACATCTCAACAGAGGAGGCCAGCTGAGTGAGACAGCAGAGGACTGCCAGGGGCAGGGCCAGCTGGTGGACCCAGTTGACATCAGGGAAGGCTTCCTGTAGGAAGGGGCAGCTGAAACAGGCACTGGGAAGGGTTTTCCAGACAAGGGCTCAGCATAAGCAGGAGTATGAAGACTCTAACCAGAAGGCTGGATAGTTAGGTGAGAAGTGAGAGGAAATGAAGGTAGGCAGGGGAGTCACAGCTGAAGGGTTCAACGCCTGAAGAAAAGCTTGAGGAACCGGCGGGGCGGAGTGGGGACCAGCTCTGTGGTTCCAAAGCCACATGTTAGACCTCTGGAAATAAAGCCTGAGGGTGGGGAGGGCGTAAGCTGTAGGGTCTGCCTCCCCTGCGAGAAACAGCTCTGGACAATTAATTGTCCACAGAGGCTGAACAAACAGCGCCATGCACAGCCTGGCACACGGCACCTGCAGGGCACTTGACGCGTGGTAAGCAAGCAGCAAAGGGCGGCGGAGAAGGGACGACTTGAGAGATGCTGCACATCATGGAGCAGGCAGAGCAGGTGTAGTGGGAGTGCCCTGGGCGGGGAGGAGCACGAGGCTCTGACAGCCCGAGGCTAGTGCCTGTTGGCCATGGGGAGCTTCTAGCATCCCTCCCTGCCCCTCGCAATCACTCCTCCTCTTTGTCACAAATCTCTCCCTTAAAAAACAAAAACTTATTCACTTGCATGGTAGAGTCCTATAGGGAGAGGGAGCAATACAGAGAGGCAGACAGAGGCCTGTCACCCACTGCTTCCCTCCCTACGTGGGCTCCACGAGCCTCTGGGTCTCCCACATGCTGCAGGGGCCAAGCACTTGGGCCGCCTTCGGTGGCTTCCTGCAGCCCCATTAGCAGAGAGCAGCCAGGCCTCGTGGGATTCTTGCGTCCATCCTGCCACAATGCTGGCCCCCACAAGTATGTCTCCGACACTTGCTGAGTGGCAGGTATGGCACTGGGTGCTAGGTCTGTGTCCACAGTGTCAGCTCCTGTGGCCTGCAGATGGAGAAATGCTTAATCTATTTTCTGTCTGTAGACTTGCTGGTTTCAGCCATTCGATATACACAAACACCTACAGTGTATGTGGTCTCTTGTGGCTGCATCTTCTGCCTCGTATAATGCTTTGAAGTCCATCATACTCTAGTGTCATTCCTGTTCAAGGTCGAATAGCATCCCATTGTATGGATGGACTGCACTCTGGCTCCAGCTGATGGCCCTCTGGGTGGGCCCCACCTTTGGCTGGTTATGCCTAAAGCTATTGTAAGCAGTCACGGAAGAGAACGGTTTTGCCTAAAGGTATTTCTGACTATGAAAGCCAAGCTCTTTCAGTCTTCTTTCCTGAGCTCAAGTCCCACAGCTGTGAGAAACACACACACTCACACACAGCACATTCAGAATTAAACCAATGAGTTCAGCAGACTCTGCATCTGAGTGACCGTTGCTAAGCCACAACTCAATGTGCTTATTTAGTACCTCCCGCGTGTGACGCTTCATGCTGGCCATGATGGTGGCCACAGAGGTGAAGAATGTGTCATGCTGGCCCCCCAGCAGTGCTGACGTGATTGGAGAAAGTCCTGGGCATGTTGGTGAATGACGCCAATCGGTGGCAAAGGCAGGTGCTCCAGACACAAACTGGCCTGGAAAGCCACTCCAGAGGTCACCAGCAAGAGGCATTTCAAGGTGGGAGAACGAGTCTATTCACAAGGCTTGTGGCATCAGTAGATCTGAGTGGAACCCTGGGAAGATGCCGGGCGGCTGGGCATGAACACCACACCCACCAAGGACTGCCTTTGGCCTTGGAGAGGTTCTGAGCAGGTGATTGGAGGGGTGGGGTGCTGCAGTGGAGAGAACCACGAGGAGGTGAGGAGAGAGGGGAGCAGGGCTGCAAAGAGCCTGGGACCAGTTAGCCACCACTGCATCAGGTCCAGCAAGCCAGTTCCTGGCTCGCACAGAAGCAGTTTCTGGGGCTTGGCGGACCAAATGGGGGTTCCATTTGGCCTACCACCTGCAGCCACCTGCAGCCATGACTGTACTTGGAAGAAGGTCTTTGTAGATGTTAGTAAATGAAAGATCTCTGGGTATGCTCCTATGGTTGCACAGACAGATCCCAAATTCAGTGAATGTCTTGAGCAGAGATAAGACGTAAAGGCCAGGTGACAGTGCAGGTGGAAACGGGAACTGACAGAGCACAGCCTACTGACATTTCTGTCTCTGCGATGGTGGCAGAATAAATTCCTGTCATGGTTTCGCAGCCCCAGGAAGCTACCGCACGGGGCGAGGCAGCTCCCAGCTCTGCACCCTCCCACATGCATTTCCACGGCTTTCTGCTCCCTGTCAGTCCGCAGCCCCAGACAGGTAGGGCTGCAGCAGGAAGCGCTGTCACTTGGGCCCTGCCTCATGCTATACAAACAACCTCCGGTGTGTTGCCACATGAGGATTAGCCAAATAATTATGAGCTCTGACTTCCCCTGAGTAATTCACTCAGACTGACGGCTGAAGCCTCCGGAGGAGCGAGTGGAGTCGCCATGAGGTCAGTAAGGAGAGGCAGTGTCAAATCCTTCCCAGGAGCGGCCGATCTCCGTGGGAAGCTGCAAGAAACCCAGTCAGGCTTGCACTGGCACACCCCAAGCATGAACGAGCCGGACAGCTGCAAGGCCACCAGGCAGCCACCAGTCCCGCAGCCCACCCTCGGTGGGAAGCAGCTCACACTGCTTTCAGCCACAAGGCTCTTCTCTCCAGGGTGAGAGGGCAAGGCTATTCCCCCACTAAAGGATCAAAGTGCCCAGTGTGGCAGCAAGCTCATGGGTTTTAGAGTTTAATGAGCTACCTTCAAATAGTGGCATTGCCTCTTAGAAACCAATATCTCTGGATTACTGAAAACATGCAACTCAGCCTCAGTTTTCTCTTCTCTAAAATGGGGATGGTGAGACCCACAGCACACAGTTGTTCCGAAAATCAAAGGAGTTGTCCTGCCACACATCTAGCACACAGTAGCTGCTTCAGTTGGATGATGAGCTCCTACTGAATGCCAACTGCTGGAGACCCTGGTGAACAAGCAGGTCACTGACTTCATGAGGAGCCAGATGATGGGGGCAGATCCAGCCCAGCTGGAGCCAGGCTTTGATTTGGGGAGTGGGTGTCTGAGGGCTCAAGAAGAAGCACAGAGGAAGGGTAATGAAGTCAGACTCGTCTTTCGCGGGGCCAGGGCCTCTGGGACGAACAGGGACATGGCCAGCACTCACACCCACGCTTGACACTCTGGGCTACTGCCCCTTCCGCTCCAGGGCAGTCTCAGCAGGTGTGTGGGACTGGGCCGGACTGGCTTAGACAGCCAAGGTGACATGGCTTTGCAGAGCCTCCTAGCATTTTATGCTGGACCAGGGGCCCCAAGCCCACTCTCCAGGGGGCCCAGCCTCGAGACAACAATGTATTAACCCATCCTTCCAGCTTGTTAGTGTCTCTTTAGTTATTTGATGGACAGAGTGACAGAAATAGAGATTTTCGATCAGCTGGTTTACTCCTCAAATGGCCCAACCGCTGGGACTGGCTTGGGACAGAGCCAAGAGCCCAGAACTCTGTCTGGGTCTCCAACCCGGGAGTGCAGGAGCCCTGGCACTTGAGCAGGCAATTCAACAGAGAATTGGGTTGGAGGCAAAATAGCTAGTACTTGAACAAGCCCCCAAATATGGGGTGCTAGTATTGTCATCAGTGGTTCGTCATCTGCACCACGCTTCCTGCTGCAGCCCCAGCCCCCGTTCATGGAGTGATGACATTCGTGGTTATGACAAACGTAGCTGCTGTGAGTGTTCGTGGACAGTCACTTCTGAGTGAATTCCCAGCACAAGGACCAGATCTTGGTGGCCAGGCGTGTAACTGTCAGTTGCTTTCCAAAGGGCGGTGCCAGTTTCACAGTGTATGAAAGTCTAGTTGCTCGCTTCTCTGATGACACTTATATGGCCAGTCTTTTTTTTTTTTTTTTTAATTATTCATTTGAAAGCCAGAGAGTTACAGGGACAAAGGAAGAGGGGGAGAGGATGACAGAGGAAGGGAGGGAAAGTGATGTTCTCTCTGCCGAATGGACACAATAGCCGAGGTTGAGTCAGGCCGAAGCCAGGAAGCTGGAGTTCCATCCAGATCTCCCACAGGATGGCCAAGCCCCAGTGTTTGGGCCATCCCCCATTGCCTTCCCCGGTGCATCCGCAGGAAGCTGGCTCAGAAGTGGGGCAGCGAGCACTGGGACGGGTACTTCTAAATATGGCATGCAGGCATTCATTAAAAGTAGAGGTTTGGGCCTGGTGCAACAGCTTAGTGGTTAAAGTCCTTGGCTTGAACGTGCCAGGGATCCCATATAAGACACTGGCTCTAATCCCAGCTGCCCCACTCCCATTAGGCTGCCTGCTTGGGGCATAGGAAAGCAGTCGAGGACGGCCCAGGGCCTTGGGACCCTGCACCCAACATGGGAGACCCAGAAGAGCTCCTGGCTTCAGATTGGCTCAGCTCCAGCCATTGCGGCTGCTTGGGGAGTGAACCATCGGATGGAAGATCTTCCTCTTTGTCTCTCCTTCTCTCTTTATACGTGCCTTTCCAATAAAAAGAAATAAATCTTAAGGGAAAAAAAAGTTGAGGTTGAGCCAACTGCACAACACTGGTCCCTTCTAATTCCCTTAGTGGTATTTCCTAAACCGAAGAAATATAAACTCTCCATGAAGCTCAATTTATTCTTTTATTTTATGCTTTGAGAGTCACATATAAGGAATCTTTGTTTAACTCAAAGATCACAAAGGTTTTATGCTATGTTTTTCATTCTAGAAGCTTTATAGTTTAGGTTGTACATTTGAGTATATGGCTTATTTTGAGTTACATTTTTTTTTATATGGGACAAGAACATGGGTATGAAGAACATGGGTACTTGGTTGCTCCAGGAGTATTTGTTGAACGCACTCTGTTCTCTGCAATTGCCTTGCACTTTTTGTATAACTGTTACTTCCACATGTGTGCATGGATCTGCTTCTGAACTTGGTTCTGCACCAATGATTTGTCTAACTCGACCCAACAGCCCCTACTCTTCACTACTGCAGCTTTGTAACGGGACTTTAAAGCAGATAGTATTGGTCTTCTCATTTTTTTTTTCAAAGTTGGTTGAGAAGTCTAGGTCTTACACATTCCCACATGAGTTTTAGTATCAGTTTTGTCAATTTCTTTAAAAAAAAGGAAAATAGTAACACAGTAAGATTTTGTGGCCGGGTAGGTTGCTGATGGGACTGTTCTGGAATTCAGTCTGGATTACTAACACCAGCCCAGAGTTCTGTGTCTTACAGAGCTTTTTCATACCTTCAGGTCATGAAGGTACCGTAAGCAGATGTGGCACAACAGGTGTGCCCTGTTGTACACTAAGGAAAACCAAGGGAAGATGCTCTCCAGGCTCACATCAGTGGGCAGTGGCGGATGCAAGCTTCGAACGCATGGAGTCAGTTTTCCAATCCAGGGCTCTTCCGTTCCACCCAGCCTCTGAGTCAGAGTCTCCAATACAGTCTCAGAACTGCAAAAATTTAATAAGCTGGGTGAAAGGGAGCCCTCATTGCTTTAGCAGTCTTTTAAAAACTCAGTTTCCAAGGTTGACACACCACGCAAATTCATTTCCGCTCTCCTGGTTTGAACGCTTTCCTTTGGCTTCCCTCAAATGTGGGCGTCAGACTTAATAGGAAAACCATATGCTTTTGTTCCCTTTTAACTTTCTTTCTTGGCGAAAACACAGCTCCATGGAGGAAAAGGGGAGAGGAAGTGGGTTCACATCACAGAAGGAGGTATTCCGGTTTCGAAATCAGGAAAAACTTCTCTGAATGACAAAGGTTGCCAAGCACAGGATTGGATTCCCAAAGGAACGGAAGGATGCTTTTCCACCCAGCAATCCCAAGGCGCCCTTCTCCGCGTGAACTTATGACGGCTTTGACTCCTTCTAATTTCAAAGACTGCTACAAGTCAGCGGTGTGGCCCTCTGAATGTCTCCTACCAGAGGAGTGATATCAGTTGAGCCCACAGCACCCTTGGGAGCCATAATGGAGTGGATGTGGAAGTTCTGAAATGCCGATTTGTCTTGTGTAAGTTCCTTGGAAACAGTTCCCAGGATGGAAATTTACACACAAGCTGTGAGCTTGGGATACTTTTAGGAACATCTGTGGGGACTAATGGACAGATGTTGACCGGACACAGTGGTTGTCAGAGACCTCAGCCTATTGAACTGGGCTGCCCCCAGGGCAGGAAGAGGAACTCCACCGTGAACTTGTACCTGCTAACGCTTCTGGGTGCTGGGGAGATGTATAGCTGCTCTCCAAGGTCTAGGATGGTTCTGAAGCGTTCCTTGGGTTCTTCTCTGTTCTGTAGGACCAGGTCGCTGCAGTTCTAGTTTAGAACAGCAGGAACACAGCTCTTTCAGAAGCCTCTTGTGTGGAAGCGAGTTCATGACCAGTTTGCCAGGAAGAGCAATGATGATGCTGCTGCAAAGTAGCATCCGCTAAAAGCCACTTCCTCTGCCCTGGTGGCGTCTGTGCCTCAGCCCCTCTGCTAGACTACGATTCTCACAGAGATGGGTCTTCTCCTGCCCAGTGCCTCGGCCAGGATTGACAGAGGCAGAGCCTGTGTGGACAGTCCTCAACTTACAATGGTCCCGTCTACTAAGTTTTCAGCTTTACTGCGGTGAGAAAGACGCACACATTCCATTGAAATCATGCTTCAAACTTTGGTGTCTTTTTAGGCTAGCAATGCGTGAGACCCACAGCTCCTGCCTAGCCCCACAGGCATGGGGGGAGACACCACTGGGGTTGCCTAGGTTTTCTGAACCCAAGGAGAAGTTCAACATTTTGTATTAGATGATTTTGGCCAATTGTATTGTAAGTCAATAGGTTTGGCTGTGTTCACCAAATGCGATCTTGGCTTAGGATGTGTTCAAGTGACAGTGGGTTCTGGGGCCATCACCCCGCCATCAGGCGTGTCTGATGAAGGCATGAGCCAGGCCTTGGGCTCTCAGCTTGCAGAGCTATGCTCGAAGCTCAAGTGTCTGTTTTTCTTTCTTACAACTTTTTCCTCTGGAGTTTTGCTTCTATTTTTTTTTCATTTGGGGGCTCTCTTGATATATACATTTTTAAAATTTTTCTTCTTTTATTATCATTCTGGCTTTCTTGATATTAATGAAAGGCATGATCATTCTAGAACTTGGTAAGTTCTTTCAAGTCACCACAGTCTTTGGAAGAACTCCTTGGCTGGTTCACGAGCTTGATTAACCATCTAGGAAAAAGGCCCACTTTTCCACCTTAATTCCCCCCTTCTGTCTATAGCTTTCAGAAGCTTCTAGAGGAGAGAGGAATGGCCCTCAGAGTATGCAACCCTGAAGAGCTAAGCTTTACCTGGAGTGGGCCAGGGGTGTTTATGGCAGACTGGAAAGAAGCAACGGGGCTGCACGCACTGGGGGTCGGGAGGATGCTTCCCTGTTTTGTAGGACAGCACAGTGCTGGGCCCTGCTCTCTGCTAACCCCAGGGTCTAGTGCAGCTCCAGATTAAGCGCTACCATGGGGGAGCTCGAGCTGTGGAAGGGCCTGACACAAATGGCAGGTGGGCAGAGGCTCAGCTGAGAACTGAAGGAGAGGAGGGGTTAGCAAGGTGGGAAGGGGGGAAGTTGAGGGCACATCGTGCAGAGTTCAGACCTCTGCGAGAGCCCACAGACAGGAAAGGACCTGTCTCACACACAGACCAGTGTGTTGGGTGAGGAGACAGGCTGACCGGAAGAGCGGAGGCAAGGGTGGGCAGGGCCTGAGCAGGCACAGGCACAGGAGGCCTGGGTGAGGAGTGGATCACCAGCTGAGCAAGGCCAACAGTGGCCCTCTGGGGACTGTCCAGAGCAGCACCCCAGCCTCCTCAGGGAAGGGCGACCCAGCAGCCCTGTGAGGCTCTCCCTCAACCACAATCCCCACCATGTTTTTTCAGGTCTTGCCTACACATCACACCCTTGGGTTATCTCTGTTCCCCTCCTGTCTCCCAGCTGTTCTTGGCTCTGACCACCACCACCACCAACCCCTAAGAACTGCACATGTCTGCCTGCTGACTTGCGTCTCCCCTCACTTCCTGTCTGTTTCCTGGCCACTGGGTCCCAGGAGAAGCAGGTGCTCAACACACATCTCTGGAATGGAAACTGGTACTGACAGCTGGGATCTATCGACCAGTGACTCCCTCCCAGGTCCACTTTCCCACTTTACACACGTTTATCCTCACCGTGATCCCCAGGTTACAGATGAGCACCCTGAGGCTGAGGGAATGGACGTTGCCCCAAGTTCATGTCCACTATGTGAAAGAGCTTGGTTTGGGCATCTATACTGGCTGCTGCTGCTGAGTTCCTTCGGGACAATGCTGTGTGTCTAAGAAGAGACAAACTTTGGAAAGGATTTGCATTTTTAAACTCCTCCCCTGTATTTGAGACAGCAAGTCCCAACAACTACCTGTTCAAAGTCAGAGGACAGATTTACAAATCCAAAGCAAACCCAAAGCATTGGCTGTTGCTGGCCTAAATCTCCAACTCTGAAACACGGGTTACTGACTTGTTGGCAGACCTGTTGGTTGGATGCACTGGGAGTGGGGGAGGCACTTTCTGTTGCCTGAGGGGTGATTCTGAGTCTAGAAAACCAATTGATTCTTGCTTTCTTGCTGTGTTTAACATCAAGCCTCAATGCCAAGAGGCCAGGAGGCTTGTGGAGGCAGGTAGAAAAAATCTGCTTTCTGTGTAGGATCGGCTCTCATGGCCATTGCCACGCTCGTGTTTTTTCCTTTCCTCTTTCCTTCCTTTCTTCTTTCTTTTTAAAGATTTGTTTTATGTTCCTTGGAAAATCAGAGTTACAGAGGCGGAAAGTCAAAGAAAGAGAGATCTTCCATCCACTGGTTCACTCCCCAAATGGCTGCAGTCACTAGAGTTGAAGCCAAGGGCCAGGAATTTCTCCCAGGTCTTCTACTTGGGGGCAGGGATCCCTGGGAGCTTCTAGTGTGGGACCCCAGCTATCTGACTTACGCTCTGCCCACGGCAAGTTGGGGAAGGACCACTGTCAAGAGAAGGGGAGGAGCTGTGTCTCAGACTGGCCTCCACTTTGAGCTCCAAGTGCATCTTTTGCAGGTGGCGCCTCCTGCTCTTACTTCTGAATGGGGAGAAATCAGATGTTATCAGGGCTTGTGGGTGCAGTTCCCCACTTCCTCTCCTGAGCGGCTCTGCATTGGCTTCCCTGGGGGAGAGAGGGATGATGCAGGCGGACTGTCTCTTTCACTTCCCAAACCCCACCCGCACACCTTTAGATTTGGAAATTTTATTAAATCCCTCGGCACAGCTTCTTTCTATAGTTTCTGCGGTTTAACTCCTCCTGGGTCTTTTTGGCTGGGGGTTTTAGTGTTACTATTCTTTGCTCTTTGAATCTGAGTGTTTTCTTCCTCTATGGGGTCTTCTACGAACCAAACTAACATTTCTAGTGTTCGCAACAGGCCTTGAGTGTTAGAAAAGAAAATACATCCTGATCTGCCAGCCTGGCTTTCCTTGCATGAGCTCCCAACTTGAATTTGAGCTTTTCTTGGCCAGGCCTCCTTTCTCCACTAAGTCCTTGGGGACACAGGCTCTGGAGAAAGCCTTTGTTTTCCTCCCACCTATCAAAGTTGATCCCTTCTTTGTGGCCCAAGGCACATCCTCCTGCTCAGTGTATCTTTTCTCCTCCCTGTATCCTGCCGGCTTTCCTCAGCCTGGTAGTACAATTTGACCTTCTATCATTATCTTGAAGAAAAAAAAAAAAAGACCTCAAGAAATTGCAAAAACAGGAGTACATTTAAAAAAAACAAGTTACCTACCCCATCTTCTGTGCTTAGTTTCTCCCCACCATATCACCGCAGCCCAGGTTAGCCCATTAGGAGTCTTGTTGGCTCTCTGTGTCACTTCATTTCCATATATTTCTGTTTAGCTGAATATACTGCAACTGTTCTTATCTTTTCAAAGAAGATTTATTCATCAGTGGTACATCAAGTTAATGTGCTTTCTGCAGTGCTGGTATCCAATATGAGTGTAGAGTTGAATCCTTGCTGCTCCACTTCTGATCCAGCTCCTTGCTAACGCACTCGGAAAAGCTATGCAAGATGGCTCAAGTGCTTGGGCTCCTGTACTCACATGGGAGACTGCAAGAAGCTCCTGGCTCCTGGCTTTAGTCTGCTCTAGGCCTGGCCATCTCACTATGTAGGAATGAACCCAGGGATGGAAGATCTCTATTTTTCTTCTCTGTCTCTAACTCTAACTTTCAAACAAAACAAAAATCATTTTTTTTGAAAGGTTCACTTATCTACTTTTATTTAAAAGATAGAGTTATAGAAAGAGACAGAGAGAAAAAACTTTCATTTGTTGGTTCGCTCCCCAAATAGCTGTAATAGCCAGGGCGTTGGGTCAAGCTGAAGCCAGGAAGCCCAAAACTCCATCCAGGTCTCCCTGGGCCATCCTCTGCTGCTTTCTCAGGTATGTGAGCAGGGAGTTGGATCAGAAGTGAAGCAGCCAGAACTGGAACCTGTGCTCTATTGAGATGCCAGTATCACAGGAGGTGGCTTAACTTGCTGTACCACCACACCAGCTCCAGACTGCAACAGTCTTATAAGTAGGACAGAGGTTGGGTCTGCCTGGGCTGCCCATGTGTGCAATCAAGCCCTGCTCTGTAAGGCTCGGTTCCTACCGGCTTGAGGTTTACAGCTGTTCTGGGCAATGGTGAGACAGCCCCATGGGGACTGCAGCACAGGGCACCACACCCTTTGCTGAGGGAAGGCACTGAGGTGCAAAGAAATTAATAAGAGCAACTGCAGCTCAGAGAACCAGGAAGGAAGGGAGTGCAGTTGGGACATGGCTCTTGTGACTTCTCCAGCTGTTCCAGGGAACAGCTTGCTGTGCCCAGAGGAAGTTGGCTAAGAACGGGCTGCAGTTCCCATTGCTCATGTCACAGTCTCTGATTTCCTCTGTGACTTTAGGGGCAGCCCCTTGAAATGCACCTGTGGTTGAGTGTCCCCTTGTGTAAATCCTAAGCCATCAGCCAGCTGTGCTGTGCAGCTCGTAGTCTCACGCCAGCATTGCCTGCCTCTTCCAACACTTGGTTGCAAGCACAACATGGGTTTATATCTCTATCTATCTATCTATCTATCTATCTATCTATCTATCTATCCATCTATCTATCTATCTATCATAGGTAGATAGATAGATAGAATCAAACTTCCAGGCCCAGCACGATGGCCTAGCAGCTAAAAGTCTTCACCTTGAATGTGCCGGGATTCCATATGGGCACCGGTTCTAATCCCGGCAGCTCCACTTCCCATTAAGCTCCCTGCTTGTGACCTGGGAGCAGTCGAGGACAGTTCAAAGCCTTGGGACACTGCATCCACGTGGGAGACCTGGAAGAAGTTCCTGGCTCCTGGCTTCAGATTGGTGCAGCACCGGCCATTGCGGCTACTCGGGGAGTGAATCATCGGACAGAAGATCTTCCTCTCTGTCTCTCGTCCTGTTTATCTCTGACTTTGCAGTACAAAATAATTAAATTAAAAAAAATAATAATCACTCTTCCAGGCATGGTTTTACTCCCCAAATGGCTACAGTGAGTGATTCTGGATCGGGCTTCAGCCAGGAGCCAGGAGCTTCTTCCAAGTCTCCCACATGAATGCATCGGTCCAAGCACTTGAGCCCGTCCTCTGCTATGCTCTCATTATGCTATGCATTAGTAGGGAGCTGGATCAAAAGAGGAGCAGCTGGGACATGAACTGGTGCCCATATGGGATGCTGGGGTCACAGGCCATGGTTTAACTTATTAGGTCACTATGTTGGTCCCTCAGTGACTGTGACAAAACTGATGGAGCTTGAACAAGTGGAATCAGGAAACACTGTTAATATGAATATTTGAACCACTGAATGAATGGTTAGAGCTCTTCCTCTCTCTGTTCTGAAACTTTGTCAGCCAATGTCCAAGCCTCCAAATACGCGCAATGTAGACTACAGTGCGTAAGCGAGCCTGAGAAGGTGTGTTTTGCTCTTCCTTTTCTTTCTTCCTTTCTTTCTTTCTTTCTTTCTTTCTTTCTTTCTTTCTTTCTTTCTTTCTTTTTCTTTCTTTCTTTCTTTCTCTTGTTCTTTCTCTCATTCTTTCTTTCTCTTGTTCTTTCTTTATATTTATTTTATTTTAGTTGGAAAGTCAGAATTAGAGAGAGAGAGAGAAAGAGAGAAGGGAAGAAAGAGATCTTCCATATACTGGTTCATTCCCAAAGAGGCTCCAGTGACCAGAGCTGGGCCGATTCAAAGCTGGGAGCCAACATCTTCCAGGTTTTCCTCATTAATGCAGGGGCCCAGCATGTTGGACCATCCTCTGCTGCTTTCCCAGGCCAGAAATAGAGTGCAGGATCAGAAGCAGAAAAGCTGGGATTCCCGTTGGTGCCCATATGGGATGCCAGCACCCCATGCAGAGCTTAGCCACTACGCCACGGTGCCAGCCCTATGTTTATGTTCATTGAGACTTCGCCGTTTACTGGACCCCAGGGGATAGCAGGAAAAACAAAGACAGAAACAAACAAACAAACAAAACAAAAACACTTTCAAGGGCAGCAGTGTGAACCAATCCACTGAAAGATACATGCAGTAGCCATGAGGGACTGGTTAACGGAGTTGATGTAACCAGGTCAACCATCTTGCAAGCTCAAATGCAAGCACGCCAACGCAGTGCTTTGTGGGCACCTCGGTTACTTTCCGAGCTTTTGAGGGTGTTTACGTCACTTTGGCTAGCAGATTTCAGAGCAAGTACCAGTTGCTCTGTTGGACCTTGTTGACAAGCAATTCTTCATTCAGGCTTTTCCTTATGTGTCAGGTTCATTAGGAGCAGAATCCTCCCATGGGCCAGGGATTGGAGCTGCTTGCTTTGAGAGCCTGGTGGGCAGGAAGTTCCTTTAGGATAGGCTCTGAGCCCAGTACCTAATGGGGAGCTGGCATTGCAGCGGCATTGTCGCTGGGCAGACAGGTGGATAGATGGAGGGGGACAGGGAGAATAACTGTTTCCAGGGATGATGTCTTCCTTTAGAAGGCATTTGCTAATTCAGCCAATTTCTGTGAGATGCATGAGGGTTTTGTTGACTTTGAGCTGAGAGGAGGCACGGGTTTAAGCAGACTGTCTGGTTTTAATGCCTCTCACCACCACCACCCACAACCCAGGGTGCTGCAGTCTGCTCCCCAGCTCCAAGGAATCCCACTCCTTTGCTGTATTGTATTCCAATCTACCTCTGTTTATGTTATTCATATCACTGATCTTACATTGAGCAGGTGAAGCATAGTGGAGAAAAAAAATCCCCTTTGCTTTTGTTGGATATTGGAAATCAACTGCCAGCATTAGGAACTGGTAAGGGTAAGCCTGACTTGTGAGGGGCTATCTAAAAGAAACAGCCTCCCAAGTCTCCACCCTCTCTGTTCAATCAACACAATCAAGAAAGAAGCCTCGAGGCTACGCGTGGCTAAGGCAGGGCCAAGACCTGGGCCACTCTCACTGTCATTATTTCCCACTGCTGGCCACTCCTCCACAGCAGGCACGGCTTGGGTGAGTCAGCCATGCGGAAAGGGAATTGGACCCACAGGTTAGGAGCCCCTGGGGATTCCCTTGGAGCGCATCTGCAGTGCTGGGGTTGACTTGAAGGTCAGGATTTCCTCATAGCCTTCACACTTCTGTTCCACAGATTGACCCAGACCTTGACCTGCCTCCACCCAGAAAGATCTTTGGCTGTGAAGTCGCAGCTGTGACCCAGGGTTTGCATGAGGTGTGGGTTCCAGCCGAGGCCCCACCACTCACTCACTCAGTGACTTTGGGCAAGGTTCGCTGTTCACTCACATCTGCCTTCGGGGCTGTGGGAAGGTTTAACAGACTATTGCCTGTGAAATGTGTCCAGCGGGCTCTGGCAGAATGCCAGCCCGAGAGATTTCTCATCTGTGTCAGCCTACATGTAGCTCTTCTCATTTAATCTTTTAACAACGCTGAAAATATTTTTTATGCATTCTTCATAAGACAGTCAAGGAACAGCTATTGATTCTGGGTTCTGTAGATGTAGGAATCACAGAAGATCCTGCCGTACAATGTTCTGGAACAAAGGAAGAGATCAAGACCAGAAAGTTGACCTCTTCAGAGAGTTGGTACAAGGGTCAACAGGATGTTCAGCTTTTACTGAATCGGTGGCTGGTCTCAGAACCGTTGATTCTTTTATGGAACAACACTTTTAAAAAGGTAAGATTTTAGGGCCTGGCAATGATGGCTCAATAGCTAAATCTTCACTTTGCAAGTGCTGGAATCCCTTATGGGTGCTGGTTCATGTCCTAGCTGCTCCACTTTCCACCCAGCTCCCTGTTTATGGCCTGGAAGGCAATGGAGGATGGACCAAAGCCTTGGGACCCTGCACCTGTGTGGGAGCTCCTGGTTTCCGGCTTCAGACTGGCTCAGTTCTGGCCGTTGCTGCCATTTGGGGACTGGATCAGTAAATAGAAGACCTTTTTCTGTCTCTCCTTCTCTCTGTGAATCTGCCTTTCCAATAAAAATAAACAAATCTTAAAAAACCATTAGATTATAAGGAAATCAATTCCTTGAAAGTAAAGTCATTGATCCATTTTTGAAGAAGAGCTTGTGATTTAGCAGTGGATACACATTGTTTTTAAGGGGTCACAAAGGGGTCAGAACGCAGTCCCGTGCACTTGAATTCGGGAGATGGACATTTCAAGTGGCAACTTAATTCCTGGGCCAGTGTCCACTCCCTCACCAATCTTTCCTATGGCAGTATCTTATCTCCTGTGAATGTCAGCCAGCATATTTTTCGTTGTTCGATGCGTTTTTTGACTTCTGGAAATTTGATTTGGGTCATTTTACATTTTCCACAACTCTCCATAATAGTAGCACGTTTTCTTTTTGGACGTGTGTGATCTGTTTTCAGTTCTTAATGTCCCTACCTAGTCTGCCATTGTTGCCCTTTTTTGACTTTATTTCTATGGCATAATTTAATTATGTTTTCAGGGAGGCACTGTTGTGCAGCACGTCAAATGGCTGCCTGTGACGTCAGGGTCCCCCATGCGAACTGACTGCTCCACTTTTGAGTCAGCACCCCGCTGATGCACCTGGAAAAAGTAGTGGAAGATGGTCCAAGTGCTTGGGCCCCTGCCATCCATACGGGAGACCCAGATGAAGCTCCTGGCTCCTGGCTTTGGCCTGTGCCCAGCCATCGCTGCCTTTTTGGGAGGGAATCAGTGAATGAAACCTCTCTCTCTGTCTCTTCCTCTCTCTAAATCTGCCTTTACAACAAATAATCCTTTTTAGCAATCATATTTGCTGCTTTGCATGCTTGGAATTTTCTGATTGGATACTAGACATTGTAACTTTGGCATTGTTGGGCGCTGGATTTAATCTTGTATCTTTTTATGCTTGAGCTTTGTTCTGGTCCACAGTTAATTAGTAACAGTTCCACCATTTTAATCAAAGGTCAGCCAACAAGAGCCCATGGGATAAATTAGGCCCCCTGTCTGTTTTTGTATGGCTCACTGGCTAATGGCTTTTACATTTTTAAATATGTGAAAATATCAAAAGAATAATATTTGTGACATATGAGAATTAAGTGAAAAATTCAATGTCTACAAATAGAGCCTCATGGAGACACAGTCACTCATCCACACAGACATTGTCTGAGGCTGTTCTCTGAGCGGCTGCGACCGTGACCTTGTGCTTCACAAAGCTGGGAATATTCCCTCTGTTGCCGCCCTTCACACAAGCTTATCTTTAAGCATTGTTCAACAACACAAGAGAATCCTCTCACCTGGGATGCTCCCAGAAACCACAAGCTCTTCCTTTCGGGCTGGCGGGAAAGGGTGCTCCCCTGGGACCTGTGCAAGCACACTCAGATCCTCGGGTGGTTTCCTCAAAGGCCTGTGCTGCACCTGACTCAGCAGGAGACTCCAAGGGCGCCTGTGTGCGTTGCCCAGGCTCCCTCGTGGGCTGCCCTCGCCTCCCGGGACCTCTGCCCTGTGGATTATTTGGGAGATGCCAGGCCTCCCAAGTGCCATGTGCTGACTCCGAGCATCTGGACCACCAGGATCCACCTGCAGAGCACTCTCGCAATCAGAGGACTCCACAGGCTCATTTCCTTTCAGAGAGCGCTATCCCACGCCACCCAATGTCTGAAAAGGCAGGATTTCATAAACACTCTTAGGATTTTTAACTGCTTCAGGTGGGAGGGGTCAGTCTGGTTGGCGTTAGTCTACAACTGGCAAAAGCAAAGCATGCATTGGACTTCAAAGGAAGGGCCGAGTGTAAGCTCCTCTTTACCGTAAGTAGCAGCAATACAACAGGAAGATATTTACCACGGTGCTGGCAAACTCAGAAGTGTAGGGAATGCCAAATGCTAATTTCAGGTTGGTAACAATGTCCTTTTTCTCCACACCCATTCTCAAACCTCCTGAATTGTATCAACTGTCCCAGGGTGGGGAGAGACGACACCCCAGACACCTGCATAAATATCTTTGTGCTAACACCTCAATACAAAACCATTCTCTTCTTCTGGGTGTTCTTTCAATTTTTTTTTTTTTCCTTTTCATGATAGATTTATTTTTGACGATATCTACATAGTTGAGAAGGATGCATGCCCATGTGGACCACCAATTAGGGTGGGAGGAATCAAGGAATAGAGGAAAGTGGATGAGACAACTGCCCAATCTGTGAGAAGATGGGTGAGTCGGGGAGAGGGGCGCTCTCAGCAGCCTAGCCACACCAGTACCGGAGCATGGGGGACAGCCAGTCGATGTACTCCTAGGGTACCCAACGTGCTCCTAGTGTCCCCCGAGGTGAAGCATGTTTTGAGGTTACTGCTTAAGTGATCTCGCTAGTTCTGAGATGCTAACAGGCTCTTTCAAGGTACTTACTCACTGCTTGGTGTCATAGTCCTGACACATATTTTGTTCAGAACAAGCCAGGGTTTTTTTTTTTTTTTTCCTCTGTGGGCAAAAAAACCACCGTGATGCTTTGCAGCCTGGTATCCATGTTTCATCATCCCTGACCTTGTTTTTTGCTGCTCTCAGGACTAATCAGTGTCTTCACATTTCCTCGTGAACTGCAATGACCCGAACGAGCCAGGCCTCATACAGTCCCGACGGTGAGGGCCCCCGAGTCTCCCAACCGTCTCCTCTGCATGCCAGGTGCGTGGCCACATCTTACTGACCAGCCTTGCCCTCCCTCTGCAGTGTGGATAACAAATGATGATCCAGGGAATTTCCCCCTTTTGTAACTGCATGTTGCTTCTTTCCCCCCTCTCTTTCTTTCTGCTTTAAATCCAGATCTGTATTTGTTCATTTAAAAAATTCCCACCAAATATTCCTTTCTTTGGTCATAGAATTTTATGACCCCAACTTTGAGTGTTTCTGCCCTTCAATGAATGAAGAATCACCAAGCTGTCCTCGGGACAGAGCTCCAAGCTTTTCCAGTAGCAGCATGAATAGAGAGTGAAACTGCCCACTCAGGGTTTTCACTCTACCATGCTTTGCAAAAATCAGCTCATTTTTAAAAGAGAGCTCATTGGAGCTACTGATTATTACTGGTGATTATTGCACATAAAACGGAAATTCAGTGAAGAATTAAAAAATAGAAAAAAATTAAAGTTCTTTATTTTTATCAGTTATGCCAAATAGTTAATCATATCCTCTTTAGCACTGTTTATAGGTTTTCTAGTAATTGCTTTTTTTTTTTTTAAAGATTTATTTTTATTATTTTTTCATTGGAAAGGCAGATATACAGAGAGGAGAGACAGAGAGGAAGATCTTCCGTCCGATGATTCACTCCCCAAGTGAGCGCAACGGGCCGATGCTATGCCGATCCGAAGCCAGGAGCCTCTTCCGGGTCTCCCACATGGGTGCAGGGTCCCAAAGCTTTGGGCCGTCCTCGACTGCTTTCCCAGGCCACAGGCAGGGAGCTGGAAGGGAAGCGGGGCTGCCGGGATTAGAACCGGCGCCCATATGGGATCCCGGGCGTGCAAGGCGAGGACCTTTAACCACTTGCGCCACCGCGCCGGGCCCTAGTAATTGCTTTTTAAGACCTGGATTTCTTGAGGCTTAAATAATCTGCCCCTTGTGATGCTGCCTATGGGTGCAAGTTCAAGTCTTGGCTGCTCCACTCCTAATCCAGCTTCCTGCTATCATGCCTGGGAAGGCAGTAGATGACGGCTCACCTACATCAGGGCCCCTGCCACTCACATGGGGACCTGAATGGAGTTCCTGGTTTCACTCTGGCCCGGTCCTGCCCTGCCTACGACAGCCATTAGGAGCATGAGACTGTGGATGGCAGTTCTCTCTGTCTCTCCCTCTCTCTGTCACTCTGCTGTCTGAACAAATGAAACAAGCTTTAAAACAAAAACATTCTTAGAGATTGGTCTCAGCTGAATGCGGGGCACCAATAGCTCTTGGGGTTCCTGATGTTCTCAGATGGCCACGAGGAAAGCCCTCCCGTCAAGGCCCTGGATGACCACGTGCCTTCAGTCGGCCTTTCACTTGCACGGCCTAAAATTCACCTGCTTCAAGTGCTGCATAGAATGGGTCTTAGATAATTTATAGTTGTGCAACTATTACCCCATCCAGTTTTAGGACATTGCTCTCAGCCCAAAGTGAGCCCTCGCACACTGTTCCCCCAAACCGCCGCTAGCCCCCGGTTACTTCTGTCCTATAGATTTGTCTTTTCTGGAACCACCCATGTGGTTGAGTTTCTGGCTCTCAGCTTGGGTCCCTTGGCTTTTGTGGGTATCTGGGAAGTAAACCAGTGGATATAAGCTTTTTCTCAGCTTCCCTAAAGAATTCTCTCTCACACATACACTCATGTGCAGTTACCAGGGTCAATGGGAGGGGAAGCGGGGAGTTGTTGGTTAAATGATAGACTTTCAGTTAAGTGAAAATTGAGTGATTTCTGGAGACCTTGTATGTAGCGTGGGGACAATGGTTAATAAAGGATGCTTAAAATTTGATGAGAGAGCAGAGCTTAAGTTTTTTCAATGCACACATACAAACACAGTGAAGAACTAAGTGTTCTGGTCCTTTTTCTTGGCAATAGTACTGCATTGTATGGATTTATAGTGCTTTATCCAATCACAAGTTGGATATTTTCATTCTTTTGCTATTGTAAGTCATGGTTATGAATATTTCCACACAATCTTTGCATGAAAATGTATTTTTACTTCTGATGGAATTAGTACGCTGTCTGGTAGGTTTACTTTCAACTTTGTTTTTAATAGCCAAAGGTTGCATCAATTTGGATTTTCCCTAGCAATGTACAAGGGCTTCTGTTTCCCTCAGCATCACTCGCCTTCTCTTGCAGAGCTCTTGGTGCCCCAGTGTCTCCACGAGCCAGCAGGCACACGTCTCGGACACAGCGGAATCCCGTGGAACCAGGTGACCATAGGAGTCACCCATGCCACTCTTTTGAGTCTGTTGCCTGATTTACGGAAATTAAGTTTTGTTGACTCAAAAATTTTCCCATATTTTGTTTTCTTTGTGCTATTGTCCTCTGTGCGGGGCACTCACAAAATCTTTTATGGACTTTAACATCGACATGAAAGTGTCTACTGGACACTCCCTTCCGAAGGGAACATTTGTGTCCGCAACTGATGAGCATCAAACAGCATAAAGCCAGACTTGGCAGTTTTTGTTGAACTCATTAAAGATTCAATATACAGACTTGGTTCCCATATGTATTAATTTCCATTTCTGCCTGCTTGCCTCCTAAAGGGTCTTATACTTCCCATGGGACATATTCACTACAAATATGACACACAGTCTGAGAGCTTTGAAAGAAACCACAGGGAGAAACTCAAATCTTTTTGTTCCAATGGACAATCTGAGGATGAGAGCAGTGAAATGGCTTGTCCACAGCCACCCATGGGTGACAGCTAGTTAGACCATCTAGAGTTAGCTCCCCTCTGGAAGAGAAAGAAGGGGAGCTTGGAAGGGTGGTGGGAATAAGCATGTTGGGAAGTTTGGAGAGGCTCCGGCCTGTGGTGGTGATTTCATTTAGCAGGACAGACAGGCTTAGGGGCACGTTAATACAGCAGGAGGCAGGAAATGATTTGGATGGGTTGGTGGAGAGTAAGTGTGAAGTCAAGAGGGGAGGTTCAGGTTTGGGGCAGTGTTTGTGTAGAGACCTCGGAAGGGGGAATTCTCCAGCCACATGTGGCTGCCTGGAGTCTGCAGCCTTGGGAAATCATGGTCTCAATGACAGCACTAGGGAAGACAGGAGAGAAACACAGGCCCCTGGGGAAGCCCAACTCTGACCCTGAGGCAAAGGGCCTTGTGGGTTGGAATACTTCCTGTGTACTTATTCTGCTCCAGGATAGGCTACATGGAAGCATGAACCCTAGGCACAGGAACCAATGAATCCAAGCTCAGCCTCCTCATTTGTAAAATAGGGAAATAACACTCACTCCCCAGGTTTGTTGAGAGGATTAGGTTAGTGAGACCTGAGCCTTGGGCTTGGCCGGCACTCAGCTCCCTGGCTTTGGTCCCTCAGTCCTGCAATTCATGGTTGTCCATGTTGGTGGCGGGCGGTGGTGGGCAGAAGCCACTGGGAATACACTCCACACAGGTCTGTTTTCAGCTGGAAATCCTCATGTTTGAAATTCTAGAAAAGGACAGAGTGAGACCATTTTACCTTTGGGAGTATGTGGTCATGTTTTCAATGTTTGTAGGCTGAACATTTCTTGAAAGAATTAGTATTTTTTTTTTAAAGTACCAAATGCACATAGTTGTTCAAATCTTAGCTAAAAGAAATTAGTCACCTTCCATATGGGACTTTGGGAGTGACCTCAGGATTCTGGAGCTCTTCTGGGAAAATGGAGAAGGGGCTCCTGGCTTCACCTTGGAGGTGCTGCCCTAGAATTAGTCTTATCCACATGTGCTGAAATTCCTATAATGTAACAATGATTTCATGGAGAAAACGGTCCATGGGTATTGAAAAGTCCTGTAACAGAAATTTAATGGACGTGCCAGATCGATAAACAGATACACAAACCTTCAAACATGAAAGTAAATTTCACATAGGGTCTCAAAAATTCTTTGGAAAACACAGCTTTTGAAGGCTAAAGAGGGAAAAATTTCATGAGCTACAAATACCATATTTTTCACTGTGCTATTTTGTTGTATTTTTCTAACCAGTATTGGTATCCCCAGTAATATTCCAGAATTCTCTTTACAAAAAATGGGGGAAAAATGTAAATCAAATCTTAAGCAAGCATCTCGTGCTTGTCCTTGTCTGTTTAGGAAACAGAGTGCTTCACAAAAGAACCACATTCCACGAAAAGTATGTTTGTTCTGGCTGTAATGTAATCATTTCCTCAGGAAAGCCTGATTCAGACACATCTTAGGAAGGTCAACATCATTTAGTTTGCAGACAACTGAATGCCATACTAGTTTCTGAATTCCAGAAAAAAAAAATATTCTCAAAATTAATCTGGCCACACAAGACTGGGGTTTTTCAATTTCTCCAGAGAGAGATACAGAGAGATTTTCCATCTTGTGGTTCACTCTCCAAATGCTTGCAGCAACCTGGGCTGGGCCTGGCTGAAGCTGGGAGCCCAGAGCTCCACCTGCAGCTCATGGAGGTGGCAGGCACCCTTGTACTGGTGCCATCGCCTGTGGCCTCCCATGGTGTGCACCAGCAGGAAGCTGGCATTGGGAGCAGAGTCATGACTAACGGAGGCACTCCGGGAAGAGAGGGATGCATCCCGAGTGGCGACTTGACTACTGCATCCAACCCCAGCCTCCAGACTATCAACCCAAACCGATGTTGTCATGTTGTGACATTTATTGTGACGGAGATGTCACATCCAGCTAGCTATTTCTCATATTTTAGTTAGTTTCGTTTTTTGTGTGCACAGACACATGTATTCCTTTACAAAAGCTCTGTTTTTTAAATGTGAGCTTTGAATATACTTTCAGATTCCAAATAAATCAGCATGGGGAAGGAGGACAGGATCTTTGAATCAAGATCCTGGGACCAGGCCAGCCAAGTTCCAGTCCCGGCCCAGCCACTTCAGAGCACTGCGACATCCCAGGGGCTGCTTCGCTGCTCTGGGACCTGTTTTCTGAGGTGTAAAGTGGGACTAATATCTACCCTTCTCTCACCAGCTGTGAAGATGGCAAGCATTAACGTGAACAGAGATCATTTGGAATAGCACCAAGGAGACAGTAAATGCTCAACATTTGCTGTTAGCCATCGTTAGCTCTTGGTGGCTTCCCAGCAGAGTCAGGGTGAGCTTCTTGTGGTTTATTTACACAGTCTGATTGCTAAGTGTTGCTCTGGGAATCCACAGGTCAGCATTGTTGGCACACTTAGAAAATAAAGGAAGAGCTTCAGTTTCCAGACCATGCCGGCTAGAGGCTGGTGATTCTCACGCCTGCGTGACATCAGACAGCTTCTTGTGCTGCATCTTTACTTTATGGCTGAAGACACCAAAGACCCAGGGGGCTGAGTCATCTGTAGAGAGCTGTCGTGCAACCAGGATGTGGTGGCTTCCGATGACACGTAAGGCCCTGTGCGGGCGGCACCTTGGTTTCCATTCCGGGTGGCAGAGTCTCATTGCGTGGGAAAGAGGATCCCATGCCATTTAGAATGATAAGCCAAAGTGCCCCTCCCCTCCCTAACACAAAATCATTATAGGAAAGGAAATTGGTGGTGCTTTATAACCTAAGGCCTGAATTCACTGCAGTGACAGAAATGCAACACACATTTTCATTTCAAACATTACCTGAAAGATATTCAGTAACAATGATAAAAACCCATTCTGAAGTGTTAGACAAGGCTGATACTCTGGAACAAGGTGTGTGCACCAGGAGGTTCCTGGTGGGATCCGCTGCAGATAATCGAGGTTTAATGCAAAATTACCTAGCATCTGAAAATAGACAATACATAATGTGCTTGCATGTTTATTGAGGAACTTAAAAGAATTGCTTTCAATCACAAAACCAAGCTTGACCCCTAACAGACTATGCAGTGCAGCCAATCCCTGACTGCTCCGACATGCATCACCCTGAGCAGGAGGCTTAGGTAGGAGCAAGGCTGCTGAACTCCCTGTGGGCCGAGGCACTGTCCTACTCGGAATGGCGGTGCCTCTTCTTGTTGTGGTTTTCAATTGCCCTTCGGAGGGCTTCATCCTGGATGAGATCCGACATTCTCATATCCGTGTGGCTACAGCCAATCTTAGGGCAACTGTGAGGGAGAAGGAAAATCAGTCAGTCCATTTACTTTTCTCTGTTTTTAAAACATATTGAGTTATTCATTGGTTTACTGAGAGGCAGAGAGCCAGATTCAAGGAAAAAAATCCCATTCTCTGATTGACTCTGTAAATGTCCATGATGGCAGGTGTTGGACTGGGGTTGAAGCCAGGAGCCGGGAACTCAATCCAAGTGGGTGACAGGACCCACAGCTTGAGCTGTCACCATTGCCTCTCTGGGTCTGCGCTTGCAGGAAGCTGCAGACAGGACCTTGTGCTGGAACTCGGATGCAGGTACTTGGCTGTGGGGATCTTAAATGCTAGGCTAAACACCACTCCCAGTTCTCTTAATTTTAATGTCTTAAGCATATAACTCATTTCAAATTCAAGTATTTAAAAAGGAAAAGGGGGCCAGTATTGTGGCACAGTGGGTTAAGTTGTCTCTCTCAATGGCCAGCATCCCATGTGGAGCTGGCTTGCTTCATTTCCCATCCACGTCCAGTCAATGCTCTGGGAACACAGCAGAGGATGGCACTCCTGGGCACCCATCTGGGAGACCCAAAAGTAGCTCCTGGCTCTTGGCTTTGCACAGTCCAACCCTGACAATGTGCCATCTAGAGAAGGAACCAGTGGATCAAAGATCTCTGTCTCTCTCTAATAGGTGAGTTGCTCATGGTAACTGTGCCTTTCAAATAAACACATGTTTTAAAACAAATAAGAAGAGATGAAAAGGGAGTACGTATTATAAATCAGGAGGGATGTACACACTCCTTTTTATTTTCTAAACGTCTACCTGAGCCAGGCCCTGTCCAGGGACACAAGCAATGCACAGCATGTCTGCTTCCCGGGGCTACTTCCCTATGAGGGACACAGGCAACCACTAAGGAGCTTAACAGGCATTTGGGCCACATTTCCATTAGAGGCAACAGAGCGACGCCAGTGGGGGAGAGTGCTGGGGGCCAAGTCAGACAGGCCTCACAGGGGGGACCGTCGGGCAGAGCAGTGAGGGGAGTGTGGGGTGCCAAGACCATCTGGGGTTAGGCTGAGCAACAGTGGGGGATAAAGCAGGGGAGGTCGGTGTGGTGTGGTGGAGTGCAGACCCAGGCCCTAAGGCTGTGGAGAATCAAACAAGAAGGGTGAGTGGGGCTTTGGGTTTCACTGAAAATTTCAAGAGAAGTCATCAGAGGGCTCTCAGATCCGGAGGTTGATTTGGTCCACATGGGGCACACGTCACTTCGGCTGACCAATGGACAGCACATGGTCAACAGGCAAGGGGCAGCAGGATGTGTGGATGGGGGGGGGGGTGTTCTGCAGGTTCCAGAGGAGAGGAGGGCAGCCTGGCTGTAGGTGCAGGCAGGAGCCGCCAGGGAGCAGAGGGGACATGTAGAGGAGGGGGAGGGGCAAGCCAACGGGTGACTAGGGTGCCTTCCTGAGGTGGGTGTCACGGGGAGCAGCAGGTTCCTGTGCTGCTCTCTTCACAATGCCCACTGGACCTTGTAGCCCAGGGCCTGAGTGGGCAGCTGGGGACTCAGAGGAAAGGCTGTGGCTGAGGAAATCAGCGAGTGAGTCACTCAGAAACGGGTGGAACTACAAGCCAGCTTCGGTTTAGATGTGGTCTCCTCGGAAGGCAGTGGGCTGGATGAAGTCACCTGATTTCTTCTCAATGTGAACCAGATTTTGCTAGAGCCAAGCAGCCAGTGTGACCTAGATCTGAATTCTCTCACTTTACCACCCACTTGCTGCTGGCTGAGACCTTAGGCGACTCATGCTGCTCTTTTTGCTTCTGTCCCCTGACTTAAAGTGAGGAGAGTGCTTGGTCACGTCCATTCCCTTTCCTGCGTCCTATTGTCTGACCATAGCTCTGCCCAGACGTTTTCATGTTCTGGACTTATGTGTATTTCATTTATCTCCAACACACCCTCTACCCATTCATGTACCCATTTCATCCTGTGCGACTGGCTGCGGGCTAGGTTCTGAACACATGACTATGACACACAAACATATTGTTCCTGCCACACAGAGCTCAGACCCAGTGATCTGAGACACTTTGTCTAAAAGTTCACACATATTAAGATCAAAACCAACCAATACCAGACAAAAGTTATAAACTCACAGGGGAGGAAAGTGGATCGCTGGGGCTCCAATTGGTCTGGTGGTAGGAAAGCCTACAGTTGGGCATGGAAAAGAACATTTTTCTTGGCCCTGATCCCTGGTGAAGAATCTTTTAAAGATTGATTTATTTGAAAGGCAGAGTTACAGAGTGTGAGGGAGAGACAGAAGCAGAGTTGACTCTCCAAGTGGTCACCATGGTAGGGGCTGGGTCAGGCACAAGTCAGAGCCAAAAGCCTTATCTGGGCTTCTCGCGCGATGGCAGGTGCTCTTCAGGGGTTTGGTGTGACAAGCAAGGTTTAATCTGCTGTGCCACAATGCATTGTCCCTGGAGCAAGGAGTCTTTGCACAAGAGGGTGGACACTGACTGTGATGTAACGCAAATGTGCTTGATAACATTTCTTTACTTTTAAGATATAAAAATGTACCTTATATAGTCAGGTAATGTGTCAAATCATAATTACCGAACCAGAGTCATTTGGCTCAGGTAGGAATAATTTTGATGATGTGTCCTTGCATTAATTACGGTAAAACTGCAGAAATGTTCTATGTTGGCTTGAAAATGTCTATTTTTATTTAGCCTGTTCATCTACATTCTGAAGCCTCAAAATTAATTATTTCTTTAGGTATGAAAAGAAACACAGGATGGAGAGGATATGGATCTTTCCAAGGCTTCGAAAGGCCATGTGGGGAGCTGGTGGTGCAGCGCAGAGGGCGAGCTGCCGCCTGCAGCATTCCTATTTGATATGAGCACTGGTTCTAGTGCTGGCTGCTCCACTTCTGAGCCAGCTTCCTGCTTGTGTGCCTGCGAAGGCAGTGGAATGGAGTTCTGGGCTCCTGGCTTTGGCCTGGTCCAGCTCTGGCCACTGTGACCACTGGGAGTGAACCGGGGATGTGGATCTCTTTGTCTCTCCCTTTCTCTGAAACTGCTTTTCAAATACATAATACAATACACATGTACATTTCTAAAGAAAAGAAAAAAAGAAGAAGAGGCAGTCATCCTTTTAGAGTCCATGACATGAAGAAGCTAGCCCAAGCAAGTGGCTGAGCCAACTACCTCCCGCACCCCTCACTACCTGCACTTCTCACTGCCATACCTCCCTCCCCTCCCCCCACCCCCTCCCCACTTCTTGAATTCCCACAGCCAGACAGTGAATAAGCAGGGGACAGGGAAGTGGAGAATGGGGTGGGGAGGACTTCCTGGTGACATCAGTGGTTTCAGTCAGTCCCCGAGCACATTCTGAGGATGTGTGATGGAGTGAAGCACACAGCCCAGTGCGAGACACTTCCCCGGGATGGAGCCTGGGGTGATCCTGTCAGACACCTGCATTCTCTGACAAGCCTCCATGTGGGAGAGTGAGAAAGGGCTGTGGCACCCTGGGCATGGGGTTTAATTCTCTGGGCCTTGGTTTTTCCCTCTGAAGAGATGAAGGTAGTGTACTGGGCCACTAGGAAAGGCAGGAGGCCCATGGTGGCCAGAGCCAAGCAGCTTGGTTCAGGGTCTGCCGGGCAACCACACGCAGGCTCCCAGGAAGTGTGTGGGGGAGATCCAGTCCCATGGACAAGGTCAGCATGCTGTGGGGATGCTTGCAGCATTGGCCGGCCTTGGAGAAGGTCAGGGAAGGCTTCTGAGAGAAGAGGAGGATGCAGGAGCCTGGGGAAAATTCATTTCTCACTCTGCCTTGAACAACCATTCATGAGTTTCTAAACTCAAAAGGACAAGAAGAGGCCACCATGCCAGGGTCCTGAATCAGGGCACACCTTGGTCGAGACACCACTGTATGGCAGGATTAGGCCTTAATCCCCGCGACATCCTGGTGAGCAGGTTAGGTGTGGCACCACCCATCCTCAGCTCTCACAGAGTCACCCCGCTGTGCAGCAGTCAGACCCACAGGCCTGGAAGGAGAGGCGGGGTCTCAGATCAGGGTCACTGGCAGGGCAGAGCACTCCCTGGTGGCTTGGGACAAGCACAGAGGCAGCTGCTGAACAAACTGCATTGGGTCTTGGTGGGGCAGTGGGCAGCAAGCTGTGGTGAACCTAGGCCTTAGCACCGGCTCAAGGAGACAGATTCTGAGTCCAGAAGTTTGTGGATTCAAGGATCAGTCCACAAGTTCCAGAAAACAGGGCTATGAATGTCTCCGTGCATCCCAGTGGGATGGAGTCCCATCATACCTAAACACAGAGAGGAACTCCGTCCTGCTCTGGCTGAGTCCGGAAGCAGCAAGGGCAGCAGCAACGCCTCTAACAGCCTCCCAGAAGGGCCCTCCCTCCAGCTGCTGGCTCAACGGCTGGCTCCCCCTGAAAGGTGCTTTCTCCCAAGTCCCTCTCTGCTCCGCTGCCAGGTGTCTACTGGTCCAGACCCAGAGGGGAATTCTCTACCACCTGGAGAGGATGCTATTATTTCTCTGTTATAGAAGAAACTGAGACAGGCACTTTCAAAGATTTGTTTGTAAATGGTGAAACAGGAACTCAACAGCACAGCTCTACTGGAATTCTCTGCTGTTGGACAACACATTGCTACTCAATGTGATTTCACTTTCCCTGCTCTGAAGCATGCTGTCAAATATGGTTTTTTTTTTTTTTCATTTTATCTGAAAGGCAGAGAGAGATAGACAAAGACACACACAGGTATTTTGCATCTGCTGGTTAAATCCCCAAATGTTTGCAGTAGGCCAAAGTCAGGAGTCTAGACCTCCACCCAGCTCTCCCACATGGGTGGCAGGGACTGCACTGGCACCACAGGAGTGGGACTTGAACAAGACACTCCAACACTACGTGTAGCTGTCCCAGGTGGAGACTTAAGTGCTATGCCCAACTCCTGCCCCATAGTTCATGTTCTTAGATAAAATGTCAGGAAAGAAAATACTGTGATAAAAGTAGGAATCTTATTACTATGAAAACTGCAAGGCAACTTTATTTCTAACATTATAGTCTTTTTACTAAGAGACATATTTTACAAAATCATTCTAATACTGTGGCTGGCTAGGATTAACTTCTCAACAATACTATTGTGACTCAAGCCAGTGGACAGAGGCCTTCTCAGTTACTGATCATGCACGGGAAAATTCAGACAGCCCAGTCACACCATGTACCTGGAACTCCAGTCTGACAAAACATATTTAGAACATTCTAGGAGGAAGAAATGAGATGTCTCAAACTGGATGTGTCACAGATCTTGTTAAACAAAAGAAACCCAGGACTGCTCACCACCTCAGCATGCACTGCAGGAAATGGCACCAGTCCACACTACGTGGGGAATTCTGGAGTGGGGTGGGCATTTGGCATAGCAGGGAAGTTCCTGACTGCAGCATCTGCAGTCTATCTTGGAGTGTCTGGGTTTGAAGCCACTTCAGATTCCAGCTTTTAGACAATGTGCACTGACAAGGTAGCAGCTGATGGCTCAGGTGACTGGATCCCTATCCCTCACAATGCATTTCTTGACTTTGGCCTTGCCCGGCCCCAGCTGTGGGCATTTGGGGAGTAAAAGAGCAGATGAGAGAGAGCTCTCTGCTTTCCTCTTCCTTCCTTCCTTCCTTCCTTCCTTCCTTCCTTCCTTCCTTCCTTCCTTCCTTCCTTCCTCCCTCCCTCCCTCCCTCCCTCCCTTCCTTCCTTCCTTCCTTCCTTATTTATTTATTTATTTGAAAGAGAGAGAGAGAGAATAAAAATCTTCCATCTATTGGTTCACTTCCCACATGGCCGCAATAGCCAGGGTTGGGTCAGAGAGAAGTGAGGAGCTGGGAGCTTCATCTAGGTTTCCCATGCACTGCAGGGGCCATGGAGTTGGATCATCTTCCATTGCTGTTCCAATTACATTAGCAGGGAATTGTATCAGAAGTAGAGCAGTCAGGATTCAAACCAGCATCTTTGTGGGATGCTGGCACTATAATGGGCAGCTTTATCCACTATGCCATGGCACCATTCTACCTCATGCCTTTTTAATCCATCCCTTGCATTGCTACAGGAGTAACATCAACTCCAGGTTGGCGCTCCTCACTCCTTAAAAGCCTTGCAACACCTCCCATACCCACAGAGTAGTGGTGGAAAGAATGGTGAGGAAGATGATGTGGAGGGCAAAAGTTTGGGATGTTGGGATAATGTCTACTAAATCTTACTGTGTGCCAAGTATCTGAAGTACTTCACACTTATTTAAATTTCAAATAAATCTTGAAAGTAATGACAACTATTACCATCAACTTAGATGAAGGTACTTCAAAATCTTCATACAAAAGGGGCTGGTGCTGTGGCTCAACAAGCTAATACTCCACCTTCAAGGGCCAGTATCCCGTATCATGTCCCGGCTGCTCTACTTCCCATGTAGCTCCCTGCCTGGACCTGGGAAAACAGCAGAGGATGGCCCAAAGCCTTGGGACCTGCACCCATGTGGGAGGTGTGGAAGAAGCTCCTGTTTCCTGGCTTCAGACTGGTTCAGCTTTGGCTGTTGTGGCCATTTGAAAATGAACTAGGGCACAGAGGAGCTTTCTCTCTGTTTCTCCTTCTCTTTGTAAATTTGCCTTTCTCATAAAAAAGCAATGAATCTTTAAAAAAAAAAGTTCATGGAAAAGCATAATTAAAATGTAACTTTATTGTGGTGGAAAAAATACTTGAAATCCATGCAAGGCTGTTTTCATGATACGCAGCTTTATCCCCATTCTGAAGGTCCCCCATAGGGGAGGACACTCTGAAATCGTGATATTTAACAGCCTCTAGCATGAATCTCTACACCACTTCCCTATTTGTACTGTCCACAGCATCCTCTTAACGTCCTCTACTAGACAGCACTACAGTTCTCTCCACTGTAAACTAAGCAGAAGGGCCTCAACGAGGTGAGCTCCTGGCGCAGGCTCCTTCTTCCGCAATGGTCTCTGAAATCCTTCCCACTCTGTGAAGCCAGCTACAACCACCACTTTGTCTGAAAACCTCCCAGACTATCTTCACTTAGATTGAATGATTATTACTACTGAGTCTGGAGAATTTGCAGAGTTTCACCCACTCCAATTATGGAAGTACGGTAGAAAAACAAACAAACAACTTTTCTAAGTGATAATTCAAGCGCTTGTAAATAGCATGTACCACTCAGGAAAGGCAAAGGACAATCAGAAGGTCAAAACATGTACTTAAGATCCACAGGTGGGCAACTGGCACAGCTACAAAGGTGCTGTGTGGGATGCTGTCATGATTTATCAAAATGCTTGGGTTTGAGTCCCCACTCCGCTTCCAATTCCAGCTTCCTGCTAATGTGTCCCGGGAGGCAATGGATGTAGATCATGGAGTTGAAGCCCTGTCCACCAGGCCAGAGACCCACACTGAGCTCTGGGCTCCTGGATGTCACGAGGCCTGGTCCCACCTGCTGCAGGTGTTTAGGGAATTATTCAGAGGACAGATGATTTCTCTCTGTTTTTCTGCCTTTTCCGTAAATAAAAACAAATAAGTAAAGAGAATCCAACTAGACAAGATGCCTATTCTGGGAGTCCTGACACTCATCCCGGGCCTGCTGGGGAGAAATGTGCTCCGGGTCAGCATCTGTCCTTTCCTTATTTGACTATAAGGGAATGTCATAAACTTTAAGAAAAAGAGTAATCAAAACTACCTAGGAATTCTTATTCCTAGCAAGTAGGTTAACAACATTTTTGCATTTCAGAGAATGAACACAGAACAAAGTTCATAGGAAAGAAGGCCTGGAAATCCAGACATAAAAATTATAATCACAGGGAAAGGACCGACTCACTAGGGAAAATGAGATATTTCAACTACGAGGTAGAAACTCAAAACAGATAAAAACCCAGGAATGATTATAGTCTGTATCTTGCAACAAGGAGACTGCAAAAGTCGTTTTTCTTCTGGAATCAGCAGGGTAAATTTCTTGAGTGAATGGCCATGATGACATCCACAGTCCAAACACCCTCTTTCTAAGCAGTGGTGGGGAATTCCAGTCCTCGGTCTGGGTCAGCACATTTCTGGGCGATAGGGACACAAACCACACATCAAAGGCACTGTTATCAAAAAGCTTTTGAGACCTGGTCACACCTGCCATTCCATTCCTGCGACAAAGACAAACCTGTGATAAGCACAGGAAAAATGCCGAACAGAGTCCAAGTTAGAGCTAGTCTGGCTGGCTCAGAATCTTGTTATCACAGAATCAGAGCCATGGTCCTCTGAGGTCTGGGGGGAGGGAAAAAATACACGGCCGGGTCTGCAGAACCCTCACTAGTTAGTTACCCATGAGTTGGATTCTTTTGCAAAATTATGTAAGTAATGAAATATGTGACAAGCATCCCCTTATAGTTAAATGGTTATCTTTAAGAACAGCGGATGTGAATTCTTAGAGTATTGACTTACAGTTACCTGTATTGCAGGAAGCAAAAGGAAACAAACAAACAAAAAAGACAAAAACAACTTACCATTTCTTCTGGTTTGGGGAAGTGTATGTATAAACAGGGACAATTTTAATCTCCCAGTTCTTCTTTATTTTCTCCAGGCTACGTTTTTAATTGCACACATTCATAAATCTCTTATTAGCTAATGATTAGCCTTCAGTCCAATTTTTTTTTCTTCTGTTTCGAAGGTGTGGCTTAATTTCCTTCGGCTTTTCCTGAACAGATTACTAATCTTTCCCTCCCGTATTGTTTTTCCAGAAAGCCAGCTTCCATGTTTACACTACTGGGGAGGTAGATGCCACCTAGGGCAGACTCTAAGGACTTCTCCTTTAGCATGACCCTTGGCACACCAACCCTGGCTGCCCACCACTACAAAGGCCCCACTTCCTTCCCTGCATCAGCTCACCAGGCCTTTTTCTTGCGCTTGTGCTTGGACTCAATCATGCGAACAATGGCTTCCTCTTCGTAGGTGTGGCCACACACTTTGTTTTTCACTGGCTTCTTCATTTCCAACTGTAATCAAGGAGATGTTAGGCTTTCAGGAATGATAATGATCAATTTCCACTACCTCTTTTCCCCTGGTCCTGGGTTTCCTAAATTTAACCTCCCAATCTCAAGGCCTTGGGTAATTAAGAGGCTTAAAAATGATAAGGGAAACCAGGGAAACCAGGGGCAGCAAGGTCACTTGGCCATGAACTTTTCCCTAGATCCTTAAGGGCATGCTTGACGGAGGGCTCCTCCCAGACTAAGGGCCTCTCCTATATATTTCTAAACCCACATCGCTTTTCTTTGCTTAACTCAATATGCGAAATCCAATCAGAAAGCCTACAGGAACCAGTTTTGTCTCTGGGAAGATAACTGCTTTTCTGGCAGGGGAGGAAAGGTGAACCAGTACCTGTGTAATGGGGCAGATGAAATTGGTCTGACTCTGGGTCACGATCATGTCTTCATCAACTCCTTCCGGTGCATCAGCCTCTCTGTCTGCCTGAAGACCACCTGGAGGAAAAAGGGGAGTTGTGAGCCTCCTCAGTCTGTCTTCACCCCAAAGATGCGGAAGGAATGGAAGGAAAGAAGTATGTTTCCACTGCCTTGTGTTCTTGCATCAGGCTGTGTGTGAGGCACTTGGGTGTCTATTAACTGCTCTGCTGCTGAGGAAACTCAGCTAGGTTCCAGATTCTGCCAATGCTTGATAAGGACACTGAGATTCAGAGCAGTAAAAATACTTTTTCAAACTTTTGGGAGTATTGCCTGCTAATCCGGAGTGTATGTGAAGAAACCTGGTTAACTGCCTCCTATCCAGCTGTGAGGTCCTGAGCTGGGTGCGCCCGGGGGGAAGAGATACAGAATGCAAAGCACTTTGCACAGCTCCTGACATGAGCAGCCTCTAAGTGCTGACTGCTGTCAGCTAGCACTGCATGTGCACTGTAGGTTTAAATCCTTTCATGTGAGGTTTTACTGAAGGTCTCCAAGAAACTTTTTTCATGTGAATTATATTTATCAACATTTGTCCTGATACACATTAAAGTTGAAGGATTGAGAACTATTTGTTCACTTAAAAATAATAATCCTTTTACATGTTAGCATAAACATTTGCAAGAATTAAGAGTAACAATATTGTCCAGAATTGCCACCCTGACCCCTAAGTGAGAAGAGCGGTGTTATCCCCGCCCTCTTCTTTTTTTGGTAAATATCTTTAACGCGTGGCTGTGACAGAAGTTGGATTTTGGTATTTGTGCATGTCACAATGTCCTAAAGCTTCTGGAAAAATTTACCCATGAAAAGAATGAGAGTGAAAAAGGCAAATGATCTCATGTTATTAAAATGGGAGTGGTTGGGAACTGCTAGGTGCCCTGCGGGTCCCTGGTCCGCGTTTTAAGAACTGCAGAAGGATACGTGCAAGTGCTGGCTTTGCACACGGCACTAACTGCTGCTTCATTTTCATTGAGCTGTGCTTGCCCCTCACTTAGTGAAAAATGCAAGACAATTGATTTTTGAATGAGACAATGGGAGTCAGTAACTTATTAAAGCCTTAAATTTTTCCTAAAGAGTTATTTATTTGAAAGTCATAGTTGCAGAGAGACAAAGAGAGAGAGAGAGAATAAATCTTCTGTTGGTTTACTCCCACCTGGCCCTAACATCCAGGGCTGAGCCAGGTGGAGTCAGGAACAAGGAGCTTCATTTGGGTCTCTCATGCGCTTGGCAGTGCTCAAGCACTTGGGCCAGCAATCTTCCATTGCTTTCCCCAGGCTTTCAGCAGGAAGATGGATGGGAAGTAGAGCAGCTGGGACATGAACCAGTGCTCATCTAGGACTGCTGGCATTATAGGCAATGGCTTACTCTTTTGTGCCACAACACTGGCTCCTAAAATTTTTTAAAAATTACTTACATATACTTTACTTCAAAATCAGAGTGAGAGGTCAAAAGACAGATACCTTAAATAACAGACTAATAGAATTATGATTCCTTATGAAGAACTGTAGTAAAATGGGGAAAATCTGATGGGGGCTGGGAGTTTGGGCGGGGGGAATCCCACCCTATATGAAAATGTACCACATAATTCAGATTTCAAAATAAAACATATTAAAAAAGAAAAAGATACCTTCCATCAGCTGACTCACTCCTCAAATGCATGAAACAGCAAGCCAGGGCTAGATCAAGCCAAAATAATCAGGACTCTGAGAAGTCAATGCAGGCCTCTCATGTGGGTGTCAGGGACTCAGATAGTCGAGCCATCAATGGCTTCCTCTCAGAGTACATGTTCATTAGCAGGAAGCTGGATTGGAGCCAGGACTTGAACCAGGCACTCCAACAACTGTCAAATGTCATTCACTCTTTTTACAGAAGGGACGCTGTGATTTGCACAGACCAACAGTCTTTTTCAAATACCAGTATTGATGGCACAGTCCTCCTTTCTTCCTCTATCCTTATTCTCTCAACCTTTCCTTTTGGCAAAATAATATGGACTTAGGAATTGCATTTCTTTTTGTCCAAGAGAGAAACTCTTGTCTCTGGTTCAGATGGTTTGCAAAATTTTCAGTTCCATAGAACTAATGGCTCTGGGTCTCCACCCAGGCCAGATGGTGGGTTTGTCTGTAAAAATACCATTGGGAGTAAGAAAACAAAATGGAGCTCCTGTTCAAGGCTATCCATTGACTGAAGAGCTGAAGCCAGGATTCTCTCTCCAATTACTTTTCTGTTTGGGTTCGCCTGCTGCTCCTGGATTAGTGCTGCGTCTGTGACCCCAACCAATTCTCAGAAGGCAGGGATGAAACCTCGAGGCTTACGGCTTCCCAGGAAGAACATTCATTTCCCATCACTGGGCATTAAGGCACATTGGCCACGGTCTTCCAGCTTTTCAGGTACTTCTGAAAATGTCAGAGACCTTGAAAATCATTCATTGGCCTCAAGAGAATAATCACAGAATTGAAACCAATAAATATTGAAGGTCCCCCAAATGTAATGTTAGATGAATTTCATCAATTCTTGATTTGTCCACAAATGCATTTTATTTTGGAGCTCTATATTGCCTAGATTTATTTTCTAATGTAATAAGCATTTCCAGGTATACTAATTTAACTGTTAAGAATTCACAGCTAATCACAAATAGAATCATTTACTGCAGCCCACCTCCTAACAAGGAAAACTCCAAAAGTAGCTTCAAAAACTTGTCAGCAATCAAACTGTGTTTAATGTGGCCATTCCCATGTTATGTTTGCTGTGATCTGAGGTGGGGCCCTTGTAAGTAACAGTGTTCACACCTGTGATGGGCCGTCATGCCTCCAAGGACTTGTCTTTGGTATTCACACTGTAAGTGCTAGAGCCCTAAGAGTCCTTTTACCCACTCAATGGTGGATCACAACAGAAAAGTGAGGAGAACCACCAACAAAGAGAAAGCAAGGTGCCAGCTGACAGCCCTTGTGTCTCCTGCATTCACCTTCCAAAGCCTCCTCCTGTGGTATGCTGACAGTCAAAGCAAAAGCGATTGTCAGTTCTTTCCAGGGTTCATTCTAAACTGATGGTAGACTCCTAACCTTCGATTTCATACCGTGGAATTCACCAGAAAAATCAGTTAGATGAATAACAGAGTTCAGCCCATGTGAAAGATTGTGGGTCTGCTTGTTAGGTTCTATTTTTAAATTTCCAAAGGTAGAGGAAGCAAGAAAGCAGAGCTCAAACGCAAGGCCAAGTGCTGGGGAAGGCTGAGTGGGGAACTTGGAGATCGGAGGTGGGAGCAGCCTCAGTGGTCACGACAGGAGAAGGCAGCAAAAGCGAGCCCGGGGAAGACAGGCAGCAGTGAGTAATCGCCCACAGACCGAGAGACTAAAAAGAGAAAGGCGCTCAATAGCTGCACTTCTCGGGAGACAGAACATTTCCTCATCCAAGCTCTGTTTATAGGAAGTGATATTCAAGTGGGGACTCTACAATGCGCTAACAAAAGGTCATATAACTGGCAAGCAATATCACTCACACTGATTTAGCTGGTCCAAAGGCAATGCCCTCTGATACGTTCAGTAAAATGACTGGAGAGATACATGCACACCATCTACAAGAATCACACGTTTTCAAAACGAGGTTATCCATCCCGAGTCATTTACCTGAGAAAACTGAGACCCAGGGAAATGACAGGTTTTGTTAAAGTCCTGAAGGACTGTAACAATAAAAGTGTTGCCCTGTTTTCTTCAACTTGTTTGTTTGACTACTAAAATAAAAATATTGGGTCTGAGAGCTCTCTCTGCCCATGAATTACTTTTTTCAGTAATAATAGTAATATTAATAGTACTTCTAATCTATTGAATGCCACCTAAATGTACTTCAAAAAGTTCATGAAGAAATGAATTGTTTATTTCAATACACAACAATTGAAAACCATACTATACGCTTGTCATGAGCTTCTTGAATGCTTCTCATAAGAATGTATTTTAAATTTTTTGCACAAAAATAAAATTATATTTTTGCTACATTCCCCAGGAATTTTTTGAAGTACTCTTAAATAGCAGCTACTGTGACAGACTTTATACATATTATTTCATTTAATCCTAACAAAATATCCATAAAGAATGAATATATTGTTATTTGCTTTATAGACAAGAAAACTTAAGTTCCATAATACCTTTAAGGCAAATGTGAAAAATATCAGTCTTACCATAATGAAAAAATAGGTTAAATTAATTTGATCTTGATTAAAGTTCATGAAATTTTCTGATTATAGAAAAGCAAGCAATAGCTGCATCACTTCCAGATCTGATTCCCTGCTTGGTGACTGGGAAAGCAGCAGAGAACGGTCTAAGGCCTTGGATCCAAATGGGAGACCTGGAAGAAGCCCTTCGCTCCTGGTTTTGGACCAGGCCAGCTCTAGCCACTGCAGTCATTTGGGGACTAAACCAAGATCACTCTTGGTTTTCCCCTTTCTCTCTGTAACTCTTTCAAATAAAATTTAAAAAGGAAGCCAATGAGGCTAAATTTGGAGTAAATTATTAGGAACACATGCTGGCTGTCATAGTTCAATGGACTGATAGCCACACCTCTGACACAGGTGCATGGGCCCAGGGTGGCCAGGTGCAGGGTTGAAGGGAGAAGCCTAGGTGAGAACTGACATTCGGATCACCCAGAAGGTGTAACAGAGAAGGACTTGGGGCACTTGCATGCGCTTTGGTTTTGTTTTGTTTTTGAGTGGCATACAATGAACACCAAGAGAGGGAGAAGCCACGGAGATGCTTGCAGTTGTATTTCTCAAAGGCTGTGTCCACACCCAGGAAGTGAAGACCTTGAGCCGTCATGGATTCATGGTTCACCAGCTGTGACTGTTAGCGAGGAACCAAACGGTACTGCCTCCAGCCGCCCTCATCGCAGTCACCACCTGCCTCTCTGCTCAAAGTACAAGGTTGAGAATCCTCCATCACTGCCTTTGCTTCATTCCTCACATCTACTCCCAGGACAAATTTTGCTCACTGGGGTTCTAACTCCAGAGACCTGGTCCAGGGCAGATCTCTGTGGGAGCTCCCTTGGTGCTACCATGCTTCAGCAAGGGCCACAGTCCTGGGCTCTGCATTCACCTAGCGGCTGCACACCACGGCCTTGGCTGATCCTGGACCGGCCACCCTCTCCATTCAGTCTCTGTGCATATCAAGTGCCGACCTCTCTGCCTCCTGCCTATGGGACTTTACATGAACCAGCCCACAGTGTTCCTCTCTCACTTGGTGTTCAGCCTGCTCCTTGTCATTTTAACAAGTCAGTTTAAATGTCATCTTGCAGAGGTCTCCTTTGATATCCTAAGCTAAAGATGCCACAAGACTTTATCTCATCCCTCTGATATTGCCCTCTGTACAGGATGTATCCATAAGCACCATTCGTGTCTGCCTGCCTTCCTTCCTTCCCCTGTGTTTTGATTTAGGACAGAAGAGTGTTGTCTTATTCATTGATATTTCCTGGAGCTAAAGCAGCCCTTTGGCAGCGATAGCAGGTGTTCAATAAACATTTGATTAGTAAGGTGCTTCATCCAACAAGGCAAGACCGGGCCCTCTTTAGATGAGACTGAATTCATTTAACAGATGTGGCAACACAAACACACATCTGCAGATCCCAGTGCATCAAGGAAGTACAGATTTCAGTTAAATAACAGAGAACTTCACGTTCATGTGGGGTGCAGCTTTGGATCCTGAATAACATGTCAAAGCCAGGAAGTAAATATGAGTCTCACAATTACAGTAGACTGTGTGGTAATTACAAAGGAGCATCCAGACATGGTCTTGTGGTCAGAAAAGACATTTGCTCCTGGCCACACACAGCCATAGTGTTAGTCATTTGTCTGTCTTCAGGCATCCCAAATTTGGCTACCAGTTAAGATGGTTCTTTGCCAGCTGGGAATAAAAGTTGATTGCTCTGTGCTTTTTCAATTAAGCCTGAACATTTTTAAAAAATCACTTTGCTCTTGAAAGTAGAAGCAGATGAAGAAAATATTTCACAAATCTTTGGAGCCTGCCTGAAATGCTTATCAGACTGGTCAGGCTATTTTACTTGCACCATGCTAGGTCAGTCTATTTGGAGGAAGTACACGGATGTGTGGGAGATCTGGGGCCACCGAGTAAAAGCACAGTGATTCCAGATTTGTAATCCCATGGTTGTGGTGTGTGTGCATGTGTCTGTGCCCGCTCCTGACTTCCTTCTCCCACTCATCCCCCGATGGCAGGGGCTGCAGGGAGCCGCCAGATGCACTTAACACTCTAAGTGGAAGGGACAGGAGGGCAGCATGCTCAGTCTCTTGAGCATGGAGTAAAGAGCTCTGTGCGGCTGTTACATTCTGGGACTGACTGGTAGTCTGTCCTGAATGCCAGCTGTCTGGCTGGGCCATTTTGCCACTTTCCTCATCTTGAGAAAACTGAATCCCCAAAACTCTCTGGCATTGGCTATTGACAGCCTTGCAGAATTCAGATGCAGATAATGTTCAGATATAGTCCACAAAATTAAAGACTTTCTAGATGGTTCATCCATCACAGAGATGCAAAAAAAAGCAACAAACGTTAAGCTTCAAACACTCTAGGTTGAGTTAAGATGATGAAATCAAAATAATGGCTAGACCATAAGGACCACATGAATTTTATTTACTATGTAAGATAAATGTTCTTGGAAAATGTGAAGTATTTATTAAAGTTCATTTTCCACAAACTTTTTAAAGCATTCTTTTGTGTTTGCCTAGTATAAGAAACACTATATATTTCTGTAATTGTCAATTATTACTACTCTTATTATTTTTGCCATGATTATGTGTTAGGCATTATGCATGGTATTGGCCCAAAACAATCCTTTCCCGCAGGGAACTTGGTTACATAGGACAAAATGCACAAGACCAAGTGGTCTTGTGACAGTTGTGTATGCACAAGACGATGCAGAAAGAAGGTCCCGGGAAGAACAGGATTGGCCTCGCAGAGCAGCTAAGTGAGGTCTGTTCTGTGTCAAGGTGGAGCATCTTTCCACCTCCCTGTTCTGATATGACTGCTGCCTCCTAAAACGTAGGCATTTCACTCAGCATTACCTCCCATTAACATTTGTATCAATGTTATTCCTTTTCTTCTTTCAGCTATTACTATCCTCATTTCATATTTCATGTAACTAGAGACAGTCTCCAATCAATCCAAACCAAATCAACTCAACCCAATCCAGCATAATCCCACATCCAATTTCCCATCTGTGAAAGCTTCTAACACCTGTCGTCTGTCACATACCCTTGTGGCTTCAACTTCCTCCTTATTCAATCTTTTCATATAAATGGAATCTCTTTTCCTGATACATTGAAGGTTCCCTGAGGATAAGCACTGTGCCTTCAGGTCAGGCCAAAGCAACTGGATTTCATTTTACTGAACAGCTGCTCTGTGCCAAGCGCTACACCCAATGCCAGGTGTGGATACAGAGAGGACTAGGATTGGCTCCGCAAGGAAACACAGATGTAAAGGTGCACATCTGACACCCTGTACAATGAGTAATAACTGTTCTGTACAAAGTACAAAGGTATCTCTGACAGGGGAGGCATGAAGGTGAATCTCCTGGAGAAGGTGATGACTCAGCCAGGCTCTCCAAGGAGCTATGATAAGAAAAGGGCAGGGCATTCCAGCAACGAGAATCATAGCATTTCAGAACATGGGATCTGGAAACAGCCCACCGGGAAGTGGCCAGGTCTATTGCCTGGTCAGCTAGGCCCTTTTATCTTTCTCTGACTCAATCTTCTAGTTGTAGAAGGAAGTTAACAACAAGTTCTTTTTTCATAGGGCTCTATGACGATTAAATTATTTAACAAATGAATAGTTTTTAGAGGGTACCTGGCAAGCATCAACTCATTTCAGTGTTGTTATTATGATTACTTTTCCTCACAATTTCCACAGAGCTGACAAACAGTGGGAGCTTGCTGATACTTATGCTCAATTAAACAGGAATAATGTACAATGCAAAAAGAATCAGCAAGATAGACTGACTCAGGATAAGTTCTTTCATGTCCAGCTACACTTAGCTGACCCAGCACCATCATCTTCAATTTGCTGTCCTCCTTTCCTTCCCTGGCTCTTTCAACATACTCTTTGGGAAAACTTGAAAGTAAACTGAACAGAGAGTTTTGGTTTATTTCTTCTAAATGAGTTAACATTTTAATGAGATGCATATTCCTTAATGAGACATGTACCCCATTGCATTATTGTGCTGAGTACGATGTGTCCTTTCTCTTCAGCCTATATCATATGCTACTTTGCCTTCTATGAAACACTGCAAATACGATGAGTTTTAAAAGAATCAGGGCCGAGTTTATTTAGCCAGTGGGTAAAAAACCAACTAGTTGAAACCTGGTTATTCAGCATCCATGTTGACACAATGAATGCTAAAAATAATATCCTCACACTCAGTATTTAGATGCAATGCGACTTATACAACAAGGTGTAATGACCATAACCAACTCTAGGTCACCAAGCACAAGCAGGAAATCTATTGCATACATCTTTGTTCTGGACAATTAACTAGGCAAATCACATAACAGGAGAAATCTGATTAGACAGTACTGGAAAGCATACAAGTGTCAATTATCTGGACTTACAGTAAGGTCTGAAAGAAGTGAAGATCAGAACAAAAGCCCATTTGGCCTTAGTTTTGGATGCATCTCTTGTTTTAGAGGACTGCAAAAGTTATGTAGGAACCTGAGACAGTGCATGCAGCCTACTTCTGTAGCTCTCCATTCTCCATCTTGACTCTGTCTCTCCCTTCCTATTTAAATTACCATGGAAAATTAATTGCTCTTCTCTCTGCCTCGGTCTCTTCAATCCATTTCTTCTACAATAGCTTGTCATCTTCCTAAAGCCATGGCATTCTAAGCATGACAACAGAACTCTACATAGTCATCCCAGAGTAGCCCTATCCCTTACTGTGTTCACCTCAGCAGCCCATTCCCCACACAGCCTTCCCCAGTTGCATGTTGCTCAGCCAAATTCGCTATGCTACTCTGTCTTCTGTTTTTCTCCCTTGCTATCTCTGGCTACCCCTCTAAGACTGGATTAAAAGATTTTCTTTGTAAGGTTTCAAGGCAGAGGTGATCTCTTGGAGCTCATCTGCTTTCTTCCTGATCGTCCCTACCCAACTCTGGATTCCTTAAGAAAAGGAACTCAGTCTTACCCATCTGCATATTCTCCGAGAGCCAGAGTGCAATAAATTAATAAAGGTCCAGCCAATGGATGGTTGCTGAAATGAGAAGGCTGTGAATGCTTTTTTTTTTTTTAGTATAAACTGACAAGAAGATGCATATGCAAAAATGACTGGAAGGCAAATGTTTTAGAGGAATATATGTTGGTTCTGATTCTAATTACAATGAGAATTTTCCAGAAGGGGAGCCACATGACAGTCTAGGTCCAGCCATTGTACTTTTTTTTTTTTTTTGCGGGGGGGGGGGGTTCTATTTCTGCACAAAAGCAGTGTCTAAAATCAAAACGAAGATGAAGGAGGTTATATTCTTATATTCCAAGAAATAAGCTATTCTGTTACAACTTTACATCATTTCTGATTTTATTCCCTCCCTCAAGTCATCTATGCTCATTCAAAAGCACAAAATCAGTTACTGAAATGTGCAAATTGTTGTAAGTTTCTTGAATTTATCAAGGTAGTGATTTTAATTTACAGTAGTTTTTATAATATACACATACTGGAGAAATCTAGATATCTTGCGTAGAATTTAAGGGAACAGTGGTATTACCACTCACAGTGCTGTGGCACAGTAGGTAAAGCTGTTGCCCATGATGCTGACATCCCTGTAGGCACAGGTTCATGTCCTGGCTGCTCCATTTCTGATCCAGCTCCCCTCTACACACCTGGGAAAGCAGCAGATGAGCCAACTACTTGGCCCTGAATTCATGTGGGAGACCTGGAAGAAGCTCTGGGCTCCTGACTTTGGCCTTGGCCCAGCCTTGGCCAATGAGGTCAACTGGGGAATCAACCAGCAGGTAGAAGCTATCTCTCTCCCCCTGTAACTTGCTTTTTCAAATAAATAAACAAATCTCAACAAAATAAAACAGCCTTTAATATGGGAAAAAGCTTATGTTGTAACATAAGGGGAAAGGTTAAAATTGCTTAGGTTTTGTGCTCCATGATTAAGTAATGGTGTATGGAGGGAACAGATGCTCATCCTGGTGCTTTGGATGCCTCCGATTCACCTCAGGGTGTCTGGCTTCAACTAGTGGCTCTAGCTCCTGACTTTGGGTTTCAGCCAATGAGGATTCTGTGGGACAGCAGGATGGCTCAAGTAACTGGGCTCTATCATCTGTTTGATAGACCTCGTTTGACCTCTAGCTCCTGGCTCCAGCACCGGCCTGCTCTTAACTGTTGCGGAAATCCGGAGAGTGAATCAGCAGATGGGAGCTTTCTCTCTATTTCCTTGTGTCTCCTCCCTCCTCTCCTTCCATGAACCTCTAAAATTTTAAGGGGGAAAAAAAGAAAATGTTATGGTCCATCATTTTTAGGTGCCATAACCACTATGTGGTATTAGCACAGAAACCAACAAAAAATTCTGAGAGTTTTGGAGAATAATTATTTAGTGAAAGATTTTTACATCTAATATTCTTCATGAGACTATATATATTTATGAGGTACGTTGGATTGACTATTTATGGCTATAGGGATGGATGCATTTGTTTATTCAATTTGTCAAACTGAAACAGATGATGAAATAAAGTGCAGACATCAGAATAGGAAAAAGAGGAACTTTTAAGATTTATAATTGCTCAACTTTAAAATTGCAACGTTTCAATTTTGGGTAAGACAGGGACTGTGACACCATTTCAATCTCTGATACACTTGAGATGTACCATCCCACAGCCATAACGTTTCACACCTTTCTGATCTCCTAGAAGCGAATGCATAATTCACTTTCCATCATTTCTGTCTTCTCTAATTCCGGAGTTCTACCCAAACAATAATGAAATATACCTGCACAAACCGTAAGTTTTTAAAAGCAGAACGAGCTATGTCAGTGTCATCATTTGTTTTGTAAAGGTTTTCAAGGTAAACAATCAATGTGCTGAGATGAACAGGGTAGGATATGAGAATCCTCCTGGATACACGGTAAGAGCCCCTGAAGTTGTTTTCTTTAGAGTAGAGTGAAGGAGGATACACCTGTGTCACTGAGTGAGCGTAGGGAGTAACACAGCTGGTCATGCAGTATGTATCTTCTTCTGTTGATCCTAGATCTAATAAAATACGTTTTCCCATAAGATTTATTAAGCACAGTAAATAAAAAAAATGCTGAATAAACTTGGTATTAATTAAACATGCTCATTTTGTGTTATATGCATCTGTTAAAGAATATTAATTTTCACTTAAAAATTAGTGTTATGAAATCCCTGAGCCTATGGAACCACATCATGACAAATAAAATAAAAAAACTATTGTTATGGTAGCAACAGTGTACTCTTGTTATTAAAAAAAAATAGAACTTGCATTATGGTGTAGTAGGTTAAGCTGCTGCCTATGAGTCTGGTATCCCATATGCATAGCGATTCCAACTCACGTTGCTCCATTTCTCACCCAGCTTCCTGCTAATGACCTTGGGATAACAACAAAAGATGTTCCAAGTGCTTGGGCCCCTGCCATCCATATGGGAGACCTGGGCAGAGTTGCAGATTTCTGGCTTTGGCTTAATCCAGACTCAGCCACTGTGGCCATTTGTGGACTAAATCAGTAGATACAAGATTTTTCTCTCTCTGTCTCTCCCCCACCCGCTCCATCCTATAAGTCTGCCTTTCAAATAAACAAATCTTAACCACACACACACACCCCTGAAACAACCACCAAAGTATGTTCAATATGGAAGAAATTTTAAAAGGTCCGAGCCTGGGGGTTCAAATCTAGCGAGGCTTACCAATCCTGTCAACAATCATGTTAGCAAAGCCACTGGAAATGCAACTCAGCAACACACAGAGCCAAGTGGTCAGAGCCAATCAGGACACAGCTACCCCAAGAGCCAAGGCAAAGAATCCACAGACACTCTGGGCTACTTTAACATCTGTTTTCAGGGTTCTGTGTGACATTAGCTGAAGAGAAATCTCCCCTCTAATCCCCAAGAAAAAATATTTCTGCTCACTGGAAAGAAGAAATAAAATTAAACAGAGACAGACAGAGAGAAAGAAGGGAGAGAATTTTTAACACTACAGAGCCAGGGAAAAGGACCATTAACAACAGGCCCCAAAGTCCTAGTCTGCAGGCCCTTCTTCCTTTGCCCTGTCCCCACTCCTCCTCTTTGCAAGCATGTAAAGGAAGACACATGACTTCAAAGCTGGGATCAGCTTAGGACACAGCCCTTGTGAATGTGTACAATAGATCTGAGTCACTTTGTTCGTTTTGTAAACATGAAGAAATCACACTTCTAAAACTTCCTCCTTCCTGACATTCTCAGTGCTTGACAATATGCTGAGCATGGAACAGTCAGCCACTCTTCCTTACCCACACCCAAAGATGTCAAGAGGGACAAATTTTCTTGCTCACTGAAGGCTCACTACTCCAGAGCAGGGGACACTCCTGGTGCCCATGATGATCAGGAGGGAGATGCAGGTCACACAGGAACTGGGATGTCTGTGACGTAGGCTATGCCACATGGGAAGGCACAGAGCTGAGAAGCAGCCTGGGAGATTTGTAACTCAATGTTATGGTCTTCCTCTGGACAAACTTTCTCATTGGGGTCTCCAGGGATCTTCCCCCTTCCAACCTGGGACATCTCACACATCACTTGAATTCATCTGTGTAAGCTGTTCTTCCTCCAACCATGTGGAAGCCACTCAAAGGCAGGTTCAGTTTTCTCATCCCTAGGTTCTTGTGTGGCATGTGCTAAGGGCTCAGCTTCAGCATATGAACTCTAATGTGACAGTGTCCTGGGTAGCTTCACCTTGGTTCTGTTCACTCTTAGTTGTTTTGTAGAGTGAAGCGGTGGTGTACAAGACCCGGGGAACAGGAGTTCCAGTGTTTCAAGCAGGTGCGGACTGCAAGAGAGGGGACTTGGCCTAGATCTGGGTGCCCCAAGGTGCAACCTTAAGTTGGGGGAGAGCTATTGAATTTCCTGTGTGCTATCTTTTTCTTCTTCTCAGGCTAGAGAGAAAGATGAGAAAAAATGATTTGCCCTCCTCAGAGGAAAAGACACAACAAATGAATAAAGGCAGACACAAGAACAGGATAAAGAGGACTCTGGAAGTAGCTTCTGAAAAGATGAAGTAAGAGACTAGTGGACCTTGCTGTTGACCAGCAGCCAGCTCTACAGTATGAATGGCAGTAATGGGCATGGAGTGCTAAGTGGGGACCAAACCAAGGAAGAAAGGACAAAGGAAGAGAAGAAAAGGGCTCTGCATTTATTTTGTGGATTCTACAGGAAGAGAAGATCCCAAGCCAATACCCTTTTGAGGACAGAACCAAGATGATGCTGTTCACGTCCAGGCAAATCTCTGTCCTATAGCATGGACCTAATTTGGATCAATGCAGTAAGCAGAGAGAAAGCCTTGAGTAATGAGTACACCTGCAACCTCCACAATACTGCAGAAGGCCAAGGCTGTGTTACAGAGCTTCATGCTTCCCCTGACTCCAGTCTTCCTCTGTTGAAACACAACAAAACAAAATAAAACTCTTCTAAGACAAGAGAAAATAAAAGGGCAGAACAGTGACTGGTTAAAAAGCAACTGGGGAAAGCCTCTCTCTCTGTAGGAAGTGGCGAGCCAGGAACCCAGGGAATGAACAGGTAAGCAGGGAATTCAGGAGCTCGTGAAAGATTCCAGCTAAAAATAAGAGTGAACATCAAGGCGGCAGAGAAATTATGCAGGAGATGTAATTAGCAGACTAATTATAGGGGTCATAATTAGGAGCAATTGGATGAAATTAAGAAAAGGGAAATTTTAATTGTTGGGAGAAACTGAGAGGGAGAGAGGAGTTTCTCACACTTTTCCGATAGACTACAGGCCATTCATCCGGAAGGAGCCAGTTCAGAATGAGCTAGCAGTTATTTCAAGAAAATTTATTTTTGCTACCCAAAGTAGACTAGGTTATTTGATGACACACAGAGGCCTCTTGTATCTAATTTTATCATTCTGTTCTTTATTCTAAATTAAATGGTAAAATGGCTAATGATAAAAGAGCTTGTGACTATTCCATTCCAGAAATATGATTCAACATTCAAGGAGATCAAATGGCAAAGCAAGGACAAGCAAAAAGAATATAATACAGTCAAACACACTTCAATTTACAACACATTTCCAGACGAGAAAGGAATGCTAAAAATAGAATTCATTTCTCTTATTTTTTCAGGATGAATTCAGATACTTCACTTTTATAGAATTAATACGAAGATGGGAATTAAACTTGACTCCTGCTGTTGGGCAGTGGTAAAGAGCACTGACTTTCAAGTTTTCATAAAGTTTCACAATGATGGTCCAGTAGCATTCTTCAACTGGTTGCGTAACTGAAACTTCTAGTCTTAAACATACGGTCAAACTTGGTGCTGTATTAAAAGATGTTGGAAGTTAATGGCTTCCTGGGATCAAGAGTGAAATTTAAAGAAAATGAATTTTCTCTTCCCCATTTAGGAATCCCTGGTATTTTTCACGCAACTTTCATTTAGCAAATGTCTGTGAACCACTTACTGTTCCCCAGGCCCAGATGGATTGAAACAGACCAGCAAACTCTGAGAGAACCGAGTTCAGGGGTGAGGGACCCCAGTGAAGCTGCTCACATTGCCTGCCGGAGGGACAGTGGTTCTGGGTGGCATCTTATTTTCTTTATTTTATTGGAAGGTCAGATTACAGAGAGAAGGAGAAACAGAGAAAGATCTTTCATGCACTGATTCACTACCTAAATGGCTACAATAGTCAGAGCTGGGTTGGAGTTGAGCTGATCAAAAGCCAGGAGCCAGGGTTCCAAAGCTTCCAGCCATCCTCTACTGCTTTCCCAGGCCATAAGCAGAGAGTTGGAAGAGAAGTGGAGCAGCTGGGATATGAACAGGTACCCATATGGGATTCTGGAGCATGCAAGGTAACAACTTTATCAATTAGGCTATTGTGCCGGGCCCCTGGGAGGCATCTTGAAAAAAAAAGGAGGTGGAAGTGAACAAAGGCAAACATGTGAAAAGAACAGGTTATTCCCCACCATTCTCAGGAATCTGTTACAGCCATCACCACAGGCCAGACAACACAAATACCTTAAAAAGCAAGTTTCTGGATATTACTTGATGTTTCCTCAGGAGTATTATTATCTAAATGCCTCCTAAAATATGAGCTACCCAGGAGCTTGCCTGCTTCATTTCTCTTCTACCCACCCATCCACCCACGCTACCATTGCTGGAGCATCTATCATGCTTGGTAGGTTCCGTATATACCAATATAAATGCCAGTGTCCCCCACTGAAAGGACTGTTGGCACTGGGACATCAAAGTGCCATGAAAACACAGTAGCTGAGTTCTGGGAACTTCAGCAGGATTCCTGAGGACAGAGACCACTTCGAGCAGGCTGGGGGAGTTCATGCTTAGACCTGGGGACGTGGGAGGGCAGGTGCATCTGGAGAACGGTGAGGCTGCAAGAGGGTGGGACACGTGGTGGACCACAGCATGACGTGGCATTCTGCTGAGCAGTGCCCTTTGTGCAGCCAGATGGTGTCACAGTGATTTTAAAACGTGTGCTCTCCACATGCGCATGACGTGACAAACATCTAGGACAAGATTTCCCAGGGTGAATGGCATCTTGTAATAGGGTACTTTGCACTCTCTCCAGGCTGTCTGTTCAACTGTAAATCTAGGGCGAGAGCTATCATTAGGTTTTTGGGGAATCCTTTAAAAACCTCTGGCCTGCATCAGGTCCAAGGATAGCTGATGCACTTGTAACGGCCTGAGCCTGCCCTTATCAAAGAGCCTTTTCCATAAACACTCATTTTTTTTTTAAAAAGATTTATTTTTATTGGAAAGGTGGATATACAGAGGAGAGACAGAGAGAAAGCTCTTCCGTCTGATGGTTCACTCCCCAAGTGGTCACAACGGCTGGAGCTGAGCCAATCCGAAGCCAGGAGCCAGGAGCTCTTCTGGGTCTCACCTACAGGTACAGGGTCCCAAGGCTGTGGGCCATCCTTGACTGCTTTCCCAGGGCACAAGCAGGGAGCTGGATGGGAAGTGGGGCTGCTGGGATTAGAACTGGCGCCCATATGGGATCCCGAGTGTGCCCTTAAACACTAGGCCATCGCGCTGGGCCCAAACACTCATTTTTGTCACTCATACTATATTTGAGTAGTACTCCTGCAATAAATTCCATTTAAAATTTACTACTGACAACAGATACTGTATTTTGAAAGGAGAGTCAGCCTGCAGGCAGATTCAAAAGTGAAGGAGAGTTTACAACACCCAGGACTTTATAATGGAGGCTTTCATCTTGGACAATGTTAACTATATAATTGCTAGCTTGATTTTCTTTCCTTCTCTGTATTGCTTCTGAGGTTCTGATAAAATGTTTGCTGCCACTGCTAATGGAATTCAGAAAAGAACCACTGGGTTTTTACTCAGCGTGGGAAATTTGACGCAGTAGATGTTTGTGCACTGTCAGAACCAACAAGATTGTTATTCTCAAGTGCAAAGGAATGATGGCTTTTCAAAAAGAAAAGTGAGGAGAAAACTCAAGCAGAAGGGTCTTTGGGAACTCTGGTGGAAAGGAAGTTGTGTATTTTGTTGATCTGGTTATAGGAAAAATGTTATTCAAGAGCTTTTCTATAAAAATGGACAGTCCCCCAGTTCTGCCACTGATCAGCCATGTGACCGGGGAGAGGTCAGGCACTTACTGCCATCCTTCTCGAGCTTGTTCCATCTCCAATCTGAAAAACAAAGGGATAAGGACAGGGAGTGGGACTGCATGGTCTCAAAACGCCACTTTCTCTCTTGACAGGAATTGGATTTTCTAGGCAAGATTGTAATGAATATTTAGCCAGGCAACTCAAATGACTTCTGCTGATTTCAAGGCAAACTAGTTCCCTTCAAGAGTCAACCAATTTGCAAGCCAAACTTGCACAACACCCTAATTTATGTTACAGAAATAAATGGATGCCATTAGTAACCTGGCAAATAAAATTTGGATTTCAAGTGATGAAAACATGTTTCACTATGACCAATATTAAGTAAATTGAGCAATAGAGATGGTTACCTAAGGATGGCAGGTAGGTGCAATGTGGTTATTACGAACATTTTGAAAACTGTACTCAGGAAACCTTATAATCACAGCATTATTTACAAGAGCCAGGGGACTACAAAGAAGAATTGTGTTCAGACCTGTCATGTACTTGGAGGGGGAGGATGGCTGCAACTCAGCAACAATAACAGAAATTAAATCAGCGGCTGGAATGCATTTTCCCAGTGAAAGGAAACAGATTTCCTACTGTGCCATGGACACCTACCTACTTTTAAAGCCAACCATTTGCCCATTCTTCTCCTCATACTTCAAGATTGCAAGAAACTCACATAGACTAACTCCAATTTCCTAAATTATAATTATTTTTTCCAAAGGCTCCTACCAATTAGTTGCAATTTGGACAAACCCATAATTTCACAAACAATAGATGACCCGTGTCACTGAAAAGGGCAAGAACATGGGATATTACCAGCCACAGATGGCCAAATCACAGTGTTAGTTGGGGAAGAGGTTCCCATAGTTTCCAGATGCCTTGCTGGTATGCCTGCCTATGTCGCCAGTGGGACCATCAGTTCAAAAATGGTGAAAAACCACCCACCACAGCTAGTGTTTTTCTTGGAACTATAATCTGAAGATGCATCCATCTGGAAGGCCAAACCTAACCCTATGTAGACTAAAGTGACTTGCAAAGGAATTTTCAAACAAGGGCTTCATTATCCCAAAAGAGAGAACTAAGTGCAGCTAATGTTTAATCTTCCATGTAGCAGGCAGTAAAATGCCACCCATGGCAAAGGAAACTGTGAACTAAGCTGAGTGAATTTCCCGTGGCCAATTCCTTGAGTGGCTGCTCTTTGGCAGTTTCAGCCAGTAAGGTCAGGAGCATTCTTAGCACACCTTTGCACCCGCTCGGACCCTCATCAGCTTTCACAGCTTCTGACTCCACAGACTTGCTCTTCCTCTCCCTGCTCTAATTTCTGGCTGAGGCAGTTCTCCTTGAGCAAGGGACTCAGTCATACTCAGACCTGGGCAGATGCTACTTCCCCTCACTCATGCCACTGGCCACCATCAGGCCTTAATTTCCTTATTTGTAAAATGGGACAACACGCAACTGGCAATAGTGTTGAAAGAACTGAGTATTTCATCAACTTGTAATTTAGTTGTTATTGAATGTGTTCAACACATAATACAACCAACGCTCCACAGGCCTTCTTTTCCTCCTCAGTCCCATCCCTGGATTCCACAATAATGGGTGTTTTTGCATTTGCTTTCTGTTTCATAGCTTTGTCTTTCCAAGGGCCAGAACGATAGTTCAATTGGCTAATCCTTCACCTCCAAGCACAGCATCTCATACAGGTGCTGGTTCATGTCCTGGCTGCTCCATTTCCCATCCACCTCCCTCACCTGGGAAAGCAGTAGAACACGGCCCAAATTCTTGGGACCCTGCACCCATGTGGAAGACCCAGAAGAAGCTCCTGGCTCCTAGCTTCAGATTGACTCAGCTCCAGTCATTGCAGCCATTTGGGGAGTGAATCAGTGCATGGGAAAATCTTTGTCTCTTTCTCTCTGTAAATCTGTCTTCCCAATAAGAATGAATATGTTTTTTAAAGCTCCATCTTTCCAGTCTTCTTCAAAACCACAGCAGTGATCCGTTTTCCTAGAGGGAGTGGGATCATGCCAGGCTTTCTTTTTCTCTCTACTTTCCATTGTAAGGTGTTGTTCATAACATATTCCAGATTGTCAATTCCGTACCCATTCATTGCCTTGCTGTATGTTTTAGAACAAGGCCACACACACATAGATTGCAAAAAGACTTTCTGAGGATCAGTCTCACTGAATGCCACCACGCCATCTGTTCAGATGACAGACTACACAGCTATTCACTTTAAACTTTTCTGCATTGGTTGAGCAATGGCTCATTTGCGATCCATCCCACGTTGTCAGGACCTCTTCTTACAAATGATGTATGCTTATTTTACTTCCGGAATCCTTCCCCTCTCTCTCGCACTGGCTTGTGCTGCTATATCAATGGCATTGTAAACCAGCAACCTCTAGTCATTTTCTAGTTGGCCTTTCTTGATCATGATACGGACTACTGCAACAGCTATGTTGTTTTGCTCTCCCTCATTCTGTTGTGTGTCACTCCTTTACTGTTCCCTGCTTTGTTTATGGACAACAGTGGAGATTTTGAGCAACCTGCATGATGCCTTCCCATACCTTTCCTTCTATTATTGTTACAGAGGACTTAAGGTGTGGTAGAAAGGTTGGGAAGGGCCCAACATTGAGTGGACCTACCACCTCCCTTAGCATCTGTATACCTCATTTTCTGAATGCATCTTTTTGTGTGTAAGTCAAACACCTGTCTGGATGAGAACGTTTATGCTGCAGCCATTACGTGTGGCAATGGTTTTTCCCTTAATTCTTCAGAGCCACCTGCTTCCCACCACTCAATCACTCCATCATGTCCCATCACGGTCTTGTCATCAGTAAGGATTTTGTCTCTTGCTTCCCTTTTGGAGTTCTATAACGACTCCTCTATGCTGTGTGCAAGAAATTCATGGAAAATGCGCAATTCACTTTTAATTCTACATTGTAATGAGCTTCCTGAAGTACCCTCCTATAAGCCTTGCCCAAGAACCCTGTTGTTGTCTTTATGGCTTCTTTCCAGATGGCTTCATGATGCTTCACATCTTTTTTTTGGCTTAGTCCTTTTCAAACACATTCTGCTCCACCTTCATGATGTCATATCCTGAGCTCCAAAGGCCACAAAGCAAGATATCCTTGAAATGCCAATCCTCAGCTAAGGCCTTTCCTGATTACACACACTGGACACCGTTACATTTCAATCCTTGAGAAAAACAATTCTACTCTAGGATGGGGAGGTGGGAAAATGGTCTGATTGGGACATACAACCTGTTCTCTAACTGCTGTGACACTTCAGTTCTCTAAGTCTGAGAGGCAGACTGGATGTCTGCAACCTCCCTCCAGGCTGGGAGATTAGATTCTCTGCAATCAACACCCAGGACTTTGTCAACTGCCTATCAGTGTTGTTCTGAGGCTGTGTGAATAACCTTCAGGTACCTAAGCGCCTCAGCAGCTGCTCTCAAGGGCAGAGACCATTATCTGGTAACTCACTTAGCACAGCCGGGGGCACTGGGCTGCAGGTACTTAACCCATGCATTTAGATGACAATGATCAAAGCACCCCACCCCCCTCCAGTACAGACAGCTGCCACGGGATGACTCAGACCTCTTTGCAAAATGGCTTAATTTAGCTGCCTTTCAGTTGTCTAAAGAACAGACTGAGTAAAGCACAAAGTGAACTGAACACCCTGTAACTTATTTAACCCCACCATGGCCCTTTAAGATCAGGAGCCCTTTAAGATCTCTACAACACAGATGAGAAAGCACAGACATGCTTTGCCAGCTTCTCCTGAGTCAATAGAGACGCAGGGAAGCACAATGGCTGCCAGGGTGAGCTGAGTTCCTGGTAGACCTTGGCACTTACCTAGCCCCATGGGTAAGCTGGGAGGTGGCACTGTTCTTCAGCCTAATTTTCCTTCCCTGGAAAATAGCCTCACATAGTGAGGCAAACATGGCCAGCAGCACTTATCAGCAGACTGAATTAAACATTCTCTCCATTTTCTATTTTGGATTCCGGAGGTCTGGAGACTATCTGCTGTACATGTCTCTCCCTTCTGCCCCCATTTGGAAACATGTGCTGTGGGCAATAAAGGCCTATGATATGGGAATCTTTAGATCACTGCTTCTTCCAAGCCCCTCAAGCTGATAAGATCATCAGATTCCCCTGCTGTTCGTGGCACCCCCCATGAGAACCCAAACTGGCCTTTTCCCAAGCACACTGCATGATAGCCTACTACATGCACGAGGATCCAAAGAATTTTGAAATCAAAGGTTTGTTCAGAAGGCCCAGTGACTTCTCACAGAGTCAGCTAAAGAGGTTATCTACTTTTGCCAGAAATCCAAGCTCAAGTGGAAAATGACTCCCTGAGCAAGATTTTGGTCACCAAAATGGAACACCGAAGGGGACAGAGTAAAGGAGCAGGCTTGCTACAGCAATGCACAGAACTTTGTCTTAAAAAAGGAATCTGTAATTTTGTCTGAATTTACTTAGAGTTTTAAGTGTTCAATGAAAGTCCTAACAAGGGAAGAATTAACTAAGAACCTGTTTGTTTTGTAACAGGAGAGCTATAATTTAGTGAGGGCTCACTGTGCACCAGCCTCTAGGTAAGCATACTATATCCACTGTCCTACTTAACTGACCTGATACAAGGAGTTTCACATACATTTTCTTGGAGACCGACCTTCACAGGGCTAGTCAAACTAGGCATACTTTAGTGCACAAGGCCATTACCAGGGCCTTAACATCTCATGTACTCAAGATCCAAATTTCTTGTATATTCAATAATGAATAGAAAGGCCCAGCAAATCTGCCAATTTTCTATGCATCTGTGATTTTGGAGACGGAAGTATGCCCTTCACAGAATACTCAGGTTTGCTTTACTCAGAATCTGGGCAAATGGGAACAGGATAGTAAATAACATTTGACACTTAATTTGACGTTGACCTGCTTGTGTGTGGCCTTGAAAAGCCAGCTTTTGTATCTGACTGTGGGTCCGAAGCAGCAGTGAGGATGACAGCAGTGACATATGCTGTATGGGTATCGTAACAACAAAGTAGGTTAAGACACCACAAAGCAGCTTTGGTCTCCTTAGAGAGATGGGTAATTCTGTTTCTGCTCAGAAAAGAGGGCAGCTGACCCACCAACACTTATAAGCAGCATTCTGCCACCAGACTTCCTCCATTGCTCTCTGAACACCCCCCGAGCAGAAATGTGCAAAAGATGGTGATGATCCCAGACTATGGAGTGCGATTTGAAGTAAAGTAACCTTGTCCCGAATTCCTCACAAGGGGGTTCGGGTTCTGTTAGTAGTCAAATAACTTCTAACCATAGGGTCTGATTTTGAAAGCAGTCTCAGAGAAATGGCGCCATTTTAAAACCTTTGTGGAAAACTGTATACAAAGAACTGTTGTTTCCTGTTAAGAAAAAAAAATACAGGTAACAGATAACTTTTGAAGTTCAGAGGGGAAGAAAATGTAGCACTATGCTTTCTCAAGCTGAGTTTTCCAACTCTGTTTGAGGTTGCTCATTCCCATTACATAGCACTTGACATTTACACAGTGTTTTACAATCTTTTTATTATCTAATGTTCGCAAGTGCCCTATGAGGGAGGGCCCTGGGCGCTGATAACCATTTTACAGGTGAGGAAATAGTCATAGAAGTCTAATGACTCGTTCAAAGTTATGAGAAACCTTTTTTCTTTAATGTCCAACATTTTACCACCTCTTGTACCACCCAAAGCACAAAAAGAAGCAAAGCATGTGTTTCTTTGTCAGTGGACTTGGCATTGCATGCACCTTGTCCAAACTCTGCATTATAGCTGAAGCCTAGAAAAAGGTGAGGCCGTTAGGCCACAGTTACTTTGGGGACAGTGTTGGGAAGCCCAGCTTTCCCACATTAATTGCCTGTTCTTGAGGGGGTGTGTGAGATCTAAGTTTGGTTTTCTTTAGCACCCCGAAGTCTAAGAAATGGCTGTCATTAGACATGGTAATAAATCTGAAATCGTCCACTTGCAAGCTTCTTGTCACTGCCCACGCTCTGTGGGTCTTTTAGAGTGGTTCTGTGCTTTTCTGAGGCTGGTTCTCCTCTCTGGCCCTAGAGGTTGCTGAAAAGGAGCAAAGCTGATTTCCATACTTTCTAATGGTGTTAGTTTTGTTGCCCATCAGCCAAGAGGGAAACATCATTCCTCTCTTCTGAAAGCCACGTGCCACATGCTCCCTCTCCTCCAGCTCCCTTCACCACCTTGGGACTCTAACTCTAAACCCCAGAAGCTCAAGGAGTCAACAGTTCTACTTGGAGAGGCCTAATCAGAGGCTACCACAATAAAAATGGCAAAGCCACCAATACAACCATTATCACTCTCACCTATTATTTTTACTGAGAGCTGACTTTGTGCCAGATCCTGAGCTCCATAAACACTCCACGTCAATGAACTAACATGGGTGTCCCACAGTGGCTCTATAAGGCATGCTACAAATATCATCCCCATTACTCAGATGAAGGAATGGGGGTACAGGAGATGGTCAAATTTGCCCAAAACCATGCAGCTTAGAAGTCTACATGATGTTAAAAGGCCACATTTTGAACCAAAGGCAAATGTATATTCCAATTAGAAAACAACATCAACACCTAATCCTGGATGTAAAAGCACAACAACCACTTAAACTGAAATCTTGAGAACTGAAAAGGAGAAAAAACGCAACACCAAGACAATAATGGCCCTGGGAGGCAGGCCTAAAGGAGTTCGCGTGCAGCCACCCTGTCTGCAGCCAAAGGTTCCTGAAGCCATAAGGATTCATTGGGCTTTGGAAGACTCCCAAGAACATTCTAGCTCATGTCACCAGGATAACCTATTCAGAAATCATGTCCTGCTGTCCCACATTGTGGTCAGGCTGGTCTTGCTGTAATTCAGACGCTGTTGCCCTGGTAGTGGCTTTGCCAAACTGTGAGATCCTACTGGAAGCTGCTGTTTTGTGTTTTAAGAGATTTCTTTGGATTGAAATAAAGAAAATGGCTATCTTGGCCATAGCTCAGTCTTGGGCAAGTCCTGACAATGCCATTTGGGCTGCACAAGGAGGAGACAGGGTCTCTGCGGGCAGCAGGGAAAGTCCCTCGCTGGGGGTCGGGAGGTAAGTAGGATGTCCCATTGGAACAGTGGCCAGATGGGTTTCTGTCCATGAGGGGTTTGGGTCACATAATTTTGTGTATTATTTCTAGTTGTAGAATTTTGAGATTTTAACTCTCCTGCCATTTAAAAAGAAAAAAAAAAAGAAAGAAAAGAAAAGAAAGAGGAAAACAGAAACTGGAAACCCAGGCGACGGGAATTAATGGAAAGGCTGATGCTGTTTCTGATGAAACAGCAAGGATGAGTGGCAGATCCCTGATTCATGCCAGAAGCTAAACACTAACCATGGAGACTGTGCACCAGCTGGTGAGTCACATGGAGGATCCTCAAGGCCACATCCCGCAAACCCCTGCGTCCGGCTCCCAGGAGACAAGTCCTCAGAGGCCAGCCTGCCATGGCAACAAGCTCCCTGACCAGCAGGGCTTGGCGTCCAGCTCCACTCCGGTGGGAGATGTACCGATGAACTCTTCGCGCCTGGCAGCACACCTAGCCGAGGCCCTTAGTGTGGAAGCGCAGACATTTACACATTTGTGGCTTTCCATCTGCTTTAATGTTCATTGGTGTTTTTATTCTTTCTTCCCCTGGGATTTGCTGAACTGGTTGGCGTGGAAGCCGATGTGTTAAGGAGGCCACAGTTATTCTACTCAGCCCCACCTCACTCTGCACTAACAGCTTGGTATTATAATTTAGGAGTCTCTTCTAAAGATAGAAATAGTGTCAGGGTTCTTGAAACAGGGTTAGAACATTGATGCTCATGGACATGATTCTGAGTGTTGACTACAATGTGATAACCAAAAAATTACCAAAAGAATCTTTAGAAAAAAAAAAAAAAGATCAGTAAGGTGGGAGCCCAGTCTAGGGATTAATGCGTTAAGACACCCAATTCCAACATTAGAGTGCTTAGGCTGAATTCTTGGCTGTGGTTCCAGCTTCCAACCACGGCAGATGTCGGGAAGTTAACAGGTAACTGGATCTACAACCAGATGGGAGACCTGGAGACAGCTCCCAGCTACTAGCTTCTGGCTGTCAGCTCCCATCAGGGCACTGGCCTGGCCTCATCCAGTGTGGGCATCTGAGGAGCGACCCAGTGCACGGGTGTGAGAAATACCATTTCTCAGAGAAAGAGGAAGGGATAAAGTGTGGACCTCTTATGAAAGTGACTACCTAACCTGGAAAAAAATGGTCAGTGGTATTTCCTCAAGTGGCAATGCCACTAAAGCAAACAGTGTTAAAAAATATATTTCCTTATGGAAAACCTCACCCATAATTATGAGTTTTCCAATGTGGCACTCTTTTATTCAGGAGAGGCTTTTTAATACATACTCATCTCAAAAGATTCAAAGGGAGTTCCCAGATTACCTCTTCATTAATCCATTCAGATCCATTTAGAGAGGTTAAGCATCTTTGTTAACCCATTCATGATAATCCCTGTGGTAATTAGTTACCTAATAGGGTTTTGCCTTTAAATCCTGAAACAACTGTATACATATATTTTGTGGTTGCCTGTACTATGATGGAGACATGGGATCCTGCCGGTCAAGCATTCAGGTTTTACTTTCATCACCTTTTATTTCCTTATATTCTTGCTCAACACCTGTATGGAAAAGTACTTTGAAACCTCCTCAGACTGGCACCTGCTCTCTTACAATGCAATTGTAGGTCTCACACACTGTTAAACAAGACCCGTTCTGTCGCTTAAATTAAAAGGACTTTAAAAACCCGCTCTTACCTCAGTGAAATCAAGAAATGAGAATAAAATATTTTAGTTAACTGGGACAAACAAATAACATCAATTAACATCAATTTCTTTCTTTCTCTCCTTCCTTCCTTTTTTTTTTTAAACTACCTAGTTCCTTACCAGTTCTAGCCACTCACTACTCAAGGAGAATTTTTTTAAAGACTAATTTATTTATTTGAAAGGCAGAGTTACAGAGAGAGGGGGATCAGAAGGGAGGAAGGCAGAGAGAGGGATGGAAGGAAGAAGACAGAGAGAAAGATTACCCCCTAAAATGGCCACAATGGCCAGGGCTGGGCCAGACCATCTGGGTCTCCCCTGTGGGCGCAGAGGGGCCCAAGCAGTTGTACCTCTTTCTACTGCTTTCCCAGGTGCAGAGCAAGCATCAAATTGACACTAATATGGGACACCACTGTGGCAAGTGGCAGCTTAATCCACTACACCACAATGCCAGCCCCAATTTCTTAATAGGGCCTTAAAGTCTCTTAAAGAGATGAAGACTATAATGACTCCAAAGGATAAACTGCATTACTGCGCAATTGTATATTTTTCAATTGGTAATTATATTCATTGTGTAATAACATTCCAATTGATAATTTCCAATTTGGGCTTTTCTGTTTATCTTTCTAGCCAGTTTTCTTTTATAAATTTACAAAAGAATATATATACATATGGTTTTAAAAATTCGACAGAAATGAACAAAATGAAAGGAAAGCCCTCTCTTCCTTTCCCACAAGCTCACAACCCTCTGTCTTCAGAAACAAGTACTGTTAAGGTTTTGTGAATACTTCCAGAAGTCCCTGTACACACGGATGTACCCATGCAGACAATATGTACACACACACACACACACACACACTCCACATACACATACAGCCGACTATAGAATGAAAACATCTGAGCGAAAACCTGTTGCTTCTGTGTGAAGCATACAGTCTTTTCTCCCCTTGTCAGTATTCCCTATGTTTACCCAACTTAGCGAAAGAGTAGGATGCCTGAGTCACATGGTTTGTACATGTTTAATTCTTAGGGAAACTGTTGAATTGTATTCTAAAGTGTTTATATCATTTGCATTCCTACCAGCAGTGTAAGAGATTCAGATTTTCCGAACCCTTTTCACAACTTGGAATGGGCAGCCTTTTTTGTTGCGCTTTTTAAAAGCAGTGTCTTTTTAAAGATTTATTTATTTCATGTGAAAGGCAGAGTGCTGGAATGGAAGAGGTGAAGGAGAGAACCAGAGAGAGAGAGGAAGGGAGAGAGAGAGAAAGTGGGAATACCTTTTATCTACTGTTGTGTGGCAGGATCCAAATCCTTGAGCCATCATCTGCCGCTTCCTAGGTATATGAGCAGGCAGCTATACAGGAAATGGAGGATCTGAGAGTCAAACCAGGTTCTCCAATATGGGATGTGGGTATTCCATGTAGCAATTGAACCCACAGACCCATTGTGTCACAATGCCCACCCAAATTTCAGTCATTCTAATGGATGTGCATCTCATTTGGTTTTCACCTATATTAAACCAAACTAACCAAATTCAATTAACTTAAACTAATTAAATCTATATTAAATTTACATTCTCTAAGAACTAAGGAGTTTACACATCCTTGCCATGTGCCGATTTGTCATCCTCATATTTTAAGTAATCTTCGTTTCAACATTTTTTTTGTCCACTCAAAAATCTTCTCAAAATTTTCTATTGTGTGAATTGCTTTCTTAATTTTGAGTTTGAAAGTTCCTTTTGTATTCCACATGCAGCCACCTGTCAGGCTTTCATTTGACAACACTTCCCAGAATGTCATGCATCTTTTCATTATCCTAAGAGTATCTTCTTAGCAGCACAAGTTTGAATTTGTGATGAGATCTAATTTAGAATTATTTTAGGAATATATAGATATTTTTGGTTCTACAGTTAGGAAATCTTTTCCTAAATCAACATCTTAGTTTCTCCTGTGCCTTTTATAGTACTTTGATAGTCTCAGTTTTTTATTTAGACTTCAACACATTTTCAGTATTTTTGTAAAAGATGTGAGATGTGGAACAAAGCCTATTTTCAAACTACAGAAATAGTGAGCTGTTATAGCACCGTTCGTTGCGAAGGCTGTCCTTTCCCCAGTGAATTGTATCTGCACATCTGCATGTGTTTGTAAGACAGACCTGTGTGTGGGTCTATTTCGGGATTCAGTTCTGTTTCACTGTTCTCTTACAACACTCTCTTGGTTACTATGGCTATCTCAGAGAAGAGTAAGTGATCTGACTTTGTCCTACTTTTCCAAGTTATTTCAGCTGCTCTTAGACTTACACTTCCACATGAATTTCAGAATAAGCTTGTCACTATCAAAACACCTGCTGGTATTCTGATCAGGATTTCTTTGCTTGAGACAAACTGATGTTGGGTATATTGAGTCTATTAATAAGGTGTAGTTTTTCATTTACTTCAGTCTTTCTCAGCTTCTCTCAGTACTATTTTGTGGCATTCAATACACAGTTCTTGCATCTCTATATTCATGTATCCACAATATTTTCACATTTTTAATGACAGAACAACACTAACATTTTTTCAGTATGGCTGTTGTCAGCATATAGAAATAGCTACTGTTTATGGATCCGGTATGCTGAAAATGTGTTAAGCTCACTAATTCATTCTAGTAGCGTTTTTGTAGACTTCGCTGGATTTTCATGTCACCTGAAAGTTTTACTACTTCCATACCCAAGAATGCTGGTACTGCTTTTTCTTGCACTGGTGCACAGCACAGTGCCGAAAAGCAGGGAGAGGAGACATCCTTCTTTGTTTCCTTAGGGGACTAGCTTTCATTCATTTGTTTATTTATTTTCATTCTTTTAAAAAAAGATTTATTTGTTTTAACTGGAAGGACGGACATTCAGAGAGAAGGACATACAGAGAAAGATATTCCATGCACTAGTTCACTCCCCAAGGGGTTGCAACGGCTAGAACTGAGCCAATCCAAAGCCAGGAGCCAGGAACTTCTGATCTCCCAAGTGGGTACAGGGTCCCAAGACTTTGGGTTGTCTTTGACTGCTTTCCCAGGTCACAAGCAGGGAGTTAGATGGGAAGTGGGGCTGCCAGGACATAAACCGGCATCTATATGGGATGCTGGCCCATGCAAAGTGAGGACTTTTAGCTACCAGGTTACCATGCCGGGTCCTTAAATTAATTAAAAATCTATATCTTAGAGAAAGAGAGAGAGAGAAAGAGAGAGAGAGAGAGAGAGAGAGAGAGAGAGAAAGCTGTTTTCCATCTGCTGGCTGCTTCCTAAAAGCTCACAAAGAAGGGGCTGGCAAAGGCTGTGGTCAAAAGCCTGGCACTCAATCCACATCTTCCTGTAGCTGGCACGGACCCAAGTGTGAGAGGCATCAGCTGCTGCCTCTTAGGATATGCGTTTTCAGCAAGCTGGAATCCTAAGTGGTGCCCTACACACTAAACAAAATACTTGCCCCTTATATTTTTATTAATTCTTTTAAAATTCATTTGAGAGGCATATAGAGGTACTCATAAAAAGAGACAGAGATGGGTTATCTATTTCCACTTATTTGAGTTTGGCAGTTTGAATTGTTAAAGCAATCTGTCTATTCGTCCATTTCACTGATTTATAAAGCTGCTGGTGATAACTTACTGTTAGATTTATCAATTGTATTGATATTAAACAATGAGCTTTTCTATTATTTTCTAATTTCTTTTTCACTAGATTCCAATCTGTTCCTTGTTTTTCCTTTCCTCTTCTTAATTTTAGGCTTTATTTGCTCTTCTTTTTTCAGTTTTTAGCTGAGAAGCTGAGATGCCAGATGTGAGATCTTCCTTATTCCTAACAAAATTCTTTACGCAGAATCCATTTTGTCTGATACAGTTATGTGACTTTTCTAACGTTAATCCATTGCCCCATTCTTCTACACTTAATCCGACCATCCTTACATGTAACATGGCATCTAGTAGGCAGCATCCAGTCTTGCTTTTCTGTTCTAGCTGATATCTCTGTGGTGGTCAGATTACTCATACTTTTTATCATTCAGTTGTGTTCAAATCTACCACCTTGATTTTTGTTCTATTGTCCTGTCTATTCATAGTTGCCCTTTCTCCTCATCCTTCTTCTTTTTTTTTGGAGGGGGGGGGTTTCAATTTTAGCAAGTTTTGAACTGAGTATTTCTTACAATTTCATTTTATTTCCTTTGTAGGCATGTTGTGGTATTTTAGTATTTTAACTCACATCACATATCTCACTTGTCAGCTCTATCATCAAGTACAGTTATTCTGTTTCATGAACAGAGAAAGACTTTAAAACAGCGTAATTCCCTTTCCCTGCTTTTTAGCCTTTATGCTGTTGTCATACATTTTACTTGTTTTAATTAAACGTTGCTTTGTCTTCTTTCTTTCCAGTGATTTCCTTTTGAAATTTACTCCACTGTGTTGCAACTTACATTATTTTTTAAGGAGCCTGTTACCTTCCCATTTGCTACTAGGCATGTAATCTGTTTTTTCATACCTCAATTGCTTTTGAGGATTTTCTCTGTCACTCGCTTTAAGTAAAATTTTATTATACTACACATTAATGATTAGGATTTGTTGAATTTGTATTTGTGGGCTCAGCGTTTTCATTAAACTTGGAGAAATTTTAACAATTATTTTTATTTTTTTTCCACGTTCTCTCTCTCACTCTTGCAGACTTCAATAATGTGTATATTTGACCTGTTGACATTGTCCATGGTTCACCTGTGCCCTGCAATTTCTTTTTTCTGTTTAAAGATGTATTTATTTTTACTGGAAAGGCCAATGTACAGAGAAGGAAGAGAGACAGAGAGGAAGATCTTCCATCCGATGGTTCACTCCCCCAAACAGCTGCAGTGGTTGGAGTTGAGCAGATCCACAGTCAGGAGTCTCCTCTCGGTCTCCCACGTGGGTACAGGATCCCAAAGCTTTGGGCTGTCCTCTATTGCTTTCCCAGGCTACAAGCAGGGATCTGGATGGGAAGCGGAGCAGCTGGGATTAAAACCAGCACCTATATGAGACCCCGGCGTATTCAAGGCGAGGACTTTAACTGCTATGCTATCACACTGGGCCCTCTGCAATTTCTTTTTTTGTGTTTGCTTTTGAAAAGATTCCATTGCTGCTATTCACTTTGTTAGTGTCCTCTTTTGCAATGTTCACCCTGTCACTAATCTCATTCAGCGTATGTTTGTTGTTGATTTTCTTTTACAGCTTTTCATTTAAGGGGCTGTATAGTAACTGTGCAGTAGACATTATCCTATACAAATGTTAAGACACAATGAATGCAGTTTGCATCTTTATTTACAAATCAAAGATGGACTCCCAATGAAACTACTGAATGCATCTCAAGAATAGGATACTGGACTCTGCCATTGTCCATGCCTACAGTATTAGGATACACTTAAGTAGCAGAATGATGGACTTATGACTGATTGTGAAGGACTAAACTACTGTAATAATATGGGAGAAATGAGTTGGAGGAGGGGAAGGGAAATCCCAAAGCCTATGAGATAACTGTATCATGGAATAATAATTTAAAACATAAATCTTCCAAAAAACAAATCTTTTATAAATAAATAAAATACAACACAATTTTATAGCAGATTTCATCTCCAGAGTTTCACTGCTTTATACAATCATCCATGTCTGTACTTAATATGGACAATTTTCCAGTCTTTGAGAATCCAAAGGAAGTGCTTTTGTGCCCCTGGAATGCATCGTTTCTGGGTCAGCGTGGACAGGCAGATTTTCTTTTTCCCCTCTGTACACACTGTGTTTTGCTGCTGTCTACTGAGCATTTCTAACACAGAAACTCAAGTCTAAAATGCTCCCAAATCCAAACTATTTTGAGTGCTGACATGATTTGATCAAAAAGTTTTTAGAATTTCATATTTTATGTTGGATATCCTCAATCATTGGTCTAAGCATATACTTCAAATTCCAAAACCTCCAAAATCAGACACTTCTGGAATTTCGTATAAGGCACACCAAACCTATCCTATGCTTGCTAATGACTGTACTCCAAATATTGTGAGATGCTATTTTTTTTAATAGATTATCATTTCTTTCAGTTTTACTTGAAAGTAACAGAAAGAAAGGAGAGAGAGATCTTCTATATGTTGCTTCACACCCCAAATGACTGCAACAACCAGAGCTGAACCAATCCAAAACTGGGGGCCAGGGATTTGATCTGGGTCTCCCACATGTGTGCAGGGACCCCAAGAACTTGAGCAATCCTCCACTGCTTTCCCCTAGTGCATTCATTACCAAGGAGCCAAACTGAAAGTGGAGCAGCAGAACTTGAACCTGCCACCATATGGGACACCAGTGCTGCAGGCTGAGGACTAACTTGTTAGGCCACTGTGTCAGCCCCTTATTTTTGTTTTAAAAACATTGATTTTTTTTTTCTGGATGTGGTTAAGTTAGCTGGAAAAGTTTTCCTTATGAGTCTTTCTTTTAAATTTTATTCAGGGTGACTACAGTTATTTTTAATATATGGTTCACTTTTCTCCTCCATTGAAATAAGATTTCAGTGCTTCTGAATTCTGACCTTTCCCCTTTGTGGCTTTTGGAAACAGGCACTTTTCCTATACCTGTGTGAGTTCCAGGCACTGTTCCCTTTGGTTCTTTCCCTGCCTTACCTAATTTTTGCACTTGCCTGCACTCACAAGTATCCAACTCAATAGCCCTCCTCTGATTTCCTAAGTTCTTTCTGCGCATCTCTCTACTCCAGCCTTAGCTGGCATGGATGACTACTAGCCACCTTCATCTGCTCGGGGATCACATGATCTGCCATAGTTCCCACTCTACTGAAGCCTGGAAACTCTTGCTAGGCAGCCGGTTGGAGCAGTCAGGAGAGCCATTTCATCTGTTTTCTGCCTTCAATGCTTTTCCAAATCTGATGTCCAATGTCTTGAATACACATATATTTTAACTTTCTATTAGCTAGCTGATCTTTGGTGTTTCAGGTTACAAGTTAAATGTTGTCCCTGTTACTTCATCTTGAACAGAAACTTAAGGTTTGCTAGTAGTTTTGGGTGATATAAGAGATGCTTTGGATACAGTTATGTCTAAAATATAAAAGGCTTTATGTTCAAAGCCTTTAATACTTTGTATGTAGCTATTTGTTGAATAAATTATTATCTGTTGAATAAATTATTATCTGTTGAATAAACTACTATTGCTATATTAAAGGGGAGATGTGTCTTAAATACAAATGACTCTGGCAAATTTCAGAAAGGTTTTGTTCCACAGTAAGCCCACTAACACAGTTTTTGAGAATTCTTACTTCTAACACTCTGCAACATCAAGTATTATCAAATTCATCTTTGCCAATGTGATAAACAAAAAGGTACTTCATTTTCAATTATTTTATAAAATTAGAACCTTACATTTTTCTTTTTTTTAAAGATTTATTTTATTTTTATTGCAAAGTCAGATATAGGAAGATCTTTGATCTGATGATTCACTCCCCAAGAGGCCACAATGGCCAGAGCTGAGCAGATCCAAAGTCAAGAGCCAGGAACTTCCTCCAGGTCTCCCACGAGGGTGCAGGGTCCCAAGGCTCTGGGCTGCTCTTGACTGCTTTCCCAGGCCACAAGCAGGGATCTGGATGGGAAGCAGGGCTGCTAGGATTCGAACTGGTGCCCATATGGGATCCCGGCACGTTCAAGGCAAGGACTTTAGCCACTGGGCCACCGTGGCGGGCCCAAAACCGTATATTTTTCTATGTTTATTGGTGATTGGTATTGCCTTTTCTGAAACTTGATTTTATAGAAATTAGTTGTCACTTTCTTAATTATTTATAAGATTTTTGTATGAGAAAGTAACACAAGAACTATAGTTTCTCTTCCTCAACTGATGGTTTGTCTTGACTTTACTCTGAGTATTCCCTTATTATGAATAATTTTAACTTACTTATCTGTGAGACAGAAAGAGCTGCCATTTGCTGGTCCACTCTGCAAATACATGCAGTGGCTGGGGCAAGGGAAGGGAGGGGCAAGGGAAGGGAGGGGCAGAGTCAGAGGCCGGAATATTACTCAGGACTTCCATGTGGGTGGCACGATACCGAACACTTGAGCCACTTCTGCCTTCCAAGGCTCACATTAGCAGGAATCTAGAACCAGGAGCCAGAGCATGGGATCTTGGTGTATTCACTTCTAGGTCTAAATGCCTGCTCCAGTATTAAAAAGTCTTATGCAGTTCAAGTATTGAACCTTTTTCTGTATGATTTCTGGAAATTTTCTGGAACAATTACATAAATTGCATTAACAGGAGTTAAAGTCCTAGATTCACAAACTGTAGTTTCTTTTTTCTATAAATTAGAATTGGACAAGTATTGCTATTTGAATTGCCATGAACAAATGCTGATTAAGATCTCTGATGGTCAACTGTCTCTGAATGAAGAAACACAGGTCTAAACTATGTATAAACTAAGACCTGAGCTGCCTCTCTCCTCCTCCCTTGGGTGACCAGTGCACTTATTGACAGTGTCACTACAGCAGACTTTGTCCCATATCATATACTTTCATCATATTGTTGCCTAATTGCTTCCCGTAAGTTCTAGTTTTAAAAGTAGGCATGCACGTATACACAACCACACACACACACACACACGTCCATATACATCTGAACTACTTCAACTTAGGAGCATGCTGTTCATTTGCTTGCCTCGGGGATGGCATTCTGTCATCATCAGCCATTTGACAAGAAGGAAGCTACCGACAGAGGACAGTGAACGCAGTAAGGCACAGACAAAAGGGCCCTCCAGGGAAAATACAACTACTGACAAGGTCACAGCATTCTCTTCACACCAGAGGGTCTAGTAAGCACAAGGACGGAGGGGCTGGTCTAATGTGTACTGCTTCCATGTATCCAGCACTGACCTAGTGAATTAGCTAACTGAATGCTCACAGCTCTACGAATGAGTCCCATATTGCAGATGAAAAACTGAGGCTCTGACACACAGAATGACTGAGCTCATACAAGAAGACAGTGAGGTCTGAAAGCAGGTCTGTCTGGATCAAAGTAGGCTCTTGGTTATGGTGCATTACACCCCATTTCATCCACGGGGCAACTCACACAGAAGCCATGGGAGCTTTGCCCAGTCTCAGGAAGAGACTGCTTGGGACCCATCTTGATCTTGACTTTGTTTTGCCCACTGCATACTCACATGCTCTATTCCTCTCTCCCTTTAAGTCTCTTTCCATCTGTTTCCAACACACACAAGAAATGAAGAGTCACATGAGAGAAGTCAATGATGAAAACATGCTACGCATAGTCACTCTTCTGTGTCTGTCCTGGCTCATGTGATTCTTGGTGTCTAATCATATCTGCTTCCTGTGAAGCCTTTGGTGCGAACCTGGTTACTGCTCTCGGCCCCTCCTTGAACCCACTTCCACTGCTGGAACGGAATCAGTCGCTCTCAGCGGCCCTCGTCTTCCATTTGGCTTGCACCTCTGTTATTGTTGCTTTGCTCACCCTTTGCCCATCTCCCATCTGCTCCCTACAGAGCCTGTTATTTAATTGCTACATTACCAACAGCTGGCACATTGCTCAGAAACAGTGCACAACGAATGAACGCAACAGAGTAAACCAAAACCTGCAGGTGCTTATACAGTGCTGGCTGTGGAGAAAGAGAACTGCTGCGGGGTCACACCTCCACCTTCAGAGGCGCGGCGAAACAAGCCATAAGGACAGCTGGCACACAACCACATGACTGGCTCGATTATTTTCAGGGAGTGATCGAAGGTCTAAAAATATAAGGCTCCCTGAAAGGAAATGGCAAACCAAAAAAATACATTACTGAGTTATGGGATTTGTATAAGCTTTTAATGGCAGGGGGAATGGGTCTGCCTCTTCAATACCCACTCAGGCATTAGAGACTTTCCCTCTGGCTGCTAAATTATTCTGAACAAATCATCCCTTACATCAATTCAACTCAACTCTCGGCATGCTTGCCACATTATCTGATTATGGGTCTTTGACAAACGCATGCCCATCTTTTGCACTTTCATGATTTCCAGCAACTCTCCTGGACACGCTGCGTGACCTGAAGTTACTTACCCAGGGGGTCTTACACGGGTGGACAAAGCATCAGATTTCTCCCATCGTTTGGCCATAATAGCTGGCAGAACCGATTTCAATCTGCCATTTTGGCTGCCTTTGATATTTTCATTTATTCTGCAAAGCCAGTTTCTCTTACCTGTTTGAAGTTTTTTTTTTTTTCCCTTTTAATTCCTTCTTTGTCCCCTGGCTGAACACTTTCTTTGACCAGGAAGGAATGAGAGGATATAAGGAAGCTATTAACAGGGCATGTGTAACAAAAATGCCAGGGTTGAGGATGGATGGAGAAAACCCACTTTCCCTCTGCTTCAGTCTCCTTTCTCTATGTGGAAACTAAGAACAAAGCAGGCAAGTAATGAAGGCCTTCTCCTTCCAAGAGTCACCAGGAGTGAGGTCTGTCTGTCATCAAATATAAATTTGGAGCTTGCAGCTGGTTCAGATTTGACATACAGTCCCTTATTACTTATTTAAAGTATTCTTACATGTCCTTTTTAGAACAGGCATAATTCTGCAACACGTTAAACGGATCCAACTGCTAGTTTCTTCTTTCTATAACTGACTTTTATTAGAGCTGCCTCTTGCCACATCTCCAAAATACACTGCTATGCTTGTTTCACATTTTTATTGCTTCTTGAACACCAAATTCATCCCAGGCCCAGCGCCTTTGCTCATGCTATTCTTGTTCTTTTGCATTTGTTGATTCTTCTACGCTCTAACCCTGTCAATTCCTTCTGGTCTGGCTGAAAGTTCACTTTCTCTGCAAGCTGTTTTTTTGCAAACCATTCTTGAACAGATCCCTCGCTCAGTCACACTAACTCGCTGCCTCCTGTCCATCCCACCCCACCCAGCCACTGGGCAGGAAGTTAATTACATTCCCCATGTGCTTCAAAGAGATCATCTGCCTTTTGCCCAGACAAGTATGCTTTCTAGCATCCCACTTGGCCATCCTCATGGATTTACAAAAGTTTTCTGTAAACCCTAAGTAATTCATCAGTTTCAATTAAAAAAAAATTATATTGCAAGAATTTGAGATGTTATCCCGTTTCTATTTTTGCTTAGAAATCTTTTGAAAAGCACAGAACACAGGTATTAAGGTTTATTAAATGTTTTAAAATGTTTATAAAGTTTTTATTACTCTTCTGTCATGCCAGCATTACCTTATTTATAGAAAGAGTCATTTCTGGATTCTATTTCACCATTCAGGTTCACATGAATTATTCTAAATTTCTTAATTTCTAAGTAACACATTCAATTCTTCAATTTCTTCCAAAATAGCTAAAGGGAAAATCCCTGGTGATCAAGCTGATAATTCCTTAATCCGGAAGAGTTTAAATGCGAATCATCAGAAAAGTTACAATTTACAGGAAAGAAAGGGGAAATGCTGCAATATTGTGCAACACACCACGAATGAAGTATGATTTATTAATTGAATGGCACACTCATGCTGACAATTTTATCAAGAATTTCTAGTGACATCATAAAATGTGTTAGAGCAAATAAAATGCTTTTATTGGCTTTCTTTTTCAAAGTCCAAGGTGAAAATAAGATTCCCTTCTTTGGAAACCTCACGGGAACAATGAAATATCAAAAATGCCTGTGATTTCCCCCCAACACTTCTATAAAAGATTCTGGGGTTTCAATGAAACAGATTTAAGCTAAAGGGAATTTTGACTTCCTGGTGAATTCTATCTACTTCGGCTTCCAGTTATGGGTGCAGAGATGCAAATGCTCTGCTAGGAGAAAATGCCAAACACATAAGATGTCCCCAGAACACCTTCCCTCAAGCTACACGAAAGCAGTGACTATTATCCGTAACTTTGACCCCCAATTCATGTGATAATATCAATCAAGTTTCGCTTGTAGCGATTAGCTAATATATAAAAGTGAGCTCATCACGGGCACTGGGTTTTCCCCTTGTAGCTCACATGTACTCATCAATAAGCCACATTATTTATTAATGTTTTATTATAAGCGATTACAAACATGGAACATTTCATAAACAGATCTTGTTAATCATTACGTTGCAATTCAGCAGCAGATCTGATGCAAATTTTATTTTCTTCAGTAAATGAACATGGGGGTAAAATGTGCTCCCAGGAGATTGAAACAAATCAGTCAGCTCAAATATTCATTAGGATTTGGTCTTGGCCATTTACTATTGAAAGTAGAGTGGCTGGGAGAGGAAAAAAATAAAAAGGCTGCAGAATGCATGACATGTAGAAGACTAAGCAAAGATCTTGAAACTAGGGATCTAAGTGTAATTATTGGAAAATGAAACGACCTAACCCTAATCCTAACCCTAAGAGATACTATTCTTTATCTTGAAAAATACACTGAATATCCCTAACAGAAAGCTGTCACACACTTCCACTCTACATGACAGCAGTCACTGTTGGGCACTGATCCAAACACTCACATGATTTACTTTACTCCCTAAAATAACTTCATAATGTTCTCAGTGTAAGGATTAAAAAAAAAAAAAATCAAGGAGCAAAACACATTAAGCAGTTAATCCCATGGCTCCCAGGAGTGGAGCGGAGAATAGGCTCCAATTGTGTCCTGTATCTTCTCCACTTTGACATTGTGGGACTAAAGGGTCCCGGCAACATGCTTCAAGGGTTTTCTGCCACTCCATCCCACTAATGACAAACGATTAGAGTTTCCCAAAGGCAAGATAACCATCTATGGCTTCTGTCTAATCACAATGCATCCTGCGGGGAGTCTCAAACATGAAGAGTGTCCCACCAACCACAGTACAGATAAGAGACCAACTGCCCTCCACCCTGAATGCTTCATGATCCTTTTGGGGTTCCCACGGCAGTGCTTTCACATTTCCTCCTTAAGAAAACCTTTTAACCACAGACTGGTGCTTCTTGTTTTGACAATCCAATCATATTAGATCATGTTCTAGCCCCGTGTAGGCCTTGCTCAACACGCTGAAATTTCAGACCTTCAGAAACTACTTAAAACTTCTTGACTGAGGAGTCCACGACCTCAAGTGAAACTGGAGTCACGGGAATTTTAACAAATTAATAAAACAGTTCTACAGCAAAGTGAAACAATTATGACAATGGAGTAAATGACTAATATTCACATATGACCTCTGATCCAAAGTACCAAAGAGTTGAATGAGTTTGTTACACTGATTACACTTCCACACTATAACGACTACACTTTGCACTCTCAAGGCACAATTCTTGCTGACTGCTTGCTGCTGCACACTGGCCTCACGTTCTCAAGCTCAAATTGCCCTCAAGTGGCTGGCAGGTGGTAAGAGAGACATACTTCTTTCAGCTTCACCATCAAGAACTGGTACGAGGAGCAGGAACCTGAGCCAGAACAGATCTCACCCACTGAGGTGCACACCCTTCCCTGCAAGGTGGAGGATGGGTAGGGCCAGCTGCGCAGGTTGAGAATAAGAGGGTGAGTAAATGGTTTTCCAATAAAAATGATTTGTAAATACTTCAGAGCACATTACTTTGTTATCTTATGGCCTCATGACTCAGTTTTCAACTCTGTGGATGGGAAACAGGTATTTTATTTCTCTTCTGCATCTCTGTGCTCCCTTCCCCAGATACTGGCTAAAACCTCAAATCTGTCAGCAGCTAAAAGTAGATGACTAAGGACAAGGCCAGAGGGTCAAATTTTGAGTTGCTGTTTAGCCTGTATTGCTGGTGGTAACCAGAACAGCATAAAACACCATCAAGAAAGAGGTTAAAGGAAAGACTTCTCTGACTCAGGAGAACCACCAGACGAGGATAATTTTCAACTATGTGCTTTTTAAATAAATGACATAAAGTAGGTCTTAGGAGTCTTCATCTTCGACCAGCGAGCAGAGGTATGAGACTCAGTATTTTGCATTTGTTGGAAATAGGGCAGGGGATAAAATGAGATGAAATTTCAGCTTTTTATTTGGGGGTTATACTGTAGGGAAAATGGCACTGGGCTATTTACAAATTGCCATGCCAGAAAATGTCTGGAACAAAAGAAGTGGGCCAATGCACAGGAACTAGTTAAGTACTGCCACCTTATTTGGGCAAGGAAGACCCAGTATTGTCAGACCTGACATTTAAAATAATACTAATAAAAAAAACCCAGACGTGCTGGGCTTTACGTGGAACTTCCAAAGCTTTGTATGTTGTAACAAACAAAAGCAAACACATCTGGGGTCTCGACCCGGCTCAGGGAGTGAGTGTTGGTGTCTGATCTGTGTGACCAGTAACGGGTTTTAAATACGACACAACGGAAAGAAAGTAAGAGTTGACCCATCCACCAAAAAGGTCTTCCATATTCTCACTTTATGGAGTTCATGAGTTGTTTTTCCCCAATGGCATTGTCAAGTCTGTCACTTTGCAGCTCTCTGCTGGACATGCACAGACATCCTTAGACCTTGGGGGAGGTACTTAGTGAGGGAGAGGAGATGTTCAGTGGCTTCCCAAGGCAGGGGGACTAACAGACTCTGAGCTATAAGTCATACCACTTATTTAACACCGAGGGTTTGCTCGTTGACAAAAGACAAATGAGCTCCAAACCTGTGTCATCCAGGGTCTTTCAACTGGCAGTTCAAGAAAACTGATGGCAAAGATCAGACAGAGAGAAAAGCACACATTCCTGCTCTGCTCTGACAACACAATATGAAACAGAGACATGGGATGGCTAGCCATCTTCCATGTCACTCCACAGGCATCTTGCCATATGCCATGCTTTCAGTATCCTGCCAGAGTGCTCCTAGAGGCTAAGCACAGCCATGGCATATATAATCGGAAGGAAGGGGGCTTATACTTTTTTTTTTGCTTTTGCTTTTTTTTTACAAGCATATAATATTAATTGGCAAAACACTGAATACAAGCTTCACTGTCATAAAACTGAAACAAAGCAATTTTCAAAAAAAAAATCTTAGACAAAAACCAGCCACCAAGAGTACAAAAATTACACACCAACACAAAGCATAAAAAATGTAAACTTCCAAATTAAACAGACAAAAACCTGCATCTGTATTATCATTTCCATGCGCCAGTGTCCCAAGAATCTCTGGCTCCTTGTCTCTGGCTTTGGAGCTTGAAATGGACATCCTACTGAGTTCTGGCACAAAGTATTCTCAATGTAAAAAGAAGTAGGGAGGACTAGATTCATTCAAATGCTAGATTCATCCTTCTTTGTTGAGTGACAGAGGAAGCGACTTATCTGTCCTCACTGGCCAGGGGCTCTCAACTTAAAACATGCTGGTTATCCACTGGGATAATGCAGTAACAGGACTAAATGCCTAAACTTTTTAAAGTGCTTCTTATTAAACATCAGGTTCAGTTCTAAGTGCCTTATATATATTAACTCGCTTTCTCACAGGATCCTAAGGGTATAGGTTCTATTATCATGCCATTTTATCGCATATGGAAACTGAAGCACAGAGAAGTTGGTATTTTGCCCAAGGTTACAGTGTTAGCAACTAGCAGGACAGGAACTCAGTTCTAGAGGAGTCAGGTTCCATGGCCTGTGCTCTTAATAACACCAAAGCACCTCTCAAAGAGTTTTAAGGTAATAATCATCAATATGAAACAATTCTTTGGAAATTTTCTTTTGTGATGGTTAGTGGACAAGAGATTAGCTACCTTTACTTTTTATATAGGTTCTCAGAATAACTCTTTCAGGAAGAAAATACCTGAAAATTTCAGTGTGTGTCTCTTTGTGTGTGTGTGTGTGAGAGAGACAGAGAGAGAACAACATATACATATGTAACAAATATTTGTTACAGGGAACTGTCTCGTTTCATTACATGCATATTCATAATGTGGGTAAAGAATAAAGGAAAGAAGGGGGTGTTGAGAGAGAAGGGCAGACGGACAAGATACTGAGATTGAGATTGATTTAAGCCTACCAATGGGGTCTCAGAAAGGGAGTAACATGGGAGGCAGGAATAGCTGTATTGCAATATTTAGTTTTTTTTTTTTTTAACCACACAGGCAGACTTACAGAAAGAAGGAGAGACAGAGAGAAAGATCTTTCATTTGCTGGTTTACTCCCCACGTGACTGCAATGGCCGGAGCCAAACCAATGTGAAGCCAGGAGTCCAGGAGCTTCCTCTAGGTCTCCCACACAGATGCAAGGCCCCAAGGACTTGGGTCACCTTCTGCTGCTTTTCCAGGCCATAAGCAGGGAACTGGAAGGAAACTGGAGCAGCTGGGACACAAACAGGCATCCATATAGGATCTCAGCACTTGGAAGTAGAGAATTAGCTCACTGAGCCATTGCGCCAAGCCCAGTACTGCAATATTTCTAAAAATATAAACTTGCTCCATATTATGACCAGTGATCTTAATTTCTTGGTTATGTACTCTCTCAAGTTTTGAAGTCAGTCTCATGTAGGAAATGCCAGAGCATCCCATAACACACCTGTACTGTAATAATGGCATATCCTCACACCACTAGAGTATAAGCTATGTGAAGACAAGAACCAAGGTCTGGTAATGACTGACCCAGTGAACGCTGAATATTTAGCAGTTAGAAAATGTATACACTTAAGTCTAATGCTATAGTTCAAAAATAATATATGGTACTGCATGTAGGTACATCAGCCAGGTGAATGGTCCCCTTTCGACCTTCATTTATTTGCTCCTTGCTGAATGAGCCTATTCCCTGCCCCACACCATGTGGTCCCACCACTCAAATTCATCTTCTTCTCCCACCCCTCCAGAACTGCAGGTGCTACTTTCTAGCTGTTGGTAAGATAGCTCTGTCTGACATAAGCAACCCAAGGCTAACACTCCCATAATTGAGTTTTTTCTTCATCATCCCAGCCCTACTCCAGCTCTCCCCTTCCAGAGTGAGGGCTTATTTACCGCTATAGGAAAAAGCAGACCTTTGTTGTTGGACAAATTCATGTTCAAAAATCCTAGGACACTGACAAACCAAATGACCTTGAGCTCCTGGGAGTTTAGGTTTCTATAGTAGTAAAAATGCCAATGACACAACTTTCTTTGTAGGATTGTCATGATGACTAAATCAAATAATGTACGAAATTCCTTAACTCAGTGCCAGGTATATAATTTCAGCCTTCAGTAAAACAGTACCTTTTATTGTTCATTGTGCCAGGTAATGCAATATCTCATCCATCCAACTTCCTAAACAGGAGCACTTAAAGCCTTCCTTCACATCTGAAGCTCATCTCTTTCCTCCTTTTTTAATTTTTAAAAATACATATTTATTTTGGAGCCAGCACAGTGGTATAGCAGTCTAACCCTCTGTCTACATTCAGCGCCAGCATCCCATACAGGTGCCAGTTTGAATCCCAGCTGTTGTGGGCCAGGCTGAAGCCATCTGGCACACAAACTAGCTGGGACGTTTGCAACGACACGTGGCAGCTTTACTTGCCATGCCACAATGCTGGTCCTACCACACTCCCTTTTGATTTAAGCAGTCCCCACACAATGGTATCTACTTCTAAAACTCCTAATCTCATCTACCCGCCCCAACCACTGCCTTCATTTAGGCCCTCATTTTTCTCTTTCAGAACCTCTTGATTTCCTTGTCCATGTCTATACCTCAGCCCACACAGAAACACTGGAAATCTTTCCTTAAACCTATGTCAATCATGCTTTGCCCATGAACCTACAGTGAGCTTCATAGGTAAGGCCCACATTTACATCTATTGGGAACTATCACTTATGCTGAATATTTTATTAGGTTCCTTTCACACAGCACTGATTCAATGAGGGCAACAATGCCAAAGAAATAAAATAAGTGTCTTTGTTCCATAGATTGCCTTGAAAATGAGGCTAATTATTAGCCACTCTTGGGAGTCAACGGTCTAAATCACACATTAGAATTCAAACCCAGGTTGACTCTGGCCTGTACTTTTGTCAGCTCGATGAATTCATATTCTGTGCAGCATAAACTCTAAAGTCAAACAAAAGATGAAAATCTCATATAAGAAAAAACCAACCTGATAATCTGCTGAAAAGGTCACGCACAGTCACCATCTCCTTAAACAATGGAAAGAATGCTGTTTTGTTAGCCAATGCAACAAAAAGTTGACAATCATCTTAGGACCATGTTATATGAAAAAAAGTTATTTTTTTCTTTTGAATTCTATTTACTTAATTTGAAAAGGAAAAAGAAGGAATATCTTCTTGGCTGCTGACCCTCTCTATAAGCCTGGGGACTGGGAAAACAATGGGGTGTCATAAGGGGAATCGGGGGACTCAAGTCACCCACTGCCTCCCAGGGGGCACCTTAGCTGTGGCACTGCGACTAACCCAGATGCTCTGATACAGTATGCAAGTGACCCAAGCCGCATGTTTAATTCACTCTTGACCAAATGCCTGAATGCCTGTCCCAATATACAAATAAATATGTTTGTATATTGTATATATGTATATATGTGTGTATGTTCATTGCATATATATATGCAATGAAGTTTTCTGCTCTCAATGTGATGAGGTGGTTGAGATAAACTGACAGTAGCTCACCTCCAAGTTCACACACCGTGAAAACTGTGGACAGTATTTGCTCTGTTATTTGTAGTTCTTCTCTTTGCTTCTTTCTTTATTTTTGCCAAATATATACCACTGAATTTTGGCATAGCAGCTGGAATTTATGGCAGAGTACTAGCAGTGCACTGTAAGTATTCCCAAACTGTCTGCTTCTATCCAGCTGTGAGGTTACAAAGGCCACTTAGCTGAGCACAGCTGACACCCAGGATTGTATACTTTTGCATACTTTCCAACATAATGGGTAGAACATTTATATAAGTGACAGCCCCTCCCTTTCATCTTACAGCTCAGCTCCTGCAACAACTGTCACCAATTTCCAGTTGCTTAAGTGTCAATTACTGGGCAGCTCCTTACTCAGAATTCTCTTCTTTAGAACAAGACCTTGTTCTGTCCCTCAGGTTTTTCACTGCAGTTTGGTCTTGAACAAGCAATCTGTCCATTCAGTTCAGAACAACACCTTGCAGAGCAACAAGTCCACTGTTCCCACAGGCTCCTCTGAGTCAAAGCTGAACTACAGGTTCACGGGTGGAGGCAGCTGCTTTAAAAGCTGCCTCATTTTTCTGGTCGGCTGTGGTCAGGAACAGGAAATGGAACCTTTGGTATTTTGGTTTTTGAGTCTACCCTGCCCTGAAAAAACACTCAGAAACACTGGGGCTTTAAACGTGGAAAGAGTGAACACATTTAAAGTGACCACTTGAAAACCAGAAGACACTGACGCATGAAGGCAGCGGCCTGGAACCTGCGTTTACCTGCTCTATGCCCCAGAAACACATCTGTGTGGTCTGGGATGTTCATTCTAATTCTCTGTCCTTGATTTCCAAGTCCTTTGGAAGTAGAGGAACCAGTTTCCTTTTCTGCTCCCCCCCGCCCCAGGCTTGCAGACAGGCCAAATGGAGTCTGAAATTATTCAGGCTATAACCAATCTGGGTGTAAGCACATCCCTTGACTCATTCAAGTATGGACTGACATCATGGAGTCACACAGATGAGGGCCTGCATACTGGCCCAGCAAATTCCTTCATCTCTCTTATCTCAGTTACCTTGTTGAAGACACAATCATTTGCTTTACACCATTGTCTTCATCTAATTAAATCAGAGAACAGAAGTCAAGCACTTAGTACAGTGCCTGCTGGATTCTATGAACTCTAAGTAGTCAGTGATGGTTGTTATCTTTCTTCTCCCAATTATCACTCCACGGTCACCTCAAAGTAAAAGCCACAGTCCTCTGGCCTTCGAGGCCTTGGCCCATCTACCCATTGGGAGCGTTCGTATCTCTTCTTCCTACGTTCCCAGGCTCCTTGCATAGAGATCCCTTCCGCATTTCTGGTACATGCTAGGCTGATTCCCACACAGCAGAGGCTTCACAGGAACTGATTCCTTAACTTAGTCTTGGTACTCAGAACAGTGTCTGGCATGCAGGAGGCATGAAATAAAAACAGATTAAAAAACTACACTGGTTTATTCAGAAAAAAAAAAAAAAAAAGATCTTGGATTTTGTAGAAACCTGGAGCCCATTAATTGCAGAGGTCCTGACACCAGGCTTAAGTCCCTTTCTGGAGGAATGGAGACCCTGCTCCTAAACAGATGACAAGGAATGTTTCAATTGTTTTCCACAAATCAGGGTTAAACACACCTCATCTCTACCCATCACAGTGCTAGGACATACAGCGAAGCTCCATTGCTATTCCTTATTTTGAGGAAAAGGCTAGATGCTGAAAAGTTAATTTGCTGATTAAAAATCTACTAATACAAGCCATACACCAGGAGCCACTGCCTCTTGTTACTTTCACATAGGGAAATATCAAGTTGGGATGTGGTCTAGTTTGTCTCTCTACAATTTAGTATACAAACACACTGGAAACCAACCACATAGGCTGGTCATCTTAATTTGGCCCCCTTTTCATCAGCCTGGGCTGCCAGGGTCTGCGCATAGCTCCCTACCAATTGTGCCCCAGTTATGATGGAGGCAGGCATGCAAAATGGGTCACATAGATCATTCATTTCAGGGACAAACAAGCACAGCCCTATATTTTGTTTCTGTTTGTTTTTTACTTTGCAGTCATAGTTCACAAAAAGTAGCCGATCACTGTGACACAGCAATCATTTTTAAAAAAATGATCTTAAAAACAGTTATCATAATTTTTATTAACTTAAAAGGCAGAGAGACAGGGGCAGAGATCTTTCACTCACTGGCTCATTCCTCAAAGGCCTGTAACAGCCTGAGGTAGGCCAGGTCCAAGCCAGAAGCTGGGACCGTATTCCAGACCTCGCACATGGGTGGCAGGGACCAAATCCTTGTGCCATCATGGCTGTCTCTCAGCACACACATCAGTAGGAAAACAGAATCAGAAGCAGAGCTGCAATTGGAGCCCAGGCACCCTGACATGGGATGTGGGTGTTTTAAGGGGCATCTTAATCAATGGACCAAATAGCCACCCAGAAATGATTTCTTAAGACAGTTACATAATGATAGGATTGGAAGTCAGTGGAATATTTGGAGTCAGTCATTACTTAGAGCCTATAGGACTAAGAACCACTCAAGAGGCTAGCTAGAGAGCCCAGTTAGGGTTATCATCCACGCACCTTGCTGATGCCCATCTGTCCTTTGAGACTCATCTCAGGAAGCCTTTGCAGCCCGGCCCTACCCTCACCCTCTGATTCCCCAACTCACAGGCTAGATGAGGTGATCTTTCTGACTAAATTCAAAGGTCCTTTGTACCTTCCTCCACATCATACCTCTTGAACTTTCCTGAAACCACTTGTCCCTTCCCAGATTGTAAACTTGAGTACAGGACAATGTCCTCTGCATGCTCCCAACCTCAGTGTCTAGTGAGTAACAGCTGCTCAATCCCTGAATGTTGAATGGAATAGTCCACCCTTTTGAAATACTACAACCTCTTAGACTATTCACCTGCTGTGTCACCTTTGGGCTGGCCTAGAACAAGATACACATGGCATGGCCCATCAAGTGACCCAGTCCTACTTGAAGAAAACCAAAATTATGCGGTCAGGATAAACCTTTTCAAGCTATATGACACTCTCTTTCAAGTCATCCATGTGGGAGATGCAGACTGAGTTCCTGGCTCTTGGCTTCAGCCTGACCATCCTTGGCTGTTGAAAGTATCTGGGAATTGGCCCAGGATGGGTATCCAGATAAATATTTCAGCAACAGGGCAGCCATCTCACGAGGCAGGTTGAGATGGTCACAGCCCATATTGGAGTGTCTCAATTTGTGTCCTGGCACAGCTCTGGATTCCAGCTGTCTGTCACCATGCATATTGGGAAGCAGCAAGCCATGACTCCAGCAGCTGGGTTCCTACCACTGACCTGAGAGACTTGAACTGGGCTCCTGGCCCCTGCCCCCTGGCCCCTAGCACCTGGCCCCTGGCCCCCAGCTCCTGGTTTCAGTCTGGCCTGGGCCTGGCTGTTGTGGGAATCTGGATGGTGAGCCTGGTGGGAACTCTCTTTATGTAAGTAAGTAACACAAAATATTTCCGCAATATACGGGAGCAAGGAAGTATATCAGGAGTGTCTGAGGAACTGCTTGTTTTGGGATTAGGAAATCAAATTCTGCAATATAACTCAAAACTTGATCCTATCAATGCTGATTAATATTGTACTGAGTTATCAGGAAGAATAATTTTTCTTTTAAAAGAAACCACACTGCTTATTTTGAAACAATGTTGACATGAATGCCAAATTGGTGACAACAAACCACACACCACAGAGTATTTAAATGAATCAGAAGTTCCGAGTGGGGTTTAAATTTAAAAAACAAAATACAAAAAACAGCAGAAGTTACAGATGAATTTGATGTGTAATCTCCATTAAGAGCCACTAGTCACATTCAAATGTATCCCATGTAATTCTTACTATGAGCCTCCTGCTCTTACCAATGTGAAAGAAGTGTGAACAAATTCCCAGCAAACAGGGCACAGCATTAGGACTGCAAGCTATGGCAGTGGGTCACTGGAGCACCTGATGACAAATGCTGGGTCTCACACTGATAGGCTGGGTGACTTTGAAAAAGTTTCCTCATCCATAAAAAAGGAATGTTAGTAGTATAAAGCTCAGGGGATAGAGTTAACTTTTTTTTTTTTTTTTTTTTTTAGATTTATTTGAAAGGCACAAAAACAGAGGAGACAGAAAATCTACCGTCTGCTGCTTCATTCTCCAAATACCTGCAATGGCTGGAGCCAGGAGGCTGGAGTTTCTTGCAGGTTTTCCATTTGGGTGCAGGAGCTCAAGAACTTGGGCCATCATCTGTTGCTTCTCCAGGTACATTAACAGGGAGGTAGATGGAATTTGAACTGGTAAACATACAGGTTACCAATATGACATGACAGGCAGAGGTTTAACTTGCTTTGCACAGTGCCAGCACCTGGAGTTAACTTGTATAAAGTATTTGGCATGCAATCAGCATGAGTTTTGCTATTGCCTGAATTCATAGTCTACGCTTATTCTTCTACACCAAGTGTTAATATTATGAAGGATATACATTCACATCCTAACACATTTCATAATTGCTTTGCATATTACAAGTAATCCATAAATGTTTGCTAATGAAGCTACTGTTCTAGTTTTGCCTTGTCTCACTTAAGAAGGAAGATGAGTGCACAGAAACAGGCTTTCATAAACAAAACATCGGGCTGAACAAGGGAAATCATTTGCCCCCGCTTGAACCATCTGCACCTGGAATGAGCTCTCTTGCCCAGGGTGTGCATTAACCAGGGATGACTACAAAAGGAGCCCTTGGCATAGCAGGTTACAGAACTGTTCTAGTAGGGGAGGGGACGGACTGGGGGAGACAAGCTCCAGATGGGGGGAAGATTGTTGGCCTGAAGAGCCATCTTTTGGCCATTCTTCTAGGAATGTACCTCTCATTATATTCAGATACCTCCCTTCATTGCAAAGTATAAAAGTATGAGGCAAAGGTTGTAAAACATGGGTGTGTAAGTGTGCGCGAATGTGAAAGAGATGTTAACCAGTTCATTAACTTCAGGAGATCTCGGTAAAAAGCCCAGTAAAGGGATTATCACAATTTACTGGAGTAAATGACTATGGGTAACTTAATGCTGCGATGAGAAAGACAATGCTCCCTGCATATCTGAAAGATCCCTGGATTCTCTGCAAAATGCTCCATCAGAGGAGGTGCTTGGGCTCCTAAACAGAAGTCTATGCAAACAGTGTCCCCGTTCCTGCTAATTTCATAGCAGAAAAGAACAAGGGAAATCTTGTTCATTTTCTTCCAGGAATAAGCAATCTTGAATTTGTTTCTCCTTCCTAGTTTTCCCCTCATGTTTGTGTGCAAGAATATGACAGGGAAAAAGGAACTTTCAAAGCCTTTTATGAAAATTCCCATGGCAAAACCAACAAAGCCTATCAAAATGCATGTTTGTGTATGTATGCTGCCTCAAGCATCCGTTCATATGTTCTCTTCTTCTCCCTTCCCCCCGAGTCTAGTATATGACAGAGAGGCAAGGGGGCAGAGCATTCGCTAGACACATGGCTCTGGACACAACAAGAATCAAACTTCATTAAACCCAGTTTGTGAAATGGAAACAATAACAGTGCCTATTTCATAGACTGACAGAAATAATTTAAAAAGACAACTTAAGGCCTCCCATACAGTAGGTACTCAATAAATGCTAGCTACTATTCTTATTTTTACTCAATAATCATTTATAAAAATCAGAATCTTAGCTATAGTTTCTAATAATGCTTCAGTAAAGATTATTTAGTTCTTTGATGGTTTGGAGGCACCTGGGTTAGTACTATGCGGTAGCTCAGTATCTTCAGTTAGGAATTTCTGAAAGAATTCTTCAGAGAAGGTCTTAGCTGAGTTGCACTCAACTTTTTATTTGTTGTTTCCCCACCAAAAAGCCATGGTGGATGTTCATTTTATGTTTCTGCTAGTTGGGGAAATCAAGATGTTGGAACGTTAGTGCCATTTTCTGCACCATTTTCTGCTTTTGACAAAAACAGGACAGGGGCTGATATTGTGGTATCAGGGGCAGGGTGGTTAAGCTGCTATCTGTGATGCCAGCATCCCATTTCTGAGCACTAGTTTGAGTCCTGGCTACTTCATTTTTGATCTAGCTCCCTGCTAATATGCCTAAGAAAGCAGTGGAAGGTGGCCCACGGGCTTGGACTCTGCTAGACAAGGAGGAGACCTTTAGGGAGTTCTGGGAAGTGGGTTTTGGACTGGATCAGATTCAACCATTGCAGCTATGTAAAGGATGGATCAGCAGATGGACGATCTCCATCACTCTTTCAAAATCAATAAATCAATCTTAAAAACAGGACAGAAAAACAAAAGGATAATCAGTCTAGGAGCCCCAAAAGGTAGAAACAGAAGGTACAGCTGGTACAGTAAACAGTCAAGATACATATGCAGAGGGTGAAAAATAACTGTGCTTTTACTAGAAGCAATAGTACAGAGGTGACTAAAATTCACAACAGATTTTTTCTCTTCTTCAGCAGCCCAAACCCCATGTTATCACAGCAACACAACACTGAAGAAAGCCCAACACATTTTACATAGTTTCAGGTGATAGGTTATTGGTCCACAATGAGACAGATGACGGATCCTGGAGAAGTTCACGGTGCTGTGAAGCACTGCTAATCTCAGCTGATGGAGCCAGAAGAGACACATGACTCCATTTTCACGTGTTTCCTGGGTGACATCACACTGTGGATTTAACCTGAGTGCTGTGTGGAGCACTCACTAAATGTCACAGAACAGCATCTGAGGAGCTCAGATAAGGCCCCAGACCCTGCAAATGCATTCATTCTACAAAACAAAATTTCCCAGATGAGTGAAATATTAACTCCTTGTCATTTCACCTTTGTTAAACTCTGATTCCACAAATACATCTGTCTGGTATAGAACTATGGTTTCATTTTAGAAAGTCAATGCAGCAACATACGATAATAGTTTCCATTAGGTGCAGATGAAAATATAAGAGTAAAGGTTTTTGCCTTAGGCTGGTAAAATAAATATTACATTATTAATCCAGCAGGGAAATGCAAATCAAGACAATGCTAACCCACTTCACATCCACTACAACAGCTACAATAAAGGAGATAATAAAAAAATGTTGCCGAGGACGTGGAACAACTGGAACCACATACACCGCTGGTGGGAATGTAAAATGGTGCAGTTGCTTTGGAAAACAGCCTGGGAGTTCCTAAAAAGGATAATCATAGAGTTATCATGTGAACCAAAATTAGACTCCTAGACAAATGCTGCCGAGAGGTGAAAGCGAAAGCGCATGTGCACTTGGACACACAGGTTCACAGCAGCACTATTCACGACAGCCAAGAGGGAACCAGCTCGAGCGACCATCAAATGATGAATGGAGAAACGAAAGGGGCTACAACCACACAATGGACTACTACTCATGCTAAATGAAAGGAACCAGTTACAAGAGACCACACACCAATATTTATAGGAGATGTCCCAAAATGCAAATCCATAGAGACAAAAATAGACTAGTAATTGTCTAGAGTTGGAGGGGTTTCAGAGACAAATGAGAAAGGAAGGCCAAAAGATAACAGTTTCTTTTAAAATTGTTCTAAAATCGACCATGGTGATATCTACACAGAAAAAACCCACTACATCGTATGCTTCAAATGGGGAAATTGTATGGCCTATGATTTCTAGTTTAATAAAGCTGTTATGAAATTAAATACAAGCACATTAGATAGCAGGAAATAGGACTGTCTACTTTGGAGTTCTATGGCCATTGTCTTTCACAATTTCCACTGTTTAACCCACCATCTAAAGTCTCAAAGCCTGAACAACAGGCCTGGCCTCCTCAGTGATTAAGGGCATCCTAGCTCTGCTGTTCCTCATCAGTTTGGCTGATAAGGTTTGCCTTCCGTGTGTGATCCCTGCAATAATCAGCACAGAGCTTATCAGGAAGATGCTCAAAGATGATTTATTGAATTGAATGCAACAAAATTCCAAAATCCACAAACTGAATCAGTCAACAGAAATCAAGTAAAGACATTTTGCTCTCTATAGGGAAAGTTGGTCAGCATTATTATAGCTACTTGGCAAAGTACATCTGAGATATCTAAAATGGCAATATTTTCCCTCAAAATTTAGTCAGTTCTAGTGGTAGTAGGATTCAGGCTCTTGAATTGCCTGGTTTGCATTGCCCCTAATAAGTGGTCAGGGTCACTTCCAAAGTGAATTAATGGACAAGATTCCTGAGGATGTAAGGTGGGGCAGCATTCTATCTCCCTGGGGCCTAGTGCCAGGAAATCTCCACATGGTCCTTTGTGGTTATTGTTTGCTTTGGGGTATGCTGTTCCACACCAAAAAGGGTGACCAACAAGTGTGATTTGCCACTGTTTTAAGTTCATTTATCATGCTGTCCAATGCTGCTAGGGGAGATGTGGCCCTGTCACTAACATAATTTTGCTTGGGGAGGGGAAGGCACAACTAGCCCTTGTCTGACTAGATGCCAGTGCCCCTTCACAATCTGCATGCTCTTTGTTGTCTTGGGTGGGTTTTGTAGCGCTGACACAATCAGGGAATCACAGGGAAACCGGGGTAGAAGTAACGTGCACTTCTTGGCATGTTACTTATACAGACCTGGCCCAATCTCACTGCTCTGTCGTGGGCAAACTTGAAAGGAGAGGGAAGCTAGAGCTACAAGGAGTGAGCTTAGGGCCCCGAAACAGCTTTAGGAATGGACACCTTCCTTAACTATAGTGAACCTGACATAGGAAAAAGCTATAATAATAGGACACTGAGGCTGTAGTTACTGTGCTGGTTATTCTATTCCATTAACCCAGCTCCGAGAAAGGCTTAGTTAATTATAGTTTAGGAGATCTGGCTTGCTTCTAGAGTAATTCCCTCTGTTATTGGCAAAAAGCATACAGTTAGAACTCCAGAAAACAACAACATTTCCTACATTCTTTCTGCTTTAGTGTCACTACTATCCCTGAGATCACTGGAGACGATTTTTCAACACAAGATGGCAACACACATCCTGGAGTTTCATCTGATCTCGTCTGAGTCTGCTTTAGAGAACATGTCTCCGGCATTATGTTATTTGTAATCTAAATCCAAATCTCCTTGCAGAGTTGGCAGAAGCATATTTCCTATTGTGTGCTTAATCATCCACTGTATCAGAGAACTGCTGTATAATTACATTGAGCTCTGGATTAGGAGTTTTATTAATTTAAAACCAAAAGATAAAAGTTAAAAGATACCAGCAAATATTAATTACATTTATTTATAATTGTATGTGGCTCTTTAGAACAATATTTTAATAGTCCATGATTTAAGTTACAATCATCTCTGTTGAAATTATGAATGGCATGAATGTAAGAGGACGTGATTATTGTTGCTAGCCTTTTAGGATAAGTCAACAGAGTTCATTCAGCTAGCTTGGGTTTGATCAGCGCCACCACTTTCTGAATGTTCCTGTTATATTTTGATCATCACTCAGTTTTCTCCCCTATACTTTAAAATTTTCCTAGCACTCGCCTAGTACAGCTTATTCACTCATTGCCTGCCCTTATTATCAGACTATAGTTCCTGTGAAGGCAGAGCTTATCTTTCTTATGCCTTTCTTATATCTTATAATAAATATTTACTGAACACCTATTGTCAGGCATGGAATTAGATAATATATGGTACTGGCCTCAACTATATAGTTTGGTAGAGCAAATGGGCAGTAAGTCATTTACTAAATACATTGCCACATTATTCTTTATACTTGCTTGGTTTTTGGCAGTAGTAGGGTTTTCCTGTCTAGTTCATGATGGTCCACTCTGAGAACTCTCTTTTGCATCCAGATGGGGACCAAGGCACCATACCTGTACCATGTGCCTCCTTCTCCTTGACCACAACTGCCTGGACTATAGTGGGCTTCTGACCTACAAGGCAGCCATCAAGTTTTCCTTCTTAAAGTCAAAGAGAGAGAGAGAGATCCATCTACTGGTTCACATCCCAGATGGCCATAACAGTTGGGGCTAGGCCATGTCAAAGCCAGGTCTCAGGAGCTTCATCCGGGTCTCCCACATGGGTGCAAAGGCCTAAGCACTTGGGAGCTCTTTCACTGCTTTTCCCAGGCCATTAGAACGTGTTGAGCAACAGGCCCCCATATAGGATTCATTGCAGGCGGCAGCTTTACCTGCTATGCTACACTGCTGGTCTTACAACTTCTCTCTTTTAAGAGACTGGAATTTGAACAGAGAATGTACAATTCAGTTGGGTTCTTAAGTTGTGCTAAACAGGACACATGCTAGAGTGCTAAGTGGAGGGGGAGGGGGCACTACCAGATGGTGAGGTCTGCTGAGATAGAAGGTCTAAAGAGAAATAAGAAGTAAATCACGGGTGGGAGGCATGGCGGTGCAGTGTGTTAAACTGATGGTTGGGAAGGCCATACATTAACTGGAATGTCTTATTCTAAGTCTAGTTACTGCATGCTTCCAATCCAGCTTCTTGCCAATGCAACTAAAAGGCAGCTGACGACAGTTCAAACACTCCGGTTCCTGCCCCCCATGTGGGAAATGCAGACGGAGTTTCTGGCTCTTGGCTTCAACTTGATCCCGCCCCAGCTGTGGTGAGCATTTGGGGAATGAATTGGAAGATCGAGGATTTTTCTGTCACTGTTCCCTTCAAATAAGCAAGTTAAAGAAAAGAAAAAAAGAAAGCTAGCCATGGAAAAAGCTAGAGGTGAGAGACAAACTCTGGCAAGGAGAGAAGGAACCTTATTTCAGGTCTTTGTTCTAGTCCCTTTTCTCATGAGACTCTAATACAAATTTTTTTTTTTGCTCAAGTTATCTTCTCCCGCTTTGATGTACTTTGTTTTTAATAATAACCATTTCAACTTAAAAATATTAACAAATTCTACTGAATTTGACTTACTTTTAGAGCATTCAGCATTTGGGATACATTTTTATTGTCATAACACTGCATCTGTTGGATTTTAACACTTAGGAATTCTAACGATGCTTCTCACGTGCTTCTAGAAGTTTCCCATTTTCCTCAATGGTAATCTTATAATACATCCTTGTGTGCAATCAAGGGCAGAACATCAAAGCTAACATTCTTAAAACTCCATGAAAAACATATCACATGTGTATACCGGTTCCTGCGGCTAGTTACCATTCAGGGGAAATCATAATTCCTACAGATATCATTGGTGTGTGTATACTCAGAATACACATAATGAAGTCTTTAAGTAGTTAATCAGCTAGTCTGATGAACAAATTCTGGTGGTGACATCAGAATTTGTATATATCTAAAATACATGGCTCTAAGATCACCACAAAAGGATGCAAAGCCTTACATTTAGGGTGCCGTGGGAGTATGCTTTAGAGTCATAATAGCACACCAACAAACATCTGCAGCTTCTGAGGTATATTCTTTCATAATTCATCTAACATTTTATAAGCAGTGATCTGTGAGGCACTGTGAACATAAAAGGAATATGACTGGATTTAGGTCTGAGGAAGTCAGACCTGGAAATAGGAAACCATAATGCTGTCTAAGAAGCACCATGTAAGAGACTCTGGCACGAATGAGAGCATCGGCCCTTCTGGGGTGGGTCCTTGAGCTGCTTCCTAGAGACTAAGCAGGTGCACTCACAGACTGGCTCAGAGAACACAACACCTAGTATTGTCACACCCCAGGACAAAAAGGGGACCCTAAGACTATATTGGTCCTTCAAAAGGTCTGTGCAAAATGGAATTCAAAAACAGATTTATTTCGATGCTTTTTTTCTTTCTCAACCCACGTGTAGTCTGATCACAACACACATTCTTCCCAAACTTCTAGAAGTACCTGTGTACATGTTAATATCTATTTGTCCTAGAATAGCCACATGAAGAAGACACTTTAAATAGCAGCCTGCCATTTTCCTTTATCAAAGTTCTTCTGTTTCCAATGCTTTTCATGCATTCTGATTACACTGGAAAGTAAGTCTGAATCAGTTCAACGAACATATATTGAAGATGTGGTAATTATTGGTTTCTGCCTGCTGTAGGCTTAGGATGCATGAAAATGAATTCTAGGGAATGGTACCTGAGTGAAAGAAACTCACCCCACCTGGAAAGGCCAGGTTTAGAGGGTGCACAGAAACATGTGGAAAATGGGCAACACAAGGGGCAACAGAGCCAGAAGTGAATCTTCATGAATGAATAGGTGCAGACTGGCCACATTAATGTAACAATGGCAAAAGTGAGAAAAGCAACATAGGGACAATTGCCAGCAACAAAAGAACCTGGTGTAAGGAGAGAACGGATTTGACAAGTACCTAAAGAGGCAGAATCATTAAAGTCTGACTACTGAGAGTGAACAAAGGCAATTAGTACAATGATGGTTGCAGGTTTTCTGCTTGGATGGCTTAACTCCTCAACTGAGGTGTGGACTGCAAGAAGCATAAGTGCTTTTGGAGGGTGAAAGGCCATGCTGACCCTTTTGGACAGCCAAGTCATCTAAGTGGACAGAGAAGTAAGGGAAGCGTTTTGGTGAAGGATTCCAATCAGCACAAAAGCTGAGGCTAAAACGCCACTGAAATGACAACAAAGTCAATGGAAAGATGCTTTTAGGATGCAAAGAAATCAGAACAGATCTTGAGTTCCTACTATGCTGAAAATCAGGCAATTTCTTTGCTTGGTGTCTGTATTTTTTAGCTACAAAATGGCAGTTAGTGATGCAAGAACAGTGAAGTTTAATTAGGTAAATGGGCATAAAAGCATCCTGTTCAATAGAAAACTTGATGTTACATGATGATGTATCTCGTGTTTGTAAAGATGCTATTTGAGGGGCCAGTGCGATGGTTCTGCTGGCTAATCCTCTACCTCCAAGTGTCAAGATCCCAAATGAACACTACTTCATGTTCTAGTTACTCAACTTCCCATCCAGCTCCCTGCTTATAGCCTGGGAAAGGAGAGCAGGATGATTTAAAGCTTTAGGATCTTGCACCCACATGGGAGACCTGGAAGAGACTTGTATCTCTTGGCTTCTGGTTTTGGATCAACTCAGCCCTGGCCGTTGCAGCCATTTGGGAAGTGAGCCAGCAGATGGAGGATCCTTCTCTTTTTCTGTCTGTAAATCTGTTTTTCTAATAAAAATAAATAAATCTTTATACATAAAAAAATGCTATTTGAAATCTTTGAAAATTGTGCAAATGTAGAAGAAATTGTTCACTGAATAATTAATGTTGTTTTTAACATTGCAAAGACGTCAATAAAAGAATGGTATTAAAATGAGTTTCAATTAAGTGATTGCTTTGGCTTTTTTTTTCACATTCTTGTGATCCTGAGAAGGGGCCAGAAAACCAGGTGTTAAAAGCACAGTATAAATTAATTCTCATACATGCTTCAGAATGGTAGAGATGGTGGTGATGGTCGGGGGGAGTACTGCTGGTGTCACTCTCCCTGGTGCTAGTATGTAGCAATGGACAATGGAGACTGCAGAAATGATTCTGAGGGCCATCCTAACAGGACTCGTGCGTATGTGTGTGCTTAATACTTATTCATTTTTATTGGAAAGGCAGATCTACAGCCAGAAGGAGAGAGACAGAGAAAGATCTTGCATCTACTGATTCATTCACCAAATGGCTGCAATGGCCGGAGCTAAGCCAATCCAAAGCCAGGAACCAGCAATTTCTTCTATTGGGTCTCCAATGTGGGTGTAGGGTCATCCTCCTCTGCTTTCTGAAGCTATAAGCAGGGAGCTCAATGGGAAGTTGAGCAACAAGGACAGGAATTGCTGGCCATATGAGATCCCAACACTTGGAGGTGGAAGATTAGTCAACTGAGTCACTGAGCTGGGCCCTAAGCTCAGGATTTAAGTCATGACAAACTTGACTCCAAAGACTAGCTCAGTAACTGAGCTAAGCACATAATGACAAACAACCAAATCTTACTGAGCTTTAAGTTTCAGTCACTTCAACTGTGAACTGGAATAGTAACATGTAACCTTGGTATGTTGTATTGGTAAAATACAACAGTGTGTGCATCTGTGGATAAGTATATACCTGTATGTGTGTATATATGAAGAATTCCATGTGTACTGTAAAAGTCTGATAAATGGTAGCTAGTGTATTTGGTTTGCTATTACAAGCTTTGTAGATCCTTGTACTGTTTTCAAACACAGTTGTTATTTATCTTTCCTTACTGTGTGCTAAGCAGTACCAGAGAGGCTTATAGGCAGAGTGTTACCTAAAAGAGTATGTTTGAAGTAAAATATCCATTATTACTTAGTCTTAAGTGAAAAGGCTAGGCCATCATGAATGAAAAATGACACTATTATGGAAACTAGCTGGTTATCTGGTGGGTAAGTTGTTATAAAAGTGAGGTCAGCTTCTTGCTTTCTTGCCCTCACACACTTTCACCCAATCACTTTCGATTCACCCAATAATGAAACATGAAGATCCTTGCCAGATATTGGCACATTAGTTACTGGACTTCCTAGCTTCCAGAATCATTAGAAAGAATTTTTAAAAATAAATTATCTAGTCTGTAGTATAAAAACACAAAAGACTAAGACACATGTTGAGAATCACTCTCTTAGGTGTTATGGAATTTAATGACTAGGAAAAATAGAAACAAACTAGTGAATGAGACAATGACTTCTTGTAAAAAGCTGCTTTCTTGTGCCAATGTGATTTATTTTTATTGCCTTGTTCTCTCATACAATCTTTCTTTCCATCTGGCTGGTGGAAATGGACCAGTTACATCCCAAGTTTGCTAACAAGGACTGTGTAAGGTAAATATTTGTTGCTTTCTAGAGCAAACCGTACTATTTTAGTTTTTGGTTATTTTAATGATAAGCTCTTTCAGCTTGAGTTCAATTGATAGTACACCATGGAAATATAGTTGACTCAAAATTCCAAATATATTTAAAACTCTGTATCATTCACACAGATGTTTGAGCAGCTGTTGTTACTCTTTCCTAGAATCTCAATGAGATGGAGATTTAAAAAAATTAGATTACACAGGTGTTATCTCTGAGTCAATTAGCACATCAGTTATAAAAAGAATGTGTACAAAATTGGGTTCTTTCCACCAACTCAATCTATTTTAATTTGGCTGGATTAAAACAAAAATAAAGTCTCTCTGCACTCTCAGATGGCATATCTTAAAAAATTTGGAAAATAAAATTAAAAAGCCAGCTGGAATTCCCAAACACAACTGAATCTTACATATCTTGGAGGAAATATTACTGGTTGAATATTCTTAAAATCGGACTGAATATCTGCAGTCTTATTTCTTCTTTTCTGAAACAAGGACTAATGGATCGTTTGATGCAAAGTTACCATGTAGCTCTATGAGAATTTCAACTTGATTTTTTAAAAGGCTTATTTATTTGAAAGGCATAATTACAGAGACAGAAAGGGACACACACACACACACACACACACACACACACACACACACTTCCATCTGTTGTGAAGTCAATCACTTGGGCTATCTTCTACTGATTTTCCATGAGCAAGGGGCTGGATTGAAGTGCAATGGTCAGGACTTGAGCAGGTGCCCACAAGAGATGCCATTGTCTTGCGGCAGCAGTTTTACACATTATGCTACAATGCTAGTCTCTAGAATCTCTTAACTAGATTATGGGTCTAGCTGCATCAGTATGTCACCCTAACTTTTAGCCATGATTTGCAACTCTTATAAAGCAAGTCAGATATATCTTCCAACAAACTTGAAGTACTGTCCCTCAACATCCAAAAATAATCTTACTCTGAAGTTTTACTTTAGTTACTTCTAAAGCCAGTACTGTATCAATGCCTTTTATGAATTAGGATGGAGAGAGGCAAAAAAACAGCCTTTAAGTACCCTAAGGTCCATATGGTGATTATATCACAGTGTCCCTCCCCATGCTGTTGACAGCCTTCCCTCACCATGTGACAGCGTATTTTACTCTTGCATCTGAATCTTGCTACATGATAACATAAAATCTCTGTGCTATCCTAACTTACTGATAATTACAATGGTTAACACAGTGCTCTCAAGTTGGTCACATACTAAGTATAGTAGGTGCACAAACCCAGGCCCCTAGATTCTGGTGTTGTATAAGGAGCTTTACATACAAGGTCATTTATTTTTTTCTTTTAAGTAACTCTGTGATGTGGATATTATGACAGATTAAGCATCTCTAATCTGAAAATGTGAAATTCAGTATGTTCTGAAGTAGAAAATCGCTTGCTAACATGATGACTACAAGTATGAAATTCCACACTATGAAACTATTATGTGTATAAAAATTCTGAAAAATGCTGTAGAGAATTATCTTCAGGTTATGAGTATAAGACAGAAACATAAAAGAATTTGGTATTTAGACCTTGGTCTGATCCCCAAATATCTCATTATGTAATTGCAGTATTTCAAAATCCAAGAAAGTCTGAAATCTGAGACACTTCTTGTCCCAAGAATTTCAGATAAGAAATGCTCAACCCAGACAGTCCCACTTACACATGTGAAACTAAGAGAGGTTACATAATGTAAGATTACACAGCTATCAAGAAGCACAATCAAGATTCTAATTCAGGCCATCTGTCTCCCTACTACAGCATAACTGTCCTCATCGTTTCCATTTTAATTGAGGTAAAAACATTTGTAAGAAGACGAGTCCAGGATTGCTCAACAGAACCCTGTAATGTGCTACACATACTTCCATGCGCAGCACATGCCATGTGTGCCAGGGCATCCTACTCTTGCAGTCTCAGTCTACACACACGACTGAAGTCACGAATCCAATCATAAGGCATAGACAATGTAGAGGAACTGTGTTCTGAACTGAATGCCATGGAAATTATAACATTTTCGTTGACACAAACTGATTTGGTAATTTCTGAATTACAGAAAAAGGCTCAGATGAGATCGGGTGGAAGGGGTAAGGGAAATTCCAGAGCCTACTGAATTTATTACAAAATTAAAAAGAAAATAGAAGAAAAAAGAAAAAGACTCATAATCAAAAGGACAAGTATTGACTGTCAAATCAAGACAATTGGTAGGATAGAGGTGACCATATGACCCACCAATATGTAACCAGGAAATAAGTTTTGTTCAGCTCTTTACTGCTTTTAGAATTTCAATTGATAACCAGTATTTAGAAAGAAAATAAAAATTTCAAATTCTTCCAGAAAAACTGGAAGATATGACAACACTAGACAAGGTTATTTTCTCTCTAGTGCATCCTTTTCTTTCCTTTTTCTTTACAGATCACAACAATTTAGGATTTATTTTTTCTGAGTGTGTAAGTTTGGCTCAACAACAGTTAAATCAATGCAAACAAATGATATCCATAAAACAATGAAGAAAATGCTATGATCATATCAATTGATACAGAAAAACAGCAACAATGTGGCACTTATGTTTGGTCACAATCATGAACCAGCTGGAAATAAGTGGGAGCTTTGTCAACTACATAAGGAGTGTCTGAAAAACAATTAGCAACTCTTGATGAAAACTGCATATAAAGTAAGAGAAAAAGGAACAAGCATATAGTATTCCTATTCTCTAGTGCACCACTTGCATAGGACCAGTTTTATCCATTTACTTTCATTCTTGCCCTCTTACAGGATTTTGAGTTAGTAAACTATGAACTAAATAGAGTGAAGGAAAATTTGGAAACTCATCACAGCCTTGTAAGGTTATTTTTTTTAGTTATTTCATTGAAAGGCAGGCAAAAAAAGACAGACCAAGAGACACCTTCTAACTGCTAACCTGCTTTCCAAAAGAAGGGCTACACCAGGCTCAACTTGGGCCTCCCATGTGGGTTGATCCAACTACTTGAGCCATCACCTGCCTTTTTGTTGTGTGTACATTAGCAGGAGTCTGGGGAACAGGGGCAGAGTTGGGAATCAAACCCTAGCACTCCAATGGGGGGAGGGGCGGTGTAGGCAGTGGGCTGTGGACATCCCAGCAGTGTCTTAATGCATGGAGGCCAGCCCTCTTCTAAGATTCTTGAATCACCTTCTCAGCACATCCAATGGATATCCTCTGTCAGTCTCACTGCGTAGCACAATGACATTTTTGTACTTAAGAGATTGACTTTCATCTTTGTCTCAGTTGATAAAAATAAACTGACAGCTCACTATCAAATTGGTCTTGTCTCCAAAACTAGAATGTTTCCAAAGCACCACTCCTCAAGGCACTGTTGTTTTGCAATGCTCTGCAGAGTTTGTATGGACAGCTAACTATAACTCATCTGTGTGTTTTTAGGAAGAAAAATGGATATTGGGAAAAGTTCCTACTTCTTTAAAGCCATCTCAATCTACTTCTAATTGTCACAATGGAGGTAGGCAGCTCCCACTTACCAAAACAACAACAACAACAACAACAACAACAACAACAGTAATAAAGGCTGACATGGCATTCACTGCTCCCTTTTCCTTAGGTGAGCAGAATTCTCTGCTGGCAAATGTCTGTGGTCTCTGCAGCTGAGCCAGGTGTTCAGGAAGAGTCAAGGTTTACAGGGTAGCAGTAAGTATGTCTTTGAGAAGTTACTTAAGTTGACAACCTTATTCAGTTCAAATAGACTTACAGATAAATCATACCAGCTTATACTTAGTATATTCCCCTTGGATTTTTTTTTTAAATTGGAAAGTCAGATATACAGCGAGGATCCCTTTGAATCTTATGATGTCATAAGACTTCCTCAGCTAGTGGGTTGCTAATTGAGTCCTGTGCCTTTAGTAAACATTCTATGGAATTCAAAAACTTTCTCCTGCCTGGGTCCCAAACAAAAACCTAAAATCACAGTAGGGGGTTAAAAGCATTGCTAGAATTACATTTTCAGAATCATTTGGTATTGCAATCATCTGGACTTCAAATGGGGACTTTCTTTTTTCTTTTTTAAAAATGAGGTTAATAGGACAATTTCTGAACAGCATTCCTTGTTTTACGACTATGCATGTTGATAGGCAACATGTAGTTCCTCATACTGTTAAAAAATCCTGTGTGTTGAAGTCTGCAGTCAAGTCAGCTTTATAGCTTCAAATGGGCAGTGTGCACACAGAACAATAAAACTGTTTAATGAAAGAACATGATAGAGCAGATGTTGCAATCACAGAACAGTTTAGGTAAATGGTTTTAAAAGGGCATTTCATCAGTTTAGCAGCTCTTGGAGAAGCTGGATTTATGGAGGCAGCATGTGGGCCTACTTCATCCTTCTTGGAAACAAGCTTACCCCAAAAGTGAGGAAGAATTGTAACTGTTTGAACTAGCACATCTGATCCATGTTCCTGCTTCTGTGGATAATAAAAACAGCTTTAAAATCTCATCCCTAGGCTGGTGTTATGGTATAGCTAGTTAAGCTGCTGCTTTCAACACTGGTATCCTATATGAGCACTGGTTGGAGTCCCTGCTGTAGTGCTTCTGATCCAGCTCCCTGCTAATGCACCTGGCAAAGCAGTGGAATATGCTCCAAGTGCCACATGGGAGACAGGACAGAGTTCCAGGCTCCTGGCTCCAGTCTGGTTTAGCTCTGGCCATGTGGGGAGTGAACCAACAGATGCAAGATCTCTCTTGCTCTGTCTCTCCTTCTAACCCTATTTAAACAAATACTAAATAAAACAAAGACCTCATCTTTACCATTTGTTTACCGACAGCTTTTGGAATGTTGAAGAAAATTGTCACTTCCTTGGCAATGAACCCATCTATAGGTAGTGATCAACCACTGGATGGAGACATAAAGATGGTCTCTGCCCTCAAGGAACCTATATCCTGACAGCAAAAAACAAAATGACAAATAAGAGTGTGCTCATTGCTGCAAGGTTCAAGTCATTTCTTAATTGCCTTCCAGAGAAGGCAGATGACTGCCCTGGGCTTGAGATGTCACTCCTCTCCCAATGAGGTAAAACATAGTCACTGCTACGAGGACACACTTTTTAAATCTGATGAGTGACAGGGCATAAGCTGAGAGAAAAGCATCATACTTTTCAAAATGTCACATAATAGGCAATCTGTACTGAGCAGATAGGCAAGTACCTAACATTTTCAATGTGTATGCTCATTTTCTAACAGAAAAGTTGGATGCTGCATTTGGTTATTTTGATAAATGGCAAGTTATAAGTTTGGCTAGTGACTCAATTTTTGCCAGAGAGAGAGAGAGAAAGAGGTAACAATCCTTCTTAAAGCATTTTTACCACTTATGACCAATAGATATCCTATTCCTAAACTCTACCATTATATGTGACACAAACATAAACAGACTTGTTTTACCTTTTCCCAGTCTATGGACTTGATGCTTGTCAGCACTCCTAACAAAATGCTTATATTGTAGCATACCTCATTATACGCTTATTTGTGAGGGAAGTCTTAGTTTATTATCATTCTGAAGTAATGAGACCAGTTCTCAAAAGGAAGCTATCTTTCTTACTTTTCTGATGGTGGCACAGAAAATGTTAACGTTTACACTGCTACAATCAACCCTTTGCAATACACAGTGGGGAAAACCCACCCTTGATCTCTCTCAGTGCTCCATCTGTGCTGCCTCAGGCTCAGCCACATCTCAGCTCCAGGTGCACTGAACCACATCTATCAAAACATTTACCCCGAAAAAATAGCTTTGTAATAAGAGTGGAATGTCCTTTTTGATGATTTCCTTTGAAAAATATATATCTACTTAACTGGCAACTCTGAACTTTTAGAGATGGCAGATCACATGAATTCTCTTAACTAACAAGAAAGAAATTCTCCTTTTGCTGGCTATAGTTGACACAGTACACTGACCGTCCTAGTGCAATAATTTTAGCACACTTTGCATTTTCACATTTGACTATGGTTTTAATCTCCAGCTGAGGGTGGCTCCATGCCACGTCTACTGTTTCTCCATGTGAGCTAAATCCTTGCGGGGTGGTTAGCAGGGAGATAACATAAGCTTTGACCTTTCAGCAGAAACGACACGCCAACCCTATGCACAGCCACAGAAAAATTGTTAAGATCCATAGCTGTTTTTGAACAGGATAAAGTTAATATCAACTTCTAGACTTGAAATTTATATACAGAATAAAAATGAAAGCTTTTTTTTTTAAAAAAAAGGAAAGATCTTTCTTACTAAATCAAATAAATACATATCCAAAGTCTCCCCAAGTTTAAACATTTCACTCTTATGGTTCAGGAAATATCTCTGCCATCCAGTCAATATGGTGGCTACATAATCAATGCCTAAAACAATGGAGTCATCTCCAGTGTGAAGGGCAGGTGGAGAGGTCAGTTCTGACACACCTCCCCAAAGTAAACAGCACAGGGCTGCTCTTGCCTTGGCTCTCAGTATTCCCTGCCGGCCAAGGCGAGCCCTGGCTGCTTCTGCCTGGGTATTCTGCCCCCAGGCCTGTGGTGCCTTCCAACTTCCTACCATCTGAAGCAGCCAGACAGAACAGTGAGCAAACCTGAGAGGATGGCTTGGTCAGAGTGCTGTACATCCTTCCTGCTTCCAAGTGAAGGCCGCAAAGATTGCTCAATATCTCTGCAAGAATGTGGCAGGCAGTCTCCACAAGCTGGGAGATAGCCCTTAACTCCTGTTTTTCTTTCAATTAATATAATTAAAAATAAGATAGCCATGTCTCTTCCTTTGTACAACAAAGCCCAGTATCATTTCAGTACACAGCACTGTGGATCCAGAGAATTAAGTTTGAAGAGCTCAAACATGTTCAATTTTCATAGTCCTCTCTCCCCACAATGAACTATATCAAACACACTTCAAGTACCAACAACCCAATTAAAAGTAATTTTGTTGCCAAAACAACTTTGCAAGAATTTTTGCATTTTTGTTTTTGAAATTATTTAGCCTCTGGTATTCTTTCAATTCATAGTTTGCTAATATTTCTCAGCATTATTATTGCATTCAAAAAAGATGACAAAATATTTGGTTTTGTTTCTGTGCAAACACATTTGATCTTGTGCTTTTATTTGTTGTTGAGAGGCAGAAAGAGAGAGAGAGAGAGATCGCTTTAATGTATTGGCTCATTCCCTGGACATCACTTGCCAACGTTGGGACTGGGCTGGGAATAAAGCTATAGGTTGAGAACTCAATCCAAGTCTCCCACACGGGTGGCAGGAACCTAATTCCCAGAGCCATCGATGATGCCTCCTAGGGTTGCCTTTATCACTTAGCCATTGTGCTTCTAGTGTCTAGTGCATATCAGAGCCTTGATTACAGGAGCCAGACAGGCAATTTGAGGAGGAGGTAGTTTCTTCAGGATTTAGAAAAGATACATTGTAAGTATAGGGAATGAAGCATCAGTGAGGAAGAGATGGTCACTAGAAGCACATCACAGAGACTCAAATCCTTTTAGCAGCGGAGTAGCTGGCTATTCAACAATCCTTTAGTGATGTCTGATGGAAGGCACAAAGATGGAAAAAAAGCCTCTATTAATGGTGTTCCTCACATTTGTACCCTGCCAGGGTCAAAACAGGTGGGATAATAAAAGGCTTTCTAAAAGAGATGGAATTTGAAAGTTCCATGAAAGGCAGTAAGCTCTTCTGTTTGTTAGATGGATGACCTCTCTGAGTTTCCCTTTGCTTGTCTATCATAGGGATATTAATATTGTATCAGCTTTATGCTATTAAAATGGAATAGCTGAAAGAACTACTTAGAAAAGAAAGAAGTTCCCCTACACATGTGTTAAGTCCAAGACTGGGTAGCACTTATGGTTTGGTATCTGATGGTGTGGATGGGTACGGTGGAATGTGATAGACGGTGATGGCAGAGCTCTTTCAGAAGAAGGACCACAAGGTAAGCCAGGAGGTAGAGGCACTAGTTAGCCCCAATGCAGATTTTTAGGATAACTGTCTCATGAGAACATGATCTTGAGAAGACAAGGATAACCTTGTCTGGGAGGATGTCCTTGATGACAGGACTTTTGACTAGGTCCTATTCTACTACCTGGGAATGAAGCCTTTAGCACATGGGCCTTTGAGGGAAATTTAAACACCCAGAATAATATCTAAATCCTACTAAATACTAACTTCACCGGGTTTAGGATGAATTAACAAGTATAAATACAATACCTATGTTAAACCACTTTTCCTTTCCTTTTCACCTCCCTTCTTTCTTTATTCACATGTTCATGGAGCTTTAACCATATGAGACACATTCTATCAGGAGTTGCCTATGTAATAAGGGAACAATATCCAAATGAATCAGCCTTCATGAAGTCTATAATACAGTAGGAGTACTCCATTATTAATCATTCTATACTCAGTGACAAGGGCAAGTATGGCCCAAGTGAAATAATCAGTGTGAACAACAGCAAAATATGTTAAAAAAAATGTAACAATTCAGTTTGTTAAGAGTTGGGAAGAGGATTTTTAGAGTGTGAGGAATACTTCCCGTGAAAGCTGTATTGAGAATGAACTCATAGTTGACAATGTCAGCCTGGGACACTGCAGGGGCTGGGAGTGGCACACAAGTAATGGATAGGTCTTTGGTCTTTGGTCCTTATGAAGAGCCACTTCTGGAAGAATTAATGCTGCCCAGAGCACTAGAGCAGGACAAAAGATCCAGAGGAGGAGGTAGACCCTCTGCTGACTGGTAGCACAGGAAGTCATAGGTGCAAAGCAATGTAGGGTACTGATGACTGTGCTAATGATTTGGCCAAGGACAGAGGTTAGGTCAGGCTGAATCACCAAAATAGTTAATGGACTGGAAAAAGTGAAGGAAGTTTGGATTGGGAGGCATGGAGTCCTGGGCTCAAATTCCAGCTCTCCCAAATTATTAGTCCTTGGTGTCACTTAAACTTTTTGAATCCTTGCTTTAATATACTCATTTTGAGTCTTAGTTCTCATAAGTTAAAACAAAACAAAACAAAGCAAAAACGAAAACACAGCCTCTAGAGAATGACTGAAAAATTCTACCCAGAACCTAAAACACATTAGGTGGGTGAATAGCACAAGCCAAACATTCCTAATGTAAAAATCTCAAATCTGAAGAGCACTGAAATTTTGAGTGTTGCCACTCAAAATGTTTTGGATTTTGAGTTTTCAGATTAGTGATGCTCAACTGTTCAAGATTATGTAAACATTCCAAAATCTTAAAACCTACACAATCTGAAGCACTTCTGCTCCCAAGCATTTCAGATAAAGGATACTCAACCTATGCTTCATTTTCTCTTTTCATCAGTTAACTGTTGATCCACACACAAAACAATGTGCATGTCCAGAAAAAAGCACCGGGAAATCTGAGGAACTAGGAGGGTGAATACTCATTGGCTTGGCTGGCTGTCCACTAAGCACAGTCTTACCTGCTGGACACGACCAGAAGACACAGAAATGAAAAGGAAATAGAGATCCTTGGGTGGGGTTTATAGTTTGCAAGACAGTTCTCACCATAAGTTCCAATGTAAGATGGTAAGTGGGACCAAGAATTAGGTACAAATGATATAGGAAAGCTAAGGCACTGAGGATGTGGAGTACCTGGGGGAAGTTTCAAAGAAGCTAAATGAGACTTATATAAAGGGCAACAAATATGTTCCAAATGGCATGAAAGGTCTAGTTATCTGGAGAAAAAAAAAAGGAAATGAAAAGGAAGAGGAGTAGAATTTTATGACGCTTCACATCCGTTGTCAAAATTATACACGATAAAAGCAGGAATGAGAAAGAGGAAAAAATCACCAACAATTTATTATTATCATCATTGTCACCATCACTATCATCATCATCACCTTCAGACTGTGTCCCTCCCAGACTGCATGGCCAATTAAAAAAATAGTTTTGATACATTCATTTAAAATTATACATTCATTTGATATATTCATTTAAAATTATTAACTTGCATTTGATTCGAAACAGACACACAGAAAGAGGATCTTCCATCTGTTGTTTCACTCCTCAAATGCTTATAGCATCTAGAGCTGGATCAGGCTGAAGCCCGGAGCCCCAAACTCAATCCTGGTTGCTTATGCGTCTGGTGGGGTCTCAAATACTCCAGCCACCAATGGCTAAAAGTTGGAATCAGAAGCTGAGCAGGGCCCCGAACCCAGGCAATTGCATATGGAATATGGACAACCCAGTGGCATGTTAACCACCATGCCAAATGCCTGCTTCATTAATAGGTTCTTATCACTGGAATGTTAGCCCTTTTTGCTGAAACTGAAGCTGTATTTATCCCACATAGAAAACCAAGGCCTAAATACGCAAACAAATATGCAAAGCCTAGAAATGTTATGGGCAATATGCAAAAAACCTTCCCAACTGAAAACTGCTATGTGACATGGATTTAACTGGTAAAGAGCATTATTCATAGTTCAGCAAGAAATTATTACCATTACTTTTAAAGATCTATTTATTTTTGTTTGAAAGACAGATTTACAGAGAGAAGTAGAGACAGAGAGGGAGGTCTTCCGTCCTCTGATTCACTCCTGAAGTGACAGCAACAGCCAGAGTGATGTTGATCTAAAGCCAGGAGACAGGCGCCCAAGGATTTAAGCTATCCTCTGTTGCTTTTCCAGACCACAAGCAAGGAGTTGAATGAGATGTGGAGCATCTGGGACTAGATCTGGCGCCCATAAGTGATTTCATCACTGGAAGGTAGAGGATTAGCCTGTTCAGCTCCAGAAATGAGTTTTTAAAAGCTGGTTTTAGCTTAAAAAAAAAAATCAGCTGACTGGAATGGGTCCATTAGCCCACCTACATGGTAGGTGCCAGGTCCATGAGCCCCAGGATACGGGGTCCACTGAGGCCCAGGTTGGCTGCCCTGGGTACTTGGTCTTGCCTGTGAAGGCTTGAGCTCCTCAGTGGAGGAGACGGAGCAGTAGATGGCAGGCCTGGATACATATGGAGGAGATGGCAGTCCATTGGAGCCTGCAAAGGACATCTGGTGCAATGGCAGAGGAAGGAGGGCAGAGCAAATTGGACAAGTATCCCAGCCAAATGAGGACAGCAAACACTGGAGACTCTAAGGACAACTGTGTCAGCCAATGAACATTGTAAGGGTTCCCTCATCCTTTGATTGGCAAGGTTGACAGCATTTCAGAATTATCAAATTCACTTTGGCAGAGCTCTAGGAGCATATGCCACCTTGGGACCCTGGACGGTTGTTCCCCATCCCCAGATACTACGGCAGTTGGGAGGCCAGGCATGGCTTTTCCCCTTGTCTCCTACCTCACATCAGATACAGGAAGAAGAAATGGAAAATCACACCTACTTTTCCTTAGTCCTTGATCCTTCCCACCCTGATTGACAATGTAAACATTAATAAAAATAAAATGTTTTTAAAAAAATCAGCTGAGTTTAAGGAAATTCCCTAAGTTGTGAGGAACTGAAATGAAGTTATTACAAGAATTAAATGAAGTTACTATAAAATGAATGAAAGAATAAAGAAGTTACTATAAAAAATGAAATGAAGTAACTATAAGAATTAATAAGAAGTTACTTTGGAATCCCCGAATTTTCTAAAAATTTTGGTTCAATCTCCAAGTTCCTCCAACAGCTAAGGACTGGCCAAGCTGAAGCCAGAAGCTCAGAACTCTCTTGAGGTCTTTCACGGGACAGCAGGGACCTAAGTACTTGCCTCCTAGGATTGGAAGTGGGGGCCAGGATTTGAACCAGATACTCCAATATGGGATGCTGGTGTCCCAAGCAGTGACTTAATTGCTGCACCAAACTCCCACCCCTAGAATCCCTCGTTTCTGGTAAGTTAAAACTCATATTTCTTGCTTACGTTTCAATAATTTTCTGCTTCAAAATCCTGAAAGCTGGAAGTTTCCTTTTGTGGTTATCGTCACTAACATGTTAAGAGTACAGGTGCAGCTTTACTTGTGCACTGGGACTAAGTGGACAAGGGGTCCTGGGAAGGCCCTCGTCTCAAGAGCTCTGAAGTCCTTTAGGAATGACACCACTGTTTAAGTGAATTATCTGCAATGCATTCTACCTTAGAGATTGAGAGCTTTACTGCACAGGGAAGAAGAGGCATTTGGGATGGGATGCAGGAAAGGTTGGATACTTCCTAATTCTCAGTTCCACCAGAAGACCAAATGGATTACCGAGGATGACCATACTGGTGACATCTAGGGACGCTAACACTTATAACGTAGTAAGCCAATTTCACATGTATAGAAACTAAATTGCAAGGACACCAGCTGCTGCCAATCTGCCATCTAATCCATGCCAGAATTAATTTATTGATTTCCAATCTTACTATTAATTTCATAGTCCACTCTGCTAAAACAAGAGAAACTCACAGGACAATCCAATGAATTACCATCATACTCTGGTATAAGCAGTGAATAAAATAAAAACCAGTTGCAATCTCCAATGTGTTCTTATAATGAAAGGTAACTTTTAAATACACTTTCCAGTTCTTTGAACTAAAATCAAATTTAGGATACTGCAGGAAGACAGTTCAAACAAAAGCTAATTTTGTTTAATGAACTAACCAGGAAGGCATTGTGAAAGTATTGTGCAACTAAATGCTTAGCTAATTACTGTGAGATCAAATAACTGTTACCATAGTTACCGCACACTGTTTTCCATAATAACTTTTATCACTTCAATAAATCTTTGTGACGCAACAAATATAAAAAGTTTACTGTAACATGACTATAATGTTTTGGAAGGCACACACTGATGGCTGACCTGCTGAAATTACCTTCCCATATTTGTTAGTGAACTAGGGGCAGGGCTGGTTTCTGGCTGACTCAATATCAAGATGTTTCATTGGCTTCTTTAATAGGCTGTAATATCGCAACAGTCAATTTTACCTACTCTTGCATTCAACAGGAAAAAAATCAATGGATCTTTCAGTATTCTACTTCGTCTCTGAATGAGAATAAAAATAACAGCAACTATTTACAAAGCAATAAAAGTTCACGCTAGGCAGTTGATGTCCATCAAGATCTAAACCTTCCCACAGTGCTCTGGGGAGGAATCCTGTCCAGTGTCACCTAGCTCCCTTCTCAGGGATTTCAATCCACACTAGCTCCAAAGTCAGATCTCTTTCCACCACACTACGCAACCTTATTAAAAAAAGAAAAAGGCAATTTTTCTGTTTTATTGCTGCTGTATAAAGCATTAAACTTACACTAGACTGTCACAGGAGCTTCTCACACAAAGACTGGGCTCTGTGTTAGCTGAATGATGTCAGCGCTCCCCTGGAAAGTGGACAATCTGTCTGGGTGTTCTAGGAACTGAGATCCAGGCATTTTACTGCTCCCTCTCCACCACAGGCTGGGCCTGCCCACTTGGTCACCTTCACTTTTTCTTATGTTTAGCTTCTCCTTTTCTGGATGTCAGAGCCGAAGTTTTTGAACAAACAAAATGGTAAAAATGGCATAGTAACTTAATACTGACATGATCAAGTAGTAGGCATGCGATAAGATGAAGATAAACTGCAAAAATTCAGTCCTGTATTTCCTTGAGCAAGACACTATCTCCAGGTTTCACATCTGGAAAGTGGGGCAATAATCCCCACCTACTAACTCACAGGGATATTATGCAGATTAATTATTTAATGCTGTTGAGTTCTTTGAAGATGTAAAGTGCTAAGTATAATAATCATTACCAAGGTGAGACATAAAAAAGACACGTGACTACAGAGTTATTAAAAAGCAAGACTGAAGACCAGTATGAAAAAGGTATTTACACTGCAATAAAAGCAAGCATGCATTCTCCAGAAATCTGATGCAAGAAACTCATGAAGCCTGATTCATTCCTATACAGCACTGTTCCAAAGGTCTCAGTCGTTAGAGGCCAAATGCCATTTCATGGTGGGTTTCAAACAGCTAGGAATCTTGTCAGGGACTCAATCAGACTTCAAGGAATCTGAGGGGATCTTTGATGTTGGAAATAGCTGAATGCAGTCTCAGGGAACTCTATGGTTAGGGATTTCAACCAGAAACCTGTCTTTAACCCTACCCTACCTCTTATTCCCTCTGGTGCCCTGAATTCAACTGCTTACCATACCTCCATCATGGCAGTACCTTAACCCAGACCCTACTAACTTCCCTAACACTACAGTGGTCTTCTAACTGGTCCAGTGCCTCCAGTTTTCCTTATCTCTTAAATCTATCCTTCACCCCAGCCTGAAGGAAACATATTGTTGATCAAGGATGTTTTTGTGTAAAATGCTTCAATGCATGCCATTGTCTTCAGGATAAAACTCACATTCATTAGCAAAATGTATAGAGATTTTCATAAGCTATCTCCTGTATACTGTCTCTAACTTCATTGTTTATAACTTTCTCTTTTTGTTGTCAGTCTCCTTCTTCCAACAGTTCCTTACAGCAACTGTTGCTGCTTCTACTATACATACTAAGTTTAGATTCCAACAACTTTAAAGTTATTAGTCTCAGAAAACTAGGAGGGCCGTGGTTGTCCTTGATTTTGGCCTGGTGTAACATACATACTAAATGTTGAATGAATGACTGAAATGAAGGCCCCCCAGGGAACAAGTTAACCAGTTACATTATTTTGTCATGCTCTCAGTTCCTTGAGGCTCTTGAGCAATTAACCTGATGAATGTTAATAGCCACGGAGGAGGATGACTGATTCGGGTTGTCTTGTTATTGAGACTCAACTGAACTAAGTTATTTTTGCAATTCAGAGCTAAACAAGTGTTTGCCTTTCAAGTTTTTAGGTTTAATCAGATTCCATGAACTGCAGCCAAGAAGCGAATCCTCAAAGAATAAAACAAGAGTCTTAATGATTTTGTAGACAGTTCTGATCACTGATTTCTCCTATAGCAGAACTCTTGCTCTAACAACTCTTCAAAGCCACAAAAGCTACAGGAAATAAGTTAAGCAGTGAGTGGAATACCAAGGAATGTCATTTCACAGTGGCATGGCTTTGTTTCCCTTGAAGACACAGACAACAAGTAAAAGAAAAGCAGTATTTTACTTTCTCACTCTGGAATTCTACCGGACACTAAAACCAAAGCACTTATATCTGAACAGTTCCTTTTAATGTAAAAGACAAATATAGCTTGACCCATTTGTGATAATGAACAAAGAGGGCCATACACAAGAAGCTCACATTTTGTGGAGATAGAGATTTTTTGGCAAGTTAAAAGTACGCTGAAAAGTAACTTACAATTTTTCCCTCGATATCTGTAAATTTAAAAATAAAAGTCTTTGAATTTGATAGAACATGAGAGATGTAATGTCTACTGATTTCTTAGCCCTTCCCTGACCTCCCTGAGCAATTTGGGCCAGGCCTTCTAATCTCACTTCTCACGATTTCCCCTAAAAATAGATTATAAGTGAAAGACCTTATATATATTTGTCTTACTAAAGCTAAGCTATAAGGAGAACACATGCTTAGGAAAAAAAAGACCTTTTCTGTTTCGGTGTCTGACCCTCAAGCCAAATGTTTAATGCTTTCATGCCTGAATATGCTGTGATATTCCCAGGGCTGTTGTATCTACTAACATTTTTCTTTCCTTTTCTTAACAGACACTGCAATAGAATCCCAAAATCTGTTTTCCTGCCTTCAATTTCCTTTAGCGCTATGAAGTCTGAATTAAAAAAAAGAAAAAAGCAGGCAAACAAACAAACAAAGAAACCCTCAAAACCCAAAGTCTACTTTTGGCATTTTGTTTCATTTTTAACCTCAAAGTCTGGGACTTTCTTTTTCTATTCATTTCCAACATGTATTACGGATCTGAAATTCTGAAAATGTCTGAAAATTATTCAGAAATAAGGTCAGTTATAGGGAAAATGATCATTTAGGAATTCTCTGTTCTCTTTATAATGCATGAAAGACCGACACACTTTAGAGAAACAAAATCTTAAAGATGAAAGATATTTTATACCTCCGGTTAGTTGGATGTACTTCCTTCCACAGAAGGTGAATGGACAGTGTTATCCATATTTGTTATTATCAAAGCTGCTTTCGTGATGCAAAAAACTTCATTAAATACAAAATCTGTAGGAATTTCTGGCATCCTAAGAAGTTCCACTGAATTCACAGTTGCTTCCTAATCATTTAAAGTTGTCACCATTTCAAGAACAGATCTCCTCTCCTCTAGTCCATGCACGGTTAGCTATAGTCATTTGTTCTCAATTCAGTTCTAGACAAAGCAATTCTTTTGAAGTGTGTCCCAGAGAGAAAAATTCACCCAGAAATGCTTACAACTTAAATTATTTAAAATAATAAATGGCACTTGATATACATCCACCCTTTATCCCCCCAAATCACCCCAAAAAGAAAGCACAGAAAGGTTCAACAAAGAACATTAAGACATCCTCAAAATATGGTGCTTTGGAGCTCAAGAAAATTCAAAAGACAAAAGGCCAGGAGATGTTCAGAGAGGAAGAAAAATAGGTATTTTAAGTGGCTATGTGGGATCTGAAGAGAAGAGCTCATGACGTGGAGTCAGGAAGCCTTGGTTCAAGAGCAGGGGTTGCCACTGAGGTGAGGGAGGCACTGGCCTCAGGGGTAAAACTTGGAAGCAAAACAAACAAATCATCTAAGCCAGGTAAGTCATATTTCTTTTCTTATTAATTAATTTTTTTTGAAAGGCAGAGTGACACAGAAAGACAAAGAATAAGAGAGAGACCCTCCATCTGCTGGCTCATTCCCCAAATGGTCACAATGGCTAGTGCTGAGCTGCTTCAAAGCAGCAGCCAGGAGCGTCTTCTGCATCTTCCACGTGGGTACAGGGCCCCAAGGATTTCGGCCATCCTCCGCTGCTTTTTCAGGCCACAAGCAGGGATCTGGGTCAGAAGTGGAGCAGCTGGGACTCAATCTGAAATCTGTACCAGTCTGTGGATGGAAGCTTAGTCTAATTATGCCATGGTGCCAGCCTGATAAATCATTTCAATGCATTCACTTAAAAATCCATACAAAAGGGGCCAAGAGCGAAGGCTCAATGGCTAAATCCTCACCTTGCAAACACAGACATCCCATATGGGAGCTGGTTCTTATGCCAGCTGCTCCACTTCCCTTCCTGCTCTCTGCTTGTGGCCTGGGAAAACAGTAGGTGATGGCTCAAAGCCTTGGTACCCTGCACCCATGTGGTAGACCTGGATGAAGTTCCTGGCTCATGGCTTCGGATTGTGGCCATTTGGAGAGTGAACCAGCAGATGGAAGATCTTTGTTTCTCTTCTCTAAGTCTGAGCTGTCTTTGCAATAATAAATAAATAAACAAACATAAATAAAACTTCTAAAAGAATCAATACAAATAAAGTCCATGACAAACAATATATATTAAGTAAATCCAGGATGCTTAACTCTTTACTCTAAGATTCTATTGGCTTGATCTAGGCCAAATGGCAGCCTGTAAGAATTCTGAAGCACCTGCAATTGCTATCAGAATCTTTGAGTTCAAGTCCCAGATATACTTTACATTCTAGTTTCCTGAGAAACAGCTGATGATGATACAAATAGTTGGGTCCGTGCTTCTGATATGGGAGACCCAGACTGAACTGTACACTTCTGGCTTCACCATGGTCCACACTTGTCTATTTAAGACATTTGGGGAGTGAAACAGTGGATGGAAGATCTTTTTCTGCCTCTGTATCTCTGCTTTTTAATATAATTTAACTGTGAGGAAGGAAAGAAGGAAGGAAGGAAGGAAGGAAGGAAGGAAGGAAGGAAGGAAGGAAGGAAGGAAGGAAGGAAGGAAGGAAGGAAGGAAGGAAGGAAAGCAAAGATGGAAGAAAAGAAGGAAGGAAGGAAAGCAAAGATGGAAGGAAAGAAGGAAGGAAGGAAAGCAAAGAAGGAAGGAAGGAAGGAAAGCTAAGATGGAAGGAAGGAAAAGGGGAGGAGAAGAGAGGAAAGGAAAGGAAAAAAGAAAGAAAGGCCACATTCATATGGGATGTCATGAAGATCAAGTGAGAGTTCTACACCTGTCAAGGTATAAGAAGAGATAAAGGCATTTTTAGTATAATAATTATTTACAAAGAATGCTAAAGTTAATCAGACTGAAAGATGAATCCTAACTCCCCAGAAAGCACCTCAAGCAGAATGTCCTACTTTCTCTTCCATTTCTAAGTCAGTGCTCTACAGGTCTCTAAGGCTCTTACAGGGCTCTGAAGCAGTTTCAAGAGCAGCCTGCCATGTCTGGGGACACATGGTGCGGATGACTGTCAATGAGAGTGACAGATAAGGGGATGGGTGGCTCTCCAGAGATAATATCCATAGGCATCTTTTGGGAGCATCATTATTTTCCCTCTTGAGGATTACCTTTTGAAAAAAACATCAGTGGGGCAGAAAACCAAAAGTTAACAGAACATTCGAAAAGTAACTTCACTGCAATTTCTTGCTTGCCACAGGCTATGTAGAGACAGCTCTGTTTTAGAGTTCCTGGGAGCAAGTCCTCTCCTGCTCCACAGAGACACAGACTCACTGGGGCGCACTCACCATGCAGCAGCCATTGTGGTTCTGGGCTATGCCTGGCTATGTGTTCATCTGACAGACATGAACAGTTCTAATTTGCCAGACACAGGAAATCTGGAAATGAATAACGCACAGCCCCTGCCTTCAAGGAGCCATCTGTCCAGGGAATTAGACATCAGAGGAACTCTCAATGACAGACAGCAGCTTCTGTTCTTTCTAAGCATGGTTAGTGAGTGCCAGATGTTAGGCGCTGCTCTAAGCAATGAGATAACCGTGACTAAAACATTTTAAAAAATCTCTCTTAGGAGCTGATATTTGAGAGAGATCCCTGAGTTAGTACACAATTGTGCTTATTCAGACTTCCTTCTAGAGCATCAGCTGGGAAGACTTGACCCTGGCAGTAAATTAAATATGGAGCCAGAAGTAATCTTCTAGTTTCCTCATAAGATCTGTTTCATAGTTCAATAGGGGTAACTTGGTATTCTGGTACCAAAGAGAAGCCTCCGAAATTTAGAGTTCAACAGATTGATCCTGGGAGATAGCAATCAAAGTCATGATGTTTACTTGATTACTACTAAGGTTTGGACACAGTTTGTTGCCAGAAAAGCACATGCTAGAAGCTTGGGTCCCAGTGTAATTGCACTGAGAAGTTGTGGAAGCTTTTCAAGAGGTAGAGTTTCATGGACAAAAATAAGAATCATGGGTACTCAAAGTCTGAGAAGAATTAAGGCCTGCCCCACAGGAGTGGGTTAGGTAGCACAGACTTACATCATTTACCACCAGGCTCTGACCACGCGCCAAGCAAATGCCAAAGCCATGCTTTTGATCCTCAGAACTGTGCGTTAAATAAATCTCTTTTCTTCATAATGCTTTATCCTTTTCTCTGTCCTCCTACTTTGGGTACTTAGCTATTACTTATTGATTTAATGGAGGGTAATTTCCACTCACTAAAGTTATGCCCTGATTACTTCCTGCCATAGGGTAGCTTTATGTGTGGAAGAAATGGTAATACTGACCATTCTAACAGGCAGATAGATCAAGTTCAGAACAACAAGGCAATTTTTTTTCAACCCTTTCACAGAGGCCAAAAACATACCAAAGTGACAGGAATAGAACTTGCCTTAACAATGCCTAATACCTGCCAAAGCTGTTTCAAAACCATCACTTCAGTTGATTCTCACATCAAAGCTATGAAGTAAACAGAATGAACAATACCATTTCAGAGAGGAGGAAATTAACAACAACAAAAAAATGAGTCTTACCAAAAGTCAGACAGCCTAACAGTGAGTTTAGGGAAAAAATGGGACACTGAAGTGAATGAGCTCCCATTACACCAGACTATTAAGGTAAAAGCATTGTGTTCTCAGCATCAAAGTGCTGGGCACAGAAATGGCATGAGTAAGCTCTGATTGTCTGATTCTTGTTGTTAATCTGGTATCTAGAGCAACACTTCATGACTGAATGAATGAATGAACAATGAATGATGAGTAATAATGAATGGGTGAATGAGTAGCAAAACTAAAGAAAGGTTTGACTCATTTACTTAGCTATACAGACAGTAGTTTTCACAAAATCATTTGAAGTTGGTTTCACAAATGATTTTGACAAGCCTCTAAACTGCATTTAAAGCTTCCTTATCTGATTAGTTTCTGACCAAAGTAGATGTTTTCCCTGACCTATTTTTAAAGCTAACCTTTAAATTCCCTGGTTATGAAATTGTAAGAATCACATACTTGTCCTGCAAAATAAGCAATGGTTCAGGCAAGCAAAAATTGAAAACCATAAGCATACTCGTTAAATGTCCTGAATTTAATTGCCAAGTTAAGAGTTATATTAAAATACTGTAAGTGTGAATCTCCATAAGAGGATTTAGTTGCAAATATTTGAAAAGCTACTCAAAACCCATAAACTCAATTTGTGGAGGATAGTAACAGCAGAGTACCATAACCAAACTAAGTAAAAAAAAAAAGATACTTCAACAAATATTAATAAACACTTTGTGATGTTCGATCTAGATTAGAACACCCATCTGGCGTTTTCTGAAGAAACAAGTGTTAGCATTTTCAGCCTTTAGAATGGATTGCCTCTCCATTCTTTCCACAAAGTAACTGGGGTTTGTCTTGCATAAGCTTGTTCTTCATAGCATCCAGCTCATCAGTGACTGTCAATAAATGTTTAACACTGATCTCTGGACAATCCCACAAAACTTACAAGCAAGCACAGAACTGCCTACAGGGTACTTCAGATGACTCACCGGACAGTGCCTTCCCCCTTTGCATTTCTCCACTGAAACGTGAACATTGGGGTTTCTTTGTAACAGCTACAGGCTCTTCAAAATATATTCATCAAGCCATGCTTTTTCTTAAAATAGCTGTTGTAGGCTACCTACAGAATTAGAGCCTAAATGATGATATATGAGACTCAACCAGGTCCAAACCATTAAAGAGGAAACTCAAGCCTGAAAAGGGAAAGTGAATTATTCCTGCCCAATACCCAGTAATGAGGGCACCCACAGCATTAGAATTTGGATCCAGTGGGGGGATCAGTCATTATACACAAAAGTACAATGGTATATATTTAGCTGCAATGAATCAAATTAGCCTGTCCCACACTGCAATCACCCTTTTGCTGAAGTGCTATCATGGTGGAGTGCCACTACCCAGATGACTTCATCTTCAATTTTATCCCCTGTCATTCTGAAAAACACATTTTCACATTGAGCTAACACTAGTGACTTAGCCTAGGCAATCAGACTCTCCCAGGTAAAGTCACATCAGGGGCCACTCCTTCTTTCCACTAGACTTTGACTCATTAGGGAGATAGCTCCTCCTAGATTTCTTGATCTGAAACTCAAGCTCAAGAGTACACAGTAGGATGTCTTCCAGTTTTGGCTTTGACACTGACTTTAGCTTCCAGGAAGTCACTGGACCTTTCTGGAAAATTTTATTGAGTAACTTTTATGGCAAATATTATGTGTTTGGCACTGAACTGAACACATTAAATATGGTATAAAAAGACTGAGTTTTCAAAATGTGGCAAGTACTATGGTAACCTTATGACCTCACTGAAACCTCTCACCAACCTTCTGTGAAGGCCGATATGATTACTCCTCCTATTTCACAAGTAAGGAAACCAAGGATTAGTTCTCACATTATTTTTCCACAGTAGAGGATCCACAAGACAACAAGGAGATTGCCCAGAGTCTGCTTAGCACGCCTATTTACCAAGTTGCTAGAAGCGGCAGGGCTTATCAGGATTGAAACCCACACCCTGAAGTTCATTGTGCTGGGTACTGCAAGCATCAGGCTGGTTCTGTGAATGCAGTGGCTGACAGTGTTGCTGGTACCAAGTCCTATGCACTCGGCTCCTTTGAGGGTCAGGCCTGCTTCCTCGGGCCACCAGCATCCGGTGTCTGGCTGATGACATATGAACGCCTGGTCTAATTTCCCTAACTCGGGTCGGTTCTAAAGGGTTATCTACCTTCAGAACTTCTGGTGGGGCTGGCCGAAGCTTCTATCCACAGGGCGCCATCTCAGCCTTACTTTTCCTGCTGCCTAGTCCTGCTACCTTTCCCGTTTCTTTCCCCTCCATGGGTACCAAGAAAACTCCCTAACAAACTCATGCTTACTAGTCGCTATCTCAAAGTAAAGTTCCCAGAAACTGCAGTCTATGCTATCTCCATCTCTTTCCGCCTTACTAGGCTGATGCCTCAGTAAGAAACAGTTTGATTGCATGAATCCAATTTAGTTTCCAGCTCCAAATTGCAGGGAGGCAGATAAGGAGTTATGAATCAGATCTGACATCTATTTTTTACCTCATCCATGTTCCAGCAGCATGACCTTAACCCCGAGACTCTTTCTGTTCTGTAAAATGAGCAAATTACCTATCCTGTCTCAGTTCTTGAAAGTATCCATTTGTAAACTACAAAGCCTATATGAGAAATAGCTATTTTTTTTTTTGTATGATGATGGCTGTTAAGCATGTGGGAGTTGCAACAGGATGGGAGCAGCAAGGGTAAAAGGATACTATTGTCCAGTTACAGGGAGATCTCACCAAAGCACCCTCCAACACACACACACACACACACACACACACACACACACACACACACACACACACACACACACACACACACACACACACACACACCAGCAAATCCTGTGGCAGCCCTCACTCAAAAGCAGTCTTCCCCTGGCTGGCCTAGGACTCTCTTCTTTAAAAGCTCTCTGAGCAGGCCAGATACCACTAGAGCTCATCAATTAGTTATGTTACCTGAAGATCATGGTGCTAAGGAAACTTCAGGCTATCTCTTCTAACTGACTCTTTCTTGAATGTGTAACTTCCATCTACAAAGTGAAAGGTCAATCACATCATCACCCCGACTTCCCACAGCCTGTCATGTGACAACCCCCCACGGCTCTCCCTTGCTCTCAACCTCCCACTCTTCTGCATTTTGTCCTCTGTGGCTTTTCTCATTTAGGTTTCCCTTCCCAGTCTTTCTGTCTTCCAAAACTCCTATGTCATTAAGCAGAAGAAAATCATCCCTTAGCTTTATCTTGTTGTCTTGAACAAAATGTCATTCCTCCCCAGGCCCTGCTTCCTTCAATATAGAGGCTACTTTCTCAAGTCAACAAAACCAGGGAAGATGAGTAAATGGGAGAAAGAACAGGAGGAACTCTCAAATTTGAAAAGAAATACACCTATCCTGGTTCTCAGCTGCCACTATGGGGACGTGGCTCCAGGACCTTATATGGATACCAAAATCAACAGATGTCCAAGTCCCTTAAAAAATATCATAGAACTTACACGCAACCTACATATATGCTCTCCTATACCTTTAGGTCATCTTTAGATTACTTACACTAACTAATACAGTGTGCATATTATTTAGATAGGTACATGAACTATTTAAGGATAGGACAAAAATATATTTCACACTTGTTTAAGAGCAATGCAATTTCTGGACAATTTTTGATCCACTGTTGATTGAACCCACAGATGTAGAAACCAGGTATATGGGCCTCTATAAAGAACTATGACCTCCAACATTAGCTGGGCCTGACGGGGCAACTATCAGTACTTGTTTACTAAGAGCCAGCCTTTGCTCCATTTTCTTAAAAGATTATTCTAAAACCACTCTCTTCAATATCACTGTTATTTTCTTCCATGGACAAACTCATTTACTTCACAGAAAAAAAAAAAAGTCTAGGGTCCAGTGTTGTAGCCTAGTGGCTAAAGTCCTCACCTTGAATACACTAGGATCCCATATGCAAGCTGGTTCTAATCCCAGTGGCCCCACCTCCTATACAGCTCTCTGCTTGTGGCCTAGCAAAGCAGTAGAGGATGGGACCCTGCAGCTGTGTGGGAGACCTGGAAGAGGCTCCTGGCTCTTGACTTTGGATCAGTTCAGCTCTGGCCATTGTGGCCTATTGGGGAGTGAATCAATAGATGGAAGATCTTCTATCTCCTTCTCTCTGTATATCTGTCTTTCCAATAAAATAAATAAATCTTTATTGAAAATGTCTATCAGCTAGTGATCTTCAAACCCCTCAAAAATTATTCACAGCTACATTCACCTGCACGGATGACTCCAATGACTACCTCCTGCTACCTCCAATAAGACAGTGTGCACGAATCCCATCTTCTTATTCCTCTTTTCAACCACATTCTCTTTTGTGGCATGAAATTCTTGGGTTATAAAAGTATTTGTATATTTTCCATCCCTTCCCAAAAAAGCCCCCACTCAAGCTTTCTCTGTGTTCTCCTTTAGCTGCTCAGCACTCTCTTGCTTACCACTCACTTGCACATTGGTTCTGACTTTGTACAGCCAGGACAAAGCCACCTGCGACCTCTCAGCTGCCTTTTTCTTACACGCTGGTTGTTCATCTTTGCCACGCAGAATACCTCCTTCGTAATGATCTCCTTGGGTTTCTAAGACAACTCCTTCCTTGGTTCTCCTGGAACTTGTCAAGTTGCTCTTTTTCCATTTTCTTTGTGGGCTTCTCCTTGAACTGTCTTTGAGATGTCAGATATCTCCCAGAGTTTCATGCTAGCTTGTTCTCTTTCGGCCACTGAACATTCTTCCCTTGAGTGAGTCTGCTCATTGGCAGTTTCGGTATCGTCCTTTGTGACAACGACTGCTAATCTTTACTTGCAGCCTCAATCTTAAATTTTCAACTTGTATGCAGAATCTTCAAAAAAGTTCATGGAAAATACATACTATGAGAAACTCACACATGGATTTAAGTTTTTGCATCAAAAGTAAAATCTCTGAATTTCATTTCTGTAAGAAGTTTTTCAAACACGTTACTTTCTAACTGCCTCACTGACATCTCGATATGGATGTTACAGACTCCAAATTGGGCACATCGATGCTGAACTTTTTCTCTTTGCGCCAGAATCCTGTTCTGCATATTCTCCCGGTCCCCTTCTGGTGGCACTAGCAGCTAGCCCTCGTGTTAAAAATCTTAGGGGTTTTCCTTTATTCTGCCCTTTCTCCCCACAATTGGTTAGTAAGTATTCTTTTAACTTTTCTAAATACTTTTCTTCTTTTTTCACCCCTTTCACTGTTTATATACATACACACATGCACACACTTCCATGAAAGCAGCTGAATCCACAGCTCAGCCACATCAATTAATAAGGCAAATAAGGATGAAGGGAAACTAGGCTTAAAATCTTATATTCTAGAAATAGAGGCGATTGTGAGCAATTATATTCCTTCATTTTATTGCAAAACAAAAGAATGAGACAACACTGAGGTTGCAGATCAAAGAACATAGCAAGGAACTAATAGGAATCAGTTATACAAAAAAAAAAAAAGTACTGAAGCTGCTGCTATGGCACAGTAGGTAAAGCTACCACCCATGGAGTCGGCATCCCATCCTAGTTAGGTCCTAGCTGCTCCACTACTTGCTAATGTTCCTGGGAAAGCAGTGAAGGATGACCGAAGTCCCTGGGTCTCTGCATCTAGAAACTTCTGACACCTTTGGATGGGTCTGACTCCAGCCATTGCAGTCATTTGGGAAGTGAACTAGTGAATGCAAAACCTCTCTCTGTCTCTGTGTGTGCATGTGTTTATTCCTCTCTGTAACTCTGACTTGCAAATAAATAAATCTTTTTAAAAAAATGTTGCTGACTCACGATTTGCTATACCTGTACAGAGAGTTGCAATCTATTTCCTTGCTAAACTTTTTTCTTTTCGCAAATCACAGACGATGAAGCCTTAGATCTGAATGAACACTGTTCAGCTTCTCTCTTATAAAAGGGAACATTATTGGGCCCAGTGTTGTAGTCTAATGGCTGAAGTTCGTGCCTTACATGCATCAGGATCCCATATGAGCGCTGGTTCTAATCCCAGCAGCCCTGCTTCCCTTCCAGCTCCCTGCTTGTGGCCTGGGAAAGCAGTAGAGGATGGCTCAAAGCCTTGGGACCCTGCATTCATGCAGGAGACCTGGAAGAGGCTCCTGGCTCCTGACTTTGGATCAGGTCAGCTCTGGCCAGTGTGGCCACTTGGGGAGTGAATCAGTGGATAGGAGATCTTACTCCCTGTCTCTCCTTTTCTCTGTATATCTGACCTTCCAAAAAAAATATTAATAAGGATCAAACTATAAGCCTAATTCTAAAAGGTAAAGTTTGACTAAAAATAACAAATTGGAGATTGGTGTTGTGGCACAATGGGTAAAGCTGCTGCTTTGAACACGGGCAAATCACATGGGCTCTGGCCGGCTTTCTGAAAGCTCTATTTGCAATCCAGCTCCCTGCTAATAGCCTGGGAAAGTAGCTGAGGATGGCCCAAGTGTGTGGGCTGGGCCCCTGCAGTCACGTGTGAGTCCTGGAAGAGGTCCTGACTGGGCTTCAGACCAGCTTAACTCTGGCTCTTGTGGTCATCTGGGGGTGAATCAGTGGAAGACCTGTCTCTCTTTTTCACTTTCCCTCTCTGTTTCAAATATATAAATAAATAAATCTTTAAAATATACTCAATTAGCTTGTTAAATTTAGAGTAGCATAATTACAGTCTTTAGAAACACACACTTAGGCAAAAAAAAAAAAAAAAAAAAAAAAAATCTATTGCCTTGCTTGCTTTTTGAGGCACTTCCCAAACTTTGACAAGACAAAATCCTACCAATTTTCTTCAAGGATTACACTTTATTTTCTCTCACTCTCAGATTTTTTGCATGGTAAAATACTTAAATTCTTAGGAAATGAAGCAACAGTTATCTGGTAAATCAAACTGCTTAAGACAACTCTGTCTTAAGCTTTCTGCAGGAAAGATGCAGCACTTACATAGAGATTCCGTAATAAAGATGAGTCACATGAGATGCCAGTTTTATAAGACAAACGAAAAGAGATATTATTTATAACGTTATCTGTACCCACTACCTAACTTTTACACAGTTCCTACTTCTCATTTACTATAACATGTGAGCAACTACAAAATCCCCTGGAACAGATCAGAGTTAAAGCGGAAGGTAAAAGGGGAAAAATCCTACTGCAATCGGAGATATAGTACAGGAATTCCCCGAACACTCATGTACAAACATTGCATGTTTTTAGTCCCGAGTGAAAAAAAAAGAAAGCCTGTCCTTGGGGCTCACCATCAGCAATCTGTACCTTGTTATGCACCGCATCTGAACAAGCATAGGCTGAGCAAAAAGACAACCTGCTCATTCCTGCTGATTTACATTCTCTGGCAGACGACACAGTTTAACACCATTTGAGACAAGAACGCACAGTTCACATCAATGTATCTAAGCTCCCATCCTATTTGTCTATTCTAAATGTCATTTAGCTGTACTTAAAGCAGCACCATGGGGTGGGAAGGAAATGACTTTTTTTTTCTTCCAATCTAAAATATCCATGTAGAAAATGATGATAAAAACATTAGCTGTGATCGGCTGAGAGCACACCACTCGGGACAATGTTTAGTATTTACTATCTTCTTTAGACCTTACAACAATCTTAACGAGTAGGTACATTTCATTCCTATTCTACAGGTGAGATAGCCTAGGCTTGAGGGGATAAAGGGACTCACCCAAGGGACAGTGCTGGTAGGTGAGGATGCTCTGAATTCTCCTGGCTGTGCTCTAGACCTTGAGTTCTTAACTCCAGGACAGCCCATGCACTCAGTGTGGAATTATTCATTTAAGCTAACCTCTACATTGCCTAAGTTAAATCTATGTTTTCACCATAAAATAATTTAGAAATAGATAAGCTGATTTTTAAAATCATCAACCTACATTATCCCTACAGTTACAAGAGGTGTCATTAATGTCTAAACCACTAAGAAAGAATACTGCCAGGGACAGTACCTCATTGATAATCAGACACATGTCTATTTCTACTATACTCAAATATGGGGAAATAGGTCTTAAAACTGATAAAATACAGTATGTGAAAAGTTACTCTTTTGCACCTCTTTTTTCTATTTCCCATGCATTCCCAGTCCGATACATTAGCTTTTCTCCACAGGCTGCTTGAAAGTTGGTGTTCCTAGAACTGTTCTGTCCTATTTCTGTGACAACTCTCTCTGCCTGGACCATCTGCCATCAATTCGGAAAGCTTCAACAACACCTATGTGGAATTCCTAAGTATGGATTCAGCAGACTCTTTTCCAGGTTCCAGATCACATTCCTATAGGTCACTTTCAAATTAGTGGTGTGCACCTCTTTTAAATTCAGCATGCTAACTGTTCCACACTAAGTCTTTGTGCAACTTCAGTTCCAATAGGAGAGACTTAAAAATAGACAATTGTAATAAGCACCATGGCTTGTAGTGAGAATATAATGTAGAACTGTAGGGAAAACCAGGCAGAAGACTACAACTCAGTGCAAATCCCAGCTTGGATACTTAGCTTGGTTCATAAGCATAGGTTGTATATGGTGGTAAAGATTAAGTCAGCTAATTGTCTGCCTCCTCAATATGCCTTCTAATGGGTACAGAGGTGTATCAGAAAGTTACTGCCATTTGCCTACTTTGACCTATACTAATGATATACAGAGAATGATATACTGGTACCAAAGAAACTCTGAACATGTATATACATATACGCATGTACATATATACATGTATATCAATAAAACACAAATTATTAGACAACCACTTTTAATAACTGCAGGTAGAGTATTAGATTCATTCCCTTATGGCCTCACAGATTAAATTCTATTTTATAAAATGGGATCATAGTACACATGCTGTTTTGTCATCCCCTAGTAAGCATTTTGTATGTGTAGACAAATACCAATGTTATGGTCAACATTGTTATCAACTGTAAATATAAACTTACTTTTAAACATCAGGGTTCAGATGGATTTCAAATATAGAATCTAAAAAATCACTGGAAGAGACAAAGACTAAATAAATGAGAATCAGAAGAAACTATGGCTGTAATATCACAGAAATATTTGAACTTAGAATTAGTGGAAAAAAATAAAATGTGCTATCTTTAGTATTAATATTTATTAACAGTAAGAGAATAAGTCTTCTCATGCTTTAAACAGCAAACTAAAAGAGGGATGAACTTTTAAGAAAGTTCATAAAAATGTGTATTATGAGGAAACCATGCATGAATTTCAAAGTTTTTTTTGTGCCAACATATACTTCTTTTTTAATCAAAACAAAAATGAAATTGAAGTAAGATTTTTCTTTTAACAGAAAAATCTAGGGAGGATGGACAAAGGAAGCATGCTGTTCTTAATACATTTTGAGCAGATTTATATTTCCATACCATAAAAGCACATACAAAATAATGTTTCTCAAGAGTTTGAAAAATAGGTATAACCTCAAGCCTAGAAGGGATTTAAGCCTGGTGGATAAGACACCCACAGGCCACATGAAAGAGGTAGGTTAATGCCCAGTTCCAGCTCTGACTCCAGCTTCCTATCAGTGCAGACCCTCGGAGGCAGCAGTGAAGGCTCCAGTAATTGGGTTTTTGACAGCCACACAGGTCACCTGCGTAACACTACAGGTTCCTAGCTCTGGTCTGGCTAGCCACAGACCAGAGAGTGAATCAGTGCATGGGTGCTCTGTCTTTGTTTCTTCCTCTCAAATAAAATAAAAAGTAAAAACAAAAAAACACAAACCAAAAACAAAACTCGTAAGGCTTACTTTAATGTTTGAAATAAAAAGCTCTAATTTAAAAATATTAACACAATTTTTAAAACTTTGTGTATGTAGTATCAACTGTAAGCAATGAGTATTCTTTCTTGACCAGATTTCTTTTTGCCCTCTCACCAAAGTACGGTGGAAAAAACAACCAATGTCGGTCAGACTGATCACACTGCTTTGTTTTCACTGTCACAAAGGGAGAGAAGCCAGCCTTGCCAATATCACTGATGGAATGAGCAGATGACATTCAAAGTTCCCTGCTTTGCTTTGGAGGATACTGGGAAATGTTTTGCTCAGAAAATTCTTCAAAGTGATTTTCTGGAAGGTATTTTGTCAACGGGATGTAATTTGAGTTCCAAACACTCTACTTGAATATATTCTGGCATAGCCCATGCAGAGGTGAAAGATTCCCGACGGGCTGCGAACGGATTTTCAGCTGTAATGTGGGGAAGTTATCCTCCAACTCACTCTTCAAACAGGTAAAGTTAAATTCCCTCCTACCCCCAAACCATATTCAGGAACCTGTTTGTGAGAACATTAAAAGACATGCTTGGTGCAGCATAATGATTAGGAATGTGAACTCTGGCACCAAACTCAGTTTCAATCCTGGCACTGGCAATTATTAGCAGGGTGCCCTAGGGCAAGACACTGTGATCTTTCTGCCTCTGTACCCTGTAAAAATATGTCAAACACTATCTGCATCTACTTCCGATGACTGTTTTCAGTGCTGTAGGAGATAATACTGGTATATGTAGAGCCAAGAAAACTATCTAGAAACGACTGAGAAAATGTTAGGGAGTCCTAGTATTTAGTGGATTTTGGCTGTAAAGCCTTGGTATATCAAGTAGCAATGCTGGGTGTTACCCCTTGAAGTTTCAGTTGTGTGAACATAAAACCTTCAAGCACATCTTGCAGACTCATCAGGCTCTGCTGGTTCCTTCAAAGTTTCAAGCAGCTGCTTTTGGGCTTTATGCCTTAGAAACAGGGTAACACCATCCTTCAGTTCATAACCCTCTTTAAGCATTTTTCCTTTTGACATTATGTAAAGGCCTACAGCTCATCAGATAATACAAAATGCTGTGTACTGCTTCTGCAGTTTGCTTTCGATTTTTTTATATTAAAAATTCTTCAATGCTTTCAGAATGTATTTGGACATAAACAATAAATTTTGAAAACAACATACTGTTCTTCAAAACAAACAATGGCTTCGCATTTTTTACTGAATTGGCCAACTTTTCTCCACTGGTTTGAAAATTTATCATATGCTAAAAATCGTACATATGCTTTTACAAATGTCTATTTAAAAAAAAAATCTTTTCTATTGGAACTGAAGTTGCACAAAGAAAGGTTATTTTGTCTCTCTGCTGGCCTCAATGTCAGAGTATGATTCTTGACTTACTGGGAAGAGTGAATGGAAAGTAGCTCCGTTCTTGATCGCTCAATCTGATTACCACATCATGGATTTCGAAATGATAAATAAGTGAGACCAGCAGTGAAACAATCTTCATCGACTATACTCGGGGTTCTTTAGCATGCTACTAGATTTCATTTACTAATATCTGACTTAAGTTTTAAGTGAAACTAATGCTTTATTTATGTATTTCTATCTTCTTTGAAAGGCACGGTGACAGAGATCTTCAAACTGCTGTTCATTTTCCAAATGTTGGCAACAAACAAGTGTCCCATTTGGGTGGAAAAGGACCCAAGTATTTGAGCTATCATCTATTTCCTCCCCAAAAGTAGAAGCAAGCTGGAACGGGATGCAGAGCTGGGACTCAAACCCAAGCACTCTGAAATGGATACAAGTGTCTCAAGCTGGGTCAGATGTCCATCCTATATCCTCTCCTGCTTAAAAAGACTTGAGCATCTGAGATTTGACCACAGTGTAGCCACGTAACTATAGCTGCAATACACTAAGAGGTAGACCTTAAGTGTTCTCAACACACAAAAACAGAACAGAAGGAAAAAGGAACAGAGAAACTGATAACCATAACGTGTTCCACATGTTAATCAGCTTGGCTGTGGAGACTTTGGGAAACTTTCCATATTGAAAATTCTTTTATCAAGATTATGGGTCACCAGTGTGGCGCAGTAAGTGAACACACTTCTGATGACATCAGTAACCCATGTGAAGAGTGCAGCTCTGAGCCCTGGCTAACCCACCTAGCTTCTCACTAATGTATCTGGGAAGACAGAAGATGATGGCCCACGTGTTTTGTTGCTCCACCCAGGTGGGAGACCAGGATGGAGTTTCCTGACTCCTGCATGTTCTTTTCACTGAATTCTTAATATATATATTTTAAAGCCTTCTTTATTTACTTGAAAGGCAGCTACAGAGGGAGACAGAAGGAGAGGTCTTCCACCTGCTGGTTCACTCCTGAAATGGCTGCAATGGTCAGAGCTAAGCTGATCTGAAGCCACGAGCCAGGAATCTCCTCTAGGTCACCCATGCAGGTATAGGGGTCTAACGACTTAAGCTGTCTTCCTCTGCTTTCCCAGGAACATTAGCAGGCAGTGGATGAGAAGTGGAGCAACTGGGACTTAAGCGAGTGCCCATTTAAGATGCAGGTGGCAGCTACCACTACACCACTACTTCACAACACCAGCCCTCTTCTTGTTTAAGTTATTCTTAACTATGTAACTGTGTAACCATGATTAATATTTTGGTTAATATTTGATGCAGAGCTGCCTATATTATAGTCAGAGAAAATAGCAAATAGTAAGTATAAGTCAAATGTTTTAATATCCTTTAAAATGCTCCTAATAGTTTAGTGTAAATTATAGATCAAGTATTTTATATAAAATACAAAGCACAATTTGTACTCTAAATTAAGCTTATTTGGTCCTCTACATTTTTTTTGTTTTGTTTTTCTAAGAGCCTACTTCTAGAATGTCTTTTGTTTGAAAAAAAAAAAAGCTTTTGTCAGTGTTCAGTAGATTTTTAAAATAATACAATTGTAAGGTTTCCTCAGGCTTTTTGCCTCAAATGCTACTGTAATATCCTAAATTTTTCCATTTGTTGTTTTCAACCTTTTAATTATTATACTTTTTAAAAAATATAACTTTGGTTCATATTATTGCAGGACTTTTCCTCATTCTAGTTTTTTTCATCAACACCATCAATACAGTAGCATTTTTGAATCTGCATCCTTTTGCATTCCTATTGCCTGCTAAGCAGTTGTGAAATCCTTTATAACTTCAGATGCCTGCCACTCCTGTCACATTATTCTTTTCTGAAGAATTGTCATTAGCATTGTGGTTCACCACTTTGTTAGCAACTGCTATTCACAATTTCATGCCACTTAAAAATACCCTTTTTATTGGGTACTTTTTCTAATTACTGATTTGACCCTGGTATGCTTTTGTACACTTCTCCCCAAGGGAAAGAGCATGAGTTGGGTATTCTGCAATTCTGCCAATGTCAAAGATGATCCTTTGGTTGCCCTTTCAAGAAAAGATGGCTCATGTGGCTGGGCTGAAACATCCAACAGCAAGAACCAGAACGGGTTGAAGGCCAGTTAAGAAAAGCCACTGCTCCTGCTAGGACAGGAGGTGAACTGAGTAGTGCTGGCCCATGGACCCACTGGCAAGCGCAGAACCTGGCATCAGGAGGGGCTCTGAGGGAGAAGCCTGAGCAACTCCTCTGACAGGGCATGGATCCTGCAAATAAACGCAAGAAGCATGGAAGGAAACAGCCCAGAAGAGGTCATGGAAAGTGTACCACTGGCATACATTTGGCATGGGTTGGGGGCAGACCAGGCTGAATTAGTTTGTGTCATCCACTGGCAGATCCGAATGCTGGAACAGAGTGTGGGTTGGGCCGGGTTCGGTAGCGACAGGTGCAGTGCACAACACAGGGTGGCAGGGTGAGGCTGCCTGTGCCAGAGGAGACGGCAGCACCCGACCAGCACACACGAGGATCAGAGTTGGGGGTGCTGAGCCGACAGGAGAACAAGGGGTGGTTCCCTTGCTGGATGGCTGCTCCCGCTGGAGAGCATGGGCTGGGATGGGGATGGACCGGACTGGACAGGGCTGCAATACCTGTGCGCCTCATGTGCACCAGATCAGGGAAGTGCCAGGATGTGCCGACTATTCCTACTAGTACTAGCAAAACTAGAGGGGGTGAGAGCTGTCGGGGCTTGGCTGTAGCAGAAGCTGGCACTGGAGGCGAATATTGTCCAGTTCAACCACAGGGTCACCTGGAGGGAGCATAATTCAGGAGTGAGAGTGACCTGGGAGGGAAGGAGGGGGCTCCTCCCTCTTGGGTTACCATTCCCATGGGAGGGCACAGAACAACTGGGACAGAGGCTAGGCAGAGAGGCATTCAACAGCATCTGTGAGGGTTGGACAGTTGCGCTGGTTGGATAGAACCAAGCTCCAATGCCCTTCGACATTTACGAGAGCCAGGTGGGATGTGGGGCAGACTGAACTAGTATGCTTCACATACTGGCAGGGCAGGGCAGGGGCGGGCCTGGTGGGGGTTACTGGGGGTCGCTCTGACTAGGCTGCAGCTCCCACTGGTTAGTGTGATGGCCTATTGTGTGATGAGCAGAGCCAGGATGGACTGCGGCACCCACTGGTTCCAGTGGAAGTCGGGGCTTAAGTCGGAGCCAACCCAGCAATTGCAACCACCAGCTGGTCGGGAAATGGACTGTGCCAGGTCCTGTGCTTGCTAGTACATATAGGAATGTGGTATGGGAACATCTCAGAGTCTCCCTTTAGCCCTTGTAACTTTTTACCCTTATCAGCAATGTAAAGATTGCCAAAATAAAAAAGTAAAAAAAAAAAAAAATATTTTCTGAAAAAAAAAAAGAAAAAAAGAAAAGATGGCTCAGCTATTACAAAATTTGCATTAATAACCAATACTCCCAGTTTCTAAGGCGATGGTCTCATTTTTAGCATGCAGTGCTATAAGGCAGCTGGACACACATTTTCTCTCTCTTTTTAGGAAATGATTTCCAGAGCCAGGAGCCAGGAGCTTCTTCCAGGTCTCCCACGTGGGTGCAGAAACCCAAGGCCTTGTGCCGTCTTCCATGGCTTTCCCAGGCCACAAGCAGGGAGCTGTATGGGAGGCAGGGCCGCTGGGATTAGAACTGGCACCCATATGGGTTCCCCGCACGTTCAATGTGAGGACTTTAGCCACTAGGCCACGACGCTGGGCCTGTAATCCTCTGGTTTTATGAACAGCGATCCCCCAACCGGAAGCAGAAATATTTGTTCTTTTCCAAAAAACATTTTCATTCTTAGATCATTCCTTTTTCTTCGTCCGCTTTCTTGATTTTATCAATATTCTCACTCTTTCTACAACTATTTCTAGGTGTGCTGTTAGAAGCTAAGGGGGCATCAGTGAGCACTGGTCAAGGGTCTCTGCACCTGCTTGCTAGACAGCATCTGCTCTGGCACAGAACGGCCCCAGGTTAAAAAACGCTGGTTAGAACCACATTTTGCTAAGCTAGGTATTTGCACAGTACCATTTCTCAATTGTTTACAGTGATAATAACTTCCTTTTATTAAATTCATTTAGAGACACATGAGCAGGGTAGAATTGAGTCAGGGTGATGGAAATGAATCGTTAAACTTTAATCTGTAAACTCAGCTCATGGTCTTAAATAAGAAACTCATCCAATCTATCCATAACTGACTGATGCTTTTCTTCCCACATGGTCCACGGGCTCCATTTGAGAGTATGCTTTACGTAAGTTCCTCCTCTATTTTGGTGGTTTTCCTAGTCCAATCCTTAAGCCCTCCTCTCATTCTGTGTACATTTCCTGCGTAGTAACAACTTCCTGGATTCAGTTCTTATCTGTAGCTCTAACTTATCCCTCAGATGTTCTCACAGGTCATATTCCTATCAGGAACATCCTTCTCAACCAAAGGGACTTTCTGAAATCTCAAAAGGGGCACTTGAAGCTTCAAGAAACTTCTCACGGGCAGAGATATACCTGACTGGAAAATGGTACCAACATCTACTTTAGAATGAGGTTCACTGTCACCATGTTGGAGGACAGATAGGGCTTTTATTGCTCACTATCATATCTAACACAGCACCTAACACAAAGAAGCTCAATAAATATTAAAGGGATGGGTTCAGTCTATCACTAAATGCCGAGGTTTCCATTTCATATCTTTTCAACCTACTTATTTTTTCATCTATACCTTCATCTATACATCAGTGGAAAAAAATAATCACTACTGCTGTTTACTTGGCTTCCTATCACAGTCTCCCAGACACTAAATTTTGCTTGTTCCATCCCATTCACCATTAAAGATCAGTTCTTACCATCTCTCGATGTGAGATCCTTTAAAATCAAATCCAAGGCTGGCTTGAGGGGTAATTAGGTAAAGTTGCCACCTGCAACACTGGCACCCTGTGTCAACCCCAGCTTCATGCTAATGTCTGGGAAAGCAGTGGAGAAGCAGGCCCCAGAACCCATGTGGTAGGGACAGACAGAGTTCTAGGTTCCTGGATTCAGCTTGCAACGACTCGGGGGAGTAAACCAGTGAGAGAAAGACCAGCTCTCTCTCTTATTCTATCTCTGTTTCTTTTTACTCTTTCAAATAAAAAATGAATCTTTCAAAGAATAATCAAATCCAGGGCCTGGTGTGATAGCCCAGTCTCTAAAGTCCTCACCTTATACATGCCAGGATCCCATATGGGCGCGAGTTTGTGTCCCAGCTGTTCCACTTCCCATCCAGCTCCCTGCCTGCGGCCTGGGAAAGCAGTCGAGGACGGCCCAAAGCCTTGGGATCCTGCACCGTTATGGAAGACCAGGAGGAAGCTCCTGACTCCTGGCTCTGAATTGGCTCAGCTCCAGCCTGGCTTCAGTCACTTGGAGAGTGAATCAGCAGATGGAAGATATTTTTCTTTCTGTCTCTCCTGCTCTCTGTAAATCTGATTTCCCAATAAAATAAATAAATAAATAAATCTTTGAAAAACTAAAAAGTATCAAATCCAAAATTTTGAACATGATACACAAATTTATAACTATCTCAACTTCAAAAATAGCATTTCTTTAGTGTTGGTGTACTGTAAGGAGAATCTTCTGATGCTCAAACTTTAATTGAACATTCATTTGCCATGTTTTTTTTTTGTTGTTGTTGTTGTTTTGTTTTGTTTTAACGTAGTTTAATGGCTTGCAAAGTTCTGGACCCAGACTCGGCATTCAGTGGCTAAGTGGGGAAACAGGTTTGCTTCAAATATCATAAGTGATCATAGAAGTAGGTAACTTTGGAATTCCATCAAGGGACAGGGATCTGAATCCAGATGAAACCCATAGAGAGTGAGTTGGGAACCATTAACATCATGACATTGTAGACAGTTTTGTGTGTGTGCTTGACAGTAATTTTCAAACTACCAGAGAGTTAGAAATTCTAAGAAATTAGGAAATATTACTGTTGGGAGTGTATTTGATTAGAAAGGGATTTCCCAAAATATAATAAAAATTAAACCAAAACGCAACACATACATACAAACCCCAAGTTATACATTGACATTAAGTCTTGATGATATAATTTTTCATAAAAAAAAAAGGCCAAGAAATGGAGGAATTTGAGCATTGCAGAGGGCTGAAGAAAAACAGGTGATTCCAAAAGGAGTTCAGAAAAGTAACCAAGAGAAAAGTAACATCTGCCTACTTCTGCACTTGAGCCTTGTGCAGCCAGAATATGCAAGGTTGTGTGATTTTGAAAACTGCAAACTTTAGCTTGCCGTGATGCTGGCCAGTGTTAAGAGACCTCTGTTTAACAGTCTAGTTGTCTTTTTGGTTCAGTTGAATGAATTCCTGGCTAGACCCTGACCTGAAACAAAGGAAAAGTAAGGCAGCAGCCTGAGCCAGGGAGTGGTAAGGGGCAGAGATCGGTACGGGTCCAATAATCACAACTTCTCATGTCACCATCTTCTCTGACTCACCCCAATCCTTTGTCTTTGTTTTCTGGCACAGTTTATGTTTTTCCTTTATGCAGGAATCCCCACAATATATCATATTGTTTGTTAAAAGAAAAGATGGGACTTCTAAAAATATGTAGGCAGCTTTGACAATTCTAGGTTTTTTTTTTATTATAAATATTGATCATGCCCATTTTCTGCCCATCAAGCATTTACTAAGGAAATATCATCAAGGAAGAGAATATGATTCTTCCTTCTAAATTTTAACTTTGTAATAAACTATACTGTCTAGTTTGTTTGAAAAAATGTGAACCTCTGTATCATAATATACTGTTACTAATCTATGGGAGGACAAGAATTCTGAGACATCTTCTTAAAGTGGTGGCAGGTTTGGGAGTTTTGGTATCTGAAAATCACTTCCATTCCTGAATATCTATAGAAAACTACTGCTCATAACATTCAAGACGATGGGGATGCAATAGGTTCCTCCTGATACCAGCACCATTTTCATCCAAAACAAAGGGAAAGCCAGAGGATGGGGGAAATTTGGTTAAAGAAACTGAAAAATTCATGTACTGATTAGTCAGTATTTAAAATAATCAGGAGTAACAGGCCTTAATTTCTTTCTTTCTTTCTTTTTTTTTTTTTTTTACTATTTTAGTACCATATTCATTAAGCATCAATTCATAAAAATGTGGAATTAGAAATATGAATTCATTATATTTGAAGTTTCAACATGTTCATAGAAAGGGTATATTACAAAAATAGTTAATATTTAAAAATGTTTGCAGCAAAATAAGTTAATCCCTCAATTTCGCTTTTTTGCATAAAATTTTTGAAGTAAATTAATAGCATTAACAATTCCCTAATCTTATGTTAGCGCAGAATTTAAATTATATAAGTAAAATTGTGATTGTCAGCATGATTAGATAAGTGTGTAAGAATCTAGTTTATTAAAAAAAGTCATTTCAAGATTTCATATTTAGTATCTTATCTGAAATTTCTGTGAAGTCTTAGCAATCCTTTTTAAAAAATACTTCCTTTTAAATCACTGTTGATAACAGGAAATGGCTCTGAGTAAAATTTCTGATAAACTGATGGTGAAACTTAGTGATCAGGTTGATCTTTGGTTTGTGAGTTTGAGAGAGAAAAGAGACACTACTGCATAACAAGTCCTAAGTACTAAATAGCACACTTTTGTCTGGATTCACTTCAGTTGTAACAGGTATTTCCCTGTAAGCTACAGTGATTTCTTGTTCTTATTTTTATTTGCAAGAAACTGCTGTTAATAATTTATTGAAGCTTGGTTTAAGTTCTGTTATATTCATGAATCAGTTGAATACATCACAGAAAACTTGTGCTTTTTTTTTTTTTTGACTGGAGTTCTTGGGACTTGAGACCCTTTTAATGCTATTGGAACTGTCTTGAAGAAAGAAAGACAAATAAGAATGGAAGAAAAAAATTCTATAACCTCGTTCATTGCCTGCTCTACTTGCATCTTTATCCTTAATCTGGTCGAATTCATTGTGTCTTCTATCTTCTTTAGGTTTCACTGCTGCAAGAGAGACCTGGGTTAGGACGTATCTTGAGTATCATGCCAGGATCAATGCTGACAATGAGATGAGAACCAGAAGATGCTGTGAAGAACTGGAAATGAGTTGTTGGAGGTCCTCAGGATGTGGCACCGACAATGCATATTCGAATAATCATACCAGCTGTGGAATTCATACAACCTGACAAATACTCACCCAGAAGAGAAGGGTCTACCACCACCTGGATATTATTTTGTACTCTCTGTGCGCATGTTATTAAATTCTGCACTCTTAATTACTACATTTGGTGGGAAATATTGTGGGGAACTGTGGGATGCAAAGGAAACATGGTGCGTGACAATGTGGATGGGGATCACCTGGGCAGTTCAGCTGTCTGCACCAACAGATACCCACAAGGCCATATTCACTTTGATAAGCCTTGCAGGCTTTGCTACTGGATCTCATTGACTGAGTTCAAGAATATAGACTCCCACTAACACAACTCACAAAACAGCAAAGTCTACTAAAAAAAAGGGGGGGGGGAGACTTTATTCAATCTCGGTGAACAATAGGAGAATCAGGCATGCACATATCAGCCTGATAGTGAACTGACTCCTTGGGAGGCAAATTATCAGAGGGAAGCTTGGTGCACATGGAAGCAGAGCAAGTGGAAGAAATGACACAGGATTTCATTGCAACTGGGCATGTGCCTCTGCAGCTCTCTCCAACAGGGTGGAGTTACACACCCGCCAGGGCACTTGGATGGTTGCCTCCACCCAGCAGGTGCTGCCAGCCTAACAGTGCTTTGATAGGTACCATGACAGTTACATTAGCAGTTTCCTTCTTTCTTCTTTTTTTTTTTTTCCGGTTTTGGACACATAGAATATGTTCTTCTCTCTGTGTATATGCATAAGATGTCAACATCTTTAATGAGGTTAGAGTCAAATCTTAATGCCCCAAGAGGTTTTATTGTTTGTTTTGTCTCATAAGTCCCACATACTTCTCTTGGCTTTAATCTGTTAGGTATTCACTTCTTGGTTTAATTTTCAGAGGTCATTTTCATTTCCCTGCTTTACGGGATCAAAAGAATCATTGCATGGTAGAATCCACAATGGCCTACAGTTCCACAAAGTGTTGGTGAATTCCAAAGCAACCTGTATTTACTGTGCAAATTTTTGCCCATTGCTGTGCCAGGTAGAAAAATAGCATGTAAAACTATATCAACAATCTTTACGGAAATATTACATCCAGTGGGTGCCCACAGCCTTTTTCTTCTTCGCAAGGTACATTTACTCATTCATTTTTACTTGCATTATAGACCCTGTATTATGTACTAGGATTTACTAAGCACAAGAAAAGATACCATGTCTTATTCTTTTTGAAAGTCTGCAGTGTAGCAAAGTATTGAGATAATTAAAAAAAAAAAAAAAGCAAAACCAAACACTGTGCAAGTGATACAGAGCCTAGGGAGAGCACAACGAGAAGCCACATCTTGTTTTAAATACGATTTTAAGAAACAACTCTTAATAACTAAGATATTTAACCAGGGATGTGGTGCAGTAGCTAAACCGCATCCCACACTGAAGTCTTTTTAGTGTCCCAGTTCTCTGCTTCTGATCTACCTTTCTGTCACTGCATACGTTATCAGGCAGCAAATGATGTCTCAAGTACTTGGGTCTGCACTACCAACCCAGGAGACTCAAGCAGTGTCTGGTCTTCGACCCGACCCATCACTGGCTGTTGGAAGAATTTGTGGAGTTCACTAGCAGATGGTGGATCTCACGCATTCGCACCACCTCTCTGCCATTCTGCCTTTCAAATTAATTGATTAGTTAATTTTTCAATATTTAGCTACAGTAAAATCAAGTCAAAAGTGTAACTTCCAATATCTTCTCAGCTGGTAGTCTGGTATTTCCAGATAGTTTCACATGTGCATGAAACATATTTTACATGAATATAAACAGACAATTTGTTCTATAAATGTATGACATTTATGTAACATAAATGCATAACATTTATGTAATACAAACACACATGTACCCATTTATGTATGACACACCTACTTGTGGGATCATAAAATATACACATAAGTAGACACACATAAATAGTTCAAAAAGTTAGTGGAAAAATGGAACAAAAAAAGCCTATTTTCATATAAAAATTCTGGAATTCATGCATGGAAGGAGAGGATCTTTAAAAAGCTCGTGGAGAATGTCTATTATGAAAAACTATGCATTGGTTTTGATGAGTTTCTAAGGACTGGGAGTGGGAAGCCAGAGGAGTTATCTTTTCACTTCCAAATATTTTACACAACATTTTTATAACAAACACATTACTCGCAGTATTAGGAAAAATATAAATTAAGAATGTATACTTTGGGGAATCTATATTTTTTTATCTATGGCAAAGGAAATCCAGAGGAATAAGACAGAAATAGAAAGGAAGGGTTCTCAGTAAAGGCTGAACTTGGAATGGATACTGTAGCACTGATGGAGTTTAAATAAGAGAGGTGGTGTTGGGGTGGGGAAGAGGATGGAACTGGGTTAGGCTGATGAGAAATGTGTTCTGAGCAGGCATTAGCAAAGCAAGAAGAATGGTAAACTTTTAGGAAGGTCATGTGCGTATTCTTGAATACAGTACATCTCAAGGAAGGATTCTGAGCAAGGAGACCGTCCGGCGCTGGAGAGCATGCCCAGATCTCATCAGCTGAAAATGCAGGTCCATGGCATTTTCACACCTGTAATCCTTACAGAGATAAAAGGACACTGCCAGAATTTAGCAGGCATATTTCTTCTCCACTGTGCAACAGTGCAGATTTATGTTGATAACGATCAGAACTGATGCACTGGTCATGAGAATAAGACAAAAACAAAAGGATCTTTCTAAATAATCTATAGGGATCTGCTTATTGGATATAGGGAATGAGCAAGCAAAAGCAGAATAGTTCTAGATTTTCAACTGGGGAGTCTTCGTGAACAGTGATGTTGGTGACAGGCCCGTAGCTGTAATCCACAGCATGCCTGAAGTCACAGCTTTATCACTTGAGTTTTACCTAAGTCTCTGTTTCCTTTAACAACCCTTCCATGTGGCTATAAGGCAAGTTCCATACATTCATATAAAGATGGCTAGAAATTTTAAAAATTAAAGTACTTTGGGCCTGGCATGGTGGCCTAGTGGCTAAAGTTCTCCCCTTGAATGCTCTGGGATTCCATATGGCGCCAGTTCGAAATCCAGAGGACCCGCTTCCCATCCAGCTCCCTGCTTGTGGCCTGGGAAAGCAGTTGAGGACAGCCCAGACCCTTGGGACCCTGCACCCACGTGGGAGACCTGGAGGAGGCTCCTGGCTCCAGACCTTGGATTGCCACAGCTCTAGCCATTGTGGTCACTTGGAGAGTGAATCATCAGATGAAAGATCTTCCTCTCTTTCTCTCTTCCTCTCTGTATATCTGACTTTGCAATAAAAATAAATAAATCTTTTTTTAAAAAGTGCTTTTACCTTATTTACATTTAAAACAAATTGAAATAGTTAAGACAGGGGCTAGTGTTGTGGCACAGTTGTTGAAGGCTCTACCTGCAATGCCTGAATCCTATATGACTGCAAGTTCAATTTGTGACTGCTCCACTTGCCATCCAAGTAATTATGAATGCATCTGGAGAAGCAGCAGAAGGCAGCCAAAGCCTCATACTTGGATCTCTGTAACCCGCATGGGAGACGCAGAGGGAGTGACGAGCCCTGGCGTTGGCCCAGGCCAGCCCTGGATGTTGCACCATTTAGGGACTAAATTAGCAGACGCATGGTCTCCGTCTCTCCCTCTCTGTAATTTTCAGATACATGAATGAATGAATGAATGAATCTTTTTTAACAAAATAGCAGAGACCAGGCAAAATTACAGTTTATTCAATTATTCTAGTTGGCAATGCTTTGTAAAAATTTTAATACTTCACATATGCTGAAAGAAAAAAAATTCTACAAAATAGTTGACAGAAGGAAGCATTCCCAAGGTTTTAACTTATTTGCATTTGTAACATGTAAGAGTCAGAATCACAAAATTACAAAAACTCAAAATGATTAATAAATATCAGTCAAATAATAGATGCTGATTTACTTCATGTTGAGAATGATCTTTTTGAGTGGATCCTGACCTCTGAGCGGCATGCCGTGAGTCCGAAGCAGGGCTTGTCATAGCTTCACAGTGGCCCTGAAAGCTCAGGGGGGTGGTCTTCACTGCTCAGCTAGAGGTCAAGACATTTGAGGACTACTGTATGATAGAATACAAAAACTGGAAAAGCTCTGAAGTAATCTGTCATGCTTTCCGAGCCCTTGCTTTTGTGTAAGGTCACATCCCTGTGGAGGATGACAGACTACACGGTTGCATAACTAAGCTTCCAGAACTAGTTACAACTCTGGAATGCCATCACTCTTTTGCAATGGAATGATCATCATCATATGAAATCTTGAGAAATAAAATCTCTTGCTTACCTGCCAGTTCCTGCCTGAGAAAACCTAGTCCACATAATAGCCCTTTGTCTAAACGACCGACCTACCTTTTAGAGTACTGAGGATCAGATTTTTAAAAGAATGTTCAAAATATTTCCACATACAATATTCCAATAGGCAAAAAGGAAAAACAGAAGAGAAGTATATTCTGGCTTTACAACAGTGTGAGGGGGAAAAAAGGGGGAGGGTGTGGATACAATAAAACTGGCTGTGAGCTGCTCGCTGTGCAAGCTGGGAAGGCGTCCTCTACTGTGCCTACTTTGAATATGCTTGAAACCTTCCAAGATAAAAAAGGCATACAACTAAATTTTCAAGATTCTCTTTCCATTCTACAACCAATTAGGGACATCAGTGCTATGCAAAAAAAGTTGGGTTAAAAATTCAAGAGGCTTGTTTGCTCAATAACAATAACAATTATGCCAGACAGTAATCCTTGCTAAATGCATGGTGCTTAGGAAAAGTACTTTCACATCCTTTATCTCAACTCATCAGCACAAAACTACCTGGAGACACAGTAGCTAACACTCTAATGTATAAAAAATAAATGAAAGGTTCCGAGGATCTAAGTCACTTCCACGTCATTCACTCACTCACTCATCCATTCATTCATTCATTTCACTAACACTTACTATGCATGTCAGCATGTGTCAGGCAGAAAATTACATTCTGTCTTTCAAGAGACACATGGTTCACCTGACAGAACAAATCTCTATGCTGATAATTACATGATGCTGTGATCCAAGCTATAATGAAGTGCTTTTTTTCTTTAAAGATTTATTTTTTATTATTTTGTTTATTGGAAAGGCGGATATACAGAGAGGAGAGACAGAGAGGAAGATCTTCCGTCCGATGATTCACTCCCCAAGTGAGTGCAACGACTGATACTATGCCGGTCCAAAGCCAGGAGCCTCTTCCGGGTCTCCCACGCAGGTGCAGGGTCCCAAAGCCTTGGGCCGTCATCCTCAACTGCTCTCCCGGGCCACAGGCAGGGAGCTGGAAGGGAAGCGGGGCTTCTGGGATTAGAACCGGCGCCCATATGGGATCCCAGGTGTGCAAGGCGAGGACCTTAACCACTGCGCCACCGCGCCAGGCCCATGAAGTGCTTTTTAAAATCAATTACAGACCAGTTTGGACACATATAGGTCTAAGTAAAACAAAAATTTTATGAAACAACACTGGTTCTTATGCAATGAGCCATATGGGTATTTTTTAAATTTATTTTATTATTTTATTGGAAATACAGAGAGGAGGAGAGACAGAGAGGAAGATCTTCCTTCCACTGATTCACTCCCAAGGTGGTCGCAAAGGAAAGAGCTAAGCCAATCTGAAGCCAGGAGCCTCCTCCAGGCCTCCCACAGGGGTGCAGAGTCCCAAGGCTTTGGGCTGTCCATGGCCACCCTCCCAGGCCATAAGCAGGGAGCTGGATGGGAAGTGGGGTCGCAGAGACTAGAACCAACGCCCATAAAGGATGCTAGCGCATGCAAGGCAAAGATCCCAGCCACCCAGCTACTATGCTGAGCCCTATATGGGTATTTTCTAGTCTATGCTATTCAGTAGTATTCCTCTTTAACCAAATATTGGTCATAACCTCTTACAATGATTTCACTATTTGCTGATGAGCTGCAACCAACAAGATTTAAAAGTGAGCATGAGCATGATGACAGTTCTGCTGCAACAAAATAACAGAAAATCTGCTGAAGGAATGGTGGGAAGGAAGACTTTAGAAGGTGTTTTCTGAGCATTTAAAGCAACATTAAAGTGGTAGGACTACAACAAAGGTGTTTAGATGCTTTAATCTTTGTGTGCATGCAATGTGCTTTGCTGTTTGATGCTGGGCAACTGTAACGCAGAAACAGAAATGACTTCCATTATAGGGTATGGAAGCAACTATTAACATCTTTTAGTAATGTATCATATAATTAATGCTTTTATTTTCAGAGAATAATGTTTATTCCTAATGTTCCAAATATCCGTCTTCTTAAAAATTCTATAAAAACCCAGGAGAAGCAACAAAGTCAGAAAATACACATTAAATATCAATTTAGGTACTGTCATTTATAATGAACAATGAAACTGTATCATGATTCTGTTCAATGACTTAATCCTCTATTTCAGATTTAAAAGTTTGCTGTGATCCAGGACAGCTGCACCTGTTATACAGAGACACTGAGAAGAGCCAGTAAAGAGTTCTCTGTGCTCCTGCTAAAATCTCATGGTGCTGCCCTCTGCTGACTAAGAAAGACAGGGGCAAGATAAGGGATCACCTCATTTTTCTTTGCCATTTCCTCCAATAGGAGGAGGACTATTTCCATCTTTAGGGACTTTTGAAATGTATTTTGCCCAACTTAACTGGAGGCTCATTGTGCTACCTTGAGATAGATTACTAACTTATTTACACCTTTCATGCATTAAGTATTAAAAGACAGAAGGCACTTTCCCACATCCGTACGTGATCAGCTTACAATAGTACTATCACTGACTGGATGTTCAATAAATACTCCCTGAGGATACAGATACTGATGCTAAATACAAAACAAGCAAAATGAAGGAACTTCATTGAATTTCATAAGGCACTGGGGAACTATAGCTGTTTCCTATTTTCCCAAGGAAATATATTTTTACTACTAATGATAAAAAATATTTTGGCTCCAAAGATTGCTTTTTTTTTTATTTTAAACAGTGTTCACAATTAAAATTAAACTTATTGGAACCAAGCCAAAAACACAAACCAGCACTTGTGCCTTTAATCATAATTGTAGGGCTGTAGTAAATCAAAAGGATTCTGGGCAGAGATTTCTAGGCACTCACTGAGATGCAGAGCTGGCCAAAAGGAAAACAAGCCTGCATTTGTGAGGCAGCTCCTGGGAAGCACAACCACCTGCAAAGGTCCCCTGATGTCCACCCAGAACTCTGGCTGAAGACATGCTTAGGCTTGAAAACGTCAAGTTCCCGAAAGAAATCCAAAAAAGTAGATGAACCACAAGGGACCATATTTCCTTCCGGAAGATTTTCAGGTTGTAGTCTACCAAAAAGATCTATTTTTGGAAAGTTCACTTTTTAATTCAGGATGAAAAAAATTGTAAATATTTACCTGAGAACAAAGTGATAAAATACTAAAACAATCAAATAGAGATAAGCAGCCAGAACTAATAAAACAGGCTTCTAATGCTTCAACCAAATGTTGAATTCTGTTCTGAAGATTAAAGCTGAATTTTACATAGGGCATTAGCTTGGTAACATTTTACTTTCTAAAATATTTCATTTAACACTTCCAAGTTTGTATTAAAGCACCTTCAAATGGTATTTCTGAGGTGTCATAAGTCCAGACCACACAAAACCACACTCCACCTCTCTCTATCTTTTCCTGATGCCAGCCACCACTGACACCCCTGATTCTTAATGAATTCCAGTGAACACTGTTAGGTACAAGCAAATCTACTGTAAACGTTAAAATATTTGACTGCAGACATGCTAAAAAAAAAAAAAAACAGCATTATCAAGGGTGTGTAATTTAAAAAAAAAGTTGATACTATTCGTGTTAATGCAAGTTTCCCTTACTGTCTGCACTTCATTAGTATCTTAAGATCCTAGAAAACAAGCAAGCAAGCAATATAGGCAAAAAAAAAAAAAAAAAAAAAAAGTCCAGGGCCCGGCGTGGTGGCGCAAGTGGTTAAAGGTCCTCGCCTTGCACCCCCGGGATCCCATATGGGCGCCGGTTCTAATCCCGGCAGCCCCGCTTCCCTTCCAGCTCCCTGCTTGTGGCCTGGGAAAGCAGTCGAGGACGGCCCAAAGCTTTGGGAACCTGCACCCGCGTGGGAGACCTGGAAGAGGCTCCTGGCTTCGGATCGGCATAGTATCGGCCCGTTGCGGCTCACTTGGGGAGTGAATCATCGGACGGAAGATCTTCCTCTCTGTCTCTCCTCTCTGTATATCTGCCTTTCCAATGAAAAAATAATAAAAATAAATCTTTAAAAAAAAAAAAAAAAGTCCAAACACCTTCATGTAGCCTTCAGAGCTTTCTTTCTGTATTATCTCACTCTGGTACTGAAACAAAGCATGCACTTCAGGCTAGGTTTGAGTTTCGATCTCTCTATCATTAGCTTTCTGACTTTGGGGGCAGTCACTCAGGAATTCTGAGCCCGAATTTCCACCTGTGAGTGGCTGTATGAACAGCTCCCGAGATTTGATATGAACTAAATGAGATAAGACATACATGAGAGGGAGCTTAGCACAGAGCCACGCGGACACTGACTGATCATCCTGCTCTAGGTTCACCTGCTGTGGCTGCCCTATGCCTTGGTTCTTTTACAACTGCCTGTACTGAATCAACACCTTATCTACCAGTCCCTCTGGAACAGTCACTTTTCTCAAATATGACAAATGCTCTCAGCACCCTATAGCCCCGATTATATAGTTCTCAGCTTCAAATGCCCTTTAAACTGCCATCACCAGTGAAATTTTACTCCTGCTTTGAAGCCGAGTTCAAATGTCCACTCTTCCAGGAAGTCCTCCTTTCAGTCTGCTGGTCAACATTGATAGCATTCACTTTCGTGTTTTCCGAGTTCACTGCTTGCAGCGTGACTTTACAACATGTATTTGTTTATGTCATATTACTTGTCCATATATATTACCTTCCTGAACTGTGAGCTTAGCAAGGTGGAAATCATGCTTTCTTCTGTTTTTAATCTGAGCAATTAATAACTTGTGCTGGAATTGACTTTATAAATGTCTGCTGATTCAATAAATACATCAAAGTGCTTTCATAAATTTTTACCCAAATACAGTATTAATCACTTATCTGCTCTTCTAAATTTTTTTGCTAAAGTTATTGTCTAACTAAAAAATATACCCTGCGAGCTTCTGTAATATATAATAACAAATGTCCTAAGAACAGTGTAATTTTAATGCTTAACACTCAAATGCACAAACATTTTTGGACTACTATACAGACTCTAAAATTGATAATATCCATTACTATCTACTGGTAGACTTAATATAATATTGGCAAAGGGCAATGATTCAAAGAGGAATAAGCCAATGGTGCATATATAAAATGGAACTTTAGGAACAATTTAAAATTGTCTTCAAATATCTAATGAATCAACACTGCTGAAGGAAATAATCAGGACACTAAATTAGTGCTAATTTTGCAAGCATGTGTTCCATAGGAAAAAATAAATAAATACACAAGATGTTGACATATAGCTATTTGTGGGTAATAAGATAATAGGTAATTTTAATTTGTCCTTTATCTTAACTGAATTTTTTTTTTACAATAGCTTCATTTTTTATTGTCACAAAGGTTATTTTAAAATGACTGGATTTAAGGTAACTCTAATGAGCATTTACTCAGATTTAATTATAAACATCAAAAATCGTTATTAGCAAAGTAGAAGGCTTCTCCATTTTTAATACTGATCACAATGCAGTGCTGTAGACATAAGTAAAAACCAAGAGTTAATGCTGTGGCTTAGAAAAACATACTAACCCAATCTGTCCTCAGTTCTAAACAGAGGGCAGAGTCAGTCAGCATCTGACTCCTGATTTGGCAGCAGCAAAGCAGCAGCTCTTGGGGTAAAGAGCAGGCTGGCATTCCAGTTCAGCCCCGCCCTCACCAGCTGTGTGACTTGTTCTCTCTGAGCCACCACCGGATCTGATCCACAAATCAAGGAGGATGCCACAGTCTCTCGTGTCTGAAAGGCCATCACCATTGCTGGAATGTCCACTGCAGGGCACCATCACGGCAGGCCCTCTTCTGCTCACACATCTGGAGACATCACTCCCAGTGCAGGGCAATGTCAAGCACTTAATGCACAGAGAGGATCAGCAGGCCAAAACAGGGGCTCTTTCTGACTGGGAACGAACCAAGAAAGTCTGATTAAGTTCGTCTGGTGGTAAAGCCTGACTTTCAAACAGGTTTCCAGTGAGTTATTGGATATGCATGAGGCATTCATTGCTGGATCCACCAGAAAGGGGAGCGCTGGTCACAGTTGAAAGCACCACGAAGGAAATGGGCAGAAAAGATGAGGGAGAGGAAGGAGAGGACAAGTGTTGGAGGGCAGTGCAATCAAAAAGGCAGAGAAAGAGGAAATGAAGGGAAAAAGCAGAAACGATCAGACTGTCAGACAGGGAGGAGTAAGGGGAAGAGAGAAAATCAGTTCTTCCTCTGTCTTCCTCCATATTCTCCCTCCCAGATTTAGTCCCCTAAATCGCACTAACTTTCCTGCTTCTCACTCTCTTCGCCCCTCCCCTGCTCTGACATCCACCTTCTGAACAGAACCAAGGTTTTATTCTAGAGTCACTCTCATCTCCACTCCCTCTCAGACAAGTGCATTCCTTCCTTTAGGAGTCAGAAAGCGCGATAGGGAAACACTAATCCAGAGTGGACTCTGACTCTGGAATTGAGTTCCAGGCGCCCTAGAAGCTCCCAAGAATCACAAAGATCTCGCCTGATGGTGGCTACAGATATGAGGGGGCACAGCACAGGGAGAGCAGCTGTCCGCCTCTCACTTTCTGCCCTTGGTCACTCCCTGTCCTTGTTTGCACTATCTTCAATTACAAAGGATGTACTCTTTTCAATTACAAACATGAATGTCCCATGATTAGGATTTATCATCTGATACTGTGTAGTCACCCTTCCCTTTCTGATGAACGTCAGAAATGTTAGTTTAAAATGTCAGAACAGGGCATGCTATAAAACCAAATCCACAGGACAAGTGGGCCATGTGAGTAGTTAGTTAAAAGTCACATGGCCCTTAGGAGCAGGAATGTGTTATATCTAATGCATAATCTCCATGCGTATGTCAATCTAACTTGCCAAGAGAAAGCTGAAGACAAAATGCTTGATTTTGGTTGAACAAAATGGCAAGAAATCTTCTTTGCCAACGAAGCGAGAATGCAATCAAAAGCTTCCATGATTGTTAAGTGGGATGTCTGTTGGGGGTTAAGATGGAGCAGGTGGAGAGGTTCAGCAGATACTCTGGTAACTGTACAAAGTCTATCAAAAACTCCTCTTTTCAAAATTGGTACTTGAAGAATAAGAAAATGCCAATATCGCATCTGGAAATGTGTTCATTCATCAGTGAAACTGTGTTATTTCACACCTCATCAAACAGTATGATAATTTGTCTACATTTGCCAAAACCGAAACAGAAAGCTAAAATGTCCTTGCAGATGGCTTTGTTCAGCAAACGAGTAGAATTAGCTCCTCTGTTAAGGAAAAGCATTTTCTTGAAATAAAAAGGAAGTACATTACTGAATAATAGGGAGCCCCTTCCCCTCTAAGTACTCTGTAAAGCAAGCAAGGCAGTGGAACCCTCCTTAGCGATGCTGTCCTGCCAGCTGTGCCCTTACAGCTCTCAGAGGGGCACTGGGGAACAGCAGGCTGCGGGAGCTCAAGACTTTTATCTCTTCCACCTCTTCTACAGCTCTCTGCACAACTAGCAGTGTGGACTGTAAGACAGAAAGACTGGGGTTGAGGTGAATGAAGTGGAGAGGCCAACAAGAGGTTACTGGAGAGCTTTTTGAGGCAAAGGATACTCATTGTCTGGGATGGCAGGAATGCACCATTTTCATCTGTTTCCTGGCACTGCATCCGCTGCACCTCTCTGAATGGTTGAATCTTACACTAGCCAAATAGCTGGTTTTTAGTCTCTAACACAATATGTAAAGACTAGGTTTCCAGATTCAGCTCATTTTAGGGATTACTACAGTTAGCTTAAGAAACAGAAGATGGTTATGGAGTAAATCACTCTCAGATTCAGGTCAGTCGTGGAAGTCACTCTGTTTTAGGAATTCAGAATTTGGCAAAATAAGTCCACAGCAATCACTTTTTTAAACATCTAACATCCTACATAGGAAAACATACTGTCTCGATTTTTCATCTTTCTTTCACTTTTTTGTTTTAAGATTTATCGATTTTTATTGGAAAGACATATTTACAGACAAAAGGAAAACAGAAAGATCTTCTGTCCACTGGTTTACTCCCCAAGTGGCCTCAATGGCCAGAACTGAGCTGACCCAAAGCCAGGATCCAGGAGTTTCTTCCAGGTCTACCTTGTGAGTGATAGGCTTTGGGCCATCCTCTACTGCTTTCCCAGGCCACAAGCAGGAGCTGCATCAGAAGTGGAGCAGCAGGGACTAGAACTGGCACTTGTAGGTAGAGAATTAGCCAGCTGAGCCATTATGGCAGCCCCCTTTCTGCTACCTCTAAGAGGCTTTCTTTCTTCTTAACAAAACCAATCAACAAGAGACAGCTCACATAAATGATATGGGCAGGAACGCTGCTGCCAGATTTCTTGGATATCAATTGCAAAGTTAGGCAAAGTGCTCAACTTCTGTGGGTCTCAACAATGTTTTGTAAAATAGGGATACTAGTAGAGTACCTTGAATAGTTTGGTGCATTGTAAATGTGCACAGAAGGTCAATTTTGCTATTGCTTAAAAAAAATCACTAGAACTTATGGGTACGAGGGCCAGGCATGATAGGGCAGGCCTCCACCTACGGTACAAGTACCCCATAAGGACACCACATCTAGCTCGCTGCTTATGGCCTAGAAAGGCAGCGAAGGATGGCGTAAGACCTTGGCCCCCTACACCCACATGGGAGACACGAGGAAGTTCCCAGTTTCCAGCTTCAGATTGGCCATGCTCCAGCTGTTGTGGCCATTTGGGGAGTGAGCTAGAGGACAGAAGATCTCTTTCTATCTCTGTCTCTCCATGTCTCTGCTTTTCAAGTAAAAATAAAACTTTAGAAAAATTAGAAATTGATGACCAATGGAACAGAAGAGAAAACCCAGAAACAAATCCACACTGGTGGCATTTAACATCAATCAATTTTTGACTAAGATGCCAAGAATACACAATAGGGAAAAAGCAGTCTGTTCACTAAGTGGTGCTGGGAAAACTGGACGTCTGCCTGCCAAATAGTGACACTGGACCCTACATCACATGCATATATATTTAAAAAAAAAAACCCCGCTCAAAAATAGATAAAGGACTTAAATGTAAGCTGTGAAACTATAAAACTACTAGAAAAATGAGGGGGAAAGCGCCACACTATTGATCTGAACAATGACTCCCTGGAAATATCGTCAAAACAGATGCAAGCAAGACAGACAACCAAGATTAGACAAAGCAAGATTATATCAAATCAAAAAACTCTAAAATAGCTAAAGAAACCATTAACAGAATAAATAACCCACAGATTAGGAGAAAATATTTGCAAGCCAAGCATATGATAATGAGCTAAAAACAACCAAAATGTAAAAAGAACTCAATACAATTGCAAAAAAAAACCAAATCAAATCAACCCAAATACCCCCAGTAAAAAGTGGACAAAGGACATGAATAGATATTTCTCAAAAATAGCATATGAATGATCAATAAATATATGAAAACACGGTCAGTATGGCTAATCAATGGGGAAACGAAATTAAAATCACAATCAGAAAGTCATACATCTGCTCACACAACTACTACCAAAGAGATGAATGATATCCAGTACTGGGGAGGATGTGGAGCAAAGGGAACCTGCAGTATAAACTAATACAGCTGATATGGAAAATGGCAAAGGGGTTTCTCAGAAAACTGAGCAGCGAACTATCAAATGATCCAGCAATCCTACTTTTGGATATATATCCAAAGACATGCAAACAGTGTGTCAGGGTAAGGGTTGAGGCACAGTGAGTCAAGCTGCCACGGGTGAGACCAGCATCCCATACTGCGGCGCGAGGTCTAGTCCCAGGTGCTTGGCTTCCATTGTAGCTCCTAGCTAGTGTGCCTGGGAAAGCAGTGAAAAATGGATCAAGTGTTTGGGTCCCTGCCATCCCCATGGGAGATGCAGCTAGTCTCAGGCTCATGGCTTTGGTTTGGCCTGAGCCAGTCCTGCTCATTGCAGCTATCTGGGAAGTGAATCAGAGGATGTAAAATTTCTAGATTTCTCTCTTTTTCATTCTCCCTGTCACTTATTAAAACAATAAATTCATTTTTAAAATGGGGAGTCAATCATCAGACGGAAGATCTTCCTCTCTGTCTCTCTTTCTCTCTTTTGTATCTGCCTTTCCAATAAAAATAACAAATAAATCCTTAAAAAAAAAAAAGAGGGGCCCGGTGCGGTGGTGCAAGTAGTTAAAGTCCTCGGCTTGCATGCCCGGAATCCCATATGGGCGCCGGTTCTAGTCCCGGCAGCCCCGCTTCCCTTCCAGCTCCCTGCCTGTGGCCCGGGAGAGCAGTTGAGGACGGCCCAAAGCTTTGGGAACCTGCACCCGCGTGGGAGACCCGGAAGAGGCTCCTGGCTTTGGATCAGCGTAGCATTGGCCGTTGCGCTCGCTTGGGGAGTGAATCATCGCACGGAAGACCTTCGTCTCTGTCTCTCCTCTCTGTATATCCACCTTTCCAATAAAAAAATAATAAAAATAAATCTTTAAAAAAAAAAAAAGGAGCACTGGTAAATACCTTCCTTATGCTAAGCACTGCACGACCCTGACGTAAGGACCCTGACGTAAGGACCCTGACGTAAGGACCCTAACTGCAGCAATAAGAGTGGCCTTGGACATTAGGGACACAGTCATTTCGACTAGCTCCCTTAGTTAACAACCTGAAAAAGGTTGGTTAACTAAACCGTGGTGAGCTAATGTTAAAGTCATGCAAAAAATGTCTACGCCTCCAAGCAGCAGCAGCACAGGGCCTGCATGACGGTGATGCAGGAGAATGCTCCGGCACAGCGGCCATTCTCTCCCCTGGACCCAAGGCAGGATGCTGGCGTCCCTCTGAGATGCAAAAAACACCTCAGAGGTATTTTTAGCAGCCACAAGATCCAAGTCGGAAAGCCCTCTGCTAGAAGAGATCTCTTCGCCCACAGAATAAGGAACTACACATTACATTCAAAACTTGGCAACAATTCAATCGCCACTCTTAGGTTTTTTTTATGCAGTCATCCTGAATCTCATGGAAAATTAAACTTGTTCTCAGCTCTTTCACTTCATTGGGAAGAAAATTCTAAGCTAGCAGAAATGAATACATGAATTTCAATTCTCCGAAAAGGCTTCTGGGTGTGGCTGAGATGGCTAACTTTGAAAACTTAGCAATACAGGATACATTATGAGAAAGTTCTTGACTTAAATAAGGATGCTAAATCACCAGATCCTTCTGGAAGAGTCCTTTCATTAATTTCAATGAAGTCAAGCAAAGAACACGTTGTAATATGAAACACAATTTATGCAACTATGTTGAAATACTCTGACAGAGTTACAACTTCTAATGTAAGAATTTTATGGTAAAACAATTTCAAAACAGTATTACGAATTAGGTTGGGCTTATTTTGGTTTTAAGCTGTCACAGGAAAACACCATACACATCACTGAAATCCTAAGGCAAAATGATAGTGTCTTTAAATAAAAAAAAAATCATGTGCTCTGCAGCTTAAAATTAAAGAGCTGAAACTAAACCTCAATTGAAATTATACTGTTAGGCAACTCCAAAAGCTAAACACAAAAACATGTTAAAATAAAGATTGCAACATCAAGGGAAAACCATCCTCACTTGTATAGTTTTAGGTTCTCAGTCTTCTCTGACTCCTGCCCAGCTGAGAGTCTCTGAGCCTGCACAGGTTTTCCCACAGTCAGACACTCACTCACTCACTCACGGCCACATGGGTTTACTCAGGGAAAGGAATGCACCACGGTCAAGGGGCCAATAGAAATCCCGAGGGTGGCTCTGGTCTGTCTTCTAAAACCAATGAACTTCCCATTCTATAACCTTTAATGACAGGAGGGAAGTTTACAAGTTATACACCCAACTTAACTATAAGGCAGGCTACGTTCATTACACGCCTCACTGTGTTAAGAAAGAAAAAGAAAGCATTGTGCAAGGCACGGCCCATCCTGTCAGGAAATGAACGAATCCTACTTTGGTTGTTTTTGATGAAGTTCTTCAGTCAGTGTGTTGTTTTCAATCAGAAAAGTCAAGAGCATTTAAAAACAAAACTTCCATGATATTTTATTAATTCTGTAATATAAAGTACTTCTCTGTAACCACAAGAGAATTCTGAGAATCCAGCCTTTCCAGAAAGCCCAAGAAAAATACTTCAGTTTCACCATTCTCAAACTCATTTGACTTTCAAACAAAATAAACATATTACTTTATTTAATATCGTTGCACAAGCGAATTCACAAGAATGAAATGTGTTCAGAGTTCCTAGAAAAAATGTAGCAATACAGGCTGCCAGCTTGTTCAATGTCAAGCTCTAGGCAGTATAGCAGCACCAGCAGTAAGTGACTCAGACTGAATCACGCTCAAGCTATTTTTGCTTTTAAAGTACTGCCAGGCACTGTGTTAATATTCAACCCAGAGTAAATTTAGCCCAACGAGAAAATAAGTGTTTCCATGGTTGCTTCTTCACAGTGTTTATGGTATATATGCAGCCATTAGGCCAAGGAATCCAGGCAGATAAATTAAATGGAAATGCTCACCTTTCATTTGTAACCAGGCTATGGAACACTGGAAGCACTAAAGACAACTTGGGCTATTCCACTTTCTTCATCTACGTGCCTCCCCAGAGCCCAAATAGAAAATATATGGTGTATTGTGAAAGATACATACAGGTCCGTATCATTAAAATAGCCTTAGTAGACTGTTGTTAATGTATTTTATTAGGCTCTCTATTAAGAATTGCAACCACCCACATTTCACTGATAGCACAATCACAAGACGCTATGGTATGGAGAAAATTTTGGCCTGCTGACACTAAAAGGAATCCTCATTTAATATCATCAACAGTGAACAGCAGGGCCCGGCGCGGTGGCGCAATGGTTAAGGTCCTCGCCTTGCACGCCCGGGATCCCATATGGGTGCCAGTTCTAATCCCGGAAGCCCCGCTTCCCTTCCAGCTCCCTGCCTGTGGCCTGGGAAGGCAGTCAAGGATGGCCCAAGGCTTTGGGACCCTGCACCCGCGTGGGAGACCCGAAAGAGGCTTCTGGCTTCGGACCGGCATAGTATCAGTCGTTGCACTCACTTGGGGAGTGAATCATCGGACGGAAGATCTTCCTCTCTGTCTCTCCTCTCTGTATATCCGCCTTTCCAATAAAAATAAAATAAATCTTTAAGAAAAAAACAAAACAGTGAACAGCAGGCTCTGTAACATGGCCAGTACTCTGCCGAGGTTAAAGAAATATTGGTTGCAGGAGATGAATTGTGAACTTTTAAGTAATTGAGCTTCAAAATTTTGTGGGAAAAATACATAAATTAGTCCTCTAACCATTTTAAGTGCATAGTTCATCAGTGTTAAATGTACTCCATTGTTGTGAAACAGATTCCCAAGCCTTCCTTCTTGCAAAACTGAATCTCTACATACTGTTATTTTTCTAAAACTCAATTTTTCAAAATGTTATTTTCATGCTGATGCGCATGGAGTTGATATATCTGAATAGCACAATAAATTGCAGAGTTGGGGGAGCAGATGCTGGAACTTTCCTATATTAAATTTGCGTGTTTAAATTTTTTAGAATCCTCTTTAAAAGGCATGCTACTGCCATACAGTGGTATTGTGCTCAGTAAAAAAATAACAAAGTGTGTCTCCTCAGCAAGGTCGCCAACAGGGATGTATGCATCTCAAAACCTATAGTTTTAGAAATTCTACTTATAATTAACTTTAAAACATGAAGAAAAATTAGGTTTTAATAATAAGATATACACATACCAAAAATATATAAAGGTGAATAAACAAAACATTAGGAGGTTCACAGGGGATAAACAATCAAAACAGTCAAAAACCATATTTAACTGTTTTTATGACCATGGGCTCCATAAAGGCAAGAGTCTCTATTTCCTCGCCAGATGCAACAGCTCTTTTTACATTGCTATGGTCACTGTCACAAAGGAAGCTTAATGGAAAAGGCTAGGTCAGCAGCAACTGGAGAAGACACAGAAATGGTAATCCGATCAAAGAAACCCGGAAAACAGCCACACAAGCCACCTTGTACTGCTGTCCTGATAGGACTGGGCACATGGACAGTCGCTCACAGAAGCACTGCGTAAAGGTACCAATAAGAGCCAGATGCCACCAGAACCCCCTGCAAATTATAATAGGTGTTCAAAGGCTTTTTAATTCTAAATAGATTTTTAAAGATTTGTTTAACTTAGTTGAAAGGCGGAGTTACAGTAAGAGAGGAAGAAAGAGATAAGGAGGGAAGGAGAGAGAGGGAGGAAATGAGAAAGAGAGGGAAAGGGGGCGGTGAAAAGAGAGAGATCTCTGAGAGATTCTCATCTGCTGGTTCAGTCCCCAAATGGCGAGGACTTTGGAGTTTCTTCCAGGTCTCCCACAGGAGTTCAAGCACTGAAGTCATTCTCCATTGCTTTCCCAGGTCACAAGCAAGAAGCTGGATTGAGGCTTAAACTATTACACCATAGTACTGGCCTCTGGTTCATTGATCTTAACAAATGTGCTATACAAATGTATAATGTTAAAAACAGAGGAAAATGGTGGGGATATGGAAGCAGGATCTGGGAACTCCCTGCACTAGCCACTCAATTCTGCAAAACTACAACTGCTCTAAAAAATAACCCCATTACTTAAAACAAATAAGAACAATGTGAACAGGTCAAGATGGCTGTTTTATGGCCAACTCTTCCTTTCGTGTAGTTTCTGCACAGATGCCCAGGGACTCATTTTCTTGCAAGCCCAAGTCCCCACCCCTGCTGGGTTCCACCTTCCTTTTTGTCCAGTCTGATCTCATTGCTCTAATGTTCATGTACTTCGTCATCCTAGAGGCCCAGACTGTGGACTCCCCTGCTCCTAGGGGCCACGGATGGGACTGCCATTCCCTACTCTGCCTTACTCTGACTTACAAAGACTTGTTCTGCCCTCGCTTTTGGTGTATATTACGGCTTAAAGAGACTAGCCTGCTATTGGCTTCTAATTTCCTGCTGTTAGTCTACATGGACAGAGTGTTCTAGGCATAGAGCAAGCACTGCACACCTCAATGTTACAGAGAAAGATGCTCAAAGCGGGCCAGATACAAAACAAAGGGAACTGCAAGAGTGGCATGAGAGGCCTGCCTCCGACCCGAACACATCAAAACCAAAAAAATCTTGGGCCCGGCGCGGTGGCGCAAGTGGTTAAAGGTCCTCGCCTTGCACGCCCGGGATCCCATATGGGCGCCGGTTCTAATCCCGGCAGCCCCGCTTCCCTTCCAGCTCCCTGCCTGTGGCCTGGGAAAGCAGTCGAGGATGGTCCAAAGCTTTGGGACCCTGCACCCGCGTGGGAGAACCGGAAGAGGCTCCTGGCTTCGGATCGGCATAGTATCGGCCCGTTGCGGCTCACTTGGGGAGTGAATCATCGGACGGAAGATCTTCCTCTCTGTCTCTCCTCTCTGTATATCCGCCTTTCCAATAAAAAAATAATAAAAAATAAATCTTTAAAAAAAAAAAACCAAAAAAATCTTGACACTGAGTGTGCCAAATGAACCTCACACTTCAGCCAAGAAGTGGCCGGCACACCTCCTCACCTTTGTGTGATCTGAAGCGAGGAGAAAGAAGGTAAGCAGGAAGAGAGAGAGAGAGAGAAAAGAGGAAGATGGAAAGGATATGGACATGCATTAGTGCTTTTTGCTGACTGCAATTTATGGTGCAAAAGTTGATTTTAATCACTCCATAAAAATCTATATTTATTTAAATGCCACAGAGAAATTTACATATATGACGTGTACAGGCAGAACAGTCACATTTCAGCGTGGCTAATTCTTGGGCCAGCTGACTACAAAATTTAATGCCATGTCTGCTGGATTGGAAGTGGAAAAGGGAGCATTTAAACCATCTTTACCTGCAATGCTATAGCTCTGGTCCCAAGCACAACCTTCAAATGAAAAGTAACTGTTACCATTTGCATTAACTAATCTGCCAAAAACAGCTACTTTTTAGTATATAGCTCAACTTTATCACGTTATCAATCATGACAACTTTTTAAAAATTACACTGTTTCTTGCTTTAAAAATATAAAAGTGCCCTGGGTAAAGGGTCTGGAAGGGGTCAGGGTTGCCTGGCATGGGTCCTTGTGCCCAACTGCACGGCAGGTGTCGGGTCTGTGACCCCAAGGATGGGGGTTCTGGTGGGGCCAGGGTCACCTGGCCTGGGTCCCTGGGCCTTCCTGTGCAGTGGGTGAGCCCTCGCTGTAAGGAGTCCAGGTTCTGTGATCTGACCATGGAGGGCATGCGACAGAACTGGGCCTCCTCAGTGAAAAGGATGGAGCAGTGGACGGCAGGTCCAGACCCAACTGAGCATATGGTAGCCCACTGGGACCTGCAGTAAGTACCATAGCAGAAGAAGGAGCACAGGACAAATTGGACAACTACCCCAGCCAAACAATGACAGTAAATACTTGGGTGAATGGAGACTCTAAGGTCGACCATGTCAGCCAATGAACATTGGAAGGGTTTCCTCATCCTTGGATTGGAGAGATCACATCACTTCAGCACTACAGAAATCACTAAAGCAGAACCCTTGGAACATGCGCCACATTGGGGACCCTGGGTCAATTTTTAGTGGCCAGTCCCCATCCCTGGATACTGGGGCAGTTGGGAGGCTAGGTGTGTCTTCTCCCTTTTTCTCTCCCACCCCCACCCCCCCAGATACAGGAAGAAGAAATAGAAAATTTGGAAACAACGGTCACACTCACTTTTCCCTAACCCTTGATCCTTCCGAACCTGATCAACTATGTAAACATCATTAAAAAATTCAATAGGGAAGTTGGGATGATTATTACTTTTCTTGTAAGAGATACATACACACACACCCCTATCTACTGGATAACTCCCCAAACGGTCTCCCCCATGGGTGGCAGGGGCCCAAGTACTTTCTCCTGCTCTCCCACACGCATTAACAGGGAGCTGGATAGGAAGTGGGACAGGCACAACTTAAACCAGCGTTCAAAGAAGATGACAGCATTGCAAGCAGTAGCTTAGTCTACTGCAGAACAATGCAAGCTCCAATCTTTACTTTTATTGCTTTTTTTAATGATTTATTTATTTTTATTGGAGGTATACAGAGAGGAGGAGAGACAGAGAGGAACATCTTCCATCTGTTGATTCACTTTCCAAACAGCTGCAATGGCCGGAGCTGTGCCGATCTGAAGCCAGGAGTCTGGAACCTCTTCCAGTTCTCCTGCGTGGGTGCAGGGTCCTAAGGCTTTGGGCTGTCTTCAAATGCCCTCCCAGGCCACAGGAAGGGGACTGGATAGGAAGCAGGGCTGCCATGACACAAACAAGCACCCATATGGGATCCTAGGAGTGTGCAAGGCAAAGACTTTAGCTGCTAGGCTACCGTGCTGGGCCCTCTTTATTGTTTTAAATAACAGTTTCTAAGATGGAAAACAGGATGAAGAAACCCGACCAATGTGAATAACGGAGTAGAGTTACAGAAAATAAAAATAAAAAGCAATGACAAATCCCTCCCGCGCCTAAATCTCACTAGATCATGATATTTAGTTTATGAATTTTAAAACATAAAATTCTGGGACATGAAAATTATTCCCATAACAGGTCTCACAGCTTCGTGAATTTTTGATGAGATGAAATTCAACTTCAATAAGAAAGCGGTACTCTTAAGAAGACAAAGTCTTTTTCTTTTAACATTTTTGGTTTAGCCTTCCTGAGCTTGCCCCACTGTTGAGCTCTCTTGGTGTTCACCCCTTCACCCGCAGGTCATCAAATCCCAAGGTTCCATGGCCTGACAGCAGGTGCAGAGGCCCTCCTACCTGCTCTTTAGCCACAGCCTCACGACGACATACACTAAAAGGCAGTCCCTTATACTCTGTATGCTTGACATCTGTGCCAGCCTCTCCACCTAAAGATCGGTTCTCCATGAACGGTGCTATTTTTTTAAATTTATTTATTGTACTTAGTTGGCAAGGCAGAGACAAAGAGAGTTTCTGTCCACTGGTGTACTTCCCACCCAAATGTCTGCACTTGCCAGGGCTGGGCTGCGCCAAACCCAGGATCTGGGACCTCAGCCTCGGTCTCCCCTGCAATGGGGGCGGGCAGGAACCCAAGTATGTGTACGAACCATTACTACTGCTTCCACGAGGATAGCAAACCCAGACACTCTGTGGGCCTCTGGTGTCTTACCAAAGGCCAAGAGAGTCCTCCCCTACTTTCAGCAGCAACAAGCAGCTCAAAAGGACAATAAATTCCAGCAACAAATAACTCCAAAAATAAGCCTCAACAGACCCTTGTCACCTTTTCTCTCATACACCCATGGTCTGATTTGACTGGATTATTTGCTGCTCCTCACATACTGTATCTTCTTTCCCCTTTTTTGCATATGATTTATAATATTTCTTTATTGGAGGATGCCGATCAGAATAATACATAATATTTATACCATCTTAAAATGTATAATTATGCAATAACACATTTCAAAATGATTCATGTTGAAGATGATTTTCACAGAGCTCTTCAATGTTTCCCCACTTTCCTATGAAATATCATAGAGAAATATTGCATGGAAAGCATTTGCAGTCTGTAATATCAGAACAGATTCCCAAAAGTGCACTTCTAGGAAAGTATATTAAACAGCCTTAGCTTATATCCTGTGTCTTTACTAGTCAGTTTGTTATAATTATCTTAATCATTATTTGATTATCTATACCATTGTATTATAAAAATTGAAGCTTGACTCTCACATACAGTGTTGCTACTTGTCACTTAAAATTCTAACACTCTTCTCCCAGCTCTCTGCTTCTTCCTCCTCCTGCTATGACCTCTAGTCTTCAGAGCAAATTATTACCAAGCCAATGGCCAGCACAGAGAAAAAAAAAAAACTTGGTATTCTGAAAAGATAATAATATACATTCTATTCTAAGAGACACAGTCATGGGAAAACTTGCTATTGCAGTCAAAATGATTCAGTCAAGATGAGAAAGTTATTTCAGTCAGGAGTGTGTGTGTGTGTGTGTGTGTGTGTGTGTGTGTGTGTGTGTGTGTTCACGCGCTGGGATACACCATCACCAAAGCAGTGGAAAAACACTATTTTACTGACATGGCTGAAGGACAGTAAAATACAGTAAAATACATAAATATTAGATTGCAAGTAGGTTATTTTTTATTAATACACTCCATTTTACATACTACCACCATAAAATGGTTTATTTCAAAACTGACATAAAATTTCTCTCAAATTAATGTTAAATGACCTCACATATTGATTCCTCTGATCTGTGTTATCAAATATTTCTCTGCAGATCAAGACGTCTCTAAAGATCTCACATTAGAGAAGTAAACTTACTCTTATCTTGAGATTGGTGACACCTGCATGAAGACAGTAGGATGAGCTTGTTTTAATTAACAGAGGAGAGGAAGAAGGAGAAACTCCACGCAGAGGGCAACAGGTGTTCACCAAGCAAATAAAGACAGGAGTTGCAAGGCGACACAGTGCTTTCCAGGAATTACCAGTTCCTGGATCAAAGGGCTGGAGAGAGGAATCAGAGATGGGGTTGGGAGCGGAAATGCAAAAAGGGGCTGGTGCCAGAAGGCCTGAGAGGAGCCACAGAAAGACCACTCACCAGCCTACTCTTGTCAGTTTTACATAGACAAACATGACCAGACCTACACCATGAAACAATCAATTCTGGCAGAAACTGACACAAGTCAAGTTTGGAGCAGAGAGCACTAAGAGATTAAGAATAAGATGCAATTAGAGTGGTAGTAACAGTGGGAACAGAAAGAAACATACTCTGATTGGTAGCAGTTTGTAGGAATGTGACCAGACAGTACATCTCATTTATTGGTTCATACTTCTTCCCATCTTTTTAAAAATATGTGTTTGCTTAGGTGAATACAAAATAGAGCCATTGTACTTTGAAACAATATAAAATATATCAAAATAAGCTGCTACTGCACATGTTTGACTCTATAATATTACTTTGTGCGGCAGCAGGGAAATCGATACTACCGTAAAACAGGAAAGATGAAGGCTGGTAAGGCTGAGAGCTGGAGGAGGAAATTACAAGTTAAGATTCCTATTTTATACCTGAAGTCAAAGCAGTGTCCCTTAAGGAAGGAAGAGGGGAACACTTCTATCAGGAAGGGCCCACCTGTCAAACAGCACAAGGAATGTTGCCAGAAAGTCTGGGAACACCTCCAACAAATGCTTTGGTCATACTTTGTGCTGAGCAGCAGGGGCTGTTGCCCAGGTCAGGTCTGCCAAGGTAACCTTGGCAAAAGACACAACGCCTTGTCTGATCCTCTCATTCCTAGAACTGGTTTGTGTTCAAGGACTTGCCATGAAGAATCTGTCCAACAGGAAACAACAATCCTATAAATGAAGTTAAAACCCCCCCTTTGGAGCCCTTCATTCACTCCCCAAACACACTCAATGCCAAGTACTTCTTAGGCACTAGAGATACACATGGAGGCAGTGAATGCCTTTTCTCTGGCTGATGTGACATCCTAATGATGATGAAATCCTATAACAAAGCAAACTGATAAGTTTATATGACCTAAACACCTTTATTTTTATATTTTAAAAAATAATTTGCTATTCTTTGTTTGGAAAATCTTATTTAAAAACTTCCATTAATCCCCACCCCACTCTCATTCCTTCAACAAATTCTTTGCATCCAGTTCTGTGACATTCCAAGTTTCTCTCATTCCCAAGACATCAATTACTTGTTAATATTACTGGTGCCCAATAGAGTGCTTTGCATAAAGTAGATAACTAATCACTAAAAAAAAAGGTAACAGGAGAGATTATGCATACGGGTGGAAGAAGCCAAGGGGCATCTGGGAAATCTCCACACCTCCTGCTTAGATTTGCTGTGATTTTGAAAGTGCTCTGCTAACATTATTTTCTTTTTTAAAAAGGAAGATAAAGCAAGGGCTATGTCAAGTAGCGATGTGCTGGTTAGGAAGTTCACGCAAGCTCTTCCTAAGCAAGCAGCATTCCTCCAGGAAGACACATCTGCCTCATTTCCTTTGCCTGTACAGATTTTAATCATGGAGAGCAATTTTATATATATAAACATAAATAAAAATTATAAAATTAAATGTCTTTAACAAGCTAAAACTAATATTTGAGAAGTATATTACAGTTCATAAAACACTTTCACATACATATCTGATTTAACTTATATAACTCTGTGGGCTAGTTATTATTATGATTATTACATGATTCATACTTCTCAGAAAACTAAAATTTCATTGAGATAATAAAAACTGGGATGGGCATCTGATGTAGCTGTTAAGATGCTCCTATGGATGCCTGCATTCTGTGCTGAAGCACATGCATTCAAGTCCCAGCTCGGTTTCTGATCAGCTTCTTGCTAATGCGTACCCATAAGGCAGCAGGTAAGGCTGGTTCAAGTACTTGCGTCCGTACCACCAACATGGGATACCTGAACTGAATCCCAAGTTCATGGCTAGCCACAGGCTGGAATCAACCAAAATGTCCTTCAACTGGCAAACAGCTAGCTCAACTATGTTTTATCTCTATGATGGGATACTACTCAGCAGCAACATATCAACTGCTGACACTTGTCAACTCCATGGATAGATCTCAAATGAATTCTTCTAAGTAAGAGGAGTCACTACAGAAGTTACATATTGTGTAGCTGTATCTATATAATTTTCTGGAAAGCTTAAAACTATTTTATAAAAAAGTAGTTTCCAAAGCTGCGAATGACAGACACTGACCATGAAGGGGCACAAGAGAATATCCAAGGTGACAGAGCTGGTAGGACACTTGGTCATGCAAGAGCTCATCTGTGAAACAAAGCCAATAATCTCTACCTACTGCAGTAAGTTGCTGTGTATGCTGAATGAGATAATATAGAGAGGAGTATTTCATGAAGCAAAATACATGTTTTGAAAACTTAGCAGTATGTATGCAATTTGCACACATTCCTCTGGTTCTATCAACACGGCAAAGCAGTAACCCTTCACAAGGACCATTACCACTTTGAGCATTTTAGGGCCAAGTGGCAGGTCTTGGCAAGCAAGCCAACAACATATAGTTAATGAAGATGATGAGCGTTAATAGATAATAATAAATGATGAACATTACACAATTTCTCATCGTGTGCCAGACTGACTTAGTGATGAAAAGAGACCAAAGGAGCATTTTTAGGACAAGCCTACAGACAGATATAATGCACTCAGGCACATTTCTTCTTCCAATTCTTTTTTTTTTTTTTAAAGATTTATTTTTATTATTTTTTTCATTGGAAAGGCGGATGTACAGAGAGAGGAGAGAGAGAGAGGAAGATCTTCCGTCCGATGATTCACTCCCCAAGTGAGCGCAACGGGCCGATACTATGCCGACCCGAAGCCAGGAGCCTCTTCCGGGTCTCCCGCACGGGTGCAGGTTCCCAAAGCTTTGGGCCGTCCTCCACTGCTTTCCCAGGCCACAAGCAGGGAGCTGGAAGGGAAGCGGGGCTGCCGGGATTAGAACCAGCGCCCATATGGGATCCCGGGGTTGCAAGGCGAGGACTTAACCACTTGCGCCACCGCGCCGGGCCCCTTCTTCCAATTCTTTTGGAATCTTGAAAGTAGAAATGTACTTTCTGCTTGGCTTCTGATTTTTTAAAAAATATTTATTTATTACTTAATTTTTTTATTGGAAAAGCAGATTTATAGAGAGAAGCAGATACAGAGAGAAAGATCTTCCATCCACTGGTTCACTCCCTAAGTGGCCCTAACACTAGGAGTTGAGCTGATCCAAAGCCAAGGGCAAGGAGCTTTGAGCCTCTTCCGGGTTTGCTATGAGTGCAAGGTCCCAAGGCTTTGGGCCATCCTCAACTGCTTTCCCAGGCCACAAACAGAGAGCTGGATGGGAACTGGAGCAGCTGAGACATGAACCAATGCCCATACAGATTCTCAGAGCTTGCAAGGTGAGGATTTAACCACTGAATTTAGGATTTAGGCCTGGTTTCTGATTTTTTTCTAAGAAAATACCCTCCCAAGCACACCTGTCACTCCCAGCTAGCAGCATCTTGAATTGAGGGATTTTAATTCATTGATTATAAAATAGATTTTATTGTAGAAACTAGTAAATACATTTTTTCTAAGATATGTGGGGACAGTGGAGTCAGTGTAGTAATGCTACCAACTCAAAATGTTTATTCTATAAACATGTATGCACCTCTTCATATTTTTATTAGTCACTTATAAATCTTTCCTAATCTTTACTATTTAAAAGGTGTCTTATGTTTATTACCATATTACTACCTATAGTTCCTATACCACATCCTTTTTCAGATGTATCTTTTAAAAATAATTTGTTTTAGTCTGTAGTTTGCTTATTATTCCATTCCAAAGGTTATTCATCTTCAATACATTTCCATATCAATGGCTCTGAATTTCTATATAAACAAAACATAATTCTCTTTCTGTAATTGCTGCTTCACATATATAATAATATATAATTACAGCTAGTCTAAAAAGCCAAATATTAGCATATCTTAATTGAGTTTAAAATGTCTGAACAGCTGATTAAACCATATTCACATACTATGTACACAGTTACACACTCAGCTGTCAAAATTCTGTTTAAAGGTTGCCTTTCATAAAAACACACAAAGTGCTAGGAGTGTTTAACAACTTTGTCTGATACTCCCATCATACCTAACAATTACAGAACTTTTAAATGATTTCAACTTCAGGAGTCGTAACTTGACAAGATAATTACTTTCTTAAGTAGAAAGTCCTTCTATGTTTAGAGCATAGATGGCATCACACTCATCAAAATGAGAGAAACACCCATGGTTCAGTTTGTGTTGAAACTTGCTGCTGACTCATTTGTCCCTTGATAACTGAATCTTTTGTTACTAACTTTAATTGTAGGCATCTCTCACTCTAGATCTTCCCCTTTCCTTATGAAAGTATCTGCTATCCTTGTGGCCTCCTGACTCTGAGACACTGGGTAAATATATCACCTCCAGGATTCTTTTTCATAGTGTTCAGTCTGCTAAAAACAGAACTTGCATTTTTCATGCATTCCTTTCCCACATACGCGTATGGATGTTGTAAAGATTAAGTGAGATGATGTATGTGCAAGAGATTATTGTTGTTATGCTTAAAATAAATTTTGTGGAATTTGTTCTGAACTTGTGATGCAATAACTATTTTATTCCTCACTGCCAAACCAAGCCACTAACCACAGCAGCAACGTCATTCTTAGACACAAAATGCTCACAATGTATTGCCAGAGGAATGGGAGCCACAAAAGGAGACTGTTATAAAACGTATGAGCTTCTTTCTACTCCTCATCTCTACGTGCCAGTGAGCAACAGTCTCATTCAGCTGGGTGAAGCACCTTCTCCCCGTCATGGGGGCACATCACTGTGGTTTGTGATGTCAGAGGCCCAAACAGATAGATGATCCATTACTCAAGACTGCTAGGAAGAGTCAGTTTTTCAAGAAAAGAATGAAATAAACTGACAGGAAGGAAAACAAATGGAAGCGCTTGAAGCACTGCTGTGACACAGAAGGGAGGATATGCCGCTGGCCGCGCCCAAGCCCGAGGTGGGATTTCAGCACTTAGGTTCTTAGGAGGTTTTATTATCTCTGCCTATTTCCTAACCTATAAAATGCAGATAGCAATTTTATAGAGTTAGGAGAAATAAATAAGCATACATAAAAATTAGGCAAGTACCATATTTTGTGCATAGGTAGGCACTCAAATAATGTTTCTCAATGAGTGTTAACTAAATACCTCATATACCAGGCACTCAACAGAAACATGTTAAAACTTTTTAAAATTATACTTATTAATAGGAATAAGGCAAACTGGAGATGAATGCTGAGTAGTTGGAACTTCTTTGTTGCTCAACATAAAGGACCCACAGAAAGGTTAATGTCTCACTACAAAGTAGTGCTTTGATAACATAATGGCTCAATTAAAACTCTACCAACCCAGAATCAATCCCTTCATTTGGATTCATCTTTTTCATTACTACATTATTTGGTATCTTAGATGTGTTTTAAAATGCAAATATTTCTAGGAAGTAACAACTTTATGAAACAGAAGAGGGAATTCCTATACCTCTCTCAAAAGTTCTCTCCATGGCATCTCCTGTCTTCTGATCACACAGTTACTTAGCTTTGCAATCTTGTGCATGTCACTTTCTATCTCTGTGGCTGCTGCATGACCAAAAACTCAAATGTACTGATCTAAATCAAGATTTATGCAAAAATGAAAAGGGATTGGAGACAAAAGAAAGTACAAGGAAAAGGTCGCACAGAAGAGTCCAATATTGTGAAGGGAGGAAAAGGTTTAGAGGCAGATGCATAAAGAATAAAAATTTGGGCCCAGTGCAACAGTGCAATGGTTAAGGTCCTCGTCTTGAACGCACTGGGATCCCATATGAGCACCAGTTCTAATCCCAGCAGTTCCATTTCCCATCCAGCTCCCTGCTTGTGGCCTGGGAAAGTAATAGAGGATGGCCCAAAGCCTTGGGACCCTGCACATACATGGGAGACCAGAAAGAAGTTCCTGGCTTCTGGCTTTGGATCAGCACAGCACCAGCCATTGCAGCCACTTGGGGAGTGACTCAGCGGACGGAAGATCTTCCTCTCTGTCCCTCCTCCTCTCTGTACATCTGCCTTTCCAATAAAATAAGTAAATCTTAAAAAAAAAAAAAAAAAAGAACAAAAATTTGCACAGGTCCAGAATTTCAATTAATGTGCGTAAGCCCTCAGGTCTGGGATGCAAACAAATTTGGAAAAAAGTCACTCTCAGCCATAAAATTCAAAAGAATAACATCAGCATTTCCCAAAAGTTTAGTGTCACACAGCAAGTGAATAATGACTGATGGTTTTCATTAATAATGTCAATGAAAAAATGAAGATCAATTGAGAACAGCAAAGATTATCTAGTCATTAAACTTTAAGCTTTTGTGAGTCTTTTGTGAGGGTGCAGGGGCCTGGCCTAAGGACTGAAGCCCTCCTCTACTGCTTTCCCAGGCCACAAGCAGAGAGCTGGATCAGGAATGGAGCAGCCAGAACATGAATCAGTGCTCATATGAGATGCCATCATTGCAGAGAGAGGACTGGTTTGCTACATCACTGTGGACCCCCACCCATTTTTCTTTCCTTTAAATCAACTTAAGGGATTTTTAAGACAATGCAAATTTCTAACATTTTCAGTTGATTTTAGATCCCAACCCTAAGAACGTCAATTCCCCATCTCAACATGCTCTCTTTACTGACAATGTATCATTAAGGGGATAAGCATTCTTCAGGTCACCTTAACTAGGTTCTGACCTCATTTTCTTCAGTTTCTCAGCTCAGTTAGACTCTATTCTAGAAATATTAACTGAGCTCTGATTATCCAAGCACAAAAGGAATATGGAGATGAAGAAGAAAGGACTTTTTGGTTTGCAAGATCCCAATTTCAGTTCCCTGCAGGCTGGCAAGTCACATCCTCAAGACAGACATTTGGACTTTATGACAAATCAAGACAGTTGAAGGTTGAAGGGTATCAGGATGAAGTTAGGGTGGTTAACATTTTTCTACTCTAAAGTAGTTGATGCATTTCTGGGCAAAGCCCAACATTTTCCCTCTTGGCACTACCTTGGTTTCTTCCCTAACTCTTCTTCTTTCAAGCTTCAAAACCCATATGCATCTTCCAATTGCTAGTTTTCTTGATGAGCATGTTGATCATCTACATCTGGGTGAGCGTCTTCTACATCTGGCGTCTCACACAAAACCTCCATATGTCTTTTCAATAGAACCCAACAACCCTCCTCCACGTAAGTGTATATCCCCAAGGAAGTGAAAAATGCACATTCTGGACTAAGTTTGGAATATCTTAAAAGTAAATTCATCTTCTTCGCTGAACAAGTTGTACTTTACTATTAGTAAAGTCAATGGGATGCCACTCATGAATGTGTCTAGTAAAGCACTAAAAATGGTATTATGAGAAGGGAAAGCCAAAGGTTGTGAATTCATAGTTTTTGTTACATGGTTCTTAAAATCTAGATAACGAAAAATAATTTCCTTATTTTCTGGGTTTTCTAAAGGATTTGAAGGTCTGACAATACTGGGTACATCCCTGTCCATGGGTACATCCCTGTGGACAGCAGGAGAGTCAGGCATCCTGCTTCAGTTCTCAAACAGAGAAGGTTCCTCCTGGAGACGTGTGGAAAGGACCTATGCCATGCTCATACAATAGGCTTTGATCTCATGCTAGAGTTCAAGCATGACAGCAGTAAGTAAAACATAAACTCCCTACCCTCAAGCAACTACACATTGGCTTTGGAAAGATGCTGGAGGAAAAATAATAGTCATCCACTGGGAACAGTGCAAAGGAAAGTATCGTAAAAGTACCCTGAGAAGGAAATCCCTACTCAACATCACCTTGAATGGGTTCTTTTGTGAAGTGAACGGCTACTCCCTATGTTATCAGCTTTGACATCTAGACCGGGAGTGTTTCAAGTGAATCTATGTAATTACCAGGTGACAGTACCCATCCTTATGTCTCTTCATAAGGGTGATACAAACATCACTGTCACTCAAAATAATCGCAAAGTCTTACGGCCCTAACGGTGGAAAGCAAGTTGTCTAAATTTGTGGTGAGCAACTTTATATCAACGATTTTTACTTAAAAAACAGGCTTTCCCTTACTCTTAACATTTCTAATTTTTTTTTCAACCACAAAGCTGATATATTTCAAATATATTTGAAAGTTTTTAAGTCTCAGCTATTGATTACGGCCTTCAATTTCTGCCTCTGCTGATCTACACAAAAAATACTTGCTAATTATTTAACAGGCAAGTGAATAAAGGATGTCAAATGATTGCTTGTTTATCTGAGAAAGAACCTACACAGAGCTGCTCATACATTCCAAATGAGACCTCTGGTGGGGCCAGCACTCTGACCCAGCGGGTCAAGCTGCTGCCTGCGGTGTCTGTATCTCACGTATCACTTCTAGTTCAGTATCAGCTGCACCGCTTCCAGTTCCCTGCGAATGCACTGGGAAAACACTGGAAGATAGCCCAAGTACTTGGAGTCCTGCTAAGCAAGCGGAAGACCTAGACCGAGTTCTAGGCTCCTTGTCTTGATCTGGCCCAGTTTGACTATCGTGACCAAATGGGGAGTAAGCCAGTGGATCTCATTCTCACCGTCTCTCCTTGATTGTTGGTCATTCTGTCTTTCAAAAAAAAAAATCACCACATGCTAAAATTAACAAATCATGAATTGCAGTAGCAAATATAGTTGAAGGCAAAGAGAAAAAATTACCCCAAACGTAATGTTCATTTTGTCCAAGAAACTCTTATTACGTTTGTCTTAAAGCTAATTACATTGTCTACTTCACAGCTTGGGCTGATGTCTATTGATGAAAATGGAATGCTTTCCTTTGAAATTACTCCCTAATTTAGTTATCACTACCATCTCTTCCTCGGTCATCTTATTCAGAAATATAAAAGTAATCTTATTATATTGCAATATGCATCCCTGCTCCTGAATGACAGAACATCAAAAAAAAAAAAAAAAAAACCTGTTACATATATCTGAAGTAGGATGCTGGACCTTCTACCATTGTCTACGCCTGCAATGTCATGACACACTTAAATAGCAGAATGACAGACTTGTGGTCCCTGCTGAAGGACTATCTACTGTAACAGTGCAGGGAAACAGAGTGGAGGAGAGGGGATGCGGAGGGAGAAGCGGAAATCCCTAAATCCCCAGGACTGGTTCCTGAAAAACAAAAATAAATACATAAATAATTAAAAAATAACTTTAAGTTAAAGCAACCAAGTTTTTCATAAGAGAGGAATGAAGCTCACCCCCCCCCCAAAAAAAGTTATTTTAAATCCATATTGACTGTATGCTTTCAAGAATGAGAAATAGAATCAGGGGGCCCCACAGGAGGCTATACTGCACATTAAGGAACGAAAACCCTCCTGAATATTCAACTCAATCTTCCCACAATGCTATATAAGCTCTTTCTCACCAACAACTCTGTAAAACTTACATCCCTGATCTAAACATGTAAGTCATGTAATCCTGACAAGTTGTGACAGATACAACAATCTCTGCATGACGGGGCTTCCAAAAGTATGGAAAAGTAATATTAAAAAAAAAAATTAAACTTTCATTACCCATGAATTTTGAGGCATTTTATATAAATACTAGGTATCCACAGAATACAAAGATCTATCCAAAGAGGTGAGAGTCAATACGAGGTGATATATATATATAAGACAGAATTATTGAAACATACTATGTGCAACTGAAACATGTTACTTTGGGAGTAGTAATATCTTTTAAGTGACTAGAGAATATCATTTGTATTCTTAGGGTTGGTAATATCAGACACCTATATGGCTCCTTCCGCTTGCCACTGCATCCATCATTATAATCTTTCCTGCTGGGCCCAAACCCATCCTTAGAATCTTTCTTAACAAGTGCCCAGAGTGCCCCTCCCTCTCAAGTGACTAGCACTATCAACACAACAGATGCATCTGTGTTCACTTAGGTCTCACATGACACCTGCTTGCTTTGATTTAATCTTGGATATAAATCTTCCACATTTTCATATTTGGATACACAACCTTCTCCAAGGCCCTTAGCCTTTCATTCATTTCACAGAATAACTGCAGTGATTCATACATAGTAGGCACTCTATCTATTAAAAAAAAAAAAAGAAAGAAAGAAAGAAAAAGAGAAGACAAACGGCCTGCACTGAGGAGAAAATCTTCACTTAAAAATAAAAAAAAATAGAGCCTGGCGCAGTAGCCTAGTAGCTAAAGTCCTCACCTTGCATGCACCGGGATCCCATTTAGGTACCAGTTCATATACTGGCAGCTCTACTTCCCATCCAGCTTCCTGTTTATGGCCTGGGAAAAAGGCGAGGATGGCCCAAAGCCTTGGGACCCTGCACCTGCATGGGAGACCCAGAGGAGGTTTCTGGCTCCTGGCTTTGAATCAGCTCAATTCTGGCCATTGCAGCCCCTTAGGTAGTGAGCCAACAGATGAAGATCTTTCTTTCTTTCTTTGTCCTCCTCTCTCTATATATGACTTTATAATAAATAAACCTTTTTAAAAAATAAAAACAAATAAGAAACCATGTTTGTTTAGGTCAGGGATCAGTAGACTACTTCTTCAAGGAGTTAGTTACCCGCTGGCCAGATGATTTCTGATTCAAGCACTCACATCTGCTCGGTGCTGTCAGACCCTATGACGATACACAAGATGCCTCTGCTCCAATCCGGCCTCAGAACCCAACACTGAACCGGGATTTCACATCATTTAGGTGTTGCAAAACTGTATTCCTCTGAATTTTATTGCAACAATTAAACACATTAAAGAAAAACACCTTTCTTAACTTTGATCCATAGAAAAAGAGGTGGGAAGTTGATTTGGCCTAAATCTGGGGTTCGCAACATGAAAACTTGCTATGTTCTCCACGATCCTGTCAGGAAACACATCTGCCAATGTCTGCCCTAGCCTAGACAAGGTGCGCAACAGGGCAAAGTGAGGATCTCGTCGTCGTCTATGAAGCCAGGCATTGAAGACAGGCACAAAACTGTAAAACAGTACTGCTCTTCTGAATGTTGATAAAATAGATCACGTTTCATATCAAATGATGTTGATATTAACATGTCATGGTACATCCTATTATTTAAAAAAAAACTTTGAACCATCTCCGCTATGGTGGACTATGTCAATCAGTGGATTTTTCAAAGACCGCATAGTGCTTGGAGTGGCAAGATTGACAGCAATTCATAACTGTTGCAATATCAAAACCACTTGAGCAAGAACCTCAGAGCATGCCCTACATCCGGCACCTGGGGAGGGTGGGAAATTGGGTGGGCCTTCTCCCTTAATACCCCCCTTTAAACATGAAGGTAACAATATGGAAAACATACTAGTCTTATCCACTTTCCTGTAGCCCTTGAACCTTCTTACCCTAATTAACTATGTAAAGAATATTAAAATAAAATTTTATTTAAAAAAAAAAACTTTGAGAATCCTTACTTTTGATTTTATTATAACAAATTGGTAAAACTCATGCGAACAAAAGATAATCTGGGAGTTCTCACGTAATTTTAAGACTAAAATGGGGGCAGAAAACGAGCTTTGAGAATGAGTGGCTGGGCTCCCATGGGTTGAGCTTACTACTGCCAAGAATGTCCCTGGACCAGCAGAGCAGACAGAAGCAGCAGACAGACCAGCCCACTGCCATCGCCACCTTGGCTTCTTCCAACCTAAGTGTCTGCTGGCAACTCTCGTCCCTGATACTCACTGAGTGAAATTTAATCTCATGCATTTCTGTTCTCAGATAATAAATATGGTGGCCATTTTACACTTTGGAGGATGATCCTAATCAGAACTCATAGCAGAGTTAAATCTGAAGAAGTAAGATCTTCTAGACATGATGTGAGCTTACTGTCAGCAGTGCTAACAATACTGAACTAAGAATTAAACTTTGTAAGTAAGGCAGACACACTTTATAGTGCATTTTCAAAGAGTGTTAGTATTTTATTTATTTCACCATTTAATAAATTTTTAAAAGAATATTTTATGGGAACTAAAAAGGAAAGTTGTTTAAATTCCAGTATTACAATACTTGGGGAAATCACAGAAGGAAGCAATTCCTTTCAATATAAATTTACCTGGTCACAAAGCTTAGCTGTCCAAACTATCCAAGCATATCACTGACCTTGGGAAATCTGGAAACCTTGCTTTTTTTTTTTCCATTTTAGAAAAAATAAAAATGATTCTGACACTTATCACTATGTTGTTAGTTAGAACAAGTGCCCTTCCTATCAAGTGACTAACACTATCAACATGTATTTCTCATGAATACATGATTCTAAAACTCTATAATTTCTTAATTTCTCTTAATGTTAACTTTGTAAACAGCAATAAAGAAAGAAATTTACATGATGGGATATGCATCCTTCAAGGTGTATTACAACAAGTCTTACTGGATGCTATGTCTGCCATAATTTGTGAACACTGGCTCAAAGCTGTAAAATAAAATATATTTGGCTGTTTTGACCATGGCTGACACTGTAATACACTAAATCTTTAAGATGTTAGTGAGGTTAAGAAAGGTACTAGCAAATTATTATCCATTTGCGAGAATTATTACTCATTTGGGGAACAGTGCAAATTCCATCAGAAAGATTCTGGTAGCAATGATGTTCAATGAAGAACAAAATATAGATATAAAATATGAGGGAAATGCTTACTGTTTAAGTCTACAATAAAAGCAAGTCTCATCATGATTGCAAAACATTCCAAATTGTGAAACTTAAGTTATTTATGAAGTTGACAGAAACAGCTTCCTCAGCCATTTTTTGAGATCTCAGCATCAATTTAAAGAAAAATGCTTATACTTAAAATAATGTATTTCAAAATATGAATCCCTACACTGAGTATATAAAAATGATGAAATGAATACGTCTCACACCATACAACATTCCCATTCCATATGTCAGTAATGAAGATGACAGGACACTGAGGCAGAAAAAAAAAGAATGCTATTTGTTACTTCATTCAATTTCTTACAGAATTTTGCCTCAATTTAAAAGAAGACAAGACTATGTCAATAAACACAGACTCGTGTGAAAAAACTGACCTATATGTTTAGAAAGTAACAACTTTAAAAAGAAATCACAGAATGTATAGTACCATAAAGATAAGATAAAAAACAGATCAAGGATATTTTGGTCTATCTGAGGTTATCGCAAAAAGTTTGTAGAAAAATAGAATTAAAAGTGCGGTTCATTTTAGCACAAAACAAAATCCTGAAATCCATGCACATGTGTTATATATATATGTATATAGGTACACACACACACACACACACATATACATATATATAAATAATGTATTTTTCATTAACTTCTAAAGTACGCTCGAATTTGAGAATAAAAGGAACTGAGAAGACATCAGAAATATTACTTCAAGGCAGTGAATTCAAAATTAAAGTGTGGTTCTTTTAAAGTTTGGCACGGCAGTTTAAACATCTGAAAGCTACTATTGCTATTTTAATAATACTGTTTCGGGTTTTATTTTGTTTTCCCAGTCACCCCTCAACACTCTCGGAGCAGGAGCAGCAACGGGACAGTAGGTGCGCTTTTTTCCAGCTGCTGTTTACTTTCTGAGCACTTTGTGGAAACTGTTGCCTTTCAGCAATGGGACAGGCTGGTTTGAACCAAAAGTCGGACAAAATACAGCACTGCCACAACAGTAAGGAGCAACTTAGAAAGAGGATCAAGCCAAGCAGATAAGCAAACTTCAGAAAATCCGCTTTCTGGGACCACTCAGCAAGTCAGTTCCCTAATTTCAAAAAGCCAAAGCAAAGCATGCTTACTTACATCGCTTCTTTAGTTCCTTCAGCTGCTGCTTAAACTGTACAAATTTCTCATTATTTTGAAAGTCGGCATCAGAATTCTTACTCTGTAAGGACAAAAATTTCTTCTCTACTAGCAACTTTAAATCTGGTATGTTTTCTGGACGTTCTTCTTTAACCTAAGGAACACAAAAAGAAATTATCTTAGTTAAAGGTTAATGAAAGTAATAAGTATCTCCTTGGTTTTGTTGCAAGCTAAATCTTTTAGCTTACATTTTTGTCCTCTCCAATATTATAAAATTATTTTTCAATATCATAAAAGCTTCAAACATGCAGAAACATGGAAGGAATTGGGCTACAAATGTCCATTCCTCTATTTACTGTGTTTGCATTATCTGCTATCTCACCATCCATTTATCCTCATTCTAGCTCTGAATTACATTGTCATCATTTCCTTTAGAACAAACTCTCTAAAAGATTTCTATTTTCAGGCCCGGTGCCATGGCCGCTAACCCATATGGGCACTGGTTCTAATGCCAGCAGCTCCACTTCCCTTCCAGCTCCCTGCTTGTGGCCTGGGAAAGCAGTTGAGGACTGCCCAAAGCTTTGGGACCCTGCTCCCACGTGGGAGACCCGGAAGAGCTCCTGGCTCCTGGCTTCAGATCAGCACAGCACCAGCCACTGTGGTCACTTGGGGTTTGAATCATTGGACGGAAAATCTTCCTCTCTGTCCCTTCTCCTCCTCGCTGTTATCTGACTTTGTAATATAAATAAATCTTTAAAAAAAAAAAAGATTTCTATTTTCCCAAGAAACCTTTACCTTGGCTCTTCATTCCCACGTATAAGGATCAGCCTCCTAAAAAATTCCTGGGTCCGGCATGATAGCATAGCAGTTAAAGTCCTTGCCTTTAACGCGCCGGGATCCCATATGGGTATCAGTTCTAAATCCCAGCAGCTCCACTTCCCATCCAGCTCCCTGCTTGTGGCCTGGGAAAGCAGGCGAGGACAGCCCAGGGCCTTGGGACCCTGTACCGCATGGGAGACCTGGAGAAGGCTCCTGGCTCCTGGCTTTGGATTGATTCAGCTCCAGCTGTTGTGTTCCCTTGGGGAGTGAACCATGGGACGGAAGATCTTCTTCTCTATCTCTCTTCTTTGTACATCTGCCTTTCCAATAAAATTTTTTTAAAAAAATTCTGTTTCTTCCCCAACCCCTATTTCCACCCCTTGGGGGTGAAGTGGCCCCAACTTCTACTTCCTGCAGCATCTGTATTACCAGGAAGCTGCTGCCCTCCAGCAGGCTGCTCTTGCATTGCTCTTATTTGGGCCTTTGCTGTGGCTTTCTCACCAAACCCTGCACTTTGCCTAGATTGTCTGAGCCTTCTACAACAGCCCTATTTATAAGAGACTTGTTTTCATGTCTCTTTTCCCTAATAACATATAAATTTTTTCAAAGATGCTTGATTTATCACCATATTGCCATTGCTGACATAGCAGCATATGTGTTTCAAACAAATTAATTAGTCACTCCAACTATACTTAACTCAGTTTATTGCTGCTATGAGAAGCAGAGTGTACAATACATCTGAACTAGAAGACAATTGAGAAATCATCTCATTGTAATCTTTTCCTTCCTCAATTTCACAAATAAAATGAAACAGAAAGAAGCTAAATGCCTTATTTCCACCCTCCGACCAGTGAGAAACAATGTTGAGGTTACAAGTCAGATAAAGTTCTTGCTTTAAGTTCTAGTTAGTGAGATAAATTTCTAATAACAGTATCAAAGCATATGAAGTCAAATGATAATCTGCAATTTTTCAGTTCTGACTACTTTTTGTCATAGAGAAAAAATAAAAACTTTTTATATGTAGCTACTATACATTTTGATCACTAAATTGAAATGAGAACTAAAATGCCTGAAATTCATATTTCTGGTCCAGAGTGCAGAAACAGACCATCTGTTTGTCCCAGTGCTGGATTCTCCATCAAAGTGTTACAATAAAATACAGAAAAGCATATATGACAAGTCTTATACATAATTAAAGATGCCAAATCCTGTAAGAATACAGAACCAATACTGCTCAATTTGCAAAAGAAAGGCAGAAAGGCAATTTAATAACACATTAATGTCTCAAAAATTAGAGCTATTACATCTAGAGACCAACTATCTTATACATCTACATGATAGAATATAGTACAAGTTCAAAACAGAATAGAGTAGTTCTAGAAAAATACAAAAAGCTGGTTCTTACAAAAGGACCACAGGTTCTCTCTCTAAATATCAGATGGATTTGCATCCACTTAGGAAGTCAATGGCAGCATCACAGGAAGGCTTTGAGATAGTACTTCCTAAGATCTTCGATCAAGCTGCAATTACTATATAATTTGGGATGTTCAGATAAGATTTGTTCTGAGCAGACAAAATTGAACTTTGTGAACAAAGTCTCTAATGTAGCTAAACTACAGCCACAGCTTAGGGGTTGGCTGGAGGACTGAGTAGGATGTGGGAGGGGAAGCACAGAAAGACTGAGCATTCTGAGCTGACAAGACAACCTGCAATACGACTAGGAAAAGCTGAAAAAACCAAATCGAGTGCTCCAATGTATTTTCTTTCCCGCAGTCAGAACTTCCAGAAGACTGCTCTAGAATTAATCAATTCACTTCAGCAAATATCTTCCCTGATAGTTTGATACTGCACTTGGCAGAGCTGTGTGCTGCAAAGAGAACTTACTGCATTCTAGCTCTTATAACAAGAACAAAGAATATATTCAACTCATTATTTGTTTAAACCAATGCGATAAATGAGGATAAATTATTTTTTAATGGCTTCATGCTTTGCACTGAATTGTTTTCGTGATAAAGGGAGAGGGGAAAATACTCTTTCTAGTAGCAAATGATGCATGCTACCTAGTGAAAAAAAATGGCTTTTATTTCTGAGGACAAATTTCAAACACTTCAAGAAAATTTGAGCTGTAGAGACAGGCTCCATTTGATCCTTGTGTCCATTCATTCCCCAATGATACCCCAAGACACAAGAATTGGAACCCTCCTACATCAAAAGACACTAAGTATATGAGTTTACCATGGCTGCCATATCAAAATGCAATAGATTGAACAGCTTGAACAATAGTAATTTATTTTCTCCCACTTCTGGAAACAAGAGGTCCAACATCACATCACATCACAGGCAGAGCTGATTCCTTCTGAGGCCCTCTCCTCAGCCTGCTTATGCCTTTCTCTTCCCTGTCTTCCCTTGAAGGCAACTGTGTCCAAACTTCTTCTGACTTCTTGCAAGGACACCACACATACTAAATCTTAATGACTACATTTAACTTAATTAGTTCAAAGGTCTTTAAACAGGCCCGGCACAACATCTCAGCGGCTAGATACTCAGCTTACACAAGCCAGGATTCCACGAGAGCCAGTTCTTGTCCTGGCTACCTCACTTCCCATCCAGCTCTCTGCTTGTGGCCCAAAGCCTTGGAACCCAGCATCTCCATGGGAGACCCAGAACAAGCGCCTGGCTCCTGGCTTTGGATTAACTCAGCTCTGGCCATTGTGGCTATTTGGGGAATAAACCAGTGATGGAAGATCTTTCTCTTTGTTTCTCCTTCTCTCTATAAATCTCATTTGCCTTTCCAATAACAATAAATCTTTTTTTCTTTTTTTTTTTTTAAAGAAATAAGGTCTTTCAAACAGTGTCTCCAAAAACATTCAATCTTAAGATACCAGGAGAGTTAGTACATAAATGAAATACAATGAGACCATATATTAATGTAAATCAGAATTCCTAAGGTGTCCAAAATTATTCATCTTTACACCATTATAAATTAAATATGAGAGAAGCTATTAAGAAGATAAAACAGAAGAGGTGTTGAGGTACAGCAGGATAACTCTAAGCTACCACTTGCATCCCACATGGGAATGCTTACTCATTTCCGGGACCTTTAAGCTTCTCTAATCCAGGATCCTGATATTGTACACTGGGAAGCAATGGACAGTGATCCAGGAACTTGGCTCTCTGTCACACATGTGAAGACACAGCTGGTGTTCATGCTTGCTGATCTGGGCTTTGCTCAACCCTAACTATTGCAGACGCTGAGGACATGAACCAGCAGGCACAAGATCTCATTCTCCTTTTACTTCCCTTCCTCTGTAACTCTACCTTTCAAATAAATACATCCTTTTTCTTTTCTATGAAAAAAGAAGTAAACAGCAGACACCATACTTGCATAATAAATGTCAGAGAGTAAGTCAGATTTTTCTGTACCACCACTTGTTCATTCAATATTCAGTGAGTGTTCCTCTACTTGCTAAAATCACCATGGCTAAAAGAAGACCAGAGAAGTTCACGGGCACCACAGTTTAGGAGATACAGTTTAGGGAAGAGAAAGCCAATTTAATAAACAGTGGACTAAAATGTTAAAAGATTAAAAAACAAAACCCTTACCTTGTAATTCTATTTTTCATGAACTTATCTCTTTGTTTGTTTTCTATAGGTCTTACTTATTTGAAAGTCAGAGTTACAGAGAAAGGGAAAGACAGAGAGACTGTGTGAGTAATGGATAGACGGACAGTTCTTTCACTCACTGGCTTACTCCCCAAATGGCCACAATGGCCAAGGCTGAGCCAGGCCAAAGCCAGCAGCCAGGGTACTACTGGGTCTCCCATGTGAGTGTATGGAACCAAGCAAGCACTTGAGACATCTCCCACTGCTTTTCCCAGGAGTATTAACAGGGGAGCTGGGTTGGAAGTGAAGCTGCCAGGACTCAGAGCAGCATCCATATGGAATGCCAGTGCTGCAGCTTTATCTGCTATGCCACAAGGTCAGTCATGACAACAAAAGATTTTAAGGAATAAGGTAATTAGTATCATGAGAAGGGTATAAAAAGGGTATAAAAAGATGGTTACTCTAGTTAAGTCAATGAGACCACACAACAGACAGAAGGGGGGAGTTAATCTATATGTTAATTAATGGCAAAGAGGCTGGGGACTTGGCCAGACAGTATTTGTCTCAGTGTTACTGTAAGGAATCAATGTATTAAAGCAATGAAGCACATAGTCACCTGACACAGTACTCAGTAACAAGTAGAGCCACTCAAACACCCCCAGGGTGGCTAGATATGAAACTCTGTGGCTCAGCAACAAAAGAACACCCAGAGGAGGGAATCAGTGTATGGACTTTAATGAAAATGGATGGGATCATCAAAAAGACTGAGAAAATAGATAACAAAAGGGGGGGCAGTACTGGGAAGGAACAACACAGAATTCTGGAATACCACATTAAAGGGGCAGTTAAAATGTCTACAAAGAAGCAGTACAAGAGTTAAGAAGATATTCTACATGTCCAAAAATATGTAGGAAGTAACACTAAAATTTGTCAAATGCTGCAGAGAAGCCAAGCTAAATAAGGATTAATAAGTGTCCATTAAGGTCAGCTTGCGTCACTAGTGACTCCAGAGAACAGAGATGTGCACAAAGGCTGACTGCAAGCATCCAGATCTTTATTTAAAGAACTGTTGCAGAAAGATGGAGCAGCAATGGAAGGAAACACTAAATCTCCCACAGTTTCACACACTACTCAAGGACCTGCTCTGGTTTAGCTCAAGGTCACTTATGAATAATCAATCACATTTAAATGGAACCCAACACTCCTACAACGCAGCTTTTCTGTGTCAGCAAGCGGATGGGAAGCAAGGCAAGCCATGAGCTAAAGGTGGCACTAGTTCTCACACAGACTAAAACTAGAGATTACTCTCACCATGCTTTACCACAAACATTAAATACATTTATCTGATGATAATATACTTCAATTCTTTCAAACAATATTATATGTATATGTGATTACTCAAAGTGTGTCATTTTATTGCTACAGGGCAAAGTCAAGATCTCCTCCAATTACCATTATTGCCTTACAGCTTTCATTTCACTGGAAGAGATCACAGGAGCTAGGGATATTAATGGGCTGAGTCATCCACACACTTTTTGAATCATGTGAGAATTTCGTGTAAAATTAGTCATTCCTATAACTGAATCAAGACTCAGAAGGAGTTACTTGCTCCAAAATAGTCACTGTTAGATGTTTGGCTCTCAAAATAACACAAACCCAGTGATTTACATTTTAGAGAAGTGACACCCTTTAGAGGTTTATTACAGACACTTGCTAGAGGTAAGTGATTTGCACACTATTTATTCCACATTCTAATTCATAGCTCGATCTACAAGGTATGGGAGTTGCTTTGAAGCTGGAATTCTTAGGGAACTGCCTCAACTGGTGCTACAATATTCATTCAATAAATATTTACTAAGTCCCAGTTGGGTACTAGATATTACATTAAGCACTGAGACATTTATAGAAGCTGGCCCACCAATTATGACATACTACCAGCCCAACTAGTCATGTACCCTGTGGCAAATTTATATAGATTAACACTGCCTCTATCTTTATATGCTCATATAGCAATCAAAAAAGCTTGGTAAAATTTTTATTAAAAGGCATGTCCTGGCTGAGAATCATTATGCTTTCACTGCACATAACCTAACTGCAAATATATAGAAGAACAAACTGTATTTTCTACGGGGCTTACTATATAGTTCTGCTTGAAAGAAAAAATATCAGGGTAGGCATGGAATGGTGGTTAAGATATCACTTGGCGATGCCCTCATCTCACACAGGAGCGCATATGTTCAAGTACTAGGTCTGCTCCCAAGGAACAGGTTTCTGTTGAGGTGAACTTTGGGAGGCAGCACATAAGGCTCAAGTGCTTGAGTCCCTGCCACTCACTGGGAGATCCAGATAGAGTTCTAGGCTCCTGCAGTCAGCCTGGTCCAGTCTTGGCTGTTGCAGATAATTGAAGAATCAATCAGTGGGTAGAAAACCTATATCTATCTCTACCATTTAACTAAACAAAATGAAACACACACACACACACACATACACACACACACACACACACGACGGCGACCAGCACGGATTACACCTCTTCATGTCCTGCCAGTTTCTATTGCCATTGCACAACCTACAACGAACTCTTCTGGACCAACTTATTTGTAGTTGAGTGAGTTTCAAAGCCCCATTATTAAACATGGGTTTGACTTCTAACAGAAGACTTAAGAGAAACACTTCCTTGTTGAACATTATGACACATCAAATGGACTTCATAGTTTGCCAAGGTGTTGTAACACACTATTATTGAGCAGTAGCCAACCAGACATGGAAACACCTTTTCCCCTTAGAGCTTTTCAAAAAAACCTTGAAAATGAATAAGCCAAATAATGGTCTCACCCACCTTCCTGTTGCCCTTGATTCTTATCACCCTAATTAACTATGTAAAAGTCATCAAAAAATAAATTAATTTGGAGTAAAAAAGAAGGTAATAGGAAATAACATGAGAAATAAAGAAATAACACCCTCCAAAAAAGAAAAAAATGAAAATGAATAAGCCTGAGCATGTGCTAAAGTTCTACTGTTCTAGTTCTGACGGGCCAGTGCTATTAGAACAGTTGTCCAACAGAGGGCAGCTGAATGAGGCAACCTGCTATCTATGTGCATGTTACTTAAAATGTGTACTGTTGAAAACTACTCCAAATATTTCTCATGACACCACGCCCTTTAGAAGATTATGATCAACAGGAATCACTTCTTTACACAGAATATAGCATTAGGTTTCCCATATTAGGAGAGACAAAAACAAAATACAGGGCACAGTACAATGGCTCAGTGGCTAATTCCTCACCTTGCAAGTGCCAGGATCCCATATGGATACTGGTTTGTATTAGGCCTGCTCCACTTCCCATCCAGCTCCCTGCCTGTGGCATGAGAAAGCAGTAGAGGGTGGTCCAAAGCCTTAGGACCCTGCACCTGCATGGAAGGCCCAGAAGAAGTTCCTGGCTACTACAAACCAGCTCAGCTCTGGCCACTGCAGCCACGGGGGAGTGAACCAGCGGATGGAAGATCTTTCTGCATCTCCTTCTCTATATATAAATTTGTCTTTCCAATAAAAATTTTTCTAAAATTTTTAAAAAGTACAAATTTTGTCTTTCTGGGGTTTTACTGTTGTTGTTTTAATCTGGCAAAATTCACAGAAACAAACACTACTCACTCATCTATTCATCCACTCAATAAATTACTGAATATTTACCACACAAAGGCACTTTGTGAGCCATTGCAGATGAGACAGTAAATAGAATAAGGTGGTCCTGTTATTCTCATGTGGGGTTAGGATCTAGTAGGAAAAATAAATATTAAAATATTTAAACTAATAGATGATCACTAACTAGGGTATATGCTGTTAACACAATGTATAAGATGCTAGGAGGGCACACACCAACATAAATACTGAGAGACCATTTCCGAGGCATTGTTTCTAAGTGTTCAATTTAAACAGAAGTCATTTTAAGGACGAGGTGAATTGAGAATTATTCAAATATCCTGGATTTGTATAGTACCTTTTATCTGAGTGGTTCAAAGCTTTATATACAAAAGTAGTACTATTTAAATATCAGAGATATGAAGACTGTACAGCTCATACAGAAGTGTTTTGCCCAAGATCATGGTCAGTGACAGTTTTAGCATGCTCAAATCCCACTTAAATATTTTTGTTTTGCATACGTCACCATGAAATAACTCAGAGTAAATTGATATACCCATAGCAATTCTTACAAAAAACACATTATTTCAGGCATTTAGCTTAACTTTCGGTGGTCATTTGGTAATTCTAATATGAAAAACACTAATGCTAAAATAGAAAATGTTGTCCACCATATGCTTCTGCTATCTATGTCTCCAGATTTTACAAAGAGAAAATAGCATGGGTCGGTGCCACTAGGATTTACTGGTCTTACATTGTATCCTACCCTCCAGAGAACTAAAACCATCTGCTGAAGATTTGGTTTCAAGGATGCCTTAAGATGGTTAGGCAATGTCCCATAGGATGCTTAGAAGTGATCATTATATCACATTGTTTCTCCCATACTCATAATGTAAGAGCCCAGAAACCATGGGACAAAAGCAGAATTAATTACACATCTTCTCCTCCCCCTCATCATACATAATGAACAACTTGCAAACCCCCCCTTCTCCCCGCCCAACCCCCCGCTCCCTCCCATCATTGTAGCTCTGGTTATGCTGGTTTAAGAGTCTCAGGACCCAAGAGAATAATGGCCTCACCACAGGGCTCAACAATGCCACCACTCATAAGGAGATTCACTTTGTGACCTAGCAATTCTCTGAGGAACTCCTAACACCAAACAGAAAGACAAAAAGCAAGGTTATAAAGTTGACTGGAGTAATCTTGAATCTTGGTAATCAAGGAGAAATAGGATTGCTGCTAGCCTGTGAAAAAAGAAAGAAGTTATGTTTGGAACCAGCAACACCACTTGGTGTTGCCACATTGGAAGGTTAAAAAAAAAAAAAAAAAAAAAAAGGAAGACAGAAAGACCTCCCAATAAGCAAAACCACCAAAAACTCAGCCTCTGGGAAACAAGTCCAGGTTCTAAACGTGGAAAAAACCTACAATCTGTTTAAAGTTGACTGAGGGCCAAAAAATCTAGAATGGGTAGTGGAGAAAGCAATTAAAAATATCAAGTAGAATTTGTTGCATAAATTTAAGTTTAAAAGAAAAGTATATCTAGAGGTTGAACAGCCATGTTCACCTGTCTATAACATTTTCAACACTTTTCCTAAATTTGGGGAATTTATCAGCTTGGGAGTAATACTTAACTGCGGTAAGGACCAGAAATTCACTTTCTTGGTCATCCTTGCACCAAGAAAAAAGACCTATTACCTCAAGGCTCATGATGTTGTGTCATGCATTAAAGCTCTGCTTAAAATGCTGGCATCCCATATAGACACTGGTTTAAGTCCCAGATGCTCAGATCTAGCTCCCTGCTAATGGCCTATAAACGTAGCAGAAGGTGAACAAGTACTTGGGTCCCTGAACCCATGCAGGAGACCCAGATGAAGCTCCTAGCTCTTGGTCCAGCCCTAGCCACTGAGGCCATTTGGGGAGTAAACTAACAGATACAAGACCTGTCTGTTTCTCCCTCTCTCACATCAATAAGATAAACCTAGGGAGAAGAAAAAAGTAGCAACCTGTCATCCTGATACTGCCTGTGGGACGTCAGCTCTTGAGAATGACATAAAGTACAGGGCAGAAAGTGCCAACACAGTCTCTGGAACAAGATCATCTAGAGATATAATCTTCAAGTTTTGCAATTGCTGCCTTGCAGTGCCTGGAATCCTGGGCAAATAATTCTTAGAAAACCAGTTTCCTCATCTTATAAGTCTACTTAACTAAGGGGTTGTTATGAATATTAATCGAGTTAATATATGTAAAGAATGTGGGGTTTGAAATACAGTACGGTAGGCACTATCTACAATGTAGTCATTTGAATCTAAACTAATGAACATTAAACAAAACAAAAAATGGCATTCCTCAGTGACAGCGCCATATTTCAAGTGTGCAGCAGCCGTAAGTGGCCAGTGACGATCACTGTACACTGCACATACAGAGCATCACTGCAGGAAGTTCCACAAAGTGTTGACTTGGAAAATACTTTCTGAGACTCGGTAAGCATTCAAATGCTAACCACCATTATCACTGTTGATATTCTTTGGACCATAGTGTTATCATTACGATAATAAGCAAGTGTAAGATGCAATGTAACATATTTGGTGGAGGAACTAGAAAAATAAAAATAATCCATGGTAGTCTTCCCTAATCCATTTGGCATACACTGTAAGCCCTTTGTGGATGTTGGAGACTGCAGATGGAAATGAAGATTATGTTTTTCTATATACATATAACTATGATAAAGTATAATTTATTAAATAGGCATAAAAAAGTACTCATTTATAAAAAATGGACACATAAAAAATAATAAATGTAATCTCTCTCTCTCTTTCTTAAAATAGCTCATTGTATTTTTACTTTTTAACTTTAAGGAGCATTTTACAACTTCTCTTTGTCATATGTAAAATGCCAGCAACCCTACTCTTGTCCTGTGGGTCCATTTTTAATTTGAACATCACTACTGTGATACCATGACAGTTGATCTGATAACTGAGACGACTGCTACATAAGTAACGGGCAGGCAATGTATAAAGAGGGAATATGCTGGACAAGAGGATGACTCACATCCCAGGAGAAGTAAAAGCAGCTGGTGCAACATTTCATCACACCACTCAAGCATACAATTCAAATTTTATCAACTGTTTATTTTTGGAATTTTCCATTTAATATTGTCAGATCACAGTCAGGTAGTTAAAACTGCAGAAAAGCAAAATAATGGATAAGGAGGGATGAGTTATTGGGAAACACATTCTGATAAGAACTGGTAGTAACAGTGGCAGCTGCTGCTCTCTATTATTATTAGCAAGGCACAGAGCTAAGCACCTCACATGGGTTATCTCATTCCATTCTCCCAAACAACATAAGAATAAATTATTCCTTTTATATTTCTGGTGAAAAAACTAAGGCTAGGAAGTGGTGTTAGTGACCAAAAAGCACAGTGTTGGAGCTGGGACTCACAGCATTAGCAGATTTTGCTCTAGACTTCCCCAATTGTTTAACTGAAAGCCTACTAGGGACCACATCAGCTCTATATGCTGTGGATACAGTAGTAAACACAAGAGACCAAGCCAATATTCTTGTCTAGTTTGCATTTTAGTTGAGCAGAAAAAAATACAGAGCTATAATAAGAAAATAGCCAGAGAGCAAAAAGTTCTTTGGAGAAAAACACACAGTGTGGGAAAGAATGAACTATTATGCGATGGACAGTCAAAGCAGGCTTTACTGAAAAGATGACTTCTCAATAGAGACAATGAGAAAGAAAATAAGGGTTAGGGAGTCAGAGATGAAAGTTCAGGGGGAGATGCAGTCAGAAGTAAAGACAGAGTGGGACTGGGACAGAGACATGGAGGTTTCAGAGAGAGCAGAAAAGTTTTGAGTACAGGACAGAGAAAATCTGACCTTTTTTATTTTTAGAAAAATCATTACGGCTGTTGCGATTCTGAGAGGAGGGGCAGAACAAGAGACTAGATGCAAATAAGAACTCAGTAGGGTATTGTGACTGTGTAGAAGGAAGTGATGATGGCACAGATGGGGGTGAGGGCAGCACAAACAGTGGGAGGTGGTCAGATTCTAAGTGTATTTTGCAGGTAAAAAGTAAAGTTTGTCAACTGCCAGGATGTGGGTCGTGAAAAAATTAAAGAACTAAGAACAACCGTGTTTTTAATGGGAAAGTCTGGAGGAACAGCTGGTTTTGAAGGGAAAAAAAAGTCAAGGAATTTAGTCTTGGAAGATTAAATGTGCAGTTCTTATGGGAATGAAACCAAGAAGAAATAAAAAGAGTACTGTTGTATATCTAAGAAATGGTTTTATAGAGAGAACTGGATTATGGTTACAATGCTACAAAAATGATAAAGTAGACGGTGTTATGAGAACATATGAGAGTAATCCATTTGGTGAGCAGACACGCGATGATGTCAGGGATGGCTGTTAAAAGGGAACTAAACTCAGCTTGTGAAAGTACAAAAGAGCTAGCCCTTTAAAAGTGAGAACACTCACAGTAGACAGTATGCCAAGGCCAGAGGAAAAGTACACTGCAGAAACTGACATGAAGAAAACAGTAAAAAGTGAGACCACAGAGATAAACAGGTGCATCCATCATGTAGAAGAGTTTGACCTAGTCCAAGGAATGCTAAGGAATAACTGAAGAAGGTAAAGTTACAGAATAGGAAAGCAAAACAAATTTCCAATGTGGAGACATTCCTTGGGCCACTAGATAGAAAACATAGTGGAAGAAAGCAACTGCATGCAGCAAACCTGGAGACTTAAGACTGTAACAACAGGGATGGGGAAGATAGATGATGTAATTTGAGAATCATTTAACCATAAAGACAGAAGGTGAGATATGAGGAACCAGGAGGGACAAGAACTACCACCCTCTTTGGATTGGAGAGGCAAAATTTTACCCTGCTATGCTGAATTGAAGATGCCTGTAGTACATTCAAGGAGGTAAAATATATCCTTGAATTCATGTGCATGGTTCTCAAATGAGAAATCTGGAATGAAAATATTGACTTGGGACTTTATTTTTTAAAGATTTATTTTATTTTTATTGCAAAGTCAGATACACAGAGAGGAGGAGAGACAGAGAGGAAGCTCTTCCTTCCAATGGTTCACTCCCCAAATGAGCACAACAGTCAGTGCTGCGCCAATCCGAAGCCAGGAGCCAGGACCTTGCTCCAGGTATCCCACACGGTACAGTGTCCCAAGGCCCTGGGCTGTCCTCGACTGCTTTCCCAGGCCACAAACAGGGAGCTGGATGGCAAGTGGAGCTGCCAGGATTAGAACCGGTGTCCATATGGGATCCCAGTGCACATTCAAGGCAAGGACTTTAGCTGCTGGGCCACAGTACCAGGCCAGACTTGGAACTTAGTAGCATTAACAGCAACGTAGGGGTTCAGTGCGATGACTCAAATGGCTAAATCCTTGCTTTCCATGTGCCACAATCCCATATGGTCACGTCTCTGCTGCTCCTCTTCCCATCAAGCTCTCTGCTTGTGGCCTGGTAAAGCAGTTGAGGGCAGCCCAAAGACTTGAGTCCCTGCACCAGCATAGGAGACCTCAAAGAAGCTCTTGGCTCTTGGCTTCAGATCAGCTCAGTTCCAGCTGATATAGCCACTCAGGGAGTGAAGCAGCAGATGGAAGATCTTTCTGTCTCTCCTCTCTGTAGATCTGCCTTTGTAATAAAAATAAATTAAAAAAATTTTTAAAGAGCAATTTAAGTTATGAGCATAGAAGTTATTTCACAGGAATGGTGAGAATCTTTCAAAACTCCATGGAAAATTCATATTGTGAAAAAAATTATGCACAGATTTAAAATTTTTTTTGCATCAATATAAACTTAATTCTATTTTTCCATGAACTGTTTGAAGTACCTTCACATTATATGAAATGAGAAGAGTCAAATAATGAGTCGAAATATCAAAACTTAGCAAGGAGGAATCAACAGAAAGGGTAGATAGAATGGAGAAGTAAAAAGAGTTATGCTGACATGAATGTTAAATGCACAGAACAGCTGAGGAAGGAGAGAGCAGTTACCAAAAGTAAAGGGCTCAAACAAAAGAACAGGACAAGACCCTCTTGATTTGTGATGAGGATACAAGGTGACCTATAAAGCACTTTGCACTGTGTTAGACACAGTAAGCAGGACAAAATGCCCTATTTTTTTTTAACATTATGTATGTATTTTATGTATATCAGAAAATCCAAAGAAATGAGTTAAAAGCATGAAACAAGATGGAGTGATAGTTTTTCAAAGTTTGGTATCCACCTCCACCCCAAAATCACTGTGGAAATTCTAACAGGAAAAGAAATGGTATTAAGAGGTAGGGCCTTTCTGGCACCTGCCAGTAGGTGTATGGGCTGGATAATAGGTTGGTTGTGTTGAACTAGGCTTCAATGTCCATTGACGTGTGCGAGAGCTAAATGGGATGTGGAACAGACTGGACAAGCCTGCGGTACATACTGGCAAGCATGGGAACCAGGGTAGGGGGCAAATCTGGTAAGGGTTTTGGGGAGTCGCCCCAACTAGACTGCAGCTCCAACTGGTTTGCATGTAGACCGAGTATGAAGTGGGTAGGATCGAGCTGGACTACAACACCCATTGGTTCACGAGGAAGACGGGGCTGGAAACCGAATGGACCCAGCAATTGCAACGACCAGCATGTGCATAAGCTGATTGGTGTGACGAACGATGTTGGAGTCTGTACTAGCAAACTCACGCAAGAATCAGATCTGGGATCAACTCAGATGAAGTTTCTTTGGATATCCCTCCAACTGAACTGCTGATCTTGGAACCCCAACCATCAAGAGACTGTCAGCCAGTGGACTCTGAATAGGTTTCATTGCGGTTGGGACGGTGAGATTGGCAGCAATCCAGAACTGATGAACTATCAAAACTGTTTGAGCAGGACCCTTGGAGAGCGCCTCATGTTGGGGACGGGGGATGGGGGGGGGAGTTGGGTGGGGCTTTTCCCTTTGCTACTCCCCTAACCCCAGATACAGGGAAAAATGATTGTATTAGTGTGGAAACAATGATATTACCCACTTTCACAAAAAAAAAAAAAGAAAAAGAAAAAGTTGTGCATATAAACAGGTAAATAGTAATTCTTACTAGATTAAAAATTTAGTCACTAGCACTTTTCCCTGAAAAAAAAAAAAAAAAAAAGAGGTAGGGCCTTAAAGGAGATCATTAGGTCTTTAGGGCTTAGTCCTTAAGAATGGGATTAGTGACCTTAAAAAAGAGGCCCTGGGGAGCAAGTTAGATCCCTCCCTCTTCCTGAGAATACTGCCAAAAGGCACAGGCTAGGAGCCAGAAAAGAATGCCCTTACCAGACTTCGAACCTGCCAGCACCTTCTCTTGAACTTTCCACCTCCAGAAGGGTGAAAATAAGTCTGTTATTTAGCAGTGACCCAACCTGTGCTCTTCCGTTACAGTAGCCCAAATGGACTAACACATATGTACATGCAGTGTAAAAAGCCCTTTGAAAACTAGAATACTGGGAAAAAGAATACATCTGTTTCCCTTCTTTCACTCTCCTCGCAAAGTATCCTTTGTCCTTCCTTCTAAACAGGGACAATGCCCAGGATATGGCCCATGAAATCATCTGGTCTGGCCTTGCCCAGATAACTGCAGATGGGACTCAAAATTCAATAAACCTACAGCAGACTAATTCTTAAGCTGATAATGCTGTATGGCCCGTGAATTATATTACAGATGTCCACCCTGTTAAAGGCAGCTTACAGAGCAGAAATCCCTAAAACCCAACCTAAGAACCTATTTACACATGGCTTAGGAGTCACAGAAAGCCATGTTTTACCACCATTTACCATAATCACCATGTGTTTGTGCTACAGAAATTACATTTAACAACAAGCTGCTTAAACTCATGAGCAGCTCATAAACAAAAAAAGATCAAATTCTACAGAAATTAAACTTATTGCTTCATAATTTAAAAAGTTCTTCTCAACAAATTTTGAAATGACAAGCCAGGTACTATCTTTATCAAATGAAATATCCTAACTATTTGATTAAGCAGACCTTTGAACACTGACTTCCAGCTTAGTTTCGACACTGGCAAAGTGTTAGTCACAGAGACGTTTCCCAGAAGGTACGCAATATGTATTTTCCTACCAAGGATTAAAGTTCTAACTTCCTCTCTTGTCCTCAATGCCTCAAAGACATGGGAGCATGCAGCACTAAGACCACTGCCTCCTGTGCTTGCAATTCTAATACAGAAAATATTTCCCAAAAAGAAATGAGCCTCACTTCTTTTTTCTATAGACACTATTCTCCCTTTAGCACAGCTTGCTTTGTAGCCGCTTTGATTCTGGATTCACTTTGTAGTTCTTTAATGTAACTCTCAATACCAAAAGCCTAAATAATATCCCCTCCCCTACCTGATTATTCTGTTACACTGTGGATCTCAACTTTCTCATTATCAGTTAAATAAACTTCTATTGACCACCCCACTAGTGGACGTTGGTGATACCAAGGCTTAGCTGACAGAACACAGCTATCTTCTGTTAGAAGATAAACAACACAAAATGTGAAAGGCACAGTGAGGGAAGTGTGTTTTGCTCCAGTTTGCATGACAGTATGTGAAAGGAGGGCACGGGCTGGGAGGTAGGAGGAGGAATACAGATAGCATACTATCTATCTGAGGAAAGCAAGATTTGGGAAGAGAAAGGAAAGGTAGAGGCAAGCTTCATGGAAGCAATTCTTGTGAAGCCTCTGACCCAGGCACTTGAGCCCAGCACACTCAGGAGCCCTGGGCCTACCCTGCTACAGGGCTGACTGAGGTGAAGCCTGGTAAGAGCTTCTATCCAACACTCTATGTTCTCTAATGGTCTTCCGGACACATCCCCCACAAACTAGAGAATCTTAGTATTTCTGTTTTTTAAGATTCAATTATATTTACTTGAAAGACAGAATTATAGAGAGAAGGAGAGACAGAGAGGGATCCTCTATCCACTGGTCATTCCCTAAACTGTCGCAGGGACTGGAGCTGGGCTGATTTGGGTCTCCCACACGGATGCAGGGACCCAAGACCTTGGGCCATTCTCTGTTGATTTTCGAATCCAATATCAGGCAGATGGATTTCAAGTGAGGCAGGGGCACCCTTTGGGGATGCTGGAGACCATGTTGAAGGCAGAAGATTAACTTGCTATGTCATAGTGCTTGCTACCAAAAGATCTTAAAATAATCAAAAGAACTTAGCCACCATTTCCAGTGGAATTCAAAAGAAAGGGAAATGTTCATTGATTCCTAGGTATCCCTTAGAAAAATTATTTAGTAATAGCAACTAAAAAGATAAGCAAAATATGTATTTGAGGATTTAATATTCTTTTAAAATACATAGCTTCCACAGAGCCATAAAGTTTCTAACAAATAGGAACTTCAACCTCAAAGCCCTTGTCTTTACACTGAATGGATGTCCTCAATAGGTAATGAGGGCAATCCAAGGCCATGATGCTAGAACGTTTCCTCAACTTTTATTAATACTCCCTAGAAATTATTATCTGCTCCACTCACTTACTGGAAGCCTCTCAGATTCTTGAACAAATTCTAAGGTTGCCTTTTTTTCTAATTAATAAGATATCTTGGTATTTGGATTTACTTCTCACTAGTAGAGTTATCAAACTGCCTTGGGCCTTCTAATTCTCCTCCAAGAACAAAGGTTTATAGGCTAAATTAAAACACATTCCATTTACAACCAACCTAATAAAAAAAAGTTACTGTATAATTGGAAATTGAAACAAGAAATAAAACTCAGAAGCCTCGGTCTATAATATACCTCCTATTTTCATTTTACCATTTTTTTTTTTAATTTCAGAGTCAGAATAACAGCTAGACAAGAATTTTCATCAGCTACTTTCCAAATGCCCACAGTAGCCAGAGTTGGACTAATACCCAGAGCCAAGAACTCAATCCAGGGCTTCTATGTGGGTGGCAAAAACCCAATTACCTGATCTACTGCAGCCCATCATCTGCACTGGCAGGAGGCTGGAGTGAGAGACAGGGGTAGGAATCAAACTCAGGCATTTAGATATGGGATGTAAAATAAACAGCAAGAATAAATGTCTGCCCCTCCATAAGCATATGTTTTAGAATGTAACTAATTTGATTCTCATTGCTTAGAGACATTATATAATTTCCTTGAACTGAATACCCAGCAGGTGACAAGAACTGAAATGACAGTGTGGTTATCAAGTCTGGAGGAAGATAATACTATACTATTATACACAGTAAAATAATATCATTAAACTGTTATGTTTTCAGACTGGGTGGCCACCTTGAAAAATCTAAACCTTCTAACTGTAAACTATATTGATTCTCCTATATGTTATGCTCTGGAAGTACAAGAGGAAGATGTCAACAAAAATGTCCTCTTGCATTAAGATGTTTTAAAATGTTTAAGTTAGCTTTCAAACTGCTTTCCAGCTTAAATTTACAATTATCTTGGCCTGAGATTAAAGGAGAAAATATTTTCAGAATGTTCACTACGTGAAGATCTACTCCTTTTGAAAGTATTAATCACAACAGCCTATGTGGTATAATTAGCCCCCTTCTGCAGTAAGGAAACTGAAGGTTAATGAGGACACAGCAGCAAGGCTGAGCCAGGAAAAGCCAGGAGCCAGAACTCCATCAGAAGCCATTTTCCACTGCCTTCACAGGAACATTTGTAGGATGTTGGATCACAAGTAGAGTAGGAAGAAGCTGAACCATACTCTGATATGGGATGATAGTGTTGAAAGGCAGAGTGCCAAAGATGGTGGAGGAACAGGCTGGGAAAAACAGAGAGAGACAGACAGACAGACAGACTGAGAGACACACACACTTCCATCCTCTAGTTTACCTTCATTCGCAGCAACAGCTAAAGACAGGCCAAGCCAAAGACAGAAACCAGGAACCCAATCTAGGTCTTCCATGCAACAGGGGCCCAAGCACTGGAGCCAATGTCTGCTCTCTCTGGATGCACAAAAACAGAAAACTGGATTTGAAAGGGAGTAGAATGGGCTCAAGCCAGCACTCCCACATGGGATGTGGGTATTCCAAAAGGAGACTTAACTTGCTGTACAACAATGCCACTCAAGACAGTTTTCTCTTTAGACTAAGCTTCTCAAACTTATAAATTTGAGTTATTAATAATAAGAAATGTGTAAGAGCCTAAGTATACTTTATAAGACCAAAACCACTCTTAACCTCTTAACTCATCTGGAAACTATAACTCAAAGTGAATTCAGTGAACTCCAACAGTGACAAAAATGTCATGAAAGAGTCTTGAAATACATAGCCAAAAAAAAAAAAAAAAAATCACTGAGCAAGTGCTCTGGGTGAAGTTCCCACCCTTCCTGAGACACAGAGTCAGCAGAGCCACCTTTGCTAATTTTATAAATTGGCTGTGCTTCTTTAGGAAGCTCGGGGATCCAAAAGGGCTTTCCATCCCTTAACTGAAGCAAAGGGTCCAGTCTCCTAGGGAAAGGGACTCAAGGGTGTATTCATATTCACAAAAATGGCTTAAGCAAACCCTTGGCAAATATTATGTAAGGAGGGAAACCAGAAGAAAAGTGAATTCACTATCTTTTATCCATAAGCAGACTAGCCCTCCAAAACACCATAAACAAACACTATACTAACAGGCATACAACAAACAGGCTCTACTGAAATTGGACCACAATAAACTAATTATGGTAGAACTGGTTTCCTTTGTTGTTTTTTTTTTTTAAACTATACACTAACTTTTTACTCCTTCTTGCCTTTTGTTGTTGTTGTTGGTTGTGGTGGTGGTGATCAAAAAATAGTCCTATGTATAACTGTTTGTTTTATCTATAATTGTTCAAAGAGGTATAGAGGACAAATGCTATTAATACTCTGTTTTAGAAACGAGGAAGCTAAAGCGCTGGGACTTGTCTAAGGTCACAGCCTGAAAGAACAGATTTACAATTTAAAGTCAGACCTTTACTTCTCAGCCAACATTCTTATTAAATGCCACGGCTCAGAAGAGGTAAAGGGGGAAGTGAAGGAGATTATGATCGTTTAGACTTCAGTTTCAAAATAATTACATCTGGTTTTGTGACTTTTCATTACTCATTGTTGTCTGATGAGTAAGTCATTCACTAAAATCATCAAATCAAAAAGTAAAAATTGTCTTCATTTACTAATTATTTCCTCATTGAACAAAGGTTTTAGTTTAAGTATTTCATAATAAAGTGACTCAGCGACCAAGTAAGTCCAATTGACATTAGTCATTTGATCAAGTGTTACATGAGATTCATACAAAACTCTTGGGACAGGAGGGTGGACAGGAATAAGCCTTTATGAAAATGATAACTAAATTAAAAACAAAAAATAAATGTAAAGCTTATACATTTTTTCCTTCCAGTTAAACCATGTTAAAAAAATAAATGTGACAAATGTTATCACCATTTGTTCCAAGTTGTTGGTTTATAAGAAAAACTCATCAATTAAAATCAGCATGTGGTAGACATATTTTGGTAAGAGAAAGAAGTTAAAAGTGAAGAGGAACGAACAGTAAGACCTTGTCCTTATATGGCACTTTTACCTCCTAAGTATTTTCACGTAGTTATCTCATCTTTTAATCAAAAAATAACTCAGAGATACAGCCTTAGAAACTTGCTGTAGGTCATACACCTGCTCAGGGACAGGTACAGAAAAAAAAATTAAATGATTACGTTGAACATTAGCACTGGACAACTTACCACTTTCAGAGGATTACAAATAATGCTCTATAATCCATTCATTTTTAAAAAAGATTTATTTTCATTTGAAAGGCAGACTTACAGAGAAGAAAGACAAAGAGAGAAAGTGAACTTTCATCCACTAGTACATTCACAAAATGGCTGTCACCAAATGGCTGCAAGGGCAGGAGGTGAGCCAAAAATAGCTAAAAATGGGAGACAGAATTTCTTCCAGGTCTCCCATATGTGTGGAGAGCCCAAGGACTTGAGCCATCCTCTGCTGCACTCCCAGGCATCAAGTAGGGAGCTGAACCGGAAGTGTGACAGCTGGAACACAAACTGGCACTCACATGGGATGTCAGTGCCACAGGTAGAGACGTAGCCTACCAAGCCACTGAGCTGACTCCAGATACTCTGTATTTTAAAGGTAAGGCACTTTAATTCCATCTTCTGGCACAGAAATTCCATTAGTATTACAAAAAAATGTAATATAACATTCTCTTTTTTAAAAAAGATTTATTTTTAATCAGATTTAGGGATAGGAGGAGAGACAGAAAGATTTTCCATCTGCTAATTCACTCTCCAAATTGCCACAACAGCTGCAGCTGAGCCAAACCAAAGCTATGGGCCAGGAGCTTCTAACGGGTCTCCCCTGCCAGTGCAGGGTCTCAAGACTTTGGACCATCCTCTACTGCTTTTCCAGGCTACAAACAGGGAGTTAGATGGGAAGTGGAGCATCTAGGACGCAAACTGGCACTCAGATGGGATCCTGAAGCTTGCAAGGTGATGATTTACCCTTTGAGGGATGGTGCCAGGCCTGGAACATAGTCTCATCTCATCTATGTTATTTATAGGTATGCTAAGCAGTATCTTAGGAATTTCATCCAAATGAGTTGAGCATAAAGTTTTTCTGCTGATGTTATAAAAACTCCAGCTGAGCTTCAGCTTTGCATTAGATTTCATTTCTGATTTCACAAGGGAAGGAGCTTTTCAACAAGCACAGTCAGGTTTCTGTTCCACTTAAGAGTCCCTATTGGCATTTCACAGGACACTTGACTTTTGTTTCATATAAAAGGCTAGAATACACATCGGGATTAGAGAGAGTACTGATGAGTACTGAGGACTAGTTTCTTGGTACTATGCGCACTCCAAGAACCACAGTCTAGGTAATTGGAATGCAGCTGTGGAAGAATGGATGGCACTGCAGGTGTCAGTCAGCCAGGGGAAGGTGAAAAGAACAAAGTCAGAATGTCTGGAAATCAATTGAGCAGTCCTACCACATTCAACTATTTCTGACTTACTGTTCTTAAATTTTACTTATCTGATTTTCTCTGCCCCAATAACTAGGACTGAGCCAGGAGGATGCTAGGGGCTTGAAGCTCAGGCTGGGTCTCCTGTAGCAGGAGCTTAGTCACGTGGGCCATCCATCTGGCTGGAGTGAACCTGGGCCTCAAATCCAGACACTCTGATACAGATGTGGGTATTCCAGTTGGCGTCTAATTGCTGTGCCAGATGCCTGCCTTGGCTTGACTTTCCTTAAACATCCCTTTCTACAGCAAAAACTGAAATGACTGCTTTAAGACAAAACAAAGCATCACAAAGATTACATTAACAGTTCCTCGTAACCAATTTTATTATATTTTATTCGTGAGCCATGAAGATTTGTATTATTTTGAAGAATGCTATAATATATGACATTTAAGGGGGGAAAAAAAAGGAAACCCAGAAAGAAAAGCAATTCAGAAAGCCCCAATGGATAAAAGATCAGGCTGGCCACTAGACAGAGAATGAAAGCACCACTGTTTCCAGATGCTCAATACTCCAAGAAAGAAAACAGGATGGAAAGAAATTCCTTCCATTCTCTCTGTATGGCTCACCAGGCAGTGGTTCCGCTTAAGAATGAAAGAGTTTGTCCTAACAAAGGTAACTGGAAACTCACACAGGGCTGCAGAACCAGAAAATCCATGTATATGCTCTCCGTTATCCCTCATCCTACTCTCCCGATTGCCAACAGCTCTCGGAGAGGATGTGTCTCAAAACTTGCATATGATACCTCAGGAGAACACATTTTTATCTCTAAAACATTTTTCTCTACCAAGGATTTTTAAAATGGATGTTATTAAGAAACAAAGATGTAAATAAAATAATTCAATGAACAGCATAACTATGTGCACAAAAATACATTTTCAAGCTGCCTTTTTTCAAAGTCTTATATATATTTTTAGAGAAAGACTGAAGGGTATTTCTGAATTAAAAATTGAATTTCTACCTTGTTGTCTGGTTCATATATCTGGAATAATCCTGTCTCCCCTCATTTTCATTAACCAATGCATACCACCTGTCCTTTGGTGCTACACACATAGGCAAGGCTACCATCAGGGAGCCCCAATCAAACTTCAAATGTTAGAACGCTCATTGGCCTCTGCACTAGCGCAGCCCCCTGGTTCTGCCCAACTCTTTCTGGTTGTAACTGCACTGCGAACAGTGTCCCATTCTACTTGAAACAACGTCACTCTTCAACTACCAAATAAACTTTGTCCTAGGAAAGTGCCTCTTCCTTCACCTCTCAAGGACAGTTTCTGGTCTTTCCCTGTGGTTTTCTGCTGCCCATTTTACCCTCCAAACTTTAATTCAAAATTCCCCTTCAGGTACTTGGAACTTGATCAAGGGAATGAGTTTTTCTTTAAGAAAACTTCCCAGTATCCCTATCAGTTAGTATTTTTAACTATTTTGGTGCTTTGATGCAACTCCATTTTACCTTTTCCAAACTTCGTGTGCTATTCCCGCCTTGAAAATAAAATTGAACTTCTGTGGCAGTGCAGAAAAGCTAGAATTTAATCCCTTGTTCTGAATTTTCTATGCATGCTTTTTTTGTGTCTGGCAAACTCTTTCACAGCTAACCTGATTTTTGTAGCCACTAGTGTATAAATGGCAAGACACTTTTGCATCTTTCTTTAACTAAGTACACTGCTGGCACTAGGACGTTTTAACCAGGAGACAAGCAACTGCTTTCAATCTACATTGTGGAAATGCATTAATTTTATGGTCAACCTTAACATTTGGTGACCTACCACCCACATCAATGTATTTCCCTTCTTTTGCACTATTACCCCAGTCTGCAAAACTGCCAGAGAGTGCGGAAAGGCTTCAATCTTAAAAATCTTTACATGTATGATTACAGTGAGAAGGCTGATATTGGAAGGAGGCTGAAGTGAAAAACTAAAACAGTTCAATGCTACATATAGACTACCACCTATGTCAGAAATAACCAGGAGTTAGTAACACTTAAGAACATTGATACCACTTAATGAATCCAAGTAATTTTTTGCTGACATTTCCTGCGCCACTGAAGCCAAGGTGTCCAGTGATCAGGCCTGGTGCCTCAGTGCCTGCCTGAGCACTGTGGTGAGCCAGGTTGTCAGAGCTCTCTGTGCTTCTCCTGCCCATGCTGCACTGTGTCCCCTCTTTGGAAGCTGCAACATCCAATAATCACTGCATGTCTGTAAAACATGCTTTCTGTTTCTCACTATTGGATTACTGCACTGCCTTTTCAGAGGCCTAGCTCTTTCCTGGCCTTCTGCATAGAAACACCTCCATGCCCCCTATCAAGCAGTGAGTTCAATGCAGTCTCCACTTTGCTGGGTACCAACTGTTGGATCCATCTCTTAATCTCCTTTATAAAATTAGGGAGCTGAGTCAATAGCAGCACTTCCCAAAGTGGACTCTATAGAATATCAGTCCATTCTCTGAAGAACATTTAGAGTTAAAGTAAATTTAATAAATTTCTGAATATCCTTCTCCATTGGAAAATCATAAAATCATAATGCGTAAAAGTATATTAAAGGCTCCAGAAAAATTTAATCAAGCATTTCCCAAACTGATCTGGCCACAAAATCCTCTTTTCCTATTATGCTTACCCACATCCTGATTAAGAAATACTATGGACCAAATTTTTGAAAATGTTAAGTTGGAAGAAAATGGAAACTGCAAACATTTTAGGATTTTGGTTAAAATTCAATACTTAATAACTACAAAATACTAAGAAGGATCAGCCTTATTATAACTTTATATATAGAATTTTTACCAATTAGAAAATACTTTACTAGATAATCTAAGAGATCTTATATACATAAGTTTTTTTTTTTTCCTATAGAGACATCTCAAATAGTAAAAATGCTTTTATTTACAGACCTAACTTTGTTATTAGGGAAAAAGCAACCACACAAAACTTCAATTTGAGGATAACTGCAGCATTTCAAAGCACTGAAATTCAAACTATTTCCTGATAATAATGATGGACATTTTCTAGGGTCAGTTGGTCAAAGAAAAATCAATGAAAAATCAAAAGTAAACATTCCTTGTTAATTTTTATACCTGAGCAATGCTACTATAGATGAAAAGATTAATAAAATACATAACACACTGGAAAAATTTTTTAAATAAGGGTGTGAACAGAGTTCAGGGAAATGAAGAAGTGCTGCACTATGCATCACTACTCCCAAATAAAAGCACTCCCGATGAAACTGTTAAATATGCCTTGGCAATTTGGCACTAGATTTCTTCCATTGCCTATAAATGTGTGTGTGTGTGTGTGTGTGTACAGAAACACAGCAAACAAAAATAAAAGAGTTTGAAGTTACCATGTAATTCATCCAAGAAAAACAAAAACACACTTTCACTGCACTTATGTAGTAACATTATTGACAATAACCATTTACACACAATCTGAACGACTGTCCATGAAAGAATGGATACAATGAAATGTGGTATAAACATATAGTGGAATAAAGTTCAGAAACATAAATAAATAAATAGAGTGTTACTCCATACCTAACATCACGGGGCCTCAAAAAGCACGATAAGTGAAAGAAGTCAGAAAAGATAAAAAAAAAAAAAAAACTAAGTCAATAGAGGTGTCAAGAGGCTGCACACAGTTCCTAGAGTGAAAATTGCCAAGTGTGGGAACAGACAGTGGAGAAGACAGTCGCTTCCCAGAACTTCTCCGTCTGGTTCAAAGGGTTCTTCTCTAATTTCAGTCTCCTGTAATCGCTCACCTTCCAATAACCGTAATCTCACTCATGTTCAGGAATATTTAGCCCTCAAATTTTAAAACTCCCAAACTAATCTTCCCCTCCTTCCTCTTTGGTCAATGATTCACAATTGACCAACAAAATGAGTACATTCTTACATTTAATCAGCAGGTGGTCATAAATCTTATAAATTACATCCCCCCGTCTAGAACATCTTCACATATTATAAATTATTAGCCATCTATAGGAGAAATTCTGCCTTCCCCATCCACAATTTTGTTGAACAGTAATTCTCTACATGCAAGATGCCCCTCATAAGATTTCTTTTTAAAGGGGTAAATATTAAGGACTTTTAGAGTAGGATAAAGAAAAAGCTTGCCAGATGATGAAGGCTAAAGGGTAAGGAGGCACAGGTCGTGTTAAAAACAATCAAACTAGTTTGTACAATGACAGGGCTGAGATAAACTACCTTTGACCCATTTATACATTTATTCTATCTTTGGATATATTCATCAAAACAGCTTAGGTGAAATCTACTTGTACCCATTTAACTCATATCCTATTAGTTTAAAAACAGATAAAATGTTAAGGTTAGCCTAAAAGTTTAACAAATTACAGTATCTAACATGGGGGGTATGAATTTTCATCAATGAACAGATTTCTAAGAAACAACACAAATGGACCACCCTACCACCTCATGTCTCCAGTGAAGCAGAAAAATAGTCTCCTCCACCGCACTTTTGGTAAGAACTGCGACTTGACTTTGATGACATATACATAGAGGCGGCAGCTGACACAGAGGCTAACTTACCATTTGGGATAAATATATTCCATCCAGGAGCGATTGGTTCAAGCCCCAGGTACTCTGCTGCTGATCTAGCTTCCACTAATGTACAACCTGGAAGGCAGCCACGAGCCAGACTGAGCTCTGTGATTTTTTTCTCAGCCTGGTCCACCTAGGTTACCCAATCATAATCCACTTAACCCAAAAGTCGGGACTGGGAGGAGGCTGGGCTGGGCTAGACTGCAGCACCCACTGGCATATGCAAAGGCCAAGACTGAAGACATGCCATGCCAAGCAATGCCATGACACCCACTAGAGATCCTGGGCCTGGTAGAGGGACTTCTCTGCTAGGCCGCTGCCACAATAGCTGGAGCTGGGAGCAAGCCAGGCCAGGCAAAGCTGTTGCACTAGTCAGCATCTGTGTGAGTCTGGTCTGGGGACAGGCCAGACTGGGCCACACCACTACACCCATTGAATGCATGAGAGTCAGGACAGGGTGTGGGCTGCAACCACTTGAGCTAGGTTACAGCACCTGCCAGCGAGAGCAGCTGCATCTACCAGTATGTGCCCTGGCCGGGCAGGTGACAACAAACCTGAGCCTGCACTGGCACATGCAGGGCAAGCCTGAGATCACTCCAGGAGACGTTTGGGGACTCCCCAACCAGATCACTGGACTCGAACCCGGGCTGCAGAGAAAATCACAATATGTGGTCCAACCTTGGAGTGCATGTCTCATACTAGGCTTCCTCAGTTGCAGACGCATGCGCGGAGATCAACATCCCCAGATGGTTTTTTTTTTTTTAAGATTTACTTATTTTTTAATTGGAAAGTCAGATTTACAGGGAGAAGGAGAGAAAGATCTTCAGTCCACTGGCTCACTTCCCAAGTGACTGCAATGGCTGGAGATGTGCTGATCCAAAGCCAGGATAGACAGAAGCCTCCTTCAGTTCTCTCACACAGGTGCAGGGTCCCAAAGCTTTGGGCCGTCCCCCACAGATTTCCTAGGCTACAAGCAGGGAGCTGAGTGGGAAGTGGACCAGCTGGAATATAAACCAGCACCAATGTGGGATCCTGGTGGATGCAAGGTGAGGACTTTGGCCACTAGGCTATAGCACCAGGCCCCAATACGCCCAGATGTACACAGGGAACGTGATGGCCAGGTCATCTGGGAAAGCAGAGGACATCAAGTGATCCTGAGAGATGGAAAGCAGAACAGGTCAGACAATTCTCCTGGCTAAGCTTTGAAACGTGTTCCTGGCCCTGGGGACACATACTGAGGTGTACTTTGTCAGCCAACAGACCTTAGATTTTCTCAACCCTGATGCAATAAGCTAAAGACAACATCTCAGGATCATCAAAACCACTCAAGTAAAATCCTTGGAACACACTTTCCCATATTGCGATCTCTAAGGTGTCATCAAACGACCATCCTTTCATCTCTAGGTGCTGATGTAGTTTAACAGCAAGGAGCTCATCCTACTTTCCCTCCTTGTAGACATAGGAGCAAAAAAAATGAAAACATTTGTCCCACCCACCTTTCTCCACACCTCAAACCTCCCCACCTTAATCAACATGAATGTACATCTCTCTCAACTATATCGAAATGTTAAAAGTAAAGTTTAGAAAAGGGGAAAAAAGTAACTTTATTACAAAGAAAAATCCATAACTCTTTGGAGAAACCCTCCAAAGAGTTCATACGGAATTGTTTATAAATTATCAAAAGCATGGTAACAGGTATAAAACATATGTATCCTAAGTTGCCACAAATGACTTAAACTCTAAGCATTTTTAATGATCACTCCATAATATTCCTTCTACAAATGAGCTAGAAAAAAATCCTTATTTGTTTTCAGTTTCTGAGCATTACTTCAAGCACCACAGAAAGGGGCAGTCTATTTTCTCAAAGGACAAAGGAAGGTGATCTGAGAACTTCTGCTGACAGGGGGACTTCCCAGGGAGCCTTGGTAAACTGACCTGCACCTCTAAGTACTCCAACGCAAACTTCCCAAACCTTTTCGAGGTGCCTAACCTTCCAAGTTCTGCGAAAGTGAAAGTGAGAGTGCAAGAAACAGCAATGACTATTTAAATAATAAACTTGAATACCTTTTGATAGTAAAGTTTTTTTATAAGTTGCTATGATCACACGACATTACACGCAGAATCAGGACTTTATAATCGGTTCCCATTATCTGCCTTTTTCTTAATAGTAACTTAAAACAATTTTGTTTTGGTGGCCACATTCATCTCATTCTGCAAGATTATCAGCATAAATATCATCTTACACAATTCTTCAATTCCAGAGCAGAACATGCTCAAGCCAAAACAAGGTACCCTGAATAAAATAAGACACATACATTTTAGAAAATTCTTCACAGCCTTTCTGTTTGGAAATCCAGGTTTGCAATAGTATAATATCTTATCGCTAAATCAAATTTTATGAATGCCAAAGTATTTTTATATACACTATCTAATCTGATTCGCATAATAGTCTTGCAAAATAGATAGGCAAAGATTTTTATAGATGAATACGAGGGTCCAAGAGGTTAAGTTTCTTCATCAAGGAAGTTTCTTTTTTTGAAAGATTGATTTAATGTATTTCAAAAGCAGCAATACAGACAGAGAGAGAGAGAGAGAGAGAGAGAGGGAGCGAGCTATTCCACTGAGGGTTCACTTCCCAAATGGCCAGGTCAAAGCCGGAAGCCAGGAACCTCACTGAGGTCTCCCATGTGGATGCAGGGGCTCAAGGATGGGTGTCATTTTCCTATCTTCTCCAGGCACATAAACAGAGAGCTGGAATAGAAGTGAAGCAGTTGGGATATGAATTGAAACCCACATGGGATGCAGACGTTGCACTACTAAGCCATGGTGCTTTTCCTCCTTGCCCCCCACCCCACAAACACTCCCCATGTCAAGGACTAAGACTGAGAGAGCTTATAGTTCCTAGATCATTGCTGCTGCTAAGGAAACCTGCTTATTCTTTATTTCTCACTAAAATAGGTATTAAGTGAAATGGACACAAGGTAATTTTCTCCATCTTTTAATGTCTTCTTCTACTTTATTTTTGTTTCATAATTTTCATCATAGAGGTATTCCACATCTTTGGTTAGGTGTATTCCAAAGTATTTAAGATATTTCTCTGCTGTTTTCAAGAGGATAGTACTTTTTATCCACTTGGTTTTAAAAACCTTATAAAAATTATGATGTACTATTCTTGACCTTTTGTATCAAGTTTGCATAGGGAGTATAACTGCACCAGGAAAAGAAAACCAACATGCTCCCCCTAGTTTGAAAGACCAGAGACCGTCCTGACTAGCTTTAGGACCACTGTTACCCAAGCCGATCCAGAGCTTAGGGCTAGAGTGAGCTTAGGGCTGAAAAGCAGGATATATCTCAAAGTATCATCTTCCACATGTAGTAGGGTGAAGGTACTGGGATAAGATCTCAGGATGAAAGAAGTGCTATTAACATGGATGAAGGTGAGGATTTCTTTGTTAAAGTTTTGTTTTGCTTTTTTTTTTCTTAACAAACAATTCAATTGTTTTAAGGGGCAAGGGTTCTAGACTTGATATAAAACTGTTAGTATCTGCAAATCTTAAAATTTAATAGAAAAAATATTATATTATTTGATTTCTAAATCTCATTTTTAAAATCTATAAAACACTGTGCGGTTGCATTTATACAGTAAGAAAATAAAACAGTTATCAAATAGCCTCCAGAGAATGTAAGCGTTAAAGCAAAACTGCTCCATATGACAGATCTAACTCTGATCTTTATTAGCAAACATGATTCCATTTAAAAGTCAGACTTCTGCTTTTACTCAATGGTTTTCAACTTTGGACACATATTAGAATGAATTTCTAGAAAATACTGGAGACCCACTCACCTATTGGTTCCTTTTGAACCAATGAAATCAAAATCTTTGCGAGTAGGAACTGTTCTCCCGGGCTCAGCTATCACCATTAACTCCCAAGCTGGGCGCTTTATTATCCAGCTTCAAATATCATGTCATTTTCATATTTTCCATGGAAGAAATATTCATAAGACCAAGTGTGATAGTTGCAAAGGCAAGATGATTAAAATTTTTCAAATTAACTAACTTCATTACTTGGATATAAGCACATATTCTAAATCATAAATACTATGTTTAACAAACATTAACCATTAAAAAAACAGACACTTCATAACTACAAACTGCTCATTTCACTGGCTTAAACTCTTTATGTCCCATCGTCTTCTACACAGATCAAATGCAAAGACTTAAATTGAACAAACATACCACTACGGTATATTTGAAATAACTACATCATTGAAATGTTTACAGAATTGAAAACTTAAAGTGCAAAGCATTAAACAACCTACAGAAATTTATCTTCCAATGAATAGTAACCAATCTTGTTAAATATTTGATTTTTGGAATTTTCCCATAGCTGTAAGTAAGAAAAAGCAAATAAAGAAACCAGAAGTACAAGACACCCTATTACACAGGTATATGAAATCAGTTGAACAGGGAGTTTCCACTGGTCAGAGGACAAAGCACTTCTCAGAAACATTACTGCAATCATATTGCTCATTTCTTACTCAACACAGTACTACTAAAAAGGATGTTGCTACGCTCCCACCTTAACTGCCTTATTTTTCATTCCTGTGACAGCTGGACTCAATAGAGATAAGTTTGGCTCATGGAAAAACCAAAATGCCAACATTTTTTATCTTTCAACTTTCTGTAAAACTTTTCCATAATATGTGATGGTAAAACTTCTGCAAGAGATGCATATTAGTTAAAGCTCAAGACTAAAACTTGCCCAAGTTGTTTGCTTAATAAATACAACAATAAAAATTATACACTATTGTCAGTAACTTATACAAATGTCACTTTTGAAGGGGACTTACACTAAAAATTTTGACAGAAGAAATGCAGGACAATGTAGGTGGTATAGCTGGGAAAATATTTAAGATTCCTGATTAAGAGGAAATTTATAGCTGCCACAGCAGTGACAAGGAAACATTAAAGGCTAAAGAAGAATTGTGATTTTTCTGTTTCTATTTCTAGTACAATGAATTGTAACCAAATATAACCAGGTGAGTGGTATAAACTTACATGATTCATTGCAGATTCAACAGCTTTTATGTAGTTGTTTAGTTCTCGATCCATTATGACAAATTCAACCATTGCTTTTTCCATACTATATTCACTACTCACTTCAGCTGAAAGGAAAAAAGAAGATTGCAAATACTGCTTTTTGCTTAAAATAACACATCTAGAAAAAGCTACATTAGCCAGTGTTCTAAATAATTCGGGAAAGGTTCTATGCATTTCTTAAAAGCCTCCTCAACAATATGCCTGTTTCATCCAAAATTCTATGAATACATTCAGTAGAAGGTTCAAGGCAGTGGTGTTGGGGTGAATAGAAAACAGACTCACTCTGAGAAGTGCCAGGCTGTGCCACTGCTACGTCTGCTCTTAAACCAGTGGGACAGTACCTTAACTCGCTTCCTCCTCTGACGAAGCAGCCCAGTGATATGCCTAGCTCACAAACCTCACAGGAATGTTAAAGACAAAAGATTTCTACTTTTAATATCTGTAGGCTAGGTTACATGAACTAATTCTCCTGTTGGAAATAACTGAAAAATCAGATAAAATCTGAGAAAGGGGGCAAAGAAATGTTACAATGGGAAGATTTATTAGATAGTAGAAACAAGCAGGAAAGTGTAGGGAAGCCTGAAGAGGGTAAGGAGAAGAGCAGAATCGGACACCCTCCCGTCATGAGCTCAGATACCCAGTTCTCAGTGCAAAAGTGAATCAGAAGTACTCCAGTCCTGCTATTCAGCACTGCAGGGAGGTGGATCTTGGCCACAAATCAGAATAGGATGGAAAGGCAAAGAAAATAAACTTAAAAACTGGCTACCAGGTAACCCCACCTGGATTTTATACCCAGTGCTCCCCTCCGACCCTAAGCTCTGATCTTGGTTCATGCAGACAGTTGACAGAAGCAGCCAGAAGCTCTCTCTGGAGAAGGCACATTGATCATAGGTATTAAAGAACCCCCACCAGGCCCGGCACGGTAGCCTAGTGCCTAAGGTCCTCTCCTTGCATGAGCCATGATGCCATATGGGCACCAGTTCATGTCCCGTTGACTCCACTTCCCATCTAGCTTCCTGCCTGTGATCTGGGAAAGCACCAGAGGGCTGTTCAAAGCCTTAAGACCCTGCACCTGTGTGGGAGACCTAGAAAAAGCTCCTGGCTTCTGGCTTCAGATCAACTCCGGCCACTGCAGCCACTTGAGCAGTGAACCAGCTGATAGAAGATCTTTCTCTCTGTATTTCCTTCTCTGTAAATCTGCCTTTCCAATAAAAATAAATAAATCTTAAAAAAAAAAAAACCTGTACAATAAATTTGAAGCATACTGAACAGAGCACAGGGGTAAAATGAAAACAAAAAACCTCATTTACCCTACAATACCCAAGAAAACGAACCTCGGAGAGCAGGGATCAGTGGAAACAGGTTTGTAAATGTTTTACTTAATTGGAATGACCTATTGGCATTTTAAAAATTAAAATATCCTCAGGCAACAAGACTATAAAAAGTGACTACTCAGTTGGAAAAAGGAAAGCAATGTTCTTAAAAGGGCTTCTGAATTTTTTCCAATCCCTCAATATATACTTTAACACAGCAGGAAAAGACAGAGAACATGGAGTCATAAAATAACATTAAAAAAAAAAGCTGAATTAAAAGACATCTGATCTCTAAGACACGTTTGGAAACATACGCACGCAAGGACTCTCCATTAAAATACCTTACTCAGATAAAATATCAGTATTTCCTGTACTCTGAAGAACCGTATCATGAACAGCACACATCATCAGAAATAATGGAAAAGTCTATTGGCACTTGGCTCTTTAAACTGACCTTCCCAGACTTTCAAATTATGCTCTAATTTTACAACAGTCCGTTACAAACACGGACCATAGAATGTCTCCTAGGTCAGCATGTGTTATTGCAGCTCCCCACAACACAGAGAAAGGAAACACAGGAGCTGTGGGAAAGGTGTGACAAAAATGAAAGAATCACAGCACAGCAGCACGTGGCCAAGGTCAGTCACAGCGGCTTGGTCTACTGCAGCACGTGGCCAAGGTCAGTCACAGCGGCTTGGTCTACTGCAGCACGTGGCCAAGGTCAGTCACAGCGGCTTGGTCTACTGCAGCAGGCGGCCAAGGTCAGTCACAGCGGCTTGGTCTACTGCAGCACGTGGCCAAGGTCAGTCACAGCAGCTTGGTCTACTGCAGCACACGGCCAAGGTCAGTCACAGCTCCTTGGTCTACTGAGAAAGGAGCTGCAGAACTCAGACAGAAGAGGACTCCAAGAGATTCCCACCGTGGGATCTTGAGGACAGGTCATGAGAACGTCCACATCAAGTAGCAACATGTCATGGTTACCTAATAATTTTCAACACAGTTTTTTTTAATTCTGTCAACCTATATCCCTACTGTATGATAACCTCTTCAGAAAAAAGTCTGACTTGTACGTATGTTTCCAAAGCAACAGGTTAGAGAAATATAAGGAATCTGTGCTTAATCCCACCAAAGAATTACACTGAAGGAAAAATTACTTTTCCTTCACTTACTTACAAAGGGAAAAAAATCCCTGGAGACTTTAGGGCTACTCTCATAAACACAGCTGCAGGTGCCTGTTGGCTTAAAAAATGGCTGGAACAGGATTAGCTGCAGAAGGAAAGACTAGATAGCACTCCCTTCTATTTGATATGGTCAGCACCAAAATTCTTCCGGAAAATCTACACCAAATTAAACCTCTGCATTATTCAAGGGCTAAACTGAAGCCCTACCTTCTGAAATTATACCACCATCCTATGAGGAGCTCTTCCTTCACTTATCTTTAATACTCATACTTGACATTTGGACCAAAATATTTTCTTATTTCTTCAGAGTTTCATCAATTTGAGGAGAAGAATGTCTTAGGGTTCTTGAGAGCCAACAAAAAACCAGAGCAACTCTTCCTGTCAGTGTCCTCCTAGGCCACTATTCCAAAGTTCAAAATAATACTGCTGTCAACTATAGACTATTCCAGCTCAGATATTCAACTCAACTGAAATATAAAGATGGGCCCAGCGCGGAGGTCTAACAGCTAAAGTTCTCGCCTAGAACATGCCAGGAACCCATATTGGCACCAGCTATAATCCCAGAGACTCTGCTTCCCACCCAACTCCCTGCTTGTGGCCTGGGAAAGCAATCGAAGATGGTGCAAGGCCTTGGGTTTCTGCACCCACGTGGGAGACCTGGAGGAAGTTCCTGGCTCCCGGCTTTGGATAGGCGCAGCTCCAGCTGTTACAGCCACTTGGGGAGTGATTCACTAGACAGAAGATCTTCCTCTCTTCTGTCCTCCTCTCTGTAAATATGACTTTGCAATTAAAAAAAATTTATAAAGAAATATAAAGATGATATGACAAATAAATCCATGCAGTTATATTGTCATTGTAAATTTGTTAATAGGAAAAATGGTGCTATAAGCACAATCTGAAGGGGAGGAAAGGAAAGAATCTCAGGAAAAGTGACAATGCATTGAAAGACAATTCCAAGAAGAAAGCATTACTGTGCTATCCCACTGCAAGGCTGGCGCTGAGGAACTCTGGTGCACATGAAGGATAAAGCATGGAAAACAAGATCATGATGATAAGTTCATATATACCAAGCATCCATAACTAGAAAATCGAAGAAGTACATAAAACAGAAGCATATCTCAAAGTTAGACTTGAGTTTCATCCCTAAGTTTAGGCAAATGTTACAAAATCTGAAAAATTCAGCAATCTTATTTCAAGCATCGTGAGTAGGGATACTCCACGCGTACGTATTTCACAGTAGCTGTAGCTAACAGTGAGTGGAGCCTTCTTTTACTTTGTCCAAGCACTGTACTGACAGAGCCATACTTACAGTAAACCTTGTAGCAATATTAAGAAACAGTTTTACCTTTTCTTTACACATGAGAAAAGTGAAGCAACTTGCTCAAGGTCATGAGCGTAGTAAGCAGCAGGGCCAGGCCTCTAACTCAGGCTTCATAACTACAAAGGATATACACTTGGTCATTTGTAAAAAAAAAAAAAAAAGTGTTTATATACATACACGACGGGGGACAAGCACTCCAATGTCCCCATAAATGTCCAGAGAACAAGCTGTCAGGGAGGAGAATGTCAAAGGTGCTTAACATCAACTCCGCTTGCTGCTGGTCTATTAGCACAAACCAACACTTCTTGCAAAGGACACTTAGCAATGCCACTCAAGCTATTGAACACAGTCCTGAACAAGTTTCTGAGAGAAACTGAGAGCCAAATAACAAAAGGAAAAACATTTTCTTTCTGTCTAAAAGACTAATAAGATTTAACATTAAAGAAAAATTATCTTTTATATCATCAAGCTAATTTGATGTACTATAAAAGCAATCAAGTTACCCACTGAACGCTAAAACTAAGTCCACTCCAGCTGTCCAGTGGTCAAGTCTAGAAGGCCAAGAAATGAGCTGGCTATGGTCAACTGCCAGGCAGCAAATGAAGGTCAGTGATAGAGAAAGAGATGGTCCAGGGCAAGGGAAGAGCTGTGGAAGGCTTCATGTTGCAAAAGTACTCTCCTGAGCGGAGCTTAGAGTCAATGTATGTTTACTTTCCATACTTGAGGACTATCCTCTCCCAAGTAAGAAGGGTCTGGAAAGGCCAGCAACATTCTTCAGTGTACCATTCCTGGTTTTCATTAGTCAACTGAACCCAACGGATTTATGTTGATGCTCATTTATAAGCTAATAAACACATGGAGAAGTCTCATATCACTTGGCATATTCATTAAGGAACTATTATAAGCAATTAGCTCAATAAGTAGGTGAAACGTGTCCCCCACCCTGCTCCAGCAAGTCAGGTCCACTGATTCACATTACAAATTGGTAGCTGATCCCCTTGCCTATTGCAGAGCCAGGGCTGTTCTACTCATTCGTGTTTGTACCCAACAATCCTTGTCAGCACTGCTCCAAAACCTACATCAAATCACTGTCAGCTGACAGTATAACAGAAAGAACTTCAAGTGGTACTGGGTACAGGAAGAGCACAGAATTCAAACCATCCTTTAAAGATGGCTTCTGGCTTTCCTGTTCAGTGAAAAATCCTAGAAAAATGGAGAATGATAAGAAGGAAGGTTTCTTTTCAGACTACAGGGTTCTGACACTTACAGAGTAAGCCTCTGAATAGATCAAATTGGCCTGCATATGATCTTCTTAACCAAACAAGCCTATAATTATACAATCCAAGCCTCCATGCCATTCATTAGACACGTCATCTGTTACTCAATGTCAAAATGCACTAACAGCAACATTATAACGATTACTGCTCTATCTTTTTGAAGTGTTGGACAGGCATTAAAGTTACATGATCTGTTGAACATTAAACAGAAATGAAGGATTTAGTGCAGTCATCAAATTAAACTGAAAACAAAAGAAAAAGAGGGCCAAGGCAGGAAGAAGCATGAAGGCAAAATAGTTAGCAATCAGCGCTGGTTGTCTGCAATGTGAAAACTCTGGGCTAAAATGAGGGAGTAGAGATAGATGCGAGAAAAGGACTAAAAGACTTGTGTGTATGTGCGTGTGTGTTCTCTAATCAACTGCACGATTTTGCTGATATCAAACTACTTTCTTGAACCTCCATTCCAAGTGAAAATTGTGAAATCAGATGTCTTATTGTGCCAAGGCTTGTACAGGCATGTCTGCACAGGAACACACCAATTATATTCAGTTGATTCAATTCAGCTCCTCAAAGTTTATTAGTAAAATACCAGGTACTAGTAAGACAAAGCAGACATTTAGTGTTCTTAAAGGCTTGCTGACTTCAATTCAACATGACTCATACTCAGAAGAAACTGATAAATATTAAATGTCAAACAGTCCATTCTGGCAAGGAGGAAGGAAGAAAAAGAGGGAATTGACTGATCATGTTTTAAATTTCTTAGAATAAATGGGACAGACGCTGGGAAATGTTCCTTTCTGAAACAGGGAACAGCTATTTCCCAATTTCTGCAAATTAAAATTTGATTCTTTCATCTTTTGTAGACAAAATATTCTTTTTTGGATAAACTTGAACAAATGACAGTAGAAACCATATTATAAATCATTCCTCATCAAAAACAATTAACTGAAGCGCAGCTCCAACTTCCCTTCAGCGACAGTGGCCTTCAGCGACAGTTAACTGCACACACAGCTACCTGTGTGCATGTGCCTGTGTGTTTGTGTGTATGAGTATGTTTTTTCTGGCAGCCTAATGTCAAGCAATTATTATATATTCATCAGGAGTTGAACTTAATGACTTACTCACTACTTGAGCAATATTTAATAGAAACTTGGGGTACTTCTCACTACACTCTACCTCCAAGTTATAATTACTCCTCCACATAAATGTTAGTGTGGTAAAATTAAAACAATCCACATTTTATAACCACCTCCCACTGGAAGTAATCGTGAAGAGTCTAACAGTATGTGACACTAGCTAGTAAGCAGCTGGTTTCTTGGCAAACAGTGACTATGGGAGAAGTCCTCCAGAAATATTCACCTTTACCGTCAACATTACTTTACCCACCCACGCAATTCTCTTAAAATGCAGAAGAGGGATGCCATATAACACATAAACTGGATTGATCCCTCTTCTAGGATCACCTGCATTCAAACACAGATTATATGATACTACTTTTAGTTATATAGTGTTTGACAAGTCACTTTATTGTAGTCTCAGTTCCTCCTCTGCACAATGGGTATGCCTAATTCACCAAGTTGTACATAAGGTCTAAGTAAGATAATATAGATAAGTGATCTGCATAGAGCCTACAGTAAGACTAACAAATATGACCCATGATGATAACAAGTGGGGAACCTTTCTCCTGCCAAGGGTCATTTGGGTATCTATAGCATCATTCCCAGGTCATACAAAATTATCAACTTAAAAATCAGCCTGCTATACATGTATTGAATTTCAAGCCCTGCCCATAGCTACCTTGGCAGGGCCAGACCAAACAATTTTGTGGCCTTCATACAGTGCAAAGTCTGGGTGTTCCTTGTCCTTGTTACAGAATGGATAACTCTTCTGCAAATGTATTTAAATACCCAAAGCATTTTGTGCCTGAAATAAAAAATGATCAAGCTTATGTCACTGTCCTTCAGTCTCTGCTGTCCATAGTAACTTCCGAAGCACCAAACTGAACTCACAAATCTGCAATGGTCCATAAGAAGCTCTGCAAACATGCACCCTTCCCCCAGGTCAGTAACTCATTTAACTAGCAGCTGCTTACTGCCTACTTAGCAGATGTCAGGAAGAGGAAAAACTGCTTTGAAGCAAGTAGCAGCACAGAAGGTAGGAAAGGCTTAGCAGGTGAACATAAATATGAACTGTGTCTTGAAGGATGGGTATTGGCCGATGTTCACCAGATGTGGGGGAGGATAAATAAATACCATTACCATTCTCCATCGGAAAAAAAAAACCTGAAAATGAACAGAAGAGGAAGGGATTTATAAAGGAAACAAGCCACTGAACACTGACTGTGTGGCAAGCACTCTGAACATACTACCTCATCCAGTCCTTTGTTCCAACAGTCTGAATTAGGCCATTAAGCATATTGTAGAGATAAGGAAACTGATGCTTACAAAGGCCAAGTCAGTTGCTCCAGATCACATAGTTAATAAATGATGGAGCTGGGGACTGGCCTCATGCTGGACTTAAAATTACTATGGGAGAAACAGCTACAGGACCTGAATTGAAACATACTTCATGCAACAGTTATGGTGTAAAGAATAAGCTATTCTCTACTTACAGGAATATTCCAAAAATTATTTAAGAGATAAAGTGAAAGGCAATAATTTAAGATATTCAAAGCAACAAGGGCCCTGCATTTATCATTTAGACATACAAGTCACTAGAAAGTGTAGTATTAGTAGTCTATAAACTATTATGATAAAGATCAAATTCATACTGTTGCCTAAAATAAATTCTGTGATCAATTAATTTCTAAAAATAATGCAATTACATCTCTGTTGGTCATTGAAAACATATTAACACAAAACTATGGACATTTATCATTTTAAAACAAATCTACAGGGTGGTGCTGAAGTGTGATCAGTTAAGCTGCCACTGGCAGCACCACATCCCATATGGGCTCCAGTTCGAGTCCCAGCTGCTCCAGTTCTGATCCAGCTCCCTACTACTTCCTGAGAAAGCAGTAGCAGATGGCCCAAGCGCCAGCAACCGTGAAGGAGACATGGAAGAAGCTCCTAGCTCCTGGTTGCAGCCTGGAACAGCCTTGATTGATGCAAAAATTGGGGGAGTGAACCAGCAAGTAGTAGACTGCTCTTCCTCGTTGTCTCTCCCACTCTGGCTTTCCAATAAAATAAACAATTTTTTTAAGACTTATTTTATTTTCATTACAAAGTCAGATATACAGAGAGGAGGAGAGATAGACAGGAAGATCTTCCATCGGATGATTCACTCCCCAACTGACAACAATGGCCGGTGCTGTGCCAATCCAAAGACAGAAGCTCTTCCAGGTCTCCTACGCAGGTGCAGGGTCCCAAAGGTTTGTGCTGTCCTCAACTGCTTTCCCAGGCCACAAGCAGGGAGCTGGATGGGAAGTGGAGCAGCCGGGGTTAAAACTGGTGCCCAAATGGGATCCCAGCGCATTCAAGGTGAGGACTTTAGCTGCTAGGCAACAACGCCGGGCCCAAAATAAACGAAACTTAAAAAAAAAATCTGGGTCCAGGACAGTAGCCTAGTGGCTTGAGTGTTCACCTTGTACATCTGGGATCCCATTTGGGCACCGGTTCTAATGCCAGCAGCCCTGCTTCCCATCTAGCTCCCTGCCTAAGGCCTGGGAAAACAGTCAGGGATGGCACTAGAAGAAGCTCCTGGCTCCTGGCTTCGCATCAGCTTGGTTCCAGCTGCTGCAGCCACTTGAGGAGTGAATAAGTGGATGAAAGATCTTCTCTGTCTCTCCTCTCTGCATATCTGAGTTTCCAATAATAAAAATCCACAAACCCCTTTGGATGCCTATTACAAACTACCCAAAACTTTAAAGTCAGGTTTATTTTTCATTTGACTTAAATATTTTTTCCATACCCTTCTTGCCCATTTCTCCCATAGCTGAATGAAAACATGAAAACAAACAGTACATTTAAGGAAGTAAGCAATTTTGTACAGATTTCCCAACAAACATAATTTCCGTCTGCCATTGCCCTCATCTTCAATCCCTTGGCTGAGTCCAAGTCTTACAGCAGTGTGAGACTTGGAGAGCAGGGAATTTCCTTTCAAAAAATGGTCATATTTATTTATTTATTTATTTGAAAGCTAAAACAATGGAGAGGAAAACAGAAAGAGATCTTCGATATACTGGTTTACTCCCTACACATCCTCCTCAACTATGGGCAGGGCCAGCCCCAAAGCAGGAATCAGAGTACCATAGGTATCATAGACTCCATATTTGACATGTTATGTGCTGCCAACCACACATGTAAGCAGGAAGCTGGTCAGAAACAGAGATGTATGCTTCCCCCCCGCCCAGCCCAGCCCTGCTGGAGCTAGGTTAACCTGAATAAACCACCTTTATGCCTTAGCACCGACTTCAGACTTGATAATTTTCTGGGGATATCAAAATCCGGCACAACACCTGCCACACATGTAAGCAGGAAGCTGGGTCAGAAACAGAGATGGACAAAGTACTGGATCCCAGATGTTCCAATATGAGATGCATGCATCCCAAGCAGTGGATCAACTCACTGGGCCACAAGGTTCGCTCTGATCCAGGTATCTCAGAGAACAAAGGCTGGCTTTGATTCTGACTGAATACCAAAGTTCCCACATGAATTTGTGGCAGCAAAGACAAAAGGCAGTATGGCTTAAGTATTTATCAAAGAAGTGAAATAAGAATTCATCAAGAGATTAAATCTGGTATCTCCAAAAGGAGACCTATAAACTATTTTGTTATATTAGTTGTATTTTTCAGTATTCCAACATCAATCTGCTACAATTATAAGGTTTTCTCAATTGCCTTAATTTTTTTTTTAAATCAAAAAAGTACAGAGTTGAAAAATCCAAACAGTATGTGGAGGCTGCAATCCCCAAACTCTCTCCCCAGAGGTTACCATTGCTGTGAGGTTCTTCTGGACTATTCCCCATGGAAATATACTACATGCAAGATATACCTTCTAAAAAAAATCATTATGGAAATTAAACTAGCGATAGAAAATAAGGAATTAAGAGTGGAGAAGAAATTATTCCAAGAGGGTTCCACAATGAAAGTCACATCAATATCCTCTTGCTGTCCTGATCTTCAATAAATGGACAGAAGCAGAAACAACAGTGAATGGTTACTTTAGTTAAATGTCAGTCTTCACTCTAAACTAACAGTAAGGGGTCAGCACTGTGGTGCAGTGGATGAAACTGCCATTTACAGCATTAGCATCTTGTATCAGAAAGATGGTTTTGAGGCCTGGCATCTTTGCTTCATCCCCAGCAACCTGCAAATGCACCTGGGAAAGCAGCATGAACTAGCCCTCGGACTTGGGTCCCTGACACTCCTGTGGGAGACCCAGATGCAGTTCTGGGCTCTTGCCTTCAGAGAAGCCCCATTCTGTCTGTTGGCAGCCATTAGTGAATGGAAGGTTGATGATCCACCCCCCTCTCTCTTACTCTGCCTCGCAAATAAACAAATATTTAAACAAATAAAACAACAGAAAAACGGTAAACAAATACATTTAGAAAGACAACACATGACTGCATCAGAAAGAACCAGCTCCTGTTAAACAAAGAACTGAGCGTTAGTAGCGAACTTCCATTTCTTTATTCGACAAATATTTACCAAGCATAGTCTAAGGTGCCTGGCATTGGGATGGGGGCAGTGCAGAGAGCAGTGAACTAGGTAAACACCATGTCTTCGCCCGAAGGGCTTTAAGCCATTTCTGCTCCATGTGAAATTTTCTAAAAAGCCCAATAAAACTAACAGGACTTTGTTTCTTTCTAAAGGTGATGAGAAAGCGTGTTTTATGGCTGAATAGCTGTAATTATTAGAGACATTGCAAAAAGCTGATTCAGCACCTGCCCAGAACAGAGCCAGGCAATGCCAACAATATGCCTGAATTCCTCTTTACACATTAAGCTATTTCCATCTCATAACCTCCCTGCTTTATATGGCTCACAGAGGTCAGCTCATTGCACCTCAGTAGCACAAGCAGCCCAGGAACTCCGGTCCTCTACTTCAGACTTACAGAACCGTCTCCTGAGCGTACACAAAATCTCAACTCTCAGGTCCCAGTCCTTTCAGGATGGCTGTTCAATATTCTCTTCCCAGCCAACCTTTCCTTCCCAAGACAGGTTACAGCCATCAGGGCTGTTCAGCTTAAACGGTCCCCCTTCATTGGTACATAACTGTCATTTTACAGAGGGATTCCAGGGTAAAACACAATCATTATTGCCATGACTTAAATAATGAAAACTGATACTGCTATCATAATACATTTGTATCACTGTGACCACAAGTTGGCTCCGTCATACAAAAACAAAAAACAAAAAACAAAAAAGAGAGAGATTGAGAAAGAAAAACAGAAAGTTCCACAGTAACTATTAATTCAGATGACTCTTTTCCTATATTGGTACAAAAGAATTATTCTACCCAAAACTTAAGATTATCACATTTCATGTTTTTGAAATCTTGTGTTACATTTTATTCAGAAGGTAGAAATCTTTTTGAATTTCAATGTTAATTGATCAACTGGGTTCCCCTATTTTCTACGACATATAAATCAGACAACTTTGCCTATCTTAATTTTGTTTCAAGAAGTTAATAATAGCTAACATTTACTGTCACTTGTTATGTGCCACATACTATACAAAGCAATATACCTGTATTATCTCATTTGTTCCCTTTAATGTACTGTGAGAAAGACACCACTATTAGGTCACTTTGTGGAAGACAAAAAGGCTCAGAGAAGTTAGGAGCCTTTGAACTAAAGTCATTCATCTCATGAGCTCTTCTGCCTACAACCATCACTCAGGGCAGAATCCACTTTCGTGCCTCTGCTAAACGTTCTCCTGAAATCTATGTGGTGTTAGGTTAGAAAACTTCCCTACTGTGCCGGGAAGGTTACCCTGCTTGAAAAAGGCAGGAAGGTGGGGAACAGGAGAGAGGAACTAAGCTGATCAGGAACAAAAATATCAAGCAGGTTCATAAGTGAGACAGCATCCCCCAGAAAAGTTCAGTGCTCTTCAACTTGTATACGGACAGTAATCGCCTTAACCAAACTATGCCTCTATCTAGTTTAAATAAACTTAAACCAGGAAGATTACCAATAGGATCAGAATACTTGAAATACAAAGTCAACGGGGATACTCTGAACAAATTCTCAAAAAACGTCAGTACTAGTTTCAAGCTCTCTAATCAAAACTTTATTATAATGCTTAAGATTTCAAGAATTGTCACCTCATTACTTACCTAACCCTTAAACGCTGGTCTAAATGAGAAGGGGTTTGTTCTGATAACATTTCTTTAGATAGGAGCAAAAAGGTCACAGTCACAAAATGTGGGAACAAGTGAACTATATGTCTGTCGGGGAACAATTGCTATGCTTACTATTTTTTGGAAAGTAAAAAATTTAATTTCACGAAAATAAAGGCAAATCAATCCGATAAAGTTTAAATCACTGACAAACCTAGAAATTTACTACATATACTGTAATAATTTTCTAGACAGATTTAGCCTATCATTTGCCCCTCTACATAATACAGATGTTGGAAAATGTATCTCAGATTTCATAAATTTTATTTTTTTCTCTAATGATATTTTAAGATGTTCTACTTTCCACTTAAATAATTTAATCAGCTGTCAGTTTAAATAGTCAAATAATCAACCGAGATTGTTTTTCTTTCTTTAAAAGCCTTTTTATCAAAAAAAAATAACAATCTATAAACACTTAAATCTACTAGAAACCTTTCAGAGAACTCTGTTGAATGAAGTAAACTACATCCATTTCTATAATGGGACGGATCATTCACTAATGGATCTGCTTTCAGATAACATAATTATCATGAACTACAAAGCAAGATATAAAAAAATTTTGGTATCAACATGTGACTGGTTCTGAAATCTCTCCAGAGCACAGTGCAAACACTGTAGCAGTAATCATAATGAGAGTTCCAACCAACAGCCTTCCACATACAGTCACCCAGCCTCTGCGACTGAGCAGAACCATGACACAAGGTGTAGGTAGGACCAAAAATCTGAAGTCACCTCAGGCTCCTTTTTCACATCCTCCACATTGAACTAGTCATGAATATCTACCAACTCTGCCTGCCAGCACCAACTATGATCTTTCCAATTACAGGTGCCTTATTTCAGTCTTTACAGTTTTACTTCCTTAGTTATTTCTTCTTTCTAATATCTCTACCTTGCATGCTTCTTGCATTACAAGATACCACGACATATCTGTTCCAATGTAAGAAGACTGCCCAGATCGAATGTTGGTGAGAATGTGGACCAATCAGAGCTCCCTAAGAGGCTTCTGAATTTTCAGATGACAATGTTACTTACAAAGAATATTTACCCAAAAACTCGAGCCATACTTGATTTAATCTTATCATGATGGCTCACTTAGACATTTATGTAAACTACAGAAATATTTATCAAGAGAAATATTTTTTGTAACAGATATAAAAAATCAAGCTTTTAATTTATGGAAGCGTATACTTGTTTCTCATACTTAAGTATTCTATTATATAACCTGCTTTCTCTAATTCAGTGATTTGTGAAGTGTGAGCAAAGGACCACCATTATAAGTAGCATCAGTAACACCTGGGAATTTCTTGAGAAATACAAATTCTTGGAGCCAGCATTGTAATATACAATGGGTCAAGCCACAGCCTTGTGACTCTGGAACCCCATATGGCACCTGTCTGTGTCCTGGCTGCTCTACTTCAGATCCAGTTCCCTGCAAATAGTCTGGAAAAGACAGCCAAAGGTGATCCAAGTGCTTGGGCCCCACCACTCAGCTCTGGAAGGATCCAGACAGAGCCCCCGGCTTCAGCCCAGCTCACTCCTGCCACTGTGGCCACTTGGCGGCTGAACTATCAGATGGAAAATCTCTTCATCTCTCACTCACTCTATATCTCTTTCAAATAAATAAATGCAGATTTTTTTAATATCAATTTTCATGTTGTAAGCAGAAGGCTGAAACTGACAGGTGAAACCCAGTAATTAAAAAAAATTCTTTTTTCCCTTTCTTAAAAGACTTATTTGTTTGTTTGGAAGGCAGAATTACAAAGAAAAAGGAGAGGCAAAGATGTTTCACACACCAACTCACTCCCAATATGACCAACAGTGGCCAAGGCTAGCACAGGCCAAAGGCAGGAGCCTAGAAGTCCATCTGGGTCTCCGACGTGAACAGAAGGGACCCAAGTACTCAGGCCTTCTGCTGCTGCTTTCCTGAGCACATGAGAAGGAACTAAGTTGAAAGCAGAAAAGCCAGCATCTGTACCCATATGAGATGCTGGCGTTGCAGGCAGTAGCTTTACCCACTGTACTACAATGACGTCCCACCAGTCCATATTTTTCAGAAGCCCTCCAGCAGATTCAGATGCATAATAAAATCTGACATCCACTATTCTAAAGTTTAATTTAAAGTGAAAACCACAAATTGCCTTTTTCTCCGCAACAATGACTTCAACAAATTCAATTAGCTGTCTCTTCATTTTTATACCCCCAAAATTATTTTAGACCCTGATTAGGCTAAAGATCCCATTAATAAATAATTCCACAATATAAGAGTCCATAAATAAGGCATTATGGTGGAGAAATTCCAAACTCTATGGAATTGTACCATAAAATCCAAAATTTTAAAAAAATAATAAAATAAAAAATAAGGCATTACACAATAACACTAGTTGTAAAACAGACTTTCCCACCTAAATATCCTAGTCATTTACTTATATCTACTTTTGCAACTTCATCCAATATTCTTTGCAAACATACCAAATTTTGAGCTAATTGTAGCTACATACTGTCATCCTTCAGTGAACATCTGTGTAACTTTTAATTAGGTTCTTGTAAGTGAAATGAATTTTAAAAACCTGACTAATTGAATATTTTAACTGTTTCATAAAGGTTCTGAAGCAGAATGAAAGCAGAAATGATATCGGAGTGAATCAAGACATCCGGGACCGTCAGTAATTTGCTCTGAGACTTTGAGCTGTTAACTTCTGGGTTCCACTTCCCTCTTTTTTTTTTTTTTTGGTTTCAAAAATATTTTTAATTTATTGAGACTTGCTTTATACTCCCACATGCAGTTTATTGTGACTGTGTTGGAATCTCCCTTTAATTCCAATAATATTTATTTTAGATAGGCAGACACCCTGGTATTGAGTGCATACACATATATTACAATCACACAGCCTACTTAATCATTACATAACATTCTTGTAACAGTTTTCCTGCTAAGGTTTCTATTGTCTGACTTTAGAATGGCTACTTCTGCTTGTTTTTGTTTTCTATTAGCGTAGAATACCTTTTTCTATCTTTTTACTTCCAGTCTGTGTGTTGGTTAGGTGTGGTTCCTGTAGGCAGCAAGTGGAATGTTTTTAGTCCACTAAGCCAGTCTGCATTTTTAATTTGAGAATTTAGGCCATTTATAAAGTTATTGATCTGTAACATTTACATTCCATATTATGGATGTTATTGATCCTGCTATGTTCCTGTTGCTTGGATTTCCTTTCCACCTTCACATTCTTCCATTCTGATGACTGTCTCTGTTTCTGTGTATAGCAGATCCTTAAGTCTCATCTGTAATGGTGAAGGAATAGTAGCGAGTTCTTTCTATTTCTGTTTGTTTTGGAAGGTTTTTATTTCTCCTTCAATGATAAGTAAGGGTTTTGCTGGTTATGGAATTGTGGGTTGACAGGTTTTTGTTGTTTGTTTGTTTGTTTTTTGAAGAAGAGCAGTTTCATTCTTTCATATTCACATAATCTGATCACATACATGATTTGCCCCACTCAGTAATCTTCAGTAGTTGCTACAGTTTGAATGCATGTAGACTGTTCCAGTGGAAACTTCGTTGCCAATGTAGTCTTATTAGTTCTTTTTAGAGAGGGGGGTAAGACTATTATTTTTTCCATATTGTTTCCCCCAATTTTAAGAGGGAGTTGAAGAACATACAGTAAAGTCTTTTATAGGCCTACAGGTCTATAAGGCTGTCATGTGACTTCTCACACTTGATGGCACTGTACTTTTAGATTCATGTGACACTGTCAAACTTTAAATATTTAATCTATTTTTAACAATTTAAAAATCACTTCAAGATTCAGTCCAAGAGGAGTTGAGAAACATGGCTGTCACACAAAAGAACATGATCACATGTGTATTTTTAGTTGCCAAAGCACCATATGGAGGTGGGATTTTAAGTTTTTTCCTCTTTACTGGATTAGTTAACTTATCTACAATAAACTACGAGAACACATGACATGAATCCCTGACACAAAGCTTTCATTATGTCAGTAACTTGGACATTGAAAACAGACTTTCTGGGTTAATTCTATCTCCTACTCCACAGATTCAAGATGGCTGAATAGGGAAAAAGACGTGTTCTTTTGACCACAGGAAGATAGCAAAAGAAAAACAGAGGAATCACATTCCCAGCAGACAGCTGGAGAGAGGCCTACAATGGAAATGTCTATGCAAAGAGAAACTCCATGGAAATTGGCAATGGTACAATCACGCAGCAGCTAGTGGGATACCGCCAGTGACTCTCAGCCAGTGCTGGGGAGGGGATACCCTCTCAGAGCAGGCAAGAACCTGTAGCAGCCCACAAGCCATGGGTAACACGAGGAGCGAGAGCACTGACTTTAAGTCAGACCTGAAGCACCGGCAGGGGCAGGATGCACCTAATCCCGTGGAAATAGAGCTCCTTGCTTTCTTCCCCTGTCCTACCAAGGCAGCTGGCAATCAGCAGGCAGAAGCACCTGTTAATATGCACGGAGTGGCTTCTGTGGCCTGTGCACCACCAGCGGGCTTTGCACGAGGGATAGATCTGCAGGCCCCACTGACCTTGACTCTACCCTGCAAAGTTGACAGGAAACAGTGTGACCACGAAAACCCATGAAGAGAGGGCACACTGCTCCCTTCCTCTCAGCCCACCAAGGATCAGACTCAGCTTGCCAAGGAAGAGTACCACAGACCTCTGTCGGCCAGACAGCAGACCCTGGAAATAGAGCAGCTTTGTTCCTGGCTTGGGAGGCTCCCAGTGTTGAAAGCGGAGCCCTGCCTTCTGTGAGGGAGCCTGTGCCCTATGACTGTGAACCTGTGACTGTGCAGTCATGGAGGGGGAAGAAAGGGCATGTCACTTTGGGCAATCACTGGTTCCAGCTCCAGAGGCTCAGAGTTACCCGAGTTCTAGGGAGGCTCACTGAAGGGCCATGTTCAAACTGAGAAGCATGTAGCTCCAGCAGCGGCTCCGGTACCTGACTGGGTGGGGTGCACAGGCACTGTGCATTCAATCCTGGCAGATGGTTCACCTTGGCAGAGATGTTCCTCTCTCTGTAAACACACCAGCTAATGCAAAAATATCCTCCCCTGTAAGGAAGACACAGGATCTACCACTCTCAACTTGGGTGTGGTTCTTAGATTTTGCCCCCACCCTCAAGCACTGGTCAAAGCTCCTGGCCCCACCCAGCACACCCGCTGATTTGTGCTGAAGGAGCAGACACTCCACTAAGCCACAGAGCCACATCTCAAAGAATGAAACCATCAGAGGAGAAAACCCCAAATATATGTAGATACAAGAAACATGAACAAGGAGGAAAATATGACTCCCCAAGAGAAACAATACTCAATGTGAGAATTCAAATAAATCTAAAGAAAAAAAAAAAAACATTGCTCAGAATCACAGAGAGGCAAATACAGGATTGAAAAAAAAATTGATATATGACATAGATGAGAAGTTCTTCCAGGATATAGAGACACTAAAGGCAAATCAAATGGAAATATTAGCAATGAAAGATCAAATGTGTCAAATAAAAAAATACAGTTGTTAATCTGGAGGACCCGGGGACAGGCAGAAAGCCCGTAGGTGGCGCCAAAAGTTCCCGCCAAGAATAATCACCCCAAACTCATTTAACTGGAGCTGACCAATCAGAAGACAACAGCAAGCCCCCATCATCCCCACTAAAGGGATGTGAGGCCTAGTGCACACATAACTTCACCAGCCTGCGGACCTTAGCTACCACGTGGACCGATGAACCTCGCCCAGGAGCAGATTTCAATAAACCTGGTTTTACCATCATTCTGGTCTCGTTAGTCCTGCTGTTTCAGTGTGGTTTTGTATCTAACAATAGTCAGTAGCCTAAACAACATATTCCATGAAGCAGAGGAAAGAATATCCTAACTATAAGATATACTCTAGAAATATCTCAGTCAGAAAAAAGAAACTAGAAAAACAAAAGACAGTGCTTACAATTTATGGGATACCATCAAATCATCAACCACATGTCTTAAGAAAACAGGGAAAGAATAAGTTAGAAGACCTATTCAGTGAAATAACAGCAGACTATGTCCTTAATTTGGAGAAACACACGCACATCCAACTCCTAAAAGCACACAGACTCCTAACAGACCAGATCAGAAGAGATCCTCACCATAACACTACGTGACACTCTCAAAAGTTAAAGAAAAGGTCCCAACACGTGCAACAGAGATCCATCAAATCACCTTCAAAGGCTCCCCAACTGTATTGATAACTGATTTCTCATCAGAAACCCTACAGGCATGGAGAGAATGCAGAGTCCTGAAAGATAAAAACATCAACCCAGAATAGTATACACAGTGAAGTTCCCACTTACAAATGAAAGTGAAATAAAGACTTTCTAAAACAAACAAAAATGGAAAGAATGTATCACCATTCATCCAGCCTTACAAACAATAATTAAGGAAGGTCAAGGTCATGCTACACACAGGAACATAGAAAGATAGTTACCATCAAGAAAAAGGGTAAAGGTGGAAAGCCTCCTAGCAAAAGCATAAAGGAAATCCTGAAGAAACAATAGAAATCTTATGGGGAAGGAAGGAAGGGAAGGAGGGAAGGAGGGAAGGAGGGAAGGAAGGAAGGAAGGAAGGAAGGAAGGAAGGAAGGAAGGAAGGAAGGAAGGAAGGAAGAAACGAAGGGAGGGAGGGAGGGAGGGACCGGGGAGGGAGGGAGCAGGGAGGGAGAGAGGAGGGGAGGGGGGAGGATAGGGTGAAAAGTATTATATTGTTAAAACTGTATATATGAAATAAAATCATTTCATAATCTTGGAGTGTTATTAATCCTTATAAAATTTAATCTTTATCCATCTCTGTTAAAATAGGAAAACAACAGTATTTTCTTCATACAAACTAAATGAACTCATTGATAGACTGCTTAGCACAGAGCCCAGTACTGAATAAACACTGAACAGGCAGGAGATGTTTTTATTTATATTACTGGCACAAGCAGCTCTCTAATCAGAAGGTCATCCTTCTGAATTGACCTGCAGTTCAATTTAGTGAACAGAGTACACCTACTTCCTTTTTGAAAATACACAGATACTTTGAAGATAACTGCACTGAAGACATACTGAGATGTTTGCCAGCAGCAGTGTTGTAACTGTAACACTGTGAATGAGGCAATGTTCAGCTTTGTAGGTCAGCAATCAAGGTTACAGAATTATCTGCTTTCAAAGGTCAAAGTTAGCCCATTTATCAAGAACCTTTACTAGTCAGGAGGCTGGAGGTGCTGGGTTGACAGAATTAGTTAGATCTCACAGATAAGGCAAGGAGCCAAGTTGCATCATTGTATCAGAATACAGATATTCAATTTTTAAAGCATGGCAAATGGAACCTAAAAGACAGGACTATATAAGGTGTACATATACTCAGCTAACAAGGGTAATACTGTAGAAGTGACAGTGAAGTGAGCTTTCAAATGGAAAAAAAAAAGAAGGGGGGCAGTAGGAGTTGGAGATTCCAAATTCTAGTTCTAAAGTTTCGGTCAGGGGTCAGCGTTGTCGTACAGTGGGCAAAAGTAGCTCCTACGACACCAGCATTTCATGTTGGCACCAGTTTACATCCCAATTGCTCCACTTCAGATCCAACTCCTGGGAAAGCAACGGAGGATGACTCAAGTGCTTGGGCCCCTGCATCCGCACGGGAGCCCCAGAAGAAGCTTCGGGCTTCTGGCTCCTGCTTGGCTACTGCAGCCATCTAGGAAGTGATGCAGGGAAGGGATTAAAGATCACTCTTTCTCCCTCCTTTTCTCTCTGTAAGAGGACTGTCAAAGAAACGAATGAATCTTATTAAAACACACACACACACACACACACACACACACACACACACAAATGGATAAAGCTCTGGTTAACAAGTCAAGCTGGGCCTCAGACAATAGTTAGCACCAAGGATCAGTCATGTAAGTGAGTCACATTTCAAAATCTAGAGCCAAAAATGACTGCCATCTTAACAAACATCACATGGAGCACTTCCCAGCCTAGTGCAGTCAATATATTGAATGATAAAAAGAACAGTTTTTGTGGTTTGACAACCTTCAGTTAGGGGATAATTTGTTAAAGGAGCCATGAGGGCGTACGCCAAGGTAGGTGTGAACCTCACTCCCAGGTCTGACTTCATTACTGCTCATGTAAGCCCCACCTTCAAGTATGAGCAATAGTGTGCATGCACAGTGATGGGAGCAACTGCTAGGGCGATCACTGCAGAGGAGTTACTACAGTGTGTGATCAACACTCAGAACCTTTAATAAACGCACTAGCACTTGTCCTATTTTTTTTTTTACTTGTCCTATTTTTTTTAACCTCATTACATTTCCAGATCTAATTTAAAATGTGCTTTTAATGAAAAACAGAGTAACTCAATCACTTGATAAGCAGTAACAGGTAAACAGACTTCTGCAAATGTATTTTCCCACTGTTCTGAGAAGCTCAGATGGGGCCTATTAAAATCATTAAATAAACAAACAAAAAAAATACGTACATTAAAATCCCTGTTCACATGGTGGTCACCTGTTCTGCTTCTATTGTAACTATATTAAAATGTTAGGAGCAGATGACATAAAGATTTTGCTCAAATGTTTTATAGAGTTTTTCCCATTGGCTACATGTTAAAGTATATGACAAAGAGAAGTAAAATTAGCATCACTAGAAAGAGAAGATGTAAATACTTGTTAAGTGCATGAATGCAGAGTAGAGTACTAGAACCTACAATCTGATAACCAACCAATACAAGAGGGAAGGCAAGACATCCTCTTACAGCTGAGCATGTGAAACACTTGTAATCTCTGAACAGCTATCTCTGGCATCTGCCTAGATCTAAAAGGTTTCTGGGCATAACAGCAATTTGACAAATTATTCTGGTTGCATTTTTTTGTGATAGGCAACATTATTTATATTTTAGTTACCCAATTATTAACCAGCTAAACAAAGGCACAAGCTATGCCTTGGAAACTGTGAAACTGGAAAGATATTACAGATAAAATCACTATCACCTCCATATTACTAAGTTTCAACCAAGATTCAAACACCTTCTTAACACTGAAAGAACAAAGATGAGGCAGAGCAATTTTTTCAAACTCAACCAACTCTAAAACTCCCCAAGAACTCTAAAAGATACCATCCCAAGGGAATAGTGAGCATGAACAGAAACTGCATTTGCTACATAGCATATTATATAATCTTTGTTAACTAGTTTAAATGTCTATTTTTGTCTGTCCCATTGGAGCACCAAGCTTTTTTCTTGAAATTAAATTCCATAATAATTTTTCTGAAACTGGAACATATTTCTGATTTTAAACCATATCATAAATGCCATTTTTCCTATTAAGAAAATAATGCCTCTCCTAATCTCAGCCCTCATTATGTACTCACCCCAGCCACAAAACACATTCTCGGCACCACTCCCCACCCCAATGGTACTTGCTTCCCACTTAATCCTCTGTATATCAAAGCAAGAATTCACAGGCTGACCAGCGAAAATCAGAAATAAGTCCTGCATGACAAAGCTTGTAACTCTTTCAAGCCAGGAATAACCAGAAAAAGCAAATGGTGCCCATATATCATATGCAAAGGAAAGGAAGCCTCAAATAAAATAGCTAGTTCACACACACTCAGCTGGGAGGCAGCAGACTCTTCACGTTTACCCTATGTTTACCTACATTTTGTACAATACCAACACTGAGCAAACACTCTGGCCGATGTATCGATTTCTCTCTCCTACCAAAGACCCAAATAATTAAAATCAAAACAAATGTGAATGCTATGTGCCAACCATAACGAAAGCATTTTGCACACATTATTTCTCAGATCAACCCTGGGATTAAGCGGGTATATGTGCACAAATCAAGTGCTCACTAGAAATTACCTATTTTATTATATTATCCCCACTTCACAAAGGAAAAAAACAAAACTTAAAGTCCCAGAACTGAGTTTGAACCCAGTGACCTGATTACAGAAGTAGGTCTTAAAGCCTAAGCTATTTTGTCTCACCTGCTGTTCTCTTCACCAAAAGAGAAAGAAAAGAACCCAGTGGCCTTTCTACAGCAAGAAATGAATGTAACTTCTCGAAGCTGCAAGCATTCCAGGCTGTCACATGTGGTGCTAAAAGTCTTAGAAAGCTACAGATAACCTTCAACCTAAACTGCCTCAAGTTTCCAAAACCTATCACAGCTACCAGGAAAAATTCTGCATAAATCTCACACATCTTTCTGTCGTAAATAAAAACACTTTTGTTTCAGATAATGTTCCCAAGTATGTTTGCATAATGAAGAAATCCTGGAAAATGAATATAGTATCTCTTCCAAACACAGGAAAGTAAGTGCAGTAAACACAGGTCTTCCTCCAGGAGAAAAGTCATCCAGACTTACTGCCCTTTTCAGAAATCTGGCTCCCCTAAACCCGAGGTTACTCAGGTACGAAACAAACTTTGAGCAGTATTACCACATCAACCCAAAAGCACTTGGGGTGGGGATAAGAACAAGAAAAGAAGCCGTAACGCTCACAGTGCTTGAAGTGCAACAGATAATAAGGGCCTTGTCTTCTGACAGCATCCATGGACTTGTAGCCAGGTACCTTCTAAAGTCAGACTCTTGACAGACCTTGACATCAAGCTGTCTACACATCTTTTCTCCCCTCAGAAACACTCTCTCCCACTCTATAGGGAACACTTAGTTTTATTTAATGTCATCACAGGCTGTATGGAAATTCTCCTCAAAGCCCTAAAAATTGATAAGTAACCCATAGTGCTCCCCTTGCTTCCTGCAAATACTTTCTATCATGGGACGCTCACAACTTTATTCCACTTGCTTATTCATGTGTGCTAGGCCACCTATCAATTAACTACTACACAGTGGTATATTACTTGGTCATAAAAAAGAAATAACGTATTTATTTATGCTACACCACAGGTGAGCCTTGAAAATACGGTGTGGATGAATGAACTCAGTCATAAAATATCACATATCACACAATTCCATTTATATAAATGCATGAATCAATTGAGACAGAATGTAGATTTATAGCTCCTTATTGCTGGAGGGAAAAGAAAGAAAGGTAACAGCTAAAGGGGACAGGGCTTGTTTTATAAAGCTATGCACAAATACTCTAAGCCTGACTGTGAGGATGGCTGCTCATATATGTTAATACTTCAATTACTAAATTGTGAACTCTATGATATCTGATACACATCCATAAGTTATTTTTATAAGTTTCAGTTAATTGGGAAGAAGTAAAAGGAAAGCAAGGTTAAAATAAGTAAAATCCTGTTACATGGAATATAAAGCAATAAATACTAAATAACCTCTCTTCTAAAATAAATTTCAATCAAGCGAAACTGTTTCCCATTTGCTAAATGCACCAAACTTACTAGTGATTAGCATTGCTGGAGGACACGCTGACGTGCAAAGCACCTGCGAAGGTGTGTGCACGCACATGCTCAGTGCAGCATCACAGACGCTACTCTGGAGCTCAGTTCTATCCTAGTCAAACTAAACCTGGTGACTTCGTGCCAGTGGGTTAATCCCTGAGGGGTTAAGCTCTGTCATTTGTCTTCATGGGCTCATTAAGGAGAGCAGAAACCTGAAACAAGATCTCCGTATTTGTGCAGAATAATTTCATACCTTTTTACTTCTGGTACAGTGCTTGTCAAATAATGGCTACTCAAAAAGTATTGTGTAACTTACTCCAGAAAATGTAAGGGACTGTTGGAAGCAAGATGATCAAAATCCATAAACTTCAATACAGACATAGAGAACTCTAGCAGGTACCAATTAAGCCATTGTACCAGGCCCTAAATAAATCTTAAAAGTAAAAAAAAAAATTTTTTTAATAATCCATGACATAGAAGCTATCAAAACTGATATTAAGCAATCTGCCTTTCTATTTTTAAAGATTCATTTATCTGAAAATCAGTTAGAGAGAAAAAGAGATTTTCCATCTGTTGGCTCACTTCCCGGATGGTTTCAATGGTCAGGGCTGGGTTAAGTCAAAGTCTTGGGCCAGGAACTTCTCCCAGGTCTCCCACATGGGTATCTAGGGCTCAAATACGTTGGGCCATCCTCTACTGCTTCTCCCAGGCCATTAGTAGGGAGATGGATCAAAAGTGGTGCAGCTATGACTTAAACCCCGGCACCCAGAGGGGGTGCTCATTATGCTACAATGCAAGCCCCATAATAAACTCTTCTTAAAAATTAGTGTCTACTTGTAATTCAACAAACTGATCAGCCAAAAGAAATCTTTTGGAAGAATCATTTCTGCTCTCCTCCGTGTAATCCCTTTTCATGTATCATTCGATTATCAAATCTCAACCCATTTTCAGTTCCATGAATCTGACAGCAGCCAATCACAGAACACTTTCATTCAGAGCAGGGACCAATGAAGTCCAACTTGCCACTGGTTAACTCACAGCCATCTGCCTATGCTCTGCTGGTAGCTGCTTCAGAGCAGAAATGGTGGCATTGAGTAATGCAGCAGAGACCATAGGCAATACAAAGCCAAAAGTTGGATGGGAAACAGGATATTCTATTAGTCTCTTCAGATCCCCATCTCTAATGGCAAGAACAGGGGCTTACAAACAGCTGAAAGCAAAGAACTGCTCAATTATTTTGATGAACAAGTACGAGCAAACTCAAAGAGACCAATTTGGTCTGGATAGGAAAAGAAAGTCTGAAAAAAAAAAAGTAGGGGGGACACTTAAATTCAGTCCAAAAGATGAAGTGATGTCTTCCAAGACAGCAAGAGGGAGAAGACATGCTACGGAGAAGTCACATGACTAAAGACAAGGGACACAAGAACCACCCAGTAACTATGGTATATATTCCCTTATCAGTGACTTTGGGTTACCTAGGGTCACCTGTGTTATACAAGCATTAAATGGAAAGTTGCAGAAATAGACAAGTTCTGCATTTCAAATTGCACACCACTCTCAGTAAGATCACGTAATCTCTTGCCATTCTACTCCATTCCAACAGGAATATGAATCACCCCTTTGCCCAGCATATTCATATTGTATATGCTACTCACCTGTTAGTAACTTAGTAACTACCTCAGTTATCAGATTAACTGCTCCTGCTCAAGTAATCATTACATAGCTATATCCAGCTCACTTAACCATTTCACCCTGGCACTGTATTTCACATTATCACAATAATTTAGTATAATGTCACAGAATGTTTTTAATGTTTAATTTTATTTATTTGAAAGAGGGACAGAGATCTTCCATCTTCTGGTTCACTCCCCCAATTCCTGCAGTCAGGATCCAGCTAGGATAAAATCAGGAACAGAAACTCAAACCAGGCTGCCCACAGATGTCAAGGACCAAACCACCTGTTCAGTTCCTGCTGTCTCCCATGTATACATCAGCAGGATGCTGGAGTCAGAAGCCAAGCCAGACTGAGATACACACGTGACAAATAGCATCTTATTTGCCACATCAAATACCTGCTCCAAAAAGAGAGTAAGAGAGACTGACAATATTACATCATTTTTATCACAGTTTCTGGGTTTTCTTTATTACCCTTCATTATTATCGTTAAGACTAATTTACACACATTGTTACTATATATAGGATCTGGTACTGTCAGTGGCTTCAAGTCTACTCTGAGGTTCTGGAACACATCCCTTGCAGATAAGGGAGGAGTGGGGTTAACTGGTGATATCATGACCATTCTTGTAAACTGTGCTCAATGGTTTAAAAGGTTGTAGAAACTGAGAGCTCCCATGTCAGATGATTTGTTCATGGGTAGAGAAATGATCACTCAAAAATAATCTTTGGATTTCGTTTCAAAAGTCCACTGAGGTAACCTTAAAAGTCAGTCATGGGAACCGCACAGAAGCCCTCTGTGCCTCATTCCGCAGAGGAGCTCTCTCACCTCCGGCTGCAGAAGATGACAGCTGTGAGAAGGGCTATCTGCCACGAGCAGAGGTGTCACGTCTACTGCGCAGATACACAGGATTGATCTCTGAGCCTACTGACACTTAAAAGAGGTAAACCACACTTTCAAAAGATAATGGAGTAAGACTGTACGAGGAGTCATTAAAATATTTATTTGTAATCTGAAATAGAGTATTGCTATGAAAACAAATACATGACAACATTTCTTTACAGATAAGTATATAGTCCTTATAAATCTCAAAGCTCAAACTGGTAACAAGGCTATTAATTACCTACTACACTGCATTGTGGGGGAAAATCTAAAGAAACGACTACCCACAGGGCTCTCAGAATACACTAGGCACACAAAACGCAGAATTGGCTATTATCAGGTTGCCTGTTCAGTAGCATCTACAAAAGATGTGTGCATGCTGGATGGAGAATCAGACTGTTAGACTGTAACACAGGAAGTCATTCACTGACTCTTGAGTGGAATAAGTAAACTCCTAATTTCCTCATGGGATATTCACTACCATGCTATTTTTATCTTGTGCATGTGTGTGTGTGTGTGTGTGTGTGTATGTGTGTGTGTACACATTTATATATACATATATATACACATTTATATATGGTTTTCTGATCTAACTAAATTAGTAGTCTTTAGAAGGAATGGACAATAATTGGTGATTAATCAACACAAAGTACTAATGGCTACAAAAGAATAGTGAACAACAACCAAACTCAAATAAATGTTTTAGTAAAGGGGGACCTGCCCTTGTCCAGGCACTGCTCTGTGCAAGAGGAAACCTACACCCTTATGTCAGAGTCAAAGCTGTCACTGCCACCGCGACCAGTGATTCTGAACTTCCCACCCCTCCTTCACCTGCTCTACATGGTACTCGCTGTGTAACTTTTCCACCTGACATTGCTTTTCAGGTTGATTTATTTTCGTGCCATTGAAAATGCAGAGAGACATTAACAGAGACAGAAAGAAAAAGATCTTCCATCTCCCCAAACACCAGAACAACCAGATCTGAGGCAGGTGGAAGCCAGGGCCAGAAACTCCATCTGGTCTCCAAAGGAGGTGGCAAGGACCCAAGTACTTGAGCCTTCACTGCAGCCTCCCTGGGTGGGCATCCCCAGGAGAAGGACCAAAAGAAAGGAGCTGGAACCTGAATCAGGTACTCAGACGGGGAGCACAGATGGCCCAAGTGGCTGTCTAATGATGGTGGTCAATGACTGTTGCCCCAGCATTCCTTTCTCCTCATTGATTCAGCTATCTTCTGAATCCAGCACTAAAATAGCATTAAGTACAAAATCAAAGGGGTTAATAAAAGATGGTTTCCAGATCCTCTTTCAAGAAGCCTACTAAACATGATGAAATAGCGTGAAAACATGTCCAGTTTTTAACTCAATCCTCATTGTTGGAGATTAGCACTAGAAGGAAGGGGAAAGAGTAGCTCCAAAGGTGAAAGAAGCTGCCTTTCAACTTCACTTTAGGTATCTGCAACTGATTCAAAGAAACTCACCCAAAGAACATGCTTTGTTGCAACTCAGTCCCAGGCAAACTGGAAGCAGCACAATCTGTCTGGTGCCTGCCCTAACGCATACAGTTTTCCAAACCAGCTTCCTAACTTCCACCCACAGAGAGAAAGCTGGTTCTAGAGGCTGCACCCGGGGACAAGCACATTAGCATTTCCAAGGTCAACTGCTGACAAGCCTAATTGTTTACAGCAACTAGAGGATTCTGGCTGCTGAAGAGGCTTAACCTCTCTGGCTTGCCCAACACCATAAGAAACTAATTTACCACATCAGCTATAAAGTATGAAAGCACTGAAAATGTGGATTCAAATTAACATATGACATTTCAAACAGAAGCAAATATTAATATGACCCCAGAAACACGTAAATTTTCCTTTTAAGCTGACTGAACAATTTTGGGAAAAAGCTAAACTACCAGTCACCCTACTGGCAGAGGAGTAACAAGTACCTCCCCCAAAAACAGATACTGTTTGGTTTTCCCAATCATTTGACTACTCATCAATCAAAACTGCTAAAAAGTTGCAAAACAAATTGGTCAGCTATCCTTACACAGTCTTGCCCTCCCTTGATCTAATCACCATATTGTACATTTGCTGGAATCCAGCAGGTGGCCATCTGCTACACACGGCTGTTACACACATGTGATGTGGTTCAGCACAGACTGAGATGACCTGTCACGTTTTTATTTCAGCATCATCCAAAAAGTGAACATCAAAATAGTTCCTTGGTAATTTTTATACCGATTACATACTGAAATAATACTATATATACATACACACATGCTATGCTGCATAAAATATTACTAGAATTACTTTCACCTCTTTTTCATGTGCTGATGATAGAAAGTTTTAAATTACATATGTGGCTGACATTGTATTTTTGCAAGACAAAAATCTAAATCTAAATCATAATCTAAATACATAATCTCATTTGTAAAGTACAGCCAGTGAGAGAAGGAATAGACCTAGATAATAATCTCAAGAATAATCAAATTGGGAGAATCAAGATGGTGGAAAAGGGTAAGGACACATCTAATCAGACAGAGAAACATTTAATCAGGATGAAGCAGAGAGGACATATTTCAGGAAATAGGAAAGGACAGAACAACAGCAGAGGGGTACCTGGAGACTGACAGACACAAGAAAGCAGCAGGCACAGCACTGTGGTGTTGCAGTGAATGATACTCCAGCAAGGCGATCTGAACTCCAACAGCAAACGGAACTCCACCGGCAACAGGTGGGAAGGGACTTTCAATGGGAGCTTGGGAGGTGAACCTAGACAAAGTACTGTCCATCCTGCTGGTCCGTTTGATTTGACCAGGAGCAGAGACAGAGCAGCAAATCTCAGGCAGTGCGAGAACAGAGTGAATTTCATAGCCCAGTCAGCCCCCTACAGCTGAATTGGGCGCCATTTTGCGTAAGGAGAAAAGCGGAAGGGAAAGGACTGAGCATGCTCTGAGCAGGGAGTGCGCTCATTTCTGACTCGGTGAACTGCAATGACGTGGCATTCTACAGGTTCCATCCGGGGCATGTCTGGGTAGCCCTCGGATCTGACGCCAGCAGATCAAGAACTGTGGTGGTAGCACGTCGGGCGCCATTTTGCACACTGTGGCAAAAGCTTTGGGATTGCAGAGGACAACAGAGAACTGCGCATGTGCTGAGCTCGCGACAGCTTGCTGAGGTCCTGCAGGAAAATAATACCGACTGTGACACTGTACCGGTCAAAATAGGTCCGTGTGGCACCCAGACCTAATGGTCAACAGATTCTGGCAAGATCAGCGCCACCAACAACCTAACTAGATAGGACACCTGGTGTCTCTCTAATCCTGGAACCCACTCCAACCGGAAGAGGGAGAAAGGTTGCAGAGACAATGGTGCAGCCTCAGCATGGTATCACAGGGGGTAGAGAGTGGTGAACCAAGAGCTGGGGCTGTGGAGACCACGGTGGATATCTGACATAAGAAGCCAGACCTGGAACTCGCTGGAGGTTGTGGCACAAGGGGCTGCAAGCAAAAGTCATGTGCCAACTGCAATAAGTAAAGTCACACTGTAGACCTATGGGTGACACAGCTTAGAAACCTGCCCCAAGAAGAAGACTCTGCTAACCAGAAGTACAATAACCAAGAGCAAAAGAAGAGACAAAGGCACAATGAATATTACTGAGCACTCCCCTGCAAAGGAGCAAAACCCTATGCCAACCTCAGAGTTAACTGAGGAAGACATCGAGAAAATGGGGGACACAGAATCCATAAGACTCATTTTGAAGATTCTGGTCAAAAATGAGAAGCTCATGCAAGAGTTCAAAGAATTTAAGGAAGAATAAAGCAAATCAAGGCTGGTATATCAGAAATTAAGAACACAGTAGAGCAAATTGCAAGCACAGTGGAGAGTCTCCAAAATAGAATGAAGCAAGCAGAAGAAAAAATCTCAGAATTGGCAGATATCTCCTATCACCAGGGGGAAGCAAACAAAAAGCTAGAAGCAGAGCTGGATCAGGCCAAAAAAGGTATTCAAGAATTAAAAGACACTATTAAGAGGCCAAATATAAGAGTTATGGGAGTCCCGGAAGGAGCAGAAAGAGAAGCTGAGTTTGCAAATGTATTTAATGAAATAATCAAGGAAAATTTCCCTAATCTGGAGAAAGAATTGGGAAACAAGATCCAGGAGGGACACAGAACTCCCAACAGGCTTGATCAAAAGCGATCTTCACCAAGACATATGATTATCAAGCTCTCTTCAATTGAACATAAGGAAAAGATCCTTAAATGTGCACGTGAAAAACATCAATTGACATATAAAGGAATGCCAATTAAGCTCACAGGAGATCTCTCACAGGAAACTCTACAGGCAAGAAGAGAATGGAGTGACATATTCCAGATTCTAAAAGAAAAAAATTGTCGGCCTAGGATAACATACCCAGCAAAGCTCTTTCATCTTTGACAATGAAATAAAATTCTTCCAGAGTAAAGAAAAGCTAAAAGAATTTGCCTCTTCCAAACTTGCCCTACAAATGATACTTCAAGATGTTCTCTTGACAGAGAAGAGGAATAACACCCAACAAAACCAAAGGCAAACGGGAAGAACATCCCAGCAAAATGACAACAGAAGACTAAATCAATGAACAACCCATTCCTAAAATGACAGAACCAAAGTACCACCTATGTACATTTAACTCTGAATGTAAATTGCTTAAGCTCAATCAAACATCATAGATTAGTAGACTGGGTTAAAAAACAAAACCCATCTGTTTATTGTCAGGAGGAGACACACTCCAACAAAGATCAGCGGAAACTATATCACATGGGTTTTGTTGTTTTCTCTTCAAAACACTTTCTTCTGATTAAATCATTCAATGACTCGTAGATCATGCAGTGGCATCACTTTCTTCAAGAAGGTTCTTGATTTTCACTTCTTCAGCTACACGTAAGACATTTAATAGCATGTTGCTTAACTTCTTCCTGTTGTTAATTTCTTTTTTCTCTCGGATGTTGATTTTGTTTTGTGGCTCTTCATTTAAGGGAAGGTATAGTAGTTGTGTAATGGAGACTGTCATATCTAGTAACATGTCATTTAACTTCATGGCATTGTAAATTTCTATTTTTCTTCCTATTGTTGATTTTGTATCATGACTTTTCATTTAAGGGAATGTACAGTAGTTATGTAATGGAGACTAACAACCAGATGTGAGGATGCAGTGTTGTATGCATTTCTGTTTCCAGACAAAGATGGACTTACAGTGAAACTGTTTATATTATATTTTGACAATAGGATTCTGGACTCTCTGCTATTGTCCATGCCCGCAATGATGAACATATGACTGAGTATGAAGAGCTGTATGTTAGTAATGATATAAAGGAACTGGGGCAGGGAGGGAATTGGGGAGGAGATAAGGGAATATGGAACTGTATCATAAAATAATAGCAATAACAATAAAATGTGGAAAAAAAAGAATAACCAAATTGGTTTCAACTGTGTCAGTCACCAAGCTTAGGAAAAGCTTTCTGCTTACCAGAAGACAGGTACTTTTGTCTTTGAAAAGGAACCTGATGTTTCAAATATGATGCTTAAGTGTGTCCTACTTCTGCCATGAGTTGTCATCGCTGCTCAGCAATCCTCCACGAACTTTCCAGTGGCCACAGGCACGTGACAAGGTGCTGGTCTAACGCTTTAATCTGATGGAGTGACTCCAACTCAGCCTGATCTGTAGCAGTCACTTTCATACCCTGAAACCTAATCCAAGCCTCTGCTCCAGAGATAAGGAAGCCGACTCAATAGACGGAATATTCCCAGGAGTCTAGAGAAACCCAGATGGTATTTGGATACTATAACAGTGTTTTAAAAACCAAAAAGTGACTCATTTACTATTTCAAAAAGTAACATCCGAAAGTGAATGGGCCAGCTTAGAAAACAGGCAATTACTTCCAGACGCCCCCGTGTGGAGAAGCCTTGCCAGCTTCCAGGGCATTAGTCAAAAAGGAGAGCAAATCTGGAGATGTTGGAACAGTTGGAAACTTATTGAGTGAGGCTCCAAGGTAACAGGAGGGGAGGGGAGGGAAACAACAGCCAAACCTTTCCCTGCAGTGCCTTTAAAAAGAAACAAATCAACTCTTTCATAAAGAGAGCCCAAGCGAAGGGAAAGCACACTTCACTTCGCTCTCTCCTGTTACAAAACTGTCCCAAACACAACTGGCCCACTGGGAGAAGGACAAAATTACCGGGCTTTCTCTGTGAACAATATGTCCTAATCTCCCCCAAAAAGTGATTACTAAATGTCATCAGCAACAACAAAATCAAGGCCCATTATGTAGAATAAATAATTATTTTTACTTACGATTCATAGAAATTTCATATTTTCACAAAACATTTATTTATTTATAAATTTGAAAGTTAGTTACACAGATAGAAGGCGAGAAGGTGAGATCTTACATCCACTGGTTCACTTCCAAACTGGCAGCGATAAGCCAGGGCTGCACCAGACCAAAGCCAGGAGGCATGGAGCCTCATCTGAGTCCCTGCGCAGGTGGCTTTCCCAGGCCACTAGCAGCGAACTGGATCATGAATGGAGCAGCCAGGACCAGAACAGGCTCCCATACGGGATGCAGGCTTACAGGTGTTATTCCACAACACTGGCCCCAGGAGTTGTACATTTCTATTTGCCTTCACAAATTATTCTAAGTAAAACTGAATAACTCAGACAACTGGAAAACAAAGCTGGCTCAAATGAGAGTACATTTTCATTCCTGGCAAATTGATCTTGAACTGTTATAATATTAACAGTTTTTTAGTGTCTAGAATCTGATGGAATCAATATATTTTTACATTTGAACAACTAAATTCCAATTAGTGCTTGTATCTCATAAATAGTCTTATACTGCCAACCACCAACCTAGGTCAAGAAGGGCCCTGGCTTCTTACAAGAGGTGTTCTGGTGCCACCTAGTGGTACATTTTTCTCACAAAAATGAACCACAAGAGACCACAGTCCTCAATGTGGCTCTAGTTACAAAACCAATATAATAAAAATTTTATTATCATTCTGGCCACAACTAATGTTCAACTCACTAACTTCTCTTTTTTTTAAGATTTATTTTATTTTTATTGGAAAGTCAGATATACAGAGAGGAGGAGAGACACAGAGGAAAATCTGTCCACTGATTCAATGCCCAAACGGCTGCAACAGCCAGAGCTGAGCTGATCTAAAGCCAGGAGCCTGGAGCATCCTCCAGGTCTCCCACATGCATGCAGGATCCCAAAGCTTTGGGCTGTTCTCAACTGCTTTCCCAGGCCACAAGCAGGGAGCTGGATGGGAAGCAAGGCCACTGGGACCAGAGTTGGTATCCATATGGGATCCTGGGTGTACAAGGCCAGGACTTTGAGCTGCTAGGTTACCATGCCAGGCCCAACTCACTTACTTCTAATCACTGGTTCCTTTCAATAACATAATTATGCCATAAAGTACAAGAGCAACCCAAAAGAAATGTCCCCTTTTTCAAAACTAGAATCCTAACACTAAGAAGTAGTTCTCTAGATGGAGAAATACATTACAACACAGCAGAAATCCAAGATGGGAGTCTTGCATAGAAAACAAGCCTTGGAAATACCAAGTCAGTGTTGCTGACAGAGCAAATAATCAAGTAACTTGAGGACATTTTTAAGTAAAAGCAAAATGATTACTCCATTTTCACAAACTGATGTGCACAGATCCTGGCCTACATACAGTAAGACTAACAAATATGACCCATGATGATAGCAAGCGGGGAACCTTTCTCCTGCCAAGGGGCATTTGGGTATCTATAGCATCATTCCCAGGTCATACAAAATTATCAACTTAAAAATCAACCTACTATACATTTACTGAATTTCAAGCAGTATGTATAACTTTAAGGTTTTACTTTTTTGTATCTTTAGCAAATGTTTAGATTTCAGAACGTCTCACAGAGGAGTAAAACTATCACCTCACAAACCAACCATCCTCCATTAAACACTTAAGAGTTGCGAATGTGCAATGTCCGCTATCCTGGGGGCAAGGAAATGCCCATGACATCTGATCGTGTCTCTTCTTTCCAATGGTCAGTCCACTGGCATCTCCATCAAGTACGCCTGCAAAGAGCAAATGTGCTACTGGCTGCCTGCTCATGTGAGGGTCTGCCTTCCTGTCCCGGCGAGTCTGTGGGCGGCCCCCCCAGGTCCAGAGAGCGCCCACACCAGCTGCAGCCGCTGCCTTCCACAAGGTTAGACTCCACCTTTACGGAAGTGCCTGAGCCAAATGTGCCATCTCCGTCTCTGAAGATTGGTCACAGAGAGCTGCCAGGAACTACACTACAGAACAGGGCAAGAGTCAACAGGCTCTTTTGCAGAAGCACCCAACCTCAGTTTGGTATTCAAAAATCAGATAAAGTTCCCCTCGACAAAATGGCCAAGGTTTTCTGAGGTAAATGTCACTAAATGTTACGGACTGCAAATGCCACCAGATTGGCTCAGCACATTTCTGATACAGTTTAATGGTGAAGGGCAGAAACCAGAGGCACACTGCTTTTCCTCAAATGCCTACCCTGTCCCTAACTCAACTCTGCTACCCAGAAGGCATCCTGACCTTCCTTAAGGCTCCAGGCTCTCAGGTTAGCTCATGGAGCTAACCAGTCACTACTTCACGGGCTCACACAAGATACCACATGGGCAAACAGCCCTGCCAACCACGCATGTCTAACAGAGGATCCTTAGGGTCATTACCACATGTCTTCCATCACTACCACACTCTAGCATTGCTCAGCAAACACCTTGTCCGACGACAGTAACTGAAGGCTCTCTGCCTTAAAGGTCCAAAGAAATAAAATGAAAAGTAGCACAGAAAGAGAAAAGTCAAAGTATCTTCATCTAGGTTTTCTCAACTGTCAGACTCCTGAACAATCCTTTTGTCCACATGCCTCTTGAAGCAGCCATTTGAGCCATCTTGCTGCTGGCTAGCAGATACACATGCTATCCAGCTGTGCCTGGTTCACTACCTGGCTCCAGCACATGTCCTCAACCTCCTGCTAGCCCAGCCCTGGGGATGGCTCACGCAGCTGGATCCCTTCCATCCACATGCGAAAGCTGAACTGTATTTCCAGCTCCAACCTCAGCCATGTCCTAGCTTTTGTGGGCACTTGGGACATGAACCCAAGGACCAGGACTTTCTCTTTGTCCTTCTCAAATATGTGAGAATCTGGAAACTTTTCAGTCCAAATGTACCTTTTCCATAGAATTAAAGCCATTAACTAAGCCTCTATCATCCGCACGGACGCAGGAAAAGAAGGAGCCCTCAACCCCGAGGTACGTTACCATTTTAGGAAAGACCACTTCTCAGATTTACCCAACCTTCCAGAGCTACTAAATCCAATCCCAATTATCATAGTTCTTATAAATGAGGCCAATACATTCGGTACAGGAAAGCATAAAACAACCTTAAAACCCGAAAAAATTAAGCTTCAGTTGTTCGAAAATTCTCATAATGTAACAAATTTCATTTTCCAATTAGGCCAAATGAAAACAAAAAACATTACTAGAATACCAAGAAATTTAGAGGAAAAACTAATAAAAAAAAAAAAAAGTCAGATCCAGGAATTAGGAAAATGTAACCAATCAGAAACAAAAACCAAACCCTTCAGCATCCCGCAAGCTCTTGGGGGCCAGAACCCCCTTTACTGACCACGTCATCACAACAGCAGCAAGAGAACCACAGGGCAAAGGGAGGACAATTACGCCCCAATAAGAACTGCCACTTGGTTTACCAAGCTTATTCTAATTTGAAATGAAACTGCAACACCCTAAAAGGCCAACAAAAAAGCTGCCCTATCTTACAAGGCTACAAGGAAAAGAGGGCATTTCTGCTCTGAGGAGAGTTCATAGACTTTGCTACTTGCACTTCCTCACTTGGTTTTATTGTATTTTCAGTTGTGTGTCTGTATGTGTGCACATGTGTATGTATGCATCCATGCATGCATATACTAGAAAGGTAAAGTGACAAGACAGGAGAGACAGAGAGAGAAAAGCAGACATCTTCCATCCGCTGGTTCACTCACCCAAAGTCTGCAGCAGCCAGGAGGCCAGGAACCAGGAGCTCCCCATGGGTAGCAGGGACGCAAGCACTTAGGTCAACATCTGTCTCCACGCCCCCTGTTAATGTGTCTGGGAAAGCAGAAGATGATGTGCCAAGTCCTTGGGCTGCTGCCACTCAGGTGGACTGCCTGGAAGAAGCTTCTCTCACCTTACAGGAGCTTAGCCCAGCCAAGGTCATGGCAGCCATTTGCAGAGTTAATCAGCAACCGGAAGTTCTCTCTCTCTCCCACACTGTTAGCTGCCTTTCAGATAAATCTCATTTTTTCACAGCTACTGCCTGTTGGGTGGATTAAGCAGAAAGCTGAAGTGAAAGCGGAGGTGAGACTCCATCCCAGGCACATGGCACAGGATGCTAGTCTCCCAAGTGGTGCTGAAACCACTGTGCCAGAATATCCACCCCATTCTAAGCAATTTATAAACAGTACTTCATTTAATCCCCACGATACTATCTTTTATAAATGAGAAACCTAGACAAATGTCCAAGATTATGAAGACACTAAATGACAAAGATAGGATAAGAATGCCAGGTGTTCTGTACCCAAAGTCCTACATTCCATAAGGCTACGCTGCTGGTATGACAGGCACACAGAGGAAATCCTCTTCACTGTAACTGCAGCAGCCTCTTCCTCCATAGCATAGTCAGCACTGTCAGGATTATCTGTATTTTTTTAATTTCTAATTTATTTTTAATTTATTTTAAGGGAAGAAAGAGACAGAAAATAAACAGAAAGAGATATTTACTCTTCACTCCCCAAATGCCAACAATGGCCGAAACCAGGGCAGGTTGAGGGCAGGAGCTCAGAGCTCAACTTGAGTCTTCCACACAGGTGGCAGGAACCCAGCCGCTTGAGGGATCATTTATGACAGGTGTTGAAGTAGTACTGTGATAAGAGCATTTTGCATATATTACCTTCACCTAATCCCAATAACCTTACAAAGTAAGTTTTTTTTTCCCACAGATAAGGAATGAAAATTTCAAAACTAAAAACCTACTTTGCCCAAAGTGATGGAACTAACAACAGGAGCTAAGACTGCAGCCACTATCAAGCCAGTTCCAGGCACCTGCTCCTGCACATGATACTCGTCTCTACCACAAAGGTTCAATCAACCTTCAACTTTCCCTAAATACCAGGTGTTTTTCTGCTCTCTGCATACTTGGCCAGAACCTGAGACTGAGACCATATTGAAACTACTCTCCTATATGCATCAAAATATTAAAGAAATTCTTCACAGAACTAGAAAAGAAAAAAAACTAAAACTCACATAGAGCCACCAAAAAAAAATCCAAACACCTAAAGCAATCAACAAAAAGAACAAAGCAAAAGGCATTACAGTGACTTCAAAATATACTACAAAGCTATAATAATCAAAGCAGTGTGACACCAGCATAAAAACAAACACAAAGACCAACAAAACAGAATAAGTGCCTAGAAGTGAATCCAGGCATCCACAGACACCTGATCTTCACCAAAGGTGCCAAGAATATTCACTTTCGAAAGAACAGCCTAATAAATGTTGCTTAGATATCCACATGCAGAAAAATAAACTAGACTACCTCTCGCAACCAAAAATGGACTAAATACTCAAATCAAGGCCAAAGAACAATTAAACTACTAGAAGAAAACAGAGGGAAAATGTCTCATGATATTAGAGAGGGGATAACTTTTTGGCTACAACTCCAAAAGTGTCACAGGAAAGCACATTTGAAAAAAAAAAAGACAAATGGGATAGCATGAAACTAAAAGTATGTGCACAGCAGTGAAGGACTAACTCTATGGACAAGAAGATACTTGCAAATTGTACATCTGATAAGGACTGAGATCTAGAATATACAATGACCTCAAGCAATAGCTAAAAAAAAAAAAAACAAATAAATAAACAAGTAGAAAATTTTTAAAACACATGAGTAGGCAGCAGGAATATTAAATGCTCAATATCAATAATCAGTAAAGAAATTCAAATCGAAACCACCACAATGACATGACATGTACCTCATTGTTGCAGGAACAGATGTTATGAAAAAAATAAGTAAGTGTGGGAAAAGCTATGGAGGAAGGGAAACCCTTACACATTACTGATGCCAGTGTAACCTAGAACAATCATTTCTGAAAACAGTACAGAGATTTCTCCCCAAATGAAAACTAGGACTACCATATAACTCAATAATCAACTTCTCATTGGGTAAATATTTTTTAAAAAAATCAGTGTGATGCATGCCTATGTTTTGTGCAGCACTATTCAAAATAGCCAGAAACAGAACCAATCTAAGTGTCTCTCAACTGATGAAGAGGGGTGTGTGGGTGTGTGATGGAATATCATTCACCCATAAAAAGGAATGAATCTGTCATTTCTAAAACATGAACTGCAGGTGCGCTATGTTGAATGAAATAAGCCAGGCATAGAAAAATAAGTACTGCATGCTTAGGGATCTAAAAGAGTTGATTTTTTTTTTTTTTATTGGAAAGGCGGATATACAGAGAGGAGAGACAGAGAGGAAGATCTTCCATCCGATGATTCACTCCCCAAGTGAGCCGCAACGGGCCGATACTATGCCGATCCGAAGCCAGGAGCCTCTTCCGGGTCTCCCACGCGGGTGCAGGGTCCCAAAGCTTTGGGCCGTCCTCAACTGCTTTCCCAGGCCACAGGCAGGGAGCTGGAAGGGAAGCGGGGCTGCCGGGATTAGAACCGGCGCCCATATGGGATCCCGGGCGTGCAAGGCGAGGACTTAACCACTTGCGCCACCGCGCCGGGCCCTAAAAGAGTTGATTTTACAGAAGTTGACAATGAAACAGTAGCTGCCAAAAGCTTGCAGAGAATGCAGCACGCAGGAAGGCCACCATGTACCGTGTCAGAAACTTGTGATAGCACAAGGAGAGGGCCACAGATAGGAAAGATTTTCAGTGTTTTCAACATAAAAAAAAAAAAAAAGCAATGCTTACCCTGCACTGCCAGAGTCCAAATCTGTACTGAAACCTCACAAAGAAACTCATGAATATGCACAATTCATATGTGTTAAATAAAAAAAAAGACACTGGAAAAATGTATCATAGTAAATATTAACTTTTGCTGTAAAAAGTTGGGGCTTTATAGTTTTATTTTTGATAGAAATTAACCTTGGGAAACTCATTTAATTTGTAATTAGTTATGCCTTGATTTCTTACCAATTATTTGATTGTATAGTTGGAAATTCTTGGAAGAAAAATATACCAAAAGTTTACTAGGAAACATAAGGTTTTCTTCAATTTTAATTAAATACATTTTAAATGGATAAATTGTGCTTTATGGTATTTAATTACACTAAATTAAAGCATTCATTGATTTAAAGAAAAACAACTCGCCTCACAGGTTCTCGGACCGAGCCTGCTTTGAGCCGCCCTAGGCTTGCTTTCTGAGGAGAACATCTCCTGGCATCCACTTCCTGCTCATAAGCACTCACACTTCACTCCGTGTGCCACTGGGGCTCAGAGTGTGGTCCTGGGGATGCTTTCAGTGGTCTATGGGTCAAAACTATTTTCATAATGATGTGACTTCTTTGCTTTATTGGACAGATACTAATGGTACCAATACAATTGTGAGAAAACAGGCTGGTGCCTTAGCATATATTAAAGTCATAGCACCAAGCTGTACCACCTTAAGTCACTGCATTCTCCACCATGGGCTCAAAGGAAAGGGCCCATTTCACTTCAGAATGTCCTTGGTGAACGGATCAGTGTTCTAAATATCATTAGGCACACCTTTTAATATATTGCAATGGAATGGTAAGTGAACATAAAATACATTTGCTGCTCAAGAAAGAATGATGGCTAACTCAAAGAAAAACCTTGTATAAATGTATGAGCTGCAAATGGACTTGGCTACTGCTTTTCATGGAATATCCTTTTGAATGGGAAGAATCATTAACTATGGCTATGCAGATTTAAGTATCTGATAGACAAAAATGAACAAACCAAGAAACAAGCAATTATCCTAGCAGGTAAGTGACCGTCACCCACATCAAAGCACCTGGGTTCAATTGTCAGCTCCAGGTCTTCCTGCAGCTTCCTGCCAAGGCAGATACTCAGAGGCAGGGGTGACAGCTCAAGTCATCAAGGCTTGGTGGAGTTGCAGTTCCGGCTCTGGCCTCAGTCCAGCCACAGGCCTTGCAGGAACATGGGGTGTAAGCCAGCAGAAGGGAACTCACTCTTCCTCTCAGACACATGAATGCACTGAGTTTATTATCGAAAATGTAACCAATAATATTTGTTGCTAATGACAAAATGTGAGCTTTAAAACGTTTAATTTTGAAAAATATGTATTCACAATGTTAGTCTGCGAGGTTTGGGTTTTTCTGATGAAAACAGTGGTGATGATAATTATTTCCATTTTCCCATTGCTCTGGCATTTGCCTGTCTTCCCACTAGAAAGATAAACTACGTGAAGGAGCAAACTATTGAGCACTTTCTGTGTCTTCTTTAAAACCCAAACCTAAACTTTTCATAGACTAGTCATCTGGGTAGACATTCTAACCTTTGGTATTAGTCTAAATATGTCAATGGGTGTCACGTGTATATGAAGTTCATTAAGTATTGCAGGCTCAAAGTAACTCTGCAGCTTTTCTTTCCATAAAACTTTGCTCAAATTTTTTTCTTGAAATAGTTTTTAATATAAATGTAAAACCAAGCATTTGCTGTAAGATTAAACCAGATAAAATAATTCTTTTAATAAACTGCCTATAGCTCTATAGCAAGAGACAGAACTATCAGCCAAATCCAGCCCACTACAAGTTTTCCTATAGTTTTCTTAGACCACACTCACGCCCATTTATTCATGAACCATCCACAGTGACTTGCGCCCTACAATGGTAGAGATATGAGAGTTCACTCAGCCTGCAAAGTTGAGAGAGATTTTCCATCTGAACCTTTATAAACTTGCCAATCCCTGCTATAGAGAATGAATCTCTCAAAAAATGCTTATATGTCCTTTTAAAGTACACAATATAAATGTTGTATTTTATGCCAATTTGTGTTTATTTCAAACAACACATAAGGGCCTGGCATGATAACAAAGTGGTTAAGGTCCTCATCTTGAACACGCCGGGATCCCATATGGGCACCGGTTCTAATCCCGGCAGCCCTACTTCCCATCCAGCTCCCCGCTTGTGGCCTGGGAAAGCAGTCGAGGACAGGCCAAAGCTTTGGGACCCTGCACCTGCATGGGAAACCCAGAAGAGTTCGCAGCTTCGGATTGGCACAGCACCAGCCGTTGTGGTTACTTGGGAAGTGAACCATTGGACGGAAGATCTTCCTCTCTGTCTCTCCTCCTCGCTGTATATCTGACTTTGTAATAAAATTAAATACATCTTAAAAAAAAATAAAACAAAACATAAGAAGAGTGTAGCCAAAGTACTCAGGAATATCAGAAGCAGTGACAATAATCCCTTGGTGGGAGGGGTGTGCTTCAGTTCTCCCTTATTGCTTGCTTTTATTATGATTTTTAAAGTCCACCAACCAAAGCCAAATACCCATTAGATCCAAATTATATACACTACAAACCAGACTAGGCAATGCTACAGACCATGAATGGATAACTGGCGTGGAACTTACCCTCCTGTCATGAATGACTACATGAAATACATATTTTTGAGCCTCATGCAATGGCTCAATGGCTAAATCCTCACCTTGCAGGCACTGGGATCACATATGGGTGCTAGTCTGTCCCAGCTGCTTCACTTCCCATCCAGCTCCTGGCTTAAGGCCTGGGAAAGCAGTAACGGATGGTCCATAGCCTGGAGCCCCTGCAACCACATGGGAGATACGGAGAAAGCTCCTGGTTTCTGGCTTCAGATTGGCACAGCTCAGCTCCAGGCACTGCAGCCATTTGGGAAGTAAACCAAAAGATGGAAGATCTTTCTGTATCTCCTCCTCTCTTCTTTGCCTTTCTAAGGGAGAGAGAGAGAAAAAAGAGAGAGGAGGAGAGGAGAGGAAGGAAGGGAGAGAGGGAAGAACAGAAAGAGAGAGGGAGGGGAAGAAGGGAGGAACAGAGCAAGACCTGTTTTCAGACTGTTCAATAATGGGCAGGCAGATCAAGATTACAATTACTGCAGAAAAAGTAACAAGAGAAACAAGTATGAAACCGCTTTTGCCTGGCTAAGGGAGGAGGAAGCCAGCAGAGCTCAGCAGTCTCGGAGGAGTAAGCAGACAAGACACTGAGCTTCCCAGAGGCTGAGGCTGAAGGGGTGTGTAAGCCAGAGCACTGGGAGGGAACTGTGCAAACAGAGCTCTAGGCATCTGTCCGGGATGCCTTGAGTCCAAAGCTGAATCCTAAACTGTTGAAAAACAATCTATGGAAGCAATAAAGTGAACAATTCCCCAAAATCTTAAGGACTCAGAGACAAAATTTCATCTCGCCACAGAGGTTTCTCATGCAGCCCTCAGCACAACCAATAAAGATTCCAGGGGACTACATTTTGTAACAAGGATAAAATAGCCCTACAATAAAGGCCACACTAAAGCCACACAAACAAAGAGTCACAAGAAGCCTGGAGAGGATCAGCCTAACCCACAAATCACTTAGCTGCCTGCCAAACCACTGTCATCACTTTTTAAAGGAAGGCTATAAAACCCAAACACTCAACACATAATACATTCAATGTCCATGTCACGGAGCAGCAACAGAGGAAAGTGCAGACAAGGATATTAAGCAGCTACTATAGACAAACTTCATACCCTCAAGAACCCATACAGAAGAAGGCAGGAACATGATGAAGGTCAAAACGGGAGACAGAAAAACAAAGAGATTCTAGTTATTTGTTTTCAACAATTGAAAACATAATATTTGAAATTAAAGACGACCTAGACAGAATTAACACAAGATTAGACACTGCAGATGACAAGACAAATGAACTTGTCGACAAACAAAAACTATTCAGACTGAAGCCAGACAGTAAAAGACTGAGGGGAAAATGAATTAAGGTTTCTCATGTGTCATTGCCCAAAAACTTTTGATGCAATTTCTAATGGAATTCCACTGTTTGAACCTACAAAAGAATCAATCTCACTGAATGACCACACCATACTCAAACAGCATTCTTAGAGTAAAGCCACCATACAGTTTTACCCCAAAATGGCGGAGAACAGAAGTTTCGTTGCTGTCAACACTCACTTTGAGTTTGCACAAGATCCAGAGCAACGCTGGTCACTATATCCATTCCCGAGCTGATGCAGGACTGAAAGTTTCTTAGGGAGGAGAGAGCCGACTCTATCCCGCTGAAGGATATGAATCCAGCGGAGCCTGAGTTCGAGCTGGAACGCCCTGGCATCTTGAAATGATTACCTATATTTTTAAGCACAAATAAATAAGATAAAATGTCAGAAAAATAACTACAAAGTAAAATTAATAACTACTGTAAATATTCACATGACTGTATTTAGCACCCTACCAATGCCACTCTGAATCTACATTCTACCTCCCCGAGAGGATACAAAAGTGCGGTTCCATGATCTGGATCACCAAATTCACAGACTTGGTGGAACCCATATTCAGTAAAAGCAGGATTTCTGTATAGAATTCTTATCTTGTGGTAAGTCATCTGCCATGAGTATTACTACTTCGGTCATGACGCTCATTTTAAACATCCCCTAACCACACCTTCAAACAACTCTTGAAACTGGACCATTTCTATAAAGCTGTGTACAAAAAGACATGTTTGCTTAATTCAGTAACCACCTGAAATTCAGTAAGAGCAACTAAAAAAATGGACAAGTTGAATGGGATGGAAGGACTGAGCCTAGGGATGTGAACACACAAAAAGAAAACAATCTCGGAATCAGAGATGCAACAGAAATTCAGGCTTTGCCACTTCGCGGCTGACCACAAGCTTCTCTGAAAGGTGGGCTTCGTAGTCCAGCACACGGCACACGATGAATCAGCGTTAGAGCCTCTGCAATCTCTGGCACTTACATCCTCTCCTCTATCTCACACCAGTGCTGCTACTAATACTGTTTTCTCACTAATGGCTTCCTTTTAATTAGGTTCACTCATTCACTCCACAAATAGATGCTAAAGTTCTTAGGATATGAATCATTATAATAATTCAAAAACACACAGGGTATAAAAACAGAGATGCTTGAGAGTCTGACTTCTGTTTTTGAGGTGTTAGTCTAACATGAACATCCACTGTACAACTCAGAATCCAGTGACAAATATTTAGTATCTCCTAAGGCGCCAGGCACTTCTTCCAGCATGAAAATACAGTCATTTTCAGGAGGTACACTCTTAAGACTGATCTAACAGCACTACATTGTTTATTCTACCAACATGAAAACCAACCACGCACCAAGCCCCACACAAAGCACTAGAAGTATTAGCCTCTGCTGCACCTGCTGGCAAGACCTGAGCCAGGACGCAGTACCTACTGCCAGATGCTGAGACTGGGGACGAGCCATCTCAAATTGGGCCACAACATCCGCTGACATGTGCGACAACCAAGGCTGGGGCAGACCTAGTGAGGGAAGCTCCAGGATTCCCCTGTTGGGCCACTGTTTATAAAGGTGAGCATGAGCACTGGGACTGGGGGTTAGCCAGCCTGGCTAGGTTGCCACATCCACTGGCATGTGCAACAAAAAAGGTCGGGGGCAGACCTAGTAAGGGAACCCCCAAGACTCACCTGTTGGGCCACTGTTTATACAGGTGAGCATGAGCATTGGGACTGGGGGTTTTTAGACAGCCTGGCTAGGTTGCTACACCCGCTGGCATGAAAGAAAACTAGAATGGGTGCAGGGCAACCAGGCTAGGCCACAGCACCAGCTGGCAAGTGTCAGGCCTGGGTGTGCGTTATGTCAGGCTAGACAGCAGTATACCCTGTCTGGTACTAGGAGCATGCCTGCAGGGGAACTGTGAGCACTCTCCAACTAGGCTGTACCTCCCACTGGTGGACCAAGCTGGACAAAGCAGTGGCACCTATGGGCATACCTAAGTGAAGGCCAAATCTTGGAGCTGGCCGAGTTGATCTAAGCCATGGCACCCATACACATGCATGAGAGCCATATAGGATACAGGTTGGGTCAGGTTGGCACATGCAAAAACTGGGATTGGAATCAGGCCTCTTAGGGGTTACTAAGGGCTGCCCCAATTAGGCTGCAGCACCTGCCGGTTTGAATGAGGACCATATCTGGTGGGCTGGCTAGACTGGGCCACAGCACCCATCAGTTTGCATGAGATATGCGATAGGGGCAGAACAGACCAGGCAGCTACATCCACAAGTATATGTCTGTTGGCTATTGCAGGTGACAGACCACATTTAACCTTGCACTGGCTGATATATACAAAAGTCAAGTCTGAGGGTCACCCCAGATGAGATTTCTTGGGGGGATTCCCCAACCAGACTGCTGGACTCAAATCCCAGCCACAGGGCCACAGGGACAATCACGATCTATGTGATCCAACCTTGGAGTGCATGTGGCAGGACTGGGCCTCCACAGTTGCTGATGCCTGTGCAGTGGACAGCATTCCCAGATGCACATGGGGGACATGACAGCCAGACCATCTAGGTCAGCAGGGGAAGTCAACTGTCTCATCAAAGGATGGAAAGTAGAACAGATTGGACAACTCTCCTCCACACTTTGCAGCAAGTGTCTGGGCATGTGGATACACTAAGGTATACTTGGTCAGCCGGCAGATTTTTCTCAACCCTTCTACAACGAAGCTGACGATGTCTCAGAACTACCAAAACCACTCAAAAAAAAACAAAAAAACAAAAAAAGACTTGGAACTCTTCCCCACAATTGGGTCTCTAAGATGTCATTAAATGACTGTCTCCCATCCCCAGGGTCTGATGTAGTTTGACAGCAGAGTGTGGCCCACTCCTTTGTGGGGACACAGGAGGAAACAAACAAAAAAAAAAACCTGAAACATTTGTCCCGCCCACTTTTTTGTATACCTGACCTTCCCTACCCTAAGCAAAGGTCAATATGGGCATTCATCCCTCTCAACCACATAAACAATGTTAAGAATAAAATAAAATAATTAATTTTAAAATGTTAGCTTCTGCTCCCCAGGGACTCCCACTTTAGCTGGGGAGACCAACATAAGATTTCACAAACAAACAAAGCAACAGGGGACTTAATTGCATAAATGAAGACACAGATAAAACCGAAACCACAACACTGAGCTTGAAGCATAAAGGAAGAGGTTTCACAGAAGGATGGGGGAGAGGCACTCAAGCAGAGCAGCATGTGGGGGAAAAGAGCACAGTCACAAAGCACACAGCTCTCTCAACAAGTACTTGAGTTTCATTCTAATATTTCCTTTTAGGCATCCTCTCTCTACAAAGGCCCAACACTTCTTCCTCCTCCTCCAACTTCACCTTCAGCTAAAGACCTCACTTCCTAAGTCACTGAAGAAACACATGTTGTCAGAAATGGTATTTTACAAGATCCCATTGCTTCTCTCCCAGGCTGTAACCTCCGTGTCCATATCCTGTGACATCACTTATTTGAATGAATAAACCATGTGCACCCTAAGTAAGGCCAACCCCACCGCTCACCCACTTTGCCAGTAGATCTGTTCCTCCTTCCCTCTGTGGGTCACAGTCCCAAACACTCTCCCTGCTCCCCTACATCAGCGACTATGTTCTTGTCTCCTGAATCATTCCTGAAACTGTGTGCCTATACAATGCCTTTGATGTGGGTGTTACCAGACCCTAGTCTCCCCATGTCCCACCCTTAGCTTAAAGTTCTCTTGCCTTTGCCCTGCTCTGAGGATTGTAAATGAACCTCATACTGAAGATTAACTCAGTGAATTGGGGAGTGCTGATTGAGGTCCAGTGAGTCCCACAGGGTCCCACATCACAAGAGTCATAGGTCATCTACCACCTCTACATATCTCAATGCTAGACCCAATGTTGACCATTTTTAAATAATAACCCTGAGCAAACAAAGCAACAACACCCTACATGTAGAACCAAGACCAGCTGGAACCCACTGTACCATTATCAAAACTCCCCAAAGAACATGATCACTATACTATCACCATTCAATCAAAAAAGCATGGCTAGGATTCAGATCAACTGGAGACCTGCACTGCACATGAACTGTTCAGACACACACAGATCAATCCCAATTTCAATATGTAAGATTCTTCACCCTTAACCCCTTATAGGGTCTGGGAATTGCTAGCTGCCCTTTCTCCTTGCCCTGTGTTTTAGAAAATGAATACCTACTTTGTTCCATCATCCCAGTGTCAGTGACTAGTTAGCTGCTAGGATTTGAGGTTCTGTCACATTCCCCTAAACAAACAAACAAACAAAAATGGACTGCTGCTTTTTCTGTTTTAAAGAAAAACATCCTCCTCCATTCCTCCAGCCTGTACCTCTAGACACTACTGCTATTTCTCCGCTCACCTTCATAGCAAAGCTCCTTCTTAACTTTGTCTCTATTTGTCTCCAAATCCTCCTCTCCCGTTCTCTCTTGGAAGCAGTCCAACAGGCTTCCACTCCTCCTCCAATGAGACTGCTAATGCCAAGATTGCTCTTCAGTCCCCAGCTCCTTCAATCTAGCAGCCAAGAGCCTTGGACACAGCTCATCATGCCCTCCTTCCTGGTGCACTCTCAGCACCTGCCTCACTTGTTCTTCCTTCCTCATTGACTAGTTTCTCCTCCACCTCTGCTAGTTTTTCTCCTAGAATCCTCAAGAGGCCTTTTTTTCATTCCATTTTTCCTCAAATCATTTATAGTTGTGCCTCAAGGTTGTGCCTTCTCTGTTCTCGCCACCAGGATATAAGCCCAGAGATATCTACAAAGCCCAACTCCCTCACTTCCTTAAAGTCTTCTTTCTCCATGCCTCTTAATGTATGATCTTCCAGGGACATCCTATTTAAAGCTCTCCCGGTCCTCACCCACTGGGCTTTCCCTACCCTTTTTCCTCTGCTTCATCTTTCTTATCAGTAGTTACCCTCAACAACATTCTCCTCCTTACTAGCTTCATTGTCTCTCTCCTCCAGCTACTTTAGACTCCTTAAAAACAAACACATTTTCTGTTTTGTTCACTGCTACGTTCCAAGTTAAAACGATGTCTTGGCTCACAGTAATGATTCAACAAAAATTTCCTGAAATGAATAAATGAGGAAAATGCAATCTAGGTACCCAGCACAACACTACTAAATCCTAAAGTCAGCATGCCCAGGATTCCTGCTCCTACCCACCAGGGCTCCCAGCCACAACAATCCCAGTCAAGTACTACCACTAAGAAGTTTTAATGTCTATCACTGAATACCACACATCACTTCCCTCCTGACCTAACCCCCTCCCAAACATATTCCTTTTGCTCTTCTATCCTAAATCAAACCCACCAATCCATCACCAATTTCGTCAGCTCTGTAAACTTAGCTCCAGAATCCAGCCATTCTCCCTGATTCTTTTTTTTAATATTTTTATTTTTTTTGATAATTTTTACATATTTGATTAGGGTGTAAAGGGTCAAGGGTAGAGGAAAGGAGGTGAGACCATTGTTTCTGCATTGTTTTTTTCATTACTGTATGTGGGGGGAGGGGAGAGATAAGGGGAGAAGCCACACCCAGCTTCCCAACCACCCCTGGGGTCCCTGATGTGGGGCATGTTCCAAGGGTCCTGCTCAGGAGTTTTGAATAGTTCCACAGTTCTGAATTGCTGCCAATCTCGCCACTCCTTTCACATTGAAATCTCTCCAGAATCCACTAGCTAACACAGTTCACCTCAGAGTCTGTCCAGGTATTCACTGCCAACTCTTTGCTGGGGTTGTTGATAGATTTTTTCTGTCCTCCGACCTCTGTTATGGCACCAGGTATTCTCTGCAGGTTCCAGTGTACTGCCATATCCTCCATGTATATCTGGATATGCTGTCCACTACTCCACCTAAGCCACTGAGGAGGCCCAGCTCTGGCACATACTCCACGGTCAGACCATAGAACCTGTAATTCTCTCCATGGTTGGAGTTCTGAGTCCAGCGGTTCAGTTGGGAGCATTCGCAAACACACCTCATTTGAGGTGATCTCAGAGCTGGTTTTTGTGTGGGCATGTCAATATAGGGTCTGGCCATTCCTTTGCCCAAATCTATTTATGTGTGCTCTGGTAGTTACAATTGCTGGGTCAGTTCCATCTCCAGTCCTATCTTCTACACAAACTGATGGGTATTGCACTCCAGCCTGATCCTGCCCACCACACATTTGGCCCTCACACAAACCAGTGGGAGTTGTAGCCTAGTTGGAGTGACCCGCAAGAACCCCCACAGGCCTGCTGGCTTTGAATGGGCACAGCTCTGGCTGTTGCAGCCATGTGAAGAGTAAACTAGAGGACAGAAGATCTTTTTGTATTTCCTCTCCGTAAAGCTACATTTCCAATAAATATAAATTTTTAAATACAATTTTTTTAAATATAATTTTTAAATATAATTTTTTTTTTCCTCAGGACGTTTAATGGGAAGAGAGTGTAGAAGGTCTTTAAGTACAGGACAAAGAATCAGTTCAGTTGGGTATGGGGGTAATCAAAGGAAATTTTCAACTTTAGCTAATTTTTAAAGATTTACTTTACTTTTTACTGGAAAGGCAGATTTAGAAAGAGAAGGTAAGACAGAGAAAGAAGGATCTTCCATTTGCTTTTTCACTCCTAAATGGCCGCAATGGCCCAAGCTGAGCCAATCCAAAGCCAGGAGCTCTGACAAGGTCTCCCCTGCTGGTGTAGTATCCCAAGACTCTGGGCCATCTTCTGCTGCTTTCCCAGGCCATAAGCAGGGAACTGGATGGGAAATGGAGCAGCCAGGACACAAACTGGCACTCATATGGGCGCTGACAATGGAGGACACAAACTGGAACTCAAAAGGGGTGCTGGCACTGGAAGGCAGAAGATTAGCCAGTTGAGCCATTGTGCTGGCCCTTACTGAAGTATATTTAGAGCTATCTAAAACATAAGGCCTGAGGCAAATACGGCAAACTGCTTCAGATTTTAAAATGTGGGAAAATTAAACAAAGGCTCTCATTACATTATTTCCTAGGACTTTAAAACTGCAAACTAAAACACAGAAAATATAAAAACAAAACAAAAACCAGTGATGATTTCTAAAGATGCATTCGGGGAAATAGAGTGCTTATTTACACCTCAGTAATAGAGTGCTTATTTACACCTCAGTTTTTTACAGCAAAAGTCAAGATATTGTGCAGAGTATAAATATAAAAAATAAGCGTTAAGATGGAAAACAGAAATCCAGGGTCAAACAATAGAAATTAAGAAGGAAACAGAGTACATTACAAAGTGGGAAGGCAGGTTTCAGGATGTTATGCACTACTCCACACATACAACAAATTTGGATATGAACTTCCTTACAAAACAGGAAAAGAGAAAAGTATACTGCAAAGAGAAAAGTTTATTGAGAACTCACAAAAAAACACAGCATTCCCTGGCAAAGAAGCCAGCAGTACTAGCTAACATGTAAGAATTACAATGAAGAAAAAATAAGCTCCTTATAATAAACGCAACAGCAAACTTGCCAGGACTGTTTATTGCGATTGTCCCTCAGGGTGGGCTAAGGACAGGACACTTGCGACAGATCTCCATGAGGCACTCCCCACACCTCTTCGCCCTTCACTGCAGTTACACAGCTACTCATGCGCCACATTTTACAGCCTTCCTTGCAGTGAAGAGTAAACTTGCACTTGACACAACAAAAATGGCCATTTCCAAGGGCAATCCACAAAACCCACACACTCTCCACACACCCTCCCATTAGAGCGTGGTGCAAGCAAGCACAGTAGCCTCAGATACAATACACCAATGATGGAGAATTACCAGGAAGAAGGAGCCCAGCTCCCAACATCAGTGTCTGGAGGAAAACTGCTCATCAATCTGTCTGCTTGCATCAAAGAAATAAAGCTCAACTGTGCAAGTCATTTAGAGTTTGGAGTTTCTTATTATACTATAAACTATTACTCAAAACACATCATTTTTTACAAATCAAAATGATATAGTTCACATATTCATTTCCCTACTCAATCCTGATTTTAGTCTAAGTCTAAATTATCCAGAGCAGCACTGTCCAAAAGAGCCTTCCATGAGGATACAAAGGTCCCACTGACTGTGCGAGAGTCAGCAGCCGTGAGGCACACAGCTACTGATCAGTAGCTAAAGTCTTGATAGTGTGACTGAGAAATTCAGTGTTCAGTTTCACTTAACATTATGAGTTTAAACAGCCACATGGCTCTGTTGGCTACTGCACTGGAGAGTGTATTTCTAGAAGCACCATTATCAAAATAATGTATATATACAAACTTGGAGGCCAACAATAGGGCAAAGCAACAGCATAAACAAAGCATGTGTTTCTAGATTAATGAAATGACTTCACAATAATATGTTTAACTAAACAGAGAGTGGAATGGGGACACAACTCCGAGTAGAGGATAACACGGAGCCTTTGGAGCCAGACCACTGGTTTCGCCAGTCAGTAGCCCAATGACTTGAGCTCACAATTTAACCTCACACAGCTTTACTTTTCCCTTTTCTACAACGGGAAGGATTTAGAGCTGCTATGCTTCAGATGTGGCCAGAGTGTACCCTCCAAGGACAGTGTGGGAAGTTTGATCCCGGTGTGAAGCTGAGAGTGTAAGAGAGAGATAGAGAGAGAGAGAGAGAATGCAGCTGTAAGAATCGGGGCCTGGGAAGAGGGAAAATTGCCCGCAGAAGAGAATGACAGTTCTTGCAGGACCAGATTAGTTCCCAGGACAACAGACTGGTATAAAGGAGTCTGGTGCCTCTGATACATACACTTTTCATTGGGACATCATCCACACAGATATCCTTATAAGAAAAAATCAGATGGCAGTGCCATGCTCCTGATCCTCCATGACTGTGAGCTGAATAAATGTCTTTTATTCAATACACAGCCAGAGGTATTAATATAAAATGGACTAAAACAAGTGCCTATCTCAAGGGTTACTCTAAGGATTTACTAAGCCTACTACATATAATAATTTACATGTGCACTTAGAATATATACATTTAGGATAATGCCCAACACATCTTTTTTATTTTTTGAAGATCAGAATTACTGAGATGGGGGGGCGGGGAGCTTGTGAAAGAGACCTTCCATATGCTGGTTCACACCTTACATGGCCAAAATACATGGGGCTGAAACCAAAGCCAGGAGCCTCTTCTGGGACTCCCACAACAGTGGCAGGGGAACAAGTATTTTTCACTGCTTTTCCCAGGTCCTTAGCAGGGATCCGGATGTGGAGTGGAGCAGCTGTGACATGAGCCAGCACCCATATAGGATATCAGCATTGCAGGCAGTGGCTTTATCCCTTAGGTCACAATGCCAACCTCTCCAGCAGGAAAAATGACCAACAACTTCATCACTATAAAACTGTGAGGAGCAATACAAAGCAAGAGACCAGACACTGGACACAGATGCTGGAAATTCCATCCTGTTCGCGCCGCTTCAAACTGCATGGCCTTCATGAAGCTGCCTATGTTCTCTATCTTTAGTTTACTAGAAAAAAGGAACAATCCTATCTATCTCACAGAATTCTTGCAAGACCAAATCAAACCACAGTTTTCAGGGTGGGTGTTGGGCCTCTCAGTCATGGTGCAGACTAAGCTTGCATCCCATGTTAGAGTGCCTGGCCTGGAGTCCTTACTCCTCCCGACTACACTTTCTTGCTGATGTGACAGGGAGGCAGAAGTGCTGATTCGAGTTACTGGGCCCCTCAAATCTGGACTGTGTTTCCGGCTCTTGACTTACGTCTAGCTATCCCTGGCCACTGTGGTCATTTCTGGTGTTAACCAGCAGATGTGATATCTGTCTGTGGATATGAGTGTGTGCACAGGAGCATATGCTCAAATAAGTAAAAGCAGTAAGTTTAAAAACTTAAATTTTGCTATGTTCCCCAACTTATCTGATCATAAGAATCAGCTGAAATACTAAACATACAGATTTATGCTCAGGATCTTTTGACAGAGTGCCTGGTGCAGACCAGGCAGAAACTGTTGCATTTGTTTTGTCTTCAAGCATCTCGGATGGTCCTTAAGATCAGATGAGTGCAGAGAAAACTGGGGTTACAGTTCATACGCTGAGGCCCCAACACCAAATGGAATGATGTTTGAAGATGGGGGCCATGGAGAGTTCAGTACGTATAGACAGCATGTGGTGCCCTCATAAAAGCACTAGCACTCACTTTGTCTCCAACATGTGAAGACCATCTGGGCCTGGCACGGTAGCCCAGTGACTAAAGTCCTCACCTTGCACATGCTGGGATCCCAAATAGGCACTGGTTCATGTCATGACAGCTCCCTGCTTGTGGTCTGGGAAAGCAGCAGCAGATAACCCAAAGCCTTGGGACCCTGCCCCTGTGTGGGAGACCAGGAAAAAGCTCCTGGCTCCTGGCTTTGGATTGGCTCACCTCAGGCCATTGCAGCTGCTTGGGAAGTGAATCCTTGGATAGGCCAGTAGGGGAGTGAATCAACAGATAGCAGATCTTCCTCTCTCTCTCTCTCTCTCCTCTCTGTATATCTGACTTTCCAATAGAAGAATAAATAAATCTTTAATAATAATAACAAAGTGACCATCTGCAAGCCAACAAAGCCCTCAGCAGAATCTAGCCAGGCTGGCTCTCTGATGTTGGATTTCAAGTCCCCAGAACTTTGAAAAATAAATTTGGTGCTTAAGCCACCCAGTCTAAGGTATTTTATCATGGCAGTCAAACCAAGACACATAATGACTGATTCAATCAGAACAAAGATGAAGTGTCTACCACACGGTGGCTATGGTAATTTGCTTGAATGCAAAACTCCCATCATTCCAACAAAAGCACTCGTGCAGAGGACTGAGGGGAAATGCGGTTGTACCCCTTTATAGTTTAGTACACACCAAGGAAAATTGGACTGAGAAGCTGGAGAAAAGATGGAGCAGCAGAAAGTAAGTAGTGCTGGATACAGAAACTAACAGCAACCAGGGCGGAGGGCAGAAAACAACAACAACAAAATGAACATCAACCCCTGAGCTCTCGAATGACATGCTTTGGTTTGAAGCGGGTTTGTGTTGGTGGAAACTCAGGAGGCCCAGTTCCCAGTCTATCTGCTGAAGTGGCAGGTCCTTTAAGAGGCATTTGGAGTCAGGAGGGATTGACCCTCACAGGTGTTTTTCTGCAGGACACTAGCTTCATTATCTCAAGAACAGATTGGGTCTCATAATCGTCTACCAGCAACTGGCAAGTGAGCTGTTATAAACGGCACCTGCCTCCCTACCCCCAAACACCGCCATGGTTCAATAGCTAAATTCTCGCCTTACATGTGCCTGGATCCCATGTGGGCGCCAGTTCTAATCCCGGCTACTCCACTTCCCATCCAGCTCCCTGCTCATGGCCTGGGAAAGCAATCGAGGACAGCCTAAAGCCTTGGGACCCTGCACCCACGTGGGAGACCCAGAAGGAGCTCCTGGCTCCTGGCTTCGGATTGGCTAAGCTCCAACCGTTGCAACCATTTGGGGAGTGAATCAGTGAAGATCTTTCTCTGTCTCTCTGCTCCAAACCTGACTGCATTTCCAACGAAAATTTTAAAAAGCATATATTAAAAATGGGAGAAGGGGCATCGGCTCTGTCATTCACTGGCAAACGAGCCCCTGCATGGCCTCTCCCAACACGTGATCCACCACAAGCCTGCACGAGAAGCCGACGCCAGCACCACACTCTTGAACTCCAAACTGTATGCCAAACAAACCTCTTTCTTAACTTACCCAACCTTAGGTGATAAGGCAACACAAACTGGACTAGAACACAGCACCCTCTGTGATTACCATTATATTTGTATTCTTCGGGAGTTACTGTGCTTTCTTCATCACTTCCCTTTTGGACACTGCTCACAGTGTGTCACCAAGAGCAAACACAAAATATTTCCTGCCTGAGCACAAGGGCTGCTTCAGTCCCGACACACATGTCTCTTCTTTCTCTTCTTCTCAGACACTCTGGGAAGTCCAGCTTAAGACTTGCTTCTCCAGGCTCCCACCCTGAGCTTCTTCTCTTCACTCGATCCACCCAAATCTTACCCACCAGCCAAGAACGGAATACTATGTCCTCAGTGATGCATCAGTTCGATGCCCCTTCGAGGAGACGGGGCATTCGGAAACAGAAACTTTTTTGATCAAATCTGATCTATCCCCAACAATGGGAGTCCCACTCTTATGGGGCATGCTCCAGGAGTTGCCTCGCCCTTCCATGAGGTTAAGGGTAGCATTAGGGTTAGGTAGGGGATGCCGTCGCCAACCCAGCAACTGGGTCCTCATAAACACCACATCTGCTGCTGCCTTGATCATGGACTTCTCAGCCCCCAGAACTATGAAAAAATGGATTTCTGTACATGCATTTCCGAATTTGAGCATTGACACTATGGCACAGTGGGTTAAGCCACCACCTGCAACACTGGCATCCCATATGAATGCTGATTTGAGTCCCAAGTACTCCACTTCCAACCCAGCTTCCTGATGATGGGCCTTGGAAAACAGCAGAAGATTGTACAGGTGCCTGAGCTCCTGCCTGCCACAGCCAGGACTGGGACTGAACTCCAGTTTTCTGGCTTCAGCTTGGAACTGTCCATGTGACCACATGTGGAGTAAACCAACAGATAGAAGATCACACTCTCTCTCTCTCTCTCTTTCTCTCCTTCTTGTCTGTCAAGTAAATCTTTTAAAATATAAATAAAGTGTCCAAGTTATAACATGTGTTAGAGTAGACAGATCAGACTAAGATACCCTCTCCAGGCACCATCTAAGTCACTGGCTCCCAACGTGGCCCCAAAGGTCAGTAGTGCACTAGTTGAGAAAACTGATTGAAACTAGCCTTCTCCCAGTTCCCTCCCTGGGAGCTCTCTTTAGCTCTCTATACTCATCTTCTCCCAACAGCTCAGAACAAAAGCTCCTCCTTAGCATGCTGTTTCTCTTCCGGCTGACCAGCCTATAACGTTCTCTGCAGGCACAATTATTAACTAATGAAAAGACAAAAATACTAAGGCTGCCACTGTTACAATGCTGGAAAAGCCGCCACTTGCAGCACCAGCATCCCTTCTGGAAGCTGGTTGGAGTTTCGGCTGCTCTGCTGTCAGTCCAGCTTGCTGTTAACGCACCGGGAAAAACGGCAGCATGTGGCCCAAGTCCTGCAGCCCCTGCCACCTGCATGAGACACGCAAAAGAAGCTCCTGGCTGCTGGCCTCCCAGCTCTGGCCACGGCAGCCATTTGGTGAGTGAACCAGCAAATGGAAGATCTTTCTCTGTCTTAAATAAACAAAACAAATTCTAAAACAAAAAAGAAGAAATTAAAAAATTAAAGCATTTCTCTATAGCCTTTCTGTATAGTACTTGTAAGGACTTATTCCAATATCCCAACCTGGACCCTGCGCCATTCCTTCTTCCTCACAGCTCACAGAATTCGCGCCAGTCCAGCCATCCACCAATCAGATGTAAACTGGCATTCCACCTGAGAATCCCACCCCCAATCTCCCAGCCCCTTCCCCAAACCCGCCCACTCGCCAATCATCCCCAGGCATTCACCTGCAGGCACCAATCTCCTGGGGCCTTGACCTCAATCCCTCCCAATCCCCCCGCACCTGGCAGACAAAAAAGGCCCCCAGGTGCGGTTCGCTCTCTCTCTTGCTGTCTTGTTCTCTCTTGCTCTCTTGCTCTCTTGTTCTCTCTTGCTCTCTCTTGCTCTCTCTTTCTCTCTCTCTTGCTCTCTTTCTTGCTCTTGCTCTCCTTGGTTCCTCTCCCCTGCTCTTCCTCTCTCTCTCCTCCTTCTTACCTCCCTTCCCCCTTCCCCTTTTCCTGCCCCACTCGGTTCTCTCTCTCTCTCTCTCTCTCTCTCTCTCTCTCTCTCTCTCTCTCTCCCTCTCCCTTGCTCCCCCCCCCCTTTCCCGTTCCCCTTCCCCTATTCCTGCCCCGCTGGAATAAACTTCCTAAGTTGCGTCTGGTGTTTTCAGCTCACGGTAAAGAACCAGGTTGCGAGAATTAGATGCGCGTAAAGTATCTTAATATCGTATAACCTAAAACTAGAACTCTTCCACTCTTTTAAATAACTAACAGTACTGAGGTAGCTGTAATGCCAAAATTTTATACACAATACGACCTTCTTAAAATCCGTGGCGACCTTGTTCAGGTTTGTAATGCTAGACAGAATGTATCTTTTCCTCTGAGGCATTCTTTTATGCCTGGAACGGACTGTTGCTTCCCTCAAAACACCACTATCCTTTATCTCTCCCTCACACACACACCCTATGATAAAACTCATAAAGATTTGCTTTTTTAACCCTGGGAAAGTCTCAAACGAGAATCCTGAGATTCTATAGCATCTAAAAGGGCTCTTCACAAGAACCAGGCCATCGATAAAGATTTGATGAGAATTACATCGCTCCCGGCCACCTGCTATCTTTAACTGGCGCCACAGCACACGAGCCTCAAGACCGTTCATCATCACAGCCCATCTACAGAAGCCAAAGAACACCGAGGCGCAAGGAGCTCACAAACTAGAGAACACAGTCTTTGAAATGCGTGTAAAGCCAGGTTTTTGAACCAAAAAGTTGTGGCGCGCCACATCTCCAGAGCTTCAGCAGAGAGAGGGCGTCTCAGAGAGGGGCGTCAACTGTAACACACTCAACATCGCGGAGAGACAGAGGCCAGGACCGTCTACCAGCCTGGGACTCTGCAGAGCGCCTCCCCATCGCCTCCTCGGCTTCCGCCTTACCTGCTGCCCAATTCAGATGCGCCTGATAGACCCGAACTTTCCACAACTGGATCCTGAATCCCTTCCTCAATTCCCCCTCACAGTCGCTGAAACGGCTAGCGCGGGACCCTGCGTCATCAGCCCGCGCCGCGAGTGGTCACGTGACGCCCCGCCCAGCTCTCCGCCTCCTGGATCATGTGACGGCCTGGGGGAGCCAGGAGCGGAAGCCTGGTTTTGGCCCGGCTGGAGATCTGGGCTTACGGATATAAGAGGGGCTCGGCATCAATAGGCGTGTGGGGCTGGGGTGCGGATTCCGCGCGGGACCGGCGGCCCTGCGGGTGAGCCGCTGGCGCGGTCCGGCTGACAGGTGAGTCCTGAGGGGGTGCGCCCCTTCTCTTCACATCTCGGATCCCCTCCCCCGCCCTGGCCGAGGGACCCGCTGCAGCGTGGTGCGCTCTGTTTGAGGGACCTAGGATGGAGGAGACTCACACGCCTCCTGGAGCTGGGGTTGCAGTCCCCTCTTCCTCTCTACTTAGATGCAAATCATTCCGCACTCTCGGCTGTGGAAAGCCATGTCCCGGTAACTGATCCTTCCAAGTTTTTCGGTAGTAGCTGTGGGGATGTTGTTCCTCCAATTACTTTCTAGGAAACTGATTGGTTCACAGGCTGCTTTAATGGAACTGAGCTTGAATTATGCGTCTGCTGTGGGTTGCGCGTTTCAGGAAATCATTGCTCTGTCCCATACCTCACCTGTGACATGGAGATGTCCTTTGCATTTGAGAATAGAGGGAATGGCCCTAGGTCACAGGAAGTCCTAGATCCCAACTGTCTGGAGCCCCCTCCAGTGTAGGAGAGTGGTTAGGGAGAAATTTCAGTGCCCTGCCCACAATCAGAGACACCCTCCCCAGTGGCCCTGAACCTGTCTTCTCCAGGATTTGTAAATCAGACTAGAACAGCCGGCTCGTTTCAGAACCTTTTCTGGAAGGAATATGCCACTCACATTTAAATTGATTGACGACCATTGTGGTTTATTCAGGCTGAGGGATTTGGGAAGACTGACGTTTCTGTCATTATGCATGCAAGGTTGTGTGAAAAGATAAGTAGCGCTCTAATTTAGTCCACCGAGAGTCTCTCCACCATGGTGACATTTCCTTAAGCAGTACAGTGCTGTACCCGCCACATCACGGGCATGACAGTGCCATGCTTGGTTCTTGGAAGCACATTGTCTACAATTCCTTCCCATTCTGAAAATTCTTGTTGCATGCCAAGTTCCTAAAAATTTCACTACTTTGTAACTTGTAAAGGAACATAAGGAATTGAGAGGAATCTCTGTTTCATGGCCACGAGTCACGGAGCCTGCATTGACTCGACTGGTCTTTAAGAGTTTTCCTCAGTGTTAACACCCAGGGCACCCCCTGGAAGGATGCTTTATAGTTTCCTCGGCACCATTTATTTGGACCTCACCCTGGAGTAATTATGAAAGACTCATCTGTGTCTTGACACCTTGTAAAGCCACCACCCACCTGCCTGTGAGGTCAGTGCAACATGGTTAGACTCCTTGCATAATGATTCTGCGATTCAATTCTGCAGGAACTGAAGCACATTGCAAGTGGGCTCTTACCCATCCGGTAGGGCTGGTTTGCAGATGCTCTAGCTGCATTGGATGGGGTCACTTGTGCAGATCTCTTCTGTCACATGAAGAATGTAGACCAGGTTAGGAGCTCTCTGGTATATAACACTGTCGCTAAATGTGTTGATGTAACCAAATGATTTCCTTCTTTCTCTTAATCTTGTGTGAACTTTCTGGATCTTCAGAAATTTACCAGAAGATGCTTGCATTATTAAAAATTATTAAAAATGTGAAGGAAAGTCAAGTGCTCCCATATAAGATGGAATTACAGGCAGCAAGCTTATATCACCAAGAGTTTGTCTTACATTAAAAAGATACAACACAAACATTTGTTTTTATAGAATTTTAGACGAAGCCATTACTCTAAATAATAGATGCACACAACTTTTGTTTTGCTTTGCTACACATCTATCATATCTTGTCTAAATCTGTCTTAAAGCTGTGTGTGGTACAATTCTTGAGTAATGACTTAAAGATTAAAATAAGAGAGTGACACACTGAAGTCTTGATTTATGTCATTATCTGTCCCTGACAGTACACGTGCAGATTCTACCTTTCGGTACAGAATGGAGACGAGGGTAGGTAATGTGGCTTTGCTTTAAGCTGTTTTCTCCAGGACCCCAATGTCTTCTCTGTCTTGGAACCCAAATCTGGCTTGCCCCCTCCCAGTGAACCTGAGGCTCATCCTATTGAGACCACCCAGGTTAGTTTGGGGGTCTTCAAAGGAGCTCAGTACTGGTAACCACTGTCCATTTTTCCCTCCTTTCTCTTTTAACTCCCAAGCTAGACCGTGTCAGTGAGGAAAATGAAATAAAATTATTTGAAATTCAGCCTGTGAGAGATCACTGGAGTTTAACAATCAAGCATTGTGAAGAACACTAAAAGGATTTGTGAATAATTTATGTGTTAATGTGCACTATTGGATGCCGTCATGAGAGAGTGTCAGGCAGCTGCAGTGACTTCTGTCACAGCGCCTTGTTTTCGGGGGCCCTATGCAGACCCTCCCCCAGCTCTGTTCTGCATCTTCCTCACCCTGCTGCAGCCATAGTGGCCTCCTAGCTATTCCTCAAGCATGGCACCTTCCTGCCCTGGGGCCCCACTTGTAACCTCTGGCTAGCATATCTTTCTTCTGATCGTTATCCTGCTGCAAAATAGATTACTCCAAAACCCAGTGGCTTAAGACGATGGTGTCTCACAGTTTCTAAGTTCTGGAATCAGGGGGATGGCTTAGCTACCTCCCTTGGCTCAGGGCCTCTTTTGTTGTCTGAAGTCTACCCAGGGACTCAGGGAACCACTTCCAGACACACGGGGTCATCGGTAAATTTCCATCCACTATGACAAGGACTCCTCCACTGAGCTGTCATAATGAGACAATTTTCTCCACAAAGACTAGCAAGCCAGAGAAGGTGCTACTAGTCATGGTGTTTTTTGTTCTCTGAGTTCCTAACTGCTATCTCCCACTTCTGCTCCATTCTTCCCTGTAATAGGAGGCAGTAAGCCAGCTCACACTCAAGGGATGGAGTCTACCTAAGGCAGGAATATCAGGAGGCAGAGGTCATTGTGGGGAGGAAGACTGTCTTGGAAGCTGCCTGCCACACCCAGCTACCTTTCATGCTCACTCCCCTGCTTCCCTCTGATTTCTGCTGAAATATTATCACAGAGTTTGCCGAGCCACTTCATGTGAACCGGCACGAGTTCCATCCCTGATGTGTGCTTTTTTTTTTTTTTAATAGCGATTATCACAGCCTGCTGTTCACTACCTTTTTCCCCTTCCCAAGTAGTTAGGCTCCATGAAAGGAGGAACTCGCTGTTTTTTAACGTCTTATGCCAGATGCTGAAACAGTGCTTGACACCTAATAGTCACCAGATGAATATTTGTTCAATGAAGCATTGGTATCATTATGGATGCCTTCCCAAATAACCTAAAACCCAATTTTAGTGGATAAACCACAAAAGCATTTAACAGGTGTTATAGAAATAGTTGAAGCAGATCAGTAATACCAGCAAGAATTTAGGTTCTTTTTTTGTCCTGCTCTAAAATCTACATCTTCTTGATTCCCCCTACCCACCAATTGTGCCACCTCATGGTCACCAAATAGCTGTTGCAGCTCCAGGCATTGCATGTTCATTAGACCACGTGCATTTGAAGACAAGAAGCAGAGGAATAGCCAAATGGAGAGAAAGAGCTCTTCACATGCTCCTCTTCTTTTAGCAAGATGGAAAACACATTTTCTAGAAGCCCTGCTTTAGACTTATTCTTAAAACTCATAGATTAAAGCTTCCAAGTCTGTTTGCTTCCTGGAGGGTACTAAAATAAGAATCTGACCATCACATCTTCCATGGGAAAAAGAGAGAGAGAAAGGAAGGGAAGGAGTGGGGAATATTATTGAAGGACCATAATTTCCTAATAAATTAGGATGTTCGCAGATATTGACTTAGTGACAGACTTCCAAAAGGGAAAAAGAAGCTTCTTCGGGTTATGCAGGCTTTGCCAGCAGTAGATAACTCTCAGAGGCATGGGGCCAGTGCCATGGCAAAGCACACCAAGCCTCAGGCTGTAGTGCCAGCATCCCATATGGATACTAGTGGCTCCACTTCTGATCCAGCTCACTGCTAGTGGCCCAAAAAAGCAGAGGAAGATGGTCTGAGTCTTTGGGCCCCTGTACCCAAAGAAAACCAAAAGGAAAACCAAAAGGAAGCTCCAGGCTCCTCGCTTCAGACCAACCCAGCTCTGGTCATTGTGGCTTTTTGTGGATTGAATCAACAGAAGGAAGATTTCTCTCTCTCTATCTCTCTCTCCTCTGTCTCTCTCTCTCTAACTGCCTCTCAAATAAAACTACATACATCCTAAGAGAAAGAGAGAGAGAGAGAAAGCATGCAAGCAAGCAATTGGAGGCAAGGCAAGCATTGAGCATTTTTGCTGAAGCTGCAAGGAGTCTCTCCTGTAACAAGTTTTTCACAAATCTGTCTGTATCTACACAGGCTATGAAATTGGAAGATGACTCAAGACTTCCATGAAATTAACAAGTGGTGACCTAGCTAAACTAACAATCAGAGAAGCAAAGATAAAGATGGCATCATTATCACTTCCAAAAACAGTGATTTTTAAAAGAAATTGAAACATCATAATACAATGTAATCAACAAAGAAAAAAAAATTGAAACAGCGTTTCTAGGGTCCCTTTGATGCTGTTCCAGCAAGGTAGCTTAGACTGGGTAATTGATAAAGAACACACTCATATTTCTTACATTGGCTGGGAGGTCCAAGATCCAATCCGAGAATTCTGGCAAATATCTTCATTCTGTGCCATCCTGTGCTGTAAGATGGAAGGACTAGGGAATCTGAACTCTGTTTTGTAGCACACTCAGTCACTCAATAACAAATCCTGACATTAACCCATTCATAGGGCAGAGTCCTCATGATGTGATCCCTGTGAAAGGTCCTACCTGTCAAAACTCTTGCATCAGGGATTCAGATTGCAACGCGCATGACGGAGGAACACATTCAAAGTGTAGCAGAGGACACATAGAAAATGAATCACACCTTTAAAGATTCTTTGTAAAAATCGCTACTTTTAAAATCGCACTGTGGGAACCAATGATGTGGCACAGTGAGGCAAGTTGGCACTTGTGATGCTGACATCCCATATGGGCACCGGTTGAAGTCCTGGCTGCTCTGTTTCAGATCCAGCTCACTGCCAGTGAACTTGGATAAGTAGTATTTGGTGACCTTGCATCCCTGTGAAAGACCCAGATGGAATTCTGGGCTCCTGGCTTTGGATTGTCCTAGCGCTGACTGCTGTAGCTCTTTGAGGAATGAGCAAACACATGGAAACTAACTCTCTCTCTCTCCTTCTTTCTCTCTCTCCCTACCCTACTGTAATTTTCTTGTTGTCAGATAAATTAAACACAACCTTTTTTTAAAAAAAAAGATACCATGAAGCTCAACACGGAGTACAACAGTTATGTTATCAAGACCATATCTTGGTGAAATCTGTTTTAATCGTAAAAATTCACTTTCATACATTTTATTCAGACCCCTACATCCATGTTGAGACCATGTAGAAAATACTTAGGGCTCCGTCCATCAGCCTGATGTAGTTCCTGTTGCATCCATTTAGAGAGTGAACCAGCAGGTGGAAAATCTCACCTTTTCTCTCTGTCTCTCTTTAATTCTGCCTCTATTCAAATAAATAAAAATTAATAAAACTTTTTTTAAACTGGATGATTGCTGTAATTCACAGCCCCCTTCACTGTTGGTTAGGCAGCAACTCTTCCATTCATTGTTATCTGGATTATTCTTTATGAATTACCTCTTTGTATTCTTCACCCATCAGCTTTATCATTATCAGCTTGTGAAATCCCTTTAAATGTTGCAAAAGGCATCCCTCTATTTTCTCTCTACATTTCAAATCCATCTTTCAGATCATGGAACATTGAAAAGTAGGGTTTTTTTAATGTTATGTATTAAAATATATGTTTATGCTCACACCTGGGTTTCCTTCTCTAGTTCTGAATTTCTGTAAGATGGCACTTTACTAAGCTTTCCCAGTGTGAATCAACTGCCTTTCCCTACAGAAGAGCTAGTCAAGACACCAGGCTGACACGTGAACGTGTGTTGCACTTCCTGTTTCTTTATCTTGAACACACTGGAGCATTTCATTTCTCTCTCTGGTTTTGTTCTTTTTTCAGTCATAATAATCGTGGTTTCACATCTCTAATCTTCTGAAGAACTTAAAACTACAAGTGCTTGGGCCCGGCGAAATAGCCTAATGGCTAAATCCTTGCCTTGCATCTGTTAGGATCTCATATGGGTGTCAATTTGTGTCCCAGCTGCTACACTTCCCATTCACCTCCCTGCTCGTGGCCTGGAAAGGCAGTAGAGGATGGCCCAAGGACTTGGGACCCTGAACCCACTTGGAAGACATGGAAGAATCTCCTGGCTACAGGCTTCAGATTGGCTCAGCTCTTGCCATTGTGGCCACTTGGGGTGTGATCAAGCAGATGGAAGATCTTTCAGTCTGTGTCTCCTTCTCTGTATATGTGCCTTTGCAATAAAGAATAACATGAGTCTTAAAAATGGGTACAACTGCCTCCCATCTCCTTATAAGAAACTCTAGAGCCCTGCATGGAAGAGAGAGAGAGAGAAAGGAAGAAAAAGAAAGAAAAAAGGACAAAAGGAAGGAGAAATACAAAGAGATAGAGACAAAGAAAAAATGAAGGAAAGCAAAAGGAAGGAAGAAACTCAGATATTCTAGGTGAAAAGAAGTGGTGCTTTGCTCTATTTCTAACCTTATCAGAAGCTAATGTGCTAGATGATTCTGTGCAGCCTGCTTGGGAACCAGAGTGACTGGATATAGAGTAGCAGTCCTCTCCTGCAGAAGCTTCCAGAACCTGTTAGCAGTAATTACAGTATTTAGTCTGCTAAGAAATCAACTGTCCTCAGTGGATCAGATTACAAGAGAAATAAGTAATAACTTGTGCTAATAGGACTACACACCTCTACGCTATATTATGTGAGACTTTTGGACCTTTTTCATTTGCTATTTGTAAATCACCTTTACAGCATTTTGTAGAACTTGGCTCTCTAATTTGTTTGAGATTTGTTTATTTGTGGAGCTGGCATTGTAGCGGAGCAGGTAAAGCCACTTCCTGCAGTGCCAGCATCCCAACATCCTTAGTAGAGCACCTGTTCAAGTCCCAGGTGCTCCACTTCCAATCTAACTCTGTGCTAATTTGTCTGGCAAAGCAGATGGCCCAAATGCTTTTGCCTCTGCATTCATGTGGGCAATCTGGGTGAAGCCCCTGGCTCCCAGCTTCAACCAGGTCCAGCTGTGGCCGTGGAAACCACTCACCATCAGCACCCCCACCAATCTCTTTCTCTTTTTCATCCTGTTATTTATTTTAAATAAATAAATAACTCTTTAAAAAAAGATTGGCTTATTTGAAAGGTAAAATGACAGAGAAAAGCAGGAAGAGAGAGATCTCCCACTGACTCACAGCCCCAGATGCCCTCAACAGCCTGGGCCGAGCCAGGCTGAAGCCAGGAGCCAGGAACTCCATCTGGTTCTGCCATGCGGTGGCAGGGCCTCAAGTACTTGGGCATTCACCTGCTGCCTCCCTGTTGCATTAGCAGGAAGCTGAGTCTGAAGCAGAGGAACCAGCCTGAACTAGCATTTTGATAGGGGATGCAGGCATTCCAAGAATGATTTAACGCACTATGCCATGGTGCCAGGCATATTTTAAAAGCAGTACAGCAGTGAATCTGAGCTCTGTTTTACTGTATTTGTTAATACAGTAAATAGTGAGGGTAGCTTTTGCAATTAGAAGATACTGGAACCATGCATGTGTAATAATTCCTTCTCCTGGGCTCAGGAAGGAACTAGATCTTGTCTTTCCTCATGAGAAGTGAGTACCAGATTGAAAAAAAGAGGCCGAACACATTCATCTAGCTGAGAACCTCCCCACACGAGGGGGATGGGCAGAAACAGGACCACTCAATACATTGCCTTTCTCCCCATATCAGAATTCACAATTTTTTAGCGAAATTGAATTTTCAAGAGAGATTGAGGGGAAAACACTGGCATGTTTTTAAGCATGGACTTCCTTTGGAAATGGAGATTTTTATGCTTTTTTAAATGCTTTGGATGCAGGTTGTTTAATGGAGCAGCCAGTTGACCCGCAGACCTGGTTTCGTCTGAAGACGAGCAGACCCCATCTCTGAGGCCAGTGAATCGTTCCTGTCCGCCCAAAGTTGTTGATCGCTGTCAACCATGTTGGACTTTCTAGCCGAGAACAACCTGTGTGGCCAGGCGATCCTAAGGATTGTTTCCTGTGGCAATGCCATCATCGCTGAACTCTTGAGGCTCTCTGAGTTTATTCCCACTGTGTTCAGGTTAAAAGACCGAGTTGATCAACAGAAATATGGAGACATCATATTTGATTTCAGCTATTTTAAGGTAATTTCTCGCTGTAGCAATCTTGCTGCTGTCTTCTATAAGAAGTATATTTTCATTGGGAACCGTGGGACTCTTCAGAGGTTAGATAATTATAAAGCTTTAAAGAGCAAACCTTTTGAACCAAATTTTGTATCAGCTACCAACTTGAAAATAAGATGACAGTACTACATGGATGACCTCACAGAACGTAATCAGATTTTTAAAAGGGAATTTTGGCATGATGAATTTCACATTGAATCTTGTACATTTCAAAAATGGTCATTTTGGTTGTAGGAGTTCAGCTTCATTTCCTTCAAGGGCATTTTATATCTAAGCTTCTGTTCTGTTCATTACCTTCTGTTGCTCTGTTTTAAATTTTTTCATATTTGAGAACATAAGAACAGGTTTTTCAAAGAACTGCCTAGATTTTTGCCAGCACATATGCTTTCATTGATGTTTATGTTAATATGTTTTTCTCTGTAGGGTCCGGAGTTATGGGAAAGCAAACTGGAGGCTAAACCGGAGCTGCAGGATTTAGACGAAGAATTTCGTGAAAACAACATAGAGATTTTGACCAGATTTTATTTAGCATTTCAAAGTGTGCATAAATATATTGTAGACTTAAACAGGTATTGATCAACTCAGTAACAGCCTTTTCTGGTAGTAAAATAGTGAGGAGAGAGAAGGGAACGGTGGAAAGCATTCATCTTTCTGAGTTACTATCAGATTTGCTCATTTATACCATCTGCAATTGCCTTTTCTTTCCTGTAGCAAGAGTCATCTTAAGTATTTTCAAATCTTATAGTGTCTTGTTTTGAAGTATCACAATAAACATAGTTTATAGTTTATGATCCTATGGTTAGTATTATATTCAAGTATAGTATGTATAGATGAGAAGTTGGGGGGAGGGAAAGGAAAGGAACTTAATATTGTAGTTAACTTTCTGTCTTCTATAGTTCTTAAATTAACTACTCATTAGCTTTTAAATAGCTGTTCCATATTCTTACGTTGTTACTCCTGAGATATTTTTAATTTGTAAATCAGGAACTTATACTTTGAGCATCCTTAAATACCAATCTGTGTCCCTAAATCACTATGAATTACAGCTCATAATGCTGTTTTCAAGAACATGAAGCACCACAAGCTTGTTGAAGGCATGAATATCTAGTATCCTGCTTTAACTTAAAAAAAGTTTTTCTTCTTCAAGATAATAGTTTCCCTTACAAGTGAATACTTACTCTGGTGTTTCATTTCCAGATATCTGGATGATCTCAATGAAGGGGTTTATATTCAGCAAACTTTAGAAACTGTGCTTCTCAATGAAGATGGGAAACAACTTCTAGTAAGTGATAGTGATCATTTTAAACAGAAATTGAAAAACGTCAAATTTAGCATCCCTTTTTTTGTGTTAAGACACAAATATATTCAGAATGACATTCTTTAAAGAGAAGTAAAGCCAGCTGGTAATTATCTTCTAACCAACAGATCCATATGTAAAGAAAATTACCAGTTAATAAAAGATTATATGAAGCTGTGAGCTTCCTCAGTGTAAGAATTGTATCTTTTTGCATTCTTATCATCGAACTTGACACCTAGCGCATAGTAATCATTTAAGAAATATTTATTAATTTTCAACAGAATGACTTTATAATGGAGATGTTAAACAAAATACCAAAACTAAGCCAACTGAAGGAGGAGCATTGTGAATTAAAGTTTATTTTATGTGAACTTTTCAAAAGAGTCCTTTGGAGAAAACCTACTTTTTTTTTTGTTTTGGAAATGTGTAAAGCTTATAGGAGGACTGCTTACAAGTTGATCTTTTAAATCGCCAACTTCACTCCTGGTGAGTGTGGCCATTCTCATCCTCTCTCCATAGTGTGAAGCACTGTACTTGTATGGAGTCATGCTGCTGGTCATCGATCAAAAGATTGAAGGAGAAGTCAGAGAGAGGATGCTGGTCTCCTATTATCGATACAGGTATCCTCGAGCTCGGATGGCACAGCTGTCACGACACTCAGGCTGTGGTCCCCTGCTACTCCTGGGAACAACAGCAAAGTGATACAGGATGGGAAAGTATAAGACTTTTCTCTCTTCTGACCTTATTAAAGGAATTGGACAGTTAGTTATATTGTATATCATAATGGTAGATTTTATGCCATCTCATCTATATATTATGCATATAATGCCATAGATTATAGATTTTTAGGGAATATGGATCATCGCAACCACGATGGCAACCCAGCTTAAAGAAAACAAAAAAGGCAGGGGGGACATAAATTCTGATTTTTTCTTTACTTTGAGGAGAAATTTTCAGTGAATTTCAGAGATGAAATGAATATTTTTATGTGTTTTTTTAAAGTTTTTAAATAGTACTCTTTTACTGATCTAATAAAACCATTGAGCTTGCTTTGTCATTTCAGTGCTGATGACTGAAAAGTTATCACTCAGGATCCATTTTAGGGTGAATTCTCAAGTGTTTGTAGAAAGCAAAACAAATACCAGAGTCAAGTATTGTGTATGTCTGTGCAAGAGCTGTGATTGTTCAACATCCAGGGTCTTGAGTTCAGGAACTACGCTAACCAGCTTTTAATTCTAGTGCCTAATATAGAGCTCTTAATTTGGTGAATGAGTCAAAAACTAGATGCAAAGTCAGGGTTGAAAATAATCAGTATGCACCGAAGAAATAGTCGGTAAATGTGAGCCGTTGAGAAATGGAGGCTGAAAATATAATGAGTAGAATTTGAAGCTTATAAATTAGCAAAAACTAAATAGGGCAACATATGTAGATCCTCAATGAAGAGGAAATTGTGGACTTCGTGCTTTTAGCAGCTCTGAGTACTGCTGTGTCCTCCACGATTTATTGATCTCAGCCCCAAACTAGCCTGTTTTCTTTCAGCCCTATCAGTGTGTGAAGCAAGCATCCCCCAGAATACACCACTCATTCCTGTCAGTTTGACCATAAATTTTCTTAATGCTCATATTTTTTAAAATGAAATTGAAGTGGCCATGACTCTATTTCTGAAAATATCTGGAGGAGTAAAAGCAATAAAAAAGACAAATACATTTCTTGGCAGGTCCAGCTGTGAAAGCCTGGCTTTGTCCCTTTGAGGACAACCAGCTTGAGAAACTCCAAGTCAGACTTGTGAAAGAAAGATCCTCTTCAAGTTGAAAGGTCTTTGAGTTTAGTTCAGTGCTTTTGGAGCTTTCTGTTCCATCCCGATTATCGTGGCCATTTGTATCAACTCTACATGGAAAAAGCAACTTACTAGGGGAGAAAAACATCAGTATAGATGCCACGTTAATATTTAAAAAAACAATTTAAAAACATCTATGAAATACAGTCCAGTGTAATGGCCTAGTGATTAAATCCTCATTTTATGGCTGCTGGGATCCCATATGGGGCCAGTTCATGTTCCAGCTGCTGTACTTCCCATCCTGCTCCCAGCTTGTGGCCCAGGAAAGCAGTGGAGGGTGGCCCAAAGCCTTGGGATCTTGCACTCACATGGGAGACCTGTTAGAATCTCCTGGCTCCTGGCTTTGGATCAGCTCAACTCTGGCCACTGTGGCCACTTGAGCACAGAACCAACAGATAGAAAATCTTCCTCTTTGTCTCTCCTCTCTGTAAATCTGCCTTTCCAATAAAAATTAATAAAATATTTTAAAAATAATCGTCAGGCCCAGAGCAGTAACCCAGTGGCTAAAACCCTTACCTTGCACATGCCGGGATCCCATATAGTTGTTGGTTCTAACAGTGGCGGCCCCGCTTCTCACCCAGCTCCATGCACATGGTGTGGGAAGGCAGTCAAGGACAGCCCAAAGCTTCAGAACCCTGCACCTGTGTGGGAGACTCAGAAGAGGCTCCTGACTCCTGCCTTCAGATCAGCTCAGCCCCAACCATTGCAGCCACTTGGGTGTGAATCAGCAGATGGAAGATCTACTTTTCCATCTCTCCTCCTCTCTGCATATCTGACTTTCCAATAAAAATAAATAAATCTGTAAAAATAAACATATAAATAAATACATCTTTACCCCTTCAAAAGAAAATCTGTGAAATGTTAGTTAGGGTTCACCTTGTTATAATCCACAATTCTGAAACCTGAGGAACACTGCAAAAGTGTGCGTACACAGATACCTGCATGGCCCCAGCTGCACAGCACACATCCTAGCTTGTTTCAGAACAACAGTTGATCTCACCTGACATCATTAGGAGTCAAAACCTGCCTGGGATACATGTGATGCTGCATGTAGTCTTCACCATGTCACTTTTCTGAATGCTCAGGCATTCAATAACTGTTGATGTGTTTATCGTGGGATGCCAGGTCAGTCTGTGCCCGAGTATTATATGACATCTACATGTCATGTTATTTTCTTATATTTGAAAAATGCTCTGCTTTGAAACAAATCCAGTTCCAAGAATTTTAGGAAAAGGCTTGTAGACCATCACATAAAAATAATGTCCACCTTCTAAGCCTGCTTTTGAAAATATATTTGAATCTTCAGGATATGAATGGACTGATGGTTGTAGGTTAAACAATACGAAGTCTAGTGATGGAATTCTGGTTTCTGGGATTTTGAGTTCTTAATATGTGCAACTCTTTTGGCCCCTGTTTTCCCTCCTGATCATGATTCAGCGCGGCTCGATCCTCTGCTGACTCCAACGTGGATGATATTTGTAAGCTCCTTCGAAGTACAGGTTATTCCAGCCAACCAGGAGCCAAAAGGCCGCCCAACTACCCTGAGAGCTATTTCCAGAGAGTGCCTGTCAGTGAAACCTTCATCAGTATGGTCATTGGCCGACTGAGATCTGATGATATCTATAACCAGGTAGGAGTTAAGTCTAACAGCTTCACACTTTAAAAGATTTATTTCACTTTCGTCCACAATTGTTCCTTTCCTTCCCTCCTTCCCAAAGACAAAAAGCAGCCAGAAACTATCTTTTTAATCTTTGAATGTTAGCATGTTAGACAGAAAGAATACTAATGTTGGCAGAGTCAGGGGAGAGGATGGGGTTTGAGCTCTGGGAAGGATGTGTTCTTTACACATTCACTGACTGTGGGTGTGAGGGGTTGGAGCTCTGTCACTGAAGAGGCAGGCTGTGATCCACTGGCAGTGAGCTCGAAGCTTGGGTGAAAAGAAACAGAGCAAAGCAGAATGGGCATGGGCTTCAAGCACAGGGTGCTACCCTGACAGCTGCAGCAAGCAACAAAGGAGAATGAGGGCAGTGCGGGCAAAGGCGCAGCCAGAGCTGGGCTGCAGGGTCTCAGCGTTCCAACGATTTCTCACTTTCATCACCAAGATTTGTATCATTCACTTGCATAAATGAATGCCAGAGGAATTTGCCTTTTGGCTGCATCATTTTGAAGAAAGTTATCGTTTTACATATTGTGTATATATTTTATATATTGTATATATATATATAAATGCACAATATATACATATATTTATGTATATATATAAATAAATACATAATATATTTATATTATATAAATAGTATATTTATATACATATTGTGTGTATATATATGTATACACACAATATGTATATAAAGAGTGGAGAGCTGAACCTATGATGACTGGAATATCATTTATCACAGAACAAACTTACTGTATTCAGTTCTTTAGGTAGCCTGTTGTATTTTGTGTATGGTAAGTATGGTTTAGTTTAGTTTGTTGTTTTGAGGTTTTAAAAACAGTCGCAATCTGCTGTGCCCCATGGATACCAGGTCTCGCCATGGCGTTTGCTGTTGCTCAGTGAGGACTCAGTCTAAATCAGCCTTGTAGGGTACCATTTCCACTTGCTAGGACTTGATACCTTTATCCAAGCCTGTGATTGTGAAGTGAAGTAAAAATATCCCATGGTAAAAGTTAAGGCAGAAAAAGCAATAAAGGAATATAGACAGGGAATGCAGGAGGAAAATTTCTTCACTTTATATAAATAAAGAAATAAAGCCTTAAAACTTTACAAATAAAACAATTAAAATATTGGGCAATTATATAGCAAAGTAATATACAGATTAATAAAAGGGAGAAAACTCTAAAACCAAACAAAAAAAAGGCTACCGTTTCCTGTGTTCCCCACAGCAGTCCTGTAAAGAAGATGGCGTTATCCCTGTGTTGCTGTTGAGAAAATAAGACTTAGAGAGCTGCAGTCACATCACTCAGTGCCCGAGCCTCATTTGGATTCAGATCTGTATGAATTCAGAGTCCATGCTAATCTCTCCTCTTGGCATGTTTGTGTCACTGTCTCACTACACCATCTGCCTCTTGGTCTGTTTTGTCTGCATCCTAAGGCAGCGTGCTTCATTTGTCCTTGCCCTTTATTCAAGAGATTCAGCTGTGGTGGTGCAGTGTGTCCACCCCCTTCTCGGTCCTCTACCTCCCCCACCCTTGGCCCTGGCTGATGGGTTAGAGTCCCAGTCTCCAGGTCACTTGGAATTGGACCCAACAAATAGGTTCCACATGTGAGTTTCCCACACTGTGCGAACTTTAGATTTTTCTGGGATAGCCTTATTGAGCCATGTGCCAAGAAGAAAAAGCAGTCTGAAGAGAGATGTTGGCAGCCACATGCGGGAGACATAGGGAGGCATTCTGGTTCCTAGCCCTAGGTACTTCCCGTGCTCTGCTTACTTTCCTGCCCACAGGTTCTGGGAAACTTTGTTGTGTCTGTCCTTAGAATAGTTCCTCCTCTTTCTGCTTGCCATGAATTAAGATGGTATCTGCTCTGTGCAGCCAAAGGTTCTTAATTCACAAGAGGAGCTGGGGAATGGCAATGTTTTAATGACCGAAGAATCAAGAACTCTAAAGCAAATTGAAAAATAAAATGGTATCCGGAAAGTTAAAGAAGGAGGACGTTTTATTTCCTCAAAGAATTATTGAATGAGAGTAATAAAAAAGAAACCATTGAATCCTGTAGGAAATTCCCTTGGGATGATGGTGGCGGTCAAATATCTGAGTGTTCAGAATAGAGAAGAAGTGAGGACATGGCAACACTGAGTAGACTATAAATTCTAAGGAATCATCTGCCATGGGAAAGACACAGAAACGGACAATCAATAGAAGATGCAGGATTAGGACTGGCTTGGTTTGCTTAAAGGAGATTTAGAATTGCAGCAGAGTTGAAAGATGCAAGGAAGAGAATATAGAGAATAGAGTATAGTTAGGTATGAGGAGCAAGATCCTGGTTACCAGTACATGACCTAAGAATTGCTTCCGGTGTGCAGTATCTGACAGATGTTGGCCTTGGAGAATCTGTGCGTCCAAGAATTCAGCAGTTGAATTTGCTTGTGTGTACTCATGCCATGTTACCTACGGCTCCCTCTGTGTGGCTATGTCTGTCTTGCAGGTCTCGGCATATCCCTTGCCTGAGCATCGCAGCACAGCCCTAGCCACCCAAGCCGCCATGCTCTATGTAATTCTCTACTTCGACCCTTCCATCCTTCACAACCAACAAGCAAAAATGAGAGAGATCGTGGATAAGTATTTCCCCGATAACTGGGCAAGTATTAAATACTCATTTTTTTTCAATAGTAAATTTGTCAGTGGGTTGATTTTCCATCGTTTTGACCTTTAACCCAGAAGTCATAAAGTGTAAAACAGCAGAATGCAGAACCACTTTCAAAAAATTATTTTAAGAATGTTAAGAATTTTACAAATCATAATATGAAGGATAAATCAGCCAGCACTTTCCTGAAGAACTTTGTCTTTTTCTTAAAAGGATGAGCTCAGCGTAAAATCATGAATGAGTTATTTTGCTTTAGCTACTGACACTGCATCCAAATTATTGAGGGATTTTTTGATATTTTCTATTTTATGTGTCTATATAATAGAATTTTTCTAGTTTTATATTGAGCTTTATCTGTGCATGATCACGATGACTCTGTTAAGGCTTACATTTCATGACAGGTATGTTTGTTACTTTTAAAATATCATCTCAAAAGTATTAATCCTTAAGGCAATAAAACTGACTTGATGTACCTAATTATATAGAAAGTGATTTTTCCTTGAACAAAGGCACTATGAACTGAAGCACATTTTCGAGTGGCAGATTTTTTTCCATTGCTTACTGCTGAATCACATTAACTAAGAGACCTTCAGTTTACCAGCAGCGCGAGAGCAGCCTGCAGTTTGGGGATGATGATTCCGATGAGCTTGGGGCTGAGAGACCATGTTCCTAAGCTCCATAAATAAAGAAATTTGGACTGTAACACTATCATTGCAAACATGCATATTAGTAAGAAGGGAAGAATCCAGTTCTATGATGCCTGTAAGATATGTACCTAAAAACACAGCCTGGCACAACTAAATATAAGATTAAAAGAAAGATCTAGCAGGCACATGCTAACCAGCAGTACTTTAGTGAGAAAATAACACAATAGAGGATTTAAAAGAAAAATATTATTAGAAAAAAAAAGTAGTAATATTTATGATACTAAAAGGAATAACCCAGCAAAATGAATCAGCAATTACAAATTATGTACCCAATAGCATACTCAGAATACAAAAAGTAAACTTGTGAACTCACAAGGGAAAATGGACGACACCATAATCATGAAAATTTTCCAAACACTTCTATGTCTATTTCTGCTCTGCCAGAAATACACGATAGATCTTTCATATATGCTGGAAAAGGATATATATGAAAATTGAATATGTACAAGTATTAGATTATGAAGGAATTCAGTGTGATTTTTAACATTGATTGCCTACAGATTGCATTCTCTTATTGTGATGCAATCAAGCAACAAACTAGGAGCGGGTATTTGGTACAGTGGTTCAGCTGGCACTTGGAAGGCATTTGGCCAATAGCAGAGTGCCTTGATTCCTATCCCAGCTCTGCTCCTTATTCAGGCTCCCTGCTGATGTGCACTAGGGTGAGCACCAGACACACCCAAGCACCTGAGTCCCTGACCCCCACATGGAAGACCCAGGTTAAGCTTCAGTCTCAGCTATTGCTGGCTTTGGGGGAGTGAGCCAACAGATAGAAAATCTCTTTCACTCTCTTTGTTTCTGCCTTTCAAATTATTTAGATAGATATAGATATAGATATAGATATAGATATAGATATAGATATAGATATAGATATAGATATAGATATATCATGTTAAGCCAGAATTAATTTTTTTTTAATTTTGGGAGGAAACTCAAAGAGCCTTTTTTGTGTTAAGAAGAAAATAATAATATAAATTGAAAACTCATTTAGAGTTGCCTGGTATCAAAGTGCTACACCAGAAAACCTGTGAAAAGTGACTAATAATATTCTGAAAGAGAAGGTATAACCTTGAATACATTTAGTTGAAAAAGAAGAAAGATTAAAAATAAATGAGCCCAAAATTAAGCTCAAAAGGTCAGAATAAAATAAGGGAACTCAATATAAATATGTGAGCAGAAATTTATTGAGCTCCAGAAAAAGAAAATAAGACAAAATCAATTCAGCCCGGAGGTGGTTTATGGAAAGTCATAGAATAGGTACATAGTGAGACTGATGAAAATCGAAAAGATGAGCGTACAAAATTATATTAAGTTTGAAAAAAGAAGCCCTTGATACAACAACTATGTTTCAAAGTTATAAGAAAACCTGTGATAAACTTGGCCAGCACATTTGAGAACTCAGACTGGATCATTTTCCTAAAAATACAAGCTACCAATTTGCCTCAACAAGAAAAAGGAAACATGGCATAGACAAAAAACATTGAGTAAAATTCATGATCAAATCTTATCATCAATTGATTAGTCCATTTCCACACACCAAAACAAAAACAAATGGAGGGAAGGAATGGAAAGGGAAGGGCGCAAGGAAGGAAGTCCGCAAAGCCACAGGATTTCACAGGGAAACGGAGCAGAACTTCAGGTGGCGAATAACCCTAGGCTCCTAGAAGCTGAAGAGGCACATAAAGGGCAGTCCAGGGATTCTCACTGTGTGACCTGGGGAAGCCTTTAAGGGATCCGTGAGATCAAATCTGTTTTCCTAATGATGCGAAGTCGTTCTCTGCCCTTTCGCTCCCACTTTGTGCCCAGTTTATGTTGCATTCCCAGAAGCCTGGTGACAAACAGTAGTAGCACAGCAGACTAAAAAGCACAAAGCAATAGTATCAGCCGGCTTTTTTCAATTAAGCCAGGCATTACAGATTTCAAAGAGATGTCAGTGATTCCACATGTATCAAAACAAAAAGTTTTTTATTTAACTTTGTGGTTTTTTACAGCATTAAAAATGATAGCAGGTGATGGATTTATTATTATCATAAATGCATTGATAGTTTTGAAATTTACAAGTGTTAACCTGCAGTGTGAAACTAATAGGTATAACTGGCATTTTTAGTATAGATCTGTTATTTCTGTTTGGAAGGCAGATTTTACTGAGAGAGAAGAGATAAAGAGAGACGGCTTCAGTGGCCAGAGATGATTTGATTGAAGCTGCACCAGTAGACTCTTCCGGGTTGCCCACACGGGTACAGGGTCTCAAGGACTTGGGCCACCCTTTGTTGCTTTCCCCAACCATAAATAGGGAGCTGAAATGGAAGCTGAGCAGCAGGTATACAAATAGGTACCCATATGGGATGCTGGCATGACAGGACAGAGGATTAGTGTGCCGTGCCACCACACCAGCCCCATAACTCACATTTTTAAGGCAGTGATTTTTGAGAGTGTAAAGCCTAACATTACATTGTAAGCCTCTGTCCTAATCTCTGCTTTCTGCTCCCATTCATTTCCATCATCTAAGAAACTAACAGGAGTTTGAAAGGAAATCCTTGTTGCATTTCATTTTGCATGATTAACAACCTTGACATTTCTGTTCTGAAGGGTTTGTGTGGAAGAACATTTAACTCTATATTTGGGAAATCCTGGTTTGTTTTTTTATTTTTCCATTGGAATGAAGTTTAACCTTGAAGGAGTAGACAGTGCTTTCCCAGACCTTGGCGTTGAAAGGCTAAGTATTTGATAAGTTCTACATGAATGTCTCTTCTTTCAGGTCATTAGCATTTACATGGGGATCACCATTAACCTGGCAGATGCTTGGGAACCTTACAAAGCTGCCAAAACCGCTTTAAACAACACCCTGGACCTTGCAAATGTCAAGGAACAGGTAGGTCCTGTCTAATCAGGAAGAATCCTCTAATAATGACAAGTTTAATTGACGAGATCGGCCATGTGCTAAATGGATTCCCCATGGAATTTAAGGAGCTCACATGGACATGTTAAGGCAAGTGAGTTTTATATAGAAGAATGAGATAAATGCTGCATTTTCAGCATTTATACATGTATGAGTTGGAGACTCGGGTCCTAAGGACATTTTAGTACTCTGAGATCAATCAGTATGGCATTTAAATACCACATCCTTATGTGCAGAGCTCGTTCCACCATCACCTGAAATCAGTACTTTTTATTATCCTTATGATAAATGCTGAAGATAGTAACTGAATGTACATACAGTGCCTGGTGTCTGAAATTCAAATTTATAACTTCCGGTATGATATATCAGCAACAAGACTCAAGTCCTGCATCTTAGAGTTTGGATACCACAGAATTGCCTCAGAAACACTCATCATGTTTTATTCAAATCAGTTGAATTCTATAAATAATGTACGAATTCATTCCAACATTGGCACACCTCCTAGAAATGTATTAGAGGAAGTGGAACTTCCATATTTATCAATATCGGAACATTAATTTTTTATCACTAAAATTCTCTTCCAAAATTGCAATTCTGTGCCGGTGACATTTTCAGAAGTTTCTTGATCTAAACTCATTTGACTTAGTTAATGATGTTTATATTGTACTGTTGCTTTAGCAAAATAGAATGAAGGAACATCCAGGAAATTGATTTGAAAATTCAGTTACAAATATTTTGATGTAAATTTCTGTCAAGCTGTCATTTGACTCTGGAAGTCTGGTCTTTTAAATGTTTCTGCTCTGTCCTGCCTTCTTTGTCAACATATTACCAAGAACAGGCAATTTAACTTCTGGGTTTTTGGGGTTTGTTTGTTTGTTTGTTTGTTTTTCCATATAAGTTAAGAATAGAACAGATCTGAGCAACCACCTGATCTGGTTCTTCATTTAACACCAAAAGAAGTGTATTGATATACAGAGAATAACCCCAAAGTCACACACTGGGATTTAGTCTAGGTCAAATATTCTATAGGTTATAAATGGTACTATTGGCCAAGGGTTTCATTTGAAGATGTGTATTTTTAAATGTAATTCAAGGCTTTGATCTCTCCAAGGCCAGCAGATATGCTACAGTCAGGGAAAGAGTGCACGCTCAAGTACAGCAGTTTCTGAAAGAAGGTTATTTAAGAGAAGAGCTTGTTCTGGACACAATCCCAAGGCTTCTGAACTGCCTGAGAGACTGCAATGTTGCCATCCGCTGGCTCATGCTGCACACTGCCGACTCAGGTAACATGCAGTGGGAGAGGAGGGGTGGTCCCTGTGTTGTTCCATACAAACACTCTCAGAATGTTGAAGGTCTGTGGCAAGATATGAAGTATTTTAGCAGGGAGGAACCCTTGCATGCAAATCAAGGTCCTTTTTAAGACTGATCATTTTTGTTTCAACTTAGAAGCAGCCTCGTTGTGCAGCTCTGTTCACTAAGGCTCTGTTACGTGCTGGGGATTCGAAGGATGTTTAGCTGTTAGGTGCTCAAGGGGTTTGTCAATGATCGGACTGAGGAGATCTACGGTAGACAGAATAATGCCTCCCAACAGCCTCCTGCAAAGATGCCCATGTGCGAGTAGACCCTGGAACACATAGATGTCTCACAGTAAATGGCAGAGGGGATAACGTTGACAACAGCCAGAATTCAAATCAGAGGATGATCCTGGATGCTCCCAATGGACCCAGTGACATCACAGGGGCCCTTAAATTGGGAACACAGAAGCAAAAATGTCAGAAGCCATGAGACGGCATTGTGCACAGAAATTCACCTGGCATGGCCAGCCTTCAGCCTCGAGGGCGCCCAGCCAGAGAGGACAGGTAGCCTTTGAAGACTGAACATGGCAAGAAAACAGACCTTTCCCTGAGTTTCCAGACCTGACAGTTTGGTTCCAGCACAGTAAACCCTGTTGCAGGTTCCTCGCCTTTGGGACTGAGAGAATAAATCTGTGCCATGTTAAAGCATTTCGTCGGTAGCATTCGTTACAGCAGCCAGAGAAAGCTAGTACAGTGTCCAAGGCAAATAATACCACAAAGTTTTAAATCGTGTCACTGATCTGTTTTTAATCAGTTGCATGTCTTTTTCATCATCTCTGGTTCTAATTTGAAGAATTTATTATGTCAGCTCAGCTTATAATGTTCTTTTTACCAAAAGTCATGCCTTACCCAAGCATAAAAACAGCCAAAACCCAGGCTCTGTCGTGTTGTAACAGTGGCTGTGGTTTTCTGGTGACTCAGCCTCATCCGTTCCCCACGGCCAGTTCAGCGACAGCCTCAGCTTGCCAGAGGTTCAAGCTGTTGTCTTTAACCCCATCTGTGTTCCAATTTTGTGTCTGGCAATTGGCCTAATTGCACAAGGTCATGATTTACCAGAAACAAATGACTTGCCTATCTGGGCATGAGTTAGCATGGAAAAAGTTACTGTTACTTTGCTCTTGGGGTGTTTCCCTTATGGTGTACAAAAAGGCAGGCGCACTCTCGGATTGCCTCCTGTTAACCAATTGGAAATGTTTTAGCCAGGCTCAGGATGGATCATCCACAGTGCTGGCAGCTGTTACGGAAGCACTCTTGGAGACCACAGTGGATTCTCAGAGCTAGCCCACTACTGATGTCTCACCCCGAGAATACCACTGAGTCAGGATGTGTTTCCTCAATTGCCTGGGTCGGAATTGTTTTTTTCCAGTAGTTTGTTTGGGATTTGGGGTTTTTGTTTGTTTTGTTTTGTTTTGTTTTGTTTTGTTTTGTTTTAAGATTTATCTATTTGGGGGCTGGTGCAATGGCTTAACTGGCTAATATTAGACTTCCAAGTGCCGGCCTCCCTAATGAGTACTGGTTTGTGTCCCAGCTGCTGCACTTCGGACCCAGCTCCCTACTTGTGGCCTGGAAAGGCAGTAGAGGACGGCCCAAGTGTTTAGGACCCTGTACACATGTTGAAGACCTGGAAGAAGCTCCTGGCACCTGTCTTTGGATCAGCTCCACTCCAGCCATTGTGGGCATTTGAGGAGTGAACCAGTAAATGGAAGATCTTTGTCTCTGTATCTCCTCTCTGTAAATTTCTCTTTCCACTAAAAACAGACAAATCTTTAAAAAAAAAAAAATTTAAAGATGATCTTCATTGGAAAGGCAAATTTTATAGAGAGAAAAGAAGAGATAGAGAGGTCTTGCATCCACTTATTCACTCTCCAAATGGCCACAGTAGTCAGAGCTGAGCTGAGCTAATCCAGCGCTGGCAGTCAGGAGCCTCCTTCCGGTTTCCCACATGCTGCAGGGTCCAAGAATTTAGGCCAGCCTCCATTTATTTCCCAGGCAACAAGCAGAGAGTGGTATTTGAAGTGGAGCAGCCGGGTCACAAACTGGCACCTGTATGAGATGTCAGTACCACAGGGTAGAGGATTAGTGTGCTGTGCTACCACACCAGCACCTTCAGTCTGAATTCTATAAAGGGACAGATATGAAAGAGATCATCAGGCTCTGAAAGCTTTGAAATCAAACTGGTTTGTAACGAGGAACTGCATATTAATACACATTGAAGAATACAGAGTATTTTATTTGTCCACGAACTTGATACTTATGTCCCCTATTTAGGAAAGAAAACAAATTCATGTCAGAAGGTTTCTGGTGGAATAAGAATTACCATAAATATGATTGAGCTTCTACATTTGTCCTCTGTGGTTTTTTGAGTAGACATAAACAATATTAAGGAGAAGTTCTCTAAACGCAATCAATGTCACCAGTTCCATTATATTTTGTGGAGAGTGTGTGCGAAACCAGCACCGTGCAGTTTCCCGTGATACTAAGCCCCTTCTCCATGTTGTCAGGAGTCTCCTCTTGATGGACTTTTCAGATATCAGTTTGCACTTGACCCTCCTATATCCTTCCATACCCTTCCATATCCACTGAGTCAACCAACCACAGATGATGAAAATCATTCAGAAAAAGGAAATTGATCTGAACTGATTTTTTTTTCCTCTCGTTATTCTCTAAACATCTGTATACAGTAGCAATTCACATTACAGCAGGTATTGTAAGTAAACTAGCTGATCAATTAAATCAAGATACCCGAGGTTTTGTTCCTGGGTTGATCACTGCCTAATTTTGTGACCGTGGCATACTTGCCTTAAGCTCTGTGTACCTGGATAGTAAGCAATCCTGAAATCTCTGAGAATCTGCCATCTTGTCAGTCTTTTACAAGCAAGTAGAAGGAAAGCCACCAGTCTGGTCCTTCCTTTTTGGAGATGCCATGTCTTTGTGCGTGTCCTGTGTCTGTCATGTCGGAGAGTCTCCAGGACCACCAGAACATCCATGATCCCTTAGCGGCCTCAGCAGGCTACAGCTTCCAGCCACAGCTTATTCCAACAGAAGGAGAAAAAGCCAAAGCAGTCATGGACAAAGGCACATGGGGTGAAGTGTGGAGGAAGCAGAGCGCCATCAGCCAGAGTCCACCTTCTGCAGAGTGACACTGGCTACACCAAGTCCCACACAATGAAATGTGGTGACATGTGTGAAATGTAGCTAGCCTGGAACATCACAACCTCCCAGGATATTTGTTTGGAGCTGATCACATTAGCAGTCTCTTCCTGGGCCATACCAAAATGTTTAAGCCCCCAAAATTAAAGCAAATGTTCTAAATGAACTCCATGGCTTATACAGTTAAAATATACTCTTGTCGGTTCTCAAAATGAGAAGAGATCTTCCCAAAATGTATGATCTCCCAAGCCAACCTTGCAAACAGGCCTTTCCAGGGATAACGATCTCAGGCCTGCCTGTTCACAATGGAGTGGCAAGGGAACCAAAGTGCTTTAAATGAAAGTTGACTCCAACAGGACCAGGGAGCCTACCCACTCGTGAAATGCACCAGCAAGCCCTGCCCATCCATGAAGGGCAGTGAATATAGACCACTCCCAAAATGCTTGCAAAATTTGGAAACTGTGCTGTAAGGCTTGTCTTTTTTTCATCCAACACTGTTTTTGAGGTTGACATCTTACATCAGATTCAATTGTCATTTAACAATTCATTTGTGTTCCGTAGCACAGAGGTCCTACGTTTCACCACCTGTTACTGATATATCACCTGTTACTGATACATCACCTGTTACTGATACATCACCTGTTACTGATACATCACCTCTTACTGATACATCACCTCTTACTGATACATCACCTCTTACTGATACATCACCTCTTACTGATGCACACTTGTTTGCTTATCACTTTGGATGCTCATGAGTGGTGGAATACCCAGACTGGAGGAAATTGTTTATTTCACACTTCATCTTGTTTTGTAGATATTTTCTACATGTTTAATAAGAAGCTAACTCTCTTCGCCCTCATTTCTAGCCTGTGATCCAAACAACAAACGCCTCCGTCAAATCAAGGATCAGATTCTAACAGACTCCAGGTACAACCCCAAGATCCTCTTCCAGTTGCTGTTGGATACTGCACAGTTTGAGTTTATACTGAAAGAGGTAAAAACGTTGCATAAATAATCAAAGTCTTCCTTTTTTATGCTTAAAAATATTTTTCAAAACTGGGGTTTAGTTGTTATATCTCTGGATAAGGGACAGGGTACAGATTTTGGTGATGTGAGACAGTTCTTACAGAAAAGAACTAGATTAAATGTTCACCTGGCATTTAGGACCTACTGCCATTGAGGATATGGTGATGGAGAAAAGGGCATAAAACTGGAAGTGATAGTTTCGTAAAGAACACGCATGTCAAACAGAAGATCATGCAAAGCGTGTGAGATAGAGGCTGCTGACCTAGCCTGCAAAACTTTCAGAAGAGAAGCGAGAGGCTCTGAAGGGGTTTGCAGAAAGGATGTCAGAGTTAGCACGGCAAACTAAGGAGTGTGCTGGAGAACATTCTAAGGAAGGTAAAGCATGTCTGAGTCCTCTTGCTGGGGAACAGAAGATTTACTCAAACCCTGCAAGGGTTTTTGTCTTTATTCTAGAGAAGAGGGTTTTAAGTAGGGTGTGTGACTTGTATTTGAACAATTTCATCTTAGGGACTTTGAGGAATCCAAGTTCTCTGAAGGAAAATTCTGAACTTCATTATAGCTCCCTTTAAAGAGGTCTCTGTGGGCATAATGACAGTGGATACCCAGATAGTGGATGCCCAGCTGCTGTAGCCAGTGCCCTTGGCTGTTTACACAGGGGACCCAGGAACTAGTCCTGGTCATTAATGGCATTTAGAACCAACCCTTACCTTGCCTCAGTCTTGTCAACATTGTAGAAGATGTTTCTTACCCTTCTGGGTTCATATCAAAAAACTTAGATGTTACTGAGTAGCATAATGTCAATTTATGTGCTCAGCCTTTGCAGTGGTTTTTTTTTTTTTTTTTTTTTTTAATTTTTCAGTGACTTGTTTTTGTGTAATTTTATAAGAGCAGAGAAATTCTACCCCTTTTGAACTCTCTAGTATTTGTGATATTTTCTTTCTGGGTGCCTACTCTATTCCTAGCTTGGTGTAGGAATCATAAAATGAAGCAGGCCTGTCCATGGCAGCCACGATTCCTCAGGATAGAGGGGAAGAAAGACACAGTAGCCCAAGATGGGAAGCCAGGAAACAGCACAGCACAAGAACCTAATGTATCATTAGTTCACAGATAGGCAATGTCTGCACAAGATCATTTGATCTGACTCTGCCAAGGCAACTGCAGGCAGCACTCACAGGTGAACAAATCTATAGCAAATTCATTTTTAAGTTGATAGTTCTGCATGGCCCTTGAATGATGTAAGTATTCAAATAACCCTTGGTAGAAAAAGAGTTTCCCAATTCAGTGATTGATCCAGGCAAAACTGGATTTTTTTTATGAGTTATTTATCAGCAAGGCAGACTTACAGAGAGAGAAAGAGGAAGATCTTTCATCTGCCGGTTCACTCCTCAAATGGCCACAACGACCAGAGCTGAGCTGATTCAAAGCCAGGAGCTTCTTCTGGGTCTCCTACAAGGGTACAGGGTCCCAGGGCTTTGGGTCATCCTCTACTGCTTTCCCAGGCCACAAAAAGGGAGCTGGATGGGTAGTGGAACAGCTGAAACATAAACCAACACCCGTATAGGATACTGATGCTTGCAGGTGAAGGATTAGTCAGTTGAGCCATTGTGCCAGCCTCAAAACTGGCATTTCTGAGGCAAATAAAAGCTAAGTGAAAGAAAAAAAATCTCCTGACCACAGCTGTGTCATGACTCACAACGCCAGGCACCTAAGAATTCTGTTTTTACTGCAGTGTTTAGAATCAGGACAGGTCTAAGGCATTGGACGGACCAAGCCCACATTTCTTTCTTTTTTTTTTAAATTAATTAATTTATTTATTTATTTATTGGAAAGTCAGATATACAGAGAGGAGAGACAGAGAGGAAAATCTTCCTCCCGATGATTCACGCCCCAAGTGAGCGCAACGGCCAATGCTATGCCGATCCGAAGCCAGGAGCCAGGAACTTCTTCCAGGTCTCCCACGCGGGTGCAGGATCCCAAAACTTTGGGCCATCCTCGACTGTTTTCCCAGGCCACAAGCAGGTAGCTGGATGGGAAGTGGAGTTGCTGGGATTAGAACCGGCGCCCATATGGGATCCTGGCACATTCAAGGTGAGGACACTAGCCACTAGGTCACACCGCCAGGCCCAAATCCTCATTTCTAATCATGATTGTTCAATAGAAGACAAAGGAGCCCTGACTCATTGTTAGAAATTTTCTTAAAGAAATTAAAAGGGGGGCCCGGCATAATAGCCTAGTGGATAAAGTCCTCACTTTGAACACATTGGGATCCCATATGGGAGCTGGTTCTAATCCCATTGGCCCTGCTTCCTATTCAGCTCCCTGCCTGTGGCCTGGGAAAGCAGCAGAAGATAACCCAAAGCTTTGGGACCCTGCACCCATGTGGGAGACCCAGAAGAAGCTCCTGGCTCCTGGCTTCGAATTGGCTCACCTCCAGCCATTGTGGCCGCTTGGGAAGTGAATCCTTGGATGGAAGATCTTCCTCTCTGTCTCTCCTCCTCTCTGTAAATCTGACTTTCCAATAAAAGTAAATAAATCAAAAATAAAATTTTTAAAGACGCCTGGCACAGTAGCCTAGTGGCTAAAGTCTTGCATTGTATGTGCTGGGATCCGATATGAGCATCGTGGCTACTTGCAGAGTGAATCAGTGATGGAAGATCTTCCCTTGCTGTCTCTCTTCCTCACTATATTTCTGCCTTTCAAATAAAAATAAATAAATTTTTTAAAATAAATAAAAATTTAAAAGACTTATTTATTTATTTGACTGAGAGAATGAGCAAGAGAAGGAGGGACAAAGAGAAAGCCATGTTTTTGCTTTACTGCTTAACTCCCCAAATGACCGCAACAGCCAGGTCCAGGGACCAGGAAGTCCACCCTGCCTTCAACATGGGCGGAAATGACTCATGTGCTTGAACCGTCTTCTCTGCCCTCCCCAGTGCGTTAGCAAGAAGCTAGACCGGAAGCAGAATAGCCAGGACTCGAACCAGTGCTCTGCTGTAGGATGCTGGTGTCACAGACCGACTTAAGCTGCTGCAACACAAGGCTGGATCTTTGTCAAAGGCTTTCAAGAAGAGAAGGCTCAGCTAGAAAGGAAGGAGTCAGCATGAGGAGGGATGGAGAAGGGGCAGCATGCAATTGAGGAAGTAAGAAAGGAGACAGGCACAAGTCAAAAACCATGAAAGCGGGCTGCCAAAAGGGAGGCTTCTTCTCAGAGGAAGGAGGTTGAGCTAGACGGCTCACTGCCTCAATCTTTTATTGGAATGCTTGAGGAGTCAACTTACAGAAGTTGGTGTGGCACAGACAGTATAGCTCAGTCCCACTTTGGTGCTAACCAGCCCATGCTTGATGATCAGGAAGCAGCAGTGTGACCCAAGTGCAGAAGGCAGTACGTGACTGCCTTAACGATACCTTAAAGCACGCCATCCTGTGGCCTTGAACCATTGCCCAACTGCAAACCCTCACTCAGCCTTGGTCTCCACCACCTGCAGTCTGTGAGCTCAAGATTCCAGACATAGTCTGTCCTGCTCTTCTTTGTCAAGCAATGTTTTACAAGCTGCCTGCTCAATATAAACTGAGAAAAGAAATATTATATTTAAATGTCTGCTATTTTAGCATGATTGTTTAGCCTATATTTCCTCTTCTATGGCCACTGCAAACTTTTGCTAGAATCACTTTCTGATTTTCCTGTAAACAAGTTATTGGACCTGTGTTTCTCCTAATCTTGAAGTGATTGCAAATTTCCTGGGTCTAGGACCTTCCTCTCCTCAACATAGAGAACCTTGGAGTGCAGTGAAATTGGGCTTGAAGACCCTTGGTCTGCGGTGACAGTCTCTGGGGGACTTTGTGTTGGTGTTTTGCCATCATTTAAATGCCCTTGCTTAATGCCTGGCACTGAGAAAGACAGGGCAGACTGTAAATTATCCTCACTGTTCCTTAGCCTCGTACTTAATGTCACTTCATTGATCAGCAATCATGGCTGGATCGCCAAGATTCCTCTCCCAAAGCCCTGACAAGGTCCCACGTGGAATCTCCCAGCTCATCACTCTTCTTTTCAGTATGCATTCTGATGCTGACAAGCAAAGAATTTCTGAAGGGAAAACTCAATATTAGACATGCTTACCCCTTCAAGTCCTGGGGAACTAAACCCTGTACCTTTGTATGAGATGCCTTGTCTGTTCATGAAAAATAAGCAACTTTTAAGGTTGGTTTGTTTGTTTCACCTCCCCAAAAAAAGCAAACTAACTAATGCCCTTTTCTACTCTGCCCAAGTACGGGGTATAAATTTTATGAAAGCATGAATGAATAAACAGAACTTCTGTGTAAATAAATTAAAAAGAGCATTTGTACGTAATGTAGTTCATTCTCCAAGCACACAATGAACAGTACTCACAATTTTCCCTGACTAATTAGACTACAATCAAAAGAACTGAGATCATAAAATGTAATGTCATGTTACAGATGCTGTTGCCTTGGCCTCCATACCCAAGGCCCTCTGAACCAGCAGGTCTGGGGGCAGGGTTGGGCAGAGCTTGTAAGAACCACTGCCTTGGAGGAAGTTTAACTTTACCCCTCAATTTGTACAGTAGTGCTTAAGAGATGGCATAAGGATCAGTGTTAATTTTTGCAGGTGAGCCTCTCTCGGAGTCTTTTTGAAAACCGCCAACGTGGATTTTTTTCTCAAGTAAACCTTTTCTGTGTCTTCCATAGATGTTCAAGCAAATGCTTTCGGAAAAGCAAGCCAAATGGGAGCATTACAAGAAAGAGGGCTCGGAGCGGATGACTGAGCTTGCAGATGTCTTTTCAGGAGTGAAGCCACTAACCAGGGTGGAGAAAAATGGTAATGTCGGAATGTGTCTCTGTATTGGCCTCCTCCCTGGGGCAGTGTTCCTATCCATTCTGGGTTTCCGGTGCTCTGACTTATCTTTAAAAATGAGGCTGGGATGAAACTCTTAAAGCTCTCTCTAGTCAAAATCCTCCCCAACTTCATGATATGCAAAGCTAATGTGTCAGTCTGTTTGCATTTGGGGTGGGGATGGAGATTTTATAGCTTTCTAGGTCTTTTCAGAAGGATCTGTCATTCAGGATATTAATAGCTATCAACAGATATGACATCTAAAATTCCTTTAATCTCACCGAGTTCTTGTTCACCAAAAGTGCACGCTCTTTTTTGAAATAAATCATTGCTCAAATTTTACTTTAGTGATTTGATCTTGTTTCTTTCTGGAAATTTTAGTCTTTTGAAAACTGTAGCAGTAATTTTGGTTTTATAGATGATAAATTTGCCAAATGCCTCAACAAGACTATTCTGAATTTTTAGGTGACAGATTAAACTATTTTTAAATGTTCAATGATTGACTTAACTATCAGACTCATTTTTTAAATAAAATTTGTTATACAGTGTAGCATTTCACTACTCTTTTTTATCATTAAGAACTTGTTACTTTGTGTTTTGGCCTTTGTAGATTCATTAGATGTTGCTTAGTTAGTATGAAATATATTTCTGTTTCTATTAGGAAAAGTTGCCTGTTGATTATAATGTGATATGGGTTGACATATATTTTGCACGGTGCTGTATTGTAAAGCAAAAACATAATCTGACCAAATTGGTTTTTTAGAAGCAGGCTTATTAATATCTTATAGTCTTCTTTTTTAGTGTTTTATAATACCAGTATTGTTTCAAAGGTTTTTACATAACTGTTTTAAAGTTTTCCTAGCTATATAGTTTCAGCTGGGACTGCATGCAACTTTCTCTTATGATCTTGCCATACTATAAGAAGAAAAATCCTTATTCTTATTTTATGTATGAGAAAAGCAAAGCTTTGAAATATAATCATTTGCTACATATCACCAAGGTCCATCACCTGCGTCTCACTCTTTGCCTCCAATTCCGAGTTTTCTGTTTCCTTTCTGCTGCTCCATACCAGTCCCTCAATCCTACAGAAGATCTATAATATAGCTAGTGTCTTTCTGCCAGTGCTTCAAATAGATTATATACCATGAACTCCTTTTGATAAGTGAAATCATTCTGTTGATACGTAGAAAATCTGTAGGGAAGCAAGTTGGTTGGATGCAAAGAGCGCACAACCTTTGAGTTCAGACAAGCTCGGACAACTGTGAGAATTCTGTCTCTGCCATTCGGGAATGGCGTGACCCTGCGTATAGAACCCCAGTGTCTCTCAGCACCAACTTCGAATCTGAGAAACGGCTGGTGTGTCTTACCTTCCTGAACTGGTGTGAAGGTTAGATGAGATGCACTGAACGTGCTGACTCTAGTTCATGGCCTTCCTGGCTCTATCTGGGAAGTGCCAGCTGTATTGGGAGTGCAGGTGGCTTCCACGCAACTCAGCACTCAGTCTTCCCCGGCGCTGATGGGTTGCTCTCCTCTTTGCCCTTCAAGGCATCCCTTTGCCATTCATGCACAGAAGTTTCTGCTGGGGCTTGCCCTTTCTCTAAATACCTGCCCTCATCTCTGCCCTTCCAGATCTTTCCCCATCTTTGCTTTCCAGCAAACTCTCCCTGGTAACTGTCACAAGCTTCCTTGCTTCCCAACCCTTCTCTACTATCACTGTGCTCTTTGCTGTCATTGTTGATAACATGGCTGGTCCTTTGTAGACTAAGCTGTTGATGCAGCAAGTGTATTCTTCTAAGTCATGAGTTCCAAGCATTGTCACTGTTTAGAGAAATCCCAGGAGCCATGCTAGGCATATAACAAAAGATCTGTAAGTGGAAACTGGATTTGTAAAGGGTTATTTAATAAATTCAAAGCCCACAACAGAAATTCCAGAATTTCAGTAGTCTTTCCTTGTTTCTGTATTAATAGAAAATCTTCAAGCTTGGTTCAGAGAGATCTCAAAACAAATATTGTCTTTAAATTATGATGATTCTACTGCTGCAGGCAGAAAAACTGTTCAACTAATACAAGCTTTGGAGGAGGTAAGGAAAGTCTTTTTAAATGGCAGCTCTTGGATCATACCTGATAACCCCCCGCAGGCTGCTCCATTGCCTATTTCTGAGTGAATATTTAATCAAAACACGAGAAATATGAATTAGTATGTGTATTAAATACACAGTGCCCTAAGATTGGGAGAAATCTAAATGACTGAGATAAAGAGCCTGGTAACCAACATTATGATTACTGTGACATGGGAAGTGTGTGATGTTGGAAGAATAATTATGGAAACCATATAGAAACACTGAGGGAAAATGTGATACAATGATTAAAGCAAAAACATGATTGTGTAAGTGTACCATGCACAATTCTTAGGTTTGTAAGAAATATGCGTCATGGAAAAGTAGCAAGGGACAGAGATGAAAATAGTTGTCTGATGAACATTGGTGTGTTTTGTTTTTCTAAAAGAAAAATAATGTATTTTTTAACTTACTTTAGAAGGATCACATCAAAAAGTAATGATTATATCACACCAGTCTTCAAATTTAAGTGTATGATTAGGTTTTAAAAAGAGTAAAAGCGTTACAGTAAACCATTAAGTCTATTATTTCACAATTCCTGTATACTTAAATGATACCCTTATTCAGTTGGTATGATTGTATATTTTCCTAGATAAAACTGATATTGTTTCATTTGCTAGGCTGTATCATAGGCCTGTCCTTATTCTTGCAAGATTTTTAGGGTGGTTGCTAGAAATTGTGCAACCCAGCACAATACTCCATTGTTAGCATCCCACCTTCTCATTCTGGAACAGTGGCTTTTTGTATTGTCTATTGTGCTTGTTTATTTGATTTGGGCCTCTATAGAACAACCATAAAAAAAACTGTAAATTCCAGAATGCTTTTTATCTTTCCCTTATTTATTTTGTCACATAGCCCAGGTTTCTTGAGTTCTATATAGATGACACTGTACAATCATTGTTGGAATATATCAGATGAACTTTGAGCTTAATAATGCAAGTGCCAAAACACTGTGATATAACTTTTTCTTTGCTGTATTGCCAAATCTTCAAAATTAAGGAGTTTTCTATAATATATTTATTTACAGTAAATGGAAAAACAGTGTTTATCATGTCCTATTTGTACAGGATAACAAGCAGTAAGACATTTTCTGATCCTGGAAATCTGTACTGCTTTATGACTTCACATATATATCTCTGAAACTATACTTTGAAGTAAAAATTATATCAAGAAACTGTTAGTGAAGAAACTGTTACTAATGTGCTGTCTTTGAAATGTTTTCACAGAAAAATGAGCACCATGGAGACCATTCGAATAGTTAAAAATTTAATCTGTTTATATAACGCAGGTTCAAGAATTTCACCAGTTGGAATCAAATCTGCAAGTATGTCAGTTTCTTGCTGATACTCGCAAGTTTCTCCATCAAATGATCAGAACTATCAACATTAAAGAGGAGGTCCTTATCACGATGCAGATCGTCGGGGACCTGTCCTTCGCTTGGCAGTTGATTGACAGGTAATAGCACAGCCTGACCGTTGTCCTTAATGAAGTCCACCAGAAATCTCTTCTTACCAAGTCTCTGTCTTTACAGTTTCACATCCATCATGCAAGAAAGCATACGAGTGAACCCATCCATGGTGACTAAACTCCGAGCGACGTTCCTAAAGGTGAGCATCTAGCAGTGCAGTCTTTAGTGAAAGGAGACACAGCTGATGGATATGTGCTTTTAGGAGTCTGAAAGGAAGAGGAGTTTACAAGGAAAGAGATAGCAGAATACCGAGAAAATACTGATGTCCCAAAGACAAGAGAAGAGAATATCCTAAGGAGAGATGCCAACAGTGTCAAAGTTTACACTCTCAATTATCAGGAAAAAGAGTTGCCCTTCATTCTCACCACTTCACTAATTCAGCCCAAGATTTCATCATTTTAGAAGGTTGGATAATTTAAGTATTTTTCTAACTTGAATTTTTTAGCCAAGAGAAAGATCTTCCATCTGCTAGTTCACTCGCCAAGTGACCGCAGTGGCTGGGACTGGGCCAAGTCAAAGCTAGGAGTCAGGAGCTAATGGTAGATCTCCCATACGGCTGCAGGGGCCCTGGCACATGAGCCTCCGCAAGCATTTGAACCTTCCTCTGCTGTTTTGCTATGTGCTGTAGCAGAAGCTGAATAGGAAGTGGAACATCCAGGGCACAAACTGATGCCCATATGGAATGGCATGGTTTGAAGCCAGGAGGCAGGAGATTTTTCTGGGTCTCCCATGTCAGTGCAGGGGACCAAGCACTTGAGACATCCTCCAATGCTTTCCCAAGCTCATTAACAGGGACCTGGATTTGAATTGGAGCAGCCAGGACTCAAACCAGTATGCATATCAGAGCTGGTGCCACAGATAGAGGCTTAACCTGGTATGCCACAACACCGTCCCCATCATGGTACGTTCACACTTGATGGCATCTTAGGCTAGGCAAATTCTGTATTCCATCAGTCATAGCATCTGATTCTTTCCAAAGAGTCTTTGATAGCACAGTGGCTCTCACTCTGGAGCCAGCCTGGCTCAGAATCCTTTGGAGCACTCACCATATAGAGTTTCTCATTAAGTCAGCCTGGGGCAGTGCCCAATAGTTTGCATGTCTGTCAAATTCCCAGGCAGTGCTGGTGGTACTAGTCCAGAAACAATTCAAGAACCACTGCTCTGGCAGTTAATTAGATATCTGCTAGATATAGCTAGATATATGTGTGTGTATATATCTATATATCTATACACACATATATATATATGGTTTTTTTTTTTTTTGGAAGACATATCAATTATTGATGGCATTGATGACATTTTGGTCGTTGCCCTGTGTTGGGTAAAGCCTCAGCATTTTGTTATATTTTCTGAAAGTGATTTGCAGATACACCTTATTTTTCTTTCAGCTTGCCTCTGCCCTCGACCTGCCCCTTCTTCGTATCAACCAGGCGAATAGCCCTGATCTTCTCAGCGTGTCTCAGTATTATTCTGGTGAATTGGTGTCCTATGTGAGAAAGGTAAACAAAACGAAAAAGCACAGCAAGCTCATGTTCACGTTCACTGGCTCATTGCTCTTTTAGGATTAAAAAACACACCTGAGGCCCTGCAGAAAGTAGGTTTCTGTGCCTTTCCTTTTGTAAAATATTCCATGAATTTGCAGTCAAGGAGATATACATTTTTACTGTTGCTATGGACATAGAAGTGTGCTGTGCTTTCAAAGACCATTTGTGCCTTTTCAAAAATGCTGGTGATACTTATCTCATTCTGTGGTACAGATTTATAGTAAAAATTCTAGATGTTGAGACTGATTATGAGTAGAAATTGTAATAACTTTCCCGCAGTCTCAATTCTGGAGCAATATACAGGGACAACATATCTCATTCTGAAACTAATACAGGTTTTCGTGGGATTTTTCGTCTTTGTTTTGATAACTTGCATGAAACATGGAGTCAGACTGGCCTGAATTCAAAATTCATCCATGTCAAAAACTGGTTGAGTGCTCTTTGGTGGTATTACGTAGTATCTTTGAGCCTCAGTCTTTTATAAATCTGTAATGTGGGAATGATGCTTCCTTTTGCAGTGTTCGTGGGAGGGTTCGTTGTCTGTTCTGTGTGAGGGAATAGAGGCCCCCCTCTGTTTTCAGTCATTAGCGTGGCTGGGTTTAGTTTGCCAGCATCCCTTCCTATCGACAAACCACTCTGTGTACGTGCCTGTCCTCGTGTCAGGGCCATCGCAGCATGTGTCCGCCCAGCAAAGCAAAATAGATATTCAAGTGTGTCTCTCCCTTTGCACTTGACTGCAGGTTTTGCAGATCATCCCGGAAAGCATGTTTACATCTCTTCTAAAGATCATCAAGCTTCAGACCCACGATATCATTGAGGTGCCTACCCGCCTGGACAAAGACAAGTTGAGGGACTACGCCCAGCTCGGCCCGCGCTACGAGGTGTCAGGACCCTTTGACCTGTGCCTTGACAGTTAAAACCGAAATCATGAGCTATCCCAGGGGTGTGTTGCCTACCACCGCATGAGACCACCGGACCAATGCTGGTTAGGTTTTCACACATGGTCACCTAACACAAAGCTTATTTCATAATGGTATTGAATCTCATGTAGCTTGTTGTGTACTGAAAGTGAAGACAGAATGATTGTGTAAGTACATTTTGACACCTCGTGAAGTAACAAAGTCCTTAAGTTATTATCACAAGCTAGAGGCCATTTGTATACCATACCATTAGCAAAAAAAAAATGGTCTAAATTCCCTCCCTTATTTCCAACAGACTTTTAAATCCACTAAACAGATGAGCAGCCTCAGAGGTGCTTCTCTCCAAATAGCTCTGCTCATCTTTCTACCTGAGCTTAACATGCAAAGATGTAAAAAGTAAAATCAGAAATTGAAAATGTGATTTCGAGGGCCAGTTTGACACAATTCAAAAAAATACACTAGGAATTCAGATTATGAAGTTTGGTGTTTCACGGTATATTCAAAGCTACAGCATCTGTCTCACCTATCAGAATCTCCTGGTGACGTTTGAAAAGAATGCAGAAGCCAGCAAAAAGATTTCCTCACAAGGTCTCAATTAGTCTTTTCCAGCCAGAAGGGATCATTTATGTAAAGTCCCACCCTTATTTAATGCATAAGAAACAGAAGCCCAGAGAGGAAGAAATTAGTCAGCAGTTAAAACACTAACTGGTGTCTACTGACTTAACTGCCCAGGATCATAATCTTTCAGTTTCATCACAAACCTCCGTTGTGTCCTGGGCGTGTGGACAGAGGTATCCAAAGCTGTGTGATGAGTTCTTGTCGTCTTTGCTCGTTACAGGACTGTTAACCAGTCATCTTAGCTTTCCATAGAAATGGTGGGTCTTTTGTGTGATGTTGTACTTTATTATGCCTCTTTTTCTTTGTTGAAGGTTGCCAAGCTCACTCACGCTATTTCCATTTTCACCGAAGGCATCTTAATGATGAAAACGACTTTGGTTGGCATCATCAAGGTAACATTTCTGATGCTAGTCTGTGTGCCCTGACAGTAAGACTCGAAGTTGCTTGGGTTTTGTGATACTCATCATGTATGGAACAGGGAGTGTTATTATCATTTTGTTGTGAAATATTCTGATCTTGACTTCATTTCATTGGTGTATTGACAGAGAAACAGAGAACATCATAATCTTTATTTTCCATTAATAGGCGAAGGCACTCTAACAATACAATCTTGGTACGCCTTTGTCTTGCAGTTCTAGAGAGAAATGTGTGTTACTGGTCACTGTTTTACCTGAGTTATTTAAATCTAGTAATTTATTTTAATGAATTTTTTAAATTTTTAAACAGCAGAGAACAAAATGATTCCATTTCTTAGGGCAGAATTGATTGTCTCTTTTTCTCTGCCTGCCCCCATATCCCCTGCACCCCACCGCACACCTCTCCCTCCTTTCTTTGTTTTTAGCACTTTGATTTTGTACCGTAGGTGTAGAGAACTAAGATACTCCCACCACGCTGTTCGCGGACCATTGTCATCAGTGATGCGCAAAGGCTCCTCTCATTTTTCCCTTCTTTTTGGATCCCAGCTCCCACTTTCATTCCATGTCAGAACTGCTGTGTGTCTTTAATATATGAGAATGCCCCCTGTAATATGCAAGGCTGCTGGTTTATACAATAAGCAAGTATGCTTAATTTTAACATATTTTATATTATGTGCATCTGTTTTTGATTTATTGAAGTCATGATGCTCTGAGTCTCATTCTTTTCCCAACTCTTCTCCCTGAATTTTGCTTCTGACATATATGTTATTGTTGGTCAGATAGTTGGTACTTCTGGTTGCTGCATGGGATTCCATTTTTAACTCAGCTGTATTGGGAACAGACACTGTGCTCCCCATTAACCTGACAAACAACACAGGAGCATCTCTGAACACACGCCAGCCCAGAATTCTACGCACCAAGGAGTGGGCCGTGGAACCAGCAGCCTACTTAAGCATACTTCCCCGCAGTACTGCCAGGTTGCCTTGTCAAGTGACTGTTTCTTCTGAGTCCACTCACATTTTTGCCTATACTTGGTATTTACCATCCCAGTGGATATCAATTGTCTCATTTCCTGTTTTAGTCTGAAATCCTATGAGGACTAATGTGTGTGCTTTCTGGAAAAACAGTAAAAGAAATACCATATATATATATATATACCATTCCAGCCCCTAGAATGCTAATAAATCTGCTCAACATACTTGAGGCCTGTTGCCAGTTTAATTCAGTTGGTGTGCACAAAGTCCACGTACAGGTTACTCCTCATTGAATAATCTTGGATGGGAGGAACAATTACCAAAGGAAAGGCTACTCAATGAGGTGTCAATTTTTGCTAGTCTTTCAGATGATAACAGCAGAAGGAATGTGATGCCTGGGCTCCACTAATCTTTAACTTCATAATACCGAGGATGATATTTTAAACATTTAAAAAGTGCAGACTTACTTTGGTCAGTATGTTTCAAAATAAGTGATGTAGGCTCAGGAATGTATGTATGAGCATGTCTTATTAGAGGCAGCCAAAAAATAATAATAAATAAGATAATCTAAGCATCCATTGGTAGGGAGATGGCTGAGTATATCCTGACACATTTCTACTGTGGAGTGGTCTGAGGACAACTGAAAAATTCCCAAATGGAAAATGGAAAAAGCAAATTATAGAACAATATGTATATGATATCATTATATATGCCTTGTAATGTACTAGGATAATATATGTAATGAATTCTGTTGGGTTTTTATGAAGTTAAAAGTGTGTTTAAGGACAACTGTATGTGTGAATGAAGAGAGCAAAGTGTGGAGCACACACAGAACTGTTGGCTGTTGTCAGCCTCGGGGAGGGCATTGCAAGTGCTTTCTGCTCGCTGTGAAAGCGTCTGCTGATTAGTGACAACCCAGGTGAATCGGAAGAGCCGCATGAAACTGAAGAGCATGACAGCATTGCACTTTTTCACTAAATCTGTTCCTTTTTTTTTTTTTTTTTTAAGATTTGTGTATTTACTTCAGAGATGGAGTAGAAAGGCAGAGGTGGGGAAAGCAGAGTAAGAGAGATCTTCCATCCACTGATTCACTCCCCCACATGGCCGTAACAGCCGAGGCTAAGACAGATTACAGCCAAGAGCCAGAGCATCACAGAGCATCAGCTGGATCTCCCATGTGGGTACAGGAGTCCAGACACTGGGCCATCTTGCACTGCTTTTCTGGGTGCAGGAACAGGAATCTGGAATAAGTGGAGCAGCTGGGACTGCATCCTGTGTGGCCTGCTGGCCTTGCCAGCGGGAGCTTCTCTTGGGAAGCCACAGCAGCAGCCCCACCATTCTGTTCTTAGAAGGAGTATTAGAACAAGCTTCACGTTACTGCCTTGATTTTGTTCTCATTGATTGCACTTATTTATGATGACATTTTCATTATAAAATACGGCTAGTATTGAAAGGCACAGCAATAAGGTATGACACCCCTCATTCTAACCCCACTTACATCAGAACTGTTATTTTAGCCAGTCCCCCACATCCTCCGTGCTCACTGAACTCTACAGTTTTGCTTTCCAAGGGTAATTTCTGGACACTATAGTTTAAATTTTCATATTCAAAATTGCTTTATGTCTTTTTCTTTCTTTCTTTCCTTCTTTCTTTCTTTTTTTTTTTTTTTTCTTTAAGCAACAGATTCCTTCTGTCCCTTTTTTCTTATATTTATTTGTTAAGGAACTAGGGTTCTTTGACCTTAAGTTTCATATAGTCTAGATTTTTCTGACCACATAGTCTTCATGTCATCCAACTTGTTTCTCTGGCTTTTGTATATTCTATAACTTGCCTTTTGGCTGTCTATATTGAAATTTAAATAGAATGAAAAAGCATATGGAACCTACCAATTATCTGTAGCATTTGAAATAATGACTTCACAAATGACAAATTAAAGAATCTAAATCTCTGAGTGTTCAGGACAAGTGTGGTAAGACCATCTGATGGTTACGGTTCTGATAGGGGAGTTGTTAGGGGAATAACAAACTCATTCTAATTACGGAAAAGTTAATTAACAAACTAAGCTTACAATGCTACACACAGATTTCCTTCCTATTTTATCTTCCAAATTACAAACATCACTTTAAAAATGCTGGAAGAAAAGAAAATTATTTCAGTTACATAGTGATCCAATCCAAAACATGAGATTGCTCATTTAGGTATAAATACCCCCGAAATATTGGCATTCAGAAGGAAGGCATACAAGCCCTTCATCCCGCCCTCCCCATCCTGCACCACCCCCAGCCTTTTCCTGGTCGTAAGGTACTTCCTATTTTTTATAAGATGATTAAAATATGAACTTTTAAATTTTTATCAAAATAGAACTTTCCATGCTCATTATCCTTAAAGTATTGTTAAATTAGCCTGATACTAAAATAAGCAGTCTTAAAGAGATCTTAAAGATTTGGTAAATTCAATCTGCACTGCACAAGATCAGTTAGGATCAGGAAAGGAAAAAGATCCAGCTCATTGAGAGAAGAGGTAGACCAGTGCTCCAGTATGGACTCCAAAAATCTTTCCTCTGGGATTTTTCAGGACTGGCTTTTCCCTAACTGCCATTTCGTACTTGTGATTTGTACATAGGTGGATCCGAAGCAGCTGCTGGAAGATGGAATAAGGAAGGAACTGGTTAAACGTGTTGCCTTTGCCCTTCATAAGGGACTGATATTCAACCCTCGGGCCAAGGTACCAAACAACCAAACGTGCGTTGTAGGCTGGAATACCATTTTTAACTCATTATGAACAAGGTCTTTCTTCCTATTTATTTCTCGGTATCAACTAATATGCTTGTATGAGCTTATATTAAAATCCATCCATATTCTAAGAAGATGCTTTTTAAAAAAATTATTTGGGAGGCAGAATTAGAGGTACATGAAGAGACAAAGACCTTCCATCTGCTGGTTCACTCACTCACTGACTACATTGTCCAGGACTGGACAAAGCTGAAGCCAGGAGCCTGAAACATTTGGATTTCCCACATGAGTACAGGGCCTCAAGCATGTCTGCCATCTTCTGACACCTTCTCAGGTGTATTAGCAGAAAATTAGATCAGAAATGCAGCAGACAGGACTAAAACTGATGCTCATGTGGAATTCCAGGTGTCACAGGCAGCAGCTTACTCTGCTGCCTCACAATGCCAACCCCAGAAAATTCTTTTGAAAACCACTGCTTCTGTCTCTTATCTGTAGATCACCAAGTTTAAGAATTAAATGGGTACTTACGATTCAGAGTAACTTCTTAAAGATAAAAGAATTTTTAAACCCTAAAGCAGTTGGAAGTTTTAAGGCTATAATTTTTAATTTTGCTTTATGTGTTCCAAGAATGTGGTCATTTTTCTCAAGAGCATAAAAAAAAAATCCTGAAATTTAAATATAGGTTATATATTTTGCTTCAGTAAATGCAATTTGAAATATTTTATATGTTCTAAGATTAGATACATTTATCAGATTATATTGAAGAAGTCATAAATATTCAGTTTTTAAAATTCTTTTACATGAGGCTTCCTCCCCAAATGAATGAAATCTCTTCGCTATCTGACATCATTGCTGTGCATCCTGGGGAAAGGAGGAAATAGAAATTCCTCAAAGCCTAAACTGTATCTTGAACTACGACTGTGATCTTTTAGTTGGTATAGCATTTAAAGTCAATTGTTGAATGAATAGCTGACGGTTTACTCTATTGTAATCAATGTGTGTTTTTTGGCACAGCCTAGTGAACTGATGCCCAAGTTGAAGGAGTTGGGAGCCACCATGGATGGATTCCATCGTTCTTTTGAATACATTCAGGACTATGTCAACATCTATGGCCTGAAGATTTGGCAGGAAGAAGTATCTCGTATTATAAATTATAATGTGGAGCAAGAGTGTAACAACTTCTTAAGAACAAAGGTATCAAATCAATTTAAAAATTTTTTTTTACTAAATTTGGTATTTCTCTGTTTAAAGTACATGTCCCAAGCCTCCGAAATGCCAGCAAGAGAATATATTTAAATCATGACTGAGAAACTGCCCAACTGTTGGGTACAAGAGTCAGAGCAGTTACCATTCCAGTTAGCGATGGTCATGGTTCTGCTTCTACCACATGGTTCCCTAGTTGTTTATAAATAATATGCATTTGCTGATAATCACTTTATCTTTGCATCATGGGCAGAAAAAGTGTGTTTGAGATAGGATCTCATTGTGTGGTTTGGATTTGCTTGTCGCTACTTGCTAAAGTTATGGAAGGTTTCTTTGTGTACTTACTGCCCATTTCTTTAATTGGATTGAAAAAAGGCACCAAATTCATTAGTGCCAGAGCTGAATTTTTTTGTTTTAATCAAGAATTATCAGGGAGCCACTGTGTGAGTTTTTACGTAGTAACTAGTGTGATTCAGGGACATTTCCCAGTTATCTCCCGATCCCATGGCATTATGGATTTGTAGATGACACTGAAACATACCTGTTCACTAGGACAAAAAGCCTAAACTTCCTGTTTCCTTTCGTTTCACTTCTTTTCAATCATTTCACTTTTTCCCAACATCTCTTAAACAAGAACACATTGTATGTGGCATTAGGGGGAGGCTGTTTTTAAGCTTCCTGCTCAAATCCAAGCTCATTGCTCCTCACTCTTTGTATAATAACAGTTTTGTAAAGTTATGTGAAGAAAGGATAATGGGGTTACCTTCCCAAATGCGTGAAATACTTGTGTTTTATCTCTAGATTCAAGATTGGCAAAGTATGTACCAGTCCACTCATATTCCAATACCGAAGTTCACCCCCGTGGATGAGTCCGTCACATTTATTGGCCGGCTCTGTAGAGAAATCTTGCGGATCACAGACCCAAAGTAGGTGCCTCTGGATTCTCCCGCACCTGGAGCGTCCGGGGTGAGCCCTTCCCCTGTGCGCTCCTGTCAGCACATCACACACTCCTGGGCACTTACTCATTCCCGCTGTCTCATGAGACTGCCTTGATCTCCCCACTTGAAAGATGAAGTCATGGAGGCTCAGGAAAGTTCAGTCACTTGCTCAACCTCATAGTTACCAAATGGTGGACCCTGAACATATGCCAGGCCCTCTGGCCCCTGTACCATTCAGGGACAGACCCACAGCCTTGGACTGAGAAACGTAGAATGGCTTCAGCCTATGTATACTCCACATTTGGCAGGAATTATGCAAACATCTCCTACAATAAAAATTGCCCTTGGGAATAGTTTAGTGGGCCTGCAAGGAGAGGCTTGCCTGCTGCCTCCCGGTAAGCCCAGCTGAGCCAGTTTTTCTTTTTCTTTACTTTAGCCTAGACAAAGCAGTTGGTACCGAGAGTAGTTGTGGCTCGTGGCTTCTTACCTGTGAGTGCATGCTGAGTATAGAATGGTTGTTGGAGCTACCCAGCAGAAAAAGTTGAATTTACACAAATCGAGTGTTCTGGGACCAGGTTCCATTGTACTTCCCTCTAATACAGACTGATTCTGTCTCTGAAAACTTATGAAAGTGAGTGACAAACTGTGTGGAAACTTCTTCTGGAATCTCCAAGGTTTAATAAGAGTTCTATGACTCATGCACCGAACGAGTAAAACAATCCAACGATCTTGCCATTCCTCCCTTCCTGGTACCCACGAGTTGAGTCACCTGAGGCTTTCCCATCCACTGTGCTATCGGGGCTGGCAAAGAGGATGAAACAGGTTTGAGATCTCCGTGTCACAGATTGGTTTCATCAGCAGAGTTGGAACCTCTCAGGGGACACGTTCCAGGTGCCAGTGCTGAGGGGCAGGTGAACGCTTTGAAGCCTCCAAGTAGAAGCTGTTCCGGAAACTCAGCTTGTCGTGTTCTTCCCATTTATTCCCCAAGTGACCCTCCCTTGCTGCTGGGACTCTCAGCTGCTGCCCAAGCCTCAGGCTGGTGAAGATGTGTGCCGCTTTTGCTGCCGAGTCAGCTTCTCCGGGAAGCCAGTCTGGGTGTCTGCAGTTTCAGTTACCTCCCCCAGCGATTCAGAGCCTTCCGACTGCTGAGAACTGCTGAGGGTGGCTGAGGGTGTGCTTGGAGTCAGGCCTGTCTGAACCTCTGCTCTCTGATGTATCAAATGAAGAGAAAATGGCTTCTACTTTACGGAGCTGCTGTGAGAGCCAAAGGAGCTAACACAGGAAAGGTCTTAGCTCGTAACTGACGCATGATAGGTGCTCACAGTATCGTAGGCTGTGCTGCCATCACCTCCTGAGTCCCAGAGGAACCACTGATTCTGCAGGCTTGGGGAGCCGAGAAGACAGAGCAGAGGGCCTTGCACCTTCGCCTCGGGGGATAGATAAAGTGAAGTAAGCTAGAGACAGGCACTCTACCGATTTCCTCTCATACATGCTTTCAAGAAAAATAGTATGTGTATGTATATCATATTAACATAAAAATATTTAAATTGGTAAAGATTTGGATTCAATGGTGCAAAAAATTAAAAATAAACATCAGAGTCAGGGTAAAAAAATGTATGAAAGATAAGATAAAATGCAAAGATTCTAAGTTCCTCTGTTAGCACGTGGAAATGACACAGAGCTCCATGTCTGAAAATTTGAAGAAAGTCCCCAGAGGGAGACCAACGGGGCTCTCAAGTTCCCCAGACTGACCACTGACCCTTGGATTCTCAGCATGATTCCAAATCAACTTCGCAACCCAGTGGAAATACATGCTGCAAATCCATGCTGGGCCTTAGGATAGGCAAAGGCGCCTGGCTGCCTTTTACCTTACTGTTCCATCTGGTGTTTATTACATCGATATGCTGGGGATTAGATACAAAGACATGAATCAGGTGGCTGTTTTCCTGGAAATCTCATTTCCCACATTCTGTTAGGCCTCACATCTCTTTCGAATGGCTTCTGAACTGCGTTGGCTCTATGTTGGTTTTGTTGTAGAACAACGTGTCACATCGACCAGCTGAACACTTGGTATGATATGAAGACTCATCAAGAAGTGACCAGCAGCCGCCTCTTCTCTGAGATCCAGACCACCCTGGGGACCTTTGGTCTCAATGGGCTGGACAGGCTCCTGTGCTTCATGATCGTGAAGGAGCTGCAGGTGAGGCTGCGCACTCAGCTGGCTGTTCTCAGCATCCCTGGGTGGGGGGGAAGGAGGGCAGATCAGGCTCCACTGTTAAAACTTTCAAACTTAATTCAACTGATGACAGGCATGTATGGTTCTGCCTGGTAGGTAAGGGTTGAAAAAATACTCAATTCCTCTGATGAGCATAGTATTTTTTGTAGTTACACTGCTAGTTGCAGTTTGGGAAGGTGGAACTTTATTGTTGCAGCCACTAACTGCCCTGCAGCCTGAAGCTGCTGCTTCCCCTTTCGACCTGTGTGTAGGCTGTGTGACTCGCGCTCCGTCTCTGGTGTGCTTAACGTTGTAGTTGACAAGTGTTTCTTCACCTGATTCACTGCGTTTGGTTCCTTGATCGTGTCTTCTTGTTTTTAGAATTTCCTGAGTATGTTTCAGAAAATTATCCTGAGAGACAGAACTGTTCAGGATACTTTAAAAACCCTCATGAATGCTGTCAGCCCCCTAAAAAGCATTGTAGGTAAGTGTCCTGAGACTGGTCTGGTGTGGAGTTAACACCATAGCCTTTCAGAATTTACTAAATCAAAAACTGTGTTTTAACCCTTCAGCAAATTCGAATAAAATTTATCTCTCCGCCATTGCCAAAACACAGAAGATTTGGACTGCTTATCTCGATGCTATAATGAAGGTACGTTGTGGGAGCGAGGGAGTCCATTGATGCTGTAGTTTTTAAATTATCATTTTCTTCTGACTTCATTGCCCAAACAAGCCTGCTCTTTCATCTTTTGTTATTGAAGCAAAAATATTGCATTTTAGTTTAGCATTATTTCTGAATGTACTTGAACCTTCTTCCTTTTTAGGACTGTTCTTTGGTGCGATTTTTGTGAACCTGTTTTTTTCCCTTTTTACTAAAGAAAACTAGCTTTTAGCAATACTGAAAGTGCTGTTACCCTAAGGAAACGAATTCTCTTTCCTCAATAGTGCCAACCGCACTTAGTGAACCAATCTGTCAGCTTACAGACGAAATCTCCGTGGAACTGATAGATCTTCCCCCGCTTGTGTGTGCGTAGATGTTAGAAACCCAGGCTCTTTGGGCTCATAAACTGTCCTTGCCCTGTGTCTTTGGAAATGAGTAGCAAAGACAAATGAGGAGATACGCTTGTTGGGTGGAAATCTGGTTTGTTTTCTAATCCCGTCACCCTTCCTGCTTTTGCCCTGTGGCAGTAGATCCTGAAGACCCCCTGGGTCTTGCCTCTGTCCTGTCCTCATCCGATGCTAGTGGCCAGCCCCTTCCTCTGCCCTGTCAGCTGTCCGCTGCTCTGAGAGTTAAATGAGGCAACACCCATCTCTTCAGAAAACCTACTGACCCTTCACTGTGCAGAAGACTTTCTGGTGGAAACTGATTCTTGGTGAACTGTATCTCACACTGGGGGAAAGTGCGGAATACTGAAGGAACTTGGAGACATTCTATGCTCTTGTTCCCAGTTATTCAAGTTATTTATTGAGATAGTACTCCTCGGTGTCTCAGAACAACTGTGTTGTTTGACTGTTTACTTATTGGGTAAAGCCAAGACAAAGACAAAGATTGCTCCCATTTGTTACTTCATTCCCCAAACGCCTGCAAAAGCCAAGGCTTGGCTAGGCCGAATTCAGGAGCTCACAACTCCATATAGGTTTCCCCACACCAGTGACAGGGTCCCAAGTACTTGAGCCATCACTGTTGCCTCCTCGGATGCACGTATCAGGAAGATGGAAGGGAGCGTGCGGCTGAGACACAAACACAGGTGCTCCAGTATAGAATGCAGGCTTCCCCTGTGACATCTCAGCCATTAACCAGCACACTTGCCTGCCTGGTTTTTGTTTGTTATTCAGTAAATAAAACAGGAAATACAAGGACCTGCCGTTCCCTTAGCCTTGTGGTCATCACATACTGATAGCTCCTTAAGCTGGCTTTCTAACTAGTAGAAAACCCTTTTGGAGAAGTAAACCATAAATTGTCACATGTGGCTAATGGCTGCTGTCCTGGACAGTGCAGCTCTAGGAAAGCCTCAGAGAACATGGGATGAACCAGATTCCTTCGGAAAGGCAAAGCAGAAAGTGGAATAAGTTTATCATCCATTCCAGATTGCTTGGCCTCTCCAATTGTTTATTCAAACCTGAAGAGAGACCAAAAATTTAAATATATATATAAATTCAATATACGCTGAGAGTAATTTCCACTAAATTGAGTATTTACATTTCTCATTGATAATTTATAACAAATGTTTAAGTACTTATTTATTTGAAAATCTGTTTGAAAGGCAGAGTTACAGAAAGAGGAAGAAACAGGAGGAGAGATCCTCCCACCCACAGGTTCACCCCCCAGTGGCTGCAGCAGGCGGAAGCCAGAAACCAGAAACCAGGGGCTTCCTAAAGGACAGGCCTTGTAAGAACAGTGGTCAAAAGTAACACCTCTGAAGTGATTCCATACTTTTACAAGCTTCGTTTATCTAAATAATTTCGCTTCACTCTTAGAAAATGCCACACCTGTTTATTTTCTGTGCTCCAACAAATCATTTTTGTCATTTTTTTACTCGGTCTTGCTGGCGTTGTAATAGAGCCTTCTCCTTCACCCACCTCCTCCTTGCTGGTCTTTGACAGATACCATCCCTGAAGTGGACAAGAAGGAATTTACTGGCACATGTGTGGGCCTTGTGATGCAGCAGGCGTTCTGCCCCCATTTCCATAGCAGTGTCTGAGCGCCCCATTCACTTCCAACCCAGCTTCTGGTGAATGCAGTCTGGGAGGCAGTGAATGATGGCTCAAGCACTTGGGTATCTAGCACCCGTGTGGGAGACCCGGATGGAGCTTCTTGCTCCTGACTACAGCCTGATCCAGCCCTGGCTGGATCACCTTGCAGCAGATAGAAACTTTCTCTTTGTCTCCTTTGTCTCGCATTCTGCCTTTCAAATCAGTAAATACAATTGAAGAAATTTATTGTCACAGTGCACTCTTAGCCTTGTGGTGCCGACAAGTCTTAAGAAGCAATCTGAACTGTCTTTCACATCTTACCCCAAAATCATCTTTTTTGTCCAGGAATCATTGTAGACATTTTCAAGTATCATTTATGCTAATCATTACTTTGAAGTAACCACTGTTTGCTATTTAAGTGTAACTCTATCACAGATACTAGATTTAATAATCTGATTATTGAATTTCACTTCATTTGGCTGCCATTGCTATTCTCCCTGATTTATTTTGTATGTGTAAAAGTTTTGCTCTTGGGTGGTTTCTGTAGGTTTCACTGGACTCCTAAAGGGGCATCCCAGGCATACCAAAAAGTTAGAAGAACCCCTAGAGGGGTAGGCATTTAGCCTAGTGATTAAAACAACTGTGGCCCTTATTGGAATGCCGAGTTCCAGTACGCAGCTCTGGCTCCTTCCAGCTTCCCACTAATGCTCACCCTGGGAGGCCGTGGTGGTGACTCGCCTTCCGTGTGGGAGACCTGGACCAAGTCCCAGCTTCTACCCAGCCTGCCGCTGATACTGTGAGCACCTGGGGAGTGCGCCAGTGAAGAGCAATTCTGTTGTGCTCTATGCATGCCTCTCCAGTAATATAATTAAAACAGAATAAAATGTCTATTAAGGACCCCAGGACTAACGAATTACTGTTTCAGAAGCCTTCTTGGAAGATTATATATAATGATTTTATAGTCCACATGTTTTATAATCTGTAATCCTAAGTGACATGTACAGATTTAAGTTCATCAAATTCAGAAATCCTGGAGTGACTTGAGAAAGTTTAGGACACGTAAAAGGAAACACAGGTTCTCGGAGTTGATCTCGGAGCTCTTACTCTGCAAAACACACACACACACACACACACACACGTATATATTTAATGAAGATCCCTTTGACACATGAATCACTGACATAGGTAGACCACCTAGTGGTTCCTTGGGACTTTCTGGAGATGCACACAGAAGCTATCCAGACATGCCTTGGAGCGTTCTGCACTCCATCCAGTGGTGCTCGTTCGCCATGGAGCCACTCCAAGAACAGCCTCGATTTTTCTGTCTAGTGTTGGGATCTTTCCGTTCAAACATCACCATCTTTTTCAGTGTGCTTGCCTCCTTGCCATCTGGCAGTTTGAGATCCCTTCATGTACTACCTCTCATTCTCACTTCGCAGGTGGGGCAGATGCAGATTCTGCGACAACAGATTGCCAATGAGCTCAACTATTCCTGTCGGTTTGACTCCAAACACCTGGCAGCAGCTCTGGAGAACCTCAACAAGTGAGTGTCGGCTCTCCAACAGCCCTCTGTGGCTTTGGAGCCTCATCACCCAGGCACCCTAGAGTCTACAGTTTTCTTTCTCTCTCAATCTCTTACTCTTCCCCTCCCTGCTTCCCTTCCTTCATCCAGCCATCCCTCTAACCTTTTCTCTCTCTCTCTCTCCAACTGTCTCCCACACTCTCCTTTTTTTTTCTCCAGAGCCATTTATTCAGTCAGTATCTATGGATCACATGTACACACCAATCACTGTGCTAGGTACAAGCATGGTTTTAGATGCTGTCGAAAGTCCGTGAACAGCTTCTAAGGGCTACTCAGTGGTCATCCGGGGGCAGCTGAGAGTGTGGTGATGGCGAGGAGGGGCAGTGGCCCACATCCGGAAGTGGACTTGTGTCTCCCACCTCGTCTACAGGCTGTCTTCCTTTGATCTTCCAACAGAGAACAAATAATCATGTTTCTCAGGGATCACGAAGCCAGTGCTGTTGATAAAGTAGGTATTGAAAACAATTCAGTCAGTGCATAAAAATTTGAGTGGTGAGAATGCTTGATTTAAGCTGACTCCAAAAGATAAAATATTTCCAAGTCAGAGTTTCTACTTAAAAGTAGATCACAGGCATGGAAATTGAGAATTAGAAAGTTTGATTCCTCATTAGATAAATGAGGAAACTGAGGCCCAGAAAGATAAAAGGAAGTGGGGCTTCTCTAAGGAGCTACTAAACTTGGAGTGCAAGAGATAAAAATTATAGCTTCAATAAATTCATCTTCGGTAGATGATTAACTGAGCATGACCGCTCTGCGTTAACTGTGTTAAAGTCAGTTCATTGCTAATGCTTATCATTGTTTTCTTCCCACACTCAGGGCTCTCCTGGCAGACATTGAAGCCCATTATCAGGACCCGTCACTTCCGTACCCCAAGGAAGACAACACCCTGTTGTATGAAATCACCGCCTACCTGGAGGCAGCTGGCATTCACAATCCACTGAATAAGGTTAATGACTCAAAGATATAATGATGTGCTGGAGAGCGGAGTCATGCCAACAGACCACTGAGCAAAAACTTCAGGAGAAGCTGAGTTCAGATGCAAGCGTCTCTGTCCCCATCCAGGTCCCTGTCCCTCCTTGAGGCATGGTCACACCTCATCCAAGCCCCACACTTGGTGATCTGTCACCTCCTGCCCAGTGGGGAATGTGCTGTCAGTGTCCAGTTCCTGTGGGTACATCTGGGATTCCATGTCTGAACTGCTGTTACTCCTGAGCTCTGTTCTGGCTCAGCCAGGAAAGCGCCCCCCTCTGGCTAACACTCAGCAAAATGTGTAAGGGACCGCAGGCTGCAATGCTGAACTCTCAAAACCCCAGGGAACTGAATTTTTTTTTTTTTTTTTTTTTTTTTTACAAATTAATGCCAAATCTCTTGTGGTGGCAGAATCTATCCTGAACTGACATAAGGCCATTTATGCCCATTTTTTTGCTCCTTAGTGTGACCATACTTGTGATTTAATCTGAAAATACTGATGACTCAGTCAAGTGTTACTCCTATCCTAGATTACTTTTCACCCCACAAATAGCAGCCAGAGCTGAGATGATCCAAAGCCAAGAGCCAGGAGCCTCCTGGTCTCCCACGTAGGTACAGGAGCTGAAAGACCTGAGCCAACCTCCACTGCTTTCCCAGAACATAAGCAGAGGGCTGGATCAGAAGTGGAGCAGCAAGGACCCAAACCAGCACCCACATGAGATGCCATCACTTGCAAACAGACTAGCCCGCTACACCATTGTGCCTGTCCTGATTACCTTTCTAGAATCCGTAAGATTTGAAATTCTGAAGTTATTATCATCCTTTAGATTTTAGATACAAACAAACCTATAAGCTTGAATCGTAGCCATCGTATATTGAGTATTTACTCCATATCTGACATGGATATCTCCCTAACCATGAATGATCTCACTTAATTCCACAATAGTCCTTGAAATAAGCTATTTTCAGGTGCAATGCCTGACGCCCAGGAGGAGGAACAGGTTTCCCAAGGTTCCGCACAGGTGAGAGGTAGGGCCAGGCCATCTGACCCATCTCCTCCGAGAGGAGCCCGGGCATACCAGAGACCAAGTTGCCAGGAAGGGCAATGCTCTGTGACATTCACTTGCCTTCTTTTCACTTAGGTTCTGCTGTTCCTGCTCCATGCATCTTTTGGGGGCGAGGGGTGGAGAGGGGCAGTAAGGATTTATTTATTTTTATTGGAAAGGCAGACTTACAGATAGAAGGAGACACAGAAAGATCTTCCATCCACTGGTTGACTCCTCAAATGACCACAACAGCTAGAGTTGAGCCGATCCAAAGCTTCCTCTGCTTCTCCCACGGGGGTGGAGGGTCCCAAGGCTTTGGGCCGTGCTCGGCTGCTTTCCTAAGCCACAAGCAGGGAGCTGGATGGAAAATGGAGTAGCTGAGATACGAATGGACACCTGTGTGTAATTCTGGTGCTTGAAGGGGGAGGATTAGGGATTAGCCAGCTGATCCGAAGCACTGGCCCCATGGAGCTTTTCCCTTTTCCTTTCTCATCTTTCTGGCTCTGGTCTTCCTTTCAGCTCTGTCTCAGTTATGTCTTTATGTTGCTGCCATTTCCCATCAAGTCCAGCAGGGCTTGGGGGAAGTCACTCCATCTCCAAGCAAAATGAAAGGGCTTTGGGCCTGGCGCAGTGGCGCAAGTGGTTAAGGTCCTCACCTTGCACGCCCGGGATCCCATATGGGCGCTGGTTCTAATCCCGGCAGCCCTGCTTCCCTTCCAGCTCCCTGCCTGTGACCCGGGAGAGCAGTCCCGAGGACAGCCCAAAGCTTTGGGACCCGGAAGAGGCTCCTGGCTTCGGATCGGCATAGCATCGGCCCGTTGCGCTCACTTGGGGAGTGAATCATCGGACGGACGATCTTCCTCACTCTCTTCTCTGTATATCCACCTTTCCAATGAAAAAATAATTTAAAAAAAAAATGAAAGGGCTTAAAGGAGGAATTTACTTCTTTGTGAAAGGGCTAATAATGCCACAACCGGTATGTAAATACACTTCCTTGATACTGTTTATTATGCTTGGGTCAGGTAAGGAATGTTATATAAAATTTTGAAAGGCAGAAATTAATGGGACCATCCAAGTGGTAAGTAGTCTGAAGAGCAAATTTAAGCTTTTCATTTCTGTGTAATGTGAAGAAACCATTCATTTCTCTTGCCTTCCTCTTTCCAGATATACATAACAACAAAGCGCTTACCCTATTTCCCAGTTGTCAACTTTCTATTTTTGATCGCTCAGTTGCCAAAACTTCAGTACAACAAAAATCTAGGTATAGTATGACTTTTTTTTTTTTGTTTCCATTAAGCAACACAGTAGATTGATGTCTAACTACCTAGTCCTTCGTGAAGAGATGGGTTTCTACTTGAATACCTGTTTATGAAATGTATGTCTTTGTGTCTAAAACATGATACCCCTTCCTGAAATGTAAATCAACCAAGTATAATTCACTTTGGCAAGGATTAATTACCCAACATACAGGATCTGTGGGATCGTTACTGTGCCTCCTTTCTTCGATGTTAATTATGGTATGGAAGAAACCTGCCTGGGTTAGTGTGCAGCAGGCGTCACTTGCCATGCTGTGAGTCTGCAGCTGTGCTAGGGAGAATAACAACATGGACTAATATATTAATATCTAAACCTTTAATACACAGATGATTACATGTCAATACAACAATAGATATGAGAAGTTTTCAATATATTTATCCTGTCCAGAATATAACCCTGTGTTTGTAGCCATTAATCAGTAATATTTTGAGCATTTTTATGGTCACATAAAAATATTTGCTCTATTCATATACTTTGTGTCCAACTAAGTGGAATACTTTAGAATCCACTGTAGTTTTTTTATTTACTTTCAATTCATTATAAGGATATTTCTACGAATGTAACCATATTGGTTTTTTGTTTTTATTTTCTGTTTTTTCTGAATCAGAGATTCTGAAGCACTGTTCTTCCTTTAAGGATTTCTCTTCCTGCTTTATAAACTTATAGACTTTTTTAGGGTAAAAACATAGTTTGTTTGATGTTTTCATTGTCTAGTTCAAAAATACCCTTTGATCCCAGGCTTCACTCCCATGACAGTTCTTGTTACACCTCATGCATAGTGAATGCCCAACAGATGCCAGATCCCTTCCTGTGTGCTGATCAGAATCAACATCAAGGACCAGCCCACAACTAGAGTTCAGCTCCTCAAGATTCAGGGATCTGTGTGCCCACTCTGTTGTCTGTTTATTAATAAATATTCTTTGGGGTTACTTGTCAGTGCAGAGCCATTCTTACGTTCATTTAAGGTTCACCATTACCATTCTGAAGCAGTGTTTCTTCAGTATTTAGATAGCGAGAGTTTAGTACCTTGATTATACAACTGCTTGTGTCATTTTTCCATAGAATTCCCAGATCATTAAACAAAACAGAAACTTTATGACTTTGGTCTTTTTAAAAAAAAAAATATTTGTTTGAAAGAGCTACCAGAGAAGAGAAAGACACACACACAGATCTTTCATCCACAGGCTCATTCCCAAATGACTATAACAAACAGAGCTGGTCCATGTTGAAGCCAGGCACCAGGAGCTTTATCTGGTTCTCCATGTGGGTGCAGAGGCCCAAGCACCTGGTCCAAATTCCACTGCTGTTCACAGGCCATTAGCAAGAGGCTGGATTAGAAGTAGAACAGCTGGCACATTTAACTGGCACCATGGAATGCCAGCATTGCAGGCAGCAGCTTTTGTATTTTTTTAAAGATTTATTTTTTTATTATTTTTTCATTGGAAAGGCGGATATACAGAGAGGAGAGACAGAGAGGAAGATCTTCCGTCCGATGATTCACTCCCCAAGTGAGCGCAACGGGCCGATACTATGCCGATCCGAAGCCAGGAGCCTCTTCCGGGTCTCCCACGCGGGTGCAGGTTCCCAAAGCTTTGGGCCGTCCTCGACTGCCTTCCCGGGCCACAGGCAGGGAGCTGGAAGGGAAGCAGGGCTGCCGGGATTAGAACCGGCGCCCATATGGGATCCCGGGCGTGCAAGGCGAGGACCTTTAACCACTTGCGCCACCGCGCCGGGCCCATGCAGGCAGCAGCTTTATCTGCTACGTGTCATGTTGGCCCAGTTAGTGATAACATAAATGAAGATATTTTTAATGTTGATAATGTCCAACTAAGCCATTTTTTTCCTTCAAAATTAGTCTTTTATGTAAGTCTTTTTCTAGAAGCTTTGTGGTTTCAGTTTATACACCAAGGGCTTGGACCCTTCTCAGATCATTTTATATGTGTGACTTGAGGGTAGGGGCCAAGGTTCATTTTTTTTCCCCCATGAAACTATCCAATTTTAGTACCATTTGTTCCAAAGATTTTTTCTCTCTGTCCATTAAATTATTTGACATATTTGTAGAGCTTACATTGATCTTATTAGAATGGAACTATTTCTAGACTCTGTTCTGTCCCAATGATCCATTTATTTATTCTTACGCCAGTACCGTCTTGATTATTGTAACTTTACCTTGAAATTAAGCAATATAGGTTTTCCAGCTTTATTGCTTTTCAGTGTTGTGTTTCCTCATGAAAATCCCAAGCTCTTTCTCCTACTTTCCATACAGTCGTCCAGGCAGACAGTCTAAGATCCCACATTGTGGTAGAAACCCTTGGTGAAAGGCCAGCTTTGGCTTTCCCTCACCCCATAGCTCCCCACCTGCCACCCCCTTGACTTCTGCAAACTCTTTTCTTGTATAATGCTCAACATTGTATTTAGAGATGCTTGTAAACAATTTGATCCTGCATTTTAGTTATTCTTGTGTATACGAGTAGTTGAAGTATCTAGTATGCTGTGCTGTCATTCACAGAAGTCAATTACAGGAGACTTTTCTCCTCATTTAGTATTTATCTAAATCTTGCAAAGCTTCTGTCATAGAAGGTATCCATCGTATCGTCAAAAGAAACAGTAACAGTAATTACAAAAACTGGTAACCACCAACCTGTTTTGATCCCTCCAAACCATGAGAATGTGCCATCAATCCTATAGTCTATTCAAGATGCAGCCCATAATTGTCATCCCCCTCCCTGAAAAAAGTAATCATCTGCCAGTCATGATGTGGGCCCCAATGTCAGATGTCAGTTGATGAGTGCTGCCCGAGCCAGGTCCTTCACTTGTTGCTGTGACTTGTTCCCGCACAGGAATGGTCTGCCGGAAGCCCACCGACCCTGTCGATTGGCCACCACTTGTCCTGGGCCTGCTCACTCTGCTGAAACAGTTTCACTCCCGGTACACGGAGCAGTTCCTGGCGCTGATTGGCCAGTTTATCCGCTCCACAGTGGAGCAGTGCACAAGGTACGGAGACCCAGCAGGAATTTAACGGAACTTTATGTCCCAGAACTTGGCATACCAGAGTGCTCTCAGCTGTCTCCCTGGGAGAGATGGGAAAAGACCACGTGCTCTTCTCGGGAAGACAGGACAGGGCACGTCCCCTTGTGTGGAACCATGCAGGATGCACTCATCCTTGGCCCCCCACCACGGATCCCCCTTTAGGTGCTCCTGCTGTGATGACTGACCATGGTCAGCAAACAGCACGAGCGGCAACGTGTAGTCCTGGCCCCCCAGGGTATCGGAGGCAGCTCTCAGACCTCAGGGAACTCCTGTCCTCTAGCTGGTGCCAACAGGTGGTGCCACACTCTTCAGTGGCAATCAGAGAACCTGCCAATGTTCTGGGCAAAGCCTATTGCTAGGGTGAGATGAATCCAAAACCACATGAAATTTGCTCTTTGGTCCAAAATGTGTAAAGCTGTAATTCCTGCTAATTCCCTCTCCCTGCTTCATGTCCAGTGTAGCTTTTCTAGGAAAGGAAAGAAAATGATTTCTACAGATTCCAGATCCCCAGCCGCCCTCTCTTCTCCCCGAGGGTCAGCTTGTTACTGCTTAAGGCAGCTAAGCATGCTGGTAGTGTTGCTTCTGTCAATAGAAAGGTCTCTTTCATTCCTTTCTTTGAAAATTCAAGATATCTGGTAGTGTTCACAGCAGCCAGGGTATGGCCAGGCCGAAGCCAGGAACCTGGAACTCCACCCGGCTCTGCCACATGGGTGTCAGGGCCCCAAGTGCCCATGACTGCACACTCCCAGAGTGCACAGCAACCAGAAGCTGGAATCAGGAAGTAGCCTGGACTCCAACCCAAGGCCTTGAGTGTGGGATCCATGCAGCATCTTAACTGCTGAGTCAGCATCCTCCCCTGACAAAGTCCCTGACTGTCATGACATGAAACCTGTATCTCGGGAAGTTTTGCCTGCTGTGCTTTTTTTCTACCTTTTGATATTACACAAGGAAAAAAAATGTAGCCTCACACTCTTTCATAGCATTGCCCCCAGTACCTGACTCAGCTGCTGTCTCAGGTCTTCCATTTCTTAGAGAAATCCCTTCTGTCTCCTCATGAACTGTAGTCTACAGGCTGCCCACCACATTGGGCGATCTTCACAGCAGTGCAGTCAGCTACTGTCCATCTGAAGACATGGCTTCCAGAGCCAAATGCAGCTCTCCTTCTAGAACGAAGAGTTTAATAAGTACATTCATTCAAAACCCGTGTGGCTGGCAGTGCAGCTAGAGTTGCAGTGGTAGAATCTTGGAATCTGAGTACAGCATGGTAGCCTAGTAGCTAAAGTCCTTGCCATACACATGCCAGGATCCCATATGGGTGCTGGTTCATGCCCCGGGGGCTCCATTTCCCATCAGTGCTTGTGTCCTGGGGAAGCAGTCAAGGACAGCCCAGAGCCTTGGGACCCTACACCCGTGTGGGAGACCCAGAAGGAACTCTGGGCTCCTGGTTCCTGGTTTCAAATCAGCTTAGCTCCTGCCATTGTGGTCACTTGTGGAGTAAATCAGTGGATGGAAAGTCAGATGTACAGATAGGAGGAGAGACAGAGAGGAAGATCCTCTGTCCACTAATTCACTCCCCAAGCGGCCATGACAGCTGGAGCTAAGCCAATCCGAAGCCAGAAGTCAGGAGCCTCCTCCCTGTCTCCCATGTGGGTACAGGGTCCCAAGGTTCTGGGCTGTCCTCGACTGCTTTCCCAGACAACAAGCAGGGAGCTGGATGGGAAGCAGGCTGCCAGGACACAAACTGGCACCCACATAGTATCCCAGTACGTGCAAAGTGAGGACTCCAGTCACTAGGTTACTGTGCCAGGCCCAGAAAAATAAATAATTAATTAATTAAAATAATAATAATAATAAGAAGAAGAATAATCTTGGAATCCTTGGCACTAATACTGTTCACATTTGTCTGACACCCCGACGTTGATACCCCAGGAGCTGCCGTCAACCTGTTAGCAACAGGCATTAAATGCTTCTCTAGTACATGTGGTCAGAGTTGTTTCAAAAAGTAAATTTTTAAAAAGTTGAAAAGTAGAGGAGGGTTTATGAGAACAGAGAAGTCTTGGAAATGAAATTTTAACTTCATGCAGTGGCACTGATGGGGTAGGCCAGCGATAGTCACCTGAAAACGCCTGTGGTGTGAACCAAGAATGGAAGCTCAGTAAGGAGACTGCTGTGTGTATACAAAGGAACTTCAAAAAGGTTGTAGAAAATGGAATTAAGATGTAAGCTTATTTTGATGTGAAAACACTTTTAAAATCTGGGAGAGGAGTAGGAACAGGGAAAGTTGATTAACAGGTATTAAATCAAGAGTAAGAAGTTCCTGTGTTGCATAGTAGAGAGAATATAAATAATGATGTTGTATTGTACATTCCTCTAAAATACACACAGAGAGAGGGATTTTTGAATGTCTTCATCATAAGGAAACGTATGAGGAGATAGTGATATGTTAAGCAGTTTATCTATGTATAGAAAAACAGCCCATGGTACCTCATAACTCTGTCCAATTCATCAGTTTAAAGGCTAATGGTTTTTTGAAATCCATGCCAACCCCTTTCACGTGAACTTGTTGAAGACCTCCTGCCCCATGCACAGATTTGTTGTAAGTGGAAAGTGGGCACACACATAACCAGATCTGCAGAGGCTTGGACAGTGTCCTTCAGCATGGTGAGAGCACAGGGAGGGCGGCTACCCCAGCAGTCAGGGACGCTTCCCAGAAGCAGTGCCCGTGTGGGACTTAGAATGGCCCAAAAGTTTGCTCCCAGCTAAGTACGTAGAGCTGAGAGCTGCATAGATCAGGGGTCGGCAGGAAAGGAGCTGGCTGGTGGTGGGAAGGGAGGTAGGGTAGAGGAGCAGGCGGAGGCGTGGCTCGACAGGCAGCAGGCGCAGGGTTGTGAAGGCCCTGGGGAGCCACACGGGGATGTTGCCATCTGGCCCTGCAGGGTAGGGAAACACCGGAATGGTCTGTGGACTTGACCCGAGACTTACTGGGTCTTCTGTCGCATATTTACTCTGTGTTTTGACTGAGCGGCGCCTGACTCCGACTCGCCTCTCTTACAGCCAGAAGATACCGGAGATGCCTGCCGATGTCGTGGGCGCCCTTCTCTTCCTGGAGGATTATGTCCGCTACACCAAGTTGCCCAGAAGGGTAAGTGACGGACACTCAGGGCGATTCCTGAACAATCTGTCTGTAAGGAGCTGGTGCTACAGGGGCCCTGGGGTCGTCGGCAGGGAAGCCCAGGTGTCGCTCACCACGGCCGCCTGCCGCCCGGAGCCCCTCTGCCCTCTGCCTCCTTCTCACCAGCTAGATGCTTTGCGAAAGGACATTTCCCCCTTCCTCCTCCTCCTCCTCCTCTCCCTAGCCTGGGAGGAGTCAAGTGGGAAGAGGCACGAATCCCCAGCTGGAAGAGATTCCTCCATGGCCATGATCAGGAAATGGACACAGGCTGTTCTTTCCCTCACCATGGCCTGATTCTTACAGCAACTTGCTCGAGTTCATGCCACAGCTCAAGTTATGTAACTTGTTTCCACATGGAGAGCTGGCTTGCTGCGTTCTAAAATTTCTCACCTTTTCCTTTGTCACTAGTTAGGATCCTTTAAGTTTTAGCCAGAAAGTGGAGAGATCAATACTAAAGAACAAGACTTCCAAAAGATACTGGAAAAAAAAAAATTGATTTGAAAAAGTTAGTATTTGGGCCAGGCGTGGCAGCCTAGTGACTTAAGTCCTCGCCTTGCACACGCCACAATCCCATGTGTTCAGCAGTTCGTGTCTCACATGTTCTCCTTCCCTCTGGCTCCCTGCCTGTGGCCCGGGAGGGCAGTGGAGGATGGCCCATGGCCTTGGGACCCTGCACCCACAAGGGAAACCCAGAGGAAGCTCCTGGCTCCTGGCGTTGGATCAGCTCAGCTCCAACCATTGCAGCCACTTGGGGAGTGAGCCAGTGGATGCAGGATCTTTCTCTGTGTTTCCTTCCCTCTGTAAATCTGCCTTTCCAATAAAAAAATAACAATAATAAAATAAATGTTGAAAAAGGTATGTTGAGGATTAAGGACATTTTTTTAATGTATATGTAATGAAAGCCACAGATGATTAAAAATTAACTGGCAGTGCCATACTTAATAGAGGAGCAATAGTGACATTCTCATTAAAGTCAAGGCCATAAAAATGGTAACAGGCTCTGCTGCCACTTTTATTGTACAGGAACGAGGTGAGAAATTACACTAAATGTATGTTAGGGTGAAAACATTATTTACTGAGGATGCTATGATTTTTCTTGAATATCCAATATAGGGATGTAAAAAACTATTTTGGGGCCCAGCGCAGGAGCCTAGCAGCTAAGGTGCTCGCATTGAACGTGCCGGGATCCCATATGGGCGCCAGTTCTAATCCTGGCAGCTCCACTTCCCATCCAGCTCCCTGCTTGTGGCCTGGGAAAGCAGTCGAGGAAGGCCCAATGCTTTGGGGCCCTGCACCCATGTGGGAGACCTAGAAGAAGCTCCTGGCTCCTGGCTTCGGATCAGCGCAGCACCGGCCTTTGCAGTCACTTCCTCTCTGTCTCTCCTCCTCTCTGTATATCTAATCTTGTAATAGAAAATAAATTAAAAAAAAAAAAGAAAAAGAAAAACTGTTTTAAAAATTAGTTCAGCAACAAGCTGATTACACAATAAATATATAATATACATTAAAAGGTGTAAAAAGGTCCCATTCGCAGAAGTACAGTTGGGAATAACCTTTACAAGAATTATGAAACATTTCGGAAAACACTATGAAAACTTGAGGAACAAAAATCAAAGAGGGGCCCGGCGTGGTGGCCTAGCAGCTAAAGTCCTTGCCTTGAACATGCTGGGATCCCATATGGGCGCCAGTTCTAATCCCGGCTTCCCCACTTCCCATCCAGCTCCCTGCTTGTGGCCTGGGAAAGCAGTCGAGCATGGCCCCAAGCCTTGGGACCCTGCACCCGCGTGGGAGACCTGGAGGAAGTTCCTGGCTCCTGGCTTCGGATCAGCACAGCACCAGGCATTACCGTCATTTGGGGAGTGAATTATCAAATGGAAAATCTTCCTCTCTGTCTCTCCTCCTCTCTGTATATCTGACTTTGCAATAAAAATAAATAAATCTTTAAAAAAATCAAATGAGAAGAATTAAATACAATAGCAATGTCACTTTTTTCTAATTTCTAATTTACTAACTTCTAGATTTGCAGATATAGCCAAATTCAGGCAAATTTTTAGTTTTTTAAAATTGCATAGAACTTCAGCTAAAATATAACTTTTTTTTAAGGATTTGTTTTATTTTCATTGTAAACTGAGATATATACAGAGGAGGAGAGACAGAGAAGATCTTCTGTCTGATGATTCATCCTGCAAGCCCTAAGCAGCCTCAACAACTGGAGCTGAGCCAATCCGAAGCCAGGAGCCAGGAGCCAGGAGCCTATTCTGCGTCTCCCATGCAGGTGCAGGATCCCAAGGCTTTGGGCCATCCTCCACCGCTTTCCCAGGCCACAGGCAGGGAGCTGAATGGGAAGCGAGGCTGCTGGGATTAGAACAGGCACCCATATGGGATCCCGGCATGTGCGAGGCCAGGACTTTAGCCACTAGGCTACCACGCTAGGCCCTAAAATAGAACTTTTAAAGACAACCATATTATACAATTATAAAAGTAAAAATAGTGGGGCACTGATATGAAAGTCAATGTCAGTGGGCAAAAATGTAGAAACAAATCTTGTGCAAATATATAAATGGAAAAATAGCACCTAAAATTGCTTCATAATAGAATATTAGTCCATAATCCTGGGACTGTTTAATGTGTGCTTAAAAATTAGCAAGTTGGGGGCTGGCATTGTGGCGCAGCAGGTTGAACCATGCTTATTCAATGCCAACATCCCATATCAGAGCGCCAGTTCGAGTCCTGGCAGCTTCATTTGAGAACCAGCTTCCCGTGACATCCCGGGAAGGCAGCAGCAGAGGCCCAGGCCTTGGAACCACGCCATCGAAATGGAAGACCAGGATGAGGCTTCTGCCTCGTGGCTTCAGCCGTGTCCCAGACCTGGCTACCGCAGCCATTTGGGAGAGCAACCCAACACTGAGATTTAAAATAAATCTTTAGAAAAAATCTTCATATCTTCTGTGACACCAAAGCTATTGATAAAGAGCATGACATATGAAGCAAATAAATTAGAAGAAAGTTTAAAAACAGTCTTGATTTGCTTCTTGGTATTTCCCAAACATACCAAATGGGGAAACCATAAAGTATTTTGGGGCCCAGCATGGTAGCCTAGCTAAAGTGCTCACCTTACATGCGCCAGGATCCCATATGGGCACCAGTTCTAATCCCAGCAGCCCCACTTCCCGTCCAGCTCCCTGCTTGTGGCCTGGGAAAGCAATGGACGGCCCCAAGCCTCAGGACCCTGCACCCGTGTGGGAGACCCAGAAGAGGGTCAGGGTTACTGGTATCGGATCAGTACACCTCCGACCATTGCAGTCACTTGGGGAATGAATCAACAGATTCAAGATCTTCCTCTCTGTCTCTCCTCCTGTATGTGACTTTCCATAAAAATAAATCTTTAAAAAAATTTAAGAGATTCCATCTTCTGTAAACCTACCTAAAAAGATTGACAAATGTCTCTTAATTTTAAAAAAACAAAAAGTAAATATTAACGTAGGACCAATTTCTTTGACTTACAGTGTGTTCTTACAGTTTCAGAAGAAAAAGGCTTCTGGTTTTTTTTTTTTCCCTAAGATTTATTTATTGTTATTGGAAAGGCAGATAAATACAGAAGGAGATAGAAAGATCTTATGTCTGCTTGTTCACTCCCCAAGCAGCCACAACAGCAGGAGCCAGGAGCCTTTCCGGGTCTCCCACATGGGTGCAGGGTCCCAAGGCTTTGGGCCGTCCTCCATTGCTTTCCCAGGCCACAAGCACAGAACTTGATCCAAGTTGAGCAGCCTGGATTAGATGGGATCCCTGTGCGTGCAAGGCGAGGACTTTAGCCACTAGGGTACCGCACCAGGCCCAGGAAAAAGACTTCTAACCCTTCAAGGGGAAAAACTGGGGACAAAGGACATTAACAGCCAGTTTTCAACACAATGCCAAAGAAAAAGAAATATTCTACTCTAAAGGACATTAATCAGAACAGTATGTTTTGTCCGCCTATCTCAAAAAGTTGGACACTGTGCTTGGAAGAATTTGGAGAACGGGATTTCTCAGTGCTGTTTGGTGGAAGGAAATTGGCTTAGGCCCGTGGAAAAGTAATTTCCCTAATTTAAAAATATGGAATGTGTTTGTTCTGATCCCTGCGGTTCCACTGGGAGGGCCTTTCTGTTGCATATATATGTGTGATGGTTCACAAGATAGATGTGCAAAGCTACAAGGCCCTGCTAGAGGCAGAGAACGCACGCTGCCGGTTGTGAGTGTGCACAGTGTGAAAGGAGGGTTATCATTACAAACTGTTCTTTAGACTTCTTTACATTAAATTTCTCTAACCTAGCCTATCTTCCAAATATATTCAGTTCTAGCACTTGGACATCACCCAGTTCCACATCTGACCTCCCTCCCTTTAGGACGCCCGTCACAGCCTTCTCAGGACCCAAGAACACACTGGAATGTGTTTCCTCACAAACGTTCCTGCCGTTCCCCTGGGGGTCCGTTTCTCACTGGTCCCTGCCACTCAGTGCCCGGAGATAAAAATGCTCACAACAGCTCAGGAGTTCGTGTCTGGAGAAGAGGTGGAGCTGTACTCATGCCCTCAAATTAGCAGTGCCAAGAAAGGAGACACCACTACAGAGCACGCCGCAGACAGAGCACCTGTCTCAAAGTGTACGATCTTGAACTTGGTTCACTCTAAAACGACGATTTCCTCTTGTTTTTCAGGTGGCTGAAGCACATGTGCCTAATTTCATTTTTGACGAGTTCCGAACTGTCCTGTAACTTCTTCCTTCTCCTTCTTCAATGAAAGGACCATCCCTACGTCTTGCCACCATCACTAAAATCAGTTTGGAAATGGAAAAAAACCTCAACTGCTCCTATATATGCATTTTCCCCTCTATTGTGGGAAACATCAGACATTCTAAGTAAGATGTATCTCACGGCACTACTTCATGTAATGAATATTGTCTAAATCATGGTATTCTATACAATTTGTATCATGTAGAAGCAGAACACATTTTTGTACTGCCTTATAAATGCTGAATGTAACTGTTATGTATAAATCTGTTTAGTTTTATGTTCTAAAGAACTTTTTGTGCAACTCCAGATTTTCAGTAAAATAGAATTGCCAGTACCTAATCTGTTCTGCTTACGATTCAAAACTAACCTTTAAAACCCTCTGGGGAAGGCAAAAGGTCCTAGAAGGTCCAATGGGCCCGACAGCCTGGTGGGCACCTGGTGACAGCCTGGCAAGTGAATATACTGACCACACTGTGCCCGTGTGCCACAGAAGTTTCTTGATGTCTGCAATCACCCCCTTCCGGTACCAGATATTTCCTAACTTCAGCTGCTTTTGCCAGCACACTGACTTGGCTAGCAATTTAGCCAGTAAACATTTTCTCCGTTGAAAGAGAAAACTTCAAACTTAAAATTTTTATTTTAAAAGCTTTACAAGTAATTTTAGGCCTAATTATTAAAAATTAAACTATTTAATTTTCTAGATTCTATTTTACTTCTCTCTCAGGTGTAACAATTTTTTAAAATGTCCTCCCCCCCCATTATTAGGGGTAACAATTTACATTAAAGTTTACCGTAACCACTGGATGTCCGTAGTCTCTTCAGAGTTACCATGGATAAATTCTGGTTTTAACATAGTCCACCATTATTAGTAACAGTGCTTGGTCACTTTTCCTGAAATAAAGCACCGTGGCTTAACTCAGGTTACACAGTGAAACCTAAACAGGCCTTGACTCACTTCCCCAGTGTGAAACCCATGGGACGTCAGCAAGTCACGGCCCTGGAACAGCGAGTCTCCGCCCCAAAGCGATTTAGTTCACGGGACGGCTTCCCTAGGTCATTTCAATCCACTTTTTCTTTCCCACTATCCTGGAGCCAAGTAAAGAAAACGCACAACAAGCGTGAGGTCAGGAGAGGTCACTCTTCCTTTATTTGCATGTACCAATGACCCATCCCAAATACTGAAATCCTAAGAAAAACTTCAGTTCCTGTTAGCACTAGTCTGTGGTAACAATCATTTCTTTAAAATGTCAAACTTATTCAACCTTTCATTTAAAATTGCAAATTAAGGCATATATTTACACGTGTATATACAAAAAACTTCAAAATCAAATTCATCCAGAGCTCGGTCCAGGAATTTCCACCTGAGAAGTGGTGTAGCACACTCCGCACACATCCCCTTCCACGAGTTTCGTGGACTTGTTGAGTTCCAGAAGGCTCTTTCCAGCTTAATGAACCACATACTTCATTTCTGAGTAAATTAGTGGAAATATGACAGCACACGCTTTGTACAGTACAGCACCACTAGTGAAAAAGGCTCGGGGTTTTGTAATCCAAGGTTCTGATTTAAAGCAACAGTACGTGGCATAGACTGCAACAGCAAAGAAGTGTCCAATTAAAACAAAAGGGTTCGGAGACAGTCTGCAATAGAAAAAAATTGAATTTTACTCATTATTATGTATAATCTATAAATCTTAACACACATTCCACATTGTAGAGAACTTTAACAATTTATCTGCCTCTTACGTTTGATGACAAGCACAAATGATTTAATCTTCTTTCCTAAGAAACCATTTAAAATATTCTTTTCAGAGAAGCCAATTACTCCTCTTGCTCTTATATCCATAAGCCATATATTCTCAGCTCTTTCCCTCTCACTAATCCAGAGGCCCCAGGCTAACCTCCCGAGGCCTAGTCTTTCAAAGACACCAATATGAACATTCAGATGTCAGAATCAATAAGATACGGCTCGGCACCCCGACACCCGTGGCCACACCGTCTACACTAACAGTCTCCGCAGTCCGCTCTCCTAAGTCATATTCACTGTCAAGTTCATGTTTCTCCATTGCGCATGGGATGTGAGTAAAGCCACAATGAAAAAAGGCAGCCTTCTGAATGATGCCACCTCAACTGGCACGTCTGGTAAATACTGTTTCCTAGAAATGACCTAAATGTTGCCTTTTCTTATTCCTATGATCCACCTATTACCAAGTAATATAACAGGACAAAATTTATGTCAAAGACTTGTAATAATTCATAAAGTAAACAGTCTCTCAGAACCTTGAAATACCATTTCCTCTGTGCCTTCAAAACTTACACAGAAAGCAGGCCAACAGGACCAGCAACACATTCTCCACCAAGTTTGAAATACAGAAAACAGGCTTTTCTTAGCTGATGCAGGGAGTCTAAAATAAAATTCAACAATCAGTCTCAATCAAAATACATATTTATTGTGCCAATGATATGTCAGAAGAAATAATGATAAAAACAAATATCAAGTGTAGCCTGAAAGATGATTTTTAACTATCTATAGTTTGAGAGTTTCAACAACCAGAATCTTTTAAATTCCCAAATCAACATGGGTAGTAACATATTTTTTGTTAGTAAATAATTATTGTACTAACATTTAAGTCTCAAAAGTGAAGAGTTGTTTAAATCTTATTTGCAGGTTTTATAAATTCACTGTAGGGTTCAAGATACTTCATGAACTCTTTATTATAAAAATTCAACTGTAGAGGACCTGGTGTGACAGACCAGTGGCTCAATCCTTGCCTTCCATGTGACTGGATCCCACATGGGTACCAGTTCGTATCCTGGCTGCTTCCCTTCCCTTCCTGCTTGTGGTCTGGGAAAGCAGTTGAGGATGACCCAAAGCCTTGGGATGCTGCACTTGTGTGGGAGACCTGGAAGAAGCTACTGGCTCCTTCCTGGCTTCAAATCAGCTCAGCTCCAGCCACTGAGGGCACCTGCAGTCTCTGCCTTTCTAATTAAGAAAAAAATGGTAGAAACCAAACCAAACTTCCAATCTTTGAGAAGCCTGGCACTGATCCCTTACCTACGCTATAAATGATCAAGGAAAAGAACAGGAACAGCTTGTGCATCAGCGCCCTTTCAGGCGACTCAAAACCAATGACCTTCTCAGCCATGACTTGATTTTTCTCCATGGATTTTTTTTTTTGAGGTCTAATAAGCAACTTGCTTTGTTTTGTTAGTATAGTTGGCTATATGATACAAGAACTCAAGAGCTAAGGAAAGCTCAAATGTATTGTGTTTAGTTTGCCAAGCCGTTTTAACTTCCACGCTGGCGTAGGCACACATTTGCTTTGCATCACAATCGGCCAGTTATTTTAGCAAGAGGCTAAGGAAGGAACTGTTACTGATTCATCTTTTCTAACCATCACCAAAGCTCTGATCAATAGGGCCTGAGCCAGGTAACAGGTAGGTTGGAAATGAATTAGTATTCATTAGTATTCTGAATTAGTATTCAGAAATGATCAAACTTAAAAACGCAAAAGTCTAGTTTCATTCATCTACCATAACTCTCACTTTGCTATCGCTGTGGTTACCTTTCCCCCCATTTCTAACACCGCCTTTGCTGAGCCTTATTTTTCTTAATTCAGGCTGAGTAGACCTTATTCAAAATGCTAATACAAGCATTTCACACATGCACAAACTCATAGACTGAAACATTCCAGATTTTAGAGCTTTGGACTAGGGATGCCCAGGCTGTATGTAAAGTGACTATCCCCTCTGTAATGCAGACGTAAGAACAGCAGTGCAGTACTCTTTCATTTTATTCTTCAAATGTAAACTGGACTTGAAGCTTATACGTATTTTTTAAAACACTAGCATAAAAAGATATTAGGGAGGAAAAAATACCAAAATTAGTATTCAGAAAAGACCACCCTGCCTTTTAATACACAGCCAGAAAGAACTACTATCAAAATTTATCCATTTCAGGATGAAAATCATCAAATTTTGACCAGAGAAACTAAACATCATGAATACATTGCTAAAGTATTGCTGTTGTGCTACAAAAAGAAAATCAACAACTTTCTAAGATAAAATAATAGGTATTATGATAAGAAAGTAGAAATTGTGCTCAATGAGGAAGAACCACAACTATGGCCAATGCTGTGCTTAGCTGTACAGCAAGTGAAGGCGGCCAGCCACCCATGGGGCCAGCATCCTGTAAGGACACCATATGCAGTCCCAGCAGCTACATTTCCGATCCTACTCCTTGTTAACATGCTTGGGAAAGCAGCAGAAGATGGCCCAAGTGCTCGGGTGCCTGCACCCAACAAGTGGAAGGTTTCAGATTGGCCCATCTCCAGCTTTGCAGCCATTTACAGGGCAAATCATTGCATGGAAAAATCTCCCATCTCCCATCTCTCTCTAACTTTGCCTTTTCAAATAAATATCTTTTAAGAAAAGCGGAGAGGGAAACAACTTTGGAATGATTTCTGGCCTGAAGATTCTTTCTTGCCTTCAGAATCTGGAATTCAGCAATACTCATCAAGAAAGAGCTATACTTACCATCTGTGGCAGAAAATAATTCATAAAGAGCCTGGGCAAGCACATTCACAACGAAAGAATGAGATCTTTTTCTTGACCAATGGAATGAACTTTTAGCCTAAAAAGAAAAAAAGATCACTTATTACCCAATAAAGCATCATCTATGGATGCTTACCCTGAGGTCTGTACAGCCAGTACAGCCATGTCTGCCACCTACAGAGTAACATCTTCAGAACGGTGGGGACATGAACTTTGAAGCTCAATTTACAAAGCACTCCAGTGCTGGGTAATACTCAAATACAGCAAACAGAGTCCGGTCTGCTAAGCCTGAGTAAGACCACCGATGAGCCATGAGGAGGACCCAGGCTCCCTACACAGCTCTCCACCTTCGTCCCTGCAGAGACACTGAGCCTTCTGGCCATGGGGTAATCTTAGGCCTACCTGGGAAACAGCTACATCATCATAGAGGTCAGGGATACCCCTGAGCAGTTTCCTCCAGATTTTTATATCTTTAAAAGCAACGGTCATTCCTCCGCCGGTGAGAGGATGCCTTATGTTGTACGCGTCCCCCAAAACGAGCACACCTGTAAACAGAGATCACGGGAGACAAAAGAAAGTGACAAATCTGTTAATTTATAAATAGACAAAAAGCTTAATCTATTAAGGCAAAAAAAAAAAGTTCCAAATTTGATTCACTCAACATTTACTGGACACTTCGTGTATGCCAAGCACTGTTGAAATAAGGAGAATAAGAATGGTCTCTAGCCTCATAGAAGTTACAATGGGACCAGTGCTGCGGCTCAGCCAGCTAAGCCACTGCCTACAATGCAGGCTTCACATCAGCTCCTGGCTCAGGGCTTCAGCCTGGCCCTCCCTGGCTGTTGCAGCCATCTGAGGAGTGAATCAATGGACGGAAGATATTTCTCTCTCCTGCTCTCTTCATAACTCAGCAATGTTCTAATAATCAAAAATCAAATATGGAAACATCATGGGATAGTTTTGGCCATAAAAGCAAATCAAAGAATGATAACATGCTGCATAAATAAGCTTTAAAAACTGTCCAAGTGAGGGACCAGCATGCGCTGTGGCTTACGAGGTAAAGCCACCACCTGCAATGCGAGCTTTCCATATGGGCATCAACTGCTCCACTTCCAATCCAGCTCCCTGCTAATGGCCTGAAAAAGCAGAAGATGCCCAAGTGCTTGAGGCAGTGCTACTCAGGAAGGAGACATGGAAGAAGCTCCTGCTTCCTGGCTTCAGCCCGGCCTAGTGCTGACCGCTGCGGCCATCCAGGTGGTGACCCAGTGGAGGCAAGTCACCTCTGTCTCTCTATATAATTATTTCAAATAAATAAATCTTGAAAAAAGCCACTACCTAAAAAATTTCAATTGCCTACAGGTCTCAAACAAAATGGTAAACACATGGTCTACCTGTGGACCCCGACACCAGCACCAGGCTGCACTAACAGGAAGCTGAGCGCCTTCACATCACCAGCTCCAGCCCCTAGACTTGGCAGGCATTTCACTTTGGAGTGCCTCAATTTCAAAGTACACCAAAAAGACTCCCACTTGTCCTGGAGGCTCAATCCTACCTGAGCAGCCTACTGTACCCATGCTTTAAAGATACATATATTTTTATTGCAAAGTCAGATATACAGAGAAAAAAAACAGAAAGGAAGAGCTTCCGTCCACTTTTTCACTCCCAAGTGGCTGTAACAACCAGAGCTGAGCCCATCTGAAGCCAGGAGCCAGGAGCTTCTTCCGGGTCTCCCACATGGGTGCAGGTTTGGGGCTGTCCTCAACTGCTTTCCCAGGCCACAAGCAGGGAGCTGGATGGAAAGCAGGGAGCTGGATGGGAAGCAGGGCCTCTGGGACATGAACTGGCGCCCATATAGGATCCCAGCATATGCAAGGCGAGGATTTAGCCTCTAGGCCACCGTGCTCGGCCCTCTCATACCCTTTCTAAACACCTCTTCCATTTCACAAGCTTCCCTCCCTGCCTCCCTGTGAACCTGGGATACCATGAATGGGTTCTTATTACAAAAAGTACCAACAGTGTTCTGAAATTACTGGTCTACATTCCTTCCGAGAAAATGTCTTACACTAGGTCAGTACAATGCTTTAATTGTTGTATCCCCAGTGACTAGCAAGTGACTAACAATCACTCTCAAAATTAAAATAAAATTAGCATTAGGAATCTGATCATCTGTAGCAAGCAATTCTCCTGCCCACATCATTCAGAAAAGTATAAATTAATCACATGTCATGCAAAACATTGAAGTAATACCTCGTTTGTTCACTGGTGAAGGAGGAAGGAAACTGGCTGGCATGGCCCTCAAACGAGAATTCTGGACGCCATCCAGGAAGGCTTCTTTCAGGTGATCTGCAGCAAATCAGCCACACCCAGAGAAAGGGGTTAGAACGCTAACTTCAGACCAGAACAGTTTGTTATCAAATATAAACAAACACCTCTGGCTCATCTGCAGTGCTTTTTACACAGTTCCTTTGTGATATATCAAGAAATCTATTGTCTATTAAGAACAAGATTACTCACTGAGCATCCAGGTTTTCATGTTAAGGAGCAACTAAAGAATCTTGGGAGAAAATTCATAACACAGGCATTATACACCTGAGTGAATAAACTAGAGCAAAAGTGAGGCAAACCCAGATGAGCTGAGACAGGGGGAACGCATCCACCCATTTCTGATAACTGACAGCTGTCATGCCTAAGAACAACACTGACAACACCAGACCGAGCACTCGCGATGTAGAAACAGAAGATTCTGCGGTTCAAACACTAACGCTTACAGACACACGTCAGCTGAGCTCCCTGGGCTCCAGCTGCTCTAGCACCAAAACGAAATGGTTAGAGTAACTCAACCCTACATACTCCCCAGTTTTACAGTTTTGTGCTTCTATTTGTATAGAAAATGAACTGTCAAAAAATAATAATTATAATAGCTTGCAATAAACATCCCCAAGTTTCCAGCGTAATCGGGCAGAAGAGCAGCAGAAGCCTACATTCAAACTTCTCCGCTTATAAAAAGAATTTCCATAACGGACCTAAGATTGCTATCAACTTACTCAGCTGATCTGTTTCTCATCCAGCTCCCTGCTAATGTGCCTAGGAAAGTAGCAGAGCATGGCCCAAGTCTTTGGGCCCCTGAACCCAGACGGAAGACAGGAAAAACCTCCTGGCTCCTAGTTTTAGACCAGTCCAGCTCCAATCCTTATATCCATTTGGGGAGTGAACCAGTGCTCTCTCCTTCTCTCCTCTCCACCTTCCCCACATCCCGCACACCTCCTGTCTAACTTTGCCTTTCAAAACTATACATTTTTTAAAAAGGGCAGGGTTTAAAAAGAAATAAGAATATATGCTAAACATAGAGGCCCGCTGAGGACATCTGCAACCACAGCAGAGAAAGGAGAACAAAGCATATGGACAACTGCCCCAGCCAAATGATGACACCCAATATCTGGGCAAATGGAGACTCCCAGGTCAACCGTGTCAGCCAGTGGACATTGGGAAGGGATTCCTCATGCTTAGATTGGCAAGATCGACAGCATTTCGATATACTGCATCCACCTGGGCAGAACCCTCGGAACATGCGCCACACTGTGACCCTGGGTTGCTATCAGATGGCCCTTCCACATCCTCGGGCACTGGGGCGGTTTGGAGGCGGGGTATGGCCTATCCCCTTAGCTCCTCCCTCCCCCTAGAAATGGGTACAAGAAATAGAAAGTTTGGAAACTGATCACACCCACTTCTCCCTAACCCTACATACTTCCCACCCTGATCGACTATGCAAATATCTAAATAAAAAAAAATTTTTTTAATATCAGGTAATGGATACTTCTCCCATATATATACATAATTACTGTTCACATCTAAAATTTTATAAGTGATTAATTTTAACTGAGTAAAAATTTACTGAGGCATTATTGTGTAAATATGTCGAAAATACCATTATTAAAACCTAAATTTGTCCATTTTACTTCATTTTGTTATTGTTAATATACTGCTGCTTATTAAACAGAATGGTTTTACTGGTTTTAAAAATAACTTGAGGGCCCGGCGGCATGGCCTAGCCACTAAAGCCTCGCCTTGAATGCATTGGGATCCCATATGGGCGCCGGTTCTAATCCTGGCAGCTCCACTTCCCAGCCAGCTCCCTGCTTGTGACCTGGGAAAGCAGTCAAGGACAGCCCAAAGCCTGGAACCCTGCACCTGTGTGGGAGACCCGGAAGAAGTTCCTGGCTCCTGGCTCCGGATCGGCACAGCACCGGCCGTTGCGCTTACTTGGGGAGTGAATGAATGGACGGAAGATCTTCCTCTCTATCTATCCTCTCTGTATATCTGGCTTTGTATTTAAAATAAAATAAATCTTTAAAGCAAAATAACTTGAAAAGACTGAAATATTTAACACAAAACACAAAAAGGAAATTTTCTTATTAGTTTAATCATGTAACTGCCTAATTGTTTTTATTAATTGAAGATATCAAAGAAACATCTGCCCTCCCTTATATACTGCAATATTAGCTACAATAGCCAATGTGGAAATAAACTATCATTACATGGATGGATAAATAAACAAGATGCTCATGTATGCAATGGACTATTTTTCAACCTTACTAAAAGGAGGAAAATCTGCCAGCTGAAACAACCTATCTTAATTTGGATGATATCATGCTAAACCAAGTAAGTCATACACAGAAAGAAAACAGTACATGTTTATATGTTTGATCTGAGATGGTCAGACTCGGAAGGAGACAACAGGAGAGGAGCCAGCAGGGACTCTGTTGGAGGTGGCAGGTGCCGGCCAGATAGACAAGGCAAGAGCAGCATGTTCTCCCAATCTAAAGTCTAGCAAAGCGTCATGGTGTACGATGCCCAAAATTGCCAAGAACGTAGATTTAAACCGTTTAATGTTTCCTATGCCTTTCCTATATCTTCCAGGGTTTAAAAAAGCAAACAAGTTCAACAAAAATTCTGAATTTGGGAAAAAAATTCTTCTATTAGTGGTTTTACAAAGACATCTGAAAGTTAATGAAGCCTTTGTATTCAAAAGCGTGGACCTCAATCTGCCTCTGCAGCTCTCGGGCTCCGAGGGCAGGCATGACACAAGCGGTTCATCCGTGAAGACACTGGCTAAGCTCTCTGAAACTTGGTTCTCTCATCTGTTAAACAGGACTAACGACAAGGCCTGCCTTCTAACTGAAATAAGACCAAGTTTGAAAACATCTTGGGCCAGCACTGCAGACAGTGAGTAATGCCGCTGCCCGCCGTGTGGAAATCCCATATGCACACGATTTCAAGTACTGCCGACTCCACCTCCAGTCCAGCTCCCTGCTGTGGCCTGGGACAGTGGAGGATGGGCCAAGTGCTTGGGCCCCTACACCCAGGTGGGAGACCCAGCAGAACCTTCTTGGCTGCCAGTTTCAGAGTGGCCAAGATCCAGCCATTGCAGCCATTTGGGGAGCAAACCAGCAAACTGAAATCTCTCTCTCCTCTATCTAACTCTGCCTTTCAAATAACTAAAAGAAAGGATGGAAAGAAGAAAGGAAGGGAGGGAGAGGGAAGGAGGAAAGAAGGAAGGGCAAGAGGCAGAGGGAGCGATGGAGGGATATAACAAGGCTATGACACACATTTCAAGAACTGAGACCTTAGATTGCTGCGCAGGCTACTTTTAAAAACATGATATAATCGAATACTCTGCTTTAATTATCCACATGACAAAAGTACTGAGTCTTTTATTTCTACCTTTGGAGGTTTTTTTTTCCTTCAACTTATTCTTGACACATAATAATTACATCTATTTGTGGGGTTAATTGTATGTATGTCTGTTTTCTAAATGTGTTAGCACCAGTTCACTGCACACAATTTTCACCTTCACCCTTCTCCCCTGGCCTGAGACAGGGGGCAGTGAGAAGTGGAGCTGGAGGGGCTCGTGTGAAATCATTTCAGACTACAATGGGAACAAAACCCAACTTCTTACCAGGTATTTGTGGGTGAACTTTTTCAATCATGTATTCTCTTAAATTCCTGGGCATTTCTCCTCGCACGTCAACAAGTACTCGAGTTTCATTGGATGAGATCTGGTAGATGAGAACTGGACTCGGATTAACTAGCACAAGCTCTGCATGATGCGCTTTAAATTGTGGTGCGTCCTAAAAAAACAAAAGGGCATCCTTCAGTAATTTGCAAATTTCAACCTGCTGTTTTTTTGCCTGTTGTTTTCTTTCTTACAATCAGACTCGCACGTTACCTTCATAAGAAAGCCAACAAAATGAGATGAAACGGAAACTTTATTGGCGATCAGGTTTTTCCTGAACTTGGAGAAGAGCCCGTCTGCAACGACCGTCAGTGGAGCGTGAAGTTCCTGTAACACACAGAACACTCGGCTGAACAGCCGCTTGGTGGCCACATGGCAAAGATCACTCTTTACGGATGTACACGGACAGACTTAAACATGTGATTGCATTCCATTACAGAGAATAGCTGAAGAGAATGCTGTGAGGAAGCTGTTCCCGGGCTTCAGAGAATGCATGGCCTCTGTACCTTTGGAGACACTTCCGGAGCCGAGGGCAACTCCCCTGGCAGCCCTTGCAGCAGCCAAGCCAACTGGGCTCACTCTACACTTAAGAACCCAACAGAAGCAGCAGCCACAAGGCCAGCTTGAGCTGAACCACAGGCAAGCCAGATGCTTTTAGCTTAGAATTTTCGGACATCACATAGTGCTTTTAAATCAGTGGCTGTCACCGCAGAAGAGGAAGAGGAATTCGAGGAGGAAGCTGAGGAGGAAACCCAAGGCGGAGCCCCCAGGCGTCTCAGTGCCCTCTGCTGCCCTCCTCAGCTGCCCTGTCCTCTCCCTCAGAATCTGTGTTGCTGCCTCTCATTTTTCTTTCTTGGGGGCGGGGGGGTGTCTAGAACAGCGCCTGGCATACAGTAGCAGCTCAATAAATCTTCTGTCTGCTCAACGTCTCTTCTTCCACTCTGGGAAACGTAAATTCTGCCATGTATTTCCTTCTGGTGCCCACTCCTCAAACGTAAATTCTACCATGTATTTCCTTCTGGTGCCCACTCCTCCCATATCTGTCCAGTTCATATTTTCTTTCTGTTTTCCAAAATAATTCTCCCAAGAATCTGGGCTGTGTGCCATTCAGAACAAGCCAGGGGCAGGGCAAGTTCAAGCAGCAGCCAAGCAAGGTGGGAAGAAGCCCAGCACGTGCAGGTGTCTTGTGATGTGGCTCAGCTTCAGGGAGTGGGAGCAGCATTATCTCCGTCCCTGGCCTCCTTCTAGGTCTGTCTGAGCTCAACTTTTCGTTTTTCTTCTTCTTTTTTTTTTTTATTGATTACATTGTATTATGTGACACCGTTTTATAGGCACTGTGATTCCCCCCACCCCTCCTCAAACACCCCCTCCATGGTGGATTCCTCCACCTTGTTGCATTACCACAGTTCAAATTCAGTTGAGATTCTTTCATTGCAAGCATCTACCAAGCATAGAGTCCAGCATCTTATTGTCCAGGTAAGTTCAACGGTTTCTTGGGGAGACCATCTCTGGTCTGAAGGTAGAGCCGACAGAGTATCATCCCAATCAATTAAAAACGCCCGACATTACCTCAGTAACAATTTATAACGTTATGGAATTAGTTGACATGCTACTGAGTAACCAATATGTTAAAAGAGAAAAAAAAGAATGCAAGTTCTGAACCACATCCTATGACTTCCTCATTGACATTTCAATTATTAGTTTATATGCAACCAGGTTCTATACACCTTAAAATGGCTATAGATTACTACTCAGCTGTCTTGTGTCTATTTTCATTTTAGTAGTTAGCAGTTTATAGTGTTGAAGCATGATTTTGCTGAACCTGGCTGTTTTTGGGTAGTCTAGACTGGCTTATAACTCTAACAAGACATATGCCAACAGTTTAGGTAAACAGTTCTAGGAGGGGTGTGCAGAGAAATCTTCAATACCCGGTGAGGAGTAACTAATCTTTGTGTCCCACCCAGTGAGTTATAAGTGCATCCCCGCTGACCGTTTCCTGTCTGTTTCTAAGCTTTCCTTCTTGTTCTCTATCTGTTCTTTTTTTATTTGTTTGTTTGTTTTGAGGGGTTTCTGGGAGCTCAGCTTTTCTGTGTTTCATTTCCTCCAGACTGAAGGAGAAGGACCAGCCTCGGTACCTAAGCTCCCAGTAACTCTCCCCCCCTCCATCCCGCTGACGTGGCTTGGGAGGGTTTGCCTGCCACCCAGGAGACAGGGTGTCCCGTCTACAGCATCTCATCTCTTCTGTGCTTTGCCCCATCCCTTTAGTTTTGTCCCACATTTCAGATTTCTATTTTGTGCTGAACCTGCTTTTTTTTCATATTGAAAAGATGACATTGGGCCCGGCGGCATGGTCTAGCAGCTAAAGTCCTCGCCTTGAAGGCACTGGGATCCCATAAGGGCGCCGGTTCTAATCCCAGCTGCTCCACTTCCCATCCAGCTCCCTGCTTGTGGCCTGGGAAAGCAGTCGAGCATGGACCCAAGGCTTTGAGACCCTGCATCTGCGTGGGAGACCTGGAAAGAAGTTCCTGGTACCCGGCTTCAGATCGGCACAGCACCAGGCATTTCAGTCACTTGGGGAGTGAATGAATGGACGGAAGATCTTCCTCTCCATTTCTCCACCTCCTTGTATATCTGACTTTGTAATAAAAATAAATAAATCTTTAAAAAAAAAAAAAAAGAAAAGATGACATTGCCCCAGGAGCCAAAAATAAACAGCGATTTTAAAAAAAATCAGTGGCTAGGACTTACTACAATTTCTGTAGGAATGGCCACATAAAGGCGTCTCACCACACGACAAGCAGAGAACACCTTGCAGTCGCGCTCAGCTGTCAGGAGCCATGTACTATAGCCACACTGAGGCCATTCTGAATATGGGCCAGTGGAAAATCCCCGGTTGGCTAGATGCTTGTGAAAGAGGTTATGAAACTAATCACACACTTAGCTTCAATTGTTTCTAGCAACTGTTTCAGAATGTGATTTATGCTGCACCTGCTGACATCCTGTTACTGGTTACCTACACTACTGTTGATATGGTGGCTGCTCAAGAACAATCGTTCTTGAGACCATGGCTTGCGTCCCAGTTTCTTCTTTCCTCCCTGAGCCTTAGTTACTGAAGAATATAAAAACCCTCAATTGAAATCAGTAAACTGACAGCTTGATCAGACATCCTGTCTTGCGGTCCATTCTTCGTGTCTCTTGTCCAGTCATTCCCGCCTAGGTTGGTTGCGGCCCACGCTGACTGCCCTGCTGGACGGGACACTCAGCAGAGCGCAAATCCCAGGGCAGAGCGACCTTACGGAGCGGCCTGAAGAACCACCCACCGATCTGCCTTTCCCTCTTCTGCTCCGGTTGCCCCGCAGCGGTACTCATGCTGTGCTGCTGTCTCCCGGGAGACTCTGCTTCTGCCTGCAGCTGTACAGTACAATGCTGTTGTACAATGTCCTGCAGTAACAATCCTGGACTGCACCCTTTAAACCAGCAAGAGCAAATATGTACGCTGTACGTTATCTGCCAAAACAGACACTGTGAAATAAGGAAGGGGTGAACTCTGGCACAGAGGGCAGGACACGGCACTGCCTGGGTCGGATTCCCAGGTCTGTTCTTGACTTCGGCTGCCTGCCAATAAGCATGCCGTGAGGCAACAAGTCCCAGTTCAAATACTCGGGGCTCTGCTGTCCATGTAGGTAAGCTGAAGTGCCAACTCCCGGAGTGTCTAAGCCGTCACAGGCATCTGGACATAAAAGTAGCAGATGGGAAGTTCCCCTCTTTCTCTTTGTTCCCTCTCAATACAAAAAAAAAAATTAAAAGCTGGGCCAGGTGCTGAGGCCTTGAGGCTAAAGTCCTCACCTTGAAGGCACCGGGATCCCGTATGGGCGCTGGTTCTAATCCCAGCAGTCCCATCCAGCTCCCTGCCTGTGGCCTGGGAAAGCAGTCAAGGACAGCCCAAAGCCTTGAAACCCTGCACCTGTGTGGGAGACCTGGAGGAAGTTTCTGGCTCCTGGCTCCAGATCAGCACAGCAGCGGCCGTTGCAGCCGCTTGGGGAGTGAACCATCAGACTGAAGCTCTTCCTCTCTATCTCTCCTCCTCTCTATATATCTGACTTTGTAATAAAAATAAATCTCTTTTAAAAACTAAAAGTACATAAATATGGCTCCATCATTTAAGTTCTCCTACATTCATTTATTTGACTTTCTGAGGAAAACAACTTTTTTATCTTAATCATTTCTCTCAAGCTCAATCTCAGTGCTTCCCTTTACTCCGTCCCATGTCTTTCTCTGCTGACTTAGATTTCTCATGACAGGTGTGTGTATATATATATACGTGCGCGCACACACACACACACACACACACACACACACACACACACACACACACACAGTGTTTATATATAAATCTGAAGAGAAGATGGAGCGAAAAGGACAGAAAATCTCCTTCCACTAGTTAACTTCCCAAATGTTGCAACAAATGGAGATGGGCCAGGCCAAAGCCAGGAGTTGAGATCTTAATCCAGGCTCCCAAGGGGATGGCACAGACCCTAGTACTGGAGCCAACCTCTGCTGGCTCGCAGGGTGCAGACCACCAGGCTGCTGGCATGAGAAGCAAAGTCAGGCCGTCAAGCAGCCACTTGGTTCCGGGACACAGCCATCGCAAGCAGCGTCTCAGCCACCGCACCAGGCCCTCCCTTCACTTCCACTTTTAATGCTGTTAGCATGCCAATTTTTGCTTACGAAGATCCCTGTAGAGCATCCTGAGATATTCTAACGAGCAAGGTGTTGCTATCTGATCTCATAGCAAGCTTAGAAACAGTAGATGTGCAACAGAGCACCAGCTCTTGGAGGAGCTGACATCTGGTACTCACCTTGACCTCTCCACTTGCTTTGTCCTTGTACTGAACCCCCACCACCACATCATCTTCCTCTAATAGCTGCAGCACGACGCCTTCAATGAACCTGGTGCTAAAGGACAGACAAGCGGAAATCAATTCCTGTGGCAGCACATTTAAGAAATTTAGCTTAGACACGATCAATTGTTCCTTATCCCAAGTTTGGTCATATAAACTGACATCAAGTGTGCCCAAGTAGATGTGCACCGACAGAGGTCTACAGCGACGAAAAGCAAAAGCATCGTTAGTGAGCTTTAATGCAGCGTGGGCTGAACGCACAGCACTAATGTAATGAGCAAAAAGTAATTTTAAGAAGTCACACTACACTTTTACCTTAATGAAACAACAAACACAGGCAGAGAAACTTAACATACCCACACACATACACAAATAGAGGAGAAAAACTTATAAATTATAGAGTAGTTATTTTCAGTGAAAAGGTAATATTTTACACATTCTACTTGCATGGCTCACGAGACTTCTGAGCCGTAAGGGTAAATCCACTTCTTCGCTCGCTTTGTCAACATTTAAGTCTGTGGCAATCACAGGAAGCTCTTCATGTCCTCAACCAGAGTGCTTCAAGTTCAAACAAGTATAATGTACTGACCACGCACAAGGTCAGTCCTATCAGACTAAGAATTTAGAAAGAAACAGGGATTTCTCCTTGGAGCCCTCTGCCCTGTCAATAGCATTTCTAAAATCTTTGCACACAGGCTGTTTCACTGTATCAATCCTGCAGAGCAGGTGCGTGAAGCTGCACTCTTACTTGGGCTCTGCCATGGCTGCTTTCCGGAGACTCATGATGAATCTTCCGTGGTGGAAGGCTCTTCCGCTCTGCACCTGACTGCTTTCCGAGAGAGGGTAAGGGATCTGAACCTCGGACTGGCTCTCCTGGTCGTGAATGATGTAGCCGTGGATAGTATGCGCGTCCAAACCCTCCACTGCATCTGCAAAACAAGTCGGTCCCAAGGTCAGGTGCATTGGCATTCCCAGACAGGCAGCAAGGCCACAGAGGCCTTCAGAAACGAATCCCATCTTCACACAGGCAGCTGCTACCTGCAAAGCTGAACCAGCTTAGAAGCCTTTACGCTTCTGGAGAAGCAGGCATGTCAGAGAGATCTGTGGAATTAAAGAGAGCAGCACCACAGTGTCAGTCTGCTTCTCCTTGACCTCAAAGACAAACAGGGAAACACCACAGGAAAAGCAATAGCCGCCATCCTCGCCTGAGGAACCTTCTGGATCTGCAGAGTGACACATCTGGGTAGTCTAACCATTTTTTTTTCAGCATATGACTATGGGAAAAACAGTCATAAAAACAGAAAAAAAAATGTATCCATAAAGACGGAATATCCAAAAATATAACTGCCCAGAACAAAAGACAAGGTGCTAGGATTATTTCTTTAATATTATGATTTCAACCTATCTTCAAAATTCACTCAGGATAAATTATGAAGTAATTTTTGTAACTCAAATAACTTTTTAAAAACTAGCAATAAACAAAACACGGAATACCTCAGATCCCTGAAAAAGTGCTTTACTAAGGTTAAAACAAAAAGGTTGGTAAAGAATTCTGATAGAAAATACATCATTTTTTTAAAGATTTCTCTTATTTTTATTACAAAGCCAGACATACAAAAAGGAGGAGACAAAGAGAAAGATCTTCATCTGATGATTCACTCCCCAAGTGAGCTCAACGGCCACTGCTGTGCCGGAGCCAGGAGCCAGGAGCCAGGAACTTCTTCCAGGTTTCCCACAGGTGCAGGGTCTCAAGGCTTTGGGCCGTCCTCAACTACTTCCCAGGCCACAAGCAGGGAGCTGGATAGGAAGCGGGGCAGCTGGGATCAGAACCAGCGCCCATATAGGATCCCGGTGCGTTCAAGACAAGGACTTTAGCCGCTAGGCTACCATGCCGGGCCCGAAAATATAACATTTTTAAAGTGTCAACTGAAAAGTTAAAAGCTTAAAAATTAACTTTTAATGATAAAAACAAAATCTTTGGGACAACATCAAATGTAGCAAAATGTTAATACTTACATATTAAAGGTATTCTTTTAATATCAAAAAGCAAAACTTTTACAACAACAAAAAAAGGACAGAATATGTATCAATGCTTTATGTAATATAAAAACAGTGAATATACCAAGAAACATTAAGGGCCCAGCGCAATAACCTAGTGGTTAAAGTCCTCACCTTGCACACACAGGGATCCCATATGGGCACCGGTTCTAATCCCTGCCGCCCCACTTCCCTTCCAGCTCCCTGATCATGACCTGGTAAAGCAGTTGAGGACAGCCCAAAGCCTTGGGACCCTGCACCCATGTGGGAGACCCGGAAGAGCTCCTGGCTTCTGACTGGCCTAGCTCTAGCCATTGTGGCCGCTTGGGGAGTGAACCATCGGACGAAAGACCTTCCTCTCTGTGTATATGCCTTTCCAATAAAAATGAATAAATCTTTAAAAAAAAAAACCTGATAAGAAAAATTGATAAAATTGAAATCTAACATTACTGGGTTATACCATAATATAAAAAACTCATCTATTGCTAACAATGCTATCAATGACCAACATTTCAGAAAATAACCACAGTAATAAATGGCAAGAATCATGAGGAAGTAAGCATCTTTCAGCAATCCTAGTCTTTGAGATCCGTCCCCAGTGAGGCGACAGTTAGATAGGGGCCATAGCAGATGAGCAGCTCATGTTTTAGCCAGTTTTGTGTGAAGTAACAGAACAGAATACCTGGCACTAGATACTTGAAAGTACAAGCATTCTTACGACCCGTGAGGCTTTGCGGGTCAAAGCACCTGCACCTACCAAGGTACAGAGTCTTCTTGCTGTGCTGTGCCATGCTGGACCACATGGATCCAGAGTCGGCAAAGTACTTAAGTATACGCAAGTGTCCTTAAAAATCAGTACCGACCCATTCATGAGGAGTCCCCATGACCTAAAACACCTCCCATCAGACCCCATCTCTCAACCCTGCTTTACTGAAGATTAAATTTCCAACATAAACATTTGGGGCACACATTCAAATTATGCAAGTCAGCTGAATATAGCCGTCATGATGGAATTAAGGCACAATAATATAAAATATGAATCTGGCACAATATGAAATATATGACGCAATAATAAGAAATAATATGAAATATAGCTATCACGATGAAAATAAGACACAAGACAGAGCTTCTGTCCCTTTTCTTGCCACCACGTGAGAACAGAACAAGAAAGCAGTTGTGTAATCGGGAGGAAGGTCACCAAGAACCCGCTGAAGCTATTCTGATCCTGCACAGGCAGCCTCCAAAATACTGGAGTAAGTATTTCTATTTTAGATTATCCAGTCTTTGGTATTCCAATGGAGCGGACCAGTCTAGGGTATTTCACTATGGCCATATTACCCTGAAAATGCCTCATTTCATCTAATCTTGCCTGCAACCTTTCCAATAAACATAGATTTAAATTTATTCTTTTTTTTTTAAGATTTATTTTATTTTTTATTGGAAAGGTGGATATACAGAGAGGAGAGACAGAGAGGAAGATCCTCCATCTGATGGTTCACTCTCCAAGCAGATGCAACATCTGGAGCTGAGCCAATCCAAAGCCAGGAACCAGAAGTTTCTTCTGGGTCTCCCACATGGGTGCAGGGTCCCAAAGCTTTGGGCCGTCCTAGATTGCTTTCCCGAGCCACAGGCAGGGAGCTGGATGGGAAGCAGGGCTGCCAGGATAGAACCGGTGCCCATATGGGATCCCGGGCATGCAAGGCGAGGACCTTAACCACTGCACCATCGCGCCAGGCCCTAAATTTATTCTTAAAACTAGGATTCTTCCGCCTGATAGCAATACTCATTTCAGTCATGCTTCTCTTGGCAACATCATAACTCACCTCTAATTTGACAAATCCTGTGTGGGTATAATGGCGTAGTGGCTTCAGCCACTGGCATCCAATCTAGCTCCCTGCTCATGCATCTGAGAAGTTGCTTGGGGTCCTGCCACCAACGCGGGCCACCTGGACGGAGCTGCAGGTTCTGGACTTCTCACTGGCCCAGCCGTGGCTGCTGCAGCCACTTGACGAGTGAAAACACGGATGCAGGAGCTCCCTCACCGTCTCTCCCTCTCTCTCTTGTTTAAAAAGTGCCAAATTCTATGGTCGCTTTTCCTACATTAGCAAGCCTTGACATGGCTGTCCTTTCTCACACACACCCACCCCACTACGCAGAACATTCTCCTTGCTTGGATTCCGTGACGTCAAACGATCCGCACTCTCTGGTCTGCCAGCTTTCCAGGTGTTCTTTGCTTCCACTCAATCTTTAAACGACAGGTTTCCCGGGGCTTCACTCTACTTTCTCCTTAAACTTGCCTTATGGCCTCAATCATTGCCACAATTTTTATGTGCCACAAACATGTACTCAACTCAAAATTTTCACTCCGGGCAGTCCATCCCTCTACACTCTAGATTCACACATCCAATCTGACATCTACAGTTGAATATCCCTAAATTTTATATTCACATAAACAGCATGGCACAAATGGTAAAGCTTGACTCAATGCTAAGTTATGAAATGAATTCCACATATAATCAGATGAAACCACGATGACCAAGAAGTAAAATAAATTTCAGTCAGACTGTCGCATGTATCATATCTACTGCATCAGGATACAGGATGAAGGTTCCTGCGATCGCTCTTACGGGCTGCTGCCATGATTTTCAAAGTCAGTCAGACCAGATGCTCCTCTGGCTCCTTTGCCTCATCCACCTGCTGCCTGTCTTTCCAACCTTCATCTCTCTTCTCCATCATCCACTACCTTCCTGGTATATCTTGTTCTCCTTCTCAGCTCCTTACACAAAGCAGCAAACACTACATCACAGATTACACTGTGAATTCATTTAACCTTCATTGTAAAACGCAAACCAGACTTTCTTAATAAGTCCATTTTGCAAGCAGAGGAACAAAAAGAAGGTTAAGCTGTTTAGGCAGGATTATACAGCTTCCTAGGTGCAGCAATTCAAACTCAAGCCATAAGGTTGCAAGAGCGATGATTTTAGCTGGTACACCACACTTCCCGCTATCCACACCAAGCAAGCTCATTCTCACCTCACAGCCTGGCTACACTTCAGTCTGTTCTCAAGAATAGTTAAAAAAATAAATTCAAAAAAAATAATCAAAAGAATAGCTATAATCTGCCTTGTTTCAAAACCGATCCTTGGTATGCTAGATAGCACCTCCTGCAAAACAGGTAGTGAATATCTGTTTCCCAAATGAATAATCGGTCCTTAACAAGCACTGACTGAGAATTGGTGTTGTGGCATAGCAAATGAAATCATCGCCTGCAATGCCAGTACCCACCCTGGCATTGGTCTAGCCCCAGCGCTCCTGGGAAAGCTGCAGAAAACAAATCAAGCACTTGGGACCCTGCACATGGGAGATTCAGAAATTTCTGGTTCCTGGCTATGGCCTGGCATAGGCCTAACCATTTCAGCCATTTGGGGAGTAAACTGGAACATGGAAGATTCTCTCTTGCGCTCTCTCTTTCTCTTTCTCTCTCTCTCTCACTCTCTCTCCCCTTCTCTCCCCGCCCTAGTGCCCGAGTATCTTGGTGTAATGGCAGGCATTTAGCCTAGTGGTTCACACACCAGCACTCCACTCAGGGCTGGCTCTGCCCTGCTTCCTGCTAAGGTAATCAGTGGCAGGCGTGGTGATCACGCCACACCTACGGGAGACCCGGACCAGGTCAGGAGTTCCTGATCCCAGTTCCCGCCCAGCACAGCCCACCCACACCCTCGCAGGCACATAGGGAGTGACCTAGTCACTCTGTCTCTAGGATAAGTAAATCTTTTTAAAGGCATTGGTTATATTCATGATGCTTAAATAAAAGATTCAACATATCTTATCAAACCATAGTTTCCTTCATTTTCACTAAATTTCATGCCATCACTCGTTTTCTAGTACTCATGACAACTTCTAGACATTTCATTATTTAGTTTCCTTTCTATCTCCTCACATTACTAAATGCTTGTTTTCTACTTTGCTTTTATTTTCATGCAGTTTTGTTGGTGAATCAGTAAACCTGACAAACAAATGAACTAAAATTGTTTTTATTAGTTAGAGCATATCCTACGCAAAGAACATTTCCTTATCCTCTAAGTCTCCTGAAAATCAGGATGTACCTACCTCCAAGACCGAGGTCTTTGAGAACTTGATAACCCCCTGGCTGCAGAAATTCTCCAACTATCCTGTCAGGTTCTTTCAAATCTCTTTCTATGACTGTCACCTTCCTTCCATCTCTGGAAAGCACTGCTGCCAAAGCAGAGCCAACGATACCAGATCCCACAACGATAACTTCTGGATCGTTCTGGTAAGATGTGGACGTAGAGGTAGCCGCTCCTATTAAGGTTGTTTCGGACATATTGGCTCCTTTCCTGTGCTGTTAAAACAAATGAATTATGCTTCCAAATTTGCTCGACTTAAGTGATACTAACATAGCAATACAATGGACCATTACATCTTTCAAATCAAAGTGAAACACTTGTTAAACCCAGATCACATATAAAAATCAATATCAAGATACAGGTTAAATATCCAATGAAATTTAAACATACATCCCTTTTTTCAAACATGGTATTTAGAAAATGCTATTTCAAAGACAGATAGAAACACATACCAGCCAGGTATAATCATTGTTTGTAAGGGGCTTCCAAAGTTTGTGCAAAGGCAAAGTTGATACTTATTCTTTAAATATATCTCTGCATTTGCCACAATCACAATTTGATTTGATTTCAGTTTGCACACTAGTTGTTACCTGTAATTCCACTGTTTATTCCACTTTGTTTCTGCATTTGCAGTTGAAAAATCTAAAAATCAGTTTTACATAACAGACTGTTTAATGCTGACTACTGATCTACCATACAAGGATTATTTAACCAAATTACAAAGGAATTGAGATTTCATTTTACATACTAAATCTGCCCCTTCCTTTTTCCTCATCCTGATACTAGTAAACCTCAACTTAGGAACAATAGCAAACACTCAACTCATCACGGGTTGAACTGACAGCAAAAACTTCAACTCTGAGCAAAAGAGAAGAAAAAACTCTAAAGAGATTGATTCCCACTGAGAATAACAGTGCTTGCCTATTGTTTTTTTAAAGATCAATTCTGTTTTGCAATAAGCATTTGTTCTTGCTAGACAAGCTTATCTAAACACATTTCACAATGTATTCAATCAATACACAATTTCAATAAACACACAACGAATCACTTTTCTTGAATTCTCTACCTTAATGAATGAAAGGACCCATTTTCATTTCAAGGATTTAAAGGAACTTGAGCCAAAATGAAAATTCAACCTAAAATCCTTTAGGCATTCAATATTGTGATTCTAACATTCACCCAGGATTGATTTACCTCTACATTGCATTCCATTTTTATTTGTCTTAGAGAAATACTTTTCCCTCCTTTACCAAGCGTAGAAGACAACCGTCTGTGTGTCCCATCAGGGTCTCCCAAGGTTCAGAACTCATCAAACTGGGACTGGTGAGGGGCGCACACAAGGCAAGGTCCTTTTACTATCTTAAAGATTCCTGTTAGTTTTTCCATGCCTTTTCTCTCTCTCTCTTTTTCTCTCTCTCTCTCACACACACACCCCTACACCTACCTGGAAGGTGTGCCTCTGGGTAAAGCTGTCTCAGCAGAAGCACTTTAACACATCAGTTTATAAGCCTGCTGCTTCGTAAGGAACAAGCAGAAAGCCTGAGGTGTTCCCCAAACAGAGAGCTGTTTTCCAAGCCCGACACGTCTGTGCACAGCAGGACAATAACCTGGACTGGCGACCTGTGCCTTAGACGTGGCTAGCTCTGTAAGGTTTCAACCTGAAAATTCCCTTTCCCATTCCTCCGACCCACACCAGCCATGCCACTCAACTCGGCACCACTCAAGACTTCCACAGACACACAGCAGCCAATGTTTATGAAGCGGCTGTAGATGGCAGTCTGCAAATACTAACTCATTGCATCCCCTATCAGCCAGGGCCATGCTTTCCCCTTCTAACAGAAGAGGTAACTCGTTCTTAGAAAATTCAGCAATTTGTCAAACATCACAAAGCCTAGAAGTGCTGCAGAAAAATTCTAAACCTCTCAACAAAGCTTACTTTGTCGGCCTTACTGCGTAGCCACTTGCCCACACTGACGGTGGGTCCACTCCACCATCAGCCACTCCCCATGGGTCTCCCTCCCACTTCTCACTTCTCTAAAATCCCTGGGTCCATTCTTACAAAAAAAAAAAACTTTTAAAAAAGTGAAAATCAAATATTGCTTCACACTTTGAGATCCTTCAAGGCTCTTGGGGGACAGTGCAAATACCCCGAGCCGGGCGGTCTTCTTCTGTCCCCTGGCCTAGAGGACCTTGCCCCACCCGCCTCCCCCACTCCCTCGGCAGCAGCCCACGCACTGAAGACTCGGCCTTTACCACAGGAACACTATTGCACTGAGGACATTGCTCAATTACCCCTGCTGCCTAGACCTGCTTCTCGCTCCAAAGAGACAGAGGGCTCCACAATGCGAGCGCTCTCAGTGCTTCTCGGTCAGCTGTCAGTTCTCAAAGCAGCCGACTAACTTGGTGCTTGCTGCTTTCTTCCCAGGTGCCAATACTGCCCTTACCCAAGAATTTTAAATAAAGCATCTTTTTTTTTTTTTCATCCTGGAAAGTGATTCCACCCTCCTCCACAACCAAATTCTGACATTTCTTTCCATCGTTAGTAACCAAATCAATAGCCAGGGGTGCATTCCTAGCGAGCGAAACAAATGATTTCCATCATTCCTAGAATGCATGAATGTAGACATCAAAATCGTGAAATATTATCTAGATACACGAGAAATCACACTAAGTTGCCACCTTTTGTCCTGTGCAGAAGAAAACCACAGTTGGGTGACTCTGATCCTATCGTTAAAGTAACATGTTCATTCATTTGCTCCCGTTGTAATCAACCTACCCTCCTAGCCTCCAGCTGCTCTTTCTTCTCTGATCCAGGAGGGGACTTGGCCCAGAAGAAGCCAACGAGAGGCAGCGCTGAGAGAACATTGGAGATGATGGCGAACTGGGAGCTGCTCTGCTGGTGCCGGACGAGGCCCCCGTTGCGGTGGCGACAGCGGTAGGAGAGCACCAGGCCCAGCGACAGGAACACCAGCACGCACAGCAGGACCTCCTTGTTGGCCAACGTGACGAAGTCCCCGCATTTCTTATAAAAATAGGTGAAAGTGGCAATGCCAAGAAAGGTCCACATGGTTCCAAGGCGTCTCTGGTGGCACCGATCAAAGTTGAGAGTCTTTTTCCCGAAGAGGGTTTTGGCTGTTCACTTTTTTCTCCCTCGAGATGCCGTACTAACAGGAGCACGGGCCACTAGCCAAATCCCAGTAAATGTGCTCACGGAATTAGAAGGCAAATCAGTCCAACCTTTCAAAAAAATAAATCACACAAAATTATTTAAGAAGAAGCCAACAGTCGGCAATAGTAGAGAGACTGAAAGTCTGTATGATAAAACGCCCGCCCCAACACTCCTCCCCGACTCCGTGCGCGGCAGCAGGTGCCTTCGGGAGAAGGACGGCCAGAAACTGGGGAAAGACCTTGGCCCTGGGGAAACTAAGGCCTCCAAGCGCGACAGCGATGGCTGGTGGCGGCCAGGAGGCGCGAGGGGAGCCGGCGGCACGGCCCAGCGCACCCTCAGAGGGAAGGCGAAACGAAAAGATCCGAGCTGCCTTCTCCCACCGAGGACGGCCTCGGAAGCGGGAGGGCGGCTCCCGGGCAGGGTCCGCGCAAACGCCACCCGGAGGCTTCCCAGCTGGTCCCACACTCACCAGCGCCGGACTTGGCCGCGCCGCGCCGTCGCTTCCCCCTGAGAGCCTCCCTCACACGACCCCAGCGGCGGCAGCACCCGCAGCCCTCCTCACCCGCATCCCACGCGGGCGGCGGCCGCCCTCCCTGGCGCGGCGCTTGGGCAGTAACCAGAGCAACGGCCGCGCGCCCTTAGCTGGCAGTCCGGCCGCGCGCATCAGCTGCCGGGTTCGACCAGGGACCGGGGGCGGGACCCACGGAAGGACGGCCCGGCCCGCCCCGCGCGCGTCTTCCCCGCCCCCCGGCCCGGCCTCCAGCCAATGAGGGCGCACAGCGCGCGGTAGGCCGAGATGGCGCTATGCCACGTTTGGCCAATCGCAGGCGGCGCAGCCCGCGCGGCGTCGCCCGGTGAGGCGCTAGGGCGATGTTGCGTGGTGTAGGGTGGGGGCGTGGGGATGGTGGCCGGTGGGCGGGTGGGATGAGAAGGCGCGGGCGGGGAGGGTCTGGGGGCCGACTGAGCCGCCGGGGGTCCTATCCCCAGCCCCTGGGGTGACCGCTGAGGGTGGGGGGAAGGCGTGCTGAAGGACAGATTGCCGGGATGCGCACGTCCATCACGCCCGTGCTTCCCCGGGCGCCTCCTACGTTCCAGGCCTCTGTATCAGACAGATGAATCAGGCTGCCTTTGAGTCTTGTGCCTTGTGTAACAGGTTTAGGGTTCCGGAAAGAGCCGTGACTGCGTGGAGAACTTGAACCTGGAGGAACGAATGGGCGTTTGCCAGGTCCAGGAAAGCTCAAGCTAAAGGGACCAGCACGGGGAGGGGGAGGGCAAAGTGGTCGTGGAACAGAGATGCGCCCCGAGTGCCCTGAGAAGAGTGGGCCTGCAGGTGCCCTGAATTCTGTACAGGACCAGCAGGCCCCAGAGGAAAAACAGATGCACAAGAGTCACTGGGAGAGGCAGCTCCTTTTTTTTTTTTTTTTTTTTTTTTAATTTATTGGAAAGTCAGATATACAGAGAGAAGGAGAGACAGAGAGGAAGATCTTCCGTCCGATGATTCACTCCCCAAGTGAGCACAACCGATCCGAAGCCAGGATCCAGGAACTTCTTCGGATATCCCACACCTTGGGTGCCGGATAGGATACTCCGCCGGCCCCAGGCAGCTCTTGTTACACAGCTCTTGTTACACAGGCTGGTTTCTGGGCCCTTGGGACCTTGGCCCACCCTGTTTAATGCTGGGCTGCCTTCTTTAAACCTTCTGGTTCATGTACTTTGATTCTGCTCTTGGAAGGATGGCTGCATTGTCAACGCTGCCACCAACTCGCCTCACCAGGCCACTAGTTTCTTTATACTTTCTTTACCCATTTTCTGATCATTAGCATACAATGTTTGAATCTTGCCATCCTGATTAAATCTTTAAATTCCTTCAGGGGAGGATTCATCAGATAAAATTCACCGTGCCTGGCACAAGACATCATAACTCTAAAAATATTTAATAATTGGGGCCCAAGGCCGTGGCCTAATGGCTAAAGTCCTCGCCTTAAGTGGACTGGGATCCCATATGGACGCCAGTTCTAATCCAGGCTGCCCTGCTTTCCATCCAGCTCCCTGCTTGTGGCCTGGGAAAGCAGTCGAGGATGGCCCAAAGTCTTGAAGCCCTGCACCCATGTGGGAGACCTGGAGGAAGAGCTCCTGGCTCCTGGTTTCAGATTGACCCAGCTCCGGCCATCGGCCATCGAGGTCAATAGGGGAGTGAATCAACAGATAAAAGATCTTCCTCTCTGTCTCTCCTACTTTATATTTCCTTGCAAAGTCAGATATACAGAGAAGAGGAGAGACAGAGAGGAAGATCTTCCGTCCAATGATTCACTCCCCAAGTGACCGAAATGCCTGGTGCTGTGCTGATCCGGAGCCAAGAGCCAGGAACTTCTTTCCGGGTCTCCCACGCAGGTGCAGGGTCTCAAGGCTTTGGGCCGTCCTTGACTGCTTTCCCAGGTCACAAGCAGGGAGCTAGATGGGAAGTGGAGCAGCTGGGATTAGAGCCGGTGCCCATAGCTAAAATATAGCATAGTTATAACATAGTTAAAATATAGCTAATATATAACATAGTTAAAATCCTTGTTCAAGGCAAGGACTTTAACCGCTAGGCCACGGCGCTGGGCCTAAATAAATAAATCTTAAAAATATTTATGTAACAAATGAGTGATGGATACGATGGATGACAGCGCTATGCAAGGAGGAGCAGGCAGCTGGAACCAGGACACCTGGAATCCAGCTGGAACCAGGACACCTGGAATCCAGCTGCCACTAACCAGTTCTGCGACTTTCAGACAGGACAAGTCACAAAGGCACTCGGATTCCGGGGAGGAAGATTTCTTCATAAAATCTGAGGTCCCATGGCAATTCCGCAGCAGGTATTTTTGCAGCTTGTGAAAATAATGGTACACCTCACTCATTTGTCAAACCATGCTCAGCAACCTCATCGAGCCCTCAAAACAAGTTTGATTTTAAAAAAGTAGACAAAGAGGTTAAGTGGCATAGTAGGCTAAACCTCTACGTTAGATCTCTCTCTCCTTTCAGTAATTCTGCCTTTCAAATACAAATTTTAAAAATATTTTAAAAGATTAAGTGGCTTGATTAAAAGTATGATTTTCTCTTAATTTTTATTTAATCTTTAATATGGTTTACATTGCTGAGAGAGATGCATGCCCTGTGGGTTTCCAGCATTAGGGTTTGGTTTTGTCACTTTCCCATGAACAACAAAGAGCCTTACTGATAATGCAAAAGCAAGCAGAGTTTATTCTGCCAACATGCTGGGGTCAGACCGATCTTGGGGCACGCAGACCATCCAGGGAGGGGTTGGACCCCAAACTAGCAAAAGGCTAGAGATTATACAGACTCCTTCAGTGGTTACACGCATCATAGCCCACCCAAATTCAAACACAGCAGACATGTCATCTTTAGGGCTTCCAGGTGCAAACAGTCCACTTTGTTCTCAGACACATTGTCTTTAAGGCCCCTGGGTCCAGACAGCTCATTCTGTTCCCACACAGGTTCCTGTTCCTGGGACCAGATGATTGTGCCGCTGTCCTCCTGCACCTGGGTGCATTCTGTAGATAAGGCTTGTGACACTGTTCACAAGGTCACAGAGGAGCAATGTTTATCACTAAAGTGGAGTTTCCCCACGGTCCAGACGCATCCCGACCTAGCAAAGCAGCAGCTTCTTGGCACGAAAGGGCCCAACATTGCCTAACGCTAACATTCTAACGTACTAACGTTGTACTAGCACTCTAACACCAGTTAGGATGGAGAGGAACCAGGTATGGAGGAAGGTGGGTGAGACAACTGCTTCGAATTGGGGGGTGGGCGGGGGAGATGGGGAAAGGGCAGAAGGGGGTGCCTATCCTTGCAATGAAACTACATCAGCATCTGAGGATGAGGACACATCAGAGACCCCGGTGTGGGGAAGAGTGTGCTGAGAGTTTTACTTGAGCGGTTTTGATTTATTTATATTGGAAAGGTAGATGTACAGAGAGAAAGATCTTCTGTCCTCTGGTTCATTCCCCAAGAGCTGAGCTGATCTGAAACCAGGAGCCAGGAGCTTCTTCCGGATCTCCCACACAGGTGCAGGGTCCCAAGACCCTGGGCCATCCTCAACTGTCTTACTAGGCCACAGGCAGAGAGCTGAATAGGAAGTGGGGCAGTCAGGATTAGAACCAGCGCCCATAAAGGATCCCAGCACGTGCAAAGTGAAAATGTTAGCCACTATGCCACCGCATAGGATCTGGTTTTGAGAATTTTAAGACATCATTGGCTTTGCTGCACCAGGTTTGAGAAAAATCTTTCCAAAATGTGTTGGCTGACCAAGTCTACCTTGGTGCATCCCCAGACCCCAGGAACGCACTGCAAAGCATGGCCAAAAGAGTGGTCCAATCTGTTCTGCTTTCCATCCTCTAATGTCCTCTGCTGGAGCATGCTGGGGGATGCAGCTGCCTGGTCAGTTCCCTCATGGGAACAGATGCTGTGGCATAGGCCAGCCAACCTTGCCACAGGCCTGGTCTTCATGCATACCCACACATGCCACAGCCTGGACTGGGTATGACCCCAAATAACACTCCACCATGCCCATTTTCAGCTTGGTTTCATGTGTGCCAACACCTAGCCTGGTGCATCCTACATCCCATCTGGGTGCTGCATCTTAGCTAAGCCCAACCCACCGCCAGACCCAGCATACACACAGACCAGTGCTGCTGCCTTGACCAGCGTGGCCTGCCCCCAGCCAGCCTGTCACGTTCACCAGCATGAACTGCAGCCCAGTAGGGAGTGCCCACAGGTTTTGGGTCTACCAAGAGGTACTACAGTGCAGCCTGACATGACTTACTCCCAGTCCCTGCACCTGCCAGCAGGAGCTGCAGCCGAGCTTGGCTGAACTACTCCTATTCTGGCTTTCTTGTACCAGCAAATAAGCAACCAAAACCAAATCCTGGTTCCAAATCTTCAACCACAAGTCTAGGCCAGCTCTATGGAATAGCAGACTACGCCTCTGCCTGGGGCTCCTGTGATCCAGCTCCCCGCTAAAGGCCTGGGAAGGCAAGAGAAGAGGGCCCAAGTCCGTGGACCCCTGCACCCATGTGGGAGACCCAGAGAAGCTCCCGGCTTTGGATCAGCTCAGCCCCGGCCATTGAAGTCATTTGGAAGTGAATGAACCAATAGATGGAAAGATGGAAGCATTCTCTCTCTCTCTGTCTCTCTCTCTCTCCCTTTCTCTCTCCCCATTCCTCCTTCACTCTCTGTAACTGCTTTTCAATTAATTAAGTAAATAAAATCTTAAATTGACCAACCAAGACACTGATTTCTTCCTGACAATATTCCACAGTTATCAATAAACTGGCTTTTTAAAATAAGCCTCAAATTTCAAAGGACTCAAGAAAATCAGTTCAATATGTAGGAAGTCTTTTTCCTAAAAGCAATTCAGTAAACTGCCTATTAGTATTTCTGAGTTTCTTTATTGCTAAAATGATGAAGGTTTTTGTAGCTAATCCTTCAAAATCTAGATTGTTATGGAAGATTGCTTGCAGCTTACCTTGTGACAGAATTTTTTTTTCTTATTAAATAAATGGAGTTCTTAAAATCTGTGTTTACAAAGCCATTCTTCTAACTTCGGGGCCTCGATCTTTGGGACAGTTAAACTTTTGAACATGGGGTAAAAAGAACAGTTGTAATGGCTACCATGAGGCAGGACACAATGAATTTTGTGAACTGGATTAAATGTATGTTAACATGGCTGGCCATGTTTCATTTTTTCATACCATAAATCTTTCACTCTAACTTGAGGTGAAGGCCATGGAGCATGACACAAAATCAGCCGTTAAGTGGCAAAAAGTATGAGTACTCCAAGTAGAGCCATGAGAAATACTTTCACAGTCATGCCAATAGCTAAAACATCTAAAACAGGCAGCATCCTCAGGGCTTTTCTTCTGTCAGTTCACTTTATCCTCACAGCATGATCATGGTAGGTCCTGATTTTTCAGTTCCATTTTACAGACCAGAAAACTACCATGCTGCTAAGAGGACACATAGGCAGTGAGCGGTAGGCTTCGAGTCCACGAATAGGAAATGAAGCCGAGGAATCTAGCAACATTTGCCTTTGTTTCTCCTCTATGCATAAAGATCCCTTTATCTTACAAAAAGCAAAAATCATATTTGGTCTTTTTATCCCCTTTTTAAAATACCTCTGTTGCTCTAAGTTAGCAGGCTAGACTTTTTGCTTTTTCAAGTGCCATTCACACTGTCAGAAAAAGCCTTAACCCTGTTTCTTCAATTCTCCATCCTTTTAAAACGATGTATTTTATTTTTATAAGAAAGCCAGGGTTAGAGAAGGAAAGAGAGAGAGAAAAAACTGCAATATGCTGGTTCACTCCCCAGATGGCTACAATAGCCAGGGCTGAGCCAATCCAAAACCAGGAGCCAGGAACTTCTTCTAGGTATCCCATGAGTGTAGAGGCCCAAGGTCCCAGAGCATCCTCCACTGTTTCCTAGCTGGATTAGAAGTGGAGCAATTGGGACTCAAACTGGTACCCATGAGGGGGGAGGGTTGTCAGAAGCGCTAGTAGAAGCTTAGCCTACTACCTCACAGCGCCAGCCCCTGGAAATCCACTCTTTACAACTCATATTTTTAAAAAAATTTTTTTAATTTAAAAACCTCATACTAACCATCATCTTTTTTTCCTTAGATTTTAATAATTCCACATCTTGGTTGTTACAGTTATCGTTTAGTATTATAATTAATCTCTTCCAAAGGAAACAGCTCCTTAAGTAGTACAGAGCATGTAGCTGTATACTCGGTATTTCATATTTCATATATGCTGTGGGAGATTGCCCCCGGATCTCTGCATGCTTGCCCTGTGTGGGAGGGCATAGGCTCATGGCACACAGTGTCCCCAGGGGAACCCCTGACAACAGTTTCGGCCTCCCAAGACCTCAACCTGGCCAGTTCACTGGTCATGCTGGCGAGTGATGGGTTGTACCCGTCTCTCTCCTCTGTCCTTGGACGAGCTGCGCTGGGACTTAACTGCTTGGTAAGCATTTTTGAGAAGTCAGGTGCAGCCCATGTTACCTGCTAGTGCTGCACATGCGCTATGACGTGAGTGGAGGGTCTAGAGACATAGACGTGCCTTCTAGCCAACTACACTGCCGCTGCTGCGGAGAAGGACGCTCAGAAGATGCCCTTCTGCCTCCCCCTTTCTTGGTCTGCACAAGTCTGTGCTTGCATTACAAGAAACAGACATGCTCGATCAGACTGTCTCTTGTGCTTGTTGCTGCAGCTGAACAGTCACCTCCCCCCTTAGGTGGTTGCAGGGGCTTGCTTGCTAGAAGCCCCCTGATAATATGCATTTTTTTTTTTTACATTATTTCTATTGGAAAGACAGATTTTTACAGAAAGAAGAGAGGCAGAAGAGGTCTTCCATCCACTGGTTGACTCCCCAGGCAGCACTAGTGGCCACAGCTGAACTGATCTGAAGCCAGGAACTTCTTCTAGGTCTCCCTCATGGGTGCAGGGTCCAAGGCTTTGGACCATCCTCTGCTGCTTTCCCTGGCCACAAGCACGGAGCTGGATTAGAAGTGGAGCAGCTGAAATATGAACCAGCATCCAAATGGGATGATGGCATCATAGGGCCCAAAATTAGCTTACTGCGCCAGTGTACAGGCCCCTAACATCTGCACACTTCAATATGTTGAATACTATCATTCCTTTCTTTTTTTTTAAAAAAAAAAAAAAGATTTTTCTAACTTATTGTTATTGGAAAGGTAGATACACAGAGAGAAGTAGAGACAGAGAAAAGGATCTTCCATCTGCTGGTTCACTCCCCAAGTGGCCACAACAGCTAGAGCTGAGCTGATCCAAAGCCTGGAGTTTCTTCTGGGTCTCCCACGTGAGTGTAGGCTCCAAGGATGTGGGCCATTCTCCACTGCTTTTCCAAGCCACAAGCAGGTAGCTGGATGGGAAGTGGAGCAGGTGGGACACAAACTGGTGCCCATATCCCAGCGCGTGCAAGGTGAGGATTTAGCCACTAGGCTATTGCTCCAGATCCCTCCAGTTACTTTTAATATCAGCATTCATATAATCTTTTCCAAATTGCAATTGACAGCACTAATTACATTAATATGGAAAACAGAGTTTGTGTGGTTTTTTTTCTTGAATACTTCTCAGCCAGCTATAGAATGTCATTCTGTCTATTCAGTGTAAGAAACATGTATCAGGGGCCCAGTGCAAGAGCCTAGTGGATAAATCCTCGCCGTGCATGCCCTGAATTCCATATGGTTCCATGTCGGTGCTCATGCCTAGCACTTCTTTTTCCCTTTTCCACAGAGTGTGAGAAAACTCTTGAGGAGAACACAGCCAACAAGGCCACTTCGCGCGGTTGGGAAGCAGTGGGATTACAGACAGTCTCTTCGGAGCAATCTAACCGGGTTTTGCTTTGTAAGCTCTGCTTTTTCCTCAACATCAGTTTCAAAACCTAAAATACTGTTCCATTTGCCAAATTTGAACTGAATTGGTCCCCTAGGTTTGAGGCACACTTCCCATTTTTGGACTCAGCAAACTACGAGTGCACAGAAACAGGTGGCCCTCTCTCATTCTTCCTCTTGGCACCTGCCAAGCCTTGGGCCACATCTCACTTCCCTGGTTCCTGCTGAGGGCTGTTGGAACTTCGCCTAGGCCAGCACAAGGAAAAGGGATTCAAATGATCCATCTCAAAGAATCTTCTCTGATACCTTATGCCAACGGGGATAAGGAGAAGAGGGTTATCTACATTAAAACTTCCTTAAAAGGGGCCCAGCATAGTAGCCTAATGGCTAAATCCTCCTCTTGCAAGGACTGGGTTCCCATACGGGCACCGGCTTGTGTCCCAGCTGCCCCACTTCCCAGGCAGCTCTCTGCCTGTGGCCTGGGAAAGCAATAGAGGATAGCGCTCTGCCAGAATCCTGCACCCACGAGGGAGGTCCTGAAGAAGCTCCTGGCTCCTGGCTTCGGATCAGCTCAGCTCTGGCTGTTGCAGCCACTTGGAGAGTGAGCCAGTAGATGGAAGATCTTTCTCTGTATATCTGCCTTTCCAATAAAGAACAAATCTTTTAAAAACAACTTCCTTAAAAGAAGGTATTCATCAAATTCATGGATTCACTTGGGATTAAATAATATAGTTTATTTACATATTATTTGTTTTCTTCTGTCACCTCCCTGAAATGAAAAGGAGCTCAACAAAATAATTTTGCTGAGGTAATTTTAATTACTAAATTAATTCAGAAGGCAATTAAGTAATGTCCCTTTAGTGTTACATTCTTTGATTTGGTAATCCCAAATTGTAGGCATCTGCTCTAGAAAAATAACTGCAATTTATATACACCCCAAAAAGGCAAAACCAAAACCCCCAAATAATCAACAAAAAAATATCCCCAGCAGTTTTGTTTGTAACACTAACAATCAGCAAACATGAAATTTAAACTGCATTAGCACATTCATTCACTACATTATGAAATCATTAAAAACCAAAAAATAAAATGAAAAGTGATAAAATTAACAAAAAACTGAGACACATTAAAAACTATATGATCCAATTTTTACAAATATTTATTCACAAATATGCTTCAAAAACGGATTGCCAAAAAAGACTGTAGAGTTTTCATGTTGAAAAAAAAAGAAAAACAGAGTATGGGTCATTTTTATTTTGGTCTGATATACCTCTACATCTCCTAGCTTTTCTTTATGTATTTCATAATTAGGAAGTATCCCTAATGATCAAAAATTAAGCAATGTTAAGGGGAAAAAAAATCTTTCATCTTATCTGTGCCTGTCAGTATAATCAACTAATATTTCCTTAATCTGACCATTTGTGCATGATTTGACATCAATCAAAACTGATCATTGTCATTCTTTAACCACGGTGCCCTTCTGCTAGTTTTACCAGTGAAGATATATTAGAAAGAAAAGCTGGTTATTTTGGCCCTAACAAGCTGCCTCTGCTCGTCCGTAACTACACACGATTGTCACGAATGCAAGTATCCTGACTCCATTTATATTTTTATGGCCAAAGCCTGAACAAACCTTATCTTTAATTTGTTTTCAATTTCAGACAAAGGGTAGGTGGAGAAATGCATAAAAAGTAGTGACATTGTCTGAACTATCAATGTCGGGGTGCACTTAAATAGAGACTGATGGAATTCTGATTCTTTATGAAGTACTACACTGTTGTGACAATATGGGAAGAATCTGACGGGGGTGGGAGCTTGAGAGGGCATCCCTGCCTATACAAAATTGTAAAAAAAAAAACCCATAACAATAATAATTTTAAAAAATTAAAAAAAATATTTAAAAAAAAAGAAACCAGCAAAAAAAACCCAGGAAGTGAAAAAAAAACTATGTTTGGGTCCACATGCAGACGGATAAGGCAAAAGAAAGGGATGGAGAACGATGAACAAGATCAAAAATAAGAAAGTTGTGAAAGGTCCGAGAATCTTTAAACAGAAAAAGCAGCAGTTGCTAATTATTTGCCATATTACAGTACCAATGTGCTACACTTTCAGCTCGCTACACACCCCTAAGTACCCACACGTCTTTATGTTTATGAGGAAAACAAAGACAAAAGGATTGTGCTATTTTAGTGGCCTTCGGGGATACCCACATCTAAGGCTTCCTTCAAAGATAATGCAAAGATTCCAGAAGTTCCAAGCCATTTCATGAGATAATGATGGCAATAAATAGTTAACATTGAGTGATTTACCAGTTACCACAATGTCAAACAGATTACCTAAATAATCTCATTTGACCCTCCCAATAAACTCATGAGCTAAGAGGTATCTCAGGTCCTGCCTAGCGGCCAAAGTCCTCACCTTGACCACTCCAGGATCCCATATGGGCGCCGGTTCTAATCCCACCTGCTCCACTTCCCATCCAGCTCCCTGCTTGTGGCCTGGGAAAGCAGTTGAGGACGGCCCAATGCTTTTGGATCCTGCACCTGTGTTGGAGACCTGGAGGAAGTTCCTGGCTCCTGGCTTCGGATTGGCTCAGCACCGGCCCCGTTGTGCTCACTTGGGGAGTGAATCATCGGATGGAAGATCTTCCTCTCTGTTTCTCCTCCTCTCTGTATATCTGACTTTGTAATAAAAATAAATAAATATTTTTTAAAAAAAGGTATCTCTAGTTTAGACACCTAGAAGTATTCCAAGAAATAATGGGGTATTTCTGTGCCTACAGAGACTATTGGCAGAATCAGGAGCCCATGAGAGTGGAGAGAAGCAGGAAATCAGCTCTCCTTATCCTTGACACATTAGGTCCTTTATGGACCACTTACCCAGCCCTACCAGGTCACACAATCAAAAAATTGTATTATGGATCAATGGCTCGAATAGGACTTGGCTCCATCAGCTCCTCCACACATTTAAGCTTCTTCTGCAAGCAGTTACGGGATTAATGCTAACAGTGGATGGGTTAGTGTGGACACCTGATCTCGGCTAGGAGGTGGGTCCAGTGGGAAGTCCCGGGGCACACCTTACGAAGGCAGTTCTGAGAGGGCTGTGTCTATGAACCAGGAGTATGTGCTCCCTATTTCTCAGCTTTGTGGCTCAGCGTGTGATCACGCATACCATCAGCCTCCACCAGACACCGGTTAATGGGATTCCCTGATCCTTTAACTCTAAACCAAGCAAGTCTTTTTCCTTCCCAAGAAGTTCCTCTTAAGTATTTCAATTGTTAAAAAAAATTTATTTATTTTTATTGGAAAGGCAGATTCACAAGAAAAAAAGGAGAGACAAGAGAAAGATCTTTCATCTGCTGGTTCACTCCCCAAGTGGCCTCAAATGGCTGCAGTTCAGCCAGTCTGAAGCCAGGAACCAGGAGCTTCTTCCAGGTCTCTCACATGGGTACAAGGTCTTGAAGAACCTCAATATCAAAATCCCAACCTTTGCTCATGGCTCATTGCTACTAAGAAACTGTAAGAGCTTGCAGGCTAACCTGCCTATGTGACTTCTAGCCACTTATGTGACCTTTAACTTATGTGACTTATGTGACCTTTAACACTGATGGGTCCTAATTCCTATGAATCAAGACCCACCTAAGTCTGGTTATCTCACAGGTGGCTCCAAGAAATCAAGTGAGTGCTTGCCTTAGTTGCTGGAGGCATGGGCTGTCCAGCCAAGATAGGTAGAGAATGTGTGCTATTTCCCCTCACCTTGTAGACTATTGTGAATTTACCCTTTTCAAGCTATTGTGGACTACTCCAAAAAAACCCTATGAATGTGCTGTATGGGGAATGGGGTTCCTGGAATGGGGTGTTGGTCCTGGCCGGCTGGCCTGCTCTCAACCAAGAAGCCAGACTCGGATGTGCTGAGGTTCAATAAACCATCCTTGTGCACTTGGATCAACTTCAGACTCCAGGTGATTTCTGGGGATCACAAAATCTGGGCACAACAGTCTCAAGGTTTTGGGCTATTTTCTACTGTTTTCCCAGGCGACAAGCTGGATGGGAAGTGGAGCAACTGGTATACGAACCAGCACCCAGTGCTAGCAAGGTGAGGATTTAGTCACTGAGCCATCTTGCCAAGTCCTCGTGTATTTCAGTTGTAATGAAAAGCTGACCAACACTGCCAACGACCAAAACTTGAATTTGAAAGAGATTTTATATGTGTCCTGTACTGCTGGGATCCATGCAGTGGATGTGGGGCACACGAAGGCATGAAGAGTACTGTTCCACTGCAGGCAGGGCCACAAGGAATTCCTGCTGCATGGCAGGGCCCAGAGGTTATGTCTACAACCACCTGAAGGCAGTTCCACCTCCCTTTGCATAGAACTGGACCACCCCGTTGAGATTCAGGCATTGTTAACCGCTGAGGGAGTTGGTTTTTACTATCAATGTGAGCTTGGAGGTTGATGTTGCCAAAGGGCCTTTTACAATTCATGCTGTCTCTACCTCATCTCTGCTGCCCCCATTGAGCATCCTTGATCTTTAGGTCCTCCCTTTTCTGTGATGCATTTTTTTTTCCTTAACTGATTCAAGATTAAGCTGTAGAATGAGGATTGCAGTAGGAATGTGTTACTGATTGATATGCAATTGAGAACTTCTATTGAGAGCTTTAAGGTGAAACAAAGGGCAGAATTATCCTTGGAAACACCAGCTTGACCTTGACATAAAAGTCTGTGTCAGAGCTTGTAACTGCTTTAAAGGGGACAGCTTTCTTGCATTGTCCACTATGATTATGAGTGATCCATTTCTTTCCTTTTTACGTCTGTCCCGTACACCCTTCTCAAGTTATAAACTCGGCTGGAGCTGGACTCCGGCACTGTACAGTCCCAGTCTGAAGGCCATGGTCTTCCCTCTATAGGGTTCTGAACAATTCAGGCATTCTGAGAGTCCTCTGGGGTTACTGCAAAGACAAATCCAGCTTCCAAAAGAAGCCACTTGCACTTAAAAGCCATCCCAGGATATGTGGCTGGAACAGGTCAACATGTTGAAGGCACTTGAGGAGACATTCAGATTAACTAACCGCATCCTGCTGACTTCATCCGATAAATTCCTAACCAAAACAGACATGGCAGGCTGTGTTGGGATCTGGGAATCCATTCCTGTACTGAAGGAATGTTTACCTTAGGAGGAACACATATCCTGGAAGGGCATTCCCTTGGACATTGGCATAAACACACAGGTGTGTGACAGAGACTCAACAACTACTGTCATCCTACAAACAAAGACCCTGGGGCAACCTGCACCCAGCTTGCATTTGCACAAAGCAAAACTAATCATTTAAACTGTTACTTGTATCTCCCTAGATTACCAAGTGATTAAATTTGAAGATGGGGTGCTCGGTAGAATAAGTATAGATCGACTGCTGAAAAGGCGATGTGATCATGTGAAAAGCTGCACATATTTCTACAACTGGATAATGCGGACCTTGTCTCCTCTCACTGGCATGTGATCTGTTAAACATGCTGGGCTCCTGGTAAAAAAATTTTTAATTAACGCAAATTTGTACTGCTTGAAAGGAGTTACACACACTCAAAATCAGAATGAAAAGGTCATCTGGTTGTATAATTACTTCAGAAAGAAGTTGGCTGAGACATGTATGAGAACCTTTAAGTTGATGAAGGGGCTGTCAGGCAACAAAGTAGGTTAAGCCTCTGCCCATGATGCTGGCATCCCCCCTGCAAATACACCTAAGAAAGAGGATGACTCAAGTGCTTGGACACCTGCACCCATTTAGAAGACCAAGAAGCTCCAGGCTCCTGGCTTCAGGCCATCCCAGCTCCAGCCATTGCAGCCATTTGGGGAGTGAACAGTGGATAGAACTCTCAGAATCTTTCTCTCTTCATTCCTTCTCTCCCATTAACCAACTCTCCCTTTCAAATAAAAATAATTTTTAAAAAGCTTAAAAAGCTTTTGAAAATTTTGCGTTATAATTTACTCCCATTTTCCCATGAACCTTATATGTCAGACTAATGCTTAAGGGGCAACAAGTACCTCACCACAGGTAAGGAAATTCCATAGCACTACAGAGAAGATTCATTTGGTAGATCCTGGTGGGTTGATCAGGGCTGATAGGAATGTCCCTTGACCTCAAAACCCACATCAGAAACATGTTGTTTAAGTCCTCTGGTAGGTGGTACAGCAGTGAGCTGGCACTTGTCCCAGGACAATATGAGCCTCTGAATAGAAAAAAAAAAAAAAATTGAATATATCAGTCTCCTCTTCTAAAAGACACTATGAAACAAACTATTCATATATAAGAATACTTTATTTGAAGGCAAAATCCTTTGAGTTATCAAGAAAAAAAACCAGAGAATACAGAATGATTTACCTCTCATGCAGCTAAGCAAAGAACCTGTTTGCTGATTATTGCAAGAGAAGCAAAGGCACCAAGCAGGATCGCATCCGACTGTCCGATCCTCCTTCTCGGCAGGCAAATCTCTTCCATTTTCCTCATTTTCTGTCCCAAGAGGTCAGGAGGCTTATCAAACTGTTTTATTGATATAACCACCTCGATCCTCTAAAATGATCCAACTTCCCACAACAAGGAGAAAGAAGAAATAAGTGTTTTTTCTTCTTGAAATGCAACATAAGCTTGTGTTTTCCAACAATATCTTTGAGAGTTCCCAAGTTCGATGATTAAGAATCAAATAGGGTATCCTTGGAATTGTATCACTGTTTCTATTTTAAGAACATGTGGGGCCCGGCGCGGGGGCGCAAGTGGTTAAAGGTCCTCACCTTGCACGCCCGGGATCCCATATGGGCACCGGTTCTAATCCCGGCAGCCCCGCTTCCCTTCCAGCTCCCTGCCTGTGGCCTGGGAAAGCAGTCGAGGACAGCCCAAAGCTTTGGGAACCTGCACCCGCGTCGGAGACCAGGAAGAGGCTCCTGGCTTCGGATTGGCATAGTATCAGCCCGTTGCGCTCACTTGGGGAGTGAATCATCGGACGGAAGATCTTCCTCTCTGTCTCTCCTCTCTGTATATCTGCCTTTCCAATGAAAAAATAATAAAAATAAATCTTTAAAAAAAAAAGAACATGTGGATGACATCTTTTGATTTGTTAGGATTAGTAATCATCAACTCCCATGAACTGACTCTGCTATATTTTAAGTACTGTGGTGTTTTGCAAAACATGACAATTTACAGCACTAAGCAAGATCAAACCAGGCAGGCTTCCCCTGGACAAGAGTCACAGGTCATGGATCCGATGTTTTGTACCATCCCAACAACTGCTACTTCACATTTCAGACTGAGAAACAAACCCCTACATTTAATTTTCTTGGTTGAATATAGTATACGTACAATGCAGTATACTGTCCTGAGATGTTACAATTTAACAAAAATAAAGAAAAAATATAACATACAGGGCCTGGCGATGTTACCTACTGGCTAAAGTCCCCGCTCTGAATGCACCGGGACCCCATATGGGCGCTGGTTCTAATCCTGACAGCTCCACTTCCCATCCAGCTCCCTGCTTGTGGCCTGGGAATGCAGTAGAGGAAGGCCCAAAGCTTTGGACCCTGCACCCATGTGGGAGACCTGGAAGAGGTTCCTGGTTCCCGGCTTCGGATCGGCACAGCACAGCCGTTATGGTCACTTGGGGAGCAAATCATCAGACAGAAGATCTCCCTCTCTATCTCTCTTCCTCTCTGGATATCTGACTTTCCAATAAAAATAAAACAAATCTTTAAAAAAAAAAATACATAAAACTTGCAAAGGTAGAAAGATGCTTAAGCAGTTGCATAAAAGTCCGTGTTGCCAGAGTGTTCTCTTTTTGAAACAGAAAAGTCACTCCCAGACACTTCTTCAATATCTTCATCAGCTTTTGTTTTAGTTTTGAAATAAGTAGCCACACAAAGAGAACAAATGGCTTCAACAATATCAGGTGCACAGCAATCATGAAAGAATAACCCGCAGTGACCTGCCAGCTATAGCCGCTCGTAGCAGCCACAACTGGCCCTTCCTGGCTCCACACTCCTGGTACACAGTCTTCACAACAAATACAGTTTGAAAACAAAAGTAAGATAAATTCCAGGACTCTGACCTTCCTACACATCTACCTTTGCACAAGTATGAAAAATTTGGAAGGGAGAATCAGAGATACCCCATGCTTCACTTGCAAAGCATCGTTCCCATGGGACAGAGGACACCCAACTGTCAGCTCCCTCGGCCAGGAAAAACAAGATGTCCAATGGCAAAAGTATCCTTGGACACTATCTCAGAATTAGTGGACTAAATATTAGAAAAAGGATCCAGTTACTAAACTGGTCAAGGATTATGTAAAGGAAAAGTTCTGGGAAAAGGCTCTTTGTCAAATTTAAAAACAGAATTCAGGAATTCTCTCAACGAGACCATATCACTAGATAACCTAGTTGGTTGACTATAACACAGAACGCCCAGCTCATCTCCCAACCCAGTGCCTTCAAAACTCTACCCTACTTCTGATTATATTCTGGAAAGCAAACACCCTGGGGCACAGTCCTAGAGTCTTACCAGAAACATTTGAAACTGTCCAGAGGGATGATTTTGAAAGGGCTTTCTATAAAGACCCTCAATACAGCAGCTGCAGTCACACACGGCTGTGAATGCCTAGCAAGCAGCCAGAGCGATGACGAAACAGCTTTAGATTTAGATGTAGACGCTATAGTGCTAAACTATGCAATCCTATCTGCTGCAACAGTTACTTTTTTTTACGGACTAAAAATATATTTGCAAATGGTAAAACTTGCATTTCTTATGATCCACAGAACAGGCAGGAATTCTCATCTGTTAAAAAATAATCCCTGACTTAGTCCCTAAAACCAGTAATAATCTATCTCCACTTAAGCAGACAAAGGAGAAGTAAGACAATTCAATGGCAATGCTGGCTCCCCACATATCCTTTTGATGATTCCCAAGAATATGCTACACTTGGCCTTGATGTTAGTCCTGTGATACCTTAAATGAATAATCATAATGTCCTCTTCACCCTTGCCAGTATCTTCACTAGGAAGATCCAATGACCTGGCAAACTGAGGCTTCGTTCCTCTAAACTGGGAGCACGGACTTTTTCCACATGCTCTGTCAGATACACAAAAGAAACCTTAGAACACAATGGTCACGGGACACTGTCACTGTGATGGTGCAACACAGGATGCTGAAAACGCGACACTTCCAGACTCGGGCTCAGGAAGATGCGTGTGAGACTGAAGACGAAGGCACGAGGGCCATCTCTGCTGCACAGTTCTTCCAGCTCCATTCGTGAAGGATATCTTCATCAGCTTTTGTTTTAGTTTTTGAATAAGTAGCCACACAAAGAGAACAAATGGCTTCAACAATATCAGGTGCACAGCAATCAGGTCCAGCTGTCTCCAACAGCAGGAGAGTGCAACGGCTTCTCTGGGTGAAGCCTGCGATGCTGAGTGAGGTAGGCACTCCGGCTGAAGCACTTGTCACAGTCGGCACACTTGTAGGGCTTGTCTCCCACGTGGCTCCTGCGGTGCCGGATGAGGTTGAAGCCCTGACTGAAGGACTCTCCGCAGTCAGGGCACTGATACGGCTTCTCCCCCGTGTGTGTCCTCCGGTGAATGACCAAGGTGGAACTCTGACTGAATGTTTTCCAGCACTCGGGACACCTGTAAGGTTTTTCTCCAGTGTGCGTCCTCTGGTGTCTAATGAGGTGGGAGCTGAGGCCAAAACTCTTGCCACACTCGCAGCATCTGTACGGCTTGTCCCCTGGCTGGATCCGGCTGTCTTCTTCCACGCCGTAGCTCTGCCTCGGGCTTTCTTTGTATTCTGCGCTTTCACAGAATTTTTCTGTGTGTGTCTTCCGGTGCGTAACAAGGTTTGAACTTCGACTAAAATTCTTACCACATTCTGAACACTGGTAAGGTTTTTCTCCCGTGTGGATTCTCTGGTGCTTTGTTAGTGTGGAATTACAAGCAAAGCCTCTTCCACAGTCAGCACATTTGTAGGGCTTCTCCCCCGTGTGTGTCCGCTGGTGGCGAATCAGGCTGGAACTCTGACTGAAGCGCTTCCCACAGTCGGGGCACGTGTAAGGTTTTTCTCCGGTATGGATTCTCTGGTGTTCTATGAGGACGTAGCTGTGGCTGAAGCCTTTGCCGCAGACAGGACACTCATAGGGTTTTTCACCTGTATGGGATCTGTGGTGCTGGATGAGATGAGAGCTGCTACCAAAACCCTTGCCACACTCGGGACATTTGTAGGGTTTCTCTCCTGTGTGAGTTCTCTCGTGTACAATAAGATGGGAGGTATTGCTGAAGCTTTTCCCACATGCCCCACAGTGGTAGGGCTTCTCTCCTGTGTGTGTTCTGAGATGCTGGATGAGGTGAGAACTGTTACAGAAGCATTTCCCACACTCGGAACATCTGTAAGGCCTTTCTCCTGAGTGAGTTCGCTGGTGAGTGCGCAAGTGGGAACTGTTAGTGAAGCTTTTCCAACACTGGGAACATGTGTAGGGTTTGTCTCTGTAAGGTGACTTTTGCCCAACAGAGACCATGGCGTGTTCTCCTGGGCCCCACGCCCTGTGGCTGGGTTTTTCCTGCTCTTCTGTAGAATGTCCCTGAAGCTCTGACCTACCATCATTTTCTTCATGACACCAGTTCTCATCCCCTTGGGCCCACATCAACAGTATTTCTTCTGTATCTTCATGTTTGGAATTTTGTGGGCCATACCTTTTGGTCCATTTAAGAGCTCTCTCTTTTTCTTTCCCAGGATTATTATGTTGAACTGTTTCCAAATTATTTTTACTTTCATCACCTGCAAGAATAAATACGTCACCTAAAAATATTCCCTCATCTCTGCTGTAGAAGACAATTAGAATTTCAAGCATAAGAGAGGGAACAGCCACTTTAGCGTTCGCAAATTACTTTTCTAAAGAATTTCTAAAGCTAGTTTCACTCCGTTTACTGTGTACATTCGCCAGGAGCCAGTGAACTTCTTGTACCTATAACAAGTATTTGAACTGTTGTCAGCAACTGCCAAGGGAAGCAGCAGTTTAAAAAATAAATGTGCTCAACTTTATTCTAGAAGAAAAAAGAAATTTCGAGTAGGAGTGAAGTTGAATAGAATCCTATCTGAAAACCAGACAATCACTTGGTTAAAATCTGAGCAAATATACAAATTCACATCAGTAGCTTTGCATGTAGTTTCTCATTAACCCTACAATATATACAAGATAGAGATTATCATTGTTTTGCTTAAAGATGAGGAAACTAAAGCTGAAAAAATGAACATAGCTTATAAATGAATACAATAAAGTCTACCTCATGCTCATGTACTTTATGCGTATGCGTTAGCACATTTTATAACAAATTTCTAAGGATGCAGAATATGTTGATTCCTTACCTGTAAAGGGACTTTGCAAGCTCTTCAGGAAACCTTTCGAAGCTTCCTCTGGTTCCATCTCAACAATACTGGCCAAGTCAAGCTGAGAAGCCCTGTAGAAGAAGGGCATAGGTCATGTCTGGAGACCTCTGTCCAATCACGACCCTCCTCCCTCCTCCCCAGCCCCCCAACATAACAATTACAGGCTCAGAATGTGCAGTGACGCACACTGAAAGAACCGGCCGAGGCTGGAGAGGCTCTTTCACAAAGTCTTACCTTCGATGCAAGCGACCTGTTCTAGAGAAATAATCCTAAAGATTCAGATGCGCATACCCAAGGTCTGAGGATTAAGCTTTGAAGATATGAAAGGACATTGAAAAGCCAGAAAAAAAAAAATTAAAAGATGTTTTTGGTGCCAAAAATAACCTTACAAGGTATGCATTTTTATATAATACACATTTTTCCATCAACTTTTTTGAAGTCCCCTCATAGGATAAATACTAGTACTCACTATCCACTCGTGGCTTAGAAAAACTTTCCATTGAAAACATGCTATTTCTTTCCAAAACAATGCCAATACTAAGACTTTCACAGACTCTAGGAAATGTATACACAGGCCTAAGAAGCAGGAAGAGACATACTCTCACCAGTTTGAATATCCAATTTGGTTGCTGACGGAAGAAAGAAATCTTTGAAGTCAATCTGAAAAGGACTTATATATCCAGTGATAAAAAACAAAAAAACAAAAATTAGGACAAAGCAGGACTGGAATAATTATAGCCAGTAACTGCTAAATATTAAAAACAAGGATGCTAGGGGGTCTTTTTCTTCCTTGCTCTTAGTACCTACGTCTACCATAAACACAACAGACATTTCAGCCAAAACTTGAACTTCTGGAGCCAACCACAATCCCTGACCTACGGGAAGGGACCTACCTGAGAGCTGCTCCTCCAGAGGAAGCCAGTTACACCTGGACTTGACACCCATCACAGGAGTCCACAACGACAGGAAGGGGGACAACGGAAGCCTGCAAGCACACACAGGGCACTCATACTTTATCAAATAGGTGTACTTTTCACAGCAAACTAATTTGTACACCCTTCTCATTTAACTCATGATAATCCTTTGAAGTTGTACATTAAGAAGTTTTTTTTAAAGGCAGGCCCGATGCCTTTTACATGCACACCTGTCACAGTGACCCAGAGCAGTCAGCAGAGCTGGGCAAACTGCCGACGATGCTCTAAGATGACCTTTCTTGGGGATTTGTTAAGTGTCTTTTCAGAAAACACACCTGCATCCCCTCAAACTGACATCACGGCGGGCAGACTTTTGGTGAACACACCCAGAAAACTACAGGGGATCGTTATAAAAATGACACTGATCCAGAGGACAAACATTTCTAGTAGCAAAATGGAAAGATACGGACATCTGAAGGTAAGAGGAAAATGGTACTCAAAGCTAATACGTGTAGCTGTCAGTATATATGCAGGAAGCAAGTCTGAGGAGTCCTGTCCCACCGTTCTCCCTTCCTGCAGCAAGAAATTCAATTTAGGAGTAAAGGAGCCCATGGGTACACTGCAGGAGACAATCAGGGGTAAATCCAAGCCCGGGCAAGGGGGTACAATCTTGTCACCCCGCGGTTGAGGGGTGCAGCCGGACCCAGGTACCCGGCGGGTGAGAGGGTGCAGCCCGACCTGGGTACCCCGCGGGTGAGTGAGTGCAGCCGGAACTCGGCACCCCGCTGGTGAGTGGGTGCAGCCGGACCTTGGCACCCCCGCTGGTGAGTGGGTGCAGCCGGACCTTGGCACCCCCGCTGGTGAGTGGGTGCAGCCGGACCTTGGCACCCCGCGGGTGAGTGGGTGTAGCCGGACCTTGGCACCCCGCGGGTGAGTGGGTGCAGCCGGGCCTCGGCACCCCGCGAGTAAGGGGTGCAGCCGGACCTCGGCACCCCGCGGGTAAGGGGTGCAGCCGGACCTCGGCACCCCACAGGTAAGGGGTGCAGCTGGACCTTGGCACCGCGCAGCAGTGGCACTGAAGCTGGGGCAGTGCTGTCTCCGCTTCTCTCCCCCTCGGTCTTGGCTGCTTCCCCTCAGCAGGGAACTCACTGCCCACCAGGCTGCCCGCGACCCTGGATCCCCCAGCAGTCCCCAGCGCTCCAGGACACACCCCGCTCTTCCTGACCCGCCAACACGCGGTCCTACAGACCACCCCCGAAAAACAGACCGGAAGCGACCCTGCTTTCCCGGCGGCCTTAGCTGAGGCCCTTCTAGGAAGCAGTCAGGGCCAGCTCCTTGGTCTTAACCCCTTTGATCCCGGAGTGAAGCAGCGTGCGAAGATTCCCCAACTGGGATACACATTTCTGTTCACTTGTCAGGCACGTTATGAAAGGGGCCTGATGGGAACTTGTCATACTTCTTGCCATCAGGGCATCATTGAGGTTATCTTCATTATTATTATTATTATTTAAAGATTTATTTATTTATTGGAAAGTCAGATATACAGAGAGGAGGAGAGAGAGAAAGAGAGGAAGATCTTCCTCCCGATGATTCACTCCCCAAGTGAGCGCAACAGGGCCAGTGCTGTGCCGATCCAAAGCCAGCAGCCAGGAACTTCTTCTGGGTATCCCACACGTGTGCAGGGTCCCAAGGCTTTGGGCCATCCTCAACTGCTTTCCCAGGCCACTAGAAGGGAGCTGGATGGGAAGTGGAGCTGCCGGGATTATAACTGGCACCCGTATGTGATCCTGGCGCGTTCAAGGCTAGGACTTTAGCAGCCATGTTACGCCGCCGGGTCCTATCTTCATTATTATTGGAGTGCAAATTCTTCAAGTATTGATAAGTACCACGAATGTAGAATATTTACCTATGAGAAGGCATCTTTTCAGTATATGTGCTGCCGAAGTGAGCACTTCTTTTCGGTTTTCAAAGATGCATTTAACTCTCATTACAGAAAAAGGACAAGTCAACCCCCACCTGCCTCCACACTTCACTCTGTTCACTGGTCTCCATTGCCCAGGTGTTTAGAAAGGATCTCTCCTCTTTATTTAACACACGTCCTATTGTTTCTCTACCTTTTGGCTAAGACTGAGTGTAAAACACATCCTTTCTCATAATGTTTTCTACCTTTTGAAGAAAGCTATACACAAATTCTCAGTTCCCTTCCCCAAACACAAAAGAGTTCCTCAGATTTTTGTTTTCTCACAATTTTTATATGTTATCATTTCTCCAAGTGAGCATTTCTCTTGAAATTAAAAAAAAAAAACAAAAACCCACCACCACCACCACCACCAACAACAACAAAACATAGGAACTGGCGTGGTGGTGTAGCACTCTAATTTTCCACCTGCAGGGCTGGCTGTCCCGCTGTTGCACTTCCCATTCAGCTCCCTGCTTGTGACCTGGGAAAGCAGTCAAGGACAGCCCAAAGCCTTGGGACACTGCACCCGTGTGGGAGCAGGGTGGAAGTTCCTGGCTGCTGGCTTCAGATTGGTTCAGCTCTGGCCATTACAATCCCTGGGGAAGTGAAACAATGGATGGAAGATATCTCTTTCTCTCCTTCACTCGTTCTGTCTGTTAATCTGCCTGACAAATAAAAATAAATGAATCCTATAAAAATAAACCACATCGGGGCCCCGGGACAGGGCGTCTCAGGCCTGGATCCCACAAGCCTGCCATCATGTGCGCGTGGTGAGCTGGGCCTGGGCGGCCAGTGCGCCGTTTGGTGTCAGGCTTTGCCTGCTGGCCACCTGGCAGAGGAGCTTTGGGATTGTGGTGGTTTGAATTGCTGCTTATGTAGCTCCATGTCGAACCCAATGTGTTTCTGTGAGGTGAATGTATTCTAAATATTCCCAATGACAGTTACTCTTCCTTTGAAGAACGTGTTATCACTTAGCAATGGCTGACCACCAAATACCAGTCCATGCTAAAGCTATGGCGCGGGGCTTGTCTAGCAGAATCATATTCTGTTACCTGACATGATGATGCATCAGGAGAATGGTCACTTTGGTCAGGGCCATTACATTAACTAGCACTTGAGAACCATATCCAGGGGTAGATTCTGGGAGGGCTGTGTGGGCGAAGCCCTGTGGAAATTCTAGCCCCACTGGTTAGCTCCAGAGTTGCGGAGGTGATGGAATAAGCTCGGGGTGAACAAGTAGCATGTCATCAATCACAGGTAAAGGAACCCACAGCAGTCTGGACTGGTCAAGGCAGCAGCACCTGAATGTGCATCCTGAATAGGGTGTGGGGTGGGCTGGGCTGCAACGTTCACCAGCTCATAGAAGGCTAGATGGAAGGCCAGACTGCACCGGGCACTGGCCTAAAACCCATTGGCATGTATGAGAACTGGGTCCGGGAGTGGATCAAGTGGAGAAACTTGGGAAACTCCCCTGGCGGGTCATAGCTCCTGCTGGTGAACATGTGGTCCAGACAAGCTGGGCAAGGGAGTTCCAATGGCTGGCTAATGTATGGGTTCGTAATGGAATGGGGTGTACCGGGCAGGACTGAGCAAGCCTTAGCCCACTAGTGAAACTGGAAACCAGGATGGAGCACAGGTCATGCCAAGCCAGGCTCTTACACTTACTGGTCTGCGTAAGTCAGGGATGTTAAGCCACAGTGTCCAAGGCAGAGGCCGGTACAAGTGAGGGGCTGAGTCAGAGCAACCACTGGCATGTGCGTGATCTGTGGTTGGGAACAGGCCTGGTTGGGAAGCTAAGGGGACACACTAACTGGATTAAGGCTACTGCCAAGGAGCACGTGGGCTGGAATGGGGGCTGCGTTCTGATCAGGTAACAGTTGAAATCTCCCTTGGCACAAATGTGGACTGGGACTGGAAACACCAGGCTGGGCCAGACCCCAACACTGTCTGGTGTTCTTGGAGGTCCAGGATAGATGTGGGACGGACTAGGCTAAGTCTCAACCCCTACTGAACCATGTGTGAGCCATATGGGTATGGACGAGCCGTGGCTGGGCTGAAACATCCAACAACAAGAACCAGCTTGGGTCGAAGACCAGTCAGGAAAAGCCACTGTTCCTGCTAGGACAGGAGGTGAACTGAGTAGGGCTGGCTCATGGACCCCCTGGTATGCGCAAAATCTGGCATTGGGAGAGGTTCTGATGGAGGAGCCTGGGCAACTCCTCTGGCAGGACATAGACCCTGCAGGTAAGCGCAAGAAGCATGAATGGAAACAGCCCAGAGTAGGCCACAAGAAGTTTCCCACTGGCATACATTAGGCATGGATCGGCAGCAGTCCAGGCTGAATCAGTTCACGTCATCACTAGCAAATCCAAGCACCAGAACAGAGTGAGGGTTGAGCCAGGTTCGGTCGCGATAAAAACCAGTCCACAATACAGAATGCCAGGATGAGGTTGTGTGTACCAGATGTGACTGCAGTGCCCATCCAGCACACGTGAGAACCAGGAAGTGAGGGGGCAGAGCCAGCAGAGGAATAAGGGGTGGCTTCTTTGCTGGATGGCTACTCCCACTGGAGAGCATGAACTAGGATAGGGGCAGACCAGACTAGGCAGGGCTACAACACTTGTATGCCTCATGTGGACTAGATCAGGGAAAAGCCAGGCTGAGCTGATTATTCCTACTGGTGCAATCTACAATTAGAGTGGGTAAGGGTTGTTTGGGTGTAGCCGCAGCATCAGCTGGCAGAAACTGGCACTTGGGACTTATTCTGTCAAGTTAAACTGCAGAACCACCTGGAAAGTGCACAATCTGGGAGTGAGAGACTTGGGAGGGAAATAGTGGGTTCCCCCCTCTTGGGTTACCACTCCCATGGGAGGGCATGAAAACTAGGACAGGGGCTGGGGTGGCTAGACAGAGAGGTACTCAACAACACCCGTGAGGGCTTGATTGTTGAGCTGGTTAGATGGATCTAAGCTTCAATGCCAATTGCCATGTACGAGAGCCAAGGGGGATGTGGGACAGACTGGACTGGTCTGCTACACATACTGGCAAACCAGGGTAGGGGATGGGCCTGGTGGGGGTTATTGTGGGTTGCTCTTACCAGGCTGCAGCTCCCACTGCTTTAGGTGATGGCCGAGTATGCGCTGTGCAGAACCAGTCTGGACTGCAACACCCATTGATTCCAGTGGAAGTTGGGGCTGAAAACAGAACCAACCCAGCAATTGCAACCACCAGCTGATCAGGGCGATGGACTGTGCTGGGCCCTGTACTTGCTGGTGCATACAAGAATCTGGCTTGGGCACACCTCAGACAAAGTTTCTTTGGGGATCTCCCCAATTGAAATGCTGGACTCATAAACCACATCACAGCACCTTCTATGTTGTTAATGTAATTGTTAGTTTTCAGTTCTTGCAGTCTCTTTCATGAGTACTGACGTAGCAGAGGAATCCCTGTTCTAGAAGCATTCTCCTGGGGTGATAGCATATCCTGCTCATTTTCCTCTCACGTTTCTAATCAGTCTTTTCGCTCTCTCATCTCTTCAGTCTTCACTAACATTTAAGGTTCCTCAAGTTCTCCCACCCTCTCCTCTTATCTCAGACTGTCCTCCATCTATGCAATCCCATCTACAATCATCTTTTCAAATACCACCTGCACAAACGGCTCGGAAGTTGACGTCTCTGGCCGGATGTCTGAACTTCTCACTCACAATCAAGAGTCTACCGGACATCTTATGGAGGTCTCAAAAAGTACTTCAAAACCAAAATATCAAAAATTCAAATCATAATGATTTTCTTTCTCTTTGTTCTCCTTCACATTCACATACCAGCACAAAACAAAGATGCTCCTCTTCCAATATCCTTTCTGTCAACCATATACCCAGGTGTACAGAACCCTCGAAGTCCCTGTTATCACCTTCCTTATATAAACCCCACCCGAGCCTCATCTATATATACCTCACAAATAACTGCCAAATCCAGATTTTTAAAAGAATGTTCTTATTTATATTTTAAAGGCAGAATTAGAAGGAGAAACAGAAAAAGAGATCTTCCATCTGCTGGTTCACTGCCCAAGTGGCCACATGGCTGGAGCTGAGCTAATCAGAAGCCAGAAATCAGAAACTTCTTCTGTGTCTTCCACATGGGTACAGGGGGCCCAAGGAATTGAGTCATTCTGCATTACTTTCCCCAGGCCACAATCATGGAGTGGGTCAGAAGTAGGGCAGCTGGACACAATCTGGCACCCAAATGAGACACTATCAGAGGCTTAGCCCACTATACCATGGCACTGGCCCGAATCCAGGTAGTTCTGTCAACCACCAGAATCAGCTCCAGTTAAAGCAACCAAAATCCCTCAGCTGAGATTTCTGCAGTCTCTCTCTATAGTCTCCTAATCATTCTGTAAGTACATGCCATCCTTGGCTCCCTCATCCACCCCTCTCATCAATCCCTGACAGCCCTAACTCTAATACTTTCCTTTACCTATTCATCGTCATGAACTTCCTTGCAGAAACCTGCCATGCCCTTCCCGACAGGGTTAACACCTGCCATGTGCACTTCTAGCTCCAAATTCCATTCCACTGTGACCCACCTCTGCCCGTAACTTTATGTGTGTGACTGATTCATTATTGGGCCTCCCACCCAGACAGCAAGCTCCATGAGGCCTGGAGTCACCCTCGGATTTTGCTCACAATGTTGGAACCCAGTGCAGTGTCTGGCTCTTTCCTTCCTCTGTTCATCTTAACAAGTAACCTATTGAAACTCCTAAGTGCTTCTTCACATAGAGTCCTGGACTCAAACTGTAGCATACAACTGCAAGGCAGACACTGTGAAGAAACAACTGCAAGTCCACAAGTCCATTTCAAAAGCAAAGCAAAGTAAAGAAAATGACATGAGAGAGAGTAGAAAAGGTTACTATTGTAAGATGGGGAAATCGTCTCAGGTTCCTTTTAACCAAATATGAATGAGGTGGAGAGATATACATCACATTTTCATCTAAGGGAGGGACAGTTGAGATAGAGAAACAGCAATGAGAAAGAGCTTGAGATGGGAGCATGCTTGACATGCTCAAGAGGTAACAAGGAGAGGGTGCTATAGCGGCATTATGGATAAAGCCACCACCTATGAGATCATCATCCCATACGGGTGCTGGTTTATGTCCCAGTTGCTGCACTTCCAACCCAGCTCCCACCAGTGATCTGGAAAAAGCAGTGGAAGACGGCCCAAGTGTCTGAACCACCCATGTACGAGACATAGATGAAATTCCTGGCGTTTGGCTTCAGCCTGGCCCAGCACTGGTCATTGTGGCCATCTTGGAATAAACCAATAAATGGAAGATCTATGTTTCTTCCTTCATCTCTGTAACTCTGAGTTGCTAAATAAATGAACAAATGTGAAAAAAAAAAAGTGTCAAGGAGCTGAGCAAGTGAAATGAGGAAAGCTTAGGAAATTATTAAGAGGATGTGTCATGGAAGCCACAGGGATGGACACATGGATGCAGCTCCCAGGTTCCCTTCACAGGAAGAACTTGGTGCCCAGCTTGTGGGAATGCTGCAGGGAGCTCCCCGCTGTCAGGCCCCCGGAGCTTGCCTCAGCTGTAGAGAATGTCCTCTGTCAACTGATTAAGGCAGGCCAGTTGAAACCAACACAGGATAAATCATTCTTAAAAAAGATTTATTTTTTTTTTATTGGAAAGTCAGATAAACAGAGAGGAGGAGAGACAGAGAGGAAGATCTTCCACCTGATGATTCACTCCCCAAGTGGCTGCAATAACCACAGCTGGGCTGATCTGAAGCCAGGAGCCAGGAATTTCTTCCGGGTCTCCTACACAGGTGCAGGATCCCAAGGCTTTGTGGCCATCCCAGGCCACATACAGAGAGCTGGATGGGAAGTGAGCAGTTAGGATCCCGGCGCTTGAAGCGAGAGGATTAGCTAATGGAGCCATTGGGCCAGGTCTAAGAAATTGAATTTCTGTTGCTTAAGCCCCTCCTCCCCTGCCCCAGCACTTAATATTTTGTTACAGTAGTCCAAACAGTGTTAATACAGTTGAGAAAGCTGAAATTACATTTCCTTGATTATTTTGAAGTGTGCAGTGCTATAAGCAGCATTCAGGGACACTGCTGGAAACTTCACACAGAATCTATTTCCTTAGCCTTCCCAATGACTCTAATAGCGATTGAATTCCCGTAAGAAATCTTTTACTCCTCGTGTCAGTTTGAGTGAATTCAGCTCTCTGTAAATGAACCTAATCCATGTCAAAGCTAAATTAGTAAAGAGGCTACAGGGCTGGACTTAGGGTGGCACGTGCATGGACAGAGTATAGGATGAGTGACTTTGAGTCGCAGAGACCTTTGGCCTACTTGCAGGCACAACTTCCAGCTGGAAGTTGACTGTAAAATATGCATAAGGAAGCTGGCAACAGCACCATCATCCAAGTGTGGCACTGTATGAAGAATTTTGTCCATCAGCTGGTCTAGTCATGGATAAATTGCCATTGGGCAAGAAAAGAGGAAGGAATGGGGTCTTTGTTTTGGCAACAGCAGGAATTTGATGACACTGTCATCTATGCTAATATGGAAAATCAGAAATCTGCCTTGTGGACTCATCCAGACAGAGCAGGGTTTGGCAATCCTGTGAAGCGCCAGATGATAACTACCTTAATTCTTGCCTGACGTGTGCACCATCCGGTTTCTGAGGCCATGACTCAACTCCACCAAAGTACCAGGAAAGTAGCCAAATGTAAGGCTACCAAATAGACCTGGGTGTGTCCTCATAAAATTTTATTGACAAAATGGCAGCCTCCTCACCTGCTGAAATCTGATCTATCTATGAAGGTTCCCAGGTACAACATTCAAAACGCTGTCTGACCTGCTCTCATTTTCTGCTTTGAAACACAAAGAAAGGGAGAAAAGCTAAAGCATCAACTCCTGAATGTGTAGGAACTAGCACATGCACCACTCAAGAACAACTCAGCCGCTCCCTGCCCCGACATTCCAGCTCCAGGTGGCAAATAATGTTAATGTTAAGAAAGTGCTTTTGAGAAAATACCAAATATGGGACACTACTAGTAGAACATGCTCTACACATGTGTCAGCAAGCTACAAAAGGTTTCCCAAGGTCCTCCAGGTGTATCTTGAAGGCCTCTTCTGTCCAACAATGGAATACTAAGCAGTCTTATGGATCTTGACCATAGCAACCACATCAGAAGTCATGGTGGGAAGAGGTATGGTTCCTGAACATTTGTGGGGTGTTACTTTTGTCCTACAGAGTAAATGATATATTGGTGCATTAGAAGCTTCAGAATCCCCCCAAAAATTCACCAGCAGGAAGCAGTGAGTTAAACTGCTCAGCTGTAAATAAGAGTTGCTGTGAACCAGATAATGTCTACACTCCAGGTTCTTGTAAATCAGCTTCAGTTCTTGACCATCTCAGCCTCTCAGAGAGCAACACTGCTTGTGATTCTCAGAAGCATACGTGTCCTCTCGTGTGTCACTGCTTTACTTGCTGCTGCAGTGGCACCAACTCCATCACTCCTTCCCTTGCCCCCTCTTCCACCTCCCTCCCACCTGTGTAGGAAACAGGCATGCCCTCTTCCCTCACATAGCCTCTCTTGACTCTCCCCTTTCTCCTGTCCAACTTGCATCCGGTGTATTGTTTTGTAATCTACCTGCCCATGGTTGCCGAACCTATTGAGAAACCAATTGAGAAACTGGCTGAGAAAATTGTTGGGAAACCATTGAAAAACATCTGACACAGGTATCAGGTGTAAAAACCACCTGATCAGTCACAGGTGCAGCTGGATTAGAAAGACAGCGATAGCTTGGGTCCAAAGCTTCCTACTCAAAACAGAATCATACTTGAAAGTTGAGCTAGTAGAAGAAAACATGGGGAAAATGAGTCAAGATATCAGTGCAGGCAATATTTTTTTTAATAATATCTCTAAAAGTTCCGATACAAAAAGCAAAAACAAATGAATGGGATGGCATCCTTACACCTTCAACCAGCACTCAAAAAGTTTCAGATTTTAGAGCAATTTAGATCTTGGATTTTCAGATGGAGTTATCCTGTGTTTCAAGAAACAGTTCTTTCATGGATGAAGGAATATGAGGAACAGAAACAAGATGGCTTTCTTTCATGTCTATAGGCTTCTTGCAAATCGCATTCAGTGAGTGTCGCTGATTGAATTCAAGAAGGAATGCATGAATCAATCTTCTCACCATACTGTCTTGCGTCGAAGTAGGCTGCACAGACATCTATCACCCTGGTTATTAGGTGAGCAATCAGAACATAACATTGTGTCATTCATAATTCCAGGCATGAAGCTCACAGCAAGATGCAATGAATAAGTAAATTCTTTGTGGGGCATACCCTATTATGAAACACGCAAACTCCATCCAGTCCCTTTATTTATCTTTCCATTTTCCCTGTTTCCTTTGTTCTCTTGTCACTTGCTGTTGGCATCCTGAGAAGGCTGACCTGGACAGGAGTTTGTGCCATTGCCCTGGTCCTGTGCTGATTGGCACCAGGGAGTAGGAGAGTGACTGCTCCCAGCCACTGTTTCCAGGGCTTAGTTCTGAGGGATTTTAACACTCAAGTTACACATTTTCTGACTTAAAGTATTTTAAACCATAAAGGTCTCATTATCCATTTAACAGATGTCTAAAGCAGATATTCCCAAGATGGATTGTGCAACTCAGTGATGTCTTTGTGGCCCTAAGCAATTTCCCTCACTCCTCTGCAACATCCTTAGCCTTTCAAAGATACTTCTCTTTAAGCTTCATCCCTTCACGACTACAAGATGGCTGCAGCAACTCCACTCATCAGATTCTTTTTTTAAAATTTTTTTATTTTTATTTTTATTACAAAGTCAGATATATGGAGAGGAGAAGAAACAGGGAGGAAGATTTCAGTCTGATGATTCACTCCCCAAGTGACCACAAGGGTCAGTGCTGTGCTGATCCGAAGCTGGGAACCAGGAACCTCTCTCAGGTCTCCCATGTGGGTGCAAGTTTCAAAGTCCTGGACCATCCTCTACTGCCTTCCCAGGCTACAAGCAGGGAGCTGGATGGGAAGTGCAGCTTGCTGGGATTAGAACCGGCGCCCATATGGGATCCGGGGGCGTTCAAGGTGAGGACTTTAACCACTAGGCCATGCTGCTGGGCCCCACTCATCACATTCTAATGCCAGAGCACCCCAAATGGGAAGAAAGGTATGGGAGAAGGGCAAAAGACCTTTCTCTTCACCCAGCTCTCTCTTGTCAGGAAGAACTACATTTTAAACAACTTCCAGTAGACTTGCCATTCAGCCTCATCCCAGAACCTGATCACACATCCACTGACTAGATCCATCACTCCCAAGGAGGAATAAGATAATTTAAGATGATTCATTTTCAGGATTCAAGCATATCACTGCCCAATTCAAATACATGAAAAAGGGAGACTGACAGTTGAACGATCAGTATACTCACTGTGGACCACTAAAAAGAAGATGGCAGGCGGGAGAAGCCTTTGGGCAGCAGTAGCCCACACTCCTTTAAAGGCAAGAATTCAGCTTGATTATCTAGTGGCTAAAGTCCTCACCTTGCAGGTGCTGGGATCCCATTTGGGCATCAGTTCATGTCCTGGTGGCCCTGCTTCCCATGCAGTTTCCTGCTTGTGGCATGGGAAAGCAGTCGATGATGGCCCAAAGCCTTGGGACCCTGCACCCACGAAGTTTCTGTCTCCTGGCTTTGATCAGCTCAGCTCTGGCCATTGAGGCCACTTGGGCAGTGAGCCAGCAGATGGAAGGTCTTTCTGTATCTCCTTTTCTCTGTATATCTGCCTTTTTGATAAAAATAAATAAATCTTAATTTGCAATGGTTTTCTTAATGATTTATTCTATTTTTTTATTTTTTTATTTTTTACAGAGAGAAGAGACAAAGATCTTCCATCCACTGGTTCACTCCCCAGTGACTGCAAGAGTTGAGACAATCCGAACCTAGGAGCTTCTTCTGGGTCTCCCGCATAGGTGCAGGGTCACAAAGCTTTGTACTACCCTTCAATGCTTTCCTAGGGCATAAGAAATTTGGAATTGGAGCAACTGGGACATGAACTGGCACCCATATGGGATTCTGGTGCTTGTGAGATAAGGATTTAATATTCATTAATATTACAGTGACAAATCATGGAGAAACAGATTGGCAGATAGGGTGTTTTGCGCAGTTTGCTAAATTCAGCTATGCTCCGTGGTTGGATTCCAACTGTGCGCCTGGCTCTCCTTGCTTCTGTCATTGCAGAAATGCAAACATTCTGCTGCATACCCATCCTTGTCTTGAGTGTATAAATTCCCCGGAAATTTGTTATCTTGGCACATTCATTTTCTGCAAACTAGCCTCATACATGAATTTTCTCGTTTTGATCAACATTACCTATGCAACACATACAAGATAGGCTGAGGGTACAGCAAACAACCAGGGGAGTTTCATGTGAACAGGAAAACTGACTGTCACCTTGGCAAGTGTTACAGCAGAAGAAATAAATTTCCTTGAGTGCACTGGAAGCAGATGAGCTTTCTGCCTCTGAGTGTAAGGGAAATGCTTTGCAGACAAGCTCAGTTGACTTTCGAAGGAGATTCTTGTCTCTTTGGGGCAAAATGATTTACCAGAAAGAGGGAACAGTACCTGTGAAGGCACAGGGTTGGGTAAAAGTCAGTTGCTTGGAAAATGGCCCAAAATTCAATATAAGGAACACATAGGAGAAGTTGGTAGGAAGTGTGCCCAAGCACTGAAAAAGCTAATATTTAGTAGACAATGCCAGCCAAAGTGAGGAATCAAATTTGAATCTATAAGTGATAGAAATTCAATTCAATTAACTCAGTATTTTGTCTGTTTTACAGAGAGAAGGAGAGACAAAGAGATCGTCCATCTGCTGGTTCACTCCCTAAATGGCCACAAGGGCCATAGCTGAGCTGGTCAGAAGCCAAGAGCCAGGAGTTTCTTCCAGGTTTCCCATGTAGGTGCAGGGTCCCAACGCTTTGGGCCAACCTACTCTGCTTTCCCAGGTCACAGGTAGGGAACTGGATAGTATATAGAACAGTGGGAACACAAACCAGCACCCATTTGGGATCCCAGCGCATGCAAGGCAAAAACTTAGCCACAGGGCATCACACCAGGCCCTGGTGTGGTGTTTTTAAGTGTGGTTGATGAAATGGCAGAAGGAAAACCCAACCAGCACACTTTCAGAAAAATCCAGGTGAGAGACCAAATGAAATTAAGGTCTGAAGTCATGATAGAGATGATGAGTGGTTGAGGACAGACATCAAGTACACTCTGGTGGAGAGTTAACAGGGTTGGGGACCAACTTCATATGGAGGGGAAGGGAAAGAATGAAGTCAGTGATGATTCTGAGATTTCTACCTCGTGAAACTGCCTGAGAGGTGATAGTATCCCAGAAGACGATAAAATGGGAAACCAAGGAAAACTGCAATGCATCTCCAGCAGGAACAGCTTTTCTTCTGTTCTATTGGTTTTTAAAAAATCCTCTACCATTTACAGCATGTTTGAGGTTTTTATTTGGGTCATGAAAATATCATAAATTTAGGTAGTGGAAAGCTGACACTTAACCTGTAGGTTAAGATGCTGGGCAAAATGCCCACATCCCACACCCAAGTTGAGTGCCCAGCTCATCTCCTGACTCCAGTTTCCTGCCCTTGCAACCTGAAAGGCAGTGGTGGTAGCTCAAGTGACAGTTTCTGTCACATACATGGAACACCTGAATTGAGTTCCTAGCTCTAGCTGTAGTCTTGGTGCATGCCCAGCCATTGTTGGCATTTGACGGGTGAACCAGTGAATGAAAGATCATTCTTTTAAAGAAATTTTTACTTTCATTTTTGATATTATTTACATAGCCAAGAGGGATACATGCCCAAGTGGACCTCTGATTAGGATGGGAAGGATTTAGGTATGGAGGAGGATAGGTGGGACAAATGTTTCAGGTTTTTTTCCTGTGTCTTCAGGGAAAGAAGAGATGGGAGCACTCCTTGCTGTCAAACCACATCAGCCCTGGGGATGGGAGGCAGTCCTTTAATGATACTTTAGAGACTCTGATGTAGGGAAAAGTATGCTGAGTGTGTTACTTGAGTGGGTTTGGTAGTTTTGAGACATTGTCAGCTTCATTGCACAAGGTTGAGAAACTCTTTCCAAGGTCTATTGGCTGACCAAGTTCACCCTAGTGCATCCACACACCCGAGATGCTGCAAAGCTTGGAGGAGAATTGTCCAATCTGTCCTACTTCCTCTAATGAGGCAGTTGACACCCCCTGCTGGCTTGGATGCACACAGATCATGTCCCCCGTGTGCATCTGAACATGCTGTCCACTGCACAGGCATAAAAAACTGAAGCGGTCCAGTCCCAACACATACACTCCAAGATCGGACCACATATCCTGTGGTTTTCCATGTGCCTGGGGTCTGAGTCCAGTGGTCTGTTTGGAGAGTTGCCCAAGAATCCTTGCCTAGGGTGACCTCAGACTTGATTCTTGTGTACACCAGCCAGTAAAGGGTCAGGTTCAGTCCTTTACCTTTCCCAGTCAATGCACATACTGGTGGAAGCATCTGTGTGGTCAATTTCACCCCAGTCTCATCTCTCATATGAACCAAGTGCTATGGCCCCACCTAGCCAACCCACCACAGACCTGACTTCACACATACCAGTGGGTGTCATGGCTTAGTTGGGGATGATCCCCAGGAACCCCAACAAGCACGCCTTCTGCCCATGTTTTTGCTCATGCTCGCTTCTGCTACAGCCAAGTCCAGTTCTGCTGAGTTCCATCTAACCCTCATGCACCCCAATGGGGCTTAGCTCAGCCTGATGCACCCCTAGACCTGCCTTCACATATGCCAACAGATGCTGCCACCTTGACCAGTCTGGCCTGCCCCCAGTCCTTGTTCTTGTGTTCCGCATTGGTAGGTACAGTCACACAGGGGAGTACTCACAGTTCTGCTGGGCATGCTCCCAGCCCTTGATCTTGAGCCTGCCAGGGGGTATTGCAGTCTAACCTGACATGACTTCCACCCAATTCTGGCACCTGCCAACTGACCAGCTAGCTTGCACTCATTCTGGCTCTTGTGTGAACCAGCAAGTATAGTAGCCTAGCCCAACCTAGCCAGCCTCCAGCTCTGGTAGATGCTGTAGCCTGGCCCCACCCAGCCTCCCAGATTCCTGTCAGGTAAATTTTGTAGTTCAGCCTTGCTTAGCCTGTTACCACCCCTTAGATCTCCACAGAAACTGGCAGATGCTGCAGTCCCACAGAGGCGAGCCCACAATTTCTCTGAATCTGCCCCCAGATCCAGTTTTCTTGCATTCTGGTGGGTGCTTCCGCCCAGTGTGACATGGCTCACTCCTCCTCCGACACTCGCGAATAGGTACTATGGCCTAGCCCGGGCAAGCATGCCATTGTGCCCAGTTCTTGTGAGCACCAGTGGGCTGAAGCTGATGTTTTTTAGGCCAGCCCATGTCTCCCACATGGGTAGGTGCCTTGGCCTGAGCCAACCATGCCCTGTTTTCTCCACTCTGAATTACTCCATCTTAGCTCCCTCATCTACCTGCTGATGCAGTGGCCTGGTCCTTTGAAGACCCCACAAGTCACTCCTTTCCTGTCAAACATGCCCTCAACTGCTCCCACTCCAATATGTCCCCAGATTCTCTTCCCCAAGTAGTCTGGAGCCCTCTATTCCCGGCTCGGGGGTTAGTGTGGCATGTCCCAGCCTGGTGTTCACTGCCTTACCCTCTCATCTTAAAAGTAAAAAAAGAAAGAAAAAGCAGATAGGCTGACACACTGGTATAATTAACACAGATTTGGGATTAACTAGGCCCTGAATGGCTGGCAGAAGATCTGCCAGCTATTGGCTGCATTTCTCCCAGCAGCTACAAGGCAACCTAAACAATTGCCTACAGGCAGGGGGCGCTCTCCCTTTCTGTGTCTCCTATGCTTCCGAAATACAGTCTTTCTTTTTCTTTTTCTTTCTTCCTCCCTTCCTCCCTTCCTTCCTTCCTTCCTTCCTTCCTTCCTTCCTTCCTTCCTTCCTTCCTTCCTTCCTTCCTTCCTTCCTTCCTTTCTTTCTTTCTTTCTTTCTTTCTTTCTTTCTTTCTTTCTTTCTTTCTTTCTTTCTTTCTTTCTTTCTTTCTTTCGATTTATTTATTTCTATTGGAAAGTCAGATATACAGAGAGGAGAGACAGAGAGAAAGAGCTTCCATCTGATGATTCACTCCCCAAGTGACCGCAGGCGCAAAGCTGAACCAATCCAAATCAAGGAGTCCAGGGACTCTTCTGGGTTTCCCACGCAGATGCAGGGTCCCAAGGCTTTGGGCCATCGTCAACTGCTCTCTCAGGCCACAAGCAGGGAGCTAAGCAGGAAGCAGGGCTGCCAGCATTAGAACCGGTGACCATATGGGATCCTGGTGAGTTCAAGGTGAGGATTTTAGCCACTAGGCTGAGAAGGCTCTTTCCTTTTTTTTTTTCTCTTAGATTTATTTATTTATTGTAAAGTCAAGCATATATAGAGAGGAGGAGAGACAGAGAGGAAGATCTTCCGTCCGATGATTCACTCCCCAAGTGAGCGCAACGGCCAATACTATGCCGATCTGAAGCCGGGAGCCAGGAACTTCCTCCAGGTCTCCCACGCGGGTATAGGGTCTCAAATCTTTGGGCCGTCCTCTACTGTTTTCCCAGGCCACAAGCAGGGAGCTGGATGGGAAGTGGAGCAGGTGGGATTAGAACTGGCGCCCATACGGGATCCTGTTGCGTTCAAGATGAGGACTTTAGCCACTAGGCCACGCGCCGGGCCCGAGAAGGCTCTTTCTAAGGACAAAATACACCACAGATAAAAGTTCTTTATATTTTTTCCTGTCTGGAAAATATAACCACACTATTAAAAGGCCAGAGAACAAATGAGTAAATGGGTTTGTGATCAAATCACAGATAAGGGATTACTTAATAGTTTCTGGACCTCTCTAGGGAGAACAATGTAATCACACCAAATGGACAAAGGACATGAACAGACTTGATAGCAGGTGAAATGTTCATAACCCTTAAACTGAGATGCTACTTTCAACCTTCCAATAAATGGTGATTAAAGGTGTACCAACATGCATTGTTGGCCGGCTTGTGGAAGAAAAGACAAACAGGGCGGCCTGGGAGGGTGGTGGGCTCCTCTTGTAGCCGTCATAATTAACACTCATTTAATGGTAGCCCATATGTTCAATTTCTGAGAAAGACTCTGCAGACATCCAAGGGTGCTTCAAAAAGTTCATGGAATTAAAATTTATTCTGGGGTACTTCCTAAAAATTATCATGGGTAAGGGGCAGTCAAAAGATCATGAAAAGGCCCGGCGGGGTAACCTAGCAGCTAAAGTCCTTGCCTTGAGTGCCAGAATCCCATCTGGGTGCCGGTTCTAATCCCAGCTGCCCCACTTCCCATCCAGCTCCTTGTTTGTGGCCTGGGAAAACAGTTGAGGACGGCCCAAAGCCTTGGAACCCTGTACCTGTGTAGAGGACCCAGAAGAGGATCTGGCCTCCTGGTTTTGGATTGGCTCAGGTCTGGCCATTTTGGCAGCTTGGGGAGTGAATCATTGGATGGAAGATCTTCCTCTCTGTCTCTCCTCCTGTCTGTATATCTGACTTTGCAATAAAAATAAATAAATCTTTTTTAAAATGACCATGAAAGGGCCTGGTACAATGGCTCAGTGGCTTTGCAAGCACCAAAATTCCATATGGGCGTTGTTTTGTGTCCCAACTGTGCCACTTCCTGTCTAGCTCCCTGCTTATGGCCTGGGAAAGCCCAAAGTGTTGGGACCCTGCATCTGCATGGGGAAGGAAGAGGTTCCTGTCTCCTGGCTTCGGATTAACTCACCTTCGGCCTTTGCAATCATTTAGGGAGTGGACCAGTAGATGGAAGATCTTTCTGTTTCTTTTTCTCTCCATAAATCTGATCTGCCTTTCCAATAAAAATAAATCTTTAAAAATAAAAATCATGAAAAACCTACACTATGAATCAGTGCTTAGATTCCAAATCACCTCTGCCCCAACTAATTTGATCTTTTCATTCCATTTTTTCACATTTTTTGGAGTAGCCTCTGCTTTACAAATTTTTTTTTTTTTGCACAAGTGGAAAGATCTCATGACATACTATTAAGGGGAAAACAAATAGCGTAACAGTAGATCTTGATATGATTCTATTATGGAATAAAATGAGAGAGAAAGAGAAATTGAGAATCTACCTTTCTTGATTAAAAAACTCAGCAAGATCCACACATAACTATCAAATTATTTGCAAGCTGGAGCCCCAAGACAGTCAGGCGATGGGTGTGCTGGGAGGTTTTTCCTCGATTTTCTTTCTCTTAATCAAGTCAACTTCCTTCTGAGACGCAGGTAAACATACCCGACCTTGGGCTCTAAGCTGTAGAGGATCCCACATTGGCTGCCCCAAATCCCAGAGCAAAGTGTCTGTGGTGCCAGGCAATGATGCCCACCTGTAGCCTTTGGCCGTCTTCCGGGTCACAAATTGGGCACCAGAAGATCCCAAATGCCCTGCCCAAGTGATCTCAACTTTCTAAGTACCTAAGTGTGTCTTCACTGGATTCATCTTCTTAAATGGTTGCCTAAGCCTTGCTAAGTGCTCCCCTAGGCCCATTCCATGGGCATCAAGGAATACCAGCTGTTTGCAAGGAAAGAACACTAGCAGGATGACGCCTCAGATGTGAGGACTGGGACTTCCACATGGTGCAGGAGCACAAGGAACCTCCTTCGCATGACAGATCTTGAACCTTCTTTTATAGTCTTGCCTTGGCCCTGATCAACATTAGAAACAAGCATGCATGTGAATATCGTATTTATTAAGAGACAAAACATAAAATCTTTAAAATCAAGTGGAATATATCTCTCCCATTATCTTCAGTTGATGGAAGGGATGTCAATACCGTAGTGACCCAAATGCTTCCATTGTTTTTTTTTTTTTAAGATTTTATGTATTTTTATTGAAAGTCAGATTGACAGAGAGAGAAGGAAAGTTGACCCAGTTGTTCCATTTCCATCTCAGCTCCCTGTGTATGGCCTGGGAAAGCAGTGGAGGACGGGTCACATTGTTGGGCCCATGCACCTACCTTGGAGACCCAAAAGAAGCACCTGGTTCTTGGCTTCGAATTGGCTTAACTGCAGCCATTGCAGCAATCTGGAGAGTGAACCAGCAGATGGAAGATCTTTCTATTTGTCTCTCCTTCTCTCTGTAAATCTACCTTTCCAATAAAAATAACTAAATCCTTGTGGAAAATGGTATAGTTACTATCAGAGTAAGTAAGTGCAAATCAGAGTAAGTTGGAAGAAGAGGTACATGGGGCAAAATCTGGGAGGGCCCTGAGTGTGTGGTCCTGGCATCCTTTAGTCCGTGAGGTCAAAACACGCCCCACTACTGCCTCAGCCAGCGACCATACCACAGAGTACTGCTAACTAAGGAAGCTCATCTGAGTGTTAGGGTTCAAAGTTTTTATTGGTGTTTCATGACCTAGGAGTGTTGATTGAACTATTCCTTAGAGACCCCAAAGACTTTGTAAAGTGCCTTACGAATAAAGGAGGGACTCCTGTCACTCAGGGTATCCCAAGGGTTTAGGACTTTCTCTTGGGAATCTGGGACACATTCATCATACAAAAGGAGCCTTTCTGCTTCCCAGTTAGACCCTCTTCCTTGTATCCCCTCCTTTGCCTCAATGGCAAAAATTCCATGAGTTTGCTGTTTTCCCATCCTCACCGGTGTCACCACCCCCAGGGAACATCAATCACAATCCATTCTTTCCACAAGTCAATGAACGGCCCTGCCTCAGAGGGATGGATCCTGCAGTGATCTGGTTAGATGATCACAACAGCCTGCACTGAAGTGTTTACCTTCTACAGGGATCTTTGCATTTTAAGGGAGGAGGCATTCACAACGATGGGAGTACTAATGGGCGGGTGGTACAGAGCTGTGCAGCGAGGGCCAATGTGAGGTGGTAATCCAAGCTCATTTCTGTCTCAGGCACGGTGGTAACCCTTTGACTTTTCCCAGCCTCACTAACTTGGGCGCAGAGATGGGCAAGGTGAATTGTTCAATCTTTAGTGTTGAGTTTGTTGGTGGCTTTCAGCATATCTCCGCCTCTTTTTCTCTTCATTGTCCCTTTTTTCAGTGCCCCCTAAATTATTTAGCCTGGAAATACAGATGAGGATACTTCCAAAGTTCCTGGGTAAGTGAAATTAAAAATAACTTTATTCAGGTGCTAATATTTTGAAATCCATCTATGTTTTTTGTAGTATGCATTTCCAATAACTTGTCGAAGACCCCTCACATGTGGAATTATTGCCAAAATGATCACTTCTCTCTCCCTTTTTTTTTAAAGATTTATTTTATTTTATTTTTATTGGAAAGGCGGATATACAGAGAGGAGAGACAGAGAGGAAGATCTTCCGTCCAATGGTTCACTTCCCAAGTGAGCGCAATGGCCAATCCGAAGCCAGGAGCCTCTTCCGGGTCTGCCACGTGGGTGCAGGGTCCCAAAGCCTTGGGCCGTCCTCGACTGTTTTTCCGGGCCACAGGCAGGGAGCTGGATGTGAAGCGGAGCTGCTGGGATTAGAACCGGCCCCCATATGGAATCCCGGGCGTGCAAGGCGAGGACTTTAACCACTGCGCCATCGCGCCGGGCCCTCTTGTTCTCTTTTGCACCTGTCTCATTCTCCAAGGTAGAGTTAAACAGGGTAGAGACATGTTTTCAATGGGAAGGAAGGACTGCCACAAAGCATGAAACAAAAAGATTTTCCCCAGTGCAGAGTGGGTTGTAATTAGCCTCCCTGGGGGTGGTGACACCGGGGAGGATGGGCAAACAGATGACACCAGCTCTTCAGAAGGTGGAGGAGTGGACAGGTGTGGGTATTGGGAGAGAAAGGAAATATCCAACGTTTGAGTCTGGTGTTACAGCAGGTTCAGGGGAACCGCAAGATAGTCCAGATGATGCCCCTCAATGTTAGCTGGGGAAGGCACTTCTGCTCTACATTCCTGCTTGTGTCAGCAGGTGGCTCCAGAGGCAACTGTTTGGTAAACCTGCAGCAGTGGAGTGAAGGTTACACTGCAGAACAAACCAACTACATATAATCTCTGGGAATCCTTGTGTGCAAACATAGCGTGATAGTTGTCTTAATTAGCTTTCACCCAAATACACCGGGGGCCATAGAGGATATGGGCAAAGGTTCACCTGAATGTGATCCATTTGTAGTTAATTACCAGAGACAGAGAGATTATGTTCAAGGCCAAGTATCACCGTCTAGAACGTGAAGGGTCACTTTTCCTCCTTGGCCATGATTTTTGGTTGCCTTTAATATTTCCATGCTGTTATCCATCTTGTTGTGGGCCCATCAATTCCCAGAAGCTGAAGATCAACACCAGCCAGGCCTCATTCCTGGCCACACAGGGGGTCCATGTAGCCATAAAGCTACAGAAACCTGTATGCTTGTTCTCCAATCATGCAGAAACTAGGGACAGAGAGATGCTTGGTGGGAATCTGAAGTTTGAGTACATGGTTTGAGATATCATTTAAGGCAAGGGCCCCGGATTCTTTTTTTTTTTTTTTTTAGATTTATTTTATTTTACTTGGAAAGTCAAAGTTATAGAAAGTGAGAGATCTTTCATCCACTTGTTCATTCCCCAAATGACTGTGATGGCCAGAGCTGAGCTGACCTGAAGCCAAGAGCCTGGAGCTTCTTTTGGGTCTCCCATGTAGGTGCATGGATAGAAGATGGACCTGAGCCATCCTGCATTGGTTTCCTAGCCCATAAAATAGAGCACTGGATCAGAAGCAGAGCAGCTGGGACTCAAAAAATACCCATTTAGGATGCCAGTGCCATAAGTAGAAGGTTAGCCTATTGTGACACAGCACTAGCCTCTTTCTTCCTCTTTCTAGAATTCACCTTTAAATTGACCTGAGACTCCTCTTCTCCATAGATTCATTTAAACCTTTTTATTGGGCCCGATGTGGTAGCCTAGTGACCAAATCCTCTCCTTGCATGCATTGGGATTCCAGATTAGTGACAGTTTGCGTCCTGGCTGCTTCACTTCCAATTTTGCTCAGTGCCTGTGGCCTGGGAAAGCAATGGAGGATGGCCTAAAACCTTGGGAACTACACCTGTGTAGAAGACGCTGAAGAAGTTCCTGGTTCTTGGCTGTAGATTGGCTCAGCTCTGGCTGTTGCAACCACTCGGGGAGTGAATCAGTGTATGGAAGATCTTTCTCTATGTATCTCCTTTCTGTGAATCTGACTTTCCAATAAAAATAAATAAATCTTTAAAAAACAAAAAACCTTTTTGTTTTAGATCACAGAAAAATGCTATTGATCTTTATCATATCTATTGAAAAACATGTTTTGTCTAGGGAGGCAATATAGAAATAGCAGCTCAATGTGTAGCTTTCTGTGCTTCAAAGTATATTGCTGTAGGCCAGCAGTTTCTGGATGAGAGATGATATCATCAACCCATTCTGATGATGGAAGTATTGTGTTGGGTTTCTTTCTTTCTTTCTTTTAAAGATTTATTTTTTTTAAAGATTTATTTTTATTATTTTTTTATTGGAAAGGCAGATATACAGAGAGGAGAGACAGAGAGCGGCCGATGCTATGCCGATCCGAAGCCAGGAGCCTCTTCCGGGTCTCCCACGCGGGTGCAGGGTCCCAAAGCTTTGGGCCGTCCTCGACTGCTTTCCCAGGCCACAGGCAGGGAGCTGGAAGGGAAGCGGGGCTGCCAGGATTAGAACCGGCGCCCATATGGAATCCCGGGCGTGCAAGGCGAGGACCTTAACCACTTGCGCCACCGTGCAGGGTCCTGTATTGGGTTTCTAAGAGTCAGTTATAAAGACACTTGAAAAAAATTCTCCAGAACTTGAGAAAAAATATTTCAAACAGGATATGGAAATTCTGAACAGCAGAAACATTTGAGACAAGGTGGAGCTATTTTTGTTGTTATCCTTGGTCAGAGCCACCAGCAGTTACTGGGCAAGTATCATGGGCTGAATTGTGTGAACCCATAAATTCATCGATGGAAGCCATTCCGTAATATGACTGTATTTGAACTTGGGTCCTCTAAAGAGATAATTATGATTAAACAGAGCCACTCACATGGCTCTAATCCACTATGACAGCTGTCCTTATGAGGAAGAAATGCACTCAGAGGAATGGTTGTGTGAGCGCATGGTCAGAAGGCAGTGGCCCAGAAGCCACCAAGGGAGGCCCCAGGAGAGGATAAACTTGCCCAGATCTTCATCTGGGATGTCTGGTTTCTAGAATTCTGAGAAACAGATTTCTGATATGTAAGTCACCCAGCAAGGAATTGGAATGTCCAACACCCTACTAAGTACGGCATGGCTGATTCTGCACATTAGAAGCTCCCCTGCCAGAGGCAAGCAGCATACCCTTGCGAAGCCCTGATCTGGAACCAACTCTACGTTTTGGAGACATCCCATGAGACTTCTGTGCGAAGGAGGTTCCCATATTTTATCTATGTCTTTTTAGCATTAGCCAGTACAGAGTCCAAAACTCAGTAGCTTAGTGTGTGCCAGAGTACGTAGGTGCAATTGATCTTTGGTCTCCATTTTCTTGAGCCATGCACCTGCTTGGAGGGAACACACTTGGGCTTTGCTACTCAGGTGTTGCAAAGAGACAAACTGGGGTACTATTTAGCTTCTTATATTCAAAAAAATGAGACTTCGCTGCAAGACAATAATAACAGTCTTTGCCAGACTTGAGAAAGGGTTTTCTGAAGTCTCTTTTGGGGCTCAGGCCAAGAATTCTCCCAAGGAAGTTCCAGAAATAAAACCGAGTGGGTGAGAGTTGGAGTAGTCCTATGGTTGCAGATGTTTTTAAAAGAATGACCCTTCAAGGGGGCTCTGTCAACCTCTTAGCACTCCCCTGGCCACACTGTCTAAAAATTACACCAAGTCACTTATGGTCCTCTGACATTTTGTTTTATACTTGTTGATTTCTTAGTTTATTATCTTGTTTTTTACTAGAAAGTCAACTCCTTGAGGCAGCTTTATGGTCAATTTAATGACTGCTGTGTCCCCAGCATCTAAAACAACATCTGGAGCTGAAAGGAAAACTTAATGAGCTTTCCTTCCTCTTCATTTCCCATCTGTACCTAAAGAAAGAGAAGGAGTCTTTCAGAGAATGCATGTAAACCTTCTGAGGTCATTCACTGGGTTTCCTGCTCTCGCAGAGGCAATCCCAGGAACTGGCCTCATAAAGTCAGTTCCTGAAAGATCTAAAGACAGGAGTATCTCTGGCTTACTGTTCATTGTTCTACAATCCATATTTGTTCCCTCTGAGTTCCTTTACAAGGTTTAGTATGACAATAGCTTGGGATCTACAGATGGCAGTGAGCCAATCATGATCAAAAAAGTGCTTGATAAGATAGAATTGGTGTCCTGGATGCTTTTCCATTCCTGGCAAGCAAATCTGGGAATGGTTTTTGAAACTGGGAAACCCTTCTGAGCAGTAGAATTTCATGGGCACTAGTTCTCAGTGGGGTTGTCCAGAGAAGCATGTCACATCATTTGCTTCTTGTACATCATCTTGACCGGAAGCACATGGGGTGAAGCGGTGAAGACAAGAGTTTGCATTAGAAAACAATTCTGTCAGGAAATCCTGTGCATCCAGATTACTAAGTTTTGGCATTCAGCAGTGGGATCTTTACACACACACACACACACATTCCTAGGAAACATCAGGCCAAATGACCAAGAATGTTCATCTTTATAAAGGGTTGGAGCCACCAAGTTCTTTGTTTATTTTCATCCTTTAAGGTCAACCATGTTCCTTTGGGAAGAATTATGTGGTGACTCTTTACTGGAGTTGGAAGAGGAAGAAGGAAAGGAAAGTCAACAAAGGGTATGGAAATTTACAATGTGACATTGTAAAGTCACGTTCATGTGCAAGACAAATCGCTTGCTACCTGGGGCAGTGACTATCCTAAAACAGATTCTCTTCACCTAAATCAAAGGAAAAACTCATCTAATAAGTTATTTTGTAATAGGATGAAGTTGTTTGATGAATGATCACCTGAACTTTATGATCATCGTAATTCATATCATCATTGATCAGTGGTGCAAAACTGAACAAGTGCTGTCATACCAAAGACTGTTGATTCACATCCCAAGTATGTATCTTTCTTTCAGGTGGGAAAACTGAGACAGTTAGAGGGGAGGTGACTTGCCCAAGCTCACACTTCCAGTAATGGAGCTGAGTCTTGCCTCCTGGTCCTCCAACCCTCCAACTATCCTGGGTCTCATTCACACTGTACCTCAACACAGCAATCCATAATGTGTCAGGAATACAGTAACCATATGACTCACCACCCACACCAGTATCTGCAGAGTAAAAGAGGTGGTATGAATAGCTGTATTGGACTAATATCTGGAAAGCAGGACTATGTTGCGAAGACGTAGCTGAGCAGCTGCACTAATCACAGGACAGGAGCAGAGGGCACAGGCTCCTTGGCATGTCCCTGTTCATCCGCTGGTAGGCAGGCACTGGTTTCCTTTGTTCAGTCCTCAGCAATGAACAGACTTTGCTGAGCATGTGCAATAATGCGGAGCCACTTCTCCCTTTCATTGATGCCATTGCATCCGTATGGACCATGAGCCTTAGGAGATGTGGCCAATGAGTGGAAGAGCTAAACAAGTAGGAAGGGAAAAGAAATGGCTTGGCTCCAGCAGGACACAGAGTAAGGGGCTTATGAGAAGGGTCAGAGAGGACAACTGGGCCTCTTGGGTCCAACAGCTAGGTAGCAAGCAGTAGAGTACATCATCCTCATTGTCTGGGATCCCGGCTGGGAAATTCACATTTTACCAGGTGGGTGAGATTACTACATGTTCTGGAGCAAGAGTTCCTGGAGTGATCCTTGTCTGACTGGCTCCATCATTTGATGCCCAGTTACCGTTATTACATCTCAATGGGGCTGACAACATTTGCCATGGAACGACTTGGCTTTTGGAAGCAGTTCCTGATACGGAAGTGCAGGGACACATGAACAATCAATCTGTTTCTAAGAACACCCCATTATTTTTGCAGAATGCATCCTAATTTTTCATTATTTCACTACTGTTACACATTCGTATATATAAAGTATTAAAAATGGTGCCCTATTAATGTGACATGTGTTACTTAATATTTTTATTATTATTTCATTCAGTTATCACAAACACCATACAAAACAGATCAAACAGATATGATGAGAAGAAAACTAAGCACAGAGTGACCAAATCAACTTTTCAGGATTTCCTGGCCAATATCTTTCAATAGCAATGACCCGGGAGAGAATTCTATGGGTTTTTCTAAGAACTGTGTTATTCACATTGCAATTTCAGTGTGTAAGTCCAGGCTCCTTCCTGTCATGTATAATGAGGCAACTAACTTGTGAAATTGGATTCTTAGAACTCTAAAGCAAGTTTGCCTGCCCCCAAAAGGTCATCAGTGTCCTAAATCTGTGTGATGACCGGATAATTGTAATTGCTTGTGCTAGGCCTGCTGGGCCCTGTCTCTCTGGTTTCTATCTGCAGAGCAGTAAAGCAATATCTCGTGATAGGCACCACCTTACTATCCAACCTTCTATGACTGTCTGGGAAATCAGCAGAAGGCAGTCCTAGGCCTTGGGTGCCTATACCTGTGTGGGAAGCAGGGAAGAAGCTCATGGCTTTTGGCTTTGGATAGGCTCTGGCGTTGGCCATCTGGGGAGTGAACCAGTGGACAGACGACCTCTCTCAGTCTCTTCTCAATGCAGAAATCTGCCTTTAAAATAAAAATAAATAAATCTATTAAAAAATAAATGTCCACTCTTATACACATAGAACATCACTGATTAGCTCCTAGTGAAATCAAGCAAATAAAATTAAAACCAAGTTATTAACAGCATATAAGCAGACACTGCTGAAATTACAGGAAGAAATGAAGATAAAGGTGACTATGGGTTCATTTCCAGAGAAATCTGAGATCTTAGTGGTTTCAGTTCAACTTCGTACACCAGCTGAGATCAAAATCTCTTGAGAATGAGGCATGGAAAGCAGAGTAGTGGGTGCTTGTGCCTGGTCCTGATGATATGAAAAGGTAGGTGATGTCTTTCAGTAGACCCTCCTGGAAAGCCCCAGTACCTGCTCCTGGAGGTTGAGCTTTGCTGGTATTAAAGATACTTTAGACTGCCATTGTGCCAAAGCACATTAAGCTTCCATCTATAATGTCAGCAACTCATATGGGTGCCAGTTCGAGTCCTGGCTGCTCCACTTCCGCTCCAGCTCCCTACTGATGCACATGAGAATGCAGTGGAGTATGGTCCAGCTGCTTGTGTCCCTGCGTCCACATGGGAGAACCAGAAGAAGCTCCTGACTCCTGGATCTGACCTGACCCAGCTCTGCCTGTAGCAGCCATCTGGGAACCAAATACACAGAAGGGAGATCTGTCTGTATCTCTCTGTAACTCTGCTTTTTTCAAATAAATGAAAAGTAAATCTTTTAAATAAGTTGATGCTCTAAAAATTACAAAGACAGTAACTTGGGAACTAAACAGCTATTCAAGGCCTCTTTGAGGAGTGATAGAAATCAAGAGACATAAAGGAAAAGAAGATGATGTATCTGCCCACCAGGGGCAAGTGCCGCTGCCAGAGAGCAGTGCTGTGTTCCCTGGGCAGGGAACTGATCCTGTCTGTGTAGAAAGTGCATTTTACAAGTTGTGGTGCAGTGAGCTAAGGTTTGTCTACTACACCAATATCCTGTATTGGACTACCCAGGCCACTCATGTAGACCTGGATGGAGCTCCAGCATTGTGGCTGGCCTGGACCTGCTTTGGTTGTTGCAGTCATTTTAGGGCTTTGAGGGAAGGGCGATGAACCAGCATATGGAAGATCTTGCTCTTACTCTCGGCCTTTCATATGAACAAATAAGTCTACACGTTTTAAAATCAAGCTGCACCTTTAATAATAAAACAGTGAATAAACTGAGGGAAAAATCATATCCAGTCACCAAGACATTATCAATAACATTAACTCTCAAGCTCACCTGGGTTGCAAAAGCCATCTCACAGGGGCAAACAATGCCTCAATAGATTACAGAATTCTTAGTGGGGTGCTTGAGTGTCCATGCAAAAAGGGAGTGAGACTGCTTCAAGGTGGTCAAATTCGCCGGTTTTGACACAAACAGACTGTTTCTCACCAAAACTTCAATGGATTCATTTATTTCCATATTTATGGGTTTGCACATTCCTTTTGCATGCAGATCTGGCTGTACTGATGTCCTGTTGTTGCTACAGCAAATTGTCACAAACTGAATGACTTAAAGTAACAGGAATATATATTATCTGATGGTCTGTGTGTTAGAAATCTGATTGTAGGACCCGCTGGGCTAAAAGTCAAAATATTATCCTTCCTGGAGGCTCCGTGGGGAGAATCCATTTCCTTACCTTTTCCGGTTGCTAAAGGTGGAATTCACCCCTTGGCTCAGGGACCCCAACTTTCATTTCAAAGCCAGTCATGAAGGTCATGTCCTTCTCATAATGTCATCTCTTATTCTCTGCAGTCAGGAAAGGTTTTAGCATTCAAAGACCAAGCTGATTACATTAGCTTCACCCAGATAACGAGGATAGTCTTCCTTCCTCCAGATCCTTAACGCCTGTGAAGATTCCCTTTTTGGACATCTTTGAGGACCATCATTCTGTCTACGCAAAGAGTTATAATTCCTTTTGATCACTTCTTACTTTAAGGCACAAATTATCCTCAATTTGCCCAATTGAAGCGCCCCCAAGGTAACATCTGTGTCCTTTTGATATGCTCCCATATCTATTGAAGCACTAAAAAAAAGTGATTTCTGGCACAATGCTACCGTATGAATTCTTCTTGTATTGTCCAAGCCCTGGCATCAGCCATGTCCCTGTGATTCTTGGTTCCCTTTCTCCAGAATAATATCTGGAGCTACAGTAGAGCTATTGAGTATGCTCTTTGCTATGGAACAGCATTGCTCCCAGAACACAGGTTAGTGAATATGCATGTGTATACTTACAGTTACATATTAAAAAATCACTCATCTATTTTTTTTCTGTGCCTCAGGGTATATAACAATGAAATTGCAACAATGCTTCCAATTTATTTATTTTCAGATTTAAAAAAATTTTTAAAATTATATTTTGATAATCTTTACATAGTTAATTAGGGTAAAAAGGTTCAAGGGCTACAGGAAAGTGGGTAAGACTATTATTTTTTCCATATTGTTTCCTTCATGTTTAAAGGGGGGTATTTAGGGAGAATTCCCACCCAATTTCCCACCCTCCCCAGGTGCCGGATGTAGGGTATGCTCTGAGGTTCTTGCTCAAGTGGTTTTGATATTTCAACAGTTATGAATCGCTGCCAATCTTGCCACTCCAAGCACTATGAGGTCTTTGAAGAATCCACTGGTTGATATAGTCCATCATAGAGTCTCTGTTTGCCCCGTATTTCGCTGCCAAGATATAGCTGAGATGGTTGGTTGACCTGTTCTGCCTTCTCTCTTTTCTTGGTTAGGGTTCTGAGTCCCGCATTTTGATTGGGGAGAGCTCCAAAGAAACTTTGTCTGAGGTGTGCTCAAACCAGATTCTTGTATGTGCTAGCAAGTACAGGGCTCGGCTCAGTCCATCGCCCTGATCAGCTGGTGGTTGCAATTCTTTGAAAGGAAGATTTAAAGAGAGAAGGAGAGACAAAGAGAGATCCTCCATCCACTGGTTCACTCCCCAAATGGTTGCAATTGCCAGAAATGGGTGGACCTGAAACCAGGAGCCAGGAGCTTCTTGCAGGTCTTCCACATGGGTGCAGGGGTTGAAATCTGGACCACCTTCCTCTGCTTTCCTAGACTACAAGCAGGGATCTGAATCAGCAGTGGAGCAGCTGGGACATGAACTGGTGCCCATTTGGAATGCCAGTGCAACAGGTGGAGACTTAGTCAACTATGACATGGTACCGGCCTCAAAAATACTTCCAAACCTAATCAAACGCACAAGATTTATTTGGCAGGGGAACATCTGGCCTGTGGGCTGTGTGAGTTCTGTGAAATTATTTCATCTGACCCTGCCAGGGCAACCACAGATGGAACTCAAAATTGAGTAAGTCTCTAGCAAGAAAATTTTTAAGTTGATATGTGGCATGCCTCATATATGATGTATCGAATGCCCAGATGGCTCATGGAGGAAAAAAATTTTCCCCTCCCCTGATTCAGAGTTATCCATTGTCCCTCTTCCAAGCCTGTAAGTCCCTTCAACCATAAAGCATCTGCTTCCCATCATCTTTCATGGGAACTAATCTTCAGGTGTGTGACCAATTTTCCTCTTCCACTTGTATCCACTCACTGCACCGTGCAGACATCCTGCCCAATCCATTTAGTGCTCCCTGATGGATGCTCACCCTCTTCCGGTTATGAGCACTAATGTCAAGTTGCAGCCCATGTAAATGCTGTTCTCACTATGATGGGACAAGCATCTGATTAGCTCCGTTCCCCTTGTTGTGGGTCTTTCCACTGCTTGTAGCTGCACACTGGCAACCTCTGTTACCACACACTGCTCTCTTCTCTCCCTTAAAGACCCTTTTCTCTCTCTGTTTGGGCCCTGACCTTCTCACCACCTTCCGGTCTATAATACTTTCACTGAACTTCTTTCCTACATATCAATGACCTTTGCGAGATGATCTCAGCAGACTCTTGGGGTGTCTACATGACTCCACTTGTCATGCCCAGGTTCTCAGTCAATACACCGAGCACTGACAGGTGAGGAACAACTCCTCGGAAGTACCTGAAAAAGAATAAAGTGTTGAAAGTAAAAGCAGCAAGCCTATTAGCACCACAGACCCTTGTGAAGATAAGAGCTGTACAGTTGGATGCCAATGCACTTAAATGTTTCCATTTGAAAGCAGAGTTAACAGGGAGAAGAGAGTGATTTTTCATCTGCTGATTCACTCCCCAAATGAGCGCAAGGGCTGGAGCTGAGCTCATCTGAAGTTAGGAGCCTCTTTCTGCTCTCCCACGTGGGTACAGCAGTCCAAGGAATTGGGACACCCCCCACCCCCTCCCCCCGCTGATTTCTCAGGCCATAAACATACAGCTGGGTTGGGAGTATAGAATCCAGGACACGAACAGGTGCCAGATGAATGCTGGCACCACAGGCAGAAGCTTAGCCTACGATGCCATGGTGCTGGTCAGCCTTATGTGCTTCTGAACCATGGCTCCCAGTGGGATAGATATTTGGAAGAACTAAAACCCACTCATCTCTTTCACTTGGCCTGTATAGCCAGGTGGCTGGTCTCTTCCTCAGCAGTAGAGTGGAGATTTTTTCCTCTGGAAAAGTTCACTCTGAATATTTCAGAACTCATAGGATGAGCTCAGTTCCAGCCGTTGTGCCCATTTGGGGAGTAAATCAGCAGATGAAAAATCACTCTCTTCTCCCTGTTAACTCCGCTTTCAAGTGAAAAAAAAAAACATTTAAGTTGTGTAGTTTTCCTCTTTCAGTAAAGATGCTAGTTCTAACACTTAAACAGTGTCTTCTTGCTTGCACTGTTTCCAACAAGAAATGTGTTCCTTTGGATGTGGTATGTCTTTATCTTTAGATTGCTTTTAAGATGTTCCTTTTATGGGCACTTCAGGGTAGTCTTATTCATTCTTCTTGGGCTTGTTTTGTTATGGATTTATGGTTCTACAGAATTTGGTAAACATTTTGGCTATTATTTCTTCAAATGCTTTTTCCATTTTTCTAATGTCTCACCTTAGTGAAATTACAGTTACACATGTACTAGGCTTTTTTAGCTTGCACTACATCTCAATACCTTTGTGCTTTTTTTCTTTATAATGTGCAAGATCTATGGCTGGGAACAGGCCAAGTTGGGGAGTAAAAGGGACGCCCTGGCTGGGTTGTGGTTCCCACTGGTGAGTGCAAAGGCCAGAGTCGGGGCTGTTGTCTAATCTGGATATGGCTGCTGTGTTCCTTGGCACAAGTGTGGGCTGGGTCTTGGTTGTACCAGGCTGGGCTAGATTCTGGCACCCACTGGTGCTTGTGAGAACCAAGGTAGACTAGGTAGGCTAGGCTACGTCTTTGTTCCTGCTGAGCCATTTGTGAGCTGTGTCTGGGTGTGGACCAGCCTTGGCTGGGCTGTAGCACCAAACAGTATAAACCAGAATGGGTTAAGGCTGGTCAGGTAAGGCTACTGTTTCTGTTAGAAAAGGAGGTAGACTAAGTAGGGATGGCTCATAGATCCAGTGGTATGTGCGAGATCTGGCATTGGGAGAGGTTCTAATGGAGAAGCTTGGGGAACTCCTCTGTCTGGACACAGTCCCTGCAGGTGAGTGCAAGAACCGTGATAGGAAGCAGCCCAGACCAGGCCAGGCAATGGTACTCACCAGCATACATTTGGTGCATGTTGGGGGTGAACCAGGCTGGGCCAGTTCACATCACCTGCTAGCGAATCTGAGCACCAGAATGGAGTGTGGGTTGGGCCAAGTTGGGTCACAACACAAGCCAGCTCACATGAATGCAGGGACTAGGGGCCAGTTGGGCTAGCTTAAGCTGTAGCCCCCATAAGCATGACCTGGAATTGAGGGTGGGATGAGCCTGTCCAGGGTGCACCACCCACTAGCAAATGTTGAGGTGAGACAGGCTATGCCAGACCAGGCCACAGCACCCAACCAGGTGGGCCCAGGGAGAAAGTGGGTGAAGCTGGTGGAGGGTGCTGCTTGGGGATCCTCTTTTGGACCACCACTCCCACTGGAGAACATGAGCTGCGATGGGGCAGACCAGGCCTGGCAGGGCTACAACAGTGTTGGCCTCATGTGAGCTGGGTTAGGGAAAAACCAGACTGGGTTTGACTGTTCCTATTGTTGCATGCATAAGCCAGAAAGGGTATCTGCTGGTTGGGCTTTGCCACAGCTTCAGCTGGCAGATGCTAGCGTTGTGGGCTAATTCTCTCAAACTGCAGAACCACCTGGAGAATGCAGGATCCTTGAATGGGAGTGGGCCCAGTAGGGAAGCAGTGGGGACCTCCCTCCTGGGATACCACTCCAACTGGTGAGCATGAGAACCAGGATGGGCTGCAGGCATGGATAGACAGAGAGTGATACCTGCTGGCAGATGTGTGGGCTGGATGGGGGTGGGGAGCTGGTTGGGTTGAACTAGGCTTCAATGCCCATTGACATGTATGAGAGTTAACTGGGATGTGGGATCAGTCTGCTGTACATACTGGCAGACATGGGAACCAGGGCAGGGGGCAGGCTTGGTAGGGGCTATTGTAGTTCGCTCCAACTAACTGCAGCTCCGACTGGTTTGCATGAGGGCCAAGTGTGTGGTTGGCAGGATTGGACTGGGCTGCAATACCCATCGGTTTGTGAAAAAGACAGGGCTGGAGACACTATTGACGTGGCAATTGTAACTACCAGCATATGCATAAGCCAAGTGGGGCAACAGAATGTGCCGGATTTTGTATTGACAAACACACACAAGAATAAGGTCTGGGATCATCTCAGACGAAATTTTGATTGGGATCTCCCAACGGAATTGCTTGACTCAGAACCCCAATCATGAAGAGAATTGCAGGTTTCGGTTTCATGATTCGACTGTGGGATGCATGAGTTAGAGCTGAGCCTCCTCAGTGGCTCAGATGGAGCAGTGGACACCATATCCAGGTGCACATGAAGGATACAGCAGTACATTGGAGCCTGCAGAAGACACCTGGTGCTATGGCAGAGGATGGAAGACAGAAAAAATTGATCAACTACCCCAGCCAAGTGTTGGCAGTGAATATTTGGGCAATTGGAGACTCTAAGGTGGACTATTTCAACCAGTGGATTCTGGAGTGATGTCCTCATGCTTGGAGTGGTAAGATTGGCAGTAATTCAGACTGTTGAACTATCAAAACTTCTTGAGCAGTGTCCTCGGAGCATGCACCACATCGGGGACCTGGGGTGGTGTCTGGTGGCTGTCCCCCATTCCAGGGTGCAGAGGAATTTGGGAAGCTGCTTGTCCCACCCCCTCTCCTCAAATACAAAAAGAAAAAAAAAAGAGAATGTGGAAATGGTGATCTCACCCACCTTCCTGTAGCCCTTGATCCTAAACATCCTAATCAAATGTCATTAAATAATAATAATAAAAGATATGAGGGGGCAAGATGTTGGCAAACCAGCAGAGAGGGTCGGAGGCACACTTACTAGCATGCGTGGCCGCTGGGTAGTCAGGCAGAGGCCCAGCATGGTATAACACTGCCAGAGGCCTGGGCTTGGGGATCTGTGTGCTTGCATGCATCCGGGACTGAAGATTGCTCAGGGAAGAGGGTCTTGGAACAATGAAATCAACAGCAGTCTCAGAACTATCAAAACCACTTGAGCAGTGTCCCCAGAACTTGCTACATATCAGGGACCCTAGCATGACATCAGTTGGCCATCCCCCACCCTGGTACTGATGCAGATGGGCTGCTGGGGGTGGCCCTCTCCCGTTCTCTTCCCACTTTCTCCAAATAGAGGAAGGAAAAAGATTAGAAACGATTGTCTCATCCACTTTGCCCCATTCTTTGACATCCCCACCATAATCAGTGGTCCACATGGTCATGCGTCCTTCTTAACTATGTAAACATCATCAAAAATAAATTATTAGAAAAAAACATAAAAATGTGTATTTAAAAGAATTCTTTAGTTTCATTGGAAAGGCAGATTTATAGAGAAAAGGATAGACAGAAAAAGAGTTTCTATCCACTGGCTCACTCCCCAAGTGCCCCCAGTGGCCAGAACTGAACCTATCCAAAGCCAGGATCCAGGAGGCTCTTCTGGATCTCCTTTGGGGGACAGGGTCCCGAGGCTTTGGACCATCCTCTGCTTCCTACCTAATACACAGACAGGAAGCTGGATGGGAAGTAAAGCAGCAAGACACAAACAGGTACCTACATGGAATCCCAGTGCTTGTGTGGGGAGGATTAGCCAGTAAAACCATTGTACCAGCCCCTAAAAAGTGTTATTATTTGAAATGCAGAGTGATAGAGGAAGAGGGAGAGCAGGTTAGAGAGAAACAGAGAGAATCTTATAAATAGTAGTACATTCCTCAAATGCCTGCAAGAACCAGAACTAGTCCAACCTAATCCAGGATATAGGAACTTTATTCAACTGTGTTTTGAGGGCTTTAGGTACCCAAGTATTTGAGTCATCATCTACTGCCATCTAGGGTACATGTTAGCAGCACCCTGGAAAGAAAATGGAGGCGACACTCCGGTACTGATTGCTGACAGCTCTAGCAGTGCCTTACCCCGCTGCATCACAACACCTGTTCCCTAGATTGGGACCCAGATATTTTATATTCCTGTGGTTTTATATTCTTATTGCGCTTTGCTCTGGAACATTGTTAAATTACTGAAAAACATTTTTTTTCCAGATCTTGAGTTTGGATATTTGATAAATGGAACCAGAGCAGTGTTCAGGCTAGGACTTGCTCAATTCAGTCACATGTACATTACAGGATTTTCCAGTCCAAACTGTTAGGTTATAGGTGACTGCCAGGTCCTGTCACGGCTGATGCTTCTGGCTGCTTCTTCCCCTATCTACACATGTTTTGTTTTATGCATGTGTGAATCATTGCTCAGTTGCATACTCAATGGAAACCATCCCCAGAGTTTTGTCTCCTTTTTTTGACCATAGCTGGTTCTCTCCAGATATTCCTGTGGATTTTAATTACCATTTGATCTGATGCCATTTTCTTAATCCAATACAGTTTAGCTCTCATTTCTTCAGTGCTATTATTGGCAAATAAGTAATATTTCAATATATTATAGTCTAATAATGGCTACATGAAAATGCTTTACACAATTAGTTTTTAAATCAGTGGAAGAAAAAAAAGTAAAAGCTTTACAGATGTGTACTATCTTTTTAAATAATACAATTCACTTTACTGGTACTGATGAAGTTTGTGGGTGTGAATTCAAATGACCATCTGGGGCCACTTATTTTCAGCCTGAAAAATGACCTCCAGTATTCCTTACAAGTTAAGTCTGCTGGAAATTGTTTTTATTTATCAAGGATGTCTATTTCTCCTTCAGTTTTGAAATAGCTTTGCCGAAGACTGGATTCCTGGTTCACAGCTTTTCCTTCCAGAGCTTTGATTCTGTCCTACTGTCATCAGTGCCCATTGTCTCTGATGAGGAGTCAACAGTCAATTTTATTGAGGATCTTTTACATATGATAAATCTTTTCTCTGGGATTTTTATTTGAAATACAGAGTTATATGGAGAGAGGGACACACACACACCTAGAGAGAGAGGAGAAGAAAAAGAGAGAGAGATCTATTTTCCATCCATTGGTTTACTCCCCAGATGGCTGCATTCTGCTCCAGGCAGAAACCAGGAGTTTCATCTGGCTCTCCCACTTAGATGGCAGGGGCCCAGGGACTTGGGTAACCTTCCACTTTTTTCCTAGATGTAATAGGAGGGTGCTTGATCAGAGGTGGAGCAACTGGGACCTGAATTTAGATCCATACGGAGTGCTTGTGACACAGCCAATGACTTAACTCATTGTGCCACAGCACTGGCCCCTCTTGAATTGTTCAGATATTTTCTCCTTAGGAATTTTTAGAACTTTGATTCTACTTGCAAAAAATGTCTTGTTTGCTTATATACAGAAAGTCCTTTGTTATTATATTTTTAGATATTATTCCTTCTCATTTTTCACTCTTCTTTTTTAAAGATTAATTGACTTGAAAGACAGAGAGTAAGGGGGAGAGAATCTTGCACCCACTGGTTTGCACACCACATGGCCACAACCATTGACAGAATCCAGGAGTCTGTAATTCCATCTGGGTCTAGAACTCCACTTGGACCTTCATCTCCTGATTTCCCAGGTTTATTAGCAGGGAAGCGGAGTTGCAAGGACTTAAACTGGCCCTCAATGGAAGATGCCAGCATTGTGCATGGAGGCTGAGCCCACTGCACCACAAGGGCAGCCCTTCTGTCCCTCTTGTGTTGCTGCCACTAAACATAATGTGCATATTACACTGCACATTACATTGCCTGAAAAACCCTTCATTTTTCTTCCTTATTATTTTTTTTAAGTTTATTTCATACTCTTTATGAGTCTTCAGGATTCCTGGCTATTTCTTCTGCCAACCTGAATTTAGAGTCGAACCCCATCTGATCAAATAATATAATACGCTTTACAACTCCCAAACTTCCAGTTAGTTCTTTCTGGTAATTTATATCTTCATTGATACTCTCTATTTGATATGACATTGTCATCATCTATCCTTTGACTTTTATAAAATTTAATGTCGTTCAGTTCTTTGAACTCATGTCTATTTTGATGTCTCCCTCCATTAAAGCCAACAGTCTGTCTCCTTTACAATTTCTGTTGCCTGCTGCTTATATTCTTCTGGGTAGGAGTCACACTTTACCATTTCTCTGCAAATCTCAGTTTTTGTAGATAACTGGACATTCCGTATAGCAATTTTTCTCCTCCAGGATTTTTCTTGTTGTTTGGTGATTGGCAGGACTATTCTAGAAAAGTCTTTTTTTTCTCTCTCTCTTTCAAGCTTCTTTTTAGAGGGCTCAGCTGAAGACAGGTGCATTGCTTGTCATCTTGACAATGGTTTTTTGTTTTAGGGCTTTCTGGCTCTCTCGGATCATGCTGAGAATTTAGGCTTCACCAATTTCCAGAATATTAGTGTATTGTTTTTGACAATGCTCAAGGGTGAGGTGAGAGGGAGGGCAGCGAGCAAGTTGCTCTACAATGATCCAATTGATCCAATTAAATTCAGATGTTTTGGCGAGGGTGGCTTTCAAGGTCAGTATTTGAGGTCTGCGCTGAGCCCATGCGGGCTCCTCTTAGTCGTCTATTTCCTGGGTTCTGTTTACTAAACCAGGGAGCCTGTGATTCCTGGGTCTCCCATGAATTTTCAGTCTCTGTCTCTCCTTCATTCTTTTTCACCAAAACCTCCAATGTTTTGAAAAGCCCCTGAAGCTTCAGTTTCTCCCCCAATCCATTTAAGGTAAAATTTCTTACTTAAGAGCTTTTACATTCTCTGGTGACCTATTGTCACTTTGAGAATACACTGAACCAGTGCTCTTGAACTGGGGTTGGGGACAGGTGCACTTCTGAGCGACACTTGTTAGCAGCTGGTGCGTGGTGGAGCTGCCAATCCCTGCTCTCAGTGGCCTGTCTTTCTTGGCATAGAATCACTGCTCTGTGAATGCTCCAGGGCGAGAGTAACTGTGACTCCAGTATTCCCAGCAGGCTCTACCCAAAACAAAGCCTATGAGGTAAGGGCTAGGTGGAGGCAGGAAGCCCCAAACTTCTCAGCTGTGCTTACCTGTAACTAAGCCTCCACAACATAGTTGGGATGAATGACATGCGCTGGTGGCCCACCTGTCTAAGAAATAACACAAGTCCTCATCTGGGAGCTTCTTCAATATCCTACTGATGGATCCTCCACAGCGTCTGGCTTTTAAACTCCATCTCATTTCTGACCCCACCTTCTGCTTAAGCTAGGACAACACTTTTGTCCTGCCACTCCCTTACCGACAATTTATGTAGTCCATTTTTTAAAAATCAATCAGGGATCGTCTAGAAGGTATGTGTTCAACTGTGTTAGGTTTCTCATCTCTATTAGTAGGAGTACGGGTGATGTAATTATTGGGAATTCACCCTATTTGAAGTGATTTTCCTGTCATGGTTCACATTTTTTCCTCACATCAATCAAAAAAGATGAAATGCAATCTGAGAAAAATGAAGTAACTAGAGCATTGTCTTACAGCTAGAAAAGTGGTAGATGGTATTAAGGGAAATAGGATAAAGAGCCTCTGACCTTAAGCTTGGCAATTGGGGAAAATAAAGCCAATGCGTGTGAAATGATGAGCAAATGATGTAAGACGTGCTGCACTGTTTTGCTTTCCTAATTTTATTGTGTTTTATTTCCTCCCTTGGCAAGTGACAACCGCATCGAGGGCAAAGATCACATTTTCCACTAACTGTATTTTTCAGAACACTCGCTGTTCTGCTGGACATCAAGTGAATATCCAGTACGTTGGTGCCGGAGGTCAATGAGTGTAGGAACTGGACAGTGATGAATCAAGCAGGAGATCCAGAATATGGAGATAGACTCTAAATCCCAGCTCTGTCTTTAGTAAATGCCAGCCAGAGAAAGAGAATCTGAGATGAGACAAAAGGGCATCTGCTCGAGCTCACATACCTCATTTGTAGTAGACTAAGCAAAAATTAGTTACCCAAATAACCTGCCCAAGATACATAACCTTAAACACTATGGTTTGCTTAGACCAGTAGAGTCCATGTGATGTCATGTCAAGGTTCTATACCTTAGGGGATGAAAAGGTCCCACCTTCCCAACTCTGCATACACAGCTTTTTCCTAGTAACATTTTCTTACTTCAGAGACTTAGCCCAGAGATACTTCTTTGTCTGTACCCTGCCACTTTGGGTATTCCTCTACCAGTGCATCCCATAAGGCACCCCTCACGGGTTTACTTGCCCACTCTCCCATTAGATTAGAAATTTTCTGGGGTCAAGGTCAGGACTCCTGTGACTTAACAAAATTGTTTCCTAACACAGTGCCTGGCACAGGGTTCCAACAAATACCTCGTGATTGAATGACCATAATCCAGGTAACCCAGGTGTGTGATGTGAAGGTCAGAGGAATGACAGCCTCTTTGAGTAGGCCAGCTGCCTGAAAGGTGAATATGACCAACAAACACAAAGTGAAACAGCACAATCTTTTCTTTCAATTGACAATTATTTTGGGGTCTCCAGATGCATTGCTTGCTTCTGCAGAGACAACAGTGCATGTGACTGGCACCATCTTTGCCCTTTGTTCCTCAGGGGAGGTAGACATTGTTATGGTTTGGGTTCATCCTCTGCAAACTGGTCCGCAGTGTAGCCCCGTGAGATGTTGTGGAACTGCCCTCAGAAGAGCTAAGGTAGTTTCTCCAGTGGATTGTTGAAAACAAAAGAACAAGACTGACCCTCCCTGTTCCCATCTTGCCACGTAATCTCTGCCCCTCACACGTGTTCCTGCCACCTGCTAAGACAGGACGTAGCCAAGGAGAAGTCCTTCCCAGAGGCTAAATCCATGAGGCTTCCTCATCTTAGACTTTCAACCTCTGAAACAACAACCTAAGTAAACATTTAAAGATAAAATTCTCAACATAGATATTCTTTAGAAATTTAATATATTTTATTTGAAAGGAGGAGAGAAAGGAAAGGAGGGAGGATGGATGTGAGGAAGATGAGGAGAGCTCTTCTAACTGCTGGCTAACTTCCCGAATTCCCACAACAACTAGGGATGAGTTAAACTTAAGCCAGGAGTCAAGGACTCCATCTGGGTTGCCAATGTGATTGATAGGGCCCAAGTACCTGGGTCATCATCTGCTATTTCCCAGAATATGCATTAGAAGGGAGCTAGATCAGAAGCCGAGTCACCAAATCATGGGATGCCAATGTCCCAAACACCTGCTCCTCAGGCTCAGGTGCTTTGTTTAGAAATGGACGTTGGACTGACACAATCAAGAGACAAACACATGAGCCAGCAGTAGTATGGCTTCTGACAGGGTTCAAATGTTTTTCAAAGAAATGAAAGAGGAAGCTAGGTTAAGGCATGGCTGGGGTCAGATGTTTCACTTAAAGTGATCAAGGAAGGCTTCTTTGAAGAGGTGACATTTCAACTGAGACCCACAAGATGAGAAAAGAGCTGGCTTTATAAACCAGGGTGCTTTTGGAAGACGGATTGGCCCCTGTAAAGCAGGGAGTTTCAAAGAACCATGCAAAGACCAGATGGGGCTGACACTCGCAGGCAGATAGGAAAGTGGCAGAGACGGAGATAGAGCCTGTATCCTGGGGGACTGCAAGGCCCCGGAATCACCGGCATCTACTCAGTTTGGTGAGAGGCCTCAGGAGGGCTTTTGAGTAGGGGGGGTGATACGTTCCAGTCCTTATAATGAGATCATCTAGTGTGGGAGTCAGAGGAGGGTGAAGCTGGTGAAGCCCACCATTTAGGCTGACTTCATACCCAGGAAGGCTTCCAAGCAGCACTAACAGGCAGCTGGGTGCCGACAGACAAGGATCTGTGACGTTAGCAAGTGTGTATGCTTTTCCACCTGCCCTGAACTTTGTTTTTGTAACCCCGTGTTCTGTGAAAACAAAAACAAAAACCTTCTGTTTCATGATGGATTTTGTCTTTGGAAAGTGGGTCAATGAGCTGGAGCCAAAGGTAAGGAACCCCAAACTGAAGAGTAGGAGCAGGCAGCTGGCCAAAGACGCCAGCACAGCCCACAGGGAAGGAGGCAGAAGCTGGACGTCCAGGCTTGGGACCCAGGAGGCCCGAGAGGCTGAACAGAAAGGGAAAGGGAGCGTCCCGTGTAATTATCCCCACTTAGTTGTCCAGGCAGCCCCTTTATCACACAGCATTTTACAGCTCAGCTCTTTCAACAGTGTCTAATTACATTGCCTAATTACTGCCTCCACATCACTTGTCAACATTAAACTCACTGTTTTCTTCATTTTACAATAGGATACTACGTGGACAGCACATTTTATTGGCAACAGAGAATCCAACTTGATACTTAAGATGCGATGATGAGTTGAGAAGGATTTTACCCTAACCAGTTGTAGAAATTTCTTGATGCAGAGGACCCAGCTGGAGAACAATTGGTATAGACTCCCAGGCTCCACCCACCTATGAGTGAAGGCAGTGGTGAGAAGGAAACCAGGCCAAGTGCAAGGAAGGGCGGATTTGAGACCCTCTTCATTTTTTTTTTTGTTTGGACATTCTGCCTGCTGGTAAGTTTAAAGATTTAAAGGGACTTTTCCCCCTCTTTATTACATATCCAAGTTCATGAAGACAGCGTTCAGTGTGTTGCCTGATGAGGGTTATGAAATAATTTTTCTGGAAAGAAATAGGCCACACCACTAAGTGGGTGAACAAAAATAGGTCATGGCATGAGAATGGAAGTGCTGCTGGCCAGGACTCTGAAGCCAGAGGGTAACCATCTGTTAGGATGTGGACAGCACTGGCTTTCATTCTACAGCTCCATTTCCACTTCCTGCCATGAGGCTGTGAGAAGACAATTACGTGAACACAACTTATGCTGTGTCTCTCTTTGAGAAAATAGCATTTTCTTTATTGCTTACTCACATAGAAAGGCAAAAAAGAAAAATCATCTCAGCGTTTACATCCTTGCTTACTAGCTCTGTGATGTTTGTGAGGTCACTTAATTTTTTGTAAAATTTATTTATTTGAGTGGCAGAGTGGACAGAGAAGGAGAGATACAGAGAGATCACCTATCTATTGACTCACTTCCCAAATGCCCACAACACCTGGGGTGGGGGTAGGGGCGGGGGCAGGCTGAAGCCAAGACGCAGCATCCCCGGGACTCCATGTAAGTAGCACGGACCTAAACACTTGAACCATCTCCTGCTGCCTCCCAGGTGCATTAGCAGGTAGCTATACCAAAAGCAGAGAGAGCTGAGATTTGAACCAATGTGATATGGGATCTCAGGCAGTGGCTTAACTGGATTGCAGTATTAATGCTCACCCCTTAAATTAAAAAAAAAAAAATCCCAGTTTTGCCATCTATGAAGTAGAAAATGGTAATGGGTATTAAACCTGCGTTACTTTCCATGTAGACTCAGGTAACATGTGACCCTCAATTTTGCCACTTTACAATTTCCTGGCAAGTTTGTTACTGGGGCAAGCTATGTGGTACCTCAGTTTTCTCATCAGTAATATGGGTATGATCATAATGGAACCCACTTCACAGGGTTGTTGAAAGTGCTGAGAGTAGGGTGACCACATAGTAGGTCAGAGGTCTTCTGTCCCCAGAGTGCAAGACACATGTCACATGTGTGTTGCGGCCTCCCTATGTTTCTGTGGACAAAAATCCCTGACAGTGTTCAGGTGGAACAAGCCAGGCCATGCCCACTGTTAGACTGGCACTTCTTCCTTGTTAGCTAAGAAAAAAAATCCCATGAATCAATATTTCCAATGAAGTCACTGGAAATTTAAGTTGAGCAAGCTTTGTAAGGACAGACTTGTGTTGGGCCACCTGCAATGGCTTCGGTGACTTCTCACACATCAAGGGTTCATCCAACTGCACCAATTGGCTCGAACCAACACCTCGCAGCTTCCAAGGGGATGAGGCAAGGTGTTCCTTCCCCAATTTCCAGGTAGAGGAGAATGAATGTCTCTAGGACAAAGGGCCCAAGCAAGAGCCCAAGAGTGAAGTAGTGAGAGAGGGTCTCAGTAGGAGGCGGTCTGAGTGACCCTCACAGTGGGAGCTTCCTCAGACATTGGCAGCTTGAACATTTCCATGTCAGGAAAGAGGCAAAAATTGAGAGTAAAAATGTGCATTTTGGGCTCTGTCATTTCATTGCCCTGTCTGCATGTGTATTATGGTACTTGTTCTGTCAAAAGAATATAGAAAAAGGAGTGTCTGAGTCTGTAGGTTGGTGGTTTGGAAGTTCAACAAAGATGCAGGGGACAAAGCAGTTTTGGAAGACAGTCCTTTAGGAGAGGGGAGGAGAAGATGGGGGAATGACTGCTTCACCTCACTGGGAACCCAAGAGCCATCTAGGCATTGCCAGGAATGACTGACTCGGGAGGGCCCTAGCGCACTACTGTGAAATGGCAGGTGACTGCCGACACATTCCTACTGCCACATATCAGATTTCTCCACTGGAAAGTTCTGGAGAGCACACAGCAGTCTCCTGGCAGAGTCAGAAGAGGACCTTCATACTGGTCCTTACAACCTCCATAATTTTTTGGCATTTCATCTCGTGATCCAGAAGGTTCCTGAAGTTAAGAGTCCCAACAAACAGGCTGGCCTGCACAAAGGCTCAAAATCTGATCAGGGACTTGGAGAGGGAAGAAGAGGTCCAAGCAACAGACTTCAGTGCCCTAACCCACATTCAGTGAGTGACGGTCAGGAAAATGTGAAGTCTTGCTTTTCTCAGCTGAACTTGGACCAGTTCAGCAGGATCTTTCCAGCTCTGGAGTGCTTTGTATCATCCATGTGTTATGAATGGTATAATCAGGATTTCAGCAATGTCTCTCTGAACCAAGATGTTTGCTCTGAGAACTGCTATGCTATGCTGTTAGCACAGAGCTGCACTGAAGGTCTAAGCGATTTGGAAGACTGAAGAAACACTACATGTGTCTTCTTAGTGAATCCGTGGGACAAGAGTTATTGTCCAAACCTGCCTTGTCCCTGCTAACAGGGACCTGGTGGGTGAAGGTCACCCATGTATAAGGGATCAAGGACAAGGTGATGACTTGTGTGTCAGTCCCTACTGGGTTTGACTGGTAGTCAGCCTAAGCTGCTGGCTTACAGAGACATAGGCAGCAAGAACATCCAGAGACAGTGCTTTCAGAATGCATATTTGGGAGCTAGAATATTAAAATGTGGGCCAATTGGTACTGCCTATAGTCTCATTTGGCTAGTAGTGGGAATGATGAAAGCAGAGAAGAGTGATGTCTGTGTGAGCATAAACAATGAGGCATAGTCCCACCTTAGGAGTTTCTACCTGTGTTGAACCCAAGGTATCCTTTTAAAATCCTGCTTAAAATTCTCATCTATCCACCTTTCCCACACTCCAGCCAGTCATCAAAATCTTATTCAGCACCTATTGTATGCCCAGAACTCTTATAGGTCTGGTATTTGCTTGCAAAGAGCTTATTGTCCCTTGGAGTTGACCAGTATTTCCAAGACAATGACATACATGCTAGAAATCTGTTGACTGTGTTTAACAATGCTGCAGGAGCAGATGACACCCCAAATGTGTGTGGCTCCCAGCCATAAAGGGTTATTTCTTCCACATAGCAAATGATTTCTAGAAGTTGTCTGCAGCTCTACTCCACATCTTTTCATGACCAAGCTAAAGGAAGCACTCCCCATTTAAACTATGCTGATCTCACGACCAAGGGAAAAGAGAGCATATGAAAATAGGTGCCAGACCTTCAAAGCTTCTGCTAGTATAGAATGTCTCTGCTCACTTGTCATTGGCTGCAGAAAATCATGTGATCAGGCATGACATCAGCAAGATAACCCAGGGCAGTTAACAGTTATCATTTGGCAGTTGACGGTTGGAAGGGAAAATAGAGCAGCATGGTGCCATAGTTGAGCTAAGGAGTAAGTATTAGGAACGGACAGAGGCAAAAAGGCATCAATAGTTTAGAATCCCTTGTAACTTTTCTTATAGATACATATTGATTGAGCCCAGTTAATTTTTCTTGACAAAACCTAATAACAAGGTCTACCAGAATTGTTATAGTGATCAGAATATCACTTCTCGGCCTTTTGGCTAAGATCAAGTGTGATCAGAAGATATTACTCAGTATTTCTAGTCCTGAGGAAACTCATAAAGATGTGAGCAAACTAGGAGGAAGGTTTACACAAGAAACCCACATGGTCCTTAGATGTTGCTCCAAGCTGAGGGTGTTTTTACAGACAGATTATACCCTGCCACATGCTGGCTGTGTGATTTGAAGGAATCTTTGGGCCTTTGTGAGTTTTAAATAAGACTTTTACTGAGAGTATTTTAATGGAAATCATCCTGCAAGCAATGAGGCACAGTTCAGATGTTGGGACCTTGCAGAAATCCACTGGCAAATGTCATTAATAAAGCAGGCAGTTACACCTTCCTTTCATTGCTATGGGAAGCTTTTCACACGATGAGTTTATTTTCATTAGCCCACATGTACTGAAGCTGTGATTATCCGTGAAACAGGCTGTTTTGATTTCATGCAAGTGTGCCTGGCAGACCCATCCAGCCATGAACCTGTCTGTAAATTTTCACACTCTAGTCCCCTAAAGGCCACTGAGAAGTTGAAAGAATGAAAAGCAAGAGAGAAGTTGCTATGAAGGATATGAAGCTATGGCTTCTGTTGATCTGGGTGGCCAATTGTTCCAGACTGACACAAATCTGGTGCAGACATGAACAAAAACTTTCTGCAAGTTCACAATTACCCAAATTGTAGAGATGGATGGAAATTTAGTAGGGAATAAGTTCAACCTCTTTTGTGTAGAGATAAGGAAATTGAGCCTCACAGAAGTTGATGAACTCGTTTTTTTTATGGCTTACTTTGTCCTAGGCATGGCAGTAAAGTCTGAGTGGCAGTAAGAAGAAAGACTGTGATTTCCCTTACTTAATGAACATGTTCATTAATCTCTGAAACAATTAATTAATATTGAGCACTGGATAGCTCCAAATATTGATTCACTATTTATTCATAATCAACCAAAGTGCAAAAACTTCACATTAAATTTTCCCAGACCTTTCCACATTCATCACACATTTGCAATCAAGCTCTTACATAAACAAATAATTACAAACTCTGCTGTTAATAAATGAGATTTTTTTTTGCATGCTATGAACACCTCCAGGAACAGAAAGCAGATGCACAGAATGACATGGTGATTACAGAAATTATCACATAGGGAGACTTCCTGAGATGCTGGGGAACCAGAGGGAAAATATTGCTCAAGAATGGGAGGGGACCTGTGTGGTTTTCTCTTTCCTTAGATGAAAGCAGTGGCAGAGGGGCAGGGCTGATGCTGTGGAGGTGGTTTGGGAGCATATTTTTTATTAAGTGTATGGCTGGTTGGTATGACTTCTTCCCCAAACAATGCCATTCCATAGTAAAGTCAGGCTGTGCTTCATAAACATGCACTGCTAAAGCCAGTAACGGAAGAACTAATAGCATGAGTTTAAAACAGTGTCTTTAGTCTCATCATTCTGATCTCATCATTTTCTTTCTAGCTTCCCAAGGTGCCTACTTTTGTACTATTCCTGTATTACAGTACTTTTCATAGAATAATTTCCATCATTAGCTAGAAAAAGTTGCTGAATTCAAGAGTCCCCAAAGCTATCTTTAGGACAGCTGAATCGATAGACGTAGGAGTTTGGGCACAGAAATAAATGGCCACTCCCAGGACCACCTTTGACTGTGTGGCCTAAGATGATGATGCATGGTACAACTGAATCCTAGGAGCCAGTGAGTGGGACAAGCGAAGTGAGAGGAAAGATGAGCCTTCTCATTGTGAGTGTGGCTCAGAGGTTGCTTCTATCATTTGTGCTCATTCTTATTGGGGAGCTTGGTCTCTTTAAACAACAAGGGAGGCAGGAAATATCCTACAAACACAGAGAGACAGAGATCGGATGTCTTAGGAGTCTACGAGAAGAGAGCGACTGGCACCAGGAAAAATCTAACAGTCCTACATCACTGCCCACATTTTGATTCTTTCTCTTCTGACACACCGATAAGTGTCCCCTTTCTCCAAAGGAGACAAGTCGCAAACGCTTTGATTTAGTACAAAGACCAGGAGAACCTGAGAGAAAATCAGGGTCAGCTGTAGATCCTGCTGGTAGAAAACAATAAATGAATTCTCCCACCCCACCCCCCCGCCCCATGTCAAATGGTAGCATGGGGCTAGAAAAATGCATGTGGAACTTACTAGCCAATAACGGTGGCCAGATCCTGCTAGACAAGAACTGAGACACCTGTTTTCTGTGTCAGCAGGTGGCTCGCTTGGTTGGCCCATCTGACCACCCTGGCATTGTTCCCCAGGGAGCTCACTTGGCTCACATGCTCTGTGGTCTTGGCTGTTTCCTCTGAAAAGTTCTCCCCTGTCCCTCTAGGGCAACCATGAAAGTTATGAGCCTCTGCTGAACTGCAACACGTTTAACAGCCCCCTTTATGCAAGTGCATGCCGAGAGCCTAGGCTGCTTTCTGGGTCCAGGGCTTTGTCAAGTCAGATTTATAGTTTCCAAGGCAATAACATTCCCTAAGAAACCCAACTAGACATTAAGAACATTTGCTTCCTGTCTATTTTATGCACAAATAACTACAAAGAGGCCTGGTTTGGCACAGGTTTCAATCTAAATCTTTGTGTATTGACCCCAAGTCTCTATCTTGACCCTCAAGCCTTAATTCAACTGCAATTGTCTTGAAACAGGCAGGAGTGGGAAAGAAATGTCCATGACTTACTCCATGTCCACTGCTGTCTGTAATCCGATAGAGTTCTGGACAGTGTGTCTGAGAAAGACTTGGGGAGAGGCTGAGCTTTGCTCATGCTGCCTCGTCAGAGCCTGCTCAGTGTCTTGTCTGTTTTCTCCATCCTGGCGTCTCATGGCTATACTGTCCCCTGGATTTATGCTGACCCAGAAAGGCTCCATCAATACTCTGAAGGTTGTGTCTTTCCTGCACCTGATTTTTTAGCAAGACACACACTCTCCACACACACACACACACACACACACACACACACACACACACACACACACACACACACACACAAAATCTTTGGGGAGTTCCTAACAGGCCCAGTTCACATTATCATGTGTCCCACCCGAATTAGTCATTTCCCTTTGGCGAACCTGGGACATTGGTCTACCATATCACCACAGAGGGCCCGAGCAGAAACACAGGAAGTGTAGAAGAGTTGGCCCTATGTTTCTTCCCAAAACAGTATCAGAGAACAGTGCTGTCAGACCAGAGGGAAGGAATACTGGACAAGCATAAATGAGAGATCCCAGGGCATCTGGTCACCAGCAGAGGCAGGCATCCCTGCAGAACCCAGAAGGCTTAGTAAAAATGGGTAGAGCTATCAAGAAATGCTTTTTTTTTTTTTTTTTTTAAGATTTACTTATTTTTATTGGAAAGGCAGATATACAGAGAGGAGGAGACACAGACAGGAAGGTCTTCCATTCAATGGTTCACTCCCCAAGAGACCGCAATGGCCAGAGCTGGGCAATCTGAGCCAGGAGCTCCTCCTAGGGTCTCCCACACGGGTACAGGGTCCCAAAGTCTTGGGCTGTCCTCGATTGCTTTCCCAGGCCACAAGCAGGGAGCTGGATGGGAAGCAGGGCAGCTGGGATTAGAACCGGTGCCCATATGGGATCCCAGCACGTGCAAGGCAACCTTAGGCACTATGCTATTGTGCCGGGCTCATGGAATGCTTGTTTTTCACTTGATAAGTTTTTCTAAGAGCTGGACCCTAAGTAAATTAGTCAGCTAACTTGAGCAAGCCAGGGTGGGAGAAGAACAGTTCCTCTTTGGAAGCTTTTTAAATTTTTTTTTAAAAGATTTTACTTTTATTACAAAGTCAGATATACAGAGAGGAGGAGAGGAAGATCTCCCAACCAACGATTCACTCCCCAAGTGAGCCGCAATGGCCGCTGCTGTGCCAATCCAAACCCAGGATCCAGGAACTTCCTCCAGGTCTCCCACACAGGTGCAGGGTCCCAAAGCTTTGGGCCATCCATGACTACTTAGAGGCCACAAGCAGGGTGCTGGATGGGAAGTGGAGTTGCCAGGATTAGAGCCAGCGCCCATATGTGATCCCGGCGCGTCCAAGGCGAGGACTTTAGCCGCTAGGCCACGTCGCCAGGTCCCCCCTTTGGAATCTGTACCAGACTTAAGCGTAGCCACAGTTCTGCCCTGGAGGCAGCCTTGGCTGGCCAGCTGCAGGTACTTCTGTCTCCTCCTCTTCTTTCTCTTTGCCTCCTCTCCAAAGGTGCACCCTCCCCCCTGCCACCCCCCGTCCCCCGCCCCACCTCTGGATCCGACCAGCATGGGTCCCTGAGCTTGGGATCTCTGGGAAACTCTGTAATGGAATGCTGGGACTTGGAGGAAGTGAATCATATGAACTCAAGAGAGGTGGGTGAGGGCACCTAGCTCAAACAGCCCAGTCCTAATTAGCAAAGAGAGGCTCAGCCAGGCTTCTTCCACTTCCTCACCCTGAAAAAGATGTGGAGTCCAATAGAGCCCGCCAGAACCAGAATGGTCCAAAAGTGTAGGCTAAGAATGACTGATGGCTCTATTCGGGAAATGCCCTGGCTACCAGATACTCCACTCCTCACGTGTCAGTGATACCTCATTTACCCTCGCTTGATCCTTTGCAAGACCCCCACTTGTGCTTCCCTTCACCCATATATGCATCTCCAGAACTTTCTGAGCATGGCTGCTGCACCAACAATGCTGCTCATGGCCACGGGGCAAAGCTGTTGGGATAGAGTATGTGGGCAATGTCTGCTGCTTTCAGATGCTGCTACCTTCTCATCTCAGCACCTGTCCTGCCCCCTGCTTGGACCTTATCACTCAGACTTCCAAGGATTTTTCTTCTAACCCTGCTCCTGCTGCTCAGGGTGACAGAGGGCAAAGACCAGTGGTTCTCACAGGTGGTGCCCTGGCCCTGCCACTTCTGCCACACAGCATCCTGCATCCTGTCCTGGGAATTGAGATATTCAAGCTCAGCCTCAGCTCCTGCACAGTCCCCCAGTACTGCTCATTAGACCCTGTCACCGTTGGGGGAAAATGGAATTGTGCTTGCAAATGAGGATTAGGAGAGTTCTGGAAGATTCTAGATGAATTACAAAGTGAGGCAGTGCAGCCGGGAGACGCTGACAAACAGAGGAGCAGTCGCAGCTGCTTTTCAAGGAGCTAGTGCTGCCAAGATTGCCAAAATGCTTTTGGGTTTTTAGCTGAAACTCAGAGAAGTCCAAAATAAACCCAAGATTGTAAAAACAGAAGCTGCAGTAAGGGGGATTTAGTGCCAATGCATCAACAAAAAAAACAACCAGAGTTAGTGGGAGGGAATCTTCCGGTTTTCGTGTTTCCCATGGAGCTCATATTTTATACTGATGATCAATCAACACATAAGCAAGTGTTGACTCTATACAATCCCTATGAATTTGCCTTAAAGTTCAAAGTTTTGTCTACTACTCCCAATAAGTATGTTGTCGTTGACGCTGCAGGTGCAGTAAAGCCTCAGTGTAGTGTGGATATTGTGATCCGTCACAGAGAGGTTCGATACTGTCACTGTGGTGTAATAGACAAGTTCTGCCTCCAAGTTTCTGAGCAAAGCCAGAGGAAGGCTCTAGGAAGGAAAGAGGTCGTTGCCACTCTTCTGCCGTCCGCAAAAGAACAACATAAGGAAGAAGAGGAAAAGAGAATAAAGGAGCATTTAAGTGAAAGTTTATTTTTTGAGCAGAAAACAGAAGTGTTTCCTCAGGACCTAGTTTACTGACTGTCTTCCTGGGAGTGGTGTGCATTGCAGCCCTGATGCTTCCTACACTGGGGTGCCTCTCTACCTCCACTTAAGTGTGAATCAGAAACTAGTGGCTGCTTATATCTTAGGTCTTATTACAATGGCTATACTTAGAACATGAGCAAGGATTTCAGTAGACTTCTGAAGGAAATTTATTTTGAAAATATAAACGTGGACTGCCTTTTACCTCTTTCACTCCATTAACACGCTATAAAGTATTGAATTATTTCAAATAATAGCAAATGTATAATATATATTTTAAATTGCTCTATAATTTTATTTGAAAGACTCCAGTACATTATGTTACAGACGACAATGACGCTTCTGAGTGGTACCTAGGAAATTCTTCGAAGAAATTTTTTTTATCTATATCTATTGTGCAAAAGACTTTAATGAAAACATTTATTTTCTTTTTTTTTCTGATTCCCTTTGATTGTTAAGCATCATGTGCCCTTCAAAGTTAAAGTCTAAAAGAGCAAATTGATCAGCCTAATAAGTAGAACCTACATGTATTTCCTAGCTTCAAAGATCGATATTGCTATGTAAGTTAAGCCATGCCCTCTTATTATTATGAACAGTTGCCATGGTGTTTCTGAAGTAAGAGTTTCACAATTATTTTGTGGTGGGTAAAAGTGAAAAGCAAAAAATTCCAAGGGATCATACTAATCCTGGGGACTTAGAGAAGACAGGACATTTTCCATCCATCTTGTAAACTACAGAATGGGTTGTGGTCCAGATACCAAGCACATGGCTTGTTTTTCAGCCTAATAGCAATAGAGTTACCGCTCTATCTACATTTTAGAGCAAGGGAGGCATTTGTTTATTTTTTTGGCTCATCCTCTAGTTATTGCTTTATGTTAATAGGGGGAAATCACTTTCTCTTTTCCTCCCAGTCCCTTGCCTCCCTGACTGTGACATGCCCGGATTATCAGGTAGCAGGTGGTTAATGTGGAGATGATTTTTCATCCCAAAACGCTAAGCCAAGAATAGGAAACCCTTGATACCTGTGTCTATTTTATAACAGTCACTGAGAGATTTTAAAAGTTTTTATTTATTTTTAAAACAACTTTACCAAAAAAAATCCCCTAAGCACAACTACTTAGTTTTCTTTATAACCTCTTAGATCTCTGACATATATATGCAGTTTCAACTGTTATGATAGTAATTGATGTTTTTTCCTTAGGATTTTTATCTGAAAGCACAATGCATTAAAAAGTCTCTTGAAAATTCTCTTTCAGATCTTTTTACAGAATGAACTTATGCACTGCTACTGTAGCATTCTCAAGGAATATACATGAACACAAATGTATGCTTGAGGTTGATTTTAGCAGGAAACAGTACTCTGCTTCTGAAAGCTCTTATGGCTAGTCTTTCATTGAAAACCTTCATTGTGTAACCATTTGTGGAGTCTGAATTGTTAAATGGATTATGTCTGTACATTGTATAATGACTGAAAGCACATAAATGTTAATCTACTTTGAACTTTGTAAACAAAAAAACAAACAAAAGATTCTAGATGAATTACAAAGAGTTGGTAAACTCAGGTCAAGTAGCAAGAGGATTAGGGATTGGCCATTCCTGGAGCGGGACTCGGTGTGGGAGGTAGCAGGTGCTGGCTCGAGTGATGCGTCCTTGCAACCACATGGGTATGCAGACAAAGCTGTCAACTCATGGCTTTGGCTGCGCTGAACCTGGCTGTGGCAGACATGTGTAGAATGAACATGTGAATGGAAGATGTCTATCTTTCTGTCTTTCAAACAAATAAAATTCAAAAGCATATCCCAAGTGCATGCAATGGTGCTTGACATACAATACATGCCCCCATTTTCTTTGTATTCTGCATCCACCACTCATGAATTCTTAAGCAAGTCAACCAGTTGGAACACAGCTCCAGTGCCTTATTTTTGATGCAAGAGTTAAGATAGAAAAGACTACTAGGAAACTCACAGAGTCGATTAGAGCTCATTCACCACAAGCTAAGAAAACAGTATTTAAGGTGTGCTGGGCACTCAGGAAACACCAGCTGTCATCAGCTGGACACTTCGTACTTGCTACAGGTTTATGCCAAGATCTTGACATCTTACAATAATGCCTGGATTTCTAGGGGATCTTTGTGGTCATTTGTGCCCTGTTCATGACTTCAACCAGGGAAGCCTCGCCTGCTTTTATGCCACATCTGGGACCCAACATCTTAGCCTGGGAGTCAAGCTCATACTTTGTGTTTCATTGTTTTTTTCTTTACTCTGCCTTAGAATGTTTCTGGAAGTCAGATTTTTTGTTTTATTTATTTTTTTACCTCTTGCTCAAGTTCTCTGAGACCTCAATCCAGAGGAAAACTCACTTTTTTTTTTGGTTCAAAGGCTGTTGATACCAGTGAATTTTTGGAAGCAAAACTTGGGCCATACATCTCCCCAGAGGCAAAGAGCAGCAAAGGGTGAGAAAGACAGGAGAGAGGCCACATCTCCCAGAGATGTCTACTGCCCACAGCTTGGTATGCACGAACATGGGCACACAGGAAGAAACCTTTGTCTTTGTCACCATCCCCAAGGGTGGTGACACTAACGCAGCATTGAATGGAACAAAGAGCAGAACTAGAGATAGACTCTTCTAGCAAGGCATTTTTTTTTCTCCAAAGGGGAAGTCCTCAGCCAGAAGGCGATCTTGACCCCCTACCTTGGGGAAATCTAACCCCGTACGGAGATACTTGGACTTGTTATAGGTGCACAGGGTGAAGGCAGGTTGCTGCTGCCCTCCAGCAGGTAGATAGAGGCCAAAGGTGCTCTGCTCAATCTCCTACAAGGTGGCCTTACCTTGAGCAAAGAAGGATGTGACCCCAAATGTGAACAGTAACAGGTGTGACATGGAAACTGTCTTGAAGACAGAAAAGAGTAGAGGTGTTTGTAATGGAAGATTCCCAACAGGAAAATCTTTGCCAGGAGGACGTCTCCTGGGAGTGTGGCACAGTGGAGGGATGGGCTGGGAGAGCAGAAGCTGAGCCTTCAGCTCATAGCCTTTCCACAGTGTCCAACCGCAGGTGCCCAGGCAAGACCTCAGCCAGACCTTCCAGCCTAGCAGATCACTGCGCTTGAAGTCCTGGTGTAGGAGTGCCTTTCCTGGGGGCCAAGGACTCATGGCGTGTGGTGGGAGAGGGGATGCCAGGCAGGTCTCTGGTGCTGTCCTTCCAGATTATGCAGAGAAGGCAGAGTGATGGCCTCTACCCCCACAGGTAACCCTGTAACTCGCAGGTAGAATTAAGTTGTGTTCTCACTGCTTCTGCCATGGACTGTGAATCACAACTATTTCCAAGTTCCAAGGCTGCCTAGGTTGGGTGAAGAAGGGCAGATTAGGAGGTGGCATTTGTGTTGGATCCAGAAAGACAAGTGGGCTCTGGCCGAACAGACTGAGTAGAGCTTTTTTGATGGCCTTGATCTGTCCAGAAGAGGTTGTGAAGTCAAAGCCACTGGAGAATTTCAAATGCACACGGGGGCCCTGTCCCCAACATCTGATGGCTGTTACTTAGAAAATTGTCCAGCTTAGCAGTTTGATTCACTTTTATTCAGGGATTGGGGGGGGGGTATGGGAAATGAACTTCAACCTAGAGAAAACCCAGCATTCATTATCATCAAGATAATCAACAAGGCCAAGGATCTCTATTTTTCCACTTTGGTTGTGTATGTGGGGAGACCTCAGCCCATTCTCTTAAAGATTTTAGCCCAGCTTGGTCCCTGGGCACTCTGCTTTCCCTGACTCCTAGTTCTGTTTGACCACCACCTTTCTCCAGCCATGTGTGTTTCTCCTTGTTCCTACACCCTGGGCAGTCGACACATCAACAACTACAAGATCACTGCCTTTCCTGCTCTCCCGAGCTATTTTTATGTTAGTTACTGGCAACCAAACCCACTCGTTTCTAGAAGGTTTTTGGTTTTCTGCAGTTCCAATTTCAGGCTTATGTGGTCTTACCCCAGTGTATCCATGGAGTCCTTATACTTTGACACCTGCAGCAGTGGCTTCCTTCTGGCCTGTACTTGTTCCCTCTTCTTTGCTCTCAACCTAGAAACTAAAGTGATCTTTCCCAAATGTACCAACGATAATATTTCTTAGTTATCATAGTTATGATTGCAGAGCATTTTGCCAAATATGAGTCATTGTGCTTGAACTCTTAATATATATATCTTTTGAAAGTCCCCTAGGGATTGGGACTACGGTGTAACAGGCACTGGCCTTCCATATGAGTACTGATTTGAGTCCCAGCTGCTCCATTTCTGATTCAGCTCTCTGCTAATGGTCTGGGAAGCCAGCAGAGCATGGTCCAAGTGCTTGGACCGCTCCATGCATGTGGGAGACTCAGAAGAAACTCCCAGCTTCCGGCTTCTAGGATAGCTCCAACTGTTGTAAACATCTGAGGAGTGAACCAGTGGATGGAAGATATACCCTACCCCCTCTCTCTTTCTGTGTATTCTGCCTTTTAAATAAAGAAATCTTTATGTTTAAAAAGCCCCCTAAAAACGCTGTGGAATAGATTCTCTCACTATTCCCATTTCACAGCTATAGAAATGCAGGCAGAGTTTACTCTCCTGTTTGAGGTTATAGTCACGGCAAGGGGATCCCAGCTCAAATATTACTGTCTGCTTTAGAACTCTTGATGACTTGCCACATCTTGCCCTGACTTTTTGGGCAAAAACAACAAAACAAAACAAACAAACAAAAAAACCAAGCTTTCGTCTTGATGACAGGGTTCTAGTGGCCCAGGCTCTTCTCTGTTCACTTAGATCACTCACCATACTCCGCCCTGAGTCCCTGCCCTGCAGCCTTGCAAAGTGGGCTTCCTCTCCTCCAAGATGCCCTGTCCCGTGTCTGTCACATGACTCTCTATTCAAGCTGTTTCTTTCCCATCGGGCTGTTGGCAGACACATCTCTTTCAAGGTGGGCTAAAAGGACGCTTCCTCCATGAAGCCAAGGCCCCCCGACCCCTTGAAGAATTGTCCTCTTTCCCCCTTAGGCTGGCTGTAGCTGTGGTCTGCTTTCAGACTTCATGTGTTGTGGGGGGAGGGGATGAGGACAGGGACTGAACACAGCTCCAACCACATGCTAAAGCTCTGTGAGTGTTTGGACCTGATCCACCTGTGCCAACTGGAGAGGAAGTGTTTTCACTCTCTCAGTGGTTTTGGATGCAATAGTTGGTGTGACTTAGGTCCCTTGGTATACAGGTCATGATGACATTGGACAGTGACATGGCTGTGGAGTGGGAGGTGGGGCAGGATAGTGAGGCCCTCGGAATCTGGGCATCAGCCCCCCTGGACAGTAGAGTCAGGATACACAGAGTAAGAGTTCACTGTCCCTCTGCCTATGTCAAGAGAAAGACTACGGCTGGCGTACACCTTAGTGGCCTGAGGTCTAGTGGGCCTGCCAGACACTCCATCCTCCTGTCCATTCTCAGGGCCCCTCCAGGACTGAGTCCTCAGGGGCCTCTCTAGGGGCCTCCCCGTACTGCCTGGACTTGCCAAGTGTTTGGACAAGTCTGCTTCTACCTCTGACTTTTCTGTTTTTCCTTGAATATGTAGCAGTTACCTGCTCCTCTATTTGGCTCACTTGATGAAGGGTGTCTAGAGAGAACCTAAGAAAAGGACTTCAGTGCCTCAAAAATAAAGATGGGTGGGAAAGAAAATATCCAACAATAATCACAGCCCTGGCTGTCTGGACTCCGGGCTCGGTGAAGGCTGCTGCCTGTTCTCTGTCTTCTGCCACACATTTAGGCAGCCGGAGGCTTAGAGAAGGCCTTGTGCCGGACACTACCAAAGTAGTCCAGCAGGCCATATGGGCAACCAGACCCTCACAGAGTGCCCTTTCACATAATTCTAACTCAGAGCCACCCCAGGCCATTTCTACCTTAGAGTTTTCAGGTTGACTAGGCAGGACCCACCTCATAGAGACACCTAAGGGCATGCAAAAGGGCACTGAGAGAAGACTCTGAGTCAGTTTGTGCTAAGAATTGTATCTTTGTGGGCAAAGGCTCCATTTTTCTAGGTCCAAACGGATGGTTCATTTTTCCTGTGAGATGGCTGTTATTGCGCCTGCTCTTGCCTTGGGAGGCTTTCTCAAGTGTTTGACATTGTTCTGATTTTCACTGAAATTATCGTATGTGGCCACTTTTGCCCTACCATCTCCTCTTCTTAGCAGCTTTGGAACAAAGGTCAACTAAGTCATCACTTTTTGTATCTGCAGCACTCATCAGAAGCCTGGCTCTTGGCAGGTGCTCCACACAATAGTAGAACAGGAAGAGTAGTGAGATATTAAACCTCAACAAGTCAGCTCCGTGTTGCTGAGTCGTGATAATTCCCTGTTTACTTCACTTGTGGAAGTCTGATGCATACAACAGGGAAGTAAGCAGGGCTTTGGTGAGGCACATCTCTTTCTCTTACTTTCTTTGAACCCATGGGCATTCTGTTCCCTCTCTTCCTTCCCATTTCTTGTCTGGCTCACTTTAACTCATCCTTTGTAACTTAGCCTGCACATCACCCACTGTAGGGATACTCCTTTCTCTAAATTTTGGATCTATCTTCTGTAGAATGCACAGTTATAAAAGTCTATTTCACTGGCTTCTTGAAGGCTGGGCCTGAGTTCCTTGCCATACACAGCCCAGGGCCCTGCTTGGTCATTCATTAATTCAAAAAGCAATTCAACAAAATTTTTGAGGGCCGGTCACATTGTACCTGTCACTGGTGTTCCAAAGTCTTGGTGCTGGTCAACCTCCAAATAACTACCGTTAATTTGCACCTTCTGGTAGTTGTATCTGTTTATGTTCTCTCTCCTCCACTCACTTGAATTGGTCTGTGTGACCACTGGAATGCGGAGGAGGTCATGAAATGAACTCATTTTTTTTTTTTTGTATGCCCAAAGCCCAGAGAGAGAAGCCCAAAGGCTTTTTGACTTCCTTCGAGGCCTGAAACACTTGCTCTAAAGGAAACCAGTTGTTATCTCAGACATGCTGTCACCTCAGACCTGTCAAAGCTTCCCCTGGAAAAGAACCCACCCAGGCTGAAATGGTCAGGTCAACTCTGGCAGTATCCACCCAGTCTTTGGAGCCAGCAGCACCCCATCTGAGATGCGCCCCACTGGAGACCCTGAACCAGAAATGCCCAACTAAGCTGCTGCTCAGTCCTACAGATGCCTCAACTGCTCATGTTTGAAACCACTGCTTCCAAGGCAAATTCTTATGCACCAAGTGATAACTGATTTAATCATGTTTTTCTGGGGTTTACATTCTAGTTTAAGAGGGTAAATGGCTAGAATTGATTTTGCAAATGTATTCAACACCACCAAATGCTGCTGAGGTTCCAGGGGCAAACCAGACCCCAGGTTTCATTTTCATGAAACCTGTGGAGAGACAGAAGATAAACAAAGGAAACAAGCAAATTCCATTAAAAAATACGGGTTGTAAGAGTTAGGAATGCAAGAGAATCGAGTGACCGAATAAAATGAAGGGATCTTCAGTTTGGATCATCTTCTTTGCACTGAACACTTTTCATCTTTTATTCAACTCATACTCTGAAATCTTCTCGTTTGTCTCCATTTCACAGGTGAAGAAGTTGAAGTCCAGAAGTTAAATGCAGCAGCCAGTGTCATGCTGCCGGTAACCCTGGCATTTGTGACTTGAAATCTAGGGCTCTTTGCAAAACAGCACAATGGCCATTTGGGGGCTCAAGTTCAGTCTTCTTCCTGGGTATCACTTCTTTATCACAGCTCGCCCTTGGCATCAATTACATGCCGGAGACACTTGGTGACTGAAGCTTGGAATAAGCCTTTGGTTCCACATGACTGCCACAGACTGGATGGGGTGGGAGATCTAGTGTCTCTAACTCTGGAAAAGATCTCAGTTGCATACAGATGAGACCACGTGCTGACTCTCCATGCTGACCTTCCTTTATAAACATCATTGCCTATGCCCTGCAAGCTTCCTCCTGTCCACTTCCTTCTTTGCCTCTCCGTGTCTACTGTATTCGCTCTGAAATATTAGAGGTCTTTCAGTTTAGCTCACAGAATTACTGCTCCCCATCCATCCTGCCTTCCTGTATCTTATCCTTGGTTTGGCTTGAGTTTACTTTTTCCCCCCTTTTGTTTGTATTCCTTTTTTGTGCCAAGACCACTAGGTGGAGATACACCAGAACTTACTGGATGTTCACCGCGTTGTAGGCACCATTTCTAGTGCTTCTCTTGCATGATTTCCTTGAAGCATCATGATGTTCTAGTACAGAGCTCCCATTTCTTTCCTCATTGAGATTGGGGCTAAAGATGATTCAACTGCTAGAGGCCGCCACTGGGCTCAAAATCCATGTCTCTGGATTCAGATTTGATGTTTATCAAGATTGCACATTGAGTTAAAAGAACTTGAAAGATAGGTGATTTCGATAATCATCTTAACCATTCCTTTGCTCCAGGAAAAGTGGAAGATGTATTATCTTCAGAAGATTTTAACTAAATATCCTAACAGAGTGCTAGAGAAAAGAAAATGCACCCCAAACTCATTACAGATTGTATAAGGATTTGTAGACTTCATTATTCTTGTCAGTATCTGATCCATAACATCCATTTGCTCAACGCTACCATGTGCTAAACTCTATGTTCTGATAGAAAATTGGAATAAATTATTGTGGGACTAAAGAGAGAGACAAGTTAGAGATGCCCACCAGCTGATACTGAGCAGAACCCAGAAAATCTTACAGGCACCAGGCAACTTTGAGGGCCATCTAGACTTAAGGAATATATGAAAAACCAGGGGGTGTGACTGAGATGATTTTTCCAGCATATGGCTGGAGTTTACAAGAATTGGCAAGGAGGGACAAGCAATGGGACTAGGAGACAAGTAGGGGCCAGTTAGGTGCCAAGCTAGGGAATCCTCTGTCTGGAAAACACAGCAGGATGATTTAATGGTACTAAGCATAATTTGCATGATAGAATCTTTTACCAGTAGAATGAATGATGAGAGAGAAAGACCAATTAGGGATGTTACTGCAATGATTAGGCAAGAAATGATGCAGGGAAAAGAGACAGGGAGGCAGAAGAGATACAAGGGCCAGATACGTGGGAGAGTTGAGGCTTAGCAACTGCCTGGGTGGGGGAGAAGCATAGAAAGAAGGCTCTAAGTCTTACTTGTTCAGCATGCAGACTTGGGTGAATAGTAGGCCCACACAGTGAGACTGGAGTCAGGAGGAGAGGTACATTTAAGAGAGCGGTATAGATATCTTAATCTACTCCATACTCTTTAGGGCAGTTCTTAGGTTAAAGATCAAATAGCCTGAAAGAGATGATGTCATTTGCTCAGATTTATTAGTGGTCAGGATAATGTTAGGAATGGCACTCAAACTTAACCTTTTATTCTGCAATTATTTTCCCCAGGTCTAAGCAGATTTGTTTTGCAAGAGGTGTAAGGGAAGGCTCAGCAAAGAGTAATGGATAACAAGTCACCTATTTTATAAACATTCATTCAGCAAACTTTACAGAGCACCGGCCACATGACCTGCATGTAGGGAGTCAGTGGTAGGAGTGATAGGCAAGAACTCTACCTATATGTTTGTACATATACAGACAAGTACATACACGAGTAACATATCAGAGTACAGTGAGAGAAAGTAGATGAGTGAGAATGTGGGTGATACTTTGAATAGAGTGGTCAAGGAAGGCCAAGGCATATTGATCAAAGGGACCAGCATTGCCTGAAATGCCAGCATCCCATATGGATACCCATTCCAGTCCCAGCTGCTCCACTTCCAATCCAGCTTCCTGCTAATGTCCCTGGGAAAGCAGTGAGAAATGTCCTAAGTACTTGGTCCCCTGCGTTCATATGGGAGACTTGAAAAACTCCTGGTTTCAATCTGGTCTAGCCCTGGCCATTGCATCCAGTTAGAGAGTGAACCAGCAAATGGAAGACCTCTCTCCCCCCTCCCTCCCTGTCTCTGCATAACTCTGAAGAGAATTTCTAGTATTAGAAAATTCAAATGCAAAATACCCTGAGGCCCCAGAAGACTTGAAATATTCAAGAAGTCACAAAAAAGTCAGTGTTCAAGGAGGGAGTGAATAAGGAAGAGAGTGACCGATGACTTGGGAGGCAGATGGCAGGCCCTATGGAACTTGTAAAATGTCATAAATAGTTTGGACTTAGATTCCAAGTATAATGGGGAAATCTCAGAAATGTACAGCAGGCCCGTGACACCATTTTCTTTCATTTTTCTAAAGATGCTTTATATTTCAAGGTAATTATAGATTCACATAAAGTTGTAAGATTAATACACTTTCTCCCCCAGTGGTGGTATCTTGCCAGACATGAACACTAGGATATGTTTTTGTAACTTTAATTTGCATTTTTTCTAACAGTTATGGTGTTCTAGTTACCACCTGCATATCCTCTGTGGTGAAATATTGCACGTGCAAGACAGGTGACTTGTCAATAATAGTCTCTTACAGTCTGCAGCTTGCCGTTTCACCCTGACAGGATCCTTTGCTGAGAAAAAGCTTTTGATATTGCTGAAGCTTGATTTGTCCATTTTTCCTTGCGTGGATTATGGCTTTTGTTGTCCTGAACACTTTGCGTGGCTGCGGAGCAGGATTTTCCCTCGTGGTTGTGTTGAAGAGTGTGTGGGTAACCTGACTAAAGTGATGGAGGCTGTGGCTGGGCAGAAGTGAGGACTTGCTGGAAAATTAAGGCTGAGTAGCTACAGCAGTGGAGAGGAAGGAGGCTACAGGACTCAGCAGGTGGAAGGACCTTCCTCTTCTAGCTTGTGTTATGTCGGCAGAGTAGATGATCAATCACCCTAAAAGTATCACCCCGAAAAACTTATTTCCCTGCCCTATTGGGGTCCAAAATCGCCCCTCTGTTGAATAGCAAAGAACCAGACGTGGATGAATCAGCATGCAGAGCTTATTAAGCTGGCTAGCCAGGGTCAAGCTCCTCACATGGACACACAGGACCGGTGGATGAAGCAAGACCCCAAGCTAGGGACAAGCCAGATTTTTATAGGCCAGTTTGGCCGTTACAGCAAAGCCCGCACCCGCGAAAAACACTCCAATCATTTCAAAGCAAATATGAAACACTCCAATCAACTAAAGGCCCATGAAATGCCTCAAGTCCCTTATTCATCATGACAAGACAAAACTAAGCTAAGGGGTTACAGATGCAAAGCAATAGGTAGCATATCTGTGAATTATAGGCCATGGGGCTATTTTATTTTTACCCTTATCAGGACCACTGACCCTCATATTCTGAGCCTGGGTGCGGGGGACAATGGGCTCTTGCTCTTACTCTTATCAGTGCCTGCCAAAGCCCCACTGACCCTCACAGCCCAAGCCCAGGAGTGTGGCCCAAGTTATTTGTAGAATCCTCTGTTTACTTTAAATTCAAGTTGCTTTTGACTTACTCAAACCGCTTTTAATATATAGACCTTTTAACGTCTTGGCTGCCTCTAACACCCCAAGCAGGCATGAAGGCCCTGAAAAACAATTGAGTCCCTTTTGTTCACCCAGAGTTTTAGCCAAAATCACTTTTACTGCATCATCAGGTCTTACCTCATGTCACAACCTTGTAAAAAAAAAAAATTACTGTGCTACTATACCCTTTTACAGAAGATAAACTGAGGTCCAGAGAAAGATGAGACCTAACACAAACCTCCTGACACTGAGCATGATGGTTCTTCCCTTCCAGCTAACTGAATTCACACACTAGTTAGTGCTTGTGGTTAGTGGTTTTCAAAGGATGTCCTGGGGTACCCTGCCAGGGATGTCCTGGATGGGATGGGAAGCAACGCAGCACACCCTTCCCCAGGGCATCTGACCTTATCATTTATAATTGGCACATTGTCCTCTAACACTCAGCATCACTGGTGGCCATGTGGGCCTGCAAGATTTTGTGGTACAATTTCATATAGACTGGGATTCCCTCCCAAATTCCCACCACCTGACAGATTTTCCCCATGCAACCATCTTTTGATTGCCCTAGTCCCCAGGGAGTTTAGGGAATGGGAAAGTTCCCCCAGCTGGTGCTTCACCAGTGGTAGTAAAAGCTGAAACAGAAATGAGGGCAATGAGTGTCTAGAGAACAAAGGACTGCTTGTTTCAGGCCTTCCTGGGCAAGTGGAACTGGAAGGAAGAGTGTCAGAAAAGGCTTCAGAGAGGAGGAGGTAACATTTGAACTGGCTGTGGTTGCTGGATCTCTGATGAAAGTGAGCCCTGATCATCTGCATCCAACTCTCCAACTCTCCAACTCTCCAACTTGTGGGGGAACTGAACCCCATGTGGCATAGGGATTCAACAGATGTCAGTGCTTTCTGAGAAAAGCTTCTTGTTTATTCTTCTGCAGAGTATGGCTATTACCCAGGGTGCATACCTCTCCCTCACCAAGCAGTGGTTGATACTCCTTGCACCAGGTCTTGAAAGTGGAGAAGGGATGAAGAAGAGTCCCCATTGATTGGGAGTTCTTAATATATGTCTGGCCATGTGCCAAGTAGTAAATACCCGTGTGATATTTTAATCCCCAATGTATGGATAACAGAACTGAAGATTGAACTCTGAAAGCTAGCTGTATGTCAGAAGCAAGATTTAAACCAGTGTGAGTGACTACGCTACTTTGAGTTCCAACTCAAGTAGCTCACAATATAGATACATGATGACACAACGGGCTTGGAAAGGGAAGAGCTAACACAAAAAGAAAGCTCCCATTTTGTGTGGTTCCCTCAAAGGCACATCTGCTTGCATCTATCATTTAATCCTCTTGGCCCTATGTGCAAGTTATATCCCAAGCCTGTCCACTTTCTCTAATTTTCATGCTACCATCTAACCCAAGCCACCACAATCTGTCACCTAGACCAAACACTAGCCTTGACACTGAGTTTGAGGTCTTAGCAGGAAGAAACTTGGTCACTGCTGTCCTGTGTCTCTATAGCCAAGGAGGGTGGGGGGAAGAGGAGCACAATTCGCCCCTCATGGAAAGCATTAGAATCTCTGGTTTTTAGCTGGGTCAGGAGATTCCCAAAGGAAAAAAACTGCATTTCCCAGCCTGTCTTAATAGCTGCGTGTAGACCATTGTGATTCCAATTGGAGTGACATGACAAACTTTCACCTCAAGACCTTATAGGGAAAGAGTATGACTCTTTCCTCTGGTTTCTTTCAGTTCCACTGGCAGGAATGAGGCCACGACGGACTGTCTGACCACATGAATGGTCAACACGGTGAGGATGGCAGAGCATGTGACCTCAAGGATTGGAGTGTCCATGGCAACCATGCCAAATGTCAGGAAAGAGAAGTAACATGGGTTTTGTAATATGGAGTTTCATATATTTCCTAGAGAATATAAGGGAAGAAAGACACTGAACAAATCATCACTCGAGGATATTAATACAATGAGAAATATATCCATGGAATTTTCCCGAGAGAATCCAATGGAGGAGGTGGGGATCCATTTTATAATCATAGAACAAGGAGAGTTGCTCTGAGAATAAGGCATTTCAAGTGGAATGCATCTGTTACATAAAGTTTAGTTTGGGAGGAAATAGAGGCATCAGCAAAGAGGTGCTGTGAGGAGTCTGAAGCCATAGGGTGTTTGCTAACTGGTAGGACCCAAGGAGAATCCCTTGAGCAATACATTTCTGCTCCCCACCTTTACAATTTTCCCACTCATTCCCCGTCTGCTAGGTGCTGCAGCCAGGGCACCACACTCTCCGCCAACTCTAAGCCCCAACACGTAGACTGGAGAGAGTCCAGTGGGTTCTGGGAGCATTCTAAAGGGCATGGTTAGGTATTTTTAAAGGGGACAGATGCAAGCCTTCTTCCAAATTTCAGAGAATCTGAATCTGTAATGGATCCCAGGAGCAAGAACAGACCCCAGGATGAGGGGCAGGGAGGACAGGATGCAGGGACGTTGGATACAGGGGATCCTGGGATACAGGCATATGACAGGAGCTAAGGAGCCAGACAGATGTCTAAGCTGATTTTTTGAGGTTCAAGACGGATCCAACCGGTTGCCTATTGTAGAAGGACATTCCGCACCTTTGCTGTTGTGGGAGACATAGTAGAATCTCCTCTGAAGGCACCAGGAGCAATTGATATGGAGATGAATGAGCAGGAAACATCCTGGTTCAAAGGTTTAGCCAAAGAACCTGCTAGAGGAACAAGCTGTGTTTGGGGGAACTGTACCTTGCTGTTGAGATGTAAATGGATCAAGCCCCTCCTCCCTGGATGCCTACATGACAATCTTTTTTTTTAAAGTCTGGTGCTGTTAATAAATTTCGGCTGTTGACATCAGTCAGTAGTCCACGATTGTTATTATTGTCTCTGTGGATCAAGTCCATTGCTGAAGGACAGTGACAACCTGTGGCCTCTTTTCTTGGGGGATTTATATGTGCACTTGGCCTGTGGTTCACCCCATTTCCAAAGGCTTTCCAGACACAGTAGCGAACACCCTTGGTACAGTCTCTTGCCTAGTTTTCACACACTGACCTTATGACATGGATGTTATCTCCATTTCACAAATGAAGACACTATGATTCCGAGATGGACCACCCTGTGGTCCAAAGTCACCAAGTAGGAGGAGCAGGGTTGGAGGGTGTCTCCAAGGGCTGGCTGACTTCTGCCCTCCACCCCCACCAACCTAACCAAGGTCACAATGAGGGGACATAACACTTTCAACCTGCCCAAGTGACACTTACTTGGGCAAGGTAAGCAAACTGTTGACCTTGCAAACAAGGGTGGTTCAGAGCAGTGTTGTATTTGGCTGGTCCATGTTTTTAAAAAACACAGACAACTGCCCTTTAGTGCCTCTGGGAAGGGAACATTTTGTTTTTGGTCATTATATCTCTCACTTATTCTCTCATTTATTCCTTCCCTAGTCATGGAAGGCATTTGGGTTTTATTTATTTTTGCAACATATATATTTTTCACATTTTACATTATATTCTTATTATCATTTTATGTTACAATTCCATAGGCTCCTGAGATTTCCCTTATCCCCTCCCCAACCCCCATCCCAACTAGCTTCCCTATATCATTACTAAAGTATAGTTCTTCATACACAATCATATGTCCATCATTGCGGTCATGGACAATGGCAGAGAGTCCAGCATCCTATTGTCAAGATAGAGTAAACAGTTTCATTGTAAGTCCATCTTTGTGTGGAAGTAGAAACGCATACTACATTGTGTCCTCATATCTGGATATGTTAGTCTCCATTTCAAAGCTACTGTACATCCCCTTAAATGAAAAGTCACAGTACAAAATCAACAATAGGAAGAAAAATAGAAATTTACAATGCCATGAAGCTAAATAACATGTTACTAGATATGACAGTCTCCATTACACAGCTACTATACGTCCCCTTCAATGAAAAGCCACAAAACAAAATCAACATCAGAGAGAAAAAAGAAATTAACAACACCATGAAGTTAAACAACATGCTACTAAATGACTAACGTGTAGCCGAAGAAATGAAAATGAAGACCCTTCTTGAAGAAAATGATGTTACTGTATGATCTATGAGTCATTGAAGAATTTAATCAGAAGAGACTACTTTGAAGAGGTGAAACTAACAAAAACAAAAAAGCCAAAATCTATGAGATACAGTTTCTGTTTTTTAGTCCAGTCTACTAATCTATGATGTTTGATTGGGCTTAAGCCATTTAACTCTGAGGTTGGTGTAGGGTTTTGCTCCTTTGTAGGGGAGTTTTCATTAATATTCATTGTGCCTTTGTCTCTTCTTTTGCTCTTGGTCATTGCACCTCTGGTTAGCAGATTCTTCTCTTTGGGGCAGGTTTCTAAGCTCTGTCACCCACAGGTCTACAATGCAATCATACTTATTGCAGTTGGTACACAGCTCTTTGTTTCCAGCTAATTGTGCCACAACCTCCAGCAAGTTCCAGGTCTGGATTCTTATGTCAGATTTCCTCCGTGGTCTCCACAGCCCCAGCTCTTGGCTCACCAGTCTCTACCTCCTGTGATATGGTGCTGAGGTTGCACTGTTGTCTCTGCAACCTTTCTCCCACTTTTGATTGGAGTAGGTCCCAGGATTAGAGAGATACCAGGTGTCCTACATAATTAGGTTGTTGGTGGCACTGATCTTGTTGGAACCTGTTTGGCGTTAGTTCTGGTGCCACACAGACCTATTTTGACCCATATGATGACACAGTTGATATTATTTTCCTGCGGGACCAGTGCAATCCATGGAACTCAGTGAGTTCTCATGAGCTTAGCACATGCGCAGTTCACTGCTGTCCCCCTGCAGTCCTAAACCTTTTGCCATAGTGTACAAAATGGTGCCTGATGTGCTACCACTACTAGAGTTCTTGATCTTCTAGCCATCAGGTCTTTGGGCTACCCAGACCTGTCTTGAGTGGAACCTGTAGAATGCCACGTTGCTGCAGTTCACTGAGTCAGGAAAGAGTTCACTGCCAGCTCAGTCCTTTCCCTTGCCTTTGCTTCCTTGTGCAAAATGGCACCCAATTCAACTCTAGAGGGCTGACTGGGCTGTGAAATCCACCCTGTTCTCGCACTGCCCGTCTGGGATCTGCCACCTTGTCTCTGCTCCAGAGGAGCAATTTCAATGACAGTTTTAGAGGTCAGAGATGGAGGAGATCAGAGAGGTTCTGAGCAGCGTCACCCTCTCTGTCACCCTAGCGAAGCAGATGTCCGTGCTGCAAGGAGTGCTCTGTGGAGGGGACCCACTGGCACTTCCTAAACACACACAACCACAATCCTACCTATCACCACAAGGAAGGAATTCTGCCAACAACTTGGGAGACAGAAAGGAGACCCCAGTGCATGGGTGAAATGCAGCTCTGGCTGCAGGCTTTATTTGCGCTTTATGAGAAACCCAAGTGAGGCTAGGCATCCAAAGCACAGAAAGTGTAAGAAAATAACTGGATGCCATTTTAAAACTGTTTAAGTATGGTACATTAGCAGCAGAAGAAAAATAGCCATTTCTGTCTGCGCTAAAAGCTGTGGCATTGATTGCAAGACATACTGTTGGTTTGACAACATTTGGGGATATGGAAACTACAGAACCAAATACATTAAGGACAAACCATACATTTTAAGATATTCTGATTTTTTAAAATACAGGAGATTTTTTTCAACATTCAAATAACTTGTTAGTTTATTACATTGGTGAAACACCTAAGGCTTTATCCAACTGCTTCCCATAGGACTATATTTGATCTTCCTAACAATTCTGCAATAATTAGGGGCTGGGGGTAAGAGGCACACACTGTGGTGACAAAGCTGAGGTGCAGAGAAGTGAAATCACTTATTCAGGCCACAACACAAGGCTAGAGCTTGGATTAGATTCTAGGTTTGTCCTTTCCATTCTTGCAGGACCAGCTTTTTTTTTTTTTTCCCAACACCAAGCACTCCCAGAAAATGACATGATATCACCCAACAGCCCTGCTAAAGGGACAGCCACAGAGGTCAGCCTTTGTTCCAATTGAGCCTGTGTGTGTTAGCTTTCAATGCTACAGCAAATCCTCTTATAGGAGCTTTTTGAAAAAGGTTAATTTCTGCTTACAGCTTTAGAAGTTCATATCCAACACTGGGCAGCCCCATTAGTGTGGGGTCTGAGCAGGGCAGAGAATGGAAGGACGTGAGCAGAGACAGAACCACACGGTGAGGAGGGAGCCAAGAGAGGCAGACCCAAGTCAGCATGTGTGCCAATGTGCCTGTGCGAACCGCCTTCTTACAGTATGCTGCCAGCATCCCCAGAGCCCTCCCTTTGGACACATCTCCCAGATGCCATAATTGGTTCAACTTGCCACCCTTACTCCATTAATATAAGTCTTTGTGGGACACCCAAGGTGCTAACCAAGCCCCAAGACATCAGATTAGTTTTAAAATGTGCACTTGATGCAAGCTAGTCAGTTGGTCTGTGATCTAAGCACCTGCTTATTACACAGGCTAAGTCAGAGGAGATGAGGCCTTTCCAAGAAGTGTGAACATCCATTCAGTGGTGAAGAAGGCAGGCTAGTGAACCAGAAGTCGATGGGTTGTGTGTGAGCAGGAGCTAATGTTGCTGAATGATCCTCATCCACACGCAAGAGGACCACAAGTTCTCCTGGGAAGGATGACCCCAGGAGCTGTTTTTGTTGTAGACTTGCCCCGACTCCAATTCCAGGCCTTTTGTATTCTTAAAATTCCCTCCCCACCTTTGTTCACTGCACTTGTATTATTCATAAAGTTGAGTGTGATTGAATGAAGCACAGTTCATACACACAGAAGCAATGGTAGAAGAACTAGTATTTACCAAACATGGTGAGTTCTTCCCTGACACCCCCTTTGCTCACAAAGCTGCACCTTTGCCTGGCCTACCAACCCCCTTCAAGAACTTCCTGCAGCTCTCCCTCCCACGCGTGCCTTACTACCTCCCTCTTGTCTCCATTCTCTTATAATTCCTCATCCCAGAAGCCCAAGTATTGCCCAACTATTGTCCAAGAGCCCTCCTCGGAGGGCCAAAGGAAATGAGAAATCTCAAACAGGCCAATTCAGCATCTTATTCAATGAGTAGAGTGGATAAAGAAACACATGACAAGTCTCCTGTTTCAAGTGCTGTTGCCTAGCTCTGCCACATGACCATGAAAAAGAAGGGGGAAAAAAAAGTCGCACAATATAATTGTTAAACCATGGTCACTATAGTTATATGCCATGATACTGGGAATTGTGTTTCATCCAGTTTTATTCTCAGTTTTCTGGGGGAGTTATCTGTCAGGTGATCTCTTAATCAAGTAATCCACACTGAAAAAGTCAGCAAAATCGGTACTAGGCTAAAGGAGTTGGTTTGGGATATGAGCCTTCGCTTTAAGGGGTTCAGCCAACACAGCCTGTAACTAGCCTAGTACAGCCTTGTGTCTATGAATGAACAGGAAGCCAAGGAGGGCTATGTGCAGACTGGGATGTGGAAGGTAAAGTGTTTGGTTGGGCTTTGTCGCTGAAGTAGGTCCAATGGTACTAGTGGTAGAGTCTGCAGGGAAGAGTGGAAGAGTCACTTTGCCTTTGCCTATCTGGGGCTCCAGAGCAGCCTCAGAAAAGAAAGTTCACAAGTCATAACGTTGGGACTGGTCCTAAACTGAAAGCTTTCCCCCAGGTAGGGCATCCCCAGAACAGTTGCAGAGGATCTGCTAAATCTTTAAGAGCGCCCTAATAAAGGGAGTCACCCTTACTAGGCTGATCTATACCAAGGATGGCCAAGAACTGGGAGAGTTTCCAAATGGCAGTTGAGTTGCCCAAGAGATTTTGCACTGCGTACTCAATGAGGCTCATAGAAACAGGTGTTCCAGGCTCTGGTTCCTATTGATGGCACTTGGTCCAGGGAGGCTTCTTTGCATGTTCATCCTTGCATTTCTTCAAGTTATCCTGGAATATTGTATTATGTTCATTTTGCTGATGAAGAAACAAGTAAAAGGAAAAGTATATGGCTCTTACGTAAAAAACAAAAAAGGATTCAAAATCCAGATCTCTCTGTGTCTGGATTTGGACCTTTCTGTGTGTTGGTGGTTGATTTCAGAGTACTCTGCCTTTAATATATTACCATTGGACAAATACCCCACTACAATAAATCTTATCTATGTTAAATTCCCAGAGATCTGCCACTCTGACTCTGTCTTATCAAAGTCGAATACCTGACCCACACTCCTGCTATCCCTTGGCCAACATGTATAAGCTACGGGCTTCGGCACCACTGACCACAGTCCTTCCAAATGAACCCTTTATTCTCTTTACCTCCACCCAATCTAAACTATGTAATGTCTTCTGCTTTTTGTTTGTGACATAATTTTTAGTTCCACCCCTTTTTCTTTCTTTCTTTCTTCCTTCCTTCCTTCCTTTTTTTTTTTTTTTTTTTTTTTTAGAGTATGCCAGCAAATCTATTTTACCTTTGGGAAAACACTAACTTGGGTTAATTGTATCCAGCTGGATTCTTGAGTTGCAGCCTGCAGGTCCAGCTCTAGCCCCTAGGCAATAAGCCCTAACATTGCTCACTGTCTTGCTACTGCCCAGCCCCTGCATCCCACATCACTCAAAAGGTACCACACAATTTTCTAGTGGTGTAGCCTTTCCTTCATGACAACCTCTGAGCTGGGGCTGGCCCATCAACAAGCTTCCTTGCCAGTGACTGGATAGCTGATTCCAGTCTGCTCTCCCAGTCTATTATTCCCCAGATCTAACTCTCTTGACTTAGTTTCAAAGGTAATGTGCGGCCCCACCAGAGGAAGTCTTTTTAGGCCCTCACTTGGCATTGGCTTTTTCCTTTAGTTTGGAAAAGTTTAATTTTTTCCCCTTGAAGTGCAACATACACACAGAAAAGGATGTAAGTCAAAAATGGGTGTGCATTTATGCATCAGTATGAGGCATACTATTTCTTTCTTTTTTTTTTATTAATAAAATTTATTTGTATATTCTTTACATACTTAGTTAGAGTAAGAAGGTTCAAGGGCTACAGGAAAGTGGATAATACTAGTATGTTTTCCATATTGTTACCTTCATGTTTAAAAGGGGGGTATTAAGGGAGAAGGCCCACCCAATTTCCCACCCTCCCCAAGTCCCGGGTATAGGGCATGCTCTGAGGTTCTTGCTCGAGTGGTTTTGATGTTGCAACAGTTATGAATCGCTGTCAATCTTGCCACTCCAAGCACTATGAGGTCTTTGAAAAATCCACTGATTGACATAGTCCATCATAGCTGAGATGGTTGGTTGACCTGTTCTGTCTTCTCTCTTTTCTTCGTTAGGGTTCTGAGTCCAGCATTTAGATTAGGAAGATCTCCAAAGAAACTTCTTGTATGTGCTAACAAGTACAGGGCCAGGCACCGTCCATCGCTCCAATCAGCTGGTGGTTGTAATTGCTGGGTTGGTTCTGTTTTCACTCCCGACTTCCACTGGAACCAATGGGTGTTGCAGTCCAGCCTGGTTCTGCCCCGCACATATTTGGCCCTCACCTAAACCAGTGGGAGCTGCAGCCTAGTTGGAGCGACCCACAATAACCCCAACCAGGACCGCCCCTACCCTGGTTTGCCAGTAAGTGTAGCAGTAATCCAGTCTGTCCCACACCCCATTCCACCCCAGCCACTGTTTAGTTTTATGTCCTCCCATGGAAGTGGTAACCCAAGAGGGATGAGCCCACTATTACCCTCCCAGGCCTCTCCCACTCCCAGATTCCAGTTACTGCTGCCCAAACAAACCTCGCCCACTTTAATTCTGTTTGCACCAGTAGGAATAATCCACCGAGCCCGGCTTTTCCCTGATCTAGTCCACATGAGGCGCACAGGTGTGGTAGCTCTGCCTAGTCTGGTCTGCCCCCATCCCAGCCCATGCTCTCCTGCGGAAGTAGCTATCCTGCAGAGGCATACTATTTCTGTAGCCACAAGAAATAGAGCCCTGGTGCTTTCCACTAAGTCCCCTTTGCTCTGTGACGATCATTACCTTTCTTAACCTCCCAAGGATCCATGCTGATTTCTCATGTTTTGGTTAACTATTGTCTATTTTTGAATTATATATAAGCACACACACAGTATGCAATTTAAAAACTTTACTATATATTTTCCATTTTAAAATTATGACTTTATGATACAATTCCATAGCCTCTGGAATGTCCCTGAACTCCTACCCAAATCCCCTCCTCTCACTCATTTCCACTATATTATTACAATAGTATATTTCTTGGTAAATACGCCTAAGTCCATCATTGTGGGCATGTACAATGGCAGAGACTCCAGCATCCTATTGTCAAAATACATTAAACAGTTTCATTGGGAGTCCATCTTTTATTTGGAAATAGAGATGCATACTGCATTATATCCTCACATCTGGATATGACAGTCTCCATTACACAGTTACTATACACCCCCTTAAATGAAAAGCTACAAAAGAAAATCAACAGGAAGAAAAAAAAATGTACAATGCCATGACGTTAAATAACATTCTACTGAATGACTAATTTATCGCTGAAGAAGTGAAAATCAAGAACCTTCTTGAAGAAAATGCTATTGTATGATCCAGGAGTCATTAAAGAATTTAATATGAGAAAAAAAAAACTCTTTTGAAGAAATGAAAGTAAAAGCAAAACATCAAAATTCATGAGATGTAGCGTCTGCAGATCTTTGTTGGTGAGATATGTCTCCTGTAGGCAACAAATGGATGGGTTGTGTTTTTCTAATTCAGTCTACTAATCTATGATGTTTGATTGATGGGATTAAATCATTTACATTCAGGGTTAATATAAATAGGTGGTGATTTGGTCCTGTTATTTTAGCAAGGGGTTATCCATTGTTTGATTTGAGTCTTCTGTTATTTTACTGGGATGTTCTTTGCATTTGCCTTTGGTTTTGGAGGGCGCTATTCCTTTTCTCTGTCAAGAGAACATCTTTTCTTTTTTTTAAGATTTATTTATTTTTATTACAAAGTCAGATATATAGAGAGGAGGAGAGACAGAGAGGAAGATCTTCCGTCGGATAATTCACTCCCCAGGTGGCCGCAATGGCCGGTGCTGCGCCGATCTGAAGCTGGGTACCAAGAACTTCTTTCCAGGTCTCCCACACGGGTACAGGGTCCCAAAGCTTTGGGCCGTCCTTGACTGCTTTCCCAGGCCACAAGCAGGGAGCTGGATGGGAAGTGGAGCTGCCGGGATTAGAACCAGCACCCATATGGGATCCCGACACATTCAAGGCAAGGACTTTAGCCACTAGACCATGGCGCCAGGCCCAAGAGAACATCTTTAAGTATCTGGGCAGGTTTAGAAGAGGTGTATTCTTTGAGCTTTTCTTTACTGTGGAAGAATGTTATTTCATTTTCAAAAACAAAGGAAAGCTTTGCTGGGTATGTTACCCTGAGCCAACAATTTTTTGTTTTTAGAATCTGGAATGTATCACTCCATTCTCTTCTGGCCTGTAGAGTTTTCTTTGAGAGGTTAGCTGTGAATTTAATTGCCATTCCTGTATAGGTCAATTGATTTTTTTTCACATGCACATTTAAGGATCTTTTCCTTATGTTTGATTGAAGAGAGCCTGATTATCTTGTTGTGGTGAATATCGCTTTTTGATCATCCCTGTTGGGAGCTCTGTGTTCCTCCTGGATATTGTTTCCCAATTTTCTCCAAATTATGGAAAATTTCCTTTACTATTTCAATAAATAGATTTTTAAACCCACCTTATCTTTCTACACCTTCAGGAACTCCCATAACTCTTATATTTGGGCTTTTAATGGTGTCTCTTAATTCTTGAATGCTTTTTTTTTTTTAGCTTGACCCAACTCTACTTGCAGATTTTTGATTGTCTCTCCATTGTGACAAGAAATATCTTCCAATTCTGAGATCCTTTCTTTTGCCTCCTTCATTCTATTATGGATACTTTCTACTGATTTTTTGATTTGCTTTATTGAATCCTTCATATCTAATATTTCGGCTTGATTTTGTTTCAGTGTTGCTATTTCCTGTGTGACATACTCCTGGAACTCTGGTATGTGCTTCTCATTGTTGATCAGAAGCTTTATTAGAAGTGTTTCAAATTCTGTATCCCCCAATCCCTTTTTTTTTTTAATGTATTCCTCAGTTAACTCTGAGGTTGGCAAAGACTTTTGCTCCTTTGCAGGGGAGTCTTCAGTAATATTCGTTGTGCCTCTGTCTCTTCTGCTATAGGCCATTGTACTTCTGCTTAGCAGATTCTTCTCCATGGGGCAAGTTTCTAAGCTCTGTTACCCATAGATCTGCACTTCAATTTTACTTGTTGCAGTTGTTACCCACTTCTTTGTTTGCAATCACTTGTGTCACTCCCTCCAGCGAGTTTCAGGTTTGGGTTCTTTTTTTTTTTTTAAGATTTATTTTATTTTTATTGGAAAGGCAGATATACAGAGAGGAGAGACAGAGAGGAAGATCTTCCGTCCAATGATTCACTCCCCAGGTGGCCGCAATGGCTGGAGCTGAGCCAATCCGAAGCCACAAGCCTCTTCTGGGTCTCCCAAGCGTGTGCAGGGTCCCAAGGCTTTGGGCCGTCCTCGACTGCTTTCCTGGCCATAGGTAGGGAGCTGAATGGGAAGTGGGGCTGCCAGGATTAGAACTGGTGCCCATATGGGATCCTGGGTGTGCAAGGTGAGGACCTTAACCACTTGCGCCATCACGCCTGGGTCCCAGGTTTGGGTTCTTATGTTAGATTTCCACCATACTGTTTGTAGCCCCAGCTCCTTGCTCACCAGTCTCCATCTCCTATGAGCCCATGCTGAGGCTGTACCATTGGCTGTACAACCTTTCTCCCACTTCTAGTTTGAGCGGGTCCCAGGATTCAGGAGGTCACCAGGTGTCCTAAATAACTAGGTTGTTGGTAGTGCTGATCTTGCTGGAACCTGTTGGCCATTAGGTCTGAGGGCCGCACAGACCTATTTTGAATTGTAAGTTGCCAAAGTTGGTATTTGATGTGGGACCAATTCACATCTGGACATGATAGTCTCTATTACATAGTTACCACACATCCCCTTAAATGAAAAGCCAAAATACAAATTCAACAACAGGAAGAAAAATAGAAATTTACAATGCCATGACATTCTCAATAGGTTTTGATAGTTCAACAGTTCTGAACTGCTGTCGATTCTGCCACTCCAACTATGATAAAAATCTCTCCAGAATCCACTGGCTTTGACAGTCCACCTTAGTGTCTCTGCTTGGTTGAAGTAGTTGAACAATTTGTTCCGTCCTCCATCCTCTGCGTGGTACTGGGGGTCCTCTGGAAGCTCCAATATACTGCCATATCCTTCATGTGCATTTGAATATTTTGTCCACTGCTCCACGGTAAGACCATAGAATCTGTAATTTTCTCCACGTTTGGGGTTCTGAGTCCAGCAGTTCAGTTGGTAGGGAATTGCAAAAGAAACCTCATCTGAGGCCATTCAGACCTGATTCTTATGTGTGTTTGCCAATCCAGTCTGTCACCCAAATCAGCTTACTCACACACTGGTAGTTGCAATTGATGGGTCAATTCTGTTTCCAGCCCCATGTTTTATGCAAACCCATGGGAATTGGGAGTTTAGCCAGATCCTACCCACCGCATACTTGGCTTCCACACAAACCAGTGTGAGCTGCCACATAGTCAGCGCAACTCACAATGACTCCCACCACGCCCGTCCCCTACCTTGGTTCCTGTACTTGCCTGTATGATCAACTGACTGGTCCCCTCTGTCTCATATCCATTTTGGCTCTGATACATGTTGATGGGCATTGAAGCCCAGTTCATCCCAACCAACCCCACTATCCAGTTCACATTGCTGCCAGTGGGTGTTACCATATGTCTAGCCATGCCTGTACCTGACAGAATTTGCACCCCTGTGCCAGCATCTGCCAGCTGATACTCCGGCAAAGTCCAACACCACCCACAACCACAACAGTTATCCTAGCCTGGCTTTTCCTTGATCCAATTCACTTGTAGGCCATCAGATGTTGTAGCCCTGCCCAGCCTAGTTTACCCCATCACAGCTCTTGTGTTTAGCTGTGGGAGTAGCAGCTCAGAAAGGGGGCCCCACAGTCCCCACACTGGGTCCATCCCCACCACCCCCAGGCTTCACATGTGCTGGTTGGGTGCTGTGGCCCAGTCTGGCATAGCCTGCCCCATCTTGGCATTTGCCAGTGGTTGCTGTAGCCTGACCAGGCCTGGCACACCCCAATTCCAGCTCATTCTGGTGGGGGCTACAGCCTAGCCCATCCCTTCCAGCCTCCAGTCCTGGCCTTCATGTGAACTGGCTGTTATTGTGCCCTGACCCAGCCTGACCCACACTTCATTCTGGTGCTCAGATTCACCAGCAAGTGATATGAACTGATCCAGGCTGGCCTGCCCCCAACCTGTGCCAAATATATGTTAGTAGTACCATACTTTGGCCTGATTTGGGCTGTTTCCCATCTTGGCTCTTGCACTCACCTGCAGGGTGTGTGTCCTGACAAAGGAGTTTCCCAAGCTCCTCCATCAGAATTCCTCCCAATGTCAGATTTCGCACACACTGGTGGGTCCATGGACCAATCCGACTTAGTCCAACTCCTGTTCCACAGGAATGGTGGCCTTTCCTGAACATGCCCCAGCAGGTGCTAGGCTCTTGCCCAGTATAGCCTGCCCCTCCATATTAGTCTTTTTATGAGCTGAAGGATGATCATGTAGTCTAGTGTATCAGCCTGATGCATATAGACCTTCTGGTCTCGCCCTTCCAAACCACCAGATCTCAGTCCCCTTGCTTACCTGCAAGTACAGTGACCCTGTTGTTGGGAGTTCCTCAAGAATCATTCCTTACTTATACACACAGTGGTCTTACCCACACCCTAAAGACCCCCCAGCAGCCAGCCGTCACACTGCTGGAAGTTCCCACCACCCAAAGCCCAAGTTCGAACTTTCCTAGGCCCCTTTTGCCGCAAGATGGTGGTGGTAGGTGGGCCCAGGGACCCACCCTATTCCAGAGAGATCCCCTCACCACATACTTACAGTGTAGGGAGAAACCTCTCAGGCCCAGGCAAGCCTGGGACTCATTCACCATGTGGTCACAGTGGCTGTGGCTACAGCCCCAAGCATTGAGTCTGACCTGGCTCAGCTACTCCCAGCAGACAACACACTGCTGGAAGCTCCCAGCACTGAAGCTCTGAGGTTGAATTCCAAACCGCTCTTATTTTGATGTAGGACCAGTGCAAGGCACTGAGCTCAGTGAGTTTGGTCCCAGCTCAACACATGCACATGGCCTTTGCCACATTGTACAAACTGATGCCTGATGTGCCACTGGTGGGGTTCTGAATCTGCTGGTCATTAGGTCTGGGGGCTACCTATTTTGGGTGGAATCTCTAGTTTGCCATGTGGGCAGAATGTACTGAGCCCGAAATGAGTGAGTTTGTTCCAAGCTCAGTGCACGTGCAGTCCTGTCCCACAGCCTTTGATTCCCTAACACAAAATGGTATCCGATACAGCTCTGGTAAGGGTCTGGGCTGTGAAATTCACCCTGTTCCCACACCGCCCATTTGGGATCAGCTGCTCTGTCTCTGCTCTTAGTCAAATCAAGCAAATCAGCAGGATGGGCAGTTCTTTGGGTTCACCTGCTGAGCTCCTGGTGAACTCCCCTTCCCACCTGGCTGTTGGTAGAATTCCATCCTCCAGGGGAGCTCACTTCACCACTTGCTGACTTCAGCTGGCTTAGCTGGTCACTGCAGCATCACACCATTGTCTCAGCTACTTTCCAGTGTCCATTAGTCTCTAGGTGCCCCTTTGCCATCGGCCTGTCCTGTTTTTCTGGAGTGTATCCTTTCTGCTTCACCCTGGCTTATGATTCTCCATCTGTTTAAACATGTCCTTACCTGATTCCACCATCTTGATTCCTCCATAATTTTTCTTTTAAAGAAAAGCATTGCAATTGTTATGGTACAATACATATAGCTTGTAGAAAACTTCACAAGTTAAATGCCTTGATAGCATTGCTTCAGGATCCTCCCCATCCACTGTCCGTCCTGCTGGTCTGCAGATTTGACCAGGAGCAGACAGAGCAACAGATCTCAGATGGGCAGTGCGAGAACAGGGTGGATTTCACAGCCCAGTCAGCCCTCTAGAGCCGATTTGGGCGTCATTTTGCCCAAGGAGGCAAAGGCAAGGGAAAGGACTGAGCATACACTGAGCTGAGAGTGAACGCATTTCTGACTCGGTCAACTGCAGCAACGTGGCATTCTACAGGTTCCACTCAAGACAGGTCTGGGTAGCCCTAAGACCTGATGACCAGCAGATCAAGAACTCTAGTCATGCGCCATTTTGTACACTATGGCAAAAGGTTTAGGACTGCAGGGGGAAAGCAGTGAACTGCGCATGTGCTGAGCTCATGAGAACTCACTGAGTTCCATGGATTGCACTGGTTCCGCAGGAAAATAATATCAACTGTGTCATCGTATGGGTCAAAATAGGTCTGTGTGGCACTAGAACTAATGTCAAACAGGTTCCAACAAGATCAGTGCCACCAACAACCTAATTATGTAGGACACCTGGTGTCTCTCTAATCCTCGGACCTGCTCCAATCAAAAGTGGGAGAAAGGTTGCAGAGACAACAGTGCAACCTCAGCACCATATCATAGGAGGTAGAGACTGGTGAGCCAGGAGCTGGGGCTGTGGAGACCACGGAGGAAATCTGACATAAGAATCCAGACCTGGAACTTGCTGGAGGTTGTGGCACAATTAGCTGGAAACAAAGAGCTGTGTACCAACTGCAATAAGTATGATTGCATTGTAGACCTGTGGGTGACAGAGCTTAGAAACCTGCCCCAAAGAGAAGAATCTGCTAACCAGAGGTGCAATGACCAAGAGCAAAAGAAGAGACAAAGGCACAATGAATATTAATGAAAACTCCCCTACAAAGGAGCAAAACCCTACACCAACCTCAGAGTTAACTGAGGAAGACATTGAGAAAATGGGTCCTACAGAATTGAGAAAACTCATTTTAAAGCTTCTGATAAAAAATTAGAAGCTCATGCAATAGCTCAAAGAATTTAAGGAAGCAATAAATCAAATCAAGGTTGCTATATCAAAAATTAAGAACACAGTAGAGCAAATTAAAAGTACAATGGAGAGTCTCCAAAATAGAATGAAGCAAGCAGAAGAAAGAATCTGAGAATAGGAAGATATTTCGTGTCATCCGAGGGAATCAAACAAAAGGCTGGAAGCAGAGCTTGATCAGGCCAAAAAAGCATTCAAGAATTGAAAGACACTATTAAGAGGTCAAATATGAGTTATGGGAGCCCAGAAGGTGCAGAAAGAGAAGCTAAGTTTGCAAATGTATTTAATGAAATAATCAAGGAAAACTTCCCTAATCTAGAGAAAGAATTGGGAAACAAGATCCAGGAGGGGCACAAAACTCCCAACAGGCTTGATCAAAAGCGATCCTCACCAAGACACATGATCATCGAGCTCTATTCAATTGAACATAAGGAAAAGATCCTTAAAAGTGCACGTGAAATAAATCAGTTAACATATAAAGGAATGCCAATTAAACTCACAGGAGATCTCTCACAGGAAACTCTACAGGCCAGAAGAGAATGGAGTGACATATTCCAGATTCTAAAAGAAAAAAATTGTCGGCCTAGGATAACATATCCAGCAAAGCTTTTATATGTCTTTGAAAATGAAATAAAATTCTCCCACAGTAAAGAAAAGTTAAAAGAATACACCTCTTCCAAACCTGCCCTACAAATGATACTTCAAGATGTTCTCTTGACAGAGAAGAGGAATAGTACCCAACAAAACCAAAGGCAAATGGGAAGAATATCCCAGTAAAATGACAACAGAAGACTAAACCAATGAACAACCCCTTGCTAAAATGACAGCTCCAAAGTACCATCCATACATATTAAACTCTGAATGTAAATGGCTTAAGCTCAATCAAGCATCATAGATTAGTAGGCTGGACTAAAAAACAAAACCCATCTATTTATTGTCTAGAAGAGACACACTTCACCAACAAAGATCAGCGGAAACTATATTGCATGGATTTTGTTGTTTTCTCTTAGTTTCGTGTCTTCAAAACACTTTCTTCTGATTAAATCATTTAATGACTCATAGATCATACAGTAGCATCATTTTCTTCAAGAAGGGTCTTCATTTTCATTTCTTCAGCTACATGTTAGTCATTTAGTAGCATGTTGTTTAACTTCATGGTGTTGTTAATTTCTTTTTTCTCTCTGATGTTGATTTTGTTTTGTGGCTTTTCATTGAAGGGGATGTATAGTAGCTGTGTAATGGAGACTGTCATATCTAGTAACATGTTATTTAGCTTCATGGCATTGTAAATTTCTATTTTTCTTCCTATTGTTGATTTTGTACTGTGACTTTTCATTTAAGGGGATGTACAGTAGCTTTGAAATGGAGACTAACATATCCAGATGTGAGGATACAATGTAGTATGTGTTTCTACTTCCACACAAAGATGGACTTACAATGAAACTGTTTACTCTATCTTGACAATAGGATGCTGGACTCTCTGCCATTGTCCATGCCCGCAATGATGGACATATGACTGTGTATGAAGAACTATACTTTAGTAATGATATAGAGGAACTAGGTGGGGAGGAGGGAATTGGGGAGGGGATAAGGGAAATCTCAGGAGCCTATGGAATTATAACATAAAATGATAATAATAATAAAATGTAAAAATTAAAAAAAAAAAGAAACTTCATTGGAGGTTATCCCAGACCTGATTCTTATGTGTGCTTGCCAATAAAGAGTCCAGCAGAGTTTATCACCTGAATCAGCTTCTGTATATGCTGGTAGTTGCAATTGCTATGTCAATTCTGTCTCCAGCCCTGTGTTTTACACAAATCAATGGGTGTTGAAGCCCAGCTCACTCCTGCCCACCACACACTTGGTCTTCACTTGCACTAGTGGGAGTTGCGGTATAGACAGAGCAACTCTCAAAAACCCCCACCAGTCCCAGCCCCTGCCCTGGTTCCAATGCTTGCCGGTATGTACAGTAGATTCATCCCCTTCTGTCCCACATCCAATTTAGCGCTCATACATGTCAATAAGCATTGAGGCCTAGTTCAACACAAACAGCCCCACTCTGCAGCCCACACGCTTGCCAGTGAGTGCCATTCTCCGTCTATCCATGCTTGCTCCAGTCCTGGTTCTCATGCTCACCAGTCAGAGGGACAATCCAGGAGGGAGGTCCCCACTGCTTCCCTACTGCGTCCTCTCTGACTCTCAGATCTTGCACTCTCCAGGTGGTTCTGAAGGTTAATTTGACAGAATTAGCCCACAGTGCCAGCATCTGCCAACTGGTATTGTGGCAAAGCCCAACCAGCACACATCCACTCTGACTTATGCATGCACCAGTAGGACAGTCAAACCCAGCTTGGCTTTCCCCTGATCCTGCCCACAACACGAGGCCAACAGGCATTATAACCTTGCCTGGCCTGGTCTGCCCGTATCCCAACTCATGCTCTCCAGTGGGAGTGGTGGTCCAGCTGGGGAGGCCCTCACAGCCCCCTACCAGTTTCACCCACTCCCCCACTGGGTCCCACCTGTGCTGGTTGGATGCTGTGGCCTGGTCTGGCATGGCCTGGTCTGGCATAGCCCGCTCACCTCAGCATTTGCCAGTGAGTGTTGTAGTCTGGCCGGGCTTGGACCACCCTCAATTGTGGCTCACGCTGGTGAGGACTACAGCCTAGTCCAGCCCACCTGGTCCGCAGTCCTGGTCCTCATGCAAACTGGCTTGTGTTATGACCCGACTTGTCCCAACCCACACTCCAGTTGGTGTTTAGATTCACCAGCAGGTTATATGAACTGGCCCAGCCTGGTTCACCCCCGACCTAGAACTTACCATGCTTACGTAATGAGGGTAGGCATCCATTACTGAAATTTCTTGGCCTCTAATATACACTAATCCCTCCTCCTTGATTATTTTAAAATACATGGCAAATCCTTATCATCTTTATAATCCTATCTCTCAATATGCACCTATAAAGTATAAGGTTATTTTTGAAAACTTATGAGATCATTACTAAAAATCAGTGGAATTTCTTTGTATCATCAGATATCTAGTCTAGAATCAGATTTCCTACTTGTTATATACATTTTCCATTGCATTGTAAAAATGTGGATTTGATGTCCAGACACTGCAACTGACAAATATCTTTCAATCTGCAGTATTTCTCTTCAACTTTTGATATTCCTACAAATTTTTGTGAGCAAGACTGTCTTTTTTTTTTAATCATAGCCAGTCCTCTGATTTTTGTATTCTTTGTGTTTTTCTGATTGCATCCATCTTTAGAGTGTAGTGGAATATGTCCTTTTTTCTTCTATGTTTCATGAAAGTTGGTAGTTAGCAGTTTCTTTTTCAGGCTGATTCACAATGAATATTGTATATTTGTATCAGGACACATCTGATTGCCTATCTTTCTGTGATATTCTATGCCATTGCAGGATCATTTGTTCCTACTAGTATTAATGAGCATGACCTGTCATTAATTCTTAAGCATTTATGAAAAGGTGACATAATTCTGCCATCACTTCACTTAGTGGCAGGAATACTTTTTTTTTTTGAAATTTTCTTTAAATTTTATTTTAACTAATACAAGGAGAACAAACTTTGTGTATTCCTTTAGTACAATTTCAGATACACAATCACACTCTTCTAACCCTCCTGCTCCCATCGAATACTACTCTCTTTCTTCCCTAGCAAAAGTTGTTTATAAAGCAAATTACAGTATGTTTTCACTGAGGTACGTGCAGCACTAGAAATGAGTGGAGGCTCTAGCGCATCCTTTCCTCTCACTTACCGATTTTCAGAATAACAAGGTGGCTTCCTTGCACTAACAGAGTGTTTGTTGTTTTCATTGTTGATGCTGTTATGAACTCGCTACCTAAAAAAATTTTTAAACCATACTTATAAGCATCCTATGCCGACTGAGGCTTAAATATCCTATTTTTTGTAATAGGAGTTTGTTTTGCTTGACTCTTGAGTTCTTTTCAACATGAATCTGATAGAATTTGATAGAATTTTTTACTTTTTTTATAATTAAATAGTCTGCCTTGCACATTTGCACATTCACAGGTGGAATCACCTCCCAGTCCTAGCAGCCCTTGCTCCCGCTAGAGAGGATTTGTATTTAGAGATTACAGTTGTAGTGAAAATGGAGTTTCAGGCTGATGGGTTGATCCATTTTTTTTCCAAATTTTTTCTCCGAATAGAGTTGGAAATATAAAAGTATAGGAATATTATGAATTTATTTTCAAATTCATAATTCAGCATTTTCACCTAAACTCATTGATTTTAAAGCTCTTACCTCCTTCCAACCACAAATCCCAGTTGTCACGGGCATTGCATCCTTATTTCTGTATGACCTATAAGCAATAGAAAATACCCATTAACACTATTACTGTGACTACTGAAACAGTAAAAACTTTTTTTTATAGTTATTTTTATCCTTTGAAGGCATTTCACGAGGGATGCAGACTTAAGTCACTGAGTCTTGAAGAAACAAATCCTTGCTGGTTGGTGGGACACCTGCCTTGCACCAGCGCAGGTGGGCTTGTAGGGGCCTGGGAGTGCAGGCTTGCAGGGAGCCTGGGGGATAGCACTGGCAGAGGTATGCAGGGACCTGGAGGCTCATGACCAGATAGGCAGGGTTAGCCTGGGGATTTTCCTACCTGCTTTGTCTCAGGTGGGGTGAGGGGAGTGGAGGGAAGAGACCTAGGTTAGAAGCTGGCATGGGTGTCACTGTGACCGGGCTGCAGTTCCAACTGGTGTGTGTAGTGCAGGGTTGGGCTGGGCTGGTGCATCCATTTGCTTGCATAAGAAATGGGGCTGGGGGCCCGGCACCATGGCCTAGTGGCTAAAGTCCTCGCCTTGAACATGCCGGGATCCTATACAGCCGGCGGTTCTAATCCTAGCAGCTCCACTTCCCATCCAGCTCCCTGCTTGTGGCCTGGGAAAGCAGTCGAGGACAGTCCAAAGTTTTGGGACCCTGCACCCATGTGGGAGACCTGGAAGAGGTTCCTGGTTCCCAGCTTCGGATTGGCGAAGCACCAGCCATTGCGCTCACTTGGGGAGTGAATCATTGGATGGAAGATCTTCCTCTCTGTCTCTCCTCCTCTCTGTATATCTGACTTTGTAATAAAAATAAATAAATCTTTAAAAGAAAAAAAAGGAAATGGGGCTGGAGACAGAACTGACCTAGCAACTATAACCACACCTGTGTGTAGACTGATATGCATGATGGACACCTTGCAACTGCTAGGGTCCCACATTGGCACCTGTTCATGTCCCAGCTGCTCCACTTTCCCTCCAGCTCCCTGCTTTGGGCCTGGGAAAGCAACTGAGAACGGCCCAAAGCCTTGGGACACTTCACCCACATGGGAGACTTGGAAGAGTCTCCTGGCTCCTAGCTTCGGATCAGCTCAGCTCCGGTGATTTTGGCCACTTGCGGAGTGAACCTTCAGATGGAAGATCTCAAAGATATATCTCTCTCTCCTCAAATCTGCATTTCCAATAAAAATAAAATTTAAAAAAAGTATGAAGATGGTTCTAAAGTCACATGTGAAAAATACGTTTTACATATTGCAGACTCAGCTTGACTCAACCCTTGTGCCTTGAACAACTTCCTGCCTTATCAACGTTGTCACAGACGGCTTCCCAAAGGTCTCTTAGCTGTTCACACTTCAGTGCCTCAGTTAGGCATTCTCACTGCCAGCTCCCTAATCCCCCAAGCAGGTTCAATCACTTTTGCTATAGTAGCAAAAAAAAAAAGTTGGAGGGAAAGGCGGAGCTTCATAATTCTGAGTAATGTGCCAAGTTTTTCTCAGAAAAAAAATCTGGTCTATCATTTACTTTAGGGGCCAGAAGACAGTATTATCTCCATCTGATGATTGGAAAGGATGAAGAATTTGTCCAGGAAGAGGAAGTAGAGATACTATTGGGACAAAAGCCCATGTCTTCAAAGGACTTCTAGTTTTTAGAAATGTCCCATTTGTTGTTTCTTTAGTGGTAAAAGCAATGTTTTCAGGTTTACACTGTTCTTCATAGCCGATAAAACAAAACACAGGTGCCTCTGTCAGCCCATCTTTTATTTCACTCTCCCAAGAGAACTAATACTAATAGTCTTGTTACTTGTCTTTCTTTAACTTTCTCCTCACTCAAAAACAGGCATATATTTAGGGTTTTTAGCCCATTTGTTAACTGTAAATGAAACAGAATACCTTCTCTGGATAATTATACATCTATTAACATACCTACAAATCAGTAAATATAGTTGTAAACTTCCCTTTCATTTTCTGTCTATATTCCATTAGTATATATAGAATACTTAACAAAGCCAAATCAAATATGGAATGTTCTTTTCACTAACTTCTGTTTTTCTTTGCTTACATGTTTGTATTTCCATCCATATGATCACCAATACTCCTAACTCACCCTTACAAGCTAACTACACAATTTCCTCCATTTCCTTTTCCATTTCCAAATCACATAAACATAACTGAAAAATGTACACACACATAGGTTTTTTTCACGTGTTCTGCAGAAACAAGATGGATTATTCACACTTCTTTTTGCTGTTTATTTTAATAGACTTGAAAGGCAGAGTGACAGAGAAGGAGGAATCTTCTGCCCCCTGGCTCATTCCCAAATGCTCACAACAGCCTGGGCTGGGTCAGGCCAAAGCCAAGAGCCTGGAATTCCAAATGGATCTTGTACACAGTGACAGAGACCCGAGCCATTCACTGCTGCCTCCCAGCATTAGCAGGAAGCTGGACCAGAAGCTGAGCAGCTGAGAGTCACACTGGCTCCTGCACAAGATACAAGCATCCCACACAGGCTTCACCAGCTCTGCCTGGTTGCCCATCCTTGCACAACCTTTTTTTTTTCTCATGGAAATGTGTCCAAGTCAGCTGTTCTAGCTCCCGCTTATTCTTTTAAGTGGCTGCTACATAATATGCTGCAGCACCACCAAAAATTATTTTCATATTTCTGGATTCATCCATTTCTGCTGTCAGCATAACTGCAATAAATTACTACACTTCATATTCCTGTACTTAGGAGCTTATACTTTGTGTTTCTCCAAATTGAAATTAATGTCTCCATAAAAAGATCTGAAAGCTTCAGATCTTCCAAGAAAGGTTACATAATCCAGCATTGCCATCCCCAGAGCAAGAATTAGGTAGAAAACTTGGTCGCTTTTGCTGAAACAAAGGGAGAAAATGATATGGACTAGATACATAATTTATGAGTTATGTACATGTCTGTATTATTCATCACATCATTAGCTTACCAACAGAATACTGAAATATTTGCAGTATTAATTGGACTTGAATGACTTTGATGTCTTGCTTGCTTTTAGTCACACAAAATAAGTAGCTTTTCATGAGCCTTTCAACTCTGCGCTGCAAGCTCACATTTTTAAGGCAAGAGAGAATAGTTGATTAATCTGCTTGTTTTATAATTGGTGACTTAGAAAAATAACAAAAGCAGGCCTCGATTTGTTCACTTGCAAGCCCTGCTACTTTGTGCTCCAGGCTATGCTCACTGAGTTTTCCCTTGTTGTTGACGCAACACATGGGTGCTTAACGTAGTCTAGAGGTCAGGCAATGATCTAATGTTCTAATGAAGCATCCGTAGAGTGTCCAGGACTAGACTAGGTTCTGAGGGCATTGTGTTTAATGTAATAAAGTCTAATCAGAAGGAGCTCAACTCAGATGTGAAAATGGAGAAACGGAAAGATAACTGAAACTCTGTGTAAGTGCTACACACCTGGCCCAGTGAGCACACAGAGGGGAGGCCCCAGAGACAGGGGCACCTCCAACAGGGGAAGTAATGTTGGGATGAGTTCTGCTGAGAGCTGGATCCCACTGTATTCATAACTGTGTTATAAATACACTATACATACACATATATTTATAGCATGCTATCTACTTATCTATACTTAAACTACATAGCAGAAAATGAGATTAATACAATTTTGATACATAGTAAATGTATTTAACTTTATAATACAATATGAGATATAATTAGGAGCATAGTGAAAAAAAGAAGAAAGTCTGAATTGAAGAAGGGTTTAAGGTGGACTCTAAGCATTCAGTTAACATACTGACAGGGTGTAGAGAAGGATGGGAAAGCTGGGGGATAGGGGAGGGTTAGAACAGAAGCACTCAAGAGTTTAAGGAGATTGATGCTTGTTGATTAAGTGTATGAGAAAATGGAGTCTCTTGGGTGAAAAGCAGAAGATTTCTCAATTCCACTTGCTTCAAGTTCCTTCAGGACTGGGAATGTTGGTTGATATGACACTCAGATATAGCAAGAAGGGAGTATGGATTCTGCCCCAGCTGGCAAAATTCAGACAGAAATAAAAAAATCAACTAGTGGATTAACTTTGGTTGGTTGTTCCAGCCATAGAGGTGATTCACCCCAAAACAGACCCCAGTGGCAGCCAAGCTCACCCTGTGTTACCACATCACTCCTAGCTGTGCAGGGGCAGGTTTTCCAAGGCTCCCTCTGACCACCCAGACTGTGCTGAGATGCTGCACGCACACACATGAAAGAGCATTTGCCTGAGGGTGTTTTTCTGACCCTGCTACCTCAATCCAGAAAGTTCTCCGTCATTGCCCACAGCATCTAACTTTCTCACACCCCCACTGTTTCATGATCTCATCTCTCTAAGACAGCCACCAAGGTTAGCAGGAAAACTCCTGCTCCTTAGTCAAGCTCATGTAACAAGCAAAGAGGAAGCAGAGACACTTTGTCTAGTTTTCCTCATGGGGAAGATGGATTCCAACACCAGTCCTGGCAAGAACTATGCTCCTCCATTCAGCCATTCAAAATGGATCGACTTCACAAGGCCACCACCAGTCTAGCAGAGTTATTCAGCATCAAGTAACGTGATCAAGTCATCTCAAATGGCTCAGAAGAAAGTCATCTCAGAAAGCCAGGTCATGGGCCCCAAAGAAAAAATGCAAACCATTAATTAGGTTTTCCTTAATTACACAGAGGAACCCTCCACGTTCTGGCTTTACTTGCATGCACTTTCTTCTGTTTGTATTTGCAAGCATCATGAACCTTGAACAGTTTCCAAGCAAATCTGCAAAGGATAACCTAGGGCAGGAGTGAGGGTCCTAACCTGAGAACTGGGAGGTTGGGTCACCCTTCACACCTGCCACCAACTCACTTTGCACTTGTGTCAGGTAGCGCACACCTCTGAGACTCAGCTTCCTTTTGCATAAAATGAAGGAGCTATCCAGTCATACCTCTATCCTATTAGCCTTTTCATGGCCAGTCTGTTCCATCAGGCCAGAGCTAAGCTGTGACTTTTTCATTGTGACATTGACAGTTGCCAACTATGCAGTGGTTCAAGCAAATGAAATGAAAGACTTCTTCCAGTTGTAAAACATTTAATTAATGTAGTCTTGTCATGTTTAGTACATCTGGTAAACATGATACCATAATCTCCCTTTGGAATCAAGGCCCTCATACTCAAAAGGTATTGGGAATGTTGAACACCCTACCCCTAAAAGAGAGCCCTCTCAGGTCGGGCTAAGCTCACCACTCACAAGCAAGTACCAGGCCTGGAAGCAGGTCATGTCAGGCCAGATCACACACAGCACCACTGACATGCACAAGAACTGGGACTGGGAGCAGGTCTAATAGGGGACCTTTAGGGACACCCCCGTTAGGTCACAGCACCCACCTGAGTGTGCAAGAGGTCAGACTAGGAGTGGGGCGAGGTGGGCCGGGCCACAGTACCCACTGGCATGTGTAAGACCTGGGGCTGGGGGCAGGCATAGTAGGAATCCATAGGGGTTGTCCTGAGTAGGCTACAACACTCCCTAGTATACTTAAGAACTGGTGCTTGTGGTGGACTGGACTGGGCTAGGCCATAGCACCTGATGTTTCACCTGAGACTCACGGCTGGGGCAGGACTGACCAGGCACCTACATTCACAAGTATGTGTTTTGACTGGTTCAGAGAGGCAGACTGAGCCTGATCCTATACTAGTTGGTACACGTGAGAGCAAGATCTGGTCTGAGGACCTTGCTCAGGTGAAGTTTCTTAGGGGGCTCCCCAGCTAGACCACTGTGCTCAGGGAAAATCACAAGGACATGTGGTCTGATCCTGGAGCATATGTTGCAGGACTGATTCACCTCGGTTGCTGACCCTTGTGCAAGAATGGACAGTATACCCAAATGAACATGAAAAGAAGAGGGAAAAAAAAGGCAGCCAACTCATCTAAACCAATAGAACACTTGGAGTATCTCATCAAAAGATGGAAAGAAGGAAAGGTTGAACAACACACCTATAAAAAAGCACCAAGGTCTGTGCACACTGAGATAGACAAGGACAAGCAACAAGCCTTTTCAGAAAATTTCTCACTTCTGGTGTAACAAAGCCAATAGCCTCTCAGAACAACCAAGACCACCCAAGTAACTATCTGAACATTCTTCCCTACATAGGGGCGTCAAGGGTGACATCCAATGACTGTTTTGGTTCCTGGGTGCCAATGTAGTGTGGCAGCAAGTAGTGGCATATTTTAATCCCCTCTCCCCTCTTCCCCTTCAAATTACCTTCTCCCATGTCTATAGGAACAAAACCCGAAACACTTAATCTCACCCACCTTATCCCTTCTCCATCCTAATCAGAGGTCCACATGGTTCTGCAACCCCCTCAATTTAGTAATATTAAGATAAAATTTAAAAGAGAGAGACAGCCTTCTTTCTAGGGGCAGTTTGCACTTGGTGGCCAATGATTCTAATCAATAATGGATGTAAATGCCCCAGAGTCCTGCCACCCCAGCCCCAGAAATCCCCATGAGATAGCAGAGGCCAATTTCTACCCAACCCTGCTCCTTCCTTTGCTGTCTGAAGCTGTTAATACTGAGAGGCCGTTCCCCAACAAGTTTCCATGTCTGAGTCTCAGCAACCCCGTCTGTGACAGTTGGTGCCAGGAAGAACATGAAAATTGGTCTCAGAAAACAGACTCCCCAAAAACGCCAAGACTGGTGGCAGGTGGAACAAGGATAGCCCTGGCACCGTGACAACAAGTCAGTTGTTATAGCTGTTCCCAGGAGGTGAGTTGGGATGGTCCACTAGGTGGAGGCAAGTCAGCTACGATGGGAGAAAATGGGTGCTTTGGAAAAGAAAATAAGATAAAAAAAATTGGAGAAGTGTTCCCTTAGTGATTGAAGGCTACATGTGAGAGCTAGGGAACACTGGCAAGCATATAAGAAGCTTGCACCATAAATAAGTAGAAATAGTAGCTGTGAGTAAAATGTAAAAACAGAACAACGCTCTTGCAAGAAGATACAGGGCTAAGGGTAAGCCTAGGACTTAAGCCTAAGAGGAGCCAACTACTGTGAGGGTTAAACTCCCAATAATTAGGAAAAGAATATCTAGGACAGGTCTACTGAGAAAGCCCAGAGCAATGAGATAGGATGTGAGGCTCTATGTGGATGGCCCCTGGATGATCTGTAACCCTCCAGGCCTACAGGAGCAGCTCCTGGTTAAAGTCCATTAAACCCATCAAATGACTTGGAAGCCACAGTTCACCTTTCTCAAGATCTGTCTCCTCCTTCCACCTGGCACTAAACCAAGAGCTATCACGGTTAAGTCACAATATAAAACTTGGGCAGGGAATTCCCAGCTTCTCTAAAGTAGCAATGGAGCTGTCCAGCCACTGAACTAGTGGTAGGATGCCACCAATAATATGCCAGCAAAAGCCAGAGAGGGCAAGATGAGTCCTAAGAGTGCTAGTTCAAGGAGATCAGACCATCAAGTTGAGTAAGGTTGAATTTATTATTTTAGCACTATATTGCCCTACAAGAACTGATATCCTGGCAAGAACTGCAAAAGATGGCCCTCATAGAATGCTAGAATAGATCCTGGAAGCTTGGAGACAGCAATAGCCAACACCAAGTGACAGAAATGCCAGATCACCATGGATAGGATTGGAAGAAAGAACCAAAACTGAAGAGAGGCTAGCAGGTTATCAAAGTGATAAGAAATACTCCACTGATGGGCCAGGCGTGGTAGCCTATTGGCTAAAGTCCTCGCCTTGCACATGTTGGGATCCCATATGGAAGCCGGTTCTAATCCCAGGGTCCCTGCTTCCCACCCAGCTCCCTGTTTGCGGCCTAGGAAAGCAGTCAAGCACAGCCCAAGGCCTTGGGACTCTGCGCCCATGTGGGAGACCTGGAAGAAGTTCCTGGCTCCTGGCTCCTGGCTTCAGATTAACTCAGCTCCAACTGTTTCAGCTGCTTGGAGAGTGAATGAACAAGTGGAAGAGCTTCCTTTTTGTCTCTCCTCCTCTCTGTGTATCTGATTTTCCAATTAAAAAATTAAATTAAAAGAAAAAGAAAGAAAGAAATGCTCTGCTGTTAAGGTTGCTGGTGTGTCAAATTGGGGGTGGTCCTCATTGAAAGACCAAAGCTGAGAGCGGAAAACAGTAATCAAGTAGAATTCCTTGGATATGAGAAAGTCCCAAAATAATGGTGGGGTAGTTCTTAACCAACAGAAGCAGTGTAGCTGTAATCCCTGCAATGAAGGGCAAGGCAGTATTGTATCCTATTGGGGTCGACTAAGAGATATGAGATGCAAAGTGACACATCAGGGATAGTCCTTGGCAGACCTGATTTGGCTGATCACTCCAGCAGCAACCCATTTAGAGTTGTGGAAATGGTTAATAAGGTGCACCTAGGGGCAGGAAGAGGGGCAAGATGGGAACAAGTTTGCTTAATCTACAAACCAAAGAAACTAAGGGTCAGGAGGCGAAGGGCAGCTACTTCCACAGAAAGTCAGGGTCCCTGGCTCTATCCCCAGGCCTGAATTCAACTTCAAATTCAGACCACGCTGGCTGATGAAGAGGACAAATGCCCAGAATTATCCTGTAATGTACAGCAGGTGCAGGTAGCAATGAATGACCTAGCCCCTTCCCGAGGAGATATGCGGTCATTCACTCAGAAAATTACCCTGGGAAATGAGAGAGATCTAAATATTGCAAGAGATGTTGGACAGAGGATCTAAGGTATAGATATCTGAGACCTGAAATCGAGCAACTTGTGAGCTCAGGAGAATTAAATCTGGCTCACTGTGGGTCCACTAGGTCCATAAACAAACTTAGGGGCCACTTGCCCAGTGCCTTAGTATATAACCTCAATGGATATACTTGGCCATTCCACATTGGCTCACATTGTTCACATTGGCTCCTTGGGTTGTGGATTAAGAGCTCACTTAATGGGAAAGATCCAGTGGAACTGTTGCAATTGCTCTCTCCCCACATCCAGCATGGTTCATAGATGGTAACATTGTTCCTCTGTAGCACAGCAGGGACTCATGCCACCCTTAAAAGACCAGAGGCTGAAAGAAGGTGACCCTGGCCACGTCTACCCTGAATTCCCCAAATCGCCTTCTCTCCTGCTGAGTGAGCATCAGGGCCTAGCTGATCCGTGCCACAGTGCTCAGTGCTTTCTAGACATTTCTGAGCACATCAAGTGGTTCTCTGTATTAAGGGGTTCATGCTAACCAGAGCAGGTGGACAAGCAAATGTGTAGGAGCTCTTGGTCCCGGGCCCGGTTCTTTGGCAAAGCAGGTGCAGCACAGGCATTTCATATAAAGTCTGTTTTCCAGACTCTAACACTCAACCTTTCCCATTTAAATTTTTTGAGAAAATATTTTTTAAATAGCTGACATTTCAACTCTTTCAAAATTCCAAAGACCGGATATGAGAGAGAAGCCTTTAATGCCATCGTGTGGTAACTCAGTATCCCTTGGTGTGCACCTGAGGAGCAAGGGGAAGGAAGTCATGTCATCATGCCAGGTGCTCCAGGCCTAGGGACGTACTGCAGGACTGAGACTGGAGTCACGGAAATGCATCCAAGGAAAACGACAATACTGGGTTCACGTGAGTAACAGGAAAGTACTAAGGAATATGCATTGAACAGGATTCGTTCTCATTTTACCCTGCTTAAGTGTTGTAGTCATCCTTGTGTATGGGCAAGATAATCAATGCCGCTGTGCAGGTGAGGAGGCTAAGCCCTTTGTCTAACAACCCACAACCCACAAAGGGAGGAGCTGGGATTAAACCTTGAGCTTGGAGGTTTCAAGGCCTTCCCTCCTGCCTCCTGTGTCTCCTAGAAGGGCCACAGCAGTTGGTCTTCTCATCCGCTTCTGACAATTGCTCCTAGTAAAAGAAAAAACATAGAGACACTAAGACTAGGGATGCCTCATGAGATCCGTCATTGTCTAGTTGCTTTCAAAGCACAAGTTTTCTTTTGAATTATTTCTCCTTTAAAACACAACAGTTGGCGTAGTGGTGAAGACACGAGTTAAGACACCTGCATCAGCGTAGCTGGGCCTGGTCCTTGTCTCCAGATCCCAGCTTTGTGCTTATGCAGACCCTGGCCGACAGACAGGGATGGCTCGAGTACTATGACTCCTGCAACCATGCTAGGGTCTGAGAGGGGGCTCCCAGCTCCTCACCGTAGCCTGCTGACTGTTGCAGACACTCAGTGAGTCTTTAAACAAGAACAAGTGCTCTCTCTCTCAAATATTATTTTTTTTAATTGAAATTTAGGCTATACTAAAACATTTAAAAGACAACAATTTTTTTCCTCAAACATTCCTTCAATTCAGAGCATTTGTGAGTCCACATCCTTAATTTTCATTCATGTCAGAAGCTGTAAGACGGTGCCCATGGGCTGTAGCTGGCTGTAGATGTTCTGTTCACCCTCCAGAGTATTGTTACTAAAAACAAAAGTCATTAACTTCTACAACTCAGATTTCATCTCTATTTCTATGGTCTCATGAAAAAAATCATAGGAGGGTCCAGCCACACAAGACCCTTGCTCCAGTGGCCATACTGAGCTGAGACGGAGGCGGGCTGTCTCCTTCAGACAGGATGGGGTGCCCCAGGTTGCCACAGTCGCCACCCTGCTGCCTCACTCATTAGGTCACCTGCCTGAAACCGGCAAGCCTCTGACTCACCAGACATGTCTCAGGGACCTCCAGACATTTAGGTCCAACTTGACACCTGCTTGCAGAGAAAATCGTTCCCCATGGCTATGATTAGGTAAGTACAAAATCCCTGGGGGTTCATTCTGTAACATCCAGACAGACATCCCTACCCCTACTTGGGAGTGAAATAAAAGCTTCTTTAGACCCAAGGTGAAGAATAAGGAGCTGGGTGTCCTTGCCCCCTTTGGTTTCCTGCACCAAAATAATACAGAGGCCTGGAGCCACTTTGTCAGTTCGTCTACATGCTACGCTCCTGGTGAAGCTGCCTCAACTTCCTCTGCCTCAGTTTCTTCATCTGTCCAAAGCACCACGCTTGGCTCATCTGTAAAATTCTCATCTCAGAAGTTGTTAAAGATTAAATTGTTAACAGATAAAACAGCTCCTTGTCCACATGAAACAATAACTGTGAAATTATACAAATATATTAGTTAATGCTCATATATTTATACATACCTGTATAAGGTCGTATTTATAGACATTGGGCAAAATTTTTATACTTTACATGTTTTATATAAAGTACACATCAATAAAACATGTTTTTAAAAAATAAGCATTCATTTTTAATAATTTATTTGAAAAGTGAAGTTGGGGACCTAACACAATGACTCAATTGGCAAATCCTCTACTTTCCACGTGTCAGGATCCCGTATGGGTGCCGGTTTGTGTCCCAGCAGCCCCACTTCGCATCCAGCTCCCTGCTTGTAGTCTGAGAAAGCAGTCGAGGATGGCCCAAATCTTGGGACCCTGCACCTGCATGAGAGACCTGGAAGAAGTTCCTGGCTCCTTGCTTTAGGTTGGTTGAGCTCAGCTCCAACTGTTTCAATCATTTGGGAAGTGAATCAGCAGATAGAAGATCTTTCTCTTTGTGTCTCCTTCTCTCTGTAAGTCTGCTTTTTAATGAAAATAAATGAATCATCAAAAAAACAAAAGTGAAGTTGGGAGAGAGAGAGTGCAAGTCCACCTGCTAGTTCACTATCCCATGCTTGCAATGATTGGGAATGGGTTGAAGTCAGGAGCCAGCAGGGATCCAACTACTTGAGCTAGTCCCGATGCCTCCCAGAGTCTCCCCTGGCAGGAAGCTGGAGTCAGAAGCTAGAGCTGAGCACTGCACCCCAGAAATCCACTGTGGGCTATGGGTGTCCTGCGTCTTCATTACCAGGCCAAGTACCCACCCTGCCACTATTTTTAGTCCATCCTTCAAGTTAAAACTGAATTCTTGGAGCTCATCAAAAAAGATGTCAGAGAGAATCTATCAAAAGCTGCCACTACAGTTTGCAAAGACCCACCAGACTCTCCATGCTCCTGCTGGAAGAGACCCAGTTCAAAGCCTGTCAGTGGGCCAGAGTGAGGGGCTAGACAGATTCAAATCCCACCCTTGACTCTGGGGCCTCAGGCCTCCCCCTACCCATCCTAGTCCTCAAGCCCTGCTCCTCCGTCCCCCAGACTTCACCCCTTTTCTGGGAGCGAAGTCTTATAAGATATGATTTTTTAAACTTGCAAATAATTGAATCAATTTCAAGTGGCATAAGCGAAACAGAGCAAGAACGAAAGAGAAAGAAGTACCATCTGGAAAGTCTTGGGCAGGTATGGCTGGACCCAGACCTCTACTTCTCTATCTCTCAGCTCCACATCTGTACCAACTTCATTATTTGGCAAAGTCTCTGCACGCAGCCAGCAGCAGCCCCATTTTACTTTGCCCCTCCCCACACCTCTGCCTCAACCCTGCAGGGAGAGGGTGGATCCTCTTCTGAGGGCCCCATAGTGGAGCTGACCTGCTGGCTGGATGGCCTTCCTTACTGTGAGGTGGTGATGGCTTGGGACAGGGCATAGTGAAACACTAAGTGGCACCTCTTTCCTTGCTCAGAAGTCAGAACAAAGGAAAAAAATCTTTCAAATTCATGGACTTCGGGGTCAGCACTGTCACTTTGAGGGTCACTCTGAGCCCTGTCTTCTCTTTTGATCTGGTTTCTTGCTAATGCACCTGGAGAAGAAGTGGAAGACGGCCCAAGTGCTGAGCCCCTGCACTGACTGAAGACCTGGATGGAGTTCAGGCCCTGGGCCCATCCCCAGCCATTGTGACCGTGTGTGTGAAGACATATTGGGCAGGTGACAACCCAGGGCCCGTCCCAAGCAACAGCTTCCCCCACTTCCGTGAATTTGGCCCAGCCAGAAAGTAATAGCTGGGTGGTGAATGAAGCCATTTCAAAGTCTCTCTTCTCCACAAAGCTAATCTCATTAGCCCAGCTGCCCACGCCTGCTCTGAACTCTGGCTGCTGGCAGCAAGGGCTCCTAGTGGGCCTTCAGATGGGCTGTGCATTCGCCCTTGCAGGGATGCGGCAATGTCTTCCAGCACACAGCACTGCTTCCTCTCACCTCCTTCCCCCATCCCGAGGGCCTCCCTGTCAGTTTTCACTGCAGCTCTGACAGTGCAGCCAGCATCTGGAGGGAAGCAGTGGCAGAGAGCTGCTGCCTAGCAAACAGCCTCAGCACATTTAATCAGAGGCACAACTACTTGCTTCCTTCCAGGGCTTCCAGCATCTTCCAAGGATGTACTTGGTTGCAGAATAAGGTCTGGCTTCTTCAAAGAGCTTTGGAGGTTTGGGTCTGGCCTATAGTGTCTTGGTCTCTCAGTGGAACTGAGAGAGTCACAGCCACAGTGGGAGCCACACCACAGTCACACCACAGTGGAGTTGTCATGCTGTTCCCATTCTATCTCCAGGCGACCACTCTGCAGGTGCTGTCCTATCCCAGCCTGCTTCCCTGCCAGGGACCACTGCTTTTTGCAGTGTGATTCTCAGCATCACTTCCTTCCTGTTAGAATGCTGATCTAGCTCAGGGCTGGATTGCCATTGTCTGATCTTGACAGAAAGCAGTGGGAAAGTCTGAATATTGTGCCTTGTCTCCTCCACGTAAATTCACAGGTGGAGACCTGAATGCATGAGGGAGAGAGGTGTCTCTAGGAAAACATTAGGTCAGAGCCCTAGGGAACAGGGTTAGTGCCTGAGCCTCTAGCTCTAGAAGTGAGAAGTCAGAGGATGGTCACCTTGAAGCAAAAAGTAGACCTTTACCAAATACCAGTTCTACTGCCATCTCAGTCCTGACTTCCCAGCTTCTAGAACTGTGAGCAATACATCTCTGTTGCTTACAAACTTCCCACTTTATGATGTTTTGTTACAGCAGCCTGAAGGAACTTAAGTGTCCAACTCCAAGTTCACAAAAGAAGTCAAAGGTATGAGATCTTTCTGCACACCAACCTGGCTCAGCCAGCATCTAACTGTGTGACTTGGCTCCACCTGACATTGGATTTCGGATTTTTAGAGAGTGCTACAAGGACATTCTGGCAGCAACAAAAATAGACCAGCACCATCTTTCTATTTCTTCTGGCATTCAGATTCATCCTACTTGGCCCCATTGGATCTTCCCATTTTCCAAATCTGATCCTTCCTGACTTCCAAGAGTCAGCCAGGGAAGCTTCCTGCCCCTGGCCACTAAGAACTCTGACAGATACCCTTTTCATCCGTGAAGGCCCAAGCTTGATGGCCCATGGGCCATCCCCTCTTCGACATTCTCATTAGCTGTCTGATGGGAACGTCGATCACCAGACAGGGCTCTGTAACACACACGTGCACCTCTGTCCTGCACCCGACTACTAGCCCCACACTCTCAGGGGCTGGGAAGGGCAGCTTTGGGACTCCAGTGCTCACCCAGGGCCTGGCTCATGGCAGTGCCGTACCGAGTGTGTGCAGAGTCCACATGGACTTGGTGGAATTTAGGCAGTGATTTTCTTTCAGCACAGGACCCTGCTGCAGATGCTTCTTCCCACTGCTGTTTGTTTCAGGAGGTCCTGGTGGCTGCCAGAGAATATGTTGCTATTTGCTTGCTCCTTTTGACCAGTCATGTGCACCTCTGCTCTTCCACACCTATGCAGAGTGATGGGCAGCTTACCTCATCGATTTCTGCTTCCTTCCAGCAAGGCTGTGGGGATCATCACAACAATTACATTTTATCACCAACCAAATCCCAGGCCAGTAGTATACACGTAATAGCTCATTTAATCCTCCCCACAACCTAGCGAGGGGATCACCAAGTGTGATTAGTGATCCCACTTTGGTGGCCAATGAAACCAAGACCCAGAAAACTCATTAACATTACCAAAACCACAGAACTGGGGAGAGCCGGAGCTGCAAGGACCCATGGGCTTTCTCCACTCTATCCTCTCTCGTGACTCTCTCAAGTCATAAGAAACAGGAGAAGCCAGAACCTGAACAATCCTCGAAAGGAGAGAATTAACTCCTAGGTGGATAAGAATCTGCTACATTTTAGTAGGGCTTAAGTGGATACCTCTCTGGAAATATCTCCCCAATGTAGCACCAGAATTTATACATGAGGTGAGCTTCAGATCCATCAGTTTCCAGTTCATTTTACCCAACATGCATTTCTCATCTTCAGTGTTTAAAATACCAGACAGAGGGGCCAGTGCTATGGAACAGCTGGCTAATATCATCTGGCCTGCAGTGCGGGCATCCCATATGAGCACTAGGTCATGTCCTGGCTGCTCCACTTTCCACCCAGCTCTATTTATGATTTGGAAAAGCAGTGGAGGATGGCCCAAGTCTTTGGGACCCTGCACCTGCATGGGAGATCCAGAAGAAACTCCTGGTTCCTGGCTTTGGATAGGTTCAGCTCGGGCCATTGCAGCTAGAAGATCTCTTTTTTTCTTTCTCTCTAAAAACTTGCCTTGCCAACAAAAATAAATCAATCTTAAAAAAAAAAAGTACCAGGTAGAGATCCAAAAGCAAAAATTCTGTGGCCACTGAAAATGAATGCATCTCATTCCTGTCTTGACAAGCTCCCAGCTGGTGACTCATCCAGCCGAATATTAATCCCTCCCAGGGAGAAAGGAATTGCAGAGAAACCTGAGAGGTTGCTCTGGGGGCAGATAACAGACAGTGAGCAATTCCCCAAACATGTGTCTGGGGGAGTTTTGTAGAAGAGGGGGCCAAAGTGAATGAGTAGGGAACAAAGAAAAGTAGGGTAGTTGTTAAGAGCATGGGCTTTAGAGCTAGAGCCCCAAATTAGGATCCTGATGCCAGCACCTGCTAGCTCTGGGATCTTGAGCAAGTTTCTGTGCCTCTGCTTCTCCACCTTCAAAATGCAACGACAACAATGGCATCTGCTTCATCAGGGTCCTGGGAAAGGAAACGAGGGCAAGTGTCAGAACAGTAACCTGACATCAAGGGAGCCAAATAAGAATCCCAAGTGAAGGATGAACAGGTGGAGAAAGGTACAGGATACTGTTTCAGCCATGAGTTCCAAGTTACAAGGCATGTATGGCATATGGGGCCAGTTCCTAGCCTGGCGAGCTGGACCATCCTGTGCACAGGCAGGTGGGAGAGACACAGCATGGGTTGAGGTCGGATTTGAGAGGATGCTTGGAACAAAGCCAAGGTTAACCACCCTGTGGAGGACAGAACACCACCACCACTGCAGTGCAAGTTTCACCATGTGTGCATGGCAGCCACCTTCCCAAGCAGTCACCCCAATTCACAGCCAGAGGCAGTGGCAGGCCTGATACCAATCTCACTCCCCGAGTCAGCAATGGGAAAACAATGGTAGGAAAGCAGAGAATTTTTAAAAGGAAAAATCCAGACAAAATGTTTTCCTTTGAACTAAAAAGGCATGCTTCTGGTTGTTGGTGGTGGTGTTTGCAAGGAAGATGAGGGCTGGAGGGAAGCCCAGGAATGCACAGAGCTGGGTGACGACATGGCAGCTGGGACCTTCTGTTGGGGATTGTGTCAAAGAGACGGGCAAAGAGCTTTCTGGGTGAGTCCTCATTATCTCAAGACAGGAAGTGCTGCAGGGGGAAGGGGAGAGCGAAAGTTCTGGTCTTTGTTTACTTCTTCTGAAGCAGGTGTCTGATTATCCTTGTTCGTAAGCTACTAAGTCAACACCCATTTCAATTCTTCTCCCAGAAGCAAATTTCTCTGAGCGTAACAACTCCTTTCACTTTACCAAGGCTGTAATCAGGAATCTGAACCAAAAGTCTACCCCCTAGAGTCACAACAATGGTCAAAACAGGAAATGATCTGAGTCTACATAGGTTATAACGGATGTAAACAACTAGGCTTGCACTTTTAAGAACTGTTACAATTTCGAGGTGCAAGTTATATACTATAAAACTGACCTTTAAGAATATCATTGAGTATTAGTATATTTGCAAAATTGTGCTACTGTCACCACTACCTAATTCTAGAACATTTTCACAAGGCCGAAAAGTTACCCAGGCTGAAGCCAGGAGCCAGGAACTCAGTCTAAACCTTCTACATGAGTGGCAGGGATCCAGCCACTTGAACCTTCAACTGCTGCTTCCCAGGGTGCACAAGAAGAAGCAAACTGGAGTCTAGAGTAACCCTGGGACTCAAACTCAGGCTCTCTGACATGGTACACATGTGTCCCAAGTGGGGCAGAATTGTTATGTCGGGTCCCAGTGCAGTAGCATAGTGGCTAAATCCTCACCTTGCATACCTGTCCATACAAACGCCAATTTGTATCCAGGCTGCTACTCTACTTACCTTCCAGCTTCCCTGCTTGGGAAAGCAGTAGAAAATGGCCCAAAGCCTGGGGACCCTGCACCCGCATGGGAGACCCAGAAGAGGTTTCTGGCTTTGGACTGGCTTAGCTCTGGTTGTTGCGGTCATTTGGGGAGTAAACAGGAGGAAGGAAGATCTTTCTCTCTGCCTCTCCTTCTCTCTGTGTATCTGACTTTCCAACAAAAATAAATAAATCTTAAAAAATAATAATTGCTACATTAAATACTTGCCCTTGTTTGAGTTTTTGTTTGTGATGAATAAAGATGCTTGGAAAGTTTGTATGTAAGTTTACATGTGGCCATACATTTTCGGCTCTCTCCAGTGCATTCCAACCCTTGAGAAGTTTGTATTTAACTGAGAACAGAGAATTCCAAGGAAGTACACTTGGGTCCCATAAGCAACTCGAGATTCCTCCATTTGAATTTTACCTTTCCAAAATAATGTCTGCTATTGTTATACAAGTCTGAATTCGCAGTCTATTGACCGGAAATCTTACCTTGAGCTGATCACTTGCCTACACAAATTCCAGAGGATGATAAGGCCATTCTTTGTCCTAATACAGAATTTGCATGGAATAAATTCCATGCAAAGTCCATTTCGGATGGACCTCTGGGAGGTCTTACTACCCTCCTGCCTCTTTGCTCACCCCGACAGACCTGCTCCAAATATAGGTGCAGGACATAACAGAGTGAAAAATCCTGGCTGCTTCATTCATTGAGTTTACAGTCTGGGAAGAGGGGGCCTAGTCTAATATTCGCAGGTGAAGAAGGCTTCTGGATGGCTCAGGAGGAAGGGACTGGCCTGCCGTGGAAGCCAGAGGCAGGATGTATAGGGAGCTTTGAGCTGCCAATCTTCCTGTTCCAAACTGAAACACCGCAGAGCCCCTCTCACACAGCCCCCCTTGGAAAAAGTTCCAATCAGACCATGTCTTGAAGAAGGGTAGGAAGGACTCTAATCAGTGAGCTGAGGTCCCAAACCACCAAGGTTGTTGAAAGGGCAGGAGATGCTACCCAAAGAAGGACAGAAGGTATGAGCAGCCAAAACTAACAATAAATGCCCGCACACGGCTGGTCTCAACTTTCTAGGTAAGTATTCAGAAGGATCGCACGACCAGAAAAAGAACAAGTTTTTTAAGATAAAAGGAGGGCCTGACATGATAGCCTAGCAGCTAAAGTCCTCACCTTGAACATGCCAGGATCCCATATGGGTACCAATTCTAATCCCAGCAGCCCTGCTTCCCATCTAGCTCCCTGCTTGTGGCCTGGGAAAGCAGAAGAGATGGCCCAAAGCTTTGGGACCCTGCACCGGCGTAGGAGACCCTAGGAGAAGCTCCTGGCTTCGGATCAGCTCAGCTCCAGCCATTGCAGCTGCTTGGGGAGTGAATGAACCATTGGGCACAAGATCTCCTACTCTCTGTATATCTGCCCTTCCAATAAAAATAAATAAATCTTAAAAAAAAAAAAAAAGACAAGAGAAATGGGCAGGACTAGATTCCTTAGGACTTCTAATGCCATGACAGACACTTGAGCTTTGTCTCATCTCCCTTGGGAATTTACTGGAGGACTTTAAACAACAGGATATGCCATTTTACAAGTTATCAGCCTGGAAGGCAAGAAGCAGTGTTAGTGGGATTTTAGAATTGTCCACATGAGAGACGGTGCGGATCTGAAGCCAGGGACAGGAGGCTGTGGAGACAGGACAGAGGTAAGACCACGTTAGGGAGGCCATTGAAGAGCTCAGATGTGATGGTGGAGATGGAAGAGGGCAGGCCCAAGTGGCCAAGTGCTCCATCCATGGATCCAGTTTATGTTCAGCTATGCTAAATTTCAAATGCAGGGCCATTTCAGCCACGCCTGAAGGAACAGGGTGCTTCAGATAGGAAGTGAAATAAGATGAGGGCATTTGGGGCAAGGTTAAAAGTCTACTTAGCACACCCACATCCCCCATCAGGGTGCCTGGGCTCAAGTGCTGGCCCTGCTTTTGATTCCGGCTTCCAAGCAATGCATACCCTGGGAAACCTGATGATGACATGCTGATGCACGTCCTTGGGTCCCTGCCACCAGGCGGCAGCTTCTACCTCGCCCAGCCACAATTACTGGAGGCACCTGGGGGGATTAACAAACAGATAGTAGTTCTAACTCTTAATGTTTGTCTATATGGATCTCAAATATTTATTTTAATTTAAGTAATATAAGACACAGTCATTGCACATTAATGTTGGGAAGTACCAGTGAGATGTAAATACATGAGAATTCTACTGTATAAAACCAGTTAAGTCAAATGTACTAAGTGAGACTGGAAGGAAGGGATTCTCTCATTTCATTGGCTGCTGAGTCCAGGAATTACCCTCCCTCACTCCCAAGACAGTAGAGACTGGTTTGAAAGAATGGGAAGGATGTTTGCAGGTGAAGAGTTGATAGGGGCATTTCAATCGGAGGAACAGCATGAGTCAAGTCTCCCTAATGGGAAAAACACATGGCTATTGGAGAGCATGGGGTGATGGATGTTAGGAATGTTGTAAAAGATAAACCAGTAGAATGTGGTTACAGGCAGGGGTGAAGGACCAGTCGCACTTTTTTTTGCCATCTTCCCACATGGTTAAGCTATTAGTGGGAACAGGAATTAAAGGAGATCATTTGGGGGAAGATAATAACAATAAATTTTGTTTGAAACACAGTGCATGGAGAGTAACTGCAGGACGCCCTGGGAGCACTGAGGACGCCCTGGGAGCACTGATAAAGCAACATTTGTGGTTCTCCAGAGGTGAGGCATGAAACGCACGAAGTGCAAGGCTGTGTGGGATATGCACACACATACACTCCAACTCATCAGAAAGAGCTGAGGGGCATGTACAAATATGCACAAAACAATCCTTTTAAAAGGACTATTTATTTTATTTAAAAGTTGGAATTACACAGAGAGAGAGACAGAGAGAGAGAGAGAGAGAGAGATCTTCATCTGCTGGTTCACTCTTCAAATGGCCGCAAAGGTCAGAACTAGGTCTGTCTGAAGCTGGGAGCCAGCAGCCTCCTCCAGGTTCCCCACATGCATGTGGAACCCTTGGGCCATCCCCCATTGCTCTCCCAGGCCATTAACAGGTTGGTGGATCAGAAGTGGGACATAAATTAGAGCCCATGTGGGATGCCAGCAGTACCACAGTTGGGGGATTAGTGTGCTATACCACCTCGCCAACCCCTACACAACAGAACTTTTAAAATAGAGAAGCTGGGTGAAACCATGAAGATAGTAATGCTAAGCTAAATTTAAGCCATAAAATTAATACATAATCTTCATTTCATAATGTCCTGTGACAATGCTAGAGAGAGGCAAAAATATTTAGCAGCCAAATCAAAGAAGAAAGCCTGGTCAGGGATAAGATAACGAGTGTAGGAGAAAAGTACATTTGCAAGTCTTCTGCGCAGGGGAGAGATGAGGACTCTGGATGAGATAGTTCTGGAGATGAGATAGTTCTGGAAGAGATATCTACGGTCTTCTTATTCAGAAGCACACAAGATCCTGAGGCCCATATGGACCTGTGACTTGCTGTGTCTAGGGAGTGCTATGTACTGCCTCCCTGTGCAATATTAAAGAGCCATGGATGCAATTCTCCACTCTGTCCTCTGCCACAGCGACCACACCCGCAAAGGAGAAGAGAACCAACAGAGAAGAGAGTAGACAGAGGAAGGGGACTAGATTGTTTGGCATGAGGCAGGAGGGGAAGCCACTAAGAGAAGATTGAGCAGTGAATTACTTAGAAGGGACACCACAGCAATCCCCAAATCCCAGCAACTAAAACAGACACTTGCTCCCAAGGGAGGACCTGAGCAAGATTACCTGCCGTAGTCGCACAATCAAAAGTGGCAAAATTCTTAAAGACACAGGAGGCTGCACTCTCGGCTGAAAGGAAATGCTTCTTGAGGATGCCGACACGCTCACCTGACACACATGAGGAAATGCTCCACGCTGGGCGCTCATGTGTCACTTCTGTCTGCAGAGTCATTGCTCTCCAGGGGGTGGCTCCATCCGCCCTGCTATCTGTCATGCTGGCCAGTTTCCTCCAGTGGCTGCCAGCTCATCCATCCTCCGCTCTCTGCTTTGCTTCCACTTAGGGAAGAGAGGCTTTTGGGAACTGGTACATCTGGGACACTGTTTACAAGAAACGATGTCAGCTCAGTCCCAGACTGGAAAAATATCTGAAAGATAACTTAGACAATACCACGCTTTCAGGGCTGGCCAAAGGGGACATTACCCCTGTGCTTGAATACTTAGAATGATAAAGAGCTCACCACCATGGGAAGCCAGCATCCTTTTAAAGGGTATTCCCACACAGGTTGTTACTCAGGCCTTGCCGCTGAAGCGTCACCTTTCTGAAGCCTCACATATCCTACCTTAGGCCCAAACAGTCCGGTTCCCGTTTCTTGCCTCACCTGCAGGACTTCCTTGCCCCTTGGTGCATCTATTCAGTCCAGTATCTGCACTAGATCCTTTAGATGTAAGGATGAATATGATGGCCTTGCCCTCAAGGTAAAAAGCCCAGGTGCTGAAGTTGGGCTGAGCTGAGAATGACCTCTATTTACAAAATATGTGAACTTGCATCAGTTACTGGACCTCTCTGAGTCCCAATTTCCTCACCTGTATAATGGGCTGAATAGTAACTACATCTTAAAGGGCTGAAGTGCTGTTTAGAGGAAATAAGGAAGAATAAGTGCTGTTTAGAGGAAATAAGTTCCCAAAAGAGTGTCTGATACAGGTTAACACTTTGGGAATGATCATTAATAGGTCTCAGGCCATTTGAATGTACATTTTCTTATCTACCAAGTTAGTTCAAGGGCGTGTCTTGTCCTGGTTCACATACCCCATTGCAGACTAACTTCATAGTCTTACAGCATTGCCTGCTTTCCTTGTAAAGTGACAACATTTTAAAACTTCATTCTCCCAATCATTACCTTGTCTGCCCTCTCCATTACCAGATCGCAATCAGACTATATGAGATCTGGCTTATTTTTACTGGCTGTTCTATCCCTTGAACTTCAAGGAGTTTCTAAATCCAAGTGGGCACTTCTGCACTATTTGAATGAACAAAGAAGTGAATGAACAAATAAATAATGAGTAACAAATACATTCCAACATTCTGAAGTATCATCTGGTGTAATAAGTTTAAACTTTAATCTGTAAGAAACCACTTAGTAAATCCTACATATAGGATCTAATGTCTAAGAGAGAAAATTTTAAGTAATGTAGACTAGAAAGAGATTAATGTCTCACCAGAGTACCACCTATAAAATAATAACAGCTAACATTTGTGTAACACTTCTCTTATGTCCATTATTGTTATCAAAACTACATAGTACATATTAACGCATTTCTTCTTTAAATATTTATTTGAGCAAGACAGCTCCTCTTTTTTTTTAGGATTTATTTATTCTTATTGGAAAGTCAGATATACAGAGAGGAAGAGAGACAAAGACAAAGATCTTCTGTCCACTCATTCACTCCCTAAGTGCCAACATATCTGGAGATAAGCCGCTCCAATCCAAAGCCAAGATCCCGGAGCCTCTTCCAGGTTTCCCATGCAGACACATGATCCCAAGGCTTTGGGCCATCCTCAATTGCTCTTCCAGACCACAGGCAGGGAGCTGGATGGGAATCAGAGCAACTGGGATTAGAACCAGTGCCCACATAGGATCCTGATGCAAGGTGAGGACTTCAGCCACTAGGCTGCCGTACTGGGACCCAGAGAGAGAGCTCCTCTTTACTGGTTTACTCTCCAAATGCCTGCAGTGGCCAGATCTAAAGCAGGCCAAAGCCAGGAAAACTATTCAAGTCTCCCACAAGGGTGACACAAACGGAACTACTTGAGTGATCCCCACTGCCTCTCTGCATTAGATGTCTACATTAATGTTGAGTTTGCATTAGCAGGAAGCTGGAATCAGGAGCCAGAGTTGGATACCGACGGCAATACACGAGCATCTTAACTGACATTAACTGCCAGGACAAACACCCACTACATTTAAACTTTACGCAACACAATGAGATGGGCACTTCACACAGGAGTCAAGTGGGAAATTCCAGGTTAGTGAGAACAGGATGCCCACTTTGGTGCCTCCTTGTCAGTACTTGGGTCTTCTTCATGACCTCTGGATTACGAAATTTTGCCTCCCTGGGTCCATATGTCTTGGTTCCAGTCCCCCGTATGTTTGACCATCAGTGATCACAGACTCCAATCTCACTTCCAGACTTCCAATGTGGTTTGATTTCTGACAGGCACGAGTGCAATGGTATCAAGCAAATTGACCTTGAACTATTTCTACCTTATTGTTACACACCAGTGGGAACACTGAAATTCCCTCCTAAACTCACTGACCCTTTTCCAACATGGAACAAAGTTGTCTCAGTCTTTCATAAAATCAGCTGGCTTTGGGGATAGTGTGATGACTCAACTGGCTAATCTCCCTGCAAACACTGGCATCCCACATGGATGTCGGTTCATTTCCTGGCTGCCTCACTTCCCATCCAGCTCCCTGCTTGTGACCTGAAAAAGCAGCTGAGGACAGCCCAACGTTTTGGAACCCCGCACCTATGCGGAAAATCTGGAGAAGGCCCCTAGTTTTGGGTCAGCTCAGCTCTGGGCTATGTGAGGAGTGAACTAGCATAAAGAAGATTTTTCACTCTGTCTTTCATTTTCTCTGTAAATCTACCTTGCTAATAAAAATAAATAAATCCTTTTTAAAAATTAATATATTCTTTTTTTAAATAAAAGTCAGCTGGTGTCATTAAGGCCATTTAACATAATCTCCCACCAAATTCCACAATCTACTAGGGTATGTCCTAACGGAATGCTTTTCTAGACTCTCTTTGCATCCCTGTGGTGATGGAAAATTCATCAACCCCAGAGTTATACTTTCTATTATGTTGGAAAGACTTTTTTTTTTAAATTAAAATTGAAACTTTGCTCCTTATAATTTCTTCTCATTGGATGTATTGTACCAAGCACCAAAAAGGCAGTGGGAGCTGTCTGATCCAGCAAGAGAAAATATTTTATCACAGGGGTTGTTTAGAATTTCCAAAGGGCAATGCTAATAAAACCCAAAAAACCATCAGTTTCATGGTGTGTTTATCAATCGTCTTTTTAAAAATTGCATTTCATTTTATGACATCGTTTCATAGGTTCTGAGGTTCCCCCAACCCCTCTCCATGCCCTCCCCTCATGGTGGATTACTCCACCTTTCTGCAGTATTACAGTTCAAATCCAGTCTTGTTTCTTTCATTGCAAGCATGCACCAAGCATAGAGTCCAGCATCTTATTGTCCAGATCAATTTAACAGTTTCTTGGGGAGACCATCTCTGGTCTAAAGGCAGAGCTGGCAGAATATCGTTCTGACCAATTAAAAACCATAACATAATATCAACAACAGTTTACAACATTATGGGGTTAATTGACATGGTATTGAGTGACTGATATGTTAGGAAATGCAGATTCTTAACCATATCCTGTGACTGCTTCATTAACATTTCAATTTTAGTTTATATACAACCGGCTTCTATCCACCTTAATATCAATTGTCTTTAAACACCCTACAGACAACGCACCTGCGAAAACCTCTTATTACAGCTCAGTGGTCCTGGTTCTTAAACCACGGCAGCACAAGTCTTCCCCTCTGCCTCATGATGACGTGGTATGCTGAGGACAGCAGGTGTGGCTGCTTTTACCTGGCTTTTCCTCACACTCCTTCATCTGTCTTTTGCTGCCTCTGAACAAGTGCACTGAACAGACATCCATACCACTCACATCACCTTCAAGTCCCTGTTAGGCAAGGGTGGGACTCCCACTCTCGGAATGGGGCAGCTGCCATGGAGGACAGGGGAGTGTCAGGAGTGCTGCAATTGCAGCAACAACAGATGCCAGGAGAAGGGTGGTTAATCCAACCTTGAAGGGCTGGAGAGAAGAGGGTCAGAACAAATTTCCTAAGTGAAGCCAACCCATTGAATATATGCAACCTAGGGCAAGACAAAGCAACAGCTGCAAAGAGGGCAAATAGTGGAGGACTTGCAGACCAGGGATGGAAGCAGGGGGGAGCTGTAGGTGACAGAGGACGGGGCACAGCAGCATAAACGGCAGTGAGGAGGATAGGCTGGCAGCTCCATGCCTTTGAGAAGAAGCCCCACTTCTCTCAGCCACCATTTCCTCACCTGTAGGAGGATCAGATGGATGATGATGCAAGTAAAATGCTCAGTCCAGGGTCAAAGCATCAGTGGAATCTTCAATAAAACATCAGACACTGTAATCACTGCTGTGAAGGAACGAAGGTAGAAAGGAATGGAAGGAGGAATGAAGGGAGGGAGGGAAGATCATGCTGAGGAGACAAGTGGGGTCAGTCCAAGAAAGAAGAGAAGACACTGAGTGGAGATGTGATCAGGTTTGGTAAGATGACAACCTCTACAGCTTGAGAAGCCGGGGTGGCCGCTCACACCCATTCATCTGGGCCAGACAGTGTGGATCTCACTTAAATGCCTACTCTCCTATAACATGCTAACCAAGCCAAGTGCTGGAGGATGGGGATCCGCAGCTTCCTGGCATACTGCTGGTGGGAGTCAGAAGAGCTGAAACCACTGAGAAAAACAGTCTGGTGTTATCTTGGGAAATGACAAGACATACTCCCACCACAACACCCACCCCGGGCACATGCCAAAGGCAACTCACTTGCTCACTCATTCAGCCATTTCACAGATGTATCCTGAACATCTACAAAGATACTATGCCAGGCCTGGGGACAGGGTCTGGGGAAAGAGGGAAAAAAAGGGTCAGGCAGAAACCCTGTGACCCAAGAGAGAGAGAGACCAACAAGCAAATGCCATGGGGTAAACATCTGTCAGTGAGTCCTATGTTGAGATGAAATGGTAGACACAAAGAAGATGAGGACCTTGCCCTCTCTGACATTGCCACAGCCCAGGTCTCTGTTGCAGGAACACTAAACTCAGAGAGGATCACAGGTGTTCACCAGGTGCCTTGCTCGGAAGCTGGCTGACCTCAGGCAAGCTGTCTCTCTTGAACTCTACCTTCTTTATTATGTTTTAAATTCTTGCTTATGTTGGGTTGAAATGCAGAGAGACAGGGAGTCAGCAAGCGAGTTCTCCCATCTTTATTTCACTCCCCAAACACTGGTAACTGAAGCTAGACACCCAGAACTCAAGCTAGTCTCCCACATGGGTGACAGGGGCCAACCCATTGGAGCCATCTTCACCTGCTGCTCCCCAAGGTGGGCTTTAGCGGGAAGCAAAAATCCAAAACATAGCCAGAACTGTAACCCAGACACTGCCGTGTGGCATACAACACACCAAGCAGCGTCTTAAGCCCACATGGATCCTGTGCAGCATCTTAAGCCTCGCACCACACTCTCGTCATTCGGAAAAAAGAAAGAAAGAAAGAAAAAAGCCACAGATCATGTCAGAATTGAGCTGTCTGGGAAACTGGAATTGCTCATGCCTGGGAATGTTCTCACACTGACCATCTGGTGCTCCAGTGACCTGGAATAAGTGACGTTAGAGCTCCAGGAACCCACACTGATCGAAGGACAGGCTGGGATTTCAACCAGCGCCAGGGGCTGAAAACAACAGGAACTGAGCAGCAATTTACAAACCTAAGAGTGAAAGCAAAGGGTAGACAGTAAGGGGCACCTGAGCCCTGAGGATGTGCTATACTCCCTGAGCACCCATCCCCTCAACACTCATTACCTCCTCATGGCAGCTCTAAGAAATAGAAGGACTATTACCCAATGAGGCAGGTAAAAAAAAAAAAAAATGGAAGCACAAAGAGATGGAGCACTTAGCCAAGGTCACATGTCTGAACCTGAATCACTGGCTTCAGCCTGTATGCCCATGGCCCTGCCTTGGGATGCTTCAGGGTAGGAAGCCCAAGGGGAGGAAGGCAGTGGGTGGGAGCTGAAATGGAGTGGGCTGCTTTAAGAACTGCCTTGAGGCTGAGGAGGAGTGAGCCACACAGAAAGCCAAAGAGGAAACTCCCAGCAGGAAAGGAAGAATCAAAGAACTAGGGCAGAGGTCTCCAAGCTCAACTGCACCTGCATCCAATGTGTAGATATGGAGAAAATTAGTTCAGTAAAAGTAAATCATCTGCCCTAGGTCACAGAGGTAGAAGCTAGCGCTGCCACCTGTCCTGTGTGTGTTGGGCTCACTTTTACTGGTTCTGTACACCTGTTCCCCCATTTGCATCCTGTCAGAATGCTAACGGCCAGTGCTCAAGGCTCTCTTTCGTCCTACACCTGCCCTGGGGCAGTTAGAGCTGCTGAGCCCACAAAGACCCAGAGGGGTTGTGAGTTGAATTCCTGAAGCAGCCCTTAGCCAAAGCCCAAGAAAGCATGAGAGCCCTGCCTCTCCCAGTGGGGCAGACTTAGAGGGCATTACCCATACCATAGGGCCCTGGTGGGGTCAGCAAGAGGCTGCAATTTGTGGAAATTATTCCATCCCAGCTCAAGAGAAACGTTTGTGGTTCAAGTCAGCCTGATCCCTTGTTTGGCTTTTCCCCTGTCTCCCCTGTCCCATTTCTATCAATCCAGCCCTCCTCTTTCCTGGAAACATACATTCAATTATTGCACTACATTTCTGGTCCCACAGTCTGTTTCAGGGCCCCTGACACAGGCCACCACTGAGCCTGTGCACCACGACCCTACCCTTCTAGAAGCCGCTGCTCCTTCCCCCAGGGAGGTGACTGTCCACCCCATCCCTCACCCACCACCTGGATGCACCCCACAGCTTCCCCTTTACAAGTGCCAGGGTTCTTGCTTCCAGCCAGAACTCCCACTTCTGAGCAAGGTCTAGGGTGAGCAGGCCCAGGCCTAACCTTGCTGTTCCCAAACTTAAGCAAGCCCAGACACGGCCCACCTCCCAGGGCGTGGGACAGTGGTTTGTGAAGTCAGAGGCGGTTGTGGGGCCCTGTTGGGGCTTGTGGGTGGTACTGAGCCAGATATGTGAGCCATCAACCCTGCTGCGTCTGTGGTGAGAGAACCAGACAGGCCATCCCCAGGGACGTGCACCAAGTCCATAAATCAAGGCACAGTGCAGCACGGAAGGCGAGGTCTTGGGCTAGCTTGTCTGGTAAGACCTGAGTCACAGGGCGTAAGGTCCAGCTACCCAACAGGCATCAAGGCAAATTTCTCTCCTACAGTTTCAAAATGGGGAGTGGACTACTGATTCCTGCCCTGCCTCCTGCCTCCTACAAAGCTCTTGTCTTATACCTAGACCAGGATTCTAAGTACAGGTGTGCATAAGGTGCACAATGTGAAAATCTTCATTTAAAAGGTGAGACGGTGAACAGACACAAGCATGGGCTGCCACACAGAGAGAAGTACCTGCTGCAAGTGGGCAATAGGCAAGTGGAAGCAGAGAATGCAGCCCAGTACCTCGTACAGTGGCAGGGAGAACTCTTCCCAATTATTGGACTCTTAGAAGAGCAGGTGCTGGGCTGGGTGGTGCCCTTTCAGGCACAAAACTATCTGACAGTTGTGTAGCACCACAACAGTCCATGTGGAGCTTAACATACACATACATTCTTTCTTGGCACCTTTCCACCCAGGTCCCAGACGGAGCAGATGAATCCCACAAAAGGGAACATTTTGATTGACAAATAGAAGAGAATTACACATGGAGAGAGGGTGGCTGTTGACTTCCAGGTCAGTGATCCTAAATTAGCTGCTCACCTATTCCATGCCAGACTGGCTATGACTCACAATGAAAAGATGCGGGAAGACCCCAGCATCCCTTGAAGAAGGTTGATTCACAGTTCTCCCAACCATGCCCATGTGGACTCACGTTCCAGACTTACATCACCAAGCCATTGATCCCGTTGTGTGGGGTTTCCCTGACTGGTCCCGCTAGCACTCAAAAGGGACAGGTGGGAAAGGTTAACAGTGAACATCCACCTTAGAGGGGTATTTGAGGCTTAAATGAGATAAAATAAGTAGAGTGCTGTGGTGCTTACTGTTGCTCATATTATCTCTATGTAAGTAATATGATAATAGTAATAAAATACATGATTAGTATATGTAAACATGCCAAATATAGTATATATAAATAGTATATATTAGTAATATGATTAATATGTGTTATATATGTAATATGTATAATAGGTAAAATAATTTCTTTATAGCCAAAAGTTTGGAAAACAACCAGAATCTACATGTAGAAATACAATTATATAACCTCTAAACTCATATCTGTAATGACAGGAAAATATTCAAAGTCCTGGGATGAAGATTACAGCTCCTTAAATTATTTGTTCAGGAAGGAAGAGGGGTGCTAGTCTGGAGGACAGAAATGGCCACCTTTGCCACATCAGTTAGAAATCAGATGATGGAGAGGACAGTGCCACAGGCTCTTCCTTCCATTTCCTCCCTTTTCTCAGAAGAGAGCAGGTGGCAACAGGCCACTTCGCTTGTGGAGCTGAGTGGGAAGGTTTCCAAGGAGGGGGATCCCCTAGAGCCAAGCACAGAGGCCACACTCAGTGTCACAGGTTCGTCCAAGACAGGCGCCCCCTGGCCTCTGCTAGGTCACAGTGTTCAGGGTCGCTGGATCCCACGGTGCAGTGAAGTTTGCCAAGGCTCTTGCCTCCCCCGCCCAACAGCAGGCATGTGCTCTTCCTCTCCCTGGGAAGACAGCTGGAGACAATCCTTCCCTCCCCACCTCCCAGCTTCCTCGCTTTCCTTCCTGCCTGCCTTTGTTAACTTCCTAGGAAAGGAAGGAAGGTGAACTAGGTAACACCTTCTCAAGGTTACATGGCGTAATTCTGATAAAAGAAAGGAAAAAAGTTCTCCTTCCTTGACTAGCTCCAACTTCAACTATGAGGGCGCCTCGCGAAAGTTCATGGACAGGGCGCATTGTGAAAAAGCTATATACATGGATTAAAAAAAAACTTTCTGAAGCAAAACAAACTCATCTTTTCATTTGTCACAAACGTTTTGAAGTATGCTTTTACAAGCATATTTGCATGTTCCTGTGCTTTTTATTATACCCTCCAGCACCCAGCCCCCCCCCTCCACACACACATGCCTATGTATGCAGGGAGTACATGTGTACATGTGCCTGGTGATATACAGGGTCTGCTCCCAAATTTTCTCAGTGGACAACGTATCTTGAGGTTCATCCCCACATTAGAACATGAGGGACTTTCTTTATTGATTTCTTCTTTTTTACATTCACATAATTTCTAATCAGCATGATAAACTCCAATAAAGCAACATGGCTGCTTGCATTTATAGAGAAACGTTCCCTGGCTAAGTGCGAACTTGTGCAGACAGCTTCTAGAAGACATTCGCTCTAAGCCTCACCATAGTGGATCATTTCACTTGCAAATCTGAACCCTCCATCCTCAATTTGCTTTAACTCCCATTCACTGAGCGGAACCTGTATGGATTGCTAGGACCCAGTTTGTTCCAGGGTTCCAGGCTATTCTTTCTGTCTCAGCTGACGCCTGGTTGAGCAACACAAGACACAAGCCATCCAGTGCTGCTTCATTCATGTGAGGAGTTGCTTCAGGCTGGCATGCTTACTGGCCTGGCTGATGATCTGTTGGGGCACATTTGCAGCATAGTCCTTGGGTCTGAGACAAGTAAATCTGCCAGGCCCAGGACTAGCAAGTCTCTATATATAGTTTATTTAGTCAGTCCTAAACTGGTGGCACTTATAGCCAGTGCGGCAATGGGTAGCCTTGAACACACCTTGCTTTCAAATTGTCTATAGTCATCCCCCAGCACCTGTGAGGTGTGAGCTCCAGGACCCTAACAGATGCCAAAATCCTTGATGCTTATATATCCATGTAAACTACATACAACCTTCCATGTTCTGCAAATCATTACTAGATGACTTATGACACTGAATACAATGTGAGTGCTATGATTAGGAAATCGTAACAAGAAAAAAAAAGGTCTGCGTTCAGTAGAGACACAAATGATTTTTTTCAAGGATTTCGGATGTGCAGTTGGTTGAATGCATGGATGTGGAACCAGAGGACTTGCAAGGACTGTGTCTATAACTGAAGTTTCGTGCTGGGCCCAAGGACAGATAGGATCATAGTTTTGTGGGATTTGTTCAAATTGCTTGTCATAATGACATCTCAACAGGACAGGCATATGGCACAGAGTTTAAGATGCCCACATCCCATACTGTAGTACCTGAGCGTGAGTCCTGGCTTGGCTTCTTCTAGCTTCTTGACGAGGTACAGCCTGGGATGCGGCCGGTGATGATGGCTCAACTACCTGAGTGCCTACCACCCACATAGCAGACCTCAGTTGAGATTCTCATTCCTGGCTTTCACCTGGCCAGCCCTAATTTTTGCAGGCATTTGGGGTATGCATCAGTAGATGGAAGATCTCCCTCACTCTTTCTCTTTCTAAATTTCAAATGATTTGTTTTTTTTTTTTAAAGTTATCAGGATAAAAAAAATACTGTGTCACTTATACTCTCACCAATAATGCCTAAGAAGAAACTTATTTCTAAAAGTTTAAAATAGGAACAGTTCTGCCACCAACACCCATTGCCTGGGCCTCTAGCCATATGCCAGGCATTATGCTGGGTACATTGCCTGTCTTTACTGACTGCATGTCCACCCATCCCTTTTGAGGTGGTTACTGGTCTTCCTAGCATCAAGAGGGAAACTCCAGGTTCATTCACAGGGAATCATATGTCTCCCCTTTGCACCCTCTCTCCTTCTGCTAGTCTACCTACAAGTCAAGGATCCAGGTATTCTGAAACCAACCCCCCACCACTCAAAAAAATGTAAGAAACCTTACTGTGGCATTTGTGGAACACTTAATTATGCCAGACACATCATTTCACTTAATCCTCCCAGCAGCCTCATGGGACGAGCTCTGCCATGGCCCTCTATTTTTAGTAACGGGAAAAATTAAAGGCTGGAGAGACAGGAGCCCTTGGGCCCAAGGTCACATGCTGAGCACACAGCAGCTCAGGGCTCAAACCCAGGCAGTCTAACTGCAGAACTCAAGCCCTTCCCAACACCACCCAGAGGTCACAGCTTAGAAGCTTCTAGAACACACACACCTTGGCTATCACTTGCCAAATCCTTGATCTGCAGCTGAAGAAACCTAAGGTGTAGAAAAGTTCAGATGACATGGGGACAGGGGTCTTTTTTGTGACCAACTCCCAAAGTGTGCTGTGCTGTCACATAAGAACTGTGACATCCTCTGCCCTGGACAGCTAACCATAATTTAGACAATGGGTCCAGGAGGAAGGTTTGGCTGGTTCCAGACAGACAAGAAGGATGGTGTAAATATTGTTCAAATCCAATTGGCAAGAAGCAACATCTGGTCAGGATGCCTGGCAAGTTAAGGCAGCAAGGATCTGGGTTCTTCTCCATACTTGCTACCATTTATCATAATAAGAAAAACCTAGCATTTTCTCAGCAGCTGTTAGGTCTCAGGCACTATAATTATCATTGGTTTGATCCTTAAAATAGCCCACAGCTTAGAGAGTTAGGTGACTTGTATGATGTCGATCAGTTAGTTGCTGAACCAGGACTCGAACTCAGATTATTATTATTATTTTTAATAATAAAACCCATGATTTGTAGAGGTGGGATGGTTCAGTGGTCAGAAATTATCTTTGGAGTTTGACAAACAGGATCTCGGACTTAGCACTTGATGAGCCAGGAGAAATTACTCCACTTCCCTTTCCATAAGATGAGAAATAATACCTGGGGCTGGTGCAGTGGTACACCATGCTAAGCCCCTGCCTGCTGCACCAGCATCCCACATGAGTGTTGGCTCCAACAGCTCCTAATCCAGCTCCCTGCTTATGGTAGTGTAGAATGTCTCAAGTCCTTGTGACCATGCACCTGTGTGGGATATTTGGAGGGAGTTCTTGGCTCCCGGCTTCAGACCTGCCCAATTCTGGCTGTCACAGTTAATTGGGAAGTGAACCAGAGGATGGAAGAACTGTTTCTCTCTGTCTCTCCCTCTCTTTCTGTCACTTTGACATTCCAAGTAGAATAAATAAGTCTTTTTTTTTTTAAAGAAAAAAATAGGAAATATCCTTTATCTTGGGAGGAATCACACACTCACAAAAGGTGGAGGCAATCCAGGTTAGCAAATGGATCAACACAATGTGGAATATCTACACCATGCAATATTAGCCAGCCTTCAACAAGAAGAAAATTTAGGTTCAAGCGCCATCATAAATGAAATGAGAGGGTCCTGCATGAAGTGACAGCGGGCAGTCACGAAAAGACAGACAGTGCTGCCTGACTTCTCTCCTGTAGGTCGCCAGATCAGTCAGACTCACAGGCACAGAACAGTGGAGGAGTGGGCAGGAGTGAGATCTCAGCAAGTGCAGAGTTCAGTGTGGACCAATGAGAAGTGCTCTGCGGCCAGCGGTGCTGGAGCCCTGATGTGACTGTAATCAACATCACGGACACTGGAAATCCTTTACAGTGGCAAAATCTGTGTTACACATATTTTACACAAATCAAAAAGAGAACAAGGAACAGCCAGCCAGCCGAGGAGCTCACAGGCCCACGTTCCATACTGGAGGAAGCTGAATGCAATCCCCAGCCCTGGCAGCTCACTCCAGCTTCTCACTCACAATGACCCCCAGAAGCAGCTGGCTGGGACTCAGTTACTGGGAATGCTGCCACCCATGCTGGGCTCTGGGTGGTGATTTGGGGAGTGAACCAGCAGACAGGCAATTCTCTTCCTCTGCCTTTCACATAAAAACAAAATTTTTACAAATTGTTTTAAGAAAATAAGAGTAACAGTGCCTGTTTGGAGGAGTTGAGTATTGACAGCAATCATGCTCCCAAAGTGCCTGGCCCAGGCCCAGTCCCGAGGAGATGACGCTTGTCCTTGTCACCTGAGTGTCTGCCCCTGGACCCAGGAATACCAGGGTCTCCCCATCTAGCAAGGGACAAAGGTCCCTACTGTCATGTCTACCTTACCACATGGTTGTGAGGAACAACTGAGATGTCCTGGGCAGAAAGACTGCTGACCAGTGTCCCAGGTGCCTCTGGCAGCTAACTTTGCTTCCATTTTATCTTTGTGCTTCATATTTATCCCATCCCAGTGCTGTCACCTTCACGCATCCAGCCCCTCTCCCTCAGCCCCCTCTCCTGCCTTGGAGACTTCCAACAAGAGCTCATGCTCATGTCCCCATCCAGCACCCAGCACGGTGCCAGCACACACCCAGAGTGTCGCCCCATCTCCCCACCCAGCACCCAGCACGGTGCCAGCACACACCCAGAGTGTCGCCCCATCTCCCCATCCAGCACCCAGCACGGTGCCAGCACACACCCAGAGTGTCGCCCCATCTCCCCATCCAGCACCCAGCACGGTGCCAGCACACACCCAGAGTGTCGCCCCAGTTTGGCCGCTGTCAGTGAAGTCCAGGGAACTAAAGCACCCTCCAGGAGACTGTAGCCAAGAGCTTTGGTCTGGTTTTAGAGCGGGGTCCCTGCCTAGCTACTAACTGCAACTCACCCAGTTAGAGTCTAATTGTCCACCACCACCACCCACCCCACCCCAAACACCCCAAGGTGCAAATAAAGTGCCATAGATCAGCAGAAATTGCTCTCTGGGGGAGGGAGGGTAAGGAAGTGAAGGAGTGATGATTCAAGGAAAGTCAGGGGAACTCCCAGGATCCTCCTGCAGAGAGGCGAGCTTAGGACACCACCCAGCTCAGCTCGTTCGTTGTTTTCACTTGTTCTTAGGACTGGCTTTGAGCTCCTGTTGACTCAGTGGCTCTCAGGATCTAACTCCAGAGTCCTCAAAAAAAGGAAAAAAAAAAAAAAAAAAACAAAAAGCACCAAACTACCGACCTGCTCCTGGAGGTAGAGATGGCCACTTGGCAGCAGGCCTCCCATGCTGCCTGTGTACACACATTGCACCAAGGGAGGTCTTGGAAGGTAAAATAACTTGCCCAAGGTGTGTGGGGTGAGGGAAGGATGTGAACATGCCAGACCAGATCCACAACCCACAGCCCATGCCAGGAGGGACTCTACAACCCTCCACTGACCCCAGGGCTAAGTGTTGAGGTCAAAGGAGGAACAAGGGCAGGCTCTCTGGAGCAGGCAGGTGATTATCAGACTAGAAGGTCAAGTACATTCCTCTAGGATGCTTTCCCTATGGCCAGAGCACCTAATTTTTGCACTGAACTTGCCCTGTCAACTCCAGAGTAGAAATATCACTTATTTGTCATTCTTCCCTTTGACTCACACTGACTCCACAGTAAGCCTTTCAGAAGGGGTGTTGATAAGACGCAGACAGGAGAAAGAAAAAGTGATGAGGCAGCCTACAAGGCTTCCTTAGTCACCAGTAAAGGAACAGGCTTGCCCAGACTGTCTGTGGTCAACAGGTGACTTCCTCCTTACCGGAGGAAAGAAAATGGCCACCACAGAGGCTCCCCGGCTTCCTGGTGAGTTCCGAGAGTCTCTGAGGCTTGCAGGAGATGTTGGGGGCAGTCAGCAAGGCGGGGTGACTGATGTCAGAGATACCTGCTGACGTGAAGCAGGGAAGGTTCGGGGTGTTTGAAAGCCCAGGGTCCAGTCATGAAGTCAAACTCAAGTGGCCTCACACTGGACTCAGCCTTCTTCCTGCTTGTAGAAGATTACACAAGGCCCAAGCGGCAGCCCTGGGGTCAAGTGAAAGGCAGGCAGCTCTGGGGCACACCCCAGAGCAATTTCTGGTCAGGCATTCCTGGCAATAGGGAGGGTGGGGGAGGCACCCACGCCTCTCCATGATGAAAGCTGAGAGAGAGAGAGCCCAGTGGTCCCCTGGGGCTGGGCAGTGCCTACAAGTGCGGTTTAGGGGCAGTGAGAGGTCTCCTTCTAAAAATATCTTCCTCCCCTTTCCTACTCTGGAAGCCAAAGTAGTAACATGCAACACTGACTCCCTTCGTGGGAGATGTGAGCAATCCTAGGAGATTTGGTTTAAAAATAAAATACCATTACGCACAAAACAGCTAGGGTGTTAGTCTAACTTGTCACCCTTGTCTTAGCATTTATCTACACCCCTATTTCAATCCAAAGGAGGATTTGAGATCATCACGTATGTATTTCTCAGATTAGCCAGCTAGGGGAGCCAGAACTTGTTCAATGAATACCTGGAGCTTTGGAGAAAACTTTTACTGCACCTTGGCCATTTCCCTCTTCTGCTCAAATGCCCCAGGAGCTTCCCACTGCACTGCAAATGGAGCCGGAAGTCAGCCTCTCGGCCCGCCCTGATGCTCACCTTCACCCCACGCCAGTCACCACTCTGATGCTTTCTGGTCCCACCTTTTCACACAAAAGCACCAAAACCCTTCAGTTACCTAGACTTGTTATAAGCCACCCTTTCGCCGACAGACTCTCCATCTTCACCCCTGCTTCCTTGCCATCATGCCATCATGCCATCATGCAGCCCTTGACCTGAAATGCTACCACTTTGATGGCCACCCTGATTGCATTATCTGTCCCCTTCCTTCATGGCATTTGCTACAGTTCTAACGCATGTGCCTAGTGTCAATCATCATTATTTGCACATTTTGCATTTATGAATTTGCTCCCTAAAATTTACCTTGCAACTCCAAAATCAATACAGAAATCACTGTCAAGGTTATTTGCAAATTGCTCAGAGCAGCAAAACAGTTGAGTCACCCGACGCACAACAGAGTGACATTGTAACATCTCCTTTTTGCTCTCAAATTCTCGACTGTCTTATAAACTATCAGTTGAGAGCCATGTTTTTCATATGTATATGCAATATACCTGACAAAGGAAATATGTGTGCTGGGTAAGAGCTGACCCAGTGTGATTGGTAAGGCTATTGGCCATACATCCAACGCTCATGAAATAACAATATACAGAATTACTTCAAAGAACATATGGAAAAATGGAGTTAAAACATACGTTTATTTGTGGCCAGGCCAGTGTTGTGGTACAATGGGTTAAGCGATTTGCCTAGCATGCCAGCCTCCCAGATGAGTGTTGGTTCTAGTCCTAGCTACTCCACTTCCCTGTTAATGCACCTTCTCAAAAGAGAGAAGTTTATTTTATGCAAAATTTTTTAATCCATGCGTAATTTTCCATTAGTGCTTTGAAGTTCACAAAAGCAGTTGTCTTTCAACACAAAAACCTATGCAGTTGATGCATTGATTGGTTTATGAAACCAGAGTCCAAGAGGAAGCTCATCCTGATTTTAGTCCTGTATTCACTAATTCAGTGCTTGCACGGATTCTAAAGAATGTAACAAATGTGAGTGATGAGAGTCATCTGCATTATTACTCACTTCTTAGTGCTGCCATAACAAACACAGCTCATGGAGAGACTGAAGTAGCAGAGACTGAGTTTCTCGTCATCCTGATGGCCTACAGCCTGCAGCGCAGGCTCATCGCACGGGCTCTGGGGAGGATGCTAGTGCGCCTCTTCCCAGTTGCTGGTGTACTTCCCACGGTCCTTAGTGCTCTTGACATTGCAGGTGCCTCTGCCTTGGACATCATGACCTGTGATCTTGTGTGTGTCTCTGTCTCTCTTCCCCTTTTCTTTCAAAGTTATCAGTCATACTAGATTCGTGGCCCAACATACACCTGTATGGCCTCATCTTAACTAATTATACTTACAAAGACCCTATTTCCAAATATGCTATGAAGTTCTCAGAAAGATGTGAATTTGGAAAAAGGACAATATTCAACCCAGCAATGCACACACACATTTACAAATTATTCATTTAATAACTTTTTCTCCAACTAGACTGTGAGCTCAATGAGGCAGAGGCATGGCTTTTTCTGATACCAAATCTGGCATAATATTTAACCAGAAGTATGGTTGTCTTCTTGGAACTGAACCTATGGGATGCATATAATCTGTTCTCTTTATATTAGTAAAATGGTTTGGTTTTTTTTAAGTATTTACTCAAGAGCTCAGCAAATATGTGTTGAAGAAAAGTGGATGAAAGAATAAAGTTCAAAGCTTAGAGAGCTGGAGACCTTTAAGGCAGCAAGTTTCAAAATCTGTGGAAGCTGCAGGCTGCTCAACTCCTTCCATCCATCAGGGCAGGTTGGGAAGAGGCAAGCGAGTGGACTGGAAGTGTCTCCACCTTCCTCTGCTCCACTTCAGCTAGCTATCCTGATTATAGCTGTTTTTTAGATATTCTGCTTCTATACAATATTATTTGTATAAGAAGTTGGATGGATTATTACAGTGTGGCATTCTAGCCTCCCATTTCACAGATGAGGCTATCAAGGTCCAGAGAGATGCTGAGGTCTGCTCCTGGACACCAGCCCGCCTTGGGAGAGGCAGGGCTAGGACTCTGGTATTTTGAGTTCATGTTCTTGAAGCTTTGCCTATACACTTACTCTCCGTCTAGCAATGGGAGTAGTTTGGAATTTGCCCTCCTCAGACCGTGTTTTTCTATCTTGAGCCATTTCAGGGAGAAGGAAACGGAGCCCATGGTATGTGCCCCTTCCCCATAGCTCTGAAAGGCCCTTTGTACCAAGCTCTGCAGCCATTCACAGGCCTATGTGAGGCAAAGCCATTAGCCTTCAGGTCACAATTCTGGCCTTCATCTCAAAGCTGAGATATTTTGGCCTCTCAGCTTTTAAATGCACTCTTTGCTTTCTTGGAGGCTAAAGAAGCAAAGCAAGGGAGGCCAGGCTTGGGAGGCCCTGCATGCAAAGGGGTCAGGCAGGGCTGTGGGAGGGAGGGGTCTGTTTTGCAGACCTGGCTGCGGAAGAAAACTATGTTGATTATCTCCCAGGGCCAGCTGCAGAAAGACCTTAGCTCGGCAGCAGATTATAAATAGCCTAGAATCCGCTTGCAGCCACTTGAAAACATGGATAGTTTTCTTTTGTTCTGTGTTAGAAGAACGGGGCTTTACAGCTATCCCAGGCCCCCTTTTCAAACACCCCCCTCTACAAAGAGCTATGATTTATGCCTTAGCACCATTACTGGGACCACAGATCATGCTGCCCTGACAAACAATGATTAATTCATTGCCAGGTTCCATGCAATAGGAGGCATTCCTTTGGAAACCCTCACTTTCATTCTGGCACAGACATGCTGCCCCGTGAGACCAAATGGGCAGTTTCACCACAAGTTCACTACCTTGGGACTCATCTAGTCCTCTCTGCCCTTGTGCGGGTGGGGCCTAGGGACAGACAGGGCAGGATGAGGGTTGCTGACCTGCAGGGCAGGAAGGGCAGATACTAGAGAGCAGTTAATCTGCGCTTGACGGTTGGCTGAGACACTTGGAAATGAAAAATCCAAGGACACTAGACCTCTTTATTGATACTTGAGTTCTTCAAGGAATCATGTCTAAATGCAAGGACCCTAAGGACCCTTGGCTCCTTGAATTCACTCATTAGGGTTTAAATTTGCAGGGCAGGTTGTGAGCAAAGCACTCTTCCCAATCTGCTCCCATCTTACCTTAACAGCTATCCTATTTGTTCTGTCTTTCTGGAATCAAATATAATGCCTGCTTGTTGTAGAAAAGTTTGACATTTTAGGAAAAATAGAAGAAAAAGATTCCATCCAAATCTCAATACACTGAAACAGCAATTTTTTAAAAAAGTATTTATTTTTATTGGAAAGGCAGATTTCACAAAGAGAAGGAGGAACAGAGAAAGGAGGAGATTTTGCATCTGCTGGTTCATTCCCCAAATGGCCACAGTGGTTGGAGCTGAGTTGATCTGGAGCCAGAAGCCAGAAGCTTCTTCTGGGTCTCCCATGAAGATACAAGGATCAAAGACTTGGGCCAACATTTGCTGCTTTCCAAAGGTATAAGCAGAGAGCTAGACTGGTATCGGAACAGCCAGGATTCAAACCAGTGCCAATATGACACGTCAATGCCACCAGCAAAATCTTAGCATGCTACATCACTGTGCAGGCCCCAAACAGCAGTGTTTTCATGAATATCCTTTCATATTTCCCTTATTGCATGTAATAGATAGTTACAATTTAACCTTTGTGGAATTATGTACAGTATTGAGTTCCTTGGGTTCTTGGCAGAAGTAGATGAAGCACCCAACTGGGTAATGAAGGAACTATTTATATAGCTGTAGGAAGAAATTAGGAAAACCAGCAAGGCACAGTGCAGAAAACCAAGACTAGCCAGAGGGGGAGGCTATTAGCATCCTTGGGGACTGTAGGACCAGGGAGGAAGCGTTCCTGCCACCCAGAGCCCATCAGGAACTGTGACTTCAGTAAAGACACAGTCAATCAAGCAAGCCAGTAGAGCATGAGCCAAAAGTATAACTCCCTCCCCTCCATCTCCTCCCACCCCTAAAGTCAATGATGCCTCCCACTGGCCAACCCAACCAGAGCTGGGGTGGGGAGCCCTGGAAGTCCATTGCAAATCCATTAATAGTACTCTACAGTGTAGCTAGGAGAAGCAAGCAGAGCAGCCTTTGTATCCATCATACTGCTGTGTCTATCCTTCAGTGGAGAAATTTCTAACTCAATACAGACTGACACATTTTCTAGCAGACCTTGTGTTATGTATGGTACTTTCTTTCACCAAATCCCCTGTTGGTGGACATGCAGGTACAGTGAACAGACTTAAATGTGCAAATTTTGTTCACTTAAGATGCATCTTTTTACACCTTTTTGAAGTCTGGTTTTTTTTTTTTTTGATATTAGGGTTCAGAGTTGATATGATTTGCCCCAGTCACACAGTGACAATGTGACTTTTTATGATCTTATCATGAACACAGAGTGCTTCTGAAACAGAAAAAGAAATAATAGGGGCTGACACCATAGCAGAGTAGGCTAATCCTTTACCTATGGTGCCAGCATCCCACATGGGCACAGATTCTAGTCCCAGCTGCTCCACTTTCCATCCAGCTCCCTGTTTGTGGGCTGGGAAAGCAGTGGAGGACAGCCCAAGGCCTTAGGCCCCTGCACCCATGTGGAGATCTGGAAAAAAACTCCTGGCTCCCAGCTTCAGACTGGTGCAGTTCTAGTCATTGTGACCATTTGGGGGAGTGAATCAGTGGATGGAAGATGTCTCTCTGTTTCTCCTTCTATTTCTGCAATTCTTCCAAACAAAATAAATAAATCTTTTCTAAAAGAGAACATTTAATTCTGAAAACAAAATGAGGAATGTGTCTTCCTCTGAAAGTCCCGTCACTTATGTGACCCTGGAAGGGAGGAGAAAGTCTGCTGCCAGGAGAATGGGGACTAAGTGTGTCACGGGGTACAAATGTGTGCCAAATCAGGGACAGGAACTGAGGGAAGTCAGGATTGGGGCTTCAAGCCCCTAGACCAGGAGGACACCACAGCGGGCCTTGGGAGAGGAAGAGGAAGTGATGCCACGGCATGCCTCTTCCTGGCTCAGAGCCCTCGCCTCAAGAGGCGTACACAGCTGGAGAGGCCATTCTGTGCAAGAGGGGAGGGGATGGGCTTGGCAGTCAGAGGTGAGCAAAGAAGGAGCAGGTGCAGGTGCAGGCCACATGGCGCCTCTGCCCCGCCAGGCACTGCCTGCTGTGCCAGGCCCCCTTCTTTCTCTGGGCTTCTTCTGATGGCTGAATGCCATGTGCACACGCCTAGTGCTGGGCAGGGGCTCCACAGACTCACTTCTCTTCCTTTCTTGCCAAAAGCCAGGAGCTGGGACAGTGGATTCTTTCAACAATGGTTTGTTGAGGACAGGACAACCACAAAGGCATGTGAGGTTCTTCTCTTGCCTTTGAGGGTCTTAGAAACTGTTAAGGTCCCTGGCTTCCTGCATGATCCACTCACATGGAAACCCAGACCATACATGTCACTCTCTCCTCTACAGTTCTCCTCTACCCCACAGTGCCATTTCTCTTGGTTTCTCTCACCTTATAGCACGGGACAGACCAGAGATTACAAGGTGTGGACATTGATAGGTTTGGTTTTGTTCCCATCCCTGTCATTCAATAACCTGGTGTGTCTTCAGTCTCCTGACTTGAATAATAAGGAACAAAAAAACACACTACCCTGGCAGGCTGCTGTGGGAACTGAAAGTGCCTCTGTGGGCAAAATGTTTAGAACAGCACCTGGCACAGGGGAGATGCCCCTCACCATGCATTAGAGTTGTTATGATTCATCGTTGCCCACCTGGCACAGAGCAGGGGCTTGGTGGACATTTGGCAAAAGGATTAATGATGTGTATTCATTACTGAAAAAGCAGAGTCAGACATGATTCCAAAGAATCAAACACACACAAAGCACAAGACATGCAGGGCAGAGCACGTGGCATGTTGAAAGCAGGTTCTAGGATGAGTAGCCCACAGAGGAAGTACAGGTGGGGCCCAGCAAGAAGTCACCTGCTGGACACAGAGGAACAGAAGGCAAAGGGGCTGTGGAGTCCCGGCTCCAACGCTCTTGGCTGTACCACTTTGCACAAGCTCCTTAGTCTCCCTGACCTGCAGTTCACATCTAAACAAGGAGGAGCAGTAAGGGATGCTGCAGGTCCCAGGTGAGGCAAGTGGGCTGCTGGATTTCACCATTCCCACCACTACTTCTGCAGCACTGCCACAGGCTGTGCTGCAGGGTGTGTTCTTTTGAATTCTCCCATGTGGGGTTCCCTGGTTTTGGGAGCCTGGGCCCCAGCCGGCTGGCAGGCTGTGGCAGAAGGCTGGGAGGTTGTCCTGTGCCAATAGAGCCCAGCTCTGCTGCTGCCAGCTCCTGCTGATAGCCCATCTGCTGGACTGGCCAAAGCCAAAGCAATGAGCAGAAGCTGAGGAAGGCGACCCAGGGTCTGCGCTACATGCCAGCCTGGGCACAGACTCATTGCTTTCCATGGTGTCCACCCAGGCGCCATCAGACACCTCCTCCCACCACCCTCCCAGCCTTACCCCAAGATCAATAACGGCCCCTCAGGCCTTGGTTGCCATGGAGATGGCCTCAGCAGCCCTGCCTCCCACCCTCTGATTGTAGCATGTTCTGGACAGGAAGACCCTTCACCCCTACTTCCTACTATCAAGTAGGGGTGAAGGGTCCTCCTCCTCTCACCCTGCCTTCCTCCTCTTTTTTCCTTCCCTTTCTTCACAGACATACACTAGGTGCCTCCCACACACTGGGAACCCCTTTGAGTGCAGCAGATAGATAAACAAGCAAGAACAGAGTCCCTTCCTGCAAGGAGACTGTGGTCTAGTGGGGGTGGGAGGGAAAGGGAGAGAGAAAATGAGAGAGAGAGAATGAGAGAGAGAGGGAGAGAGAGTGCGAGAGAGAATGAGAGAGAGAAAGTGACAGTGCGAGTGAGAAATGAGAGAGAGAAAGTGACAGTGCGAGTGAGAATGAGAGAGAGAGAGTGACAGAGAGTGACAGAGAGAGGAAGAATGAAAGAGAATGAGAGAGAGTGAGAATGAGAGAGAAAGTAACAGTGCGAGTGAGAATGAGAGAAAGTGACAGTGTGAGTGAGAATGAGAGAGTGACAGTGAGTGAGAATGAGAGAGAGAGAGTGACAGAGAGAGAGAGAGAGAGGAAGAATGAAAGAGAATGAGAGAGTGAGAATGAGTGAGTGAGAATGAGAGAAAGAGAGGTAGTGCAAAGAAAGCAGTGTAGGTGTGGTCTCTCGAGCAACGTTGGAGCAGAGATTGGATCAATGAGGTGGGTATTCAGGGAGAGATGCTGCCAGACAAGCAGGCTGCTGGCAGGAGAACCTGGCGTAAGGACTCAGGTGTGCCCGAGGAATGCCTGGCTGCCTGCATGGTCTAGAAAGACCGTGGTTGCAATAAGTGAGAGATCAGGGTGTGAGAAAGATGGGACTGATCTCAGGGGCCAGCCCAGGGTACCCTAGAGGACCACAGAAGATGCTGCATTTCATCCAGAAGAAGCAAACCTGCTCCCCTGGAAGAAAACAAGCAAGGGCAGGGTGCTGTACGTGCATGTTGGGAAGTTTGCTCTTCCAGCTCTGGGAGGAAGTGGGATGAGCAGGGATCTTAGCTATCAGGTCGCTGTTGTCATCCGGGAGACAGGAAATGGTAGCTTGGAGCAGCATATAGGTGGTCAGGAATGAAAGACCGCGTCGTAAGACTTACTTTGTGCGGTCAACAGAAGTTGCTGCTCAACAAGAAATGGAGTGGAAGAAACGTCTTGTCTTAAGAAGGGCTTCATGCGGCTGACATCACAGCACATTGTGTTAAACTCATGGCTGTGATGCTGGCATACCATGTGAGCACTGGTTCGAGTGGGTACTGGCTGCTCCACTTCCAATCCAGTTCCCTGCTAATATGTGCGAGGAAACAGCAAAAGATGGTCCAAGTGCTTGGACCCCTGCACCCACATGGGAGATCCAGAGGAAGCTCCTGGCTTTGGCCTGGGCCAGTTCTGACTGTTGTGGCCATTTGGAAAATGAACTGACTGATGGAAGATGCTCTCTGCATCTCTTTCACTCCCTGTAATTCTGTCTTCCAAATCAAATAAACTCTATCTATTCTAATCTTTTTTATTTGCTTTTTTTGGGGGGGGGGGAGGCCTCCAGAGCAACACTGATGGTCATTGCAAGAGAGGGTAGAGAGCCAAAGTTGGAACTAAGTAAGGACCAGAGAAAGCTCCTCTCCCTAGTCCCAAAGGAAATTTACTGTTCTGTTTCTGCAGACCGCTCAGGGCTCCTGGCTGTTGTTCTGATGACCTTGGATCCTGCAAGGAAGGATTTGGGTTTCTCTTGGATTCCACTGTACATCTTTATAGTTTTTGCAAATGTCTAATGTAGATTTGAATCTGCTATCTGTAAGTTAACTGTTAAAATCTTTTTTTTTTAAGATTTATTTTTATTGCAAAGTCAGATATACAGAGAGGAGAGGAGACAGAGAGGAAGATCTTCCATCCAATGATTCACTCCCCAAGTGACTGCAACAGCCAGTGCTGCACCAATCCAAAGCCAGGAGCCAGGAACTTGCTCCAGGTCTCCCACATGGGTGCAGGGTCCCAAGTGGGCCAACCTCAACTGCTTTCCCAGGCCACAAGCAGGAGCTGGATAGGAAGTGGAGCTGCCGGGACTAGAACTGGTGCCCATATAGGTTCCCGGCTTTAATCGCTAGGCCACGGCGGGCCCACCTGTTATAGTCTTGATAGGTTATACTTAACATCTTCTTCACACACTCTAAGAAGGTGGAATATTTCTCTGTTCTCCCGACCCATTACAGAATAACATATTTGAAGTGTTAAGTAAAAAAATGCAAACTTTGAGGCATTTACTAGCATAGGCACCAAGTGGCTATACTGATAATCTTTGAACTTGGAATCCAGTGGGTAGCTTGAGACTGGGCATCATTCGAGGGCATGTCTGGGGCCAATGGCCACAATGCAGTCCTTACAAGGTGAGGACTGAAGTTGAGCATTCAGCGCCACTTCGCCTGAAACTTAAAGTTAAGATGAAGAAAGGACAGGCATTTTGTGCAGCTGTTGAAGACATTCACATTTGATGTTGACGTGCTGGGTCTTCACTCACAGTTCTGCTCTCCATTCTAGCATCCTGCTAAAACTTCCTGCCTTGGGAGGTGGCAGGTGATGGCTCAACTAGTTGGGTCCCTGACATTCACAAAGGAGACTCAAGCTGAGTTGCAGCTTCCTGGGTTTGGCCTGGACTAATCCTGTTCTAGTTGTGGGCATTTGGTGAGTAAAGATGGAGACCACAGTGGACCAAGGACGATGGAGGAGGGGAAGAGCAAAGACTGGGAATGGCCCAAACTTTAGAGGAGAATTACTTTAAAAAGGAAGCTGAGAAGTGGGAAGTGTGGCAGAGATGGGCCTGGGCTCCAGGGAGAGTTTCAGTTCTGGTTTTCTAAGATGGAAGAGATGGCTGCCTGATCACATGCTGATAGGAACAAGTCAAGAATGAGGCAAGAAGGTGATGAAGCAATGAAGAGGTTGCTTTCCAGCTAGGAGTCCTGGCCCCAGCCTTGAGTTCCCTGCAGCTGGGGTGGAGAGAGAGGAAGGAGAGAGAGGTCAATCCCTTAGGCCAACCTCTTGCACAAGACAAGGATCTCTCCTAAATAACATGGAAACAGAACCGTATCTGCCTCTCTGCTCCTCAGGGTCAGCTCCACAGTACCCTTTTTTTTGTCACCTCTCAGCCTGGAGTTACATTTCTCTGAGTACCAAGATCACATCTATTTCATTCTAGGTGTTTTCCAGCCTTGTAAGACATTTTCTAGGCTCACTTCTAGGTATACTTCAAATGACTTGCTCAAGGTCACGTAGTGTCTGGGTCAGGACTTGAACCCAAGCAGCCTGGTCTTTTAGAGGCAGGCCACCACACCAGTGTGCAACAAACGAGAGGGTCAACTCTAGATGCTAAAGGAGCCCAGTAGAGAGGACCTGAGGCCTTGGAAATGACACTTAAGCTTGGTTTTGAAGAATGAGGAAGGTGTAGCCAGGGGAAGACAAGAAGGGGATTTTAAGCAAAGAGCAAAGCGTGAGCAAGCACATCAAGTGGGGAGATGGCAGCGAGATGACAGAGGAAGTGCCAGAAAGTGGTAGAACAGGAGAGTGGAACAGGTAAGGGATGCAGTTCCAGGAGTTGCAAACCTGGCAGGTTTAACAGAGTGATCAGGGCATGTTTTGGAAGTAATGGAAAGCTCTGAAGGAACTTGCAGGTTACCCTTGCAGGTGCTAGGATACCCACTCACAAGGCTGGGGTCCAGATTTGGTCCCAGGACTTGAGCATAAAACTTGAGGCATTGGCATCCCAAAGACAAGCCTCATCCATCACTCCCATGGCTGACTCTCATCTGCCTGGGTCTACTGGGCTTCAAGTTCACTTGAGCAAGGCAGAGGCCAGCGAGGCAGTATTAGAGGCAGGAGCCATGCACGCCCTGAGTTTCTACAAACAAAGGGAGAAAGTACGTTGAAGGATGGGGCCAGCACATGACACCCGGGCCCCAGGCCTGGGCAACAGAGTGGCAGCTGCCGGGATAATGGCCCCCTTTGTCCTTCATATAGATTCTCCAGAAAAAATTCCAGGGCTGGCTTCTCCTGCTTATGCAATGTTAGCCGCCTGGGTGCCTGGTTATGAGGGTCTGCCATGGCATTCAGGGGTCAATGAGGATGGAGTGGTGTGCCAGCCATTCTGGAGACTTAGCTGAGGCAGACGTGCCCTGGAAACTTTGCCTCCAGCTCCCTGGAAACCAAAGGATCCTGAAGCACTGAATCAGAAAGAATCTTGGGAGCCAAACTCCTCCCAACCCCTCTACTCTCACCTGGCACTCCAATTGTCCTCCCTTCAGCAGCCCAGAATGATAAGCACAGCAGAGGCAGAGAAGTCTTGGTTCAAGTTCTAATGCTACCACCTATTACAAGGACAAGCTAGGAAACCCTGCTGGGCCTCAGCTTCCAATCTGTGACATGACAGGATAGGATCTGTTTCATAAAATAAATGACTGCTAGGAAGGAATGAGAAACACATGTATCATACAGAGCATGGAACACAGCCTATAGGAGCTTGTGGAGGGTGGATAGGTCTGTGGGTCGTCCAGCCTGGGTTCATTCCTCCAAGGAGGGGGCAACCACTGCCTGCATCATATTTTCAAACCAAACCTTCCACTGAACATAAAGAGAAAGGGTACAGGGCCAGCATGGCAGTGTATCATGTTAATCTTCTGCTTGCAATGCTGATATCCCATATGGGTGCTGGTTAGGGTCCTGACTGCTCCAATGCTGATTCAGCTCCCTGTTAATGGCTTGGGAATGCAGCAGAAGATGGTCCACGTCCTTTAGCTCCTGCTCCCACATGGGAGACCCAGAAGAAGCTCCCAGATCCCAGTTTTGGGTTGACTCTGGCCCTTGTAGCAATTTAAGGAGTGACCCAGTGGATAGAACACTTTTCTATGTCTCTCCCTTCACTCTCTCTGCAAATCTTTCAGGTAAAAATAAATAAATCTTAAAACAAACAAAAAGTAAGCAGATTCATGTTGATTAAACCTTTCCCATGTGCTAGGTGCTATCAGAAGTGACCCCAAAAAACTCAGGGTCACGTAAAGAAGGTGTCCAGGATTTGAACTTGTGTCTGCCCACTGGGAGGTCACCAGGGAACGGCCCAACCACATAGAGAGTCTCCCAGGCCCCTCACTGTCTTCTCTTCCCCAAACATGCCCTTGGCCGCAGGCGAGAGTTTGTGTCCTCTGCCATCCAATGCCGAGTCTGTCACAAACCCTCTAGCTACATAGCCATGCAGAACAGGAATGCTTTCTCACCGCCTGTAATCTCAATGCCATGGTGATGCTAATGAGCTCGCAGATAACGAGACACTCAACCCAAGCACATTCTGCTCACGGCTTTCTCACACTGTCTACATTCAGCCCACGGGCATGATACATCCCTCATGCCCTGAACAGCTTGTCACCTTCATTGCAGATCTTCATGGCAGATAAGAGAGCCTTCCTCAAGTAACTCCAGCATTTCCATCCCACTGCATGTCAAGTGGCTGTTCACAGCATCTCCAGCAAGCCTGAAGACTCCAGCACGGAAGCCGCATAGACAGGAACAATTCTCAAACATTCCTGAGCAAGCTATTTCAATTAGAAACCTACTTCAATTATAAACCAGTGGACCAGGAGGCACTGGACCTGCCTTGTAGATGCTGGCTTGGAACACCACTTCTAGAGTCTCCACCTGCACACCTCTAAAATCTGGTTCTCCCATACTCAGTGCTGCTTCTCCACCTTATTCTCTCTCTTTTTTAGAATAATTATTTATTTTTATGGGAAAGGCAGATTTACAGAGCAAAGGAGAGACATAGAGAAAGATCTCCCATCTGCTGGTTCACTCCCCAAATGGCTGCCACAGACAGAGCTGAGCTGATCTAAAGCCAGCAACCAGGAGATTTTTCCAGGTCTCCCATGTGGGTTGAGGGACCCAAGGATTTGAGCCATCCTCTGCTGCTTTCTCAGACCACAAGCAAGGAGCTGGATGAGAAGTATAGCAAGCAGGACATGAACTGGTGCCAGTATGGGGTCCCAGTGCTTGCAAGGGGAGAATTGGCTATTTGAGCCATTGCACCAGGCCCCAATCTTGCTCTATTTCAACTAAGCTTTCTTGGGTGCATCGTGGGGCTCAATGAGTCAAGCTTGCATTGCCGTACAACAAGGATGGCCTCCACGGCTCTAGCACACGTGCCCCTGTTCTTGTGCAATCCCACAACTGCTGTTGAGGTAACCAGTGCCTTGTCATGAAATCACTTAAGTAAAACCATGGAAACTCAGTCTACATGGAAAAGAACAGAGGCCTCCTGCCAACAACCAACACAGATGTGTAAGGGAGCCTTCTGGGAAATGCATCTTGCAGTGCCCCTCAAGCCTCAGACCATGCCCCTAATGACATTCTGACTGCAGGATGAGAGCTGCAGAGAGACCTGAACCAGTCAATCAAGGTGCTCCCTCAGACTCCTGTCCCCAAACACCAGAGCAAGATAATAAAACCAAACCATGGTGACCAGGTGCCTGCTTGAGTGTTGAGGGCACTGGTGCCAGGATACTAGATGACTCTGCAAAGACTCTGGACACTGACCACCTCCCATGTGGCCATTATCATCCTCACTCACCTTGCCTCAGTACTGAATGTCCACAGTTTTCATGGCAGCCCTCCAGGGGCAGTCTGGAAGATGAGAAGAAGTGGCATTCACTCACTCACTCCTCCCGGCAGTCCTAGGACAAGGCATGTCAGTGCCCTTCTCTTACCCACGATGAGCAGTTGACTCTCTTGCTTCAAGGTTCCCAGCTGCCTTGCTCCAACCTGTGTCTCAGTGCTGCTCACGCACTGCACAGACTCTGTGTTTCCACCATGGGAGGCTCCCAGCTCTGTGAATTGTCACTTCAAGTCTGTATTAAGAGTGAGGCACAGAATCAGGGGGCAGAGACCAAAAGGGAGGGAAACCAGCAATGGTAGGGAATCCCAGAGGACCTGGGGACAGTGTTCTGCATGTCTGCACCCCCAGCCCCCTACTATTACATCTGTGAGCAAAGATGTCACAAGAACCCAGGGTGGCAGCACAGGGTTTGGCGTTGACAACTCTATCAATGATGATTCTGGATTAAGACACAGGCTGCCCAGACCCTTAGGAAGCCTTTGAGGGTTCCCTCTTAGACTGGGCTACCTTCTGGTAAGAGCAGAGACTTGGCCGGAACCTCCACCATTTAAGGCACCCCGTCACTGCTTCTAGACTCACCTCAGCTCAAACTGTGACAAAACTAAATCCACGATATGACCAGGGGCATGTGACATCACTTCCTCGTGTCTTGGCTTAGTTAGTCAAATAATAAAGATGATCCTTTGCCAAAGTATCTTCCAACACCAGCAGCGTGTATTACAAAAAATATTCTCACTTCTGTCCATAACTCACTGCACTATGGGATCCGTGGTGACAAGATTTGCTGCTAAAATTTGTAAATGTCTACCTGGAGGCGGGGGAATAAGGGAGTAAACTGCAGAGCACCTGTAAGACAGAACTGCCCTGCAGCTGTGAGAAAGAACAGAGAAGGAATACTTCAACAGCACTCCCCTAGGCAATGCTGCCTGTACCCCAACAACCCCAACTGCCTTCCCTGTGCCTGCAACCATGTCTAATCGCTGTGCTTAGCCCATGTCAGGAGGAGATCTTGAAGGGAGGCACCAGAGGGACTGGTGAATGGCAAGATGACACTGGGCTGGCTTCTACATGGCAGGAGAGACCATTTTCTATCAGCCTTGCAGTCAGATTCCCTTTAAAGATGGTGTGGCCAGTGGAGCTTGGCCTTCTACTTCCTCCCTACCCCCGGCTCAAGCATCTTCCCTCTACCTGTCAGCCCTCCATTCTGCTGTCAATGTAGTCGTCCACAGCGCTTCTCTACCTCATCCCAGTCTGGGTGACCACAGAGGCGTGTATGTGTGCTTAATGCAGCAATCGTGCCCCGCTAGCCAATCTCGCATCATCTCACTCTCCCTGTCCAATAGAAGAGCCTTTGCCCCAGCCTCCCCGATGCCCAGCAAAGGCTCTCGTCTCTGCTTTTTTTTAAACTGGCTTTTCTACACCTGCCAAATCTCTTCCCTCTCCTTAGGTTTCCATGCCCCACCCCCAGGTTTCCATGCTGGGACCATGTTAAACCTCACTCTTTGAGCATCACTTGTTGCCTCCCAGGATGCACAGCAGCAGGAAGCCAGAATCAGGAGCAGAGCTAGGACTCAACCTCAGGCATGTTGATATAAGGTACAGATGTCCTAACCAGCAGGTTCACCACTGAGCCAAATGCCCACTCCAATTTCCCCAGGACGCTATGAGGAGTGGTGTAGCAAGTTAAGCCTCAGCCTGTGGTGCTGGAGTCCCATATGGATGTCCAGCAACTCCAATCATCATCATCCAGTTCCCTGCTAATTGTGTCTGGGAATGGAGCAGAAAATAACCCCACAAGAAGTTTCTGGCTCCCGACTTCAGACCTACTCATCTCTAGTTATTGCAGCCAGCTCTCTCTCTCTCTCTCTCTCTCTCTCTCTCTCTCTCTCTCTCCCTCTCCCTCCATCCTTCCCTCTGTCTTTCCCTCTGTAACTTTACCTTCTAAATAAACAAATAAACCTCAAAAAGAAAAAAGAAACAACATAAACAGAAATTACAGGAGAGCAAATATAGACAGCTCTCAAAAATAGTAAAATAGAGTCAATCTCACAATTTTTAAGTGCAATAAACCATGAGTCGTAGAGGCACTATTTGGTGCAGCAGTTATGATACCACTTGAGAGGTCTGCACCCAAATCAGAACGCCTGGATTGCAATCCCAGCTCTGCTTGTGACCTAGCTTCCCACTACTATGCATCCTGGGAGGCAGCAGGTGATGGCCTGAGCCCCTGCCATCCACATGGGAGGCCTGGATTTAGTTCCAGACTCCTGGCTCCAGCCTGGTCCAACCTTCACTATTAGGGCATTAGACAGCAAACCAAGAAATGGAAGATTTTACTATATTTGTGTTTTTGTGGGTTTAAAAAATGATAATCATTTTTGATAAATTTGATAGTTAGAAAAGCATGTTCCAGAAAGGTTACTTTGATTGGAGAGAATTTGGCAGTAGGCAGTAGCCATTGAGAAACAGGGATAATGCCTGTGAGAGAGCTGGATGGGTCTGGTGTGGGTCTCACCCACCCTGGCCCTGCTTCCACTTCCTGGCCTCTCCTCTGGCCCTGCCCAAGGACCCTGTCCCTGTGAAAGGCTGCCCCAGCCCACCCTCTAGAACAATGGAAACAATGGTGTTTTCTCCAGCAAGGTCAAAAACAACCTCCAGAATAAACCTTAGCTCACTTCATTCCCATCTACAATGCAGAGAGCAGACAGGGCCCACAGCTCAAGGTAGGTCACACAGGGTGGACCCTTGGGGATGGGCCTGGCTCTGTTCCAAGGTCGCACTGTTGGGGCTACTGCCCTGATCACCCTTACCTCACAGCAGCAGCAGCCAGAGCCCCAGGAAATAAACTAATAAGGCTTGGGCAGGGACCTGAATCTTCCCACAATAGAGGAAAGGGAAGAAAGTGTTATTTATACTCAAAACTCCATGGGAAAGGAGGCAGCAGAATCAGTGTTTGCCAATGCTTCAGATCTGCAGTGTGCCCTGCATGGTGTTGGTTAGGTCACAAGGCTAAAGGCTTGAGACAGGAAACTCATCTCCCCAAGCCTTAGCTTCCTCCACTTGTAAAATGAGTTGGTGAGCTCTACTTCTTGGGACTGCTAGGTGGAATAAATGGATTATGCATGTACAGTACTAACTTATTCCTGGCAGATAACAAGCAATCAGTAAATAGACATGGTTATGTCATTCCTGTTGAGGTTACTCTGGTTTAGATGTTGAAAGGATCCCACGCAGTATCTCCTTCATGTTAACCTCAGAAAGCTGACACTGTGCAGATGGGTGGCATTGCGTAGGTAGGCGATATGCCTTGTCATCACACCTGCTGGTCTGTTCCCTGGAGAAAGTGGCAGGCACATCCAGATCATCCTCTACTACAAAGGACAAGCAGGTGGAAGACCTTTTCCTAGATCTCTTCCTCTCTCACTGTCTACCCATCTTTCAAATGAATACTAGAATAAAACAAACAAACAAACAAAAATGCAAACCGGAGAAGTCACATGACTAGACTCAAAATGAGACTCTGGGTGGGACATAAACTCCACTCCCCTGACATGCAGGCTGACTTCTCTGCTTGGCAGGAGTGGGGATTTTAGCTATAACTGTTCATTCATCTGGGTACTGGCCCTCCAATGCTCCCGCTGGTGGCCAGTGTAGCCTGTAACGTGGACAGGGAGAGGGTCTGGGGATGAAGCACAAACAGGAGACCAATGATGGTAGAAGTCTCTGGTTAGTCTCCTTCACCTCTCCTTTTATACTCTTCCCCCCAAGTCCTTTAGCCAAACAATTGGATGCCCATGAGTCCAATTAGTCTGGGTGTTTTTAGCTGAAAGTCCATTTCCTGTTACTGCTCAGCTCAACAAGTGTTAATTAACTCCTTAGGACACAACACTCCAACACGCAAGAAGGGAAAAGCAAGGCCCAGCCCATCTTGGGCCTCTGTGCATGGAGGAGACTTGGGCAAGGAATGACTCTGTACATCCTTCTTCCTTCCTTCCATATTTTTCTTCCTCTGGTTTAAGTCTTACCAATCTGGACCAGATGCTGTGCGTGAGCACGAGGCCTGGGCTTTTTCTGGGTAATATATTTCCTGTTTGCAACTTGGGACACAGACATCACTATTCATGGGCTCTAAAAACACAGAAGGAACTGAAAGCAGAGACCACACCCACCCTGCCAGCTCAGTGTCTTGCCCTAGGAGACCTTCTGCTAGTCCATACCCACCACTCAGATTACCCATTGACCATATCACTGCACTCATCATGGTTGACAATGGCTACGGCACATAAAAGGGCTGCTTTGCAGGCAATGAGACCCACCAAAGGCTGTCTTTCCCTCCATCGTGCTTTGTGCATTGCACCAGGGCATGATGGCGGGCATGGCCCAGGAGGACTGTTGCATGGCTGACAAATCTCAAAGCAACAGAAGCATCCTGACCCTAAAGTACTCCATCAAGCATGGCATCATCGCCAATTGGGATGACACACAGATCTGGCACCACACTTTCTAAAATGAGCAGCATGTGACCCCTGAGGAGTATTCTGTGCTGCTGAGACCCCCTCAGGAGCCCTAAGGTCAACTGTGGGAAGCCTGCTATTTACATGCCGTCTCAAATGTCTCTGGCCACACCACTGACATCCTGATGGACTCCGAGGATGGGTCACCTGCACTGTGTCCATCCACAAGGGACACATCCTACACCATCCTAAACCTGCACCTCATGAAGATCCTCACCAAGCAGCATGGCTATGGCTTTCCTACCAAAGCCGAGTGGGAGAGGCCTGCAAGCAGGAGATGGCTACCAGCATGTGCTCCCCCCTAAGACCCCCAGACCCCCGTCAACTCCACCATGATATGTGACACTAACACCCACAAGGACATGTATGCCAACACAGTTGCCACAGCTGTCTGCGGCACCACCAAGGACCCGGGTTTCACTGACAAGATGGAAAGTGCATAATCCAGGAGTGGGTGTGGCCTAGTAAGGAAATAGTGGGTGTCCCCCTCTTGGGTTACCACTCCCACTGGACAGCATGAAAACCATGGCTGGGACAGGGGTGGCTAGACAGGCACCCACCAGTACGTATATGGGCTGGATAGTAGGGCATGTTGGGTTGAACTAGGCTTCAATGTCCATTGACATATACGAGAGCTAAATGGGATGTGGGAAAGACTGAACAACTCTGCGGTACAGGCTGGCAAACATGGGAACCAGGGTAGGGGGCAGGTCTTGTGGGGGATATGGGGAGTAGCCCCGACTAGACTGAAGCTCCTACTGGTTTGTGTGAAGGCCGAATATGAAGTGGGCAGGATTGGGCTGGACTGCAACAACCATTGGTTCGCGTGGAAGACAGGGCTGGAAACAGAACTGACCCAGCAATTACAACCACCAGCATATGCATAAGCTGATTGGGGCGATGGACTGTGCCAGACCTTATACTTGCAAGCACACACAAGAATCAGGTTTGGGATCACCTCAGACAAAGTTTCTTTGGGGATCCTTCAACTGAGCTGCTGATCCCAGAACCCCAACCATGAAGAGACTATGTCAGCCAGTGGATTCTGGAGAGATTTCATCATGCTTGGAACGGTGCGATTGGCAGTAATTCAGACCTGTTGAACTATCAAAACTGCTTGAGCAGGACCCTCAGAGCATGCCCTACATTGGGGACCTGGGATGGGTGGGAGGCTGGATGGGGCCTTTCCCTTTATCTCTCCTCTTACCCGGATACAGAATAATAATAATAATGTTAATGTGGAAACAGTGGGCTTACCCACTTTCCTGTAGCCCTTGACCCTTTGTGCCCTAATCAACTATGCAAAGATTATTAGAATAAAAGAATGCTTAAAAAGTTTTCTTTTGTGGACCTTGTGCAATAGTCTAGTGGCTAAATAATTGCCTTGTAACGTGCTGGGATCCCATATTGACAACTGTTAATGTCCCAGCTGCTCCACTTCCCATCCAGCTCGCTGTTTGTGGCCTGGGAAAGCAGTCGTGGATGGCCCTGAGCCTTGGGACCCTGCACCCATATGGGAGACCTGGAAGAAGCTCCTGGCTTTGGATCAGCTCGGTTCAGCTGTTGTGGCTACTTGGGGAGTGAACCAGCAGATGGAGGATCTTTCTCTTCAGGAAGCCATGTAGTTGGGACTGAGGGAGTGAGGGTGTGACTACCATTGCTCTTCAGTTAGCAAGGCTACATGGAGTTTCTGGCTGCGTGGCAAGGCCTGGCAGAATGTCTCTGGTCACCTCATTGCTGCCTCACCCCATTGTATGGACACTCAATCACCTCTCTGATGTTTCATAGAATTCTCCTGAAGTGGGTGTTGTTTTTCTGCAAATGTGAAATGATTCCTGCAACTGGTATAACACCTAAACTGATCAATCATATTATGGTAAAAGGGTCTTTAGCAACTTAAGGCAATAACATACAGCTAAAAGCATACTATAGTACAATTGAGTCCACATCATCCCCAAACATCCTGTTATGTGCTCTCTTTTGTCCTGGAATTTCTCCTTAAGAAATGGCTTGGTAATATCTTGGATACAGATGGCAACTGTGGAGGCACAAACAGTTTATTCACCATGCAGCCTCAAACTGCTGCATTGCATGAAATGACATACTTTGGCTTCCCACCCCACAGAGCAGAAAGTATATGTGGCACCTTCTAAAGGGAGACAAATGTGAACCCCCCCCCCCAAAAAAAATGGCTTAAAACTTCTACCTTATATTGGTACTTATATTTAGGGAAAGAAAACAGTTTATAAGGATAAAAAGAAGTTTCTTGTAAAGGCCCTCTGTTTGTAGACAGGCTGAATTGCCCTGATCCCTTTCACTGCTCTTTAAGAAAAGAACAAAAAACAACTGAATCAATACCAGGTTAAGTGATGGTAATTAATACATGATTGATTACAAGATTTAATAAAGAATCTATAATACATGCCTTTATAAATTCCTTTCATTTATGAGCTTTCCTTTTAATTTTGTACTCTTGATATTTTAAGTAACTTTAGTCTAGGTTTAGTGAAAATTGATTTTGGATATAAGTAAACGACTTGTCACTACGTAACCGCATATGCTGCCAACCGTGGAGTTCCTGGCTTCAGCCAGGTCACTGTAGGTTTGAATGAGTAATAGCTTACTGAAAATATTTTCTCTGAAGTAAAATTATTAATAATAATGTTTTTAGGATTGTTTTTGTAATTATTCTTTTATAATGAAGTAAAAATGAAACAATTGGATGTTGTGCAAAAGTTTGTGATGATTTGTGTATAAATAAAGAAGGCAACTTTTCTGAGTTGTCCATTATGACCATCATGCCATAGTGATCCATGCCTTCTCTTCTTGTCTTTTCGCCAATCCATGCATCTTTTACAAGCTCTTGAGTCAGCCTGAGCTTGTCTCCAGTATTTCTCTTTTTTCTTTCCTTCTCTTTGTATATGTGTCATTCCAAGAAAATAAATAAGTCTCTTTAAAACCTTTTGAAAATAGGATTCAAGATGGCAGAATAGGGTAAGGACATATTTAAACAGAAGGAGAAATATTAGCCAGGGTGAAGCAGAGAGGCCACATTCTAGGAAACAGGAGAGGACAGACCGACGACAGGGGCACCTGGATACTGATGGACACAGCAAAGCAGCAGAGACAGCAGTGTCGTGTTACTGTGACCAAACACCGCATGGTATTCAGCAAGCAGTGATCTAAACTCCACCAGCGGCCAGGACTCCACCAGAAACCAGAAGGGAAGGGGAGTTCACTGGGAAGTCGGGAGGTGAACCCAGACAAAGAACTGTCCATCCTGCTGGTCTGTTTGATTTGGCCAGGAGGAAAGACAGAGCAGCAGATTCCAAACAGGCGGTGTGGGAACAGGCTGGATTTCACATCCCAGACCCCCCAGTAAAGCTGAGTCAGACGCCATCTTGTATAGGGAGTCAAGGCAAAGCGGGACAGGACTGTACATGCACTGAGCTGGGAGCAAATTCATTTCAGGCTCAGTGACTTGCAATGACCTGACATCCTACAGGTCCCACCCAAAATAGGTCCGGGTAGCCCTCAGATCTAACAACCTGCAGATCAAAAACCCCATGAGTGGCATATCAGGTGCCACTTTGTACAATGAAGTAAAGGTTTTGAGACTGCAGGAACAATGGTGAGCCGCACATGTGTTGAGCTGGGAGCACACTCACTGAGCTCAGTGCATTGCATTGGTCCCACATCAAAATAATACCAACTTTGGCAACTTACAATTCAAAATAGGTCTGTGCGGCCCTCAGACCTAATGGCCAACAGGTTCCAGCAAGATCAGCACTACCAACAACCTAGTTATTTAGGACACCTGGTGTCTCCATAATCCTGGGACCCGCTCAAACTAGAAGTGGGAGAAAGGTTGTACAGACAATGGTACAGCCTCAGCATGGGATCACCGGAAGTGGAGACTGGTGAGCAAGGAGCTGGGGCTACGAACAGTATGGTGGAAATCTAACATAAGAACCCAAACCTGAAACTCGCTGGAGGGAGTGGCACAAGTGATTGCAAACAAAGAAGTGGGTAACAACTGCAACAAGTAAAATTGAAGTGCAGATCTGTGGGTGACACAGCTTAGAAACTTGCCCCATGGAGAAGAATCTGCTAACCAGAAGTACAATGGCCTATAGCAGAAGAGACAGAGGCACAACGAATATTACTGAAGACTCCCCTGCAAAGGAACAAAAGTCTTTGCCAACCTCAGAGTTAACTGAGGAATACACCAAGAAAATGGGTGATACAGAATTTAAAACACTTGTTATAAAGCTTCTGATCAACAATGAGAAGCACATACCAGAGTTCCAGGAGTATGTCACACAGGAAATAGCAACACTGAAACAAAATCAAGCTGAAATATTAGATATGAAGGATTCAATAAAGCAAATCAAAAAGTCAGTAGAGACTTCCTAAAAAGGACACGAAAAGCAATAGCAATCAAGAACAGAATAAGCAAATGGAACTTCATCAAACTAAGAAACTTCTGTGCAACAAGGGAAACAATCAACAAAGCAAAAAAGCAACCCACAGAATGGGAGATCTTTGAACATTACATATGTGATAGGGGGCTAATCTCCAGAATATACAAAGATCTCCAGAATAACCAAAACACCAAAACAAACAAACCACTCAAGAAATGGGCACAGGAAATGACAGACATTTCACAAAGGGACAAACCCAAATGGCAAACAAACATATGAAAAACTGCTCACGTTCCCTGACAATAAGGGAAATCCAAATTAAGACAACAATGAGATACCTCCTAACGCCAGTAAGAACAGCTCACATACAAAAAACTACCAACAACACTTGCTGGAGAGGATGTGGGGAAAAGGGAACCCTATTCCAATGCTGGTGGGACTGTAAGTTGGTACAGCTTCTATGGAAATCAGTATGGAGAACACTCAAAACAACTGAAAATCTGCATACCATATGATCCAGCAATAGCACTTCTAGGAATATATCCAAAACACCTGTCACATGAGAAACCAACATGCACCCCCATGGTCATAGCAGCACAACCAATAATTGCAAAAACTTGAAAGCACCTGAAATGCACATCAACAGAAGACTGGATAAGAAAGCTATGGTTCATTTACTCCATGGAATACTACTCAGCTATTTAAAAAAATGAAATGCAGTTTTTTGTGCCCAAATGGGCCCAAGTGGAAACCATTATGCTAAGGGGGAAATGAGCCAATCCCAAAAGGTTAGATACTACATGTTTGCCTTAATTTAAGAAGAAATGATGTCAATCCAAAAAACAGTACCTGTAAATTGTAATATTATTCCAACCCCAAACAGCCTGTATCTCATGCAATAAGATATTGTGATGTAACCAATGAATGAACAATCAATGTGAGCCAGACTGCTTATGAGCTACATCAAAGAATTGTAAAAACTAATATACTTTCTTTTTTCTGTTTTAAAGATTTTTTTATTATTTTTTTATTGGAAAGGTGGATATACAGAGAGGAGAGACAGAGAGGAAGATCTTCCGTCCGATGATTCACTCCCCAAGTGAGCGCAACGGGCCGATACTATGCCGATCCGAAGCCAGGAGACTCTTCCGGGTCTCCCGTGAGCAGGGGTGCAGGGTCCCAAAGCTTTGGGCCGTCCTCGACTGCTCTCCTGGGCCACAGGCAGGGAGCTGGAAGGGAAGCGGGGCTGCCGGGATAGAACTGGCGCCCATATGGGATCCAGGGGCATGCAAGGTGAGGACCTTAACCACTTGCGCCACCGTGCAGGGCCCAAAAACGAATATACTTTCAAGACCCTAAGCTACTCAGAAATGGGGCGGGAGAGCAGAGAAATCTTCCATCCCCTTAGAATGTGTGAGGAAGACGTGAAGTATAACCTATCAGGAACACAACAGGTAACTCATAGACAACAGACTCAAATCAGCATTAGACAATAGTGAAACTACAAAGACATATAGGGGGAATCAAAAGCGACCCTGACAACCTCTTAACAGGAGGTCATATGCACAGAGCAGGGGGGGACCCCAGAGTGGAGCAGGTGGAAAGGAGGAGGCATGTATCCCAACCCTGGAGACTCCAGGATCCTCACCAAGCACTATCAGTATGGGAACCAAGGACTACATTCCAACTGCCAAGGAGACCACGGGGAATTGGAATGCCTTCAGAGGCCAAAAACTTTGAGGTCACCCACCCCCGTTTGGATCTACCACATGGGATGGAAGAAACCCAAATCCTTCCTCGCAGGATTCAAGGTTATCAGAACAACAGCCAGGAATCCTGAGTGGTCTGCAGAAACAGATGAACAGTAAATTTCCTTTGGGACTAGGGAGAGGAGCTTTCTCTGGTCCTTACTTAGTTCCAACTTTGGCTCTCTACCCTCTCTTGCAATGACCATCAGGGTTGCTCTGGAGGCCTCCACCCACCCACAAAAAAGCAAATAAAAAAGATTAGAATAGATATAGAACAACAAGGAAAGCTAAGAACCAGACAGGAATCGGTCAGCATGGATTCACATATACTTTACTAGGTATGACACAAAGATTAGTTACTCTTCACTAGGGTATTGAAGATTTCTCTGCACACCCCTCCTAAAATGGTTCTGCACCTCAACTGTTGATATATGCCTTGGTAGAGTTATAAGCCAGTTTAGACTATCCTAAAATCTGCCAAGTTCAGCAAAATTATGCTTCAACACTATAAACAGCTAAATACTAAAATGAAAATAGACATGAGACAGCTGAATAGTACCCTGTAGCCATATTAAGGTGTATAGCAGCCGGTTCTGTATATAAACTAAAATTGAAATGTCAATGATGTAGTCACAGGAGGTGGTTAAGAACTTGCATTTTTTTTTTAACATATTGGTTACTCAATTCCATGTCAATTAACTTTACGATGTTGTAAATGGTTGTTGATGTTATGTTGGAGCTTTTAATTGACTGGGATGATATTCTGCCAGCTCTACCTTCAGACCAGAGATGGTCTCCCCAAGAAACCGTTGAATTTATCTGGACGATAAGATGCTGGACTCTATGGTATATGTTTGCAAAGAAAGAATCTTGACTGAATTTGAACTGTAATACTGCAACAAGGTGGAATAATCCACCATGGGGGGAGGGTACGGGGAGGGGTTGGGGGAATCCCAGAGCCTATGAAACCGTCACATATTGCAATGCAATTAATAAAGAAAAAAGTAAATAAGTCTTTAAAAAAAATCAGTAGAAAGTATCCATAATAGAATGAAGGAGGCAAAAGAAGGGATCTCAGAATTGGAAGATATTTCTTGTCACAATGGAGAGACAATCAAAAATCTGCAAGCAGAGTTGGGTCAAGCTAAAAAAAAAAAAAAGCATTCAAGAATTAAGAGACACCATTAAAAGGCCAAATATAAGAGTTATGGGAGTTCCTGAAGGTGTAGAAAGATAAGGTGGGTTTAAAAATTTATTTAATGAAATAATAAAGGAAAATTTCCCTAATCTGGAGAAAGAATTGTGAAACAACATCCAGGAGGGACACAGAACTCCAAATAGGGATGACCAAAAGATAACTTCACCACAACAAGATAATCAAGCTCTCTTCAATCAAACATAAGGAAAAGATCCTTAAATGTGCACGTGAAAAAAAATCAATTGACCTATACAGGAATGGCAATTAAATTCACAGCTGACCTCTCAAAGAGAACTCTACAGGCCAGAAGAGAATGGAGTGATACATTCCAGATTCTAAAAACAAAAAAAAATGTTGGCTCAGGATAACATACCCAGCAAAGCTTTCCTTTGTTTTTGAAAATGAAATAACGTTCTTCCACAGTAAAGAAAAGCTCAAAGAATACACCTCTTCCAAACCTGTCCTAGAAATGATTCTTAAAGATGTTCTCTTGACAGAGAAAAGGAATAGCGCCCACCAAAACCAAAGGCAAATGCAAAGAACATCCCAGTAAAATAACAACAGAAGATTAAATCAATGAACAACCCATTGCTAAAATGATAGGACCAAATTACCACACATTCATATTAACCCTTAATGTAAATTACTTAAACTCATCAATCAGATTAGTAGACTAGATTAAAAAACAAAACCCATGTATTCGTTGTCTACAGAAGACACATTTCACCAACAAAGATCAACAGAAACTACAGCACATGGATCTTGATGTTTTTATTTTTATTTCTTCAAAATAGTTTTTTTCTCATTAAATTCTTCAATGGCTCATAGATCATGCAGTAACATCATTCTCTTCAAGAAGGTTCCTGATTTTCATTTTTTCAGTGACACATTATTTATTCAGCAATATGTTATTTAACTTCAAGGCATCATAAATTTCTTTTTTTCTGCTTCCAGTTGTTGATTTTGTTTTGTTGTTTTGCATTTGGGGGGTGTATAGGAACTGTGTAATGGAGACTATAATATCTAGTGGCATGTTGTTTCATGGTGTTGTCAATTTCTGTTTTTCTTCCTGTTGATTTTGTCTTGTGTCTTTTCTCTTAGAGAGATTTATAGTGATTATGTAGTGCGGATCGTCATGTCCAGATGTGAGGATATGGTGCAGAGTGCATCTCTTCTTTCATATCAAGGATGGACTCCCAGTGAAACTGTTGGATGTATCTTGACAGTGAGATGCTGGACTCTCTGGCATTGTCCATGCCCACAATGATGGACTTATGACTGTTTATAAGGAATGGGTAAGGGAAATTCCAGGGCTGATGGAACTATATCATAAAGTAATAATAACAATAAATGAAGAAAAAAAGTTTTGTTTCTTTTGAATGGTCAGCCATAGTGGCCCCCCAACTTAACTATGTGAAAGCTTTTGGTCTCCCAAAGTAGGCTGAGGTGTGGGGACAGCCAGGGATTTCCTGCATCCTAACCTTGAGACCATTTCAGTAAGTATATACATAAAAACAAAACACAAAAAAGAGAAAAATGGAAATAAAGACAGAGAACTGTGGGACATCCAGTACTTCTCCTGGAGAAGGCAAGCTGCATCCTGCCAGTGCCAGCTGAGGGAGGGGGGTGCCAATCCCATACACATGTTCTGATGGCACCTTTCAGAGCAGGGAGAAAACAGTGATGCATCAGCCTATTGACCCTGACCCCACTCTCCTCTTCACCCTGGAAGCTTCCCCGGGAAGTCTAGCCTTCCTTCTGGAGTCATAGGCTAGGAAGCCAGTGTTCTGGGTCCCAAGCTGTGGTTTTAGAGCTTGGAGCACCTGATTCTTTGGAAAGCCATACCTGGATGGTTCTTCCAAAGACCTGTGTCCTAACAGAACTCTAGAGAAACAGCAATGGTCTCCTTGGAGATCATAAATTTCCTGAGCTATCAGACCGCTGCCAACATCTGGGCCCAGGGTTTGAGGAAATACCCAGCAAGAACAACTGTTACCCACAGGCCTGATATGGGTCACTTGAAATCATTTCGTTATTTGCCATCCATTGGAGAGGCCCAGAAGCTCTCTCAAGCGGGTTTGCGTTCACTGTCTTCCACTCGACTTAAGAAGTGTTAGTGCTGTAACGGATCCAGGGTTGTTGACACACTTTCTTCTGTGTCCTATATTGTTCTTCCACATATAAAAATACACTTGGCAAGATGAGGTGTGAGGCTTGAATGTTGATCAAAACAGTGCTCAGCAACAGGTCCTTGAATTCAGCCTTCTCATTATAAGAAGAAACTGAGGCCCAGAGAGAAACAAACAGTGGAGGTCAGAGCCAGCCATAGAACCCACACAATCCAGAAAGCTTGGGACGCAGTGAAAACTTATTGACTTATTCATGTCTGAAATTTCACCATCAGGAATTCTTGGATTTTTTTAAAAAGATTTATTTATTTTAATTGGAAAGGTGATCATATGGGATGCCAGCATTGCAGGTGCCAGCTTCACCTGTTATTGTACAACACTTCCTCCCCCATGAACTTCTTGAACTTATGATAATATATATTGTAAAGATAAATTTATACAGTCTCACTATGTATTATCCTATTTATAAATTTAAGGTCAGACTGCATTGTTTTGAGATGTTGTCTGATCATTCTTTCCTGGTGGGTCCATACGAAACCTTGGTATTTTATCAGTCGATCTATAGCACATCAATACATGAACAATCCCCAATGTGTACTTAGCCATTGTCTACCATTGGGTGTTCTAGTTGTTCCTCATATTTTTCCATTATTGCTAAAGTTGTGGCGAACCTTCGTGTGTATAAGCCTCTGGGCAATGAGCCAAGGTTTTTATAGAAAAGCTCCCTAAAAATGGAATGTGAGATCACTTGTCTAGGCAAGGTTTCATTTCAAGTTTTAATGATTCACCTTAATGTTGTCCATAAGTTCCTCTTTTTAAAATATTTATTTTACTTTTATTTTAGATGCAGAGCTATAGAGAGGAGAGAGAGAGAGAGAGAGAGAGAGAGAGAGAGAAATCTTTCATATGCCATTTCACTCCCCAAATAACTTCATAACTGCAATGGCCAGCGCTGAGCTTATCTGAAACCAGGAGCCAGGAGCTTCTGGATCTCCCAGAAGGTTTCAGGGGCCTAACATCTTGAACTATCTTTTGCTGCAGGAAATGGGATGGGAAGTGGAACAGCAGGGACATTAAGCAGCATCCATATGGGATCCCAGCAGCCATTACACTACAGCACCAGCTTCTAGAAGTTTCTGTTTTTAACCCTTTTTTGAAGATCCATGATAGTCATAATTTGTTTTAATACTTTATCTAGAAACATTACAGCAATACCATGAAAACAAAGAGTGAGTTTGGTCCCTATTTTATGAAACAAATCCACCAAACTAGTAGCAAAGAGGAACTACCTCACCTTGAGAAAAAGCATTTGACAGAAAAAAAAAATATCTCATTACAGATAATGGTGACACACTGAATGCTTTCCTTCTGGGAACAAGACAAAGACACTTGTTTGAGCATTTTGTTTTAGCAGTACTGGATGTTCTAGTTAATACAGAAAGGCAAAAAAAAAAAAAAAGGATACAAGACATAAGGATCAGAAAGGAATAAATAAAATAAAATAATTCCTAGTTGCCAATGACTTGACTACCTTGGTAGACAATCCCAAAGGATCTACAAAACATAAACACAACCCAAAGAACCTTCTAGAACTAATAAGTAAGTAAGGCATTGTTGCAGAATACACAGTCAAGTTACAGAACACACAAAAATCAAGTGTATTTCTGTGGTACAGCAAACAAATGTGTGGCATTGAAAGTGAAACACGGGCCCGGTGGCATGGCCTAGTGGCTAAAGTCCTCGCCTTGAATGCCCTGGGATCCCATATGGGCGCCGGTTCTAATCCCAGCAGCTCCACTTCCCATCCAGCTCCCTGCTTGTGGCCTGGGAAGGCAGTCGAAGATGGCCCAAGGCTTTAGGACCCTGCACCCATGTGGGAGACCTGGAAGAAGTTCCTGGATCCTGGCTTCGGATTGGCATAGCATCGGCCGTTGCACTCACTTGGGGAGTGAATCATCTGACAGAAGATCTTCCTCTGTGTCTCTCCTCTCTGTATATCTGACTTCCCAATAAATAAATAAAACTTTAAAAAAAAAAAGTGAAACACAACTTCTTTCAGTTACTCCAAAGAAAAAGAAACATGAGTATAAATGCAGCAAAATATATACAGCATTCCCATCCTGAAAGTTACAAATGGACTGGGAAAAAAAAAAAAAGTTGGGTAACTGATTGACATTCCTTGTCTGTGAGTGCAAACCATGAACCTAATCTTATTAAAAACGTAACATTTTGGGAGCTGGCACAATGGCTCAACAGGCTAATCCTCTGTCTGCCAGAGCCAGCATCCCATACGGTGCCAGTTCATGCCCTGGCTGCTCCACTTCCTATCCATCCCATTGTTATAGCCTGGGAAAGCAGTAGAGACTGACTCAATGCCTTATGATCTGAATCAGCTTGGGAGACCCAGGAGCAGATGCAGGTTCCTGACTATGGATTGGCTCACCTTGTGATCATTTTGGAAGTGAACCACTGGGTAGAAGATCTTCCTCTCTGTGCTTCCCCTTCTCTCTGCTAAACACACACACACACACACACACATGCGTATACCCACCCCTTTCCAATACAATTTTTTTTTTTAAATAAACTGGTTTCTTTTTCTTACAAAATATAGACTAGGAAAGTATTATATATAAAAGCATTTTCAAAGGTATTTAAAATCATCTTGAAGCCAGGAAATGGAGCCATGTGTGGCACAATCTGCAATTCACAATCTTTGTGGGATTCACTGGTGCTACAAGGTTTATTACTGCCGCAAAAGCTCTTGTTATTGTCACAAACATTTTGTTTCATAATCATGCATTCTGTTGAAAGGATGGGGGCTGAGCAAGCCAAACAAGACCAGAAGTTCTCAGAAATGTGAAAATCAGACCTACAGAGAGCATCCATGGAGTAAATGTGCAAGTTCATGGCACAGTTATGAGAGCAGTTTGATTACCGATGCTCACCAGACTGCGGCCAGCAACCCACTCCACTTGGCATTCACACCCCACTCCCTTTGCTCAGACAGCCCTTATCAAGGTCACCATGTCTGCTACATGGCCAAATCTCACGAACAGCTGTTATCTGACTGGAGCTGTCCAATGCGTTTGACACACTTGGTCACGCCACTGCCCTGGACTTGACCATTGGGTTCTGGAGCAAGCACTCTTCATCTTTGTTTCCTACCGTAGATCCCACTGGCTCTTCAAAATGTATACAGAAGGCAACACTTCAGTCTGTTTTGGGTTGTTGAAATAGTGTTGCTACTTGTTCTCACATCCTTGCTTCTACCATCATTATCTACATCCATTCTCAAGACAACAGCCAGTAGGATCCCTTGAAAATGAGACAGATCTGATGGAAGTGTTGTGGTGTGGCAGGTCAAGTGTTGATTGAGATGCCCACATCCAGTATCAGAGTGTCAGTTCAGGTCTCAGTTATCCTGTTTTCCAACCCATCTCCCTGTTAATGTTCCCAGGAGGTAGCAGAGGAGGACTCAGGTGTGAGTCCCTACCACTCCTGGGGGAGATCCAGATAGTTTCTGCCTCCTAACTTTAGCTTGACCCAGCACCAGGTGCAGCTAGTGTTTAGAGAATAAACAAGCAAATGAAAAAAAATCTCTGTATCTATCTCTGTGTGTGACTCTTTCAAGCAAGCGAAACATGCCAGGCTATGCAAATGTTCCAGCGCTCTCACCTCTTTCACAGTGCAAATCCAACTCCGAGATCCCTTAGTCTCCTCCCAATTGCCACCCTTTGCTCCCTTGTTCTCAGGCACCAGGTCCATCAGTTTGGGACACAGCAAGACTCCTTCTGTCCATCACCTATGGGCAGATGCCCAGATGGCCACAAAGTTATGCCCTTCACCCTAAAATATCAATTCAAGGTCGCATTCCCACAGATTTTAAACTCCAACATCCATATCTTCCTAATTATGATTACCAGTTCTATTTTTTCATTTTCCCAAATTCCCTTTCACTTAAGTACATACAAGTAGCCTCTCTATTCATGGGTTTCATCCACATCCTTAGATTCACCAACTGTGAATCAAAAGTATTCAGAGAAACAAAATGGCATCTGTGGACACATATGGCTTATTTTCCTTGTCCCAACTCCCTAAAACATATAACAACCATCTGAATAGCATTTAAATTGCATGTTAAAATATATAGGAAGACATGGGTAGGTTATATGCTAGTGCCATTCCATTTTATACTTGTATTAGGCATTTGTGTGGCTGGAGTTGTGTATCTACAATGAGTTCTGAAACCAAACCCTTGCTCATATACTGTTGAAACATACTTTGACTTTTTCACCCACTAATTAGAATTCCTGCTTATTTTCTGTCTCCTTGATTCACTGATACATCCCCAGCAGTTGTATAACCACACATAATAGGTGCTCAATAATTTCTGGTTGAACTAACTACTGAATACATTTCCAGGGCATTTAAGTATCACAAGAATTCATTGCCTGTTTTAATCTTCACTGAAATCTTGTAACACCCACCAAAAGGAGTGGTACAAATCTTATAGATTAAGAAGTCAAGTGCCAGGTGCCATGGCCTAGATGCTAAAGTCCTCACCTTGAAAGTGCCCGGGATCCCATATGGACACTGGTTCTAGTCCTGGCAGCTCCAATTCCCATCCAGCTCCCTGCTTGCGGCCTGAGAAAGCAGTCGAGGACGGCCCAACACCTTGGGTCCCTCCACCCGTGTGGGACACCTGGACGAGGCTCCTGGCTTTGGATTGGCACAGTACCGGCCATTGTGCTCACTTGGGGAGTGAATCATCGGACGGAAGATCTTCCTCTCTCTCTCTCCTCCTCTCTGTACATCTGACTTTAAGATAAAAATAAAATAAATCTTTTTTTTTAAAAAAAGAAATTAAGTCACAATGAGGCTAAGGGTCTTCTTCATTCCTTATTTTAAACACACTCATTCATTTGTTCAATAAAATATATATTGAGTCTGAGGTGGGAATTTAGCATAGTAGTTAAGATGTCTGCATCCCATGTCAGTGTGTCTGAGTTCAGTACTGCTACTGTGGCCTTGGGAAGTAGCAATAACAGCCAGAGTAGCTGGGTCCCTGGTAGCTACATGGAAAATCTGGATTGAATTCCCAGCTCCCAGCTTCAGCCCAGCTCAACTCCTACAGTTATGAGAGCTTTGGAAATGGGTCAGTGGATGGCAGTTTGCTTTATCTTTCTGTCTCTCAAATGGATAATTTTTTACAATGTATTGAGTGGCATCACAGTAAAGCTATACTTAGAACAAGAGGGTTATTCATGGCAATTTCTGTGGCTTTCTGCTTTTAAGTAGGCATGTTCCATTTTGAGAAACATTCAAATCTCAGGCACCCCCATTTTACTGAGGGTATGTTGCTAGGGTTTGGGGCTGCATCCTTGTCTGCCTTGCTCTGTGACTCTATGACCTGGGATGCATTCCTCATCAATTTACTTCTTTGGTGCTCACACCGGTGAGGCGAGAATGGCAATAATAGCTACCTGATAGCACAGTCACAGCCTCTGTAGTCATTGATTCCACGAAAGAATGCAGCCCATAGGATTTGATCCAATTTCTTCCAGTACTTTGTGTGATGAAACCAACAGGTTTTTGTTTTGTTTTTGCTTTTGTTTTTCATTTCCAAATATAAAGACAATATTGGATAAGCTTTTTTAAACCGAAAAGTTTACTATGCCCAACCATTATCCTGGGCCTCTCCACATTCAAAGTGCCAAGTGTAATGCCACTTCCAGAGAAGCCTCTGCCCCATGCCCTCCTCCCTTTGCATCTGTCCCTGGCAGAGGAGGAACCACTGATTTCCAGCTGCAAGGTTGAAATGGAAACCATCAAAAGCGCAAGCAAAGGGCTCAATTTCCCAATAGCTGCAGCTGTCTAGCACTCTGAGCTATTTTTACATCCCTTTTCAGAAACTCCAGTGCTTGCAATGGATCTATTTTCTTAACTGCCAAAAGATAATGCTTAAAAGGGATAGGTTGAAAATATTCCACAGCAGCCATAAAAAATGACTGAAATAGATAGTGCATAAGACGGCCTTTGTCTGGGCAGCAGAGCAAAGTAAGATGAAGTCTTTCAGACCCCAGGGCAGCGGTGCTGCTGGCTCTGCTGCTGACAACCATGGCTTTGTGTCTTGAATGTGCACTATGACCAGAAAAGGCAAGAAAACCAAACAGTAATTGTAGAGAACATCAGAGACCTGGCATTTAAATCGTTCATCAACCCCAGGAAATAGGAGACCCTAAAATAACTCCCAGAAACTGTCCCTTGACTTGAGCTGCCTTATCTGGCAAACCTGTCCAAACTGCCTAAACTGAACTTACCTCCTGCCCCTTCCCTGAACTCCCAAGTTTTCTCTGCCTCATTTGGTAGAACCACTAGTCACAAAGTTAGGCATCATCTTCAACACTGCTTCTCTTCTCCCACATGCAGTAAAATCTTACCGGTATTGTCTCAGTTCACAGTCTCCTTGTATCTCCACTGCTCTGATTCAGTGTTTCGTCATCCCTCATCTGGATTTTTGCAAGAATACCCTTGTCGCTCATTTTTGACCCGTCTTTACCAATTGATTTTTTAAAAATGTAAACCTTATTATGTCACTTCTTGCTTCGAATATCTTGGAGTTCTCTAATTGCTTTTAGAACAGATTTCAAGCTTTATATAATCTGACCTGAGGCCCTCCACCACCTGACCACTGTAACCACTTCAACTTCAGTCATTCTCTAACCCACTCATGCTTTGGTCGCAGTAATATCAAGCTACATGTTATTTTGCACATACCATGGTATTTCTGCTTCCTATCTTTACTTGCTCTGGTTCCCCTGTATGGAATTATATTTATCTCTGTTTGTTAAAAGAAACATTTTAGTGACAAATGAAATAAATATCATCAAACATGTGAGTCCTGCATGTGCAACTTGATGTATTTTTATAAAGCTGATAAATTCAAGGAAGACCCTAGAAACCTAGGATTAGAATATTACCATCATTCCAGAAGTCTCCTTGCTGTCTCTCCCACACACCAGCAGCCTGAAAGGTAGGAAATAATCTGATTTAATTCCAACTTGATTAGGTTCACCTGCTATTGAACTTTATTTAAATGGAATCTAACATTTTGTGTTTTTTTAAATTCAGCTTCTTTCACTGTTTTACGTGTAGGGATAGGGTTGGAGGGGACTTATCAGGCTATGGCAAGTACCAATGGCTGTTTTTTTTTTTTTTAATTATTTATAGAATTTCATTGGACATGCATATCACAATGTGCTAATCTGGTCTGTAGTAGAAAAGTGTGGTTTCTAGGAGTTAGCAATGACAAAAGCACTGCTATGAATAGCTTTATGCTCCTTCTCTTGGTGACTAATGTAGACATTTATGCTGAGATTACCGAAGCATTTGGCACAGAAGTACATATGTTTAATAACTATTGTCAAACAATCCCCTAGAGTGGACTGTTTTATATTTCTGCTAATCCTGAGAGTTCTAGTTTCTCTATGCTTTTGTCTACACATGAGATCGTCAGGTTTTTTGCTGAATTTAAAAACTATGTCTAATAACATTTGACTTTTTATTGGAATGTTGAGATCATTTTCACTTAATGATTGAGTTGGTTTAAATCAATAATCCTATTATTCATATCACATCGATTCCAACTTTCGTTCTAGCTGTGCTTTATTCCTTCCCCTCCATTTTCCTTGCCTTCTTTTGGGTTACTGATGTATTTTAGTGGTTGTTTTAGGCTTCGTAATATGCATTTTGAATTCACACAGTCCATCTTTCTAGTCTTCTAAAATCTCATGCATAGCATTAGGAGCTTCTATGAGTATATCTCATTTCTCTCCCTTCTTTATTGTGCTTTTATTATTGTTGTGTGAGAGAATATATTGTAAAACAAAGAAGAAGCTCCTGCTCCCAGCTCCAGAGTAGCCCAGCTCTGGTCATTGTTGCCAGCTGGGAAGTTAACCAAGGGATGAAGATATTTCTATGTCTCTGCTCTTGGTCTGTGAATCTGCCTTTCAAATAAAAATAAACCATTTTTTAAATATTTGATATTAAATTTATTCATTAAGTTCTTAATTTCAAGTATTAACTTTTTCAGGTCTAGATTTTCTATTAAATTTTCCCAGTGTACCTAACCCGCTGATAAAATTCACCACCTTGCCATCATTGTCTTGATGGAAGTTCCCACAGGTACTTTAGAGGTTATGTTTGTTATCCTCCAGTTCCACATTACCTGTGGGTCTACATCTAGCTGTTTCTCTCCTTGGGACCTTGATCTTACAGTTCTCTTTTATTGGGATAGCTCATACTGTGCTTTAATAGAGGCTGGGTATTCTATTCAAAAGTCACAGACACTTGAAACTGATTTTAACTTACATATGTATTTATCTACCTTGGTAAGGCCTAATCTATTTCCAAGTGACCTTATTCCTGGGACATGGACTTTCATTGACTTTACAGAAACTACAGCTGTTTGCCAAGGCCTTTCCTTTTTGGTAGACCTTGAATTTCCCAGTATTTGGGGGTTGCCAAAATTTTTTGCTTAGACTTTTATACTTCTAGCTATCATTTTCCGATGGTCTTATCGGTCTCTTTTCTGATGAACTGCAAATGCCTTCAGGGGAAAGTGATGTGAAATATCAGGCAGACAAGTCTGTATTTCACTTTTGTCTACCAGATTGAGCTCCTAAGTCCTGACTACCTTGGGTGCTTTCCAACTCCAAATAGTTATTTTTGGGTTCTTGTTTGAAATGCTGGGTGTTTCATTTGTAATCTAACCGTCCTTGTTTCTCTGGGCAGCAGCACTAGCATATTAGAAGCAACCTTCCAATAAAAAGCAGCAGGTGTCCCTCTGTTCTGTTTTTGGCCAGCAAACCCTCTTTATCCTCCTAGATTTAGACACAGCCTCTCCAGAAAATCTCCCTTTACTTTCACTCCATTCCATCCTCTGCTCTTGATGGCTCACATGCCTTCCTCTATAATCCCATAACACTCTGTAGAATTCCCATACAGCATGAGAAGCATTGCGAATCATTATCCATTATGATTAGTTTTTTTTTTCTGACTCTCTTCCTCCTTTAGACGGTAAGCATTTAAATGTCAGGGAGTGTGATTTGTGTATCTCAGCATCTTCTGTGCCTTAACACAAAGCCTGGATAAACAGATACATGCTCAGCCATGAACGCTCACCAGTTCTCCATAGATGTTTAGGAAAATATCAAAATGTCAACTCAATCCCAAGAAGTGGGCTTTTTCTGACCCTAGAAGCTACCACCAAAATTTCCAGACCCACTGTCCTGACCCTTGTTAAGTCTGCTGGGTAGTCTCCCAATAGCCGTAAGCAAATGACCACAGAAACCAAGTGGTTTGTCCTATATACATCCAGAGCCATCACCACAGAAAAGTTGCACTGACTTTTTTTTTCCAGACAAGCCATCTTGCCTCTTTCACCTTCACATCAATCATGGGTGAGATGAGTGTATCAAAATCTACTTTCTTAGGTTGATGAGGATCAGTTGTAACTCTCTGGCTAAGCACACATACTTTGAAGCCAGACTTTGTAGATACAGATCCTGGCCACATTTGTTACAAGCTGAGCATCTTGGGGGCAAATTACACAGTCTCTCTGTCAACAATAAGTTAACATTCATGAAAGTCTTAAAGCAGTTTGTGATAGCAAACTGACTCAGCCATTAGTTTTTCCTATGAGGATGAAATGAAGTCTATCCTAAGTAACCTATAAACTAGCATGTCGGTACCACGATTTAGTATTATTATAATTAAGTAATCTTTACTGGAGAAGGGCAACTCACCCTGAGCTTCTGTGAGTGTCACCAGATACCATACTTAACTCTAAACCTTTTCCCATCAACTTCCTTAAGCTGCATTTTCCAAAGGTCATTTTCAGGTGTAATACTTCCTTTGAATGACTTGTTTAGGAGATTTGACACTTTCCCTGTAGTTCCTTAAATCTATAAAGTAGAAACCCAGATTGTTCCATGTTTCCCCAACCACAGACTGCGTGCAGAGGTGTGGGTCAGACACAACAAAGGGCACCTACCAAGAAGGATCAGGGGTGTCCAGACAGCGTCAGTGCGTCTGTCTTGTACTCGAGACACCACACCCTGGACTAAGTGGGCTGGGGGTGCTGAGGAGACAGTTGCAGTAAGACAGCATCCTTCTGGCCACAGGAAACTGCAAGTGGAGCTCCATAGACTCAGCAAAATCCACAGGGCGGACAGGGAAGGGTTCGAAGCTGTCAGCCAAGGCTTGGGGTATGCATGAATCAATACTTGCCCAGGACGCAAGGGACCCTGCCCAAGACTACACAAGGCAACAGGTGCCAGCAGCCCTGAGAGTCCAGAAGGAAAGCTAAATATGAGCAAGACTCAGTCCCCAGTACAGAGAATCGAAGTGGATGCAGGGGTTCAGCTACAGAGCCAAGAGTTCCTTTAAAATCAGGCGGCGATGGGCTGAGAGCCAGGACAGCTGGCTCCAAAGGACACACCCTGCAGAGACCCCCACAACTTCCGAGGGCATACAGATATTATGCAGTGCTTATAAAAATGCAAATTTTCAGGCCCTGCCTCCAGGGCATTAGAGCACAGGGATAGGGCCCAGAATTCTACATTGTTAAAGCCAATCACACTATTTGGACAGATGGCTTTTAGACTACACCACAAGAACCCCTTGGTCTATTGGCTTAAGGGCCAATGATGCAGACTTTCTATTGGTATTCTATGGGTTCTGGGTGATTCTGGGCCCCCCTGGGTTGACCATAACCAGTAGGAAAGTCAAAGGAAGCAAAACACACAGCCCTGTGCCTCCTGGACAGCTGTCCCTCTATTGTGTAAATTTTTAAATCATGCCTTTAACTGGCAAGTTAATTTGATAAAAGCACCTTTTTTTTCTGGGTGAAAGATCAAATCAGGATGGAGCGAATAAACACAAGGGGGCTTTGTCCACCCCATCACCACTCCAATCCTTAAGAGGAACTGGCATTGCCCTTTGGAGTTCTCTTTTTATTTATTTTGGGGGCCCGGCACAATGGCTGAATCTTCATTTTGCAAGTGCCAGGATCTCATGGCGGTCAGTTCCTGTCCCAGCTGCCCCCACTTCCCATCTAACTCCCTGTTTGTGGCCTGGATAAGCAGTCAAGGACAGCCCAAAGCCTTGGGAGCCTAATCTACATGGGAGACCTGGAGGAAGCTTCTGGCTCCCAGCTTCAAATTAGCTCAGCTCTGACCATTGAGACCATTTGGGGAATGAACCGATAGATGGCAGATCTTTCTCCCTGTCTCTGATCTGATTTTTAAAATTTTATTTTTATTTGGAAGGTAGAGTCACAGAGGAGAGAGAGAGTGAGTCTTCCACCCACTGGCTCATTTCTCAAATGGCTGCAACAACCAGAGTTGTACCAGTCCGAAGGCAAGAGCCAGAAGCCTTGTTCCACAGGTACAGGGGCCCAGGGATTTGAGACACCCTTCGCTACTCTCCCAGGCACATTAACAAGGAGGTGGATCAGAAATGGAGCAGCCGGGACTTGAACCAATGCCCATTTGGGATGTTGGCACCATAGGCAGAGGCTCAACCTACAATGCCAAGACACCAGTCCCTTCCTTTGGAGCTCTGTAAGTCATTCACAGCCCGCACAAACAGGAGCACTGGAGGTCAGTGGGGAGCACAGATGGCCCTGGCAGAACACAGAGGCAAGAGTACACCTTCTACAGTAGGCTAGGACTGACTTCATGTTTTAGCCTGGTTGTTGGCTATGTATAAACTCCTCAGCGTTACCAAGCCTCAGGGACATCACCTATAAAATAGAAAAATATTCTCACCTGCCAGCTAGGCCTGATCCCAGCCAAGTCAACCCTTCCACACTTGTCAGGAGCTTAAGACACCGAGCCTTCCCCAACCTGCAAACTCACTATCGGGAGGAATGTTATAATTAAAGCAAATGCAGATGATTCCCCTGTACAAAAACCTAACTAGCAAGGTGGGCAAAATTGCAGCTGTTCTCCAAGCCCCAGCTGTCTGTGCTGGGCCTGCTTCAAGTGCCTCACCAAAAAAGTTTTCTCCTAGGTACACTGGACCTGGTCCGGATATGCCAAAGTAGGAAATGCAGAGCCCCTTGGCTGTGAAACATTGCCTATCTCAGTCACAACCATATGGGAGAGAAGCTGACTACTGTCACCATGATGTCTTTCATTTCTCCTTGAAGCATTTTAACGTGAAGGAATTCAAGGTGTGTGCTCCTAGTCCATGTAGGCTACTGCCACACAGCACCAGAGACTGAGTGGCTGACAAGTAACAAAGAGGTTTTCCTCATAGCTCTAGGCTGGGAACCCAAGGTCAAGGTTCCACGTCTGGTTGGTAGAATGCTTGTCCTGTGTCCTCACCATGGCAGAAGCGGCAAGGAGCTCCCTGGAATTTTTTTTCTAGGGTCGCTTGAAAAATCCCATGCACAGGCTTTTTCCTATATCTCCTTGCACCCTTCCATTGGAAGTTAGAGTTTCAACCTGTGAATGTGGGGGAAACTTGAACACTCAACCTCCAGCAAAATATTAGATATATCAGTGACCCTGGCCTCTTCCAAGAAAAACAAACAAACGGGGGAGTGGTTTGCTACACTCAGCTGCATATAGAGGAGCCTCTAAGTTGTGCTTCTGCTTCAGAGGAAAGAGCAGCAGTAAGTAGCAAGCCCTCTATGCTGGACGGGAAGGCCACATCATTTGCGGGATCCTGTGCTAAATGCAAACACAAAGTTTCAGGATGTTCAAAAACGAGTTGGGGTAGTACAGCACCACATAGGCACCTGGTAGCTGGGAAGTTCAAGATCAGCACATCAGCAAACTTGGTCCCTGGCAGCTTGGAGTGCACACAGGTTATCTAACCCTTCCCACACCTGCTCTTGGGCACTGGTGGTGGGGGGTGGTATGTAAAAGAGGAGCTAGCCAAGAATCCATTCATACCAGAACACTGCTGATGGCATCTTGCTCTGAACTGATGCTCAAAATCATGCAGGCACTTCACAGAGTTTATGTAAATTGCACTAAAGGTTAAGTTTATATTAGTGCAAAAAAATTGGAAGGCCATGTTTGTTTTAATATGAGGCACTTGTGTAACTCTTAAAAGTTCAAAACAAGTGAGAACAGACCTTGGTTTGGAGAACCCATGGAAAGTCACACCATAAAGGACGGCTGGGTCAGCTGGATTTGTCCACCTCACCACCGACATGTTCTCTTATGTTTGTGAAGTGGCGGGGTGCTGTCCTTCACATAATTGGAGGTTTAGCAGCATCCTTTGCCCCTACCCACTGATGCCAGTAACATACTGCCCCATCCTTACCCCATCCATCAGGACAGCTCAAGGCATCTCTGGATGATGTCGAAAATCACCTAAAAGGGGACAAAGCCACCCCTAATTAACAACCACTGCTACAAACTTCAGCACTTTTTGATGGTTATTTTGTTTATATTGGGTGAGCAAATTCTATATCATCCTCCCACATTTAAAAGCAAAATTCTAGCAAGCTGTATCACACTTAAAACTGTGGTTTAACTGAAAAGCTGTCTGTGCCTAAACTGCTGCACCTGTTTATTAATCAAACAGGTTGAATCATACATCAATCATTGCCAGTAAGTGGAGAGAAAGCATCTTTCTGAGGAAGAAGTGAGAGCTACTTTTTAGAATATACCACAAAGGCTGGTTGAAGGCACTGTCACATAATCAACCGTTGATTATCAATGTTTGCAGGGAAGCAGATGTGCTGATATCCAGAAAAGAAACAGATTATGCAAAAATCACTTCTATTTGGCTGTGTTTTTGTGTTGGCTTGTTTTTCTAGCAGACCAATCTAAGTGGATTTTCTTTGGGCTGTTATTGAAATGGAAAGGAAGCCATCTGGGCCCATGAGCATCTGGAGTTCAGAAGGAAGATGAGAATCAACCATTTGGCTTTAGCCAAAGAGACATCAGGGAGCTAAATTCTCCCCTCCCCTATCTTTGTGCAGCCTTCTTAAGGGAGCACTTCTTGGAATAGGTAAAGAGTGATAGAGTTAACCACCCCCCAATCAACCACTATTGGCACCCCTCTGAAAGCTCCCAGGTTCCTCTTAACCAGATGGTTCCGCATGCCTACCCCTCACTTTCATAGATGTGGTTGCCTGGTTGCACCTGCTGCCCTCTTCACAGCATCACCCTGTGGTACAAGCAGGTGTTCCGGGACAAAAGCACAGTTCTTTCACCTCCAGCTGGGACACACTCAGGGTTATTTGTACTTGGGATTCACTATGAAATCTGGGCAAGCTGGACTTCCACAGAAATCCCACCCTCACCTGCCATCTTCTCCCCTGTTCTGCTTCCTCTGCTGCTTTACTTGTTTCTCCTGGGAGCACATCCTGGGAACACATCCTTAATAAATCACACACTCAGAGAATTGGCTCATGGCCAGCTTCCAGAGATAACGGACCTGAGATATTTTCTTACACCCATAAGACCCTGAAAGAAATGTAATCTGTGCATGCCCATCAGGTAAGCAAAGGCCTACAATCAAACCCAGAAGACATGATTTCATTTCAGGGCTTCAGTAAGAACTTTCAATTTTAAAAGTAGTATCCTATTTTTCAGGTACTCACTATAAAGACCAGAGCCAGAGAAGGGGCCTGTGCCATACCCTAAAGGACTACCCAGATAAGGATTCTGAGAGCAAATTGAAGAATTTAGTCACCTGGTGTCCAGTGTGGAACTTACTCCAAGGGAAGAAAGTCAGCCTTGGACCAGGGGACCACAGCACAAAGAGCAGGTGCCAGAGAATCCCTCAGACTCAACTCAGGCTGAGAAGACTGGCTACTGACAGCAAATCTGCAAGTCCAAGTTCAGAGGCCATGGAAACGCAAAGTACCTGCCTTGCAATTGCTCAGAGAGCACAAGGTCATATGTGTATAGTTCAGTTCTCATAGGGCCATCTGCCTGTTCTCTACTGCCTTGCATTGTCATCTTTCTTTTGCTTAATTTCTCTTAATTAATGACATGTAAGACTCTGAGACCTCACAATAAGGATGTCCCCAGACTGCATTCGTTTTTGGTGACTAGTTGGCTGACCAGCACACACGTTTTTGGTGACTAGTTGGCTCTCAGCACACACGTTTTTGTGACTAGTTGGCTGACCAGATATATGAGACTGCCATTTACAGCTGTGTGGATGCTGTTCACATGCTCTACAATGTCGGCTGTGCAAGGCGTGTGATGTTTGGTAGATAACACGCTCCACCCTGCATAGGAGCACTAGGCAGAGACCATCTTTGTTGGAAGAGATCTGGAATTTCTTGCTTCTATAAATGTACCCACCTGATGCCCCAGGGAGCTCTGGAACATAAAATTATAGTTCAGGATCTATACCGCCTTGAGGCAGAAGAGATAGGCTTTTGTCCTCCCACACAATGCCTGGCCTATCTTGGTTATGTCTGAAAGCTCAGCTGATTGGATGAATAAATCCACAGGCTGAATGGTGCAGTGTGGGGCAGCAAAGAAAATCTCAGGCTGTACAGGCTTCACAACGAACCTGGCCCTGGGATATGACTTGGTTCTTCCTAGCTGTGCAACTGTGCTCAAGTTCTTTCCAAACATACACAAGCATCGCTGTTGAGAAAGAAGCTACAAACAGTTGCGAACTATGATTCAATAAGCAGTCTTTTGTAGGATAAAAACAGCAGTATGGCATCATGGTTACAAACACTGGTTCAGGAGTCAGACTCATGATTTTGCATCCTGACTCTGCTTGGGCAATAATACGCAAGATACTGAATTTATCTACATCCAATTGCTCTTGTGCGCAATTAATCTACACCTTAACCACTCTTGCATGCTTGGAGACCATGACATCATGCATGTATCCTGCTTAGCATGGAATAGGGACAAAATGTTGAATAAATAATAAGTGAATCCACACAAAAAATGAAGCAAATGGACAGTGGAATAGACATCACAGAATACCCAGGCAGCTCAAAGGGTTGGCAGCCAACTCCTTACCCGGGCTAGCTGGGGGCTGGTGAAGGCTAACTACTGCCCAAGTCATCACACGTTTTTCTCTTCATGAGTTGTGTGACTCTAGAGGGGATTGAGCAGGGGAAGCCCTGGTGCATAATCACAGAATGACAAATAATGACATATCACAGCAGTTGGCTTCCCGTGTTCCTGATCAAGCCAATTCTTAGAAATACATGCTCTTCCAAGCCTGAAAAACACATCAGGCCTCCATTTGAGGCAGTTGGTGTGTCAGAAAAATCATCAAGGGTGCAGAATAATAAATATGTAACAACATTTGGAGCCAGTGGAGTCAACAGAACTAAGTAAGAGAGACAGCTGACTTGATTGTTGGTGAACCAAAGAGAAAACGAAAGCTAGGACAAAAGCTAAAGCTTTTGCCTTGGGGACCAAGATGGTTCTTTTCCAGGAATTGAATCAGGTGTCCAGCAAGGCCCTAGAACAAAATTAACACAAAGACACCAGAATGAATATCAAATGTCAGAAATATCAGTTGGAAGAGAGCTAAGACTAATTTTTGAGACGCTCTTACTGCAGTAAGCCTTACAAGATCAATTTTTCTTCTAATAACATTTAAAATAATGATCCTTGTTAATGGGTACCACACAATGAGCTGGGTGCTTTGTAAATATGAGCCAATGGAAGCCTCCCAAAATCTTGAAGATATACCTGTTGTCCTCAGTTTTCAGATGAGGCAGCAGGCACCCAAAAAAGTTAAGCAACATGCTCTAGAAGGAACATGGAAATGACCTTTGAATTCAGGTCTGTTTGACCCTAAGCCTGGCCAGGCTATGCTACAAGGCGCCACCACACTTGTTCATTTTGTGCATCCCAGAATGTGAGCTGGGTTATCTCTGCCAGAAAGAAAAATGATTCATTCTTCATGTGAGGATTCTTTCTCTTTGCCAAACAGCCCAGTAGGGCTCTCGCTACCCTAAAAGGCACCTTTTGCTTTTTGATTTGCTTTGTTTACACAAAAACTCCACATAAGGTATCTGTCCCAGGCTATACTACTTCTGGTAGAAAAAAAAATTCCAACAGCAGAAAGGACAGCCTGGTGAGAGGAGAGCTGTTAGCATGTCAAAGGTTTAGCAGCAATGAGAAATTGACCACCTCTTGTTCCTACTGTCTGGTCCTTTTTGTGACATACCTGTTTCTGGCATTCACCAGCTGGTCACACTTTAAAGGCAGCACATTTCTGCAAGGTACTGTGCTAGGGAACCCCACTTCCCTCCCACCACACACACACTCTCTCTCTCTTTTTTTAAGATTTATTTTATTTTTATTGGAAAGTCAGATACACAGAGATGAAGAGAGACAGAGTGGAAGATCTTTCCTCTGATGATTCACTCCTCAGAGCTGAGCTGATTCGAAGTCAGGATGCCGGAGCATCCTCCAGGTCTCCCACATGGGTGCAGGGTCCCAAGGGTTTGGACTGTCCTCAACTGCTTTCCCAGGCTACAAGCTGGGAGCTGGATGGGAAGTGGGGTTGCCAGGATTAGAACCAGCGCGTATATGAGATCCAGGCTCACGCAAGGCAAGGACTTTAGCTGCTAGTCTACCAGGCTGCCCCCTACCCTGCCTTACTCTCTTAAAGCTCTGGCGTTTTCATGGGACTTTTTTTTTTTATCTCCATCTGTCTTGGGGACCATGTTCGCCATCTCCTCTACTTTCTGCTTGTTCCAAATGTCCTTCTCTTGAACTCCAGGTGATCCTTCAGATCCAAGCTCTCCATGCATCCCACCCCCAACCCCCCGAGACACTATTCCTGGACCACTGGTCAAGGTGAATTCTCCACTGTGGGTCAGGTGCCAGTTGAGACCACAAGGGATATTCTAGGTATTTCATCCAGAGAGAATCTTACACAGGAGCTTATTATGCAGGATTAAAAGGCAAAAGAGTCAGGGCTGACAATGACAGCATGAAGTTGCCAATCCCACAGGTAGGAAACAAAAGAAGAGGTGACGCTTTTAGTGGCTAGGAGCTTGGAGCTGTTGATGGCACCTCCTGCTGATAGACATTGAGCAGGGCTGGAGTTAGGTGGCAAGGTGCTCAGTCATTTAAGGGAGCACTGCCCAGCTGCAGATAAGTCAGTGAAAACAAGAGAAAACAAGGAGTGAGCCTGCTATCTCACCTTCTCCCATCCAGGCTCCTTCTAGTGTAGAGCCTCCCTACATAGGCAGTTGGCAGGGGCATCTGGAAAAACATGACCCAGAGAGTCCCAGCTCCAGCATCAACAGAGAACAGGTGAGCAGAGGCGGTGCTGAGAGGCAACAAGCAAAGCGCTTGGAGTCTTCCTCTTCTAGATTCTTGGCACCATAGTTGTGATACACAGTGTTAATGGCACTCACAGGTGATCTTTCTTGAGGATAAGCATTTATTATTATTTGTCACCTCCCACTAGACTGAGTGCAAAACCATGCTTATTTGGTTCGGTTTCCTCACATATACGAGCAGGTGTAGAATATGAGGAGCATTCAATAATGTTTCTTTGCAATGAGTTCATTAAAAAAACAAATGAGTTCAGGTTTCCCAAAACTCTGTGTGAGTTCTCACACAAGGGAGTTACTAAGGAAGGAACTTTGGAAGAAAGGGAGTAAGAGGAGAAGGACAGATGAGGAGATTCTGAGAACAGAGGCGGTGTCAGTGCAAGACTGGCCTCAGCTTGAGAGCCCTGAGGGTGAAGTTTGCTCCCCAACATGGTGCTTCTTTGGGCCCCTCCATCAGACATTGGCTGCAAGTGGACCCAAAAGGAAGAGGGCTCCTGAGAACTGTGGGCAACTCCACATGGCAGGGCAGCCCTGTGAGCCAGCAACCAACACTCGGGGCACTGAGCCACAAGTGCACCAAAGCATCCACCACAAATGGCAATGCACACTGGGTCGGGCTGCAACAGACTTCTTAAGTCACTTTCCCATCGGAGAGGCTAAGCAGCTTGGGATTTTTATAAGAAACCAGCCAGAAGAGAAGTGGATTTCTTTCATCCTGCAGAACTGTTTTGTCAGAGCTGTTTTATCAGACATGACACAAGCTGACAGTGATTAGCCTGCCTCCCTGGGGAGTCTGGGTCAGTGTCTCTCCTCTAGCTTAAAGCACCTGCTGGCCTGGCTCTAGTACCCCAGGGGCTCCCAAGTAGCCAATTTCTCCCTAGGTCTTCTCTTATCTGGAAAAAATATGGACCTCTCTGGCTCCCTCTCCCTCCCAGGCCTGCAGGTGCTCCACTCAGTGTTGGCCTGGCAGCCTCCACTGAAGAATGTCACTCTGGCCAGAGGCCCGGCCACAGACAAAAGCCCTTTTGGAGCTAAGCCTACACTCTCTGGCTGACAGGACCCTGCCTGCCTCCTAGGCTACCAGCGAGGGAAGATGGCTAAATTCATTCCCCTTGAGCTGACGGTTGCCACAGTTCTTGGCTCTAGAACAAATAGCTAACTGTCCTTACACATAGGAGGGAAGGAAGATGAGACACCCTGTTTGTTGTCCCTGGGACCAGAGGCAGGGAGGCCTGCAGACCCGAGCAGCAGGGATGGAGAGGGGCAGCTCCACACCCAAAACAAGGACAAAGCCCTGAGTCCTGAACGAACTTTTACAGCCAGCTCCGACTCCAACCGTGGCTTGGAACCAGATGGACTTCATATTGAATGACCAGCTCTGCTGTTTCCCAACAGTGCACCCCCCCCTATGTAAGTTTATTCTGTGAGTCTCAGTTTTCACAGCTTTTAAACAGAATAGTATTTCCCCTGTACTTGCTTAGTTTGAAGATTTCATGAGATGATAGAGCATCAAGGACTTTCTCATCCAAAGTGCCTTCAAGTGCCTCCTTAACCCACTGCACACCCATGGCTCAGTGGGGATGCCCCACATTTAACCCTCTGGATATCTTGCAAGCATGCCCTCATGCCTGCACAGGTGAGACCACTCAGGTGGCTGTTCCCTTCCTCTCAGTCACTTTGTGATTCTGATTTTTTTGAACCCCCTGCCTGGGATGCTTTTGGACAGCCATCAGCAGTGGTCTCGCAGAGACAGCCATGGAAAGGTATGGTGTTGGAGTGGCTGTGTGATGCATGCTAAGATGGTCTTCGGTGGCTGTTTGTCTTCTAAACTGCTGCTAACAGCTCTCCATGTTCCCCGACCTTGTTTTGCCTCCCCTAAGGAAAGAGGCTTAAAGATCCATCTTGTCATTTGTACATAAAAGGATGGACACCCAGGAAATGCTTCTGAAACCTGGAAGCTGCCAGGACAGCCCACAAAGACAGACAACATGGCCTTGCCTTTCCTGCCAGCACCTGTTTCCCTGCCTCTCACTCTGTTGTTCCCTTTCCCCTCCAACCTGGATTAGTAGTGGCCCCTACACACTGAATGCCCATCTACCTTTGACCTTCTGTTGTAAATATAAGCCAGGGAAGATCAAGCTGTAGTGCATTAGAGTGGCCTCCAGTTCAGCAAATGGTGTCTGTACAGAAAGAGGAAAGTGTAAACAAAAATACACAAAGGGGCAATGACACAGAGACAGAAGTGGAGATGAGAGCTCCGTGGCTACAAACCACAGAGCAGCAAAGATTGGTAGCAACCATCAGAAGCAAGGAACAGCTGAGGGGGGCGTGGAAGGCTACTCCCTGGAGCCTGCAGAGAACACATCCCTGCCGACCCCTTGCTTCTGACTTCAGGCCTCAGAGACTGTGAGAGAATAAATCACTGCCACTTTAAGCAGTAGCACTTGGTTAAAATAGCCATCCTCGGAGCCTGGAGTCCTCCTGCTCCCTCTTTCCCTTAGTAAAGGACGAAGAGCCCTACAGTCATACTAATTCACACCATCACATTGGCATTTGTAGCCAGGGCTCCAGTCTGCATTTAAAAAGTGATTTACAGTGAGGGTAAGAAAGTTGAAACGGGGCTGAGCAGCCTCATTACTGGGATTGAGAGCTATCTCCACCACTCACCCAAAGAAAGTGCCATCCCTCCACTGGGTACCTGCAAGAACCAAGGCTCAAAGAGGCATCAGCCAGCAGGCCAGTGCTGTGTGGGTTCTGAATTTGCAGGAGACCCAGGGCCAGGCTTCTGCTTTCGCTACTTCATCACTGATCACATGACCTTAGGCCAACCAATCATTTAACCTCTCTGTGCCAGAGCTGTCTCGTCTGTAGACCAGAGATGTTAACAAAAATCCATCTCAGAACTGGCAGTTCCTAAGTACATTCATGGAGAGTGCTACCAAGGAAGTTGTCATTACCTGAGTCCTGTCACCATTATCCACAGTCAGCAGGTAGTAAAGGCCAGAGGCTGCGTTTGAACATAGGCCTGTCTGGCTCCCCTGCACGTCTTGGTTCCATGAGTTCATGCTGGAGAAAGAGCCATGAAGTCCCAACTCCCAGCTCCATCCACCTGACTTCCTGTCACCAAACAAACTCAGGTTCATGGTCATCTTGGTAATAATCACCGTAACTGAAGATTTCCTGTGCTAATCCACCCTCGGGAAACTTCAGGAACACAATTGATCCCCCACCCACCCCTTGGGAGAGGGTATGGACAAGTAGTTATGAGCTCAGCTTTGAGGACACAAGGTCCTGTGTTGAAATCCCTACTTTGTCAGTTCCCAGCCATGGGAACATGGATGGAGCTTACCATCCTGAGTCTCCTTTCCCATTTCTTGTAAAATGAGAATGCTCACTGGCCCCACATCACTAAGTAGAGTGAGAGAATAAACAGGAAACCTGTAAAGCATCCGGAGGAAGGACCTGGTGCTCCTTGGATAATGGTGGTGATGAACATGAACATTATCCCCACTCAGAGGTTGAAACAAGGGAGGCAGAACCACCACCAAATGCCTGGGCACGCCACCCCCACCCCCCAGACCATGTGGTCTTCCCATTGCTGGGACTTCAGCTCTTTGAGTCCACTTACAAATTCCCGATGCAAACGAATTTGCAAACTGCTTCACTTTCATTTCCTTGGGAAACAGTGTTAAAATTCAGTCTGGGAAAAACTTCCCCATGGATGCATAAAGATCTCCTTGGAGCAGGTTGACCCTCAAACCAGCATCTCCAGTCAACATGGCCTTGTTCTTTGAGACACAAAAATGACTACAGCTCTTTGTTCAGTGTCTTTTGGCTGACTTTCAGTTCATGAGGAAGTGTCTGTCTCACAGCCAATTTGAATTCGTGTTTGCAAGTAAAATTGCAGGGGACAGTGGATCAGGTGTCTGAGAGCTGGAATGTGGTGGGTCCTCTGTCATCTGCTTACAGGAACCTGACCTAATGTCTGTCTGGTGAGGTACCAATTTCAAAGCTCTAGCTTGTTGGGTTTGCTATTGTATTCCAAATTCATAACAGCACTGTGAAACTCACCTTGTCCTCCTTACTTTTTAATTTTCCCATTTAATAGATAAGAGAAGCAGTTAAGAGCTTGAGTGATGAGCTAGGTCAAGAGCACCTAGCTGGTTGGGAAGTTGAACCCGGATTTTACTTAAGAAGCTTTACTTCAACAATTTTGTGAGCATCTACAACATGTCAGGAATTCTATATGAAACACTGGGGTTACAAAGATGCATAAGGCAGAGCAGCCTGGAAAGCGCACAGTGTAGTTAATATGCACTGTACTATGCATGTACAGAAGAGGTTCACCACTCCCTCCTGCTTCAAACCTTTTTCTACACATTCTCAACAGGCTTCTTCCTCCCCTACCCAAGCCAAAAATAAGCAACCCCAATACTCTGGGGCAGGCATTTGGCCTAGCAGTTAAGACACCACATGCTGTTCAGAATGCCTAGGTTTCATGACCACCTCTGGCTTCTAATTCTAGTTCCCTACTAATGCAGACCCTGGGAAGTAGCGGCAATGGCTCAAGTAACTGGGCTCCTGTCACCCACATGGGAGACTTGGATGGAGTTCTTAACTCCTGTCTTCAACCTCAGCCAAATCCAGTCCTGGTCAGCATGGATCTCTAGGTATGAGCCAACAGAACAGCTCAAAGTCAATCTTTCTCTCGCTCTCTCTTTGCCAAATAAATAAACTAATATTTTTGTCAAAGTTCTGCTCTTATCAAAGTACCAATAATCTCAGGTTGCCAAATTCAAGTGTCAAGGCTTCATTTTCATTGACTCAAGTTCTCAGAAACAACAACACAGTGGAGTTTTCTCTTCCTCTCATAGCTCTTTTCTGAGCTGTAGACAACATTAAATGTTGAATTTTTCTTTACAGAATCTCAATATCTTACATGGTCTCTTTTGCTGAAACTTACTTTTAAAAAAAGAGGAGACATTATTTTATTTACTTGATAGGCAGAGTTAGAGAAATAGAAATCTTTCATTTGCTGTTTTACTCTCCAAATGGGTACAACAGCCAAAGCCAGGAGCCAAGAATTTCTTCTGAATATCCCACATTGTTATAAGAACCCAAGGACCTAGGCCATCTTCTGCTGCCTTCCCAGGCATGTTAGCAGGGAGCTGGTTTGGAAATTGAGCAGTTGGGTTTCAAACCAGTGCTTCTTTGGGATGTCAGTGTCATATGCAAGTGCTTCACCCTGTATACCACAGTGCCAGCCCTGAGACTTGACTCTTGCTCTCACCAGTTTGTAAAAGCGGAAGGACCCTGGGCTCAGTCTTGGGCTCCCATCTCTTGTCTTGGCTGTCTTCTGGGCCTATGACTACAAGCACCATCCATACTTATCTCCAGCCCCAAGCTCTCTCCTGAGCTGAGGCTCATGGATCCATTCATCACCCAATTTACCATAAGTAAAACTAGCCTACCTCCTCACACAAAACTCTGTGTTTCCTTCCCTAAAGCGGTTCCTTCATTGCTTCCCCATTTCAGTAGCATCACCATTCACTCAGACACTCAGGTCCTGAATAGCCAGCCTTGGTTCCTCTCCATCCTCACACAGCACATCCAATACATTGTCAAGTCCTGATGGCACAGCATCCAAATTATGCCTTGAGTCCACTTACCTTTCATTTCCACTGCCACAACCCTGGTCCAAACCATCACTGTTTCTTTGAGCCTAACCGAATGCCTCTAGTACATCCCTCTATACTAGGAGGATGCACTAGGGGTGCACCTCGTCTCATAATGCAGCCAAGATGGGATCTTTTAAAAAACGTAAACAAAGTCACATCCTTCCTCCTCTTAAAACCTTCCACTGGCTTTCCCCACAAAATCCCAACTCCTTCGCCCAGCCGTTTTGTGATCTCGCTTGCCTCTCCGATCTCACTGTCCCACAACCCTCACCCTGTGGCCCTTGTGATGGTTCAGTGAGGCTGCCCTGGACTCCTGCCCTTGCTCCTCCCACTGCTTGGAATATTCTCCCCAACATCTTTGTAGGGCTGGATTATGATCATTCTTTTAGGTCTCCGTCCCACTGTTGTCTCCTCAGCATGGTATTCCCTAAGTCACCATTTACTTTCTTTGGCAGATTTATTACCATCTGCAATTCATCTCTTTCATGCAGCCTAGACCATGAGCCCTTGGCATATGTGGCTGGAACATGTGCTGAGGTAAAGCCCACACCCTGGCTCTGGCACTCGGAGCCCCCTCCACTTACGGAAAAGAAAAACACAGCCCTAGACAGGTTTAGAAACTTGTTAATGGCCATGAAGGAAAAGATCTGGGTTTTAAGAGTAAGACAATCAAAGGAGAGTTACTTTATGTTGGGTGATCAGCGAGGAGGACATCCTAGGGAAGCATGGTTAGATGAGACCTGAAGAATGGGACTAGCCTCAATAAAAAGAGTTGGGGGAAAAGCATTTCAGGCAGAGGAGATGGAATATACTAAGAGAACATACAAATACAAAGTGATAAAGACAGACACATGTACCTTTCTCTGTCATTTTAAAAATGGGTTCATGGAATTTAAAACTTCACTTACCATATCATAAACATCTTTTCATGTCCTTAAATCATCTCCAGTTTTTGCTTATTGTGCCTGCTCTCATGAACAATGAGGCATGGGGCCGGCAGCATGGCCTAGTGGCTAAAGTCCTTGCCTTGAACATGCCTGGATCCCATATGGCCGCCGGTTCTAATCCTAGCAGCTCCACTTCCCATCCAGCTCCCTGCTTGTGGCCTGGGAAAGCAGTCGAGGACGGCCCAAAACTTTAGGACCCTGTACCCGTGTGGGATACCCAGAAGAAGTTCCTGGATCCTGGCTTCGGATTGGCATAGCATCGGCCGTTGCGCTCACTTGGGGAGTGAATCATCGGATGGAAGATCTTCCTCTCTGTCTCTCCTCCTCTCTGGATATCTGACTTTTCAATAAATAAATAAATCTAAGAGAAAAAAATGAACAATGAGGCATGACTATTTTGTCTGAAAAGGTATCCAAATACATGACAATGGTTAAAGCAAGTAAACAAAGTGCTGAATGCCAAAATGACAGAGCAAGTGATGGTGGAAGTATAAACTACTACAAGTTGTGGAAACTCTTCAGCAGAAGCTACTCTAGCCAAGCATACTCTTGTTCTGTGACTTTGTAGTTCCACTAGACATGTATTCAGCAGAGGGGTAGGAGTGAATGTGTCCATCAAAAATCAAGTACAACAAAATTAATAGCACCATTTGTCATAGCAAAATCTAAAACAGAAACAAATGAAATACGCATCAATGATAGAGAAAATCTTAGAGCAGTCACAAAATGGGATTTATGCAATTAGAATTATATGTGTAGGAGTCCCTCAACTATGATGTAAAGCTGAAGAAACAAGACACAAATTGCATCCATGGTGTTAGAGGTGAGATCAAGGGCGGGGACAAAAGGAGCACTCTTGCAGGCCAGCTGACCGGCTTCTTGGTCTAAGCGTTGGCTATGAGGCTGCAGCAATTCACGGAGCTGAACACTTAGGATTCTTGTACTTTTCTGCATTGTGAAATATTCATGAGTATTTCAACAGGAAAATTCCTAAGCATGAATTTTCTATGAAAGAAAATTTGATGTTACTGGCAAATATCAGTTGCATTATATTCTCATAAGAGATGTAAAAGCCCTACCAGAGAATATATAGGGTCCAGAGAGACCCAAAGATTTTAACCAAATGTGATCAAGTCGACTAAGATCAAACTGGATGAAGATGGGTCCTTTAGACAATAATTAGCATCTTTGTGTGGAGAAGCAGGTTTGGAGAGAACTGACACCAGGAAGAAGGTCATGTGACACAGAGACAGCCAGAGTAGAGTAAGGCAGCTACCAAGCAACCATGTATAAGAGTACCTGCGACCACCAGGAGCTGTAAGAGAAGCACAGGTTAGATTTTCTTTCAGGCTCTACAGAAAGCAACAACCAGGTCAATACTTGAACTACTGACCTGGCCTCCTAAACCATGAAACAGTGCATTGTTGTGGGTTTTAGCCACCCAGTTTGTTATAATTTGTTATGACAGCCCTATGAAAGTGATTCTGAGAAGGATTACTTTTTGATCCCCGTTCAACCTTTGGGTGGAAGTAAGAGACTGTTCCCAAGGGATGATTATAGTTGGATCATTTTTACTGCTTTCTGGTTTTCAAGCAAACCTAGGTCATCTCCCAACTTTCCTCTGCAAATGACTCAATCAACCAGTTCTGCGCAGATCAGTCCTAAGCAAGGTGATTAAGTAGTTAGGGAAAGGAAGGAGGAAGTGAACAGAGAGAAGAAATGGGCCACAATTTCCAGACATCACCAGGCCCCATTCTTCTCAACTATTAATGTTTCACCAGAATTCTAATATCTCCATTCTCATTGTATGAATGACTAAGGTTGGCATTTTAAATATTTGAAAATGGAGGTGGCATTTAGCACGGTGTTTAAAACACCGTTTGGGATCCTACAGATCTTGTGTTGGAGTAATATTTCAAGTCTCTGCTTTGCTTATGAGCCAGCTTCCTGCTAATGCACAGCAGGGGGTGGTTCCGTAGTTGGGTCCCTGCCACCCACATGGGAGACCCAGAGGTCCAGGCTTCTAACTTCAGTCTGGGGCAGCCTTGATCATTGCAAGCCTTTGGAGAGTAAAACAGAAGATGGAACAAATCTCTCACCAAATTCCATCCTCACTGTCCCATCTTTGTTGTAAAAAAAATGAACAAATGAGACTAGGAAATAGAGAGAAGCAAATAAGTAGAAAAAGCAGAGAAAAACCTAGAAAATAGAGAAAAGCAAAAAATGCCCCCAGACAACCATCAGCGGAGATGGTTGGGGTATTTGGGATATTGCCTGCCAGATATTTTTAAGTGAGGGTGTTATACACTTACAAGAAAAATATCACCCTTTCCCAATCGCCCGTCTTTTCTTCCTCTTTCTGAGAAATACACAATTCAGAACACACTCCTGAGACCTACCCTACCGCCCACACATGCACATTTCTGCTTTGTTTTCCACCCAGTCCTCGCCCTAGGCCCCTTCCTGCAGCCAACCCATTCTTTCATACACAGCCTGTGCTCTCAGCAGTCTGGAGTTCACACGGGAAGACTTAAACTACAGCACAGACATTAGAGAGAGCAGAGTGTTTCCAAAGAATGCGTTGGTATGACTGGTATTGCTCCAGAAAACAGCTGCTGTGCTTTCTTCTTTAGACTTTACATGTTTCGAATTGAGTTAAAGCATGTATTCCTCAAGATATGATGATGGTCCTCACTGCTACACCAAGCACTTGCTTTGGACTGCTTCTGCCCGCTCCTAAACCCCGCTTCCCCTGCTCATCCTGTTAATCACCTTCATGGGTTTGATGCATGTCCTACAACACAGGGCTAGGCATACTCTTTTTTTTAAGATTTATTAATTTTTATTGGAAAGGCAGATTTACAGAGAGAAGGAGATACAGAGGGAGATCTTATATCTGTTAGTTCATTCTCCATTTGGTCCCAGTGGCCAGAGCTGGGTTAATCCAAAGCAAGGAGCTTCTTGTAGGTCTCCCACGTGGGTGAGCCCAAGGCTTTGAGCCACCCTTTACTGCTTTTCCAGGCCACAAGTCCAGAGCTGGTGGGAAGTAGAGCAGCCTGGAGAATAATCAACACCCATATGGGATGACAGCTCTTGCAGTTGTGCCATCCCTCAGGCCCCTAGGCATATTCTAGAGCCACTCTCTGATGCAGCCCAGTGCCGGGTCCCCTGGAAGATTATCCACATTGTGCATGTCAGTGGACTTGTTGGCTCCTCTGCCCTCTGGCTGGGTTAGGCCAATGGAAGGCAGAAGATCAAGGAGGTGGATGTGTGTAGGCCTACCCTCTTCCTGCTTGGAACTTGACAGCCAAAAACATGGACAGCTGGCCCTTCACATTCACAAGGACCACTTCATCTGTTTCTACCAATTATAGATCCAAAGCACTATGGGAAAATGTTGCAAAAATAACGGAACTCCTAATACACGTGACCCATGAGCTCTTTGAAGATCCACAGTATCCTCCAGCTTGTTGCTTCTACCCCTCCCAGGAAGGCTCTGCCTGCAAGAGTCTTCAAATTTCTACTGTCCTCTACAGTGCCACAATAGATCCAAAAGTTTACAAACTGCTTAACTCAGTTTTTTTTCAAGTTATTTTCCAGCCCTCTCATCTGAACTTGGGCCAAGTGTAGTCAATTCAAGTTTAAAGCATGTTGCATATATATGCCTCAAGTCCATGTTCTTCATTTAAACACACTGACCTCAAGGTCCTTTTGAAATGTATTTTTCTCACTTTCCTCCTACAACCACAAGTGATATAATAAACTAAATGGCAAGGATCACAGCTGATCATTTGTCAAACCTTCATTTGCGCTTAGCTCTCCCCCACACTGAGTATGAGCCCTAGCTCACTCCACAGCATTTGGAGCCAGCTTGGGCTGCTCTTCAAAAGCTGATTATTAAACTTTCAAACATTTTGCAAGCCAATTGCTAAACACAGCAATTATGAAAAACTAACTTATATAAACTTCCAATTAAATTATATTAAAAACAACTGTAATAAAAAAAAAACTCACTAGTTCCTAATTACTTTACTTCCCTTAACTACTGTCAAGGCTCAGGTACTGTCTGTTTTATCTGCATGCTGAAAGTACCACATCATGGTACACATCTCATTTCAATTCCAGTCATTGATGTTGCATCAGGGGATAGCATCAGTGTGCAGTACATTCAGTAGTAGCTTGCTACACTGAAATTCCTTCTGGAAGCACCAATTCAAATCCTGACTGTTCATCTGTGAACTAGCTCCCTGCCCATACACGTGGAAAAGCAGCAGAAGATGGGTCAAAACTTGGATCCCCTAGCACTCATGTGGGAGGACCAAATGAAGTTCCAGACTCCTAGCATCAGCTGGGCCCAGCCCCAGCCATTTCATGCGGTTATTGAAAGAACAGACATCATGTATTACTGCATCTGATTGGTCAAGCTTGGATCCTGCGGCTGCCCTTCAGCTCAACTGAAGAGTCCAGTATAACTTCTGGGCATGCACACCCACTTCACAGGACAGGGAGACAGTGCTGGAATGGAATTTGGACTGCAGACACCCAGAGGGTGTGGACAGCCTGCTCACCAGGTGCCCAGCTAAGGAGACCCCTCAGATGTCTATTTGGTGAATAGTAGCAATCACTCTGCTAGTTCTTAGAATGGACAACACACATACTGGCTTTGTATAATAAATGTTCCGTGCATGCTATTAGCATTGTCACCCTCCTAGATGACATAGCTGAGGAACAGAAGGTGAGGAAACTTGTCCAATATCAGCAGAATTCTCCCACAGTATTTACAGGGCTTTGGTTCCAGGATCCCTGTAAATAGTACCATCCAGACACCCACGTCCCTTATAGAAATGGTAGAGTATTAACGTGCAAGCACTTTATCTGTAAATTATTCAGAATTCCCAATAGTGTGTAAATTCTGTATAAACAGCTGTGCTGCATTGTTTAGGGAATAACGGCAAGAACAAACGTCTATCCAAGCTTGGCAAACATGCAATCTTTGCAAAAATAGTTTCATCCTCTTGTTCAGTGGATCCATAGGTGAAGAGCCCAAGCTGCAGGGGGTTGATGGGAACTTATGAGGAGCAAGGCAGTACCTCTCCTGCTCCCTGCTCTGCCTGCATGAACAGCTACATCAACCAGCCTCTTCGGCTGCTGAGGTCCACTCTGAAAAACAATGCCTTGGAGAGCTTTATAAACTCGATCTTTAATGAAAAATGATCATTTCTGCTCTGCTGCTGTGCTGTTCTTTGTGCTGGAACCAATGCAGTGACTTGGATATAAAGGCAGATAAGGGACCTGCTACAGGTCAGCCTGCCCTACCAGCCCTCCTCCCACATTCCCACCAGGGAGAGTCATCTATGGCCTTAAGCCATGTCTCCAGGAGAATTCCAGTAAACCCCAAACAAAGGACTTAAAAAGGCAGTAAAGCTTTTATTAGACCAATAGTTTGTTATCTCTCATGAGAGCTTGGAGGCAGGTAAGTCTTGTGTCTCTTCAGGAAGTGTGGGGGAGGCCGAGGCAGATTGGAAGGTAGGGCCAGCCACAGAGTGGCAGGGGAGGAAGGAACCTCCCTAGCAGGTGGCATCCAATGCCAGCTGGGTCCGCTTGCATTCTGAGTCATCAGATTGCCCAGGAAGGAGCTTCTCATAGTCAAATGAGAAAGCCAGGACCCAGACCTGCCCAGGGCCAGCTGCTTTCCTCTTTCCTGGCTCACTAGGTTCCCTCTGTCAAAGCTTCCACCTCTTCAAAGTTCCAGGAAGGTGTCCCCTGCCTGTGACAGGCACCAGAGAGTCACCCCGTGATGCCAAAGAAAACACAGCAGACACACAAACCCAGACATCACTCTTGTCTCTGTTCCTTCTGGAAGCTCTGTCGTTAAGAACTGTCCTTCCTCAGTGTCACTGGACCCCTCTGCTGGGGGCACAAGGCCTCCCTGGTTTTCTACCACTTGGACATGCTGTCCTCTCCAGACCAACAGCAGCCACAGCTTCCCCAGCACATCGTCTGTCAAGAATGACACTCCACGTCTTCCGTCTTGTCTTCACCTCTAGCTTATCGGTCTCTGGAGGATTCTCCCAGCAGCCTTCACAGTGCCACCTGGGGAGGCTTTTGTGATTCCACTGCCACATTCTTATTCTCTCCTCCTCAGGAGCTGGTGGTAACCACAAGGAGAGCCTTCATATACGGAGCCCATCACGTGTGTCAGGCACTGGACACCATTTCTTATGCCAACCATGGCAGGAAGTGACTCAGGGCTAGCAGCACACTAGGAAGGGTGAGCATTGGCTCAAGGTTCAAGTGCATACTTGTTTTCCTTCAAATCCCATACTATCTCCCCATCAGTTCAACTTCCATTCTCTCATTTTTAGTGTAAATAATCTCCTATTTCAAAACTGAGGGAATGGCATTTTGGCTTGCGAGTAAAGCTACTGCCTATGATGCCAGCATTCCATATGGACACTGGTTCAAGTCCCAGATGTTCCACTTCCAATCCAGCTGCCTGTTAATGTGCCTTGGAAAGCAGCAGAAGATGATCCAAGTCCTTGGGCCGCTGCATCCACGTGGAAGACCCGAAAGAAGCTCCTGACTCCAGGCTTTGGTTTGGTCCAGCCCCGTCTATAGCAACCATTTGGGGCGTGAACTGGCAGATAAAAGAGCTTTCTCCATTTCTCTCTTACTCTGCCTTTCAAATACATAAAATAAATCCTTAAAGAAAAAAAGAGCATTGAGGCCTCTGGGTATGGCCCTCCTCAGCTTCCTGTATACATCTGTAAAGCACCTGTGTGACATGCATCTCACTCCCACCTTCCCAACCAGCTCCTCAGGAAGCCCAACATGTCCACAGCCATCTATAAGGTAGAGACTGGTGTTATACCCATTTCACAGATGAGGAACAGACTCAGAGATACTACAAAATAGTGGCAGAATGAGACTCCAACCTAGTGTCCTTCCACGAGAGGAGCACACTTGTTCATTCTTGCTACTTTTAGACTAGAGATTCCCAAAGTATGGTTTCCACGCCAGCAACATCGGCATCACCTGGGAACATACTACAAGTGCTAATTATTAACTCTAGGGCTGGAGTCCAGCACTCTGAGTTGTGGCAAGCTCTGCAGGCGATCCTGGTATAGGTGAAGATTTGAGAATCAGTGCTCTATTCAGGGGGCAGTTTCCGAGAGCACAGGAACAGCTGTTCATTGATGTCTGTGGCCGCTGCCAGGCTAGGACGCCTCAGTGGTGACAGTCTGTGGCACATACCAAAATACCTACTGTTTGACCATTTCTACCAGAAGGCTGGAGACCTCCGTTCAAGTGTGTCACCAAATCCTTCGGATATATCTTCTAAGTATGTTTCCATACCCCCATCACAGCCTTTCTCATGGTTTCTAACTTAGACTAATGAGGTAAACTCCTCGTTACAGTCTCTCTGTCTGCAGTCTTGGTCCTCTCAGTTCCACATCCAACACAGCTACATTCCCCACAAGGATTCTACCTTGTCACGCCTCTTCTTAAAACCCTCTTAGCTTCAAAACCTTAGGACTTGAGCAATGCACAGAGTTCTTCATGACACAGTGCCTGCCCTGCTGTCCAAAGAGCTGCTGCTAGTTCATGATTCACCCATGACCTTTTCACCCCTATGCCTTTGCAGGAAATGTTCTCCTGACCCCTCTCATGTGGCAAACTACTCATTCTGCAAGATCCAGCCCAGATGTCATCCACGAAGCTCCAGAATTCATCACGTCCCCTTCTCCCTGGTTTCCTCTCATTTGTTCCCTTTAACTTAATGCTGTGTATGCAGATTACTGGCCCTATCCCACCTCATTAGCTGTGACGTGAGACAGGCAAACAGTTTTTTACCTGACTTGGCATCTCCAGCACCCAGGACAAGCCTGGCCCATAACCCCTCAGTAAATGTTCACTGAACCGGCCAGAGGCTCTCTCTTAGTCACCCCGGTGCCCTGGCAGTGCGCCCTCACTCACCGGCTGCAGCTTGCAGACAGCAGTCACTGCCGATGTGGCCCTGTGCCTTTCAGGTCAAGGACTGTGCTCTGTGTGTTTATGGTCCTCCACAGCAAACAACACAGAGCCTTGTACACAGTGGGCACCTGGAAGGTTATGAAAGCTCCAAGGAATCATTTGGCTCTTTGTGAGTTATTCTTTTAGGTGAGCTTTATTTTTAATCACTTTGGGATTTTGAAGCTAAAATATACTCATTGTAGAAACTTTGCATAGAAAGCAGGTAAAATCACCTACAATCTTTCAGTCTATATATGTTGTGCAAGACCTTGAAGAATGGGTGGAGGGGCTGTATGGGGCTTCACTTGTGAGTCTGAATTCCACAGTTCCATAGTTCTCCAGGAGGTTGTTTATTAGGAAATCTGCTTTGGCAGCAACTTTTTCACAAACACTAGAAATCAATAATGAAACTTTCCTGAACTCTAAAGTTTAACTCTTCTGTTACCTCTATGATCTTCCTTTAGAAGAGAAGCAAGCAGACTCCCTCAGAGACCTTACGGCTAAGAAACACAAGGATCCAAGCCTCCTTCCTAAGCATCTGCCAGCCCCAGGGACCCCAGGCCTTGCTTCCTGGTAAAGGATATTTGTTTTCCTGGGGCAGGCATGAAGGATGTGCCCAGTGAGCTCAGGTCAATACAGGATGAAATACCTGGGGGTACATGGGGAAGGAGACCTCACCCCGCCACTTGAAGGCAGAGAGGCAGTTGGAGGGTGTGGGAAGGACAGAGTCCGCACAAGCGCCAGAAGCTTGATTTTGGTGCAGGAGAACACCTGATGTTGACCATGCTGAGACTAGAGGCTTGTGATGGCACCATCAGCCTTCATGATCCACCACCAGCGTGGAAGCACTGAAAACACTAGAGGGGTGTGACAGGTGGACACCCAAGTGACAGAGATCCAGGGAGCCCAGCTTAGGCTTTACTGACAGCCAGAGTCAGCCTGACGCAGCACCCGGGTCCAGGGAGTGGCAATCCCCACCCCCTGAACAGGAGTGTCTCAGAAGAAATGTAAGGGATGGAAGAGTGGGGTAGAACGTTGGCTTCTGGTGGCAGCCTTATCTTAAAGGAAAAGTACATGGGAGCAGAGGTATAGATGTCCTTCCCCAACTTCCAAACTTGTTAGCCAGATAATTCACTCCTCCCTGGGAAAGCGTGAGCACAGGACAGAAAGGAAGCCAGCAGCGTTCCATGCACTGATGGTCCTCCCCAAGCACACAAAGAAAAGAGAAAGGAAGTTCCACATGAGAAGTCTGTAAGGAGAATATGAACATACCCATTTTAAGATGTGGAAATGAGAGGAATGAAATAAGAGCACAATGTCATTCAGCTAGCAGATGATAGAGCAGATTTTTCTGAATTGAAATTAATTTTTCTACATTGGTGTTATGGTTCCGTCTGAGAATCCCTGCCAATAATGAAGGTTTGCACCTCGGCCGGAATATCAAAGTGTAGTATGCACAGCGATGCAGAAGGACACCTGATTAAAGGATTTCAGAATGGGGAAGATGGCTCTGGTTTCTTTCAAGGAGGATATTGATGGGCAGGTAGAGTTGCCAGGACACAGGCTGTTTGTTTTCCTTTCATCTCACAGTGCATCAGAAGAATGAGCCCAGATACCCATTGCCCTTCTCTGTGTTAATTTCTTGGTATTAGTTTGTTTTGGTCTCACCATAAATTATCTGGGGCAAGTTTCTTACCCTTTCCGGGTTTATGTATCTTCATCTGTAAGTGTGATGATGATGAAGACTAAACTAGATGAAAGTGGTTGGTCACAACCCAACTCAATTATTTTCCCTGCCATCACTTCTTGATTTTGAGTCATTTTTCATTACGTGTTCATCTCCATGGGCCTCTCTGACTTTGACATTGCCAGTGGCTCAACACCCACTCCAGATCCCTTGTTTAAAGTGTTATCTCCTGTTCTTGCACAAGCATACTTTCATCTCTCATAGGAGCAGAGACAAGAGGCTGTCCTGATCTAAGGCTGGCTGCTCTACACAGTGAGGCACGTTTGTGTTCAGAAGAACAGGCAGAGTCAGTATGGGGTCAAGTCCCAAGGAGGGGATAGATCTGAGTGCCCTCCATTCCCGCACTGCGACCCATGGGTTGTCCTGTCCCTGGATTCAAGGATAAGGTGTCTGCCCTTAGAGCCAGGGGTGCTGGGTGGAGAGCTTTTGACCTTCTTTAGGGATTCGGCAGTGATCCCAGAGGGTCTTGAACTTGGTTGGATTCTCCAGGTTTCTAGATGGCTCCTTGATCTTTCAAAATGACCTCCAGCGTCAAGTGGACCTTCTAAGATGGCTTTCCCTGTACGTTAGCTTCTCTTCTGTCTTTCCCTCCCACCTCAGACCCTCACCCCTTCCCTGGCCAGGCCTTATTCACCTTGATGCAAGTACTAAGTTTGTTTCATTTTTGTATCTCTTGCTTATCAACTTCACATTCAATTCTTCCCATTCTCACTAGCAGTTTCCTTAGCATATAAAAAATGTTCATTCAGTATGTAATGCGTGATTAAAACCATAATAAGATTAGAAGGTTTGAATTCATGCTGAACTCAAAGAAGTCTTACATCCTGGCCATCCTGGCTAGCTCTGCCAGTATTCATATAGTCATAATAAATAATAATGAGGCTAATAAATTAATCATAGCTAATTCTATGTTTCACCTTTGACATTGTGGATACATATGAAGGTCCTGGCAGCCATTTGCTACTTGGCCTGAGACTTACAATCACCCTTAAAGTGATTTTTGCAGGAAGAATCCGATGCTTAGAGGTTTTCATTCACTTGCTCAGGATTCTCCCGAATGCTTCCTAGGGGAGCTGAGATGTATCTCAGGCCATTTACCATCATGCTGCCTCACCTGCATTGTGGGCGGCACTGGCCAAGTCTCTTCCGAGCTAAGCTGTCCTCCTGTGAAATGGAGGCAGACAGCAGAGGAAGCAATTTCAAAGGGCCCTGTTAAACTTTTCCATGAGCCACCAAACACTAATGGCTCCTGTGGCGCAGCCTTCTCCAGTCCATAAAACCCTGACTCATCTTTCTCTGTGAGCAGATCACCTTGGAAACCAGCTTTGCCTGAAATGGCCCTGCCAGATCCCTGGAGTTGCTGCCCCAGGGAAAGCTCAGTAGGAAAAGGCAGTTCCAGGAAGAGAGCTGCCTGTGTCCATTTTCAGACCTGAGAGAGGCTGTCAGGCTTTCCTCTTTGGTTGTCTGCTTAGAGATCTAGCGGAGGTTCCACTGTCGAGTGGTTAGACAGGAAAAGCAGCCTCCTTTTGCAATCTGGGCAAGGCAGGGTCAGACACTCGCCAAAGATAGGCCTCTAGAAAGTCCTCAGATGGAGATGGGAGCCCGACCTCAACAAGCCAGTGGGCTGCATGAAGGGATATGCCATTCAACACCTCTGTGCAAATTCATTCACTCAACAAACACATAGGGCAACATCCAGAAAGGAATCTCATTATGTCAAGCTCTTAGGTCATGAGATGGTGCCTTCTTCACTTCATGAGTTCACCACAGGAGCAGGTGCAAAGAGCCAGATACACACACAGGTAAACCCCACCCAAGGCCACACATAGCTTTGAGACCCTGGATCACTGCAGAGCCTCTCTGAGCCAGAGATTCCTTGCCAGCAAAATAAGGTCAATGAGAGTCCATCGTGGCCTCATCCTCTGCAGATTCTCACAGGCTGAAGGCCACACCCTGACCCCCTATCCCTTTGCTTCACTGTGCCAACCGTGCCCCTTCCCAGAGTACCCCTTACCCATATGTGTCTCAAAATTATTCAACCCCAGCAGCTGGCAGAGTTTCAGACACATGGCAGAGCATAGATAAATATTTGCTGAATGAATAAATGCCATGATACCAAGTTCGGCCTCACCTGTTCCCTCTCTCACCATCCTCCCCTCCCTGAGCCCCACATAACTTCCCCAGACAGACCAATCTTTTCTGTCTCTCCCGAGAAATTCCAGACTTCTCATGGGCAGATGTTGAGTGACACAGAACATTAGTGTTTAGTAAACATTAGTAAAAGTGAGAAACAAGTTGGTAGGGAGAGCTATTATGGTCTTTGTTTTAATAATGACTCTGGGGTTCTAAAAAATCTCAGAAGACACTGGCAAATCACCCAGAGGGGATTTAACTTGCCCCAGCACTCAGGCCCCAGGTGGCCTCCTGTCCCAACTTGAGTCTGAGCTGTCAGGTCAGGGGTATGTTCTAAAAAGTACTGATTTCACAAATTCTGGACATACTTCTTCACCAGCTCAGACACTGGGACACATTGTTCTTCTTTCGCTGGCATATAAAATAACAGCAATGTATCTAATCACCAGTGTGTCCTTGAATTGGATGATGCCCAGTATTAGCCATAACTACAAAAAGAAGAGGCAAAAGTAGTTAAGCTCACTCTCACTGACAATCCAAGAATTGCAAATGAGATCCACAAAGGAGATCATTCTGTCATTGCAGTTGGTAAAGGTAGACAAAAAAAAAAAATGATGTGACTGGATGTAAGAGAATAGAAAACATACAAGCTCTGGTCTATAATACATGTTGAGGTGATTCGTTACTATAAATTTTTGAAAGCACATTTCAGTTTTTAACATACGCTAAAAATCTTAGTTTCCTTGTGGGAGGGTTGTCGCCTTGCAGTTAGGAGATCCACAGCTCCCATCCCCTATCAGAGTGCAGGAGTTCAATCCCCACTTGTGGCTCCTGGTGCCAGTTTCATGCCATGTGCACCCAGAATGGCAACAATGAAGGCTCAGATACATTGGGCTCCTGCCACCCACAAGGGAGACCCAGACTGAGTTACCCCTCCAGGCTTCTGCCCTGCCCATTTTGGGTATTTGAGGAATGAACCAGCAGATGGAAACTGTCTCTTTCTCTCTCAGTCTTTCCCCTTTCTCCTTCTGTCCTGCCGCGCAAACAAACCAAAAAATTTTTTTAAATATTTTTTAAAGGTTTATTTTATTTTTATTGCAAAGTCAGATATATGGAGAGGAGGAGAGACAGAGAGGAAGATCTTCTATCTGATGGTTCCCTTCCCAAGTGACTGCTACGGTTGATGCTGCGCCGGTCTGAAGCCAGGAGCCAGGAGCTTCCTCCAGGTCTCCCACACGGGTGCAGGGTCCCAAATCTTTGGGTCATCCTCAACAGCTTTCCCAGGTCACAATCAAGGAGCTGGTTGGGAAGCAGGTCTGCCAGGATTAGGACCGGCACCCATATGGGATCCTCGCATGTGCAAGCAAGGATTTTAGCCACTAGGCTACCATGCCAGGCCCTCCAACAGATTTTTTAAAGAATAAAATTTAAAATGTTTAAAAATAATATGCCAGGAGTGAGGATGGCCCAAAACCCTGCACCTGCATGGGAAACCCAGGAGAGGCTCCAAGTTCCTGGCTTTGGATTGGCTCAGCTCTGGCCGTTGCAGCCACTTGGGGAGTGAACCATCGGATGGAAGATCTTCCTCTCTGTCTCTCCTCCTGTCTGTATATCTGCCTTTCCAATAAAAATAAAAGTAAATCTAATAATAATAATAGTAATATGCCAGGGGCTGGCATTGTACCCCAGTGTGCTGAGTACCTGCAATGTCAGCATCCCACACTGGAATTCTGGTTTGAGTCCCAGTTGCTCTGCTTCCACTCCAGCTCCCTGCTAATGCACTTACGGAAGCAGAGAAAGGCAGCCCAATATTTGGGCCTCTGCCACCCATGTGGCAGACTCTGATGGAACTTTGGTCTGGACCGGCTGCAGCCATTTTAGGGAGCGAATCAATGAATGAAACATTGATCTCTCCCTTCCTCTACCCAATCACTCTGTCTTTGAAACAAATGAGTAACTATTTTAAAAATCTAAAAATGCAAATAATATGCTTTCCCTCTTACTCAATTCTAGAATTTCTGGGCATTCCACTTGTGGATTTTATCGCAGGACAAATTCCTGGTTGTCCTTGGAAATGTGTCTGCAAGCAAATTCTCAGAAGCCCTATAAACAGTGGGAAAACCTTGAAGCTACCTACATTTGACAGAAGTGGAGTCGGTATGTGAAGACAATTTATGCAGTTTAAAAAGACGGAATAATGATCAATACCACTAATAATCATTATTAATTGCAAATTACGTTTATATATGCACAGAGAAGAATCCTTTTTGAATCACTGCTGAACTCACAACACAGCTTCATTCTGATTCCTTTTCTCCTTCAAGAACATTTCTGGATTGAAAGTCACTGCAATATGTGATGTTAAGAAAGCTACAGGCAATTTTTTTTCCCCCATGATTGTACTTTAACAATTTACAAAATAATCCCAATGTTTATCTTGTGTCCTTTTTCAAATGTAGTGGTTTGAGATCATTTCTAGCTTATAGGGAAATTTCATGAATAGTACAAACAAGACCCAACGGTACTTAACACATTTCTTTTTTTGTGTGTTCTTCCTGTCACAAACACATGTTTTTGCTCTCCATCTATATTTGTGCTTGCATAATTTTCGTGAAAATTGGGAAGTAGGTTACCTATACCTTTTAACCCCTTAAAATTTCAATATGCATTTCTTAAGAACAAAAATGTTCATTCACACAGCCATAGAACCATTCACAAGGTAGTGTTGATACGATACTTCTGTCTCAATTGCAGTTCACTTGGAACCTAATCAATTGTCCCCACAAGTCCTTCGCAGGAACTTAGGCTTTCCTTGCCCAGAATCCAGTTCAGCACAGAGCATCACAGTTAGCCATCATGTCTTTTTAGCTCCTTCATCTGGAGTAGCTCATCGGCTCTTTTGTCTTTCATAACAATGGTAATTATGAAACGAAGCCAGACTGTCCATCAGTTTGGGTTGTCTGATAACTTCTCATAATTTGATCCAGGTTATGCATTTTGGGTAAAATAGTACATAAGTGATGTCATATTTTTCTCTAGGCATCACATCTAGAGCAATATAATGTCTATTTGTCCCTTGGTGGTGACATTAATTCCTATTACTTAGTTATCACTGGTGATTTTTCTACTGTCCAATATCCACTTGACCTCAAGAAACAAATACTTTGGGCCTGGCATGGTAGCCTAATGGCTAAGTCCTTGGCGTGCACACACCAGGATCCCATATGAGCACCAGTTCACATCCTGGCTGCTCCACTTCCCATCCAGCCCCCTACTTATGGCCTGGGAAAGCAGTAGAGGATGGCCCAGAGCCTTGGGACTCTACCCACTAAGAAACCTGAAAGAGGCTCCTGGTTCCTGGCTTTGGATGCATTCAGTTTCAGCAATTGTGGCCTTCTGTGGAGTGAACGGTGGACAGGGGATCTTTATGGCTCTCCTCTCTGTAAATCTGCCTTTCTAATAAAAATAAATTATTTTTTTAAAAAAGAAAAGAAACAGATACTTGGAGATCACAGACATTTCCTACTTGTTATCAGATTCTTTCCCACCTACTATCTAGAATTCATGGATGATTCTTGCTGGAATCAATTTTTCCTAACAAAATCATTCTTTCTAAGCTAATTGATGTTAAAAAAAAAAGTTTCTCCAGTATTTATTTGTTTGACATTAATGTTATTATTATCAAATAGACTTAGAGTTATTTAGTGGGTTATAATTCATGACCATCTATATCCATTTTCATACTCCATTGGTTTGGCCAGTAGGAACCCAATATGCAATACGGCTGGCTCCTGTGTTATTCTGGCATGCTCCATGATTATAGGGGGCTGAAGGGAGCGGATCCCTTTCTATCTGGACAACCTTATGTTCTAGACTTACCATGTACTTTCTACACTGCAGCCATAAAATTAGCTGTTTCTCCAAGAGAACTGATTGTTTTTCATGGATAACATTTGGAAACTAAAACCTGGGTGCACACAGACATTTCACTTTTCATTTATTGATGTGATCTATTTTTAAAAATATAACTATATAACAATTTTTAAACATACACACACACAAAACAAACTATGGGGCCAGTACTGGAATGTAGCAGGTTATACCCTGGCCTGTGACACCAGCATCCTAAATCAGAACCATGGTATGTATTCCAGCCACTCTGTTTCTTATCCTGCTCCCTGCTAATTCACCTGGGACAGCAGCAGATAATGTTCCAAGAACTTAGGTGCCTGCCACCCAAGTGGAAGACCCAGATGCAGCTCCTTGCTCCTAGCCTGACCTAGCCCACCCCTACCATTATAGCCATTTTGGGAGTGTGAATCACCTGATTAAAAAAAAAATCTGTCCCTCTACATATATGTGTGTCTGTGTGTATCATTCTGCCTTTAAAATAATTTTTTAATCCTTAAAAAATAGAAAAAAAATTAGAGCTATTTTTCAGTTACAGCCATCCCTTGGTATTCAAGCAGTATTTGGACCTAAGACCTTCCCTAACCCCCCATAGATACCAAAATCCATGGATACTCAAGTCCCCTTTAAAAAAAAAAGCATTTGCATATAAGTTCTTCACCTCCTCCTGCACACTGTAAATCATCTCTACACTGCTTATAACATCACATACAGTGTATATGCTATGTAAATAGTCATTGCATTTAGGGAATGATGTCAAAGAAAAGAGTCTGTATGTGTTCAGTTATGTTCACAATTTTCTTTTCCAGATATTTCTGAGCCAAGGGTGGTTGGATCTGCAATTATGTAACCAGCAGATCTGGAGGGCTGACTACATTCCTAAACAGGAAAAAACAATCTAGAAGATGGTGAGTTGTTACCCATGCCCTTGAGAACCTTAACTCCTTGGGCCTGTGAGAATTATTTCCATCTGCTGACTCGGTCAAATGGCAAAAGCAACAGCTCCCAGATCACAGCTCCATGCTTGGAGTGGAGAGAGGCATGTACATACATGGTCACTCACCTGGGAAGAGCTGCAACCTGGTGACTTGCAATGATGCCCCAGGCAGTAAGAATAAAAGCCAACGGACAATGTTCACCCCAGCTCACGGCAGACAGATGTGCCAGCCTCTGACCACTGAAACCAGCAGCCACCTTCTGCCTGCCTCTGAGCCTCTCTCCACACACAGCCCTCCCAGCTCTAAGGACCAAACAACTGGAAAAAGACTTGCCTCAGAGGAGTTGCACATGCTCACCTTGTTTAACTGTTTCACTTCATTGCTGATAGGGTTGCCAACACAACTGGGCCCTGTCTTTGGCCAGGAGCAATGGCTGGCACTTTTTAAATCACTTTTAGAAGGGACTCTGTGTGGCCAATGGTGGTCCCTGGGTCATGGTCCAACTGTGGCCCTGAGCAACCCCTCTGCTTTGCCTCAGACCCATGAAGCATCAAGGCCTGTGGCAGTTCCAAGGGCAGCCATCCTCAGCCTGGCAGGAGTGGAAAGGGCAGGCTGCCCCTGTCCCCAACACTGGACCTATTTCCAACTGCTTAGGCTGCAGCATGGATTGTGGACATCTTGGTTTTCACACAGCTGTAAGCTCTTACACATAGCCCCTTCACTCCCTGGCAGTATGCCTAAGCTCTCTGGAGCTGATATCATCCCTCTGTCATCAGGTATTACCTTGCCTGGCCATGAGCTCAGGAAGGCAAGGGCTGCACTATCGTGTTCTTGCAGTCTCAGCACCAAGTACAGTGTCTCACCACAGACAGAGTTCAACAGGAGGGAGCAAAGGACCAAAGGAAGAACGAAGAATGGACAGATTTGAGATGGTATGAATGCAGCTGACTGAGCCAAAAGGAGAAGAATGGGATATTGGGATTCAGCAACTTGTTCTGATAGTGGGAGATGCCGAGCTCCTCTGCTGCCAGCTTCCTGTCCCAGGCTCTGTCACATCACCTTAGTTTGGTTTGTGTTCCACAAGCGTTCTTGGCATCTGCCATGCTGTGTGTGTGCTTGCCTATTCTCAGTCTCCCTAGCCTTGCCCCCTCCTCTCAGCTGCTCCATAGCAGTGCATAGGAACTTGCTTCCTACTCAGCTCCATCCCAGCCCTGGCAAAGCCCAGGTATGTAGTAGACACTCCAGCTATTTACTGAGTGGTAAATAAGTCAGTGAGTGAACTCCTATTCCTTATAATAAGAGGTTCATTTTCTGCCTTCTAAACCTTGCTTTCACCCATCTTACACCTGCCATATTAAACTTAAGCTACATCCTTTCCTATAAGTTTCTTGAAATGATAAGTTTCTAGGACATTTTTGTTCTTCCTCTAGCTTCCTTGATTGTCTTCTGTTTTTCATCTCTTTTACAAACATTTATTGAGGGCTGCCATGGTCTTGTGGTGTCCTGGACACTAGGAACACAAACAGGACTCAGGTGTGGGGTCCTGGTGTAAAGACTGTCAGAAAGAAGGCAGGAGGGTGTACAAATGTTCTTTGTCCCTACTTAAGCCCTGTCTGCTTGACTGAAGACATCCTGTTGAGTGCTGCTGTTTAGGAGGTTGACTACATGCTAAGCCTATTACAGTATGACAGTAAATGTGGGGAGATTTAGTCCAGACTGTCCTATTCAGTGTAGAAGAACATGGTCACTTGAAATTCTTGCAACAAAGATGCTAAGACTGCTCCAGGTAAAAGACTGACCAGTCTTTGTGGCCACCTGTGCGTGAGGCACATGAAGAGAAATTGTATGCATGTTAGGGTGGCGGATGAGTCCCTCCTGTCCTTTAGAATTAAATGGAAGAATTCTATAGCAGGGATGGAGAGAACAGGAAAGGAAAAGACTAGCATTTCACTGGTAAAGAACATTTTTCCCTCATTATACATATTTTTTATAACTTTATTCAGATTACAAACTTAATATGCACTGACTACCAGGGAAGGTGGGGGTGAGATGGGGAGGGAAACAGAAAATATAAATGAGAAAAAAGCAATCTCTGGATTTTCCACAAACAAGACACACACACACACATTCATGCACACAATGGTAAACTAATGTCGTTGAGATATTCCTTATTTCCTTCCTAAGTGGGAGTTTGGTTGTGCACATGTTGTTTATGTCATTACTATCTCTTGCTTTTATCATTTGGTATGCCACAAGTATTTTTCCCATATAGTTAAAAAAATGCATCAGAAGTGGGAAAAATAAGTTACAAAGCAATAATTATAATATTATATCAGGGAAGAATACAAAATAATGTATTTTTCCACGGACATGGACATGTGGAAGGTGTTTATATAAAACTCTGAATGACTACTTTTCTTTTTTTAATACATTTTTATTTTGAATTTTTAATTATGTGGTACAATTTTGTATAGGCTGGGATTCTCCCCAAACTCCTACCCCCATTAGATTTTTCCTACTTTGTTATAATAGTGTAGTCCTTCATAAGAAATCATAATTCTATCAGTCTCTTATTTGATTGTACCCCGACATCGTTGGTACAGACGATGTCAGATAGTCCAGCATCCCATCGTCTACACATGTGAATGACTACTTTTCAAACAAAAAAACAACAAAGCGTCTATGGAAAGATGAACAAAAAAGAGACTGATGCCAGAAAATGCTGAGCTTTACCTGTAAGGCTCAATTTAAATAAAGACTGTGCAAGACTCAAGCTTTTGTGAAGTCTGCATATAATCAAAACTATTTTTAAGAATCAATCTTACGAGCCAATGCCGTGGCTCAACAGACTTTCATCAGCGGCATCCCATGCGGGCACCAGCTTGTATACTGACAGCTTCACTGCCCATCCAGTTCTCCGCTTTTGGCCTGGGATGGCTGCAGAGGATGGCCCAAGTCTATTCTAAATACTTTTCTGGTGAATGTCTTTGGGTATAAATCATTGTCTTAATCTCAGATGATTTCCTTCGAATGGATTCCTACAAGTGAAATTCTTGGATGCCGTTCATCCACTTGCACTCCTCTAAGAACCACTTGTCAGGGACTGTGCCACCACATCCTCACAAACACTCAATTCCATCAATTTTAAACTCATTTCTAATTTGGTGCTAATTTAATTTTAATTAGTGCTTCTCTATATCTAGTTTAGCTTAAATGTTTTTTTATAAATATTCTCATGAGTTATTTCCTTCCTGAGGAAAGAAATTTCTGCACAGACTTTAAGGGAAGAAGAAATATCTATAAGACAGGATGCATGAATGTAGAGCCATGCTATGTTTCTGTTTTGTTTTTGTCCTTGGGGGTTTCTTGGGAGGAAGAGACGCTAAGAGACAAGTTAGAGGAGAGCGAGGGTGACATCAACGATGAGTCAGCCTGAAGCTCATAAAGTTAATCTTCCTAAAAGGCAGCCCTGGTTATATCACTGACCTGTCACACACCTGCAATATCTCCCCATCAGCCACCAAGAGAAAATCCTCTTCAGTGGATGCCAGCCCATCTCCCAAGGACGCGTCCCATTTCTGCACATCTCTTATGTTCCAGTCAAGAGCATGTTCTTGCCTGTTCCTCAAACAGGTAGCTCAACCCTGCTCCTTCCCTGTGCTCCTGTTGCTTCTCCAACTCATGAGATACCCACCCTGCTCACCCCCACATCATGTCCACAAGGACTCCACACACTATCTCTCCTTCAGTCCTATTTCTAATTATTCTCTAAAACATGTGATTTCATTCCTTGATTGTGTCTTTGTTCCTGTAGTAAGTATTGAGGACCAAGAGGCAACCCCTGGGGTAAACATGTGCTGTTTAATTTTAGGTGGTAACTTGACTGTGCTAAGAGACAGCCAGATCACTGGTAGAAGAGTATGATCCTACTTGACAAAGTTTGTGTAAACTAGAACTAAAAGATGCACATTGCTGTATAAAATAAATGCAATTCATGTATAATTTTTCCATGATACATACTTTCCCTGAACTTCTTGGAGACTGCTCATGTTTCTAGATGTGCTTTGGGAAAGGTCTCTGGAAGAGACTAGCATTGGGATCAGTAACCCAAGTAAAGAAGATCCACCTTCACCAAAGTGAGTGGGTGTCACCCAATTCTTGGAAGGCTCAATTAAGTCAGACACACATGGAGGAAGAGCAAACTTTTTCTCTGTTGATTCTGAGACATCCATAGTCTTCCATCCTTAAACCCCAGTGCTCCTAGGTCTTGGGCCTAGGAACTTGGATTTTTATCACTGGTTTTTCTGGTTCTTAGACTTTAAACTTGGACTTGAACCATATCACCAGCTTTTACACTTTTTAAAAAAGCTTTATTATTTTTATTGGAAAGTCAGATATACAGAGAGGAGAGACAGAGAGAAAAATCTTCCATCTACTGGTTCACTTTTCAAATGGTTCAGGGCTAAAACTTGATCTTCCATTGTTTGATTGTGAAATTCTTGAAAAACCATTTGCTGCTTGTTAAAGCTTGTGTTCCCCCATCCTGAAAGGGTGCAATTTATTGAATTTCTCTCAAAGAATTCCTAGGAAGATTACATGAGTTCCCTAGAGTACACAACACAGGTATATAGTAAGCCCTTGATCAAAACTAGTTATTATTCTATGGGTATAAAAGAAGGCAAAGATAAAAAATCATGAGGCATAAAGCTGTGAAGATTGCAATATGAACTCTATAGTTCATATTCAAGTCCCTGTTGATACTTGCTTGAAGTATGTAAAAGGAAACATTTTGTAATCAAGGAGTGAAATGTTTTAATCAACACACATTGTGTGGACTTGTGGGACGTCATCAAACCATCATCTCCAGTTCTACAGGAAGTATGCATTTCACAGCTAGAGTGACAAGATGTTGACACAATTTCACTGTCATCATTCATTTATTGATAATACATAATAAAGCACATTGAAAGTAAAGATACAGGGGCACTGCTGTGGCATAGTAGGCTAGGCCTCTACCTGTGGTCCCTGCAATCCATATGGGTAGTGATTTGAATCTCAACTGTATTCCTTCTAATCCAACTCCTTGCTTACAGCCTGAGAACACAGCAAAAGGTGGACCAAAGCCTCAGGTCCCTGCATCCACATGGGAGACCCACAGGAGGCTCCTGGCTCCCGGCTTCACACCAACCCAAATCCAGCCATTGCAACCATTTGGAAAGTGAACCAGCAAATGGAACCTCAATTGCTCTCTCCTCTCTCTCTCTCTCTCTCTCTCTCTCTCTCCCTCTCTCTCTCTTTCTGCCTTTTCTTTTCTCTGTGTAACTCTCTTTCAAATAAAAATACATAAATTTTTAAAAGAAAATATAAGATACATCTCAGTGGACTAACAGTTAAGGTATAATGCTCTCCAAGAGAGTGATAAATAAGCAAGATTTCAAATTAATAGTTGTTTTTGTACTAAACTGAGGGAAATAGAAGAGAATTGACACCTTTGACCTTCCGGTCTGATGGTAGGAATCTCACCGCATTCATTTCTGATAGTCTCTATATTTTTCTGTGGTGGGTCTCAACCAAAGATAATCTGGGTAGAAATGCTTTAAAGCATTAGAGAAACACAAAGCCATGTTTTCTAGCAGAAAGGGCTTTGCACGGATGAGGCCCCAGGACGCTTGGACTCGGACGGCTGTAGACTCAAGACGTCAAAGCAGCTCTGTGAGTGTTGAGCTTGACCTGCCTCATGACTTGGTCACCATCCAAGACTGCTGCCGCCAATCTGTGCCTGATTCTCTCTTTCCTCAGGGCTCAGCTCTGCCAGCAGCAGCCACTGGCTCTGAGAAATAAAAGCTCAGGATTTTCCCAGTCATTGCATAACATCCGGTGCAGATCTGCTCTGGGCCCCGGCATGTCCGAAACAGCACACTGAGGATCACGCTGTGTGGAGCAGCCCATGGTGACAGGTCCTGGGGCGGAGAAGGCAGTAGGCAAGCCCATACGGGGCTGCATCGCAGGCTCGACAGGCCTCAACTGTGACGGTGCAGTCCTCACTGGCCAAGGGGCCTCCTGCTCACTCACAGCCCAGCCCAAATGCTCGTTCACACTTGCTACGCTGTGGCAGGTTGGGCGTCTGTGCAGGTGAAAGGAACCAAGGGGTCTGGCTTCACAGATTTGCATGGCAAACGTTCCTTTCCCCTATGTCTGAGACACTTGCAAAAACACACTTGTTGAAAAGGCAAAATACATACAGAGGAAAAAATATTATCCCCAATCCCAATCTCCCCCACACGGGAGTGGGAAACGTCTGGCCCACAGGCTGTGTAAGGGCCATGGATTCATATGCTCTGGCCCAAGGAAACCACAAGTGGGACTTAAAATTCCATGTATCTATGCCAGGCTAATTTTTTTTTAAAGATTTATTTTTATTATTTTTTCATTGGAAAGGCGGATATACAGAGAGGAGAGACAGAGAGGAAGATCTTCGGTCCGATGATTCACTCCCCAAGTGAGCACAACGGCCAGTGCTATACCGGTCTGAAGCCAGGAGCCTCTTCCGGGTCTCCCACGCGGGTGCAGGGTCCCAAAGCCTTGGGCCGTCCTCAACTGCTTTCCCGGGCCACAGGCAGGGAGCTGGAAGGGAAGCGGGGCTGCCGGGATTAGAACCGGCACCCATATGGGATCCCGGGCGTGCAAGGCGGGGACCTTAACCACTGCGCCATGGCGCCGGGCCCGCCAGGCTAATTTTTTAAAAAAGATTCATTCATTTATTTGAAAGTCAGAGTTACAGGGGTGGGGTGAGGAAAGAAGCAGAAAGAGAGAGAGAGAATTTCTGTCCATTGGTTCATTCTCCAAATGAACACAATGGTCAAAGCTGGGCTGGTCCAAAGCTGGGAGCCAGGAGTTTTTTTCCAGGTATCCCACATGGATGTAAGGACACACAGCCTTCACTTCTTTGCATGTTATCAGGGAGCTGGATTGAAAGTGGAGCAGCCAGAACTCAAATCAGCACCCATATGGGTTGCCAGCACCACAAACAGAGGCTTAGCCTAATACGCTGCCATGCTAGCATCATATCAGGCTAATTTTCAGGCTGATAATGTTGTGTGGCCTGAAAAGGATATTACAAATATCCAAATGGTCCTTGCCAGAAAAAGACTTCCCACTGATGATTATAGAAGTAACATTTGGTATATGCCTTAACATTTTGGTATATGCCTTTTTTGGGGTGTGTGTGTGTTATTTGTGTGTGTTGTGTGCAATAAACACGAAAGGCAGGGGAGGAAAACAGAGTCCAAGTACTCTAAAGTCCTTGCATTTTTTTGGGAAGTGGTAAGAGTGCTCTCCACAAAGGTGCATTCTGTACTAACAGTAATAAATCAAGAATATACACTGAAATTCCTTGCGTAATAACTTAAAGAATGTTGAAAACACATACAACTACATGCACTACCACAAGACACTGAAGGATGAGCAAAAACAAAGTAGTTAACAGAAGAGATATAGCACTTGGAAGAAGGACATAGTACAGGGTGAATCTCATATTTTAATGGCTTTTTTGGCTGAAGGCAGGTGTCAGTCTGTTACATACAAGGCAGCTAACTCTGCAATAGAATCTGACAGGTTTGCGACTTTGGCAGACAATAGATTTCAGGGTCACCATAGATGCTGGGAAGTGAGGATGCCAATAGCCCAGCTAAGACAAAGACATTTGACCCAAACTTCAAGGAAGACAGAGTTTGTAGTTCAAATTCAGCCAACTTAACTACTTGTTTTTAAAATTAATATCATTTATAGTATCATTCACAATGTCCAGTATATTATCCAAAATTGAGTGATAGATAGATAAATAGATAGATAGATAGATAGATCTGTGGGAAATGTTGGTCACTTTCTGATTTCCTGCTAATGATAATTTCAAGAGAAAAGGCAATTAATAGCAATCAGCAGACAAGGATTTTTTAAAGTTTTATTGATTTATTCTAAAGAGTTACAGAGAGGAAGAGCCAAGGAGGAAAGGGTCTTTCATTCTCTGATTCACTCCCCACATGGCTATAACAGCTGCCATTGGACCAGGACCAAGCTAGGAACCAGAAGCTTCACCCAGGTCCAGACACTTGGGCCATCACTATTGCCATCAGCAAGGAGCTGGATCAGAAGTGGAGCAACCAGGACATGAATAAGTGTCCCTATAGGATGCTTGCATTGCAGGCAGCAACCTTATCTACTAGGCCACAATATTGGCCCCACAGATGAGGATTTTAAGGAAACTCCATAGCAATGTTCAGCAATATATAAGAAGGGGCTGGCACACTGGCATAGCATGGTAATTCTCCACTTGTGGCATTAGCCTCCCATATTAGCACAGATTCATGCCCTGTCTGCTCCACTTCCTTTCCAGCTCCTGTATTTATAGCCTGGGAAAGCAGTGGAGGATGGTCCAAAGCCTTGGGACCCAGTATCCATATGGGAGACCCAGAAGAAGTTCTCAACTACTGGCTTCGGAACAGCTCAGCTCTGGACATTGTGGTCACTTGGGGAGTGAAACAGTGAAAATAAATTAATCACAGTATCCAATTTGAGGAAGAAAAGGAAAAAGATTGAAAGCTGGAACTGTCGAAAGAAAGGAAACAAACAAAAACCTATCAATCCAGAATTCTATCACGTGAAAATCTGCAGTGCAACTTTCCAGCATACTTGCACTGTGAGGAAACAGAAAAGAAAGGTATTGCGTTAAAGGAACTTACACCACATGGAAACTTAGATCTTCAGGAAGGAAAAAGATAGCATCAGAAAAGGCAAATGTGTAGCTAAATGAAAAAGACCATTGTTCCTCTTAATCCCTTTTAAATACATATGCCTGTTTCAACAAAAATCAAATCTTTGTCTTACAGGGTCCTAACTTGACTAGAAGGATGGACTTCCTACAGCAACTCTGGCACAAGGGACTAGGTGGATAGAATGAACCTAAACAATTATGAAATTATTATATTTACGCAAAATGGTACAATATTACCTCTAGATTAGGGAAAGTTAGGGCTCTGTATGTTTATCTTTGGAGCAACTACTAAAAATACAAAATACAACAGCTAAAAAATGCAACATATAAATTTAAAGAGATCTAAAAATGATTGAATTTTATATTGTAAATCAGGGTAATATTGTATCAAAGGGATTAGAAAGTGGTTCTTGGGTTTAAAGTAATCTTATGTAAAGCACATATAAATGAGAGAACATACATGTACAGCATCATGTAGCATTAAAGCTCCAGGAGACATGCTGAGGGAAAAATGACTAAGTGATTCATTAGAAGAACAATGCAAAGCAAAGGTTGAGAAACCAAAGGAAAGCAGGAAATAATAATATAGGAACAACAACAACCAAAAAAAAAGAGAGAGATGAGGAACGAAATATTAAAAACAGGGCCTGGCATGGTAGCCTAGCAGCTAAAATCTTCAGCTTGCATGCACGGGGATCCCATATGGATGCCCGTTCTGATCCCGGCGGTCTTGCTTCCCATTCAGCTCCTTTCTTGTGGCCTGGGAAAGCAGTTAAGGATGGCCCAAAGCCTAGGAACCCTGCACCTGCATGGGAGACCCGGAAGAGGCTCCTGGCTCCTGACTTCAGATGGGCTCAGCTCTGGCCATTGCAGCCATTTGAGAAGTGAACCAGAAGATGGAAGATCTTCCTCTCTGTCTCTCTTCCTCTCTGTATATCTGACTTTCCAATAAAAAAAGATACTTAAAATTAAAAAGAAAATGTATTAAAAACAAAAAATACTAAAAGCAGTAGAACTAACCCCAAATACCTCAATAATGATGTGCAATATGAACAGACTAAGCAGGATGCTGAAAGGTTCAATCTACAAGGTAATATGAGGTAAAAGGGCTGGAGCTTTGGAATAAGATGGGTCTTTTTTTTTGGAATCACATTTAACTTCCTTAAATGTGAAGTAGAGATAATTTTAGTACTTCCTTCATATGATAAATAAGATTATCTGTGTGATTTGCCTGGTATATTATGTGCCATCTATTAACTATTCAGTAAATAGCAATACCTTCTCTTATTCTCTAACATAACTATGAAGAAGATAGTGTACAATTTCACTAGCACATACTGGTGTAGGACAGTTGGGCTCATCTCAAACAGCAGTTGGAGGCTTGGTGTTATGGTGCAGTGGGCTAGGCATCCCATATCTGTGCTGGTTAGAGTCCTGGCTGCTCAACTTCCAATCCAGAGTCCAGCTCATGTACCTGGGGAGTCAGAAGAAGATGGCTCTAGTGTTTGGGCCCCTGTCACCACATGGGAAACATACATGGAATTCCTGGCTCCTGGCTTCAGCCCCAGACCTGGCTGTTGCAGCTAGTCGGGAGAGAACCAGTGAAGAGATGATCTCTCTCTCTCTCTCTCTCTCTCTCTCTCTTTCTGTGGCTCTATCTCTGTTTCTGCCTCCATCTGTCACTCTTCCCTTCAAATAAATAAGGAAATTCTTAAAACATAAAGGCCAAATCTAAATTGCCACTTGTTTTTGCAAAAAGAAAGTTTTATTGGAACACAACTACATTCATTTATTTATGGATTATGGATGGATAATTTTGTCTTATGACAGAACAGATACTTGTCTATAAAGCCTAAAATATTCACCATCTGATCTTTTATTTTAAAATTTTTCCCAGGGGGCCTGGCACAGTAGCTTAGTGGCTGGGATCCTCACCTTGCACGTCCTGGGATCCCATTTGGGTTTCTAGTCCCAGCAGCTCTGCTTCCCATCCAGCTCCCTGCTTGTGGCCTGGGAAAGCAGCTAAGGACGACCCAAAGCCTTGGGATCCTGCACCCTAGGAGAGGCTCTGGGCTCCTGGCATGAATCAGCGCAGTTCAGCCATTGTAGCCACTTGGGAAGTGAGTCAAAAGACAGAGGAAGCTCTTCCTCTCTGTCTCTCCTCCTCTCTGTATATCTGACTTTTCAATAAAAATAAAGTAAATCTAAAAAAAAAATTTTGCCCACCTTTGGGCTACAACATGATTACAGAATTTTTCTTTCAAAATGGCCGCTCAGTTTTACTTTTGAGTTATCTTATAAGCACTTTTAATTCCATTTATTTAACCTTAGATAAATCTACTTCTAAAATATTCAGAGTTATTTAGATGATCGCTTCATGTAAATTACAACCAATGCTTGCTATCTGATAGCCCATCTGTGAGCCTTCTGCCTTTATATATAAACATTTACTGGAATATCTCTAGAATCAGAGTAGTGTCAGAGGCCACTAAAATCCACTCTCTTCCACCATTGTTAAAAATCAATTGGGACCAGCATTGTGGCATAGTATATCAAGCTTCTGCTTGCGGTGGCAGGCATCTCATATGGGCACCAGTTTGTATTCCAGCTGCCTCATCCACTTCAGAGGAGGCTGCTGGCTTCTGAATTCAGATTGATTCAGCTCCAGTTGTTGCAGCCCTTTAGAAGTGAATCGGTGAACTGAAGATTTCTCTCTGTGTATCTAACCTTCTTTCTAACTCTGCCTTTCAAATAGAAAAAAAATTATATCATTCTTGCATGCATTAGCATCAGAACTCTCACATGTCCTTAGATAATTATTATCATCCTCATTTGGCAAGTGAAAAAACAGGTTTGGTGAGGTTTGGTCACTTGCCAAAGAGTGGGCAGTGCAAAATCATCTATCCGTTCCAACCATCATCTCACTTCACATGCTGTCCTCCCTGAAGTTTTTCGTTTTTATGGGGGAGACTCGGGGGTAGCGCATACTAAATATGAAGGCAGTTCAAATTCTGACTTCAGCAAGTAAACAAGAAGTACAGAAACTATAGCATTTTCAAAAGGCACTGAGACTTCTGGTTATGTAATTAGAACCATTAGCTCTGGTTTGCATGCAATAAAAATTTACAAAAGCAGGAAGCATGCAATGAAAACCTATTAAGTTAGCACAATAAACAACACTTGAACAAACTCCGCTTGTCCAGAGAAAGTCCCCTGTGTGATATAAGTGCTCAGCAGATTCAGCTGATAACTCCAAGGCCACAAACTATCAACGCGGGATGAACACAGTTCTCCAGGAAAAAACGCAAATGGCCAACAAATAGATGAAGAGATGTTCTACCTCACTCGCCATCAGGGGAAAGCAGATGAAAACCTCACAAGCTATCCCTCAGCCCTGTCAGAATGGCTACATTCCAAAAGCCAGAGAATAGCACGTGCTGGTGAGGACATGAAGAAGGGGACCACACAGGCACAGTTGGTAAGAATAGAAATTAGTGCAGCCACTGTGGAGAACAGTGTGGAGATTAAACACCTGAGTCAGACTTACCATACGGCCCAGCAATCCCACTTCCGGGTATATGCCCGAAAGACACCAATACAGTGAATCAAGGAGACTTCTGCCCCACCATGTTCATAGCAACACTGTTCGTGAGAGTCAAAACTTGCCATCAAGTAAGGTGTCCATCATCAGATGAATGCATAATGAAATGTGGACTGGATGCGTACAATGGAATATTACTCAGCTACACGAAAGAATTAAATTCTACCATTTGCAGTAAAACAGACACAACTGGAAGACAGGTGGAATGAAATAAGCCAGACCCAGAGAGTAAATACTGTATGTTCTCCTTTATACAGAGGACTTGAAATGTTTAAAATGAAAAAAAAAAAAGAATAAAGAAATGCCTCTATCAGTATTGCTGTAAATGTCGTTTTGTGAAACTTTGTTTTATACATTGTCAATGCTTAACAATGTTATGTTACTACAATTTTAATGATCTATGATTACTTTGAAATGTACCGTACATGAACAAAATGGTTACTTTGCCCATTCAGTTATTGTTTGTAAGCTGTCGTCTGTAATCCTGCAAAACTAAAGTCCTTTTGCTTTTTCCTTGTTAAATTTACTTAGTGAAATCTTAAGTCTTTTCACTGTCGTGTAAATTTAGAATGTTATCTCAAAAACTGAAACAAAAAAAAGAAAGAGAGAAAGGAAGAGAGGGAGAGAGGTAATATCATTATGTTCTTAGAATTGTATCTATAAATTACATAGAATCTATTACAAACTAATAAAATGTAAATTAAATTTAAAAAATTTTCACATCAACACAGGTGTGTCTTTTAATTCTATTTTCCGCATGCTTTTTGGTGTATGTCATATGCGGGTATACACCAGGAAAGATGACTGGTGGTGCCACAAGCCATTGCAGAGAGAGCAGGATTGGAAAACGCGTGGCATCAGGACAGGCTGGCCATGGTGACAGCACAGTGGAAAGGTCACTGTGGCTGCAGCACAGCCTCCCACGAGGCAGCAAAGCTGCTGGAAGAAGACAGCACACCAGGCTGAGGCTCAGGGGATTAGGCGATACCAGGTCAAGAACCTTCACTTGGGCCCAGTGCAGAAGCCTAATGGCTAAAGTCCTCATCTTGCATGAGCCGGGATCCCATATGGGCACTTGGCTGTATCTTGGCTGCTCCATGCAGCCAAGGATAGCCCAAAGCCTCGGGACCCTGCACCCCCAGGGGAAACCTGGAAGAAACTCCTGGTTTCGAATTGGTTCAGCTCTGGCCATTGTGGCCACTTGTGGAGTGAAGATCTTTCTCTCTGCTTCTCCTTCACTCTAAATCTGAGTTTCCAATAGAAGTGAATCAATCTTTAACAACAACAACAAAAAGAACCTTCACTTGGTCCTGCAGGCACCAGGCTACCCACCGATCTACATTACGGCAATGGACATTTGAATTATCTTTACTAGGAAGACAAGTGTGCTGAGAAAAGAGAGGCTAACAAACAGGGTGAGCAGAGGGCAGGTGGGAGTTGAGCCATGGTGCCGGAAGGTGTTTCTGAAGCACATGTGAGGGAGGAGTCCTGTCCCCAAAGCCCACCACAAGAAAACGAGGTTCTGCAGTGAAAACTTTCCCTTTGAGTTCCCCCTTCTAGAAGCACATGGAAGACGTTATCCAGCCCAGGACATTAACACCTGCATGGACCCTCCAACAACACAGACCAGGACAATTCCCATGGGTAGCAGTTGGGGGCTTGCCTGCAGCCACAGGAGTAATGAAGCCTTGGCTTCACAGAGCTCTTTCTCTGTTCATTCTTGATATGAACTTCTAGACGCTCTCCTCTTACAAACTATGGCTGCTAAGCGATGCCCACCAAGGGTAAGACATGTCCCAAGGTCATTTGGCTTGACAGTAACTGAGTATAGAACCTCCATCCCTGGCGACGACAAGCCCAGCAATATTGTTAAATGTGTGCAGGTGCCCTTTGCCCCCTCTAGGGAATTGCTACAGAAACCCAAATCTGCAGCTGCACAGTCCCTCCTGTAGAATGGCTTTGAATTTACATATGATTGACACAATCCTCCAGTATACATTAAATCATTCCTAGATAATGTCTTATGCTTAGATGACACACAAATGCCGTATAAATCATTGTTAGACTATATTGTTCAGGGAAAAATAACCAGAAACAAAGTCTGTACATGTTCAGTATGGATGTAATTTGTTTTTCAAATTCTTTCAATCTTCATTTGATTGCATCGGCAGATGTGGAACCTGTGACTGTATTGGCAATTGCATAAGATGATAAGATTATTGCTTAAATAAAAATCAGAGTAGAGAGGGCATACAATGGAAATAATTGTGCATGAGCCATTTTTTCCATAAAATCCGCTTACATTGCTTTAATGCTTATGTAATGGTTAGAAGCTTGAATATACATATCTCTCATTTCCACATTTCTCCTTTCTGCATGTCCCACCTCTGTTGCCCCTTTTCCAACCTTTTCCAAGGCTGCCCCTTAGCCAAATCTCCAATATCATGGCCAACTGAGAACCCGCTGTGGCTGCAACATGCTGTTTGGTCTACAACATAGAGACCCGAGCTGATTGGGAACATTTAAAAATCAGAAATTTGGGGTCCAGTGCAGTAGCCTAAGTCCTCGCCTTGCATGTTCCAGGATCCCATATGGACGCTGGTTCTAATTCTGGCTGCCCTGCTTCTCACCCAGCTCCTTGTTTGTGGCCTAGGAAAGCAGTTGAGGACCCTCATGGGAGACCTGGAAGAGGCTCTGGGCTCCAGGCTTTGGATTGGCTCAGCTCTGGCCATTGTGACAGCTTAGGGAGTGAGTGTAGCAGAGTGGGGATGGAAGATCTTCCCCTCTGTCTTTCTTCCTCTCTGTACATCTGACTTTCCAATTAAACAAAAAATTAGAAATTTCCTTGTTTTTGTTTGTTTGTTTTCAATCTGGATTTCCAATTTTTCTGGGAAATCTGGCAGGCCAGGACCTGCGTTTCCACAGAGCAGCACCCGGCCAGAGCCTGTGCTGTTCAGGATGACACAGTGCCCACTCGCCTGCTCTGTCCGCCTGTGTTCCAGCACTGAGCCTGGAGGTGCTGAGTTTGAGGTTCCTGAAGAAGGTGACACTCAGCTCTGTGAATTAAAGCACGCACAGTCACTGGCACTTCTGGAGAATCCAGCTGGCCTAGACACTCAGTATTCTGTGATTTAACTGAGACACAAGTGCACTGGCCTCACCACGAGCATGAGAATCGAAGAATATCAGAGCTTTCAGGTAGGGAAGTCTTCTTTCACCTTTCTCTGGGTGGAATTCACAAATAACAATTGGAAATTCTAAAGGGTACAACATGATGTGACTATTCTAAACTAGTGAGCATCATCTAACATACTTGTCCTTTTTTGTTTGTTTGTTTTACAGCAAATGTGCTAAGGATATACTCTGCACATTTCAAGTATACTCACCATGCTATACATTAACTCTCCAACACTTACTCTTCTTTTCTTGATCAAAATTATTCTTTGACCATCCAGGTAGCATAGTTTTAGAATTTTTGTTAATAAAAATCTTTGTTTTCATTTTACTAAAGAGCTGGAAAGAAATAGATATTTAGAACTCTTCATGCGGCACAGCATGATGGCTCAATTGCAAGCATCCTCCATCTGTAAGCATCAGGATCGCATATGGGAGTGGTTCATGTCCCATTTGCTCCACTTCCCATTCAGTTCTCTTCTTATGCCCTGGGAAAGCGGCTGAGAATGGCCTAGGGGCTAGGAACACTGCACCCACATGGGTGACCTGGAACAAGCTCCAGCCCAGCTCTGGCCACTAGAGCCATTTGGAGAGTGAACCAGTGGATGGAGGAGCTTTCTCTCTCTAACTCTGACTTTCAAATAAAAATATCTTAAAAAAACAAGACAAGACAAAGCAAAACAAAAAAACAGTGTTGGGCCCAGTGCGGAAGGCTAGTGGCTAAAGTCCTTGTCTTGCATGCACTGGCATCCCATATGGGTGGCAGCTTGTATCCTGGCTGTTCCACTTCTGATACACGGTGTACTGTGAGTTTCTGGAAGAAGCTGGGCCCTCAGAGAACACAGTTATTCAGGAGGTCAGTGTCTGGGCTCTAGGACTCAGCCTTTACGATCAGAGTGACCTTGAGAAAAGGACATAACTGCTCTTGCTCTAGATTCCTCATCCATCAACTGGACAGAATTATAGTACCTACCTCATGGGTCTGTGGAAGGGATTAAAAACACATCTGAAAGAATTGTTGGATGGCATGCTACGGACAAAGGTCTGCAGTGAGAAAAAAAGATATCTCCTGTTTTTGCCATTGGGATCTTTGTCAACAACATTATTATGATTACAAGCAATCACCCTGAAGGTATTTATCAAAAGCAAGTGCTCAGAAACACTTTGTGCTTCGTATGTAAAGGACTCTCATTCCTGCTTAGTTCTCAGATTCTTGTCCCTGGAAGAGTCCCTGGTTCTGGCAGGGTCTTAGTGTCCAGGGATGCACAAGTAGAAAGAGATGAACCACCTGACTGAGGATGAGGAGTGAGAGAGACTGCTGGGGGCATGTTCTGTTCAGAGCTCAGAAGGGGAGACAGAAGCCTAGAACAGGAGGACAACCTTTCACTGAGCTGATCAGAGTCACAGACAGATTCAACCCAGAGGGAGCAGCCCCCAGGACTGCCCCACAATTTAGTGCTGGAAACCTAGATGATTTGCTTAGATGGATGGTCCCAAGGCCCTGTTTTGTGCTGATTTGAGTTGCAGGATTGAAAGAACACTCTGGAAGCTTTCAGAGGGAGGCACCTGGGTGATCTATTTTGGAGGAGTTATCTAGGGAACAGAAAATGAGAACTTGTGGTAACCTTGGCGGTGCTAGCAGGAGGTGATTCTGGGACAGCCTCATAGCCTGGTTTCTCAGTCCTGGTGCACTGCAGGGCCCTCTGCGAGTTAACACTGGAAACTGAGCAACCTGATGGGGAATGAGCTAGGCTGGCAAAGCGTTCAAAGTGAAGAGACTGTGTTCTATTTGGGTGGGGATTTTTTAAGTTAATTTTTTTCAAGTAATGGAGCTAGAGAAAGATGCATAGTTGAGAAATGTGCAACTAACATTTCTTATAGCTGAACCAAGAATGTTCCACACCTGGGTGATGGAAATGTGGCGGCATTAACCGAAAGTTTCCATGTCAGCATCTGAGATGGGAAGTTGAATGGGAGAGGAAAGGAACAAGAATGGGATATTCTTTACTAAGCCAAAGCATCACTACCACGAGGATGGGCTGGGCTGGGGGACCAAAACCTCCTTTAAACACATCCTTCTTTCCTTCCTGGGCAGCGCAGGCAGGCAAGATTGGTGGGAGAGGTTTTTCTCTGCAGCTGAGAGCTCTTACTGAATTTCAGGCCAAACACCAAGCATAGAGGATGGACTCTGGACCTGAATTAGCTTTGACTTTGGAGATTGCAATCCCCTCCAAGTGACTGCTTTCTAAAAAACTCAATTATACTGGTCAGTGCCCTAAGAGGAACTACGGACAATGGACTATGGACTATGGACAACACACTGCCTTGGGGATATGTCACAGTCAGATGTTCCAATCCCACAATTAACAAATCGAGTAGCCTAAAGCATCTCACTTCAGGTTTTGTTTTTTGTTTTTCCTGGAACACTCACATCTTTAGCTCTGGGCTAGGCACTTGGGGAATTGAGCCAAGGTACAAGGGCCTCATCCCTGAGAGGTTGTTCAGGCTGTTCAGGTTGGAAACTGCCTGAGCCTGCAAGAATCACTTAAAGGGGTCTTTAAAAAAAAAGATATGTTTCTTTTTTTATTGGAAAATCAGATGTATAGAGAAGAGGAGATACAGAGAGGAAGATCTTCCATCCGACGGTTCACTCCCCAAGAGGCCACAATGGCCAGAGCTGAGCCAATCCAAAGCCTGGAGCCCAGAGCCTCTTCCGGGTCTCTCACACAGGTGCAAGGTGCCAAGGCTTTCGGCCATCCTCGACTGCTTTCCCAGGCCACAAACAGGGAGCTAGATGGGAAGCAGGGCATCCAGGATTAGAACCAGCGTCCATATGGGATCCTGGAGCATGCAAGGCAAGGACTTTAGCCGCTAGACTACCACACCAGGCCCTTAAAGACGGTCTTGCCCTTGCTCCAAAGAACCTCAGAAGGTCAGCTGTGAGACCCAAGAATCTATTTTTTAAGTCAGTTTCTTCCGGACATTCTGATGCCCATGGACAACAGGTGCAGGGCACTGGAGAGAACACTATGATGCAGTAAGTTATGCAAATGCCTAAAGCGCCAGCACCTGTGTCAGCACTGATTTAAGTCCTGGCTGTTCCATTTCTGATCCCGCTCCGTTAATGCACCTGGGAAAGCAGTAGAAGATGGCCCATGTTCTTGGGTCCCTGCATCCACATGCCTGAAATTCCTGGCTCCTGGCTTCAGGTTGGCCTAGTCCCAGCTGTTGCATAACTTTCAAATAAATAAATCTTTCAAAAAATAAAAATAAAACTCAGGTGCACGGGATAAACACAGGCCCATTTCAGACCCAATCTTCTCTGGGCCTATGTTCTACAGCAGCTAAAATTCTGGCACAGAACAAACAGCATAATAGAGTCACAGTCACCTAAATGGGATAACCTTATAGAGGGGTGTTGGCAGTGGCTATATGCTGCAAACCCAAGGCAACCCGGCTGACTCAGCCATCTACTCAAGTTTGCAGGGATGTGGCCACTCTGCCTGGGCTGACATTTTTCTCAATGAAAATCATGGCTAACCAGCCCTAATTGGTTTCCCCCTTGGTCTTTCTGAAAGCACACGCCAATAAATGTCAGAATGAGTTTCAGGCTAGTCTGGACAATCACAGGTAGGCTATAACCATGGTTGATCAGGATTTGATGCTTGAGCACTGGCCTGTTGGTAGCTTCCTCTGCCCTTATTCGCTCCTCAGTTGTCTATCACGGCCCAGTGCTCTGCAAGGGCTTAAGCAGAGAAAGGGAAGAGACCATAGAGTACAGCTGCCCCTCTTCCAACCTACAAACACACTCAGCACTCATTAACCACTGACTGGAAATATGAAGGTTTTCAGGCTGTGATGATTTCATAGTCTCGTGGCTTCCAAGCATGCTAACTGACACCTTCAGCAATGGCCTGTGACCCAGGAAATACAAGCCCATTAAGGTAACTAAAGACAGTCCAAGGGGAAAAAATCAATAACTTAACAAAGTTGTAGTGGATGTTCAGGCACAAGACAGAAGGCTTACAACTGGGTGCATTTTCCTCTTCTGTTCCAACTGTTCACCCTTCCTGTCTGCAGGTCTACGTGGCTTGGATCACCCCATCTGTAGTCATCAGATTTGAACTGCAATGTCCCTCTAAATAGAGGCAGAGAATCAACCCTAGCAGAGTTTACTTGCAAAGCAAACTCCCTTTTCACTGATGAGAAGGATGGGACAATAAAGGACACATCCGTTTTATTCCATGTTGGAGTGGAAATGAGTTACAAGGAGATTTTCAGAAACAAAATAGGAAGGAGTGGGTATTATGGTGCCATGGATTAGCTACTGCTTGGGAGGCCTGCATCCCATATTGGAGTGCTTGATTTCACTGCTGGCTCCTCCTCTTTTGATCAGCTCCCTGCTAATATACACCCTGGGAGGCAGCAGATGATGAGTAAAGTCCCTTCTGCTCACGTGGGAGACCCAGATGGAGTTCCAGGTGCCTGGCTTCTGACTATTACAAACTTGAGAATTCCAAGTCACCAGAATTTAATCCTCTGTCATGTGTGGGTGAGTCTTATCCTCAGCCATGACTTCCCTGTCCAGTTACAGTTGGAATCTTATGATGTCTCATGTTTAAGTCCGATGGCCAAAGGGCACCTTCAAGAAAACCCCTGGACTTTTCTGACTGGGCCTTGGCTTGAGTCCTGTTTCCTCCTATTGCTGAGCTAACCACTGTGCCAAAGAGAACAGGGTTCCCCACGCGGCTTGACCTTACTCCCGTGACACATCACAGAGACCCAGCTGGAGGTCAGCTCCACATAGAGCACATGGCTGAACGTGTGGGTGAGGGTTTCCCCCACCCCAAATCAGGCAACATGGAGACAGGCAGCAAAGCAACAGATGTCCCCTGCAGCTCATTTGAACGTGGCTCCCAGCCCACATTCCACGTGTAAGTGGATGCACAACAGGTGGATGTAACAGAAAATTTTGTTTGTCATGATTAAGAATTCCTTTTCTGGGTTTGCCAGTCAAAAACCAGAAATAGATTCAATGAGGTTTTTATGCTTCCTCGGATATACTCATTCTTTTAACTAACATTTTTTGAGCTCTAGTGAAGATAACAATAGTGATTATATATTAATAAATCTACATATACTCTGCACATTATCTCATTTAATCCTTACCACTGCCCTTGTCACTTCTCAAGTAGGGGTGATTTTGTTCCACAAAGGATAACGGACACTGTCTGGAGACAGTTTGAGGTCACAACTTGGCAAGAGTGAGGGAAAGCTACTGGCATTGACTGGATTTAGACCTTGAACAAAGTCAAACATTCCCTAATGCACAGGTAGGCCCCACAGCAAAAAATTACCCATCCCCAAATACTAATAGCACCAAGATGGAGAAACTGGATGAGCTCATGTGGCTGTCCACGTTTTTATTGATGAAGAAAAATGAAGCTTAGAAACGTTAGTTTGTCCTGAGTGATGCAAGACAGGAAACAATGGGGTATGAGTTTTAATCCAAAACCCTTGCTTTTATCTATGGATTATGAAGTTTGGAATTGGAACCCAATGTCCCTCCCCTTCACCCAGTTCAGTGGACCTAAACCACAAGGAGTTGGTACAACTGGATTGCATTGCAGATGATGCTAAAATAAACATCTCACTAACCAGTATTTGGAAATCCTTGCAAGACAAAGACCCTGTAAACCCAGTGCAAGGCTTGTGGGAGCCCGAGATGCATAATCTCCATGGAGACAGACTCACGGGAGACCAAGATGATCAGTGGGATGAACTTGTAGGGACCAGTGTTCTGCTCCTCTGAACTTCATGTGAGCTTTTCCCTCTGCTTGCAATTCTTCCTGCTTCCTTGTCTAGTTTCTTCTTGTATTCATAAAGATTTATTTATTATTATTGGAAAGACCGAGTTGCAGAGACAGGAAAAAAGAGGTCCATTCCCTGACAGCTGGGTTGATCCAAAGCCAGGTGCCAAGAGGCTTCAGACTGCAGGAGTCAAAATATTTGGGCCATATTCTCTTTTCCCCCAAGCATATTAGCAGGGAGCTGGAGCAGAAGTGGAGCTATCAGGACTTGAACTGGCACCCACAGAGGATGTTGGAAGCTTAACCTACTTTGCCATGGCACTGGCCCCCTTTTCTAGTTTCTTATCCATGAAGCTCAAATATAAAACTGACCTTCTCCATGCCTGCTTTGGATAATCTGCCTCAGTGGTTCCAGAACACTCTGAACAAAATAGAATTATCCCACTGTTAGGCTAAGCAGAAGCAACTCCTGGAGGAGTTGAGTACATCAGAGAACAAGAGAGCTTGTTACAAGGCAGAAACACCTGGTAACCTTGAAACACCAAGTAGCAGATAGAGTCCTGGTACTCTCTCTCCTTCCCGCCTCCCTCTGGCCACCAACAACAGAAGAGAGCTTCACTGGCCTCAATGCTATCGTTGCCAAGGTCAAGCAGACACTCTCATCCAGAAATGTCTCAAATGTTGAGTCTGCACAGAAGACCAACACCTGCCATGATGACACGTCATGGCCACAAGCATGTGCAAACCAAGGAGCTGCCAGCTTCCTCCATCCCTCCACAACTAAAATGAATAAAAGTCCAGCACTGCGTACCCTGGGTGGGCATCACCCTCACATGGGTCACCCTGCCATGCAGAAGTGATCCCAGGCTGTCTCCCACCAGGGGGGAATTGTCGGACTCTCTCTCTGTCTCCCACCACCTCTCTCTGTTCCGTATCCTCTGCATGGCCACCTCCCTTGCTGAAATAAAGACCTCCTGTGTAACTTACTGCGACTGGATTTGGGTTTGTAACACTAATTACACAATGCTGGAATTAATAGTCGACTTGTCTTTCATGTTCTGTAGACTAACCTGCCTATGGATGATTCCCATATCCAGGTACCTGGTGCCAATCCCCCTAGCATCTAATAATGAGCCTTTTGTCCACAAAATACTATTTTCTGTTTGCTTATTCCAGGAGCTGGGAAATTTTGCTGTAAAGTGTCAGGTAGTGAATCCCTTAGACTTTTCAGACATATATCCTCACAAATAGCTCTGCTACTGTAATATAAAAAAAAAAAACCTACAGAAGATACACAAATGAATGCATTTTTCTGGGATTCCTTGGAAAAATGGGGACGAGGAGCTGGTTCATTTGTGATGAATCATCTTCCCCATCACCCTCCCTCTACCCCCTCCACGCCAATCCTGTTTTCCTTCCTCTTTCCAAGCCACGAAGTGCTCTGACAGCCATGTTAGACCGGAGGTAGAGGAGTCACAAGTTAAAAAGGAGAAACAAGAAACAAGGGGCCTGAGTCCTTGATGTTATCATATTTTCCACATGGCCAACCTGGAAATGTTTGTTTAAGAGATAAAGCTCTGTCTTGTTGAAGCCAGTGTGTGTGCGTGTACATGTGTGTGGAGGGGTGGTGTGTTATATGCAGAAGAACCTCATCCTAACTATATAGCAGTACATGGAAACACTCAACAAATATTTGAGCAGTGTCAGTTATGACTGAAGCAGAGGAGAGCACCATAGAGGAAATGAATTGTGATGGGATGGATGGGGTGTCATGGAAACAAACATCCAGACTCCTGGGCACCCAGGATGAACACCCAGGATGACACATCTCGCTTGCTCTCTTAATTTCCTCTGGCTTCCTCTCAGCAAGGGGTTTCCCTTTATGTGGCCCACCACTGTCAGTGCCTCTACCTGCAAGGGGTGATCTTTCTCACCAGGATGGTCTGTCTTGGAGAATTCACCTTCCTTCCAGGCATCTCAAAGAGCGAGCTTGGCTTAGTGACAGTAAGGAATGGCAGCCAGGAGAATCCCCCAAATGTCAATAGGAGTGGTATCTAGTGATGGGAGAAGGCAGCAGTTCCTCATGCCATGGGTGTTGACTTCTGTCCGCTCCTTACCAGCACATGGGTGCTTTGGAGGCAAAAGCCTGAGTCTGGTGTCAGCCAGCCCTCAATCTGGAGAGTATCTGGGCAGTGTGACATTGACCTCATTGGGAAGTTTTCCTTGATTGACACCTTCCCAAGCTAAGAAAATAGTCCACCATGACGCTTGCAGCAAGTCTGCAAGAATTAAAGAGTGAAATGGTGGCCTGACACAGAGTAGGAAGACAGTCTATCACTCTGGAAGCTTCTGCCTGTTTGTCTGATGATCAGGATGGTGGCTTGGGATTGGAGTGGGTCCCCTGGCCATGGTTTGGACAGGTTCCATCTTCCAGCCTCCAAACACAACACTTCCCTCCTTTTTTTTCCGCCTATCTTCATACAACGATACTTCTATATACTCCCCCACCCTATGTTAAAATGCTAGCAGGACCTACCTGAGAATTCCAAAACCCTTTGGTTTCTCCTTGCCGTTATTTCCTACCTCCAGCCTCCCACATGTCCTGCATCAACCTCCCTTACTGAAAAGATACCCCCAGTGTCACACTACTGGTCACACATTTTCACTCCCCAGTGAATGAGGCCTTGACACAGTCATCCCCAACAAAACAAGTGGTCACAGGACACTGCAATCCTGGAGGCCCTTTCCAGAAAGGTGGCTTACAAATGCAAAATAGTCCACATCCCAGGAGAGGTCTGAAAAAGCTATTAGTGCCATGCAGGGGAAATGAGTGACCCAAAAAAGGCTGCCAGCAGTGAACAGGATCCCACAGCATTCAGGGTGTGTGAATTGGGTTCCATAGAGTGGTTGTTCATGAGGTGTAAACTTAGTACTGCTCCTGTAAATGGTGTCAAGGAGAAGCGACTGAACTCCAGAGAGAGGGCAGGCAGAGGGACTGCAGGTGACAGATTTTTGGAAGGATTCACAGCAAGGCCATTTATTGGAGAAATCAATAAAAAACAATTCAACGGTAGGGAAAGAAGAGAGAATGGTGGATACGGATCTGGGTGGGCAAGAAGTAAATGACCTCTCTATTTCTAGCACCTTGGAGTACATTTGTTCTTTTTCACCAGCAACACAGCCACACACCCAACAAAAGACGCCACTAGGTATCAGGTACACACAAACAAAAGTATAATAGTGCAGAGGGAACAAATGACTACTTGTGGGTAGCAAAGCCTTTCTCACAGGTTGTCAGCAATAACCATGGCCTAAGGGAAAGACTGAATTCAATCAGGAAGGTTGCACAGTGTTAACTTCCTATGTGCGTATGGGATGTTAGGTTAGGCCCTGCACAAGTAAGAATTTGTTCATTCATTCATTCATTTACTCACTGAAACATTCCCTATCACCTATTATGGCTGTACTATGTAGCAAGCACTGAGGTAGGTGGTGGGAGTTCAGAGGTGAGGAAGCATTCTTGCCTCAGTCTATATACAAGAGTGCTCCAAAAAATTAAGAAATAACATTAAAACATCAGTTTGTGGGACCTGGCACAGTAGCCTAGCTGCTAAGGACCTTGCCTTGCACGTGCCTGGGATCCCATATGGGCACTGGTTCTAATCCCAGCAGCCCTGCTTCCCATCCAGCTCCCTGTTTGTGGCCTGGGAAACCAGCGGAGGATGGTCCAAAACCTTGGGATCCTGCGCCTGTGTGGGAGAAATGGAGGAAGGTCTTGGCTCCTGGCCTCGGATTGGTGCAGCACCGTCCATTGCAGCCACCGGGATAGTGAATCATCAGATGAAAGATCTTCCTCTCTGTCTCTCCTCTTCTGTGTATGTCTGACTTTCTAATTTAAAAAAATGTTTAAACCCAAAAAACAAAAAACATCAGTTTGTTTTGGCACATTTTTGAAATGCATGCACTTGAGGATTACTCAAAAAGGACACAGGAACTATATATTGTGCTTCCATGAAAAAATGTTTAAAGATTTATTTATTTGGAAAGCAGAATTACAAAAGGAGCAAGAAAGACAAAGAGAAGAATCTTCTATTTGCTGGTTCATTCCCCGAATGGTTGGGTCATTCAGGGCTAGGCCAGGCCAAAACCAAGAGCCAGGAACCGCACACAGGTATTGCAGGTGAGTAGCAGAGACCCAAGCACTTGGACTGTTGCCTCATCTACTGCTTTCCCAGGTGCACTGGCAAGGAGTTAAAGTGGAAGTGAAGCAGCCAAGACTTGAACTGGAGCTCCAAGGAAGATGCTGGCATTGCAAGAAGAGGCGCAATAGTAGGCCATGAACTTTTGTACTCACCCATACTACTGATACCAGGTAGGCTGGCGTTGTAGCACTGAGCAGCCCAGGTTCTGGAGGTGAACTGCCTATGTAAGCCCTACTCCCATCACATTAGCCTTGTAGTAATCTTAGCAAAGTTACTCAACCTTGCCATACCTCAGTTTTCCCATGCGCAAAAAAATCTGATGCTAATAGCAACTACATCAAGGGGGTTAGAAGAGTCTTCTTGCAGATAACACACAAGGAGCATCCAGAACAGAGCAGTGCTGGCTGTGGTTCTTACTCCTTCTACAGACCAGATGGACAAGAAGGTCAGCCTTGATAAGTAATGATAAAAGCCCTGAGATCTAGGAAGAAGGGAAAGTAGAGAAGGATGGCCCAAGGGTTTGGGCCCCAGCACCCAAGTGGGAGACCTAGAGGAAGCTCCTGGCTCCTGGTTCCTGTCTTTGAAGCAGCTCAGTTCTGCCCATTGCAGCCATTTGTAGAGTGAACCAGCTGATGCAAGAGCTGTCTCTCTCTCTCTCTCTCTCTCTCTCTCTCTTTCTGCCTGTCCTTTTTCTGTAAGTCTGTCTTTCAGGTTAAAAAATAGTAATAAAAAGGATGACAACAGAGTTGAGAAGATTCAGTGTTAAAAGCATAGCAGGGCCCGGCGTGATGGCGCAATGGTTAAGGTCCTCACCTTGCACGCCTGGGATCCCATATGGGCACCGGTTCTAGTCCCGGCAGCCCCGCTTCCCATCCAGCTCCCTGCCTGTGGCCTGGGAAAGCAGTCGAGAACGGCCCAAAGCTTTGGGACCCTGCACCCACGTGGGAGACCCAGAAGAGGCTCCTGGCTTCGGACCGGCATAGCATTGGCCGTTGTGCTCACTTGGGGAGTGAATCATCGGATGGAAGATCTTCCTCTCTGTCTCTCCTCTCTGTGTATCCGTCTTTCCAATAAAAAAATAATAAAAATAAATCATAAAAAAAAAGCATAGCACCCATTGTTGCTATTGTTGAATCTCGAGTCCAGTTCACTATAGGAATTTATTCATCTTTGAATTCCTAAGCTTGCACTTGTTATACGAGCCCCTTCAGGATTCACAGAAGCAATGAAAGGCTTGTTGTGACCCTGAAGTCCTGGTATCCTTTTTGTCTTATTGTGTTTTGGTCCACACGAAACAACCTCAAAATGTGACTGAAGTCAGTTGAGGCATGTCATAGCCATTAAGGAACCAGACATAAACACCTCGACAAATAGGCCTTCTATTAAAAAATTAATCGTGCATCTTACCTATAAAGGTAACATAGCAATGTCATTAGGTAATTTTAAATAATAGCTTTATTGTCATGCCATAAAATGCATCCTTTACCAATATACTATTCAGTGGCTTTAAATCAGCAGGTTGTACAGCTGCCAACCCCTCCCACTCCCTGTAGAGGAAGCACCATGCCCATAAGGGCTGACTTAGCTCTTCTCCCCTCTCATTCCCTTCCTTCCTAATTCACTGCAGTTCTAAAGAAGTCTTTTTTTAAAGATTTATTTATATAGGGGGCTGACACAATGGCTCAACTGGCTAATCTACCAACTCCAAGAGCCAGCATCCCTTTATGGATGCCTGTCCTGGCTGCTCCACTAACAATTCAGCTCCCTGCTTGTGACCCGGGAATTGGGACCTTGCACTCACATGGGAGACCCAGAAGAAGCTCAGCTCTGGCCATTGTGGTCATCTGGGGAGTGAATCAGCAGATGGAAGATTTTTCTCTGTGTTTCTCCTCTTTACAAATCTGCCTTTTCTATGAAAGATTTATTTACTTAATTTACTTTAAAGGCCAGAATGACAGAGAGAAGAGTACACTCATGAGCTCATGTGAGCTTCTATCTGCTGGCTCATTCCCCAAATGGCTACAATGCAAGCCATTTAAGTGGTAGGTAGCCCAAGCATTTGGGCCACCATCTGCTACTTTCCCAGGAGCTGAACTGGAAGTGGAGCAGCCAGAACCTGACTCAGAACTACAATATGGGCTGCCAACTCTGCTAGCGGTAGCTTCAGTCAATAGTGCCATAACACTGGCCAGTCTGGGTGGATTTCACTCCATTTTCTGTCTCTGTGGATTTCATGTTAATGGAGTAACTGAGTGTGTGGTCTTTGTGTTTGACTTCCTCCATGTTGCCAACACTTCCAAGGCTCCTCCATGATACAGCATAGATTGTACAGTCATGTGCCTCATAACCACATCTCATCCAACTGACCCCCTGTTCCAATCTATTGCCAGAACATCATGGAAATTATTACCTGGTAAGATCACGGCCATCATGATCTTCAATGGCAAAATTACCAAATGAACTCAACATAACCCCATCCTTTAGGGATGTATGACTCCACTTCTTTCTATGCTGGACAGAATTCCATTGTACAGATAGAACACAGTTATCCATTCATTAGTTGGTGGGCCCTTTGGCTGTTGTGAATAATGCTGCTACGAATGTTCACAGGCATGTTTTTTGCATGGGCAAATATTTCCAATTCTTGTGAGCGGGCACCTAGACCTAGAATTGTTACACCTTATGTCTCTAGCCTTGACCCCTCCTCAAGGTTCTGTCAAACTGTTTTTCTAAGAGTCTGAGTGATTTTATTCCCACTGGTAACCAATAATAGTCCTGATTTCTCTGTATCTTTACCAACATTTATTATTATCCATCTTTCGATTATAGATATACCAGTGGGTATTAAATGAGTTTATAAATAGAAACTTACACAATAGTTTCTTTTCATATTCTACAAGTCAAAATATAATTGGCATTTAGTAGATAATAAATAATTGCTAAATAGTTTCATCAAACCAATATGACTATTTTTATTTCAAATTAATTCTTGTCTAATATGTCTAAATAATTCAAATTTCACACATTTGTAGCTGTGTTGGAAAATAATTTTCTTTTTCTCTTTTTAAAAGAAAATTTTATTTTTCATGATGCAGTTTCTTAGACCCAGAGATTTCCCCTTCTATACTCCCTATCCCCTCTCCCACTGTTTTCCCCAATATTATTACAATAGTATAGTCCTTCAACATAATTTTTCTTTCTTTTCAGCTAACACTAAGTTCTTAAATAACCTTATGCTTCACAGAGCCTGTCAATGGCATTGTATTGGCCATCTAATTGTTTCCCAGGCAAGTGCAGGATAATATATTGAACAACTGTATAATGACCTGGTTCTCAACTTTTCAGTACCAAGACTATGTGACTTAGCAAGCAATAGGAAGGCAACGCTTATTTGGCAACTTATTTCCCACGTGGCAACATGATGGATTGATAGAAGACAGAAAAATACCACAACTCAAGTTCTCCAGAAAATCAAAATTGACAAGATGTGTGTATTATACATGCCAGCTGTCTGTGAGTTCCATATCTGTGTATCCATCAACTGCTGATGGGAAATACTAGGGAAAAAATGCATCTGTACTAAACATGTGCAGACTTTTTCCTTGTCATCATTCCTTAACAATATAGTATAAAAACTATTTATAGAATTTATATTACACTGGTTATTTTAACCTAGCTAGAAGCAATTCAAAGTATACAGCAGGATATGTATAGTTTAGATGTAAATACTACCTCAGTTAATCTCAGATACCTAAGGATCAATGAATGTTGGTGTGTACGGAGAGTCCTGGAACCAATTCCTTATGGATGCCCAGGGTGAAGACGGTAGATATGAAGAATTTCTTACAAGGTATTGGCTCATGGGGTAATGGTGGCTTAGAGGATGGCAAATCCAACCTGCAATATGGACACGAAGACTGGAGACCAACAAGACCACGACACAGACACAGTCTGGTGGCTCGTGGCTGTGGATCCCCTCTTGCATGGGAAGGCCTATGTTTTGTTTTATTCAAATCTTCAATGGATTTGGCTAAATCCCAGAGTTCATAGCTATATTGCTAATTTCATCCATAACACCTTCCAAGTTGACACATAAAATTAATCATTGCAGTAGCTGGATGGGTTCCAGAGTCCTGGTGGGGTTTCTAGTGTTGCAGATGGCTCAGTTGCAGGGAATCTGGCATATTTTTGAACCATGACTTCTAAGCTTCAGAGCTTTAATAAAAGCAAAATAGAATGAGATAAGAAGAGTAAAATTAACTAAGGTGAAGAATGTGGGTTCCATGAGCACCTTCAGGCTGCAGGCAAGCAGGATCTTGATGTATCCTGATGTACATTCCCAGCTTCTTCACAAGACCATCATTTCCCCCACTGATCTCTGCCTGAAATCTGCATGTCATTCAAGCTAAGGACCATTGCTGGAACCCCACTGTGGCTCTGGGGCTCATCAGTTAACTAATCAACAAATCTGGGCCCTTATTTTCGTTAAGTCTTCGTATTGTGTATGTCCTTGTGTTGAGACCTTTAGTGCACAGCCTTAATTACATCTAGCTAGGAAGTGTTCAACATGCCAGATCAAGGAGAATTAAAAACAATCTTTGCTTAATGTGTCAGTTAGGAATTCCTGGGTGCTTCATTGTGGCAAGGGGAGAGAACATGCCTTCTAGAAAGATCTCTTTATTTGGGGAAGAACCACCAGAAAAGCACTGGTAGAAGGAAGCAGGTACCCATTCTCAGAGTAGGGGAGTGTGAGGGTCAGCCTCCCCTTTTCTTCCTCTGGTGAGGCAAAGTTCTCACCACTCCTCTCACCCTCCTATCTGCTTTAGAGCTGGAGTCCCCTTCTAAGGGGGTAGCAGCATAAGGTCTAAAGAGGGAAGAGAAGGAAAGTTCTAGACCAAACAGAGCTTTATGCCCAGTCATTTGCTGCCCAGTGCTGCTGCCAGACAGCCTTCACCTAACATCTCCAGCCTGTTTGCCAGCCCATCTCCATAGGATCTCTTCTCCCACTCCCTTGCTGGAAAGCTTTTATTCCTGCTTCTTATACTACCCCCTGCCCCCACAACCCACCCTGACACACATACACAGTTGTTTGGTTTTCTGTGTAGGTACTACACAATTTAGCACTGTAATGCAGCCATTCCTGTGTTTTCTTTTAATGCAAGGACCCCCTTATTGTGGATAAGCTTGTGGATTCAGCTTGTAGTTCCTTCAGCTGAAAGGTGAGTGGCTGTGTCCAGGGAGGTCCTTCTTGCCAGTGGGGCCTCCAGAGGTGGTGTGGGGCCTCACAGGGTGAGACAGAGCATCCTAGAGCAGCTGACTAGCCTTCTTGGAAAGCACAGTCCCCCTGGGTGAGAGTCACACCCACATGTCCTCATTTCATTTTAGTCACTTCCAAAAGGACTCACCTTCAGGTAGCATCACTGGATACAGTTTCCACCTCGTCATACAAGGGATTCAGTTCCATCATGAGTTTCCACAAGGCCTTTTCACCAACGACTGGTGGAATTCCAGCAGTGAATCCCACAGAGGTCTCATCACAGCCTGAAGAAAGTGGTGTGGATTAGGCAGGAAGTCAATGAGAGACAAGTAGCTGAGGCCCGCCAGCACATAAACCACATGTACCACCCAATCCCATCACTTCCCGTTTCAACTCAACATGGCTGCAGACTAAGTACATCTACTCTCAGGTGGCTAAACTTAACTTTCCATCAGGCACCAGGAGTCCTAAAACAGCACATAAGTTCCAGGCCTGCTCAAACCCTGCCCCCTTGGACTCCTCAGTCTGGCCCTGCCCTGAAAAAGGACAGCCCAGCCTGCAGAGTTTTCCCTCCCCAGGCTGCCCTGAGTTGGGTCTAAGTGTGTGCTACCCCTTTGCCTACCTTTATTTCTTTTCTCCTTTCTCCCTAAAGCTTTGGTTTATTTAATTGAAAGACAGAGTTACAAAGAGAGAGGGAAAACTGGGAGAGAGCTCTGCCTTTTGCTGGCTCATTCTCTGAATGACCCCAAACTGGTACAGGCTGAATCCAGGAGCCTGGGGCTTCTTCTAGGTCTCCAAGGCGGGTGCAGGGACATGTTCTGCTGCTTTCCCTTGGGTTGCATTGGCAGGAAACTGGATCACAGTGGAGAAAATTGGTTTCAAACAGGCAGTAGTTTTACCCACTACACCACAAAGGTAGCCCCAGGAGTTGTTTTAAGTATCATGAAATAGTACTAGCATGTATTCCAGCACTTAAAGGCTTTCTTGAGTAGCAATCTTGCGTCAACTCCTAAGCATTTCCCCACAAATGCCAGCTACATCATCAGGCATGGAGCAGAATTCTTGGCCTTGGGCACTGCTGCTCTCCTGGATAAAACAAAGCAGCTCAGGGCTGGCACTCTGGCATAGTGGCTAAAGCCTCTTGGCTATGCTGACACCCCATTATGGGTGCCAGTTCAAGTCCTGGCTGCTCCACTTCTGATTCAGCTCCCAGCTAATGTGTCTGGGAAAGCAGCAGGGATGACCCAATTGTTTGGCCTCTGTACCCACGTGTGAAACCTGGCTCCTGGCTTCCACCTGCCCCAGCTTGGGTCATTCAGGGAGTGAACCAGCAGATGGCAGATCTCTCTGTCTCTTTGTTCTCCCTCTCTCTTTTTGACCCTGCCTTTCACATAAACAGGCTAAATCTTTAGGAAGGAAGGAATGCAAAGAAAGCAAAAGATAGTACACACTCAGGCCCGAGTCATGGCAGCCTAGTGCTTGGGCCCTTGGGCCAAAGTGAGAGAACTGAGAAAAGTGCCTAGCTCCAGGCTTCAGACCACCTGGTGCTGACCACTGCAGTCATTTGGGGAATGAGCCAGCAGATGGAAGATTTCTCTCTGTTTCTCCCACACTCTCTAGCTGTCTTTCAAATTAATCAATCAATAAATACTTGCTTAAATAAGGAGCCTGACTAGACCATTTCAGTGTGGAGTTCAGTGAGGATGACATGCAGTTTGAGATTAAGACTGGTTGGGAATTAGGAGTTCTTGGTACCACTTTGTCATTTCTTTGCCGTGAACACTTCTTGAAGGGAAGGCTGGTACAGCACCTTCCCAGCTGGCCCACCCAGTCAGGGCGAGTCCCGTCATTAAAGCCGTGAAAATGCTTCTTAAAGTCCGTGAAGCTATGTAAATGTGTTATCAGCACTTTCAGACACCCATTAATAGGATGCTCTTCAATCTTTTATTTTACTTGGCATTATTCTCTGGCCAGGCTACAACTGGGACTCTTCCTCCATCTTCTGTGAGGTCTCTAAGCGGCACATGGTTTTCAAGTGAGTTATTCAATCAACCCTTTCAGTGGTAATGACAAAGTCCCTCTGGACCATCTGCCTTCAAAGACATTACATCTGCGGGGCTGCCCTGACTCCCTGCTCATCCCACAAACAGATCAAGTGGCCTCTGGGGTAAAGCCTGATTAATGGCAAAATGAATTAGTAACAAGTTGGGAAAAAAGAGACAAATGGTTACCCAACTCACAGCTCACCTTCCTTTACACCATGATGGGCCAGTAATGCTTCTAAATGGGCTTTCTCCAGAAGTGGGGAGGAGGCGCTGGAAGTGTGGAGGATGCTATTTAAAAGACCCCAGGGGGGAATTACTTGATAAAAGATCTTTCCATTTTCCTAAGTGACTCCCCTGATAAAATCACTTTCTCTAAATTTGAATTTTTATAATCCAGTGTTTAAATTATGATGGGAATAGCTTCTAGAATGATAACAGTAGGGGCAGCCTTGTGGCAAAGGTAGTTAAGCGGCTGCCTGCCTGCAATGCTGACATTGCATATCCTGGCTGTTCCACTTCCACCCCAGCTCCTTGCTAGAATGCCTGGGAAAGCAGTGAAGGATGGCCAAAATCATTGAACCTTTCCATCCATTTGAGAGACCTGGAAGAGGCTCGTGGCTTTGGCCTGGCTCAGCCCCAGTCATTGCAGCCATTTGTGGAGTGAGACAGCACGTGGCAAATTTTTCTCTCTCTCTGTAACTCTGCCTTTTAAACAAATTAATCATTTTTTAAAATAAGTATGATAATCATTAACAAAGACCCAATGATTAAACAGTACCTTTGTCCTTTGCTGATAGCACTACCTATGATTGGGTAACACCTCAATATTTTATTTCCTTTTGGTATAGTATATGCATGGAAATTGAATCTGCCCTATACTTCAAATAGTTTCTAGATTATTTACAGTAGTTAATATATATGAGTACTAATGTAATGCACTATGAATATATTATAAATAATCTCAGTTTTCAGGTTTACAGATAGTTGTCAGGCATAGTGTTTAGGGAGTGAAGAACAAATTATGCACGTGTCCATTACAAACACAACTCTTCTGACTGTTGAATCCAAGGACAGAACTAGACATGGAGCTTCAGGTGCACATGGCTGGGAGGGCTTCTGAGCTCTCTCGAGAGATAAGGCTGAAGCAGGTGAGGTTGGGCCAATGTTGCGGTACTACAAGCTAAGCTGCCACTTGTGATGCTAGGTCCAGTCCAGATTCCAGAGTCCCTCCCAGCTGCTCTACTTCTGATACAGCTCCCAGCTAAGGTGCTGAGGCAGTACATGATGGTCCAAGTACTTCAGCCCATGCCATCCATGTGGGAGACCCAGAAGAAGATCCTGGCTTCAACCTGCCCAGCCCTGGCTAAGGTGGCCACTGGGGTGTGAACCTGAGAATACGAGATCTCTGTCTCTCTTCCTGGGCTGCTCTCCCTTTCAAATCAAATCAATCAATCAGTCTTTAAAAACAAATGATGGCTTAATTTCAAGAGCTCAATTCGGGGGTGAAGAAAATATTCCAAATAATTATAATTGTAAGCAAATGGTTTGCCTCTTGAAGTGTGAAACTTCCACTCAGAAAAATGTAGATCATTTTGTGACCAAATTATATTCTAGAAAATACACGCCTGTCTATAAGAACTGTAGGGTGACAGATGGATAGTAAAATGAATAAAAGTAAGTTTAGGGGGCAAGTAAGTGTCCCAGTGGGAAGCACAGTTGGAAAGAACTAAAGGGTCAAGGTCACCCAGCTCCTTTTTGTGGATTTGCACGTCAGTGTGGAGTGGGGAAAGCCTTAGGAATCCTGGCTGAGGCACCTTCCTTTCTTCCTTTCTCCCTTTCTTCCTTTCTTTTTTTCATTTCTTTCTTTTTTTTTCTTTTCTTTTTCTGAAAGATTTATTTATTTTTATTGGAAACACAGGCTTACAGAGAAGGAGACACAAGAGAAAGATCTTGCACCCACTGGTTCACTTCTCAAATGGCCACAATGGTCAGAGCTAGAGCTGATCCAAGGCCAGGAACCAGGAGTCTCTTTCGGGTCTACCACAGAGGTGCAGGGTCCCAAGACTTTGGGCCTTCTCCCACTGCTTTCTCAGGACACAATCAGGGAGTTGGATGGGAAGTGAAGCAGCTGGGACATGAACCAGCACCCATATGGGATGCAAGTGCTTGCAAGGAGAAATTAACCAATTGAACCATTGAGCTGGGTCCAAATACCTTTCTTCTTTCACCTCGAATTTCTCCCTGTGTCATTGTTGGGAGCAAACAGCACTCACCCCAACCAGAAGCTCGCTTTCCAGCTGCCTCTGAAACACACACACACAAACACATCAGCAACAACCATACACATTCACACAGCTGGGACACACAAGAACCCAGGGAGCTTGAACTGAGGCCTGGAGCTCAGCCATGATGGACAGGGAGATCCCTTTGAGGTCCCCCAGGAGGGCCCAACTCTGTCATTTTCCAAAGAGGAAAGTGAGAACCTGAGAGGCTGTGTGACTCACCTGCTACTCAGGTGGGTGAGTCTTGCTTGTCCTGCCACATCCTGATGATGCGCATCAACTGGGATGCTTACTCCTTAGCATTATTTCTGTCTCCAAGATCAGGACCCAGCAGGTGCTGTGTGTGTTCATTAGCTGAGTAATGGTTGCCACCACCTACCTTTGAAGCTGCTGGGTAGGGTAGGGGATAACCCTACCTTCCCTCGCCCTCCCCCACCCCAGCGAATGAAACTGTTGCCTGTCTGCAGTCTGTTTACTTTATGGTTGCAGGGATCGCTCCTGAGTCTTCTCACATGTCTACCTGCTTACCAACCTCAGAAAACAGGAGGACTGGGGCCTCTGCTTATTAAAAGCAAACAAACCTATAATTAAACATCAACACGGCAGTGCTGCTTTGAAACAACTGACTCACCACCTTCTGGCTCAGAGGTCTAAACTCAAACCCTGTGACCCCTAAACAAACCTTCCTCACTAGTTACGAGAGAGCCCGCTGCAGCAAGGTCTGGTAGCCATGTTATCTAATCCTTGAGACTGGCAAATGATCATGGTATGAGTATTTTTTATTTCAGCAATGATGGTGTGTCTCACTTAAGTAATTTGCTGACAAATACAACTGGAACCTGGAAATGCCCAAGTTTGAACTTGGGTTTCCAGAACCCACAGCCATTGTACCACAGCACACTACATTTAAACACAGGTCTCCCATGTTCTATTTCTGTTTCAAAGGTTACCTTAAGACCTAGGAGAAGGAAGCCAGTGTTTTCCCATGTTTGGAGTTCTGACAATGCTTCTGGGGAGAGTCCTGAGTCACTTTGGTTACTTAAATGTGTAAAGTGGTTGGAGCACAGGCTACAGATTCTAAGCTACTCCTACCCATTTTTTTTTTTCCCCTGGTCCAGAATGTGGCCTGAGTGCTAGGATTATTTTCCAAATTCCCCAGGTATACCTTGCTTTACTTTAATTTTATTTTTGATGATGTTTACATAATTGATTAGGGAAGGAAAGAGTCAAGGATTAGGGGAAAGTGGGTGAGACCACTGTTTCCAAATTTCCTTTTTCTTCTTCCTGTATTTGGGGGAAGCAGAAAGAGAAACAAAGAAGCCATGCTCAGCCTCCCAACCACATCAGTACCCAGGGATGGGGAACAGCCACCCATATCATCCCCAATGTTGAGCATGCTCCAAGGATTCTGCTTAAGTGGTTTTGATAGTTCTGAAATGCTGTCAATTTCATCAATCCAAAAATCAGGAATCCTTCCAAGGTCCATTACTTTCCATTTGTGTAGAAATTTGCTGTCAATGCTTGGCTGGGGTAGTTGACCAATTTGTTCTGCCCTCCTTCCTCTGCTATGGTACCAGATTTCCTCCACAGGCTCCAATGGACTGCCATATCCTCTGTGCATTTGGGTATGCCGTCCACTGCTGCATTCAAGCCACTGAAGAGGCCCAGTTCTGACATATGCATACCATAGTCAGACCACAGAACCTGCAATTCTCCACATGGTTGGGGTTCTGAATCCAGTGGTTCAGTTAAGGATGTACCCAAAAAAACCTCATTGAGGTAATCCTAGACCTGACTCCTGTGTGTCCTTGCCAGCACCGAGTCTGGCTCAGCCTGTCACCCATTCCAGCCCATGCACACACTAGTAGTTACATTTGCTGGGTCAATTGTCTTCAGTCCCATCTCTTATGCAAACCAATGGAGAACGCATCTCAGCCCAACCCTGCCACCATACACTCAGCCCTCATGTATACCAGTAGGAGTGACCCCCAATAACTTCCGTTAGGCCCACCCCCACCCTGGTTCCTGTGTTTGCCAGTATGTGCAGCAGACTGGTCCAATCTATCTCTTATCCCATTTGGCTCTCATACACATCAATGGGTGTTGGAGCCTAGCTTAACTCAACCACCTCCATTATCCAGCCCACACACATACCAGTGAGTGCCGCCACCTGTCTAGCCAGGCCCGTCCCCAGCCCCAGTTCTCAAGCTCATCAGTGGAAGTTACAATCCATCAGAAAGGTGCTCAGTTTCCCTACTGGGACTAGTCCTGAATCTTGCACTCTCCTGTGGGACTCAGGGGCAAAGAGGTCACTAAGTCAATAAGATGGTGACTAACAGTTAAGGTTACTGGCAAGCAAGATGGCGGCCAAGAACAGAGCCCTGGGGATGAACCAGGGCAGGGGTCACATTGTTTCAAAACAAGATTGATTGGCCAGGGCCATTTCACTCACCTACCCCTGGCCTATGGGAGGTGGCTTCTGCAGTCATGCTCCTAGTAACTGGCTCCTAGTTTCTCCCCTCCTGGAATTCCTGAAATTCCTTGCCTAAGGCTATCCCTTACCCTATATAAGAATCGACTTTCCCCAATAAATCGAAACTGCTTAGACAGAATCCCTGTCTGTCTGTTTGTCTCTCTCGGGGCGGGAGGCTAGGTGGCAGGCTGCAGGCTCACTCCCTCCAGCAACGGGGGTACTAGAGGAATCTGTGGGGGAGACCCCCCCACTCTCCAGATAGTTCTGCTGCCTAACTTGATAGGATTAGCCCCCCCAGTCCCAGTGCTTGCCAAGTGATGCTGCAACACAGCTCAACCAGCCTGCTCCCACTCGGGCTTATGCATGCACCAATGAGTACAGTTGGTCAGCCCAGCCTGGCTCTCTCTCTCCCTAACCCAGTTCACATGCAGACCAACAGGTGTTATAGCCTTGCTCTACCTGATCTGCCCCTGATCCCAGTTCTCACGCTCACCAGTGGGAGCAGTGGTCCAGCAGGAGCCCTCCGCAATCTCCATACTGGCTTGCACCTCCCACCCACCAGGTCTTGCGTGTGTTTGTGGGTTCTGCGCCCCAGTCTGGCATGGCTTACCTCACTTCAGCATTTGCTGGTGGGTGCTGTAGCCTGGCCTAACTCAGTCTTCCCCTAGTGTGTTGCCCAACATCTTGCCCAAATGACTACCTAATATACTCCTTGGTTTAAGCAACCCACAATGCAGCATAAAGCTACCAATGCCAGATCAGAAGTCTGGGCCAACTTGAGAGTTAAACTGGCTGTTATTGACAGATTCCTACTAACTAAACTTACATATGAGAAACTCATGATCATCAAAGATATTGATTACTATAGCCTTTCATTTTCCTGGAATTCAAGCAGCATCTAAATAACAGTATTTTCAAAACACTTTAAAAATTTCAGTTATGTTGTTGGAAAATAAAGAAAGAATTTGCTATGATACAAAGCGTAGTAACGAGAAGGTTTCCATACTACCAACAGCTAGTTGGGGACAACATAATAGCCCAATCTGTGGGTATGGGCAGATGGTGTCAACTGTTATAAACTGATTGACAAACAGTCCATCACAGTTAGTTCATGCATTTCTAAAAAAGATTTATTTAATTAGTTGAAAAGCAGAGCTACAGGAGGGAGTGAGCCAGAAAGCTCCAGTCTGCTGGTTCTCTCCTCCAGATAGTCACAATGGCTGGGGCTGGGCCAGAGTCAGAAGCCAGGAACTTCATCCAGATCTCCCATATGGGGGCGGGGGCTCAGGTACTCGGACTGTCTTCTGCTGATTTCCCAGGCACTGATGCTCATAAGGGATGCTGGTGTCACAGGCTATACACAGGCTAGGTCACAATGCCAACTTCCATTTCCTGTATTGAAGAACTTCTGAATTATATGGTAAGGAATTCCCAAACATTTGCTAGGTGGACATCTGATGTAGGGGCTTAAGACACTGTCCAATGCTGGAATACTTGGGTTAGATACTCCTGGCTTCTCACTCTAGCTTCCCTCCAATACAAACCCTGGGAGGAACGGTGATGGCTCCAGGAATTGGGTCCCTGCCACTGACATGGGAGACCTGGCCTTGGGCTTTGGCCTGGGCCCAGCTCTGTTCATCACAGGAATTTGGTGAGTGAACTGGCAGATGGGAACTCCATCTTTCTCTACCCCTAAAGTAAGTAAGCAAACTCTACAACATCTGGCACATTTTCTATGGGTTACACAAATATTTTCCATATGGCCCAGTAATTCTACAATGGATATATGTCCAGGAGAACTACAAACATACATTCACACAAAAACTCCTACACACATTCAAAGCATATTTGTTGTAGTCAAAAAGTAAAAAAAAAAAAAAAAAAAAAAACAAACAAAAAACAACCCCCCCCCAAAAAAAAAACAGCTCAAATGTTTATAAACTGGTGAATCGGTCAACAAAATTGGATATATCCACATAGCAGATTGTTCAGCTGTAAAAAGGAATAAAGTCTGATACATGCTACATCAGTGTACCTTGAAAACATTATGACAAAGAAGCTGACTTGGGTGCAGTGTGATAGCCTAGCAGTTAAATCCTTGCATCTGCTGGGATCCCATATGGGCAACGATTAGTGTCCCGGCTACTCCACTTTTCCATCCAGCTCCCTCCTTGTGGCCTGGCAAAGCAGGAGAGGTTGACTGGAAGCCTTGCGACCCTGTACCTGTGCGGGAGACCTAACAGAAGCTCCTGGCTCCTCACTCCTGGCTTTGGGTCAGCTCAGCTCCGATCATTGTGGCCACTTGGAGAGTGAACCAGCAGATGGAAGATTTTTCTGTCTCTCCTTCTCTTTGCCTTTCCAATACAAAATAAAATAAATCTTAAAAAAAAAAAAAAAAGCTGGACCCAAAAGGCCATATGGAACAGGCAAATCTATAGAAACAACGTAATTGAGTGGTTACATAAAGCCTGGGGTGGAGGAATGGGAAGTCACCAATGGGCGAGGGCTGGTTATAAGGGGTGATGAACCATACAGTGACTGTTGCTTCACGGGAACTATACCAGAAGTCACATCTTACGGTACAATGATTATATCACAATCAAGCTTATTGCTAAAGCCCGCTTACTTGAGCAGCATAGCTTTCATTGTTCTCCTGATTATACTCTTTCCCCGCCATCCATTCTCCATTCTTTTTTTAGGAAGCTGTTCCACGTGGGCTGTGCCAACAGGCACCTTGGTTTGTCCCAAATGAAACCCTTCTGAGAAAGAATCACAGGGCTAAACAGGACTCTGTTCCACAAAGCCCTGCTGGGGCTGGGACCCTGCTCCACACATGCCAGAGGTCAACGCACACAACCTTAGCACACCAGCCCAAGGGTGCTGATGGTGGCTTCTCAGCCACCCAGGCTGCTGGAACTGCACCACCCACTCTCTAGTTTCCCTAAACCCTGTGCTCGTCCTTGCAAATATTCTTTCTCAAACTTCCTCCTTTGCCCAGTTTGAGGGGGCCATCTGTTTCCTGCCAGCACTGACACAAAGCTTCACACAAACAGCCCGAGAGATAATTCAGAGAGGAAAGGTGTGGTCAGCACAGTGACACTGCTAGATGTGTTGGGGACAGCCGTTGGCCGGCCGCGCCTTCGGTCTCCTAGGTGTCTGTGACACCAGATCCTGATAATAAATGAGTTCACCACACTCCCTAGCTAAGGGGTTAGTAAATACAATTTCAACATCTCAGATAATTCTAAGGCTTTTTTTTTTTTTGCCACTTGGAAGGAAATGAACATAGTGCCAAATTACAACTTTTGGTTTGAGAATTCAGTATGAGAAAACACATCCATTTGGTTTATCTTTTTAGCATTTGTTCTGCTTCCTACAACTCAGGATTTATGTATTTCCTCAGTTCTGGAAAATTCTCTGCCAGTATCTCAGAATATCCGCTCCTCCTCCCCGTTCTCTATGAATCCAGCAATAGACATTATTTTTCTTGTTGCCTAGCTTTTTAAAATTTCTGTTGTCTATTTCATTATTTCGAAGTGATTTTTTTTTTCTGATCTTTCTGGTCAAATATCCTCTCTCCAACTGTGTGTCGAAGTTCTCTAACCTCTCCATGTATTCAAGGATATATAGTCATTTTCGTGATTATATATTTCTTTTCTGAGATTTATCTATTAGAAAGGCAAAGTGACAAAGATAGAGACACAGAAAGAGATCATCCATCCGCTGGTTTGCTTCCCAAATGCCCAAATACACATTGTATTTTTAGACTTTCTATCTCATTCTCCTTTTCACAATGCTTGTCCTGTTCTCATAGAGTCTTGTCTTTCTGTTTGCTCTTTTGCTATCCGAATCATTTTAAAATCACTTCCCCTGACCGACTGTTGGATCATTTCCAGTTCTTGCGGGCTGAAGGCCACTGTTGGCTGTGTATGTGCTGACTCCTGAGCAGGATGAGACTTGATTCATATCTGTGAGGTAGGGACCTACCTGCGGGAATTCTAGAACTTACTAACAGTAGGTCCCCTCAGACTCAGGTGCTTCTGGGTTACCCAGTCATCTTTTTAGTCAGCAACACTTATTTTTTTAAATAATTCTCATCTTTGGGTCTTTTGGATATATTCAAGATGAGACTAATTTAAATGTTAGAATGCAGCTGGGGTCAGGGCCCAGCGTGGTAGCCTAGTGGCTAAAGTCCTCGCCTTGAATGCACTGGGATCCCAAATGGGTGTCAGCTCTAATCCCAATGGCCCCACTTCCCATGCAGCTCCCTGCTTGTGCAGGAAAGCAGTCAAGGACAGCTCAAAGCCTTCAGACCCTGCACCCGCGTAGGAGACCCGGAAGAAGCTCCTGGCTCCTGGCTTTGGATCAGCTTAGCTACAGCCATTGTGGTCACTTGGGGAGTGAATCATTGGATGGAAGATCTTCCTCACTGTTTCTCCTCCTCTCTGTATATATGCCTTTCCAATAAAAATAAATAAATCATAAAAAATGCAGCTGGGGTCAAGGGTTAGGCTTAGCGATTCTCACTGGAGTCTCTCTGCCTCATGCTGAGCTTAGGCTGGGATTACAAACATCTGCGTCAGCTTTTTGTCCTACAGGTGGCTCAGATCCACCTGCATGAGCCTGATGTGTGTGATCAGACGGTCCTGGCTAGGGCTTGCTATGCAGCTCAGAACTGCACAGCCCTGCCTCACATGGCTCTCCTTGTGGGGGAACACCCAGGCCTGCAATACCGAACTCAAAGACCTCTTCTGGGGCAGCTGACGCATCAGCTTCCCTGCCTTCTCTGGTCTTCAGGCTCCTCTGCTGCTGTGGATGTCCCTTCTAGCCAGCTCTGCCCTGCCTTTAAAAGGATGTCAGGAGCTATCATTGTGGCACAGTGCGTTAATCTTCCTGTGATGCCTGCATCCCACATCAGGACACTACTTTGAGTCCTGGCTGCTCCACTTCCAATCCAGCAACCTGTTAATGTGCCTTGGAAAACAGTGAAGGATAGCTCAAGTACCTGAGCCCCTGCCAGCTGCATGGAGAATCTGCATGGAGTTCTTGGCTCTGGAGTTTTATCCTGGCACAGAGCCAGGCCCTTGAGATCATTTAGGAAGGGAACCAGTGAATGGAAGATCTCTCCCTTTCAAATAAGTAAGTGCATCTTAAAAATAATAATTAAAAAAATCTGGTTATCTTTGACCTGCTGTGTTTACAAGGCAGTAGCAGAGGGGTTGCAGATTAAAGAATTTTCCTAAGTCTCCTTTCCTATGTTTATGTCACAAGATGTTAGGTTTTGTACCATGGGTAGTATTTTCCATTTTAGGTGAACTCAGATATCTCCAATGGATTTAAAATAACTAGAGGGATTTCTAATCGCTTCACAGGTACACAAACATAAGGCTTTCTGAAAATAATATTTTTCTTCATGGTCTTTTGTTCTATTCTCTCCAGAACCCATATCTTTTAGCAGATCTCTTTTTCTCACTCTACTCCTATGGAGCAGAAAGAGCTAAGCTCCAGAATACTGTCAGTGAGGAACTGATCAGGCCTTGGACACCCTTGCTCTGTAATTAATAACAGAGATACATGTTCTCCTGAGAGTCCATTCTCAATATCAAGTATTACATAGAGGCATCCAATGAATAGTCAGCAGGCAGAACAGGAGCCTATAAAGAAAGCCAACACAATCAGATGCTCTTGGGACAACAAGCAAGGCTGGGCACAGAGCAGGTGTTCAAGAAATGTCTGAGCGACTGCCATGATCCATGCCACTCTATGGACACACCGTCCTGGAAGCCCAGAGTCAGCAGGTAAACACAAAGGCTTTCGGTTGCCCCTCTTCTGTGTCTTCCCCATGAACCAATTTCTTACTTGGCTCTACTTTCAGATACTGCAAATGCGCTTGCAAAGGAGCAGTGTTGGAATGCTGGGAAACCTAAAACTTGGAAAACTTCATGTCCAGGAGAAAAGTTGCAGGCTTCTGAGAGAGGCTGGGAGGGGCAGCAGGCTCTGGAGGGAGAACTTGCACTCCAGGTGTCTCTGGTCACTCCGGGCCCTCTGAACTTGCACTTGGCTTGTTCCACAGGCCTGCTGCCTGGCATGCATAGGCATGGCGTTGGGAGCCTGCTGCTCCCAGATTAGTTCAGCCTGGCTCCTGCTCAGTTCATCACCTTTCATTAGCTTCCTGCGCAGTGACACACTCTGGACACTGAGGTTATACCGGGGTATTTCCCAGTCTGCCAACCACAAACATGAGGAGCATCTCTTAAGGCAAGGCAGCAGATATTCTTAATCGAGTCTTATTAATTTCAGTTTCAAAAGGAGCCTGGTTTCTAAATCGAAGCCACTTTATGTTCTGACAACTCCCCAAGTTGTCTAAGAGACTGAATCGTTCTGGGCTCACGAAGAATCTTACAGCAATTTTATTTTTATAGGAGACATGGTCCTGAGTAATACCCCTACAGGCAGCCTTTAGTGAGCACTTACGTGTGCCAAATACTCGTAGAAGCAATTCTGTTCAGTTCTCCAGCAGCCTTATATGAGTTAGCATTTCTGTTGCTCTTGCTTTGCACAGGCCCAGAAGGGCCATGGGCACTGAACACAAACCTAGTATGCTGGCTCCCAGGTGCCATTTAACACAACAACCGCTCCCAAAGCTCAGCACTTTCCCAGTCATCGCCCGAGTCTCCCAGCTGCTCGGTAGACCTCACCAGTTAGAATCACCTGAGGAACTTTCCAGTCTCCCCAGCATGAAACAAACACCTTGGAGGGTTAACCTGGGGAAAATCTTCACGCCATTCTTATAATGTTTCAGTAAGTCTGAAATTAAACTCAAATACAACTATTCAAAGACTTACTTAGAATACTATGGGTTGACCTGGAGGGTTAGCAGCAAAGATCCAGAAAACATGGTTCCATTTTTATGTATTAAAGAATCACAAAATACCCATACACACACAATTGCCCAAGTCTGTATGTCCTTATTGAACATGTACGTTAAAACAAAACCAAACCAAAACCTTTGGAGCACAATTTCTAGAGGTTCTATGTGGATGATACTGGGTGGTTCACCAAGTCAGGATTTTTTCCTCAAGCATAGTTATATGCTAGAACCACCGGGGGAGATTTTCAAAGGCCAGATACCTAAGGCCACAGCCCAGACCAATTAAATCAGACTAGCTGGGAGTGGTGCCCAGCTTTGGGTAGTTCAAGATTCCCTCAGGGGATTTCAATATGCAGCCACGTGTGAAGGCTGGGCAGGGTCCCCCAGGACTAGCCAGGGTTGAGAACCACTCCTGAGATGGAAGGAAACACTCCTGTGCCCACAGCAGTTCCAAGTGACAGGCACAGGGCATCCATTTCAATCGTGGGGGCAACCAGCTAGCCAGGGCCCCCGGGGAGTAGAAACTGGCTCCAGAGATCAAATAACTCAGCAGAAGTCACCGGAGCTGGGAGACATGGTGTACACTCTGACTCCACCCAAGAACTGGGGTTGAAATTCCTTTAATAGATTCATTCTTCTGGGTTCCTCCTCCTAGGAGCTATTAACAACAGCAAGCAACTGCTCCTGTGGGGAGTTACTTGGAAACAGGCTCTTAATGTCCGCCCTGGGAGGACTGGATGTTTTTTCGTAGGGAGGGAAAAGTTAGACAGATGTTCAGGAGCTGGGAAAGAATGTAAAAGCAAAGGGCGTCATTCCGAGCTTGTCATTAGACTCACAATCCCTGCGTCCATCAGCCTCATCCCAGGCCTTGGTAGAAATGCTAAGTGTGGGGCAGGCATCGGGTAGTGTGGTTAAGGCACTGTATCCCATCCTGCACTACCAGGGCTCCCGTTCTGACTCCCCTCCTCATTCTAGCTCCCTGCTAAGGCAGACCCTGGTTTGCAGGTGATGGATCAACTGATCGGGTCTCCATCACCTGCTGGACTGAGTTCCTGGCTCCTAGCTTCAGCCTGGTCCTCTTGTTGCAGGCACACGGCGGGGGGGTGGGGGGGGGTGGGGATGAACCAGCAGATGGGAGATCTTTCATTCATTCAAACAAAAACAAATAAAAAACACCAAGTGTCAGTCTCACCTCTGAGAACAGCGATTTTAAATGCTTCCCTTGGGAACAAGAGGTGTGCTTTGGCCAACACTGCTTGAAGTTCAGGGGCACTTAAAGTCTAAGGCAAGCAAGCTGATCTTAGAGCTCTGAATGCTGGGTGCCACTTGAAGTCTTTCAAAGCCACTGGCTCAAGTAATGTTCGCGACAGCTCGATCAAGGTGACACCATCATGATACCCACTTAGGACTGAGAAAACGGGGGCCCAGAGAGGCTAGGCAGCTCTCCAAGGCCTTGCAGTAGGTTGCTAACCGGAGTTTGAAGGCAGGCAATCAGGCTCCACAAGCAGCCATCTTGATCCCTAACTGGGACCGCATCCAAGCCCCAGTACGGACAAGGACAGACAAGGACCAAGTCACCGCCTCGGGAGAGCGGAAGGGGGTCCTTGGCATGCCAAGCTCTTTGCGGATCGCCTCCAGCAGCACCGTCCTTCCTTCCTTGGGATTTCCAGGTTCAGTTCAAGGGTGAAAACAGTCCAGTTAGGGACTTCAAGGGTTTTGAAATCCTTTAAAAGCTGCCTGAGGAACGCCCCTCTGAATAACCCTGGCCTCCCTTCAGGGCAGGTGAGGGATCTGCGAAAAGGAGCCAGGAGGCGCCAAAACAGCCAGGACACGCCAAAGCAGCCAGGACACCTGCTGTTCTTTCCAGCTGAAACCAGTGGCCTGGCCAACAGGAGACCTCCAAGTCACCACAGCCCCCAGACACTGGCGCTCCAACGCTATCTCCTTTTTTTTTTTACAACAGCCAAGCAATCCGCTTCCCCCGCATCCTGCAACTTTATCGAACTCCACATCCCACTGCAGGATACGCCCCCGAAAGCTCCCGTCCGGTTCATCTGTTCGGCTGCCCTCGCAGGATGGGCCTTCTCCTCAAAAGGCTGAGCTCGCGGCAGCGGCTTTCCCGCCCTTCTCGAGCGCTCCCGAGCCGCCGGGCGCTGGCTGGCTTCCTCTGGGCCCCGAGTCCCCGGGCGCACGGGGGAGCGGTCGCAGCCGTGGTGGGCGTCCGGCCGGCTCGGGGCTCACACGCCTCTCCACGCCGCCACGGGCGCCTCGGGGAAGACGGTGGCGAGGTGCGCCCGAGGCGGGGAGGTCCCGGGGGTGCCGGCTCCGGACTGCGGCGCGCGCCCCACGCGCCTCTCGGGCGCGCCCCCGGCTCCGCCCGCCCGCTCCCGCGGCGACGAGCGCGTGTCCTCGTGCCCGCGCCCCCGCGCGGCGGACGCACGGCGACGAGCGCGCGCGCGCCCCGGCGAGCGTCCCCGGGAGCCGAGCCAGAGCGAGCGTAGGGCCGGGCGCGCAGGAGTGAAAAGGAGGCGGCGGCCGCGGCTGCGAGCAACAGCTCCGGGCGCCCTGAGCCGACCAGGGCCGGCGCTGGGACGATTTCTCATTTTAATTTCACAGTTTTTTTAAAAATTTAATTTAAACGGCATTTTTTTTTTCATGGCGCTGGCCCCGAGTCAGCGGGCGCTTTTCTCCGCACCAAGATGGGTTTTGCCTTTTCCGTCGTGGGCACCCGTGGTGGCCTGATTGTCAGTCAGCTCCGGGCGTTTTCAAGGCCGGGAGCCCAGCGCTGCGCGTAGGCGGGTCTCCCTGCACGGTGTTTTTTTTTTTTTTCCCAATTATCGTGAGCCTTCGGGGCAGAGAAGAGTCGACCTCGTGCTCCGTCGCCTCTGCAGAAGCGGCTGCGAGGTGGAGGTGGGTCGCTCGGAGGGTGCCGTTCCCCGGGTGAGCGAGCCCCGGCTTCCCCCCCACCCCCGCGCACTCCTGCCGCCCCACCAGTGTGTCCTCTCCTTGCCGGCGCCGGGAAAATGGAGGCTGTGATTGAGAAGGAATGCAGCGCGCTCGGAGGCCTCTTCCAGACCATCATCAGCGACATGAAGGTAAGGACGCCGGGGGCGCGGCTGCGGCGGGCGCCGTGCGCGCTGACCTCGCCGCCTCGCCTCGCCTCGCCTCGCCTCGCCTCCTGCCCGGGCCGCCAGGCGCCTGCCCCGGCCCCTCGCCTGCACCGCGGCCGCTGGCCACCTGCGGGAGCTCCTCGGCCCCGCGTGTCACCTGCTCGCTCCGGGCCCTGCTGGGCCAGCGGGCGGGCGGCTTCTCTGGGGAAGCCGGGGACGCTCTGCCCCCGCCCGGCTCATTGTCCCAGGGGGGCGGCACCACCTCGTTCAGCTGGGGGCTTCAAGGCCTCGGCTTCAAGTTTTCCATTGTCTGTCCATGGACTGAGTGCCTCGGACCGGAGGAGACTTGTATGGCCGGGCGGACACCTGATTCCCCCGGGGACCGGGGTGGGGGACGGCTGGCGCGGCTGGTGCGTGGTGGGGAGGGAGTGGGGCCACTGCCCTGGTTGGAGGAGTCCCCCGGCCTGGGAAACTGGGAGGAAGGCCTCCTTTTCCCCACCTTGGCGGTCTACCTGGGAATCGGCGATCTGCACCTATTTGTTAATAACCGGGCTGATTCCGAGCGGGTGAGGGTGTGCTTGCATTCCTCCAGCTCTCCCAGGGGGCGCCAAGCAGAAGTTGCCAGGGCAGCCTTGCAGGGTCCCCTAAACCTGAGGCTCTCCAGCTGAACGCAAAACCGGGGACCCTCTGATGGTGCGGGCACACTGTCCTTCTGGAGGCACACACACCCTGCTCCAGGATTTCTGTTGGAGGGGTTGTGAAGATTGTGCGTGCGTGCGTGTGCACGCGTGTGTGTTGGGGGCGGGGTACGACACTTTGGCTTTTTCCTGCATTGGGTGGGACTGGAGATAACCTGCCCCTCCGGTGCGGATTATCTGGTCCATGGAGATAGACCAGGGCTCCGTGTTACTCATCCAGAGGAAATAAAACCAGCCGAGCGGGAGCTGGCCGGAGGTGGAGGATTGGGGGCGGTGGGGTGGAGGAATTTTTTGTTTTTTTCATGTGTATTTAAGGAACTTCTCTTTGGCTTTAGCCCAGCCCCAGTTTGCCTCAACGGATCCACGGAGGTGGTGCTTAATTGAAAGCTAGGCTTCCAAAAGAGTGGGCAGGTTTGGAAAGCCAGTGCCGCCAGTGGGTGTGGACAGCCCCCCTCTTAAGCCGCTGCCTGGCGCCTGGAGGCGCTTTTGTCTGATGAAGTGTAAGGTTTGGAGAGGCCTTGGGCCTCAGAGATGGACTTGGGGTAGGAATGCTCAGCTGTCACGGCCTGCCTCTCCCGGTTTAGAACCAACTGCCACCTCACCCGGGGTGAACTTTTCCAAGGTGCCTCTGTCCTGTTGTAGTCCATTTTGAAATCTTTCCCCCCAGTTTGCCTTTTGTCAGAGATGGACGACTCCGCAGCAGCTTAATCAGCAAGCCGAACCCTGCTTGCCCGGGAATGCCTCTAATCCAGCCACTTGGAATTAGATGGATTAGTCCCTGTTCAAAGACAGCCCCCTTTCATTCCTTTGCCCCCAATCCACATTGCGTTATTGACATGTTCTTTGGGGACAAAGATGGGGGCTCCCTGCTTGGATCCCAGTATTTATTGTGAAGTTAAATTCCTATAGTCCAACAAGATTTGGGGGGAGGCTCCATGGTGTCTTCTGACCTCCAGTGGAGGGGTTGGAGATAGATTGGTAAAGCTGCGTGCGTGCGTGTGTGTGTGTGTGTGTGTGTGTGTGTGTATGTGTAGACAAATGCATGTTCCCAGGCCTTCGGTACTGACCAGGAACCCAGGGATCTAGCTGAGCTGACCGCTGTGGTCCCTGAGTGATGACACTTATGGAATAAGGCCCTCTGGAAAGTGATCCTGCTCCAGGGCTTGCCTCTTCTGCCTTCCACCTGCCATCAGTGCCCAGGGACCCCTGGCTGCCACGGTGGCCTGCTTTCCCACCCCCTTCCACAAGCTTCTGTTAAACACACAGACTTCTTACTTAATGGCCAGTCAGTCCTGAAGCTTTAGTAGGTGGATTCTGAGTTCTTTTCCCTTTGAGTTTAGGTTTTTTTTTTTTTTTTTTTTAATATTCTGCAAGAATGTGTTTGAGAGTTTTTGTTTGTTTGTATAGCTCTGACAGTAAAAGATAAGCAAAACCTGTGTGTAGGATTCTAGACAATTGAGGGAACAGAGATGAGGAGAAAGAGGACAGTGTGTGATTTCCCGGTTTGTTAGTGCAGGAGATATTGCTGAGTGCTTTTTAAGTTGCATTTTCGTCATGCATTGGAGTGCAGACTGTGAGGTCATCAGCAGTAAGTCAGTTTTTACTTTCCAAGATGGTGTTTTTTCTTGAAGTGCTCGTGGTGGGGTTTACTGGCTTCTCTGAAGTTTGCTTTGAGGGAGAAGTGTAAAAGGTGGGGACCCCAATGTCAAAACCATTTTGATGACATTTGAAGGCTGTTTTCTCAGCCATCCTGGATTGGGGTGAGTAAAGGGCTTTTATTAGGAGCATCTGATTCTCCAAAGCATGCGGCAGCACAGGAAGGAAGTCCGTTTCCTCTTTGGAGAAAAAAAGAACAACAAGAAGAACGGAGCATTTTCAAGGCCTGGCACCATCTGTCTTCTCCAACCAAAGCCCCTTGGGACACAGAAAGACCTGAAAGTATGTGTAGGTTATTTTCCTAGGGGGGGGTCTTCATCACTCTGGTGTGTGTCCAGGTGATTGCAGGGCTAGGGCAGAAGTTCCCCGTCATTGTCCATTGGGGTCAAACACCACGCGCAGGACGCAGCTGCTAAGTAACTTGCTGATTGTTTGGGAGAGGAAGCCTGCTGCTGTTCCTGTCCTGTGGGTGGTGGTCTATAACATGTGGAAGGACTGGTTCCCATCCACGTAACTCTGCCCTCACACTTCTCATCCCCCAGGCCTCTGGAGTGTGCAGAAGCCCCCAAAGGAAGGGGAGACTTCGGGTAGATCTGGGGGGAGGGATGGGGCCTGTGTCTGGCAAGTTTGGGACAGCCTAAGCCTGCTGGTGGCTGTCACTTGCCTGGCTGTGTTTGGGCAGTGTTGACTGCACTAGGAAGGTCTTGGAGTCCTTCCTGTGTGGGTCTCATCAATGGGAAGCAAGTTGTCCGAGCTGCAAACAGCAGAGTTGTCCTGTGACTTTGAAGTGAATGAGCCAGCATCGAATTTGGTGATGTTTGGGTGTTTTTTAAGAGCAAGACGGTTTTTTGCTGGTTCAACTCAAGGACTGCTCCTTACCCTGATCATGATGGCTTTTTCTTTCTTTTTTCTTTTTCAAATGATTAACTTGGTTAAAAAAGAAAGGTTAGATGCTTAAATCAAATATTTTCCTGAGCCTGGTTGCTCAAACATCAGCATGTGGGGAGCTGGACAGAGTACTTTGTTCGAGGGTTAGGAGAATGTGTTTGGGGTTACATAATGTGACCCAGGCCAAAACTCACCTTGCACCACACCTGAGTTCTCCCCGCCGTGTGTCACTGTAGATAGGGGTGTTCTGTTACCTGCACCTGCACTGAGCAGAATGGGGCCCTTGTTCCACGTCTCGCCGTCATCCCCGGCTCTGGCAGCCACTGGGATCCTCTCTCCTGTGTGCTACCTAAAATGACAACTGCTGAAGGGCCTTTCTGGATCCCATAGCCGTCTCTGTAGTTGGAAGGCCTTTGGGATACACTCCCCTCCCTCACCATCCCTTGGAGAATGTGAGGCGTGGAGCCAGGCACCAGGTGAATCACAGCGGCTGTGTTGGTGTCTTTTCACCACAGCCTTTGCTGTGGGGCCCTTGCTAGAAGGGTGGACTTCCTTGGTGCTCATAGGGGGCCTGGCTTGTCCACGTCCGGCACTGACTTGGAGCGCTGCTCATTCTGTGGGCCGTCAGCAGAGGTCACACGGAGGATGTGGTGGCAGGAGAGGGGTGGGGTGGAGGGCAGGCAGCCCCCCAGGCAAGGGCTTTCCACAGGACTTTCCCTTTTTCATGCTTCAGCAAGAAGAAAGTTCTCCCTGGGAAAAGGATCCTGAAACCCCAGCCCAGGACTAGGCCAGGATTCCAGGGCCACTGAAGGGAGCGGGCTGCCCCGAGTGCGGCTGTCAGCCACAGGGAGCAGGACAGTCGGAGTTCCAGTCGGAATTCCAGTCGGAGTTCTTGGGTAGGACAGTTGGGTCCCACTCTGGCTTTTCTCTTAGCAAAATAAAGTTTGTTTTTGGCCAGAGTTTTACAGCTTCCTCTTCTGGGGTGGTCCCTGGGAGGAGAGGGTGAAGAAGGCTTACAACAGGCAGCCAAGAAGTGCCCGAGTGGATGCCCATGCAGAGATCCAGTGCCGTGTCCAGTGCAGGACTGTCTTTTTGATGCTTGAATTCTAGAACTTGTTTGATCATTTGTGGTCCTTGTTTCTGTGGGGAAGCCCCCATATCTGCCCTATGTAATCAAATTCCTGGGACTGTGTGGCTTGATGCTGTGGGCCTTTGCGTTCCTTGTGGCCTAAATGCAGAAGGAGGTCTTTCCTGCGGAAGCTGCACGGGGAGTTGGCCTGGTTTAACCATCACCCCGTTCTCCCTGGAGTCCGGTGTGCTCGTTCAACAGTGCTCCCATTTATTGGGTGTCAGCTGTGTTGCGGGCACAGAACTGACTGCAGGGAGGCAAGATGCAGAATGCTTTGTGACATTTTCCTTCCAGACAATTAGGAAATTATTATTTTTTAAATATTATTTTTATTAGGCAGATTTAGAGAGGAGAGACAGAAAGATCTTCTGTCCGCTGGTTCACTCCCCAAGTGGCTCGGTGGCAGGAGCTGAGCTGATCTGAAGCCAGGAGCCAGGAGCTTCTTCAAGGTTCTCACAATGGTACAGGGTCCCAAGGCCTTGGGCCATACTCCACTGCTCTCCCAGGCCACAAGCAGGAAGCTGGATGGGAAGTGGAGCATCTGGGACATTAACTGGCACCATATGGGATCCTGGTGCTTGCAGGGTGGTGAGGCTTTTAGCCGCTGAACCATCAAGCCGAACCCTGTTTTTTTCTTTTTTTAATACAAGTACATGCCGTGTGTGCTGATGTCCTTTGCCCTGTGCTGGAGCATGTTGGCATCGCTTGTCGCAGAGAAGAAAATGCAGGCATGATGGTCGGTTGGGTTGGCGCATTGGCAGTGATCGGAAATGCTTGGAGAGTGAAAAGGTTGGAATTATTGATCCAGTAGATGTGTTCTCTTACAATTTTCATCTCATCTTTTTCTGTCTTCCCAGAGATGGGTGAGGGCTGGCAAGATTCCTTCTAGAGGGAGACCTTTTAGATGCTCAGATTGGGCATGGAAAAATGAAATCATTTTGAGTTCTCTATTGCTTCTTGAAACTGCCTTCAGGATACATCCCTCACTGCCCCCCCAAACCCACACCTGTGCATAAACAAAGACATCAGTCTCCCCAAAGCAAACATAACCCAAAGGATGGATTCAGCTGCCCAGAACACCAGACAGTTTTCAGGGCTTCTTAAAGGGAACTTGCCGTAAGCTGTTTAACTCAGATTTGCAGATCTCACTGATGATAGGGCCTTATTAAGTAGCAAATGGGAGAGGCAAACAGTCCGTGGATTGGCTGAGCTGTGAGAAAACCCATTGTATTTGATTGCAGAGCTTTGGCCAGTTCCATGGAGACTGCAGGTTTCAGCTAAGTCCAGACCGCAAAAATGTAAACCCAAACAACGGAAAAACCAAAAAAGGAGTTCCCAGCACAGAATCCACTGCAGAGCAGCCCATCCCTTCTCAGCATCTCACATCTTGGCTGCTTTACTTGGGGGCGCTGGGCCCGTGGCAGGTGTTTGGTATTCCTCAGGAAGTGATTGGTGAGAACCAGGTAACCGTGCTAAAGACCTATGTGTATTATTGCATGCCATCCTCACATTGGTCCCCCAGGACAGATGGGAAAACCGAGGCTTGGGAGAGACCTAGATACCTTGTCTAAGGCTGTGGTGAGGTGCGACTGGTATTCATACTTTGACATGTGACCTCAAAGCTGGGGCTTGCTTGCCTAAGCCCCACTAAGGGAAGGTGTTAAGAGGACAGCATTTCACCCCGCCGCCCCTGAGTTCCACTGGAGGCTCATGGGAGAATCTGGGTCTTGTCCCTGCCCCTCTAGCTCAGAGCTGGCCTGGAGGCATGAACTTGACCTGGGATGCTGCAAGGCTGCTAGCTGGTGTGGGTGGCTCCAGTCCCGCTGAAAGTCTGGTACATTACGAGATGTCCACCTTTTAGGACTTCCTTCTTCACCCACCTACCAGTCTTATCCAGTGCACAAATGGGCAGCCCCTTCAGCCCCTTTCTATTGGCTGTGCAGAAGGCAGAAAAAAATTTGGGGCCAAGCTCTGAGCCATCACCCTTGGCATCTGTCCTTTTCCCCACTCAGAGCCCTTTAGTGACCAGCCATAGGTCCCGGAGTCCTGGATCCCCCAAGGCCTGGTGAATCTGCAGGCCAGACCCCTCCTTCCATTCCCAGAATCCTATGAACTAACTAAGTTCACCCAAAGTTTACTTGGCTTCTCAAAGAGCCCTTCCTACCTTGATCTCATTTTGTGCCTAACCCTGGAAGTCTCTTGTAAAAGAGCTTTTATGTTTAATTATGTCCCGGTAGCCAGCCTGCAGTTGGGGTTGCGTCGAGAGGAAGGGCCCTTATGTGTCTGTTTGGAGAAGTCGATGGGCTTGCCAAGAAAACTCCATCCCAGGCTGCTGCTTGGCATAGATGGCCTTGGTCATAGCTCCTAAGTGGTTTTCTTTTCCCGTCTCGTTTAAGTGGGTGGAAAAAAAAAAATCAATTGAGCGCCGTTTGAACTGTGTGCTTTTTATTTGCTTTCTTCCCCGCCAAGAATTGGCCAGAGAAAGTATTTGCTTGCTTGGTGGCACCGCATCTTGAGTTCTGCAGGTGGGTGACAGGTGCTGTCTGCGGCTCCCTTCAATGCACCTGCCTCAGCATCCAGGTCTCCGGGGGTATGGCCAGAGGAGGTTCTGTCCTCTGGGTAGAATGGGCCTGACTCTAGGGAAGGGCCCATTGGGTTCTGTAGGTGCTACAGGGCATTGGTTCCTGGGCCCCATTCCCATTTAGTGCTCTGGGGATGGCCTGGGGATTAGGATTTTGGAGAGCACTCCAGGGGCTGTCTGATATACAGCTGGGGTTTAGAGCCTACAGAGCTGTGAGGCTTCTCCTTGCCCCATGGCAACCCCACCGGGTGTTTTCTGTCTTGCCCAAGCCTGAGAAGGCAGCTGTAGTTGTTTGTGCAGCCTTGTGACTACACCTCCTTCTACCGTACTTAGGTTCATAAATGACCTTGAGACTTGAAAGTCAGTGAGTTGCAGTGCAAAAATAAGCAAAAACAAAAGCATCCTTGGACTATTTTGCGTGTTCTGTAGCTGTGTAATAGGTTCTGTTCAGTACAGTTTTCCACAATCATGGCAACTGTCAAACACTCTAGCCCCTGGCCACCTGTGACTGTTGAAGGCAGTGTGGCTGATGTGACCAAGGGCCAAAGTATTTAATTTTACCCACTTTTATTTAAATGTCAGTAGCCACCTGTGGCCTGTGGCTACTCTATTGATTAAGTGTAGATCTGTAGCTTACCACCTAAATAAAAATAGGTGCTGGGTTTGTCACACAGCTTCTTGCCCACCCTCTACACTCCCTGTCAGCTCCTCTTGGGGACCCTAGTGTGGTAGGGATCCCATTGCAAATCCTGTAGACAAGTTCCTTAAACATCTCTCTCCTCGGTTTCCCCTGCGACAAATGGACCTGAGGAAGTACCTGCCTTCTCAGGAAGTTGTGGGGGTTGTGACAGGAGGTTTTCAGTGTCTGCCATGATTTCCTCCCAGCGAACGCTGCTCTTACATCCTGTTTTTTGGAACAGGGAATAGAGTCTTCTGTAGGCTTAAAAAACTCATGTAACAATTTTCTCTACCAGTTTTTAGGGCAAGTGCGCCTTCACTGTTCTCGTTTGTTCGTCTATCTAGATTTCTTTCTTTCTTCTTGATTGATTTGTTGTTGGGAAGGCAGATTTACCAAGAAAAAGAGAGCCAGAGAAAGAAAGATCTTTCACCTGCTGGCTTTCTCCTCAAATGGGTGCAGCATCCAGCTGATCCAGAGCCACTTCCAAGTCTCCCACGTGACTGCAGCATCCAAGGTTTTGGGCCACAAGCAGGGAGCTGGATCAGAAGTGGAACAGCTGAGACATGTACCAGTGCCCATATGCGATTCCAATGCTTGAAGGTGGAGGATGAGCCTGCTGAGCCGTCGTGCCTGCCTCCACCCTTTGTAAAGCTGTGTTTAGAGCATGTCTTCAACTTGTAGAACACGAAAAGTGCAGTTGTTTCCTTGCTAAATGAATCACCTTTGCGATTCTTGTGGCAGTCTTGTGGCCCATTTTTCTCTGTGCAGATCCAGTCTGTTAGGAAGGGAGGGAGTACCAGAGGCCTAGCAGGCTCAGGGCCTCAGGGCTTTGAGTTTTTAATGCTTGGGAGGAAAAGGAAAGTCTTTAACCGGAGCTGGGTGGGAGGGCGGAACTGTTTTGTCCTTGGGGGCTTCCTACTTCCTTACTATGACCTCAGGGAAGGGTGGCCCTCCCTTGCCTCTGGCCTGCCCTGCTTCCTGCTATCTGACCCGGCCTTGTGGGCCTGGTGGGTGCCCAGCATCCCCTCCCAGCCATCTAGCACTCCCAAGCATCCTGCCCTGTGTCTGCCCTAACTGCCCGTGGGAGTTGTTCTCTCCCTTCAAGGCCCTATCAGAAAGTTCCTGCTTCAAGTGGTAACTTTCCTCTAAAGCACATCCCCTGGCTTGCCAACTCGCCTAATGTTTATCACACCACACTTCTAAAGAGTTGACCTTGGGCTTTGAAGTCCAGCCCTGTCACTTTCCAAGCCCCATCTCCTGGCCACTCACTCTACTTTGCTGAACCTTGATTTTGATTTTTCCTTTCTATCACAAGGGTGGGGGTGGGGGTGGGGAATTACACTTTGCTCTCAAAGGTTGAAGTATTACCTGAGAATGTGTACGTTCCTGTGGAGTTTTAAACTTTCCTAGTACAAGCCCTAACCCTAAATGCTCTAAAATCGGAAACTTTTTGACACTAGTCAGGTTTCAGACTTGGGAGCATTTTAGGTACCAGATTTTTGGATTAGGGGTACTCAACCGGAATGCAGACATTCCCAAATCTGAGGAACTCTGAGATCTGCAATACTTCTGATCATTTCAGAGAGCAACTACTCAGCCAGCAGTTCCTGGTGGAGTGTGGGATTCAGAAAATGCAAGAAGAAAACCGCGTTTCTCTTGGATGACACAGCAGAGGAGTACTACGTTACTTTCTCGCTTTTGCTGCTTATGGCGTTACCCTGAGCTTAGTCGAGGAGACACAGGCAGGAAGTTAGAATTCAGAGTGGCTTGTGCCCTGACAGGATTCCCCAGGGGGCCCTGGGGAAGGATCTCTGCTTTCCATATGGGTTGGGAGCAGGGGTCAGGATCAGGGAAAATATTCAGTCTAAGTGTTTGCCAAGCTGATAAGTGACTTTGGTTTTTCTTATTTAATAGATATACATGTACCTACCTCAGCAAGTGCTTGACAAAGAGACTTAGCCACCTGACAGCCCAGTGGGGTGGTTACTGTGTTCAGTCCCATTTTACAAAGAGCAAAACTGAGGTACTGTGAGGCTAGGCCCTTAGTGCTAGGTTCGGTGGGAGTTGAGCCCCGGGTTCACGGTGGTTAAGGCCCCTGCCTTTATCCATCATGCTGGGTGCTCTCTCACAACGTGGTGTTTTCGAATTTTCTTTTCAGATTCCATAATGGATATATTTCATTTATCTCTTGGCTGGCTGTTCTCATTCAAGCTTTAGGATTTGGGATACGCGAGAAAAACCACCAAGATCTGGACTGCTGTCAGGCCTTCTAATGGCTCAGGACCATGCCTCTGTTTCCTCCCAACCATGGACATGAAGTCATGGGGTGGTTGATTCATCCGCAGGTGCCTGTGACTTGGCCACAGAGGGAAGCGAGTAGGGTACAGTGGGGTCCGATGTGGCAACTGCACGGTGCTTGTTTGTCTGGCCGGAGGAACCCCTCCCGGCAAGGGTCGCCCCAGCAACGGCTCTGCATCCCACATGACAGTACAAAACAGGAAGGGGGCAGATATCTATGCTGTGGGAGGCTGGAACTCGTGGGGATTAGTTCCCTAGGAGAGGCCAGACCCCTCAGCTGTTGCTGTGCTCGCCATTAAGGAAGTCTTTGAGTTTGGTTTAATGGTTGCTCTTTGTTTTGAAGTGACTGTTTACTAAACCTTCAAAGGCAGCTCTCGCAGCAGGATGTGATCTTGGGCCTGAATAATTGCATCAGGCACCCCGATAGGAAGCAGGTAGCAGGGAGCAGTGCCAGGAGCAGCCTGTGGTCAAGCCCTGGGTCTGAGCCACTGCTGGAGGGTGTGAGGGCTGCTTGCAAAAATGGGAAGACCTGGAGGCTGCTAGTGCAGCCCCAGTCCCCTGAAACCCGGCCTCTTTGATGTGTGCTGGCCTTAATTAGGAACACCCTAATTAACTCAGAAGGAGACAGCTTTTTCCTTAAAAAAAAAAAAAGCAGATGTTTTGAGAGCATTTCATGAGGGATTACTTGTCAGAGATTATGCAAGTAGTATAAAGTTAATGGAGAAAAAACTAGAGACTTCAATTAAGTAAAAAATGAAAGTTTCCCATAACCACTTGATTACAAAGTGGGTTATGCCTGCACCCTTGCAGGAGCTCACACTTTTGAACAAAGGGTCTTGCGACCTGCGCTGTTAGAGATGTATGTTCTCATGGCACAGTCTAGTGTCCTGTTGTTCCAAGCCAGAAGAATTCTAGAGACTGCACTCTTGTATTATTCTCTGTGCCGTTCCTTGGGTTGACACATATCTGAGAACCTGCTCTGTGTCAGGCAGGTTCTGAGTGCAGAATAGAGCCATGACAAAGTGAACACGAGTATCCACCATCCTGGACCTTTGCATCCCAGTGGGCTGTAGGGGTGGCAGATCTCAGGATTATGCAATAGGGAAACCCAGGGGGCAGTGTGGCTGACTTTAAGTCCTGTGGTCAGGGAGAGCCTCATAGAGGAGGTCACTTTTGAGCAAGGCCTTGGGAGCTGTATGGCTAATAGGGGAATGTTCCAGAGCAAGGAAGATCATGTGCCAGGGCTCTGAGGTGGGAAACCACATCCTTATTGATTTGTGTTGAGCATCCAGTTTTATAGTAGTCAAGAGTAGCACGACAGAGAGTACATCCTTATGCAGTAGCTTGATCTTGGCCTACATGGATGGTTTCCCCTGAAGGATTTATCCTGGGCCATAAGATTTGGGTTTTTCCTGGTTCTGGAGAGACCCATTGTCTTTCTGGGATTGTGTCTCAGTTCAGATTGCAGGGGTGTTATTGCCAGGAGTGATTCCTGCAGGAGCTGCACATGGGCAGGAGGACTTAGAGGGGCCTGTGACACCCTGGGGAGTGTGAGCAAATGCAGAGGCCCAGGGTTCAGCCCCAGAGATGTGTGTATCTGGAATGGGGCTATACTTTGAGTAAAAACTGGTGTTACACCATGAATTGGTGGAAGTGGGGGTGAACCTTGGGCCACCCAGCCACCGAGAGCTCCCTTGGCTGGTTGTGAGTAGAAAAGGTCTTGCTGTTTTCTTTGGCCCTAACCCTGTGCCTTGGACACACCTAGGATGTGTCCAGGGGGACAGAAAGATCCCCAGTGTCTCCAAGACATGCCATCTCCTTGACTTCTTTCCTTTGCTGATTGTGTCTTTGGCAAGGAATGTTTTCGTCTTCCTTCCTCCCTCTTTGCCAAGAAAATCCCCCTTTATCTTTGGAGGTTAAAGTGAAGCACCCCCAATTTGGGGCAGGTTGCCCAACCCGCTTTCTCTAGGACTTTGGGTTCTCCAGGGCAGTGCAATTGATGGCTTCCTCATCAGCCTCCCTACCAACACCTTGACTTGTGATCTGCATGGCGCCTCGGCACAGTAGGAACTCATGAAGCACCCAGAGTGGCAGGCCTTGTGTGCGGACTCAGAGCAGTGTTGAGCCACCCTTCTGAGCACTTGTGTTATTTCTCATGGTTTCATAACCATCCTTTGAGGAGGGTGCTGCCATTAGCTTCAGTTCTAGATGAAGACAAGGTTCCAACCAGTGATTAGGTACTTTGCCCAAGGTCACCCTGACTTTAGAGTTGAGCTGTTAACCACCAGACCACACTGGTTCTTCCAGATTCTCAATGTGGCTACCTGTCAGGCGCTGTACTCCAGGGAAGGATGCCATTCCATGAGGCAGAGGCAGGGGCATGAGAAGTAACAATAGCAGCTGTCACTTTTCTGGGTGATATTTGTGGCTTCTAGCTTCCTCACTGGCCAGTGGGATGTCATTGTTAGTAGTATGGGATGGGAGTTGGGTCATAGAAGAGGTCCTGGCTTGCCCCAAAGGGGAAAGCTGTGTGGTGGCCAATGGCAGAGCACACAGAGTGGGCACGGTGCGTCGGGACAGGTGTCTGTCTCAGGGTGGACTTGTCACCTGGCCCTGTGGACAGCGTCTGTGATATACAGGGGAGTAAAGGATGGTATCAGGTGGTTGGTGGGTGGAGTGCAGCCTCAACGCTGTGTGTGGCCCTGGCTGGCTCCAAATCTTCTCAGGGTGCTGGAGGAAAGAATCTCTATGATATAGAAATAGCACTGTGTTTGGGTGCAGGTGAGCTGGAACGATCTCCTTCAAGGAAGTGATGTGAATCTTGGTGTGTAGGTGTCAAGTAAAGGGAGAAGGACTTACAGCTGGGTGGGGGCTGCAGGTCATTGCGATACTTATAGACAGGACTAAACAAAAGGAACAGCAACATTGGCCTTTGTATATCGAGGCAAAGGTTGGAAGGGGTGGATATCTATCACTCTGAGGAGCCTTCAATGTACAGACCTTTATTATGAGTCCTTAGGTAAAGGCACCCAGCCCTGTGTTAGGTGTTACCGATTTTTAACATTTTTAAGGAAAGAATTATTTTTATTTACTTGAAAGGCAGAATCAGAATGAATCATCCATCCTCGATTTCATTCCCCAGATGTCGGCGATGGCCAAGCTTTGGCCAGGCTGAAGCCAAGAGCTGGAACTCCATCAGGGTCTCCCACACAGGTGCAAGGACCCAGGCACGTGGGCCATCCTCTGCTACTTTCCTAGGCTGTTCAGCAGGGAGTTGGATCTGAAGCAGATCAGCTGGGATTGTATAGTCCCCTTACGGGTGCTGGTGCCCTAGGCTTGACTTCCAAGTTTCTAGATGTGGATAATCAGTCAGTGTTGGATGAACCCAGAGAATGTTTAACTTGTAAAAACAACTGGGCAAAGTTAAGAGCAGTGGATGCAGTAAACTGGGTGTGAGGGTGAAGCCCTTCCTGAGCCAGGGCCAATTACCTGTTCCTGAGCCTCATTTTCCCATGGCTCAAAGGAGAGTGTTCAATGCCTGTTCTACCCACTGCCTTCCCAAGGCTGGTCAGAAAGCCCTTTATCCTGTGTGAAGTCCCTCAGCCATGGGAGGGTATGTTCTCAGTGACGACTGTGGAGTTGGTTTGGATTGCCAGGTGCCCATGCACCTGCTAGGTGGTTGGTGAGGCAGGCAGTGATGTGCTGCCTTATTCCCTTTTTGGTGGCAGGGACTGTCTGAAATGGTAAGTGAAATACAGCAGCTGAAAAAGCCAGCAGAGAGGAGAGAGGCAAATGAGATAGATTTAGTGAATAGGGAAGGAGGGGAGGGAGTGAGGAAGGGACCTGGTTCGTGGGGCACATATTTTTTGTAAAGATAAAACAACAGAACCAGATGATTTGTTGTGGTTGTGGGTGCTGGGTGACTGTCCCACCGTGACCATAGCTGCCCGTTGGAGCTGTGTACAGTGTTGGAGACAGATGCTCCGGGTGTGCCCTGTCCAGTAGGGCTGGTGGGATGAACTCAATTTTTTATTCTGTTGCATTGGAATTTGCATAACCTTACAAGGCTGTGGCTCCCCTGTTGGACAGCTCAGGGTGGGCCAAGGAATGCTTGCTGGCTGAGACCTTAAAACAAACGGAATGACTTTGAAGATTGCCTGAGTTGATTCTTTGTATGACAGCAATTGGCAACGGTCAATTGAGAAAACGGTCTGGGCATCCCACCTAACGCTGCAGGAAGGAGGAAAAGCTTGAAGCCCCTGGCTACTTCCAGGTGTTAGAGTTGCAAACGGAGCACTTCTCCATGCGAAGGTTGAGGAGGGAGCCCTTTTGTGGATCAGTCTGCCTGTTCATGGGCATATTTATTGCTAGTGCACTTGGGCAAGTGGGTGCGAGTGGGCGGGCCAGGAAGCAAGCATTGATTATCCCCAAGGCTGTCATCACTTGATGGACAGGGGTAATTAGTGGATTAGGCAAGCCCCAATCAGAGAATAAAAGCCCGGGCATGGTATTTATGATAGATGGGCTTAGCTCAGCCTTTCATCTGAGGATCTTAGGAGCCCTTCATCTTACAGGATGGGGTGGAGAAGGGTAGTTTGGGGGATGAAGCTGTGACAGGCATTCACGGGCCTGTCCATCATCCTCTACGCCCACTTCTGCAAGCTGAGTGGATTCCTGCCCTGTGCCTGAAGAAGCAAGCGGTCTAAAGTTGCTCTAAGGCAGAAGGCGCCAGATTCTTCTTGAAGCTTCTTTGCTTTTTGTTTCCCTGAAGTCTGAGCTTCACAGAGGCTGTGCACAGAGGGGTGCAGTCGGTGGCGTCCCTCATCCTCACGCTGTAGACTTGGGAAGGGGGTTTGGTGGCTAGGGTGGTAATCGCAGCTCTGGACTAGGCTTTGTGCCGCAGGTTGAGCTGCTGCTGGGGATACCGTATTCCATATTGGAGTGCCCAGTTGGAGTCCCAGTTGCTTCATACTTGTCAGCCATTTTCCTGCTAATACACCCAAGTGCTTGGGTTCTGCCATCCACGTACAGGTGGAGTTCCTGGTTCCTGGCTTCAGCCAGACCCAGTCCTGTGGCAGGGAGTGAGGTGGGCAATGGAAAATTGCGTGCCTGCTTCCCTCCCTCCTTCTCACTTATACTTGTAAAAACATAAGTATTTTTAAAGACTAGATCAGCTCTAGTTTCTGTAGGGTTTCTTTCTGCACACAGAATTTTTCAACTTCTCTTTTCTTTTGCTGGTAAGAGAGCATCCTGGCCATTTCTAGAGGGCTTAATAGTCCTCACCTTCCCCCATCCACCTGCCTCTGCAGCTGTAAGCAGACGTTGTGTGTTTGGCTATTTGCTCTAGTTCTCTGGGACTCTTGCAGGACCCAGACCTGACGTGGGCCCCAAATCTCCTGTCTGTGCCCCTTGTCACAGCCCCATGGCTGGACCAGGACAGGAGACTGGAACTGTTGGGCTGCTCTGCCTCTCAGAATCTGAAAACACCTGGGTTACAAAGTCAGCCACATCTGGCCTCATTTCAATCTGAATTTCCTCCCTACAACTTCTTGGGGCCGCAGTGTGCTCAGCACCTGCCTCGGAGGCTGTTGTGAGCGTGCCACAAGGCTGCCCATCAGGCTGTGCCCTCACGCTGTGGCTTGTGACTGGCAGCAGCTGCAACAGCAGCACTGATAAGGCATATGACAGGGTGGGCGTTTGATGAGTCAGTTAAGACACCACTTGGGCTGCCCATATCCTGTATCAGAGTCCCTGAGTTAGAGTCCTGGCTATACTTCCAACTGTGTGCTAATGTGCACTGTGGGAGACAGCAGGTGATGGCTCAAGGAAATGGGCCCCTGCCATCTCAGTGGGACATCTGCATTAAGTTTCTGGCTCTTAACTTTGGCTTGGTCCAGTCCTGGCTGCAGATGGAAGCTCTGTTAGTTTGTCTCTTTGCCTGTCAAATAAAATAAACAAAACTTAAAGTAAATAAGGAAACACACAACATCCCAGGCCTCACCACAGATGGGTAAGTCATGAAAGGCATTTTGCATGCTATGCAGGGGATGGGTGTGTAAGCGGAAATTTGAGAGAGGCCAGTAGGTACACCTGGTATCTAGCAGTCATTTAGAAAGCTGGTACTTGATGATGATGATGATATTGACAGCTGAGACATGGGGCCTCTGAGGGCGAAAAGGGGACCTGGGGATATTACCTGTCCTTGCAGCAATGAGTCTGGCACCTTCTGGCCAGGACGCAGGCCTTTGAGCTGGAACCCAGCAGTTCATCCCAATTTTACTCTCTTCCTGTGGGAGTACTCCCAGCCCTATGGCTCTTCTCCCATTGCTGCCGTCCCACCCCCACAGTTCCTTGTGGGCAGGGTGGTGTCCAGTTCCCTCAGCTGTTCCCCAGCTCTCCTGGTCAGGGGGGCCAGGCTGGGAAAGGCAGTTGATGCATTATTTACAACACTCCGTTAAACCAGCATGATGAGTTACACACAGTTTATTCTGCTGCAGCGTGTGTGGGATGCCATCCTGGGCCTCTGTTTAATACAAAACAAAACAAAGCCAAACAGAACCCCCAGCCAGTATGGCTGTTGGCTGACTGGTGCCCTGGGGTGGGCCAGTGGCTTGCACTGGCCTCTAGCTCTGGGGGCATGGTCAGTGGGGGGAGGGGGAAGAAGAGGAGAGGGCTCATTTGCATCTGAGAGTGGGGAGGACCCTTGAGGGGTTGGAGGAGACCTGGGGGGGAGGTTTCCTTGGGAGTGTGACTTCAGTCTTTGACTCTCCCCCACATGGACCAGGCTGCTGCCCAGTGGGAGCCTTCAGCCAGTGTCCCTGTCACCTGGCTGCTTGGGGATGTATGCTTCTTGCTGAGTGCAAGCCACCTGGTCTTTCCGTGCTATTGCATTTATGGGGCACTGTGGGACCATGCCCTTGAAAGCTGTCTGGGGCCTCCATGTCCACCCTGCTCACTTCTGGTTCCTCCTTGGGGTAGATTCCCCATGACAGTGTCCCCAGAAGAGTCGCTCAGGGACTGCTTCCCTGTCCTACCAGAAGTGACTGTCCTTTCTGTCCATGTCCCAGTGGTCTGGAAGGGAGGGCCTCAGGCTCTGCAGATGGCGGGTCACATGCTATGACAAATAGGGATGTTTGTGCAGTCAGGTGGGCAGGAGGGAGAGCATCAGCAATGCTCTGGAAGAGGTGAAATTTGAGCTGGTTGTTGAGGGCTGAGTGAGAGTTTCTGAGACTGCTGGTAGGCCTGGAGAAAAGACTGCTGTGGGGAGGGAGGAGAGATGGGTGTGTCAGCCCCCTTGGTGGCTGCAGAGGTGTCTTCGGAGGAGTGCCATGTTTTGCTGTAGAAAGTGGTGCTGCCAACAGACAGGTTTTCTTCTTGTGTTGTTTTGGGGTTTTTTTTTTTTTATACCCTTTTCTTCCAAAGCTGGTGTGATCTGAATTCTCTGTTCAGCACATTGTCCAGAGTTCCAAAAATTTCACTTTCCCCCCTAAAGAAACTCCAGGGTTTCTGGGGCTGAGGGAGTCCATTTCCCTTTGCCATGTGGCTTTGGACTTGAACCCTGGCGCCTGGCGGGAGTTTTGCTTTTTTCAGTTTGGGTCCATCGAGGAAGTTGTGAAGTGATCATGTGTTCACTGGTGAGCTCTTTGGTGGGGTCTGTGTGGAAAACCTCGCGTTCCTGGAGACCTCAGGAAGGAGTTCAGCAACCCTTGCCTGGCTGCAGATTAGAATATTAAGGAATAGCTTTTCCGAAGAATGCTAAGCTCTTCCAGTGTCTTAATTGCAAGTCTGGAAACTTGAGTTGGGTCTCTTTTACTAAGCCTGAGTGGCCAGAAACTGGGCTTTTTCTGTTACATTTTAATCTGTCTGCTTTATTACTTTTCCCCTGCTTTCTCACTTCCTCCAAGCTTTGAGCATTTTTGTAGTAGGACAATTTTTAGGTGGGTAGAAACTTTTCTTTCCTTTGAAAGAAACAAATAAAATCTGAAATAGTCCCACATCACTTTGCTTAAGTTTAAACAACATTAACTGCACCCCCCCTTCCCAGTTCTCAACAAGGAGGTTTTTGTCTCTCTTCTCTTCTTAAAAGTTGATTTTTTTTTTGAAGAATCTATTAAATTATACATTACCTAAACCAGGTGGGCCTGCCACTCTTTGATAGGCTGTCAAGTATCATTAAGGAGGAGGGAGCTGCCTTTGGCAGCCTCGGGCTGAGTGGGTGTTCGTGGGTGGGGAGCCGCACACTGTACCCCTCAACTGCTGAGGAGATCCTCCTCTTGTTGCTAATTTGGCAAAGAATGAAACGAGGCTGAAGGCGGGGGCAGAGAAATGGTTCTGAAAGTGGTTTAACTGTGGTTTCCAGCACGTTCAGCTTGGGGGTGAGTGCAGCCCTCGTCCGTTGGTTTGGTTTGACGCCGCACACCCAGCCGTCTCGGCCCAGGCCTGCCTTTGCTGTGCTTAGCACATCACTGACTGTGGAGTGCTTCCCACGTGGGCTGACCTGAACCTGGCGCTAGTGAGGAAGGAGGGCTCCCAGCCTGGCTGAGAGTGGTCTGACTGGTAGGCTTTTCAGCATCTCTTCGCCCGTAAATGTCTTGAATGAGGTTGGTGGAAGGAGGCCATCAAGGCTGGAATCTAAGAGGGCCAGTGTTTAGTAGCACTTCCTGTGTCCTGGGAACTGCATCAAGCACTTTCTCTGCAAGAGAGCTCATTGATTTCTCACACCAGTCTGAGTAGTGACTTAGGTCTGCTCACTCGCCCTGGGCCATGGGGCTCAGGGAAAAGCTAAGGTTCCATGGAGGAGGTTCCATATGTGTTCCCCTTTGTTCTCGGTGGTCAGTAATGGGTGTTGTAATGCTGAAGGAATTGCTCTCATTACCTTAGGGAAGCCAGCCCTTCAAGGTTGAGGGTGTCCCCCACTGTATCCCTGGTCACTTTGGGTAGAACACGGGCCTCTGGGCTCCCTGCCCAGGCCACTGTGTCATGTTCTCATTGGCCGTGCCTCTCTCTTAGTGGGTACTAGTTCATGTCCTGGTAGCCCCACTTCCATCCAGCTCCCTGCCTGTGGCCTGGGAAGGCAGTAGAGGATAGCCCAAAGCCTTGGGACCCTGTACCCATGTGGGAGACGCAGCAGAGGCTCCTGGCTCCTGGCTTCAGATCAGCTCAGCTCTGGTCATTACAGTTGCTTGGGGCATGAATCATTGGAGGAAAAATTTTTCTCTCTGTCTCTCCTCCTCTCTGTATATCTGCCTTTCCAATAAAAAGAGAAGGGATAGCCTCACAAGGCTGTCATTTATCAGCTGAAACTTTGTGCTTTGAAGCGAGTTGACAAATGTCTGTCCCATAGGCTGTATAAGGCGCTCTCTCTCTTTTAATGGAAAGGCAGATATATAGAGAGGAGGAGAGACAGAGAGGAAGAGCTTCCATTTGATGGTTTACTCCCCAAGCAGCCGCAATGATTAGAGCTGAGCCAATTTGAAGCCAGGGGCCAGGAGCTTCTTCCGGGTCTCCCACACGGGTGCAGGGTCCCAGGGCTTTGGGCTGTGCTTGACTGCTTGTGGCCTGGGAAAGCAGGAAGCTGAATGGGAAGTGGGACCACCAGGATTAGAATAAGTGCCCAAATGGGATCCTAGCATGGTCAAGGCAAGGAGTTAGCTGCTAAGCTATCATGCCAGGCCCACCCTGTGTCTTTAGTTACTTGGATGTGAATGTCATGATTATGCCTTTTTGGACTTGATTTAAAAAAAAAAATGGGTGACCTAATCTTGGCAGGCCTGGATTGGCAGCCCAGGCTCTTGAGAGGACTCATTTCATAATGTCAGTTAGTATATTCGTGTAGTTCTGCTGTTAAGTTGAAGCACTGCCTTTGCACAAATATAGGCCGGCTGCTGTGTGATGCAAAGACCTGGCCTGAGTGTCTGTTGTCTCCAGGTGGGGATGGCTCCCAAAGGGCCTCCACTAGCATGATGAGCCAGGCTCCCTGCCCTAGCACAGCGAAGCATCCTGTGGGAACACATGCTTGTTCAGAGGACTAAATGCAGAGATCTACACATGGCAGGCAGTCGCAAATGCAAAGATGCAGAACTGGTAGATAGCATCTAGTCGTATGTGTGAGACCGACTGTAGGGTTTGGGTCAGTTGTGAATTTATGGAATTATTGTTGCCAAGATCTCTAATTTGATCTCAAAATTATTTTTAATTTTTATTGTTTTCATTAAAATGATAGCCGACTGTTATCAGACAAAGCAAAACAAACCACACAAGTGTTGTCAGGGACGAAGGTACAAAGACCAAAGTGGCACGTCGGTTGACCTCTTAGTTTTTGGAAGTGGCCTGTTGATATGAGATGTAGCCAGTATTTTGGGTATCTCTGCACACTTCCTGAGGCAATTGACAGCCAGAGAAATGTGTACATGGGTGATCTTAACAAGTGTTTTTTGGTATGCGTGCCAGTTTCAAAATAAAAATATGTTTAGTTGTGCTTTCACTTAATCAAAGAAAATTAAATAGAAGTAATACTGAAGGCACTGTTGAACTTCAGCTGTTTCTTTTCATTAAAAGATAAAGTTCTCCAATGATCCTGTAAAGCAATGGTTTCTTAACTGGGGGGTTGGTTTTTGTCCCCCCCCCCCAACATCTGGCAGGACTTGGAGACATTTTTGGTTGCCCCAACTAGTAGGGATAGATGCCACTGGTGCGCTGTGGGTAGGGGCCAGAGGTGATGCTAGATAGCCTGGAATGCCACAGGATATTTAGCTGCCACCCCCATGAACTATCTAGCCCAAAACATCATTGGGGTGAGGTTGAGAAATTGTTGTAAAAGAGATGATGAGAACCATTACAGAGGCGATCCTGTGTTTTTGTTCAGCTGTGCTTGAAACCGTTTCCTTGTTTCTATAAGGAAAGCTGACATGATTAACCTCATTATGGTTTCCTTCTCTCCTCATCAACAAAATTAAAAGATGGCACGTGATATTTTTACTTTATCAAGGCTCATAATATTTACATTCTGTTCTGTTAACCATAACCACCAGGTGTTTGGTCATAGATCTCTATTTATAATGATTCATTGCCACACACCATGTCGCTAACCATGGTTTCCCCTTTCCTGGGCTTCTTTTGAGTCACCTCTTGGTGGCTTGGCTATTTGATCTTGACACATTTAATGTGCATAGGAAGGGAGGTGTCAGCCTAGCTCTGGTTTGCCCTGGTTAGAATTGCACCTGCAGTTTTGAGTATGTGCCTGTGCCATAGGAGAGGAGGGAGATGCTGTAGGGGCATACAGATCCCATGGAAAGATGGGAGAGATGGAAATAGGACTTTGAAAAGTCATCCATACCCAAATGAGGTTATTGATCTCAACCCTGACGGCTGCCAGAAGGTTGGCACTGTAGAGCTACAAGGTTAAAGCCGGGGCTTTGTGAGCATCAAGGACAGGGTGGTAATGCAGCTGTCTTGGCAGGTTGATAGCTCCTTGTCAGCTGAAGTGTGCTGGAGGACCACCTGTTGTTATAATGTGCATTGATGCTGGGTGTTTGCCAGCAGCTGAAGGGCTATATTTAGACAACTTTCCAACCTTGAGATTCTGATAGTCTGCTTATGCTGCCCGGTAGCCACCTGTCCTGGGGAGGAGCCTCAGTGGGTCTGGATCCCTCCTCCTTGCTGTTTGGGAGTAAGTGACAAACAACCCCAACCATTTTGCATGAAGAAATTATTTAGGATTGAGCCTTAAATGTTCTGAACATCTTAAGTTTGGACCTGCCACCTGTCAAGTCAAAGAACTGGATGTTAAAGCTTGCCAGACTCCATTCCAGTCCATGAATGGAGTGTTTACAAGTTGACAGAGACTAAATGCATTCTAAAGCCATCACTGTGCCAGTGTGTGTGTAAGCTGGGCAGCGTACCGTAGACACCGCATACGCTGATTGTTTAGGTGTTCTGTTAATGTCCCAATCAGAGGTCTGTTACAGCATGGCTTACTGATGTCTTTGTTTCGTTGTAGGGGAGCTATCCGGTTTGGGAAGATTTCATAAACAAGGCTGGAAAGCTGCAGTCTCAGCTTCGGTAAGTAGAAGCCTGTGTTCCAAAAGGAAGGGCAGCATCCTTAGGGATGCACTGGGATCGGGTAAGGTGCAGGCTGCAGCTCATTTGGCAAGCTAAGAGAGAAGCATGTGACTTGAGCATTATCACTGACCAACTGTGTCCTGGCTCCTGGTAAAGTTGCTCTCCTAGCTGTTTCACCTTTCTGCAGGAGTTTTGAATCAATTACGGTATTCCAAGTCTGTAAGGTAGCAGTGGGTAGCATTTATGTAATGCACACTTGGTACCAGTTGTGTATCCACTTGTTTAAATCTCACAACTTCAGGAGGTGAGTATAGTTTTTAGTCCCATTTTATTGATGGGAAAATTGAGGCACAGATACATGACATCACGTATCTATAGTCCTACAGCTAGTAAGTGACCAAATGACCTTAAGTAGACTGGCTCCTGTGCCTGAGTTCTTGTCCATCCTGTTTATTGACTCCCTGTTTAGAGAGTTTAACCTGGTATTAAAGGTTTTGTAAGTCCATCTACCCGAAGGGCCTGGGGGAATTCTGTCTGCAGAGTCTCGTGTAGATTGGTGGTGACTGGGCTGGAGGAGACTGACTGCAGGTGGGTGAGGGTTTGCTCTCTGGGCAGGTGGTGAAGTCCCAGCACTGGATTGTGCACCTGGCTGCACACCTGTACATTGGCGAACATCACTGACTCCTAATTTTAAGATGGTCAGTTGGATGGTGTGCAACTCATGTGTCAAGAATGCTGCTTCAGAAACAAACCAGATTCCTTAGAAGCTGTTGCTGCTTGGCCTGCGCTGTACAGAGATCACTGGATATGAAATTCTGAAGTGTGGCCCGTGCTGGCTGGAGCATTAGAAGTCATTTTCCTGGTAACCCCCATCCAGTTTATTTTGGAGGATGGCATTCATGGGTGTGCACGGATGAGGATAGTGGGAGATAAGGGCCAGTGGTGTTCTGGATAAGCAGGTGTATGCGTGACAGAGATGATAGGGATGATCTGACCTCCTTGGGACTCTGTCCAGGAACACCAGTGGTTATTGCCCTGAGCCTTGGCGGCAGGAATGGCGGTGACTTCCCTCCTTTTCTTCAGCTTTGCAGGGGCCAGTATTTCTGAAACCAGGGCTGGGCCTCCAGACTGATGTGAACTCTGTTGTCCATTAGAGCCAACTCAGCCAAGGCTGAGCCTCGGAGGCCTGTGTGAGCATTGCCCCATCTAGCTACACTTACTCCATTTTTGTTATCCGTGTATCAGATGGGTTCACCTCCATGTTGCGGGAGGTCTCCAATGGGAAAACCAACCCTTGCCACTATTTCCTCACTGTCTTACTTGGCCTCCTGTGATTGGCAGATTGTTAGGGTTGACCAAAGAGAATGATTCTCTTGTGCTCCACTGAAGGAGTGAGGGATCAAAGCAATGGACTCTCTGGCCAGCTTCAGCACATGAAATTAACTTTCATAGGAGGCTTATCCTCATTACACAAGGTCCATTTTGTGTTTTCAACAGTGTTTCAGCTTTCTTAATTATTTTGTCCAAATGAGACATGACTTACAGCACAGAGGTCTGTTTCGTGTGACTTCATTGGCTGTATTTGAGGAAGGATGAAGTGAGGACCACGGAGGAAATTGTGGCTGTTGGCGTGTTTCAGCTAAATCGCTCATTTGTGTGAAGCCGAGGCCTGCATTGCTGTGTGCCATCGGAGCAGGCCAGGATGTCTTATCACTACATTAGACAGTGAAATAGGACTGTCATTTAAAAGCTCTTACTGCCCCCAAATTTCCCACTGTCCTAGTTTGCTGTGGAATCTTGGTGAGTGTGTTATATGCAAGGCCCTTGGGCAGTTGGCTCATGAAATTTGGATGATTGGCACTGAAGTGAATGGGCATAAATCCTGCCATTGTGTCAGATATTAATTGCAAATCAGAATGGGCTATTTATAAATCCCAGCATGTTTGATTAAAGGGAACTTTTCCAGAGTTTGCATTTCATGTAAAGTCTTAAAAAAAAACATACACTTCTAAGTGTTCCTCCCCTTCCCCCGGATCCACCCCACTGTGTCTTTGTGTATGTCACTGTCTTAGAAACCTGAGTGGAATGTTTCTTGCTGTTCAGGAAAAACACCAGACCTCATTTGAGAGTTGGACCCTGAGGGCTGATGGCTCAGGTTTTTCCAGGGACCACTCCCAGTATCCTCCAGGAGGCTTGTGACATGGCCACTGTGGCTTCTCTTCAAAGGTCATCCCAGTCCGAGGCCTGTCCCCTGCCCTCGCCCTCCATTTTGATTTTCTTGTCCTTACTCCTGTGTAGTTTGCCGCCTGGGGGATTCAGATAAGCTGCAAGTGCAGTTGTAAGGCCTCTGTCTGCTCGAGATTTATTTGAGACCCACTCTCTGCATGCACATAGGTCCCCTTCATGGGCTGATGTCTTAGGTTGTGACTCTAGAGCCACCAATAGACCACAGAGTGCTCAGGGCATTGGACAGTACTCGAGAGGATTAGGAATCTGCAGTGATGTTAGGGCCTCCGTTTTGCCATTCGCAAAATGTTTTGTGAACTTCATGATGTCATTTCATGATGGAACCATTAATCCAGTTCATGTGATTTTTTAAAATTCTGGTTCTACTCTCCAGTTAATCCTACCACCTGTGCCATTTGTATTTTGCAATGACTTATTTTTTTAAGGTTGAAAAACCTGTGTTTCCTCCTTTGTAGGATTTTACCTGGTAGACATTTGATAATAGTTAGAACAAATAGGATAGGAAAAGCTACCAGCAGTTACCTACCAGCTGTTCAACACAAGGCAACAGCAGAGTGGGACCTTCTAGCCACTGGGTGTCTTTATACTATTGCCTTGTTTCTCCTAGCAGGTTCTTTTCTTTCTATAGTGGAGGATTTTAGCTCTGGAGCAGGGATGAGTTTGCTAGTGTGAGACGTTGCTCATGCTTTTGTTATCTGCTTGCATTTCAGGACAACTGTAGTAGCGGCAGCTGCCTTCTTGGATGCCTTTCAGAAAGTGGCTGACATGGCCACCAACACACGTGGTAAGCAGATGGAGGGCTGGCATCCAGTGGCAACCATGCACAGTGTGCAAACTCTCTTCTGTGGATGGCTTCCCTGGGACATGAGGCTCACGTTGTCAGAGTTCTGCTGGCTTGCGGTTTTCATTGTTCAGAGTGCATGTTAGGAGTAGACACTAGTTTTCCAGGTGATCATGTGCCAAGGGGACGAGGTGGCCTGGTGTGCTCCTTGGTTGTTTCCAGTGTCTGCAGGGTGAAGAGCCCTAAGCTTTGCCCTCGCTTGTCATCTCCCTCTTGACGTGGGCCATCCTGTGGTTTCCCTCATTTGGAAGCAGTGTAGATGATGGATGGGCCATTTTTCTGGATTGACAGAAAATAAGGAACCCTTCTTGTCCTAAGTCCCATCTCCCATCTTGTTTCCTCTTGGCGTATGTCACTACATCTGATTCTCACCCCTTGAACTCAAGACTTTTGACTTATTCATGCCTGAACTGCCCATCTCCACCCTCCACCCCTCCTGCCAAACCAGTCAGTGCCTAGAACATAGTAATGATGAAGGTGCATATATTAAAGCCATGGAAATGGGGAGATACTCGGACAGTGTGTGATTGTTTCAGCAAATGTCGAATCCTACCAAGAACTTTTCTAACTTGTAAAAGGCAAAGGAAGAAAATGAAGACAATATCCATCACTTATTTAAAGACAGAATATTGCCAGGCAATATTGTGTGGCCCAGTGTGGGTCCCCATCCAAAAGAGGGGACACTGGCTGTTTCGTGACAACACAGCTCCTCTCTCCTGCCTCTTATCCATTGTTTGTCTGGCTCTCACTGTTGCCTCTATATCTCTGTTCTCATTGTCTTCATCGTTGTGGAGATGTTGGGAGGTTTGGGTGTTGGCAGCAGGGCAGGGGGATGGGTGGTGGTGTTTGCTAGTCACGTGAGAGTTGAGTTTCTTGGACCTGCGTCATCACAGGTGCCTCATTAAGTACTTACTTGTACAGCCAGGAAGGACCCTTGCCATTCGTTTAAGAAACCCAGAGACATCTCTGATAGCAGGCAGTGTCGTGGGACCACAAAAATCCATGCCTGCCTCTGCTTGTCCTTTTGGAGCTTGTGAGTAAGTGAGGCAAATGAGATGTGCAAATACAGAATGCTATTGGAGAAATAGTATGTTTGATACAGTAATAGTGGTGGAACAAAGTGCTCAAGAACTTTGGGAACGTGAGCTGTTAACTGAGCTCAGGACATCAGGGAAATTTCCCCAAGGGAAGGAATATTTCTCCTCATTTCCAAGATGGCAGTGGTGTTGCAAAGGTTCTCTGGGAAAAAGTGTCAGCTTGCTGTGGGTCTTAACTGGCATCTTTTCAAAATCATCTTAAAAATTATTTAAGACACTTTAGAAAAGTGCAGTCCTACAGAACTTAACAGGTAAGCCAATATTTGCTCCTATTGTTCAGTCTGAAAGCGGGTATTGTGGCGTTGTTGGCTAAGTTGCTGCTTGAAATGCCCATGTCCCAAACGGGAGTGCCTAGTTGGTGCTTTAGCTGTTGCACTTATCGAACTCCCCACTGTTGCACCTAGGAATGCAGCAGCAGATGGTTGAAGTGCTTGGGCCCTGCAGCTCACTGGCTGGAACTGCAGGCTCTCGGCCATGACCTGGCCCAGACCTGGTTGCTGTGGCTGTTAGAGGATTCAATTCGCAGATGGAAGATCTCTGTCTGGCTCTCCTTTTCTGTCACTCTGGCTTTCAAATAAAATAAAATCTTTTTTTTTTTTTTAAATTCCTAGGTCTATTTTATGTTTTCTTCTACATAGGCAGTATTTGAAACTGGACTTATCACCCATATGTATGTCTTGTTATGTCGGCTACCTGAATGTGTCCCCTCAAAAAGTTCTACTATTTTTTTAAAAAAAGATTTATTTAGTTATTGGAAAGTCAGATTTACAGAGAGGAGGAGAGACAGTGAGAAAGATCTTCTGTCCGATGATTCACTCCCCAAGTGACCGCAATGGCCGATGCTATGCTGATTCGAAGCCGGGTACCAGGAACTTCTTCCAGATATATCCCACATGCGTGCAGGGTTCCAAAGCTTTGGGCCTTCCTTGACTGCTTTCCCAGGCCACAAGCAGGGAGCTGGATGGGAAGTGGAGCTGCCAGGATTAGAACCGGCGCCCACATGGGATCCCGGCGTGTTCAAGGTGAGGACTTTAGCTGCTAGGCCATGGTGCCGGGCCCTGTGATTAGTAATTTTTAATATGTATGTAATTAAAAAATGTGTTTGAGCAGAGAGAGTGTGAAGGAGAGCACGTGAGAAAGAATGAGCCTTCATCCACTGGTTCCTCCTAGATGTTCCCAGCACCCTGGACCAGGCTGAAGTCAGGAACCAGAAATTGAATCCAGGCCTTCACCGTGGGTGGCAGGGACCCAAATGCTCAAACCATTGTCTGATGTCTTCCTAGACAAACAGTGGCAGGACACTGGGAGCAGAAAAGTGGGGATGGAACCCAGGCTTCCCATGTGGAACATGGATGTCCTAACCAGTGCCTCAGCTGCTGAGCCCAGTACGTCCTCCTGGTCTCATAGTCTAATGTTGAATCGTTGGATGGTCCTGTGAGATAGACCACAAGGGTGACTGTGTTTGCTCAAGAAGAGACTCCCTGGGATGTTCTGGAATTGAGGCCACATTTGTCTTGATGCTAGAATATTTTGGCCGTATGTCCTCGTGTTTTGGGTGTTGGGAGTGTGAGAACTCTCCTATGGCTGAAAAATAGCTACGTGGTTGATAGAGACAAAGGTGGATTTACGGAGATGGCAATGTACTTCTTGTATATCACTGTCAGACAAAATTTTTATTAGGTTTCTACTAAAAAAATTATGGAGTGTGTACTTTGAAAATTTTGAAACAGCCAAGTACAGGGATTAAATTCTACCCCAGCATTTCCAAAGATAAAATATCCCAATGAGATATTTTTGTGTTTACATCAATGAAGCATGTCTTACAGGGAAAAAATCCTGGCTACTAAGCATTATGTGGAATGAAAAATGGAGCCAAATATTTTGATGTGATCTTTTCAAGAAAGTAACTGCTACAAAACATTTTTCTTGTGCTTTTTATTCAACAGTCTACTATAACATCTTGAAGTAACTATAGATTATTATTATTATTGTTGTTGTTGTTATGAAGAGTCATTTATTTTACTTGAAAGTCAGAGTTACAGAGGCAGAAACAGAGAGAAAGACAAAGATATTCCTTCCCCTGAGTCACTTCCCAAATGTCTGTAATGGCCAGAGCTGGACTGGTCTGGAGCTGGGACCCAGGAACTTCTTTTAGGTCTCCTACGTGGGTGCTGGGAAGGGCCCCAAGACTGTGGGCCATCCTCTGCTGCCTTCCCAGATCATTAGCAGGGAGTTGGATCGGAAGTGGAGCAGCTGGGACTAGAACCAGCACCCACTTGGGATGCGGGCTCTATGTGCAGATAAGCTTGCTGTCCCACCCTACCAGCCCCTGCCTCATTCTTTCTAATGGCTGAATTGAATGGCCCTGCCTGTGGCACAATATTACTCATTTAGTTAATGGATGTTTAGATTATTTCCAGGTATTTTCTGCTACAGGCTGTGTTGCAGCGAATTTTTGGGTAGGCATTCTTTGGGAGTTCCTCACTGATCTGTGTGTTCCCCAGGGAAATGATGAATGTGTAACAAGTGCTTCAGTCTGTTTTCAGGAGCAGCAAGATATGTGAGCTGAAGGTTGGGCTGTTAGGCCATGTCAGAGTCTCTGACAATTTGATATCTACACTGTGTAGAGAGAGGAGCCTTAGTCCAGACTTTGGCTTAGAGCACTTAGGTGTATTTTCTGAGTCCCCTGGGTTGGAAGTTGTAGGAGGGAATTCTGGTTACTCTAAAGAGTATGCCATTTGAGCAGGTGTGTAGAATTTCAAGCTAGTAGTGATGTCTGCTGTCTGAAATCATGAAATGGCAACATTTCACAAAGGAGGAGCCTCTGAAAGGTCTTTGTTCTTTATATATATTTTACAAAAATGCTAAATATATTATAAAATCTCTATATGTATTTTTTTGGAAAAGCAGATTTACAGAGAGAAGGAGGCAGAGAAAGATCTTTTATCGTCTGATTCACTCCCCAGATGGCTGCTAAGGCCAAAGCTGAGCCAATCTGAAGCCAAGAACCAGGAGCTAGGGTTCCCATGTGAGTGCCCCTGCCATAAGCAGGGAGCTGGATGGGAAGTGGAGTAACTGGGACATGAGCTGGCACCCATGTTGGATGCTGGCACTTGCAGACAGAGGATTAGCCAATTGTGCCATCATGCCACCCCCTCTTTCAATGCATGTTTTGTAGTGGATATTGATAAAGAAAAACTTACTTAGAGCAAACTCAAAATTAGTTACTATGAACAATATCAGACTATTCATTATATACTTGCTGCAAAATGGAATATGGAATTATATAGAAGCTATTTTGTTGACTTTTAATGTAAGAAAATGAGTAGCTAATAGCATAATGTGCATGTTTGGGTTAATAATGAGTCTGTAATGAAATTTTCGCTGATTAGGACTAGGCACAATTGCATATTTTGTTGCTTCTACACTCTGGTAAATGTACAATTTGTATTAAGAGTTCAGGGACTAACTTTGGTTAAGTCACCACTGACAGTTCCGTATGAGAGTACTGGCTGCTCCAGTTCTGATCCAGTTTCCTGCTCAAGTAACTGGGAAGGCCGCTGATGAAAGCCCAAGTGCTTGGGACTCTGCCACCCCTGTGAGAGATGTTGCTGGCTTTGGCCTGCCTCAGGCCTGGGCTTTTGGAGAGTGAACAGTGGGCAGAGGATAGCTCCCTATCTCCCTTCCTTTCTCACTCTGCCTTTCAAGTAAATGAATAAACCTGTAAAAGATCAGCATGAAAGCATACCTCCTCCCGTACTATTGGTCATAAAATCTTAGTCTAGAACGATTTATTATATCCTAGACACCATGGAGCAAAGGTTCCATTTTTCCATATTTGTATTAGCTCAGCACTGACTGACATGATGACCTGCATGCAAAGGAACCTATTTCAGGAAGACAGTCCTTACACCTGTAAGCCTGGCCACTCCCCCATCGGGCTGGCCAGGTGGGTGAGCTAGCCCTCAGTCAGCACTGACCCTTGGAGGCCAGGGCAGCATTTTCTAGTGTCAGCAAGGGCTGTTGAAGGGTACAGTGTTGTATAGCTTTCACTTGTGTCTGCCTCTGTGGGCATCTCATTACTTTCCTAGCTTTGAAAAACTGTCTGCAACATTTCAGTGCAGAGTATGAAAGCTGTGAGAGGGAGCTGCAGATTTTCAGCAGGAAAGAAGTGGATCCCAATCATCCCAGATCGTCTTTAATACCCAAAAACAGGGCATGAGTATGGAAAACACTGTGAGCCAACCTTGACTTTGTACCATGTTAATACATAGCCTAGTTCCCAGTGTCTGGGAAATGCATTTCCAGGACCCCTGTAAATGCCTGGACTTTGGGAGAATACAAAACTTTAACAAGGTTTTGGAAAATGAGTCAAAGATGTTTATTCGGGTGCAACATTTTGGTTTCTGTGCATAATTAATCTTCCTCTAATGTATATCTTCCCCTTTTTATTAAGACTTACTAATATATATATCTATATTAGTAAAATATATACATATTACTAATATTAGTATATTAGTAATATATATATATTAGTTTTTTTTGAAAGGCAGACTTAGAGAGCAAGATCTCCCATCCACTGGTGCACTCTCCAAATGGCTGCAACAGCCAGAGCTGAGCCAATCTGGAATCAGGAGTCTGGAGTCAGGAGCTTCTTCTGGGTCTCCCACATGGATGCAGGGACTCAAGGCTTTGAGCTGTCCTCAACTCCTTTCCCAGGCCACAAGCAGAGAGCTGGATGGGGAGTGGAGTAGCCAGGACGTGAACCAGCACCCATATGGCATCCCAGCACATGCAAGGTGAGGATTTAGCCACTGAGCCATCATGGTGGGCCCTCCATGTTGTTTGAAGACTCTTCTTCATACTGTCTTTTTTCATATACATACATGTCTATAATTAGGGGTTTTTTTTTTTAAGTCAGATATACAGAGAGGAGGAGAGACAGAGAGGAAGATCTTCCATCCACTAATTCACTCCCCAAGTGGCCACCACAGCCGAAACTGAGCTGATCCGAAGCCAGGAGCCTGGACCTTCATCCAGGTCTCCCATGCAGGTGGAGGGACCCAAGGCTTTAGGCTGTCCTCAGCTGCTTTCCCAGGCCACTAAACAGGGAGCTGAATGGGAAGTGGAGTCACCAGGATTAGAACCGGTAGCCACATGGCATCCCAGTGCATGCAGGTCAAGGACTTTAGTGGCTAGGCTACCGTGCCAGGACCTATGATTAGGTTTTAATGTATAAGTTAGACACAGTAAGATTAGCAGTGACACATTTATGACTGTATTATAAGCTTGTATTATTGTAGGAATTTTCCATTTAACATTTTTGAATCTGGTGAATATTCAATATTCAATATTCAATATTGGACTATAGTTAGACTGTATGAATGAATGAATCTGCTCACATGGCAGGAGGGCTGGACCCAGTGCCACTTTGGGATGTCAGGATTCGCTTCTGGCTGACCCCTCTCTGAAGTCTCTGGATGCTTTGGATCTTACTGTGGCTCAAAGAGAGCCCTGCTCTTCTTAGGTCAGGTGGAAAGTGCAGCCCCCTTCAGGCCCTTTGCTCTTGGCTGGGAAGGTAGGATGGGAGGGAATCTTCTCTTCTAGGGGAGGGGGTGCTAGGAACCAATTTCCCTGCTCTAAGCAGAATGGTATTTATCTTCAGGTTTTACTTTAACCAGATTGTTTTGTTGAAACTTCACTCACTCTTGACTTCTGTGTTAACTTTTCAAGCCCAGAAGTGTTTCATGTAACTCCAGCTTTACAGTTTCTACCTAGCCAGCTCTTTTTCCTCCAACCTGGAGGTTGGAATGGGGAGCCATGCCCAGGAGTGGGGAAGTAGAATCCTACTTTCCAATTGCGTGGCTCATCAGGCTGATAGCTGACAGCAGCCCGGCCTCTTCCCTGCACGTGGTCTTTTATTATTGCTCTTGGATTGAGTGGCAGCAGTTGGCAGACACAGGCTGTTGATTGTGGTTAACCAGTGTTCCTGGCTGTGTGGTGTTTTGACTCTGTGTCTCCCCAAAAAGAGCAGTGATCCTGTGCTAGCCCAAAAGGAACTCATGCAGGTCCCCCTTGGAAGAACTCTTACCTTTGGTGGCCAGGAAGTCGCTGAATACCATCATCCTACTGTGGCGATAGGGAAGGGCCTCCGAGTCCCGGCAAGCACGGGTTGTGGGTTGCTGGATACTAAGCAAGGTTCTCTCCTGCTCTGTTCAGGGGCGTTTTCCTGCTGAACCTTAGTGGACCTTCCTAGCTGATGTATGGATTGTGATGTGTGCTGGTCTCTGTGTAATCTCATTGGCCTTGATCAGTGGCGGAGAATTTTGCAGTAGGGGATGGTCAGGGTGGAACGTGGGGGAAGGGCGAGAGGACTGAACTTGGAAGGGAGGAGTGTGTGGGGCAGCTGAGTGGATCTGTGAGTGGCATGGTCATTTGTGTCCCTTGGTGGCTTACATAACAAAGTGCTTCCCTCAGCAGTTTTCCCCTGCAGCTCCCTGCCTTTTCTTTGTATACAAGCTAACCCCACGGCCCCTCGTCCCTTGCCATTGTCTTCATTCTGTCCCCTTCACTCTGCTTCCTACAGATTGGCTTTTGGTTTAATATGTGGTTAATATTCCCACTGCCCCACCCCCCCGCCACATGCATGCATATGCACACCTTCCTTTCGGTAATATCCTGATTCCCATTCATGAAAGAGTGCAATTATTTCAGTTCACCCAGGGCCTTTTCCATGTCCCGTGCTTTCTGTGAAAACCATGTGTCCTAGAGCTGTGAACTTGGTCTGGTCTGACCCACCTGTCTCAGATAAAAATAACCGCTTGGAATGTAAATGTGAACTTAAAGACACTTGAAGTTGTCAAACCAGCATTTTTGCAGGATGAGTCTGTCCTGCTAGGCCACAGAGATGCCTTCGCTCTGCTTCCTCTGATAACGGCCCCATCTGAAAAGACACCAGGCGATGCAGAAACTGCTTAGAACTAAAAATTGCACTTGCATGTGTCCTGGGCTATAGGAAAACGTGTTCCTGGGAAATAAATCCGAGAAAAAGGATATTCAAAAGGTCTTAGGTCATCAAGAATTGCCAGCGAATTCTCCAGACTTTTTTTTTTTTTAATCTGTAGGCTTTATTTTTAGAAAGCTCGATGAGAGAATTACCTGGAGGGTATTTTTTTTAAGATAACTCCGGTGTGTTATTTTTAATATTCTCTTTTATCATATTTTCTCACTCCCACATCTCCCGCCCTTATAGCCCCAAGTGCCTTTTCATTTTATGGGGGTAAACTGAGTCTGTGTGATGGATGTCCTTGCTGGAGGCCACCTAGTCTGGCACTTCCCATCTCCGTTCTCCCCTTAAGGCTGCCTCATGAGCCTGTTGGTCAGTTGTTCATCTGCATGTGTGAGGGTCTTCAAATAGGAAGCAAATGGCTGTGAAAAAACCCTCTGCTTCTTGCTCTCCATGTGTTCCTGCTGGTGAACATTGTTGGTTACTGCCCAACAGTCCTTGGTCATCTGGTTTTCCAAAGCAGCTTTCCATTTCCATCATGGTCTCCCCTTTTTCTACGACAGGCATTTTTGCTTTTGGCGTAGTTATTTTTGCTTTTATCTGACTTGTCTGTAACATTTGACACAAACTTGTTATCTGTAAGAATAATGAGGCCTCTCTGTTCATCTCCACTGACTTAGAGATACCCATGTGTGAGTGTGCGCACACACATACACACACACGTGTGTGTGTACGCAGATCCTTTGATTCCCAAATGTTTACAATTGAGGCGGATCTCTTGTTTCTAGTAAAAGATACTGCTATAGAAATCTGCAGCATTTCCTGCTGTGTATGCCAGGGCCCAGGGACCCTGTTGCCATGGAAACGAATATCTAGCCACTAGGTGGTACTTCCCTTTAGAGCCGCATTTGAGCGCATTTCACAGCTCAGTACAATGCAGCTCCTTCTTCCCTTCAAATAAGGGAAGGGGAGAAGTGTGTTGATACCAGCACAATGAAAAAATACTGTGTGCTCTTAATATAATCATTCAAAGCAGGGCAATATATGGTTTCCCAGAAATGACTGAAGGTATCAGATGAAACACAAAAGAATTCTGGAAGAATGAAAATCCCTCTTCCTGTGCCACTAATCCACAGTCTGCTCTCAGAGTAAACGGGAATGCAAAGCTGACATTCACCCCTCATTCTGTGGGGCTGCTGGATCTGCCAGAAGGGCTGCAGGGCGGACAAAAGGCTTTCCGCCCTCTGCCCGCACTGACCATCCGGTATGTCCTGACCCCTGTCTTTTAAACCCACCCAGGGAAAGAGATCAGAGAAGCCAGGGATTGCGTGCCTGGGTTTCAGCTCTAGATTTGTCATTTAAGCACGTGACTGCCATCTGTGCTTGTTAAAGGCGGATGTCGATTGTGAGTGTGATGCTTCATTTGGATAATACAATTTAAACTCGAGTGCAAGATGTGCAGCTTGTACTGCAACTGGAGGAAATACTGAGCCTTGTAAGGCAGCACCTGTCTCCTGGGGTGGTGGGAGCCTTCCCAGTCCCCAGCTACAGGTGGACTTCCAGGGTGCCAGTGTGGCAGATATCAGTGACCCATCCTGAGCCCCAGGTACCAGCTGCAGGTACACAGACTGTTTCCTGAGGTCGAGGGTAGAGAAATGCCTCTCCCCATGGTAAGATGAGTACCTATTGCTCTGAGTATCTTACAGGGAAAGAGTGAGGTGCCTTGGAGCCTCTGCCTGTCACATGGGGAATGGATCTCTGCCCAGCCTCAGCTTTGAGCGTTTACTGCCAGTACTGTGCCAGTCCTTCCGTTGATTAATCTCCTGTTGAGGTCCATGCCTAGAGTCCCATTTGCGAATGAGGGCCCTGGCTTGGAGGTGAAGTGGCTTCGTCCACATGTCCCCTGGTGTAAAAGGAGAACCTCCTTTGGTTCTTGTGGTGCCTCAGTCCCTCCCTTCTTTCCCCCTCTGGGGTCAGCTGAATCACTCAGGATTGTAGAGAGCAGGCTTTCTCGAGCTCAGCCATGTCGACATTGAGGACCAGATGCTTTGTTCTTGTGTGGGGCTGTCCTGTACCTGTGAGATGTTCTGCAGCATTTTTGACCTTTACTCCTTGCAGTTGGGAAAAACAAACACTACTGAGACATTGCCCCTTGGTTCCTGGAGGTGCAGACAGAACAGGAGCTGTCTGGTTGGGAGCCAGTGTGTTAGCTGGGTTAGGTGTTTCATTGGACAATTTTGTGAAACCGTGGCTATTTCTTTTTTGAGGCAGTTTTGGACAGATTAGTTTGTCCAAACTACATTTTTATTACTCATAGCTGAGTCATGATTTTTAGGAATGTGATGGCTGTGTATCGTTTCATCAGACACCACTGCTCTGCTAAATCATTTGTATAAAGTTTTGTAAATGTAAAGTGCATACTTAAAAATTTTGGTTTTGACATTTTTATTGTTTTTGGAAGGCTGAGTGAGAGATACGAAAACTCATCTTTTGGTTCACTCCCCAAATGTCTTAAACAGCCAAGAGTAGGCCAGGCTAAGGCCAGGAGGCTGGAACACAGTCCAGATGTCTAGTTGGATGGCAGGAACCCAAGTACTTGAGCTGTCATGTACTGCCATCAAAGAATGCAGAGTGGCAGGAAGCTGAATTAGAAGCAGAGGACCTGGGACTCCAAGCTGGTGCTGTGGTATATATAGGATGTGATCATCCTGAAGCTATAGCACATGTGCTGTGCCACATACCTGTCCCAGCTCTACATCCCACTCTGAAGAACCATCTCCTTTTCATTGTGCAGCATGCCAATATGCAGGGTGATGTCCTTCGTTCTTTGTCAGAAGGTGAAGGAGAATAAGAGCAGTGCCCAGAGTTGACATTGCAAGCTACCCCTGTGAGGGAGTAAGGGTGTGGCTGGGCTGGAGCCAGGATTGGGAAGATGGTTCCAGGCCCAGGCCACCTCTTCACTGCTGTGTAGTTCCAGGTGAGTCAGTTTGTCCATGGGCTGCTAGTCAAGTCCTCTGTACCTACTTGTCAGGATAACTATAGGGCGCAGATGTGGTTGTGCGTCCTGGGTGCTGGCCCATCTGTTCTCGTCTGTCTGTTATTGCTCTAGCTAGGACCTGGACAGTCCTTATTTACCTCCAAAAAGACTTGTATTAGCATTAGAAAAACTCCCTTTGTGAGCATCAGTACTGTTGAATGAATTACTCCAGTTGTAAACAAATATGAATACAATCTCTACTTAGAGATATTATTAGTTTATTATATTATTTGATTAGGCTGGGGATACTTGTGAATATTGGAGTAGTAATCTGAATGATTTTCAGGATTGGGGATTGAATGTGTCATCTGCCCCTGCTTTGCAAGTATCTAGACCTTTCCTCCTCCCCTTTTATACACACCCCTTATCAGACTTATCATCTCTAAGGTGCCCAGTCTATACTTGGTGGCCAGTGTGTCTGGTATTCTCTGGAACAGAGTTACTAAGTCTTTCATACACACATAGCATTGGTCCCACACGAGGTTCTTCAAACGTTTGTGGAGGAGCTGGTGTTTTACCTGTCTGGTTAAAACACATGGATGCCACATTGCAATGCCTGCATTTTGCTTCCAGTGCAGATGCTGGCAGGTGGCAGGGATGGCTGAGTCCCTGCCCACCTGTGAGGGAGACCTGAGTTGTATTCCCAGCGATTGGTCCAGCCCTGGTCCAGCCCCGGGGTTTGTAGGCTTTGGCCATGAAAAGTGCATGACAACACTCCTTCATCTGTTGATCTCTGTCTCTTTGCCCCTCAGAAAAATAAAGGAAGACATTTGTGGAAATTGGAATTTAAAAGATAAGCTTAATTTGGTGTGAAAAATTTTTAAGTTTATGCATATTGAGGTACCTTCAAAAAATTCATTGAGGTGTATATGAAAAAATCCTCAAATTACACAAGTTTAGTACCAAAGTAAGCCTATCTTTTAAGCCTACTTTTTTTTTTTTTTTACAAACTTTTGAAGGACTCTGGTATAAACCTTTTTTTGAGAATGTTAAAGGTTTTGATTACTAGGTCTCTTCTAGAGGAAAAAGAAAATCTGCTCTTCCTTTCAAAAAGTGATATTTCCAACCCAAGTTCTCCCTTGAAACATACCATGTTGTCAGTCCTTTTTCTTTATGTTCTGACTCAAAAATCTTGTTCTCTGTTGCTCTCTAATTTATAAGATCGCATTGCAATTGGCTTGGGTGGAATTTACTTAAGTGTAGTTGAGCCTTTGGATTTTCCTTCTGGCATGGACAAAAGCATCATTAATTATGGAGATGCATTCCTTTTGCAAAATGACAAGATGGAGCGTTTCCTCGTGCCAGTAACCCAGCTGTCTCATTCTAATACTCAACAAAGACTTTGTACAGATTGTTTTTAATGACGTATAAGATACCAAAAAACAAGACAATAAAGAGAATGCAAGCTAGTTCACAGTTTGTTTGTCTAGAAAACAATACAGTGAAAAGCTCTTGCTTTTCTGTGGCTGTTTCTACCCTGGCAATGGGTTTGCAGTCTCGACTGTGGCTGCAAACCAAATGATTGTGTTCTGTTGTTATCAGAAAATTCCATTTGTTTAGACTATCAGTATGTGATGACCCTAAAGCCTGGTTCTCCTCTTGGCCCTCCAAGGAATCAGAGTTCACTGTTGAGTTGGTGATGGGCTTGGGCATATGATGTTGAGGGGCACCATCTGCTTGACCCTCTGCCATGGTTGAGTGGTGGCTCCTTAGGGTCCTACGGCTGTTCTTACATTAGCTTCTGTTGCTGCCCCTGGAGGTAGTGTACTAGGCTCTGTGGCTTTAACCTGTCATGTCAGAGGGCCTGGGTCCTGACTATACCTGCCTAGCCATCAGTTGACTGTCTCAGTAAGATAATTCCTGATGATACCGGTTTGCCCTGTATCCTGTGGGACTCACCGTGAGGGGCATTGACCCAGATCCCACGTCGGTTCAGGGTTTGTTAGCAAGGCTGTGTGGCTTATCTGTGACTACCTGGATCTGTGGGAGGAACATCGGACGTGGCCAAGGCCAGCTTGCTCACTGTGTCTTCCTGGGTACTGTGCTGTGCTGCCTCTCATCTGCAGCTGGGCTTCCCTCTTTTGGAGGTGGTACCCCGTTTCTCCCTCGGGCACCCAAAAGGTAGCACCTGTGGGAACTGCCTAGGACATTTTGAGCCCCCGGCCCAGAGTGCCTGTGCGTGGGTCTTGGTTTTGGAATGTTGTCCAGGCTATGGAAAGGCTTTGTTTTCTGCTCTCAGTTCCTACGTGAGCATTTCTCTTCCAGTTTTTCTGATGTAATATGTTTTTGAATAGTGGACCACTTCCTTTCTAATTACATCAGCATATAAGAGATGAGTTTTGTTTGTGTTTTTGCTTACTTTGGATGTAAATACTGTAATGTTAACCATCAGGCTTTAGAGCCCATGGAACCAGAACAGGACCAGCAGACTATTTCACCTGCTGTCGCTTGCTGCTTTAGAAACAATCAGGGAGAGGAACCAAGATGGTCTGAAGGTGGGAGAAGGTGGCTGACCATTGTTTATGCAAAAAAAACAAAAAAAAAAAGAGAGAGACAAAATGGTTACCTGAATTTCAAATCCTCTGGGTTTGCGCCTTTATGTCTGTTATACACTTGTGACTCAAATGTCACTACACATGACTGAGGCTAGTCAGGTACTCCTTGTCTTCAGGAAACTGTGCCTCCCGGGGCATGTCTGCTCCCGTGTTGCTCCCCATCTTTGAAACAGGCACTGCTCAGCACTGGCCTGGACCGGACAGCAGCCTTTGCCCTGTGTTCCCCGTGCAGTGTGTGGACTCCCCTTCCTTATTGCAATCCTTCCACTTCCCTGGGGGCCCTTCTGGCCTGTCTGCTGAATTCCCATCCCACGGCCAGGGCCTTCCTGTTCTATGAGGTGTGAATCCCAAGGTTTACTCTGCTGGGGTGAGCCCCTGTCCCTGGGCCGCCCCTCACACCTGTGACCTCTCCCATTGCCTGGAAGGAGGCCACGTTCCCTATGGATTCCAGCTGCTTTGCCTTGTGGCTGTTACCCCAGGGAGCCACTGTTATCCAAATAGGGCTGAAGAGAGGGAAAGCAATGCAGACACTGGTAAATTTACAAACCACACGAGGTTTCAAATGGAAAAGAAGGGAGGTTATCCTGGTGCTAAGACTGTTGTAACCTTGAAGAAATCACTTAAAACCCTTCCACCCTGGCCAGAAGACTTGGAGATTCCATTTGCTTTTCCCTTGGGAGAAAGCTGAAGGTTGTAATCCCCCTTTTTCTAACACTAAGACATAGGCGTCTATTCCATATGGGGAGATTTTTCTATTCTAGGTCATGACACTCAATCCCCATGTAGGCTTGAATAGGCTATTAATTTGCTTCAATGTAATTAAGAAGCTGTCTCCCCGTGGTCTACAGAAACGGCCCATCTGATTTTGAGGGTCTTCGTGGCCTTGCTTATTAGCCTTTCTCTGTGAGGGATGGAACCTGGAGTAATTGATGCAGAGTAGCCAGGACCTCGGAGCAAGGAATGTTGGGGTGAGGGCTCCCTGTGTTATAGAAGGGGAGGCCTTCACTCAGACCTGGCACCAGGAATGTTCTCTGACACATGTAATAGGCTGTTGAGTTTCTCTGTTATGAGTGGTCAGGGCCTGGTGTTCTTTCAAATGCATGAATATAATGGAAGTTCTCTAATAATATGCCATTAGCATAATAGCTATGTTATATGCCACTAATACAGTAGGTTATAATTGGGTTCTGGAAGCCGAGCACCAGACAAGGTTGGCATGTAGACGACCTTATTGTTATTTTTATTTCTCAGATGTAATCCTCTCCACCTCCACTTTGGGGTGATGCACCCTCCTACCAGGCCCTGTCCTCGGGCTCAGCTCCCAGGGCTTCCTTCTTACACACTCTGAGAGCGAGGCAGCAGCTGGATGCTGCTCCGGATTTTGACATCCAGAGGAGATGACACTCCTGTGTGGGTGACTCCTCTCCCTCTCTCTTGACCTGAGCCACCCGACTCCTGGCCTTGCCTGGGGCTCTTGCTCTATGTCCACATCCTACACCCTCCATCATATTGTCCTGCTGTAGGGGGAAGCCCTCCATTACAGATGGGATTGCTCCAACTCAGTAAGAAAGAAATTGCTGTTGGAATATTTCAAGGGGAATATTTTCCTTTTATGCAATATATTGAAAACTGAAGTTCTTAGTCTTAGTTTTCCCTGTGTGGTTTCAAGGGCTCATATATGAATACATAAGTAATGAGCAAGCCAATTTGACTTAATATTTCACTTACTCTAATTCTTTGTTACTTTCTATAGGATTTTTTTAAAGTAAGTGGAAAGAATATCTTGGCGGCTATAAGAGATTTTAATTAATGCCCACATAGTGGCTATGTGAGGGTAATTCCCTTTTTGAGGGTGGCCATTGGGTTTTAGTCCTGGGTAAGTCCTGCACCCTGTGTTCTATGCAGGCTTTCTTGTTGATGGCTCAGGCAGCTTTCCAAACTGTTTTAGACTTTGTTACAAATGTGTGTGAAATTTTGAGCTTCCCAGAGCCCATGAATCTTCTGTGGGTATCTCTGAAGTCAAGTTTGAGATTGGATGGACAGGGCAGGTTACAGAAGAGGCGTGTAGTACTGTGAGTTTCTGTATCACCTGCAGGTTTTCCATTGTGACCACAGGGTGGCTGGTTCCTTGATAAGCGAGTATGAGCAACTGTCCACAGTCAGAGGGCCAGTCCAGCATCGGCAGAAGACTCCTCAAGCTCAGAGGCAAGATGTGGGCCCAGCCGGGCAAACTCTGCAGAGTGGAAGGGAATCTGTGTACCTCAATACAGTAACTCAAGGGAGAAAGGAACCGTTGCTATGGAAACCAAGGCCTTCTTAAATCCTCACTGGTGGACAAAGATGTCTGCTCTGATTCTCCAGCTTCAGTGAGGCTGGTCACACTTGCTTATGAGCATGTTTGTGAACATTTAATGAAACCCTCTTTTATGTGGAAAAGAACCAGCATCTCTTCCAATGAGAGTCTGATGCTAGGCTTTCTTGTCTGCTTAAAGGACTGGCCTTCCCAAAGTTACCTCCCCTCTTGTGGGATTCAGACCTTGCCTTGGCGGAAACACCACTCGGCACCTGTTATAGCTATAGAATTTCTTTCTTTTTTTTAAGACTTGTTCATTTTTACTGGAAAGTCAGATTTACAGAGAGGAGGAGAGACAGAGAAAGATCTTCCATCCACTGGTTCATTTCCCAAGTGGCTGCAATGGCTGGGGCTGAGCTGATCTGAAGCCAGGAGCCAGGAGCTTCTTCTGGGTTTCCCACACAGGTGCAGGGTCCCAAGGCTTTCAACTATCCATGACTGTTTTCCCAGGCCACAAGCATGGAACTGGAAGGGAAGCAGAGCTGCCAAGATACAAATTGGCACTCGTATAGAATCCTGTTGCAAGGTGAGGACTCTAGACTACCGTGATAGGTCCTGGCTATAGAATTTCTTGTGTGTATGTATCATTCAAGGGAGTTTGCATCTTTGGATGGCAAGGTCTCGTGGAGTCATACTTCATAATGGAAGTAGCAAATACAAGGCAGCCATTATGTGGAGCTGGGTCAGTGAGATTGCAGAGCCTATGCCACCCTCGGATCCGCAAATTAAGGTAGAAATTGGACTAAAGTAAAGGGAGATAGGTGTGTATGTTTTTAATGGGGGAAAAAAATCAGTTGGTTTGCAAGTTCCATGATGGTCAAGTTCCAGTCCTCTCCAGGGCTCATTGGACCTGTGCTGAATAGAAGGCTGAATTGGTGCTCACCAGGTGCTGTACTCAAGAGGTGGTTATTTGAAAAAAAGAAATATGTGTGCATGTCTGTTCTTCCAGGGTAAGAGATTTGGAGTGATACAGAACAAGGGTCTTAGAGTCTGGAATTATTCCTATGAGACCATACTCATCTCCTTGTCTTCAATATGTACACGAACCTTTAGCAAACACCATCTGTAAATTCATTCAATGGATCAAAGTAGATCAAACTAAGATTGTAGTTTGAGAGGGAGCAGCCCCAGGGCCTCACCTCCATACTGGTGCTGTTGTAGCATGAAAGGTCCAGGGGATCAAAACCTGTAGGAGGAAACATAGATTTGGTTGTCCTTTCTGTTGGGCAGCATGACCAGCACCAGGCACACAACTGGCATCTGGAGATTACCTAGGGATGGGACTCGGAAAATATGCACAACTGTTCTTGATTTTTGTTTGTTTTTGAAGAAAAGGCAATGAATCCTTGAACTCTGAGCAAGAAACAAGCACATTTTAAAATTTGTGGTACTCTGCCAAGGGGGCTGTTAAAGGATCTTGAAACTGCTTTGGTATTCATGCAACAAAGGTAGATACTTTCTGTTATAAATATGCTGCTGGGGTGCTGACCTGACTTGATTTCTGCTTTATGCATACCTCTCAATCTCAATAAAGAAAAAAAGCCAAGATATGCTGTATTGTGAAAAGTTCGCATCCGTCATCTGTGGATGGGTCAGACCCAGACTGCTGCTGGCTCAAAAGCTGTGAGTGGTCTTTCTTCTGAGGTTTGAAAACAAAAGAATAGGAGAAGCTTTTGGTGACATGTGAAACCAATGTGAAATTTAAACTTCACAGTGCATCCATAAGTCTTTGTTGGAACACAGTCCATTCTTTCTGGTTTTTGTGTGTGGCTACTTCCATATCCCAGTGGCCTACAAAGCCTGAGGTGTTTTCAGGTGCATTTCCCTTATTGGAAATGCTTGAGACAAGGAGTGTTTGGTATTCCATGTTTTGGAATAGTTATAAGATAATGGCATATCTTGGGGATAGTACCCAAGCCATTCTTATGTTTCAGGTATACCTTCTAGCCAAAGCATAACAGTAATTTGATACAACACTTTGGATAATTTTGTGTATGAAATAAAGTTTTTGGTATGAAATTTTCCAGTTGTCATATGTCATGCTGTTGGTCAGAAGGTTTTCAATTTTAGGCCATTTTGTACTTTAAAGATGCTCACCATGGACCAAGTGATGTTTTTTCAAGAAATTACCCTGATTTTCATTTAGAAAGAAGTACTTTGGGAGGAGTGGATAGGGAGGAGAGGGTGGTCTGATCCCATCCCCTCCCACTCTGTCACCCCCTACATATACCCTGGTTTGTGTATCCCCTACATATACCCTGGTTTGTGTATCCCTAGGTTAAGATTCCCTCTGTGTTCCTGCCCAAGTACCTTTGCATTTCTGAATACTGTATTTTTCTTTGCATTCCATAGAGAATACAGTGTGAAAATGTTCATCTCACTGACTTTATTATGTGTACAGTGAGGAGAACTTGACATGATATACCATGCCAAGTTGTTTTAATCAGCGTGTGTGTTAGCCTGCGATTGATTGGCTGATCTACAGGGACTGCGTTCTGCAGGTTTGTCTCTGGATATGACACTGTGATCTGTATGTACCCTTCTGTGAGATTCTGTGACTGAGCTCACTTTGTACAAAGACACTGAAGCCCCAAAGCTTAGATTCAAATAGAAGCCAAACCAACTGTGACTCTTTTCCTGGAAAACAAGACTGAACACCTTGAGGAGGTTGGGTCTGCTGGCTTGGAGGAATCCAAGACGGACAGTAGTAATGATGATGTTGTTAGCTTTGCCGTATATGAAATTTAGATCTGAACCTCTTCTTCATTCAGCCAGAGCTATGGTAGAGCAGGGCAGGGACAGTTGAGTGGCCTCATCTTCCGGTTTTTCCCATGTGAGATTTTGAGCTCTTAGTGTTTGGGTGATAGTGAAACATACACTTGGTAAAAATGGTTTCTGGATCATGGATTTAGATAGCAAAGCTGGAATGAACCAGTGATGAAGAGCTTTGCTTATGTTGTGTCATTTTTCTCTCCATTTTGCTGCAGTGTTTTTACTTGTTAAAGAACTTAGTCATTAATTTAAACTTTGTGTCTTTCATGCACATTAGGAATGACTTCTGCTTTGTGAAAGTCCTGTTTCATAGTCTCAAGTTATTATGTATTTTAAAGAAATCATTAATAGAGTCCAGTCCAATAGCCTAGTGGCTGAAGCCTAATCTTGCACGTGCTGGGATCCCATGTAGACACTGGTTCTTGTCCTGGCTACTCTACTTCCCATCTAGTACCCTGCTTGTGGCCTGGGAAAGCAGTTGAGGATGGCCCAAAACCTTGGCACCCTACATCCAAGTGGGAGACCTGGAAGAGGCTCCTGGCTTTGGCTTTGGATTGGTGCATTGTAATGCCAGGAGTTGCTGGTTCATCATACAGTTAGTTGGCCTTGAATCCTGCAGTAGAGAACCAAGCACACTGCACAGAAGGGGCGGGCATCTGAAGAAAGAAAATTCAGGGATAATAGACCTTGCTCAAAATCAAGTCAATAGGAAGCCACATTGTAGGATTGAGTTATTCTATTTCTGTGCATCTTCATTTAGTGTTTTCTCATGGAGTTTGCTGGCAGGTTACATGGAAGGCCTACGTGCTGGACAGACTAGTAAAGTGTCAGGGCACCCTAAGCCCCTTCTTCAGCCTCTTAATGGCAAGGTTATACCGCTTGGCAATCCAGCCATGTAACCCCAAGGGTCAAAAAGCTTGGGATTTCCTGGCTGTGTTTTTTCAGCCTAATCATTCTCCTCATTCCTCTTAGTCGATTCTGTCTGTTGTCAAATGGAAACAGTGGGCATGACAAAGGTGGTTGGGAGTTTTAAGAAGATTGTGCAGCACTTGAGAATGGGTTAACGAATAGGGACAGTAATAAGCCTGGCCCTTGCGCAGCCTGATTGGTTGTGTTTTCCCAAAAGGTTCTGGAGGGAGCCCTGTGTCCTCAGAGGTAATTTTCCCAAGATTCAGTGTGGAGGTCCTGGTGCACCTTAAACCAGGTTCCAGGCTGAAATGCCCAGTCTTTTTCCCTCATCTGCTCTCCGAGGAGGTGCCTTCCTGTGGCTAGAGATACAGGGATGCATTTTGCAAGTGGGTGGCACCAACGGACAGAAAGGGCTTATTAACTGCTTTCCCAACAGCTCTCATGTTGTTTTTCAGGCAGATTTGTTGGTTGGTTCAGTGCTGTTTGAAATACTTCAGTCCTAAGAGAGCGGGGCTGTTTTTTTCTGCTGGACCTGCTTCAGTTCTTGCTTCAGGATGTCCCTAACATGAAGCAAGAGATGTGTGCAGTCCCTAGTCCCCATCTCTGGTCTTTCTGTAGTAACATAAAGGGATTGGATTCATGTGTGCTGCCTCAGCAGGAGAATGAAGTCATCGTGCTGAAAATAGACCAGGCAGTAGCTGAGAACAGTTCCCTTCCTGCCCCTGCCTCTCCCTCTCTCATCTACCCTAGGGACTTTTGCAGGGGATTTCAGAACCATCGCCTGGTATTCCGTTCCCTTGACATGCCTGCATCTGGGGCACATGTGAGGTTACCCCTCTACGTGCAGCAAACTCGAGCATACTTTGTTTCTGATTGTAGCTTGTGCTGTCAGAAGGGGTGTGGGCTCCTCTCTGGCTGGTTATTTTTTGTGGCTCTCCCCTATCCTTCCTCCTGAGCCACCGCTGTGTGCCTCAGGCCTTAGAGCACAGCTCACCTGATGCACATAATGCCCCAAGCCAGTGCATGGCATAAGTCACTTCTTGTTCAACCTGGGGTGACCCTGAAGGTTGGTCCTGAACCCAGTAAATGGGTTTGATCCTTTAAGAAATTGACTTCATTCTCTTTCCTGGACAGTCTGTGATAGGCTTTGATATCCTTCTTACTTCTCCACATTTTTGAGCAAATGAAAATATTGCTATATACTACATTTAATATGGGTCTGTCTTAGTACCTCAGTTTATACTTGTTGGAAAGAAGTATGTGCTTAGTGAACTAGTGCTCCTGCAGATAATGTTGCAGGATATTCCCCTGGACATCTCTAAAGCTGTCCTGTGGGTATGGCTGCTTGATTTCCCTCCAGACTCTCCAGAGGGTGCTTTTCTTGCAGGGAAGTGTGGTCCATTGATTAGGATTTTTCTTGCACAGTCACTGAATCCAGCAAAAATTGAGCTTTTGTTTGTCTTACTGCCATCTTCTTACAAGCACTTTTGAACGTGATGTTTTTTGAACACGAACTCTCAGTGTCTTTGTCCTAAGTTATTTTTGCAAAGGGAAAGGACATTGGCCATGGCTATATTTCTTGGGGGGCAGGATATCACATTCTTTTTTGTTAAAATCATTAATTGAAAAGCTTCTACCCACTGATTCACTCTTTAAATGTCTGAAATGACCTGCACTGGGCAAAGATGAACCTGGTAACCAGAAAGCTAGTCAGGGTCTCCTGCTTAGGCTGAATGGACCTAACCATTTAAGTTGTCACTTGTATCTGCTGTGTCAATAGCCATAAGCTGGAACTGAGTGTTGGAGCTGGATGTTGAACTCAAGGACTCAGATATGACACCCAAGGCATTTAACCACTCACCCTGCTGTATTCTTCAAAAAAGTGGTGGTTATGAAAGTGTTGTCTACTGTTAGTCCTATATAAGACTTGCCACCTAGATTGGAGTTGAGAGTTGACAACCTCTGTTTTCAAACTTGGACTTGGAACATCCCAAGCAGTTTTATTGCTGTCATTCATCTTTCTTGATCTTGAAAGTTGGGGTCACCCAGTAGGAATGGGAGATATCTCAGAAAATTCCACCTTGAACATCTGAAAAGCTGTCTTTTCTTTATGGTAACCTTTTTTGTATGTGAGAGGGGGTTCCATGCCGTGTATTCTGTGAGTTTTAGAAAAGACAGCCAGTGAGAGCAAGACTGGTGGAGGAAGACTTTGTGAATGAAGCAAGGCCCTTCTGTCCATTGAGCACTGGCCTGAATCCGGGCAGGAAGCTGCAGGACAGCATAGCAAGAGGAGCTCAGCTCGGGTGGGAATCTGGATCAGAGGTGATAGATTGGAAGCAATGAAAGGTGAGAGATTGGTGTGGGTCTAGGAGGTTAGGTAAAAATTGGATTCTGAGGGAGGGCTTGGAGGAGAGTCTTGAGAGCATGCCATGGTTTGAATACCCTCTTATAAACTCAAGCATTTGGTCCCCAGAGTCTCACTTTAATGGTTAATGGAACTAAGAGGATGGAAGCCTAATCCAGTTAGAGTATTCTTCAGGGGATGATTCTGTGTTTCCTTTTGGTGTTTTCAGGCCTCCTGGCATACATGCCTTTTTGCCATCAAGCCATTTTGCCGGGATGACTTGGGAGTCTTGACTGGGAAAAGAGTGCTCACGTCTCCTCCCGACAGCTGTAGTCTGCAGTTGTCCTCTTTAACCATGGTGGTAGTGGCATGAATTGGTTTCTTAGAAACTAAGAGCTGGAAATTCTTTTTATTGCCTGTCTTTAACCTGAAGATTTCAGTGTACCTAGTGTAAGCATTCGAGTGGAGTGATGCCGTGAAAGCCCTTGGGTGTGATACTCTCTTCCTTGCTTTTAGCTGTGTGTCTTGTGTGATTGATTCGAAGCGTATTGTGTTTGCTGAGCTCTGCACACATTGGCATTTAAGTTAGTAGGTCCTTGTTGATTTCCGAGACTCTTGCAGGTGGAACACAAGTCAGGTGTTCATAACCCAAGCCCATAGGGCTGTATTGGCTGACCCTGGTGTGACTGCTCTGCTGTCCCTGTATGCCTTGTTTGTAAGTGTTCTGGCCGGAGCTCCTTGCTCCTTCTCCTGCCTGCAGTGCTGTTGCCCACACCTGGTTATGGCTTCAGCTCACACATGCTCTCTGAAGGGCTTTCCCTGACCATCCTCATTCCCCACTCCTTCCCTCACTTCCTCTTGCTCGGCTGTGTTTTATGGCATCCTTACGTTTCAGTCACATTTGATGCATGAACTTTTTTTTGGCCTGCTCCTTCCTGCTTTGCCTGTTAACTCCACAAGGTTATAACTTGGCTGCATGTATCTCTGTCTCCACAGTACCTGGGCTCAATAAATATTTATTGAGTGAATGAATGAATAAGAATTTTAAATGAATGAATTCAAAAATAGCCTGTGCCTGTAGACACATCCTCCTGCAGAGATATATGAATACAATTAGCAGAGAGGAGCAAGATGATTTCACCATCTGCCTTTTTATAGCAAAGGGAGGCGCAACTGTTACAACTACCCATTTTATCTCACCAGTACTAAACTAAGAGTGTTAACTTTGCTTGGTCAAATGGAGCCAGCAGGTTTTACTACATGAGCTGTTCTAGGTCCTTGCCTTGCTTTGCATCCCTGAGTGTGTAAACAAGGATAAAAAATAACACTATGACATGTGGCTAATACCTGGGACCTTCTGCACTGCTGTAGCAGCCTCAGAATCAGACACAAATGTAAACTGCCACAAATGTCTTTCGAGTCAGTTGTTTTTTCCTAGTTGAAGGTATCTGGTGCCCATAGAAGGAGCTGTTTTTCCCTTTAGGACATCTGTCATGAAAAGCGTACATTTCAAGTTCAGAGTGAGCTATGATTGTAAATATTGGGTGGTGTGGTCATCCATTTGTGCAGACATTAGGAGCCAAGCACGTTTTCTTCACCTTTTGGTTGACGTCATTTGTCATAATATCTCAGCATAGTGAGATGGGGGACACCTACGCAGTTTCTCAGGCTGTGCTTTCTCCTAATTGTTTGTGTAATTAGAAAATGAGTAAGTATTTATAGAGAAAATGGGATCTGGAACTGCGGGGCTGAACCTGCTCTAATTGTACGCTGTTATCACCACCTCCCATCTGCCTTGTGGGGTGTGTAGGTGGTGTGGGGGCTCGTGTTGCTGGTGTTTACTGAGAGGTTTGCTTTTTTTTGGCTCGGCCTTTGAATTGCGGAGAAAAAGAGTCCGAAGGCAGCAAGTCTCCTGTGCCACAGGGATTTCAGATGTAGGTAAGGCAGAGCCTGTGCTCAGCAGCTTGTGTTCACGCGATAGCTTTGATTGGTGGCCATCTTGCATGCGAGGTGTCACTGCAGGTCCACAGATCCGTGGGAAGTACCCGTGTGCGCCACAAGGTGTGTCTCACTTTGCAAGAGTACAGTGCTAAGGCCTGGGAGAAAGCTTGTGTTGGTGCGGTCTGGCGGCTGAACCAAAGAAGGGAATTTGGGATCTGCGTGTGGGAGTGTGTTTGGGGTGGTGGCTGAATACCCAAGCTCTTTCACATTCACAGCATCGAGTTCCTCATCCTGTCATGGAGTCCAACCTCCCTTTGGAGAATGTCCCTACGAAGCTAACCTCAGTATGGCTGCCGGAAAGGTTCTCACTGACTGTGACCACTGAGTCACATCCCTGACTAGGAGCACGGAGGAGAAAGGGGGGTTTAAAAATGGGGGTGGGGGCCCACGCAGCATGGTAATCTAGTGGCTCAGGTTTACACCTTGCACACGCTGGGATACCATGTGAATCATCAGATGGGAGATCTTCCTCTGTCGTTCTTCCTCTCTTTGTATCTTTCTAATAAAAATAAAATAAATCTTTAGAAAAAATGGGGAGAGGGGACAGATTCCTGCCATAGCTGTGAGCTGAGGCGTGGAAGCCCAGCGTTGTAAGGCAGTATGTTAGGCAGCTCTGGCACCTTCTGGCCGACATTGTTCTTCACAGGTATTTTTAGCTTGAGGTGGAGGAAAATATGCCTACAAGGATGGGACCTGAGAGAAAAACGGCGCTGATGAGACCCGACTCAGCAGCCGTGTGGGAGCCGACACGGCCTGCCACCCTGCGGTACTGCGCATGCGCACACGCATGCGCCCAGCCCCAGCCGGCCGCCATCTTGGTTTGAATCTGAATCTTTTCCACAGCCATAGTACCTGGTGAGTTACGGACACCCTTTAAGCCTTTGTCCTCACGTGAGAATACTCACCTCGTTATTTTTTTTTTTTCAGTCAGTTGAAATACAACCGTCTCACAAGTATCATTGCAATTATCAGCGTCAACCATTTCCAGAACTTGTTCCCCAACTGAAGCTCTGTATCCATTAAACAATAGCTTCCCATTTTCGATGAAGGAGTTGCGATTTGCATCCAGGAGTTTTGGCTCAGTGTGCTTGTTGTCTTTCTTCTGCCACATCAGGATTTCTTGTGAATGCTCACAGTGTCTCCTAAGGATCTGTTATGTTCATTGGCACTGCCTACCAAAATGCACCCTGAAGTAAACTTGGGGGTCTGGATAGCAGTTGGGGTGCTGTTTGGGATCACTGCAGCGGTGTGAGTCCCAGCTGCCTTGCAAATCCCTGCTCATGTGCACCCTGGGAGGCAGCAGGCGCTCCAGCAGTTGGATCCTTGCCACCTGACTGGCTGAGTTCCTGCTTCCTTGGCATTTGGGGGAGAGAATCAGTGGATGCAGGTCTGTCTGTTTATGTCTCAATAAAAGCAAAGAAGTTCTAAAGTCCAAGCTGATGAGGTCTACTGGTTGCTCTTGCTGACCTTGCAAATTGTGGTCACGACCTCCACTTGTGTGTTGCTGGTTTCCTCCCTGTGTCTGACATTGGAAGGGTGCCCTCCCCTCCTCACAGGACATTTCCTCTCTCTGATTGTACCTTCTTGCTGTCCTTTGCCAGGTCCCCATGATTGGCCGTCTTGGCAGCTTGATCTTGGCCTTCCTGTCCTGAAAGGCGCGAGAGCCTGCATCTGGTCAGAGAGGAAGCAGAGCAGCGGGGAAGGAGGAGGGTTGCCCCTGTGCACATGACCACTTCAGAGTGGCCCTAAGAAGACACCTGGAGTCTGGGTGCGGCCCTCTGTGAGCCCCACCTTCCCCAGGGACCACCTCCCATGGAGGTCACGGCCTCCCTTTTCCTCTCACAGTCTAAAAAAAGGGGTGACCTCCTGTGCTGTCCCTGTACCCTGAAGCCCTACCTGCTCTTTGACTTTGTTCTTGGTTTTCTCTACAGCTGGCCAGATCAGCCCCCTGCCCTGGGTTCCTTTGAACTTCTGGCTTCTGAAATAGGAACCTTCGCCTCTGTTCTCATTCCTGCTGTCTTCCTGTACTGCTGCAGCTGGCTGGCCTTCTGACTGCAGTTAGCATCCTCTTCCCGCAGTCTGGGTCTCACCAGCCATCTTCCCTCTGACTCTGAGGGCCCCAGGGTAAACGTCACTGCGTCCCTCTGCCAGTTGAGCTCTTCTGCCCTTGTGTTACCAACCCTCCTCAACTCCTTTACCCTCTGCTGCCCCTACCCCCTAATGCTCTCACCGGGGCCTTTCATGTTTTCAGACCTCAGGCCCTTCTGTGGAACTAAGGAAAGCTGTGATCTCATCCGTTGAAAGATTTGTGTGAGGGACTTCAAAAGGCCCATGAAAAATGGAATTAAAAGTAAATTGATTGTGGTGCAGAAAAATTTGAAACTGACACATAGCTTTTTTCCAATACAGATTTTTTGTGGATACTTTTTAAAAAGATTTTTTTTTATTAATTTAAAAGAGGGAGAGATAGGATTTTCCATCTATTGCTTAACTCCTGCACAAATGGCCACATCAGCTGGGACTGGGTCAGGCCAGACCTAAGTGTGAGGTCCAGAGCTTCATCCCAGTCTTCATGTGGCTGCATGAGTTCATGTGCTTGGCCATGAGTTGTTTGCCCCTGCTTCCCCGGGCACATTAACAGGGAGCTGGATTGGAAATGCAGCAGCCAGGACTTGAACCAGTGTCTATGAGATGCCAGTGTTGCAAGCAGTGGCTTAAAGCACTGTGTCACAATACTGGTCTCTCCGTGAGCCTTCCGAAGACCTTGCCGATGTGTGGACTTCATGACATTTTGCACCAATGGGAACTTACTTTTGAATTCTGTGTTCTATGAACTCTTTTGAAATACTTTCCTATGTGCCCATTTTTCTATTGGTTTTTGAGGGGGCTGTGGATCTGAGTCTCGAGCTCTGCCCAGGATGCCCAGGCACATCCCATTTCCAGGAAGCCAGGCCCATTAAGGCCCTTAGCCTTTGCTGGAGCAGTTTATTTCCTCATGGCTTTGTTTCCGTTAGTATATTTCTTCAGTGCACTTTCCACTAGGGTGAATTTTCCTCTCTGTTGTCATGACGTAGCACCTTGTTCCAGCGTTTATGCTGGAGGGGACAGTCTTTTTCGTCGCTGCCTTACGCTTGGGTTCCTGAGCATCACGCCCTGTGTGTGTTACACACAGCCACACATTCATTTTTCCATTCATGCAATACCCTGTTTTTGCTTTTTTTTCCTCTCCTCTCAGCACATGTGGCCCTTGGGGCATGCCAGGGAGTATGTAAGGCTATGATCAACCTGGCCAAGACCCTGAAAGAGACGAGGGAGAAGGACAGGAGAAGGGAGAGGACCTAGATGGGGGGGGGGGCAGGGATGGAGGGAGTGTTTTTAGAGGGTGGGCATTATTGAAGGCTTCCCAGAGAAGACTGGGGAGAGAGGAGGAGGCAGAGACCAAAGGATGAGGTTGAATGAGTGAATGAATGACCTTCGGGTGAAATTTAATGAACAGAGGTCTGCTGAGATGGAAAAAGGGAAGAAGGCAATAAGTGTTCATCAAGGAAATTGATAGGAAAATAGAATTAGCCAGCGAACAGGTTATTGAATTAAAGAGACAAAAAATCTCTGAAGAGTCCCAGAGACTGAAATGTCTTTGACAGTGCTGGACTTTGGTTTTCGGTGTTGGAAGGCAGTACACACATTCCAGTCATCGAACTGCTGATGACCCAGCAGATTACGTGAAACAAACATTTGCATTAGGGCTAGATGTTTATCCTTCCTGGGCTCAGTGTCCCTATCAGTCAGATAGGGTTAAAAAAAAAATTTCCTCAAACCCACAAGTGTCAGCTTAAGCTGCACCTCTGACTGGTGTCTCACTAAGAAGTATGCAGCTAGACCTGCTCCCAGGATCAGTGCAAGAGTGAACACTGAACAGTGGCAGACGCCTGGTGGTTTCTCAGCGCATGGGGTGGGTGACAAGGGTGGTGATGTTGACTCGGGGAAGGGAACAGACTTGGAGGTAGAAGTGACTAATGACTTGATGTAAGCACCAGCTCTAAGGATAGTGCATGCGTTGCAGATTGTGCAGCTCTCAGACAAGATGGGCCTCCTGACAAAGCAACAGCTCGTGTGGCCTCTAATTCTGCATTCCCAGGGGGCGAGGGTGTCTGCTTTTAGATATAACACAGCCCAGTGGTCATTCACCTCTTCAAAACCAAAGGGGAAGCAAAGGGTTCAATTTTAGAGCATGGCCTCTAATCTTGTGTGCCCCTGCACTCCATTGACACACTCCCAGCAATTAGAGAGAAGTTTTGCCACCTGAAATGGTTGGGTTCAGACCGGAATGCCTCAGTGCTGCCAAATTAAAGGCCAATGGGAAGCAGCTCTGGGAACCTAGCCTCTGGCACTGAGGGCAGAAGAACCTTTATCTAGAAACGGGCTTTGCTGGAGAGCCATGACCACGCCTGGGACTCTAAATGAATACCGTCGACTGGCTTGTCCCATGATGACAGGCCTGTGGTTTGTGTCATTTAACACTCCTGGGAAAGCCTAGCTGTGCCATGGGTGGTACCCAAAGGACTTGAGGGAGTGGTCCTGCAGATGCTGGCCTCTGCCCTGACTCCCCACCTGCCATTCACACCAAGTACGTGGCATTGCTCCCCACTGACCCGGTGATGTGGAGCCACTTCTGTCTCTTGTTTTGCATTTCTTCCCCTTGCAATGCTGACTTCATGGGAAATGATGCTGGTGGTGCCATTTCCCATGATCCTCACTCAGCCCCTGAGCTCCTGTGATCCCCCAAGGCTAGACTCTGTCCTGATGTTCTGCTTGTATGAGGCTCTGCCCTGCTGGAGGGATGAGAGTGTGTCTTACTCAAGTTGATCCGTGCTGCTTTGCACATGGTAGGCTATGTACAGAAGGGCGCCAGAATGGGTCAGGAGGCAGATACACAAAGGGCAGTGCTCTGAGGAAGAGAGCAGCCTTTGTGTGCAGGTGAATAGGAGCCACATAGGCAGAGGAGCCGGGAAAGAGGAGAGGAACTTGAGAAATCTGCTGTTAGGAAAGGGGGGCTGGAAATAGAGGGCTGCTGGGCCCGGCCCTGGCACTGACCTTGGTGGGAATCAGGCTGGGGCTTATAGCTGATTCTGGTTCTTGATGCTCAGGAAATGTTCTTGCCCAGCCCTGGATTTGGAAACTTTGGGTCAGGAGCAGAAAGGGGCTCTACTGAGCATAGGACTTTGGGGGGTCTTCTCTCTATCCATGACTTTGTCTGTAGTTTGTTCCAAACCCTTGATGACAAGCCTTCAAGAAGCAAAGGGCTGGCCGAGGCTGTGGACTTGCTCACACACGCATGCCCCCAGCTTGAGGTTTAATCTTCAGCCAAAGGGAGGGCTCCCAACACAAGGCACAAATTCCCAGAAAGGAGTTTATGCCCGAGCTGCAGGCATGACTGCTTTTCTGAAGATGCATTTTATTTTGCTTTTTGCAGACTGGGGTGTGCAGGTTGGATGTAGGATACCTGGGCCTGTGTAGGGTACCAGGCAAACAGCCTTTAAAAAAAAATTATTTTCAAGATTTATTCCCTTGAAAGGCAGAGAAAGAGAGCAAGCAAGCTCTTACATCTGCTGATTCACTCCCAAAATGGCCTCCATGACTAGAGCTGGACTGGTCCGAAACCAGAAACCAGGAGCCAGAAGGCTCTTCTGGTTCTCCCACAGGAATGCAGAGGCCCAAGCACTTGGGCCACCCTCTGCTGCTTTGCCAGGAACATTAGCTTGATTGGAACAGCTGGGACTTGAATTGGCGTCCCTAAAGCATGCTGGCACTACAGACAGCACTTTTACCTGCTGTGCCACAGTGCTGGCCCGCAGGAATTGAGTTCCTAACACAACGGCCCTGAATGCAAAGTTCACACGAGGACTGTGCTGACCTTTAATACCAACATCTGGCTAGAGGAGAGCACCTGCCCCCTGCTATTTGGAGGAAACAGAAGGTTAGTGGTGGCTCAGCTGCATGCCAGGTACTTTGGCCATTGGGTGGTTGGTTGTCTGTGGTTTCCACCTGTGTTGTCTCACAGCCAGGTGCTGTTGGAGTTGGGAAAATGGTGAACAGGGAGGCAGAGCTGGTTGTTCAACTGAACAGTGGTTCCTGCTCTGCCACCCTCACCCATATTTACGATATAATGACAACTTTAATTTCATGTCTGGAGCACAGGCTCTTGAGCAAGGGTGTGTGTGTCAGAAGTGCACGGGTGGCTTTACGTAAGCACGTGTGCCTAGCCTCGGGCTTTAGGAGCTCAAGGGTAGGACCTGGTGAGTCCTTGGAAAGGCTCTTTTAGTCACTGGGATGCACGCCGCTTGATGGAGGGCACTGTGTGGGATAGAGAGGCCTCCTGGTGGCCAACTGAGACCTGCTGAATGGCCTCATTCTTGCACAGGTATTGATGGAGTTGCTTTGTGCAGCCTCTAAACTTGGCAGTGTAGGTGTCGCATCCCGTGTCCCTATTGGAGGGGACCGGAATTGTGTTGAATTTTGAGGAGCTAAGAGGTAGGCTCTAATGCTACTCAGGGCCGTTGTCCACCACTGCCCTAGCCGCCTTTTCCAGACTGAACAGAGTTCACTGACTGTTGGCCCCTGGAATTCTCTTAACAGCATTAGCAGTTTGGATAAATAATAGATCTACCATGTTGTCCACCACCTTTTCCATGGAGAACCTGCAGACAAGACCCAGAGGGAGCCACCCCTTTGTTTGTAATATGCAAATAAAATTAAGGTGGCCACTTCCTTTTTATCTTTGTTTTTGGTAGAAAACACTGATCATGAAGCTGTCTCCTTGTCCGTGTCATGTAATGATGGGATTGAACAGGTGTAAATTGTTTATAAAAGTCCATCTGTTTACAGGAAAACCGACATCCATAATTTTCATGTTGATTCTGGATACCGTGTTTTATGGGTAATGTTTCCCAGCCTTTTTATTTTTCATCTTGGAAAAGGATGGTGAACTTTTTTTTTTTTTTTTTGGAAGCATAAGTGTGTTGTTGAATCTTTATTATGGAATCTTTATTATTTTTTCTTTAATAGTGAAATGGTAAACATTATTGGAGAGGCCAAGAGAGAGAATGAATTTGTAGCCATTGTGTGATTCACTCCCTAAATGCTTGCAGTGGCAGGGTGGTGCTTGGGACCTCAGCTGAAGGATCTTTGAGAGCTGTCACTGCTGCCTGCCAGGGTCTGCATTAGCAGGGAGCTGGAGTCAGGCAGGAGCCAGAGCTCGGCATTGAACCAGCTACTTAAACATGGGATACAGACATCCCAGCCAGCAGCTTTATCCCTGAGCTGAGCACCACTTCCACCACACCCCCTTTTAAGTTTTTTTTTTTTTTTAATTGGAGAAGAGAGGGAGATAGAAGACAAGAAGGGGGTTGACGCGAGAATGCTGAGTAATGAACTTTCTAGCGGCCCAACCCATCCTACTTGCTCTGGCATCTGGCTGCCCGGCTGTGTCTGGCTTTCACTGCTCACTGAATGTTTTGTTTGTACATGGAAGACAGCCTCAGGGCTGAGAGGTGGCTACTGTCAGCTGGGAGAGCATGATCCAGAGTGAGTGTGCATGTCCACACGTATGGGAGTGTGCTATGTGAGCATTTGTGCCTTTGGGGCATCGGGTTCCTCATATCTTGGCTCTTGTGGGGAGGATAGGAAAATAGAGCTTCCTGGGATGTCACAGCAGGCCTCCAGGAGGAGCGGATAGGGGTCAGTAGGGAGCTGCATCAGGTTCTTGACCTCCCGGCCATACATACCCTGTGCCTTTAGCATAAGGTTGATAGAGCCATTGTGGCTGCTCTGATGCTTCTACCAAGCCTGAGCTTCTGCACTGGGAGGCATCTCATTTCAGATAAGTGGGAGGGAGGGTTAAGCTGTAACCCGGTAACATCCTTTTCACTGTGGGTGTGGATTAGTGACCAAGTGCTATTATGGGGAAGGCCTTGCTGATTCACTGCTTTGATCTTGCCTTGTTCTAGCTCCAGGTGGGGGTGTGTTTTTTTCTAAATACCAAAATACACCTTCTAATTTTACCCTAGTGTCTCTGGTTCCTTGCCCCCTCCATCCGTTGCTTGCTTTTCTTTTGCTCGTTTCTCTGGCTCCTGTGTATGGACAGCCCATTCCAAATTGCTCACATGATTACTTCTGCTTCTTTGAAGTCTAACTCAAGGCTGCTGAGTTTCTCAATGTTCCAAAGTTGAGTCCAGACCCAGAGATGGGCTCTTGAAAGTTCCTGTGTGAATTGCTCATGTGGTCCTGGGCCAGCTGGGTAACATTGAGAGTGCCTAGTATTGGAGCGGGCGTCCCACCTGCCACGCCTTTGGAAGGTGAAGCTTGGAGGATGTGGAACTAGGGGTCATCTCTGGCTAGCGACCTGTGGCTTTTATTGAAGGTCCCTGGGAAACAAATCACTCATCTGGCTTTACCAGTAAGAGAGACAGACAGACATTGTTCCTTACAATTGTGTGTGTGTTTATTTCTGTTTGTTTGGACTTCACCTTTATGGTATGGGAGCTCTGGCTGCCTGAAGAAGATTAAATTGTTTCTTGTATTATTATCCACTCTTTTCATGGACCTCTTTATGTTCTCTCAGGGGATGCTGGAATGTTATCTTTGTCTCATCACAATACATAGAAGAGACTGTGGATAAGGTGAAGTGCAAGGGAACTTTGTGTAGTTCTTAAAAAATGGAATTAAAAATTACTTTATTTTGGTGCAGAAATTGCAAAATAATTTTCCATGAGCTTTTTGAGGGCATTTGTGCCATATATGGGGCACCTTTGATGCTATAATGATCTTCTCTAGTCTGTTTCCTCCCAGGAGTTTCTGTGGAAGATAAAAGCTAACATAGATGCAGTCTGTGTATACAAGCTTTTTTTTTTTTTGGCAGCCAAATTGTAATTTTTGTCCTTTTTTTTTTTTTTTAAGAGGAGAGAGAGAGAGAAAATTGATCTTTTATTCACTCAATGCCTGCATTGGCTGAAGCTGGGCTGATCCAAATGTAGGAGTCAGGCGCTTCATCTGGGTCTCCCTGTTGGATGCAGAGGACCAAATACTTGGGTCATCTTCCTGCTGCTTTCCCAAGCACATTAGCAGGGAGCTGGATAGGACGTTGTGTAGCTGGGACTTGAGCTATTGCTCATATGGGATGCCACAGTCAGATGGCAACCTAATGTGCTGTGCCACAATGCTGACCAGTATATTTCTAAATTTTTTAAAATTTGGTTTCATTCATTTGATTTAGAGTGTGGTTTTCCTAATATCAGCTAAAAGTACAGTGTACACATATCTGATCATTCTGAGATGCAAGTCGTGGAGGCAAACGTTAATAGGCTGTAACTCTTAGACAAACTGAATTTGAGCTTAAATTACTGTGGGGATTGATGCCATTGAGATATTATTTATTTAAAAGACCATTGATGTCAGAATTACTGATTCTAAACAGAGTACAAAGATAGTTTTCCTTGCAAATTATCCCTTCCATCTCTGATTACCTGTGATTTGAACTGTAGCTCTGGTTCTCTACCATGTTAACATTCTTAGAGTTGCTTATCTTAGTTTGGAATCTCTTAGGTCTATTTAGATTCCTTTGAGATAATGCAAAGGTAATAGTTCAGGCTGCTCTAGTGAGCAGCAAGAAGAAAACACCACAGACTGGTGATTGAAGAAACAGACTTATTTCTATTAGAATACTAGAGACTGGGAAGTTCAAGATCCCGATGCTGGCTAGGCTGGTTTCTGGAGAGGCCCTTTTGCTGTGTGCACCAGTCCCATTCATGAGGGGTGCACATTCAAGACCCAGTCACCTCCCAAAGGCCTCTCACCTCCAAATGTCTTCTCTTTTGGATGCGCAAAGATCTGGGTCATAGCAAGTGGAGAGGTACTATTTCATGAAGCCTTCTGTGCTTTGACAGCTTGGATGGAGTGGAGATTACCGGATGAGGGTTCATCAGAGCTGCTGACGTGGGCATGGGTGGTGGGTATGAGAGCCAAGTGTCTTGCTTTGCGAAAGGATATTAGCACCTGAGAGCATATATGTCATCCAAGGGTCTCTCTCTCCTGGTTAAGCTTAGTCTTAGCAAGGGGCCAGGTGCACCTGCCCTGGTCCCCAGTGATTGCCCTGACCCCAGGGCCCTCTCACATAGTGTTGCTGCTGAGCCTTCCTGTTCTGCCCTCTGCTTTCCCTCAGGGCAGTGGAAAGTCAGGCGTGTCACGCTCAGTCCATCTGTGACTGAGTAACTCGGCTCCTCCACCCCTTTGTATTTCTGCTGACTCTGCCTTTAACTGCACATGTGCCTCAAAGAAGGAAAAACATCTCTCTGTTCCAGTGTTTGTGGTTCCATTTTTAAAAGCCTTATTAGGGAAAGTTTTAAGCTCATATGTAAGGAGACAAAACCTATAATGAAGCCCATTTACCCGTTATCCAGCTCGTCTAGCCCTGACTTCCTGCTGTTCACCACCCTGCGTGTCGCTTCATACTATATTACTTTGAAGTGCAAACATTCTGGCAACAGCATTTTAAAAATCAATACATAATGATAGTGATCATATCTGAACCAACACCCCTCACTGATTATTGTCTTTTGGGCAACTTTTCCAGGTGATAGTTATTTTTACATTGATTTGAGTGAAAATACAAAAATCTGTTAAATATATCCTAGTGATGTCTCAAATCTTTTTTTCATCTAATCTATAACAACCTTTATATTTGAAAAAAATTTTTAATTGAAAATCAGTTATAGAGAAATCTTCCATCTGTTGATTCATTGTTCCAATAGCAAGGACTGGGCTGGGACAAAGACAGGAGTCAGGAGCTTCATCTGGGTCTTCCAAATGAATGCGGAGTCACAAGTACTAGAGTCCTCTTTTGCTTTCCTAGGAGCACTGGCAGAGAGTTGGATCAAAATGGGAGCAGCCAGGACTGGAACTGGTACCCACATGGGATGCCAATGTTGGCAAGTGGCTGTTTAACTTGCTGCACCACAGCAATGGTTTGATTCTCCCATATCCCACTTCTTACTTTCTAAAATCATAATTTCCAGGCCTGAAGCAATGGACTAGCGGCCAAAGTCCTCACCTTGAACGTGCCCAGGATCCCATATGGGCGCTGGTTCTAATCCTGGCAGCTCCACTTCCCATCCAGCACCCTGCTTGTGGTCTGGGAAAGCAGTTGAGGACAGTCTGACTTGGGTCCCTCCACCCACATGGGAGACCTTGATGAGGCTCCAGGCTGCTGGCTTTGGATCAGCACAGCACTGGCCGTAGTGGTCACTTGGGAAGTGAATCATTGGATGGAAGATCTTCCTCTCTCTCTGTCTCTCCTCCTCTCTATATATCTGACTTTGCAATAAATAAATGTTTTTTTAAAAAATAATTTCCTTATAGGAAACACTGGGTCGTTTGTCCTGTAGCAGGTTCTGTATTCTGGATTGACTGGTTGTATTCTCATGGTGTCATTTAACGCCTTCCTCTACTTCTGTGTTACCTGCGGTTAGAATATGAGGTACTCATAAAGCTCATGGGAGTATTAATTTAAAGACAAGCTGTTTTGCTGCAGCCAAGGTACTGACATGCACATAGTGTCTTCATAGTACATGTTTCCTCTGACTCTTCATACTTTAGGAATGATTGTGAAGGAGCAATTCCATGTCCCTTTTTCTTTTCTTTCTTTTTTTTTTTTCTTTTTTAAGGTTTTGGCACATTTGGGGAGGTAGCAATTTATAGAGATTCAGCTCTGCTTCTATACAGTTCGCACTTTTTGTTTGAACGACTTGACACTTCCCTGTACTTGCTTTCCTCCTGTGAATGGGCTCAAACTCATTTAGCTCACTGAAGAACTATTTTGCAAGCCCATCTCGCTGGAGCCTGTCTTTGCCCATGCCACCTAGGTGATTTTCTCTTCATAAAGGAAAGAGTTGTCTGGTTTGAGGTACAAATTGCAGCCCCAGTGCTGAGGTTGAATCCCTTTGGCATGTTTAGTTTGACTTGCTAAATCTGTGTTTCTCTTCCTGGAAAATGAGGCTCTCTGTGTTAACTAAATGAGATGATAACATTAGATAATGCAGGGAAGGACTTACTATAGCTGTGTTTGGTGCTCAAGCCACAGGATTGTTCCTCTGACTGTGTCATCCCAAGGTGAAAGGTTCCATTTTCTTCTCTTGCACCTGAAAAACAGTTTCTTCCGGTATCTCACCATTTGTCACAAACATACCACATCAGCTTCTGCCCACATCCCTCAACTCTCCTTTTCCAGGAAGGTCGGCAGATTTGGAGTGTGGGCCAGGCTGTGCTCTGCAGGTCCCCAACTGGTCCCCAGTCCCAGGGCAGGCCCAGTCATCAGCCATAGGGTGGCCGCTGCCCTCAGCACTCCCACAGAGGCACTCACTGTTCTGGAAAACACTAGAGAGAGGTGAGAGGAGCCCTGCATAGGGTCAATGGCTTTATGATTCTAAGCAGGGAGTCCACTGGATCTTTATGTGTGGAGCTGAAGTTATGACCTTGGGAAACTGGAACACAATACCATATTGTGTTACTTTCTATTTTTTTTTAAGATTTATTTATTTTCATTGGAAAGGCAGATACATAGAGAGAAGGAGAGACAGAGAAAGATCTTCCATCTGCTGGTTCACTCCCCAAATGGCTGCAATGGCCAGAGCTGAGCCTATCTGAAACAGAAGTAGGAGCATAATCCGGGTCTCCCAGTTGAGTGCAGGGTCCCAAGGCTTTGGGCCATCTTCCACTGCTTTCCCAGTCCAATAAGCAGGGAGCTGAATGGGAAGTGGAACATCTGGGACATGAACTGGTGCCCATTTGGGATGCCGGCACTTAGAGATAGAGAATTAGATTACTCATCCACAGTGTGGGCCCCAAGTGTTACTTTCTAATTTTGTGGGCTTGAACAAGTTATTCAAGTTTTTAGTGCTTTAGATTAACCTTTTTTGAGTAAAGGGGTCTTCGTATCTTAGGCAGGCAGTGGTAGTGTTCTGTAAAGGGCAGTTCTCCTGGGTTACCACCTTTACTTACTGTGCCTGTCAGGCAATACTCTGTGACTTGCATCCTACCTTTTTGGTGAGGTAGCAGAGTCATGGCTAGATCACTCTCTGGTAGTGACCGAGCTGGTTTAGATCATTGTTCTTGACTTCCAGTGTTTTTTGCTGTGTAGTTCAGTATGATGTGAATATTTATGCTTAATGAACTCTTAAGAATTTCGATTTATCATCTCTCCTGTTCTCTGGGGAGAGAACTTATCCTCTGTATTCATCATCTTGGCATCTTACATTTACAGCAAGTGTTACTGCCATGGAAAGTGGCCGAGGAATGTGAGATTAGATGGGAATATTTGCTTCTGTTTAGCTTCCAATGATGGTGAATTCCTTCTTTGCTGATGTATTTCTTGCAAGTGAAAACTGGATGGGAGAATGGGGTTAAGCTTTGAAAAGGAGGTGAATAGTCGTTTGGCCAGGATGCCCCCTTCCTCGGGAATGCTGCGAGTCTGTCCGTCCTGCCTTGGGAGCTGCTGTGGTGAATATGCCCCCAGAGCAGCTGGCCGGGTGGTAAGGATGACACACCTCATTACTCTTGTGTGGGGTAGCAGAAGGATATTTCTAGAAGCATCCGCCCTGTGGGAGCTCTGGAATGTAAATAACCCCAGAAGTTTCTGTTCAGTGGGAGCAAAGAGGCCTTTCCTTGCAACCAGGATATCCAGCTGCTCCTTTCTGGGCGTTGAGGCAATCAGGGAGCCTGTTTTCTTAGCCCTCAGTGACGTGAGTGCAACTTAAGTCTGGTGGGTTTTTGACTGCAGGCCTCCGTCAGTATCCCCCGGTATCTTTAGTTAAGCATCGTCTGTCTGTAGCAGGGATCACACCAGTAACTTGTGATTTTTGTGTGCATGTGTGTGTGAGAGATGCAGGTTTGAGGCTCCTTCAACTCCGTTATCTAGATTCTAGACTTCCGTTGAATGATGAGGGTGGCTTTCAGTAAGTTCCCTGCCTTCTGGGTCTTACTCTCCTCATCTGTGCCATGGGACCGTGGTACCCACCCTGTTCCAATTGCTGGATCTCCTGTTTGAGCCTGGGTGCTGGAGCTGTGTGGCATCTGCTAAGTGACCTACTTACGTGCTACCTTTGTAGGAGGAATGATGTCACCTGGAGGCTCCTCGTGGTGGAGAAGGTCCTGCCCTGTTCTGTAGTCACCTGTTACGTAACTTGGGTGGATTAATGATTGTGGACTGTGTTGTGTTGTTATTAGAAGTTGTTAATATATACAAGACATTTCTGTACTGGCCAAGAGTACAGGAACTAGGTCTTGGACTTTACTGGATCATATCCAGTCTTTGGAGTGTATGATTTTGAGTGGAAAGGTAGGGAGGATCGAAAAAGGAACCCCTGGAATGGCCAAAATGGATGAAACTAGCTAGGAAAAATGCTCCAAGGAGGTGGGATGCTGCTGGGCCTCTGAGCTGCATCTCAAGTTGGGGAGAGAAAGTCCTGTTGTAAAAAGAAAGTGGCTAGGCTTGTAGACCTCTGAAAGGTGAGGGGTGGTCCATTTCTGCCTCTGAGGAGACGTGGGGGTCCGGGAGAGGACCACCAAGGGAGAGGACGTGTATGACAACTTCAATTAAGAAAGTTAACTGCAGGACCCTCGGAGGTGCCTCACATCGGGGACCTGGGATGGGTGGGAGGCTGGGTGGGAGGCTGGGTGGGGCTTTTCTTTTTGTTTCTCCCCTGACCCCAGATACAGGGGGGGAAAATTATATTAGTGTGGGAACAATGGTATTACCCACTTCAAAAAAAACAGTTAACCCAGAAGCAGGAACGCACGGGGTCTGTCTAAGCCGGGCATTAGGATCTGCTTGGATGACTTAACAAGTTCCTGCTGGGTATTGGCAGGATTGGGTAACAGCGACTGGGTTTATGGGGGGTGGCAGGAAAGGAGACAGTGGACTTTTGTCCCAGGACACCTGAGCTTCCTGCTCTTCTTCTTTAAATATGTATGTGTTTATTTGAAAGACAGAGTGAGAGAGAGAGAAAATGAATGTGTGTCTTCCATTGTGAGATCACTCCCAGTTGGGCTGGGCCAGACTGAACCCAGGATTCAGGCCCCTCCTGCTCCACTTGTAATCCAGCTTCCTGCTAATGCTCCCCGGGAAGCTGCATGTGATGGCTCAAGTGCTTGGGAACCTGCGCCAACATGGGTGGACCTGGATGGAGTCCCTGCTGTTCTGGAGAAGCCTTTCCCATTCTTGACCTACTCTATGGTTGAAACGTAGGACCCCTGGCAGCCTAGTCACCCCCTACCCTTGTTTAGAAGACAAAACTCTAAGGAAATGTTTGTAACGTAGTGTGCTCCCAGCTGCAGTCATTTGTGGCCAACAGTGGCATTTCGTAGCTAGCGGTAAGCAAGTGAGTCCACAGCATGACTGTGCTCTGTGTGCCCAGCGGGTGTGTCATGTTTGGTTCTCCTTTTAGAATTCTCCTTGTGACTGGCTGGGGCTATCAGCTTACTTGGTGGCATGTTATCAGCCAAGGCCAGATGACTTTTGTAAAAGGCTGTTGTTGCTTGAGACTTTAATGCTGATGCACTAGTGACTGACTGGCCTTTCCTAGGTCATAATTTTAAAGATTACTGTAATGCGTGTTCAGGGAATGACTCTGAATGAGAAGACATGCTTCAGAGTTCTGGGTCTAAGTCAGGTGTGTTTGATGCAGTGAATAATAGAAGCCAACATTTAATGAACAGTTGGTTTTGGGCCAGACACTGTTTCAAGCCCTTTAAACACATAACCCATTTGAGCTTCATAACAAGTTATTTCCATTTCACAGATGAGTGAACTTGCACCGGGACAGGTCCCCTTGTCATCAGCTACACAGTGAAGGTGTTGGAATTCGAATCCGGTCATATCCAGTTGTTAGCTGAACACCTGTGTTATCAGCCTAGCCAAGGAATAGCCCTGGGGAACTAGATAAGTCAGACAGCTCTGACCCTTTCTCAGGTCATGTAACACTTCTGAGCCTCAGTTTGCCCAACTCCAAAGCTGACATCCACATCCTGTCCTGCTCATATCATGGGATTTGTTTATTTAATTTTTAAGCAATGGATACCTTGACTCAGGGAAAGGGAATGTGAATGTATGGGCAAGGCCAGGGTGATGGATGGTTGTGCCTGGCATCTGGTTACAAATCCATCAAATTCCATAAAAACAGGTGGGATAGTTAGAGAAGAAAGACAGGGGAGTGGGCAGGGGACGCTGGCTGACTGTGTTCTGCCCTGCCCTGTATTCTGATGATCCAATTTCTTTCTGTTCCTGTGTGTTTTGACTAGAGCCACAGCTTGTGTGTGTTCAGGTGTCACATTGGCATGAAGCCACAGGTACAGGAGTTCACAGACCCTAAAATCCAAGCCCAAGGTGGCCTGTATGTGGTTTGGCCCCTGTCTGGGCATCTCCTGTGCCAGTCTGTATCAAGGATTAAATCTACATGTTTCGAGACACATTCAGGGTGGCTCAGCTCTAGGTCTTCTGGGTGTCCTGCAGGCTGCTGTGTGGAGATTCCAGCCTGAAATAATGCAGTGGTTTGTCTCCAAAGCCCAAGAACACGAAATGCTGACCCATCACCTGTCTTGACTCAACAGAGACCAGATGTTGCAGTCTGGCAGTGCTGAGCACCTGGGAACTGCTCCTGGCTCATGGTGACAAGGGCTGTAATGGCCAGAGAGGGCGGCCACAGTAATTCACACTCAGTACTGCATATGTGTGCCAGGTGGGGCCTGTTGCATTCAGGAAGCACATTGAGGCCTAGGGGCCCTCGTGCTGGGCACTCTGTGAAGATGCTGTCTTGTCTGCTGCTTGTGGTAACCTCATGAGACAGGTATCTATGCTCAGACCAGAGGCTCACTGAGGTCCTGTGCTGCTCACGATGGCTATCCCATGACCACAGCTCCATGCTGGGGGACTGTTAGTGAGAGCTGCTTCCTGCTGATAGTGAGGGCACGTGTTCTTTGCGGGTTAAATGCTTTGTCCTGTTTCTGGAAAGCACCGCTTAGTGAATGTTTTAGGCTTCCAGGGCCAATTGTGTCTTCACAGGTCTTCTGTAGCTACTCAGTGCTGCTGTTGTAAAGCAGAGGCAGCCATTGTTGATGGGTGAACAGAGGGGCCTGGCTGTCATTCGGTAAAACTTTATTTGGAGAAACAGGACTGTGGGCCAGATTTTGCCTGCTGGGTGCAGTTTGCCACTTGACTAAATCATGATGCATGCTGGCTAGAGGGCCTTCTTCTGTCGTAGCTTTCGGGGCATGACTCCACGTGTACCCCACAATATGTGATGCATGAAGATGTGGATGTCATGGATATGAGATAAACAACATTTCTTCCTAACATCATCTGAGCCTTGTGACGTCCATTTCATGGCAGCCCCTGTGGCCTTATAGTGCTGTTCTCTTAGCTTGCATTGAAACAGCCACCAATCAGTAGCCAAGGGTGGCTACTGTGTGACTCCCTGAATCCTGAGCCTGCCATGACAGTAGGTGGCTGACCGAGGTCTCCCCATGCCCCTGGCATGGTTCTCTGCCTCTAGTGCTGCTTGCCAGGCTCTTCTGACAGCCCTTGGAGTGCTGTTTCCCAGCCTGTTAGGGTCAGGCCTGCAAAATCCCTTACTCACTGCTGCTCGGGGACCCCAAGGTGGAAAGTGCAGGTAAATATTTAGACATTTGTCCTGTTTAGCAAAATCGGAATCTTTTAATTCCTTCTTTCCTTTTGCTCAGTGAAGAAGATTCATAATGTTTATGTGAGGCTAAAATTACACTTTGGTGAGATGTGTCCAATTCGGAGCTCAGACGGTGAACATCTCCTGAATCTGTTCTGTAAATTCCATGATGGAATGAGTATTCTGGGAACAGATTCATTAATTAGAATGAGAGAGTGTTCTGCCATGGTCCACTACTGTCTCATCGCCTATGGATCTCAGAGCCTTGAGAGGATTTCTAATCTGCTTCTGAGATCAGAGTAGAGAGAAGGTTGCCAAGGAAACTGAAATGCTACTGAATCAGGCCCGGCTCCTGGCTTAAGGTTTGGAAGACCTTTTTTTAAGGGGAGTGCAAGTGATAGAACGTGAAAATGAGCAGTGCTCACGTGCCCAGGTCTTGTAGGAAACAACCATAGACTTAATGCAGCTCAGGCTGAGGGCCTCAGTGGCCCGGCCCCTTCTTCCATGTGTTCCAGCCTAAGCAAGCAGAAGTGTGCATCCCACCCTCCTTCAGGTCAGACGGGGTGGAACTGTAGTGTGTTTTCTTCTCTGCCTCTCACTCACATACCCCACACACATTTTAATCATTGTTTTCTGATTGTAGTCAACATTGATTCTGTGTACAGAATTTCTAAAGCGCAAAGCAGTCATTCTTTTCTGAGATTCTGAGGTTTAAAAATTACCTCTGAATCACCATCTGGAAATACCAAGCACCATGAGCTGTTATTACAGTGTCCGCATACCTACAGATTGAATTTCACTTACCTGCAATAGTTTGGGGCCAAAAGTGTTGCAGATTTTGGAGAGTTTGCATATACAAAATGAAAAATCATTTCAGATTAAGTTCAGAGGCCAGCACATGGCACAGTGGGTTAAGTTGTCACTTGCATGACCACTGGCATCCATTCTGGGTACTGGTTTGAGACCTGGCGGCGTCACTTCTGATCAAACTGCCCGCTAATGTGTCTGGGAAAGCAGTGCAGGATGGCCCAGGTGCTCGGGCCCCTATACCCATGTGAAGACCCAGAAAAAGCTCCTGGCTGTTAGCTTCAGTCTGGCAAAACTTTAGCTACTATGGCCATTTGGGGAGTGACCCAGTGGCTGAATTTTCTCTTTCTCTCTCTCTCCCCCTGTATTTCTACCTTCCAAGTTTTTGTTTTTGTTTCTGGTTTTTTTTCACTGTGCATTTTTTATTGATCAAAGATACTTAATTTACTTTAAGGCACAGTTAGAATCATCCATTGCTGATTCACTTCTCAAACAGCCAGGACTTTGCCAGGCTGAAGCCAGGAGCTTCTTCCAGGTCTCCCACATGAGAGCAAGGGCCATCTTCTGCAGCTTTCTGAGGCACACTAGCAGGGAGCTGGATCAGAAGTGGAGCAGCCCGGATCTCAAACTGGTACCTGTGTAGGATGCCAGCACCACAAGTTTTTTTTTTTCTTTCTTCATAATGTAGAGAAGAGGGGTTACTCTTTGTAGGCTGTGCTGTGTCTGTAATACATAGTATGTATATATTATATTTATGCTTTCACATATGTCTGCAATAGTCACACACTGTCTCCCACCCCATCTCACAGATGAGAAAGCAGGCTTAGCAAAGCAGAGATCTTAAATCTTAAAGGCATTCATCTTTGCATATTACTGCAGAGGAAATGCTGGGAGACTGAATGGTGCTAAGACTTAATGAGGTTGAGGTGGGTTGTTGGGAGGAAAGTGGGAATTACAAGAGTAGGTTGACTTCAGACTCTGTTCAATGTGGAGATGTTCGTCTTTCTGGAGTTTGGTGTCTCCTCCCCAAAATTTAAGTGTCTCTTCTTAACACTATAGACTTGTAAGATTTGCAATCTATGAAAACTTTCTCTAGTGATTGATTTGTTTAAAAAATAACAGCAACAACCAAAAATCCACTTTCCAATATGCTTAGCTAGGGACTTCTTTTCTGCCTGCTTCTCATTTCTGTCCCTCCCACCATCGGCAGCCTGTCTGCTGCACCTGCCTCTTTCAGACTGCATTTTAGGAAATGCTAAGCTCACAAAACTCAGGCCACATGGTTGTCACCCTGGCATCGTTTCCCTTTTAACTCTTTGAGGCTTGCTGTTTACGGAAGAAGACTAACGGTAATTTATAGTTTTGCTGGAGTTAGCTGTTGGGAAATTTCTCTGTGCCTTGACAAAAACATCACACTCAGTAACTATGATTGGAGGCAGGAGGGCGGGGCAAGGAGGCATCCCCCTGCAGGGTGCCAGTTCCTTTGTCAAACAGCTCTGGTACTTCCTTGTGGCTTTCTTCTCTTCTGCTTCTTGCCCTTACCATCTGTGCCCTAGTCTTGCCATGCTGTTTGGTACAGTCAGAATTGGCTTGTCTCAGGAGAGGGAGGCGCACTCACTTTGGGGCCCTTTAGCCCAGCAAGTTACTAAGCTTTGTCACTTGTGTAGTTGAGGTGTTGTGTGATTTGCCGTGTGCCATGCATTTCTGTCTACACAGCACTCTGTATGCATCCACTCATCTTCAGAGCTTCCTAGTTTGAGACACTTTTCTAGGTGCTGAAGGAGAGAGGTGCCTGCCCACCCATAACGATGAGCAAGGCTGAAAATGTGTGCTTGTTGAACTGTCTGTACATTGCATGGCCTCGGCTGGTGGTATGTGCCTTACCTGAACTACCTAGCACCGGGAGTGTTTTAGACTTTAGAATTTTAAAATAGTTGCCTAGACATCACTGGTTAAGCTCCACAAATCCCACTTTCTCCAACATCTATAGTTTTGAGTGTCAGGTCAGTGCTCAAAATTTAGATTTTTGGAACATTTCATGTACTGTGTTTTTTGAGTTAGGAATGCTCAGCTTATATATTATTTAATTTTTGCAGCAACTACCTGATATATTTTGACCATGTATCATAGCAAAGAATCAGGTTCAGATCTTGTAATTCTGAAGAGTCGCTCTTATTTGAAGTAATATTGTATATCAGTCTTGAATTTTAAAAAGATTTACTTATGTATTTGAAAAGAAAAATGACAGGGAGAGACAGAGTTCTTTCACCTACTGGTTTACTCCCCAGACAGCCACTGTGGCTGAGGCTGGGCCAGCCTGAGGCCAGGAACCTGGAACTCTTTCTAGGTCTCCCACGTGGATAGCCTGGACTCAAGTGATTGGACCATTCTCTGCAGCCTTACCAGGCTCATGAACATGAGCTGGAAGCTGGATGGGAAGTGCGGAGTGGTTGGGGACTCGGTGATGCTCTGGTATAGGCTGTAGCTGTCCCAAGTGGGAGCTTAACCCAGAGCACCACGATGCCTTCAGTCTTTTAGTTCTGAGTTGTTTTCCCTCTTGATGGAAATGCCTACTGTTTTTCCCAGGGAAGTGTGTGTATTTATGAGAGAGAGGGAGAGACCGAGAGAATGAGCTTGGTCAGATGTGGCTTTTTCCCTCAGACTTGTTTTCGTCTCATGTCCTTATCTTTTGTAACTTTGAAATATTACATAAACTGATGGCATTGGAGAGTGAACCAAGAAGCTGTTTTGTTCAGGTGTTTTGGAAAGACTCGAAAACAACTTACCAAAAGCATTCCTGTTGTTTTAGGTGTGGCCGAGAGCCATCAGCATAGATGGGGCATGGTGGTGGTTAAACTGGAGGATTCTCCACTTGGTAGGTGGGGAGGCTGGCTGTGGACCTTGTGGTGGATGTGGTCAGGGTGCAATTTTTGTTGGAAAAACCACAGAACTCCCCTAACAGACTCTTTCTCTGAGGCTGTGGCTCTTGCTCACCATTTGGGCAGGAGTAACTGTTTTACGTCAGAGTAAATTGTTGAAGGGGTGTGTGTGTCATTTTGGAGTCCTTTCCGGCTCTGGTTTCCTAAAATAACCAAACCACCATCACATCAGGAATCACTGCCTGTCTCAGCCTTGCCTCTGGGGCTTGGCTCAAAGTGGAGGGGAGAGGGTAGGAACAGCAGGTGGGAGTGCTGACAGCAGGGCCTCTGCCTTGGCTTGACCCACACACCAGCCCTGAGATCGGGGAAGGCTGGAGCTCCGCTTCCCCACACATACAGAGGGAATCAAGCAAAGCTGCTGGACTCGGTCCTTCCCGTGTGAGAGCCACTCTCAGGGAGTAAGTAGAAAGATGCTCCTTTAATGTCAGCCACCTGCCGAGGACACGTTTTATTGGTTGGTTTTGAGCTCTGACCGGGCAGGTGCATCACTGTTAGGGTAGTTAGCTAGGAGGGCAGGAGAGTAAGCAAGAATCTTATTGTGTTGGCTTTCCAGATCCCATGTTAATGAACATTTTGATAATAGCAGCTCTGATACTACATAATACCTGAGAGTAAGGTAGCAGGAAAATAGTGTTTAATAGAGGATGTTTAATAGAAGACGTTCTCACAGCACTTTCGAGGAGCCTGTTTACACTTTGCTGTATAATTTCACGTCTCCATGAAAGCAGGTTCTAGGCCTTCAGCTTGCCAACACCTTTTCCACCTAGCTTATTATTATTTATTCATTTGAAAAATAGAGGTGCTTCTTTGGTTGTTAAAATGTGTATTAAAAACTTGTCAGATCAGCGTTTCCATGAATCTAAATTAGCCTCCACTGTTAATTAAAATTCTTGACCTCGTGGGGGAGTGTTTATAAATTTCCTAAATAGTTTTCACTGTTTGTGACATGATGGTGATAATTGCTGGTCATTAAGTGTCCTCTTCTGCTACCTGTTTGGTCTCAGCGTCTTTTTGTATCCCTGCTGGCCAAGTGGCAGGAAGTACTGTGATAGGTGTTACTCTAAAGACTCTAGGTTATTAAAGGGGAAGTGTCTTGGAGGTATTTTAGCTTCATGCTTGAGTGGTGGTAATTAACGCTGTGACCTTGTTTTGTACTCTAGGAGCCCCTGGGTATGCGATGAGAGCAGGTGTCTGCTTGTCCCATTACAAATCCTGTGGTTTCCTGACAGCGGAGCTAAGGGCTCGGATCTCCGCCCGGGAAGGAAATTTGGAAGTGGAATGTTTGAGTGGGATCCCCTTCCTGTTTCAGATGGGACTCTTCTGGTTCCAGGTTTATTTTTGAATGATCTGGCTTCCTTTGAAGCCCCACTCAGAAGCATTACTGAATTCTGAGTGGGGGCCAGTTTGCTGTGGTGGGTGCAATCACAAGCCCTTGTGTGTGCTGTCCAAATCTGGCGTCTCTACCAGGTGAAAGGAAGACAGGGAGGGACACTCCACAATGGAGAGCTGGATCCTAACTTTAAACTCCTTGCACTTGGCATGTTTAAACTTTCCTTGGAGCTCCATTGTAAGGTGAAGGAATTCTGGTTTTAAGGATAACACTGTCAGCAAAAGGGAGAGAGACCACCCCTCCCCGCATAGGAAAATATCTCAGGTGGTTCTTGAGTATATTCAAGTTTGGGCCACAAGACCTACTCCGCAGGTAGAATTAACCTATTTCCCCCCAAAAGCCAAACCTCAAACCTCTTTAATTTACCTGGCCTGTGTGTAAGTCTTCTCTGAGGGGGTGCATTCCTGGAGGGCAAGTTTAGCTCCATGCATTTTCCTGTTTTCCATTGCAACTTGGCTACCTGGGTTCAGCAAACACATACAGGGCATGAAGGACTGAGCACATGTAGACCTCCAAAACAGAGGTGTGAACTGTAGCCTTTGGGGCCAAATCAACCACATTTTGAGAGACCCATCCAAAACTTGGGATTTGGTGACACATCTGGGGCCCAATGTCCATCTCTTCCAGGATGTGCATGGAAGTGACCACTTGTTTCCTGCAGGCAGAGGCAGCTAGACCACAGCCAAGGGTTTGTCAAGGAGTCTATCTCCCTACCATATGCATTTCAGTTTAGCGTTCAATCTTCCTAAGAGCTGGTAGTGAGGTTTCCGAAGTAACACTCCCATCTGAGCCCTGAGCTGCACCTCCCAGCTGCCTGTAGGGAAGAAGGGGCTTCTCCAGGTTGCCTCCCAACCTCTGCACGTGTTCTTTGCTTGGGATTGGCACACATATAGCTTCTGCTACCACCTCCCTCCCTGTTTCCTGGCTCCTTTCATATAGTATTGAATTAATAAAACCATTTTTAAATCTGGTTGTCTTTAGCACAGTGCCATGACTTAGTGAGTTAAGCCTCCATCTCTCATGCTGGCATCCCATAGGGGTGCCAGTTCGAGTCCTGGAAGCTTCATTTCCCATCCAGTTCCTTGCTAATGCACCTGAGAAAATCAAGGGAAGATGGCCCAAGTACTTAAGTTCCTGCAACTCTGTGGGTGACCTGGATGGAGTTTCAAGCTCCTTGCTTTGGCCTGACCCAACCTCAGCTGTTGTAGCCTCTTGGGGATTGAACCAACAGATGGAAGATTGTGTGTGTGTAACTTAAAAACAAAGAACGTTACAGTCATAAATAGTAAAGTAGAACATGTAAATGTGCAAACATTACAAAAGATCTGTCCATCTTAATCTGAACTCTTTGCTTGGAAGTAGCAGGCTGACTTGTTTAGAAAGCATGAGTGGATGAGGTTACCACAGTTGTGGCAATCTTGGGCTGGTGATTCCTGGCCATAGTGAACCAGGCTGTGGCTTCTGGTGTCTGGAGGCAAATGTTTCAATCCTTGGTTTGTTGTGACATGTAAGGGAACCTTTAAGGTTCACTGGAGCATACAGCCAAAGGTTGAGCATCGTTCCTTCCCTTGGCCAGGCCTCTGGGAGAAGAGGAAAGACCCCTCTCCATTTAGAGCTCTGCACTTTTGAATTTTAGATGAGGGCAGGCAGACCCAAAAGACGCTGCGGTGGGCAGAGTGAGGTGCTGCTTGCTGCCCCCCTGTAGTATATGTGCCCCTCGGTTCCTCTGCAGAGGGTCCAAGGCTATCCTGCAACGTGACAGTGGGGAAGAGAACGCCCAGCAGCCATGGGCCGGGCTGAGAAAGCTCAGGTGCTGCCTGGTCAGCATAAGGGAAGATTTCTGACCCTTGCCCTGCCAAGGCTCTGAGTGGACAGCTGGGGGTGTTTCCTTGGCAGAACCACAAGGCTCTGGCCAGACCTCGCTGGCCAATCGGGCTTCATGTGTCTCGCTGTCGTGATGACATGTCATGTTCTCTGACCTTCAGGAAACTCTGGAGATAAGCTTCCTCAGTGATGTTGTTTCCCCGGTTCTCAAAAATTCTCCAAACATGTTTGCAAAAGAGAGAAAGGGATTGGCCGTCGCAGGAACCCGTGCCTGTGGCTCAAGGGCATGGACTTGTACTCTTACTGGACATGTGGACTAGTTCTCCCAGCCTACGTGTCTTTCTGCCACTCTGTCCCTGAGCCTTAGGGAACTGAGTGTCTGGGACCTTCCAGCAGTGCACCTGTCCGCCTACATGGGGTTGCTGACATGATGTAATCTTTCTCATTGTATTTAACAAGCTAGATAGCCAGCTACTACAGTGAGCGATCAGGGACCTGAACTCTTCCATCCTGAAGTAGGGCAGTCACGTCAGAAACAGTGAGCTTAGGATATCCATGCAACAGCAGCGACCAAGCACCTGCTCTACCAGGTCTAAAAATGTTGTGAAAAATGCACAGATGCTTAAACTGGTCTCCTGAGCCTGAGGTGGCTTGGTGGCAAATGTGAGAGGCCCTGAAACCACCACTGATGAGATCAGCCTGGCTGTCCTAAGGACTTTGGTCAGGATGGAGAGCCATGGGAGCTTGCTTGAGAGCAGAATGTTAAGCTTGGAGCTTTGCTTTTCACATAGAAATGTGCAATAGAACTTTGTGGCAAAGGAGTCTGGTCTTTACAGCTGAGATGGCCACAGCCACAGTGTCTAGGACCTGATAGGGAACTGTCTGGAAGGCTGCAGCTAGCCAAAGCCTCGCTAGCCCACTGCTCAACCTAACTGCTGGTTCCCCGTGTTGTTCCTTTTTCTCACATATGCTGTTCCTTAGTCTTAGCTTTTTTTTTTTCCTATCCCAAAGTGAGGTTTAATTGTGGAAACAAAGGGAAAGGAAAAAAATAATAATGTTGGATGAAAATAAAGTGGTCCTATGCACACCTTTGATGCTTCAGGCTTTGAACCAGACACTCAGGGTTAACCCCAGGGAGAAGAGAATGTCCTTGGCGAGCAATCCAGACCTCCATATTTCATAAATATTTATACATTGCAGTTTGAGAGGATGAGGAAAGGAAGCATGAGCGCATGGAGGGGAGCTGGGCTGTTTTCGTGTTTCTCATTTACAGAAGGACTGGTCTGTGTTTTATCCTTCTTGTCTGAGGAAGCGCCCCAGAGAGGATCCTTGCCTGTTTGCCATGTGGATTTGTTTATACTTGCACACATAAATTTGGGTCTGGATCACAGCTTGAAGGGTGAGAGAAGTAACTCTTACTTACCTGTGGAGGCTGATTCCACAGGTTACCAGAGCAATCTGTTGTAGAATTGGCCTCAGAAATGTAGCTAGGATTAGGGGCTAGTGTTGTGGTGTTGCGAGTTACACCACCGCCTGTGATGCCAGCATCTCATGGGTACCTGTTTCTGTACTAACTGCTCCATATCTGATGAGATTGCCTGCTAAAGGCTTGGGAAAAGCGATGGCCCAACTGTTTGGGCCCCTGCATGTAGAAGACCCAGATGAAACTTCTGGCTGCTGGCTTTGGCCTATATGTAATGACCATCTCGGGAGTGAGCCAATGAATTTCTTTAGTTCTGACTTTCATAACAAATAAATAAAGATATTTTTAAGGAGATGATGTAGGCAATATTAGAACCAGTGGTTGTTGTTAAGCAGGACTTGTTGTGGTGCATTTTGCCCACTGAGAGTGGAGCTGATTTTTCCCTTTAGAGATGGGAGTCCAAGCCAGGTCTCAGACCTGAATGTGTAACAACACCATGCAGAAAGGAGTCTGACTGGCTGTGGCATAGGGGACTGCTCCTGTTCAGTTTCTTAGACACGTCACTCTAAATGCTCTTGCAGAATGTCTTACCAGAAGCTGTTAGGTTATTGGGGCAATGAGGCCCATGTTGACAACAGCAACTTGGCTGAAGAAATCTCTAGTTGGTGACCAAATCCGTCTGACTTTTAACCTCCCTTTGTGTAAGTCAAAGGCAGGATGGGAAGACTTGCTCTTGACCTGTTCTCCCCACATGATCTGCTCTCTGTTGATCCCAGGCCGGATAGCCAGAGCCACCAGCATGGTCCAGTCCTCAGGTTTGGTATCTCAGTGGCTGTGCAGAAGGTGGCCCTCGATGGCCAGGCTTTCATGGAAGCCCTGATTGGCTATGGAGCCACCTGTGGCACTGTGGGATGGGATCTGTGGTAGGAGACTAACAGGTGGTGTCAAGAGTGGCTTAGCTCATGGAGAGACAGAGAGCAGCAGGCTGGAGGGCTGTGATGACAGTACAAGAACTCGAGTGGTGGCTTCAAGACTGAGCCGGGTGGGCTGAGCTCAAGGCAGCCTTTGACAGACTTACCAAACTTGGGCTGAGTGGGGAGCTGACCAGGACCTGAGGCCACTAGCCATGCCTGGCACACAGAATGACAGCATGGTGAAAGAGAGGGCATCGGCACGCTGGTCAGGGCAGATGTAGGCTGTGCAACAACCATCATTTTACTTACGTGTTTCTGCCCTTCAACTCCTCCATTGGGAAATCAGCTTGCTGTGTTTGCTGGTTCTGGAACAAAGGGCATTTTCTGTCATTGACAAGATTCATGGGTCAAGGTAATGACTTTTGATCTGCACTGAGCACAGCCATGGCTGCTTGCCTGGAATCTGAGCTCTGAAGACCCGAGCTGTCCTCATCCCCTGGCTTTCTGCACAATTTGTTCCTTACATTTAATGTGTGTGTGTACGTGCACACACACATGCATGTGTGTACGTGCGGCTCTGAAATGCCCACGTCACCATCAGTTGTTATTTCCCTCCCTTTTAGTACAGTGTATTTTTGGCTCCGAGTGTGGTTGGTAGCTTTATTTCAGCAAAGGTGTGGTGTGAGAATATGTGTTTAAGAACACAGTGGTAGGCGGCAGAGTGTTACAACATACCTAGCAGTTTCTGGAACACCAGGGCCCAAGGTTTCCAGAATGACATAACATAGTGAGAGACAGAATTTGGCAATTTTGGCTTAAGCTTTTAGTGCTGGTAGCACAGCCAACTACCATGTGTGTGTGAAAGAGTGAGTGAAGGAGAGACAGAGAGAGAGATTTGTATCATGGGCGCCGTGTATGCATTCTTTGGTTTACCTCCTTCAGCTACCTTGTTGTGGGGACTGCTTTATAGATGCAGCAGTTATAGCATGCTGGGGCTGCATGACTTGCTACAAGTCAGATAACCAGTGGATTGTGTGGCTGGGGCCCAATTCCAAGGTTTTTCTGATTTCAAAGCCTGAGCCCTAGGCAGGAGCTTCTCAAACTCTGAAATGCCGGGAAATGGCCAGGGCCTGGGGAAAATGCAGGTCAGAGTGTAGCAAGGTCTGTAAATGTTCCTAGTTCTTGGTCCCTGGGCCCTGCTGTCACGTTTTATACCATCTGATGGGAGATGCCTTCCTGTGAATCTGTCACTGCTTCCAAACAAGGGCCAGTCTTTTCTTGTCTCTTTAGAACTGCTGTCAGCACCGAGGTGTCCAATGTGAATGCTTTGTCCATGAGACACTTCCTGTGTTTTCACATGACTCTTCCCCTCTGCTGCGCCAGCCCCACAACACCTTTATCTGCATTGAGTGATGGTCACGTGTGTAGCTATGGTGCACTTACCTGCTAGTGACTCTGTTTGGTCATGACACCTATTTAGCCATATCAGGTGGGATTAGGGTGGGGGCCCTTGGGTTCTACCTCCTCACTGGTAAATAGGTCACTTCTAAGGGTGACAGTTACTAAAGGTTATAAAGAGTGATCATCATTCCTGGGATGCTTATTGCATGCTTTTGACAGGGAAGCTTGAGGCCACTTTCAGAGAGGAATCCTATTCTGTGGAGAGGAGGCTGGGTTTCCAGGAAGCCTGGGGCAGGACGGAGCAAGCTGGGGCTGATGTAAGCAGCTTGGCCTTCATCCCGCATCTGTCCTCGCCGACCCCGCTCGCTGCAGGCTGTTGAAGAAGGCAACTGAGTGTAACGTGTTTGTCTGAGATTGCATTTAAAATGATGAAGTTCGTTTAGAGAGATGACTCGTTTCTGCAGACCCCTCCTTCTTCCCAGATGCATGAGTGGCCTGGTCCTGGGTGGCAGAAGAGGCCTTTTCTTGGGCGAGCTGAGGCCAGGGCCGTAGGCCTCTGTGTGCAGGGACAGAAGCAGTGCTTGCACAGCACCCCTCCCCCAGGACAGGGGCCCACTACATCAGAGCAGTCTTAGGGGGATGTAGGCACTTGAGCTTGGGGTCTGTTTGGGGCTTTTTTGGAGGAAGGCGGCTCACACAAAATGCAGTTGTAGCGCTTTGTGGATTGTGACCTTGGTGGATGCCTTCAGAGTCAGGTGCATCTTGAGTTAGTCACCCAGCCCTAGAATTGTTTAGTTGTGTAACTTGAAGCAACTCCACCTCCTGGAGCCTCAGCTTCCTCACCTGTACAGTGGGAATGGAAATAGCACCAACTCACCAGGATGATGAAAAAATGAAAAGAATTAGCGCTGTGTGAATCCCCAGTACAGGCACCCATCACCAAAACCTAACGAGAATTGCTTTGCTGGGTGTCACAGTGCACTTAAGACAAACTAAGATGGCTGCCATCTCACTAGGCAAAGTACTGTGTGGCACCACTGCTGTGTACAGTCTGTTGCTGGCCAAAACTTCACTATATGGTGATGACTCTGTACGCGAGTGTGGCTCTTTTCCCTCCTACCCTGTGGCTACTGCTGGTGGATAAAGTCCGGCAGCCCCTACCCCTTTTATCTGTAGGCCTCCGGTAGATGCCTGCAACTACAGAGTTCCGAACCCTTTGTGTACTGTGTGATTTCATGCCCAAGATGGACTTTCACATACAAATTATGTCATCTTCAGCTTAGCTTATAAATTGGGCACAATGAGAGATCAAAACAATAATTGATAGTAAAATACATTTGGTTGTATCAATAGAGTGCAGTTAAGGTTAGGAGAATATGCTTGCTTGCTTCTCCCGCTGTCTCTTCTTTCCCTGTCTCATGGAATGTCTTAATTCCTTGTGGCGCCATGGTGGTGATTTTGCACTGTGGTTGACCATAGGTAACTGAAACTGTAGAGGGAAAACCACAGGTAAAGGGGCACTACTGTACACAGTTCAGGGCTCTAAAATCTATATGTACTGCTTGCAGAATGTGCTGTGCGAACAGGACCGAATGTAGAGGAGACACCGCTTGGCATGAATCCTAGGGCTGCCTGCTTAAAGTGAATTTCCCATTGCCTCAGCTTGCCTGTCTTTTTTTTTTTTTTTTTTAGATTTTATTTATTTTTATTGGAAAGTCATATATATACAGAGAGGATGAGAGATAGAAATATTCTTCTGTCTGATCATTCACTCCCCAAGTGACGGCAATAATAGCTGGAGCTATGCTGATCCAAAGCCATGAGCCATGAGCCAGGAACTTCTTCCTGGCCTCCCACATGGGTGCATGATCCCAAGGCTTTGGACCGTCTTTGACTGCTTTCCCAGGCCACAAGCAGGGAGCTGGATGGGAAGCAGGGCTGCCGGGATTAGAACCGGCACCCATATGGATCCTGGCATTAGCTGCTAGGCCACCGTGCCAGGCCCAGATTGCTTGTCTTTACAAAGGGGCAGGGAGGCAGTTGCTAGAGAAGGGCATTCAAGTGCAGTTGTGAGGATGAAGAGGGCTCACTTTACGGACTTCTTGCAGTCTGTGACTGCTGGTGGCCTCCCAACTGGAAATGGGCTGACACTGACTGGAAAGTCCCCCTTTGGGGCTGGCACTGTTGACTTAGGCGTTCCCAAGAGCCTCTTCCTGCCATTTCCCAGAGCACCAGCTGTGGCATCTGCAGGACAGATGTGGGGCTCTGGCTTCCACAGGTGGACTTTGAGAAGCAAGAGAGAAGCTTTCTTGCCAATGAGGGCCAGCCCCAGGCTGGCAACGCCTCCTGCTGGGTTGTGTCATTGGACTTAACATCCTGCACTGGTGGCTGGCTTCGTTAGAACAGCTAATCCGTGCATCTTCCTGGGGAACCCGAGTTGGGAGTGAGAAGACATGGATGCTGAGGCTTGCAGCTTGGGACAGGAAGGGCCCTTCCCAGGCAAGCCTGTAACTTCTGGTCCCAATAGAGACTTGTTCTGTGCTTTTTTGCATTGTGGTGACTTTTCTATCTGCAGGAAATCCTTGGAGGAAGTCACAATACCATTAGTTTCTTTCTAAAGCCCAGCTCGTGCTGCTTCCCTGTGCCCCTTTCCAGAGTTCCCTTTAGGGAAATTGGGGCCCCTCAAGCTGGCCTCTGAGACCTTTCACCCTCCTGCCTGAGCCCCCTCTCGTGTTGCTCCCACTGGATGGTTCTAGGGACACCCCACTCCCAGGGTCCCAGGGCTGTCCAGTTTCTGAGCCCATCCCTCCTGGTGGTTTGTTCTGTCCTGGTCTCTTGCTGTCTCTTCTTGCTTGGCCATAATTCTGTTATGGAGGAAGAGTTGAGAATAAGAGATGTGGGATCAGAGAGTCCAAGTTTGAATTTTGTCTCCAAATACATTCTCCTTTTGTGATCTTGGATCTGTGGCTTAATCTTGGTGAGTCCCCGTCTTCACCTTTAAAAGTACAGATGCGTGGCTGGCAGGCTTGTGGGGAAAGTGAATGCCAAGCACTTAATGCAGGCAGTGGTGCTCAGCCTGAGTATGCTACTATAGTGTTCATGCTGCAGTATCTTGCCAGTCCTCATCCTTGGAATGCCAGCTCTGTAACAATTGCATTTGTTGTCAGCAGCGATTGAACCAGGTTAGCCTGGTTTCAAGTCCTCAGAGGGCCGTGGAGACCCTGGGTCAGAGGCTAGAGGTGCTAGTTAACACCATAAGCATGACCTCACTTTCTTTTTTTTTTAAGACTTTTTTTTTCCTTTTTTTTTTCCTTTTTGACAATCTTTACATAGTTTGTTAGGGTAAAAAGGTTCAAGGGCTACAGGAAAGTGGGTAAGACTATTATTTTTTCCATATTGTTTCCTTCATGTTTAAAGGGGGGTATTAAGGGAGAAGGCCCACCCAATTTCCCACCCTCCCCACGTCCCAATGTAGGGTATGCTCTGAGGTTCTTGCTCAAGTGGTTTTGATATTTCAACAGTTATGAATCGCTGCCAATCTTGCCACTCCAAGCACTATGACCTCACTCTCTTTTAAAAGATGTACTGATTTATTTGAAAGGCGGTTATAAATGGAGAGACACACCCACACGGAGATCTTCCATCTGCTGGTTTACTCCCTAATGGCCACAGTGCCCAGGGGTAGACCACTTTGAAGTCGGGAGCATCATCCATGGGTGCAGGAATCCAAGCACATGGGCCATCTTCCGCTGCTTTCCCAGGCACATCGGCAGGGAGACAAGAAGCAGAGCAGCTGGAACTTGAACCAGCACCTATATAGCATGCCAGCTTCACAGGCTGCAGCTTTACTTGCTATGCCACAACTCCAGCCAACTTTGTTTTTGGAGAACCTGGGGTTATCCTTTAGAGTCCCAGGGAGATTTTCTGTGGCACACTTTGGCGTGAGCCACACAGCTGTTTCTTGATAAAAAGGAGTGTGCACAGGACTATAGCAGTGGAACAGTGTTGGTGAGTACAGGCTGGACGGGGCCTGACAGCACAGTGCTGAGTCATCAGCTGCCATGCCTGGAGCTACCAGGGTAGTCACTTCTTAGTGCTGAATCAGCACGTGTCGGCCTCTGACCTTCACCCTGGAGATGACGTCCGGCCTTCCCCTCCTGTCTGCTGCAGCAGAGGCTGGGGTGATGCCCAGAGGCAAACCCCAGGGCCAGAAGTGCCAGACTGAAGTAGCAGATGACCGTCTGGGCTGGCCTCACTGAGTCTTGATGCCTTCATTGCCTCCTTCCAACAAGGTGTTTGGTTCAGTGGAGTCCTCTGGGTCCTCACTCCACTTTGCCACACAGCTCTGTGGCTGAGAGCTGCTGGATAGAAGGCGTCATGCTTTTCAGGGTCTGTTCCACTACGGTTGCGTTGATTACAGGATTTTTTTCTTAGCTCCAGTATGCTGACAGAGGATCTGTCAGTGGACTGAACTGGTCCAGCTCTGTTGTCCTTTGGGAGAATATTCCCAAGAGAAGAATTGATAAGATAGTAGAGTGGCTCTATGTCTTGAGAAATATTTGTACTACTAATGCTTTCACATACTTGCAATTCCTTGGCTCACTGCCCTTTAGAATCTCGGTGGTTTTCCCTTCATTTACTACCGTTTCATCACCATCCTTTTCAATGTAGTGCTATGGTAGAAGCACCTGGGCATGGAGTCCCGCTTGGTTGGGTTTGAACTGAAGCCTCTTCCTTTCTGTCTTTATCAATCTCTGCAGTTCCCTGCTGCATACAGTAAGTGCTCATTACACTTGGCTAAAGTCACCACCTCTGGGGCCAACTGGAAAGTGAGACAGGGAGGTCATGGGGCCATGACACAGAGAGGATCCCCATGGTGGGATTTCTTGGTTGGAAGCACTGCCATGGATGCGGGTTTGCTCGTAAAAATGAATGTGCATATAGCCGTCCTGTTTTGCCCAGGAAATAAAGGGAAGTAGATGTGTTTAAAGAACGCAGTGAAGCCATACTTGGCAGCTGGAGTAGGAGGCCTCTTTCACAAATGTTCTCAAAGCCATGGTCGCTGAGTCGGGCTGCCTTCCCCAGCCTTCTCTTCCAAAGCCAGGGCCAGACTGCACTGCTCCTGCGTGTCAAGTTGCCTTGCCAGCACATGGTCTACCCCAGCTGAGCTCTGCTGTGAGAAGTGAAAGTGCTGGTCTGTCTGAAGTGTCAGCTTCCCTGCTCATCCCTGCTTGTTCCTCGGAGCTCGAACTGGGCCCCAGGAATGAGCCAGGGTTATTTCTTCCATAGGTTCCATGCATACATTAGAAAGACTCAACTACCTGCCAAGGAACCCCCACTTTTGCAGAGTTCTGTATGTTCTACCATGTTTTCTCTATAATTTCCTTTTAGATGTTCCCTTCTAGACCCCTAGAAATCCAGGAGTGATTTGAACTTTGCAGATGAGCCCCTTGCATCTCCCAATGATCAGAAGCATCCCCTCTTGAGTCATGAACTAGTGAGAAATAATGCCAGGACACAAGCCTGTCCCTGACAGACAAAGGTGACAAGCGTTTCTACAATGCCTGCTCATTCACTCTCCTTTCTGGCTCCACAGCCCAGAGCCCTGCCTAGAAAATCATTTGCCTGAAAAGACAAGATTTGCATTTTTTAAATCTCAAATCTATGCACCCAGATCCAGACAGATCCGGGGCCACGTGCTGCTGTTACAGCTGTCTGCTGAGGCCTGTAGCCGGGAGAATATGGGCATGTCGTCTACAGCATTTGTGAAGCAAGCACAATGAATGTCAGGAAATTTCTAGGCGTCTGCCAGACATCTGCCATCTTAACATGGAGTGGAGCAAACAGCTTTGTGTGCAGCCCTCGTCAGTACCTCGCTCTGGGCATAGCCACCTCTTTGAGTGAGCTTCAGGCTTCAGTTTCCAGCCATTTGCAGGTTGCTCTCCGTTCATCTGTTCAGAGGGTCATCTGAACAGACATTTACTTCAGTACCATCAGTGTGGCTGGCACATTTGGCTGCCCCTTTTGCCCCTAAGACTCAGTTGAGCCAAACTGCCTTCCTCTGGTTTCCATATCTATTTGTGGGACTCACAGGTAGAGCTTACCTGGGCTCCGAGTGTCTGATGTACAGTGGATTGCTAGCTCTACCTCTGTCGTCATCCTGATGATATCACACTGTATAACTGCTCCCTGTGCACCTCCCGTACCCATCCCATCCTTCCTTTCCTCCCTATCATGTGTCTAGTTCATTTTGGCTTCTTAGAACATCTGGTGCCTCCTCCTATCCTGTCTCCTTTCACAGCCTGGGTCAGGAAATTTTGGGAAAACCTCTCTTCCCTGTTAGGAAAGATGGTACTACCCTGGCATCCTAACATGAGTCACTGGTGTTAGAACTCTTTCACTGTGCAAACTAGGTTGTGTGTGTATGTGTCCCTTTCTCGTCTGCTCTAGGGTTCCGTCACTGGGAACGGTGTCTCTTGCATTCTTTGTCCTGTACAGGTCAGTCCATGCTCTGTGGTAGTGATGCCTGAGAGCTCTGATGAACTAACACAAAGACCAGGCCCTTTTTCTTTTCTTCATAGGGAAGGGCAAGATGGCAGCTGATTTTTTAAAAAGGACTTCAGTTTTGTAGAGACTTTTTGTGAGCATTGTTTTATTTAAGCCAGATGCTTAAAGTACATGGTTAATTTTATAAATTCAGCAAGTGTCCACTGTGCAGATGAATTGTTTCACAGGATGGTCAGGGCACCATTATTTTGGCTGCCAGCTTTATTATGTTCGGAAGAAGGAAAACGTGACAGTGACAGTGACACAGCTGAGTCCAGTTGTGTACCGCAGGGGTTTAAGTCTCCGTTGCTGCTCAGACAGGTGATCAACCTTAATGGAAGTTGTCTGGGAAGGTCTGGCAGGCTTAACAGTTACATCTGATCAACCACGCTCATCTTTGTGAAAAGGATCAACTTTTGTGGAAGTTCAGTGACAGCGAATGAAGGTGACATCAGACATTGTCGTTCGGGCATCACAACCGAGTGGCTGAGGAGTGTTTGATTATTGGAGTCCGTGAAGGGACAGTGTTCTTGGGATTAGGTGGCTCTTGGATGCTTCCTCCTGTCTTCCTGGAGAGACTGAGGAGGACGTAGGAAGTGTCTGCTCACACAATCCTGGGCTTGTCCTTAGCCTCCCAAACTTATTTTCTGGGACTTGAACTTTTGAAATTCGTGTTATTGTATGAATTTGAGGTAAACAGTATAAATGTTGAGCTACCCAGTGAAATGGTTACTGTAGTCCAGCACATCCATCATCTGAAATAGTATTTTTTGTAAGAGGGAGGATAGTTATAAGTACCAGGGATATCTAAAATCTGCTCTCATAGCAGAAGTGCTGAGTGGAGTCCAGCAGCACTGTCAGTGTGTCCTCACGTTGTGTATAAAGACCACTGAGGCTGAGTCATCATAGTACCTTGCAGCTTTGTATCTCCAGCTTGTATATCAGAATCACTGCTATGTGCTTGGGTTTTTATGTTTTCCCCCCAATTTTTAAATTCCCCATGTATGAGTGAGGCCTTGTAGTAGTTTGTTTCTACATGTGAACTATGTCTCTTAGCATCATGTCCTCCAGGCTTGTCTATGTTATGGCAAGAGGTAGGGACACTTTTTAAAAAGATTATTAATTTATTAGAGAGAGATTGAGAAAGCTATTAGTAGCACCAGGACTCCAAGCATTGCAATAAGTGTTTCAGCTGCTAGGCCATAATCCTGCCCCGCTTTCTTTTTTAGGGCTTTGTGTATCCGTGTGTGTGCACACGTGCAAGCCTACACACACATTCCAATTCCCTTATCCCTTTGCCGGGGTGGGACCTCTTTGACAGCAAGACCAGCTCATGGTAATACATTACCCAAGAGAGACAGAACCAAGCCAAATAGGAAACTGAAGAAGCCCAGAGTCCACTGGAGGATGTTTTATGGCTTCCAAAGGATTTCTAGGAAAGGTGGCAGGGTAGTCTGCAAGGTGGGCGCCTTGCCCTTGTGGGATGGAAAGACCACCTGTTCCTTCCCCAGCCCCTAGGTCACTTCACCCCCTGACCCCTCCTACTTCACTCCTGAGACCATGCTGAGCCAAGGAGGCTGCTGTCATCGACTGTCTCCAGCAAACCTGAGGCCTTTGAAGACTTAATTGAAGTATTTCACTGCAGGATATTGTGACTCATGTTGAAAGCTAATCACCTGCCTTTTTATCTGGCCCTTAAAAAATAGATCCCTGGTTAAACATTTAAAGGTCAGAGTCTTGGTGACTGCAGTGGCTTCTGTTGTTTTCTTTCCCTTGTGGGTTGGGGTGGGGCAGGGGAAGTGAGGGAGGCAGGGGTACATGGGAAGGCAGTGCTGGGAGAAGTCACCTTGGTGGGCGGAGGGATCTCAGGTGATCCGATACCTTGTGCTGTTCTTCCAGCCTGGTAAGAGCATCAGGAAGGGGCTGGAGTGTAGATGGGACCAGGCTGGCCTGTGAACTAGGCCAACGTCTAGGGTGGAAGGGGCCACCGGGCCTTAGGCCTATTCCGCAGGCTCCATCAGAGTTCTGGGCCGTCACTGAAATTCCAACATGCAAGTTTTAATTTTCCATGCAGGAGGAAGCAAAGGTCTTTGCAGCTTATGTGTTTTGGTTGTTCCTCCCCAGAGTATCATTACTGCATTAGCCAGAGAACCATTCTTAGCACCGTGACGTACATCCTCAGATTGTGTACGGCATTGCTTTATGACTCGAACAATAACACCAGTTGAGTTAATTAGCTTTTTAGGTGGTTCTGGCCTGTGCTGCTCCGTCTGCCACCTGATGGGGACTCTCAGAGGAAGACATTGGAGCCCTTGGAAGTGATGACATGTGGCAGACACGGGATCTGTGTTGGTGGAAGACCTGCTGTACAGTGTGTTGCACGTCTACTGCCTGGCCCAAACTGGCTTAGACACCCTCGGAGACCAGAGTCTGATGCCCCCTCCATGGATGCTGTAGACTTTTCTAGAGAGGTTCAGAAGTTCCTCTCTTTTTGCACGCTCCTGCCTTCCACTTTGCTGTGAATGAACTGGCCCAGCTTTGGGTCTGAAAGCTGGGAGAGGACAAATGGAAGCAAGAGAAAGTGGTAGGGAGAGCAAAGGCTCGCTGGCAGTGCACCGCACGTGGGGGTGACAGCCCTCCAGGGGACTCCTGCGGGAGGATGGCAGCCCCGAAGCACCTGTTTCCTGCGTCAGGTGGATATTGGTCCATGGTCTGGGAGGTCTTCAATTCCAAGAGTATAGATTCTGTGCTCTCCAGCCAGCTAGTGAGTTCAAAAAAAACGATTTTTCTTTAACAAGTCTGAAAGAATAAACCCAAATCTGTTTTGTGGTAAGGCACTTATGCTCTTGCTACTTTAAAAAAATTTTTTTATGTTATAGACATTTTTGTTCATTCATTACCCTTAATGGTATTTCCCTACTTCTTAGGGATTTACCGTGTCTCACTTGCATGCAAGGGACAGGGGATGAGAAGTAAGGAACCAGGGCAGGACTGTTGTGACAGTGGTGACCAGAGTTGTGGATCACTTGGTGCAGCAGGTCTCTTTGAGACAGAGCTTGGGGAACACTGAGGCAGAACCTTTTGAAGATTCTGGAAGTCATCAGGAAAGACAACTTCCCAGCAGTTACGGACACAGTGTATGCAGAAGCTGAGAGGCAAGTCCAAAGAAGAACGGGCGGTTGGGCAGCTACCAGGATGCCTGTCAGCCAGACCACGATTGGTGGCATTTTGCGACAATTATGTATCCTTGGGAGACTGTCAGATGTTAGAAGAGCTTCCCTGGCTGCCCTGCCTTTGTGTCTGTACCCTTTGACAGACTGTCAACTCTGTGAAGTTCAAGTAAGAACTCCCCACATGAATATTAATCACCTCTCCTTAACAGCACATGAAAAAACATTAGGAGAGCAAAGTTAGGAAACATCTGTCCCAGTCATTTGGAGCAAAAAACTACAAACTTAGATCTTGCTGTTGTGCCTGGAGTAGCACTCTGTTCCTGGCGTGGAGGTGGAGGGTGTGTGAAAGGCATTAATGTTCTGACTGCCAGCCACATTTCAGCCTGCCCCTAAGTGGACACTTCTGCACTGGCCTCTATTTTTCCAGGTGTCTGGGAGAGGCCCCTGTTGTCTCAAGTTTGCTGTGCCGCAGACAAGCAGGCAGCTGCTGGCTGGCTGCCGGAGTCCTTATGTGGAAGACTTGGTAGGTGGGAAGCCCCATCCTTTGTGTCCCTTTGGGATGGAGGGGATGGCCATTCTTCTGCCTTGTCCCCAAAGGTCTACCAGGTCTCCACCTCCAAGCAGCCAACCAAGCATCCATTTGGTTGATTGCAGGTTGTGAAAATTGGGATTACAGTGATGTCCCATTGACATCACTGCTGGACATGATCTGTCTGGTGGTGATGACCCAGTGGTTGCTCTCAGTGCAGTGAGTGAAGGTCAGAATGTCGTGAAACTGAAGAGGAAGGGGACAGTGGTGTCCAGCTTTCTTCCTTAGCAGCAGCTTCAGGGACTGAGGTTGGAGAAGCAGTGAGGTCTGGTGAAAGGTACATGACCCATTCTGCAACTCTACACTTTCCCCATCTTGCTGTGTGACCCAGCTCAGGTTGCTTATCATCTGACTGACAAAGGCAGTTGGAGAATATTTTAAGAGGAAGTGTTGACAACAGACTGAAAAAGCACGTGTAATTCACATAAAGAATCAGGACAGGGTTGAAGTCTAGATAAGTCTGAGCAGCAGCATGGGTGTCTGGATCCCCAACTATGCAGCTGTGGCTGGGGGAACCCATGCCAGGCCAGACTTCTGCTGGGATCCTGGCTTCACATCTACTGCTGCTGGGTAAGGGGAGGGTCCTGGGCTTGTCCAAGCCCGAGGTCTGAGAATTTCCTCTGTCCACAGCAACCATGCTAGGGACGGATCTCAGATGGCTCTGGGCATGCTCAGGACCATGGCTGTGCTCATCGCCGCCATGTTGGTGGGTGTAATCCAGGTATGTCTGAGCAGCAGCATGGGTGTCTGGATCCCCCAGCTATGTGGATCCCCAGAACTCCTGCTGGGGATCATAGCACCCCATCTACCACTGCTAGGTGGAGGGAGGGTCCTGGACTTGTAGGCGGCCAGAGCACCAATCAGTGCCAGGCTTTTCCTGCTGGCTGCCCAGTGGTGAGTTCTAGGGTCTTGGGGGTATGGAATTACTGCCTAGAGACATCCAAGGATGTGTACTGTATATGTAAGTGAGGAATGAATGATAAGGCCACTGTACTTGCAGGTAAGTTAGAGGATTGAGACCTGGTAGTTTTAAGGGGAGAGACCTGAACATCTGTATGGTAAGACTTATGCATCAGCCCACTTGGGAGTCCTGGGTTAGGCTTGTTAGCATGGAACATGGCTGACCACCCCACGCAGGCTATGGCTGGGTGCCTGTCTGGCAGGGCTAGATCCCAGTACCTGACAGTGAGTGTCAGATCAGGGGATGGGTCACATTAGACTGGGCCATGACACTGACCAGCACACAAGAGAACGAGGTCCGGGGTTGGATTCTGTGGGGGATATGTGAGCCCAACCCTATGGAAATGCAAGGCCCACTGGTTAGCTTGAGAGTTGGGATGGTGGTGGGCTGAGCTAGGTGTGACCATGGAACTCACCGATGCTGATTGGTACTGTGGTTAGGAATAAGCAGGGCAGATCCAAGCTGCAGCACCCACATGAGCACCCTAAAACAGGGTATGGGGCAGGCCAGGCCACATCAGCTCATACAAAGACTGGGATAGGTGGGTCAGGTCATGCTGGGTAAAGGCCAAGCACCCTTGGCATGCATGAGATCTGAGTCTGGGAGTGGCCCAAGCAGAAGAACGTGGGAAACTTTCCTAGTGGGTCATAGCTCCCTCTGATGAGCATGTGGTCCAGGCCCGGATGTTTGGCAGGCTGGGCAGAGTAGCTGCATCTGTCAGCAAGTATGTAAGTTGGTTTTGGAAGGGGGCGGACTGGGTGGGGCCAAGTAAATCCTAGCCCACGGGCAAGTGCAGAAACCAGGATGGAGTGCAGGTCATGCTGGGCTAGGCTGCCATACATACTGGCTTGCATGAGCCAGGGATGAGAGCAGACTGAGCAGGTTCCAGCACCCACCAGCAAGAGTTAGGACTGGGGACTGGCTTGGCTAGATTAGGCTGCAGCATCCGAAGGGAAAGGCCAAGACTGAGGAGGGACTGTGTCAAGCTAGGTCAGAGCAACCACTGGCATGTACGAGATCTGTGACTGAGATCAGGCCTGGTGGGGAGCAATGGGCATGCCCTGGCTGGTTTGTGGGTCCCACTGGTGAATGTGGCCGGACTGGGGACTGTGTTCTGGTCTGGATATGGATGCATTGTCCCTTGGCACAAGTGTGGATTGGGTCTGGGGTATGCCAGACTGGGCTAGACTCCAGCAACCATTGGTGCTCATGAGAACCAGGGTAGATGTAGGACAGGCTAGGCTGAGTCTCTGTCCCTGCTGAGCCATATGTGAGCTGTGTCTGGGTGTGGACTAGATTGGCTGGGCTGTAGCACCCAACAGTAAGAACCAAAATGGGTGAGGGCCAGTTAGCAAAGGCTACTGTTCTTGTTCAGACAGGAGGTAGACTCAGTAGGGCTGGCCCGTGGACCTACCAGTGTGTGTGAGATCTGGCATTGGGAGAGGTTCTGGGCAACTCCTCTGTTGGGACACAGTCCCTGCAGGTGAGTGCAAGAACCAAAAAAGGGAGCAGTTCAGACTAGGTCAGGTTATAGTACCCACGGGCTTACCTTTGGCTTAGGTCTGGGGCTAGCCAGGCTAGGCTAGTTCATATCACCCACTGGCAAATCTGAGAGCCAGAACAGTGTGTAGGTTATGCCAGGTCAGGCCGCAATACCAGCCAGTTCACATTAGGGCTGTGACTAGGTGCCGGCTGGGCTAACTAGGCTGTAGTCCCCACCAGTGTGAGCTGGAACTAGGGGCAGACTAGGTTTGGCCAGGCTACTGTACCTATCGGCAAATGCTGAGGTGAAGCGGGCCATGCCAGACTGGGCTGTAGCACCCAACCAGCACACATGAGACCCAGGGGAGAGCCGGCAAACCTGGTAGGGGGCTGCAGGGAGCTCCCCTGCTGGGCCACTATTCCCACTGGTGAGCATGAGAGCTGGGATTGGGGGAAGACCAGGCCAGGCAGGGCTACAAAGCACCTGTTGGCCTGCATGTAAACTGGATTGGACACAAGCCAGGCTGGGTAGACTGTACCTACAGGTATATGCATAAGCCAGAGTGGGTGAGGGTTGGTTGGGTTGTGCTGCAGCATCAGCTAGCAGATGCTGGCACGGGGGTGAGAATAGGAAACTCGATCGAGCTAAACAGCAGTACCACCTGGAGAGTGCAAGATCCAGGAGTGGGATGAGCCCATTAGGAGACAGTGGGCACCTCCCTCTTGGGTTACCACTCTGACCGGTGATCATGAGAATCAGGACTGGGATAGGCATGGCCAGACAGAGAGTGGCACATGCCGGCACATGTGTGGGCTGGATAGGGGGCTGGTTGGGTTAAACTAAGCTTCAGTGCCCATTGACACATTGTATGAGGGCTAACTGGGATGTGGAACAGACTGAAGCAGTCTGCTGTACATACTGGCAAGCATGGGAACCAGGGCAGGGTGCAGGCCTGGTGGGGGCTATTGTGGATTGCTCGGACTAGGCTACAACTCCTACTGGTTTGCTTGGGGGCCGAGTGGGCAGTGGGCAGGATCCGACTAGGCTGCAACATCCATTACTTTGCATCAAAGACAGGGCTGGAGACAGCTGACCCAGCAATTGCAACTAACAGTGTGCGTGAAGACCGATTTGGGTGACAGACTGTATTGGACCCTGTATTGGCATGCACACACAAGAATCAGGTCTGAGATCACCTCAGAGGAAGTTTCTTTGGGAATTCCTGCAACTGGACTATTGGACTCAGGACCATGGAGAAAATTGCAGGCTCCGTGTTCTGATGTGGAATGTATGCTGCCCAGTATCTCAAATAAAAACAGGGTTTTGCTGCTTCCGGTGTTGCTCTGGTATGGATGAGAGCCCTCCGAAAGTACCATGTGGCTTTTCTAGGACTCTCCCAGCTCCTTTTGAGACTCGAATGGAGCTCCTGGCCCCCAGTTTTCACCTACCTATCTTGGCTCTTCCAGTGTTTGAACCCAAGTGAGGGAAATTCATTCTCTTTCTCTCTTTCTCCCTCTTCTCTCTCCTCTCTGTTGCTTCTGCCTTTCAAATTCATAAATCTTTAAGGAAGAAATGGAAGCACTGCATTTATAATTGATGGGCCAGGGAAGTTATGGTTAGTGAGTTAAAGAAGTCAGTGGCCTTTGGACCAGAAAGGGATCAAGCTAGCTGTTTTGTGGGTGCTTTGTCCCGGGGGAATGAAAGCAGACCAGGATCCTGTCCTGGGGAGGGAGCTTGGCCCCCTGGAATGGAAGCAGCTCATGACTTTCTTTACTGGATGGAAAAGGCATTCTCGGCCTGCCTGAAGATCATTTTCTTGCCATCAGTATTCTGAGAATGGGTTCTGGGAAAACGATTAGTCATGGACTTGATGTGGGACACACACTCCTGTGTGGCAGAGGTGGACACCACACCCTTAGCCTCTGACAGAGAGCATTTCCAGCTGCTGTTTTACTTCTTGTTATATATTATATAACTCCTGACTGGAAAAACACAAGGGCTTGAGGCAGGCCAGGGGTCGGACAAAATGCCAGTCCTCAGATGAAATCCGCAGGTATGGATTTCATCTCATGGTTTACTAATCAATCCCTGTTTTTGTAAAGGAGCTAGAAACTTCAAAAACATGGTTAAGATGCCACAGCCGAGTGCCTTGTGGCTCAAGCAGTGTGTGGAGAAGGGCTGAGCTTGGTGCCAAATACTGTCAGTCAGGAGCCTCAGTTGTTGCATTACAGGCCCACATATCTTAATCTTTCGTCCAGGTTCTAGTCCTCAGAGAGATAAGAGTTCAAAGCCGAGGCATAAATACAGTGCACACATGAGAGCTTGAGGTGACACTCACCTGAGAGCATGGTGCACCCCAGGTGGACAAATAGCATCCATGACTTGTCCAGAGAGTTGCCTAAGAGAAGAGACGGGGAGAAGAGGCCACAGAAGGATTCCCCTAAGCATGGTTTAGAGCAAAAGAAGGGCCGTTCTCACAGTCCTGGTCTCTTTTCGGAGACAGGGTGTAGCGCCCTAATTGAATAAACAGGCGGAGTGGAGTTGAGCATGTGTGCAGCTTTCTGGGGTTTCATGGTACCTACATCTGCAGTTCACTTTCCACGTGGCCCTTAGAGTCTCGTCCTTCCTGCTCTGGGATGAGGCTTGAGTGTGTCATAGGGAAAGTAGGTGTACTAAATGAACAGGTCAGAGCATAGAGTTACAGCGTAGGACTGACAGACATTCCAGCTCACAAATCCTGGTCTGACTTCCTACCTGGCCTCCCTGGAGCAGTTACATGGCAATCACTTCAGATGCAGAAGGGGAAGTCATAGAAGGATGATAGGGAGCTCGAAGGACAACATTCTGCTGTCTCCTTTTCTGTTCTTTACTCTGTCATGCCCATGACACACTGAGTACATGTTTTCTAAGCTACTGATCTCCCCTGAGACCTGCGTCTTGGATGGCTGCAGCGATAGCACTATCTGTTTTTATATCACCCATGCCCAGCACTGACATACGGCAGGGTGTCAGAATGCATGGAAACATATTGGTGGGCTGAGCTCCTGTTGTCGAGTAGAGCCAGCCAGCGTGGTGTTTTTCCTGCCTGAAACAGGCACACTTAACACAGCAGGAGCAGCAGCAACAAGCACAGATGAGGCTGAACCAATAGTCTGACCTCCAGGGGCTTGCCAGCACAGCACATGGAAAATGAACACAGGCTCTGCAGCTAGCAGCAATGTTCAAGCCTCTTCTGATGCCTGGCAGATCATTTGCATACACAAATCAGGTGTGCCGATGTTTGGCTGGTGTAGCTTTGTTCAGAATTGGGAAGTGAGATTTCACTGTTGGTTTATTGTGAGGTGTTGTGATTTCTGAGGGTGGAAAGGGAAGGGCTGTGAAGATGGAAGCCCAGAGCCCAGGCTGCTGCACTGACCAGAGAAAGGGCACTGGCTTCAGCTCTTCTGGTGCTTCCAAGGGACTGAAGCATTCTGGTTCTTGCCTCATTTCTTCATCCAGAACCTTCTACAGGGCAAGACACCAAAGCTGTGATATCATTGAGTTATTTTTATTCTAATTTGTGATAGTGGTGAAGCGCCCATGGTGTAAAGTATATCATGACCGTTTGTAAATGTCCAGTGGTGTTCATTGCTGAAGGCTTAACTGCCACTTATGCCCTTGTTTCTTTGGGGGAAAACAAAACAGTGCTAGACTTCATCCGTTTCCCTGGAAGCTGAGCTATTGGTAGTTTCCTGGAACATGCACCTGTTCTGACATCTGCTGTGCTGTGGCTTGGAGATCAGAGGGGTTTCTATGCCTGGGACAGAGAAAAAGGCCAATGTTCCCTCCCCAAAGCAGGAGAAGAAGTGCAGAAGGGGGCTTGGGGGATAGTGCTGAGCCTCCTCAATTCTGGGCGACCCCTTGGGTGTGCTTGGCTGTTGGTGGCAGCACCTGGTCTCAATTGGAACTGGGTTTCTTCAGCACTCACCTGCCACCCTGTTCTTGGCTACATCTGGGGGAGGAAACATCTCTGCTGCGAGTGGATTAATGTGTTTTACAGTCAGCCAATATCAGGAGGAAAGCGGGTGGGGCAACCAACCTGCCAATACTGAGACTTGGTTCTGCTCCTGTCTTATCCCGAATCTAGTAGGGGTAGAGAGCAGACTTTGGGGTGCCTGGACCCAATCTCTATGCAAGTGGCTTTCCCTTGAAGTGAGTGACTGGCCACTGGAGCGGTACATGGTAGTCCTCCGGGGCTTGGAGGACTTTTCTGTAACTGTCTTTGGAGGTGCTGATGCTTTCCTCCCAACTATTACACACATTCCTCCTGCAGTTGTGGTGATAGAGGGGAAAGATGCAGGTGCTCTTTGCAGTGAGGTGGAGATAATGTGCAAAACCAGATTAGCTGAGAGTCTTATGTTGTGTACAGCTACACCAGAAAGACAGTAGGGAGTCTGGTATCACACAGCTGGGGCTTTGATGTTAGTGACATGGTCACCTGGCTCTGCATGCCCTGGGGCTTGGCATCCCTCCTGAATCATCCCAACCGGTCCTCCTTAGCACCAGGGAGCAGACGCTGTTGGGTGAGGAAGCTGAAATGCTTTACCTAAAGTGTCTCCGTACTGTTGGCTAAGGGGAGAACTGGAACAAGAGACCCAGGATATCCAACTCGGGGACCTCCCCCAACCCCCGCCACATCTTCCCTTTGGCTGCTTGGCAGGTAGCTCCGAGCAACTCGTTCCTTTGAGTCTAGCCCCTCACTTTTGTCATGATCCTCGTAAGGCTGCTGGGAGCACAGAATCAGGGTGTAGCCAGGGGCTAGGGTGCAGGTGCACAAGCAGAGCCTAAGGGTGGTAGGAATCTGAGCTGAGAAACGCCCCCTAGGGCTCCCTTCTTGTAATAGCAATACACTCCGCCTTTAGAGAACTGAAATTTAAAATCTACCTGCTTAGGGGGTTGTTATGGTGGGATGGTAGTTGTTCATTTTCTTGAGGGGGCTCAGCCCTGGGCACTTAGAAAAGTAGGAAAATTGGGTCTGCTCCATTTTATTTTCCAACACAGTAGTTATTCATCTGCCTTTGAGTACCTGCTGGTGAGCCTGTCTCTCTAAACCTGCAGCTGTTCAGGTGCCATTGCTTTTCCTGTTTTATTGTTTGGAGATCCTCCATGTCAGGATCTGTACATGAAAGATCAACTTCCGCTTTGTAATAACTAGGTAATCATCTCTTGAAATAAACCAGCATCTCCCAGGCTGCCCGCTGTCTCTGCAGTTACAGGGCTGCAAAGCTATTCTTGCCTAATGATCCCCCTGCCCGGGCCATTTCCTGTGAATGTGCAGTCATGTGGAAATGGCTGCTGCAGGTCCCAGGCTGGGGATACTCAGGCCCCATTCTCTATAAGAGAGGTGGTGTTTACTCCTGCTCCCCGCCCAACCCTTTGTCTTCTGCCTTGTAGTCAGAGAGTGTTCTTTGTGCCTTTTTTCTCTCCTGTTGTCATTGTTGGTCTAGAAAGAAATGGCATCTCTGTAGGATGCTCTCCAAATCAATACTAATTCTTAACAGGAGTGGATTCCTGCCTCACACGTTATTACATTTCCTGATTAAGTAGCCGTTAAGGTGCTTTGCTGGGTTCTTGCCCAGGAGAGTGCTGGGCACCTGAGGGGGATGTGGTGGGGCAGCCCAGGCTGCATTGCACTGGGCAGTGGAGCCCTCCCTGGCTTGTACCCTGTGTTCTGTGGGGCACCTGCCCATAGACGCTGTGGCCACAGTAGATCTGTTTCTGCACACATAAGCTGCTTGCTTGCCTCTCTGATGTCCAGGAGATCCCTTAGGCCATTAGATCCTTTTACTTCTCCAAAGCTTTCTCTTGGGATGGTAGAAATGATTTATAAGTTACTAAGTAAGCTGAAATCTGAGAAAGCAGGTTTTTCCATTAAATACTTCTGACTCATGAAAAATGGGTCATGGTGGTGGTCCCAGGTAATGCTGCGTCAGCTTGTGGTGACTATTGAAGGGTGCCAATGGTGTCCCACAGCCATCTGGGTAGTGATGAGTTGGAAGACAAGAAGGGTATGGTGAATTGAAGGGAGCCCGGGAATGTTCTGGAATGGACAGGATGAACATAAGCCGTGTATCTGTCACCATGAATCCTCACCATGATGGGGCTGTTGGTAAACAGTGGGAATGTGTGTTCAGCTCTGCTGGTCCAAGGGGCTTGTCCAAGCAGCACACCAAAGCGTGCTGCTGTGGGGTTATGCCCACTTTTGTAATGCAAATTACCTAGCCAGCAATCCTCTTCTGCCAGTCTGGTCCCCTTAATTTACCCTTTGGGTTATCGTATCCATTGGCAGCTGTCTCAAAGACAGTTGATGGGTGGCCATTTGCAATAGTGGCAAAGGTCCCCATGTCACACTTTGGAATATCTGACGTTAATACCTGGCACTAACCCCTTGACTCTACTTTGCTGTTAGAGCATCCCTTCGGAGGCAGCAGCGTTGGCTCGGGACCTGGGCTGAGCTCCTGTCTCCCGAATTGGGCCCTGGCCCGTCCCATGCATTCTTGGCATTTGGGGAGTGAATCAGTGGATGGAAGTATGTTCTTTGTATGTGATTAATTAACAACAACAAAAACCAGCAGATGCCTGGAACCTGGGGGAATTCATGTTTGGTGTTGATTTATGGAGGGAACTGGTGGGAGTCATGTGCTGGAGGGCTGCTCTGGTGTGTGTGTGTGTGTAGGTCCACAGGTGTTGTTTATATACCCTGCAGATGCAAGGCTCACAGTTATATATATATATATATATATATATATATATATATCCCTCAGCTTGTCACATGGCTCACTGAATACCACCAGTGTCCCTGATCCTATTACTATTTGGAGAAGCACTGGCAATCATGCATTTCCAGGTGGCATGAAACTGGAATTAGAAATCAGCTCCCTGTGTAAGACTTGTCTGTTTGGTTCAGCTTCCTTGAGTGCATGGGAGGCATTGCCAGAGCCTCGCTTGGTGCTTGGGGAAGGAGAGGCTCTAGCAGTAAGGCCTCCCTCCCTACCTGTGCCTCTGCTGATGTCACTCTTCAGCTTCTGAGAGTCCCTGCTGCTTTGTGGAGACTGCTGGTGAACAGATGTTTCAGCCAAGCCTCATCCCCATTTGGCACCAAAGGCCTTGCCCCACAGGCTTGCCCCCCCCCCCCCCCCCCCCCAGTCCCAACCAGCTTTAGATTCTCTAGCTCCTCCAAGCCGAAGGTTCTTAGAAAGGTGGCTCTGAGAAATCTCAGCACTGTGTGGAGAATGCCATTTGGTGGGTCCTTCGTCCTCCTTCACACTCCACCAAGTGACTGTTGTCATGGCAACAGATCTGCGCCCACAATGGCTTTCCTAATAGCGTAGAAGGGAACCCAGAGCTTCCTGAAATTCTTAGTAATTATCTTGTAAAAAAAAATATGTTCTGAATAATGGGAACATTTTAATGGGCCCTGTTCCATCCTTAGGAGGAAGTATGAGATCTCTTTCAGCCCCATGTCTTAAAATGACTTGATTTCTTTTCTTGACAGTTTTTTTCCTTTTGTGTACATTCTTACATGGAAGAACCATTATTTTACTGGTAATAATGTCTTGTACCTAGCAGATGCCCAGATGTTTCGTTTTTATTTGAAAGACAGGCAGGCTAATTGAGTGCTAGTGGAAATAGCTTGATTTAGGAGTTAGGTGTGCTGTTTCTGCAGGTGACTTTGAAGCTCACTGCCAGCTGGAGGTCACAGGTGCAAGGGCTGCAGCTCCCTTCCTCTTTGTTTCCACATCTCCAGGTGGAGGGCGACCCTGCTGAGCCCAGCGTATCTGAAGCTTCGCTCATGACCATCCCTGGGGAGTGCAGAGTTAGCACTGGGGCCAAAATGTTAGAGGGAGCTGCTCTTCAGGATTGCATACGATCCATTTGTTTTCCCTTTATGTTTTGCTCTTCCCCGTCTCTTTATCTGCAAATTAATCTGTTGGGCCTTTTTCTGGGTCATGCATCTTGCCAGGCACTGGAAATGCATGAATGGCTCGGTCAATAGTTGCTGTCTGCAAGATCACCATTGAATGGAGGACACAGGCCCTCGAGGCAGGAAGCCCAGGACAGTGTGTCAACCAGGTGTGTGGTGAAAAGGTGGCTCTGAGTTGGTGACCACTGGGTCCCCACACTCTCTCCTTCCTCCCCACCCCTCATCCCTCTGTCCTTCTTTGCAACTTTTGGAGGCTGTTGATCTGTTTCCAGGTCTCTGCAGGGTGGAGGAGAGAAGCTTACTCAGTGCCCACCTTTTTATCCGAGTCACTCTAGAGCCTCTGTAACCATTCCAGACATGGAGAGGACAGGGCCCTCTTTCTGGCCCCATTGCCCCGCATATGTTGTCTAGTATACTTTTCTGTGGCTCAGAGTTGTGGTTTCCCTTTCCCTCACTGGAGGAGGACACTTGTTCACAGAGGCCGGTTTTTGGATGGGAGAAGGAGAAGGGGAGGGATTCACCTGCAGAGATCTGTCCCAGTAGGAGACTCTAACAGTCCATTGGGAGGCAGCATGGGGTGCAGTCACATCTTTCCCACATAGTGCCTCCCAGTCCAAGACATCTGGTCCACCTGGATCCCATTTGGCAGGATGTCTCTGGGGTGGAGCTGCCCTCAGGGAGGTGGGGAAATTACAGTGGCTGGTGAAGTATTCTAGTGCCTTCTGCTCCAGCCGTCACCATCTGGGGCCAAATCTTGGGCCCTTTCCAGAACCCCTCAGTCAGAATCCACTGGTGAGCACAACTTACTGGTGATCCTTGTGCACATTACAATTTGGAAAGTTATGTCTTTAGTTTTTCTTTCCAGATATTAGACATGGGAGGGGGTATGCATCTTGCACTCTGGCCTTCGTGGCAGATGTTTTCTGTCAAACCAGATCCACCACAGAACCTAGAGTAAGAGTACGGTAGGCACCAATCTGGCCTGATGGGAAATAAACCAAGAGGCAAACTCATTTGTTTCCCTGTGTCTGTGAGGAACTCAGGCAAAAGCAAGCAGCCTGTTGCATTAGACCTCAAGGGATAGGAGTTAAACACTCATCAATTCCCAGGACAGAAGGAGGACACACTGTGAGCAGTTGAATGATGCCTAGTGACAGCTGCAGCCTACCCAGCACGGGGGCAACAAGCCTGGCCTTGATGGTCCTCTGAGGCTGGACAAGAAGATGGGTGGAATAAGGGAAGCCAAAGTGCTTCCCTAGCTCCCACCATAGGACCCGTGGTTGGCCCCTGGCAGCAGTTTGTCAGTTTTCATTGATGACTGAACCAACAGGATTAAGCCAGCCCTTGGTGGATGGCTTCCTTGTTTACATTCTGTTAGAGGAACAGAGGCTATAGTGGGTGTGAGGAGGGAAGAGTCACCCAGATCAGCCAGGAAAAGGTATTAATCACATCATGGGACCAGCTTTCAGGGGCATCGTTTACCTTAAAAGGTCATTGGGGCTTGGGAATTGTGTTGGTCAACAGCAGGCTGTGTATGTCTGCAATCCCCTTAGGTTTTATTGTCTTGTTCGTGTGGCTACAGTCTGTGCTGTCCCCACAGTATGTGAGTATGTTGCTCGTCTAGCAACCCATCTCAGAACATTCTCCCATTGTCAGTGACACACGACCGCACATGAGTCAGTTTAAATAACCTTAGCCAAATTTGTCAGGGAAGTTGCCTGCTGGGTGGAACCTGTTTCCCCTGACTGTCTCCACGTGTCTCTGCTGGAGTATGAAGGCAATTTCCCCGTAAAACTTGAAATCTTAGGTTGTGCAACAGAAAGATGCAAGAGTGCAACAGAAAGATGCAAGAGGTATGAGGAGGCAAGAACCGAAGAACAGATGTGAGCCTGGAATTCCAAGCTTGGCATGTCTGCCAATTCCCACTTACTCATGGTTGGGAAGCCTCTATTATGCCTGCGTTTGCTTAGGGACGTCAGTGTTCCTAGAAAATGAAGGCATTCTGAGTTCAGTAAAGCATGAATGTGAGGATGATGGTGGGGGGGGGGGGGCAAAATAGACTGTATTGCAGAAGTAGCCCTCCCTCACCACCACCACAAAGGAGTCAGTAACTGAAAAGGTGATGGGGGGAGGAGCCTCCCAGCAAGTAGGAAAGGGTCCTCTGAATCAGCAGTGCCCCCCTCCCACCATAGGAAGCAGGCAGGGGGTGACGGATGCTGAAGCCTGGCCTTACCTGTTCATCCTGACCTCGCATCCTTGACAGTGGTCCAGCCAGTCCAGACATAGTCTAGCAAGAAAGTGACCACGGTATGGTTTAGCTCTGGTGGATGGAATAGGGGTAGAGGAAGAAAATCTGTAACCTCCCCCGTGCCCCGGGATTCGTATCAGTGGCAGCTCTAGTGCCAAGAATGGAGAAGCTGAACGTTCTAATGTGGACTCAGTCCTGGGTACAACTGCTAAACACTGCATGGTCACGGACACATCTCAGAAATGAAACTGCTTTGTAATGATGGCCATGTAAGAAATACAAGAGGTTTATATTGCAAGGGTCTGTCCCATTGCAGGCGCTCAGTGAATAACCATTCCCGCCGCTCTGGAAAGCAGCAAGATTGCTTCTTGGGTGAGGAAGTCCCCATATTCCAGGATAGTTCAGAAGTGTACCAAAAAAAACCCTCAAAGGAAGTGCTCGTGGGCTGAGGCTAGGTGCAAGAGGCTTGAGGGGGACCTGGATGTCACAAGGCGATTGGATTTCTGGCAGCAGCACAGCAAGAAGCCAGCATGAGGTTAAATGAAGCCTTGCACTGTGGGGTCTCAGCAGACTGGTGTGTCCTTTTGAGGGTGATGAATACATCAGGTCTTTATTCTGCTTGTCCAAACATTCAAGTCATTTTCTTATCACAAATCCATCCAGGCCTCCTTCTAAATTGTCTGCCATCCACTATAGGCTGTCTGAGAGATAACACCCAGATCGGTCGACCAGATACATCTCATCCACCTGACAGTTAGTTTCTGTGAACCACGGAAGAGACATGTGGCTTGCGCTTCGGACCACATCTGCTTTGCTGGCATGAGTTGGCACCATCAAGTCGCTCAGCCCAGCTTCGACGGGAGCAACTCTCTCTGTGCCCATGTGGCAGAGTCAGACCACGGCAGCGGGCGTTCATGGTGGCAGATGCCAGGGAACTTTGCAGCCAGGCCTCATGCCATGAGGAACGAAGGCAGGAAAGCATGCTCCTCACCCCCCATTGGAATGTGTTCGCTCCCAATACAATTGTACCTCCATGGGAGCTTGTCTGTGTTTTTGTGTTTCCGTATTAACTATTCTCGCTTTTGCTTTTCAAACAGCAACAAAGCAAACTGAGTATTGGTCTCTGTGGCTGCCAGTGCCATGCACGCCAAAGTCTCTTGTGCTGGCTGGGTGAAAGGCGCCAGATGGTGGGTGGATAGTGTGTGGTTTTGTTTCCTCTGTTTTTCTTTTCTTTTTTTTTTTTTAAAGTTGTGAAGGGGGAGAGACCAAGAAGTAGTTGCTTGGCTGCAGATTGTCATCTGAGCACAGTTGGTGGTAGCTTCCCTGCGCATGCACATGATGGAATGGTCCAGCACCAAGTCACTGCTCCAGTCCCTTGTTTGCTGAGAACCTGATCTTAGCGACACATCAGCATGATCTGGGCTGTCCATTACCTGCTCAGCCTTATGCAGTAGCTGCGTACAGCAGCTCTTTTTGAACAGGCAATCTCATATGAGTTTCTCTTCCTTGAAGATGACCACAGGTTGTTGGGTTTGTGGTTGTAGCCCAAGGGAAGTTGCACTGACCTTGTCTCGAGATTTATTTGTAGAAGTTTCTTACCAGATTTTTGACTTTTGTTCTATGCAATCTTGTGTAGCTGTAAGTGCAATTCTGGTTTTTCTCATTTGTTTCTTGGAAAGCTGGTTGTGTTTGTTGCACAAACCTGGGGCTAGGTTTGAAGCCATTTCTGGAGCTCCCGCAGCTAACAGGAAGTTCTTCAGTGACTTGAGGATGACCAGTGTGAACTGAGAAAGGAGGGAGCTTGACGGCCTGTGGCCTGTGCTTTGTGTGGCTCTCATGTAGAACCAGGAGTCACTATTTCTTCTCCACTAGATGTCATTAAGCAAAAATCAGATGATACCCTCTTGTGGGTTGTCTGTCTTGCTATGCCCAAGGTGGGGAATAAAGTGCTGGGGTAGCTGGAAGCAACGTGGTGTGTTGGTTTGATGTTCTTTTTTTTTTTTTTTAAGATTTATTTTTATTATTTTTTCATTGGAAAGGCAGATATACAGAGAGGAGAGACAGAGAGGAAGATCTTCCGTCCAATGATTCACTCCCCAAGTGAGCACAACGGGCCAATACTATGCCAATCCGAAGCCAGGAGCCTCTTCCGGGTCTCCCACGCGGGTGCAGGGTCCCAAAGCTTTGGGCCGTCCTCGACTGCTTTCCCAGGCCACAGGCAGGGAGCTGGAAGGGAAGCGGGGCTGCCGGGATTAGAACCGGCGCCCATATGGGATCCCGGGGCGTGCAAGGCGAGGACCTTTAACCACTTGCGCCACCGCGCCGGGCCCGATGTTTTTTTTTTTTTTTTTGAAGATTTATTTATTTTTATTGGAAAGGCAGATTTACAGAGAGGAGAAGAAACAGAGAGGAAGATCTTCCCTCCAATGGTTCACTCCCTAAGCAGCCGCAGTGGCTGGAGCTAAGCTGATCCAAAGCCAGGAGCCAGGAACCAGGAACCTCTTCTGGGTCTCCCACACGGGTGCAGGGTCCCCAAGACTTGGGCTGTCCTCTACTGCTTTCCCAGGCCACAAGCAGGGAGCTGGATGTGAAGCGGAGCTGCTAGGATTAGAACTGGGGCCCATATGGGATCCTTGCGCTTTCAAGGCGAGGACTTTAGCCATTACGTTATCATGCCAGGCCCTGACTTGATGTTCTTAACAGCCTGAGTGCGTTGACCTTTAATAAAAAAGCTAAGGGAACCCCTTAGCCCCTCCATTGGTAGGAACTAATCATCTCAGGGCTGACGTGAAGGCTCAATTAGCTACTTACCCACCTGCAAGCATAAGCATCCCATATGTGCACTGGTTCATGTCCTGGATGCTCCCCTTCCCATCCAGCTCCCTGATTGTGGCCTGGGAAAGTAGTGGCCCAAGGTCTTGGAACCCTGCATCTGTGTGGGATACCTGGAAAAGGCTCCTGGCTTCTGGCTTCAGATCAGCTCTGCTCTGACTGTTGCAGCCATTTAAGGAATGAAGCAGCAGATGGAAAGTCTGTATCTCCTTTTTTCTGTAAATCTGCTTTTGCAATTTTAAAAAAAAAAAAAAGCAGAGGGAGCAGGAGCCAGCCATCTCACAAACACATGGCTAAAGAACACAGGTGAGTTTGAAGACAAACAACAGTGAGCATGGAGAGCTGAAAAGTGTACCTGGTCACAAACACAAGGCTATGACACCCAACAACAGGGTATGGCATGCTGGCTGACTGCCCCACGCACTTTCTCAGGGACTTGTAGCTCTAGGGTCCTCGTGAACACCCATTGTTTTTATTGTGATGGGGAGCGTTACATAATGCAGGAGTACGTGGCTGTCTCACTTCATTTGCCAGCAGTGTGACCACAGTAGCATTTCCTTGCTATCCCGTCTCTACTCCAGCCTCTTAGGATCATCTTGTTCAGTGTGGAGGTCACCCAGGAGATTGAGCTGAGGTCAAGTTTGCCCCCTCGCCCGGAGCACCCTTCCGGCTCCTTGTGGCCTCTTGCTGTGTTGGTCTGGTAGCTGTCCACCTCATGGCCTTGGACTGAAGCTGTGAGTGAAGTGTGTTTTTTTCTTAGCGAGAGCAGCACTGGAGGATCTCTCCAGGTGTAAGAATTAAGCTTCCCTCTTTTTTTTACATTTCACACTGATTTAAAAACACTCCACTCTCGCTTTCCTACATGGTGTCCCTTCACTTGGCGTGAAATATAAAGCGTTCTGAACACACCGGCGAGACAGCACTCAGCTTCATGGTCAAATCTGACCTTTGTTCTCATGCCCTCACATGTGTGTGGAGCTGCGCTCTCCAATGCCAGTGCCTGCCTGCAGGCTTCCCCTGGGGTGGCAGATGGCGAAGCCAGCCCTAGCGGGCCCAGCCCAGTCTGCGTGACAGCTGATCACGCTGAGGCAGCTTCTGTGATAGAGTGCATCTCTCCAGCCATCAAGGTGAAAAGACACCTGACATTCTGAGACTTCTGGGCTGTGTGAGAGCAGGCGCTTGAGAGGAGGGCTAGAGAGAACCTACTGTGGCCTGTCACTGGCCATTGCAGAAGTGGCCCCGAGTGTCCCATGACACTGGTGACTTCTGGCTTCAGTCCTAAGGAGTTTTCCCTTTCACTCTCAGCTGGAAGGAAGCTGCTAAAGGAGCTAATTCAAGCTTTGCCATCTAAAAACCACCAACCAAGGGAGATGTAGGGCCAGGGACACCTGTAAAAGCTCTTTACCCAATGAGAAGTACCAGGTTGTTTTCGAAGGGGTGGGGACACTCAGGACTGGCTTGCTATTCCATCAAATAACTACTCTGTGGGTGCACACCTGTCAGTCAGCAGGAGTGGAAGCTGGCCAGCAGTCCCCACTCCCACCCCCTACCCTAGGCCCTCCCTCATGACCTTTGGTCTTCTGAGAAGCAATAATTCTGGCCTTTGTAGAAGCCACTGGCCATGCTATTCATTTGCCCACTGCATACTGATGTGCCCACTCCACCGCCAAGACACTGTTAGATGTGGGTGGGGCTGAGGGTGGTTACTAAGTGGCTGGGATATCATTGCGTGGCCTGGCTGGAGTTAATGATCCTGGTCCCTGTCTTACTGATGGACCTCCTTGGTTGTTAGTACATGAAAGCTATGCTTAACTGGCCCACTAATGTATCCAGTGTTCTTGTTCTTTTGTCAAATACACCAACACCTGCTCCCCGCTGGGGACTTCCCTCCAAAGGTTCGTGGAAAAATGAAATAGGAAGCTGTTTATTTTCTTGCAAAACATTTTGAAATCCATGCATTGTTTTCACCATGAACATTTCCTTAGACTTGAAGACTCCTGTGATGTGCCTACACTTCTCCATCCCTAATTGCAGGCTTCATTAAGAATCACTTAGTGCTCGCAGGCTGTTACTGGCCTGGCATGAACTCGCTTGATTATGAGGCACATACACCTTTGGGATAGGAGTGTGAAAGTCAAGATTTCTTGTTTTGGAACTGGTATTGAGGTGCAGTGGAATATTCTGCCACTGTTTTTCTTTTAGTTTTTTATTTTGAAAGAGAGAGCGAGCTCTCCACCTGCTGGTTCACTCCCCAGAAGGCCGCACAGTGTCTAGAAGTAGACCAAGCCTGAGCCAGGAGCCTAGCTTCATCCGGGTGGCAGGGGTCCAAATGTTTGGGTTGTCTGCTGTTGATTTTCCCAGGCACGTTAGCAGGGAGCTGGATTAGAAGTGGAGACGCTGTGATGTAAAGCAGTGCTCATGTAGGATAGCAGTGTAAGAGAAGGCAGCTCTCACCAGCATTGCCACAGTGCCTCTTGCAATGCGGCATCCTGTATCAATGTGCCAACTGCTCTGCTTCAGCTGCAGCCCCCACTAACGTGTGGGAAGGGAGCAGATGATGGCCCAGGTCCTTGGACCCGTCCTATCTGTGTGACAGACCCTGACCGAGTCCCAGCCTCCTCCTGCTTTCAGCTTGGCCCAGCCCTACCCATTGCAGCTGTTTGTCGGGTGAACCAACAGACCAAAGATACCTATCCCTGCCAACCCCTCTCTGTTGCTCTGCCTTTCAAAAATGTATTTTTTTTTAAATTGTTTCTTCAAAGTAAACGAAATGTTTAGGAAGAGATTAGGTAAGCTATCCCTTCCCCTCGCACATGCTTGCCAAAAAAAATATATATATATGTATATATATAAAATATATATATATATGTGTGTGTGTGTGTGTGTGTATCATTAAGATGAGTCCATGGTATGATTGGAGACAAAAGCTGTAAAAATCGAGGGTAATCAGAGCTGTCTGTCTCATGGGCAGCTCAAACTGGAAATCGCAGTTGATGGAGTATTCTACAACTTCCACAGCAAAGATGGCGCAGCACACCATCAACAAATCTAAGTAGCTGGGAGCCCTGCCAAGACCACAGGGCCGACCAAGGAGGGAGCTGGGCTGTGCAGGCACCTGACTGAGGTCAGAGCCGAGCCCTTTGTCTTCCTGCTGCCTTGGGCTGGGGGAGGACAAGAATTGTACCCAGAGGCAGGATCAGTCGTGGCCAAAGTGCTGAGGTCACCAGAGCACTGGGTAAGCAGGCCTCTGGGGGGTCTGCAGTCACCCATACTTGTGAAAGCCTGGATGGAGATGAGATTACAGCTGCTCCGAACCCCCCAGGACCCTAGAAGGTCAGTGTGGATGGACCAGATCTGTTCTGACAAGATTCCCAGTGCAGTGTATCACAGGATTGTGGGTGTGTGGTAATTTAGAGCCTGGGAACCGTGTATTTACTCCTCTCTTTGATCTTTCACACGTGTGACCAGGTGGATACAGTCAGCAGTCTGACCTGTGGGCTGTCAAGGGGCCCTCCAGCTTCTATGAGGGGGAGAGGGGCCCCCCTGGGGTTAGGTTTGCACAGTTCCAGTTGGTGTCTGGCTGCACAGATCCTCAAGAAACCATGGGTGCTGGCTGTTCCTCACTGGCCAGTGGGGAGGCAAGTCCACGGCCAGTGAGTGGTTATAGGAGGCCCTCTTTTACAATTTCTTTTGTTTGTATTTATTTGGAGGCTCAGAGAGCAGGAGCGGGAGCACTTTGGGGAGTGCTGGTTTACTCTCCAAGTGCCCACTTCAGCCAGAGCTGGACCAGGCTGAAGCTAGGAGCCAGGAACTCGATTCAGATCTCCCACAGGAAGCTGGAGTCAGATCCAGAGCTGAGACTCGAACCAGGCTCTGTGTCACGGGATTCTGACACCATGTGACATCTGACCTGCTGATCATAGGCCTGCCACCCTGTGCTCACTGTACCACATCTGTCCTGGGTCTCGCAGAGGAGCTGCAGAGGCTGGTCTCTGCCTTCCGTCCTTCCTCATTTGGGCTGCTCGGATTCCCTCTGGCAGACGTTTGTGTATTCCTGATGTTCAGCACTGGAAGACAGGCTGCTGTTAGTCAGCTTTCCAGCCTTGGGGATCGGAGCCTGTTGACAACAGGGAATGTCAGTTCTGCGTTTTTCAATTGTCGCTGTAATGACAAGTGAAATTGTTTTTTCATTACGGGAGCTTTGCAGGCTGGTGGTGGGCAGAACTTAATAGCTTTTCATGGCCTCTGGGATGAGTGTGGGACAGCAGCCATCCCAGCTGAGTGTGTCCACTGTGGCTCCTCCAGGCCTGGCGCCTTCAGTGGCAGCTCCCTGTAGGAGAACACTGATGGTCCTCCGACGCCGCTTCTCAGCGATACTGCTGCACCCTCGGCAGGGTGTGGGTGAGTCTGGAGGCATTTCTGGCTGCCGTGAGCTAGAGGGCAGACACCAGGGTTGATGCAAATATCCTGCCATGCATGGGACACCCAGGTGATGAGACCTGGCAGTAAGCATGGTCCCATCCAACATGGCAGCAGAGTGGAGGCCCCCGCCTCAATGAACCGCCCTGTCCTGTAGGCTCTCCTGCAGGAAGTGGCCTCTGTCGTGGGCTCCCAAAGGGCCTTTCCTGCAAAATCAGCCCTCAGAGGAAGAGCTTATCATCCCATGCACTTCCTCCAAAACCATTATTTTATTTACTCTTATTGGAAGGGCAGATTTTATAGCGAGAGAAGGAGAGACACAGATATTTCATTCTCTGGTTCACTCCCTAAATTGTTTCACTGGCCAGAGCTGAACTGATCCAAATCTGAGAGCTGCTTTTGGATCATCCCTAAGGGAAATTGGGCTGTTCATTGCTGATTTTTTCAGGTCATAAGTAGGGAGCTGGATTGGAAGTGGAGCAACTGGGACTTGAACCATCGTCTGTATGGGATATCAGTGCTGCAAGTGAAAGATTAGCTTACTATGCCACTACATTGGCCCCTTACCAAAACTGTTCTTAACTCTTGCTTCCTGCAGCCCTTATCCTCCTCACTGGCTGCCTGCCCACCCTGGAGACCAGCCCCTGCCTGTGCTTTAGTCCCCTGCCACCTGGGGAGACGGGAGCTGCCTGCAAATGAGGCCTCTGGGAGGGCAGGATAATGCTACTGTTTGGGTGCCACAGTTCTGCCTCTCACAAGCGGCAGGATGAAGGTTTGGGTGACGGGGCAGGAACAGTGGCTCCATGCCCTTTGTTCTCCTTATTTCCTACTTCCCCAAATAGGCATTCGACAGTTTGCATTCTGGTTGCGCCTTTGTTTCTTTGTCTTCCATTGGGCGCATCTCCAGCTTGTCACAGTGAGAAGAAGCCTCTTGGTGTTAGCAGAAGGAGGGTCAGTCGGGGCCTACACTGCACTGTTACCAGCTCCTAGCCCCCAGCACGTTAGGGCAGCCTCCTGAGGATCTGTAGGAAGTAGCATAGCTCATCCTGGACTCATGAACTTACTGTCCAGATGTGCGTCCTGCATGGATCTCATCCTCCTTGCCCAGCAGTCTGTGCGCCCTGATTGAGCTCTGACACGTCTTCCTTGTCTTTAGGCTCACTTGAGCCCAGCCATGTACCAGTCACCTGTTGGAGGTTGAAGGCTGAGTTCCTAATCTTGCACCTGTGTCTGGGACTGTTTGGCCATGGTCTTTGCAGAGCTGGTCAAGGTAGCACTACCTCGTGAGAGGTGAGTCACAGTCCACATGATGAGCATCTTGCAAAGAGGAAAGTTTGGACTCCAGATACACACAGAGGGGAGGACGCCTTTACCCATCCCTCCAGAGGAGACAGACACTTGGGAGGCGGTCACGTGGCTGTGGGGCAGACACCAGAGGGTGCAGCTGCGGCCAGGATTGCCAGAGCCGGCACATGCCAGCATGTTTGAGGGGGTGGTACACCTGGCTCGGCCCACGCAGAATCCATTTGCATTGCTGGGAGCCAGCTGGTTTGGGGAGGCTTTGCTAGGGCCGTGCTAGCAAGCGGACGCAAAGCTCGGACACCTGTGCGGCTGTTTTCATGTCTGCATGTGCAGGACACTTTGTCTTCGTACTTTGGCCCTGCGTCTTTTCACCGCCTGCTCTCTCCCCACTTCCGCTACTGATTACTTTGGGGCTGTTGTATCATGAATACGAGCGCTTGTGCAGGAAGGAGGCCTTTGCATGCTGTCATCTGCAAGAGGACTGTGGTTTCTCATCAGGTGTGTGTTCCTAAGCAGTGGTTCAGAGTGACCGATGGGCATTGCTTTTAGCAATGGCTTTATTCCTGGTCCAGAGAGGAAGTGTGAGAGGCCGTGGCTCGCTCTCCTCCTCTTTGAACTAGCAAGAAACAGACCAAATCAAAGTGGCCTTTAGAAATAAATATTTGCTCTTGCCAAATAGGAGCCCGGGCCTGGAAGAAGAGCAGGCTCAGAGCAGTGGCCCAGGGAGGGTGCCAGGAGTTCTTCCTGGCTTCTTAAGCTAGGAGGAGTCTCAGCCAGTTTTTGTTTGTTTTGTTTTGTTTTAAAGACTTATATATTTGGAAGAGTTGCAGAGTGAGAGAAGGGAGAGAGAGAGAGAGAGAGAATTTTCCATCCAGTGACCAGCAGTGGGCTAGGCTGAAGCCAGGGGTTTCGTTCAGGTTTCTCATTTGGGTGGAAGGGGCCCAAACGTTTGGCCCATCTGCTTTCTCGGGTGCATTAGCAGGACTATGGACAGGAAATGGCACTGCCGGGACGGGAAGCACCCACCGGTATGGGATGCCAGTATTGCTTGTGCAGGCTTCATATGCTGTGCTGCTATGCCAGTTTGTTTTTTTCTTTGGAGAGCGACATGGCCCAGTGTAATGCCTCAGTGGCTAAATCCAGGTCTTGAGCAAGCACCGGGATCCCATACAGGCACCACTCCATATCCCGGCAGCTCCATTTCCCACTCAGCTCCCTGCTTGTGGCCTGGGAAAGTAGTCAAGGATAGCCTGGGACTCTGCACCCACATGGGAGCCGTGGAAGTAGCTCTTGGCTCCTGACTTCAGATCAGCTCAACTCCAGCTGTGACAGCTCCTTGGGGATTGAACCAGTGGTCAGAAACTCTCTGTCTCTCCTCTCTGTGAAGCTGTCTTTCCAAATAAATAAATAAATAAATAAATCTTTTTAAAAAGTGACAGGGAAGGGAGACACGGATAAAGAGCTCTTCTAGCCAGTGAGTCAGGCCATAGTCAGGAGCTTCTCTCCAGTATCCAGGTGTTTGGCAGGGCACTAAGCCCTTGAGCCTTCTGCTGCTGCTGTCCCAGGTGCGTTGAAATGCAAGGTGGATTGAAAGTGGAACAGCCAGGACTCAAACCAGCCCTTTGAAATGAGATGCTGGTGAGGCAAGTGGCTGCTGAACCCACTGCACCTCAACTCCGTAGTTCCATCTTAAGGTGGCAGCTCTGTGGCCATGGTGCTGCCTGCCTGTGTCCTTGTTTAGGTCCTATAGGGTGTCTCTGCTGTGATCCCGTTGGATTTTATGGAATCCTTCCCCAGAAGCACCCCATCAGCCTTCTCTCCATATCTGTCGCCTCCCTCCCTGGAGCCCACCACTGCCCAGCAGGCTAGAACGAACATCCCTCCCAGCTCTGGTAGAAAAAAGAATGGCGCCCCAGCAGCGTGCACATTGCCATCCATGGTGAAGGGGGATGCTACAAGGGTGTCAGGGTTAAGGAACTGGAGACAGGGGGATCATCTTGGAAGATTCCAACAGGTCTAGCTAGAGCACAAGGATAAGAGGGAGGCAGGACTGTCAGGCTGAGAAGCTTTAAGCACAGAAGGTGCGGTGGGCAAAGAGAGCAGGTGCTGAGCCTCTGCCTTGGGAGGGGTTAACCAGGGAATGCGGGAAGGCCCCGGAAGCTGGAGAAGGCATGATAACAGGTTCTCTGGCAAGAACACAGCCCCACCCATGCCCAGATGACAGCCCGGTGAAGCCGGTTTGGATTCTGAGTTTCTAGAACTGGGCGATCCTGTTGTGTTCAAGCTGTTTCAGTTGTAGTCGATTACCGTGACAGTGGAAGGAAGGGAGCACACCGCTGTAGCTCTGCACTGACCTCTAAGTGCGCCTTTTCTGAGATGAAGCATCTGGCATCTTCCATGGTGTACGTGCAGGAAAAACGTATTTATGGATTAGGCCAAGGATAAACTGGGGCCTTGTTCCTGCCTCCGGATGGGCCCAACCTGGCGATGCGCGCTCAAAACGCCAGTTGTCCAGGGTTCCCCGGGTCACCATTTCTTGGTGGGCGACATAAGAGCCGGCTGTCCTCACTCCCACAGGGCTGGGTGTGCCTCAGCCAGCCATTTGATTCCACAGACCTTCTGAGTGTCTTGTTGGAGGGCTTGCAGATGTCTTTTCTTTGTGGTGGAAGCTGATTTCTTCCAGCAAGTAGTTCCTGTTCAAATTACTGATTTTTTGTTTTGTTTAAGTGCTAGCAAGGGTTGGGGAGAAGCTAAGATATCATTCAGTACTTGCGCAGAGCCACCTGCTTCTGGAGGGCTTGTGTCATGGAGACCAGCAGTCGTTCTAGCACTGGGCCCTGGGATGCACTGCGTGGCAGCTGCCTTCTGCCCACGTGGCGCCCGGACAGGGACACTGCTGCTGCTATTGGCAGTGTTTTCTCTGCGGTCACTCCCTTTCCTTCGGAGGCCTTCTTGCTCGCGCGTGTCTGTACTTTCTTGTGACACTGTTGAGCTGTTTGGGGGAATCTTGAGCTTTCCTGGAGAGGCATACAAACTATGGAAAATACCTAGGTAGCAGGCCGAGAGGGCAGGGGCTGGCCTTGAAGGCGCGCATCTCTTCCAACTTTGTGGGGTCAGCAAGGCTGACCCCTGGGTCAGTCCAACATCCCCAGGCTCAGTCCTGGTGCTGGGTCTGCAGATTTGCAGCTCATCCCATGGTCCCAGCTGGGCAGTTCTAGACTCCAGAACTGATATTTGGAAGCTAACGGTAAAGCCAGGCAGCCATATGATGTGTAGTGAAGTGCGTTGGGTGCAGCCTGTGTTCCGGGCCCGTCACTGTCTCATCCCACCCATGGTGTCCAGTAAGTGTCCGGCAGCTGCAGAAGCAAGTGTGTGGATTGATGTTCTGGTTCCGCTAACAGTGGGATGTGTGCGCATCAGCAGAGATGTGTTTCCTGTCTGTAAAGTGCGGGGTGATGATTGCATCAGTTCCACTGGGGAGGGTCGGGTGCAGAGAACGAGCGACAGCCCTGCACACCATGACTCCATGCAAGGGCCTCGCTTCGTTCCCCTCCTCTGAGAAGGAAGCAAAGCAGCCTGTCCTGAGTTGGCTCTCGGATACGGGATGCTGGCATCATAGTGATGGCCTAACCATGCTGTGTGCCACAGCACAAGCCTCTTGTAATTCCTTAAACATTGTTTTCCAGCATTTTAAAGGACTGCCTGGTGTTCCATTGCATGGCAGTGTTCCTTGGTTTGTTTGACTGAATCCTAGAATGGGGTTGCCTCTCCAGCTTGTCAGTGTTGAAAACGTTTCATAACTACCCTCACCGATGGGGATTTTCTCCCATCCGTTATTTTTTCAGGCTAAGTTTCTAGGATTAGAGTTGCTGAGTCACAGAGCATGCACATTAGTAACATTTTCTTGATAGATCTTTACCAAATTCTCGTCTTGGAAAGTATTAGTTTACACTCCCAGCAGCAGTGAGAGAGCATGCCAATTCTCTTGTGTGGCTAGGTTATTAACTTGTAATCAGATGAAGGCTCAGGAAAAGGAGATATTTCCCTGGGGAGAAAGCATTCCCCATCCTTACCTAGCAGTGACTACTGGAGCATGTGAGCTTGGCGCCCCCTCCTGGCCCTCCGTGGTAGAGCGATGTGAACCACTGCAGATGGAGGGAGGCGATCTGTTCAGGTTCCCTGGCTCCTTGAGGCAGGTGCCAGAAGGTTAAGGACATTCTTGAAAGACTTATGGCCACTGACAAACCAACCTCAAGTGACATGTGGTCCCTGAGCAGTGGTTCTTGACAGGCGGAGGGGATTCACTATTGCCATTAGCAAGCAGAGGTCCAGGGTACAGTCGGAACATCTGACAGCGCACGGCACAGCCCCACAGCAAAGGATTGAGCTGTGCAGCGTGCGCTCGTGTGTGTGTGTGTGTGTGTGTGTGTGTGTGTGTGTAGCAAGTTTGTAGAAAAGCCTATTACACACACAAAAACAAAATCTGCATAGATCTCAAAACTAGAATATATCCCTGTAGCATTCAGATTGAGAGATTCTGTTGTCAAGAAAAGGAAAATTTTCACCTGTCAACACTTACCTGTTTACATTGAAATGAAACTAAGAAATGCTTCCATATTATAGTCACCCTGAGTAGTATCTGATTGTGTAATCCTGTTTTTCAGAATACAGTGGAAAACAGGTGGGACTGAAACAGCACATTGGTGTTTCTGGCAGGACAGGCAGGCAGATTACAGCCCACAATATGAACACCCGAGAGGCCGTCGTGTTCTTGTTCCCTTGACTTGACCAACCCTGTTGTAAATTCCAGCAATTTTTCCCCCTTGTCTGCTTAAAAAGCACTTTTCATTTGCCATGTGCCCTCAGTTTCACAAGAACCTGGGTGTTCCTCATATTTCTAATGGTGCATGCCGGAGTTCTGGGCCCAAGACCATCTGCGCTTCTCATCGGCTTCCCCCACCATGTTCCTGTAAGTGCTGATTCAAGCACTGTCTCTGGAGGGGGAAGGAAGAGAACAACTTGAAAAAAGTAACCTCAGAGAAGGGTGTGCCTGCCAGGGAAAGTATGACAGGGATTTCAGGAAAATCAAACTCTGCCACAGCCCCAAGACTTTGCCCTCGCTGCCCGGTGTCACCCGGTCCCTTCAAGAGGGCATTGTCTCCAGAACATGTGGCTTGTAATAATTGGCCTTCCAACTCCTGGGGACAGGATTACTTCTCCAGAAAGGCAGCTCTCAGAGGGACAGCTTTCCCCCCTACCCGACACTTCTTTGATTGTCTTCCATCAGAAGTGTCTTGCAAACTGTGTGTCAGACCCATGCGGGGGGGTGCCCCGTTGGCTTTAGTCTAGATGACGACCAGTACTGCTCGAACACCCAAAACAGAAACTGTTAAAGGATCTTGTGCAGCTTGAGCCACCTTGGCTTCAGTGACAGAGGTGGCCCCACATGTGTGTGTGTGTGTGTGTGAGCATGTGTGTGGTAAGCTTGTAAGGCCGTGGGTTAGGCGCCTCACCTGCTGTAATCTGGCTCGCGTCCGAAGGTCGGCGGAGATGGCCAGGATTTGCGCTTGCTGCTTGCACTCACCTGGGCCTGTGTTGCGCTTTCAGGAGGTACCAGGGAGATCGGGTCTGCCCTCACCAGGATGTGCATGAGGCATCGGAGCATCGAGGCCAAGCTGAGACAGTTCTCCAGGTGAGGAGCCTGTTCCATCCGGGTCCCCAAGGCCCCTGCTGATTCCAAATGAAGCAAGCACTCAGTGAGCAAGGTGTCAGGCACGTGGGCCAGCACCTAGCTCCCCACACCCTGTTTCTTGTCTCTGTTCGTTCCCTGATCATGCGTTTGATTGGGCACCTGCTGCATGCCGTTTACTGCTGTGGGCATGAACGGTTGAACGGTGCAGCTAGGACTAATGGCCAGGTGTCTGGCCTCAGTGAGCCTACCACTCTGCCTTGGGTCCTCTGTACCTCTCATGTGGGTCGCCCCCTCACGGTGGCCCAGTTGAGCAAGTAGTACATCCCACTGAGATCCTCTCCATCCTGCAGGAGCGCCAAGAGTGAGATAGGCCAGGCTGCCCTGGCCGCTAGACCTGTATGATTCCATCACACCCACCGTTGGAGTGAGGGGGCAGCAGTGGGAGTTCTTGAAGCCCTCCCCACTTGCCAGTGTCTTGCCTGGCTTGCAGGCCTTCAGCCTAGGGAGAAGTGGGAGTAGCAGGCCAGCGTTCTAATGCTAGTGGATCTCGCTACCAGGGTGATCAGCATGGGGCAGTGGAGTCACGCAGTCCCTACAAGGAAACTGCTCATAGTGGAGGCTACAAACAGAGGGCCTCACCCCTTAGTGACCCAGTAACTGTTAGGAGCAGCCACAGGACATTCTGGTCTCTTCATTCTCGACTTTTCTCCAGGCTCTGAGCAGTTAGTATATGTTGATGACACAGAATCCTGGATGCACGTCAGAACCTCAGAATTTGGATTAGAAGTGAACGAAGACCCAGCTGTCTCCACCTGCCACGTGGCCCAGTGGTCCTGTCCCTTGACTTTTTTTTTTCTGTCCTTTGACTTGTAAATGCAATCGCTGGACATCCCTGGAAGTGAGAAGCAGGCTTGTCCCAGCCAGTCACCATAATAACTTCTTAATTTTGTTGCCAAGTGTTCTGAGAACAAGGATCAGGGTGCTGACTGAGAGCTTCATCTTATTCTACCTTTGTTGGCCTGGGTAATTGCAACTTGATGCCTGTTGTGACAACCAAATGTATGTCTTGACAATGGAACATATCTGTTTAATTCTTCCTTTCCTTTCTCTTTCAATGAAAGTGCTTTAATCGATTGTCTAATAAACCCACTTCAAGAACAGATGGAAGAATGGAAGAAAGTGGCCAACCAGCTGGATAAAGACCATGCAAAAGGTACGGGGGCCGGGAGCAGAAGTTGAGAAGAGCCGTGGATGCTGCCGGCGCAGCCTCTGGTGGATGGGTTGGTGTCAAGGAAACAGCGAAGGGCCCACTCTGCCTCTGCCAGGGCAGTCACTTGGCAGAGCTGAGCGCTGTGTGTGTAGCACAAAGTGTCCCTCAGCAGCCGCTGGCTCGGGTGCAATATTTGGATTCTGGCCATGGCAGGTGTATACACCAAGCACTTAGGTGGAAGGCATCTTGGCACGTTTGGAACACCAGACTCACCCTGAGTGGCCTACCCCAAACGGGCCCTTTTCCATTGTGTGCTGTCTCGACTGGAAGAGACGAGGTGGTGAGCTGGTTTGGTTGGTGTCAGGGACCCTGATAGTGAGAAGAGAGATCAGCCGTCAGCTGCAGAGGAAATCTCAGGGTTGTGCTTTCCAGCGAGCATGTTTGAGGTTCCCCTGCACGGCTCAGTTTGCAGGCTCTGCAGGAAGATGAACGTGGTGTCTACTGCCATGGACACAGATGGCCTTATCATAAAGCAGAGAGAAACAAAGACCATGAGGAAGCCCCAGGCAGTGTTTAGGGCCTGAGAAGGGCTCCTGAAACAGGACTCTGTATGGCCAGGGAGCTGCTTCATTTTGCCTGCTGCCGACTATAGCATTAAAATTATGTCACATTCCAGAAGCTCTCTCTAGCCGCCGGGAAGCTGCACATTCACTCGAGTCATCTGTGTCACTCAGCACCCGGAGCTATTGAATCCTACTATGTTTCATGTCCATGAAGACGACAATGGATACGTTTGTCAGTTTTTGGAGCACAATCTTCAGCGTTTGTTAATCATAGACTAAAGGCACTCACTCGTGTCTCCATTGTTACCGCAAATCAGTCTTGGGCAGCACTTCAGCAAACCATTTTCTGTGAAAGAAAAGAAAGGAAGATAGCTTGTGTACATTGAGATTCTAGTTATTTAGTTATTGTGTAAAAAGTTAATATAAAATCTGTTTCTCCTACTTCAAAATTTGAAAGATGATACAGTTCATTTGTAATAGAACAAAGAAAGGCATCCTAAATCATGGGATTCTTTTAAATGTCTTTTTTGGTTTTTGGTTTTAATATCTTCCTTCTGACCCATCTGGTACCTTGCTCCTGCGTTTGATACAATCCGAAACACTCTTGTCTCCTTTCATTTAAAGTTAGAAAGGCAGGTCACGTGTTATCTTGGATGCACTGAGCTTACCATCTGTACTCGGTGTCAGGTAAAGAATATAGAAACAGTGAAATCTTCTGATGGTGAAAACCTCGGTAGTTGACAGGGAGCCCAGTCAGCTTTGCTTGTATGACTTCAATAATATTTCTTTTAAAAAAAGATTTATCTGGGCCCGGCGCGGTGGCGCAAGTGGTTAGGTCCTCGCCTTGCACGCCCGGGATCCCAAATGGGCGCCGGTTCTAATCCCGGCAGCCCCGCTTCCCTTCCAGCTCCCTGCTTGTGGCCTGGGAAAGCAGTCGAGGACGGCCCAAGGCTTTGGGAACCTGCGCCCGCGTGGGAGACCCGGAAGAGGCTCCTGGCTTCGGATCGGCATAGTATCGGCCCGTTGCGCTCACTTGGGGAGTGAATCATTGGACGGAAGATCTTCCTCTCTGTCTCTCCTCTCTGTATATCCGCCTTTCCAATGAAAAAATAATAAAAATAAAATCTTTAAAAAAAATAAAAAAAGATTTATCATTTTAAATTTTGTTGGAAAGGGAAATTTGCAGAAAGATCTTCCATCTGCTGGTTCGCTCCTCAAATGACTGTAACCGCCAGAGCTGAGATAACCTAAAGCCAGGAGCTTCTTCCAGGTCTCCCATGTGGGTAGAGGATCCCAAGGCACTGGGCCATCCTCTACTGCTTTCCCAGCCAGAGAGGCAGAATGCAGGGAGGGAGGACCGCGACAGTGAGGCTGCTGGGGATGCCAGCTTCTTCCCTGTGTGGTCGGCTCTTCTAGGTCTTGGTTTGACGGGTCTGGACAGCACCTTTCCCAGCTGGGACTCCTCTTTTGTAATCAAAGTGCTGTGGGTTTGGACCTCAGAAAAGCAAATAACGTAGAAACCCTTTCCTGAGCCCCAACATGAGAAATTGTGTCTAGTTTCCTCTTATGATAACATCCCCAAATGTTGTCTTTCCTCCAAGCTGGCACCATGAGGAAAGGCTCCAGCTCATTTTGTTGTTTTATGTTTTGAATAGCTCCTTGGTTTTAGAATGTCCTCCAGACATTGTCACTGTTATCAGATTTCGATGAAATTATTTGCATGTCTTAGAGTTATCTGGGATGAAGCTAATTGCTATTGCTAAAATATTTTTTGTTGGACACACTGATCAAACTTTAATATTCTGCTTTCTCTTAGAATATAAGAAAGCTCGCCAAGAGATTAAAAAGAAGTCCTCAGATACGCTGAAACTGCAGAAGAAAGCAAAAAAAGGTAACTCCAAAAATTCTGCCCCCGACATTGAACCTTGAGGAAGAGTGCCCGGGTGGCCCGGTTTTATCTTTGAAGTGGACAGTGTTCATTTCCTAGATTTCTGCAGGTGTCATGGCCCTGCAGGGCAAATGGGTGCCACAGTATCAATCTGAACCACGTTGGCAAGTGCAGAATATATAGGAGCCCAGAAGTCTTGGCAAAGAACTTCTCGCCTCACTCCTGTCCCTACCCTTGCCTTCACATCCTGGCAGCCTCCATGCCAGTTGTGCTTTGTAAATGAACCCCGTGACTTTCTTTGAGGCTTTGGAATCATGCAGAAAAGCTTTTGGGCAAATATTCTGTCGTAATTATTCCTGAAATGATGCCACTTTTGATCACAGCTTGTAATCTCCAAAGTCCTCGTGAGGTCCTGTGAGATCGCTAGAAATGGCTGTAGGGGGAACCAGGGCCATGGCTACAGAGCAACTCTGCCTGCTGTTAGTGAAGATGGGGCTTGGTAATGCACTGCTGAAGGGCCAGACACCTCTCCTCCTGCCTGCCCCTTTGTCATCCGTTAGAAATCCATGAATGGTCACACCCGTGACTCCGCAATGGGTGGGGAGTTGGGAGAGAAAATGCCGGCCACATCCACTCTGCAGGCTTTTGTTACGTGTTACTACAACCCTGAGGTAGGGACTTTGTCCTGGGTCAGAGGTGATGACCTCTCTTCCAGACAGACTGTGCCCCATCGCAAGGTGTTACTCTTGCATCACAGTGGGTAAGGTGGCCCTCCTGGGCCGGGCTGTAGGGGATGGATAACATCTATAGCATCCTTTTAGGAAGAGATTTTCCCCAAACTAGAGTTTCCCTTTTATAAACCGATAGCACGTACTTGGAATGCAAAGAGAATGTATTTGCAGAGCTGCAGTGGTTGAGGGTGGTAGTGAAATGGGCACAGAACAAAAATTTTTTTTTCCAAAGATTTATTTGTTTGGAAGGCTGAAGAACATGGAGGGAGGAATTGAGAGGTCTTCCTTGGATTGGTCATTTGGCAATAGCCAGTTCGGTGCTAGGCCAAAGCCAGGAGCCTTGAACTGCGCCTCAACTCCCACGTGGATGGCAGGGGCTCTTTGTCCATCTTTCCCTGCCCTCCCAGGTGCATTATGGGAAGCTGTGTCAGAAGTGGAACACGTGGGACTCCAACCAGAGCTAAGATATGGGCTGCAGGCATCGCAGGCGACCACATGACATGCACAGCACCACGCTGGCCCTCTGACAAAGCTTCTAAGCTCTGACATTTCTTGAGAAAATGTGCCTGTTGCCTCCAGCCTTTACCACTGGTTCTCACAGGAGTAAAAATAAATAAATAAAAATAAATTTTAGAAAGTGCAGTTTAAAAGCAGCAGAATTTTCACCCACTGTGAGTTTCAGTGAAGATTAGCCCCTAGACTATCTTTTTGGGGTGTATCTTTCTGGTCTGGTGCTTCTCATAGGTGCCTTCTAATTCAGACACCCGGGAATCACCTGTGACAAGTAGTAGGCGTTATGGCCAGTACGTTTCAGGCAATCTCGAGGCAAATGTTTATAAGTACACCTGCTACCATATTCCAGGAAATCTGAGAGGAATCTGGGCAGGGTCGGGATTGAGCTCCGCCCAGCAGGCAGCTTGCTGCTACGGGAGGGCTCGGAGAAACACTGCAGTGGGCTTGGGAGGATGAGGTGAGAGCAAGTAGCTCTTTGCCTGCAACTCGTGCAGAGTTCTGTCCTGAGAAACCTTCAGTTCTTGGCCGTAAGGAGCACTCTCTGATCTGAACTCTGTGGAGGGTGTGATGGGCCCTGCCTGGCACTCCATGTCAGCGGCGTTGTCCAGTTAGCAGAGCTCAGACTTCTGGTAAACCTGGTAGGTTGACTTCAGTGCAACATAAAAGAAGTTTCTGGCAATTAGAACCTGCCCAGCACTGTCTCAGGCTTCCAGGGGATAATATGCTCCATTCAGGTCGCCAAATACAAGGATTAGGGACCTTCAGTTTGCTGCCTGAACACATTGGGGAGAGACGCCTCCGCCCTAGGTCCTGGGGGTCACTGGCATTTAGTTGTGAGGAGTGGCACGTGATTAAAACCCTGACAGTGCTAACCCTGGCCCCAGCCTCAGATTTATTTGAAAGGCAGAGTGAGAGAGAAAGAGACTCTTCCATCTGCTAACTCACTGTCCAAATGGCCTGACCAAAATCCTGGAGCTCTTGCTCTGTCTTACACGTGAGTCTCAGGGGCCCAAGCAGTCAGAGCATCTGCTGCTTTCCTAGGTACATCTGCAGGGAGCTGGTTGGAAGTAGAACAGCCAGGACTACATGAGATGCTGGTGTCACAGGTGGCCACTTAATCCACTGTGCCACAGCACTGGCCCCACCATGTCCTTTCCAGATGCTGTCCTTACATCTACGAGAGCGGTCAGACCAGGCACTTAGAACAGCGTCGATGATCTTCTGGTTTCTTCAAGAAACTCTCCTCCTTTCACTCTCCTTCTAAGATGTTTAAAACCATTTTTGATCGAGTGCTCACATGTTTCTGGAAGAGCAGCCATGCTGACTGTGTCGGGGAGAGCTTTCCCACAGGACCTGTGTCCAAGCACGGGATGGGAATGGTGCAGCTTAGGAGCCAGAAGAAAGCTGCTTACCTGAGGTTTTCAGATGTTGGAAGGCTTGGTTTCTGCTGAAAAACCTGCTGACGCAGTCGTGGGCTCTCCTTCCAGTGGCGTTTCCTTAGGCCAGGCATCGGTTGCACAGATGCTCTCCATGTTTGTCCTAGTAGAACCAAGGCCTATCGATGAGCCAGATGAGCACTTCGTTGGTGTGAGGTGCCCAGGGACTCTCAAGCAGCAGCTGCCCGCAGAGCCTTTTGCAGACTGTCATCTTGAACCCACGACTTCTCCTACCCCTCTCTCAGAATCTTCCTTGCCTTGCACCTGTTGGTTTCAGTACTGTCCTTGAGGGGGTGTGGTTTTTGTAAGTGTGTGTTTATTACCTTACTTCTTCTGCACACAGCTCTTCTCTGACTCTTGTTTTGCCATTGGAAGGGTCCATGTGTCATCTGAAGGTACTTGACTCTTTCCATAGAAAACAATTTTAAATGCTTTATCTGTCACTCTGTTATATCTGAAAGTCACTCTGAAGCAGTCTGAGGACCCTGCAGCGGGTGAATAAGTCTGTTTCTTGAAGGCCAGCTTGTCAGATGTCTCTTAGGGGTTGCAGCTGAGGCCAGGAAGCAAGCTGGGTTATTGCCTTTGGAGAAGTCTGGTCCGGCACAGAGCGACAGGGACCAGGGCTGAGTCAGCCCTGTGTCCAGGTGGGGAGGGCAGCAGAAGGCCGTGGAATGTTGTAGGGCCTGGTGGTGTCTCCTTGCCGCTTCCCGCTGCAACCAGAACTTCTGGGGGCGGTGGGGTGTGTTTTAGGGAGTTTGCTTCCTGTGTCTTTTCCCTAGACACTCTCCAACTTAAGATAAATGGCCTTGACGGTTTGCTTGCTATAAAGCATCTGAATCGGTCAGCTCTGGGCCCATCATCTTCACCTCTTCTTAAAGGCTTCGCTCTGTTATCCAGGGGTAATACCTGCTGTGTAGGAAGATGACAGCTTAGATAAGAAGGAAGGAGTATTTGTAAGGCAGGAGAATGGACCTCGGAGGTCAGCTCACGGTGGATGTGGCTTTAGCAGCCTGGACACACAGCTTGGTGGCCAGGCAGGGACTGCCTGACACGTGAGCGCAGGCTGAGGCCACTGCTGCCCGAACATCAGTTTGACTTTGTCGTTTTCCTTTTTGTGTCAATTGTGATGTATCCTGCCCTTTCTCACCGTGCGCCCCTGCCAGTGGACGCTTTTGGTAAGTCTTCCCTCCTGACTCTCTGGTGGCTGGTCACGGTGTGGTCCTCGCGTGGGCTTTCCATGGTTGTCCAAAACCTATGCTGGTTGCCCAGGTTTTCCTGCGAGCTCAAATCAATCAATGGTGCCTGTTTAATTTTGCATATCTTTATAACAAATCTGTGTGTGTGTGTGCTTATCATTTTCTTTCTTGGATGTTTGGCCGTTGAAAATGTGAGCACGACATTCTGTGAGTCTTTGCCTCATCATAATTCAGTCTTAGACTCATGGAAGAAAGAAATACATGGTGACTCAAACCCTCCTTTGCACAGGACATCACCATACATACACGGACATCCGGGTGGACTCCTGCATGCACGTGTGTGCTTGGAGCACAGGATAATACTGTAAAGATATGCTCTGAGTAATGCCTCCAAACCTTACCCAGATCAGACTGGGTCACATTCAGCTTGCAAAATGTATTTTCCCACATCCATCCAGGATCATCATAATTCATTGTTTAAAAAAAAAAATGGAAGGTATTTCTTGTTTCAGCGGAGTTTGTGAACTGTCTTGTTCTGAAGGCATCCGGTCTCTAACACTCAGACGATTCCTCTGTGTGAGTGTTGAGCCACTCTGTGTGATCCTGCTCCTTGCTTCCACGTGGCTTTGGGGGCTTGCTGCTGCCGCTGTGTCCGGGGAAGCCTGTCTGTGAGGCATCCGCACGGTTTATCTTGCCCCAGTGTCCCCAGGTGTTCTCTGTGTGCCCTGCTGACCTGGCCCCGAGGAGGTTTTTGGGTTTGATCCTGTCGCATGCAGCAAGCTGAGTCCACACAGGTTTCCTTGGATGCGACAGGATGGTTTGGGGGAGCACACAGGCCTGGGGCATCCATTCCCTGCCTCTGCATCCCCGTGGGGAGACATGTTACTTATCCCTCCATGTTAAAAACGGTGTTCCTTTCCAGTTCTCCACAGGGTTGTTCTGAGTGGTTGTTAGCAAACTCTTGGAAGGAGGATGACATGGAACCCCTTTGCTGCTTATTGTTGTGAAACTCATTACCAGCGTGTGTCATCTCACTAACATTATGTATGTCAGTGGCTGTCCGTGCGTCTGCAGCATTGTACAGCTGTCACCACGATCTGGTCTGATCATGTTATCATCACCCCACAAAGAAAACCCCACACCTGTTCACCCAGCACTCTCCAGCTCCTGGCCCCCCAGCATCTCCTGTCTGGGTGCTCGCTCACTCTCCCTAGACATTTCCAGAAAATAGAATCACACAGAATGTGACTCTTTGAGACACACACTCTTCAAGCATTTTGGGAATCTGCTAATTGCCTGGCCCAGGTCAGCTGTGGTGCATAATGTGGATTTAAGTTGGTGAGAAGTGGGTTTGAAACCCACGAAGAAACCACGTGAGTTGAGCCTCTTAACTCCCGGAGATCCCATTCCTTGTCAAGGAGCAGGTGCCGTGGCCCCTTCAGTTTTATGCTTTGTAGCTCTAAGTCCCAGGGGCTGACAGCAGGGGACTTGCAAAAACTCAGGAAAAATGGAATGAAAGGGTAAGTTTATTTGGATACAAAAAATAAAAATAGGAAAGCATGCATAGTTTTTTCCTACTCCACGTTTTCCATGAGCTTTGTGGAAGACATCCTCTGCCCGGCTCTTGTCATTCGGCTTCCATGAACATTGTAAAGTGTGCTTGTGTGTCCATAGCACTGAATGCAGATGGAAGTCGGGAGGAGAGCCAAAAGGAGCGAAGCCCTCCTTCATGTCTTTAGTAAATGTACATTAAGAAAACAATGCATGGATTTCAGATTTTTCTTCCTTCAAAATAAACATCCTGTAATTCCATTTTCCAGTGCCTTTTTGGAAGTCCCCTCATACATGTAACCTCTCCTTTGACTGAGTTAGAACCATCTGCTTGAACCCCAGGTCCTTGCCTAACCCTGACCAGGGCCTGAGCAGTTGGAGGGACTGACAGCTCCGTTAAAGGTGTTGAGCGTGTGTGTGTGTGTGTGTGTGTGTGTTTGTAGGGTACTGTTCCCTTGAGGAAGGTGGACTTTTGCAAGCCAGTTGGTTTCACCTGGTGCACGTGTCTCTGTGGTGAACACTGACAAGGCAGAGCTTCGGAGACCAGAGGAAGGGCCCTCGCCAGCCTGGGAGGAGGTGGGGAAGGATGCCACAGGACCAGCTGGTGGTCAAAACGCATGGCGTACAAGACACAGCGTACACCAAGACTTGTCAGATGCCACCTTCACTTGGAAAAAGGCGACAGAAACAATAGTGACTGGTAGGCATGTTACAGAGAGGTGCCCTGGGAACAGTGTGTGTGATGCCCCAGTGGTCACCTTGCCAGGGGGACTCAACACACCTGAGAATTGCAGTGACCACCAGTCCGTCTCAGCACCACCCATCCTACCTGCTCCTGAGGGATTCTGGACCAGGCCTCCTTTCCAATCAGTGCCCAAACTGGATGACACTTTTCCCTGCACCCACCTGCCTTTTGTTTTATTTCTTAAAAACATTTCATTAAAAACATATTAATGTATTGGTACTGGTTTTGTGGTCTAGTGGGTAAAACCACTGCCTGCCATGCTGGGTGCTAGTTGGTATCCAAGCTGCTCCACTTCTGGTCCAGCTGCCTGCTAAAGCCCTGGGAAAAGCAGAAGATGGCCCAAGTATTTGGGGCCCTACCACCCATGTGAGAGACTGCAGTTTAGCTCCTAACTCCTGGTCTCAGCCTGACACAGCCCTGGTTGTTGTAACCATCTAGTGGGGGGTGAACAATAAATGAAAGATGCTCACTTTTTTTTGAAGGTTTATTTTTATTGGAAAGGCAGATATACAGAGAGAAGGAGACCCAGGGAAAGATCATCCTTGCACTGGTTCACTCCTCACATGGCCACCACGGCCAGAGCTGAGCCCATCCAAAGCCAGGAGCCAGAAGCCTCCTCCAGGTGTTTCATGTGGGTGCAGGGTCCCAAGGCTGGGCCATCTTCCACTGCTTTCCCAGGCCACAAGCAGGGAGCTGGGTGGGAAGTAGAGCAGTTGAGATACAAAGTGACACCCACGTGAGATCCCAGCAGATACAAGGTGAGGATTTAGCCACTAGGCTGTCATGCTGGGCCCTGAAGATACTCATCCTTTCTCTCTAGGTCTCTCCCTCCTCAGTCTTTAAAACACTTTTTTTTTTTTCAAAATGTAAATATTTGTGAATTTATTTGAAAGGGTGACAGGAAGAGAGAGTTCTTCCATCTTCTGTTGACTCCCCAAATGGCCACAATGTTCAAGGGTAGGCCAGGTGGAAGCCAGGAACCCGACACTCCATCCAGGTCTCCCACATGGGTGGCAATTGTGTAAGTGCTTGGGCCATCATGCACTGCCTGCCTAGGCACATTAGCAAGGAGCTGGATCCGAAGTGGAGCAGCAAGGCTACAAACTGATACTCTGATAGGGGATGCTGCCCTCAGTGCCACAACACATCCTCCTCCTCCCTTTCTCAGGAAAGGGCCGCTCGGTGTTGGACCCTTTACACAGTGAGTGTTCACTGGCTACCTCCAGTGTGTGCCATGCCCACAGGACACTCTCAGACTGCCCAGGGAGCCTGCCTTCTGCCGCTTTTACCTCCTCTGTGTAAGACTCCTTCAGCCGCCTGTCTGTGGCTGCTGGGGAAGGATAGGACTAGGTCATCTTTGCCCAGGCAGGGCAGCTGAGAGAAGAACAAGGAGCAGGTGCTTGCTTGAAGGCCGCAAGGCTGCTTGGCCGGTACCGATGCAGGTGCTGCCAATGTCCCCAGGAGAACTTCTGATCTTGTGTGACAGAAGGCTGCCCTGGACCACCGTTAGTCGAGCCCCACAAAGAGCTGCTTGCATGTCATACAGAAGCTCAGAGGCTGGGCCTTCCTTAGTGCTGCTTCTCAGCTGAGGATCCTGGATAAAAACCAGCAGTCCAGCACAACCCTGGAGCTGTGCCCTCTCCTCCATGGCGGAGCTGGTCCCTGAGACGGCGTCGCTGAATGCAGGGTCCACACCTCTGGACTTGGGAACCTCAGTGAGTACCCGGAAATGCTCCTGGGCCCAGCCAGCTCCTATCTGAGCACTGGGCACCTCCCTCCGGAGCTGGGGGAGAGATGGCTGCCATGAGGGGCAGATACGGCAGGAGCCAAGTGCCTTTTTCAGTGTTGATCTTAACCACAGCTGCAACAACAGAATGAAAAGGACAGCTGGCTTGAAGTACTGATGCCTTGCATGCCATGGAGTTTCTCTCCCTAGAGAAGAGGCCGGGTGGTACTGGGAGTGACCACTGACTGGGCTGCCTGGTGGTTAAACCTCAGGCATCTGTAATTAGCAGGGCTGATTGGCTCACGTGTGGCGTTGACCTGGCATTCATTCATCAGCATTCCCTGTGACTACTGCGTAAGGGTTATGCGAAACAGTCCTGCTCCTTTCACCAGCGCAGCCGTCCATGCCTGCCTGAAGAGCCTCCTGAGTGCTGGGCTCTGCTCGTTGCTAGGCAGGCAAGGGCCATCCCTGCTTGGGTGGCGAAGGCACGTATGTTCTCGCATCACTTCACGGACACCAATTGGGTGTTCCACACTTCGATTTATTTCTGATCCCAGCTCCCTCCAGGAGATGCAGAACCCCAAGCCAAGGGTTCATTCCCATGAGACTCCCCAGCTTCAGTCATGAACTTCAGGCTTTCTTCCTCTTCCGCCCCTTTCCCACCACCCCCACTCCTTGGTAATCCCCTGGAACAAGTTAGAGGAATGTACTTCACTAGTATTTAGGAGTATGGGTTGCTTATGGAGGCTACAAATGAACAGCTCAGGTAGACAGAGGGAGAAGTGGAGGGGGAGCAGAGCTTCCGCACATTATATATAGATCACCCAGCAGGAAGCACCAGATGAAGGAGCGTGTTGGTGGCATTGCTGTGTCGGGGTGATGGGGGATGTATTCCCTGGAGGACTTCAACTCTGCAGCCCCTCGCTTCACCCTGCAGCTCAGCGCTTGGGGCTCAAATGTCCAGGCCGCTAATGAAGGAGTTTTCTGGCAAATACCAGGTGGTGTTGCACTGCTGGAAGGTAGAAACACGCTGATTCCCAGGCCCACTGTGGTGTAAATGGCTGTTCCGTCTTCCCTTGGGAACAGAGGTGAGTCTGGAGAAGGGAGTAGACTGTGGCATCATGTGCTACTTTTGAGGCCCCTGGCAAAGCCATCAAAGACTTACTGGTTTCTGGAAGATTCTACCCTGACAGTATGTGCTTGGGTTTACACTGTGTGCTGTCCAGAAAAGAGATGGCAGGAATCAGGCCGAGGATGGAGAGATGGATGGATTAGAGAGCTGTTTAAGAGAAATGAACATGAAAGGAGTTGCTGAAGGAGCCGTCACATTTCCAGAGGTGGCCCCAGGTGGCTGAGCATGGAGCGTGGCTGTAACCCCAGCAGAGACAGCTTCCTGGTGGCTTCGTCGGCATTTGGGGTGCTAAGCCACGGCTCAGCGTGGCACATTACTCGGATTCTTTGTGTTGCCTCTCTTTAACCTGTGTTTTGATAAACAGCTGATTGCCTAGTGTAGTGCGGGGTGGGGAAGTCTGGCCTGTGGGATCTGTCAGGACTGTGGAATCACTGAGTCAGGCCCTGCCAAGGCAGCTGCGGGTAGGACTTGAAATTCATTAAACCTATAGCACACTAATTTTTTATGAGGGATTTATTTCATTTTTATTTGAAAGGCAGAATTAGAGAAAGACACAGAAAAGGGGGAGTGTGGTCTTCCATCTGCTGCTTCACTCCCCTAATGGTTACAGCTGCCAGAGCTGAGCTAATTTGAATCCAGGAGCTTTTCCTGGGTCTCCCACACGGGTGTAGGATCCCAGAGATGTGGGCCATTCTCGGCTACTTTCCCAGTGCTGAGGGAGCTGGGTTGAAAGTGAAGCAACCAGGACATGAACCGACACCCCTCGGGGATGTTGGCACCTGCAGGCAGCAGATTAGCTTGCTAAGCCACTGTTGTGCTCGATTTTAATATCCCCAGAAAATCAAGTCTGAAGTCGATGCTAAGGCATAAACGTGGTTTATACAGTTAACCAAGGTCTCCCAGCCACCTCCCCCAACAGGGCTGAAGGGGAAGGGGCCACTGCAGACAGGGCTGCTGCATGAACAGCAGGGCAGGAAACAGTGAGAGCCAGCCCCCCAGGTTGAACAGCACAGGGTTCTTACACATCTTAGGCTATTAATTATACAGACATGATTTAGCAGGCTTCTATTGGTGGGTATGAAACAAGCGACTTTCAAAAAGTACAAACTGGTGGGCTATAGGGCGGTGAATCTTATCAAACACCAGGTACCTCTTTCCTGGGGAGTGACCTGCCAGGTGTCCTGCGGGGTGTCACGTAGACTATCAGGCCTGGAGTTCACACAGCCCCCAGCCAGGCCATTAAGGCAGGATTCACAAAAGCAGAAAACATGTAGGTTCTTCTTTACCACACCAGCTCTTCAGCTAATTTTTAAGTCAGTTTTGTGTGTCTGGGAAAAGGCATGGAAAATGGGACCCCACCCCTGGTCTAGTGCCATGTCCACTTTGCTGTCACGGAGTCCCTAGGAACAGGTGATTTATAACATGAGGAGGTTTGTTTTGCTCATGGTTTCAGAGGTTGGCAGACCCTTGAGCGTGGCCCAGGTGCTGCCTTACATCGTGGCAGACAGCGTCAGCTGGTGACACAACATGTGCTGGCTGGGGGGTCTCACCCTCATCCCACCCTAATTTCATCACCCAGATTTCATCACCATAGGATTCTGACAATCCCAACACATGAACTGGGGGTAGGGCCTGTTCAAACCGAAGTACCCAGGAACCAGTGAAAAATGAAAATGTTGGGAGAGCAGTGTGGGATCTCCTGCAGTTCCTGACATCAAAGTAGACTTCGCCTAAAACAGTGTGATTAAAAAAAAAAAACTCTAACGCCCCATGTATTATTCTGCAAGCCCCAGACGGGCTGCAGCAGTGACCGGTGGTGCCCAGGGCCTCCTGGGCTCCCACCATGGGCTGCACGCTCTGTCGCCATGTGCTTCCTGTAGAGTGGTGCATTCGCCCTCGTCTCACCCCTGAAAGCTCCCCCTGGAGGCTGAGGAGGGGATGTCCTGAGGCCCAGGGCTCTAGGCATTGCTGGTCATAGCGACTGGCTTCTTGATTTGGCTTTTGGAACCAACCATGCAGTTCCAGCCCCCTTGTGTTTCTCATGAGCAAGAAGTGCAGAGAACATGAACTTCAGGGCTGGATTCTGGCTGTGCCCAGCCCTGCGAGTGTGGCCCAGTGTAGGCCAGTTGGCTCCCTGGGTGTCTGTTTTCCCACCAGCCAGTGGATTTATTAATTCCTGCCTTGGATATTTATGCCAAGATTAAGACAAACGTCAATGATAAGAGATCTTTCTTTCATTCCAGAAATCTTTGTACATTTTAAACTTTTAATTAAACTTGATTTTTTTTAAAAGGCATTCCTTCCTCTGTGAGGAATGCTGCCTTGGCCCAGGGCATGGTGCCCATTCACACTGCTTGCCCCAGGAGCACTTTTTGCAAAGAGAACAGTCATAAGATTTCCACCCTGGGGACTGCTGGCCCTTGAAATCTCCTGGCATCGAATTCTGATGTGAATACAATGGACACCTGGGGAAAAAGCCCTCAAGGCTGAAGATGATTTAGATTTCACAGAAAATGCCAAAAGTAATTCTGTGCTCAGGAATTTGTCTGGAAAGCCCATCTAAGGCATCTCAGTCCTCCCTGCCTTGGCTTCTGCGGGTGCTGGAATGTACTGGGGCTGTTTAAGGTCATGGGAGTTGAGGCCAGTGAGCAAATGCAGGGCGGCGTTTACTTGCAAATATTCGAGTCCCTGCTGTCTTCCAAGCAGGTGTCAGCAGAGACCACCCTGAGCAAAAATGGTGTCTGCCTCAGTCATATCACTAGAGACAGGATGGTGGAATTTGAACTGGGGTGGTGGTGGGCAGAGGGCTGTGAAGATTTAAGTATAAGGAACTTCTGAGATCAAGCAAGACCATCCTAATCTGGCAAGAGTCAAGGAAGGCTTCCCCCAAATGGTGCAGGATGAGCCAAGACCTGCATGATGAACAGGCTGGCGGAAGTAGGGATAGAGTGAGTGTGTGTCTGGGGAGATGGTGTTGTGGTCCCAGGCCCTGGAGGAGGAAAGAGAGATGAGAGAGTGGTCCAAGAAGGCTGGGACTGTGAGGTAGAAGTCCACAGCAAGGACACTGGTCATTACTTGAAACCTTGGGGATTTGAGTGACAACATCTGCCTGTTGAAAGCAATTCGGGGTGCTCTGGGCTGAGCTGGTCTTGGTAACACGCTAGGGACCAGTGTATATGTCCAGGTGAGTGAGCTTGGAGGCCTGATGTATCGCCATCGTTTTTTTGTAACTAGCCAAATCCCTGAGGCCAGCTAACTAATCAAGGAAGGAGACCTACTTTAGCTAATGGTTCTGGAAGACTGCGGTCTGGAGCCCTCTGCTGCGGATTTCCAGCATGGTGCAGAGAATCACGTGGCAAGCGACAGGAAGCCCATGGGTGTATGTTTGTGTCTCATCAGGGTAGGGTCCTGGTAACCCAGCCACCAGGATCCAAAGGGCTCCATCCCAGTGATCTTACCTGACTCCAGCCACCTTACAAGTGTCTCCCTCCATCTCCTGGTGAAAGTGAGATTTTGATACCTGGAGCCCAGCGGGGGTACTCTGCAGCTGTGGTCAAACCATAGCTCAGTGTGGCTGGAGGTGATGGAAGAGGATGGTGCCAAGTCAGTGTGGGAACAGGAAAGGCCTGCTCCTGCACTGGGGGAGTCCGCAGTGACAGAGCTGATTGGAGGAAAATGGATGGGGTCCTGTACCTTGGTTCCCTGAGGCCTCCGGTTCGGTATCAGCAGACTCAGCCAGCCAGTCTTAGGATCTGTTGAGAGCTACTTGTGTCTGGAATTTTATTTGCTTATTTTAAAAGAGGGAATGAACTTTAAAAAAAATTATTTATTTTTATTGAAAAGTCAGATATACAGAGAAGAGAGACAGATCTTCCATCCATTGATTCACTCCCCAAATGGCCACAACAGCAGGAGCTGAGCTGATCCAAAGCCAGGAGCCCAGAGCCTCTTCTGGATCTCCCATGTGCGTGCAGGGTCCCAAGACTCTGGGCTGTTCTTGACTGCTTTCCCAGGCCACAAGCAGGGAGCTGGTTGGGAAGCAGGGCTGCCGGGATTAGAACCAGCACCCATATGGGATCCCAGTGCATTCAAGGTGAGGACTTTAGCCGCTGGGCCACCGCCCTGGGCCCAAGAGAATGAACTTTGATCCACTATTTCATTCCCTAATTGCTCACAACTCCTAGAGCTGGGACAGGCTGAAGAAATGTTTAATCTGGGTATCTCCCCATGGGTGGAGGGCTCTAGTACTTGAGCCACCTGGAATGTGCTTTATTTAGCAGGAAGCTGGAATTGAAAGCAGAAGTGGGACTTGAGGCCAGGCACTGCCATTGGGAGGTGGGTGTCCCAAGAGGCATGCCATCCGCTGTCAATGTGGGCAGACCTTGTCACTCAGTATCTAATTACATTGGTGTCTCACCGGTATTGTGTGGAATCTGGAGGTGCTTTAAGGGTATATGAGGAAGTGCATATGGTTCTTATGTGGACTTGAACACCCAAGGATTTTAGTGTCTCCAGGAGTCCCCTGGCTCCAGTCCCCTCCCCAGGAATACTAAGGGGTGACTGAGTAAAATCAGTGCCAGTACAACTCTGGGCATACAGAGTCTTAAAACCATTACATCCTTCTGGGACACGGAATAATTTCTCCAGTTGCTTATTTCAACATAAATATAATTATATGTTATGTTAGTGAGTGCTAGTGAATTTAGGGAATAAATGTTACATTTTTGAGTTATGATATATCCACAATGGAAATTTTCTCACTGTGGTAATCTTTACAGTTTATACTTATTTTTAGTGCACTACAATTTGAACATCTTTTAATGATAACATAATACATAGTTTAAAAGCTTTGCTTTCACCATGGAATGGATTATATTTGTATTTACCAAATCAGATAACTCTTGGTTCTATTCATTTTGCTTCTCTATGTGGATACAGTTTTTAAAGTCAGTGTGATTAATTTCAGGTAGATACGTGGCTTTCAATTTGTGCATGGAAGTAAAAGCATGACATTCTCTTTTTATCATTAGAAGCTATTGTTTTTTTTTTTTTTTAAATCACTATCTTTATTGAAGCATATCCAAGCAAGTTCAGACCAGAGTTTTAATTTGCTATCTCCCCTAAAGTTAGAGCGTGCTGATTGGGTCTGGAGCCCTCCATGTTTGTTTTTGAAAAGATTGATTTATTACTATCCAACAGGCAGATTTTACACGGGGCGGGGGGGGGGTAGAGATTTTCCATCTGCTGATTCACTCCCCAGATGGCCACAACACTTGGAGCTGAACCGAAGCCAGGAGCCAGGAGCTTCTTCTGGGTCTCCCACGCAGGTGCAGGGTCCCAAGAATCTGGGCAATCGTTGACTGCTTTCCCAGGCCAGAAGCAGGAAGCTGGGTTGGACATGGAGCAGCTGGGACATGAACGACACCACAGCGGATTAGTCTTGGACACCACCATGCCAGTCCCTCCTCCCCCATGTTGATTTGTTTTATAGGAATATCATTCCAGAATGTGGGAGATTAAAGGGCCTCTAGACCAGCCCTAAGCCACATGGTCCCTGCGGTGGACCACAGGTGGGGCTAAGGGGTGGTGTTTACAGAGTACAAGAGCTCTGCCATGTATGTACACATACAGCACATTTTTAAACAAATGATAAGGCCTACAGTTTTTCTAGCACTGGTGATGCCCAGTTCTTTTTACCCTGTGAGCTCATGGCCACAGGAGCTGGGCAAATCCCCCCAAGAAATGGGAGAAATCTTTGGTAACATTGCTGAGAAGTAAAACTTGAGAGACCAGGGGCCAGCACCATGGTCTGCTTAGCTAATCCCCAGCGTGCAGCACTGGCATCCCCTATGGGTGCCAGTTCGAGTCTCAGCTGCGCCATTTCCAATCAGGTTACCTGTTAATGGCCTGGGACAGTTGCGGGGCGTGGCTCAAGTGCTTGGACCCCTATACCCACCTGGGAGACCCAGAAGCTCCTGATTTTTCAGATTTATTGAGCTTCAGCTGTTGTGAAATGAACTACTGATGAAAGATTCTCTCCTGCTCTCTGCAATTTTGCCTTTTAAATACAAATTTAAAAATAAACCCTAAAGCACAGTAGTCTGGGAAATCAGTAGCTCAGGTGGCCAGGTTAAAGCTGGGGAGGGGGAATGGAGAAGTGTTTTCCTTCACTCTACATCCTTGAGAAGAAATGGAACAAGTGGGGAAGAGTCCTCCTAGGAGATGGGTGGTAGCCAGATGGGAGAAGGGGGTGAGCAGGTCACCGTGAAAATCTGCTGAAACTTCTCAGGTTGTCTGTGTGGAGTCACTGTTGGGATTCCAGCACAGTTGTTCACGTGGTGTGTGTGTTCAGGGGGACGCAGGCACATGGAGTTTCTGGCCTTCCTAGGAGCTTGTTAAGACATCTGTGTGTCGAGCTGGTCTCTCCCGTGGTCACCTGCTGTCGCTGCTCCATCTCCCGTGGAGCCTGTTAGCTCTTGTTGGTCTTCCAGCCCAGCGTGCTGCCTCTGCGAAGGGTCCAAGCTTCTTGTTTTGGGGGCTGCCAAGTTGGTGTCACAAGTACCCTTCTGTGCCGAGGCAGCAAGAACGGGTGTACAGAGTGGATACAGCTGGACGTGGCCAGTTCCTCGTAAAGCTGTATTTGCAAACACAGCGTGCAGATGTTCTGGTCATTTAAGGGAGTAATGATTGGTCACCTTCTAGAATGATGGTTGGAGTGGTCACCCCCAACGTAGCTTCAGCCTTTTGGTTTTCATTGTTCCTGGGCATTTTTCCCTTCCCCGCAGCAGGAGCACTAACTCTCCCCTAGGGACTTAAAGCAGCTGCCAAGAATTTGCAGGGGCCCTTTTGCAGCAGCAAGAACTAGCTCCCTAGACAGAGGCTGTTTGACTAAGTCGACTGCAAAGCTAGCGTTGGGCCAGTTTTGGGAGATGTCCCATGGGCCTCTCACCCTGTTTGTCCCTCCCTGAGCCTCTGGACATCTGCATGAGGGTCTCGGGGCGCTCCCAGCTTGGTTGGCAAGAAGTCACTGCAGGAGGTTTCCCTTTGTGGAATAAGGCAGAATCATGTACCCTCGGGACACGAGCAGTTGGAAATGTCTGGTCCTAGAAAAACACCCATCTTAAGTCCTTTTTGGGTATAAATGAATCTCTCTTTTCTGAAGTCCTGGAAGTTGAGGCTGTGGCTCCTCTCCAGCCAGGACCCGAGCAGGAGCAGTTGTCCTGGGACCGAGGGTCTCAACAGCCATGGTGGGGTGGGGGGTTTGTTGTGTTCGCAGGGAGGGGTGACATCCAGCCCCAGCTAGACAGCGCACTGCAGGACGTCAATGACAAGTACCTGCTGTTGGAAGAAACAGAGAAGCAGGCAGTGCGGAAGGCCCTGATCGAGGAGCGCGGCCGCTTCTGCACCTTCATCTCCATGCTGCGGCCTGTGATCGTAAGTGGGTGGGGAACTGTGGCCCACATGGGCTGCTGTGGGGAGCAGCTGGTCCCTCCTTACTCCCCCGTGCACACTGAGAAATCTGCTGCTGGCTTTGGTTCTGTGAGGCTGCACTCGCTTCTGCAGACCCAGGATTCTCTTGCACAAGGGCTGATGGCTGCCCATCCCACGTGTTGTTCACATGTGGTCTGCTTTTGCCCTCCACACCCATAAGGCCCAGCACGATGGTTCTCAAAGGTCCCCAGGCTGTGTGGTCTAGGCAGATGGGTCTGGGCCTAACCCAGGCCCATGAAATGCGTAATTCTAGGGCTGAAGACCCTGTCAGCGGGGTCTGAGGTGAGCCCCGTGGGGGGTTTTGAATGTCACTAGTAAAGGCAGATATGCTGAGAGTAGCCCTGCAGGGGCGTCAGGGCATCAAGGCCCACTCAGTTCCCAAGGAAACTGCACGATGCAGTGGAGAGCTTCCACTACAACCTGTCACCAGTTCACTTCCCTGAGTGTCCCTGCTCTGAGTTAGATCTCTTCTATGGATCACACTTGCTCAGGACCCCCAGTCCCAGCTGCAGCCTTTGGAGACTGAGTGGAAGCGTTTAGACTTGGTCCCCTAACTTACTTGCCATTTGTTAAGTTAATGATAAGAAAAAAAAGAAAAAGGAAAGAAAGTTAACCAACCTTCTGTTGAACATACACATATGAGTACTGGCCTAGGAATCTGCATTAAAACATCTGTGTCAGCTGTGAAGGCCTAGCAGCTGCCGTGGGGGCAAGGGCATCAGCCTGTGGAGGGGATGGGCCAGAGAGTCCATGAGGGGGTGAGGGTACCACCAGGAGGCCTGTGTGTTCACCCACCACTCTCCCTGCCACTTGGATCACGCCACAGTGATGGTTGATTGATTTTTATTTAAAATTCCATTTTAATTAAAACTTTTTTTTTCTCAGTGAAGTCTTGCAGAGTACCTTTGTAAAACTTCAAGGGGTGAACATTTTGATCCCGATACAAACAGCTATGTCAGCACAGCCAGGTGAATCCAACATGAGGCTAATACTTGTCAACTTCTTGATGTTCAGGAAGAAGAAATCTCAATGCTTGGGGAGATTACCCACCTGCAGACCATCTCGGAAGACCTCAAGAGCTTGACCATGGACCCTCATAAGCTGCCGTCCTCCAGCGAGCAGGTGGGTACCTTGCGTTAAGAGCTACGTGTGTCTCCCCGTGTCCCCCCCGCGTTGTAGTGCAAGGACATGCTTTAGCCAGGACATTGTGTTGGGCCCTTTTCCAAGCTCTCTTTCCCTTCGAGGCAGACAGCTGAGGTCACTCCCTGAGCTTCGCATGCAGACAGTAAGCGGTGCCGCTGGGATTTGAGCCAAACTGTCACGTTCCCAGATCTGCCCTCTCCACCAGTGGGTTCCTCGGCCTCCCAGAAGGAGGCTTACACGAGATCATGACAGGCTGCTGTGGTCAGGGCATCCACTCTCCACTCCTCCCAATCTCATTAAATCATCCGTGACAGTCTTGTCTTAGGAATTAGATGACTTTTGTTTTCTGCTTTAGTCACTTGCTTCATATGACACTAGACATTAGGGGGATGGTCGGTGAGTCACATGTTGGCTTTAGCCCCTTGGGTGCAGTTCTTCTCACCGTCTTAGAGGCAGCTCAGAAGGCAGGTTTGGAAGCCTGGCTTTCCTGTTGGCAAGCTGATCTTACGAGAACAGCGCAACATGCGTCCACCGAGTAAATAGGCACTGATGAATAGCTGTCTGGGAACGGAAGGTGGCCAAGTGGTTCTTGGTCAGACAAGGGCGATAGGACACAGAAATCCTGGGAAAAGGCAGTGCCTTGCTCTTGAGTCTATGGGGCTTTCAGACTTCTAGTCCCGTCAAACGGGGCACGAGCCACCGCTGAATATCCAGCAGTTAAAATGCAGCGTCACCAGGTGCTAGGAATCTTGGGTGTGATGGTTCTCTAGGTTGTTTGTCGGGGGCTGGGTGATCTCTTCCTCTCCTGACTGATATTTCATGGCTTTCTCTTCCCTGTTCCCCATTCATTAGCATCTTTCTTGTGTTTGATAAAGGATTATGGGGGATTGGCGGTGTGTGTGTGGCCTTTGAATTTGAAAGAAAGCTATTTTTTTTTTAACTTGCCAGATTTTTCTTTAATTCTCACCCAACCCCACTACCATCCCCACCCCATATTGACGGTATGGTGGGTCCCATAGAAGGAGCAAGGTTGCCCTTCTCAGAGCACGTGGCTTACGCAGCTGCCTCTGTCCCCATAGGTAATTCTGGACCTGAAGGGTTCTGACTACAGTTGGTCATATCAGACGCCACCCTCGTCCCCCAGCACCACCATGTCCAGGAAGTCCAGCGTCTGCAGGTAAGTGAAGCTGGGGTCTGCTCCAGCCTGTGGGTCAGCTCATTTCTCTGATGCCACCGTGAGTGGCAGGGCCAGTCTTCGTCTCTTCCATGGGTCCTTGGAAAGAGGACCGTCCTTGAGGCGGTGGAGAGCTGTTGATGGATTGTATAATGGTCTTGGTCTCATTCTTCGGTGTCTGCCTCATCTTGGACCAGACAGAAAACAGATGCAGCAGTTCTGCTGTGTGGGAGTCCCACCTCCTGTATTTTAGTGCTGGGGTTCGGGTGTTCCTCAAGGGCACACGAAGCAGCACGTGCTGCTAGAGAACTCGGATGCCTGCATGGATGGCATTCAGGGCTCCAGGTGCTTCAGACATGAGGGGAGTGAACCAATGGATGGAAGGTCTGTCTCTCTAATAAATAAAATTCATTTTAGGAAAAAAAAAATCCATTAGCCTTAAGCTGGTAGATGTCGTTTGCCCATGCTGAGTTGCATCCATAAGGATTTTGCCATTTTACAGAATCATATTTGATTCTCTTGCTTAGCAGAACGAAAACCACCACAGAATTAATTCAGGTTGGTTCTTACTCACCTGATCTCACTGTTACCAGAAGAAATGTCCTTATTTCCCCCATTTTTATCTTAGGTTTCATAAAGTAAATGAAATTCTCACTTTGTCAGCCTCCACCACAATTGCGTCAATTAATCTCATTCCCTGGTAAAGAACTATTTCAACTCTTTCTACCATATGCAGACTGCAAGCTAGCGGTTTTCTATTAAACATTCTTCATTCTTGGCCTGCTAACTAGGGAAGTGTCTTTGTTTTTTGGTTTTTCAAGATTGATTTATTTGAAAGTCAGGAGGACAGTCAGAGAGGGAGATGAAGGACAGAAAGCGATCTTCCATTGGCTGGTTCACTGTGAACAGAGCAGTCCCTCGGGCCTCGGCCTTGCTGAGCCAGGAGCCTAGAGCTCCGTCTGGGTTTCCCATGTCGGCGCAGGAGCCCAAATACCTAGAGCATCTTCTGCTGCCTTCCCAGGAGCTGTATCAGAAGTGGAGCAGCCAGGACTCAAACCATCACAGCTTAACCCCCTGCACCCCGACCCTAGAGAGGTGAAAGCGTCATCGTATATCCCCTTTCTTGGAACACTAACCCGGTGACTGTCTTGGGTTTTTTGAAAGCCGGATGACCGTGTGCTTGCTGTGAGTTAGTCCCGGCGAGAGGCAGCGGGATGTGTCCGTGCAGTTTGTGTATGGTATCATCGGTACCCAAGGCGCACATCTCTCGTCTCACACGTGAGCTCGTGTGGGAGCTTCAGAGGCTGCGTCTTGCAGCTGGCGTGACCTTGCAGTGGGGGAAGTCGCTGCTTGCAAGGCAGGTAGTATCCCGCATGGGAGTGTCAGTTCTGCCTAATCCAGCCATGACAGTTGTGGTCCTCTGGAGAGTGAACCAGCACATAGGAGATTCTTCCTCTTTCTCTCTCTCCCTCCCTGTCTGCCACCCTTTCCTTCAAATAAATGAAACAACCTTAAAAAAAAAAAAAGCAATAGCAGCAGCGGCTGTGTCTTGATGTTCTGTTCCTTGAAAATGGTAGCTTCTTGTCATCTTTTTGTAGGCTGTGTGTGTCTGGAGTTGATAATCCTCCACACCACCCCATGTCTTTAAATATTTATTTTGAATTTTGAATTTGATGATGCAATTCCATAGTCTGTGATATCTCTCCCCCCCCACCCGCCCGAAAAAAAATTTCTACTCCCCTGGCTGATTTTCCCCATATTATAATAGTATAGTCCTTCATAAGGAGTTATAATTCTGTCTAAGTGTGTCCCAACATTGCTGGTACAGTGTCAGATTGTCCAGCATCCCATTGTCTAGATATGTCCAACAGTTTCATTGGGAGTCCATGTTTGATTTGGAAGTAGGAATGCATGTTACATTGTGTGCTCACATCTGGACATGGTAGTCTCTATTATTCCATCACTGTACATTCTGATTTGCATGATGGTTTCCTTATATTAGAAAGAACATATGATATTTGTCTTTTGGGGATTGACTTATTTCACTGAGCATAATGGTCTCTAGTTGGGACCATCTAGTTGCAAATGGTATAATTTCATTCTTTTTAATGGCTGAGTAATATTCCATCCCCGCCCCAGCCTCCCCAAACTTCTCTTCCTTTGTAGCGTTTGTATGAGTAGAAAATTGTGTTGTGTCCAGTAGTGTCATTCTGAGTTTCACTGTCGGCCCCCAAACGCTCCCTTCAGCTGACTGGGAGATCAGCAAGCACCATGACAGCTGTGCCTGTGGCGCGCTCAGCCATGTCTGCACACAGCAAGGCACAGTGACACAGCAGGCTCCAGCCCCAGGCTGTCAGCTGCCACAGTGTGCAAATACCCCTCTCTAGAGGGTTAGGAACACAAAACCACAAACTGCCGAGCCGCACACAGGCTTGTTGATGTCTCACCCTGTTCAGTTGCTAATAACCTTGAGTTCTGCATAGCAGGAACAGTGCATGTCTCAAATGTGGAGATGAACAGTGGACAGAACACCCCAGGGCGTGGTCATCTTTTGGCAGCCTGCTTACTGTTCCTCTTGTTGGGAACCAGACTGGCACCCAAAGCTGCCCACCTCGTGCTGGGCGTGCTGTGAGCCAGGCTCATAGATACTTCAATAGAGACACTTGGGTCAGGACAAAGCCACTGAAGCATCAGATTTTTTTTCTTTCTAATAAAATTTATTTTATTAATTTCAAAATAGAGTTGCACAGAAGAAGGGAGAGCTTTTCCATCTGGTTCACTCCCCAGTCAAGGCTGGGCTTGGCTGAGGCCAGGGGCTTCATCCAGGCCTCCCACGTGGATGCAGGGACCCGAGCACTTGAGCCATCCTCTGCTTTCCCAGGCTGAGAGCTGCATGGGAAGTGAGGCAGCTAGGACTTGAACCAGTGCCCATATGGGATGACCACAGCACGCCACAGCACCAGCCCTCATCAGGTTTCTTAGTACATGCTAGGACACACTTGCACAGACATTTGGAGTTGATTTGCTAATGTCATAAAGCAGTCTTGGCCAGGCTCACCCAGGGTACAGTCACCTTGGGATGTCTGTCAGCTGTCGGTGGCTGTATTGACCTTGGTCAGCCATCTGGACCGCCTGGCCCATCCAAGGGCATTCCAACCAGGTCATGATGACACTTTAAGAGGTTTAGCTCCAGGGTCACGGTGTCTATGATCTATTGAGCAAAAAACTTTAGTGCCGTCTACTTCCGTGTCCTAAACAGCTGGTCCTCCAGCTTTATGGTAGACAATAATGGCCGAGTGGGCCACCCTTGGCTTTCCACTGGCTGGCTGAATGAGGTCTTCTGTGATCTATGCTGCCTCTCTGAGGTGGAGAGCTGAGCACGTTGTTTCCTGTCTGTCCTCCTGCTCCTCCTCCTCCCCGTCACCCCGCATCCTTGTCCTGGCTCCCCCTTCCGCTTGTCACCCGCAGCAGCCTCAACAGCGTCAACAGCAGTGATTCCAGATCCAGTGGCTCCCACTCCCACTCGCCCAGCTCGCATTACCGCTACCGCAGCTCCAACCTGACGCAGCAGGCGCCTGTGAGGCTGTCCAGCGTGTCCTCCCACGACTCAGGGTTTATATCCCAGGACGCTTTCCAGTCCAAGTCTCCATCCCCCATGCCGCCGGAGACTCCCAACCAGGTAAGCACACCCCAGGCTCCAGAGGCAGCCTCCTCGTGCCCTGAGCACGGCGCTGACCGCAGCCCACAGAAGACCACAGCCTGGACGGGACCCCATCTCCTAACTTGACAAAGCACTGGCGTGCTGTTCCCCCAAGGGACAGATGTTGTAAGTTGGGCTTGCCACCATCTCCCATGGTGATGGTGGTTAAGGTACAGTTTTAGATGGGGCAAATGGCCTGAGACAGGTGTGGCCACATTTCCACTGAGTCCGGGGCTCTCCTTGACGGGCACTGGCGCAATGGGAATGCCTCCTCATCCATCCTCTTGGGTGGGGTGGCACACCCCTTTATGGCATTCTCAGCATCCCTGTTACAGATTTGGGATGAGCCTGAGCTGGAATCACTGGAGCCTCTTTTGCAGTCTGGAGTCTTTTCCAAGCCCAGTTGGGTTGGAGGCAGGAAACTGAACAAGGCTTCAGGGAGTGTCTTGACTCACTAATTTGGAAATGCACCCCACAGCGCCATCTGCTGGGGTGCCTGCCCGGTGTCATGTTGGCTGACGGTTTCTGAACTCCTTCTAGCGTTTTCCAACCATCCAGGTGGACGGCGGCTTCTCGCTCCTCCATGGTCAGAGACTTGCACGTGGAAGCCCTTGGAGCCAGGAGACTTGGCCCGGTTTTAACGTGCTTGTTCCAGCTGGGTGCTTGGATGGTGTTGAGTGTCCCCTGTCGCCCTGCCGTGTGCTTCACTAAGCCTTCCTCGCTGCTACTTGCGAAGCAGAGTGTGCGTGGCTGGGCGAGCCCAGGTCCTAGGGTGCAGCCAGATCTGTGCTTGCTGCTAACTTGCCGGTCAGTGAACGCAGTATCCTCTCCCACAAAACAAGAGGCAGGCGTGACTCAGCCAGACTGTGGGAGGCAGGCAGGAGCCAGGAGTGGATGCCCACAGTGATTCCCTGGGAAGACAAATGGTGGCATTTCCTGAAATCTCAAAACCCATGTACAAGACAGGCTGGGCTGCAACTCAAGGATGTTTTTAGTGAGCCAAGGGTGCTGCAGAATTAAAGGGAGAAGTCTCTCCTTTATAAAGACATTATACCTGCTTGTAATTTCACAGTAGATGGGAAATTGGAGGGACTTATATCAGTTTTATCAGCCAGAAGAAGCAGTGACATAAGCTTTAGTAGGGTAGAGGACGGAGCCGCAGCCTGCCAGGCACAGGACCCCCACACTTCCCTGTGGGCACGTCCCTGTGCAACCTTCCTGTGGGAGCTGTTTCAGACTCGCCCTCTTTCCTCTCCTCTACTCTCTTCTGATTTTTTGTTTGTTTGTTAAGATTTATTTACTTTACTTGAAAGAGAGGGGAAGACAGAGATCTTCGCTCTGCTAGTTCACTCCTGTAGTGGCCAGAACTGGGCTGGTCTGAAGCTAGGTTTCCCTCGAGGGTGCCCAGTCCTAAGGGCTTCAGCTGTCCTCTGCTGCTTTCCCTGGCCATGAACAGGGAGCTGGATGAGAAGTAGAGTAGTCAGAACACGAACCAGTGTCCATATGGGATGCCAGAGCCACACGTGGAATCTTACCCAGCTATGCCATGGCACCAAGCCTCCCCTCTATTCTGTTCAAGTTTGCCTATGTCCCATGCCCTGGAGTGGGTTATATCTTAGGAGAGAGCCTCACCCTTGAGCCACTCGCTCCCCCTGAGACAAAGAGGTCTTGGAGGGAGGAAGTAGGAGTCCAAAGGCCTGTATACCTACAGTGTGGGATGGGTTACTGGGTCTTCCTCCAAGTTCAACATCCTGAATTAGTGGAGCTGAGATCAACAGTCCTGGGACACTGTAATGCTAGGATAGCTAACTGTTTTTACAGTGAAGTACCCCCTCCACAGCACACACCCACAATCCCAGTCTCTTATCTTTGGTGCACTGCTGCCAATTCCCCATCCTAAACAAGAGAGAAATAAGTAAATAAAAGCAACAGAGATTGAGAAAGCAACAAGAGCCTAGGGCCTCCCTGGGGAGTGGCAAAGTGGGACTTAAATCCAGAGCCCCTGTGCTTCAGCCCTGGTCTGCGCCCTGGGACTGCAAGCAGGTGTCTGCTCACTGGCCCCTTTGGAGGGACTCTTCTCTCTCACGGATGATGGATGCTTGGAGCTGGCTCCAATCCAGGACAGCTTCCGGGAAGTCCCAGTTAGAGACTACAGGCCTCCTGAGCTAGTGTCTGCATGGCTGTATACACGGCTGGCAGTCCCATGGGTTGACCAGGCGCTCCCAGGGCCAGGGCGCCTTTGGCCTGGGGACAGGGTCCCCTTCCCTGGGAGCCCACCCCCATGACCACAGGGCTGGCAGGACTCCCCCCAGTGGACTTGTATGACATTATTGCGAGCTATAGGAGATTCTCAACTAAAAACCTGGTGTGGCTTTGTGTCATCCTGCCTGCAGTTGCCTGGATAGGGGCGGCCCCAATGAATTCGCCTCCCTGGCTAAGTCTAGAAGCTTCCCAGGATGGGGAGGGCACTAACCCTAACCCTCTGCTCTTCCTGTGTTGTGTCTCTCTCCCTCTGTAACTGCCCTCCCCTGCCCTGTGCTGTTGTTTTGGTTTCTTCCTGTGTTCCGGTGCCGTGTGTGGTTCGGTTTCTGTCCGGTCCCCTTGTGTGGTTTCCCTGCGCCTCCCCCACTGCAGAACTCGTCCAGCTCGGCCTCCTCGGAAGCCTCGGAAACCTGCCAGTCAGTGAGCGAGTGCAGCTCCCCCACTTCCGTGAGCTCAGGCTCCACCATGGGGGCCTGGGCGTCCACAGAGAAGGTGACCGCGTGCGTGCGTGTGCGTGCGGCGGGGGCATGGCCACTGTGGTCCCTTTGCGCTGCTCCCAGGCACCTGGAGACTCAGCCTGCATCAAGAACATGGGGTCAGCAAGATGGGGGAATGGACCAGACAGAGGACCTTTGTCCACTGAGCACCGTACTCCTGAGGGAGAGGAGGGGTATGGGGAACTTGGAGGTGTGAAGGCTTCATTCCCAGAATAGGTGCTGTGTTGCTCATCCACACCTCCCCGCCCTTTTCCAGCCCAACCACTGGATGTGCCATTTCACCGCATCGGAAGCTGTGTGCCTGTCTGCCTTTTAGTTCGCAAACCTCATCCCCACCCTTGATTGATTGATTTGGAATCTGCTCCCAAACAATCAATATTTTGTTGTAAATCTAGAAATGAACAAATTTGCTGGAGGATGCTTTGAAAAAATATTTTTTTTGACTCACAAGATGAACAAATTGCTTCTACTCTGTTCATTTAATAACAAGGGAGAGTGGGTCTTGAGAAAGTTCATGAAAAATGGATATCATGAAAAAAAAAATCTATGCCTCAATAGAGTTGGTTTTTACCAAATTCCACTTTCCATGTACTTTTCAGAGCTCCACTTCTGTGGAGGATGCCACAAAGTTAAAAGTCGCACATCTGTTTCCAAACCGTTCCAGCATTCCAATCAAGTGCTGCTGGGGCCCGCTCTGCATGCCGAGCCCTGGCGTGCCTTCCGTGTCCAAGGACCAGGTCCCTCTCTCCGCCCCCAGAATGTCAACGCCATCTTGTATCTCCACACCCATCCTGTTGTATTAATTTTTTCCCCTTTTCTCCCCCCCCCCATTTTGTTTCGTTTCCAGTTGTCTAACGGGCTTTCTCACTATAGTCTGTCCAGTGAGCCCCACGTGGGGCCCGTGGGCGCAGGCCTTTACCCTCCCTGCCTGCCTGCCTCCCGCCTGCTCCCTCGCGTCACCTCTGTCCACCTTCCAGACTACGCTCATTATCACACCATTGGGCCCGGCATGTTCCCGTCATCTCAGATCCCTAGCTGGAAGGTTTGTGCCTCTCCCCGCTCTCCTCCTCCGCACACCTCTCTTCTGTTTCCCACCCACCCCCCAGCCTCCAGACATGCCCCTCCTGCCCCTCTCCCTCTCACGCTCTGCCTTCTTCCCCATAACGCCTCTCCCTCTCTGAGTCCCCACTGAGGATAACAACAAAACTGCAGTTGGTGCTGCCAAGATCCTGGGAGGTTTGCTGGGAGGGAGCTTGGGTCATCCCGACAGCCAGTGGATCCAGTGAGGGCCAAGGCCAGGGGCCCAGCTCTGCACCCCAGATGGAGTCTGCTGAGTCGGTCCTGCTGGGGGTCACCCAAGGCTGTCACATTGTCTCAGAGAGTTCTCTGCTGCCAGGATAGCAGAGCCACAGCCACAGCCACAGCCAGGTTTGGGAGCATCCTGTTTTTAAAATGCATAGACGTTCCATTGTGATCATTTCACATTGCCACACACTTGCTTCTGTGTAGATACAGGTTTAAAAAGGCCTTCTAGCAAGTTCCTGCTCTCCGTGGACTCATTTTTTCTAATTTCGAAAGTGTTGACTTCAGCTGCCAGCCAATGTTGACTTCATGGTTCACAAAACCTGAAAGCCTGCATCTCCCTTCTGGCGCCTGTAGAGGGCGCTGACCCTGAGAGCCGGCCTCTCCCACCTGATGCCTGTAGAGGGCGCTCAGCCTCCAGTGCCCCTCCAGGCCACAGGCATCCCTGAGTGGAGAGTTGAGCACAGGAAGAGTGGCTGGCATTATTCTAGTGCCCCCTGGTGGCTTCTGTGGTGACGTGGGTTGCTTAAGTGCAGCTTAGCAGGAATGACCTGGCTGCTGGGGCTTCTGCCTCCACCTGTGTTAGGAGGTGCTCAGTCTCCTGGTGGCTGAGGACTTAAACCACTGGCCACCTGTTCCCCAGAGGGTGGCCCACCTGCTGCCTGTAGAGCTTACCCTGGGACCCAGCCCTTCCGTGGGCAGCTGTGCAGGGCTGGGACTGCAGCCGCCAGGTGCAGGCAGAGGCCCTGGCTGCTGACTGCACTCTTTCTGCCCAGGACTGGGCCAAGCCGGGACCCTATGACCAGCCCCTGGTGAACACGCTGCAGCGTCGCAAGGATAAGCGTGAGGCAGATACCAACGGAGGGGGACCCGCCACCGCAGGGGGCCCAGCGGCCGTGGACGAGGCTCAGAGGCCGCGGAGCATGACCGTGTCGGCTGCCACCAGGGTGACGTGTTTTTGCTTGCTGGTGGGGGCCAGGGCAGCTTGGAAGGACCTGGGGCTCTGGCATCCCTGTTCTGCTCTACAGCCTCTAGAAGACCCCTGGGGTGGCAGGGGGCTTATATGGGAGTCATAGATAGGGCTTGGAGTAAGTCCCAAACAAGGCCCTTGACACGTGGGTGCTCACGGGAGCAGCACGCGAGTGCCAGGCCCCAGACAGATGCTTGTGCAGGTGTCTGGGGCTCTCACACAGGGGTCTCATGGCCTTGGGGGTTTGTCTGTGTGTTTCTCCCTGCTGCACCCGCAGTCCGGCGAGGAGATGGAGGCCTGTGAGGAGCTGGCCCTTGCCCTGTCGCGGGGCCTGCAGCTGGACACGCAGAGGAGCAGCCGGGACTCGCTGCAGTGCTCCAGCGGGTACAGCACCCAGACCACCACGCCGTGCTGCTCCGAGGACACCATCCCCTCCCAAGGTATGGGGCAGCCTGGGGCCCGGAGGCTTGCTCCCCGGCTGAGAGGGCTTTTGAGCTGTCCTCACCAGCTGGGACTGTCCGGTGGCTGCCACGGTAAGGGAGCAGTGTGCACCTCAGCCGCTGTCCTCGTGACACCATGGCACGCCTGGTGGCCGCTGGCTTGAACGGGGACAGAGGCCGCTGACACTGATGGCTTAATTTCTGTTTCAGCACTTGGCACTGGCTAGTTGGTTTGCCACCTAATTGTCACAATACATACAGATTTTTGTTTTAAAAATAATTTTTTTTTTAATTGGACAGTTAGAGGAGGAGGAGGGGAGACAGAGAGCAAGATCTTCTGTCCGCTGGTTCGCTCCCCAAGCAGCCTCAACAGCTGGAGCTGAGCCAATCTGAAGCTAGGAGCCTGGAAACTCTTCTGGGTCCCACATGGGTGCAGGGTCCTAAAGCCTTGGACCATCCTTGACTAGCAGGGAGCTAGGCGGGAAGGGGGCCACCAGGACTAGAACTGGCGCCCATATGGGATCCTGGCACATGCAAGGCGAGGGCTTTAACTGCTAGGCTACCATGCCGGGCCCACAAGACAGATTTTGAAAGACAGAGAGATGGAGAGGGAAATTGAGAAATCTAAAGTCTTATTCATTTCCCAAATTAGTCACTCAACCAGGTCTGAGCCAGACCAAAGCCGGTGCCAAGAACTAACTACATTCTGTTTTTCTATGTGGATGGCAGGAGCCTAAGCACTTGGCCATCCTCCACTGCTTTCCCAGGCACATTAGCAGGGGGCTGGATGGGAAGAGCAGCAGCTGGGACTCGGAGCGGCCCAGGGATGCAGGGATCACACGTCACAGCGTAGCCCCCAGCTCCGTTCTGCCCCTGGGAGATAATGAGGCCCATGCCGGTGTGACTGGCTTTGTCTCCGGCGTTGAGTTCTGGACTGGAGGGGCTGTAGCGCTGGTCTCCTTGGTTGTCCCGTTTGGCCCAGAGCCGTGGGGGAGGCTTGGTACAGGCTTCCCCAGCCCGATGCAGACCGCACGGGCACCTCGGCCAGAGTTCCAAGGGCTGCTGGGGCGGCTGGGAGCAGAGCGTGTGTGTATCCTGCCTCGTGTGCCTTCTGTCCTCCCCTCACAGAGGAGCCAAAAAGCCGAGCGGCCGCCGTGGATGTGTCTAACCAAACCCTGCCATCAGTTTCAGATTACGATTATTTCTCCGTAAGCGGCGACCAGGAGGCCGAGCAGCAGGAGTTCGACAAATCCTCCACCATCCCCAGAAACAGCGACATCAGCCAGTCCTACCGCCGCATGTTCCAAGCCAAGCGCCCCGCCTCCACTGCCGGCCTCCCCACTACCCTGGGGCCCGCCATGGTCACCCCAGGGGTGGCAACCATCCGACGGACCCCTTCCACCAAGCCCTCCGTCCGCCGGGGCACCATTGGAGCCGGGCCCATCCCCATCAAGACGCCTGTGATCCCAGTCAAAACCCCTACCGTGCCTGACCTCCCCGGGGTGCTGCATGCCCCCGTGGACGGGCCGGAGGAGCGCACGGAGCATAGCCCTGAGTCACCGCCAGTGGCCGAGGGCCCACAGGGCGTTGCCACCATGCCCTCCTCCTTGTGGAGTGGCCAGGCCTCCATCAACCCCCCACTCCCCGGCCCGAAGCCCAGCATCCCCGAGGAACACAGACAGGCGATCCCCGAGAGTGACGCTGAAGACCAGGAGAGGGAGCCCTCCAGTGCCGCAGGGTCCCCGGGCCAGGGGGCGGAGAGCGACCCTGCGGAGCTGAGCCCGAGAGAGACTCCGCAAGGAGAAGACATGCTGAATGCCATCCGGAGGGGCGTCAAGCTGAAGAAGACCACCACCAACGACCGCTCGGCCCCTCGCTTCTCCTAGGCGCCCCTGGGCTCGCCGCAGACGCTGCCTGCGATTGGCAAACTCTGGAATTGAAGAAAACCCCTATCTGTCTCGATCCATTCCAATCTATAATCAAAGTATTTTGTAGGCCACTCAAAATACAGCTCTTTTGAAACTACTCCACATCTTTAGATATAAGAATTAAAAGCAACATATGTAACTGACATAATCTTGATCTTTTAATTTGTAAATATTGACAGTTTTCTTTCTGCACATTTTAATCTGGTTTTTTTTTTCCCTTTTGATTTTTCTGAAGGTGCCAAATTCCATTTAACTTTTTTACAAGTCTTTGTAAAATTTTCAACATGTAGGGGAGGGGGTGGTTGGGGCAGGGGAACCAGTAAGTAGTTAATTTCAGAAAAGAATTCATATACTCAGCTCTTTTCTTTTCCCTGTAAGCTTTTTGTAGATGCATCGTTAATAGTCTAGCTTAGGAGCAAACTCAAGTTCTTTTAATGTACAAACAAAATGGCTAAGGCTGGGGAGGCATCCTCACCTGATACACCACGTTGTGGAGGGCAGGAGCAGGGGTCACAGTTGATGAGCAATACTCTGCGTGAAGGAAGCTTGCAGACGGTGGACTGCTGGGATTGGGGGGAGGGCCGGGGAGGGGCACAGTGTCAACAGATCCTGTTGAACTTCTATAGTAGCTTTCCTGGTAAATGCATCCGAATAAGCCATACTGGATTGTGGTGTTCGTTTCCTCTCCCACGATTCCTCCCAAGTGCACCCAGCACCCACCTCTGCTCCCCAGCATGCTGCTGCCACTGGGCAGGCCTAGAGGCCCACTCTGTTCCTTGTCTGTCGTACTCACCTTCATGGGATCCAAATACATCTTAGAGGGTAAGGCAGTTGAAAAAACACGGACACAGATGAGAGCAGGGAATTCTTCGACATAGCCAATGCCTTTTACTTTACCGCACTCAGCAGGCTGGGTGCATTGAAAAGCCCAAATATTTTAGGAGAAAAAAAAAAAAAAAAAAAACTTGGAGTCTTGCAACTTGCCAATGTGTTTAGCAATCTGGGGGCTTGTTTTTCTTACCTTGGTTTAAACAAATGGCAGTTAATTGGCTTTATTCTATACATTGAAGAAAGGACTGATTTATCATCATTGAGTTTCTGCCCATGACACTGTTTTGTTTCTTTGTATTTGATCATTGGGGGGGGAGGGGATTTTTATCTTTTTCAAGTGAACGGTTGATTTCTTCTGATGCCCATCCTCTAAAGTCAACAGATTTGTAGATGTCCAGGGACCCCACGTGGAGAAGCCAGGGGTGTGGAAAGAGTCCCTTGAACATCAACGGTAGAGCAATGTGTGGGTCCCGCATACCCCAGGGTTCTGTTGGCCCAGATCCTCAGTGACATCCCTCTGTGCTTTAATCCCGTCGGCCGAGGAGCGCACCTGTACAGTCGTCGTTCTATATGGTAGCACTCAACACTGCTGTGACTGCTCGAGGACAGTGGACGTCACGGCGTCAAAGCAAAGGCATGATGCTTAGAAACTGTCGAAGCTTTTTTTTTTTTTCCTTGAAAAACAAGCTCCTTTTTTACAGACTGTAAGCAACAGTAGTGCCTGTGGTTTAGCCCACCATTCTCGATGACTACGAGTAGCTGATGCATCGTGCATATGATGCTTGGGATGGTCTCTGCACAAGCTGGAGCTGCTGCACGGTGATCACATGACATGAGAGTGGTATTTTACACTTTGGAAACACATGGATGTAACTGTACCTGGGTACAGCTTTTCACTTGTTTAGTTTTTAAACGTTAGTATAATCTGAATAAATTTAATATAAAATGTTGCCAAATTTCAATGTAGAAAAGAATGTGACAAAACACCTTGGATAGTTCTGTTTGTGTTTTTGCATATTGTAAAAGCAGTGTCACAGCTAAAAAAAATTTTAAAAAATCCTTTCTCAAGGTAAATTATTGTGGTTTAGTTGCTAGTTTGTACTGAGAGTCGACCTCTCCCTGTGCCGGTTTTTGTTTGAAAATTGTGTAAATAACGGTTGTGTAACGTGTCTCCCTTCTACATTGTAACAGTTGCTTCAATCTACATAAATAAAGAACTAGAAAAAGACGCCCTGTATGTCAAGTCCCTTTCCACTGGAGTCTGCGTACAGAGGTGGAGGACGGAGGAAGCCTCCCAGTTGGGAGCTGGAGAGGCCTGGGCCGAGGACAGTTCCTTTGAGTTAGGAAGGACTGAGCGCACGGCCAGTTGGGTTGGGCTTTTAGAAATTGCTCCCTCCTTGTAAAAGCCATTACGAGGCACATCAAGAGTTCAGCTGTAACCTTGCCCTTAATTCTGTCCACAGCCCCTGCCTGGGTTGGGGAAGCAGGGATGGGGAACTGCTTCCAAATGGAGTCATTCTCAGCCTGGACTCCTCCGCCCCCATGAGCAAAGCTCCAGCCCAGAGAACTCCAAACCCCAGGCCTGTCGTGGGCTCTGTGCTTCCCGGGGAGGTGTCCTCGGAAAGCAAGCTGTCACTCCACTGAGGGGACCTCTGTAACAGCTACACGCTATCCTGTGCTCAGCATTTCTTCTTAGTCTATTCCTGCCGCTCGCTCACTCAGAAGAGCTTGTTCAGCTCCGCGTTCCCAGTCAACCCTGGCTCTGGGCGGGCTGCAGCTGTTCCCTGTTGATAACACCTGCTGTCAACGTGCTGCGCCGAGGACAATCACGTCCAACAGGCCGCACAACTGACTGGACAACAAAGACCAAGAACAGTCAGGCATCCCAGGTCACCAAGCTGTTTTTATTAGGGCAAGTGTGTCTACGTCCCGTAACTGATTTCACCTGCGAGCCAGAGCAGTGTCTCCCCTACATGGGCCTCTCCCGGGGTCTGGTCACAACATGCCACCACAGTGGGGGCAAATCCCCTGCCTTCCGGGCAGGGGGCAAAGCTTCTGTCTTGGGACCACCAGGTGGGGTTTCCTCCTGCAGCTGCTTAACCTAGAAGGGACAAGGAAAGCCAAGTTATTCCAGGAGTTGAACTGACTAGAAATCTTGTTGCTGCCACTTTCTGACACAACACATGAGCCTCATGGTTGGGGCTTTTATATGAGGCTCCTTCAAGTCTGTGGATAGATGGAGTTAGTCCACATCTTCCATCAGCATCCTTGTGAGATGCTCAGCATGTCTGCACACATCCAGTTCTTCCGAAAACCGTTCTTCAAGCAGGAGTGCAGAACCTTTCCTCTGCCACAGGGCACGTGGACATTTTAAACCTCATCTGCATGCCACAGAAAGCTCTCTGCTTGTGTAGCTTTTATAAACATCACCCCACCACAGATGCAGTGAGGTTCGAGTCCCACCTGCAGCTGCCTTGGCAAGGGTTATGGGCTTCACAGAGCTCACAGCTCAGACAGTGCCCACCTGTCTTAAAAGGTTTCCCATCCTTAAGACCGCAAGCTGACAAGAAGCTCTCCTCACTTCCTCTTACTCTTTAAGCAATAACAGGGTCTCCGCTATCTGATCGCCCTAAGTCCACTTAGCAGGGCTCAGCCTGGGCTCTTCAAACCCAGGGATGGCACACTGGGGAGTGACTGTAAAGCAGCTAGAACGTGCCACGTTACAAAGGCACGCGTGGAAGCAATACGTAGTTTTGACTGGTTTGTTGCTCAGCTACTCCCAGTTCCTAGTGATCTGGGAGACGCAAAGAGGAGGCAATGGAAACAGAAGCTCCCCCGAGCCATCAGGGACCTCCCCAACGTGGGAGCCGCTGAAGGATGTGGGGCGACAGAGGGGCCGAGGCATGCTTTTGGGAGGAGGGTGCTCGGAGCGATCACTGCTGAACAAGCCTGCTGCCGACCAGGAGTAACCACACTCCAGGCTTCCCAGTGTTGTGACAGTCCTTCGCAGACCCCCAACCTCGCTCACGGACTTCCGGTGTCAACATCCTGGGCCTTATCCCAGGGCCAGCACAGCTTCCAAATCACCCACTCCTGTCCACTCCCCAGTGCCCACCTGCCCTTGCTCCCCACTCCCATGCATCAACCTCCTGGTCCTGCCGTTGCCCAGCTGAGGTTCCTCACGGCAATCACACAGTCTTCTCTAGACAACTGATACACTGTCACCGACCTTCAAGCAGGGACTGGGACAGCTTAGTGCTACCAAACAGAAAACAAACACGGGGACGAGCTAGCATCCAGCAGGCCTGCCTCACCAGCTGGTGTCACCAGGCCCAACCAACTCCTCCGGGGACGCCATCACAGCATTTCCACACACACTGTGCCCACTTCTGCCGGTCGTTCCTTTTTAAACTAACGAAATGGGAGCTAACACAGAAGTCTGTCCATTTCAAAATTTCTAACCCAAACATACTTACCTAAAGTTTTGTGTCCAGTTATAATGGAGGATGAGTTCCCCCCCCCCGCCTTTTTTAATACTCTTTCCTAAGGAGCTCAAACATTTCCAGGACTTACTTACGTATTTTAAAGATTTATGTTATTTATTTGCAAGGCAGAGTGGCAGAGAGAGAGAGAGACAGAAACTTTTTATCTGCTGGTCCACACTGCACTGCCTGCAACAGCCAGGAACTCCACTTGTTTCCCAAGTGACTAGGCCATCACTGCTGCCCTCAGGTGCCTTTAGCAGGAAGCTACATCGGGAGTGGAGGTGGGACTTGGCCCCAGACTCCCCACTAGGCGAGGCAAAGCAGCCCAGGTGCTGGTCTAACTTGGTGCCCCTCCAGGATTTACTAAAAAAAGAAAAGCACGCACCTTTCTGTTTCTACACAAGATCGACTGCTACACCAAGTTGCTGCTGACGTCTGCAGGATGTTGAAACCTCTCATTCCCAAACCGAATGCTTGGTTGTCTGACTTCCCACCCTTTCGCACTGCCAACATTGAACTCCAGGTGTTCAAGCTTAGGACCTCGAAAGCATCTGGTGCCCCTGTCCCTCACACACCCATCATATCCAAACACTCTTCACATCCTTTCAAAACAACCTGATGGATTTCCTTCCACATCCACCTCCTCCACCGAGGTGTTAGCTACTGTAACTTTCTGACCAAATTAATGTAAAAACCCCAAGCGGTCTCTTCCCTGGCGCTCTCTGGCACACTCATTGCAATGTTGCAAAATTGAGTTTTTAAAAATTTAGCTGACTAGGGCCGATGCCGTGGCAGCGTATGCTACACCTCTACCTGTGGCGTAGGCATCCCATATGAGCACCAATTCATGTCCTGGCTGCTCCACTTCCCATCCAGTTCCGCACTTATGGCCTGGGAAAGCAGTGAAGGATGGTCCAAGGCCTTGGGCCCCTGCAACCATGTGGGAGACCCAGAAGGCACCTGACTGACTCAGTTCCAGCCATGGTGGCTATTTTGGAAGTAAACCAGCAAATGGAAGATCTGTATGTATATATAAACTTGCCTTTCAAATAAAAAATATCTTAAAAAAAAAACAAAACCCTAAGTGACCACCACAGGCTAACTAGTAGGGAAGACAGTGTCCCACCTCTAAGCTGGCAGAAGGTGTTAGGTTGGGAAGCCAAGGGCCAGGCTGGGGTCTGGGTGTCTGCACGCAGGCCCGTGCTGACCCAGCTGCCCACCAAGCGCCAGGACACATACCTCTCGTCCCCAGCTTTCCTGCTGCAGCTTCTTCCACTGCTCCCTCTTGGCGAAGTAGTCAGGATACATGGCCTTCTCCGAAGGATGCCAATAATCCAGGCACCAGTCTGGAACCTGTCAGGAGAGGAAACCATGGCTCACTCCACAGGCACATTCGCATGTCACTAACAGGGTCTGCCGGGACACAGGAGACCAAGACCACACACTGCACTTCTGTAAGCTTTTCAATGATCAGCCTGCTTCGGAACGCCAGCAGCCAACAGCAGAAGGTACCCAGGGATGAGAAATGAAGGAGAATGCCTCACTGAGCCAGCCTGACCTGGCAGAGGAAGCCAACACCTCAGGAAAAGGAGCTGCCCTATGCCAGGAAGGAACCTACAATGCTACCCTGCCCAGGGCGCACGGTGCAGACAGAGGCTGGGGAAGCCACACCTGCCTTCCAGGAGATGGTCACCTACCTTGTAGCACTCGTATCGCTCATAGGAGGTGCCCCCAGGAGAGTCAGGGAAGATGTACGGCTGGGGGTGCTGACTGCGCCAGAACTCTTCCTCTGCCTCCTTCAGCAGCTGGGTGGCTTTCATCATGTCCTTCTCATTCTTGTGTTCATCAAACCGCGCTCTCATCAAACATGCGAAGTACCGGTACTTGTCCCTTAAACCAAAATGGTGGGAGATCAGACTACAACCTACATCAGTGCAAAGTGACTGTCCAATGCAAGGCTGTACTCTGGGAGGACTGCAGTGGACAGTCAGGCACGGGGCTGCAGGACGGTCAGTGGGGCTGCAGGGATGGTCAATGGGCATGGGGCTGCAGGGATAGTCAGTGGGGCTGCAGGGATGGTCAATGGGCATGGCACTGCAGGATGGTCAGTGGGGCTGCAGGGATGGTCAATGGGCATGGGGCTGCAGGACGGTCAGTGGGGCTGCAGGGATGGTCAATGGGCATGGGGCTGCAGGGACAGATGGTTAGTGGGGCTGCAGTGGACAGTCAGGCACGGGGCTGCAGGACGGTCAGTGGGGCTGCAGGGATGGTCAATGGGCATGGGGCTGCAGGACGGTCAGTGGGGCTGCAGGGATGGTCAATGGGCATGGGGCTGCAGGACGGTCAGTGGGGCTGCAGGGATGGTCAATGGGCATGGGGCTGCAGGACGGTCAGTGGGGCTGCAGGGATGGTCAATGGGCATGGGGCTGCAGGATGGTCAGTGGGGCTGCAGGGATGGTCAATGGGCATGGGGCTGCAGGGATGGTCAATGGGCATGGGGCTGCAGGACGGTCAGTGGGGCTGCAGGGACGGACAGTCAGTGGGCACTGGGCTGCAGGGACAGAGTGGGCATGGGGCTGCAGGGACGGACAGTGGGCATGGGGCTGCAGGGACAGATGGTTAGTGGGCACTGGGCTGCAGGGACGGACAGTGGGCATGGGGCTGCAGGCATGAATGATCAGCGGGCACGGGGCTGCAGGGACGGACAGTGGGCACAGGGCTGCAGGGATGAATGATCAGTGGGCACGGGGCTGCAGGGATGAATGGTCAGTGGGCACTGGGCTGCAGGGACGGACAGCGGGCACGGGGCTGCAGGGATGAATGATCAGTGGGCACAGGGCTGCAGGGATGAATGATCAGTGGGCACTGGGCTGCAGGGACGGACAGTGGGCACAGGGCTGCAGGCATGAATGGTCAGTGGGCACGGGGCTGCAGGGACGGACAGTGGGCACGGGGCTGCAGGCATGAATGGTCAGTGGGCACGGGGCTGTGGGGACAGACAGTGCACACGGGGCTGCAAGTGGGAGGAGGAACAACTTCTGTTGTATGGTACAGGAGAACAGCCATCGCTGAAAGCAAGCACCACCCCAAGCAGAGAGTACTTTGCACATCCCCAGCACAAAGCCCTGTGTGCACAGTTACACCCCAACACAAAGCCCTGTGTGCAGTTACAGAGCGACCACCACCATCATGTACTGAGACTGAGGCACGGCATTCCACTGTTCTCTAGAAATATAGGCAATCGTGTGTCAGTAAGAAATACAGATTGAAATCCAGCCTAACCAGTTCTCCTCTCCTCTAACCAAGAAATGGCAACTTCACAAGGAAAAGAATGAGCCAAAGGCAAAAGCCACAGCCCTGTAAGATCATCCAGTACTGTGTCAAAAATCTCCTGTCTTGTGCTGAATTCGGGACACACACGGTTGGAGAGGAGAGAATTGCATGGCGGACACAGCAAGTGCTGCTTGGCCCGCACAGATCTGGTCTGAACGCTGTATGTGGGCAGAGCTGGCACAGGAGGCCCTGCCAGCACCCCACGCCCTCAAGGACAAGCGCTGGCAGCTGGCCTTTTGTAAGGAAACCGACCATTCTCAATGCTGTCAGCTTCCATGTCATTTCACTATTCATTCAAGGGCTGTTACACCTCAAAAAGTGGTTTATCAGCTTTAATTGCCCACCCTGTATCAAACCAAATGGCAAATTCTATCAGATAAATGAAGGAGGAAAACTCAAGGAAAAAAAACAAGCTATTCATCGTTCCTGGTCATCTTCCTGCCTAACAAAAGCAAACACACCAATAACTCTATTCGGAAATCTGCAACCTGGGTACCAGGGTACCCTCTGCAGACTCCTCCAGACCTACTATTTTCCGTTTGGAAGTGCCTTCACGTCCTCCCCCGCCCCCCCCCCAAAAAACTGCCCCTTGAGCATGGTGACTGCTTAGTGGGCGATGGGTCCTTCATCCATTCAGGCTGCCCTTCAAGTTCGCTGCAAGCGGCGCATACGGGATTCGAACGCAGGCCCCAGGATCGGCTCCGGGATGCGCGAGGCGGCCGCCTACCCATTCGTCCCCAAAGTCCTTGAGCCGCCCGCTCCCTCGGGGCCTCGCAGCCTGCGCCCCTGCGCTGCCGCCCGCCGCCCCGCGTCCCTCTCTCCCACCTGTGGATGCACCATGACTCGAGGTGACGCAGGGCGCGCTTGTAGAGCCGCAGCACCTTCTGCTGGTGCGTCAGGTAGGCCCCGGCGGCCGACAGCGCCATGGCGGCCGTCCCCTCGGCCGGCAGCCTGCGGCAGGGAGGCGGGCACAGCGCCGGAAGGGCGGGGCGACGGGCAGCTGCCTGCGCGTCCGCTTCCGCCCAGGAGGCGCCGTGGCCGCCGTCATGAGTCGCTTCAAGTTTATCGGTAAGACGCGTCAGGCTTGCTCAGCGGTCCCGATCCTCTCCTGGAGACCCAGGACTTGCACCCTCCGGCTTTGGGGAAGCTGGGAGGGCCCCTCAAGAGTGCAGGGAGACCTCTAGGGACGGATAGGAAATATTCTGGCTCTTCGTTCAGGAGCTGGCGTCAGGTCTATGTGTTCATTTTGTGGGATGCATGAGCAGTACAGCTGTGGCTCCGGTCAGCGTCTGTGTGGTATTGTTTTAGCTAAAGAAAGTAAGTCCTGCAGGGCCAGTCGCTGTTTTGCCCTTCACCTTCGTGCACCTGCCACCCCTTGTCAGGGACCAGGAGATGAGGGATCCATTCAGCAAATCCTCCCATCACCATGCCTCTGGTGGGCATGACACTGGCCTAGGCACACTGACCCCAGCTCCCCTGGCATCCGGTGGAGAACACACATAATGAGGAACAAAACCAGTTCTGCCGCTTGGCAGGGCCGGTCGTGGCTTCAGCAGCCACAGAGCCAGAGGGAGCGTGCAGCTGGCTTCAGAGGGGACTGACGCTTTATGACCAAGCCCTGGGCACAACCAGGGACATTGTGAGGGCTACGGTGGCACTGGGGCCCCGGGGTGCCTCGCAGTCTTATGTGACCCAGTAAAGAGCGGAATTTTACTGGAGGCGTTTCATCAAATCTTTGAGTGCCAGTTTTGTGGCAGGCATTGTGGGCTGCAGGTAAAGCCGGCAGGATCCTGCGTAGGGGGCTTCCTGCTCCTAGGTGGGAAGTGGTCATGAGCCCATCTCTGTTTTAGGGAGGTTACTTGGTAACTGAGTTTGAGGAGGATGGGGAGAAGCAGGAAAGTATTTCAAACTTGAACTAGGGCAACGGAGACAGGGGTGGAAGGTGTGCTCAGCGTGTCCCAGGCTTTAACGGGGAAGGAACAGAAGTACCTAAGCTTTCAGTAATAACGAAGGGCGAACAGGGGTGGCTCTGGGTGGGAGAGGCAGCCAAGTTCATTAGATTAGGTTAACTTTGAGTTCCTTAGAAGGCACCCAAAGGGAGGCATTGTGCCCCCAGGAAATGTAGTCTGACATTCAGAAAAGTCAGTACTATGAATTTAGGCCTGAGATTTATTTAGTTTTTATTGGTTTTATTTTGAAACGTAGAGTTACAGGGGAGGTTTTGGTGAGGAGAGAGAACGAGATTGCATCTGCTCGATTCACTCCCCAAATGGCTACAACAGCCAGAGCCAGGAGCCGAGAGATTCTTCCAGATTTTCCCACATGGGTGCAGGGACACATGAACCGTCGCTGCTTTCCCTGGCACATTAGCAGGAAGCTGTATCGGAAGTGGAGCAGCTGGGGCTTGAACTGGCACCCGTATGGAATGCTGTTGCCTCAGCACCACAGCGCCAGCCCTGAGTTATTTTTCTTTTTAAGATTGATTTACTTGACAGGCAGAGTGGTAGAGAGAGGAAGAGACAGAGAAATACTCTGCTGGTTAACTCTCCCAAGTGGCTGCAGTGGCTGGGGCTGGGCCAGGTCAAAGCCAGGCACCTGGAACTCTCTCCGGTTCTCTTGTGTGCACAGCAGAGGCCCGAGCACTTGGGCCGTCTGCTGCTGCTTTCCCAGGTGCAGGAGCAGGAAGCTAGATCAGAAGTGGAGCAGCCAGGACTTGAACTGGGGCTCTGCGATGAGATGCCTGCATCACAGCCAACAGCTGAGCAGCTGCACGGCCCTGGCCCTGGCTCAGAGTTATCGTAAGCCATGTTTTTCCAAGGACAACGAATTGAGAACTGCAGAACTATTCTTTTTCAGGCCTTTTTGCAGTAAGAAAAAAAAAAAAAAGGAAGGAAACTCTGTTAGGTCCTTGAAAGAAGTTTGAAAAGTGCTGCCAGGGCACTGGGGTGTAGTTTGGGAAGGGGTCCCTGAAGGTTGTAAGGCACTGCTTGGGATGTAGTGTCTCCACCCCTCCTCCCAGCTGTGATGGACTTGATGGCAGAGATGGAATTAGGACCTAGGGAGCCTCCACAAGGAGAAGACACTTGTTCTTTTGGAAGGGAGAGAGAGAGAGAGAGGGTGTGTGTGTGTGTGTGTGTGTGACCTAGAACTCCAGCTTCCAGTCATGGATGCTTCAGGCCGCCCTCTGTCTAGCCTCTGTAGACTTTCTCTGCAGTCTGCTTCTGCCCAGCCTTCCAGCGTCTTCCCGTCTCTGCTCTCTGTACGTCTATCTGTACATGCTGTTTCTTACCTGCGGCAAGGTTTCCTGGCAACAAATCGTGGCTGAAATGCTCCCCCACTTCCCATCCCAGTCTCTCATCCTAGTTACCTTCCTGTCTGACTTCTACCTGGGGTTGTTTGTGGCAGTCCCTTGTTGGCCTGCTGATTGGAGGCCTGGCTGCTCCACTTCTGAGCCACCTACCTGAGAGTGTTCACGGGCAAGGCACAGGTAATGGCTCCTAGCTTCTGGCCCAGCCCAAACTGTGGCTGGCATTTGGGTAATGGCCAGAGAATGGAAGATCTCTCTTCCTCTTTCTGCCTTTCAAGTAAATAAACACAAATAATTCTCTTTTTTTGAAAATTTATTTATTTCTATTGGAAAGTCAGATATACAGACAGGAGGAGAGACAGAGAGAAAGATCTTCTGTCTGTTGATTCACTCCCCAAGTGGCTCAATGGCCAGAGCTGTGCCAATCTGAAGTCAGGAGCCAGGAACTTCTTCCAGGTCTCCATTGTGGGTGCAGGGTCCCAAGGCTTTGGGCCGTCCTCGACTGCTTTCCCAGGTCACAAGCAGGGAGCTGGAAGGGAAGTGGGGTGCCAGGATATGAACTGGGGCCCTCATGGGGAAATTCAGGTGGTGCAAGGCAAGGACTTTAGCCACTAGGCTACCACACTGGGCCCACAAATAATTCTTTAAAAAGAGACAAAGAAACTTCCTAGCCACTCTACCACATTATTCATAATGTTCTCCTTTCTCACTAGGTAGGCCAAACTCTTACAAGGTGTGTGCTCTGTGGTGTTTCTATCGTTTCTCGGGGGCTTAGTACAGTAAACATTCAACACAATTAGAGTATGTTGTTTGTTGTTTTAGTGGTAAGGTAGTGAGAAAATTAGTAAAGGGATCATAACTAGATAAGCTAGAAAAGACTTCTTAAATCAGTGAATTGATTGGAATAAGTAAGTGGAGCCTCTTTTTCTGCTTGGTCTCCTTAAATCCCACTCTTCTAAGGTAATCGTGCTTAAAGTATAGCTTCCTTCATTTTTAAAGACGTGTGTGTGTGTGTGTGTGTGTCTGTGTATAAAAACACAAATACCAAGTGTTTTTTTCTTTTGGTGTATGTATATTTTGAGTGCTTATATCTTTCTTTCTTTGAAAGAGTGGCTGGTGCTGTGGGTCAGTGGATGAAACCACCACCTTCAATGCTTGCATCCCACATGAGTGCCGGTTCAAGTCCCAGCTGCTCCACTTCTAACCCAGTGTCCTGTTAATGTGCCTGGAAAAGCAGCAGATAATGACCCAAGTGTTTGGGTCTCTGCACCCATGTGAGACATCTGGAAAAAGCTGCTGGCTCCTGACTCCAGTTTGGCCTGGCCCAGTGCTGGCTGTTTCAGCCATTTGGAGAGTGAACCAGCAGATGAAAGATTTCACTATCTACTTCTCCCTCCTCTTCTCTCTCTCTCTATATATATATATAATTCTCCCTGTAAAATAAATTAAAAATATACATGTTTAAAAAAAGACAAGAAGGAGCAGTACGGAGAGAAGTGTCCTTTACCAGCTGTTGGCTCACTCCCTGATGCTGGAATCAGGAGCCTAGAACTCCACTGGATCGCCTGTGTGAGTGGCAGAGAGGAATTACATCATCCTCTATTACCTTCTAGGCATTTCCAGGAAGCTACATCAGAAGCAGCTTAGCCGGGACTGCCATTTGGGGTTTCAGGCCACAATGCCTATCTCTGTGGGTTTTTCTTTTTCTTTTTTTTAGATGACATATTGTCTACATTCTGTCTTTGTAATATGACCTTTTGTGATATTTAGTCTTATGACTGGCATTTTAAAAAGTCTGCCTGTGAGCCACCACACTGATTTGCCAGCCTAATAGTGACTTATGAACAATACTTTGAAAAACACCAGGTCAGTGTGGATGCTGGTTCTAATCCCAGCTACCCCGCTTCCAATCCAGCTTCCTGCTTGTGCCCTGAGAAAGCAGTAGAGGACGGCCCAAGGCCTGGGACGCTGCACCCACATGGGAGACCGGGAAGAGCTCCTGGCTTCAGTTCAGCTCAGTTGCAGCCACTTGGGGAGCGGATGGAAGATCTTCCTGTCTCTCCTTCTCCGTAAATCTGCCTTTCCAAGAAAAATAAGTAAAATCTTTAAAAAAGAAAAGCACCAGGTCGGACTCCTGGAGAGTGGGCCGACAAGCAGGATTTGCATGGACCAGCGCCTGAAAGGTGAAGCCAGGGCCATAGAGCAGCCTGCGATTTGGGAGTAGGACAAACAGCTGTTCCCAAGTGGGGAACACGCTGTGTTTCTCACTTCTGTCTCACAAAACTAGTTTACCCCTGAAGTCTGTACCCACTTTTTAATGCGGGAAATACAGGAAGCAGAGCTATCTGCTTATTATGGGAAGCAGGTATTAGCTGCACCCTGCCAGGGAACACGTCTCCAACAGCCCGAGACAAATGTTTGGGCTTTATCTGAGTGCTATATCCTAATGCCCTAAGAACGTACAGTGTCACACCTAGTCAGTGCTCTCAGTATTGGGATTTAGGAGCCTGCCTTTTTTTTTTTTTTTTTTTTTTTTTAAGGTTTGTTTATTTCGTTGTAAGGCAGAGTTACAGAGAAGGAGATATTCCATTCCCTGGCTCAATCCCTGGGTGGCACAACAGCCAGAACTGGGCTGATTGGAAGCCAGGAACCAGGATCTTCTTCCTAGTCTTCCACATGAGTGCAGAGGCCCAAGACTTTCCCAGGCTATTAGCCTGGAGCTGGACTGGAAGTGGAGCAGCCAGACCCAACCAGCCTGTATGGGATTCTGGTGCTACAGGCGGAGGCTTAGCTTGCTACACCATGATGCTGCTACCGCTTCCTTCCTTCTTATTTTCCATAAAACGTGATATATATGTATACACATATGTGTATGTGTGTGTGTATATATATATACTCTGTACTGTTTTTTTGCTAAAGAAAATACATCTTTAAGATTTTTGTAAAATACTATTCTGCCAACTGATGAAGTTTCTACTTCCATGAAGAAAGCTTTCCAGAGGCCCAGGGTGTCCTGCGGGTCCCCAGAGCTCACATCTGCAGCTCACAGCTGGGCTTGCACTTGGGGCTGGTGTGACAGGCTTCAGGACTGACCTCCCTGGGGTGGGAAAAACCAGGAGTAGTCTCAGAGAAGCAACCAGCAGCCCAGGGCCCCTCCCAGGAGGAGGCTTCTGCAGCGCCCACTGCTGTGAGCTCACGCCCAGACTGACTCATTTGCCCTAACCCCTGCGCCGTTCACTGTCCAGCACCCACATACAGTTGTTCTTCACCAGCGCCAGATCCAGCTATGAGCCAAAGGGCGGAGCTGCCCAGCAGGCAGGCACCTGAATGCCAGCGGGTTGCCTCAGCCTTACTGGCCCCACCTAAGTGCGCACTCTGGTCCCCTCCTTCCTGCAGTGTCCACAGGACAGAACAGCTGGGTGAGCCCCTGGCTCCCCCGTCTTCACAGTGACACACATCTTGCCCGTCATGACCAACCCAGGCCAGCGTCTGCTCAGAAGAGCCTGCATTGAGAGCTCGAAGGAAGCCATAAGCCCTGCCCCCAGCGCTGGCACCTCAGGCCCTAGACTGGCTCGGGGTAGGAACCCGACAAAGGTTCCAGTCCCCACAGACATGGGGGCTGCCCGACTCCCCGGCTCCCCAGTCCCTGTGATGTCCTCAGCAGTGCGAGTCTTGGGGTCTGGCCCTGTTCAAAGGTGGGCTCATCAGCACTCTAAAATTCACCCACCAAGGTTCACTTAGGACCACACAGAGATTGTGTGCCCCCAGGTTGGTAAGGGCAGCAGCAGTAACGCCCATGCCTAAATGCATTCCTAGAATGCTTTCAGATGCCTTGGCTTTATCGTTGAAATCATACAGTGTCCTTTTTAATTAAAAAATATTTTAGTCCCTGACTCTTCTGAAGTACAATTGAGGTTCCAGTAAACCTCAAGATGTTAAGTACTCTGGTAAACCCCACTTTGAGAAGCCTATCCTCATGGTTCCCCCTGCCCCACTCCTAAATGAGTCATGAGAGCATAGCCGCCAGCAGGGTCAGTGTCCACTGCTCATGCTTGGGGAATGCGTGCCCACTCGCGTTATCTAAACCCTCATCTTGCAAATGACTGTCTCGTTCTGACATCACGTCTTATGACTGCCTGTTTTATGTCCTGCAGCAGGATTTACGTCATTTGGGTGATGAATAATTCTTGCAAGCAGCTGCCCCATGCATCATAGGCTGTTTGGCATCATCCCTGTCCTTGTCCCTAGATTCCGGTGGCACTGTCTTCCACAGTGACAGCCAAACATGTATTCCGACACTGTAGATGTTGGGGTTCGGGGAGGACAGGAGGAAGGGGAGTGGTGCTGGGAAGCTGCCCTGCCCTGGGCACCACTGCCGTGGGGGTCCTGTGGCTGCCATCTACACCGGCATACCTCCAACACCGCATACTCTGGCCTGCTCCAGCTGGTAGGCTGCAGCTCCATCTTCAAGATAAAGCTCTCCGTGAAGCCTTTGACAGCTGCCTTCCTAAACTGGGTTGCATCTCACTTTTGCTTCTAAGTGTCAAAGAATTAGTCACAGAATAAACATGCGAGAGCTGTTATTATATGGATGCTTCAAAAATTTCCCGAAAATTAGAATCCAAAAATAAGCTTCAGGACAGGTAATTTGGCCCAGTGAAACTGTTTCACAAATCAGAGTGCCTGAGGCTCATCCTGGGCTCCAGCCTCTGTCTCTCCCTCTTTTTTTAAGATTTCTTTTTATTGCAAAGGCACATATACAGAGAGGAAGATGTGCTGTCCAATGAATCACTCCCCAAGTGACCGCAACAGCCAGAGCTGCACCAATCCAAAGCTAGGAGTCCAGAGCCTCTTCTGGGTCTCCCACGCGTGTGCAGGATCTCAAGGCTTTGGGCCATCCTTGACTGCTTTCCCAGGCCACAAGCAGGGAGCTGGATGGGAAGTGGAGCTGCGGGGATTAGAACTAGCAGCCATGTGGGATCCTGGCACATACAAGGCAAGGACTTAGCTGCTAACCTACTGCCCAGCCTGTGTCTCCTGTGTCCTGCTGTTGCAGACCCTGGGAAGGAGCAGTGACGGGTTAGGTAGTTGGGTCCCTGCTGTGCATGTGCTGGGAGTGCTGCTTTGAGTTCCCTCCAGGCTTTGGCCTCACCTAGCCCTAGTAGCTATTGCAAATACTTGTGGAATGAACCAGCAGATGGGGGAGTTTTCTTTGTCTCCCTCTCTCTTGCTCTGCCTCTCCAATTTAAAAATATATCTATTTTGGTGCAAAAAGATTTTGAAATGCATATACTCTAGGTCCTCTACAAAGTTCATGGCAAACGTGTACTATAAAAAACGATGCATGGAAAAAAGTTCATTCCACTAAAATAAGCTTTTAATTCCATTTCCCGTGAACATTTTGAAGTATGTTCATCTATGCAAATCATTGTGCTAGGTTTTAAGCATTATAGCAATGAGATACACTTTTTTTCTCATCCTGCTTACAATCTAGCTTATGTGATAAATTCCATTTACAGTTCTAGTATAGGAGGCTGTAAGTTCCTGTACAGGGACCACGTATTGGGCCTTTATTCATGCAGTTGAAGCAGCAGATTTGGTCCTCTGTGTAGCTCCTTTTCCATTACCTTAAATTGAGGCTCTCTTCCTTGTAAATACAAGCTCTTGCCAGTTTCCAAGTTAGACATTTCCTTCCAGTTGTCCCCTTCAAATTCCTTCTTTCATAAATACAGCAGCATGAGATGCTCAGGTCAGCTGTGCCGCCCTGCTAATGCGGTCCCTGCCTCCTGCTGAGTATTCTGCAAGACAAGTGTCTATAACACCCGTGGGGTCTGGCTCTTCTGGCCACCTCCTTCCTTAATCTCCCCAACCCTAACCCTAACCCTAATCTCTCCAACGGCTCTCAGAAGAGGAGCTGTGGCAGACCCTGGAGACTGGCTCCTGCTGTCTGCTCTGCAGGATTCCCTCTTCCACTGAGTAACTCATCCCTGGAAACCGAGGGCAGGAATAGAAGCCTCCAGGGAACCTCAGCTGAGCCAGTGGCCAGATGAGGCTGTGGCTTCCTGTTCTGTATTCTGCAGCGCAGGTGTTGCTGGTTCTCAGATGACAGCAGCTACGGCTAGGCCAACAGTGAAGATCCCAGGTCTCCTACACTGGGGGAGGGACCCATGGACTTGAGCCTGCTGCCCAGCAGAGTGTGCATCAGCAGAAAGCTGGATTGGAAACATCTTTTATCTGCTGGTTCACTCCCCCAAAAATGGCTCTAAGAGCCAGGACTGGCCAGGCTGAAGTCAGACACTCCATCAAGAGTCTTCCACTAGAGTGGCAGGAGCCTACTCCTTATTGAATCATCTACTGCTTCCTAGGCACATTAGCAGGGAGCTTAGTTCGGATGTTGAGCAGCCAAGACTTGAACTGGCAGTCTGATAGGAATGCAGGTACCCTAAGCTGTGATTGGACCACAGGTGACTCAAGTGCTGCATCAAATGCATGCTCAGTGTGACTTCTGAGATTTCAGGAGTGTTAGTGGGTCTGCCTTCAAGATTTATTTATTTTCATTGGAAAGGCAAATTTGCATAGAGAAGAGACAGAGTAAGATCTTCCATCTGCTCTTTCATTTCCCAAATAGCCACACAGCTGGAGCTAAGCTGATTTGAAGCCAGGAACCAGGAGCTTCTTCCAGGTTTCCCACGCGGGTATGGGGTCCCAAAGCTTTGGATCGTCTTCCACTTTTTTCCCAGGCCACAAGTAGGGAGCTGGGTGGGAAACGGGGCTGCCAGGACATGAACCGGTGCTCATATGGGATCCTGGTGTGTGCAAGGCAAGGATTTAGCCACTGGGCCATTACGCTACTCCCTGCCTTCCCTGTTCTGCAGAACAGGAATTATGTCTTACTTATTTTTGTATCCCATGTGTCTGATCCAGTAGCTGACATGTGGCAGTCCTGGATGTTGTTTGATAAGTGGCTACGTCAATGAAAAGTTTAGTAACAGGAGTTTTTATTTAAAGTAAACATTTTTTTTTTAGATTTTTTTTTTTATTTTTTCATTGGAAAGGCGGATATACAGAGAGGAGAGACAGAGAGGAAGATCTTCCGTCCAATGATTCACTCCCCAAGTGAGCGCAACGAGCCGATACTATGCCGATCCGAAGCCAGGAACCTCTTCCGGGTCTCCCACGCGGGTGCAGGTTCCCAAAGCTTTGGGCCGTCCTCGACTGCTTTCCCAGGCCACAGGCAGGGAGCTGGAAGGGAAGCGGGGCTGCCGGGATTAGAACCGGCGCCCATATGGGATCCCGGGCGTGCAAGGCGAGGACCTTTAACCACTTGCGCCACCGCGCCGGGCCCGTAAAGTAAACATTTTACCTGTGAGGTGGGTGCCAGGTTTGTGAGCCCTGGCAGTGGGGGATCTAGCAGGGATTGGGTCACCTGACCTGGTCCTGGCGCCAGCCTGTGAGGTGGGTGCTGTGTTCATGAGCCACAGGGCTGGGGGGTCGGGTGAGGCTTTGGATGCCTGGCCCGGGACCTTGGGCTTACCTGCAAGACCATGACCAACTTAGTGAAAAAGGTAGTGCAGTGGACACAGGCCCTGTTGTAAAAGGAGAATATGGCAGCTCATTTGGTGTCATAGGAGAATAGAACAAACTGGACAACTACCCTAGTCAAATGATGACAGCAAAAAAATCTTGGCAGATGGAGACTTGAGACTTGCTGTGTCATCCAGTAGACATTGGGAGGGTGACATCTCTTGGATCAGTGAAATAGACGGCATTTCAGAACTGTCCAAACCACTTGGGCAGAACCCTCGGAATATGTACACTTGAGACTCTGGGTTGATATGAGGTGGCAGTTCCTCGTCCTTGGCTAGTGGGACATTGGGAAAGTCATGTGTGGCTTCCCCCTTTGTCTCTCTCTTCTTTTCCAAGAAGAAATAGCAGAATTGGAGACAATGAATTCACCCAATTTTCCCTAAACCTCAATTCTTCCCACCTTGATCAACCATGTAATCATTATAAAAATTAAAATTAAAAAAGAAAAAACAAACATTTCAAATAGACTCTTAATGATTAATCACTCATTTATTTTTTTTCTCCACAGATATTGGTATCAACTTGACAGATCCTATGTTCAGAGGAATTTATAGGGGAGTTCAAAAGCACCAAGGTAAATGTTTCTGCCTCCAGGAAATCTTAAAAAGCATAATCCGCTCTTACAATGGAAATGATGAAGCACTCATTGTACATTGAAAACTCATTACAAACTGAAACGCATATAAACTATAGTGGTAAGCCATGACCGTGAATATTTATACAGCACAAAGTTTTAATTACGCCTCCTTTTTTTTTGAGGTTTAGTTTTGAATATAGAAATTTAGTTAACCATGTGCACAAAAGCCAAATAATTGTTGCTGTTTAGTCTGTTAAGCAGTTGAAACGCAAGGCATATAAAACAGAAATCAGTTACTTAGGGTGAGTATATCTAGCTTTAGCAGGTGACAGTATGGCATGACTGCAGAGGAGGTACCTGCGTGCTTCATCCCGCCTTTGTCCCTTTGCATCCATCTCGGAGGAGCTAGCAGCTGCATAGGTGGGAATAGCTGGTAACACGTCAGAGATTGGTGGGAAGCCTTGCCAAGAGCAAAACCACTCCTATTTGTCATACAAGTTCATTCCAAAAGCCACTTTGTCTGTTGAGAGGTGCCTTAAGCAGAAAATGACAGCAACAACTTTTTTGAAAGCAGAATTCCTACAGTAAGACAATTTGAACATTGCTTCAGAAAAGTGACTATACCATGTACATGCAAATAGGAAAATTAGGTTTTGTGCTTACGGATGAAGTAGCATCGTCGTGCTTCAACAGGTTAAGTCAGAAGGTGATCTTACTGTGCTTCCAGATGGTGGGAGGTGGAACGTTTCCCAGTAGGGAATGTTAGATAGCACTTGAAGGTAAATGTTAGCTAAATCTTAACCTTTACCTCAAGACATACCTTTTCTGCTGCGTGTAGATGCCTACACAGCATATTTTATGTGTCATTTAGCCATGTTGGAGGGTACTGAGTAAATTCCACCATATTCTCTTTGTAGCATTTAATGGATATCATACCTGGTGCCTGTTATACATACTCTGCTGTTTCTGTTTGTGCTCATTTTGTGTGTGCTTTTCAATATAATAAATTTCTTTTTTATGATGTTTACATAGTTAAGAACGAGGCATGCTTAAGCCAGAGTGGGTGTGGGTAGGTTGGGCTTTGCCACAGCATCAGCTGGCAGATGTTGGCACGGGAAAAAATTCTGTCAAGTTAAACTGCAGAAGCACCTGAAAAGTTTAAGATCTGGGAGTTGGGCCCAGTAGGGAAGCAGTGGGCACCTCCCTCTTGGGTTGCCACTCCAGCTGGTAAGCATGAGAACCAGGAAAAGGGCAAGCATGGTTAGACAGAGAGTGGCACCTGCTGGCAGGTGTGTGGGCTGGGTAGTAGGATTGATTGGGTTGAACTAAGTTTCAATGCCCATTAACATGTATGAGAGCTGAATGTGATGTGGGACAGACTGGACCAGTCTGTTGTACATACTGGTGGGCCTGATAGAGGTCATTGCAGGCAGATCCCACTAGGCTGTAGCTTCCACTGGTTAGCATGAGGGCAGAATATGTGGTGGGCAAGATCGGGCTGTGCTGCAACACCCATTACTTTGCGTAGAAGACAGGGCTGAAGACAACTGACCCAGCAATTGCATGTGTTAAGCCGATTGGGGCAACAGACTGTGTTGAACCCTGTACTGGCAAGCACACACAGAATTAGGTTTGGGATCACCTCAGATGATTTCTCGGATTTCTTTGGGGATCCCCTCAACGAAATCACTGGACTCAGAACCCCAGTAATTGCAAAAACATGGAAGCAACCAAAATGCCCATCAGCAGAAGATTGGATAAGAAAGCTTTGGTTCATCTACTCCATGGAATACTACTCAGCTATTAAAAAAAAACAAAATGCAGTTCTTTGTGGCTAAATGGGCCCAACTGGAAACTATAATGCTAAGGGAAATGAGCAAATCCCAAAAGGTTAGATACCACATGTTTGCCTTAATTTAACCTGTAATTTTTGTTTGGTTGTTTGTTATTTTTTGAACCTGTCATTGATACTGTCTCAACCCAGATGTTTTGAAGAATTGAACTTGCATTATTTTTGACATATTGTTTGCTCAATACTACATCAATTAATTCCATAACGTTGTATATTGATGCTGATGTTTTGTTGGGGCTTTTAACTGACCGGAACTTTACTCTGTTAGCTCTACCTTCAGACCAGAGAAGGTCTCCCCAAGCGGCCACTGAACTTATCTGGACAATAAGATGCTAGACTTTATGCTAGGTATAGGCTTGCAATGAAGGAATCTCAACTGAACTTGAACTGTGGTTATGCAGCAAGGTGGAGGAATCCACTATGGGGGGAGGGGTGGGGGGGGTGGAGGGAATCCCCAGTGCCTATAAAACTGTATCACATAAAAAAAAAAGAACCCCAACTGTGGAGGGAATTGCAGGTTCCGTGGTCTGACCGTGGAGTGCATGTGTGAGAGCTGAGCCTCCTCAGTGGCTTAGATGGAGCAGTGGACAGCATATCCAGGTGCACATGGAGGATATGGCAGTACATTGGAGTCTGCAGAGGACACCTGATACCATAACAGAACAGAGGACAGAACAAATTGATCAACTACCCCAAGTGTTGGCAGCTAATATCTGGGCAAATGGGGACTCTAAGGTGGACTGTGTAATTCAGAACTTTGAACTATCAGAACCTCTTGAACAGGACCCTCAGAGCATGCCCCACATCGGGGACCCTGGGATGGCATTGGGTGGCTGTCCTCCATCCCAGGGTATGGAGGCGGTCTGGGAGGCTGGGCTTCTCTTGTATCCCCCTTTCCCCCAATTACAGGAAAGAAGAGAATGTGGAAATGACGATCTCACCCACCTTCTTGTAGCCCCTGACTCTTATCACCCTAGTCAAGTGTATAAAAATCATCAAAAATAAAAATAATTATTTTTTTAAAGATTTTTAAAATTTTTATTTACTTATTTATTTTGCAAAGTCAGATAAATAGACAGGAGGAGAGACAGAGAGGAAGATCTATTTTCCGTCCGATGATTCACTCCCCAAGTGACTGCAATGGCAGGTGCTGTGCCAATCTGAAGCCAGGAGCCAGGAACTTCCTCAAAGTCTCTCACGTGGGTGCAGGGTCCCAAGGCTTTGGGCCATCCTCAACTGCTTTCCCAGGCCACAAAGCAGGGAGCTGAATGGGAAGTGGAGCTGCCGGGATTAGAACCGGCGCCCATATGGGATCCTGGCACTTTCAAGGTGAGAACTTTAGCTGCTAGGCCACTGTGCTGGACCCAAAATAATTATTTTTTAAAAACAAAATGAGGCATACCCATGTGAACCATCAGTTAGGGTGGGCAGGATTAACGCATGGGGGAAAGTGGATGAGACAGCTATTTCCAATCTCCTTTTGTCTTCCTGTATCTGGACAAAGCGGAGAAGAGAAGGGCAGAGAGCCACTCATAGCAGCCCAACCGCATCAGTGCCCAGGAATGGGGAACGGCTACCTGATGTCATCCCAGTGTCCCCGATGTGGAGCATGTTCCAAGGATACTGCTTCAGTGGTTTTGGTAGTTCTGAGATGCTACTGATTTCTTTGCTTCAAGGCTGAAGAAATCCTTCCAAGGTCCGTGGGCTGACATAGTCCACCTCAGAGTCTCCACTCACCCAGATACTTGTTGTCAAAGCTTGGCCAGGAGAGCTATCCAATTTGTTCTGCCCTTCATGGTGCTAGATGTCCTCTGAAGGCTTCAATGAACTGGTTGTCTTGTACCCCACCCCATCCTGGCTCCTGCACAAGCCATTGTGGTATGGTTTGGCTAGGCCCTGCCTGGTCTGTGCCCCAAGACCCCAACCCACATACCTGCCGGAAGCAGCCTTGCCTGGCCTGACCAACACCAAGCTGACTTACATGCTCACCAGTGGGAGCTATGGCAAACCAGGGGAGTTCCCCAAGTTCTCCCACCAGGCTCACTCCCAGACCCAGCTCTCACACATGCCAGTGGGTGTTAGGCCCTTAGCCGGCACAATCTACCCTTCCCCCACGTCAGCCTTTGCGTGTACTCATGGAGATTGCAGCCCAGTCTGCCCCACACCCAATTCTTGAGTGCGTCTGAACGTGCTAGCCTGGTCCAGCTGGCCTGTTCCCATCCTCAGTACCCATGAGTGTTGGTGAGTTCCATGATCATGCCTTGCTCAGCGCTTCCGGCAAACCGGTTGGCATTGCAGTTCCACGAGGGTTAGCCCATGATCCCCCACAGAATCTGCTCCCAGACCTAGTTCTTTAGCATGCTGGTTAGCGTCATGGCCCAGCCAGACATGTTCCACCCCCTGCTCTGACACTCACTAATGGGCACTGTGGTCAAGCCCCGGCCAGTTCAGAGTGCCCATTGGCAGATGTGAGAACCAGGACAGGATGCAGGACGGGCCGGGTGGGGCTGCAATGCTAACCAGTTTGTGTTACACCAAAACTGGGGACAGCCCAGGCTGGGCCAGGCTGCAGTATCCACCAGCGTAGCTGAGTCTGAGGCAGCCAGGCTGAATCAGGCTGCAACACCCTCTGGTGAATGCCGAGGTTAGGCAAAACATGCCACAGTAGCCACCAGCACATGTAACACTAGGGACAGAGGCAGAGAGCCTGGTACAGGGTCCTGCTAGACCACTGTTCCCTCTGCTGAGCAGCAGAGCTGGGGCTGGGGGCAAACCAGGCTGGGAAGGACTACAGCACCTGTGGCGTGCATGTAAGCTGGTTTAGCAGGAGGACAAGGTTAGGCTAAGCAACCATTTCCATGGGTGCATGCATGAGCCAGAGTAAGTGCAAGCTGGTTGGGCTTTGCCATAGCATCAGCTGGCAAGTGCTGGAAACGGGTGCAAGTCCTGTCAAGCTGGACAGCAGAGCCACCTGGAAAATGCAGGAACTGGGTCTGGGAGTGAGCCTATGGGGAAACTGGCCACTCTTTGACCCTTCCCACCCTGAACAGTGATGTGCGTGAGCATGTATCCTTCTCGATTCTATAAACATCACCAAAAATAGAAGTTAAAAAAATAATATCAATGGGGGGAAAAAGGAAGGTTTTTGTTATTTAATGTTGAATGTGTTGAAAAAACAAAACCAGCGGTGAAGTGGAAATGAAGCTATGCCTGAGGGAAGGAAAGGATAGACACACAAAGAGCAGTTTATAGAGAAGTATATCATGATTTGGGAGGTACACTTGGAATAGGCCTGATGGGGCCCGGCATGGTGGTTCAATGGTTAAAGTCCTTAACTTGAATGTGTCAGGATTCCATATGGGTGCCGGTTCTAATCCCGGCTGCCCTGCTTCCCTTCTAGCTCCCTGCCTGTGGCCTGGGAAAGCAATTGAGTACAGCCCAAAGCCTTGGGATCCTGCACCCACCTGGAAGAAGTTCCTGGCTCCTGGCTTCGGATCAGCGCAACTCTGGCTGTTGCGATCACTTGGGGAGTGGATCACTGGATGAAAGATCTTCCTCTGTCTCTTTTCTCTATATATCTGACTTTGTAGTAAAAATAAATAAATCTTAAAAAAAAAGAGAGACCTGATGAAAAATAATGATTAGCTCATCCTAAAATGAATTTGAAAAATGCAACGCCAACAAGTATCAAATTCAAGATGAATGAATCCTGATATTTGTTATTTTGCTTTTTTAGTTAACTGAGAAAAATTTGTTTAAAAAATGCTTATTCATTGAGTTTGCCTTAATTTTGGTTTCTTATTTTTGTAATGTTTTAATTTGACTTTGATTTAGTTGATAAAATTATGTCTTTGTATTTTATTTTAAAAAGTGACTACCGTATATATATTTTTAAGATTTCTTTATTTTTATTACAAAGTCAGAGAGGAGGACAAATAGAGAGGAAGATCTTTCGTCCGATGATTCACTCCCAAGTGAGTGCAACAGCCGGTGCTGTGCCGATCTGGAGCCAGGTGCCAGGAACTTCCTCCAGGTCTCCCATGTAGGTGCAGGGTCCCAAGGCTCTGGGCCACCCTCAACTGCTTTCCCAGGCCACAAGCAGGGAGCTTAATGGGAAGTGGAGCTGCTGGGATTAGAACCAGTGCCCACATGGGATCCCGGCGCGTTCAACGCGAGGACTTTAGCTGCTAGGCCATGCCGTCGGGCCCTGTATTTTATTTTAAAAAGTGAATACATGCATATTTTTATTTACCAAATTTTTGTAATTCAGGGTTTATCTTTTACAGATGACTTGCAGGATGTAATAGAGAGAGCTGTCCAGATTGGTGTTAAGAAGGTAACATCTGCTTCCTTTGTGATTCTTAAGTTTGGGAGGTCTTTTTATTGATATTGTACATTGATACTGTAGTTGATATAAAATAGAAAACCTTTCATTAGGAATATGTTGGAAATTGCACCATTGTCATGTCATTGTATTTGTATATTGGCAAAGAAATTATGTCCTCTCTTTCTGTCCTTTTTTCTGCTATTTGGAATTTTATGTAAAGTGAAAGATTGTATCGATTAGGAAATGTTTGAAATAATTAAAATATTAGATGTGGGCCACTGGTCTGATACTGAAGAATTAAATAATGTTGGTAAATGATATGCTTCCTCATATTTTTCTTTAGTTTTGGGAGCTTGCATCTGCTAATTTACTTCCCAAGTGCCCAGAAAGGCCAGGGATGAGCCAGACCTAAACAAGGAGGCAGGGATTTAATCCAGGTTTCCCATGTGGACGGCAGAGACCCACCTGAGTAGGCCCCACTGCCTTGCTGGGTCTGCGCTCCCAGGAAGCAGGGTTGGCAGTCTGACGTCAGTGGTGGACGTCCTGACCGGTGGCTTTAACTGCAAGCCCAGATGCCCATCTCTCCATGTTTTTTTATCATCAGCTCATCTGTATTTTATAGCAGCTGAGGATTGGGTTATGGCTCTATGTTCCTTGAATGGAAACTCATTGTCAATAATCATGTTAGAGACTTAAGCTGTTAGTATCTGTCATTTGCAATTCTGGGCAGTTGGAATGAAATTGTCATTTTGTTGGACATTTTATTTATTGGACTTTTCCAGTATGCTGGAAAAGTGTGCTGCCATCACTCCTTAAGAAGAGAGTGTTCCTGCTGGCGCACCGCGTGGCAGTCAGCATCCACAGCGAGCTCCTCAGTGACAGCTGAGCAGGGGTGGCATGCTATCTGGCAGGTCTGTGGCCAACTCTATAGCAGTGTGCTTATCTGCCACCAGCCGTCCGTGCACTCCTGCACACCCATGTGTAGTAGTAACTCATTGGTTCTCAAACGTCTTGGGTTCTGAGCTCTGTCACGCCCTTTATTTTTGAGAGCCCCCATCCAGCTTCTGTCTATGTGGGCTTTATCGACTGATGTCACTAAAACCTTTTTCTATTTTTAATTATTAATTATTCCTATTTTTGATTATTTTTACTTAGTTGATTAGGGTGATAAGGGTCAAGGGCTACAGGAAGGTGGATGAGATCACCATTTCCACATTGTTTTTTTTTCCTTCCTGGATCTTTGGGAAGTGGGGAGACAAGGAAAGAAGCCACACCCAGTCTCCCAAATGCCTCCAGACCCTGGGATGGAGGACAGCCACCCAGTGCTATCCCCAATATGGGGCATGCTCCGATAAACTGTTAACATAAATAGCATTTTTATATAGAGTCAGTATTTCCCAAAACAAAAACAAAGTTAGTACCATAAGAACAGTTATTTTACATTTTGTTCAATCTCTTTAGGTAGACAGAAAGAAGATGCTAAATTTTAGTATTTGTTTTGGTAGTCAGTTGTGGCATTGTGCATCCTGTGGCCCCTGGAGTACCTCCTTGTGAACTTAGGAGGAATGAGAGTGAAAATGACCAATTCCATCTTAGTGGTACTATGAACGTAGTTTGAACCTCATGTAATTCCTGACCCACACCTGCGGAACTGATGAATTAATCTTTACTGTTGATTCACTGATTTAAATGAATACAAATCTAAATTCTCAGGTCATGAGTAACGCAGTGTTTTGTACCAGACAATGCCTGTGTTGAAGGAACTTGGGGTACAAGAGGAAAGACAGACATGTGCACACACTTGACAGCAGAGTGGTGTATTCCAAGCAGTGGTGGAGGCGTGGTGTGCGCAATTATGAATGCACTTCTGTGTGTATGGGTGGTTTGGCAGATGATTTTGCAGCTGGGTTTGAAAGGAAGGGTCAATATGTGACAACTGAAGGAAGAAGCTTCCTAGAAGGGAGGAGCTGTGAGAATGAATGTTTGGGAAATTGTTCCTGATGTCCTGTTAAGTCGTTTTATTGTTTTCTTTCTGTTTCAGTTTATGATTACAGGTGGAAATCTGCAAGACAGTAAAGATGCGCTGCATTTGGCACAAACAAATGGTATCCTCATATTACTTTTACACAAAGCATTATGAATTAAGTAATTTTGGAGAAGTCTTTCTGAGAACTGCTTCAGGTACAATACAGTGGGTCATGACTGTAGAAACAACAGGAAAGTTGAGTTTAGTAAGACATGCTAAGGTGGCAGAATTCAGAGTACTCATTGGTCTCTCAGATGTCACAGAAAAACCAACAGCCAGGGTTGGGTAGGGACTGAAACTAGGAGCAGGGAACACGAATCACTTCTCCCCAATCACTTGAGCCCTGGCTGTCGCCTCCCAGGGTCTGTGTTAACAGAAAGCCGGAGTTAGGAGCCAGAACTGGATGTTGAACCTGGGCCTTCTGATACTGTGTGCGGGCGACCTAACCCCTAGGCTATGTGGCAACCCTGGGGAACGTGTTTTAACTGATACATTAAGAACATGAATCGAGACAGTCACTTGAAGGGTGAATATAAAATATAAAAATAGATGTTGACATTTGGAAAAATTGTTTCATCTTCCAATCTACAGTGTTCTAGAAATGTCAAGCTTTGTAAATAGTTGAATTATTTCATTAGCATATTAAACCAGTTTCATATTTATATAATATTTTGCTAAGGTATTCCAAAGACTCTTACATGATTAAAATGATAACAATTCTGGTAATTAACAATATGGCTGTTATTCAAAATCAGCAGAAATTATTTGAGGTACCTTCATTTTGCAGTATTAAAGTGTGAAAAATATTTTGAAAATAACACGAAGACGTATTTGTGGTTAGATATGTTTTACAGCACAGTCGGATGTCATCCTACAAGATGTGATGAATTTGAAAAGACTGGCCCTGATCTTTACTTAACGGAGTTGCTTCATCTTGCTGAAAACAACAAGGGCAAGGTTGTGGCAATAGGTGAATGTGGACTTGGTAAGTGTCGACCTAGTTATGAAGCGTGACTTTGAGAAGAAGTGATTTATTTTATGCAAATCATGAATAATTTTTTTTGTCCTTTTTTTTTTTTTGTAAGATTTTGACCGACTACAGTTTTGTCCCAAAGAGACTCAGCTCAAGTAAGGAAATGTGTTTCTTTTCGAAATTAATGTAACATCTAAAGGGTGATTTTCTTAAAGGCTTCTTATAGAAGGGCATTTTATCCATTTAGTTTTATTTAGGAGAAAAAGAGATAATCTGTCATCTGGTTTGCTATCCAAAGCCCACAACAGCTGGGGCTGGGCCAGACCAAAGTCTGGGCCCAGAACTCAGTCTGGGTCTGCCACACGGGAAGCAGAGGCGTTACCCACTGCTTCCCAGCCTGTGTAGCAGCAGGAAGCTGGAATTAGAACTGGGTGCAAATGTAAATAATGGGCAGTATGTATCAGAGCTGGGCATCAAGTGCGGCATCTTAAGTGCTCTGCCAAGTGCCCACCCCCTTGGGCCCGGCACAGTAGCTCAGTGGCTCAAGTCCTCGCCTTGCATATGCCAGGATCCCATGTGGATGCTGGTTCTAATCCCAGCAGCATTACTTCCCATCCAGCTCCCTGCTTGTGGCCTCGGAAAACAGTCAAGGATGGCCCAAAGCCTTGGGATCCTGCACCCACCTGGGAGACCCAGAGGAGACTATAGGCTCCTGGCTTCAGATTGGTGCAGCTCCAGTCATTGCGGCCACTTGGGGAGTGAATCATTGGATGGAAAATCTTCCTCTATCTCTTCTCCTCTCTGTATATCTAACTTTGCAATATAAATAAATAAATAAATCTTAAAAAAAAATGCCCACCCCTTAGAGTGGTTTTCAAAATCATTCCTATCATTTGAAAATGTAGCTGCATTAAGTGTCAGGATGTTGTGCTTTTTCCCTGTGTACTTCAGAGGTTAAGTGAAGGAGTGGGCATTTGACCCAGCAGTAAAAGCACTGCGTGGGATGTCCCCCTGCCCTGTTGGAATGTGTGCAGTTTAGTCCTGCCTCCTGCCTCCTGCTGGGGCGCACTCTGGGGGCCGCAGGTGTGGGCTCCCTGGTTGGGTCTGCTCATAGAGAAGATCTGGGTTGGACTTCGGACTCTGATCCACAGCCTGCCTCAGTCCTGCCTGTTGGGGGCATTCGGGGCGTGAACCAGAAGCTGGGAGATCTCTGTCTCTGCCTTTCGAATAAAATGAATTAATGTGGGAAATATCCTCACCTGTCGGCTCAAGAGATGGCCTGGGACTCAGGAAGTACAGTGAGAGCAAGACATTATTATCTGTCTTGAAAGAGCAGGTGTCTGGGGAGCAGGCCCACAGGAGCACTGAGAGCGACTCCCATCCTAGAGCCAGGTCCCTGCCCTGCTTCCTCGTTGGCTGAGTACTGTGGCGTGTCCAGTCTTCCCAGACATCACCTGAACTGCAAACCCGCCCTCTTCCTTCTCTGTGCTTTCCTTTCCCCTTGTGAGTGGGCTACCCCTTAACATCCTGTTTGCCCAGCGAGTTTTGCTGCCTCTACAAATCAGCAAGCAGGAATTTTTTGTTCTGTTTATTGTTAGAAGCAGTAATACAACCAGAAGAAAATTGCAAGTCAGGCAAGGAATTACTTTCATTGACAAACTTTAAAATAAAAAAAACCATTACAAAACAGGCAGGAAAGTCTTCACAGATAGTCTCTGTACTGACTTGTTTTGTTGTTCCCAGTTCCCATCAAGGGATTTTTTTCTTTTAAGGATAAGTCTTTACTGGTAGGTGCCCGTGCTCCTCAGTTTGTATTAGCAGTAGTTTATTTCACTGCTGGTACTTCACCAGCACGAGCCCGGGAGCTTTCTTTTCCTAACTGATGTGAAGTTCTCTGGTCAAATTGCTTGAGCTCAAGTTGTTTGCATAAAGTGTTCTTTTTTGCCTACCCTGTGATCAGAAGCTAACTTGCAAACTAACTATTAGCCTCTGTAATCTGGGGCTTGGTCCGTGGGGTTGGATGGAGAGGTGATTATTAAGTGGCAAGTCCTGTCCACTGTGCAAAGCCAGAAGCTGGCCTTGCCATACAGTGAGGTTTTTATAATAATGAGCACATACTTAATTGCTAGTGTTTGCATTATTTTAGAGGTTAGGGACATGGTGGCTCATAGTATTTCTTGAGCTCTGTTTCCTCCAACTTCTCATTGATATTTCGTATCAATATTTAGTCCAACAGATTCTAAAGAAATTATTTAAAACCCAAACTTGGGTTATGTTTGGGTATGAAGACATTGGGGCACCCATTTTAGGAAAGACTATTTCTTTAAGGAGTGCATTTCTGTTTCTTATTTTAAGAGTTAGCATGTTCAAGGTACTAAGAGATACTCCAGGAAAACAGTTTTGTATGTCAAAAGAGAATACGGAGATCTGGCACAGTAGCCTAGTGGCTAAAGTCTTCACCTTCCATTCACTGGAATCCCATATGGGAGCAGGTTCTATTCCTGACTGCTCCACTTCCTTCCAGCTCCCTGCTTGTAGCTTGGGACAGCAGCGGAGGATGGCCCAGAGCCTTGGGACCCTGCACCCATGTGGGAGACCCGGAAAAAGCTCAGCTTCGGCCATTGTAGCCCCTTTGGGAGTGAACCCGCGGATGAAAGATCTTTCTCTCTATATATCTGCCTTTCTAATTAAATAAATATATCTTTTTAAAAGAGAGAGAGATGATGTAGGAACATGTATAAGGTTTAAGTTAAATACAGAGAATTTGCTTCCTCAAAATAAAGGCTTTGGGAGAGGTAAACCCATTCATAAAAGTAAAACAGGACTTGGTGTCCTGTTTTCAGCCAAATCTATGTGGCCTTTCTAAGTACAAGGCAGGAACACTGCATGGAAACAAGAAAACAAATAGAACATTCCCCCAATGTGTCCTCTGGATATTGTCATTATATTCAAGGACCTTTGAACCAAGAGCTTCATCTAGGTCTCCCACAGAGATGACCAGGGTCCAAACACTTGAGCCATCTTCTGCTGCTTTTCCTACGTCATTAGCAGGAGAACTGCTTTGGAAGTGAAGCAGCTGGGACTTGAACCAGTGCCCATATGGGGTGTCAGCATCACAGGTTGTGGCTTTGCCTGTTACACCACAACACCTCTAATGTAGGTTTTTGTTCTTGTTGTTCGTTTTTTTGTTGTTGTTGTTTTGGTTTTTTGTTGTTGTTTTACGATTTAGGCTAGAATTTTGTAATCAGTGTATTAGGCTTATTCCCAGTTTGTCATGTTGTGTAGTGTGGCTCAGGACATAGTGCTGTATCATTAAGGTTATTTTGAGGATTAAAGTGAGTACAATATGTAGCAATTAGAAAACCCATTTTATGATGTTATTTTCATTTTTGAGAAACTAGCTTTTACCTGTTTATTTAGTAAATGGTTGAATTTGGGTGTTAAGGGAGTCCTTTTGCTTTCAGCTCAGAGGCTATAACTTCCCTGATGACAGCACATAGAAACAGATTGCAACATGCAGGCGGCTAACCATCAGTGTGAAGCTCAGCCTGGCTTCTGATTCAAGTGAGCAGGCTTACACCCCTGTTCCCCTACTTGGCAGTCCCCTGTGGCCAGGGCTGGTGGTGATGTCCTGTGTCACCAGTATATGCTACAGGCATGAGGTCCCTAGGGTAACAGGATGAATAGCCATGTTGTTTCCACTTGCTTGGAAACTTGTTAAACATTGCTGTTTGGGAGAACATTCCTGGTCACCCCAAATGTAAACCTTACACTTCTGCTGACAATTGGTAGGAATATGCTACTTTTTCCCAGTAGTTATAATGAAGAAATTAAACAACATCTCTGGAAATAATTTTGCCATCCCAGAAAATGAACTATCCCTTCCTAGAATTTTTGTATTGTAAAAGCCTGCTGCTGTGGTACATGTTTGGCACCACACTTAAACCTCTGTTTGGAGCCATGCCCATATCCCATAAGAATGTCTGGGCTGCAGGTCTGACTGAACTTGCAGTTCCAGCTTTCTGCTAATGTGCATGCCACTGATGCCCACCCTGGGAGGCAGCAGGTGAGAGCATATGGGTGGTCCAGCCTGGGCTGCTTTGGGCATCTGACAAGTCAAACAGCTATAGAACCTCTCTCAAGCAAGTAAGAGTTTTTAAAAGCCCTCTGATGAACTCAATGGTTTTAATAGGTGACTATTTGCATGGTATAATCCCTAGAGTATGAAATTATTTTTTAAGTAGAAGATTTATTTACTTTAAAAATTTATTTGTTTATTTATTTCTAAACATAGAGGGAGAGGCACGAAGAGATCTTTCATCCACTGCTTCACTCCCCAGATGGCCACAACTGCCGAAGCTGGGCCACGCAAATGCAGGAACTTCTGAGTGGAAGAGGCCCAAGCACCTGGGCCATCTTCTGCTGCTTTTCTCAAGCCATTAATAGAGAGCTGGGGCAGAACTGGCACAGCCAGGACTTGAATGGGTGCCCACTGGGATACTGGTGTCACAGGGAACAGTCTTACCTACTATGCCACATCGCTGGCCACCAAAATCGTTCTAGTTAAAAAGGAGACAGATGTTACAGTTCAGTGTTAAGCTGCCATGTGACACATTTACATTCCTTTTCCTATTCGAGTGCTGGGTTTGAGTCCTAGCTACTCTGCTTCTGATGCAGCTTCCTGGCAGGCAGTGACTGGGACCCTACAAACCACGTTGGCGAACTAAATGAGATTCTGGGCACCTTGGTTCCCGCCTGACACAGCCCTGGAGAGTAAACCAGCAAGTCAGATCTCTCTCTCTCTCTCTTTCAAGTAGTTGAAAGTGTACATTTTAAAAAAAAACTAAACATAACTTTCTCTCTCACACTAAAATGTTTAATGAGGATAATTCTTGCATTATGCAGATATTTTGAAAAGCAATTTGAACTGTCAGAACAAACAAAGTTGCCAATGTTTCTTCATTGTCGAAACTCACATGCCGAATTTTTAGGTGAGTCAAAACTAACATTTAATATTTAAGAATTTTATGGGGATGAAGTTACTTGCTAAATGTTCTTTGTTTTTAATTCACAGACATAATGAAAAGAAACAGGGACCGCTGTGTAGGTGGCGTGGTAAGTATTAAATAGTTGGTTTTTTTTATTATGTTAACCACAGAAGCACATTGGTTAGTAAAGTTGGCTTCTAAAATAATTCCAGGTTCAGTGATCAAGTTATTAAGGTTCTTCTCGTTGTTTGAAGGACATGTCAATTTACAGTTGGGTTTCTGGGCCAGATGTGGCACAAACATAAATCACACTGTTTTACAGTTCCTTTGTACAAGGATGAATACAGAATTCTGTTCATGAGAAAACCCCTTGAAGTTATGACACGTTCTAACTATGCAAGACATTCTTTTCCTGGTCTCTTCTGTCACCCAGTCCTTAGTGATCTTCAGTTTAAATTCTAAGAAAAAAGGAAACTGATTTTTACAATACCTTAAAGTATTTGAACACTTGCTTCAGGTTGCCCTCCTAACTTTTTGACTGCTACATCCACCTCCTAGTTACTCGGACCTAGAGACCATTTCCCCTCTCTGGAACGTGTGTTCTACTGTAGGTCTTCTCCCATGTGGTCCTTTGAACCATTCAGCTGGGGACATCTCCCCTGCAGGGCAGCTACCCATCACTGAATCAGGGGTCCTTTTCAGTGGTTCTGTAATCCCTTTCAGACCACAGAGTTTTGTGAGACACAGCCTTAGAGAAGTGCACATACAGATTGTCCCCCACAGTGCCAGTGGAGACTGTCTAACACAATGCTTGTGCAGGTATATAAAGTCACAGACAGTGGCCTAACCCTGCCCTTCCTCTATGGGTGCTGCCTTGTGTGTGTCTCCGTGTCCAGGGTGATACCATCTGCCTCCTGTGGCTTGCTGTCAGCAGTGTGAGTGCATACACCTTCTATAAGTGCTGTGGAGTTAGGATTGCTGTGGACACGTTTCCTGTGGTTTACTGATTGTGACTCATCTTTTAGGAACTTTAATTACTGTCCTTGGGATAGGCTGTTGGTGGCATTATAACCTATAGCCTCTCTCTCTCTAATTTAATCTCTAAGTAAGAGTTCATTTGAGTGAGTCCATCATTGCTTTAAAAAGTTTAAAACAATATCAAATCCAACTTAAGTGTTTCACTTTTACACAAAAAGAAATTGCCAAATAATGAATAATTCTGAAATGGTTTCTGAGGAGTCACATTTAAAACTCATCCTGGTATTAATTGAGGTTGTGTTTTCCAGTCAGCTTCCAGAGCTGCAGGTTCTGAGGGAAAAAATCACCCCTTTGCAGACAGCTGTGCATCACTGGTTTCTTTATGTTGAGACCATGGGAGCAAAAGGCGTCCAGAGGACTTTGAACTTGGTAGCAGCGTCATATCACTTGTCAGGTTTCCCATGTGCTGGACCATTTCCCAAATGCTCACATGAGTTGAGGTTGGGGCACAGAAATCTCGGGTCTCCCACACAGCCAGCAGGGACCCAACTGTTCAAGGCATCACTGCTGCTTCCAGAGTGCTCAAAGCAAGAAGCTGGGCTGAGGAGCAGAGCTGGCACTCAGACCCAGGCATATTGACAGTGGGGTGCTGTGTGGGTCACCTGCCGTGACTTTAGCTTTTAATTATTTATTTTTTTAATATTATTTTGATGATGTTTACATAGATGATGATGTTTACATAGTTGATCCAGGGTCAAGCATCAGAGGAAAAGTGGGCAAGATCATTGTTTCCACATTTGCTTTTTCTTCTTCCTGTATACAATGGGAGAGACCACGCCCAGCCTCCTCCTGATGTCATCACAGGCTCCCTGGGTGGAGCATGTTCTGAGGGTTCTGCTCAAGTTCTAAGATGCTGTTGATGTCACTACTCCAAAAATGAGGAAATTCATCCCAGGTCAGTTGGCTGACATAGTCCACCTCAGAGTCTCCATTTGCCCAGAAATTGCTGTGAAGTTTCACTGTGGTAGTTGATCAATTTGTTCTGCTTTCCTTCCTCTGCTTCCTCTATACAAACCAATGGGTACTGCGGCCCAGCCCAGCCCTGCCCACCACACTCTTGGCCATCACGTACACCATGGGGAGGTGCAGCCCAGTCAGAGTGACCCCAGTAACTCCCACTGGACCACCCCCAGCTCTGATTCCTGTGCCTGCCAGCATGTACAGTGGACTAGCCTGACCTTACTTTTTAAAGTAGCGTTACCATGGTGTGTTTTTTTTTTTTAGTGTTTTATTTATTTATTTATTTATTTTTTAATTATTATTATTTTATTACATTGCATCATGAGACACAGTTTTACAGGCACTGGGATTCCCCCCTCCCCTCCCCAAAACCCGCTCCCCCCCCATGGTGGATTCTTCCATCTTGTTTAGAGCCTTACAATTTTACAATTCTTTGATGTAGATCAGAAGCAGTCTACTCATATCGATTATTGATTCCTTGATTACTTCACAATATCTTATTGCATGAGATACAGGTTGTTTGGGGTTGAAATAATATTACTGTTTCAGATTGACATCAATTCATAACAACCACATCAACAACAACAACAACATCGACAACAAAGTATATCACCCTGAAAAAAAGTAACACCACTGAATAGCCAACACATGCATGACAAAAAGGAAACACAGAAGTCTCTCGGGAAAAATGGTGCCATCATATACTTCATAAGCACATGATGAATTCTACTAGAGAATAGAGATTATTTGGAAGCAACCAAACTGAAGTAAAAACATCAAAAAACCAGCATAGATTTGATTACATAAATAGATCCAAACCATGAAAAACTGTGTCTTTTAAGTAGAAGCACACCATTCTCATCCTTGCTGTCTACTGAGCTGCTAGTGATTACATTTTAAAAGCATTGTTCTGGGCCCCGCATGGTACCCGAGGGCTGAAAGTTCTCGCCTTGCATGCTCGAGATCCCATATGAGCGCCAGTTCCTATCCCAACCGTTCCACTTCCCATCCAGCTCCCTGCTTGTGGCCTGGGAAAACAGTCAAGGATGGCCCAAAGCCTTGGGAACCTGAACCCATGTGGGGGACCCAGAAGAAGCTCCTGGCTCCTGGATTCTGATCGGCTCAGCTCCAACTGTTGCAGCCTGTTGGCGAGTGAATGAGCAGATGGTAGATCTTTCTGTCTCTCCTCTCTGCAAATCTGCTTTTCAAAAAAAAAATAAATAAATAAATCTTAAAAATAATAATAATAAAATGCTCTTCTCGCCTCTTCCAGATGATAACATTTTTCAAACTTTCTATGCTCTGCCTAAGGTTATGGTTCCCTACTCCTCCCCCCCACCCCCGCCCCGGGTCTGCACAAATGCCGAGACATCAGCATGGCTACTGTTCTTACTTCCAGTCATTGGGGATGATGTTATAATTGTAAAACAAGGTTTTAAAATATAATTGTAGGAGCTGCATTATGGCATAGTGGGTTCACAGTCCCAGCTGCTCTACTTTTGATCCAGTGAGCTCCTTTTTTTTTTTTAAAGATTCATTTCTTTGTATTGGAAAGGTGAATTTTACAGGGAGAAAGAGAGACAAAGAGCTTCCATCCACTAGTTTACTCCCCAAATAACCAGAGCTGAGCTGATCTGAAGCCAGGCATCAGAGAACTCTCTTCCAGGTCTCCCACATGGGTGTAGGGTTCCAGAACTTGGGCTGTTATCCACTGCTTTCCCAGTCCACATGCATGGAGCTGGATAGGAAGGGAAGCAGTCAGGACACGAACCAGCACCCATATGGGATTGATTGCAGTGCTTCCAAGTGGAGGATTAGCCAATGGAGCCATTGTGCTGGCCCAATCATGCTGCTTGCTAAGGTGCTTAGGAAGGTAAAAGATGATGGTGAAGTCCTTGGGTCTGCCACCATCTACAAGACCAGGGTGGAATTCCTGGCCTCCTAGCTTCAGCCTGGACCAGACCTGACTATTGCAAACATTTGGGGAGTGAACCAGTGACTGGAAGAGATCTCTCAGTTCCTCACCTCTGGCACTCGGTCTTTGACATAAATCTGTTAAAATCTAATTGTAAGGAGAATCCCCACATTTGCAACCTTGTAACCCCAGAATACCTGACATAGATCTATATTTTTTCTTAGGAAATCTTATCAGTGTTATTTAAAATTTCAAGGGTGATTATTATAATAAGAATATCCCCCTCATCCTTAGGTGCATTCATTTGATGGGACCAAGGAAGCTGCTGCAGCTCTCATTGACTTGGATCTTTACATAGGTTTTAATGGTTGGTACGTTCTTGTTTTTAACTTTTTATTAAGAAGATTTTTTAAACTGTCTTGGAAAGAACAACTGATAAAAGATTTATTTTCAGTAAAGTTTGTGCCTGGGAAGTCAATGACTATTTACATAAGAAATTAAATAATGTGGGTTGGGGAGAGAAAAAGAAATTAAAGAATGTGTTACCGTTACAAGTTAAAGCTCAGAAATTAACTGAGACGGTATGTTTTCCAAATGAAAGTAATGTTGTGTGTTAAAAGCTGATTTTTCCTAGCAGTCTCCAGTGTATCCTACTGTCATTTTTATCTCTTTAAAACAGATGTAGACCCATCGTGTCTGACTGTGGCCAAAAGGTTATTCTGTCTACAGTCAGCTTATATGTTGCTGTGGACCAAGAAACCCAGGCTCAAAGAATTGAATAAATGGGAATCAGGTTACTCCATGTGGGAAGCTCTGTCCCCTGGCTTGTTGCTGGCGGCCGTTCGGCTATGACATCACGCCTAAATCTCACACAGTGGGAGTCAGCCAGCTGGGCCTGCCTCTGTGTCCTGTAAAACGCAGGGTCGTCACAGGGAGTCAGCGCAGCTCATTAAACAAACTGCAAAGCAGGACAATTTCCTTTCCCTCCTCAGGGCACCATTCTCCTGCATTTAATCCTTTTCCAGTTAGCATTTTTGACTAAAATTATATTAGGAAAACAGAATCATGGAATGATGTGTTTGCTATAGAAATCAGAGTTTTTAAAATGTCTTACGTGCTTCTTTCATATTTAAAATCATAGTTTAATTTATACATTAATATGGTGGCGTGGCTTATGAGGCTAAAATCCTCACCTTGAATGTGCCAGAATCCCATATGGGCGCCAGTTCTAATCCCAGCAGCTCCACTTCCCATCCAGCTCCCTACTTGTGACCTGGGAAAGCAGTTGAGGACGGCCCAAAGCCTTGGGACCCTGCACCTGTGTGGGAGACCTGGAGGAAGTTCCTGGCTCCTGGCTCCTGGCTCCTGGCTTCTGATCGGTGCAGCACCAGCCATTGCACTCACTTGGGGAGTGACTCATCGGACAGAAGATCTTCCTCTCTGTCTTTCCTCCTCTCTGTATATCTGACTTTCCAATAAAAATAAATAAATCTTATTAAACATATGCAAAATACACATTGAAAAAGGAGTACAGCATTAAAAGCCAAGTGGTGCATGTGTTTCCACATCAGTGCCCCGGCATGCACCCTCTGCTGGTTGTCACCCAGTTTCCAGATGACGTGCATAAGCTCTTGTCTCTGGCTTCTCCCCATTGTCCATCTCATCGCGGTATAAAAGCCTCTTAGCCCCATGTCCCAGGTTGACCTGTACTTCCACTGGTCTATCTGTAGTCTTCTCTGCATAGCCACTTCAGAATGTTTGGTTTTTATGTCTCTTGAGAGTTTTCATAATTATATCTATGTAAATACTACCGACTACTGAACCATAGAGGTATCATTTCTTGTACCTGGAATGATTTTCTTCCTATTTCAGTTTGCTTGGCTTTTTTCAGAACTTAAAGGCCTCACACACTTTGCACAGTCCTGGAAAGTGTCCTATCCTGTCTGCCCCCGTGAGAAACCACACCGACCCGGTCTGGGCTATCACATTGTGCCGTTAGCTCCTGACTGCTCCATCTGTCTGTTTCCAGTTGCACTTGAAACAGTTCAAGTTGTTTCCAGCCCCATCTCTGCTGTGATGGATCCTGGTTTTCTCTAGACGTGTATCTTCCTCTTGTTTTGGTGGAGCACAGCCTTTCTGTTCACTGCCAGAACAAGTCAACTTTTTGGATTTGACGTGTTTGAAAATGAATTTGTTCTATTCTTACTGTTAAAACTTTGTCCACATAATGAATGTGGTTTCACCAAAGCATGCTGTTTACTTATTTCTTTTTCTCATTGTTATATGGGGGGAATGTTAAATTTTAAGAGAAGGGAGTTTATTGTTTTATTTCACCAACTTTAAACCCTAACTCTTAGATGTTTCTAAAACATCTTGACTTTGTGACAGTACGGTTTTAGGCTAATCCTGAGCGTTCCCTCCCATATTAATATTAACTTTAGAACTTGTTCAGAACTGCTGACAGTTCCCTCCCAGCCCTCGTACTGTCTCATTGAAATGAAAATACAGATATTCAAAAGGAGTCTACGGCCATACCACCCTGAACGCACCTGATCTCGTCTGATCTCGGAAGCTAAGCAGGGTCGGGCCTGGTTAGTACTTGGATGGGAGACAGATATTCAAAAGGAAAAAAACCTGTGTAGGTGGGTGGGGTTTTGCTCACGGAGAAGTGTTTAGTAGTTTCTGGAAGGCAGAAATCCCAGATGGTACCACAGTGACAGGGTTGGATGATTGGCAAATGGAAGTTCTGTATTATTCTCATATGCATGTATTTGAAACTCTCCCTAATAACATTCTAAAATATAAAATATAAGTAATCACAGTTTTTAGTGAGTGAATGAACTGCAGTAGATGTAAGCAGTGGGAACATTGATTATTCAGTGCTGTAAAGCAGTGAGCTGCCAAGCCATGCCAAGACCGGGAGGGGATTTCAATGCATATTACTAAATGAGAGAAGGTGATCTGAAAAGACGACATGCTACATAGTTCCAATCATGTGAAATTCTGGAAAAAGCCCAACAGTGGAGACAGTGTAAAGATCATTGGTTCTTAAGAGTTCCCAGAGAGGGAAAGGTGCATAGGCAGGTGTTTACAACAGTGGAAGCAACTCTGCAGGAGGCTGCTATGGTGGATACATATCATTGTCCAGATCACTGAACAAACACCACCAAGCGTGAGCCTGAACGTGCACTGTGCATGCTGAGTAATGATGATGTGCTGCTGTGGGTTCCTGTGTTATCACAAATGGTTCAATGTGGTCTGAAACTTGGACAGTGGGGGAGGCTGTGCTTTTGTGGGGGCATGGGGTGAGGGGTCTCTGTACCTTCTGCTGTTTTGCTGTGAACCTAAAGCTGCTCTAAAAATGAAAATTTGTGATTATTATATATTTTGATATTTAGTTTAGTTTTTTTTGTTGTTTTTTTCAAGATTTATTTATTTTTATTGCAAAGTCAGATATACAGACAGGAGGACAGAGAGGAAGATCTTCCATCCACTGATAGACTCTCCAGGTGGCCATAACAGCTGGAGCTGTGCCAGTCTGAAGCCAGGAGCTTCTTCCGGGTCTCCCACACGGGTACAGGGTCCAAAGGCTTTGCTTTCCCAGGCTACAAGCAGAGAGCTAGATGGGAAGCTGGGCCGCCAGGACACGAACCAGCACCCATATGGGATCTTGGCATCTTTAGCCACTACGCTACCACACCCAGGCCTTTTAATTTTTTGATGATGTTTACATAGTTGGTCAGGGTGGGAAGGGTCAAGCATCAGGGAAAAGTGGGCAAGATCATTGTTTCCACATTTGCTTTTTCTTCTTCCTGTATCCGGGGGAGGGGAGGATACAATGGGAGAGACCACGCCCAGCCTCCCCAGTACCTGATGTCATCACAGGCTCCCTGGGTGGAGCATGTTCTGAGGGTTCTGTTCAAGTGGTTCTGCTCAAGTTCTAAGATGCTGTTGATGTCACTACTCCAAAAATGAGGAAATTCATCCCAGGTCAGTTGGCTGACATAGTCCACCTCAGAGTCTCCATTTGCCCAGAAATTGCTGTGAAGTTTCACTGTGGTAGTTGATCAATTTGTTCTGCTTTCCTTCCTCTGCTTCCTCTATACAAACCAATGGGTACTGCGGCCCAGCCCAGCCCTGCCCACCACACTCTTGGCCATCACGTACACCATGGGGAGGTGCAGCCCAGTCAGAGCGGCCCCAGTAACTCCCACTGGACCACCCCCAGCTCTGATTCCTGTGCCTGCCAGCATGTACAGAAGACTGGTCTGGACTGTCCCATATCCCTTTCAGCTCTCATACACATCATTGGGCATTGGAGCCTAACTCAACCCCACCAACTCCACCTTCTAGCCCACCCTCCTGCCGGGCCCACCCCTTCTTGGTTCTCATGCTCCCCAGTGGGAGTTGCAGCCCATCAGAGAAGTGACTATATTTCCTTTAGACAGCATTAACTTTTCATCATATGGCAAATCTCAATAGCAAAGCGTAGTTAATGTAAATTCATACTCAGGGCCTATGGGTCAGCTGCGGTTTGGCTAGGAGGCTGAGCTCTAAGCACAGGTCACATGTTAGGTTCAAATCTGTGTCATGTGTACTCACTTGGGGTGTCCAGGCTGACAAGGTGACTGACTGTGACTCAATACGTGCTACGCAGAAGGTGTCAGTTGCCCTTCCACACCCCAAGAGTCCCTTTCAAGCCCGGGGCCATGTTACTCTGTTGACTTAAACCAAGGCTTGAAGGCAAGGCCAGACTCATGGAGTTCACCCCTGCTTGGAAGAAGACATCATTCTACTAGAGGAAGGTAAAGAATAGGCAGCAGTAATCCATGCTCTAAATTATGCAAATTATATCAGGAGTCAATGTATTTTTATTTTCTTGGAGTGGGAGAAAGATATTGAAAGATCAACAGGTAAGCTCAAAAAATTACACTTTATAGGCAGACCTGGTGGAAACAGATCTCATTCTGGATTCTATGAAGGATATGAATGTGAAGATATCAATAAAATTTGTTATACGCGTTTGGGTTTAGTTTTGTAATTTGCTTTAGACAAACTGATAAGCTATTCATTAAATGCCACTTTATTTTAATATATACTTTCACCCCCTGAAGCTCACTAAAAACTGAAGCTAATTTGGAAGTTTTGAAGTCAATACCTAGTGAAAAATTAATGATTGAGACAGGTAAGTTGATATTTTCAATATTTTATTCAACTGTATCCCCATTCCTCAAAAAAAGGGGATGGGTAGAATCTGACTTCGGGTTTATTGTTGAAATGAATGCATCCAGTAAGACAGCATGCTCAGCCTCAAGTGACAGTTTTCGTAAGATCTTTGAGGCTGAAGGAGAAATTGTGCAACTGGCTCTTCTTTTCAATTTTAGAAGAATTTTAGAAATTTGCCTAACCTTCAGAACTTCCAAAGTGGGATGTCAGAATGGAGGCGTAGTTAGGAATGTTTAATTAAGCAAGGAGTACTGACTAAGCATTTTATTCACCTCCAGGTTTCAAAATGTGTTCAAGAATCTCTTCATTATATAGTATCTGTTCATAATGGCTGAATTCTACAGCACTTTTAAAATAAAGTGCAAATATTTAACTCAGATTGTTTCAAGGAATTTGACACTGTTGCCTGTTAAAGCAAGGCTAAACAGTAAAACATTTATGTAAACTTTTAACTCCAGGCCTCCTTACAGCATGGATTTCAGGACAATCAAGACTGAGTCACTCTGAAGAATCAGTTATCTCCTTGGGCAGTCAGGAAAGCTAAATGATGTATTCAAAGTACAATACTTGAACATTGTAAGCCATTGTAATTTCTTACATGTAGGTATTTAAAGCTGCTGCTACCCATTCAGTAGAAGCAACACTGAATTTACCTTCAATCCTTTCATATTTTACACTTTCTTTTACATCTAGGTCTTTATAAAACAAGCTGTACAACAGCAATAATAGAGTAGATAAAAGGAACTGAAGGGAGCCTTAGGAAGTACTTAAAATAAAATTCAGTGTTTTAGCTTTATACTTTCCTTAGACTGTTTTCTAACAAAAGTATAAGTGAGAATCCTTTGTTAGTAAATTAAACAATTTGATGTGAATTGATTTTGTCATTTTGCTGAGTCACAGTTTATAGTTTAAAGGTTATACACTATTTTGATGATATTCATAAACAAACAGTAACTCCCTTTTTGTTCCCCTCAATTCTAGATGCTCCTTGGTGTGGAGTCAAGAATACACATGCTGGATCAAAATTTATAAAAACCTCATTTCCCACCAAGAAGAAGTGGGAAAATGGGCATTGTTTAAAAGACAGGAATGAACCCTGCCATATAATGTAAGTATTTGGCTTACAAAGTCATAGTCGGACCCAATGCTGCCTAAAAACTGACCGGAAGGGACTACTACATATGCTGTAGGTTAGCTCCTCTTTTCAGATTCATTCTCAGAGCCCAAAGTGACTTTACTGCAGCTCTGAAGAATTCCTTTCCTCTGGTCACCTGTCGCGGGGTGGAAGCGCTCTGAAGTGCCTTCCCTGTTTCATTTCTGTGCTCATCCATCTTCCCTGTTGCTGTGTGTGGTAACCAGGACACCCTGGCAATCCTCGTACAGGAAGGCTATCTGTCTGCCTTTTAAATACTCTAACGTCTTGAGTAAAACTAAGAAATAACAATGACAAGTGATCAGATTTCTTTTCCAACCAAAATAAAGGACCAGACTTCATAAAATTTTATTACCTTAAAAAAAAAAAAAACAATAATTCTGGGTCTTTTTTTATTACAATGTAGATTACATAGAAGAGGAGTTATTAACCATGACTCAAGAACTAAAAAGAATGTTGTAACAGAAAAAATTGATAGAGTCATTTTAATGGGCACATATCCAATTTCTTGTTTGCACAAATTATTGTATCTGTCTAGTATGGTTTACCAGTTCCGAGAACTGCGCATATATATAACAAATCATCAAACTATTAGATTCTGGATTGTAAGCATTGCTCCATATGTGCCATCTATAACAGAATATCAGATAAACCGGATCTAAAATTCACTAGGCAGGAAAGTGAAGAATTTTCCTATAAAATTGTATTTGAAAGGATCTTTGCCTAATATTAGCATGCCAATAATGGCAAAGACTTGAGAACTAAAAATTTAAAACAGGGTAAAGAATAGATTTACATGCTGGTTAGTAAAGAATTGCTTATAACCTTTTTGAAACATAGATAGTTGGCAATTTAGTCAGGAGACTATTTCTGATGTAATGCTGATTACTAATCAGTAATTCCTATTTTCCCAAGTGATTTGCTCAACATTTTAGGTATTCATACAATGGTCTTCCCTCCCTATCAGATTATTAATTCTTGGAGATGTATTTTGAAGCCCCTGCCATGTTAGGAAAGGTACAAGTTGCCAAGGGAACTACCAGAAGAATCAGGACTATCCCTGCCCTCCTCCCTACACCAGGTCCCTCATGCCAGGTACTTCCGGTGAGGCTCTCAGGGAATCAGAGACCCCTCCCTCCTGGAGCACACAAACAGGTCACAGTCCCATGTAGCAGGATTTTTATAGAGGTATGACCGTAACTGTGACCACAAGGACATAGCAGCTATCTGCCTTGCAAAGCGCCAGGAGAGAACTTCTGCTAAGGTGACATTTCAGCTGTTTACAACAGAGCACAGCTGGGCATGGGGCCAAACACTGGGGACACTGGGAGCAGAGGCAGCCGGCAGAGAGAGGGTGGGACTGGGGAACAGTGTGCTTAGTGTGGCTCAAGCTAGGGTGCACAGTAAGTAGAAGGTAAGCCTCGGGTCGAGCGGGGCCAGACATGAGAGCTGAGTGCCTCCCTTGGGGTTTAGATTTTACCAGGACCCAAAGGGTTTGAAGCGGGAGAGTGCATTTTATTTTCTTGAAGCTGTGACACTTGGATGGCAAAACTCTCTGACTTCAAAAACTGTGCTGAGTGTAAGGTGCAACATTAAGCAAAAGCGACTAAATTATCAGGAACAGTAACCTTCAAATTGTTGTTTGTTTGTTTTTTTCCCAGAATGACTACAGCTTTCAACCACTGCAGATATGTGGAAATAGCTTAGAGTCAGAAGAGTTCAAACATCAGCATAAACTTTGTATTATCAAACACTCTAAAACAGAATGCTCTTCAGAAGTCAATAGACTTCTCATAAGCAGTTTCTAAATATGATTAAAGTCACTGTTACATAACCTTAACAAGGCTGTTGTGAATCTTAACCCTTAGCATTGGAAGCACTACTTAATTAAAATGTCTTCAATTCTAAAGAGTACGCAGAGGAAAATTATGCAATTTATTAAGAAAAACTTTTAACTATGAATTTAAATTTTCCTAAATTGGCTTATCATTTTTTTATTTTTAATATATTTTAGCTACAAGATAACAAAAACTTAGTAATCTACTTAATATCCATGTGAAGCCAAGGTTTCCATTCCATGTCGCTCACACAGAACATCAAATTCCATTTGATCTTAAATTTCCATCCCTGATTTCTTTAGGTGTTCACATTTAAGATGCCCATTATCAGAGCAGAAAGCCTAAGAATATTTCAATGCTTACTTCTGAATTCACAACTTTGTACTTCATGTATATAAAAATTCTATCCATTTTAATACTGCTAGGGCATACTATTGGCAGTGATGATCACTCTAGGCAGACAAACTCGGGCGTCTGCTATGGTCTCTCACAGGGAAAACCCACATACAAATAGCTTTCTCCCTACCACAGCAAAACCCTACCTATCCCGAATAAACCACATGGGGTGTTGTCCTGGGACGCTCATACAGCCCGTCCAACCCCAGCCCCATTTACATTGGGATTCTCTGTACACAAACACAGGTACAGAAAAGGAAACCAAAAATAACTGTGCTTATTAAGGACACTGTATGTTTCCTTCTCATTTGTGAAATATCCGTCATAACACACCAATGAGTCTGACTAAAGGACCGTTCCCACTGAGTGGACTCCAGGATTGTGGTGCAGAAGAGGACTCATGATCTACTGGCATCTGCTTCTTAACCCTTGTCAAGACAGTCCCACAGATTTGTGATTGTTGGTGGTAGACTGCCTTTTGCTATTGACATTGGTGAAAACTAATAAAATGTAAAGCTTTACACTTCTGAAACAGAATACACACTCAGAAATGTAACTGTTCATTTCTGGTTTTGCTTTGTTTCAGTCAAATACTGGAGATAATGGCGGCAGTAAGAGAAGAGGACCCCCTGGAATTAGCCAACACACTTTATAACAACACCATTAAAATGTTTTTTCCTGATATTTAATTGGCATATGTCTTATACATTCCATGATATTTGTAAAATTTCTTGGCAAAATGTAATGTCAGCTATAATAAAGAGATGCTCTGGAAGCTGTCTAAAGAGGTTTTACTGCACAACATCGTCCATCTTTATCCATAAAATCAGATCTTTTTTTTAAAAAATCACTCAGTTAAAACACTCAACTATTTTCATTTTGTAATCTCTTCAGAACTCTGAAAGGACAAATTTCTGTCAACACTGCCAACAGGATGGCTAACAAGTATGCTGGGTTTTTTTTGCTTGTTTCTTTGTCTGTTTTACACAGATATTAAACAATTAGCACACTCTGGTTCCTATCCAAGTTTAGTTGAGATAAGCCTATCTGTCAACTTTCACATAGTCTGCGTCATGACTTTTGAACCCAGCACAACTACATTGCTCCTCCCACTTCAAAAAATTGCTTCTAATACGCTAATCTTCTTCCCAGTTCTAAAACACTCTAACCTTTCTCCTCTGGTCCAGATTACTCATTTCCATGACTTTAGTGTGGCTTCCTACTGTGTGTTCTCATCCTCCCACAAATTTAAAGAAAAACTAGGGCCCACAGTTTGATTCTTAATATAGTTTCATTGAGGAATCTTTGGCACAGTTGACGCACTGTATGGTTTTTAATCTATTAAAAAGCTATTTGTTCAAATTTTGTCATAAAAATGTGAAAACATTTTATTCTATGTACAAATAATGTACACAAATTTAAATAGGTCACCAAAGAGACCAGAAGTAATTAAAGAGGTATATTTACAGTAGCACATCACAGTAAACAGAAAACTATTCACAGATTCAACATTGATACTGCTTTTGTGCTTGGTTACACACTGACGTGAGCCACAGTACTCCATTCTGGCTGAGCTGAATTTTAAAGAGATACCTCAGTGATTAGTAAATGCTGTTTTAATCAGTCAGTGTCGTCATTGAAGTCTTCAGCTGCTGTGCCCGTGGGGTTAATCACTCCATTCCTTTCTCTTTCCACGCCGTCGTCACAGTCTGTGCTGTCGTCCTCGCTCAGTTCCCTGTCAGATTCAGCAGCAGCTTCTCCTACAGCTTCCTCGGGATTTTGATTCTCGTTGGGTACAATAAATCCATTGTTGTTAGATACATTTGAATTATCCTTGATATCATCATCGATGTATACTTTCTGATGGCACATGGGGCAAGTGTCTTGAATGTACAGCCATTTCCGAAGGCAAAGTGCATGGAAATAATGATTACATGGTGTAATACGAGCAGATGTTGTAAATTCATGGTAGCAGATTGCACATACATCATCTATTTCTTGCAAGCGGCTCCCTTTTACTTCAGGAAGCGAGTTAATTTTCTTAACAGCAGTCCTACGATTCATGAATGTCTTCCAGCCATTTTTTGCTTGTAAGTAGATGTTAAAATACGTGTGTAGGCACATCATACAAGCTCGGATTTTACTTCCTGATTCAAACATCATAGTATAAGCTCCATTTCCAAACATTACTACTCCAAAAATAAATTCAATAATATTGCCAGTTGAACGAACGTAGTAGACATAATCATCAAGTTTTTCCCAGAGGACATTATAGTAGCCATCAATCATGAATAGCGTATAAACAGTGAGAGAAACAATTACTTTTAAGCAGAGTTCCACACAGAAGGCTGTGACAGCGAACAACCATGTATTGAGTGCATAGTGATGCCAAAGAACGTAACTGAGTAAGACGGGAAGGATAAACAGACAAGCAGAGACAAACAGCACAGGGAAATGTCGACGAAAAGATGACACATGAGAGGCACTCAGAGACATTAACACGGGGTCTGCCATCCCATGGATGAAATGCAGGACTGCAGTTAGTAAAAGGCACATGTTTCTACTTAAGCGAATAAGTCTTTCTTCTGGCCGTAGCCCACTCAGACCAGTCTGAAGAGCCAAAATAAAAAACAAAACAGGTGCTACAAAGCCAAGCCGCCTGTCGTCTTCTTCAGTTGATCCAATGAAAGCCAATATTCCAAGGCCCAAATAATGAGCTACTGAGGAGATGACGGCACTCATGCCCAGGACAGTCAGCGTTGAATCACATCCACTGATTATAAGATTACAGAGGAGGTCCCAGAAATCATCCCGAGAAAGAAAGAAGGACTCCGTTTCATTTGCCATCCTCAAAATGTATATTAACACTGTAGCCTGAACTGTAATCCTTGTCAGCCAGAAGACTCGAAGTATATCTGGGAAACGAATCCTCTTCCATGTGTCCTCCATCAATAACTGTAATCCATAAATTCGATACATGTGCCTCACTAAAAGAAAAACATATCGTGTGGAATAATAAAACCACTTCAGTCTCACTGCCAAGACAAGCACTGTATTTAATATGAGAATCAGGGAAGAAGTAAAAACTAAAGTCTCTCTGATATGCAATGGTAGCTCTGTGATTACGCCTATTATAGGGACCAAGATATCCAAAATAATTAACTGTGAGTGGATGGAATGAATCTGGAGTAGCGTGATGTATCCAATGCCAAAGGTCAGTTGGAGCAGGATGATAGCCATCCAGAGCGAGGGCCCCTTCCGGGGAAGCAGCTCAATTTCAAAGGCTGAAGCGTTGTAGGCCCCTTCATAGAAGTCAATGTGCAAGGCAGCATAGTAATTCACGAGCACTGCCGATGTAACCAATAAAAACGTGGAGCTGTACATGTAAAACTTGAAAAGCGATCGCTGTGACAAGATCAGCACAACACTGGATACAAAGATACCTACAAAGAAAAACATGAAAGTCATCTGAGTGAATGGCTTTCCATTAGTAGTCACATCTTTCATGATATACTTCCTTTAAGTAGGAAGCTGCCCAAAGGTATGAACAAAAGAGTTTCATAAAGTCAGAGTTCCAGAGGACAAACTAAACTGTTCTTTTTAAAATTTCAATCCTGGGCCTGGCAGCGTGGCCTTGCGGTTAAAGTCCTCGCCTTGAACGCCCCTGGATCCCATATGGGCGCCGGTTCTAATCCCGGCAGCTCCACTTCCCATCCAGCTCCCTGCTTGTGGCCTGGGAAAGCGGTCGAGGACAGCCCAAAGCTTTGGGACCCTGCACCTATGTGGGAGACCCTGAAGAGGTTCCTAGTTCCCGGCATCGGATCGGCACAGCACCGGCCGTTGTGCTCACATGGGGAGTGAATCATTGGACGGAAGATCTTCCTCTCTGTCTCTCCTCCTCTCTGTATATCTGACTTTGTAATAAAATAAATAAATCTTTAAAAAAATAAATAAATAAAATAAAATTTCAATCCTTATTTTCTAATTTCCAAAGCAATTAACACTGTATGGCTAGGCACTTAATCACTAAATTATCTTCAAGACAAACTGGTAATTACACATCCATTCTCATACTCAAAAAAGTCTATTGTAATCCTGTAATCATTTAAAATCCCATCAAAAATCATTAAGAATTGAAAACTCAAATGGAAAACATCTGCTCTTATTGTTTATGAAATAAAGCTTAAGTGTTTTAATTTATTTTAATTATATTTGAACCAATAGAGATCGTGCATCTGATGGTTCACTTTCTGAATGCCCATAAAAGCCAGAGCAGGGCCACCGTGAAGACAGGAGCTGGGAACTGAATCAGGGCCTTCTACGCGGGTGAATGGACCAAGTACTTGAGTCATGTGCTTCCTGCGAGGGTCTGCACTAGCAGGAAGCTAGATTGGAAGCAGCGGAGCTTGGACTTAAGTCAAGTACTCCATTAGAGATGTGGATATTCCAAGAAACTTTTTAACTACTGTACCAAACTCCCACTTAAAAGTTTTATAATCCCAGATAATTCACAATTTTTCCTTTTCTTCAACCTGTCAACTTGCACCAGGCTCTTACTTTTTTCTGCCCCTTAAATTCGAGAACTCTCTGTATGTCCAAGTTTAGCTATTTTTCTCTCCCTACAACCTTGCTTCAGATTTCAGAAATGCTCTTGAAGTTCCCTGGGTCTGTCTTCTTCAAGTAATTAACTCTTCTTATTGTTCACCAAATCACAAAAACAATGTCCAGAAAACTCAAACATGCTAAAAAAAAAAAACTGGTAATAGATTCCTCCCTCCTCTACTCCAGCCCTAACCAATGTCAAAGACATAGATCCAGACTGGCTTTTGTTTGTTGCTCTGACAGAACATCAACTAGTTTAAGTGTGAGATTATAAGCACATTAATGTCCAATGATCAACTACAGCAGTGACTTCCAAATGGCAAAGCTCAAAAGTTCTAGAGGCCAAGTTGTCTTAAACCAGAACCAGTGCTTCTTAGTGATTTTTCAATTTCATAGGGATAAGTACCGTTAGCTCTTAAGGGTTCTCCTAACTTTTTGCCAATTAATTGCCAAGTTCTAACACATATATCTCCCTTTTCTTAGTGGCACCAATCAATTTCTATCTAAAAGTTCTTATCCAAATATACTTTGAAGCCACACTGCCTTTTTTCATTCTTCTGCTCAAAATACATACCGTATATGCTCTGAAATAACCATCAGATACAACTCACTTCCTTGTCCTGGCACTAACAGATCCAGTTTACTTCAGAGTAATACATACCAACAACGTGCCAGCCTTTGTCTTCCAGACATATTCCCCACGCTAAGTCACTCTACATTGCTATTTTCTTTTCTTGGAAGGCGGCCCCACCTACTTGAAATGCTTGAGTGTCCATCACAGTGACCGGCTCTGTGGACCAGCTGTTGCTTCAGCATATCTCCAGAACAAGGCACTTGCCAAGCACTGCCTGACATTGCAGTGTGTGGGTTATCTGAGTAGACACCTTCCACCCTGTTACACAGCATGTCTCTGACAGCAAGCAAGGATTCTACCTTGAATATCAACAGATCCCTTAAGGTAACTAACAACTGGTATTCACTGGGAAAAGAAAATGTTTCTGTCACAATAATCAACAGACAGCCTGCTTGAAAAATGAAAAGCGAAAGACAATGCCAAGCACAGAAAAAGTGACCAACTTCAAATTAAACAAGAAATTTAATCAAGAAAGAGATGTTTTCAGTGGAGGCATAGTTAATTTAACTGATAATTTTGCCCATGGACTTAATTGATCCTGCAGGCCTGGAATAAGAGTCTAGTGGCTAAATCCTTGGTCTTAAATAGACCGGGACCCCATGTGGGTTCTGGTTTATATCCCAGCTGCTTCACTTCCCATCCAGCTCCCTGCTTGCGGCCTTGGCAGTAGAGGATGGCCCAGAGCCTTGGGAGCCTACACCTGAGTGGCAGACCAGGAAGAAGCTCCTGACTCCTAGCTTCAGATAGGCTCAGCTCCAGCCATTGCAGCCACTTGGGCAGTGAATCAGTGGGCGGAAGATCTTCCTGTCTTTCCTCCTCTCTGTATATCTAACTTTCCAAGAAAATAATAATATTTATACTGCACCAGAAAACCGAGCCACTTGTGAAAAACAGGGGCTAGGACTGTGGCACAGCAAGTAAAGCTTCCCTCTGTGATGCCAGCATACATATAGCTGCTGCTTCAAGTCTTGGTTACTTCAATTTCAGTTTAGCTCTCTGCTCAAGTGTTTGGACCCCTGCATCCATGTAGGAGAACCTAAGGAAGTTCCTGGCCTGTGACTTCAGACTGGCCATTGCAGCTGGTTCAGACGTGACACAGCAGATGGGAAATCTCAGTTTCTCCTTTGTAACTGCGCCTTCAAGTCAATGAACAAATCTTTTTAAAAAAAAATTGGAAAATATAAAATAAGCAAATATTTCAATCATAGCATTAAAATACCTGTTTTAATTAACTCAGACTGAAGGTTGGTGTGGTTCTTAAATTTTTCTTTATTTCTACCTATAAAATGTGGAAATAAGCAGCCTTCATTTACAGGAAAAAAAGGCAACTTACCAAGTCCTAAAACTCCAAAGTAACGCTTTCTCTGTGGCCTTTAGACAGTCTTGTTCATAACATCAAGCTTTTGTTATACTTCTCACAACTTTAGGCAGGAAACATTTTGTTGGTTTTTACTCTGAATGTCTAAGCTACAGGGCCAGGGAAAGAGTGTCTCACTAGAGCTAGGATACACTGCCTGCGGATTCAGGACAATGTGCAAATGCTGCATTGTGAAGGGAAAGAGAACACAGGGCAAAATGAAGTGAAACCACAATGCAGGGATCTTGGTCTGACTGTGTGAGTAGAGTTTCACCAATAATTCTCAAGGTAGAAAGAGACGAGCATCAAAACCAATTCAGCACTTTGAAACTATGTAAGAACTCAATCATCAAGATAACCAGGGCCTCTTCATTTAGATTACCCCAAACAAATAAAAACCAAGGAGGGGGGAAAATAGCATGCTTATTACACCAATCCCAAGCCTTTAACCCTTTAAAAAAAAAAAAGACTAAAAGAAAGAAATAGGACATAATATTTACAAGTATCTTAAGTAACTTTAGAACGATCTAAAGCAATCAGTGGAAAAACATTGCAATACCTAACAGAATAAAATGGAGAATCACAGAAAACAAATCTTATTGCTACCTTGCTCCTTTTTTAAGGAAATATTTATTTTTATTAAAAAGGCAGATTTACAGAGAGAAGGATAAACAGAGAAAGATGTTCCATCCACTGACTCACTCCCCAAATGGCTGCAATGGTCAAAGCTGATGCCATCTGAAACCAGGAGCCTCTTCCAGGTCTCCCACACAGGTGCAGGGTCCCAAGGTGTTAGGACATTCTCCGCTGCTTTCCAGGCCACAAGCCAGGAGCTGGATGGGAAGTGGAGCACATGGAAATCAGAGCACACATGGTATGCAGGTGCTTGTAGGGAGAGGATTAGGTAATTGAGAAACAAGCAGGCCAGCCTACCACCTTAACTCCTAAGGGAGACCTATACAACAAAGTTTAGGACAAAAGTGTCTGTCAGCACACGTACAAGTTACGTTACAACAAAGGAAGATTTTCTATCATGGATATTTTTTAAAGTCAAACCCTATTAATATAAATTCAATTAAGGATTAGCCCGATACTTCTAGTCTGTCTTTCCAAGGTGTGAGAATGTGAAATGTGTACTTGGTCTTCGTGCAGACTCCTTGGACTCTGGAGTCACTACTATCCCATATGCTAACAGGTGACTGGTGGCTCATGGATAGTCAAAATGGGGACTGGGTGCTAGGGAACTCAACAATGAGATTTAAGGTTTGGGATTTTCAGTCACCTTCCCATCACCTGCCTTTAAGGAAAGCAGTAGGGCTGAAGGTTGATGATGCAAAGGACCAATGAGTTCATCAACCATGCCTTGCAGGGAACTTTTCCTACAAGACTGAGTTCTGGGAGCTTCCCACACACCTGGAGGCATTGGCTTCCCAGAGCAGGACAGAGTGCCCACCGTGCCCCTCCCCAACCCTACCCAGTCCCCTCTGTCCCCTTGTCCTAGGCATCAGGTAAGTGATGCCTAGCTGTGGGGTCAGACCCCATCCCAGGCAGCCAGGGGCAGATTGCCTGGGGAGCACCCCACTGGCTCCCTAGCCGGGCAGAACTGCCTCCTGCTGGGGAGAAATTCCCACACACTTTTTCTCTTCTCTTTTTCTTGTTCGTGTCTTTTTGGTGACCAGAGGTAAAGTATTCTGAGACTCAGAAACACTTTGGGTTATCTGCATTATTTCACTGGCCCCAAAGAGGTATAAATGCTATAAATTTCTTGTACATCCTGACAAATTATTAAACACATACTCATAAATACATACACTTTTGGGAGGTTCACCCATGGGGGAACTTACTATGTTAGTTTTATTAACCTCTTATTTAAAATGTTTTTCTAAAAGAAAGCATCTTTCTGCTTTTATTGACATTTAAGTGTCTTCTTATTATTATAGAATTGCCATTCTATCATTGGCTGATTCACCTCAGCAGGTTTTCCCCATATACTGGGACATATAAAAAATTTCAAATACAAATTAGTTCACAACTACAGGTAACAAAGACTTCTCCAGGTTGCTAGCCATCTTCTCATTTTTTAAAATGCTGCCTCTGATACAAAAAAGGCTTCTTAATGTCATTCAACTCATCAATTTTTTTTAAAGATTGATTGATTTTTATTGGAAAGTCAGATATACAGAGAGGAAGAGAGAGAAGACCTTTTGTCCACTGATTCACTCCCCAAGTGGCTGCCATAGCCAGAGCTGAGCCAATTTGAAGCCAAGATCCAGGAGCTTTCTCTGGGCCTCCCATGCGGGTGCAGGATCCCAAGGCTTTGGGCCAACTGCTTTCCCAGGCCACAAGCAGGGAGCTGGATGGGAAGCGGGGATTAGAACCAGCGCCCATATGGAATCTCAGCACATGCAAGGCAAGGACTTAAGCTGATAGGTTACTGTGCTGGGCCCTTCCAATTTTCATACATTTGCTTTTATATTTCTCTATAAAGAACTGTCTACCCTATTATAATGTTGGGAAAAAAAGATACATTTTCTTCTAAAAATACAGAGTGTTACATTTTATATCTAGGTAATAATTTACTTAGAATTGTCTATATATATATATATAATTTTTTCCATAGGAGTAAATGGACACTAATTGAGTGATCTATATTTACATTAATGTATTTCAGAGTCTCCTTCTGAAACACACCACTTTCTCCGTACACACTGCTGGTCTGCTTCCAGGTCGTGTATGCCATATATAGGTCTGTTTGTCCCAGGGATTTTGAACCAGGAATTATTTTGCTTCCTGACCACCACTGCTGGAGGGCATCTGGCAATACCTAGAGACAATCCTGGCAGCATAATTAGGCAAGGGGGAATTGGTCAGGGTGCTACTGGTATCTAGTGGGTAGACAGAAATACTGCTGAAAACTTCAGTTTGTAGGCAAGCAGCCCTCTCGCAGGCAAAGAATTCCCCTGTCCGAAACTGCCAACAGAGCGAGGCCGAGAAGAGCCAGTCTGTCTGTCAGTCCCACTCACCTCTCTTCATTTCAGTTTTTTTCCCCCTTTTACAGAAAATAACGTTTAAGTACTTTGTTGTATTGTTCCATCTAACACAATAGACAGATTCCACTTTAGACATACTTGGGCTACAGTTGACCATTTTGTTTTTTCTAATAATGCTGTGATGAATGTTCCTGCCCACAGTCTGTATACAACTCTTGTCTCTAGGCCAAATGCCTAAACTGGAACTGTGACTCAAAAGGTAAACAGTAAGTGCTAAATAAAATTCCACCTAGAGCAGCATAATGCTGAATTAGTAACTTTAAATTCAAGGCAGAAAATGCAAGCAGAGAACTGTGTTGTTGTTTTTAATGCTTGTCATCTTCTACTTGAAATAGACAGAGGTAGAAACTGTCCATTCACTGGTTCACCTCCCAAATGCTGACAAACAAGCGAGGCTATGACGCAACCAAAGCCAGGACTTCCATCTGGGTCTGCCAGGTGGTGGCAGACACTCAAGTCCTTGAACCATTACCTGTTGCCTCCCAGGACGCATTAGCAGGAATCACACTCGGACCAGAACAGCATTGGCTAGAACCAGCAGGCCAACAGGGCATGCAGCCCGCCCAATAGTGGCTTAACCTGCTACACCAAAAGGCCGACTCCAGAGCCAAAGCATTTTATATGGTCTACCAAAAGTATATAAATATACCTACTCCAAACAGGTCAACAAAAAATTTCTTTTAAATTGAACTGAATTTCTTCACCCATCTCTTAAGTAAAATTTTGTTCTGACATTTCTTTAATTACAAATGAAGTCAGGCACTTTTTTGTTTGTTTGTTTACTGAACTTTTGCATTTGGTTCACTATGAATGCCCAGGCCAGGTCCACTTTTCTATGGAAATATAAGGTCCTTTTTTTTTTTTTAAGATTTATTTATTTTTATTGCAAAGTAGATTTAGAGAGGAGAGACAAAGATCTTCCATCCACTGGTTCACTCCCCAAGTAGTAATAGCTGGAGCTGAGCCAATCCAAAGCCAGAAGCCAGGAGTGTCTTCTGGGTCTCCTTCCGGGGTACAGAATCCCACAGCTTTGGGCCATCCTTGACTGCCCTCCCAGGCCAGAGCGATTGGTGGGAAATAGAGCAGCTAGGACACAAACTGGGGCCCATATGGGATCCCATCACATGCAAAGTGAGGATTTAGTTACTAGGCCAGGCTATCACGCCAGACCCAGCTTTTTTTGTTGAACAATAAATCACATAAGATACAATGCTTTCCCCTTGGCTTATCATTTCTAAGGATTTTCTGGTAGGTTATAGCATATAGACATTTTCATGTTTATATACTCAAATTTATCAGATCTTCCCTAGTAATTTCTAAGTCTTCATTTACGTCTAAAAAAAATCCTTTACCACCTTGATGAATTATCGCCATGAGTAATGAATACTATTAAAGCAACTCTTATGCTTGCACTTTCTGGATTTAAAATTGCAACTTCAGCATTTTGTTCCTTTGGATTGAGTTTCACTTAGGATTTGACACCTCCTAAGACATAACTTTATGCTTTAATTTTACATATTTTATGATTTTATTTGAATCTCAAAATTAGGTGCTTTATTTTCTGACCTACTGAAATCTCAACTTTATTTGCTGGCAACTGTGAATACAATTTCACAGCACCTTTACTTAGGGAGAGTGCTTCAAATACTACATATAAAAATGGCAATTATTTTTAATCATAGGTTTCCATGTTTATATATTAATTTTAAAGTTTCAGAATTTTAAATCTTTCAATAAAATTATATGTTTATATACTGTAGTATTTGAGAAGTCCATAACTGTAAACACACCAACCTGACAGAAAAATTAATTTGTTTTCTATTGGGACTTTTTGCACATGAACCTATCACTTTAAACAACATTCACTTTCTGGTGAATATTTTTTAGTTCAGTCCCAACACTAGTTTTTAAAATTTTAATTCTCACTCATGAAAAATTAGCATAATTACAGTGGCACAATGTAAATAAGAAACATAACAGGGTTGAAAATATTTCATATTTCCCAACAAGTCTAACCTAAACAATATTCTGGAATCAAAATTTTCAAATAAACAGCACCAACATTTTAAATATGCTGTCATAAGAATCTGCAACATGCTCTTGACTCACTGTTTTTGTTAAAGCTAGCAAGTTTATTCAGAGCTAACACACCCAGGAGTGCCCTTTCCAGAGATTCCATTTTGCCTCATATGAGAAGGGAAAGAAACCCAAGCCACGGAGCAGGTAACTCCCCTTAAGCCCTGTTCTTTAAACTGTCCAAAGAAACACCTATGATTTACTAGAAACACAAGAAGCATACAGAGAACAAGGAAAACATCAGATTCCTTTGTCCAATGTTGTCAGACTACAAATGATTTAATTAAGGAAAATACTCCCTCTCCTTAAAGCTGCCCAGCTTCAATGAAGCTCAGCGGGGCGCTGCATTAAACCACCAGATCCCAGCGGGATCCTCCGACTGCAGCTATTCCGCCTCAAGAACGTTCCAGTCGGACCGAAGCTATTTCTGGAATGAAGATGCAGAACCCTCACGGTCGCATCTTTGCCAACAAATAAGGACAGCAGTCTAGAGAAGCAGGGGCAAGGCAGAGTAGCGCGTGAAGCACCGAAGGAAGTAGCAGCTGGTGCCGGAGAATCTTGCCCTACAGTGTCAAGTTCATCCCTCTTCGCTTTAAAATATAGCATGGGATCCTTACTAGACCATTCTGGATCTGGAAAGCAGTGCCATGAAGAGGAGTGAACCGCATTCGATGTCAAAAGATGTTTCGGACGTTCGGGCCCTAACCATGCTTAGCCACGGTGTACCAAACCAAGAGCAAAACATCTGTGCGGGACCCTCCGCTTCTCATCTGTAAAACAGAACACTCCTCACCTCTAAGGAATAGTTGAAGGTTAGGCCAGATCGTAGCAGCGAAAACACAGTGCAAAAGTAGGTAACTGTGAAACACTATCACTTAGGACAGAGAACTAATTAAGCCTTTAGAGCCTCTTCGCGTCAGGAGTAAATCAACAGATGGCAGCTAATTCAGAAAATCTTGGTGAGGACCTCAGATCGGCCTGCTCTAACACTTCCAGAAACACTAGCCCACCAGGAATTGATCACTATGACCTCATCAACAACACTGGCCAAGCTGCAAATAGCCTTTAAAAAATTCTTTTACACTTCAATGCCTCTCACGATGGGAATGTAAGCGAAGGTGGAGTGTGAAACACAGGCTGGTTTCTCTTTTTTTTTTTACACTCCCATCCATATGCAACAACGACAATGATCTTCCCAACAGTCTTTTTGCAAATCATTTTTCCGGCCAAGATGTTAACATCCTTGTTAAATCTTTTTCCGTGCATTGATGGAAAATTTAAAGGCTCGTTATTAGCGTCGCCTTCTTCGGGAGGATTCCTGGTAATGGTTTCAAGCTGTGACATTCACAACCCGGTCTCCTTGGCTGGGATGTCACGACGGCGGACACGATCCTGTGGGTCCGCGGACGCAGGAGCAGGGACAGAGACGCTCCCCCTGGACGTTTAATTGGGGGTGGGGGGAAGTGGAGGTCCAGGCTCTGGCGTACGTCCAAGGTCACGCACTGAGCGACCGGGTCGAGCAGAGCTGTCGCCTAAGAGCTGGTATGCCAGCCAAACAGCAGGCAGAGAGCCGCAGGCTCACACACCCCGGGGCTCTCACCGCCACACGCAGGCCGGCTCCCCTGTCAGCTCCCAGACAAGTATCACCTCCTCCACGTCCCACCTGCACAGATGCCCCTCTGGGTCTCCAACTGTGGTCCCCAAACGCGTGCGCGCGCGCGCACACACACATGAACCGGGGCCTGCGTGCGGCCGCCTGCGCCCCGGGGCACACGTCCTCGGGACGCAGGCAACCCGGTCCCCTTACCAAGGAGCCGGAGGAAGATCTGCAGCACGATGCACAAGCCGCTCTGGCTGGAATCGTAGTAGGAGTTGAAGATGGCGTCGATGATGTAGAGGCAGGGCACCCGGAGCGCCACCTCGAGCACCGTGCAGATCTGCTGGGGGGCCATCCGCACCTGCAGCTGCGGGGGCCCCACAGCCGCCATGAGCCGCTGCCACACCGGGGCTGGGCGGGCCGGGCAGGGCGGCGCGGGGCAGGGCCCGGGCCCGCGGCCGGGGGCGGAGGCTGGGCGGCTGTCTCCGCCCCGCTCGCCCTGCCCTCCTGTCTCCCTCACGGCCCGCCCCGCCGCCCGCTCGCGTCCCTCGAGCTGGAGCAGGCGGCGGCGGCGGCGGCGGCGGCGGCTGAGGCGGCTGAGGCGGCGGCAGCGGCGGCTCCCCGGGAGGGCGCTGGGTGTCGGTGTTTCCGGCTGCCTATGGTCTGGCTCCTCCTCCCTCCACCGCCTCCCCCGCCCGGGGAGCCACCATCTTGACCCCGCCTGCCTCGGCCACGGCCTTGGCTGCTGTTGCTAGGCCGGCAGGCTGCGCCCGCGGTCACGCGAGACCGCGGGGGCCCGCGCCGCTGCTGCGTCATAATCCGGCGCTCGGGGCGCTCGCCGGCCCGGCGTCAGCCGCGGCGTCGCCGAGCGTTGCCATGGTTTCCACCCACCTGCCTGGCCAGCGCCGACTGGGCGACACCCTGTGGTGCCCGGCGCTGGTCCCTCAGCCTCGCCCTCCCGGGCGCCGCGTCACCTCGGCTGGGGATTCGAGCTCTGCGGGTGGAGGCTACTTGCTGCTTTATTAGAGCGCATTAGACGCCATAAACATAATTCAGAGTTGCTTGGGAAGAGGAAAAGCCAAAGGACGCCACCCTCCAGGACCTGCCCTGCTGACCTCCCCTGGGGGCCTGCCTACCAAGGAGGTTGCCTGCCAGGCCGCCCTGGATCTTACAGCAGCGACCAAGGGTCGAGGTGGGGTAGGCGCAGCCAAGAATGTCACCTATCTAGTGCAAAGACCTCAAACCCTTCCCACCCACCCAGATGGAAAATGAGGACAATGATGGGCGGCCTTATACTGATGACCGCGGGACGGTGACTTCAGGAACCCAGGCCTCTGACGTAAGCACACCTGGCCTGGTCTCGCTTTCTCCCTTGGGGCAGATGAAGCCACGATTGTCTCATACCTTCCTGCCTGCACAAGTAGCTGATCGCATCTGGCCATCCTGATCGAATTCTCGCTCCTTCATCACCAACGGAGACCAAGTTAGGACTGAGGCAGTCCTGGAGATGGACTGAGATAAGATGGGAGGCAGAGGGCCAGGCTGCCTCAGGGTGCAGCCCACAGCGCGGCTTCTATCTGGGCTCCAGGTGCGTGCTTACCGTCCGTCAGCACCCCCCCTCCCCCCCACACACACACACCCTGGACAAGGGCAGTAGTGGTAACATCCTCAGAGCCCCCCAAAAGCACCTCCTCAGGGTGGAGGTGGTGGAGATATGGAACTCTTGTTCCCAGAGACCTTACACAACAACTGTTGTGTGTCCGTCCCTTGCTTACTAAGCAGCAGGCACGGGGCTTATCATTTTTGCATTAGGTTTGTTTTAGTGAGTATTATTTATCCCTATTTCCAGAGGAGGAAAATCAGGCTTCTGTAAGTTACATAATCACAAAGGTTATAGGGAAGCGTCCAAATCTAGAAAGACCCAAGGGATTTTAGCCCAGTTCAGGTATTTTTTTTCCTCACCCACTTAAGGCAACCATTGATCGCATCCTTACTGTCTTTTTGAAAGTCAGTGTTGCAAAGTGCAAGAGTGATCACATTGGCCAAGCTTGGCACCAGCAGCCCCTGCTTCACTCCAGGAACCACTGTGCCAACGGGCTGAAGTCAGGGATTTTTTTCTATTCATTCAGCCAACTCAGTGCAGGAGGCAGGATGGGAGCTGCCAGAGCCCAAAGTTTCCTTGTAGTTAGTTAACCTAAAATAGCTGAGTAGGAGGCAGGAGGCGCCAGGTGTGTGGAGCCTCTGAAGCCATTTGTCACTGGCAGTTAATTTGAATGGCATAGGATGCAGGAGGTGAAGGGTGTGAGGAACCCATTCCCCACATTTGATTAACTTGAGTGGCAGGAGGGGAGGTAATAATGTTTGGGGGCGAGGGGCACAGAGCCTCCCTGTCTGGGCTGTCAGCGCTGTCAGTTAACCTGGCAGGTGGGTGCTGGCTGTTAACCGGCTCTACTCTATCACATAGGTATTTATTTAAAAGGCAGAGTGACACAGATCCTACGGCTGCAGAAGTCAGGGCAGAGCCAGGCTAAAGCCAGGGGGCAAGAACTTCATCTTCCCCGTGGGTGGCAGGGACTCAGATACTTGGGCAACTGTCTGCTGCTTCCCAGGAGGTAGGAAGTTGAGTTGCCCTCTGCTTTGGAACACCAGCAGTCCTCATCCACTGCACTTCAGCACCTGTCCCCAGAGCCTCTTGTTAGTCACCTTGTTGTTGTCACTGTGGCCATGCTAAGCCAGCCTACCCAAGGTTGCCTGGTATATTGCAAAACCCTGATTTACACCTGCTGCCACAGTGTGTGCCACTGCCAGGTAAGGCTTCCCAAACTGCATATTTGATGTGCTAACTTGGTGGTTATAACTGTGATGGGGTGCAGCCACTGATGGCTTGCACTGGCTTCTCAGGATAATTGGCAGGGGACAGGGCCTGGAAACAGTGTTTCTGCACACCGAGCTTCCTGCCTCCTCTGGCATCCAAGTTAACTGAAGGTACAAAACCAGCCTCAGAGTTTCCCTCCTGCCTTCCACACCATTCAGAACAATTGACAGAATGGAAATGACGCCAGAGGCTGTGCACACCTGGCCCCTCCTACCTCTTATTGTACTAGCTTAGGTTAATTAACTACAGGAAAACTTTGGGTTCTGGTAACTCCCTTCCTGCCTCCTGCAGGTGGAAACTTTGTACTGCATAGCTCTCAATCTGATTGGAGGATGAGAGCCTAAAAACCCTTGACTTGGGCCTGGTGCAATAGCCTATTGACTAAAGTCCTTGCCTTGCACACGCTGGGATCTCTTATGGGTGTCAGTTCATATCCCAGAGGCCCACTTCCCATCTAGCTCTCTGCTTGTGGTTTCGGAAAGCAGTTGAAGACAGCCCAAAGTCCCAGGACCCTGTACCCACATGGGAGACATGAAGGGAGCTCCTGGTTCCTGGCTTCGGATCAGCTCAGCTCTGGCTGTTGCACCCATGTGGGAAGTGAACCAGCAGATGGAAGATCTCTAGCTCTCTTTCTGCCTCTCCTTGTCTCTCAAATTTGCCTTTCAAATAAGAATAAATCAATCTTTAAAAGTTACGTATTCATTTTGAGAGAAGTAGAGAGGAGGGATAGCTCTTCTTTGTGCAGAGTCACGGCCCAGATTGCCACAGCGGCCAGCACCAATCCAAGCCGAAGCTAGGAGCCTCATCTGACTCTCCCCTGTGGGTGACTGGGGCCCAATCACTTGGGCTACCCTCCCCTGTCTTTCCCAGGCAATCAACGGGGAGCTGGACTAGACGTGGAGCAGCCAGGCCATGAACCGTCATCCTATGGATGCCTACATTGTAGCTGCCAGCCTTACCCACTAGGGTAAATTACTGATATCCTCCCTTTTTCTTTAGAAAGTGTACTGAATATTAAAAACTTTTTTTTTTAATGAATGAACAGTCCAGTTTACTTATTTATGTCACAACCATTTCTAATGTTGATTTAGTGTTTCTGTCTTGCACAGTAAGGATTTTAAGCAAGTCCTGTTTTAAATGCTTTCCCTATTGAAAGTGAAGGTTTGAATATAATCTGAAGCTATCTTTCCTTATTTCCTTCCCTTCTCTTCCCCTCTCCTCTTCTTCCCTCCCCTCCCTTCTCCTCCCTTCCCCTCCCTCCCCCCTTCCTCTCCCCTGCTCTCCCCTCCCCTCCACTCTCCTCCCCTGACCTCTCCCTTGCTTCCCCACCCCTCCCCTTCTCTTCCCTTACCTGTGATGTGGTTTTTAGGTAGACGGATTTGCCCCTTTCCCTCCCCTTCCTTCCTCCCCATCTCCCCTCCCACTGTTCCCTCACGTATTATTTCAGCAGTATAGTCTTTTAGTAATAGTTATTCACATTCTGCTATTAAATGTGTCATAGCATTGTACATATAGGCAATGGTAGAAAGTCTAGTGTCCTTTATATTTCTTTTCATTGAGATTTTAAAATTTGTAAGAAAGTGGAAAAGGACAGTAATAGCTGAGGTAACCTTAGGAAACAAAGTGGAAAGATTTTTTTTTTCTTAAAGATTTATTTTATTTTCATGACAAAATCAGATACACAAAGAGGAGGAACAACAGAGAGGAAGATCTTCCGTCCAATGATTCACTCCCCAAGTGAGCGCAACGGCTGGTACTGCGCCACTCCGAAGCCAGGAGCCAGGAACCTCTTCCAGGTCTCCCACATGGGTGCAGGGACCCAAGGCTTTGGGCTGTCCTCGACTGCTTTCCCAGGCCACAAGCAGGGAACTAGATGGGAAGTGAGGCTGCCGGATTAGAACCGGCGCCCTTATGAGATCCCGGTGCGTTCAAGGCAAGGACTTTAGCTGCTAGGCCACGGCGCTGGGCCCAGTGGAAAGATTTCTAATGTCAGGATCTATTCTAAAGCTGTAATAATGTACAATAATGTGACATTAGTGCATGGGTAGAAAATGTGACCCATGAAAAGTCTCATACATTGGTCTCCTCAACTGGTTGATAAAAGCAACAATATAGGAAAAGGATAAAACAGTAATATACTAGGACCCTGGATCCTTCCCAGAAGGTGCCAGATTGTAACTCAGTAGTGACACCCACTGGAGGCATTCTCCCTGATAGGAACAGGACAAAATTGTGTTCCTATCACCGCTGCTGTTGAACATGGTATCAGAGATAGTGGACAGAAGCAGAATAGGAAAACTGTTCCCCTTTTACCAAGACTTAACTGTTCTTCCTGAATAAATTCTCCTTGGATTACTGTAAGTCTTAGGGTTCTTTTTTAATTAATCTACATTTATTCTTTTTTCTTTAAAGGAAAGTGGGTAAGACTATTATTTTTTCCAAATTGTTTCCTTCATGTTTAAAGGGGTCCCGGATGTAGGGCATGCTCTGAGGTTCTTCCTCAAGTGATTTTCATATTTCAACAGTTATGAATCGCTGCCAATCTTGCCACTCCAAGCACTATGAGGTTCTTGAGGATTCCACTGATTGACATAGTCCATCATAGAGTCTCTGTTTGCCCCGTATTTCGTTGCCAAGATATAGCTGGGATGGTTGGTTAACTTGTTCTGTCTTCTCTCTTTTCTCGGTTAGGGTTCTGAGTCCAGCATTTTGATTGGGGAGATCTCCAAAGAAACTTTGAGGTGTTCTCAGACCTGATTCTTGTATGTGCTAGCAAGTACAGGGCCCGGCTCAGTCCATCGCCCCAATCAGCTGGTGTTTGCAATTGCTGGGTTGGTTCTGTTTTCACTTCCGACTTCCACTGGAACCAATGGGTATTGCAGTCCAACCTGGCTCTGCCCAGCACATACTTGGCCCTCGCATAAACCAGTGGGAGCTGCAGCCTAGTTGGAGCGACCCGTAATAACCCCCACCAGGCTCGCCCCCTACCCTGGTTTGCCAGTATGTGTAGCAGTAGTCCAGTCTGTCCCACACCCCATTCCACCCCAGCCACTGTCCTAGTTTTGTGCCCTCCTGTGGAAGTGGTAACCCAAGAGGGAGGAGCCCACTATTTCCCTTCCAGGCCTCTCCCACTCCCAGATTATGCACTCTCCAGGTAGTTCTGTGGTTTAACTTGAGCTGCCACCTTCTGCCAGCTGATGCTCTGGCTAAGCCCAAACAAACCTCACCCACTCTAGTTTTGTTTGCACCAGTAGGAAAAATCAGCCCATCCTAGCTTTTCCCTGATCTAGTCCACATGAGGCGTACAGGTGTTGTAGCCCTGCCTAGTCTGGTCTGCCCCCATCCCAGCCCACGCTCTCCAGCGGGAGTAGCTGTCCAGCAAAGGAACCCTCCCTTATTCCTCTGCTGGCTCTGCCCCCTCTCTTCCTTGTTCTCACGCTTGCTGGTTGGGCACTGCGGTCCCTTCCCGTACAGGCATCCTCACCTTGGCATTCCATATTGTGCACTAGTCTTTGTTGCGATCGAACCTGGCTCGACGCACACTTTGTTCTGGTGTTTGGATTTGCCAGTGGATAAGTGGACAGATTCAGCCTGGTCTTCCCCCGACCCCTGCCAATTGTATGCCAGTGGGTAACTTTCCATGGCCTATTCTGGGCTGTTTCCTATCATGCTTCTTGCACTTACCTGCCGGGTCTGTGTCCTGCCAGAGTTGCCCAGGCTCCTCCATCAGAACCTCTTCCAGTGCCAGGTTTCACTCTTACCAGTGGGTCCAAGAGCCGGCCCTACTCAATCCACCTCCAGTCATAGCAGGAACTGTGGCTTTTCCTGACTGGCCTTCAACCCAAACTGGTCCTTGCTGTTGTATGTTTTAGCCCAGCCATGGTTTGCCCATACCCACATATGGCTCACACATGGCTCTTAGGTTTTTTTTTTAAGATGTATTTATTTTTACTGGCAAGGCAGATCAAAGAAGGAGAGACAGAAAGATCTTCCATCTGCTGATTCATTCCCCAAGTGTCTGCAATAGCCAGAACTGAGTCAATCTGAAGCCAGGTGCCTGGAGCCTCTTCTTGGTTTCCTACGTGGGTGCAGGAGCCCAAGGCGTTAGGCTGTCTTCAGTCACTTTCCCAGACCCAGATGGGAAATGGAGGAGCCAGGACATGAACTGACACCTACATGGAATCCTGGTGCTTGAAGGAGGAGGATTAGCCAATTGAGCCATTGCACTGGGTCCAAGCCTTTAGTTTTTAAACTTTGAAGAAGTTGACTTTGGCAGTGGGTGCCAAGATTTTTATTGCTTATAATGGAGACGCAGCTTTTGGAAACCCTTACTCTGCTCTGTTGGTGTAGGATGACAATTGATTGGATATACAAAAGCAGAGAGATACTTGCAGCCAGGTCTGTGGAAACAATTGATGGATTCCATAGACAGGCGTATGGGAACTGTGGAAGCACCTCAATACCTCCTCCGTATTCTATGTGACCCTCAGTCTATGGCTGATACCACTAATAAACTTTGGCTCTTGGCCATCAGTATTCCACGCGTGTGATTATCGGCTCTGGGCACTAAGTCCATCACTGCTGGACAGTGAACAGTTTAGGAGTCATCTGCTTCGTTCTTAACAGGGAGTTGGAAAATGGCAGCAGACTCATGGAGGCAGCTTTAGTATAAAATCTAGTCCTTCCTGCTTCAATTTTACTTCAATTCCTGTGATCATGTTTGATTATCACAACCAAGAGGGTGACCCTTCTTTGCTGATATCTTGGCACAAAAATCCTAAAGTGAATGGGAGACCTCAGCAGGTTAACGCTTAATATGATTGGGCCAGTGCTGTGGCATAGAAGGCTAAGTCTCTGTCTGAGCGGGCTGGCATCCCATATGGATGCTGGTTTGAGCCCCAGTTGCTCCACTTCTGATCTAGCTCTCTGCTAATGTGCCTGGGAAAGCCAGGGAAGATGAGCCGAGTGCTTGGGCCCCCACATTCCATGAGGGAGAGCTGGATGAAGCTCCTGGCTCCAGACTGGGCCAGCCTGTTGCGGCCATTTCAGAAGTGAAGCAGCAGCTGGAAGATCGCTCTCTCTCCGTATCTCTGCCTTCCAAATAAAAACAAAATACATAACTAAATCTCAAGAAGAAGTTGAAACAATTTCATTGCCTGATGAAAATTTTATTTTGGGGAGAGAATTGGGACTTCTAGACTTAAAAAAAATTGTGGAGACGAGAAGCAAAAACCCTCCATGTGGTCATTGGTTGTGAAAGAAGTGGGGGAAACGGATGAACAGATTCAGTGTTCCTTATCTGAAAGGCTGGGGCTAAATGTGATTTGGATTTGGGATTTTGAATACTTGCATATACATGACTTGGGGAGAGAGGAATGAGACCCAAATCTAAACACAGAGTGACTTCATTTGTTTCATGTGCACCTTCTGTCCGTAGCCTGAAGGTCCTTTTGTACAGCATTTTTAGTGTGTTGTGTTTTGACTTTGCCACATGAAGCCATGTGGAATTTTCCACTTGTGGCCTCCTGTTAGCACTCAGAACAATTCAGATATGAGAGTTTATCAGACTTGTGGGTTTTCATATTAAGCATGTTTATCCTGTATTAATTTCCTATAGCCAGTTATTCCAATCTTAGTGGTTTCAAACAATACAAATGTGTCTTCTTCTAGTTCTGGACGTTAACAGCCTGAAAGTCTCAGCAGCGCCGTGTTTTTCCAGAAGCTTCCAGGCAGAACCATCTCTTTGCCTTTTTCAGCTTCCAAGGGCCCTTGTAAACGTACTGAGTCCACTAGATAATGTCCTTGTCTTGAACTGTTGACAAGAATTTTACTGTAAAGTCCCATTGGCCATAGTCTTAGTTTACTTTCTGCAGCCATCACAAAATTCCAGGCTGAGTGAATTATGACAGCAAAACTGTTACTGAGCATAGGGTCCCGGAGCCTGGGAGGGCCACACTGAGGGGCCACACCCAGTGAGGGCATGCTGCTGAACCCTGAATGGCAGAGGGCAGCAGACAGCAGAGTGTACCCAGGAGGGCAGGAGGTTGAGGAAGCTGAGCTTTTGTAACAACCCGGTCTTGAGCTAACTAACCCACGCTCACAGTCAGGGCCTTTATCCATCCTGAGAGCAGGGCCCTCTTGACCTGCCTCTCAAAGGCCCCACCTGTAAGTGCTGATACAGGAACAAATTACATTTCAACACGAGTTTGGGGAGGACGGTGGGCCTTTAAGCCAAAGGAGCCGTGTAAGGAGCCATATTTGCAGGTTCTGGCACATGGGTCTATTTGGAGGCATTATTCAGCCTTCTGTCTCCACTCTTCCATTCCCAAATGTGTCTATCCTGTTCGGGACACAGTGCCATAGAAGGGATGTTGGTTTCACGTGTATGCTGCATTCCGGTGGACGCCATTCCGTCTTCAGAGCACACTCTTCAAGCTTTTGCTTCTGCTTTATTTTCAAAAAGTTTTCTCACAATTTTATCAACGCAACACTTTCTAGGTTTTGTAGGAGATGGTAAGGCAGATGGCACAGCTTCAAGCCCCATGACGCATCTCCTTTGTTATAAATGGACCCTAGGTCAAAGGCAATGTTATGTAGGAGACACGTTAGTAGATCGAAGGTCTGCAAACTCCTGTGCGGAGCTGGCCACGAATCAACTGCCCTTTCCGGGATGGAAAGAAGCCAGGCTGATGGATTGCTCCCCAGTAGCTCCTCGTCCCTGAAGCTGGTGCCACACAGCGGGTCGCTTGTGGCTGAATGAGAATGAACACACGACACTTAAAAATGTGTGAGACGAGGCCGAAATAGCACTTAGAGAAACAGCATTCAACACCCAGCATTCAGTGTGGTCCAAGCAATGCCCTCTGCACTCTGCCCGTGAAGGTGGGAGAGAGCAAATGGTGTGCCAAATACGCAGGAAGAAGACGGCTGAATTAAAAACACAGCAGGTAAGTAAATGAACAAAAAGCTAGTTCTTTCAGGTCATTAGCCAGTTTGCTCACAAGAGAAAGGGGACACAGAATCAATATCGATAATGAGAGGTGGGTCGGTGCAGATTCTACCCTGCTTTCCAGGACACTGCATCCGAATGCCTCACGCTCACCTTCCTGAGATCCCGGTTCCAATCCAGCCGTGGAACACTGCCACCTAGAGGCAACCAAGGATACTGCAGTAGGGATCAGATAGCAGATTAAGGAGTTTTTTTTGTTCTGTATTTCTGTTATCTTAACTATGAAAAGGCAGCATGTGCCCATCCACTACAAACATATACTAGAATCACTGCAGACAGTGCGGCAATAATTTAGATTAAGATACTCAAGTGAATAAACACAAAATACCTGTGATGGTGGAGGGCAGGGATGATAACGAGCAAAGCATGGCAACTTGTGAGGCTGGAAAAAGGGAGAGTGAAATTGTTACTCTATTGTTATATATCCTTGGAACATCCCTAAAAAACACATTTAAAAACATCCAAGATGCCTTGAATTACCCTACAGTGTTTTTTAAAAAGATTTATTTATTTATTGGAAAGTCAGATATACAGAGAGGAGAGAGAGAGGAAGATCTTCCATCTGATGATTCACTCCCCAAGTGAGCGCAACAGCCGATGCTATGCCGATCCGAAGCCAGGATCGAGGAACCTCTTCCGTGTCTCCCACACGGGTGCAGGGTCCCAAAGCTTTGGGCCGTCCTTGACTGCTTTCCCAGGCCACCAGCAGGGAGCTGGAAGGGAAGTGGAGCTGCCGGGATTAGAACTGGCACCCTTATGGGATCTAGGCACGTTCAAGGCAAGGACTTTAGCTGCTAGGCCACGGCGCTGGGCCCTACCCTTTTAAAGAAGTTGACTTTTTAGTTACAGTTCTTCCCGCAAAATCCAGATCCAAATGGCTTTCTTAGGGATTCTATGAAACATTAAAGAAGTCATAAGAATTCATGGTCCAGCATAGTGGCCTAGTAGCCAAATCCTCGTCTTGCATACAATGGAATACCATATAGGCACCAGTTCTGATCCCGGCGGCCCTGCTTCCCATCCGGCTCCCTGCTTGTGGCCTGGGAAAGCAGTGGAAGATGGCCCAAAGCTTGGGATCCCGCACCCATGTGGGAGACCTGGAAGAGAATCTGGGCTCCTGGCTTAAGATTGGCTCAGATCTGGCTGTTGTGGCCATTTGGGAGTGAATCATCGGATGGAAGAACTTTGTATCCTCCTCTCTGTGTATCTGCCTTTCCAATAAAAATAAACAAATCTTTTAAAAATTTACAACAACTCTTCCAGAGAATGAGAAATAAAAAGGAATATTCCTGAGTCAACTCATTCCCCAAGGCCAGCGCTGCCCCGGTGAGCACAGTTCTGGAACCTGGCTGTGTGGACAGGGCTGGCTCTCAGGGTTTAAACCTGCCAGCAGGCCCCGAGGTCACGGAGGGTGAGGCGACGGTGTTCTTCGGCTGTCAGAACCACCGGGGACACGCTTGTGAGGAATGTCCGCTGTGTGATGCACAAGTTACAAGTTTTAAAGTTTGAGAGGAGGGCAGGAGGGCATCTTCTGGCAGAGCCCTCATCCACCAAAGATATAACTGACCAGAAGGTACGTCTATTTCCCTTGACCCTCTGAGGTCACGCTGCATGTATGTGATTGGAAGCTGCACCTCAGGTCATAGGCAGCAGGCAGAGACCTCATGTGGCCCCAGTGGTTCCACCAGACCGGACAGCTGAGGACAAAGATTCTGAATGAGAATATATTGTGAAATGTTTTAGTATGTTAGGATTCTGATGAGATGTGAATTGATAAAACGTTACACATTAAAACCCCTCCCTCTGCTATACCACAGGCTACGCTGCACGGTGAGATGACTGCTTAATTCTGCCGCCTAGCGCACATCTCTTCAGCCCTTACTCTGCCCTCCCTCCAGCAGGGGCTTCAGACCCCTGCACAGGGCATGCAGACGCACCCTCACGCCTGGAATGCGATGCTCCATGTCGGCCACTCACTGATTCCTGTCCGTCCTTCGGCTTCCAATGCAAGTCACCAGATTCTCAGGGAAGCTTTCTCTGACCTTCTTAGCCAGGCGCACCCCGGCATGGGCTCCTCCTGAGATGAGAAAGCCTGAGCATTTGCGAGCGTATGAGCTGTCACGGGAAGTGTTTCAAGTGGTGTGAGACTGATGAATGCCTTCGCCATCATGAGAGGATAACATCCACGGAGCCCAGGATCGAGTCAGGTTTTGTCCACTGTTTTATTTCCAGTGGTTATCACAGTGGCACGTAATCTGAGAAGGGAGAGAAAAAGGGGAAGGGAAACTACACCTGCAGTTCAAGAGGGCATGAGTCTTTACTTGCATGCCATCTCCACTAGATGGCAGCATTACCAACAATTGCAAAACCTGGACCAGGATTTAGTGCTGTTTGGGCCCCAAGAGTTGTAAGGATTCCTGTTCTACCACTGTTCTTTTTATTCACCTCTATCATATATATATATTCACTGTATCATATATATAGATGGATTACTATCTATATAGATTTTCTATATATAGAAAATATATATAATTTTAAAAATACACAATTTATTTGGTTAATCTACTATCAAGGATATCAGAAATATTTCTGGCCTATTAAAAAACCCAACACTTGGACTGAACTCCTAAATTGTAGAAGCAGGATCCCAGCCGCTTGTCTCCCTATGCTCAAGGTGTCTTGCCTACCTTTTATTAAAAGGACTTCACTAGGGGCCGGTGAGATGGCTTCGTTGGCTAATCCTCACCCTGAAAGTGCCGAAATCTAATATTAGTTCTGGGTTGTGTCTCTGCAGCTCCACTTCCCATCCAGCTCCCTGCTTCTGGCCTGGGAAAGCAGTGGAAGATGGCCAAGTCCTTGGGACCCTGTGCCCACAAGGGAGACTCAGAAGATGCTGTTGGCTTCGGATCAGCTCAGTTCCAAGCATTACAGCGATGTGGGGAAGATCTGTCTCTCCTCTGTAAGTGTGCCTTTCACATCTATATCTATATATTACATATGGAATTCACTGGCCTAAGGGTGACTTCACAAGGTTCTAATGACCAGACTCAAGGAGTCATTTGTTTCTTCAATAGATAACAATAGATAAGAACTTCACGGCTGTGTTGTCCTGGGGTGATTTATGGAGGGAAATTCCTGGTCTGCATGGAATGTAGCTGCCACCCTCATGTAACCCACCTGGCCATCATAAATGCCCTAAACAGTACTGCATCACTGGCCAGAGGAATGTGTCATGAGCTCCACATGGAACTTGGACATGAGCTGGTCATGAGCCTCTCAGCCCCAATTTCAGTGTATAAGGCCCTTCACCCCTAACTCCTTAGGGAGCCCAGGAAGTAAAGCCCTAAAATCAGCACCCTTATGGGATCCCGGTGTGTGCAGGGTGAGAACTTTAGCTGCTAGGCTACCATGCCAGGCCCTACAGAAAGATCTTTCATCTGCTGGTTCACTCTCCAAAGGGCCACAGTGGCCAAAGTTGAGCCGATCTGAAGCAAGAGCCAGAAACCTCCTCCAGGTCTCCCACATGCATGCAGGATCCTAAAGCCTGCTGTTTTCCCAGGCCACAATCAGGGAGCTGGATGGGAACTGGTGCCCATATGGGATGATGGAGCTTGCAAGTGGAGGACCAGCCTGAGCCATCGCGCCAGGCCCCAGAGCAGTGCTTCGTAGAACATGTAGAACATCGTGCTCGTAGCCACTTACGAACGTCCAAGTGGCAGAATGAAGCTAGTACACTAGAGTGCTTCACATCTCCTTCCGTCTTACAATCAGAAACAGTACAGGAAACACCTTCATGCCCTCACTTGGCATGCTTATACAACCACAGAGGCCTCACCCAGCTCCCTGGCTTCCATGCCAGCCTCAGCTGGAATGATTTTGGAAACTGCATCATTTCTTTCGTCTGTGCACAACTGTTTATTAAACAGCCATGTAAGACAGTTCTAAGAAACCATCATTTTTTCAAATAACAAAATCCAGGGCCAAATGAACAGAGAAACGTGTTCCCAAGAACTGAGGATTCCCAACGCACACTAGCACACAGCCGCCTTGCCTCAGTGAGCCGCACTGCTTTCCCCAGACACGGTTCATTCACAGTGCAAATAAAGCCTCAGTGACCTGGCTTGGAACAGAGCTCCTTTCAGGGCCACCAAGTGTTAAGACAGATTTTCAGAAGACAAAACATGTCGGAACCCAGTCGGAGCGGACACAGGAGGGGCCGCTCACACAGGGCTTCGTTGTGTTGCAGGAAGTACCTCCTCTAGTCAGCTAGAGGAGAGGGCGGCATTCCAGATCCAGGACGACGTGGTCCACGTGGGGCGCGTAAGACTTCACTAGCTGGATGTGCAGGATCTGTGTCGTCCACGGTCTCCCGTGTACCTGCTGGAGGAGAGAGGCAATTCGAGTGTCTGCAGCTTGTGCCCAGCGCTGCCATTCTGGCTTGGTGGCTGAAGGCACTTTGCTCCCGGGATCCCCAGCAGCTCCATTTCCCTCTGGGCTGGCGACTATTTGTTCAGGAGTACAGCAGGGCTCTGACTCCAGCTCCTGGCTTTCAGGACCTTGGGGACTCGTCCCTGGGAAGCATTCCACATTCTGGTGGATGTGCAAAATGCCCCCGGTGTCCTGTCGAAGCACTTTGCAGGCAACGGGCCAACCCTCCTCAGAGCTGGGAATCAGCCCCAAGTTCACCCTGTCAGCGACGTTAAACAACTTCAAGTTCCTGTTGTCCCCAGAGTGGATCTGGCAGCGATCTGCTACACCATTGAGCTCAAGGTTCTTTCTTAGTGCAACTACAGCGTGGGGGTTCCACTCGCAGGCATGGACAAAGGCAGCACCGGCATGAACTAGGAAGGGCAAAGTAAAATAGCCAATCCCCGCATACAGATCTACTAGCACTTGTCCCGCGCAGGCCAGCGATGCCACGCGCAGCTTCTCGGTGATGTTCCCGAAGGAGAACATGCATTGCGTCACGTCGAATTCATATCGGATGCCATTATCCACATGCTCCACCCAGCCATGGTCGCCCAGCAGCAGGGTCACCGCCGGAGTCCGAGCGCCGTCGGGGGATACTCGCCCTCGCCTTGCCAGGCGCTGCACACCCAGGGCCGAAGCAACCGTTTCCCAGAATCCGGGTTCTAGATCTCCCCATCGCTCGGCCTGGAAGCATTCTTCACTCAGCAACAAGAGGTTGCCATGCCGCTGCCAGGATCTGGGCAGATCGGCCTCCAGCTCCGCGGACCACGTCCCTCCTCGGGCCTCCACCCACCGCCTCACCGCCAGGCACAGTCTCTGGGCAGGCGGGCAGCTCCGGGCCCTCCTGGACGGCTCGGGCTGCGGCAGCCGCGTCCGCACGCAGGTGCTGCCCGGGGCCACGCGGCCCGTCAGCTCCCGCAGGTGCCGCTCGGGGAGCGGCCCTCCCAGCACCGGCAGCGCCAGCGTGCCGTCGGGCATCTTCCCCACGCGGTGCTCTCGGTCCAGGAGCTTCTGCTTCTTGAGATACTCCCGGTAGCGCTGAGTGAACCGTGGCTCAGTCGCAACTGCATCGACAGCCACGGGCTCCCCAGCTTCTCTCGGCATGATGCTGGGGTCCACATTATCCCCGATTCCCCAGGCGAAAAGTTCCTCTTCTCGGGGTCCAACCACGGCCGGGCCCGGGAGAAAACAGCTCCCGCCGTTAGGGCGGCGCTGAAAGTGACGTTAAAACAACAGGCCGGAACGAAGAATTTAGTCGCGGTCATTGACGATGGCGTCGCCGTTGCCGAGTGAAGCCGCTGTCGCCATCTTTATTGTGGTTAGCCAATGTTTGCTTCAGCCTATGAGGAAATTAGTAACAAGGAATCGTTTCATAAATTAAAAGACTCTTTGCCAGAAGTGAGCGCCAGGAATAGCGTTCCCAGTTCCCTTTTCTTGCAGAGGCACCATCATCGTGTCACTGTTCCGTGGCCCAAGAAGTAAGCGTGTGTGTCAGATGGATCCAAGTTCCGGTAAGTCACATCACCTGGCAAAGCTGGACTGTCCACCCGCGAAGTGGAAATAAGCCTGCTGCGAAGGATTGCTGTAGTCACCAGATACCGCCTGTGAAACGCTTTGAATAATTATTGGTAAAGGGTGCACAAAGACACCTGTTATACAGTAACAAAATTGGTCAGATGGTAAATACTAAACATCTGCTGAAATGTTTTCATATGGTTCAAGATGAAAAAAGGGGCAGCCCCTGTAGATACATTTATTCGAAAATAAGAACAGTAAACAAGCCTTACCCCCTTTACTCACTCCTATCAATGCCACACATACTTTCTCCAGATTCCTCTGGAAATACAAGACTACAGCTAAACCTCTTGTTTCTCAGTAGCTATTGTTGAGCCATTAGGTGCGGGAGTCTAGTGGCTGAAGTCCTCACCTTGCAAAGCACCCAGGATCCCAAATGGATACCGGTTCTAATCCCAGCTGCTCCACTTCCTATCCAGCTCCCTGCTTGTGGCCTGGGAAAGCAATAGAGGATGGTTCAAAGCCTTGGGACTCTGCAACCGTGTGGGAGACCCAGAGGAAGCTCCTGGCTTCAGATCAGCTCAGCTCCGGATGTTGTGTCCACTTGGCGAGTGAACCACCAATGGAAGATTTTTCTCTCTGTCTCTTCTTTCTGTAAATCTGCCTTTCCAATGAAAATATGTCGCGCCCACGTTTCTTATCGTCCGGCGATAAGAGGCAGACGCGAGTGAAGTCTTCTGCGGTAGTCTTTATTGCGCGCACGAAGATGAGGAGGGAAAAGCTCAGATCCCGGCAGGCTGTCTGCTCTTATGTGCTGACTGGCCCCGCCTCCGCCGATGATGGGTCGGTGTCATGATTACGCAGGGTCCTGGGCGACTGGATTCATCAGTCCCAGTGTTCATGCACCGGCCACGCCTCAGCTCACTGGGCATGTGCTAGGCGCCTGCACAGTACCACGAAAGCTACGTCACCAGGAACCAAGGTGTGGCTTTTCCGGCCGGCGCCATTTTGGGTACGGCATGTAGCCAGTACATACAGATGCGGCTGGCAACAAAAATAAATAAATCTTTAAAAAAAAAAAAAGATTTTCAGTTTTACCTCTGGGGTTGTTTTTAAGATTTATTTATTTTTATTGCAAGGTTAGATATACAGAGAGGAAGAGAGACATAGAGGAAGATCTTCCGTCCGATGATTCACTCCCCAAGTGACCTCAACGGCCAGTGTTGTGCTAATCCAAAGCCAGGAGCCAGGAGCCAGGAGCTCTTCCAGGTCTCCCACGTGGGTGCAGGGTCCCAAGGCTTTGGGCTGTCCTCAACTGCTTTCCCAGGCCACAAGCAGGGAGCTGGATGGGAAGTGGAGCAGCCAGGATTAGAACTGGCGCCCAAATGGGATCCAGGTGCATTCAGGGAGAGGACTTTAATCACTAGGCCACTCACCGTGCTGCGTCCTCACCTCTGTGTTTGATTAAGATTCCCTGGCGACACACCGAGCAGAATTAGTACAGAGGTCTGACCAGCTTTCCCCATCCATCCTTGACACACCGTTACCCAGTGGGCCAGCTCAATGGCTTTGACTGCAGGCACTCAGGGATCTGCCACATGGTTTTCACTGGCCACATGCGGATCAGGTTAGACATTCAGGGGAATTAATTTTCATACTTGCCTCTCCCAGGAGCATCATTCCAATAATGACCAATAGAATTGATGAAATAATTAGTGTGTCAAATTTGACAAATGGAGAGAGGAGAGACAGAAAGATATTTCAGCCACTGGTTTACTTCCCAAATGGCTGCAACAGCCAGAGCTGGGCCCATCCGAATCCAGGAGCCAGGAGCCTCTTCTGGGTCTCCCACATGGGTGCAGGGTTCCAAAGGTTTGTGGCTGTCCTCAACTGCTTCCCCAGGCCACAAGCAGGGAGCTGGATGAGAAGTGGAGCAGCTGGGATTAGAACCGGCGTCCATATGGGATCTCGGTGTGTTCAAGCAAGGACTTTAGCCGCTAGGCCACGCTGCCGGGCCCTATAACTTGTTTTTAATTACATTTCTCTCAATTCCCTATAGCTCTTTGATAGTTTCCAAGGATTTGTATATCCTGAGTTTTGAGGATTCTGCCAACAATTTAAGGAAAACACACATGATGAAAAACTATCTGAATTTTAAGATTTTTGCACACAAATAAGCTTATCTGTTATTCTTTTTCAAAAAAGATTTATCTATTTTTTTTTTCGCAAAGTCAGATACATGGAGAGGAGGAGAGACATAGAGGAAGATCTTCTGTCCGATGGTTCACTCCCCAAGTGAGCGCAACGGCCAGAACTGAGCTGATCTGGAGCCAGGAGCCAGGAGCTTCTTCCAGGTCTCCCATGCTGGTGCAGGGTCCCAAGGCTTTGGGCCGTCCTCGACTGCTTTCCCAGGCCACAAGCAGGGAGCTGGATGGGAAGTGAGGCTGCCGGGATTTAGAACTGGCACCCATATGGGATCCCGGTGGGTTCAAGGCTAGGACTTTAGCTGCTAGGCCACCGTGCCGGGCACAGTTCTGTTTTTCTTTTCACAAACTTTCTGAACTCCCACACCCAGTTAGTCAGTCTCTATGTCCTGAATCACATTCTTGTGCATAAGTTGTGCAACCACCTTGTTATCAAATCAGGATTTGGTTTGTAAAATATGGATTCTGATCATGTCCTCCCAACTGATCAATTATTCCTGTCTACCCACTGTTTATGAAATAAGTTCTGGGCCCTGGCCCACCAGGTCATGCAAGACCTTGCTCTGAAATTTCAGCCTGAGATGGAATTGTTCTCAGGATAAAGCCACTCAGGGACACTCATCTCTGAACTTCTAAAAATAGGCCAGGGCTTTTCTCGTCCATGTTTTGCACCTGCTGTTCCCTTGGCTTGAAGCACGTTTTCGCTAGATGATGCGATGGCTGGGAGTTTGTGTTAAGGTCATCTGCTTGTGGGTGTCCATGCAGCACTTTCTCTGAAAGTTTCATTCTTCTTTCTTCACCATTAATTCGACTCCATCCTGTTAATTTCTTCTTTAGTCCTTATTTGCTGTTTATTCTTTTTTAAAAAAGATGTATTTATTTTTATTGGAAAGCCCAGATACACAGAGAGGAGGAGAAACAGGAAGATCTTCTGTCTGTTGATTCACTCCCCAAATGGCCACAATGGCCAGAGCTGTGCTGATCTGAATCCAGGAGCCAGGAGCTTCCTCTGGGTCTCCCATGCGGGTGCAGGTTCCAAGGCTTTGGGCCATCCTTGACTACATTCCCAGGCCACGAGCAGGGAGCTGGATGGAAAGTGGAGCACCCATATGGAATCCTGGTGCATGCAAGGGGAAGACTTTAGCCATTAGGCTGCCATGCTGGGCCCCAAGACATTATTTTTAATCTTTAGAAAATACAGTAAGAAATGATTTTCTGGGTTCATGCAAATGAAACTCCCCTTTAATTTTCTATTTGCAGCAGGGAATGAGAGAAGTCAGATAAATAAGGAGTTCCTTCTCTAGGCTTCTTTCTCTTCCAAAGTCAGTCTGATGCTCTGCAACAACAATTAAAATATCATAGTAAGATTTTTTTTTTTAAAGATTTATTTTTATTATTTTTTTCATTGGAAAGGCAGATATACAGAGAGGAGAGACAGAGAGGAAGGTCTTCCGTCCGATGATTCACTCCCCAAGTGAGCGCAACGGGCCGATACTATGCCGATCCGAAGCCAGGAGCCTCTTCCGGGTCTCCCACGCGGGTGCAGGTTCCCAAAGCTTTGGGCTGTCCTCGACTGCCTTCCCAGGCCACAGGCAGGGAGCTGGAAGGGAAGCGGGGCTGCCGGGATTAGAACCGGCGCCCATATGGGATCCCGGGCGTGCAAGGCGAGGACCTTTAACCACTTGCGCCACCGCGCCGGGCCCTCATAGTAAGATTTTGACACAGGTTATATGCAGCTTTCAGTCTGAGATACAGTAGGCTGTGCAACAGAGCTCAGCACCCTCCGCCCCCGCCGCGTGCGAGATCCTGGAGCCAGGAAATCAGGGGACAGCCGCCTCTCCCTCTTGTCTCTCCTGCCGTGTCTCCCTTTGCTTGGGGCACTCAGGATGCCTTTTCTTCCTCTGGTGCCTCCTCCCTGGCTTATTTTCACATTCCTTCTGTACTGCGCCAACCTGTCCCCACCCCAGCAGTGCTGAGCTCATTGGAGCAGGGGAAAGTGAACAAAATGTAGCTATTTCCTTCACAGAATGCAGTGTGGAGTTGGAGATATGCTGTAATGACGCAGAGCAAATACTATGGCAGCAGCGGTTAGAAGTGATCGGGCCCCCGCACCCCTTCCACTTTGCAGAACGTCTTCTATTGCTTCTCTTTGGCTCTCGGAGTGCTGTCTCCTACAGGTGCACTGTTCTCAACTGAGCAACACAGATGCTTAAAACTCGGCACTCCCAGTGCGCAACTGCATCTGCGTTCTCCCCGCTCCCTCAGAGCTCGAGAACTGCTCCAAGCTCCTCCAGCCGCTCCCGTCAGAAAATCCGAGGCTTTCCTCGATGTCTGCTTCCCCCAGGGAGCCCCTTCCGTGCAGGGACACCCTCGTGGTCCTTCAGAGAAACAGAGCTAAAGATCTCTCATCCACCACATTGCTCTCCAGATGCCTACGGCACATGGATGTGTGCCAGGCTGAAGCTGGAGCCTAGCAAGTGCTCTCTCTCAAGGGTGGCCAGTGGCCGCGAGCCAAGGACTCTAGCTCGCACCTGTTGCCTCCCAGGGAGCACATTAGCAGGAAGTTGGGTTGGTAGCACAAGTGAGGCTAGAACCCAGACACGCTGATGCCGCCGTCCCAGGTGGCATCTCAGCCACTGTGCCGAACACCCACCCTGGCCGCTGAATTTTCTGTTTCCTGCATGGATTTTTTTTTTTTTTGGCCTTGATTTAATGGGCAACATACTGCTGCTTGAATACTTTTATTTTATGCCAGTATTTGAGGTAAGACCATCTTTGCTGCCCCCTTATTTTATTATTGCATTTCATTATTGTGCACGGCCTTTGAGTAATGCATACGGTGACACCTGGCACTCATGGCTTTGTAATATCTACATTTGTGACACATGAGAAAGAATAGACAGATTCAATAAAATGTGTGCATGAAAGGTTTGCACCTTAATTCATTGCTAGGTACTTTTATTGGATCCTTTTAATGTTCTAGAACATCATCCCAGCGTCAGTCAGTTTGTATGGTAAGGCTTGTCTTGTCACAGGTTCATCTGTGGGGTATTAAATTTGAGCAGTGACATGAATATTGCAAGCCAGCGGCATTTTTACCTCGCCGCTCTGTCCACATGGGCAGGCTTTCCATGTGTGCACAGAAGCAGGCTTTCTCTGTGTGTGTGTGTGTTCTCCATGTTTGTTTGTTTTTACTTGAAAGGAGAGGAGAGATGATATGAGACTCTTCCATCTGTTGCTTTACTCTCTTCCCCTTCTAAATACCCACAAATCAGGGCTGGGCCAAGACGAAGCCAGGAACCAGGAACTCATCTGGGTCTCCCACATGGGTTGCGAGGACCCAGGTTCTTGAACCATCAGTGCTGCCTCTGGAGGGAAGCTGGTTGTCAAGCGGAGGTGGGACTCAGTCAAGGCCTTCTGATGCAGGAGGCCAGCCTTGCAAGTGGCAGCCTAACCCGCTGCCCCATCAAGCCAGCATGGTCTGCTCTTATTCTCTTACATTTAACATGCTCCCTCCTTCCACTGTGGCACACATTCATGGCTGTTCTCTCTGCCCAGGAACTTGCCTGCTGTCCTCAGGCCAAACAGAGCCTCCTCAGGACATCCCCCGGCTCCACCACTCTACCCTGCCCCACTGCCTGGCTCTGGGTCTCACAGCACCATTTCCTTCAAACACTTCCAAGTCACACTTTCCTTTTTAACTTAATGGATATCTCCCCCAAGTTTGTAAATTTCAAGGAGAAAAGATCTGTATTTTTATGAGGAACTGCCACATATAATAGATCCTCTTGGAATATTTGTTCAAGGAGCGAATGAGTGAACAGATGAATAAATGATGCAAGAAAAGAAGGAAATTCTGAACTATGGCCACTAGGTGGCAGCAGTAACTAGCCGCAAGCCTTTCTTTACTCATTTCCATTAGTTCTTCCTTACTGATGACAGGGATAATTCAGGTGCATTAATGTGTTAGGTTGAAAATAATAGGACCTCCCTCCCCCCAAAAAATTGCTGTGAAAAATAATCTCCCACGTCCACTTACAGAATGAACCCAGGAAGTGCAACAGAAGCAAGATTTTATTAATGATCTTGCAAGATCGGGCTAGCATACCCAGTGTAATTTCATCAGGCAATTTATTCACTAGCATGTAGGTCCCTCCCCCAGCTCCTCACTGGCCAAACGCTGTGGGGTTACACTCTTACCAGCATTTGCTTCAGCTCTGTGGGCCACACCTAACACCCTGCTTGCCCAAGGACTTTCCAGATGTACCTTACCTAGCTGCTTGTAAATTTCCACCCGCCTGCAAGATGTTATGCTAGCTAGTTGTCTACTCACAGCTAAACACTTCACTTTGAAAACCAACTCTATGTTTACTTCTCATATCATGATTAGGAATGAATAACTTGGGTGCAAAAACAAAAATAAAAAAAGAACAAAAACCACGTCAAAGTATGTTAAAACTCTTAGTTTGCTGGAATGCTTTATAGCTTATACACAAAACAGAAGCTAAAATAACCTGTTACATAGTTAGTCACAGGTAAAGCCCTCAAGGATTTTCTCTCATTCTGTTTTGCCAGCATGCCTGCGCAGGAGCTAAAATGCTTTACTCTGTGGCAGCTGCCACCACTGCGTTTTGCTTAGTTTACAAACATGTTGCAAGCTGTAGCTTCCTTGTCATTTCTTTGACTGTCATCACTTGCTAAGATTGGTCTCCTGGTGAGGATTAAAACCTTCTGCCAGTGCCATAGCTGCTGCTGTGCAACAGCCATGGCCACCTTGGTTTCATGATGTAGCAAAGGATTGGTCTCCACCCCCACAGGGGACAGAGCCCCCTTAGTCAAAGTTTCCTCTGTAGGTGCAGACTTTGAAGAGTAATTGTTACAACTACCAACGTCATGGTAGCTTGCATCATTACCAAGTCCATTGTCATCCCCACTGCCATCAAAACTACCACAACCACTGAAGTCTCCCTCTGACATGCGTGGCTGGATGACTCCCAGGCCTCCCTTGCTCGGACGGCACTTGGCTGACTTTACAGTTGCGACCATTCACCATATGGCATTTCTGAATGGCAGTCGTATTGCAGAGTCATGATTATCCAGGGTTACAACAGACAAGCTCCTCTTTTTGCCATTGTCCTGCACAGCCATGATAGCTGAGGTTTAGTACCATCAACAAAGTGGACACCTGGCCCTGGGGAGTCTGCACGGAGAGCGAGCTCCTTAGTGCCACAAGCCGTCCATCCTGGCATTGCTGGCAGCATTCCCGCCCCTCAGTGGAAAGCCCTGGGACACTGCATGTTTGGGTCTCATTAGCACACCATCCCTGAGTGTCTTTCATCACTACAACCAGCCTCCTCAGGCTCTTGTCGGTTGTTTCCAAGCTCAGCTTTCTTGTGAACTCTCTCTGCACCCAACTGAACTCATTAGAAGCCCGATTTACACAGGACAGCAGGGGGACTTCGTTTTTCTTGGTGCTGTCCACAGGTAGAACGGGGTGAGCTAACCAGTGGAGCCAGGAGGTCGGATATTTCTCTGACCTAACAAGAGGTCCAATGCAGGGATAGCTCCAGTAAACCAAGCCCCTCAAACAAGGTCTGTGGACCAACTCTCTCACACATGTAGCTTCAAGGTTGCTGTGCTTCTGGGTTTCCCTGGCAACTGAATTGGACCAGAAAGAAACAGGAAGTGTCTTCCCCACGGATTTCTGCTCACCTCTTTGGGACAAAGTAGGTTCCCATAGCCCATCCACACTGCCAGTGAGGCTGTAGAAATGTGTCCAGTTTACTTTCTTCTAGCCCTGTAACTGAGGAAGCGTGAGGAAGAGAAGGGAGAGTGGACGTTACTTGTTAAATGTCACTAGACAGTGACAACACAACTGGAAATAATAGAAGGGCCAGACAGAAATTTAGAGCAAAGAACATCACATATAAAAATTTAATAGGGGCCCAGCGCGATAGTGTAGTGGCTGAAGTCCTTGTCTTGAATGCACTGGGATTCCATATGGCCGCCAGTTCTAATCCTGGTGCCTTACTTCCCTACCAGCTCCCTGCTTGTGGCCTGAGAAAGCAATAGAGGATGGCCCAAAGCTTTGGGACCCTGCGCCAATAAGGGAGACCAGGTAGAAGCTCCTGGCTCCTGGCTTCGGATCGGCTTAGCTCTGGCTGTTGCAGCCACCTGGGAAGTGACTCCGCAGATGGAAGATCTTCCTCTCTGTTCTCTCTGTATATCTGACTTTCAAAAAAAAAAATAAGTTTAATAAGACGTATATTTCTCTTGAACATATTTCTTGAGCTAACTAGTAGCTGAACTGACTTTTTTTTGCCGTCACCTTCACCCAGGAAATCCTATGAATACATATTTCTGAAAATCAGATTCCGGTTGGAGACCACCGACTTCACGAAGCCCTCTGGGTTTCCCCTCTCTGTGCTTCTTTTTATAGAACAGTGTCTAAAAACAAACAAAATAAAGGCTTTTAGTGCTTTGAATTGGTGGAACTGAGGAAAATGACATATGCTTTAGACCAGATTTACAAGGTTTCTGTGAAGGAATTGCTGCTGTTAGTCTTTTAAACTTATTTGAATTGTGGTAGAACTCATGGAGTGTAACTTTATCTTCTTAACCGTCTCCTAAGCGAATCGTTTAGTGGATTCATGTCGTTATGCCGCAGATTCGAGGCATTTTTTTCATTTTGCAAAACTGAAATTCTGTCGATGACTGCCCTTGATGGCCTTCTCTGAATCTCTCAGTGTTCCCTGTGGGAGCATCACCAGCCTGGTGGCCCGTGCCCACCCTTGGCTGATGCAAACACAGCACCTGCTAATATGAGTTCACCAGTCGTCCCTGGCAACCACCGCGCGATTTTGCATTCCTAGGAGTTTCACTAGCATAGATGCCTCCTAAGTAACTCAGACTGGCTTGCTGAACTTGACACATGTTCTCAAGGTTCAGCCATGTTGTGGCCCACAATAGGATTTCCTTTCCTTTTACAGACCGAACAGTCATCTTCCTCCTATGTGCGTATCCTGTGTGGACATATCATGCTTTGATCCAGTGATGGGCATTTGTGTTGCTTCTACTCCGTGACTCTGAAGGTGCTGCCAGGAGCACGGGCCTTCCACCTGTCCTGTATTAAAGAAAACCATGTTGAACTCACTGAGAGGTGAGGCGCTCACAGCTAGAAAGGAGCAGAGCCAGGACTCACATGCAGACCAACTGATTTTCTTTCTGCATGTTTTAAAGATTTATTTAATTTTTATTGGAAAGCGTGATATACAAAGAGGAGACACAGAAAGATCTTCCGTCTGCTGATTTACTCTCCAAGTGGCCCCAGTGGCCAGAGCTGAACCGATCTGAAGCTAGGAACCAGGAGCTTCCTCCAGGTCTCCATGTGAATGCAGGATCCCAAGGCTTTGGGCTGTCTTCCAGTGCTTTCCCAGGCCACAAGAAGGGAGCTGGATGGGAAGTGAAGCAGCTGGGACATGAACTGGTGCTCATATGGGATGCTGGCACTACAGCTTGAGGCTTAGCCTATTAGGCCTCTGTGCTGGCCCCAGGAAGATGAATCTTTCTTCCTTCCATTCATTTTTTAAGATGTCATAGTTTTGATTTCAATAGCTGCATGTACATAGTAAAGTACAAAATATTTCAATACTATGGTTGTTTTCCAAAGCTCATAAACCAAATGTGCAGATACAGTTTAGCTGCTCTCTGGGTGAGCTGTGCTGCTGGGGTGTAGTGGACTCAGCTGCACATGTACTTGCATGACCAGGTGTCACGACTGCATGAACAGGGGGAGCCGTGATGTGATACCCGGCTGGGGATGCTCCCTGGGGAACCTTCAGAGTGCTCCCTCCTCCCTTGGCTGTCATGAGAGTTCCATGAGCTTTCTGTCCTTCTTCCTGCTGCCCACCGAAGCCTCCTGCCCACCCGGTCAACACCTTGACCCCAGGCTCTAGGAAACTGCTGGGAAAGGATGCTCTGTCTTAGCCCCGGGGAAGGCTCAGGGCATTCCGACCCTGTATCTGCACCCACCCCCCGCTTTAAGCTCAACTGGAGCATCTTCTCCTGTTTTCTTCTGCAATCATTTACTCTTTCACTCCGTCATCACAATCTCAAATCTGAAGAAAAGGATGCCTCTTGCTTAGCTGACACAGACATCTCTGCTTCTTTTCCAGCACATGCTGGAGTAAAAACCCATGTCCCTTGAAGAGTAAGAATCAGGGTCAGTTTGATTGCTCAGCTGGATAATCCCATGTAGGCACCAGTTTGTGTCCTGGCTGCTCCGCTTCCCATTCAGCTCTCTGCTTGTGGTCTGGGAAAGCTGTGGAGGACAGTCCAAGGCCTTGGGACCTGCTCCTGGCTTCTGACTTCGTATCTGCTCAGCTCCAGGCCTTGTAGCCATTTCAGGAGGGAACCAGTGGATGGAAGATCTTTTTCTGTCTCTTCTCTCTGAAATCTGTAATAAAATAGATACATTAAAAAAAGAAGCAAAACAAGGATCGGTATCTTCCGTTTATGTTCTGCCTTGACCTTTATCCCAGTGCCAGGGTGATGAGGTGCGCAATAATTACTCATCAATCAGTGACCTCTGGTCACCAGATGGGTAACAGTCTCACCTGACTGAGTGACAACATAATGGCTTAATTCACAACAGGGTCCACCAGGGATAGCATCAGCAGGTGAGTCTCTTAGAGTGCATTTAGTCTGCTTCTTGTTCTCTATTGGCTCGCCCAAGTGTCTTCCAAAGACCCTTCACGATGTCCTCACAAGCTCACATGCTTTTGTAAGACTCGCAGAAGTAAGATGTTGTAACCAGAAGCTGTTAAGATTACTGTGTCACTCCACCCACCTTCCCCTTCGATACACTTCCCGTCATGTAGGATGTTCCTGGGGCTTCCAGGCAATGTGGGGACCCAGTGGGTGGAAGAGGCATTGGATTTTGGCTTTGTGGGCTGCATGTATATGGTTTCTGTCACGTGCATGTGTAGTTAAGTTCTTGCCATTACAGTTCAGGAATAGCTTCAAGGAGAAACCCACTGCTCACTGCTGACTCACCTGACTTATTGGCAAGGAAGGGCAGAGTTAGATGACGTGACCACATTCTGTGATGCTGGGTGCTGGAAGGATGTGGGTCATGGAGCAGAAGCCAGGCTGTAAAAGCTTAGAGATCCATAGCTGGCATGTAAAAGTTTCTTTAAATCTTCAGACATGTACAGTTGCAAAAGGGGGATTCAGATCTCACAATTCCTGGTTAAAATGGAAACACCCTCCCATCAATGATGAAGCACAGCTAATTATAAACATTCCACATATTAAAAAAAATTGTAAGAGGAGACAACTTAACAACAACAACAACAACAAAAGATGACATGTCTTGTCAGTTTGGCTCAATGCCATAGTCTTCCAATTCATAAATCCACAGCACTCAATCCACGACTTGAATAGCCCATCAAAACTGTAGAATCTCACTGCAGAGCTGAACTGGAGCCTCCATAACTTACCGGATACACTATGCGGCAGGGAGCTATATCAGAAGTAGAGCAGTTGGGACATGAACTGGAGCCCATGTGGGATGCTGGAGCTGCAGGTAGAGGATTATCATGCAATGCCAGTGCAACTGTCCCCTGTTTTTTTTTCTTAAATGGAGCAGTACCTTTACCCCAGATTGATCTATCTATCTATCTATCTATCTATCTATCTATCTATCTATCTAAAAGGGAAAGAGAAGAAGAGAGAAACTTTCCACCCGCTGCTTCATTTCCACCCACTGATTCGCTTCCCACATGGCTGAAACAGCCAGGGCTGAGACGACCTAAACCCAGGAGGCAGGGGATTCGTCCAGGCTGCCAACATGAGTGCAGGGCCCCAAGCACATGGGCCATCCTCCACTGGTTTCCCAGGCATGGAGATGGATCGGAAGTGGAGGAGCACTCTAATATGGGATACCAGTGGTGTGTGCAGTATCTTATGGTATACTGTGGCACTGGGCCACAGTGCTGTCCCCTCTTCCCTCCCTCCCTCCCACCTTCCCTCTCTCCCTCCCTACCTCCCATCTTCCCTCTCTCCCTTCCTTTCATCATTTTAAAGGAGGGAATACAAAAATCTTAAACGCTCTATGCTTCTGTGATGGTCTAGTCAGTCAGTTCATCAATGGAAGTAGAGCAAACAGCACATACTTTATTTTAATTAAATCTCCTTAGGAGCAGTTCTCAGCTCTCTATCTACTTAACATGTGCAAGGAGATACTTTGTACCTAACAGTTAATGAACAGTTTTTGCAAACAACTGAGCCCAAGAGCGTGTTAACTACTGAAGTTGTCTCCTCTCCCTGGGAGGAGAGAATCCATTGGTGCTATGGTTGCAGCCATTTAAACCTTCACAAAACAGGCAGACAACTTAACCTGGGTCCCACCTTATTCTGCTGGCATATTGAGTGCTTCCCCATTTCTGTTTTGGCTGTTGTTGCACCCACTCTTTATATTTCCAGGATGCTTTAACCATAATTGATGTATCGACCTCATGACCACACCTAAAACATTTGTAGGTTATACTTTATTATGCACGCCTTTCTACAACTTGTGTGGTTTTATATACTTTGACGTCCCCTTGGCAAATAAAATTAAGCTATGATTCATGTGAATTGTATAGCATATGACCACCAAAACCTGCTGAGGGTATTGTGTGGATGCATAAACAGAGGCAGTGGTTGTGTGGAAAGAGGGTCTTCGTGGATGAGATGAGGTCACCCTGGGATAGAGTGCGTATTGATTCTGATGAGTGATGGTCTCTCTGTATTTACATTTTTATGATACAGTTGCATAGGCTTAAGACCTCCCCCCTCCCCCCTCCTCATGGTGTTCTTTTGAGAAGATGATATCCTGAAATGCACACAGGGGGAAGAAGTCACGTGATGATGGTGTGGGAGAGCGGTGCTGCAGCCACAAGCTGAGGAACCTCCAGGGTGACAGGAGCCACAGGAGCCAAGGAGAGGCAGGGCAGGAGTCCTCTCCAGAAACTTCATGCATAGCAGGGCCTTCCTACTGCCTTGAGTTTGAACTTCTAACCTATAGACTGTGAAAGAATATTCTGTTGTTTGGAGCTGCTCAGTTTGTGACAATTGCCATGGAAACCTTAGAAATGAATACACACAATCTCTGCAGAATAACAGCTGTCGTCCGTGTTGCTCATTCATTCACTTGTGTGTCCATTTGGCTGTCACTTTTTTTTGTCTGTGTGTTGGGCAGTAGACCAGATGCAGTTTCTGTTCTCTGCGTGAACAGACATAACTGGGCACGTGGCCTGTGTGGTTATACCCATTCTGGGGTTTAACAGGGTTCTGTGTTTGGTGTTCTGCTTTGCTGTTGCTGACTTGAAAGTATTAATAACTTTAAAAAAAGATTTATTATTTATTTTTATTGCAAAGTCAGATATACAGAGAAGAAGATCTTCCGTCCGATGATTCACTCCCCACGTGGCTGCAAAGGCCACTGCTGCACTGATCCAAAGCCAGGAGCCAGGAACTTCTCCAGGTCTCCCACACGGGTGCAGGGTCCCAAGGCTTTGGGCCATCCTTGACTGCCTTTCCAGGCCACAGGCAGGGAGCTGGATGGGAAGCGGTGTTGCCAGGATACAAACCGGTGTCCATATGGGATCCTGGTGCATACAAGGCGAGGACTTTAGCTGCTAGGCTACTGTGCCGGGCCCTTAATAACTTTTTAACAAGGGGCCCTTGTTTGTATTTTTCACTGGGCTCCATAAATATGTAGCTGGCCCTCCCTAGAATAATTACAGAATCACTGATGTTATAAAAGAGAACCTATAATTAGGGATCCCACGTTAGGAGGGGATGTTTTACGAGGGCAGTGAGTTGGAATGGATTCTTGAAGGGAGGAGTTTGTTCAACAACAAGATTTGGCTTCTTGGGCATTGGGAACCTTGTGCCCAAGCAAGAAGTGTGGTTAGAGTACTTAGGGGACTTCAGTACCACCAGGGGGCGCTCAGGGAGAGTTGACGCATGAATGTGGGTCAGCTCTTGAAAGGCTGGTGGACAGGAGGTGAGAGGATGTTGGTCAACAGGTGATGAGATCAGACCCCTCAGCTGTTCCTGAGGATTCCAGCAGAGCCGCAGTGCTCGGAGACCAGGGCTGCACTGCTACGCGAATCGGGAAAAGATTCCGAGGGAACGTGATAGTGGGCCTTCCACCCTCAGTGTCCGCCCCTCTAAGTACTCACATATCCGACATGAATATAATTATGTTAATTAATTACAATTGATAAATATTCTAGATGTAATTATGCAAATGTTCAGAAATCACAGAGGAAAAGGAACACTGTATTCAGGCAGCTTGCAATGCTTTCCACACTTTTGGTGGTTTCCTTAGCATAACTTATTAAAGAAAATTTAAAAAAAGAAAATTCTCCTGTTATGGTCCATCTTACAAATAGGCTGTAGGGCATATGTTTGAACCTATAATCCCACAATGATTTCCATTCATATCAATGTAGGGCCACAGAAAATGACTCCCATGAAAAATGTGTCTCAATTTGTACTCAAGAATGCTGTGGTAATCTCAAAATATTGCTGATACTGAATTCATTTCATCCAAGATCATTACAGAAAATCAAGAATTAAGTTTTTTCCTCCCCCCGGGCTAGATCCTAGAAAAATTATCATTATTTTTCATCAAAGTGCATTAACTTTTTTCTGTTAACCAAAAAAATGTGAAAATAGTTTCATGCATAGAGATTATAGTTTTAAGATAGTTTTAGACTTAAAAATGCAGACAGTGTTCAGAAGAAAAGTAAAAGTACTAAGAATAATTTAGAATGCTTAGAATAAGAAGGATGCTGCTCTAAGTATCCTGTCTCTAACTTATTTAATCTTCACAGTAACCCTGTCTAGGCGGTGATCCCACTATCCCCATTTTCATAAAGGAAGTAAAAACTCAGAAAAGTTCAGGGATTGGTCCAAGGTCGCGGAGCTGAAGTGAGAACCTGCTGAAGTCTGCACTCGTAGTTCAGTGTGTACCCTACACTCTTACCCACAGCCTTGGGAGATAGAGGAATGACAGAAGTGAGTAAGTGACTTCTGTTAACTTATTTTTAATGTTGATTTCTTAGATTCAGAGAGAATTCTCCAAGAGCCATAAAAGATCAGGGGAGGAAAAGTCAGAGCTACGTGGAATGCTGTCCTTATCTTTGGATGCAAGTTTCAGGGAAATCTGAAGAACTGAATGTGTCCTATCAGGGAGTAATATCCCTGGCTACAGTCAACCTATCTGTTCTACACAAGTGAATGCCAACACCAAATGCAATCAGAGTGGAGTTTATAATGTGCATGTTCAAATCATTGTCCTGCAGCATGGCTTTCAGTGGCTGTTCACTGTTGGTAGGGCACGTTCCTGGGCAGTGTGCTGGGGTTTTGCTTTTGGTACTATGATCCTTGTCTAGCTCTTCTACCTGATAACTGGTCCCACTCCAAGGCAGCCTGCACTCCAGCTGTAGGAAAGGACCTCAACACCTCGTCACATCCTTTCCTGCCTCACATCGTGCACCTGCTGCTCCGGGTGTCCAGGGAGCTCATGTGGCCTTGTTTTCACCACACTTGAAAACCTGGCTCCAACGACAGCACCTCCTCAGATATCCTCGCTGGCTGCTTTTGCCTTCTTCGCTCAACCTGAGTTCAAATGAATGTTCAGAACTTGCTCCTTTATAGGCGATGATACAGCTCTCAGGTGGGAGACCCAGGTGGCATTCTTGGCTTTGGCTTGGCCCAGCCCTAGCTGAGTCCATCTCTGCTTGCTACCCCGTTTCCTGCTAGTGCACATGGGAGGAGCAGATGGTGGACCAAGTAACTGGCTTCTTACAACTCACATGGAAGAACTAGATGGAGTTCCTACCTCTTGGTTTCTGCTGGATACGACTGTGGTTGTTGTGGGCATTTGCAGAGTGAACCAGCAGGTGGAGGCTCTCTTCTTTCTCTCTTTGTCACTATGCTTTTCAGGTAAATAAATACATCTTTTTTATAGCACAAGTTCTTTTTTTAAAAAAAATTTTATTTTTATTGCAAAGTCAGATATACAGAGAGGAGGAGAGACAAAGAGGAATTTCTTCCATCCGATGATTCACTCCCCAAGTGACCACAACAGCCGGTGCTGCGCTGATCTGAAGCCAGGAGCCAGGAACTTTCTCCAGGTCTCCCATGCTGGTGTAGGGCCCCAAGGCTTTGGGCCATCTTCCACTGCTTTCCCAGGCCACAAGCAGGGAGCTGGATGGGAAGTGAGGCTGCTGGGATTTAGAACTGGCACCCATATGGGATCCCTGTGGGTTCAAGGCTAGGACTTTAGCTGCTGGGCCACTGTGCCAGGCCCAAATAAATACATCTTTTAAAAATGTTTAAGGGTTAAGACTTATCATGTTGTATATCTGTAAAGTTCATATTATAAAATTGATTAAAGGATTATATTATAAAGAAAATGAGCAACAATGCACTCACATCTTTTGTGTAATAACAGATTGCTCTACCTTAGATTTGATAGAGGAAAGAGTTTATCATAAGTAAAAATTGGAATTAGGGGTTGTGCTTGTGGTTTAGGGAGTTAAGCCCTGCCTGCCCTGCTGGCATCCAATATGAATGCTGCTCCAAATTACTACCACTCCAGTTCTGGCCCAGCTCCCTGTCAGTGTGCCTGGAAAAGCAGCAGAAGATGGCACAAGTGTTGGGGCCCTGCACCAGTGTAGGGCACGTGGGCAGTGTCCTGGTTTCTGGGCTTGGCCTGGCCCAGCCATCACAATTGCAACCATTTGGAAAGTGAACCAGCAGATGGATAGTTCGCTCTGTCTCTCCCCACCCTTCTGTCACTCTGCCTTTCAAATAAATAAATAAATAAGTTTGGAACAAAAAAGTGGGCCCAAATCTAATATCATTAAGATCATCTGCGGGAGAAATAAGGCAGAATAACTTTTGCACTGACACTGACAAAGCAATTCGTATGCTTGGCTGAAGTGACATCCTGTATCATATTAGAGTTGCCTCTTATGGAGAGAACTGCTTGAACTGTATTATCTACAGAATAGGTCTTGCAGGTGTAGGCAGGTCACTAAAGTCAACATTTTATAGAGCAATAATTCTCACAAAGAAAATGGCTCTCATTTTTGCTTATCAATAGGATTTCGTGATAAAGCAGCGATGAACTAGTTGAATGGGCAGAAAGCCATTTCCAGTTTTACTATTAGCTTTATTTTCATAATTAAGTTATTTTCATAATTAAAAAAATACATTGAGGAATCCTACTGTAAAGCCCAAACACTCAGCAATGTCATTGGCAGTTTATCACTTGACTTTCTCCGCTTCCTTAATTTGATGACGCTTTCTGTCATCGTCATTTACACCTGCCAGAGCACAGCTTCTCTGACTAATCCGCGCACTGTTGGCATGGGATACCTTGGAGCTCACACCGAAGATGCCACCACCCTAACTCACTGTAGCCCAGATCTTACTGGGGAAGGTTCTTCTCCAACACTGCAGTTTCACCAGATCAGCTGCTGTTTTCCTCTGTCATAGTCAGAGGTCTGCAGCGGGGCACGCTAGGGCAGGAAGAAAACTTTCTGGCATTATCAGAGGCCAGGGATCCTTTTGGTTTTCACTGGCGTCTTCTCTCAAAATGATGACAGAAATGAGAACACTGATTGCCGGACTGGACGGACTGCCTAGGAGGAGGCCTGAGGGCACTCCTGGGCTGGCACAACGGTTCTGTTCTTGATAGGGGTGTAACTTGCGTGATCGGCCTTCACGAAATCTCATCAAACTGCTCCTGAGACAGTGCCTTTCACTGTGTGTAACTCATGCCTTAAGCACCCTGACCTCTGCAAGACTTCTAATAGAGGAGAATCACTTGATGGTCTGGTAATGCTTTGCCTTCTCTACCAGTTGAGGCGTATGATAGAAAACTGGCTCAGTCCTTGGAGCCACTGCCAAGGAAAAGCTTGCAGAAACCCTGAACGCCAGATAGGAGTAGTTAAAACCGGCTATGTAAGAGATTTGCCACCGGGTGACTCTTGGGACAAGCATGCTGTCTGTAGCTGTCAAAGGTTGCCTCATACAGCTAGTATGGTACAGTAGCCTAGTAGCCTTTAGTCTAGGCTAAAGTCCTCATCTTGCACGCACCTGGATCCCATATGGATTCTGGTTCATGTCCTGCTGGCCCTGCTTCCCATCTAGCTCCCTGCTTGTGGCCTGGAAAAGCAGCTGTGTATGGCCCAAAGCTTTGGGATCCTGCACCCGTGTAGGAGACCTGGTAGAAGCTCCTGGGTCCTGGCTGAATGGCTGAGCTGCAGCTGCTGCAGCCACTTGGGGAGTAAATCAGCAGATGGAAGATCCTCCTCTCTGTATATCTGACTTTCCAATTGTTTTTTTTTTTAAAGGCTAGTATCTCAAGTAATAGGCCATTCAGGAAGTAAACCAGTGAGTGAAAGATTTCTCTCTCCCTGTACCTCTGACTTGCAATTTAAACAAATGAATCTTTTTAAAAAGGAAAGAAATGCATATACATATTTACTTTTTTAAAAAAGATTTATTTTTATTGGAAAGTCAGATTTACAGAAAGGACAAGAGACAGAGAGGAAGATCTTCATCTGATGATCCACTCCCCAAGTGGTTGCAAGGGCCAGAGCTGAGCTGATCCGAAGTCAGGAGCTAGGAGCTTCTTCTGGGTCTCCCATGCTGTTGCAGGGTTCCAAGGCTTTGGGCCATCCTTGACTGCTTTCCCAGGCCACAAGCAGGGAGCTGGAAGTGAAACGGGCCGCTGGGACACAGACTGGCACCCGTATGGGATCCTAGTGTGTGCAAGACAGGACTTAGCCATTAGGCTATCGCGCTGGGTCCTGCATACACATATTTCTACAGGTAATTATGTCAAGAAAAGAAAAATAAAGGAAAAAAATCTGTTTGTAATTTGGGATTTTTTAAATCTCGACTTTAAATTGTCAAAAGTAAGATGTTACTTTAATATGTTCAAAATAATTTTAATTCACAAAGAAGTTATGAAGATGCATAATCCGAGCTCTGAAGAAGTTTATAGACCATTAGAACTTTGGTCAGTAGTTACTAGTTTGTAACATACTGACCTTCATGACCTGAATAACCTGGCCACTTCATATGTCACTCCTTGTTGATATCAAATAGGCAACCAAATGATCTCAAAGGTTGCTGTGATTAACACTGAAAGATTACTTTAGACTCTGGCAAAAAACATGTTAATTAAATCTGCTTCAGTCATTAAGATATTAATATTGATAATGCATGCTGATTTCTGAGAAAACACTTTGTCATGCTAATTACTATCTCAGCTATAAATTATATTTAAACTTCTGAAGGCTATTCAAAGGGAAGGGAACAATGTCATAAATAGAAAGAATAAATTATTTACCAAAATTCTTCAAAAAAATGCAAGTCAAAACTAGAATTAGGCTTCCAGACTTACTGCCTGTATTTAAATATGTCAAGGTCAAAACCAGGCAGCAACTGGTCTTGGGTATTTTTAGCAGTGGCTACAATTGAGACTTTACAACACCGCCAGGTCTGGAAAGTGCTGTAATGTCACATACTGTATTTTCTTGAATTTTCATTAATAAATCCATCATCATAAAAGTATTAGGATGGTCAGAACATTTGGTCGGGGCTTACTATGAGCCCAAAAGTCTAGGACTCTTGATATAAACAGTGTCACTGAATTCTCACAACACCACAGTGATGTGAATTTTTTTATTCCTATTTATAGATGAGCAGATGGGGTGGGGTGCATGGGGGAATAATTGCTCTGCATCATGTAGCTTGCAGGTGCGGGGGGGCTAAAAATCTTCAAATCCACACAATGAGATTCAGAGAATTACCAAGGAAGCCAGCAGGATGGAATGATAAGGGTTTGTGTTAAAGTATAAATAAAGAGGTGCCTATCTAAGCCTTTTCCTCAGGTTTCCCTATGAAGATCTGTACCATTACTTTCGGATGATGTAGCTGTAACCTGCAATCCATCTGCTTGGTGATAGTTATTAAAGCCAAAAGGTGTTTTTAAAGAGTATTTCCAATAACATATTCATATTTGGGAACATAGTATCTTGATCATATAAATAGCTTCAGTAAATCGAATACTGGACTCAATTCTAAGTTTGAAGTCAATTAATATTTATTAAGGACCTGCTTTGGTGCCGGGCTCTGGGGTCACTGGCGAGCAGTGGGTTATTAGACAAGTTCCTGCTTTCAAGTAGCAATACATTCTTGCAGAATGGATCTCTCAAAAAACAAGTTATCAGACAGCCACAACAGAATGACTTTCCATCAGGCCAAGTGCAATGGAGAAAGTTAGATAAGGATGAGGGGATGGAGAGAGGGAATGGGCGATGGGACGCCAAGGATTGAGGATTCAGGAAAGTCAGCTCCCATGGCAACTCGGCTGAGTTTGAGTGATAAGGAGTTAATGATGTAAGGGCAGAATTTTAGCTGTGAGAATAGGAGTTTTCTACCCTGGTGCTACAACTTGCCTGCTTTGTTATAAACACCGAGTGGGTGGGGGTTGAGGTCTGGCGGAGAAGTGGGGAGCAGAATGACCACATGGACCTTTGGACCAGGCTAGGGAGTCAGCGTTTTAATTTAAGCATTGTTGGGAGCAATAAGATTTCACATTGCAGGAATAACATATGTACGTGAACTTGTTCAGGATGTTATATTACAGGGATTTAAGAGACCACCTGGCAAAATCTGACTTAAATCTGAAGAAAAATATTCTCACAAGAATCTAATCATGGGCCCAAGGCTATTGAAGTGTGCGGGCTGAGCCAGGAGTCATCCCAGTTCTGAGTCCAGACCCAGGGATCTTTTCATTCTTAGATTTGGCCTTGCCATTTTAAGCTGGCATTTCGGAGGGATAATTTGTAGCCTGCTTCCAAGTTTATTTGAAAAACTGTTCCTAAGCTGCAAGATGATGTAGCAACATGAATGCTAGAGACATCAAGGTTTAAAAAACAATTAGTACAACGTTCTTTCTGATGCCCTGGGAAAAACCAATATTAAATTGGGGTGGTAATTATACCAGTGTCCCATAAACCCCAACAATTCTCAATAAGTTCTTACATCTGCTGTTCCAAAGGTCCAATATATAATCCTGGAATCAAACTTTTCTAATGAAAGGGACCTTGTGCTCATCTAATCTATACATATGTATAGACATACAACCCTCCGTCTGTAGACATTTAGGGAGTCATTTCTTTTGTGCTCCTTCACATGCATTTAAATAAGCTTTGTATTTTTCTTTTGTTAATTTGATTTTGTCAATTTTATTTGCAGACCCCAAATCCAGCATATAAGAGGGTTGAGGAAAAGTTTTTGCTGTTACACAACTAATCCATATTTGAAGACTGTAAAGGGTAGAAAAGTAAGGCGCAGAAGCATTCGGTGGTTCGTTCAAGGTCACACAAGGAGTAAGTGGTGGGGCTGGGACTTAAGCTTCTGTCTTCATACCAGACTCATGCTTTCTCCCCTTATACTACATCTTGGTTGTTCTTGTCAACTGCCTGAATTCTTCTGTGGTGAAGGAATGATATATTGGAAATTTCATAGGAGGAAGTGTATTTAGAGGGAAGCCTAGGGGATCAGCACCCAGTCGGAATTGCTTGCTCCAGGATTCAGAATAGAGGACGGTCAAGGTTGTGTAGACTTGGCCAAGTCAGAAGCGACATTTCAACATGCCGCAGAGGCCAAGACTGTCAGTCAGAGGCACGCACTGAGCTTGCAGGGCAGATGCCAGACTCCAAAAGCCAAGAAGGACAAACATGAGGGACACGGGCTTTGATGACGTATAGACTGGTGTGGGGATACTACCCAAAGAAGGCACAGCCTGCTGAATTTTGTTTTTTTTTTTTTTCCCAGTAGAAATCATCCGAGTTCATGAGCCCCTGTACAGCTCATGGGCCTCTCTATGCCCTTCATCCATGCCATGTGACCAATGAATGCAGGCTTGAGATGACTCCGCTGGAACTTCCCACTGTAGGATGGTCATTAGATTCATTTGGAGTGAAGACTTCTACTCACACATTAGAAGTTTTAATTCTTTTCTGAATGGTCATTTGACCTATTGTGACAGTGCACATATAGCTGTGCTTCCACTAGACTATAAGCTTCTTATAGTGCATTAGATTATAAACCGATTTAGATGGCAGGATAACTAGGAGAAAGGTTCTAGAGTGAGGGAATAGCTCACTATTTCACATACACATACCTTTGAGATTGGAGTAGAGTCCTGAAAGACAGGTCAGCATTAGGTTTGGCAACTGCATTGGGGTTCTCTAGAGAAACAGAGCCCAGGGGGATATGTCTGGACAGGCAGAGAGCAATTTATTACAGGAACTGGCTCGTGTGAGTGTGGAAGCTGTGGGATCTTACAACATGCTGTCTGCAAGCTGGACAAGCAGGAAAGCACTGGCGTCATTCAACTCAGTCAATTTGACAAACAAGCGTAACCATCACTGGGGGCGGGCATTCAACCACAGCTTAAGACAGCTGCATTGCACATCTGAGCACCTGGGTTTGACTTCTGGCTCTGGTTTGTAATTCCAGCTTATCGTGAGAAGCAGTGATGATGGCGCAGATAACTGAGTTCCTGCCACAAATATGGGAAACCTGAATTGTGTTCCTGGCTTCCACCTTCAGCCCTCACCTGGCCCTGGGGAGCTTTGGTGAGAGTGAACCAGTAGATTCTATTTCTTTCTTCTTCCTTCTCTTACATTAATGAATCCCCCACCCACCCAAATTAAACATCATAGTAACATGTACTGTCTAGTCTGATAAAGGCAATTTTGTTTAGGATGGTTGGGGTGAAAGCTCAGGTGAATGGCTTAAAGATTAATTGAATGGATTAATGGAAAGTGAGGAAGTAAAAATAAAATGCTGACCTTTTCCTAAAACTTTCATCCAGAAATAAGCCAAAAATATGAGGCTGTTGCTGTAAGTGAATGTGCGTTAAAAGGATTTGTTTTAAAGATGGAAGATACGGAGAAAGAGACAGAAAGGGGCTTTTTATCTGGCTCACTCTCCAGATGGCTGCAGCTGTCAGCCTGCAGCCAGGGACTTCATTAGAGTCTCTCACTTGAGTTGAGGGGATCCAATCATTTGGGTTATCTTTTGCTTTTCCCAGGCCATAAGCAAGGAGCAGCCAGGTCACAAATGGGCACCCATATGGGATGCTGGCATTACAGACCATGGCTTTACTTGCTAGATCACAATGCCAGCTCCAGGACAAAGGTTTTCATGCTTGTGTAAGTATCCAGAAGAAATGATTTGAAGATGTAACTGAGGGCTAACTCTAGGTGTGATTTTCCAAAGCAGGAGTGATTAAAAGGTTGATCTCTGATAGGAAGATAGTCTTCATCTACTGTGACAGGAGAGAAAGCAAAAAGGGCCATAGAAAGCCACGTTAATCGAGATGAGACCTAAGTGCTAGTTACTATAAGGTCTGGCTCACAATTGAAATTATTTATAATGATCATAAATTACATATTTGGAAAGAAATGAAACACCATGTTTAAAGAAAAAGAGATTATGATGTTTTCTGGCTGCATTTTCCTGCTCAGGAGTAGGTGAGGGTATTTGGGCAAGGTTTATGTTTAGCGAATTTTGCCATTTTCCAAAAAATAGTAGGAGGAAGAGGGGCAAGCAAGTTAATATTTCAAAGGAAGAAAATACAAGGCCATGAAACTTAAGCTGAAAACAAAGGGAAGGGAGAGGCTGGATGGATACTGAAAAAAACAAAAGTGGGTGTTACCTGGTGCCACAACAGAGGATGGAGGACAGAACAAATCGATCATCTATCCAGGCATGTGTTGGCAATGAAAATCTGGACAAACGGAGACTCTAAGGTGGACTACGTCAGCCAGTGGATTTCATCGTGCTTGGAATGGCGAGACTGGCAGCAATTCAGAACTGTTGAACTATCCAAACCACTTAAGCAGTGCCCTCAGAGCATGCCCCCACATCGGGAACCCTGGGATAGGTGGGATCTGGATGGGGCTTCTCCCTTTATCTCCTCCCTTCCTCCAGATACAGAAAAAAAATGTGGAAACAATGGTCTTACCCACTTTCCTGTAACCCTTGATCCTTGGAGCCCTAATCAACTATGTAAAGATTATAAAAGTAAAATAATAAAAACAAAAAAAGTGGGTGTTAATGGGTTAGAGGTCATTATAGGTCAATCAGTTATGGGTCATGAGGAGTAAGAACAATGATCAAAAGGGATATGAAGTTTTTGTTAGAGTGTTATAATTGCATATGAAGATAGTAGAATGATTTGTGATGACTGAGGGGCTAAGCATCTGAGCGAGGAGCAATAAGCGATTATTGGAGGGGGATAGTTAAAAACAGTAATGCTGAGAGGAAATTCATTCTGGATATGAAAAAAGTCATTAGCCATGAAGCTAGTCAGGCAACAGAGAAGTTATCGACTGATGTTGCCATTGGAGCTATCAAGGGAAAGAAAATCCAGACTTTTGATTTTCAGAAACCTTGAAACACCTACAAAGACGAGGTCACAGTGATGCAGGGTCTTTTAGCTCTAAGTTAAACATGTCTGTGCCTGAAACTTAGCTAGCCCTTTGTGGAGGAAAGAACTTGAAAACTAGACACGGAGACCAGAGGTTTAAATCCTGTTAATCAGGAATGAGCCATAATGACTTTGGACAAGTTGCTGACCCTATCTGCCCTTCAACTTTCTCATCTAAAAATTAAGACTAAAAATAGTTCCTCCAGAGGATTATAGAATTACCAGTGAGGATATGGAGACAATTAAGGGCTTTGCATACTAACTGGATTATGGTACATCATCTGTAATAATGAACATCATCATTATTACCTATAAACTAGAGATATCAGAATTAACTTTCCAAGTCTAATAAAATGAACAGATTGGGGTGCAGTGTACCTAGCAGGGTAATTGACATTCATTGAATACTAAGTAATGATTAGCTATCACTAACCATTCTTGATCAGCAAACCTAATTATTTAAATCTTCATTACAAGTGAATAGTAATAGAGAAATAAAGTAGAGTTCTTCCTCTCCTGAAAATTCTATTGGTTAACAAAAGCATTTATAAATGGTCGAAACTTTCATGGAGACAGTTTTAGGAAAGAGAGGTCTTGACTGCATTTGAGGAGATAATCAAGTCTGGAGCAGAGGCAACTTCCTTTAGTCACATCCTACTTGGGAACCTACAACTGTGCTCTACCTGAAGGTCAAAGGGTCATAAGATTTTCACCAAATAAGTACCATTTAAAAAATAATAACAAGTACTTCCCAGTTCTGTCTGATTCCCAGCTAGTGCTCTTGGAAACTGCCACTCTGATAAGAAAAAAAGAAGCTATTATTTATAAAGTATATCAACATCTAATCATTATGGAAAAATCTTTAGGTAGTTATCATTTAGCTGTTACCAAAAACAGCTTTGGGAGGTAGGTACCATCAGTGTCTGAATTTTGCCACGAAGGAAGGTGCGTTTCAAAGAAGCTAATTGGTTCAAGGATGTAGATCCAGGAAAGGGGCAGAGAAAAGATTTTAACTTGATTTTGATGTCTCTGCTCTTAATGTTTATTTAGACAGTGAATATAGCACTCTCTTTTAATAGCAATTTTTAGTCCCCCGCCCCACCATTCTCCAGTTATCCCTCAAGAACTATTCAGTGCTTTCTGGATGGGACCTTGGTCAAAGTTGGCTGCTCTTCCTATGATGACAGTTCCCTGTGACTACTGCCCTCTTTTGCCTTTCAAATGATCATATATTATAAAATTGGATAGTGCTCAACAGCAGTGAGTTATAGCATTGAAAATATTAAAAATCTAGCTTTAGTTTTATATTCCCAGGACCTAATTTGGTGGTCCAGAGTGGGTGTCAATACATTGAATTCAGATGTTTGCTAGCAGATGGCTTGATAAGTCTCTTTGGAAAAAGGTGTTCAGAAGAGTATCACTTAATACCTTAATTTCCTTTCAAAATAAATAAGAGCATCTGGAAGACTTCTACTGGTTTTCCTGTGGCTCAAAGATGGAGTCATCTTTTATAAATACTTCTTACAATGTCTAAATGTTTGGGTGCCTCAAAAAGATTGCAAGTTTACAGTTTGAAGAAAAGGCATTTAATTTGCCTTCTTGTTTATATTTACATTGGGCAAAATTCCTTTCCAACCTCAAATACAAAAGGTGGCCTGAAAAAGTGACAAAATACAGCTCTGCAAGAGTCTGCTGTGTGTGTGTGTGTGCGTGCGCGTGCGCACCCACTTGTTATAATGCTTAGGGCAGATGACTAGCAGCCCTATGGAGCATGAAATTGAGCACAGGAGTCTTAAGCTCCAATTCAAAGCTTCTTTCTCATATTCTCCACCCTGCTTCTACAAGATACTATTTCTTGCACTGTGACTGACACTATCTAACTTACAGTTTAATCTTCAGAAGTGAAACATCACAGAGGTGATGAAGAAAGGTAGTGTTGAATGACTGGTGTATAGGAATGCCAACAATCCAAAAAACGAGATTGTTCAGGGTTGATTTAGGATTTCTCAGGTGTTTTCCTACCAGCAGCATTCCTTGGTTCCATTAAGGCTTTGCTTTTGTTTGAATTAAATACATTTACCATGCGGGCAGGCATCATAATGCAGCAAATTAAGCCACCACTTGGGATGCCTGAATCCCATCCTGGAGTAGCAATTTGAGTCCTAGTCACTGTTTCCAGTCTAACTTCCTGGAGGCAGAAGGTGATAGTTTGAGTATTTGGGTTTCTGTAACCCTTGTGGAGATGGGCTGCAGTTCCAGTATATGTTTTGGCTTGGTCCAGCCCTGGATGTTGCAGCCATTTGGAAAGTGAGCCAGAAGATGGAAGATTTATTTTTTCTCTCTTACTCTTTTCTCTTGTTCTGTCACTCTGACTTTCAAATAAATATATACTTTAAAGAATATTTATTATAAACAATTCAAGCAAGAAGGCTAAGTACAAAGGAGAACAATATAAAAATGATCCAGTATCCATCAATAACAATGACCGGTATTCTACTGGGTTAATATTCCAGGCATATCATGTTATGAATGAAGAGGACAGCAACACATTATCCTCTGGTTGTCTTTCCACACCCCTACTTTCCTGCCTCCTCTGCCTCTTACATTGCCTCAGTGGGGAAGACTCACGGGCTCAGGCCAAGTCAGGCCAACATCCTCCCAAGTTTTCTAATAATATTTTTGTGGCTTTTGTTGTGCAGTAACAGTTGATTCACCATAGTCCTGGAGGGGCAGGGGCTTCCTGGGCCATGATAGTAAGGTAAGAATCTGATGGGTGAGAAGTGAAATAAAGAAAGTGCAAAATGTGGGTAGAAGATGTGATTAATGATCCTACCAAAGTGAAAATTTCAAGAATTTTATAGTGGACAGCAGTAGGTGGGTGAATAATGTATCATGAATGGTGGCCTTGCATACTGCCAGCAACAGGGGTGCCAGGGACTGTGGAGAGTATTTTCAGGCGCAACCTACTGTGGAATGATGATTCAGCAGCGTTTTGTTTTCCGGGGGGAGAGGACTGCGGTTACTAACCGAGGTATGATGTTTGTCATCTTTAGAAGAGCAGCTGGGTTGACACTAGGACAAATCTGCCTTCTGAGCCCTCCCCACCCCCTTCCACTCTGTCACCCTCTCCAGCCTGCTAATGCTGCCTCTTCAGCGTTGTCATATTTCCTCAAAACCACCCCTGTGCCACCCACATCTACACCTGCCTTATCCTGTGCTTCTTCACAGCTCTGACAACAGATGCAAGCTCCCTACCCGCTATGTATTTATTTATTTCAAGGGCACTCAGGTGTCCAGGGAAAGGAAGTGTAAAGGGAAGGCAGTGTGTACACACGCATTTATTAAGTTACAGCTATCTTGGTAGGTGTTTTTCAAATTAGAGTAGAATCAAAAGATATAAATTAGAGGTTTGAGAGGCTTGTGGGAATATAGGTAATAATAGCTTATAGTTATTAAGCACTTGCCTTGTTTCAATTGGTGTTCGAGTCTTTATATATATTAACTGATTTGTTTTCATTGGATCATAATGTAGAAGCTTTTACCACCGATTAAGCAAAGTGAGCACGCTGGTTTATTCCCTTAAACCTCTTTTCCATAGGTCAGCTATACAGGTAGGTATATTGCTGGCATCCATGCAGTGGGTGTGATGGAATGATGCGAAGGTGTGAAGAGAACAGTTCCTCTGTTGGCAAGGCTGCGAGGAGCCTCCTGCTGTATGGCATGGGCTGGCGGATGTCTCTCCAACCACCTCAATGCCCCCTTTTTTGCATGGACACCCAACCACCCTGCTGAGAATTCTATAATCTATTGAAGCATTGTTGCTTGCCTTTGTAAGATGGTTTTTACAATCAATATGAACTTGGGAGTTAATGTTGCTGATAATGTCTTGGTGAACCAGCCTCTAATGATGCATGCTGTCTCCGCTGTCTCCAGGACCCTATGGCTGGAAGAGCTCAAGAATGCTTGTACTAACATTGTAAAACATGCTTTCAAACTAATTTAGGGTCGTTAAGCCTGTGGTTGTAGTGGGAATTTATGTTTAAAGTTTTTTGTTTCTGATCGTTATGGTTTTTCCTTCTGTGATATATTTTCTCCCAATAAGTTGTAAAATGAGTAACATAGGAAAGTATTACTTTTCTGGTATGTACTGCTTGCTGAGGAGTTCCTGGCTGCAGGGTCAGAATGGATAATGTCCTGCTTTAAGGTGAAACAATTTGCAGAATTATCTTTGGGAACCCCCGGTTGCCCATGATGTAAAAAGTCTGTGCAAAAGTTTGTGACTGCTTTTGTATAAATAAAAGGGACAGATTTCTTGCATGATCCATTATGATCATGAAATTGTAGTGGTCCATCTTTTCTCCTTATCTCTTTTAAAAAGTCGACTCCACACACCCTTCTTGAGCTCTGAACTCAGCAGGAACTGGCAGTATATAGATCAAATTAAGATGTTTGAGTTACATTCTGATATTGCTGTTATAAAATATGTCCTTTACGAAAGATTTATCTTTTTATTTGAAAGGCAGAGTCACAAAGAGAGACAGGGAGGCAGATAAAATCTCCTCTTATACACTGGCTTACTGCCAAAACAGCTACAACCACTGGAGCTGGGCTGATTTGAGGCCAGGAGCCGAGAGCTTCTGGGTCTCCCACACAGGTGCAGGGGACCAAGCATCCTCCACTGCCTTCCAGTCACATTAGCAGGGAGCTGGATTGAAAGTGGAGCAGTCGGAACCTGTTGTTCATAAGGGATACTGGCACTGCAGAAGGTGGCTTACGTGGCACTGGCTCATGTCCTCAAATTCTTCACTATTGAGAAAGGGAGAGGGTATGAGAGAGGGAGCAGAATCCATTCACCTTTCCCTTGAATCTATGTTGGTCTTCTAGGCTGTCTTCACCGGCAGCAGGATACAGCCGGAGTAACGGCCCAAGGTCAGGCTGGAAAAGAGCATAATGGTGGGTGCCTGGCACAACTGTTAAGTTGTTACTTGGAATAGCCATGTAGCATATGGGAGTGTCTGCTTCACTTCCTAGCCCTTTTACTTCTGAGTCAGCATCTTGCTGCTGTGTACACCGGGAGGAAGCCGGACTGTGGCTAAGTGAGGGGGTCCCAGCCATGTCTGTGGGAGACCCAGAATGGGAGGAAGCTGGACTGTGGCTAAGTGAGGGGGTCCCAGCCATGTCTGTGGGAGGAAGCTGGATTGTGGCTAAATGAGGGGGTCCCAGCCATGCCTGTGGGAGACCCAGAATGGGAGGAAGCCGGACTGTGGCTAAGTGAGGGGGTCCCAGCCATGCCTGTGGGAGACCGAGTGGGTTTTGTGTTCCTGGCTTTGGCTTTTGGCCCTGGCTGTTGTGGGCATTTGAGAGAATCAGTGGACAGAAGATCTCTCCTTTACCTACCTGCTTTTAAATTACAAAACAAAAATAACTTAAAAAAAGTTTATTTATTTTTATTGGAAAAGGAGATATACAGAGAAAAGGAGATTTAGAGAGAAAGCTCTTTCATCAGCTGGCTCATCCCCCAAGTGACTGTAACAGTTCTGGGTCTCCCACATGGTTACAGGGTTCCAAGGCTTTGGGCCATCCTCCACTGGTTTCCCAGGCCACAGATAGGGAGCTGGATGGGAAGTAGAGGAGCTGGGACATAAACTGGTGCCCATATGGGATCCTGGCTCATGCAAGGCGAGGACTTTAGCCACTAGGCTACTGTGCTGGGCCCCAAAATAACTTTTTAAACGAAAACATTATGAGCCTGTTTGTTTTCAGAAACTCACTCTGGGGAAAGCCAGATGTCAGATGGGAACTTTGCCACACTAGAGGGGTTGCAGCAAGATGCTCTGGTTCATGTCTGAACTTCGTGCCGAACACCAGGTGCCGTTTACTCTTAGCCACACGGGGAGTCATTCTAGACATGCAGCCATTAGAACCTTCAAGAGACAGCAGTTGTAGATGTGCCTGACGGCTGCTATGTAAGAAGCTTCGAGAAAGGACTGTCCAGGCAACTCCTTCCTCAAAACACACTGGGTATGCAAATGATCACAGCTCTCCAAGCAAACAACAAGCAGGGTGAGGAGCAAAGAGGAAAGAGATAAGTTCCACGAACATATGCCCCATCTGTGTGCCCAATGCTGCGCTGTCCTGTCCTTCAACGCTGTGCCAGGCTCCTCTGCAGACAGGGTGGTTACTGGCACCAAGGGTAAGGGGGTTGTGCAAATTGAAAAAGTCTGGATCCACTTTATTAATATTTAGTTTCCTTTGTCTTTCTACTTACATCTAGAGCAGTACTCTTTCTTTATCCTTTTAAATATACAAATATATGTATATATATTCATTTACTGTGCATATAACACATTTCATTGCAACTTGCTTCTCCTTTTAGTTTGCCTTACTACTTTACAACAGAATTTCACATCCTTAAATAATACAAGCAAGACACTGGCCCCTCTTGAAGAGCAAGTCCTTACCAGATTAGTTTGTGATGTTCTATTTACTGGTTAAGCCAGCCCGTGGTCATTGTGGAAGTGGATGATGCCATAAAGGAGTGAATAAGGGCAGGTATTATATTTTTAAGCGATCCCTACTGTGAAAATCAAACAGTAAGGTGTAGCCCGGAAATAGCTGAGGCACAGACTAAATTTTTAGCAATTTGTTTCTGGCACCCGCACACAAAACTCATGTCGCAGAGGCTGTTGGGAATGTGATACGATTGAGTTTTTTCCCTCAGCGCGTGCCCCACTATCAGCACAAAGAGGCAGTGCCCTGAAATTAAAAGGGGGGAAAAACTCCCTTATTCCGAGTAGGGCTGGAGAAAGCACGGGTGACTTACCTCTCTGCCTCATTTCTAACTCAGGTGGTCTGTGGTCCCAGACTTTTCACATGGAATAAGCTCAGTTACACATCTGCTATACACAGGCCTGGGGCGAGGGGCGGCAGCGGACCAGATGGGGAGCGTGGCTTACACCTTGATCCTACTTGATCAGATCTAGTCTCTTAAGTAGACTGATCCTCTAAGCCGGGAGTGCCTAAGTCAGTCATTAGGTCGGGATAAAGCAGCCATGGCCTTCCCACAGGGAGGGAAAACCTGACAGAGAAGACAGAGCCCCCTGGACCGGGGCCTTGCTTCTGCGTCAGATGGGTGCTGACCCAGCCCAGGGCGCGGCTGGGCGCTGTGTTCCCCAAAGGCCAGAGCAGGGCACCTTTCAGAGCAAGCTCCAGACCTAGCCAAGGCGCTGGCTGGGCCAGCAGGCAGCTGCTCCCCCGCCAGCGGGGCCCGCCGATGGCTTCCACGTGGCACAGGCCTGCTCAGGAGGGGTGCGCGTCTCTCCATCCAACTTAGCGCGCCGCAGGGGGCGGCCGCCGCGTGGGCGCGCTCCTTCTCTAGAGGCGAGCGCGGCCCCGGGTCTGAGCACCGCGCATGCGTGGCCCCGCCCAGGGTCCGCCCCCTTGCCTTGGCCCCGCCCCGTCACCTCCTGAGGCGGCCGCTAGGGGAGCGGTGGCGGCTGCGGTGGCTGCGGCCTGAGAGCGCGGCTGCTCTGAGGGCGCTGAGCCCTGGGGCGCGGGGACGAGAGAGGCGAGGGGTGGGAGAGCCGGCAGCCGGGGAGGGCGGCGCCGGCGGAGGGCGGCGCGTGGCTGACTCATCTCTCTGGAAGAGCAGACTGACAGCCACACCGAAGCCGCCCGCCCGCGCCGCTCCTCCTCAGCCGGGAGGCGCCCTCCCGCACCACCCTCCCGCCCTTCCCGGCAGGGAGCTTCCCCGGGCCCGGCCGCCTCGGAGAAAGTTTTTCGCGTCGGCAGCGCCGGATCCGTCGCGAGTCTTCGGGAAGGGAGGCGGGAGAAGGGCGGCTGGTGGAAGGCGGGGGGGAACGGAAGAGGAGGCGACGGCCGCGCGGGCCCGCGGAGTGCATGTTGCCCGGCGCCTCGGCTGCCTGTCAGGAGGACCTCGGGGCGGGGTCGGGCTGAGCCCGGCGTCTTCCTCTCGGCTCAGCTGCTCCAGAAATCTTTCCCGGACTGCGGCGGGGAGGAGGGGTGCGAGGAGGGGGCTCCCCGCGCCTCAGCCCGCCATGTCCCGGCTGCTGCCGCTGCTGAGGAGCCGGACCGCGCGCAGCCTGAGGCCGGGCCCGGCCGCCGCGCCCCAGCCGCCGCCCTGGTGCTGCTGCGGCCGGGGGCTGCCGGCCATCGCGGCCCCCGGAGGCCCCCGGCAGCTGGGCACTCACCCCAAGAAGGAGCCCATGGAGGCGCTCAACACGGCGCAGGGCGCGCGCGACTTCATCTACAGCCTGCACTCCACCGAGAGGAGCTGCCTGCTCAAGGAGCTGCACCGCTTCGAGTCCATTGCCATCGCCCAAGGTGAGGGGGGCGGGCCGGGCCTTCCCTTCCCCCGCGCCTGGGACAGCTGCGCGCGTGTGGCGGGGTGGGGACGTTCGCCGCTGTCCCCGACGGGTGCGGGCGGGCGCGGGTCGTGCCCGAGGCAAACAGCCGGTTGCGCTTGGGGGTTTTTTTTTGGGGGGGGCGCGGATTCGCAGTGCTTCTTCCCCCTGCCACCCTCTCTCTACCTGCCGCGATGGGGACGGGCAGCCCGGCAGGAGGCCGGCAAGTCCTGCCACGGGCAGGGAGAAACTTTTCCGAACGGTTTGTTACCCGAAGATGGAGCGGAGGGTGTCGCTCCCGCCCCGCGCGGATGCTGTCCACCGGCTGTGTCCATTCGCCTTCGAGCTGCGCTAGGTGAAGCAGCCGGAGGAAGCCTTGTCTAGGAACGAGCAAGGGTGGATCAGCCGCCGGACCTCTGACGTGCAACTGCAGGCTTGGTTTGTCCCAGAAGTTGAAAGCATGAAATCGATTAGGAAGCTTTTTGTTTGTTTGTTTGTTTGTTTGTTGGGTGGGAATCCGTGGCTCTACGATAAAAACCACAGTTCTGCTTAAAAGTGACTTGTAATGCTGAAAGCATAGCTATTTTTAAGTGAACATGTTCTTTTTAAAGGGTATTTTTAAAGCGAGTGCAGCATCGGAGGTTGGGCACAAGGCCTCAAAGTTTAGAAGAATCAGAGAGCAGAGGAGTGCATTCAGGCGTAAAATATTTTTCGCCACACAGAACACATCACTGTTATTTTCTGTTACGTTCTGATGTGCTTGAAAGTGTTTAAGAAGTTTGGGTCTTTCCCTCTTGGAGTGGTCGGTGGGTAGAGTAGCCATGCCCTGCGTTCCCGAGTGGTTGGGAAGTGAGCGTTTGACTCAGCGGAGGCGTTTGCAGCGGATCTCTGTCCTGTGTGTGTGAATGAAGAGCGTTGGCTACCCCCTTAGCAGGACTTACCTGTGCTGCCTCAGGGATCCTTGTAACCACTTGCTTGTTTCAGTTCAGGGGATTGTGAAGCAGTTGAAAGTGTTGGAGGATTGCATTGTCCAGTTACAGTACTTGTAGCAGCAACCCTGACCATTCAGTTACTAACTTTATAATCATATTTCAGGAAATCATAATAATGGTAGCATCTTTGTCATCTTTGTCTGCACTTAGTAGGTGGTTTTACAAATATTTGGTTCTGAAAATATGCTGCTTGGAAAACATTCTAGACAGTCACTAGAATGGTCATGTTCGGAATCTTTCCCCATAAACAAAACCAGGAAGGCTGCATTTCTTAAAGAAGATAATAGTTTTAAATTGAGCATGGTTGTAAATCTTTTGGAAAGGGCATAAAAACTTCAATAAGTAGAGATCATTAATACCTATGCAATTTAATTAGGCAAGTTATATGAGAGAGAAGCTAGTAATTTAAGTTTCCTTTGTTCAGAAGAAACACGTTAAGGGTTAGGAGACAAGGTGGCAGTCAGATGCTCATTGTGTATGTGAAGCTCAACTTTAAATGTGGTTTTAGTGTTTTCGGCTAAATGATTGGCCTTTGAGTCAGGTGACTCTTAGAGAAGCCTCTGCTTTAATTTTGACTGTTGTTGGTGCTCACTTGCTTTTAGTATCAATGCAGACACATGTAATGGAGATAAGTAGAGACATCATTTAGTAAATTACCCTGTTATCTAATGCAAGGTAAAAACGATTTTACTTTGTTGGGAATGCAGCTGGTTCATTCTCTTGGTGAAATCAACGTTTTTTGCACTTGAGAAAAAGGAGAATTTCCATTTTTATTATTGATTTGAAAGATGTTTTAAAGTATCAAACTAATGTGTGAATTGTCGGTGGACTAAGAGCACTTTTAAATAGATCTTCTGTTAGAAGGAAATCCTGTTGTAGGAAGTCTTACGTGGCCTTGGAAAGTGGGTGCTGGTGTGGTCCAGTGAAGTGTTTTCGCTTTCATGTGGAAATGTTGCTGAAACAGACTAATCCGTGCTTACAAGTGGTAGTGGAGTCTGTTGCTGAAATCTGGGCCTTATCGCTCTTACGTTCCAATCAGCACACCAGTGATACAGTCTATGCTGCGATAAAGCTTTAGAATCAGCTTGTATTTGGTAAGTGAGATCTTGTGGGATGTCTTATCATTGTTAAATAGGATATTGTGTTTTGTAAATTACAAATTGATTTCCTTCCCAACTTAAAAAACATTGATGTGCTTTCAAGTTACCTGTTCAAACTGTTTTACTCCAGAAACAGGTCATATCCTTTCAATAGTACATCTTTTTAGATTTTGTTAAAGATTTCTTTGAAAGTTAGGGTTCGTGTGTGTGTGTGTGTGTGTGTGTGTGTGTGTGAGAGAGAGAGAGAGAGAGAGAGAGAGAGAGAGAGAGAGAGAGAGAGAGAGATCTTCCATTCACTGGGTAATTCCCCAGATGGCCGTAACAGTCAGAAGTGGGAGACAGGAACTACTTGTGGGTCTCCCACGTGGGTGCAGGTGCCCAAGGCCTTGAGCCATCCTCACTCCTTTCCCAGGTACATTAACAATGAGCTAGCTCAGAAGTGAAGCCGATGGGACCTGAAATGGCACCCATATGGGATGCCAGCATTGCATGCAGTGCCCTTTAGCCACTGCACCACAGCACTGGCCACTGGCTAGTTGTTTTATCAGGTTGGACTGGGAAGCTGCTGTTATTGTCATTTTCTTTCAGTGTTATTCAAAATTTTAAGACAAACTTTGCCTAGTTTTTGTAATTAATAATCCCATTTGTAATTATTTTTAAAACTTAAAGATTTATTCTTTTTTTTGGAAAGTCAGATATATATATAAGAGGAGGAGAGACAGAGAAGATGTTCCGTTGGATGATTCACTCTCGTAGTGGCCGCATTGGCCGGAGCTGAGCTGACCTGAAGCCAGGAGCCAGGAACCTCTTCCTGGTTTCCCACGTGGGTGCAGGTTCCCAAGGGATTGGGCCGTCCTCAACTACTTTCCCAGGCCACAAGCAGGGAGCTGGGTGGGACATGAACCGGCACCCATATGGGATCCTGGTGCATGCAAGACAAAGATTTTAGCCACTAGTCTACTGCGCTGGGCCTTGTTTTTGAAATTTTTAAACTCTACCAATTTTCTGGTCATTTTCTGGTGTTTTCCCAGACACATTAGCAGGAAGCTGGGTTGTAAGTGGGCAACTAGGACTCAAGCCAGCACGCTTCTGTAGCCCAGTGTTGCAGGTGGTGACTTAACCCAACTTGCCACAGTGGCAACTCTGGGAACTTGATTGGGAAAGATGGCATTGCTCATGGGATTATTTATCCATTGCTGAGATTTTACAACAAATTATTCCAAAACACAGTAACTTAAAACAGGTATGTTTTGTATGATAATATGAAACTTAGTAATTCTGGAATGCCTTAGTCCAATATTTCTGCCTCAGGGTCTCCTGAAATTTTAAACAGATTTTTGCCTGGGGCGGGAGGACTCAAAGACTCAAACTCACATGAATTGGCTAGAAGGGTCATTTTCTTGCATTGTGGGTCTGTCTATATAGCTGTCTGAATGTCCATGAGACTTTGCATGTGGCTGATGGCAGGTGGTTTCTTCTAGCAAAACTGGTGTGTGTGTGAGAGAGAGAGAGAGAAAGAGAGAAAAAGAAAGAAGAGAAGAGAATCCTGGATTGGAAAGCATTGTTTTCGGTTAACTCAGTTTTACAAGTGATTGTGGTAATCCATTCCTTTTGCTGTAGTACTGTAGTGCCGTGGTGGGGGGGCTACTGTGCAGAATTGGGATTACTAGGGCCCTCTAGGCTGGCTTGTGGTGTTGTAAATAATGCACTTTGGAAAGTAACACAGAGTGGCAAGAAAAAGGTACAAAGAGATATCATTATTTTTATTTGAAAGCCAAAATGGCAGCAAGAGAGATAGATCAAATGATCTTTCATCTGCTGTCTGCTCCCTTCTTCATATGACCAGACTGGACCACGCTGAAGACAGGACAAGCCTGGAGCTCTCACTGGGGTGTCAGAGGAACCTGGAGCGCTCACTGGGGTGTCAGAGGAAGCTGGGGCTCTCACTGGGGTGTCAGGGGAGCCTGGAGCTCTCATTGGGGTGTCAGAGGCCCAAGTACTTGGACTTCTGCTGCCTTCCCAGGCACATTAGCAGGGAGCTGGATCAGAAGTGAAACTACAGGGCTCAGACCAGCATTGCAGACGGTGGCTTAGTCTGATGCACCACCATGCCAGCCCTGAAAAGGAGTTTCTTAAAGAGTGTTTTCATTAGTGTGCACTTAGGATACTTTTCAAAGGGAAGCCTAACAAATGAGATGTGTCGAGGTGAACAGAGAAGTTTAACTTGTATTTTTTCTCTATATAAGTGGTTATTGTGTACTTTCAAAATTTGTTTTTGTGATTATTTACATCCATGCATATTATCCAAATAATTCTAAACTTCAGTCTTAGAGCTCCTCAATTTTTGGTGGTGGTTTATTTAAGGATAAAGACCTTTGTTTTAAGAACTTGTTATAGGGCATAAAGTACCTTTGAGAAAATGAAAAGCTGGAAGGTAAAATCTGATATTAAGTTGGAAATCTGGAATACATAAAAACAAGGTGTGTCACAGAGTCTTGGTTTACTCTGGATCTTGGACTTTTATCAAGAGTATGAGAAAGCAGCAATTCCATCACACTGTTAGCTTCTAGAATGGATTAGGAATGTTCTTGGATTTTGCTCAAAGAGAATACAGAAAGGGCCAAAAAGTTTTGTACTTCAAATTAAAATACACAAATAAAGGTATTTCAGTACCTTGAGATAATAAAAGATTAGTAAGGAGCTTATAGACCCAGCTGGGTTCAGCCGGGGAGGAAGCACCAGGACGAGGAGATGAAATGTGAATTAAGGCAGGAGTGGGAGACTGCTTAGCCAAGCTGTGTACACTTCCTGCCTAGAAAAGTTACCTGAAACTTTGCAGTAGTCATGTATTTTTCTAAGATGAAAAGAAACTAGTTATAGCAATACGTTGCAACAAGCTTAATTCTGAACTCTTTAGAGTACTATGTATATTGGAGTGATTATTGTTAATAAAAGTCAGGTAAGCAAAAAGATGTTTTCCTTCTTCTGTTGTAAAATGAATGTGTGCTATTTAATAATCTTTTATCTTCACTTACACATAACTTTATGTGTGACTTCCGTTCTATCTTCTGATCTTGTGGATTGAGACTATACATAAGGCTCTGCTGATGATTTTCTGTTTCACGTGCTGTCTGTGGGAATCATTCTGCAAACTTTAGCTGGCAGATGGGCTGGCTGGGGGTCCCTGAAGGGTTTATGCACATGTGGTTGGACTCAGCTGGAACTCTTGGCCCACGCAGATGTATGTGGCTTCAACTGCATAACAATTTTAGAATTATCCTAAATAATTAGGTAGGGGAGGGCTACTCCTATTGGAGAACATGTTCCAGCAAAGATAGCTGATAAGTGTGACTTTGTATTAGTTCCTCAATGCTGCTGTAACAGATTGCCACAGATTTAGTGGCTTGAAACAACACAAATTATCCTGTGCAAGTTCTGGAGGACCAGAGTCCAAAATGAGTCCTAGGCTAAAATTGGTTAGCGTCTGAGAGCTTCTGACCTTCTGAAGTCTCCAGGGGAGAGTCTTGTCCCTTGCTTCTTGCAGCTTTTGGCATCCTTGGTTTCTGGCCACCTCACTGAGTCTCTGCCTCAGATGTCATTTTAGCTTCTTTCTCACTGGCCTTTTGGCTCTGCTGTTGGATGGGCTCCTATGATGACATTTAGAGCCTGCTCCAAAAATTCAGAATATTCCTATCATGCAAGATCCTTAATTTAGTTACTCAAAGTTTGTAATGCATTCTCAGTTTAGAGAATTAGTACGTGGACGTCTTTGGTGGCCATAATTTCGCCTGTTCCAGACTGATGGCTTAGCCTTGGAAGTCTCAGAATTGGTTATGTGCTGCATAATTGGTTGATCAGGTCAGTCTGGTCCATTCCAGACTTGAGCAGAAGGAATTACGAGTCATTCCATGCAGGTAACCATACCTGACAGTTACAGTTTGTTTCTTTAGACCAGTGCCTTTTTTTTTTTTTTTTTTAAAGAAAAGTCATTTCCATTGGAAATTTTATACTACATTTCTATTAATAAGAACATTAGCACACTGGCTTCTCTTTTTCCATGAACGCTATTCTTGGGCTGAGAGGTCGTAGAGTTTCCTTATACATATAAAGATGTATGGGATTCTTTGCTTTATGGCAGACTTTCTGATCTTCAGTAATATTGATGTTTTGGACTGGGCAGTTCGTTGCTGTGGGAGGTGTCCACTATGTAGGATATTTAGCAATGTCCCTGTCTTCCCTGTCAATCGAATGCCAGTTTGCTCTCCCCATCCCAGCTGTGCCAACCAGAAATGTCTGCAGACAGACGTTCGCTCAATGTTCTTTGGATGTGCCGGGGACATCCTGCCTGAGAGCTTTGCTTTCTGTGCGGTATTACAGGAGCTTTCTTCAGTTGCTTTGCCATATCTCTCCTTTTTTCTCCTGTTTTCCATTAATAACTTGCCACTATCAGTGAATTCTTTTTACCCATGGTTCATTGAATTATTTTATACGCATTTGTCTTTGGATAAGGACAGAAAGATAATTTTGTTTTTTTTTAAAGATTTACTTTATACTTTTTAAATTTAAAAGCAAAGTTACAGAGAGAGGAGGGGCAGAGAGATAATTTGTTTCCCACCCATCAGGCCTCTTACCTCTCCAACAAATAAATAAGCTTTGTATGTCTGTGCATTTCTAAGTTCTTTATTTTATTCCAAACACTAGAAATTTAGGAAATATGGTTTTCAGATAAGTCAGACATTACTGTAGGCTACTTCACTGATAATTAATTTAGTAATTCCTTTCGGTAGTCATCTATTATAGCAGTTGCAGCACACAACAAATTTCTGGAAAGGAAAATTAAGATAATATAAAATCATTAATAGAATTACCCATGGATTGTATGAAAGTACCCACAACAGCCACAGCTGGGCAGATACGAAGCCAGGAGTCAGGAGCCTCATCTGGGTCTTCCACATGGGCTCAGGGGTTCAAGGATTTGGACTACCTTTTGCTGCTTTCCCAAGCTTATGAGCAGGGAGCTGAAGTAGAAGTGGAGCAATCAGAACTTGAACTACTACCCATATGGGATGCTGCTGACACAGGCAGTGGTTTAATGTACCATGCCACAATGTTAGCCCTTGTTTTAACCTGAAAGAAAGAAAGAGAGAGAGAGAGAGAGAGAGAGAGAAAGAAAGAAAGAAAGAAAGAAAGAAAGAAAGAAAGAAAGAAAGAAAGAAAGAAAGAAAGAAAAAAAAGTAGTAACTGCGTAGCCATACTCTAGTTTGGTTTCTTTAGTCATGTCTGAGTATAGAATGATTAGTATCTTGTTTAAGTCAGCTGAATTAATCAGTATAGGCTTTTTTTTTTTTTTAAGGATTCTAACCTTGTTTTTGACTCACGTGTTTATGTCTGCTTTATTTTGTTTTTGATATTTTTTACATAGTTGAGAGGGATACACGCCCATGTGGACCTCTGATTAGGGTGGGGAGGTTGAAGTGAGAGGGACAAATGTTTCAGTCCTTTTTTTTCCCTCCTTTGTCTACAAAGTGGGAATGGGAGGGGGCTGCTTGGTCAGCATCAGCCCCCAGGGATGGGGGATTGTCATTTAATAACATCTTAGGGACCCTGGACCCCAGTGTGGGAAAGAAGTTCTGAGAGTGTTACTTGAATGATTTTGCGTGTTCCGAGACATTGTTGGCTTTGTTGCAGCAGCACTGAGAAAATCTTGCCTAGGACTGTTGGTTAATGAAGTCCACCTTAGTGTATCCATCCACAGACCAGACACTTGCTTCAAAGCTTGGCCAGGAAAGTTGTCCTACCTGTTTTACTTTCCATCCTCTGATGAGGCACTCCAAGTCCTCTGCTGTCCTAGATGAGCTGGCTATCCTGTCCCCTGTGTGCATTTGGGCATGCTGTCCACTGCACAGACATCAGCAACTGAGGAGGCCCAGTCACAATATATGCACTCCAGGGCTGGATCATGTATGTTGTGATTTTTCCTATGGCCTGGGTTTGAGTCCAATGATCTAGTTGGTGAGTCCCCCAAGAAACCTGAGGTGACCTCAGCCATGACTCTTGTGTGCACCAGACAGTTCAGGGTCAGGTTTGTTCTGTCACCTGCACCAGCCGTTGCAAATGCTACAGGATGCAGCTGCATGGTCAGTTCTACCCCAACCCCATATCTCATGTGAACCAACATGCACTGTTGCCTAGCCCAGCCTGCCTGCTGCAGGCTCCATTCTCACGTACACCAGTGGGTGCCGTGGCTTAGTTGGGGCAATTTCCAAAAACCTCCAACAGACCCACCCCAAACCCTAGTTTTTGTGCATGCCAGTATGTACTGCAGAGTAGCCTGGTCCATATTCCATTCCATCTAACTCTCATGCACACCATGAATGCCATGGATTATTTCAGCTTGACCTGCCGCAGACCTAGCCCATATGTATGCCAGCAGATGCTGCCACCTTGTCCTGCCTGGACCAACCCTAGCCCTGACTCATTGACGGTAATTCAGCCCAGCAGGAGAGTGCCCACAGTTCGCTTATGTGGCTTGCTCCCAGCCCTAGATCTTGCGCTTGCCAGGGGATACTGTGGCCCAGCCTGATGTTACTTGTACCCAGTTCTGGCACTTGTCAGTGGCTGGCCTGCTCTGTGTATCTAAAAAAAAAAAAAAAAAGACAACTATGCTGGCACACTAGTGTAGTTAACACAGATTTGGCATTAATGAGGTCCATTCTGCAACTGAAATTTGTCTGCTTTAAGTTAATGACACAGTCTCATAAAAATAGGTAGTCATATGTTAAAATTACCTCAAGTGATCTGATAACTAAAAGGCTCTATTTTTAAAGATTTACTTATTTTTATTGGAAAGGTAGATTTACGGAACAAAGGAGAGACAGGGAAAGGTCTTCCTTCCACTGACTCTTGTTCGGAGCTTAGCTGATCCAAAACTTTCTTCTTAGTCGTGCAAGTGAATGCGTAGTCCCATGACGTTGGACCATCCTCCACTGTTTCCCAGGCCATAAGCAGAGAGCTGAATGGGAAGTGGAGCAGCCAGGGCACGAACCAGCACTCATATGGGATCCTGATGCTTGTGAGGGGAGGATTAGCCAATTGAAGGATTGCATTGGCTCCCTAAGAGGCTCCCTAAGAGGCTCTTGTAGATTAAATGTTTTTCAGGCAAACACTAAAGTGCTTACATTCATAATTTTTGATGGTAATAATGCTTGAGCAGATTTAATTTTTTTCTTACTTTTGATACACCTTACCTTCTACCAAATGTCAGAGTCTTTATGTATTTTATTTTACTTTAAAGACTTGTGTATTTTTATTGAGAAGGCAGATTTTAAAGAGAGGAGAAACACACTCCAGGTCTCTCACATGGGGACAGGTTTCTAAGGGCTTGGCCCATCCTCTGGTGCTATCCCAGGCCATAAGCCCAAATCTGGATCAGAAGCAGAGCAGCTGGGATACACACTGGTGCCCTTACCAGATGCTGGTGCTTGAAGATGGAGGATTAGCACCTTGAGCCACAGTGCCAGCCCCAATCCTGTGTCATTCAATACAGTAATTTTCCTTGGAGATCCTGCTGTTTGTAGACATTCTCTCGATTGCATCTGTTGCCCCAGATCTCTGTGCTGGCTCAGTCGGCATGCTTTTGAGACTACATCATTGTGGTAGTGAGATGTGCTGGCTTTGGCCCCACCTCCTCCCGTGCTCTTGGGCTATTCTACTGTACTTTCATTCATTCTTTGCGGTTGTGGTAAATTGTTTGTGCTGTGTAAGGAGGCCTGCACCTTGGCATTTGTTAGTGTTCCTAATGTATGCTCGTGTAATGGTTGTCACTCTTTCATAGTGTTTCCAGTGTTCTTTTTTTCTCTCTTTGTTTTGAGTTTCACTTCCCTCCACCCTCTTCCATCCTTCTCATTAAGGTTTAATCTTAATAGACACTTAAGTGACCACTACTCTTGTTTTTCCAGAAAAGCATTTGCATTTGCCACATTGTTATTCACTTTTATCTCTTGTGCTTTCACAGTGAAGATCTTTCATGTACTTTGCTAACCATCTAGATTATAGCTATTCAAACAATGATTGTTCTAGGTGCCTAAAAGGTAGCTGATAGGGGCTTGATCGTTTATGAGTCTTAAGTTTTAGGGAAATCTAACTTAGAATTATGCTCTTAGTTTAGGTATTCTGTCTTTCTGAATTTTAGAAAGAACAAAAATATTTTAATTATTTAGTGTAGTTTGTTAGCAAAACCATTTGTAATTTTAAATCAGCCTATGTCAACACATTTTAAATTTCTGTTTTTTGTAAGACGTATTTATTTAGAAGGCAGACTTATGGAGAGAAAAGCATTTTTTTCTATTGATTGGATTTCCAGATGGCCACGAATTTCATGATTGGGCCAGGCTGAAGCCAGCAGCCAGGAGCATCATCTGGGTCTCCTGGTCCATCTTCTTAGCAGGGAGCTAGATTGGAAATGGAGCATCCAGAACATGAATGGAGTGCAGATGGGATGCCACTGTTGCAGGTGGTGGCTTTAGCTTCTTGTCACCACATCATCCCAAGCATCATTGCCATAGATGAGTAAATTATACCTTACTTTTTAGCACCATTGTATAGGAAATGCGCCGGCCATTTAGCAGGTAAGGCCTCCCATGATAAGAACTTGATAGATGAAATGGAACTTATCAAAATTTACATTTCCATTGCCCACCAAGTATACAAATCAGGGTGCAAAGTCTAGTTTGTGTTTGGACAAGTTATAAGCCATCTTTTGTTTTATTTTTCTGAAGTTTCATTAAAATTTTGGTAGAAATCAAAAAAGAGATTTGAAATTGCATTTTTTTGAATTAAAGTGCCAATGAGCTAGGGGAACATTTGCTGTGTTACTGCTGTGATTCAGTGTATCAGTCATGTGTTATATAGACGAATCATGGTGATTGGTGGAATCTGACAGAATACCTTTCAGGCTGTAAGGGACTCATGTATTTGTTCATCCCTTGTTGTTCACATACTGAATATGTCCTTTTAACTACTGAATCAGGAAATGTAAATGTTCTCAGATTTTTGGGAAAACCAAGGGAAGAATCCAGTATGCACATTTGATTATGTGGTATCCATAGGCTAATTTAGTGACCACAGTTTGGTGGTATTCTTGGGGTCCAGAAAAGGAAACTCCCATACTGTTACTTAACCATGACAAGAGGCCTTGGAAGCCGCCTTAGAAGCAATGTGCTTCTAATCTTGTTTTATTTCTCTCTGTCAAGCACAAGGAGAGAATCTCTGGAAACCTCTAAGTAACTGAGAAAAGCTTCTTCCGTGAGACTCCTTCCCTGGAACACCCCTTCAATAACCAGGAAAGAGTCATTGTTTTACCTTCCATTCAAAGCGGTCCTACTCATGCTAACATTTGTAATGTTATTTTTCTCAGTTTTTGTTATCTAAACTGATAGAAAATGTGGTTGAAGTTTTCATAATGTTAAAAAATGAAGTAGTACTATCTTGGTACAAAAAGTCATTCCATAACTCAAGTCAGAGATGGATTGCTATGTTGTACACTCAAGTGACATCACTGGGAGCGGTGTATCAGTTATCCAGCTAGCTGCTGGGGAAAGCTCTCGAGGGTGGCTTGAGTCCTTGGGTACCTGAACCCTCGTGGGAGACCTGCAAGAAGCTCCTGCTTCTGAATCAACTCAGCTCTGGACATTGAGGCCGTTTGGGGAATGAACCAGCGGATAGAAAATTCTCTTTCTCCCTCTGTCTGAAAGGCAGAGTTACAGAGAAAAGGAGAGAGGAAAAGAGATCTATCTATTGGTTCACTCCCCAAGTAGCTGCAATGGCCAGAGTTGAGTCGATCTGAGTCTAGGAGCCAGGAGCATCTTCTGGGTCTCCCATGTGGGTGCAGGATGCACTCTCCGCTGCTTTCCCATGGCACAGGCAGGGAGTTGGATGGGAAGTAGAGCAGCTGGAATATGAACTGGTGCCCATTTGAGATTCTGGACTTTAGCCACTAGGCTACCACACTGGGCCCAAAATAAATCTTTTTAAAAATGAAAGTACAGTGAAAAAATGAAAAATTATACTATTGTAGTGAAATTCCAGTAAAAAGTGGATGGAATAAGAAGAAGTAACTGACTGACAGAAGGTTGACACTATCATGGAGCCGCCATGGAGACTCTGGCAGACTGGAGTGCTCAGGAAAGACAGACCTGTGGACGAAATGGGGAAAACGACCTGTTGATGCAAAGGTGATATTCCAGAGGAAGTGACCCAGGCACTCTTCTTGCTAAAGGAACTCTTAGAAAATTGCAACACATTGGAAATGCAAAGAATAGAATGTTAGAAGTAATCCAGGCTAACAAAGGAGTCTGGTAATTCACCAAGAGATGGGAAAGGTGCTTGCTCCATGTTTTAACTGTAAAGTTATGTGAAATGAAGACTAACACTGCTTTAGCTACTTTTGTTAAGTTTCTTAAAGGAAATAAAACACTGTTATCAGTGTTTCTATTTTGTTTTCAGAATTTCCCTTTACATTTAGACCTGCTGGTAAGAGATAGTATTTTGATAGAAAAAATTTAAAGGACATTGAACAATTTTTCATTTTCTCCCATTTGTTATGAAGGTGACTTTGTGCAGTTTAAGCTTGTCTTTTTAGTTTACAGCCCACGCTACTATATAAGGCAAGGACTGCCTAACTTAGTGTCGGGCAGGTGGTACTTCAAAACTTCATATGCACTTTTACTTATATCTGTTTTACTTTGTTGTTTGAATATATTTTGATTTTGAAATATTTTTAGCATGCAGATATCCCAAACCCGAGATTGTTATTGTGAAACATGCGGAGAAAATATCATCGGCAGAGACCCCTGATAGTTTTGGTACAGTATAATCCCAAGGTGTTGATTGTTAGATGCTGATCGTAAGTGACAGAGCTTCTTTGGCCAGAACTTCTTGCTTGTTTGAAACAATGCTTCTTACTTTTTTTTTTCCTTTTTTTTTTTGCATTTGAGGTTTTGGCTTTGTCTAGAGTGTTTATTTCTAATCTGTAATCCTGCACTTTGTGGATGTGACGCAGTAGTAACTGCATGCCTACTTAACTGAAAGATAATAAGCAACAGATACTAAAAATTTTTTTTGAGAATGAAAGAGGAAAAAAAAAAAAGGGAACTGTACCCAGGAAAATTTTAAAATGTTGCACAGAAAAACCATATTAAGTAGCTAAATTTTGGAAAATAGTCAGGTTTTCTTTTTTTTTTTTTACGATTTATTTATTTTTATTACAAAGTCAGATATACAGAGAGGAGGAGAGACAGAGAGGAAGATCTTCCATCCGATGATTCACTCCCCAAGTGACTGCAACGGCCGGTGCTGTGCAAATCTGAAGCCAGGAACCAGGAACTTCCTCTAGGTCTCCCATGTGAGTGCAGGGTCCCAAAGTCTTGGGCTGTCCTCAACTGCTTTCCCACGCCACAGGCAGGGAGCTAGATAGGAAATGGAGTTGCTGGGTTTAGAACCGGCGCCCATATGATATCCCGGTGTGTTCAGGGCAAGAACTTTAGCCACTAGGCTAGGCCATGCTGCTGGGCCAAAAATAGTCTATGTTTTAAAAACATATTCTTGGGGCCCACGAGGTGGTGTAGCATGTTAATCCTTTGCCCACGGTACCAGCATTCCATATGAGCACCAGTTCTAGTACTGGCTCCACTTTTGATCCAGCTGCCTGCCTATGACCTAAGAAAACAGCAGAAGATGGCCCAAAGGCCATAGGACCCTGCTCCTGTGTGAGAGACCTGAAGGAAGCCCCTGGTTCCCCTGCTTTGGACCAGCTCATGCCTGGCCTTTGCAGCCATTTGGGGAGTAAACCAAGAGATGGAAGATCTCTCTGTCTCTCCTTCTGTTTCTGTAACTCTAACTTTCATGTAAAAATAAATCCTTAAATATATGTACATACATACATACTAAATAGTTTGAAAGCCTTCAGTAAGTTTATCTTAAGGTCAAGATTTTAAAAATTTTATTTATTTCAAGAGTTACAGCGAAGAGAGACAGATAATCTTTTATCCATTGGTTCACTCTACAAATCATTTCTAAAAAAATGATCATTTTCCACATTTGAGTATCAGTTTCTGTGAGTGTAGTATTTGACCACAGTAATTTGTTTCTTTTTAAAATATTGCCGTGTCTTCATTAACTCCTTTTGGTATCTGTCAGGCTTTGCGGCATTAGCTGGGACTTCCTTAAATTATTTTGCATGCAGCATGAGTTGTAATTTAAGTTGTATTCTTTAATGTGTTATGCATTGTACATTCTGCCTTACTTATCTGTTTGAAGAGTCAGTAGTTATTCAGAATGTTCAGATACATGAGTACCTGAGACCCTTGGTCCTCAAGTTGTTGCTTAGACCCACCAGTTTTGTTTCTGTACTTTTCATTGATTCTGTATTAGTCTGAAATGTGATTTGTGCTGCTAAGTGTATTTCCTGTACTTTCTTGGAGAGGATGATGAGTTGAGCTGAAATAAATATTGGGTAATCAAAAGGTTGGAAACTAAGTAATTAAGAAGTTTTGAGTTCTTTATAATAAAAAAACGGTGTGTACATTCAGCTACCTCTTATGTCATCTGAGGGTGAAGTTGCTTTAGTTTTATTCTTACTAAGTTCATTATGAACGATTTAGAGCTCTGTTTGATCTGTGATTGTGTATAGAGGTAGACATCCATAGCATTAGACTAAACAAGTTATCATAGTTAGAATTATCATTTTCGTGAAAGCATGATGAAAACTATACTAGGATGTAAGACTTCTATTTTTGTTTTTAGGTTTTCATCAAGTTTGATTTTATACCTTGTATAGTTAAATTTCATGCAATGTTCCACACTGAAACATACAAATTATAGCTTCTATTAAGTAATGTAATAGAATTTACTGAAAGTTGTGGCACCTAGTCAGGTGTCCCAGCATCACCAAATGCTAATAAACAAGGTTTGTACTTTTATAATGGAGACTAAAATGTAGATAGCTGTTCTGCCTAAACTGGTTTTATTAACAATCCTGATTTTCAATTTAAGGTGTATGTATCTCTTTGTAGACTAACTTGTTTAAGAAGAAATATATCAGGCAAAGTTTATCCTTGAAAAAAAAAATCTAGAACATTGCTAATATTGGACTGAAGATCAAATCCTCTGATAAACTTCACTGCCTCTGTTTTATTTTGGAATCTTGTCAGTTAGCAGTTTGGAACCTGGAAACCTCTTTCAAAGCTTGTTTCAGTGACGTTTCTTCTACATTATGAAAACTTGAAAATAGTTGTCATACAATGGAACACTAAAAAAATACAATAAAATGGGGTAATTTGGCAAACTTTAGCTGAAAGGTTTTGCAGAATCAAATAAAATTCTTAAATATATATATTTTTTCAAAAGTGCCATGCATAGGAATCTACTCTAGGAACTTTCAGAGGAAAACAAAACTTGGGGACAAATACTATTATAAATATGAAAAGTAATTTGAATATCTGTTAGGGGTTAATTAAGCACTAACTCCTTCATCATATGGTGAAATAAGTTTTTTCTACTCTATATTTTTCCAAAATGGGGTTCTATAAAGAGCAGTATCTTCAAGAACTAAGAAAGGGCAAAATGTTAGGATGATTGGATGTTAGTTGTTTTTCCCGATTTTTTTTTAAATAAATAAACTGGGAAAGCAAAAGCATTGTTAATTCAGGATTTTCATGCTGCTTCATGAAGGATAATGTTTGGGAGTTTTATCTTTGCTGATTGAGTTTTTTTAGTATTCTAGTCTATGCTAATAATATGAGTTGGGAAGTATTTTCTCATCTATTTTGCTTATGAGTTTGTATAAGAATGATGTTTTCTTCAACTAGTTTGATAAAATCTACCAATGAAAACATCTGGTCTTGGAGGGTTTGTGTGTGTGTGTGTGTGTGTGTGTGTGTGTGTGTGTGTGTGTGACCACTTTTGTAATTGTGTTACAAATTCAATTTAGTTAAAGCTCTTTTTTTGTTTTGCTTAATCTTATGGCAGCTTTGGTCAGTTGCATCTTTTAAGGAATTTGTCCATTTTATGTAAGCTATTGAATTGGTAGGCATAAAATTATTCATAGTATTTTAAAACCTGCTTATTATTTGAGCATCTGTAGTTTGGGTCCTCGCATTCATTCCTAACGTTAGTAATTAGTACTCTGTCTCATGATCAGTGTAACTAGGAGTTTATTGATTTTGTTGATCTTTTTCAAAGAATTAACTTTGCCAGTTTCCTCCATTGTTTCTTTTCTGTTTCATTAAAATTGTTGGTTTAGGTGGTTAAAGAGTTACAATTTTATTATGTGGTTTCAGTTTGTCCTATTTTTGGTTCCTCTACTCTTTTTTTTGCATTATTTTAGCTTAATCAAATGTTTTTCAGAATTTTTCAAAATATTTGTTAGATTTTAAGCACAGATATCCTTTTTTATAAAGATTTATTTATATATAGAATTATTCATTTTTACCTGAGAGGTAGATTTACAGAGAGGAGACAGAGGGAGAGAAGGCTCTTCCTTTCACTAGTTCACTTCCCACATGGTGGCAATAGCCATAACTGAGCTGATCCAGAGCCACGAGCCAGGAGCCAGGACCCTGCTCCAGGTTTCACATGTTCTTGCACGGGCCCAAGGAGCTGAGCCATCCTCTGTTGCTCTTCCAGGTTGAAGGCAGGGAGCTGGATAGGAAGTGGGGCAATGGGACTAGAACCAATGTCCAACTGGGCTGCTGTCACTACAGATGGAAGATTAGCCTGTTAACCCTCTGCATTAGGCCTACTCCTCCACCCCAAGAGATGAGGAAGAGGGAGGGGTAAGGACATTGTCCATCTGCTGGTTCATTTCCCAAATGGCTGCAACATCCTAGCCTGGGTCAGACTGAAGCCAGGAGCCAGGGGCTTCATTTAGATCTCCCTGGTGGTGCAGAAGTCCAAACACTTGGGTCATTTTGTGCTGCTTTTCTAAGTCCATTAGAATGAAGCTGGATCAGAAGTAGAGCAGCCAGGACACAAACGAGCACCTGTATATGATACTGGCAGCAGCATTACCTGCTGCGCCACAACCACATCCCCTTATTGTATTTTTGTCTCCATTTCTATTTAAGAGAACTGGTCTGATAGGTGATTACTTAATCATTATCAGACATAGAACCAGAATTTAAGTTTAAAAATATTAACAAGTGTGGTATAGGAATGTGTAATCTTTAGTTATTTCATGATTTAAAACTATCCAGAAAAGATTGGAAAAAAGTATGAAAGATTTTCTAAAAGTTCATGAAAATATGTACTGAGGAACTGTACATGAGTCTCAAAAAAAAAAATGTTTTGCAACAAAATAAACATCTTCTACTTTAATTTCCCCCTAGCACTTCCTTGAGGTATTCTGTAATACATAGGCATGCATAAGTAATTGAATGAACTGGTTTATTTTACCCCAGGGTCTACTTAAGAAAACATTAGAATATATGTGCAGTGTAAGTATAGCTAATTTACCGTATGTCAAAAAAATTAAAGTCAGGGTAGAAATATTTATATGGGAGAAATAAATCTTATGTTTCAGGAGAGTTGTGTTAGCAGCAGTTACGTTTTAAAACCTCAACAGATTGCTAGAACTTAGTTTCAGGTTCTGTTGTGTAATTGTATAGCTTTTTTGGTTGCTCCAATTTCTCACATATATTTTGATTCAGTCAATGTAATAAAAAAAGATTCAGTGAGTGTAATAAAAATGTAATTAAAAAAAGGCTTCTATGGGCCCGGCGCAGTGGCGCAAGTGGTTAAGGTCCTCGCCTTGCATGCCCGGGATCCCATGTGGGCGCCGGTTCTATCCCAGCAGCCCCACTTCCCTTCCAGCTCCCTGCCTGTGGCCCGGGAAGGCAATCCAGGACGGCCCAAAGCTTTGGGACCCTGCACCCGCGTGGGAGACCTGGAAGAGGCTCCTGGCTTCTGACCAGCATAGCATCGGCCGTTGTGCTCACTTGGGGAGTGAATCATCGGACAGAAGATCTTCCTCTCTGTCTCTCCTCTCTGTATATCCACCTTTCCAATAAAAAAATAATAAAAATAAATCTTTTAAAAAAAAAGGCTTCTAGAGTTAGAAGCCTCAAATGATCAATGTAGGATTTTAAACATTTTCTGGATAGTTACCCATAAAATATTCACTTTCTAAGAAATGTTCCCTTTGTCGTTCCTCTATACTCCTTAGGTTCTGTGTGACCAAGAGAGAATCATGTTTGGATTTCACATCCATCTTTGTGCTAGGAGTTTTCTTCCTTGCTATATCTCAATTTCTTTCTCCTAACATTTTTCATTACTTTTACTTTTTAATCCTTGTGCATAATGGAAAGAAAAGATTACTAACACTAATTGTAGTATTTAATTTTTCTGCTCTTTACCACTTCACATTATTCATTTGCCTCTAAACTTTCTTAGGAGCTGTGCTATATTTTCAGTATTATGCATAATGTGTAGGAGGTTTGAAGATATTAAAGCAAGGCCTGTGAGTACTCTTGTTCTATTGGGAAGGCCCTGCTTGTTGAATTTCTAGGTGGTTCAGCATGTTCCAGTCACCTGACAAGAACTTCTCATAGTGTCAGAACTCTGTAATGATGAGAATAACACAGCTAAGTAGTTCTGGTATGTAACTAATTTGCATGTTCACTTCACCAGAAAACTCTAGATTACAGTGGTATCCTACCTATTAGGTAAACATTAGGAAAATCATTTGCATGCTTTTAAAATAGATTTTGAGGTATTCATGGTAGTGAAATAATGGAGGATATTTATTTTTTAAAGATTTATTTATTTGAAAGTCAGACTTTACAGAAAGAGCAAGAGAATGAGATAGCTTCCATCCACTGGTTCACTGCCCAAGTAGCTACAACAGCTGGAGCTTCTGGGTCTTCCATGTGGATGCAAGAGCCCAAGAATTTGAACTATCTTTTGCTGCTTTCTCAGGCACATTAGCAGGAGCTGTATTGGAAACAGAGCAGCAGGGTCTTGAGCCAGCACCCATGCGGGATGTTGGCGTCATAGACAGAGGCTTAACCCACTGCACCATAGTGCTAGCCCCTGGAGGATGGATCTTAGTAAAATGTGAAATCGTACAAAGTTAGTATGTCTTCATTCCTTAGCTCTTCTCATAATGAAAAACAAAACTTCTTAGAACTTTCTGCCTAATATAATTGGTTGAACTGGTTTTAGTGGATTTTTTATTGTAAAACCATTATGTTACTATATGCTTTATTAGTAAGATAAATGTGGACCACATTATGTTTTTGTATAGATTGTAATTGGAGATTTACTTACCTTTTTCTTTTCTAAACTGAATTTTGTTCTTATTTTTTCAAAAGTTATAACTAAATGTTACAGAAGACGTGTCCTTTTTTAAGATGTTTCTTTGGACATTTGAGTTATACTAAATGTTTGGAATGGAGTGATCTACCATGTAGGCTTTTCTTTATATATTATCAATTATTTCTGTTGGAGCATTTGAGCATAAAGAAGATAAAATTTTCTAACTTCTAATCCAATCTTTAGTACTTATACAAATGTACAATTGCTATTGAGACTAGTGTGTTACTTCCTATAATATTTACTAGTTTTTAAAAACACTTTGGTTTATACTTAGAAACATTTTGTATGTGTATGACATATATTATGAATAGTATATTGTTACTGTGATTTTGAATAACACTCTAACATTTTTACTTATTTTATTGTGTAGAATGTTGTATTATGCAGTATAGTTTTCAAAAAATAAATATTCAGTATGTTATCAAATGGGATTAATGAGGGAACAGAACACAAACCAGAGAAATCATTGTTGTAATAGATTAAAAATATTTTCCTATTTTTAAAGGATATCCATGTGTATTTGAATATTCTTTTTCCTCAGTATCAGTATTTGTATGTTTATTTGTTTAATTATCTAGGATTAACATGGTTTTAAAAATATTTCCTTATTTATTTGAAAGTCAGAGTTAGAGAGGAGAGATCTGCATGCTGGTTCACTTCCCAGCTGGCTGCAGTGGCCATGGGGGTTCACAGGGATCTCCCCTGTGGGTGGTAGGGATCCACAATCTTGGGCATCTTCTGCTGCTTTTCCCAAGCCACTAGCAGTGAGCTGGAGAAGAACTCGAGAAGATGAGACCTGAACCAGTGTCTACTTGGGGTGTTGGTATCACAGGTGGTGGCTTTCGCAGCTTTGCCACCTCAGTCCTGTTTGTGCCCAGGCTTCTCCATTTCTGATCCAGTTCCCTGCTTGCAGCGTGGGAAAGGCAGTGGAAGATGACCCAAATGCTCTGGTGCCCGTCTTGGACGTCAGAGTGCTGGCTGAAGCTGCTGCCTCCACGCTTCCACCTGACTCAGCCCTGGCAGCTGCAGCTGTTGTGGGGTGTACCAACCAATGGGAGGTCCCCCACTTTCTGTCTCTTTCTGTAATTTTTTAAAACTCTGGTTTTCAAATAAAATAAAAATGTTAAGGAGAGTAGCTATATTGCTGAAGTGGTTTTCTACTGAAACAAATGCAAGTAAAGCTCATTTTATGTATACAAGGACTTGAGAAACAAAACAAAACAAAAACTGCATGGTTACCCAGGATTACACGATCCATTGTAGGCTTGTAACTAAAGCTGTTTTGTTTGATAACCTTGTAATTTAATCCGTATGAATATGTTGGAATGGATAACTTTTGTTTGTTGACCTAATTTACTAAATAAATTCTGTTACTCTTCCACTTCATGAATCTGCTAGTTTCTGTGTTGTTGTAAAATATGCTGTAGTAACTAATTTTTCCCCCATTGCCTTTTTAATTCCCTTTTAGAAAAATTGGAAGCTCAACCACCTACCCCAGGACAACTGAGATATGGTAATGGTTCTATAATTATTAAACTTATGTATATTTCTTTTGGACTTGAAATAACTGTATCCTTCATTGATAGCACTAAAGAGCTAGGTTCGAGGCTAAGTAGAACTTTTCTCTGGTGGGTAAAGTACAGTATGGGGGCTTAGGAAGATGACAGAAGAAAATTAGTCAGTAGTTGAGTAAATTTGAGTAAATTTAAGTAGGTTGTAAATGTAAGGTAAATGTTGAATGTCATTTCCTAACAACTGCTGAGCTATGAATAGTGTTTCCCAAAGGATGTTGAAGATCACAAATTAGCACATTTTTACATGCTGCAGAAAAAATGTATTAAGAGCAAACTTTTATTTCTCTCACAGATACAATGTAATCTGTGTTAGAAATTCCTAACTTTCCTCAAATGCAATTTAGAATTGAAGACTTTGCAGATCTTCTTTCTTGATTCCTGTCAGCGTAGATTCATACAGTCTGTATCCATAGCACCATATAATGTAATTATCATTTTTGGTAAGTCACACTGATGTTAATTTTCCTTTTTGTCAGTATTACTATACTTGTACTTCTTGAAGGTTTAGAAATATGTATTGGTTTTCTATATATTCACATTCCCAGTGGAGTACCCATATATATAAACTTTCTGAAAAATTAATTTTTTTATTGGATTAGAACACATTTTAATATGTAAGGCATTTATTTCAATGGAAGCATAGAGACGTAATGTGTCTTCTAGTTCAGAGTGGTGTGATGCTTTGGTTTTAAAGGTGAAGTTTTGCTGGCGCGACAGTTATTATAATTTTAATTCAGTGGATACCTAATTTTAAGGTATTTGTTACTGATCAGTTTTTAGAGATGAGGCAGTTTAATTATATATACTTAAGTAGATTTCTCATCACTGCAAGTATTTTATTTAGTGAATTTTAGAAATTTTATTACTATATACTGTCTTTTTTTTTTACAATGTGCTCTTTCGGCCTTCCAAATACTCATTGCATTTTGGAAATTATATCATATAGATTATATGTGTGTGTGTGTGTATACCTGTGTATGTGTGTACATACATGTACCTGCCTATATGTTTTGGAAGCTGCTTATTATAAAAATTTTGAATGTTCACTAGTTAAGAACCTGAAGCAGAAAATCAAAGAACTATGGCTAACCTCCTTGAAAAAATTCGTTTTTACTGATGTGCTGTTTGATTTTTATCTTTAATAGCTTTTGAAGTAGTCTTTGTAATTAAAATGTTACTCTGGGATTTTAACCAAAGCTATAGGGTAAAAAGAGAAAGCAATTGCTTTGTATGTTAAATAGAATCACCCAAGCGCCTTCTGTCTCCAAGCAAAGTATAAATGTGTCTCTTAACCAGGTAATTACATAAAACTTTGATCTTGGTTGATCTTAGATATTATTTAATAACAACAGAAATCTGAAGTAATTTATTTTGTGCTATCTTATTTAGTATTTTAGAATTATACTGTTGTTCATGATAGCATGTATTCACATATTGTATATTGTGTTTCCTCTTGATCTTGTTAATTATAGTGGTTGGTGGTGGAAATGATTTTTTTTCTTAATTTGTTGCTTATTATCCTTTCTTGATTGGTGCAGATCTCAATATAGCAGTACTTCTTGGTTGTATTTTAAAGAAAGAAGACTCTAAAAGCACTGAACACACAGCTAATTGGATGTAGAATGAAACTCGGAGTTTGATGTTAACTAAGAAACAGTTTTCAATTGACCTGGGGTTGACTATATCTGGGCAATCTTTGTAATTAGAATGAAGTCTTTTTTATTTTACCTATCCTCAGGTTTTAATCTGTTTCATGAACTATCTTCAATGATCTTAATGTGGAATTCTGTTCCTTTCTAGGTAGCAGTTAAATTCAGTTTAATTAGCTAATATTGACTGAACATCTACTATTGCCTCTGGCTTGGTACAATATGCTGAAATTTTCAAATATGAAGAAAATTGAATATGAATGTAAAATGCATAAAGATATTTAGGTGTTGATTCTTCCTAGTGTCTCTGGTTATTCAGATTATATACCAGAAGAATAGATTAAGTTGTTAGGAAAGGACAAGTTACATGTTGATTAAAACCATATTTTATTTATGGTTTGCATTTCGGGGTACTTATGAAAAGAACAGAAGATCATACATAGATTCTGAAATGGATGAGATTTAATAACTTTTTAAAAACATATATTTTTTTTAAGGATTTATTTACTTTTATTGGAAAGACAGATATACAGAGAGGAGAGACAGAGAGGAAGATCCTCTGACCACTGATTCACTCTGCAAGTGGCTGCAACAGCTGGAGCAGAGCTGATCCAAAAGCAGGAGCCAGGAGCCTCTTCCAGGTCTCCCATGGGGATGCAGGGTTCCAAGGCTTTGGGCTGTCCTCGACTGCTTTCCCAGGCCACAAGCATGGAGCCGGATGGGAAGCAGGCTGCCAGGATTAGAACTGGCGCCCATATGGGATCCTCGCATGTGCAAGACAAGGACTCTAGCCGCTAGGCCACCGTGCCAGACCCTAAAAAATATATCCTTTAAAGTGAAAATATGTACTAGCAATCAAACATCATCCCTGAAATTTGATTCAAGGCATTTGTCTTTATTTCGAGTATAGAGATCAATTTTATGATATCTATTTTTAGACATAGAAGATTAACAGATGATGTAAGTAGTAATAATGTAAAGTGTAATATTACATTTTACTGATTTGTCCTGCTTTAACTGTACATATGAGGATACTTCAAAAATTCATGAAATATGGAATTAAAATAGAATATTTTGTTGCAAAAATATTTTGAAATCCATGCATAATTTTTTATAGTATGTATTTTCATGAGCTTTTGAAGACTTCTCTTCCCTGTGAATTGCTAGTAAGAAAATGTAAAAGCCTAACAATTATTTTTAGGTATTAAATTATGTGTTTTTTGTTTTCTCAGTATAGTGTCTACCTTGTAAATTTAGGAATAGGAAGGGTCCAGTAGGTAGTGGGATTTGTTGCACAGTGGAATGTAAGGATCATCAAATATTTGGGAGACTTTAATCATATGTTGTGCATTTGTCATACTAAGGTTATAGAAATCTTTAAATGTATCTGTATGTTTTTGATGTTTTGCAGTATTCATCCACAATGCGATACCTTTCATAGGGTTTGGCTTTTTGGATAATGCAATTATGATTGTTGCAGTAAGTTCTTCTTGTTTTTATTTGGAGTTATTAAAGAAAATAACGTGGTCTATATGTTCCTAATTACAGCTACAAGTTATAATGACATAATGAAAAGGTATTTATTTCATGTTAGCAGCTCAATTTTAAGAACCTACCTGTGTTAATCATGACTTTTGGTAAAGTATTTATTTATTCTCTTTTCTTTAAGACTCATTCATTTACTTGAAAGGTAGAGTTACAGAGACAGGGAGCGACAGAAAAGTTTTCCATCTGCTGGATCCTTCCCCGAATGATTGCAATGGCTGAAGCTGGGTTAATATGAAACCAGAAGCCAGGAGCCTCTTGTGAGTCTCCCACGTGGATGCAGGGGCCTAAGGACCTGGGCCATCGTTACTGCTTTCCCAAGAGCATTAATAGGGAGCTGGATCTGAAGTGGCAGTTTTGGGACCCAGTCATATGGATACCAGTACAAAACATGTAGAATTTACAGTATTTATGCTCTTTAACGTTTTCCTCAAGTGTAAAAATTTCTGATGTTCTTTCTACCACTGGGTGTCATTGTGTGAATAGGTTTTTTGATTAGTTTCTCATTGAATTTTTCCTTTGCAATAGTATTTTAAAAGGGTATTTCATGCATAGTCTGGACTTTATCTAAGCCATTTAACCCAAAAGTGTCTTAAGTTTCAACTCAGAATACTGAAAACATGCCTTCTGTCTTTGTTCCGTTGTGGTATTTTAAGAAAGTTCTTCTTAACTGTGGTCATTTTAGAGTGCTCCCATAAAAGGATTGCTTAATGTCAAGGTTGGCTAGCTTGTTTTTCTTGTCATTACATATGTTTTGTTGATAAATACTAATATTGGTCCTATATTCTGAACTCAGATCTAAGATTAAAAGTCTTCTAAAATTACAATTGGCTCTTCTTCTCTGTTGTCTTATCAGATTTAAATGGGGGTGATCATGGTCCTTTAAAGAAGACAGTTACCAACTTTCAGTACCTGTGAGAGATCTTTTCTTGGAAGAAGCTCATGGAAAATTTGTATTAATAAAACTTGCATGTGTTAAATTTTTTTTGCCCCAAAATAAGCATCTTTTAGTTTAATTTTCTAAGAACTCTTTGAACTACTTTTTTTTAAAACTATACTTTAGGTGCAAGTCAGTTTTTTTCAGTGTTACTATTAATGCATCAAAAATCTATTATCCATGAGAAAAAAATAGTATCAATTATTTTTTTCTAGATACTAATGTAGGAATTCTCTAGTGGATTTTTTTTTTGTTTAAAGTTTCTTTAAAATAGCAAAATACTTTGTAACTAGAGATTTTAAGTTATGGTGCAGTTTGTTGCCAGCCTCACTGATGCTAATTAAAAAAAAAAATCTTGGGGGAAGAGTAGGGGGAATCCCAGTGCCTAAAAAACTGTTACATAATGCAATATAATAAAAAAAAAAATAAAATGAAATAAAAAAATCTATCATAGTGTAATTTGTAGCATAATAATGTTTTAGCTATTAGTTATATTTACAACTATATTGTACCTGCTTTTGTGTAAAATACTTGCCTCAAGAAGAAAAGGAATAAATAATATAGGATTCCTTATTTTGAAGAAAATGCATGTGAGAGATAAAAGATTTCTTTTTGGCATTGGGAAATTACGTATGCAAAAGGCCATACTTTAGTTTTACAATAGAAATGAGAAAAAGTAATGTACGGCATATAAAATTTGCTTGGAGAAGACCTAAAATTTTTTTCACTCAAGAATGGTTTTAGCTTGACCTGGCGATTAAGCTGCCAGTTGTAAGAACTGCATCCCACTTTGGAATGCCTGGTTTGAGTGTGCCCTCCGTTCCCAGTTCCAGCTTCCTGCTGATGCACAGCCTGGGAGGTGGCGGGATGACTCAAGTGATTGAGCCACTGCCCCCAAATGGGATACAGACATTGTTTGAGTTCCTGGCTCCTGGCTTCAACCTGGCCCCAGCCATGACTGCGTTTGGGAAATGAGCTAGCAGATAAGAGTCTCTTTCTCTTTCTTTCTCTCTTTCCTTTTCTTTTTGAAATATAAAAATAATAAGAAGTTAAAAATAAGAATATGAAATGATCAGTAATAGCAAAAGAGATCTTAAAAAGTAAAGTTGAAGGATTTACATTATCAGTAGCACTTATTCTAGATTCTAATTAAAGAATTGTTTCATATGCGTTACTGTTTTTATTTTATTTTTAAAAAGATTTATTTACTTTTAGTTGAAAGGCAGATTTTTGCAGAGAGGTAGAAGAAATAGCGAGAGGTCTGCCATCTAGTGATCCGCTCCCCAGATGGCTGCAAGGGCTGCAGATGATCCAAAACCTCGAGCTAGGAGCTTCCTCCAGGTCTCCCACATGGGTGTGGGGACCCAAGGATCTGTGCATTCTATGCTGTCTTCCAGGCTGTAAGAAGGGAGCTGGATTGGATGTGGAATGGTGGGGACTCAAATCAGTCCATATGTGATGCTAGAGCTGCAGATGGAAGATTAGTTTGCTATGCCACTGTGTTTATCCCACTGTTTTATTTTTACAAAGGCATGGTTTTAATGAAAATGATTAAGTAAATTATTGCATTAAATAACTATTTCTGTACATTTTATGCAATAATTTTACTGTACTAGCATGTTGAGTTTATTATCTTTTTGTTGATGCTTTTCTTTTACAGTCACTTTCAGCTTTAAATTTTAACATTAAGTTTCTGTTTTTTTCAGGGAACCCATATAGAATTGTCTATTGGAATTATTTTGGGAATTTCAACTATGGCAGGTATTTAATAATTGTAAATATTCCCTTGCCTCTGTATTTAGACGGCATTTAAGTAGGTAGGTTTAGAAGTAGTTTATTTGAGTGAATTTACTTAGTCCTCTGATTCTTATTTTTGTTTATGTAGCACTTAAATTTTTTCTTTTGGTACTCTTTACAAGTTAATGAGTGAAAATATTGTGATATATTGATTGCATTAGGACATTTTTTTTTCTGATAATTTAGTATTTCTCCCAATTTTTTAAACTCTTTGTCTCTGTTAAATTATTTTTCAGTTTGATAGGAAGATTAGAACATGAAATACAAGTTTGAAAAGCTGTGCCTTTTTCTCCCTATTCAGCATTTTATTCTCCTTGATGGTGAAATTTGGAAATTGTTGTGTTTACTGTGCGGAAAGCGTGTGGCAAATGACTTAAAAGAAAGAAATGTATTTTCTCCTTGACTTGAATTTCAGTGCTGTTTGTATGGCTTTATGGTTTAATTCCAAATAGCCAAATTCCCCTAAACAAATACTGTATGATTATACAACTAGAAGATATTGTTTACATGTTTTCAGAAACTTAAAATTTGTGATTATAATAGAAAAACCTAGTATTAGTACAGGCAGAATATTATAATTGCAGAACTGTATTCTATTTCAAAATCTTGAGCTTGAGCACTATCTAGTGAATTACTTTGTATGTTGTATTTGGGAAATGTGATTCTTCTAGATTTTTGTTGTATTAATTATATAGTAGTCTATTAAAAGTGATTTTCTGTTATGTAACAAGTCATTTGTCTGTTTTTCACATTTTAGCTGCTGCTTTGGGAAATCTTGTGTCAGATTTAGCTGGACTTGGGTAGGTCCATTTATTTTATAATTTGTGTTTTTGTTAACTTATGTTACTTTATTTTTTCCTTGTTCCTGTGAGAAATATAAAAAGGAGATACTTAATTGTTTTATGTTTTTGAACTCATTCCTCCTTCTTCTTTTTTTTTTTTTTTTTGAGAGACAGGGAGGGAAGGGGCGAGAGATGACGGGGATGTAGAGAGCTCCTATCTCTGGCCACTGTCCAGATGTCTTGATGACTGGACCTGGGTCAGGGTAAAGCCGAGAACTGACAACTCAGTCCGGTCTCCTTGGTGGGTGGTGTGGGTCCAAGGACTCAGCCATCACCTCCTGCCTCTCAGTGCACAGGAACTGAGAACAGAGCCTTAAGTATGTCATGTTGGCATTTCAGATGGCATGTTAAGCAAACTCCCACCCTTGGGACTGCATTTTAATATACTGTTTCTAAACCAATGGTACTAAATATTTGTTGTGCACCAAATACAGATACCTGAGTAGTGCCCCAGTCATACAAAGTTGGTATCTGTGGAAACAAGGCCTTGGCATTTATATTTAATGATTTTCACAAGTGATTCTCATTTACAACAGCAAAAAAAATTGTTCTAAAACTTCCTATGATGTAAGTCAATCGAGTTTTCATTTACTGAAGTATTTATATCTGTTTTGTGAAATATTAGAAGTAAGAACTCTGGTCCTTATTCCTCCCTCACCCCTCCATAAATCCCAAAGATAAAGAATATGGCCCAAATATGAAGATTTTTTAAAAAAAGATTTATTTATTTTTATTGGAAAGTCAGATTTACAGAGCGAAGGAGATACAGAGAGAAAGATCTTACATCCATTGGCTCACTCCCTAGGTGGCTGCAATGGCTAGAGCTGAGCTGATAGGAACCAGGAGCTTCCCTGGGGTCTCCCACGCAGGTACAGGGTCCCATGGCCTTGAACCATCCTTCACTGCTTCCAGCATGCCCATATGGGATTCTGGTGTATGCAAAGCAAGGATTTAACCACTAGGCCACCACACTGGGCCCCAAATTTGAAGATTCTTTCTAAGTATGTTCTGTGTAGTAGGAGTTTGATAAACCAAACTCAAGAGGTGCACGTAGCAAAAGGCAGCTTTCTGCTCTTACAGTTTTTCTTCCAAGTGGCCGATGGTCCAGGCTGCTTCCAGAGCTTGGTGGGAGCTGGTGAACGTACGTAATTATCAGGACGAATATTCCTTGCTCTGTCTTTGACTTGCTTTCTTCGTTTTAGTAGGTTTTGAGGTTTAGATACGGACTCAGTGGTCCTCTTAGCTCTGTAGTTAGGTAAACACTTACTTGTAAGTGATATAATTCTTTATACTAGACATTACATTGGTATTTGGGGCAGAAATTCCTGTTAAAAATGAAGAATCTTTGCTGTATGGCCTTGGATAGAATTTTATATTTCTATTATTTGTAAATTAACTATTTTGTTGTAAACACCCAACTATTTCCATTTCTCAGTTTCTAATTTGGAGATTAGTAATGATAATGTTATAGCTACATATAGCTTTCTGTTATATTTAACATAGTCAAGTTATCCAATCAATTTTAAAGCTTTTTATTTTTATTTTTTTTGTAAAAGTGTCATGTATTTCATGTGCTTTTAGCAGCGTAATGATACCACCTATCTTCCCTTCCTCCCTTGTTCCCACTCTCCTTCCTCATTCTTTTTTTTAATTTTATGATGATACATTTTCAACTTACTTTATAATTGCAGGATTAACCCTCCACTAAAAAAGGGTGTAAAGAATAATCAAAATGTCAATTTTTCTCATATATATTATATTTATAAAGCCATCTTTTTGGCAATGAAGAGTTTGTTGGGTATTTTGATATTTTTAAGAATTATTTCTTCTTGCCCTTTTAAGAAGTATCTTTGGCTATCGTTAGGTAGCTGATAACACATTTTATGGATTCTTAGGTGCATATTTTAAAAAGGTTTTGCATCTCTAACATGGAAATATGTCTTGTGGTTGGCAATATACATAATTTTGGCAAATGTCTTACAGTTTATGAGGTGAGAATATATCCAATAAGTGAGAGCAGCTTAGGATTGGGAAGTACTGCAGACTGACCTGAGCAGTCCGTGCTGGCTGTGTACTAAGCTGATGGATTTTGGAAGCTTTCGCTTTCAGACAGCAGTTACTAATTTGGCTTGAATTTGGAATAAGTGTAGTTATTATTTATGAAAAGTTTCATATATCTTGAGTTGATATTTTAAAGTAATGATAGAAAAGAATTGCTCAAATCAGTTTCTGTATGAATTAAATATGTAACATAAAATTGCTTTTAAACTGTATGTGTGATAAAACAGTTGTAAAAATGTTTATACCATTTCTAGAGGACCAAGCACAGATATAAAATCATCTTTTCTTTTTGTAGTAATTAGTTTTTTACTGTCTATATTTTACTAATACTGGTACATTCCTTTAAAACTTTTTTTTGTCCTCTTGCCCTTTAAAGGCTTGCAGGCTATGTTGAAGCTTTGGCTTCCAGGTTAGGCCTGTCAATTCCTGATCTCACACCAAAGCAAGTTGACATGTGGCAGACACGTGTTAGTACACATTTGGTAAGTAACTGACATGGTTTATAATGGTAACTTTGGGTAATTCGGAGCAAGCCATTACAGTCAGAATCTTGGGAAATTTCAGATGAAAATTAACTTTATTATTTTTTTAAAGATTTTTTTTTTTTGGAAAGTCAGATATACAGAGAGGAAGATCTTTTGTCCACTGATTCACTCCCCAAGTGGCCGCAATGGCTGGAGCTAAGCCGGTCTGAATCCAGGAGCCTCCTACATGTCTCCCACATAGGTACAGGGTCCCAAGGCTTTGGGCCATCCTCGACTGCTTTCCCAGGCCACACACAAAGAACTAGATGGGAAGTGGGGCTGCCAAGATTACAACCAGCACCCAGCACCCATATGGGACCCCAGTGTGTGCAAGGTGAGCACTTTAGTCCCTAGGCTATTGTGCCGGGTCCAGACTCTAGTAGAGATTCTTTTTTTTTTTTTTACCCTGAGACTTATTTATTTGAAAGAATTGCAAAGAGTGAGAGACCCTCCATCTATCTACTGATTTATTCCCCAAAATGCTGTAAGAGCCAGCCTGAAGCTAGTAGCCAGGAGCTTCTTTCAGGTTTCCAAGATGGGTGCTGGGGTCCAAGAAATTGCATCACTTCTACTGCTTTCCCAGGCACATCAGCAGGGAACTGGCTCAAAAGTGGAGCAGTGGGACTTGAACTGGTGCTCATTTGCGATGGTGGTGTTACTAGCTGCAGCTTAACCCATTATGCTGTAACACTAGCTTGTTGAGTGGATTTTTAGGAAAAATTGTCTGGATCTTGACATTTTCAGAAAAACAGCAATTTATTTATTGATGGCTTATTTTTTGTAAGCGTGCTTGGCTTTTAAAAACTCAAGTTAATATATGCAGTTTAATTAACATTCAACAGTGTTTGTTGTGTACTGAAGAAATGTGCATTATAAAAGGGTGCTGTAGAAAAACTGAGAGTTCATGGTCTTATGAAAAATTGTGAAGAAGTCTTGAGGTTTAGCGACCACTGATCTGTTTCTCTAAAGAAATCAAGGTGTCTGAGAAGTGTTTTTACTTTTCTTCTTAATTTTGTATCTATAGTCATTTCTCTGTATTCATAGATTCCATAGATTCTGTCAACATGGCTTGATAATATATATTTAAAAAAACTTGCATCTCTACTAAATGGATACATTTTTTGGTCGGTATTTCCTAAACCATGCAATACAAAGCTATATGAATTTACTATTTACAAAGCATTTACATTGTGTTAGGTATTGTAAAACAACAGAGACCAACATTGTGGCATGGCATTGCCTTCAATGCCAACATTCCATGTGGACGTTGTTTATGTGTTGGCTGCTCTTTTGATCTCGCTCCCTGCTAATGGCCCAGGAAGAGCAGCAATAGATGGCTCATATACTGGGGACCCTGTCACCCATTGGGAGATCTGAATGAAGCTGGTGGCTCCTGGCTTCTGGCTTCTGGCTTTGGTCTGTTCCAGAGCTAGCTGTTGCCGCCATCTGGACATGGAAGCTTCTCTCTCTTTGTCTCTCTCTCCTTCTCCATCTTTCCCCCCATCTATAACTTTGACTTTTAAATAATAAGAAAAGTAGTCAGCTAGAGATTATTAGAGTGAATGGGGAGGAGGATGTGTGCATGTCTGTTATTACAACATTTTGCAGAAGAGATTTCCTTACCTCAACATTTTGATGTCTGGGGGTGGAAGGTGAGTTCTGGAGGAGGTAATGATGGTAGTTGCTCATTGGTGGTCATTTCTGAGCAGTGTCTTCAGACTAATGAGATAGGAAAAACCAAATGACAGTGAATCAATAGGAGGTAAAGAAAAAATGCAAACTGTAAGATTAATGTATTTAAGCTGAACTGAATTTATTGTAAACTACAGGTGTTAAAGCAAATTTGTTAGAATAGGAATTGTATGTGAAAAATATTAACATTAAATATAGAAAAATATAGATAAGATTGAATTAAGTTCATCATCTGTCATTTTAAAAGTCTAATGTGAAATTTAAATTTAGGGAAGGTATTCCTAAATGAAACATTTTGGGCTTCAATCTGTAATACTTTGTACTTGGCTTTAATTATTCATATTTAACATATTAAAGTTCATCATTTTAAGCATTCTGTATCATTGCTGAGATTCTTTTATTGCTTTTGGTTGCTAATGGTATCAATTAATTCATTTAATATTTTATTAATTAATTACTTTTGTTAAAGGAAAACATTTGGATTATTGCTTTTCTGTGTCTTTACCTCTCAATAATTATTTTTTTTTTTAAAAAGTAGGACTACCAGAATGATCACTTCTAGGAAAGTGTTTTGTTTTCACCTGAACTGTTTAGGAAGAATGTGTAGAAGCAAAATGAGGGTCTGTTTGCTTGTAATTTTAACTTTACTAAAGGTGAAAATGCCTTTAAGAAAATAGAATGTTAGGAATGGGCATTGAACCTTTCACTCATTTGGAGCAGCTGGATTTGATTTCCAGCTCCAGTTCCTGACTGCAGCTCCCCACCAAGCAGGCTCTAGGCATCAGTGATGACGGTTGCTGCCACCCATCCGAGAGCCTGGTCTGTACTTCCAGCTCCTGGCTTTGGCTTCAGCCTTTGTTGTGTTTCTGAAACAAGCCAGCTGATGGAGACAGGCATTTCTCTGTCTCTCACCTTTCTCCTTTCCTCCTTATCAAGTAAAGAAATAAGAAACTAGACCATTTATTTTTGGTCTCTTTGATTCTTTGTGTCCCTGTTGTGCAATTGAAATGAGACTAGGCAACCTGTGCCAGTCAGGTAACATTTGAGCAATATGTCTCCAAATTTGAGTATTGAATTTGAGATCAGAAGAGTTTATTTTCTTGGTCTCTTCTCATATCATTGATAATTTTGTTTATATATATAATATATATAGCTTATATAATTATATATAATACTATATAATATATAGTTTATATAATTAATATATTATATATAGGTTATATATATTATATATCTTAATTATGACAAAACACTTCAGTTACTAAACTAGTATTTTCAGTGGATATGTGTTTGTGTGCTTTGATCCAGTCCCTACCCGTGAATGGAAGCAGTGATTCTGTTACTTAGCTGTTAACTCTGCCTCTTGTACGTAAGGATCAGATATTTCACTTGAACAGTATAGTTTTGTTTACATGCAACCTGAAGCTTTTGAGGTTAGAGATCAGGTATTTATTTCTGACATAAGCCAACTCTAAAAATGTGCTTATAATGGAATACACACTACCACATTCAGATTGTAATGGGAACAGGTTGTATTTTAAAACCTTGTTTGCAATTTGGTTATTTGAAACCTGGAAAATAGTTTCTCATAGGGTAATATTACAGAATGGACTCAGCCTCACAGATTCACCTCTATGTAAGACCAAGAAAATAGTAAGACCTGATAGTAATATATAGATAATTATTTTTTTACAGTGGAGAAGTATTTATCAGGTCCTGGATTGGAGAGTCAGAAAAGGATATAATTTTTTTCCTCCCTGCCTGTCTTACTAATCTTTTAATTACCTGAGGTATTGTTATCAGTAACAGGGGAGAAAAGTCTTGGTTGCCATGACTGATGGTAGCGGGCATTTCAGTGGGTTGGAAGTACAAGTGGAACCTGTTAGTGATGGCCATTTCATGTATGTGGGGAAATCAGGAGTCTAAAACATAATATAGTCCCTCTAGGAGTATAGAAATGAATACAAATATTGAGGCCAAAATAACAATCTAGGATTAACTATTAGCATGTAGGCTGAAGGAAACGCTTGTTAAAACTTTGGAGGAGTGATATTTTTAAATTTTTGACCTAATGAAAATCAGAGTTTACTGTTGAAATAATGTGTGGATAAACTACTACAAACACTACAATGACGTAAAGCCCTTCGTGTAACAGTGTAACAGTGGGATTAACTTGAAATATTCATTTCTAATTTATTTATGTTAAATATTGAAATTTATCATAAAATCTACAGAATCTCATAGCTACATGGGCAATATGTTGGTGAAGATATTTTATTCATGATTTGCTTTAAATAAAATAATTGATTTTGTTTTCCTCATTGGGAGGTCCTGAGGAATAAACAGCATCTAATTGGTTCCTGTCTGCCCACACAGTTTGTCATATAGTAGATAGATACTCAAAAAATGTTTTTATGGTAAAGTGAAGCTTAATAGGAAGCTGTCTAAAGTTGATAGTTGATAGTCACCATAGACTATGAGAATTGTTTATAGTATCTCTATAATGTGAGTTTTCAGAAAAGTTGATGTGTAAGTATACATATGGTGAAATTGGTTTGCAAGTATGTGTAGTTTTATCGAGGGTGGACAGCATGAGTATCCTAGAAGGATACACAATATTTGATTTTTAAATCATTGGTGAAAAACTCTACACAGAAATGCTTATTTCATCTAAAATGTTAAAAAAGGTAACTGTTTTTTTTTTCAAGCTAAAGGAGAGCTTTAAGTACAATATAAATCCATAGATTGAATAGTTGAAAAGTTATTATACTAATTTTGTGTTATCAGTTTGGGAGTATTTATTATATTGTATGACTGTCGTAGGAGAAGTGGGGCAAGAAAAAAAGCTACGTTGTGTAATGATTATATCTATGTATATATGTATGTAGAAAAAATACTGGTGAGGAATACATTCCAGGATTAGCTAATCCAAATATATTGAGAGTAGCTATTAAGATTTTCCCCTGCCTTCCTTCTGATACTAAAATGTATGTAAGAGTACAGCTTTTAATTAATCTTATAAGGTGAATAAATTTGGTGTATTTCATGATGCACATTTATAAACAGTGACACCTCCTGCTGTACCCCCTCAGCTACTTGCATTCCCCTCCTTACCTGTCTCCCTCTAATTTTTACAATGGTGTATTTACATTTCACTCTTAGACTTAACTCCAATAGACAAATCAGCACACAGCAAGGAGAAAACAAAACTACTATTCCTGAGGTGTATAGAAAAAGGCTATAAACAAGAATCAAGTCCCAGGATGTTAGTCTTTCTCATAAAGATAACATTTTTTGTACTCTGTGTACTAGTTATAATAAGTCAAGAGAAATATGACATCTGTGTTTTGGGGATTGACTTATTTCACTAAGCATAATGATTTCCAGTTGTATCCGTTTAGTTGCAAAAAATAAGATTTCAAAAAAAAGAGAGAGATGTTATTCTTTTTTGTGGCCGAATAGTATTCCACATGTATTTACACCACAGTTTCTTTATCCAGCTGTCAGGTGATGGGCATCTGGGTCAATTCCATCTTAGCTATTGTGAGTTAAAGTGCTGTAAACGTGAGAGTGCAGATAACTCTTTCCTGTGTTGATGTTTCTTACTATACTGAAAAGAAACGCCATTGTGGTTGAATGCTATAGTCATTGTCTGTTACATGCTCTGGCGTGATACCTTTCCAGGGATCTAGTAACTGTCAAAATACTTCTTGTGTTTCCTCAGGGCAAAGCCGTTGGGGTGACTATTGGCTGCATTTTAGGAATGTTTCCTCTGATTTTCTTTGGAGGAAGTGAAGAAGATGAAAAACTGGAGAAGACTGAATCCTCTTAGAATACCCATAAAAAGATGTAAACTAATGTACCTCAGTTATTAAATATACTGTCACAACATTTAGAAGTTAAGACAGTAACAGTGTATAGATATGGGATCAAATAGTTGAGCATGTGTTATGGAACACTAACTTATTGTGGTTTGGTCTTAGGACATCTTTTAAAAAAATATTTGGTATCATATGTGTAAATTGTTGAAATGCTTTTCATCAACAGCAGTCAACATTTCATCTTTTCCTTCTTTATCACATTATTATTTAAGTACTGGTCATTGATGTACTGTATTGACTGGGAGTTTGGCTGTTTGTTACTTAACATGCCTACATGCATGAAAGCATTTGGTTCTTGTCATCATTGTTGTTACAAAATAGTTATAATTCAACCTTAGGAGTTTTCCAGATTACTTCAGATATTCAATAATCAGTTAAAGATTTTTTTTTTTTACTGTTTTATTGGCAGTATCAATTTTGTGTTGTTTCACAGTGAACATTAGCAATTATAAAATTTCAGTCATTTTCTTAACACAGCTTTTGAGAAGGGTGCAGATTTGAGGTATATGTCACTCATTTTAATTTTCTGATTGTATTGTCTGAAGGGCCAGAGGGGTTAAAAAGAGCAATTCTATGTGTTCTTCGTGTTATATGAAACCATGTATGTTAATAAGAATACTTATTCTGGTTGATTGTCTTACTTTAATTTCTTTTAAGTGGAGACTATGGAATTACGTTGAACTAGAGAAATACGAAGTGGAAATTGTTGAGAATGCTTATGGTCTAAGTGGTGAGATCCTACTGATATTTGAAAGTCTGAAGAAATACAAATTATATTCTTTAGAAAGATTTTCCCCCCTCATAAAATGTTATTTTATATGAGTGGGTTGAACCCAAACACTTCATATTCACGATCAAAAATCTTGTTGTATTTTGTCTGGTGTTATTTTTTCTCGATAATTTCTTTTGATGTGAAAACTAAGTTTTTTGTATTCTGATTTTTTTTTGCATTATGGTCCAGTCAAAGTTGTATTTAGGAGTAATCCTTTCCTTTTGTCAGTATTTTTGGTGGTGGTGGTTAGAGCATATTTTTGGTTATAGTTACTTATATCTGACCCTATATATCTAAAGTTATAACCATTTAGAGTCATAAATTCTAATTTTCTGAATCCTTTATGTTTTGTAGTATGTGGTTTGTTAAACATGATAGTTAAACATACTGTGGGGAGAGAAAAACTGAAATTAAGATTTACTATTAGGATATTAAAATTATTGCTAATAGATACAAAAGAAGGCAAACTTGTGGGGCGACCATATTTATAGCAATATTATTTTAAAATTTTATTTGCATATGATTGCTTGGAGCACTTATTTTCAATGTTAACTTCTCTCCTGTACACTTCAGAATAATATGTTACTATCCTTTTAAGCATCGATTTTTGGGGGGAGGGGAACTACATCTTAATATTGTATGCAAATAAATATATAATATTCTTATACATTATGACATTTTTCATTAGGTTAAATCAAAATTGTAAAACTTGAGAGCTTAAACATGATTGTGGTTTGTATCTTCCATGTTGTATAACATAAAAACACCAAGAAGAAAGGTTTTAAAATTTCAGATGGATAGGAATAGATTGCTTATTTAAACTTTTTGATAAATATTTAAGTGCTTATATCCCTATTGTGTATATGGATTGCCAATCCTTTCTGTTTTTTTAAAAAGTATTTCATTGTGGTGCTTCACTTCTTTTTAATAAAATCCCATATTCCATAAGTTTAGCCTGTTAAGTTTAGAAAGGGCCTTTGATTATTAATTTTTTTGCTCCTGGAAATAATTAGTCCTATTATTAGCAGAATTATTAACAGAATCTGTCAGTTTGGTTTAGCATGAACAGAATTATTGAAGTTGTTGAAACATGAATACAAAACCTGAATATTAAAAAATAGTTTATAGGTACAATAAAAATTTGAATCAATCATGTAATAAATTTTCCAAAAAATTGGAGCCCTTCTGCCCTTTCTATACATTTTTGCCCCCAGAAATTTATTTTGCTGTAGCATGGTGCTTCACACAACACTAGAAAAAATGACTCCGTTAGGAATGGTTTCATGTGATTCTTGTTTCATGTCACTTGCCACAAAGAACGTTATTTGAGGTGTAAACTGGAACCTGTGTTTCTCATATTAGTATTTCTCTCTTAGGAACACTAGAAATGTGAAATGCAACATGAGCTATTTTAGTGCTGAATGTTTGAAATTCCTGTTCTGTGTATTATGATTTATTGACTTGTTGATGCATGTGAACTGGGTGCATTTTGCCACTGTATGTTAAATGGTGACCAATGTTTTTACAAAGGAATTGAACAAAAAAAAATCTTCAGAGTTTGCAATGTGGTTTTGATTTGATTTTGAAATTTGATTTTCTTACAGAAGACTTTGGTTACTCTGTGACTAAAGGAAATAGGATTGGTAATGGCAGATTTGATACAAGGTAGCAGCAGAGTCAGGATACAAACTTGACAACGTTTAAGGAGAATGATCCCACACAGAAACTTCACATAGAGCGGTCAGCATCCATCAGTCACACTAATGGTATTGATAGCAGAGGTGTCCACGCTCATTATGTAATCAATGCCTCATTTACTTTTTCTTCTCTAGGAGGTAAATTTAAAAGTTTGCATAAATCACTTTGAAGTAAATCTTCCTAATTTAAAAATTTATGATCTTGCCTTCTTAGAACAATCTATTAAATGCAGCATAGCTTTTACCTTAGTGTCTAAGCATCTTTGTCATGAGTTTATTATTATGTTGTACGCAGTGCTGAGAGAATCTGGTTTTTACCGTTTTAAGTTTTCCTCCCCTTTTGTGCTGCTCTTATTCTGGGAACTGTTTTCTCTCTAATGTCCTTTCTCAGTTGTGTGGACCTAGGAACTAAACAACTGGTCGTAACCAGAATTGTTATGGAGATATTAGAAAACACTCAAGCCTGAGTGAGATGATGATCCGCTGAGAGTAAAAATAATAATATTAGCATGACCTCACTTTTATTAGATATTTATTATTACATACTATAGTACTTTACATACATTATCATATGTAATCACCTTAATAGCAGTGTTAAGTTGGGGCTGTGGCCATGCCTGTTCTTTTTACTGGGCAAATTGAGGCATGGAGAAGTGGGTTTGCTCATGATGTCAGTACTACGTGACTGGCTCTGGCAGCGTGTAAAACCCATGGTCGTAAGATGTGCTGTAGCATCACCAGATGTGCAGGCTTTGCCACCACACCACCATTTAGGTTCCTTATTATCTAGTTTGTGGGGTTATTTTCTCATCTCTTACGTAAGGAAATTGTTATTAGACTCTCAAGATCCATGTAACAAATTGTGTGTGTGTGTGAAAACACATAATAGATTTGTTACTTACTTGAAAGGCAGAGTTTTAGAGGGAGAGACTGAGTGAAAGGAGGTTTTCCATTCACTCATGGAAGTTATCTTCATTCTGCCCAAAATTGGATGGAGTTCCAGGCCAAAACAGGAGCCTGGTGCTCCGCCTGGGTCTCCTCCCTATTGGATGGAATTGGCCCAGTTGCTTGGGCCATCTTCTGCAGCTTTCTCAGATGCTTTAGCAGGGAGCTGGATCAGAAGTAGAATGGCTGGGACTTTAACTGGCGTCGTTCTGGGTATTTGATGCCAGACTTGTAGACCGTGGCTAAGCCTTCACCAATACAACCGCAACTTTTGTGTTTTTGATTGTGTATTGTATCCAATACGCTAGGGACCAACACCCCTCGCTCATGAAGTTTATTCTGCATGTGGGGTGGGCCCCAGAGTAGGAGGTGTTAGAGAAGAGAACACAGAAAAAGCAAATTGCACTTTGTTATATCTTATAACAGTGATATGTTCCTTAGAGACAAATGCAGCAAGATATAAGGTATAGACAGTACCAGTGGAAGTGAGTCAGAGAAGACTGGAGAAGATACAGAGCCCTGTAAAGAGAAGGTGTCAAACCAAGGTTTAAAGACATGAAATGCCTTTTCAGTTTGGCATGAAATGTAGAATGCTTCCTGTTTGCTTTCTGTTATGAATGCTGTCATGTTAAACCTAAAGGTTGATTACTTACATGTGCAGAACTATATTGTTCATTTACTGACAGCAGTAGAAGGACACGGCCAAGAAACGTGAGGAAGCGATTCTCCAATTACAAAAATTTGTAGAAAACTGTCAGCAAATACTTTAGTTTTTTTCTGTGTGTTCATAATGAAATATTATTGACAGATCACTTGCTTTTACCAGAGCAATAAATATTTTTGCTGCATAAGCTGTAGTGAACACTGAAGTTAACATTTTTCTTATCTGACTTTTATAATTAATAATAAGGTTTGAAGTTTTAGGACTTTCGGGTCTACTGATACAGTTATGAAACATGGTATTTTGTATCAGTGTTCATTTGAGATTTTGTATGTAGCATAAATGATAGGAACAAAAGAAGCCATGAGCAATTTCTTTTTTATTGGCATAAGGATTAAAAGGTGGAGTATCTGAGAGATGCTTTCTCTGTAACTACAAGTCAAATTTTTTTTTTTAAGATTTTTCAGATTTTTCTTTTTTTTTTTTTTATTGTTAATAACATTGTATTATGTGATACAGTTTTATAGGTGCTTGGATTTCCCCCACTTCTCCCACAACCCTCCCCCCGTTGGTGGATTCCTCCACCTTGCTGCATAACTACAGTTCAAGTTCAGTTGAGATTCCTTCATTGCAAGCACATACCCAGCATTGAGTCCAACATCTTATTTTTCTTAAAAAGACAGAGTTACAGAGAGAAGCAGAGACAGAGAAAGATCTTCTATCCACTGGTTCTCTCCCTCAGGTGCCTGCTATAGCCAGAGCTGAGCTGCTTTAGGCCAGGAGATTGTTCCAGGTCTCCCAAGTGGGTACAGGGGCCCAAGGACGTGGGTCATCCTCAAATGCTTTCCCAGGCTATGAGTAGGAAGTTGAATCAGAAGCAGTGGAGCAGCCAGGACCTGAATTGGCATCTAACGGGATCCCGGCCCTTGAAGGTAGAGGATTGGCCTGCTGAGCCATGGTGCTGGTGCCAAATCAGACTTGTTTAAATGAATGAAATGTGAGCATAATGATTGAAGAGTTTAAAGAGGTACTTTTAGGGGAAGCCTTGGAAACCCTCAACAACTGTAGGATAAAGCAGATTTCTGTGAGAATTATGAAATTTAGAAAAGATAGTATTTGATAATATAAAAGTTAATGGCTTTCTAAATTTAAAATTTTTAATTTGATGATACAATTCCATAGTGTCTGGGATTGGTGCTAGACATAAATGGGAGTTAAAATGGGTATTTAAGTGTAAAACAAAAGAAAACTGCAAGATACCTTAATTAAAGTTTTTTTTCTCTTCTTGCCTGACTGTACTCCCTCTCCTGGACCCTCTTCTTCTATAGTTTGTTGATTCTTCTACCTCTTTCCGTTTGGTGAGCCTTCCTTTCTCTCTCTTTCTCTCTCCCTCCCTCCCTGCCTCCCTCTCTCCTTTCCTCCCTTTCTCTCTCTCTTTCTCCCTGTCTTCCTCCCTCCCTCCCTCCCTCCCTCTCTTTTTCTTGATCTCATTCTTGGAGGAATGTTTTTAACACATTTTTATATCTCATACTATTAATTTAAAACATGTAGATAAAACATTTTCCTTTTCCATTCTCACTTGGGGAGGAGGATAAATCTAAATATAGTTCATTATTTTATCGTTAGCTCTTCTAACTTATTCTTTCTTCCATACCTCCATATCCTGTCATGTCAAGATCTCAGTTTTCATAAGGGGAAAAAAAGATATGACTGTGTTACATGTCAGTGCTGTAAAAGATCTCATCTCTCGTGTCTTCTCGTGCTGCTCTGGCGCAGGGGACATATTCAGTGGTGATTTGGTGAGTGATCACTGCTACCAACATCATCATGATTTTCTCTTGGGTGGGAAACATGCCCTCCCCCCGTCTCTAAGCAGCATTTGATATTTATTACATCATTCAACAGCCATACACAATTATCAGTTTAGAAAAATAGCTTGCCATACATCTATTGAATTTTGAGTCCATCCTGCCTTGCTACCTGGTCAGGGCCAAACCATATGTTTTGTTGTTGCTCTTTTGGTTTGCAAGGCTTTATGGCCTACTGGCCATCTATCTCACCCCTGCTAGGTACTTGGACATTTGGCTTGTCGCCCAGGCCATTCTGTACAGTATAAAGCCCGAACCATTTCCCATGTCACACTGAGCCACTTCGGAACTAAGGTCTTGTTTTCCCACAGATTACTTAATCCACTGGCACATTCTGTAGGTCATTGATTTTAACAGATAATCAAATGCTTGATGAGAAATTCGGTATGCCTGCACATGCCCTGTTCCATTCATCAGCAAGGAAACACATATTTCTGGGTTCTTTGTTCTTTGGAGCTTGAGTTGGAGCTTAATGAATTCTACTTTCTAATCAATTTACTCTGTTTTTTTGTCCCTTGCAAATTGATGCCAAATATATTGATTTGAAACTTTAGACTCTTTCTGCCCTCTCTCACCATAGATTTACCCTGCTAGGTTGGTTGGTATTATTATTGTTCTCTTTATGATTTTACAGAGAACAGCTTTGTAATGATATCTCAAATTCTTTCTGTATCGTAAGCCAAAGATTTTAAAATTTTAGTATTGAGATCTTCAAAGAGCTGTTCCTGATGAGGGTAATATAAATACTTACTATAATAGAAACTGAGATTGAAAAATAAAATAAATAATAAAAATTTTAATGTAAGTAACATTATATGAGAATCATTAAAAATAGATTGACATGAAGAGTGGCTTTTTTTTTTGCAGATTTCTTTAATATCAGGCTTAATCGAATAGTTGGCTTTTCTTGTTGGTTTCTGTGTTTAATCTAATTGATGTATTTGAAGTCCAGTGAAAAAAACAGCCTCACACAGATGTGTAGTTGTAAAGGACGCAGGAAAAAGGCTATTTGTATTATTATGTGTTGTTGGATGCTGTACCAAAGCTAAACAAGGATAGTTTCTGACAGTTTAGTAGCAAGGTAGAATCTGAGTCCATGTCTTTGGAATTTCACATTGTGTTACATTAGAATCTGTTGGTCTCCTTTTTGAGTTTTGGAACTTCCCATGCATGCTTTTGCGTTTGACATTTGGAAACTGCTAATATGCTAAGTTATATAGGCCTTCCAAATGTTAATACTCTTAACTTTAGAAATGTTTACATCATGTTTAATATAGTCAACAAGCACATTAGAAAAGAAAAACATTTGAAAGATGAGAAACCGTGATGTCTCGTTGACAGGCAGACATTTTTCAAAATTGTCTCACTTGAAAGCTTGAACTTTATCACTGAAAACAAATACTGTTAATTTTCCTTGAAGTGACAGTTCACTTTGTTCTTATTTGATAAAATGTCAAATACCAAGTTTATCTCATAACTCAAAACGGTCTTATAGTAGGTGCTTTTCCTTAAGGCAGCCATCATAGCTCGAATCCCCAGAAGTACTTTGTATATACTTTCCATTTCTTCATATAGGATGTACATACTTTAAAAAAAAAGACCTCGTTTACTTAAAAGTCAAGATTTAATTAATTTTTACAGCTTCCTCAGAATGTTGAGTGATTCCCCCCCCCCCAAACAAGTGGCAGACGTGTGACATTGAGGACTGCAAAGTCTACAAATGCTTTGATTCACTCTAAGATGCTGGTGACTTTACCGCCATTGCTTTCTCACCTCTGATACGTGAGTGCAGAGAGAGAAAGGTTAATAATGTCTTAGTGTATCACAGGCTCTGGAAGAAGCACAGGTGTCTGCAAACCCATACCTGACATCTGACAACTGCTCCCTGAGCTTTACTAAGTAGGTTAGGCTTAGATGCAAGGAACAGACCCCCCAAAGGTGAAAGTAATATTAGATGAAACAAGGTAGAAACTTTCTTACCAAGGGAGCATTGTAGTACATTGTCCAGGCTGGATATGATAGCTAGGGTCCAGACAGTACTGTGAGACCCAGCTCCCGATCCTCTTGCTTCACTGGGTACAACTTTCATTCTCAGGATCATTTCATGATCTCAACTGGGTGCATTGCTCACAGGCATCAATCCATACTATTCCAAGAAGGAAAGAACTTAAAGGTAAAGGACTTACCTAATTTTAAAAAATAGTGATTTAATTTTATTGGAAAGTCAATATACAGAGGGGAGGAGAGACAGAGAGGAAAATCTTCCATCCAGTTGTTTCACTCCTCAAGTGGCCATAAGAGCTGGAGCTGACCTGATCCGAAGCCAGGAGCCAGGAACCAGAGTCCTCTGGGTCTCCCACACGGGTGCAGGTTTCCAAGGCTTTGGGCTATCCTCAGCTGCTTTCCCAGGCCACAAGCAGGGAGCTGGATGGAAAGTGGGGGCCACAGGGACATGAACTAGCACTCATATGAGATCCCGGTGTGTGCAAGGTGAGGACTTCAGCCACTACACTACTGCGTCAGGCCTGAATCTAACACTTTTTTAAAAAGGCTTGCCTGTGTTCTTTGTGGCCCTTTGTGTTTTTCTGTAAATTTTTTTTTTAAGATTTATTTTTATTATTTTTTCATTGGAAAGGCGGATATACAGAGAGGAGAGACAGAGAGGAAGATCTTCCGTCCGATGATTCACTCCCCAAGTGAGCGCAACGGGCCGATGCTATGCCGGTCCAAAGCCAGGAGCCTCTTCCAGGTATCCCACATGGGTGCAGGTTCCCAAAGCTTTGGGCTGTCCTCGACTGCTTTCCCAGGCCACAGGCAGGGAGCTGGAAGGGAAGCGGGGCTGCCGGGATTAGAACCGGCGCCCATATGGGATCCCGGGCGTGCAAGGCGAGGCCCTTTAACCACTTGTGCCACCACGCCGGGCCCTTCTGTAAAATTTTAAATCAGTTTTCTGAAGCCCAGTCTACTTCTGCCAAATTAAAAAACAACAAAAGCATACTGGGATTCTTGATTGTCTTGCTTTTGTTTTGATTGCATTGTATCCACACATCATTTTCAGAAGACTTGACATTTTGATTGTGTCTTTATTCCGTGAGCATAACTTATCCCTATACTTAGATAACTTTTAATTTCTTTCAGTTGCTTTTTATAGTTTTCAATGCAGGGAACTGCATATATATGTTATTCTAGGCATTTTATAAGTGGTACATACATATAATTTAACTATTTTATTGGTTCTGTATGAAAACATGATGCTTTAAAAAAATATTTGAAATCCAGAGTGAGAGAAAGGGAGATATATTTTCTATCTGCTAGTTTACTCCCCAAGTGGTTCCAACAGCTGGAGTTGGATCAGACTGAAGTTAGGAGCCAGGAGCTTCACCTGGGTCTCTCAGTGTGGGTGGAAGGCCCAAGTACTTTGGACATGTGCTGTTTTACCTGGCCGTTGGCAAGGAACTGGATTGCTATTTTTAAATTTCTTATCCAACGAAAAGTTGCCAGGTAGAAGAAGTGAATTACACCAGATATGGTATCAGTGCACAAGATTCACTGTATTTTCATATGGAAGCAGTGTACAGGCAGACACTGAAATTTTAAAAATAACATCAAAATAAGAAAAATGAAGAAATGTCTGACAAATATAATATTTACATACTGAAAAACAAGAAAATTTCTACAGTAAATAAATCCCAAATAAATGGATTCCAAATAAATATATTTATATATTGACTGGCTCAGAATTACTAAGATATCATTTATCCTCAAATTCAGCTAAATATATTCAGTATAATCCCTGTCAAAATCTCAGCAGGGTCCTTAAAAAAGTTCCCATGACAATTTCATTATATGAAAATAGAATCGAGAGTAGCCAAAACAATTTTGGAAGAGAACAAAGAGGAAGATTTCAATATTTGATATAAAGTTATGATCATCACAAAAGTATATAAAACAAGGAAGAAAATTTTCCGAGAAATAGAAATAGAACCAAGAATGATTCAATGGAAGATGGTTGTCTTTATGATGGATGGTACTGCATCAAATGCTTATTTATGTAAAAAGGAACTAAAAAGAGTAGTAAGAGAAAGATACAAATAAGTCCCAAGTTTTACTGTAGAATATGAAAAGAGGATTTCAAAATGGGTTGTAGACCTAACTGTAAGAAGTAGAACACTTGGAGAAAATTTTAGTGATCTTGGTTTCGCAGGTGTTTCTTAAAAACTGTTTAGAAAAAGCAGGAAGTGTAAAGGAAAAGCAATAGATTTCACTAAGATAAAAGACTTTGTTCTCCCGAACATACTCCTAGTAAAATGAAAAGATAAACTTCAGATTGGGAAAAATATCCATGAAAGGGCACTTATTTAGAATATGTAAATACTGTAAGAATGCAACAATTTTTACATGTACAAAACATCTGAATAGTGACTTCTCCAAAGATATATAGATAGCAAATTATAACTTAAAAATATATCCTTGATTTCACTAATCATGAAATACCTGATACGGATGTAAAATGGTATAGCAAGCAGCTTTTGAAACAATTTTGGTAGTTTATTTTTTAAAGATTTATTTATTTTTATTGAAAAGGCAAATCAGATTTCTGGAAAGAAAGAGAGAGAGCTCTTCTGTCCACTGGTTCATTCTCCAAGTGACCATAACAGCTGGAGCGGAGCTGATCAGGAGCCAGGAGTTTCTTCCAGGTCTCTCACGTGGGTGCAGGGTTCCAAAGCTTTGGACCTTCTTTGGCTGCTTTACCAGGCCACAAATAGGGAGCTGGATGGGAGTGGAGCAGCAAGGACATGAAGCAGAACCCATATGGGATCCTGGCAAGGTAGGATCCAAGGTGAGGATTTAGCTATTGGGCCATCGTACTGGGCCTGGAAGTTTTTCTTTCCTTTTCTTTTCCTTTTTTTTTTTTTTCCTAAACAAACAGTTCATTTATTTTACCCTTTGTTAAACCTGTAGATAGTTTAGGCCAGTTAGCACTTGTTTTTTTTTTTTTTCCCCATTTTTTAATTTTATTTTGACAATCTTTACATAGTTAATTAGGGTAAAAAGGTTCAAGGGCTACAGGAAAATGGGTAAGACTATTAATTTTTCATATTGTTTCCTTCATGTTTAAAGGGGTATTAAGGGAGAAAGCCCACCCAATTTCCCACCCTCCCCAGGTCCCGGATGTAGGTATGCTCTTAGATTCTTGCTCAGGTGGTTTGATATTTCAACAGTTATGAATCGCTGCCAATCTTGCCACTCCAAGCACTATGAGGTCTTTGAAGAATCCACTGGTTGATATAGTCCATCATAGAGTCTCTGTTTGCCCCGTATTTCGCTGCTAAGATATAGCTGAGATGGTTGGTTGACCTGTTCTGTCTTCTCTCTTTTCTCAGTTAGGGTTCTGAGTCCAGCATTTTGATTGGGGAGATCTCCAAAGAAACTGTATGAGGTGTTCTCAAACCAGATTCTTGTATGTGCTAGCAAGTACAGGGCCCAGCAAGGTCCATCGCCCTGATCAGCTGATGTTTGCAATTGCTGGGCTGGTTCTTTTTCACTCCCGACTTCCACTGGAACCAGTGGGTGTTGCAGTACAGCCTGGTTCTGCCCAGGATATACTTGGCCCTTGCATAAACCAGTGGGAGCTGCAGCCTAGTTGGAGCGACCCGTAATAACCCCCACCAGGCCCGCCCCCTATTCTGGTTAGCCAGTATGTGTAGCAGTAGTCCAGTCTGTCCCACACCCCATTCCACCCCAGCCCCTGTCCTAGTTTTTGCCCTCCTGTGGAAGTGGTAACCCAAGAGGGATGAGCCCACTATTTCCTTCCCAGGCCTCTCCCACTTCCAAATTATGCACTCTCCAGGTAGTTCTGTGGTTTGACTTGACAGAAGTAGCCCCCAGTGCCAGCTTCTTGCCGCTGATGCTGTGGCTCAGCCCAAACAACCCTCACCCACTCTAATTTTGTTTGCACCAGTAGGAAAAATCAGCCCATCCTAGCTTTTCCCTGATCTAGGCCACATGAGGCGCACAGGTGTTGTAGCCCTGCCTAGTCTGGTCTGCCGCCATCCCAGCCTATGCTCTCCAGTGGGAGTAGCTGTCCAGCAAAGGAACCACCCCTTATTCCCCTGCTGGCACTGCCCCCTCACTTCCTTGTTCTCATGCTTGCTGGTTGGGTGCTGCGGTCCCTTCCCGTACAGGCATCCTCACCTTGGCATTCCATATTGTGCACTAGTCTATGTTGTGACCGAACCTGGCTCGACGCACACTTTTCTGGTGCTTGGTTTTGCCAGTGGATGATGTGGACAGATTCAGCCTGGTCTTCCCCTGACCCATGCCAAATGTATGCCAGTGGGTAACTTTTCATGGCCTGTTCTGGGCTGTTTCCTATCCTGTTTCTTGCTCTTACCTGCCGGGTCTGTGTCCTGCCAGAGGAGTTGCCCAGGCTCCTCCATCAGAACCTCTCCCAATGCCAGGTTTCACTCTTACCAGTGGATCCATGAGCCGGCCCTACTCAGTCCACCTCCTGTCATAGCAGGAACAGTGGCTTTTCCTGACTGGCCTTCAACCCAAACTGGTTCTTGTTGTTGGATGTTTCAGCCCAGCCATGGTTTGTCCATATCCACATATGGCTCACACATGGCTCAGTAGGGGGTTGAGAACTTGCCTAGTCCATCGCACATCTATCCCGGTCTTCTAGGACACCAGAGGGTGTTGGGGTCTGGCCCAGTTCAGCGCATCCAGTCCCAGTCCACAATTGTGCCAAGGGAGACTACAACCTGAAATGGGCCAAGCATAGGCCAGGAGCTCCATCCAGATCTGTGGGGTTGCCAGAGTCCAAATTTCTGGGCCATCTTGATTGGGAGTAGCTGGGATCAATGCCCTTATGGGCTGCTGGCTCCATAAGACTATAGGTTTATGATCTTCACCATACTGCCAGCCCTGGTAGTTTCTTAAAAGATAAATATATGCCCACTCAATGACTTAACAATTGTACTCCACATAATTTGCAAGGTATATTTCATAATACCTGATGGTAACATAAAATAAATGTAAATACCCACGTGAAGGCTTGAACACCAACTTATACAGCAAGTGTATTTAATAATCCTCAGATACGAACAACTCAAATGTCCATCAACAGGAATGTGGATAAACAGTTCACGCTCTATCCAAAGTAATACAAATTGGTAAGAAAAAGGACATATTGATGCATGCAATAACTTGGATGGATTTCAGAATACTCCTTCCAACAGAAGCCAGACAAATGTACATGTTGCATTGATTCTATCTATATGTAATCCTGAACAATTGCCTACAGTGATGGAAAACATATGTGATTGCCTTAGCATAATAGAAGGCCAGTTGGGGGCGGGGACAAAGGCAGTGGTCATTGAGGGGTGACAAGGAAGCCTAAGTTATTTACACGTTCGTTATCTTGATCATGATGATGGTTTCAAGGTGTTATGCCAAGAGTCATCAGATTTTGCAGTTAAATTTTTACAATAAGCTATAAAAATAACCCTAAACAAGGCAAAAAAAAAAAAAACATTAAAAACCATTACTAGTGCAAAATTCTCCTTCCTGCACATTCCTGAATAGGAAATACTTTCTAACACTTCCTTAATTTCAGATCGTGGTTTAGAAATGTTCATTTGGGTCCTGGAGTGATAACCTTGTGACTAACGTCCTCGTCTTGCGTGTGCTGGGATCCCATATGGACACCAGTTCGTGTCCCAGCTGCTCCACTTCTCATCCAGCTCTGTGCTTGTGGCCTGGAAAGCAGTAGAGGATGGCTCAAAGCTGCACCCGCATGGGAGACTTGGAGGAAGCTCCTGGCTTTGGATCAGCTCAACTGTAGTCTTTGTGGCTGGCCACTTGGGGAGTGAGCCAATGGATCTTTCTCTCTAGAGAGAGAAGTGCACCCATCCTCTGGCTCACTCCCCAAATGGCTATGATGGCTGAGGGTAAGCCAATCTGAAGCCAGGAGCATCTTCCAGATCTACCTGGGTGCAGGTGCTCAAGCATTCAGACCATCCTCTACTAGTTTCCCAGGCACATTAGCAGGGAGTTGGATAAGAAGTGGAGCAGCTGGGCCTGGCGTGGTATCTCAGCAGCTAAAGTTCTCACCCTGTATGCGCCGGGATCCCATGTGGGCTCCGGTTCTAATCACCACAGGTCTGCTTCTCATCCAGCTCCTACATGTGGTCTGGGAAAGCGGTTGAGGCTGGTCCAAGGCTTTGTGACCCTGCACCTGTGTGTGAGATCAGAGAAAGCTCTTGGCTCCTGGCTTCGAATTGGTGAGTGGACAGAAGATCTTCCTCTCTGTATATCTGACTTTGCAATAATAATAATAATAATAATATCTTTTAAAAAAAAAGTGGAGCAGCTGACTTTAAAACTGGTTCCCATATGGGATACCAGTAGTGCAGGTGGCAGCTTTACCCTCAGCCACAGCGTTGCTGTTCTCAAACCCTTTTAAAATCTGCGTTAGCATACTTTATCAGATGGCTCAGCCTTCTCTTGTCTGCAACACCTAGTGGCTGAAAATGGTAATTTATTTTTTCTCCTATTTCTGTGGGCTAGGTGAGCAGTTTCTCGGCTGGTCTTGCTCATCCATATGACGGCAGCCAACTGAGGAGTTGGCAGAAGCTGGAGGGTTTAGATGGCCTTGGCACCAGTGGACTGAATGCTGTCTGTGAGGTCTCACATAAGATTATAGTTTGATCCTTTTTTTATCCAGTGCCCTGAAATAAAGCATTCCTGTTACACAGCTGCACACGCGCCTATACAAATTTCTTTTGTTGAAGTACAGTTTACATATGAAATAGCTGCAACATTTAATGTGTACATCTTCATGCATTCATTGGGAAGCAGCTATACATTCATGAAATTGTAACCACATACAGTGCTCTAAACTTAGCACCTTAAGGGAACCCTGGATACTGTATCATCGCTGTTTAAAACAGTATGGAGATTCCTCAAAATTTAAAGATAATACTGCAATATATTCTAGCAACATTAATTCTCTGAATATGCCCCCAAAGAATTTTTTGAAACGGATTTTCAATACTCATTACGTCACTATTCACAATACCAAAAGTGTAGAAAGAACTTAAATGTTCGGTGGCAAATGAGGTATTTACATGCAATGGGATATTATTCAGCTTTCAAAAAATGGAAATCCTGCCTTTTGTGACAACATGGATGAATGTGGAAGACATATACTAAGTAAAATAAAGCAGACATGGGCAAGTACTATGTGATTGTCTTCACATGATCATTACATGACCATTGGATTCCAAATGAATAAAAGAGGTCTCCAGACCTTACACTGTGTCATTCCTGCCAACTTTGACTCTGTGTCAAAACAAGTTGAATCAGGAATTGACAAGAGGATGCCTCCTTAATGAGGGATGACAAAGTCAAGTTGCAAAGGGGCATGGACATAGGGAGTTGTATTTATTGGGAGCCATTATTCTGTTGTGGGGACCGAAGAGCACATGCTCCTTGAAGGTAGAAATCAGATTTGGTTGCCTTTGTTTTCCCTTTTTTAACTGTCACAGACCTTGAACACTGTGTCATAGGTGTTGAGTTTTTCCTTGATGTTAAGAGGATTAAAGGGAAAATATAACATTGTAGATACATCATTTAACTGGCCGGGTGAGGTAGATATATTCCCAAGCACTTGAAATCAAAATACCAAAATTAGGTAAAAGCAAATAGAGATTATTATTGATTCATCAGAATATCTTTTTCTAAATTTAATTATGTAGTTTTATTTATTTGGTGATGAGTAAGAGAGAGGAGAGAGGGAGAAGGAGGAAGGTGTTCCGTGTGCTGGCTCATCCTTGGGCTTAGTCAGGCTGAGTGTGGAGCCTGGGAACTCGTTCCAGGCCTCCTGTGTGGGTGGCACAGACTCAAGCATGTAAGCCATCATATGTGCCTCGCAGGATGCTCATTAGCAGGAAGGTAGAGCAGAAGCAGAACCACGACTGGGACCAGAGACTCTTAGATTGGATTCAGGGATCCCAAACAAGTGTCCTGCCTGCTACACCAGACACTCATCTCTATTAAGATATCTTTTTTTTTTTTTTAAAAAAAGATTTGGGCCCGGCGCGGTGGCGCAAGTGGTTAAAGGTCCTCGCCTTGCACGCCCGGGATCCCATATGGGCGCCGGTTCTAATCCCGGCAGCCCCGCTTCCCTTCCAGCTCCCTGCCTGTGGCCTGGGAAAGCAGTCGAGGACAGCCCAAAGCTTTGGGAACCTGCACCCGCATGGGAGACCCGGAAGAGGCTCCTGGCTTCGGATCGGCATAGTATCGGCCCGTTGCGCTCACTTGGGGAGTGAATCATCGGACGGAAGATCTTCCTCTCTGTCTCTCCTCTCTGTATATCGCCTTTCCAATGAAAAAATAATAAAAATAAATATTTAAAAAAAAAAAAAGATTTATTTATTTATTGGAAAGTCAGATATACAGAGAGGAGGAGAGACAGAGAGGAAGATCTTCCGTCTGATGATTCACTCCCCAAGTGAGCGCAACGGGCCGATGCTATGCTGGTCCGAAGCCAGGATCCAGGAACTTCTTCCAGGTATCCCACATGGGTGCAGGGTCCCAAAGCTTTGGGCCATCCTGGACTGCCTTCCCAGGCCACAAGCAGGGAGGTGGATGGGAAGTGGAGCTGCTGGGATTAGAACTGACGTCCATATGGGATCCCAGCACGTTCAAGGTGAGGCCTTGTGCCGCTAGGCCACTGCGCTGGGCCCTATTAAGGTATCTTAATAACATTTTTACAGCCAAATAGGTAAGGGGTACAGAATCCTCAATATGACAGTCCCGAAGAGTGAATAGCTTTTTAATTTTTTTGTTTGTTTTCTGATTCCAGATTCTAGGCTCTCTATTCTTCTGTACAATCTAGGGTGCAGTTATGTTAAACAATTTTTAAAAGGAGTGGATAATTTAGGGATTTTAAAATTTACACAGCACAGATTCTGATACTTGGGTACTATGCTTTTTACTATTTTTATTTTCCTGTATAGAAAATGAAATGTTTTTTTAGAAGAACAAAGCTGGAGGTGCTTAAAATAAAATTCCTCACTTACTTCAAGTAATTTCTATTTCAGGGACAGGTAGATTTTCTAAGAAAAAGTATGCTGTGGAATAGTTCTGCCAAAAACTTTTCCTCCACAAATTGCAGCCAGTGTTTTGCCTGTCTATTATTAACACATTACCCTTTAAGTGCCATCTGATATTTGGCTTGTTTTATAAACAGGCTGAAAGCTCTAGGCTAGATCCTGGCCACATTCAGTTTTTATAATTATATCTTCCTGTAATATTCCTCCCACTCATAAGCTAATAAGTGGTTTGACTAAGATTCAGCCTTTTTCTTTTGCTCTGTAAACTTTAAAAACCCAAAGGCAACTGAGAACAGTTTCTTCAGCCGTTTCTACCATTTTATGTCTGGTGTCCAAGAATGAGCCAGGTTACAAGGAAGGTGATTGACAGAATCAGGAGGTCCCATCCTTTCCCGTGGGTGTCAGAAGGATTGCCAGTCTATGGATCCTCAACAAGTTACACATGGTTCACAACGTCCTGCTCAAATTCTTGTCATGCGTTGTCTTAGATTTTGGTTTTATATAGTTCAACATATTGGGTAAAATTCTAACTCAGGAAAAATGTAAGTGACGTATAGAGGATGATCAGTTCTGTTTAAATAAGTAAATTAAATTTTCCATCCTCCCTGGATTCTCTGTGACTGTCACTTGCACATCATTTAACGGTGCTCCTGTTGAGCCTTGACAGTGAGCTCCTAAAATGCAAGGGCTGTTCTTAACTCGTTGTCATGTCCTTGGTACACAATGCCCTGTTACAAGTTAGCACTCTTTCTTTTTTTTTTAAAGATTTATTTTTATTATTTTTTCATTGGAAAGGCGGATATACAGAGAGGAGAGACAGAGAGGAAGATCTTCCGTCTGATGATTCACTCCCCAAGTGAGCGCAACGGGCCGATACTATGCCGATCCGAAGCCAGGAGCCTCTTCCGGGTCTCCCATGCGGGTGCAGGGTCCCAAAGCTTTGGGCCGTCTTCGACTGCTTTCCCAGGCCACAGGCAGGGAGCTGGAAGGGAAGCGGGGCTGCCGGGATTAGAACCGGCGCCCATATGGGATCCTGGGCGTGCAAGGTGAGGACTTTTAACCACTTGCGCCACCGCGCCGGGCCCAGCACTCTTTCAATGTGGCTTTTTAAAATGAGTATCAGCGTTAACGTTGATGTTCAGAAAGCTCAATTGCAAAGTTGTAATCCCATTATAAATAAATGAGTCGTGGTAAACTGTTACCAATATCTGATGCTTTTGTCAAGCCTTCAGCCTCCAAAGGGAAATGTGTGGTACTGATGGAGTGAGTGAGTAGTCAGCACAGGATGATCCACTTACACAGCTCAAGCATTGCACCTTTCTGAGGCCATGTTAGTAGTGTCTGTCCTTTTGAGTCAGTTCCAGGCCCAGCACTTCCCAGTGGTGGGTTCTTATACACAGGAATGAATCTCTCTGAGCTCTCCATGTGCCCTGCTTTATGAAATGGTGACAGTGACACCTTCCTTGCAGGGTTGTTATGGTGGAGATTTTGTGGGCATAGTGCCTCATGGAACATTGAGTACATCTCAGCTGTGCAGAGATCGGCTTTATGACTCGCCTCCATTCAATTTGCTGGTAAAATATTTTTAAAAAAAGGGGGGGGAAATGTTGAGGAATAATAGGAAAATGAGCACATTTTTTTCTCTTTGAACATTTTACAGTGTCACTTCGTTATTTTTGTTCTAGGTACTAAATTTTCAGTCCATTAGACATGTTTTTGATGAAACTAATGTGCCAACCAAAAGACATAATAGATCTAATATGTGGTTTTATTTCCCATTTTTAGCCCTGAAATAACCACGCTAAAGTCAATAACGAATCTTCCCAGTATTTTTCTGTATGTTTTGAATGGCTGATAAAGGCTTATGAAACTTCTGTCATATCACCAAGATAGTATGCGAGTGCCAGGTCTTCTGTGTACTAACTGCTTGCGAAAAGGATACTCAGACCACACCATCACTGTCTCACAGGTTTAGGACTGGACAAGCCACTGCATGGGAAGTGTCTTTGCAGTTACAGTAACACAGCATATTCATAGGGTAGAAATGGAAGCTTTAATTTGATGGGAAACGCCACCTTTCTCATATGAAACTGGAGTGAGTGTAGTCCACTGGATTCCTCAGAACTGGTGAAGAGGATATAATCTCCTAGTGCTGATTGCTTCATGGGCCAACCACTGAGGAAGAGAGAGAGAACAGAAAAACAGAGCAAGGTATTTTCCACCTGCTGTTTCACTCTCCACAAGTCCACAATGGCCTGGGTTGGGACAGGCCAAAGCCAGAAGTTAGGAGCTTCTTCCATATCCTCCATGAGGGTAACAGATGCCCAAGCACTTGGACCATCTTCCATTGCTTTCCCAGGTGGGAGTTGGATTAGAAACAGAACTGCCAGGACTTGAACCAACACTCTGATCTGGGATACCTGTGCTGTGCTAGTACCTGCTTACTTCACTGTGCCACAAAGCCAGCCCCATGCTGGGCACTAAGCATTCCATGTGCATCTCCTTACTTCATCCTACAGAGCAATTTCCATTATCTTCCCATTTTGTCTGTGATTTTTTCTAGGCAGCTAACTCATATTCTTTGGTGGATGAAGAAAATTATGTAAGACATTTTTGTAACTATGACTTTGTACTATATTTTTTTGTCCTGGTGTGTGTTCTATCATTAATTAGGATCTATAACTTAAGAAACAGGATTTCCCAGAACTATCTAGAAATATTCATTTGGAAAACAAATGAATAATGAAAATACAAGTTCTTTTTAAAAAAATTTCTGAGATCACACCTTAGCCTGAGGAAGATGAGTTCTAGTATCTTAGAGCAATTTCAGGTTGTATGCAGGTAGGTGTGAGTCCAAGGGTATTGGAAGCCCAAGCAGGGACTGCAGCTCACCCTGTTGGCTTTACTGTAAAGCCTCCTTTAAGTCAGGTAAGTCAGGTAGTAGACACTTTCATCCTGTAAACACTTGTGAGTCACTACTCTGCTTCTTTTGCACTTGGGAAAAGACTGCAACAAGACAACATATAGTCCCTGTCCTTATGGGCTTAACCTGTAAGCCCATAACAAGTGCTATAACTCTACAGTGCTATGGATAAAATAATGGAAGTAGAGTAGTATTAGGACAGAACATTGGCTCAAGGTAGATTCAGGGATGGCAACCTGGAGAGTCATCTTGAATCAGAACAAGTGTTAGACAATGTTGGCAGCAGCACATCCGTGATCTTTGTTGGTGTGAACCCACTTAATTCAGTTGCCCAGTTTCAGCTGTCAGTGGCCCAGAAGCCAGGTAGAAATATTGGAAGTATACTATGTGTCCTATGATCTAAATGGTGCAGTCCATTCTGTTTATATTTGGGGCATCCATCAGATTCAATTACCCTAAGACTATTCTGCTTGAGTTTTGTCTCAGTCACCTCTGAGGCAGAAGTTCAGTGCAAGCACATCGTTGTGTTGCTCGAGGTTAAGCAGAAGCTCCCCTGCCTGTGCACAGAAGTAAAGCAGGTTGTTGGGGTGGCTGTTTAGTGCAGGAGGGAGGCATCTTGTTAGGTGCATTGTTCACCAGAAAAGCCTCAGCTGAAGTCTTACTGCTACCAAGGTAAAGGACTTGCTCATGGGAAGTGTCTGTGTGGTGTCTTCCGTATTTGGTGAGCCGCTTGTATACTTCCTTTCCACTGAGTGTGGGCTGACTGGGATTTTGCTTTATTTAGCGTGTGAATCACAGCAGAAGTGACCTCAGGCTAAAGAAGACCATATGAATTTTGCTGTTGCTCTTGGGAATCTGATATGCCTTATATGCAATTGAGTTGCCACATAAGAGGCTAAATGGAAAACAGGGAAAGAGCGAGCAAGCAAGCCAGCTGAGCCAGAATGATGGTTAACCCAGACCCAACTGACCTGTAGGTTAATGCAAAAACGTACGTGACCACTGGCAAGGCCAGCTGAAGAACTGCTCTACTGAACACCAAATCAGATTTGAAGATTATGAGAAAACTAAACGAATGTCATTTTTAAGTCACTACATTTGGGGGTGGCTTGCTATACAGCAGTAGTTAGTCATAACAGAAGTTAGTACTTGGAAGTAGTAAGCTGCACCAACACAAAAACATGGAGGAATGTGGCTTTGGCTTTTGGGAGGGCTGTGGAGGCTGCAAGAAGTCCAAGCAGCTTGTCAATGCAGGCTGGAAGGGCAGGAGGGAATGAGTATTGGAACCCGGAGACAAGATGACCTGTATTAGGAGTGGTTGAAAGTTCAGCAACATGTGAATTGTGAAAGATGGAAAATGTGTTTTAAAAACTTAGGAATATGACTAAGATACTATTTCTAGGCAAAACATTGAAAGTGCCAGCAGGATTTTTTAAGCTGCATATGATAAGGCACAAATAGAGAAAAGGACCAAAAATGAAAGTGTTAATGCAGGAAAGCTTTCCAAACCAGGACTCATTGAACTGCAAAGTAAAACTTGTTCTCATGCCTGTTGTTTCCTGCAAAAGGTTCCCAGATGGTCTTGGAAAAAAGATGAAATACAGGGAAATGGTTGTCTGGGTTGAGATTAAGTCAAGGACAGGGCTATAAGACCCTTTGTTGTGGCTGGCATTGTGGCCCAGTGGGCTAAGCTGCCACCTGCAACATTGGCTTCCTATATCAGTGCTTGTTTAAGTCCTGGCTGTTTTGCTCTAGTCCAGTTCCAAGTGCTTGGTCTGCTGCCACTCATGTGGGAGACCCAGATGGAATTCCAGGCTTCTGGCTTCTACCTGCCCCAGTCCCAGCTGTTTCAGCAATTTGAGAGTGAACCAGCAGATGGGAGACCCACTCCCTCTCTTTGTAAGTCCGCCTTTCAAATCAATCAGTCTTTAAAAAGGAAAAAGAATATTTAGTTAGACACCTCCCCCCCAATCCAGGTCAGACTAGAAACTTTTTGAATGTATCACTTAGGAGATAAAAATGTTTCTAATCCTAAAGGAATCTTCCCATATTACTCTGACAGCCAAAGTCTGGAGGGGCCTATCAAGAAGTGACATTCTCTAGTGGAATGAAGCCTAGTAAGATTTATAGGACTCTTAAGTCACTTTAAGGAGAACTATCTTAGCAGAAACATAAAAAGTTGGAATAAAAAGGAGATGGTTCAAAAGGAAGAGAGGCCTCTGGACTCTGGTCTTCTAAAAGCAAGAAACGAGATGAGAAAGCTATTCCACTGTAGATATGGGCAACGTGCCATAAAAAAATGACAACAGAAATAATCATTCAGAATGCAGAGCAAAGAACCTGGAAAAGCCAATGTTTGGAGAATGTGTCTGTCCCTGAAGCAGGAGGAGTTATTACACAAAGGTATTACCACGGGCCCCCCAGGCTTCTCCTTGATGAGAGTGTGGGTTGTGGGGCTCATGCCTGTCTGCCTGGGGAGAAACAATGCTTCCAGTTGGATCTCAGGTCTTCAGATCTAGAAGATTTATGCCTACAGAGCCTCATCTGCATCTGCACTGATTTTGATGGATCATCTTTGACCTTGAGCCTAAGATTCAAGGCCCCTGACTCCTGGGGTCCTAGGAGAGGACAACAGGTGTTTTGATTTTTGCACATGGGAAGGCTGTGAGCTGTCGGGAAGCACAGCACACGACTGCTGTTTGTTTCACTGGTGGCTCCGATAACCAGTGCCTCTCATGAATCCGGTCTGGGCTTACAGCTTGCTTGAAGTGATAGAATGCAGCAGGGCCAGTTCTGAGCCTGGCAGCTTCTGCCGTGGTGCTCTGGTGTGCCTTGTGCTGTCATCAAAGAATTCTAACCATGCTGTTGGAGGGGCTTTGTGAAGAGCGCTGAGGAAGCCCTAGCATTCCAACTGAGTCCAATCTAGCTAAGCCACAGATGAGTGCATCACTAAATTCAGCAGATGCCCTAATCCAAATCCAGAGTCAAGGGATTGAGAGCAGACAAGGGTGACTGTTTTAGGTAACTAAGTTTGGGGACATTCTGTTACACAGCAACAGATAAAAGAAACACAGCCAACTAAGCAACGAACTAATGTATCTCAGGAGGATGAAAATGGATAACTTCTTCTGGAGAAACAGATTTTTGGCTTGGTTGAAATTAATTAACTAAATTAACTCAATCATAATCTGAACATAAATCACAGCTAAAAGGACTGACTTGGTAGAGGAAGTAGTGCAGTCTCGCTGAGCAGGCTATATTTAGCACCTACTTGGGATTCTGAATCGGATGTAATTGAGTTTTAAAATCAGGAAAAGGAAAAACCTTAAGACATAGTAGAGCCTAGAGATTTGCTTATGCATCTTTAATGTCAGTCTCTTGAGACTGCCTTCTTTCTTTAAGGAAAGAAAGTATAATTTGTAATTCTGCATAGCCAGGAAGAATTGTTTCTGCTATGCCTCCAAATCCCACTGCCTGCCTTCCAGCCACAGGGAGAGTCATCACAGCTCCTCTACTGGGCCCAGATTTCTCACTCCCGCTGCTTGTTCATGTTACTCTCTCTGCTTATGTTCCTTTTGCCCTGCCATTCATTGGCTTCCACACACTAGCCCCTCTGCCACCCAGGAATGTGAAGGTGGAGCTTCCATGTGGGGAGGACGTTTCTAACAACTGTCCCTTTGTGTCCCTATGCAGGCTGATCACTTTTGCCCCAGGACATCATTCTACTTTGTACATGCCTCTCTGATCTGGGTGCAATGGCTAGAATGGCTTGCTTGCTTTTGACCATAAATTTCCATGGAAGATAGGATGTCATTGTGGTGAGGTGACACATATAAGTGCTATTTATTGCATGATTATAATGTGGTGTAACATCAGTGGCTTCCAAAATGTTGGTTCCGTTAAGGGTACTTTGAAAAATGCCAATATTCAGCCCATAACTCCTAGGTGGTCTGATTCACTTGAGGCTGTGGGGTTCGTCTGCATTGTATCTGATACCTAGATCACCATGCTACAATTGGTCAGATGACTCTATTTTTACAAAATACTGTCCAAAGTCTTTTGTGTCCCTTCCTGCTCTTTGCTGTCTAACTGTGAGATATTTCCCTTCAGTAAAGGAAGAACTAGGGAAGGTCATCCTGTGAAACTCAAACCAGGGGAACACACTGGATAATTAAAGTTTTGCTCTGGAAGTTGAACAGACCAGCCTCATAACTATTTGTTGATGTTGTTTATAGCCATTCCCCTGACGATCTTTGTATTGACAGTCATGAACTGGATGCACTTAAAGTTATGCTGGTTGCTGCCTCTTCAAGGCACTCCTTGAATAGCTCTTCAAAGCTAGAAAAATTCCGGTCTTTGGAAATTGAGTTCTGTTGAGCTTATCTGTCAGCTGCACAATGCCTTCTCAGTCATTCTGTTCTGGGAGATAGCATCCATAATCGTGGATGGCAAGAGTTGTTGATTGTGCGTGTTCACACAGCCCAGTCCAGGGGCACAGTCTATCTGAACTGACAGTGACAACAGCTTCCATTTATTATCCTCATTCTTTGTACCAAAACAGGACTCAGAGTTTTGCATCTCTCTTGTCCTTTTATTTTCTCAGCAGTTTTGGCAAGGTAGGCTTTGCAAATCAGAAAAATGGCCTTGAGGGAATTTAATAAATTAATCCAAGAGGCAGAGCTGAGGTTAAAATCTAAGTCAGTTTAACCCAGCATCTAGATTTCAGCATCACCCCAGGGCCAGTGCCTCAGAACATGGCTCGGCATTTTACAGAAAACACGAGAGGCCTGAGGCACAGGGCTGGACAGTATGGGGGCAGAGTTGAGGATCCACAATTTTGACCTCCAGCATAATTTTATCTTGATGATTTAAACATTGAAGAAAACAACAACAGGAAAACTGGTAAAATTAACTATTTTTGACAAATTTTTAACATAAAACTTTAAATTTACGTTGCAAAGACTTATTGCTCCAATAAATAGAGTCAGTAAATAAAAAGTAAGAAGTCCATAGTTGTGCAAAAAAACCAGACAATAGCTATAAGCAATAATCAAATGAGAAGATGAGGGTACTTTATTAATTTTTATGGAAGCAAAGAGAATGAGTGAAACCTCTCAATTTTCTCTTCCCTTTCAGATATTTGCCTCAAAGTCTGAATTATGCATTATGGATGGCCTTGGAACAGTTATCTGGCCCCTTCCCTGTTTCCATCAATTGCTATTCCCCTTTGGGAAAAATGCTAAGGCAGTTTCACATTTTTCTTGGTTCATATTGAAGATTTGCAAAACCTCTGAAGCCTTGTTAGACCCGTTCAACCATCACAGAGCCTTTTAACAGAGCACTAGAGCGGAATGATGTTAAACCACAGAGAGCTGGGATAGTCTGATAGGAGTTGTGAAACACAAAGTTATGAAACACCAAGTTTTCAGCTGCTTTTGTGAATACAGTTGGCACTCTGTGTCCGTGAGCTCCAAATCCATGGGTTCAACAACAGAGGATTGAAAATAAACTCAAAGAATGCTGAACATGTACTGATTTTTTTGTCACTATGCCCTAAATATTGTAGTTATTTACATTATATTGGGTCATATAAATTAATTTAGATGTCATTTATGTTATATTGGGTCTTATTAATTAATTAAATGATTTAAGATCTCTGGGAGGGTGTGAATCAGTTATAGGCACGTGCTACAGAATTTTAGGTAAGGGACTTGAGCCCCTGCAGAGTTTGGTATCTGCATCCTGGAACGAGTCCCATGCAGAGATGAGGGATGAGTGCATTAATGTATAAACCCCAGGCAGGAGTTGTGTCCCTGAGCAGCCAGGTAGCTGAGAAGATCCCCAGGGAGTTGCAGGAACCTGTATTTGCTCTCAGCTCTACCTCTAACCTGTGAGATCTTGGGTCAAGTTCTTAACTGTGTAGGCCTGGCTTTTGTTGTGGTTTACACTAATAGCACTTACCCTGTTATTGGAGGTGAGAATGAATAAGAATGCCTGTGAGAGGATGGAGTGGAGCTCCATAAGCTGTCTCAGCGACTGAATGTTCCTGGCTTTACAGCAGAGCTCGCCTCCTGGGGGGATTTTGTGCAGAGTCTGCCCTCAGCGGGGGTGGTGGATAGGATCGTGCTGCTGAATATCAATGTTAGTTAAGCACCTCACAGAAAAGTCCAAACCTCATAGTTGTCACTCTTCTGTGTGTTCTGGCTGTTGAAGAATTAATCTGTTGAAATCACTGTTGTTTAAAGTGTGGGACAACATGTCACACAAATGTTTTAAGTATATTTGCATATTCACTATGCAGTTCCAAAAGGGTTCATTTGACCAAAAAAAAAAAAAAATAGATACATTGAATATTTAAAGCAAATATTATAGGTGACACACAGGATATGATAAAAATTACACAAGTACTCACTTAGGATGTGATCCTAGCCTACAGCTTTTGGGCAAAACATGTTGGGTCCAGATGCTCTGCACAATTCAGAATATCCCACACCGCTGGGTACGCTGGAGGCAATGGGGGTCGCCTTCTCAAGGCAGAATTTGTTTCTGCAGCAAAATATGAATATTCACCCTAAGTGGAATAAAGTCTATGAGCATACTTAAGTCAATTTAGGTCAAGTTTTACAGTCAAATGAGTTACCCAAAAAATGTGGTTCTCAGAATTCTTCCTTTTCTTCTTTTTTGTTTTTGCATTTTGAGTTGGAAGATCAGATTTTTTAACTCATTAAAAAAAAAAATGCCAAGATGAAAAAACAAACCAATTCAAGAACATTCGTCTGGAGTCACAGACTTTCTTTCCAAAACACCTTCATCCTATCAGCTGATTTGTGGGGGTAGGCATTCTCCTGTTACAAATGAGGAATCAGAGGCTCATAGAAGCTAAATGACTTAGCCAAGATTACACAGCTGGTCATTAAGAGGATTAGGATTCAGACCCACCAATCTGTAATCCACGCATCACAGAACAAGAGGAGTTCAGAATGCAGAAACTGAAATCTTGAACTTGATCCTTGAGTGCACAAATGCTCTCATCCCAAGCAATATCTTACCAAACTCTAAGATCTCTAAGAGGACTCCATGTAGAAGGATGACAGTGGGAGACATACCTTGACTTCTTTTTTTTTTTTAAGATTTATTTTTATTGGAAAGGCAGATTTACAGGGAGAAGGAAAGACAGAAAGACCATCCATCCGCTGGTTCACTCCCCAAATGGCCCCAACAACCAAAACCAGGAGCTTCTACTGGGTCTGCTAAGCAGTTGCAGAGTCCCAAGGCTTTGAGCTATCCTGTACTGCTTACCAGGTCACAATGGAGCTGGATGGCAAACAGAGCAGCTGGACCATGAACTGGTGCCCATATGGGATCCCAGTGCTTGAAAGGCAAGGATTTTAGCCACTGAGCAATTGTGCCAGTCCCATATCTTAACATTCTAAAAACTGTTAACTATATTTAATTTATGAGAGAGAGAGAGTGAGAGAAAGAATGAGCACTAGAGGCCATCCTGTGGTTCATTCACCAAATGCCTGTAATAGCCAGGACTGGGCCACACCAACTGAAGCCTGGAACCAGGAACTCGTACCAGATTTCCCACATGGGTAGCAGGGGCCCAGGTACTTGAGCCATGCCCTGCAGGTAAGCAGGAAACTGGAGTCAGAAGCAGAGCCAGAACTTGAACCCAGGAATCCAAAAATGGGATGTTGGCATTCCAATTGGCACCCTAACTTCTAGACCAAATGCCGGTTCCTTGACTTTTTAGTGTTGAGTGAAAGGTGTATCCAAGGTGCTTGCATAATCTCTTCAATCAAAGTGTATAGCCCAGCGGAAATACTTGCTATCACCTTGTGTATTTTAGAGGAACCATTGCCTCTACTATGGTATCTAACAATAGTAGGCATTTGAACACCTGTAAAAGGTCAGGTTTGGGGTTTCTGTTACCATTTGCCTCTCCCATATGGAGAAATGGGGGTTTGGAGACATAGCCAAAGGCACATTGCTGGTGAGTGACAAGTCAGGATTGGCTCAGATCTGATTTCCTCCGAAGGCCTCCTTCTTAGTTCCCTCCTGCAGAGAGTAATGGCAGAGGGTTGGAATTTAATTCATCCACAGGAGGATTGCTCATTTCCCTAACACAAAGCCGTTGATGAGTGAGAATAGCTTGTGCCTACACTTTGTATTCTTTATGTACCCCAGAAATCCAAGTGCAAGTTGATTCATCTTCCCAGTTCTGATGGCACAATCCCAGCAGTAGGGATGGGAATGGGAACTGGCTATCTTCAAGAAACCACAGTAGATGCATGTGGTCAGAAGGTAACAAGAGGATGGGGCTTGGGGGAAGGTTGAGGGGCAAAGGTTAGGAAATGAAAGGGTCTTATTGTTCTTACTAAGTAGATAATGCTTTGTTTTCTAGGCAATGGAGATTTTGACTAGGGATACCGCATGATTATATATCCATGTGCAGCATCTTATTTGGCTTGGAAATCAGGTCTGTTTCCTGAAGGAATGGATAGGAGGCCACCAGCAGAGATGACTGTTTATCCAGAGAAGAATGGCAACAGACAGGCCCAGACCCAGGTATGTTCAGGATTCATAGTCACACAGATTACGACAAACCATGCTTCTGTATCTGGTGCCTGAAGACATACACTATCTCTTACTCCATGCGAAGCCCTGCGAAGAAAGCCACAGCTCCTAAGACATGGCCATTTCTTGAGGCCCCCAAACTGTTCATCTTCCACTCCACTGCTTACCTCTCACCATGGATTTCAGGGGGCATGGGCTGAGACACAATCTGGTGTTGCATGCAGTCTGGTGTTAAAGAGCCCTGCCAGTTTAGTGCTGTCCAGTGGGTCTGTGTCCATAAAGCTGCTATGTTAGTCAGAAGGAATTTGTTGGGTGGAGAAGGGCCTGCCCATGGAGCCACTACTAATATCAGACTGTGCTCCTCCAACATGGGTCCTGTTCCTTGTCTCTGTACTCCCTTCATTGTGTTTCTGAGTCTGTGTGCTCCAGGTGAAGTCAGAGAGATGAGAAAGACTCTGAAATTCCAGACAGTTGGTCACAACTTGTGGATTGGGGCTGGATCCTGGGCTCAGCATACGGGGGAGAGGTGTAACCTATTATCAGGGTAGCCTGGCCCCAGACCTCTGCATCTTGAGAGCTATGCTGTCCTAGAGTCATGATGCTGACTGTCCCCTGACTGAGGACCCTGCTTAGGGGGCAGCTTGGAGGGAGGGCATCGAAACACCCAAAGAGACCCAGGCATATATAGCACCAGAGATTAGCCTGGACTGAAGCGGGCAGCTACAGTCAAACATTCTCAGCAGGTAGATGTATAATCAGGAACCAAGCCTGTCTCTGCAAGGCATTTGGGGCCACATCTCCTCAGGTGGGACTGGGTGAGGCGATACGAGCAGTCAGAGAGGCAGGGGGGTTACTTGAATGTGGCTGCCCTGGATTCAGCCTCCAGGCAGCTGCAACCATAATTAAGACAACCTCAGGTGTCCTATTTGAAAAATGATATTGTCAAGATCCAGAGTCTATCACTTTGGCCTCTGGCATGTGCTAATTTCCTTCAGCATGCCTTTGACCCTGGCTGCTGCACACGTAGATTTCTTTGTGTCTATGGGCTCATGGTGGGAGGCCCTGGGGTGCAGCGACCCTGGGGTGCAGCTTCCCTGGGTTGTTTCCTCAGCAATTTCTTACAGAACTGGCCTCTTGCACGTTAACTTCTCCCCACTCAGCATCATGGATCCAGAGATTTCTCTTTTTTGCTGCCTCTTAACGACAAGCAGATGGGCTCCTACTGTTTGAAGATTTTTTATTCTCAACTAATCACAGTAGGGACAGACAGCAGAGAGACCAAAATAACTGGCACAGGGTGGATTTGAAACTCAGGAAAGCTTACACAATCCACGCATTGCTGGCCCTTTCCTGCAGGTGCTGGCTGCGTGGCTGAGGAGGAAGTTTTTGACTTTCTCTGGGTCCAAACTCTGGGCCAGCCACTGACTGGCTGTGTGATCCCTAGCCAATTAACTGCTGGACCCCAGAAGCTTCAGTGTTCCATCGGAAAAATGGGGTATTTATACTTACATTCTTGGGTTGTTCTGAAGATGGGATGAGAGCACACATGCCCAACGAGTTAAGCACAGTGGCCAGCCAGTCGCAGGCACTCCACAGGGAGCTTTGTTTTTGCTGAGAACATGTTGGGGAGGCCCCTGGGACCTCTAGCTTCATAACTGGGCAACATGCCCTTTTAGAGGAAGGCCTTGAATTCCATGTTCTCACTAAGAAGCTCAAACCACCAGATCTGTTTCTCTTTTATGCCTTATTTCTGCACTCATGGTCAAGCAAGCAAAGAGCTCTGATGATGCTTTCCTTGAAACTGGATTCGTGTGGTTCCTGGGCCTTGTGAGGTAGAGGGTGTTTTTTTTTTTTTTTTTTTTTCTTTTGAGAACACCATAGCTGGACCTAGAGTATTCACTAGGGGATCAAGTCATTGTCCTTTACTGGGGGAGCCGTCAGGGCAGCCCCATGCCAGCATGGCTGCAGCTGATCCATGTGCAGAGCCTTGCCTGCCATTCCAGGCTCCCTGAACATTTTCCTCACACAAGATTGTCACTCTTTGGATCCCTTTAAAAGGGTGGGAGCACCTTTGGGGTGAATTGCACTCAGCAGTCTTCTGGGGCCATCCCTGTGGTGTCTGATGGTGCTATCTACTATTGATTGCACAGCGGCCACATGAGGTGTAACAGGTGTTGTCTCATGCTTTCTCCTGATCATTCTTTATCAGCACAAAGCCTGAAAGGAGATAGGGAGCTTCCTATTTTCCTGGAAATATGAAAAATTTCCCTTTGGGGGTTAATGGAGACAAATGCAACCCCAAGCAGGTGGAGTGAGCAGAGAAATTTGTTAATGAGAAACTAAGGGATCTGGGTCTGTAAGAAACTATACTCAAGGGGACCTGGCTATGACCTCAGGGGGACCAGCAGGAATCTTTAAGGTTTTAGCAGAAATTATTCAGCCGTGGTTTGTGGGTTGGGGACGTGCTGTGTGAACTGCAGGTGAGACACAGGCTGGAAATCAGAATGCCACAAAGCCTGGAAGAGTTAAGAGGAGGCTAAGCCCTCAAACAGCTCCTTGGGGAGGGAATCTGCTGGCCAGGCTCAGCAACGTGCCTCGTCCAGGGTTGGGTGCCCCAACCTACATGTGGGAATCTGCACATACCCCAACTTGCATCGCAATGTACCATGCAGGATTCCGAGTGGGAGTTGAAGTCCAGGTATTTGGTGTGGAGGGCAGGGCAGCTGAGAGCTGCTGCCTCCTGTGGGAAACTGGGCTTCGTTGAGAGCTCTACTCTTCTGCAAATAACCTTCGGGGTCTTTGAATTTACGGTCATCCCTGGAAAGTTGGGCCTGCCCTGAAGCAGTTGTGTCCCTCTGAGAGCCCCTCTGGCCCAACGTGCTACACTAGTTCACTAAGGGACAAGAGAAGCATTGTTTGTAATCAGTAAGTGAATTTGCATGTACTCCAGTTCCTGCTGAAAATAGTAACCCAAGAACAAAGTCATCACTGTGCATAAAAGTAAAAGGGTTAGGACTCTGACAAGGCAGTGCTCAAACCTGTGGACTGAAGGCCGAATATGCAGAGCTCAGTCAGCTCCTCACTCCTTCACTGCTCTTGAGGATCCTAACTCCAGATCCTTGGCTACCTGCTGTGTCCAAGTGGATCTGATGTAACCCAGAGAGTTGTAGCATTTATCTATTTTCCATCAGACCCCGTTCTTCTCTTGTTGGTTTTTATTTCTTTCTTCTTTGCCGAAAAAAAATTATTTTGCTTAAGGACTCAGTATATATGAAAAGCAATTTAGTCGCTCAGAATGAAACCGGAAGGGAGATGAGCTGTATAGGATGTGGTTTCTGTCAAAGTCGCTGTGTACAGCGGTGCAGTTTGTACACTACACAATCCTGGAATGTGCTGTTCACATTGTGGTCCACACAGTTGTGTCTCTGCCACTCACTTCCAATTTGTTTTGTGCAACATGTGGGATCAGAGCGGCCTGGGCACACGTAGGGAGCTTATGATTGAGTTCTGATGTGAGGGTTACAGCTACATGGTAAAGGTTCCTCCCAACAGTGCCTCGCATGTGGCACGTTTTGCTTTGTGTAGGGACTGGAAACCGCAAAGTCCTTTGGCAGATGGTTTGGTGAATGTTTCTGAGAAGAAAGCTCCCAGGATGTGACTACCAACGAATGTGTGCAATGAGAAACAGCTGGAATGTGAATGAGCAGACACTGCACCTGCTTCAGCTTTGGGACCCTGGAAGAGAAGTGTGCTATCTTGACAGTGATGCTTCCCGCTGGCCCCTGTTTAGCAACACCTGAAAATAGAATTTCTCAGAACCTCTACAAAATGAGTCAGCATGATGAATCCCAACTCATGTGCTGAAGTCACAGATGATTCTCGGTGTTGAGGAAACGAAGAGACAGGAGTAGCCAGCTTTCAGCAGCTGTAAAGAAAAACTCTAGGCAGGAGGGGGCCTCCACAACAGAACTTTATTTCCCACAGGTCTGGATCCCAGAAGGCCAGTGTCAAGGAGGCTTCTTTCCTTGGCTTCTCCCCATGTCCTTACATCACCTACCTTCTGAGCATGCTCATCCTCAGTGGGTTTCTGGATCTTCAGATTCCCTCTTTGTGAGGACCCCAAAGAGCCTGGGCTTGGAAGCCCACCACAATAGCCTCGTTTAGTCTAATCACCCTTTTTAAGATCAGTGTGTTTCAGGGGCTAGGGCTTCCATGTGTGGGTTTGGGATAGGAAGGGGGAAGAACTCGGGAAAACATTGTAGGAGAACGTCAGCCTGTGCCCTAAGAGAGGAGTGAATAGGCGAGAAGAGGAAAATAGCATACTAGCAGATGGCTACCCAGAGATTCCTCTCCAAAAATGCAACCACAACAGCCAGTCAGTCCTTCAGTCTGGGCTCCTGGTCTAAGGAGTGTGGTGGGGCAGGAGTCTAAGGAAATGGCAAACATTACAGCGACGATTTCTACCTCAGGACTTTTGGACCAAGGTCAGCAAATGGAAAAGGGTAGGGTCCTGGTGTGAGTCACAAGACAGCTGACCTTTTATGTTAGCACTGGCCTCAGAGACCACACGGGCTCACATCTCAGCACAAATATCCTAGGGCATGCAGAATTGGGTGACAGATTAACCAGCGACAGATGCTTAACTCGAATGTTGGATTGCTCCTGTGGAATAGTTCTTCCAGTCTATGTGATGGCAGAGATAGTAATGAATGAATGTTACCTTCATCCCTTGAGTGTTGGGTGATGCTAGCACTCTATCCTCCACTCACTGTCGACTTCAATCTCTATCACTCTTTATGGTATGTTGTAATTAACTTTCATGTCTGAGAGGCAAAACAGAAAAGTAAGCATCAGGTGCAGGATTTGGACCTGGCCTGGTTCCTTTTATGATCTATTAGTAGAACTGTTGGGCAAGAGTCTAATGTAGAAAGGCTTGGAGGGCAAGGCCTGGGCCTTGCAGCTCAGCTTTTTCAGTAGCCAGGCAGGCTCTATTCACCTCTAGTGCTTCTTTCTGTGCTAGCTAAGGGATTCTCCTGGAGATGGATACCAAGCAAGCCTGCACAGCCTTTTCAGCTCACTCAGCAAGGACTGTGTCAGAAACAGTTTAGGTGTGTCTCTGTTGGTGGACAGCACTGGGGTGGCAGTTGTGGTGAGAGGAGGATGAATCGATGTCTCTGCTCTGATTCTATAACTAATTTCCTTGGTTACAGAAACTGGATTACCCAAGAGGTTGCAAAGGGAACGCTGGTAATAAAGTTCAAGGAGATGGGTTGTATATGATGTTCACTCTTTTCAATGCTAAGCAATTGAGTGCATTCTTTTTTACAATGATGATGGCCAAGGAACTGAGAATTTCAGCTCCCTTCTGAAAGCATGGTTTTTCTGATTTCTAATAAACCCAAGGAGATCAGTGGACAGATTTAGGATGTATTTTGGTAGTAAAGCCGAAGAGCAAGTATGTATAGCCTGGATGTGTGAATTGGGTGATCTTTCCAAGGTCTCTCCGCTGATAAATGGCATATGTAGGACTTGAACTTGTGGCTGACTCCAAAGTTCACATTCTCCTGCTTCCAACTTCATCCTTATGGACTAGAAATCTCATTGGGATTTTGTTGCGATTTTGGTCCATTTAATACTACTAGGCAAGCAGCAATAGCTTTATAATATTAATCCCTAAAATACCATGCAATTTATTTCTCAACCCTCAAATACTGCTTTATGTTTTTTTAAGGAATGATTTATTTAAAAGTCAGTTACAGGGAAAAAGAGAGAGACACCTCCCTCTACCTGCCACATAAGAGTGAGGGACGGAGAAATGGAGGGAAGGAGGGAGAGACAGAGAGATAGAGTGAGTCTTCCATCTGCTGGTTTACTCCTCAGATGGCTGTAATGGCTAGGGCTGAGACAGGCCAAGGTCAGCAACTGGGCACTTCATCTGAGTTTCCCATATGGCAAGGCCCAAACAATTGGGCCATCTTCTGTTGCTTTTCTCAAACTATTAGAAGGGAGATGGATTGAAAGTGGTATAGTTGAGACTGAAATTGGTACCCATATGGGATGCAAGTATCATAGGAAATAGCTTTACCTGCCTGCTATGTCATACCACTGCTCCCTTATCGCAATTCTTGTTGCCTAGAGTAGCCTTTGTCTCTTGCCTACCTTCCAAACTTCTAATTATTCTTTAAGTCTTGGCCCCAGGGGCACTGAAGCATTTCCTGATCCCTTGGGAGAGAGTGCAGTGCTGACCTGGATGTTTCAGTATCTACTACACCTGCTTCCCAGTAAGAGTGCTTAGTAAATATTCAAAGGAAGACAGAGTCGTGAAAACACAGTATGCACTGAGCATCACCAAGGCACTATTCTTTATTTTAAAAAAGACTTATTTACTTATTTGAAAGATAGAGTGGGGAGAAGGGAGAAAGAGAGAGAGAAACAGAGCAAGCTGTCTTTCATCTGCTGGTTTACTTCCCAAATGGCTGCAATGGCTAGGGCTTGGCCAGGCTGAAGCCAGATGTCAGGAGCTTCTTCCGTGTTGGGCAGGAGCTCAAGCGCTTGGGCCATCATCTGCTGCCTTTCTCAGGCCATTAGCAGAGAGCTGGATCAAAAGGGGAGCAGCTAGATACCAGCAGGTATCCACATGGACTGCTGTGTTGCAGGCAGAGACTTACCACCTATGCTACAACACTAGCCACTAAAACACTGGTCTTATATTATTGCACACTGAGCTGGTCTTTCTGCCAGCAGCTCAGTTATACTGCATCATTTGCCATTTTGCTTTTGGACAGCTTTCATTGCGGTGGAGACTGCAACAATTTGCAATTTGCCTGTGGTTTTATGTGCAGCCTGTGGATTGGGATCACCGGCCTTCCTGCTGGCAGCTGAAAGTCGCCTAGTGCAGCAGAACTCCCTTCCGGTACCAGTGGGGATGGCAGCAGGCAATCATCTCCTAGAACCTTGATGTTTGCCTCTGTTTTTTTTTTTTTTCAGGTCTAGGTTGCTAAGAAACCAGCCAAACAACAGAGAAAAGGTTTTCTGAGGTCTCCCCAGTCCCAGCCTGTCTAGATGGCTACACACTGCCATCATGCTTCAGTGGTCTCCAAGGTTATCCAAAGAGGCCAAGGACATTCAGGTTGCATGTTATGATGCTGATGCTCTTTCTCCTATATTCTTCTTTCCCTCATTCAAGAAGTCCTCAGGGAATCAGCCAGTTTAACAACTGTGGGCTGCTGGTGGCCACTTAGTCCTCTGTCCTCAGCTACACTGGAGGGTGTGGTTGGATCTCACCAAGGAGAAATCTTTCGAAATCTGTAAACACTACCTCTACTGACAAATAAAGCTCCCAGCAGCTTATGGGGATGGGGGTAGAGGAGCTGAGTTGGGGGACTTCATCCTTGTAGGAGTTATTCTTAAGGACCTCTCTGTTCCCTCTGCTTCAAGTTCCTGTTAATGCTGTGGCAATGAAGCAGGTGTTCACCCACCGTGGTGTCTGGACCAGCAGCATCCACATCACTTAAGGACCTTGTTGAGAAAGCAGAGTCTCGGGTCCTGTTTACAGACATACTGACTCTGAAACCCTGGAAGGTGGGGTGGGGAGGGTGCAGCCATTGCTTCAATAAGTCTTTTGGGTGGCTGTTACTTTTTAGTGTTACATTATTTTACTTACAAGAGAGAGACAGAGATGTGTTCCATCCATTGGATCACTCCAAGTTCCTGCAGCAACCAGGATGGATCAGGCTGAAGTCAAGAGCTGGGAGTTCACTCTGCCTTCTACCCCTACATCCAACCCTGTTGCTGATGTCGGCGACAGGAGCCAAGGTACTTAAGCCATCATCCAGGGTGCACATTAACAGGGAGCTCGCCAGGGCTGAAACCAGAACTTAAGCTCAGGTACTTGGATATGAAATGCGGGCATCCCAAGCAGATCTTAGCCACTGCACCAAACTCTTATCATCAGGTAGTCCTGGTGGAGAGCCGCAGAAAGCCCTTGTCTCTGGAACCCAGCGTTTGCCACCTGAGAGACCTCAGGCGTTGGCTTCCCTTCCAGCAATCAGCCTCATGATGAGACAATGCACACCAAACACCGGGCATATGTCAGGGGTGGGGAATTGATGGGCTTCCCATAAAGTTCATGACATAGGGGCCTGTGGTTTGTTGGCTAGTTCCTGGAGCTAGAACATGTACTCCAACAGAAGTGGCTTCTACTGAACTTCAGATCACTGCTTTCCGGCAACCTTTCTTATCTTGATCTTAAATCTAAGCCACAGGGTGTTTTCCGTGATTCAGAGTCTCCTGCCTCTCATACCTGAGGCAGCTGGTTCCTGTGCCCACCTCCTTCATGCTGCTCAGGGCACCCAGCTGAGCTGTTTCCAGGGTGGGTGGCTTGGCACACAGAGGATGGGAGGGTCTCGTCTGGAGTTGGGCCCCTCCTCCCAGGAGACAGCGCCCACTTGTTCCAGCACCTGCCACTCATCTCCCAGGGTGGCTGACTCCTTCTCTAACTGCCTGGCGACATTGCCCTTTGTCCTTGGCTTATAAGCCCAAATTGCAGCTAGGACAAGATTTATAAGCTTTTTTTTCAGTGCCTCACCCCAAACCTAAGGTAAAAGTTATCAGTGGAAAGTAAGAAATTAGAGGCAGCTCTGCCCTGTCCACCAAGTACTTGTAGCCCTTTGACCTGGAAATCTGGATAGCTTCCAGTGATTCAAGACGCAATGACTGCCAGGCCTTTAGCCTGGGTCAGCCAGTACTACATTCTCTCAACAAGCCAATTTCTAAACAAGCCATTATCCCCACTTCACCAATGAGGTGGTAGAGGTTCAAGCTGAGTGAGGATGGACACAAGAGTCCCAAGCTGAGGGGTTGGTGGTGAGCATGAGGTGCCAGCCATGGGGTATGTTGGCAGATGTCGAGGTGTGATGGCCACACCTGGACACACCCTGGGCACCAGGAGGCAACTGAAATGGCAGTGATCTCAAGCAGATTACATATGAAAATTTCCTGGGGAGCTTTAAAAAATGCTCAGGCCTGAGTCCCTTCTAGGAAGTCTGCTGTTATTGCCTTGGGTGTGAATTGGCCACTGGGAGTTCAGGTGATTCCAATAGCAGCCAAGTTCTGAAAAATTTGTTCTGGACTTGAATGAGGTTTTGGCAGCCTGCAAGCACCAGGGATGTGGCCTTGCCTTTGTTTTTAGATCCTTCCGTATAGTCTCTTCATAAGCAAACACACAAACATAAAGGTCTTGTCCATTCCCTAAAGCTTGCTCTCCACCAACATGGAAGCGCACAGTGCTACAAGCCAGAGGGAGAGGAAGCTGCCGTTTTCTGAAGAAATGCACTGGAAAAGTTGACTCTGGGGAATGAGTTTGAATGGTGTTTTATGGTGTGTTAGTCACACCTGTCTTCTTGGGTACTGAGACTCCTTCCCAAACTCAGAGATAATGCATTCTAAACACAGCATACCTGTTCTAAACAGCAGCTTATGTGTGACAGGTACAATGTGCCCTGATTCAGTATGAAAGCAGTCTAATTATTTTTTTCTACACAAATGCCCCCATTTATGAACCTAAGTGAATATTTCTCTTTGTATCTGAAAGTAGAGAACCTGTTGTCTAATGACATCACTGGTCACTAGTGAGTAGGATTGTCCTTCCAGAATTGACTCAGAATGCATTGTTAACAATAATAAATAATAAATTTAATAAAAAGTCCTAATTAGAGTTATTCCAATTTTTGGATGATTTTATTTTCCTGATATGCCTCTAGATAAAATCTGGAAATTTCTGGTATTCAAATCCGAAGTCAGTGAGTATTTTGCCAAAAAAAATGTTGCAAAAGGGTTGGGTCTAGTTGTGCTGCTTCTCAAGGATTGACCCAGGTCTCTTGGAAGTGTCTGCCTATCATTTCTGTGCTTGGTGGAAGGTAGGGTTTAGTTGGCAGCTATGGGTTGATGAAGTAGTGGTCTTATGGCTTCAGCCCCAAGCAGATGAACTTTTCAAATAAGTACTTCTAGACACACAAAGATCCTTAGGAACAATTACTTGGAGGCTTACCCAGACCACTCAGTTCTGGGATGGTGTTGATAGTTAGGATGGAGTCAACAGAGGGGCTGCTGGGTGACATGGAAGCTGTGCTGTGGACAGGATGGGAGGAGGCTGGATTACAGTCATGCTGGAAGTGAAGGAGAGAACCAGGGGTGCAGTGGGGTAGGTATCTCTTGTCCACTAAGGGCAGAGCTTCACTGTACCTCATTCCAGTTAGGACTCGTGTGTGTGTGTGTGTGTGTGTGTGTGAGAGAGAGAGAGAGAGAGAGAGAGAGAGTTGTGTAGGGGTGTGTGCATATGTGCAGGACTTCTATTGTTGTGGGATGCCATTGCCCATCGACAAACTGTCAATCCAGTTCGAAGAGAACTGGGAGCTCTTTGGAGTCGTGGGTCCAGTACTCAATTCCAAAAGTAGAGATGGCCTGTGCACCACTCTCCTTATTGGACTCTTCGTGGATGCTTACTCTGAGCTTACCAAAGAGGAGAAATGGGATCCAGGTCCTTCTGGATTTTTTCTTTCATGGAATGGTGGGCCAACTTGAAGGAGATGGAAGTCACTAGATATTTTTAGTATTTATTTTTATTTTTAAAGAAATATTCATTTTGAAAGAGGAGAAAGAGAGAGAGACAGCAAGTGAGCAATCTTCCATCTGCTGGCTCAGTCCCCAGACAGCCATAAGAGCTAGGCTGAAGCCAGGAGCTAGAAACCTCATTTGATCTGTTGTGTTGGTGGTAGAAACTCAAGTATTTGGCCCATCTTCCACTGTTCTTTCCAGGCCATCCACAGAGGGAGCTGTATTGGAAATGGGAAGCTGGAACACCAACTGGCATCAATATAGGATACTGGCATCATAACAGCAGCTTTATGTGCTATGCCACGGTGCCGCCCCCACTGGATCTTCTGAAGGACCCATGGCTTTACAACACTGATTCTCAGTTCACAGAAGTTTGATAAAGTAGGGCTGTGGCCTGGCTTTGAGTGCCTGCACAACCCCAACTGCTTGCCTAAGTTTGGAAAAAGTCCTCCACCTTCAGCGTACTAGCTCCCAACTGTCTCCCAGTTGTGAGAATTAACAGAGCAATACTGGAGGATTAAACACACAGGTGCAAGTCAGGGCTTTCTCACTAGGCATCCTGGATTTCATTCTAGGAACAAAGAAGATAGAAGCTTCTCCTTTTCTCCATGCAATGACAATGCCAGGATTGAAAATATTTGCTCCTGGCATCGACACTTGTGTCTCTGAGGATTTGAGGCTGGGCAGGATTTTCTTGTGGGACTTGGACCATCTTTGCTGCAGTAACAGTTCTGTTCTCCTCAAACCTGTCCCCATTAAGTGTCTGTCATCATCTTTCACCCTGTAGTGTGGTCACCAACGGCTTCAAAGTGACATGTTGGCTCTCCTTGCTGCTGATCATTCAGTCACCTGCCGAATTTTCTGGGTGGTTACTCCCTGGCTCTCGCTTTTGGTTCATCTTGCAAAAGAAGAAGTTTGCAGCTGTGTGTTGATTGTGATGTGATTGAAAGTACAACTTTGTGTGTGTCACTAATGCTTGTGACAAGTAGTTTCTTTTCTTTTTTTTCTTAAAATGAAAAAAAAGGAAGAAATACCTAAGTGTGGAAAGAGTCCTTGCCTGGTTTTCCACCTAGCAGAGCAAAGAAGAGAGGAGGGAAGAGTTGCCACCTTTTTGTAGACTGCTTGCCACATCTTCAATGTCCCTCACCCTATTCATGGCGCCTCATCAGGCAGGGCAAGTGTAGGAAATAGAGGCTCAGAACTGTTGCGATGCTGGTAGCTTGGGAGCTGTCTTCATTGCCCTAACCAGAATGTCGAGCAAGTTGAACACTACTAAGATCTCATCTGAAAAATGGGCTCACTCTACTGGCTGATTCGTGAGGTCCCTTTAGTTTAATGTATGTATTAGTAACACCATCTCACAGTCTAAGCGAGTTATAAAGAAAAGGTTTAATTTGGCTCATGGAATCAGAGGTGCAATGTCAAGAGACTGCGTCTGGCAATGACATTCCTGCTGGCAGAGTCCTGATGCAGTGGAGGGTATCACACAGCCAGAGACAGGCAGCACAGGTGTATCTGTGTGCCTAGCAATCTCTTCATACCTAGATAACAGGATTCAGATACGCAGGCTGCAAGCTGATGGCCACATCTGATCCTCATTACTTCCCGAAGCCTACCTCTAAACACCAAGAGTGTGATTGAGTTTCCTCCTTTTGATTATCTCATGGTGGAAATGGAATTTCAACACAGGAAACTCATGGGGACACAATCAAGCTATTACCAAACCACAACAGCTTGGTTGAGTTAAATGATTTGATTCTAACAGGAAAATAGGAAACTCAAATTTCCCAATGCATTTCTGACCCACATGATCTCTCTGATGGATATGTCCACAACATGGGCACATGACGCTCGAAGAATTTCAAAAAAAGCATAGCTTTCTCTGCTGTTTATTTGATAGTGATAATCTAATCCAGTCCTGTTTTATTCACTAAAACCACAATGTTTTGTAAATACAGTTAATGTACACATATAATTAGATAAATCACTGGCCTTGTCTAATCCTTCTCTGAGTCTAGCCTCTCAAGTGGTCTTCTCCTGTGCCCTCTGCCTGATATTCCTCCCTCTACCAATTCTCTGCCCATCACAGGGCTAGGACATGTGGGCCAAGATAAATGTTTTAGTAAATTAACCAGAGCCATGACTCTCTGGCTTCCACCCCTTGATGGTCTGCCACGATTTTTAGAACGAAAGCTAACTTCTTAAATATTGTTCAAGATCCCATGTAGTCAAAACCTGCCCACCTTTCAGCACTGTCCGTCCTTCTCTCTCTGCAGCTACTGGTAGTCCTATCACTTGCTCCCATCCCCCTGACCTCAGCCCAGTCCCTCTGAATGCACAGCTCCTTCTTGCTGCCATGCTGTTCTCCCTTCACATCTCAGGTCAACTATCAGCTCCTGATCAGATACTCTCACAGGTTCTCATAGGAAGTCCCTGCCTCCTCACTGGCAGCTGTTGTGGTTGGAAGTTTTCAGAGGTGTGTGTATGTGCGTGCATGCGTACATATGTGAATTCAGTGAACGTCTGGTTTTTCCACAGGGACTAGAAAGCTCAAAAATAGACTTGTAATACCTCGGCTGCTGATGGACACAGAGTGAGAAAATACTCCTTCCTAATTGAATCAATGAATAAGGGACGAGACTACTGGTTTTTGTTATTCCCTTGTTGGTGCTCAGTCATATTAGGTGACTAATGTAAAGAAAGGAGAATGGGAAAAAAAATAAAGGAGAAGGGATAAAAGTGAGAGAGAGAGTGAGAGCGAGCGAGACAGAGGGAGGGAGGGAGGGAGAGAGAGAGAGGAACAGAAGAAAGAGGAGATGAAAGTAGAGGAGAAGGGGGGGGTTTATTTTTAGGATGAATGGGGCTATGGAAAGGGGAAGTTAATTTTGCCACGTAGGGTTAGGATGACTTCCCACTTTAGCTGGGACTTCCTAGTTTCAAAATTGAAGGTCTTGCGTTTCTGGAAAACCCCTCAGCACACGGTGAGCTGGGAAGGGTTGTTTTCCCAGGGAAGGCAAGTGTTGCTGTCTATGAGGAGGAGGAAAAACATGAAGAATGGACCAGTGCCGAAGCGGAGAGGAGACTTGGGAGAGTTCATGTAGACTGATGTCTCCAGTCCTTGGAGAAACAGATGGGGGTAAAATGATCCTATTTTTTTCACTTCCTCCCAGCACCCATGAAGCTTGCATAGGGGTAGGCTGGCAACCGTAGAGCTATGACCCTGAAACTGACCCTAGACCAGGCCAGCTGGGAATAACTCCCAGATCTGACTACACTGTACAATATTGGGTAGCATAGAGAGAAAGAGAATGTCGCCACCCAGCAGCGACACTAACGACAAGGCACACTCTTGAGGGTCTGGGAAAAGCCGGAACCACAACCGGACCCCTTATTGCCAAAAGCGGCTGCGTTTATACCCTTCTCTCCACTGTCTTTTTCTCCATTGGTCTTAGCTTTGCTCCCTGCTTCTCTAGCCCTCTCTGCCGCTTTTTCCCTTCTTGTCCCCATACTTTTCTCTCCGTTGGTCTTACTGCTTTATGTCCTGCTTTTGTACCCTTCTCTGCCACTTTTCCTCCCTGTACGCCTTAGCTTTTCCACCCGAAGATCTTAGCCCCTTCTTCCCCTCTCTGCTGCCCCGTTCTTCCCATTCCGTCCATTGTTCTTCTCCCCGTCTTTTTCCTCGTCCCCCATCCTTAGCTTTTACCGACTGCTTTTATACCGTTCTCCACCAATCACTTCTTCCCATGGGTCAGCTTGGCACTACCTGATAGGTCAGTAGCAATGACATAATCACAGTGAGCGCATCACCCTATCCCTGTGACTTCCTGTTTACCTGTTGGCGAGACCAACCCCGCCTCCTGGCCCTGGGCCAGCTGCCATTCTGCCACGGCCTTTCCTATTCAGGCTTTCCTATTCTGGGGAGCAGCTTCAGCACCCCACTCCCCACAAGGGAAGTCCCATCTAGCTGTGGGATTATCTTACTCAGCTGGGAGGAAGTAGTAATGGATCAACTAGTTCTTTTATAAGAGACCTAGATTGAGTTTTCAGATCCTGGCTCTGGCTCTAGCCCAGACTTTGATGTTGTGGACATTTGGGGAGTTAGCTAGTGAATAGGAGCCCTGTGTTTACTTTTCAGATAAGAAAACGAGCAAATGCTGGTGAATGGGGTCATGGTTACCTGTGGCAACTTATTACCTGCTGTATGAGGTTGTTACAAGGGTCAGATGAGATGATTTATGTCAGGTCAGAGTTTGGCACGTTCTGAGGACTTAAGTAAATGGTAGATGGTGTTGTTACTGTCGCTACATGGTGGACCATTCCTGCAAGGCTCATTTACCTGGAAGTTCCAGAATGTGGACTCTGGAATCGGCAAATGAAGATTCTTCATCAGCTCTACCCTCTTTCAAGTTGCATGACCTCAGGTGAGTTACTCTTTAGCCTGTTTTTTTTTTTTTTTTAATCTGTAAAATGGAGGTAGTATCTGGACACACCTCAGAAGGCCCTTGGGAGGATTCGTGAGTGACTATATGCGAAACAGGCACAACAGTGACATTGCAGATGCTCCAGTGTACTATTTTTATAGCTCAGTAGTTAACCCTTGGGCTTTGCAGACAGATTTCTTGGCTCCATTTCTTGTCTACCAATGATTAGCTATGTGATCGAACTCTACCTACCCTTTCGTTGTTTCACGTTTTCAACTACAAAATGGAAGTAACAACAGAATCTACCTCACAAGGTTGTTCCTAGGATTAAATGGTATAATGTATGTGACACAAAGAATATTAGCATTATTATTACTACTATTTTTGTGGATGGACTGTCTCCATTGCAGATAGCTGTAGTGAGCCTTGAGTATAACCTTGACCTCAGTAGAGAGTGTCTCAATCTCTAGACTCCATTTACTGTTACTTTAAGGGTCCTTACCCATCTGAAGAAATGTTTTCTGAAGGTTATACCCATCTCTGTGAGATCTAAATCCCTGATGTGGAATCTGATTTCCACGGACTGGCACACATCTGTCCTTTGGAAAGGAGTGAGAATAGGGAGGGGAAGCATTGAGGGGTCTCAGATTTATTTCTGAGTCCCAGATCCTGACTGCAGCTGGTTTGACAAATTCTCACTATGAAAATCCAGCCCAGAAAATAATTATGAAGGGGTGAAGTTCACTTGGGGTATGTCTGGGCATACTTCTTACCTGGTTTTTTAGGGATTTCTCCATATTTTCCAATTTCCTCTGATCTTTTGTTGATCTCTGGCTCTTGTTGGTTTTTTACTATTGATTGGATGCCCTTTGACCACTAAAGGATGTTTTTGCTGACCTAGACTTCTGGCAGTGTCTATGGTAGATTCATCTAGACTCCTCAGACAGAATTCTTACTCCCTCAGGGCTCAGCCATTTTTTTTTTCTTTTTTTTTTATTGTTGCTTACACTGTATTGTGTAGTACAGTTTTATAGGCGCTGGGGATTCCCCCCACCCCTCCCCATACCCCTCCCCCCATGGTGGATTCCTCCACCTTGCTGCATAACCATAGTTCAAGTTCAGTTGAGATTCATTGCTTGCAAACACATGCCTAGCATAAAGTTCAGCGTCTTATTGTCCAGATAAGTTCAGTGGCCTCCTGGGGAGACCTTCTATGGTCTGAAGATAGGTCTAACAGAGTAAAGATCCGGTCGGTTAAAAGCCCCAACAAGGCCTCAGTATCAATATACAACATTATGGAATTAATTGACATAGTATTGGGTAAACAATATGTTAAAAATAATGCAAGTTCCATTCTTCGAAACATCTGGGTTGAGACAGCATCAATGACACGTTCAAAAAATAACAAACAACCAAACAATAAATTACAGGTTAAATCAAGGCGAACATGTGGTATCTAATCTTTTGGGATTCACTCATTTCCCTTAGCATTATAGTTTCCAGTTGTGCCCATTTAGCCACAAAGAACTGCATTTTGTTTTTTTTAACAGCTGAGTAGTATTCCATGGAGTAGATGAACCAAAGCTTTCTTATCCAATCTTCTATTGATGGGCATTTCGGTTGCTTCCATGTTTTTGCAATTACTGATTGTGCTGCAATGAACATGGGGATGCATGTTGGTTTGTCGTAAAACAGGTGTTTTGGATATATTCCTAGGAGTGCTATTGCTGGGTCATATGGCATGCAGATTCCGAGTTGTTTGAGTGTTCTCCAGACTGATTTCCATAAAGGCTGTACCAATTTGCAGCTCCACCAGCAGTGGAGTAGGGTTCCCTTTTCCCCGCATCCTCGCCAGCAAGCGTCGTTGGTGTTCTTGTTTATGTGGGCCAATCTTACTGGTGTTAGGTGGTACCTCATCGATGTTTTAATTTGGATTTCCCTTATTGCTAGGGAGCTGGAACATTTTTTCATATGTTTGTTTGCCATTTGGACTTGCTCCTTTGTGAAATGTTTGCCCATTTCCCTTGCCCATTTCTTGAGTGGCTTGTTTGTTTTGGTTTTTTGGTTGTTTTGAAGTTCTTTGTATATCCTGGAAATTAGCCCCCTATCGCCTATATCGTGTGCAAAGATCTTCTCCCACTCTGTGGGTTGCTTTTTTACTTTGTTGATTGTTTCCCTTGCTGTACAGAAGCTTCTTAGTTTGATGAGGTCCCATTTGTTTATTCTGTTCTCAACTGCTATTGCTTTTGGTGTCCTTCTTAGAAAGTCGGAACCTACTCCTAGGTCTTGCAGTGTATTTCCTACATTTTCTTGCAAGAGTTTGAAGGTTTCTGGATGTAGGTTTAGGTCTTTTATCCATGTAGATTGGATCTTAGTGTATGGTGATAGATGTGGGTCTATCCTTTTGTTTCTACAGGCTATCAGCCAGTTGTCCCAACAACATTTACTAAAGAGGCCTTCCCACTTGCTTGAGCTATCATTGGTCTTTTTGTCAAAGATTAATTGGCTGTATTTGTGTGGGTTCCCTTTTGGTGCTTCTATTCTATTCCATTGATCTTCTTTTCTGTCTTTGTGCCAGTACCAGGCTGTTTTGATAACCACTGCTCTATAGTATGTCCAGAGGTCCGGGATTGTGATTCCCCCTGCTAATCTCTTATTTTTCAGGATGGTTCTAGCTATTCGTGGTTTTTTGTGTTTCCAGATGAACTTTTGAATCATTGTATCCAGTTCCGTGAAGAATGTTTTGGGCAATTTGACTGGAATTGCGTTGAAAATGTATATTGCTTGTGGTAGTATAGACATTTTAATGATATTGATTTTGCCTATCCAGGAGCACGGGATGTTATTCCATCTTTTGAGGTCTTGTTCAATTTCCTTTTTAAATAGTTTGTAGTTTTCTTCGAATAGGTCTCCTACGCTTTTGGTTAGATTTATTCCCAAATACTTCATACTTCTCTCTGCTATTTTGAATGGTATCCTGTTGGTTAGATCTTCTTCCATCTTGGTGTTATTTGCGTACACTATGGCTGTTGATTTTCGTTCGTTAATTTTGTACCCCGCCACTCTGCCAAACTCTCGTATAAGTTCTAGCAGTTTCTGTATTGATTCTCCTGGTTTTTCTATGTATAGGATTATGTCATCTGCATATAGTGAAAGCTTGACTTCTTCGTTTCCTATACGTATGCCTTTGATTTCTTTTTCTTGTCTTATGGCCTCTGCAAGTACCTCTAGGACTATGTTGAATAGCAGTGGTGATAGCGGGCACCCTTGTCTTGTTCCAGATCTCAGTGGGAAGGGTTCTAGCTTTTCTCCATTCAGTATGATACTGGCGTTGGGTTTTTCATAAATTGCTTTAATTATGTTGTGGATTTTCCCATCTATGCCTACTTTGGCTAGAGTTTTTAGCATGAAGAGGTGTTGGATTTTGTCGAAAGCTTTTTCTGCATCTATTGAAACTATTATGTGGTTCTTGTTTTGCAGTTTTTGGATATGGTTTATAACATTTATGGATTTCCGAATGTTGAACCATCCCTGCATTCCAGGGATGAATCCTACTTGATCCGGATGAATGATCTGTCTGATGATTTTTTGAATTCTATTGGCTAGGATTTTGTTGAGAATTTTAGCATCAATGTTCATCAGAGAGATAGGTCTGTAGTTTTCCTTCTCTGATGGTTCTCTGTCCGGTTTTGGGATTAAGGTGATGTTGGCTTCATAGAATGAGTTTGGGAGGGTTGCTTCCTCCTCTATTGTTTTGAAGAGCTTGTAGAGGATTGGGGTTAGTTCTGTTCGGAATGTTTTGTAGAATTCTGTAGTGAAGCCGTCTGGGCCTGGGCTTTTTTTCGTTGGGAGATCCTTGATGACTGTTTCAATCTCTACCTCGGTTATGGGTTTATTTAATTCTGCAGTTGCCTCCGGACTGAGTTTTGGTAAGTGGTGGGAGTCCAGGAACTTTTCTATTTCTTGGTGGTCCTCAAATTTGTGGGAGTACAGTTCTTTGTAGTAATTTCTAATTATTTTCTTAATGATTGCAGTGTCTGTTGTTATGTTGCCTTTTTCATCTTTAATGCTATTGATTCTCACTTTCTCTTGTTTTTTTTTGGTCAATCGGGCCAGTGGAGTGTCTATTTTGTTTATTTTCTCAAAAAACCAACTTTTTGATTTGTTGATTTTATGTATAGTTTTTTTGATTTCTATTTGGTTTATCTCCTCCCTTGTTTTGATGATTTCTTGTTTCCTATTGTGCGTGGGACTCTTCTGCTGCTGTTTTTCCAGATCCTGGAGGTGTGTGGTTAGTTCCTGTATTTGGCGTCTTTCTTGGGCCTTGACATGCGCTCCGATTGCAATGAATCTACCTCTTAGCACTGCTTTGGCGGTGTCCCACAAGTTTTGGAATGTTGTATCAGAGTTTTCGTTGGTTTCCATGAATTTTTTGATCTCATCTTTAATTTCTTCTCTGACCCATTGTTCGTTTAATAGCATATTGTTCAATTTCCAAGAGTGCCTATACTTCCTGGGGAGTTTTGAGTTGTTGATTTCCAGTTTCATCCCATGGTGGTCTGAGAGGGTACATGGTATGATACTAATGTTTTGGAAGTTGTTTAGATTCGCTTTATGTCCTATCATGTGATCGATTCTGGAGAAGGTGCCATGCACCGCTGAGAAGAATGTATAGTCTGTGGCCTTAGGATAAAAAGTTCTATATATGTCTACTAAGTCTAGTTGTTCTATTGTTTGTGTGAGCTCTGTTGTTTCTTTGTTGAGTTTTTGTTTCGTGGACCGGTCCATTGTTGTTAGAGGTGTGTTGAGATCGCCTACAAGAATTGTGCGGGTGTCTATGTCTTCCTTTAAGTCTGTAAGTAATTGCTTTACGTAACTAGGTGCATTAAGATTCGGTGCATAAACATTAATGATGGTGATTGCTTCTTGATGGATCATTCCTTTCACCAGTATAAAATGGCCTTCCCTGTCTCTTTTGATATTAGTTAGAATGAAATCTATTTCATCTGAAATTAGGATAGCTACCCCAGCTTTTTTTTCTCGTCTATTGGCGTGAAATATCTTTTTCCATCCCTTCACTTTCAGTTTCTTTGCATCCTTTCTGGTTAGATGCGTTTCTTGTAGGCAACAGATGGTTGGGTCTTGTTTGATGATCCATTCTATTAATCTCTGTCTTTTGATTGGTGAATTTAGACCATTTGTGTTGAGAGTTAAAATTGAGAGTTTGCAATTTTGCCCTGCCATGTGATTGTGTTGTGTGTGTGTTGTTGCCAATGTAGTTGTCTTGTTTGTGCAGCTTTTAGTTTGGAGACCTTCTTATTTGCCAGCTTTGTTTGTGATTTGCCTCCTTTTTGTCCGGGACTAGTGCATTTCTAAGGAGACTTTGCAGAGCTGGTTTTGTGTAGACATATTCTTCTAGTTTTTCTTTGCTATTGAAGTATCTGATTTCGTTCTCATATACAAATGAGATCTTTGCTGGGTAGATTATTTTTGGTTGACAGTTGTTTTGTTTCAGGACTTGGAAGATCTTTGTCCATTCTCTCCTTGCTTGTAGGGTCTCTTCGGAGAAGTCAGCAGTGATTCTGATGGGTTTTCCCCTGTATGTGATCTTTTCTCTACTTCGTGCTTGTCTCAGGATTCCTTCTTTGTCTTCATTGGAGTAGAACCTGAGCACCGTGTGTCTGGGTGAGGATCTCTTTGGATCATGTCTGTTGGGAGTTCTCTGTCCATCCTGTATGCGGGGTGGATTCGTGTTCCAAGTGTTTTGGAAGTTTTCCTGTATAATTTCATCAAGCACTGCTTGCATCCCAGATTCTCTTTCTACTCCCTCAGGGAGGCCGATGATCCGAATATTCAGTTTTCTAAGGTAATCCTTCATCTCTTGCATCATTTTATTAGTTTTGCTGAGGTTTGTCTCCAGCTGTTTAATTCGCTGGGCACTTTCATTTTGTGTGTCTTCTGTTTCAGAGATCCTTTCCTCTGCCGCATTTATTCTGTTGATGAGGCTTTCAATCTTATTCTCTTGGGCATCCAGTTTGGTTTTGATTTGTTGTATTTCGGTGATTATGCGGTTCTGGTAGTCTTCCAGCTTTGTGTCCACGTCTCTGAGAAATTTTAGCATTATTTTCATCAATTCCTTTGCTGGTAACACGTCCATGTCTTCATCTCGCATCGCCGATATTGATAATGGCTTTTGGCCCATGTTTGGTGGGGTGCTGGCTCTTTCATCTGGAGCACAGCTCTTTCTGGTGGTTTTTCCCATTGCGTTGGTGTATTCTGGTGGGGCAAATGAACCCGTGTGTTGAGGGGCTGTCAGGTGCTTTCCTGTAGAGATTGGAGCCTGCAGGCGTGGTGTTGCCGGGCGTGGTAATTTTCAAGGCACCGTTGGTGCGTTCTCAGGGCCCGGGGCTGAAGAGCACCACCTTGGGGGCCCAGTGGATTCCAGGCACACTCTGGGCACCTCTTCAACAGGTGTGACACCCCAGGGCGTGGAGGGATGGAGGCGCTCTCTGGGTGTGCCCCCTGCACGGGAATCCACAGGACTTAGAAGGTTTTATGTGCTTTCTCCCTGCGTTCTCCGTGTCAGGGACTGCAAGGTTTTTCAGAGCCCACCTGGTGCGTCTCCCACACACGGGACTGTGGGTGAGGCACTTTCCAGGCGTGGCTCTTGTGCAGTGAATCCACCACTCGTGGTGTGTGGGTGTTCAGAGCCCCTGCTCCTGTGTGGCTCTCTCACACCGGCCCTTAGCGGGGGAGTGGCCCAGGCGCCCTGTTATTATTTCACGGCAGGTTCGCACCGTGTCAGTGTGATGCAGGAGTTTTCAGAGCTCTCCTGGTGGGTCGCCCACGCTCAGAACTGCGGGGTGGGAGGCGAGGGGTGAGCAGTTCACCCTATGGGAGTGGTACCTGCGTGTCGGGGACACACAGCGCTACACTTCCCAAGTTTCAAAGCTCCCCTGACATCTGACACCTGCGCTGTGGAGGCGGCTGCTGCAGGCGGGGCCGCCTAGTCCGCTCGGCTGCTGCAGGCGGGGCCGCCTAATCCGCTCGGCTGCTGCAGGCGGGGCCGCCTAATCCGCTCGGCTGCTGCAGGCGGGGCCGCCTAGTCCGCTCGGCGCAGCGACCAGGGTCTTCCCGATGTTATCGCGCTTCCACCAGGCAGGATGTGGAGGACTCCAGATCCTCACCAGCAGCCTCTGCGCACTGAGACGCACTGGCCCTCTCAGTGTAGGAACATCCGAGGCGCCTTCCTGGTGCCCCCTCAGCCACCAACACCACTGTGCGTAGTTCCCAAGGCATAAACCCGACAGCTTCAGTCTCTCTGCCCCGCGTTCTCAGAGGCTGGACCCTCAGTAGGGGGTCAAGGAATGCGGAGGCTACCACGTCAACCCCCCGGCTCACCAAACGTCCGGCCGCTGCAGTCTGCCTCCGCCTCCCGCCGGCGACGGTCCGCCCGATCTCCCCGCCTCCGGGCTGTCCGCGTCTCCCGTCAGGCCGCTTTCAAAAGTGACTCAGCAGGTCTGGAGTGGGATGTCGGTTTCTCTACCTTTGCCCTGCTCCGTTCTCGCTGTTCTTCCGAGTTGTGTGGATCTTTTTGGCTCCACACTGTCCCAGGGAGCCTCACGGACCTCTCCCTGCGATTCCCTGCTGTTCCACTTTGCTGCTTCTGTAACTTTCTATCCCTCTTTCACTGGACGCTCTCTCACAGCCTTCCTCCTACGTCGGCCATCTTCTCTCGAAACTCTATTTTGATCGCTCAGCCATTTTATAGCTACAACATCCACCTGAGGCAGATATTTTTCAAGCAGCTCAGATTCTAAATGGACATTTTGTCTGCTTGTGTGCTTGTCACAGTACCTAATTTGGAGTTCGGCAAATAAGATCCTAGCATCACAGATGGTCTGATTGCAGATCATCTAGCTAGGTACTGATTGCTCTGTTGCCCAGGTAACCAATGAATAGAGGCCACTTGGAAACAGATGACCTTAAGCATAAGAGGGTAGAAATCTGAAGCAATGTCTAGACAGCCAAGGAAAGCAGACTCTGGCTTTTGATGTTGTTCACACATACACAAGTTTGTTTAGCAGATTTCAAAAGCATGTTATACCCTTTTCTCAAGCAATCCCACAATTTATGTTGCTGAAAACACCTCTTTCATTTTCTCTTTCATGCCTTTTGATCTTTCCCACCAATACAAGTTGTTTGAAAGCTTGTTGAGATTGTAGCTCATTGTGTCAATGGCTGTTTCTCTGTCACTCGATTTTTATGGAATCATAGAATTTCAGTCTCTGAGAAACCATAAAAAGAATCCATTCCAATGAGAGCATTGGACATCATAGCTCTTGGTCTAATGATTTGAATGGATAGATGGATGGAAATGTGGTAGATGACTGACTGAGTGAATAAATGGATGAGTAGAGGGGTACATGAATGATTAGAATATGAATGAATGGGTGAGTTAGTAGTTGGATTGATGATCTGGACGATAAAGGAGCGGGTTTGTGGTAAACGAATAGGAGAATAGAAGATGGATAGATTTGTGTGCTAGAAGATAAATAGATTGAGTGGGTGGAAACATTAACAGAAGTGGATAATGGGTAGATAGGAAGTTGGATGCACAGGTGGAGTAATCTCCCCTGTTAAATGAGAGGAATAACATTCCTGGGGAGGCTTCTGGGCCATCCGTTTCTATTGCATCATCCATACCACTAGCTCAGCAGTTTCATTTAGTGGAAGGCTAATCCTTGGGGTACTGAGGGCTAGCAATGTGAACTCGAGAATTAGGCTTTCTGCGTTGAGGCTGACTCTAACCTCCCAGAGACTGAGCAGTGAGGTTTTTTCAGTGAAAGCTGGAAAAATCCTTGGCAACTCCCAGATCTAGACAGACCTTTGTATTCTAAAAGTAGACGTCAAGTCAGTGGCCTTAGGGGAATGTGTTGATTTTGGCCAACACCCTCTGAATGTCTAAGATGCTGATTCCTGTTCCAAAGATAAGACACCGAAGTTGATTCATGTCTTCCTATATCAGGAGATGAAGGGCCTTGAATACATGTATTTTGCCAAGATAACTTCATCTTTGAGATGAGTAAGTCCTAGGGGATGTTTGGAGTGTAAGTTGAATGAGACAGTGAATTAGAGATGGGGTTGACTGAATGAGAAAATAATTTCTGTTGCTTTTAAAGATAGAGGAAGAGCATGATTGACTTTGCCACAACACTGCTGTTTCCACTGGTGCCCTCCTCTTTCTCGCACCTGCAGTACGCTTTGGAGCCTAACTAACTTCTCTTAGTTCTGATCATCATCTCCATCAGCATAACTGTCGAACTTTAGTTCAAGTCATGTGTTGTACTGAATGCTTTGCACACATTTCACCATCTGACCAACATTAATTTCCACCACTATGTGTTTCCTTTTCTTAGCCACTAGAAGGATGGGAATTTGTAAAAGTCTGTTTTGTTCACTGCTGGCAAATAATGGGTATTAGTGAATATTTATTACTGTAGGAGTTAATCTATTTCTCACAAGGATCTGTGAGGTGGATATTATCCTGTGTACTTCACAGTTGAGGAAAGTAAGACTCAGATGTTCCATTTGAAGGTTACTAGTTTTGGGAAGCATCGTTTGTAGTTTATAGGAAGGGGAATGATTTGGAAATGAATAATATTACCCAGAAAATGTGAAGAAAATAAGAACTTATTTAGCTCCATTTTTGCTTGTAGCAGGTGGTTATATGACAGCTCCGTCATGGGAATATTTTCCTGGACTGTGTATTTACTCTTCCATTTATCATCTGCATTCATGCTGCAGCACAAGTGGAAGGAGGTGAACCAAGAAGAAGCACTTGACAGAAACCACTGTCAATGTTATCTCACTTATTCATCATCGTACTTGTATAGCATCCCAGCTCACAGGTGAAACCAATGAGATTGGACTTGAGAACAATGAGAGAATATCTCCCAAGGCTACATGACCAAGGTGAAGTCACCTGTATTTTCTCTCCCTTCCCTCTCTGAATAGGTCTACTCATGTGTTAAGCTCCGTGGCAGAAAAACCAATGTCACCATTTTATCTGCAGTGCCATTAGGCCATCAGACTACAGTAGGAGCCTAATCAACACCAGCTGAGTTGATGGAATTTTCCCCAATTAAATACAGGAGTACGTCCTGTCTCTGAAGTGCTCTCAGCTCCTAATGGTTTCGACCTCATTGTGCAACCTATGCAGACCAGGAATGAAATGAAAATTACCCGCTCTGTTTGTTGACAGCAAGATGCAGATGGTGACTAACATGGCCATGATTTATTTCAGTCTTATGAAGCATTCTTGTTTTTGCTGAGGCCCTTTGATTGGGTGGCTCCTGGTAGCATGTGGGTGCCTGTCACGCTTCATTGGAGTGTCCCACAAAGACCTTAAATCATTTAAACAGGGAGGCATGGGGAAAGCTGGGTAGGGAGTGGGAGGACCTGTCTGGCTTTGTGTATCAGACAAAATCACCAGGACTGCAGTGGGAGGGGTTAGTGTTGGAGAGGCAGAAAAGGCAAGTCTGGATCTGTTGTGGATTCTGCCTCCAAGGACTCATCTCTCCATGCAGAAGAGATGGGGCCTATACACACAAGAATGAAATATAAGGTGTTCAGTGCTCTAGCAGGAGCATCAAGAAACTGTCCTGACCATTTTTACAGGAATAGAAGACACCTGTTTGCAGGAGAGGAGTTACAAGGATTAAGGATCCAGGAGGTCAAGGAAGGGTTTTGAGAAGAGATGGTGTGTGAGCTGGGTCTAAAGGTTGGGATTGGCAGTATTGGGGAGGCAGGAAAAGCATCCCAGAAAGCAGGTGTTTCCCAAGTTGTGGCTGGGTTGGAAGGTGTAGGGAGAGTATCTTATGGAGGAAGTAGCAGAAGGTGCACAGAAAAGAAAAACTGAGATGTGAAGTCTTTGGAATAGATCCTGGAAGCCCAGCAGACAGGCTTCAAGGAGGTTCAGGGGGAGTGACTGAGACCTGGCACTGGAGTTGACCTGCTTGCGAGCTCAGTGACACCAGGCAGCTGCTTCACTGGGCACCACGGAGCCTTCAGCTTGCTCTCTCTGATGCTGTCATGAAGCTGCAACGAGGATTCCAACAATCCAAGTGAAGCACTCTGCACAGACAGGTGGCATGTATTCAACAAATGGGAACAGCCAGACTGTTGCCTTCGTTATTACTAGACAGCGAGATTTCCTGAAAGGTTATCTGGAAACATGCAGGAGAGGAGGATGAATGGAGAGAGAATGCCCTTTCAAAATATCTGAAATCTTCTGACCTCTTTTGTGATGATAAATCAAAGAGTAAATTCAGCAACGACAAAGATCAGTGGTTCATAGTCCTGTTCCCAGTTACCTCAGATAGCAGGGGATACTGACATGAAGATAAATGCAACCATGGTAATTTTGGTTAACGATCATACAGATTTCTAGAAATAGAAGTTATTGAAATAGCCCTAGATAAAGTATTTACTGTGACCTGGTGAGAGCATAATTAGGTTTACCAAAATAAACGCAAACATGTCTCTCTCTTATTCTTTTTCTCTCTTCGTCTCTGAATAAATAAGGTTAGCCAAGCATAGTGAAAAGAATACACCTGACAGACCAGGCAGGTGTCTCAGTAAAGAACTGAGAGCCCTGTCTGCATTTAGACTAGATTTTAGGATGTGGGTGCAGACCCTCTTTCTCCCCCTCTTACTGGAATATCACCTTGTGGAGAGCTTTCTGGGTGTGGAATCTCTCCCAGAACTTTATCACAACCCCCTTGGTGAAAGGCTTCCCCAGGGAGAGGACTGGGACACATCCAAGCAGATTATTGAGAAAGGGTGAGGATTTTGATATGTAAATTCTGACTTGTTTCCAAGGCTTGTTTCTTTGTTACAACATGAAGAAATTCCTATTTTTCTTTGATTTCTCATGCATCCATACATACATAATATCAAGCTACCTTAATGCTTCCCCCCCTCAAGAGAAATAGCTGATAATCTTTTATGGAGGTAACATGGATGAATATCCATCTTCTGTATTTTCTTTAGAGCTGACATATGGACATGGAACTGTTTATGGTTTTTTCTATTATTGTCTCTCTTGCTGTGTTTGGGGCTTGCCAGGGAAAATATTGTGCTGTCTGGATGGCTGGTCACATCTTCCAATAGGACGGGCTAGAGGCCTTGCCTTAGGAAAAAATGAAAGAGGGTATTAGAGACACTTGATAGAGAAGCAAGAAAAGTATGTATTCTACAGGGCCAAGAAGAGACAGCAAACTAGACTATCATGATTTGATGCTGGGTCAAAAATTTCAACCTTGTTTGACCTGGTCCTGGAGTTGCCTGCCTTCATTCAACAAACGGCCAATATGTTTTTGCATATGTCCAGTTTGATTGATTCAAAGAAAATTCTTTTTTTAAAAAAAGATTTATTTATTTTTATTGCAAGATTAGATATATAGAGAGGAGGAGTGACAGAGAGGAAGATGTTCCATCCATTGATTCACTCCCCAAGTGACCGCAATGGCTGGTGCGTTGCACCAATCCCAAGCCAGGAGCCAGGAACCTCCTCCAGGTCTCCCATGCGGGTGCAGGGTTCCAAGGCTTTGGGCCGTCCTTGACTGCTTTTCCAGGCCATAAGCAGGGAGCTGAATGGGAAGTGGAGCTGCCAGGACTAGAACTGTCGCCCATATGGGATCCCAGCGCATTCAAGGTGAGGACTTTAGCCACTATGCTACGGGCCCAAAAAACATTCTTGGCGCGCATATGCCAAGGCATGGATTCCTCCTTGGGCAGCAGTTATCTTGTCTAACTGCCTGTTTCAAAGGCCTGGATTCAGCAATGCTAGCCCCGGGGCCCTAGGATATCTTAGGTTGGACCAAGGCTGCGTTTTGCATTTTTTCCCCCACAGGAGGGAGCTCTGCTCTGGCTTGCTCTGGAGAATCTGATAGGCTCTGCTCTTGCCCTGTAGCTAGGAATCCATCAAGTGTTAGTCTATGCCTGGAGCTGTCTTAAGATGGCACCTGCCAGGCCTTATTGATCTATATTGTTATAAATGATCAATGAATTTCCTTTTCATGGTTATATCAGTTAATTCAAAACCACAACATCAGTAGTGGTAGGACTGTAAACTCTACAGCAAGAGAGCCCAGAGTTTTGTCAGGTGCTGAGCAGCTACAGTGCAGTTTTAGGAATTCTGGAGACACCTGTGATGTGGTGGGATGGACAGGCTGCAGTGAGTGAGTGCTGTGTCTAAGTGCACATGGACACGATGATTGGATCAGGTAGGAAGGAGCAGACATCTTCTCATGTTCTTGTTAGTTTCCCCTGAGCCTGGTACAGCAGGTGCACAGAGTTGTAGGCACACCACTGCATTTGACATTTGACAGGAAGCCTGCAGAGTGAAAATCATTACCTCCATTTTATAAACAAGGTCATAGAACTGGAGGCACTATGCCATTTCCCAAGATCAGAAGCGGTCAGTCAGTGGCAGTGCCAAGGTTCAGAAGCAGGAGTGTCAGACTCCATAGCCCTTCCTGCCATCACATTCCACAATCTCCAACATCACACTGGATAAGTTGATAAGAAGCTCTTAATCTGCCTAGTGCTGATGGGTTGTACCCTTGTAGAAGGGTGCTCCCTTCGGGGTGAGTCATTGATATCACTGTTCATGGGAAGGTAAGGTGGAGGGGGTGACTGCTTCCTGCTATGGGGGTGGTGTGTGATGACTGTTCCAAGGAGTTGGTCTCCATCCCTTCCTCGTGTCTGCCTTCCTGGCACACCTCCCTCTGCACTGGACCCCTTCTCTAAGCCTTGCTGCTTCTGCTCAGCCTCCCTCCAAGCAGCACGGAGACAACAGGGCTTTAGCTCCTCACCCCAGACCAGCCAATATCCACTTAGAAGGGAGCCTGACTTGGCACAGGACAAATGCTGGCTTGCCCAGTGTTTAGCAATTCAACACTCCTTACCAGACAGCCACACAGATAGGGATTGACTAGAACATGATAAAAGCAACCACCTTGCATGTTTATATTGTGTTCTATGATCCTCACTAAAGTTCTGCAAGATTATGTGCCCCTGTTATCCTTGCTTCAGAACTGAAGCATAGAGAGGCTACAGGTTTATCCAAGATCACAAAGGAAGGAGCAAAGCTGGGAATGATCCACTCCCAGAACCTACATATTAACCTCTGAGCCCTTGGTGGCCCTCTGAGCCACCGGTCAGTGAGTTTGTCACTTTCTGAACTTCCCCAGGGAGTTAGAACATGTTTATGGGAGTTGGAAATGATGTATTGGAGCCTTCCAGGAAGGGACAGAGCACAGGAACAAAGTGTAGCTTTACATATGGAGTGGGAATGAGGTGAGATGTGGGTGGGGAAGCCCTTTCCTTGTGGGTAGAGAAGTCAAGATGATAGGAGTCTGCAGAAGTCAGAATTTCAGTTGTCAAACTGAACACAATGATGTTTTTTCAGCAAATACCAAGGAAAGCATGTTTTCACAAATGAAACAAAGGAGATTAGTTTCCCTGTGGATCCAGAGGTGATCATCTAAGCTCTGTGCTGTTATTTTTAATCACGTAAATATTAAGATGCAGAGAGCAAAAGCACCAAACATATTTATTTTCTCAACATGTGAGCTGGGATCCTTGAATTCAAATTCACTTCTGTCTTCCTGAGTTATGAACTGAAGGTTTTGCATCTGGCACACGTGCTGGTGGGTATAAATAGTCTGGCAAGGATGCAGAGTGGCAGAGGAGGGCAGGGCACAACCACTAAATGGTTATTTCTTTAAGGACACTGGAAACTAGACTTCACTAGCAGCTCTATGCCAGTCTGCATCAGACCTGGCTGCTCAGACACTCAAAACTCATCCTATTCATATACTCTATAAGCAACTCTATGCTGAATTTTTAGAATTATTCTGTGAAGACACACACAATCGTAACACTTGTCAACCACCTCTCCAGAAGCTGGCCCTTTGGCGAAGCTAAGCCATGCAGGACAGTCACTAAATGACCCATGACTTTCTGCTCCTCCTCACGGATTCGTTCTTTATCTTAGGCTTCCTTTTATGACTTCCTGTCCCCCTGTTCCCTTTTTGGTAATGCTGAACCCACAACTTTTCTTCCTTGGCCTCCATTAAGTGCCACATTTACATCCTGGTTTTCTTCTTTCTCTTTTCTTCTATTTCTCATTCTTCTGTTTCTGCCCTCTGTCCCCAATTAGATCTCCAAGTGCCAGTCTCTGTCCATATTTTAATTTTAATTAATCTTATTTCTACTGTTGGTAGAAGAATTTGTGCTACTATTATCATGCCTTTCAAAATATATATGAAACTGATGATTAAAATCAAATTGAAAAGCACTGGAGGAGAGTCACCGCAGACAGGAATCTGAGAGAACAGCAAGGTATGAGCTCCACATCTGCTAGTGTCACTGCCTGGGAGTGTTCTTCATTCTCAGGAAGGAGAATAGTGCCCGAGCAAAGCACAGCCTCACTGGGCTGAGCAGATGAGATCTGCTAGAGCGGAGAGAACCACAGGGCAATGAGCTGCCAACTACGAACACGAATTTCCTGAGGTCTTGATGTGATACCTAGGTTACACATACACAGAAATTCCAAGATATCCGGAAAGCCATAGCAGCTGGAGAACTGAAATATTGGCAAGGATTTCAGCAATGAACAGTACTGGGGAGAACAGAGGATGGAACAGAAGTCTTAGCAAAACACAGGATTGTGGGTGAACATCCCAAATTTCAGTGAAAACCCCAAGAGGTCTGCACAAAAGGAGTGAAGGTTATGGCCTGAAGGATTCTAGGGTAATGACTATGTCCTAGAAATAATGGAAAAGTAAAAGTAGACCAGAAGTGACAAAGCCCAAAATCAGACCTTGGAAAGCCTGAAGGTGATTTATGGTCCCCTGGGTGCCTGAGGGAGGAAAGCCGGGATCCACTCTGGAAATAGACAGTGTTATACAGAGCTTCCACAAGTTCTGATCCACAAGGTAAGGCATCCAATCAAAGCTTATAAGGCATGGTTAAAATAAAAGAATTAAATGACCAAATAATGACCAAACATACAGGATATGAGCAAACATACAGGATATTCAGAGAATGGAGTGGTTGGGCAAAGCTGCCAAACAACTGCACTTTGATGATTCTGTTCTGGAAAAATCACGCCAACACGTTTCACAAGAAGATGTAGAACATAATTACACTTAAAAGCCTGCATCTTTGTGTACAAAAGCTATTTCTTTGCATATCACGTAGACTACTAGACACAGAAGCCCATATTTGCAATTTATTTAGGAACAAACTGCCATATGTTTTATATGGGATGTGTCATAATCTGTTAGATCTATAAATTAGGATGGACAGAAGAAAAGCTTTGAACGAGCTCCCCAATTCAAATAAATCTTGGAATATTGGAAGTAGAAGATCTTTGTTGGCTCTTTTTGATCTTTTTTTTTTTTTAAAGATGTATTCATTTATTTTAAATGCACAGTTACAGAGAGAAAGAGAGAGAGAGAGAAAGAAGAGACCGACCTTCTATCTCCAACAGCCGCAAGAGCTGGGGCTGGGTCAGGTTCAAGTTAAAGCTGAGGTCTTCCACGCGGGTAGATGCAGGGCCTAAGCACTTGGACCATCCTCATTAATTTTGCCAGGTACATTAACAAGGGGCTGGTTCAGAACTGGAGCAATGGAGACTCAAACTAGTGGCCATATGAGATACTGGCTCTGCAGGCAGTGGTTTTACCTGGCACTCCACAGCACCAGTCCCTATTTTTATTTTGAGAAAACTCTTTCTAAGACTTGTCTTTAGCCATGTCTTCTGTGTAGTCAGTTCCTGAGTTCTTACCATTCTGAGAGACTCAGGCCCTGTTTCTGAGCAACTGTACCTGTGCAGGGCTTGGAAATCTCACGCTCAGTAATTCTGAGTTGTTCTTTGTCTCTGGCTTGCTTTTCATAAGGAACCACCATTTCCAGGCTTTAAATTGTGACCACACTTGCCTCTTTCTTTTCCACCAGGTTCCCAGAGTTAGTTTGCCTCCCCCTATTCCCACAGTTACAAGTTGAAATAGATCGTTGTGCCTCTGATTTGGACTGGACACATTGCTCTTTGTTCTAAAAAAAAAGTTGACATGTCATTCACCTACCATCTTTATATATTACAATTCAGTGATTTTTAGTAAGTCCTCTAGGTTGTACATCCAGAGCCACTATATCCCAGGCAGAAGTGAGAGTCAGATATAGGAAAAAGTCAAGTATGGAAGCAAGGTGGGTGGGGGGAGTTGGGGTTCTTTCATGGTCAGATTGCCATGCAGGGCAGGCTGGATATGTAGAAACCCATGAGATCTGCTGTTGGGCTGAGGTTATGTCTTTGTGGTTCTTTCTGCCTTATTTTGTGAGAACCTCATGGTGTGCTGTGAGGCAGGTAAGTCAAACATTATTGCATGTACTTGAAGGAGGAAAGAACTGAGCCTCACTGAAAGGTGCCAAGACTTGTCCACGGTTGCCTAGCTGGTTCGTGCAGTTCCAACCTGGGCTCCAACCCAAACCTCCCCAAGCAGACTACAGCTTTTCTTAAGAGGAGAGATTATGCAGGGCTTTATCTTAGGAATCATGACCACCTGCACGAGAAAAATGGCTTGGAGAAAAATGGCTTGATGGTAAAGAAAGTACTTGTTTTAAAAAGACTTACTTACTTTTACTTGAAAGAGTTACAATGCGAGGGAGAGACAGATGAGATAGGTAGAGAGAGGGAGAGAAAGAGATAGCTTCCCTCTGCTGATTCACTCCCCAAGAGCCAGGATGGCAACAGCTGGGTTGATCTGAAACTGGGATCATGGGAACTAGGAGCTTCTTCCAGGTCTCTCACTTGGGTGAATGGGCTCAGGGACTTGGGTCATCCTTCACTGCTTTCCCAAGGCACACTAGCAGGGAAGTGGAGCATCCAGGACTCAAATTGGTGCCCATACGGGATGCTGGTGCTACTGTGCTGGCCTAAAGAAAGCTCATCTTTTTAAACGGTGTGCTTCAGGCATAGATCAAACGTGGGACTTGGATGTGGCCACTTGGGTTTTAGGTCTGCTACTTATCAGTTATTAGATTTTAGAGGCTATCATTGAATGTTTCTGTGGCCCAGTGTTCTGCTCTGTAAAACTAGAATGATGATATTTATCTCATAGATCCAGTGTAAGGATCAAATCAGGTGGTACATTGTCTGGCTATGAGAACTGTGAAGCTGTAGACTAATAGAGTGGTTGTGGCTTTTTCTTAGACCATTATTGGATCCCGCAGATCATGTTATAGCGGTTTTTATGCATAGACGTTCTCCAGTTACTGAAAATATGTTTTCACTCACTCATTTATTAAATCAATAAATGTTTATGCAGTGCAAATCGTATGCTGATCTAGAGGGATGGCAAAGAAACAAGTAAAATACTTGCTCTAATAGAGCTTGTATTTGGTGGGGGAAATATAAACCAGAGCTGGCTTGTAAATAACCTCAGAGTGTGGGATGTGTGATGGAGAAACTGCTCATCAGGGTGCACTGGTGACTATGGAAAACTCCTTTACCTAGAGGGACCAGGGCAGGGACAGCCACAGCCCCAAGCCTGTCCCTGTCTGTGTTTTCACATCTGGACTAATTCCTGCAAAATATTAAAGGATGTGTCCTTACAGACTTAGTATCTCACAAGAGTAGCTGGCATGGTCACAAGGATCACTATTCTGTCACCTTCCTCCTCAGCTCTGCACCCAAGCACAACCAGTCATATTTTTTGGGTGATGAGGCATTCAAGAGCAGTTAGGGTTTGAGGGGCAGAGCATGGGGACAGCCGGCTGATCCAGCCTGTGGCTGATAGATCTCTCTCTCTCCATAGTTGCTCATTCATTCTCTTTTTCCATTCTGATGCACTCTGAGTTTGACACACTGGGGTCAGGTCCTGAATCATCCCTTTGATCCCACTGAGCTCTGCATCTCTTTCTTACTGTTCCCCAGTGAACTCCTGGGAGCACAGCTCCTGGGAACTCAGTAAACTGGGATTGCTGGAGCTGATATTTGGTATGTCTCTTGTAAGTTTGATGTTTGAGACATAATACTGTAGGATAGGATAGAAGCACCTGGGTCTATTTTTACCCTCCCTGCTTTACTGTGCTGATACCTGCATTTCTCGTTTAGCTGCCAGTTCCAACAAAAGAGCTTGTGCCCCTTGACAGGTGTCAGAACTGCCTGCTCGGCTCCCAATGACAAAGACTGCAGTTCGGTCAGCACCCTCTGTCCTGCCAGCATCCTGCCCTTATACCTCATGTCTGCCTGCCAGGGAGCAGTGGCACCTTGTGCCAGCTTGTGGATCAGATTCAAAGGATACTTTGGCTGTTTTGCTTTTGAGCCATTCAGTCAAGTTTCAGTCCAACTTCAGGCAAAGTCTGGGATGAGTGAAAACACCATAGACGGTGATTAAATTTAAAATGCTTTCTACTTCCCACCTGGCTGAGGCCATCATCAACTCTGCTGTAGTTTTGCAATAATCTCCCATTATCCATTTATGAAAAAATACCTACTATATGCCAGTCAGTTTTCTAAGCACTTACATGCTGCTCATTCGCTCTTCAAAACAACCCAGAAAGGTAGGTAGCAATCATTATCAGCACTGTTTCACAGAAGAGCAAACTGAGCCACAGAAAGGCTAAGCAATTTTTTTTTGAGGTCACACAGCCAACAAAAGATAGGACTAGAATTTAAACCCAGGCAGTCTGGCTCCAAAGTCCATGTGCTTAATTGTTATACTGCAATGTTTCTCTTCAGTGCACCCATAGGAAACGGGTACACAAGGGAAAGGGCGGGGGAGGGGCTCATTGTTGATTGAACCCTGTTTCAGGTACTTTGCTAGATCTTCTCAATTAATCCTCAAAATTGGAAGTTATTCCAGTTTCGTAACTTAAAAAAAATTGTGACTCAAAGGGATGAAGTAACTTGCCTAAGGCTACATAGATAGTTGGTGGCAGAGCTGGTGTCTGAGCCCAGTTCTGTTGGATTGTGTAATCCAGTGCTTGTCCTCCACTCCGGCTTGTAGTTACTAAAAGCAGACCCAGAAGTGGAGCCCCACCTGCCCTTCTGGGAGTGTCATGCCTGTTACTTAAGCTTGGTTGCAGTCTCTGTGACTTTCGTCATATACAAGAACAGCTTTCCCCTTTACATTTCTGCTTAGTGACACTGCTCATGTTATGCCACAAGAAGGAGGCAGCACATGGACGGATAATCAAAACGTTTTGGTCAAACGCTCTCTAAGCCTCCCCTTCCCTGCCTTGGAATTAAGGATGGGAAGATTTTTGAGGAATATGGCGAGGATGCTGTGAATATTACATGATACCCAGCAGGGGAAGGAGTTGAAGATTTCAGAAGTCAGGGAAAGAAACATGAAAGCTGTGGACTTGGGGATCAAATCCTAGGGAACCAGGACAGAAACTTGGCAGAGCTCAACACTGTGACAGTTTTGAGGTCTTTCTTTGCAGGCCTTTCTTTGACTTAACATCTACTTCAAAGTCATGAGGGTCCATTTCCTTCTCATTGATATTTCTTGTCTAGAGATGTTTGATAAGGGAAAATTACTGTCACCATCCATCCATCCATCCATCCATCCATCCATCCATCCATCCATGTGTCTGCCCTTGAGCCCATCTATTCATCAACCTCCATCCTTCTTTTTGTCCATTCATTCACCTTTCCACCAATTAATGCATCCACCCCCATCTTGCTCCCATCTACCTACCTATGCATATACTTTTTCAATATATATTCAACATGCACAGAATTCTGAATGTTGAGAGCAAAGAAACAGTATTCCGACTAATGGATGCCCCACCAAAGTTCTGAGGCCAGAGAGGCATGTGTATCCACATTCACGTATTTGGTACATTATTCAGCACTTACCCCACTCTAGTAAGTGCTTTGCATACGTATTCTTATTTTGTCTTCACAGAAATCTCATAATGAAGGAATCATCCTTCCAGTTTACCAATGAGGAAACTGAGGTTTGGAAAAGTCAGGTCAGTTGACCAAAGCCCAGTAACTAGGAAGTGTGGAGCCAGGATGTATATACATAAACTATGATACAATTCTTAGACAGTTTAAAATGTGTAAACAATACCATGTACCTTTAAAGCTCACAGACATACATAGCTCAATTCATACTTACAGTGTTTTAGGCATTGTACTCAAAAAATACAACAGATAAATCATGCCAGGCACAGTCTTATATACTTACTACCTAAGTATGAACATATATGATATCTTTAAAATTCTATGAAACAGGTTTTATTACTGACATTATGCCCCTTTCCCCCTTATGGATGAGTAAGCTGTGAAAAAAGAGAAGTTAGGTAACTTACTCAGCCACACAGCAAGTAAGGGGGAGAGTTGGAGTTTAACTCAGGTTACCCAGACTCAGAGTAGGTGCTTGCAATGCTACATGCTTTTGTTTTTTTAAACATCATGTTTTATATTTGCGGGGCTGATAAGTGGATATGGATTTGATTGCTATATGCTCTTGGATTTAGAAATTCATTTGCATAATAAAATCACTAATCTATGGATTTTCTCCATTTTTTTTTCTGTTGATAATTTTAGCAACAGTGAACAATAACAGTTTTCTTGTCTGCTTTCAGTACACCCATTTATTTATCCTTATTTTAGTTTTCTATGCTCTGGGACACTTATAAATAGTAATGGTAGAAAACTTTATTTTGTTTCTCACTTGAAGGTAATATTTGTCATATACATTTTACAAGAATTTGCAGACTTTAGATTAGCTTTAGGAAATTCTTTTATATTCTAATTTTTCCTGTAACTTTTTTTTTTTTTAAATCATGCATGTGTAAAGTGTATGGGGCTTCCATCTGCTGGTTCACATCCCAGGAACCTATAGCAAGTGGGGCTGGATCCCGCTAAAAACCAAGAACATGAACTAAGTCTTTTTTCTTTTCTTTTTTTTTTTTTTGCAAAGGCGGCAAGCATTCCAGTACTTGAACCATCATTTGCTACCTCCCAGGGGGTGCATAAGCAGGAGGCTAGAATTAGAAGTGGAGCTTGGACTCTCAGGTTTTCCAAGTGGAATGTGGGGTTGTACCAAATGGCCACCCCCTAAAAATGCCTATTGTATATCCTAGAATAATGTATTCTCTAATTGTAACATTTAAGCTTCCTTATATTTTATTATGCTTTAAATGCTTTCAGATTTTAATATTCCTTCTACTTTTTTGTTCATAAATAAAATTCCAAGACACTTTTATTTATTCAAATCTCTCTCTGTATTATTTACCAACTACTACAGTTTCATTAACCTTTTCTTCACACACTTTGAAACCATGTTATTACAGACACATTCCTTTACAGTATGTATGCTTTTCTGGTAAATTGACCTTTTAATTACCTTATTTATTGTGATCCTTTTCACCTCTAATAATAGTCGCAGTTTTGATGTCAATTTGGATTTGTGCCTGTTTAGCACCAGTGGGTTGCCTGTGCTGGCATTTCTGTTCGCAATTCTGTAAGTGTGCTGAGGCTAAGAACACACTGATCATGCACACACACACACACACACATATATAAGGGATTTTTTTAATTGGAAAGTCAGATTTACAGAGAAAAGGAGAGACACAGAAAGATCTTTCATCCACTGGTTCAATCCTCAAGTGAATGCAACAGCCAGAGCTGAGCTGATCTGAAACCAGGAGACCTTCTTCCAGGTCTCCCCACAGGTGCATGGTCCCAAGGCTTTGGACCATCCTCTACTGCCTTCTCAGGCCACAAGCAGGGAGCTAGAAGGGAAGTGGAGCAGTCAGGATATGAACCGGTGCCTATATGGGATGCCAGTGCATGCAAGGCGAGAACTTTAACTACTAGGTTGTCACGCTGGGCCTGACCATGCATATATTGCCAGTTACTGTGGCAGACGGTCATCTAAACTACGTATTGGTATGATTTTCAGGCGCACAAGATTCAGGGAGACCAGAATATACATATATAAATGGGACATATAGAGTGCAAGCATTTACATCATAACATCTAAAGCTTTTCTATTTTTGGCAGGTCAGAGGATGTATGCTAATCAGATCTGCAGTCTAGAAAATTCACTGTGGTGATTTCAGCAGAGTTTGTCAAGCCATCTGTGCTGAGGGACCAGATATTTAGATTGCAGTCCTTTGGGGTTGATTGCTTTAAGTGTTTCTAAACTGACTTTTGCTGCTGTACTCACACCCTCCCATTCTGGTAAGAAACCCTTGGCCGGGTTGGCACAATGGCTCAATTGGCTAATCTTCACCTTGCAAGTGTTGGGATCCCAGTTGGGCCCCAGTTCGTATCCTGGCTGCTCCACTTCCCATTGACCTCCCTGCTTGTGGTCTGGGAAAGCAGTGGAGGATGGCTCAAGGTCTTGGTACCCTGAATCCATTCAGAAGACTCAGAAAAAGCTTATGGCTCCTGGCTTCAGATTGGCTCAGCTCTGGCCGTTGTGGCCATTTGGGGAGTGAACCAGTGGATGGGAGATCTTTCTCTCTTCGTCTTTCCTTCTCTCTGTTATCTGCCTTTCCAATAACAATAAATATTTATGCTTTTTTGGTTGTTGTTCTTAAAGAAACTTGGTGGGTCAGCCTCAACCTCTGGATCCTCTGTGGCCTCAGTACTCCTAAGTAGTTGAGGCTTGTGGGAAAAGCTCTGGAGACAGGATTATAGATACTGTAGCCTTGGGGCCCAGGAAAACAAATGGAAGGAGGAACTGAGTCTTTGCAGTGAGGAACTCCCATGGGTCTGGCAGGAGGGCTTTTGATTGTTTTCCTATTAATGGAAGGACTCACATTTGCTACTGACTTGTGAACTTCCAAGAAATGCACTTTGAGGAAACCTTGAGGGCTCTACTAGGTATATTTCACTTTTGATTTTCACTGTGTTTTGTTCTGCATGCTTTCTACCAAATTCTTTTTGAGGTCATGTGTGTTTCCCATGAATGCTCTGTGGAAAAGCCTGCTGAAGGAATTCTTTCTCTGATAGTCATGCTTTTCACTTCTTGCACATCCTTTCTCTGCTAATTTTGCTTCTTGCTCATCCTTTTAGCTCTTTTCCCCCTTTCCCTGCAAATTTTGCTCCTCTGTTCCAGTGTGTCCATCCTGCTTCACCAGCCTCTTTAACAGATTCATCAGTTGTGTTGAAGTCTCTGTGTGCAGCTTCTAAGCATTGGGGTCATCTTGGGATGTGGTTCTGTTAACCTCTTCTTTTAGGGTTTATTTTTAGTTTCATTTTGTAAGGCAAATTTACAGAGAGAAGGACAGAAAGAGAAAGATCTTCCATCTGCTGAATCATTTGCCACATGGCCACAATGGCCAGAGTTGGGCTGGTCTGCACCTAGGTCCCAGCAGTCTCTTCCAGGTCTTTCATGTGGGTGCTGGATGGGAAGCACAGCAGCTGAGATAAGAACTGGCACCCATATGGGATGCCAGCACTAGAAGGTGGAGGATTAGTCTGTTGAGCCACAACCCCAACTCCAGTTTCTATTAGCTTCTTTACTCTCATCTGGTAGGTCGCCTGTGGTGTGTGTGCTTGTGTGGGGCTCATTATTTTTGATGGTGTTATCAAATCCAGGCCACTGTGGGTGGAGCAGCAGGGACTGGAGTACGGAGTGTTGGTGCCTGCTCATCTGCAGGATGGGGCCTCTCTAGCTGGAAGGGCAGCTAAAGTCAGTCGGGTGTCTCCATTGCTTTCAGTTCACCCCAGCATCCACTGGCTCCGCAGTGGCTGCTGCCTCCTGATGCTTTGTGGGAGGAGTGGGGTGCTGGAGGGGTGTTCTCTGTCTTTCTGTTGCAGCCGTGTACACCTCTTTCCATGCTGTGGACGCCATCATGCCATGGATCTCTGCTGCTGTATATGGAGTTTGCTTCCTGCTAGAGGAAGGTGCTCTGGGTTTTCCTGTCCCTCAGGCTTGATTGGCACTGTTTTCCCAGCTCACATAGCAACGTATCTGCTGCATTGGGATGAGATGGTTTTGATTGGAAGCAATCTCCCAACACCTCTTTTATGTGGGTCCTGAGCCTGGGCGTACCCTCACCTACTTCCTTCCCCAGGAGCCCTGGGCATTCTCTGCCCTGCAGTGCATGCTTAGCTGCAGCCTGTGGTGGAAGAGGTGACAGATGGCTGTTGCTTGTTCCTCAGGCTTGTGGTAGGGACAGAAGGCCTTTTTTTTTTTTGTCTATTTCCCACATGGTCTTTGCTTTGTGCCTCCTGCAAGGGCAGTGGATCTTACCCAGGACTCTGGCAGAAAGGGTCTAGAGTGCTTCCTGCCTGGACCCCTAGGAGGACTTCCTCAGGTCTCCTTCTTTGCCCAGCATCTTCCCATGGGGCTCCTCCTGTCTGATGATTTCAGAAATGCTACACTGTCTCAGGCCCATTTTTGCCCTTAAAGAATCTGAAGTTTAAAAGAATCTGAAGTTTAAGGGTGGTGAGGCGACTTAAAGGCTAATCCTGTACCTGCAGTGCCAGCATCCTATTAGTGTGCCAGTTCAAATCCTGCCAGTTCAAATCCACTTCCCATCAGCTCCCTGCTTAGGGCTTGGGAAAGCAGTGGAGGATGGCTTAAGTCTCTGGGCTCGTGCATGTACTTCAGAAACCTGAAAGAAGTTCCTGGTTACTGGCTTTTGATCAGCTCAGCTCTGACTACTGCAGCCATGTGGGGAGTGAGCCAGCAGCTGGAAGAAGGACACAGAGGAGGTCCTCTTGGTGGCCTCAGAGGATGAGGGCTGAGACAATTGCATTGACCTGTTTTTGCAGCAGTGTATTCTTTTTCTTTTCAAGATGATTCCCAAATCTAAATTGTTTCTTCCTTGATATTTATTTCAGGGTTTCTTCTTTGTTCTCTTTTAAACATTTCATTGGGCTCTGCTGCTCCATCTCCTGTCCTCACAGAAGATTCATCAACTACCTTGTGCCTTATACAAATACCTCCTTCCCCAACACACTGAATACTCACTGATTTCTTTTTTTAAAAAAAGTCTATGTTTTAAATGCAGAGTTACAGAGAGATTTCCCCATCTTCCAGTTCACTCCCCAAATGGCCACAGTGGCCTGGCCAAATCCAACAGCCAGAAGTTTCATCAAGGTCTGCTCATGTACTTGGGCCATGGATATACACATGCTGTGGGGATGTCAGGGGACATAATCCCTTCAGCCCTACTCTAAAACCTTTTCTGGTGCACTAGGAGGAGCTGGGTGGGCTACCAGTGACTCAAATGGCAGCTTATCTTGCTGTTCCACAACACCAGCTCAAACTATCATTATTTTAACAATCATTATTACAAATATGCAGCTGAACTCTTTGTATAAGTTTATTATTGCTGCTGGGATTTACCACAAATTTAATGGCTTGATGACAACAGATATACAATCATTTATATTTTTAGAAGTCAGAAATTTTAAATGCATATGATAGGACCAAAAGCAGTTTATTGGCAGGGCTTGTTTCTTGTTGGGGCTCTAGTTAGAGTCTGTTTCTTGCCTGTCCCCAAAGTCACACTTTCTCTGCCCACTGGTATTCATTGGTTTGTGGCTGTACCACCCAATCTTTGCTTCAGTTATCACCCCAGTTCTCTACTGCCATAGTACAACTTCCCTTTTTCTCCTTATAAGAACATTTATTTTGCTTAATCATGGGATTAATCACAATTTAATCAGTAGGAGTGCCATGTATGAGCTAGGATTATCTCCCATCTCAAGATCCTCAATCCCCTCTCAAAGTCCCTTCTGCCAAGTAAGGCTACCTTCCCAGGTTCCAGGGATTAGGAGCTGGGTAATTAATCTATTAGGTCCTCTCCTTTTACTCTGAGAAAGCTGAATCCCATGAGAGGTAGGGAGTATTTGCCGAGAATGGTTGGGGGTCTGATCTAGGATGAGGAAAGCAGGTAGGCTCATGACTTTCTCTCCCACCAACTCACATTGTGGAAACTGCTTCAGGCTCCTGACCTTCCAGGCTTGCTCTGGCTAGCAGAGCTAGTAACATGGACAAAGCAAAGGTCTGGGGATGAGGCACGAACAGGAGACCAGTGATGGTGGAAGTCTCTCCGAAGTTTCCTTTATTTGCCCTTTCACCTCTACTTGTTTACTCTTTTCCCCCATTAGCGCATATTGGATACAGCTGAGTCCAACTAGACCAGGTGCTTCTAGCCCCAAGCCCACTCCCTGTAGTGCTTGGCTCAATGAGTGCTAGTCAACTCCTTAGCCCACAACACAAGCTGGGCCTTTTCTCCTGTCTACCCAGCGCCACCCCACAGAGCTGCCACTGTGCACACCCCTAAGGCTTCGCTGGCGTCATATCCCACAAATCCCTAGCACATGGTGGCTTTACTTCCCCCTGACTTGTGCTGTGTAGCATTTCACTCTTCTTAGCAATTAGCCATTGAGGATAATGTGATGGCAATGTTTTTGAGGACATCCAAGCCATTTAATGCCGAGAGTAAAGATGAATTATGGGTTAGTTCCCATTCTAGCACAAAATGAACCCAATGACCCAAGACTTGGGCTCTTATGCCCATAATTATGTACAATGTCCAAGTGCACCAAGACTTGAAGTTCTTTCTATCTTAAGAGTTCGTTTGTTTCAGCTACATACCTCTTGCTATCACAGGCTTTTAAAAATTTTTTTACTTCTTCTCCTTGTTCTTGTTATTATTATCACTTTATGTTACAGTTCTGTAGGCCCTGGGTTTTCCATTATCCCATCCCCAATTCCCTCCCCCACCCTATATCATTACTAAAGTGTAGTTCTTCATACACAGTCATATGTCCATCATTGTGGGCATGGACAATGGCAGAGAGTCCAGCGTCCTAATGTCAAGATATATGTAAACAGTTTCTTTGGGAGTCCATCTTTAATCTGGAAGTAGAGATGGATACATATTGCATTGTATCCTCACATCTGGATATGTGAGTCTCCATTACACAGTTACTAAACATCCCCTTAAATGAAAAGCCACAATACAAAATCAACAATAGGAAGAAAAATAAAAACTTATAATGCCATAAACTTAAATAACATGTTACTAGGTATGAGAGTCTCTATTACACAGTTACTATACATCACCTTAAATTGAAAGCCACAAAACAAAATCAACAACACGAAGAAAAAAGAAATTAACAACACCATAAAGTTAAATAACATGCTACTGAATGACTGATGTGTCGCTGCAGAAATGAAAAAGAAAATCAAATCAAGAACCTTCTTGAAGATGATGCTATTGCATGATCTATGAGTCACTGAAGAATTTAATCAAAAGAGAGTGTTTGAAGAGGTGAAACTAATAAAAACATCAAAATCCATGAGATGCAATTTCTGCTCATCTTTGTTGGTGAAATGTGTCTCCTGTAGGCAACAAATAGATTGGTTTTGTTTTTTGAATCCAGTTTGCTAATGTACAATGCTTGATGTATGAGTTTAAGCTATTTGCATTCAGAATTAATATAAATAGGTGGTAATTGGTCCTGTCATTTTAGCAATGGGTTGTTCATTGATTTAGTCTTCTGTTGTTACTTCACTGGGATGTTCTTCACATTTGCCTTTGGTTTTGGTGGGTGCTATTCCTCTTCTCTGTTAAAAGAAGTATCATTTGTAGGGCAGGTTTGGAAGAAGTGTATTCTTTTAACTTTTCTTTACTGTGAAAGAATTTTGTTTCATTTTCAAAGACACAGGAAAGCTTTGCTGGGTGTGTTATTCTGGGCCTACATTTTTTTTTTTCTTTTAGAATCTGGAATATGTCACTCCATTCTCTTCTGGCCTGTAGAGTTTCCTGTGAGAGGTCTCCTATGAGTTTAATTGTCATTCCTCTATAGGTCAAATGATTTTTTCCCGTGCACATTTAAGGATCATTTCCTTATGTTTGATTGAAGAGAGCTTGATGATCATGTGTAATGGTGAAGATCATTTTGGTCAACTCTGTTGGGAGTTCTGTGCCCCTCTTGGATGTTGTTTCCCAATTGTTTCTCCAGATTAGGGAAATTTTCTCTTATTATTTGAACTTATTGAATACATTTGTAAACCCAGTTTATCTTTCTGCACCAGAAGTACAACTCTCATAACTCTTATATTTGGCCTTTTAATAGCGTCTTTCAATTCTTGAATACTTTTTTTGGCCTGATCCAGCTCTGTTTCCAGCTTTTTGTTTGTTTTCCCCTAGTGACAAGAAATATTTTCTAATTTCAAGATTCTTTCTTCTGCTTGTTTCATTCTATTTTGGAGACTCCACTGTACTTTTAATTTGCTCCATTGTATTCTTCATGTCTGATATATCAGCTTTCATTTGATTCATTTCCAATGTGACATATTTCTTAAATTTCTTTACGTGCTTCTCATTGTTGATAAGAAGCTTCATAACAAGTGTTTTGAATTCTGTATCCCCCATTTTCTCAATGTCTTCTTCAATGAATTCTGAAATTGGCAAAGGGTTTTGTTCCTTTGCAGAGGAGTCTTCAGTAATACTCATTGTACCTCTGTCTCTTCTTTTGCTGTTGGTCATTGTACTTCTTGCTATCAGATTCTTTTACTTGGGGCAGGTTTCTAAGCTGTGTCACCCACAGTTCTACAGTTCGATTTTATTTATTGCAGTTGGTACACGGCTCTTTGTTTGCAGTCACTTGTGCCACCCCTCTAGCGAGTTCCAGGTTCCAGGTCTGGTTCTTATGTTAGATTTCCTTGATGGTTTCTGTAGCCCCAGATACTGGCTTGCCAGTCTCCACCTCCTGTGCTACTGTGCTGAGGTTGCACAGTTGTCTATACAACCTTTCTCCCACTTCCAGTTGGAGTACATCCCAGGTATATTGGGAGACACCAGGTATCCTATATAGCTAGGTTGTTGGTGGTGGTAATTTTGCAGGAACCTGTTGTCTGTTAGGTCTGAGGGCCACACAGAGCTATTTTCATCTGTACAATGCCATAGTCAGTGGTCCTTCCCCACTCTAGCTCACCTGAGGCCCACATGTGTTGTAGCTGTGCCTGGTCTAGTCTGCCCCCATCCCAACTCATGCTCTCCAGTGAGATTGGTTGTCCAGCAGGGGAGCCCACATTCCTCTGCCTGCTTTGCCTCCTCCCCCCTGGTTCTCACGTTTGCTGTTTGGGTGCTACAACTATACCTGGTACGCCTCACCTCACCTTGGCATTCCTTCATGTGCACTAGTATGTGTTGTGACTGAAACTGGCCTGACCCACACTCTATGCTGGCGTTTGGATTCACCAGCGGTTGATGTGAATGGGTTCAGCCTGGTCTGCCCCCCACCTATGCCATATATATGATGGTGGGTATCTTCCTCTGGCCTGGTCTGGGTTGCTCTGTATCGTGGTTCTTGAGCTCACCTGTAGGGGCTGTGGTCCAACAGAAGAGCTTCCCAGGTTCCTCATTCAGAACCTCTCCCTATGCCAGGTCTTGCGCATACTGGTGGTTCCATGGGCCAGCCCTCCTTGTTGGCCTTCAATCCATTCCAGTTCTTGGTGTTGGCTGTTTCACCCCAGCAAAGGCTCGTCTATACCCAGACACTGCTCATACATGGCTCAGTAGGGGCAGAGACCCAGCCTAGTCCGTCCTACATCTACCCAGTTTCTCCAGAGCACCAGATGGTGAAGGCATCTAGCCCAGCTTGGTGCACCCAGCCCCAGCCCACAATTGTGCCTAGGGAGATTGCAGCCATATTCAGACCAGAACGCAGCCCCTCACTCCAGTCCCCAGACCCTCCCATGGGAATCCCAACCTAGAAAGGGTGCACAATCACAGCTCCCCAACTGAGTCTATTCCCAGTCCTAGATTGTGCGCATACCCGTGGGTGCTCTGACCCAGTTGGCTTAGCCCCTCTCCTGTCTCAACCTTTGCCTTTGATGCTGTGGCATAGTATCCCTGCCTCATGCAGACCAGTTGGTGTAAGAGCCTAGATCGGAATGACATGTGCTTCATTCTGATTTCTGTTCTTTTTTGTGAGTTGTAAGTTTGTTTGGCCCTGCCCAGTCCGCCCCCTTTTAGTTGCAGCTCAACCCACCTGACATCCTATTTTCGGATGCACCTTTGGGTGGTGCTGCCTTGATCTGCCCAGATTGCCATCAGTTCCTTTACCCATAAGTGATGGCAGGTGCCATGGTCACTCCTAGCTTAGCCAATCACCACCCCAGCTTGTGAGCTAACCTGTGGGATTTGTATTTCCACAGGGTTGGGCCCACAATTCCCCCACAGAGTTTACCCCTGGACCAAGTTCTCTTGCATGATGGTTAGTGTCTTGACCCTGCTGAATGTGACCAGTCCACTATTCCACCATCCAGTCAAGTAATGGTACCTAGCCCTGCCAAACAGGCCCCCATCCATAGCTTTGGTGTGGACTGGTGTGTGGCAGTCAGTAATGCTCTATGCTAACAGCCCATCTCAGGATTCCTAATTTGGCTGGTGAATCAGTCTTGCCAAAATAGATCTTATGGACATTCCCCTCCAAAACATCAGGGCACAGTCCCCACACTTGCCCAAAAGTTTCATAACCCTGTTTCTGTGAATCACCCAGAATTCATCTCTCACCTACACTAAAGCTGGCCTTATTCATGGGCATCCCTAAGCAGCAATTTCATATTTTAAAAACCCCAGAGCTTGCCATTGGGCAGCCAGCAGGTGGGGCCTGGCACCATTTGATGCACTGGCTGCCCAAAGCCAAGGACTCAGTCACTGCCTTTCGGCAGTGGCTTTGTCCTGAGACCCCAGCCTTGGATTCGGCCCGGCAGGGGCACCCCCCCACAGCCACCACACTGTGGAGAGCTGCAAGCCGCCCCCAATCCCAAGGCCCGGACCCCTCCCAGACTCATCCTGCAGCATGGTTTTGGTGGCAGGGCAGTGGCTCCTAGTTTTCAAAGACCATTTTGGTTGATATGTGAAGTACAACAGTAAAGCAGCACTTAGGAGGGGATTTCAGTGGCTCAGGTAGCATATGATGCTGGTTTGAACCAAGTAGGTAGTGTTGGAAATGGGAAGAGGGAGGTGTCAGGCTAAATTTTCAAAGTTGAACAAAGAAAAATGGTTGGCAGCTTAGAAGCCGTGTTGTAGTAGTACAGTATGTGAGGGTAGAAATGCTGAATTCTTTTCAGCTCTTAATCTTGGGTTTACTGAATGCTCCAAACAGAAAATATCCCAATTACAAAAATTTCCACTTGGAAAATCATGCAAATGTGATTGTGTGCCTGCAGCACTGTAAGTATTGCCCTCTGGATCTATAGGCACTTTCTGATTCAACACAATCCTCTGAGAGAAAGTAAATATGGGTTTTTCTTTTTTGGCAGAAAAATGTCCAACTTCTAAGTCCAAGACAAGATTCCCTTCATCTCACCCCAGAAACTGTCTTTTGGTGATGGTGGGCCCATAAGTAATCACATTTCATTTTTATTTATTTATTTTTTTATTTTATGTTACAACTCCATAGGCTCTGAGATTTCCCTTATCCCTTCCCCAAACTTCCCTCTCCTCACACTGATTTCCCCCATATTTCAGCAATAGTATAATCCTTCATAAGCAGTCATAATTGCATCATTCTGCTATGTAAGTGTATCCTGACTTTGTAGGTATGGACAAGGGCGGACAGTCCAGCACCCTATTGTGAAGATGTATTTAACAGTTTCATTGGGAGTCCATCTTTAGTAGCCACATTTCTATCTTAATGGCAACCAAACCATGGTGTCTAGAAGATAATGCTGCAGATCTCTGTTCAAAGAAAGGTTCCACTAGGCAAGGACTTGCTTTGCTGCTTGGTCCTTTTTCCCTCAGTGTTCCAGAACTCCCGCAAAGCTAACAGCAGCAGGATTTGATTAGCACAACTCTAGCGCATATACATTAAGCCTCAGGGACTATATTAAGCTGACAGTGCTCATCAGCACAGTGAATTTAGCTATCCAAAGCTGGCCAATGGCAGGCAAGTCTGGGTACCAATTACAGTTTGCCTTCCAGGCTCCCTTTGCTATTATGTGAATTTCGATACAGCTGTAGCAATAGTAAGGGAATAAAAAAAAATTGAACCATTTCAACAAATAAGGCTTAACTTCCTAAGTTAAGACAGGAAAAACAAAGATGGTTAGCTGACAATACTCATAACAGGCAGTGCGACAAATGCTGATTTTTGTTCTTCAATGAATATTTTTAAAATGTTCCTTTCTTCACAACTTCTCAGCATGGCATTCACTTCATGGGAGGTTTTTGGAATATTGATGTATATTAATTAGCAAGCATAAAATCTACATCTGCCAGGAGCTGGCTCTGGGGCAAGGGAGGGAACAGAACAATGAATACTGTGGCAAGTGCTCTGGAATATCAGTTATTAATGGCCAGAATGGTAGTTGAGGTCTGAAGAAACTGGGTGTTTTATAGGGTGATGTGGTCAGATCTTGAGTAGTTGTTGTAAATGGGAGTCTCCAGAAATAGAGAAGGAGGCCAAGCATCTATGTGTAACAAACATTGGCTTCAAGACCAAGTAGACTCAGTTTGGAATCTCCTACTTGTACCACTCAACCATGTCCTTGTTTTGGACAAATTAGCCTGACCTCTCCAAGCTTGTTCCCCCCTCTGTGAGATGGAAGGCAATGTGTGCATCTAGGGTCTTTTTAAAGATCATGGTCAGGCACAGCCTCCAGCCTGGCCAACGACCGCAGCCCTGGTTGATATGCAGCGCTGAGGACTAGTATCCACAGAGCTGCACCTGAGCCTCTCCCTCCTTGTTGGCAACTCTGGGGTCAGCTGGAGGCAATCAGAATAAGGGGCAGACACCTGTTCACACTTCAGAAGAAAGGAGGCATGCCAAGCCACTGCCTGACACTGTGTCTGGAAAGGATTCTCTGAAAGTAAAGGCTGATTTCTGTCTTGTTTACTTGGTTTTGCTCTGCTGTTTTCTGTTGCCCTTTTGTCTGAGTAGATTTTTAAGAATTTTCTGCCAGTGTCTGGTCCCACCACATCTGGGCTATCACTCTGTTAGTTCTTGATCTTTCCAAGGGACAGAAGGGGATAGGGCATTCCTTCTCTGATTCGAAAATGTTCTATCAGTGTTAGGAAGCTTCTGATGGATGATTTACCTGATTCAGTGACCTCTTCTGGGTATGGTAACCTTTGTCCCTGATCAGGGCACACTGATATGGCAGAAAGCATGAGACTGAATTGAGTGGATTGTTAGATTAAGGAGCTTTGGCTTGTACTTCTTATTACTTCCTGCAGTTGAGGTCACAGCACACAGCGTTTCTGAGCAGGATGACCCTTAAGACAGTGTGGTTTCCTCCCCTCCAAGGAGGGTACTTGCAGGTAGATTCATGAGGAGTTTTTCTTCTCCTTGACCCTCATTCCCCTGTACAGTGAGGATTGGCATCTTTCTCTATTTTGAGAAGAGAAATGTAAACAATTGATTGCAAAGTTGCCAGAGATGGCCCTCTGACTGGACATCCAATCCTTTGTGCAGCTGGTATCTCCATCCTCCTGGTCTGAACCCTGGATGTATGTGGACAATGAGGTTGGACATCCTGATACATTTTGTGATGTGGAGACATTTTCTGTCACTGTGCATTTCCAGATGAAGATAGCCCTTAAGTCTCTGGTGCTTATCAGCAGTCAGCATAAATCAGTGGAACTTGTAAGAACTCTTGATTCAGCTGAGCATGTCCACCCATCCTGCCTTGATTCTGGAGGTTCACAGTACAAGATCTTGAAGCCTCATTGGTACAACCTCTTGTGATCACCTTTTTGCCTCCATGGTACCATGTAGTAAGAGACAGGGAGGCTGTGTATCTGTGTTTATCTCCATCTCTAGAATCTTGTGAAAAATAAGTGAGATGAAGCATATGAGGTATCTAATGATAGAATATATGCCCAGTTTCTGCAAGTGGTAGAAAATGTAGATTCTTCTCTCCTATAGTTTCTTTTCTCTTTCTGATAGAAGGCAATGGTATGTGGGGCCTTTACCAGATTTCTTAGGGAAAATAAGGATCTACTTGAATCCACTAGATAAATATACTTCTGTAATGTGATGGGTAATGGTTAATTATCTAAGACACTGGGCCCATGAAAGATTCATTATACTACACATAAATAATGTGTAGAAAGAAACAATTTAGATTTTATGGGTTGATATCCAGGAGAATTAGGCTAAAGATTTGTATTGTGTGGACTAGTGGGTCCTTTAGAGACCATCTAATTTAGTCTCAGTAAAGTTGCAGGATGCTGAATCCCAAAGAGGCTGAGTAACTACTCCAAGAGGTTGAACTGAGGTTGTGGTTTGAGTTCATGGGATTCTGTGTCTTTCCATTCCCTCATCTCTATTTCCTGTAGGTATGAATGCAGATGGTAGAGCACAACATAAAACACAGATCTTGGAAAGTCAGACTAGAATTTAATTTCTGATCCCAATTCCTACGCTTAGATATGATAAGTCACCATGTTCCATCTGAGAAAGATCCCTCAATTACAGTAAATTAGCAAACCCCACTTTCCAATGTGCAGGTTTTCGTTTGGAAAATGCTACTTCTACTGCAATAAGACAAATCAAGAAACAGTTTCTTTTACCTAATGGAGACAGATAGCACTATAGCTTCACAATTTTGCTTTACGATTATGTCAACCCTTTGGCTTGCAATAATGTGGTACATAGGAGACTAGACTGCCTCCTCATTCCATGGGAGGCAAAGCTTATTTGTCATACTGGTGGCACTTGGAAGTCAGTCCAGAGAGCAGGAGAAGCAAGCATGCTTTTGTCTTGATTGGATGCGTGAGGGGGCCTTAAATTTTAGGAAAATTTCTGGATGCTGTCATTACAAATGGTATCTTTTAACAGGTTGTAAGTTGACCAAGTCTTAAGGTGCTATTTGATTGAATACTAAATTATTCTAGAGGCCCAGGAATAAGCCAAGAACTATGCTCTGCTGCACATGACTTCACAGTAAAACCTGGGGGCCTTGATGTATTTCTCTCTTTAGGGTTTAATGTAGTTTCGGAAGAGTCCCCTACTATTTAATAACATCAGTACCTCTACATTCTGCATTAATTGGATTACAAGAGCTGAAATCCCATAACTCTTATATTTGGCTTTTTAATAGTGTCTCTTAATTCATGAATACTTTTTTTTTTTAGCTTGACCCAGCTCTGCTTCCAGCAGATTTTTGATTGTTCCCCAATTGTGGCAAGAAATATCTTCCAATTCTGAGGTCCTTTCTTCTGCCTCATTCATCCTAGAATTGAGATTTTCCACTGAAGTTTTAATTTGCTCTGTTGTGTCATTCATTTCCAATAGTTTGGCTTGATTTTGTTTCAGTATTGCTATTTCATATGTGATATAGTGCTTAAATTCCTGCATGTGCTTCTCATTGTTGATAAGAAGCTTTATAACAAGTGTTTTGAATTCTGTTTTCCCATTTCTTGATGTATTTCTCAGTTAATTTTGAGGTTGGCAGACTTTTGCTCCTTTGCAAGGAGCAATACAGCAAGTACAATATTCATTGTACCTCTGTCTTTTTTTTGTTGTTGGTCATTGTACTTCTGGTGCAGAAGCTGGGTTTACAAATGTATTCAATGAAACAACAAAGGAAAATTTCCCTAATCTGGAGAAACAATTGGGAAACAACATCCAGGAGGGGCACAGATCTCCCAACAGGAGATCCTTAAATGTACTCGTGAAAAAACCAACTGGATTTAAAAAACAAAACCAATCTATTTGTTGCCTACAGGGGACACATTTCACCAAAAACGATCAGCAGAAATTGTATCTCATGTTTTGGCTTTAGTTTCATTTCTTTAGAACAGCTTTTTTTTTTTCCTTATTAAATTCTTCAGTGACTCATAGATCATGCAATAGCATCATCTTCAAGAAGGTTCCTGATTTTTTTTTTTCATCTCTGCAGCGACACATCAGTCATTCAATAGTTTGTTATTTAACTTCATGGCATTGTAAATTTCTTCTCTTTTCTTCCCGTTGATGTTTTTTTTGGTGGGTTTTCATTTAAGGGATATATAGTAACTGTGCAATGGAGATTATCATATCTAGTGCATGCTGTTTAACTTCATAACATAAATTTCTGGTTTTCTGCCTATTGTTGATTTTGTTTTGTGGATTTTCACTTAAGGGGATGTATAGGGTCTGTGTAGTGGAGACTGTCATGTCCAGATGTGAGGATACGATGCAGTGTGCATTTCTACTTCCGAATTGAGGATGGACATAGTGAAATTGTTAGATGTGTCATTACATTGGGATGCTGGATTCTCTGCCATTGTCTATGCCTGCAATGATGGACTTATGGCTGCTTATGTGGAGCTATGCTGTTGTAATGATATGAGGGAACTCAGTAGGGGAGAGACTTGGGAAGGGGGTAGGGAAATCCCAGGGCCTATGGAACTGTCTCATAAAATGATAATAATAATAAAAAAAATCTTAAAAAATTAAAAGAGAGCTGAAATCAAAGCTGCTTAACATCAATCATTTAGAAGGTTTTTCTTTCTTGTAAATATCACTCCGATTTTCAAAACCTGTTAGATCACCAGATAACTTTAGGGAGCACCATCAGTTATGTTACTTGTTGCTTCCAAAATCCACAGAATCTCACCAAGTTTATTTGTTCATCATGTTTAATTTTCTCAAGATTGCACACCCTGAAAACAGTTTCAAAGCTGGGTTAATTTGGATGTAATGATTAGAAGCACAAATTTCCCGGAAGGCAGGCCAAGGTTGAAATTTAACACATTTCTACTTTCTGCATGATGTACTATTACAATCATACAAATTATGGCTGTAGTCATGGTGTCCACAGGGCTGTGTTCCTCTGGAGGGTCTGTGAGAGTGTTTCCTTGCCATGTTGAACTTCCACAGCCAGCCTACATTCTTTGGCTCCTGGCTGAGTCTCTATCTTCATAACCAGTGGTATCGTACTTGTCATCTATACCCTATGTGTCTCCCATTGTCTCCCTCTTCTGCTTCCTTTTCCACTATAATAAAGTATATTTATTTTTTTCATCTACTTGAAAGATGAGAGAGAGAGAGAACAAAAGCAAGAATGAGAGATGCCTTCCATCACTCATCAAATGCCTGCAGCAGTTAAGGCTGGGCCAGGCCAAAAACACATGACTGAAGCTCCATCAAGGACTCCTACATGAGTGACAAGGCCCAAAGCACTTGAACCAGAATGCTGGATTAGAAGTGGTTATCAGAACCAACACATCTATATGGAATGCAGGTGTCCCAGACAATATCTTTACATGCTGCACCCCAAGTCTCCCCACCACCACCCTTTCCATTTTTAAGGACTTTTGTGCTTATAAGGCTCCCACCAGGATTATCCAGGTTGATCTTCAATTTTAAGGTCAACTGATTAGTGAGAACTCTTGATTCCATGTGCAATCTTATTGCCCTGTTGGGTGGAAGCTGACATAGTCATAGACTGTGGAAATTAGAGCAAATTGGGCAAATTGCTTAATTATTACTTAATTGCTTATCCTCAGTTTTCCTCACTTATAAAGTAGGAATCATAACAGGCAAGTTGCTGAAATGCTGTAAGAATTCGGAGACAAATACACGCTAAGCTCTTGGTATAGCGCTTAGCACATAATAAATGCCTGGCCTTTGTGGTATTCTCTTTCCTTTCTGAAAAATAATCAAGTACACACATAGAGCCCCTGAGATCATATCTGGGGCCATTCAGCCCTGAAATGTGGCTCACATCTGTCCCTGCATCCCTGCCTGAGCAGATAGTAGAAGCTAGGCCTGGCTTTAATACTCTCTATACTACACTGAGGTCATGTGCACTTCTCTGGGTTCTGGGCCACCTCACACTCATCACCCTTGAAGCTTTTGGCACTTGGCAGTGATCAGCCAGAGCAAAATCTTCCTCTCCACTGAAAACATACTCAAAAGTCCTTTAGAACATTTTGGTGTGTTGCAGTTGCTCAGGGGAGGGGGGACTGCTAGATTTCTATAGCCTGAGGAGCTGATCATCCTGGAACATGCGTAATAGGTTACATCACATGACAAAGAACTGTCTTGTCCAAAATGCCAGTAGACACTCCACTGAGAAACACTACTTTAGTTGGGCAATCCTGGCAAAGTCAAAACTGCCTCTATTTGGGCCCGGCGCAAATAGCATAGCGGTAGGGTCCTCGCCTTGGGCATGCTGGGATCCCATATGGGTACCAGTTCTAGTCCTGGTGGCCCCACTTCCCATCTGGCTCCTTGCCTGTGGCCTGAGAGAGTGATCAAGGATGGCCCAGGACTTTGGGACCCTGCACCCGTGTGGGAGACCCATAGGGGGTTTCTTGCTCCTGGCTTTGGATTAGCTTGGCTCCAGCTATTGTGGCTGCTTGGGGAGTGAATCATTGGACGGAGGATCTTCCCCTCTGTCTTTCCTCCTCTCTGTGTATCTGCCTTTCCAATAGAAAATAAATAATTCTTAAAAAAACTGCCTCTATTCAATGATGTTTAGGTGAAAGAAAAGGCTGTTAAAGGTAAAGAACTTTTTGTTTTCCATGAAATTGCAGTGCTAATTAGTAGGTTGCAGCAGTGGAAGACAGAGTGAGGACTGTGGCTTGGGTAAAAATGGTGATCAAGAGCAAGTCTCTGAGTCCATGCTGCCTGGGTCAATATGGGAGAACTGCCAGTCTCCAATGTGATCCTGAGAAGCTTAAGAAGCCTCTGTGTGCCTCAGTTTCACTGTCTGTAAAGTTGCAGACTGTCTGTAAAGTTGTGATAGGTATTCTATCTTATTGTTTCTGACACTTTGTAAGAATCTAAAATATGTTAGGTGTAATTACTACCACCTGGGATATTTGGGTTCCATGCTCCCATTTTCTCATAATCACATGGAGATCATCAGACCTACTCCAGAATGTTTTTATAAGCCCCAAAGAGAAAAGATGTAACAAGTATGACACATAGGATGTTCAACAAACCCCATACAGGCACCACTTCAATACTCCAATCTATAAGTGAGGATATGGAGACACGAAAGAGATTAAGTAACTTGCCCCAAGATACACTGCTAGTAAGCAGAAGAGCTGGAATTTGCACCAAGACCATCCAGCTCTACACTAAGTCTACCCAATCACTGTAACCATTAGAACCATTCATTGCTTTTTGTTAGGCAGCAGCTAGAACAGCAGTTGGCAGATAGTGAGCCTAACGTAAACACTAGTTTATGTATCAGGAGCCAACTATAGTTGCCCAGCACACACCACTGAGGGTTCTAGGCACGTTAGAGCCACAGATGAACAGGGCTCCCAGGCTGCTGAAGAGACATGGCTGAGTGTCAGAGTCCTGCTCTGTGCCAGGCAGTAGCAGAATTCCCAAATGCTCTTCCCAGATAAAGTTGGCCAAGGGAGCAGCTAAGAGTCAGAAAATCCAGAATGTGGAGTTTGCCTGGTGTTGCTCCTGGTAAACATGGCAGCTCATGTGACAGCACAAGGCAGTGGCTTCTCTCAGGAGATAGGAGTGTGGAACTGTAGCAAGGATAATAAGAAGGGATGATGCCATGGTTTCCTATAATCGTCATTAATGACAGCACCTCCTTGAGATGTGTCACAATATGACTTGTGATATAGCCAGCCTGGGGCAAAGTCCTGGCTCCTTCTTGGACTTTGCCCAAAGGAAGAGAGTTTCTGTGATTATACAGGGAGTCAAGATGTCATGAGGCACCCTGGCAAGAACTGGGCAGTGGATTGCAGAGGAATGGGAATGATGCCCAAGTAGGTGGTCACACTTGTTGCTGAGGCCTTTTCTGGTGTGTCACTTTGGGTAAACCACCCAACCTCTCAGGTAATTAGGTGGTTTGCTACAAAGTGGGGATGAGATTGCCTGACCTGCCTTTTAGACTTGGAAATGGAGACATGGTGAAGGTGACTGAGGCTAGGTGCTCATCATGCATGAAGAACTGGGTTTCACAGACACATGCCACTGCAACTCCATTATATCCGGCAAAGAAGGTGCCTGTTTTATGGAGCCAGACACTGACTCTCCAAGGCTGACTGCATGTCAGATAGCATGTAAGTGGTCTAGCTTGTCCCCAGTTTGGGCTGGGAGCCACACAGATGTGAGTATCTGAAGAAGCTGCGGTGGGGTGGGCACCATCACAGATGGAGCATTCCTGGCCTGACTCCTGTATCACATGTTGTGAAACCCTTTGGCACATGTTGTCAGGGTGGGGAAAGGTGAAGGTTTCTGAGAGAATCTGGGCACCCTCCAGCAGGACGCCTGACCTCACTGAGCCTTGTTACTTCTGCTATAAAGTGCACAAAATCTCAAGTGTTTTCCCAGAGCTTGGCTGGAGCAACTTCTGGATGAGTGGTGGCCATCATCATATATGGCCACAGAGCTTTAGTGTCTGAGCAATAAACAGATAAGGGGACTGTTTTCCCTTGTTGTTCAGTAGGGACTTCTACTCTCCCAAATGCCAGCTTTTGGTGTCATGCTAAAATCTACAAGTATGTCCCAGGGCACAATGGCCCATCATCAGGAACAGCACAACCCTGAGTTCAGAGTCTTTCGTCACTTGATGCAGGGATGGGGACCAGATCATGACTGCAGATTGTCTTATGAGGTTTCTGTTTCACAGTGGAATTGTTAAAGGAGAGAGAATTCCCTCCTCTTCTGAGATTGGCTTGTTTCACTGGATGCATGGTTCTCTAACTTATGTGACCTGCAGAGTTCAAGAACTGGTCATGGCACAGGTTGCTGCCACTACCACCATCCCCTGCTCTGGCTCTGCCTAGGCATTTCTGACTTAGGGCATCTAGAATGGGGCACCCTTTAGAGCTGCTGGGATTCCCTCTAAGCCATGCTGACTCTTACACAATAGAAGTATGTGGGCGTGAGTTAACACTCCAAAGTGTGCCACATCACATGGTGTTAATGCTAGTGTCTGGGGACTACACTTTGAGAACCAGAGCTAGAAAAATGGGAAGGGCAGATCTTGGTCCAGCTGTGTCTTTTTCAGTGAATTCCCCTTTCTTGGAGAAAGAGTTTATTGTTCGAGGGTCTGACTTTGTCTCTTGGTCACCTTGTGAATTTTTATGCCTTTGCTTTCAATAACCGCTCTTGAATAGCTTGCACTGGGATACAAGGCATCCTGGAGACACCTGGGGCTGTGGCCATGACAACATGGGAGCCTTGCCAGAATTGAGGGGAGGCCACATAGAGGACAATCTTTCCTCACTCTGACATGATTGAACTGTCAGGTTGTTCTCTTAGGAGTTGAATCTCTATTGCTGGGTTTCATGCCCATGATAAAGCAGCCAACAAGGTGTATGGGAAAACACCACAGCCCTCACATGTGACTGGCTCATAGGCCACAGGGAGGGGGAGGGAGGAGGAAGATGATGAAGGGCATGGGAATGAGATTCCTCCAAACCATGCTGCTGGTGCATTGCAAGGTGTCCTGTGTCTTGTTGATGCCCTGTGTGGTTGCAAAAACTCACTCCTTATGGTCAAGAGGCCAAGGAGGAATCAGGGGCTTTGACTTAGAATGGCCCTGTCACATGTCACGTTATGGTAACATCTCAGGGAGGTGCTGTCATGAACACAGATGGTGGGAACACAGCCCGCGTGGAGTGAGACATAGGAGGAGTCTCTTGTCCACACAAGCCTCAGGGATGGCCCTGCCTTCTTACCTTGGCTGTTACCTTGCCCTCCTGGGACCAGGCAGGGTTCTTCCAAAGCAGAGCTGGCCCACTTCCTAGGGCACAGCTGCCGGACTTGTGGGACATTCAAATAGAAACCTTGAAGCACAGATCATCCTTTTCTTCCATAGCAGCTGCTGGCAGAACTCAGGGACCTGAGCCTGTTCCATGAAGGGCCAGGTCACTGCTGAGGTCTGGATGGTGGCAGCCTGATGACTTGGCAGGTGCTTGGCTCCCTCCTGTCAGTACATTTCCTGCTGTTCCCTGTGCACTGCATTTCACAGTGCCTGTCAGCTCAGCATCAGCTTTCATGGTTGCTCTGTGTCTCCTTGCCTCTGTTGTCTCTCAGCCCAGGTTCCCCACAGGCTCAACAACTTGACATAGCTTAGTGTTTCTCCATATTTCCTTTATTACCTCAGGGTAACTGCAACCCTTTCACTTCCATACCCTGTCCTCTGTCCCTCAGGCCTGTGAGGCAATCACATGTGCAAACTCTGCTGTTTTTCTGTAGCCTTGTTGGCTGACTTGCTGTGGATATTAAGCCATCTTAGCACTAGAAATTTGCTTTACAAGAGGAATGTGTGACATTCCAATAATATGAGAGGTGAGGAAAGAACTCTGTCTGTGGGCCCCATCTTCAATTTTCCTGTCACCTCTAGAATCCCGGGCACAGCCCATGACCATGACATGCTCTCCATGTCAGGAGAGCAGTAATACCTGGCATTAGGAATTCTGTTCATCACGGAGAAGCCACTCTCACTTTTTGTTTTCTTTCAACATTGTAAAGAAATGACAAAATCCAGGAAGCAGGCATCATGGCAGTGTAGATTAAGCCACTGCTTGCAATGCCTTCATCCCATGTAGGAATGACAGTGTCAGTCCTGCCTTCCTGCTAATGCATCCTGCAAGGCAATGGATGATGGCCCAACTGCAGAGGGTCCCTTTCAATCATGAAAGTGAGTGAATAGAGTTCCTTGAGTCTGGATCAACCCTGGCTTGGCAGGCACTTGGGGAGTGAACCACTCTATCTCTGTATCTCTCCTTTGAGATAAAATGAAAACAAATAAACAGAATTTTAGAAAGAAACAATTTCTAGGGCCAGAATTTAGAGACTAAATAAAGTAGGAACACATCCAAGAACTCATTAGATGGAGGGTTACCACATCGGTTGTGTTCCGTGCTGATTGCAGTTGATTGGGAGCAGATAGAACTATGCAATAGAAATTCCATTTGAGTTTGGGGGAAATAGTGCTGTGCTCGTCCAGTCCCAATTTCCAGAGGCCAGGGTGAGAGGATGGCTGTTTGTGGGCCAGACAGCATTGTTGTTGATCTAGCTCCATTTTCTCCACTGATGGAGCAGGGAACTAAAGTCCCTGTGAAATGAGAAGGTTTTTTTTTCCAGTTTGCATAACTGGTTAATGGTAGATTTAAAAATAGGATATAAGGGCATGAGCGTTTAGTCTAGGGTGTAATTCACTGGCTAGGACTCCCATGTTCCATAGCAGAGTGCCTGGAGCCCACACCAAGCTTCAGCTTCCTGCCAACCAGACCCTGGGAGGAGGCAGAGACGGCTCCAGTGATCGGGCTCCTGCTCATCATGTGGGAGCCCTGGCTTGGGTGCCAGGGTCCCAGCTTTGACCCCAGCCCTGTCCCAGCCTTCATGGGCATTTGAGGGGTGTACAAGAAGATGGGAGTAATCTCTCTCTATTTTTTTGTGTGTGTGAAAATAAGTTAACAAGGCCTTATTTCAGTAACAATGCATTGCGTTTCTATTTTCATTTTCATAGAAATAGAGGCTTTGTGGGGAAAAAAGCCTCTATATAAATTCCCAGCAGTTTTCCAACTATGCCACCGTAGGCATGCTGCTCAACGCTTCTGTGTTCTAATGTGCTCATTTGCAAAATGGAATGAAGGCACCCATATTTTATTATTGGGAGGATTAAGTGTGCTCACAGGCTGTGTCGCTCAGGGCTTCGACATGAGTGTGCACTCACTCCCCTGCTCCCAACAGTACATGATATACCTCATTATGATGACAGTCTTGGGGGCAGTTTGCACACAGGGGCAATGACCTACTGTGCACCTGTAGCTCTGATTTCCTCCCCTGTGGGCTAAAGGATTTGGGAAAGATTATCTTTAAGTTTCTTCCAGGTGTAAAATATCCATGACAGAAAATGAATGACTTTAAAGGGATTTAGTTACTTCCATGAGCTGGTACTTAGCAAATGAGCCTTGGAAGGATTTTTCTGGAGTCATACCAGGTGCAAAGGCCATTTTCAGCATTCTGATCTCCATGCCTCACAGGCGTGGTATGAGATCTCAGCATGCCACACTGCATTGTTGTAATGGATTTTCTTCTTAGCTTTTCAAAGATAGGACCTGGTTTAAGTCATTGCAAAGTCCTGGTACCCTGCAGAGGGCAAAGCACGTGGGAGATGGCTGGTTATATCTCTGGGACTGCACGACAGTGTCCAAGACTTAGCCATACCTAGGGATGTAGGACTTGCAACATCCAGAACTGGGTGAGTCTGTGACTCTGGCACTTGGGGTTAGTCACCTCCTTTTGTCTCCTTTTGACTTTTGCATGCATTAAATAAGAAAACTGCCACATGATCCGCTGTCCTTGAGCCAGTAGTTAAAAGAGCAACCCTCAGAGACCTCCACAGGGAGCTGATGGAGCCATAGTACACTGATACCCGTAGTTGGACTGCCTCTGAAAGCCATTTCAGGTGAACCAAAGCATTCTGCCCCTGGGAGGAGAGCGTGAGGAGGGAAGTGCCAAGAGCTGGGCTCAAGTGCAATTTATAAATGGGAACATGGAAACTCATGGAAGAAGCCAAGCAAGGCCAAAGAGCACAGGCAAGTTTCAGAGAGACCATTCTAAGACGCAAATAACTAATGAGGCAGAAGCCAAGTTTCTTGGAGGCTCTTGGAGGGCCATTATGTAACTGCTTCCCCAGATGGAGTCACAGAATGCAGTCTGTAGCTGGAAAGAGAACCCTTGAGAAGAGTGAAAGAAAGAGTCGGTGCTCACCCTTGTCCACTCATTTGTTCAAGCAAAACTTGGGTGCTGTCTTGGGGACACTTGACTGTGCTGGACATAGGAGAAACAGCCAGAGGTTCAGTGTTGTCTCCGAAAGGCGCTGTAAACAGAAACAGGGAGAAAGGCATAACACAGTTGGAGAAGCACTGTGGTTGCCACCATGCCCTGGCATGCTCTGCTTTCTATTCCAGAGTGTTCTTGTGTTGAGCACCATGGTTTTGTCTGCCTGTAACCCTTCTACCCCTCCTTACCCAGGCATCTCTCAGTCCAGCCATTCTGAATAAGAGCTATGAAGGTCCTTGTCCCTGCCTCTAGTGATAGTAGGGAGAATGGAAAAGCAAATTAGGAAAAGCAAAGTCTTTCTTAGAGACTCTTCTCCTAGTGCTTAAGGAAACAAGAGGCAAATCTCTCTGGAAGTTGAAACTGCCATGAGTGTCCATGTGCACAGGGCTGGCAGCTGAGGGGATGCAGCTGTCATCCTGGGAAAAGCAGAGGTAAACTGCACACACGCGCGCGCGTGCGCGCGCACACACACACACACACACACACTCACACACACACTCACACACACATTCACATGGGAGAAAAGGGGAGGAAGCGAGGAGTGGGTAGCTGAGACACCGAGTCCATTCTACTTTTCCAGTAGTTTAAAAACACCAGCTAATTATTTCCCCTCTTTTATTAAAATTTCAAGTGATTCAGAACCAGTGCCTGTTGCTTGCAATCTGGTACTTTTAAGTCCCTGGCAAGGGATTTAAAAGAGTTTGTGTGAAATTTGGATAAAAACATTGTTTATTTTGGTACCAAACACGTTTGAAATCTATTTTTTCAATCCTCTGAATTTTCCATAAACTTTCTGAAACACCAGTATACGAGAACACATTTCCAATCTTAGTGGCAAAATGCAGGAACCAGCATTACATACTTACTCTGGGCCAAACATATTTCTAGGGACTTCGTAGTGAATCTAATGTTTACTGTGATTGGTGAGAAAGGGCTCAGAAACTGCTCCTTTCTATTTAAAAAGTGAGAGAGATCATGTAACTTCCTCGAGGTCACATTGCACGTGAAGCACAGGTAGGAGACAATGGTGAGGCATGGAGGATAAGAAGCAAATGGAAGGAGACACACTCCCAGCCTTCTATAGTTCATCGGCCTAAACACAGAAATGCAAAGAAACATAAGAGGTTATGGTAATCATTTATGAAGACAAATGAGCCACACCTGTAGGCAATTACTTAGATTACATTATACCTAGGTAAGTGTCACACTGCTGGGAGAAAAGCAGTTAATGGCTGACAGGTATCCTGGGTCTGGTTAATGCCAAATTTGTGCTAACTACACCAGTGTACCAGCACAGCTGCCTAATTTTTTTCTTTAAAATTATGTTGGGGGAAAACTGGCATTCCAGCAGACAGGGTCTGGGGACTCATGTGGGGGTGTGCGTGGATCCTGGGAGGAAGGCAGGGACCCAGGCTGGCATGACACATCTCCAGAGGACCAGGCTTGGGGATCTGCACACTCACAGGTATAGGGGGTTGTGGACTGCTCAGGGAAGCAGGTCTGGAGATGTATGGGAGGAAGAACTGATGAGAGAGAATCTGGCAGGTGAGGAGTGACTTCTGGGGGACTCTCACAAACCAGGCTACTGCACTTGCAGGTAAATGAAGGGGCTGAGACTGGATGGCTTACAGGAGGGAACCTGGAGGACCTTTTGGGGCCAAAACAACACACCTGCTCGCAGGAAAGACCTTAGCTGGGCTAGTTGGTATCAACCACTGCCTACCAACCTATGAAAGCCATGGCTTGGGGACCTTCCTGGCAGGGCTCGACCACAGCACCCACCAGTGACTGTAAGGGCTGAGGACAGACCATGTCAGGCTGGGCCATGACACTAACTAGTATGTGAGGGAACCCAGTCTGAGAGCAGATTCTGTGGGGGAATTGTGGGTTGGGCTCTTTGGGAACTGCCATACCAGTGGGTTTGCTTGAGGCCTGGGGGTGGTGACAGGCTGAGCTAGGCATGACCATGGAACTCACTGATATGGTTGGGTACTAGAGATGGGAACAGGCCAGGCTGGTCCAAGCTGTAGCACCTGCAGCCACACCCAACAATTGGGTGCAACACTCACCAGCATACACAAAGGCAGACTGTGCTGGGTAAGACTAGCATCTATGAGATCTGAGTCTGGGAGTGGGGGACTTAGGGAACTTCCCTGGTGGGCCATAGCTCCTACTGGTAAGCACATGAGTCAGGGTTGGGTGTTGGTCAGGCCAGGCAAGATTGCTTCACTTGTCAGCATTTTTGTGGGTTGGCTCTTGGGGGTGGCAGACTAGGCAGGGCTAGGCCAAAGTATAGCACATTGTATACATGGGAGCTAGGATGGAGTGTGGGGCATGCTGAGCTAGGCTAGGCTATCACACCTACCATTTTGCATAAAAGCCAGGTATGCTGTTCAAGGCTAGGCTGCAGCACCTACAAGAGTTGGGACTGGGGTGGGCCAGACCAGGCTGTAGAATCTGATGCCAAAGGTCAAGCCAGGTGATGGGGTATACAGGGCTAGGTAAAAGCAACCACTGGAATGCAAAGATCTGTGACTCAGAGTGAACCTGGTTGGGGAGCTAAGGGGACACTTGCTGGGCTGAAGTTCCGACTGGTGAGCACAAGAGGTAGAATGGGGGTAGTAGACTGGCAGCAGCATCCCTTGGCATGGGTGTTGGCTGGATCTGGGATGTACCAGACTGGGCCAGGCTCTAGCACCTACTGGTGCTTGCAAGAAACTGAGTGGGTATAGGACAGGCTGGACTAAGTCTTTGTACCTGCTGAATCATGTGAGAGCTGGGTCTAGGGGTGGGCCAGGCAGGGCTGGGCTGTAGTACCCAATGATAAGAGTCAGAAAGGGTGTGGGCTTGTCAGACAAGGCCGCTGTAATTGCCAACACAAGAGGTGAACCAAGTCAGTCTAGGACAAGAACCCAGCACTGCACCTGAGATCTGCAACTGGGAGGTGGCCTGATAAATGAGTTTGGGGAACTCCTCTGTCAGGACACATGTCCCTGCAGTCCAGACCAGGCCAGGTTATAGTACCCATCAACGTAAGTGTAGGCCAGGTCTGGGGGTGGGACAGGTTAGGCCAGTTCATAACACCCTTTGGCAGATGTGAGAATCAGGATGGTGTGCAGGCCAGGCCAGGTTGGGCCACAGCACCAGCTAGTTCACATTAGGGCTGGGACTAGAGGCTTGGTGGGCTGGGCTAGGCTGTAGCACCCACCAGCATGAGCTGGAACTGGAGGCAGGTCAAACTGAGCCAGGTTGCAGCACCTGCTGGTGGATGCTGAGGTGAGGTGAGTCATGCCAAACTGGGCTGCAGCCCCCACCAATACACATAATACCAGGAATGGAGGGAGATACCAGTAGGGGGCATGTGGGGCTCCACTGCTGGGTCACTGTTCCCACTGGTGAGCATGAGAGCTGGGACTGAGAGCAGACTAGGATGGGCAGGGTTAAAAAGTCCATTGGACTGCATGTGAGCTGGGCTAAGTGACTGTATCCATTATTGCATGCATGAGCCAGAGTAAGTGGAGGCTGGTTGGGCTTTGCTGCAGCATCAGCCATTAGGTGCTGGGACTGGGGGCAAGTTTTGTCAGATTAGACTATAGAAACACCTTGAAAGTACACCTTGAAAGTGCAGCATCCAGGGCTAGGAGTAAGCCTAGTAGGGAAACTGTGGGCACCTTCCCAATGGGCTGCGACTCCTATTGGTGAGCATGAGAATCAGGGCTGGGGGTAGCCCTGGCTGGACAGGTGGTGGCACCTATTGGCATGAGTGTGGCCTGGATAGTGAGGTCAGTTGAGTTGAGCTAGGTTCCAATGCCCCATTGATGTGTACAAGAACCAAATGTGATGTAAGACCAATAGGACCAGGCTATGTATACTAGCATGCACAGGAATGGGGGCTGGAAGAAGGCTTGGTGGGTATTACTGGGAATCACTTTGACTAGGCTGCAGTTCCTAGTTTTCATGTTGGCTGAGTGTGTGGCAGGCAGGGTTAGGCTGTGCTGTGGTATCCACTGGTTTGCGTATTAGATTGGGCTGTGGACAGACTTGACCAAGGCTTCTATGGGGACACTTCTCTCTCTGCAACTAGATCACTGGACTCAGAACTCTAACAACCATGAAAATCACAGGATCTGTGGTCTGACTGTGGAGTGAATGTGTCAGAACTGGGTCTCCATGGTTGTTGAAGCCTGTGTAGCAGATGACATGCCCAGATGCTCATGGGGGACATGACACCTCATTGAGGTCTGCAGAGGACTCTAGTACCATGGAAAGCATAACAAATCGGATAGCTTTTCTGGTCAAGCTTTGACAGTGAGTAGACTCTAAGGTGAACTATGTCAGTAAATAGACCTTGGAACGACTTCCGTAACCTTGGAGCAACAAAATCAACCACATCTGAGAACTACTGAAATCACTTAAGCAGTATCCTTAGAACATGCTCCACACTGGCGACCCTGGGATGATATTGAGTGGCCACCCCATGTTTCCGGTACTGATGCGATTGGGCTGCTGGGAGCAGCCTTCTCCTCTTCTCTCTCCACTTTCCCTGGATATAGGAAGAAAACGGCTATTGGAGAAGTTGTCTCATTCACTTTCCCCCTTTGACCCTTCCCACCCTAACTAGTGGTCCACATGAGCATGCATCCCTCTCAACTATGTAAACATCATCAAAATAAAATGAATTTATTGTTAAAAAAGAGAAGATGATAGAGAAAAAGTACTGACTTAAACAGAAAGTGAATGCACAAGGAACGGTTGGGAGCAAGGCAGGGTGGTGGGCATAAAGGGTAGAAAGATTGGGGACGTAGAGCCAGGGAACCCCTGGGAGTGGGGAGACCAACCAAGATGGTCAAGCAGTGGCTGGAGGAGAGAGCTCTGAGGGCAATGTCAGATTTGGACTCAATAGGACTGATTCAAGTGTCTGATGTGATGGGAAGAAGAATAGAGGCTGCCTGCCTGGAGTAGAGAAGTAAAGAAAGGCATCCCATTTTTGAGGTGACTTGATGAAATGAAGGAGGTGATATAAACAACTTGTCTTAGGAAAGGGAGAGATGGAAGCAAAGAGGGAAATGTATCGGGCATTTTCATTGCCTTTTGAGGGTTGTATTCACAGAAGCAGTGAGAAAGACTGAAAATAAATGCAGGGAAGAGGTCGGCACACCCATATCCCATATGGACATGAGTTCATGTCCTGGCTGTCCCACTTCCAATCCAGCTCTCTGCTTATAGCCTGGCAGAGCAGTGTAGGATGGTCCAAGGTCTTAGGTCCCTACACCCGCTTTGGAGATCTGGAAGTTCTCGGCTTTGGATTGGTCCAGTTCTGGCCACTGCAACCATTTGGAAAGTAAACCAGTAGATGGAAGTGTGTGTGCTCTCTTTTCCTTCTTTCTGTAAATCTGCCTTTGAAACTTAAGAAAAATTAAAAATGGTGAAGACTTTCATGGAAGTGGACTCCTTAGAAGATTGCATTATCCTGTTCCTAGACCAATCACTGTGACAATGGCTCCCATGGGATCCATCTTAGTGCATGCTGTGTTAATTTCTTAGCACTTCATTGTAGGAAGTAGGAAGGAAGGGGGGAAAGAGAGAAAAATGTTCTTGTCCTGGGACTGCATCTTAGTTCATAAGCTGGCATCCTAAGCTGAAAACCTGCAGTTTGTAGAAGAGCAAAGCTGCTGCATTTCTCCTTTTAGAAGCTTCTCCAAAGCTATTCAGTTTAAATAATTAGCTATGGCATCATTTCACTGCTTCAAACAACAGCAGAAAATATTTTCACTCTTGTCTAATCCATAAGTGAAATTCCCTATCATGACCTCAAACCTAATGGTGAAGAGCCCTACAGGTTAGTGGTGACGGTGTGAACTGAGTGTGCACTGCACAACTCCAGGGGGCACCATTTGCCTGGTGTCTCTGGAACTGTGCGGGCACAGCTCTCGGGGGTGCACATTGATCTGACAGGAGAGGCCCTGGTACAGCCTTGGCTTGGTTTCCTGATGGGTCTGTGAATCTCCCCACCAGCCTGTCATCTGTTTGGTCCTCAGTGCTATTGGCTATGAAGTATGGAAGGGAAAATGGAGCAGATCTCTATTCCAAGCATGTGGTTACTGGAATCTCAGTTCCGTGGCTACTATCAGATCCTTTATAGAAAAACAAGGACTCCAAGGTCAAAATAAGAATAAGTTAATGTGATGTATTTTAGTTTTAGAAGGACAAACAATGTATAATATACCAATATACGACAGGAAACTCAGAAGTAAAATCACCAGTTTGATTAGAGCTTGATTACTTAGAGCAGAAATTTCTTTTTCCTTTTCAATGAATAACTGGCCCTACATTAGGAAAATATTCGCTATCACTTTATGACTGGAGTTATGATAATTTTATTCACTTTTTCAGTTATGGAATCATGTAAATGTTGCAGATCTGTTAGAAAAAAATAGATTAATGGCAATAAAAATTAAAGCCAACATTTCATACACTTATAGAAATATCACACTGGACTCTGTAAGCATGCACAATTTTTATGAGTTAATTAAAATTTTTTAATTTAAAAATGAAATAAATAGCATTATATATATATTTTTCAAACAGGAAAGATTAAGCTCACTTTGGAGAAACAGAACTGTTTATAAAATACTCCGTTTAAATGTGAAAACTAAAATCACCCACCAGCCCATGGACATCCACATGGGTAACATTCTGTGTATTTCCCAGCAGACATTTTTTGCCCTCGGTTGGTGTTGTCCAGATGGGTAATGGTGCTTGGCAGAGTGTCATCCAAAACTCCTGAGTCCTGCAGCCACAAACAAACACAAAAGAAGAGATCAGATGACAGACTGTTGCTGCCGGTCTATGGGGTCCCTGATGACCTGGTCTGGGCACATGGAGGCTGCCTCCCAGGCAGATTTTATGAATTCCTAGTGATGGAATTGGGGAACACTAGTGAAGGCAGGCCCGGCGGGTGCCATGGTCCCTCCCCTGTGTCATAGATCTTTCTGAGTGTTTGATTTCTCATTACTCAATGATGAAAAAGATGTCTCAGGACAACAACAGGGCATGTCCAGGGGTCAGACCAGAGTGGGCCTAATTTCATCACTCCCAGATCTTCTTAGAGAGAAGCTGTCTGCGGAAAGGAATTCTCTATGACTCCTGTTATAGCAACTGCTGGAGGTACATAGTATTCCCTGAGGCAGACTGACTCCAGGTGGAAGAGGATGTGTGTGTGTGTGTGTGTGTGTGTGTGTGTGTGCATGTACCATTCATTGTGTACCCTGGGATCATGCCACATACATGACAGGAATCATCTGCTTCATGAGCCACTGATCCTGAGGATAGCAGGATAAATACTGCTGGGTTGAAGGTTCCTTATAATTGATCTCTTAAAGAGAGATTTCTAGACTGGTGACAACTGTGGAACAGATAATTTTCTGGAAGATTCTCCATAATCTGAAAGGGATGTAGGTGGGAATTGGTAGGTACAGATGGTAGGGGAGGGGTTGTCTTCGAGGGCCCTTGAGAATGTGGTTGGGGCTGAAGTTGTGGAGCTATAGGTTCGGCTGCTGTTTATGGCACCAGTGCCCCCCACCCCTCAGAGAACCAAGTCCTGGCTGCTCCCCTTCCATTTCAGCTTCCCACAAATGAGCCTGGGGTGCTTGGGCCCCGGCCATCCAAGTGCGAGATTGGGCTGGACTTCCAGGCTCTTAGCCTCAGCCTGACCCTGCTGTTTCAGCCATTTCGGGAGTGAACTAGTGGATGGAAAATCTGTCTCTCCCTTGTTCTGTCACTCTTCCTCTGAAGTAAATAAAAATCAGCTTTTTGCATGTGTTGTTTTTAAAGGTGGTCAATGCCTTTGGAGAATGGAAAGACACCATTGTTTTCAAAATAGAGGATGTACAGTCCTGATTTTGCAGTGATTTCAGATCCTCTGGTTGAGGCATGAAACAACATTGCACCAGAGGGAGGACAGTTCCTTCTTCAGTATTCTTAATATAGTTAGAGAAAACAGGCCTTGGGCACCATGTTCTCAGCAAGGAGGTCTAGTTAATGAGAACATAATAATGTTGCCATTTTCATAATAATCTTTTTGAGTTACTTCGGTTGCTACAATGATTACAGTAATAAGGAAAAGGTCTTTGCAATGCTGGTTTTCCATTTATGATAGTCATATACAGTTTCATCTTAAAATGAATTTATAGTCATTTCATTTAGAAGATGCCCGCAGCCCACGTCAGAGTTCCTGAATTCAATTAATTCCCAGTTCTGGATCCCAATTCCAGCATCTTGTAAAAGCATCTGGCTCTAGTAGTTGAATTCTTTCCTTTCATACAGGAGTTTTGAATTAGATTTCACTGCCTGTGGCCTGGGAAGGCAGCTGAGGACAGCCCAAAACCTTGGGACCCTGCACCTGCGTGGGAGACCCAGAAGAGGCTCCTGGCTTCAAATCAGCTCAACTTCGGCTGTTGCGACCACTTGGGGAGTGAATCAGCAGACAGAAGATCTTCTCTGTCTCTCCTCCTCTCTATATATCTGAATTTCCAATAAAAATAAATAAAATTTTAAAAAAGTCCAGCAGATAGGAACTCTAAAAAACACCAAGAAAAGAATTTAAATTTCAGAGTGACTAAATTTAAAGAAAAACATGAATGGTGCACAAATCTGACAAACATTCTGAATTGGAATAGAATAACTGAAAAAGGGGAGAGACTGTTGAAAAGGGAGATTCAACTATGGACGAGGTGAGAAGGTGCGCTTGGGTATCCTCTGGTGAGGAATGATGCATTTTGTCTCCCCATCTGGTTTCTCCAGAAAGACAATGATGCACACAGGGGCCCGATTTCTCACCCAGTGAAGGGAAGAGGCACTTCTTCATGACTCAGGTGCTGTGAAGGAAACATTAGGATCAGGCATGGGAAGAGAAATAAGAGCTGAAGGGCTTGACAGTGGAATGAATGACTTGTAGGGCACCTTTGAGCTGATGGATCTAGCACACTGAGCTGATGGATCCAGAGCCTGCACTCCGATATGTGTTCTAGGGAAACAAGAGAGGATTCTGATGTGTTTTCCCTCGAGGTCTTCGTGGGCAAAGGATTTGAGGTCTGCCAGCCCAAGCATGAGGAGGAGAAAATTAACTGTGATGTCCTTTTGAGCAGAGGCCAAAGCATACTAGTTCCTCCTCAGAGGGTGTGACTCCTTCTCTGCAGTTGGTGCTGCTACATAAAGAAACTGGAAGTAAGAGAGATGCCCACTAGACAGAATGTGAGGTTCTGCTAGAGGATATATTTGTTCCCTGTGAAGGCAGCTCCTGGATAAGCTGAGCAGGCAGCCAGGCTTGAGACATGGCAGGTGTAAAAGTTGAGGCTCATAAGAAACTCCTTTCTGTAGGCAGAGTTATAGAGATAGAAGGAGAGACACAGAAAGATTTCATTTGCTGGTTCACTTCCAAGATGGCTACAACAGCTGGAGCTGGCCCAGGCCTAAGCCAGGAACAAGGAGCCAGGAGGTTGTTCCAGGTCTCCTACCTGGGTTTAAGACCCAAGTGCTTGGGCCCTCTTCCACTACTTTTCCTAGACACACTAGAAGGGAGCTGAATCAGAGGTGGAGCAGTTAAGATTTGAACTGGTATCCATTCAGGATGCCACCACTGCAAGTGAAGTGTTTGCCCACTATGCCACAATACAAGCCCCAAGTAAATAAAATTAACTTTAAGAAAATAAAACTAGTTACTTCCCAGGATATCTGTTTTTAAAGTGTATATATGAAAGAAACTCAAGCTTTAAAGTTATGTCCACATCTATTAGCTCTCATTTCTGAAAAGCACCAGAGGCATACTAAGCATTATGCAAATGTTACTGTTTGTTACTGCTGATGTCTTACTGCTATTAACAGTCACTTTCATCCTCACATTGGGAGGTGGACAAGGCAGAAATCAATGTTTTAGGGACTTTGCGGGTAACGAAGGAAACTCAGAGATTAACTCCTCTAAATCATAGGGCCAGATTTCCAAGTCAAGTTTTTAGATGATAAATCTCAGCTTTACAAAAAGTGATGGAACATGTGCTTCCACATGTGGCTTCAGTTGTCTCCCAGTAGCTCTCTAAGTCACATTGGTACTGGGTGAGGGCTGTGGTTATGGGCAAGGTGCCAGGGATGCAGTTGGGTCTAGGCTCTATCACTTACCAGCCCTGTGACCTGTAGGTGGCCTTTTGACCTCTGTGGGCACCAGGAGTTTCAGTGCTCAATGAAATTCTTGAAGTGCCACCCAGGTGGGTGAGCATGTTGTGAGCATAGTGCTTGGTGCCACACTGGCAAGCGTAATTACAGCACAGTCATTTTTCAGGTGAGGAAATAGAATCAGAGAACAACTGTCACATTTTAAAGTCCTTGTGGTCCTAGTTCCTGGTTCAGCGTTATTTATTGCCACCATTGAATCTGGGGGAATAGCTTTAGCTTACAGTGGACTCATTAGCTGAAAGATCTGTAGGTAGCAGAAGTCAGTGACCTCCCACATATAATAACCTCACACAGAAAAGCATGGCACCCTCGGGTATAAGCCTGCCTTGGCTAGTCTTGATCTCATCATTATTTGGTTCAATTTCAACTCATTATTTCTGTCTTCACTCATCAATTAAGATTTTCAGTTTTCACACATACACTTGCTTACATTCATGTCTTTTCTCTGTGATTGTTATATAATAAGTGAACACTGAACAGCCAATTCTCAACCCTCACTTGCCCCAGACAGTGCCCAACACACTGACTGGCACATTCTTGCTTGTTTAGTAACACCACTCTCTTTCTTCCAAGTCATAGATCTCTATGTCTTCCTTTGGTTTTATGGGTCAACATTTAGAGTTGCAGATACTAAGTCTGCTCTGGTTTTTAAAAGAAAGAGGTTTTATTTCTCTCTCTTTTGCTTCCTGCATTGTTGACAGGACTAGACAGGCCACATTCCCAGAACCTCCCCAGATCAACACTGCAGATTTGACCCGTTCATGAAGCGGAGACTGTGATATGAGAACTGTACAGCTCTCTCTGATACAGGCTAAGTGGAGTCCCTGTGTGTAGACCCACATGGGTCACTTCTGCATTGATGCCTCATCCTGGATAGAACCAGGTTGGTTGCTGCCCCCGAGCGCCCCCCCTTTTTTCTTTTGTAATTACTAGCCTTCTTCTGGAGGAAATATTTGGGATTATGGAAAATCCTCTTATGCATTATAAGTCTCAATTGCTAGGGTTAATACTTGTATTGCTAGATGCTCAGATCAACTATGATAGTTGTCAAGCATTGCTTTGTTATATTTGCATTGTTATTTTTACGTTTATTATTTGGTTTTCAAAGTTAAGAGATCTTCCTTCTTTATTTGCTTATTTATATTGATATGAACTTACAGATTCTTATTTTCATCTATCACTGTTGAGATGTTAAGATGGCCCCAGATTTGGTCTGTGAAAGCTCCTTCAAGCTGGCTTCATGATCCTTTGACAGCTACCCAGTGTTCATCAGGGTCTCCCTTACCTTCTAGCACACCCAGAATGTCCAGGCTAAGCCAGCAGCAGCATGACGGGAACAACAGCACAGCCAAGCTTCTCAAAACTTTTCTAGGCCTTTGCGTCTCTCTCCTGAACTCTCTCTCTATGCCCTAGGGCAGACATTCTAGGACACTTGACAGGACACTCAGTGAGGCTTATGGCTCTTAATTTTGGCCAGGGACCTATGTGTCAACCAAGCAATAACCCCAGACCCAGGGATCATGTTCGCTTTCCCACTCCTCTTGTTTGTGATTCTGGATTTTAAAGGCTTTGACTTTGCCTCCATCTTAGATTTTTCTTCTCTGCCAACCTTTTGAGAAGCTGGGAAGAGATCTGAGCTGGATATTGTTTTGGATGGAATTTATTTGACAGACACACTGCTTAAAATGTATCTTTCATGGCAATGACTGGATTCCAAAAACCAAAGCAGAGGGTCTATTTGGGTTGTGGAATCTTGAATTTGTCATTTTCTAGCTATGTGTCTCTGGGTGAGATGCTCATTCCCACTGAGGCTTGGTCTCCTCATGGATATGAGGGCAACAAATGCCCGTCTTGAACAGGTGTTGTGAGATGCTTGCCAACCATGCTTTGAACAACAATGTCTGGTGCACAGTGTTGTTCAGAACTGGCTTCTCCTCTCCTCTCCCCAGCCCTTGCTTCCTCCTTCTCATTCCTTTCGCTTCATCTCTCCTCTTTTCTCTTCTCTTTTCTGTTGCCTTTTTCAGATTGGCAGGAAGTGCTTGTAAAGAAGAAAAGCTAAGGTCCTGTGGCTGTCCATTTTTTTTCCCAGAGTGGAATGTTGCAATAAGTAATTTTCCCATTCTTGATAATCCTAGGAAGTCTTTCAGAGGGAACTGGGATGAAACTGGAAAGTAATATGTATTGATTGTGTGGATGGGGTCATCATTAATAAAATTTTGAGGTTCACTGTAAATTCCTAAAGACCTGATTCTGAAAAGTTGTGGAGTCCCTATCTGTTGGCAGATGTTCAATAAATATGCACAGAGGAAATAAACAGGTGCGACCTTTATTTTTTTACACCATCTGGGGATGTCTTCCCTACCCATTGGACTTAAAAGAATAAGTGAAGGGGTGTGGAACTGAAAGAAAAAGCCATGAGCAGAGGTCCTTCTTATAAGAAATACAGGGCTACCTGACAGGATCTGTGGCTTTTGGTGGAAGAATCCAGTCAATTCTAGACCACCCTGTAGGGCCAGACTGCAGGGAATAAATGTTCAGCCTCATTCTTCCAACTGCTAATTTCTTGTGCGTGCCTTTCCCTGGATACACGCAAGTGGAAGGGTAAAGTAGAATCAACCTGCTCAGCGGTCCGATTGCATCAGCTTCCCGGGGCATAGAGCCATAGGGCGGCCACAGATCCAGAAGAAGAAGCAAATGATCTGATACACCTTCAGGTGTTCAGTGCCAAGCGTGGAGTTGCCAGTGAACTGTTGAACTCATTCATTTGACTGACAAATTCTTGAGCCTATATTTTACCTTGTATTTGAAGCCTTCCCTAATATTCCTATCCAGTGTTTTTCTGTACATTTCCTTTTCTGCACTTTGTGAGCTGTCACAAACCATCTACCACATCTTTGTCTCATCCTTGAGAACCCCACCTCCCTAACTCTCAAGCTCCCTGAGAACAGATTCTTACTCATCTGGATATCTCTGGAACTTGGCACAGAAGGCTGACTCAGAGCAGTGCATGACACTACAACTGCTGATTCACTATATTGAACCAATGCAAAAAACTTTGAGGACATTCAGTTAGTTCCACGGCAGGTGGTGTAGCACTTCCTCAGCACAGGAGTTATGGCCTCATGGGGCTGCAAAGGGATTGTAGGTTTGAGGATTTTTGACTGACTACAACAAACATTGGAAAGGGGCCCACTTCCAGAGCCCTTTGCTGGGAGTAGGCAGACTTTCATAATTGTTATAGCATCTGCATGGTGGGAGGGAGACTATGTCTCGGCGGGTGACAGGATGGCTACTAGAGCCAGGCTGCCTTGTCTCAAATATTGGTTCTAACACTTGCAGTTAGCTGTAAGACCTCAGGTAAGGTCCCTGAAACCACATGAAAAAATAGGAGTACGCAACAACCTGGGATAATTTTTGTAAGATTGAGAATGTTATTTCCCTTAAGTTTCCAATGACAGTATTTAGCTTTTAATTGTAGATATTTTCATTAATTTATGAAAACTCATAATTTATAGATGGGAAAAACTGAGGCAAGGCAGGTTAAAGAAACTGTCCAAGATCTAAATGATAGGGTCAGAACTCAAACCCAGGTTAATGGGCTGTAAGTGATCTGAGCTGACAAGTACACCATTTGATTTCACTTTGTGTGAGCATGACCTTAAGAAACATTATTGTGGGAGTTGGGAGCTAGAGTAAGGAGAATGATTTTTGCATGGCTCAGCAAGATCTGACTGCAAAAAATGTCCTAAATTCCTGTTCTCAGAATTTTCTCCTTAAACAAGATAATGCAGTGAATCAATAGTACGTGGTTCACTTCCCTCAGACCAGGTCCTGGGGGTAAATAAATTACTGAGAAGAAAGGCTTAATTTTGGATGAAAAAATAGACCTTCCTGGTTTACATTGTTCATTTCTTCTGAAACCCCTGTTGGAGTCTGACTACTGTTGTGGCAGTGTTGGGAAGTGGGACCTTTAAGAGCTAAAGGGGGATAGCATTTGGCATCAGTTTCACTGTGCTGCTTGAGATAGCTGCCTCCCATAGGGAGTGCCTGGATTTGAGTGTGCCTCTACTTACAACTCTAGCTTCCTGCCGATATGAACCCTGGGAGGTAACTAGTGATGATTCAGATATTTGGATCCCTTTCATTCATGTGCAGGGCCTGGATTGAATTCTTGACTTCTGAGATTTGGCCCAATCCACTGCAGTCTGGAGCCACGTCCTATTATGTGCATTTAGAAGGTGACTCAGGAGCTAAGATACAGTCTCAGTGATTTTTTCCAAGCCATCAGCAGGGAGCTGAGTTGGCAGTAGGGCAGCTGTGATACAAATTGGCACCCTAATGCAGTTTTACCAAATGCAGCGATTTCCTCCTAGATCACAGTGTTTGTCTCTAAATAAGTGACTCAACTGCACATCAAAGTCTGAGACATTAATACTGGGCTTGTGTCCTGCCCTCACCTGTAAAATTCTAAGTGGTCTGGAGCATGGCCCGGGCAACAAGATTTTTTAACATCTTTCCAGGTGATTGCAATGTGTAGCAAAAGTTGAGAAATGCTCTTCTAAGGGGACAGGCTCTGGAGCCCAGGTAGAACAGTCTTGGTTGGCACGCTATCACCATGTGGAGACAAGAACTTCAACCTCCTCCCAAGTGCTCTCAGGTTGTTACTTGAGACCCTGGGCTGAGCCTGGCACTGGTCTAGCAGGGTCCTCAAAGTGCTGGTTGCCGCCAGAGAGAACCATTCTGTTTTCCACTGCATCCAGTCAGTAGGTCTAAATTCTTATTTCAGGAAGTTTCCTATTCAAATGTCGATGTCTAGCTCAAGGTTGTACATGACACACAATTTAGGAAAGTTTTGGAATAGAATTTAGGAAGTTGCAAATCTTGGTGAAAGAAGTCTGAGATAAAAACTATTTTTTTTCTTAAGATTTTAAAATTTTCATTGAAAAGGCAAATTTACAGAAAGAAAGAGAGACAGAGAAAGGTCTTGAATCCGCTGGCTCACTCCCCAGGTGCCCACAATAGCCGGTGCTGAGCCAATCTGAAGCCATGAGCCAGGAGCTGTTTGCAGGTCTCCCTCATGGATGCAGGATTCCAAGGCTTTGGGGCATCCTCTACTGCTTTTCTGGGCCACAGGCATGGAGCTGGATGGAAAGTGAAGCAGCAAGTACATGGATTGGCACTCATATGGGTTCCTGGTGCATGCAAGATGAGAATTAAACCACTAGGCTCTTGCTCCAGGCCCAAGAAAAGGCTATTTTCTGTTAATTCCACTCTCTTCTGTTTCTCATCTGAGTTTGATTATGAATTGAATGAGGAAAACACTGGACCCAGGGGGTAAATATGGATATGAAAGTAGTTAAAGAGCTCACATGCCAGCCCAATATTTGCCAGTGGATATATTTAGAAATAGTCAACCTAAGTTCTCAGGACTACTTATTCAAGATTATTTAACATCAGAGTGGCCCCACAATGTAGGAACTGATGCCAAATTCATTCTGCAGAGATTAGGATCACGGGAGATAAGAGATTTGTCCAAAGTCACTCAGTGTGGTCTGGAGCTGACCTTCCAACTTGGGTCTTCAGACTGATTCTCAAATCTGTCTGTATCACCCTTTCCTCTGAGAACAGGCACAGTAGCTTCCTCTGAATGTGTCATAATGGAGGGATCATTTTGCAAAAAATCTAAAATGAGAAGAAGAGAATTGAATAAAGGAATAATACTGAAGCCCTCTTGTTTGGGCAGTGTTTGGAAGAGGTTACACAGCAACTTGATTTAAATATGTCTTCTGATGGGGACAAGGGTACATCCCTGTGATCATCAACTTGGTAGAATTCCATTTTAACAGAGGCAGTATAGTCCCAATTTCCTGTAAGAAAAATTTTCCATTGCTCTTTGCCTTTAGCATATAACTGCTGTTAAACTAGTGCTTGGTGGCCATGAAGTAGCAAAAAGATGTTTAAAAAAAAACAGTCAAATCTGCTTTCTTGTTGCATTTACACATCTTCTGGTGGGCATGTACAACAGGTGTTTCTGGAGTGACTGCCTTGTGCCACCTCCTGTGATTTGGGTGTTATTCCATTTTGCCTCGAGGATTGGCAACAAGATTCCATTATAGAAATGAAAGCACCAAGGCTCAATGAAGGCTTGAAATAGGTCTGAGTTCGTCTCACTCTGGAGCTTGTCTTTTTTACTATGCACCCTCTAGCTTTATAGTGTAAGGGTCCTTAAGTCTCAGATGCATCTTGGGTGTTGGCTAAAAGACAAATTCCTAGGCCCTATTTCAAATGAATCTACTTCTAGAAGTCTGAAGTTGGGGCCCAGAATTTTCCTGTTTCATGTTAACCTCAAAGTCACTCTACTTCTAATATCTAAAGACCACATCTAGTAAGTACTGTGTTAGTAGCCCCTAGCTCCCTCCTCCTTGGCCAGACCCAGCCAACTGGAGGTTACACACATACACACAATGGATAGCTACACCCAGCACTGATTGTTGAAATGGTGGTATGTTCTTAGAAATCCAGGCATCAGTTATCTAGGCAGAAAGGAACAGAAATGGCTGAACTTAAAGGGGTGATAGGTGCTCACAAATTCAGGCATCAGCTGTCCAGTGGAGGCATGGTTGGGGGATATTATACCATGACATGTAATGCCACAAAATCCTCCCCAGCACCATGGACAGCAGACACTGAACTTATTCTTCATACCCTTGTATTCACAGAGACCTTTGGAAAATGCAAATCCAGTCACATCCCCACTCCGTGCCAGACCTTAATCTGGGATATATGTATTGAACATCCTCACCTGGTACATCCTGGTCTGCAAGGCCCATGGCACACCAGCCCTATTTGCTTGGCAGCACCCTGGCTCTTTTCCCCTTGGAACTTTCTGCTCCTCATAGAAAGCCACATACACTTTATTTAGTTATTTTTTAAGACAGAGAGGAGGAGACACAGAGAGGAAGATCTTCTGTCTACTAATTCATTCCCCAAGTGGCCACAATGGCCTGAGCTGTGACAATCCGAAGCTAGGAGCCTGGAGCCTCTTCCAGGTCTCCCATGTAGGTGCAGGTTTCCAAGGCTTTAGGCCTTCCTCTACTACTTTCCCAGACCACCATCAGGGAACTGAATGGGAAGTGGGGATGCAGAGATTAGAACTGGCACACATATGTGATCCTGGCCTGTGCAAGGTGAGGACTTTCAGCTGTGAGGGTATTGCACTGGGCCCCACATACACTTTCTTAAAGCTTCTCCTCTCCCCAAACTTCTGTCAGTTTGCTCTCTGCTCAACTTTCTCTCCCTTCCTTGACCTGAGTAACTTCTAGAGCATCTCCTAGAGCTCTGCTGGGAATAGCACTTCAACCAGCAAGCCTTATGACTTCCCCAATAGTACTGGAAGCCTCTTGTCCATCTCCTATAGTCCATTCATGTTTCTTCTCCTGCTCAGCAGTCAGCAACATGTTCTTTATTCTCTTCTTCAGGCAAAGACCCACCTATCTTGAGCTCCTCATGAATCTGAACCATGCAGGCTCAGTATGATCTTGCTCTAAAGAGTCTGAGGAAGGAATAGACCATGATGGACAGTGGGCACCATCTGATTTGCCTGTTCTCAGCCTCTTTGTGCCAAAGCCAGCCTTCATACTTGCAGACCCCATACCTGCATATTTAAAAGCAGTCAGGGAGACATGGAGAGATTCCATATTGCTGATTCACTCTCTAAATACCAAAAAGAGATGCAAATGGGGCAGAACTCAGCATTCTTCAGCCCTACTGCTTGAGCTATTATCACAAGGGTGCTTGTTAGAAGGAAGCTGGAATTAAGGAGCAGAGTTGCTCCTTAAACTCTAGCACTCTGATACAGGTCATGGGCATTCCAAGCAGCATTGTTAACTGCTACATGAAGTGCCCAACCCTGGAAGCTGTATTTTTTGACCAGTTATGCTGTTGACGCTGATTTGTGGTTGTACATGTTGAAACTTGTCCAAACAAGTCACTTGTTGAAGCTGAGCAGGGAAGGGTTGTGTTTTCCTTGAAGGGAGGAAAATGTCTTACCCAGACTCATCACCCAGCTCATCACCCAGACATGGATAAGGTGGGGAAGAGAGAGAGAAGATAACAGGTGGGGATAAGGCCCAGGGCATGGAACTGAAAGCAGCTGCAATTTTCTGTTGACCTGCCTTAATGTTAGCAAGAGCAACATAGTAACAGCTATTGTGCAATGCATGCTATGTTCGGGCACCATACCAAATGCTAGGTTTGGATTGTCTCATATAGTCTTTCCAAGCCCCATATGAGCCTAGTGCTATTACTCCCATTCTACAGAGAATAAAACTAATAAAGGTTAGAACACTTTTGTAACTTGTCCAAGCTGTTTGTGAATGGCATAGTTTGAATTCAATCATCACATGTTTTTTTGCAGAATGGAAAGGTAGAAGAAATAGAGAATTGGGACTAGAAACTGGATCTAAGGAGTATAAAGGCCCAGTGAGCATGAAGAGGATAAAAGAGTGGGCTGGGAAGAGAGCAATCGGAAAGTAAAGGCTAGGCTGAGCAACAGCTTGTCCTGGTGTTTCCAACGGTCAGAGTCCCTGACTGCATAGGAGTCCCTGGAAACCGGATTAGGTCGTCCTAGCCCAATCATCCCAAGACTGCAGGGACAACCTGGAGCCCATGAAAATCCAGTCCATGGCTCTCTGTAACAAAGCAATCACACTCAGAGAAACTATCGAGCATCCCCAGAGGGGGAGATACTGTCACAGCAGTGTCGGGTGAGATTTAAGTGAGGCAGAGTTTGGTAAGCTCACGGAAAATCAGAGCTCTGAATAAAGACATCAGCACCCTCTTTGGACTGCAAAGTGGATGCAGATGCCTGTTTCCTTGGCAACCACACAGTGCAGGTAAACAAGGAATGTTGTGTCTGAAAACCCTTTGTTTGCTAGTCTGTCACTAGATTGGAAATTAGGGCTGTTCATTGATGTCAAGATGACATGGGCCCTATAGACCAGAATGGGCTATTCTGTTTTGACTGACAATAATGTTTCTGGTTGAATCTCCACTGAGCGGAAAGTGTCAGTCACAAACCAGGACCTACGACAATGATGCTGATACCTCAGTAGCAGCCATTCCTGGGAGGAAGATGGTCTCCTGTTTACTCATCCTGGGGCCTTATCCCCACCTGCTATCTTCTGTCCCTTCCCTACCTTATCCATGTCTGGAGTGATGAGCTGCTAGACGAACTTTTACATTCTCATTCTTAGTTCATGTAAAAAAAAATCTTTGTTTTTAGACGGAACAATTTAAACCTTTTGTCATTTCACTTCCTATGTACATTTAGATATTCATACTACATACTATTGTTCTTGAGAGTAGGGATTTAATATCACACGATAAGGATTACGGAACAAGAAAAGAAGGATGGAGATAGTGGTTTGCTGTCTTGCTGTCACTATGCGACAGACAGTAGTAATGTATTGCCTCCCACTTCTGGAGGCTAAAAGTCCAGGTGTCAGCAGCAGGGTGGGTTCCTTCAATGACTCTAGGGGAAAATTGGTTCCATGCCTCTCCAGCTGCAGGTGACAGAATACAGTTCTAGCAGCTCCTAAACTTGTAGTGCATCTCGCTCATCCCTCTTTGTATCTTACTTGCTTAAGGATCAACTGTATTCCAGTGGAACTCTTCTCAATGATCTAGTTACATCTGCAAGGACTCTATTTCTGGGACAGGTATTGCGGCACTTCAGGTTAAGCAGCTGCTTGCAACACTAGAATTCTGTATTGGAGCACTAGTTGAAATTCTGACTTCTCCACTACTGAGTTATGCAGCTCCTTGTTAACGCATCTGGAAAAGCAGTGGAAGATGGTCCAGGCCCTTGGGTCTTGGCACCCACATGAGAGACCAGGCTCCTGACTTCAGTCTGACCTAGTCCTGGCCATTGTGATGATTTTGAGTGAAGCAATAGATGGAAGATTTCTCTCTCTCCCCTTTCTGTCTTTTAAACAAACAAACAAACAAATTTTAAAAATTACCCCTATTTCCAAATGAGTTAAAACTCTGAGGTACTGGAGGTTAAGACCTTAATTTAGCACCTTTTTAGGGGGAGTGTGTTCAATTCAGACCACAGTGACAGGAAATGTGACAAATTTGCTCTTGAGTCAGGACCTCATGAGAATGAATGCTTTGCCACTACTCAAGTTTGAGCCACAGACTGGCTGCTTCTCATCTCCTGATGCAGGCAACGGACACTCTTCTGGACCAGTATATCAGGATCATGATCAATGACATCCTCAAATGGTTTTGTGTCTACAAATTAAAGTGTGTGAACCAGTCAATGCACAAGCTTGTTGCACCTCAGCAGTGCTGAAGACAGGCAGGATCACATGTAAGCTGCTGAATTTTAATCTGCTTGTTATTTGCAGCTAAGGAGTGATCTTTTAAAGAAATGGCCCCAAACCAGCAATTCAAACTATGGGAAGAAAGCAACAATGAGGCATGAGTTTGGGATGGAGATATGCTGAGGCCTTTTGCCAGAGTGAAGAGGAAAGCTAAGGAAGGGCAAAGCTGGCACTGGTAGAGCTACTCAAGCTGCTTCCAAAGAGTGTGGAGGCTGCATTAATATCATGGGGCTCTCTTTCCTTTTCTGCACAGTGAAGCTGGTACCAACCAGCCCAGTGTCCGGCAAAGACAGATGCAAAATGCATAGTAATTAAAGGCATACAGGATGGGACCTACCTTGAAGTACAGGAAGCTGAGAAGTGGAGGCAGTTCATTGGATCATTTCTTCATTATACATCTAAGATGAACTAAGTGGATCCTATTGTGCTTGCTTTGAGCACAGGTGGGAATGAATCCTTTAGTGTCATGGACAAATGGAAGAGAAATGAAATAGGCTTTTGATGCACTAACAAAACTTGCTGAATGAAAAACTTCTCATCATATGGCCCATGGGTACCAGGCAGGGCACATAGATGCTCAGCTTGCAACAGGCAAGCTGGTTCTAGTCCCCACCAGATAGCTCCATTCGTGTTTCTCACCTCCTTCCTTCTCATCAGTTCCGTTCTACAACATGACAGATAAGAGACTGTAGCTGCCAGATCTCACTAAACCAGCCAACAACAACGGCAGCTGAAGGAATGCAATTTCCCATGTAGAGAACTTAACCATTTGCCAGATATTTTAGTCAGCACGATGCATGGTTTATCTCATTTAAGTGTTAAGGCGAACCTTTGAGCGATATGTAATTCCCAATGTCAGCCAACCTAGGAGGCAACACAGGATGACTTGGACTGAGCCTCAGTCTCTGCCACATTTTTAAAAGAGTATTATTTTTGGTTGGTTTTGAAAAGCAGTTAGAGAGGGAAAAAAAAAAAAGAGCGACAGAGAGGTATTCCATCCACGAGTTCACTCCCCAAATGGTTCCAATAATCAGAGATGAGTTGATCCAAAGCTTCCAGGAACTTCTTCCAGGCCTCTCACATAGGTGCAGGAGCCCAAGCACTTGAACCATCAGAAGATGGTCTACTAATTTCTCAGGCTCTAAGCAGGGAGCTGGGTAGCTGGGTTGGAAGCAGAGAAATCAGGACTTGAACTGGGACCCATATGGGTTGATGGTGATGCAGGTGGAGGATCAGTGTCCTATACCAGCTCCATTTCTCTGCATTTGTAAACAGGATCATGATGGTACCTACCAAACTGCCCGGCACTGTTAGTGACAGTTCAATGTAAAATTGAGCAATGCAAATTATTTTTACTTTGAAAGGCAGAGAGAGAAACATACATACACACACACAAACACACAGAGAAATCTTGCATCTGTTGGTTCACTCCTCAAGTACCTTCAATAGCTGGGAATAGGCCAGACTGAAACGAAGAGCTAGGAACTTAGTACAAGTCTCCTCTGTGCATGGCAATACCCTAACTACCTAAGTTACCATCTGCTTTCCAGAGTTTTCATCTGTTTCCCAGAGTGCACATTAGCAGGATGTGCACTCTGGCATGGTAGCTTAGTGTCCAAATCCTTGCCTTGCATGCACTGGGATTCTATATGGACACTGATTCATGTCCCAGCTCTTCCACTTCCCATCCAGCTTTTTGCTTGTGACCTGGGAAAGCAGTGGAGCATGGCCCAAAGCCTTGGGACCCTGAACTCATGTGGGAAACCCAGAAGAAACTCCTGGCTTCAGATTGGCTCAGTTCTGGCTGTTGCAGCTGCTTGGGGAGTAAATCAGTGGATGGAAGATCTTTCTGTCTTTACTCCTTTCTATAAATCTGCCTTTTTAGAGGAAATAAGCAAAACTTTAAAGAAGAAGAAGCCTGGCTCGGTAGCTTCACGGCTGAAAGTCCTCACTTTGTAAGCACAGGGATACCATATGGGTGCTGGTTCTAATTCCAGCAGTCCTGCTTCCCAACCAGTTCCCTGCTTGTGGTCTGGGAAAGCAGTGGAGGATGGCCCAAAGCCTTGGAAACCTGCACCTATGTGGGAGACCTGGAAGAGGCTCTGGGCTCCTGGCTTCAGATTGGCTCAGCTCCAGCCATTGTGGCCACTTGGGGAGTGAATCAATAGACAGAAGATCTTCCTTTCTGTCTCTCCTCCTCTATGACTGTCCAGTAAAATAAATTAAGAAGAAGAAGGAGGAGGAGGAGGAGAGGAAGAAACAGCAGCAACAGCAGAGCTGGCATTCCAACAAGAAACTGATATGTAATGAGGGTGTTTTCAATAGTGACTTAAATGTATGTGCCAAACACCTGTCACTAGAATAGATTATTGTAAATGACAGTGGCAAGGGGACAAGACCTAAAGCTACATTTCCCTTAGAGAAACACCTGACATAACTCTGACACCCCCTGGTTCTCAGGTGCCAATTAGGCATCTGAGAGTCTCTCCAAGGCCTTACTGAATTGTAGGAAAGAAAGACGGAAACATTCTATTTCTGAGTAATGGGAAAATTGACATCTCCTGGCATTGTTTCTAAGTTATTATGAAGAATCCAATGATCTGTGTTAATGAAGAGAAACGAAACTTGCATGAAAATGACTTGGGGCACCAGCTTCAACCTCATCCTAAGGTTGGGCTCTAGGAATAAGACAATAGCCTAGGAACTTTTACAGCAGCTTTTTGTTTTCAACTCCCACACACTCTCTAGTGCAGGGACTAAGAAAGCCTGAAAGTGGAGGAAGAGGGAAGCTCAAGCTGTGATAAAAGCATCTTAGAGACTTTCCATTATCCTATTTTAGTTTTTATCATAGAACCTCTCACTTTCTGATAATTGCAGTTTGTTTTCTGCTCCCTTTGCCCAAATACACTATAATCCAAACTCGATGAGAGTAGTGAAGTTATTTTGTTCACAGCTGTCCCCCTGGCACCCAGCACAGGTCTGGCATATAAAAGCACAGGCTCAGTATGTGTGTTGAATGGATGCATGAATGACATACTAAAGTACTTGATCTAAGCCATGACAATGATTCAACAACATGGAAATTTGCAAAAATCATCTAATTCCCCAAATTTTCCATTCTGTCAATTCATTCAGAAGCTCTGGAATGGGACCCCAGAACACACACCTAAACTCCCCCTCCCCTGCCCCCTGCCTTTTGTCTTAGAACATCCATAGGAGCTTAGTAACATTGATTGCTTATTGGGAAGGGAGTTGTGCAGTTCAAATCTAGAGATAAGCAAAAGGCTTATTAATTGAGTATACCTTTGCAAATTACTGCTTTTTAACTGTAAGTCATTTCTAACTTACTCAAATATAATAACATTTTAAATTAAAAATGAAAGCCCAAGTGATTCTGGTATATAGCCAGAGCTGCAAATCACCCATTAAAGACAAGTGGTAATTTTAAAAGATGCGCTGAGGATAGACAGTGCTACTGCTGTATGCCTGTCCAGCCAAGTGATGGACTGTGCTCACTGGAGCCGGCTGTGAGGAGAATGGAAGCCACCAGGCACCTTGGGCCACTTAATGAATCGTGGAGAATGAATGAGGTCATTGTCTGTATACACAAAGGTTAGTGTTCACGGTTCTTGAAATACTGTTTAAGTAAAGTGAAAGCTCTCTGTGCTTTGAGCTAGCCAAGTATCCAGCAAAAAGTCACTATATCCAACCTTATTTTGTAATTGCAGACATGCCACCAAATCAGATTTTTTGAGGCTCCTTTTATGGAAAGTATCATAGAATAACATCTAGCATTACGGGAGGCATGGAGAAATGAGTCTCTCATACCATCTTTGCAGAATGTGAAGTCATGACTTTCCTGGAGAGCACTTATACAATTCAGACCCAAAGCCTTTAGGGCATTTGCCTGATACTTTTGGGTCATATAACTCAGAATGTGTCTCATGAGCATATTCAGTCAAGTGAACAGATTTGTGTACATGAAGATGTCAGTTATAGCAGTCTTAATAATAGCTATGTTGGCTAAAAGCTATAAACAACAAAAAAACACACCAACATAAGATCATTTAAATTATGGTACCATCGCACAAATGAAATGTCTTACCACTATCAAAACACCATTGTACAATATCAGACATGCACACTCACAGACACAAAACCTAGAACAGATGTGATGGTCATTTTTATTTTTAAAAGATTTATCTTTTTTTTTCTATTGGAAAAGCAGATCAGATTTATGGAGAGAAAGATCTTCTATCAGCCAGTTGACTCCCCCAATGGCCACAATGGCTGGGGCTGAGCCCATCCAAACTCAGGAGCCCAGAGCTTCTTCTAGTTCTTCCACATGGGTGCAGGGTCCCAAGGCTTTGGGTCATCCTTGACTGCTTTCCCAGGCCACAAGCAGAGAACTGAATGGAAAGTGGAACAGCCAGCACATGAACTGGGGCTCATAATGGCTTTGGGTCGTCCTTGGCTGCTTTCCCAGGCCATAAGCAGAGAACTGAATGGAAAGTGGAATAGCCAGCACATGAACTGGGGCTCATAATGGGATCCTGGTACTTGCAAGGTAAAGATTATCCATTCAGCCATCATGCTAGGCCCATGAAGCTCCTTTTGTAAAATAAATACAGCCAGCACAGCCATCTCCATGGAGCAGGAGAGGGATTGTTTTCAGGACCCAGGAGTTATCAAAATCCATGGATATTCAAGTCCTTAATGAAAAAAAATGCCATAATATTTGCATAGAAGCTAAGCACATCCTTTAAATAATTTCTAGCTTGCTTACTTTACATAACAGCACGAATACTGTTTAACAGATGTTACCAACATAATGTAACAAAAAACACAATTTTACAATGACATGTCCAAAACTTCAATAGACTGAATCTTCAGATGTGGAACCCTTGGATGTGATGGATCATAACTATATATGCCTAGAGAAAAGTAAATAAATTAGGCAGAAACTAGAGGATTGAAAAAAATTATATAAACTTCAATCTTTAAAAAAAGTTGTATTTATTTTTATTTGAAAGAATTTCAGAAAGAAGGATAGATAGAGAGAAAGAGATGTTCTATCTTCTAGTTCATTCCCCAAATGGCGGCAATAGCCAGAGATGTGCTTTTGTCTGATGTCAGGAGCCAGGAGCTTCTTCCAGTTCTCCCATGTGGATGCAGGGTCTCAAGGCCTTAGGCCATCCTCTGTTGCTTTCCCAGGTCATTAACAGAGAGTTGGATTGGAAGTAGAGCATCTGGGACTTGAAGCAGTGCCTATATGGGATGTTGTAAGCAGAGAATCAGACTGCTATCCCATAGCAATCACTCCATGAACTGCAGTCTTTTATGCTTTCTATTTGTGTTAATTTTTGCTTACTTTTGCTTTCATAATAAACATACATTCCTTGCTATTTTTAAAGTGACCATTAACATTTCAGAACATAGAACCTTTTATTTGTAGTAGGCAGGAGAAGAGAGTTCATATTCAAGTGATTGGAAATTTGACTCAAAGTGGCCAACAATCAGAACATGGACTGTTTCGCTTGGTAAGTCTGGATGGGAGTGGTTCCAGCCCTTGGGGCTGCAGGCCAATTTTTGGTGGTTATTCTTTCTCCATCTCCTGCACAAAATGGCAGCTATAGCGCTAAAGTAATCTTGTCCCAGGGAAACAGAAATGGTTTTTCATTAATATTCAATCTTAACCAGAAGGAAGAGTCTGTTCCAGAAAATGCCCAGCTGACTCGTTTCTCTTGAGTGCTCCTGAGCCCCCATATCCGAGCTCCAGTTGGAGTTCATGTAACCTTTGTTGGAAAGGAAGAATAAGAATGTCTTTGGTGGACCAACTGGCGCCTATTATTCCTAAAAGGTACAGAGGTCACACCTATCCTTGGCTTCTAGAAGCTCAGATTGTGTGTACTTTCCTGTTCATCCATCCGAGGATGGTGGAAGTAGAAAATGTCACTGGAACCCATAGCACCCCACTGCTGATGGACCAAGTTCACAACAAGCAACAATGATAAGGCTTCATTTTGAACCTGGATCACACTTGTCCTGTATCATATGGGTGAGTCTCTGCTTCACATTTAAGACCCTCAGCAAAGGTGATTTTGTAATTTTCCTTCATCGCCATTCTGTATGTGTCAATGCTGTAAGCTCCTATGTTGAAGCCCCAGCCCCTAGGACCTCAGAATGTAACTGCATTTGAGACAAGCTAAGAATGGATCAGCTGGAAGCCAGGATCCCAGAACTCAATGCAGATCACCCACATGGGTGGCACAGAGATCCAAGTACTTGAGCCACCTCCTGCTGCCCCCACAAGGTGTACATTAGCAGGAAGCTGGAACTGGAATCAGGGAGGGGACTCAAACGCAGGTGCTCCGAAACGAAATGCAGGTGTTCACAAGTGGCTTGTTAATTAACACTGTGCCAAAGTGGCAAAGCAAGGGTCGTGGTAGTGACCCTGAGATAACAGGACCAAATTGGAGCCATCTCAGACACCCTAGGACAAATGGCATACCAATTAGAACAGACGCCACGGGGCTGAGTACATCATTTAACCTTTTGGAACCCTGCTGAATCATTTCTAAGATGTGAATAAAAGACCAAGCTTGTAGGAGTGTGGTGAGAATAATATCTGTAAAATTCTTACAAGCTAGAAAGAAATTAATTTCTCCCAGGGCCCAATGCATTCAGCTAAAACTATTACATGATGCTGGCTTTTCTCCCACGTCATCATTTTCTGGTTAGTGTGGAGATACACAAGCAGGTGGCAATTGCCTTTAAACTTTGAAAAGGAGCATATTCAGTTAATTGCCTTCAGAAATGAGCTGTGTCATAGACTGACCAATGGGGACTACAAAGCAGTTTTATCCTTTTAGTCTAATAATTTCTTTTTCCTGAATTACTTACTAGCTCATGTCTTGATTATAATCTTGAAGATTCATTCTATTCTGAAGTCTTTGGAAAAATGGTTGTATGGAACTTTCATAAACACACACACATATATGTATATGTTTGTAGGTGTGTGTGTATTAATTGAGAGAGATGTGTGTATGTGTGCACATGCGTGTGATTGAAAGAACTCTCAGAAATTCCTAAGTCCATATGACCCCTCAAGGTGACCCTATGTACCCTTGTAGGGTTAACATCTCATTGTAACCAGTTTGTTGCAAATTTCTGCCCAACAAGGGCCTTTTAAAGTTCCGAGCCACCTGCTACCACTACCACAGTGGAGCAAGTTCAGAGTTCAAACAGATGAACTTAATGAATCATAATCCCAGCATTTCAGTTCAGCAGGTGTGAAATAGAGCTAAATACAAGGTTATTTAAGGTTCTAGTACAGGGAAGTGGGTCCCTGGAGTGGTTCTTCTTTCAAGGATTCCTTGCGGAGATGATATAAGTTGGTCACATGGAACCAGCAGTAGGTTAGTGGTGACTGGGAGGTAGGGAGGGTAGGGAGGTGGTGGAATGAAGAGAGAGTGAATAGTGCTGGCAAACACAGTTGAGGGAAGTAATCTTAAGGTGTCATGGCACCTAGGATAACTATGGACTGCAAACATTGTCCATTGGAAAATAACTAGCATAGAAGAGTTTCAAGGCTCTTCACATATAGAAATGAGATGAAAATGCTAATTATCCTAATTGATCATTGCACATTGTAGATCTGCTGTATTGACTAATAGCACTGTATCCTGTAAATAAGGATAATTGTTACAGATCAATTAAAATTTAAAAAGTGAATATGTAGAACCTAGGAAAGGAAAATCATGTGGAAACACAGGTGAGTCACTATGGTCACTGTTTATTCAGCAGCAGTTGTGAAAGTGGTGAAATCTAAGAGGGTGCTGAGCCTACTGCAAGGAAAATCCCCCTCTCTACCAGGGCCACCCCTACCATCTTGCACAGTCCCTGTGTGACTGTCCTTGCAGCCCAACTATAACACCAACTAATTATAGTTTGATATTGGCCAATCATGGTGTGAAACAGAAGACTGTGGGTCAAAGCAGGCTGGGATTGTGTCTGCAAGTACATGGCTTGTATCTGTTTATATATAAAGCCAGTAATTATAGAACAACCAAGTAATGCTTTCAGAGGAGTCACCGTGGCAGCAATTTTTTTCATCGTTGGTATGTTGCAGATGCTTCTTTGGAAGAAAGTCCAAGAATTCCAGAGGAATTGAATGACCTCATGAATGAAAGAACTCTGATGTTAGATGGTTTTTATTTTTCTACTTTGTGTGTTTCAGGAACTGCTGTAACCATCCTCTGCCTCCATTGATCTGGCTTTGTCCTCCAAGTACTAGCAGCTGTTTGCCATATTTACAACTATGTGTCACAGCCTAACAGTTTTTTTTATTATTTATTTTATTTTTATTGGAAAGTCCGATATACAGAAAGGAGGGGATACAGAGAGAAAGCTCTTCTGTCTGTTGATTCACTCCCCAACTGGCTGCAATGGTCAGAGCTGAACCGATCTGAAGTCAGGAGCCTGGAGCCTCTTCCAGGTCTCCCATGTGGATGCAGTGTTCCAAGGCTTTCACCTGTCCTCCACTGCTTTCCTAGGCCACAAGCAGGAAGCTGGGTGGGAAGCAGGACCATTGGGATTAGAACTAGCACCCATATGGGATCCTGGCACATGCAAGATGAGGACTTTAGCCGCTAGGCTACCATGCCAGGCCCAGCCTAGCATTTTTCTAGCCCATTGGGGAACCATTTCAAGCCTCTGGTTTTAGCTGTTTTTGCCTCCTTTCTTCCTGCCTAGAGATTTAACATTAATGTAATTAACTAATTGTTCTTCAAACAGTAATCTCAGAAGTAACATAATAAAAGAAATTAAAAAAAAATCATTATGCCATTTTTAACTCACTGGACAGTGAATTAAAATATTACCCAGTTTAATTTTGAAGGCACAGAGGGCTCCTGATACTGTATATACACTGTGGTCTTTCCACATCTCTGCAGAGAAATCAGCTGCAATTTTTAGAAGCTTTATTACGTGCACACCCTTGTTAAAAAGGTTATTCATTAATTTTATTCAAAGGTCAGACAGTAAGACAGAAATATCTATCTTCTGGTCTCTTTCCAGATGCCCACAATAGCCAGGGCTGGGCTAGGCTCAAGTCGGGAGATGGGAAGCCAGCAGCGGTCTCCCTGTAGGTGACAGGGACCGAAGAACTTGAGAAATCACCCTTGCTTCCCAAGCTGCGCATGAGTAGGAAGCTGGAATCAGAAGAGGATCAAGACTGAAATCTAGGCACTATGCTGTGAGATGCAGGCGTCCCAAGCAGCACTGCAGCTCGCGGGGCAAACACCTGTGCCCAGAGTCAGCGACCATGTATCTAGCAACGGAGACTAACAAAATAATTAAGAATGTGATATATTTTTGGTTACCTGGATACTTGCTTCCATAATAAAGACATAATAAATGAAATAATAAATGAAATCTATTTGGGGATAGGGAGAGCTCCTGCATTTAACTTCTACAGACAATTGATTTATCCAGGGAAAAGTGGGTTTCAGAACCAAATATATAGCCTTTAGGAATGCTCCAGCCCTCACTGGGAATCTCACCCCAACCCTCAGCTTCCTCTGATGAGTAAAAGCCACTACCAGCTTTGGGGAAGTTGCTGTTTGCTGTGGGAGTCAGCCAAGTCACAGTGGGTTGAAAGCATTTGTGATTCCAAAGCATTGCCAGGAGGAAAACAGGACCTTCAGTTCTCTCTCAGTAGGGGTGTCTCAAAGTCACCATGCCACAGAGGGGCAGCACACAAACATGCCACATGATCGCTGTGTGTGCACAGAGCCTGGTAGTCAGTTGATTATCTGGAAAATTACCCAAAACTTTCTTTGCCAAGTTCAGAGGCGATAGAAAACAAATTAGCATTGTATTCATATTTTTCACACAACAAATAAAAACAGACATTCAGTGGAGCCTCCCAATTTTTATCTTATTTTATTTTTTTTAGCTTTTAAAACTGTACTTACATTTTTGAGAGACAGAAAGATACACACACACACACACACACACACACACACACACACACACACTCCTACTCATGATTTACTCCCCCGAAGCCCTGCAATGATTGAAGCTGAACTGGCCCTGAAGTCGGAAGCTGGGAGCTGGGAACACAATCCAGCTCTCCCTTGTGAGTGGCAAGGTCCCACTTGAGCTATCCATGCTGCCTCCCATGGTCTGCATCAGCAGCTGAAACTGACTGCAAACCTTGGTCCTGTGATGTGATGTGGGGATCTTCACAGTGAGGCTAAATGAGAGCCCCTCTGAACTATTGTTTAAAATTTCATGCATTGGTTTTCATTTTTGTTGGGGAGAGAGGGAGAGAGAGAGGGAGGGAAGGAGGGAGGGGAAGAGAGAGAGAGAGAGAGAGATTCCATCTGATGGTCCAGTTTCTAAAATCCCCCAACAGCCAAGGTTGAAATTAAGAACCTGTAACTCCGTGTGGGTGTCAGTGGCCTAACTACTTGGGCTGACTTTGAGTGTGCATCAGCAGGAAGCTAACTAGGAAGCAGAGCCAGGATTTGAACTCAGGCACTTTGCTGTGGGATGCAATCATCACAAGCAGCCTTTTAACCCACGCACCAACCCCTCCTCTCAAAATATTTTTAAGTTGGAATTTTAATTTTAGACTTTCTTGTGGATTTTTACAACCAACAAATCAATCAATCAATCAAAATAAAAGTGACATCTTTAGAGGGGAACCTCAAACCCATAATGGAATCTGTTGCTTTAATTCTCATTCTGGCACTTCTCCAACAACCACTGGATATACAATCCCAGCATGTTCTTGAATAAAAAGGTTAATTCTGAAGTGTGTGGTTTTACTTGTGGTATATCTAAATGTGTTGAATAATTTACAAGAATTCGGCATTGGGAGATCTAAATGAGCTGACCACAGGCCATTTTTAGAGTTGTGATGTGGACAGGAACCTGCTGGGATTTCCCAACATCATCCTCTGATCTAACAGTGGAAGAAAGAACTTACTAGCACTAATAACACCATGTCAGTGATTTCCTGAGCACCTGCTGCAAGCCAAACACTTGAGACTTATTATTTCTGATCTCTGCTTGGTGGAGTGTTTAAAGGAGACTTGTCTTGACCCGATTTTTAATCAAAAACTCAATATGTCCACTGTGAGCATGCTGAACATGAAGCCTCCACCTGAAGGGTCTACAACAGGAAAGAAGAGCCCATTTTGTCTATTGGCTCCTTGCCTGGTTTGAAATAAGGAAAGATTAAAAGATTGGTAAAGAGCTTGGAAGTGCTATCTTCCAGCCTCAAGGCTTGTGGAAAGATTTACATAGACTGTCCTGGGGCTGGGAGTGTCTTTCCTGCAGCTTTATCCACCAGCCAGGGCAGGAGAGCAGAGTCACCAGTGGGGCAGGAGCTGTCCTCTCCTTTCCCTCCAACTCTGCCCTTAGCAGATCTGGAACAGCAGCTCAGGGCCTGGAGAAAGCACATGGTGAGAGAGTGGAGAGCAGAAAGACCCTTCCCCACTGTTCCCTCAGTGAACAGGCCAGAATGTGGAGCAGGGAAGGATGAGAGCTGAGTCAAGGTCAGAGTTTGGGATCAGCCAAAATAGATTCTTTTTTTCATTTAAAAAATTATTTTATGATACAGCTTCATAGGCTCTGGGCTTTCTTCTTCCCCCCTCCCTAAATAACCCTCCTCCAGCTGATTTCCCCTATATTATTACAATAGTATAGTCCTTCATAAGTAGTCATAAGTCCATCATTCTGCTATTTATGTGTATTCTAAGATTGCTGGCACGGACAATGGCAGATAGTCCAGCATCCTATTGTCAAGATATAATTATTAAGAGTTTCATTGGGAATCCATCTTTGATCTGGAAGTAAAGATACACAGTGTATTATTTCCTCACATTTGGATATGACAGTTGTCTCTATTACACAGTTACTATACATTCCCTTAAATGAAAAGCCAGAAAATATCAACAACAGAAATAATTTACAGTGCCATAAAATTAAATAACATGGTATTAAATGACTAAAATGTCGCTGAAGAAGTGAAAATCAAGAACCTTCTTGAAGAAAATGATGCGAATGTGCGACCCATGAGCCAGTGAATAATTTAATATGAGCAAAAAAACTTTTGAAGAAATGAAAATAAAAACGAACACATCAAAATTCATGAGATATAGTTTCCATTGATCTTTGTTGATGAGGTGTGTCTCTGCTGTAGGCAGCAAATAGATGGGTTTTGTTCTTTGATCCATTTACATTCAGAGTTAATATGGATAGGTGGTAATTTAGTCCTGTCATTTTAGCAATGGGTTGTTCATTGTTTGATTTAGTCTTCTGTTGTTATTTGACTGGGATGCTTTCCACATTTGCCTTTGATTTTGGTAAGTGCTATTTTTCTTCTTTGTCAAGAGAACATCTTTAAGTACCATTTGTAGGGCATGTCTGGAACAGGTGTATTCTTTGAGCTTTTCTTAACTGTGGGAGAATTTTATTTCATTTTCAAAAACAAAGGAAAGTTTTGCAAGGTGGTTTCAAAGTTGTGTCATCCACAGGTCTACAGTTCAACTTGATTAATTGTGCTTGATATCCAGTTCTTGGTTTGTAGCCATTTGGGCCACTCCCTCCAGTGAGTTTCAGGCCTGGGCTCTTGTGTTAGACTTCCACCATGGTCTCCATAGCCCCGGATCTTGGCTCTCCACTCTGTACCTCCTGTGATCCCATTCTGTGGCTGCACAGTTGTCTATATAGCCCTTCTCCCACTTCTGGTTTGAGCAGTTCTCAGGATTAGGGAGATGCCAAGTGTTCTAAATAACTTGGTTGTTGGTGATTCTGATATTGCCATTAGTTCTGGGGACCACCTGGACCTATTTTGGGTAGGACCTGTAGGATTCCAAATTCCAGGGCAATGCACTGAGCTGGAGGTGAGTTTGCTTTCAGCTCTGTACATATGCAGCTCATTTTTGTCCCTCCAGTCTCAAAGCTTTTGCCACATAGTACAAAATGGTGCCTGATGTACCACTGGTGGAACTTTGAATCTGCTGGCTGGTAGGCCCGGTCACTACCTGGACCTATTTTTGGTGGAACCTGTATGATGCCATGTTGATACTGTTTTCCCTATGGGACCAGTGCAATGCACTGAGCCAGAAATGAGTTCACTTCCAGCTCAGCACATGCACAGCTTGCTGTTGTCCCTTCAGCCCCACAGCCTTTGTCACACTACACAAAATGGCACCTGATGTGGCACTGCTGGGGGTCTGGTATATGAAATCCACCTTGTTCCTGCACTGCCTGCTTGTCTGCTCTTGGTTGGAGTAAAGAAATCAGCAGGACTGGCAGTTCTTTGCCTGGGTTCACCTCTTGAGCTCTGGGTGAACTTCCCACCAGGCTGCTGGTGGAGCTCTGGTCACCAGAGGAGCTCAGCTTGCCACTTTGCGACTGCCGCGGAGGTATCTGGTCACTGTAATACCACTCTGTTGTGTCTGCTACTTCTCCGTGTCAATGGGTCTCCAGATGCCCCTTTGCCATCAGCCTGTCCTCTCCTATTTCCTGGAATATGCTCTCTCTGCTTCACCCTGGCTAATGATTTTCCATCGGTTTAAATGCGTCCTTACTGTATTCTGCCATCTTGAATCTTCTAATAACTCGATGTTGACTGCTGTATCATAACTGTGTTGGCTGCAGCGTGCAGATCATTAACTGCCCAAATGGGAACAGAACTGGCTACTACAAAATGCCCTTTCCCCATAAACTCTCCCTCCCTTTACCCCATCTTCATTGCCAGCCCCAGGAAGAATGTATAAAGGACTGGAAGAAGATGATCCCAATTCACTGTAATGCTTTTTCACCAACCAGTTAATAACAGTATCACCAACTATGCAGGGAGTATTTTCACAGGAGGGAAAATAAAGACCAGAAGTTAAATTGTGGAGTTGGAAATCAAACTTTCTCCCTGTGCTTCACACTTGTGTTAAGCCACAGTATTTTTCATTACTAAACCAAAGGCAGTAAAAATTTTGGTAAAGATTGGAAACCAGGAAGAAACATTTTTATGAGGAGTAATGACTCCTAATAATTTGTTTTATGTATTACCTACACTTTTCTAGGATTTATTTTTATTTGAAAGATGGAGAGAAGAGACAAAAAGAGAAAGGTTTTCCTTGCTCTGGGTCACCCTCCAAATGGCTGCAATTGCCATAGCTGAGCTAATATGAAGCCAGAAACCAGGAGCTTCCTCCAGCTTCCCCACATAGATGCAGGGTTCCAAGAACTTTGTCCATCCTCTGTTGCTTTCCCAGGTCATAAGCAGAGATCTAGATGGGAAGTAGATCAGCCAGGATAAGAACTGATTCCTATGTGGAATGCTAGCCTGTTGAACCATCATGTGGTCCCATCTAGGCTTTTTAATCATTTTGACAAAGTTCACTATTGAAAAGATAGAGTATGTATAGACAGTTAATTTAACACAAGAGAGCTCCATAGCCCACATTGAAATCCTCAAGTTCAAATCCCACTTCAAATTTCTACTAATGCATGCAGTAGTGCGGGTCCAAGTGTATGAGTCCCTGTCACCACAGGTGGCAGATTTGGATTGAGTTTTGGGCTCCAGGATTCAGTTCCTGCCAATCATTGCAGACATCCAGGGAGTGAGCCACTGAATAAGACTCATTTCTCAGTCTCTCTCTCATCATTTTAAAAGGCAGAGTGAATGTTCCCCTGAAACACAAGGGTTATTCTATTTGTTTCATTTCAGTCTCTGTGAAAACATATAGTGACATGTTTTCTCCTTGGAATTCACAGTCTCCAGGACAGGGTGCAGCACTGGGTCTTTCTCTCCTGAGTGCTTGACAACGTGAATCAACAAATCAGAGAAATCAGGAAACATTCTCTCCAGGTTTTGGCTGTTTATAAATAGCAAGTTTATTAAGAGCAGTCTTCATTTCATTTGATTTACACATCGGAAAGGGAGATGAACTTTTTAGAAACCCATCTACCCCCAGAACTCAAGGGGTCCATCTGATCCATTCCACGCAACTCTGCACTGAGGTCTATTTCTAGACGGAAGTCATTTCCAAAGTTCTTTACTACAGAGATAAATCAAAGGAGTCTAGGGCCTGGTACAATGGCCCAGTGGCTAGATACTTGCTTTGTATGCATCATTCCCTATGGGTGGCGGTTCATGTGCTGGTTGCTCCACTTGCTGTCCAACTCTCTGCTTGCAGCCTAAGAAAGCAGTCGAGGACAGCTGAAAGCCTTGGGACCTTGCACCCACATGGGAGACCTGCAAGAAGTGTCTGGCTCCTGGCTTTGGATCAGCTCAGCTCTGGCCATGCCATTGCAGGCACTTGGGGAATAAGCCAGTGGATTCTCTCTGTATCTCCTTCTCTCTGTGTAAATCTGCCTTTCCAAGAAACATAAATAAATCTTTTTAAAAGACTTTGAACTAAATCTATCATTCCTTCCCACCTAAGCATGATTTCATTTTTAGATTTTATTTCGTCTTTTTAAAATTTAATTTTATTTAGGAGGCTGGTACCATGTTAAGCCTCTGCCTGTGGTGCCAGCATCTCTTATGGGTGTTGGCTCAAGTTCTGGCTGCTCTACTTTCAATCCAGCTCCCTGCTAATGTGCCTGGGAAAGCAGCAAAAGATGGCTCAAGCCCTTCAGCTCAGCCCAGCTCCAGTGGTTGTAGCCATTTGAGGAGTGAACCAGCATATGAAAGTTCCCTCTCAGATTCCCTCGCTCCCTCTGTAGATCTGATTTTCAAATAAAAATAAATAAATATTTGAAGAGAAAAAATATCTTTATTTGAGAGGCAAAGAGACAAAGAGAGTTTTTTCTGTTAATTCTTTCCTTGAATGCGCACGATAGTTGGGCACAGGCCGGCTGAAGCCAGAAGCCTACAACTCCATCCAGGTGTCCAGCAGAATAAAGCATTCCTTTGCTGCATTGCCATGTTCTCAGTGTGGGCATTGGGTCTAGTTCTCAGCTGCACCTCAGCTCTTGTCCTCAGGTCTGCCTTCACCCACCCACCCACCACCACTGCCACCCTCCCCTCCCCTGCTTCAGCTTTGTTCAATGAAATCCAACTCTTTCAGGCTGAAACAACCCATTCTCCATGAAGACATTTTCAATCCCTGTTCCATTAAAGAAAACTTGTGCTCTCCTGCAGGCCCTCCTGCACAGCCATTGGGCACTTCCCTAACCCTCACCTGCACATTGCAGCCAACTGCCAAACCTCTGCCTCCTTCATCCCTGTAGGAAGAGGTTGCACTCTTTTGTACCTACTTTGGGAATCCATCTCTTAGGTTGTGCCAGGACTTCTATAAATGAATGTCTGTTGAATGAATGTAGATGAACAGGATAATGGATACAGGGAGCATGAGTGGGGTTGCAATGGCATCCTTCCTGAGGGTCCACTTACCCCAGGATTGATGTACAGGGCTACCCAGAATTCTTAAGGATCCATGAATAGCTCCTGCTTCACTGGAGAATACAGGAGGTGTCGGAGACTGTGGCTGCCTGGGATGAAAAGTCAACCTTCACTCATCTACTGACTCTGTGACTCCTTGTGGGAGACAAATCAAAGATTGCTTGAGTGCAGGGGATAGGAGAGGAGGGTGGGGAAATGGGGGGGGGTGAGGGACAGTTGGATGTCTATTGCTTCAGTCTCACATGGCCCAAGCACACCCCCGCATGCCCAGCAAGTATTGCCAAGCATAGCTGCCCCCTCTTAGGATGTGTAATTGGGTCGACCTCATCCCCACCCGCTCCACACTCCAAACTAAAGTTGTTATTAAACTGGAAATGCAAATTGAGCTAAAATTAGTTTAACTCCATTCTCCAAAGGGCATCTTTCCCCCTCTCTGCAGTGTATGATTTTACATAATTTTATACTGAGAGGAAATAATTATTCAGCCCTCTCCAAAACAAGCCTCCTTGCATGTGTATTTTTGTTCTCTTCATCTTTTGCAGGAGAATAGCAGCTCTGCTTTAGGCTCTTTGCTCATGTTTCAGCGTTGGTAGACATAACATATCTCAACGCAAGGGCACCAGGTACATCAGGCCAGGAGAGCTCAGAGGAATCAGAAACGAGGTGCAAAAGAGTCAGGGACCTCTTTGTTGATGGCCACACTTGAATTAGACCAACTGAATTCAAAGCTGGTTCAAAGTGCCCTTTAAGGTACTAAACTATTCTAGCAGGACTCATACCAACGGAGACATCCTAGGACTGTAGGTGCATGGGTTAGTTCCATTTGTCACTTTCTGTGAATCTTCCCTTCTAGAAAATGGGGATCATAACACAGAACCTGCTCTAATGATCTCAGAGGGTCACTGTGGGATTTGGGTTTAATGTTGCTTTTTTTGGGCCATTGTTATTAGTTTCTTGTCTTCATTGTTTGAGGCTGGGGACATTTGTATTTTAGGACTGGGTGAACCTGGGGAGATGATAAGACAACTTGATGGTGATCCCAACCAAACTAACTGAGGACAGGTGTACTAGGGCTGTAGTCCTCAGGCATGGAGCCACTTGACCATCTCAGTGTGCTGCTAGCTCAAAGTTACCTTTGTTGTCACTTCCTGGAGTCCTAGGTTACTGGAACTGGTGTTCTGTGAGAGCCAGGTGGCAATACTCAGCAAAAGTGGGTTCGAGTTTTTCTTTCTCAACTGTGCGTGAGGCTCTGGAAGGTATAGCTGGTGCTTGTGAGGGGACTGCCTGCATGAGCTCCTCTTCCTGGGGTGAAAGGTCAGTCCTCAGGGTCCAGTGCCCTGATCAGAGTTGTGTAAACACCCGTGCCCCTCAACCCAACCATCCACAGATAGTATGATTTTTCAGGAGGTGTCTGCCACTTGGGACAGATGTCTAATGGAATCTGGAAGACAGGCACAAGGACTGGGATATGTATGCTTGGTAGGGCTGACAGTGAGGGCCAACAAAAGATTGCTAAGTCTAGTCAATCCCTTAACACATGCTGAGCATTTGATAAAGGTGACATCATCATTAGTGATGGTCTTATTTATACTGTTTCCAATAATCCTGCTATGTCACCACATTTTTGCATTTTAAAGACCAGGTGATGTATTCAGAGAAGTTCAAAGCCCCATTCAAGGCCAGAGGAGAAGGGCTAGGACTCAAGCTCTGTTAAACCAGTGTGCAACAGCCCTGCTTGCCCCATGGCACCTTGAGCCAAATATTTGCTGATAACATAATCACCTATTTTGGTAGTGCAACTAAAAATAAGCCAGCTCATAGATGCAATGTGGGGTGAAAGATGCTAGCATTCAAAAGATAGTGTATTGTGTGCACTAAGATCCAAACCCTACTAAAATTAGCTACAGTGATGGATGTTGCATGAGTGGTTAACTCCAGAGGAGGACACACTGAGAAGAGGGCACACTGAGGGAAGTTTTTGGCTGCTGATAGCATTTCCACCTTCATTAGCTTTGTGAAAATTTGATAACTACATGCTTACAATTTGTGCATGTGATTCTTATCTTTCTCACACATCAAAACCAACTAAGAAAGTAAGAGATAAGAAATAAAAGGACTAAATGTAGGAAAAGAAATGCACATGATTTGAAGGCAGACTGTTTTACTGAAATAAATCTTTTTTTTAAACAAGAGAAGATATAATAGCCTTATTCACTGTATTCATTATGTTTTATTTATTCACATATATAATATGCTTGGGGCCACGGAGTAATTGCCAATTGTTATTACATTATCTTGATTTCACAGCAATCATGAGTTCTTTGTACCTATAGTGCAATTATCAGCTAAACAGCTTGGGATAGTTGATCCTCACACTTGTACATTAGATTTAATGACTTATTTTCCCAAAAGTTTAAAGCAGATACATAGGTCATTGATTTTAAATCCTTCTTCTTTTGTACTAATATAAATATTTAATGCTGTAAATTTCCCTCTAAAATTTTAGTTGTTTTAGCTGCTCCCATATATCCAGACATGTCATATTTTATGATTACATTTAAAATAGTTTCTACTTTTAGTTTAACTTATTTATTTGAAAGAGTTACGCAGAGAGAGGGAGAGACAGTGAAATCTTTTATTGCTAGATTCATTTTCTGGATGGTCACAGTAGTAAGGGCTGAGTTATACCAAAGTCAGGAGCCAGATTCATCGAGATCTCTCACCTGAATGACCAGGGTCCAAGCACTTGGGCCATCCTCTGCTGCTTTGCCCAGGTCGTTAAAAGGAAGCCGGATTGTAAGTGGATCAGCATCTGAGTCCTTTTTTGAGGCACATGGCATGGGCAACAATATCACCCATTATACGGTAACACCAATTCCCGTAGTTTTGGTATTTGCATATGGATTTTTTGGAAGTGTGTTGCTCATCACCAATACCCTTGGGGGAGCCTTTTGATGGTTTATTGCTAATAACTACAAATTCAGGTATAATTTGGCCAAGAATACACTCTGTAAAATTTTGAAGTTTTAATATCTGTTGAAACTTATTTTGTGGACAACACATGATGTAGCTTGGTGAATATTTTTTACATTTGAGAATACTGTGTGTTTTGCTGTAGTCTGTTCAAATTGGTTGACAGACCTGATAATAGTTGATAATTCTATTAACTACTAAGAGAGTAGTATTAAAATATTTGTCATTTATTTTTCTTTTAGTATTGATCAACTTTTTTCCCATTAACTTTCATGTTTTTATAAATATTGATTCAGGATTGTTATATCTTTTTAAATGAACTGCTAATTTAGTAGTTAGAAATGTCCCTAACAATCTATACCTATTACCTACTTTTATGCCGATATAACTACACCAGCTCTCTTAAGCTTAATTTTGTCATAAAGCATTCATTTCTGCTCTTTTAGTTTCAATGCGTCTGTACCTAGGCATTTAAAATGCATCTCTTATAGACAATATATAGCCCAGTCTTGCTTTTTAAAATCCAATTTGATCATCTCTGTCTTTTTAAATAGAATGGCTCACTTTTTATTTACAAGATATGATGTTTGGGTTTCCATTTAATATTTGGAATTTGATCTCCATTTGTCATATTACTTCGTTTTTCCCTTTCAAAACTAAGCTAAGAATACACCTTGATCACGTTAGAGATTCAAGTGCCAGAAGCCCTTGTTCCTGGGAGGGAGACTTGACTTCCTATTTACTGTTACTCCCAGGTGACAACACATGATGGAAAGTCTTCCATAGTTTTCCGAGTCTCTGCTCTCTGGGAAGCTGGAAGTCTACTTGCATTTCCCTCTGGTCCCGTAAAAATCTCAAAAATTCCCCAGCCTCTCTGAAGCTCAGCTCCTGACCGTGGGATCCATGGATGGAGGAGGAAAGTAACACCACTTGGTGGCCTCTCCTCTCCTGGCTCCTGTGGACCTTGCCCGCCAGCTTCCATGGACCTGGCTCCTGTGGACCTTGCCCTCCAGCTTCCATGGACCTGGCTCCCGTGGACCTTTCCCTCCAGCTTCCGTGGATCTGGCTCCCATGGACCTTGCCCGCCAACCTCCGTGAACCTAGCTCTCGTGGACCTTGCCCTCCAGCTTTCATGGACCTGGCTCCCGTGGACCTTGCCCTCCAGCTTCCATGGACCTGGCTCCTGTGGACCTTGCCCTCCAGCTTCCATGGACCTGGCTCCCGTGGACCTTTCCCTCCAGCTTCCGTGGATCTGGCTCCCATGGACCTTGCCCGCCAGCTTCCATGGACCTGGCTCCCGTGGACCTTTCCCTCCAGCTTCCGTGGACCTGGCTCCCGTGGACCTTTCCCTCCAGCTTCCGTGGATCTGGCTCCCATGGACCTTGCCCGCCAACCTCCGTGGACCTAGCTCTCGTGGACCTTGCACTCCAGCTTTCATGGACCTGGCTCCCGTGGACCTTGCCCTCCAGCTTCCATGGACCTGGCTCCTGTGGACCTTGCCCTCCAGCTTCCATGGACCTGGCTCCCGTGGACCTTTCCCTCCAGCTTCCGTGGATCTGGCTCCCATGGACCTTGCCCGCCAGCTTCCATGGACCTGGCTCCCGTGGACCTTTCCCTCCAGCTTCCATGGACCTGGCTCCCGTGGACCTTTCCCTCCAGCTTCCGTGGATCTGGCTCCCATGGACCTTGCCCGCCAACCTCCGTGGACCTAGCTCTCGTGGACCTTGCCCTCCAGCTTTCATGGACCTGGCTCCCGTGGACCTTGCCCTCCAGCTTCTCTTTGCTTTGGTAAATTCCTGGTGCTTTCAAATAGGCTTTCTTCATAGCTGGTCTAGGCTTTCTTATGGCCTTCAGCGAGATTTCCAACACAACTACTCATTCATTGCTGAAAGCAAAATTCATTATTATTATTTATAGAAAAAACAATTCACAGATGCTGTGGTTGCATCTGGAAGTTTAGCCTGTGTACCTTCCTGCTATGTAACTTGAGGAAGTCACCGCCCTGCCCTGAGCCCTGGCTTCCACTGCTAATCCAACACCCAAAACATTTTGTTGTTTTTCATATATTTTTGGGGAGCTAGCAGACATTAACTCCAAAAAAAAAAACTTTTCATTTTTTAAATTCACATTTATCTGCTATTTTTTCAGTTTTGTGGAGAGAAACTACCTAATCAGTCATGATGTGATTAGGTTGAGGCAGTTAACAATTTTTATTATCGAGAAGAGTAAATGCATTTGGTTTAATCACAGCAGGCTATCATCAGCAGGATTTAATTTTACTCTGTTCCCTTATCTGTCTGTAACAGTCATTGATTTATATTTTAATTTATTTTAGCCAAAGACAGATTTACCCAAGCTTCTAGTGATAGTTCCAGGATATTGTTTTAAATATAACCCAGTCCTATCAGCTTGTCTTATTTATGTTATCATTTTCTCAGAGTTGCTTGAACAGATTTACATTATATTTTCTGTTTTTTTTTGTTTGTTTAAAGATTTCGGTTTGTGCAGAATTACCCTTGAAATATTTGTCAAATTGTTTTCCAGCATCCTGATCTGTTTAACAATTTATAGACTAAAATTTGGATTACTTTTAAAGAAGAAGAAGAAGGAGAAGGAGGAGGAGGAAGGGGAGGATGGGAAACAGAAGAAGATGACGAAGAAATAGAAGAATGGAGTAAGAGAAACTGGCTGAGAAGATAGAGCAGGAGATTTGGAGTCCTTGGGGTAAGGAGCTGGGACTGAGGAGGCCTGAACTGCATTCTCTTGTCAACTGTCGACTCTCAGGCTTGGAGAAAGCCGCTTCCACTAGGAGGAAGCTCAGGAAGGGGAGAGGGGGAGGAGAAAGTTCTGTGCAAGGCCTTTGGGTAGAGGAGGTGGAGGGTTTCTCTCCAGCTGACGCAGAGGGGAACTCCCAAGCAGTAGACTCCATGCCTTCTTTGCGCATGTTCTCATCCATCCACCTGTAACATCCTAAAGCTCTAGTTTCAAGCTTCTGCGTTTGTGAAATGACGAAATCAGAATCAGTCACCTTTAAGGAGCTTCTAGGTCCTAACATTTCAAGGTTTGGAAAGGGAATTTTAAGATGTAACTCACCCAGCCCTAGGCACTTGGAAATCATCTGAAAATCAAATGCAATGTTTTGTGTGTTGCAAATATACCTGTGTATACGGATGTTAGATCCAAGATGTTCTGTGAAGGCAAAATTTATCAGGAGACAAATGCAGAGCGAATTTAAACATAGTCATCTATTTCATGATAAGAATCTAAGAAACATCTTGCTGCATGCATTCTATGCATTTACAGGAGCATGCAAAGGAATGAGATGTAGCTCATGACTTAGGAGAACTTGTAAGTAAGCCACCACTGGAGTGGGATTGGTTCTATTGGGATATGTTGAATCAGTTCAGGATCAGAAATGCTGGACCTAGTCACAATTCTAGCACAATCCAGATGTGATTCTGATCCTTCACTTCGTCAAACCAGAAATAACTACTAAAAAGTAGCATGCTTACTCCTTAGAATTGCTCATTCAAATCACACATGGCTCTGTTTGTTGGAACCACATTAAGTCCAGTAGGTAAGGCACAGATGAACCCAGGACTGCATCTATAGAAAAGACTGGTTAGTAAGCTATAGGTTTGATTTTCTTGAGAAATACAGATTGTTATTCCCCGAGACTGGTGCTCGAGCAAATGGCTTTGCAACCCCCTCATTTTCTTCTTTGTGTTAAGTTGAACCCAGGAAGGCAGGAAGCCTCTCAACAGCCCATATGCACATCATGCTCCCTGAGTGCCGACATAATCGAAACGTGACTGTGAGGCATTGCTGAAGGAGAGCCATACGCATTTAAGACATTGACCTTGGGACTCTAGAAAATGCCTTGAGATTGGCTTCCCAGATGAAGCTGATGGAAACTAAAAAGCATTGAGAACATACTCTCTGCCTTCTGACTCCAGGTGATGAATCAAGCGCAGGACAAATGTGTAACTTCAAAAGCTCGCAGAAATAAGTATGTTGCTAAATATAAAACAGCATTCTAAAATAAGATGCTGACAACTCTACAGTCCAGAAACAATTTCCAAAGAGCAGCACATTTTCAGCAGTGTCATATAGGGTAGAGTGAAGGAGTAGGAAGAAGTCACTGGACTATATTTAATAATACTATTTTATCAGACTATTATAGGAGAAAAAAATGAATGAGATTCATTGGTTAATGAGTAAGAACGGTAACTATAAATAAAGAAATGCAGTTAGTCATCCTTTTAACAAGTGTAGCGCTATGAATATTACAAAAGAGTAGGCCAATGAATTGTACTGTTAAATATGGAGAGATAAAGATGAAGAAAAAGATTAAAAGAAACGTAAGTAATAGAGAAGGCAAAATAAGAAGATACAACCCATTTTCAATAGGGATTTAAAAGGTTAAATAAGTACTAGGAATAAAATACTTGTGCTTACTGTCCACGAAAGTCCCAGAATTTAAAGAGAGCTTTGAGCATAAGAAGCAAATAAATAAATAAAACAAAATGAAATCTGGACCCAGTATAGCACCACTTTAGGATAATAAGTCAATCAAAAGCGAAACCACACAGAGGAAGGGCAGATGACTTCCAAGGAGTAGGATCTGTGACAGCTACACCTCAGTGACAAAGTGGGATTCCGAGGGACAGCAAGGAGCAGCCTCCAGATTCTGAGGATGGTGTCTTTGAACTCTGAAACTCCATATCCAGCCATGTCTGTGTGTCAGCAAACAATCCAGGTCACTGAGTCACCTGAAAATTCAAGAACCACCAGACTCCATCCTCTTCATCTTAGACATCTGAGAATGGGCTTCACTATTCTGGATAAATGCAACTAACTCCTTCTTTACTTTCACAAGGACCTGTCACTTGGCTTCCTAATCTTGCCCACTTTTATCAACACCTGGAGTGAGTTGTGTGAAAGGGTAAAGTCTTAGCCTGCAGAAATCAGATTGTAGTGGGGTTGATTTTTAGGTATCCATACGGCAGACAGAATTGGGCCAGGAGGGGCTGAGTTGACAGGCAGAATCAGAAATCCCAATTTGGCTAGTATGCTGCATACTTGGGAAGCAGTCCTGGCGCCTGTGAGTGACCCTCTGTCAGCTCTCAGGGCTAGCTGCTCATAGAGAAGGCTCATCTGGTTGCAGTATGTGATATTTTTTGCTCCATGTCAGAGCTTCAAGTGGAATTTGGAATCCACATCTTCACATATGAAGGGAATGGAATCCACTTGCTCTGCTTCCAAAGGTTTACTTTGTGCTTCTCCAGCAGAATTCTTGTGCAAGCTCTTGGGAGAAGATCCTATCTGTTTGCTAGGCTAAATGTTTACTGTCTGGATTTTTGAGGTTTACGTACATTCTCCTGTGAGAATGATTTTTATTATTTTCAAAGTATTTATTTCTCTCTTTGCATAAGAAGAAAGAAATGTGACTTTCTATCAGTCACCATTTGAGAACTAGTTGAATGCTTTGCTTTTCAACCTCAGCAGTAGTCAAATTTGTATCACCTATGTGTGGAGCTGGAATGTGTTCCTGAAGAGGCAAGATGAGTCGGGCAGGGGAAGGTGGTCTGGGAGCCCACAGCATCACTGCACATCAAAACCCTCAGACCAGTCCCAGGACAGAAAGTGTCTTATCCATCGTTGAAATTCCAGCTCCTTAAATACAAATTTATGGAGATGATAAAGGCTTATTCAAATGTTCTTGAAAGAATATCAATGAATGAATAAATGAATGTGTTTCTTTTCTGCTTGAATTGGTTTCCATGTTTCCTGTTATCTAAGGAGAATTAAGCAATCATATGGTAAGAGTGGTTCAGTCTTTGGGCAGTAGTACACAGTGGGCCCTTTTTTTTTTTTAATCCATACCAGCATTTCCCCAGTGAGAGATGATATCAGTCACAACAGGGATTTGGAAGGCCAGTTGTCACCTACTTACTCATTCACAGAAGAAAGAACTTTCGAACAATGACATGTGTTTTGCAGTCAGAGACCCAAAGGTGGTTTCTGGTTTTTCTGCTTTGCTCTGACCACATTTCAAATAGGCATGATCAGGGAAGAAGGACTGAGCACGGAACACCAAAGCAGTGGTTCCTCCATTATCCACCACCTCTCGGGACCCGATTCTCAAGTCTGAAGGCCCAGGGGGACACTGTTGTCAGCATACCAGTGATGAGAACATGAGAACGATGTCAAGATGAGATAAAGGGCACACTGGAGGGGGCAAATGGAAGACTTCTGATGTCTTAGTATATAGTGAAAGACAGCTCTCTGACATGGAACAGAATGTCTGAAGTGAAATGACTGCCATCAAATAAATGCTTAGGAAGTCACCTCTACAGGAGGTATTAAGCAGGGGTGGCAGATCTGTGACATTGGGCATTAAATTAACAAATAATTTGAAGACCGACTCTGAGCTGGTTGTGGGTTTGTGTCTCCCTCATTTCCAAATTCATATGCTGAAGTCTGAATGTCTAAGACCCTAGAACATGACTTTATTTGGACTTAGGATTGCCCAAGAGGAAACTAAGTTAAAATGGGGCTGTTATGGTGGGCCCTAGTTCATTCTGACTGCTGTCTTTTCAAGAAGAGGAAGTTTTCACAAAGGAAAGTCCAAGTAGAGAAGCATGAAGAAGACAGCAGCTCCAAACCAAGGAGAGAGGCTTTAAGAAGTCACCCTGATCTAGGAGGTTAGCCACTGGAACTGTGAGATGTACACTTTCTACCCAATCTGTAACACTGTTGTGTCAACCCAAACAGACTCAGACCATGCAGGACATGGGAGAAACTGTGGACAAATGTCGAGTGCTATTTACCTGAAAGGAGCTGTCATTTTTATGAGGGAGGAGTGAACTCAAAGCAAGGAAGTAAGAGATGCTCAGTGAAACAGGGGCACACAAGTTAAGCCCAGGACAATGAGAATGAGCTGGGCGAGGGGAGAGGATGGCGGACAAGTGTTCCAAAGGTGGGGGTAGAGTCTCACATCAGAGGGTCTGGAGTTGCCAAGGGTTTGTGAGCCCTGTGTGGAGTGCAATGGAAAGTTCCTGAAGCAGGTTTGAGGCAGAAAGGAACACAATCTCTTTTAAATGCTTATCAGAGCACCCAGGATGTCATGTGAGTGGCATTTGTAAAGGCAGGGAGCCCAGTTGGGAGGGCGCTTCAGCATTCCAGGGGAGCGATATTGGTGGCTGAGTGATTGGAAGGAGGTGGGCACATTTGGTGGTCTATCTGGACAGACAGCACCTGCCCAGGGATGGATTTTAGAGGATGTGAGAGCAGGTGGACATAAAGCTCTCAAGGCTTTGGCATACACAGTCGTTGATAAGAACACATTATCCACTTGGTGATGTATTTGAGAAATAATAGATTTGGAGACAGATGACAAGGGATCAAGGGTTTTGTAATACATCTAGAAAGCACAGAGATGGCTTGGCCACCAGGGACAGGGCATGTGAAGTCAGCAAGCAGATTTCTGAGAGAACTTCCTCGGCACTTAATCTAAGCAATTTGAGCCAGCTGAAGTTACAGAGAAGCTCACAGGAGTAGGTGTGTACTTCAGGCATGGCGAGATCCAGTTCTTATCTCATCCCTCTGCTCTCTTCTTTCTGTCTTTCTCAGTTCTGATATGATTTTCTCTATGCTGCATTTTATGCCCAGACAATTCTTGAAAATAAAATAAAATTGGGGCAGGCCTTTGGCAAAGAGGTGAAGATGCCACTTAGCAGGCTCGCATCCCAAAGCAGAGTGCTGGTGTTCGAGTCTTAATTCACATTTCCTGCTAAGGTGCACGCTGGCAGGCAGCAGATAAGGGCTCAAGTACTTGGGTTCCTGCCACTCATATGGGACAGCCATACTGAGTTCCCTGCTCCTGGATTCAGCCTGGGCCAGCCCCAGCGATTGCAGGCATTTGGGAGGTGAACCAATAGGAGATCTCGCTTTCTCTCTCTCTGTTTTTCAATTATGTTTTTTGAAGTCAGAGATCATTTCAGGATGGACTCCAGTCACTCGGGTTTTGGTCACATGCTCAGTTCTGAATATGTTGCTGTGCTGCTGGGTTTGGATATCCACTGGGCAAGCCGGAACACATGTCAGGAGGAAGGACACAAAGTCATCTCTCTCTAAAGTCACATGGACCAAAGGTGGGAAAGAGGTGAGTCTCCCCAAATAAGAAACTCCAAATAGACAAAAACCATACCAGTAGAGGATGGCTCAAAGCCTTGGGAACCTGCACCCATGTGAGCCAGGAAGAAGCTCCTGGCTTCAGATAAGTTCAGCTCTGGCCACTACATCAATCTGGGGAGTGAACCAATGAACAGACAATCTTTCTATCTATGTCTTCTTCTCTCTGTAAAATCTGCCTTTTCAATAAAGATGAATAAATCTTAAAAAAAGAAAGACAAGCAAGTATTACTCTGGGTGAAAGGATAGGCCTGCTTAGGGAATTGTGGTGTATAGATCAACGGACTCATTTGACCTTGAGCTGGGGTTCTTACTGCAGACCCATTCCCACCCATCAGGAGTTAAGGCCTAAGAAACCTCATTATGAATCAATAAATAAGACATGATGAGAAATACAAATTCTAGAGCCAGATAGAATGTGTTGTGGGTCAGTGAGTCACAGGAGAGGAAAAGATGAGGTGCACTTGGAAGATGGAAAAGTCGCCTTGCTGGTGGAGAGCATTCCCAGGAGCAGAACGTCACACACCTCTCATGCTGATTGTTTGGAGTGACACCAATGGGGGCTGATGCCATGGCATATCAGGCTAAACCGCTGCCTGTGGCACCAACATCCTATATGGGCACCAGGTCATGTCCTGGTTGTTCTATTTCCAATCTGATTTCCTGCTAGTGTGCCTGGGAAAGCAACAGAGGATGGATTAAGTGCCGGGGCCCTTGTATGGAATAAGCTCCTGGATCCTGGCTTCAGATCAGCCCAGCTCTGGCCATTGTGACCACTGGGGAGTGAACCAGAAGATGGAAGTCTCCTCTCTCTATCTCTTCTTCTCTATAAAGCTGCCTTTCCAACAAACATAGATAATTTTTTTTCCAAATTGACACAAAAAGATCAATGCAAATTTGCTTTTCCTTGGTGGTCACCATGACCATTTCTGGGGCCCTGGCTTATTAACTATGCTGGCTCCAGGTTGGCTTTTGGATGCCTGAAGAAGAAAAGTCCCAGGGGGCTCTCACAGCTGTAGCTGCGAGCTCTGGAGTGAGAGCTTGGAGCAGCCAAAAGAGTGATGCACCCCAACCCAAAGCTTATTATTTCACCAAAAATAAGTTGACTCACACTCAGCAAACAATTTCATTATATCATCATAAACATCACAAATGCTGGCACAAGCAGCCAATGGCGGAATCCTATATGAAATAAGTAGGCTATATCCAGAATATTATAGTGTAATGGCTATTATGGTGGGAATTAAGAGAGAAGATGATTTTAAAACTAAATGCTGACTCCTTAGGATGAATAATGGGACCCTAATTTCTTGATCTGCTGATTAGGGAGATCAGAGCCACACACAGAAAGTCTGACTATTATTAGCCAATCTGTGATCCTTCTCTTCTGAAAACACGGATAGGAGAGATTGTATTTCCTGGCTTCCTTGAAGTTGGGTGTATTCACAGCATTTATTTTGGCCAGTAGCATGTAAGTGGAAATTTCTGGTGTTAGTTCCAAGCATAAATATTTCATAAGCAGGACCAACTCTCAGGGTTCTCTTCACCCTGATCCAGCAATTATGGACTTAGTGTTGATATGCAGAGTTTGTAGGATCAGAGCAGCCTAGATTGCAGGATAACACGGGGAATGTTGTATATCTGCAAAAAGACTGTTAACATGAACTCCTGAGTCTTGGGAGCTGTTTGTTACTATAATGTAGGCTAGGTCATCCTGACCATGGGTATCTTAAGGAATAAGGTTATAGAAGTTCTTCCACAGACCCATGATCTTTGAAAACCCTTCTCTATTGGCTGCAGTAGAGAGCTGGTAACATTGATATGATTGATTAATGATGTACAAGAGATCATTGGATAGGTAGGGTTTTCAATGGATGGTGCTGAAAAACTAGATTTCCACAAGCAAAACGATGATGTTGGACTCTCATCTATAGATTAAAAAATAGCTCAAAAGGTGTCAAAAATCCTAAGTTCTAAAACTGTAAGAATCTTACAGAACAGGTTTTATGTTTTAAAATCAATTAAGTTATAAAATGGTACAGTTCCAAAGGCTTGGGGACTTCCTCCCTCTCACCATTGATTTCCCCTATTTTATTACAATAATAGAGTCCTTCAGAAAACAGTCATAAGTGCATCATTCTGCTATTTAAGTATATCCTGACATTGTAGGTATGGAGAATGGCAGAGTCCAGCATCCTCTTGTCAAGATATATTTAACAGTTGTGTTAGGAGTTCATCTTTGATTTGCAAGTAGAGATGCATACTGCATTGTTTTTTACTTTTTCATATGATAGTCTCTATGATACAGTTCCTCTAGATGACTTTATATATATACGTGTTTATCTATGTATCTATTGATCTTGTTTTTGCATGAAAGTTGCCTTATATCAGAAGGAACAAATGATATTTACCCCTTTGGGATCAGCTTATTTCATTGAGTATGACTGGCTCTAGTTGGGACCATTTGGTTGCAACTAGTAGAATGAATTTAACAGCTGAGTAGTATTCCATGGAGTAGATGTACCACAGCTTCTTTATCCACTCCTCTTTTGACATGCATCTGGGTTGTTCCTATGTCTTTGCTATTATAGACTGTGCTGCTGTAAATATAGGATTTCAGATCCTTTATCCCTTTCTCATATGCAGATTTCAATTCCTTTGGATATATTCCCAGAAGTAAAATAAGCTGGGTCAGATGGTAAGTTAATTTTCAATTCTCTTAACAGTCTCCATACTGACTTCCATAGTGGTTGTACTAGTCTACACTCTGCTGTTCTCCATACCTACAATGTCAGGATACACTTAAATAGAAAAATGATGGACTTATGACTGTTTTTGAAGGACTATATTGTTGTAATAAAATGGATGAAATCATTTTGGGGGGAACGGAATTCTCAGAGTCTTTGGAACAATATCATAAATTAATTAAGAAATGTAACATCACTCCCACATATGTTAAATCATTATTTGTAATAGCCAGGATATAGAATTAACTAAATGTCCACAAACAAGTGAATGAATATAGAAAATGTAGCACTTATGCATAAAAAGAATGCTATTCAGCCTCCAAAAAAAGAAAGAAAATCCTGTTATTTATGATATTTGTATGATCCTGTGTAACATTATGGAGAGCAATATAAATGAGGTGCAGAGAAAGCAGAAACAATTAAGGAATTTTCAGAGCCTAGGAGCCTCAGATTACAGAGCGTCAGAGAAAAAAGGAGGACCTGCTGAATTGAAAAGGGGGGTCTAGATCTGGACTTTGGAGCTCACACAAAAACGAGCCATGTGATATCACTTAAAGTGACTGAAACTAGTTCCCTTGTCTATAGAGTTTCATTTCATCTTTGCAATAATTCACAAAGGTGCTTGAAAGTCAACACATGAACCCTTGGGGAACACACTTAAACTATGCCCAAACCATAGCTCAAAGCAATATACCAGATACTTAGATGTGGGCCCAGTCATTACTGTCACTGCACATGCCCAAACACACACAGCCCACTAAGATAGGTATGAGCTCCAGTTTATATCTTAGGAAAACAAGACTCAGATGAGCCACCCACTTAAGATCACACAATGTGTAAGGGAACATGCCCAAGCTTCAGTGTCATTCGCCCAGCTTCCAAACACATTTTATTTTTATTAGTGCAATGATTCAGAAGCCTCACAATGCTTTTCTCAAATTGCTTTACATAATCCAGGAAGAACGAAGACTCACATATCTCTTGCTTGTGAAGAAGTTGCTGCTGAATTAAAGGAAAGCAGCACTTCCTGCTTATATGGAAACTTAGTGGGCAGTGAATCAGGAGGACCTGGCTGAGTCCAGCTCGGAGAATGCCTCATCCTCTGGGTTGTAGATTCTAATCAGTCAAGGAATCCAGAAAACAATCCTTCCCTTTTGTTGGACATACGTGTTACTTGAGAGGCTGAACAGCAAATGGAAAACCTTGTTCTACAGAGAAAATGTCTGTGGTGTTTCCCCCATTCATTTGCCACTGTCATCCCACCAACTTTCAAGGCTCAAGTGAGATGACTTCCAAGGTTGGCTGAACCACAAGATCTGGGTGATGTTCTGTGTGGTAGGCAGAATGATGCTTCCCTCTGTGAAAAACAAATCCATGTCTTAATCCTCAGACTGTTATCTTATAAAATAAGAGGTCTGTGTAGGGTGATTAAGATGCTGAGAAAGGTAAGATTATCTTGAGTGATAAAAAATGTATTAGATGTCATACTGGGACCTTAAAGACAAGAACTTGCCAGTCATAGAGTGTGACAACAGAAACTAGGCAAGGGATGGCAGCAAGGCAGAGGGGAGCTGGTGGCTGAGCAAAATAAAATGGCTCAGCAAATGGTGACTTAGCAAGCTAACCCTGCACCTTGCAGCACCATCATCCCTTCTTGGAGTCACTTCTAGTCCAGGCTGCTTTGCTTACCATCCATCTCATTGTTTGTGGCCTGGAAAAGCAGTGGAGAATGGTGGTAGTCCTTGGGCCTCCGCATCCACGTGGGAGACCCAGAGGAGGCTCTTGGGTTCAGACTGGCTTGGCTCCAGCCATTGTGACCATTTGAGAAGTGAACTAGAAGATGGAAGGTCTACAGATAGAGTTCCCTCTGTTTCTTCTTCTCTTTGTAAATATGCCTTTCAATTAAAAACTACATCTTTTTTTCAAAAAAAAAAAAAAAGCAAACAAGGGATAGATAGGTGCAAAGCAAGGAGGCCAGGTGCCAAGGATTGTGGGCAGCTTCCAGGCATTGCGGAAGGCAAGGAAACACTTTTCCTGAACACCTGTCAACCTGTTAACTTTGCACCAGGATGTGCCATAGGCCATTCATCACCATATACATGAAATTATATGACAGGTAAGTAAATCATGGACCAGTGGTGTGAAGGCAGCTTCTCTAGATCACACAACTTGTGTGTAGCAGAGTCAACCCTGTTATTCCACCCTGGAGTCTGGAAGATGCTGTACTCGTCAATCCTGCTTCCATCCTTTAATGCTGTAACTGAATGAAACAACTGCTATCCCTCCTGGGGAAGACTCCATTCCCTCCAATCTGGGTTCTACATGCAATGAAAATATAGCCATATCTCCTCACTGCTTATCATTCCCCACCAGTTACACATTGTCCCAGAACAAGACCGAACTCCTTGTGGACCCTGTCAGGACCCTCTGTCTCTCCCTGTCATACCAATCAATCCAGCTCAGATTTCTTCATGCACCTTGTTCCCTCTCATGCTAGAACCTTTGCATATGTTATCTCCTGTTCAGAGCATCATTTAGGAAGTCTTCCTAGTTGGCACACTGGCTGGAGCCCTTTCAGAATACAGCTATTTCCTCCCAGTGCTAATTTATAATTGTCTATGTGAATGATTAGTCTACATACATTATTGTGATTTGTTTCTCCTCTTCCTTGAAGTGGAAGCTCTGTTCCCATAGTGAGTTATGTACAGTTCTGTTCCCAGTGCTGATCACGACAATTGGAATAAGGGTGAAAGTTCATCTTTACCTGTTGAATGAATAAGCACCAAATGGCCCCATCTGTGTGTCTTGTAAGGCAAAGATTAAGAAAGGTATCAAATATTTCAACTTTTGAGGATACAGAACCAGATGGCCTGTCTTATGGGTTATTTGTCATTATTATTTCCAGTACTAATTTGTTTTGCTTTGTTGGGGGCAAAGAATTCCAATGTTATGATAACCATCCTGAAACAGATTTAAGGTGTAGAAAATACTAAGCAGTAAAGCAAATACATTTCATCTTATTTAAGAATTCAAGTAGGAACTCATGACAGCTTTTTGGAAATTAGCTTTCTTATTTTTCTCTTTAAAACCATAATACGTTCAGGAGCCAAGGTAGCACAGTTAGGCATAGAACATAAGTTTATTTATTTTTTACATGCAGCACAGGCCATATGCAATGTCCTATGTATAGAATAACAGACATAGTGGTTCCAAAATTATCCTCACTTATTACCACCTCCTCTCCCACATTGCTTGTGACTGTCTCATATTGCAAAGTGTTTTTGATCTCCTGGGAAAGGATTTTCAGGATCTGGATGACTTAACATCAGAGCAAAGTTGAAGAACTCTAATTAGAGTGATTTCCAACCCTTATTTTGCTTTTATTATGGGTTAGAACAGTCTGCATTGTTTTGTCAAGAGTTCACCCTATCATCTTCCTTCCAGAATCCAACACAGGTTTTTTACTCCCAAATGTATTCTAAAATAATGCTGCTTTCCTTTCTGACGACATCAGGGACATGTGTTGTACTTTTTCTTAAATGTCATCCACCGAGCACATTCCCTGTCTGGAGCCTTTCCTGGCCTACTCACAACCTGAAGGTATAACAACATCTGATGGAGTTCCTAGGAGGCAAAACCCATGGCAACCAGGGTCAAGCTTATCTTATTTCTGCTGCATTCTCAGCACTTGAGAGACACTTGCTAAACATCTTTATGTGAACACATGTAAACTTACACGTCACTATTAGACTTTTTACATCAAAAATAATGATGACAATTTAAAAAGATTTGGGAAAAGAGGACAAGAAGCTATTACTACTTAAACACAACTACTATTAACATATTGACATATTCCTTTGAACATCTTTCCAACTCATGTATATATTCCTTTTTACAATATGCTTTATCGATAGTTTTCTAACCTACCTATATGTTTTAATTGCACTGAATTCTATGTCTATATTCTATGATATCAAGTATTTTCAGCTACATCATTGACAGTGGTTGTGCATCATCACACAGTAAAAATAAGCCATAGTTTGTGGAACCAGCTCTACTAGGAAACATTGCCAATGCATTATGCTACATGTTCTAGTTCCCGGCATTTCAGGAAAATATGACATCAGAGTTTCTATGAAATACGTGCAATTTAGTAAATTAGGTTTAAAACCACACAGAACACCCTGCGGCCTTTCCTTGACACATCAGGAACATGCTAGAATGCATTTTAATGTGTAAACGAACGTCTTTTGCTTTAGAAGGGTTTTATCTGTGCAAGACAATTAAATAAACAACGTAGTAGCCATGGTGCTGCTAGTGTCCAAAAGGGGGAACCCTCAGCTAATCTCTTCAAGAGTACAAAACGGTCCCCAACAGAGAGGTAGTTGCCTTTTTTTGTTTCTGTATGAAGTCTAAAACGCTGCCTGAGAATTAAGGTTAAGCATTTAAATTTCTTATTTCCCTTATTGTATCAGAAAACCAGGTCCTCACTGCAACCTGCCATAGGGAAGGTGTCAAGTCTGATCTGTTAGGAAAATTGGAAGTTTGCTTTCAAGAAATAAGTGACAGCATCTGGCAAGGGCAAGAAGGCATTATCTGTAAGAGTGGTTTTGAAAGTAATTCCTGACTGAGACTCATGGTCGAACTTCCTGCATATGTTGGTCAGGCTCTGCCATATGGTGCTAGGAATGGTTGTTTATATCATGTTCTGTGGTAATGTTGTAATTGGTGAGGTCTGTATGTCTAACAAAAGAGATACTACTGGTAGTGGTAGCATTGAGTTTCCTCAACTCCCCCCTCCTGCTTTATTTCATGTATATTATGAACGATTGCAAAATTTCCACTTGGAAATTACCATACAGTAACAATCAACATGAATTTCTGTAGAAATCATTAATACTATTCAACATGTTCTTCAAGTGTTGATTTTAATGAAAAACTCCTGTATCTAGTAGAAATTTCAACAATGATGTATGCTGGAAGTTTTATAAGAATAAATTTCCAAGCCAGCTTTACAGCCTGAACAAGTGAACATGTTCTATGGACTGTAAAGATTAAGTAAGATTAGAGTGTGTGAGGCAGGCTAAATAATTGAACCTAGTAATTTGCTAAAATGTCTTCAGCCTATTTGCTGTAAAGTTTTATTTAAAATAAAGTACTTCTAACAAAAATCTCAGATCCAGAATTAGATCTTTCTGAATACAACCAATTGCCTAAAGAAAATATTTACTTAAGCCGATTTGAAGTCATTGTTGATTACCCTGTGGTGAAATAGTTATTTCATGTTGCAATAGCAAGACTTAAGACACATGTGAAAGATGTGGCAGGAGTCAAGGTAGAAAGGGAATTCTTCTTTCCAATCTCCTCTAGGAAGAGCTAATCTGTCCTTAGACGTGGGGATTCATCCAGAGGACCTTTGAGTCTAGCTGCTGAGCAGTCAGCACAGGACCTTGCACCAGACATGTTCTTGGATGATCACAGATGAAAACACAAGAGAGGACTTGGTGAAAGGGGGCGGGGGACCGAGTCCTCCGTGATCCTCTACGAGCCCACAACAATCTTTCGGCTGATGGCTCCCGGCAAGGTATAGATGAAGAGGACCAGGAAGATGATGAGGATGAGCAGAATGAAACCGATGATGATGTACTTCTTGTAGTTTCTCCAGATCAGGTGGTACAGGCACTTGAAAGGGCTCAGGAACCAGGAGAAGGAGGTGTTGGGGCGGCTGAGTAGGAAGAGAGAGAAAATATCAGGGAAGAGGCTCATGTTGTCAACACTCAGGAGTTCCCAGATCTCGGTATCCATGGGGGTTGCTTCTAGAACCTCTACTCATACCAAGATACATGGATTCTCAAGCCCTTGGCAGAAAATGGCATGGTACAAACAGGATGTACATCCTCCAGGATGCTTTAAACCATCTTTAGATTACTTGTAATACTGAATACCACACAAATGCTATGAAAATAGTTGTTACATTGCACTGTTGAGAGATTAATGACAAAAAAACCCAATCTGTACATGTTTGGTACAGGTGTCATTTACCCCAAACATTTCTTGTCTGTGGTTAACAGAATCCATGGATGTGGAATCATGGATATTGAGGGGTAACTGGGCATCCCACTCTTTGAGTACCCAGAAGGGAGGTCTGAAAGCAGCAAAAAAAAAAAAAAAAAAAAAAAGACCCTGTTGCTTGAAGCAGGAGCAAGCTAATGCTTGAACAATAATGACCCTGTATCATTTTAAAGTTTGGTTTTAAAGTTTGGTCTAGGTACCGAAAGAGACTGGTTACTACTCAGAGGCCTCATCACTATCCAACAAGTAAGACTGGCTCAAGCTCCACCTAGTCCAGAATGATTTCTTCCTAAATTCCTCTCATATCTCACTGGACTTAATACCATTTTGAACCTAGTTATTTGTCTTCTACACTCTGAATAGTATTGGAATAGTCTATGCTATTTGTCCTTAACCATATCAATTGACCCTGGAATGTGTGGCTCATGCTTTATATTTCTTCTCTGTTTCCTAATGTTCTTTTAGTAGGTAATAAATAAATAATTTTGGACTAATGATTAATTGAACATTTGTTATATTTCTAAAACCATGATAGATAGGGTGGGTTCATGGGCAAGGTCACTTATCTTGAGTCTGGTGTCTGAAGAAGGTTAGGAAAAATAAAATTTCAAAGAGCATTTTGTATTCATGTTTCACAAGGGTCAAGCTGAATGGAATAATTCTCTTCTCTAATAATTTTACTTCTGGCAATTTGCATTAATATAATGATTGATAAATTTTATCCCTCATCTTATAATAATGAGAAAAAGGTAGATATAAATTAAACATCAGCGCTTGAATTGTGGCACAGTGATTTATTATGTCATCCATCAAACTGGTATCCCATGTAAGTGCACTGTTAAGCCCCAGCTGCTCCATGTTCAACACAGCTCTCTTCTAATATGCTTTAGAAAGCAGTGGAAAAGATGACCCAATTGTTTGGGACCCTACAACCTATAAGACATATTTAGATGGATTCCTGGCCCCTGGCTTTGGTCTGGTCCAACCCTAGATATTGAGGTCCTTTGGGGAGTGAACTAACAAGTTAAAGAGCCCTCTCTGTGTCTGTCACTATTCCTCTCAAGTAAATAAAAACAAACAAGTCCTACAATAGTTAAATGTCTAATTACACAGTGTTGACCAATCGAGTTTGGGCATCAAACCTATGAAATATTTCAGAAGCATTAAAAACTTTGTCTGACAACTTTGGCAATGGGATAAAACTTTCTAATAAAGGATAAAGACAATTTTGTATGCAGTGTTACAGAATTTATAGAAAAAAACTTGTGTGAATCTGCATGAAAAATCTGTAGACAAAATACATGAAATGATTTTAGAAAGGTCTGTGTGGTCACTTACAAACAAGGTCCTTTTCCATTTGCCCAGCATCCAGTGCCTTTAGAGTAGTTTTTAGTTGAAGAAACAAAAGGCCAAATAGGTTGGACAGCACCAAAGGACTGTCACCTGACTTCATAATTCTCCTGAGGGATGCTCTAACAAAAGACCATCACCCTCCAGTACCCTTGGGGCTACCAATGTCCATTCCCATTTCCAATGCAGCCACCCACAACTCCACTCACTTGGGCTTGGCCAAGGGTTCCGGTTCCTTTCTGGCCTTTCCGACTGGATTCTTCTCAGCTTCTTCTGCTGTCACAAGATGAAACTCAGCCTCAACCTTCCCCTGTATAAAGAGAAAAGCTGCAATTTCTAGTCTCCATGATCTATTGGGACAATAGCAACCATCAAGAAATGTTATCACGTCAGAGAATGCCAGGAAATATTTGAATCATTCTAATGCTTTATTTTGCAAAAGACACATTCTACTGCCTTTCTAGTCTTGGAAGAAACAATTTTTTTTTTTAACTGATGAACAATTAAAAAGACCCTAGGGTGATGATTCTGTTGAGTTAGGAAGGAGTGGGTCCACCTGTACGCTCAGATACACATTCTGCAGCTCAGGCTATTCTGCACATAACCTTGTAACATGTGAAGAAATGGTCATAGTTGTAGAAACTTGGTATTAACCAGGAAGGAGTCTTGTTCTTTGAGCAGCTGGACCTTTAGATTTGCTACTTTCTTTTCTGTCAGTTCTCAAGAACAAATCAGTGGGCATGACCTTGCGTTTGTCAAATGACTTTTCCATCACCCTCATCGGTGTTGTCTTCCTCATTAATTATCCTAGAATTTTCCATTTATCCTAGAATTCTCCATCCTCTTGTCCCTTCAATAAATAATAGTCCCTTTGGCTTGAAAATTGTAAATACTGTAAGTCTAGATAGTTTTGGATTATCACAGGATGAAACAAGATGCATATAAAAGCTGATAGCTATTCTTGTTTGTTTATGCACTCATTCACTATTACAGGGTTCTTTTTTAGATACTGATGACCTAAGAATGAAAAAGAAAATAGAACCCTTGATAGCCTGGGTTTCCTGTTCTTGGCAGGTCACCCCTTCCTCCTTCTGCCTTTTCTTTGTTCATTTGGTATGTTAAGAGTCAAGGTGACAGAAAGGAGGCACGACTTTGGGGAAAACAGCGTCATCAAAGCAGAGCTTCTCTCTCTGATCCTCATGTGGATTGGGCGTTACTTGACTTTTGAAGCATGGCTGATTTCTTACCTAGTGAAAAAAATAAAAGATCTTTTTGAGCAAATAGTCTCAGGTTTACTTATCTATTCCATCCTTACAAAGCAGACTTCTTCATAAGCAATCTTGGTAGCAGCCATGGCAGTGCAATCATGGCAGAAACTAGACAGAACTAGGGTACTTGCAATGGGGAATAGGGGCAAGAGGAAAGAGAGACTTGAGATGCTCAAAATTGGAACATACGTGTAGTGGGCTTCTATTACAGATGAAGTTGTGAATTCAATTCTATACAGTAATTGTTTCTCAGATTTTAACTCCACCTTACCCTGGCTAGGCATTAACTTCCTCTGATTCACAGATATTCTTTAAAGCCATATATATATGCTTTCTTTGAATCTCTCTGCAAAACCTTATTCCTGTAGGCAATGATTTGCATGTATAAGAATCAGGAAATATTTGAAAATCCTGGAGAGGTGGAATATCAAGTTTCTGTTAATTGTAATCAGTCTTCCTTGTAATTACCAACATTGGATAATAATATAAATATAATGCTTTATTGAGTTATCACTTTGTTCTAATTCTATCAACCTCTTCAATCAATTGATCATATCTATCAATCTATGTATATCTATTTATTTATCTATTGGCCTATCGTCTCAACAGGCAAGGCAGGTCTTTTTATAAGTGAAGAAACAAAGCAACAGAGGTTAAATAACTTTCACTATGTCACATACACAATAATCTAACCAATGGAGTTTGAACCCAATTCTGAGTGATACCAAGCTCAAAGTACAAGACACCAGGCTGCCTCTCAACTTATGTGTCAACCTGCCAGATAACTAAATTAACAGGTTTACAAAGCCCTACCCAACATGAGATTTCATGACTATTTTCTAAAGATACTTGTCATATTTTATCTGAGTTTCCTTATTTACCCAAGAGTCATTTGCTCTCTAGAATATCTGCTTCAAATTTCTACGGTTTATGAAAAGCAGAGCTAGAGCCCAAAGAGCCCTAGCTATATGTGGTGGATGGTATGTTGTTCTCTCTCTCTCTCACTCTTTCTCTCTGTTATTCTCTCTCCCTTGCCCCTCTGCACTGCATAATAAATAAAAATAAATTAACTTAAAAGTGTAAAACCACAACTTTCAGAGTGGGCATTTGGCAGAGTGGTTAAGTAGTCTCCATCCCAGATCAGAGCACCTGTGTTCAAATCTCAGCTCGACTTCCCTTCCTGTTGATATGTACCTTAGGATCATCAGGCAGTTGGGGAAGGAGCTGGGTCCCTGCCACCCATGTGAAGATGTGTGTCATGCTCCCTGCTCCTGATTTCAGCCTGGTCCACACTCAGCCATTGCAGGCATCTGGGCTGTGAACCAGCGGACAGGATATCTATCTTTTTGTTGTTGTTGTTGTTAGTCTGTTCCTCTGCCTTTCAAATAAATAAAATTTAAAATAAGTATGACCTTCTCTGGTATTATATGAGACATTTACATAAGTTAGTGGTAGAAGTAGGCTGGCAAAATCCCTTAGGAAAAGGAATATATATGCATACATATGTAGACATGTGCACATAAACGCACATACCATATCCATGCATACATATATGTACAGCATCTTATATGAATATAGTGATACTCTAGTCCTATAAATTCCATTTCTGGGGAAATAATTAAAAACTCAGAGAAAGTTTCATACAAAAAACAAGGTCATTATTTTAGACGTTTCAAATGATCTTATTTGACCAAATCTTGCATTTTCAATGCCAAAATGTAGGTCTACCACCTCTCCAATGAACACTGTTTCTTTTGTGTGTGTGTAAAAGCTGGTCTTCAGAAACTCAGACCCAGAATCTGGGGGGCTTCTTGGCTCCTGGGTGATTATTTGTAGGTCTTTTCAGTGGGCAAAGTTATATATGGGTCCATAGTGATTTTTTTTTTTAAAGAGGAAAAATCCATTTTGCAGCATCAGATATGACCTTTACATCAACTCTTGATTTTAAAATATGGCAATTAAGGAATATCATTAGCATTTATCCTGTCTTAATGCGGGAAGCAAAGTGATTGTAATTTGTTTCCATGTCTAAGAGGACACTCTCCATACAGATGTATGTCAATTCATAAGTGAAGAAATAATGATAGTGACAGATAGAAATAGACATATGGGAGGAAAGAAGGCAGACAAGAATTAAGGAAGGTGGGACAAATCATTTTACATAGCCAATGAAAGCATGAATCAAGCTTCTCAATAGTTGCTGAAAACATTAGGTGAAAGGAGGTGACACCACAATGTCAAAGTGTTGCTTGACCAGTTACTTGCTGCACACAGAGGGAAAAATGGAACTTTATGATATAGAGATCTTTTGAGTGCCAACACCACCAAGTGAGCAAACAGTTCCCTAAGAGTGAGACCATCTGGTAGCATGTGCTGCCTGCCATGATTCACTGAGAACTAAATAGTATCACATCTGACGAATTGTTGCCAAACATGTTTAACTAGCACTGATAGAGGTGTTGTACTTCACTTCTAGTACACGGGAAATGCAGAGAAAAGAATTTTTAAAAGTAAGCTATCGATCAGGCCAAGTCTACAAAATAATTGATGTTATGAGGGTGAGGGGAAGTGTGTCAGAGGAATATTATTTTTAAAATAAAGTCAACTAAATGCATTATAACCAAAAGCAACACAAGAACCACAACTGGGGCCTAGCACAATAGCACAGTGGCTAAATCCTCACCTTGTACAAGTCGGGATCCCATATGGGAGCTGATTCATGTCCTTGGTTCTGCTCCACTTCCCATCTAGCTCCCTGCTTGAGGGCAGTAGAGGATGGCCCCTGTCCTATGCTCTTATGAGATCTAAACTTGCTAAACATTAAGTGACCTGCCTACCACTGCTTCAGCTAAGCCATAAGCAACGGTTTGCTGAGCATTTGCCTGATTCAGTGTTGAATGCTTGCTGTGGCTCTGGTAGTAGACAATCACTTTTTGCCTCAAACTGGAAGCACCGGACTTTCCTTTTAGTTACAATTCTCAATGTCCCTGGACTTAGCCAGGCTATCTGCTGATGTGTGGAGTTCACTGTAAAGAAATTTCCCAATCTCCTGCTCTTAAAAGAGGCTGCTCTCCCTTGCTCACCAGTTGCTTTCTCTTGAGAACATTGCCACAGGACACAGAAGATGTGCCACAAAAAGTGCTTCACAAGGAACACACTCCATACATTCTCCCTTTCGTTTTGTCACACTCACTTGTTCCCAGCAGCCTCTTGGAGCTGTTTTCCCTTACTATGAGGACAACCACCTTCTACACTAAGAGCCCTGTGATCCAACTGCTTAAATTGTACTGTGTGGAGGACTCTGATAAGCAGCTTTAAAAATAACCTGTCAGGTGGCAGTGTCCCTTAGCCAATGACTTTCTACCCACCAGTGGCTGGTATGAAAAGACAGAGACATTTCCAATACGGGCTTCGAAGCACGGATGTGACATAGGTAAGCAGGTAGCTAGCAAGCAGCAGCTGAGGTCAAAGCCTCTGCCTGCAGTCTCACTTGTTACCAGTATTGCCAACCCCTTCCTAGCAGTAAAAAACAGTGGTTTCTGCAAAATGACCACTGAGAAGTGTCAAGTGTCAAAAATAACCAACAGGACTGCAGGTGGCGTCCTTGCAACGACCCTCAGCTCACTAAAAAAACATGGTAATAAAATAACCATGAGGGACACAAATACTCCCATCCTGTACTTGATGTCATGACACTTAGGAATTTCCCAAAACTAGGCAGGAAATGGGAATTACTCAAGCCCAGCTCCTGCCTCCATCCCTTTGAATATTCAATTAAGCCTAGACAAGATACTACACCCCTATGCCTCCAATTCCTGTAAAGGGGTGGACCCAAGTCTTGCCTCTAAGGTCAGCTCTCTGGAAAACAGCCCACAATCCCTCTCCCTCTCCAGGATATGCTTCAGTTTTGCATGCAAGTAGCTTTTGTTCCTCTCTGGAACTCTACCTGGACCCAGCCCCTAACCACAGTGGGACATCCTGGGTAGGGTTGGAATTAGAGAATGTCCTGGGAGTGCATCTAGGGCTGGTGCTACAGACACAGAAACTGAGGTGCATGCTCAAGGAATGCCCGGAAGAGCCAGGGGGTTCCCATTGCTGTTTCACTCTGAGAGCCTCCAACTTGCTGCCACTTCAGCAGAAGGCAGTGATCTAGCTTTCTGGAAATGGCTCTGGGTTATTTCCAGGGGAAATGGCAAGAGGCACATGGAAGTCAGCTCTCAAGCTGAAGTCAACGTTGCAGCTTGAGTTATGATGTAGGCAACAATGCAGTCAAGTTTTACTTTCCTTTTAGGAGGCACCAGAACAAATGCACATGAAAAATAAGAGGCTTACCTCTCCTTCTTGAAAATAAGGAAAGGGATTTTTCCTTTCTCTCTCTCTTAGAGCATTTACTCTAAAGAAGTTAAATCTTCAGCAGTTTATTTTTTTTTTTTGAAATGTATATAAATCCTTTGGAAAAGTGGCAGAATAGTGTTTTTGTCTTCAACACCCAGACTGTCTTTTCCAAGAACCTAGGAAGCAGCTCTCTGAAACGTCTACAGCAGGGAAGGTAACAACTCCATCTGTTTCTGGGACAGGGTGGGTGCTTAACTGCAGGCTCACCTTGCTCATAGTTGCAAAAATACTCCCTGTCTCAATAATAAAGAGCTCTGCTTTCCCTCTAAAGAACTCCAACTAGTTAACACAGGCTTTTACTCCAATTACAATGTGAATCTAGCATTTCTAAGCCATCAAGTGGTGCTGTCCAGTCCACTTACTTAGTACTACTTAATTTGGAAACATACATATGCATGTATGGGTTACAGACGCTTGGCCACACAAAAGGGTAAAATTCCTTTCTGTCTGGAAAATTTCTTAGCAGGTTACTTATGATACAAAGCACACTCTGGCTTAATGATTATAATAAATCTCTGGAGAGGTTTTCTGTTGGGAGAAGATTTAGTTTTCAATTAAATTTCTCCCAAAAACATCATTGTAGACTTTATATTCATGGGGAAGATTTCTGATGACTGCAGGAATAGTTTGAATGTCCCTTTTGTGTCCATGGCCCTTTTCCATTACCAAAAACCAAGTTTGTAAGGATTAAATGTGTTTATTGTCGCTATTAAATATTTCAGATTAGGGGACAAGGTTCCTTGGTGCAGCAGGTTAAGCTGTTGTCTATGACACCAGGATCCTGTAGAACACTGGTTTGAGTCCCAGCTCCTCTACTTCATATCTGGCTCTCTACCGATGCACCTGGCAGAAGATGGCCTAAGTACTTGAGTCCTTGCCACTCATGTGGGAGACCTGGATGGACCTGGATTGGTTTGAATCAGCCCTGGCTGTTGGGCTGTTGTGGTTGTTTACCGAGTGAATCAGGGATAGAAAATTTCTCTTTGTAAGTGGGACTTTCAAATAAAATTACTTAAGGTGATACACTTGGTAAATAACAAAGCCAGAATTTGAATTCAAGATGGCCTTGGACCCACTGTGCACCTGCTCCTCTGGAGGAGCAGACTGCCATGAATCCTTCCATCATTACCCATCACATTACGTAGGCTCCTCTAGGGCAGCTCTCTGAAACTGATACCCAAACAGCCTCAAAGGCCTGTGAGATTTGGCTTCAGCTCTCTGCTTCACTGTCACCACCTTCACTTAACATGCCATGATTGTAGGAACTGTTCATGTGTTTTTAGTTTGACTTTTCCAAAGCACTGAATTCATTCTCACTTTGAGGTTTTACTCTATCAGAAATTCTGTTTCTCCCATTTTTTTTCCTCTAATGGCTCACTACCTTAAAAAAAATTTATAAAACATAGAGACAGAGGCATACAGACAGACACAGATGGCTATCTCATTCGATGGTTCACTCCCCCAAAGCTGGCTGAGCATGACCAGACCAGGCCACAACTAGAAGCCAGGAACTCCATCTGGGTATCCCATGTGGGTAGCAAGCAGCCAAGCACTACAGCTAACATCCACTGTCTTTCAGGGTAAGAAGCTGGCATTGGAAGTGGAGCTGGGGCTTGAACCCAGGTGCTCCAATATGGGATGTGAGCATCTTAAGTGCTGTCTGAACTATTAGACCATATGTCACCCAAGTTCATTACTAGTTATTCTTCAGAGATCAATTTCATAGTCACAGAATTTACTCGTTCTGCACTATATGGAGAAGAAATCTCTGCGCTGGATGCTCTCACTGAGTACTTGGTCTCTTGTCCAGCCCTTGCTTTCAGTAATTACTTTCTTAGTGCTATGTGTGCCTTTGCATGTGTATCCCGGCATAGTCTGATTTCATACTACAAGCTCTGTTATGACAGAGACCATGTTCAAATTGCTCAGATTTTATCCTCAGGACCTATCGATTAATAGATTCTCAGTAGATATTTGTTGTATTGAATAAAGAAATAAATGAATTATAACGGAAAACAAAGAGGTAAACCAGTACTGAATAAAATAAAAAATCTGTACATATTTGGCAGACTCCAAAGGGATATAAAATATAACCCAAGAGTACAAGAATAAGTTTATGCAGAATGGAATTAAAAGCCAAGTTTATTTTGATATAATAAAACTTTGAAATCCATGTATCATTTTTAATAACATAGCTTTTCCATAAGCTTAATATGCTTTTTAAAAAATTTGTACCAAAACAAGCTTAAATTAAAAAAAAAATGTGAGACACAAACACACATTCACCCAGGGAAGGAGAATGCGGGGGAATAAGAGAAGTAGGAGAGAGGAAGGAGATGGGTGAGAGAGTGATTAGAAGGGGAGAGGAGAAAGGGAGAGAATGAGACTTCTATTAGTGACCCACTCCCCAAATGCCTACAACAGCCGGGCTGGGCTAGAACAAAACTGGGAGCTGAGAACTCAAGCAAGTTCTCACACACGATGTCAGAAACTCAGTCACTTGAGCCCTCACTGCAGCTTTCAGCATCTGTATTAGCAGGAAGCTGAAGTCAAGAGCCAGAGTCAGGAACCAAACTCACGCGCTTTGACATAGGTCATAGGCCTGTTAACAATTAGGTGAGACATCCACCTCTAAACCACCTTTCTGTATTTATCTATTTAAGATGGAGAGGTGGGGGAAGAGAGTGTCCCATTCTGCTGGATCACTATTCAGATGCTAACTGCTCAATGGCAGGCCAAGTTCAGGTGCCAGGAACTCAGTCCAGGACTCCAATATGCGCAGCAGGGACTCAGGGACTTGAGCCATCACTGGTTGCTTCCTGAGGTCCCCATGAGCAAGAAGCCGGAATCAGGGGCTTCTTGAATACATGAACTCCAATACGGACTGTGGGAATCCCAAACGCTAGGCCAAACACATGTCTCCAATTTTAACTCCGTTTCTGTAAGTGTATTAAAGGACTCAGACTAATAATACACAGTCATGCTTGCATAATCTCTACGTATTAATTTATAGAAACCAGAATTATGTCACAAGGTAAGAATTTGGGTTTCTGGCTTTCTGGGTTCTCATTTCTCAGCTGACCTCAGACTACAATCTGATGATGCAAACCATCAGACGAGTGGTCCTTCTGCAGGGGCTGCTCTGAGCTCTGATGGTGCTCACCATGGCTCTTCCCCCGCAGAAGGCACCAGCATCTTTCTCATCGAGACAGTGATGTTCTCCTACATGGCCTCTCAACTCCCTGAAAGACAACTGGGTCCCTCCCTCCTCTCTGTCCCTTTCCTGTGTTTTGCACTTTGATTATTTCATGTATGTCTCAACATATCGATGCCCTTGTCCCTCTCCTGGGACTCCCAGCTGGCTCAGGGTTTAGAAAGGATGGATCACTTTTTAAATTGAGTCTCCCATATGAGGGTGAAGGAATAAGTTAGCTACATTAAAATTGCACATTAGTCAGGATGTGATGCAGAATTTCAAATAATGTTGAAAAGAAATTAATGCCAGGGGCACAAGGTCAGGCCAAAATTATAGGAAGCAACCTCAACAGAGATAACTATTAAATCAAGTATGCCGAAATATGGCAGGCTTAATGCATTTATAAAGCTTTAAATTCTCACCTCTCAGTGGAATGCCTGCTTAAAGAGCTTTATGTCACTTCAAAGCACTTAACTAGAAGTGCGCAAAATGATTCATTCAGAGAGCATGATGTCCCCTGGCTGTCCCACCCCCACTGCACCCCCAACACCTGTCACTCACCGTGAGTTCTTTGCTTTTAGCAAAAGGCCACCAGCCACGTACTCGTTTCTGCTGGAATATGGAGATCTTGTTGTCCTCACTTGCGTTTTCAAACTTGGAGAGATCACAGGCTTTGGCTGACTTGGCTGCCCGTGGGAAACTGTTGAGGTTCATTTCCAGGGTACCTATGGGATGAGGCCCATCACAGACCAGGAAGGGCATTTCAAAGTCTTGGAATGGCTTTTCAAATACCACCTGCTTTTACCCACTCACCTGTTCTCCCACTCACTCCCTACTCCTTCAGTCAGTCTCACAACTGCATGCCCAGGATTGGGAATGCAAATAGGATGGAGACATGTCTGGCATCACCCAAGAAGGGGTGAGTGGTAGCAGGTAGGAGATAGAGCAGAGCTGTCATATTTGACTGGCAAGCTTTGGCTTTGGGCGTCTTCACTGCTGGGTAACCTCTCTGCTCCCCAGGCTGGATTGTGTACCTCAACTTTCTCCAGCCTCAGCACTTGCCCTCTTCCCAGGATCCTCTTCCCTCTCTCACCTTCCTTTTCCAAGTCAGGGGCTAACCCTGCCTGCATTTGTACTCGCTCTGCAAGGCAGATCATAAACCTCACTGGGTTGTTAACAATGCTTTTTCAATCAGTGAATGAAAGAAAGTTTGAGATATTGCCATGAGAGTTCTGTATTTCTTGGTGACAGCTTGTTCATAATACTAAAGTAATCACTGTTAAATGCAGAAAATTTAGAGCATGTACATAAGCAAAACAACAGCAATGGAAAAATCTTCCATAATCTCATCCCTCAAATTCTCTCTCCCTCTCTCGTCTAGAACATTCCCTTCATCTTACACATGTGAACATTTATTTTCTAAACATGGAATTAGTCCCACTGATTCTTCACCTAATGCACAGCTCACACCTTTCCAATTCATTAAATATTCCAAAATTTATAGTGGCCCCAGGGTTATACCTTCTTAAATATTTGCTGTGTGGGTTGTGGTCTAATTGTACTATCACATTTACAACTTAAACCCCCACCCTATGAAATTATGTGGCATTACCATTCCCATATGGTAATATCACATACTAACCCCCATTGTGCAACAGGGGGAAACTGAGGCACATAGTGGGCCTGTGTTTGGCTCAGAGTACAACAGCTTCTTAGCCATAAGAGCCAAAACCAGCTTACGTCTGCCTACACAAGGATGCACTACAGTTGGTTTAGCCAGTACCTGCTTGACAGCTATTTGGGTAATTTCTAATATTTTGCTGTCATAAATAACACTGAAATTATTTTGTCACTGAATCAGATCAACCTCTGCAAAAGCTAGCACAGAATCTTTCACATAAGTATGTGTTGGACAAAGCTGCTGGCTTACCCAGGAAGTCATCCGAGGACAACCTTTCAAAATCCCAAACTTGCAACACCAGCACAGCTGGAGTCTTACACTCCATCTTCTCCAGGGAGAAGATGTTCTCCCTCTTGGTGATAACCATTTGCTTCTCAGCGGGCAGGTACTGAAAGGGAAACAGGAAGCGCCAGTTGAAGTTGCCCTCTCCAGTCAGGGAGTTGTAATGCACGTCTGTCTCCTGCTTGTCATCTTCCAAACCCTTGATCCACCTGAGGGAAGATGGGGCAAATGTGAACAGTCAGTGTACCCTAGGTAGCCATCAGTATCCTCTAAAGTAACTGAATTAGTTTCAATGTGGTCATAGCTTGTAGCTCCAAAATTGAGTAATTAGCTTCAGAGGGAAGTTTCCATTTTCACAGGGCGGAGAAAGTAAAAGGCTGGAGGACGGAACCAGAAACAAGACCCTCATTTCAAGGTGGGTGAGGGAGAGTAGTGGTTGGGTAGACCTGAAGCACAGTCAAGACAGAACATTCCAGCAGCTGGAAATAAAAAGGTAACTGGAATCCTTGTCTCTTTGGGACAAGAGATTGTGACTTCCGTCCCTGGGACCTTAGAACAAGAGCCCCTACTAGATCTAACTGGGCTGCAGTCCTGGCTCTATTTTTTACAAACTCTGCCATCTGACAAGTGACTTAGAGACGACATCTGTAAAATGTCTTGGGGGCTCTAAATTACTGGTCATCCTCTTGTTTCTTAGTAGCATGCAGTCTTTTTCCTATGGCTTCATCATAATAAAAGCTATGATTAATATATGTTGACCTCTCACTTCATGCTGCATTATGGACAAAACGTTTTTTTTTTTTTTTTTAAATTCAAGCTGACTGATAATCACACCACTTGTTTTCTGAAAACAGGCATCATTCTTCTCCCAGGGAAGAAGAGCGCAGAGTAAACATTCTTCTCATCACACAGAAATAGTTTCTCTATATATATATGTGTATGTGTGTGTGTACACGCATACATATGTGTGTACACGTGTGTGTATATCTTGCTTCTGTTATAAGGTTAAAAGGAGCCTGGATGTTAGGGAAGTCTTGGGGAGCAGAGAAAGCCTTTGACTCATGGAGCTACAGTTATAAGAGAGAAAGGTGGAGGAGTGTGAGAGGGATGGCAGAAGCCATGAGAGAGAGTGTGCAGCAGTCCTTGAAGAACAGGTGATGGTTCAACTCTAAGAGTTGGTGTAGATGGAAAAGAGCAAGGGAAAGAGTGGTATGAGATGAGCTAGAGAAGTAGACAGGGGCTTGTCACATGGGATAGATTAGAACACAATAAGAGTTGGAATTTTGGTCCAGAGAGATTGTCACCAAGGGGTTTTAAGTACAAAATGCACATGATTAGACTGTGTTTAGAAAATATAACTCATGTTTAAACCTAGAGACCAATTCTTAGCAGCGAAGGCTGACTGTAAAGAGGCTACTGCATGAGCCCGGTGTGATGGCTCAGTGGCTAAATCCTGACTTTACATGTACTGGGATCCCATATGGGCACCGGCTTGTGTCCCACCTGCTCCACTTTCCATCCAGTTCCCTGCTTGTAGCCTGGGAACGCAGTGGAGGATGGCCTACAGCCATGGGTACCTGAATCTGCCCGGGAAATCCTGAAGAAGCTCCTGGCTCCTGGCTTCAGATCAGCTCAGCTCTGGCTGTTTACAGCCACTTGGGGAGAGAACCAATGGATGGAAGATCTTTCTATCTGACTATCCTCTATGTAAATTTGCCTTTCCAATTAGAATAAATAAATATTTTAAAAAGAGGCAAATGCAGAGAATATTGGTGTTGCAGGGGTTCCAGAAGCAAGTGAAGGAGGAGGTGTGGGGAGATGCAAGGAAAGGCCATTGCTGATTGCTCTTTAGGAGGTGCAACAGAATTTGGTGGCACATTGGAAATAAGGGAGATCACGAGCAAAGATTCTGCAGATCCAGGGCTCCCAACATGGAGTGGAGGGTTGTGCCAGTCATTGACACCAAGAACAACAGAGAAGAAACTGTTTAGGGGGTTAAGATCCTCAGTGTGGTTTTAGACTTGTTGAGTAAGAGGTGCTGCTTCTGACAAATCCATGTAGATAAACACATTGGAGTAAGGCTTGCCAGGAATGGAGCCGGAGGTGACAACTGACACCATTGCTTATCTGGGCCGCTTTATTCAAGAGAGATACTAGATGAAAATGTCAACAAGTGAAACAAAACAGTGTGAGATGAGGAGACGGCCCAGACATTATTCTGAGCTATTGAACTTCTTGATGGAAGGAAAGTGGCTGAGAAATGACTGAGGGTAAGAGCAAATGAGAACCATGTGTTGCTGTGAAAGTTAAGGTGAGAACCACAAAACAAAACAAAACAAAAAAACATAGTCAGCTATCTCAAATGTGACTTGGGGTCCAAAAGATGAAGACTAGTGGGAAAAACCAAGCTACTTAGATTTAGGAAAATGTAACGCACAGGCACCTTAAGGAGACCTGCTTTGGTGGGACATTGGGAAGAAAACCATATTGGAGCTGGATGAGAAGTGAATGGGAGGGCAGGAAATGAAGAAAGTGAATACACAGCTCTTTCAATACATTTAATGGGCCAGAGTTCTGGAAGTCTCAGCTTGAACTCCTCCAGAATCCCTCAAAGTCTTGATTCATGGTATCATCACCTTTACAGAACACACTAATCTTTCTTGAATTGGTGACAAGAAAGCAATTTCAGTGGATCTTAATTCGCTTAAAAAAAAAATTATTTATTTTGGGTCATGTTACTCCTAATACTCTTGTTTTGTAATCATTTAAGTTGTTCTTATATGCTTGTCCTGAAAAAAGAAAAAGAGAGAAATTGGAACTGTCAGACATGCTGTGACTACCAAATGCAAACAGCCATTTGGAAGCAAGTTTCTTGCTTTGGAAAGGCAAACTAATACCAGCATGTGACCAGGATGAGTTTTTTACTTCAGAGGTAAATTCTAGTTGAGGGTGCAGATTTAAATCCCTTGCTTCTGATGCCTTATCACCTTATCTTCCCTCATGATTAGGGTCTCAACGGAAGCAGAGCCAAGATGTAAGAGAAAGATAAAAAATAATTTACTCCCTGCCTTTTAGATTAGTATCATTTTTATTGGTAGCACTAACAAATGGGAAGGTATAAATTTTCCATGAAGTCTTTAAAATTTGCTAAACAGATCAGTTTTCCATGAGCAGTACCACTTCTCGCTCTGTTTCTTTCAGTTTGGAGATAGCTACATTGTGAGTTTTCACTTGACAAAGTTTAGTTATTGAACAGCTAGCTAAATGATTTATATGATAGGATTTTCTCATGAAAACTATTTCCTTAAGAATAATTATAGCAAAATAACCAAATACAACAGATATCTGACAAATAAAGTGGCCTTATCTGATGGAGTGAGTAAGATGAGCTGCTTCTATAGAATGTGGAAATTGCATCTAGCATCAGGTACAGATTTGGTTAGAGATAAAAGGAGCAGGGAGAATAGGAGAAGGGAGGGTGGAGCTTTTCTTGACCTTACCCTTTAACATAAATATCACTCGATTTTTGGCCTGTGAAAATATTCTCATCTTCCAGAATGACATCCTCGGTGTTCCAGATGATCACTCTGAGTTCATACCTGGGATGAAGAGGATGGCGTCAGGTGGCACCGAAAGGCAAGTCAGATGCTCTCCATGTGCCACTGGGATCCACGTGCTTTTGATCTGAAAGGGTCTATACCTTTCTAAATTCAAAAATATCAACCATCGAAGGTATTGGTTCCATCAGAACTAAATATTCCAAATGGAGATCTAACAGTTGCCATGGACACTGAGTTACTTTAAGATCTTTCTTCCATTAACCAATGTTGTTAAGTGAGAAACTTGAAGCTCCAAATCCCCTGTCATAAGACAGAACCATCACTTCTATCACCAGCACTGTTATCACCCACTCTCTGCTGAAAAGGGCCAGATGGAAATTCAGGGGTGACTCTCAGGTACTTCGCAGACACCAGCTCAAACATGAGAATATTTTCATCTGCTGCCATGACCTTATTTCCTAAATACAGCAAGCAGTTGGCTCACCCTTTGGGTTTCCTTGGTGAAATGTCAACAGGAGGTCCAGGTTGAGGCATGTCCTTGGGAAACATGTCCACCCACATCTGTAGGCGGCCCTTGTTAACAAAGAAGACAAGAAGACTCTGAGCTTTGAGAGAGTTAGGGTGTGAAGGAGAACATGCAAAATTAATCACTCACTGTTTTTAAGGACCCTTCTACTAAAAATGGATATTTGATATACCTTGGTACCTTTACACATATATAAGATATTTACTTACAAATACCTTTGATTTTTATCTGTATTTACTCGAAGCATTTAAGTAAACCTTCACTGAGCACTTACCAGCTATTGCATTATCCCTACGGGGTGGATGTTAGTTCTATTGGTCAGCAAGAACACCTCTCACCCTCATTTACACAAACAATATACAGCACAGTATGCATTCCATACCCTTGTCTTGTCATTCTAGAAACCCTACTCTTTCTACAAATTCTTAAGGAATAAAAAATGTTTAAAGTGACAGTATTGTCTATCAGGAGTATCACACTTTATTGCTTCCATTATACTTTAACATCCATTATTTCATCAACGCTTATTCCAGCTGCTTTTTTATTGTGCACATAAAGAAATGAAGGCTTAGAAATGTCAAGGAGAGAATCACTTTGAATGCCTTATCAAACTCTTTTGATGGAATTCTAAGACTCGAGAAACTTCAAAACCCATCAGGTGTGCCCAGGTGTCTGTCTCACACACGTGACTGCACACTTTCCCCAGAGAAGCCGTAGTTGGTGGCTTATTCTGCAGAACCAGCAAGAATAAACCGTGGAAAATAAGCGATTAGAAATCTGGGTTGGGAGTCAGAAGGAAAGAGAAGATGAATTTGGATAAAAGCTTTGTATCTACTAAACTCTTATATAAACTATCTCACCTATTTAGCATGGTCATAGGATTGTTTATCCAAACTGGGACCATTTTAAGAGTGAATGAAGGTACCACTGATACCCAAGTCACAGGGCAAGTGTTTTGATGCCAGTCGCAACCCACACCCTAGGGACAACCAAAGATGTGCTGATCCCTTGGAGAAATGAAAATTGTCCCTGGATGAATCTGTTACCCTAGGGGCATACAGGATTAACTTTAAGGGACAATGACAGTGTTTCACCCACTACCTGCTCCATTCCTGGCTTGTCCTTGTGATATAGTGGCCGAGTTTCTATGTGCTCAGGAACCAGCCTACACCCAACCTCTGGGATTTCCTGCCAAGAATGCAAAATCTTGAGGGCCAGGTGCTCATAGGACTCCACCGTCTCATCTGCAAAAAATACAGACAAGAGTCTTGTCAGGTGTGTGGTTCACCAAGGAGACAGTGAGGACTGTCAGGTACATTTTAAACACTAAATCTCATTTGCATATGGAGGTGATAAAAGTCAACAACAGAGAAATAGATATGGGAATAAGCGGAGGTATAGTGGAGGGATGATATAACAGAATGGAAACCTAAGAGAGGGAAACAAGATGGATTGCAGGGGAAGCCAGAGTGAGTGGGTGTGGGCACAATACACCTGCTAAATCAGATTCTAAGGGTGCTATATGCATTATAATCTTGGCTTTACAGTTGTGAAGAGGGCCATTTTTAGTTTGTTTGTTTTGGAGGCATCACAGGGTGAGAGAGTCTGAGGAATCAGAGGCCTAAAGAAAGTGACATGGACACACTGTTTATGAATGTCATTTTTTTTTTTTAAGATTTATTTTTATTGGAAAGTCAGATATACAGAGAGGAGGAGAGACAGAGAGGAAGATCTTCCATCCAATGATTCACTCCCCAAGTGGCCACAATGGCTGGAGTTAAGCCAGTCCGAAGCCAGGAGTCCAGAGCCTCTTCTGGGTCTCCCACACAGGTGCAGGGTCCCAAGGCTTTGGGCCAACCTCAACTGCTTTCCCAGGCCACAAGCAAGGAGCTGGATGGGAAATCTGGTGGGATTAGAACCCGTGCCCATATGGGATCCCGGAATGTGCAAGGTGAGGACTTTAGCTGCTAGGCTACCCCGCTAGGTTTTATGGAGGATGTCTTCTGTCTCCACATTTTCCTGGGCATTCCGTCCTACCAGCACTTGCTTATAGGAAGGGGTCTCTGCTCTGTTACTCTACCAAATAAAGTCATTCATATTAAAAACAAACAGCAAAATAAAGACATGCTGGCAGACAGAGTCCAGAATGAGGCAAAAAGCATTAAAGAGTATCATCTTGGCCGAGTTTAGAGTAGTCCCAATTGATACAGGAAAATTGAACCTGGCTTCAGGGTGCAACTGGGGGCACAAAGAAATCTCCCAACAGCAATAGTTATAATCAGAAGGGGCTGATTGGGATAAACAAGCAATCAGTAAACTAAGTCCTCATTATGAAGTTTAATCAGTCAGGAATTCATCTTAGGAATGTAATTTAATATTTAAGTGTCAAAAAACATAATTGTTTGGGCCTGGCCTGGCAGCCTAGCAGCTAAAGTCCTCGCTTTGCACATTCCAGGATCCCATATGGGTGCCAGTTCTAATCCCGGCAGCCCCACTTCCCATCCAGCTCCCTGCTTGTGGCTTGGGAAAGCAGTTGAGGTTGGCCCAAAGCCTTGGAACCCTGCACCTGTGTGGAAGACCCAGAAGAGGCTCTGGACTTCTGGTTTCAGATTGGTTTAGCTCCAGCTGTTGCAGCCATTTGGGGAGTGAATCAACGGACAGATGATCTTCCTCTCTATCTTCCTCTTTGTATATCTGACTTTTCAACGAAAAAAAAAATAAACCTTTTTAAAGAAAGCATAATTGTTTGATCATGAAATATATAATACTGTCCATAGAACTAAAGTGTTTAATAGTATACTTAATAGTATAATAAAAATATGTTATTAACAGAATTTCAGTAACATCTCATTAATATACTGTTAAAAACTCTACATACGAAAGTCCTAAGTAGGTTCTTGGAGTTGAAATTATAAGGTCAAAAGGAATCTTGTATCAAACTGGTGGTGGGCAGTACGGTTTCAAGCATCTTGTTCCCTGTCACTGGGATGCTTGCATCAAAAGTTCCTCACTAGTCACATGAAATGTTTAAACATGGACTACGTGGGCATGATAACATTTGCATTCTATTTCATTCATGTGAAGTGGCTTTTTTTTTCTCATCCCAAAATGGCAGGTGCCTCTTTTGGATCCTTGTGATATGTCCTGTGGCTCTCATGTGGAAAATCCATTTTGGGCATTACGACGGTTGAGTTGTTGATATAAATATTTATGGGATTATTGGAGTTATATCCAGTTACTTGTGTCACAGACTAAATATTCATTTTATGACTCTTATTTTCTGACACAATAACTTTCCCTTTATGAGTTCAACCATAGAAATGTCAGAAGTGTGCAAATATATGTATAAGGAGTTCATTGTTGCCTTAATTGTGCAATATAAATAGATGGCATAGTCCCAAATGGAATATTATCAGCAGTTACTTATAAGTACAAAGAATTATCATAATCTACTGAAAATAGAAAAGACAGGTTACAAAACTATAAGTGACACATTTGTGATTCTTAAAAAAGCAACACATCATATACATGTGTGTGTTCTGGTATACACACACGCATACACAAAGACTGCAGTGAAATTCATCAGCATGAATTTGAGGATTGAAAATGATTCTCATTTTCATTATCCTTGCTACATCACCACATCATCCAGCCCAACCATGATGCTTTTACAGAAGATGAGCCACAGACTCCTCATCATAGACACAGCTGGAATCAAGCTTTTCAGAAGAGCGGCATCAGCAGAGTATGTTGCAAGGAGTTACCAGTGTCCTCTTCAGTGAAGGCTGTTTTCCCAGGAAAGACCTTGCTTCCTATCTGTATTTCCCCAGGGCGAAAGTAGGGTCCATCCAGCTTGTTGTCTTTGCAGAGTTTGGTGAGAATTTCCGTGGGTTTGGATGTGTCTCTCCAGGCATTGTATCCTTCTCTGAAAGGTGAGGGAAGGTCAGAAAGGGTGAGGCTGGTCTCTCTTGGGAGACATGCTTGGAGATTCTATGAAAAGGGCCACTCAAGTTTAGTCTGAGCAGTGTCTTTCATACCTTCTTACCACTCTATATGCTCAGCAATGGTGCTATCATTTCATTTTTTCTTTTATGCCCAAACACATTTGTGCACATGCAGTTTGCATGTGAGGTAGGATTTATAAGTAGCTTGACACATTTTTTTTTTACAAGTAAAGAATTGGTGTTTTATTTATTTGAAAGGCAGAGACATAGAGAGAGACGGGCAGATTGAGAACCTCATCTGCTGCTTCACTCCCCCCCCCTCCCAAATGCCTGCAATAACTGGGACTGTGCTCAGGTTGAAGCTAAGAGCCAAGGACTCAGTTCGGGTTTCCTGTGTGGGAGACAAGTACTTGAACCATCACTTGGTCCTTCCAAGGTGTCTGCTAGCAGGAAGTTGGATCGGAAGTCGAGTTGAGACTTGAACTCTGACACTCCCATGTGGGATTTGGGCATCTCAAGCAGCATCATCGCTGCTGTACCTGTTCCAGTTTGAGTGTTTTAAAGTCATGTGCTTTTCTTTAGAATCATGTTTGGAAATAAAATTCACATAACATAAAATGAACCATTTCATAATTGATGAGTTTGGAGGTCTTGAAGTACATTCACAATAATATACAACTATTTCCTCTAGTTCCAAAAAGGATCCATCACTCCTAAAAGAAAAACCTGTATCTATAAACTGTCTGATTTCCCTATTCTCAAAGCCTCTATGACAACATGTCTGCTCTCCATTCTCACAGACTCCCTTGCAGGTCATCTTGGTTTGTCATTTGTTGGAAAAAGAGACATGGGGCTGGTACTGACTCTCAGAGAACAGCCCAGCTTATCCTGTCCATGGCTCTGCTTTTCCTCCACCCCTTCTCTGTCAAAGTCGCATCACGGGCAGAAAGCCTTGGTTTGTATTTTCCTGGTGAATTTCCTACTACTCAGTTTCTATGTCCTCCCATTTACGGTAGTTGAAACAAGCTTTCTGGTTAAAGAGAAAGAGAGAAGGAGAGAAAGAGAGAGAGAGAAAAAGAGAGAGAAACAGAGAAGAAAAACAGAAAAGAATCAACATGAAATTAGGTGCTCCCTCATGACCAAGATAAGCTTGGATATCTTTGCTGTTTGGGTCACTGAACCCATCATTTAAGAAACATAAGTGTGACTTTGGCTACCTTGTGTCACATAAGGGTGCCCAAGCCCAGCCAAAGAAACACACACACACACACACACCTCAAACTAGGGTGCATTTGTCTTAGTTTGAAAACATCTCACAGTGAATGCAGATGGCACCCTCCTGGATGAAACTGTTCCGCTCTCTGGAAGATTCATTCTTCGGAGTTTCAGAACAAAGAATTCAGCACATTTGCTGTGGCCTCCTGTCCTCCCTGGGAGAACAGCTAAATTGCTCTCTGAGTGGAACTCCCTTCGGGACTTGGCATAGAGGGCATGGAAGGCATGGAGACATTGGTCTGGCCCTCTATGCCTCTGGAACAGCAGGCCATAAGGTGTGATTGACAGTCGGGTTACGGAGGGTATAAACACTCAGACCCCATCAGTGAGACCACACAGTCCTTCCCAAGAGAGGTCTTAGTTCATACTGTGCACATTGCCTACATTTTCTACCCTGAATATATATTCTTGCATATCTAGGAAACATTTTTTATATTGTATCAAATGAATGCTTTTACATGTTCCTGGAAGAAACACTTATTTTTTTCCCCTTAAGATATCAGACACAATGTGGTTTCCCAACAATAAAGCTGTCTGTATTTTAAAAGGAAACAGTTCAAAATTGTGGAGCACATGAGACGTGGGCCGATTCTTCCTTCATTGTAAAATGGGGATAATAATAAGTCTTTGAGAGGACTCAGTGAGAGTCCCTACGTAATGACTTGATTGTCAAGGGCATACATGAGTATGAGGGATAATTACCTGGGACCGTGGCTTCTGAATGTTATCGATCATACTTTCCGTATCATTCCCCAGTAGAGAATCTGCTCATTAGATGCAGTTGGTAGAATTTACCCCAAACAGCCCTGCAGACTGTGGGGATGGAACCCATTTGACATATGAAAACTGATCCTGGTCTAGCCTTCCAGGAGATGGACAGTCACGAGGCAGACTCCAGAGGCCTAATGGGAGGGAGGACTCACATTTCATACTGACTCTGCAAGCCACAGATGGCCCGGTGTTTGCTGTAGAAGCGGTTCTCCAGGTCGATCTTGGTCTCGCCAATGAGATCGTCTGTTCCAATGATATCATGGTCATAGATCAAGACAGAGAGCAAGGAATCCTTTGGGAATGTGGCCTGGATTTCAAATGACCTGCAGTCCAAAGAGAGGCTTTAGTGTCGACAACTCTTGGGATCCCAGGGAACTTTTCCCCAGTTTCCCTAAACTTATTAAGTGATCATCAATTCAGTTAATACTTGGCAGATAATTTCTCAATGAGATACTCCCAATTTTGTCAGTTTCCAATTGTCCTTTAATGCCTTGGTCAGTTTTCAGTAGTCAGTACTCTCCCTATCTGTGGGTAATATCTTTCAGCTAAGGAGTTTTGGTCTCAAACAGGATGGATTTTCAACCTTGGTTTTTAGTGTGCAATTTTCTGATTGAAAAGCCTTCAAAAGTTATTTAATTTTTTAAACATCATTATGCACAAATGAGGAAAATTATCTTCTTTCTTTCTTTGTTTGTCTATCTGTCCCTTTCTCTTTCTTGTTTCACATCTCTCTGCCTCTCCAAAAACAACATGCCTTACCTTCAACTGGTGCCCAGTAAAATGCCTTTCTCTTTCCCTTCATCATTGCTTTGTAAAGGGACACCAGGTGAATTTCTCTGAGATGAAAACTTGATTCAAGATGAAGAATCATGAACACACAGAGCTACAGTTTTTCTCTAGCTGTGATGGACTCTGGTCCTTCTAGGACAGGGAGTTGGGTTGGGAAAGAGGGCCCAGGATGCAGCACAGAGGTGAGCAATTGGCCCACTGTTTGTGTGTTCACATGCAGAGCCACTAAATTCTGATACTCACTCTCCAATATGGAATGACCATAATCCCAGCACATTTCAGAGTCAACTCACCTTTCTCAGAGAGATCAAAGCAGGGCCTCTCCACAGCACCAGGGGTCGTAACTGACTGAAGCCACTCTAACAGGTGTGTGGCTGTACAGGCAAGAAATCCCACGTGCCTTCCACCAGAAAGTAGAGTGTGCTGAGGTTTGGATTCTAAACTATGCCTGAAATTCTGGATGTGTCTGCATGGGAAATTCCATCCAGAAAGAACTTGATGAATGTTTGTCTGCCCCTGGAAGCCATAACAGAAGGTTTGGTTGCTCCAGTTTTTCTTTCCAAGCTATGCTCACAGATGAACCTCATCTGAATTTTAACTGGAGCTGCGTCAAAGAATTAGCAAAATAGCCTACCAGGTTGGACTCAAAGTTACCCAGGGAGGATGTAAACTGGAGAAATGTACACCAGTTTGTGTGTCTTTGAGATACTATCTCCACAGGTGACAGTTTTGTCAAGAAAGACAATGCATTGTGGTACAAAGACAGAGTTGGTGAAGGAAGGTACACAGGGCCTCTAAGCGTCACAGCCAAGTTGTCGCATTGGCCTTTTGACCATTAATTCTTTCTTTAATTTATTCATTTAACCTTTTTCTATATCTACTGTGTGGCAGACACTGTGGATTATAGGATAAGTAAAACAACTCCTTTTAGTGGAAAAGGCAGATAAGAAAATGTTGAAATGAGATGGCCTGTGTTCAGGCAGCATGATAGGGAGGGTGTCAAAGAGGACATGTGTCTTGGGCCCGGCGCGGTGGCGCAAGTGGTTAAGGTCCTCGCCTTGCATGCCCGGGATCCCATATGGGCGCCGGTTCTATCCCGGCAGCCCCGCTTCCCTTCCAGCTTCCTGCCTGTGGCCTGGGAAAGCAGTCGAGGACGGCCCAAAGCTTTGGGACCCTGCACCCGTGTGGGAGACCCGGAAGAGGCTCCTGGCTTCGGATTGGCATAGCATCAGCCGTTGCGCTCACTTGGGGAGTGAATCGTCGGACAGGAGATCTTCCTCTCTGCCTCTCCTCTCTGTATATCTGCCTTTCCAATAATAAAAATAAATGTTTTAAAAAAAAGAGGACATGTGTCTGGCTTGGGGCTGGAGATGCGGGGAAGTAAGGAAGTGAGGAGATAACTGTGCAGTGGGACTTGCATGCATATGTAGCACTCTCCTGGCTGATGATCTATAGCCCTTTTGATATTAACATTTGATTTAAAACACATGATATTCTCCAGTTTTGCAGACTCCAAGGGCCATGCACTTTTCTATTGCAACATGCATCACACACAAGATCGCATTCCTGGATTGGGCCTAATTTCTCCATGAAGGTATAGATTCATTGAAAATAGGATCACAGATCAACCTTCTACCACCTCCTGCCCAGCACCTGGCACACGTCTGTCTGATTGGAAAGAATAGAACCTTGTAAACACCTCACAGTATGGTGGTGGTGGTGATTGTGTGTGTCCACTTGGCTATTCTGTAATCCTTAGTTATTCACTTATGTACTAACAAAGGTGTATCCATGGTTATCTTCTACCACCAAATGACTTTGTATTTAAAGACTTAGTTTATTTTCTTCAAAAGGCAGAGTTACAGAGAGAGAAGGGAGATAAAGAGAGAGACCTTGCATCTATTGGTTCACTCCTCAAATGGCTGCAATGGCTGGTGCTGGGTTGGCTCAAAGCCAGAACCTCCTTCTGAGTTTCTCATGTGGGTTCAGGGGCCCAGGCACTTGGGCCATCTTTTGATGCTTTCCCACATGTACTTTCTTAGCTAGGTTGAGAAAGCAAACAGAACTCTAACCACAAGCCGTATGGGATGTTGGTGCTGCAGGCGGAGGCTTAATCTGGTATGCTGTGGTGCCAGCCCAACCAGATGTCTTTAAACCAAGGAGATCCTAATTAACCTATTGTGTGAGTTTCCTCCACTAAATAGAAGACCTTCAAAGCAAAGCAAGAGTCTCCTAGAGGACAAATAAATTCAGTCTTGTGTTACAAACTCTGTGCCTGCCTAAGTTTCCAGGTGGCACACGGGAAATGGCTCAATTTCTCAGCTCCAGTGCTGCAGAATCAGCCTGTCTTTGAAAACAAGGTCTTTATGGGAGGGCAATCAAGTTAAAATTGGACCATTATAGTGGGCACCAATCCAACAGGACTGATGTCCTTATAAGAGGAGGAACTTGACCCAGTTAATCACAGAGAGAAGACCGTGAGAAGACAAAGTCTTAGATTGTTTCCATGTACCTAGACTCCAAGGAACACTAAGGATCTCAGAGGCAGCATGGTGCCTTAGCTGATTAGTTCCCACCTGAGACAATGGTATTCAATATAGCCAGCAGTTTGTGTCCTGTATGCTTCACTTCCCATCCAGCTTCCTGTTAATGACCTGGGACCTGGGACAGCAGTAGAGGATGGTCCTTGGGCCTTCAGGTCCTTGGGCACTGGGTTCCATGTGGGAGACCCAGAAGAAGCCCCAGAGCCTTAGCTCCAGCCTTGCAGCCATTTGGGGAGTGAATTAATGGATGAAAGATCCTTCTCTCTTTCCGTCAAATCTGCCTTTCAAATAAAACTAAATCTTTTTTAAAAAAAATATCAGCAGAAGCTAAAAGTTAGCCATGGAATTGAACTCACTTGCCAATATCCTACTTCCAGTCTCCAGAAACTTTGATAAAGCAGCCCAGGAGCTCAGGGAAATCTTACACACACACACACACACACACACACACACACACACACACACACACACGTCTCTCTCTTTCACAGACACACACAACCTCATTTGTCTCAGTGGTAGAACAATGGTCATAATGCACAGCTCCTGCTGAATCACGTTCTCTTTCCAGACTCTGTGTGTGTCTTTCTATAACAGCCTTGTTTATTTCTCCAATCTGATGCCAAAGATGGTAATGTGTCTGCCTAGCGTTTTCATGGGATTTGCCACAGTCAATCATGCTTACCCACTGTGTCCTCCAAAAGTTCATGTGCTGTGAACTTAATCCAAAAGTCAGATGTTGTATTTGGAGGTGGGGCCTCCTTTAGGAAGCAATTAGAATGAGATGAGGTCCAGGGAGTGGGGTCCCTGATGGCATTAGTGGATTTATAAGGAAAGGAAATGAAACCTGAGACAGTATATTCATTCTGACCCCCACGTGATACCCCCTGCCACAGGATGATGAAACAAGAAGGCCCTCCCCTGAAGCCAAGTCATGCACTAGAACTTCTTAGCTTCCATATCATGAACCGTCATAACCTCCTTTCCTTTATACATTACCCTGTCTCGGGTATTTTATGACAGCAATAGAAAATGCACTGGGGGACTCATTGATTTGATTTTATATCAATATTTATAGAAATTGAAAAAATAGATGCAGGCAATGGTAGCTTCTCTGCGATTGGGAGAAAGTAAGCTCTACAGATTAACCAGAAAAATGAGGCTATGCCATAGCTGAGGCCACTGCAAGGGCAAGACCTGAAGGAGCGAGCGAGGCAGGGGAGTAGGAGAGCTACTTCTCAATCCACACACCAGTTCTTAGAGAACTCATTGCTCTCCATGTTCTCTGTATCTAGGCAGCAGAGACAATGGAAAACATCCTGTGGGACCATGAGAGCTGAAGGAAACTGCCCAAATCCACAGACACACACCACTTTAGACATGACAGGGTGGCAGCATCTCAGCAAATCCCATTGGTAGGCGATGAAATTCTTCTGTACATCTATCCACTCACTACTCATCCATGGCTTTCACAAATACTATGCAGGCAGCTACTGTATGTCAGACCCTGTTCTAAATTCTGAGATCAAAGAGATCTTACAACCTAGTAGGGAAATGGAAGATGCCCAATAAATACACAGACAAATAAATCCACATCAAAGGCCATGGAGGAAAGAAAGGAAGGTAAGGTACCAGAGCACCAGAGGATGAAGATTCTGACATTTACATGTGAACGCCAAGGTGATGAGTTTGTGAGAAGGGATTCCTTAGACCACTGTCAGGCACAAGAACCCTCCATGCTCTCTGTTGGACCACTGTCAGACTAAGCCAATAACTTCCATCTCAAAGTAACAATTAAACACACATTCTACAAAGCATCCACACTTAGAGGCCCTGGATGAAACCCTGCAAAGCTGGAGGCAAGAGGGAATAATTATCACCTTCTTCGCTTGCTTGCTACGGTCTTACAATGGGCATAATAACATCAGTCTGATGCATGGCACTGCGGTGAACATAGCTAATAAAAAGTGACCAGCCAGCACTCGGCAGAATAACACACCAGCTACATAAAGAGCAAATAATTGTAAAGGTCGTCTTTGGATCAGGGAAACAAGGGTAAGCTTTGCTGGCACAGTCGTTTAAATCACTCTCATTAATCCGGACAGGCAAGATCATTTATTGCCTCATTTCCTCAGCAGCAGTAAAATGTAAAAGCCTAGTGCTGATCAAAATCAGAGGGTCCAGACGATCACAGATGTGCAAATGAACTCAAATGAAGTTAATAAAGATTTCATCCTTGTTCCTAAGTTATTGAGGAAAAAAAAGAGAATTAAATAAACTTATGATGTACCACCACTATACGTATGGATCACCAAGACAGAGAGGAAAGAAGCTGGCGTGTCTTGAGCACTGTGTGTTAGCACAGACAATATACTAGGTTCTTCCCACATTTAGTCTTCCAAAGGGGCCTGGGAGTCAGGTGTCATTATTGATTCTTTACTGATCAGATAAACTAGGATCGGAGAGGTTAAGCATCTGCAAAAGATTACCCAGCTTGTATGCAGTTGAGCGAAACCCAGACTGCCTTGATTCCAGAGTAGATGGCAACCATGCGTGCAAACTCAAGAATGGAACATTGATGTATGACAGACCCCACTGTAAGACCAATGAAAATGGGCCAGGTTGTTGTGAACTTGGGAATTCCTGCATCTAGTCCACTCATACAGTGATGAATTCAGAGGGGTTTTAACACTTTTCAGGAAAACTAAGCAAAACTCAGGGATACAGTTCGACCTTTTGTCCCTAGGCATCATTCCAACTGAGGGGCAAAATCAAAAGCTAGAAAAAAATTCCTTTGGTAGGAAACAAGCATCTGATCCCTTCTCTTCAAATTATGAGCTTGAATGAGGTCCCTAAACTCTTTGACCTCCAGTCACCTTGTACAAACGCAGGAGAGTCAATCCAAAGACACCTTGAGGTACCGCCTAAATTTACTATCTATGAAACAGTTATAAAAATCTGAGTGAAGACCACCATATACCACCAAATTCCTGAGGGTCTTATGGAAAGTATACCACTCTTCTGTCCAATCAGAGCTTTGGTTAATTGCAGCTGAGAGCAGAATCCAGTATTTAACTTCCTGAAACTATTTTACTAAAGAGACACACTCAGGAACTTGTCACTGCTCCACTTCCAAGGAAACACAGCAGGAAGACATGCAGAAAGGACAGCACACTGGCCACTGACCTTCCAAACACTGGGTTGAGTTGTTTGGGGATGTATTTGTCCCGGTCTTTGATTTCTGTTTTGCCAAGCTTGAGTACGATGTAGGGATCTGACTTGCCATCTGGATCAGCTGGGCTAAGATTAAATGCCTGGGGAGGAAAAAAATTTTTTTTTTGTCCAGGGGCTCACAACTGGGACTAGCTGAGTGTTGAGATATATGCTGATTTCATGGGCCCTGGGATTCAGGATTTTAAAAGGCTCTTTAGAAGATTCCAGTGTACAACCAAAATTAATCACTGCTCTAACCTGAATCCCTGCCATTCCTGTGGAAGACCCAGATGAAAGCTCCTGGCTCCTGGTGCCAGCCCTGGCGCTTGTGGCCCCTAAAGTTATGAATCAGGGAATGGAAGACTAATATCTCTCTCTCTTTCTCCCATTCTCTAACTCCTCCTTTCAGGGAAATAAATAAATCCTGAAAACAAAGCAAAACAGAACAAAGGAATAACTACTCCAATACCTCCATTTTGCTGTGAACAGAAAGTTACTGATGTTTCTGGAATTCAACTCTGTCTGCAGGGTCCTCTCTCCAGTGGAAAGCAGCTCTTGGCACTGAGTAATGAGGAATGAGCTGGGCCACCAGGCAGAGCATATGCTTGAGTTCTAGGTTTGGTTCTAGTGCCATATGCCCTTGGCAGAGTCATACCGTCTCTCTGAGTACTATTCGTAAAATCACGCAGCAGACCCAAGAACATCTTTCACAGCTAGCTGACTCTGATTCCATGACCCTTTCAGTTTTTCCGAGCGATGATCTGTTACTGGAAAAGAAGTCTGATCTCAAATCAACTGGCTCTTAAAACTGGCAAAAGTAAGCACTAAGGACAGGTCAGGATTCACACCGGTGAGGAGCAGTGTGGAGGAGCTGCAGTGATGAAAGCTGAGATCATCAACCTATTCGTCAATCAATTATGGAGAAACACAAGGCTGAGTATCTCTTCCCCAACTGCATCTTCTCATCACCCAGTTATTTAAAGATTTATTTTATTTTTATTGGAAAGTCAGATACATAGAGAGGAAGAACGTCAGAGAGGAAGATTTTTTGTCTGTTGATTCATTCCCCAAGCTGCCACAATAGCTGGAGCTGAGCTTATTCAAAGCCAGGAGCCCAGAGTCTCTTCTGGGTCTCTTGCATGGGTGCAGGAACCTAAGGTCATCTTCTGCTGCTTTCCCAGGCCACAAGCAGGGAGCTGGATGGGAAGTGGGGCTGCCAGGATTAGAACTGGTGCCCATATGGGATCCTGGCATGCTCAAGGCAAGGACTTTATCCTCTAGGCTACCATGCTGGGCCCCATCACTCGGTTTCAATTCTCTACAACAACCCCTTCTCTGTAAAGGGATTGTCTGGTTGATTTTACATCTTTCTTACCCCCACATTATTTCCAACGAGTATGCCTCTCTATGACAGCAGGAGCCAGGGCACTGTTTGAGTGGTTTACTAGTTTGCGTCTATGAGGTAGAACATGGTCATTTTAATATTGGTTGGAATAAAATATATTACATTAAATGAAGAACACAATGTAGCAAGCTAAGCCTCCAACTGCGGCACCAGCATTCCATATGTGTGTTGATTCAAGTCCCAGCTGCTCCACTTACCATTCAGCTCTCTGCTTCTGGCCTGGGAAAGCAGCAGAGGATGGCCCAAAGCCTTGGGACCTAGCACCCGTGTGGGATACCCAGAAGAGGCTCCTGGCTCCTGGCTTCAGATCAGCTCAGCTGTGGTTTTTGCAGCCATCTGGGGAGTGAACCAATGGGTAGAACCTTTCTCTGTGTGTGTGTGTGTGTATGTATGTGTGTCTCCATCTCTTTCTGTAACTTTGCCTTTCAAATAAAAATAAATCTTTTACAAATGAAAATCTGTGTGTAATCTGGAAATTTTTCCAAAATATCTTGTTAAACAAGAAAAAATACAGGTGGGGTAACTTTAGTTTTTATGGTTTTTAGTAATTTTTAAGCTTTTAGTGTTCTATTGGGTTAAAAGGTTTAAAAATTACTCTGTTAACTTACTTTGTAAAATTTGCCTCTGCATCATCACACACAGTCAGGAACACTGGAAGTGTCAAAGCTGCCGTGAACTTGGGCTACCCCTGCCACCCAACGGCACCTCTTTCCAACTCTGTTCGAGTCATTTTTGCCCTATAACACCAGCACCAGCCCAGTCTCCCTTGCTGCCTCCTGACCCTAAATCTGCATGCTTGCCCTCTGTGTGAATGGTATTGTACACATGAAAGGTGAGCAGTAAATACTTGCTGAATGTGTAAATGACCACAGGAATACATCCTTCTCCAATCTCTGGAATTCACAGAAACCTCGCTCTTTCCTTCTTATTATTCAGGATGGATATTTCTGGGTCCCTCACCCCCAGCCCCAAGTTGTGTCTTGCAGAACCTTAATTCTGTAGGATTTTTTGCTGGGGGAAGAAAGGTGTGTGGCAGTCAGTTTAGCAAACACTGCTAAAACATAACCGTTAAATAGGTTCTTTGCTTCTGGAATTCACAGTGTCCTGAATGCGCGAAAGAGCTTTGTGACTTTCTGCAGCTGGGGAAGGAAAACAAATTGTTACGTGTACTATTTCTCAAATATAATGGGACACATGGTCTGATTCCTCAGTAAACGAGATGTTAACATAAACAAGATGACCATAATCAAACAAAATTATAAGAATCAAGTCTAAGGTCGGGAGATGAAACTAAACCCAGGAACCACAAGATTCCATCAGCTGCTTTCATTGGGTGTCAGATTCAGCACCCTGAACTTCTTTGTAATCAGTCCAAAAAATCTGAAAATTAAGGTCTTATGCACTGGATTATTAAAACAAAACAAAACAAAACAAAACAAAGAACCAGGATAACCTGGAGGAGACAGTATTCTCCTTGGAAATAAATTCAAGTAAAATGAAATTTCTGACGGCAAAGGGGGAGGCACAGCCATGAATGGGAAGCTTTGGCAGTGTTGGCTGTTTTGGTGTGCCTGGCTCTCTGTCTCTATCCTTCCTGCTTTCCTGTCCTCCCCGCAGGCAACCCCAGAGAGCAAAGGAAGCTACTCAGAAAAGTCCTGGGGGGCTGCAAGCATTTTTCCAGGGTTAAGTGCCAGGGATTATCCATGCTACCGATGAAAGCTCCTGCACTGTAAGGGACTGAAATGTGTGCTGCCAATTTCATTGGAAGATTTAAGCTCCTACGTGACTGTATTTAAATATGCATCTCTAGGAAGGTGATTAAGATTATGTGGGCTTAATCCCTTAGGGCCAATGCCCTTATTTAGGAAGAGAGGAAGTGTCATTGCATTGCTCTTTCCCTCTGCCTGGGACCCACGAACAGGCCTTGAAAGGGGACAGTAAGAAGGTAAGCTGTCTACAAAGCAGCAAGAGAGGCCCCAGCAGAAAGCAGCCCTGAAGCGCCTTGCTCATGCATGGATGGCATCCAGAACTACGAGAGTAAACCGAAGTCACCAGGCCTGACTGTTTTGTCACAGCAGTGGGAGCAAACTCATAGAGGCCCTCCGAGCGAACAAGGATGACTCACCGCCACAATGTACACCCGAATCAGCACGTTGACAGGGTGGTTGGGTGGAATTCCTTGCTGGATTCTCAGCTGTCCGCTGTCCTCAGAGGCAGAGTCCTCAGGGCTTTTGTAGATACAGAAGGAGCCCTGAAACCGAAGAGCACAACCACACATTGTGAGGGGGGCAGGCATAGTCCATAAAACCACAGACAATGTATTTCAGGGAAAACCAGAGCCTGGGAATTGGCAGGAGCTGGGACGGTTAATACCCTGGCCCATTGGTATCCTGGGAGGTTCCTGTGAACTGTCTGCCCCCGAGCTACTGGGTGGTACACTGGTGAATTGGGTCTGGTGCACTAACACCCTTCTCATAGGACTGTCATATGAGGGACATGGAAGGGACTGCCAGTGTCTGTGTGGGGCCCTGAGCCAGGTCTTCTTCCATCTTCTTGCTCAGTCCTGACTGTGATGCTTCTAGTTCCAGATGCAGGAACTGAGACAAAGGGCATCATTCTAGATCATGCAGCTAGTCAGAATTAGAATGGCACACTTCCACACCCATGCTATTTCCAACATGCTATGCTGCATATAAACAACCTGGCATGCCTTGGGTTTATAGCAGAAACAAGCTGTTACTTGGTGATGCAGATGCTGTGTATCTGCCAACTGAAGTGTGTGTGTTGATGAACTTAATCATTCAGTGAGTAGATTTGCGTATGTTGTATATTTTATGTGTCAGGAGTGAAGAGCAGAGTAAAGCTCAGTGGTCTGTTCACATCAGGACTCTGTCTCTTCATATCCCATCAGACTGTGCTTCAACCCACTGGTCACAAGCCAAGACACCTCTGGGGCAGAGCTTCGTGGGGTTCTACAGAAGATCTTGAGTCAAGGAGTTTCCACACACACCTCTTGCCTTACCATATCATCAGCAGAACCTGAATCCTAGGTGATATTTATGAACAGGGCAAGCCAAATATCAGGGTTGAACACAGGAACCTACCTTGAATTTCCCTATGACTCGGTCCCCATCCAGGCCATGGTCGTCTTCCATGGATTTGCCTCTGAAGAGTTCAAAGGTTTTCACCCAGTCTTCAAAATTGTTGAATTCACTCTCAAGATCACCATCATAGATCTTTAGGGAGAATGGAGGAGAGTGTGCCAAGAGGAAGGGAGGCTCGGGACTGACTTAATGAGAAACACCAGCATGGTCCCAAATGGCCTTCTTTTACATCCTGCAGGAAATCTACGAGGCCCCACTGATTTATCTTTAACAAAATAAACAACATGGATTGGCTCAACGCTTCTGGAGCTTATCACAACTCTGAATGTAATGAAACTTCTTTGATAAGCCTTTAAATTCTACAAAATGTACTAGCAAATTATTTTGGCTACATTGGAACAGATATGAGAAAATTTCTACAGATAATTGATGCCATTGGTGCCTAGAGGCAGATTTTAACAACTGATGAACTTCAAATCAATAATGGTCATCAATAATCTAATTCTTAGTGTCTATAAGGTGATGAAAGATTTATTTTCAAGTCTGATATGGTGGCTTGAATGTGCCAAGGTCCCATGCGGGCACTGATTCACATCCCAGATGCTCCACTTTCCATCCAGCTCTCTGCTTGTGGCCTAGGAGGACATCGGGGGCTGGCCCAAAGCCTTGGGACCCTGCACCTGCCTGAGAGAGCTGAAGGAGGTTCCTAGCTTTGGATTGGCTCAGCTCTGGCCATTGCAGGCACTTGGGGAGTAAGCCAGTAAACGGAAGATCTTTCTGTATCTCCATCTCTCTGTAAATCTGCCTTTCCAATAAAAATAAATAAATCCTTTTTTTAAAAAAGAAATATCTATTTTCATTATAATGCAGAAATAAATTTTTCAAGTGGAAACTTACATATACTCCATGGAAATGCAACAACCACAATTGAATTTTCATGTTTGGCATTATAATTAGATAAATTTCTAATCAAAATTACCCCAATTGGTTAAATGCATGTGATTTTCACATCCAAAATTTCCATATCCATTGATAACACCTCTAGCAAATTCTCTTTAGCTCATGTTACAATTAGTTTGATGATCTAGAAGACCTGTACAATAGACACTATGATATTGAGATGCAAAGATATATTGTAGTATACATCTATTTTCCTGAATCAAATATGGACTCCAAAGGAAACTTAAACATATCTGGACAATAGGATGCTGTACTCTGCCATTGTCTATACCAACAATGTCAAAATACGTTTAACTAGCAATATGATGGACTTATGACTGTTTTTGAAGGACTTTACTATTAGAATAATATATGGGAAATCAGTTGTGGGGCAGGGAGGTTGAGGAAGGAGGAGGGGAAGTCCCAGAGCCTATAGAACTATATCATAAGATAAATAAATTAATTTAAGTATCAGTGAGTCTGATGATGTTATGTTATGCTCTAATAGGTGAGCCAGGGGCAACTAGTACATTGTAAATATTCTCACCAGATCTAAACTGAACATTTCAAGTTATGCACCTTTTCAATATAAGGATGGAGAAAGTGGAAAACAAGTTCCACTGTTTGGACTAATGCCTTTTTTAATGTTCAGAAATGCACTTTATTAATTTTTTTATTGTTAATAACATTGTATTATGTGATACAGTTTTATAGGTACTGGGATTCTCCCCACCCCTCCCATAACCCTCCCCCCATGGTGCCTTGTTAAAGTTTGTTTTCCTGCATCAATGGTTATTGTGATGGCAAATTAATCTGGTTCAAGGAAATGCACAGTGAGCAGAGGCCCTCTGCTGAGCTTCCCACCCCTGCCGTGCAGGGACTCCCAATGTCCACACACCTTCAAGACTGCCAGCTTGGGGGTTTCATCCTCTTTTGGCTTCTTCTTGAGTAGTTTGTCTTTCTTCTTCTTTTGGGCATCTTCCATATCGACTGCCACCTCACCTGATTTCACATTTAGAAGAAATGGTTAGATTTCTCTTGGCTGCTGAGATGGGAAGGAGCGAAGCCAAGCTCTCTCTTTCTTCTGGTGTGTGTGTGTGTGTGTGTGTGTGTGTGTGTGTGTGTGTGTGTGTGTGTGTGCTGTGTATATATATGAACTCGTCAAGCTAGGCACAGAGGATATAAGCAATTTTCCCATTGACACAACTGACAAAGACTAGAGTCAGGATTTAGACTGAGTTTCAGTTACATTCTTGTTAGATCCGTTAGTGTCTTGAGATTTATCTGTTGCTAAGAATCTTGCACCAAGCCACGTTAATGAGATTACTTAGTAATCTTTCAGCAGCTGGCTCTAGGGTGGGGGAAATGGCCATACGGAGCTTCTGGCTTGCTATTTTTTATCTGTGTGACCACAGAAAAGCTATTTGACCTTTTTCTACCTCTGTTTCATTGTCTGAAAGATGAAGATATTTTGCCTATGAGATGGGGTTGGTCTTTGAATCAAAAGGACTAATTAGGACTAATCTGAAAAAGTGCACCTGTCTCTGATTTCCCTACTTCTGTTAATGACAGTCCAAGCATCACTGGCTGCTTGGGTTCCCACTGCATTTAGGCCAAGACCTACCAATGGCTTGAGTCATGTTTGTGGTTACTGAAAAGCCTAGTAATTCTTCATTTAAGCTCCTGCCAAAATCAGATCCATCCAGCCCTTGTAGCTGAGTTTTGAAACCCAATTCCAGGTCTTCATAGTCAGCTCTGTGCAAATTTATCATACTGGTTGTGGCCTGTCACCCTAGGATGATCCTATTTTTATGCTGTTGTTTCCACATTAAGGCTTTGAATGTAGGAACATGAGCCAAAGGGCCAATTCTACAGCTGAGCGGGGTTGGGAACTTATTTCAGGGAAGCTCAAATAGCTGCATGACCTTTTCAAGGTTGTCATCCTCCTGGAGTGTCTGCACTTAGGAAATGCAGGGATTGAACTGTCATATGCCTCCAACTGTATAATTCTCTTGTTGCAATAGCCACATTCTCCACACTTCTGTCCTCCAAACTGCTACTTACCTGTCTTGTCTTTTTTCTCCTTGGGATTACTCTCTTTTGTCTTTGAAAAAAAAAAGAGAGAGAGAAAATGACTGGCAATGCTATGCCTAATTCATTAATTCTGCCTGCAAATAGTTCTGACCCAAACGCCCTAGCTCTTGGCAATCTCAGAGATCTCAGAGTACCCAAGGAATGCCCCAGACGCCTCATTGAAAAAGATCTGGGACCTAAATGCAGGGGATTTCTTGATTTAGAGAACAGGTGTCCAGGTGCTGGCAGGCTACAGACTTTGCTGTCTGTGTGGACTCTCAGCCACGGAGAAAGCAAACTCCATCCCCGCTGTTATTCCACCTCCCAGTACACCATCCCTAAGGCTGCACCCTGGCATGTTGGGTTGGCACCAAGAGTCGTAGAGTATTCAGATGTGTGAGTAATTACTGCAAGTGCTCATGTCCACTGCATCGAAAGGGGGGATGGTAGGGACAGGGACTAGCATTTGGTTTATTTATTATACAACAGCATCTGTGAAATGGCCTTAGACAGAACTACAGCCCTTCCTAAAGAATCAGAAGATTTGAGAGTAGTATCAGACTAATTTTCCTTTCTTTTTTACTTGGCCATGAGATATTTCAAACTCAGCCTGAGCTTTTGTCTGACCCTCCAGACCCACTCCGCACTGGTTCTCCAGTTCTGTAACTGAAACCCTGTCCTGTTCCATGCCCACCAAGTGCCACCCTTGCTCTGGCCAACTTACTAGGGCCAAGACCTCTGCCTTACAGTAATAGTCCCACACAAAATTTAGAATGTTACTGGACACCTGGGGCCCTATGAGCTGGGTGTCTTGAGATGCACCTGCAGTCTCCATCACTGGTACCTCAGTTCTCTCCCCATGCTTGACCTCCCTGAGTATGACAGAGGGAGTGACCTCCAGATGTCATGCTGTATTAAATACCTTTGTCACGAGCTTTGTATCCTACTGCTGACTACAACCAGAGGGTGGGCAGTGGATGGGGGGCCAATTTAAGATCCCTGATATTGACTTTTTACCTTCTGTTATTAGTACAACCACACCATAGTAGGACCTAAGGATGTGGGATTTACAATGAGGGATCAAATTTGGGGTGAGAGAAGGTGCTGCAACTTTTAATAGAGTCCCTTGACAGTCACATCAAGGGGAGACTCTACCTTCTGTACTTCTTTCAGGGAGGCATAATACTTGGACCACCAATCAATAACATTTTCTGCAGATTCATCTGCTATAGTTCTCTTTTTCTTCTTGGTAGATCTCCGAGAGGGTTTCCTGGAATCCTGGCAAGGCAGAAAGGATAGGTTACTACTCAGGTCTCATTTAGCTACAGGCTAGTAACCAACCAACTCACCAAGGGAAAGAACATTTAAATCTCCACTGGGAAGAAGATGGAGGTTTGTGGTAGCAACTCTATATCACTTCAATACATGAAAATTTAAACATTGATTCTTTTGTCATTCATAAATTCATTCATCATTCATAAACTCATTCATTCCTTCGGTGAAATTTATTCAGCTGGTGTGAGATGTTGCACCTGACATTGAGGATGTTGGGCACAAAGGGAATTAATTGTCTTTATACAGACCTAGGTTGCAAATCATTCAGCAATTAGTACAAATTTTGTGATTCTCATTTTCCTCAGTTCAGGACAGTAATACTTGCCTACCGGTTTGAGCACTGAGTGAGATAATGTAGGTGATTCCTCTCAGCTTCATTCTTGATGTGACAAAGGTACAATAAGTATCTGTGACATATGCTCTGGGATGGTAGGGGATGCAGGGATTCCCATATGGCACAGAAGTTATGGGAGACGTTGACACACTGAGGGCTAGTTATGCAAGACCCATCATGCTTCATTCTTCTTACCATTTTCTGGGTACCCATGACATTCCAAATATTCCACCAAGTTCAGATGTCACAGAGATATCAGAATATTATGGTCTTTTCTGACCTGCAGGGTTTATGGCTGTATGAGATGAACAAATATTGAAATCGAGAGTTCCAACATAAAGTGGCAGGTGCAAATTTAGGTGAATGGAGAGATCCTGGTAAGAGGATCAGTGCACGTGGAGTGGGAAACAGCTTGAGAAAATACCAGTCCGTCTCACTCTTCTCTCTGTTGCAATCTTTCCTGGACAGACCATTCCTTAGAACTTTCTAAGTTCATTAATGTCTCAGGATTTTGCCTGTGAATTCCAGGGTTAGAAAGATAAACCCTAGCCTTGATCTGTGGTGGCTTGGGTGCTTGTCCATCTCCCCTTCCAGAATCTCAGCTAACTGAAGATGAGACTCCAAGTTCCTGTTTAGAATCATAAAGATGTACTTTTTGCTCCATACAACCTTGGACAAAGCACATTCTAAACTTTGGTAGAATGGGCATGATGAAGAAACCATTGCCAACCCAAGCTATTGAGCCAAGTAGAGTTTTGGTCCAAATAAATAGTACTGTCACATCTGACTAGCACTTCAATTTCATACACCATGGATTTCTGTTCTTACAACACTCTGAGGTGGGTATTAATAGTATCATTTCACAAATGAAGAAAATGCCACTCAGAAGTGTAACATTGCTTACCCAAGGCCACTCAACCAGTGGGTGAGGAGACTCTGATAAAAAAAAAAAAAACTCTAGCGATATCTGTAAATAAAAAGAGGGGTAAGTCTCACCTTATCCTTCCTGTCCTTTGGTGGCTCCTGGGCTGCAGGCTGGTGCTCGGGTTCCAGCATAGGGGATGAATCAGGGATATCAAGCAGAACTGATGGCTGGGATTGGGTGGAGTCAGGAGCCACTGCAGGAGTCTGCTCAACATCCACATAGACAGAATCTGCCGGTGGCTCCCCGGAGGGGCCGGGAGCATCAGGGGACTCAGAGCTTATGGGTGAATCTGACATCGCTGAAATGAAAGCACATCCATTCAGGGGACTGAGGGGCAACAGGAGGGAGTCATTTCACAGACCCAAGAGTAGCAAGCAGGCAGCTCTGGATTCAAATATGGCAAGTTCCTAACAACTGAAAAACTCGTTTTCCTTATTTACAGAGTGACAGTAATGATGCTATTTCACTAGAGGATGGAATGAGCTCATGATATAAAGCATCTGGCACATAACAGGCAAACAGCGAACATTTGTATTTGTTATTGGTACTTTTGAGTAATTTTAATCTACCGGGGCCATCACCATCATTGCCTTCAGGTTGAGGGCTCAAGCTCCTCCGAATGGACTGTCTCCGCCCAGTATCAGTCCTCTGGAGGTTCCAGGGGTCTGTGAACATCCCAAAGCAGGAAGAACTCCAGACATGCTGCATGTGCTTGCCAGCAAGCAGAAGTATGGCTCTGAATCAATGAGATTCTTAGTTGCTGATGCCACAAAAAAGGCCCTAACATGTAATTTGCTGTCAGAGGGTCTCTTTCCCCTATTTTGTGCTATAGAATTCAGTACTTGGGACATTTCTCTGTTAGGAACCTCTGGGGTGCCAAGGCCTCTCTGTCATTCTTCCAGCTATTGATTTTTCTAGAGCAAATTCAACCTAAAGAACTGTTTTTATGCATCTACTCTCTCTGTCAAGCAGAAACAAAGAAGCCAATAGGACAGAGTAGAGAGCTCGGTGACAACAGATGTATGGCAAGCTCACTGATGAGAAAAGGAAAGTAGAATAAATCAATGGGGAAAGAAAAGGATAGTGAGCCTTTTGGGGACAAAATAGTGCACTGCATGGGGAAAGGTACATGTGGGTCCCAACCTCAAATCATACACAAATGTAAATAGCTTAGAAATGTTAAAGCCTAAAACTGAACAGAACAAAATACAAGATAATATCTTTGTGAATAAGGGGCAACAAACCATCCAATTAAAAACACGCATAGCTCTCATGGCATCAACATTAGTGATTTCTGCATGGTAGTGGCAGCTACAGGCAGCAACAGAAGGGAAAGAACAATGTCCACCCACTATAGGCTATTAACATGTGGAATGCATAAAGAACTTGGGACTCAGGAGCTGGTGTCTTGTGCAACAGTTAAAACGCTGCTTGAGATGCCTGCAATCCATGATAAGGCCTAGCTTCAAGTGCTAACTCTGCTTTTGGTTGCGCCTTGTTGCATATTAGCAAGCAAGTGCTATTGACTCAAGTATTTGGGTCCCTACCACCCAGCGGGAGACCCATATTGAGTTCTCAGATCTTGACTGCAGCCTGACCCAGCCCCGGCTGTTGCAGCCATTTGGGGAACAAACTAGAGGATGAGAATCTCTGTCTCTCTCCCTTCCAAACAAAATAAACAAACGAACCCATTAGTTAAAGGAAGCACATAAAACAAGGGCAAAATATTGATCAGGCAAGCCACAGGAGGGGAGATTGAGATGGCTGGAAAGATACTAACAGATGTATAAACTCAGTCATAATTAGAGAAACTCAAGCAAATAAGAGTGAAATATCATTTTATATCTGCACAGTGGCAAAAATCAAAAGCCAAACGAAACCCAGACAAAAGCACGGAGAGCTAATCTGAAGTGCAGTTGATTCCCAGGCCAGTGCAGCCATTGGCGCACCCTCTAGTGGTGGAAAAGGAAATTACACCTGCACATTCCCTGGGGTCCCATGAAACTGACCCCTAGCTAAGAGAACATTTCTGAAAAAATCCCTACCCAGTATCTTCCTTAGGAACAATACAAGGAGTCTCACCACAGAATTTCTTGTGGAAGTAGGAACTTGGAAGCAACACAGCACCAGTATGAAGGGAAGGAATAGTTCAGTATGGTAACTGCAGCCAGTTCTAATAGTAAACTAAGGTACACACCGCCACATGCACAGATCCTAGAACAGGGCAGTGAGTGGAAAGAATAGGAAACCCAAGGGAGAGCACAAGCATCCTATTTTTCATGCAGATTAAATGGATTTAAATTTCACCAGTATGGTGGTGCAGGGCCTACAGTGGGGAAGGGTTTGGGAGTAGAGGCAGGAAATAAAGCACATGAGAGAGGCCCTGGAATTGGCCAAAGACAGCTGCACATCATGAACTGACAAGAGCGGTTGACTTAGCTCTGTGAACTCCAGATCCAAAGAGGACCAACAAACCAATGTCTAACACAGAGTTAAGAAAACATCAGAGAATGAAGGCAGGAGGGAGCTTAGGTCTTACTCACAAGAGGCTTCTTAGATGAGATGTTCTGGTGTATTAGAGAAGGCAGGTATGGGCTCAGAAAGACCCCCTAGCCACATGACCACAGCCATCGCCCACAGTGGACACCGGCCACACAGCTTCATGAGAGCAGAGTCTAGGAGGATGAGTGGCCTACCTTGTCCAGCCTGGGTTCCATCCACCTGGGAGGGGAGGGCAAGGGGCTCTTGGTATTTACACAAGAACTGTTTTAGACAGTTGACAGTGTAAGTGCCCACGAGGGTGCTCCTCCCAAAGGCTCTCCAGTCCACAACACAGATGCTCAGCGGCGGATGCAGCAGCTCATTTTCCGGCAGCTCCTACAGGGAGAGGTAGAACTGAAACCAAAGCACTGCCTGGGCCTGGCCAGGCCACTTAGGCCCTGCTGACCCAACCATGCGCAGAACCAAAGTCAGCCAAGTGCCCCTGCCCCTTGCCCCTGCCTTGCCATTGCTTCTCTCCTCGAAGCCTGACTCAAGTCAAGGAGTAATCAATCACTCCAAAGAGGAGCAATGGGGCACTAGTAGTTCATCCCTGGCTTCAATTACACCTCATTCACTGCAATCGCTCCTCCATCCTAGAAAACAAACAACCAACCAAACAAAATCCACTCTGCAAAAGTTTCAATTATTTCATTTTTTGGTCATTATCTGTCAATAGAATTGTCATCTCCAATGACAATTCCCAGGCCCAGTGAATATAGCAGAGGAAAGCTAAAAGCATTGAATATGGAGCTGAAGATGAGAAGCCAGTGCCCTGCCCATTTGTTTTCCCTTGAGCCCTACTGAAGTGAAAGATCTGTAGACCGTGCACAGCCTTTCACTGCAGTGTTTGCTAGTTTAAAGCACATATGTGGTGGGAGCAACTGGATTGAATAAAGCACTTTTTATTCCACACAATTCAAAATTGGAATGCAAAAATGTGTGTTGGATTATTGAAACAAATATGTGGCTGTCTAAAAAAAAAAAAACAAACTCCAATGATTTAGAAGTTTAAACTCACAGGCCAATTCCTAAGACTGTAAGTACAAATACTTATCAAATCTAAAGAGTAAAATGAGTGTCAGAAGGATTATCTTGCAGGTCAGCAAGTCTTAAGCCATAATGGGTATCAGAATCACCCAGATGGCTTGTTCCAGTAGAGCTATGTGGAATTTGTGCCCACACCTTTTGATTTAGTGAAATGGTGGTATGCGTGGGAATTTGCATTTTGATGCATGATTTGGTTGAGTTGGGGAACTCAACTCTGCTTTGGGAACCAACTATCCAGTCAAAAGCTTGTCAGCCAGCTTTAATTTACCACCTTTAAAACTTAAATAATAATAATAATAATAATAATAACAACAGTATTTTAGATCATGCTTAAAGTTTGACTTTTCATTAACATGTTCTTTCCTGCACACAGAGGGCAGCCAAGACTTGGAAGCACCTCCCCATGCCATGTGGGAGGCCTCCATCTGGGGAAAATGAGGGATGAGTAGATGGGGGAAGGGATGAGCAGATGATGGAGAGCTGGAGGCACGCACCACTTCAAAAGTGTCCGCCTGGACATTGAAGTTTGGGTTGTTCTTGTAGCTCTGGATCACACAGGACTTCACCCCTCGTCCACCACACTCAATGAGAACCTGTGGTCGGTCCACAGAGAGCAGCTGGACCTTCTTCATCTCTCGAACTCCCCAGAAGAGAACCTGAGAAAGAAGAATCAAAGCCATGACCTATGCAGCCCATGCCTGCCCAGCTGTGATGTGCAAAAGGCAGGCATGTGCCTTGGGAACCACAGAATAGTGCAGCTCCTAGAAGGTCCATCTGGTCACGTGCAAGCTGCACATTCCCCTGTCCATCCCTCAACACCCCTCTGACAGCACAATCAGGGATGCTGCCTTTCTTGTTAAGGGACAGCTGTAAGCCATACCTCCACTCGGTATTTACTAAGCACTGGCCGGATGTTGGCAGGAACCGGGTAGATCTGGGTGATGTCTGGTGGCTCAATGGGAGGGAGAGCTTGCACTCCGGAAGCTGGGACCTGTCACACAAAACAAGGCCACACAATCACCTCCTCAGTAAGATATTCACAGTTTTGTCAACAAAAGTAAGGCATCTAGCTTATCCTGCCACAAAGTTCTTGCACAATGTTCCAAATTTAATTAATTGGTCATTGATAAATTCAATTATTTGACCGTTGATGTTATTTAATTATTTGGTCATTGATAAATTCATTTGCATGAGTGACAAGCATGAGTGAGCGTTGGGGTGAAGCATAAAGTTAGGAAACGGTTGTGAGAAAGTTCATGGTACAGGGAGAGAAGAAAGACAAGTAGCTAGATCCCCCACAAACTTGCAAAGTCCCAGAGGAATGATCACCATGGAGAACAAGAGACAGTTTGAACTCTTCCATCACTGCGGCTCTTCAAATCTCCAGAAAAGCCACAGTACATGACTTCAAAGAGATGTGCATTTAATACCGAAGAGAGAGATCTTGACAGTGACACAGAGAAATGAAGCCTTTTGAAGGCAGAGTTCCATGCTGAGAGGTGTCGTCTTGAGTATTTGGACTGTATGATGCTGCAGGACCATCATGGTGACTGCTGAACTCTCGCACAAAGGACTGAGTGTTCTACAAAGGGAGGGTTGCTCCCATTGCCTCTGCCATCCACTCTACCTTCAGATTCTGGCTCTGCACATACGTCCCTCACGAAGCCTTTCCTGCTTCAGTCCCAGCTGTTGCAGCCATGTCCCTACCTGCATGCCATTTCAATACAGCATATCTTCCCCAAGGGACTGAGTCAGGAAAACAAGCTGTATGGTTTGTACTTGCACAAACTGCGTTCCCTCTCTGATCCTTGGACATCAGACCAGACATGCTGTCCACCTGCTTGCTCAGGAGCAGGTGATTTTCCTCATGGTGGCTCTTCGCCTTTTCTAAACAAATGTACAGGAACTTGGCCAAATGACTCCATGCTCATTCCACATTCCAAGCCCCTCGAGTGGTGCTCCACGTAGGATGAGTTCTTGACACAAAATTATTGGCAGACAGACATATCCGGCACCTATGCTGGAAAAAGCCTAATTGCTCACTCAAATCAGCAAAGTACAAACATATCCTTGTCCCTTCTTCGCAGACCTATTCTAGCTGGCTGCAGCAGATGTGTTTCAGCTAATTATAAGAAAACTCAGAAAAAGAAGAGAGAAAACACAACGGGGCCCGAATAGGCTCTAGATATGACACTGCAGAATGAACAAGACCAGTTTAAGAAACTGCTGCTGATAAGGAGGAACACTCAAGACCACCTTATCATGAAAAATGAGTAATTAGCCCGACAGCCTCACCACTACGGGAGAGTTAATTGGTCCCTTGGTTTCAACAGTAAAGTCACAAAGCACCGGAGATAGTACCAGGGAAGAGGCTGCATGAGTACATGCTTGTCAAATAGCATCAGTGTCTCTTCCTCTTGAGGCTGCACAAGTGTTGGCATGGGCAATGCGCTGAAGGGTCTTTACTACATATGTGACTGAAAGATGCCCTTAAGAGCTCAGTCTAAGGGGTAGGTAAGAGCTGCAACCCTTAGGAGGCTGCTTGGAACACCCAAATGCCCTGTTACGTGTGAATCTGTGCTTTTCTCCAGCTTCCTGCTGCTGCACACCCTCAGCAGGCAGCACATGATGGCTCCGCTACTTGGGTTCCTGCCACGTGTGCAGGAAGTCTGGACTGAGATACGGAGTCCGGGCTTCAGCCTGGCCCAGAATTTGGAGAGTGAACCAACAGATGAGTAATTTCTGTCTATCTCTGTCCATCTCTGTTTCTCTGGCTTCCAAACAAATAAATGAAAATGCTTTGAAGAAAAGCGTTCAGGCCCTTGGAAGTTTCCACAATGTGGTAGAGATCGAATTACTTTACTTGCAGTCAAGATTAAACTTTTTCCCAGTAGAATTGATTAGTGGCTGGCTTACAAAATCACACAGTGTGCAGTCATTTGGTACATGGCATAAAGAAAAAAAGAAGGAGGGGGGTGGGGGATAGATACAAAGGCAAAATACTAAGAATGGAAGGCAATAAGGCAAAATTGCTTCATAAGCCAGCCTGCTCTAATTTCTCAGGTGAGGTGAAATATCGGGGCCTCAAAGTGGATCCAGCTTCCGGGCCAGAACCAGGGTAAATAGGTGAGGCAGCTATAATGCAGAATTCAAGAAGAGGCTCACGTCATGGTCATATACAACTCCAGTCTCTGCCCTGCCTGTCTGGGCAGGGAGGCAACCTAAAGTGTCAAACCCTCTCTCCTCCACTGTCCCCAACAGCCTGACATCTGTACTTTTGTGATACCTCCTGTTTGGTTCAATGGTCAGGGACCAAGAGGTTCCATCTTTTGCCAGCTATGAGCACATGGAAGTTTCTCTGTGTTTCTAAGTCTCGGTTCTGTCATTGGGAACGTAAAGATGGTGACGCCAAATTCAGAGTTGCTGAGAAGCATTCCTGAGGTGCCACACGAAGCACTTGACACACCTTCTGATACATAGGAAGTTTCCAAGGAGTCAGAGTAACTGGAAATCAGTAATCTTTACAAAGACTAGAGCTCAGGTCAATTCATCTTTCTATCACTGTTATATATATAAGCATAAAGAGAAAAAAATGATGAAAGCTACATAAAAAACATGAGGTAAAGAGGATGTATGCCTTGGGAGTCATAGAGGAGAGGAGAAAAAGGTGAAGGAAGAAGCAGGACAAAAGTGATATTTGAACAAGTAAGGGCTGATGGTTTTCCAAATTAATTAAAATATGAAGGCACAGTTATGTAAGTTCTGCAAAGCATAACAAGATAAAGAAATTCCCACTTTAATGCATCATTGTAACATTGTCCAAATTCACAGATTTAGACAAATATCTTCGAAATAACCAAGAGGAGAGAGGAATAAGTTCACTTTAAAGGAGCAATCAGCTTCTCAGCCACAGAAATGGAAGCCCAGATGTTGGAATAATCCCTTCACATTGCTGAAAGAAAATTGTCTTCAACCCACAGAAACGGAAAGACTCAAAAGGAAACACAGTGTGTTCAAAGTCAAGCAGTGAGCTTGTGGCAGACCAGACGTAGCCAGGAGTATCTTTGCTAAGATACCCTTGTGTAGTCAGTGCAGCCAGGAAAGGATCTTAGAGTGAGTTAAGTGAACCTGGTGATCGCTCGTCCCAGAAGAAGTAAAGTGATCTCCCATGACAAACTTGGTAATCTGAGATTCTTTTCAAAGTCAAGGCAGGATTTCTGATGGGAAGTCTTAATACTATGTTAGGTTCAGTCTGCTTTTCTCCCTGGGCCCCTCACTGACCTACTTGTATTTGGGTGAATAGTTCCACAAAGGTGTTCATAAGTTATTAACAATAACATGGAGAAAGACCACAGAAAAGTTGTCTGATTAACTTAGTCACTTGACTTGGACCACAAACACAGGGAAAGCCCGTCTCTCTCTTTTTTCTTTTTTTTTGTTTCAAGTCATAGAATTTAGGTTTCAGACAGGAGGAGAAAGATTTATTTATTTTGTACCATAGAGACAAAGACTATTTTTTTTATTTTATTAGTTGCATTGCATTATGTGACACAGTGTTATGGGCACTGGGATTCCCCCTACCCCTCCCCAAGCCCTCTCCCCATGGCGGATTTCTCCACATGGCTGCGGAGACAAAGACTATTAAAGATACACAAAAAACATGGAAGGAAGGTTCTAGAAAGATCAATGGAGAGGTAGAATGGGATTATAAGAAATCATAATTGCTCTGTAAGTCCCCAAAGGCTGTTCACTACACAAGTCTAGGAGGCAGCCATCACAAAGGCCAAATGGAATTGCCCCTTCTTGTGATATACAATAAACTGGTTCTACAAGAAAGCTAAAGAGATCTTTGCAGAATTGGGAAGTATGTCATGCAGAATAATGGCTCCCCAAATATCTCCACATCCCAATCTCCATAATATGTGAATACATTGTGTTATATGACAAAAAGGACATGGAAGATATGACTCAATTAAGGATATTCAGATGTGGAGCATATCCTGGGTTATCTGGGAAGGCCCAATATAATTACAAAGAATTTTTAAAGGCAGAATAAGAAAGAAGGGGAGAGAGAGGGAGAGGGAGAGAGAGAGAGAGAGAGAGAGAGAGAGAGAGAGAGAGAGAGAGAGAGAGAGAGAGAGAATCTTCATCTCTTGACTCACTTCTCAGCCAGAGCTGGATACATCTGAAGTCAAGAGCCAAGAGCTCTTTAAGATCTCCCTTGCAAGTTCAGGGGTCCAAGTGCTTGGGTCAACCTTCACTGCTTTCCCAGGCACCTTAACAGGGAACTGAGTTGAAAGTGGGGCAGACAGAATGCAAACCGATGTCTGCATGGATGTTGTCTTAACCTGTCATGCCATAGCACCAGCTTCAACAAAGATCCTTTTAAGGGGAGGCAGAAAGATCAGAGTCAGAAGAAACATGATGGTGGCAATAACGAAAGCAGGAGAGAGAGAGAGAGAGAGAGAGAGAGAGAGAGAGAACTACACTGCTAGCTTAAAAATGGAGGAAGGGTCTCCAAAGTGATGCAGCAGCCCCCAGATGCCAGACAAGGTAAGGACGCAGACTCTCCCTGGAGCTTCCAGAAGGAAAACAGCCGTCATTTAAGCGCAGTGAGATTTCTTCAGATATATGACCTCCAGAGCTACATGATAATAAACCTGTGCTGTCTTAAGCCACCATGCTTATGGAAATTTTCTGTTATTCAGGAAGCAAAATATTCTAAGAAAGGAAGGTAACATTTTTAGAGTACTCAAGCAGAAAATAATAGAAAATTTCTGAGATAGAGGATTCTGAAAACAAGAGGATGATTATAAAACTACTTTAAAGTGAGTGTGCTAAATATAGAGAAGGAAGGCTAAAGGAACAGAAAGCAAAAGTTCCAAAAGCAATAAAAAGACGGTTCTGAGAGCACAGTGGGCTGAAGTGCTATGAGTGGCCCAGATAAAGGCCTGAGAATTGAAACCTGCCCCATATGAAGGTTTACTAATTTTACAAGCAAATAAAGACAGTCTGTGATATTTTATTGAGAAATTATGATGCACAACATATGGCTGGCTTCTGTGAGTGACATAAAGATGAATCTCATCTATGAACTGCAGTCCTGTGGACCCTGGCTTTACATACAACCTCTTTCCCTTTTTCTTCCTTTCCAAGGTTACAGTCCTAATCCAAGCCACCCTTGTCTCCAGTCTGGATGACCTCAAGTGTCTCCCAATAGCCTCCCTGCTCACTACTTTGCTTCAGAACACACCTGCATGCATCACCCAGCGTGCATCACACGATGTTGAAAGCCCCCTCTTGCCTTCCCTTCTCTCCCAGCTGAAACTCAGTGTGCCCACAAGGCTCCATGTGCTCCCTTCACTCTGACTTCAGCCAGCACGCCCTCCCCACCAGTTACTCCTCCTCAGCCTCCTTGCAGACACACTCACATTTCAGTGTCCAGTGTTGGCTGTCCCACCCTGCCATGAAAGCTCTTGCCCGTCTTTCTCATGGCACTGTCCCTTCCCCCTTCCACTCCTGACCGAAGCATCACTCTCTCAGCAAGCTTTCCCTGGGTGCCTGTGGCGTCAACCCTGCCCCTGTTCCCTTCTTGCCTTGCTGTGCCTTTTCTCCTCAGCACTCACCACACTGTAACCAGCATGTCTGATTTGCATTTGCTGTCAAGTGCCCTTTACACAGTACTGCCTATTGTCTCTATCTCATGTGTAACACAGAAAGACAGAAGAAGAGAGAGAGATCTAGCTTTTGGTTCTGTCCTTAAATGCTTGCGACAGCTAAGGCTGGGTCAGGCTGAAACCATGAGCAGAGACTGTGGCGGAGACTCAGACATTTGCACAGTCCCTCGCTGCCCTCCAAGCTATTCTGTAGCAGGAATACTGAACTGATCATTGAGTGAGGACTTGTATCTAGGCACTCAGATACAAGCAGCTATGGGCACCCCGTAGAGTTCTGGCCTCTTTGTCACAACACCCACCTTGAGGAATCACCTCTTGTTCAAAATTTCTACGTTGGCTACGTTCATGGAAAGGTAAGTGGGGTGGTGGAAGTTGGAGTGGGCTGGGTAGGCAGATGGTTCATAATGAGCAAACAGCATGACTAACAAGAGCAGAGTAAATCAGTGTCCTGAGATTAGGGAGTCTGAGTCGTCTAAATAAAAAGGGCACAGTGTGTATATAGGAATATGCTAAAATATGAACCACGGGAAGTGTTTGAAGACAGGCTTGTGGAGTGCCTAGTAAGTCAAGCTGTGGAAACATGATATACTCTGGAATAAAATTTTCTCCTCATGAGGTAGCAATTATACAAAAAAAATGTGGTTAAATATATTAGGATATTAATGTTTGAAAAGAATTTAAAATTTTTTCTTAAACATAAAATGATTTCATGTATTTTATTGGCATAATTCTAAGATAACCATGCTTCAATTCCTCTCTCCTTACATTAACCCCCTTCCTTCTTTCCTTCCTTCCTTTAGCAAAAAAAAAAAAAAATTGTTTTGAAAAACCTTTATTACAGGAGTTGTTGAAATCTTTACCATACTGACAGGCTTTTCTAATCCCAGATGGTGATATAATAGCATCTGTTTCTTATAACACTCTTTTTTGTATTTGGAGAAACTGATGTTCTCCTAAAAATATTTTAGGGAATGTTCCATTGGCAAGTGGGGAGCCATTGAGGATTTCTGAGATTTTGACCTACTTGTATTCTGGAGGCAACCTGAAGGAGTGAGCAGACTGGAAAACCACCAGATACCCAGGAACCAGCGAAGAAGCCAATCAACGTTTAGATGAGAATTGAAAGTGTCCATGGGAACTGTGAAGGAAGCACCCACAGGACTGGTCTCTGAACACAGCAGACACAATACAAAGACTTAAAGCCAATTCTGAATGTGCAAGCCAGAGTATCTGTCTGGGAAAAAAGAACAGGACTAAGAGGCAGGCTTGCAAGCCATATGGTATAGGGGAGGAAATGGAAAGCAAAGGTTTTCTGTACTTCATCGAAGAACAAGTACATTAAATCCTTCTGAGACAGTGAAGTGTTTTAGTGATGCAGAAACTAAATAAGCCATCCATGGTTGCAGCTGGGGACCATCAAAGGCATCTTCCAGCCCAACTTTCTCAGCATGTATGAAATCCAAAGGATAAGACAGCCACTCCGATGATCAAATCACTTTCTGAACAAGTGATCAGATTGGAAGATAGTCTGAGGAAACCCTAATAAATGGTATCTGTCAGGCCACTTTCCTCCAACCATGCTGCTTCTTTTAAATCAGTGACCAAGAAGCAGCTGTGCATCTCACTAGTGAGCCTCGCTTAGTGCAGGAGGGAGAGGAGGAGAGCTGGGAACACGGACCCAGAGAGCTGAATCGTCCAAGGGCTTCTCAGGCTCCACTAATTCATCCCCAGTCAACAGGTGAAGGGACTCAGGCCCAGAGCACTCAACAGAAGCAGCTTCGTGTAATGAAACCAGCCCAGCTAATCTGAGCCTTGGATTTGACACATGCAAAAGCCAGTGTTGGTCCAGAGTAAGTTTTCACAAGTCAGCCATTTGCCCAGCACCTTTACCACTCCCTGCTACTATTTGAAACCACTTTTAAAAGATTAGAACCAGTTGTGTTTTTAAAAGGAAACTTCATGTTACTAGGTTAAAAATATACTTACTATGAAAGGAAAATAATCTTTAAAATCAAAGAAATGGAGATAAAAACAGTGTTATCGAGATACACAGTATGAAAGATTTCCTAGACTTTCATTATTTGGAGGGACAGGTGTTCAAAATGTAGACTTTGGGAAACACTCCTTTCCAGTTGTTTCCATGTCCCATTTGGTCACCTACAGGGCAGTTAGACTTCGTGGTTTGCCTCTGTTTTCTGAAAAAATCTTCCCAGACACAGGCTTATAAATTCTCCTAGGCCTTAAAGTTAAGCATGTGATATAGCATAAGCAGAGATGGTCTTCAAAGGTGTCATGTCAGTTCTCAGTGCAGTCACCAACCAGCTGCATGAGCAATTAAGTCAGGCAGCTCTGGCTCTCATCTGACTACTTCCCGCAGTGAGACTGGGGCAGGTCTGGTGTAATGAAAGGTGTATGAGAGAATGGACACAGTTCTGCACACACGATGCCCACAGATATTTGTTCCCTTTCTTCTGTGCATCTTTTCATGTTCTGTACTCAACTGAGGAACTCACACAAAGAAGCTGATCAAGCACTACTGGCCAAACCTGCAAGCATCTTTCATCTTGGGATTCTGATTTATCAGCTCAGAGGACCTGGGATTATCTCAAGTCACCTAACTTCCTAAAGGGCACCTCTCAGATCTGCAGGAAGGATCACCCCCAGATACACAACAACAGAGAGGGAACCAGGCACAGCATGCTCAAAGCAGCCATTCAGCCACAGAGATCAGGTAGACACACACAAGGCAGGTGCAACTTCTGCTTGGCTCACCTGCAGCAGTTCAAACACGGCGAGGAGGTCCCCTCCAGAGAGGTTCCCACAAAAGATGGGGTGATAGCAGAGCTTGGGTGGCTCATAGTCCTGGTCAGCGAGCTTCACAACAGGAGCGGCCACTGTGGCACCCAGATATTCCGGCTTTCCCTAAGGAAAAAAGAGATGATGTTTGGTCCCCGTATGGTGGCCTACCTGATTCTCACCCACATCAGCACAATTCTGCAAATCTACTTCTCCAAGCTGTTAGCATCCATGTGTTGCTCCTGCTGACTGTCTTGCTTGCTTATTTCAAGAGACTGCTGGCTGGTTAAACAGGCTCCCAGGTGAAAACCAAGAGGGTCACCATGGGAGTGACTTAAATCTGTTGTTTTTTATCTTGGAGGTCTCAGGTCAGATGCTTCAAGGTTTTGAGCCTCATAACTAAAAATGGATTAAAAATAATGTCTATGCATAAAGAGAAATGCAATGCTGTAACTGGAATACTATAAGTACCTGATAGGTGCTAATATGGTGGTGGTGATTACGTAGTCCTGCCATAAACTGTACTTGTATAAACATAGATCAACAGATGAATATTGACAGAAAAATGCATAAATAGACAAACGGAGAGGCTTGAAGTTTCCATTTCCCTAAAAATTATATAAGGCTTCCCCAGCCCTGCTCCCAGGATCCTGGTTCCCTATTCCCCTAGAAGCTCCATGGACTGGATTAACCGCTCTGGTTAGCTATTTCAGGAACCCCAGAAATGTAAGCTCCATGGGGGAAGCAGACTGCCTATGGTCTTCACTGCTATGTGTCCATGGCCCATGGAAGGCTCTCAAGGCATAGTTGCTGAGTAAAAGTTGTTGGACCCATGAGCCATGACCTCCACAGTGTAGAACCCACATTCTCTCTTGGCTGGGGTTAGGTCTTAGCAGCCACGCTGCCTCACTGCCTGACTCCCAGCCTAGCACTTATATCCCCAGCTGCACAGGGAAGCTCAGGTTGCGGGTGGAAATGGGACTTCAGTTCAGCTAGGCTTGAAAACAAGCCAAGCTACCTGCTGGGGTCAGACCTATCTCCACTATGGGTAGAATAAGGGTAGCTGAATATTATATGAGTGATCTGCCCAATTACTTGCTTCTATGTTTTATCAATAGAAATGTTCATTCAAATTAACCTTGGAAACAAAAGTGCAACCCAAGAAGCCAATGTACAAATAGAACTTCAGTTGTTACAGAGTCGGCAGACCCTTTCTTACAAGGGATAAAAGCCACTGGGAAACGAGACAAAGTTCTAGGATGGAGGCATCGGGCAGCAGTCCATTTCCAAGCATTTGCTCCTCACTGTTCTTTGGGCCCCATTTAGCAGCAGCCATCATCATGAACATGATCTTTTGCATGGCCATCCAAAATTTTTTCCAGAAAGAAAGTGCAAGCTTTCATGTTTTCTTTCTCTCATATATTTTCTTTTCCTTTAGATTCATGAATACAAGGTCGCCTTTTTTTTTTTTTCTGAAAAGAATTTGACTTAGGATCTATCCAGCAAAGGCCATCATCGAACAAAGACATTTAGAAAGGAAGTGGAAAACCACGGGGCAGCACAGGAAAATGCCAGCACCAAGATGCCAGTGCAGCAGGCACTTTGAAAGGTGCTTATCATTAATCATGGCTTTTCAACTAGACAGTAAACTCTTCTGCAGGAAGCCCGTTGTGGGAAGCAGCATGAAAAAGGCTCTTATTTTGTGGCTTTGCCTAAAAAAAAAATCTAACTGCCAGGCTGAATAGTAAAGATTGTCTTTCATAGATATACATATAGCCCCAACTTACGGCTGAAGGACGGGGCCTAGCAGGAGGGAGGGGTAGAACATCAGCGTGTGTGCATGTATGGGGGAGACTGTCAGAGTAACCACCACAAATGCAGGAAATAGAGGATCTGGACCACATGTACTTGGCTCTGCCTCCAGGTGATTGATCTTGCTGTGTCTGTCTCCTCTTGCAGAAAGATGGGGGGAGAGGCCTCCCTGCTCACCTGGAGCCTCACGCCCTAATCCCTCCTGACCTTGTTTTCAGGGCTGCCCTGAAGAGGCAGCTCCACAAGGGCTCCTTGGAACATGTCGCAAGTGATACAAGGAGGTTTTTAAACATGGAACAAAACAACCTATGAAAAGATGAAGCACGGCTGCTAAAAGGTTTGCACCCAAAGAAACATCCACTTTCGTTCCATTTTCCAGGAACTTTCCAAGTACCTTCATGTGTTCATGTTTCTAGAATCTCCTGAGGAGACAGAGACAACAAATAAAAAGACTAAAACTACCTTTTAAACTGCTTAACTTGAAAAAAAAATTTGAGTAAGTCAAGAAAAATCTTCCAGGAAGCTTTGGTGTTTCCCTGAGGATTCCAGAGCAGAAACAGTTTTGCAGAGGAGTAAGCTGGTTAATATCCTAGCAGAAAGGGGACAGAGATGACTGCATCATTGCATAGCTTCGAAGCAACAGCCTAGGAAAAGAGAGTCCCAGTTATGAAGACTGAGTCACTGGAAAATCCCCTCCATTGCCTTCCAGCCAGGGAGACCACTAACCACCCCGTGTTTCAAAAGACATGGACATTAAACAGCAGTAACCTAGAACCAGCCAGGAGCTGGGTGCAGCAGTGGGTTGCTTTATATAACTATGGCATTGTGAAAGAAGTGTCTAAACAGTAATTGTTGCAAACCAGATCTAGTTTTAGTGTAATTTAGTGGGAAATATAACGTAAAAAAAAGAAACCATTAGTAAAGCAAATAATCATCACCAAATCTCTGAGCCCTGTGAATTACTGCTTAGAAAACAGTAATTTCAGGTCCAGCACAGAAGTCTAACAGCTAATGTCTTCGCCTTGCACATGCCAGGATCCCATATGGGCGCCAATTCTAATCCCAGTAGCCCTGCTTCCCATCTAGCTCCCTGCCTGTGGCTTGGGAAAGCAGTCAAAGATAGTCCAGAGCTTGCACCCACATGGGAGAGCCAGAAGAAGTTCCTGGCTCCTGGCTTTGGATCAGCTCAGCTCTCGCTGTTGCGGTCACTTGGGGAGTGAATCAACAGAGAGAAGATCTTCCTCTCTGTCTCTCTTCCTCTGTATATCTGACTTTCAAATAAAATAATAATAAACCTTTAAAAGAAGGCAGTAATTTCTGTGAGTGATCCTGACCATTCACTGTGCAAGGCTGTCCTTGCCTTTCACTTGGAGCAGCCTAGGTCAGTGCGACACTGTGAGGGAGGCTCAGTGGGCCCCGGGGAAACTCACCACAGTATCACTGTCATAGAGCTCCACCACCACCAGTGGCGGGGATTCCACCAGCTCCTTCTCGTCCCCGTGCAGCACCACCTCGTTGAACAGCAGCATCTGGTTCCAGGTCGGGGACAGGGTCTGTGGGATGACCTGCAGGAGAGACCAGAGGAGTCACTTGGCTGTGTTATGGGAGTCTCCACAGTTCACCCAATGTGAGGCAGAAAACCCATCACCACTGTGGTTCAGTCAACATTCAAGCAGTTCTGTAACTGAGTGACCACTGTGTCCTGAATGCTAGGGTGGGAGGTATGAGGATTCTCTGCCCTGTAAGAGTACGTGTTCAGAAGTTTCATGAGCAGAGCAGTGTTACCATCTTACATACATAAATGTTGACTCACACCTGCAGTATCATGGTAATGTCGATGGGTGCTAGGTACTGCATTTTATGGGCACCATCACATTCAAATCTCATAATAACTCAGGGAGGTCAGTACAGTTTATATTCATTTTAAAGGCCAGGAGACTGAAGCTCATTTGTTCAGAATCTGCAAGAGATAGGACTTGGATCCAACCTGGATCTTCTGGCACAAAAGCCCAGCCTGCTAACTTCTTCCACCCTCGCCAAGAACAGGCTAGTATTATCGCCATTTTATCAACAGGAAAACTGAACATGAGGGAGATCTCTGGTGCTTTAATTTTGGTCACTTAAATTTTGCTGTCAGTTCCCTGAAGATGAACATTGTATATTCCTTATGAAATTATATTCCTTTCCTCAATTGTTGAAATGTCAATGGAGTAGTCACAGGATGTGGTTAAGGACTTGCATTATTTACAATATATAGTTTACTCAATACTATGTCAATTAGTACCATAACATTGTATATTGTTGCTGATGTTATGTTTGGGCTTTTGATTGATCGGGATTTTATTCTGTTGGCTCTGCCTTCAGACCAGAGAAGGTCTCCCCAAGAAACCATTGAACTTATCTGGATGATAAGATGTTGTACTCTATGTTTGGTATATGCTTACAATGAGCCAAAGTAGACTGTCTTTCATCCTTCATCTTAAGTATTTAGTTTAGTAACTAAATGCTAACCATACAGGATCACAGCAGCTACTGGCGCTGGAAAATTTTCTGAAGTAGTCTTAATTGCTCACTGACCCATCACTGCTTACTTTAGAAAGGATGGGAGAGAAACCTGGCTGGATTAACGTCCTAGGCTCCACAGCCTACATAAAATCATCGCCTCAGCTTTACAGCAAATTGTCTCCAGCTATGGTGTTAAAATATTCGCACTATGGTCACAAAGAAACATTTTTATTGCTGTTATTTAGGAGAGTCATAAAAATATTATGTATTTCCAGACTTTTCTTCCTTTCTGCTTTTTACTTTTAGAGCATTTTATGCCTCAGACACAATGAGACATTTAACAGAACATTTCTAGGGAAATCATACACTTCTGGCAGGAAAAGAACAGCTTCAATCAAGCAATAGAGACAAATCAATGTCACAGCACAAAGTTACCCTGAGCCAGTGACTGATGTTTCAAAGAACCATGTGTTTTATTGTTACCGCTTTTGAAAACAGAAATGTGATCTCTTGTAGCATGAACCTGACAGTGTGACGCCAAAACAATTCATGATCTTTACAGCAGCTCTCCTGTAGAAAGATTTCTCTATCTTCCTTGGTAAAGATGACAGCAGTAACCATTCATCTTGTGTGTAGCAGCTGCTCAGTAGCTATAAGGGTACTTCAAAAAAATTAATAAGAAATGGCACAAAAATAGTGCCTCAGTATGGTTTGTCCAAAATGCAAGTTTTACACTTGGAAATGTAAGCGGAATACAAGTGTGAGCGCTTGGAAGACTGCTCACATTTGTATGAGTGAATGCAGCCATGAACAAAGGGAACACAAGGTCACCTTTGAGAGGCGACACAGGCTCACTGAAACAGGACACTGTCCCCTTTTCTTCCAGAACATCCATTGTGAGTGTCATTTCTCAGGGTCTTTCTCAAGGAGCTGGGTATTTTATCTGTGTTAGATGGAATTCATTGGGAATACTCCCTAGGAGGGGGCTCTGGTTGTGGATAAAGAACAGACTCAGATAACCCTTGATGGAACCTTCATCTCATTACCTACCTCATGTCTAACCTGGCCAGGTGATGTAACCTCTCCAAAGGTTCCCTCATTTCAATAGTTATCATATATATTGTGCAGCTGCTATGACTATGATCATTGCCTGAGACTGTGGGTATTAGGTGCCTGGCACACAGCTCTGTTGTTCAGCCCACTCCATCACCATTCACATCCATATATAAATGAGTAAACATGTACTGGCTGACTGCCACTTGCTAGCCCTGTGCACTGGGGTAATCATGCCTAACTAGGGACTGTTCACAGAAGGGATTTCACTTAGTATTGCAAAACCAACAAACGTAAGGCTTTGGACTTGATCCCAGGCAATGGCACTCCAATCTATACTCACAGTCACCATGTTATTTACCACCTTTCACAGGAGTGAGGGAGTATTCTGGTGTCTTCTAGCTCCCAGCTCAATCACTGAACAAGCATGAGACCATGTTATTTTGAGGGTTCACTCAACTCCTCTCCCAGACAGAACTATCCCCATTGCCCTGTGGGTTTTCTAGGACTCTGAACAGCTTAGCTTGGTGGGGCTTACTGCACCATTACCAGTTTACCTGTCTAAAGGACCATACATGCCAGGATTGTGCATTACGTGGGAGCAGAGTTTGGTCTCCCACATTTCCCAGAACCCAGAGCCAGCACTCAATAGGTACTGACTGAATGGGTGTGATGTTGACCCCATCACGCTGTCAGTCTACATACCATAAATCAAGATGTAGTCTCATCCATCAGCCAGGCCACAGGCCTTGCCTTAGACCAAAAATGTTATCCCTGTCAATATCAGCCAACAGAACAGCCAACAGAACAGCCACCATTTATCAATTATTATATACACTTAACTTTTTTGCTTCTTCAAAACAGCTCTATTTTAATATGACAAGCCTGTGCTGTGCTCAAACACATGCAGCAAGAAACTAGGGCTGGAAAGCAACCTCGGGGTCTCTAAGCGTCAGCTCGCTGAGACAGGCAGTTCTTTACTGAGCTTCCTTCTCTCCAAGCAGCAAATCAGAGAATAGAGTAAACCCTTGGAAAAGGTGGACTAATGAGAAAGGTGTGCCACTGGACTTGTGTTGCTTTAGCCTGCCAACACTCAAGGCATAGAAAAGGGGGAGAAAGCACAGAGGAAAGGGGACATAGATTCAGCTCCTGGAACGCTCACATCTGTTCAGAAGCAGTTGAATAACATAGGTATTGAAAGGGTATATCCTGCACTCAACACACACACACACACACACACACACACACACACACAGAGAGAGAGAGAGAGAGAGAGAGAGAGAGAGAGAGAGAGAGAGAGAGACTTGATAAGCCCAGAGCTTCCAGACTGTAAAAGTAGAACTTTTCTCTCTACCAAGAGCCTTCCTGGAAAGAAACAAAAATGGCTCTAAGTTTTGCATGGATTATCTAGGCTGTCCTGTCACTCGTTGCTTCCCCACCACATTTGACGCTGTACCTGGCACATCTACAGCTGCTCTAAGGGCACCAGATTCCTTTTCCTCCTGGTTCCTTTTTCTTTCCCAATCTGCCTTTGCCTTGAGATTTGCAAGACTGCAGTTTTACATTGAATCTTCTCCAGATCAGTCAGTCCTTCCTGGCACATATCGGCTGCTGAGTCTGAAACACCCGTGTACCCAGAGACACACATCTGTGCAACGTGGCCCGGTCTACTCCAGGTCTCCAGTGGGGTTTGCTGCAGGAAGGAGACAGACTGGATTCCTACTTACCTTTGTAGTCTGGCAGTGGGAAATGAACGTGACTTTGGCAAAGGGATCTGAAAGTCCATTGCTGTCAGCCGCAATGAGGCCCCGAGCTTGGTACATGTGAGCTCTGAGCTGAAAGATGTGCCGGGCTGAGGGAAGATTGTGAAAGTGACAGGCATTAGTGGCTTTTGACGAGCAGTGTGTAACTACATCTATCCTCAGACAAAGAGACCGGAGAACCATTCTCCTCTGAGGCCAGCACGGAAGCTGTGAAGAAAGACATAAAGCATAGAGTGTAATTTGGAGCCAGGTGTTCTCTGGTGTTCCTACTATATACTGTGTGTCTTGATCTTCACCACACGTCTGTGAAATGTTTATAATTGTCTCCACTTTATAGAAAAGGAACATGACCCTCTCAAAGACCAAAATACTCTCCCAAGTTTGCAGAGCTGACACAAGCCAGATCTTGGGATTTTCTTTCTTTTTAAAAGATTTATCCATTTTTATTGGAAAGGCAGATATGCAGAAAGAAGATACAGAAAGAAAGATCCTTTATTCACTGGTTCAAACCCTCCAGTGGCTGCAATGGCTGGAGCTAAGCTGATGTGAAGCCGGGAGTCAGGAGCTTCTTCTGGGTCTCCCATGCAAGTGCAGGGTCCCAAGGCCTTGGGTCATCCTCCATTGCTTTCCTAGGCCACAAGCAGGGAGCTGGGTGGGAAATGGAGCAGCCAGGATATGAACAAGTGCCATATTAAGATCATTGATGTGCAAGGCGAGGATTTAGCCAGTAAGCCATTGTGCCAGGCCCTAGGATTTTCTTTTCATCTGATTCCAACATGCACTTTCTCTTAAATATCATATTTTATTTTTATGATTTTCCACGGGTCTGTGTGGAAGAGTGGGGGTTGGACATTGTTATTTCCCTCTCTGGGTCTTTATTTCCTTATCTACAAAATAGGTTAGTAATAGTTCCATTTTGATTATTATAAAGTGGAGCAGGGCTGGAAACAGCACCTAATCACAGGGGAAGAACTTTAGATATAGTACAAAGATGCTGGTATACTGTTATTATTGCTTATGCCAACATGACCTATGGTGGTGAGAAACTTTAAACAACTTTAGTGTCCATCTCTGGAAGAGTAGACAGGAAAAATATTAGGTGCTTCACTGAGCAGGAAGAAGCCATGGATTAGAAATCTACATGGTAAGATAGATGGATATTGATAATCTAGTCCTTAGTGAAAAAAAAAAAGACAGAATTGCATAATATGAACCTGACAAAGGTAGTCCTCTAAAGTGAGAATATGGCACATGAAAGAGTAATTCCATCTGCTAACATGCAGATTTCAAGCGAGGAGGCGAGGCCCTTTAAGCTAAGCTCTAAATGGGGCCAGGGTTGATAGAAGGGACCCAGGCTCCAGAGAGCTGAAATTGGTGAGTCAAGATAAGGACAAACACGATCTAGTTTGGCTATCAAATGGAATCATACTGCTGAGAGCATTGGTGCTCAGTTTAGGGCGCTCTTGAAGGTATGTGCATGGACGTTGAGGATCTCAGAACATAGCTTCAGGAGCATAACAAATGTAAGTCAGGCTGGCAATGAATGGAAGGGATATAAGAGATTGGGACTAACAAGGAGTCAACATCTTCCCTCAAGATGGGAAGCTTTAATGGTAGGAATTTGTGTGCCAGTGCAGGATTAGAAATGAAGAACAAGCACAGGAGACATTCCAGCAGTGGGTACTATTGGACTTGACCTTTTACTGTCATGGTAAGGAGGGTAGAGAAACTAGCAGGCATCACAGGCAATTCCTTATTTGATTGTCATGAGACCTGCACAATTTCTGTTCTCCTCCTAATTCCTCGTCCACATGCTATTTCCTGGTTACAAGAAACTAGCATGGAGCATGAGAATAGGGCACTGAATCAATCAGCATTCTGATTCTGCAAAGAACTTAGAAACTTCAGCTCTGCAGACTCCCTAGTTAAGTCCAGGTATTTACAACACAAGGTTCTCCAAGCTCTGATCAATCTTGGAAATGAAAGAAGTGATTTCTTTGGATTCAGTCTTAAATTTCACTGCTATCACCACCTCCACCTATATCAATCAGCCATAATGTTCACAAACTGGGCCCTGCTGACAAGAAAGCCCTGGAAAATGAGCACAGCAAATCATTCAGCAAACAGGAGTTTATCTACACAGAACCCAAGGGTTCTTTAGTGCACTACAGAAAAATTTGGCCAATTTGGCAGCTGGGAATGAACTTGGGAACATCCATCCTAAGAAATGTCCACCAGCTGTCCTTGGGGCATATAATCCAGGAATTTCAGCAGAGTTCCTAATTATAGCCACAAAACAAAAACAAAAACAAAAACAAAAAACAAACAATATACTGTATAACTCCAGGGGGAGCCACGTCCTCCATTTACATTTTTGTTTTTCTAAAACCTTGGGTGTAACTAGCTACATTCTGTGACTCATCCAATCAGCTCTTGGTTGTGCTTACTCTGCACCTATGGTTGTTAGGCATTTGCATGATTTTCTCCGTATCAGGGTTAGGGTCACCTTTCATTCATTCCCCAGATCTCCCACTGGTTTTTCCATCATGCTTTCCATATATAGGTATAAACTCTTTATTTGCTGAATGGATATTTTCTGGAGCATAAAATTCTCCAGTAGGTATGGATGGCAGCCAAAGCCTTCAAGGCCAGTGCACAGCAGAAAAAGTTTATTAGGTCACCCCATGAAAACAAACACCACAGGAACCATTAAGCACTGGGAAAAAGTCTCTCCTCTCCTCTGAGTTATTAGCAAGTAGAACAGCAAGTATATCATAGTCCTGAGTCTCTAGAAAAAGCCTCTAGGCAATAGGAAAACGTAGTGTGGGTATTTATCACCTGTAGATGAAAACTCTATAAAGATAAGATGGAAAGCAGTAGTAAAAAAGCAGACTTTGGAGAACTGAATGAGATCTTATATAAAGCTTAGGGAATATGATGGATAGGCAGTTTTTTTTTAAAAGACTATGGTCTTACAAAATAACATTGGAAGCTAGAGTTTAACCATCGGAATTCTTGTTTCCAAAACTGCTGCCTGGCTACATGGGAATCAGTATGTCTCCTCAGATTCCACTGGCGGTAAAGTGAAATGTGATACTTGGTGAGATACTTTGTGAGACAGAGTGTGTGGATAATTTTCCAATGATTCCAACGTGGGCTCAACTCAAGACTCGGTCAGCACAAGTGAGGCTAGAACTGCAGCCTGCTCTATTTGAATGCAATGTAATAAAAATAAATAAATAAATAAAATGAAATTTTAAAAAAATCACACAAATTGAGCAAGCTGGGCAGCAGAAAGCAAAACCAAAGTGTAAGATATTAATATTTATAGCAAATCCAAAATCATGAAATTATAACAACACTTACAGAAAATAACTATATAGAATATAGAACCTCATACAGCCTGGTGACTTTGGGTCAGAAACCAAGCTAAGTGAGCTAAAGAAACAGGTCAGTAATAGGACATTTAATAGATCAAAATCACAATACCATGTAAAAGGACAACCTGATTCATTGCTCATATCCATATCCCTTATCAGCATAAAAACTTACTAATTCCTTCAAAAGACATATTTAAAATGCGAACTCAACACACCTAGGCTACCTAGAGAGGAATTCAAACTTTCTATCACGAAAACGTAAGCATTTATTCCAGTTGTATTTTAATGATTTTACTCTTTTCAGGTGGGTTCTTGGAAGGCAAAGGACACTTAACGAAGGCAAATGAGTTGATCCTAGAATAATGTATGATTAAATCCTTCATCCTGCCATTCATGCTATTTTCCTAGAAACCCAACAGGGACACTGAATGTCTTTCATTGTTCAAGGAGCATCATACCTTGATAGAGCAGGTTGGACGGGGGTTGGTTCACACCAGCCACCTTGGAGGACATCTCTGCTTCATAGCCTGCTGGTAAGTTATTCAAAATGGTGCTGGAGTATCTGGTGGGACCCAGCCACAGGTACACATCAACTTTCGCTTGCACTGACCAACCAGCAGGCCTTTTTCCTGGAAGCTGGGAAAGACGACAAGGAAAACAGCCTCATGAGTAGAAAGCAATGATGAGAAAAGAGGTCTTTCTTGGAGCAACACCCAGAAACATATTCTGGGAAAAGTTTTCCAGGGCTCCTCATATCAAAATGAGATCAATGGCACCAGTTGCCCTGATGCACAACTCTATGAAAGAGCCAAGTTGAGAGGGGTTAGGGGCCAACACAAGGCACTGCGTGAGGCCTATAACCCGACACAGGGCACTGCGTGAGGCCTACAACCCAGCACTTAGGTGTGTTCATCGTCCTGTCTGGTAGATGAAGGAACCCAGGCTTGGAGAGATTAAGGAAGCTGTTTACTATCCCTCAGCTTTTAAGTAACAGGTTTCGGGCTCAAACCCAGAATTGATTATTCCAAATCTGGACTCTTGACTCTGAGCCCCATCTACACTGCACTGAGCCAAAATCTCCCTGTTGGCACTTCCAATGGCCTGGAGCTCCAATCTGAGCTCCTGCTTCTTGGCTTTGCTCAGAATAGCCCCAATACTTCCTTCATATTTCAGGCTCTTGGGGGCTTGAAGGACTGCCCCCCTACCCTCCTGTGTTCTTTCTTTTCGGCTGACTGCTTCTCATTCCTTTGACCCTTCTTGTGAAGTGTGACTTTAGGTTCCTTTATTCCCTGCTTTAATTCCTTAGAATAGACACAGAGATATAGATTTGAGAAGTCTTTTAAAACTTCATGGAAAATAGTGTGTTGTGAAAAAAACAGCAGATATTTTGAAACATTTTGTATCAAACTAATCTTTTAATTTTACTTTCCATGAACTGTCTAAAACATTCTTACAAATTGTTTGAAGATTCTTGCTTATGCTTGCATTACTGTGTGGCACAGGAGTGTGTATAGAAGTGTGTGTACACACACATAAGCATGTGTGCACAGGGGTAGATGTATTCTATGGATCTAAAGACACAACTCAATGCAGACACGTGGCTTCTTACTCATGTGACCTGCATTAGGGAAATTTCTTGCTTATTTCTAAGGAAACTTAGGCCTCAGACTTGTCTGTGTTCGGAAGTGCTGGCAAGAGAGTGGACCAATAAATAATAACAAAAAGTTTTAAAGGCACGTGCTGAGTAACTCATGGCACAAGACATGGTCACATGTCCAGATTTTTTTTTTTTTTTGCACAAATTATACTAACCTTATTTATTTATTTATTTATTTTTTGGTTTTTTTTTTTTATTGTTGCTTACATTGTATTATGTAGTACAGTTTTATAGGCGCTGGGGATGTCCAGATTTTATGTACACTTTTAAGTGCCTCTTAGTGTTTCTCAGAATTTCCAGAAAGAGAAAAGGGCATGAGCAAAGATACAGCTAGTATGAGCTACTGGTGAGCAGGTACTTGCTCTGTTCTAAGAGCTTTCAGAATGGGATTCATGAGCAGTAAGCATCAGAGCTAGACAGAGAAAGACAAAGGTGAGAATGAAGAAGCCAGCGCAGTGTATGTGGGAGCTGAGATTTTAGTCTTGGAGTAAGATGTCACTGCTCACTCAGCTAAGGTAATACTATTCTCTTAAGATTTGTACAGCTTTTTTTTTTTAAAATAAATAATCCTCAATTCATTACTTCTCTAATAATAACAAGCTAAAATGCAACGAGCACTTATTCAATAAAATGAATGTTCACTGAAAACCCAAAGTAATCTTGTAGTAGCAAAAACTGAATAAAAGCAATCTCTCTGTCATTTCTGGAATTATTGAGACATCAATTTTTATCTGCTGGGTCACAGTAATAGCCTCGATGCCTAAGAGTTCTTGGCTTTCAGGAATCACACAGTAAATATTTGTTGCATAGTAAGATTTTACATACTTACTGAATAGTTTTCAATACTGTAAAACACTGACACTGTTCTAGACTTTGGTCTGACATTTCTCCCTTCAGATGAAATTGTCTATTACATGCATGCTGTTACCAAGTCTTTATCATTCATTCCCACAATGACTATGCATACATTTTTATAATATCTATCGTAGAGATGAAGAAACAGAATCAGAGAGGTTAACAGAACTATCCAAAGGTTGCAGAGTGAGGCAGGGCTAGAACCATGACTCAAACTGGAGTCAGGTCCAGCCACTTAGCCAAAACTCTTCACATAGTGCTGTGTGCATCAGCGCATGCAAATTGCCTGGGCCTTTTGTTAAAAGGCAAATTCTAATTTAATGAGTCCAGGGAGGATTTGCAGTTATTCGTTTTTCCTTATGGATGCTGATCCTGCGGGCTGTAGAGCTCCTTTTAAATATTTGAGCAGCATGGCTTTTATAGTGTGCTGCATTGCCCTGAGCAGATTTAGTGTTCTCTGTTTCTTTAAGTAAAACAAAATGCAATTTTAAAAAACATCATGACTGGAACCAAAGTTCAGCTAACATTTGGTACAGGCAGCATGTTACACTCCTAAAGTTTACAGCTTATACATGTCTTTTGAAAACACACAAGCTTAAGTTGCTGGCAAGATGGCACAGCGTCTCAGATAGGCATCCACATTCAATTCTCCCAAGGACACTGAGCACCTCTCTAGGCACTTTTAGAAACAGCACCTCATATTGTTCTAACTATGTGTGTCTGTCCCTGCCTTCTTACCAGAAAATACACCAGAGAAAAATAATTTTAAAATGCAAAAGTGCATTTGAAAAAGCCAATGGTCGCTCCTCCCTCTTGGGTTGCCACCCCCCACGGGAGGGACGAAAACTAGGACAGAGGTTGGGGTGGCTAGACAGACACCCAACCTCCATGAAGGCTGGACAGTTGAGCTGGTTAGATGGAACAAGGTTTTAATACCCATTGACATGTATGACAGTAGAAGGGAATGTGGGACAGACTGGACTAGTCTGCCATATATACTAGCAAACCAGGGTAGGGGGCGGGCCTGGTGGAGGTTATTGTGGGTCGCTCCGGCTAGGCTGCAGCTCCCACTGGTCTGTCTGAGGGCCGAGTATGTGCTGGGCAGAACCAGGCTGGACTGCAAACACCCATTGGTTCCAGAAGAAGACAGGGATGGAAACAGAACCAACCCAGCAACTGCAACCACCAGCTGATCGGGGTGATCGACTGTACTGGGCCCTGTGCTTGCTAGCACATACAAGAGTCTGGTCTGGGAACACCTCAGACAAAATTTCTTTGGGGATCCCCCTAATCAAGCTTTTGTACTCAGAATGCTAACCATCAAATGACAGAGGACAGAAAAAGTCAATCAACCACCTCAGCTATATGTTGGCAATGAAAATACTGGGCAAATAGAGATGCTATGATCGACTATGTTGATCATTGGAATCTCCAACAACCACATCGTGCTTGGAGTGGTGAGAGTGGCAGCAATTCAGAACTATTGAATTATCAGAACCACTTAAGCAAGACCCTTAGAGTATGCCCCACATCTGGGACCTGGGATGGATGGGAGACTGGGTGGCACTTCTCCCTTAAAATCTCCTTTCACATCAGATATATTAAGGAAACAATAGAACTAATTGAACAATAGAACTAAAGAACTAATTGTCTTACTCATCTTCCTGTAGTGCTTGAACCTTTTTACCCTAATTATGTCAAGATTGTCAAAAATAATAAATTAATTTAAAAAAATAAGAGGAAAAAAAGAAAAAGCCCATGGTCAACAACGTTAAAATATTTCATGAAACAGAATGTTAATATCTTGGCCTCTCCTGTGCCTTCCCAACTCCCACTGGGGTTCAGAAAATGCTAGCTGGCCTAAATAAAAGGAAAGTCTTGGCAACTGAGACAAAGGAAAGAGATAATAATTCACATATACTGCACTGAAGTTGGTCAGTATCAAGAAGACAAAGGCTTGCTGAAGAAGTAGGGACTTTCGCTCTGTGACAAACCCCAAAAGGATGCCTTTCAGCCACTCCTTCTGCTGCATCCTAGGGAAGGCTGGATTGGGGTGCTGGAGGATGGAGGAGAAGAGACACATCAGATGTTCCGGAGCTAGTGTTAATTTCGGGGTAAGAAGCTGAGGACTCAGCATAGAGAGTGACTCCAGTGGACAAGAAGAAAGTGGACGGCCACTGTGTGGGGTCTGAGCGTATCCACTCCTTCCACGAGTTTTCTTTTCCACATCTCTGCCCATCGGGGGCACCCATGAGATGACAGCAAAGGGAGCTACAAGGCTAGGTTGAGTTCAGCAAATTCTGCCCCATCAATTTTACCAGTGTTGTGGATATATTTAAATTAGAGAGAAAGAAAGATGTGACCTTTTGTCACACTTACAGGTCAATCATTGGAAGTGAGTTAAAGTCATGGGTGATCACCAAACTAGAATGAAAAATAATTTGGTTGAATCACCTTATCAAGACATTTTATCATGTAGGTATAATTGAACCCAGCAAATTTTAGAAAGCTACTCAATGAAGTGTCAATGGCGAAAGGAAGATACAAATCAAGAAGACTAGAATTTAGAGTCATCCTCATGGAGACAACTGATGCACGATGAATGCCCCAGGGCAAACGCTGTGTTCTCTCTGATGTCTATCCCCTGGCTTTATTCCACAGTTGTTTTTGTTCTAATTTTGCAATTACACCAGGGCACATCAAAACATCTTGGAGTGAATAACTGTATACTAACTCCTATTATATTTAGCCCAGGACCTTTTGAGATGATTTGCTATTTTGAAGACAAATGTTTCTTGCTTCACTAGCATTTCTTGAATGGAGAAAATTAAAGGAAATCTTTGACATTTGGGGTGGACAATTTAGGTGAAAATTTTCCCTTTTTGATCACAGTTTTGCATGAGTAGATGCAGAAACCATTTTGCATTCTGCATGACATAAAATAGCATGTGGAAGCACAAACAACTCAGGGAACGTGCAGGAGGCACAGTCACAGCAATGCTCTCTGGGACGTTGGATGCCCGGTTGTTGGAGTGGCTGCACTGATAGAAATTACTCCAGGGAGGCACAACCTTGCTTTCTTTACTTGCATCTATTTACTCAATCCACATAATCATCTCTACTCAGTGAGTTAAAAGTGAGATGAGCATTCTTCACCAGCAGGAAGGATGATGAATTTAAATTCCTTGTCCAAGGTCATGCAGTTGGCAAATATTTACTCTGGAGTCCTGTTATAGGTTAAACAGAGTTTTCTCAAAATTTTTATGTTGAAGTCCTGTTCCCCAGAATCCAGAATGTGATCTTATTTAAAAACAGGACCATTGGTGTGATTAATGAAGTGAAATGACATTGTTCTGGAGTAGGAGGGCCCTCTAATCCAATATGACTGATGCCGTCATCAGAAGAAAACCACATGAAGAGACAGGCAAACAGAGAGCAAGATTGATGTGAACACTGGCCTTGTCCTGGCCCACCCCCAGGACTGAAGCAGAACTAGGAGAGAGGCCTGGAACAGGTCATTCCTCACTTTTCTAACTCCTTTGGAGGGAGCGTGACCCCACGAAGACCTTGATCTGGAACTTGTAGGTTGTAGAATTGAGAAATAATCCATTTCTGTTGTTGGAGTCACTCAGATGATGGCACTTTTTGACAGAAACCCAGCAAACTGACACACATCTCAACCTAGATTCATGGTCTTCATGACTTCAGCCATTTAACTCGAGTTGCCTTCATAGCTTTCACAGATCTGGGAGCAGACTCAGAGACAGAAACACATGCTAGAAATTCTGACCTGGCTTCATAGCTTTGACACCAAACCAGCCAGGAAAAAGAGAGATTTTTTACTTTCTTTAGTCAAAAATAGCACAGACTTACTTTGAGGAAATGAGTTTTGATCTTCCCGCAGTGCTTGCCCATCTGCTCCCTGACAGGTGAATAGAGCAGGTCTTTGGAGTCAATGCGGGCATACGCCACCCTCTTGTTGTTGCTCAGGAGCCAGATGAAGACATCAGGGATGGTGTGCTGTGGCTGTGGGGCAGAGGGCAATGGAGTTGGATAGACTGGTGCGCAATAACTTCACTTTCAGAGTTCCACCAGCCTGAGTCAAGTTGAGCTCATCACACTAGGAGTGCAGAATTCCAAGCCAAGCAGTCCACTATGTTGTGAGCATTTTACACATTTCTGAACATAGCTTCCAAAACAAAAAGAGGATTTTGTGGTCCAAGGGCCACCCTTTTCCTCTAGATATAGAAACAGACACTAGATTTCCCTGGCCAGGGTCAATCACAGACCTGAAGTGCAGTGCCTGGTTCAAACTTTCTGTTCTTGAAATTCTCTCTCACCATTTTGCCCCTCTAGGGGAATGACTGATTTGCAACAAGAACTATAATTTCTGGAGCAACCTCAGGCAGTTTGGACCTCTCCCCGATGCTGTCCCAGATTGAAAAGTTTCTATACATCCATAAGCTTTAGGAAAGAGCTTCAGAATCTTGACAGAAGGAAGTATGAGGTCTTTTAAAGACCATTCTAGAAGTCACCAGAAGACATTATGACTAAATTTTAAAGTGAACAGTTGCTGTTTTGACCTTTATTGGACATAAATTTAAATCCTTTCATAGTTGAAAACCTTTCAAAGCTCTCATGCTTATATGTACTTTTCTGGAGTCTATTATGGAATGTGCTTTCTATTTTGCTGTAAAAAGGAAATCAATAAAGCTGTACATGTTTGACTTAACTTTAAAAGTCTTTTTTCTCACCTCTAAACAAATAATGCCTGCTCAACTCAGCAGGACTTGGAGGAGAAAGAACATTGAGCCATTTTCCCATCTCATCAAATATCCAAATCTCATTAGAAGGAAATATTCAAACTAATCTTCCAAATAAGGTTGGCCTTTGCAGTTGATTACCTCATCAACGAGAAAGCGGATTTTCTCCACAAAGTTTTGGGCTTCACGGATCATTTCATCCAGAGAGAACTTTTTCTTCTGTTGCTGAATGATTCCCTTGGCCTCCTTAGTCATTGCCTCCTGAAACAAGAGTCAAAATAGACATTTCTACAAATCTAGACAATAGTTTCCAGCCTGTTGGTGGAGAGTCTTGAAGGTGCCAATAAGCTCCACCCAGAGCCACCAGTTGGGCTGTTGTAGTGTCCATCACTGCAGGCTGCCTGTTTAACCAAAAGTCTGTAGGAATATGGAGACAGTGATCTTCTCACCTTTGTTTAACTAACAGAAAGTTGAAGCCCAGAAAGGTCAAAGATCAAATGGGTTTTCTAGCCAGAATCTGAACCAAGGCTTTCAGATACTTAACAGCAACTAGCAAAATGCCAACTAAAAATCACTATGTGGAGTGCAATATTTTAACTACTCTATTAAACCTTTATTACTCCACTTAGCAAAGGAGATTCTATTATTTTCATTTTAAGACTTTTTTATTTATCTGAAAAAGCTTAATGATGGAAGTGAGGCAGGGGTTAGTGGGAGAGACAGAAAGATTCTTTTATTGGCTGGTTCATTCCCTAAACAGATACAGCAGCCAGCGTTGGACCAGGCCAAAGCCAGGAGCCAGAAGCCAGGAATGCTGCCCAGTTCTCCTATGTGGATGGCAAGGACTCAAGCTCTTGGGCTATGCTGTGTTGTGTTTTCCAAGTACTTTAGCAGGGAGCTAGATGGAAAGCAGAACAGCCAGAATGTGAACTAGCACTTCCACACAGGATGCCAGAATCATAGGCGGTAGCTTAACCTGTTGTGCCACAGCACTAACCCCTGTTATTGCTGGTTTTCAGCAGAGGAAAGACTCATGTAGCTCCTGAGGGGCAGAGCAGAAGTTGACCCCAACTGAGCCTAGAACACATTTCCCTCACCATGACTCTCACTTTCCTCACTAGAGGGGTGGCGGAAACTTCCAGATAAAGCTATATCCTTATTGGAACATAAAAAGGTGCTTATTTTGATTCATCTGTTCAGCTAATATCTGTTTAGAAATGAAATCTCAACTCTTAAATTGTCTGTTAAAATGTTGGCTAGGTTGGCTCGGCCCATGCTTTGTTTCTTCAGCTCCTACCATTTCTGCCTGGCTCACTGGGCCCCAGACCAACCACTCCCTGAGAGTCCTACGATAATGCCAAGTTTGGTCCATCCAAAGCTGGCACACTTCGGGGTTCCTCTTGCTCAGATATTCTTCCTATATGCTCCATGGCTGGTATATTCTCATCTGTATTGCCTCAAATTCAATCTCAGAATTATGATCTCATCAAGTGACAAGATAATAAAGGAGAGTGCAAACAAAGAGAACAATTACATGTGATGGTACATCACTGAGCGTTCAGAACTGTTGGACCATAGATATAAAAAAAAAAAGGGACTAATGGGGGGTATGGCTGGATGCTCCACTGGAGCCCAACAGTGAACATCTCTGTATATCATGCTAGAGGACATTAGCCTGTGAACTGAGAGACACCAGCAATCTTTTTCCCAGCCAAAGTGTGCTGATAATATTTGTGCTTTAGAAAGATTATTCTGGCTGTGCTATAGAAGATGGGTTAGAGAAAAACTACTGAAATAGTTAAGACTAGATGCACTAAAGAACTGAGAGTGCAGACATGGGATGAGTTCCAGATTTCTTAAAGAGCAGATTAGATAAGATACTGAAGATGAAGGGAAAAAAAATGGTAAAATTGTTACTTAAGCCTTCTAGTTGGAATAGTAAGTATAATTAGCAGCACCAATACAGGACACGGAATGGAGTTTGCATATGTATACACAGTTATTTCTTGGTGTCCATGGGAGATTGGTTCTAGAATTCCCCCTAGATATCAACATTTATAGATGGTCAAGTCTTACATACAATGGCATAATGTTTGCATTTAACATGTGCACATCCTCCCACATACTTCAGATCATCTCTAATCATTTGTGATAGTGTACACAATGTAGCTGCTAAATAAACAGCTATTATACAATTGGTTAGGGGACAGTGATGAAAAAGGTCTGTGTATTTCTGGACAAACACAATTTTTTCCCAAGAACTTTTTATCTGTAGTTCATTGAAATCACCAAGAAGGACCCCGAGGGTACGGAGGGCTGATGGTATTGACTTTGAGATGATACATGATGAACGTGTCAGATGTCTACTAGGAAATTGGAAATAATAAGCTTAGAGATGAAGAGGATGACACGAACAAATACAAAGCTACAGGAATCACAGGCTTGTTCTGTCTCAAGGATGGGGAGAATGAGAAGACAGAAATCTGCAATGAAGGAACACCATGCAGAGGCTATCCAACCAGGAGTGCTGAGAAAAAAAGCAGGCCGGGGAGATGTTAGAGATTTAACTCCCCCTAAGTGTGCCAACAAGTGTTTTAGGAAGAAGCATCGGTGTTAGGAGACTTTGGTTTAGTCTCTGGACTATAATGAACCTGCTGTGACCTTTAGAATATCATTTCATCTCTCTGAACTCCACTCATGCCTTAAAATGCATCTAAAACTCCAAATAATGAGTGTTGGGATTTTGCTTCTTGTTGTTTGCTTTGTTTTGTTTTACAGAATTATCATGGCCTTACATAAAATGTCCCTTGATACCACTGCTGGGACTATAGTTTTATATTTACTTTTATTTTTGTTCATTCAAGAGGCAGAAAGAGAGGCAGACAGAGACTGCCAGCAATGGCCAGGATTGGTTGGGCATATGCTGGCAATACAATCCAAGTGTCTCATATGAGTGGTGGAGACCCCAACACTGCAGCCAGCATTGCTGCCTCCAGGGCTCTGCATTGGACAGAAGCTGGAGATGGAGCAGGAATTGAACCCAGGCACTCCAAAATGGCATGTGGACATCCCAACTGGTATCTTAATCAATAGGCCAAAGACTACTCCTGGGACTGAACTTTAAGGAGAGAAGACCCAGTGGTTTGGTTTTTGTTTTTTCACTTGATCTGGCATCTTTTCGGTCACCACTCATGCAGCAATGTCTGAGCATCTGTAAGGCACCTGGCAGTGTCTGTAAGCACCAGAAGGTCTCCAGGACACAGAAGAGGCCCTCTCGTTGCCCTGTTCTTAAGAATTCCAAGAAGAATAGACATACGCTATTGAGCTTACAGTGCAGATGGCCAAGAGAAAGAGCCTATTGCATATAGCAAAATGCAAACTTCAAGAAAATAAACAAAAATGGGGGGAGCAAGGGAGGTAATACTCCATCATAAGAGGAAGTAGGGCCGGGGATCTTCTGGCTCATCTTTGTCCCCCATAATAAATTGTTAGTTCCTTTCCAATTCACCATATAGTCCTTCTCATTTGTGTCTCGACATCCAACAAATGTATGTCCTTTAAGCTATATCCCCATATGATCTATGATTTATGCTTCATCCATGGGGTTTATTTTTAAAACAGATGTTTTAACTGTATTCCAAGTAAATGAATCACATACCAGCTCCTGCCAGCAGAGGGTAAGGCGTTTCTTATCTAAAGTAGTTTGGTTCAACATCTTGGGTTTCTTTTCTGCCTCAGAAACAAAGGCACTGGAAGAGAAAAACAGTAATTCTCAAACCCATTTGGTGATTTCCAGAGATTTATTGACATGCTTACTACAAAACAATTGAAAAGCTGATTAAGCCACAAAATCAACATTTTTTAAATTTAGGATTAAGCTGTGATGCGCTGAATTTTCTAAGAGACAAAATGACAACGGAAATTCATGTCCAAATTTCACATTGGTTTGAGGAGATGGCTGTTTTGCTACTTTCTTTCACATCATATTCATTCCAATGGCTGTCAAAATTTATAACCAAAATACAAAAGAATGAAGTTTTCTCTCATCGTACAAATTTGACACACCAAAAAAGCTATCTAATGATCTGTAGGCAAAGCAAATATTTCAGACTCAATGCTAAAATACTGCCTGACTTTTTCCTTTTTAATATTTATTTGAAAGGCAGGTTAACAGATAGATGGGAAAATAAAGAGTACTTTTTAAAAGATGTGTTTATTTTATTGAAAGGTAGATTTACAGAGAGAAACAGAAACAAATATCTTCCATCTGCTGGTTCACTCCCCAACTGACTGCAATGGCCAGAGCCAAGCCAATCTGAAGTCAGGAACCAGGAGCTTCATCCAGGTCTGCCATACAGGTGCAGGGTCCCAAGGCTGTGGGCCATCCCCTACTGCTTTCCCAAGCCACAAGCAGGGAGCTGGATGGGAAGTGGAGTAGCTGGGATACAAACTGACACCCATATGGGATCTCAGTGCATGCAAGGTGAGGATAAGACCATTGTGCCAGGCCCAAGAGAGTGTAAGTTTTTAATTTTCCATCTCTTGCTTCAATCCCCAAATACCTGTAATAGCAGTGGCTGGGCCATACCAAAGTCAGAACATAGAACTCATTCAGGTCTCCCCACCAGTGGTAAGAATCCAAGTACTTGAGCCATTATCTGCTGACCTTCTCCCCTCCCCCAATGCACATTAGTTGGAAGCTGGATTTGAAGCCTTCTTCAGAACTTGACTCCAGGTGTTCTCATATGGGAGGCAGCTGTCCCTGCAAAAAGTCACCTCTGCAACACAACACCTGCCCACTTTCCTACATTTACAAAACCGAATGAAAAGAAAAAGCATTGGACACAGTGGTTAGAACGCCAATTCAGATGCCCACGCGCCCTTTCAGAGTGCCCTTTCAGAGTTCAATCCTTGACCCTGCTTCCAATTCTGGCTTCTTGCTGGTGAGCACCCTAAGAAGCAACAGATGATGGCTCTCATACTTAGGCTCCTTCCACCCAAGTGAGAAGTCCAGACTGAGTTCTAGAACCCTGGCATCAGCCTGGCCCAGCCCTAGCTGTTGCAGGGATTTGGAATGTAAACCAATAATCTCTATCTCAATTTCTCTCTCTCTCTCTCTCTTTCTCTCTCTCTCTCTCAAATAAATAAACAATAAATAGACAAAAATTTTCACACCTAGAAAAGATTTAAATAATAACTTTTTGGTGATGAAATGAAAATGCATTAAAGTTATAAATGCAAGAAAACCTGTAGATGATTAATATAGTTTGAGGAATAAAATGTTCTCATTAGTGATACTTAAATGCAAATTAAAATGAGCACTATTTCACCAACAAAATGTAACATTCAAGGCTAGATGTATAAAAATGAATAACATTCAAACTTGGTGACAGTGAAGGGAGAGTATGAACTATTATAGAAGACTGTGAATTGTTAGAGTATGATACTATTTTACTGCACCTGTGGAACTTTGACTTAAAAGTTACTGAAAGTTTACGCTTCAAAATTTAACCCTTCCATAATAACTGAACGATTTGGTAAGTATACACTTATATAACTTTTACTGTAATATTGTTCAGTAGCAAAACAAATAGGAGTTAAATATCATTGGGGGCTAGGTAAGTGTATCATGACACACATTTGATTGAATACTAAGGACATCTATGAAGTGCTAAAGCAGAACGATGATTGTGATGTACTGTTGAGTGAAAAAGCAACATGCTGAACAAGATTGTCATCTGGTTTGTGGGGCACTGTATTTTACAAGCGTGTGCATGAATACGCTTACGAGCACTCAGAAAAGTCCAGGAGGGCAAACCAAACTCTTTCCTTTGGAGCAAAGATTGGCGACAGCTTTGAAAAGAGCACTTCTACTTTATATATTTCTTTTTCTTTTTTTACCATGAGCATATAAATAAATTACAAAAGAAACATAAGGAAAATCTTTCACCAAATGTGAATATTGCCTATTTTTACAGGTGAGATTGTATTAGCTTTAATTTGAAGTTAAGTTACCACTAATTAGGACATCTTACTGTCTCAACTACTTTGTCCCTTCACATTTTTTCCTGCATTCATAACCTTTATTATTTTCCTAATGTACCCATCTTTTAAAGGACTTTATTTCTTTGAAAGTATGTGTTTGTTTACATCTTGTCTACTGATCTTTTCTCTCAACAAATTAATCTGCATTCCTTGCCTTTTACGATTAGAAAAAATTATCGTTTTGGCCCTTGTTTCAACCTAACTGAAGTGCTACACCAGGTTGATTCCTTAGGCAGGCAGTGTTTATGCCGGTCCCCAAAGGATCCTAGCTCCAACAATTCATCCCATTATGTAACCTCACTCCTGGGGTCACATAAAAGCTGGACCTAGTGTCTTACTCAAATAGAATACATCAAGTGCAATGACTTGCCACTTCTAAGACAAGTCATAAAGACCCAAGACTTCCACCTTGCTGGCATGTTTTATCTGACTCTTCTTGCTTGCCTGTTCTGATAAAGCAAGTTTTCCTGCTGTGAAACACAGCTTGGAGGGACTCACAGGGGATTCGAGGGTAGCCTCCAACCACCAGGCAGCAATGAACTGCAGCCCATGAAAGACTGTGAATAACCACATGGAAGATCTTGGACTAAACCCTTCCCAGGTGAGCCAAGAAGTGACTGCAACCCCATCATTGTCTTAACTGTCCCATCCCCGATTCCTGACCCAGAGACACTGTGACATAGAACGCACTGGGCTGGGTCACTAACTTTTAGGGTAACTTGTTACTCAGAGATAGGTACCCAGTATACACTACTGCATCTTCTGTCTTATCTATTATACTACTTACTGCTTGGAATAGGAATCGCTAACAGGCACTTATTATGCGTTACATGGAAAAAAAATCTGCTTAGTAATATTTGGTATAAAATTAGCCATCTCAGTGTCAAGTAGTTGTTGAGAATCTGCCAAATGCAAAGTACCCGTTGGGTACTTAACACTAGGAGCATTTTTCTTGTTTCATACTTGTTTCATACTCCCAGCACTGGTTGCTCCCCCGCCCCTTTTGGTTTATGTTTTCATTGTGATGCATCAGGAATCATTGTACCATGCATTCATACCAGCTAAATTACTGAGCAAAATTAAGATGGTTATCATAATATAAACTGCCCATTGGCATGCACGTAAAATTGGCTATTTTTGCAAGGTAATAGCAAGCCGATTCCATGGAAGCTCAGATGCCCAGATGATGGCTACCTGCTTTGACTGATGAAATCAGTGAGCACCATCTTCATTTTCTCTTCTGGTGCCTCCTCTGAAATCTTGATCAGCTCTGTTACTTTTTCTATACCTTCTTCCTGAAAACAACCACAGGGGCAGAAGGATTTGGTATGGGGGTGAGATAGGTAGTAGAGATGCTGGCTGGAACATCCCAGACAAGCTGTCTGGTTTCCTACTTGGGAAATGAAAGCAGACTGCCCTCCTTGTCTTGCACTTACACGGGAAATGCTACTGCACTCTGACTTTGAGCCTTCCTCTTCTCACGGAATTTGTCCAGACACAAGCCTCCTCCTGTGTTGCCAAAACTCATTGTTTTTGCCACAAATCTGTTCCCTAAGTGGATATCATTTATTCACAGCCACACTAGCAGAGAAACCTATGCCATGAGTATTAATAACAATGTGGAATCAATTAGAAGTCTATTACCAAAAACTTCAAAAGCAATGTTCAAGTCAAATTGCTATAAATAGAATAATTCTACTAAGTAATCTCTGAAATTAAAGGACTACCTATTCTTCTGACTTGCATGAGTTTTAGGCAATGGAGAGGGAAAGATTATATATGGCAGTAGCTGTATACTTGCATACTTAAAAATTACATTTTCCCTTTGGGGCCTAAGTTCCAGCATTTCATTCAACAGTTGAATTCAAGGAGATATGGAAATGCTTCCACTGCTCTACCAGGATTTTCACAAATGTTAGTGTCTGCCATATACCAAGGTCTAGTCCAAGGGACACATGCTCCTCTCTTTCTGTTCCCAGTGATCTGCAGGGCACTGAGCAAAGACAGAAACAGGCGCAAAGGCTACTAGGATTTCTATGGGAAATTCTGGTTTTTAAAAAAATCAAAACTCTTGGAGATTAACTATCTATTCTATGTGAAAGAGAGGCAAGACTAGAGTTTGTGGCCTCCACATGATGTAGAACCTGGACTCCCCACAGCCAGGACAAGACATGGACTTCTACAAATAAAGTCAAAGACTAAAATGAAAATAGAAAAAAAAGCAGCTCTATTTCCTTGGTATAGGTGTGCAAGACAGAGAGTAGAAGATTCTCCCCATGAAATATGTGAATGGGAGGAGAAACATGAACATAGAAGAAAAGGAAGTATAAGGAAAAATGCATGGTATCCAGGAAGGAGAAATTTTCTCTCCTTCCTGTCATGGCTCTGTGTTTCATACTTCCACACAATCAATCCTTCAGATGATTCTTTAATCCAGCAGGTTGCCATAGAAACGGCAAGGCATAGTTACTGAACAAACAGCACACAAACAAACTTTAAGTTATGAGAAGAGCACAGAAGGAAATGTCTGCAATGGAGGTGGGGCCCAAAGCTCCCTTGAGGAGGTGCTGGAAACTGGTGGCAATTGTTGGGTCCACAGAAGGAGGGTGGAAGAAAACACAGAGCAGGAGGTAGAGATCATGATACTAAATACCAAGAGCTGGTAGTTAGGAGACTTAAAGGAGCTTGGATTTTTCAAGGGAACGAAAAGAGATAAGTGTGACTGGGGTAGAGCCAGGAAGGGAGAACATGTGTAGAGAGGGCTGGAGAAGTGTGCAGTCTTACAGAAAATTATATGCCATATTAGGGACTTAGGATTTTAGATTATTTAGACCCCAGATCTGTTTTTGGAGAAACTTTTCAACCATTTGCTCTTTAGAACTTAACAAATCATTTGTCCCTAGGTCCTACTAGAGGAAGAAGCAGAGCAAGGAATTAAATTTAGTCTAATTTGAAGCTTAGTAATTTTGCAAAATTCATTCTCACTTCCCTGGGATCATGTGGTAGGAGCCCTTGGTCCTCTCCAAAAGTCATTCAATTCATGTGTGTTTTAATTGTGATGAAGAACTACAGGATGGATCAAATTCGACTTTGCTGGGCTGCCATTGTGCCTCAATGGGCCAAATCACTTACTGGCATCCCTTATCAGCACCAATTTGAGTTCTAGCTGCTCTACTTCTGATCCAGCTCTGTTGATATGGTTGGAAAAACTATGGAAGATGGCCCAAGTGCTTGGGTCTTTGCCAACTGTGTGGGACACCTGGAGGGAGTTCTTGGCTCTTGATTCCTGGCTGGCCTGGCTCTGGCCATTGCAGTCATTTGGAGAGTCAGCCAGCAAGTGGAAGATATTCTCTCTCCTCTATATATGCACTCATTTTCTCTTTGTGTATATATAGAGAGGATACACACACACACACACACACACACACACACACACACACACACACATCCTCTATATCCCCAGTCTTCTAATACTGAACTGCGAAGTCACCTACCAGGAGGTCTGCCATTTTCTCCAGCATGTTGGACCAGTGTAACCTGAAAATCTGGTCTCCCCAAGAACTGATGAAATAGACACAAGGCTTCTTGGCTTCAAACGGCAAATAGTTGTAATTCCTGTGAAATCATACGAGGTTTGAAAGTTAGTTAGCCATCAGTGTGCTTCCGGAAACCCCAGTCACTTTTCCATGTTGTATATGTTCTGCACGGTGTGGGAAGCTATTGAACTGTTCACATACTCCCTTTGTCCGTAACTGGAGATGCATAAGCCATAAGCAGTAAAAGCTATGTGACAGCAATGGGAAATAGTTGTGGTTACCAGCAGATTCAGGGCAGAACTTAGAAATGAACACCAGAGGGCAGGATTTTTGGGCACAACTCCTTCAAGGAAGACAGTTTTATATTAAGAGGGAAAAGACAATGAACAGTAATTTTTTAAAAGACTGATTTCTTTATTTGAAAGAATTACAGAAGGAGAAGCAGAGGCAGAGAGAAGGTGCATGAGCAAGAGAGACTGATTTTCTATCCACTGGTTCACTGCCAAAATAGCACAACAGCCGCAGCTGGGGCAGGCCGAGCCAGGAGCCTGGGACTCCATACGGGTTTTCCACAGCGGTGGCAGGCTGTGCTGCTTTCTCAGGCACATTAGCATGGAGCTTGGTTGAAAGTGGAGCAGCTGAAACTTGAATTGGCAGTCACATGGGAATGCTGCCATTGCAGACGGTGGCTTAACTTGCTAAGTGACAATACCAGGCCCAAAGAGCAAGAATACTGTGGAGGGATCAACCGAAATAATACCTGTAAATGCATTTCATAAACTAAAATTGCTAGAGAAGTGTAAGAAGGTACTAATATGATTCATGAGGGTGAAGGCATGTGAACCAAGCTAAACTTTAGCATTCTGTGGCTTGCCATTCATCAACCCATCTATTTATCTATTCTTCCTTCCTTCCATCTATCCATCTATTTATATTTCCTCCCTCCCTCTCTCTCTTCCTTCCTTCTTTGTGCCTCCCTTCCTATCTACCTTCCTTCCTTGTTGCTTATCCCACAAGTCACCAGAATTGGTTCTAATAATGCAAATGAGTCATTTGGCTCAAAGCGAGAAGATTGGGAAAGCAGTTGAGAAGGGAAGATGTGGAATCATATAGGGGACATTGGAAAGTGACAATGAGGTATGCTTAAATAATGAGAAAGAGTCAGCATAAAAGGTTAAATGGAAGATAGATAAGAAAGGACTCATCTGTTGACTGTCCTGAGGAAGGTGGTAGATGGGGAGGAGGTAACATGGGAGTGATGTGACAAAAGATGAAGACACTGCTTGCCAAATGACAACTATTTGATTGGTGAAACTCCCTCCAAATGCTTTGTAATTTTCTCCCAAACACTTGGGGTTGTGCAAAGAGAAATGTGGAAGGGAGGCCAAAACAGAGAGTAGTTGGAATGGTTGTGGTGGTAGCAGGTGGCACTGATAAATTAGGGCAATGTTGCAGCAACACACCTAAAGGGGTAGAGATGGGAGTAAGAGGAGGAGATGGAGGAGAGGCAGAGGGAGTCAGGGGGAGGCAGGGGGAGTCAGGGGGAGGCAGGGGGAGGCAGGGGGAGGCAGGGGGAGGCAGGCGGAGGCAGGGGGAGGCAGGGGGAGGCAGGGGGAGGCAGGCAGAGGCAGGGGGAGGCAGGGGGAGGCAGGCGGAGGCAGGGGGAGGCAGGGGGAGGCAGGGGGAGGCAGGCGGAGGCAGGGGGAGGCAGGGGGAGGCAGGGGGAGGCAGGGGGAGGCAGGGGGAGGCAGGGGGAGGCAGGCAGAGGCAGGGGGAGGCAGGGGGAGGCAGGGGGAGGCAGGCAGAGGCAGGGGGAGGCAGGGGAGGCAAGGGGAGAGAACTTCCACCTGAGAGCATGGAAAGCTTATTCTTTTAGTTCTCCATTGCAGATTCCTTCTCAAACAAACAATAAAATTAGCAAAGGTGCCCCTGGCCTGTTGTGCAGTTAATAAACCAGCAGGTATCTACTCAGAAGAGAAGCCAAGTGAGTTTTTGGCAGAAACTGTGGTTATTACTGTAGCAGAAAAACAAATGAAAGGTTAGAAAACAAACTGACTGCTTATTTTGTCTCTTTTTAAAGTATTACACTGACTACTCTGCAATTAAATAAATTCCCACTTGAGGTTATACTTGGTCCCAAGGTTTCTTTGGTTTGGGTCGCTCTGTGCTAATGATGTTCAAGGTCCTTGTCTCTCTGGTGCTCAGGATACTCCCAGTTTCCCGGGTTTACATGGAGCAGGATGCCACGGCCTCTTAAGCAGCCTGAAGTGCAGATGGAGGGCAGCAGATGGGAGGGTGCCTCGTTGCCAGTGCAAAGAGAAGGCTGCCAGTTTGGATGGCTGCCATGATGCAGGACCAGCCTTATGATTTTGGGCAAGGATAGGCCTGCAATCCTACAGTAAGAATCAAATGATGATCTGTCACTGGATTTCATCTGTGCCAACCTCATTCCTGAGATCCCGCCCAGGATACAGCTTGTATGTGACTGCACCTGCTTTGTGAACTGGAAAGCCTAGGGAAAAAGAAAGTGGTACTTTAATGGAGGCAACAGGCAAATAAATTGTAGTTGCATTTATATGTGCATGTATGATGGGGTCTACTGTAGACAGAGAATCTTCCAGGTTGACCGTAGTCTCCCTGGACTAACACTAGGTAGAGAGAGCATCAAAACGCATAGAAAGCCCAAAATTAAAAAAAAAAAAAAAAGCAAGACAGCATAATTTATTTTGGTTTACTTGATTCAGTTGGTCAACACTAATATGAACTCCGTCCAGGGAAAACTTGCAGCCTCTCAGTGGCTCCTAACCCCTATCCCTGCCATGAGTGCTGAAACTACCACCAAAGTCAGCAAGTTAGATTACCAACAAGGTGGACCTGGAGACCTCTGAGTAGTCTCAGAAAAGCCTCTTTGTGCTGGAGACCCAGTTACAGCATCAACTGGTCAGTCTCAGTTTTGAGAATAAGTTGAAAGAAAGACAAAAAGTGGATTTAGGCATGTGTGAATGACAGGTGTAAAATATGACTGTCAAGGATTAAAAAGAAAAAAAAACAACTCAGGATGGTGGTCTATGGGAGAGGGAAGGAGCATATAACAACTTTAACTTACTCCACCCTACTTTGCCCAAAACACTCTATTTGTAAAGCTTTGTTCTTCAGGATGTTACCTTTTCAGTAACATTGTCTCACAGCCGCCCCCTCACACTCTGTCCTCTACCACTATTCTCTCCCATAATGCTCTGAGCCAACCCAAAGGTAGTAATCGCTTGTGCAAAATCATTTGGTAGTACCTGTGTGCCAGTGATGCTCAGATACAGAAGCAAGTCAGACACAGTCCCTGCTTCCCAAATGTTCACAGTCCAACAGAAAAGACAACCAAGTTCTACCACCTTATGCCTCTGTGATTTCTGCTTAGGTGAGTCTATGAGTAGGAAGCCAGACTTGAGGTCTGGATTGGGTTTCGTCCAGAAGAGTTAAGTGAGCTAGCAGTTCGGATACAAAGGCTGATTTCCAGGCAAAATAAGTGTGTTTCTTAAGCCCAGAAGCAGCAAACAGCAGGCTATACTTGGGAACCTGCCAGGAGATTTCATAACTGAAGGAAAGGTAGAGTCTGGGAGTGACTGGAAGAGATGGCAGAGAGGTAGACTGAAATCAAACCCACAGAGTCTGGCTTCTGAGATTAATCATGAAAGCCGCAGAGTCTATGAATGATACAGTTTTCAAAGAAGCAATGGGTTTGGATAGATCAGCAAGTGTCTAAAAGATCAATCCATGTAGGAGATGTTTGAAGAAGATACTCCAGGCCAAAGATGCTAATGGCCAGGATTAAAGAAATAGCAATAGATGTGAAAAGTACTTAAGAACTAGAATTGATCTGATTTCATCATTGGGTAAATGCAAGTAGGAAGGAAAAAGAATAATTGGAACATCACCGGGACTTCAGTCTCCTTGCATACAAAATGGAGAGGGCCATGCACTGTTTTGAGGATCCAATATGGCTAGCAGAAGACAGAGCAATAGATGACTCACTATCCGGGGCCTTTGTGGCTCATAAACCACTTGATTGATATCTGGCACCATTATCTTTAAAGGGAATTCTATAATGTTATTTCTGCAGGCTGAATATTTGCATGAATCAAAAGAGACTGTGTAGCCCTCTCCAATCTCCACCCCATCACACCATTTTCTGCAATGCTTTTCTGGGGTCTGATCACTGTATTTTGATTTAGTTTGGAAATGATTGTGGCAAAAAATAAGATCAGAAATGGTGCAATCCCACACAAGGGAATTTATGTAATAGCACAGAAATTTATTTGTAGAGTTTGGATTGAAATTTTAAGTGACTTTGCCACTTTGCTGTGGCAAAGTGTTACTTTCTATAACTGTCAGTTATGGAATAAAGGGGCCTTCAGAGAGAACCACTGTCATCATCATTGCCCTTCTCTTAAACAGATCACTCAGTGTGTCATTGGGAGAAGTACCACTTGCTAAAGTCTTACTGGAGCAGTACCTTCCTCATTGCCTGCCTATATGTGCTCCAATAACTGAGATGTAAAAACCATGTTTCTGATTTTAGGAGAAAATGGAAACAGCCCCAAAAGTGGACAAAAATTTGTGGGAACTTTGACTGCTCTCCCTTGCTGTGTGCTACCTGTTTCCCTCTGTCACCAGTGGCTTCTCGGGGTGTGTGGTGGAGGCTGCAGGGGTGGTGGCCTCATGGTGGCCTGCAGCCCCTTCCTTCTCATGGAGCAGTGGGAGGGCATCTTCTTCCACTGACTCAGCTGGCTTCTTCTTGCTCCCGTGATGCGACCCTCCATCCATCACATTCCCATAATTACCTGCAGAGGCGGCAGCAAAGAGAGAGACCAGAAGTCAATGTGTAGAGTAGTCTGCTGGACATAGGGGAGCAAAGTTCATGTCCTCTAGGGCAAAGGATAAAATCTCAGGATGGAGTGAAAAGATCAGTGAGTAGAACAGAGAAGATTCACAATGCAATCTGTTATCTTCATGAATCTCCTTTTCTGTGAAAACCACACAAATTACACAATAAACACAAAAGGAGACTACAAAATGGTAAGGTAAGAGCCTGAGCTCTGTCAAGGAAAATAGGTGGGGGGCCAATGGTTGGCTTTGATAACAAGGAAAACTGAGGCCACTCGGAAGAGGAGGGCTGAAGAGATGGACTACATGGTCTGCAAGTCACAAAGAGGGAGGTGAGATGGGAAAGGGGAACAGAGAAAGAACGGCATGCACCTGTGAGTCACAGGGAAGACGGCCACCAGGCAAAATGGAAGGAGGGAGTTGGAGACTGGAGTCTGAGAGTGGTTAGCTGGGTAGAACTTGAGAGTTTGGGACTTCCCCCTATGCAGGCTCACTGCCTCCCTGTGGACTCCAGTCTGCCAAGAGGCTTCTGTGTCTCCTCTTAGTCCTTGGAGAGACCCCAATCATCTTTTCCCAGTCTGCCCACACACCCTGGAGCCCCTCACCATAGCCTCCTCTTCCTTTTCTCCAGCACTGCTGGGCCGATGCCAGTTCTCAGGTCTCTCTCTCTATGCCTCTCTTCTCAGAGCGATTCCTCTGAGGGGCCTGTGCCTTCCCTGTGAGGATGTGCTCCCAGCAGGTGTCTCCATCCTTTGAACATGTGCACACGGGGCTCCCTGACAGATGCCCAACTGCCTGGCTCAGAAGAGCTGGAGTGTATCTAGTTTCTTCTGCTCAGAGAATTCCTTCTCTGATGAAATGTGCCTTCTGAGAGTGGTTTTTCCAGCCTCATAATAGCCTAGAAAACTGGGACTTAGTATAATAGCATCAACTGAATGCGGTAGTGCTTCCACGTATTATCTCACTAAACCACTCACAGAGGAGTTGCTGTTCTTCCCATTTCAGAGATGAATAAACTGAGACCCAGGGAAATGAAGTAAGCCAAAGTAAAGGAGCCAGAATTAGTAAATCAAGTCGGCCTGATTATAACCCTACATCCTACATGCTTTTTCAAAGTCGGGAACTCTATCTGTCCCTTGTTTGCTAACACTAGGGTGAACAGGAAAGTGTTCATTTTGTTCTGAGGTTCATACTTCCACTAGATGCTCTCATGTCGGGTATTTATTTGATAACTAGATCTTAAGACCACGCTCCGCGCCAAGTGCTGCCCTACCCCCATGCTTACCAATCGAAACCTCAAAGCTGATAGGCTTGTCACCAATCTTCCGGTCAATCATGGTAGCTTCAAAAAACGCTCCAAAGAGTAAAAATTCTTCATATTTTTCTGGTACAATCTATAGAAAGGAAGATGATTACTAGACATAAGGGGCACTTCTTTTTTCCTCACCAGGGAGCTGACAGCACCTTTGAGCTGTTCCCACATAATTTACAGCCCTTGATGCCTGCTGCAGGTGACTTTTCCTGTTGATTGGACATGCAGGAATCGTGGTCCACAGAATGCAGCCCAAATGCAGCCATTTCTCTAAAACGATGCAGATTCAGTCCGCTGAGATTCCACCTTAAAATAAAGTCCCTTTTTTTCTTAAACAGTAGACTCCATATGTACATTTTTCTAAGATGTTGTTAGCGGAAGCACAACCTTTTTATGACCCTCAGAAATTAGGCTTTTAGAAAACAGAAAATCAGACACCGAGTGTCACACATTATGCCTTCTCAGTGAACATAACTTTATGATTTACACAGAGAACTCAAAAGCCTTGTGTCATTTGTTTCTCCCAATGATCTTAAAAGGTCAAAGTTTACCACATGCCCATTTTAAAGATGAGTGAAACGAAGCTTCAGGTTTCCTAGTGACTTTCCCAAGAATTCTGACCACAGACCCAGTGTTCTTTGAACTTCAGCATGTGTTTGCCCAGTGTCTCAGTGCTACCCTAACTCAATTTTTGCTTCCTGAAATCACAGGCAAATCAATAGGAGAGATGGGGTTCAGGGACAAGCACCAGTCAATCCCACACTTGCGGGTAGACTTTAAGCACTGTGGTGGCATCTGTGAGGAACACATCAGTGCCAGAACCACAGGTGCCACTCCAGCTTCCCGATGTCACCTGACTAAGGCAGGGCTCCAAGAGCCTAAAGAATTTTCTGGGATCACACAGTTAAGCTCAGCTAACAAGTCTGTTTTGTCCAGGAGCCTACAGTCTGGAAGGCTGTATTTCAACAGTGCACAAGGCACTCCCAGTTCTGAAGACTGATATCGCTAAGGAATGGGTTGCCACTTTTGGGAGCAGTTCTCTCTAGGACGCAGTGACAAGGCCTCATGTGTTTGAGAAGGGAGGCTGGGTCAGCCAGAGTCATTCAGTCTGTGCTCCCTGGTTTTGTGCTTGGGTTTGTTCAAATCCACAGAAATAGCAGTGAAGGTTTCTTAGAAAGCAGTTGTGACTCTGGGGATCAACCTCCCACCCCTGTGAAGAATCCTGAAGAAGATCCCTGCCTTCACACAGCCCTCCTGTGCCGTGGGCATTTCCCGGGATTTTTTTTTTTTTATTGTTCTGGAGTTCTCCAGGAGGGTGGGGCTCAGGGCTGGATCTTAGTCATCACACACACACACACACCTGATGTCCCCTGCTCTGGCTCTAAGCCAGTCTCTTATCTTGCCCTACCACAGCTGAGTTTACTCCCTGGAAGGAGGTGGAACCCACTCAGACACCTGCAGGAAATGAAGGCCGTGTTGCCTGCAACAGCATCCACAGCCACACAACTTTTCTTCAACTCCCCGTTTGGCCACTTTCTAGCTGGTTGACTCCGGGCAAGTCTTGACCCCTTTCTGGGTGACACCTCTTTTCTCTGTGAAATGAAGATCATAATGGGGCCACTTGGAGGAGAGAGACAGAAATGATATCCCGCATGTGAAACAATTGCTTGAACATACAAACCTCATCCGTGGTAGTCATGTTCTGATAGGCAATTTTGAATCAATATCAGATACCTACACCCTTCCAAGTTTAACTCAAATGACTCTTCCATCTGGAAACAGACCTTGATTTCTAAACTGGAAAAATGATCATCGGTAATGCTTACTGAACTCTGTCCATGTGCCACAGGCGATGTTAAAATTATACCTGGAGCAACCATTTACTTTCATAGGCAAGACACCATGCTCTACACTTAGCCCTAATTCACTGTACCAACAGTAACACCACAATGTGCAGACCCTGGGATAGCTCAAGCAAGTGATGGTCATCCACCTGGAAGATCCAGAGTGTGTTTTTTGGCTCCTGGCTTCATCCCCAGCCATCGCAGGCATTTGAAGAATGAACCAATGAATGTAGTATGCACACACACACACACACACACACACACACACACACACACACTCACTTTCTTTCTCTCTCTCTTTTCTGTATACACCTGTTTCTCAAATACATAACAAATCTAAAAGATAATTTTACTCATACATTATCTATGTAACATTTCATATAACAACATTAGAAGGGAGAGCTTTTTAATATACCTACTTATAGATGAGAACTCTACAGCACAGTAAAAGATTAAGATACTCATCCAAAGTTACTAAACAAAACCATTATTTGTTGAGCTCTTACTTGGTGCCAGCTCCTGTCGTGAGCACTTTGTACAAATAGATCCACTAAAGCTTCAATAGTTCTGGAGTAGATGTTGTTATTGGAAATAAGCATAAAAAGGTTAAGTTACTTGTGCCAAGATTCAAGCAGAGGTAGAATTTTCCAGAAGCTTGGCAGTCACATCTGCATCCTATTGCCACAATTTAAATCCAGCCATCTTGCCCGGAGGCCTAGTGCTTCATCTTCACTTTCCATTCATTCCGGCAAATAGTGTGCTTAATGCATTTTTCACTTTCGAATTCCTAGTACATGTATTTTGCATGTCTTACATCCCCTTCTAGATCACAAATCCCATGGAGTTAGATTAAGCTTTTATTCTTGCAAATGCTGAAATGATATTTAGTTTTTGCTTTGTTCTTTATCTTTTTGAGGATGATATTTAAATAAGAAACTCTATTGCTAGGTGTTTGCAGAATGTTTTAAGTAAGCACACTTTTTAGATGGGTTATTTTCTGAGAAAGTTTGAAAAAGGGGAGATAAACTTTGATGGTGCTGTTGAGAATGAGCTGGAAAAATCAGTATCTTGGGACCTCTTGGTTATCTCCTCGTGCAGTTAATTCATGGAAAGAGCGGAACTTGAGAACTCTGAGGAGCTAAAAAGAAACCAGTGTGGCAAGAAAGGATGTCACCGTGCTGGTTAGGGCAAGCTCTGAGCTGCTTAGGTGGTGAGCAAAAGAAGAAGCCTAGTGTGGAAACTTTGAAATACATTCATGAATCTGTGGTTAACTCCCCTTCAAAGAGTGACGTCTAATTCCTCATCCTTTGTGTATGTGTAATGGGTAGAACACAGCAAAAATGTCTGTATGTGGCTTCCACAATCAGATTATGAAACACATTTTCAGGGTGGAAACCTATGACTATCTGCCCCCTGGTGGGAGCAAATCATAGTGACATTGACAGCAGCACCAATATATTGCCTGTCTAGCAAGCAAGCACCAAGATCTCTGTCAACCATTTCAAATGTATTCCCTCAGCCACTAGAAGGTGCCTAAGACAGTGACCATGACTGCTCCATTTGGAAGATCAGAAAAGCACAGCACAGAGCAGTGTTGGTGTTACAGCCATGGACAGAACCAACTCCAATATCGCCAACCCTGTACTCTAACTGCTCCTCTTCAAATTGAATGGATCCCAGAAATAAAATGAAGTGTTCTTCCAAGGCTATGCCACCTAGTGTGATTTGATCTCTTGGGTCTCATCCTTCATGGGAATGGATAGTGTTGGAAGAATGGCCTACTTGCTGATCTCAGAAACACTCCCAGGAGAGCCAAGTTAAGAGCTGGAAATCACCCCACCTCTGCAAATGACAAGACACGAGGCTCTTCTAACTACAAGAAACCATTGCTAAACTAAATGGTATTCACATTTTGCATTCAGCTTGGAGGTTCTTATTTCTTTTTCATAATATAGCACTGAACTGGAAAATGCTTTCATGTTGATGATGACTGGAAAGCAGTAAATATTACCTGGAGTTGTGATTTTTCCCACAGGTCTGGAGCAGGAAAATTGGTCTCTCAGTTTTTTAAATCCCAGAAAGTCACTTAGCATTCCTCCTCCATTTCCCAACCCATGTGTGATCTGAATCCAGACCACATCTCCAGTTAACACAGCTAAACAAAACTAGCCCACATCTCTAGTTTGGTCAGTCACCCCACCACCCACTCCTATCAACTCTCTTAGAGCTCTCATATTTCTCTTTCCTTAGGTTTCTATGGGAATCCATGTTCAAGGGGACTCTAGGGGAATTTATTAGGAGCACATGGCTGGGTTGTATGCAAGAAGAGATAGAAATCAACTCCAGAATACGGGGCACAAATTGTACAAGAACAATTAAACATGTGTATGCCAACACCTTGCAGGAGAATGGGCAAGTGCTGTTTCTATCCCAGGCTCATTTCACCATGAGGTAGTGTGGAGCTGTGTTCAGACCTACCTCCGGGGAGACATCAAAAGGCTCCACCTCAACATCAGTGGAGTTAGTTTTATCCGATGCCTGCTGGGGTTTTCCATCTTCAGTTTTGTCAGTCTTGTCTTTACTGGAGCCTTTGGAAGACTTGGAGTCCTTGTCCTTCGAAGTCAACTTGAGTTCCTTCAGGGCCTTGGAGAATTTGGACTCTTGTGCCCCTCCAGATAGGATTTCCACTGCAATTTCGACCAGGATTCTGCCTCTGAATGACACACCCTCCCCAAAGCCTTCGTTCAATTCCTGATAGTCATCCATTAAGCTGTGGTTTCTTGGTGAGCCGTACAGGTTAATCCAGGCAGGTCCAAAGGTAGGTAGAAAGCCTAGGAAGATCCGACACTTTAATTGATGGGTATGTTTCCAAGTTCATTTATTTGTTTTTTTAATGAAAGATCCGTTAAAATTATGGGATATGCAAAAATGACAAATGAAAACATTTCCAGATTATCTCACTTCTGGAAGACAGCCAAGATTCCCATTTGTCTATATTTCATGATAGCTCTTTATCCATGTATATTTATACTTGCTCTAAGTTGTAATAATGTCATAAGTGCATGTATATTTATGTGTCACTCATTCATCAAATGTCTAGTGAATCCTAACATGTATCAGGCTCATGCTAGGTAATAAGTCTGCAGCCCAGTGGAGGAGAAAGCAAATACAAATAGTAAACAAATAAATATTTATGGACACTGTGAAGGACAAAGATCTCCTGGAGATTTAAAAGAGATAGATCAGTGAGCTGTTTGGATAATAACCATCTCCTAAATTTTTTTTAACCAATTAAAGCCTATTTGTGTGGGCTGTTCTTTTTTTTTTTTTAAGATTTATTTTTTATTATTTTTGTATTGGAAAGGCGGATATACAGAGAGGAGAGACAGAGAGGAAGATCTTCCGTCCGATGATTCACTCCCCAAGTGAGCGCAACGGGCCGATACTATGCCGATCCGAAGCCAGGAGCCTCTTCCGGGTCTCCCACGTGGGTGCAGGTTCCCAAAGCTTTGGGCCGTCCTCGACTGCTTTCCCAGGCCACAGGCAGGGAGCTGGAAGGGAAGCGGGGCTGCCGGGATTAGAACCGGCGCCCATATGGGATCCCGGGCGTGCAAGGCGAGGACCTTTAACCACTTGCGCCACCGCGCCGGGCCCATGTGTGGGCTGTTCTTTTCCCTGACCTCCACCCTGGGTATACTAAGCCTCCATTCACTCATGGGTTCATTCAGCTATAACTCCTTGCCTTTCTCCTGTCCTCACACTCCCACCAGTTCACTGGGGATAGGCTTTGCAGATAGAGGATCACTTAAGCCTGTAAAAAAAATCACAGATACCCTGTGGGCATCCAAGATTACACAGCAGATTTCATCTGTAGATCTGATTGCCAAGCTCTGATCTAATCCACACCGACTTCCTAAAGGACACACAGAGATGCCCAGGGAAGACTTAGGACCAGGACCTCTATCTCCCAGAGTCCAATCCCATCCAATGCTATAGCCTATCCAATGCACAGGCCAGCAGAAATGGGGAAAGCGCCTAACACAATAGGGAAAGCTTGCTCTAACCCATTCAAGGCAAGGGCTCCAAAGCAAAAGTTGGGAGACTTTACCTTTATCTCCATCCTGCTCATTGGAAATTTTCTTCAGGTCAATAAAATGGGTTGCCAATGCCACATCATTCATGCTACCCTCATCCCACACCTGGATTTTCACCCTCCGACACAAGGGAGGAAACATTTCCTTGAAGACCACCTGTTCGTGCCACACTGGATTGGCACAGTTTTTTTGCACTGTGGTCCGCCCCTACAAACATAATCAGAAAAAGGTAATCCATGGGAGGAAGTGATTAATGAAAATCTTTCAAACCATCTCGAAGTATAAACTGTAATAATGCTATTTCTATTCTCCCTTACCCCCAACAATGTGCGAACCAGTGGTACTCAGCCACCACTACTGACAATGTATTCTGTACCAGACACTATGTGAGGCACCTGGGACAGAGACAGTCATCACTTTACCCTCAGGAAGTTCTAATCATAGTATTAGGGTTGTGGTGATTAAAAAAGAAAAAACCCAGGAATTGTTCCTGCATCAGTCTGTAACCTCCCATCTCATAAAGGTATGGCTTTAAGCGAATCATCCCTCCAGTTTAGACCTCAGTTTTCTCATAAAATAGAAGTGATATCCTATTCAACTTCCAAGGTCCACCAGAGCATCCCAATGCCAAACATTAGGTATATGTTCAAATGTGTGTCAGATGAAACTTCAAAATTGAGCCCACCAGATTTCAGCTCTGATCATGTCTCCCAGTCCTGGTCCTGCCAATGGAGCATGACTTCTGTGGTAGGAGTAGGGTAGACTACCAAGGTGGATGGTAGAAGATATCAAGAGGGGGTAATGATTCTATAGTACCTGGAGACTGAGTTGCAGCTCAGAGAGGTAGAAGATGAGTGCAAGTGTCCTAACAGGGACACACTCAGAGCTCCTATCCATCATCTCCAAACAGGGGTGAATGTATAACCCTCTTCCGCTTCCTCTGTCAAGTGGCTTCCTTGAATTTGGCAACAACCTTTAGCTTTCAAGTCATTTCCAAATATTTATCTTAGCTTCACTGCATTTGGCTAGAAATGCCTTGGATACATGAATGGTCTCTGGCCCAAGCCTCCATGTGTTAGTGACAATGGCTGCTCACCGTCTGCCCAGCAAAGGACACCTCCACGAAGGGATCCACAAGGTCCTTACTGTCACCCACAAATGCTTTGGTGACATTAGCCATGATGCTGGAGTTCATTTTGGGCAAGCCTTCTGCTTTGTAGAGTCTCACATAGAATCTGGCCCAGGGTCTCTCTGATGGAAAGCCTTGGGGGATCAAAAGGTTCCTGGGAAGGGAAGAATAGTCAAAAATAAAAGCAGGAAAAGACAAGCAATTTAGAGCAAGCAAGAAGCTTTGGGATAGATGAGAAAGACTAGGATTCATGAATAGAATGAGTTTTCTTTTCATTATTAATGATAGCAAAAGGTAGGAAAGGTAGGATTAGAATGAATACAAACTAATTTGGATTCTAGATTTACAAGATAAGCACCATCTCCCACTCCACACCTTGACAGAGGTTCATTTAAGCCTTTCCACACCACAGATCAGTGATTAGAAATATGATTTCTTCAAAGAAAAAATAGCTAAGTTCAAGCAAATTAGATAAGCTCAGAAATAGTCTCCCTACAGAGGGTTGTTACAGGAAGAGGGAGTGTCCTCCTCCTGGAAGCTGGCCTCTGAAAGCATAACCATGCCTTCAGTAAGATGCTTCACAGTGTCACCTAGAGAACAGAAACCCAGATGAACAAGCCAGGAGCTTGACCCCGGAAGGAAAGGGGAAGAAGGAGGAGAAAGAGGACATCAAGTTGGCACATATCACATCTCTTGTCTGGCCTGAATGGCCCCGTCTTACTTTTCTATCTGCTCCTCGGCATCAGAGGTTTTTGGGTTGGTCTTTAAGATGTCGCCTTTACCAGTCACGCTGATGTCACATTTCAGGTAGCCCTTGGTGCCAGTCCTGATGTCACCAGGATCCGTGAGCAGTGCCCATTTGTCACAGAACTGATGGCCTGTGAAAGGATTCTAATAGTTCACATCCCTCTCAGGGGTTCCTGGCCTGCCCCCACTCTCCCCCATATCCCAAGGCACGACCCTCTTCGTTTTATCTGTTGACCATCTCAGTTGTTTCCAACCCTTGTACTGCCTCTTTCTCTAATTTTCTTTCTTCCCACCTTCTTCCCATCTAGTTCTCTTTTTCACTCAACCTACCATGAATACTTGAAGAACCTTCACTCTAACAAAAGTCATCTGTCAAGACTCATGTCCTCGACAGACACAGGAACATTAACAAAATATAGAAGTTGCATATCAATACTTATGGTCTTGAGCATAAATGTGGCTCATGAAACTCTTTGCTTGATCTACATCGTGAATCAAAAACTCACAATCACTTACAAAATCTACACTTTCTGGGTTATGCTTAGAAAAGTGGTTAGAGCTGATACGAACAGGCTCACACTTCTACCTAACAACAAATGCCAGAAAGCTTGAGCAACTACTGTTCTTCCAATGAGGATCCCAAGTCCTCTGGTTCCCAGACACTCAACTGCCCACAAAGGGACATACCCAACTCAGTGTATTCATTCTTGCTTGCTGCCTGGCCCCTGAATCAGTATTGCTGTTGAAGGGGAGGAGCCTTTCAAAAGATTTGTGCTTGTTATTGGCTCTGTTACTTACTGGCTTTTGACCTTGGGCAAGGTACCCAAGATCCTTTGAGTTTCTACTTTTTTAATAAGCCAGGTATAATAGCTGCTTTTATTGAAAACTCTGATAGTAAAATGCTATAGTTTTAATTTCTGTTAGGGTCTTTACTAATCACTGTGCATAAATGTATTAGCTTATTTAGTCTTTCAACAAGCATGTGAGTTATTTTATGTACATGCGTACAGATGAGGAAATAGACACCCAGAGAAGTGCCCAAGAATAAGAGTGGAAGGTAATGTAGATAATCTGACTCCACAGTCCACATTCTTAACATCTAGAATCTAGCCCCACTTCTGCTCACATCTCACAGTACCAAATAAGAAAAAGTTTATGAAAAAACTTAACTCCTCAGAGTGGATATGGAGCACTATTTTATCATCAAATTATAAAATTCTTGAGGGCAAAAGCCATGCCCCATTCAATTTTGCATAACTGATGCCCAGTGTTGCTGGATGAATAGATAGGACACAAGTAAGAGAGAGGTGAGGAGGTGGTACTTCCTTACCAGGTTGGTTGTACACAGTTCCCAGGTCTACTTTGAAAGAGCCAATAAGGATACTTCCTATCAGCTTGTGGTGAAAGACCTGCGGAGAGATGAAGCAGTGAGTTCAGTGGGTCTATCTTAGAGGATAAGACTGTGAAATGGGTTCATGACCTAACAAGAGAGCAATCACAGCTTGACCTTTGTCTGAAGCATGATGAAAGTTAGGGAATTGGCAAGCCACAGTCCTGTACAGGATTTCTAGAAGTGCCTCTCTCCTCTACCTACCTGATTCTTCTGGAGAGCTTTCATCTAATTTATTGAGTAACACTTGGGAATTCTCATTGCCTAGTAAGCACACCCTTTAATACCCACTCCTATCTGTTGAAACTCTATTCACTAATGCCTATAACAAATGTTGCTCCATCAGGTAGTTCTCCCTGATCTCCCCAATCCAACTACAATTTGTCCCTTTCCTTTTTAAATTCCCGCAACAATTGATTCACATATCTTGAGATGTATTGGACACACACAACAGTTACAACAAGGGAAATGTGCACCCTTGTTTTGTCTGACCAGAAGTCACCAGAGTGTCTGATTTGGTGACATTAGCACCTGTCAGTGCTCATGTGGTCGAGCTGAAGAGAACCTTAAAGAGGGCAGAGATGGTGCCTGAACTAGAAGCCACCTGGTAGGAGTAAATGCTGAAGAATGGGGTGGAGGGAGGGAGGTCATCGCTCAGTCCCAAAACAAGAGAACTGTGGAGTTCGGGAGAAAAGGAAATGGTAACTCAAATGTCTTCAAAACACGGGAAGGCTACCCCCTAGAAGAGGCTGTAGGCATGCTACGTGATCCCCAAGTAACAAGTGGAAAGCTTTCAGCATAATACAAGAACAATTTTATAAACCAGAACCTCTCATCAATAGGGTTTGCTTGCCTAGAGAGAGCAACCCATCCACCACTAGAAATAACCAAGTTAAGCACTAAAAACCTTGTTTTGTAAAGGTGAGGAGAGCTTCCAACCAGTTGGAAGTGAGATCACATCGACTCCAGGCTTCCTCCTGAGTATAACATCCTCTGAACCTTTGAATCAAGGTCATTTGTCTATTGCCTTCTACATGCCACACAACCTGGTTCATAATAGATGTTCAATAAACATTCAGTGAATTCATTACTGAGTGATGAACGAACGGAAGCCATTTGCAGCTTCTGAATAGTTCTTGGCAGCAGCACCAAGAAACAATAAATTCCACTGACCTCAAGAAGTGGCAGCCTTTCTCATTCCTCTTCTTATTCCCTCTCCCTTGCTCAAATTTTCCATGGTGTCAGAGAAAGGAGGGAAAGTCAGGACAGTCTGGCTGAGTAGAAGAGTTATTTAAGGCCATGTACATAACGTTTAACCAAAAACTGCCCTGTTTGCAGCTCCTTAGGTGACTTCTCAGGGGCGTTGGGAAGAGCTGAAACCTGTTTCAAGCTTGCCTGCCAGGGTGAGGGTCACTGTGGACCAGATGAAATGCAAGAATCACCCCTGCTCAAAAAATATTTCAATAATACAGGAGGCTTCTCAAGTCAGCCACCAGCACTTGAGAGACTGGCAAGCTTACTGTGGCTCAGTGTCAGATTACCAGAACTGCGGGAATATCTTACACCAGACTGTGGGGGTCCTGCATGCCTTGGGTGAGAGACAATGGCCTTTGCTACACACCACAGCATGCTGCCACCTGGCTATCCCAATACAATCTGTTTACAACACTCTCCCTCCTTCTCCCAACACTGAGTTTATTCTAAGCACATTTTTAGTTCAAGAACTCACAGAAAAGTGGTATTGAACATTTCTTTTGCAAGAACTTTCAGTTAAAACATACTTTCTCTGTCTTTGGGAGTCATTTATGGAGTCCACAGCTTTCTCTCCTTCCAAGTTAGAGGAACAGAGACAGACAACACCAGCTTTGAGCCTCCAACTAACTATTTGCATGACCAACGAACACTCATGACCCTTCTCTGAGACAATGCTTAAAAACTGACCAATTAACTGTTCAGCTGAAGAATAGAAAGTCCCCGAGGAGCCTACTAGAGAGGTTATCTCACAAACAGGTGGTTGCCTGAGTACAGGGACAAAGTCCTGTCCCAGAGTACCTCTTGCATCACTTGTCATCATGCCTGCATCTCTAACATCAAGAATGTTTGGCTCTTGGTGACTTCTCATTCCTCAAGAGTCACATTCCTCAAGTGTTCCTGGCAAGCAGAGGATCATTTCACTGTGACCCAGGCCATTGGCAGGACTCTGCCAAGACTCTGCCAAGAGCCAGCTCTGGTTAAGGGAGAAATATTATATATGTGCATGTATTAAATCCCATGGTAACAAACACAGCAAGGTAGAGGAGGATGGGGAAGGAAATCCCTGCAAGACAAGTTTTGTCATCTGGCTAGGGCTATGACTATTGAGGGAAATTTCTCGTCTCATTCCTCACACTTCTTACTCTGACCCATAGAGCAGGGATATTTTTCTGTCAAAGCTGTCTGGAAGAGGACATTCACTTGGCAACCCTGCAATCCATTGTCCTCAGAGGCACAGGCCCTCCCACCCTTCTCTTGGGAGAAGTGACAGTTTCTTGGATGACTGAGACAGATGCCCCACCTGCCATTTCCTGGTCTCTATCTCTTTGCTGAATGCAATGATGTTAGCAGAGATTGCATGTGGCCTGCTTCTCTCTCACTTGGAGCAGTATGGCCTCAGCATGGGCCTTTCACTTCCTATGCCTGCCAACCATGTTCCGAACAAACCTGGATAAGAACCAGATTGTACTGGGTAACCCTCTCTTTATTCTTCTGCCTCCATATGTGGAGACAGCAATTGTCCTGGCAGGACCAAGATGGGGTCTATACAGTAGATCCAATGCCACAATGATAGGCCTCAGAGGCAACTTTCAAGAATTCCAATGTCCACCTGCTCCGATTCACAATCTGATCCAGAATTACCAATGAGATTTATTTGTTTGCTTTCTCCTTGGTTCTTGTAGCCATTTCTCTACTTATTCTCAACTAGGAGGGGCAAGGGTGTGATTCATCATCATTAGTGTGATTATCATTCAGGAAAGAAGAACGATAACATTTGCTGGATAAAAAGAAAGAAAACACTAAAGCTAGTAATCCATTGAGATGTCATCTGAAGCTTTCCTTACTTTCATTAGTGAGCTAAGCAACCAAAAATTCACAAGAGCTTGAAGGTGCCTTACAGCTGGCCCACGAGAAGCAGAAATTTTCCTGCAATTGTTTCTCCTTTCAAGACTCCTCCAGGCTGGGCTTTTCAGATTTTTCCTTTTTGGTTTCAGCCTCAGCAACTGGCACTCATTCCCCAGCTCTATGCATTCTCAAGCTTGGCAAAGTGTCCCAGTGCATTCCCAGTGCCTAGAATCTCTCCCACCAGCAATGACATACTTACTGAGATTTTGATGATCTTGTCAAAGAGATGCACTTGGGGACCAATGAAGTCGAATACGAAGTACTGTAAAACACAGAGCACATTCTGGCCATCAGCTCTGGGTTTGCGTCTAACAACCCTGTTCCCAGAGGACTGCTTCACCCAACCCACTGATGTGCAGTCCTGGGGGGGTTCAATACACCTAATGACCACCCTCTACTGAAAGTCATTTAGGGTGCTCTCAATTTTTTAAATACAAGTAAAACAAGGACACGCACTATATTCTTGCAGAGGATGTGTGTGAGGATTCCTCTAAAATGTATTTAAGAAGTAGAATTTTGAGTTCACAGATGACGTGTATGTGAATTTTTAATATAAAGTATGAAAATGGATTTCATAGAGACTAAACTCGTTTTACATGCTTAACAGCAGCCAAGGAAAACAAGCATTTCTCCACAACAGTGTCAACTCTTTTTATATTTTAGCATATCATCATGAGTAAAAAAGTTGGTATTTCAAGGTGATTTAACTTGGAATGAATTTGATTAACATAAATTTTTCCCAAAATCTTTCTGTTTCAAACATACATGTGAAATCAGTATGAATGAACAAGGACAGACTGAAAAGAAATTATGGACGTGGCATAAGAAAGTGACTGAATCTGAGAGTTGGAGAAGCTATCTGGACCAATCCTCTTATTTCTATAAGAAAAGTGAAGAGTAAAGAATCTGAAACATGTTGCCACATTCATATTGCTAATTATTGTTGGGGCTAGGACCAAAGCTTAATTCTCTGGAAGTTATCACCCAATGCTTGAAGTCCTGTACATTTCACCATATGACCTGTGAGTCAGGTTTGTCTGAAATGAGAGGTTACAGATTCTAAGACGTAGAAAACTGCATTGAGGTTCTTTGTACATTGTGTGCTTTGGAGACGGATGGGGGAGAGGGATACAGGACTGGGAACCTGTTGTCGCCTGGACGTAGCACAAGTGGAGGTACAGCATGCTAGAGGTGGATATAACTGCTAAGGAAAAGAAACTAACAATTCACAGCCTGCTTACCAAAGGGTACATGAGAAAAATCAAAATGTGAAAGCTCGACAATGTTAGTATATACTCTTAAAAGGAGATCTTAAAGTACAGGTCCCTAACTGTCACCAAGAAGTGATATGATGCTCAGCATCTTCTGTTGAATAACAAAATGTGTGGAGCATTTCAGGAAAATGTTCATATATGTGCTTCAAGTTATAAAGGGTTTTGGTGCTCAAACTTTGTGGGGAAAATTCACTCACATGGAATTCTTCATGAACTGACAGAGTGCTTGAGATGCTGTGGGTTTCTGTGGGCCAACAGATGAGTTCCAGTGTTTACTGCCTTCTGCATTTCCTGGATTTTAAACCCATTGCCTCAGGCAGGTTTCCTGGACCTCTAAGACCAGTGTTCCTTTCCAGCTGGGAGATACTCCCCACCAGTTATTAACTGGTTCCTTACACACCCCTGAGGACCCCCAGACTTAGAAATCTGAGTCAAAAACTGTGCCAATATTCTTGGGTTAACTTGTATTATTTTTTAATGCTATTAATTATGCTTTGGTCATAATGCCACTTGGATCCAAGACTTGTGCGCATAATCATAATAATGAACAAATCTGGAGAGCTATACAGTTTTACAGTGTTTTTATAAAGATTATCTCCAAAGATGTTTTAGAATGATGAGTGGAACCCGAAGGGAAAAACTACTGACATTTGAAAGGCTCTAAGGTAGGCATCAGAGAGAGGGAGTTAACACTCAACAGGGACCTGGGTATTTTCTGCTCTCCCTGCCTTCCTTTTCAATGGTCATTCCCACTGGGATAATAATTAAGACTTTACTGCATTTTTTGATAATTCGTGGAGTTGAAGTGTCTCCAGGGAAACAAGCACGCTTGTACATGGTTAGCTGGAGCATAATTTAGTACCTCCTTGGAAGGCAATTTGTTGAGATCAATATTTTAATTGCACACACCCTATGCCCCAGTTATGCTATATTAATACCACTATAAGTAGTAGCAAAAGGCAGGCAACATTCAGTGTCCACCAACAAGAAATTGATTGGCTTGGAAAGTTATGGTCTAACAAGGCAATGGAAAACTCTGTGACCATGAGGGGAAATGAGACCTGCAGGTCCTGATAAGGATTTATCTTCCCACAGGATTGTGTGGGAGAACAAGGTCTGGAACAGTGTAGTGCATGCTGCTGCTGCTGAGTGGGTACAATGTTCATTTGTTTTCCTGTGCATGCTGGGAATATCTCTGGACGGCCTGGCAAGGACAGATACATTTAGATGTGAGAGTCTGGAGAGAATAGGGCTGGAAGGTCAGACGGAAGACATTTCTTTTCACTATATACCGTGGAATACTCTATATCCTTTTTTTTTTTTTACCATATAGTGAGTTCATTTTTAAAAGCTAATAATTTGTATGCTTAATATTTAGAAGTTTCATTCTTTGAGGCTTTCCTTTATCATTTCTATATAGTTTTAAAACATTATAAGTTTTTTGCTTTCTAACACAGTATGCGTATTCCAAAAACACCAATTAAATTTCCAATGTCTGTACCACAAAAAAACAATGTCTGTCTTCTCACTAAACCAATTGATATGTTTATTGGATGGCAATGAGCTTATAAGAAATAAATAAATCAGTCTACTGGAAACATAGTGAAGCCTTTAAAACCAGAAAAAAATTTCATGCCTCTCTTTTCCCTCATCCTTTAGTTAAAAAACAAAAATAAAAACAAACAAATGAACAAAAACCACTTTTTATGGGCCTGTGTTGGTAGGAGGCTTGGAGAGCTTGTCTAGATCACAGAACAGGAATGGGGCGGGGCATGAACACTATTCTGTTGTGCTGAGGAATCCTGCAGATGGCTGGGAAGAGCAGGCTGAGCGACGGGTGCTGGTGAACATCATGACTTACCTCATTGTAAAATGGGCTGTTGGTTCCTTCCTTCACTGTACTTTGCTTCTTCTCATCTCCAATCTCAATGATGACCACTGGGTCAATGTTCTCGCCCACCAGCTGGCGGGCCTCGATGACGGTGATGGCAATCTATGGCACAAAGCAGCGGGTACGCCACACTGACTGTCACTGTTTACTGTCACAAGGAGAACAGGCAGGGGTTGGGGGCAAGGGAAGGCTGGCCAAGAAGAGGCCATCACTTACCTGATAAGTTTGGGATTTGATCTCCCCATCATGGATCTTAGCTGACAATTTTGATCTATTAGAAAAAGTTTAATGCATTCATTTTGTCAAAGAAGAATGCCCCTCAGATTCTTAAGTCATTATAATGTTTCCTCACACACTTCTAAGGCCTTTTATTTAAACTGTGTTACTTGTTCTCTCTCTGTCTCTGGAATAGATAACTAGCAGTAGACAAGTGCTTTAATCATCCCATGACTCAATTCCCCCATCCTAAAAGAACGAAGCTAATAAAAGCACCTACTAAGAGAATTGATCGCTAGAATCAAATGACATAATGCTGTAAAAGGTTCCCCTCAAAGCCTGGCAAGAGTAAATGCCAGGACTTACTGTCAATGCGATTGTGGTTATTGTTGACATTTGACTTTACAGAACCGGAAACAGAGCTGCCACGGTAAATCAGTGGCAGAGCCAGGTCAAATAAGGATCTCCACATCACCTGCCTGATCTTTCACACAGGGCTACACAGCCACTTCAAGCAAATTTGATCATTCTCAGTTTCATGATTACTTTTGAAAGAACTGGTTAAAAAAGCAAATAGGAAGGAGCAACCAAGAGGCCATCTTAGCGAGATTTCACATTCCAGGGCGTTTCATTTTATTGGAACTGTCACAGGTAATTGAAAATAGACATGCAACACCTAAGTGCTTCGAGATTAAGCATTAGCAGGAAGTGAGGAAGGATCTATATTGTCATGGAATCACTAATGTCTGGGAAATGAACCTAGTTTGCATTCCTAGTGGATTTGGTTCCCTTGGCTTCTGACAATACTGACTTCATTCTACTTCTGTTGAATGTAATTGAGTTTAGAAAGAGCAGAACAAGGTAATAAAATTTCCCAGGTTTTGAAGTCAGACTGACAAAATTAGAACATTTACTCTCCTCAAATTTGGACTTTAATGTGCTTTTTTAAAAGTAGAAATATAATCCGTGCCACATAAGGTTACTCTACAGAGCAAGGAGCCAGTGCTTGTAAGAAAGGGAAAGTAGTATTTAACTTGCTCATCAACAAAATGGCAAGTTCATACTGATGACTTATTACATAAAAGCCCAGTGCTAAGCTCATTTAGGGAAAAACAAAAACAAATTAACCATCATATTGGCTCATGCAGAGCTAACAATCCATCCATGGGAGAGAGGACAAAGGGATATAAACAAGGAACTGAGATATAAGTGTAAAATGTGCTGAGGGAGGAAGAGAGGGGGAACTTGGTAGAAGAGCTGTAGAGAAGAAACTTCTGAGGACCAGGGCGAGCAGCATAGACTGCATCACAGAGGTCAGGTTTGAATCGAGCATTGGCAGGTGGATGGATTTTAATAGCTGGAGAATGCTCTGACCAAGCAGAAAGGAAAAGGCTACAATTCCTGGCTTTGTTCCTCCTGCCTTCCTCCTTTTACCCCAGTGAACTAAATGACAAAAATACCTTTAAGGGGATTAAAGAATAACTGAGGGGGAGCTGAGGTAGAGGTGGGAGCTGTCAAGTACAGACAAGGGCCAAGAGACAAGGCTATGAACAAGCTTCAGGTCATCTTTCAAGTGTCCCCACCAAACTCTCACCTTCTCTGATACCTACCTGTTTTCCATTTCACCTTGCCTCCAAACCATCCTCCCTATACATGCACATATCTACACACCCTGTCACAGCCCAGAAAGAGCAATAAGATCTGCCACATGGGGCTACATGGATAGTAACAAGATAAAGAGCCCGATAAATTGTCTTAAGTGAAAAATGGACATAAAGCAATACGGTAGTTTGAACACACAAATACCCCAGCTGCTGGCTTCTCTGCTCCTCAGACTCCTTCTCTGGCGTGGCTAATCTTATAACCTGCATTCGTCAGCAGAATCAGCAGAAGTGACTTGCCGGTTCTGAGACCTTGTTTATATCGACTTCTCTCAGAACCCTGGCCATAGTTAGAACAAGCTTGCAATAACATGATGGATTTTCTGACATCATGTGAAGCAGAGTCCAGTGGCCCTGGCTGAGGTAATTGTAGACAACCAAAACACAAACTAAAATTAGAGCTGCCATGGGACCACAGACACATGGGCATTCACAACTCTCTAGGATCAACTGACCAATAGACTCTTGAACAGTAATTAATATGTATGACTGTAAAGTACTGATTCAAACGCTATTTGTTACACATCAGTATCTGACTGATGCAGCTAATTGCATGCAAAAGCCAGTTTGCTCTGACTTTTTATTGAGAATAAGAACCATTCTCACTTGAAACAGACACAAAACTAAGACAATTATAAAGCAATTAGCACTGTGGTGAATTACATGGCAGGTGAGGGAGTGGCTCTCAAATCCGCCTTTATTCCTGCAATCAGACACAAACTCGGCAGGACATCAGCACCTTAACTCGGGAGAAGATGGATAAAGCTGTTGGACAGAGGACCCTGACCCACTGGTCAGTCTCAGAGGCAGCACTGCATGGAGAGAAGTAAGCAGGCACTGAACGCAGTCTTTTTGACTTGATCTTGGTCTCGCTGTGGAAAGCAGCAGGCCTTCTGTTCTTCCAGAGCCTGTAGGAGTACCTGGCACGTGAGTGCTGCTCAGCACATGTGTGCTGATCACATTCACCAACACCATACCTTCTCCTTGGAAGAGCAGTGGTGGCAGGAGTGACAGAAGCATCGTCATAGGTCAAGTCTCCTCCTGGTCCTTCCTGCTGAGAGGGTCCCTCCTGCAGTGGTTCTCCTTCACTTTGGCCATCTAGAGAAGCAGACAAAGGAAGAAAGTCCTGTTACGTTGAGCCACTGTGGCACTGGGCCTCTACTCTGCATCCAGCGCTAGGGCAGACAGGAGAAGTTCAAGGACCCCAGGGAACAGTCCTTGCCAGCATGCAACATCTTACTGGCAGAAAAGCTAGGCAGGTCCTCAGCTTTCCTTTTAAAAGTAATGTATCTTCTGCTTCCAAAAAAGTTCCCAAATTTATATGGATACAATTGGGAATGAAAACTGTGTTATGAATTTCAAAACATGCTTTCAAGTGATAACCTTGCCACAGTGGAAACCAAGACAAGTCATTTTTTTTCTCTCTGAACTTCACTTGAAAATGCAATGTGCGCAAAAATTTCCTAAGAAGTTGTTGTTACAGTGCAGCTTTTCATTCGGTGGAGAGGGGACAAGCTTCAACACATCTAACAACAAAATCCCAGGTGCGGGCGTCCCTGTATCTACAGAGCTAATTTTGAGCAACAGGATGCTATAGCCCGAAAACAGAGTGTGGGTCCCGATTCCTGGAGCCTGGAAATGATCTCTTATTTGGAGAAAGGTGTCTGTCAATGTAAAAAGAGGAGATTGCCTGGTGGACACTAACAGGATGCATAGGAGGCAGAGGCAGGTTGTACAGATGGAAAATAAAAAGGAAGCAATGTGACCAGAGAAGCAGAGATGAAGCTAGTTCAGTTGCAAGCCAAGGGACTTTGCAGCCATAAGATGCTGGGAAAGACTAGCAAACACTCCCTGCAGTGAATGGGACCCTCGACTCGATGCTGGTTCTAGGCATCCTGTCCCTAACACTGTGTGAGTATAAATGTATGTGGTTTAAAGAAGTCTGGGAAATGAGGGACTTGGCAAAATCAAATGAAGGCAGAGTCAACAGAACCTGTTCCCCCACAGCCTGGGTCTCTGACTCAGTCATCTGCATGCTGCCTGGATATCAGGAACATTTAAATGCCTCAGGACCACTTCTCAGCATGGATCTTAGCAAAAATACACAAGTTGCTAGGCCTCCCAAAAATGCATGCATGACACAGTGCAAAGACTTGAGTCTTGGGTTCAAACCCGAGGTGTTTCACTTTCTGGTTTTCTGTTGTGTGCATGTTATATCATCTCTCTCAGTCCTGTTTCCCTCATCTGTAACACAAGGCAAAGGTAACGTCACTGCCTCACAGGCTGCTAGGAAGATTAAATGACACACATGAACCCTCTAGCACAGTACTCGTCAGGTACCCTTGGGTGCCCGAGGCTTTCGTTGTATAACTTAACAAAGTCCCCTGGAATGTCTTGGAAATTTTTACTTTGCTTGTAAAACGGAAGAATTGGGCGGAACTGGTTTTAAAATGTGTTTAAAGCAACAGAATCATCTTATAAATGTGATTTCATCCTGAACTGCCACATACAACCTAAGCCTGTTCATACCAAGTTGTCCTACATACCATGGGATCGAATGAGGACTTCACTGTCACCCTCTTTGGATGCACCTGAAGCCATTTCTCAGAACCCTAGGCTCCTATGGGACTCACCTGTGAACACAGCAAATTAATCATTTCTAGGATGGCTCCTAGAGCTTGTACTTTTTGTTTCCTGATTGCAATCAGCAACCCATGCCACCAGCAGTGAGGGAGGAAATGGCCTGCCGAAAGAGCCCGTGCATGGGCCTGGTCCTGGTCAGTGCTCAGCGGTTACAGAGCAAGTCACCGGCTGAACAGAAAGCCCGCTTTTCCCATGATCTAAAGAAGCTGAAGTCAAGGCCAACACTGCAGAGACAATAGAAGCAACGGTTGTGCCTGGCTCTGCTCCTTGAAGCTGTGAGATAAAATAAACACTTGTTCCCCACTTGACTGCAAGGGCCTGATGGGTAAGGATTTCCTGTCATAGTCTCAAGCTGCCAGGGAATGCACTCAGGCATCTCATCAATGCTAGAAATGGTTTAAGGTGGGAAGCTGAGGATCCAGGCATTAACAAAGTTCAGAGCCCCCTCTCCAGTGTTTCTATCCTCATGGATGGAATGGATCCGAGCACAAAGGTAGTCAGCTTAAGCTTCCTCTCCAACCCTCGTGAATACACTGAGTTGCTACCAGATTTTTTTTAATCCATTCTCTGTGGCATACACAGCATAAGCCACATCATGTCACTTCTCTTGTTAGAAGTCTCAATGGTTTTCTGTTGTATTTAGAATAAATGTGAAGTCCTCGACGATCGTCAGCCAGTCATTAGTGCTCTGTTCTCTCTGGCTTCGGTCGCTGCTCCTGCCCACCTGACACTCTCCATGATCACACCTCTCTAGCCACACAGTCCTTCCTCACTTCTTATTTTTCTCCATCCCAATCTCTTTTAGTTTGGAATGCTTCCTCACAGCCATTCCTCCTGGGCACTGCTCTCCTCCTAACCCACCCTCCTCCTGAGGTGCCTCTCATTAACTTGCAGCTCAAATATTCCCTTCCCAGAAAACTTCTCTGACTACACTTCAGAAGACTCTCCAGTAATTTCCATTCCAACCACTGTGTGTTTGCTTTATAGCACTTTTCTCAACTTGCAGTGCAGTTATCTCAGTCAGGGTCTTCATAGCTGGCAGATGGCACTTCCAGAGTGGGATGACTTGAGAGCTTTTCACACAAGTTTCAGGGTAAGAAAATTGCACAAGTGCTAGTCATTATCTGGGGGCTAGCAGCAGCTAAGCCATTACCATGCTAGATCCCCTCCCCTGCTCTGCAACATGAAACAAAGGAATAGAGAGAGGGAGAATAAAAGAATTTACTAGACCCTTGGAGAGGAAAACAGGATAAGTCTCCCTAAGAAAACATTTAACCTTCCCTCTGCCGAAGGACACACAAGGTAGATCCCCGCCTCACTCTCTTCCCCTCTCAGATCTCTTGTTGGAGCAGCCCATTGGTCAAATCCAGCTAGAAGCCAGAGGGCCAAATAAATGTGCCATGTATCCATACAGATCATCTTCCAGGGAGAGAGAACGAGTGGAGAAGGGTAGTGAATAGATGTGCAGGGAAGATACAAGAGTCCCACACAAGGCTGTTCTCTCCAGACTCTGCAGTATCCCCCATGACACACCCAGAACCTAGCTCAGGGCTTGACACTCAGCGGACATTGCACCAACATTTGTGGAACAAAGAAATGACTAGGCGTTCATGAGAGGAGCCCAAGAACTACTTGCAGAGAAACTAATGCGCGGATAGGTCGATGCAATGAGAATTTTAAGAACATTAAGGTAGTCTAACCACTGTGTAAAACATAGATGAAATAGCCAAACATTTTGGGTCTCCAGACACTTCACTCAGAAAATTTCACTTAGACCAGGCTGAGGAAGAAAGAACAAAGTCCCTGCCGGGCGGTCTTTGTTTGCTCTGCATCCCACAGTGCTGCCTCTGCAGGAAGGAGGGATGCTGTTTACTCTCCAGGAGGGGTCTGATTCCTCTTGGCTGCCTTGTTTGCTTTGTGGGTTGAAGACTAATTAGAGTAAGCCCAGGAACCTGCTCTTTTGTAATGCCCAAGGCGAGCTGCCCTGAGTCTGCACCAGCTTGTCCTAAGGGGTCACCACAGAGGCAGGAAGGCCCAGACACGGGTGGAAGTCTTCCCTGGGCTCAAGAGCCAGCTTCTCCCTACTCCCCAGTAATGGACTTGGCAAAGTAACTCAAGTAACTGTGACTTGGGCAAAGTCACTCATCCACACCCATTCTGTAATGTGGGGACAACAAATCTACATTTTAAGTTCACAAATGGTGCATGTCATGTGAAAAACAGCAGACTTACCAATTAAGTCACACTTATCCACATCTGCCTTATACGGTTTTGCATCTCTAGGACTGTTGGCATTGTAACCTAAAGGACAGGAAATCTCATGGACATTTTTTGAACTTTCCAATCTTCTCTGTCCAGTCCTCAAAACTGTCCTTTTGAATGAATAGACAAATACAAATATCCAGCTTTAAGCCTTGTCACCACTGAAAGCTTAATGCCCCTCCCTTCCCATACAATGGCGACAGTTACTCATTGGTATCAGTATCACTTTCCTCTGACAAGAATAGATTTAAACCCTGGGAGTACAGAGTGGACTCAGGTGGGGTGTAAGGTCATGGGACAGCTGCAATGGCTGACAGAGATGCAGCTGCCCAAGGAGATGAGAGATAGTGGTTAGTTGAAGCTAATATACCATTGTGGTCTAGGAATGATCCAGAATGCTAGCCTCGAATGGGTTGGCGTCAGGGTAATGCAACCAAAGTCTGTAAGAACTACTCCAGATCTGTCTGTGTGGAAGCCATCGATCCAGTTGGTTCAATAAACACATGGTGTGTGCAAACTCCCACTGTTGGCCTTGGCCTCCATTGGAATGGTTCACACTGCAATGTGAGGCTCTGCTTCTATGGAGAATGAAGAAGCCCATTCCAAAGATGCCAAGCTAGAGAGCCTCAGCCCCAGCTTCTGAAGTTTGGGATCCATGCAGCCACCCAGGACCACCATGCTCAGAAGGAAGACATCACACTCAGCCCAGACTCTGCCATCACATTTCAAAATTCTTAATGACTCCCGATCAGTGCCATTGCATTTTCATTGTTCCCTGGGCTTTGTGAAGGTTATAAGCTATTTTCTTCCACAGTTGGCTTCTTGCAGTTTTGGTTCCTGTAACTTCTATCACAAAATTGAGATAATAGTATCTCCTGGTAAGATGGTAGAAGACTCAGTGAGACAACATACAGAAAACGTCCATGTCAGTAGCTGCTATCCTGATTCTCATTTGCAAAATTTTGCTTGATCTTTCCCATGGCCATGTGAGATAAGCCCTGCAGTCCTCATAGGGTCCCTTTGGTAAACAGACTCAGAGCCACTAACTGGGCCACTTGGTACCACCTCTGGGGAGTAACAGAACAAACTGGGACAGAAATGGAGCTTGAGGCTGTCACTGCATCTTCTGGGGACCCTTTCTATGGCCCAGAGCTGTCCATCTCCCCACCCTACTCCAGCTGAACTGATGACCAGGAGCCTCTGTGGCTTCACCAGTTCCATGTCTATGTTGGGCATGGTCTCGAGAACCAGAGGTGGTAGAGGATCCCCTCTTTCATGTAGACGGGAACTACAGTGGAAGCACCAGTTCCTGAGCCTCACCTTGTGCAGCCTTGTTGGCAAAGAGTAACCCCTTCCCTGCTTTATTCTTCTTCTTCTTCAGTTTCAGTCCAAACATCCCCTTTCTGAAACAGAAGAAGAAAAACAGAAGATCAAAGCCATAGCAATTTTAAATCTCTCAAATCTGCTAGGAAAAAGAAATCACAGAAACACATTGAGTTTTCCTGGCAGCCAGACAGGTCCTCTCTTCTCCCCAAGACGGGGGTCAAGAGGCAAGGGTCACAGACTGCTCTACCTTTGCAGAAGCCAGAAGAACTTCTCTGAATAGAATCATGAGGTGCACCTGCAGTGGCAAGGGGCTGAGATGAAATGTGCCAGGGATGCTAGTATACCAGCTAGTGGTATCTCAGCCATGGCAGATACTACACTAGGCACTTAGAAGAGATGATAACATTTAATAATCACAGCAACCCTCTCCTGTCCATCTCACAGATAAGAAACCAAGGCCCAGAGAAGCTGGTCACACAGCACTCAAGCATCAGTGGTGTACCTGGGACCCAGCCCATGTGATTTCAGAGTGTCTAATCTGAACCTACCCATTCCCTCTGCAGAATGAAGGTCCACACTAGAATCAGGATTTCAGGACACTTCCAACTCAAGAGACCCTGAGACTTAATGAGGTCACATTTTAGGCACACTTGACACATGTCCCCAAATGCCAACTGCCACCATGACTGCTACTGAATCTCCTTCTCACCACAGGACAGAACTCTGGTCCACCATCTCCAACAGAAGAGTAGCTTCATCCACATTCTGTCAGTTACTGCAAGGATCCGTATCTGCAGCAAAAGGACTGGACAGCACAGGACTGTGGATGGAAGGATGTCCAAAGCTCAGAGAATGGCCCTAGCCTCAAGTCAGGCAGGGTGGTGGTGTCAGCCTTGGAAGGAGGAGGCAGAGGAACAAGGAAGTGCGTGTGTTGAAGGAGAAGAGAGGAGAGCAGCCAAGGCTTTATGGGTGAGCATTCTGTAGTCCTGGAGCACATGTGAAAATGGGTCTTTCAGTCAGCTCACATATTTTTAACCTACAGAGTGGTATGCCAAAGTGGTCACAGTCAAGGACTCCTTGATCAGGCTAATTGGGTTCAATCCACCATCTCTGTGGCCTTAAACAGGTCAGTTAACCTCTCTAAACTTTAGGGTGCCTGTGTGTGGATTAAGATGATAAAAGCAAAGAATTTAGCACAGTATCCTGAACATACGAGTTGCTCAAACAAACCTTAGTTAATTTTAATTGTTATTCTAAGGGGATAGGACTAGGATCAACAACCAGAAGGTACTAGGTAAGAGATGGATGTCCACGCTGTTTATTCATTATTTAATTATGGATCTGTTCTTTGTTCTGTGTACATGCTCAGTTAATCCTGAAATTAACAAGACCTCCACAGCAGTGCTCCAGGAACCGAGGAAAAAGCTGCTTTGGGAGACAGTTTCTTTTTGTGGAGGTGAGCATCGGAAAGGAACACTGGACCACGTGACCCAGGGGTCCCTCATAACTCTGAGACACAACAGAGAGGAAAGAATGAGCTCAGCCAAGAATGAGACGCTTAGCTCCTTGGGCAAGCCATGGTGCCTCTCTGATCCCATTTCCTCAACTCTATAGAACTTCTGTGAAAGAAAAATGGAGTTATAAAATCACCCAGGAGAGTGTCTCATGTACAAAATGCTTGAAATAAACATCATTCTGGATGGGAACATTTCTCCCTTAGGATTTGCCAATATCCTCCAATCACATCATCCTCAATCTCCCAGGAATCTCTGGAAACTGACACAGCAGGGGGACTTCCCTGTTCTGGCATGTGTAAGGGAGGATTTTCCATGATCATTTTTAAAACGTCTTTTTAATTACCTATTTTTATTGGAAGATCAGATTTCCAGAGAGAAGAGAGACAGAAAGAAAGATCTTTTGTTCACTGGTTCACTCCCCAAATGGCTGCAATGGCTGGAATTGAGCCAATCCAAAGCCAGGAGTCAAGAGCTTCTTCCTGGTCTCCCACATGGGTGCAGGTTCCTAAGGCTTTGGGCCATCCTGCACTATATTCCTAGGCCAGAAGCATGAAGCTGGATGAACCGGCACCCATATGAGATCCCAGCACATGCCAGGTGAGGACTTCAGAGGGAGACGAACATTCTTCAGGGAGCTGACCTCTACACTGTGGCGATCTTATCCAAGTCCTCCCTCTGAGAAGCCAGGGACTGTGACATCCAAGGACGGCTGAAGATACCATTGTGAGCAGGGGCTGGGAAAGAAATGCCTCCACTCTGAGATGGGCTCCCTTTCCTTCTGACAACAAGAGCTCTTGACTCTGTTGCCCACTAGGGTTACCTAAGGAATCTGATGAAAACATCCATGTCTTAAATAGGAATGTCTCAAATTGATTTTAAGCAGAGTCAGAGTTAAATAGCCCTGATCTAGATGCAGTCCAGGTCCTATACTGAATAAGCCAAAGAGGAATTTCTGGACTGCCAGGAGAATTTACAGCCACCTTGACACTCTTGGGTAGGTTGATGCTAATTTCACAAACGCCAGGTTGTTGCCCTGAAACCATGAGTCAGGCATCAAAGGCATGCCCAGCGTGACTCCCAGCATGAAAAGGCTTCCTGGCAAAAATTGATTTCTGCTTCATGACCCTGTGACATCCAGTGGTAGGAGGAAGCACAATTCGCAAGCCTAGGATCATCGTCCCGCTGGCAGACAGGGTGGCACGCAGCCAGTGGTTGGCCTAAGAGCTCAAGGAACCCGTGTGACTCCACTTGTTAGTGCCAGTATCTGAGGGTATGGATTTAACTCAGATGAAGATGCTTCTTCCCTGGTGACACAAGGACATTCCTTCCACAATTCATGGGGTGATATAAAAATGGGAAACCATGTTCACAAAATACAGAGAATACTACCAATTATTACAATGCTGATGACAAAGATGGATGAGTTTAAAATTGCTTAAACTTGTACTGAGCACTCATTACACACCAGGAATATTACTCCATAGTCATTAACTCCTGGGATCCCTACATCACAAGAAAGCTGCTGGGACTATGCCTTCTCACAATCAAGAGGTGGTCAGGGGTTTCCAGCCAAAACATTGGGATTAACTATCTAACTAACAAGACTTACCTGGTAAGTCTCCAGGGGAGCTTTCCTTAAACTTTTTGAGGCTGTTTTGTGATGTGTCTCCTTCCAAGGTCACCCCAAGGTAAGTCATAAGGCGCTAAATCCCCATACTAACCTGGTCTCCTCGGGGTGAAAGCTACCGTGACTCTGGTATCTGTGTCAAACAATAAGAGCAATAAACATGGGACGTATTAGATTTTCTGCAGCTGATCTGGTCCAGGGGATATCCTCCTGTGTTGAAGTTCAGAATTTACAATGCCAAGGACACACCCATTCCATCACTTCCAAAGATAAGCTGGGGTTCAGAGCACCCTGAAGCCACTGCTCTCCACCTCCCTGGGGCTGGTTGTTAGGGTTCTCTGACTTCCAGCCCCTTCTTTAGCCCCCCTTTAGGGGTGGCCATTAGGTTAACTCTGCTCCTTTTTTGGGGGGAGGAGGGGTGTTTTCTTTTTTTTTTATTAATTACATTGCATTATGTGACACAGTTTTATAGGCACTGAGATTCTCCCCACCCCTCTCCAAACCCTCCCCCCATGGTGGATTCCTCCAACTTGTTGCATTACCACAGTTCAATTTTTATATCTATTAAAAGTTTTCACATAATAATCACTTTCCATGAACTCTTTAAAGATTCCTTCTATGTATAGATCTCAAGAATTTTGGCATTGCTCTCTCTCTTTGTGTTTCTGTCTTCATACATGCACACACACACAGCAAACCACAACATAGAGAAGCAGCTGCAATGTGGGTTTTTGATGGAAGAATGTTAAAATGGAAATCTAGGGGGCATGCTGCCTTGTCAGGGCTCTGGAACTTTCCTCTCTCCTTGCTTTTCCTACTATAGCTTACTTAGTCAACATATTATTTCTTTACAGGAATGATGCTCAACTTTGATTATGTAGCTAATCAAATATGCAGGAACTTTATGAAACTGCTCTGTCTCTAGCCAGATCCCATCTCAGGAGGGATGTCATACACTAATAATGGGACCAAGATTCTGAGTGTGTGTGTGTGTGTGTTTAAGATTTATTTACTTTTATTTGGAAAGCAGAGTTGTACAGAGAGAAGAGACAGAGAGTAAAAGTGAGAGTGAGCGAGCGAGAGAGAGAGAGAGATCTTTAAACTGCTGGTTCACTACTCAAATAGTCACTGGATCAAAAGTGGAGTAGCCAAGACTCAAGCCAGTGCCCATTGCTGGTACCACAGGCATAGAGTACTATGCCACAGCATCTAGTAAATAGAATTTACTAATAAATAGGATTTATTGGTGAATCCATTTGAGAAGGTTGGATTTTATAGCCCAATGTAAAGTCTTCTCCCACTCAGCCTCTCCAATCCCTTCTAATGAGTCCTGGGACTCGCTTCTCTCTGCTATGTACAGGATCAATCCAGCCTCAGGAAAACAGAATCCTCAAGTTCCAGAGAGAAAAATCAGGCCTCTACTAAATCACAAAAGTCCCATGCAGAGCTGGTGGCCAGAGCAGCCGGGTGCCAACACCCAGTCCAATAGGAGCCAATCCATTGTTACCAATTATGATTTAGAATCTCCCAGTTCATTGCTCTGGCAAATGGATGTTTCTCTGTTAGGTCCTTATTTTGTACATTCTAGCCCCATCATCCATCATAATGAGATTCAAGTGCTACAACTTGACTGTCAATACAAACTTGACATTTCACCTTCAAGGGTCAGCTGAATCTAGCAAACGCACCTCCAAGGATGCTAATTAATTCCTCCTCCTATGATTTCTCTGGACCAGGGATGACTCAGGAATAATTTGGAGCTACACAGTGTAAAGACAAACTAGGTTAATCTAGCCTCTCGAAGCTCTTTAGAATTACTTGCCAAACTTTCAAGGGCAAGATGATAGGAGGAGGTTGTTGTGGAATTGCCTCAGGAAACTGGAGGTTTTCTGCTTGAATTCTTCGCACCCAGCCTGTGGCACAACAGTGACCATACTGATGCCGTCTCCCAAGGGCTGGAAGACTGCTTTTCACCCTGGGGCCACTTTCTTCCGTCCTCCATGGCTGCTCCTCCTCTCTGCTAAATATCAGAACATATGACAAGGCTGGGCTGGTTAGAGTACAAGAAAAGTAGAGAAACATATTGGTAGGTTGGTTTCAATAATGCAGCACAGTCAGGATTCCAGATCCTCCCAATGCAAACCTTTATCTTAGCTGAGCCCCTGAGAAAATGGTCCCACTTTCCTATCATACCCATTTTATAACCTGGCAAATCAGAGCCTCATTCTCTGATCTCCTAAACACCAAGGAATCAACATTGAATTCAACCTTAGACAACCACCAGCTTCCTACCTCTTAGCACAAGCATCTCTTTCTTCCTTCCCTTCGTCCCAGCATAAATGTCTTCAAACTCCCACCTCACCTTCGCATTTGGATTTCCCTCACTCCCTAAACCACCACTTTCCTTTATTTTCCTGTTTATCTTTTGACGGAATGTACAGCATCCACTGGTTCTGATCATCTCCTTGTTGGGTCTACCTTCCCACATCACATCTGCATCCTCCTTTCTGCTCCAACTGCCAGGAAAAAGGAAGCCATTGAGGTAGGCCTCCCTTTCCCTGCAGCAAAATTGGGCATCCACCTGAAGCAAGTGGGATTGAAAACCGATCTGAGGGCCCTGCGCAACAGCCTAGTGGGCACTGATTCATGTCCCAGCTGCTCCACTTCCCATCCAGCTCCCTGCTTCTGGCCTGGGAAAGCAGTTGAGAATAACCCAAAGCCTTTAGACTCTGCATCTATATGGGAAACCAGGAAGAAGCTTTTGGCTCCTGACTTCAGATCAGCTCAATTTTGACCATAGCAGCCACTGGGGGAGTGAACCAGAAGATGGAAGCTCTTTCTCTGCATTTCTGCCTTTCCAATAAGAATAAATAAAGTTTTTTTAAAAAGGGGGGGGAAAAGCAATCTGGACTCTAATGCAAACAGCTTCGACCAATCTAGCTTTCCCAGCAGTGGTAGTGATAGGCTGATTTCAATCTGTTTTGAACATTTGGACAGAAGGTATGTTTATAACCTCAGAAATAGCAATATCTGACTTAGAACAAATTTAGTTACAAGCGAGAATCATTGAACTTTACAATGGGTGAAGAGAGACTTATGGGGTTCCTTCTGAATCTTACTTCTGATGTTGCAGATACTGAAGACAAGACAACAGGTACTATGTCAAATTGAATTAAATAATTACATGGCCAGTACTGTGGCATAACAGGTTAGGCTGTCCCATTTCTGAATACCAGTTTGAGTCACAACTGTTCTGCTTCTGATTCAGTTCCTTGCTAATGCACCTGCGAAGGCAGTAGAGTGTGAGCCCACTGCTTGGGCCACCCACATGAGACACGAGACACCAGGATGGAGCTCCTGATTCCGGCCTTTGGCCTGATCCATGCTCAGCCACTGAAGCCATTGAAGAGTCAGCAGACGGAAGATTCTCTCTCTCTCCTCTCTCTGTCTTTTTCTTACTTTCTGTGTGTATGTGTCCCTGTCATTCTTCCATTCAAATAAATAAATCTTTAAGGAAATATTGACCTCTGCTGCAGGATTCTCAGATCCTGTAATACGTATCACAAGTCTCCAAGAGGGTGATGCGGTACCAAAACTTTTCCAAACATAGTTGGGCACATTTTTATAGTGAAATGTCTATTAGTGTCTTCAAGAGCACTATTGACACATCCAGAGAAGAAATGGGCAAATTCTGGCATCACTCTCCTTCCAAAACTTCCATGAGATGAGCAGTGACCAAGGACAACTCAACCAGGACAACCATTCTCTGTGTCACCTGGCTGTCACCTTGGTTCAAGACTTTTTTTCTCCCATTCTCTCTCCTGCATTCTACTCGTTCTGCACTCAGGCTTGGAAAATAAAAAGAGCAGAAAGTTTTCTTAATCTAATAAAGACATATACAAACCCTAGTGTTAATATTCTGTCAATAGTGTACAAAAGTCTTCCCTGAGACTTAAAAAAAAAGTGAGAAAAAGATATTTGCTACCATCCCTTATATTCAACCCTGCATGGGAGGTCCTCTTTACTTCAATAAAGGTTGATTCGTGAAATTATAAAGTGAATTCAGTAGGGGAAAATCAGAAACAAGATCAATATATACTACAGATTTTTATCTTTTGATAAAAGAGCATAAAAAATTTTAAAATCTAGGGATAAATACAAAAAAGTGAAAAAAATCACCACTCTATAAATTACAAAATGCAGTAAGTGGAAGGATGTTCCATGTTCATGGATTTTCTTAAACAATATTGGAAAACTGTAAACTCCAAAACTTGATTTGGTAAATATTCTTTACAATATGCACTTTGTAACTATTGTCAAGTCTTACACTGAATATTTTGTGTTTTGTTCTATGTATCTATCATGCTTATCATGCTGCTACAGAAAGTTCAGTTTTTAAAAATCATAGGTTTTAGGATCAAAAGCCCTAGTTTTGGGGATCAGTTCAGCCACCTGCTAAAATATGTAGCCTTGGGCAATGTTCTCCGCTGGCCTGCATCTGTAAAGTGGGTGATGTGTTATGCCGTCTCACAGGGCTATTGTGAAGATCAAATAGAGTAACAAATGCAGTGTGCTACTTGTAAACACTGAAGTACTATATCCCTTACATGTTAACTATTCTGTAGAAAAGAACAAATGTTCTATCATTGCCCCTTAGTGCTCTGCACCATATAACCTTGGCCCATCAAGATATAGCACTTGACCCCTAAGCTTAGTATGCCAGCATGATAAACAGTCTCTCTGAACCCATCACACTCTCTTGCCTACTAATTTGTTTCATTCCGGGCCTTCCATCAAAGGTAACTTTTCCTACTGCTGCTTGTCAACAACTAAATCTTTCTTCTAGGCCCAAATCAACTTGATGCAGCATCCTCTCTGGTTTTGCAAGGAGGTCAGGTCGTGCATTTCTCTGGAATCCAATGGCACTTTGTTCTTCCCTGCATTGTAGCATTTATCACATGGATCATAACAGTTGACTTGAAAGGACAAAAACGCCCTTCATCAGATGCCAAACTTTGCAGGTCAGGAACCATGACTGTTTTATGAGCATGCCCCCTGTATTTGGCATAATTCCTGCTTCATGGCAGAGCTCCATGAATGTCAAATTATGAATAGGTAGATGGGAAGATGGAGCTAGAAAACTCCACAGAAATTTATTGAAAGTTTTTGGCCTATTTTAAAATATATAAAACAGACAGATTTAAAGTTATTCCAACACTGAAAGAACAGGAGAAAAGAATTGTCTGAAATGTCAGATGCTGAGCCTTGCCCTGCCACTTACCTTGGAGCTGGGGGCAGAGAGGAATTATCCACTCTGAGGCCTGGCAAACCACTTGTACTTTTTTATTTTTATTTTTTTTATTAATTATTTTTATTTCTTAATGGACCCCTCCCTTGCCAAATCTCACACACATTGGTGGGTCCATGGGCCAGCTCTACTTAGTCTACCTCCTGTCCTAGCAGGAATAGTGGCCTTTCCTGATTGACATTAATCCATTCTGCTTTTTCCTGTTGGGTGCTATAGCCGAGCCAAATCTGGCCAACAGCTAGACACAGCTCCCATATGGCTCAGCAGGGGCAGACTCCTAGTCCAGCCCGTCCTACACCTACCCTGGTTTCCATGAGCACCGGTGAGTGCTGGAGTTTGGCCCAGTCTGGTGTACCCCAGACCCAGTCCACACTTGTGCTGAGGGATACTGCAGCCATGTCCAGACCAGACAGCAGCCCCTACCTAGCTCAGCATGACCTATTCTCCAATCCAGTTTTTGCACTTGCCATTGAGCTAATGCTTGCTTGGCCCTGTCCTGTCTGCCCTCTTCCAAAACCAACCCACATGTTAGCCATCAGTTGGAGCTACCTTGCTCAGCTTACCTGACTGACCCCTAGGTCTGGACCATGTGCTTACCAGTGGGAGCTATGACCCTATAGGAGAATTTCCCGTGTTCCTCCACTCTGCACTCCCAGACCCAGATCGGGCGGCCTTATGTGAACTGGTGAATATTGTGGGCCAGCCTACTCCGCATCCTATTTTAGGATACACATGTGGGTGCTGCAACCAGGACCTGCCCAGACTACTCTTGGTCCCTGTACCCGTGAGTGTCAGTGGGATCCATGGTCACTCCTAGCTCAGCCCATTATCACCCCAACTCTTGAACTAACTGGTGGGCCTGTATTTCCACAGGGTTTGGCCCACATATCCCCCACAGAGTCTACCCCCGGACCTGATTCTCTTGTGTGCTGGTTAGTGACATGACCCTGCCTGTTGTGACCCACTCCTTGTTCTGACATTCAGTCTGGTACTGGGATCTAGCCCTGCTAGACAGGTCCCCAAGCCCTAGCTTTCACACAGACTGGGATGTGGTGGTTAACAATATTCTCCCAGGGTAGACATTTAACACAGTGCTTAAGATACCAATTGAGATACCATATCCTATGCCAGAGTGTGTAGGTTTGAGTCCAGGCTGTGCTTCCAATTCCAGCTTCCTGATAATGTGTACTCCAAGAAGCAATGGTGATGGTTTAAGTAGTTGGGTTTTTGTCATTCCTGTGGGAGATCTGGCTTGAGTTCTAGGCTCAGGAATTTGGCCTGGCCCAATCCAGGCTGTTGCAAGCATTTGGGAAATGACCCAGTGGAATGAAAATTCTTCTCCCTCTTCCTCTCCCTTTTCCTCTCCCTCTGTTTCAAAGAAAAATAGATAATACCCCCTTTTTGTCTTGAGTAAGGAGTAGGAGGAAAGACAGGAGAAAATTAGTTCTGAGAGGTTGAACAAGGAACAGAGGACACAAAAACCAGCAAAAAAAGAAAGGACTTAAATATTAATGCAAGGCCAACAAGGAACCATTGTGAAGCTTTAACAGGGATACTTCCTTCTCTGTGAAAGCCGTCTAATCTTACCTTCCCACTCAACAGTCACATCTTTGACCACTTCCATGTATTTGTGGCTCAGAACACGAATAAGGCAAATGTTGCAAAGTTTCCAGTTGCTTTTCTAACTAGTTGGGCTTAGTCAGGCCAGCTATAGCAGATCCTCTGCAAGATGCATGGCTTAACAAGGAGCTCTGCCTCTGTAGCTATGGGTAGATGGGCTCTTTTTGGTGTCTTGACCAATATTCTGCTCTCATTGTCCTTGGGCATATAAAGTTTCAAAGGATAAATGAGAAGCAGGGGGACAAACTTGCCCAATGACCTAGAAGTCCCCTGGAGAAACAGAACAGGGCACTTTAAAGTTTTAAAACAGGGCACAATGTTTTAAAACATGATCTAGAGATAATCTTTGTCCCTGATTGAGGTTCACTGGCAGCAAAGAAAGTAAAAGCCGCCAGAGGGATGGCAGGTGGAAAGGAGAATTCACTACATGAATAAGTGACTCTGGGTTGGTGACAAACACCCACTACCAAGACTACAGGGTCATGGGGAAGGCCAGGTGAGGCCATGGTGTGTTGTCACAGAAATCCAACTATAAACCAGGGCATGATGGGTAAAAAGTCTCAAATTATTCTTTATTTAGGATGAACCCTGTCCATAAGGATGTAATTTGGAGTGACAGGAACAAAATTTATGAACTAATGAGCTGAACTTGTTCTAGCTGTGGAATTCAAAACCCAAACTTCTCATTGCCCTTCAGATAAATTTAAGAGTAGGAAGGCATGCCTTTGTAAAAAAAAAAAAAAAAGAAGAAGAAGAAGCTTAGCATTGCTCTAACTTGCTGTAGCCATGACTTTGAAGAGTAAAAGTGCCAGTCATTTGTACCATCAGCTAGTGAAGCAGGTTGTCCCCTAGTAGACTGCTGATCCCCTCACTAGCTAGTCCTCATTAGCAAGGTGCTAGAGGTAACTTCAGTGTTCTGTGCATAGTAGATATTTGCTGTTATGAATGCCTCCCCTAAGAATTCATGGATGGAAAATTAAGATTCATAGGTCTAATGTATGTGGAGGTGGATCCCTTGGAGGTAATTGGAACTAGATGAGGACCTGAAGGCACAGTTTCCAGGACACCATGGGTGGCTAACCCAGTCATTTTGTCTCACCATGTAATGCCCTCTACCATGTCACAAGGTAGCAAGAAGCCCTCAGCAGGTGCTGATTAAACTCTGGCACTGGGCTTGTGGTCCTCCCAACCTGTAAAGCTATAAGTTAGCTAAACAAAACTCTCTTCTTTAAAAGTTGCCCAGCCTTGGGCATTTTATATAGCAAAGTCATTATCCTAAAGACATTCATTTAATCATATAGAAAATCTACCCACTGAGAGTCTCCATTTTCAGTTTGGCCTCCAGCAATAAAGAGCTCAGCTCCTCACAGCATGATGAGCTGATGACCACAAATACCAACACACACAACAAAGAAGGAAAAAGTCTTGTTTTTACAAGATAGTTCAGGGTGTGGGTCAGTGTTGAGGGTTTGGCATTGTGGGACAGCAAGATAAGTCACTGCTTATGACACTCAGATACCCTGCTTCTGATCCAGCTCCCTAATAATGTGCCTGAAAAGGCAATAAAAGGTGGCCCATGTACTTGTGTCTCTGTCACCCATGTTGGAGACCTATTTGGGAGTTCCTGGTTCCTGGTTTCAGCTTAGCTCATCCTCGACTGTTGTGACTATCTGAGCAATGAGCCAGCAAACAAAAGATTCTCTCTCTCTCTTTCTCTCTGCCTTTTAAAATGTGTTATTGAAAACAAAATTTAAAAAGAAAGGAAGAAAAGGAGCAAGAGGGAGGAAAGTAAGTTTATATTCTTAGAACTATATACCATGTAAACTATGTTCTTTGTTTACTAATTTAAAAAATATTTTTTAATCATTCAGAGAGGACTGAGTAATTTGGTTCAAGAAGAGATAAAATAGTTTCCTCCTTCGTGGACAGAATGATGAGAGAGAGATTGAGTTCAAACAGGAAAGGGAAAGAGGAGTTCAGGTATTTTCACTGGGAAAGCCATCAAGCTCAAGTCCAAATGCCTGCCCACAGGTGCAGGATAGAGGGAAGAGAGCAAAGACCAAGCAGGTGGCCAGGTGGCCTCCCCTCCTCCCACCCTTCCAATCAGAGGAAACCCATCCTCATCTGTTCTGTACACTGAGGAATTTGAGGAGTACATGAATAAACATGGGTTCTTAGCTTTGGAAACGACCACTCAAGGCCCCCTTGATAGTAAAACAGAGGACTGGAGAAGAGAAAGGGCCAGTCCAAGGTCCTGAATCTCACTTGCTGGGAGCTAGCACTTGCAGAAAGCCATTCACCCTGTATCTGCCAAGACCTCAACAGCATGAAGCTCCACAGCACTTTCTCTCCAAACCCAGGACAAGCTGACGCTGGTAACACGCACCCTGAAGTCCCATTTCAAAATAGTTACACCTTCCAAACAGCTTTACCTGAGAAAATAAAAATACACTAGGAGTTTCAAGTGATAGCCCCATTACTTCTCTTTAGGTACTTAGAGAGGAAAAATGAAAGGAGAGTCACATCTGTTCAAAACAAAAGCCGCTCAATCTTGAACATGAACGACCCTGATATTTCTTTCTTTTTTTTTTTTTTTATTATTTTTTCATTGGAAAGGCGGATATACAGAGAGGAGAGACAGAGAGGAAGATCTTCCGTCCGATGATTCACTCCCCAAGTGAGCGCAACGGGCCGATACTATGCCGATCCGAAGCCAGGAGCCTCTTCCGGGTCTCCCACACGGGTGCAGGTTCCCAAAGCTTTGGGCCGTCCTCGACTGCTTTCCCAGGCCACAAGCAGGGAGCTGGAAGGGAAGCGGGGCTGCCGGGATTAGAACCGGCGCCCATATGGGATCCCGGGGGTGCAAGGCGAGGACCTTTAACCACTTGCGCCACCGCGCCGGGCCCGACCCTGATATTTCAAGTGTGGCCTGCAAAGATCATGACTCCTTGGCATGCCTGAGTTCCCTAATGACTTCTGCTGCCAACAGGAGGAAAAATAGACTTCACTCAAGTTGATTAGTTCCAAGAGCAAAATCTTTAATTAGTGCAGTGGAATGAAGTGCCTCTACATCAGTTAAACATGGAAATATGATCAAGTAATTCAGTGCAATCACAAATGCAAAGCAAAATAGCTTTTCATCATCCACACCTCAAAAACAAAGTCAGGAAAAATCTCTACCAGAAATATATTGCTTCGGCTTTCACTCACATCCTGCATAGAAGGACACCAACAGGAAGGCTTATTTGTCAACTTGTGCAATCAAACATAGCCTGAAAGGCATCCGGGGGACTTTAGAGGACAACTTACGTTGAGTGAGCCTTTTGTGAGAGATTTACAGGGACGCAGATGCTGCATAATCCTGTCGGATTTTCTCTTTCTCACTCTGCCAAAGTGTTCTCCAGAGTTCTGTCCAGCATCCTTTTCCATTACCCTTGCAGCAGCTGGAGCTGAGCTCCACAGATAGAAGGAGGAAGCTCAGGCCTGCCACCTCCCAAGGATCACTCACTGCTCTTGGGATTTCTTCCTCAGCCCAGGGTCAAGTTAAGGACTCCCAAATACTCACAGGCTTTCCAGCTCTGTAACTCCCAGGTCTCAACTGGGAAATACCGGAAAGAGGGGAGACTAATGTCATGCCATCAGGAAATGCAGCAGAAGTTACTGGCAAAGATGGCAAACTCACACATCCCTCAATGAGGAAGGTCTCACTGGTCCTCATTCTACACTGGGAGCAAAAGCAGAAGTGGGGAAATTCGTGTGTTGAACATTTACTCATGAACACAATGCATTACTCCCAATTCACAGAACATTTGTGCTGTGCATATAAAATAAGGAGAATAGACTCGGTAAATTAAGTAGTGACTGTGGGTCTTGTTAGATTCCTCCCCCTCCCCCATGTACTTTCTATAACATAAATTATTGGAGTGGAGATGGGGTTGCAGCATTTTCACAGCCTACTGGGTAACACAGAGGTCCAGACCTAACTTTGGGCTCTCCCACTTATAATCTATGTGACATAACCTGTCTAGGCCTCCCTTTTCCCATCTGTAAAATGGGTATCAAGTAGTACCTACCTCCTAGAATCCTGAGAATTGAATGAGTTAATATAAACAAAATATTTAGAACAGCTCCTGGCATGTATGAGAAAAGAGCTACTGTCATCCTCACTTCCAGACAACAAAACTGAGGCCCAAAGAGATTGGACAACTTGTTCTAAGAGATCCAGCTGGAAACTGAGTTAAATCTCATTACTGCTGGTAAACCCTTCTTCTAGACCACACTGAAATTGAGTTGATATACAATTATCCTCTGCTTAATGTTCAATGCATCAGATATAGTCACCCATTTTACTATCACTGTTCAGAGCCCTCTGGGACAATCATTACCGCAACCATTCATTGAACTTGGAGAATGAGCCATGTACAGTGTTAAAGCCTCTTCACATAGTTCCCCTCTTTTAATCCTCTCAATATCCATAAGTGAGGGGTATTCAATCTCTTCCAATGAGGACATTGAGATGTCAAAGGTAAAGGAAGCTGCCTTAGGTCTCACTACTTGCTGTCAGCAAAAGAGCTACACCCAAGCCCTGACCTGTCAAAGCTCAGCTCCAGGCTCCCTCCCAAATCTCAGCCACAGGCATTGTCTTCAGAGTCAGGTGCCAAGTGGCACTCACTTACCAGCTCAAAGCAGTGCAGCTCAGCAGGGTTCAGGAACTTGCCTAGAGCCACACAGCAGCCAGGCACCTGAGCACAGCCTCTGTCCCGTCCTCCCCCATGATGGCCCAGGTCTCCAAGGACAAGTAAACGTAGCATCTCCAAGGGTCAGAGCTGCCCAGGCTGCAGCAGAACTCAGGAATGAGGAGCAGAGGAACAGGCCTCATCTTGACCCATGAGGCTCCCGACCAGGCCCAGAAGAGCTTGCACTCACCAACTTCCTGGGGCTAAGGAGGGCAGCGCAGCACGGAAGCCGATTCCAGTCCTTGACTCAGAAGAGGGAAAGCTCCTTTGGGAGCCCTGAGACCCAGTGCAGCTGGGATCAGGCACCTGGTTGCCCATTCCCCAGGGTGGCCACCTCCCAGGAAATGCCTTCTCTGTCAGTATCAGCCTGGCAGCTCCCTATCTCTGAAAGGAAATGCCCTCTGCTCAGCTTGGCCACTAGAGCTGCAGCCTCTGATCAGCAAACACAGAAATCCAGAGCCGGTTCTGAGAGGAGAGGCCACCAAAGTGCTTTACTCCAGGTCAGGTTAACCACGGTAGTTCAACCTTCCAAAGGGTCCTACCGCAAAGCCCTGTGTCCAGTTGCCAGCCAGCCAGTCAGCAAACCAGGAATTTCACCATCATTTTCACCACCACTACTCCTTGGTTATATATTTGCCTTATTCATAATAATAATGATGATAGCTATGGCTGATGTTTATTGAATGCCGGTTCCTGCTGCCTTTACAAGCGTTCTCCACTTTGAGCTCCCCACCCACATGCCTTCAAAGGTAGGCACTATCATTAGGCCCAATGAACAGATGACAAAACTGAGCTACAGAGAGATTAGTAAGAACTTGATTCAGACAAAGGCCACTTGACTCAGGAGCCAACTGCATCCATCACTGTCCCCCATGATGCCATTCCAAAAGGTCAAGGAATAGATCATGGAAAAAAATGCATAATTAAAAGGAGGTATTCGGTTGTGTCAAATGCCCTGGTGATCACCCACTATGGTGCACTAAGAGACATATCCATGTTCCATAACCTGTAGATGGAATTCAGTGACAGCTCTCAAGATGATACTATCCCTGGTTACCTGGGTGGACCCTAAGTATGACAGGCATCCGTTGAAGACACACAGTAGAGATGATAGAGGCAAAGTCAAGAGAGGTTCAGATTTAGGCCAGAATGCAGAGCCAGTCCAAGCTGGAGAGCAGGGCAGACCTCCCCTAGAGCTGCTGAGGGGGCAGGGCCCTGCCAGCTGCTGGGTTTCTGATTTGAGGCTTCTGGAAGTGGAGAGGGTCCACTTCCGCTGCTTTGGACAGTCATGTTTGCAGGCGTTTGTAATGACTGCCATAGGAAATGAAAATACTCATCCTGTCCTGATGAAGCTGCAGGACAAGAAAGAGGCTCGGGTTCTCTCCTCCAAATGTTGTAGACACTGCGCCAGAACTTAAATAAACACCTGCGGGCCAGATAGTGACAGAAGCCTCTGACGTGCAGAACTCCAAGAACAAGGCTGGGCAAGTTTTGCAGGTGTGAACTGTGCAAGTCAAACAACAGTTCAGGGGCAGCCTCCAGAAACATCCTGAGGGAGCCTTCACAATCCACTCTAGACATGTCAATGAGGAGGAACCCCAAAACAGGGCCTCAGTACAGATGGAGATCTCCTGGTGCACCCCAACTTCCACTTTTGTCATGAAGATTTGATCCCAGTTAGAATCATACACAGGCAGAGATAATTGAGTCAGAACCTCATTGGTTATGGATGGAGAAAATAGCACTGTTAGCATTGGAACATGTAATCCTCTACCTTCCAAGGGAGCTTCCTACCCTTGACTTTAATGTCAGCTCTTCTCAGAGCTCAAAAGTCCCAAGGATCTCAAAGAAATCTTTATCTAAAGCTTAAATCTCTCTCTCTCTCTTTCTCTCTCTCCCCCTCTTCTCTCTCTCTCTTCTCTTTCCCTCAAGCTGCTGAGTCCGATCCAGATATACATACCAACAAAAAAATCATCCACCCATACAGTAGGTGTTAATAACAAACACTCCTGATTCCCTATTTTTCATGCTGTGGCTATATCATCCTCTTTCAGTGATAACAGTAGCACACCATCCCTCCGTGTCTCTATAAAGGCTCCCCTCTCTGTCTGGAGTCCAACTGCCCCTGACACAGCTCTCTGCTTAATGAACACAGTCCCATCCTTCATGGATCACGTAACATCCCATTCTCATAAATGCTTCTTCTGATTCCCCAAACTCAGCAGTTCCCTTGGCTCTTAGCTCTGCAGAGTCCCAGTGCCTTTCTGTCCATTGTTCATCATCATTTGTAATTTTACTTATATCTGAGTTTTTCATTAGTGTACTTCCATCATTAGAGAGAAAGTTCCATTAGAACACAAACATGTAATTGCTTGCTTGGTTCATTCCACAACTGTATGGTATAAAGAGGGACTAGACAAAACCACCACTCATCAGGAGATCAAAATCAAAGCAAGGCCACATTCAGCTCTTTAACAAAGAACCCAGCTGTGAATCACTGTTACTCCTCCACTTTCCATCTTTCCATGCACCTGCCCCTCAGCCATTGTAACCCAAACTCCTAATTCCTGAAAAGGAAGAGGTTGAGTCAGTAAAACTCAAAGTGGTCGACCATGTCCTCCATTCTGAGAATTGGCCCTTGTGGACAGAGAGGAAGAAGTTGTACAATGATCCAGAATGAAGTTTGGGGATTGTTTTCCCAATTCAGTAAGTTTGAGAATTATTTTACGAATGCACACAAAAGAACATACTGCAAAGCCAGATGGTTGTAGGACTGTCCTCCACTCTCCCTACTCTGGGAAAATAACACACTCACCCTGACACCACAGCATGGGATCCAGGCACAGAGTAGCCTGTGTCAACAGAACACACCACCACCCTCCCTCTTCCATGCCTTGCCTCCTGCCAGGGAGAATGCATTTCACCTTAAACACTCATTATCCCCCCTGCAGCCTTAGTCATGGAGTGTTTCCTCAGAGAACTCAACAGTAGCTGTTATCACAACTCCACAAACATTTACTGAGTACCTATTAGGTACACAGTCCCTGCCAGGAATACAGGAAATCCAAGACAATGCTAATTAAGGCAACACATTGGGGTTCAGCTGTGCAATGCCATTCCAGCAGCGGATATACTTGAAAAGCTTTGGTCACCTGTAAAAATCCTCTATGTCTAAAATGCTTTCTAGATTGCAAATGCTTTCATTTATGATTGTGCTACAGTAGCTCTGTGGGGTAGGACAGGCCCTCCTGCAGGATAGAGTACTTGTTGAGGTTTCAGAAGCCTTGAATGACATGGGACACAACTGGGAATGGTGGTAATTGTGAAATGTGCTGCTGAAGTCTCTGGCTGCTGGGAACACCATGGGCTCCTGCACCTCTAGACCCATAGTTGCAGCATGCTCAGGCCATGCTAGACACTGCTCCCAGCTACTCACCGAGCACAGCAACACCCCCACTCAGGCCCCCTCTCCCTCTTCCTGCAAGATGTGGGACTTCTCTGATGGGTCACTGGGGACACAAGAGTCCCTATTTACCTGAAGAAAATTATCTTGGAAATTTCTTCCTGTCCAATTCTTCCCCCACCTCTTCTTCTTTGCAGGTGTCAGACCAGCACCATGATGGGAAGGCCTGTTCAGTCCTCCCCATTCCAAATGTCTTCCCTAAACCAATCTCCAGCACACTCATGCTAGCTTGGAATATGCTTTTCAGGAGCTAAACTAACAGGATATAACCAAGATCTTATGAATCACAAGTAGGAGTTCCATCAATAAAGAGACTACATTTTAAAATACATTCATTCTGCTAGCATGTAAAAAAAAAAATCCTCAAAACACAGAAAAGTATGTTGGTTCTCCAAAATGATCTGACAACAGATGTGTTTATTCGGCTCTGCTGAATGGAGACCACTGGCTTTTCAGAGAGCAGTTTGAGGAATACTGTTAAGTCCTAACCCTCCAGCAAGCTCACACCTCCCTTAGTCTTGCTTTGAGAGCCTCAGAATTGATGGTGTCATATTGTCTTGCTATGCTCAAATGAAAGTGCAATAGAATTCCTCAGAATGGAGAAAACTCAAGTGATCTAGGCAATCCTCAAACAATCATGTCATCTTCCTGGAAGAACAGGAGATTAATTTTTCTTTGCATTAAAGCATTGTAGCCATATTTAGAGGGTAAGAAGCTCTTAAATATTTTAAATTGGTGTCAGCTTCAAGAGACAGGCAAGCTAAACATATTTAAAAAAATTTTTTTTATTGTTAATCACATTGTATTATGTGATATAGTTTTGTAGGCACTGGGATTCCCCCTACCCCTCCCACAACCCTCCCCCCATGGTGGATTCCTCCACCTTGCTGCATATTCACAGTTGAAGTTCAATTGGGATTGATTCATTGCATGCATATACCTAGCATAGAGTTCAGCATCTTATTGTCCAGATAAGTTCAAGCTAAACATATTTTGAAGCAAACAATGGATTCTAAGCTGTCAATGAGGCTTAATACTAAGCCTGTTACTATGGGCACTGCCCTGGAAAATACCATTCAAAGCAGTTCCACTGAATATCAGATATCAGTGACTGGACTTAACTCCTGCTTCAGATTCAGCACTTGAATGAAAAAGAAATTAACCCAGTGGTGCAAATGATTCTATAGCTTTTCCGTGAATTTTCTGCAGGTGCCAAAACTCAACATGTAGGAAGCTTAATGAAAAGATGCATTTCCTTGCGCATGCCATGAAAATTTTCTTTATGTAAAGATAGCTGAGACACTAGTGTCGCTTCAATAACAAGAGATATAAGATGAGCTTACATAGGGTTCAGGCCTTGAGTAGTCCACAGGTTGTCCTCTTGTCTCTCTGGGAAGCATAACGATGAAAAGACATTCTTGCTATGCCAGGAGGCATATTTAGTGCTATTTATCACGTACTGGGTAATAAACCAGCACTGTGGCAGGTACCTTGCAAGTTGCAAGTCCTGTAGTTCTGTAGTACTGCTATCCCCACTTCATTTTAGATGAAGAAAGAGAGGCCTGGCAAGATAAACCTATTGGCACAATGAAAGAGATGATACAGCTGCTGCTTCTTAACATCCCTAAGCACAGTTGTCCCTCTGGCTCTGGAGAATAAGCTCTAGAATGCCTCCTGAAGATCAAAATCTGCAGATGCTCAAGTTTCTTCTATAAAATTGCACCAGGTGGCCTAGTGGCCAAAGTCCTCACCTTGCACGTGCTCCCATATAGGTGCCGGTTCTAATCCTGGCAGCCCCGCTTCCCATCCAGCTCCCTGCCTGTGGCCTGGGAAAGTAATTGATGACAGCCCAAAGCCTTGGGACCCTGCACTCATGTGGGAGACCCAGAAGAGGCTCTGTGCCCCTGGCTTCAGATTGGCACAGCTCTGGCCATTGCAGCCACTTGGGAAGTGAATTATCAGATGGATGATCTTCCTCGCTGTTTTCCTCCTCTCTGTATATTTGACTTTTCAGTAAAAATAAAACAAATCTTTTTAAAATGTGCAGTATTTGTACATAACAAATGTAATCCTCCCCTTCACTACAATAATAGTAATAATAATAAAAACAAAGAAAAAACTTTTAAAATCAGAAAGTCAAAGAGACAGAAAAATACAGACTTGCTTTTTGGTTCATTTCCCAAACGCTCCCAGTGGCAACGACTGTGTCAGAGCTGGAGCCAGGAGCTAGTATTGCAATCCAGATCTCCCCCATGGGTAGCCGAAATGCAATTTGAATTATTAACATTGCCTGCCAGGGTCTGCATTGATAGGAAGCTGGAGTCAGAAACCAGATCCAGATAGCAGGCTCAGACACAGGCATCTCATTGTTACGCTAAATACCCACTACCCCATTTACTTTAAAGCAGGTCCAGATTGCTTATAATGCCTAATGCAATATAAGGCATGTGCATAATTATTATACTGTGTTATTTTACTAATTCACATAATTTTTACTAATGTATTTTTAATTTTTTTAGTAGAGGTAATCTGAAGATGGGGAGCTTCTAATATGCAAAGTTACTACTATGTCTGATTCCATTGGCTGCAATATCTTGTACTGTTTTTCTTTCCTCTATTTTCCTATACATTGCAATTTTTCAGTGAGACTCACAAACTACTTTGAGAACAGGAAAAAATACAGTTTTTAAAGCAGAAAAATGAAGCAAAGTTTATTATTTCTAAATGCATGTTGAAAAGCATGTGTATCAATCTTGTAATCCTGACCAACTATCTATGTTGAGCCATGAATAATCAAAAAGAAGTTGAAATTATTAATTTCCTTTTAAAATTTTTTTTTATTTATTTTTATTGGAAAATCAAATATACAGAGAGGAAAATCTTCTGTCTGATGATTCACTCCCCAAGTGGCTGCATTGGCCAGAGCTGTGCTGATCCAAAGCCAGGAGCCAGGAGCTTCCTCTGGGTCTCCCACATAGGTGCTGGGTCCCAAGGCATGGGCCATCCTTGACTGCTTTCCCAGGCTACAAGCAGGGAGCTGGATGGGAAGCAGGGCTGCCAGGATTAGAACCAGCGTCCATATGGGATCCTGGCATGTGCAAGGCAAGGACTTTGGCCACTAGGTTACAGCCCTGGGCCCTAAATTTCTTTTCTGAAATTGTTAATACTTTATATAGGAAAATGAAAAGAAACTAATAAAATTATACATTATGCAAGAACTAATTACAACAAATTGTAATTGTCCATCTCTTCCCAAACTGGGTGTGAAGGTCTTGGCGAGTGTTTGGTGGCCTCTGCTCACCCCCTGTATCCACAGGACTAGATGGACCACTCTCAGGCTGCCTGATGCTCTCATAGGCTTCCCATCCAAGGATCACAAATGATTAGTCCACAGGCCGACCAGAAGCCTGGGAGGTGAGCTGTTCTAAAACTGATGGTAACCTCTAGCTAAATGGGTATCAGCAGCCAAACTGAAGTCAGCGAAAGTGGAGGCCATGGTGAAGGGACAGGGCTGTATACTCACACAGGGAAATCAGCTGACTGCAGCCACAGGGAAGCCAGAGGAAGCGAGCTCTATCAGTTCCAAGTCGACACTGTCACAACTTGGAGAATGTGTGGAAAGAAGACAGCTAGTGGTGGCTGAAGCAAAGCAGAAACTGAGCAGCAGAGTCTTCCGGTGGTGAAGCAATAAGAAGGAGCCGGATGCCCCAGGGGCTACCTGGGTCCTCAGACCACCTGTGCCCAGGTAGACTTGACAGCGATGCTCTGAGCCCCAAGAACGGGACTGTGCTGAGGATCCTGCCCTTCCATAAGGCAGACTGCTGGAATCAAGGCTACAAACAACAATAATGTTGATAAAAATGGCAATTGAGAATGAACCCAGATGTCCATCAATGAAGGATTAGATAAGGAAAGCATGATATTTGTACATTGTGGAATGCTACTCAGCCATAAAAAGAATGAAACCCTGTCTTTTGTAACCAAATGAATTGAATTAGAAACTATTGTGCTTAGTGAGATGGGCCTGTCCCAAAAAGACAAATGTGTTTTCCTTGATCTGTGGAGTACGGTCTGAGTACGCCTGACATCTTGAGATTTGGTTGTGGTTTACAGCCTGTGTCTACACTCATGAGGGATGGTAGGGATTTTTTATATTTAAAATTTGTTGGAATTAAGAGAGGGTTAAGTGAAATTAAAGTATCTCACTGCAAAAAAGTTTTTAAAAGAGAGCTAAGAAAGGAGGAGGGTGGGAGGGAATGCAGGCAGGAGGGTGGGATGTATCATTATGCATTATGAAGTACGTGGAATTAGTCTAGTTTACACAAATAAGATTTTAAAGATGACAAGTATTTAATAGAACACTTATACCATGGGTTGTGATAAACAGCTATATATTTTTATACCACCACCAAAACCATACTCAGTGTATTCACTATTACCCCATTCCCACAGAAGAGAACAGAGAGGTCTGATGACTTGCCTAGGATCAATAATACTGTAGGTAATGGGTCAAGATTCAACTCCAAAACATTCATTGTTCACCTGCACACTTCATTGCCCTACTGACTCATAGTCAAGGATCTGTAGAATGGTTTTCCTCTATTGAGAGGGTCTGGTGTATTATTGTCTAACTTGAAATCTAAAGGAACTCAAATCTGACCTGTACTGCACAGCAGGGAAATCATCACCCAATCTGGGACTAAGACGAGTCTCTCTGTAGAAAGCAGCACATTGTTCAGATACAGGCCATTCTATTCCAATATTATTGTACAACGCTCTAAGTAGGTACTTAGATCCCGCATAACTAAAATTCTGAGAATGTATTCAAAACCATTACCACCATCCTCACCTTTGATTCATCCAAACCATATTAAAATCTCTTGGGAGACAGAAACAAGCTATATTTCATTTTTCTTGCCATCAGTGAGCCAGCCTTCACACACAGTACGTGTTCAGAGCTTTAAAAATGATGAATGTATATGGATTAAAGCCTCGGGTCAGGTGCAAGTCAGCCACTTTGTAGACACAGCAGTCTAAGTCACACAACTCAAAAGTGGATCAAATTGGAGGGAGACCCCAGACCTCTTTCTCTTTGCTGAGTGCCACTTCTGTTGCACTATGTGGTTGTTTTTGGTCCACTCTGTGGTCTGTTTTTGCTAGGCCAGCGAATTAGGATGGAGTGAACATTATCCAATGTTATGTAAGAGTTTTAAGAATTTTTCATCAGAGGCCCAATGCAATAGTCTAGTAACTAAATCCTCATCATGCACCAGAATTTTATATGGGCACTGGTTCGTGTCCCGGCTGCCTCACTTCCCATTAAATTCTCTGCTTGTAACCTGGGAAAATCAATGGAGGATGGCACAAAGCCTTAGAACCCTGTACCCACATGGGAGACCTGAAGGAGGTTCCTGGCTCCTGGCTTCAGATCGACTTAGCATTGGCTGTTGCGGCCACCTGGAGAGTGAATTATCTCTGTCTCTTCTTCTCTCTGTGTATCAGTCTTTCCAATAGAAATAAATATTTTTTTTAGAAAAGAATGTTGCATCAAGATGGGCATTGAAGCCTGTAATGGGCAGGTGTAAGAAGAGGTGGGAGAGCAGATAGAGCTTGAATCATCATTTGGGTATCTCCCAACTGTACACTTTCAACCAGTTGTCAGTGGCTTCCCGGAAAATGGGTGCAGAAGAATTTGAGGCAGAGATAGATTATCTGTGTGTGTTATGGGCAAGGCATAAGAGAACAGTGATTTTTGTATTTGCTGACTTAACCACTGAAGTTGTCTTTTAAAGCTTGAATACAAACAAATATGCTTGCTTTATTAACAGCCTCCCTCTCACCTTAATAAATGTGGGTCCAAAAAAAATGCCAAATGGTTGGGTTCCAGTAAATGTGATAAAACATGTCCTTATTTTGTGTTGAAAAATTCAGTACTGTTTATTATTTTTTTAAAAAAAAATCAGGCTGTAGTTACCTTTTGTCTACATGTGTTGATGCACTTTTCAAATTTGGAAGAGTTTTATCTACTGTTTTAACTCAGTAGATAATTCTAAAGACCTTGAAAAGCTATTGTGAAAAGGAATGCACTCTTCATATCTCCCCCAGAATCTTTGGGAGTGCTCAAAATCTGAGGCAGAAAGATCGGAAGGTTTGAATCAGCCTGAAGAAGTTATTTCTGGCAAAAATAAGGGGTAAATATTGATAAGAAAGAGCTAAGATGTACTAGATACGTATCCAGAGACTCCTACTGAGGCTAAAACAGGAACAGCATTAAGAAAAAAAATGAGAGGGAAGATCATCTTTTTCTTTTTGCCCCTTAAATATTTATTTATTTTTATTGGGAAGACAGATTTACAGAGAGAAGGTGAAACAGAAAAATCTTCTATCCACTGGCTCGCTTCCCAAATGGCCAAAATGGCCAGAGCTAAGCTGATCTGAAGCAAGGAGCCAGGAGCTTCTTTTAGGTCTCCAACATAGATACAGGGTCCAAAGGCTTTGAATCATCCACCATTGCTTTCCCAGGCAACAAGCTAAAGCCAGATGGAAAGTGGAGCAACTGGGACACAAATCAGTACCCATGTGGGGTCTCAGCAAGCACAAGGCAAGAATTTACACATTGAGCCATCGCACTGCATCAGATCTTCTTTTTCTTCTGGCATAGTCATGGATAAAATAAACAATAATTTAAGTTGCTTTTTTACAACTTTTATAGTAACCACCACTTAGTTAAAAATCATCAATGAAGACTACCACAAGTGGATGAAAACTGTGTTAGACACTCCTTGATCAAATCACCACATTTATCAATGATCATGAGCCAATTTATATCACTTATAAAGAACATAATCTCTGTTTCCCTAGAGAAAATAAAATCAGCCTGATTATAAGGAAAGTATAAGAAAAATTATAGAAAATTATCAAATAAATATAAATTGAGAAAAACGGTATTCAAAATTGCTGGGCTGGATTTTCCAGAATTGTCAATAAGATGAAGACAAAGCAAAACAATAAAAAGATCAGAGAATTTCCTAATGTTAAAGAAAATAAGAAACAACATGACAAAATGCAATAGGTGATCCTCACTTGGGTTCTATATAAGAGACAGGATAAGTGCAGAAATCTGAACATGTACCAGGTCCAACAGTAGGGCTTCATCAATAATATTGACCATATTATGTCAAGTTCCTGAATATAGTGCTTTTGTTGCAGTTGCAGGCTTCCCATGTTCCTAGGAATTGATGGATGATGAATTGTTTGTGATTATGCGTCATGATGTCTATGACTAACTTCAAGATGGTTTGGAAAAATAACAAGGATATAGATACAAAAAATACAGAGAAAACAGATGGTGAAATGTTTACCACCATATCAAGATAAAGTGTCGGAGAATCAAGTGATGGCATAGGGTAAGAACACATTTAAACAGACAGAAAATCATTAGCCAGGGTAAAGCAGAGATGGAATATTCCAGGAAATAGAAGAGAACAGAACAGCAGAGGGGCACCTAGAGACTAACAAACATGGGAAAGCAGCAGAGACAATAGTGTGGTGTTGCACTGACCAGATACTCCAGTGGCAGTCAGAGAGTGGTGAACTGAGCTCACGAATGGCCAAAGCTCCACCAGCAGCCAGATGGGAAGGGGAGTTGAGCAGGCACTCAGAAGTAAACCCAGGCAAAGAACTGCACACATTACCAATTTGTTTGAATCCACAAGGAGCAGAGAGGAAGCGCGTAAACCCTCAAAAAGGCAGTATGGGAAAGGTGTGAATTTCAGAGCCCTGACACCCATAGAGGAACATTGAATGCCATTTTGCACAGACAGGCAAAGGCTGTGGGATGGGACTGGGCATGAACATTGTTAATTTAACTTTTAAAAATAAAGATTATCATCCATTATTCACACAGATTTCTATTAAAATAATACTTAACACTCTAAAGATTTGCTTGTTTATTTACTTGAAAAGCAGAGCATCAGAAAGAGGAAGAGGCATCTTGAACCTAGTGGCTAACTGCCAAATGGACACAATAGCCAGGCTGAGATAGGCTGCAGCCAGGAACCAGGACTCCATTCAGATCCCCCATGTGGATGGCAGAGGCCCAGGTACTGTCTGATCCTCTGCTGCCTTTCCAGGAGCATTAGCAGGGAGCTGGATCAAAAGCAGAGCATCAAACCAGCACTTCGAGGCTGTAATGCAGCATCACAAGCAGTGGCTTAACTTTCTACAACACAATGCCAGCCCCCATGCTCTATTTTGCATCTGCCTTAACCTAAAGTAACTTTCAGCATATAAACAGAAAGAGACAAGCATTGGTACTAACCTCTAGTTCTAACAGAAACTGCAGCCCAAAATGATTCTGAGTATAAGGCTTACTCTCTCCTTGGTCAAAAAAGAAGTGCCAAGTTTTAGAGATCTGTTAAAAACAAGCTGATTTCTTTGGTAAACAGAATTAAAAGACAATGTTTATAAGAAAATTTGTTTGTAGAGACTTTCCTCCCTTGGAGCCCTCTCCTGCCAGTAGGGCAGGAGCCTTTTTGTCTGCTCTTAAATAAATTCTGCTTTGCAAACTAGAGAAAGAAAAGAAAATTTGTTTGAGAGTCGATGTTTATTGTCCTGTCCCTATGCAGGTTGGATCCTAAAGTTGGAAGATAATTCACAATATCTCTTCAGCCACTGTCCATATGAATGTGTTAAGTCCTTGGCCTGTTGTGATTTCGGTGTGCCACAAAGAGAGATAGCAGTAGCAATTATTGAGGGCAAGTAATGGATTATGGAGGATGCCACTTGTACTGAAACTGGGGATGGAAAAAAAAATGCCCCAGCTCTGTTCTAACTCATCCTTGGAAAAGACAAAAAGCTCACCTCTGCATCTCTCAGCCAGAATGGGCTTTTGCTTTTCCTGTAGCAGTGGGGCTGACCATGGCAGGTGCATCTAGGAGGCCTGACTACGGCAGGAGCATCTGGGAGGCCTGGCTAACCTGCTCTTTTCTGGACTATCTGCCCTTTTCTTCATAACTTGAGAGCTTTCTTGCCATGGATGTGCTCACAGTAAGGGGATACCATGGGAATCAGGAGAGGTGCACGCCCTAATTCAAGATCAGATTCATAGTAAATCTCCCTCTTCTATCCCACAAAGGGCAGTGGGGAGGAGAGAGAGCTCAATTGTTGTAAACAGTTTCCTATGAACTTACCGGGAAGGAGCACATTCCTACATAAAACTTGCTCACTGACAGCTCGGTTTAGGTGGGGCTTTTGGCACACAAGAGCCTAACTGTGGGCCAAGCATGTTGGCTCAATAGTTAAATCCTCACATTGCAAGCACCAGGATCCCATATGGGCACCGCTTCATGTCTCAACTGCTCCATTTACCATCCAGCCCCCTGCTTGTGTCCTGGGAAAGTAGCTCAAGATGGGTCAAACCCTTGGGATCCTGTACCCATATGAGAGACCGAGAAGAAGCTCCTGGCTCTTAGCTTTAGCAGACAGACTTTCATTAATCTTCATGTTCACAACTGACTGTTAACATAGCATTTTCCCCAGAAGACACAATGGAAGGTAGTGGAAACTACAGGCAGTAACTCCAGACCTTTGTAGGAGTGACCACCCAGACCAGAATGGGACATGCAGAGCAGAATGCCAGTGGGAGTGTAACTAGTGTCAGCCAAGCTTACATGAGAAGCTCTGTCCAGGACACCTCAAAAAAAGGCAGACTTCAGCCAGAATGTGTATTCTAAGTTGTTGGAGGTCCTTAACCAAATCAGGACTGTAGGAGCAACATCTATTCCCTAAGGTTAAGTCAACTGTTGAATATGCACCATCCCATTTCATCCTGCAGCATCCCTGGAAGCATTTACGAGGGTTGTCCCTATTTTAAAGATGATGAGAAAATGAAGGAGGCCTAGAGAAGTCAAGTCACTTGCCTGGGACTGAAAGTGGTGGGAAGAGAATTGAAAACCCAGGCAGTCCCTCTCTGAGCCCCTGAGATGAGGCTCTGTCCTGCAGCCCAAGCCCTGAGCATCCGTGGAGCTCACTGTTCAATGTGTCCTCTTCTTCCTCTGTCTTTAAGACCCAGCTTCAATGAGTGGCTCCTTCCTCTGCCACTCAAACCCACCTGTACGTACGTGTATGTATGTGTGTCTCTGTGTGATTTCTTAAGGCATTATTGATTCATTTATTCATGTAGAGGTTAAATGTCCATAGGTACCAAAGGCACATGAAACAGATAAGCACAGGGAGGGAGCAAGTGTGTATATATATATATCTCACATATGAGTAATACATAAGATATGTATGGTGATGAAACTTGAGTATGGTAGTAGACACACAAGCTAATGTGATGAAATTGTATAAATATACTCACACACATAAATGATTAACAGTAGAACTTGGGAACTCTGAACAAGATCAGTAGGCTATACCAACATCCATATCCTGGTTATGATATTGTTCCACAGTTTTGCATTTTATTAGGAAATAAAGGGATAACTCATATATGGGCTCATCCAATATTATTTTTCTACAATCTGCATATTTCTATATTTCTCAATAGTCTGTTTATCTCAATAAACATTTCAACCAACAAAGAAAGAAAGAAACACCGTCTAGTCATACAAGGCTCAGCCCTGAGGACAGGAGTGACTCAGCTGTGTACACACCTATCTTGTCCACTAGACTGTGGTATCCGTGAGGGTGGGGACCATGTCTTTTATAATGTCACAGTTCTAGGAATAAAACAATGAAATAGGTTCAGGTCCTCCTTCTTTTCCCAGTTCCCAAACCTGACTACAGTTCATGGTGCCAAAGCTGTATTAGCCATGCTTTCTTTTTTTGTGTGCCGTCCTCCAATGCAGCTCTCAGTATCATGCTTTCGTCAATAGGTAAATGGCAAAGTTGTCCTGGGGTGGTAGAACTGCAGAGCTGCGGAAAATTCAACAGTTCTAGAAAGGAATGACCCACCTCTGTTGCCCAACTGAATCCCTTTTCAGTCCAAGTTCTCTTCCCATAAAAGGGAAGAAATGATGCTATTTCGACTATTTTCTTCTAGGGTGGCCATGAACTCTGGCAAGTAGGAGGGTCTGTGTCCTGCAAGAATACACAGGATTCTAAAATCACCAGAATTTAATTCAATTCTGAATTCTACAACTTACTAGCAATACAGCTGTGGATAAATCATTGTACCTTCCCACCTGTAAGTGTCTATAGTTATAAATCTACTATTCCTCACAAGTCTTCATGAAAAATTGTATTAAAAATAAGCTTGTTTTGCTGTAAAAACCTATGAAATTCATGCAAAATTTTCATGACACCATTTTCTAAGAGCTCTTTGAAGCTCTCTGGCATATGAAAACACTTTGAATCCCCAGAGGACCAAATAAAAGCCCACCCTGTTCACTGCCATTCTCCTGAATGTGCAGAATGCACAGCAGTGGCTTGATAAATATGCATTGAATGAATAGATGGCAGAATTATATCAAAGGCCACTACTGAGACTGTACAAACACTTTTACACTTGATCTTAGCCAAAAGGCTGAGGTGTGATAAACCGCTTTTAATAAGAACTGGCCATGGGAAAAATTCATGGAAAGTTCCAGTTCATGTTATCTTTTAAATTTCACTGTCAAAACATTTTTTTAAACTTCCATGTGCCACTCAAGCTAAAAATATGAAAAATTTCAAAGGACTTGTATCCATGATCTCTTTTTTCAAGACTCATTTTTTAAAGATATATTTATTTTTATTGGAAAGGTAGACATACAGAGAAAGAGACAGAGAAAGATCTTCTGCTGGTTCACTCCCCAGGTGGCTGCAACAGCAAAAGCTGAGTCAGTTTTAAACCAGGAAGCAGCAGCTTCTTTCAGGACTCCCACGTGGGCAACAGGGTCCCAAGGTTTTGGGCCATCCCCTACTGCTTTCCCAGGCCACAATCTGGAAGCTGAAGGGGACAACTGGGACAAGCATCAGCACCCACATGGGATCCTGGCACTTGCAAGAAGAAGAGTTAGCCATTGAACCATCATGCAGGACTCAATGACTCTTTTTTTAAATGACCAGAAAGCCCCATTCCCAGGGCCATTAGTTCATTGCAGTACTAGGTCACACTAATTTCTCTTAGAAGGAACTTTATGGTAGTGCAGCATCCCTTTTAGAAAACCATTTTCAACAATGAGTCAACTTAAGCAAATAACGACACATCTACAAGAATGACCAAGCCAAGAGCCTTGTTTTACTGAAGACTTTCAACAGTGAAAGCAGATGTGTGGAAAAGAAGTCTCTGTTCCTACTAGTGCTCTCCTAGTTTGGTTTTATCAATTGCTTCTTAGAGGTGAAGTACAGAAATTACCTCTGGATGGATTATATAGAAAAGAGTGTGTTAAAGCACACAGGATAGTTTTCAAGGAGGCCAAAGAACCAGATTCACAAGCTACAAGGTCAAAGGCAGTGCTGTTGATTTTATTTTGTGGCTTTTCATTTAAAGGGTGTGTAGTAACTGTGTAATGGAGACCGTGTCATTCAGCTGTGAGGATACAATGCAGTGTGCATCTCTACTTCCAGATCAATGAGACTCCCAACGAAAAGTTAAATATATCTTGACAATAGAATGCTGGACTCTCTGCCATTGTTCATGCCTGCAATGATGGACTTATGGCTGTTTATGGAAAATTATACTATGATAATAATACAGGGGAAATCAGTGTGTTGAGAGAGGTAATTTGGGGAGGGGGTAAGGGAAATCACAGAGCCTATGGAATTGTATCATAAAATGATAATAATAATAAAATGCATAAATATATAATTATAAATTTATAAAGCACAGTGTATAATTATATTATTTATTATTATTATTATAAATAGAAACAAAGTTCATGGACATGTTATCACCTTTTGCTGCCATCTGCCATTTAGAGTTGAGTTGTGCCAACTTCAAGGGTGAGTGTCCTGGGCTTGTGGACTGGATCTTATGCATAGACAAGCACCAAGCTTGCCTGGTTATTCTGCTCTCACCAACTTGAAGTTCTTCATAATTTTTGAACAAAATGTTGTATGTTTTATTTTTTTAAATATTCTCTTCTTTATTTTTAATGATTTTGTTGATTGGAAAGGCAGATACACAGAGAGGAAGAGAGACAGAGAGGAAGATCTTCCATTTGTTGTGATGATTCACTCCCCAAGCAGCTACAGCAGCCAGAGCTTGAGCCGATTCAAAGCCAAGAGCCAGGAGTCAGGAGTCTCCTCCGGGTCTCCCATTGGGTGGGTGCAGGGTCTCAAGACTTTGGGCCATCCTCGACTGCTTTCCCTGGTTACACCAGGGAGCTGGGTGGGAAGTGGGGCCACCAGGATTAGAACCGGTGCCATATGCAAGGTGAGAACTTTAGCCATTAGGCTACCGTGCCGGGCTCCTATGTTTTATTTTAAACTAGACCTTGCCAATGAGTTGATGCTTCTAAGCAAAGCATTTTCTTATTTTTCAGAGAAGCCCCTCAAGTGTGTCTGAGAAAAACCAGGCAAACTTGCAGGCTGGTGCCCTTTGAAGAAAGGCAGGCACCCACACATCCATTGCTGTGCAGTGGGAATATATTAAAACCTATATTTATGTCAATTTTTTATAATTGTTCATCTTCATTTATATGCCCTTCCTTTTTGTTTCATAATAATAGAAACACCAAATTTCAGCTAAGTAAATGCCCACCGAAATTACAAAAGTGGCTTTGTCAGAACCTTTTGTAGCCTGGTGTCATATACTGGGTATGGCAACATGGCAGCTTTTAGCCAATAGAATGTTGGTGAATGTGATGCTACAGCTCCCATACCCATCCTTATAGACTGCACCTTGGAATAATACTGCACCTTGCAGAAAATTCCCCTCATTCTACTACTTAGGATGTGGGCACCGCACAAGCCATTTGGGCCATTTGCACAAATAAAACACTATCAGGCTATTTGAACTGCAAGAAATATAGTGGCAAGGTCTCTACTTCGTGAAGCCACTGCTTCTAGTGTAATTTCTGTGTGGTGAAACCAGCATTCCAATAACACATTACTGCTTTTATGCAGTACTTCTAAACAAAATTTAGAAGTAGTTTTTCAGGGATAGGAGACATTACTACATTAATTTAGATATCAACTATAAGATAGATCCCAAATACAACATGCATTGTTCTACCCTTTTTTTAATAAGAGACATTGAATGGAACAGTATGTACATATCCTGGGATAAGAGCCTCTTCTCTTGCACATCTCCCTTCCCTTTGTCTCCTGCCTGACTGGGACAGGTTCTTACCAATCTCCTCCTCCTTGGTCCAATTATCATCGCCACACTTCATCCTTGGAAGGGCCTGGACGTATGTGCAGGAGAAGTCAGCGGCAAGCAAGTGTACCCTGCCCCATATGCTGAGGACTCTTCTTGTTCCCTCCATAACCTCTCTTATAAACACTGAACAAATTCTAAACACGTTTTACGTCAGCCTTCTCATTCCTAGGAATTCACCCTGAAGGTGTGACTTACTGTCCAACTTGACACATACATAGCAAAGCTGAAAGGATATTTATAGTAGAATGATTACAAGGGAAATAATTCAAGGACCTGTAAATTGGGAGCTCCTTAAATCAATTGATTTTTTTTCCCACCATGGAACACCATGCAGTCATTGGTGACAGTAGTGCAGGCTTGTATTTGTTGAATTGAAAAGATGCTCACCACACATGACCTAAGCACAAACTCAAGAGAAAATACCAAGAAAGGTCTTCAATGCCCAGAAAAATCTCAGCTGTGCTGAAAATTTCTAGGGACTATGCTGAGACTCCCTAGAGAGCGCGGCCCCTTTTGATCTTAACTCCTGCTTTTCAGCTATCCACCCAGAGATACAGCCCTTTAGGACATGTGGATTGTGCTCAGAAGAAAAATAGGTTACAGAGCTTCATGAAAATATGCTGCAGTTTATGGAACAAAAATGTCTATCTGCAAGGATGCCTTATAGGGGGTTGTCATCCAAAATAACCATTTATCTCTGGGAAGTAAAATTTAGGCTTAATTGTCTTTGTACTTTTTTCTAGGTTGCCTTACATTTTTTTATAAAAGTTGTCCAGCATTTTTACATTCACCAAATACTACACAGCACTTATCTAAGATGAAGACATTCTCATCCAATACTAGAGCAATGGAAGCTGATTGACAGTCCCTTGGGCACCATACCTCACATACAAATGCTGAGAAAAGAGAACTGAAGAGACTTGCTAAACATTATATTGCATGAAAAAAAAAAAGCCCAAGCCTGATCTCTGAACAAATATACTGATTGGTGGCTACCTTAACATCAGTCAATTCCACTGTAATTTCAAAAGGCTTTCACCTTTAATGTCTCTCATTCAATATTCAAAACAAGATTCATAGCTGAATTCTTTCATGTTAGGTCACCACTAAGCAACAGCTACAGGTTGGCCCAGCTTCTGAATGGATGGGTAGATGGTAGATGGATGGATAAATAAAGCAGTTGTTACCTTTACATTACAGACAAGAGCACTGAGAAGCAGAGGTGAAGCAACCTGCCCAATGTGCATATCTCTAGCAAATAATAAAAATAAGTCCACTGGAATCACTATATTATTAGTCTCCTAATCAGTTTTTTCCTTCAAAATGCCCCTCTAAAACTTTCTTCAAGACAAAATAATTCAGTATCACTGACAGATATGTACTTGATAAACAAGAATTATAGCCAAAATATCAGCCACATAATTATTACCATTACCTATTACCAGACCTGGCACAGTGCAGGAACTGGGAGACCTCCTGCCATGCCAAGCACTAACCCGCCTGAATGGTTGCAAGTGGATCCTGGGTGTCAGGAGGGCACTCAGTGGGCCCACGGAGGAGATCATCACCAGTTAGTATGAAATATATCTTTGTTTTAATAACTAATACAACAATGCAAGTGCTAAAGCTACCCCTCCCCGACCACCACACTAAAAGCCTTGCTAGGCACAAGAAAAATTCTGTTCTCTCTTCCTCATAGCAGAGTCTTGACTCTAGAAGCATCCATGAATGAATGGGATCACATGCCATTATCCTCTTCTGAAAATCACCTTGAGCCTTACCGGCAGGCGATCAAAACAGACCCGAGGAGTGGAAGGGTGATGTTCCATGAAGTAGGCAGTGCAACAAAGTCCAAAGAAACACAAGAGACAGCAGCATGAAAGAACAGTCCTCGTGTGACCCCAGCAACCCTGAACACGTAATTCCCAGGAAGGCTCACTGCCTCTATTCTCAACTTCTTTACATTTCAGGGAGGCAAGGACAAGATCGGCGGATGACTGCTCTGTATTAAATGGAGAGCTCTCCAAGACAAAGCTTTGCAAAAATTCAGAGGAAAAAGAATTTTCTTTCCCTCAGAGGAATTCTAGGAGAGGCACTGTAAGAAAGTAGCCTTGATCTGGATCTTTCTAGAAACAGGTGATGGGAGGAGGTGGCCCCAGAGCAAGGCAGGACAACTTGAGCTCCAAGACATTTACCAGCAAAACACACAAAACGGACGTGGTGAGTATGAACTGAATGTACCATTCTCAAACACGTTTTGCAGCTCCTGGCCTTTCTCTTCCCATCTAGCCTTCTGCCTGAAAACATTTCTCATAGTCAATTCCACCTCCACTATCAAGAATTTCTTCTTTCAGTCTTCATTTCTCAGCTTATGAAGACTTTCTCTAAGAAAACTTCCTTGACCACCCAAATCAGATTGTCTCTCCATGTTCAGCCTCCAATGATTTCCTGGGTATACTTCTTTCATAATACTTTTTATTTTAAGATGATTTTTTTTATTTGAAAGGCAAAGTTACAGAAAGAGACACAAACGAAGAAAGAGAGAAAGAGAGATCTTGCATCTTCCGGTTCACTCCCTAAATGGCCACAAAGGCCAAAGGTGGGCCTGTCCAAAGTCAAGAGCCAGGGGCCTCTTCCAGGTCTCCAACACTGGGGCAGAGGCTCAAGGAGTTGGGCCATCCTCTGCTGCTTTCCCAAGCCATTGGCAGCGACCTGGATCACAAGTGGACTGACACTCCAGCCAATACCCAGATGGAAATGCTGGATCTGCAGGCTGGATCTGCAGTGCTGGATCCCAGCTTGCTGTGTCATAGTGCTGGAACTGTGCTCATCTCCCAAGTTATTAAGCAACATCACCAAGTTGTAATGTTCTGAGGTAGGGGTCGGAACCAATCCATCTATGTGGACCCAGTGTCTAGAATAGCACTAACAACAGATTGCCAAAAGATTTTTCATCAATAATTGAATTTGGGCCCAGTGTGATAGCGTAGCAGTTAAAGTCCACACCTTGAATGCACCGGGATCCCATATGGGCACCAGCTCTAATCCCAAAGGCCCCGCTTCCCATCCAGCTCCCTGCCTGTGGCCAGGGACAGCAGTCAAAGGCGACCCAAAGCCTTGGAACCCTGCACCCGCATGAGAGATTTGGAAGAAGTTCCTGGCTCCTGTCTTCAGACTGGCTCAGCTCCAGCCATTGTGGCCACTTGGGGAGTGAACCATTGGATGGAAGATCTTCCTCTCTGTCTCTCCTCCTCCCTGTATACCTGACTTTATAATAAAAATAAATAAATCTTTTTTTAAAAAAAATTGAATTTAAAAACGGATTCAACAGCTCAGTTCTATACTAGAATCCCAAACCTTATGCCACCTGAGGTCATGGAGTTCACATGTATTTCTATTGTATCACTTTGCACTTAAAAAAATTAAAATGTGTCTGTACCTCCTTTTATCTAGCCCCAAACAAAAAGAAAAGATAACCTCTGCTCTAAACCACAGGACTGGTTCCCCAGAGACCCACCATGGGACATTTTTAGTTCCAGCAGCAAAAGCCCCAAGCATATCTACAAGTCAGGCCAGTGCACATCATTCTTGCAAAGGTGCGGAAAACCCTCTGCTCCCACTTGCAAACTCAGAAGAGGCTTTGAAGCAGAAGGAGAAACCACAGGCTTAGGTTAGCTTGAGAAAAACATCCAATATCCTTTATCTCCAGTTCAAGAGATGAAAGAATTTTCTAAGTGTCCAGCATGTGAGCAGTAGTTATCCCCCATGATAAAAAGAGTGATTATTTGTGCCCTTATAGCTTCTGCATTCTCCAACCTTTCTCCAATGAGTACTATTTATGTTCTCCTCAGAAAGGATCACTGATGCTGTTTGGGTACATGAGCAGAACCTAAGCCTTAATTCTGATTAGCCAATAATAATTTTGGAAGGTAGACCCTCACCCCTAGTTCTCAGTTCTTTGACTATAGAACCCCTCCCCCCACCCCCGAAATATATCTTTTAGGAGAAGGGAATTTGTTACTTGGCTTTGGATGGCTTCTCCATGCTTCCTCTTCTTAGTGGCTTGTCTGAACTTGGAACCAGCAAAATCCTGATGTCTGGCTTTTCCCAGGTCCTGGGTATAGGCTTCTGAACTTCAGAGTAATGTCACAGGAGAGACTATTTAGGGGGTGTGGCTGAGTCAACATTCCCGGTGCACTGGTGTGTCTGTAAGTATCATGTAACCCAGCACAGTCGAAGGTGCTCAGGTGAGCTATCCCACGGAGACTGGCTCAGTCAGGCTCCCTAGTTACTCCCTCCCAGGTGTAGGTGTCGTTTCCTCTTCCAATGACGGGTCAGATTCCTTTAGGAATTACACAATAATACCATCTTGTCTCAAGGAGTACACACTAAAAAGCTCATCTAAATACACAGAATAGTTTTGTCAATAGGACCTTTTGTGATTATGAAAATAATTTTGTCTACCCTATCTAATAGTAGCCAATAACCCATAGGACTACTGAGCATTTAAAAGGTGGCTACTGCAATTGAGTAAATCTATCAAATCAAATAATTAAATAGTCACAGGTGGCGAACAACCACTACAATTCATACTTCCAAAATCTTGGCCATATTAAGGACCCCAAATCCATCTGAATCTGTGATTCTCAACCTTTAATAATAAGACCTAGTCTTGATATCAAAGATGCATACAGGCCTTCCTCATGGGAACAGGAACTTTAGCATATGCTAACAAGATATTGATGACCCAAATCACCAAAAATTTAATCACATTATAACTATGAATATCATGAAGATCAGAATCATTTTAATGGCACATTATTAGTTATAATAGCATCCTCAAATGCTTGTATGTAGAGGCAAACATGGCATGATGTTGCCCAGTTTTTCCCTAACATATGGGTTTCCAAATCACCTCCAATAACTCTTTATCCCTCAACACATTTCCCAGACTGAGAAGCAGGTCCAGTCCAACCCCTAATTGTAGAAAGGAGATGGAACCCTAGAAAAAGAACTGCCCAATCACACAGCCAAAAACCTCCGAGGCTGGCCTGGCAGCAAGTCTAACACTATTCACTCCACCACAAAACTAAGAGCAAAGAAAGACCTGGAGATCTGCAGGTCTTTCTTCAGATACTTATGGGAAATACGAATAACAGACTTATATACATATAGATGGATGAAAATATTGATGAATAATCACCTAAGGTTATGTAGGAAGGCAATATGAAAAAAAAAAACTATAACTTCAGAGATATTTTTCTGGCACTTATAAATCTTTCCTCTTCTTTGTGGGTTTTGTTCACCTCTGTGGTTTTATCCCAGAAACAAGAGGGAAAAAAATCTGTTAAAAACAACCAGATGGGTGGTCTATATTCAGCATCAATAGTCAAAACCGAGAAGTAAGAACGGATCCGTCTTTGTCTCCAACAGCTACCACATTCACCTGGAGGCAAAGAGAGGTTGCGAGTCTTGACCCCTCTCCGTATTTTGCTTACAACACAGTGCAAAAGTGCACTGGCTCAATGGGATTGGCAGGAAATTTTACTGGAGTCAGCGCTATTGATTCAGTGACACCAGGCTCTCCATTCAAAGGCTTGTACTTCAGGATTGCTATAGCATTTTGTTTTCTTCTTTAAACAAAAAAAAAAGTTGACCATAGCGACTGTGATTCTGGACTCCAGAGTTAATCCGTCAGAGCATAAATCTACACTTTAATGCTAAGAACAGATTGTTTGGTCATCTGCCTCTTTTGATTTTAGTTTCATCATCCATAAAATGGAAATAAAAATTCATTGCGCAACCATAATGAGGTGGTTAATTAACAAGAATTCTCCAAAATCTCCTAGAATATTGCTTAGCAAAAAGGTCAGCACTCTCTCTGTGTGCATGTATGGGCCCATGTTATCCTGTCAATATCTCAAATCCAAAGAGCTTTCCTTCATTCACACTTTGAGCCCCTACAGGTATAAAATTCTAAAGATGATACACAGAAACATGTGACAGCTCCAAATGTCAGCTTTGACATCAAATATATCACAAGTCAAAGCTACAATCTACATCTGGTATTTATTAGGTTTTCATAAAACATTAGCCAGCCCCTTGATGTTCCAGGGTCTTAGTTTCCTCATCTATTAAACTGATTTAATCCATCACTTGCAATATAACCAGGAAAATGAATGGTTCTGGCATGTGAAGAGGATTCTGAAGGCTGGCTGCTGGGAGCATCCCAGCTCTCACCTTGTGAGTACCCTGTAATGCTTGCGCTAGAAGTTGCCAGTGAACAAGAATCCAGGGTTTGATGTTCAGTGAACTCCCTTGTTTGCTCACTGCATGCCAAACAGCTTCCACTCTGCTAATAGAAGTCAGAGACAAACTCACCATAAACCCAGGGTGTGCTGCAATAGCTGACTTGTCATCACACATGCCAGCTGTTCCCCGTCAAAGGGCAAATTTGGCTTGTAATCCTCTGGAATGAAATCAACAGACTGTTTGGAGAAGAGCTTGGAAATTCGAAACAGCTACATGCTGGAGGTGCAATCTAGTGTGGATGACAGTCTATGGCTCTGAGTTACAAGTCTTGAGTTCAAGGATCTCAATGGGCCTTGGCGTAAGCCCTTTTGATTTCTGGGCCTCAGTTTCCATCCACATGAGGCAATTATCAAACACCACTTCTAGCACCTCTGCTTCAGCATTTAGCCAAGCTTCAAAAGCTAATGAAGGAAGCTAAAGTCCATATTGTTTGCTATTGTTAAGGACAAATTTATCACGCTGGCAACAAAAAATATTTTTGGTGGAAACTTGCGAAGCAATAGCAACTATACACAGGAAAAGAAAGTTAGTTTCAAAAACTGCCAGTGAAGGGTTTACACTGCTGTTGGAATCCATACAATAGTTATGCATTGAAACATCTTTGGACCTAACAGTTTTAAAGGCAGATCATAATATTAATAATGATGATAGCCATGACAATGATCCTAATAATAATAGTAACATATATATGGGGTCAAGCACAGTGCTAGGCTTCATACATAATCTCAAATATCATTTTTTTTTTGGTCCTTATTTTATCTCTGAAAGAACCAGGACTCAGAGAGATCAAGAAGTATGGTAAATGTCCAAAAGCTAAGGATTTGAATCCAGGTCCTTCTGGCTCTGTCCATCTTCCCTAGTGGTCTCCCATGCTGCCGTCTGCCAGTTTGCCACCCACTGTCTTCTCCAGTGATATGCCATCTCATAATTTTGTATTATACCACAGCACTGAATTTCATTACATCTTCCTATCTACCATCTTCCTTCTTTTGGTCTGCCACTCTACTCACCTAGCCCACTTCCCTATGCTGGTTCTCTGCTCAAATTCCTGATAGGCTTTTTATTCCCAACTCAGCTAACTACTATTATCCTTATTTTGAGCAACCTTTTTGATAGGAGAGCACATCCTAGACCATTGATCAGCATACACAGCTGCTATGCTGGGTCAGGTGTGGTGAGTTGTCAAATGTGACTGCTTAGCTTAGATCTAAGGGAGCAGGTTCTCCATTCGATTAGAAAGGATAAGACTGGCCCCCAGTTATGAATATTTTTTCACCTTTGCTACATCTCATTGGTCTCCTTCAATCTAGGTTCAGATCCTCATCAATTCTTATCCTTGAATTTATAGCACCTTCTTAATTCAGCTCTCTGACATCCCTCAACAACCTTTTTCTTACTTTCTCCAAAAGCATCAAGAGAAGTTTTTCTAAAATTGTTAACAAAGTGCCTCCCTGATCACAGGCCTCCAGTCACACAGAACAACACCCAGACCCACTTCAGAGTGCATGCAGTGTCTTAGAAGATCCTCCTGTTTCCACTCCATTGCCTTTTAACTATCCATGCCCACATCAGCTTTAGATCTTCAAACATGGTTTGTGTCTTTATCCCTCTCCATTCTTATTCAAATCACTGTCTGAAAATTAGAGTTGACCTATAGATGAATTTGAGTCACTCTGTTATGGGGGTTACTGTTTTAGCTGATCTGTTGACAGTGTTCAAGATTTCTAGGTTCTCCTGAAAAAAAAAAAAACATGGGTCTCAGTAACAGTCAACTCAGCCTAAAAAATGGCTAGTCCCCTTAAACAGGACATACCCCTTTCTGCTGTCCACATTCCCCACTATGCCTTATTATCAAACATCTATCTTCACCTTGCTCATAAGTGTGACATGTTTAACCCCTTACACACCTGAATTTATCATCTATGCTTGGTGTTGTGATTATCAGAAACTTCCATTGAAACTGTTGTCTCCCAGATAATCACTCCTCCATGAAGGCTATATTGATTGCCCGAGATGAAATTGATCTCTTTCTGCTCTGTCCCCTGGTGTTCTTGTTGACGGTTCTACCAATAGTAGCTAAGACTTTACTTATCTATCTACTCCACTAGATTATAAGCAACTGGAGAACAAGGGTGAAGTCTTCTTCATCTGTGTGCCTCTTCACAGCCTAATGTCATACCTTACACTTACAAATGTCCAAGAAACTAACTGTTCACTTGGCTAGCCTTTCATTGAACTCAATCAGCAGCTAACTTTGCAGTAGAAGCCAAAGCATCTGTGGTTTTTCCCCATTCCGCATCTCAACTGGAGTTTCTGCTAGAGCAAATAGCAGCAACCTCACACTCAAGACCTTATCTACAGAGGAAACTAACTATTTTCCAAAGTTCTATTGATTTAAACATTTAAGTTCTTAAATAAATCATCCGTCAAGGAGAGGGAAAAGCAATAAATGTTTCTTTGGACTTGGATCTATACCACTCCCAACTGCAGAGCATCTTTCAAGGACTTCACAGGAAAAGAGCAGGAAACAACCTCCACCCTCAGGTGAGAACTAAATTACCCTGGATCAGTCTATTCACAGATTTCATTTCCTCAAATAGTATACATTTCTCATGCACATTATTTGTCCATGATAGCTTATTACTCTCTGGTTTCACACCTTATCTTTGTTATGAGTTACTTCCTGGTATTTTTGAAATATCACCTCTCTTACATTTATTTTAACATCATATTAAACACATTTATCATTTTTTGGGCACTGTGGTTGGTTCTTGGGTGGCAAAAGCAAATGCATTTTGTTCTCAAATGCTGAGAAGCTCGCAGCCTAACAGGGAAGCAAATAAATCACCTAGATACTGCTTGTCACATCCTATACATAAACAGAGCAACTGTCACGACCACCATCATACCTGTTGTGAATGCCTAGTGTATGCTGTGGCTCAACCTATTGTGTTTACTGTCTCTCTGACATTCAGTTTAGGTAGTGGGAGCTTTTGCTTTATTTCCTTGTCTATTATTGAAACTTCCTTCCTGTCTAGAGGAAATTGGTTAAAGAAGAACATTGTTAAGATTCAGGAGACTGCCCTGGGATCCTCTCATCCAATCATACTCTGAAGCAAATAATTACTCCAACACCATACATGAAGATTATCCAAAGTTTATACACAATGGAAGTTAGGGTCACCCCATCAGATATTGAGCCATAAGCAGCCAGGCTAGGATGAAAAGAGAACAGGACCTGGTCCAGCACAGAAGGCAATAACATTAACAGCAATGACCATGTGATGAAATGAGGCCTACAACCTTCGCTATGGCTGCATCTCTTGCCTTTCTGTATTCTGTGTTATGGGTGTTTGAATATGTGCACACGGCCACATCCCTCTTCCCCTCTATGTGGTGAGCTCATTGTGCTTGGGGTGTACTGGTGGAAGCAAACTTGACATAATCTAGTTCAGAGGCTGGCAAACAAGGGAGCTCATGCCTACTACAGCCTTTGTAATCCTTTATAAATAAAGATTTATTGGAACACAATCACACCATTCACATACATGTCATCAGGGGCTGCTTTCATTCGAGAGCAGAGGAGTTGAGTAGTCTGAACAGACAGCTGTGGGATGCAAAGCCTAAAACCTTTACTATATTGCTCTTTTTAGAAAGTCTGTTAGTCCCTAATTTAGTCCACTGGTCACAAAATACCACGAGGAATCCCTAAATACTAAACAAAGGAGGAGCATCACCTGGGGCTTTGTGACTTAAAACTGGATAACTCGAGAGCTGTTGATCTCTTGGGAGAGAAAGTTAAAGGGTATTTATACGCATGAGGAATGGTTTTGTTATGCCAAGTGGGAAAATATTTTATATTCTTTGTTGCCCTCATTGATACTAAACATTGGGAGGGGGTGCGTGAGAGATGTAGGGTAACTAGTGGGATAAGCCAGGTTGGACCTGTGCCACTCAGAATTTTCCTATGAATCGAAATTATCTGTAGTTTACAGTGGGAAGTAGATTCCATCTTCTTGTAAAACAGATCCTAAAATCTCTAGGTACTGATTTTTTTTTCCTTTTCTTGAATTCTTATTTATATAAAGAGAACAACTTTCATGTATCTCACAGACACAATTCTAAGAAAATAATTATACATTCCTCTCCCTCCCTATATCCCCTCTCCTTCCTTTCTTCTTTTTCCTTTCATTTTTGCAATAATGTGACCTTAATTTACTTTATAATTACCAGCTTAATGTGCTACTAACCATAATGTTCAAAACGTAAAAAGTAAAAAGACCACTGTGCCATGGAAATGCAGGCAAGGGTTATAAACAGAAAGCAAATCATAAGATACATTTCATTCTTACACATTATTTTTTCTTTTTCTTTGTGTTGCATGAATTACTATACGTTAGAGAAAACTTATTTGGGGGAGAAGGAAATGATATGTTTCTCTAAGCATGATAGTCTCCAGTTGTACCCACTGTGTTGCAACAGATAGGATTTCATTATATGTTATGGCTGAGCAGCATATCATCACACGCGTGTGTGTGGTGTGTGTGTGTGTGTGTGTGTGTGTGTGTGGTGTGTGTGTGGTGTGTGTGTGTATGTGTGTGGTGTGTGTGTGTGTGTGTGTGTGTGTGTGTGTGGTGTGTGTGTGTGTGTGTGGTGTGTGTGTATGTGTGTGTGTATGTGTGGTGTGTGTGTGTGTGTGTGTGTGTGGTGTGTGTGTGTGTGTGTGTGTGTGTGTGTGTGTGGTGTGTGTGTGTGTGTGGTGTGTGTGTGTGTGTGTGGTGTGTGTGTGTGTGTGTGTGTGTGTGTGTGTGTGTGTGTGTGTGTGTGGTGTGTGTTTGTGTGTATCAAGGCTTTCAGAGAACAAAACATTTGTCTAAGGTCACAGAGCTTATACATACACAGTCTGTGCACAAAATCAACAGCCCCAACCATACCAATCATTTTAGTCCAGATCCTGCATTATTACGCTAGAAAAGTGGGTCGAAGTTGCCTTATAGATCCTGGCTAAAATGAAATTCAATAGCTAGACCAACTACATGTTTAGGGTATGCTGATCAATCCATGAATGCTCCAGTGAAAAAGAAAGCCTTTGGTTGTAATATTTGCCAGTTTCTTTAATGTAACCACTCCCCCAGTAGCAGTTTTGAGCAATCAATAGTTTAACCCTCTGTTCAAAAGTGCCCTAAATATTTTTTTAATTTTACTTTTGATGATGTTTACATAGTTGATTAGGGTGGGAAGGATCAAGGGTTAGGGGAAAGTGGGTGTGATCATTGTTTCCAAATTTTCTATTTCTTCTTCCTGTTTTCTGGGGGAAAGGAGGAGAAAAGGGGAGGAGCCATACCCAGCCTCACAACTGCTCCAGTACCTGGGGATGGGGAACAGCCACCCAGGATCAACCCAGAGTCCCGATGTGGCACACACTCCAAGTGTTCTGCCTAGATAGTTTTGATAGTTCTGAAATACTCTCAGTCTTGCCAATCCAAGCCTGAGGCATCTCCTCCAGTGTCCATTGGCTGACCAAGTCAACCTTATAGCCTCCATTCAATCAGATTTTAGCTGTCATCTTTTGGCTGGGGTAGTTGTCCAATTTGTTCTGTCCTTCCTCTGCTACGGTATCAGATGTCCTCTGCAGGTCCCAGTGGGCTGCCATATCCTCCATGTTCATCAGGATCTGCTATCCATTGCTCTGAATTTCCATTGAGGAGTACCAGCTCTCATAGAAAGACCCAAGGACCCAGGCCAGGCAACATGGACCCGATCAGACCCCCTGCTCTGTGGCTCATGCACCCAGCACCATCATGAAAGCTGGCCCAAGGACTCTGGCCCCTCTACCCAACCTCCAGAGCTCACAGACCTGCACCTACCATGCAAGTGAGTCCAAGAACCTGGGCCAGATGACCTGGGCTCTGCTAGACACCCTGCCCCTGGGGCTCACAGGGCTGGCACCCACCATGCAGGCAAGCCTAAGGACCCAGGCCAGGCAACCCAGGCTCTGCCAGACTCCCTGCCTCCAAAGCTCACAGACCTGATGCCCACAGTACAGGTGAACCCAAGAAACCAGACCAGGCAACACAAATGCCCTAAATAATGTTGCATTTGATTCTCGCAAGCCAATATGAGCTAGGCACCACACATCTCTGTACCTACATTATGTTTCTTTGTTATGTGTAGATTAAATACTATCTTGTATTCCTGAAATCTCAATGTTGGGAGATAACTCTGAGACTCATCATGCACCAATGGGAAATCCTCTTCCTGGCCATGGCTAGCTTGACATCGACTCTACTCAATACTTGCAATGGCTGAGAGCTAATCACCTATGCTGAAATAGTTATGAGTATTCCAAACAACTAAGCTAGAAAAGAAAACAGTTGCTTTATACTTTAGAGATTTTTTTATTTCCTTCCTGACCTAGGAGTGTGCTATTCTCATCTCTCTGTTGGATACAGCTCTCACAAATATTAGCTTTCCCAGAAGTCCCCATAGTGTGTCAGAAGGGATCAAGGGTTTGCAGTGTAAGCTGGACTTGCTGTGAGGTTATTACACAGCAGGCAGGAACCAAGAGCTGGTCAAGTCCTCCGCATTATCATTGCCAGCCTCTAAGGAGGCCACAGCTTTGGAATGTGGTGAGGATTTGAGTGGCAGAAGTGCTTGGGTAGGAAAAAAAGTAAGATAATTAAGTTGTCAAATCCCCCTCTCTCAGAGAAATAAGCTCCTTGCATGACTATCATTTCCCAATAGTTCCCAGAATTTTTTCTTTTGTTTCTTTTTGTGCTGTAATTTTCTGTTCTGGGGGTACTTGCAGATTTGGGCATTATTACCAACCATAGCACATTGTTCCTAGGGAACATGCTGCAATAGAAAAGAATCCACAATGCCCTAACACTTGCATACTTGCAAGTGTAGACTTAATGTGCCTAGCACATTGCACTTACTCTCTACATTGGCAAAAAAGAGGGACTTTGAATGTCAAAATTCAATTGCAAATAGTTGTGATTTTATACAAATAGTTAAATAATTTTTATACTCTCAAAAATACAAATCAAAATTTTAAGCTTTATGTAAATAATTTTAGTGAGTTTTTGGGTAGTCATTCGCCATACTTGAATTATTCTAAACTTAATAGCTTCAACATTTTCTAAGAAAAATGTATTTAAGCATATGAAAATTGGTAACATGGGTCCTAATATATTAAAGTACATGGTGTTTAAGATATGTTCAAGCTTGTGCACTTTCAAGACAAATGCATTCTATTTTAAAAATGCTTTGGCTAAAGGGTACACGAGGTGTGTTCCAAAGACCAGATCCAGCCCACTGCTTGATTTGAAGTATAACGCAATTAGACTGCAATGGAGGCTGCAGAGTGGCATGGATTGTAGTGAGGAGTGGGTATCCTGCTGGCCAAATCAGATGCCTGTTCTCCTATGCTCTGTCCAGGGCTGCTTCTGTGTCGCAGTTGCAGAGCTGAGCAGCAGCAGCAGGACAAACAATCCACAGAGCTCTAACCCACTCGTTTCTGGCCCTTTATGCAAAAAGTTCGCCAGCTCCTGCTGCCCTGTCAACATCAATAAAGTTGGTGATTTTGCTGAAATGAAGTCAACGAAACTGAATGCCACTGAACAAACAAACAGCCTGATGTGAATTATATAGCTTCACCCAAACACGGTTGACCTAGCAACCATGGCAACAGACAGATCAAATCATCACTAAATTCACCATCCTTGAGAGTGTGCCAACGTTTAGTCCTGTAAAAATCATTACTGTGCTCATATTTTTTGCTGTTGACTTTATGAAAGCAACTGTGTTGTGTATGAAAAACATATTTTGCCAAGCAGTGTATAGCTTGGTTGATGAGTTTTAGATCTTATACACGATGTATGAATATTCCATTCATTCTGTCTCCCAGTCTCAGCTTCCTCATCCATAAACAAATAGTTCCCTCCACGCAGGAATATTGTAATGATTAAATGAGGTAACCTGAATGTATTTCCAAAAGTTTATGGGGAAAAAAATGGAAAAAAGCAAGTTTATTTTCGTACCAAAAAAGTCTGAAATTCATGTAGAGTGGATTCCATATACAGACCATTTATACATGATTTCAAAATTTTGCAGGTTGTAAAACATTACTTAGTGTGGGGTTTTTTTTTTTTTTTAGTATTTCTTCATAATTTGAATCAGTTTGTGTTTGTAGCAGAAATGTCACATGATATAAACTCAGGCAGCACACAATTTAAACTTCTCTCATTACTCACAGCGCTTACGCTGATCATTTGATAAAGATGGAGTCTGCCAGGCTCACACATTGGTGTTAGTTAGTCTTCTGTTGCTTAAAATCACTGAAGATTTTGTGGGGAGCTACTTTGAGCAGGTAAACGTACATTTCTATCCTTTAGTTATATCAGTGGGCATATCTTTTATTCAACAGGTTATATTCCATCACTATCATTAGTATTTATTTGGATGTCCAGTTTGTCCTGGACTTGGCCAGAAGGATGCCCACTCCTCACTACAATCCATGCCACACTACGACACATTCTATTTCCCCAGCTCAGAGACTCGGGAGGAAGTGTCTGCAGAGGTCGGGGCAAGGGAGAAGACACAGGAAGGAGGGGACAGAAGTCAGCTATGACGTGGATTCCTTCCACTCTTTCTGGGCAAGAGCCGCCCCAAAGGCCAGAGGTCCTTTCTGGAGATTTCAGATTGTCACAGGTCCCTTTCCAGAGCCATTTACAGTACCCAGAGGGTCTGTGATGGTCACTGGGGTTATACTACACCCTTCTCCCCACACACACACACACACACACACACACACACACACACACACACCTGTCTCTGACAATAGACCCTTGACTAAGCTTTGCTTACCTTGAGCATTCATCTGTTTCCTGCTGGGACTCTGATATACACATCATTAATACTCACTGAGGATCCTCTGGTCCAGAAAATCTGCTGCAAATTGTTGTGAAATAATTCTAGAAATTTCACAGAGCTGAAACAGCCCATTCTGTGCATGAAAGAGCAACAGCTCTCCTGTCTCTCTCTTCACTGCCCTTTGCCTGCTTCAACTTCAGCCAAGCAGGGTGGCCCTATGGAAGTGCTCAGCCTTAGAGGGGAACAGATCTGCTCACTTAGACTACATGGGTAGGAGTGAGTCAGTTAGTGCCTCAGTTTCCCTATATCAACAATCAGGAAAATCATTTTTCTAAACTAATATTGGAAGACCACTACAGCATTTCTCAACCCCAGAGCAGCATCCTTGTGAATGTACCCAGGAGGACCTGGAAGAGGTGGAATACAGCAACTACCCAAGGTATAGTGCAATGGTGTGATGGGTAGCACACAGCTCCCAGTTCCCACATCCAAGACTAAATACCGACCACAACCATGGCTCCCTGTCTGAGCTAAGGGTGAGGAAGGAAAGTGCCTGACTCTGACAGATATGAGTAAGAAAGATCTTTAATTGTGCAAGCGTCTAAGATTGTGTGTGTGTGTGTATGCGCGTGCATGTGTGTGTGTGTGTGTGTACTTGAATAAATCCCATAGTAGGAATACCTGCCTACAAGATATTGCTAGTCCTGGGATATTAGGTGACAATAAATGAGTTTTATCATAAAAAGAGTACTAGGGCCAGCACTGTAGCTCAATGTGTTAGGCCTCCACCTGCAATGCCAACATTCCTTTGGGCAACCAGTTCAGTTCCAATTGTTCCACTTCTGGTCCAGCTCTCTGCTAATGCACCAGGAACGCAACAGAAGATGTCCCAAGTGCTTGGGTTTCTGCATCCACTGGGAGACCCAGATATAGTTCCTGGTTCCTAGTTTTGGACAGGTCCAACTTGGGCTGCTGCAGCCATTTGAGGAGTGAACCAGCAGATGGAAGATCTATCTCTCCTTTCCTAACTCTGCCTTTCAAATAAATAAATCTTTTTTTAAAAAAAATTATTAGAAATATGCCATGATACAGGCCCCTGTTTTGTGTTTACTTGTTTTATTTTTGCAACATGTAATGCATATTTTCCATTTTCTATAGTTACATAAAATTCCTTTTTAAAATAAATGGCTAACTTGAAAAGTTTATTGAAAAGAATTAGAAAAAGTAGTAACAGTAAATTATTTGGACAGGCCAGAAAGTGTTGCATTAACACTCACATACATCTTGCTGTGTGCCAGGCACTATTCTGAATGTTTCACAAATGCTAATGCTCTGAACCCCAGGATAATCTCCAGGGATGGGGGACTCCCTCCAGTTCACGTGGCTGGCACAAGACACAGCCTACAGGGTCCTCTACTCCTGAGATATGGCCCCTGCCCTTTGCCTCCACAGTAGTACCATCCATGCGACAGAAGTCTGAAACCACTAAATTGGATGATAGTGGTTATTTGAGAGATGACAGGAAGGTCAGAGCCTTGAATTTCCATGATGGCATTTGGGCCTTAATTGCCCAAGATTTCACTTGCTCCTATACAAAGATTGTCCCGGGTTTTGCTTGTGACTCTTGTGAACACTAACTTATACTTGGCCACGATAGCTTCCACGTTCATTAGAGAGCAAAATGCCTCCACTGCAGCCCCAAGTTCTCCGGCCAGAGTTCTCAGCCATCTTCCAGCTGAGCAAGCTGTTTTCTGTTTCTCATCTTTCCAGTGTCCTTCTGAGAATCTTCAGAGCTGCCACAAAGAATGTTGCTGCATCACTTTTCCCTGCTGCCAGATATTTTTAATTGTAAGACTTACTTTCTCTGGGAAAGGAACAGAGTGACTCAATAATTTTAGGCCTGTTTTCTTAAAGAAGACCCTCCATTTTTTTTTAAGAAAACAAAACATGTCAATAATAACTGGGGCATTAGATTCTTCATAATACCATAAAAGCAGCCCTTCTCTCCCCTCTGTCTCAGTCCATAACTCCCTCTTCCTTTTCTCCTCTCTCTTATTGTACTTAAAATGACAAATCTAGGGGAATGGTGCTATGGTCTAGTAGATAAAGTCCTAATCTTGTAAGTGCTGGGATCACATATAGACACCATTTCATGTCCCAGCTGCTCTACTTCCCATCAAGCTTCCTGCTTGTGGCCTAAGAAAGCAGTTGTGGATGGCCCAAAGTCTTGGGACCCTGCACCCAAGAAGGAGACTTGGAAGAAGCTCCAGGCACCTGGCTTCAGATTGGCTCAACTCTAGACATTGCAGCCACTTGGGGAGTGAATCAGCAATGGAAGGTCTTCCTCTCTCTCCTCTTCTTTGTAAATCTGGCTTTCCAATAAAAATAAATAAATAAATAAATCTTTCTAAGGGAGAATAAAGATGGCAGAATAGGATAAAGACACATCTAAACAGAGAAATATTAGCCAGTGTGAAGCAGAGAGGGCACATTCCAGAAACTGGAAGAGGACAGAACAACAGCAGATGGGTACCTGGAGACTGACAGACACACGAAAACAGCAAACACAATGGTGTGGTGTTGCAGTAACTGATACTCCATCGGCATTCAATAAGTGACAATCTGAACTCCACTGGCAGCCAAAACTCCACCAGCAACAAGGTGGGAAGGGATATTTACTGGGAACTTGAAAGGTGAACCCAGACAAAGAATTGCCCATCCTGGTGTGGCAGTGCAATAACAGGGTGGATTTCACAACTCAGTCTGTCCCCTAGGGGACATGTCAGGCGCCATTTTATTTAAGGAGGCGAGGGCTATGGACATAGACATGCACTGAGCTGGGAATGAACTCATTTCTGACTCAGTAAACTGCGGCAATGTGGCATTCTACAGGTTCCACTCAAGACAGGTCCAGATAGCCCTCAGATCTGATGGCTAGCAGATCAAGAACCCTAGTAGCACATCATGCACCATTTCTTACAGTGTAGCAAAGAATTTAAGACTGCAGGGGACAACAGTGAGCTGTGCATGTGCTGAGCACAGTGAGAATTCATTGAGCTAAGTGCACTGCACTGGTCCAACAGAAAAATACCAACTGTGGCATCGTATGGGTCAAAATAGGTCCATGTGGCCCTCAGACCTAATGGCCAACAGGCTCTGGCAAGATCAGCACCATCAAAAACCTAGCTTTATAGGATGCCTTGTGTCTCCCTAATCCTGGGATCTACTCCAACCTGAAGTGGGAGAAAGGCTGTACAGACAATGGTATCACAGGAGGTGGAGACTGGTGAACCAGCATCTGGGGTTACGGAGGCCATCATGGAAATCTAACATAAGAACCGAGACCTGGAACTCAATGGAAGGAGTGGCACAAGTGACTGCAAATAAACAGTTGTGTACCAACCACAATAAGTAAAATTGAACTGCAGACCTGTGGGTGGCAGAGGTTAGAAATCTGCCCCAAGGAGAAGACACTGTTAACAAGAAGTACAATGAACAAAAGAAGAGTCAGAGGCACAATGAATATTACTGAAGACTCCCCTGCAAAGGAACAAAACCCTTTGTCAATCTCAGAGTTCACTGAGGAAGATATCGAGAAAACGGGGGATACAAGCATATAAAACAGGCATTCAAGGAATTCAAGGAATATGTCACACTGGAAATGAATCAAATGAAAGCTGATATATCAGAAATAAAGAATATAGTGGAGCAAACTGAAATTATAGTGGAGAGCTTCCAAAATAGAATGAAGGAATCTCAAAATCTGAAGATATTTCCTGTCATCAGGGGAAAACAAAGAAAGAGCTGGAAGCAGAGAAAGATCAGGCCAAAAAAAAAAGTATTTAAGAATTGAAAGACACTATTAAAAGGCCAAATATAAGAGTTATGGGAGTCCTTGAAGGTGCAGAAAGAAAAGCTGGGTTTAAAAATGTATTCAATGAAATAATAAGGGAAAATTTCCCTAATCTAGAGAAAGAATTGGGAAACAACATCCAGGAGGGGACAGAACTCCCAACAAGGTTGACCAAAAGCGATCTTCACCAAGACACATGATCATCAAGTTCTCTTCAATCCAACACAAGGAAAAGATCCTTAAATGTGCACATGAAAAAAAATCAACTGACATATAAAGGAATGCCAGTTAAACTCACAGGAGACCTGTCACAGGAAACTCCACAGGCAAGAAGAGACTAGAGTTACATATTCCAGATTCTAAAAGCAAAAAATTTGCCTGCCCAGTATAATATACCCAGCAAAGCTTTCCTTTGTTTTTGAAAATGAAATAAAATTCTTCCACAATAAAGTTGAAAGAATATGCCTCTTCCAAACATGCCCTACAAATGATATGTAGAGATGTTCTCTTGACAGAGAAAAGGAATAGTACCCACCAAAACCAGAGGAAATGTGAAGAACATCCCAGTAAAATAACAATAGAAGACTAAATCAATGAACAACCCATTGTTAAAATGACAGGACCAAATTGTCACCTATTTGTATTAACCCTGAATGTAAATGGCTTAAACTCATCAATCAAATGTCACAGATTAGTAGACTGGATTAACAAACAAAACCCATCTATTTATTGCCTACAGGAGACATATCTCACCAACAAAAATCAACCAACACTATATCTCATGGATTTTGATGTTTTTGTTAGTTCCATCTCTTCAAAGCACTTTCTTCTGATTAAATTCTTCAGTGACTCATAGATCATACAGAAGCATCATTTTCTTCAAGAAGGTTTTTGATTTTCTTTTTCATTTCTTCAGCGACACATTAGTCATTCAGTAGCATGTTATTTAACTTGGTGTTGTTAATTTCTTTTTCTTCCTGTTGTTGATTATGTTTTGTGGACTTTCATTCAAGGGGATGTATAGTAACTGTGTAATGGGAGACTATCATATCTAGTAGCATGTTATTTAACTTCATGGCATTGTTTTTTTTCTATTTACTTATTTATTTTTATTATATTTTTGACAATCCTTACATAGTTAATTAGAATAAAAAGGTTCAAGGGCTATAGCAAAGTGGGTAAGACTATTATTTCCATATTGTTTCCTTCATGTTTAAAGGGGGTATTAAGGGAGAATTCCCACCCAATTTCCCACCCTCCCCAGGTCCCGGATGTAGAGCATGTTCCGAGGGTCTTACCCAAGTGGTTTTGATAGTTCAACAGTTATGAATCGCTGCCAGTCTTGCCACTCCAAACACAGTGAGGTTGCCGAAGAATCCACTGATTGACATAGTCCATCATAGAATCTCTGTTTGCTCTGTATTTCACTGCCAATGTATAGCTGAGATGGTTGATTGACCTGTTCTGTCTTCTCTCTTTTCTTGGTTAGGGTTCTGAGTCCAGCATTTTGATTGGAGAGATCTCCAAAGAAACTTTGTCTGAGGTGTTCTCAGACCAGATTCTTATATGTGCTAGCAAGTACAGAGCCCGGCTCAGTCCATCGCCCTGATCAGCTGGTGGTTGCGATGGCTGGGTTGGTTCTGTTTTCAGCCCTGTCTTCCACTAAAACCAATGGGGGTTGAAGTCCAGCCTGGTTCTGCTCAGCACATACTTGGCCCTCACATACTCACATAAAAAAGTTGGAGCTGTAGCCTAGTTGGAGTGACCCACAATAACCCCCAGGCCCGCCCCCTACCCTGGTTTGTCAGTATGTGTAGCAATAGTCCAGTCTGTCTCATACCCCATTCCACCCCAGCCCCTTCCTGGTTTTCATGCCCTCCTGTGGAAGTGGTAACCCAAGAGGGAGGGTTTTCCCTCCCAGGCCTATTTCCCTCCCAGGCCTCTCCCACTCCCAGATTATGCTCTCTCCAGGTAGTTCTGTGGTTTGACTTGACAGGACTAGGCCCAAACAACCCTCACCCACTCTAATTTTGTTTGCACCAGTAGGAATAATCAGCCCAGCCTGGCTTTCCCCTGATCTAGTCCACCTGAGGCATACAGGTGTTTTAGCCCTGCTTAGTTTGGTTTGCCCCCATCCCAGCTCACACTCTCCAGTGTGAGAGTTATCCAGAAAAGGAACCACTCCTTATTCCCCTGCTGGCTCCGCCCCCTCCCTTCCTGGTTCTCACCCATGCTGGTTGGGGGCTGCAGTCACATCTGGCTCAGGCAACCTCACCTTGGCATTCCGTATTGTGCATAGGAAATTTGATCCAGCTAATGATGTTAATAAAGCTTGAGAGGGCTGTTATAAATCTGCAAAACACTTTAATAAATAATTGCATATAAACCAATGGACACAGGAGAGGCATCTAAGATGCAGTTATAAAATCAGAAGATGGTATTCAAAGCTGTGAAACCAGATCATGCTGCTTAAAGGATATTGATTAGCAAGGAGTAGACAGGAGAAAGAAGAAAAAGCAGGTAGGGCAGAAATAGGAGAAGCAGTAATTGAATTTAGGTACTGCATGTCCCGATTTTTTGAGGCAGAAAGGAGATTGAGAAAAAGTGACACTAAGATAAAAGGACAGCAGATCCAGTGACGGCCCAGAAACCAGTTGAAGAATGAGAGTTATCGGATTTAACAATGTCAAAGTCATTGATGACCTTCTCTTTGAGAATAGTGGAATCAAGAGAGAATTGGAAAATAGAAAGGAATGACTTGTAAAAAATACAAAGTTAGAAATGAAATCAGGGAGGTTGGTACCAAGGCACAGCAATCTATCCTTTACCCTGTGGCACAGCATCCATATAGGCCCCAGTTCATGTCCTGCATGTTCCACTTCAGATACAGTTCTTTACTTACAATCTGGGAGCAGCAGAGGATTGTCCAAATCCTTGGGCCTCTGCACTTCTGCACAGCAAAAGAGGCTTCTGGCTCCTGGCTATGGATTGGCTCAGCTCCAGCTGTTGCAGCCATTTTTGGAGTGAATAAGTAGATGCAAGGAAGATCTTTCTTTCTGTGTCTCCTTCTGTATGTAAATCTGCCTTTCCAATTAAAATAAATAACTCTTTTTTAAAAATTTAAGGAAAATGGACGTAAGAGATAACTTTATTTCAGTGCAAAAAAAAAAATGGCTGTTCATGAGAACAATCCACTAGAGAGGAAACATTTGATGATGCAGGAGAAAGAGGAGAGTCAGAATGGCTACGCACGCCATGAGTTGGTGCGTAGTGTTTGATAATACATGTTTTCCATGAACTTTTTTTGAAGACCCCGCAGATGCATGCACTTCACAATGTTTGCATCAATATACGCTTATCTTGTATTCCATTTTCTGTGAACTTTTGTGAGTACCTCACATCTATTGCAGCATCCTGAATTAAGATATTCCACCAGCTAGGGAGCTCCAGTAAGATGCTGAAGATGAGCAATGAAAGAGGGCACTTAGTTTTTAAAGGCTTGTTTAATTTTTATTGGAAAGATAGTTTTACAGAAGAAGGAGAGATAGAAAAAAAAAAATCTCTCAGCTGCTGATTCACTCCCCAGATGGCCACGACAGCCTGAGTTGAGCTGATCTAAAGCCAGGAGCCAGAACTTCCTCAAGGTTTCTCATATAAGTGCAGCGTCCAAAGGACTCAAGCCATCCTCCTGTGCTTTCCCAGGTCAGAAGCAGGGAGCTGGATGGGAAGTGAAGCAGCTAGGACATGAACCAGTGCCAATACGGAATGCCAGTGTTTGCAAGGGGAGGATTAACATGTGGAACCATGGCAGCATCCCCAGAAAAGGACTAGTCTTAGGGGGAAACATCCACTGTCTCACCATTGCATGTGGATACTTCAGAGTTGATGAAGAATCAAATTTTAAAATACATTATTTTTGCCAACAAAGAAATTTGAAATCCATGCCCAGGTTTTTGCCAAAGCATACCTTTTCCGTGAATTTTTTTGATAACCCCTGTCTGAAGCTGGTTGTAGGATTTCTGCTGTTTTGTTTTGTTTTGAAAAATCAGATTTGCAGAGAGGAGAGACAGAGAGAAAGATTTCCATCCACTGGTTTACTCCCCAAGTGGCTACAACAGCCAAAACTGAGCTGATCCAAAGCCAGGAGCCAGGAGTTTCTTCCAGGTCTCCCATACAGGTGCAAGGCTCCAAGGTCTTGGGCCATCCTTCTCCTGCCTTCCCAGGCCACAAGCAGGAAGTATGGAGCAGCTGGGACATGAACCAGTGCCCATATGGGATCCCAGCGACAGGTGAGAAGCAAGGATTTAGCCACTAGGCTACCTTACCGGGCTGGTGGATTTCTGTTATAGTTTTATGTCAGTCTGTGGATGTCACCTTCTGGTCACAGTTTTCTGAGAGCTTTCTCATGAATGGATAGTCAATTTTGTTGAATAGCTTTCCTGTATCAGTTGAAATAATCATATGGTTTTTCTTTTATCTATTCACTTATTCACTTACTTGTCCTGCTATATGAAAAGTAGATGGAACTTCATCCACTTACTGCTTACACACTAGGGTTGGCCAAGCCATAGTAGAAACCTGGAATGCAAAACAGTTCTCCCCCAGTGGGTGGCAGAGATTCAAATACATGAGCCATCGTCTACTGCCTTCCAAAAAGCATAATCATGAAGTCAGAATCAGAAGTGGAACTGATACTTGAAACCAGACCCTTCGGTATATGGTGCAGGCATCCCGGTTGTCAACTTAATCATTGTGCCAAATACCCACCCATGAGTTTCCTTTATAATGATGTGGAGAATTACACTGATTTATGTCTGAACACTAAATAGGTTTTTGCATTCCTGACATAGATACTACTTGGTTGTTCAATATAACTCCTTTTATCTGTTGCTAGAGATCAATGTTTCTAATGTCACTAGAGTATTGTGTTCACAATGTACTTAGAATATGAGAGATTGGAGACCTGATTAGAAAACCATTCAAGGGATTTTTAAGAAATGGAAAGGAATGAAATTCTCCACTGGTAATGAGAACTTACCGGATGACAGATTGGGTTTCAGAGGTATTAGAAGGTACAGTACTGGAGTAACTTCTCAGAAAGGGGAAGAAAAGGACAAAGGGGGGACTTCTTTCCATGCAGCTCAGCTAAAGAACCGCTCAGCCAATCAGATGATACAGAAACAGGTTAACCTAGACAGAGGTAGCCTGGACATATAGATGGAGATGACCAGTCATGGATAAGACCACCCACCGAGGGATGCGCTTGAGAGAGAGACTGGTCTTGCTGCCTGTGAGGGCTTATCACCACAAGCTCTTGTGGCAAGGGCTAGCAACATTTCCTCCAGCAGTGAAGCACCTAAAACATCAAGCCACTGAAGTAGTAGTATGGATCCATTACAGCAGCTTGCATTGTCCCAGGATAGCTCATCTTTCTAAATACTCAGAACCTGTTAGAGTGATGGCAACTTCAAACCCCATAACTAAAGACTATAGAACCCCCCACATTCTGAAAACACCTTCAAGAGTCTAGCAGACACTGCCTCCATAAATTTCTAGATATCTTACCACATTTTTCAGTCCATAGGAAACAAATAAACAAAACAACTTGTTTAGGGAAAGAGGTTGAAACAGGAAACTCCATCAGAATTGGAAGTCCCCAAGAAGAATGTGGTAGCCGCTTTTCTCCCGTATCCCCATGTTATATGTTCTCCCACATCCCACATTGCATATGTTAAGATGCTCCATTAATTCATAAGCCCTCTCTCGAGTGAAACATGGTGTGTATTAAGAGAGTATATGAGTCCCCAGGCGTTTACAGAGAGATGGAAGTGGCTGCTGCTTTAGGTGCTGAGAATAAGGTAAGGCATGGCTGCAGAAGCAGCTCCCAGGAACAACTGTGGACTGAGACATCACATGGCAAACAGCCACAGGCCTTTGCTACTGGCATTCCACCCATGAAATCAGCTGACACTGTGAGGCAAGCCCATCTGATACCCAGAATAGAGGAAGAGTAGACCACCTGCAGCAGATTTAGTACAAAACAGGCAGGGAAGAAGATAGTTAGGAACTGGACATGATGACTAAGTTTTGACTTATCATGGGACCAGACTAAAGTTTTTAATACTTAAATGCAACTAAAAATCAACAAGATGGCACATATCTTTATAACTAAAACCACACAGAGCTGTGAGAATCTGATATCTAATCAGGTGGCAGGATGGGGGGAGAGCTACAAGAGAAGAAAAGGCAGCGAACGGTGGAGGAAATATGTTTTTCCTATGGATATCAGACCCTCAATATCCCAAGCGCAATGCACTGCCTCTGGAAGATATCCCAGAAAGTGATACAACCCATCCTTATCCCTGGCAATGCCAGCACAGCTCATCTACTTCCACCCTCACCTGGTGACTCACCTTCACTTGGTGACTCACCAGGTGAAGCTTCAAACCACCCTTGTGGAATGTTGGTTTTGAACAGTTCCGCTTTCCTGGAACAAAGACAAACCAACAGAAATGAGGTGTAATTTCAGACTGAATACTGAGAACAGAATATATTGACTCTGCAAATAGTGAATAACATGCCATGCTAAATTGCTCCTCCTTGTCCAAGCAGATGACTTGTGCAAACAGATGTGCAGGTGTTTTTGCAGTCTCTATGTACAACAATCAGCAGGGAAGCTACTAGCCATGACACTCACAATAACTAGCAGCAAACAGTGTGATACCAGAATCATTTGCTAAATGTGATCCATACATTGAGACACTTGGTCTTCGTAATTGCTCTGTGAAGCAAGTAATGCTAGTGTGAAATACATGTTTTGGCCAGAAGCAATGCCACATGGAAGAACACCAAGAAGTCATAGAAGGCATTCAGTAAGGGTACAGAGGGGAGTTTTACCAAAGGCTAAAAAGTTTGCATTCTGCATAACAGACTACTCCATCAAAGGTCAAACACTGCCCTTTCCACAATGGAAGGGGCCCAGTGTAATCTCACACACACACACACACACACACACACACACACAGGCACAAACACACAAACCCCATATTTGAGGTATCCAATTTCATGAAGATGTCAGAGAAAGAGGAGGGCTGAGGGGTTGTTTTGTAAATACAGCCAAGTCAAGTGATGATTTAAGGAAGGGAAAATATAAGTATGCACGGATTTCAAACGTTTTTTGTAGCAAACAAACTTATCTTTTAATGTCATTTTCAATGAGCTTTTTGCAAATACCCATGACTAGCCAGGATCCTTTCAGGCTATTTTTGTTGACCTTCTCATTAAAATACATTTTATCTTAATTTTGGTTTTACTCCAATTCATTTCATCATTTTCCGTAACTATTGAACTGTGTTGGGTGGTCTTAATTGGCATAAGCTAATCCCAAGGGCTAGCATGGGAGGAATGTAATTATTCAAATCCCAAAGAGGGGCCTTCTGAGAGCTGTGATGGGCTGTGACCGATCCATAGCCCCTGAAGGACACACCAGGCCTGGAGATTTGATTACTGTTCCATCCCTAAAGAGAAATGATTTGTGTGTGAGTCCAGGCACAAACCCTTTTTCATGAGTCTGGTTCCTATTCTTTTTTCATAAAAGGAAATGTTTTGATAGAAGATTCTGTTTAATATGCATACTATCTCAGGAGTGACATTAACCAGATATTGAGCTGTGCACTCTGGCAGAACTTGAAACGATATTGTTCTGTTCACCTTCCATGCACTGGGTGATCTCACTTCACCTTCTTCCTCGCATCAATCCTTGCTTCAGTTTTCTGAGAAGCATAACATAGCTCAGGATGATGACGTAGCCTCTCCCAGATCACTCAGCCAGGAGCCTCAAAACTGATGCACCTGCCTCCACTCTAGGAAAGCTTAGAGATGAGATTTGCTGCACCTGTGCTGCTGGCATGGGGCCCTGCCCTGTCAGGATTGTTACACAGATGGAAGAAGCAGAGAAGGGTGACTAGGGCAACAGCAAGATGAGATGGGCAAGTTCCAGCAGGCAGATGTAACTGTGGGCAACTCCAACAGTCCAAAGAATTCCTTGCACTGAATTAATGGGTTGTGTTAAATGTGACAAATATTGGGACACTGAAGGGTCTGAGTAACTCCACTCACTGCTTCCCATGTGACGAAGGAAATAAATATTCTGAAGAACAGGACCTGGTGTAGTGGCCTAGTAGCTGAAGTCCTTACCTTGCATGCCAGGATCCCACATGGGCACCAGCTCTAACCGCAGCAGCCCCGCTTCACATCCAGCTCCCTGCTTGTGGTCTGGGAAAGCAGTCAAGGCCCAAAGCCATGGGATACTGCACCCACGTGGGAGACCCAGAGGAGGCACCTAGCTTCAGATTGGCTCAGCTCCAGCCATTGTGGCTGCTTGAGAAGTGAACCATTGGATGGAAGATCTTCCTCTCTGTCTCTCCTTCTCTCTGTATATCTGACTTTGCAATAAAAAATAAATAAAATTTTTAAAAAAGATTCTGAAGAACAAAAACACAAAACAGGAAGGAAGACTCTGGGTATATTGATGCTCAGCTCTCGAGTGCTACTGTATCTTTTACACTGTAACACATAGCAAAGCATGAGTTATAGCCCCACTTCACAGACATGAAAGTCATCATTTTGAGGAGTGATGGCATTTTCCCAAGGCACACTCTGTGGAAATGGTTGAATAAATACAATGGGGAGAGCATCAAAGACAGAGAGGGCTGAGCCTTCAGATTAGCTCAGCTCTGGCCATTGTGATCATTGAGGAGTGAACCAGAAGGTGGAAGACTTCTTGCTGTAAAACCTGTCTTTCAAATAAAAATAAATCATTAAAAAAAACCTATTGCTTCTTCTTTGTGCTAAAATCACTCTCCTCCTGATTGCAAATCGCCTGCACCTGCTCTTCAACCAGCCAACAAATCATGACAAGTTTAAGCATCAGTTGGGACCCAAAGGAATCACTTCCACCCTTGAAATATTCTGCCAGGAGAATCACATGTTTCTACTTACATCCAAGTTTTATCATCACTTTCAAACTCCAAATAATATTGATATGTAATGTGCATTGAACATTCACCGGGTGCCTTGCACAAAGTTAGGGAGTCGGGTCATGTTGTTTGACTTAATCTTGGAAACAACTAAAGAGCAATGTATTATTATCTACATTTAGAAGCACACAGACACACCACGAAAGCTCTCTGAGGTCAAGTGGTACCGAAGGAACCATAGACAACCGTGTGGTGCTAGGACCAGAAGCAAGTCTTCTCCAAACCCTCACCCACATTCACCCACAACCTGGAGAGCTCGCATCACGTGTCCGGTAAAACATTTTGTACATTCTTGTACACTTTAGATCTGAAAGAAGAAAAAAGCCAGTCAAGATGATTCACCATGACAACCAAAGTCAGTACTGTAGGGTGCTTTTCTTTTCTTTGTGAGAAAAATCGGAACTCGAGAAAAGCACTGCATGCTCGATTTTCATTTTCCCTGGACACAATGTCATTTTTGGCAGCTCCTTCTACAGCTTAACTACAAGCATCAGGTCCTTTGTTTGCTTTCACAGAGTTCCTGTGACAGAATACAAACTAAAAATCAGCAAGAATTTTTGAGTATTAAAGATAAGAGCATTTGGCAATATGTTTAAACTTACAAACTGTCTGGAACACTTTTGCATAATTTAAAAGGGTTGAAACTTCTGCAGCAAGAGCCAGTAATTTAAAATATTTTCACAGATTGCATTAATTATATGAAACAAAGGAATTAACTCTAAATGTTCAGAAATGTTTTATATGGGCCAGCGTAATGACATAATGATTTAAGCCCACCCCCTGTGACACCAGCATCCCATATGGGCACCAGCTCAAGTCCCGGTTGGTCTACTTCCAATCCAGCTCCCTGCTAATGCACCTGGGAAAACAGCAAAACATGAATCAAGTCCTGGGCCGCTGAACCCATCTACCCAGATGCAATGCCTGGCTCCTAGCTTTGGGTTTGGCTCTTTCTATAACTCTGCCTTCCAGGTAGAACAAACCTTAAAAAACATGCTGTTAAATTTTATTTTTTAGATTTAGCTAAAGTGATTAGTAGTGAGCAGATGATTTGATGCTTCTTAAACTGAAATAGATTATCTCTTACACTAGCTATGTTTCATCTGAATTTTTAATATCCAAATTATCTTCCATAAACCTTGACATCCATCAAGCACTGAAGCTTATATTTCAAAGACTAGCTTTGAAGGAAAACAATTTCATGTCAAGAAGGTGCTTATCTCTTCTTATAAAGATTCAAGAAACATAAAAGGAAGATGATGAAAAGTAAACCCTGCTTGTGTTTAATTATAAAATCTTTGTCTCAATCTGCTTAATTATCAAGTAGTTTGTTTCCTTAGCTGCCTTCTAGGGCACTTCAAAAAGTGCATGAGAGAAAAACAGGGTTAAAAAGATAAGTTTGTTGTGGTACAAAAATGAAATGTATGTGCAATGTACTGTTTCTATGAACTTTTTGAAAACTATAAATACTTAAGCCAAGTGAAAGAATATACAACGTGGAGCCTCAGAAAAGGACTTTCAGATCCAAGTGATCCAAAAGCAAAATACTTACAGATCCAAAATGAAGTTATTCTTTTTCCTATAACTAAAGGCAATTTCTTTCTGTAAGAGATTTATACTTCTACTTTCATATTTTCCCTTTTTTGAGAAAAGGCTAACAAGAACGTCAGCAAGTGGAAGGTTAGGCATCCCAGCTCCACTTTCCCACAGAACTGATTTAACAGTGGTACACCTGGGCTGATGCTGAGGCTTAGCAGCTAAATTCGCTGTCTCTGACAATGACATCCGCCAGCGCCAAGCCAGTACAGGTCAGCACCCAAGAGGTCACCTTGGTCTGCGACGTCTACCTGGGCTATGAGAGCGATGGAAGACGTAAAAAACAGATAACACACTCAATGTCTTAGTCTTTCAGTGCACAGGTGATTGTTTCTGTCCTGCCGAGGGCTCGGACAAGACTGGCAGTTTGGTAGGGCTAGGAAAGAAAAAAGAAAAAGGGGTTGGCATTGTACTGCCCCCAAAATGTCTCTGCAAGAGTATAAGAAACTGCAGAACTCCAGGCTTCTGCCTAAGAAATGGGGCAATTAATTGGTGGAGCACACCTTCATGGGCTGGCCCATGATTCAGGAGTCAGACAGCAGGGAGCTGGAGTTTACAGGCTCCTGAAAAAAAGAAACCAACAAATCCCTCTAAAATAGAAAATTTATATACACAAAAGCAGAGAAGGTACAACCATAGAAGTTTGAGAGATTTGCATGATCTCAAGCTAAGTTCATTGGGAAAGGCCTTTGCCTATCAAGGCCACTCCATAAAGGTTGAGAGATGGCTGTTCCAACACACAGACACCAGCACAGATCTACAAGGGAACTGGAAAACACGGTACAACCAAAGAAAAAGATGAAATATCTAGTTACTGACCCAAAATGAATGAAGATCTCTGGACTGCCTGACAAAAAATTCAAAATAATTGTCTTAAGCAAGCTCAGTGAATTATGAGCGAACACAGGAAGAAAATTAAATATAATCAGGAAACTAATCATTAATAAAAGGAGATCATTTGAGATAGAAGTGATTTAAAAACAGAAATTCTAAAGCCAGTAAGAACAATAAGACAGCTAAAAATTCATTAGAACAGTTCAACAGCAGAGTTTATGAAGCCGAAAAAATAACAAAATAGAAGACATGGCCTTTGAATTCACCTAGCAGAAAGGGCACAACACAAAAAAGGAATGTAAAAGAGTGAAGAAATCCTAAATGATGTATGAAGCATCATCTAGTAAACCAATATAAGCATTATGGTATTTGCAAAACAAGGAGAAAGATAGGACCAACCACTGATCATATTTTAAAAATAATGGTAAAAAATTTTCTAAATGTGGGAAGGAAGCAGATACATACGCACACATACATAACTACCTACCTACATACATACAAAAACAGACAGGGAAGTCACATACCTTCATTTAAGTAAGTCCTCTTTAAGTTTATCCAATAATAATTATCAGTATTTTCAAATCACATTTTATATGAGTTTAATAGCAAGGAAAGCTTCTCTTTTGACTTCATATTTTCCTTCCATTTGAGATCTTTTTTTTTTTTGCTTCTTTTATTTAAATAATCTTGTGCTGAATATCAATTCAATAATACTTGAATGACAGGTACAAAGTTACTAAATGACCAGCCAATCAATTCCACTTTTCTAGGCCTCAAATGCCTCTTTTTCAAGTCAGACAATCTACATTATGAACTCATACAGCACTAAGGAATCTTGTTCATGGCCATCTATACTGTGTAACTATCATTCATATGTTTCCTTCACTAGACTACAAGAGTAGTTCAAAAAATTTGTGGAAAACCGAATAAAAAGATAATTTTGACCCCAAAACTTTTGAGGCCCATGCATATTTTTTAAGATTTCATTTTAAGATTCTCCTTTCTCTCTCCTACAGAGAGGAGGAGAGACAGAGAGGAAGATCGTCCATCTGATAATTCACTCCCCAAGTGAGCTCAATGGCCGGTGCTGTACCAATCTGAAGCCAGGAGCCAGGAACTTCTTCCAGGTCTCCCACATGGGTGCAGAGTCCCAAAGCTTTGGGCTGTCCTTGACTGCTTTCCCAGGCCACAAACAGGGAGCTCGATGGGAAGTGGAGCTTCCGAGATTAGAACCAGCATGCATACGGGATCCTGGCGCATTCAGGGTGAGGACTTCAGCTGCTAGGCCACGCCGCCACGCCGGAGGCTCATGCATATCTTAATATGCACCTCTGGGAACTCTTTGAAGATCGTTTAGATATTCCCATTAAGTAAAGGGATTATTTCTTCACCTTCCCGACTATTAGATCTTCACATGTCCCTGACAAAATCCCTACAACAATATATTTTATAGGCATACAATATATTATAGATTAATGACTATAAAATAAGAGAGTTTAGTTTTCTCACCTCTAAAATTCTGTAAGTATTAATGAGCAAAGGAAACACATAGGCAGAACTAAAAACAAATGCAATCTTCACTTGGGAAATCACTATGAATGCATTGGCCCAGTTCATCCTGATCTCCATCTGATCAGGATTATCCCAGATTAGATGGCGTGGCAATGGTTTTTCAACAAAGAAAGGCCACTGAAGCCTATTTCTCTGTGAATATTAGATTCTTCATTCTTATATTGAACATAACAAAAGCATTCATGTCTGTCAAGCTAAGCTCATTTTCCAAGTACACCTCAATCCTTTCCTTTTACCCATCTGCAAGAGTCATACAGAACTGATACCATTTTTGTGACCTTGAAGTTTGTTCTTGGTCCTATCTGAAACCAGGACCCAACCCTGAAGTGAAGACATACTGTAACTCGTACCCTCTCGAGGTCAACCTATTTCTGAAATGAGAAAATTAAAGACAAAGAAGCTGGGTAACTTAATTCACACATTTGGGCAATAAGGGAGCCAGAATTTGGTTACTGGTTCTTTAAAACACCATAGTCAAGCCTTTATCCCGCTCCTGTCGCACCAGCATTTTCCAGCTACCTGCTTGTGGATTCCAAAGTTTCTCCCAAGAGGCTGTAGAAGGCAATAAGGCCACATTTTTGTTTCTAATTTTAAACAGTAAAGTAATTATGTAAAAATCTTTCCCTTTACTTCACAGAATATTGGACAGCTCCTGAAAATGAATCAAATGAGCAAACAACACAGTAAGTACAGATTAGATATTTGTGCTCATGACTCAACATACGCAACTGGATGCTGCTGGTTACCATATGGCTTTAAAATGTTTCTGTTCTTACTCATACATTAGCTCATTTGTGCCCTGCTGAGCTGGTGACTACAAACATAAAGAATAAGAAGCACTAGTTTCTAAATACAAGAAATGAAGGAGAAAAAGTTATCATGATTCTACTTATTGCTCTCAAAATCACCTCCACCAAAGTGGTAACTCCTGGTCAATTCCTCAGCATTTTGACTTGGTAGATTTGATTGCCTCTGAAACTCCGATATCCCATTTTACAGAGGAAAAAACACATCAGGTGTCATAAATAACCTGGCTTTTTATGTATTAGAAATAAGGTCTGTCTATATTCCATGCAGCTCATGCAGAGAAATAAAATAATGCAGAAGCTGATAAGTAGTTCTTGAGGTTACACGTAAATGAGAGAGTTGGTGAGTCAGGATGGATGAGCAAGTGCTATGGAGTTTAATGAAATGGCATTACATGAATTTTTCATCCCCTACAACCCCTGTCTTGAACAAAGACAACACACAAAAATATTAACAAATATTTGGAAGATTCAGCTGAAAAGACCTAGCTCAAACCCAAATGCTCTTAGAATCATTTGGGGAACTGTGTTTGTTTGTTTGTTTGTTTGTTTGTTTTAAATATAAGATGCCTGGCTCCTATAACCAGGAATCCTGATTCCAGTTCTAGGGTGTGGGCAGGGGTGCTTTTAATTCCTACCCAGGGATTCTAATGTGTGTGTCTGTGTGTCCTGGCTAGGCAGCCACCTCTCCCCCTTTCAGTGGATAATGAAACTGTTTAGCAGCCAAGATTTCTTTTTCATTCAGATGAGTCCACTCCAAGTACAGGTTAGGTGGACAGGATGGACTGAGTGCTGAATTCAAATCCTGAGTTTGCCACTGTAATTTTGAGCAAGTCGTAACCCTCTGTTTCACAATAACTTCTCCTTTAGCATTCAGATTCTGAGTCATTTGATCTCTAAGAGCAACACTGCATGTAACACTCCATTATTAGAAATTAAGGACTGGGGCCAGCATTGTGATATGGTGGGTTAAACTGCCACTTGGAGACATCTGGCATCCCACATCGGAGTGCCAGTCTGTCTACTGTCCTTCCAGTGCCTGAAGGACTGCACCAGAGGATGGCCTGACCCCTGCCACATGTAGACTGAGATGGACTTTCTCTCCTAGCTTTGGCCTGGCCCAGGCCTGGCTGTGCCAGGCATTTGGGGAGTTAGCTAGTGACAGATCTCTGGGAGTGTGTGTATGTGTGTGTGTACATGCACGTGTGTACCTTCAAATTTAGTAAGTCTTTTAAAAATGAAACTACAAGAAAAAAAAAAAAAGAAGAAGGGTGCTGGGAGACATTGAGTAGTAGTCTTCCCAGCAAACAGTAGATTCAGGGAGCACTTAGCCAGCTGTTGCTAAAGAGGATTGAGTTCTTTTTCACGCACCCACATCCCACATGAAAAGTAACTTGTGGGGAGAAGAGTAACATGGCACTTTGGGCAGGGCCAGCTCTGGACCACGGGTAAGCACTGATGAACCAAGCAGTTTCTATCTTCACAGAACTCACCAACCTTGTCACAAACAAGCCAATGGGCACCTGCAGTTCTTCTGAGACCTCCAGTGTTGTGTGTGTAGAGTGTTCCATGCCTACATAGAAGGGCTTCCTAACACTCATTGGGATGATTGGGAAAGCTGCCCCACCATCAATTGCTCTGTCTGCCTGGCTCCTCACCAAGTCCTATTGATGTGTTCTTGCAGTGGGGCTGAGTTCAATATAACCATAAAGGTCTTCTCCGGGCATATGGGAACTGGGGTGACGGGAGAGCAAGCTCACTCTGGGTGTCTGGGCCTGTGATTTGTAACCTGTTCAAGGTCCTTGTTTCTTCAGTGCAGACAGGAGAACCAGGAGACAGGTGTGCAGAGTGAGAAGACTGGGACAGATGTTCTAAGAGGTGCCATGGACAGCTCTGGCCTGACGTCTCTGAGGCTGTCAAGTTCCATCCAACACTCCGGGCCCTTTGCCACAAATGCCCTCTCCCTTTTGCAAAACACTGAACCAAGTCTACTTCTCTGACAAACAACCAAGGGTTCTAGTGAGGACAGATGCCACAGTCTGGCACCTTAGCCAAGACTTGATGGGTGAGGAGAAGTGAGAATCAGTTGACAAAGGGCAAATGGGAACTTGATACTGCATCATGAGCACCACATGGAAAGATGTTTACAATGAAACTTTAAGTGGAGAAAAACCAAACATATAATGTAATCATGTTTGTCAAGCAAACAAAGCAAAAAAAAAAAAAAAAACGTACTTTTATGGGTTCAGTCAAAGTTCAGAGGCCATGCTCATCACCTCATATTTCTCATTCTAGGGACCTTTATCCTCTTGCTATATCATCTTCTGCTTTGTTGGAAATTTTAGTGATGAGTATGAATGCTGCAGATTGAACAAAAACAGGCTCCCTGAACTCCTGAAGATTCCTGGTGGCAAGGGAAAGACAGGATTGAATTACGATGTTTAAGAGATGGGTCTGGGGCCAATACCTGGCATACTGGGGGCTTGCCCTCAGCAGGGAGTTCTCACAAGAGGGTTGATGATTTAGGTGGAGTTGGAACTCACTTCTCTGCTTCCAGGCTCATTATGCGTTCCTTCTTCTGCACCTGCTCTGTCATGGCCTCCTTCGGAAACCAGACTAATGGGGCCACCTCATCCTGAACTGTGTCCTCCAAATAAGCCTTTCTCTGTCCAAAAAACTTCTCCTGGGTATTGTAGTCAAAGTAATGAAAACTGACTAATATGAAACAGTTATTGCTTTTGGTGCAGGGAGGGAGGAAGACAAAGAGAAACACAGAGAGAAAGAGAGGTAGGAGGGGAAGACGAAGGAGAGGGGAAGAGGTAAGGAAGGGAAAAGGGAGCAGGAGAGGGAAGGGATAAAGGAGAGGAGGCTGAAAGTGATGGGAGGAGAAATAGAAGCAGAGGGAGGGAGAGAAGAGAAAACCAGCTAAAGAAATGACAAATATAGTTCTAAAAGCAAAGAAGTGATTCCTTTTCACTGCAGAAATGCTACTAACACCCACAACTGAAGGGGGGAGCCCTGCATCAGCCAGGAGGGCCCCTGGGGTCTCCTCTGGGCACCCCACAGTACAAGATCCCATTCCTAGACTGTAGGTTCCACGCCTCGCCTCCTGGCCCATTCTCCACAGTAAGGCAAGGTGACTTCCTCTCAGAGACAGCAGGCTACTTTCATTATTGATTCGGCTTCAAGACTCCAAGTTTCGGCCCAAGAGGCTCCTGAGAGAAGGTGATGGCAACATCCTCTCCTGAAACCCAAGGCAGAGAGTGTCCTTGGAAATGCAGAGGAGGGGAAGCAGGAGACCCTGCGGAAGCAGGACAGAGGCCTCCGATAGTCCAGGAACACAGGAAGAATAGGAGGGTAGACCAAGAAATAGAGGAGGTGTGAGGACAGAGTGCGACCCCACAATGGGGGCAAGGCATCCACCCAGATTCACCTTGCTCTGGGTCTTCCCCAATCCCACCATCTTCTTCATGTCATAGCCACTGCACCAGCCTGAGGCTTCTTTACAAATTCTTCAGCCTCCAGCTCCCTCTCCTCCCTACTCACACTGAAAACTGCAAATCTGCTCTCCTCTTCTGAAGTTCAGCCATTTCAGGCCTGGCATAGTAGCCTAGTGGCTAATGTCCTCATCTTGCATGCGCCGGTATCCCATACAGGTGATGGTTCGTATCCCAGTGGCTCTACTTCCCATCCAGCCTGGGAAAACAGTGGAGGATGGCCATTGCATTCATGTGGGAGACCTGGAAGAAGCTCCTGGTTCCTGATTTTAGATCAGCTCAGCTGCAGTCATTGTGGCTACCAGCAAACAGAAGAGATTTCTGTCTTTCTCTCTGTAAATCTACCTTTCCAATAAAAATAAATAAAATTAATTAAAAGTTTAAAATTTTAAAAAAGAAAATCCATTAAAAAAAGAAAGAAACCCAAGAGATAGGCACACCATGATGCAAGGTTATTGGATACATTCCTGCACGGTGAGGTTTCCCTCTGATCCCCTCCCTTGTGGAAGATGAAGACAAGTTGCAAAGGTTCACACCGGTGCTAGGCCTCAGAGCATCTGACTGTCCTGCTATTGTTGAGCCTGTCTTCGCTCTGCATGTGGGATTGGGAATGGCTTCCTTGTCTTCTGTCTGCCTCTCTGTTTCTTCCAAACTAGCTTCAGGTGTTTTCACCATCCAAAAGGATATTTTGCTTTGTGTTCACATTTTTTTTTGTCATGTTACTGGAATTCAACATCCTAGGAAACAATATGGGATAAATAAATTCTGCTGACTCTGGGTATTGGGACGTGTGGAAAGTCATGAGTGGTTTCCCCCTTTGTCTCTCCCTTTCCCCCAGGAACAAGAAGAAGAAATAACAAATTTGGAAACAATGAGTTCACCCACTTTTCCCTAAACATCGATCCGTCCCACCTTGATCAATCATGCAATTATTATCAAAAAATAAAGTTTAAAAAAAATAATAAAATAGGGCCCAGTGGTGTAGCCTAGCAGCTAAAGTCCTCGCCTTGAATGCGACAGGATCCCATATGGGTGCCCGGTTCTAATCCTAGCAGCCCTGCTTCCCATCCAGCTCCCTGCTTGTGGCCTGGGAGCAGTCGAGGATGGCCCAAAGCTTTGGGACCCTGCACCCGTGTGGGAGACCCAGAAGAAGCCCCTGGCTCCTCGCTTCAGATTGGCTCAGCTCCAGCCATTGCAGCCACTTGGGGAGTGAATCATCAGATGAACGAAAGATCTTCTGTCTCTCCTCCTCTCTGTATATCTGACTTTGCAATAATAAATAAATAAATAAATAAATGAAAATTTTTAAAATTAATAAATTCTGCTGAGATTTTTACTGACCTGAGGTTGAGACACAAATGGCAGCTCTGGAAATCTGAAAGATAACATTCCTTGACACTGGAAAATAGAAAACATAGAGCAACTATTTCCTAAAAATAAAGGAATCTGCTTTGTTCATGAAGTGTAGCACTTGAGAGCAATGCAATCAAAAACAGGCATTTATCCTGGAATAGAATCTATATTTACTATTTTCTTTTTAGATAGAATCTGGACAATTCAGGATGCCTCAGGAATAGCAGTTTTCACCAAGCTGAATTTTCCTTGAGGCAGCAGTGCTGGGAAGGACGTGGGGAGATCAGCCTGTGTGAGCAGAACAAACTCCGAAGCTGGGACCACAGAAGCCAGTACTTCAGCAAGGATGTGATGAAGACACTCAGGACTAGGCGTGCCAGCCAAAAACTCCCACAAGTCAATCCACTTCAGGAAGAAACAAAATTCCCATGGATGAAAGTTATGACATCATTTCTAAGACCCAAATAATGCCAGCAACTTAAGTAGACACTAGCAGATAAAGGTGGCGTATGATAGCTCCACCAAAAAAGGAATAATTATTGAAACATATTGCAACATGTATGAACACAAAAACAGCTAAGAGAAACCTGAAAGGCATGGTGTACAATTCCACTCATACACAATGTGCGGATAAGTAAAACACAGAAGCAGAAAGCTTGTTACTGGAGCAATAAATGGAGAGGGACCGCTTGACATGTAGATGTGTCCCTTGGGGGAGATAAAAATGTTTTGGAACTAGATAGAAGTGATAGTTATGGACATTATGTGAATAAACATCAGCTCAGGTCTATTTTATCTTGTACTTAAGCACCTATGTGCTATAAAGGCAATTATTCACTCACTCTTAAAATGCAAACAAATGAGTTAACTGTTGATTCTTGCTTGGGTATAGTTTCTCAAGTACACTTTTCTTGGTCAGAAAAAAAAAATGTGATGGCAAAATCACCCAGTTCTTAAGAACATCTTTGATTTAGTATTTGGCCTCTGCATAGTGGAATTAATTCTTTATTATCATCTTAAAGAAATACTTACTGAAAGCAGTTACAATATGAACTGTGAGCTCCAAAACTTGTACGTTGAAGCCCTAATGCCCACGGGGAGGTAGAGTTAACCATGGGGCTAACCCATGGGGCTAATCCAATACGATTACTGTTGTTGCAAGAGAAGGAGACACCAGAGAGTCTTCATCCCTCCTCGCCCCCACCACCCTGCAGAGGCAAAGGCTGTGGGGTATAGGCCAGGAAGAGGGATCTGATGAGATCTGATGAGTTCCTCCAGAACTGGAAGGAGATAGATTCCTGTTGATTGAGCCACTCCGTGCTTTCCCACACTTTCTCTGCTCCCTCTAACTGTGGTCTTCTTTTCCTCCTCTTCTTCACCAGCTCATCTTCACCCACATTCCTCTTAAAGGAGAAAACGTTCCCCTTAAGATCACTTTTAGTACATTGCTATTGAAATACACAGCCATTAAGTCTTTATGCTCTAAAATCTAAAACAGTTTTCAAACCAACATATTGGCAAACAAAATCCAGCATATCTCTGAAACCAACAAAATGCCAATCAACAGCTTTCCTGTAAGCAGCAGGCGGTGCTGTTGGGCATGCTCACTGCTCACCTTGGAAATGTGGCCCTGCCTGCCAGGCCTCCCTCTGCTATGCCTGCTCCATGGCATTCACTCCTCTCCCTACCTCCCTCTGTCTTCTTGCAATATCTTCAGCCACTGAATAGCCTGGAAGTGAACTGGCCCCCGCCCGGAACATGCCTGTCATTTCTGGACTCACCTGGCTTCTAATTTGTCCCCCAAAATGAAGGATGTGCCAGTCACTTTCAGCAAGAAAGTACACTCAGACTTCAGCACTGAAACTCAGGGGCAAGGGTTGATCACAAGGGAGGCAGCTGGATATTGACTTTATACACTTAACCTTGAAATAAAAAGCAAAATCCCTAAAACATCTGTGCAGTGCCAAACAACAGCCAGGTTCCCATGGAAGCAGCAAATGCATATTTCAAAACACCATCCGTGGGCCTTCAGAGGTCTAACTGCATTTATCACAGAGGCCATGCCACAGGCCAGCCCGCCAGGCTGTGACACTAAGCTGTCTGCTCCACACTTCTCTAGAGGTTGCCTTGAAGGGGTCTTCTCCACATGACTTTCCAACTACTCAGCTGACCTTGTATAAGCAAGTACCCTCCACAACACCAATGGACCTCAGACAGTCGGCTGAAGGCCTTCAGAGCCAACAGGGTGGTCTCCCAGAGGAGCAAAGTCGGCCTGTCTTTCCACAGGGCTAGCCTGACCTACCAAGCTCAGTGCGACCAACCCCACAATCACCATTATGTGTGCTTGTTTCTTTCTTTCTTTTTAAGATTTTTACTTTTTTTGGAAAGTCATATTTATAGAGATGAGGAAAGACAGAATGGAAGATCTCTCATCCACTGAGTCACTCTCCAAGTGAATGCAACAAAAGGAGCTGCGCCGGTCTGAAGCCATGAGCCAGGAGCTTCTTTCAGGTCTCTCCACTGGGTGGAGAGTCCCAGTGTTTTGGACCATCCTCGACTACTCTCCCAGGCCAGAAGCAGGGAACTGGATAGGAAACAGGCTGCTGGGATATAAATCAGTGTCCCTATGGGATCCCAGTGTGAGCACGGCAAGGACTTTAGCTGCTAGGTTATCATGCCAGGCCATGAGATTGTTTTATTAAAATGAATTTCTCAGTGGAATGTGTGTGTATGCGAGTGTCCATATGTCCATCCGAGACCATGTCCATGTCTGTCCTTAGCATTCTTTGCTTCCAGAACTCCTGACTGCTATACCCTCCTCACTTCCCATAACTTTGGGAAGTAAATAGGTAAGTGAATAACGAGGGATTAAGGTCAATTTCCTCTCAGCACTGACGTGCTATAATCCTTCATGTTCTAATCTGTGTCTTCTAAGAATACTTCCAGCTGCAAGTAACGGGCAACCTGACTTAACAGTGACTCCAATGCAGGCAATGCTTGTCACAAAGTAAGGTATGCAGAGGTGGCTGACATTGATTCGGATCTAACCCTGGGGGTGCTGGCTGCATTTTCTGTGCTGCCACTCTTAATCATGGATTCATGTCTGACGCTGGAAACTTGCAGTCACCAGGTGACTGCTGTGCCTCCAGACATTCCGCCTAAGTCCCAGACAAGTAAAGGGTGTGGAGACAGAGTCCTTCCCTGAACAGCCTTTGTTCATTTCCTTGGGGAAGGGAAGCCTGGCCCAGCAGGTTCTTTAGCCAGAACTGGATCCCAAGGTTTGTCTCAGATCTAGCAAAGCAGAAGAGGATGAGGTTAGTACACCAACACAGATCAGTCATGATCAACTCCCTGTGATATGGTCTTGGGCACCTGGTTCAGGGTCAGAAGTCTGTAAGCCACGTCTGCCAGCCTGTGAGTCAAATGATGCTAACCTGTCATCACCTGGACCTGAGGGGGACAATATTGCGATATCACTTCCCTCTCAAGCCCCCACAAAAGTAGGGAGGGCCTAAGGATCTTTGGGTCACGTGTCTCATACCCACTTGTTCTCTTGCTTCCTGCAGACTTACACCAAGGACAGAAGGTCTCTCTCCCTTGCCCTTTCATTTTCTGGCCCACTTTTCCTCACCATGGCCCACACATGTCTGTATTCCTCACTCTCTGAATAAATTACCAATTGCTTAAGCCATATTGAGCTTGGGCTTAAGATGCTTGCTTAACTTACACCCACACGTGCTTAAGGCTTCAGTAAACACTCAGGGCACAGAGAGGCTTCCTGTGTTAGGCCCTCTCCCAGCATGGCCTGAGAGAAGCGCCAGCATGCTCCTCAGGAAGTGGCCCTGGGGACTCTAGCGGACAGAAGGGTGGCATCTCCTTTCAGAATCTGTGGGTGTGACCTCATTAGCCAAAAAAAAAAAAAAAAAAAAGGCTCTGTGCCTGCCTAAGTGTCTTTAGCAGAAAAAGAGAAGCGAGATGGGAAGGTGGCAAGAGGATGGAGGCAGCAATGAAGACAAGGGGATAGAGCTGGGGTGAGGCCACTAGCTAAGGAACATTGTGAGGTCCTAGACAATACCATGGCCCAGGCAGGGCTCCACCTGCTGACACCCTGTCTGCAGAATCCCAGGAATGAGACGACCAATCGCTGTGGATTTAATTCACTCAGTACGACCAATTGCTGTGGATTTAAGCCACCCAGCCACTAGCGAGACCTCCACAACAGCTCCACCTGCTGACACCCTCTCTGCAGACTTCCAGGCGTAAGATTACCAGTAACTATGGATTTAAGTCACTCCGTTTGTGCCCATTTGGTACAGTACTCCCTCCCTCCCCCTAAAAGCTCCTATGTGAATCAAAAATCCCTCTGGGCAGAAAAGAGAGTTTCTAGGAACACCTCCCATTGTGACAGGAAGCACCACACACCTAAAGCTAGCGACAAAGGGTGGGCATCCCAGATCTCGGGACTGAGCTTGACACCTGACTCTGCTCCTGCCAATGCTGATGCTCTGGGGCAAGCAACAGTCAGGACGCAAGTGATGAATCTCCCGGCGCCTGCCTTGGCCTCAGCTGGAGATCACTGTGGGCATATGGGGGAGTGAACCAGCAGAGGGGAGCTCAGCTTCTATCTTCAAATCAAATCAATACATTTTTTTAAAAAAGGAAAACATATGAGATGTGAGGGTGGCTTGGACCAAGTTAAAGGACACACAGAGGGACAAATAAGGCCTCTCAACCTGAAAACTGTCCCATGATGCACCTGCCAGAAGCAGAGGCAGGCAGGGTACCTATGTACAAGAGCATAAACTAAAGACCTAGCACCCTGATTTTCTCAACACTTGGCCACAAGTGGCCCTGCAATTGCGGCCAGGCACTGTGGAGCCATGGGACACAAGGGTTAACCAGACACACAGCCTGCCTTCAGGGACTCAGGCCTGGTGGAAAGAAAAGGGGAATCCAGCCAGCAAGCTGTATAAACACGAAGGTTGAGTGCCTGCCCCAGACCTGGGCCATCTGGAGGACTGCCTGGAGGAATGAGAGGGTAATGAACACACTGATGTAGGAATCTGAAGGCAGGATCACACTCCTAGGGAAAATGAGAGCAGTCATGGCATGCCCAAGGAACCGTAGTGAACTCAGAGGACCTGCAGGTCCAAATTTACAGGTGGTGAAATCTTCAGGCCCACATCCCTCCCTAGGCAAGGTTGCAACATTATAAATGAGGCTTAGGGGTTTGCAAGGAAGAGACTTCCTAACATAGGAAGCTGAGTCCTTCTCTGTCATAGAGAAATTGATGACACTAGGGTCAATGTTGTGGCATAGTGAGTAAACCTATTACCTGCAGTGCCAGTATCCCATACTAGCACCAATTTGAATCCCATCTGCTCCATATCCAGTCCTGCTCCCTGATAACGTACCTGGGAATGCAACAAAAGATGGTCCAACTGCTTGGGCTCCAGCACCCACATGGGAGACCTGCACAGAACTCCAGGTTCCTGGTTTCTGCCCGGCCCAGCCCCAGCTTGGTTGTGGTCACTTGGGGAATGAACAAGAGAATGGAAGCTATCTTCCATCCTTTCTACGTAAATCTGCTTTTCAAATAAAACAAAATAAATGTTAAAAAGAAGAAGCCAGACAGGAAAAGAGCAGGGGCCACATGGTCTCCATTTGATGAAGTGGTAGCAGAGGTAGGAAGTGCCCTAAATCCCAGGAGTGGTACCAGAAGCTGCCATGAGGGCAGGCGAGGCTCAGGCTGAAGCACCTGTGCCCAGCAATGATCAGTTCTCCAGGCCAAGTTTGCATCATCGTTTAGAATAGGGGCCCTTAATCTTGTGCCCTTCCAACGGGCTCTGCCCTTCCTGGAGGCTTGATGAGCTGTGCAATGTTTGGGCTTCCTTGTTTCTTGGTACAGTCTCATACTGATTAATTTACCTGGACTTGGATTCTGTCTCTTGGAGACTGAGACCCCAGACGGATACAAAGGATCAGCCCAGATACATTTCCATGGCAACAGATGCAGAAGGGCCTAATACTGGAAAGTAAAGAAGAGTGGCAACCTGGCTATTCAGATGTGTGAATGATGTGGTGTGCTATATCCTGCGCCACCCTCACCAAATAGCTACCCTACGAAAGCAAGTTGGACTGAGGAGGCCTCTCCCATCAGTTTTACCATGACTCAGGCCAGTGGCAGATATTATTGCATAAACAACCACCTGCAGAACGAAGCTTTTTCTGTACGTGTCCTCACACAGAATAGCAATACCAATAATAATGATGATGATGCTGAGCATTCCCCACAGGCAGGCATGCTCTTTCCAAGCATTATGCCATTCACTCTGACAAGAATCCAGACATGTCCTGACTCTCCATTTGCCAAAAGGACAAACTACTAATTGCAAGATCAAGTCCTTTAACCAAAGTCCCCTAGTGAGACATTATAGGCTAGGACATGCATTGAAGAAAACATTTCTAAAATCTCAGTGGTTGAAACAAGGTGCCCAGCTCAGCCACCTGCCATCCTTTGCAGGTTGGCTGTGACACAGCACCCTCACCCAGGGACCCAGGCTGGCAGGTCCTCTGCCAAGGCAACATCATCTGTGAAAGGGAAGAGAACAAGCATGCCACACACTGGTTCTCGGAGACTTCTCCCCAGAAATGACATCAGTACTGTTGTTCACATCTCAACGATCAAAGCAAGGCATGTGACTGGATTTCATTCCAAGGTAGGAATACAGGCAGTGGTGTGCCGAAAGGAGAGAAATGGGTCAGTGATGGGTAACCATAACGGCTGCAACTTTGGTAGAGCTACAATTTGGACACAAGCAGCCACTCTCTCTGCTCTTCACTCTTTCACCTCGCTTCCCACTCTTTGTCAGTAAACCCTTTGGAAAAGCAAAGGAATGGAAAACAAGAAAGGGTCTGTGACTTAGGCCCTTCATTCTGGGGCCATGCATTCTCTTGTTGAAAATGACTTGCAGTTTGTTCTTGGCTGACGTGAGGATCAGTAATATATGCCCTGCGCTTGACAGTCAGTTAAATTCTTGTTCTAATGCAGTCTGTTTTATGATACCAACAGCATAGGGATATGCTGTTTATTTAGTTGTTTATTTATAGTTTATTAAATAACCCCCAAACACTACCAAAAAGAAAGAAGAAATTTTAGATTGATTTGCTTTAACAGCATTAATTTGCTTGGATTTTCATTGAAATGTTTTTTAAAAGGTTTATTTAGAGGCCCAGCGCAAGGGTTTAATAACTAAATATTCACTTTGCAGGTGCCGAGATCCCATGTGGGGGCCAGTTTGTGTCCCAGTCACTCCACTTCCCTCCAAGCTCCCTGGTTGCGGCCTAGGAAAGCATTAGAGAATGGCCCAAAGCCTTGGGACCCTGCACCCACATGGGAGACCTGGAGGAAGCTCCTGCTCCTGGCTTTGGCTCAGCTCAGCTCCCACCAATGTACCCATTTGGGGAATGAACAGGCAGATAGAAGATTCTCTCTCTCTCTCTCTTTCTCCTTTTGTCTGTAAATCTGATCTGCCTTTCCAATAAAAATAAGTAAAATCTTTTTTAAAAATACATTAAAAGATTTATTTAGTTAGTTAATTTGAAAGGCATAGCCTCCTTCAGGTCTCCCATGCAGATGCAAGGGCCCAAGGACCTGGGCCATCCTCTGCTACTTTTCCAGGCCAGAAGCAGAGGGTTGGGTTAGAAGTGGAACAGTTGGAACACGAACCAGTGCCCATGTGGGCTGCAGACATTGCAAGTGGAGGATTAGCCTGTTAAGACCATACACTGGGGATTTTAGTAAGAACTGATGACAACTTAGAATACATTTACAATAATTGTCCTAACTGCATGTTCTTACAAAAATGTAGTCATCTGTTTAAATCTTTGCAATGTAATTCTATTTTGGGGAAAAAGCAAAAGAACACATTAATTTTAGTAATGAGAATAATGAAATGTAGTCAGAGAAGTATAAGATAAACAACTTCAGGGGTGCACAAAAGGCTTTCATTTTGCTCTGTGCAGAGCTTTAATTCTTGAATAACCCTCTTCTTCAAGCCAAAATACTTGCTGAAGACACATCAGGTTGTAGACTGGGATTTTCTGTCGGCTGTAACCCCAGAGCTATTGTCACTTTCACCGAGGGAGAATTAGAGCCTACCGTAGTGATGGCTCCAAAGTCCCAGCTTGGAGCCCTGGTTTCAGGAAGTCCCACTGACAACACGTGATGGGACCCACTAGGATATCAGTTTCCTCCTTTGTGGAAAGAGGGTGACATTTTCATAGGGTTGTTGCAAGGATAAAATTTGATAACCTAAACATAATCCCTACATCAGATAGACACATATGTTTTAACCATCACCAACTCCAGAGTCTGTAATCCTGTGCTAAAGATACTGGTGGGCTTGGTGCCTAGTGGCTAAGCCCTTGCCTTGAACACACCTGGATCCCATATAGGCACAGGTTGTTGTCCCAGCTGCTCTATTCCCCACCCAGCTCCCTGCCTGTGGCCTGGGAAAGCAGTAGAGGATGGCCCAAAACCTTGTGGGAGTTTCATAAGAAGCTCCTGGCTCCTAGCTTTGAATCAGTTCAGCTCTGGCCAGTGTGGCCACTTGGGGAGTGAACCAGTAGATGGAAAATCTTTCTGTCTCTCCTCCTCTCTGTATATCTTTCAAAAAAAATAAATAAATCTTTTATTAAAGTTTATCATTGTCTTGTTGTTGCCACTTTTAAATCAATTAAAATAAACAACAGTGTGTTCCAAAGACTAGAACTGCCTGTGGCTTGGAGACTAGGTGGTGGTGGTGTTAATACCTTCATGGTCATTTCTAAGTAAGAAAATTGAGCGAGATCATTATGGAGAGATGGTTCAAAGTTATTTTATTGTTTGAATACTAATTAATTGACTCACTATTAATCAATCTGTTGATTGAATTAACTGTATATCAGTATGACCAACTGAGCAATTCCTTTCAAAAGGGAAAGGGAATAAGAATTCACATATTAAGTAGGCTAAGCCAGATATTGAGCTAGGTATTTGAAACTGTTATTGCACTTAATTCTTCGAACAGTTCTGAGGATTTCTAACGTATGTTATAGATCAAATAACTTAAGTGCAAAAGGGCCAAGACTTGTCAAAGTTTACACTGTTTAAAAAATGGCAGTTTGGTGTTGAGTCTCCCAAGTTCCACTTTCTAAACACATCTGGAGTCATGGTTCATTACACGGTTATCACATGCCCATCACTGCTTGAATAAAATAAATAAATCTTTTTTTTTGGTTTGTTTTTCAAAAAAGGATACTGGTGACAACATAGTTGTTATCCCAGGGGAGTAAGCTGAATTAGGACAATGCTTGCTTCAAATAGAAGACTGGTGGCCCAGACAAACTCCTCTCTCTGTTTCCCCTTCCACACTGCTACAGTATTCACCAGAGCCCTCCCAGTACTAAGAGACTTGGACCCAATTCAAAAGCTGAAGCCAAAAAAGAGCCTCATTGGAATGATGCAGAATATCTTAGAGAATTGGAAAAGAGCTGCAAGAACCAGAAGGGCAAGTTCAAGGAAAATAAGGACAGCAACCAGTAACCAAAACCATCATCATATCAAGGTTTGTGATCTTTCTTTGTGCACCTGCTTCTCTCCTCTCTACTTCCGGTGTCTGCCTCTCTTAGCTCCTTAGTCACTCTGTGGGCCTCAGCTGGATGGTTTCAACCCAGTGGTCCCCATGACCTCCATGTCAGCCCGAATCTTTACGTGCATTCTCCTCCAACTGTCCCATGCAGCCTTCCTAACTGTCCCACTGAATACGCATTGAGTTTCTATCATTTAGTGAAGAGGCTGACCTCACTACTGTTGCTGGCAACCTGGCTTTTCCCCAGTCACGCCTGCAACAGATGTTATCAGTGCTCTCAGCCTCTGGACCTGTTGACGATGCCAGTCATCGGTTCAGTGCCAACTGCCAATCCATCCCAGGTACCCACTGATCCCAGAAGCCCAGACAATGGTTGATATGACTGCCCTATTCTGGATTGTTGCATTGGGCAAACCAGATTCATGTGCTTCTCCAACGAACAAGAGGCATTTTCAGTGACTGCCATCAATCCCGTACCGTAGAAGTAATCAAATCAAACACAGAGCTGATGGGACTTACAGAATCAGGACCCACGGCTCAACCCTAAAGAAAGAACCGGAGTCTAAGACCAGCAGACAGGGCACACAGTGCCAGGAAGGGGTCAGACTTTAGCAGTCTGCCAAGGTCACTGCCAGACCAGGGAACTCTCTCCAGGTACACATCATAGCCCCTGATTTAACTTTTTTTAAATTTAAATCATTTCTGTTGGAGTGATGGGATTGTCCCATTTACTGCCGACAATGCCATAATAGAAAACATGATGCCCAGAACCACAAGAGAAGAAATTGGAAACAGAAATAATCCCTTCAGTAATCCAGTCACAAATAATTACTCAGACCCTAGTGTTTTCCATGGACTGTTTTAGGTGCTATAGTGAACAAAAGATACAGAAGTCTCGGACCTCCTGAGGCTTATCTGGGAAGAAGTAGGAGGGAGAAAACAAGACAACGGAGTAAAACACGCACTGTAAGGGGGTGACAAGTACAGAGGAGGAGTGGCAGGGCAGGTGGAACTTGACTGCAGCCAAGGGATCATCCTCAGAGATCTGGTTTCCTAGGACTGCTGAACAAAGCACCACAACCAGGTGGCTCAAAACAACAGACACAGATTGTCTAAAAGTCCATGAGGCCACACAGTTAAAGCCCAGTGTCAGCATAGCTGGTCTCTCCTGGAGGCTTGGCAGCAGAATCTGTTCCATGCTGCTGGTGGTGCCCTACTGCATGGCCTTAGCTTGTAGCAGAGTAATTGCAAGCCCTGCCTCTACCATCACATACAGGCTTGCCTGTGTCTCTGAGAGGCTCCTTTTCTGTAAGAGCATACCCCTACTGCAGGGTGAACCCCTCAGAGCCAATCACATCTACAAAATTAACTTTCCAAACCAGACCACATTCAGAGGTTGTAGGTGAACGTGAAGCTTGAAGTGACTACTGCCCAACTCAACACAGTAACATTTAGTTCAGAGAAAACCTGAATAGGGAAACAAGGCTGGGGATAGTTGAGGGAACCAAGTTCTAGGAAGAGAAGAGAATGAATGCAAGGGCTCCCCATGTGTGTGTACCTAGCAATCCCCAGCACCAAGGGTGGGTGGATCTCCTCTATGACCGGCAGGAGGAACAGTTCTAAAGATGCAGAATCGTGAGGACTGGAAGACGGGGGTCTCTGCAGTATCCCGTCACACAAACCTCTACCCAGGATAAGAAAGGATCCCAGAATAGAGAGGGCTGCTTCCTGACAAAATTTCACAGAAAATGAAACTAAAATATGAACTTTGTTGAGTGTAAAAGAACCTTTAGAATCCACCATGCACACAGGAGTCTGCCAAACATTCAAGGAAAATGGTTGTTGTTGTTTTTTTTAAAATCCTATCCATGGATCTCAAAAGAAAAACATGTCCTCAAATGAACATATCTTCTAATTCCATATTTCCATGAACTTGTTCAAGCACCCTTGAGGTCTCTGGAATTCCTCACCTTCCAGCTGCCATTTTCCCAGGAAACTGATGCACTCGTGGCTTGCTTCCTCAGGGTCATTGTGGTCACACTGCCCTTCCCTCTCCTTTGTCCTCCTGGGCTTAGGGGAAGAACTCTCAGACCTCCTACCTAAGCCAGATCCTGTAGCCCAGGCGGAACCGAATCTGCACTAGGCTGGGGAGGGGGACACCGTATGACCTTGGCAGCTCCCAAGAACTTGGCACCTTGTTGCTGTTTGTTATGGATTGTTCTCACAGGGACCCAACAGTGGAGAGGTGATGGGGCTCCAGGGCAAATTTGGGCAACCAGAGCCCTGGGTTAATGCAATTATAAATCATAATGCAGATTTTCATTAGCTATATGCAAAGAAGTGGCCCAAGTTGGTGCTGGAGAAATCACCGTTATTGGCATTACTGGAGCAGTATTTTCCCTTCTTAGTCCCTCCAGGGAGAAGCTTCCCAGTAGACCACCAGTTCCTCACAAGCAGGAGCCAACCTCCTCTACAACTGACAACACTCCCAGGGTGTGCAATCACCTAGGAAACAAAGAGTCCTTGCCAACCAGAGACCATAACCCAGGAACCCCAAAAGACCTTTGGATCATCCTCCCCTGAGCTGAATTTCTGTGATTCCATAAAGCATAAAGATCAACAGGTAGAGGAGGCAGCATATTCATAGAAGGCATCTGGTACAGATGTGGCACATGCTCCGAGGGTTCTGCCCAGGTGGCTTCAACAGTTCCGAAATGCTCTCATTCTGGCCGAGTCATTGGCGAGGAACCCCTTCCATGTCCATTGGCTGACACAGTCAACATTAGAGTTTCCATTCACCCAGATATATGCTGTCTTCATTCTGCTGGTACAGTAGTCCAATTTGTTCTATTCTTTCTCTGCTCTGGTACCAGATGTCCCGGCAGGCCCCAATGGGCAGCCATATCCTCCATGTGAACCAGGGCTTGCTATCCACTACTCTGTCTTTTCCACTGAGGAGGACCAGTTCTCAAAGTTGGGCCCCACCAGACCTCCACCCCTATGCTCACAAGCCCAGCATCCCCCTCACAAGTGGACCCAAGGACCCAAGCCAGGTGACCTAGGTGCCGCCAAACCTCCCAACCCCAGGGCTCACAGACTTGGCACCCATCACACAGGAAACCCAAGGACCTGGGCCAGGAGATCTGAGCCCCACCAGATCCCCTACCCTTGGGGCTCACAAGTCCAGCAACACCTTCAAAGCAGGCCCAAGGGTCCAGGCCAGATGACAAGGCCCCACTGGATCCCCTGCCACCAGGGTTCACAAACAAGGCACCACTACCTGCACACTGGCATGGCTTGCCACATCTCAGCATCCACCAGCAGGTGCTTCAGCCCACCTCAGTCTAGCCTGCCCCAGTTCCAGCTCATGCTGGTGGGTGCTGCAGCCTAGCGTGTCCCAGCCGTCCACAGTCCAGACCCCAGTTTGAATTAGATGGTGCTGTGGCCCCTCCTGCACCCTGAACTGGTTCTCAAATCTTCCAGCAGATGTTATAAACTAGGCCAACCAGGCCTGGCTCCAGATGTGACACACATCTATGCTAGCAGGTACTATGGCCTGATTTGGAGAGCTTCTTATTTTGGTTCTTGTGCTCACCAGCAGGGACTACATCTTTGACAAAGGATTCCCCAAGCATCTCCATCAGATCTCCTCTAAGTGGCAGATCTTTAAGACAAGGCTGGGGGAAAGATAAGTGATTCCCAGACAAATCAGGGAGCGGGAGAAGGCCCAAAGTGGTCTTGTGGCAGTCCGGCTCTCCAGACCCATTCAGGCGGCTTTTGGAGCCTGATTCTGGTGTCTCACAGCACGAACACCGTAGCCTAAGACCCTCTCCCCTTCAAATACAATCATCCTCCACCTCTAGTGGTATGTCCAGGAGTTCTAGGAAAGCATTGCCAAGTAAGCTCAACCAACAGGTTGGTGAGACCTTGCAAGAAAGATCAGAATATAGAAATACAAAAGAGTTCTGTACCCTCTTGCTAGAGTAAATCTGCTTTTTGCAAGCTAAGAGGACCCTAGCGGAAATGAGGGTTAGAAAAGGAAACAGTGCCACCCACTGGAAGAACACAGCCTGCACCGGAAACAGAGGCAAGCTTTAAACAGAAAAGCAGGAAGCTTTGCTTAACACTGACCACTGGGGGCTTAGAACTTTGAGGGATCAAGCCAACTGATGTCATAAGAAACTAGAGGAATGAAATCCTGTGCTCCAGCTGCCCCGTGTGTTTCTCACAGGGGTACAACTTTAAAAGTGTAAACCACTAAGTACACTAGGGCCAAACAAATAAGCTTATTAAGTATAGCTAAAAGAAGTCAAGTTTTTCACTGTTGGAGAAGTTACAAACAGGAAAGGGTTGCCAGCTAATAGTCAGTATAATTTCAGGTCCAACATCTTGCAATACTGATACACACACACATCTATATGTTGGCTAGTACACAATTTTCATCTCCTGGCTCAGTAGGAGCCAAGAAGGCCTGTAGGCAGTGATACTCCAACAGCAGGAGGCATATCCAACAGCCAAATCTCGGTTCTAAACACCATTCTCTGGCAAAAGGAACTAAAGCTCTCTTTGGAGAAATGGCTGATTGTAGGCCAAATGATACGTGTGGTGGCAGAAGGGAAGAAGGCAGTATTAGTAAGATGACAGCATGTCAGAAGAAGTTAGGAGTCAACATCACCATCCCCAGTGGCCAAAGCTGAAACACGTTCCACAACACCATGAATAGGATGACATTTTAACCTAAAGGACAAAACAAATGGCTATGAACTCAGACTAGTAAAAATGACCAAATAAAACTAGAATTTGAGAGGAACAATTTTTCTTTAAATAACTCTAAGTAATAGATACATGTAGCTCTTCCTTCTGGGTTCCGAAGTTAATTTTCCTCGAGTGTGGCCTTCACTTAGTGACTCTCCTCCAAAGCAGAGTCTAATGGCAGGGGAAGAACCTAGGCCCACAGTGATGGAAAGCGCACCATCAGCAACAGTGAGAGCAAGTGGTCAGTGGCGTGACACGCAGAGAAGAGCACACGCCCTTCCCAGGAAGGCACAGCCTCGGCTCAGGTCCTGGGAACATTCCATGAGCCCACTCGGAGGAGCAGCTTACAGTCACTGAATAGCACTCCTCATGGTGCCACAGGCATGGAGACTGCACAGGACTGTCACAACGGAAGGACACTAATGGGGCGCTGGCGACCAAGAACAATGGGTGTCCTGGCCTGGGACCCACAACATTACAGTGGCACCACTGGCAAAAGCCTAGTGAAGTCGGCTGCCTGGCAGACTGTATTCTGCCTGTGCCAAGTTCCGAGGATCAGCCCGCATGCCCAAGTTCGCCTAAGGTGCTAACGTTAGAGGAAGCTAGGTGACGGCTACGGAGAACACCTCCGACTATCCCTGCAACTTTTCTGTAAATCTCAAGTTGTTACAAAATAAAATTATTTCTCCTCTAAAAAAAAAGCTGCATTTAAAAAATTCTGGAGAACTTTCAGAAGATTATACCACAATTTTGCAGTAACTTGATCAACACCACAGTTTATTTGTAAACATGTTATATGTGTCAATAATTAAATTGACAACACTTTATACATTTTGTTGTATAATATTAACATCATAACAGAAAACAATCCACTATATGTATTACAGTTTTGGTACTTTGAAAAGTTTTTAATACAAACTGTATTTGAAACACTAAACATAAAAAAGAAACAGAAATGGCAGAGAGAACTGAAAATACCAAATAAATCAGTATAGCCCCCCAAAACAAATACAAAATCATCTGATTACATATTAAACAAAAGAAAGGCAATCAATGAAAGATATCAGATGGTGCTATTTTCAATGGTGTAAAAGCTGCATTTCTTCAGACTTGTTTCTTGAGAGGTGAAAGTGTACATCAGATTCTGTAAGTGTGTCCTTTTCAATCTTTCCTCTCTCCGTTGCTACATAACGTTTGCCACAGTGTAAGCTGTATTAGGAGGGGAGGGGAGGAAGAGGGGGACGCAGCAGAGACAAATGGAACTCAGCATCAGCAAATTTGGCTTTCGGGAATCTTTTCTGGCAAGTAACCAAGTTTAATATCCTCAATTTGACTTTTTTTGTTGTTGAATTAGGTCACGCTGGGGGATGGATGAGGTGCATGCTTTCCACGAGTTAATGTACAAAGGACACAAAGCCCAATTCACACAGGAAACCCCAACATGAGTTTCCTGGCCTTTGCTAACAGCTGGAGAGTACAGAGGCCTTCAGCTGCACTCAGATGATCCCTGCGTCCTTGTGCAACCCCGGAAGCCAGCGTGGACTCCGCTTTCTCAGCAAGTCCCCTAAGTCCATGATCAGCATTAGGTTTGACTTCCTCCTCGATTCTCTCTCAAAAGAAACGTAGCAGCAACTCACACCTACAGTTTAAGCTTTAAACTCACCGTTCACTGCCAACAAGCACCTATGGTCAGCTCTTTATTAGTGGACATACCATGACAGATAGCTTATATTGTTAATAAATAGGCTGCAGACAATTCAAATAAAGCAAATTAAAATGAGATTAAGGAGCCTTGATCAAAACGAATAATTACAATTTTCAGTTGAAAACCTACAAAAGTCACATACATACATACATATTACATACATACCTAATAGCACTAGGAATGTACAATATCAATTACTGGAAAAATAAATGAGTGATTCACAGTCGTAAGAAATTATTTTAATATTAATATGCATTTATCTTTTTATAGGCAAACAACATACACATAGTTTCTACCTTTTATGGAATAAAGTAGAAAAACAAAGTTCACTGTCTTCAAGCCCCAACACAGCACAGGTTGTGCCACAGGTAGCCTGGTCCAAAATACTCCATTCTGCAGACAGGCCATCAAATGCATGGTTATGTTAATGGTTTTAAGAAAGGCATATATTTCCAGAAGTATATTAAATACACAAATACCATTTCTGTAAATACCAAAAATTCTCAGCAAAAACGGCTAGATTACAACATTCTCAAATTGTTTAGTGCTTTATGCAATTTAAATACATGTTGTTTGATCCGTTAGTTAAACTTTTAAACTAGCAAACCATTACCCTACAAGAAGAGCTAAACTGAACTATAGCATTGCACAAACTTCCCAAGGAAGGTAACTTGAAAAGTCAAAAAGTGACTGCAATTGTTCTAGTTAACATTTAAGATATTAAAAGAATCAATGACTTAAGAAATGCTTTGAAATAATTCAATTTTTATCATTTTCTTTCAAATAGATTTAAGATCCAGACTGCTTAAGAATAAGTCTTCAAGCCAGGTTTCATACTTCAGATCAGGTTCTGATCTGAAGACATGGCCTTACTGCTTTTCATTTATAATTCTAACCTAAACATCAGATTCAATTGTTGTAACAGTTCATTGGTGAGGCTACAAACAAATGAGGGTGAAGACACGTGACAGCTGTAGCTACCAAGAGTGGAAAATGAATTCCATTCTTCCTTATAGACTCTATGAAAATATAAAGCCCAAAGTGAGTGACAACAGAAGTCCAAATACAAACATTGTTTAAAAATACAATGTTTTCCAAAGTGTCTCATGAGATGTCAATAACAGCCACGGTCTGAGTTCAGACCTTAGAAAGCGAGGTGATTTCTAGGTAACTACCCTCATTGACATACCCTGTGCAACAGTTGGCCGTTCTATGTCATTGGCAAACCCCCCCACCTGCTCCTGCAGTACTGTACGTCTGAATTGGATGGTTTTATTATCATGTATAAGGACCCCAAAGCCTTTGCATAGGAAGAGTTCCATCTCTTCCTTTGATCCCCGAAAGGGTAAGTAACAAAATATAAAATTAAACAAGATCTATGTTTGATTAACATATAAAATTACCACTGCAATATTCATAGTGACTGTTTAAAAACGTAACAGTCATCATAAAGCCTATAAAGTATATTCGTAGTTTTATAAAAGAAATGCAGATTGTCTCAAGGTAAAAAATACAGTGCTGGCTGCTAAAAAGCACTTGTTGTGGTGAGAGGTGCAACAATGAACAAAATGTCAGCGAACAGGAACATGTTTCCCAACTTTTCGTGTCAAGTAAGCAGGAACTGCACTGCGGCTGCAGGACGCTTTTTAGTAGCTGATACTCTAAAGCTAACGCCAGAAAAGGAAACAAGGCCGAAAGGGTGAGCCACAAACGGTGAAACCAAATTATTGCAAATGGAGACTGGCGAGCAGAAGGGAGGAAGGGGACCGCCCACTCCATTCTGATAAGATGCCATCCTGAAATACTAAGTTTTTTGCAGGAAGTGGAACTCCTGTATCAGCACAGGATGACTGAGACATCAAACTCGAAAAACTGGGCTCAGTTTGAATATCCAACGCTGAAGCACCTTCCTAAAAGAGAAACGAGAAATATTCCATGTTCAGGTTTACTAAAACCACCCAACTAAATCAAATGCATACAGTATTCCTAATGAGCAATATAACCTCGATCACCAAGAAATGCTTATGAAATAAAAGTACTCTAGCAGATCCAAAGATTATATCCCAAGCCCCAAATAATCCATGGCAGATAAGCATACGAGGATAAGTAACACTGGTCAGAGTACAGTAAGCATTTTGAGAGAAACAGAAATAATACGTTATGAGGCTATGGGATAAAGAAAAGATTAGTTTTTTTAGAAGACCATAACTATCTCAAGTATTAACCAACATGAGACAGCCCCTGAAAAGTCCGCCACAACATTAAGAAAAGCATCCACCCGCAGCAGGCTGCTCAGATCCGCGTACTCAGCATAGAACTCTCCTTAGAACTGGTCTCCCATGCAGGTGCAGGGTCCCAAGGCTTTGGGTTGTCCTCCACTGCTTTTCCAGGCCACAAGCAGGGAATTGGATGGGAGGTGGAACAGCCGGGATACGCCCATATGGAATTTCGATGCTTGCAAGGTAAAGATTTAGCCACTGGGCCCGGTGGCGTGACCTAGCGGGTAAAGTCTTCGCCTTGAATGTGCCAGGATCCCATATGGGCGTAGGTTCTAATCCCACCTGCTCCACTTCCCATCCAGCTCCCTGCTTGTGGCCTGTGAAAGCAGTCGAGGACGACCCAAAGCCTTGGGACTCAGCACCTGTGTGGGAGACCCGGAAGAAGTTCCTGGCTCCTGGATTTGGATCGGCATAGCATCAGCCATTGCGCTCACTTGGGGAGTGAATCATTGGACGGAAGATCTTCCTCTCTGTCTCTCCTCCTCTCTGTATATCTGACTTTCCAACAAATAAATAAATCTTAAAAAAAAAAAAAAGATTTAGCCACTAAGCCCTCGTGCCAGGCCCAACATCCCCAATCTATTCCTCATGTTTAATTCACCAACAAGATTTGTTAATACAGAATACACCAGAATACACCACAAATAGTTTACCATGGTAAAGGCCAACGGTCTCCAAAGTCAGGTACTCACTCCAAAGTACATTGGAGTATGGGCAAAGTTCTAGAATTGGTCTACTTACAGCATCTTTCTACAATTACCATTTCATGCATTTTTATTTTGTTGATGTAATAGTGTATATGTAAAGTAAAGAAGAGAAAAAAAGCTTTTATTGAAGAATTGGTACTCAGTCCTAGTCCCTCGCTTCACAGGAAACAGCCTGGCCCTCTGTCCGCCTCTGTCCCTTTCTGTCCCTTTCCAGGCGATCCTCCAAACAAGAGCTCCTATTTTTTTTCCAGGTTTATTTATTTTTATTAGAAAGTCAGATCTATAGAAAGAAGAAGATACAGAGAACTTTCAACAGCTGGTTCACTCCCCAAGTAGTAACAACGGCCAATCCGAAGCCAGGAGCCAGGAGTTTCTTCCAGGTCTCCCACATGGAAATGCAGTGTCCCAAGGCTTTGGGCCATCCTTGACTGCTCTCCCAGGCCACAAGCAGGGAACTGGATAGAAAGTGGAACAGCCGGGACAGGAACCAGTGCTCATATGGGATCTCAGCATATGCAAGGCGAGAATTTTAGCCACTAGACTACCACACTGGGCCCAGGAGCTCCTATTTCCAAAAAAATTCGAAATGAGGTCTTTTCCTTGTTCAAATTTTTAGTAGTTTTTCTTTGCATTCAGCAAAATATACAAACTCTGCAACGTACTCCCAAAGGCCTGGTACCCCACAGCCCTGTCCTCCTCTTCAGTGCTTGCCTTTTGGCACTGCCCACTGGTACCTTGCACTTCATTACACAGAGTGCCTTCCTGACACTGGCCTTCTGCACTACTAGGTCCTGCCCAGAACATTCCTTTCCATCCTTTAGGTTGGCTTAAATATTACCTCCTACCTATTCCGATAAGATCTATCTTTGGATTACATCACAATGAAACTATTTCAGTGTTTGATTGCTGTCTCACAGAATACTATAAGCCCCCGCCTATGCCTTACACACTGCTGTCTTCCTAGACCCAGCCAAAGGCCTGACACATGACGGACTCCAGTATTTATCCAATCAATGAATGAGACAAAACTCCAAATGTCGATTGCACAATGTTGGATCAGACATTCTGAACAGAAACATTCTATTTGCTTTAGCGAAGAAGATGCCTCCTGAGATGCCCACATACCCTGACAGGGTAGCTGGGCCCACATCTGTCTCTTGACCACAGCTTCCTGCTAACGAGCTACCTGAGAAGTAACAGGTGCTGCCCCAAGGAGCTGGTGACCTTGCCTTCTACATGGGTGACTTGCACCGAGTTCCCAGCTCTTCACCTTGGTCTGACCCAGCCTCAGTCAGGAGCAAAGCAGCAGCTGGGAGACTGCTCCTCTCTCTTTCAAACAGAATATATTTTTTAATGAGGCATATTCATTAAATACTTAAAAAAAGAGATTCCATGTTAAGATATTATTTATGAAGATATTATTATTATGAAGTCTTCTCTTTCCCTGGGGAAAAGACAAAAGGGTCGTGTGCTGCCTTGGCTTACACGCCCCTCCGCACAGTGGAGGATCACTGCACTGGAAGTGAATCGGCCCCTGACCCAGTGCCTAGCACAGTGCACTACCCACAGCAATGCAGCTCTGCAGGATGAAGCACTAGCACAGCACAAAGAGTTCAAGCTTTAGTGCCTGAAGTCTGGCAAGTGAAAGGTGCAAGTCAATCAATTCCTAGAATCCCAGAGCCTTCATTCATGTAATAAGGTTGCCGCTTACTGCACATCTTGTTGGCACAAAGACTCAAGCACAAAGACAAGTACTTTGCATACCATAAAGCTCTACACAAATACCATTTGGATTTCTTGGTTTCTGTTACCTGGAATGAGTGGACGAAGTTAAGGACTTGTAAAGAGAGTTTTCTACTGGAATGTAAGAGATTTTGAAGGCTAAAAAAATGGGAAAGAAAAAGTTTAAAGTAAATATAATGACAAAAACTAATACCTTATGACAATTTACTATTAGTAAGCTAAACACACACACACAAATCCTAATTAATCACATAAACAACTTTTGAAAACTATATTTTCTATCACTGAAACTTTCATCTGTTTTAATAACAGGGAGAAATAAATTCCTTGAGTTCTTTTAGAAGATGGTGTTGTGACAGCACATTCAGCAGCCACCTGAACACCAGCATTCTCTAGGCGCATCAGTTCAAGTCCTGCCCGCTCCACTTCTGATCCAGCTCCCTGTAAATGTGCCCAGGAAACAGCAGGAAAGTGGTCCAAGTACTTGGGGACCCCTGCCATCCATGCAGGATACCCAAAGGAACTACAACAAGTCAGTGAAATAAATGAGTTGTTTCCCAGTTCTGTCCTAAACCAAGAAGTTAAGGCAATGTGTGGGTATCACTCCTCCAAGCCACCATCTGTAATAGTCAAGATTCAGTGATGTTCTTTCTTGCTACCCCAGCTTGCCTAAGAACCTTACAGCATTCCTTCTTAGCAGCCACTCCCAAAGGGTGACAGTTGGCACAGGAGAGAAATCCTACACATCCTCTCTAAAGGCACTAATGTTCATCTCAGAAAATGAAAAAGAGAAGAGAAGATGCCATAATTTCACAAGAGATAATCTCTATTAGTAATACCTAGGGTATGATATGATGAGAGACCTACATCAAAGAAATTTCCTGTGAACAATTATATATTTCAAAAAGGTCTATGCCCATGAACATACATCAATTTCATCACACCCTTACCAAATCAGGGTAACTAAGCAAATACATAATTAACCAAAACATGTGCATTCTAAAATATCTGCTTATGCCTAATGTCTGCTCTATTAAACTTGTACTTCAAAAAGTCAACAACACCTTAAACTAGCAACTTTTATTCAAGCAGTAATATACACAGAGTGAGCACTATGCACAATGCAAGGAAGCCAGACACAGTAGCCATCCACTGACATCTCAAAGACCCAGCAGGACCAGGACAAGAGGACCAGGACTTACCTCTCTTTTCTGCATAGGCCATGTGTCGCAATTTTCCTACAGACCTTCCGGTTTAACTCAGAACTGAACAGGGGAATTCCAAAGCACAGCTCAAGAGGAACCCAGTCTGCCTCTGTTGCAACACCTAAAAAAGGAAACAGCAATTTGCATTTTCAATTGCACATACTGCATGACTGACAAGGGTTTCCAAAGCCGACTCCCAGTGATGCCCATCAACAACTTGGAAGGTAAAGTGGACTGAAAGACTCAAGTCATATTCGAGGAAGGTTTGTTTTTGAGAGTATACATGTACTGTGGAGAAGGTACATAGCTTTCATAAAGCATTTAAAAAGCGGTCATCTCTTAAAAAAGGGTACTGCAAGACATCTGTACAATGAAAAAAATCAAAACATTTAGTTCAGGGATAATAAAATTTAAGCCATAAGTCATAATTTTACAACTCAGCCATGGGACACTTAAAAAAGGCCTGGCAAAAGCAAACTGAGTAACAAGGGTCCATATAACAGACAATGACATTAAAATAATGCCCTATGTTACTCCGTAACATATCAGAAGAACAGAGAAATCTTCCACCTTCTGAGAATGTGTGAGGAAGATGTTAAGTAAGACCTATCAAGAATATAACAGGTGACTTATAGACAGCAGACTCAAATCAGCATTAGACATTAGCAAAACTATAAAGACATACAGGAGGAATCAAGAACAATCTTGACAACCTTTTAACAGGAGGTCCTATGCACAGAGCAGGGGAGCACCCCAAAATGGAGCAGGAGGACAGGAGGAGGCTTGTATCCCAACACTGGAGACTCCCGGATCCTCACCAAGGACTCTCAGTACGGGCACCAAGGACTATATCCCAACTGCCAAGGAGACCACAGGCAACTGGAATGTCCTCATAGGTCGAGAACTCTGAGGTGATCCACTCCCTATCGGATCTCCCACATGGGATTGAAAAAGCCCAGATCCTTCCTCACAGGATCTAACGTCATCGGAACAACAGCTGGGAGCCCTGAGCGGACCCCAGAAACAGAAGAACAGTAAACTTCCTTCAGGATTCGGGAGGGGAGCTTTCTCTGGTCCTTACTTAGTTTCAACTTTGGATCCCCATCCTCTTTTGCAATGACCATTGGGTCATGCCAGAGGCCCCCCCAAAAAAATTAGATTAGACAGAGATCAACAAGAAAAGCTTAGAACCAGACAGGAAACGGTCAGCTTGGACTCCTATATACCTTGCTAGGTAGGACACAAAGATTAATTACTCCTCACTGGGGTATTGAAGATTTCTCTGCACACCCCTCCTAAAACTGTTCTGCACCTCAATTGTTAACATATGCCTTAGAGTTATAAGCCGGTTTGGATTATCCTAAAATTTGCCAAGTTCAGTAAAAACTATGCTTCAATACTATAAACTGCTAAATACTAAAATGAAATAGCCACAAGACAGCTGAACAGTACACTATAGCCATTCTAAGGTGTACCACAGCCAGTTGTGTATAAACTAAAATTCAAAAGTCAATGAAGTAGTCACAGGATGTGGTTAAGAACCTGGAATTTTCTAACATATCAGTCACTCAATACCATGTCAATTAACTCCATAATGTTGTAAACTGTTGTTGATGTTATGTTGTGGCTTTTTTATTGGATGGGATGATATTCTGCCAGCTCTACTTTCAGACCAGGGATGGTTTCCCCAAGAAACTGTTGAATTTATTTGGACAATAAGATGCTGGACTCTATGCATACATGCTTGCAATGAAGGAATCATGACTGTATTTGAACTGTGCTACTGCAACAATGTGGAGGAATCCACCATGTGGGGAGGGCATGGAAAAGGGTAGAGGGAATCCCAGAGCCTATGAAACTGTTTCATAAAATGAAATTTAAAAAAAAGTATAGGACCAATTGATAAAATTGTATTTGTTCAAAAAACATAAAGTTTGTTAAAGAATTTAATGCTAACTAATGAAGTCCACCATATTAACAATAAAATTGGAAAACCAAAAAAAAAAAAAAAAAGAGAGAAAGAGAGACAGTGACACCTTGGCAATCTGTAATTGGTCTAAGTACTCTATGACGTTCACACACTGAGATCATTAATGGATTTATGTCTCAAAGTACATGTGATGTTACAAGATACATGACTGTACCTGAATTGTTATTCTAAACATAAAAATTGTCCCCCAGAAAATCCAAAAAGCCTATTATGGATATTAAGAACAGGAAAACAACATGAAAATAACCTAACAGAAAAATGAAATATCAGAAAATAGCATGAAAATATTGCAAAAAATCTTTAACACTTTACCAGAGGTTTGCTTTGTGGCCGAATCTACAGTTGCTTCCTCAATGACCATTTCAAATGACTCTGTACTCCCATTTACATCTGAGCCAGAAGCTAAATCAGGTTCTCCTGTTAATAAGAACATAAATAATATCAGAGTTCTGGTAGTCATTAGGAGTTGTCAATAAATCAGTTATAACATAAAAAGGATCTCAGGCAAGAACGATAATGCAAAACAAAGAACAAATAAATTAACTTAAAGTGTTGATTCTAAACCAAGAGAGCAATTTTATCCCCCAAAATACGTTTGGCGGTGGCTGGAGACAGGGATGCTCCTGGTATCTACGGATGCTCAACAGCCCACCATGCAGAGACAGGAACGCCCCTCAACCAAGAATTCTCCAGCTCAAAATGCAAACACTACTGAGTTTGAGAAATGTTGACTGAAAAACATTCAATTTAAAAACCAGAACTACAGGCATTCTATCCCTGTGGAAATAAAGCAGGCTACTCACATTATTATGCTTCAAGTCAGTTTTACCTCTCATAGGTTTCAGCACATAAAATCCTTTAAGGTCTCCCAAATTTTACTATTTCTCTAATCTCACCTTCAATGATTATAAAATGACTATAAAACAAATCCTTTATTTTGGTCCAAGATGAGTTATTCTGTTTTTGTTTTGGTTTGCTTTGTTTTTTATTTCCCTCCAAAGGCTGCCATCCTCTAAAAACATCAATCGTCTTCTGTCTTGCTGAGACTTCAATTTTCAATGGCCAGGCCTAGTTTCACCTGTTCTAACAGGTCTGCTGAACTGCGTCTAACTCTACACTGTATACTAATCACTTTCTGTCTCCCTTTCTTGAGTTACTTCAGATTATTGTTCATCTCTAGCTCCTGAGCAGCTATTCTATAAGTGTTCATGGAACACACAAAAGCGGTAGTAGCCAGGCTTTGAAATGACTGCCTAAGTCAGAGCTCTCTTCTCAGAAAAATGCACCCTTGAAATTTTGACATCTTGAAAACAGGTTTTAAATTAAAAATAAAAGTATGCAAGGAAACTTCAGAATAGATTGTATCTAGAAAGGGCAAGTCAGGAAAACTAAGCAGAAAATGGTTGCAATAATGCAACTTTAAGGTGTCAAGATCAGACAATATCACACATACAGAATTGTTAAAGAGGATTAAAAATGGCAAGCAACAAAACCTAATTTATAAAACTTGGGAACTAAGTGGACAAAAAGAGAACTAGAAAAAAGTTAAGATTTTAGGCACAGGTGAGAAATGGTACCTTTGACAGAAACAGAAAAGCTGCAAAGAAGAAACTACTGTTCTATTTGAAAACATTTTTACACAAGGAAACTTGATGTAAAGAAAAAAAAAAAAGAAGAAAAACAGGATGGCAGAGTAAGGACACGTTTAAACAGCCAGAGAATCAAGAGCTAGGGTGAAGAGGAGAGGGTGCAATCCTGGGAAATAAGAGAGGACAGGCCAACAGCAGAGGAACACCTGGAGACCTGCAGACACAGGGAAGCAACAGAGATGGCAGAATAGGATACTGACTGGATACCCCAGCTACAGTCAGAGATCGGGGATCAGAGCTCCACCAGTAACTAGGTGAGAAGGGAATTCGTTGGGAGCTCAGGAAGTGAACCAGAATTCACCTCCTGCTTCAACAGGAGCAGAGACAAGCAGCAGACCTTAAGCAGGCAGGTTCAGGAGCAGGGTGGATCTCATGAATCAAACCTCTATCAGTGCCACACTGGGTGCCATTCTATGTACTGAGGAAAGGGCTATGGGAGCTGGAGAAACAACAGCAAGCTGCACAGGTGTTAAGCCAGGAGTGAACTCATTCCCAACTTGACACATTGCACTGGTCCCACAGGGAAAACAGTACCAACTTGGCATCCTAAAATTTTCACACAAGACAGATCCAGGTAGTCCCCAGACCTAACAGCCAGCAAGTCCCAGCAAGACTAATACTGCTAACAACCCAGTCACTTAGGGCAGCTGGCATTTCCCTAATCCTGGGCACTGCTCAAACCAAGAGAGGGAAAAAGGCTGTGCAAGCAATGGTGTGGTCACAGCACGGGATCACAAGGGGTGGGTACTGGTGAGCCAGGAGCTGGGGTTATGGGGACCAAGGCACAAGTGACTGCAAATGAAAAACTGGGTACCAAATGCAATCAGTAAAATCAACCCATACACCAATGGACAATACAACTTAGAAATCAGCCCTAAGAAGAAGAATATGCAAACCAGAAGTACAATGACCAAGAGCAAAAGACACAAAAGCACAATGAATAATACTGATGCCTCTCCTGCAAACAAGCAAAAGTCTTTGCCAACCTCAGAATTAACTGAGGAAGATATCAAGGAAATGGGGGATAAAGACTTTCTAAAACATGTTATAAAGCTTAATAACAATGAGAAGCAAATACAGGAATCCGAGGAATTTAAGGAACATGTTATACAGGAAGTAGCAATGAATCCAACGAATGCTGATATATTAGAAATTAAGAACACAATGGAGCAAATTAAAAATTAAGTGGAAAGCCTCAACAACAGAACAAGTAAGGCAGAAGGAAAAAAACTCAGAATTGGAAGTCATTTTCTTCAACAATGGGGAAATAATCAAAAAACTGGAAGAACTGACTCAAACTAAAGTATTCAAGAATTAAGGGACACTATTATTAAAAGGCCAAATATAAGCGTTATGAGTTTCAGAAGGCAGAGAATGAGAAGCCGGGTTTGAAAATGTATTCAATGAAATAATAAAGCAAAACATCCCTAATTTGGAGAAAGAATTGGAAAACAGAATATAGGAGGAACACAGAACTCCCATTAGGTTGACCAAAAGCTATCTTAGCCACAACACATAATAATCGTTTGGTTATTATCTTCAGCTTAACATAAGGAAAAAAATCCTTAAATATGCACGTGAAAAGAAAATCAACCAACACATGAAAGAACCCAGTCAGACTTACTGTTGACCTCTCAGAGGAAACTCTACATGCCAGAAGAGAATGAAGTGATATATTTCAAATTCTAAAAGGAAAACATTGTCAGCTCAGAATAACTTACCCAGCAAAACTTTCCTTTACCTTTGAAAATGAAAAAAAATTCTGCCACCGCAAAGAAAAGCTCAAAGAATATGTCTCTTCCAGACCTGCCCTACAAAAGATACTTAAAAGATATTCTCTTGACAGAGAAAAGGAACAGCATATACCAAAACCACAGGCAAATGTGGTCAACGTCCCAATAAAACAAAAGAAGACTAAATCAAGCAAGGAATAACTAATTGGTAAAATGACCGGACCAAATTACTACCTATTCTTATTAACCCTAAATGTAAATGCTTAAACTCATCAATTAACCATGACACAGATAAGCAGATTGGATCAAAAACAAAATCCATCTATCTGCTGCCTAGAGGAGACACATCTCACCAACAAGGATATGAAGAAACTGAAAGCAAACGAATGGAAGATTTCCAAGCTAATGGAAAGGAAAAACTAGTTGGTGCAGCCATTCTTCTATCAGATACTACAGACTCTGACATGGAAAATATTAAAATATGAAGGACACCACATAATGATCAAAGGATCCATTCAGCAAGAAGAGATCACCATAATAAATGTAAACGCACCAAATGTCAGGACACCTAGCAAGGTGAAACAAAAATTAAGACTTAAATGGAGAAACAGACTCTAATACAATAATAGTGGGGAACCTTAACACCCCATTAACATCATAACAGACAAAACAGAAACTCAGCAAGGAAACTACAGAGCTCACCCAGATGCTAGAGCAAATAGATCTAAATCTTTCAACCTACAAAGATTACATTTATTGTTTCCATCAGTACAAATAAGGATTTCTTTCTGGAGAAACCCGTGCTCTTCTGGAGATGCCAGATTGTCTTGCTTCCTGATCTTTCTTATGTCCCTACATTGATATCTGCTTTTAGGGTGCTTCAGTTTCTTTTGCTATTTGGAATCATTTTCATAGGAGAATGATCTTTTTGTTCAAATAAATTGTGTCAGTTATATGTTGCCTTGGCTTGGATTCTGCCAGCCTGTTCATGTAACCTCTTAAGTGATTTTCTCAGCTGCATTCAGTATTCAGCGTCTATTGAGCCACCTGTATCTAGTCTACAACAATTTGTGCAAGTGTTAGTAAGATCTTGAACTGGATGTAGGCTTCAACAGATGTGGATCTTCAGTCTACTGAGAGATGGGTGTCAGTCACACTAGGGTTGTTCAGCAAAGAGGATTCACAGGGTGTCTTATCCATGTCCCACTACCTGATAGCAAGTTCTAGGGACTGTGTTATATAGCAGGTGCAAATGCTAACGATTGGTTAAGAACTGTTCTTCTTCAGGCCCAGCAGGTGAACTCAGGTATAGCTGGAACCCCAGAGCTGCAGGATGTCATGGTATCCTTACTCAGATCCCTCAGGGTGAATCTTGGTGACTGTGAAATATGATTCATCACTCACAGTCCCAAAGCTGCAAGGACTCAGAAGGTAAAACACCTAGGTTCCACATGATAATTCTGTGTTCTGTTGAGGATTGTGTACTAGCAAGTGCAGACCTGGAACAGACAAATGCAGACAGGGTCTTCCTCTCTATCTAGGAGGAATCAGATATTCACGGGATATATAGAACTAAGTTATAGTCCCAGAAATGTAGAATGCAATAGGTCACTAACCCAGGTCTTACCACCCAAGTGCCAATTGTGCTGGGTACCCTGAACTGGCAGCTGCCAGCCTGAGGCACAAGAATAAAGACAGGACTATCTGGATCCCACTGGTGTAAGTCATTTTCTCCAGAAATTACAGCTCTTACAATCACAGTCCTGGTGCTGTGTGACACAGCTGAGACTGAATCATGTTTGCATGGAACATGCAAGGGCAAGGCTGGGTCTTGGGCCCTGGCCGCCCGCTTTTGCTAACAAGTGCAGAAGAAGAATCCATCAGGTCCATTATTCTGGGCTTGTCAATGCTTTGTTGCCGGTGTTGAGCTTAAACTATTAACTGTATCTTGACAATATTGTATACTAAACTTTCTACCATTGTCAATACCTACAATGTTATACTTAAATAACAGAATGATAAACTTGTGACTGTGGCTGCAGGATTACACTATTATTAACAATATAGGGGGAAACCGAGAGGGGGAAGTGATGGGGAGGGTGCGAGGGAAAATCCCTGAGCCTATGGAATCGTATAAATGAAAAATAAAAATTAAATTTAAAAAAAAAAATTTAAAACAGAAACTTGACTTTTGAAACTATTAATTCACAAGGTACTTTTAGAGCTTATAATTGCAGATGTGACTGTAAATGGCTAAAGTCCATGATTTCTGTATTTTAACTCCCAAGTCAACACTTTTTTAGCTACATTCTCAGCATTTTCTGCACTTGAATAATTGGTATCTGTCTAAGTGATGGTGCAGCATCACCTTTCAGTAAGTAAACAACAAGTATTAAAAACTTCAACATCCTCACAAAGTTCTGCTGAGTTTTATACATAGTAAGATAACATGTTAAACTCAAAACCAATCATCATAAGGCACAGAAGCCAATATCAGCCAACCTCTTTCATCCGATGCATCACTGAGTTTTCTATTTGCAAGCTGACTAGAAGCATTCAGCATGGTGACATATCCACAGAAGTGCTGCAAGTCCACCTTGCTCCGTAAGATTTGCAATGCTTTATGAACACCCATATTGACACGAGTGAACTCTAAGAACAAAGAGTTTGTATCAGTTAGTAAATTGCTGTGTAACATCACACAACACAGAACATATTTTATTAAAGAACCTAAAACTGTTTACACTTGAATCTACAAAGATTAATTACAATGAAGAAATATATAGTAATGCAAAAGAATGTTGTTCACAAATAATATACATATAGTCCTCAGGAAGCATTTGTTATAGCAAAACACACTGTCAGTGAAACAAGCAGCCAAGTCGGAGGTCCTATTCTGCCTTGAAGACTTAACTGGCCAGCTGCTACGAGGCAATATGTTGAATACAAATTACATTTTTACAAATTTGAGAGAAGTTATTCTGAAGCTGAAGTGAACAATATATTTGAGAACACATGCCTAATAAATTATCTAGATATTAGTTTAAGTTCTCATAACTATATGAATTTACAAAGGAAGATCTCTATTCAAATTTTGTAATTCACACAAAATACCCTAGGGCTATCTCAATTCTAGAGATCTTATAAGTTTAAGTAATTTAAAGAATTTGCCACCACTATCCTACATCAGGCAAATTTTTTTTCCTTAGAATCTATAAAAAGTTAAAGGAGAAAATGGCAAAGTTTCTTTGCAGGCAGCTATTTGTTTCCAAATAGGTGCTACTTTGAGAAGAGGAAATGCCCCAAAGAAAGAAACTGAAACCCTGCTCTCAGCTGTAATCACAACAGCAGAGCCCTAACTCCAAGCACGCAGCCTCTGCAGCCCAGCCACGTCAGCAGCAACAAGACATTCACAGTTTTCCTTTTCCCTATTTCAGGAAAGTGGTAAAGTGGTACACAACATTTGAGAAGAACAGTAAATTATTTCACAAACTAATCCACGTTAAATCATCTGAACCACTCACTGTTTTCTAAAATCACTACATTGACTCCAGGAGCCAGCTGACTAGCTCATAGGACAGCAACTCTGCAAGAAACAGGAAACTGAGATGCTACAGAAAATGGGTAAATTTTAATCAGTGTTTCCTCTGAATATGTGTGTTGTGCTATTCAATATAGAAGCTAAGTTCTGTTAAGAAAAAATGGATTTATTTTTACAAAAATCTCTGAGCATATTTCATCTAATCTACTCACTTTGAGAAAGTCAATATTAAGCAGAGCTTCCTCTGCCTTGATTCTAACTAGCTTGAATTTACCAACTCTGCATGCATTCAAGTTTCCTTTAATACCAGAAATAAACTTTCACAACAAAAACAAATACTAAGCAATATATGCACATGTGCTTTAAACTATAAGAAAACAGGTAAGTGTCCACGACCTAAGCAGTGTTTTAATATAAAATTCAAATATGAACCATTAACATTCTAGGAGTCCACATGTACATATGTAGTGTGCACACAAAGACTGACTGCAAAACATTGAAAACTTTCCACTGAACACTTTGAAAGCACCTGGAAAAAAATGCATGCAACCTCGAAGTGGAAAAAAGAATCCTCTGTAACGTGTGTTCTCCCAAACTTGCAATAAACAAAACAAACTGAAAGAAAGAAAATTTAGTCTCCACTCTAGTACAGAACTTTTTCAGCTACGGTAAGTGGGTCTTATTCTATCAGTTCTTTGAGAAAAAAGTCACGTTCAAACCTTTTTGCCTTCTCTTTGACACAACAGTATGAATCAAGAATTTAAAATGTTTAAGAACTGATTTCCTGCCATGTTATTCACCTTACTGTTGGTATGTTAAATAAAAATGTCAAATAAATATAGTTCAAAAGGTACCTCCTTGTAGTTCTGTTTCATCAAATGGAAACGGTATATGGACAGTTTCTCCTACACCATGCAAACCATGTCCCTAAACATAGACACAGAAAGGCATATGTGGGAAATTTACATTTCCAAATACTGAAATCCAAATAATAACGCCACCTAATGGAACAGTGCACATTAATATTCACTAAAAACATTCAACAATTCTTTCTCTCAAATCAGGTAAATAAGGCTAATGAAAAAATGCAGGTGATTTAATAAATAATTCAGAGGTGAATCAAATGAAGACTGAACAAGGTTAAGCATACTGGCACAAAGCTGAGCTGTAGTTTTGAGACAGAAAAGTGGGAGGAGTCCCACAACTACATGAAGTGGGAAAACTCACAAAGTATGCACTTAATATAAATGCAGTATGTCTTGCTATATTATTATCATAAACTGAAAACAATCAAAATCTCTGCCAACACGAGATCAGTTAGGTAAGTTTAGTATATATTTCAATGAAGCTGCAAGAAAGAGAAACACATCTCCCAATGAACTTGACAGTAGGAAGAACTCTAAACACTAAACAGAAAACAGAAGGTACATAATTGTGCAATTGCTTGCTTATGTACCAAGAAGAATTTGGTATAAGATACTCAGTGGTTATCTGATCTGGAGATGAGGAACAGCAACTGGGTAGACAGGGCTACAAGGGAAATGATAACTTGCTCTGTGTATCTTCTAACAGTGCTTTATTTATGAGTCATGTACATACACAAATAATTAAAGCTTTAAAAATAAAACTCAGTCTACCTGCCGTGCACTCATTTAATTCCATAAAATTCAATTTGTTCCTTTGAATTTCTTCTGTCTCAAAGTGTTATTTATATTTAATTCCTAAGTTTGATGCCCAGAATAGACAAATCAAAAGATACAACAACAAGTAGCCAGTATTTTTTAAGACAAAGGAAAAAGATGAAAATAACAGTGATCCTAAAGGAAGCAAGGTTTCTTACTGAGATGATAAGAACATTTAAAACTGAGTACACCTCTGTAATGGTTGCGCATATGCGTAAATATACTAAAACACCCCGAACTACAGAACTATACAAATAAGTGGATCATACAGTACATGAGTTATACCCCAATAAAACTACTGGAAAATGCAACTGTCTGAATCCTTGTCATCTCTACAAATTCCAAATTACTGACAACTGACTGTAAATTAGAACAAAGCCAGATAAACAATTTTTATGATAAAATCCAAAATTGATAGTATCAAGCAAGATAACTGTACCTGAATTAAAACAGCAGAATGTGTTAAAGCATCATTCAACATTGTGAGCACATTGGACGTGGGAACTACTCCAGGATCATGACCCCAAGATGTTATTAGTAACCTATCATAACCCTGTGAGAAAGAAATTATAGAAGTGACACTTGGAAATAGGAAAACACTGTTCATCAACTTTTACCTTCCACACCTGTAATTATTAAAAAAAAAAGGGGGGGGGGGTCACGCACCTGAAATATATCTGGTAGTTTTCGAAGCCTTGTACCTTTAGATAGTAACAGAGATGGTGGTCCTTGTCCAGTAATGTGGTAAATGTACAGTTTAAACCAAACAGAACTAACTTCCGGGATAGCTGGTCCAATATGCTGCAACCATAAGAGAAGATAAACCTGGAGCACTCACCTGAAGAAGTCAAATTTCATAAGTGACAATATACGGTCTTATGAACAGCAAATGTCTCATGTATTAACTTACTATCCTTCTGGAAAAAGTTACGTGCTCCATTAGAACAGTTTCAATTTTATATTGGAATTAGCAAAGCTCATCTTGAGCCCTGGAGTCTGAGTCGGCTCAAATCAGTCCCGTCGCCTTCAGAAGATTCACTTGAGCTCCATGACTCTTTTTGTATAATGTAACAGTCCATTTGGCCCAGCAGTGAAGTGCAGTCTTGGGATACCCACATCCATTAGAGCCCCTGGGTTCAAGTTCCAACCCTGCTTCCGATCAGCTTCTTGCTAATGTTTCCCTGGGAGGCAGCTTCAGCCTACCAAGGTACTTGGGCCCCTGCTACTCAGGTGGGAGATCCAGAAGGAACTACAGGCTTGTGGTTTTGGCTGCACAGCCCTGACTGATGCAGGCATTTGGGAAGGAACCAGTGAGTGGAAGATAGCTCTCACACACACATCTTTCACTCTCTGCCTTTCAAAATAAATTATCCTTAATAAATTAAACAAATAAATTTAATTTAAAAACAGCAGTAAAATATCAACCTCATGAGTATGTTGCAAGATTGTTTTAAAAAGGCCTCAAATGGTACCTGGTATAAAATAAGCTCTATATTAAACTATTAGCTATGATTTTCACTAATCACGCTACTTTTCATAAAAAAGAAAAGGGATTACCTCCCTTCTATCCCTCTACCATTCACTTGGACAGTTCATGGATTCCTACCATGGCTACAGCTTGTGTTCAAGAACAGGAGAAAGCGGTGGTTGGAGAGGGGAGGTACAAACAATTTATAGAAAGGAAGTGTTGTTAAACGTAAACCTAGGATCACTTCTGTTGAGTACAAAGGACAAACTGGCTGAGAAGACAGAATGCCAAAGGAGCTCAAAGCACAGAGATGCACAATCCCTCTGTGCAGCGACTTCCTGCTTCCTGCACCACCAAATGCTGCAAACTTAGGAAAGCTCGCAGGCTGTGGCCTGAGAGCAATGATATAACTCCGCCTCCAGGAAAGCAGTACAGAAACAAACACAACTATTTATTTTAAAACAGCTCATTGCTTGTGGCCCAGTAAAAAAGGATGGCCCAAAGCCCTGGACCCTGGACCTGCATGAGACCTGGAGGAAGCTCCTGGCTCCTGGCTTCGGATCAGTTTAGCTCTGGCCACTGTGGCCATTTGCAGAGTGAACCAATGGATAGAAGATTTTTGTCTCTGTCTCTCTTTCTCTCCATAATTATGATCTGCCTTTCCAATAAAAATGTGTGTGTGTGTGTGTGTGTGTGTGTGTGTGTGTGTGTGGACAACTAGAGTATTTCCCACACATAAATTCTACAGTTAACCAGACTTGTTGCTAGCTTGTAAGCACATTCTCTCTTCAGTTTCTGTGGAACTATATCTTCACTTTCAAAATATTTAATTTTCCCTCACTAATTTTATTTCATCCCTCAAAATGACCCAGGTTCCTTCTTGGGGCATCCTGTAACATGTTCTTTAAAACATTCCGAGTATGGGGTAAGGCACTGTGGCACAGCATGTTGTGCAGCTATCTGCCATCACCACCATCCCATCAAGGTGCTAGCTCGGGTCCCAGCTCTCTACTTCTCACCCAACTTCATACTAACACGTCCTGGGATGGCAAAGGATGATGGCTCAAATCCTTGCAACCCTGCCATGCCAGTGGGAGTCCCAGATGGATCTCTGGACTCTTGGCTGACTGAGCCTGGCCAATTCTATCTACTGTAAGCATCTGGGTAGTAAACCAACAGATCAAACATCTGTCCCTCTGCCTTTCAAATAAATAAATGTTTTTTCTTTCAGATGAGTGCTGGTTCCAGTCCTGGCTGCTTTTCTTTCTGATTTCGGTCCCTGTTAATTTGCCTGGCAAAGCATAAGAAGATAGCTCAAGTACATGGGACCTTGCTACCTACATGGGAGACCAGGAGAAAATTCCAAGTTCCACTGGCCCAGTCCCAGTCATTGTGATCATTTGAGCAATAAAACATCGTATCAAAGAATTCTAACTCTCTGTCTCCCCCTCTCTCCATAGCTTTGTTATTCAAATAAATATAACTTCAGAATAACTCAAAACTGAATACCACCACCTCACACTAGCATAAAAGAAAAAACTCCCAAGTCACAGTATCTGAGATGTGACATCATCCAATTGAGAATCCAGAAAAACAGGAGGACCAGCAGCACACCCAACCCGGCCCTCCAGGGCGTTACCTGAGGGGTGCAGCTGCTCACGGGCCGGATTTCATTGGTGAGAGGTGCCATGGAAACAAGCAGTGTGTAATTTTTGTTGAGAACTCGGCTACAGGTTGCAGGGTCTAAACCAAGAAGGCTTTCACAGCGTAAAAGATCCAGAGGAAAACCTGTGTTCGTGATCAAACATACAAAGAAAGGGGAGAATGTGAATCAAAAATGTTGAAGATGAAATTCTAAAAGCTATCTTGAGATTCTGAACTTTTATAAAAAGATAACTATTAAAAAGTAGCAAATGTCCAGGAGACATCTCAGCTCTGTAGAGACTTAGAGCTAAAAGTCTGTGCCGTCCGTTCTACCTGCACTCCTCAGCTGCCTTTCTCTTTAACACATCACACCTCTTTGACCTTGACTCCGCTCTGCAGCTCCAGCCACTCCAGGACAGTGGAATGTGAAAGCACGAGCGTCAAAAGTTCCTTCTCTATCCCGTTTTCCAAACTACCCAAGGAGAGTCACAGTTTACAGGCAGCCTAGAGACTGCTGGTCCACAAAGCATGAAGCCATGCAGCATTCACATCACACATTCCTATCTTTATTCTTCATATACAACACCAAGGAAAGGAGACAGACAGGATGGAAGACACTTCAGGAAAAGACCTGGAAGCACTGAGCACACTCAGGACCGAACTCTCGCTCTCCACAACGATTCCTCAGTACAAGTACCCAGCTCCCAGGAGAGTGCTGACCCCAGCTCTGAGCATGCAAGATCACAAAGACTATTACTGTCTAGCATGAAAAGAAAAAAACAGTACTCCCACCCAAAGCAAACAAAAAAAATAGAGGCATAGCATGAGAAGAGAGGCAGCCTAAAGCATGGCACCAACAAAATCTAAGATAACTGGGGCACAAAAACGACTAAGAGAAAGCAAAGGCTATGATTCAAAAACGGATATTTTGAAATCCATAGCAAGGATTCCAAGAAATGACTATTCAACTGGTAGATCAAGAGTAAGCACTAGAGTTGGGGGAAGTCACCAACCTGCAACAATCCCAGCAAAGTAGGGTTCACACACGCACCATCAATGGATGAAAACCTGGGGCCACACAGATGAGAAGCATGCTATCTGCCTGGCCCTGGGCCTCTCCTTCCACCTGCCGCCCACCAGCTCTAGTGTTGCAAATGGTCAACCACACAGTGCAAAAATCACACAAAATATTAACCAGGTGATCACTCATGGAAATCATGCGCTTCCAGATGTCACACCATTAAAAGGAAATAAACGATAAGCATTTGTGTACTATTCTACATAGCAGTGCATATCTGAATCTAATATAGAAATAGCACCTACACTCAGAATGAAAAAAAATTCCTATAAAACCAATAAATGGACTGGATTCTTAAAATAAGAATGTTATAAAACAAAAAAATGGAGGCAAGCATTGTAGCATAGTAGGTTAAGATTCTACTTTCAGGGCTGGCATCTCACGTGAGCTCCACTTCTGATTCAGCTTCCTGCTAAGATGCCTGAGAAAGCAGTGGAGGATGGTCCAAGTCCGTGGGTCCCTGGACCCACACGGGAGATCTGGAAGAAGAAGTTCCTGGCCCAAGGCATCAGGATTCACCAACTACCAAGGTCATTTAGGGAGTAAGCTGGCAGGTGGAAGGTCCCTCTCTATCTCTCCTCTCTATGTAAATATGCCTTTCGAATGAAAATAAATAAAACTTTGAAAAACAATCTATAGATGTGTCCCAGAATAAAGGAGGTAAGAGAATTAACTAGATGAAGATGTTCATATGCAACATCAGAGTGCCTAGGTTCAATTCCCACCAATGCAGATACTGGAAGGTAGCAGCAAGGGCTCAAGTAACTGGATTATGGACAATCACATGGGAGACCTGCCTCGTGTTCTAGGCCTGCAGCTTTGGTCCGGCTGCAGCAATTGGTTGGCCGAGAATGGCTGTGCTCTTTCTTGCTCGTGCACATGTACTCTTGCTCTTTCTCACAAAAATGAGCAAATACACACAACACTTAGACCTAGATCCTATACCAATGGCGAAAATACTATTAATAGCAACACTGGGGAGAAGGCAGCATTGCGATGTAGAGTGTTAAGCGAAGTCAGCATCCCATGAGGGTGCCAGTTTGAGTCCCGACTGCTCTACTCCCAATCCAGCTCCCTGCCAATCCTGCTGGGAAAGCAGTGAAGAATCGGGCCCGGCGGCATGTCCTAGTGGCTAAAGTCCTCACCTTGAACACGCCAGGACCCCATATGGGCGCCGGTTCTAATCCCACCTGCTCCACTTCCCATCCAGCTCCCTGCCTGTGGCCTGAAAAAGCAGTCAAGGACAGCCCAAAGCTTTGGGACACTGCACCCGTGTGGGAGACCCAGAAGAAGTTCCTGGCTCCTGGCTTCGGATTGGCATAGCATTGGCTGTTGCGCTCACTTGAAGAATGAATCATTGCACGGACGATCTTCCTCTCTGTCTCTCCTTCTCTCTGTATATCTGACTTTCCAACAAATAAATAAATAAATAAAAATTAAAAAAAAAATAACTAAGAAAAAGGAGTGAAGAATGGTCCAAGTCCTTGGGCCATGAATACAGGAGACCCGGCTAAACCACCTTGCTTTCGCCTGGCCTACCTCTGGCTATTGTGGCCATTTGAAGAGTGGGTCTGTGGATGGAAGATCTCCCTAACTCCGCCTTTCAGATAAATAAGTCTTTAAAGGAAAAAAAGAGTATTGTTGGATTGACAATTTAGGGGGAAAAGTAACTTACCCTAAAACTCATAAGTTCTAGGTCAAAAAATAATAGATGTTGCTTTTATCCTTACAATTTTTCTTTAAATTTAAAATATAGCCAAATAATATGTTAAACCATCAGGAGTCTATGAATTATAGAAAGAGTCCTTCAGATGCCAAAAAGAGTAGATGATTCCTTTAATATATGCAAAGGTAGAAAGTATAGAAAATTCATGATGGTTAGGATGTGTTTTTCGAGATTCTTTTTTGCAACTGTGACTGTTTTTCTACAAATGTGATTTAACTTCTAAACATTTTCAGTGTTATACTAACGAATGATAAACAGTGGTTTATATCTGATGTGTACTGATCACAGTGAACAGATGTTTTTTAAAAGACAAAGACACTTGGGGGGAAATTATCCTTACGAGAAAAAATAAGATCACACATTGCTTTTTGCTTTTTTATGCAATGTCTCATCCTATTTAAAAGCAAAAAATTACTAAGAAATTACTTATTTTCGCATTTGCTTCTGTGACAGTACCAAAGGCTTTTGGATTACATGATTACCAGGTGCTTCATGATATAATCAAACTATAAATTATTAATTACATACAAAGGAGACTGTTTCTGCTCAAAACAAGTTGCTTAAAACACCAAAATCACAGAATTTGTCTAAAAAGAGAAAAAGGGTAAAATTCTGTTATCAAGCTCAGCCCTAACGGAAGCAACATTTCTAGCCGGGCAGATCTGAAACCTTAATGCCCCAAGGAACCCTGTGTGCAGAACGAAGGCCTTCTCAAGCATCTGCTACGGAACAAGGGGACCCACCATCTCTGCAGTGACTGCTTCTCAATCCTTCTCCTCAGTTCCTACTTCTCGTGGTTCATACGGGCCCTAGTTTAGGAAGGCTGGTTGGAAAACCAAACCAAACAAAAATGTTCCCAAGTGATAGCAGTTTGGTCTTTCTGGCAGGATTCATTGCCACCTAACTCTGGAGCTCCAGCAATTCTCCCAAGCAGAAGTTCCCAGTGAGGCTAGCAACCCCTAAATATTACCACGCCCTGAAGCCAGAATTACACCTAAGAATTTCCCCACCGAGCAGGTTTAGGCTTCCTGTTCAGCACATTTGATGGTACAAAGATTACTCCTAATGACAAGTTCAAGCCACATTGTTAAACAAGCAAATCAATAAAAAGACATATGTTCAGGAGAAGATAATATACAGGACAAGGCAATAGAAAAACATTCAGGGGGAATGGATTCAAGTCTGAAATCCCTGCTTCTTCCATTTACCAGTCATAAAAGGTGTGATGACTGAATAAACAGAGATGACTTAACCAGGGTAAGTTTCAACATCCTTAGCTAAAACGAGTTACTCCAGGCACATCACCAGCACTACCAGGCTTCCAGGACAGGCAGCAAATGAGATGGATTTCAAGACAATTGTAACAAAATTTCAAATATTCTAATCATACCCTCCACAAATCACTAAAAGCCCCCAAATTCCAGAAGTTTCACATGTTTTTCGGGTATCTTCAAGACTGTGCCATTCTCTGCTCCACTGCATGATTTAGTATCTGGTAGTAAAAATGGCTCCCCAGTTCTAAAAAAAATGCTTATCAATAAGTACTGCAGACTCTTGCCACTTGGTGATTCAGTACTGCTGTTTTAACTACGAAAGGCTCAGCAGTGACAGTCCGTGAGGGCTGCAGTGGCACAAGTGAGTCCAGGGATACTGAATGAGTCCACCATCGCACCACTGAACTACCCAGTCTTCCTGGTTCTCACCTATGCAACAACTCTTGGGAAATGAGAGATGAAGCCTTCCTTAATTTTCCAAATTGAGCTGAAAGGAAAGCCAGATGCTGCTAAGAGAAACGAAAAAAAAAAAAAAAAAATGGACATGACTAAGAAACTGACGGGTCTCAGCCAGAAAAATTTTTTAGGTAAATGAATGACTAAAATTAAAGTTAGGGTAGTGCCGAGAATTGCAGAAGTTCCAGGAAGCACCTCTCCAGCCATCCTAGCACTTGGTCAAACACTCTTCCAACAATCCCCAAAGCTAATAAAATCAGAACCATCCCTTCCTAAACAGTCTAGGGGCCTGCCGCCCCTGAAGACCTACTGCATCTCTCCAGAGATTCTGATGCCATCAGTCCATGCCAGACCTCCCAGCTATCACAAAACTGAGGGGGCCGACTAGGGCAAGAGTCAGCCTGGCTCCTGCCTGTGGCCTGCTGGGTCTGGCTCTGCAGCCTCTGGGGAATGAACCAGCGCAGGGAAGATCTCTCTGCTGCACCTGCTCTCTCTGTAACTCTTCTAAACAAACATACAAATCTTCTTAGAAAAATTATGTTAGCTAGATTTTGGCATTTGTTCATTACTCGGAGCTGACACCTACTTTAATTCCATCCAACTACCCCAAAAATTAACATTCTAATACTATTTGTAGGAAATAAACAGTTTTAGGGAGTACAGTAAATGTTCATTCCATGTGAGAAGAATAAAATTACAAGAAAGTAAGAAACAGTTGAAAAGCTAGGAAAATGCACAAAACAAACCTCTCATTATAATTTAGCATGCTACCTACAAAAAAAGATTTGACGATTAATAAGTAGGCATAATATGTTTGTTTCTCAGAAATCAGTTTCCTGTGATCAAGTCTTCAAAGCTGAGTACATTAATCCTACCATAATTGGGCTGGTCCGGCTGTGCAGTTTGTGCAACTAGATCTTTGTTATGACGCAGAAACAATATTGTGTTCCTCAGAGTGAGGGCATGATCAAAGTATCTCTGGGCTTCTCCTTCCCCGGTGCTCTGCACCTAAACAAAGAAAACAGAGTCTGCAGCAAACATGGCATGCACAGCACGTGTTCTGACAGAGACATCCAGACAGGATTAAAAGGCAAGAGACAAGTTTGCCCAGGCAACCCAGAAGCAAACATGAAGCTCAACCTCAGCTGAGCCTTCAATCTTACATAACTATGATGACAAAATGATTACAGCTAATGATTTTACTAACTAAACAAAGAAAAATCATACCATAGTGTTATTTATCCCACATATGCCTCAAAAAGGGTATTTTAAAACTTCTAAAATCGGTTTTTTTGTATCACCCAAACTTCTCCAATCCTTGGCCACTAATCACATCTTTAAATCCCATCATTTTGTTCTCAATTTTGTTATCCATAATATTGTAGTACGTGACACTAAATAAACTGTTCACCACTGTTAAACACACAGCTTACGTTTATTCAACAAAAATTTCCCAAGTGTCTCCGACATCCTAAGATCTGTCTGAAGATTAGGAAAAATAAGGGAGAAAACCTAACACCCCTACATGCAAGTATCAGGGCATGCGCACACAGCCAGCACCTGTTGATCAGGTAAAAGTGCATCCAGACAGAAGCAACACACATGGAAGGACAGGTCTGCAGAAGTCAGCAAAATTATTGGAGTAAATTAATAAATTCAACCTACTAAGCTCCAAAATACCTGAGAAGCCATTTTTTAAAACATCTATGTATTCTTTACTTGAAAATCAGAATTACAGCAAGAGATTGCTCGATCTTCAATCTGCTGGTTCACTCCCAAATGGCTACAACAGCCAGAGCTGAGCCAGTCCGCAGCTGCGAGCAGGGTGCTAATGCCTTGCCCATCCTCTGTTGCCTTCCCAGGCCACATGCGGAGAGCTGGATAGGAAGCGGAGCAACCAGGACTAGAACAAGCACCCATATGGCCAGCATTGAAGGCAGAGAAGTACCCTGAGAAGCCACAGTACAAGCCCCTAAGAAACCATTTTTAAAACTAAACTTCACACTAAAGTTTTCCCAAGAGTACTATGTGGTTCAAAAAAAAATTAGATACGTGAATGAGAGAAAAAGTAGAAGTGATCTTACAGTTTGTTATAACTGGTAAACAACTAGCTGTGGTAATAAAAATAAAAACCAGAAAGTAAGAATACAAATATGCAGAATTGCAGTAAAACATTTAATGATTGGGCCAGAGTGGTGGCAAAGCATGCTAATCATCCACTTGTGGTGCTGTATCCCACTGGGCACCAGTTTGAGTTCTGGCTGCTCCATTTCCATTCCAGCACCCTGCTGGTGACCCTGGGGGACTGGAGGAAGATGGCCCATGTCCTTGGGAGAGACCTGGCTGCCTGCTTCAGATCAGCTCTGGTCATTGCAGCCAACTGGGAGATGGAGCTCATGCAGATGGAGCCTGGCTGGCTTGCTTTACTCTGTACTTCTCCCTCTCTCAGTAACAGACTTTCAAACAAAACAAACATTTTAAAAAATGTAATGACAAAATATGATGAATAATAAGAAATGGGATCAAAAGGAGATAAAAATAGCACTGGAGAAGTAAATATAAAAATCAAAAATATCAATTAATGAAGAACATTTCATATACATTTCCGCACAAATGAAAGTCCTATGGAGAAAGAGCAGTAAAACAAAAATTTGGTCTTTCTTTTATACAGGGGATTGCAGAATGATTTCAAATTCTCAAGAGTCTGTTTAATACACAGAGTTTGTCACGAAAGGACAAAGCTACCTGCCAAGGAGTGGAGGCACACCCGCTGCGCACATGCACAGGACAGCGCAGGAGAGGAGATATGCAGGGAGCACCACCACCAGCAGAGCGGCAGCAGGACTCTGAGCGAAGTAAACCAGAGCTCACACATGGGCAAAAAGGTAGGGCAAAGAAAGCTCAAGTCTTCAAGACGCTAAAAAGGACAACCAGAGGGACCACAAATACAATACTCAAGAACACTGCTGCAGAATTAGGACAATTGAAATGAAACGTCCAATAAAACTGCTTTAAGAAGTCATCTTAAATAGATTCATTATGAAAAAGGCTATTTTAAAAAACAACTTGAAAAGTGACACATTTCTATACCCTATTTCTTTATTATATCAGATATGGTCAAAGTTAGATGAGGCAGGCATATCATTATTTTAAAAGTCAAAAAATTCATTTATTCATTTGATACGTGTTAAGTCTAAATGACAACTACAATCCTAAGTGAGGAATGAAGTACAAAATGAGCAAGAATATACTAAAAATTCATCATAATCAACAGAAGAGCATACAAGGTCTTCCAACCAAGCAAAACAAGGGTCAAATGCCTGAGCTTTCTAGAACACACATTTTAGACTTACCTTTTCCAGTTCTACAAGAAAGCTGTCCAGGGACTCATCTGACAGTTTGCCCACTTCAAACATGGTGACTGCATGGCTTTTCAAGTTCTTCAAGATAAAAAAAAAAGAAATCAAAATATTAAAGTCCTAATTTCTCTTTTTTAATGCAAAGTATATTATCCTTGCCAATACATTTAAAACTTAAGGGTAAAGGAGGGAGGGAGTTCATTCTTCCAATTACAAAAGCAACCAACACCAACAATTTATTCTACTCCCCCTAAAAACAGAAAACAAAGTTGTATTTTCAGGAATAAGTCTAGCAATTAGAAAAAAAAAACAGAAAAACACCAAATTACTATATAATTTTTACTTTAAACTTCATATTGAAGCAAGAGTTTGACTTACTGGTGAAAGATTTCCCATCATTAAAAAGGCAGTAAGGGTTGAGTCAAAGAGAAATGCAATACGTTTTGTATATCCTGTAGACAGGCTCAAACTGTTTATACTGGCTGTGTCAGCTGAAAAAAAAATTGCAATTTAAAATAAACAGAAAGTAATCATAATCATTTCGAACAAAAAATACTTCAACTTTGAGAACCAAAAAGCACACAATTAAATATAAGCAATACTATAGTCAGAAGGCATCCCAATCGCAACTATCTCAAAGCGCACGAGAATTCCATTTTAGGAACTTTTGTGATTAATTCCTTCAAAGCCAATAATAACTGTCAGAACAATAACTAACACAACCTTTTCAGTCACCTGGCTTGAATAACTGACAGAAACATGGATAATATGGAAGAAGTCCATGTCGTATTCCTTCCTTCACCTATTTAACCATGAGCAGCCCCTCATCCACTCCGTCTCGCCTCCCTTTTTGGGGCAGAGCCCACCATTCTGAAGGTCTTACCCTGACAAGCCGGTGGGCTTCAATGCCCCAAAGCCACAGGCCTATGGAGGGTGTCTTCCTCTTTGCACACAGCAAGCATAATAACCTAACCGCTGTAACTGTCTTCTCAGGTACATTCACTTCTCCCTCCCTAGACTACATTCTTAAGAAAGAAGGTACTATGGTCATGTCCACTTTATACCCTAAGACTGACCTAACACGTGGATAAGGACTCCAAGGCTACCCATGTAATAAATAAAACCTAAAACTATTGAATAATTCTAAGGGTACATGTCTGGAGAGACGCCACACCTACACAAAGACTCTAAATTGAGCTAAACGACTGCTAACCTGGATCTTCTTGACTATTTGTGTCAGTGTCAGTAGCCGATGAAGCTTCTTGCACAGGACTCCTACTTTCCCCACCATCCCAGGATAAGAGCATCTTTTGTGGATCTAAAGTGCTCCTATTAATGAAAAATACATTCACTTTTTTAAAAGTCATATAAATCATCTTAGGCAGAAAGAACTACTGAAGCCAGTACCTGTTATGAGCAATCCTTCCAAAACCAGTCTTACATTTAGACTCAAAACTGAACTGCTGCCCACAACCCACATTAAGTTCAAGGAGTTCAAAGGCCCTTCAAAACTATGCAATATATGGGCAGAGAGATCTTAAAAAAGATCTTAAAATCCTAAAAAAGACCTATACAAATAGTTGAAACATTAATATATATGAGTTTAGCCCAACTAACAGAATGAACAAATAAAATTTTGAAACCATAAAAGCATTTAAAGGAAGCTCTAACATATCATACTGCATAAATGAATTACTTTAATCTGTTTACGGATGGAACATTCTTCCACGAAGAATGAAGTTGATCCAAATTGATCACTTGTCCCTTCTTATGCGCAAAGCCCAATCGGCAATACATTGAAACAGCATTCTGAAAGGAATATGAAGGAAATCAGCATTTCTAAGTAGAATATTCATAGGAAAAAAAATACCACATAATACACTACACTTAGAGTGGTTCCCAAATATTCTCAACCCTAACTCTATCAGGCGGTTTTCAAGAGGCCTGCTCTTGCCTTCTGGTCTCCATAACGACGGGAAGATGGCTTCCGGCCCAGCAGCCTCTCCCTCCCGAGGTGCACTCCCAGTGCAGCAGCAGCTGCTGCTCTACTTCCTTTCATGACAAGACCCTGCTGCTCACGCTGTCCCCTGGCCTGCAGAAACAACAGTGCTCCAGCCCCAGGAGGCACACTGGCTCAGGGCAGACTCCAGCTCTCGCTCCTCTTTGCAAGCACCCTCCTTGCAGCACAAGCCCTGCCCGCCCCCACCTCCTTCGACAGCCAGTGAGAGCATCAACATCTACTTCTCAGTAGCTCATCAAGGAAAGAAACAAGACCCACTCAGCATTCACATTATAAAGATACAAAGCATAAAAACAGCATACCTTAACCAAGGACAGGTCTATCTCAAGGACATTTGCAAGCTAGAAAATAAAATTTTACATTTTAAAAAATTATTTCTACACTCCTACTAAAATTAACACTTTACAATTGCAACAAATATAATCAGCAAAATATTATGAAAAATAAAAAATGGATAAATGCAGAATTTTTACTTTCCATATCACTAAGATGTTAATAATAGAAATCTAGAGTGAGCAAAGCAATTTAATATTCCTCCATCTTTAATTCTGTTTCATTTAGAATAAGAAAACTCCTACATTTGCTATTTTAATTCTTTACAATAGTCATATAAAAATGTATTTAATCAACCTAGAAATTATTACCTTAAAACACGGTAATATGCAAATGCAAAACCCAATTTGAGAATGGCAATTATTAAGTATATTAATAGTCTGTCTCCATATAGATTTTTAAAACATTTTAATCATACAATAAAATAATTTTACCTACTTAAACAGTCTATAATCTTGAGATCACATTGTTTCATAGGACACTGTCTCACTTACCTCTGCAACATTAGTGTGTTCATCTATCGAAACAAAGATCTTATAAAGTAGTGTTTCAAAATAATCACCTTGCACTCGATTCATTACAAAACCTTCAAGAGGAGGAACTAAAATGAAATAAAAAAACTTTTCTCAATATGATTTTCTAAAAGAAGGAAGTATAACTTAAATATCCTATCAAAAGAGAAAAACTCGTTACTTAAGAATGATACAGCTTATAAATGTGTATTATACAATTTTATAAATATAAGCAATTTGTTTATAAATAAAACACACATTTGTCTTATTTACTCCACAGTCAGTTTTCTAAAATGTCCAGGTTAAAGCCCTATCTAACACTGTCTGCGGGGAGAACTCTTAAGGTAGACGGTACAATCTAAGAGTGAGTTAATTCACCATGGAAGTCTCAGCATGTGAAGCAAACAACACTGGAGGACACGGACTTGGTAGAACAGAAAGGGAAGAGGCCACTTTAGGAAGACACCTAGATAGGTTGCTGAGGTGTAGCTCGGAGGCAACAAAGGTGACCAAGGCCAAACAGAAAAGCCAAAAAGAACAAGAACACCTTGTTCAGGCTGGATGGAAAGCAGGCACTCGGGTTCTCTCCATCCCACGCTCGGCACCCTCAGAGGAGGGAAATCCACCTGCCGGAGCACCATGCTTCCCAGAAGTCACTCAACTAGCCTGATTTGTGGCCTTCCATCTTAACAGGCAGACGGCCCAGACCTGTTCTCAGGCACGGCACGCAGTGCAACCATCACTCTCTTTCTCAATCTTCTGTTTTAATCTAATGTTCTAACCAATTCACCAGAGAGCTCTGCCCAAGCAACAATGAAAAGCACTGTGTTTTTCCTCTGCCATCCTCTTGTGTGTCAACTTCCTTGAATGTACACGAGTAAAGAATGGTGCCCAGGCCACCGAAGTATATGGGTATTCCTGGGCCCTAATACCATTTAATAACACCAAAAACTCTACATCGTTAATTCATTTCCTACACTATCAGCTAGAGGATATGAGCAAAAATACATACAAAATTGTATTTATTCCTTTTAAACCCCAGGACTTAATACTGAATTTCTCTCATTTTAGAAATAAAGAATTCAAAGCACTATAATCCAGAAAGAATAAAGCAGTTCCACATTAAGAGATACAGAATAGTCTCCAATAAAAACTAAGTTTAAAAGAAATGAACTAGAGTAAAAAATAAACCAACACATAAAAGGATACAGACACGCTATGTGTACAGAACACCTTTAGCAGGATACACAGGAAACAGTGTCTCCTAAGACAGCAGATGATTGGGGGCAGGTATGGGAGGAAGGCTTTTGTATCATCTTAGAAATTTATAATTTTGAATCATAATAATTACATACTTTAAAGTATGCTAATATATGAAAAATGCTCACTATCACTAGCCATCAGGGAAATGTAAATCAAAATATATCACCTTACCCTTATTAAGATGGCTGACACAAGAGTAACAACAGCTGACACAGAGGTACAGAAAGGGAAACTGTTATACACTGTGGGAACCATAAAACCAGACCCAGAACTTGCGTACAGTCCAGCAATCCCACTCCCAGGCAAGAGCCAGAAGACATAACCCCGCTGCATCACGCTCCTGCTCTAACACAACAGTTAAGATCACGGAATCAACCAAGTCCATCATCAAAGAATGGATAAAGAAAATGTGGTACATATGCACAATGCGTATTATACAGCCACATAAAGGAAATGTAATCCTGTTATTGGAGGCAAAATGACTTACATAGAACAGGGGGATATCATGGCAAATAAAGCTAGACATGCCACATGTAGTCCCCTTAAAAAAACCTCAATGTGGACACAGAGTAGAGATTACCAGCAGGTAAGAGAGGTAGGGTGACAGATGGAGACTGGAAAATGGGCACCAAATCAGAGCGAGATGGGGATTAAGTTCCTATTGTTACACACTACAACAGGGAGACTACAGCTCACAATAAACTATTATATATTTTACAGATGGAAAAAGGTGCCCCAAGGCTCCAAATGAAAAGCAATGCTAAAGAAAGGGAAATGCTAAGTACCCTAATTTCAGCAGTACAAACTGAATATAGGTATTGCAAAAATTGCTTTGCAGTCCATAAATATGCATGTTAATATAAATTTTAATAAAATGAAATAAATAATAAATTAGTCAACAAAAACAAATATAAAGAATAGACAGGAAAGAAATTTAAAAATCAAAAAGATTCTGGGACCGTAGTCGCACTGTAACAGGTAAAACCACTGCCCGCAGTGCAGGCATCCCATTTTGGCACAGGTTCATGTCCCAGCTGTTTCACATCTGATCCAGTTGCCTGCTAATGACCTGGGAAAAGCAGTGGAAAATGACCCCAGTATCTGCATCCTTGATATGCAACAAAACATTCTGCTAATCTGAATATAGTAACTACTTTTACAAATTGGTAGGAAACCTCATCTGTAGAAAAATAGCACTGCTGTGTTCAATGCTACAGTGGTGAAACACAGAAATAACCTAAATGACCAGCAGCAGGCGAATGGTTTAATGAACTGATGCATCTATGCGATGTAGAAGCCATGGAGAGAACGCTGAGGGAGCAGGCAGAGGAGGAAGCAAGAGGAAATACTCAAGAAGACAAAGCAACCACAGAAACATGAGAAAATGAGCCGGAGAACCTGTCCAGCGAAAATGGGGAAACACAATTCTACAATAAGACTGAACATATGTAAAAACTATCACACACTATGGACTAAAAGGTAACAAATTTTTAAGACTATTAGTTTTATTAGGATTTTGAGGAATTTATCTTGGATTTCTATAATTTTAATATAGTATTTACAACAAAATAACAAAAATGAAAAGAAACATAGGCAATGGCTATAATTAACAAGGGAAAATGTCAGTTTCACTCATGCAGTGTATTTAAAATAGTCACAGATTAGTAATACCATTAGCAACATATCACTGCTAATATTTTGTTTGATAAAGATTTAAAACAAAGTTTGACAAAATACTATATTTGAAGCAAAACTGATACACTCAGACTGAAGTAGGATCTTACTATTTTTCTTCGCTGAACTCTTTATTTAGTGGAGCATTGAGTCTTTAATTGTAATGTGAATATAAAAGGTTATCTCAAAAATTTTTTGAACATTTAAGTTTAGGGCCCAGTGGTATGGCCAGTGGCTAAAGTCCTTGCCTTGAACACACCAGGATCCCATATGGGCGCCAGTTCTAATCCCACCTGCTTCACTTCCCATCCAGCTCCCTGCCTGTGGCCTGGGAAGGCAGTTGAGGACGGCCCAAAGCCTTGGGACTCTGCACCCGTGTGGGAGACCTGGAAGAGGTGCCTGGCTCCTGGCTTCGGATCGGCATAGCATCGGCCATTGCACTCACTTGGGGAATGAATCATCGGATGGAAGATCTTCCTCTCTGTCTCTCCTCCTCTCTGTATATCTGACCCTCCAATAAAATAAAATAAATCTTTAAAGAAAACTTTTAAGTTCAACATGGCAATGTGTTACAATGTAATAAGAAACATTTCTCTGAAAATTATTAACCTCTTAGACCTTTACAGTGACTTATTTCTAACTGTTTTGGCCTAAATGCAGTTCAGCAGCAAGAAGGCACTCAAAATACACTGAGAAATGCTAGCATGGTTTACCTGCTATACAACTGTCGTCAGATATTGGCACGTCCAGATAAATAAATCCTTTGTTATATAAGCCTAGAAAAACACAAAAGTACTTTGTTTTACATGCAACACTACACAACAGTAATTTTTTTAAAACTGCTGACTTTCTATAAAGATTCTTAAAGCTAAAATGCCATGTAAAGAAAAGAAAAAAATTATACCAAAGTTTTAAAATCTGTTTCCTACATATGCTCAGAATCACAAAATTTTTATCATCCACTTGTATAAATTTCAGTGTGTGTGAATTAGTCACACCAAAACACAACACACTAAGGTCATATTTAAGCAATAACATGCCTTTGCAGATAGTACTGTTTGTACTTCAATGTTAAGTAGTTGTTGTTAATTACTGATGTTTTAAGCAAACTTTTATGTTGACAAAAGACCACTTCTACTAACCACTTACTATGTACTACATTGTAATCAAGTGATCCAGAGAGTTGAGGGCCTGAATCGATGATCTTATCAATAGCACATTTCTCTGGTAAAGTGCATATCTAAGAAAAGCAAAATATTTTCAGTTAAGTTCTGTCCAAATTAACTAATTCATAAAATTCCCAAAAATCTATTCATATAGCACGCAACCAATTACATGTCATCAGCCAAATGAACTGCATTTTTTTTCATTTACCACTCTAGAATTCAAACAAAATGCCACACACATGACCATCAATCAAGATGCCAGAAAAGGCTTATCAATAGAGCTTAAAGAATAGTTACTAAAAGAACTAAGTTGTACTGGTAACTAAGTGCTCACTAACAAACACCACTGAATTAGAACCAGATCCATCGCTGATTCTGACTCCATCAAATCAGACTTTACCCAAAGTTCATGTGAATATCATCAGGCCAGGGGGCTCACCAGCACAGGGGAGTCCAACAGCTCATTGGGAAATACTTGCACTGAAGCCAAATTCCTAAGCCTGCCACACACGGACTTAATCTACTCTCTGGGGAAAAGACTAAACGCAGACTAAAAACCCACACCAACATTCCTTCAACTACATAAACATATGAACAGGTCTCTGGATTCCTTCATCACTCCAACTCCTCCAAAATGTATAAAGTATATCACGTGCTTGACCACTGGGGTAGCATTTCCCTTATCTTGAGAGCATCACCCCATCACAGTGCCTATTACATTAGCACACAGTTCAGCACTGCAATTAAAGAGTGCAGATCACAGCAAACTACTTGGGTGGAAATTCCGGACTCGTACTACCACTTTGACTTAAACCATTATGTAATCACTCTGTGCTCCCTTTTCTCAACTGTAAAATGGAAGTACGAATAATTTATAATTCTTGGATTATGAGAATCAATGGAACAATATAAAAAACACTTGCAATGGTGCCTGGTACATCTAGCATTTAGCATGTGTTCAAAAATGCTGGCTAAAACCATTGTTGTGTGTCTGGCATGGTAGCCTAGCAGCTAAAATCCTCACCTGCACACTTGGGATCCCATAACGGCATCAGTTCATATCCTAGCTACCCCACTCCTATCCAGCTCCCTCCCTGTGGCCTAGGAAAGCAGCGGAGGATGGACCAAAGCCTTGGAACACTGCACCCATGTGGGAGACCAAGAAGAGACCAAGAAGCTTCTGGCTCTTGCTTCGGATCAGCTCAACTCTGGCTGTTGCAACTACTTGAGGAGTGAACCAATAGATGGAAGATCTTTCTCCATCACTCTGTAAAAATCTAACTTTCCAATAAAAATCCTTAAAAAAAACAAAAAAACCTGTTGACAGACTTGGCATCAAACAACATTTCTATGAAATATGTAATTAAAACCACCAGATATCTGCCCCTGAACTAAGTTAAATCTCTCTTAAGATTAAAGAGTATATTGCAAACTGACCAATATTCCGGCCTACCAAGATCACTCTAAATTTTGAATTTATTTTTGACAGGAAAACCACAAAGGATTACTTCTCTAAAGTATATACAAATATAACTGAAAACTATAAACTTAAGTTTAAAAATTAAAATTCTGTGTTTGCTTTTCAGGCACTCTACCTTGATGTCATCTTCAGTGATGTAGCCAGCCTGAACCACCCACCAGGCCTCTATGGCAATCTCCACGGGCTTGATCGGAAGAAGATCACGGGCTGTTTTCCTTCTGAAAAATTTCTGCAATGGAAGAAGCCATCTGAGAATTTGCAGTCAGCTTAACATTACCACTTTCTTTTTCTATCAATCATACGTGATTGCTTCTGACAGGCTAAACATCTTCCTAAACTCTCATGTTCTCTACATATGGAGTAGAGGAAGCCTGTCCTAAATTATTCCAAGATGCTAATCATTAAATCTGGATCTAAATCCAGAAACTTACATGAAACCAAAAGGTGGAATGTGTGTGTGTATTATTTATTTATTTAACCCATTCAGTGAGTCCTGAGAGAAGAATGGATGATAAAAGAAACTAACATAATTTTTAAAAATAAATATTTTAGGGCCAGGCACTTGGCCTGGCAACTGTTATAGCTTGGGATGGCCACATCCCAGCTTCAGCAGCTAGGTGTGTCACCCATCCATGCTTCCAAGCCCACTTTCCTGCTAATGTGCACCCTGGGAGGGCAGGAAGAGATAGCACAAGTACGTGGGTGCTCCCCAGCCCACACAGATGTCTATGCTGTGTGCTGCTCTGGGCTGTGCTCCAGCCTAGCCTCCCAACCTGTGAACATCTGGGAAGGAAACCAGGAAATGGAAGCTCCCTCAGCCTCTGTCTCTCTGCCTTTCAAAACATGGAAACAAAAATCATAAAAATAAGTTCTTTATGCTTTAAATATGTTTGAGTAAATAATCATTCTAGATGGCTCAAAGCCTTGAGACCCTAACCCGCGTGGGAGACCTGGAAGAAGCTTCTGGTTTCAGATCGGTTCAAGTCTGGCCACTGCAGCTACTTCCAGCAGATGGAAGATCTTTCTCTCTGTCCCTTCTTCTCTCTCTAAATCTGCCTTTCCAATAATAATAAATCTTTAAATAATCACTCAATAACCTAGGAGATACTGAGAGTATTTTTTTTAATTAAATGTATTTCATTTAGCTAAAGAAGTTACATTTCATTATTTCTATCACTTAAAAAACTAATCAAAATGTGTGGTAAGAAGGCCCCAAAATGAGAAAGCAAGGGAAACGACCAACTTACTTTTGACGATCTGCACTGATTCATAAGGTCAATGTACTGGTTTCGTCCTATGCCAAGCAGCCTGAGGCCTGAAACAAAGAGTCTTTCTTTTAAAAAAACATGAACTTCATCTTAAAATGTCAGCATACTCTCAACTGACCTTAGGAAAAAATAACCCAGCCTGCACTCATTCTGATTACTGATCAACATAGCTCATCAAAATTAAAAGGAATTCTTCAAATGTTGGGAGAAGGCTACACTTCGGGAGAGATGAAGTGAAGCGGAGGCTATTTTTAAAAAGCAGAAGTCCTCCTGGTTTCACAAAGTCAAAGTGCTCAGCAAAAGCTTCTTGCCCAGCAGGACTCTGTCCCACTTCCAATGCACGTTCACTAGGGAAACCTTATAAAATCGCAAAATGTACTCATACAAACTGTGTTCACACCACCGAAAGACGGTGCACTCTACGTTTTCTCCTCTCGTTTGGTGCAATATACACAGTCTAATATGAAAAGTAACTTTTCTTTCTCTAGAAAGACACAGATTAGTCCGTTTTCTGACCTACAAGGCAAAATAACTCTTCTCTTAGACATTTAGGCTACCTCTCACATTAAAAACAGTACTTTCTGGGGCCCAGCGTGATAGCATAGTGGTTAAAGTCCTTGCCTAGAATGCACCAGGATCCCATATAGGCACCAGTTTTAAACTCAGTGGCCCCACTACCCATCCAGCTCCCTGCTTGCAGCCTGGGAAAGCAGTCGAAGATGGCCCAGAGCTTTGGGACCCTGAACCGGCAAGGGAGACATGGAAGAGGCTCCTGGCTTTGGACTGGCTCAGCTCCAGCCACTGCGGTCCCTTGAGGTGTGAGCCACTGGACAGAAGAATTTCCTCTCTGTCTTTCCTCTCTGTATATCTGCCTTTCTAATAAAAATACATAAATCTTTAAAAAAGAAAAAAAGCACTGGTCTCATTTTTCACATCTTTCAGGTTAAAAACTCACTTCACAATACTGATGACAACAGCAGGTATATGTAAAGATGCAATGTTAAAATTACCTCCTTCAGAATATCTGAATACTTACAGTCAGCAGCAGTAAAATTGGGCAATGAATCGTAACTTTTCTCACTGTTCATAATGTCCTTTCAAAAACAAGAAATTTAAAATCAAAATGCAGATTTTCTTAGATAAAAACAGATGTATAACTACCTAATTCTTCAGCCAAACAGAGTAACAACAGTTATTACAGGAGGCATTGAGTGAGGTCATCATTTGGCTGCAGCAGACATGCACACTGCGGCACTCAGCACACAGTCCTCACCGAGTCCTTTCAGGCCTGGCTTCCCAGAATGCCCTCTATGAATTCACTAACCTCTGCCCTGTGGAAGCCCTGGGGACAATGCCCAGATGCCAGCTGGGGCCTCCAGCCTCTCCATACTTCAGATGTCCGCCGGAACCCCGGCCCCGAGCCAAGGGCCAATCCTGCAGCATGCACCCAGACGTGCACCTCCTACAGGGACTCCAACCACTTAGAACAGAGCCAACTGGGAGCAGCAATTCTGCAAGTCCCCCAATAATAAACTGAACGTTTACTGCATAGAGAATATCCACATCACTTTGGCAGCCAGACCCAATACTTTATGTACAAGAAAATAGAGCAGGATGTACAAGGATGTACCTGAAATGAAAACTGGTAAATGGAACAAAATTGCCATAGTTTTTTAAACCCCTAAACCTTGTAAATTAATTTTTTAAAAATTAAGCAAAAAGAACCAGCAATAACTGTTCTACCTACTGATTAGCTGTCACCTGCACTATTCAACTCTGACTTTCCCCTGTGCTAGGAAGCTAGCAGTCGTCAAGCTTTGCAGAAGCATTTCCTCCATACAAAGGACACAGCAATCAGGGGACGGTGCCTGGAGGACGGGTGAAAGGCTGCGAGCCAAGGACGTCCACAGCCGGAGAAGCTGCAGCACAGAGGGTGCCGTCTGCTTGCCGTGGGAGTACCCCACCTCGTCCAGTCACAGATGCCCCTCTGCTCTCGCAACATCAAGCCACAGAGCCCAAAGTAGTCACTCTCAAACATAATCAAACAACAAATGAATACTAGACAAACCTTGACATAAAGCTGCATGTCACCAGGATTAAAGTTACTCAACACAAGCCCATAAAAACTACCTTTGCAAGAAGGTAACAATTACAGAAAGAGATTAATAACCAGGGCTACTGACACATCCCTCAGACATGCACATTATACAATGTCTCGGGTCCATGTCTTCACGTCTCCTATATACAGTTAGTGAGCAGATCTACACACTTGAAATTTCTCTGTGTTTACTGGTGACTTTCGGCACCCCTATGCAACCTTCATTGTTGAATAAAAGCAGTAAAAAAGCTACACAGACTTGGCTAACAGGAGACTCATGCAGCTCCAGGGCAAGGAACAACAATCTTTAAGAATATACAGTAGACGTTTCTAACTTTCCAGGTGAAACACCATCAACAACAAAGTGCAGCTCAAATAATTACCTCATATGCCACATTCCTTTGTACCTTCTAAGCTCACAACCAAACGTGCTGTAGCTGACAGCTGAACAGCCGCCGGCTGGCTGCAGAGTCCCCCTGACGTGCAGTCCCCCCAATCCCAGGATTCACCCCATGATTCACTTACCTCCATAATCCCAGTATAATAGGAGAAAGGGGTTATCCTCAGGCCCTTCACCATGATATCCGACAAATGGTAAGGGTACAGCATGAGATGGTCGCGGCTGTACTTGAGCAGCTCTTCATAGTACTTGCGTTCATCTTTCTTGACGTGTTTAACTGGGAAAGACAGGCACTTTCAAGCTTTTTCCAGGTTGCTTACAGTAATGTATTAAGTGTAAATGTAATAATAAAGACCTTATAAATCAATATTAAATCAGAGGAAAAGTACATGATTAGAAAAGAATAAAATTCAATGCCAGATACAGAAATCAATACCATCAAAAAAAAAAACCAGACTATACATACGTTGAATAAATGTGTGTTTCATTATAAAACATGTAATAGGACAGATAAGTAGAGAAATTCCTTTATAACTTTACCAGTCAAACTGAACTGCTACATTCTAATAAAACCACGCCTATTTTTTAAAAATTGGAGCTAATGCTGTGCCGGTTAAGCTGCTGCTGGCAGTGCTGGCATATGAGAGCCAGCTCTCGTCCCAACTGTTCCACTTCTGACCCAGCTCCATGCTAATGGGCCTGGGAGAACAGCAGCAAATGGCCCAAGTGCTCTGGCTGTAGCATCCACATGGCAACCAGGAGGAAGCTCCTGCTCCTGCGTTTGCCCTAGCCCTCCTCCAAGCATCATGGCTATTTGGGGACTGAACCAGGAGACAAAAGATCTTTTCTTCTCTCTGTTTCTTCCTATTTCTCTCACATATAACTCTGTCTTTCAAATAAATAAACTTTAAACAAGAAAATGTACTTGTTTTTGTTTTCTCAATGTAAAAAGTCCTCTCCCATGGAAAGTATTTTTTTAAATTCCCTCTAAATGAACACAGGGGAAAGACTGGCTGGAAACATAATAAGCTAACCAAAGTAATCTGCCAAAAGGCAAATTTTTTAAAGGAGCAAAAAAAATGGAACCAGATATATTTTAAATATTATGTTCCAATTTGTTCTGGTTATCACAGGAAGAATTTCTCATTGAAGTTGTATTATTTGAAAAATCTCTGGAGATAAACTAAAACTCAAAGCCGAACATTATTAAGAATTAGCAATCTTCTTCTTTTCTGGTATGTTTTCTCAGCTTAGAAGAAGATATTAAACACTATTCTAAAAAATAATTTTCATCCCAATTAGAAAGAAAAGTCTACCTGCTAATTGCAAATTCTTGTTATGTATAGTTAGTACAGTTTTGTAAAGTTTATATGTGGGATAAACTCAGCACTATGAAATATTATCAAAACAAGAATACAGATGTGTGAGAATCAGAAGTTAACTGCAGTCATCACCGCCCCAGTGTAAGAACACCCTGGGGCAGCACTGTGGCACAGTACATTAAGCTACATTAAGTTGGCATATCACAAGGGTACCACTTCATGTCTCTGCTGCTCTACTTTCGATCCAGCTCATTGCTAATGGCCTGGGAAAGCATCAGAAGATGCTCCAAAATTAGGCCCATGTCAGTCAAATGGTAGACTCAGCTCCTGCCTTTGTCCTGGCCCAACCCCAATTGCTGCGACCACTGGGTGAATGACTTAGTGAATGGAAGACCTCTCTGCTACAGCTACAACTTTCAAATAAATTGTTAAACTTTTAAAAAGAAAAAAGACACAGAGAATGCCTCTACTTACCTAAATTATTTCTGTATCGTAATTGGTTGCGGATGCTGTACAGGACAACCTGTTTTTCATACTCTCTTTGTGAGTTTCCAAGACTCTAAAAGAAATTTCATAAAAATTTTAAATAGCTTCCAAAACGAACAGTACTTTTTCCCCATAAAAATTCAAAACTATGATTCTTAACTTTATTCTTTAACTTCCAGAACTAAACAGACAGTATTTTCTTAAGCTTGATTATTCTATGCTAACTTTCCTACTATGGTAATAGCGCAACAACTCAAAATATCTATTTCCAAATAATAATCTTTTCTAAGAGGATTTACTAAAATTATTTAAAGTCCCTAAAAACAAATAAAAGAGCAATATGAGAGCATGACTTAACAAACGACTAAGTTCTATTTATATGAAGATTTCCTCCCTAACCACTGTCGATTTGTGTGCGTTGAATGAATAGATGGATGGTTTCTTGCACTTACATTTATTTACATTTGAGAACGGTAACTAAAAATACATCAATCCCTGAAAAACACTCTCTCCTTATGGCCTCATCAGAAAATACTTTTGAGGATCCAGCACAATGGCTCAGTGGCTATTCTCCACCTGCAAGTGCTGGCATTCCATATGGGCACTGGTTCATGTCCCACCTGCTCCACTTCCCAACCAGCTCCCTGCTTGTGGCCTGAGCAAGCAGTCGAGGACGGCCCAAAGTCTTGGGACCCTGCACCCGCGTAGGAGACCTAGAGATGGCTTCTGGCTTCAGCTGAGCTTCATCCATTGCAACCATTTGGGATGTGAACTGCATATCAAAGTTCTTCCTGTCTCTCCTCTCTGTAAAATCTGCCTTTCCAATAAAAACAAATATATCTTAAAAAACAAAGCAATTTAAGAATTCCCATATAATTTTAATAAGCAGAAAAAGTTCTGGCTATACATTTGCTGTTTTTTTTAAAGCTCAAAGTTGAAATGCTTATGAAAGCAAAGAAATTTGCCTAATAGTGGTCAACAAGAAATGGTTTTCAAAAGATTCATGAGAAATGAGCATTATCTTGCAAATTTATTTTCTGCTAACTTTTTAAGTATCCTCTTATTAAAAGCCAAAGTATCAATACATTGATCTTTCACATAAGGGAATCTTTACAAGACAACTTTTGCTCCCACCTACATAAACTGGTCCACAATTGGACACACTATGTGAGCAGGATTCCAGGAAAAGTGGGACATGAGAAATGAAATATCTTTCTTCCTGTATCTGGATTTGTTAAGCCAGAATGTATGTACATGTACTACTGTCACATGCTTTGACGTTACAAGTAATTAAGAGCAGAGTTCATTGTACAGAAACCACCAAATTCTATGTAGCACCAAAGCCATGGTCAGTACTGAACTGCCTGAGGGAAAAGGTTTCATGCAGCCCTTCTACCAAACCAAAGCCTCTTTCTCAGGACACAAAATCGTAGCAATTCTGCTACAATCTTAGTGTGCCAAATAAAAAGTTTTCTGGATTTGATTTGAAAAATGCTTTCAACTTACCTTGATTTAATCATTTTCTCCATTTTAGATTCTGTTCCTAGTATTTCAGGAAAAACTGAGTGCCTTTATATATGTGTGTATATACGTGTGTGTGTGCGCATATAATATATATGTATATGTATGTGACTGTGTGTGTGTATAAATATAAATCAAGCCACTCACATAAACACAAAGGTCCATTATTTGTAATTCCCCTTGAATATAACATCTCAGGCCCAGCATGGTAGCATAGTTGCTGAAGTCCTTGCCTTGCATGCGCCAGGATCCCATATGGGCACCAGTTCATATCTTGGCTGCTCCATTTCCCTTCCAGCTCCCTACCTGGGGCATGAAAAAGCAGTGGAGGATGGCCCAAAGCCTTGGGACCCTGCAACCTCACAGGAGACCCAGAAGAAGCTCCTGGCTTCTGGCTTTGGATCAGCTCAGCTCCGGCTATTGCAGCCACTTGGGAAGTGAACTAGCAGACAGAAGATCTTTCTTTCTACCTCTCCTGCTCTCTATAAACCTAACTTTCCAGAAAAAATAAATAAATCATAAAAAATAAAAATACAACACCTCTTAGACCTTTTGCACCATGTATTAAGTAATGACTAGTGCTGATCAATTAGCACTGCTGTGTGCACATAAACACTTAAAAATCACCTCCCCCTCCAGCCAAGCACATAAACTAAAATGGCTCTGTTGGGTGATTCTGCTCCCTTCTCCCGTCCATGTAAAACACTGTTGCCACTACAGAAGGTAACTTTTAAAAGGGTTATTTTAAACTCAAAGAATGTGGGCCTTGCAGAATGACAAAGTCTTACACTGGGGCAGTGGACCACACAGGGCTGGGCTGCAGAACCAAGAACTGTCAATGAGGAAGGGGTGATGGAGCAGTAAGGTCCCCACCCTAAAGCCTTCACCATGCAGCAAACAATCCTAAAAGCCGCCATTCCCTAAAGCCTCTGCTCCTGCGGCCCCCATCTCCAGGCGCACTCCAACCACCTCCCCAAAACACACCTGCAGTGACCCTGATGGGGTTTACAGTCTCCATAAAACGAAAGGACCAGGAACTGCTTTAAGCAATAAATACAAGATAACAGTGAACTATCCTGAAAATAATTTTATTTCTTAACCTAGCATGATACATTTCATAGGGAGGAAAATTCATCTTATCCATATTTTAACAGTTGGTTTGCAATACATTTTTTTAAAATCTGAATTACCTCCCAGCATTCAAACTGGGAAATATGAGTAATCTCCTGATGAAGACTGAATTGAAGCATATTTAAAGCCAAAGCATTTATTTTTCCATATAAAGAATATTCCCCTCTCTTTTACAGGGGATCTGCCCAGACCAAAAAAAACAACTTAGACTGACCCCACCATACACTCACACTCACTCCAAAAGTATGTACTAACTAAAAGCCCATTCACTAGGTGACAGGTGTTTACAGTGGCAAGGTGTGACCCCAGGAAACGTATCTTCACCGGGTCAGTGCTCAGGCGGGTGAGCGACAGCAACATGACAGCCTATCCAGAGGCAACTACCCCAGCTGAAGGGGGTGGGGGGATCCTTCCAGAAGCGAATGACCAGAGACACCAGCAGAAGTTACCGGCAGTGTCAACAAAGCTAGATCTGCACTAACGTGGACAGCGGACAGGCAGTCCTATTGGGCAGGCCAGAGGCTAGGCGGCATGTGCTGCAGCAGCCAGAGGGAGCTTAACCTAGGGGAACCTTGGAAAGCCAGCCAAAGCCTTTGGAAGGAACCATTAACACATCTTTGTTTTTTTCTTCAGTAGTTACAAATGGCCAGTCTTCTCCCCAGCTAAATGATTTAAAGTCAATTATTCATGCTGGGCATGATCTATCTCCCTCATCTTTCTTCCATTATGCTTTGTTCATTTTTATTTTTTTTAAAAAAAAGTACAGAAAAAAGAAAATACAGTGATTGCTGGTTCTTTCGTTGTCTTCAAACACGCAACACAAGCTTGAAGAGCATGGGCCCACCAAAGCCCCCTCTCTGGCTCAGCAAGAAAAGCTTATCCCTCAGTTCAGAGCTTTGAAGGTCAGAGTTACAAAGACAGAGACGTTCTGTCCACCGGCTCACTCCCAGATGGCCAGGAGCTGCATCCAGCTCTTCCACTTGGGTGTTGGGCCCAAACACTGGTGCCATCTTGTGTTGCTTTTTCCCAGGCCATTAGCAGGGAGCTGAAAAGTGGAGCAGCCACTACCTGAAAGCATTTTCCTATGCCAAATGATACTTCCTTGCTACAGTAAACCCCTAAGGTGGGGAGGAGGAGGGAAAGTTTACAGGTTTAAGTTTACAGGGAAAGTTTAGTGTAAGGATTATACTATCACCACCCACCATCATCACTCAAACACAACTGCCCAGCGCCAGTAAAAAGCGACAGCTCACTCTGGTCCTGGTAGTGCCGAACTGAGATGTCACCTCAGGTCATTACCTTCATAGGATTTAGCATCACCTGGCACGAGGTGGATTTTCTCTGCATTTCTTCGTTTACTTGTTCACCACCACCTGAGCAAAAATCAGCTCCGCGAAAACAGGATCTTACTGACTACTGAAATTTACCAGACCAGAAAAAACAAAGTCCCTAGCAGAAGCTCATAAACACAGAACATAACCAGCACTGAAAACCCAAACCCTCGTGTCACCCTCGCTAACACTGCTGAAACCATCCCTCGCCATCTAGAGGAAGAAATCCATCGAAACAAAGGACGGCCCCTTCCAACTCCCGCCTTACTCTTTCAGCTTCAGCTGTTACCACCGCCACGCCAACCACCAAACTTTAGTTCCAATCACAGCCCTGCCTGGCGACAGGCGGTCGCTCACTTCTCTCTGTGGGATATCTTCCCTGCCTCCAGTCTAACTCGTGGGGCCATCTCCAAGCCCCGGAGGACCCGTGCCTCTGCCCTTTCACAAGCACAGGAGGCCCCATCCCTCTCTCCCTATCTCCAAGCCCAGGAGGCCCCGTTCCCCTGTCCATCTAAGGAGGCCCCGTCCCCTTCTCTCCACCCCCAAGCTGCGGAGGCCCCATCCCTCTCTCTCCATGGATTCCCCAAGCCGCGGAGGCCCTGTCTCCTCCTCTCCATGGATCTCCAAGCCGCGGAGGCTCCGTCCCCCTCTCTCCAGCCCCAAGCCCGGGAGGACCCAACCCTCTGCGCAGCCCCAAGCCCCAGAGACTGCGTCCCTGTCTCTCCATCTCCTAGCTCCGGAGGCCCCGCCTCCCTCCTCAAGCCCGGGAGGCCCGGTCCCTCTGCCCAGCCCCAAGCCCCGGAGGCCCTGAGCCCCAGAGACCCCGTCCCCATCGCTCCAACCCCAAGCCCCAGAGGCCAAGGATCCTGGATGAACCGACAACGCGGGACAGGCGCCCGGCGGGTCCTGCGGACACCATTCCATTCCATGGAGCAACGACGCCATCCTGCCCCTCTGACCTCACAGCTGCAGCCGACACCCCTCTCAACCCGGGACCCTGGCAGGGGACAGGGAGGGAGTCCGCCCCCAGACGCCCCTCGGGGGCCCCGCTGCCGGGCCGGCAGGTGACGGCGAGCCGGGGAGAGCCGGCCGTACCTGCCTCACGTTGGCCGGCAACTTGCTCCAGGGGTAGTTGTGCCGGATGTGGAACTCCACGTCGATGTTCATGATGCCAGGAGCCGCGGCCGCAGCGCTAACGACGCCTCCCGCCCGCCCGCCCTCTGCCCGTCAGAGGAGGCCGCGGGAGGCCCCGCGCCTCACAGCGCCCAAGGCTCGGCCTTCCCCATGGCCAGGGCTCCCGACAGCTCAGAGCGGCCCCGGCCACAGGTCAGAGAACAGCTGGACAGCCTCCGTGGCTCCAAGTTTCTTCCTAGTTTCAGCCAACCGGAAATGGTCCTGGGCTTGCGTCACTTCCTCCCGCTCCGGCGCGCCCGGAGAGGCTAGGGGCTGGACTGGCCTCCAGCCCCGCCCACTACATCCTGGTCCCGCCCACTACACCTTGGTGGGCGGGGCAGCGCGTGGTGACCACCCCCGCGCGGTTATTCTGTTTTTAAGGTCTGCGTGAATGAATGCCACCTCTTGGGTTGGCCTGACGGTTGTTAGGTGACCCAGTTTTCCCCAGAGTGTGAACCTGGTGGTCCAAGACTAGGTGGTTTCATGCACTGGGGTCGCCCAAGTTGGAAAAGTGACTTGGGGAGGGGCCCTGGATGGATTGCAATAAAGAACAGGGAGCTTGTTGGGGACTGTGCAGGCCAAGTAAACAGGGCCCAGCTTAGAAAAAAGAGTAGGTCCATCCGTTTCTGCTGATGCAGCTAGAAGCCTCCAGCAGTGGCAAAGCAGAGCTCTGGTCAGCCCTCCTTGCCCAGAAGTTGCCGCACATTGTGGAAGGTAGAAATTGGGCACCACCAAAAAGATCCAATTTCGTAACCTATAGGGATTTAGGCGTTTGCCAGTGGGTGCTGTAGCCTGGCCAGGCCCAGCCAACCCCCAATTCCAGCTCACGCTGATGGGGGCTACAGCCTAGCCTAACCCAGCAGGCACCCAATCCTGGCCCTCATGTGCACTAGCTGTGCTGTGACCTGACCCAGCCTGACCCACAATTCCTTCTGGCATTCAGATTCACCAGAGGGTGATGTAAACTGGCCCAGCCTGGTTGACCCTCAACTTGAGTCAAATGTATGCTGGGGGGGTACCATTACCTGACCTGGTCTGGGCTGCTCCCTATCGTGGTTCTTGCACTCACTTGCAGGGACTGTGTCCTGACAGAGGAGTTCTCCAAGCTCCTCCATCAGACCTCTCCCAATGGCAGATCTCATACTGGTGGGTCCATGGACCAGCCCTACTTAGTCCACCTCCTGTCCTAGCAGGAATAGTGGCCTTTCCTGACCTGCCCTCACCCATTTCGGTTTTTACTGTTGGGTGTTTCTAGCCCAGCCAAGTCTGGTCCACACCCAGACACAGCTCACACATGGCTCAGCAGAGGCAGACACCTAGCCTAGCTCGTCCCTTGCCTACCCTGGTTATGATGAGCATCAGAGAGTGGTAGAGTCTGGCCCAATCTGGCACACCTCGGATCCAGTCTACACTGCAGGGACACTGCAGCCATGTCCAGACCAGATAGTAGCCCCCAACCCGGCCCTTGCGCTCACCAAGGGAAATCACAACCTGGCCAGGATGTCCCCTTAGCTCCCCAACCAGGCCTGTTTCCAGCCACAGATTTTGCATGTGCCAGTGGTTGCTCTGATGCAGCTTGATGCAGTCCCTCACCTGTCTTGGTCTTTGCCTCCAGATGCTGTAATCTGGCCTGACCTGGCCTGCCCCCAGTCCCAATTCTTGCTGTCAGGTGCTGGCACCTGGCCCTGCTCACTCTGTTCCCATCCTCAAATCATGCAGACTTGTAGGTATGACAGCCTAGCCCAGCATGACCTGTGTTCCAGCCTGTTTTTGCACTTGCCAGTGGGCTAAGTTTTGCTCAGCCCTACCCAGTCTGCCCCCTTTCAAAATCAACCCACACACTTGCCAATGAATGGAGCTACTTTGCCCATCTTGCCCAACCCCACATCTGGGCCATGAGCTCACTAGTGGGAACTATGATCTTGTAGGGAAGTTTCTCAGGTTCCCCCACTTGATCTACTCCCAGACCAAGATCTCACATGCACCAGTAGGTGCTAGGCCCTTGCCCGGCATAGCCTGCCCCTTTATCTTGGCCTTGTATGAGCTGGTGATTGTTGTGGCCCATCCCGCCCCATACCCTGTTTTAGGATGCATATGTGAGTGCAGCAGACTTGACCTGCCTAGCCTAACCTCATCTCCAGTACCCGTGAGTGTTATTAGGTTCCATGATCACACCTAGTTCAGCCCATCACCACTCCAACTCTTGAGCTAACAAGCAGGACTTGTATTTCCACAGGATTTGGCCCACTTATCCCCCTCAGAATCTATCCCCATGCATGATTCTCTCACATGCTGGCTAGTGTCATCACCCTGCCTAATGTGACCAGTATCCTGTTCCAATATTCAGTCAGATGCTAGGATCTAGCCCTGCTAGACAGGCCCCTAGCCCTAGCTTTTGTGTGAGCTGGCATGTGGTGGTCAGCAGCGTTCTGCACTAACAAGCCCATCTCAGGACTCCCATGTGGGCTGGTACATGAGTTTGACCCATACAAATCATCTCGTCTCTCCCCTCTAAACCACCAGGTCTCAGTACCCTCACTTACCTGCAAGTACAGTGACCCTGTTTTGGGGAGTCCCTCAAGATAGATTCCTCACCTACATGTACGGTGGCCTTATTCATGGATGTCCTTAGGCAATAATTCCTCAATCCCAAGTCCCCAGAGCTCGCCTCTGGGTGGTCAGCAGGTGGAGTCTGGTGCCAATGCACACTGGCCACCTACACTAAGATGGAGCTGGCTGCTTTTTAAGCAGTTGGGCTAGACTGTGCCCCCACCCATCAGCCCAATGTGGCCAATGGACTGGAGGTTCTGGTTCTCATGCCTGGCCCTGAACCCAGTATGTCTTAATGTCAGCTTCAGTGAGAAGGTTTTGAGGACAACTTCTCTTAGAATTTACTGTAACTACCACCTTAGCAGACCCATGACTGATTTCTTGTGGCAACCAGGAACAAATTTGGTATTTTTGCAACTATTTTCCAGTGCTAAACAATAGTTTTAAAGAGTTTTATCGCAGGCTAACAGATACATGCATGGAACTTTTTATAAGATGCCTTGTGAGCACATGAACAGCTGGCAAGTAGAAACCCCTTCTTTCCGATGAATTGAAACAACGGTAGATGACAATGCAGAGGTGTACTAGCCTCTTACCATCCAACTACAAGAGCTTTGAATTCCATACTTGTGGATCCTTAGCAGCATAGCCAATGTCCACTGAACGCCGACCCTACGGCAGAGAACAGAACAGCTGCTCTGCCTACCTGCTGGGTATGAAGCCTTCACTGGCAAGCGATTGCCCTACCTCACAGCCCGTGAAAGGGCATCACTGTAAACTAGCCCCATGGAAGAGAAGGGTAGACTGAGGCTTGGCAGGGTAGCGTGACTTAGCTCACACAGGTGGTGCCTGAGCACAGACTGTCACACTCCGGGGCCCTCCACTCACAGCTCTCATTCACTAAACTGCTCCGCTTCCTGTTCCCATTGAGATAACATTCATTTAAAGTCAATAGTAAGTGACGTTAAAACAATTTATGATTCTAAATATAGAGAACCCATACTCTTCCAAAGTCTAACTTTGATTTAACACAATGGAACAATGAAAATTAAAGTCAGCTTGGATTAAAATTCCCCATGAATCATTATCTTCGCTAGTTCTAACAAATATTGAGTGTAGCACAGACATATCAAAACGTACACAAAGGTAGCTATGGAATGTAGAGGTAGACTTAGGCCTTTTAAATCATCAAGGAACAGACTTTTGGAAATCTTGTCCTGGTGACTAGAAGACATCTAACTCAGTATGTGGCTAAGTAAACAAGAAGCGTGAAGATGTCAGTGATGATGGGTCAAAGCCACGTGCAGGAGAAGAATCCAGGTACGCGAAGCCTTCAGAGTAGGAAGTGGAGTCAGGAGGGTCGGTGAGATACAGGGTGCTCATTCACAATCTGCCTCATTTTCTCCACAAGTGACAAATCTTGGATCAGCTGGAAACAAAGCAATTCAGGTAGTTTCTAGAGAGTTCAGAAATAGAATCCCCTCCCTAAAGGCCAGGAAGCCAAACACGATCACATCCTCCCCTCTGCTGATTCACTCTCTGGTTGCCTGCAACAGCCTCTGCTGGGCCAGGACCAAAGACAGGAGCCGGGAACACTGTCCAGGTCTCCCACATAGGTGGCAGGGGTCCAATTACTTGGGCTATCACCAAAGCCATCCATACGCTAACCCCTAGAATCTTCCATGACCAAAGCAGCTTTGTAGATATCATAAAGTCTAAAGATGGGGGAGATTAATATTACATGAAAAGACACCAAAAAGTTTGTGGAAAAATAGAACTAAAAGATAAAGCTTATTTTGTTGCAAGGTTTCTGAAATACATGCATAGTTTTTGTTTGTTTCTTTGTTTGTTTTTAAGATTTATTTTGGAAACCAAGGCCATGGTTCAACAGGCTAATCTTCCACCGTGTGGCACCAGCATCCCATATGGGTGCTTGCCCATGTCCCAGCTGCTCCACTTCCCATCCAGTTCCCTGCTAATGTGCATGGGAAAGCAGCAGAGGATTGCTCAAGTGTTTAGAACGCTGAACTCACACAGGAGACCTGGAAGAGGCTCCTGGTTGCTGGCTTGAGATCAGCTCAGCTCTGGTCATTTGAGCTCCGGTCCACTGGGGAGTGGACCAGTAATGTAAGACCTTCTGTGACTCTCCTTTTCTCTCCATAAAATATGCCTTTCAAATAGAAAGAAGTAAATCTTTTTAAAAAAGATTTATCTTGTTATTTATATGAAGGAGTGTGAAAGAGAGAGAGAGAGGTCTTCCATAAGCTAGCTCACTCCCTAAATGGCTGCAATGGCCAGAGCTGGGCCAGGCTGAAGCCAAGAGCCTGGAGCATGCAGGGATCAAGAATTTGAGCCATCCTCCATTGTTTTCCCAGGCACATTAGCAGGGAGCTGAAACTAGATTCAAAAGCTGGACTCAAACCAGAGCCCGTATAGGATGCTGGCACCACAGCTTTTTCATAATACATGTTTTCCATGGGCTTTCTGAAGTGCCCTCAGGTATGTGTACCCTCTGAAACCAGAGAAGTGCTTGCATCAGATGTGGAACCAAACATTCCGTAATCAAGCCCCATTACCTTAACTCAAACAACTGTAATGGTTAAGATGACCACCAGGGGCTGATCTCACACAACATTTCTATATTGCAGTTTGCCGCCCCAGTCCTATTGACTTTCATCCAAACCATTTTCCCAGATCTGACAATCTTTGCAATTTTCTAATTCATCTCCAGCTTTAACATCATGAAATACAGTAGACTCTTCCTAAAAAGTTTACACTTTTGTTCACTGGGCAGTGAGCAAAGAGATTTTTTCTTTTAACAATCCAAGGTCTGCTTTTATGCCCCTCAGTAGCTCAAGGTAGACAAGTTGGTTAGCAATGAAGCATGGTTTATTCTCCATTGGAAATATCTTCAGGGCAGGCGTGGTGGCATGGTGTGCTGGTCCTCGGTATGTAGCACCAACTTTTCACATGGATGCCATTTCCAATCCCAGCTGCTCCACTTCCCATGCTTATCACCTGGGAAAGCAGTGGAGGACGGTCCAAGTGTAAGGAGTGACTGAATCAGTGACCCTGAAGACTGACTCTGCCCTCTTCAGGCTCACGTGCTGTGTCTGGCATCTTGGGTTTGTGGCAAAATGGAGTGGGGATGGGGGGGTAGAGGGGGAAGTTAACACAAATTCCCTGGACCCTGAACTTACATGGAGGGCTGGAATGGATCTCCTGCTCCTGGATTCAGATCAGCTCAACTCCAGCCTTTTGGGAGGTGAACTAGCAGAAGGAAAAACCTTCTCTCTTTGTCTCTGCTTCTCTCTGTAAATCCAACTTTACAATAAAAATAATTTTTTTTAGAAAAAGGAAAGTATCCTTAAAGCAGCCATTATGAGGGGTAAGCTCACATTTCAAGTGAATTGATTAATATTCAGTTTCATGTGTTAAAAGAGACTAGACAGACTGGAAGAAGAGGCAAAGAGGATACAGTGATGAAAACCAGTGGGAGTGAGAGGCACCTGGTCTCCTTGAGTCACAAGCTTAATTACATGTGTGGATAACTTGGAGTGGATGTGATACAGAATAAAATGTTTTAAGACTAGTTTTTGTTTTTTTTTTAATGGAGGAGATCGAATCATACAGACATAAGAATCACCTGAGTTTGTAAACTATGCACACCCACAACTTACAACATATCACCTATGTAAAACTTTCACGGGTTAAAGGTAAGGGCCTGTGCAAGGGTATGCCATAAAGTTCATGGAAAATGGAATTAAAAGGTATGTTTAATTTGATATAAAAGTATTTTGGAACCCAAAACTGGTATGGTGGTACAGCACACTAATCCTCCACCCCGTGGCATTAGCATCCCATCCGGGTGCCAGTTTGTGTTCCAGATGTTCCACTTCTAATCCAACTCTCTGATTATGGCTTGGGAAAGCAGTGCAGCATGGCCGAAGTCCTTGAGTCTCTACACCCATGTGGGAGACCAGGAAGAAGCTCCTGGCTTCACATTAGCTCAGCTGCAGCTGAGTGAACCAGCAGATGGAAAACCTCTCTCTGTCTCTCCTTCTTTCTCTGCAAAATCTGCCTTTCAAGCAAAATAAGTAAATCTTTTAAAAGATTTTTTTTAAATCCATGCACATGAAAGATCTTCGAGAAGTCTATGGAAAATACATAATGTGAAAAAAACTATGCCTAACTTTTCTTTGAATTTCTATCAAATTAAACTCACCTTCTAATTGTATTTTTCTATAAACTTTTTGAAGTACCTTCATACATTTGTGAAGTATCCCCAGCAGCAAGAATTGACGATCACAAAGCTTCTGTGGACCTCAAGTACTCAACAAGCATTTGTTGAAGTGAATTTATAAGACGAAGAGATTGAGCAAATGACAAATTCAATCCAATAATTTCATGACCAATTATTTTTTGCATATGTGAAATGATTTTCCCAAATAAACTGACTACTGAAGAAACAAACAGCATCTAATCAACATTCATGTAGATCAAGAAAATAATTTCTACACCCTCTTGGTGACAACCAAGAGTCAAAGGCAAATAAAAAAATCACACACTATTGGGCTAATGTAGAAATGATCTGAGTTTGGATTATACCCACAGCATTGGTCCACCATAGATCATTTTAGCTCACTTGGGTGCAGTGTTCACAGTGGCTTAGCACTGGCTAAAATGAAACATTTGTGTTTCCATCTACATTATGTCATTTCGATTTTATATGTTTAGCTACCAAGAAATACAAGTTTGCCTCCTTGTATAAACTGTGGTCAGAGATTAAATTCAAGTACAGTAGGGCCGGTCAATGGCCTCTGTAGTTGAGATATGAGTGACAGATAGGACACTTTCTTGGCTACAGCTACACTTGACCTTGGGAAAACATAAATCAGTTATTTCTTGGCCGAGGTCTGTTCAAGCTTTTGTTTTTTCCCCTCACTTTATAGAAATGTGGAATAGTCTTTCTTTTAGATTCAGTTAAATGTCACCAATGACCATATTTTTAGAAATTGTATAGCACCTTGATACATAATAATTTTTCAATCTCTTTCTTCTTCCTTTTTTTAAAAAGTTCTTAAAAGTCAATCAAATTGCGTACCTGGTAAAGGTAGGCCTAGGTAAGCAAAGGTCAAGAACAAACTAATCAAGAAGTCAGAGACATGTATTTGCCTTTAAGAAGATAAGAATTATTACAAAGATAGAAAATCAAAGTTCAACTTCTGAAATATGAAATGAGATATTTGAGTCTGAGCAAGCTAGGAGTCTTGAAAGTCAAGTTTTTTTGGGAAAGGATTTTCTAAATGATTTTAGCTGCCACTGGCAGATCTTGACATGTAACACAGGAAGACATTGTAATTCTTAGGATGGAGTATTTCCAAGTAGAAAGTTGTCCCCAGGAGATGATTCTATTTAAAAGAGCACTTCGATTTGTTCCACTGAAGACCCCACCCCACCCCTACCACTCCATGAGGTAAGAGCATGAGAATGATTGTATCCATGAGCAATGATATAAGAACATTTTCAACTCTAAACAACTGCTTGTTTGAATCTGAACTTGGACCTATTCTCTGTACATGAATGATAAGAAGCAAGGCCAAGCTGGAGTCACAATCCCTCGCTATCTGCCCAAAAGATAGCAGCAGGAGTCACACTTCAGGAAATAGCCAGACCTGTCAAGAGAGGGAAGGCAGGCAGGCTTTTGTGGACCACTTAGAAAGAAGAATAAAAAGAGGACCCAAACTGTGATTTGTCAAAGAGTCTGTCCCTGCCAGAGGAAAGGTGAATCTTTTAAAGGAGAAATGCTCTTACGGGATTCTTTCAAGGCAGCTAATTCTGACCTGAGTTACCAAAAGTAGAGGCATCAAGATGGCTTAATGGGCCAGTATCAGCTAAATTAACATGAAAGTTGGTAACTGCTTTCTAAACATGAAGGAAACTAAATGGAAAAATCTTGGATGCTAAAGAAAAATCCAGAGGAGATGTTCTCTCACTCCACAAGTTAGGAAAAAGAATAAAACGACCCATTCAGATCCCCGTAAGGGCTCTGCATCACAGGGATCAGCAATAAAAATGGCAGCAACTGGTTTTGTCTTGGTGCGAAATACTGATTCTAGAAATATCCAATTAAGCTGAGAAGGATTAATTTGACATCAAGAGATTTTTCTTTTTTTTAGTGGGTCTGGACTAAATGACTTCTCTGTACAAAGAAACATAAAAGATGTTTGGGAGCCCAGAAACTAATAGGCATGACTTTATCTTTAAATAATTTACAAGCCTAGCCTCAGGACTGAGATGTCCAAGTACGTAACTTAATGGAAGACAGTGTAGAATGTAATGATGGGTATAAACTGATGGTGAAAGCAAACGGATTTCTGCTGAGGGCTCCGGGAGCAATGGTGGGAAGGGTGGCTTTTCTGCCTGCCTTTCACTCTTCAACAGATCCGAGAGGAGCTGGAAGGAGTTTGATTACTAAGAATCCTATGGGAGATATCATGGAGGACAAAGTCACACCAAAGAAGAGAGATGCTAAACTCGTCAGCAGTTTCATGTCCAGAACGCCCCACCAAGAAGTGACTTTTTTTTAAATTCTTCAATGTTTTATATTGTATTAATGTATCATGATCACAATATTCACTTTTATCTTTGAAATCCCACTGAATATCAGTATATAGATAATGGACCTAGCTTATAGAGGGGCATATTCAAATATAGAGAAAGGTATTAGCTTGAAATCTGCCCTATATTTAGATAGTATCAAAGAACAAGTGTTGATGTGACTAAACATCTAGTCAACAAAAGGAATGTGAACTGGCCTAGACCTTTAAAGAGACAGAGGGCACATTTAGTTTCTTGACAAGTACATTTCAAGCCAGCACATTCTAATATATATATATAAAGGTGGCTGTCCAGTTAAAAATTCACCACATACTGCATTAAAATCAATAGCTGGTACAAGCTGGTACCTTGTATTTGTTTCTGATATGAGAAGCTGGACACACCTGCTATTAACAAATAACGACATGATATTGTGAGCCAATGACATGACACTGTGAGGAAGCGTACCAGTGCTGCTTAGTCATATCCTTTGCTCACGCTGATCATTATCAATGGGCTCTTCCTTAAGACACTTCAGAATGCTCCAGACCAGATAAAGTTCTTAGCTGGAATGAATTCTCTCCCAGGGGATGCTTAGCTGGAGAAGGTGCTGCTGGCATCTAGCGGATGAAGGCTAGGGAAGCTGTGCTTTCAAATGTAGCTTTCAAACTCCCCACAAGGAATTATTGGACCCCAAATGTCTGAGGATGGGACTCCCACTCTAGACTGCATACCACTTGGCACACACACAAAAAATGAGTACTGTAAAAGCAGAATCTACTCCATACTCTGACCTCTAGTCCTAGATCAATAATGAAAATATGAGGAACAGTCATTGTGTGGGAATCCATCACCACCCTAATCACGGAGCTGCCAAGTGGAGTATGGAGGGACCTTAAGGCAAATCCTCACTTGACTATTTGCCAAATAATATCTGACTGTTTAATCACCTTCTACTTTAGTTTCCTCAACTGTAAAAATGGGAATAAGAAGTGAAACTGTTTCATAAGGCAGACATAATGTTCAAGGAAACCCCATGTAACATGCTTGGAACAGAATCTGCTCTAAAGCACTAGAGATGCATATTTTTAATCAGTGTTATCATTATTACTATTATTTGGCAGAAAGGAAAGTTTTAAAATTTGCAGTTATCTGGACCAATTCCCCAAAACCTCAATCATTTAGATACAGTAGGATTTCCTGAGTAGCGTCTAAACTATCATTTACTCAAGATTTTTTTCTTTAAACTGTCATACTTGTATAAATCTGTGCCATTCAGAAGTTTGATATCTTAGTTGTATTTTCCTGACATGCACAGAACAATGCAATGTTGTTAAAATTTTATGTGTGTTCCACCTAAAATCGTCTCCCATGCTTGATTGCTAGCCATGTCTGAGAACCACTGGTGCATAGAGCACCGATGTGGAAAGGAACTGAGATATCCAACTCCTTTGCTCATTCTTTCAGCTAAGCCCACCTCTCAGCTAGGAAACCAAATGGTAGATTCTCTCCTTCTCAGGTGCCTTTCCGGCAGAAACAGAGCATATGATCTTAGCTTTTCCTACCACACCTGCTGCTGCCTAAGTCTTAACTGGATGCTGGTGATCAGAAGAATCAGAGATGGAATCCTAGGAGGTCCCACAAGATGAGCTCCAAGAACTACAGGGTATTACTTGCACCACCAGGGTGGCAGTTATTTTCTCACTGGTCCAGTTTTAACCATATGATTCCTGGTGCTGCTGCTGCATCTCAAGTTCTGGACACAATCCTAACAGCCATCCCCCAAACTCAGAGGACCATTTGACGTTGCCTGGCAAATCCTATGCTAAAAGGTCCCTCATTCAGCCAGCAGCAGTTCCTGTTGTCCACAATCCTGACAGCTCCCCTTTCATTCCATAGATAAAGAAGCAGAGTTGGAAACTGTACTCTTCACAAGCCAGACACAGCAACGCCGGGATTACAACTCAGATCAGTGCCTTCTCAACCACAGTGGGCAGTATTTCTAGCTTTGCTACATCAACTTTTGCCAACATTAAGTCTGAACATTTTTTAAATGGCTTACAAAAATATTTTTAGGTTATTAGCCAAATAAAATGAATACAATGAGAATCTTCTCATCTCTATACTGTACATATTGGGAATAGGTCAACATGTTCCTTATAGCACCTCAGATTGACCTAATATTGAATGAATTCTCAGAATTGAGAGCCCAAATACTGGAGGGACTAGGTAAGTACATGAGTAACAGGTTCCAGATTAGGGAGTGGCAGGGACTGCACACACTTGGGTAATGGTACCTTACTCAAGGTGAGCAGGTGCTGCCCAGCCCCAAATATTTGCGTTGGAGTAGAAATAAAAGACCAGTACTACTGAGTAATTTTCTAAAGAAATAAGATTTCTGATTTTTATATAAAATTGACATGCAGCCAATTAAAGCAAAAACATTACTGAGTAGTCACACATAAATGGGCACATACCTGTTAGCTGGATTCAGCCTTCAGACCACCTACATACAAGGGTGCTTTGTGGAAAATGGAATTGAAATGTAAGTGGCTTGATGATGCAAAGGAAAAAATTATTTCATACAAACAGACTTCAAACGGATGAGAGAAAATATGTATTGTGGGAAAACTATGCTTGATTTTGATATATTTTGTACCAAAAGAAACAGTTAATTCATTTTTGTGAACTTTTTTGATACAAGCTTAAGCAAATTCTAGGATATTTTTAAATGCTTTTACTTTTTCCCTGCTTAGTGAAAGGTGTAATGAGAGTGAGATTAAAATAGCCAAAAAGTTAGTATTATTTAAACTTCAGGACTTTCATCTCTCTACTGATTTTCCAAGTAGAAGCCCTTTACCCTAAGTCCTGGTCACGGCCCCACGTCCTATATTTCTGCTCGTGCTGACGCGTCTTCTCTTACCAACGCCATTTTGCTTGCCTCTAACACAGTTTTCCTCCTTAGCCCTATTCCAGAGTCACCTCCTTCTGGAAGCCTTTTTCTATTACATTTTCCTCCTCACCTCCTCATTTCATCCACCTTAGGTTAGATATGCCATGGTATGCAATGGTAGTAGTCCCAACACTTAAGAAACACTCTCTGAGGTCCCACTATCTAGAAGAAAGTGGATAAGCTTGTATGGTGATGCATCTTCAGAGCATAGAATTGCAGAGCAGCAAGAGAGTGGAGAAGCAATACGATACAAGAAAGTACAACTAAATGCAAAATGTTATATCACTGATAAGACCACAGCTTCTCAAGTTTTCCAAGTCTCATGTGACACCTCTAAAAAAGGCAGGATGAAACCAGCACACTTCCGAAGTCATTTGAGGGAAGGAGGGATGAAGTCTCCATCTGTGGCTTTTTCTTATCTCCAACCTCACATTTAGCCAAGTTTTGAGCAAGAGCATAGGATAGAACACACGTGTTCTGGACTGAGTAGCCTCACGATCACAGGCCCAGCAGCACGATAGTCTTCAACGCAGTACCTGTCTACTTCCGTCAAATGTTGCGTACATGTCTGTTTCAACAGCCATGCAGCCAACAGTGCCAAGAACATCTTTATCACTCATATTTTTAGCATTTCCGTGGTGCCCAGCACCCAGGAGGGAAGTGGGGAGGTGAGTTTGTTTTAAGTTAACAGACATTCAGAGGTTACTTAGAGATTTTTGAGTCGAATGAAATGTGAGGGTGGGTTATAATAACCTTAAGCTATACAACCCATCTTTTAAGTTGATAACACAGCCTGTAGAATCTTAATGACCCAAGGTACACAGACTAACTCCTTCTTCAATCCAATCACCCTCTGACACTTTGGTGATCTGCTTCAGGCACCACAACACAGCCTTACTCACGGTGGTTGCTCTAGACAAAATTTCACAAAATTAAAAATTCATCAGTAGATACAATGTCTGTAAATGCATACCTAGGATTTTAGTACTATTGATATAGAGTGAGTTCACATATTTATATAACGTAGTCAGATTTTCTACAAGGAGATTTGTATGTGTCTTTTCAACTAAATAACAATATTTCTCTTATTGGTCATTATTGTACTAATTAGTTTTAAATAAACCTTGCCCTGATGGGACTTCCCTGAACCCCAGAATTCCCCCAGCGGCCCAGAATCAATTAGAAAATAAGCATTTTTTTTCTCAGAGGAAAGGAGCTCCCAAGTTTTATCCATGTTGTCATAAATGGCAGGATCTTTTTAAAGGCTTACAAGTGTTCCATTAAACAATTGTGTGTGTGTGTGTGTGTGTGTGTGTGTGTGTGTGTATGTGTGTGTAACAATTTCTTTGCCTGTTAATTCAGGGATGGAGACTTAGTTTTCTTCTGTATCTGAGAGGTTATCAAATGTTCATGGGACTGAAGAAATCTCTGAATGAAACCACATGTGGGAAGAAAAATGCTGCATGGTTTCACATGTGGAATCTTTTTAAAAAAAAACATATGTGTAAACGGAGTATAGAACCATGTTTATCAGAGATGGGGGAAGTTGGAACATGTGAGAAGGGTACAAAGTTGAGGTTATATGGCATGACTAGATCCAGGGGTCTAAGGCACAGCACACTCCTGTCCTCTGGGAATTCACTGAGAGTTGATTTTAGTTACTCGTACGACACACACACGCCAGGGGAACTGTGCGAGAGATGACTGCATGCTCATTTGATTGATTTTAGTCATCATTCCCCTTTGTATTCACTGTGTTTAGCAAAGCACAATGGCATACAGCTTATATACATTCAATAAATATAAAAGATGTTTTAAACAAGAAAGGAGTCCCCAGGCATATGGGAATTTCCATATTTGCTAGTGGAGAAAAATGTGCACTTTCAATTTCAGGTCACTATTCATCTTTTGCATCTGCTTAGCAGATAATTATATTCCATCTGTGTGTTTGTTTTCTCAGCTAACTACAAACAAAACATCTACTGGGTGCACAGCAACAGGCTAGATACCCTCATTAATGATGGAAGAAGGGTCAGTGTGATTCACAGCCACCTACACACCCCCCAAAAGATGCAGAACTTTCACCTTGCTCTTCTCAACGGCTAATAAAGGTGGGATATGATGCTGGATTTAAAAAAGCTAATTCTGAAACATGTCACTGTAGCTGAGAAAATTTCGTAGAAATGGCTCATTCTGCCTGTTGCTTTAAAAATCTGTTTCTAAAAAGAAGCCTTGACTACCAGGAAAGGTTAGGAAACCCGAGTTATCTGTGAAAAAGTGAAGGGCAACCGTCATTACTTCACCTTTGGCAGCCACTTTTTCCATAAGCCTATTAGTCAGCAGGCAATTTATTAGCCTCCTGATCCATTAATCATTTATCTGTTATCTCCAGGCACAATATACGCTGAAGCTTTCTACAGCCTTCATTGAAAGATTGTTTGGGAATATTGTCTTGAGTTGCAGCAGGCTGAGGAAAGGTCTTCACTAAACTACATGAGAGAGCCCCTTCCTTGTGCTACAGGTGCAGGGTCAGCGCTCAGTCAGACCCTGGAGTGGAGCCCACACAGGCTGCCGCCCCCAGTGAAGGCAGAAGGCCTCATGGCTTTGAGCATGAACCGTCTTGCTGAAAAGTTCACAGGTCGGAACTGGCCAGTAACATTGAGGAAGTTCAAAAGGCAAGGGAATCTGATCATAGGCATCTTAGTCATCACGGCCCCTTGTAGAGTAGAAATTAATTTACCATATGCAATAAAAGTCACCAAAATCACAGGAGTCTGAAAAACAGGGGAGCTTGCCTCTTGCTGCGTGCTGGCTGATGCCTGGAACTGTGAAATGCAAAATCAGAAAGCAAAGCAGTATTTCCTTCCTTGATTAAAAAACAAAACAAACGCTCTTAATTGGCTTTGTCTTTAACTCTAGTATTGGGTAATATTTCATTCCATAAAATAAAACGAATGTTCATGAAACAAGGATATTTGTTCACATATTAATATAGACAAGGCTTGCCTCAGGCAAAATTTTGGAAGAAGAAAATGTCTTACATAGACGCTGCTGTATTTTTATTGTTATTGAATTTTTATTTATTTATCTATTTTTGCATTTATCCCTAAAAACTTTTATTAATAGAGAATAGATTTTATGTATTTCATTGATACAATTCTAAGAAGATAATCATACTGTCTTCTCTCCTCCCTCCATCATCCCCCTCCTTCTTTTCCTTCCTTTAATTTTTGCTGTAACATACTTTATAAATTTTATGATACACTTGCACAGGCTCTGGGATGCTACTATATTTTAATAAGAACTGGCTAGATAGCTGGGCCCACAGAATCATAGTAAAGTCAACACAACAGGGGATTTACAAGTCCTGACCCAGGACTTTGTTACAGAGTTACAAGCATGGAAACCCACAAAAAGGAAGTGACTTCTTGTGGTCACCTTGTTAATGACACAGAAGCAGATCATGTGCAGAGAAGCCTGGGCTCCTCACAGCCGCCGCCCAGAGGGATATCGTGAGCACCTTCCTGCTCTCTGTGACCCAGTGAAGCTGACACTGACCTCATCCAGTCTCTGCACAATTTGGAAATTAAAATCATGAACCAATGAATGGTTGCTTCTATTCATTTGATACAAGTGCTTCTACAAACCCATGACGTTAATTTTTAAGAGTAAAACATGTTTAGATGCTCAGATCGCTTCATATTACTCTCGGGACTATTTAAGTAATAGACTACTTTATTTCTGGCCTTTCGGGGTACCATGTTCTCCTATGTCTTCGTTGGCCTTGCTTGCTATTCCTGTTTGCTGGGCTGTCTCCTCTCTTCGCTCCATTCAACAGGTAAGTATGCAACTAGGGCTGGTTCCAGCCTCCTCTTCCCTCCCTTCCCTTTCTCTTTTCTCACACTTCAAGCAGTTATCTCAACCTGGCTTATGACTGCATATCTGCTTGTGACTCTCAAATCTACCTCCAACCCAGGCAGCAATGAAACCCAAGCACTCATTTGATGTTCTCCTACATGTCTGACAAGCCTCAAATTTAACATGGTTGAAGCTAAAAATCATAATTCCCTGCTCATCCAGCTTTTCCCTTCATTAAGCCTTTCTCACCCCAGGTGATAGTATTTTTCACCCCAAGCTTTATTTTGATTTGTTTGTTTGTTTGTTTCACTTTGTATCTGAAAGTCAGGGGAGGAAGAGACAGTGAGAGAGAGAGAATCTTCCATCTGCTGGTTCACTCTCCAAATGCCTTCAACACCCAGAGTTGGCTCTGCCAAAACCAGGAGCTAGGAACTCCATCCAGAGCTCCTCGTGGGCAATAGGGACCCAAGTACTTGAGTCATCATCTATTGCTTCCAAGGAGGAAATCCGATCAAAGGCAGATGAACTGGGATTCAGCGAGAACTGAGACTGTGGGAAAGCCATGCCAGGCTGAGCTGAAGCAGCCATTGGTACCCATAAGATACTGGGAATGGGCCTGGTAGGGGAACTCTGGGGACTCTTCTGCTAGATTGCAGCTCCCATTGGTGAGCATAAAAGCTGGAACTGGGGACTGACTGGACCACACAAGGACTCAGCACATGTTGGGGTGGGTTGGGTCTCAGCGGCGGGGGGAAGCCAGACTAGGCTAGACCCCAGCACCTGCTGGTGCTCACAAGAGCAAGAATGGGTGTGGGACAAGCTGGACTAGGCCATGGTACCTGTCAGTTTACATGAGAACTATGCTGGGCAAGCTGTATTACTTGCAAGAGCTGGAATGGGTGTGGGCCAGTTGAGCTAGGACCACACCTAGTACCTACCAGTGAGTGCCAGGACTAGGAGTGAACCATGTCAGGCAGGGTTGCAGTATCCATCAGCATAAGTGTAGGTTGACTGTGGGGGGTGGGCTGGGCTGGGCCACTCTACAGCACATGCTGCGATGAATGAGAGCCAGGGCAGGGCGCAGGCCTTCTCTTCCTTTGCACCTTCTGCCCAGCTTCCAACATTCCCCTATGTGATGGCACCCATCAGCCTCTTAAATCCAGCTTCTCAGCCATGCCATCCCTCTCTTCTCCATCTTGACCTCTGAACTCTTTCCCTTTCAGGGTCCCCTGCTCTCCTCACATCAATGTTTCCTACTTAATATAACTCTCACTCTCTCTCCTTCTCTCCCTCCATTCCTCCATTCCTCTGAATTTCCTCAGTACTGAAGAAACAGGATCAATAACTTAGCTTCTGGGTCATAATCTGCCCTTTGCCATCATCCATATGTGCTGTCCCCTGAACATATCACCCTCTCGATCACCTGCTGGTTATTCCCTTAATGGCATTCATCACTTCCAATGCTGTCCCCCCCCCACCCCTTGATGCCCTATCCTATACCACTATCACATTCCCACCACTCCACAATCCCAGAATAAAGTGCATACTCCACCCCACACTCCCACTAACACACACACAAAGTCCTCCTTACTCCTTTCAGCAACTAGCTCTCCTTTCCTAAGACCAACATTGTGATGTAGCAAGTTAAGCCCCCACCTGCAACATGCGCATTCCAGACAGGCACTGGTTCAAGTTCCAGAAGTTCTATTTCCAATCCAACCTCCTGTTAATATGCATGAGAAAGCAGCACAAGATGGCACAGGTGCTTGGGCCTCTGCACCTGTGTGGGAGATCTGTATGAAGCTTCTGGATCTTGGCTTTGGCCGGACTATTGTAGCCATTTGGGCAATGAATCAATGAATGGGAATGGATGATCTCTTTCTCTCTGCCTCTCCTCCTCTCTCTATAACTCTGTCTTTCAAAATGATTTATTAAAAAAATACTATTTATTTTTTCCAAAACTTCCAGATTATTCTTGACCTATAAAAGGCCTTTGGCACCTCAGTGATATTCTGGCTTTCAAATGTACTTTTTAGTATCTTATTCCCTAAAGGCAAATTTGAGCTCTTGGAAGACAGAACACAATCTGGAAATTTTTTTTTTAACTTTCTTCTCTTCAGCCTCTTGGCACCTAGCATAGTGGTATGACACCCCATATTCCAGGATTAGAATATGCGTGTGAATGAACACGTTCTGGAATTCTTCATTGTTGGCCACAGCTCTGGCAAATCTTCCCAGGAGAAAGGACAGACAGGCAGCCACAGGCACCAGCCTCCCTGAAGCCAAGCACCAGTGAGGAAGTTCATAGGACAGAACAAGCCAGGGGCAGAAGCTGAGGGTGCCCAGGGCAGCTGTTGATTGTGCCCATTGCGGTGACCAATCAGAGACAGGCCGGCCCAGGCAGATACACAGAAAACAAGGCTGGGAGTGCCATGTCAACAGGACAGGACACAACACTCCTCTTGGGGTGTGGGGGGAACAGGGACCAACTTCAGCCTTTATGGCTATTTCCTCCCTCTCCTCCCATCCTCACTTCTCTTCTGTTTCCCTTCTCTAATCTCTTCTCATGCCTTCCAAACACTGCTCTTTTTGTCCCTCTTCTGTGGTCACCCCTCTTTCCGCCACCCTACCATCACATTCACCCTTCTTTTACCCAGAGCAGCCTGGTGTTCCTGGGCAGGCTCTCTCTCCCATTCTTAGTATCAGGGGATTGGGAAAATAAGTGACTCATTGCATAGTTCTTAGCTTTCCCCAGTTCAAAGAGGAGTGTGAGTCCCAGAGAGCCAGAGCAGGTTACATGGCCAGAGTCCTGGGAAAGGACACTCGCAAGTCTTTTCACCAACTGCAGCATGGGGAGATTAAGACAGTATCTCACTGATTAACACCTTGCCCTTGAGACAAGGAATACCACTGACTGAAGAGAGAGAATCCTTGAGAGAGAGGGGGAGAAAGAGAGTGTGTGTGTCCTGGGATATATTTGGAGTAGCCGAATGCAGCTGTGCTGCTTTTCCAAGTTATGCAAGTTAAAAAAAAAAAAAAAAAGCCTTGTTTGCCCAAATTATTGTAAGAGATTCAGTCATTGGCCAGAAGAGTCATATTTGCTGTATGTTCCTAAACTCAAATTGTTTACAGCATTCTAGATTTAAAATCTCTAAACATAGAGATGTAATCCAACTTTTGCATTTACAAAACGAATAACTTGATGTAATCACACCCTAAATTATAGCAAAGATCAGCCCACAATCCAGGGATGTGGCTTCTTGGCCACAAAACTTGTGTTTCATTTCCCTCCTGCAGCGTGACCCTCTGAGAGTTAGGACAGAGGTTGTGGCCTCCATTTCTCACAAGCCCAGAGCTCACAGCAAAGATACTGGATGCTGACACCACAGACACACCTGCCCTCGAGTTATCATGGCAATTCTCATTCCCTAGTAATTCTGAAAATCCTTATTTAGGAGGCAGAGAGACAAAGAAAGGCACACACAGGGCAGGTAGATCTTCCATCTACTGACTTCACTCCCCAAATACCTGAAATAGCCAGGGCTGGGCCAAGGCTGGTACTCAACCATAACCTCTCATGTAGATGGGGACTCACTCACGGACTTTCAGAGGGTGTATTAGCAGGAAGCTGGGATTGAGAGCAGAGCCAGGCTCAAAAGCAGGCACTCCAGCATGGGATGCAGAAATCCTAGGGCAGAAGGTCTTAAGTGTAGACCAAATCCCTGCCCTCCTTTTTCCATTGTTTTTTATTTTAGCAGTTAGTGATCATGAGAAAAACACTTGAAGGAGATAAGTTGTTCTCTGATCAAACATAACAGAAATATTAACATTCACCTTTATTTATGCTGCGGATTTTTCCTCAATCACAGACCTTCTGCAGGATATGCATTCGGCACTATTAGTACAGTCATCATGAAATAGGTTGCTATCCTCAGGGAGGTTTGGGCTGGGCATGGGAGTGAAGTGCATAGGACCTTTCTAAGTGTCTGTCATCCCCTCAATCTCGCTGCCCCTCTTCTCAGCTACCAGCTTCCCTTCCATTCCTCCATCATGCCAAGGACTCTCACACAAGCTGCTCTTGGCACAGGCCTCTCACTTGTGAGAAGGTTCTGCTTCTCCATGGCCCGGAAGTCTTGTCTGCACTGGGAACTTGGGCTTCTTCGTGCTCTTCCTCTCACATTGTTGGGAGTTTCCTTGCACACACTCCCTGTCCAGGAGCGACCCTCTGTGAGATTCTCTGCCACAGCTGAGCCTGGTATTTCAGCATTTATGGGTTACATGTTTATTTGCTTATTTATTCTCTCTATGCCAGGGGCGCCCAACAGGAACACAATATGTGGTAGGTAATTTTCAATTGTCTAGTAAGCACATGAAAAGATGGGCAAACCAAATTGAGATTTCAAAGACGTAGAAAGGTCTGTGAATGAGGAAAAATCTGCAGCATATTTTTAGGAAACCAAAATATAAAGCTACTTTAAGACTGTTACTGACAAAACGTTGTTATTACTTTACAGCCAAGTTTGCACACCTCAAAGAGTGCCATAGCAGAGGGAAACGGCGGGCATTATTGTTTCTCCGTAGTCTCACACCCCAGGCTCTGCTGCACATGGTCTTCCTGGGCCCGGATGTTCTGGGCTGTAGAACACAGGGGTTATCTAAATGATTTTTCTCCTCTAGCCCAACCAACTTATTTACCCTTGTCTGGTATTCTACAACTTTGTAGCGTTACCATGACGTTCAGGTTTCACAGACTTTAAAAGCTTAGGAGCAGGCCTGGCATGCTAGCCTAGCAGCTAAAGTCCTCACCTTGAACACTCCAGGATCCCATATGGATGCCGGTTCTAATCCCGGCAGCCCCGCTTCCCATTCAGCTCCCTGCTTGTGGCCTGGGAAGGCAGTGGAGGATGGCCCAGGGCTTTGGGACCCTGCACCCACATGGAAGACTCAGAAGAAGCTTCTGGCTCGTGGCTTCAGATTGGCTCAGCTCTGGCCATTGTGGCTGCTTGGGGAGTGAATCAATGGATGGAAAATCTTCTGTCTCTCCTCCTCTCTGTATATCTGACTTTGCAATAAAAATAAATAAATCTTTTTAAAAGCCTAGGAGCATGAGAGACACTTCCATGCTCATGTGTGCAGATACAGCTCTACCTGTTGACAAGGTGGGAGAAAGAGGAAACCTCCCCATGGCTTGTTTCTGAATGGGAGGGAGCACTGTTAGCTAGGAGGGGTGCATGGAATTGTCCTTCCTACACAACAAAGTCTCCTGTGGTGCAGGAGGTAGGTTTTCCTTTCCTTTATCTATTATGGAAAGCCAGCATATGATGCCAACTCCGCGGGTAGCAGCAACACTCACAGAACCACCAAAATCCAACAACGTAAACAAATAAGACCCACCTAGTAGAGGAAGCTATCACCAGTACCTGTTATAATTTACTAATTACTCAGTGTTTGTAATACATAAAAATACCCATTTCCCATCACTTCGTTTCATCCTCTCCCTTTCCTCCACGACTGCTGTCTTCTCTGGCCTCCCACATCATCCCATCTCACCAGAAAGAAGATGAGATCATGGGCAGGCCCCTTCCTCCCCAACTGCTACCACTGGAAGCCATCCCAGCCACCTGCCTAAGGATCCCATCAGCTTGAGGGGGCTGGGGGAAAGGTTCTGCTCCAGTCAGATCAAATCTCGAGTGTGGGCACTTGAAGATAATCATGAGACACATCTTGATAATCGATGGGGATGGTGATCCAGAAGGCTAACAAGGTGTGCCTGCTTATTACTCGGCCTCTCAGTCATCTATCACTCACCTCACCACAGTCATAAACAGTATCTTGTCTTTTGAAGGCTTTTCCCATGCTTAGGAACCCAACACCCTTGATTAGAACTTATCTCTACCCAGAGCTGCTCCTCCTGAGCTTTGAACTTCCAGAGCCAGGACAGAAGAGACAGGGAAGGAGGCAGAGAAGGAGACATCGCTTATCAGGGGATCCGAGGTGGTGGGGCTGGAAGGCTGGAGTGGGGAGAAGAGTCTGGTGCTGGCCGAATTAGGCTGTGGACTATGAAGCAGAAACTGGACACTAAAGCAAAATAACAGCAAAGAGCCAATGGCTTAGATCCTCCCATTCTCCCACCCCCATCTCACTCAGTTCCCATAGAGAAGATCCTGTGCCTCGTTCATTCTAATCTCTTCTGTCATCTTGCTTGCTTCAGTGTGCAAAGATCTTTCCTTTCTTTTGAGCCCTCACAAGCTTGGGAGCATTTTTGCGTGGAACCCTTTCTCTCCAGATGAAGAATTTCTGTTCCTCCTTTAATTGACAGCCTAAAGGGCAGCTCCTCCAAGGGCCCAAGCTTCCTTAAAGTTGGCGCGACTATTAAAGTTGGCTTGACTTGTTAAAGAAGGTTAGACCTGCACACCCAAATTAGCCTCCATAAGCATTCCATTTATCTCCTTTATAATCCCTATGGATACTCTTCATTATTTGCTTGTTTCTTGTATTTAAAATGTCATGCTCAGGGCCTAGCACGGTAGCCTAGCAGCTGGGGTCCCCACCTTGTATGTGCCGGAATCCCATATGGGTGCTGGTTCTAGTCTCAGTGCCTCCGCTTCCTTTCCAGCTCCCTGCTTGTGGCCTGAGAGAGCAGTAGACGATGGCCCAAGGCTCCAGGCTCCTGGCTTCGGATTGGCGCAGCTCCAGTTGTTGCAGCCACTTTTTGGGGTAAATCGGCAGACAGAGGATCTTGCTCTCTGTCTCTCTTCCTCTCTGTATATGTAACTTTGCAATAAAAATAAATATTTAAAAATGTGTGGAAATTTGACTCTAAGTTCTAGGAAGAGAAATTCACGGGGTTCTGTTCACTGTTGAAGTCCTTGGGGCTGCTCATCCAAGATACACAAGAATGAACATGCATAATTAAGATTCAATAGAATTTTAATCCCACATTGTTTGGGAATTCAGTAGAAAGCAAAGGTGGCATCTTAAGTCAACAGAGGAATGATGAGCTTTTCAATAACTGTCTAAGATGATCTAAGTGGAATACCTTCCTTCTCTAATGTACATCAAACTCATCCCAAATGGATCAAAGTTTTAAGCTCTCAGATATTTACCTGTTAAAGGAACTCGAAGGAGACTTATGAAATGTGGGTATCTTGGTGCAGACAAGGTTTTTCTAAGCAACTCTGATAGGACCTTGAGCACATTCAAAACCAACATGTTCCCTCCCCACACACACACTCACTCAAAATATAAACAAAGATAAAAGACAAGTAATAACCATTACATTTGGCAAAGTCCTAGATTTTATTAAAAAATAAATAAGATACTTTTCAAATAAAAATGACTAATAACTCAAAGGAAAAATAAAGAGCAGGAAAAAACCAAGCCACAGAAAAAATGTCTTCGAATAGATTTTGAGGACTGAGATAAACAATTTTAAGGCTACCAAGTGAAAGAAACATAAATTAAGCCATAACCATTTTTTCATCTTCAAAATTGGCAGATACATTTGCTAATATTAGTGTTGGCCAGTAAGAAAATGAGTGCTGGGGAATTACAAGAGGCATCATTTTTGCCTTTGGAACGTAAGCCCCACGGGCCGAGTGGTCTTTGAGAGGGGTCCAGTAGTTTCATGTCTGTGAGGAGATTAGCTTGGCAACATTTATTGGATCTCGGAATTTTATTCTTTGTATAACATTTTGTTTTGGAGAAGTTTTAAATTTACAAAACAAAAATTGTGCTGTGCTGATACGAGGAAATCCTGTATATCCTTCACTCCACTTTCCACTAATGGTAACAACTCACATTAGTGTATATGAGATTTATAACCCATATAATTTATAAACCTTACCAGCTCCCTCTTTTATCCAAATTCTTTCTGTTCCTCCCACCTCTAATAGCTGCTAATAATCAACTTCATGTATTCAGATTGAGTATAATATTATTTTTAAAAATTTACTTACTTGAAGGAGGGAGGAAAGGAAAAAGGGGAAGGGAGAGAAAAGAGGGGAGGGAGACAGGGAGGGAGGAAGAGGGGAGAAGGAGGAAGGAAGGAGAACAAGAGTGAATGGGAAAGGAGAAGATAAAGGGGAATGAGGACAGAGAGAGAGGAAGGGAGGGGCAGAGGGGAGAGCGTGGGTGGAGGAGAGAGAGAGAGCTCTTCCATCTGCTGATTTATCTCTAGATGGCTGTAATGGCCAGGAATGAGCCATGCCACAGCCAGGAGCCTGGAGTGCCATCCAGGTCTCCTGCATGGGTGGGTAGGAGCACAAGACCCGTGCCATCTTATGCAGGAAAATGGATCAGAGGCAGAGCAGCCAGGAGAAACGTCTGTGTCCTGAAATGGGATCTGACACTGTAGGCAGCAGCTTAGTTTGCTGTGCCTCAATGCTGGCTACCAATATCGGCATATTAAAATATACAAGCTATTTGAGTAACTTTTCTACTCTAAGATTTTATTCTATAGCTAAATCAACATAAGCAAAGATACACATAAGATATTTGTGCAAAAGACCAAAATAATCTAATGACATTCAATGATCGACAGATGAAATAAGGCTTGGTTTGTACCTGTCATAGATTACTCTGTAGCCACTGAGAGAGAGATTTGTCAATGTCTGGTCTCACACGCAGTGGTTTAACCTGATGTGCCACAACACTAACCTCATTTATAAGTTACGAAACAGGTTGCCTCTGAGAAACTCGTTTGTTGAGGAATAAAACTGTCCAGAGACAGATGATTGATTGAGATATAGACACTTACACCGACAGATGGATAAACACACAAGGCTATTTGTGCATAGAGCACTTCTGGAAGGACTTAGAAAAAAATTAGGGGGAGAAGGGACTAAGAGGTTAGCCTTTGGTTTTATTTAAATTTTTTTTCTTACCTCATACATTACTTTCTAAACCAAAACACTAGTGAAATCATAAAATTGATGATCCAGTATAACTCAACAATTCACTGTAATAATAGTCATGCTAAAAATAGCAAGATTTTTCAGTCCATTTGTTTAATGCTTTCAATTGTTAAAATGTCTACAATTTTAAATAAACACCCAAAATGTAAAAGAATAGCTTTTTCAGCAGTTCAGAAATGAGGCAGTTTTAATCTTTTACTTTCAAATAACTAATTCAACTTAAAAGTTTAAAGCTTATTTATGAATAAGTATTTTTTTATCTTCAAATGATGACCTCCTGGGGCAACATGTAGGTAGTTTCAGTTCATTCGTAGCTATCACCACTCCCTACCCATCCCAACAATAGATTTCAAATTCAATGCCGAGGTTACTTATTAAACACATGAGGTACTGCACCCTGGGAAAACCATTATAAACTTTGTAGGAGGGCTGATCTCTTAATGAAACACGGAACCACCATCTCAGGAAAACGAACATGGGCAACCGCCATGTAAGTACCCACTGCCTTTGGGAATCACGTTCATCTTGCTTGGCATGGGGAGGATTTAAGCGAGCAGATCATGATTGAGGATTTGTATGCTCTGGCACTGTGGCTATTCTTTTTTGGTGTAACAACAGCCTACAATGCTTTGGAAACGCATTAAGAAACTATCTGCTCCCCTTTGGCTGAAACTCCTTTAGGAGGGGAAGAGAAGGATTTAAATGAAGGCAGTTAACAGTGTCTAGAGGAGAGAAAATGGTTAAGAGGTATTTGTAGAACCTATGGCTCAAGCTTTTTGTTTGTAGCCATGTCGTACAAAGCATCATAGACTATGCTGTTCCAGAGTTTTGCAGGAAAGATGGATGCATGTTGCAAATATCAGAAGAGTAAATTAAAAGTGCTTCTATAAATCTATACAAGGTGGATCCAAAGGAAAAAATGTTTTACGGTTGATAAACAACAGTAAGCTTTCAGATGTCTGAAAGCATCCATGAGAAAATTTTAATATTTTATTTTTCTTTGGAAATATCTAAACCTGAGAATAGCACACAGGGTATTCATGATTAAAATATTGCTCTTTGGAGCCCATTATCAGTAAGACGGATAAGAATTGAATTTTGATATTTTCTATTGAAAATAAAATGTACATCTAAAGTTATTCCAATAATAACTTTAATTAGATTTTATGGACCAACTACCACTTCCCACAGTAAAGAATGGTGTATTGTACAATCACCAGAGATGACCCGAGAATTCTCTGTAAGCTGTAACTTTGTTTCTAGTATTTTTGCTTGGCTATATACGGGGTACTTCAAATTGCTGGTGGAAAGATGGGACTCAAAGACAATTTTTTCTAACATAAAAAAAAAAAAGTTAAATCCATGCATAGCTTTTCATAACACATTTCCATGAATGTTCTGAAGGTCCTCCCTATGCATGGATTTCAAAACATTTTGCCATGAAGCCAACTTCTCTTTAAATTCCATATAACTTGGACTTTTTGACAATCCTTGACATTATACCTGCAGTCAGAAGTAGCTGCACCTACACCTGCTTGCTCCAGAAATCACCTGCATAGAGCGTCTTGTACCAGGCAAGAATATGAGTCATCCATTCCCTGCAGAGATTAAAAGCAGCTGAGAAATGCACAGCGCTTCAGGAATACTCCCTGGCCCCTTTGTGAGCGGCCTGAGGACCAAGGGGAGGTCAGCACACAGGGTAGCTGGCCTTGGAGGGCGGGCCCGCATTTTTTACATATTTCTGTTTTGAATCTTCAGAGCCAGTCTTACTCCCTCTCAGAAGGCAGTCAACAGTTGCCCAGAGGGGACACCCTGCCCTCGGCAGCCTCGCAGCCTCTCAGCCACCCGTCAGGGAACGGAAAGCCAGAGGCCTCACAGCCCGTAAGCACTTTACTTCAACTCCACGTTGTGTCTGGCCTCTCACGTGTGTCCACTCTTCCCTACCATTGACCAGTCATGCTGGACGCCCCCATCTCCTAGTCTGGAATCTTACCATTAGCTATGACTTGCAAGCAGCGAGAAATTTTTTTCTTCCCCTGGCAAATGTCTGTTACAATATTAACAACTTATGTATAAACATAATTTGCTGAGAGATTGGTTGATATCATCACCCCATCTCATTAACAGCCCCCTAGAATCAAGGCATGAGGCTACACTTTGACCCCTGTGGCATTTCAGAAGTAGTAAGGGAACTTAACATGTGCTCAAGCAATGGATACATTCTTTAGAAGTAAATGCACAATCTTTATAAAGGCTAAAAAATATTTCCCGAGTTATAGCTAAAATTGTATGCATTAGAAGGCTACTTGACTGTGTCCAAACTAAAACTAGAGTGCTGGGAGTTTTGAAGCAACTGAAAAACCAAAACTAATTTTCAAATGAAAATTAGAAGACAGGTCAATGAAGTTTACATGTGTGTTTTTAATTCAGTGTGACAGACAATGTTGGATTGTTGAGATTAAGTGGCTGTGCTCATGCAAAATGATCCTAATTCTATATTCTAGGGTGTTTTTTTTTTCCTTTTGAGTCTTACATAGTCTACAAAATCACATGGTGTGTGATTTTAATTATTTTGCCCCATTTCTCTGTTCAACCACTGAGAAATTTTTCATTTGTAAGAATCCTTGAGGACCTTCTCTTGGGTCAAACTTAATTTTTCTATTCCCCTCTCTCAGCTCTCTATTTTTTTTATCACTAGCCTATGACAACAAAAATGTGGATATTTGGCATGTAAATAATTATAAATATGTATAAAAATCCAGGCATTGAAATCTTTTTTTTATAAAAGATTTATTTTTATTATTTATTTATTGGAAAGGCGGATATACAGAGGGGAGAGACAGAGAGGAAGATCTTCCGTCCGATGATTCACTCCCCAAGTGAGCGCAACGGCCGATGCTATGCCGATCCAAAGCCAGGAGACTCTTCCGGGTCTCCCATGTGGGTGCAGGGTCCCAAAGCTTTGGGCCGTCCTCGACTGCTTTCCCGGGCCACAGACAGGGAGCTGGATGGGAAGCGGGGCTGCTGGGATAGAACCAGCGCCCATATGGGATCCCGGGGCGTGCAAGGCGAGGACCTTAACCACTGTGCCACCGTGCCGGGCCCCAGTCATTGAAATCTTGTGCCAGCACTTGGTCATCCTGATGATCTAGTGCATTTTATGTTCATTTCAAAGTAATCAACATTAAGCTCACTGTTTTCAAAGTCTTCTAGAAAAGTTTGGAATCCCCAAGAATGTGTCTACAGACCAGAGTCCATAGATAACCATTTGACAAATATTGTTGTAAAGTCAATAGAATATTGGCCAGGAAATTACATTTTCTGGTATACTTTTATCAGGAATCGCATCTAGTCCTGACACCAAAAGTGACTTTTGCTCTATAATTTTCCCCAGTTCTTCTACCACCACAAAGATATGCACTTTTAAATGGGAGACTCAGCTTTTATGACCAACTTATTTAGAGGGGCAATAACTAAGATATCATGAACATCTGCTACATCATCCAATGCTCAGAGCTTGCTTGTCCTATTGCCCAATGAACTTCAAAGAGTGTGCACAGAGGAAAAAATGAGATCCAAAGAAATCTGTTCAAGTTATCTCAATGACTCTTACATTCTGCACTATCATGTGCATTGTTTTCTAGAGAATTAATACCTATAGGAAATGAGAGAATTGAGATCAATGTTGAGCTTTCTTTCTCATGGGAGACTGCCTTTGGATAAGGGCAGAACAACTGGAAGGAAATAAAATTTAGGGAAGCCATTGAAAGTGTGAAAATAATCACTTAGGATTTCTGGAAAAGCATTTACATGACGATGAACAGACACCTTGCTGCTTAAAGCACAGGTAGACTAGCAGTTCATCCACATGACCTGGGCACTTGTTACACATGCAGAATATCAAGCCAACCCAGACCTTTTACATCACAGTCTACAATTTAACAAGATTCCAAAGTGCCCATGAAAGTTTCAGAACCATGAAGAATATACAGAACAGGTTTTCAAACCTGGCTACAGGTTTGAATTACCTAGGTAGTTCTAAAAACCATGAATGCCTGGATTCCTCCTCCTGGGAGTGTGACTTTATGGGCCTGGCAGTTGTCCTGGACATCAGGATTTATAATTGCTCCACAGGTGATCCCAATGTGCAGCAGAGTGTGAGAAACCCTGAATGGCAGGGCTACCATGAGCCTTGCAAAAACAGCTCTGCATACTAATGAGGAGAGCAGGGCCACTGGGAGTGGCCACAAAGGAGAATCGATTGTAAATTTCGAACATCTGTTCAATGATCTGCCACGGTGTCTGTGAATATGCCAAGCATATGACTTGCTTGTGCCAATATTTACCCAACATAAATATTGTTAGAAGTGGAGAGCAACTTGAGGGGGTGTGATTGGCAAGCTCAGGTGAGGGTGGACCAGAGTACTTGGGAGCCATACAACAGGTGGGACCTACGTCCAGATTCCTGAGAAAAGAAGGTAAGCTCTGGAAGCAGGTAAAGATATTACTGGGAGCTTAGAATACACATCTATTTTTAAGCAAGTGTGTGCCTTTCTCTGTGATCCCACTGTCAAAACAACCCCATTGCAGTCCAAGCACAAATTGGGTCGGACCAAGCAACCCTACTTTCTCAGCATGAAATCTTTCATCCTGAAAAGTCGGGCCTTCAAAACAGTTATGGAAGTATTATAGAAAAAGCAGAAAGGGTCCCCAAGATCAAAGTACACCATGCACAAAGAATTCCTTCTTCACGTGGAGACACAGCTCTTTTCAAAGTCCATCTCCATAGCAGACACAGTGACACACTCTTGACTTTTGGAATTCTTATCCCTGGTAGGTAAAAAGCAGCCATTTCAAGGTGGCAATATCTGCCAAGGACAGATGTATTGAAAGATTGGAGAGCGTGACAGATGATATGCCCAAGCTTGGACATCTTGAAAAAGAAAAGCATAGATATAGATTCAGGCACAAACTACTGGCATTCTGTCCTGGCTTCAATAAAGCTTTGTGTTTATCAAATACAGTCAGCTGGACTAAAACGAGAGAACTGGACTGTGACCTTGTCATCTCTTCCCTACCCCCTTCTAAGCTGCCTTCTCTTCCCACTCCAAGGTGGATTAGATGCTCTTCCTTAACACTTCCACAACCATCTGTGCATGAGTCAATCCCCCTGTTCTCTGTAGTTTTAGAATCATCTGTCTTGTGTATCTGGTGTGATGGCCCCAAAAGTAGTATTGTGTCTTGTTCATCTTTATATCCTCAGCACCAACACAATGCCTAGAGCATAGCAAAAACACAGTCAAGTCATTACACTTTCCAAATCAGTCCTGATCAAATCAGTATTTTGTTCAGTTGTAGTTCAAAATCCTTAATCTAGGCATATCTTTACCTCCAGATAATTCTACTGCATCCAAATCTGAGAATTAGGGATCTAATGATAGCTATTCTTTTGGTGTCATGGTTTCCAATGTGATTCTTAGGTCAGTATCATAGGTATAGTTAAGGATCTTAGAATTGCAAATTCTGGACCCCCACCCCACACTTGACTGAATCAGAAATTCTAGAGATGTGCTCTGCAACCTGCACATGAACAACCCTTCCAGGTGATTCTGACATTCACTCAAGTTGGAGAACTATGGTTGAAGCATCAGCCTCTTGCAGGCCCAGGTTAGAGCCATTCCCATACTGTTAGGACAGTCCAGCCCCAGCATTCGGCCTTCAGAGATGCCCAGATGATGGCTCTAATACTCTTGGCTCTATATTCTTCTTCCTGGGTCACTCACACGGAATGCACCACAGACAACTGCTCCTGACTGCTCCCTCCTCACTCCTGGCCCAGGATGTACCTGCTCCCAGGACTGGACTATGAAAAGGTGGCTGAGAAAAGATCCCTTCTGCCACCAAGCAGAAAGGAAGCCACTCACCACCCTCGTAGTCAATTTTTCAATTCCAATTCTACTCAACATTCTTTTAGAGAAATTCCTGTGAGCCAGGTACTGTTCGGAACCCTGAGGATAAAAAGAGGAACAAGACACAGGACCACAGTCCTTGACCTCAGAATAGCCCACAGTCTCCTGAGGGAAGCAGACAAATAAATAATAACAGTGTGCAATGCAAGCACTACTGGAAAAGCACCCATTGTAAAAAAAAAAATTCAGAAAGAAGAGAGTGAAGGGAGAGGTTCTTTACAAGAGACATGGATGGCAGCGGAGTCTCAAAGTGGAGAAGGGAGTTCCTTGCCCAGTAGGAACATGCATCAAGTGGGCAAGAAGAAGTGAATCTGTTGACAGAACTACAGGAGGTTCTGTGGACATGTGCAGCTCTAACCCTGCTGATGCACTTGGAGCATCACCCCACCTCCTAGAGAGCTGCTGCTGTCCCTGACTGGCAGGGAGCTTTGACGTGGGAGAGGCTGTGTCTTAGTCACAGCTCTACGCTTTCAGCTTGACTCATAATGACAAATCCATAAATACTTCTGATAAAAGATCAATGAGCAGGGAGTGGTAACAGGGGATGAGCCCGGACAGATATGTGGGGTGGGATCCAAAGACCTTCAAATGCTATGCGAAGGATACTAGTGTCCTAGGGTGACCATATAAAATACTGAACTCCAAGGAGCATAGAGCAGCAGTAATTTATTGCCTCAAAGTTCTGAAACATGGGAGTTTGATGTCAAGATGTCAGTGGGGCCACATTCCATCCAAAGGCTAGAAGGAAGAATCCTTCCTTGTCTCTTACAGCCCCTGGGGATTCCAGGCATTCCTTGGCTTGCAGCTGCACCATCCTAATCTCTGCCTCTTTGTTCATGTGGCTTCTCTGTGTGTGTCTCTGGGTTCTCTATAATCTTATACAAGGACACTCTCCATGGGATTCAGTGCCCACTCTAGATTCAAGATGAGCACTTAATAGAGAGCCTTACCTAATTTTCAGCTGCAAATAGTTTATTTCTAAAAATAATATATTTCGAGGCTATGAGTAGACACTGTTCCACCCACCACACCAAGGAAACTAAATTTTATTGCCTTAGGTAATCAATTTTTAAACATGTCATATTCCTTTGGAGGACTTCTTAAAACAGAAGCTGGATCCTCCTACCTTCACAGTGTTGACTTGGCAGCCATTCTGAGATGGTGTTTGAGAATTTGCATTTCTGACAAGTTCCCAGGTACAGGGACCAGAGTTTGAGAACTGCTGCCTTAGGCAAGGGGGATTCTTCTCAATGGACTATGCCAGGAGCTTACGGAAAAGGTTATTTGGAGGCAAGGTTAGGACTTTGAAAACAGTGGAGGAATCTTAACTTTCCTTCTACCAACTGCAACAGTGATCATGGAATTAGGGAGAAAGGGGCAAATAGGACGCCCAAATGGGCATGGCTTGTTGGTTAGCTGGCTCTGAGAAGTGACAGGAAAGGAGGATAAGAGGGTGACTCCTCAGGGTGTGGCTTGTGTGTCCAGGTGACTTGTGGTGCCTCCCAGGGATGCAGAAGGGAGATTTGCATAGAGAAAGGGTAAGCTTGAGTTGTGGTGTCTATTGAGTTTAAGACACTTGTGATATGCCCAGGGATACTGCCTAACAGGTGCCTGCATCTGAAGTTCAAGAACAAAGTTTGGGTTTGAGATAATTTGGAAAGGATAAATTTACACATGTTTCTTTCTGTTTGGAACAACTTGTATGTGATTGATTACAAGTAGCAAACTAATGAACAATGATTTAAATAACAAGACTATTTAATTGTCAACTTTAGTGGGAAATCTGAAAGGACATTATTTTCAGTATTGGTTTAGCAGTTACGTCATATCACTGAGGACTGTCTGCCAGTCTAACCTGCTAACCTTGAAGACCTGGCAATGTCTCCTCACATATGCAAGATGATTACATATTCAAGTTAATGATCTCACATGATAAAGGCATGTCAAGAAGGAAGGGGATAGAGAAAAATGTGTGTTCTCATTCACCACTCATCTGCTAGGGAGGAAAATCTGGAAAACTCCAAGCAGACATATTTTTCTATTTCATTGACTAGAATTGGTCAAGTATCCAAACTTGCAATGGGAAAGATGAGAGTCATGAATCATGATTCATTCCTGGGACCCAATGAAATCATTTTGTAAGATGTATGTGTGTGTGTGTGTGTGTGTGTGTGTGTGTGTGTGTATGAGAGAGAGAGAGAGAGAGAGAGAGAGAGAGAGAGAGAGAGAGAGAATATGTGTGTTGCTCTCCTTTTATTCCTACTGAAAATGAGCCTTTCTTTTCAGTAATATAGGAGGCAAAGGAGGTGAATGGGGAGTTGGAGGGAGGAGGGCATGTACTCAGATACTTAAGGCACAACAGATATTAGCCCATGTCACTCCAGTATAGCAACCTCAAAAAAGCCAGCTTCTTTTGCTAAGTATCCACATTCAAAATGTTAGAGAAGAATTCTGGTTGGCTTGGGGCTTGGGCCATGTCTCCATCCCTTGAACAATCAAAGTTGACCTTAACTATCCTTGGGAACTGAGAATATTGCTTTATCATTACCGATTTCTAATAAAGACTTTTTAAAATTATTATAGTACAGTACTACCTAATACTAGTACTATTGGGTAGATTAAAATAGAAAAGGAAGTAAGACCTGAAGATTAGATAGAAAATAATTCACCCCTAAGATGGCAGAGGTTTAGGTAGTTGGAGTGGGAGTGAAAAGAAAGATAAAAATCTTTAAAGAATTTTAAGAAAAAAATCAATGGGTTGGAACCCAAGGCATATTTGAAACTTAAAAGAATAGCATTCATTGTGTAGACACTGGTTGAGACGGAAAATTGCTTAAAGCAAATTTAGCAATTTCACCTTGTTTCCTTCTCAACAAATCTGAACGTGTTGGTCACACCTACTACAGAGCACAGTTGATGCCATGATGACTTGGATCGTCCCCAACACTTTCTCTTTTCAATCACATCTGCCCACTTACTATTGACTCTTGAGAATTCCAAAGTACATCTGCCTCTTCCCCCCCCCCTCAAGTAATGAATCCAGAGTTCATACTCTGATTGATTTGGCAAAAGACAGCCTTTGGCAGTGTAAGAAATGAAATGGATAATTCTTTTCTAATGAGAAATGTGCTTCATTGTTCATAACTCCTGAAGGCATGGTTCCTTTCACAGTTGGAAAACAGCTTCTGATAGAAACTGCAAGTTCTCCACCCAAAGCAGCACTTACGAAAGAACACCATGTCACACAGGCATGTCCTCTTGCTGGTACACTTCGTGATGGCCCCAACAATCATGATGCAGAACAAAAATAGCAGAGGGTGATGACAAGCTTCTCATTTTGAACTGACCTCAACTCATACTCTCCCTCCTAGTAACTTCATCCCAAATTTGTCTCCTGGGTCATTTTTGCAAAACGTGATAACCTCAGAAAGACATTTTGGTCCACTTGGAAGCCTCCATTTTGTGTAGCTACCGCTACTCTCAAGGTGATTCGAGGCCTTTATTTGACACCTATGTGATCTATCATAAGCTGAGTCTTCCCCATGTCTTTAAAGTAACAGTCAACAGAATTGCTATACCATGAGGTAGATTGTAGGCCTTGGCAGCACTGACATTTGGGCCTAGATAATTCTTTGCTGTGTAAGACTATTCTGGGCATTGTGACTGTTTAGCACAATCCTGATTTCTATTACTAGACGTACAGTTCTCTATTGTGACAAACATGTGTCTGGACACTGCTATTTGTCACTTAGGAGGAGAAATTGCTCCAGGTAGTTGAGACCTACTATACAGACACAAACCTCGAGTGGAAAAGCAAGGCAGAAGATGATCCCAGAGCGTCTTTATCTCCTTAGGCCTCCAGCAGCTACCATGTATTACTGCCCTTCTGCCCAGGCACTCCCTCACACCAATTTCCCCTCTCTTATCACAGGGGGAAACGCCAGCTCCTCCAAAGATTGACCCTTGTCCTCCTGTGGAGGGACAATAGCAACTGAGAGGCTGCAGTTTTTCCCCAAATGACTCTTCCTTCTGATAGCCAGTGTGAGGAGAGCTTCACCATAAAGCACCCAGGAAGGGGGACTTGGGGATGCTAAGCTACTGGCTTCCCTGCATCAATAGTGCTCACCTGTAAAGATGCTGATCAAAGCAATTCTGGGCCAATAAGCTCAGCTCTCTTCTACAGAGCTCTGCTACTGGTCTCCCTATACCAGAGCTCCACGGATGGCAGGCAGGCCACACTGTTCATACTTCTGAGGACCATATGGTCATCAACCCACAGTTAGGTGACCCCTAATAAGCCCATCACAAGTTGAAAACTTCTTAAGGATGAAATGTGTTTAATACACCTGCCTTACTGAGCACCAAAGCTTGGCACACTACAGAATGTCAGCTTCCTTCCCTACAGCTTGGGCTTACTGGCGTCTATATAGTATTGCAAGAAAGGATCAAACTGCTTGTTGCTGGCCCAGGAAAAGATCCCAATTCAGAATTTAAACTAGAATTTCTACTAAACACAGCCACTTTTACACTATCAAAAAAATTTTTTTTAAATCTTAGGGTTATCGTAAGTTAGGAACCATCTGTGTATTAGCCGCACCTTCAGGAGCAGTGGTGCCTACCACTTTAATGCATTTGATGTTGAAGAGTCCTAAGGTCAAATTTCTTTGCCCCTGCCCAACCCCACAGACACTTTTGATAAGTCAGTATCACATCAATGCCATTAAAATTAGGCGCAGCTTACCAGCTGCTGGACAATCTATCATGGACAAGAGCTGATGCAGAGAAATAGGTTGATTTAATAAGCCAGCAATCGGAGGAGGGAAAGCAAACATCAGTCTCACAAGCATTATTCTCATTTTGTGAATCAACAGGAAGACTTTTAAAAGTAGAAAGGGGAGTTGGAAGAGGTTAGGGAAGACCACAGGTTCAGTTGATAGATCATCAGGCAGGTCCCCAAAGGTCAGTTCTGACAACTGTCCAATTAGGTAGAAGTTCCTTTGACATGAAGCTGATGGTTGTGAACTCTTGCCAGGAAGTGATAGCCATTGAAACCAGCTTGGTAGTCACAAATTTCTTTTTTATCTGACGTCTTCCACTCTACCCATATTCCTGTTGTCAGTTCCTAGAACTCCTAAGCACGTAGTATTTATCTGTTGAATTCAGCAAACATTCTGATTAGTCCCAACATCAGCAGCTAGCTTTCATTCTCTAGCATGTGACAAGGGAAGGGTGATGTACTCTCTTTAGAGCTGTAGATGTGTGGAATTTAAGAAGGGAAAGGAAGATGCACTCATTACAGTTATAAGCATCAGCACACATAAGCCAGAGAACAGAGCCTAAGCAAGTATGTGTTTCTGGAAAATGAACTAATTTGCCAATCTTCATTAAAAGTGCCAAAACTACAACTCCAAATGTAGGAGAAAAGTCTCTTTTTTAATTTAAAATTCCATCATTTTTCAGAACAAAAAAACACATGTAACAAACTCAGATCCACATAGATGTGCTTTACTTTCAGCCTTATTTGTCAAACAATGCAAACGTTGCTACTAATTTAAAGTGACAGCCAAACACTGAGTAGTCCTACACATCCTATTAAAATTGCAGCTCCATAAGAAGGAACCAGCTTCCAGTGAGTGCCCAAGTGGGAGGAGCATCTGACACCAAAGGAATCAACTTTGCTATTACCATGGTGTGATCAAGGAGAATCCTAGCACCAATAGAGCCATGACTCCATAGTAAATAAATATATTCCCACAAGATTCCAACTGTACTTACGTATACCCAACAAAGTACACTGCCATGTTTTTTCTATTAAGTAGTTTTACTTTTGTGCTATGACAAACACTTAAGTGTATTTTGATTTGAAAGAAAACAAAACAAAGACTTAGCAATACTTTTGCTCAAATTTCTTGTTCCAAACAAACCATGCCCAAGAAACAGTCACCCTAATGGAAACAGCATGTTGCCGATCACCCAGGATTCATATTTAAGACATGAAAGGCATATTTTTTCTGCTCCAAATTGCTCCTCAGTCTCCACTGAACATGTCTGTGGAAATGTCACCAGGATATCTTCTGGCTCCAAATTTGTGAACTTTAATCATACAAAACTTTGCATTCATATTAACTGGCTTCAAAGTACACATGACTTACCAGTTTAAGATAAAGAACATCGTCCTGGGAGAGTGCAAGTTTTTCCATAACAAAGTAGGTGACTGTGGACAGGTGAATAGCAAGGCCCAATATTTTTATGATTCAAGTACAACCATCTTGGTAGTTAGCAAATACATGACATTGTTCTACTATAGTTCTATTAATGATCTTTAAATCTATCTATTTTAAAAATATGAATTCATTCCTCTGAAAAGGAAACTTTGTATTGGTCATCTTAAAGGGTTAGAGATATCAATAGGCACCAATGTAGGAAACAAGCAAATGCAAAAGAACACATTTGATTCCAGCTAATGTGTTTTTGTCACCTGCTCTCTGATTCTGCAAAGACTCAGCTGGGGTTGGCCTAGGAGGGGTCACCAAGGAAAGATATGAATTGCCTCTACCTCAAGTACTTAAGTACCGTCATATGAAACCAACCATCCACCAAATGTAAATGGGTATGTTGTTTGTGCTCCAATACAACTTTATTTACAAAAACAAGTGATGAGCACAAGGGTGGACACAACAGTTAGGCCACTCTGAGGACGTCTATATAGCACAGGGAATGCCTGGGATTGTTTCCCAGCTCAGCTTCCAATTCTAGCTTTTTGCTAATGCACATACTTGGAGGTAGCACACTATGGATAAAGTACTTGAGTCCCTTCCACCATGTCTGTGACCCAGATTGAGTTCGGGGACCTGAATTCAAATCCTTGATGTTACAGGCAGTGAACCAGTGGATCGGCAACTTCTGTCATATAGATATGCCCTGACCCCTAATATATATATACATATACACATACACATATACATGATGAGTTGGAAATGATCCACAGTCTGTGCAGTCTGCAAGCCCCTGGGTCAGAAGGTTATGAGACATACACCACCACCTGGAAAAGGATGAATCAGAAATCTTAGGAAAGACCAGAGATGGTCTCCCCAAGAAACCGTTGAACTTATCTGGACAGTAAGATGCTGGACTCTATGCTTGGTAGATGCTTGCAATGAAAGAATCTCAACTGAATCTGAACTGTGGTAATGCAACAAGGTGGAGGAATCCACCATGGGGGGGAGGGGAAGAGGGGGGAAATCCCAGTGCCTATAAAACTGTGTCACATAATGCAATGTAATCAATTAAAAAACAAACAAAACAAAATAAAAAAAAAACACACACACAAAGAATGACTTTCCCAACTTGAGGTCAAACGCTTCAATGCTCTATGTCACCTATTTGGGAAAACAGGGATTGAATTTTCACTGCAAGATCCTAAAAATTAACCTCTCCCCTTTATGTTCAGTGCCTTGCATGTGATCAAGAATTTGTTACCTACATAAATTCTCCTTTTATTTTTAAGTTGTCTTTTCCTTCATTAGAATGTCAGTAATTCTAGCATTAGAAAAAGCTTATAATTTTTGTCTCACCAATAGCTCTTAACCTTGGTTGTACATTAGAATTGTCTACAAAGTTTTAGAAATACCTCCACACCTTATATACCCATCTCTCAATGATTCTAATTTAGTAGGACAACTGAACGATTCTAATGTGGCACTAGAGTTGATAAGCTACTACACTTGTTTTAGCTAAAGTTCATCTTCCCCAGGGTCCATTATTTCCTCTATAGAAATGTTCATTCTTTTTGTTAAAAGATTTATTTACTTTTATTAGAAAGACAGATTTACAGAGAGAAGGAGATACAAAGAGAAAAAGATCTTGTGTCCTCTGGTTCATTCCCCAAGTGGATGCAATGTCCAGAATTGAACCAATCTGAAATCAGGAGCCAGGAGCCTCCTCCAGGTCTCCCATGCAGGTGATGGTCCCAAGGCTTTGGGCCATCCTCTGCTGCTTTTGCAGGCCACAAACAGAGAGCCTGATAGAAAGTGGAGCATCCAGGACACAAACCAGCACCCTTATGGGTTCCCAGCACATGCAAGGTAAGGATTTAGCCACTGAGCTATTACGCTGGACCCAAGTGCAGTATTAATTCTAAGAACCTTGAACTCTGTTTAGCTCAAGAGGGTTCCACCTGAGATTTCATTATAACTTTCTCAAAGATTTTGCAATCATTTGTGATCCCTGTTTTTTCTCCAAATGAGGTCTGCTTCGGCCCTCCCAAATATGCAATTGTACGTCTTTTTCTCTTTTCAATTTCTGCTCAAGATAACTAGTGGATAAGTCATCTCCTCCTCTTCTCTCTCCCCATGACTACCCTGACCCCTAACGCTGATGGAATCTAAAGCAAGGCAAAACTGCAGAGGGAAAGGTGCTCAGTCTGCTGTTGGCATGCGAGAGAAAAAGAGTGTACCTCCCCTGGAAGGAAAGAGAAATTCGCATTTTCTATAGAAAAGAGCTACAAGCTCTGTTCAATTGAGCTTCCATTAATCCATAAAGGTTAACCAAGTGCCTACAATATGCCAGGTATTATACTAGCTTGTGGGGAATGTGACAAAGTGACAAAGATTTTTCCCCCAAGAGGTTTGCATCCTAGGGAGGGAACTAGACTAGCACATGAGTATAATAATGCACCTTAAGAGGATCTGAGAGGTGTCTCTAGAGTTGGAAGCACAAAAGTCAATGATGTATTTTTTTTAAAGTCTGCCAACCAGCTTTCCAGAGACAAAAGATATTCGTTTTTGGTGTTTACAGAGTTCAGTGGAATAAATACTTCCACAGTGGCTTATTTTAAATTGCTAACATGATCTCAGTGAACACAGAATTGGGAAAAGAGGCACAGAATCAGCTCTTGCAAGCTTGTGAAGAAAGCTCCAGCTACAGGGATCAACCATCCCCATCAACCTGGAACCACCCCAGTTCTTTCACAGGAAGTGTCACCTCCCAGAGAGCCCGCCATTGTGGCTAATCAACCAACTACCTTAGCTCCAGCACACTGGGCAGAATGCCCCAACTTCTTCCCAAGAGGGTTAGAAGTGGTTTCAGAAAAGAAGTGACGCTTAGCACATTCACTGAGGTTCTACAGAATTGTAATTACATTCTCCACTAGTACAAAGGGGGTCAATGACAGCCCAAATTTACCCTATGGTTTCTAAAAGCCTTGAAACTCCATGCTGTCAATCCCAAGCTCATTTGTTCCTCTGAGGACTTGCCAGTTTCAGTGAGCCATTCCTCCCTCTTCCAACATTTGTCCCTTCCACCCCTGCTTCATACACATGCTCCACCCACCTCCTCATGGGGAAAAAAGACAAATCAGCAGTCAGTTTGCATGCAGTCTGCCAGGGAAGGAGAAGTGACAGTCCACCTATGAAAAATTTTGATACTTTATTAGGCTGAGAAACAGCACATTGGAAAGCTTGGTCACCTCATGAGCTGTAATAGCTCTTTAATGTTCAATGTTTCTACTGTGATTCAATGCCCATGGAACACTGTTGCCCTTCAGCTGTTATTCTCCTCTTCCCCTAGCCTGAGATCAAGATGTATTAACACAAAGTGAACTGGAAGGATTAGGGTGAGATGAAGGGAGAAGGAAGTATACTGAGAGATCACTGAAGACAAAAAGGCCCATCTCTCTGCTGCCAGTTGTGGGTCATCTTAAGGAAGCTGCCCTGGTCAACTCTCTCACATTGTTGCCATGGATTTCCTGAAGATGCTATGTGCTGATGAATGGGATCCCAGCTGATGAATGAGAAACAGAACACAGAACTACACGCCTGTACACTTGGCCCATCAGGAGATGGCTGTTCACTTGGCCTTACAAATAGTGGTCACTAGTCTCCATTCCTCAATGAATTTCCTAGTCTTTCATAACAGGAGTATTTCTGACAAGGATTTCTTGGTTTCTTCAAAGTGGACAAAATTGGCCTTCAAGGGTTTATTTCTGTGAAAGGCCAGCATCCCTCGAGGGTGGTTAAACTTTCCAATTATGAAATTTAAAAAAATAATGTTCTTAACAGGGATTCAAAAACTCAGTGAATAAGTCAGTTGTAGATCAAACTGCAGAGTGTTTGATTCCTCACTTTGTCCCAGGCCAGCTGGTGACCTGGGGCAACACATCAACTGCTCTGTATCTTGGTTTTCTTGTCTGCCAAATAAGAAGCAATAATATTTACCTCCTAGGGCTGCTGTGAGGATTAAATGGGTTATTACAAGCAGATTTGGATCAATGCCTGGCACATAATAAAAGCTCTACAATTTGGGTTTTTCTCCTATAAGTAACACTTAGACTTTAGTCCCTACTAATACTTCTGTATAAGTGCAAGGTAGCTTCTTAGTTAGGGTAAGAGTATGTAATCAATTATTTGGAGTTTGCTCTTGTACATTCACAATTTTGAAGGCACCACATAAAGTGCCTTCACATGCTCCACAGGAATCTGGTCAAGATGGAAGGAGGTAATAGAATATCAATGAGCACTCACCACATACCGAATATTTGCCAAGTAGTCTTGACACATAACCTTGTAACAACGCATAGGCACTAGATCCTATCATGACTATCATCTTTCAGATGGGAAAACAGAAAAGATGAGGAGGGGAAAGTAACATCATTCTTGATTCAAGGGTAGAAATGTGCAAGAAAGGAGAGGGGATAGATATGACCACAAAGATGTCTCTTCCCCAGCTCTACAATGTCCAAGGTAGACTTACGATGGAATATTATTCATCCTTTAGAAAGAAGAAAATCTTGTCATTGCAGCAGCTTGGATGAAACTGGGGGATACCATGTCAGGTGGAATAAGGAAGCACAGGACAAAATATTGCACAACTCCACCAATAGGATGCCCCCTAAATAGTCACAGAAGGAAAGAGTGTAACAGCAGTTACCAGGAGCCAGGGGGGTGGGAAAATAAAGAGCTGTGATTAGTGAATGTAACAGTTCGATTTTGCAAGATGAACTCATTCCAGCCAGCCACTGCCTAGCAGGTACCCCTAGCCTGCACTACTCTATGAACTATATACTTCAAACTTTTTAGGGGTAGCTCTCTTGTTCAATGCTCTTGCCCACTGTTCCACATGTACACAAAGAAAGGGACACGAGAAAACTTTGAGAGGTGTTGAATGTTGCCAGCTTCCTTGATTGTTCAAATTCACCAGGTTGTGCATATTAAATATGTGAAATTTATTTTATCTTAATTATACTTCAATAAAGTACTTACAATCCTCCCCAAAATTTCATATCAACATTTATCCAGATAAAAGACTGTAGCCAGGATTGCAGCTTTGGCCCCCAGGTACCATGAACTAGCTGTGGCAAGGACTGTGGCCAGCACTAAGGAAGCTCCTGCAGGTCTCAGGCTCTGTCCAGCACAACTTGCACCTCCCTCCATTTTGCACCTGCTTAATAACCGCAGACCACCACCTGGTTCTAGCCCTGGCCCTGATTTTTCATCTCCTCAGCCTCCTCCACCTCTCATGCCAGTTCAAACAGTAGCTCTCCTCAAATCAGCGTGCAGTGAGCCCTCTGCCCTGCTGCTCTCTGGCACTTCCCAGGAGCCCCTGCTGGCCTAGAACCTGGATACCAGGCAATTACTTTCAAATATTTACTTACTAGACAGAGTACAGTAAGCCAGAGCTTCTGAGAAGGTGTGCTGAAAATGTTAATCAAAGTACCACTCCCATTGCAATTTGATAATATCTCAGATGTACTAATGACCCTCATCACCCTATGACACCATGCACCCTACCTGCTAGCAGGCTGCCAGCAGAGTGCTCACGGTAATCTGGCACCTTGCTCATGCTTCCCACACAAGGCTGCACCTGAACCTCATGCCACTCCATGAGCAGGGCTTCTCCACTTTTAAAGATGAAACAGTTAGGACTCAGGGAGGAGTCAGCTTGCTGGGGATCATGCAAAGCAGCAGCTGCTATACACAGTAGGACTCCCAAATCCACACAGTGGGGACTATCACAACACAATCAAATCCAATCACGGTCACCACACCAATGTGCAGGCTCTGAAAGCACCATGCTGCTGGCAGGCCATTCCCTCACCTCCACCCCTCCCCAACACCACTTTTTTTTCTCTTTTTTTAAGCTTGCCTAACTCCTACTTATCTTCCAACAGCCAGCACAAATGTCATCTCCTTCATGAAAACACTTTTCTCCTCTCAAAGTCATGAGCACTCACAGCACTGATGGTATCACAAAGCAATTGTCGTTTACCTGTCTAGAGTTTCATTTCCCTGGGGACAGGACAGTGTTTGACAGATGGTCATCTCAACTACGGATGGGATTTGATGCTCAAGACAAGATCTTTGTGTAGAAGAAAGGGAGAGGATGGGGGAAAGCAAGTAGGAGAAGCAGAAGAGAGGAACCAATGAGAGAAGATTAATTCACGTGTCTCTTACAAAACTTAATGCTGCTCGCCAAATAGAAAATCAAGACACAAGGACTTATGGGTGTGAGAGTACTTCAGGTTGTGTTCCGGAACGATCTTGATGATTTTTTTTTTGTAAAACATAGAGCAAGCAACTTGCAAACCATCTCACTTGCCAAACTCCCTCCCTCCCCAGAATCTGCTGCAACCTGAAGGAAGGCTTGCCTAGAATATTCCATTTTTACCATGAATGAAGACTGCGTTGAATATGACTGGCACAGAAGATGCTTAGCTAGGGCTGAGGGGTATCTGTTTTTCTTCTCTGGTCCTTTGAGGTGAGGGGCATCTCAGGAATGTGATACAAGAGTGAGTGACCTAGCGGATCCTGAGCATGTTTAGCGTTCTTTCCGTCTATGTGACATCTAGGATCACTGCCTCTAGATTTATTTTCTGTGCTATGCCCCTCTTCCTTCGGGGGAAGGGTGGGAGGGAAATGGATGATTTACTTCCTTGTTTTCAAAGAGGGAATCCAGAATGTTACGTAGACTTACTTGAAGAGAGACAGCTGGAGCTCCAAATGCCCCAACTTCCTCCTTCACAGGTCATGTCTCACATGGAGATGACTTCATTGCTTGATGCAGCCTGATCTACTGGGGTGATGGCCAGCATCTGCCCAGAGCTGCATCCCAGTGAAAGATTCACACTCAGGGAGCTGTGAATTCTCACACTTGTCAAATGAAATAGCTCACAAGAGAGTAGTACAGAGGTGTCACCTCAGGCCACAGCACTCGTCAGCCAGACTTTCGAACCACCATCCTGTCCTGTGTGAAATACATACCTGGAACTCCAGATCCAGGCCATGGATGATGGGTGAAAATAATGATCCTCAAAGTGGCATTTAAGCAATGAAAACTCAAGCAAGAAAGGTTCTGGAACATTGTGGAAAATTCAAAGATATTACCTGTGTATTAAGCCCATGTTCTCTGCACAGCTTCACCTTACATGCTTTGCATAAATGACTTCATTTCAGTTCTCCCAAGAGCCTTATGAGGGAGGCACTATCATCATCGCCATTTGCCATGACAAAACCATGGCACAAGCAGGCTCTGTAATTTGCCCAAGGTCACACAGATAATAAGCTGGGAATTCAGTTTAATCTGACGAGAAAGATGTGTTCTTAAACTCAAACTACTATCGCCTTACAGGCAACATACTATAAATTCTGATATTGCTTGGGACATGGTGATATGTTTACTCAACAACTTTGGAAGAAGGATGATTGAAAGATAGATAGGTAGATGATAGATAGATAGATAGATAGATAGATAGATAGATACATACATACATAGATAGATAAACTTCCAAACTTGACCAAAAATATGACAAATTGAAATTTACATAAATATAACATTATGAAATCTTATGCATATCATTGTGAGACAAAAAAAAAAAGAGCTGGTCCGCGATTGGTACTGAAAATGTTATTTCATGGAAGCCTCAATGTCTGCTCAAGATAGAACCTTCCTCACTTTGCAGATGAGGAAGTAGTGACTTGAAGGTTAATGGTCCGAGTTCATTTGGCTGCTAAGGGGCAGAACCCCTTTTCACCCCAGGATGCTAATGGGCTCAATGCCCAGAACTTACACTAGTATGACGGACACCTCTCTTACTGGTACCTTGGTCTATTTCTTTTTTTTAAAGATTTATTTTTATTATTTTTTTATTGGAAAGGCAGATATACAGAGAGGAGAGACAGAGAGGAACATCTTCCGTCCGATGATTCACTCCCCAGGCGGCCACAACGGCCGATACTTTGCCAATCTGAAGCCAGGAGACTCTTCCGGGTCTCCCACGCGGGTGCAGGGTCCCAAAGCTTTGGGCTGTCCTCAACTGCTCTCTCGGGCCACAGGCAGGGAGCTGGAAGGGAAGCAGGGCTGCCGGGATAGAACCGGCGCCCATATGGGATCCTGGGCATGCAAGGCGAGAACCTTAACCACTTGCACCACCGCGCCGGGCCCATCTTGGTCTATTTCTTGAGTGACAGTGCAAGAGCTACCTGTAGCACACCTGACAGCTGGAAGCAAAGGGAATATCCACGTGTTCACATGAAGTTTCACAAGTGAGTCTGACCTAGGTAGAGCCCCAAGTGCACCAAGCCTCTGCATCTCCTCATCACACCTGCAGCCCCGCTTGCCACTCAGCAGCTTTGGGTCCGAAAGCAAACAGGCTTGAAGCCCCAGAGCCAGTGCCTGCCTTGTTAACAATGAACAATGGATGCAGGATGTTCCAGAGGAGAAGTTTCTTATCCAGCTCATCAGAACAAGCCAGAGAACAACCCTGGTATCAGCACTGGAAGTCCCTGATGAATGGCTCACTGTGGACTTAGCCCAGCCATGTGGCAGGAAAATTTCCAGACTCTGTTCTCTCTCAGCACATGACCCCTAGCTCCTACATCATCTATCCTGCTGTCACAAGGAATAAAGCTGAATTTTTTCCCCAATACATCAGAAAAGGTAACAAACACAGCTAACAGTGCTTCCTGTAAAGGCCAGACATGCGTGACTTCACCTGCCCCAGAAATGGCAGAACCCATGACGTAACGCTAGGCTCCTGCCTTGCGTGATTCGTAAAACACTCAGTACTGTTGACATCTTCATTCCTAGCACGTTCATTCATCCCATTGCACACCTGTAGATCAGTGTGAATCTGCTCACAAGGAACAGTTAACTGACTCATTTTGGGGCCTTGAGTTAAAAAAAAAAATAGCTGAACATGTTCCAAGGGTTCCTTGGCCTTCCCTCATCTCAGAATTTTTATGATCCTTGTATGTAAGAACGACTTCCCTCAAACAGGAAGTGGCATGGGCAGGAGTGATATTTTGTACCTGTCAGAGTCTTGCTTCTGGCTCCTACTCAGCCAGTTTCCAGCCAGGTGATCTGAAACAAGTCCTGCCTGGCCTTGGCATGTCCCTGCAACTTCTTCATGTAATCTAGAAAGGGATGCCTGGGGCAGGAGGGTTAGAGGAGTGCAGCTATGAAAACCTCCAGCAACCTCAGCTGGATTCCAGCCACCGGCATCTTGGTCAGGACCCTTGGCCAGGGCCTCACCTACACAGCCACTCTCAGAGAGCTGTGTGCCTGTTTCTCAGCTGTGAAATGGGCTGGGTAAATGTCCTAGCAAAGTCCCTGCACTGCTGAGGCCTGGTGCCGTCTACAGAACAGTTAAGAAGTGCTCTGGTAGTGCAATGTGTCTGCCCTCTGGTTCAGCACTACTTCATCTCTGAGTCCTCCCAGGCCTTCTGAGGGAAAGCAAAGGCCACATACTCTGGACATTGCAGGGCTGAACCTGAAGAATCTGATCAGAAACTAGATGAGCTTCATTGGGCTGTAGCCTGTGCAATCCACAGGGGCGCATGCCCAGAAGGTCCCAGTGCTTGACTTCACAGCCAAGGTCACCATAATGAAATTCTCAATACATTTGAACAAGGAGCCCTGCACTGAGCCCCATAAAAAAATACAACTGTCCTGCCAACAAGTCTTCAAAAGCACAAAGTAGTTCCCTTTTACCCCACAATAGATTTGGAGAGTGAAAATGGGATAGAATATTTAATTCCTTTGCCCAACGATGGGAACCATAAAATGTAAAGCAGGATGGTGCACTTGGTAGAATAAGAGCGTTGGAATTTATGTTGAACTGGGTGGAACGTACGTTGAACTATGTCTTAGAAGATCTTTGGCAAGTTCCCTAGCCTATCTGCCCCAGGTTTCTACCTGTAAGGCATCACTAACAAATACTCTTCCCTATGGACGAGGAAAACAGATTTATAAATTGCTTGACATGCACTTACTCTGGGCTTGTCTCAGCAGTAGGTTCTTCAGGTTGGGCATTGTTCCCAAAGGTAGTGGAGTAACAAGGGACCCTGATAACCTCTTTGGATCTAGTAGCCTAATAGCCTCCATTACACAAGGCCTAGAAGCCACTACTCCTTCAGACCAAAGGGATGATAACATGTTGAGCTATAAGTGCAAAAACCCAACCCACATTCACATAGACAAAGGGGAAGTTGGTTAGGTAATGAAACTTGGGAGGGAAAGAACATAGGCACTTCTGTATATACAAGGGCAATCAGTCTCCACCTCTCTGTCCCTCTCTTCTCTTCCTTTTATCTCATGACCACCCTAGATTCACCTTCTCTCAGTCTGGCAAGCTCGATAGGGAAAGACACATACCTCGCTCCATGAATGAACCAAGGAAAAGACTAAATGATCCCACTTGGAGTATGTCCCCATTCTTGAGCCAGCAGGGTGACAGGGCCCATACACATGGGAGCAGCAGAGGGCTGGGTGTTGAGGATCAGTCTTCATGATTAACATCCCCCAGTGACCCTGTATGAACAGGAGAAAAAGAAATGACCCAAAGGATACGACAATGCCAAGCAGATACATATAACCTGGCGCCTGGGCTGTGTGGGATCCTGTATTCATTCCTACCAGAGCCAAAGCACTTGAAAGCAGGGAGAATGGTTTCAGGTTACAGGGAGCACAGGCGAACCAGCCTCACTGAAGGATAGGAACTCATTCAGTGGACACAAGGCACCTCATGGAGGTACAGAAAAGCAAAGAACTGAGAAACTAAGGGCGTGCTCAAGGGTACTCGCTACAAAGCTGCAATCAGCCAATAGTGCTGTGTGTGTGTGTGTGTGTGTTTTAAGATTTACTTATTTTACTTGAAAGTCATAATTATAGAGAGAGAGGGAGAATAAAAGAATAGGACCTCCCATCGCTGGTTCACTCCCCAGATGGCCATTAAGGCCAGAGCTGGGTTGATCCAAAGGCAGGAATCAAGAACTTGTTCCAGGGGCCCAAGGCCTTTCTGCTGATTTCCCAAACCATCAGCAGGGAGCTGAATTGGAAGTGGAGCAGCCAGGATACGAACTGGCACCCATATGGGAAGCTTGTGCCACAGGTGGTAGATCAGCCTGCTATGTAGCTGTGCCAAGCATAGTGATATGTTTTTAATTATGATGTATTCATTATTAGTTACCCTCTGTTTCCATTTCCATGCTAATAGAAGGGTTTTTTTGGGTAGGATTTTAAGAAACTTTATAGATATAGATATAGATATAGATATAGATATAGATATAGATATAGATATAGATATAGATATAGATATAGATATAGATATAGATATAGATAGTCATGTGATTTTTTAAAAAGTATTTATTTGAAAAGCATAGCTACAGAGACAGAGGGTATTATATTCCATCTGCTGACTCAATTCCAAATGGCCCCAACAGCCCAGACTGGGCCAAACCAAAGGCAGGAGCCAGGAGCTTCATCCAGGTTTCCCAAGTGTCGAATATGGACCCAAGCACTTAGGGCAATTGTTGCTGCTCTCAGGCCCATTAGCAGGGAGCTGGATTGAAAATGGAGCAGCCAGCACTTGAACCAACACCCATTGGATTGCTAGTGTCATGGCTGATGGCTTAATTCACTATACCATAATGTTAGCTCCAAACACACAATGTTTTGATAAAAGTACACATTGTATAAAGTTAAATCAAGGTGAATATATCTATATCCTCAAATATTTAACAACTCTTCCTGGCAAAACATCCAAGATCCTGTCTTCCAACGGAAGTGGATTATCTAAAATCACCTTACTGTGCAACAGAGCATCAAAACTTCCTACTCTCATCCAGATGAAAGCACCCACTCATCAACCTGTCTCCATCCTTTCCCTCCCAGTTTCTGATAACCACTGTTAGACTCTCAATTTCTATGAGGGTTTGTTTGTTTGTTTGTTTGTTTTAGCAACTGTACATTGAAACAAAAATCAGTTGAAAAGAGAGTAATAAGCAAGTAAACGTACAGATACCAGCAGCTGTGCAGTATGCCAGTGACTAAGTCTGCGAAATATCTCAGTATGTAAAGACACCTTTCTCTGTTCCACACCACTAAAAACAACAAAACAAAACAAAACAAAACAGCAAAGTGTTCTGACTGGTTCATGTAGTATCTGCAAATTCAATCACATTTCATTCTATGGACAACAGAGGTCCACATTACCAAGTGGATTTTGCAGCCAGAATGTAGAATCTTCAGTTTCTGGCAGGTAAAAGCTGTGCTTGGGGCCCATGCCCAAAGGCGAAGAGCAGTGCCTTGCAAGCTTGGAGCTTCAGCCACAGACGCACAAGGCTGGGTTTGCTATGAAGATCGCACATGGTCGAGCTGGCTAGACTGATTGTTCCTAAGAATAGAGGCAGCCATTATCCTGTGGTCAGCGAAGGCCAGCCAGTGCCCAGGAGTACCAGCCGCCCTCTGGCGCCGGAGCCTTCCCTGCTGGGTTCCACGTGTACTCACATACAGAGTGGCTGCTGGTCCCTTGTCTGGATGACTACTGGGGCTTCACCGTAGCTACAAGTTTCAGCCAGAGATGATTGAAAACGCCTGCATTGCTTACTCACTGTTTCCACTATTTTCTCTAGACCAAAGGAAGAAGTCAGCAAGGTTTTGATGTGGATCGAGATGTCAAAAAGCTGAACAAAGCCTGCAAAGGAATGGGTACGAAAGCCATTTTGTTATTTTACTGTTTGGAAGTTGATTAAGCTTGATTTCAAAATCACCTTTCCCACAGCATGAAGCAGGTAACCTCCAATCTGCCTTGTGATTTTCAAGCTAACTCAAGTTGCTCGTGTCTAACAATCTCTTTTTTAAAGGTCTCAAAGTTATTAGATTCTATGATTTTTCAAGAGTCTATGTATCAGTTACAAGTCAGATACTGTGACACTTAACTTGCCCTGCAAGTAGGGGAAATTTCATGAGAAATACAAGAAGTGGTGGGGAGTTGGGTATAATGAGTTGGACTATGGGGACCTGGAAGGTGCATCTAGGAATAAATCAAATGAATGCAAAACAATGGCCCAGGTCAAGAATCAAAGGGCAGGGCCCAGTGCAATTGCCTAGTTGCCAAAGTCCTAGCCTTGCGCACACCAGGATCCCATATGGCCTAAAGCCTTGGACCCTGCACCTGCGTGGGAGACCTGGAAGAAGCTCCTGGCTCCTAGTTTCAGATGGGCTCAGTTCTGACCATTGCAGCCACTTGGAAGAGGAAAGGAGAGGAGAGAAGGGGAGGGGAGGACAGGAAGGGAGAGGAGAGAAGGGGAGGGTAGGACAGGAGGGGAGAAGAGAGGAGAGTAGAGATATAGGGATAGAAAGAGAAAGACAAAGGAGAAAGTGGTGGGGAGAGAGATAATCTGTCCATTGGTTCACTTCCCAAATGGCTGCAACACCTGGGGCTGGGGCTGAACCAGGCTATAATCAGTATCTAGGAGCTTCTTTTGAGTCTCCCTCATGGGGACAGGAGTCCAGCACTTGGGCCGTGTTCTGCTGTTTCTCCGGGTACACTAGCAGAGCTGGATTGAAAAATAAGAAGACAGTTCTTAAGCCAGGGCCCATTTGGGATACCAGTGTCTCAGGCAGAGGCTTAATGTGCTAGAACGCAGTGCTGGCCCCTGAGTCAAGCATTTCATATGTGAAATATTGTTAAGTTATTCTCACAGAAACCCATTTTTAGATGGCAAAAGTAAGGCCCTAACAGCATAACTAACACTACCAGTGTCACAAAGGCAGTAAGGAGTGAATGCGGAGATTGAACTTGTTTCTCTCACCCATTCCAAGCTCTGCTAATTCAGAATTATTTCAATGGGGCCACACCCACACAACTGCAGTAGTGCAGGGGGTGGGGTCAAAGATGCTGCTGAGTGCCAGCAACAGCTGGGAGGAGCCAACTGAGCTCATGGGATGTTTTATCGAACTCTTGTTTGTCTCGTTGTGATGTAATTCACATTCCCTCCAAATGGTCCTTTTGCAGCATAGGACTCAGCATGTTCTAATATAGTCACAGAGTAGGGCAACCAATGCCAGCACACTTCCATCACCCCCCAAAAGAAACCTGACACCCATTAGCAGTCCTTCCCTTCGCCCCCAGGCAATCAGCAAACTACTTCCTGTCTCTAAGGGTTTGCCCATTCTGTGCATTTCCTAGAAACAGAACCACAGGATACACGACCTTTCCTATGCACCTTCTTCTACCCCACATAATATTTTGCCAATCCAAGTGATGTAAGGGTATTTAGAAGTAAAATAGTGGAAAGAATGTCATGAAAGAATAGATATGGTCCAGATTTCTTCATTCTGCTTCAGAGGGAAACCCTGGCACCCATGACAGAGCTGCCATGAGTCAGCTTTCTGCCACCATGGGAAGAACCACCCAGTGTTAGGAGGACCCCAGGGTGTTGGAGTTGGAGAAGATCTGGTCCGGAAGTGGTAGAAGGAATTTCTCCATATTAAGCATTCTTGAATCAACCAGAGAGAGAAAGGGAGATAGAGAGAGAGAGAAGGGAAGGGGGAGGGAGAGCAGGCACGTGATGCAGAGAGAATCAAAGATGACAAAGAGCTGCTTGGCTTGGGGGCAGCGGAGGGCAGCTCTGGAGGGGCTATTCCTTTCACACAGCCTTGCACAGTCCCTGCCTCAGACAGCAGCTGTTGGGAGGCTGGCTGCACTGGGCGGGAATGCAGCAGGATGTTTGCGGCTGCAGGAGCTGCTGAATGGCTGAGCTTGGTCTCCCAGGTGCTTTCCAAGCCCATGCCCCAGTTGTCCTGTTGTGGGGCCTAACACCTGGCCTTGACAGAGAGACAGCAGCTGAAGCGGATACGGGGATGACTCAGTCAGGGTTCGTGATGAATCCTCGGGTTCCAAGCCATCATGTGAGTTTGGTTTAACCGGCACACATGGAGCATCTGCTGATTGCCAACATCACCAAGGTCCTCTTCTCCCCTCTGGGTGATGTCACAAGGTGAGATCCACCAGGCATCAGGTACTAAGCTGAATGCCACACACACACACACACACACACACACACACACACACCTTGTCTGATCTTCCCAATCCTGAAAATTTGGCATGATCCTAGCTACTTAGCAGATGAGAAGTATTGAGGCTTGACTATTAAAAGTCATGTTCAAGATAATAAGGTTACAACATGAGGGCTAAATTCTTAGAAACTGGGAGAGCTTTAATTCGGTTGGAGGTCTGAAATCCCTCCCCTGTTGAGTACAAACTATAGCTAAACTGTATTACTGGCAAAATTTGCCTCCCAAACCATGTACTCATTTCATTGATGTATCCACCTTGCTGAGGCTGGATTTAAATGTCTAAGGTAGTGCTTTCAAGAGCCATGCAGGGAGTCATATGGATCACTTTAAATTGTTGAGAAGACATATTCTGAAAGAAAAAAAAGCAACTGAAATGCATTATTTTGATAATATAGTTATCCCAATTTTACATCCAAAATACCACTCCATGAGGTAGTCAACATACAGTTAGTTATGAGCTAATTTACGACCTGCTTTTCACATCAAGTTTTGGAGATCCAGTGCCTACTCTCCATTTCCAGGCCGCTTCCTGTTGGACCAGCCCCACTCAGTGTGCTCAATGGCCACACGGGGCAAGGGGCTGCTGGAGTGCACAGAGAAACCCTACTTGAAAAGCAGCCCCTCCCCTCCTAAGTCAGGCTAATGCCAGTAGATAATGTTGAATTATTCGAAGTGACTCAGAGTCAAAAAAGCTCCTTGGTTTTATAACATCCTTCCTTTCCTGGTATCCTAGGCAGCTGCTAAGGTGCCTAGCAAGTGCTAGATTGGGGTGACTTAGAGCAGCTTCCCACCCTGACCCTGCTGCTGATGCTGGTTGCCAGCCCCTTTTCTTGGGGTTCCAGGCCTCTCGGCTGCTCCCTCCCCAGTTCCCAGGCTGCTTCTAAACAGACCTGCCCCTTGTGTCATTCCATCAAGGGCTAAAGAAAGAGAAGGCCTTACTCATGAGTGTGTGTGGACCTCAGGGTCCAGTTTTCACCCATGGAGGTGAAGCTGCTGTGGGAATAACTGACTCCAAGGCTTCCTTTAATCTCAGGGATTGTGTCAACACAGATTCTGACACAGAATGGTGTGAGTGGTGGGGGATAGGACAGGTAAGGAGATGCCTTAGAGTTCGCATTGCCAGTGACTCCTGGATGATGTTAAGGTGGTAGGTGCTAGACCCACATTTCCAAGTGCAAGAACAGGTCTGCCTGAAATCCGGGGAGGTTAAGCCACACCTCAGCAGGGACAGAGAACTTAAACCTCATATGACTCTCAGCACAACACTGCTTGCACAGCCTGCACGCAGGGAATAAACTCCAGCCGTATCCTGCCACTTATCAGTACCAAAACCTTAGTTTTCTCACCTGCAAAGTGGAGCAAGTAAATTTCTTGCCACGTGGAATTGGCAGAGTAGAAGGTCCAAGCCCTGCTGGACCTTCATTAGCTGCCAGTCTCCTTTGCAACATGGTACTCAGCTCCACAACCCACACCAGCCAGGGGGGTTGTACGCTCCAGTAGGCCCATGTTTGCCCTCCATTGCTGAGCACATGATGGGTGAAAAGAGGCCCCTTACAACTACAGCCCTCCACCCCAGAGCTGTGGGTGTGGCCTCACTTGGAAAAGGGGTCTTTACAGATGAAATGAAGGCTCCTGAGAAGCCATCATCTCAGCTTGCCTGGGTGAGCCCTAAGTCCAATGACAGGAGTTTGAGAGAGACAAAAGATCCACGTGGAAGGTCACCCCAAGATGGAGGCTGAGTCTGGAGGGAGGCAGCCACAAGCTAAGGAACACCAGAACTGGGAGAAACAAAGAACGAATTCCACGCCAGAACCTCTGGCAGCATCGTAACCTCACCCACTGGGATTTCTTTTGTCTCCCCGCTCTGGAATCACGCGAGACTAGACAACTATTGTTTTCTGCCACCAAGATGGTGATGGACTCAGAGAGAAGCCAAGAGCCAAGGCTCGATTTAGGCAGGCAAATTCCCCACCATTCATGTACTCAGCTGTCTCCCCTGCTCCTCCATTCCCAGAGGAAACGTGAAGGCAGGGAGTGGAATATCCATAGGCAACAGAACCAGGGCTGCCACCTGCCAGGCCCAGCCAAGCAGCCCCAGCCTAACGCTTAAGGGCTCATGGGGGAGGCAGAGCCCCCACCACCAGCTCCCAGGCCCTTGAGGGCTTCAAACCTCATGACCTCCGTGTAGTTGAAGCCTCAGCCTCAGAATCTTCCCAGAAAGCTGCTGGGAAAGCCAACCCGCAGAGGAACGGGGCACTTCCTGTGGCTGAGTCACCCGGAGCCATGACCTCTGCAGGGTCATCGCTGTACCCGGTGGGAGCCAGAGGCCGGCACCTCCTACTTTACAAAGAATTTTTCCCAGAACCGCTGGGGACTGGCCCGTGTGCCTCAGATCATTGTCAATGTTTACAGAAAACTTTGGTGACACTGACTGCCTGTATGACACACATCTTGTGCAATGTAGAATGAGGTCACTGTTCCGTACCTGGCTTCTTGGTCAAATGACACAAACAGCCACAGGATCAGCTTGAGACCAGGATTGCAAGGGTGAGAGAGGAATTCTATAGCTCAGATACACTCTCCCCACCTCCAGGATGGCTGTGGGACATCCTAGGACTGGACTAGACTCCTCTCCCCTCCCCTTCTCCCCTTCTTCCTGCTCTCTTATTCTCCTCTTCCGTCCCTTCTACCCTCTCTTCCTGCCCCCTCCTTTCCCCTCCTCTCTTCTTCATCTGTCTCTCTCAAGGCCTTCTAGGCAGAAAGGTCTAAATTTTTAAAACAATAACTCAATTTCCCTGATAATTCACCTATTGGCTGTACAAATCATCAGAATAGAGAGGACTTTTTAAAATATTTATTTATTTTTATTGGCAAAGCAGATTTATAGAGAAGAAGGCGAAACAGAAAAATATCTTCTGTCCACTGGTCCATTCCTCAAGGGGCTGCAACAGCTGGAGCTGGGCTGATTTAAAGCCAGGAGCCAGGAGCTAGGACATGAACTGGTGCTCCTATAAGATCCCAATGCTTTAAGGGGGAGGTTTAGTCAACTGAGCCACTGTACCAGGCCCCAGAGAGGATTTTCTATTAGGCCTCGTTTCCCATAACCCATCTGGGTACCATCCACAATGACACCAAGGCAGAGACAATGTTCTATCATAATGATATGCAAACCTCCCCATTCATTCATTCACCAAGCATTGCGTTGGCATTTGTTCATGCAGGAAGTCATCTGACCACTATCAAGAACCTCCTGTAGGATGCAATGGTGGACAGAACACCCTGCTCCCAGGGCACTTACAGGGCATAATGGTGAAAACAGGAGGGGCAGGTAATGTGAGGGACACAGAAGCGGGGCAGTGCTTCTGTCCAGGAAAGTCCAGGGAGTTGAGTCCTAGAGATTTGGAAGTGAAAGTGAAGAGCAAGGTGCAGGTGTTCCAGGCAGGAGAAACAGCCCCTGCAAGACCCAGAGGTGGGAAAGAGAGGGTTGCTTTCCTGGGAGCTGCCAGTCACGGAGAGAGGATGGACACAAACCCAGGAGGGGGTGAAAAGGGAGGACAAATTTTCAGAGGCAAATAGCAGCTGGGTCTCAAAGACCCCACATCGCCCACTGAAGAGAGTCAAGATTTTATTCTACACTTCAGGAGGTCTCCATTGAAAGGCTGCAGGCAAAGGAGGGCCACACCAAACTCTACTTCAGAAAGATAGTTCTAGGAGCAGTGAATGCTGATTTGTAAAGATTAAACCAAAGGCGGCCATGTGGCTCAGGGCTGAAGACAGTGGTCAGGACACCTACAGTCCATATTGGAGTGCCCGGGTTCAGTACCTGGTTCCACCCTGGCCTACCCTAGCTTTCTTGGGAGGCAGCGTTAATGGTTCAGGTAACTCATTCCTGCCACTCACATGGGAAATCTGGATTAAGTTCCCAGTTTCCAGCCCCACCACTGAGGGTATTTGGGGAATAGATCAGCATAGGAGCACAATCTCTCTCTCTCTCCCTTACACCTCAAATAAGTATATTTTTTTTTCGAAAGTGAAAGCAAGTATGGCCCATTATGGCCACGTTACCAGCTCAGCTGAGTAATATGACAGAGGCCTAGAAGGAGAAAAATGGACACTCCTGAGAGTGACTCAGGTGCACAGACTAGAAAGGCTCTCCCAGTGATTCATTGGATGAGGGGTGAGGGAAAAGGGGGATTGCCAGATGAACTCCAGGTGCTTGGCCAGTCCAACACAGTGAATGGGCCATGTGGGAGCCCAAGGCTCTTTCCAGAAATGGCAACATCCAGGGTCCAAGCCTGAGAAGTCAGGCCCTCCACATGCATGGGGAAAGGAGGGGTGTAGAGGATTCAGGAGGCGTTTATGAGAAACAGATTCCCTTTTGAGTGAGATTTCTGGCACACGGAGGTTTCAAAAAATATATATTAATGTCACAGGGCACACACTGTGTAGGTGCAGCTTCAAGAGGAAATGAAGAGGGACAACAGAAATAACAGCACTGAAGCCAAACCCAAATGAGGCAGGCAATTAACTCTGGCTATTTTTGCAAGCAAGCTCATCCTAGAATTTTCTGTTTTGCCAACTGGAATTGAAAAGCTAAGTCTTCCCAGAATTGCAGAGGCAGAAGTAAGCCTGAGCTTATGGGATCAGTCCAAGGACACAAAAACACAGCCGTGTTGAGACCACAACACAGTTCTCCAGCCTTTTGACCAGGTTTCTCTCTTGGAAAAAAAATTAACTAATTTTATTTATTTATTTTATTTATTTGAAAGGCAGTGACAGAGGGCCGGGGGGAGGGAGGAGAGAGAGAGAGAGACACAACCCATCCACTAGTTTACTCCCCAAATGTCTGCAACAGCCCGTACTGGACCTCCACTGAAGCTGGGATCCAGGAACTCAACCTAGGTGTTGCACACACATGTGACAGGAGTTCAAACACCCAAGTCACGGCTACCCCATAAGCCACATATGAGCAGGAAGCAGGATCTGGGAGTGGATCTGAGACTCAAGGCCAGGTACTCCAGTGGGAGATGTGGGCATCTCACGTGGCTTCTCAGGCTCCAGGTCAAGTGCCCAGGCTAGGCCTAAGATCCCAGTCTGTTCATTCCATTTCCAGGAATTTTCGAAGCATCTTCATCTGAGCAACATGCTATGGAAGAGCAGAGGGAGCCAAATGTGAACAGCTGACTTGATAGATGTAGGCTGCTATAAGGTGAATGAACCTGCAGGTGGCTGCAGAGTCAGCTCTAGAAGAGTAGTTTGGGATCAAACAGCAGATGGTCTGGATGCCAGGCTAAGGGATTCCAATTTCGTTCCAGAAATCATAAGGAATCATTAAAGGTGTTTGAATTATGGAGGGAAAAGAAGCATATGTGTGCTTTCAAGGGTAGAATGCAGGGATCACAACCTGGGGTCAGAGAGACCAACAGGACTTGTTAGGCTGAGGCAGAAAGAATTATGGGCAATGGAGCAGGTGGAAGGGTTATCTCACAAGTCAGAGCCTGATGATACTGGAAAGTCAAGGAGACGGAGTGGGCCCTCAACCATGACTTTCGATTTTTTGATTCAAGCATGCACTGAGCCTAAGATGGCGGGAAGCAGATTTCAGGACGGAAAAAATGAGTTGCATCTTAGCTACATGCCTTGGAAGACCCAAGGAAAGGTGGTGCAGGTAGCCACAGAGATCTGAACTCAAGGCAAAGAGGAGGGCTACAGGCACTGGTCTAGGACTCCACAGCTCCACGGTGGTGCCCCAAGGAGGAGTGATCACAAACTAGGAATGCCAAGTGGGCACTGGGCCTAAAGGCAAATAAAGCAAGAAGAAGGGTTTATGCAGGATGGGCAGGGCAGGTGGTGGGAAGCTGAAAGGAGGAGCAGGAGGACAGATGTCAAATAGCCAAGGAAGGTGTCCTAAGCAGAGAATGCCCAACAAATCTGAATGCAGCCAGTCGGGTACATCTGGGGCCTGAGGCTTTGTGATGTGCCTCAGTTTCCCATTTGGAAATTAATGTTTATCCTTGAGGACCTGAGAAGTTCCTCCCAGTGCCCTCTCTCTTGAGAACTACTGAGTGCTGTTCTCGGATCCCAGAACGCTGGTGATTGCTACCTGGTGTCTGCCAAGGTGGGCAGCCTGTGAAGGGGATGCTGGACACGTGCTCTGCTGGACACGGGCCAGCCCAGTGGCACTTGGTTATTCAAGCTCCAGTGTCCAAGGTCTCTGAGGCGCCCTGTCAGGTCCACCATAGACCCCTCCTTGGATTCTCTCATTTCATTCTCGCAATACCCTTATATTTCATTAATCCCATCTCATTGGTGGGAAAAACAAGGCTTGCCACAGTTAGCATTGGGAGTTGGGGGATGAGCTTGTTTCAGTCTGAAAAAATTGACTCTTACTCCCCCAGGCGCAATTCCTGGTCATGTGTCTAACCTCATACCCGTGCCCAAATAAAGATATCCTCACCTCTTTTATTCATATAATTTTAATACCTCTCCAATTGCTGAAAGAAATTTCAATTACTTTGAGCATTAAGAAAAAGCTTTTTTAAAAGCACATAATTCAAAGATTATCATCCTTCATGGTCTCAATTACACTTTTCCAAGATCATTACAAAGTTTAAGGGTGGGATTAATAGTTGAACAATCCATTTCTATATCTTAATCTTGACCAATTAATTGTAGGTACCAGAGACTAACAAATGGACAGACTTCTTTCCTTAGAATTTTTTTTAAAACAATATTGAGATTCAATCCACATATTCTCCGATTCTCCGAGATACACAGTTCATTGATTTTTTTAAAAAGATTTATTTATTGGAATGTCAGATATACAGAGAGGAGGAGAGACAGAGATGATTCACTCCCCAAGTGAGCGCAACGGCCAGTGCTATGCCAATCCCGAAGCCAGGGTCCAGAAACATCTTCCAGGTCTCCCTCAGGGTGCAGGGTCCCAAAGCTTTGGGCAGTCCTCGACTGCTTTCCCAGGCCACAAGCAGGAAGCTGGATGGAAAGTGGAGCTGCCAGGATTAGAACCGGCACCCATATGGGATCCTGGCGCGCTCAAGGCAAGGACTTTAGCCGCTAGTCCGTGGCGCCGGGCCCTGATTTTTTTTTTTTTTAATTCATAGGTTTGTGCAGCCATGAGCCTGGTGATTTTAGAACATTCTGTTTGAACTCTTAAGCTATCATCTCCCTACACAGCCCACCCACCTCCAATCTCTAATTCTCTACCTCTATAGATTTCCCCACTCTGGGGTTTTAACATAACGAAGTCATAAAATATGTGGTCTTCTGTGACTAGCTTATTCGATCTAGATTTATGTTCTTAAGATTCATCAACATCATAGCATCTATCAAAGTTTCATTCCTTGTAGCAACAAGGGGAAAATCTGTCAGAGGGTGGGAGTTTGGGGGTGGGGAATCCCAGTCCATATGAAATTGTACCACACAATTCAAAAATTCAAATTAAAGATTTAACAAAAAAAGTTTTATTCCTTTTTTTCTAGATAGATAATACTCTGTTGTATGGCTATCCCTCAGTTTGCTCAACCGTTTGTCCAGTGGTGAACTTTCGGGTCATTTGAGATGTTATGAATAACACTGCTTGCTACGAGCGTTTGTGTACAAGATTGGTGTGTTCATTTGCTTTCCTCTCTGTGGGAATGAAGTCAAGGAGCAGGTTATATTTAATCCTCATTTTACCGTAATGCACAGCACTGTATTTCATGCACCATGATGTTTCAAGGGATATTTGTTTGAATAACTGAAAAGGATACAGTTTTCAGCACTAGACCTTAAAGCAAAGGGGTCCAGTTGATTCCACTGAAGAGCTGACTATCCCTTGGCAGGCAAAGCTGCCTTCCCTGGACTTGAGTTAAAAACTTATAAGCCTCCTTTTTGTTTCTTAGTGTGGCTTTTTCTTTTTCTGTGCTTTAGGAACGGATGAGGCAGGCATCATTGAAGTCTTGTCAACCAGGACATCGGAACAGAGGCAACAAATAAAGCAAAAGTACAAGGCTACATATGGCAAGGTGATGTGGGGGCCCTGGGCGAGCTTGCACCCTTCTTGGCCTTGACCATCTCTGTCTCCTGCACGCTCCCAGGCAACAGAGAGCGACTTTAAAGCTTCAGTGAGTTAGCCCAGGAGAAAACGTGAGGTCACCACCTGAAACTTTTCATTGACATCAGAAAAAAACTGAAATGGCTTTGTTAACAGCTTTTAAAGTTAATATCCTTTAACTACTATTTTATCAATTGACTACTTTTCTATTAATTTCTTAGTCATTTCCTGCCACTCAGTTTAGATTCATTCCACACAGTAACTTACATATAGCAAGTGTTTTAGAAAATGAGCACCACAGGTGAGTTTTCAGACTGAAATTTTCTATTTATTTTTACTATCTTCAGGAATGAGCTATTCTTCCCTAGTAACTGTTACAGAACATTTTTCTTTAAGAAAAAAAAAAAAAACCCTTCCATTTCCTTAAGCATCATACCTTTTTTCCTAATTTCCTCCATCATTTTTGGGGGGTGGGAGTTGTTAGAAACGATGTTGTTGGGCATAGAAATATTCAAGCACACATGAAGTCTTCTTGTTTCTCTGTTCATATACAGTGAACAGAATTTAAGCTCTTAAAATTTCAGTAGAATTGCCATTATGTAAAGTGAGTCTTAATTTTGCTGGATTTGTGTCCATATTTATAAAACTGTGTAGTTTTAGTCATTATATGTTATGTACAAACAGATACGTAGAAAGACATAGGCTTTCCTTCCCTAGGTTGGTGGGAGACAATCTTTTTATGCCCTGGGCTCCTCACATGAATAATGCAGAAGGCGGCCTCCTCCCTCCCCAGGTGGCTGGGACACTCAAACAGCACCGTAGCAGCACACACTGAGGGAAAGCTGGGATATGTGTGACTGTTTCCATTCCACAAATAAGAAAGCTATAACTCAAACACGCAAATAAAGTATATAAAATTACATGCATAGGAGAAAAAATAGAACCAGGACTCATATCCAAGCCTCTGATTTCAAGGCCAATGTCCATTCCTAGGGGGACCTAATGCCATGGATGGAACTACTAACTGACATGAGGGTACTTCAAAAAGTTCATGGAGAGAGAAAGAGAGATCTTCCATCTGCTGGTTCTCTAACTTAATGGCTGCAATAGCTAGAGTGGGCCAGTCTGAAGCCAGGAGCTTCCTCTGGGTCTTCCACGTGGATGTAGGGGCCCAAGGACTTGAGCTGTCTTCCACTTTCTGCGGCCATAAGCAGGAAGCTGGATTGGAAGTGGAGTAGCCAGGACATGAATCAGCATTCATATGGGATGCTGGTGCCACAGGTGGAGGCTTGGTCTACTAAATTACAACACCAACCCCAGAAATTTGAATTTAAAAGTTTATTTTGGTACAAAAATTTTGAAATGTATGCATGGTTTTACATAATATGAATTTTGTATAGATCGTGGGGGAAAATGTAAAATAAACTTTTAAGATTTCATTTTCCGCAAACATTTTGAAGTGCTTTTGCATTCTAAACAGATAGTTGTGACTTTACAGTTTTTCTGCTTATCTTCTGACAATCAGTCTTGTCTGTCATATTTTATAAAAATCTGAGTAAGTCTGCAGTTCAAGTTAATTGAACTGGATTGAACTGAGTTGAATTGAATTGAATTGAATTGAATTGAATTGAATTGAATTGAATTGAATTGAATTGAATTGAGTTTAATTGGACTGAATTGAATGAAGCTGAATTTTCATACTTTTGAACACACCTAAGTCCAGCTGCCTCCCAAGTCATATGTCTTATTCTACCCCAGCAACATGGAAAGCTAGATACAAGGCTTCCTAAACTTTAGTCTTTAAAGTAAGAAAGGACAGACAAGCTGAAGGTGAGGAAGATTGCATCTTACATTGAAATGCAGGAGATTCACAGTTGGCTCCAGCTCCCTGCCAACAGCCATCTCATCACTGATCCATAATGGCTCAAATAATTGAGCCCCTGCCACCCAGGAGGGAGACCTGGGTTGAATGCCAGGCTCAGATCTTAAGCCAATCCCAGTCATGGTTGTTGCAGGCATTTGGAGGAGCGAACTAGCAGACCAAAGTGCTCATGTGTTTGCTCTCTCTTTCTCTCCTTCCTTCCCTCCCTGTCAACCAAGAAGATACATGATTCCAAGCAAGGACACTAGGGACTCTGTGAGTCTTTCATTGGCCAAACGTTTCATTCCTTTCCAATAGCCAGTTGTGATTCTGAGAGCCAAGACTTCAAAACAGGTGTTCTGGAAGTCCAATATCACAAAACTAGATGTCCAAGACAATCTAATTGGGTAATCATGTGAACAGAATTCCAAAGGGAATCACCATCCCAAAGTAACCCGGCTAGTTAGCAGAAAAGCGGGGCCAGCACTGAGGGAGCCTGAGCCGGCTTCTCTGCCTACACAGAAGGTCAATAATCCAGGATTTGTTTTCATGCTTGTGGCTTGTAAGAGGAGGCAGCTGGGAATTCTTTCCTCTGAATTTCTATAGAGTTCCCATTTGACCTGCAAAAGCCATCCCAGTGTTTTTTTGGATCCACATCATGACGTTCTGACCCAGATACAGGCTTCACTGGAACAAGAGGAAGCCATGATATCGCAGCCCCCTTAAGGCTACAGACCCCAGGGTCACGGACAACCATCTTCTTTTTCTCTGAAGCCTAGATCTTGGAGGTTAGTTTGAAAAAAAAAATAGCTGTTTTGCCTAGGATCATTCTAATAAACATTTACTGAGCATCTAAAATACACCAGGCACTAATGCCCAGCATTTACCTGAATTAAAATTTACTTCTCCCAACAAGCCTATAAGGCAAATCTGCTTATTCTACTCATTTTCTATAGCAGGAAGCTGGCCATTGGTGAAATTAAGCACAAATTCCAAGGGCGTAAAGCCCCTGTTGCTATATTCTTCACCACTATGTCCTGTTATGGAGTAGCCAGACCCACCACAGCTATAATCTGGGTTCCTAACCAACTCTCTGGAACATGACCTCCATCTGTTCCCCCCCCCCCGCCTCCACACTTCTGCCTTCCCTAACCCACCCATTAGGGCTCTGGGTGAAGATCCTGCATCAAAGTTGGGCTTTGATGATTCTTACTAGACTGAATGTCTATTCTGAAGGCAGTCAGATCACTTGTGATATTCAAAGAAAAGATGAAGGCGGATGCATGCAAAGCTCAAAGCAAGGGGCTAGGGAAAAATTCTTGGACTTCTCCATCCATGCCCCTGAGTGCTTTCTCATGGTTCACTTTTGGGCTTACACAAGGTCGCTGAAGAAACCACACATCCAGTTTGTCCGCTTATTCCCACTCAGCCCCTGCCATTGTTAATAGCAGAACCTTTCTCTTTCAAAAGCAGCCCAGTGTGGATGACAAACCGGACACCCCTAGAAGGGCAGGCCCATATCTCCGTCCTTACCAGCTGAATCTCTGGGAGCAAATCTACAAAACTATCACCTTCTGAGATTCAGGGACATCTGCCGGTTTCATAGATACAGACTTTTGAATCTGCATCTTGGTCAGCTCTCATGGGAGATGGTTGAGCACTGGTGAAACCACTGTCCTCAACAGTGGGCCACTCTTGCCCAGAGCACTCCCCACCCTGGGCACAGGCAGTAGGGCAGACAGACACCTCTCCCATTTGTCTTCCTTCAGGACCTGGAGGATGTGCTTAAGAGTGAGCTGAGTGGAAACTTCGAGAAGACGGCCCTGGCTCTCCTGGACCGCCCCAGCGAATATGCTGCCCGGCTGCTGAAGAAGGCCATGAAGGGGATGGGCACTGATGAGTCCCGGCTCATCGAGGTCCTATGCACCACCACCAACAAGGTCAGACCAGCAAGGTCCGGGACTTGGTCAAAGGGGTGTTAACATCTCCATCAGAAATGGCTGCAGCCTTTCATGCATGGTGACCCCTCTGCATTCTTTTCATGAGGAAGCAAAAGTTTGAGCAGAGATGTATCTGCTTGGCCATTGCAGGAGGGATGTTTCTTCCAGGTTTCTAGAGGTTGGTTTTGTAGCCCTTGCCTCTGGCTTAACAGGATAGATTTTTCCAGAATAAGTGTGTCAACTCAGCCTTAGCTTTGCTCCACTGTGGTCTTAGCTGCAATTTTAGCTGTCTAGGCAGGAAGCCAGATTTGACTTTACTTCCTTCCATAACCGGGATTGCAGATCTCACAGTATGAATATTGCAGTTAGTAAGCTAAGTCCACCAGGACCGCTGCCTCACCCTGACTACCTTTGAGCTTAGAGTAGCAGAAAGAAGATAACCAGGCAATGAGAGGTGGGTAAGGCTTGCAAGTTCCCGTGAATACCCATTCCCATCCCAGGAGCTGCCTACCCAGAGGCCTCAGGGTCCTTCTGTCATCCCAAGATACCCCCATTCAGAAGCTGAAAACAGCATTTGGCAAGGATCCAGAGGAAGCCCCTTGGTTTGTTCCCAGAAGCCAAGAGCAGCTCTATGGAAAGTAAATATCCACAAATCACCAAGAAGGCTGCCCTACTTTCTTGCACAGCAATTCAGGACAGGCCAGGGGGGCCCAGCAGGAAACAGAAGTGGTGGTTGGAGCAGACAGCAAGGAAAGCTGCAACAGAACAGAGATGCTAATGTGGTGTTCATGGTGTTCGGAGCCTCAGGTGCTGGCCTCCCTTGCTTTCTCTACTCAGCCACTCAGCCAGGTCCCCCCAGCACTGCCACCAGCCAACCGCCAGTGCAAATCATTCTCCTAAACATCCCTAAATTTATCTCCTGCTCAAGATAATGCAGGGTCATGCCTCAGAGGAGGGTCAACATAGACCCCAGGGGCAACATGCCATGTTCCCCATTCACTTCTACCCATCTAAGGAGCATCGAGGCCCCCAGCAGGGAGGTGTGCAGTGCCAGGGGTCATTGCTACCTGTCTTTGTGGAAAAAAAAGTTCATTTTATTATTTTATTTTCTAATCTTATTTAATCGGAGTTTCTCCCCCAAGCCTGATTTCTTTAAGGCCAACGTTTCCTTCTTCCATGATAATAGAGTGGTGGGTAATGAGAAGAAAAATGGGGAGAGAGCAGGTGCCAGGTTCAGGCAGCTTTTGGTGGTGACTTGGGAGGAGGGGTAAAGGGAGGAAGTGGCCAGCAGCCCCCTCCCATGGCTGGACCAGCTTGCATTCCCTCCCCATCAAAGCAGAGTGGCCCATTCCTCACCTGTTGCCATCTTCCCCCTATTGCTGCCCAGTAACTTGTTTTAACCTGCCATGGGGAAGCACCTACTCTTGCACACAGCCAGCCCCACAGTAACCCCGGGCAGTTCCTGAAGTGGGCCTCTTGGCATAGGCCATCAAAATAAAAAGCAACCTGCCCAGGACACACCCACGAGAGAAACTCACACTCCTGCACTTAGCAAGTCATCCACTAAAGGAAGTCTTGTTTGAAACAGAGAAATGCTGGAAACAACCCAAGCATTCATCAATAGGAGCTAGAGAAATCTGGGGCATATTCTAGGGTAGAACATTCGATAACCATTTGATAGGCAACTATCTATATACAAAAGCATGGTTAGAGGTTAAAGGTGTTCATAGAGAGTGAAAACCCAAGTCCCAGCATGACAGGTGCAGCAGCCCACGAGTGAAACTCATAGCACATTCACAAAGCGCTCATACAGCTTTCCAGTAGCACAGATGCACACATGCAAATGCAAAGAAAAACACTTGCACAGGTCCATGCACTGAACTTCTAACCTGGCCGTATGGTGGAGAAGAGGGAAAGACAGAGCCAGTGGGTAGTGGAGGACAGTGTTAGCTCAGCTATAATATTTTTACTTTTAAACTTGTAATTCAAATAATAATGGTGTGCCTTTATGGAGTAGAGTGGGGATGCTTCCACACATATATATCGCGTGTGATGGTCAAATTTGGATAATGAATGTATTCATCACATCAAATGCTTGCCATTTCTTTGTGGTGAGAACATTCTTTTCTAGCCATGTTGCAGCCATACATTTCTTGCTAGCCATATTCACCCTACCATGCACTAGAGCATCATAACTTTGGTATCAGTAACCCTAATCCCATTGTCCAACCACTCCTCCTTTCACCCTCCTCCACATCTTCCCCTGTGCAACAACAGCGTTTCATCCTTTTTCATGACTGAGCAGTATTCCACATAGCACACATCCTCCACATTTTCCTTATCCATTTGTCTGCCCATGGACTCACAGGTTAGGTCCATATTTGATGAGAAGGTATCCAGACATTATGCATGAACTTGCAGAGAGAGGGTCCCCTCACAGCCAGACACTGCTCCGGCCACTCAAGCTGGCAACAGGAAAGACCATTCTAAGAGGAGGTCCCAAGAGCACCCTCTGTTTTTTATGTCTTGTCAATGAACCTGACTTTGGAGTGTTGATTTCTTTTTTTCCTTCCCTAGGAGATCATTGCTATCAAAGAAGCCTACCAAAGGTGTAAGTGACCTTTTGTGCTGACTTGCAATAAAGTTGGTCCCTTAAAAACTATTTAGTGGGAAACTAAATCATCTGCTTTCTCCCCTTCCTTTTCTCTTTCTCAAAAGTATTCGACAAGAGCCTTGAATCGGATGTCAAGGGCGATACAAGTGGAAATCTACAAAGAATTTTGGTGTCCTTGCTACAGGTAAGAGTAGAAGAGGTCTTGCCTACTTTATGGTTTGGACAAGACTCCTGGTAACATGGCACCACAATGAAAAAGACAAAGCCCACGAGCATTCCCTTCTCTAGTTGAAAGTGTTGTTGGGGACACCTCAAGTCTGGCTCCATCAGCAGCCCACTGGGACTAAAATTACGAGGCGTGGATTTCTCCTGAAACAGCAATCTATCTTGTCCCATAAAGGACACTGCATCTTGGCATCCATGGATTAACTCATTCTGCCAAGAAGAAGTCTTAGACCTTGAGAAAAAGGTCACCTACCCAGGCTGACACAGCCGGTAATGCACAGCCAACAAGCCGCCATGGGACCAGGTGTCCGCATGCAGGGCTGTCTTCACAGCACAGCTCTGAGCTTGCTTCCAGGAGTCAGCCAAGGCTAGGCCTGTAGGAACTGCATCCAGGGAGTTGGCCAGCAGAGCTTTCAGAATGGACCCTGTGAGCATGCAGCCTCTCCAGGGCTCTCAGACACAGTGCCTTCTGTCTTCACAGGGACATACCTGCTATCTTCAACAAGCTGAGCTTTCACTGTTCCCAGAGGCTATGGGGCTGAGTGCAGAGAACAAAGACCTAAATGTTCTCTCTTGCTGCACAACAAGGTTACCACACCCTTAGCAGCTCAAAGCAACCCAGCTCCAGCATCCCACAGTTGCTGTAGGTCAAGTCTAGTATGGGTCCCTAAAGTCCTTCTCTTGGGGTTTTAGACTGGCCAGAATCAAAGTGTCGATAGGACAGCTATCTTATCCACCCATCAGTCGTCTCCTTGTGGTTATGAACTTGGCTGCCTCTGTTTTCTCACAAACTGCCAGTTATCACCCTTGGCTCCAGAGGGTGCCCACAGATCCCTGCCACAGAACCCCTACTGTGGACCCCAGCCCAGTACAAGCTCATCTCTCTGACTGTTTTCACCTCTGATCTTTTAAAAGCTCACCTATAGGGCCTGGAGCGATAGCGTAGTGGTTAAGGTCCTCACCTTACACGCCCAGGATCCCATATGGAGGCCAGTTCCATCCCAGCAGCCTCGCTTCCCATCCAGCTCCCTGCTTGTGACCTGGGAAAGCAGCAGAGGACGGCCCAAAGCCTTGGGACCCTGCGCCCATGTGGGAGACCCGGAAAAAGCTCCAGGCTACTAGCTTCAGATTGGCTCAGCTCCAGCCATTGCAGCCACTTGGGGAGTAAACCATCAGATGGAAGATCTTCCTCTCTGTCTCTCCTCCTCTCTGTATATCTGACTTTCCAATAAAAATAAAGAAATCTTTAAAAAAAAAAAAAAGCTCACCTATATAGGTAACCTTCCCCTATCCTAGAGAAATCTCCCTTTTGAGGCACTCGGCTGATGAGGGACATGAATGACATCTAGAAAAAAAAATCCCTCGCCATCATGGAAATTCTAGAAAACTCTAGAGAGTCTGGCACTTGGGCTCAGTTGGCTAATCCTCCCCCTTCAAGTGCCAGATCCCATATGGGCAGTTAGTGTCCTAGCTGCTCCACTTGCCATCCAGCTCCCTGGGAAAGCAGTAGAGTATGGCCCAAAGTCTTGGGACCCTGCACCCACTAGGGAGACCCAGAAGAAGCTCCTAGCTCCAGATTGGTTCAGTTCTGGCCGTTGCAGCCACTTAGGAAGTGAACCAGTGGATGGAAGATCTTTCTGTCTCTCCTCTCTGTAAATCTGCCTTTCCAATAAAAATAAATAAATCTTTTTTTAAAAAAGAAAAATATCTGAAAAAATCTCCCATAATCATGGGAGAGGGACCACTCTCCACATTTGCTGGCCCCACCCACCCTCCATGGGTCACTGGCACTCATTACACACTGCTGCCTATCAAATAGGCTCATGTTAGACCTTCACGATTTTTCATGACCAGCTCTTAGGGCTGGAGATGGGGAATGGTGACATTTGATAGTTTGGAAGAAAGGCTATATCTTTCCTAATAGACTGGGTGGCTGTCAGCCTGCTCAGAGGTCAGGGAGTTGTCACGGAAGCTACGCTGTTTGCCAGTTTCGACCAGGAGATGGCAGCAAAGAGCAGCCTTGGAGACCTTGGCCAAGCTGCCTGGACTATGGGTTTTTCTTTTTGTTTTCTGTGGTCAAGAAAGAACTCAAGTCAATAACAATGTGCTGATTTGTCTAGGCTAACCGTGATGAAGGAGATACTGTGGACAAGGAACTGGCAGCCAAGGATGCCAAAGAGCTGTATGACGTAAGCATGCCAACGTGCCAGGCTCCCTGCATGCTGGGGGTTTAATTTATTGACCTTATTGCCAACCAATGTTTCTTTATTTCATGTAAATGGAGTGACTGGGACTTAAGTGTGAGCTTTACAAAACAAATATAGGCTTAGCTCCTTATTGGTCATATGTGAAGAACTGCTCCTATTTTTATTCAATAAGCTAACCTCTGAAATCCACTTAGGGGTCCAGGGAAGGTATACATAATATATGTATTTTTTAAGTGTATAAATATGTACTTGTGGGTTAGAAGCTGAATGTGCTGAGTCAGTCCTTGTACTTGTGGTTAGTGCATTGCTTAGCAGTCCCTGTAAAGGAGGCCTGGTCCTTGCCCCAGATATTTGGTCTTTTCACAAAAAAAAACCTTTTTCTATAATGTTTCTATCTACTCCCAAGGCAGGGGAAGGCCGCTGGGGCACTGATGAGCTTGCCTTCAACGAGGTCCTGGCCAAGAGGAACTACAGGCAGCTGCGAGCCACCTTCCAAGCTTACCAGGCGGTAAGTAACCGTGCGAGCTTGCTCTGAGACTGTTGTGTCCCAGGAAAGCCTAGAGCTGGGGTATAGCACTGAAGCTCTCTTTGTAACCCAAGGAAAAGCTCATGTTTGTCCCTTCCCAGGAACACCCGAAAATGTCAGGAAACACTCAGGAGTTGTTGCAACGTGGGGGAGGGGACACAGCCACACCTCCTCCAGCGCCCTCAACAAAGAGGTGGCCAGCCCCACATGCAGTGCCCTGGCTGGTGGCAGATGCTAGGGAAACAGAAATGGGTCGTGTTTAGGATCAAACTCCCAAGCCAGAGGATACAGGTGCAAATTCCGATTCCACCGTCATCATCAAGAGACCAAAACCTCTCTGTCCTTTTATGCAATATAGGAGCCTTGAACCTCATTATGACACCCTCGAGACTTCTGTGCATAATTCAGTAAGATAACGGTGCCTAACAGTGCCTGGTGGTGCTAAGAATATCCCTTCCTTCTTATCCTTGCTAGCCTTCCCATTTACAGCTGGGCTAATGGCCCTACTGTTCCCAAGACAGAAACCCACTCCTGGGAAGATGCATGCAGAGCAGTCGTATAATCTCATCACCATCATCGCTTGACACCAACAAGATAGGTTAGTCATGTCAAGGCCCTGGGCAGGAAACCCTTCCCCAAAAAGCAGTCTGCATGGAGAGAAAAAGAAGCCTTTAGAGGAATAGCATATCTGTTTCCCTTCCCATTTTATCTTTGTAGAAAGTTTGTACCTGTTCAAAGTACTTCTAGGCCCTGTGTCTCATTTCGGCTGCATGCCAGTGTAGGAACTGCAGTCGAAGCTGAGCAGCCAGCTCGCTGCACAGCTGTGGGACTAGCCGAGTCGGCTGAGCAGGGAACCATCTGCAACTTATCAGGACCACACAGCAAGTCGGTAGCAGGGAGCAGATGAGAACTCCAAGCCTCCCCAGCTGGAGCATCTACGTCGGCTGGAGCTGGCCACCCCTCACTCAAAATAGCAGTTCCTGTGTGGTGCCAGCAGATAAAAAGACAAGGAAGCTTTGGAATGTTAGCCTTATTGTATATAAGCCATGAGGACTCTCAGCTTTCAAATCATGCCCAGAATTGTGATCAAAAGCAGCTGGAACTCTAAATCTGCTGGTCTCTGTATCTAAGGGTCTGGGTGACCTCTCAGCTGGAAGACCCCTCCATGACCCAGGTTGTCTTTGCCCATGATGGGACCACAGTTTCTGAGGATGGCTGTTACTATAGGGATGCACATGTGTATGTGTGTGTGTGTGTGTGCACGCACCTGCAGAGTCCCTACTGCATGCCAGGAAACACTGACTATGTCGCTGTCTCCAAACGTCCTGAAGTAGCAGCCTCAGTGTTCCAGAATATGGAGTAAAAATGAGAACTCCCGGTCCCGACTTGGGACCTTCTGAGTCACATTCCCCAGAATGGGTCCAGGGTTTTCCCATCTGTACGTTTTTCCACCTTCCATGTGATTCTGAGGCAGGCTGCCAGGGGGTCATCAGCAGTAGATTACTAATTGTATGAACCTGGGAAGTTATATCTGTGCCTTAGTTTTCCCAGTTGTAAAGAAGGCTAGTAGTGCTACTTATTTCACAGAACTAGTAAGGATTAAAAGAACAAACAGAAGACCTTAGATAGTACCTGGCCTGCAGAAGGAACTCAATAAACTAGCAATTGTTCAGTCTTGCTAAGGGGACCAAGAATGGACAAGTCAGAGCAGAACTCAAATGGATCCTAAATCCACAGCTTTGATGATTCCTATGCGAAACCAGCTCTACATTCTGCCTTGTTCATCTAATCCAAAGCTTTGCTCCAATGTGGGTCCTCTTCACCTTCCATGCTTTCAGCGTTGACTTTGCTTTGGGTCTCAGGCTCTGGAAGCTTGCAGATGACCTCTGACCAGAAGCACAAATATGTGATTGTGAGGCCACTTTGTGCTGTGGCAGAACCTGTCTCGGCATCAAATCAGATTTTTACCTTTGACACAGAAACTTGAGGTTTTGACCTTTGTTTTCCCCCTTAGCCCAAGTCTTACCTTCTGATGCTCCCTGCAGTCTCAGCTGAAACAAGAAAATCCTTCACAAACAACCACATTATGACATCCCCCCCACTTGACCAGCTACAGAAGACTTGCACAAGTTAAAGCCAAAGTCAAGTCCCCAGGCAGGGCTCGCTGAGCGGCAGATGCCTACACTCACAGCCATGCTTTGCTGCCTCACCACTCACACCCTTCCTGGAGGTCTCCTAAAGCCCTAGCAGAACCCTGAGCCCTTAAACCAACACCATCAACACCACAATGCACAGGGCTCCGGGTCTGGCATGCTGTCAGTTTTGGGGAATGGATTTCAGAAGGAAGATGTAGCTCCTTTAGTCTTCCAGTGATTCCCTTAGGGCACTGCTGCCTGCTTCACTTTGACATGTCCCTGGAGCCCTCCCTCAGCAGGTATTTTTGTATTGAATTTAGAAACCCTGATTCTGCTCTGAGCACTCCCTAGGTTCCTATAGCCAACAAAGGAGAGGGCCCCATGGCCTGGGCAGCTGTTTTTGGATTCTATGTATTCCATGGAGCTCACAGAGAGCCATGGGAGCCACCAGGAGAAGGGCAGGGAGAGAAGGTGGGGAGTACCATCTTGCTGCCTTGTGTGCATAGTGTCTCCTGAAGTTGTGCAAGGAAGAGACCCTGCAAGGACAGAAACGAGGCAGCATTTCTGCTTGGGAATAAGTGAGGTTAAGGGGCCACCTCCCCTTCTTCAGAATAACCCTGCTTTTGTCTGTTGGGTAGGGTGAAGTTCTATGGAAAACAAAACTACTGTTCTGTCTGGTATTACCAAAAGAAGCACAAAGGGGTTTCATGGAAGGAGCTTATTTTTTTAAGCAAGCACAGACCCAGGTAGCCAAAGGGGCCTCTTGCAAGGCAATCTTATCCACAGAACTAGAACCTGGTCCCAGGGGAAGTCACCTAGCCCCTTCCAAATTACCAGCCCCCACCAGCAGACCCAAGAAAGGCTGTGGGCAGCTGAAACATGGGACTCAGCCCTGCCTCTCCTTCTCATTTGGTCTCGAACGCCAAACAATAACGGGAAGACTAAAGAAGAGAACACACCAACTAGGCACCCTCATCCCAGCCCACGCATTCTGCTTGCATCATAAAGAATATCTTGTTTACCTGTATGTTTCACGATAAGCTACATAAATTCCTCTGCTTGGTCCACAAAGGCCCTCATTATTTATAGAACTGAATGTGTCATTTCCTCCGCAGATCACTTCTAAGAAGGTTTCAGCCTTTCTGATGCTTCACTGAAATTCCCCCACCCTAGCAAAGCACTCTTCTTTCTCTCTATTTGTCTGCCCTGAGTGTGGCCCAGGCAGTATTTGTGTTAAGGATAAGTCACAATTTACTGTAACGTCAGTTTCTGTAAATATTTGGAAAGAAACCCAATGCGTAATGCTGTGCAGGGCAGTATGTGAATCGGTGGCAAATCAGGGCCCGTTCACAATTCACCCAGAGAGAAGGGAAGTGTGCTATGATGAGCTCAGCCCCATGGGCTCCCAGCCCCTGCAGCCTCACCCTCTCAGGGACACTTGATCAAGTCCTTGCCTTGAACCTCACAGCTTCTTCCTGCTGCACCCAAACTGTACGTGACCAGGTGCCTGGGCCCAAGACAAGGGAGATGAGGAAGGCACAATTGGATTGTCATATTCAGGGGTTCTCAGGATACTGGAACCGTGGAAAGGATTTAAAAAGCACCTTGAAAACTAAAGTCCTATATGAATTTAAAGAATTACTGCTACAGCATCAATTAATTGCTCTACTAATTGCTGGTTTTATCATTTAGGAAACTGAGGCCAAGGATATGGCAGTAACCAGGGTCCAATCTGAATCCACAGGGCCATTGCTGTAGCATAGCAAGTTAAATCAACACCTACAGTGCTGACATTCCATATGGGCACCAATTCAAGTCCTGGTTGCTCCATTTAAATCCAGCCCCCTGCTAAGGTTCCTGGGAAAGCAGTGGAAGATGGTTCAAGTACTTGGGCCCCTGGTCCCATGGTGAGAAAGCTGGAAGAAGCTCTGGGCTCCTGGCTTTACTCTGGCCCAGTCCCAGATGTTGCAGCCATTTGGGGAATGAGCCAGTGGGTAAAAGATCCCCTCCCTCTCTCTTTCTCTCTCTGTGTATCTCTGCCTTACCAGGAAAAAAAAAAAAAAAAAAAGCGAAAACCTGGACCTACTGCTGGAACAACAAGAGCTTCCTCTAAAATCAGGAGCAACCTCAGCAGCCCCCACGAGGCTGGAGGAAGGCTAGGAGCTCCTTAACACACCAGGGGAACAATCCTGGGGTGCCAAGGCCAAATGCAAATCCTGGAATAATGGTGGGACTTTGGTTCTCTCTCCAGCTCAACGGCAAAGACATGGAAGCAGTCATTGAGGCAGAGACGTCTGGAGATCTGAAAAAGGCCTATTTAACCATCGGTAAAGTACAGCCAGGAAAGCCTCAGTTTGGAGTCGGGCACTCTGGAACAGTCTAGGTGGCAGAGGACTGCACGCAGGAGGATGTCACAGAATAGTGTGGGGAATGTTGCACTTAAACAAACCTGGGCAAGGGACACCGTGAAGGTGATGCAGCCACATCGAGGCATAGTAGGTACCATGGGGAGGCAATGCCCAAAGAGGAGCAAGAGGCCTGGGTCTGAACCCTCCGTCAGCCAGTAATTGGGTGCTGGCTTTGTCCCAGCAGCACCTGCCATCTTGAACCAGCCAGCTCTCTCCTTTGAAGGGTGACTTCCCCACAGAGATTTGACTGTGAGCAGCTACAGCAGTCAAGCCTCGATCCTGCAGAGAGCATGCAGGTGGTATCCCACAGTATTCGCAATTATTCCATCGAGGTAGCCGTCCCTTGAGATCATCTGTAGACCTCCCAGGACATTCCCTTAGGCTCAGCTGACAGGGCAGCTCACGGGACACACATACCAGAGCACCTTTATTTAGGACCCAAGTGTTTGCACATGCCCAGTAGCTTCAGGGTTTCTTTTTGCATTCAGTTCCCTTGGACATGTGTAAAGAATGAGTATGTTTCAACAGCAAGTGAAGGAACACTAGATCTTGGAGAGTGCTCAAGCAAATTCCAGGACCTTCTTTCCAGGTGTTGCCCAAAGGCAGGAAATAGCAGAGAGATGGGCCCGGGAGCACACTGGGCAAGACTCCTTTGTCTTTCTGCATGCCCTGGAAGGAGGCACATTGTCTATTGTCCACCTTCCCATGGCAAGGAGTTCAGGGCACCATCCCAAATGGCACAAGACATGGAAAGACTTCTCAGAAGAAGAGGAAGCACCAAACAAGCAGCTCTGGAAGCTGAAGAATGCGCTGCAGGTGCCAAACACTTTTGTTTGGCTGTTTGAAGGTTTGAGGTTTTTTTAGAACAATGTCAGCAATCGGGTTTTTTTTTTTTTTTTTGTCCTTGCTCATTTTGCACTTAAATTAGCAAGACCTCTGCTGTGATGGATGGAGGGATCCCAGACACCCCTTGTGTCATTCACACCCATCCTAGATGCACTTGAACCCTCAGCTGGGCAACTGTCCCTAACCTTCTGAGTGGGCAAGGCATCTCTAAGCAGATGGAGGGCACTGCTTCTGAGGCACCAAACCCTTGCCACCCTCAAAGAACTGAGAATGAGGAAAACACAGGAGGGCAGCCAAATATGACAACACAGCAGTCTAGGCATGTAACATCCAACTGGCACCTGCTGGAATCAGGGAGCATCTGGGAAGTGTGAGGGTCAGAGATGAGTAAGACCCCCTCCTCTCAAAGAGCTAAATACCCACAGTGGATACATGCAAGCCAACAGGTTAGGCTATGGTAAAAATCAAAAACAAACAAAAAAGAGCAAGGAGTTTACAGAGGAAGAAAAAACTGAGTCCCTAGAGATGGGCCTGTGACCTGCAGGAGCTGCTGGACTTCCTGGTAGCAAAAGTGGAGGTGATTAGAAAAGGCCTTGGAAATAAACCACACAGATAAGGCAACCTGACTTCACAGCCGGGTCATGCGTTTACCTCCCTGCCGGTTCCCACGCAACCAGGTCAGGAAGACCCAACATAGGGCAGACATCTACACAAGAAAGTACTGAGATCAAATGGCTCCTGCCACCTACAGCCTCTGGGGCCACGCTCTCCACTGGGGACCCTGGACCCTAACCCCAACCTTAACCCCATCCAACTCACCTGACACAGTACAGGTTTCTGGGGCTCCACTCCAAGTTATCTGTTGAGAGCCTCCGGCCCACGCGTCACAAGTTCCTCTCCACAAGCTCCTGAGTCTGAGGGCCCCCACCCAGAGACCAGGAGGAGCAGGGAGAGTCCCAGCACAGCAGCTAGCTGCCCCTCTTCTTCTCTCCAGGAACAGCTTCACTGCACATCTCCCCGGCTCTCCTTGCCCAAAGTTGGCGAGATCCTAGCTGCTGCTGCCGCCTCTAATCATAGGCATTGGGCCCCAGTTAGATACTTACATACAGTAAGAAAGTTGGGGCTCCTTCCCTAGAGAAGGGATGTCTAGGGAGAGAGTGCCAGGGAGTTGAGGCATGCATGAACCAGGCAGACAATGCTGCCAGCTCTTGTCACTACAGCAGGGGGAGGACCTGCAGGAAAACCTTGTGGCGGCCACCAGGTCAGATTCTCTAGAAACCGCAGGTCAGATTCTCTAGGGACCGCAGCGAGTCCCACAGTGATACCCATGTTCTCCTCTACATCACCAAGTAATCCAGCACCTTTTAGATATGGAAGCCAGACATCTGGACCTGGGCTTCACTTTGTCATTGAAATTCTGGTGATCGCCACATGGCCAACCCTATACCCTGCCTCCCTAACCCTGCTCCTCATCCTTGTTCATAAGCACCCCTCAAACAGCCCTAGAAAACAAGGACCCAGTGACAGGACACATTGGGGTTGCACATTTGCGCTTATGCTAAGTGGACTGCTCATCTTAATCACACTACCTGAAGCCATTCTAGTGTTACAGCCTACAGAGCAAATGACTCATTGCCCCTCAGTGCTTGGGATCAGGGGCCCAGAAGAGCTCGAGGGATGGGATAGCACTGATGAGTTTTTACAATTTGTGAATAACCTACAATCTTTACCCTTTCTTCGCAAACCCTCTCTTTTTCTTGGAAGGTAGAGACAGAAACATAGAAATTTCCTGTATGCTGCCTCATGCCCCCAACAGCAGGAGCCAGGCCAAGCTGAAACCAGGAGTTGGGAACTCAATTCAGGTTTCCCAAATGGGTGGCAGTGGTACAACCATTTGAGCCTTTACCTGCTGCCTCCCAGGGTGTGCTAGCAGGAAATTGAAATTAGGAGTGCAGCCAGGAGCTAAAGCCAGCATCTTGATACAGATGTAAGCATCTCCAGGAGGGTTCAACCACCATGTCAACTGTCTACCACCAAGTGCTTTATACAGAATGTAATGCACTATTGTGATCTACAGCCACCCTAGGCAGTGTGGGACATCAGAATGTATTCTATAGGATTGTGATTTTATATCCATTATCCATCCTCTTCCCCCTTCCCAAACACCAGCCAGCATAAATTTTTTTTCTGATGTTTACATAATTGATCAGGGTGGGAAGAACTGAGGGTATCTTCTTCCTGTATCTGGGGGAAAGTGGGAGATAAGGGGAGAAGCTATACCCAGACTCCCAACCACCCCAGTACTCAGGGGTGGGAAATGGCCACCCGATATCAACCCAGGGACCCCGATGTGGCTCATGCTCTGAGGGTTCTTTCCAAATGGTTTCAATTCTAAAATGCCGTCAATCTCGCTGATCCAAAGATTAGGAACCCCTTCCAATGTCCATTGGTTGACCTAGTTGACCTTAAGAGTCTCATTTCACCCAGATGATTACTGTCATTGTTTGGCTGGGGTAGTTTTCTAATTTGTTCCATCCTTCCTCTGCTATGGTACCAGATGTCCTCTGCAGTGGGCTGCCATATCCGTCATGTGCATTTGGGCCAGCCATCCACCTCTCTATCTTAGCCACTGAGGAGACCCAGTTCTGACACATGCACTCCACGATCAGATCACCAATCCTGGCATGAGATCCCCTGCACATCCTCATGTATGATATCCCCAGGCCCCTGCACACACAAAATCCCTACAAGTGTGTCACCAGGTGGCCAGTGAATTTACCCCGGGACCATTGATATCCCAGGCCACCCTACCCAGGCCCCGCCAGACACTCCACTCCTGAGGCTCATGGACCTGGCACCCACTGCTCCAGCAGGCCCAAGGACCCAGGTCAGGCAGCCTGGACCCCATTGGACCCCCACCTGGGGGCTTACAGACCCAGTACCCACCACATAGGCAGGCCCCAAGGACATGGGCCACAGCCACCACTATTCTAAATTCAGATCCAGTTTCTTTACTTTTCACTTATGAGAGAGGCTGTGTGGTCTCTTGTCTTACCCAGAAGGGTGTTGGGGACATCCCAACACCAGCTGATGGATAGAAAGCACACTTGATTAATTCCTGGGTAGATCCTAGCAGTGGGCAAGGAGAGAGCCAGAAAATATCATGTGGCAGCATCCCAGGAAGGTGAACTTGAGAAAGGTTCAAACATGACACCCAGCCCCCCGACATCACTCCCTGGGAGGATCGTGGGGAACCCACCGGGAAAAGACTTAGTACTGAGAATGAGATAGGGTCAGGGAGATCCAGGGAGGACCAAGGAGGACCAGGGAGGACCAGGGAGGGAAGGGAGAGTGCACCCTCCCCTAGGGGGTCTCCCAGACCTCACCCCACAGCAGCATGCAATAGGCCCTTCCTCATCTGACAAGGTAGTCAGCCCTAAGAGCAACCTGGGCACTACCTCAACAGTGCCATCCTTCGGAGGGACCCACATTCTCATCATCTCTTCTCCTTTGTCCTGCCCAGTGAGGTGTGCCCAGGACCGCGAGGGCTATTTTGCTGAGCGTCTGTACAAATCCATGAAGGGTGCAGGGACCGACGAGGATACTCTGATTGCCATCCTTGTGACCAGAGCCGAGGTAAGACTCCCTCACCTCCTCCTTCCCTCCCCCCACCCCCACTCACAGCATAGTGTTCTTCAAGACTGATCGACCAACTGACTTAAGAGACAGAGTTTCGGAGAAAGGAGAGAAACCAGGAACCAAAAGCTACATCCTGGTTTCCCCCATCGTGTCAAGGGCCCAAGTGCAGCTGCCTTTCCAGGTGCATGAGCAAGGAGCTAGATTGGGAGTGGAGCAATCAGGACTCAAACTGGTGCTCCAATATGGGCTGCTGGTATCACAGGCAGCAGTCTAGCCCAGCCCACTGCACCACAACACAAACCCCAACAGAACGTTTTCCTCAAGGGCCTCCTTGTAGCAAAAGTAAAACAGAGATTGTCCTTGCCTTCCCAGAATTTGTACAAGACCTTGTGCTCTGCTCCAATCTTTATATGCAAATGTGGCAGAGACTTGCTTCTACACTTTTTTGTTTTTAAGATTTATTTATTTTTATTGGAAAGGCAAATTTACTCCGCAGATGGCCGCAATGGCCAGAGCTGAGCCAATGCGAAGCAGGAGCTCCAGGTTTCCCACATGGGACAGGGACCCAAGGACTTGGGTCATCCTCTGCTGTTTTTCCCAGGTGCATCAGCAAGGAGCTGGATTGAAAGTGGAGGAGCCAGGACATGAATTGAAGCCCATATGGGATCCCAGCATTTGCAAGGGGACAATTGGCTAATTGAGCTATTGCACCAGGCCCTTGCTTCTACTTCTGTCTTTGGTGATCTAGACAACTAGTGGCAGTCGGTATGCAGGGGGACCCTGCAGAGTCACTCTAAAACAGGGCAAATCCACATGGCTTCAGCTCAGGGGAGACCAACAGGGACATGGAGGTAGTTGCAGGCAGCAGAGACAACAGTGAAGGCTTTTCTAGCTCCTGAGCTAGGCCTTTGATTGGACACACTGTAGAAGCACTGAGCATGTGCAAGAGATGCAGCAACTCATGACAATTGTTCTCAGCCTAAACGATTACCCTCCAAGAAGCTTTTTAAATGAATTATTTATTTATTTGAGAGAGAGAGAGAAAGGGCATACTCTTATGTGCTAGTTTGCTCCTAGATGCCCACAACAGCTAAGGATGGGTCAGGCTGAAGCCAAGAGCCAGAGATTCAATTCAAGCCTCACACATGGGTTGGCACAGATCCAAATGCACCATCAGCTGCTGCCTCACAGGGTATGCACTGGTGAACTGAACACAGGGTGTCCCAGCAGGCAGCCAGGACTGGTAGCAGGGCTGGGACTCTAACCTACGCAATCTGATATGAGACGGTAAAGTCCCAAGTGGAGTCTTAGCCACTGCACCAAACACCCACTCCTCTGAGGAACTGTTTTTTTTTTTTTTTTAAGATTTATTTATTTTCACTGCAAAGTCAGATACACAGAGAGGAGGAAAGACAGAGTGGAAGATCTTCCACCCAATGATTTGCTCCCCAAGTGACTGCAACGACCAGTGCTGCGCCAATCTGAAGCCAGGAGCTAGGAGCCCCCTCAGGGTCTCCCACATAGGCGCAGGGTCCCAAGGCTTTGGGCTGTCCTCGACTGCCTTCCCAGGCCACAAGCAGGGAGCTGCATGGGAAGTGTGGATGCCGAGATTAGAACCGGCACCCATATGGTATCCTGGCAAGCTCAAGAAAGGACTCTAGCCTTTTAAAGTGCATTTTCCCCTTAATTTTCATCTCCTCAAGAAATGCTGGCACCACAGACACTTCCGCAGCTCTGTTGAATATGTACCAGAAAATTAACAGTGGTTTAACAACACATCACAAAGTTCATGGAAAGCATATTTTGGTACAAAAAAAAAATTGAAATATATGCAAAGAATCTTCAGAGTTTGCCCTGCTTTTTGTTTATCCACAAAATGGAAACAGCAACTCTTAAAAGGAAGTTTTAAGACATAAGTAAGCCAACAATTAGAACATGCTAGAACAGTGCTCCATGTACCATAAATGTGGCTGTGTTTGTTGTCTTCCTGCAGGTGGACCTTCCAGGGATTAAAGCAAAGTTTCAAGAGAAGTATCAGAAGTCTCTCACTGACATGGTTCGCTCAGACACTTCTGGAGACTTCAGGAAACTTCTCGTGGCCCTCTTGAATAATTGAGCCAAGCCCCAGAAACAAGAATATAGAGAGAAGCCATGTTTGCGAAGAGTATATTCCAAACACACACACACACACACACACACAAATACCTTCAAAAGTCCAGATTTATTTTCTCAGAAACCTAAGCAGTGCAGCCAAGCTCAGCTGTTTAAATTAAGGGCAGCAATACCAAGATGCCCTGGTGGCTCACCTTGAACAGTGGCTTAGCAGGTGTCTGGGATGCCTCTCAATGCTTCTTCAGCGTGCTAACTGAATGCTTTCCACACACAAATGAAATAAGCAATTGATGAAAAAACCCCTATGTTTTTAATAAAATGTTTAGAAGATTATACAGTGCATGGGGTGTGTATGTACCAGGTAAAGATTAAATGGATAAAGAACAGGGAAGACAATTCGACAAATTTGTTAATTTTCCTTCTGTGTTCAATGTCAAAGCCTCTGTCTTCATTAAAGCTGTAGATTATGTCTCCAGTCTGCTGCTTTTCCAAAGACTGACTTGATTTGTGTGGGTTCTTGTCCTGGAAATAGAGGACTTGTGAAATTCAAACAGAAGTGGGGATGTAAGCAGTGACACTTATTTGTGATCACTAAGGGACAGAATGCAAGGAGATAACTGGCTGGCCTACATGAAATGTAACTGGAGCAAAATTCGCTCATCTAGTTCACTCAGGCTTCCTTCTCTAGACATTTGGCCCACTTGAGCGTTTCAGGCTGAGCAAAATGCCACCAAGATCAAGGTTAATGGGATGCCTCTTTGGTGGATTGGTTTCTAGCAACAGAATTTTGACCCAAGATGTTGACCTTAGAAATCCATCTAGAGACCATAAACACCTTTGTTTTTGGGTGACCAATTGTGTATGGCACTTCTAAGTGACAATGTCACACCTAATGCTCCCATACCTCTATGAGGTTAATACTACTAACATTTAACAGTCAGAAAAACCATGACATCAGTAACCTAGTCTAATTCATTTTCAAGTGATAGAATCAGGATGTGAAACCAGGGTTGACTGAATCCAGAAATCATATTACTAATCACCTGTCCCCCCAAAAAAGATAACCTGAATTACAGGGAATGGGTCTATATTCATTCATCTAACTCCATGGATACAAAAGCTAAGCAGAAGACTGACTACCCATTGGGCAACTCATTCCCAGGGCTGTGATGCAGACAGTGGTGTCCACTATAATTCAACTGAATGCTGTGAGTGCATTAGCAAGGGAACACAATGGAATGCAAGGGGACACAAGGGAACAAAAAGAGACAATAGGGAACACAACAGCCTTTGTGGAGGAGCTGGGAACCCTTCAGAGATGCAATTGTGCTGGGTTCTAATGAGTGCCTAGATGCCCTCCAGAGAAAACATGGAGGGACACAGGCAGAGATGGGGAGTTGGAGTAGGCAGGATGTCCAGGAGGAGGCAAGATCCATTTTCCTGGGACATTGCCCTATGAAAGGAGGGATATTGCATCTGCTGGGAGCCAGGCAACCAGGCCACCAACATTCAGTTCAGACCCCATTGGCCATGGCATTTCCTGTCATGTCTGGGTTTGGTTCTGTGGACAGTGGCAGCCACTGGAAGTGCATAATACATTGCGGATCATGTTGTGGAGCATAATCATTTTTGGGAATTGGGAAATAACTTTGTTGATCAACATGTAGCAAATATCCCCAGCAGTCTAAGGACAGATGTGATGGGTGTCCTTTAAGTGGCTACAAAACTCTGAATCCACAATTATGAAATTACACAAACATCTGTCTTCACCATACTGGTCTATCTACCTAATAGTCACGGTCATCGTTTTGAACTTTAACACATAAAACATTATTTCGAGAGCCAAGGTCAGTGCCAAAACATGCTGGTATTTATGTATCTGGAGCTAAAGCTGGGCTTTGCTTTCATAAAAAGAAACAAAACAACCAGTTCTTGGGATCTGAGCTCATGACAAGGCCAGCAGAGAGAACTATTAAAAGCAGACATGATTTGTTGCTGACTATGATTCACACGGCAAAAAGCATGTAGGTGGTTCTCAGCGGAGGAAGCAAGGCCACCGGTCAAGGCTACGTAGAAGAAGGGTCTAGAATTCAACCTCAGATTGTTGTGGCCCTCTCATCTGCTCCCTTCACCATAGCAGCTCCTGACTCCCAAGTGCATTTGTTCAAAACTTCATCATTCACAAGCCAGAGCCAGTTCCTAGTTGCTTGATTTGAGATCCGACACAAGACATCCCCAGTCCGGTCTGTCCCAGGAATGGCCACCCACCCTGTTCCCATAACCAGCTGGGGAATCCCTCCCTTTCCTCTTTGCACACGTGGCTGTCCTCCCAGGCCCCTTTTACCTGTGTCCAAGCCCTCCCAGCCTCTTTGGCCAGGGAAAGGTGGGGAGTGGGGAGAAGGTGGAGGGAGTGGGAGGCAAGGAAGATGAGAACAAGACAGAAGAAGGACAAAGGAAAGAGCAGCGCCGTCATGTCACCTCCACTGCACAGTCATGTCCCCATGCCTCACACTTCCTTCCAGGACCCCAGGAGGAATGCCAGCTCCTGCCAGCCAAATGTTTACAGAGCCCAGAGGCACACGCCCAGAGCTGCACACAGGAGCAGCAGGCCCCGCTGATGCCTTTGTTAATGCAACACACATTCACTGCCTCATGAAATCTCTTTCAGGGCCCCACGGGACTCCATACTATTGCTCCCCCACATCAGTTTCCCAGGGTGCAGCAGGTAAATAGACACTGGGGAGCTGGGCTAGGAAACCCTTATAAAAGCTGAGAGGTCAAGATCATTCCATCACTGTTGGCAGCTGGGAGCACCCGGGCCATGTCGGACTCCATGCTTGGGGCCCTGGCTACAGCCACCGCAACCATGCAGAGCTGGGCCCGGGCCTGCCTGGGGTCAAAGGGCTTCTCCCTTCTTGGTGAGTATGCTGGGAGGGGATCTTTTGGGAACAATGTGGGCCCAGGCTCCACCTACCACCAACATCGTGTGGCAGGTGGGACAAGGGCAGTGCAACCTTGGGTTCTGGGTACAGATAACTATCAGTAGCCTATTGGTGACTGGGAGCACCAGGGCTATGTAATTCCTCTGTAAGGACACAGTCTCTGCAGGTGAGCACAAGAACCATGATAGGGAGCAGCCTAGACCAGCCCAGGGAAAAGTACCCACCGCCATACAATTGGCATAGGTTGGGGGTGGACCAGGCTGAACCAGTTCACATCACTTGCTGATGAATCCGAGCACCAAAACTAAGAGTGGGTCGGGCCAGGTTCGGTCACAACACATACCAGTACACATTACGGCTGGGATTTGGTGCTTGCTGAGCTGGGCTAGACTGTAACCCTCACCAGCATCAGCTGGAATAGGGAATGGGCCAGGCCTGGCCAGGCCAGGTTACAGCACCCACTGGCGAATGCTGAGGTGAGAGGGGCCATGCCAGACTAGGTCACAGCACCCACCAACACACATGAGAACCAGGAAGGGAGGGGCAAAGCCAGTAGGGGGAATGTGGAGGGCCCCCCTGCTGGACAGCCACTCCCACTGGAGATGGGAGCAGACCAGACCAGACCAGGCAAGGCCATAACACCTGTGGGCCTCGTGTGAGCTAGATTAGGGAAAAGCCAGGCTGGGCTGACTGTTCCTACTGATACAAGCATAAATCAGAGTGGGTGAGGGTTGGTTGGGCTTTGCCACAGCATCAGCTGGCAGATGCTGGCACTAGGGGGCTAATTCTGTCAAGTTAAACTCCAGAACCACCTGGAGAGTGCATGTTCTGGGAGTGGGAGTGGCCCAGTAGGGAAATAGTGGGCACCTCCCTCTAGGGTTATCAGGATTAGGGCAGGGGTGGCTAGACAGAATGGCACCTGCCAGCATGTGAGTGGGCTGGATAGTGGGGCTGGTTGGGTTGAACTAGGCTTCAGTGCCCATTGACATGTATGAGAGCTGAATGGGATTTGGAACAGACTGGGCCAGTCTGCTGTACATACTGGCAAGCACGGGAACCAGGGCAGGGGGAGGTCCTGATGAGGGGTATTGTGGGTCACTCCAACAAGGCTGCAGCTCCCACTGGTTTGTGTGAGGGCTGAATGTGTGCTGGGCAGAATCAGGCTGGACTGTAACACCCATTGGTTCATGTGGAAAACATGTCTGGAAACAGAACTGACCCAACAATTGCAACCACCAATACATGCATAAGCTGATTGGGATGACGGGCTGTGTCAGACTCTGCACTGGCAAGCACACACAAGAATCATATCTGGGATGACCTCAGATGAAGTTTCTTTGGGGATCCCTCCAACTGAACTGCTGATCTCAGAACCCCAACCATGAAGAGAAGTGCAGGTTCCACGGTCTGACCATGGAGTGCGTGTGTCAAAACTGAACCTCCTCAGTGGCTTAGATGGAGCAGTAAACAGCGTGTCCAGGTGCACATGGAGGATATGGCAGTCCATCGGAATCTGTACAGGACACCTGGTACCACAACAGAGGCTGTAAGACAAAACAAATCATTCAACTGCCTCAGCTATGTGCTGGCAGTGAAAATCTGGGCAAATGGAAACTCTAAGGTGAGCTATGCTAGCCAGTGGATTCTGGAGAGATTTTTATCGTACGTGGAATGGCGAGACTGGCAGCAATTCAGAACTGTTGAACTATCAAAACTGCTTGAGCAGAACCCTCAGAGCATGCCCCATATCACGGACTTGGGATGGTTGGGAAGTTGAGTGGGGCTTCTGCCTTTATCTCTCCCCTTACCCAAGATACATAAAATAATAACAATGATGTGGAAACAACAGTCTTACCCACTTTCCTGTAGCCCTTGACCCTTTGTGCCTTAATCAACTATGTTAAGATTATCAAAATAAAATAATTACCAAAAAAATCAATCCATCACCAACTACAGAAGCTCCAGCCCTTGTCTGATTTCTCTCCACCAGTTCTGGGGGTCCTGGGCCATTCTTCCCATACAAGCCCACCCTTAATTGTGGATACCAGCCCAGCTCCTCCTGCTTGTTTTTCTTTGGTTCTGTCCTGTACTAGGAGAGGCCTGTTGAGGATACTGGTGGTGGAGATGGGAATTGGTGTGAAATTTTTAAGAGGTGGCGTCTAGTAGGATGTCCCTGGATCAGTTGAGTGTATGCCCTCAGCAAGGGTTAGGTTGGTTTTCACCGGAGCCTGACTAGTTCTCATAAGAAGATTGTCACAGAAGCCTGAGTTGGCTCCAGCAGGCTCCCTCTGGCTTCCTGTATGGAGACGTGACCTTCCCCGTTGTACACACTTCCACCTTGAGTCCTTTGCCAGAGACCGTACCACGCTGTGTGCACTTTGAGCATGCACATCTGTGATCTGCGCTACATTTCTTATCTTCATAAGTAGCCTGCCTTGGAGATGTCATTATCACAAGGAAAAGGTGACAAACATTAAAATGTAGTCAAGGACTAGAAACCAATGGATTCTGAGTACTTACTGCACTTATATACCACCATATTTGTTATAAGTTTATCTAATTTAATTCTCAACAATAGCTATGTTTAGCAAACCACCTCATAAATTTTCTGAAAATCTACTTAGCTCTTATAAACTAATTGCACTGACATTGCACTTAGTCTGTGTCTTAACCCTGCTTTTCCTAGGATGATCTGTACCTTGTTGCTAGGAGCCAGTGTAAGAAGTGATTATCACCACAACAAAACACCTGAGACAACTAAATTACAAAGAGAAAAGGTTGGCTGAGGTCACAGTTCTGAAACTTCAAGTTCAAGATTGTGTGGTAGGTGGCATTGGTGAAGAACATGCAGATCATGTAACAAGATGGGAAGCAAAAAGAGTGGTCGGCCCAGTTAAGGCTTTGTAACAACTTCCAATGAGTGTTTAAGGCCTTGACTAGACTCTGCCTCCTATTGGTTCTTCCAGCTCCCAATGGCTCCTTCTGGGGAGGAAGCCCTTAATATGCAGGACTTTGAAAGACACTTACTAACACCCAAACTCACATCCCCACGATAGCCACTCTTCCCAGGGCAATGCATTGTATGGATTCCACCTTACATCTCAGGAGCACCACAAACAGGTGTGTAGATTCTCTATTACACAAGGCTGCCTGGTTGAGGTGACATCTTGGGCTTGACATCTCAGTTCTCCCAATGCAGACTTTGCCTGCAGGGCTGTAGCAGCCTTCGGGAAGCACCTTCTGCCAATGTGCAGAGTTACCACATTGGCTGGTTCCAAATGACTAGTGCTGATTATAAGCTATTTTACCCAAAACTGGGTCATTCAGGAGATCCTTCCCTGAACAGAATGTCTTGTGACCAGTTTTTTTTTAATTTCAGATGCTACAAGTTCTATTTCTCCAGACATCCTGAATATTATGTAAACAATTCATGTAAATCCAAAAGTAAAGATTTCAAGGAAAAATGAGGTAAGAATAATGATACTAAGATGAGACTGAGCTGTTAGTACATAAAGGAGAGATTGGGGGAATAAAAGGAAGCAGAGCATGATGGAGGGGACCTGCCCCCGAGAGTTCCTCCCCACATCCCTCATCCAGAGGGCAGGGCATCCCTGCCCCAACAGTGTGCAGCCTGGCTTGGTCAGTGGCAAGAGACTAATGCCCAGGATGTTCCTAGACCAAGCTATGTTCCCTGACCACATTACAGCTAACCAACAGGCCTCAGATAACCCCACAGCAGCAAGATCTGCTGAGAATGCCAGAAAGCCAGAAATGGATCTCAGCTCTCCATCCAAGAACTGAGCACAGCCCCACTTACTACAGAGAGATGCCAACAAGTTGCAGGCCTATGAGACAGCATTCTCATAGACCCCACTCCTGGCCTCTCCAGCACCAATATGAGTGTGTTCTATTTGTCACAACTTATAAACTAGTTCTGATGCATTACACCTGAGTGAAGCCCACACTCGGTTCACTTTCCCCTCATTTCTATCTAATGCTGCTTTTATTTTTTTTCAAGATTTATTTATTTTTATTGCAAAGTCAGATATATAGAGAGAGAAGGAGACACAGAAAGAAATATCTTCCATCCGATGACCACAATAGCCAGTGTTGCACTGATCCAAAGCCAGGAGTTCTTCCGGGTCTCCCATGCAGGTACAGGGTCCCAAGGCTTTGAGCTGTCCTCGAATGCCTTCCCAGGCCACAAGCAGGGAGCTGGATGGGAAGTGGGGTTGCCAGGATTACAACCGGCGCCCATATGGGATCCTGGCATGCTCAAGGCGAGGACTTCAGCTGCTAGGCCACAGCGCCAGGTCCCTAATGCTACTTTTCTTTTCCAGGATTCCACGCTGCAAGAGGCCATCATGCCCCCTTTAGGCTCCTCTTGGGTTGTGACCCTGCCTCAGCTTTTCCTCTTTGTTTCCAATGACCTTGATAGTTTTTGGAATACTTATCTGGCATGTTACAGAATGTCCTGCCTGGGATCTTCTCCTGATTAGATTGGGGTTATGGGACCCAGAGAGGAAGCCCATGGCTATAATATTTTCTTGTCAAACATCTCAATGATAGTAATATGACATCAAATTACTTTTCATGTTGACTTTGATCCATTGGCTCCAGTGTTGATTGGCAGGTCTCTGCACTTTGAAATCACCCATTCTCTTCCCCATTTCCACTCTGGGCTCCTAGAAACCACACCCCACCATGCAGCCCACAGGTATGGAATAAAACTCCACTCTCCGAAGGGAGGGATTCTCTACATCAACTATTTTAGATTTCTCAGTACTTGATGTTTCTCTTTTGGCTTCCACTTACTTAAGTGGATGCATCAATTCACACATATCAAATAGACTCATGAATATTTACATTTCTGGGTTATAATCAACACCACATTTTTTTGTTGCGTTATTCAGATTGTTGCAGCCTTGGGACCTCTTGCATTTGGCTCCTGGTCTGTTTAACACACCCCTCATTTTCCTTCTTGGGTGTTTTAATCTCTGGTGCTACCATCTTGCATGTTCTCTTCCCAAGTCCTAGAACCAGTCATTTCTTCCTGGCTCGTGCGTCTTTTGATTGGGAAGGTTATTACATACCAAGATCTCCGGTGCCATTGCTTCTTGGCCCACTCAGTGGGGAGAAGTACAAAACATGTGTGTATACTAATCAATGTATACATACACATCTAAAATTATTTGTATACAAAGTGAACACCTGATCCAAATATCCAAAATGTTTCTAAGTCCAAAACTTTGGGGCTCTTATATGATACTACAAATGGAAAATTCCATGCCTGACCTCATGTAATAGGTGAGAGTCAAGCTGTAAGCACACAAAAAATATTGTGTGGGTTTGTTGCAATGGCATACCACATTAATCTATAATTTTCAGTGCTGGAATTATGTATAGACACTAGTTCATGTCCTGGCTGTTCTACTTTCAATCCAGCTCCTTGCTTATGGCCTGGGAAAGCAGCAGATGATGGTTCATGTCCTTGGGCTCCTGCAACTATGTGGAAGACCTGCAGGAAGCTCCTGGCTGTTGGCTTCTGGCTTCAGATTGGTCCAACTCTGGTTGTTGCAGCCATCTAGAGAGTGAATCAGAGAATGGAAATCAATCTTTCTCTTTCTATCTCTCTCTCTTTCTCCTTCTCTCTGTAAATCTTCCTTTCAGATAAAAATAAATAAATCTCTAAAAATATTGTACAAAATTACCTTCAGGGGATGTGTGTAAGGTGGAAACATCAACAAATGGCACAGTTAGGCTTAGTCCCACCCACTCCCCAAATTATCTCATTTTATGCATGCAAAGATTTTTAAATCTTCTTGAAAAATCACAATTTGAAGCACTCTGATCTCAGGGATTTCAGATAAGGAATAAAAACCTGTACACAGGTTATAGAGGATGCACACAGACATGGTGTTGGATGTGGACATGGACACAGATCCACTGTGTCAGTATTGAACTAACAGCATCACATAACATTTCCTACTTCCATCCAGTCAAGTACTTTGTGCTAAGAGGGGATGTTAACATCCTGGGTGAAAAAAAAAAAAAGAGAGAGAGCAAAAGGGAAAGAAGAATGTAAGAGAAGCTCCAGGAGCAAGTATCCCTGGGGAGAATTTGTATCCAGGGCTAGGGAGCAAGAATGAGCCAGGCTGAGGGGTCCTCAGACATCCACTGCCAGGGACCACAGCTTTGAAGAGAAGGCACTATGGCTTCTTTGTCACAAAACCAAACTATTGATGCCATTCAGATAACTGCAGCCCAGACTGGAGTACCTGGATTCAGCGCCCAGCTCCAACTCCCAACGTTAACCCCCCCGTCAGTGCAGATTCTTGGGGACAGAAGTGATGGTTAAAGCAGCTGGTCCCTGAAATGTATGTGGCAATTAACTGAGTTCCAAGCTTTCTGCTTCAGCCAACCCAGGCTCAGTCACTGTGGCTTCTGAAGAGTGACTCAGCAACTAGGCACTCTGTCTACATGTGTGTCTGTCTGTCTTTCTCTTCCTACTCTGCCTGTATGTGCGTGTGTGTGTGTGTTTCTACCTCTAGAATAAACTGTTTAGCACATTTTTAAATGCACTCAGTCAATACTGATGGCATGCAAGGGAAGGGGAATGATAAAATGTGAGAAACATGAGTATAAACTGGAGAAGCCAAGAGAGCCAGAGCTTGGGTCATCACTGGAAACTTGGCACAGCCAGTGGGACAACACTATGACATTCAGTTTGGGAAGTGTTTGAACTGCAGGAGTCATGGATTTCTAGAAGCTGTCCATTCATTAGCAGGATGACCAACTTCAGTGTTACAGACAAGATGCAGCAGGGTTAGATGTCAGGTTTTTTTCTGTCAGAGACTTTTGGTCCCCAGTGGGTACCAAAAGTCAGAACTACTTAAAAGGAGGACAGCTGAGGACAGCAGATACCAGAGGCATTGTAGGCTCTGTCAGACTCAGTGGGAAGCATGGAGCTCTGGTGTGGAATGCTTCCTCACTGTGAGTTAACACACACCAAGATCACGTGACTCACAACCCAAAGCAGATGACATTAATTGTTTGAACTCTGAAGTATTAATTTTTAACTGCCTTGAAAACATAAATCAAAGTTATTGTTTTGAAAGAGTCTACTGAACCGATTCAAATTTGAAACAGTCTTCAGCGAAGTTTGAGCCAGGAAAGATCAGAAGAACAAAATCACTTCCACACCAGGATTCCATCTAAGCACATGCAACTCAGGCCTGTTCCTATCGATCAGCACTCTTTGAACACAATCTCCCTTAGTCTATGTGCCAGATCAACAGGCAGGCTCCATAAGCATCGGTGGCCTTTTCTGGTCAAAGCCATGCATGTCATGTGTCCACCTGCAGTCTGCTGGTGGCTTCCTTCGAGGTCCTGTGACCCAGTGGCTGGTCGAAGGCATCCTCTCTTCTGATTCTTTGCAAAAGCAGATTGCATTTATGCCCAAACTTCATCTGTTGCATTAATTGCTGTCATTATGTAATTCAGTTACCTACTCAATAGGCTGACTAGCTGTAAATGCAAAAGTCCGACCTGTTTCTGTGAAACCCAACTGAGTGCCTTGAAAAGACTACACAAAGCTGGACTGCCACAGCAGAACAAACAAGCAAACACCGTTCATGCCTGCCATGATTCATTCTTAAGTCAATGTTTACACCAAACCATGTACATCTGAGGGTTTCATGTGGAAAATAAAACTGTGCTGTGATGGTTCTCTGCTTTAGACTTACACATAAGTGTCAACTGTCCCCGTCAAGGGAGTCAGATAAGAGGATTTCCACTGTATTCCTGTTTTTCCTTCCTTCTGAAGCACCCGTCTGTCTATGGTTCTCCTGGGACTTTCTGGAAACAGATGTGCATGGAGTTAGATGGCTTCCCATGCCCCTGCTTGCCACCAGCTGCAGACAGGGAATAACTGAGAACGGAGCCTAAGAATGAGGATGACCAGGCATGGTTCTGGCAGTTCCACTCACAGCCTGCTTCTCCCTGGGAAGCTACTGGCCCATCCAGGCTCCATATCCTCTTCCGTCAAATGAGAGTGCAAATAGCCAAGAAGCACCCCATTAGCTCTCACGCACAACCAAGTCCTCTTTTCAGCATACATTTGCCACCATAAGCCAAAATCCCAGACTCGGAGAGGTGCCTAGGAGGTCCTTCCATTCCAGCAGGGTAGTGACAAGAGCAAGGGAGGAGGGGGAGAGAACAACAAGGGAACTTCTCCAGCCACGGTGGCAGGATGAGGCTACAAGGCAATGGGGAAGAGTCGGGAGAGGAAACCGCAGCAGCTCAGGGGGGCAAGGTGGAAATGAGGGAGGAAGAGGAAACGCATGGGAGAGTGTTCATGAGGGATGGGTGGATGGGATTGTCAGAGTTGCAGGGGATGGGTAGATGGTCAGGGATTGGCGGGAAGGGCCACGAGGGATTGGTGGGGATTGGCAGGAAGGGCCACGAGGGATTGGTGGGGATTGAGGGGAAGGGCCACGAGGGATTGGTGGGTAGGGTTGTCAGGTACCGTGCCATGAGGTTACAGCAGATTGGTGGGAACAGGGTTAAAAAGTTACAGCGGATTGGCAGTCAACAAAATTGAAACCTGAAAAGCGTGCGAAACTTAAGGAAGCAGACCTAGGGGGAGCAGATACTTAAAATAGCACCGAATCAAAATAATAATAATCATAACACTAATAATATTGAGTCCAAAATGGCAGGGTCTTTCAGGGCAGGTGTTTAAGTCACACCTTACAACCCCAGCTTTAAGAATCTAAGGAGGGGGTCTGGAACAGTAGCCTAGCAACTAAAGTCCTCACCTTGTTACTTCAGCTCTAATCCTGGCAGCCCTGCTTCCCATCCAGCTCCCTGCTTGTGGCCTGGGAAAACAGTCGAGAATAGCCCAAAGTCTTGGGACCCTGCACTCACATAGCAGACCTGGAAGAAGCTCCTGGCTTCTGGCTTCGGATTGGCTCAGCTCTGGCTGTTGTGGTCACTTGGGGCATAAGTCAGCAGATGGAAGATCTTCCTCTCTGTCTTTCCTCCTCTTTCAACACCTGAGATACAAAACAAAATAAATCTAAAAAAAAAAAAAAAAAGCAATCAACGAGAGCTGGGTACAATGGCTTAATTAGCTAATACTCCCCTTGTAAGCGCTGGGATCCCATAAGGGTGCCAGTTTATGACCTGGCCGTTCCACTTCCCATCCAGCTTCCTGCCTATGGCCTGGGGAAGCAGTGGAGGATGGCCCAAAGCCTTGGGACCCTGCATCTATGTGGGAGACCTGGAAGAAGCTCCTGGCTCCTAGCTTCAGACCAGCTCAGCTCTGGCTGTTGCAGTCATTTGGAGAGTGAACCAGCAGATGGAAGATCAATCTGTCTTCCTGCCTCTTCTTCTCTCTGTAAATCTGCCTTTCCATTACAAATAACCAAATCTTAAAAAAAAAAAAATCCCCAAGGAAAAGGTACTTTTATACATAAAAACATCTGATATCCCTCCCATCCCTCAGGCCTCAAGGACTCCCCACTAAATGCCATCCCCCCACATCTTAGAGCATCTGTGTCCACCAGCTCCATCACTACCACCCCATGCCAAGCCCCCATCTTTTCTGGCTTTCAAATAAGCTCCTTGATTCTCCAATCACTCTATCTAGACTGTCCACTCCCTGTCACCCACCAGGTACCATCCACCCTGGGCTTTTTTTAACCTGCTCCCCAAATTGCCATACATAGGATTTCTATGGTTATAGGTCCTCTGCCTAGAGCCCCCCACTCCACCTAGAGGAAAACATACAATCTGTTGTCAGAACCCAGATCACCTCCTTCAGGGCTAGTGTTGTCCACTCAGCATTCCCATCACCCTCCGTGCCTCCAGGAGAGGCCCAAGCCCTGCCTTTTACCTTAGCCTGTACTGTCTTCATGGTGGTTGTCAACATCCCAGATCCTCTGGTTTATGTCCTCATTGTCTGTCCCTGACACCCCATCACTAGAACATATGTTCTAGGTCAGAAACATGTTTCTCTATTGTTCGCCACCATTACCACAGTGCCTAGAACAATGTCTGGTACTCTAAACCCACAGATGCTCAAGAAAGGCCGTTGACCAGATGAACACCATGTCCTTTTACCAGGTAATATCTTCTCTTGACTTTTCCTTTTCCTTTCAGGGGGAGTTCCAGCACTGTAGTTCCAGTGTGTGTACAACAGTATCTGAGAAATAGTAGGTGTACAGCAAATATCTGTTCCTGAATGACTCACTCCACATGTTTGTCAAACAGAGGAAGAATGGCTTGATTAGCCACCATGAACACAGTCGATCCCGGGGCTCCCAAAGGACAAAGAAAGCCACTGCGGTGTTGTCTGGCAACTGTTATGTTTTCCAACACAAGATTCACAGGCACAATGAATGAATCTCACATTCTGAAATAAATACTAGGGAAGACAAAGGCAAGAATAAATTCGATTAATAGGCAACACGGGCCCTGACTGGCCTCAGGGCAGCCCCCCTCTGAAGGACTGACTAGCTCCTTGTTTTGTTCAGCACACAGAAGGCAAACAGGAACAGTGGGTATCAATTGTATTTCAAGGAGTTCAGTTAGAAAGAGGGCTATGGGTGGTCCACCAGATGTCCAGTTTCATCAGAGGTCACATGGCACATGCGTAGAAGTTGGCGTGTAGAGGGCTGAGAGAGGGGTGACAGTCAGCATAACAAGATTGAAATGCAAATGGCAAGACCAGTGGAGGAGATTCAACAGCTCCCAAGGGAGCCACCTGTCCTGGGCCAGTAGCGGGAGTCGTGGGGAGAGAGCTACTGGGAGGTCAGGCTAGCACTTCTGGCTGTTGTGTGAATAGTATCAAGCTCACGAAGCTTCATTGGTCACTAGTATTGCTGAAGATACGATAAACAGAAGTCGGGCAAGGTGGCAATCACAAGCACGGTGAAAGTGGAGATGGCCTGAGCCAGCTGGTCGTAAACACAATGTAAGCCAGCTCAGAACTGCCAGCAAGGAGCCCAAAATAACATCTCATCAGGATGGTCCTGGCAGAACAGAGAGACCCTGTGGAGAAAATGTGGAGGTGATTGCAAGCAGAGTATCCCTGCTACAAACACACCCATCACATCGTATCCAGGGGAGGGTCTCTGGATTTGCTCTCTGACAGTAAATAAGACAGAGACCAGTAAATAAAATCCTGTAGGGTCATGCATGGTGCCAGAACAGTGTTCCCACCCATGGCCACCTATGCAGTGCACTCATTGAATGCTGATGCTTGGACCCCACTTCCCAAGACGTGAATTTCACATGACTTAGACTGGGAGTTTTTCTGTCTCCCACAAAACTCACGTGAAGCCAGAGCAAGAACCACTGCATGGACACAGTCTCAGATGGGCCTGAAGCCCAGGCTACGTCTTAGCCTGTGGACCCCTCCGCTACTGCCAGTTGCCTTGGAACTACTCATAAATGAAAGATGAAAGAGAAGGAGCTCCCTGCAAGCTGTTGTCACTGGAAGTCCCCAGCGCAGATGCTGTCTGTCTATATGGGTCTTGTTGAACCCCTAGGACTATCCACCAGGTTCCTTCACCCTGCTCACATGCTCATCCCAAACATCCATCCAACTTCTCCTGCAGACCCAGTCCTCTTAGAGAGACAGAGAAAAAAACACACAACGTAATCCCAAGAATCCTGAGATGCAAGGTGCAATGACAAACACAGCAGGGGGACACAGGCTGCCTTAGGTGTTCAGCGAAATAACCTCCAAGTTGAGTCCCAAACATGGAGGTGCCAGCCACGCAGAGGTCTCAGGGGACAGCAAGTACAAAGGCCTTGCCTCAGGCACATCAGGACCCCGTGGCCTTACACATGGAATCTGGCACCTTTTGATCCAAATCTGTGACATCATCAAAAGTTGCTTGCCTCTTCCACCAATAGCTTCCCATGAGCAGCACTTCCTGGTTCCAACCACCATGCATTATTTCACGGATCTGGGAACATGCAACAGAAAGCTGCACTGGGCTAAAAGCCTATATCATCACGCCCGCTCTCTGTGCCCCCGGGGAAGCCAGCAGAACTTTCATGGCATCTCTGCACCTGCTGTATCATCCCACATGCACCTCTCCTCCTCTGCATCACCCCCACACCTGCTGTGGCACCCCTGGAGCATAGATTAGGGGGGAGTTATTTTGTTTTGTTTAATTCTGTTTGTTTCTTTTGCTCCTGGGGTGTCTCTGCTTTCTTCCAGCACAGAGCAAGGCATTCATGCAGCACACAACTAGGCAAACAGGCAGGGCTGTTTATAGGGGCAAGGACCAAGTTGTCAATGAGTGCTTGTGTGGGTAAAAGACTAATTAGCAAGCCTGGCCTCCCATCCACACAGCCTTCATTGTATTTAAGTTATCACCATCTTCATCTTACAGATGAGGAAACCAAAGCACCCAGTGCTTAGGTGGCACAGCTGGTAAGCAGAGAGCTAGGCCCTACACCCCGATCAGTGGATTATCAACTATTCTATTTCTCAGCAAGACATAGCCCCATGAAGAAACAGAGATGGGAATTCCTAGCCTTGACACAGCAAGAAACAGACATAAAGGTAGAAGAGACTTAACAGAAGCAGCCTGATTCATGGGATAAGTGGACATTTAAGCCAAGGCAAGCATTAACATCTGCAGAGGCCAAGGACTCCTGGCTCACCGTTCCGCCATGATCATTTCCAAAAGGTCAAAACTCTGGTTGGGGTTCAGGGACAGATCAGGTTATCACTGTGCCCTCTTTTTAGTTCCGGTGCTGCCAGGAAGCCTCTGGCCAAAAACAAAATGTCTCTTTAAACAGCTGGTGGGCAGGCCAGGGTACACTCATTCATTTCCCAGAAGGCTTGCTGTCTCTGGTCTCTCTGTTAACACTGAGTGGTGACGAGTGGGAAAAATGAGAGCAGGAAGATAACCTTTATCAAATGCCCTGTGTAATTCGATCTCTGTAGTGAGATAGGCTTCTGGGGGTTGGTGCTGCCAGTTGCACAGTAAAATAAAACCAAGTAGTAAAACCACAGAAGATGCACTCAAACTTGAATTTCAGATGAGAAAAAAATTTTTAGCATAAGGACAGCATCCTTCAAAAGCTCATGTAGAATTAGAAGATAACACATACATTCTGCTCATTTTCTGCAGCATCCTTAGATGTCTGGCTGTATAGCAGGATCATTTTTTACTAAAAAAAAAAAAAAAAAAAAAAAAAAAAAATCCCAGCATAGTGAGTCTTAGGACTCACAGGAGAATCAGGACACAACAGCAGACTGATAAAGGGCTCACAGGTATCTGAGAAGTCAATGCAGCTGCCGCTTGAACAGAGGCCTGTCTGAAGGCTGCTTCTCTTAGCAACTAGACGTGGAAGTTCTATTCCGAAGGGGCCTACTCCATAAAGCTACCTGCAGTCTCCAGAAGTCAGGTGTTCCCCGGGTAAGGAAGAAGAGGGCAGGAGAGAAGCTGGCAGCTAAGCCAGTTAAACCCAGAAAGAAGCCTCCTGAAGAATGGGAATGAAGAGATAAAAAAGAGAGTGGCTTGGCAAGCAAAAATGACTTGGCTAAGAAACTGAGATGGGGTGATAGTGGAGCAGTGGGAATAGATGGGGAGCAGAGCCCAGGGGAAGAAAACACACAAAGAACACACATGGGGAAAGGTCAAGTGGGAAACGCAGCTCTTCCTAACCCAGACACGACACGACACGCTGATGAGCAGGCACACATGCTATGCTCCAGGGTCCTCTGACAACCTCAGCTTTGAAACTACCATGTGTCTGTCTCCCGTGTGTCTGTCCCTTCTCAGACCCCACATCAGCTCTTCAGACAAACCCTTCACACGAGGCTACAATGTGTTTTTCTAGGGACAATTCGTACCTTAACAATACCTTCTGGAATATTCTTCTTACCTGTACTTTCCTTCCCAATGAGCTGAACCCAGCGTTTGCTCAATACAAAAAATGGGGGTCATTTTCAAGCAGAAAAATGAGCTTGTGATTTGCCTGGCAGAAATGGAATGTGTGTGCATATGTCTTCCCAAACACATGCTGTAGACAGCAAACATAGCTGGAGTTCCACAATTTCATGTTGGAGTGAAATAATCAGTGAATAAGGTCCTGTCACGATCACTTCTAGAGGACGACTGGGCAGCCTGGTCCCGTGGTCTGCCTCTCTCTCCACTGTCTGAGCCACAGGGAGATTGTGCACGTCTCCCAGGTGTAACAGCAGATTCCTGATTGCTATCATTACTCCCAATGTTGTGCAATGTCTTTCGACCACAGACAATGCGCTGAGTGTTGGGAAGAGTTTAAATAGCAGACTCGGTGACCTCCAGTTCATGTCTGAAAATTCCCAGCTTGTGTCAGCTTGCCCATTGGAATGGAAAACACAGGAAGATACTCCCTGCTTCCTGACCCAAAGCCCTGGGGACTTTGGCAGGTTCTCCTAGGAATGGGGGTTACAAAATCAGCCTTGTTTGCCTTTGCCCACTCTTCACCCTTTGGTTATTCAGATGCCATCAAAAGCACGGAGATGGCATGGGAAGTCCTCAGCCAGCCTAAGGGCTGCTGGGTCCCTAGTAGAGTACAGTCCAAGCACTGACTCTCAAGAACTGTAGGAAGAGGATACTGTGATACACAATAGTGCCCCCTGCAGGTGGGAGCACCTACTGCCCACTTCACCAGGAATGGGCAACACTACCCCACGCCAGAGAAACTGGGTGACACCAGCCCTGTCAGCATGTGGGAGACATCTGAATAAAGACAAACTAGACACAATTTGCTGGAAACAACTGAAGGACCTCGTACTTTACCTCATGGAAGAAAGAAGATCCTATCCTCTGAAGGTACTAGGGAGTTTTTTTCTTCCAGTCCTTCTGCTTGACTTGAGAATAGACCAAGCTGAGTGGGAATACAGCCAGGACTGAAACCCAGGCACTCTGATATCAGATGTGGGCATCCCAAGTGATGGCGTAACCACGAGGCCAATTGCTGGCCCCAGCTCTGGGCATGTTCCTAGGCAAACAGCATACAGTATTACACACACACACGTGTGTGTGTGTGTGTGTGTGTGTGTGTGTGTGTGTGTGTGTGCATTGCATAGACTCTTTCTGTATCTGTAACTTCCTAAATCTGTAACTTTCAAGTTAACAATAAGGCACAATATGAAAGATGGTTGGGATTCTTGGCATCCCAGAAGATGGAGAGGAATCATCATAAGTAGTTTTGGAAATTAGGAAAAATAGGAAGAGATTATTGAGGGTGATTTCTGGATAGTTGAAAATTGTAGGTTCACCAAAGAGAGGAGAAAGTCACATCTCCACCTAACAGGTGCAAACTCCATGTATGCTCCTGGGCACAGAGCTAGGCAATGGAAAGAATAATCAGCCATCCTCCAGCTGTGGATCTGAGGAATGCTCAAGGAGCATGCAAGCACCACGACAGCTCCAATCTTGTGTTCTGTGGCTGCCCATCACCATCGTCAGGACTGGGCACACCTGTTCATTTAAAAAAAGGGTATTCTCAGACCCTGTACTGGCAAGCACACACACTGGGATCACCTCAGATGAAGTTTCTTTGGAGAATCCTCCAACTGAACTGCTGATCTCAGAACCCCAACCATGAAGAGACTTTGTCAGTCAGTGGATTCTGAACAGATTTCATTGTGCTTAGAATAGCGAGATTGGCAGCAATTCAAAACTGTTAAACTATCAAAACTGCTTGAGCAGGACCCTCAGAGCGTGCGTCACATCAGGGACATGGGATGAGTGGGAGGCTGGGTGGGGCTTCTCCCTCTGTTTCTCCCCTAACCCCAGATACAGGGGGAAAATGATATTAATGTGGAAACTATGGTCTTACCCACTATCCTATAGTCCTTGACCCTTTGTACCCTAATCAACTATGTTAGATTATTTTTAAAAATCATGAAAAAAAGAACCTTAGGTCTATATAGTCCTGCTCTTCTGTAATGAGTTATTAGCTTAAAAAAGAAAAGGCATTCCGAGGGGAAATGCTGTAGAATAGGGAAGGAGAGCATCATTCGTCAAAGCTACCTTCCATAAAATAATCTGATGGCTGCAGCCTGAGTTTTAAACCCCGGATTCTCTTCCCCAAAACTACAAAGTAGGAAGAAGGAAATGAAAGGATTTCAGATTTTTTCCTTAATCTCACAGCAAGGAGCCCAGAAATCATCTTTCACTGCTATTTTTTGATTGTTAGAAAAAGACAGATTAAAGATATTTTTGGAAAGACTTCAAAAGAGGCCCACTAATAAAAGAATTACAGGGACAATCTGAAAAGAGCAAACACAAGCAGCCTACTGAGAAGAGAAATGAGGAAACACTTGGGCTAAAATTCAAGCTGCCCTGAAAGCTTTTCAAAGATGTGAGGATAAAGTTTTCCTTCTATGAGAATCGAGCGTGAGCAGAAGTACGGGAGGCAGTGAGGGGAGGGAGGGGACGGGTCCCCTAGAGACCACATCGGACCATGACATTTGCCTCCCATTCCCTCTCCGTGAGGACGCACACCTTGTCTGCTGGGTGGGTGGAGAAGACGACTGACCCTCAGTTAATCAGACCCTTGCCTTGCTCACTTCCAGTTTCTCAAGGGGATAGTCATCGCTGGTGCCAGCACAGTACATTAAGCCTCCACCTGCCATGCCAGCAGTCCACACAAGTGCCAGTTCAAGTCCTGGTTGCTCTACCTGTGATCCAGCTTCCTGCCAATGTGTCTGGGAAAGCAGCAGAGGATAGCCCAAGTTCTCGGGCTCCTGCACCCATTTGGGGGATCCAGAAGAAGCTCCCTCACTTTGGACCAGTCTAGCTCTGGTTGTTGTGGCCCTTTTAGGAGAGAACCAGTGGATGATGGCTTGCTCTCTCTCTTTCTCCTTCGCTGCCTGTAAATCTGTCTGCTCTTCTGTCACTCACAGAGCTGTGCCCAACTGATGTCGAACCTTTTATTTGCTGATCACCCACAGCAAAGATGCAAGAAGTCAGAACTGAGATTGAGGGAGGAAGTGAGGCCAGACGGCCGGGTTACACCAACATCCCACCTGCAGTAACAACCCACCTGCAGTCGTGATGGTACCCTTGCCAGCCTTCATCCTCTCTGGGGAAGAGAGAGCTCTGAAGACACTTTCTTGTGGGCAGACAGGGTGACAAGGGGTGGAAATGTGATCCCTGCTCTCTGTACCAGGAGCATCTGTAGTTATGGCAACCTCTGGACACCAGGCCAGGTGCCCTTTCTGCCATTGTCTAGAATACAAAGTCGCTATTGAGCTTCCCCTCCCCCACTAAGTAGAGGAAGGGAGGGCGGGGGCAGGGACAGGGATCTGCCTAGTTAATCCAGCTCTCAGACAAAGCAGGATTTCAGGCATGGAAAACTGGCTCCATAACCCCTGCAGTCGCCCACAGTAGCAGAAGATGCTCAAATCCCTTGCAGAAAACATCCCAGCAGCGGGTTGCCCCCTCTCCCAGCCTCCTTGCACTTGATTCCTTAGTAAACATAATGCAGGACCCAGCACGGTGGTCTAATGGATAAATCCTCACCTTGTAACCGCCAGGATCCCATAGGGGATTCTCGCCCTGCAAGCACCAGGATCCCATATGAGTGCTGGTTCGTGTCCTAGATGCTCCACTTCCCATCCAACTCCCTGCTTGTGGCCTGGGAAAGCAGTTGAGGATGACTCAAAGCCTTGGAACCCTGCACCTGTGTGGGAGACCTGGAAGAAACTGCTGGCTGCGGATTAGTTCACTCCAGCTAATGGAACTTAGGGAATGAAGTTCCCTAAGTGGATGGAAGATCTTTTCTCTGTGTGTCTCATTCTCTCTGTAAATCTGCCTTTCCAATAAAAATAAATAAATATTTTAACAAAGAAAACTTCATGCAATGCAGTCATAAGAATGCACTGTCTGAGGAACCATAATGAGAAGTAAAGTCTATCTACTTCCGGTACAGGTGCAATTACTCAATTTGGAATAGATGCAGTCTATGGCTGCACCCCTGATGCAGAAACACAGTTAAGGAGCCACACATCTAGGACAATGTTGAAATCACACAGCAAGAGGCAGCTTCCTGCCAACAGCTCTCCAAGGCACAGGTGACTGCACTGACTGTTCCTCCTGCCCTGGCTGGGAACGAAGACACTCTGTTGCCTGCAGGGAGCAGCCCTGCAGGTTCTCTGTGCCTGTTTGTCCTGGCTGCACAGTGCCCCAGAGCTGTCCCAGTCAAGGTTCCCTCCTGCAGACAGTGTGGGAGGCAAGGAACTTAGCCCTGGGGCTGCAAAGAGAAAGCCTGGCTGTGCCATAGGAACACAGACCTTGTGCACCCAGACGGGAAAGAATGCAAAGTCTCCAGTGCCAGGAGGAAAACCATGGCTCTCGGGGTTGACTCAGAGCGCAGCAACTGCCAACCCAAGCGGCACGTCCACTGCACTTGGCTTCAGGCCGGAGACGTGCAAGCTCCAAGGCCACCTGGTAGAATAGACCACAGGGGTCAGGGCTGAAGGGGCAGAGCTGACACCTAACAAAGTGAAGAAAGAAGCCTCAGAGAGGTTCCACGACTTGTCTTAGGACACACAGCCAGTTCATAGAGTTCAGATTCCCACAGGATGAGTAGCTAATGAGGAGCACAGCAGTGACTCAAGGTGAAGGACACGGCCAAAATGCACAGGCAGCCACTGGGGTCTAGCTTTGGAGCAGTCATGGAATAGTAACCTCACCAGCCAGCACACCTCAGCAGGTGAAGAAACTGAGGCTTCAGGACATATGTAATTAGTCCAGGAGCACACAGCTCCTGAGTGGGAAGATGCCATGATTATCCACTGGCCTTCTGCACCCAGTGCTGCACCTCAGTCACTAGGACATGGCCTGCATTCAAAGGAGAGAGCGAGCGCTGACTCTCCGTGTTTATGACAGGGTGCCACATAGTCAGACCCTAAACTACAGCCACTGCTAAATGAAGGCTAAGACAAAGAACTTCAAACTTAGTGGGAGAAAGAGGTTCTCAACAGACTGACTGGGGAGAGACAATTGTGGATGGGGCCCGGGAATGCAAGTGTGTGCTGTTGCTATGAGGAAAACATCAAGTCCCTCTGTGTCCTTTCTGCTAACACTGGGCATAGAACCAGAATGGTTGTAGAGCACCAGGCTGACACAAGGAGGCCTGTTCCTTCTGAGTCACCAGGAACCAAAAGGCTGACAACTGACATTGTACAGACACCAACATCGTGCACTTGACAGGGCTAGATTCCAGAAGCTCTGCTGGGCAAGGGGCTGCAGTGGCACACTGAGATCCTTGCCAGTGGAAAACACTACATTGGTGCACCCCTAGGAATTGCTGTCCCCTGCAACACACATACACACACACTCAGAGCTGCCCCTCACCTTGCACACTAACTGGGAGAGATAAGCTGCAGATGTTTCAGTTTAACAAAGAAATCATTTCTCCCTGTGCTGACTCCAAGGACAAGGTTAAGAGCACCAGCTTTGGAGTCACAGGACCTCAGCTCACTTCCAAACCTGAACTTGTCTCTTGTTTTGACACAAAGCACTTGTTTTACTTTTCTCCTAATAATGTTATTGGGTCTGACTAAAATGAAGGACTCCCCAACATACACACACAGCCACACACCCTCACCCAGGGTCGCTTCAGAGCCCTGTTTGCACAGCACACGGGGGGGGAAGTTCATCAGCAAAGCTCCCTCTCTCCCCCCCTACTCACTGCTAAAAGAACTGTGCAACTCATGCCCAACCTGCCAGGCACTGTGCTGAGTGCTGGGTTAGCATGAAGGTGATGTCAAGGCACCTGCTGTCCAGAGAGATGCATGTAAGGAAATGCCATGGCAACCAGGCAGGAGTTGGGGAACATCAGAGGCACACAGAGACATGGAATAGCTCAAAGGTGTGAGAAATGAATCACCTGAGAGGGTCAAGAAGACTTTCAGGGATCTGATAAACAAAGGACTTCAACCAGTTCATGGAAATGAAAATAAAAGATAAGTTTGTGGGGGCCAGCACCACGGCATAATAGGCTAAATATCCACTTGCAGCACTAGCATTCACATATGTTTGGCTGCTCCAGTTCCAGCCAGCTTCCAACTTCCTGATGGCCCAAAGACTTGGGACCCTGCACCCACGTGAGAGACCCAGGAGAAGCTTCAGGCTCCTGGCTTTGAATTGACAGCTCCAGCCATAGTGGCCATTTAAGGAGTGAACCAGAAGATGAACCATCATCAGTGTCTCCTCTAACTCTGCCTTTTAGAGGTGGATGTGGCAGCTCAACAGTCCACTAGCATCTCACATGAGTGCTGATTTGCATCCCGGCTGCTTCCTCCCTGTTTATGGCCTGGAAAAGCAGCAGAAGATGGCTCAAGTTCTTGGGAGACCCTGTATCCACATTAAAGACCCAAAGGAAGCTCCTGGCTCTTGGACTTGGATCAGCTCAGTTCCAACCATAGCAGCCATTGGTGGAGGGAACTAGTGGATGGAAGACATCTCTGCAAATCTTCCTTTCAAATAAAAATAAATCTTTTAAAACAGTTTATGGTGGTGTAAGAGTTTTCAAATCCATGTGGGTTGTGTGTGTGCATGTGTGTGACATAAATGTTCCATGAATTTCATGAACGTCCTTCTTACAAAGTAGCTATTAAAGCATGATAAGGAGCAGAGAAAAGAAAGGAGAGGACAAAGGGAAACTCACACAAAAAATAGGGAGTGTGGCAGGCGCTCCCAGCACCAGTGGCCCTGACACTGGGACCACTGCCACTATCTCCTGCCCCTTGCTGGCACCTCCATGGGTCCCAGGTGCCCTGTTCCTAATTCTAGCCTCCATGACCCCTAGCCCCTAATGACAAACTGTGAATCACAACTCCCCTGACCTTGCCTTTATGAACTCTTTGTGGACATCTTCCACTCGTCGACCTGCAGCTGTGAGAAATAACCTTGCAGGCCAGCCTGAGCTGGCCTCCCAAGCAAGACCCAGAAGCATACAAGGATTTGTTAGTTGTCTGGTGGAGCTGGAATAGAAATAAGCAAGAAGATGACCTGGTCGTGGGGACCTGCAGGCCAGGGTTGTCGGTGAAGGGCACACCATAGAAGACTGGACAAGGCTAAGCTGCCTTCCCATAGGTTTCCGTGCTGGAGGGGCAGTGTATTGGAGACAGAGATTCACAGTACCAGAGCTGCTGTAAGCATCTGACCAGGACTGAGCAAGGAGGGAAGCCAGGCTCTCCTGCCCCTCAGGGCTGGGCAGTCATGGACCACCCTGCAGGCAGGAGCGGGACACACCACAGACCCCTTTCCTCCCAGCCCCCACCCCCACCACGGGGTTCTCAAGCCCTCCTCCATGGCTCTGATTCTTCTAGCTAGAGGCTACCTCCTACCACAATATTGTCATTTTAACCTGCTGCCTCCTCTCCTCCCCTCCTCTGCCTTTCCCTCCTCTCTCCTCCCCTTTCCTCTCCTGCCCTCCCCTCCCCTCTCCTCTCCCTCTATTTAAACACCACATTTGTCATGATTCCATCACCTCAGACTCTGTTCCCAGTTCTACCAGGCAGCTAGTGGCAGAAATCCAACTGAGAGCAGCACCCACGGGTCAGTGATTTGCCTGCCTTTGGGACCACCACCACCTTCCATAGGAACCCAAACCAGAAACAGACTCCGCACAGGCCCCACAGCAATCTGTTGACAAACATCTAGAATTCCCAGGCACTTTCAGGACAAGGGACTTGGTCGGGCCAGTTCCAAGTGGGCAGCTCTCAGAGAGGCTGTGGCTCCCGATCTATTTATGCCGATGTCAACATTCGCCAAGGAGACGAGGGCGTGTGGGCATGCGCCGACCCCTCCAGGCCCTGGTGAGCTACAAAAGGCAACTGGAAAGTCACATGTCATAACAGTGGAAAGTACATATGCAACTATTCTTAGCCCTGGAATGTATACACCGTCTCCCTGCCCAGCGGCCCTTGTGCAAAGCTCTAGAAAACCGTGACAGTGCTTTCAGCATAAACAATCCTCAAGGCTCCTAGGACAAACCAGGTACCCACAGACTGGGAGGGAAGCGCAGGTCTGCGGGTTTATGGTGTCACCCGGACGTCTTAGGGGAGGAAGCAGATCCAGTGACGACGGTGGATGCCACTGCCACAGCACAAGGTAAATGTCCCTGGTGTAGAGCTCCTGGCAGGTGCTCTACCAGAGGACAACCACGAAGCCAGGGATTCATCCTACCTCTGCTTTCCAGTCATCTTGTCTTTGAAAAACAGAACTTACCTTGTAAAGGCCCACTTGCAGCCCTCATTTCTGCTCACCCCCACCGGAGGGCCACACCCCCAGCATGCCATCCTCTGGGAGTGACTAACCTGCAGAAAGGGGCACTCGGACAGGCTTACTAACCAGCTCAGATGCCAAGGGCCTGTGCAGAGGCTTGTGCACTCCTGCTGCTCACAGGCACAGGCTACTACCTTGCCTCTGGCTGCCATCTCGACCCCCAGCAGTCAACTAACATCCAACAACTGGGGAATTCTGTCCCAGCTTTGGATTAGCTGAAAGACACTGTGTTCCTGTTACCTTAAAGAATAATCATAACCGCTCCCCTAGCAAAAAAAAAAATTACAGTGCCTGATCTCTGATGTGGGGTGCATGAGGCTTCCCTCTTTCAACCTTCACAATGTGCTATCCAGGCAGTGCCCATTGGCATGGTGGTAGAAGGATACAGTTGCAGCCCCCAGGCCACACCCTCCAGCAGGTGCCACTGAGAGATGCACTTGACTCCGGCTCCCTCTTAGGATTTTCTCCCCCTCACTGCAGGATGGACAAAGAGACACTGGATGGGCTGTTCTTCCAAGACCCCGATTTCTCTTCTGACTTGCTGAGGCAGCTCAACAGCTTCCGACAAAACAGGATCCTGACAGATGTGAGCATCTGCGCCAGTTCCCAGGAGGTGCCCTGCCACCGAAACGTGCTGGCCTCCAGCAGCCCCTACTTCAGGGCCATGTTCTGCAGCAACTTCCGGGAGAGTAGTGAGGCCAAGGTCCAGCTGAAAGGCATCGACTGGCCGACTCTAGAGCAGATCGTGGCATATGTGTACACTGGGGAGGCGTGCATCACGGCCGAGAATGTCCTGCCCTTGATGGAGGCGGCCTCCATGCTGCAGTACCCCAAACTGTTTGAGGCCTGCTCCTCATACCTGCAGAACCAGCTGGCTCCTGGCAACTGCCTGGGCATGATCAGACTCTCAGAGATCCTGAACTGTGAGACCCTGAAGAGGAAGGCCAGGGAAGTGGCCTTGACATCTTTCCCAGAGGTGGCAGTGTCAGCAGACCTGAAGGAGCTCTGTGCGCTGGAGCTCAGAGATTACCTTGGAGATGACGGGCTCTGCGGGGAGGAAGAGAAGGTGTTTGAGGCCCTCATGGCTTGGATTCGACATGATCCGCAGGCCCGGAAGCCGTATGTGCCAGAGCTGTTCATGCAGGTCCGGCTTCAGTACGTGCACCCGGCCTTCTTCTTCCACTTCATTGCCAATGATGACCTCCTGCAAACCTCACCAGCATGCCAGACCATCCTGGAGACAGCCAAGAGGCACATGTTTTCTCTGCATAGCACCAGTGCTCCTGGCTGCAGACCCCTGGAACATGTGCCCCTTAGAAACTCCTACCAGGACTTCCTCATCCTCTTGGGCGGGAGGAAGGACAGCCAGCAGACCACCAGGGATGTCTTGTTGTATGACAGCCAAAACCGCCAATGGCAGAACCTTGCAAAACTCCCGACACGCCTCTACAAGCCCTCGGCAGTCACCTTACACCGTAGTGTCTACATCCTGGGGGGCATGGCCGTCAGCATGGGGAGGAGCGTGGTCACTCGCAGTGTCTACGTCTTCTCCCTGAAACTCAACCAGTGGTGGCTGGTAGAACCCATGCTCGTAGCCCGCTACTCCCACAGAAGCACGGTGCACAGGAACTTTATCTTCTGCATCGGAGGCCTTGGAGAAGGGCAGGAGCTTCTGGGCTCCATGGAGAGGTACGATAGCCTCTCCAATGTGTGGGAGAGCATGGCCAGCATGCCAGTGGCTGTTCTGCACCCTGCAGTGGCTGCCAAAGACCAGAGGCTCTACCTCTTTGGGGGAGAGGACATCATGCAGAACCCTGTGAGGCTTATCCAGGTAAGTGGCCCTTCCCATGTCCAAGAACATGTTCACATATGCATATGGGCACACACATACACACATACACCACATATATACTGACATAAGTGTGCACACACTTATGCCAGCATGCATACATTGCACACATGTGAATGCATGCAACAAATGTATATGTGCAATACACATGTATGCATACCCATAAACACACCACTTGTCATTGTTGTGTGAAGGCAGGAGGGGCAGAGAGAAGAGGATAATTATCAACGGCACTTTCTCAGTTTATGAATTTATGGACCAGTACTAGCCAAGTTATTGCAAATCCAATCCCTATGTTCATCTGAGGGTGGAAAAAGTTCTACTAATCCAGATTGAAACATATTGAATGTCACAAAGTCAAGTCCGAAAGGAATTTGACAAATGCTCCAACCTAAATTACTGAAGCCTTTAAGAAGACTCCTACGTGCAAGTCTATAGGGTTTGGGGAGCTCTGTGAAGTCGGTTAAGCTGACTTGAGCAGACAGGTGGGGATGGAGAAAGGCACAACGATGGTCAGAGAGCAGATGAGAGCAAAGTCTGACCTGCGCTGTGAGGGGCAGTTTCTTTGTTGCCTAAGGGGGAGCCTGAGCTGCCTGTTAGAGGAGGAGGTAGGGAGAGACGGTGAGGAACAGCTTGTGCAAAGGTCTTGAGCCCAGCAGTGCAGAAGGAGGAAGGTGATGTGTCCAGGGGCAGAACAGGTGTCAGCCCCCACGAAATCTCCATCAGCCCTTTTTCAAGCTCCCTGAGCAACCTCCTCCACCCTGACTGCCACTCCGGAGCCCTTCCTGTGTTACTTTTGGAACATTCTTGGGAGATGAGTATTTGTAGAGAGGTGTCTGGTCTGGTAGGGCTTTCCAGGACTTAAGAATGAGCTGGGCTGGCAGTCTGAGAGGCAGTAGAAGGGCTGTTACCAAGGAACTGCACACAGGTGAGTGGGGTCCTTGGCTCCACACTTCCAGAAGTTGTTTCTGGAACCCTTGCAGAGAAGCACTGACTCGACTACAGGACTTCACGAGGTCCAGGCAAGCCATGCCCAAGCCTCAGACTGTCTTCCTGCCTTCACTTCTCCATGCCATGCCCCCAGCTCCTCCCTGACCATCTGGGCACATTCGTAGCCTTCCCACATCCCTCTTCCAAATCCCACCCACGATCTTGAGCTGGAAAAGACATGTTCTACTCCTACCCCTCCCAGTCCAACCACACAACACAGATGTCACCAAGTGTTCCTGTGGGAAGCTAAAGCCCTTTCCTCCTTCTAACTGCTTCTCAAAGTAGAGTTGACAAATACGCTGATGAGTTCACGGTGCCAGGCTATCATTAACTTCCTAAAAATAAAAGAGCTCACAGCTAGCTTAGGACGAAACACACAGGATAATCACACCAGTGTTGCAAAACCAAAATAAATAAATTAATTAAATTATGAGCAATCCTTTTACACTGCAGCAGTGAAAAGGGGGCGGGGGAATCAAATGGATATGGTTTTTTTATTGACTCAGCACTAGCTTTGAAAGTAAGGTTTTCCTCTGTCCACTAGAGTTAGAAATAAACGCTTGAGTTGCTTAATGAGCAGGCTGGTTGTTCAGGTAGGGGTTGGGATGACTCATCTGCAGGTGACTCATCTGCATACGTGCTTTTTTTTTTTTTTACAAATGACCTTGCCATGTGCTGTGCAAACCATGTGCGTATGTGTCCATCTCAACCTGGCCTCCTTCCTACCCCCAGACACTAGACGGCACTTCACAAAGCCTTCACCACCACAAACTGTCACCTCCTTGACTAGTCAAAGCCATCCTTTTTGTCCTTGCGCCAGTCTTGTTGGTAGAGGACATGGGTGGAGAAGCCCATGTTTAATCTAGCTTTGAAAATATATCCTAGGCTGATAGGTGACAGAGTCAGGAGACAATTACTCGTGGGAAGTGGCAACCTGGCGTTTGCTTCTCTGCCAAGGTCCCACTTTCCAACAAGTTTGTCTCCCACCTATTTTCAGATGTAACTATGAGGCTTTCATGAGCTAGCCACTGTCTCAGGCATCACCAAGCTAAAGGACTGCCAGGAACCTCCACCAGGATAGGCCGTATGCTGCATGCCGTGGATAGAATCACCAGGGAGGGGAGAGGAGTAGGGGCATGGACTCTGGACTCAATCAGACCCACTCGTCCACTCATGGTAGGACCTAAGCGTGTCACCCTGAGCCTCAACAGTATAACCTGGAAAATACGGGGCGGGTAGGAGATAGGTAATAAGAATGTTGATGAAGCTCAAATTTGATATAAAGACCAAAATGAAGTCTGAGAAAACAGAATGTCCAAGAGCACGTCCAGGAGTCAAGATTCGACCCACTATTCCAGGACAGGGAGAGGGATCTGCAGTCCCCTCTTTTGTCTTCTATCCTTCTCTCCTACTTCGGTTTTTCTAGAATCCTAATGCCAATCACACATAAGCCGTTCAAAAGTCATCCCCACTACACCCCAAATTTATTCTTAGTTCTATGAATATAGCAACACAATTAGAAATTTAAATATGGACTGGAAATTAAAATGAGTAGAATAATCACAGGTGTTCTGAAGATCTAAGTTGTTTCATTTCTCATTACAAGAGAAAAACTGTTTCAAGCAAAATAAAAAGAAACCTGCACTTCAGGGCAAAAGGTTGGCCTGCCCTACAATTGCTGAGCTCTTGACTGATTTCTAGTAATCTTGTTTCTCTTATCTAATAATATTTAGTAATTGCAACATAGCTATCGCCTAACTGGGAAAAAACCAAAAAAAGACCTTACTCCTTGTTCACCTTCCTAATTCCACTTTCTGTATTTTTTAAGCCATCGGGTAGAAGTAACGAGTCACATTGTTTCACATCCCAGTGGGGTGATGTGGGTTCACAGGGACATGTCAGACTCGATAGAGAACTGAGAGCAGCAGGCTCCAAACACAAAGACAAGGAAATGAAAAGGCTGAGTGCCTGCTTGGATCAGTTGACACTCCACAGGTGTGTGTTTCAAAATTTTGGCATGTATCAATGAAGTTATTAATGTTAATATCTTCCATGTTAATAAGAAGTATTTAATGTAATGTAATGAATCTACTTCTCCCCCAGGTTTATCACATCTCCAGAAACACATGGTTCAAAATGGAGACAAGGATGATCAAGAACGTGTGTGCCCCAGCAGTGGTACTGGGGGAGCGGATTGTCATTGTGGGAGGTGAGCATGAAATGCAGCTGGTGAGGTGGGACGCCCAGCTACACAAAGAACTCTGCCAGATAGGTGCTGCTGTACAGGGCAGTCATTTGAAAGCATATCCACTCCCCATGGGAGCTCAGCCAACCCAGGATGGCTCATCCTCACCCAGAATTGTCTGCCCGTACAGCACGCATGAAGTTGCATGATAAAGCATGCGCATGTATCTTGAGCTCTTAGTAGTACTACAGAGACACAGTAAATGAAAAAAAAATTTGCTATTCTTGATCATACTAGCCACAAGGGATTTACAATACAACTGGTAACACCAATAATATTGGCTACTAACAGACTTGTAACAGGAGTGTCACTGTCAATAACATTGGTGGGCTGGGATTGTAGGTGGCAGTATATGGCTGGCATACGGGTGGCAGTTTGTGTACTGGCTGTTTCATTTCTGATCAGCTTTCCACTAATGGCTTAGGAAAAGAGCACAAGATGGTCTAAGTGCTTGCATCCCTGCCACCCACATGGGAGACCCAATGAAGCTCCTGACCCAATCCCAGCCAATGTAGCCATTTGGGAAGAGAACCAGTGGATGGAAGGTGTGTGTGTGTATGTGTGTGTGTTTTCTCTGTAACCCTGCCTTTCAAACAAATCTTTAAAAAGAATAATAATATTGGCAACTAACAGACTTGCAACATTGGCTATCAGTATCAATGATATTGGCCACTACTGGATTTCACTGTAATTGCAGTATAGTATCTTGATTTAAAGGACTACTTTTGGCATCAGATAGATCTGGGTTTAGCTTTTGACTCTACCACTAACTGCTTGTATGCTCCTTAGCAAGTTATTTGTCATTCTGTGCCTCAGTTTGCCCATCAGTGAAATTGAATGGGGGGGGGGCGGCGAGAGGGGTGGATTCTTTAAGTATTCACAAGATCAGGCTACTGTGGGGACCCATTTTTGTGTTCCCATAGACTCCTTCTTGGGGTATTACAGCTTTTGGACTAGTGTTTGAGAAGCGAAAAGTCAATGAGGCCAAGAAGCAGCTGAAAGGCAGCTCCAAGTCTATGGGGTACAGATAGGCAGTCTTGACTTGGGGTTAAAGACACGGGAGGCTGACTCAGACAGATCTGGGTGCCAATCCCAGCTCTGAGCCACATACGGGGCCACAGCAGGTGAACTAATGACCCACCCTGTCGTTCAGAGTCCCCGCCCCCACACATGGCAGGTGCAGGGGGCCAGCTGTCTTCTAGCTGGGTGTGGGAGAGATGGAGAAGTGGAAGGAGCTGGCTGACCTCCTGTCCCTGTTCTGTTTTCAGGCTACACCAGGAGGATTCTTGCTTATGACCCTCAGTCCAACAAATTTGCCAAGTGTGCAGACATGAGAGAGCGGAGGATGCACCACGGTGCCGCAGTGATGGGGAACAAGCTGTATGTGACAGGTGGCCGGCGGCTGACCAGTGACTGCAGCATTGAAGACTCTGCCTCCTTCGACTGCTACGACCCTGAGACCGACACATGGACCTCCCAGGGCCAACTACCTCACAAACTCTTCGACCATGCCTGCCTCAGCCTGCAGTGCCTGCCACACACAGGTTCTAGCAGCTTCCCATCTTAGGCTAGACATTTCCTGGTGCAAAAGACAGAAACAGCTCCTCAGAGCTCAGCCCTGCAGGGATGTGTGGGAACCCCTCAGGAAGGGTGCTCTTGGGACTGAGGATATCCAGACCTGAAGGCCAGACACAAGGATCCCAGACCCTCTGGAATTCTCCTTTCTGGGAGAATCTCTTTCCTGCTCATCTGCTTTCCTACCTGTCTCTGTCTCTCTCCCCTCCACTACCCACTGTCTCTACCCTGTCTCCATTAGACTTCATTCTCCAGCAGGTGTCTTCATCCACCCAGCACAGAGACAATAACAACCCGGAAATTCCAATGCATAGTCTCTGGCTTTACATTTTCAGGAGAGAACTTGACCATCACCCAAAAGTAATAACACTTATGGGTCCCTTCTGAACTCTATTGCTACTTCTTGAGCCATCACTGTGGCCAGGATTTTCCCATGGTTAATAGGTTGGTCCCAGCCCCCAGAAATGAGAGATCTATTGCGATGACCCAGTTCATCAGAATGGCAGGAAATGAGACAGAAGCAGTGCTCTCAATGGAGACATTCTGGGCTGAGAGACATGTCTGCTCAGGACACCATGGCTGTCTGGAAAAAAAGGCCCCAGGAGGAAATGGCTGTGACCGCTGTCTGCGATCTGTGCATGCAGCACCTCAGAATTCCAGAGAAATGCAGGTCAAATGGCCCTGCTCTGCCAGAGTAAAGATTGTTTCCAGTGCCAAGCGATGGTCTTCTCCAGCCTCTAGGAAGTTATAAAAACCTATGGAATGGCATAGTAATCTAACCCTCCACCTTCGTGCTGGCATCTCATATGGGTGCCAGTTCAAGTCCCCGCTACACTACTTTCAATCCAGCTCCCTGTCTATGACCTGGAAAAGCAGCTGACAATGGCACTGAGTTCCTTGGGCTCCTGCACCCACACTGGAGAAACAGGAGAAGTTCCTAGCTTCCAGCTTTGGATCAGTTCAGCTCCGGTCATTGCAGTCATTTGAAGAGTGAATCAGCACATAGAAGCTGTTTCTTTCTCTCTTCCTATCTCCCCTTTCTATACATCTGACTCTCAAATAAAACGGAATCTAATTAAAATTTTGAAAAACCTGCAGATTCAATCAGGATCCCTGTTTTGGTAAATTGCCTTTCTGGGGTAAAGCCAATGAACTCCTTCAGAAATGACAACAAGAACTGACTGGTTTGTCTTCCAGGTGCCAGCACTGGCTGTCCCTAGAGTCCCTCTTCCTTTCAAGTCCCTCCCATCACAAGGATTCAGTCCAAGCCAGAGAACCAGCCCTGCTCGTATTCTGCAGTCACTCATAAAACTTTTTGAGGATGGGGTCACACTCCACTAGAAGCAAGTGAGTGGAGAATCTCAAGGGTAGCATCCAGAACTCATTTTTTCAAACACTTTCTCCTGCCCCCTGTACCCAGATGATTGTCATCTGCCATCAGGGTACAACGCCACCTCCAGGGTGGAGAGCTCAGCTACAGGCAGTGAGAATCCTCCTGGTTGATCCCATCCCATCCTTGCTGCGCACAGCAGGGTTTAGCCAAGCCCTCTGTCCATCAGCAGGAGCACAGGACATGAGGGTTTGCTGCCCAGAGCCAGGGCCGGGTTGGCCCCCACGTTGCAGCCTGTCTCCTCCAGCCAGCTCTGCAGATGCATGCTACATTTGTCCTTCCTCCCCGGTTTGTGTTCATACTCTGTCCTACTCGGCTGACATGTGCCTCATGACTCCTCCCCCTTTCCCTCCATATTATCCACCTCAGGGACTCCCCCTTGCTGGTGCTCCTCCCACTGCCTCCTGAGCTTCACCCTCATCTTCCGATTTCCCTGACAGTCACAGCCCAGGGTGAGCACCCTGGATGGGTGAGATCACCACACCTGTGGATTTCAACACCACCCAGAATGCCCCCGCCTTGCCAACCTTCTCTCATTCCAGACTCCGCTGCTCAACCTCCATTTCCACTGAGATGGCAAAAATCTGTCTCAGGTTAGCCACATTGCAGACCCTTCTGTTTCCCCAAGACCTGCTCCTCCCATAATGCTCCTTCAGTTCCTCAGGCCTAAACTTAAATAACCCCTGATCTCTCTCTCTCTCACTCATTCTGCTCCACCTGTCCCACCCAACATGCAGAACCCATCATGTTCCACAGCCCTTGTTGGTGACTAGCCCAGGCCACCATCTTCTCTGTGTGGAGCTACTCCAACAGTTTCCACCTTGGCCCCCAGAATCTGATCACAAAACAGCCTGTATGACCTTTTAATGTCATACACCTAAGTCAAAATGAGTTGTTTCTATTCAAACCCCACTCTCTCTGGTGACCATCAGAGACCTGCAAGATTCTCCCCATGCCCTGCGACCTCTATGTTCTCATCTGCTCTCAGCCCCCCTCGTGTATCCCTACCTCACACCACTGAGCCCTGCCTATCTTGTGGCTCACATGCCTAGCAGCTCACTGTGCTCTGCTTTATGCTTGCTGTGCCCTCCACTAGAAACCTCTGGCACTTCCCACCACTCAGTATATCCTCCCCTGACCACCCTTCATGTAATCCATCAACAGGTGCCTGGGAGTGATACCCCAAAGGTGATTGCTGGCACCTCCTGTCTCTATGCCTTCACTGCCCCTTCAGATGCAGACCAGGCTCATCTCCCACCAGCCTCCTAAAGACCTGCCCCCTAAAAGCTAGGGGACTCTCTAAAACACATACCTGACCTTTCTTATTCTCTAGCTGCCAGTGATCCCAAGACTTCCCTTGTGACCTTCATGTACAGGCCCAATTTTTTTCTCTTGCCTATAGAGCTTTCCAGTCGACCTCTCTGGCCTCATTTTCTGTCACCCACACTTTCTCTCTCTGTGTGTGTGTGTGTGTGTGTGTGTGTGTGTGTGTGTGTGTGTGTGTTTTGTTGGCGGTGGTAGCAGGGGAGGTGTCTCTGCTCTAGTCACCCTTAATATCCCATACCTCCCCCTTTTCAGGGGACCTCTGCATATGTAAAGCAGTAACTATCTGATACCCACTTCTCTTAACCCATCCCCTGGCTTAATTCCAACTGACCCTCACACCAGGTCAAGGGTGGAGAGCTCAGCTAGGGGCAGTGAGAATCCTCCTGGCTGATCCAATCCCATCCTTGCTGCACACAGCAGCATTAGCCAAGCCCTCTGCCCATCAGCAGGAGCACTGGACGTGAGGGCCTGCTGCCCAAATGTTTCACACACCCTCTGACTCCAGTCAGGGCCAACTCTCCTATTGAAGGCCCCAGGTTCCTGTTACCTCCCTTCTGAAACCCTCATCCTATTTTCAATTAAGATCATGGCAGACTGTCTGAAAATCATGAAAATGATGACATGTGGCAGGGAAGGAAACAGCAGGGCTCTCCACCCCAGGACCCCTCCTTGAGACCAGACAAAGTGTTTGACAAGTGGCCTCTAGGAGACCTGGAAGCCGGATGCAGCAAACATACTTGGTCACGCTTCAGGAACTGTCTGCTCCAGCCATGTGAACTTGGGAGGCATCATAGCTTTCCTCACACTTGTTTATTAGCAGGACCTGCACACCTCACTGCAGATAACACCAACTCGGGCACCGAGAAGACCAGGGTCCAGATATTGGCCTGCCATTGACCAGCATGTTACCTGCTGCCAAAGTGGCAAGTGACTTCAGTTCCTGGAGCCTCAATTGCTTCACAGCTGCAAAGGGATCCTTGCTTCACCCTCAGTGATTCTTTCAAGATTTCCAGGAATGACAATGGAGCCTACCTACACAATACAGGCACCAGCACAGAAAAGACTAAACCAAGTCCCATTCATCTCCTTGCTCGTGGGTCCTTTTCCCTGCCTTGTCACCTATGCACAATCCCCTCTGAGAAACTGCCCCAAATATCCATTCTAACCAAGAGTCAGTAGCTGACCCAACCACTGTGGCTTTTTTCTACTTGAGGACTCACCACCTGCACTTGTTGCCTGGTCCACACCTTATTTTATTCATTCATTCATTCACACACTCACTCATTCAGGCATTTAAACAACATTGTCCAGAAACCCCTCCATGCTAAATATAAGGCTCTTGGAGTAAACAAGGAAGACAATGAGGGTCCCTCTGCTATGAACCTCCATAGAAGAGTGGAGGCTCTCTCTGTGCAGATTGTGTTCTAGAAGGAAAGGGATAGGTAAGTAGGTAGCCAACTGGGGCAGCTGTCCTACAGGACTTGTCTCAGGGACGTAACCACTCCCTGTATTGCTTTCCTAAGGCTGCCATTGCAAAGTGCCGCATACGCAGTGCCTTCAAACCCCAGTGATTTCTTCTCTCACACTTCTAGAAAACAGGATTCCAGAACTACACCAGCAGGCCCACACTCCCCCAGAAGGCTCTAGGAAGAGTCCTACCTCTCTTCCCGCCTTCCTGACCTCAGCAAGCCTCAGTGTTACAGCCCCTCCTTAGGCAGCCTTCTTCTACACCTGGTTTGCCTTTACAGGGACAGTCTTATTGGGTGTACTGGTCACCCCACCCCAGTATGGTCTCACCTTGATCCTTTCGTTAATCATAGCTACAAAGAGCCCATACCCAACTAAGGTCACTGTGTTGGTCACCTTTTTGCTACTATCATTAAATACCTGAGAGAAGCTATTTGTGAAGGAGAAAATTTTATTTTGGCTCATAGTTTTGGGGGTCCACACTCCCGGGGTGGTCCCATTGTTGCAGAGTCTGATGAGAGCTGTTGATGGTAAAATGCTAGCAGAGGACAGTCATACAATGAGTCAGGAAGGAGAAAGGGACAGAGGGAGGCTAGGCCTGACTTAGGCTTACTTATAGAACCTACCCTTTCAAGAGTATGGCCCTCCAAGAGCATGTTATCTAAGGCCCTCCTACTGGTCCTACTTCCTGAATGTCCTAATTGAACCAAGTCATCATTAATCTCATTACCATAAAACTTTGGGGACAATCGCTTTAAAACATGGGCCTTTAGGAAACACCAAAACCAAGATCCAAACCACCACAGTAGTACCCAAGGCTCTGAGTGGACCCCCACATCCCCGTTCCCTGAGAGCCTCTGGTGGACAAGGGTCATGTCCCTCATCTCAGTAAATGTGTATCGAACCAAACTAAAGTATTTCACAGGGTCTAGCAGGTTTTTTTCCCCAGACTCCAAGAACTAAAAGCCAATGCATGCAAGACCTATTTCCAAGAAGTTGCCACAAATCCAAGCTGGGTAAGGTCTGCCAAGTGCCAGTCAAGAAGGAATTAGGGCACACACAGAGAAGCCCAGAGTTGGGCATCAGAAACTGCCTGAGAGAATTAAGCTGTTAGCACAATGTTACCCTCAATATCTCCTTCTAGGTCTTTCCAGTCTTCAGTGTGACATTCTGAGAGGCTGTGTGTTAAAGCCAAGGGTGCTGGAGAAGGGGATCTGGTCTTGGAAATGTCAGTTATCATGCAATCTCATATGAATTATAGGCTCTTTCCTCAAGGCTCTAAAAGATGTCCACAGATCTTTCCTCTCCATTTCACTTGGTTGCATAATGACAATGCCGAGGACCACAATCCAGAGCTCCCCAGCAGACCCCCACCACAAAATCAGTGGTCTAGAAAACAGGGGCAGGGACTGACTCAGGAATTCAGTGTATTTGTGCGGTAGGGAGAGACAGGCATTGTCCTGTTCAAAACCAGAGACTGTATTGGGGTGTCAGCCCCACCCCTCATATCCTTAGGACAGTTACAAAACCAACGCAAAACCTCTGAGAGGGGCTGCCGGTGACCAGGTGTTGAATGAACACATGCACGTGTGAATGAATGACAAAGCAGGTAGTCAAGATGCAGCCAAGGCCAGAGGCGAGGGGTGTTTGTGGGTCAACTTGGAGACGGATGGGATGGCCATCTGGGCAGGAGGCAAGGCCATCTCTGTGTAGGTAAGCATAGCAGGAAGGTAGGAGTGAGAGGGAGAGCAGTGCAGGAAGTTTAGAAGGCAGACCAGACCCCTCTCCTAGGTAACCCAACCATGCTAACAGACAACAGCAAAGAATAGGAGAGAAAACTCTATGAAACAAGGAGACAGAGTCCATAGGGAGGGCCAGTGTGCAGCATAACAAAGGCACCGTCTGCAACACCAGCAACACCAGCATCCCATACAGGCACTGGTGCGACTGCTGACTTTTCCACTTCCATTCCACTCCCTGTGAATGCACCTGGAAAAACAATGCAGGATGACCCAAATACACGGACCCCTACCAACTACATGGGGGACATCATCCTGTAGCAGATTGCAAGATGCTTTCCCCCACCCAGAAGACGGAAGCTCTCTAACACTCTGTCTTTTAAGGAAATGAACTAGCAAAAGCCAAAGAAAATAAAAACAGAAACTATGAATGGTGGGTAATAGGTACAATAGTGGCAGTGGAAAGCCTGGGAGAGGGGGCAATGGCAGAGGTGGGATGTGGTCGTCTCCCCCAGATCTTACAGCAAAGCCACCTATACTCAGGCTCCGTTTTCTTTAAACTCACTTTCTCCCGACACCCAGAGGAGGACTTGAAGCAGCAACCCTGACAGGTGGGGGAGGGATAAACCCTGGCATCTTTCTAAGAGAACAAAAATAAACAAAAATATTTCTAATAAAAATAGGTCTTTTTAAAAAAAAGATCTTTCCAATAAAAACTTTTAAAAGTAAAATAATTAAGTAAATAAATAAATCTTAAAATAAAAATAGAGAATGTGGAAATGGCGATCTCACCCACCTTCCTGCAGCCCTTGACCCTTATCACCCTAATCAATTATGTAAAAATCATCAAAAAATAAAAATGTTTAAGAATTAAAAAAAAAAAAGAAAATAGCGGAAGCAAAAAAAAAAAAATCAATCCAGCCAGATCTCTTAGTTAAATCCCTTCACAGGCTCCTCACCTCAGAAAGCTCTGTCTCTGCTTCCAATGGCCTCGTGTGTGGCAGAATAAACAGGTTGCAATAGCTAGTTAACACACGTGGCTCAGGAGGTAGCAGAGGGCCCACTTAACAGGCATGTCATTAAAGTGATTTTCCTTACAGCCCCCAAAATCTCTCTCTTCCCTTCGCCTGGTCAAAAGAGAACTCTTGTTGGCCTCCTATCAAGTAATGTTTGGCTATGGAGACCGAGATGAGATCCATCTTGGGCACTTGGCCACCAGCTTCCCGTCCTCAGAGGACCCCGCAATCTACCCCTCCACACTGAAGGCAAGAGATGTTCTGTAGGGGTTCAAAGCCCCTGTGGAAGTGGCCGACGCCTGAGTTTCTCAAGAAGTTTCCAAGGAAATACTTCTGCCTTCAAAACGTCTGCCTTCTTTTTTGTCTGGAATGATGATTTATGTCACTGTTCAGTGACTGCAAATTCATGAAATTTTGTGGTTAGAACAAAAATGTGTCACACAACTCCATATGTCCATGCAGTAGAATAGAGAAAAATCTGACAATGAAAACCGCCATTTGTCCCTGAGAGTTGAATGGGCTTCCAATCTGGCTTCAATTTGTTGTTTTTTTTTTTTAACTTATAATATTTTTATCCCCGTAATCAAAAGCATTGCTTTAAAAAAAAAAAAAACAGGAGGCAATTAGAGATAAGGCTGTATACATAGAGGTAATGGTCAAAACACTAGTTTCTTTTTTTTAATGTATAATCTATTTTTTTTTTATTAACTACATTGCATTATGTGACACAGTTTCCTAGGCTCTGGGATTCCCCCAACCCCTCCCTGTGCCCTCCCCCCATGGTGGATTCCTCCACCTTGTTGCAGTATTACAGTTCAAATTCAGTCATGATTCTTTCTTTGCAAACATATACCAAGCACAGAGTTCAGCATCTTTTTGTCCAGATAAATTCAACGGTTTCTTGGGGAGACCATCCCTGGTCTGAAAGTAGAGCTGACAGAATATCATTCCGATCAATTTAAAGCCACAACATAACATCAACAACAATTCACAACATTATGGAATTAATTGACATGATATCGAGTAACCAACATGTTAAAAAAAAAAAAGTGCAAGTTCTTAACTACTTCATTGACATTTCAATTTTAGTTTTATATACAGAACTGGCTGCTATACACCTTAAAATGGCTATAGGGTACTATTTAGCTGCCTCGTGTCTATTTTCATTTTAGTATTTAGCAGTTCATAGTGTTGAAGCATAATTTTTACTGAACTTGGTGGATTTTGGGATAGTCCATGTTGGCTTATAACTCTACCAAGGCATATGTCAACAGTTGAGGTGCAGAACAGTTTTAGGAGGGGTGTGCAGAGAAATTTTTAATACCCTAGTGATGAGTAACTAATTTTTGTGTCCTACCTAGCAAGCTATATGTGAATCCATGCTGACCATTTCCTGTCTGGTTCTAAGCTTTCCTTGTTGTTCTTTTTCTAATTTTTTTTGTTTGCTTTTGGGTGGGGGGGGGGCTCTGGAGCAACCCTAATGGTCATTTTTTTAAAGATTTATTTATTTATTGGAAAGTCAGATATACAGAGAGGAGGAGAGACAGAGAGGAAGATCTTCTGTCCGGTGATTCAAACCCCAAGTGACCACAATGGCCAATGCTATGCCAATCCGAAGCCAGGATCCAGGAACTTCTTCCAGGTATCCCACACGGGTGCAGGGTCTCAAAGCTTTGGGCCATCCTCGACTGCTTTCTCAGGCCACAAGCAGGGAGCTGGATGGGAAGTGGGGCTGACGGAATTAGAACCAGCGCCCATATAGGATTCCGGCGCATTCAAGGCGAGGACTTTAGCAGCTAGGCCACGCCACCGGGCCCAACCCTAATGGTCATTGCAAGAGAGGGTGGGGATCCAATGTTGAAACTAACTAAGGACCAGAGAAAGCTCCTCTCCCTAGTCCCGAAGGAAGCTTACTGTGCTTCTGTTTCTGCGGACTGCTGATGGCTCCTGGCTGTTGTTCTGATGACCTTGGATCCTGCAAGGAAGGATTTGGGCTTCTTCCATCCCATGTGGTAGATCCAAACGAAGGTGGGTGACCTCAGAGTTCTCTGCCTCTGAAGGCACTCCAATTCCCCGTGGTCTGCTTGGCAGTTGGAATGTAGTCCTTGGTGCCCATACTGATAGTCCTTGGTGAGGATCCGGGAGTCTCCAGGGTTGGGATACATGCCTCCTCCTGTCCACCTGCTCCACTCTGGGGTCCCCCCTGCTCTGTGCATATGACCTCCTGTTAAGAGGTTGTCAGAGTCGCTCTTGATTTCCCCTATATGTCTTTGTAGTTTTACTATTGTCTAATGCTGATTTGAGTCTGTTGTCTATGAGTTACCTGTTATGTTCCTGATAGGTTATACTTCACGTCTTTCTCACACATTCTAAGGGGATGGAAGATTTCTCTGCTCTCCCGCCCCATTTCTGAGTAGCTTAGGGTCTTAAAAGTATATTAGTTTTTACAATTCTTTGATGTAGCTCATAAGCAGTCTGACTGACATTGATTGTTCGTTCATTGGTTATATCACAGTATCTTATTGCATGAGATACAGGCTGTTTGGGGTTGGAATAATATTACACTTTACAGGTACTGTTTTTCAGATTGACATCATTTCATCTTAAATTAAGGCAAACATGTGGTATCTAACCTTTTGGAATTGGCTCATTTCCCCTTAGCATAATGGTTGCCACTTGGGTCTACTTGGCCACAAAAAAAACTGCATTTCGTTTTTTTTTAATAGCTGAGTAGTACTTTGTGGAGTAAATGAACCACAGCTTTCTTATCCAGTCTTCTGTTGATGGGCATTTCAGGTGCTTTCAAGTTTTTGCAATTATTGATTGTGCTGCTATGAACGTGGGGGTGCATGTAAGTTTCTCGTAAAACAGGTGTTTTGGATATATTCCTAAGAGTGCTATTGCTGGATCATATGGTATGCAGATTTTCAGTTGTTTGAGTGTTCTCCATACTGATCTCCATAGGGGCTGTACCAACCTGCAGTCCCACCAGCACTGGAGTAGGGTTCCCTTTTTCCTCACATCCTCACCAGTAAGTGTTGCTGGCGTTTTTTCGTATGTGAGCCGTCCTTATTGGTGTTAGGTGGTATCTCATTGATGTCTTAATTTGGATTTCCCTTATTGCTAGGGAGCTTGAGCATTTTTTCATATGTTTGTTTGCCATTTGGGTTTGTTCCTTTGTGAAATGGCTGCCCATTTCCTGTGCCCATTTCTTGAGTGGTTTGTTTGTTTTGGTGTTTTGGTTGTTCTGGAGATCTTTGTATATTCTGGAGATTAGCCCCCTATCACCTATGCAGTGTGCAAAGATCTTCTCCCACTCTGTGGGTTGCTCTTTTACTTTGTTGATGGTTTCTCTTGCTGTGCAGAAGCTTCTTAGTTTGATGAAGTCCCATTTGTTTATTTTGATCATGATTGCTATTGCTTTTGGTGTCCTTTTTAGGAAGTCAGGACCTACCCCTAGATCTTGCATGGTATTTCCAACATTTTCTTTCAAAAATTTGAAGGTTTCTGGATGTAGGTTTAGGTCTTTTATCCATTTAGATTTGATCTTAGTGCCTGGAACTATGATTTCCCCCTGTTAACTTCCTATTTTCCAGGATGGTTCTGGCTAGTCGTGGTTTTTTGAAAACACCATAGTTTCTCACGTCCATTACAAGATGCACACATAGCACTTCATAGTCATACAGCTAGAGAGAGGGCAGGGAAACAATTTGGCCCAGACCAAATGGACAATATGAAGAAATAAAGGCATCAGACATTTCAAGCAACACCCGAGAACCTGGGCTTGAGGTCCATCCGGCCCCTTCTGGTCTAGGCTTGGGACTTCTCTCAGGTCTCTAGGCCACAATGTCATGGTCAGTGAATTTAACCCTCTGAAGAAAAATGCAGTAGTAAATGCTAAAGCAAGGGTCCACCTGTGGCCTTAATTCCTTCTGTCTAGAAGAACACAAGCTGTTCAGAGAAAAACAGCAAGCACATACACAAACAGCCAAGCATCGGCAATCAGAACAGGAATACAGAATCTTGGAAGCTCCTTCACACTTCCTTCCCGTTGCTATGCCCTATGAGTGCCTTTCATCCTCCCCTCTAGTGCTTTACATTAGTTTGCCTGGTTTTTGAACTTTACAAAATGGGAATGAGATTGGCTCAACTCTGTGGACTAGTTTTTGTTGTTGTTCAACATAAGTTTTTGAAGTTCACCCACATTTCTGTGTTTTCTATTGTATACTTGCATTTTGTTTATTTGTGCTGCTTCCAGTACTGAACTGTATGCCCACAGCACAGGTTATGTATCTGTTTGACTCCTAATGAACATTTGTATAGTTTTCCATCTAGATTATTATGAAAATTCTTGTGAACACATCTATGAGTATCTGTTTAATACTGGAATGAAACAGCCAAATTCTAGAATATATATACAATCAGCTTTACAGGTGGTATGAAAAATTTCTTCCAAACTTGACATATCGCTCTTTTTTCCCACCAGCAGTGTATGAGTGTTCCAGTTACTCCCCTTCCCCAAAAACCATTGATGCTGTTTGCCACCTTCTGTACAGATGTTCTGTTGGCTGAGAAGGGCTGTAACACCATAAAACAATGTTTTTAAAGTGCAAGTCACATCATGTCATTCCGCCACTAGTTTTTCTTCTCACTCAGGATAAAACCCAACGCCTTGGGCCTGGTGCGGTAGCCTAGCGGCTAAAGTCCTCTCCTTACACACCTGGCATCCCATATGGGCACTGGTTCTAATCCTGATGGCCCCACTTCCCATCCAGTTCCCTGTTTGTGGCCTGGGAAAGCAGTCAAGGATAGCCCAAAGCCTTGGGACCCTGCACCCTTATGGGAGACCCAGAGGATCCTGGCTCCTGGCTTTGTATAAGCTCAGCTCTGGTCATTGAAGCCACTTGGGGAATAAGTCAGTAGACAGAAGATTTTCCTCTCTGTCTCTCCTCCTCTCTGTGTATCTTTTACAATAAAAATAAATAAATCTTAAAAAAAAAAAAAAACACCTTAGCCCAATCTAAAAGGTCATGGTCTCCTCCAACTTACTCTCCATGCCCCCATCTACTATATTTCAGCCTCATTACGTTCAATCTAATGTTCAAAAATGCCTCAGTCATTTCTATATCAGAATCTTTGCATCTGCTCCTTACTATGCTTAGAGTGTTCTTTCAACAGGTGTTCCCATAACTGACTCCTTTCTCATCCCTATGTCAAAGAAACAGTACTAGAAGATCATTATAGCTTTTTCCTAGGAAGGATCCTTATTTTTCTCTGGACCTGCCCAAGTATCCATCATTACCTTTGGACAAGACACTCCATGAACCTTTAATAAATAGTTGTCAGGTAATTGAATAGAGTCAAAGGGCAAGGATTCATAGAAAGCATTCTAAAGGAAACTGTGGAATACTAAACACGTGGGGCTCCCTCCACGTCTGACCTGATAGAAGCAAAGCTCAGAAAGAAAAAAAAATACATTTCAGACAACCCCACAATCAACAGTTCAGGTGGGGTTCGAACCTGTGCTCAAGATTGCTAGTCCTAGTGCAATCTACTGCCTATGAACCCAGTGGACAAAGTCTTACACCATGTGAACCTCAAATTATCAAAGTCTGGACATTCGGATTGGCTTCGGCCTGCAGATGTCTTCCTTCATACCATGAATTCTGATGAGAGAGAGTGAAGAACCTAGGCGTTCTCTGCCTTTTGTGATTCTGCCTTAATGGCTTGGCTAGGGGCTGTGTGAACCTCAGGCCTGATAGTCTACGTGACACCCGGCAGGACACCTGGCAGGTCACGTAGGCAGACCACTTCTCAGGAAGGAGGTACTCGGTATTTGATAAGATTCACAGCCCAATAGCTCGTCGATTTGTACTTTTTGAAAGTTGCTTGTGGGTCAGAGAAGAAATTAAAGATGAGATAAAAAAATTCATGGAAACCAATGAAAACTCTGATACAACATTCCAAAACTTGTGGGACACCGCCAAAGCAGTGCTACGAGGTAGATTCATCGCAATCGGAGCGCATGTCAAGGCCCAAGAAAGACGCCAAATACAGGAACTAACCTCACACCTCCAGGATCTGGAAAAACAGCAGCAGAAGAGTCCCACGCACAATAGGAAACAAGAAATCATCAAAACAAGGGAGGAGATAAACCAAATAGAAATCAAAAAAACTATACATAAAATCAACAAATCAAAAAGTTGGTTTTTTGAGAAAATAAACAAAATAGACACTCCACTGGCCCGATTGACCAAAAAAAAACAAGAGAAAGTGAGAATCAACAGCATTAAAGATGAAAAAGGCAACATAACAACAGACACTGCAATCATTAAGAAAATAATTAGAAATTACTACAAAGAACTGTACTCCCACAAATTTGAGGACCACCAAGAAATAGAAAAGTTCTTGGACTCCCACCATTTACCAAAACTCAGTCCGGAGGCAACTGCAGAATTAAATAAACCCATAACCGAGGTAGAGATTGAAACAGTCATCAAGGATCTCCCAACGAAAAAAAGCCCAGGCCCAGACGGCTTCACTACAGAATTCTACAAAACATTCCGAACAGAACTAACCCCAATCCTCTACAAGCTCTTCAAAACAATAGAGGAGGAAGCAACCCTCCCAAACTCATTCTATGAAGCCAACATCACCTTAATCCCAAAACCGGATAGAGAACCATCAGAGAAGGAAAACTACAGACCTATTTCTCTGATGAACATTGATGCTAAAATTCTCAACAAAATCCTAGCCAATAGAATTCAAAAAATCATCAGACAGATCATTCATCCGGATCAAGTAGGATTCATCCCTGGAATGCAGGGATGGTTCAACATTCGGAAATCCATAAATGTTATAAACCATATCCAAAAACTGCAAAACAAGAACCACATAATAGTTTCAATAGATGCAGAAAAAGCTTTCGACAAAATCCAACACCTCTTCATGCTAAAAACTCTAGCCAAAGTAGGCATAGATGGGAAAATCCACAACATAATTAAAGCAATTTATGAAAAACCCAACGCCAGTATCATACTGAATGGAGAAAAGCTAGAACCCTTCCCACTGAGATCTGGAACAAGACAAGGGTGCCCACTATCACCACTGCTATTCAACATAGTCCTAGAGGTACTTGCAGAGGCCATAAGACAAGAAAAAGAAATCAAAGGCATACGTATAGGAAACGAAGAAGTCAAGCTTTCACTATATGCAGATGACATAATCCTATACATAGAAAAACCAGGAGACTCAATACAGAAACTGCTAGAACTTATACGAGAGTTTGGCAGAGTGGCGGGGTACAAAATTAACGAACGAAAATCAACAGCCATAGTGTATGCAAATAACACCAAGATGGAAGAAGATCTAACCAACAGGATACCATTCAAAATAGCAGAGAGAAGTATGAAGTATTTGGGAATAAATCTAACCAAAAGTGTAGGAGACCTATTCGAAGAAAACTACAAACTATTTAAAAAGGAAATTGAACAAAACCTCAAAAGATGGAATAACATCCCGTGCTCCTGGATAGGCAAAATCAATATCATTAAAATGTCTATACTACCACAAGCAATATACATTTTCAACGCAATTCCAATCAAATTGCCCAAAACATTCTTCACGGAACTGGATACAATGATTCAACAGTTCATCTGGAAACACAAAAAACCACGAATAGCTAGAACCATCCTGAAAAATAAGAAATTAGCAGGGGGAATCACAATCCCGGACCTCTGGACATACTATAGAGCAGTGGTAATCAAAACAGCCTGGTACTGGCACAAAGACAGAAAGGAAGATCAATGGAATAGAATAGAAGCACCAAAAGGGAATCCACACAGATACAGCCAATTAATCTTTGACAAAAAGACTAATGACAGCTTAAGCAAGTGGGAAGGACTCTTTAGTAAATGTTGTTGGGACAACTGGCTGATAGCCTGTAGAAACAAAAAGATAGACCCACATCTATCACCATACACTAAGATCCAATCTACATGGATAAAAGACCTAAACCTACATCCAGAAACCTTCAAACTCTTGCAAGAAAATGTAGGAAATACCATGCAAGACCTAGGAGTAGGTACCGACTTTCTAAGAAGGACACCAAAAGCAATAGCAGTTGAGAACAGAATAAACAAATGGGACCTCATCAAACTAAGAAGCTTCTGTACAGCAAGGGAAACAATCAACAAAGTAAAAAAGCAACCCACAGAGTGGGAGAAGATCTTTGCACACGATATAGGCGATAGGGGGCTAATTTCCAGGATATACAAAGAACTTCAAAACAACCAAAAAACCAAAACAAACAAGCCACTCAAGAAATGGGCACGGGAAATGGGCAAACATTTCACAAAGGAACAAGTCCAAATGGCAAACAAACATATGAAAAAATGTTCCAGCTCCCTAGCAATAAGGGAAATCCAAATTAAAACATCGATGAGGTACCACCTAACACCAGTAAGATTGGCCCACATAAACAAGAACACCAACGACGCTTGCTGGCGAGGATGCGGGGAAAAGGGAACCCTACTCCACTGCTGGTGGAGCTGCAAATTGGTACAGCCTTTATGGAAATCAGTCTGGAGAACACTCAAACAACTCAAAATCAGCATACCATATGACCCAGCAATAGCACTCCTAGGAATATATCCAAAACACCTGTTTTACGACAAACCAACATGCATCCCTATGTTCATTGCAGCACAATCAGTAATTGCGAAAACATGGAAGCAACCGAAATGCCCATCAATAGAAGATTGGATAAGAAAGCTTTGGTTCATCTACTCCATGGAATACTACTCAGCTATTAAAAAAAACAAAATGCAGTTCTTTGTGGCTAAATGGGCACAACTGGAAACTATAATGCTAAGGGAAATGAGCGAATCCCAAAAGATTAGATACCACATGTTTGCCTTGATTTAACCTGTAATTTTTTGTATGGTGGTTTGTTATTTTTTGAACCTGTCATTGATACTGTCTCAACCCAGATGTTTCGAAGAATGGAACTTGCATTATTTTTAACATATTGTTTACCCAATACTATGTCAATTAATTCCATAATGTTGTATAATGATACTGAGGCCTTGTTGTGGCTTTTAACTGACTGGATCTTTACTCTGTTAGACCTATCTTCAGACCATAGAAGGTCTCCCCAAGAGGCCACTGAACTTATCTGGACAATAAAACGCTGAACTTTATGCTAGGCAGGTGTTTGCAAGCAATGAATCTCAACTGAACTTGAACTATGGTTATGCAACAAGGTGGAGGAATCCACCATGGGGGGAGGGGTATGGGAGGGGTGGGGGGGATCCCCAGCGCCTATAAAACTGTACTACATAATATAATGTAAGCAACAATAAAAAAAAAAAAAAAAAAAAAAAAAAAGAAAGTTGCTTGTTTCAAACCCACCAATAGAAGCCTGCTAAATCATGACTGTATAATTAATAGCCTGAAATGTATAAAAACTGGGGGGCTTGGGCTCTCGGGGGCCCTTCCCTTGGCTCTGCTGGCTCGCGCTTCTTTTGTCCTCCTTGTGGATCCTTGCAGCCTCTGCTGCAGCTGCCCCTCCCCCGCCCAGCCATGCTGGGCTGGGGGAGGTGGCTGGGTTACCTAGGCTAACCTGAATAAACCACCTTTTTGCCTCAGCACCGACTTCAGACTTGATGATTATCTGGGGGTTTCAAAAACCGGCACAACATTTGGGGGCTCGTCCGGGATCCCCAGGTCATCAAGACTAATGGCGTGTGTGGTGAGTGTCGCCTAACTTTTCTTTACCAGCCAGTTTTATCTGATCAGTTGCCTTTTTCAGCTGAATTTTGCCTTTGCGCCCAGTATGGGGTCAGAAAGCCCTGAATGGGTTAAGCGTTTGCCTGGTGAGCGGGCTGAAAGGGCTCTCCAGGTAAGGCACCGTTTTGCTAAGGAGGAGTAGGTGTGTTCCCTCCGAATGATTTTTCTTTTAGTAGGCCTACGTTGTTAACTGTGTCTGTCTTGTCTTGAAATTGTTGTATGTTTTTGTGTTTGCCGGCTATAGTTAAATGCTTGCTAGGATAGTTAAATTGGCTGCAAAATCTTGAACTGTGACAACTTTGTAAGAAGGCCTCTTACCTAGATTGAATTGGACCTATGAGTGGCGCGCCTAAATTCTAATTTGAATACAGAGAGAGAAAGTTTCTCTAGATTAATTTTCTGAGCTAGCAGGATGGCCAAAAGTTTCCGGAGAGTTTGGGAGTCGGCAGCTGACATTACAGAGTCTGGGCGGACGCGTAATTCGGCTCTGTCGGCTGGGATCTCTTGGTGACGACTGGGGTCCCCAAGGCCGACGTCCCTGGGTCCAGGTGCCTGACCTGAGGGACTGCGTGCTCTCCCCGGTTCCGAGCTAGACGGACTTGCTTGCCTGGGTTCCGAGTCTGATGGGCTTGGGGGTAGCCTTCTGCCTGGGTTCCGAGTCTGATGGGTTGGGGGCAACCTTCTAATTGGGCGTCAGATTTGATGGGGCTTCTGCCTGGGTTCCGAGTCTGATGGTGAAGGCGACCTTCTAGCTGAGTTCCGGACTCGAGGGGCTGTAGTGAAGGCGACCTCCCAGCTGGGTTCCGGATTCGAAGGGGCTATAAGTTCTAAGCTCGAGGGGGAAAGCCAGTGTCCAAATGCCAGGTCAGAGGGACCACCCGTTTTGCCCAGGTTCCGAATCCCGAGAGGTGGAAAGGTGCCCTTTCCACCTAGGTTCCGGGTTCGAGGGGCTGTGATGTCTTTGTCCTGGATCGGATGTGTGTTACGTGTCTTTGTTCTGTAGCCCTGCTCTCATCTTGGGCTTGAACTCTGTGAAAGCTCCCTCTACTTCCTGGTGTTGTCAGTCAGCCTCAGTTTAACTTCTGGGCATTGATATGCATATTTAGGAGGGCCTGGCTGAGAGCGAACTCTTCACCCCCCTGCTGGGGAGAGGTTTGGCTTGCTTTAACTCCATTTGGCCTGAGAGATTTTCTTGCCTTTGCCATCAAATCCAGCCTACTTGCTAGCATGCTCATTTAAATGTACATTTAACCAACTTATTTGAATCTCTAAATTGCTCAAAAGTCTGAACCAAGTCTCCTGACTTTGGGAATTCCATAGGATCCGTGGAACTCTCAAAAACAGAGACAACATTTAGATAATTCAACTGTTATTTGAAATATTTTGGATTATAATTGCACAATGTTATGAAACTGCCAAGTTGGTTGCTGCATATGTTTAATATTTACATGATTACAGATAATGGATACTGATGTTTATGTCTTGGTCAAAATATCTTTTTAATCACGAAATTGATTCAGGTTATGTTATCTGTGTTCTTATTTACAAAGTATTATTTCTGAGATTTTGCCTTACAAGAAGGCAACATTCTTAAAGGATGTGTGGTAAAATTGTTCATATTGTGTGCATTTGCTGAGTATTTAACCTTTAAAGGAACAGAATTAAAATTGGAGTTTGATTCCTTGTCAGAGAACAACAGTGTCATAACATCTCCTTTTAAGTTATTTTCATCTTATTGATGACTAACCTGCTAACTAAGTTCAGTAAATTCTTGGGCAGCCTCCTAAGACAACAGCCAAACTGAAGTTCTTCCATGCCCTTGACTTCAATAAAACAGAAGATGCTCCAGACCCTGAGAAAGGGAGGGGCACGCTTGGAGCCTGGCCTTTGAAGAGTTTGGAACTTTGACTTTGTCCCTGCCATTGTGATTCTTAAGAAGGGAGATGTTCCTAAGTCAGCTAAGAGGAAGTAACTGCTTCTGGTTCCGAAATGGGTTTGCATTTTAAAATGTTTTCATGGATTGGCTATATATGTAAAAGATAATTGAAGATTGCCTGAAGCAATTGTGTTTAAAAATTTAACCTGCTTTTATTTTAACCTGCTTTTATTTTAAAAAAATGTATTGGATTGGAGTTTCGTTTGTTTCAGAATGTAGATCCAGCGAATTGACAGATAAAGGATGGTTGCAAGCCTGAGAATGTTCTTGGTGAGAAGGTTATAAAGGAGTTACTGAAAGAACATTGCTGTGAAAATATTTTGTTCTACAGGATTATGGCTATCATAAGATGCAAAGGGAAAGATAAAGCAAAATACTTAAAGGTTCAAGCATGTTAAGAAAAAGATAAAAGTCATGAAATTTCAGAAATGAATCTGGCTATAATTTTTAAGATATTGTTACAACATTGTTTAAGTATTTGACACTAATATCTAACGTATGATGACATTTGAACTGATATCTGTTTGCAAAATGCCTTTGAAGTATATATCTATGGAAGTGCTCCTGAGTATCTGACAATGGAAGTTTCAAGTTTTGAGGACTGTTAATGGAAACAAATTGGTAACTTTGTCAACTGTCTATCCAGCCTATTTTCAGTGAGCTGTTATTCCAACCTTTGAATTTGTTAAATTCTTAAAAAGTTATGTTATGATTTTATGCACTAATTCCTGTGTTTAAGGTTATATCTCAATTTTGGTGACTGGCCAAAGAAATACACATTTTGTGTCTCAGTAAGGTAACTTTATTGTCTTTGTTAAATTCTCATGGTTTAAAAGAGCTGCATTTTTCAAGAAATATTTGTGTGGTAATTTTATAAGTGATAAAAAAAATCTGATCTGTTGCTGCTTGAATCAACCTGACTCTTTTGATTTTTGGAATTCCTAGATGGGCCCCTAGGAGTCTCAAATTCAGAACAACATTCGTCAAAGATTGCATCTTTTGATTGGTAAAGATAATTGTGCAGAAAAGTTTGGTTATAGAAATGACTTTTGGAAGCCCTGCAAGTGAAGAGCCAGGATTAATTGCAATCCTGCCACCAGAAAGGCTCCAGGAATGGTAAAGATAATACACATCAGTGAAAGGAACTCCTTGGTCCTCGGTTTAGATAGCAGATCAAAATGAGGTGCTTTTTCCCCAAGTAGGGGAATGGAAACTAACACTAGGAAAAGGCATCTGCCAGAGGAACAAATTGTTTACTAGTATACTCCCTCTTGTTGTTGTTATGTAAATTCCTCAAACCTTTCTTCTGATATCTAAGTGACCATCTGGTTGTGGTAAGAGTGTGCAAAATCCTACAGGTGGTTTCACAGTGCTATCTGAATGTGGCAAGCTATGTAGTCTGTTCTGATGATTGACTTATAGATGAAAATGCTCATGAATGAGAATTGCTAAGCCAAATCCATTTGAAAATAATGTTTAGATGCACAATTAAGCTCTTGGAGAGTCATGTCTGTGTCTGTTTTCTCAGGACCTACAAGTCTGTTCAGCTGAATAGTTCTGAATGTATTCAAATGGACTTAGTGCTGAGGGCACAGTTTCAAGATGCCATGGGACGCCAAATCCCCATGAACTAGGTGGTAAAATGTATGGCTATATGAATGAAAGTGTTCAATGAAGAGTCAGATGTCAGGTAATGTTAAAATGCTCCTACATGAGAAACGGTTCTTACAGCAGACTCATAGACTGACGATCTTGAGTAGCACTCAGTGGCCTCAGAATCGGCCCAAAGGCATTCTGGTCTGACAGGAGAGCCAACAAGAAAGCAAGCATATCAGGTGTGGAAAGCCAGGACACTGCTGCGAAGAGTGTCCTCTGTGAAGGACCTCAGCGGTCCATGCCCCAGTGCAAAGAAGTCGCCATCAAAGATGGTTGTGCTCTTCTCTCAATGGAGGAGAGAACTTCCACTTCGTGTATGGCCTTGTCTAAGGAATTCTGGGGGTGTTGCAGATTCAAGAGGCTTCCACAGCCTAAGCATCGTGTGTCAAGAGCCGCAGGTGATTACTGACGTCACACATAAGAGTGCTAATTTGTTAAATTCACTAGAGTCACTGTGTACTGACTTCCCATGCAGGACCTATAGCTTGAGTTATACTAAAAAGATATGTTATTAATATCCATAGATGTTTCCAAGTAGTATTGATCTAAAAAGCCTTATTAGTAAGAAGAGCTTGGAATACAGTGGCTACCAGTGGCCTGTAAGTTAATTGGCCTATGACTGCTCAACCAGTACCACGACTAAGCTTTACTGGGGTAGGACACCCTGAATGCTCGAAGCAGAGCTCACAGCTCCTTCACTTGCCAAACTGTTTGGGAAGATTCTTGCATTCTTCAATTGGGAGTACATGGCTTATTAGGCTATAACTAGTAGATTGCCTGCCTCTGCCTTAAAGTGTATGAAGTTCTGCAAATTCTCGTCAGAATACTACGAACTGCTGAGTTGTTGTAAATGAAATCCTGTTTAAATCTTTTGCCATCTACAGTGTGACTAGTAGGTCTTGCAACAAAATGTTTTCAGTGCTGTGCTTTATGTTCTAGGCTATGTGTGTCATCCTGAAACTCTTAGGGCTTACAACGATTGGTAAAGTATAATTGTTTTGAAAAATCTAACACTTGCCAGTTCCTTACTGTTAAATTCACCGATTTTGAGGGAAAGAATAACTGTAAAATGGATGTAAAAGAATTTAGATGGGCCACCAGTCCCCAGGCAGCAGACAGACCTGAAGTTGAAGGTTGTGGAGGAAGAAGGGCATGGAGGTGATGAGGAAATGATCCTTTTGGACTCTGCTTGACATGGAGGCTGAAATGAGGGTCACCTAGGCCCTTACTTGGTGGAATGATATGTGTTTGTCCCCCTCATTGGGGCAACAGTGGTTTAACACCCTGAGAGGCCTGCCAGAGTTCTGCCATCCATTCCTGGTTTGGTTGGAGGCAAACTCCTCCCTCCTCTGATTACTGTGGTAGACATCACCTACCTAGATATAAAACTGTAGTATTTTCAAATGTCAAATGCAATAATTGCCAAGGAGTCAGCTTGCATTTACCTGTCCTGTAATGAATGGGCTTATATTCTGATGCTATATGCTAATCCTTGCATAGTTGCTATGCCTTCTGATTGATCTAGACCAGCAATTTATGCAGCTCAAAAGGAGTTTTGCCTGTTCCATTGAGTTCATGAGTATGTTGAGCTCAAGTATTCAAACTAAAGTTTCTAACTGAGCACACAAACTACTAGGTTGGGAAGGATTATAACCATGTTATGTTTTGTCATCTAGACTTCAACAAAGAGGAGCCTTTCAAGTGCCAGGCTGTACATCCAACACCTGATGACGTCTGCCTTCTCTCAGGAACCGTTAGATGGACACCCCCCCCCCCCCACTGCTGCTGTTACTCAACTGCGTCCCCTCTCAGCAGGAAGCAGCTAAGATCAGACAACTACGGCCCCTTTCCTTAAAAGCAGCTGGGTCCAGTCCTCTGTTTGGACATATAGGAGCCAGATGGGATGATAGGCAGTTAGGGTCTCCGGTTCCTGGTGAAATTGTCTTGTATACATGTAACCCCTTAGCACTGAGAGATTCTTAAATGTTAATATTTTCAACGATGCTTGTACATTGTTAGTTATATTACTAAGTATGTTACTAAATCAAATATTTGATTAGTTACTAGAAAGAGGGGGGAATGAAGAACCTAGGCGTTCTCTGCCTTTTGTGATTCTGCCTTAATGGCTTGGCTAGGGGCTGTGTGAACCTCAGGCCTGATAGTCTACGTGACACCCGGCAGGACACCTGGCAGGTCACGTAGGCAGACCACTCCTCAGGAAGGAGGTACTCGGTATTTGATAAGATTCACAGCCCAATAGCTCGTCGATTTGTACTTTTTGAAAGTTGCTTGTTTCAAACCCACCAATAGAAGCCTGCTAAATCATGACTGTATAATTAATAGCCTGAAATGTATAAAAACTGGGGGGCTTGGGCTCTCGGGGGCCCTTCCCTTGGCTCTGCTGGCTCGCGCTTCTTTTGTCCTCCTTGTGGATCCTTGCAGCCTCTGCTGCAGCTGCCCCTCCCCCGCCCAGCCATGCTGGGCTGGGGGAGGTGGCTGGGTTACCTAGGCTAACCTGAATAAACCACCTTTTTGCCTCAGCACCGACTTCAGACTTGATGATTATCTGGGGGTTTCAAAAACCGGCACAACAAGAGGACACAAGCCAAGAGTCATTTCTGGGTCCCCCACAATATCCCTACTCTTGGCCCAGAGGCAGACAAGGTTTAAAAGATAAACACAGACAGAGATGCCTCCTTCTCTGCTGGGAGCAGAGAACCTTCTTGTCAGGAAGAGTTTCCCTAAGCTCCAAGAGCGTGAAATCTACAAGATCACGCTGTACCAGCTGAGGGCCCCGCCTCCAGGATGCACTGGGTGAGAATCAGGTTGTACCACAATGCATGCCTCAGGGCCGGTTACCTAATGGGATATGTAATCGGCACCTCAGAGAGCTTCAGCCAAAAGCTTTCCTGACACCGCTTCAATGTTGCTGAATCATCTCCAAACCCCATGACTGGATGATTCACTGGTCTCCACTGGCATCATGACTATCAGGCACTGATCCAGAAAGGACAACTAAATTCACAAGGGGGAGGGATCCTCAGACTGGAACTCCGACTTGTCCAAAGTTTTATTCTATCATGCTTTGGGTTTCCACAGAGTGGCAGAAGCCATGTCAAGTTTCTTCCTCAGCAACCTATACAACCAGAGATCAGCCAAAAAATGACAGGGAGCTAAGACTTAAGAAGAAATCTACCTGAGATTATAAAAACCATACACATCTGCCAACCCTTATCACAATTCCAGAATCTCAAAAATCTTGAAATAAACTTTTAAAAAGTGGTTTGTGCATACTTGCAGTAAACCACTTGCAGTGGTTTGTGCATACTTGGCTATACAAGGTGACAGCAAAATCGGCCACGAGGCAATTTTTCAGTCTTGATCACTTTGGGTGCACATTTTGACACAGGAATAATATTGATGCATTTTTAGGACTTTGGATCAATTTCTAATGGGGTGCTTCTTAAGATATGGTATATTGGGTATCTCATTACCAAAACACATCTTCTGCTTGAGAGTTCAGATAAGGATGGTGAGCCTATGCCTCTTCTTCCCTTATTTTATCTTGCAGAGAATATTATACCCACATAAGAAACTAAGGTTTAAATAATTTAAATAGAACAGGTCAATCAACCATCTCAGCTATATGTTGGCAGTGAAATACTGGGCAAACGGAGACTCTATGATGGACTATGTCAATCAGTGGATTCTGCAAAGACCTCATAGTGCTTGGAGTGGCAAGACTGGCAGCAATTCATAACTAGTGAACTATCAAAACCACTTGAGCAAGAACCTCAGAGCATGCCCCACATCCGGGACCTGGGGAGGGTGGGAAATTGCGTGGGCCTTCTCCCTTAATACCCCCTTTAAACATAAAGGAAACAGGGCCCGGTGCGGTGGCACAAGTGGTTAAGGTCCTTGCCTTGCACGCCCAGAATCCCATATGGAGGTATCCCGGCAGCCCCGCTTCCCTTCCAGCTCCCTGCCTGTGGCCTAGGAAGGCAGTCGAGGATGGCCCAAAGCTTTAGGACCCTGCATCCGCATGGGAGTGAATCATCAGACGGAAGATCTTCCTTTCTGTCTCTCCTCTCTGTATATCCGCCTTTCCAATAAAAAAAGATAATAAAAATAAATCTTTAAAAAAAAACATAAAGGAAACAATATGGAAATATTAGCCTTACCCATTTTCCAATAGCCCTTTAACCTTTTTACCCTAATTAACCATGTAAAGGATTGTCAAAAACATAATTAAAAATTAAAATTAAAAAAAATAAAACAGGAAGAAAAACGAAGTTAAATAACTTCACACAATCACTAGCCCCCAAACTGAAACTAAAACCTAGGGATAATGGACATCATTTTTTTCCCTACTGTCATCCGTATCTCCTCTCCCTTTCTGAGCATGGTTCTACTTTAGGAAAGTACTCACTGCTGCCCTAATTCTTACAGACATGGGGAGTTGGCCACTTCCCCCTAGGAAAAGGAAGTGTAGTTGTCTCATATTGAACCAAGTTGCCTCTCATTCTCATTCTGAATTGGATCTAGAGAAGAGTTACCTGAAGACCACAAAGAATGACAGCCAAAAGCCCCAGCCATGGTCCCTGAAAAGGCTCTAGGCACTGAATACTGCACTGAACTTGCATCCACACCTGCCCAGAGTCCAGGGTTGAGCCCACATCCTTTTATCGAATGTATATGTTGGCCAGAGATAGTTTCTTTTACTTTCAACAACCTGGATTGAAACGCCAGGCCTACTCTTAGGCCTCTTCTCTTTCTTCCATCCAAGGTGGGGAGGAATTAACATACTCACAAACATGTGTACTCACATTAGATAGATGAGATATTAAATACATCCATAAACATAGGAAGCACTTAAGATGGGATATGGCACCTGCAAAACTTTTTTAAAGCATTGATGCAAACATTAAGGAAAAGTTATGCAAAAGGCCCAGCACCCGAGAGCTCACCTCACCCACTTACCTCCCTCTCCTCCCCACTGAACACTGTCCTCCCAATCGTATCTCAGCCAAGCAAATTGCTTGCTTTTCTAAAACACTTTTTCACATCCAAGTTGACTTTCTAATTAGCTTATTCTTCCATCTGAATAAACTTATGAACAAGAAATTCTTAACCCTTCTTAGCCCTTCTTGGCCCTATGAAGCCTGGAGGAGTGTCAGCATGGATTTCCAGTGCCCAAGCTGACATCTGCATCAGCTTACTTTAGATCGGTATTCTTGGGACATCCCAAGATTCTTGCATCATTCTTTCACCAGAAAGTTTTCAGACTCTCTCAAGCCAAACAATTCAAACATAAATGGTGCTTGGAGTACCTGTTGAAGTTTATGAAGTCATTTTGAGAGGCTATGAATATTTCAAAAAGCTTGTAGAAATGGAATTAAAGAACCAGTTTCTTTTACTATTAAAAAACATCAAAATTCTTGCATAGATTTTTTTCATAATGCACATCTTCCATGAATGTTTTAAGGTCCTTTATATGTAATTCTAAATATACACATATAATTATAGAAATTTTGGAAAATATAAAAATACAGAAAAATCCACTACAGTTCCATTGAAGGATTGGCTACCCTTAATCTTTATTTCCGTTCATTGTAGTATATAGTATATTAAATAATTTTAATAATACACAAAGTATCTGGTAGTTGAGAGACAATTTGCAGAGCATTGCTGTAACCACTACATTACTTAATTCTACCCCTGCCACGTGATATCTCAGTTATCTATTGCTACTTAAGCATACCAAGATTTAGGGGCTTAAGATAATCATAAACATTGCTTCACACAGTCTCTGGCTTGAGGTTTCTCATAAGGCTATACACAAAATGTCAGCCAGTTAGTTACCCAGCATCTTTCCTCTGGAAGTTTGAACAGGACTGCAGGTCCCACTTCCCAAGCAGCTTATCCTGCAGCAGGACATCTCAGGTCTTTGCTATGGGGCTGTGCGAGTGCTCTCCCAACATGCCCCAGAGTGAGTAATTCAAAACACAGCAAAGTGGAAGGCTCAGTATCATTTATCTCCTAAACAGAGACATCGTCTCCTAGTTCTCACAACATCCAACCAACCATCAAACAAGTCAACTTCTCAAATGAGGGGGGAAATTACAAATGAACATGGATACCAGGAAGTGGATATGAACGGGGGCTGGTGGGTAAGTCTTAGAAAACCAGTTAAACAACTGAATCACATCCATTTGTTCATGTTTTCTAGACACAAAAGCTTTCTTAAGTAAGTCTGGCAACAACAGGACCTGAAACCAGGCTGACCAACTCTGGAGTCCACATTTGTATCTCTGACACATGTCACTTCCTTAATTCACCTAACTACTTTGCTGATACTGAATGCCTAAGTAGATTTTACTTTCTTATTAGAAATAACATTGCAATGCGCAATGTCTACATAAATCTAGTTGCCATTTCATGTCACTGCCATAGCACAAATGCCTAGACAGAATTGGAGGCCATGCACTTTTCAATGTTCTTGATGTATAGTTCAAAAGATACTTTCCAGGAAGGAAACACATTAACAACCTCAGTGAAAATTCATACGGATGTCATCCTCACCACATGCTTAGCTACAAATCACCATTGTTCAAATATCCGTTGTCTATATAGGCTAAGTATACTTGTCTAGAGTTGTATTTCTTGGAACATTTCTTAATCTGCTCAGTAATATTATTTATTTCCATCATTTCAGGTCTTTGGTTGTAATCAATAAAAGCCTGTTGAGTAACTTAACTAGAAAGGGAAATATTGAAAGAATAACTGAGTTGATGGAATGAAAGGGAAAGTTTAAAGACCTGGCTTGAGAAGGAGCTGGGATCAGAATACCTCCAAGATTCCAGGCAATAAGGAGGGCTGCAGGATGCTCTTGCAGGCCACTATCACTACCTATTTCATCTATGAGGACGTCAGATCAGCCCCAGGGAGAGGCCATATGGACAAGAACTGAACTGTCCCCGGTGATGGTTCCAATGGGGCCCCAGGTGACTGCCATTCACATAAATGTGCCATTGGAAGTGGATCCTTCAGCTCCAGTTCAACAACCCCACCTGTCCCAAATTTGAGGGCCACATATCATGAAAAGCAAGAAAGATGCTATTTTAAGCCTCTAAGTTTGGGGGTAACTCATTGTTCTACAGCAGAAATAGGAACATGAAATGAATGGAAAATTAACTAGTATTCTTCCAAGAATTTGACAGTTGAGTTGGAGGTAGACACATACTGGAAGTTTCAGGAGTCAATCCTAAGAGCAACTTTGTGTGTATAAGAATCATATGGAGAAATCACACAAAATGTCAAGTACAGGTCACATTCAACCCAAATCTCTGATCCAGGAGGATTAGGATGGATGCCAGAAATATCTTCAGCAACCATCCCATGGGACTCCAGTACCATGTACTGAAAGTATCATCTAGACGCTCAGAAAACTTAGCATTCACTTTCCCCATGTCCTCAAACTGGTCTTGACTTGAGCCTCCAACAATTCAGTCTTAGCTATTTTAAGCCTCAAATCTGATTAGCCCTCAGGGTTGAGAAAAACTCATGTCAAATTGAAAAAAAAAATAATAAAAAGAAAAGAATCAGCAGAGGAGGCAGTGACTCCTCATTAACTCCACAGTTCAATTTAAGCTCAACTTGAAGATCTACTCATCCTACGCTTCATATTCTAAAATTGATGGGGTTGCAAGATTAAAAGTCTCAGTTGAAAACATAATGTGACATGTGTTCTAATCTTTGCTGTATTTTCTGCTCCTCCAGGAGTCAGATTTCGTCAGACACCTTAAGGATATCTCTGGATTCAATCACAGACAACAGGATTCTCTCAGTGAGACAGCCAGCTGAGATCCCTGAGACTGCACACGTTATCTGCAGACAGAATTTCAAAGGGCTGGGCAGAGCCTGTGAGCCCCAACTGAGGTCAAGCACCTTCAGAAAAGAGTCTCTTTGAGGAAGGAGCTCAGCTAGGGAACTTGATTTACACTCACCAGGCTCCCACAGTCCTGCTTTGGTGAGACATGAAGCAGGCCAGGGTCTACATGTTCTTTCCTGCCTGAAGGTTTATTTGGGAACAAGAAAGACACACGGAAAAGAAAGCCTCTGAAAGTTAGCTGGTATACGGTCAGCCCAAAGAGGCAAATACTATGCAAGGGGGCACTGGGATACCCCGTGTAATAGCAGCAAAAGCAATGAACCTATGGAACATAAAAACCATTATTATTATGATCCCAAAGAATTCTACCCCCATCTCTGCTCTCCAGCACCTGCCATGATAGCTGCTGTCTCTGCTCTTTGAAAATAAGTCTCGTTATTGCAGGCCGTAAGGGTTGGGAGGGAGGAAGAGGCCAAAGAAAATCAGGAACAGGTGCCCTTATTCAGCATCAACTCCGTGCTAGATGCTGTGCTGGGGCCAGAGCGGGGGCGGATGTGGAGAAGTGAGGGAGCAGGTGGCTAGAAAAGAGGAAGATGGCCTTTACACCAATTCTCTTACTGGATTCTCAGAGCAGATTTGCAGAGACTGTATCATTCCCATCCCACAGATGGGATACCTGAGGTTCAGAAGTGGTTTCTTTGCAAGCATCACCCCCAGCCAGGGACAGAGGCAGCCAGCATTTACATCTGAAGGATACAAAACTCAGACTCTTTCTACAATGGCCATCACAACAAATTGTGACAAATCACTTTCAGCTATCTTCCTCATTGCCAAGCACAGTAAGAGGGCTTGTGCTTGGCCAGGCACTGTGCTAGACACCATTGTTTATCACGACATTGACTCTTCCTGCTGACCCTAAAAACAGTTAACATTGTCCTCATTTCACTGCTGAGAAGTCCAAAGTTAAGCAACTCACCCAGGGACATGTATGAGATTGCACAGATTAGAGCCAGGCAATTTGACACCAACACCATCATCTTAACCATTGCACATAGCAAATTTATTTTGGTCCAATCCCCTGTAAATAAAATCTTGTTCTTTCTCAGGCTGTTGGGAGGCATCAGGAAAGTAAAAGACTTCACTGTGATCCAGGCCACTGACAGACCCAGAAATCACTTGCTGACACAATTTTGGAGTCGCCAAGGCATGGATATTTTCAGAGTGACAGGCCTACTCCAAGTTCATTCAGACTCAAAACTTTCTGAGGCTGTGGTGTTCTCAAGTTCACAGGCCAATCCCACTCCTCCAGGACACAGGCATGCAGCCACGTGTGCCATCCTGGAAAAACGATATCCCAACCCTTTCCACTCAGGGCTTGGAAAAAGTTTCTGACATCTTCGCAGAGATAAGAAATGAAAGGAGGCAGGAGAGGTAAGACAAGGAAAAACCCAGCATCCTATGTGTGTGAGATGCTTTCCAAAATTGGAACCAAGACCTATTTCAGACTGGCTTGGCCTTACAAAGGATTAACTGCTCCAGAACACGACTGCAAGGACCACACTTGCTTACAAGCCTGCCCACTGCCCTGCACGTAGACGTGACTTTCTGTGTCCTAACCCAGGACTGCCGATCCGGTTACCTGGGCCACATGAACCCAAACAGTTCTCAATCTAGCACCAGATGTAAGCAGCAAGGCCTGAGGGAGCACTGCCCTGGGACGCATGTTCACAGTCAACTCTAACATCCAATGCCTTCAGGAGTGCTCCCCCTGCCAAACTGCTTGTTTGGGCACTTCAAAAATGACAGTGTTGAGCAAAACACCTTCCAGATTAAAGGCTGTTAAGAGCATGGGGCCACCGAGAGCAATGCATGATCTTCAGTTGCCTTTGGGGTCAAAGGGAAACTGCCTTGAAGGAAAAGATTGGAGCTATTGGTTAAATTTGAACAGGGAGAGTATGTTAGAAACAGTGCTGCTATGTCAAAGTTCAGCACGAACTTGTCCATTGTACTGAACCTGAATCCACAGATGGACAGCAGCCACACCAAATGTAATAACTGAGCTTCGACCCATAGCCCGCCCAGGAAAGCAACCCCTGACCTGGGATAATCAGAGGTGGGCAACATGCTCCACCTCTGATGTGCAAGCAACCAGGCTTCAGTCTCCAGTGTCATTCGGGAGCCCAACAGTTACTTCTCTAGCAATGATCCCCAAAGGGCCAGGATCTGGTTAGTAGCTACCATCCCCCCTCATTTGTCCTGGCTTCCGACTCCAGGTCAAGCAGAGAAAGTAGGCTAGATACGCACCCCAACCTATGCCATCAGATGTCCAGCTTCTAGCGGGCACCAGTGCTGATGACTGCCTCCCTCACAATTTCAAAGCAAACAGCCTTTGCTTGTCTCTATGATTGCCTTCAGGCTTCAGAACGTTTGGGTAATTCACACACAACATGGGAGAGAGGGAGCGTGCAAGTAAGTTAACAATGGGTGGGTCTGAGCAAATGAAACCATACTCTTTTGTGCTATTCTAGCAACTCTTTTGTGAGTTTGAAATTATTTCATAAGAAACAGGGTTTGTGTGTGTGTGTGTGTCCCCAGCTGGTTGTTTACATCCTGACCAAACAGCCCACACCTGTACACCTAAGGCCCTGAATGACAGACTCATGTCGTGTGTCATTTGCCATAGAACAGCTTGGAGAGCCATCACACCCTCCTTATTCCCAACAGCTTCCTAACCTTCCTTGGCAATTAGTCATTTGAATCATTGGCAGTCTAGACACACACACACACTCCATTTTTCTCAGGGGCAAAGGGACACACAGGCACAGGGCTGCTCTCCTTATCAGCCCTTGCCTGCACCCAAGCCGCGTGATGCAAATGGCTCACAGACTAGGGATTGCAAGGATGTTTGGAGATTGGCCATCCATTTCTTAAGGCTAAGCTGAGTTCTTGGAATTGGCAGGGCTTAACTACTACCCTCCAAAGTTGGTGTCTATGACTGTTGCCTAACCTTGCCTTCCAACTCTCCTTTCTTCCTTGCAACATATTGGCATGCCCTCTGAAGTTTTAAGCCTCTCTCATCCCTTCACACAAAAGTTCTTAACCTTGGCGCACACCAGGATCATTTAAGGGTTGCTGGGTTGGAGTGTGCATATATATTTAAGCTCCCTGAGAGTTGCTCATGTTCACTAGATGCTAATGTATGCAATCAAGATTGAGAGCTACTGTCATAATACACTGTCTATGAGAAAGATGCCTCTGGAGTGTTAAGGGATAAAGGGGCAGAAATTCTGCCCTTAACCTTCAAGTGATTCAGAAAAAATGTGTGTATATCTAGGGAAAGACAGAGAACAGACCTTTACAAAATGCAACTTATTTGAAAGGCTTTACCAGCAGCACATTCACAAAGGAACTGTAGAAACCTGCTCTGATCAACGTCACAGGTCATCCCCACAATGTCCTGCAGATAAGGACCACCACCAACCCCCCCACACACGTTTTCCACCACGGCACGCATCCCCTTGCTATGGTGCAAGCCACAATAAGGTGGAAAACAGACTGCCAATCCAGATGTGTTATAAGACACTGAAAACATACTGGGCAAGCTGATGATGAAACAATCTCAGACTTACAGCAACAGGTGGTGGCCTCTGCATGGTCATCTGACCTCACAGTCACGCCACAGGGAACAAGCAGACCCAGCAACAAGACATTTGCTGAAAGTCCTGTGGCTAGCATTCGGACTGGGGGTTGGGAGAGAGGGAAATAGCATGCATCAGCCCAGGACTCAGTCAAAACATTTATAAAAACCATGCAAAGGACTTGTAAAATGATTGGTCTCTAAGTCCAGTCTGGCCCAATGAAATCAGTGTTTTACAGCTGTAAAGAGGACCCAGGGGTCAGTATTTTTTTTTAAGTTTCTCAGGTGGTCTAATGCGCTGCCTGCTTGACTTTGACCATCACTTCCATAGAGAATTCTCTCATCCCACCAGCCAGGCAGGATGCCAAGACTCCAGACCTTCTGAGCCTCAATCCACAACCTCGAGATCTCCCCTGCTTCCTTCCCCTTCTCATCTCATGCTTTTCTCCCCTCACACACACAGACACAGTCCAGCAAACCCATTTGAATCTAAGTTCTATCCTTAATCATACTATGAGCTCCCAGGAATAAGTGCCTGCTTTATTCTACGTGCTTGCCTGTAGTATTCAGTTCACTCTTCTGCTCAGTAGAACATGGGCACCAATTGGACCAGAACTGGTTGATCCTCTCAACCAAAGCTATCAGAAAACAGACTCCCTGAATCTAAGCTTTGGTATCCTGGGGAGGACTGTATTTGAATGCTGGTTCAAGAGTTATGAACTGTCTAAAACCACTTTCTTCAGCATCAGTTCTGTACCAATCAAATAGGAATAATATTAATATTTCACTCCATCAGGCTGTTAAAGGAAAACACACTAAGTGCCCAACAGATAAAAAAAAATAGTCAACAACAGCCAGTTAAGTGACCACCTCTGTGGATAAATTATGGCTCTGAAATGACCCCAAAAGGTCTACCTGAGTATGTGCAATGTCTTCTCTAAACAGGGACAATAGTCCACAAACATGATCACAGATGGGATGGGGCCACCACCCCATGTTTCCTGATGTATCAGTACCCTGTCCAGGTGATCCTGTAACTCTAATTAGGATTACCCTCACCTTAAAAGCAGCACTCCTGGAATACCAATCCATGGCTCACCAATTTCATTCTTCCATTATTACTAGATACATGACAGGTGGCAAGCATGTTGAACTTGGCTCTATAAATCAGACATCTCCAGTGTGCAGAAACTTGAAGTCTTCTCCAGAGTCCCCAGACACACCCATTGACCACACAGGAAGGGCTCCTGTTATTAACATCAGAACTGACAGCACAACTTGCAACAAAGGCAGGGGCTGGCTTGCCTCCATCCCAGGAGCCTGCTTCTTTGGGTCAGGATGCAGCCCCTAACATTTCCTAGCAAGCAGTCCAGGTGATGGAGACAAGTGGCTGTGCTGGTATCCCCGGAGCTACTCAATCTTGAAGGATGATGGACACGAACTCCAAGCCACAGTGTGTGATTGTGGTGAGAATGTGGCTTCTGACTCCAGATAGGTTAGTTTCCATTTGAATCACTGGATGAGTCCAGCACTACAAAAGGGATGAGTTTTAAAGAAAAAGGTTTGTTTTTGGCTCATGGTTCTGGCAGGTCAAGGCCAAGGCACTGCTCCTGGTGATGAACTTCTCACAGTCCAGGGTGTCATGTGGCAAGACACAAGTGTCTTCTGGTGTCTCTCCATCTTCTCACAAAGCCACTAGTAACCTAACCATGGGGTTCTATGCTGAGGACTGTGTCTAATCCCAACCACTCCCAAAAGGAGTTTGTGGCCCCCAATCCTACCATCACCATTTCCCAGCTCTTCCTGAAGATTCTTACAGGTACTGGAGGCCATCAGCTTCTGAGATCTCATGAGGAGTCTGTTTGCTGCCACAGAAATGGCTTTGGCACTCCCACTCCACCCAGAAGCACTTTGGTCAGACCCACTGCTCATATCACAGTGTCTGTCCCTGGGTCATTGGCTCTCAGATGCATAGAAAAAGTGTCAGAGCAGTTTCAGGACAGAGCAGGAAATGGTGTTCATTACTAATGATGTCACAGCTTCACGTACCACTTAACCAGGCGACTCTTTTTCCCATATCTACAATGCATGAAACACACAGAGGAATGCTCATGGCACATAGTTCAAAACAGGCCCCAAAGTGGAAACAACCCAAATGTTTCTCAATAGAACTGGTAAGTAGACGCAAGTCTCTTAATATAACTAAAGGATATGTAGCAATGAAAATGAATATATTCTCAAGCACACAAACATCACCAACGTACTGCTGAGATTTGGAAAGAAATCAGAAAAGTGTGAATACTATTATTCAACTCAAAATGCAAAAACAGGCAAAATCAAGCTCCATGGTTCAAGGATGTTTTCATCAGCAATAAATTGAGCAGGAAATGCAAGGAGGCTATCATCCAAAATGCCCTGAGCATATACGGGCTGTGACTCTAGGGAGCTGGCCATGTTTTATTTCTTGACCTGAAATTTGGTTACAAAGAGGTTTGACTTACAATTATTAAGTTACTCATATATTTTATGGACTCTTTAAAATGTTTTCTGTAGCTCACCATTTGAAACAACAACTGAAGGGTGGGAATTTGATTGAGTGATGTCTGTATCCCCTGTCCAGGTGTTTGGTTTCGAGTCCAGGCCTTTACTACAAAATCTAACTTCCTGGGAGAGAGCAGGTGATGCTTCAAGTTCCTGGATCCCTGCCATCCACAGGAGAGACCCAAATTGAGTTCCCTACTCCTGGCATCAGCCTGGACCACCCCCAACTGTTGCAAACACCTGGGGGGATTAACTAGCAATGGAAATCAATCTCTCTCCCTTTCAAATAAATTATTACAATTTGTTTAAAATAACTGAAAGAGATGGTCACTTGGCCCAAAAGTTAGAATTCCTGCCCTCCACATCAGAATACTTGGCTGCCTTCCTGAGTGCAGTCCGCTCGCAATGCATGCCCTGGGAGCAGCAGTGACAGCTTCCGGTGCTAGGGTCTTGCCACCCTGAAATGGGACTCCTGGCTCCAGCATCCCCCTTCCCCAACCATTGCAAGCTTTTTATAAGAGAATCAACAGATGGATCTCCTTCTTCCTCTGTCTCTCCCCCATCCCTCCAGTTCAAACAAATAAATGCATGTGAGCAATTAGATAAAAGAAAAAAAAAGAAGAACTGAGAAAGTGCTACAAGATAAACAAACTGCTCTCAGAAGTCACTTCCTTGTGAGGCCTCTGGCTTGTCACTTTCATTTCTTCCCAGCACTTTTCAGTTTATGCAAGGATGCTCTTCTTTATGGTACTTGGTAATGGCCTATCTCCCATGGGGACAAAGGAGAAAAGGAACTGAAGTAAAAGGCTTAGAGATAAACAACTGTTTCCATTATGTATCTTTAGGGAAGAATAGAAATGTAGCAAGCAACAATTGAAGAGTCAGAGAAAAACTTCTTTCTGCACATATGTATTACAGACCATCTGTATGTTAAAGGGAACCATCTAGAAGGTGGGGGTGGGATGCAAATACGATGCCACGGTAGAGAGAAAACTAGGAAGGTTAAATGCTGGAGAAGGTGAAGAGAATAGACCTGAGTGTGGCCTGAGTGTGGGCTGGGCCTCAGCCAAGAAACAAGGTCCAGTGCAGAGAGCAGGAAGCATATTACGGGAAAACTGCTGGGAGTACCAGAGGTTTGCACTAGGAGGAAGAGTGTGTGTTCCTCTGTTTCTATCCTCTCAGAGTGAGACTCAATGATACTAAGGATTGGAGAAGTAGAGAAATAGCCTTCTGGGGAAGTGCGATGGAAATTTTTTTAATCTATCAGAAAGCAGGCAAGACACAGGGAAGCCTGGAAACGACTTTCTCACGCAGTCCCCATCCAGAAGGGGGGTGTCTCTGAGGAGCCACAAGTCCTGCTGAGTAACACCATGGGGCAAGACAAGAGGTAGGTCTTCTCTGTCACCAGCCCATCACCAGCCTCCATCACCAGTCTCATTCTCCTTATCCATACAGTAGGCATGGCAACAGTATCTACCGCCTAAAATTTCCATAAGGGGTAAATGAGAAAACTCATGAGAAGTCCGTAACAATGCCACGCTTCATAACATTTATGTATATTGCCACTGAAACAATCAATGTTGTCCATTTTAGGGGGTGTAGGTGGTGGTAGTCTTGATGTTGAGATGTTTTAACCTGTAAGAAGTTAAATGTTGAGGTCAGACACCTAGCGCCGGGCCTGCAATGAGAGTGTGGGGAGGCCACTGGCTGCATTTCCAGGAGTCTGTGAGCATCCGAGCCACTGCAATGAGCAAAGCTCACCCTCCCGAGTTGAAAAAAAATTTTATGGACAAGAAGTTGTCATTAAAATTATTTTTTTAAAGATTTATTTTTATTTATATTTATTGAAAAGTCAGATATACAGAGAGGAGGAGAGATAGAGAGGAAGATCTTCCGTCCGATGATTCACTCCCCAAGTGACCACAATGGCCAATGCTATGCCGATCTGAAGCCAGGATCCAGGAATTTCTTCCGGGTATCCCACACAGGTGCAGGGTCCCAAAGCTTTGGGCCATCCTTGACTGCTTTCCCTGGCCACAAGCAGGGAGATGGATGGGAAGTGGAGCTGCCAGGATTAGAACCGCCGCCCATATGGGATCCCAGGCACAATCAAGGCGAGGACTTTAGCAGCTAGGCCATGTCGCCGGGCCCTGTCATTAAAATTAAATGGCAGCAGACATGTCCAGGGAATGCTGCGAGGATTTATCCCTTCATTAATCTGGTGATAGATGAATGTGTGGAGATGGCAAATAGTGGACAGCAGAACAATATTGGAATGGTTGTTATATGAGGAAATAGTATCATCATGTTAGAAGCCTTGGAACAAGTATAATGAGTGTTTGGCAGAGAAATCCAGATCCCCTCTCCAGAAGGACCTGTTTTGCTATAGTATGATATGAAAGTTGGGACATGTACATTTTCATGGTTTTTTAGTTTGTTTTTTAATAAACTTTTGTGATGGTCAAAAAAAAAAAAAAAAGAAGAAGTTAAATGTTGAATATCTCCATGGCAGTCTACGGGAGCAGTGACCCAAGTCCCTTGAGCACCAAAAGGGACTTTGCAAGGGAGTTACTTGAGCCAGTCAACACAGTTAACCCCTCTATAGTTTCCTCTGACGTTCTCCTGCACAAAGGACCAACAGAATCAGCAGATGATTCAAAAAATGCTTCTCAGAGATTCTTCACATGTGACACCATATTTACAGCTGCTTTGGTCAACCTCACATCCCATATGTCTCACAGCCTGTATTAGCATCATTCTGGGTACTTCCTGGGCATTCTGTTCTGCTCCAATGGAAAAAAAAAAATGTTTCCTGATTCTGAGAATCACATTCTAATTTGTCACCAAAGACAGAGGAAGGACCTGAACCTGTGATCAAATGCATATAAAAACACTGAACATAGCAGCTGCTACTTAGTGGTTTCTCGGTAAAAAGCTCTTTTTCTTCTGATCATGACTATTCTACAACACAATTAGTATCACTTCTGGATTCAGCTCCTGGTCCACAAAAAGAGATGGGCCCTGCAATTGTGCATGCACCTCCCAGACCCTGTCTATGACTGAGAGGTTAGGATTCGTTCTAACATGATGCCTTCTAAGAGTAAGAAGGGACTAGCAGATGGTGGACAAGCAAGTGCCCAAGTTACATAGGAACCTATGTAAGCAGGACCTCGACTGGCCATTCAGAAGATGACTCAAGGTCATGCTAAAGAATCACACCCTGTTTTTCCAACCAGAGCTGAAAGTCAAGATGAATCTCCTATTATTCATTACCCAGCAAATATTTCTTAAAGTCCATAGCAGCTGCTCACACAGCAGCTCTGCTTTGAAAACAAAGGAGATAGTGGGACAGGCACAACAGAGGGTATTTTTTTACTTAATCAAAGAGCCCCATTCCAGCAAAACATCCTCAGTTTTAGCCATTCACTTTCCTGAAGTCCTAACAGAATCCTACTGATATGATCCTAGGCAACTAGTTGAGGGCCACAAGTTTGGAAACCACACCTCCCCAACCCACATAATCCTTTCTGCCCACCTGTGAGTCAAATCATGCCCTTCATCACCTGGAACCTGAAGAGGAGGCAGTGCTGCATTGTTATGAAACCACTCTTCTCTCAAGCCCCTATAAAAGCCCATGTTGGGGAGGGGCTCGCTCTCTTCTTCCTGCAGTCTTACTCTAAGGACAGAAGGTAGCAATCTCTCTCCCTTACCCTTTCACTTTCTGGCCCACTCTCCGTGAACATGGCCCACATATGCTTGTATTCCTCACTCTCTGAATAAATTTTACCACATGCTTAGACTTGAAGTATGCCTATACTTAAAGTATTTTTTAAGTAAGAAAAACCTAGGAAATAAATACTTGGCCCAAACCTAGACCACAACAGTACTAAGCTAAAGGATCCCAAAAGACACACACCACACTGCCCAGCAGAGTTCTGCTCTGTACTGCACCCTTCAGCTCTGTAAAGAAATCGATCCAGTCTATTGGAATGATGTTTGGACAGGATGTAGCCTTCTCTACTGGAAAGCCATGTGCTGGGCTTATGCCCATGAAGAACTAACTTCCCAGTGACTGGCACCATTCAGAGAACACAAGACTGCAACCAGGACACCCCCATCTCTAGCTACACCCACTCCCCTCCAATAGCTAGCTAGCTGTGGGGTTCTCTGGGGCTCACTTTGTGCCAGCTTGGTTCACCCACAATGCCAAGAGACATTGACAAACCGTATCTCTACAGGTTTCTTATGGATGAGATTTACATTAAAGAGGTGGGCCTTTGAGCAAAGCCCTCAATCCTCCAAAAAGGCAAATCATCTTCATCCAACCTATTGGAGGCCTACTAGCTCAAATGGCTCTCCCTGAACAAGAAGCAGTCTTGCTAGCAGAATTGAATTGGAATTGCAACTCTTTCCTAGATCTCCAGTCTGCTGGCCCATTCTACAGATCTTAGGTTGCCCAAGCTACCAACATCATGTAAGAGCCCAGTCCTTAATGTCTGTGTGTGTTGGTGTACACATGCCCACCCTGTGCCCTATTGGTTCTGCTTCTTTAGAGAACCCTAAGCTAATACAGCCACCAAGCTCCTTTCCTCTTCTAAGTTGCCAGGAGTCTGAATGGTAGCAGAAGGGAAAGCCAGGTCCATTTCTTAGCCTGCAGCTGCCCAGGGCAGAGCTGTTGAAATGATCGGGACAATGTTCTCTTTCAGGAGAGCTTGTGCAATGGGCCTCCTCAGCACAGCAATAAATACCAGTAGTTCCAGAACTGGTACACCGAGTACTGTGTGCGGGCATGCAAAGAGATAAATCCATGAGTGCAGCCAAGAAGAAATCCAAAAGAGGAGGCTTCACATTCCAAGGGTTTTGCCATCTTCTCACAGGACCTCTGGACATTACACTGCCCTCCTCAAAGAGGCGAAAAGCAGTTTTCCTGCTGGTGATGGAGGATGTTCAGAGGGAATCAAGATGATCCGTGGAAGACAGGACAATGAGGCAGAGCGGGAACACCCGGATGTTCATATATGGGCCAGGACTCCAGCAATTTGGAGAAGGCTGCTGCACCCCAGCTATTTCCTGGATGCGCTGGGACCCTGCACACCTCCTCCTCTGTGCTCCAAACAGAGCACAGATTTCACAATTTTCAAACAGTCACAATTTCCTGAGCTTCAAAGGCCACAGACAGAAGATACTAAGCACATCCTGAGCTTCCTTTGATGGCTTCCCTTCTTCCTTAAGTTCTGCATCTCCCAGGTTCTATCCAAGGCCACCTTCTCTTTCCTTTAACACTCTTCCAGCTTCTCATGTCCACTTCCAAACCTTCCACTACCACCATCTTCTTAAGGATGAACCCTAAATAGCTGTCCATCTCAGTCTGCTCTTCTGCACCCCAAGGGAATGTATGTTCGAGGCGGACAGTAACGGCTTTTTCTTGTTCTCTGGCAGGCCTTCGGCACCTGGAATAGATCCTGGAATGTCACTGGCAAGGAGTACACTTCTGTTTGATCACAGGATGAGCCCCAGGACCTCTCTCCATCTGCGCTCTCTTGGACTCTATGTGCATTAAGCCAAACTGTTGACCCTCTGCTCAACACTAAGGCTTCTCTTGTTGCTCGTTCTGATGCAGCCTGTTATCCAGTTCCTCACTCAATCTGAAATCTCTGCCTCTTTTGCTTTCCATCACCACCCATTCTCAGAGATGCTGCAGATTCTATCATTTTAATGCCCCTTTCTGGCACATTGTCTCAGCCCCATGTCTCAGTCCCTGCCTGAAGGAGGAATGAGTTACCCATTAGTCTTACAGTACCACACTAATGATTCATTGCTTGGGAGTAGAAAAAACATGAGTCTTACCAGTGTGGGCAGGAGAAAGTCCCAGAATCTGAGTACCCCACATCCCTTATTTTAGAAGAATCCCCCATTGAGTGAGAGGTGCTGAGGGACAAGGACTCACTTCCCCCACAGAAGCCAAGGGAGCCAGACATACCCTGTAATCTGTAATCGTGTGCCCTGGCCTCATCCAATCAAAGGCTTCTGCTCAGAACTTAAAAGCTGATGGAGAGCCCAGCGCAATGGCTCAACCGGCTAACCCTCTACCTCCAAGCATCAGGATCCCATATGAGTGCTGGTTCATATCCCAGATGCTCCACTTCCCATCCATCTCCCTGCTTATGGACTGAGAAAGCATCAGAGGATAACCCAAAGCCTTGGGACCCTGTACCCACATGGGAGACCCAGGAGAAGCTCCTGGCTGCTGGCTTCAGTTCAGCTCAGCTCTAGCCGATACAGTCTTTTAAGAAATGAACTAGCAGATGGAAGATCTTTCTTTCTCTTCTTCTCTCCATAAATCAGCCTTTCCGATAAAAATAATAACAATAATAATAATAATAATTAATGTTTATTTTTTTAAAACGATGGTGAGAAATAGCCAAAAGGCAGGTTCATTCTAGGTCTATTTGTGTTCTAGCCATCGGCAGGAGCTGTGCCAGCAGGTGTTGCCAGCATTGAGTACCAACCAGCAGACTGTTCCCAGAGTAGTCTCAGGCCTGTGTTTCCCTAGCTCCCTGCCTGTTTCAGGGACTCTTAGCTAAGCAGAGCCTTGACGGGCATACACTCTCACCTGTCCTGAACAGCAGCATCTTAAAGAGTTCCTGGTACTGAACAGGCAGCAGTGTGTGGACCAGGGAAGAAATGAATGTGGGAAGAAGGGCAGGGCAAGGAGGGAGGAGAGACAACCATACTTCCTTTGACTGTTTCCCCACAGAGCAGGACTGGGGAACAGGGCCCTGTGCATGAACCTCAGCATCAGCACCCTCATTACTGGCTGTATCTTCGAGTCCTTATGAAAAGCAAGAAAATATGCAGCCCATCCCTGAAAAAATAGCTAATATTCTATACCCTCCTGGCAGTAAGTTGAAAAACAAGCTTTGCTTTCTATAGTATATGATTGCCAGATTTGGAAAGGCAAAGAGGAAAAGAAGGGAGATTTGAGCGCCAATAGAGAAATAAAAGGGAAGTTAAGGGTATGGGAAGGCATATAGAGACTATAATATTCCCATGTTTTATTTGAAAATACATTATAGGTATATACTTTAAAAAAAAAAAAAACACTATGACATACTCCCCTTGTCCAGTAACTCCACTTCCAAGCATTTGTATTGAGGAAGCAACCAGAAATATGGACAAGAGCCTGGCGTGGTGGCCTAGTAGCTAAAGTCCTTGCCTTGAATGTGTCAGGATCCCATTTGGGTGCCAGTTTTAATTCCAGTAGCTTTACTTCCCATCCAGCTCCATGTTTGTGGCCTGGGAATGCAACTGAGAACGGGCCAAGGCCTTGGGACCCTGCACCCATGTGGGAGACCTGGAGGAAGTTCCTGGCTCCTGGCTTCAGGTTGGCACAGACCAGCCATTGCAGTCACTTGGGGAGTGAATCATCAGACGGAAGATCTTCCTCTCTGTCTCTCATCTTCTCTGTACATCTAACTTTGAAAATAAATAAATATTTTTAAAAAAAAGAAATATGGACAAAAATGTGTACATAAACATAAGAGGAAAATTGGAAGTAACTTAAATGTTATGGAATAAAACATTTTACCAGTTCTACAGAATATTATGCAGTCATTAAAAATTGCATCACTAAAAAAGCTATGGAAAATGTGATGATATAATGTTATGTGGAAAAAATACATTCAAAGTCATGTATATACATTGATCTTATATAAGCAAAGTGTCTTTATATTTGAACAAAGACTGAGACAAAACCCAAGCGTTCACAAGGATTATCTGTTCCTGAGAAGATTGTTGACTTTTCTCTATGCTTAACTTTTGTGTTTAACTTTCTGTTAATTTTTCTATGCTTGTCTATAACAAATAGATGTTCCTTTATTTACCCAGAGAGTAACAATTAAAATTAAGTGACTGGTGTCAATTTCCACAGGAACTGCCACTTTAAAATGAACAAAGAAAAAAGACTTGAAATACATAATTAGAGAGAAAGAAAAGGAGAGATTTTTTTTAATCTACTGTTTCACGCCCTCAAATGACTACAAATGGCCCTGGCAGGGTCAGGCTGAAGCCAGGAGCTTGGAACCCCATCCAGATCTCTCACATGAGTGATAGGGGCCCACACACTTCTGGGCCATCTTCTGTTGCTTTCCCGCACACATTACAGGGAGCTAGATTGGAAGGGAAGCAGCCAAGATTCAAATTAGTATTCACGTGGGAGGCTGAGTGCACTATGCCACAATTGCAGCCCCCATTTCTTAGATTTGAATTCAAAAACTTCTTTGTCAATTCTGAGGCTAGGTGAGTAACTTTTTCTTCCTCAACGACTTTTTCTTTCACTTTCCCTCCTCCTCCCTAGGTGAGATAAGGAATAAAGATTTCTGCTACTTCCCATGGCTTCTGTCCATCTCTTTCACCCCAAGTGTGAATTCTTTACAAACTCCAAGTCTGGATTCATCACAACTATGGGTGACACTCCCTCTGAGAAACTAGTAAAATATCATCGGAACAGAGTTACCAAACCAATTCATATTTTCTGGTGACTAGGACATCTTGGCTGTGTTTGGATTATCCGCCACTTGACAAGTTGGGGTGACAGCCAGCATTTACCAAGATTCATCCATTCCACTTAGAGGCTGCCTGACCTCTGTTGATAGGTTCCATGCTTAAGCACATGTAGCACAGAGAAGCAAGTATGTGTATCCTGCTATTGGGCTAACACATTTTCTAACCACAGGCAGGGGGTTTCTTTTCTTAGTAAGTAGCAAAACCTTCTTAGGAACCCCTGGTTTCTTTTTGCAACAAGACAAAATAATAGAACAAATCTGCTGTCATTTTAAGTACCCTGGTCAACAATTATCTGGCCAAGCCCATTAAGTTCTCAATGCTGTCCCAGCTGGTTCCAAGTTGTACAAGAAAGTGGTGGTTGGTGTTAATTGTTTCAATAAGATGATTTATGATCATGTCCCATTAAATGATAAGCACTATACTAAACTCATCATTTTATTTAATGTGGATTCACAAAAATCTACACAAAAGCTGAAAAACAGAGATTGATTAACTGCCCCAAATAGCACTAGGTGGACTTGAACCTAGGCCATCTGTCTCAAAGCCCCTGCCTACTCCTCTTGCAGCACGCAGTGTTCTAGCTCACAACTCTGCTTTGTCTCAGAATGACATGCTTCTTAGTATCCCTAATCAAAGCCACTCTTGAACTTCAACTTGCACCAGCCTGAGATGCTGCTTTGTGACTAATAAATTTCTCTAAAACCTCACACTTTGATGTCTGCACCAGCAGTACTTTTTGATTTCTTACCTCAAGTAATTGTTTCATTTGATATGATCCTTGACCATGATTTTCTAAAAGAGACTAAAGCTTTCTGAAGTACCAAATCTGCTCCCCTTAAAATGTTTTTTTTTTTCAAAAACATCCTAGAGAAAGCAAAGAGGAATCCTTACTAGGAAGTGGATAAATGAACCAGTACATCATTATTTTAATAAATGGAAATTACTTTCATTACAGCCAAGAACATGCATACCTACGGGTGGAATTTTATTTGTTGGCAACAGTCAGATAAAGAAGATATTTTGGGTTAGAGTTTGTTCTAACGAAATGCAAAACAAATCAAAATAAAAAATAGTCCACTTGTCACTTTTCCAGCATTAGGAAATAGGAACCCAGTGAAATCCCCTATCTAATGACTTGGCCTAGCAGATGTTTGCCTGATCTGCTCTGACAGGATTGCCCCATGCCCGATCATGACAAAGGCTGAGAACTCCTAGCCAAAGACCGTTGGGCAGCAGGTGCACAAAGAACTGCCCTGCCACCAGCATGCACCAAACAAAGGACACAGTGCTAAGTCTCTGCATGCAGGGATCAGCAACTCCAAGAGCTGCTGAAGGAAAGAGGGGAAGAAGACATCAATGACCTCATCACAGCACAAATGTGCTACATGGAATACGAATCACCCAAGGCCACATAGAGAAACGTACAGATCACAGGTGTAATCTCTTCCCCCAGGAGGAGAGGAGACCATGGTGTGAAGTCACAGAATTTGCAACGACTTTCACTTGTCCGAAGGTCAGACCCAAGACCTCCATCCTACCCGGCCATCATCCTGCTCCAGCCAGACTCAAGCCCAGAGCAAAGCACAGGATCCAAACATGAAGACTAATCCTGTGGTCAGTCCACTTCACTAGAGCTGGGTTATCCCAAGGGCTGGGAAGCTAGGAAATATGTTCTAGTCTCCATAGAGCCCACATCCCTGCAGGTTTGAATGGGAAAATGAATCTATTCATTCCCACAAAATTCTGGACTTTGAAAGCAAGAGGAATACAAGTGGCCCTATACATACAAAAAATTTTTAGAACTCTCCCTAGTAATCAGGAAAACATCAATTGAGTACTTCCATTTTTTTTTTTAAGCTCAGCTGATTGGCAAAATTTTCTGAAGGTTGCGATAATCCAGTGTTACTGAAGATGGGAGAAAAGGGCTAGTTACTTACTCTTGGCTGGAGGATGAATTGGCTCAACCTCCCAGTAAATTGGAAAGCATCTCCACAAGCTCAAATGTGGGGCTGGCACATTGGCTCAACAGGCTAATCCTCCACCTTCAAGCACCAGGGTCCCACATGGGTGCCAGTTCATGTTCTAGTTGCTCTACTTCCTGACCACCTTTCTGCCTGGGAAAGCAGCAGAGGATGACCTCACATCTTTGGGATTCTCCACTGATGTGGGAGACCCAGAAGAAGCTCCTGGTTCCTGGCTTTGGATCAATCCAATTCTGGCCTTTGTGGGCATTTGGTGCATAAAACAGCAAGTGGAAGATCTCTGTGTCTCCTTAACTCTGAGACTCTGCCACTGAAGTAAAATTTTTAAATAAATCTTTTTTCTCTCAATTTCATCATTCCACAATGTGTTCATGCATCATGAATCCCATACTTCATAAATGTATACAATTTTATGTTACAGTTAAGAAAAAAGATTAAAAATGCATGCAAAAACTTCAAGCCACAACTCCACATTAAAAATGCATTGACATGCATGCACAAAGGCATGTGGACAGAAATGCTCAGTGGAAAACTGTACACCACCTAAATATCCATCAACAAAGACATAGTTAGAGGCCAGCACCATGGCATTATCAGGGTAAAGCCACCACCTGCAGCACCAGCATCCCACGTGCGTAATGATTTGAGTCCTGGCTGCTCCACTTCCAACCCGGCTCCCTGATAATGTGCCTGAGAAAACAGGGGAGGATGTGGAGGATGGCTTAAGTGCATGGGCCACTACACCCACGTAGGAGTCCTGGAGGAAGCCTCTGGCTTTGGACTGACCCAGCCCTAGCCATTGCAGCCATTTGTGGACTGAACCAGCATATGACAAATACACCTATCTTCACACATATACATAAACTCTGCCTTTAAAATAAATAAATTTTTTTTTACAAAAAGCCAAAGAAGGGCCCGGCACGGTGGCACAAGTGGTTAAGGTCCTCGTCTTGCATGCCCGGGATCCCATATGGGCGCCGGTTCTATCCCGGCAGCTCCGCTTCCCTTCCAGCTCCCTGCCTGTGGCCCGGGAAAGCAGTCGAGGACAGCCCAAGGCTTTGGGACCCTGCACCCATGTGGGAGACCTGGAAGAGGCTCCTGGCTTCGGATCGGCATAGCATCGGCCGTTGCGCTCACTTGGGGAGTGAATCATCGGACGGAAGATCTTCCTCTCTGTCTCTCCTCTCTGTATATCCACCTTTCCAATAAAAAAAAATAATAATAAAAATAAATCTTTTTTTAAAAAAGCCAAAGAAATAGTTAAATCATCTGTAATACATCATGTGAAGCAGTTAAGCTTTGTCACAGTTACCTGATTCGAGAGACACCTGTAATAATGCAGAGTATGGTCTTTCTGTGCATATTTTTTTCAATTTGTAGGGGTTTGTGCAAATGAAAATGTACAGGGGGATGTTCCCAATCCTTTTTTATCTTAACTTGCACATTACGGGGTGAGCATCTGGCACAGCTGTGAAAATGTTGCTTGGAAAGCTCCCATGCCATAGTACAGTGCTTACATTCAAGTTCCGGTTCTGCTCCTGACTCCAGCTTCCTGCCAGTGTGCAGGGAAGCAACCAGCAACAGCTCAGGAACTTAAGTTTCTGCTACTCACATGGGAGACTCAAACTGAGTTCTGGGCTCCTGGCTTTGGCCTGGTCCAGACCAGCTGTTGGGGAATTTGTAGAATCAGCCAACAGGTAGTTGCTCCTCTTTCTGTGTGTTTCTCTGCTTCTCTGCCTTTCAGACGAAATATGATAGTGGAAAGCCAAACGAGCATCAAGCCAAGGGTGGCAAGAGGGTTTTTAAGAGCCCCAGTTGGTGGATTTAGTGGACCCAGTGGGGTTAGCCTTGAGCCTCAGACTGGGTCACCAACCCATCAGATCCCCAGAGTGTCTAAGCTCTAAACAACTCTCAGGAGACTGAGGAGTAAACAGGAATATCAATTTGTCATTTCCACTTACAGAATTTCTCAACCACAACACTACTGGCATTGGGCTGGATAAGGTAAGTCAAGGCTGGGGTGAAAGATGGACGGCCAGGGTGTTTTAGGATGGCTACTGGCAGATGGGGCATCCACTCATCAGATGCCAGTAACTCCATCCCTTCCCAGGTCACACAACCCACAGTCTCCAGACAGTGCCAAAATGTCCCCTGGGAGGGCATGGCCAGCTGTCCCAGTTGAGAAACACATCTGCCAAGAAGGCTGCCGGGAGAATGCGAAGTCAGAATTGTTAACACTACGCTTTCACTGTCCAATGGCTCTGGTCTGGGACAGCTAGAGGCTCCTCCCTGCTTCATGGCAGGCCCTGCCCTGGGCACCACCCTAGTTGGGCACCACCAACTTTCTCTTCCCTGGCCCAGGCTTGCTAGTTCCTTCCCCTTTAACACCCTTCTTGGAGACACTGGTGTTGTTACAGTTGCCAGATACACTGGCAGAGGAACCTAAACCTGCCAGTAGGTAACTTCCAAGGAAGGCAGAGTTCCAAATGCCCACCACTAGCTCATCTCTGTGACTTAATGTTTCACCCTAAAATTCCACATGCTTTAACCTTTTGTCCCATAGTATACAAAAAAAAAAAAAACCAGATGAATTTCCCAAATCCTGTTTGCAAACTTTGGGAAGGGTGTGACTACCTTGCTGCAAACACATCTCCAAGGATAGAGACACCTTCCTCCTCCTCCTTCATGTCATCCAAAGGAAACACAGGAGACTCTAGAAGGTTCAAGGACAAATGGAACTAAAAGACAACGTACATGCCCCATGAATTTTTGGAAGCCCCTTTGTAGTTTCGTGAGACTGAAAGAAGGCTGAAAGAATTTATTCAGAAAGCCATGAATCACTCAGTCCTTGCTATATGTTTCTAAATCCACTGAGCTGGACATACTATACTCCCTGGACTGACAAAAGCCTTTTTCCTTTTAATTTTTTGACAAAAGAAAAAAAAAGACAGAGAACTCCAATCTGCTGATTCACTCCCCAGATCTCAAAATGGAGCCAGGGAGCTGGAAACTCAATCCAAGCGTCCCACAAGGGTGACAGGGACCCAATTCTTTGAGCCATCAGCACTGCCTGCCAGGACCTCTATTAACAACAAAGTTAACATCAGGAACTGGAGCCAAGCAACAAACCCAGGTACTTCAGCAATGGACACTGGCTCTTAACCATTAGGCTCGATGCCTAGCCCCAGGGAAGATGCTTTCCAAGCCCCTAAACCTGGAAACACATATCCACAGGGGCCTGCCTCACTAAGATTATGCCATCTCCCGTGTGAATTCCAGTGAAGACAATGGGGTCGCTTGTTTCCATATCAAGTTAAGGAGCCTCCTGAGACGACATCTTCAATTTCTCTTAGCGGGAAAGAAATAGAAATGGAAAAAGGCGTGGGAGGCTCTATTTCTGATTCAGACTTCCTGGGGAGTTTTGTCCTTAGTTAAGGACTTCACATTTCCATGTGGATGACATTTTAAATAGAGACGTTTTTGTTAGTAGTGACTCACTTAAAGCATTTATCACGACTGACTTGTGCAGGCGACAAAAGGCTGGCAGAGGTACGAGATAAAGGCAAGCCACAGGGCATCAGCATCCTGAGCTTCACTTGACTGTCTTGTGAAGCGGTTGTGTTGCATCACATGGTGGCAAGCAGAGCCTTGCATCATCTGAGACTCCGACGTCCTCAGGTTACAACCAATGTGACAGACGCATACTTCTCATCTCAGACTTTGGGGTGGGGGAAGCCTAGATTATTTTCTTATTTTCACCTCCCCTTTTTCAATTCCTTCTATGTTTTTATGTCATAATACAAAAATCTGGGCAGCCAGCATTGTAGTGTAGAAGGTTAAGCCTCCACATACAAAGCCAGTATCCCATATAAGCACCAGTTCAAGCCCCAGCTTTCCCACTTCTGATCCAAGCTTCCTGCTAACATGCCTGCGAAAGTAGAAGATGGTCCAAGTGCTTGAGCCCCTACCACCCACGTGGGAAGAAACACCTGGCTTCAGTTTGATCCAGTCCCAGCCGTCTGGGGAGTGAACCAGCATATGAAAAATCTCTCTCTTTCTGTAATTCTGCCCTTTCAGAGAATTATTTGAAAGGCAGAGCAAGAAAGTCAGAAAGAGATCTTTCACCCATTGACTTATTCCCTAAACAGCCACGTGAAGCCAGGGACTCCCTCTGCTTTCCCATGCAGGAAACCAAGCACTTGAAACATCTGCCATAGGGAACTGGATCGGAAGCAGAGCAGTCAGTATTCAAACCAGCATGGGATCCGGCATTGGCAGACAGCAGCTTAAGCTGCTATACCACAAGGTCAGCCCAACTCTGCATTTCAAATTAAGCAAACAAGTCTTTTTTTTTTAAGATTTATTTTTATCTTTTCATTGGAAAGTCAGATACACAGAGAGGGGAAAGACAGAGAGGAAGATCTTCAATCCACTGGTTCACTCCCCAAGTGGCCACAACAGCCAGAGCTGAGCTGATGCAAAGCCAGGAGCCTCTTCCAGGTCTCCCATGTGGGTGCAGGGTCCCAAGGCTTTGGGCCATCCTCAACTGCTTTCCCAGGCCACAAGCAGGAAGTTGGATGGGAAGTGGGGATGCCAGGGCTAGAACTAGTGCCCATATGGAATCCCAGTGTGTGCAAGACAAGGACATTAGCTGCTAGGCTACCATGCCAGGCCTAGCAAACAAGTCTTCAAGAAAATATAAACTCTGAGGACAGAACCAGACATATCCTTCCCCAACCTGGATGGAATTCCATATTTTGCTCTCACTTTCCTTACCCAATCCTCCATGTCATTCTATTTGACTTTCATTCTAGGAGTTTTATTTAGTAGAACAAGACTTTCTATTTTTACACTTCCCCTTTAAAAACAACCAAAAGATATTGGCAGCATATTTTCATATGTTCTCCCCCAGAAAACTAACGCCCATGCCTCTACTCATCCTTGACGCCACAAACTCTAGCCCAGGGCCACGTAACATGATAAGTGGGGACCTCTCTGGAGAGCCAGGCTTGTCACGAGAGAACTAGCATGCTGGTTCCTGCAGTTTCTACACTGCTGGTGGAGAGGGGGAAAAAATGCTAAGCCTGGCCAGAGAGAACTTAAAAGCACAGTTTTTGAAAAGTTGTACTTCATGTCCAGCAAAGCAAAGTCGGGCACCACTTAGGAAGCCTGCCAGAGCAGGAAAAAAAAAAACCACCCAGCCCATTTCAGTGGGAAACCAGCAGGGCAAGACCATCCAAGAAGGGCCAGCATAGTTATCAGGGTCGAGGAGGTATGCTCTGGAGACTCTGTGGACTTGAACTCCAGTGCTGCCATTGTATTAACCGCAAGTTGCCGAGCCTGCCTCTGCTTTGGCTTTGTCATATCTCACATGGTGATAATGGCGTTGACTCACTTGACCCAGATTTATGAATCTGCCGTGTGCCAACTGCTGTTGTGGGTGCTGGGGGAGGTTGCGCAGCGATGAGCAAAACAGATAAAGTTTCCTCATCTAAACTCTCAGCAGGAATAGCCAACAGATAGGAAGTCAATGTGAAATTCCCACCCAATATGCTACAAAGAGCAGGAAATGGGATGCTGTGACAAAGTGCAGGGGACGGGGACCTGGGACCGCTGTTGCAGAAACAAGCCAATGGATGCATGAGGGGAAGGAAGACAGGAACAGAGCAGCCAGGTGACAACAGGGGGCAGGAAGATCCTGGAGATAAAGTGTGTAAAAGCTTAGTGCAGGGACTGGCACATGGTCACAGCAAGCCAATCCTCCAGGTGTGGCACCGGTATCCTATATGGGCTCCAGTTCAAGTCCCAGTTGCTCCACTTCCCATCCAGCTCCCTGCTAATGGTCTGGGAAAGCAGCAGAGGACAACTCAAGTCCTTGGGCCATGGCAACAACATGGGAGTCTCGGAAGAAGCTCCTAGCTCCTGGCTTCAGGCCAGCTTAGCTCTGACCACTGTGGCCACTTGGGGAGTGAATGAAGGTCTTTTTCTCTGTCTCTTCCTCTATCTGTCTATCTCTCTCTTTGTGTAACTAAGACCAAAAAACAAAAAGTTTTAGTACAAGACCAGATGCAACACAGGTAAGTTATTTGACAATTGTGGACTACTTGGTGACAGAAAGGGCCCTAGGGCAGATCAGGGGCTTGGAGGTCAAGGGTTTCAAAAGAAAATTGAGGCTGCAGAGTTAGTTGGTTTCATATCCTCCCTTAAGGAGGCCAAATGGAAGAGAGGAGTCACAGGAGGACTATGGAGGGTGTGGTGGAGGCTCCACGCCCCTTCTAGAAGGAACAGCCAGCTCTGTCAGTGAGCTGAGTCCCTGCCCACCACAGGGGGTCAGCTCACTCACCCCAGGAGTGCCTGCATTGCCTCCCTGTGCCTGCACTGCCTGTACCCAAGTCTATCCCGGACTCCCAGGCAGCAAGCAGGCAAGCAAGTTTCAGGGCAGGATGGCTCCCTGTGTTCCAGGTGGGCAGACTGAGGCCCAGGTGAGGGCAGAGGGGCACATCCAACTGGTCTCTGTGTGTTTCAGCCAGACAGACTCAGGCCCAGGTGATCGGGGCAGGGGGCACATTCGGCCAGTCTCCCTGGTTCCAAGCAGGCAGACTGGGGCCCAAGTGTTGGGAGGACATCCAGCTGGTCTCCCTGTGTTCCAGATGGGTTCTGAGGTCCTATAGCAGGGAGCATGAATCTCCCTAGCAGTCTTTGCTGGGGACTGTGCCTCCTCCAGCTACAAAAGGCATCTTCTGCCCTGGCTGGCCTTCCACAACAGCCCTGCCACTTAAAGGTGGCATGCACAGTGCAGTGTGAGAGTGAGAGACCTGCCTGGCTGGAGCACCTGGTGATCCATGGGGTCACAGCTGTGCCCACGGAAAATCCCCCAACCAGGGAAGGTATGTTGCTGTGGACTGTCAGGCACATTTTTTGGCAGGTGTGAGGATGGAGAGGAGGCCATGGTATTATCACCATCAGGACCCTGGTAGAGTAGGCCACACATACAAGCAGGACAGGCCATTGGTGCAGCTCGAGAAAGCAACTTGGCTCCAGACAACAATTTGAAAATCCCAAGACTGTTGACAGCACAGCCTTGAATGCAGAGCACAGCAGAAGCCCACGGGTGGGCAGACACCGTCTTCTACGTTCCTCGCCTCAGTTTGCAGGGGAGACAACCATGACCCAGAGATGGCCAAGAGTTCGCCACTCTCACCTGCTCTGCTCTCACAGAAGTCGAACCTGGGATCCATGGGGCTGCCTTTCATAAGGGAGAGTGGAGGCTCCAGCACATGAAGAAAGCAGGGAAGGTTACACATGCACAAATCTGTCACTGGCCCCCAACATGTCATTTCCAAGAAATACCAGGCCTACGGGTAGGTTTTTGTACATGTCATCCTCTCAACCTCAAATCTAGTCCCCCACCCTTTTCTCCTCCAGGACTCTCATTCACCAGACAGAATCCTGTTCACCAATGTCACTTCCTCCAGGAAGCCTTGCCTGACATCCACGGGTTGCCACCCTCCTTAGTACCCAATACCTCTTGGGGCATACACAGCCACACTGTCCCTGTAAGCACTGGAGTGGGTTCTGTCTCCCCCAGTAGACTATCCTCCATAATGACAGAAGTTACATCTTAGTCACAGGTACATGCTCTGGCCTGAACAGGCTCTCAGTGTGTCATTATTGCCGGGACTGCAGACAGTTCCAGGTTCCTGCCAGTCCCAGCTCGTACCATGATCAGGAACTCACAGCCTACAAGCGTACTGTGTACCACACTCTGCCCCTATGACCTCCAGGCCTGTTAAGGTTCACTCTTGCCTTCCCTCTCTCTTCCTCTCCCTCTCTCTCCATCCCTTCTCACAGCAGCATTAGGAACTTCATGATCAGCAGACAAGGTCTGGACAATGCCAACTCGTTCATCGGCAGAGCCAGCCAGCTCCTGTCTGCAGTCTGGGCACCAATCTGCCCAGCTTTCTCCCTCCGCTGGCATGAGAGGCCCAGAGGCAGCCAGGAAAATCACTCTCGGGAACAGTTGACCTTTCCAGAGCCTGCAAATCTGACGTAGGAAGACCAGCCAACAGCCACACTCCCGCCTCCACTACATGAGGGTCATCACATCCAAGCAGCTCCCTGGCCCGCCTGCTCCTTCCTGTCTCTCTCCCAGATCCTTATCACCAGGTGCAGGTTAAGCCCCTCTTTTGAACAGTGGTCCTGGAAAAGCTACAGTGAACACCTTTGGGGGCACCTACCCTGATGACCGTGATTCTTCAGGTGGGCCACATGCCCACAAGAACTCCTGGCATCTATACTTCTGCCTCTTACTCTGTTCACTCACCAGTACTGACTGGACCAGGATTGGACACCTGAACTAACGTGAGCAGATCATATCCTGTCCCCTAGGAAGTGGATTGAAGAGAGTCTGTGAAGCAGCAGCCACGGGGGAGCTTCTCTCACCGAAGTAGGCAGAGATACACGGAGGCTGATGAGTGGAGAAGAGCCCATCGGACTCACAGGTGAGATGCCTGCTCTACTTCTTCCACGCCAGATGCCTAGTGTCACTCTTCCTGTAGGCAGGACTGTCTCAGCAACCACCCGCTGAGCACCTGCTAAGTGTCAGGCAGTTTTTTAAAATACTGGCTTAAGTGACAGAAAGAAACAGACACAAACTCCTGCCCTCATGGAGTCTATGAGAGATCTTCAAAAAACAAACATCCATGAGGGATCAGCATCAAGGCATATCATTGCCAAGCCTCCACCTGTAGAGCCAGCATCCCTTACAGGTTTTGGTTCAAGTCCCAGCTGATCCACTTCCAATCCAGCGCCCTGCTCATGCCCTGGGAAGGCAGCACAGAAGGGCCCAAAGCCTTGAGCACCTGCACCTGCCTGGGAGACTTGGAAGAAGCACCTGACTTCAAATCAGCCTAGCTCTGGCTGTTACAGCATTTGAACAGTGAACCAATGGATGAAATACCTTTCTCTCTCTCCTTCTCACTCCATCTCTCCTTTTATAACCTTGCCCTTCCAAAAAAAAAAAAAAAAGCTATGCCTGGTTTTCAATCTTATCTTGCACCAAAAGAACCTTTTAATCCCATTTTTCCATTAATTTTGGGGGAGTCTCCTCCTGATCAGTCCAAATCATCACAAAACTAAATATATCATTGCATAGTGACCCAGCTGCCATGAAGAAGATACTTAGAGAAGCTTTTAAAACGTATGCACCAGGAAGACCCAGCCAAGCCTGCAGAATCTAGACAGGCCTCCTGCAGGAAGGACATGTAGACAAATGTACAAAGCCAGTGCTCCAAAGTGGGATCTGGCATCACAGGTTTTCACTTAATCTGCTCCACCATTATGCCAGCCTGAATTTTAAAGTTAAAAAATATAGAGTCTCTGGGCCCAGAGCGGTGGCGCAAGTGGTTAAGGTCCTCGCCTTGCACGCCCGGGATCCCATATGGGCGCCGGTTCTATCCCGGCAGCCCCGCTTCCCTTCCAGCTCCCTGCCTGTGGCCTGGGAAAGCAGTCGAGGACAGCCCAAAGCTTTGGGAACCTGCACCCGCGTGGGAGACCCGGAAGAGGCTCCTGGCTTCGGATCGGCATAGTATCGGCCATTGCGCTCACTTGGGGAGTGAATCATCAGACAGAAGATCTTCCTCTCTGTCTCTCCTCTCTGTATATCCGCCTTTCCAATGAAAAAATAATAAAAATAAATCTTTAAAAAAAAATAAAAAATAATATAGAGTCTCAAACTTGAAAGTAACCATCTTCCATTAAGATTAATACCCATTAACCAGTTTGCTAACCCTTTAATTTTTCTCTTTTTTATTTGAAAGGCAGAAAAGTGAGAGAAATCTTTCACCTATTCGTTTACTCCCCAGATGCCCACAACAGCCAGAGCTGAGCCAAGCTGAAACCAGAACCTGGAAACTCCATCCAGACATCCCACCTGTGTAGCAGCATCCCAGGTACTTGAGTCATCACCATTGCCTCCCAGGGTATGGTGCTGGAGGCCAGAACATGACCAAGTCTCAAGCCAGGCTCTCTGACAAGAGATGCAGGTTCCCCAAGCAGCATCTTAACCACTACCCCAGTGAGGCTTCACAGTGAAGCCTGTACCTCTCGCGATCACTACCCCACCTCAGCTTGCACCTCCTCTTGGTTCAGTTCTTACATTTCCACACATTCTCAGCTACCCTGGTTTCACTCCTGCAACATCCTTTCAAAGGATATCTTTCCCAATCATTTTTCTTCTTGCTAAAAGTTATCAGTTCTACAAATTAGACCCCTTGGAATCTGAGAAAAACCAAACTGACCCTTGGGAGACAGTGGTTAATCATGAACTTCAATGGGAACACACTGGCTTCAAACCCAAAAGTGCAGTACTACAAGAATCTCAGACAATAAGAGAGAGCAGGGCAGTGTCTTCCAATTCCCATCCAATCTTATCCAACAGGAGACTTCTTATTCCAACAACAGGGTTGGCATTTGTGGAAGAAGATTCCTTGGGAAACCACAGGCCACATTGTATTCAAGAAAAGCTAAGATGTGGCCAGTGTGTCCTCTGTGCCCTTCTATGCCTGCTCCCTGCTTCCCTTCCTCCCCTGAGGAAATGCAGAGATGTTTTTGGAATGTAATTCTAGATGACCCAGGCTGTCATGCTGCAGTTCATCTGGCATGTCCTTTAGGCTGCATGAGCCAGCACACAGGGAGATCAGAGGTGGGGGCGGGAGCAGACCAAGGAAGAGGATGACAAGGGAACTTAGAGAAGCACAGACCTGTACATCTAAGCCAGCAGGTTCAGCTTCCAAGCTCAGCCAAGGACACTACCAACCCTATGGGAACCCCCAGCTCCCTCATCTCTAAGCGTTTCACTGCAGAAAAGGCATTTCCCAGACAGGAAGCCTCACTGCATCCCTGATTTAAGGTTTGCAGCTGTCAATATGCCCAATACACAGATAAGTAAATGGCCAAGAAGTTCAGTAACCTGAGGTTATTCAGGAGGAAGAAGGGGAACCAGGACTTCATGCTCATTCTGCTCATTCTTTTTTTTAAGATTTATTTATTTTTATTGGAAAGGCAGATGTACCGAGAGGAGAGACAGAGAGGAAGATCTTCCATCCGATGGTTTACTCCCCAAGTGGCCGCAATGGCTGGAGCTGAGCCAACCCAAAGCCAGGAGCCTGGAACCTCTTCGAGCAGGATGGGAAACAGAGCCGCTGGGATTAGAACTTGCACCCATATGGGATCCTGGCACATTCAGGGCGAGGACTTTAGCCACTATGCTATCTCTTCAGGCCCATTCTGCTCATTCTTAAGTCAGCCCTCTCTGATGTGCTCTTCCTTCTCCACTGCCATAGGTGGAGGACAAGTCAAAATTCTCTTTGATTCCTCCTAGGTGATGCCTCACAACATCTACTTTGAATAAATACCAGGTAGGAAGCCATGGGAATTAGGACTGGGGGTGAGGGGAAATTGTTCTCAAGTTATTCCCAAGCATATGAAACTTTGAAGTGACAATGGTACTGAGCCACGAGCTCTCAAATTAAACCAAATTGCATCCTCCTTCCAAATGTCACGTTACAGTCCTTCCAACAAATGTGTATTGCCTACCTGCTCTGCCCCGGGTCCTGTCCTAGGTGTTGAGCTTACCCTGCTCTGCCCCGGGTCCTGTCCTAGGTATTGAGGTTACCATTGGCACATAGGGTCCCAGCTTTCATAACATCTATGTTCTAGTGGAGGGCGAGAAAAAAGAAGCCAAGGAAACAAAAACTACGTGCTGAAACTAAGACAGATGCAAGTGGGGCTCCTTCTCAGCTAAACACAAACTCAGATCTTATGAACATCAGCCCAAGCTTCACCAATCAGCCTCCAGCCCCCTAAATTAATACCAAGAATTGGTTCTCTATTTACCAGAGCACATAAAAACAAGTCCACTTGTCACAAAACCACAGAAAAACACCATGTGAGAGCCCGTCAAAAGTCAAGCCAGCGGTCGAGGGAGGGGGATTGTTGCAAGACTGAAGGAGAGATGTTACTACTAATAAACCACAGCCTCATCTCAAAGGCTGGAACGGACACAGAGCCTGAGAAAAAGGCAGATTCTCTTCATGTTGGAATGATCTAGGAAGATGACATTAGCATTATGACTTCAGGGTCGAATTGGAGACTCTTGTTAGTCACAATTAAATTATGCTTTTGGTATCACAAACAAGGATTTTGGCTTCCAGGATGTCAATATGTGTTTGTTCACATGTGGCTTTTATATTTCCAAAAATGATACAGTCTGAAGTCAGGCCAGTCCACCCCCATGGAGCATGTTCTCTTTGAACTCGATGCGCTTAACATCCACTGCACTTCTTGCAATTAACCACTCACCACCCCTGAACTTGAACTATTGTTTTGCATTGTTCCTTATCTCTTCCAGGACTGAGGTTCTCACGCAATGATGAGTCATCTAGCAACCAGTTTATAGGGTTTACATCTCACCTTGGTACTGTTTTAACCCTGAACTATAAAAACAGCCTTCAGTTATTCCACAATTGGTCAAATGCCTATTATGTGCCTTCTTGGAGATTACAGCCTACAGGGAGGGAGAAATATTAACCAGCACTAAGATGGTTCTATTTTGACAGACCATGACAAGTGCAAGGAAAGAAAATGATCCAGTTCCATAGAATGAATCACACCCAGGAAATCTTCACCTGAATTACAGGGAAGCAAGTCTCTAAGAAAGTGAAACTATAGCCAAGATAGGAAACAGTGGAGGAAGAACATGCAAAGGCCCTGGGCAAAGGGAATACTTGGGTCAATATGTGCACTGTTGCAATGCTATGCTGTAAAGTGAAGAGTGGGGTTGTGACAGAGAGAGGCAGGTAGGGAAGAGAGCAAAGCTAGAGACTGAGGCAGGGCCCTGCAGGACTTTCCTGCAAAGCAGTGGGAAGCCATTGAGGAGCAGGCCGCAAGAGTGCTAGCATCAGCTGAGCCTACCAGAAAGGTCTGCTGATTGCAAGGTGGTACACTTCACCACACGGTCTGAAGACTGAAAGGTCTGGGTACTCGCCCTTGATGTGTATGAACTGTGCATCACACAGACAGGGAGTTCAAGGCGTTTGCAGAACACTGGAATTAGAATATACATTTTCCGTATACTTTCTAAATCACTTTATTTTTATATAGGTTGCATAGTTCACACAGTTTATAAAACACACAAATATGAGCAGTTTCCCAAGGAAGCTAACAATAGAGGAAATTGTGTTAAAATCCTCATCTTGACAAAATGCTAAGAGTGGTAGAAGCTCAGCAGCAGGCACATGGGTTTCATGATTTGCTATTTTGTGTATATGTGAAAAGAGCCCCCAATAGACAGGTTTTCTTCAAGTGGGGAAAGTTACAGTAACTATCAGCCATCAGCAGATAACACCACACAGGAAACCAGGACTAGCATTGTAGCACAGTGAGCTAAACTACCAACTGCAGCATTGGCATCCCATTTTAGCACCAGTTTGAGTCCTGGAGCCTCCACTTCTGATCCAGCTTCCTGCTAATGCATTGGAAGAAAGAAAAAGATTTCCCAAGACCCTGGGTCTCTGCCACTTATGTGGGAGACCTAGATGTGCCTAGAATCTACCTGGCCCAGTGCCAACTGCTGTAGCCATTTGAGGAATAAATCTAAGGATGGAAGAGATAGATAGATAGATAGATAGATAGATAGATAGATAGATAGATAATCACTCTGCCTTTCAAATAATCAACTTTTAAAAGCCCAAAATACACTTAGGATGTGATATGTTCATTAACAATAGATGTTCAGTGTTTTTGGTCATTCTGAATGTGGGAGCCAACTTAGTGTCAGATTTATTGATCATCATTTTTTATTTATCCAGTGAAGAAATGAGTGGAAGATCTCTCTGCCTTTCAAATAAATAAAATATTTTCTAAAAGAACTATCTGACATAATTCAGCCTTCTTCTGAAGAGAATATGAACTTCAGTGCACTGTGAGCTGTTGAGAACAAAACCATGACAAAATAAAGCCATGAGGAGAACCTGCCGTGTTCTGGAGTCACCAGTATACACACTTGAACCAAACAGCACATGGGCTTGGCTGCACAAGGACTGAACCAGGGCCCAGAGCCAATGTGTCCACCAGCACACTGCTTCTTCTTCCCTTTTAGTGTCAAAATGCCAGCATTTTTTCCTGCCTGTTCCTCATGAATCATAATGCTTACACTGCAGCTCAGACCCAACTAGAGGGATCCAGAGAAGACATCCCTGGAGGCACGACAGTGTCTCTAGGAGCTGCAGTGGAGAGGAGCAGGAAGATGCCAGAGGCACTTGGAAGAATGTAGGGATTGGACACTGAAGAAGCATGGCAAGAAGAGGATGAAGAAGACAAGAGCAGTCCTGGATTTGTTTTGTACATGTGGCTGTGCCTTATCCAAAGAAACCATAATCACTCAAATGGTGAATGAAATAAGTCAGCAAAAAACGGACAACTGTTTGTGCTGTTCATGTTAATGGTGTTTGTGATAGTATGTTCTCACCTTGAGTTTTGAAGTCATTCTACTTTAGAGAAAGCATAGAAGTTTCTCACTGAGTTAATCACACCAGTGGGAACCTTTTGATCGTGAACCTAGGCAGCAATGAGGGGTCTCAGAGCGATCAGCCTGTCCAGTAGCTTGCCTGTTGGAGCATAAAAGGTATAATCTTCAGATCAGGGGTCTCAACGGCTCCTCTTCCCATGACAGGAAGTCCTCCATGCGAGGGCATATCACACACCAGCATGGCAGGCAATGGACAAGGGAAGCCCTGGCCATGGCACAAGCAGATGATGATCGCCTCCCACAGATGGGCTGCAGATTCCAATCAGACCTAGCTCAGAGGTCTCTCTCCCATCCTCCGGGCATTGTCACCTGAAATTCCCACCTCACTGGAAATGAATTATTGTATATAAAGTATCATCTCCCAGGCACTGAGAGATGTGGCACATTATCATGCTCCGTGTAACATGAGTGGGTTTAACAGATTGCTTTTCTCCAAGGCAGGGACAGCGCAAGCTCGCAGAACGCTGTTTAGCCAGCAGACAGAGGAGAACTAGCAGGCAGGGAAGATTCCAGTACAGATATCACCAGTGTGCTACTCTTCCTGCAGCTGCAAAGGACCAGGGCCAGAAAGGCAGATGTGTTCCTTCTTCCCCAGCAACCCAACTAAGGAGAGCATGCTGTTGTAGGATGTAAAAGGGTAGGATAATATCATTAAGAAAAAATGTTAAACTCTAATTTACTGGGCTATCACATGTGCCTGGCCCTCAGGAAAACGCTTCATAGTCAAAGATCCCGTTCATTCCTTACCCTAATCCTGTGATGGTGGGAACTGTTATCACCTGCATCTTACAGCCAAGCAAAGACCAGGGAGACTGAACACTTGCTTAAGGTCATGTGGCCTGAGTGATGGAGCCAAGCAAATGGCACCAAGAATCAAGACATAGGGTTTAAAAAATAAATAATTAATTAATTAATTAAAAAAATAAAAATAAAAATAAAGACATAGGGTTTAAAGCCTGGTTTTACCAGTCCATGTGGACTTGGGCAAGCTCAGAGCTCTTACCTTTTCCTCCATAAAATGAGGGACCAGATGACCATTGGACACTGCTCCATTCCAACACTGTGCAAAATCTACAAAGATATAATCTTTCCACCCAAGCAAATACTTCCATAAATGGAATGCTGCTGGCTCTCTGCACCAGCTTGCAGGCATGGTTGGTGCTGTCAAGAGTCATCTGTACGGACAAGAAAACTTCAAAAGGGAAAATGGAGATTATGAAAAAGCTATCCATGGATTTTGAAATGTTTCTGTAAGCAGTTAAACTTACCCTTGAACTTCACTTCTCCCTGAACTACTTGAAGTACTCTTAAACAGTGGTTATCTTTTCTCCATTTTTAAGCTGAACAAAAGCTGCTCTAGCATTAGAGAGATCAATACTGAACCATTTAAAGACATAAGTGGAGGAAGCCCCATCCACCTGCAGCGTGGATGGAGGCCTTTTCACAGTCAAGCTGTGGTGGTGTTGTCCCATGTTGTTGTAACCAGGGTTTGGGAAGGCTTAGTGCAACAGCTGTCCTCTCTGTTGGGAGCTATTCCTGTGCCCCAGCAGGATTTGTTTCCATATCACACAAAGATACATAACAGGTGGCCCAGGGTCCCCCTCATCATCCAATAGAGCCAGGAGAAGCAGTCTGTGCTGTTGACAACCTCTCATGAGAGGAAGCACCTTGCCTTCTACCCAGAGGGGATGGTATCTACGGTCTTCTTATGGGGATCCTTCTTGAGTTAGCTTCAGTCATTCCAGGCAAAGCTCCATAGGTAAGCTACATCTGACTCTGGGCCACGGCATCATGAACCCCAGCTTCACCCCTTAATCCAAATGCCTGAGTTGAGATCAGAGCTTTGCCATTACTTAGGATGACACCCCGGATATGTCAGCTAATGTCTTCAAATTGCAGCCTCCACACCTGAAAAGTCAGGATCGCAGAATTTCTCAGGGATACTGACATTAAATGAGATTATTTCTATGGGAATATGTCTAACTCAGGGTTCACATCCCATAGGCATCAAATGTATGTCTGAGGGCCAGCACTGGGGCACAGCGGGTTAAGCGACCACTTGGGACACCCACATCCCATATTGGAGTACCAGCTTGAGTCCTGGCTACTCTGCTTCCAAAACAACTCCCTGCTAATGCACCTGGGAAAGCAGTAGAAATAGCCACAAGTCCATGGGCCCCTGCCACCCATGTGGCACTTCATGCCTGGCTTCAGCCTGCTCCTGACCTGGCCATTGCAGCCATTTGGAAAGTGAACTAGTAGATGTAAGATCCTTCTTCATCTCCAGGAAGTAAATAAAGTGTTATAAGTGCATATTTGCTAAATTTGACTCATAGGCTGAAAATCTCACAGCCTGAGATGTAAAAGTTCAGTGTCTATGTTATTCAAAGGAAACCAATTTTAGAACTCCTAACACTCACAAGTAATTACACATTTACTTTTCATGTATTCAGTAAGACTTCAGCGGGCACCTCCTATATATGAAGCACTGTTCTAGGCACTGAAGACAGTCAAAAACTTGCTCTCACAGAACTGCGTTTGTGTAAGCTATCTGAAATGTTCAAGTATTCTTAGGGACAATATTGGAGAAAGCCATTAGGTCATGAAAGAAAATGTAGACTCCTTCTAAGCTTGGCCTCAGGGAAGGGAGGCCACCTGTGCTTGGTGGCCCTTTTAGAGAAGACAAAGTCCTTGAACCAGAAGGACCAACGGTTCAGACACAGTGTGACACTCCTTGTGGCCCCAGGCATCATTTCTGGCTTAAGAGGATAGGTAATGTAGCATGACACAGCATCTGTTCTCCTTTACCACCCCACCCTCCAGGCCAAGAGTGTTCCTCAAGACAGCACTAGACAATTAAGAAGAAAATATCTCCTCATCACACACATTCAAGGATCAAGGGACTGGGGCAAGTTAGATAGGATTCTCTGCAGCAAGCCTTCTCAGAGCCTTGACTGACCCTCCAAGTCAGGAGGACAATGGGCAGTCTTCTGGTGCTGCCCTGACCACAGAACACTCCAGAACATGAGGCACGACTGGCCTCACATGGCACATATTTTCAGATGTGCTGGAGTCTTGAGAACAAGCCAGGAGCTCTGAGTCCTGCTCCCAGAATGCCACTGTCTTGCTGAATACCAAGTTCTCTCCCTAGGGCCCAAGTTTCCTTCAGTAGCAATGGAGTGTGAGTGCACTATCAAAGTAGGACAGGTAGTGGAAGGGAAAAGAAGAGGCTGTACAGGCTCACCCCAAAAGCCCTTCCCAGAAGGCTGCTTGAGAGTCTGGGGATCCCCAGGTCCCCTAGTTGCACAAGCAGACTCACCATTGCGTGTTTAACCCATGCAAGACTCTTTAGACCATGACCCTGACTGTGATGCAAAAGTGACTCCCTCGCCTCCATCTGCAATCAGGTCCACAGCCTCTCCATGCTCCTGCCTACCAGTTCTCCATGGCATTGTCCAGGAACCTGTGATGGCAGCCAGGTACAGCCTTGAAGATATTCCACAGCAAGCAAGAGTCTGTTCAATCCCATGAGATCCAAAGCTAAAGGCCAGGCCACATACAAGCAGCTGGTATGAACAATGTCAGCCTGATGGGCCATGAAAGTGCTGCTTGGATGATCAACTGATCTACTCTAAATAGATCAATGGGCGCTCAGTTTATAGATTCGCTATAGGTATCACATGCATATTATGATGGCACAATAGGCAGCAAGGAAAATCTGTAGGTATCTCTAGATAATCTATATTCCAATAGTGCTTTTAGAAAACACAATAGAATATCAGCAGTGATTTTCCCAGGGCCATGAACAATGAGTACTTTTCTATGTAAACTTCCTGTATGTTCTAAATGCCCTTCAACAAGCATGCAGTAGTTTCATCATCTTCACAGGTAAAAAAAGATAAACAAGCCCCTCCCCCACCAGCAGAGTCACAGTGCAAGCCTGGGCACAACAGAAGCCAAGCAGCAGATACCGACCAATTGCCCAGGCCAGAGGCCTCTGCGTTCCTGTCTCCCATTACCTTGGCTTCTTGCCCCGATTCTTCATTTTCAACACCAACTCCCAAGCACAGTTTTTAATAGCTCCCCACTGAGCTGACATTTCCACGTGACCTCCTGCTATCACCTCTGACAAGCCCCAAGACCTCAGAGCAGCCACGTAGTGCGGTGCCAATTGCTTCCTGCACACTTCCAGAGGTTGGATGACTATGGGAACGGCAAACTCCCACACCAGAACTGTGCGGTGCACAGGCCACTCAACTGTACACGGCAGTCCTGCCTGCACGATGTATAGTCCTACTTGCCCAAGCATTTTGTTGAGTGTCAATGTCCCTGAACAGCGGAGTGACCTTGCATTAATTAAATACCTTCCCTGCTATACAGCTTCCATTTCTTAGCCTGTAAAGCAGAGGACACTCGTACCTATACCCAAGTGTTGCTGTAAAGAGCAAAAGTTTCAAAAATCAAATAAACCTATGTCTCATGGTAAGCATTCAATAAATGCTAGCAATTCTAACTAAAGCCAGGTCTACAGCTAATTAAGTCCCTATTCTTACACAGCTTTGTCTGGCTAGAACTGGTGTGGGGTTGGAGGAGTTAGGGTCGGGGGGCAAGTACCATGGGGCCAGAACCAGGTGGGGGTTGTCCACCAAAGCCACACACAATCCAAAGAGGCAGAGGGTTCGGTTGATTGAAGGATGGCTAAGATGGCTGCCTAAGAACTGACACCAACAGCCAAGGCCAGAGACAGGATGGTGAGGGGCTATGATGCCAATTCTGCAGCATTCAACAGAAAACATGAATATGTTGTGGGTCCTCTGGAACCTGGATAAGCCAGGCCAACTGGCTTTATTTTTAGAGCCTACTAATGAGCATCGCTAATTCAATCTGGAGCATTCATTTCCATCCTCCCTCCTCCCCTGCCCTGCCCCATGCTGCCACAACATATTCATATTTTCTGGGGAGTATGACATGGCCATCTTTGAGAGGTGGGCATGGCCATACTACAGGCCACTGCGGGAGGAATTCTACTTCTCCAGAAGGAGAGCCAGGGCACAGTGCACACCCTCCAACATGGCCAGGTTTCGGAGATGGGGCAAATCAGAATTCTCCTGGATGGAGGAACAGTATCAGGAAATGGGCCCGTGACCCAAGCCAGGTCAATCATGACATGGCAGGGAGTTGTGAAGAACAGATGAGGACTGCAAACACCTGTACTTCAGTCCCACGTGTGCCAAGCCCCTGGACATGGCTCAGGACCCACAGCACCTTTTTGTGCAGACAACAGCTTCCAGGGTCAGAACTAAAACCAGCTTTAAAAAAAAACAATATGGCTGCAGGCTGCATCTGGCAATGACTTTCACATCATTAGCATGTCATTACAATAAAATCACCATGCCAACTGCCACGACCCATGTCAGTACTGCTCTTAGCTGCTCTACTTCCTATCCAGCTGCCTGCTAACACACAGAGAAAAGCAGAAGATGCCCCAAGGACTTGAGTCCCTGCCACCCTCATGGGGGAACAGGATGGAATTCCTGACTAACTGGTTGACCTGGGACAGAATAATGGATTTGACAAAGGAGCAGATGATGAGGACAGGGAATTTAAGAGGGAAAAAAAAAAAAGATCTAGGAGAGACCTAGGAGAGGGCACTGTTGGGGCCTGGGGTGGTCAGCAAGAACAGAGGTCACCAGACAGCAAGAGTCAAGGCTAAGGAACTTACAGAGAGACAAAGGCTGTGGAAGGAAAGCTGACCACCACGGAATACTCATGACCTCATTACCAGTATGCTGCAGGCTGCTTGGTCCACAACCTACCAGCTGTCTTGGGCAGTCCCTCTACCCCAAGACTTCTCTTCTGGAAGGATCAATCCCAGTGGCAAAACCTCAGAGTTCACTTCCTGTGTAAAGGGGCTTTTGAGCAGCTTCACTTGCTCCCTTGCTCTTCCTGCCCCAGAGGACACACACACACACACACACACACACACACACACACACACACACCTCTGTGCATCTCCTGCGGCTCCGGGCTGTCGAGCAGGCTAAGGAGAAGCATTCTCCATAGCTGCCTTTCTTTCACAAAGTCATGAGAAGGAGACTCATATAAAGCATAAATTCAGCCCATTAACATACCACAAATCCTTAACCAAGTTCCCCACGTTCTTTGCTGTTTTATGTGAAACGTCTAATAGTCCATGCATGGCTTTGAACTCACATCTTCTTGATCTAAGTTACTAGAAATGGCTGTTCACAGGAGATTTTTATTATGATTTCTTACTTTGGGGCGGATGGGTTGATTGCTTCTTTTTTATTCATTGCCAAGAAAAACATTTTCCCTGATGGACTCAGATGAAATCCGAGACTAGATGTATTTTTCTTGTTTCGAAGATGCTGCTTCCAGTTCTGATGGGATATTGTCTTAGCCTGCTCTCCTGGAGCTTGGCCTGCCCGAGTGGTTTGAGCGTGCTGACCACTGCGTGGGAAACCAAAGCTTTTTCTCCCTTGCCTCAGAATGAATGCGCTCCAGACAAGTGCCAAGAGATATTCAGCAGTCCCTCGCAAGTTTGGGTCACAAATAAACATGGACAACAGCACAGGACAGTCAGGTTGTGATGAACCAGCACTCAACCCACTAGAACTCTGTTAAAGAATTGAAACGAATTGAAAGAATTGAACGATTTTCTTCAGGAGCAAAAACTTCGGCTGTTATTAAATTTAGCACTTGTAAGTAGGAAATTTGGGGTGCCAGAAATAGTGCTAAGTACTTTATTTGCATTATCTGACTTTTCTCATATTCACTCTTTTTTTTTCTATTCTGCTTATAGTATGAGAACTTTTTAAATTTCATTTCACTTTATGACATAGTTTCATAGGCTCTGGGATTCCCCCAACCCCTCCCCATGCCCTCCCTCCATGGTGGATTCCTCCACCTTGTTGCAGTATTACAGTTCAAATCCAGTCATGATTCTTTCATTGCAAACATTCTCATATCAGCTCTTGAAGGAACTGGTGTTATCACTCCCATTTTGCAGATGACAAATTCCTTAGCTTCAGGTGGTTAGAGTCACTCAAGTCTGCTGTTGAACTTTACAGTCCACAGGCTTAACTTACACTACAGATATTCCTCAGCTTGACATGAGGTTACATCCCAACAAGTCCGCTGTAAGCTGAAAATATTACACACAAAAGATACATGCAATTTACCTAACCTCTGCACCACACTAACTCACATACTTAATAGATCTTCAATGTCCTCAGGTCACTTACATCAGCCTACACTGGGCAAATTCACCTGACACAAAACCTCTTGTGTCAAGTACTGATATCCCATGTAATTTATTGACTACTGTACTGAAAGTGAAAACCAGAGTGGTTACATGTATTATAATACACACACACAAGAAACAAAAAAACTTCAGTTGGATTATCTGAAGCTGGAGACTATCTGTATGCTGTTCCAAGGGAACAAATAATCAAATCAGGCCCAATGCCCACACCATTTTTTTTTCTAAGATTTACTTTTTTTTTTTTTTGAAAAGCAGCATTACAGAGAAGGAGATAGAAAAAGAAAGATCTTCCATCTGCTGGTTCACTCCCCAAGTAGCCCCAACAGCCAGAGCTGAGCCGATCAGAAGCCAGGAGCCAAACATTTCTTCCAGGTTCCAAGGCTTTGGGTCATCCTTGACTGCTTTCCCAGGCCACAAGCAGGGAGCTGGAAGGGATGTGGAGCAGCCAAAGCATGAACTGGCATCCATATGGGATCTTGGTGCTCACAAGGTGAGGCTTTAACCACTGAATCATTGCACCAGACCCAATGCCCATACCTTCTAAAGAGACATTTAGAGTTGAATAAAAGAAGCCAATTTGCCACCATTTTAAAGTCAAGTAAGGTGATACTCAGAGAGAAGAAGGAATCAGCCTCCAGCCAATCACTACCAGCATCTGGGGTGCAAACGAGTTAACATCCATGGACTAGGCCCACAGCTATGTGTGCAGAAAGCCCACACAGACCAGCTCCCAGCCTCCACACCAGCCCTCCGGATTGTTTCTGGGACTCACTACAAATAGGAGAGTGAGACCTTATTTTTTTGGACAATTTTCTCTATCCATCAGGAAATTTGAAGAAGAGCATATGAATCACTTAATTAAGCTTTTAGACATATCAGTCAAGTAGCAGTGCCTAACTCTAGTTGTGACCTTTTTTTATATTTTCCTTATTTTTTATTATTATTATCATCTTCTTTTTTTTTTTTCATCTTGTGATACAGTTCCATAGCCCTGGGATTTCCGTTAGCTCCCTCTCCAAATCCCCTCCCCCCACCAAATTCCCCTATATTATTGCAATAGTATAGTTCTACATAAACAATCATAAGTCCACCATTGTGGGCATGGACAATGGCAGAGAGTCCAGCATTCTATTGCCAAGATATATTTAAGTTTCACTGGGAGTCCATCTTTGGAAGTAGAGATGCATACTGCATTGTATCCTCACATCTGGATATGATAGCCTCCGTTACACAGTTACTATATATCTCTGGGTGTGACATTTAATAAACCAACAGAACAGCTAACATGTATGGAGTGCATACAATGTTCCAAGTTCTGTCCCATGCAATTTTCAAGCTTTTGCTTTTTTCTTCATGCATTTTGTCAGCTAATCCTCACATGACCTATAGAAGGGATTTAATATTATTATCACAGCACAAGTGATACAATTGAATCACAGAAAACAAAAAGAAGCACTTGCTCGAATTCTGCTACATATCCCTAGTCCAGCTTATGAAGCATTTCTTAACATATGTTTTCTATGTGATGTCATAACAAGCTTGTGATTCAAAGAATACTTTATTATTTTTAACGTATCCATTTTAGAAATGGAGACCCAGGTTCTGTCCTTACCCTGCTGATATTGAGTTACAGAACCCCAAGTGGTTACCTTACCCCCTCTAGTTTCCAGTTTCCCCTCTGGGAAGTGGGGGTTTGGAAATTGGATCCTATTTCTCTAAGGCCCCTCCAGCTCAAATACTCTATAAACAGAGATGGCCTCTTTCTCTGGAATGTTCTACCCTACAGTCCATTCTGGCAAACTTGAAGTCTCCTGGCTTGAATACAGGTAGTTTGGCATCTCCTTGGTGATTGTGAATAAATCTGTGGCTTCATTATCCACCTGCCCAAGGCACAAGCAGAACAGGCACATTTTTTCCCCTGCTCTAATCAGAGACTGCTTAGATCAGCATGAGGCCACTCATGTGGAGTAACAGCTCTGCTTCCATGAGCACCAGGTGAACGGCCCAGGGTGGCTGTCCTTTGAGATGATGATAGAGAAATAAGACAAGTTCACTCATGCCAAGTCCTGGGGGCCCTCACCAGGTCAATGGCAGGTGTTTCTCCTAGCAACCCCGCTGGGCCAGAGGATGGTGCTGGGTGCAGACGGCGGGGGGTGGGGGGCAATGCTCAATGTCTGAAGCAGCAGGGAACTCCCTGCTCCTGCCAAAACCTGCATGCCTGGCAAGGCCAGAGGCTGAAGTCACAGTGTTTGGTTTGGTCTGGTTTTTCTGGGTGTTTTTGTTTTGGTTCCATTTGCCTTTTTCTAGGCAGTCAGTTCTGCTGACATTTAAAGGGGCACTGTGTACTGACAGGGCTGGCTTTTAAAACAAAAGGTGGGAGGGAGATAAGAAAGTAATAAGTCTGTTGGGTGCATGATGACCTGCCATAGCTTTGACACCTGATGTTGAAAGTGAGGAATAAATGGAAAATAAGGCAAGGCTTCACTGAATCAAAAGGCTTGGAAAACTGGGCATTTTGTCAGAGCTATCAAACAACCATCATGTATTCCATTTGAAAAGACTGCTTTCTACCTATTACCAGAGGAAAAATTATGTATCTTTCCTACTCAACAATAAACTGCTTCTCTAGAGAATTCCTCATTGTGAATCCTAATAAGGCAGAGCCAAGTCAACTACAGAAACCAAGAGGGCCAGGTACTCAGTTTCCCTGTAATGGACTTTAAAATCAAAAGCTGATAACATGGAGCTGGCATTGCAGCATATCATGCTAAGCTGCCAGCTTAGCCAGCATCATATATGAGTGCCAGTTCAAAACCCAGCTGGTCTACTTTCAATCCAGCCACTTGCTAATGTGCCTGGGAAAGCAACTGAAGATAGTTCGAGTCCCTGCAACCACATGGGAAACATGGAAGACATTCTATAGACTCCTGGCTTCAGCCTGACACAGCCCCAACTGCTGCAGCCATTTGGAGAGTGAACCAATAGATGGAATATTTGTCTTTTTCCTTCCCTCCCTCCCTTTCTCCCCACCCTCTCTATAACTCTGCCTTCAAATACATAAAGAATAAATCTTAAAGCCAATATTGCAAAGAACAGGAACAAGGAAAAAGGCATACCAGGTGAAGCGAGAAGCACTGAAAAAAGAACCAGAGTGTATGATGGGCTTGGAGTGTCCTCTGTCCACACAGGGTATCAGCTGTGACCTCCTGAGATGACCTCACACTCAGTCTCAGCCATGACCCAAGCTATAATTTTGCCTCCCACGTTCAAGTTCATTTTCTAGACTTAGGTCTTTTCTGCCAATTCTGTGCATTCCCACTAACCTTTCAACAAATTCCTTTTCTCCAATCAATGAAAGTTGGTTTCTATTATTTGTGTCCTGTGACTTGGACAATTGAATAATCCCTGTCTCAGCTTCCCTGACTGTAACTTGCACTTATACTCCCATGTCTTACACTTATTCGCTCAGCAGAAATGTAATCACTGAACACCTATTGAGAGAGGTACTGTCTAGGCTTACCTACACTCAAGTTTATAATCTGGTGGGAAATATAAAACATCAACTGGGTCCAGCGTGGTAGCTCAATTGGATAATCCTTCCCTTGCATGTGCCAGGATCCCATATGGATGCTGGTTCACATCCTAGCTGCTCCACTTCTGATCCAGCTCCCTCCCTGTGGCCTGGACATGGGCAGGGGATGTTCCAAAGCCTTGGGACCCTGAGTATCCATATGGGAGACCCAGAAGGGATTCCTGGATCCCAGTTCCAGATTGGCTCAGCTTCAGTTTTTATAGCCACTTGGGGAGTGAACCAGCAGTTAGAAGATCTTCCTCTCTGTCTCTCCTCTCTGTAAATCTGCCTCTCAAGAAAAGAAATCAACAAAGCACGGCAGAAATTATTTTATCGCAATTGCATAAAGCTCTATAAACTTAGCAATAACAGCATTTACAATAACCAAAAGGAAGCCAAATGCCATCAGCTGACGAATGGGGAAACGGAATATGCCCCTACAGTGGGATACTCAACCATAAAGTGAGTGAAGTCCTGACACATGCCACGGCATTTTTCAAACTTGAAAGCATAATGCTAAATGAAAGAAAACAAAACCAAAGGCCACAGGCTGCAAGATGCTATTTGTATGAAATTTACAGACAGACAAAGGTATCAAAAGACCAGTGATTCCTAGGGGCTTGTGGGAAAGAGGAGATGGGGAGTTACTGCTAAACATTGCGGAGTTTCCTTTTCATGCAAAGGAAATGCTCTAGAACTAGACGGTGGTGAACGTATTGAGAACCTATGAACACATTAGGAGCCACTGCACTGTCCACTTTCAAAGGTGAACTGCATGTACATGGTTATCTCAAAAGAGACCTCTTACTCTTTCCGCATTTCTCCTCACTGCTTCACTCCATGTCCCACCTTGTCCCTCTGCTACTACAGATAGCTTTACCCAATGCTCCTACGAAACACAGCTTCTGGGAACATAGCTTAGCAATTCCAGAGCAGCAATTGGTCCTGATGAGGTCATGGACCAATCACTTTACCCGAAGGCAGTAACTGTGTAACTGGCAAAGTCTCCTTACTTGACAACCCCAGCAGGGAAGAAGGAGGATCATTTTTTAACAGCCCTGTTAGAATCAAATTTGGAAGGGGAAAGTTTTCTGGAAGTTAATGTTGAGCTGTTACCGCAAAAGGGAGCTGAAACGCATTTACCAGCCAACATCTCTCTTGAATGGCCATAGCTGCTACAGAAACAAAGTCTGTTATCCATTCTACGAGTTCCCAAAAAAACCTCCCTAAAACACCTTAAAGATCAGTCCTAGAGAATAGGCAAAAATAATATCTGATACAGATATTGGCAGGTAGCAGGAATACATCCCGTCCTCCACCTTCCCAAGGGGAAAACATACATTAGAGCCCATCACGTTTTATCAAGAGCTGGGCAAGAGGAACTGCAAACTTTACAGAGTGAGGTTCAGCATTGAAGGAGGTGGCAGTGCTAAGCACCCAGGTCCAATCCCAGGACAGGAAGTACACCTGTACCCAACTCTCACACTGTTCATCAACTCTATATCAGTTGACAGAAAATGCACGTCATATATAAGGATTGGGGGGGAGGAGCATTATCCACTGTAAACAATCAAGTCATGAGTGATAATTATTCTCACACCAAGGAATCCTGACTTCCCTACTGGGTCCCGAACTGCCCTGGAAGACTGAGACTTAGGAAATCCCTTGCCTGGGGCGAGGGGCAGCTACAGAGGCTGGGCCTGAAAATCAACCCTGTCCTTACATCCATGTCCCTACGAACAACTGCCTAAATTCTGGAGGACTCTCCAGCTGTTCAGGATTCCAAGCACAACAGTGTTTCATGCTTAGTTGTTCCAGCCTGCTTCTCACATAAAATGTATAAGCAGATATTTTAATAGGCCTTGCTTTCATCTGGGTGAAACTGGGCTAGGGACACATGATAAGATCAGCTCAGCTTGCATCTTGGAACACTCTGCACAGTGGGATTTTTGTGTTTGTTTTATGGCAAAAGGGGAGAAGGGGAAGGTTGGATGCTTGGCTGATATAAATACACCCCCCAACACACACACACAAACACACACACATGCACACCTAACCCTGGGTTGTCTCCACCATCCTGGGCTGCTCCCTTTGCCTTGCCCTGCCCGTGGAAGGCTGTCCTGTTATGAAGCCCTTCTCAGTTGTACTATCTGATGGTACCATGTGTCCTGCAGAAACCTGGACTGATATCTCAACTAGAAAACTCTGGGGAAATCATTTGATTTCTGGCTCTCCCAGCTGAGAACAAGGTTGGTCACCCATCTCTCTGGGCCATCACAGGAGAGGTCAACACCTCCATGACACACATCAGCCACCCTGCCTGTAGAGGCCACTGTATCCCCTGGACTATGAGCTCACTACTTTCGTTTGTGAAGCAGCCCTGAGCCCAGCACACTCATGTGCTTAGGAAATGAGACTGGGGTCAACCTGTGGCATCGTATCCTTTATGGGCACTGGTTGTTCCACTTCTAGTTCAGTTTCTTTCTTATGGCCTGGGAAAGCAGAGGAGGATGGCACGAAGCCTTGGCCCTCTGCAACCATGTGGGTAACTCAGAGGAAGCTCCTAGCCACTGGCTTCAGATCAGCCCAGCTCCAACTACTGCCGCCATTTGGAGAATAAACCAGCAGATGGAAGATGTGTGTGTGTGTGTGTGTGTGTGTGTGTGTGTGTGTGTGTGTGTGTGTGTGTGTGTTTCGCTTTTTCTCTATCTCTCTTGCACTCTGTCTCTCCTGGTAATTCTCTCAAGTAAAATAAATAAATCTTTAAAAGGAAGAAGAAATGAGATTTATGTATCATCAGTCTCTTGTTGGTCCTTTCTTTCCTTTGCTTCTGGAAAATGGACAAGAAAAGTTAAGCCAGCACTGGACATTGACTCCCTGATGTCTACCAAGCCCAGAAGCTTACAGCTGCTGGTCCACTAGGTCTCCTTGCAGGCAGCCAGGATCCTGAGTTCAATACTTCTTCCCAGACACCAAGGCCACGTTCATTCCTGCATGACTCTGTCCCCTTTCTCAAACGCATTCCCTCCTTTCCCCAGTGCAATCAGACCCCTCTTTTAAAGTCACCTCTTCTTGGACCTGCTCCGTTAGTTCCTCCTTACAGAATAAACCTCTTCCTTCTCCGTGTTCTGCTATTCTTCACCAAGCATTTCACGCTATTGCAATGAATCTGTCTCCCCAACAGTTGACTACAGTGTCCAACATTCCATAAACAACGACTATGTGTCATTTAATTCCAACAACCTATGAAAGTAGATCCCTAGACCAAAAATGCCATGACTGAACAGAGCATCTGAGAAGTAATTTCTGTTTGGAATAGGTTTAATTTTGGCTTTTTGTGGGGGTTTTTTTGTTTGTTTATTTGTTTCTTTGTCTTTGCTTTGAAGAAGTTTCTTGAAGGCTTGAGGGTTTTCTTTAGGGAGCTTCCTCCCTTACCCCCCAATTTTTAAAAGATATTTATTTATTTGAAAGTCAAAGCTACAGAGAGAAGAAATAGAGATCTTCCCAAACCTGGCATAAAAACTAGAGCTCAGCCAGGTTGAAGGCAGGAGCCAGGAGCTTCATTCAAGTCTCCCACGTAGGTGACAGAGACCCAAGTGCTTGAGCCATTTTCGCTGCATTTCCCAAGTCATTAGCAGGGAGCTGGATCAGAAGTGGAGCATCTGGGACATGAACTGGTACCCATTTGGGCTTCTGACATTGCAGACAATGGCTTTCCCTGCTAAGCCACAAGGCCAGCCTCTCCCACCAGTTTTGCATCACCAAGTCCTAGTAATGGCACATAGGAAACATTCAACAGCACTTGTTGAATGAATGACAGTTACTGTTATGTCAGCATCATGTTTACTCAGGAGGACTCTCAAGAGCAGAATGTCAAACTTACCCATGGTCACACACTGATCCCTGACAGCTGGGACTCACACCCATGCCCTCACACTGTGCCCAGCTAGCACCTGATCAGCCAGGCCACATCTCCCTCCTCTTGAATTCACCGATGGCAGGGGCCATGTGGGGTACCTAGTAAGCCCTAAATAACTTTCTAGAGAAGGAATAAATGCCTGTGGAGCTACTTCAAATCCCACAGGATTATAATTTGATGACAGCAGCTGAAAAAGGTAGAGTGACAGCTAAATTCTATCCCGTGTCTGTAGAAAACAATTTCTCATCTACGACAGATGATGTTGCCATACGTATGCTAGGAGAAATGCATTTCCTGAGTTTTCTCTTTGACACTATGACAATTTTTCTTCTGCTTTCACCTCAGCCCCAGCATGACAACTTCCTGGAAGGCTGCATGTAGGATGTATGTAGTTCACCTTGCTTTAAATCTCAAACACTACTACCTGTCCCTTGAGAAAATGAGGACTGTTGCACTAAGATGGAATCCCCCGGGGCTGAGTCAGGGCATAGTTGGTTTAAGCCTCAACCTGGGGTGTTAGCATCCCATATGGGTACCAGTTCTAGTCCAGGCTACTGTGCCTAGGAAAGCAGAGAAGGGTGGCCCAAACACTTGGGCTCCTGCAACCATGCGAGACTCAAAACTCCAGGCTCCTGAACTCTTTAATGGTCAACAGGCTATATCCCCATGTGAGGCAGTCCACACCCGCTCGTGAATGTTTGTTTATTCCCTGTTAAGTAATTGGTGCTCGACATGTGCAATGCATGCACTTTGAATTCATATCTCTGTGAAACAAGGACCAGGAGGAAAAATCGTGATTCTCGGAATCACATCACAGGTCAGTAAAAACTTACTCACCCAGCAGGCATTCACAGTAACTGTTCTTGCCCTTCCCCTGCCTTCAAACTAAATGCCACTTCTGAAGCATCAGTGTTAGGAATTGCTTATAACAGAGCATATGCCTTGGGCAAAATCACCAAGTGTCCCCAGAGGCCAGGCCCTGGCTCAGCCTTGCTGCCCTGTTGACGCTCCCACCAAGGATTTAGAAGCAAACTCTACTGCTCTACTGCTTTTCAGGTCTTCGTCTTTCGCTTTCACACAGGGACAGCTCAACATTCATCTGTCTGAGTAGTTTTAAATCTGCCAGTTTTGAGCAAGGCAGTAATCCCTTCCCCAGGCTGCTGTCCAGGTTTCTCAGTAGATGATTTCTTTTGGTAAGTAAGTCCTAATACTTGCAAATCATGCTCTCTAGTCTAAGTCAGCCCTTGGCCCTGATACACACACATAAGCACGTCCGACTAAAGCAGCTTAGGGGAATGATGGGGGAAGGAGAGAGTAAATGTTTGTGTGACCCAGTCTCAGGAACCCTTTCCTACATGAAAGTTCCGCCTAGCCAAGGTCATTGTCGGCAAGCAACAGAAATCAGCCTTGACTCTATTAAGCACAAATGTTGTTTGTTTTTGTTTCCAGGAAGACAGAGACAGAGAGATTTTCTATACACTGCTTCACTCTCCAAATGCCTGCCACAGCTGGGACTGCACTAGGCGGAAGCCAAGAACTAGGAATCAGGAAACAGGAGCCAGGAACTCAATCCACATCTTCCACATGGTAGAGATGCAAGTATTCCAGCCATTCCTGTTACCTCCTGTGGTGCACATTAGCAGGAAGCTGAGAGCAGAAGCCGGGCTGGGCATGGAAACAAGCACTCTGAGAAGGGAAGTGGGCATTCCACACAGTGTCTCAACAACTATGCCAAATGCCCACTCCAAGCACAAAGCTCCTATTGAAAGAATGTCATGAGCCACAGCATCCACAAATGGCTGCAGAGACAGGTGAAAACAGGTGGCACCTGAGAGAGGACTGCTGAAAAGCCACTGCGGCAATAAGCATGTAGTGTCAGCTTGAAGGAATGCCCCGAACACGGAGCCGCCAACCTCCTTCCAGTCTTCCCCAAGGAGAGCGGGGCCCAGTCAAACTCACATCACATGCCTTTCCCCAGCTAGAGCAGAGCAGAAGGGAGAAGAGCTAGTTCCTCTAGGTCCTGAAGGTGGAAGTGAGCATGACCTTCCACCAAGATCACACCCAGGGAGGCGTTGCCCTGAAGGAGGCGCCAGCATTAAAAGGGTTTTAGGGCCCAGCACAGTAGCCTAGTGGCTGAAGTCCTCACCTTGCACGCAATGGGATACCATATTGGCACTGGTTCTAAATCCGGCAGCCCCGCATCCCATCCAGTTCCCTGCTTGTGGCCTTGGAAAACAGTAGAAGACGGCCCAAAGCCTTGGGACCCTGCACCTAGGTGGGAGACTGGGAAGAAGTTCCTAGCTCCTTGCTTCGGATTGTCTCAGCTCTGGTCAATGCAGCCAACAGGGGAGTGAACCAGTGGACAGAAGATCTTTCTCTCTATATCTCCTTCTCTGCGCAAATCTGCCTTTCTAGCAAAAATAAGTAAATCTTTTAAAATAATAATTTAAAAAAATAAATAAATAAATGGAATTTTTAAAAAGAGATACATTTTCACAATACTTTCATTTGCCTTTTAAGTAATTTCGTTGTCTGCTTATTTTTTTAAAAGGAAAGCTTGTCAGTTATTGGAGAAAGCTAGATTGATTGATTGATTGATGACCTTTTATAGGACATTTGAAGAAAAAGCATGTGGAGGACTATAGTTCAGCGCATTGCAAACCCCTTAGCAGGGAAAAGCCATCTTCTTGCAGAGGAGTCAGATAGCCAAAGGCAACAAGGGAAGAACAACCCTTGCAAACGCAGTACCAAGTTCAGCTCCTGCCACTTCCTTCGGACAGACCTGGGCGATTCAGAAGGATCCTGCCCGCAACTTCCTGGGGGACAGGAAACACAGAATTCATTCTGCTGTGGGCCCTAAGACCAGTGGAAGCAAGGCCTCCCGCAGGACACAAGGAGCCTGGTTCTCTGTCTTCTATCCAACCGTCCGTGTGTCGCCCTCTCGGTCTCCCTCTCCTCACCCTGTATCCTATCCATCTCTGAGTCTTGCAGTGTTTGCCTCTTAAACATTTCTCCTCCATCCCAGATTTCCTTGGCTATCCTGGTGCTCACCCATTGCTGCCTAAAAGTCCAACATCCCCCTAACTTGTCTCCAGCCTCCTGCTATGTCCTTCTCACATCCACCCCTCCTCCCTACTGGATTTCTGTCCTCACACTCCTGTCCCTTGGGACCACAGTGTCCCCTCAACTGCAACAGTTTTGCTTTCCATGGTTTCAGTTATCTGAGGTCAACTATGGCTCAGAAATATTACATGGAATGTTCCAGAAATAGATAATTCATTAAGCTTTTTAAAGACTTATTTATTTTTATTGGAAAGGCAGATATACAGAGAGAAGGAGGTGCAGAGAGAAAAATCTTCCATCCGTTGGCTCACTCCCCAAATGACTGCGACTGCCAGTGCTAAGCCAATCTGAAGCCACAAGCCAGTAACTTTTTCTGAGTTTCCTCTGCGGGTGCAGGGTCCAAGACTTTGGGCCATCCTCTTCTGCTTTCCCAGAACACAAGCAGGGAGCTGGACAGGAAGTGGAGAATCGCCCATATGAGATCCCAATGCATGCAAAGCAAGGATTTAGACACTAGGCCATTGCTTTGGGCCCAAGTTTTAAATCTTTTTTTTTTTTTTAAGATTTATTTATATTTGCAAAGTCAGATATACAGAGAGGAGGAGAGACAGAGAGGAAGATCTTTCGTCAGATGATTTACTCCCCAAGTGGCCGCAATAGCCGGAGCTGAGCCAATCTGAAGCCAGAAGCTTCTTCCAGGTCCCCCAGGCAGGTGCAGGGTCCCAAGACTTTGGGCCATCCTCGACTGCTTTCTCAGGCCACAAGCAGGGATCTGGATGGGAAGTGGAGCAGCCTGGATTAGAACCGGCACCCATATGGGATCCCGATGCTTCAAGGTGAGGACTAGGGCACTGCACCAGACTCCCAAGTTTTAAATCTTGTTCTATTCTGCTTAGCATAATGACATCTCTCAGCACCCCACTCCAACCTATCCAGGAAAGGACCCATCCTTTTGTCCACTGTTTCCACAGAGATTTGCACAAAGAAGGAGATATATAAAAGATCTTCTGCCTAATGATCAGTCACTTAGTGATCACCACACTTTTCCCACTGACTCTCACAGTATTTGTATTATGTAGGGTCATTCATAATCTACCATTACATTAGCAAACCTATAACATCATCTCACCTCACTGCATCTCATAAGTATCGCATCATTTCACAGCAGCGCAAGAGCACTTAGTAAGATAGCTTGGGGCAGGAGTTGTGGTGTAGCAAGTAAAGTAGCTGCTGCAATGCCGTCATCTTATACAGGTGCCAGTATGAATCCCAGCTTACTCCACTTCTGATCTAGCTCCTTGCTTATGTGCCTAGGAAAGCAGTGGTCAATGGCTCAAGTCCTTGGGCCTCTGTACCATTGTGGGAGACCCAAAAGAAGCTCTTGGCTCATTGTTTTGGACCAACCCAAATCTAACTATTACAACCATATGAGGAGTAAACCAACAAATGAAAAAATTCTGAGTATGTGTGTAAAATACTGCCTATCAAATACATAAATCTTTAAAACAAACAAGGCAGTTTGAATAACACATCTTGAGAGGGAGAGGCCACATTCTCATAATTTTTATTATGGTATATTCCTATGATTTTCTTTTTCATTTTAAAAGGTTTTTTTTAAGATTTGTTTTATTTTTATTGCAAAGTCATCTATACAGAGAGTAGGAGAGACAGACAGGAAGATCTTCCTTCTGCTGATTCACTCCCCAAGCAGTCACAACAGCCAGAACTAAACCAATCTGAAGCTAGGAGCCAGAGGCTTTCTCCGGTCTCCCACATGGGTGCAGGGTTCCCATCCTCTGCTGTTTTCCCAGGCCACAAGGAGGGAGCTGGATGGAAATCGGGGTTGCCGGGATTGGAACCAGTACCCATATGTGATTCCGGCGAATGCAAAGCAAGGACTTTAGCCATTAGGCTACTGCACCAGGCCCTGCTGTGTTACTCGTAGCATGCCTGAGTTTTAAATTTAACTTTGTCATAGATTGGATACATAGAGAAAGACAGAGAAGATTTGGGGTTTGCTAGCTTCTTCAGTTTCAGGCATCACTGGGCTCTTGGTATTAACCCCGCATGGACAATGGGGAGCAACTGTTTTCCATCGCTTTAAGCTCTTCTATGGACCCTGTCCCCTTAGATAAGGCCCAAGCTTTCAAACGAGACACACAGAGCATCAGACATCTCTCCCTCTGCCTGCCATCCCATCACCAGCTGTCCTCAAGCCCCGCCTCATCCACTGTTTTTGCCCTTCCCATCCTCTGTTCATGTTACCTGGTCTGCCCCCAGTGCCCACCCACACGCACTCTCACCACCATTTGCTAGATCTTTAAGACACAGCTCAGCACCAACCCTGGAAGCCTCCTCTGATGTGGTTAGCCTGGGTTTATTTCCAAGGGCATCCTAATAATTTCCCGCCCACACCTCTCCCTGAAGATGTTACATACCTTTAGGTGTAAGGCTCTCTCTCTCCCTCCTCCCTCCTACACCCTTAGGCTCTACAGGGCCAAGCGTTCCTCTTCCTGTTTCCCAAGTGGCTTTAAAAAGTGCCAAGAACTCAGCAAGGGTGGAATGTTTCTGTGTTTAGATAATGAATGAATGATATTCTATAATAAATTTCACTACCTGTCTTCAATCAATGCAACATGTGAAGACCTTCAGCCAAGCTTTCATGGAATCCAATTTTTATCAAAGCAGATGGTAAAAAGATCAAATCATTTCTCAAATTACTATCAACAGTGGAGTCCAGTTGAAAATGCTATGTCCCTGAAGGGATTTCATTTCTCAGGCTGCAGCCCGAATGGGAAGAAGGTGAACATTCCGTCCTTTTAAACTGCTGTCTGCTTCCTGAAATGAATGTCCTGTGGCTTAAAAGAAATCATGGGCTTGTTTTCTTTTTATTTCTATTGAATCATCTGAGAGAAGCAATAAATGTTTTGTGGTTCATGGGTCATGCTGCTAGGCAACAACTTGAAAACTCAATTCCACATACACTGAAAACGCACAAGTGCCAGGCATCAGGGATAAAGCAGTGAGAATACCTGCACCAGAGTTAGCCTTCGGAATGAAAAGGATGACTGTGTCAAGCAAAAATGGATAAACCAAGGCCTGGCGTGGTAGCCTAGCAGCTAGGGTCTCACCTTGAACAGGCCGGGATCCCATACGGGCACTACTTCTGGTCCCAATGGCCCTGTTTTCCCATCCAGCTCCATGCTTGTAGCCTGGGAAAGTGGTCGAGGACAGCCCAAAGCCTTGGGACCCTGCACCCATGTGGGAGACCCGGAAGAAGCTCCTGGCTCCTGGCTTCAGATCAGCTCAGCTCCAGCCATTGCAGCTGCTTGGCGAGTGAATCAACGGACGGAGGATCTTCTTCTCTGTCTCTCCTCCTCTCTATATATCTGACTTTGCAATAAAAATAAATAAATGTTTTTTTAAAAAAAATAGATAAACCACCCAGGAAATGCGGGTGGGGTGTGGGAGGGAGAAGAAAACAGTGGTTTTCAGTTTCCCAATAAGAACATGGTTGTTATTAATGAGCACTCATAATCAACGATATCAGAGACCCATACAACCATGTCTAATACCTATGTGTGTGGAAATGTGAAAAGCAGGATACTGACCAGGTTCAGCAACTTCTCCGGGACTGGACAAATCAGGAGCTGACTCACTCAGGGGAGGACGCATACCATGAGTCACAGAACGCTTCTGCAGCCGCTGGGGTCAACCAGTCAAAACACGCAGCAATGACAACAACTCATCCAGCAGCAACAAGCAGGACTGACGGGGCACCTGGTGGTTCAGATCTGCTGTTTTTCCAAGACCCTGATAGAATGTCAAGAGTCACTTCTGGAGGAGCCCCAGTCGTTGTTTTTGTTTCTCTTGCACTCTTTGGATCAAACTCGTTTGATGAGAAGTCCCGATAAAACCCAAGCACTGGAATGTGTAAATCAAATAATTTGACTTGCATTTCAAAATTTACATTTCTCAAGGACGCTGGTCAGGACAGGAAGAGTAATGGAATATTCTAGCCCTCTTCATTTTGTCCCCAGTGTCCAACAGGAGTGTCTGTGACTCACTGGCTCTGTGTTCAGGGCTACAACGAACCCAGCCTAAGTGCCTTCTCTGGGTCTTAGTCTTCTCATGGGTAAAGGAGGGAATTGGACCAGGCCACCTGTAAGGCCTGCTATGATTTTTAAGCAGAATTTTGAGTGGATGCTCAACATACTTGAGCCTCAGTCCCTTCATCTATGAAATGGAAATAAATATGCCAACTTACCAAGTTATCTAGGTAATATTGATAACACATAGATAAGCCATTGACACAGTATCTAAATGAATTTCAATCTCCGCTATTCTGGCAAATGAGAAATTTCAGAACTGATACTTGCCGAGCCTCTCCCTAAGAAATGCAGCCCAGACAATCCTGCAAAGCAGCAAAGTTTACTGAGGAAGCAGGTAAAGAGACCAACCGCCTGGGATCAGCTCTCCTTGCCTTCAGAGAGTGACCCAGAGACGAGTTAGATGGGTTTTTATAGAAAAAGTGAGTTATACAGCCATGGGAACCAGGGGAGTTGGACAGCCACAGGAGGCTGTCTGGGAGCAATGGGTGGACAGTGGGTGGGCCAAGGCATCCCACAGGAAGCTGCCACGGGGACAATGGGTGGGCTCGGGCAACCAAAGGAGGCAGTCAGGGGAACAATGAACGAATAAATCATACCATATTGATTCCTGGAGCTGAGAATTGTTAGTAGAGCATATCAACCTAGCGATGAGGCCCCAAAAGCGAGAAACTGGTCAAGCATTTTGTGCAGAAGCATAAAGAACAGGTTAGCAAATTTATGCAGGCCTGAACCAAAGTAATTCCATTTTGTGACCAAATTTTACAATTCAACCATTCTGGGCACCATCAAAGGACAGGCCTTTGGGCTCACAGTTAAAGACATGGGTCAGGATACTCGCTTTCCACATCGGAGTGGCTGGGTTCAACTCCCACCTCTGGCTCCTAATTCCCATTTCCTGGGAAGCAGAAGGTGAAGGCACAGGCAGGGGGGTCCCTGCCACCTGTGGGAAGTCCTGGCTGGAGTGCCCTCCCCGGCTTTGCCCCCACCCCTGGGCCACTGTGGGGATTTATGGAATGTACTGATACACGGTAGCTTGCTCACTCTCTAACAAATTAAGAATTTTTCAGTTTTAAGATATCATTTGAAGGATTATAGATGGCTAGTTTTAGGCAATTTCAGGCCCTAATATAAGGATACTCCAAAAAGTTCATAGAAGACGAAATTAAAAGATTAAGTTTATTTTGTTGCCCCTCCCCCCACCATACAAAAAAAAAAAAAAGCAAAGTTGAAATTCATGCACACCAAGGACCTTCAAACATTCATAGGGAGAATACATCCGGCCAAATGTATGGAAAGTTTATGGAGACGCGTAACTGGGCCTCAGAGCCCAGCTCCCAACTCCAGCTGCCTCCTAAAACAGCCCTGGGAGGGAGCCCAAACAGGGCCGCTGCCACCCACTGGGGAGACCTGCATTCAATCTCCTGCCCGGCTCCAGGCTCCAGGCTCCATCCTGGCCCAGCCCCAGCCGTTGCAGGCATTTGGAAAATGGACAGAAGCTCTTTCTCTCTCTTGAATAAATAAATATTTTTAATCTCATGGAGATTGTATATTATGAAAAACACTATGCACAAATTTCAATTATTTGCACTAAAATAAGCTTCTTTCGCATTTATGTTTCCAAGAGCTTCTTGAAGTATTCTCATATTATATTGAAAGTTTTGCATCCATCCCAATGATTTTAACACAAAAAACTGAGCTTAACCAATTCAACATCCTGCTTTAAAAAATCTATGCTTTTTTTTTTAAAGTCACACAAGTTTGGCCTGAAGTTTTGAATATTGCCCTTTCCATTCATTTCTTTGTGTTATGCAAAAGTTATTAGCCTTGTCTCCCCAATCCTTTTTGCTACTTACAAAAAAAAATAAATAAAACAAACACACACACAAAAAAAGAATTTCCATGAATGTTGAACAATTGGGCTATGAAAGGAGGCGGATTCTAGCAAAATGCCCTTGACTCTCTCTCAAAAAACCCAATCAGGCCCCCATTTGAAGAATACCAAATGATTCTCATTAAAGTAATGAGCATATTTTCAGTGACATGTCTGACCGGCTTTAATTTATTTGGCAGAACTTGTGGCAGCCAGAGTCCCAAAAATAACACACAGCTGGCAGTTCCTGCTCAAACACACCTCACAGACGCATTTCACACTGTTGCAAGGAGGCCCCACCCTAGGCAGATGGGGTGTAAGGTCATATGCAAATTGTTATGACATTAAGCATACATTCCTTAGCACACATTGTACGGGTTGAGCTTGCCACGCTGACTCTAGCTCCTCCTCTATAAAATTCACTCTAACTTCAACAAATCTGGGGGCTTCTACCTCCACCCCACTCAACAAGCTAGTTATTTTTAACTTAGAGCTAACACTGATAAGTATTTTTCACCAAAAAACTTTCAGAAACTATGAAAAAAACAAAATACCATTGCATTTCAGTGGGAAGTAGTCAGTCTCCCAGCCAAAGCCATAAATGAAGGTCATTTTGGTTAAGAAGCAACCAAGGACTTCGCATTCACCACAACGCCTTCTGCAATTGCTCCAGACAGTCTTACAACGTAGACAAGCTAAATCTGGGCTGTGTGCTCCTTTGAAAATAAAGCTGTCTATGTGTTATACACAATAAGGCCATGTCCATGGTTCAAATGCAATAAATAGTAACTGATAGTATGCAAGCCATCATTTCATTGCATGAGGGTACTTTTTTAAAGCTCATGGAAAAAAATGGAATTAAAAGATACTCTTCCTGGAAATGCACGCACCATTTTTTCATAATACATATTTTTCTGCAAACGTTTCAAAGATTCTTCCTAGGCATGATTTGAAAAAGTTTTTGCACTCCCCAACTCAGATCCTCCTGGCCACAGAGCAAAAATCACAGGATGTGTTGTCCGACCTTGAAGTGCAGGTATCAGGCAGGCCTGGGCTTCCTCAGTTGCTGATGCCTATCAGGGGACATGACAGACAGACAGCTCACTTAGGCCAGCAGGGGACATCAAGTGCCTGGTCAGAGGATGGAAAACAAAACAGGTTGGACAAGTCTCCTGGCCAAGCTTTGCAGCACGTTCCTGGATCTGCAGATGCACTAAGGTGGACTTTGTCAACCAGTGGACCTTGGAAAGATCCCAACCCTGGAGCAATGAAGCCAACAACTTCTCAGAACTATCAAAACCACTCAAATAACATCTTCAGAACACTCTTTCCCACATCAGGATCCCAAAGGCATCATCAAATAACCATCCCTATCCCTGCGGGCTAATGTAGTTTGACAACAAGGAGCAGCCCCCTTCCTTCCTTCCCTGTGGACAAAGGAGAAAAAACTTTGAAACATGTGTCTCACCCACCTTCCTCCATACCTGACCCTCCCCACCCTAATCAGAAGCCCATATGGGCACGCATCTCTCTCAATTATGTAAACAATATTAAAAAGAATTTTTTTTAATTTTTAAGTTTTTATGCAATATAAATTCACCTTCCAATCCCATTTTCCACGGTTGCTGAAGTGTTCTCAATCTGTTACTCCAACTGACATGATTTCCCACATCTGGAAATTAACTGAGTGAGCTATACACCTTGCTCTAATAATTTATAGTTCAATGAGAAAAAAAAAAATGGAGAAAGACTCAGCAGAGTAAAAGTGGGAAATGCAAACTTGGCTCCATGATAGCACTAACCATTGAGATTGACAGTGTTAGAAGTACTCCATCTGTGTCTCAGCCCCAATAAATCTCACAGCGACATTTGAGGTAGGAGCTGTCATTGAAGGGAGTGTGACACAGGCAGTTTAAGTAAGTTGCCCAGGATTCTTCAGCTTCCTAAGTGGGGAGCCACAAGTCAAACCAAATCAAACCAGTTCCAGTCAGAAGGTCTGAGAGGCTGTTGGAGTGTGCCCTATCACTCTGGTGGTCTCAAACAGGTGTCTTAAACCTTCCAAGCCAAAATTTCCTCATCTGTAAAATAAGAAGAAAAATCCCAAGCTTAGAGGTTATGAGACTGAAGAGGATTATTCTCGCCAAGTGCCTGGCAGTATCCTAGGCATGGCTGGCATCGGCCTTCAGAGGACCCAGACACCCACATGGTGTTTCTGAGATGCTTCCTCTGGTTACCTGCTTTTCTTCAACAGCTGCTAAGGCACTACCAATGAGAGGAGCGACCACACCAGGCGGGACTGGCAGCTGCCTGCCCACCCTCCTCTCCATCTTGCTAGATCCAAAGGACAATGAGATATCACTAGGTGATGACATGGGAAGAACAGCTTTCCCTGTCAACTCAAGAGCAACATTAATTGAATTATTTATGCATTGCTTTCCATGCACCATACTAGGTACTGGTTCTTATATTGGTCAAACACAGTCCTACAATCGGCGAGCTCTCAGCCCTACAGAGAGGAAATACATGTGCAAAATCTAACAGCCAGCCTGCAAGTGGGCAATCCATTTCAGGAAGCTATGCAGAAAGATAGTGGCTAGGCATCTCTGCCATGGAGCTCGCAGCCATGGTGCTCACACTGTGGGCAAGGCCAAACTATCAGGCCGTTCTAGCTCCTGACGAGCCTGTGCCTTGGGAAATTCCTACATCCATCTGCCTGTGTGTCTTCAGACTAAAACTATAATGCTGATAGTTTGCCTTTGGGAATTCTCAAATGCTCAGCTATGACATCAAGTCTTTTTTGTCAAGTCTGGCCAACATGTGATGTGAACATAATTATTCTGGACCTAGCCCAGCACATTCTTTATCTTGAAGGACCCAGTATTACAAGGCTTTCTAGTAAGGATCATGTGTTCAGAAACGTGTCAAGTTCAATTTTTCATGCTAGGCAAAGTCCAAGGCAGTCAATCACACTTCAGAGGCAACCTAGATTAAAATGCAATAACCATCTTTTTTTTTAATTTGACAGGGAGACAGAAGATCTTCCAGCTGCTGGTTGACTGCCCCCCAAAATGCCCAGAATCACCATCCTGCATCGGGCCAAAGCCAGAAGCGGGGAGTCATTCCCGGTCTCCCTAGTGGTGCCAAGGACTCAGCTACCTGAATTGCCATTTGCTGTCTCCCAGAGTCGGCAGTAGAAAAAAGTTAAAATCCGAAGTAGAGCTGGGAGGCCGGTACAGTAGCATATCTAGCTAATCTTTCACCAGCAACGTTGGCATCCTGTATCAGCATTGGTTCATATCTCAGCTGCTCCACTTCTCATCCAGTTCCCTACTTATCTGGGAAAGCAGAGAAGTTCAAATGCTTGGGCCCCTGAAACCTTGTGGGAGACCTAGAAGAAGCTCCTGGCTCTTAGATTCTTATCAGTCCAGCTCTAGCCACTGCAGCCATTTGAAAAGTGTGCCACCAGACAAGAGATATCTCTGCCTTTCTGTAAATCTGCCTTTCAAATAAAAAACTTTTTAAAATAAAAACCAAAAGAAATAGGGTCCGGTGCAGTAGTCTAGTGGCTAAAGCCTTCACCTTACAACCCTGGGATCCCATACTGATGCCAGTTCTAATCCCAGCTGCCCTGCTTCCCATTCAGCTCCCTGCTTGTGGCCTGGGAAAGCAGTCGAGGACAGCCCAAGGATTTGATACCCCACACCCACATGGGAGACCTGGAAGAAGCTCCTGGTTCCTGGCTTCAGATCAGCTCAGCTCTGGCCATTGCAGCTACTTGGAGAGTGAACCAACAGATGGAAGATCTTTTTCTCTGTCTCTTCTTTACTCTGTGAATCTGATGTTGCAATAAAAATAAATAAATATTTTAAAAATAAAAATATAAAAATGTATGAAGTTGGGACTTTCACCAAGCACTTAAATGTGGGTTGCAGCCACACGCCTGCCCATCCATCCCCTGTTCTTGAGGAATAGGAAGAGACAACCACAGTACCCTTCAAAAACTGAGGTTTCTTGATATCAGTTCTTAACAAAAAGACCGGAAGGAAACAAGGAAGGATGGAAAGAAAGAGGGCAGGAAAGAGAGGGAGGGAAGGAGAGAGAGAGAAAGAAAAGAAAAGAAAGAAAGAATGGAGGGAGGGAGGGAAGGAAGAAAATTTTGCTGTCAGGAAGAAAGAATGAGAGAGGGAAAAGGATTTTTACTATGAGCACCCAGCCCCTTACAGAAGTCACCTATTGAAATAGTGATGCTATGTAATAGAAGGACCATGCAGACTCCAATCGCCTTCAACCAGAAACATTCAGTTCTTGCTAACATATCCACAGAGCAACGTATCACATCTCAGGACACACCGTGTTACTCTGGACACTGGAGAAGCAGTGGTGCTGCTGGACTCACTAGAGGTCAAGTTCAGCCAGGCAAGTACACACATCATCCTCTGCCCACATCACATCCACTAGCATCCTGCTGGCCAAAGCAAGTCATGTGGCCAAGCCCCACATCAAGAACCAAGAAGTACAAACTGTCCCCCTGGAGGCCGCAACAGTGTTGTGAGCACCTAACACCGTTAAGGAGGAGGAGGAATCGGAGCCCTGAACGATGAGTGTCATTTGTTTCATTCTCTCTAGACAGCTAAGTAAACAGAGGCCCAGGAATTTGTCATTCATACAAGGGCAGTCTGTTATCCTAGCAGAATTAGAATTCAAATCTTCTGCCCTCTCTGGGCTCCATGGGAATGGATCCCTGGACACATAACTAACATTCATCTTATATAATCACATTCCATAACTCCACCTCCTCAAAGCTATCCATTCTCACCGGACAGACCCGTCACCCTGTCATCTAGCTTGAATGCTTGTTTGGGCCCTCCTACAGTGTCCAGAAAAACCACGTTACTCATAAATTATTTATGGTGAGAAATGAAAAGCAGAAAGCCCTAGCTACTTGGGACAGGCTTTATTGCCAATCTCTCCTCCCTGTAACCTGCACCCTAACACACAACCCACTCCCGCGACTGCTCTGAGCCTTAAACATGGCAGAGTGCAGGAGGAGATGGGGTGGCTGCAGAGAACAGAGCATGGGAGAAGCCACGGGGAAAGATAACGCTGGAACAAGGGGCTTTATTTCGCTGCCACCGCGCTGTGCAGTCGGCTCCCTAGGGTGCAGAGAAGGGCCAGAAGCCGCCTGGCTCAGCCTGTGGTACCCACACACTGGTCCTACAAAAGACACTCACAGAAGGCAGACTCTGGGCCTCGGATGTCTGAGAACCTGAGAACCGGATTGGCTCACGCAGTTCCATTCTGTAGAAAGACGCTTACCAAAAGCAAAACAAAAAGTAAAAGCAAAGCGCCTAGTGTGGCCCTGGCTGGGCCCTCCACGAGTTTCACTCCCTCTCGAGGGCATGAAGGGTGACTCCACGCGGGTGCACACACCCGGGTAGGTAGCTGGGGACAATCGGCTTGCTCCCTGAAATGCAGGCTTCGTGGTCCCGCAGTAGGTGTCTCGGCTCTCCGAAAGCAATGAAAGCAAAACTCCGGCCTGCAATTCCCCTGGGAGGACGCAACCACCCAGCCGAGGTCGAACAGCGGGGTGCTGGGAGAGGAGACAGCGGCTTTTTGGAACTGCAGGCCAGCCCCGCCGCCCTACTGCGGGACCCCACTGGCCACGCTGCGTAGGGGCTGGAGGTGGCATCGGGGACAGCTCCTGCCCTCCACTGCCAGCCGGCGCCGCCCAACACCCCCACCAGGATCAGGTCTGACAGCATTCATGCAAGCTCCTGGTGGTGGAGCGAGGACTGGCTAGTCCTGCCCCCACTCCGACCCTGGCGCCCTAGGGGCACGCAGCCAGTGAGACAGACCCCAGGCTGAGCCCCCAGCAGCGCTCCGTGGGCGCTCCCCCCGAAAGGCCGATCTGAGAGTGGAGTCCGTTCGTGACAGCCCGGGAGGCCCAAGGAAGCTGGCCCTGGTCCCCGCTCCTCGGCCCGAGAGCGGCGCGAGCTCCGGGCACGGGTTCCCGAACGCGGGCTTGGCTCTTTCGGGGCCGTGGCAGCTGCATCCCGGCTGGGAACGGAGAGGGGGGGCACTGCGGCGCTGCCAGGGCCTGGGGGCGGCGGGAGAGCTGGCCTGGCAGCTCCACCGCGAGTTTCCACGGGCGCGCGGTTGTGCAACCGCGAGGCGAGCGGAGCCGCGGGCGCCTCGGAAAACAAGCCGAGCCCATAAACAAAGCCACGTGGCCTCCGGGCCGGCGGGGGCCGGGCCAAGGGCAGGCGGCTCTTCCGGCAACAAAGAGCCGGGGCCAGAGGCCCGGGATAAATAGAGCGGCCCGGCCAGCCGCGCAACGCTCAGAGTCCGACGCCCAGCGATCCTTGCCGGTGCCGGCACTAGCCTCCAGCCCGCGGGCGCAGAGTCTCGGCTGCGCAGCCCCAGCCCTCAGCCCTCTGCGGGTCTCCGGCCCAGCACTCGGATCGTCCACCCGAGGCCGTCAGCCGGGTGCCGTCTTCCTGCCCGTCCCAGCTCGCGATCGCTCTTTTTTTGGTGCCATGCCATTCCTCGGGCAGGACTGGCGGTCCCCGGGGCAAAGCTGGGTGAAGACGGCCGACGGCTGGAAGCGCTTCCTGGATGAGAAAAGCAGCAGCCTGGTGAGCGACCTCAGCAGGTGAGGCGACCCGCCGCTGGCTTCCAGCTCCGCAAAGCAACCTGGCCCCAGCGGCGCAAGGGCCAGGCTTGGGGAGTAGATAAACTGGGGCTGGGCAGATCTGGGACTGGAAGAAAAGGGGGTCCTGCCCAGGGGAAATGAGTTGCCCAGATTTCTGCACAGGATACCAGAACACCGGAGACACGTTTCTCTTGGTGGTCAAGGTCAAGGTCTCTGAGCGGACATAACTGCTTACAGAACCCCATTCCCTTGGAGAATCTGACAACAGCCGCGGATCTTGTCCCCAGACGCCCTAACAGGCACACAACTTAAGGCCACCGCCACCATCCCACACAGCCCACCCCTGCTTGGCACCATTTGCACATTTGGGGGCGCAGGCGAGTGAGCCTAGTGCCTTTCACACACTGTGCAGCGTGCCCAGCACCAAGCGCCCCAGGCAGGGTGGGCACAAGTCGGGTGTCGGGTTTGGACGCGGGAGCGCCTCCGGGCTGTTCCCACGCTCGCGCGGGTGACCGCAGAATAGGCAGGGAGGGGGGAGTAGCCGGGGAAGGATGGCTGGCCGGCTGCTTCCTGGGGCAGCTGCGCATTCTTGCAGGAGTTAAGGACCCGTGGTGACGCCGAGGGGCGGAGGAGGGGAGGGAGGCGGAGGTGAAGCTTACTGCTTTCCCAGAGGGCCAGCGCTTGCACCTGTGTCCTCAGCAGAACCCGCCACCCCAATCCCATAGGCACCCGTGAGCGCCTGGACCGAGGGCCCACCTGAGAGCGGGTCTGAGATCCCTAAACTCGGTGCTCAGCTTCGCTGATGGTGCATGGTCTCCTAAGCTTCACAGCTACTCCCTGGCGGGCCATTTGTGAAAGGGGTTCCGGGTGGGATTGGGGACACAGCTGGAGTCACCCCAGGTTTCCTTTCCAGCTGCCTTTGCCAAGACGTCCCCTTGGGCTCTATGACTAAGCCAGGTTCCCACTTACTTGCCGATTCTGAGTTGGAGAAAGCTTTGGCAATCGATGTTAAGAAAACCATCAAGAAACTGGTTACTTTGGCAAGTTGTTTGTGATTTGTTAATATATCAAATTCCTTTTGTCTCCCAATAAAGAGAAGTAAATTATTTAACCCTGGATTTGGTCAGGAGAGACTGGAGAACTGATAAACCTTTAGAGACCAAGCTGGTTTGAGGCAGTCCAAGAGGAGTCAGGGGACTCCCGTGGAGATTTCTTGTAAAAAGCAGGTCCTTTATTTACAGCAAAACAAAATGACCCACTGTTGTCTCCAGACCATGCTGAGGCTACCATAGCTGCCAATTAGACCTCATTTGATCTACCTCAACAAAAAAAATGGAAAGGGACTAGAGCTGCCATCTGTCCTCCTTGCTCCAGAGCAGTGCTGCTGGCATATGCTGGCCCTTTGGTTCTGTGTGTGCACCGCCAGATCCCTTCCAGAAAGGTGCAGTGGTGGCCCACTGAGTCACCTCCGCATGGTCTCCAGGCTGCTCCTTCTCAGAGGGATGGGCACAAGTGAGAGGCTGCAAAGGGTGGGTCCTCTGTCTGACATGTGCTAACACTTACCCGCCTCCTGCTTCACAAGATAAGTTGGTGTCCATCTCCTTTCGACACAAGCAAGGCCTTGTGCCTCTCCATATTATGGAAGACCTGAGATGGCTTGAACTCTGCCTCCAAATTTAGATGAGACTGGGATCAGGTAGCCTCCTGCCCTCTTTGTCCTCCCTCCACCCCCCACTTTCTGGAGCCTCCTTTCTTCCTGTTTCACACCTTCCAAATTGGAGCTGTCACACTCATCAATCATCATTGCCAAAAATAGTGATCGATACCGTGACCACCTGCGGCCACTGGATGAGTCAGAGCTGAGGAACCACTTGATAGTCTCCCAGCAAAGAAGCCGGTTGTTTGTTTGCAGGGTCATTTTCCCGCCTCCCCCTTCTAACCCCCAGCAGCAATTGTAAACAATCCCTTCCCTGCTTAGCATGAGCAGCCTGCCAACTTCTTAAAAGCAGTTGGCCTTCTGAGGTCTGGGGTTGTCATCTCAGATATCCCTGCTGTTTTCCGTCTTGGTGACGTTTGCTCGGTGATGTCAGGTTTGGGCTGAGTGCCTGCCTGCATAGGTGAAGTTGAATGCTGCTCCTGTTAGAGGAAAACAAAAGGCAGGCCTCTGGAGAAGGGGAAGGGACTGTACAACTGAGGGCTACAGAGGCCTGGCCAACCTCTCTGGTCCCACCCCGCCGGGCCAGAGTGAGGAGCGGAGGACGCACTCGCTGCTTGTCAGTCTGCGCTCCCAGGTGGGGGTTGGCTGTGGCCTTGCCTTAGTGGCATACTTTTCTGGCCATTCTCTCTCTCTGTGTGGCCCAGCAACCTGTCCTCCTCCAGCAAATCTCAACACAGCTGGAGACCGTGAGAGGAGTTAAGATAAGCCTAAAGCAGGACTCCTTCTCTGAGATTGAAACAATATAAAAAGTGGATAAAATTAGGTGAGGCAATGAAGAATGCAAGGCAAGATGTCAGCATGCATTGGGATGCTCCAAGAATGCTTCCGAGAAGTAGTAGTTGAAGCCTAGCCCTCCTAACCAACCACCCCACTTCCCTTGGCTCCCCCAGGATGGGTAACCTTAGCCTCCGAGCCTTGGCAGCTCTTCTGCAGGCCTACACTTCTGCCATCAAAATCTCACCCTAATATTGGTTTATGTACGCTAGGGCTGGACCAGGAACCAGGAAGTCTGCCTTATTTCACTGGCCAAAAAAACAAGTCATAGTTAAGGTTTGATGAGTGCTTGCTGTGTCCCAGGCACTGTCCTAAGTGAGCCCTGTAGACTAGGTTGTTTGTTTCACTGTGCCAGCCAGATGCTAACCTTGTGAGTCTGAGGAAATCTGTTTATATACTTGAGAATTCAAAAGAAATCATGAAAAAGCACGAAACCTGCTAGTAAAAAAAAAAAAATTGGCACAAAAACATTTACCTGCATAACTTTTTACAATATGCACTTTCCATGAACTTCATGGAAACCCCTCACATGTATGGGTTCCAATTTTTTGGACTAAAATCATATCTGAATTCCACTTTCCCACAGGCTTTCTGAAGCACATTCCAAAAGTCTTTGCAGGAAAGACAATGCACTCTTAAATGGTTCTTACTGCATTTGAAATGAGAAAAATGAGAAACTGGCTTCATTGATTTTCATTCCCTCCTTTATCTGCTGCTAAAATGGTCTTCCTTATGGTCTTTTCTTGGAATCCTTCCACCTTTCCGAAAGTCATCTTAGTATCAGTCATGTGTTCCATGGTGGTGAAGGCTACGGAAAAGGAGCTCATTCCAGACCTAGACCTACAAAAACCAACGTTAGTAAGAACTGACTATAAAAGAACAGCTTGGTGGCATTGTTAAGTTTTAGCGACGAAAGCAGCCTCATTGAGATGACTTTGCTTCTTTGAAAGAAAATCAAGGAATTCTGCAACTCCTAAACAGTGGTGGTTTTCCTTTTTCCAAGTCTCAGTCTCAGTTTTCCCCTGGGGTTTCATTTCCTTGAACTGGACATGATTGAAATCTTACTGAATATAGGATTGTTAAAAAGAAAATATATACAGGCAGGCAACAGAAATAAACTCCAGAGCCCTTCTTTCCAGAACCTTCTCTGAAAACCAAAGCTTAATCCCAAACACAGAGCATGCCACTTCTCTCTGGTGACATTATTCTACCTTCTCCACGGAGTGATCAGCCTCTGTTACGTCAAGTTCTTCCATAGAAATGAATCCTTCAGGCTCCAGGCAGGTGGTTTGTCGCTTCTGTTGGAAAAGCAAGCAGTCAATTTCCTTGCAAGGAACCCTTTTAGTTAGTAAAGAACATGACTAAACTTAAATGCTCCAACTGCCTGAGAATGGCCACTGTCCATGACCCAAACTCTGTAAGTTTCTACAGAATCTTCCACTGGCAAAAGTTGAGATGGAAAGAAAGGCAGCTTATAAGTTATTATTATCTGGTAGTGCGGAGATTCTTCCCAATAAGTCCTCAGGTGGGATTTTTGCATCCAGAATATTCCTGCATTGGCTTTCAGATGCTTTAGTAGGTTGTGAACACGCAGTGGCCTTCATCCCATCCCCTTCTCTTTTCCTCAGTTTTGACATGTTCTTAGATCAGCCTCAAGGACTCCCAGTTCTGTTCTGTCTTTATTGTGCCCCTCCCCATGCCCTGCTGACCTTGGAGCAGATAACCAACCAGTCAGGCATTTTGCATCGCGACAATCACTCAAGTAGACAAACACAGGCTCACATGTTACACACAGACTGCCCCAAACATTCACCCTTGGCTTGTTTGAGAAAAATGCCTCCGCAGAGAGAGGACACATTCTATCTGAAACCTAAAAATATCCTCTTTCCCTGAATTAGAAGGAGAAGGTTAGTGATATTGGGAAGCTTAATAAATGGCAAGAAGCATATCCCCAGGAGGGAAGGCCAACAAGCGACGGACTTTCCATTGTGCTTGTCCCCATCACAGGCCCACAAGAGCAACCCTAAGAATGTGGTGCAGATGCTAAAGCACTTCATGTAAAATACTTACAAGCATTTTAGCAAGAGACTTGTTAAACCCACCAAAGTGCTACTTGAGAGATGCTGTTGCCACAGAAGCATCCTGAAAATGGTTTCAAACCCACGGTTTGCTTTTCGGCTACTCACACAATAGCAGTGGCTTAGAGGACCGCAGGTGCAGCTCATTTTACCCAACAAATGTTATGTCCAAAAAAGAGAGAGAGAAGTAAGATCACCTATTAAATTCAGTGGCAGTGCTCAGAAATTTAAAGGTGGCATAACAAAAAGCCCCCTCCAATTTACACTTTACCAATTGGCATCATAAATGCTGTCATAAGTACCCCATGGAGGTAACCTATCTTCCCTTCACACCTTGCTATTTTTTCTGTACCCTCTCTGGGAATCAGAGATGCACTTTGAAGCTACGTTGTGTAGTGCAGGGAACTCATCAACCACCCTCAAACCATAGCTCACCTGCTGAGAGGGATACACAGCTGGCCTTGAGCCTGGCCATCATCCTTCAGTGCCTTGTCAACAGGACAGGTACATGCACTCCATGTCTTTTCAGTCCTACAGCCTGATGAGGTCTGATCCTGCTTTGTGGGAGTGAGCACCCTGGGTCTGCACCTCACACAGCCCAATGCCGAATGCTAGCTAAGGAACATGGATTCCCTCAGCAGCTATCACTGTGCACAGTCAACAAGTGTTAGAAATGAAGCTTGAAAGTCTGTTTTTGGTAAAGACACGATCGATACCTACTAATTCAAGCAGCCTGGGCGCACTTTACACAGTACAGCAGGGAAGTTCTGCCTCAGTCAGGCTTTTCTTTACGATGCTCAGAGTGACACATTTGCAAAATGAAAGTACTGTGTGTTAAGTGACACCACCAGCGCTGTCACCCATTCCTCCCCCCCACACACACACAAGCCGCTCAGCACGCTGGCTTCAGTAATGTTTCGACCCCTGCCCTGTGCTTCTCCACAGTGCACAGAGCTGTGCGTCAAGCCACAATGGCAGGCACTGTTAGGGAATTCAAAAGAAGTCGTAGCCCCCATTCCTGCTTCCCACAAATATGACAACATCTCAGCCTGAAACAGGGAAGTCTGTTGCCTGTGTAGACTTCAGTGGAGTGATTCTTTTATTGTTTTGTTTTGGTTGAGACGCGCGCGCGTGTGTGTGTGTGTGTGTGTGTGTGTGTGTGTGTGTGTGTGTTTTAGAACCCAGGAAGCTATTTATAGGACAAGCTCCTCTCATAAGCCTTGCTGTTCCATCTCACCCTCTGATGTGCTGTTCACAGTTACTGCAGCAAGGAGGTGTACAACAAAGAGAACCTCTTCAACAGCCTCAACTACGATGTGGCAGCCAAGAAGAGAAAGAAGGACATACTGAACAGCAAAACCAAAACTCAATGTAAGCCGTGTGCTTGGAATGTCAACAGAGAGCTGTTTAAAGTGAGCTGTGCTTGGCCTCTGAGATCAAACCTCCCATTCCCTGGGGCAGGCACCGTGTGTACTCTGCAGAGGTTGCCCAGATCCCTGCACACAGAGACCTGGCTGTTTATTTTTAAGGTTTATTTTATTTTTAATTGGAAAGGCAGACTTAAGACAGAAATCTTCCATCTTCTGGTTCACTCCGCAAATAGCCACAATTGCCAGAGCTGAGCCAATCCAAAGCAAGGAACCAAGAACTTCTTTCAGGTCTCCCACAAAGGTGCAAGGTCCAAGAACTTGACCCATCCTCCGCTACTTTCCCAGGCCACAAGCAGGGAGCTGGATGGGAAGTGAAGCAGCTAGGACACGAAGTGGCACCCATCTAGAATGCCAGCACTTACAGGCAGAGGATTAGCTTATTAAGCCACCATGATAGCCCTCTGGCTGTGCACTATATGAACAAGATTACATGTTCTGTGCTGGATTCTTTGTAATGACTAGTCACAGCTAGTCATTTGCTAGCTGTGGTGGGTTTTTTTTCCCCCTGCTTATTCCTTGCGTTTGACAAAGATTGTATCGTTATTATATAATGATGTTCTCACTTGAAACAACTCTGGAGTGTGCTTTTATTCTGAACTGTGGTTTGGAAAGAGATGTTCTCCATCTTTCCTTACATAAGTATTACCAATATTTCTAGCTGATGTAATCAAGTATCAGCAGAGAATATAAAGTTCTATTAATAAGCAGGAATTGGGGCCCAGCATGGTAGTCCAGCAGCTAAAGTCCTCACCTTGAACGCACCAGGATCCCATGTGGGTGCCAGTTCTAATCCCAGGAGCTCCACTTCCCATCCAGCTCCCTGCTTGTGGCCTGGGAAAGCAGTAAAGGTGAATCACTGGATGGAAGATCCTCCTCTCTGTCTCTCCTCCTCCTCTCTGTATATCTGACTTTTTTTTTATTTATTTAAAAACAAATATATCTTTTTTTTAAAAAAAAGCAGGAATCATAGGCTGTATAAATTCAGTTATCTACTGCATGATGACTTCCTCATCTTGTTTCTGATTTCTTTTTTTATGGCCTCATGTAAGTTTTAGGTTTAGCATCTAAAACAAACTTGTGCCTCATTATTAGCTTTTTGGTTTGTTTTGTATTTTTACTTTGTTATAGTAAATCCAATCACCAAATGCTTAGGACGAAACAATTTATAGCCCCATCCATATCCTGCTGAAATTAGCATTTGTATCTTGGATTGTCAGTAGAGTCTTGGGTTTTTATCAAAATGTCTTCAGTCTAGAGTAAATAAAAGAAAAGTGTGTCCAAATTCTCACACATTACAAGTTCTAAAGCTCTCTCGTTGCTGTTTGGTCTCCACAGATTTCCACCAAGAGAAGTGGATTTATGTTCACAAAGGGAGCACTAAAGAGGTGAGCATCAACCCGCTCATTAAAGTTATGCTGCTCCTGAAGCCTCCCACACAGGAAGCCGGGCACTGGCATGGCCACCAGTCGGGACTGTCTTCTAAGTTGGTAGGGTGGGAGGGTGGAGGGCGGCTAGCAACAGCTTTCTGTCTCCCCAACCATCAGAATTTGAGGCCAGGGAGCAAGAAGGGTGCAGAAGTCAACAGATGCACTCATCCGGCCTGCAGGAAGGTCACATACATCCGAATGCTCTGTAAAGATAAATGTGCCTGATTCTGCATGTGGCTGCAAAGTCCTGGGTTTGGACTCTGGTCAGTGCTTTCCTTGTGTCCTGAGATCTCTTCAGCCCCCAACTTCACTAAGGTGCAGCCCCTCAGAAGGGCTGATCAAAGTACAGCCAAAGCCCATAGCACCTGCTCAGCATGGTATAGGAAGAGAGAAGGCATCCTCAGAGCCACGCTTAGGCTTTCAACAGGCAGACAAACTGCACATGTGTGCAGTACTTTACAGAGCTGTTTCACATGCATATGGTATTATTTGGGCGTTTAGTTGTAGAACCAGAGTACAAGGCAGTGGCATAAGTTTTTCCCTCACTGTAGGGACCTCAGAGAATACCCTGTTGCCTCTGGGATTAGGGGCCCAAAAGGGACCAGTGACACACACCAAGACCACCCAGATGTGCATAACATGGCTGGGACTGTGAGCCCTGGGACTAGTGCCCTGAAAACATCTTTTGCTTCTTCATGAAGCCTTTGTGATGATCTTGCTGATCACTCTGAGAGTGGTACTCTGTGCCAGGCAAGGCACAGGTGGGCTATGTGACAGGTGCCAGCCTTCAGGATCTCACCCAGCATAACATCCACCTCTCAGTCCCTCAGGGCTAAGCCACTGCTTTTGCAATTTTCCCAGATGAGTGTGTGCAGAGAACAAGGGCCCAAATACATGTCATGAAAAGGAGCAGTTAACACAGGAGTCACTGACTAAAGCTTCTGCCACCAGCATAGACATTTTGGGGGCTCACAAGGATTATGGGTGCAAAAGAAACCCAGCATCAGGGTGACCTTAGATGGGTCTTGGGCTTGCTCGGTGGCATCCAGCTGGATTGCTCTGGAGAAATGACCTCCTCGTGGTGAAAGTAACCTCTGTGCCTAATTTCGCACACAGCGCCATGGATACTGTACCTTGGGGGAAGCCTTCAATAGACTGGACTTTTCCACAGCCATTCTGGATTCCAGAAGGTTTAACTACGTGGTCCGGGTGAGTCTCAAGGCTGTCTAGCCGAATCATCTCTCTGGATTGTTCCAAAGACATATCTTCCCACCAAAACATACCTCTTTATGACTGCCTGAGAATTTTTGAGGCAAACAGAAAACAGACTCAACCTCCCTTTTTGTGACATAGTTCAAGGTCATAGGTAGTTGCCACAGGAATGTATGTGATATTGACCTTGACAGACTAGCGCTGCCATAATACCTCAGCAAGTCAGCACCCTTCAGTGAAACGTCCCTCCCAGCCCCTTTCCAGCTTGCACCCTCTCTCCATGCCCAGCGCATAGATAAATGGGCATGGAGAGTCAGCCATGCCCATTTATCTATGGGGCTCTGGGAGCAACATCACAAGACCTAAGCAGGAAGGGAGACCCAAGGTGAGTGGTGAGTGCCTCTGCTTGTTTGAGAAGTCTTCCACACCTGCATCTCTCATTATTCTTACTTCTTGTCCTGCTTCACCAGACTCTGGTAAGCCTCAAGGCATTCTTGGTTCAAGCCATAAGACTAGATGAGTTCAAAGCACCTTTGTGTTTCTTTCCCAGAACTCCCTCCAGCCCTCACCCCCTTGTGCTAAGAACAGTCAGTTTCCTGTCTACCTGAGGCCTCCAACTTGTTGGTAGAGGTCTGTCACTTTCCATTTGAAACATTCTTTTCAAAATAAATACATAAATAAATGAGTCATGAGCTTTAGAAAAATATGAACGATGGAAGAAGTGAAGCAAAGAAACTGAACTGTTTCTTACAAGTCATTGGTTGGTCGTTGCTTTTCCTCCAAAGCTCCCCTGTGCATTTGTCAATATTCAGCCTGGGAGGCAGCAGCTGACATTGGGGGTTTTAGGCTCCAAAAGCAGGAGGGAACGATTCCCCTTCTGGGTACTGGCGTGGTTTTGGTTTTCTTTATCCTTGCTGTACTGAGCTGGTCATTGCCATGTCATTGAGTCAGATGATTGTGAGCACTTGGCCAGAATGATGACCTTCAAACCCGCTTGGGGCATGCATCATTCACAAGTCCTCCAAGCGGATGCAGGCTCAGCCTGCCCAAGCAGCACAGCCTGCCGAAAGTCCCAGGCCTGCAGCACCAGGTTAGGAACTGTGAGCCAAGCCCAAGACACAGGAGCACATAGGTCTGTTCCAGCTAAGCCCTATTTCCAATCCAAAAGGAATAAAAATGGGAGCCCTCCCTGGGTGACAGGTCCATGTCGTTCAACATTCAACAGAACTGCCAGTTGAAGGAGGTCACCCAGCCCTCCTGGTGCCTGAAAACTAATCCACAGGGGTTGGAAGTGGGCCCAGGAAGACCTGGAAACTTCTGTTGCTAAGAATATGAATAGTTTCCATCTTCAACGTGTTGGAGGAAGGCACCTAGATGTAATGTCTTCCTGTGATCTTGTTATCCAAATGGCTGTCCCTGCTACCTCCTTTTTCTCGCACAAGAAAATCAGCAAAGGAACAAAAATCACAACAGTGAAAATTCTACTTCACACAGTTATAGACCTCAGCACCTTTCAGCCTTTCTCTAATCCTTCGAAATGCACAATCTTGTTTCCAACAAGACTGTAAAATGACGAGGTCAAGATATGAAACTTCAGGAGTGATGCTTACAACTACTACAGTGAAGTTTGTGCTAGGAGAGGCTGTAAAGTCAAATGGCCTGGGGTCAGGTCCCCAATTTGTCTGATTTCAAGTCATTTCCTCATTTCCTCTGAAGTCCTGGTTTTCTGCTCTGTGTAGGGGGCTTCAGCTCAGCTTCCTAGGGGTCCTCCTGAAACTCAGGATTTGTACCTGATAGTAGCTACTTGGGAACTACATCATGAGTGCTTTCCTTTGAATGAGATAAAGTTGGAGAAACTGCCAAAGACTTTTCAAGGTGTCAGGTTCAACAATAGTGGGTAAATAGCCAATGTGGGGAAGGACCCTTTGTTTCCCCTTCACCATTAGAGACCTCTGCCATTTGAGAAATGTTATATTTACAAATAACTCAAAGCATGCTAATGGAAGGCACTGTGTGTTTAGGTCTTCTTTCTTAGGAACATAGTATAGTTCTCTGATACTCTTCTTATCGTTAAACCAACCCTGCAAAGAAACCTGCCACTGAATTATCCCCCCAGCTTGCTACTTTGATCCAACGGTGATTTGATGCTGCAGTACTATCTTGGTTTCACTAAAGAGCTAAACCAATTTTGATGGCCATTTGGGGAAAGAAAAGAAAAAAGAAGATCTGAAACCTTTAAAGCCAAGACACATTTTTGAAACTAAAGGCAATTTTTTTTTAAATTGTGTCTTCCTGCTGGTTGATACTGTCCCACAGAGTCACACACAGATCATGAAAGACCTGACCTGCACTGCTGTCTCAAAGTTGTCTTTATCAGGTGGTGAGAAAATTCCATGGCCGCTTTGGGGACCTGAAATGTTTTTTTTGGAAGGTTTTCCTATAGTATTTTTGTATATCATTTTAATCAGCTTCAAGCTATGTACCTGTTCCTCCTTCCTTCCCCACCCTCTGTCAATGGCTTATCATGCACTATTAATTTAACTGTGTGTTAAAGCTTATCCTGTGCCTGGAGACCAGAAGTGGAGCCAGCTGTGGGGTAGGAGGAGGTGAGGGCACAGAGAGGCAACTGGACAAGGTGGGTCTCCAGCATCAAGTCAAGCAGAAGCAGGTTCAGGGACCCCCACCAGCTGTGGCCCAGCAGTTGTCAGTACTGGCTGCACTTGGAGCCCCCGGTAGAACACAGGAGCACACCTCTAGAGCTCCTCACTGAATCCACAGATAGTGGTGCCCAGGAACTGCTGTGTTTCTAGAATCTTCCAAATGATGCCAATGAGTCTTCACATTTGTGAACCAGCTCCAAAACTCCTTTGGGACCCAACTTTTCTATTTTAGATGGTAAAGACAGACAGAGGCAGGACATTCTAAATGCGGCCTCTTGGCTATATCCTGTGGTCCCTCAGGAATTAGTGATGGACAAGAGGGTAACCCCTCCCACATCCTGGCTCTAAGGTCCATATGTGTGGCTAGGATACTTTTGCAAATCCATCCCTTAGCCATTTAAACCAAGACACAAGGATAAACACAGTAGCAGAGAAGTTTGGTGAGGATGAAAAGTACAATGGGTAAATATAGGTGATGCATAGGGACATGTCATGTATGTTTGAAAATGTGCTGTCACTGATTTTCCAGAAAGTAGGACTTAAACATGCACACCTCTTTCCAGAGTGGTTAAATCTCCATCTGTAGACTACCTATGGTTGGGGCAAAGATATTAGACATTGTCTGTGCTCAGATTTGAGTGACAGAGAATTTATGGCCTGCACATCTGAAATATATGCTAGCTAGCCATTTGCAGGGGGGAAAAAACCAGGGTGAACCCTGCTGTCTAGGATAACTGGTGAGTTGAGAAATATGCTTCATGAGACAGACTTTGAAAAGTACAAGGATGTGGTAGAGCCAGAGGAGCTATGAAGTTTCAGCAGGTGGGACCATTGGAGGCAGCACATCCAAAGACTTCAGGGATGAAGTGGACTTGAGCTGGTCATGAACAAGGATGGAACCCAGGACGACGGGCTGGAGGCAGGTGGATCTTGGGTCTGTTTGACATGGATAGAGAGCAGTATAGTATGCTTAGAACTATGGATCAGCTAAGGATGCTGTTGTGTGCTGGTTCTACACAATCTTAGACAAGCTTCACTTACTCATCTGTCAAACAGGAGTGGTGAGACTGGCATCCCTCAGAGCTGTGGTGAGGACTAATTGAAAGAAACAGTTTCTAGTACATGGACCGTATACAGTAAGAAGTAAGTAAGCAGTAGTGACAGTTGTTCATTTTTAACTGTCCTGAAAAGGAAGTGGGACTGACTTGAGAAAAGACTTTGAATGCAAGGTTATCCAAGATGACATCATCTGATGAGCAGGAGGAAGCTGCTGGGTAGAGTGGCATTGCAGAAAGTCAGTCCCAGGTGTCATCAACTACGGGATTACAACACTGTTGCTGTGCATTTTTCTGAGTCCATCCCTGTCCTCTACTTTGGTGGACACAGGCAGGCTGGGCTATCAGCAGCATTTAGAAGCAGCATGTTAGTCCATATTAAAGCTGAAGAAGCAGAGGCCAAGGGTCTGAGGGGTTTATGCAAAATCACCCAGCCAGAGAGAGATGAGGGATAAAAGCAGAACCTAAGCAGGGTTCTTCCCCTCCTAGTCCAGTGTTCTCTCCCTCTACTATGTTGCCTGGCTGGTAAAAACAGGAGGGAACCTGCTGTTTTATAATCACATGTCTGCCTGCACATGCGCACACACACAGGCGCATACACCACACACACACACACACACACACACACACACACACACACACGAGTGCCAGCATGACCTTTGACCTGCCACTCCCCTCCTCCATGTAACCATACCTGCCATCTTCAGCCCTGGCAGGTCGTGGGGAACCTGACCCCAGTTGAGTAGTAAACTGACTCCTCTGCACAAGTGGATGAGGAAGGACAGATTAAAAGCTTGCAAGCCACCTGCAAGCAAAAAACATCTCACTCTGGAACCATACACGTTCTCACTTTCTCCCCCATCACCACTCTGCGTTCTCTCCAATGTTTCCAGCAAATTACCACATTCCTACTGCCCCTAAAAGCATTTTCCAAAAAAACATGTTTTAGCTTAAGTTGACTGGCGGTTTGGCAAAGGAAAAGCTGAAATATGGCACAATGGTTCAAGTTTAAACCCAATGCCTTAAATTAAGGGCGTGCTGTTGCCAAGCCACTGGTGAATCACAATGTGCAGGAGGGGCCTAGCCCTTCCCACAGGTTCCTCTGCCACAGTGACCTTCAACTCATTTGGAGCAGTACACACATTTGGTGGCCTTCAGGCACCCGGGAGTGGGGGTGGCCTAGCCACTGGGTCTTCACATCTGGGCATATCTGGGAGAGGGTAAGGAGGCCAACAGCCCCTATGGCAACAGCAGAGTCAGCAGAGTAGGGCCATGTCCCCACTTGAAAATGACTTCCAGGGATGATAGCAGATTGTGGGAATTGGCTGGGCCCTTAAACAAGGAGCTAGGTAGGAGTCTCGGGGCATGCCAACTAGGCTGCTGGTGGTTGAGAGGAGAAAGTCTGCCTCCCTCTGAATTCCAACATGTTGCGATTATTATTATGCACGCAGGCCAGCAGTCCTGCAAGGATTCCAGTGCTCCCAGAAGTGTGGAACACTTACAACTAGGAGGGCAGAATTAAGGGGTGCCCATGCAAAAGCAGAAACTGGTGAAGAAGTAGGGATCACCCAACCCAACAGAAGTATTGGGGTGCTTGCAGAGGTAGGAGGCACCTATACAAACAGGGACAGATTAGAGTAATAAATAATGATAATAATTTTAGCATGCATTGCTGATCTATGTGTATTGCTATGTCCACTGTAAAGTCACGCACCTACACAAGCTATCAACAATGGTATTCATACAATAGTGATGCTGTGAGCATTTCAGCTGAGTTCAAACACGTGGAAAGCTTTAGATGAACTCCTGGCACATACGGAGCACTCAGCAGGTGCAATAGTTGTTACTGTTCCTGCCATCACCATCTTTAGGAACATTATTCAGGGAGACCTTAAAAAGCACCCAGAAATAGAAATTTAAAAGGAAATAAAACCTCAAGGTTACTATTTTATTATTATGCCATCTGATTTTCTTTCTCATCCCGTTTTGGAAACAGCTATTTGACATCATTTTTTCCTTTTGTGGAATCAGATTCTACACATACATAACCACAGGCCCAGAAATATATATACTTTAAAATCCTACCTAGGTTTTTAGGCACCGTTGGGTGCTTAACATTCAGAGGAATGTGCCAAATTGGACAGGTAGGCTGGGTTTCAAGTGCCAGATCAGCAGACTTTTTCCATCCAGCATGGGGTGTCAGTGACAGGACTTGACACCACCCTCTAAGTGGATATGACCTAGAATCAGCAGGCCCTGCCTCTCAATGGTGCCAATGAAGAGACTGACAATGGCAAAGAATAGAAAATCAATAGCATCCCCCAGTCAGACCTGCATCTATGACAAGTTGCTGCAAGTGAGTGCTTTTTAAATCCCTAGAGAGGTATTTCTGCATTAAAAAGATACCCAGTGTTGCCACAGTCACTTGAGAATCATCTGAGGACTGCCCATTACTGTCAGGTGCATGGGGCTACCTTGGGTGACAAGGCCAGGCTACTTGAGTACTTGAATGTGGTCCTGTCCAGAGATGCTGGTGGTAACTTCTCAGAAGCGGCAGAACCTGACCTTAACTGTCCCTCTTTGGATCTGACCATAAATGGAGAGGCAAGGAGAAGGCTTTCAGGGACACATGACATGAATAGAGATCTGGAAATGAGAAATAACTGAAGTAAAGTGGAATGATGGCAGGTCACAGGCCAAGCACAAGGTAATCTTCAGCCATAGAATCATAGTCTAGAGGGGGGAGCTCAATATAAATAAAATCACTGTGGATTGGTGACTGTCAGGTGATCTAAAAGAGGGGTGCGGAGGGCAGGGCATCACTTGTAAGTTCAAAAGTAGCTGGGATAGATCCTGGCTCCTGCCTGCTGGCTTTGGCCGTGGCCCAGTCCACATTGGCCTTGTGGACATTCAGGGAGTGAAACGGTGAATGAGAGCACGCTCTCACAGATGTTTCTCTCTCCTTCTGTCACTCTCATTCTCCTTCTAATAATAACAAAGTAGCTGTGATAGATGAAAGATGGCAAAGGTTCTCCCAGCTGAGGATACAATGAAGTCATGCAAACCTGGCCCTTTATTATTATAATTCCATCAGTTAGAGAGATATTTTACTTGCAGATAATATTTATCCAATCTTGACATACCCAGAGACTGTTTCCCCTCCTAACTTGTTAGCATTCCAGTTCAAAGTCAAGATAGAACTTTCTGGGGTAGTCATCTATGTTATCTATTGGGTAAATAAGGGTCTCAGAAGTACACAGCCCCCAATGCAGGCAGAGGCACTGCCTGCTGTGACCAAGGGTCTCCTTCCCGGTACATGAGCTCATGATACACAGCAGGGGCTCCTGGAGGCTGGGATGCTTTCCTGCCTTTAGTAACCTAGTTAGATTTTTCCCATCAAGCTGAAGAGCCCCACAGCCACGGGAGATGGAGCAATCTGGGGCGAGAGAGTGTTGCACCGAGCAAGATGAGGGATGCTCTGACTGAGTTTCTTGGCTTGCCTCGGTATGGTCTTGCCCTCCTACTAACGGGCAGGAGGCTGTGCCATTTTGTTGATGCTTCCCAAGGCCCAATTGTTCAGTGTCACTCTAGCTCTCGGGCTGCTTGGCCCTTCTGGATAGTGAGATTCCTTCTCATTGTAAAGAATTTACTCTGAAGTCCGAGGCCTGCTTCTGGAGCATTGGTCTGATACCAGACTCCATATGAATAAAACCTGACAGTTCAGATGGTGTATGATTGACCTTGGTTATGCCATTTGACCATCAGAATCCACACCCAAAGCTGGGGGATGTCCCAGGTCTCTCCTAACTGTCACACTCTCTGATCCTTCAAGACAAATGCATTAAAACCTAAGCATTTATTGAGTCCTTCTCAAGTGCCAGGCTAGGGGTATAGTGACAAACAGGATAACAATTTGGAGTCTTATTTCCTAATTGGGCAATCAAGAACTAAGCAAAGATCCTCTAAGAGGTATGTGAGTGCAACGACAAAGAACAATGAAGTCACGGTAAGGTTACGATGGTGATGGGGGGGGCGGTTCGTGTAGGATAGTCGAGGAGGGTCTCCTAAGTTCCAGAAAGCCATCATTTCACCTGAGACTCAAGGGATGTGGAGAAGTGGCAGAAGCCTATGCTGGGATGTGGGAATGAACTTGAACCATTCAAGGAACTGAAGTTAGGCTGTTCTGCCAGAGCAGGGTGAGTCTAGGTGGACCCATTGGCACAGTGATGCTGGGAGAGAGCAGGGAAGAACTTGAAAACCATGGCAAGGGCCCAGGTTCTTCCCGAGTGCAAAAGGAAACCATCTAAAGATGGTAAGCAGAGAAGTAGCTTGAATATGAAAACTGCTAGAATGAACTGAGGGAAAGAGAAGGTAAGACACCTATTTTTTTTTTAATGCAAGTAAATTAACGTAGAATGGAACCTCTCTTCCACCCATTCATCTTCCACTCACCATTCCAAACTGTGGTATAGCTCTGAGAGTTGCTACCCAGCATTGCTCGCAACTCAATGTTTCTCCCAATTCATCGTCTCCAAAGCCAGCCTGAGCCAAGGCTGAATTCAGGGCAGGATGTGGCTTCAGCATGCATGGCCACCAGCCCTTCCTGCAGGAGCCAAGACCCATTGCTGCTACTGCATACCCAGGCACAGCCTGTCATGCCATAATGAGAGCGTGCAATCCAAGAGCGGCCAGCACCCTCCTCCCGCCTCCTCCTCCTTCGCTCATCCCTCATGCCTCGCTGCCCCGCCTAACACACAGCCACAAATTACCTGGGCTAAAATTTGCCCAGCAGAAAACAGCCACTTCCGAACAGGACATTTCCTCTCTTCTTTTGCCCTTGTGGCTGGTGGCAAAGAATCCCATTGGCTAAGCCATCTCAGTAAACAAACTGCTACACATAAATCCACTCTCCAGGACACCCAGCTCTCTCAACACAAAAATGCATTTAACAAAACTAGAAGTCCTCTTTACTTCCCTACAACACAACCTACCAGCCTGGGCCTGTAGAATCATATTGATATGGAAAGTCAACCTAATGGTTTACTCAAAATAACAGCCTCATCATAAACATGCTATTATAACTTTCTGGGTTCTAATGTTAAAAGCTAGTTATCAGCCACAATATAATAGTGCATAAAATTTCTAGATTTTGTTTCTATAGAACAGGTATTCTTATTGTTAGGGCAGACTTTGGCCTGAGGGGCAAGCCTAATTGGTCTTGACAAACTAAAATCCTTAAGCTTTCAAAAACACATGCTGTCTGTTAGATGTGTTTGGGCTCAAGCCTTGACCCCACCATCTGCTGTTGCTGGTCTACTTCTAGGTGAACTACTGGACTTCTCTGAGCATCAATATCCTTGTTTGTCAAACAGATTTGGGTTGTAGTTGACAATCAATCAAGGGAGGGAACTTTGGCAGTTAGAATGACTGCACCCCATGTGGGAGTGCCTGGGCTTTATTCCTGTCTCCAGTTCCTGGCTCCAAGTTCCTGCCATGGATGTGGGAGACCTGGATTACATTCTCAACTCAAAGTTTCAGCCATGGTCCAGCTTTACCTGTTGTGAGCATTTGAGAAGTGAGCCAGTGGATGGAAACTCACTCATATTAATTTTATAAAGAAAATTAAATTAGGCCTTACATATAAATTGCTTTGCATGGTCACTTGCCATAGTAAATGTTCTTTATTGATTACAAAATAAGACATCGTGGCAGATGCAATTATGCAGTTAAAAATGTGCCAGTATTAGCTTCAACCAAAAGATAGGAAGCTGTTAGATGTATCTCACACATAATGAAGATGACAGAGAGGCTTCAAAATCTGAAAGCATGAAAGCATTCAGTTGATAGCTCGCACAATCCCTATGACACAAGGATTTCAAAGACATTTCAATTGGTTATACTTTGTAAATTCACTATTTCCAGTCCAGTAATGCTCTCAGCATTATGATAAAAGCTAAGGGTAACTTACTGAGTCTATTCTTCACCCAGCCAATGTTGTGATTTCATAGCAGCTCCAAAGCAGTTATGATCATGATACATAATTTTCAGAGGGGAAAAGTGAGACAGGCAGCTGGCTTTGGAATCTCCACTCTTGAATTCTATATTATATACCCAAAGTTGGTGAATCATAACCTGGGGGCCAAATCTGGTCCTCCACTTGTTTATATAAATAAAACTTTATTGGAATACTCCTGCTCACTTGCACATTTTTCCATGGCTGGTGCACAAAACAGCTGCAGAGTCGGCTCACCAGACATCTCAATAACCCACAGACCTGAACTCACTTAACTGCCTAACCCTTTCCAGCAAAAATGGCCTACCCCAGATGTCAACATTAAACTTCACAAAAAGACCGGAGTGTAGGAAGGGAAAAATAATACCTCCTAATTATCATGCCTCATGTTTTGTATTTACAGTGGCTATTTACAGCTTTATCTCACTTGATCCCTCCAAATCCTGTGAAGTAGACTGTCTTCATTTCCATTTTAGAGCTAGAGAAACTGGGGCTGGGAGAGACTACGTGACTGGCACCACATACTGGACAGTGATGCCCTGAGTCTAGAGATCATGTGTGTCCAGTGTCACACCTCTGCCTCCTACCACAGTGTGAGAGAGTAGGCACCCGAAGGTACTTGACAGATGAAGGACAGTGGTAAGGGTCACCCCATCAGAAATACCAGGCCTCTTCCTATTCCAGGGTCCCTCCTCCTGACCCCATAGCCACATGGCAGTACAAAAACGGACCTTCTCCAGAGATAGGCTGGATCCCTGGGTAGGGGACACATAAACTGGAGGACAGCAGATGGATTTTCTGCTATATGCTTCCTCCTCCTCTGCCTCTTCTTCCTCCACCTCTTCCTCCTTCTCCTCCTCCTCCTCCTCATCTTCAGTTAGGGTAGACAATCACAGGCAAACCAAAGAGCATTTGGCTTCCAGACCCCTACAAGCACCGTTGTGGGCCCTGAGAGGTTTCTTAGTCCTGCAACTGGTGTTTTGGGATGAATTGAAACCAGCCACCCTCATGATACATGAGCCACATGGGTCTGGGGTTTGGGTGGATTTCAGACCAAGGGCCGCCCACACTCCCCACACCCCTGGACCCACCTCCTATGCAGTGATGAGTCACAGCCCCAGTGCCTGCCCTTCAAGTGCAGCCGCCTCGAGGCTTTTGTTTTCCTTCATCTGGCTTCATGCTGGTCATGTGAGGTTGAGGGTATTAATAGCCCAGCGGCCAGGGCCTTCTGCATCTTACTGTTGGTCAGGGAGACAGGGACAAGCTCTGGCTTGACCCTTTGGGCTGTTTGCATTTCTCTCTTGACTATCATGTGCTGGTTCATGACAGAGCCAAACCAGACAGCCAGGGAGCACTCGGTGTGGTCTCTGTGCATGGCTATGGCCCCTGCCAGCGCTTTTGATTTCCTGTTTCTTAGCATTACTCAGTCCATGCTGGATCTGGGTCTTAAGGCACCAGTGCTAACCAGAGTAAGCCAGTCGCACCTGCTCCTCCTGCCTGAGAGAATGGATAAGCCAGGCACAACAAAGGTTTGAGTCGTGGGCTTTTTTATTTTTCTTTTCAATGTAAAGTAAAATTATGTCCAGGAAGTTGAAAGTTCATCTGTAGTTTAACAAACTCCTAGAAAACTCCGTGAAGATGGTTTTTCAATTCCTGTCGTGCAATTAGAGAGCTGCTCTGACTTGCCTGGGGCGTTGATCCAAGAGTGTTGGTTCTTCCTCAGTTCAGTGTTCCAAGCTTGACTTTGCTTGTTCCTTCAGCCTTGAGAGCAGCACCCAACACCATGTCAAGCTCAGTGTTTGCTGACCTGATGTGAGGTTGGGCTGGAGCCTGGCCAAGTGATGAAACTCTCTTAGGAATTGTCACAGGGATGGAGGTTGAGTTTTGATGTAAAGGAGAAATCTGGGTTGTAGGAAGTTGCAGGAGATTTGATCTACTTTACTGAATCTAAGTCTTCAATCAGTTTCCTTAGGGACCCATGAAGGGGCAGGAGGTCTGACAAAACAAATTCTTTTCAGTTAGCAACTTGTTTGGTTTGATAAATCTATGAAAGGATGACGTGTGTGTCCTTGTTGCAGACTGTTGAGTCCTTTTGTTAGTTGTAAAGTAGTCCAGAAAGTTTAGTCTCTTGAGCCTCACTTTGTCCAGCTGAAAAGTGGGTTGAACCAGACAACCTAACTCCTCAGACAGTCTAAAGATTCACTTTATAAGAGTAGAATTTCTTTTTAATCATGCCACATCTGTTAAAAATGTGGCCCGGGGACAAGAGGGTGTAAACTTAAGACTGCAGTAACTCCTATTATTACCATTATTCTTTGTGGCTGTTGATCATGAGAATGGGCCAAGATCCTTTAAGAATTAGAGCTTTATTTGGCACCTGATTTGTGACAGGTCACAGTCAAAGGGCTGTGCATGCCTTCTCTCATCTCAAGCTCACAGCAACCTTGCAGGCTGTCAGAATTACACATAGAAATAAAGAAACCACAGCACCAAGAAAGTCAGAAAGTTGCCCATGGACACAGAGGAAATCAGGGATTGACTGGAGGCTTGAACTAAAAACACAAAGACCCTAGTTGTTAACCCTAGGGAATCCATGGCCTGTAAGCAGAAATAGGGAGATGGGACACACATGCCTACATTTCCCCCTGGTCCTAGCAGCAGGTGCAATGAGATGCTCTAAGTAACAGGCGTGTTTAGTGAATGCTGTGTAAGTAGGAGATGGCGGCCTGAGAGTCCTCACTTCCTTGGGGGGTAGTAGGAGGTTGTATAATAGGTACCCAAACACAGGCATACACAGCTGACAAGGTCTAGAGTTGCACAGCACAGTGGGGTAACTATACCTCATAATACTGCATTCTATTCTGTATAAAGAACTGGAAGAAAGCAGCTGGAAAGCTCTAAATACAAAGAGAAGATAACAAACAGAAAGGCTAGCTGCCTGGCCTCATCAGTTTACACTGTGTACATGTGTGCAAGTATTGCCATTCATCTAAACATTTAAAAAATCAAGTAAATCAGTAACATAGTGATGGGAGGAAGAAAGAGTCGCCCCGTCCTCGGCTCATGCATGTGGTCGCCCAGCGTGAGCTTTTAGGCACCTCGAGAGCAGACAGTGGCAGAGAGCAAGTTCAAGTACAGGCAGCAGGGTGATGGTGTGGAACCTGGGTGTTCACAGATCATGAGAGGTTTTATTCTCTTCAGAGGATGTCAGCATCACTCACTGAAGTGGGACACGTAGAATGGGTTAGCCAGAGCTGAAGCCACAGCTCTTTATATTGAGAAGAAAGAAAGAGAAAAAAAATCACTGACCATCCAGCCTGGTGCCTGGGTTTCACATTACCCCCATTTGTCTTTTCACTTTGAGCATCTGTTTCTGATTGCTCTTGGCCCCACCTGCCATTTACCTCTCCCTGAGCGTCCGTGACTACGTGTCATGTGATTCAAAAGTACAGATTAGTGGAGAAAGCTAACTCTGTCTTCTAAGCCTGGCGACTTCTATTTTTACCCACAGCTGTTGGAACTGATAGCAAAGTCACAGCTCACATCCCTGAGTGGCATCGCTCAAAAGAACTTCATGAACATTTTGGAAAAAGTGGTCCTAAAAGGTGAGCACTCCCTCTCACGCTCTTGCCCTTCTTACCGATGTGGGGACAGGATTTTCCAACTGAATGGACAAGGCACCAGATGTAAAGGACTGAGAGTGGATGGAAGTTAGCAGCTCCAGCAGCTATATATCCAGGGCATTGGCGGGGAGCAGATTCCAGTTCAGAAGAGGATGCAACTTGTGTCCATCACCTGCCAGTCCTTTCTTTAGTATCAGCCATCTGCCCTTCTATGACAGCTTTTCAGGTGTCTCAGGATAGACACCTGTCCTACCCCTTGGTGACTGAGCCTCCAAATTCCTAGAAAACTAAGAGGCATACCAGGCAGACTAGATTCTGAGAGTAATCAAACTAGCCAAGGAACCTTAAGTATCTGGTTCAATTGTCCATTGTGCACAGAGAAGCTGAGGCCCCTCAGAAGGAGTGATTTATCCTTAATTCCTTAGCCAGCCCATCAGAATTAGAACCAAGCTGATCTCCCAGAACTGTGTCTCTGCTGGGGAGAAAAAGAAGAAAAGGAAAACAGTGCTTTCTGATCAGGTGAGCCTTTGGTGTCGATGGAACAATGAGATGAAAGGGGGGCTTGATAGAAAACCAGAGAGAAGAGAACAAAAAGAACCCTAGATTTCAGAAACTCTACCCTTAGCCTCAACTGCAGATGCTTGACCAAATGTTGAATAACAGCCAGTGAGAAAGAAAACCAGCCCCCAGGGGCAGGGTCCAGGGATCTGAGCAGAATGAAGAAGAGAAGCCAGTTAATCAAAGATGGGGGTGCTTCTCCAATCATAATGTGGATTGTGTGGGTTTTTTTCTTCCTTCCCCATTCAAGTCCTTGAAGACCAGCAGAACATCAGGCTCATCAGGGAACTGCTGCAGACCCTGTACACTTCCCTGTGCACACTGGTGCAGAGAGTCGGCAAGTCTGTGCTGGTCGGGAACATTAACATGTGGGTGCACCGCATGGAGACCATCCTGCACTGGCAGCAGCAGCTCAACAGCATCCAGATCACCAGGGTAAGCAGGTGCCCTCTACCAGGCAGCCAGGCCTGTGCACAACCTGGCCACAGAGGGCATGCAGGGGTCTGCTTTGAGTGGATGTGAGGTTGCTTCATGCTGGTGCTGAGATGGGCTGGGGCCTTCCTGGTAGGGACAAGGTGGCAAGGACTTGGCCAACATGATCCATGTCAGAGACAAAGGCAGCCAACTGAAACACTATGGGAAAGCAGAAACTTGGCTTAGACAGATGAGCTGGCTAGCCTCCTGATTTTTTTTTATTATGTTCTTTATTCACTTACTTATGTTTACCTTAAATGCAGACAGATCAAGACAGAGACTTTTTATCCCTGTATGCCTGCAGCACCTAGAGCTGAGCCAGGCTTGATGCCAGGAGCCATGTCTCACAATGTGCATGCCTAGGACCCCAAACTCTTGCACCATCATTCACTGCCTCCCTGGGAGCACATTAGTAATATTAGGAGTAGAGCTAGAAGTTGATCCAAGATACTCTGACATGGGAAGTAGACAATCCACGAAGTATCTTTATTTTGTAATTTATTTGTTTCCTTTTTTAAAAGATTTATTTTTATTGGAAAGGTAGATTTACAGAGATGAGAGACAGAGGAAAAAGATCTTCCATCTACTGGTTCACTCCCCAAATGGCCACACAGCCAGAAGAGCTAGCCCAATCTGAACCCAAGAGCGTGGATCTTCTTCCCAGCTAGACACATGAGCAAGGAGCTGGATGAGAATTGGGGCAGCTAGGACTCAAACTGGCACCTCCATGGGATGCTAGCACTGCAGGCAGAAGCTTAATCTACTGCGCAGTAGGACCTGGCATTGTGGTATTGCATGTGAAATCACTTCCTGCAATGCCAGCATTCAGTATGGTTCAAGTCCCAGTTGCTCCACTTCTAATCCAGCTCCCTGCTAATGGCCTTGAAAAGCAGAGGAAGATTGCCCAAGTACTTGGACCTCTGTCCACTAAGGAGATCTGGAAGAAGGTCTAGATCTTGGCTTCAGCCTGGCCCAGCTCTGGCCATTGTGGCCATGTGGGCAATGAACTAGCAAATGGAAGATCTTTCTCTGTCCCTCTCCCTCTCTCCTTGTAGCTCTTCCAGATAGATAGATAGATAAATAGCCTCTTTTAGATAAATACCCAGCAGAGGGATGGCTGGATCATGCTGCAGTTTCTTTCTAGTTTTTTTTTTTTTTAATTTCCACAGTCTTTTCAATAAAAGGTATTGGAAAGCTTGGCATGCATAAAGGAGTAAAATTAGATCCCTGCCTCTTACCATATATAAAAATCACACAAGATGGATCAAAGAGCTAAAACAAAAAAGAAAGAAAACAAGTAAAGGCCTCAGGTTACCAGCAAAGCATAGTTCTTCCTATCAGTAGTTTCTTTGGGCTTTCAAAACAAAACTGAGCACTAGACCCTTATCATCCTAGTGAGCCGGGGGTCTGAGGCACACAGAAGTGTGCAAAACACGCTGATGTCTCCCCCAGGGCTCGAGAGGAGGGGCGGTGGGGAAGGACGGAGCACTCAGTTTCCTAATCTAATCACAGATTGTGACTACTTCAAGAGGTTTCCAGCACCCACACTGACAGCGTCTGAGGCTACAGAAGGTGGCAAATCAACAGAAGGTGGCCTTTGACCTCCTTGTAAATAACAGTTTTACCGTCAGAAGCCTTCCAAATGACCTGTCTGGGCTTTAGTTTCTTAAGCTCAGAAAAAGAATAATTGGAAGCCTGCACTCAGTGCTAGCTGGTTTTTATAAATCCGGGATTGCCCAGCAATGGAAATGAGCAAGTTTCATTTGTCTGAAGCACATCTTGCCCCCACCCACTTTGGGACATACGCATTAGGCTGGCTATCATGTGCCTTCATTCCCAGCCACCCCCTTCACCGCCAGAACCCACAGCTTACTCCCTCAGAGTTCCCACTATCTTTGACAATGGCATTGTGCTGTCTCCCCTCATGTGGATGGGACATGTACCAGAGACACGCAGTGACTGGCCCAGCATTGCACAGCCAGTGCGTGCAGACCCGAGGCCAAGAACCCTAGAGGGTCAATTCCTAAAATGGTAAAGCTTACTTGACAACAGTGGATTCCAAAACCTTTTTTTTTTTTTTTTCCATCCAGCTTTCTTCCAACTATTTATCCAATGATTCTGCATTTCTAAGCCTTGGTAAGCCAATGAAATCCCATGCAGAAGAGATCAAAACACTGAAGTTCCTCCCACTCTCGTCTGCTAGGAATGTGCCAGTCAAGTCCCAGCATGCTCTGCACACTCTGAACTTGGTCCAGCCTTAGGGCTTTTACTTTCACTCTTTCCCTGACCCCCGGTTCACTGAAGCCACTCCTCCTGGCACCTCCCTCAGCAATTACTAATCTGAAGTTATTTCTCTGCCTCACTGGCCCATGAGCCCCACAACAAAAGGACATTCACCCAAAGAATTCCCCCGTCTCAGTCCCTTTGCTCTCCCAGAGCAGAGGCTGTCAGGAAATTTTAGTTGAATGAATTCACGAACCAATGACTGAAGCCAGGGAGTCTCCACCCACTGCCTACAGAAGCACCTGTTCCATGTTCAGAGAACACAGCTGGAAACATTGTCCTCTACTGTGGAAAACAATAATCATGTGCCTAACACAGGACTGAGGCAACTTACTTGATCACTCATGCCTCATGTTCCTCATTTGGAAAGTGGGAGCAATAGTACAGTCCTGAAGATGGAAGAAGTTATTAGGGAGAGAACAATTGGATCAGAGATCTCATGTATACTGTCAGAAGGTGTCAGCCATTGTTACTGGCAGAGGGAGGAAGGGAGCAGGCAAGTGGAGTGACAAATGATGCTGAAATCATAGCATCCTCATCTTATCAAGTAGAAAATTAGGACTGTGGTTAAGAATCATTCAGCTGAAGAGGCCAGCTTTCTGGTATAGTGAACTAAGCAGTTGCCTCCAATGCTGGCATCCCCTTAGGGGCGCCAGTTCAAGTCCCAGCTGCTTCACATCCCATCCAGCTAGCTCTCTGCTGATGAGCCTGAGAGCAGTAGAGGATGTCTTCTGGCTTTGGTTTGCCTCAGCCCTGGCTGTTGTGGACATTTGGGGAGTGAGCCAGCAGATATATATATATATCCCTCCCACCCTCCCTCTCTCCATCCATTCCTCCCTCCCTCCATATAGCTGTCTTTCAAATAAATAAATAAATAGATACAGAATGGAAGAGAACAGAAATGGGGTGGGGATGAGTTGGGGAAGAAGTAGGAAGGAGAAAGATGAAAAATTCAGCTGAGGCCAAGATGCTGGTGGGATGTGGCCAAGGCACTGAACCCAGGACTGTGGGCAGAGGCTGTGCTTTTAGCCACTGTGCCCTGCTGCCTCATGTCACCTGTCGCAGCCCTTCTTGCCTGGGAACCATGTTCTGCTGAGAGCCAGGCTGGATCCTTGTGGAGTGCTGGCGAGCCTTTCACACAAATGCCTAACTCTCCAGAGGAGAGAAAGAGCAACAGTGAGGGAAGGAGGGCTTAATGACTGCAGTCTGGGCTATATTTTAAGTTTTACTCTTTAACAGTCTGGGCCAAAGACAAATAAGGTATCCCTTGAACTATTATAAGGTGACTTTCATCCCAAAATACCTTTAATTTTGCCCAAGTGCTGATGGCATCTTTCCAGCACATGATCTTGCCCCTTCAAAGTTTTCATATGTAATTCTATGGAGCCAATTTCTACTGGTTTAAAAAAAAATCATATAATAAGGGATGAAGAGGAAAAAACAAGAAAACTGCTTTAGGGGGAACAACTTTAATTGCAGTGTTCACGGAGCAAAGCAATGTTTTGAAGCAGAAGTGGGTGGAATAGGCATGCATGAATGGTTTTAGCCCAATACATGCTTTCAGGAGCAAGAGTGACAGATTTTTCTGTGTATATTCATATTCAACAAGGCAGCAAGCAAGCAGTTAACCATTTATCAGGGATAAGGGCCCAGCATGGGGTCTGGGCAGAGATTTCGGAAAAGCTCAGGTTTAAAAATCTGACAGTGAACAACTGCCAAGTGGACTTGCCTTTAATAGGAGTTAATGTAATAATTGGCCTGGGAGTTTTAACCAAAAAAAGTAGAGGCTTTGAACTGATGGAAACAAAAAAGAAAAATCTCCTGGCAGTTTTATTAGCTCATATGATCAGCAGCATATGATAAACGACGCGGCCTGGGGCCTTCTTTGCAAAGTCCTGGATTTTGCAAACAAGGAAAGGTTCGGTCCTGGGGTGAGGGGACGGGACTTGAGCAGTGTAAATTGTTGAGTCATGGACGCTGCTGCTGAACGTAGGAGGCTGAAGTCAGTCCAAGCCTGTGTTTGCTAGGACAGGAAGAGATCTTCAGAGTCTTCTAAACTCATTCCTTTCGGACATGGGAAAACTGACACCCAATATGTGTGATTTGGCCAATCTCACTTAGGAAACCAGAAAGGTGCCTGGCATGATTCAGCTTCAGCCACTCCAGGGCCCTGTTTCTGTTCCCAGGGTCCAAGAGGGACTGCCTATGAGCAAGACTAAGGGTAGAGGGTGGAAGTGGGAGCTGGGTGGGCAGGGGGAGCACATAGCGCGTCCTTGCCATTGTCACCTGCTGACTGCTGCGTGGTCTTGACCTGTGTGGTCATCCTTCACTCTGCAGCCTGCCTTCAAGGGCCTCACCTTCACTGACCTGCCCTTGTGCTTACAACTGAACATCATGCAGCGGTTGAGTGATGGCCGGGACCTGGTCAGCTTGGGCCAGGTGGCCCCTGACCTGCATGTGCTCAGCGAGGACCGACTGCTGTGGAAGAAACTCTGCCAGTACCACTTCTCCGAGCGGCAGGTGGGTGGGTCCCTGCTGGCCTTGCTCCATGCTCCTCCTTCCCTTCCCCTCATCTGAAGCTCCCCCAGGCCCGCATCCTTAATTCAAGCACTGTTTACACCCCACATCCACCAGAGCTCCCTCCTTTGACTAGATAAGGATACTCTAAAAAGGTCCTAAATAAATGTTATCCACCTAGTTTGATTTAAAAAAAAAAAAAAAGCTTACATTCTTAACCTATTCACATTTAGCAATGTGCTCCAAAAAAAATCTTAAGTTGGCACTATCCCCCTTCCATAACAAAACGCTTGCACTTTTATGGCGTTGTACAGGTTAAGTGCTTTTTGCAGATACTATTTTATTCTATAATGGATATCTGTCAAATCCCCACCTTACACCGGTGAAGAGAGGGAGGCCACCAATGGCTAACTGACACATCCACACAATCAAAGCAGCTCTCAGGGTGAGAGAGCTGGCCTTGAACTTGAATTGGGGCCTTCAGACATCAAGGCTGGGCTTGTTTCCCTGAGTCATTCTGCCTCAATTCTTTTTCTGATTTCTTTAAATAGATGTGTTGAGTTCAACACGTTCCATTCAGGAAGCCACGACTGTTTAAACATAAAACAGAGCCATGATGCAAAGTGGTTATTGCATTTCTCTGGAAGCCCATAGCAGAAAACAGGTTCGCAGTTGTTTTTCAAGATCAGCTGAACACTACAGTGCCATCCAAATGCAACTTTGTAAAGAAAGGTCACCAGCAATAGGTCACTATGCACCTGTTTCTCTAAAAGCTACTGTTTAACTGAGGGAGCAAAGAGAGGACTTCTTTATAATATGGCAGTTCTTCCCTACCCCAACCCCCAACCATAGGAGAGATTTTTTTTTTTAATGGCAAAGAAGATGAGGATAGAATTTTTCAGAACCACAAAGCCACAAAACATCCTCTTAATGGATTTACCCACAGCAACTACATTTATTCATTTGCCTTTCAGATTCGTAAGCGATTAATTTTGTCCGACAAGGGGCAGCTGGATTGGAAAAAGATGTACTTCAAGCTGGTGCGGTGTTACCCGAGGAGGGAACAGTACGGAGACACCCTCCAGCTCTGCAAGCACTGTCACATTCTGTCCTGGAAGGTAAGAGTCCCTGCTCCGCACACTGGGCAACTTGCAAACACCTGTGCTTCCCTCCCCGCTTGATTGACGTCTGAAATTGTTATTCCCTTTGTTCTAATCATCTATTTCTCTGATCCATGAAAAAGCCACACTGACTAAAACATCATGTTTTTATATAATTAATCACATAAAGGGCATGAATTTCACACATTTGTATATACAAATTTAAGAACATAATGACCCTTCCCACCGTACCCTCCCAGTCTCCCTTGCTTCCATTGTCCCTCTTTCTTCCTTTCTCATTTTTTTTTTTAATTTTCACAAGGACATACTTTCCATTCCCATTATAATCACAAGCTTTGCTCTCCACTAAACAAGATACTTAACAAGTAGGAGGAGGAAACACCATGGTTTCCCAGTTCATAGGCAAGGGTTATGAACAATCGCCAAATCTCAAAATGTCAGTTTCACTCAAACACTTTTTTTTTTTTTGGTACTCTGTATATTAATTGCCACCTGGCTTTTTTTTTTTTCAAACTACCCCATCCCTCAACACTAAAAAGTTCCCCTGTCTCTGTATGCACAGGCACACACACGTATGCAAACACAGTTTTTTAGATTCCTCCAGACAGGTGGGTTCTTGATTGGGAAATACTGCTTGGAAGTGGGAATATGCCTAATGGTACGAAAGCTAACAAGAGGCCTCTGATGGCATGACCCTGACCATGATGTTCCTTTCCAGGGCACCGATCACCCCTGCACAGCCAACAATCCAGAGAGCTGCTCCATCTCGCTCTCCCCCCAGGACTTCATCAACCTGTTCAAGTTCTGAATCTCAGTTCATGACTACACTGCCCAGCAGGGTCCCCTTCTGATGACTGGATGGCCTGTTGGCTGGCTGGGAGGACGGAGCTTGGGCACTCCATTTGTAAATAATGTACATTTTTATAAACGTTGGCTCGAGATTTCGGAAATGAGTCCTGCAGAGAAGAGAGTGCCGCAGCCAGCCTGGGGATGTGGGGACGTGAACCTGTCCCCTGCAGTAGTATGGAACGGCACAAATGCTATCAATAAACTTTGTCTAACAACCGGCCAGGGAGACTCCCACAAGCAAGACCTCTCTGTCAAGGGGGAAAACGGAATTCATCTTCATGTTCCTGGAAGCTCCTTCACAGCTCCCTAGGAAGAAAAAAGCAAAACTCACCTAGAAGATAGGACCCCTCTTTGTTAACAATGTGAAGAATCTGTTTAGGGAGAAAGAAAGAAAAGCAGCATAACCACAGTTGCGAAACCTTGGGCTCTATGGCTGGGGTTGGGGTTTGTTTGGGAAAGGCAAAGAAGCCCAGCCCATCTGTGACGTGCTTGTGCCTGGGACCTGATCCTTGGAAGCCTCCACACAGTGGTCTACCTCTCAAAGCACGGTGCGTGCCCTCATGGCATGCACTGCCCCCTAGACAGTGTCTGCCCGTCTCGTATTTTCAGAACTATAAAAAGTGATTTAAAGTGGAAAGCGATGCTGGAAGCAGCATTTTCATTTCAGTCTTCCTTTTTAGGCAAACATAGCCCTCTCTTCAAGTTTTCCTTCTAACAATCCCCAAATCAGTGGAGCCTTTTGTCCTTCCGTGTTGTGGATCATCTGGGGAGACGACAGACCCAATGAGAACAGCCGCCCGGACAAAGTCCTGCTGCATGACGACAGAATTTAGTCACCCCCTGGCGGTGAAGACTTTCGTCTTCCTGTTCAACTTCGCAGAGGGGGCCGGGCTTCCTTGGATATTGTCATGGAGGAGTCTCAAGCGTGGTGACTTCGCCAGCAGGTTTTACGGTTTGGCCAACGACGAGGACAAGTTTCCAGCTGCTGTTCCCCTTGGTAGAGGGAGGAACTGCAGAGTTTTTCTTTAGGCCCAACATTAAAAGGTAGTCACCCTGAGTCAGGGCTTCCTGCAAGGGTGTTGGAAATCAAAGCCTGGAGTTACAGATGAACGCGAGGGCAGAGGTACTGCGCATTCCCCCTGACCTTGTTTCAGCGGCTCCCGGAGGATTTTTCCAGGCAGATGACAGCAGAGCACTGTGGGAGAAAGGAAATTTCAGGACTTGAAGAGGGGGGTGGGGATGTTTGGGGTTTGTTGTTTTGATTTTTTTCTTTTTTCTTTTTTTTTTTTTTTACTTTTTATAGAAGGTTGCTTTTCTACAATAATGTACAGATTTGCAGTTGTACTTGCTTTTTGTTTGTTTGTTTCTCTTTCCAAATAAAGTTGCCACCTGCATGCTCTTGGCAAGTCAGTGGAGCCCACTAAGAGCTTGGTTGCCCTGCATGTGGAGTGAGAGCGTCTCCTTGGGAGGGGATGACCCTCGCTGGAGAAGGGTCTGGAAGGGGAAAGATGGCCGAGCCCTTGATTCAGATCCCACCCTTGGCAATGTGCCATTCACACGGCAGCCCTGGGAGGGGATGTCACTGCTACTCTGCGTACCTCACTTTGCAATGTCCGTGCCTACTCTCAGATTTTTTTCAGTTTCCATCCCTTTCAGATTAATAATAATCATAAGAATGACTTAAATCTTCCTTAATGAGAAAAAGGAAGTGTAAAAGAAGAAGACCTTGGAAAGGCTGAGTTTCAGAAGAGCCACAAACCCCTGAGACATCTGAGTGTGCTGCTTTCTTTGTTGTTGCTTGGCAAGCCCGTGCTGCTGCTGCTGCGGCTGCTGAAGTAGCTTCACATTGCCATGCAAGCCCTTGACTGTTAAATTCAAAAGCTGCTGCTCCTTGCATGTTCAGGTTCTCCCAGAGCTCTCACCATCTTTTCTGAAGTGTGAGGGTGAGCTGGGGATTTGGGTTTGCCCTGCTGTGAAGAGCTTTGCTAACTGTGACTCAGGGCACTTTCAGGGTGGCGGGGTTCATGGCTTTCCAAATCTTCCCACCAACCTGTGTTCATATCCATCATGGGGATGGAAAGTCCTTGGCATCTCGGGGCTTATTCTTCCCAAAACACTGGCCACGTTGTGTTGGCAGCAGACCACGGGTAAGCCCATCTTCTAGAGCAGTGCCAGGCAATAAGAAGCACTTGGGCGAAACAGCTTCTCCCATTCCTACCCTCCAGCCCCGGAACAGGGGTATGATTTTCTGAAACATTTACTGAGATGGTGCCCTTGGACTCTGCCCATTGTCCTTTGGTGTTATTACAGATGATATTGTAACAGAGTCAGGAAAATGTCTTAAGGGAAAAAAATGTGACATTGATGGTTGTCTTTGGTTGGAAGTGGAAAATGCAGAGGGAAACAGCAGGTGCAGAGGGAGAGGGACAGAAGTAGAAATGGCTCATCATGGACACTGTGGTTTGTTTGGGGGACAGCAGAAGCAGCCTTGCTGCCACAGAATGTGTGCCAGCACCATCTGTTGGGCACAAAGAGTCTTTCCGTTTTCTATTGGCAAATCTCAGGATGACCTGGGCTAAAAGCAAAAACCAAACCAAAGAATCCCCATCTTGGACCCACTAAGAGCCAGAAGAGACCTGACAGCAGAAAGTGCTAGGACCAAGGGTTCCACAGTCTTCATTGTACCTGCCCAGCCCCACTCTACGTCCCATCCAGTAATCAGACACAGATGTCAAAGATGAGGCCGTTCATGCTCCCAGAGAAGGACACGGTTCTGTCCACTGCAGGGAGAGCAGGGGTATTTGCTAGGGTTTGACCTAACCCAAAGGACATGATGTGTGGGCCATGAATCCAGAGTGTGTTGGGTATACGAGCCAGCATCCAGGGAAGTATAGAAGTCTCTCTCTTCATAGCAAGAGGCAGGGGGGAGGGGAGGGATAACTTGTTCATGCAGATTGTGTTATTACACCATACTGTTGGTTTGGGCATATGAATCACTTCAGTGGGAGGGCACAAGGCAGAAATGAACAAAAGTTCCAGGATGACCACACGCCCCTAGAGTGTCTCTTGTGAGATGATAAGCAATTGTATGTCAAAGGGAATTGGCGGAGATTTTGTAGAAAGGCTGGATTTGTACCAACACTGAGCGGGCTGGACTTGCTCATGGGAGGGAGGGCGGTGCGCATGTGTTTGGCCATTGCCGCAACTCTCACCCCGTGGGTTCATGGACCTTTTCCCACGAAAGGGATCTGCTGTGGACAAGGGCACTTGGTTTCTACCGTTCTGACAAGAGGACAAAGAGCTGGCGTTCCTTTTGCCTGGGAGCGAGAGGTGTCACTGACAAAGCACTCAAAGAGACATTCAGTGGTGTGTCATTCTTAGTGTTGAATATAATGTTTATTAGAATATGGCTCACCTGAGTTTATATTTTTCCTGCCAAGCTGTAAGGCAATAATGTTTGGCTATGCAAACACTGTTTTATGTGTTGATTTTTTTAACTGTAATTTTATGCGTGCTTTCTTTTTTCCTAAACTAAATTGTATCATCATTTTCTGTGTTGATATCTGTTGCTTTTTTCATCTCTTTCCAACTATCTGAGTCGCTGAGTCTGCGAACCATCTCTTCTGACTGGCTGCAGGCCTAAAATCCTATTAGTGCTTAAACAGACCTCAGAAGCCCCTGAACCACCAGGCAAAGGTAGAGATGTGACATTATGATATACCCTGGGCTTCCACAAACAAGGTCACAATTCCTTCAAATCTCATGTTTTCTCTAGATGTTTTCTTCTTTGTACTGTCATGGAGCATAAACCCTCTGTGGTTTCCCAAAGGGGGAAAAAAAAAATCACTGTCCCAGACATTAGGGACCCAACAGGGATGCGAGAGCCAGCGGAGTCTGACAGCCCTGCTGCCTTTCTGGATGCAGAAGTGGGTTCAGAAGACTTGGGAGTATGCCCCCTGCCACCCTCAGTCCTCAGTGATAGAGCTGAGTATAAACAAGGGGCTTCCCAAGACTGACTTTACACATCCAGTACTCTCAGCCTGAGCATCTGTTGTGTTCAGTGTTGGACACAGCTCTGCAGACGCTGGACGGTCAGTGGAATTCACTGGACCTTCCCAGGGAAGGTCCTGCAGACTGACTATCTGGACCTAGGGCTGTGAGCTTCCCCAGTATTTCCAGTCTCTGATTCTTCCTGGAGAGGTGAGGAAGCCCTGTCGGGTCTCTGCAGCCCTCTGACTCTACTGGGGACGCAGCATTCTGTGTGGATGGATGGCCAGCTTGCAAGAAAGCAAGCAGCATGTTATGACAAACTCACTTTCTTCTTTCAACGTCGGTACAAAGATGGCCCTCCTAAAAGTAAGCGAGGGCTGAGCAGCAGTGTGTTTTCCAGAAATTGGGATTCTAAAGGCAGCTATGCCAGCATTTCCTCCACCCTATTCATCTCCTCTTCCCCCCCGCCCCTCCAGCACCGATAGTGAGGTCCAGTGTGTTTATAGCCCAGCAGATATTCACTCTCTGCCAGACTTGGTCTTCACTAAGTGGGGGGGCAGGGGACACAGGGAGGTATCTAGCCCATCAGACATCCAGGAGCCAGGGCCATGATATGTGTGACTTTGCAAAGTGTTCTTGAATTCTCTCAACAAACAACTGTTCCTAAAGAAAACTCTCGAAACTTCAGCCCTGTGCCATTTGACCAAAGCTGGATGGCTGCTTCAACACTCTGAACTCCTTATAACTTGTACAAAGCTGCTTATAGTTTGATCATAGGCTTTTCGGTCTTTGAAGTTAGACATGTCTGTTGAATTAATGACAAAACGGAAAGCTCCAATCCCTGCTGTGCACTTGTAATCCTTGGCACCATCTTTATTCTACCAAGTGCCAATCACCCAGGCTAAAGGGGGTGTGTGTTACAGCTATGTCCTAAGCTTAGAAGCTTGAATGTACTTCTTTTTTAATGAAAAACACCATATGGGGTTTCGACATTGTAGCTAAAAGTATAAGGGTAGACCAATTACATGCAATAATGTTTATTTAATATGGTGTGAGCTGAATCTTTCTGTATAAATTATTTGCACACTTTTCCTGCATGTTGAACTGATTTTTTTATAGTTGTTTGTACCAGACAGTGGCATATTTTTGTAAAAATTTTTTGACACTGAATTGCAATAAATGTTTTTCCAACAACACACACTGTGTATCTGCTGTATGCCAATTCAAATAGGCTTTATATTGTACTTCATATGTTCATCTTTTGCCTATTGAAATTTATATTCCTTCTCCCAGAAACTTGTTAGCATTATTGTGAAATTCCTTAGAACACATAGAAAAGGGCCCAGTGCAGTAACCTAGTGGCTAAAGTCCTCGCCTTGAACATGCGAGGATCCCATATGGGCGCCGTTTCTAATACCGGCAGCCCCGCTTCCCATCCAGCTCCCTGCTTGTGACCTGGGAAAGCAGTTGAGGACGGCCCAAAGCCTTGGGACCCTGTACCCGTATGGGAGACCTGAAAGAGGTTCCTGGCTCCTGACTTCAGATTGGCTCAGCTCCAGCCTTTGCAGCCATCTGGGGAGTGAATCAATGGACAGAAGATCTTTGTCTCTCCTCCTCTGCATATCTGACTTTGCAATAAAAATAAATAAATCTTATTTTTAAAAATACATAAGGGGGAAAAAGTTTGTTGATTAATACTAACCTGGTTCCATAATATAGCACTATGCTTAAATTGAATATTCCAGAAACTACTTATATATTAAGAGGAGCAAAGAATAATAAGTTTTGAAGTCACCATCAACTTACCCATCCATATTTTTGGAACAGCTACTATACTAGACCTAGACAGAAGTACTGGAAAAGGGGACAAGCCGGAAAAGAAATTTAGATTCCATGTAAGAAAGACAAAAAGAATAGCAACTAGGGCAGAAATTGTAGTAAATATTGCTATGGTAACGTAGGCTAAACCAACATCTGTGGACCAGCATCCCATATGGGTGCCAGTTCAATTCCTGACTGCTCCACTTCCAATACAGCTCCCTGCTGCTAATGCTGCTGGGAAAGCAACAGAAGATGGCTCAAGTGCTTGGGTCCCTGCCCCCCATATGGCAGACCTGGATGAAGTTTCAGGTTCCTGGCTTTGGCCTGTACCAGCTCCAGCTGCTGTGGCCATTTGGGGAGTGAACCAGAGGATGGAAGATTTATATTCTCTGTCTTTCTGTGTCTCTCTCTCTCTGTCTCACTCTCTCTCCGTTTCTTTCCCCTCCCTATCCCTTCTCTTTCTCTGTAACTCTGCTTTTAAGATGAATAATCTTTTTTAAAAATAAATATTACAAAGGAAATAAACATGGGACTTGAGCTGTGAATAACAGGGGGACCTTCTATGGTGGACTTCACTCAGGGGTCTCTCTCAGAAGTCCTGTGCAAGTTGGAACCTGAAAAGTTGAGAAGCCAGTCTCAGAAGAATAAGAGCAAGAATGTTCCAGAAAGGAAACATTGTGTACAAGGTTCGAGCCATGGTCCTGCCGCTCACCTGCAACGTGACATTTATCATCGTACTTAATTTCTCCATCTCAATTTCTGGACTCTGAGATGATGATTATGCTCTCTCAGGCTAAGGAAGCAACACTGTTGTTACACTTAGGAGCTTGGCACCCAATGTGAGCTCCACAAATGTTAATGACTGTTATCGCTCCTATTAGCATGCTTCTAAGGGCTACTCTTTTCACTGGTTTAATCAGGTAATTTGCCTAGGGGTGCTCTCATTCTGGGCCACGCCCTGCCACTGCCCTAGTTCTCCAGCAGGTACTACCACAGTAGGTTCCTAACAATAATTAAGGTTGATTATTTCAATCCTTCCCCAAGATCACCAAATCTGACCATTCCCTCCATTCCCTGAACATGCATTGCTCAGGCTGTCTACCTCCTTAGCACCTGTGGCCTCTTAGGGTCACCTCTGCTCCATGCCTGAGTCAGTTGGGGGTAAATCTCACCTCCCTAACTCATGTTTGCTAGGGACTATATCACATTGCTGTCTTCTTAGTGCCCATTTTATCACACCTGGCACAAAAGCAGGATTGACTGAATTAATAAACCCAGCCAATGCATCTTTAAAATGCCTTCAAAATTCTCCCAGCCACATGCAGGTCCTTAACTAGATTAAGAGTTCATGTGCATGGGCATCTGGGCTGAAACTAATGGTGGTAGGTAAAGTAACTGTTACAGAGGCCCAGGTGTCATTAAAACTTCCTGAAAGTTCAACTAATGAATGAATCTTGATATTCTACTTAGAAGTCTAGTAAATTTTAATACAAAGTAAAAGGGCCTTTTATTATTGTTAATGAACTGATCAAAGTCTGTAAAAAAAAATCTCTTTCACAAACAATTTTTAAAAATTCTTTAAACACTTTAAAGCGATAGCTGTGAACCTGAAACATTGGATTGCTAAGCACTTCAGCTGTAAATCTAATGTGTTTTTTTTCTAAAGCACTTTGAATACCTTCTCAGATAAGCTTAATACAATCCCAAATAAATAATGTAATGAATTAAGCAAAACTCTATCTCAAACTCTCTTAAAAACTGTAAACACTGTTAAAACTAGTGAAGTCATGATACCTTTCAATTTAAAGTGGTATCTGACATTAGTTGTTTATTTTAGATGAAAATCTTAAGGCTGTGCTGGGAGGCAAAACAACAGCTCCCTTCGGAAGTCCCATGCTTAATCCCTGGAACCTATGAAAATACCATTACCCAGCAGGGCCCTTAGAAGTGGAAGAAAGAGCAGACCTTTAGCCTTATGGTTAAGAGATTGGCTGAGTTGCCCACAGGCCACATAGGAATGCCTAGGTGTAGGCTAGAGTTCTGGCTCCTGATTGCAGCTTCACACTAATGTAGACATTGTAGGTAGTGATGATGGCACCAGTAAGTGCATCTCTGCCACCCAAGGCAACCTGTGGGTTGAGTTCCTAGCTCCTGGCTTGGCTCTGGCCCAGCTCTGACCATTGCAGGCATTCAGTTTGTGAACCAGCATGTGGAAGATCTCCCAATCTCTGTCTCTCTCTCTCAATCTCTCTCTATCTCTGTCTTTTAAACAATTAATATGAATGAAGTTTTTTTTCTTTTTTTTAAATTTGATTATTTTATTGGAAAGGCAGATGTACGGAGAGAAGGAGATACAAAGAGAAAGATCTTCCATCTGCTGGTTCATTCCCCAAATGGCTGCAACAGCTGGAGCTGAGCAAATCTGAAGCCAGGAGCTAGGAACTTCTCCCAGGTTTCCCGTATAAGTGCCAGGGTCCCAAGGCTTTAGGCCATCCTCTACTGCCTTCCCAGGCCAGAAACAGGGAGCTGGAAGGGAAGTGGAGCAGCAGGACCAGAACTGGCACCCATACAGGATCCCAGCGCATGCAAGGCAAGGATTTAGCCACTAGGCTATCGCACCCTGGGTTTCAATTTTTTCAGATTTTTTTTAAATTTTTAAAGATTTTTTACATTTATTATTTTATTTATAATATTGTTTACATAGTTGGGAGGGATACATGCCGTGTGAACCTCCGATTTGGGTAAGAAGTATTGTGGTAAGAAGGAAGGTGAGTGGGACAAATATCTCTCTTTTTTTTTTCTCGTATCTGCAATCAAGGAAGAGGGAGCCACAATTTGCTGTCAAAACACATCAACACCCAGGGATGAGGGACAGTCACTTGATGACTCCATCTCTCTCTCTTTCTCTCTCTCTCATTCTCTCTCTCTTTCTCTCTCCCTCTCAAACAACTTTTTTTTTTTAATGTAGAGGAACAAAACCAAGGAGGTCACAATGATACAATATGAGAGCTCAAACTGCCATTGCTGGCTTCAGAGAGGGAGGAAGGGAGCCACAAGCCAAGGAATGAGAACAGCATCTATCACCAAAAGAAGGATAAGGAAAGGGATTCTTCCCTAGAGCCCAGAGCTCCCAGGAAGTTCTACAGCCCTGCTAACTGCCTGACACTAATCCCACAACACCTGTGTCAGCTCCAACCTGCAAGACCATAAAATTTTTAAATTTGAATTCTTTTAAGCCACGAGATGTGTGGTGACTTCTTATGACAACAGTAGAACACGATCAGGTTCCCCAGTACACACCCAGCAGCCCACCCCTGCACAACTTCTCCCTGCCTGTTTCTGCACCCTCAGGCAAGTTCCCATCACACCATGGCCCTCACCCCAAGCTGGGCCAGGCTTTCTGCAAAGACAGGTCTCAGCCCAATTCAGCAGTAAGACTTACTGAGACCCCCCAGCTGTGCAGAACTGCCAAGGCTCTATAAGCCGATCATTAGTGTTAACAGAATGCTGTCTGAAGCTTATCTTATTTTCCCAGAATTTTCAGAGAACACAGAGAACAAATGGCAAGGAGTATCCCACATTTTAAGTTCAATGGGGGAGAGGGGAAGCCACCTCCCTGAGGGGCCTCCCAGGAGGCTAGAATTGACTCCACCCCATCCCACCCCAACCCCCATTTCCTGCATAAAAGAAGTGGGGAGAGAGAGCAGATCCCAGCAGCTGAGAGAAGAGCAAAGTGTTCCCAGAAGGAGCCTCCCTCCCCCACCCCACCTCCATGAGTCACAGTGAGGACTCCAGGGAAATCACGCAGAAAGCCCAAGAGTGCCCAGGACCCACAAGGCTGGCACCTCATTCCCCTGGGCCTGGCTTCTTGAGCAACAGTCTCACAAATGTTTGCAGGCTAGGAGCAGAGACTGGGAAAGGACACAGGCCAGCGAGCTGCAGGGGGAAGTGAGAGAGCTCGCAGCATGCCCAAGAGAGGGCAAGGGTGGGAGAACTTTCCAGGAACTGACTGGATACCAAAAAAGTAGGTGGGGCTAGAACCCTGCATCTCATTAAGGGAGTGTTTCTCCCCAACCCCCACCCCAGGCCAACATGGGCTCCAGCTTCCAGGAAGGAGGTGGGGACTGAAGTAGGTTGGGAGGAAAAGGCTGTTGAGGCCAGAGGTCCTATAAGAAATGAGTGTGGGAAAAAAATAAATCCATAAAAATAGAGTCTTCCAATTTGAGGGGCCCATGAGTGCATGGGGGAAGCCAAGTATACAATCCAATAGTTCACATGTCCTACCACCAAGTACACAGGAGATGCAGCAGAGACTCCAGAATATTTAGCTTATGTGGAATCGACTTTCCTGTGTTCCAATAGCCTCATCTGTCAAAAAGTGGAGTGAAAATAGCATCTACTCATTGGATTCTATGTAGAAAAACCAACTGGCCCAAAGTGAACTACACACTAGCCAGCTTTCAGCGCTGTGAATGTTATTTTTATATTAAGTAGTGAGCCACTATTTCAATCATGCTGAGCACCTGTTTTCAGATCTGTTCTATTGATATCCTATCCTACCCTATTCTATTCTATTCTAGTTCATATTCCCTCTTGACAGAGCAGGGAATTGAGGCATAGGAAGGATAACTGGCTTGGTCCTGGGACATACCATGGAACTGGCATTCAAAATGCAACCATCTGGACTCCTTGTGCAGGGTTAGTGGTGTGAAGAGGGGGCCAGTTTGCTGGGTGTTTGCAGGAATACAAACTTATAATTGCTTTTTCTAAAACTACAACCAATAAAATATTGTCCTAAAATCATTTGCAACACAGAGGTCTGGTTCTGGACTTCAAAAAAAACATTCATGTGAATTTTTCAATCCAGCTGCGAATCTGAAAAGGCAAAGCTTCCCCTCCAGAGTCCTGGATGTGCCTTCATGATCTCGCTGGCCCAGGTGGCTGGGGCCCTTTTGGCCATGCAGGCATCCATCCCTGCAGCTGGGCTGCCAGGCCCTGACTTCTGTCCCTCTGTCAGGTCTCTGCTTTGATTTGAATGTCTCACCCTCCAAAGGGGAATTTCAGGTCGCCAACATGGGTCCCTGGAAACATGTTATGTTCACATAAAAATCCTGCTCCCGAACAAAGCATGCACTTGTACCCTGTCCTTCCAGGTTTCAAGGCCTTGTGGCGGGCAGAAAAAAAACATGGATAAGAGCTCCATCTGCTGTGGAATCCAAGTTTACTCTCTCCGGAAATCCAGGGAAGCCCCTGGAAGGAAAAGCAGCAGACCAGCTCCCCTAGTATTGCCTTGCAAAACATCTCCTTTTATTAAAGAAACAGTATCTGGCTGCCCCCAACCTGAACATGACCACAGCCTCATAAAGGACATGACCATGCTTGGGCAACACTTTGTGCTCCTGAGCACTTACATCTTGCAACACAAAGGAGCAGCAAGAGTGCATCTCAAGAAGCATAAAAAATGACAGCTCTGCAAGCCATGCTGAGCCCTGAGATTCCAGATAACCAAAATCCTGCTTCTCACTTCCACAGTAAAAAATACAAGCTCATGCCCAGTGTTCTCGGACGGGGTTGGCAGTCAGCTTTTAATTCCACTGAATGCTTTCAGTTCCAAGATGAACGTTCTTTTCATTTTTAATATGCTTTGAATTCTGATCATGTCATACTCCATAAAATTTTAGCCTCAGTGAAACACAGACTGATAGTTGAAACATACCAACTATGGTTAGTTCTACCTGAAGCCTCTCCCAGACCTGCCCCTTGCTTCCTTCTCCACTGCTTGCCCATGACAAGTCAGAGCACCCCACATGGCTTGCCAAAGAGCTTTCAAGAGACACAAACCCTGTCTCCCCACTTTGGCTGCTCCTCTAGCCTCTCAATTTGTGTCTCTAAAAGGCTGTTTAACATACCAGGCCTAATCTTATCATTCCCCTATTCATAGGCATTCAACACATCACTGTCGAATCTGTGTGACGGGTAAATGAATATGCTTACTATTTTCTCTAAATTTGGTCCAGTTGGAAATTATACCATAGGGCTGGCATTGAGGTGCAGGTATTTAAACTGCTGATCGCAATGCCTGAATCCTATATGAGCAGTAGTTTGAGACCTGGCTACTCCACTTCCAATCCAGATCTCTGATGATGCACCTGGAAAGGAAGAGGAAGATGGTCAAGATGCTTGGGCCACTGTCACCCATGTGGGAGACTCCACGGAGCCCCTGGCTTCTGGTTTCAGCCAGTCCAGCCATTTCGGGAGTAAACCCAAGTGTCCACCTCATTTGGGGCAAATGAGGGTTTGGACGCCAGCAAGAGAACAAAGGGAGTCTTTAATCTTTAACCATAAACAACTGTTATTTAAAAGTTTGGCAAGAGTTTTGTTTCGTCATTTTTTATAAAACATTGTAAAATCACTGGAGTCTTCCCACTAACTGTGACCTACCATCAGCCTCACTGGCACAGCAGCAGGACCGGTGGTAATCAAGCCCTTCGCTCTCCCAAGCCTCATCAAGGGCCGTTTGCATGTTCTGTTTCAGCTGCATAGAACCACATGTAGTTCCCTGAACAATCCACCTACTTGGCACCTCTGTGGTACATGCCAGGCACGCTATGTGGAACACCCTTCCCTGTCTGTCTGATGAACTCCCCTGCAAGGCCCATCAGCACCTGTTGGCAGACTTCTCCAACATCACCTGCCGAATCACCTCCCACCTCCACCCTCAACACACTCCATCCCTCTGCAGCCTCTTCACAGCCTGGCAGAGGGTGGCAGGGTCAACATGCAGAATGGCATGCGTGGCCCTTGCTGGAAGCTTGAAGTTCTGATGAGTAGGAGGGACACAGGCAGATCGGAGAGAAAGGCAGGGTGAGAGCAAATTTTTCCTGCTGACTCTTCTTTAGCATGCCACAGGGCCAACCCTCGGACCCATCAGGCATTTCCCAACATTCCCTGCCACACCTTTCTCCCTTCAAGCAGTAAAGCCTCTTGTACTCATTTCCTGCCCCTGTGACAAAAAGTTACACCAATGTGTTGCCTTAAAATGGCACAAATCCATCACTTCACAGTTTTGCAAATTGGAAGTCTAAAACGGGTTGGCAAGAGTTCCATGGGTCCTGCAGCCCCTTTGAAACAGTCCACTTGTGCCTTTTCCGGCTTCAAGTGCCCATTGTGTGTCTTGGCTCAGGGCCCCACTTCGCTCTGACCTCTGCTCCTCCTGCCTCCCTCTTACGTGGTTTCGTGAATACACCGAGACCTCCTGAACAGTCCAAGGCACCCTCTCCCTCTCCAGAGCCTTTTGTTGCTCTGTCCTATTATTGCCCAGCATAGCAAGGTGACTGAAGGTCACATGAACTGCTAGCTAATGAAGAACTCACAGAGTGGCAGGCAAAGGCTCTGGGCATAAAGAAATGGCAGATGGAAATACTGACGACCAGTGTGTCAAAATATCACACTACTCCGCAAGCATACTGAATGAAGGTTCATCACAGAATGTGTACAGGATGGGCACTTGGCACAGTGACTGAAGACATTGCTTGGGATGCTTGGGACACTGTATCCCATTTTGGAACACTTGGGTTCAAACCACAGATCCTTCTCCCCTTACGGATAGCTCTTTTCTCTCTAGCATCTCTAACAGTCGGTCACTCAAGTTAGGCTTTGATGTCAGCAGTACCCAATGTGATCCTGGCTGTACTGATTTCCAGTGTCAAGGAGCTCACTGCAACACAGCAGCCCCAAGAGGAAGCTCCCCTCCTATTCCAGCTGGAACCCCAGGAGCCCCATGACATGTATCTGGTTCCCCTGCCTGCCGCAGCTCTCCCACCATGGGAAAGCTGCTCCTGTGAGGGCCTATGCCACATCTAAACCTGTCCTGCTGCCTGCCTCTGAAAGCATTCTAGAACATTAAAACATGAGTCACAGATACAGCCCAAACGACACACACACGGACTCTTGCTCCATTCTCTCCAGATGCATCACACCTGTTAGCGTTGATACTGTATGAACTCTACTGTTAAGTGTTTCTCATGCATGCATATACTATAATACATTTATTAAGATGAATTAATTAAAGAGGGCAATTATAGCCTGAGGGCCTGTACCGTCTGCTACACTGGGAACCAAAAGGGGGCAGGGATTTGGAACAGTGGTCCCTGCTTGGGATGGCTACATCCACATCAGAGTGCCTGGATTTGAACTCTGGCTCAGCTTACAAACCACGCCTCCTGCTAACACACTCTCTGGGAGGCAGCAGGTGCTGCCCTACGTGCTTGGGTCCCTGCCACTCTGGGGGAGACCTAGGATTGAGTTCCAGGTTCCGAGATTCATTCTGGCCCATCCCTGGTTAGTACGGGCGTTTAGGACAGTGGACAAGCAGATGAAAGCCATCTCTTTATCACATACTCACAATCTATGCACATACACACACCTTTTAAATTAAAATAAATAAATCAGAAATCGAGGAACATCTCAATCAAGGCATCTGCCTCTCAAAGTACTCTCATAATACAATGAAAATAATAAATGAGTTTTCTTTACCATAAGTTCACTTTCTTATTAAAGATCTATTTTTTTTACTGGAAAGTCAGATTTACAGAGAGGAGAGACAGAGAAAAAGATATTCCATCTGCTCGTACACTACCCAGGTGGCTTCAATGGCTGGAGCTGAGCCACTCCAAAGCCAGGAGCCAGGAGCTTCTTCTGGGCCTGTCATGTGGGTGCAAGGTCCCAAGGCTCTGGGCCATCCTTGACTGCTTTCCCAGGCCTGAAACAGGGAGGTGGATGGGAAGTGGAGCAGCCAGGATATGAACCGGCACCCATATGGGATCCCAGTGCATTTAAGACTTTAGCCACCAGGCTATCACACTGGGCCCCATAAGAACTTTTGGGAGTTTGTTTGAGGATCACAGCTTCTCTACTTGGGAATACTTGGCGACATGAAGTGCTCCTTCCTCCTCTACGTGTCCTGCTGTATAGCTCCCATGACCCCTCTCGCCTTGTGTTACACACGGGAGGGAACTGGTGGACAGCAGCACAGAGACAGAAAGACCTTTCACTTGCATCCCCTTTTGTGACTTTTTTAGATCACAACCTCTTATAAATTGATAATTTTTAAAGCATATGTACATATTTTTTACTCAATTTGAGAAAAGTTATTCCCAAATTCTGTATACCATCTTTCAATCCTTAGATAAGGGCCCAAAAATAGCCTTGGCATATAATGCTGCTTCCTTTTTTTTTTTTTTTAGCATAATAAAATAGTAAGCCACCATCCTGGTGATGAATCCCATAACATGCCATCAGGCTTGGGGGTGACTCGCTCATTCCTCCCAGTGTAAGGCAAGCCCAGGAAGTGTGCACCACTCCAAGCAGGTGTTTGAAGGGCTGGTGAAGGGTTCCATCATGACTCCTCTCCATCAGTCATAGACTGGCATGTTCCAAGGAAGGACTGCCTGGAGGCCGATTGAAGAAGCCACAGCAGACCCACACGGACATACAGCAACACAAATTGAAGCTACAACTTTACTATATAAACCACAGAGAAATGGGGGCTGTTACTGCAGCAAAAACTAATAAAACCTAATGCGGTGGCATTCTTACATAGTGCTTCCTGTAAATACCAATGAGAATGTATTTGCCCAAATTGAAAGCCTAGAGTCACCGTTGGCTGTTCCCTTCATGCCGGCTGCATGGTCCAACCCACCAATATTTTATTGTGTAAGGACTCCTAATAGTGTTCTCATCCCATCCCACTCAGCAGCAAATCAGATCCAAGTATTCATCTAGTTAGGGCTCTCTTGAGGGTTTCCATTCATCTGAAGCTAAAACTCTCTTACCAAGAGTCAAGAAGGGCCTACGTCAGAGTATCATTGCCTAGCTTCCTAGCTTCATCTTGTTCTTTCAAGCTCCAGCCACACTCATTCTCTCTCAGGTCCTTGGACTTGCCAGGTCCTTTGCCACCTCTGAGCAATGTGTTTGCTGTTCCCTCTCCCGATTGTCTCAAACAATACCTGCTCGAGGAAGCTTTCCTTTCCTAACCTGTGCATTCTCCTCCCTATGGACCAACTCCATTCTGTTGTTCCTACTTTCTTGGAGGCACTTGGTCAGTTTGTAATGATTTCACTTGTTTGTTTTCTTAGCTCATCCCCTGCTGATTTGTAAGTTCCATAAACACAAAGATATGACTTAACTACTATTGTATCGGTAAAGCCTTTGAGAGAGTCTGACGAAGCAGCCTCTTGGCATAATATTTGCTGCACGCCATGGTTATGTTGTCCCTTCTCCAATTTCAAGAAGCAGTGGCTACAACAAGTCCGGAATTGTAGACCTCCTGTCACAGTCTCCACTCCGAGGAACTTCTTTACAAACCCTCTCACCGACCACCTGTCACCACCTGCATGTCTTCAGCCCCCATGTCATGCTGCTTGTAATAGCTGCACTGAGCTGAAGGCCAGTCTGCCACTGAAGAACAGGATTCTTTTTCCTATCCTGATCAATAAAAGCGCAGCTCTACTAGGATGCTTATTATGGACCAGAGACTGTGGTTCAGTTGGCCACACATATCATGGCATGAGCCCTACGCTGGTATAGAACACAGGTTCTAGGATCACATAGATTTGGGCTTCCATCCTTTCAAATACAAAATGAGAGAAATGGTGGTAACTACATGTTCAAGTTGTGGTGAGGATTAAATGAGATGGGGCTGGGTGGGAGGAAGCTTAGCTCAGGGGCTGTAAGGAAAGCGTCCCATCTGTGTCAGCAACCTCCTCACAGCTGGCTCTTCTGGGAGCTATTTCATGCGCTGCATCACCGAACTGTGACTACAGCCACACAGACAGTGAGTTAACTAGGAATGAGTCCCTTCCCCTGGACAAGCCCACTCTCTGAGGATGTACACCCTTAGATTCAAAAGACAAGCAGCAAATGTGTTCCTCAAGTGGCTGCATTTGCTTTGTGGTCCAAAGCACAATAAACTCATGTTCTCATGTCCCTTTCTACCTAAATAACTCCCTCGGCTCTGCTAAGAGGCCGGGAATGGTTATAGTTCCTTACATGCTCTGAAAACTCTCAGGAGACACGGAATGTTTGCTTAAAGCAGGCACAGCTTGGAGCTGGAAGACAGGAGGTTAAATTCCCTTAAGCTATGACAATGTAACTCATTTCCTGTTTTTCTCAACTGTCTAGACACAGATCTCATAGGCATTAGCCAGAATCCCACCGACAGGTTAAAAATAGAAGGTTTAAATGTGACATACTGCCATGGAGGCAAGACGGGTGGTTTCTACCTTTGTCCACAAAATGACTACTTTGTGAGAAAGGAGATTTTGTCTCTGCTGTTAGTTTTTTCCACTAAGTCTTGAGAAGCCGTATTTCAGTGGCAGGAATAAGGCATATTCTTTCCCTAAAGAATATATTTGTCTGTAACAATGTGAAGAAGTTCAGTGTGGGGGGAGGGTTTGGGGGAATCCCAGAGCCTATGAAACTGTGTCATAAAATGAAATAAATGCAATTTTAAAAAAAAGAATGTATTCGTCCCCTTTATTAAAGTTCATGCAAATCACACCCCACCCCAGGTTTAAAAAAGTCACTTGAAGACATGTGACTTTTGGCAATTTCTCTAATTATTTGTTTATTATCTTGTTTCTTTGTATTTAAGGGAGAATGGCAGAGGCAAAGACAGAGAGATAAAGAGCTCTTACACCTGCTGGTTCTCTCCCCAAATACTCGCAATTGCCAGGGCAAGGCCAGGACCAAATCCAGAGCCAGAAACTCCTTCAGAGTCTCTCCCATGGTGCCAGCCCATCATCTGCTGCTGCTCTGGTGCCTTAGCAGGAAGCTGGATCAGAAGCAGAGGCAGGAACTGATCCTAGCCACTCCAACAAGGAAGGCAAGGGCCCAAGATGCAGCTTGACCCGCTGCACCGCAACGGCAACCCCTGGCAGCTTCTCTCAACAAGAAAATGTGGCCACACTCACCTGACATATACCACACTGCTGTACAGCTTTTAGCTCTAAGCAGACCGTCCAACAGAAAAATGCTTTTCTCGTGTCTTCAGTCTCACAAAGTGATTGGAGAAATATTTTGTTTTCTGAAAAACATTTCTTCTAACAATCCATGGGTAGTATTACACAGGAGTGGGGATCCATAACATTGAGTCTCCCAAACTTGTTGAGTCATAGCTTCATTACCACCTCCCGGAGCAGCATTCCATGAAAGCTCAATTTAGAAAATGTGAGTTAAAGGACAGGGCTTTGGCACAATGGTTAAACTGCCACTCGGGATGCCCACTTTTCATATTGAAATGCCTAGGTTCATGTCCCAGCTCCTGCTTTTGATTCTAGCTTCCTGCTAAGGCTCATCCTGGGAGGCAAACAATGATGGCTCCAGTGGCTGGGTCCCTGACACTCACGTGGGAGATCCAGACTGAATTCCTGCCTCCTGCTTTGATCCAACCAAGCCCTGTCTGTTGTGAGCATTTGGGAAGTTAACTGTCAGATGGAAGAAATCTCTCCTTCTTCTCTCTCTCTCATTGTCTCTTCCTTTAAAATAATTTAAGAACAAGCGCTGGAGTTGTGTCATAAAAGATTAAGCCACCAGCTGTGGTGCTGGCCTCCTGTGCAGGTGCTGGCTTGTGTCCCAGGTGTTTCACTCTGATCCAGCTCCTTGCTTCTCTGCCTGGGAGGAGGAAGGCTTAAGTGCTGGGGTTCCTGCCCCCACAGGGGAGACCTGCAAGAAGCACCTGGCTCCTGGCTTTGGCCTGGCACAGCCCTTGCTGTTGCAGCCCTTTGGAGAATAAACCAGCAGATGGAAGATATCTCTCTCTCTCTCTCCATCTCTCCCTCCCTCTGTCCCTTCATGTGAATGTTTGCAAGTGTGTGTCACCTCTCTCTGTTAACTCTGTCTTTCAAATAGATAAATAAATCTTTGGGGGAAAATGAAAGAAATGTGAGTGACTACTACTATCATATTCTGTCTAGTTCCAGAATTATACGCGCTTAGGTCACTGACAACTTCAGCTATCTGAGTCACAAGATAAAATTTGAAAACAAACAAGTACTGTCAACTCTGCAGGAATGCAGTAGGACCTGTTCTCTTTGTTGTTGAGAAACAAATAGAAGTTTCCTTTACAGGCATTTATCTCAGACTGCATGTTTTCATTGTGGCTTTTAATATTTATAAGGATGCATATGAAAATAAACACAGATGCATATGTTGGTACTCACATTAACATTTCCCAATTCTGTCTACTGAAAGAATGTGGTAGCAATGATACCTCTGGAACAACGAGCATACTCAGTGCCATAATCTTGGCTTCCAAACCCATTCTCCAAAATAAGGAAGCAGAGATCTTTGGAGAAAAAGGGGTGAGCCTAGGGTTGAGGCAAAGAAAACACCGTACAAGTCTAGAATAAAAAGTATGCATCAAAAATGATAAGGCATGGGTCCAGCGTGGTGGTTTAGTGGGTAAAATCTTTGCCTTGCATGTGTCAGGATCCCATATGGGTGCCAGTTCATATCCCGGCTGCTCCACTTCCCACCCAGCTCCCTTCTTCTGGCCTGGGAAAGCAGTCAAGGATGGCCCAAAGCCTTGGGACCTTGCACCCACACGGGAGACCCAGAAGAAGCTCCTGGCTCCTGACTTCGGAATGGCTCAGCTCTGGCCATTGAAGCCACCTGGGTAGTGTACAAGCAGATGGAATATCTTTTTCTCTGTCTCTCCTTTCTGTAAATCTGACTTTCCAATAAAAATAAATAAATATATTTTCAACAAATGATAGGGCATGTTAATAAAACATAGGGGCCAATCTGTTTAAGCTCCTGAACACGAAATTCAAGCAACAAAATAAGTACAGTATTAGATATATAACCCAGAAAATAAATATCCATAAGCCTATATAGATAGAAATACATAAATGAGGGAGAAGGGATACTTCTTCCTTATGAAAGAATGTTAATTAATAGAAAAAGAATGAAATAAACACAATATCACAAACAGGCAAACATCATGCCCCCATAGACCTAAGAACTACCCATAGGCCCCACCTCCTGACCATTTCATCGCCTCCCAAGAGCGCCACCCTGAGGACTAAACTTTAACTAAACATGAGCCTCTAGGAGACATTCCACATCCAAACCTGAGCATTCCCAGACCTTGGTTAGACACAAAGGGAAGCTAGTAGAGGAATGGCAGGCATCATGCTAACATCAAGGCACCAAGGTTAACAAACACGGTGATAAAAGACGTTGGATTGACTCTGCTGTACCTCCAAGTATGATGCACACAGAAGGACATATTACCTCTGGGGTATTTTTTTACCACAATCACATCACTTCAATTTAGTCAGGGAAAACAGACAAACCCAAACTGGGAAGCATTCTACAAAGTAACTGACCAGTCTCTTCAGAAGTGTTAAGATGGTAAAAGACAAGATGAAAACTACATTAGAGAAAACTAAGTTATTCTGCTCATAATGAAGTTCAGGAAAAAAATGCCCATCAGTGATGGGGAAACTAGCAAATTCAAGTTAAGGTCTGTGAATCCTTTAGCAGTATGGGACAAAGTTAGTTTCCTGGGTTTGATCCTCACACTGTGGCTCTGTAAGATGTTAGCACTAGGGGAAGCTGTGTGGAATCTATGTTGGAATTCTCAGTACTATTATATACTATTTTTGAAATTCGCCATTCAGCCTAAAATTATCGAACCTTTTCAACAGCAAATATGCTCATAAGCCAGCTATTTCTAATTACGTTTCCAAATATCTTAATGATATCAATAACACAAGTAGCAATAATAATAATCTGATGTTTTTAGAAATTTTCTCTCCTTGACTACTAATAATGCACCAGGGACTAGGCTTGGAGTTTATATGTGTTTTTCCCATTAACCTCCATAATCTCAAGGTCACAGTTAAGCAACACAAACAAGGCAATGTTTCTAGAAAGTAGCAGAGCTATGATGTCAACTTTTATTATTATAACCTAGCAGAGAAGACACAAGTAAACTGCTGCTTGAACGAGACCAAACAGCAGCCTAAAATTATGGGTAGTTCAGACTATCTGTGCTACTTTACTTCTCTCTCCTCATCTGTTTATGCTTTTGAGGTCATAGAACAATAACATAGACATTGAAAACTAGACATTATACAATACCTTAGGTAAGTAATGTACCTCTTACCGCCTGAAGCATTTCCTTTCTTTAAAAATCCCTTTGGAGTATATCCCCAAGCATTTGCTCACGCAGTGATTTGATTTAATACACAGTTACCAAAGGAGGTTGGTTTCATTTTGCAAAAACCAGAAAATGTATTCAGGCATTCAGAGGCTTTCTCCCAGCACCTCTTGCCATCTCCCATTCCCAAGAGGAGATAGCTTTGGCTTCTATCTCTCTCTCTCTCTTTCTTTTTTAAGATTTTTTTTTATTGAAAAGTCAGGTTTACAAAGAAAAGGAGGGACAAAGAAAAAGATCTTCCATCCACTGGTTCACTCCCCAAATGGCTACAATGGCCAGAGCTGAGTTTATCTGAAGCCAGGAGCTAGGAGCTTCTTCCGGGTCTCCCACGTGATTGCAGGGTCCCAAGGCTTTGGGCTGTCCTCAACTGCTCTTCCAGGTCAAAGCCAGGGAGTTGGATGAGAAGTGGTACAGCCAGAACACGAACCGGTGCCCATATGGGATCCCTGTGCTTAAAGGGGTCGGTTTAGCCAGTTGAGCCATGGCACCATGCCCAGCTTTGACGATTTCTACCCATGGTAGTGGAAGTGCACTGACACCTGCCCAGTACATGTTACAGTAATAAGATTAATAATCAAAGGCAAGTGGTGATGGCCAGGCCTAGGCAGAGAGAAGAAGGAAGACCTCAGGCCTTGGCTAAGAGCACGCTGCAAGCCCAGCTCAGCTGCTCTCACTGTACTCTGGGGAAGGCATCTCTCTGCCTCTTGCCCCTCCACAGGAAAAAAAAAAAAAAAAAAAAACCTTCAGTAGGTACAGTGAGATGAATAGTGTTCCCCTAATGTATGTCCATCCAGAATCTCAGATCATGTCCTCACTGGAAAAGAGGATCTTTGCAGGTGCAATCAATTTCAGATGTGGGTAGACTGAATCCAGCAACAGGTGTCCTTACAGAGAGACCATGTACATGGAGCTAGATTACAAGATCCGGTTGCAAGGCAGGAACCTAATGACTCCTAGGAACTTTTGGAAGCTGAGAGAGGCAAGCAAGGGTTTGTCTCTGGAGACTTTGATGGGAGTACCTGGATTTCAGACCTGTGCCTTCCAGAACTTTGAGAACATTTGTCTATTGTTTTGCACCAGGAAGTCTCTGGTTATTTGCCATGGCAACCCTAGGAAACGGAGTGAGCCATACAGGAAGTAATGCATGTCAAGCACCTAGCAGAGGGTAATTATGATTCCATGAGCCACCTCGCCCACCTGGATTTACAAAGGAAGAAGACCGAGGGAGGCCACGATCAAGTGCATGTTGTTTAGCTATGGGTGGTCTTTTAGCACTAACTGGCACTTTCTCCCTGCCTTTTCCCCACGTGTCCTACCTTAAGTCACTACACAGTTACCACGAAACCTAAAATTCTGGAAAGTAGTTTTAACTACCATGAAGAGAGGGATGTGGTTAAAACTTCTATCAAACCACAGTGCAACACAATAGCTAGGGACTTGAACTTTCTTCTGCCTCATCACATGGCAAATGCTCTCCAGGAGTGATGGCTTCTGTTACAGCTTGCATCATGTCCCCCAACAATATGATCTGAAATGTGATGGTTACTGTTGTTTGTCAATGACTGGACCACAAGCCGCCCAGATTGGGGGAAGTAATGTTCTGGGGAGTCTGAGGGTGTTTCTGGATGAGGTTCATGTCTCAGTGACTCCGCGGAGGGAGGCAGGCAGTTCACCCTCCCAGATGTAGGTAAGCCCCATCCAATCAGTTGACAGCCTGAGGAGACCTCCGGCTGATTCCCCAGAGCACAGGAATTCTTCCCACCTGGCTACTTCAGGTGTGCGGCTGATTAGACTCCATCTCTGCCCTTCCTCCTGCATCCTTGGCCCTCTTCTCTGACCTGATGGGTTGACTCCCAAAGCCTGCGTCATCCAGGCACCCTCATCCCTGGCTTCCTGTTGGATCCGGCCAAGGGAATAAAGCAACTGGAAACTGGAGGACAGGAGACGTGACCCTGGGTGTTTCTCTCTTCCTGTGTCTGTTTCACCAGTTCTTCCTCTCTCTACCACTGTAGCTCACATTGGGCCCCATCCGTGCCTCCATGTGACATCTCCAGTTCTCTGTGAGCTCCGGGCTACAGTTTCTCTGCTGTGCTCCTTCATCACCCCCGTTGTTTGCTGCTATTGCTTGAACATGCTTTGGCTCCCACACTCCTGTATTTTAGGTCCCGACACCTTAAGTTCATTGTATTAGGGTAGAAACTTCTGAATAGAAACATTTGTGTTCCCCTAAAATTCTTAGGTTGAAGCCCTAAACCCCAACATGATTATTCTGTGGGAGGCAGTCTTTGGAAGTGATTAAGTCATGAGGGTGGCACCCCCATTCCTGTCATGAGAAGAGAAGATGTGGGCAGGCACTGCAGCACTTGGGGGCCTGGCATGTGGTACAGTGGTTAAGCCACTTTGGGGACACCCACATCCTGTATTGGAGTGCTAGTTCAAATCCAGGCTCTTCTGACTCCTGATTCAACTTCCTGCTATTGCACATCCCAGGAAAACAAGCAGGTGCTTTAGCATTTGGGTGCCTGACAGCCACACAGGAAACCCAGACTGAGTTCTACATTTGGGTTTCAGCCTAGCCCTCCCCAGTTATTGCACATTTTAGGGAAATACATCAATGCATGTTAAGCTTTTTCCCTATATATCTATCACCATCTGCTTTTCAAATAAAAAAAAAAACTTTAAAAAATAACAAAGAAGAGACTACAGAACGCAGTCTCTGCTGAGTCAGGAGTCAGGTGACCATCCACAAGCCAGCCAGGAGCCCTCAGCAGGAACCAAACAGGCAAGCACCTTGAGCTTGACCTTTTCAGCTTCCTAAACTGTGAGAAATAAATGCTAATCATTTAAGCCACCTGGTCTGTGATATCTTGTTTTAGCAACTCAAGATGACTAAGACACTGCCCCATCTGGATAAATAGTTCCTTCATTAAATCTTCTTCAAAATCCTAGCCACGTGTGCCTGAGGTTTCTTTCCAAGATTGACTAACACAGTAGTCATGTTAGAAAACCAAACAGATATAAAACTGGCCGAGGCTGAACTAGGTCGGAGTGACTTCTGCTGTAGAGGTTCTTTCTGGGAAACAGATGCTTAGCCGCAGTAGCCAGTCAGTTTGTGAGCTGCGGGTGGCTATTAGGATGGTCCACTAATCCAAAAAGCTCCCCTTCATATTATTTTATTTACCAAATACACTGAAGAAGTGCTTTAACACTGGGCTCTGGGAAAAACCACAAAAGAGTGCATTAAAAAAAGATTGGACTAGGGCAGGCATCTGGCCTCATAATTTTGAGGCCAGTGAAGATCCCTGCACCCCACATCACACGGGGGACTTGAGCAGAGTTCCCAGTTCTCTGTTTCAGCACAGCCATTGCAGGCATCTGGAGATTAAACCAAACAACTGGGAACTCGTGCTCGCTCATTCGCCCACTTGCGCACATGCTCGCTCACTCCACTCAAAAAAAGCAAAGAATGGATCCAATATTCTACAAATTACATGTCTAATTCTTCTCAAAACTGTCAAGGTGATGAAAAACAGAGATTAAAAAGCCAACACAGATAATGCAAGACTAAAGAAACACGGTAACTCAATGCAATGTGGTGTCCTCAGTGAGGTCATGGAACAGAGAAAGGACATTAGTGGGAAATCTGGTGAAATTCAAATAAAGTCTGGATTCTGGTTAATAGTAAAGTACCAGTGTGGGTTTCTCGGTTTTCTTAAAGTACACTCTGTAATGGTACTTAATAAAATGAGTATTATTATAATAATATAAGATGTTAACATTAAGGGAGACAGAAACTGGGTGAAGGGTATGTGAGAACTCTGCAACTTATCAGTAAATTCAAGGTTTTCCAGAGTCAAATTTTTACATATTTAAATAGACTGAATCTACCACTTATGGGGCAAGGACTCATACCAGTTAAGTTTCTTAACTTCACCATTAATGATTTGCTTGAAACAGCGAGGGTCACCAAGGTTGTATAAATCTAATATGCCTCTCCCGCAGTATTGAAAGCTCTTCACCACACGGTTGACTTGTGCATTCCATATCAGACACACATCCCTGCAGCAGCACGGAGAAATGCAACACCCAGCCCAGTAACTACAAGACAGGGCAGCGTGCGGGCCCACATGTGGCCACTGTGCAGCCCCAGCACGCGGGCCAGTGGACGCCTTCTCCAAATGCAAGGTGAGTATTTAGCCACTAGGCTATCACACCAGGCCCAGGTTTCTCTTCTTAGAGGACTATAATCCTCATCCATATCTAATTACCTCCCCAAAAGGCCCTAGCTTCAAATACTATCACAATAAGGGAGAAATGAACTTTGAACTCACAGCATGTCTCTCTGAACCAGAGGAAAGGGAAGGATAGGTAGTGCACTTTCAATGGATGCTGCTGACAGAAAACGAGACTTGACACAGAAATACATGTAGGGCCAGTGCAATGGCTCAACTGGCTAGTCCTCTGCTCGCATGCACTGACATTCCATATGGGCACCAGTTCATGTCTCAGATGCTCACTTCCATCCAGCTCCCTGCTTATGACCTTGGAAAGCAGTAGAGAATGACCCAAAGCCTTGGGACCCTGCATCTGCATGGGAAACCAGGAAAAAGCTTCTGGCTCCTGGCTTCAGATTGGCTCAGCTCTGGCAGTTGTGACCATTTGGGGAGTGAACCAGCAGATAGAAGATCTTTCTCTCTGCCTCTTCTTCTCTCTGTAAATCTGACTTTCCAACAAAAATAAATAAATCTTTTCTTAAAAATAAGACATACACAGAGCAGACAGTTGTCCTACGCCTGTATTCCCTTGACTTGCTAGTACCCAGAACAACAGAGATACTCAACCACTCGACTGATGGCCGAACCAATTTGTCCATCAACTGCTGCCTTCTCACGTGGACAGTAACTCAGCAAGAGATTTTACTAGTCCCCAGGAAACTGACTCAAAGTCTTATCACACTCTAGTGTTTTTGCTTTGACCTCTCCCCTCACTCACAAGGTCATTATATGCTCCCAAACCTATCCTTCAAAAACAAAAATTCAGTGACTTGGTGAAACTGTACCATCCACTTACAAAAAAAAAAAAAAACAGCATTAGAAGAAAGAAAACAATACAAAAGAACAAGTTCATACAATTATTGGATTCTCTGGCTGCAGGGTATGTGTGAACTATATGGAAATACGGAAATATTCTTTTATAGAATGAATAATCCAGCTTAGTCCATTTCTTTAAACTTGACCAAAATTGTTCCTTCTAGAGGCTAAAGATCATTTAAAAAAAAAAAAAAACATGTTTCCCACAATGATTTTTTTGATATGACACCAAAAGCACAGGAAGCAACAACAAAATAAACAAATGAAAATTTTAAAACTTGTGTGGGGCTGGCATTGCAGTATAGCCTATAACACCTGCATCCCATATGGCCACTAATTCTTTTGCCAACTGCTTCATTTCCCATCCAGCTCCATGCTAATACACTGGAAAGGCAGCAGAGAATGGCCCAAGTACTGGGAACCCTACTGCTCATGTGGGACACCCAGATGAAGTTCCTGGTTCCACCAAATAAATAAATCTTTTAAGAAAAAAAAAAGGAAGGAACTTTTTGGGCACCAAAGGACACAATTAACAGAGTCAAAAGGCTACTCATAGAGCAGGAGAAAATGTTTTCATACCATAATGTTCAGAATATGTAAAGTCCTTTGATTCAACAATAAAAAAAATCGAATCACCCAGTTTAAAAATGGGCAAATAACTTGAGTAGGTATTTCTCCAGGATGATATGCAAATAGTCAATAAGCTCATGAAAAAATACTTAACAGCAATCAGCAGAGAAATGCAAGTCAAAACTACAGTGAGATGTCAGCTCAGACTCATTAAGACAGCTCTTAGCAGAGGGAAGAAAGAAAAAAGGGAGGGAGAAGAAGGATGGACTACGAAACACTGTAACAAAAGGAAGACAAGAAAGCTGTGAGAATGTATCAGAAGCCTGCTGTGTGGGAACAGCAGCCTGAACAAACACAATGGGAGTTCCTTAAAGAAAGTTTAAAGTGGAACTACCATATGATTCAATAATTCCAGTCCTCAGTGTAAAACAATTTGAAGGCAAGCTCTTAAAGCAGTACCAGCATGCACACACTCCTTGCAGCATCACCCACAATGGCCAAAAGGCAGAAGCAGCCCTTATGTGCTTAGATGCAAATAGATAACAAAATGGCTGGATTTGCAGATGATGGAATACTACGCAGCCTCACAAAGGCAGGACATGCCTTCATTCACAGCAGCATGAACTCATCCAGCCACAGAGAGACAAGCGCTGTGGGCACCCACGTCTATGAGACAGCTTAAGGAGTGAGCAGAAACAGAGGCAGAATGGCAGAGGGCCAGGGGGAGGAAGGGAAATGGAGAGGCAACTGATGGGTACAAAGCTCCATTTTTGCAAGATGAAAAATTCCGGGGGTGTGTCTCACAGTAACATGGAATACAGAACGCTACTGAAGTGTACACTCACAAATGGCTAGCACGATAAATTCAGTATCGTATGTCTCTTACTACAATTAAATGAATAAATAAAATTTTAAATCCACTGATGAGGATTTAATAAGATAGTTCCAACTCCACTGCCCTCTTTGGGCCAGAGACAAAATTTCTATCTTCTTCTTGCTTTCTTAAGATGTATTTTACTTATCTGAAAGGCAGAATTACAGAGAGAAGAGAAAGGAAAGAGACATTCCATCTTCTGATTCAATCCCCAAATGCAGGCTGGGGCTGGGACTAGGGCTGGGCCAGGCCAAAGCCAGGATTCTCTTCTGGGTCTCCCACGTGGCTGCAGGGGCCCAAACACTCGGGCTATCTTTCCTAGTTACATTAGCTAGATCAGAAATGAAGCAACCAGAATAATAAATGATGCCCAGATGGGATAGCAGCACCACAGATGGCAGCTTTGTCCGCTATGCAACAACTCTGGTCCTACTTTCCTTCCCTGAAGACAAATCATACAGGATATGATACACTTATAACTGATCCAGGACAACTGGAGCTAACTCCAGGAGCTGGATACGAACGGCCAGTGACTGATTTATTACTTCACACGCTCAACATCATTCCATATTCTAGATAAAAATGCCAAGTGCAGAAGCCTAGTGGCTAAAGTCCTCGCATTGCACACGCTGGGATCCCATATGGGCACCGGTTCTAACCCCAGTTGCCCTGCTTCCCATCCAGCTCTCTGCCTGTGGCCTGGGAAATCAGTCAAGGACAGACCAAGACCTTGGGACCCTACACCTACATGGGAGAGCCAGAAGAGGCTCCTGGCTCCTGGCTTCAGATCAGCTCAGCTATGGCAGTTGTGGCCACTAGGGGAGTAAATAAATGGATAGAAGATCTTTCTCTCTGTATATGCTTCTAAACAAACAAAAAAAAATCTTTTAAAAAAATGTCAAGTTCTAAAATACTTAATGTAAAAATTACCATATTAATGAAAGCACTCTAAAACTGTTGCAAACATCAAAACAGCATGTAAACTTTAGTACATTAACAACGTGGTAATAGCATCATTTGCCATTAAAAAGAAGAAGAAATATTCATACGGTATTTGGTGAGAAAGGAACTTGGCACAAATCTTAAGAACAGCAATTCGGCAATATGTTTCTAGAGCCATTAAAAAGTCCATGTGCTTTGACCTATTAATCCAATTCCAAGAATCTGTTCTAAGGACATCCATAAAAGAAAAAAGTTTATGTATAGAAGATGTTTATTCCAAGTTATTTATGTAACTGCTATGTTGACATAATCAAAACACGACTTTATCATGCTGTTCCCACCATCCCATTAAAATTTATTCTGTTGGGGGAAGTCTGGGGGTCAGTGGGAGAAAAGAAAACAAGGCCTTGGCTCCAGATGAAAATGACTGCAAGTCCCTGCCTGTGTGGTCACTTCCAGCGAACAACAGTCTGGTGGTCACATCAAGTCACAATACATGGAGTGGCTCAAGGAGTCACTTGATGATGCTTTTCCCAGCAGATGCCAGCACTTCCCCAGGGAGAGAAGGGAGGGCGGGCTTGCACAGGCAGTATCCTCTCTTCTCCAGACCTGCCTGTTGCTCCCCCTCCACTCCCAGCTGCTGTTTGGATCCCATACAAAAGATAACCTGTCCTGTCCCAGGCTACTATAATTGACTTCCAAACAGCACCGTGATAGCTGCCTGCTCACTGGGCTTTGTGGCTCTGCGACACTGCCTCTTACGGAGCACAGGCCAGATTTTTGGTCATTTGCACCTCTGCACACCTCTCCAGCTTCCAACCTTAGGAAAGATTCTCACCAGCTTTTTCTATGCAGCCCCCTCCCTTCCCTGTCACTGCTGGGCTTCCTCCCACTCTGCCAGAGAGTCCTCTTGGACAGGGTTTCAAATACTCCTGCAAGTATGGGTATGCAATGAAATAGCATTCAAAGCTAAAGAAAAATGATGAATTAATGATGCAGCCATACAGGCATGGCAAGCTGAATAAAAAAACAAAAGCCAATCACTAAAGCTTACAATACTATGTGACTCCATTCCATTCATCTAGCAACAGACTCATGGTTCCAGCAGCTAAGCCAAGCAGAAAGGTCTTCCACAAATCCGAGGCAGAAGGGACTTTTTCTGTAGCGATGGAACCTGACGATGTATGTGATTTCACAGCACTGCACACACATCTTTACACGCACACAATGGAACATTTAAAAACCGATAAAACTCTGGGCCAGTGCAGCGGCTCAGTTCGTTAATCCTCTACCTGCAAGCACCAAAACCCCATATAGATGCCGGTACATGTCCCACTGCTCCACTTCCCATCCAGCTCCCTGCTTGTACCTGGGAAAGCAGTAAAGGACAGCCCAAAGCCTTGGGACCCTGCACTTTTTGGGAGGTCCAGAAGAAGCTCCTGGCTTTGGATCAGCTCAGCTCCGGCCATTGCAGCCACTTGGGGAGTGAACCAGCGGACAAAAGATCTTTGCCTCTCCTCTCTATAAAATGTGTCTTTCCAATAAAAAAAATAAATAAATCTTTTAAAAAAAAAAAAAAGAAAGAAAGAAAGAAAGGAAAAAGGGGCCCGGAGGTATGGCCTAGTGGCTAAAGTCCTCGCTTGAACACACCTGGGATCCCATATGGGCGCCGGTTCTAATCCCAACAGCTCCACTTCCCATCCAGTTCCCTGCTTGAGGCCTGGGAAAACAGTCGAGGACAGCCCAGTGCTTTGGGACCCTGCACCCGCGAAGGAGACCTGGAGGAGGTTCCTGGTTCCTGGCTTTGGATCGGGGCAGCACCGGCCATTGCACTCACTTGGGGAGTGAATCATCAGACGGAAGATCTTCCTCTCTGTCTCTTCTCCTCTCTGTATATCTGACTTTGTAATAAAAATTGAAATAAATCTTTAAAAAAAGAAGAAAAAGAAAAAGAAAATCCATTGTAGCTATATATTGTCATCACTGGAGAAATCCAGGCATACAGAAACTTTATTTCTGCAACTTCTGAGTCTTACCTTGTTTAAAAAGGAAAGCTTACATAAAGTAACCTGGCCATTACTGCCTCTCCCCAGGGAACCCCAGGAAACTCTTAAGGTTTATCCTGTGCCCCACCCCTGAAATCCTGGGAGCACAGCCTCTGTGTTCCGCTGTCCCTCCAGCCCCTGGCAGCATGTAGCTCTCTGGAGGCCCTTGTAGTAAACCTATGGAGGAGGGAGTGCTCCCGTCAGTCCCTGCCAGCAGTGCTCTCTCCAGGGACATCCTCCCCCCATCCCCCTCAGTGCGTTCAGCTTGACTGAGGAGATCTAAGCCTAGGTGACAGGCTTCTGGACGTGATGATCCTGGCACCGTGGGTCTCTCCTTGAGGCTGAGGCCCCCTCCCCACCCCAGTCTTTCTGAAAAGCATCTCAACATCATGTCCCCTGCCCCAGGGATGACAGCAAGCCAATGAATGATGTAGCTTTCTTGCCTGTGGCCACCCCAGATTTAGGGCTCCTGGGATCGGGGGCAGGGGATGGAGGTGCCAAGGCTTTCTAGTGATGGCACGACAGTCCAGTGTCTCCCACTGATTCCTGTATCCCCCAGCCAGCGCCAGCTGCTGATCCGAAAACACTGCTAAAACTTCCCTGCCCCAGTTTTCCCGAATGACACCTGATGAATTACAGATATGAGATTCCATGTTATTCTCACTTTGGTGCCTGCTGTCTACAGAGTTGGTACCTGAGCCATAACTGAGAGAGGAGGGTCTACTTAGCGCCATGTTGGACTTATAATGGAACACACAATAACAACCGAAGAGAAATTCATCAACAAACTTTGGCAAACCAGCTTCAAAGAGTTTTAAAAAAATAATGACTATTTTACAACAAAATATTATCCCCAAAAATGACCACAACCTTCAATATTAAAGAGCAAAATTTAAAAAAAAAAAATCAGCTACGGATTTTTTTAAAAAAAGAAAAAAAGTGACACATTAGAGATTTTGGAGGAATTCGAGTGCAGTGTGTATCAGGTGGAACGCACCGTTGCATCCACACTGAATCTCTCAGACGTGAAGTCATCATGACCCAAGAAGTACGTGTAAGTGGAGCATTGTTATGTCTGCGACCTGCTGACAGACTGATCAGTATAAAAATACATATTCACAATGAGAGAACGAGAGAGAGAATATGAATACTGGCCCTGCAAAAAGCAACTGTTCTCCCTCCCATGGGGCCTGCTTCCCATCCCTGTGCTGAACGCTCCCCCTGGTGTACCAAGAGAGCAGCATGCATTCCTGAGAGAGGATTTCAAACCCTGCCCTTCACTGCGGACAACCCAGGCCCCAAGACTTACAGAGAAGATGGTTGGAGGGCTTCACTTTTGTTTTTAATGATGTTTACATAGTTGATTAGGGTGGGAAGCGTCAAGGATTAGGGGAGAGTGGATGAGACCATTGTTTCCAAATTTTCTTTTTCTTTTTCCTGTATCTGGAGGAATGGGGGTGGGGGCAGAAGCCACACCCAGCCTCTCAACCACCTCAGTACCCAGGGATGGGAAACAGCCATCCAATATCAACCAGGGGCCCCGATGTGGAGCATGCTCCGAGGGGTCTGCTTAAGTGGTTTCAATAGTTCTGAAATGCTGTTGGTCTCACCAATCCAAGGATAAGGAAATCCTTCCAAGGTCCATTGGCTGACATAGTCCATCTTAGAGTCTCCATTCACCCAGATATTTCTTTCCTGTCAATGATTGGCCGAGGTAGCTGACCAGTTTGTTCTGCCCTCCATCCTCTGCTATCTATGGTACCAGATGTCCCCTGCAGGCTCCAACGGACTGCCATATCCTCCATGTGCACCCGGTATGCTGTCCACTGTTTGTCTAAGTCACACAGGGAGCCTAGTTCTGCAAGTACAGTGCCCTTGTTGATGCAACTTATTCCTCAACTCCAACATACTCCCTCTGTGTTCCTCCCTCTCACACATCCCCCTGCTCCATGCCCTGATTAACCCACAGTCCCTGCACCCAGGAGCACAGGAGCTTTCTAGCCCAGCCCCCTGGAGCCTAATCCTCCAGTGAGGCAGAGAGCTTGCCCAGAGCTCTGCCCACCCACCAAGCCCCAACCCCTGGCACATGTGCCAGCCTGGGACATGACGGAGTGCCTCACTTTAAGGTATCCTCTCTGCCCCCTTTCCAACAGCGTAGCTGCTGTCCCAACATTTTGCACTGCAATGGTGTAAGACTCTGGGCCTGCAGTCCAGCAATGCGGGAGTGTGGCTCAGGTAGGCATGGGGAGCAGGGTACCTGTAGCCCTGCCCGTGAAGGGCATCACTCTGCAGCCACATGGCCCTAGCCAGAATCCCTACAAGCAGGTCATCTCAGCAAACATCAGCTTCATCACTTGTGAAGGGGACACAGTAATACTAAAATCCATATCAGAGAGGACTGAATGAAGTAACAAAGACCAAAAGTTAGCCTGCGTCTTGGTGCAGTCTAACTCATGTGCATTAAGTATTCACCAATCATTACTACTTGTTACTATTCTTTGATAAGAATCCGTCAGATGCTCTTCCTACCAAGTTAAGATAATCAATCTCATATTAAAACCAAAAATGAGGGGCCCAGCACAATGGCCTAGTCCTCGCCTTGAACGTACCAGGATCCCATATGGGCATCAGTTCTAATCCTAGCAGCTCCGCTTCCCATTCAGCTCCCTGCTTGTGGCCTGGGAAAGCAGTCAGGAACGGTCCAAGGTCTTGGGACCCTACACCCATGTGGGAGACCTGGAGGAAGTTCCTGGCTCCTGGCTTCAGATCAGCGTAGCACCAACCATTGCAGTCACTTGGGGCGTGAATCATTAGACAGAAGATCTTCCTCTCTGTCTCTCATCCTTTCTGTATATCTAGCTTTGCAATAAAAATAAAACAAATCTTTTAAAAAAATTGAGAAATTTAACACTCACCCCCCTTTCAGGGATACATGCCCTAAAAGAACTTTTTTACCAGATTTTCTTTCTCACACAGGAAAACTGACTTTTCAAGCTTCCTCCTGCATATCTGCTCACCCTTGGCTGGCCTCCGTCTTTGGTACTCTGCCTTGGCCTCCTCCAAGGCAAGTTACTTTCATGTCTCATAACAAGACGCCTGGTGAGGAGCAAACCCTGCTGTAGAAGAGGGTAACACCACCTGCAGCACCAGAGCATCACATACAAGCAATGGTTCAAATTCCAGATGTTCTACTTCCTATCCAGCTCGTTACTAATACTCCTGGGAAAAGTAGCAGAAGACAGTCCAAGTCCTTGGGCCCCAGCACCCATATGGGAGACCCAGATAAAGCTTCTGGCTCCTGGCTTCAGTCTGGCCAATATGGCCATTGAGGAGTGAACTAGCAAACTAGCTAGCAGATAGAAAAAAAAAAAAAACCACCTCCTTTTTCTCTCTCTTCATAGTTCTACTTTCCCAATAAAAATAAAACAAATCTTAAATAATTAAATAAATCGTATTCATTTTCTTTTATTTTTATTGGATAGGTAGTGCTGCAGAGAGAAGGAGAGACAGAAAGATCTTGCATCTGCTGGTTCACTCCCCACGTGACCACAATGGCTGGAGCTGAGCCAATCCAAAGCCAGGATCTAGGAGTTTCTTCCATGTTCCCCACATAGGTGGCCACAATGGCTGGGGCTGCGCTGAGCCGATCCGAATCCAGGAGCTAGGAACTTCTTCCGGGTCTCCCACACGGGTGCAGGGTCCCAAGGCTTTGGGCCATCCTCAACTGCTTTCCCAGGCCACAAGCAGAGAGCTGGGTGGGAAGGGAAGTAGCTGGGATATGAGCTGGGACCCACATGGGATCCTGGGACTTATAAGGTGAAGATTAGGCCACAAAACCATCATACCGGGCCCTATAATGAGTCTTATAAATAAAAATATACCTGGTGAGTCTCTAGTCCACATCCAATTTCCAGCACCCGACCATCTCTCCTTCCTGCTTCCATACTCTTCCTCTACCTCCAACTCCCCTCCTTTCAACAAATTCTCTGGACCAACTTCTTTCTCAAAGGCACAACCTCCGCTGATTTGGGAGGCAAATCACCAAGGCCACTCTGGCCTGTTCTGGCAGCAATGAGAATGCAGATCATGACCTCTGCTTGTTGAGTTCAGTTACGAAAATGCCAGATAATCAGGAGAACAGCAGGTGGCAATGCAGCAGATAGTGAACTTAGCTGAGCAGAAAAGAACATGAGGGTTGCGTTAAGGAGCCCTGGGTTCAAAGCCTGGGTTTGCTGCCCACTACATGTATGAGCTTGAGCAAGGCAAACCAGCTCTCTGGACCTAGGGATCACCATTTGAAAATTGCCTTGGTTGGATTCCCTGCAAGTACACTTTGTGGTAGGTGTGAAAGTGGTTTACTCCAGAGGCTATGGAGTGGGGAACAAAGCCAGGAGGCCACCCAGGCCCAGTGGACATGCTGCCAGGGGCTGCAGGGGACCAGCCCACTGGGGGCCTCAGCGAACCAGTGCAGCAGAGCTGTATCCTGCAAGGAGCAAGAAGGCAGAGGTGTCTGTCCACCCATCAGCTGCTGACGGCTACCCTGAATCATTGATCTCCCCAGGCTTCTGCACTACCAGAGACAGGCCAAGTGGGCTGAGTCCAAGGAAAGCCTTTTACCAAGTCACAGGGAGACATTTAGCGGAGAAAGAGTGGGCAGGGCATGACCGGGAATTGCTTGGCAACATCACCTACAACAGTTTAGGGAACAAATGAGAGACTCTGAAAACCCTCAGCAGGGCGGCTGCCCAAAAGCTGACTGCACCTGAACTGCAAAGTACGAGGATGTGTCTCTGGGAGCCATCCCTTGGTCCCTTGCTAGCCTTGCTTCCTTTGTAGCCTTCAACTAGCACAAGATCTGTAGCTAGCAGCAAATCTACAAAACTGAATTTCCACACTCCAGCCTCCTTCCATGGCCAGCATAATCCCCATGTCTTTACATGCTGAGGCTAACCCAGATCACCAGCACAGTCCACTCTGCCTGTCCACCTTACCAACTACAGCCAACGGATGCTCTACAAATGCTAGTTCTCTCACAACCACAGTTTAAGAGCTCACCACATCACTTTTTTCCGACAAGCAGAGTAAGCAAGAGCAGCCAAAACAGACGAGGTGAAGCTAGGAGCCAGGCACTTCTTCCAGAAAGAGCTGGACTAGACTGCTGCACATGTTGGCACATGTAGGGACCAAGGCTGGGGGCAGGCCTGGTTGGGGTTATTGGGGAGTCACCACAACTAGGCTGTAGTACCCATTGGTGTGTGTTTGTGGCAAGCTGGATTGGGCTAGCCAATAGCATGGTTTGCATAGCAGATGGAGCTGAGGGTGGAACTGAGCAGCCAATGGCATTTACTGCTATGTGTGTTGGCTGACAGAGGCGTGGGATTGAATCAGACCCTGCACTAGCTGACCCACACTAGACTCCTGTCCGGGGCCACCCTGATGCCTGTGCAGTAGACAGCATGCCCAGATGCACATGAGGAACGTGACAGCCAGATCATCTATGCTAGCAGAGGACATCAAGTGGCTTCTTGGAGGACAGAATACAGGACACACTGGTTAACTTTCCTGACCAACCTTTGGCAGCAGGTGTCTGGGTGTGTGGAGGCACTGAGGTGGACTTTGTCAACCAATGGACCTTGGAAAGATTTTCCCAAACCCAAAAATATAAAAACAACAGTGTCTCAGAATTATCAAAACCACTCAAGCAACACCCTTAGAACATTCTCCACATGGAGGTCTCTCAGATGATATTGAGTGGCCATCCCCCATCCCCAAGTACTGATACAAGAAGCAGCTCCCTCCTCTTTCCCTCTCCTCCCCCCTATAGATACAAGAGAAAAAGAAGAAAACACTGAAAACATCTATCTCACCCTCCTTCCTCCACATCTCAACCCTCCTGACCCTAATCAGCGGCCCACGTGGGCATGCTGCATCCTTCTCAACTACATAAACAACAGTAAAAACAAAATTAGGGCCCAGTGCTGTAGCCTAGCAGCAAAAGTCCTCGCCTTGAATGACCCAGGATCCCATATGGGTACCGGTTCTAATCCTGGCAGCTCCACTTCCCATCCAGCTCCCTGCTTCTGGCCTGGGAAAGCAGTCGAGGACGGCCCAAAGCCTTAGGACCCTGCACCCGTGTGGGAGACCAGGAAGAGGCTCCTGGCTCCTGGCTTCGGATCAGCTCAGCTCCAGACATTCCAGCCACTTGGGGAGTGAATCAATGGGCAGAAGATCTTCTCTGTCTCTCCTTCTCTCTGTATATCTGACTTTCCAATAAAAATAAATAAGTCTTTTTTTAAATTTTTAATTTAGAAAGAACAGCTGTAATTTAAAAAAAAAAACTTTTGTCAGCTTTTCCTGCTTTTGTCAATGAAACTTTAAGCCCAGCCAGCCTCTGAAGCTGCACCTGCTACAACTTGTGCTTGTGTTTGATGGATGAGTGTAAACGGGAAGATGTGGTTTCTCTGGTTTTCTAAATCTTAATCCCGCTTTTGGTGAGTAACGTAACCACGGGGCTCACAACTCCTACAGACATCGAAGAATGCACAGTGAAGCTTGCCTTCTTCCCGACTTAACAACCCAGTTCCTTCCCAGAGGCTTTCAACATCGACTGCCTCCTTGGAGCACTGGGGATTCTTTAGCCATTCTGTACAAACACACACAAACACATCTGTATTTTTTCTACTATTCATCTTTCGCTTACTGTTTAGGTTTGACTTCATCAAATAAATCTGTGCAAAAGAATGTTTTTTCACAACTTCATAATATAAGCTTAAGATTCAAAAAAAAAAAAATGAACTATCATTCAGCTTCAGAAAAAAAATCTTGTCCACACTTAGGTTTCTACCACTGTTTTCCGCCACTATGCACGGGCCTACAGAGGACCACCTGTGATGGGAACCTTGCTTATCTGCTGTTACCGATGTGCAGCATCCACAAGATAAATTCCTGCAGAAGGAATCAAACACTCCAGTGAGAGAGGCTTACACTGTCCTCTAGGCAGTAAAGCTGCCGCCTGTGGCACCAGTTCCCCACGTGGATGCTGCTCCCTGTAAATGTGCCTGGAAAAGCAGCAGCAGATGAACCAAGTGCCTGCACCTCTGAAATCATGTGAGAGACCTGGAAAAAGTCCCAGGCTCCTGCTTTCAGAACAACTGGCCCAATTCTTGCCTTTATAGCCATTTTGGAGGGGTGCGGTGTAAACCAGTAAATGAGATATCTCTCTCTCTCTCTCTCTCTAACTCTGCCCTTCAAATGAATAGTAAAATATATATTTCAAAACCTTAGGAGTCTGAGCCATGGCATAGCACACTAAGCTTCCACTTGTGGTATTTGGGCATCAGAGTCCTGGCTGCTCCACTTACGAACCAGCTCCCTAATAATGGCTTGGAAAAGCAGCAGAGAATGGTCCGAATCCTTGGGCCGCTGCACCGATATGGGGGATTTGGAAGAAGTTTTTGGCACCTGGCTTCAGACCAGTCCAGCCTTGACTGCTGTGGCCATTCGCAGAGTGAACCAGCAGATGGAGGATCTTTCTCTCTGTCTCTCCTTCTCTCTCTGTAACTCTACCTTTCCAATAAAGTAGAAAAAGTAAATCTAAAAAAACCAGATAATATGATAGGATCATTTTTAGGCAAATTATTAAAACAACTTGTGATTCACTTATACATATATATATATATATCTTTTTTTTTTACTTTATTTTTATTTGAAAGGCAGACAGACAAAAACAGCGAGAGATCTTCCACTCACTGTCCACTCCCTAGATGCTCTCAGCAGCCACATCTGGGCCAGGCCAACTCAGCCCAGGTCCCCCACGTGGGTGGCAGGGCCCTGGGTTCTTGAGTTATCATCTGCGGCCTGTTGTAGTAGGCACCAGCAGAAAGCTGGAATCAGAGGCGGAGTCGGCACTCTGAGATAAAATGTAAGCGCTGCACGTGGGGTTCAAAACTGGATTTAATCTGTATCTGAAAGTGTCCAAGATGCCTGAAAGTTCAACAGGTGCCAAAGACATAGAGCGATAGACCTAAGACACCGGAAAAGCAAAAGGTACACTTGAAAATGACATGTTCTAGATTTAAAACAAAAACAAAACAAAAAAAACATTCACTGGTTTTTTTCTTCCCTGAGCCCATCAGGTAAAACCACTCTGGACTTTTCCTTCCATTCTTGGTGAAGCGCCCAAATTAAGGCCTCATCCTGTTTAATTCCTGTAAGGATTAACACTGCTCAGACGTGACAGAAGTAATTACTTCCTGCAATGAGCTAATTCTGGAATCAAGTTCAGCCAAACTTTTTGTAATTTTGTTTACTTGGTCATCCCTGGGTGCCTTGGACGTTTAAAATATGCATCCCAGGGGCCAAGCTTTGCAATAAAGACCCCTGCGATATGTTTTCCCAAGATTCAGAAGAATCAGAAACAAGCAGGATGAGTGTGAGCAAAGCACTTATCCCTAATCGTAACCACTGTCGGATTACAGGGAGCTTGGAAACAGAACAGCACAGAAACTTGCCAGCTTGAGTCCCACTTGTCACCAGGAAGCACAGTTAGAAAGCCACTCTCGGGCCCGGCGGCGTGGCCTAGCAGCTAAAGTCCTTGCCTTGAATCTGCCGGGATCCCATATGAGCACCGGTTCTAATCCCAGATGCGCCACTTCCCATCCAGCTCCCTGCTTGTGGCCTGTGAAAGCAGTTGAGGATGGCCCAAAGGGCTCCTGGCTTCGGATCGGCGCAGTACCGGCCATTGCACTCACTTGGGGAGTGAATCATCAGACAGAAGATCTTCCTCTCTCTCTGTCTCTTCTCCTCTCTGTATATCTGACTTTGTAATAAAAATAAATCTAGAAAGAAAGAAAGAAAGAAAGAAAGAAAGAAAGAAAGAAAGAAAGAAAGAAAGAAAGAAAGAAAGAAAGAAAGAAAGAAAGAAAGAGAGAGAGAGAGAAAGAAAGAAAAAGAAAGAAAGAAAGAAAGGCACTCTCAAAATCCAGAGATGAGGGAAAGGCAAAGACTTCACTCCTGTTGCCTCACCAGAATCCTCCCTTAAACACCAGGTATCTCGGGCAAGAATACTGCTGCACTTGGGAACAAAACGTTGCCTCATGCCCTCTGGTATGCACACGTGTTTCTGACCTCTCTGGCCACCTTGGAAACGAGCCTCACCAGATGCTAGGGCACCTTAAGGAACTTCTACCAGGGGAGCAAGCAACTTCTCTCCCCTTTAAATGAACCTCTTGTTCCACACACAGGATTTCCATGCTGCTGCCAACAACCCACTACCTAGCAGGTATCTTAACATTGCCATAACACCTGGCACCAACACTGCTTCTGATCTCACACCCACTTTCAACGAAAGCATAAGTGGGTACACTGCAGCCCCAGGATTCCCTGGTCTCTTCCCCAGACCATCATTGGCTGATCTGCTGGATGGCAGAATGGGGTGCAATGAATATCTCCCTGTTTAACAAACGCTCCAAGCAATTTACACTCACCAGGTTGGAAATGCAGAGATAAACATTCTTGTTTATTATATTTTTATTTGAAAGGCAGGGTTCCAGAAAGAGAGAGCTATCTTCCATCTGCCTGTTCACTCCCCAAATGACCGCATTAGCCGGAATTGTGCCTATCCACAGCCAGCATACAAGGCGCCTCCTCTGGGTCTCACACATGCGTGCAAGGGCCCAAGGAATTGGACCATCCTCTGCTGCTTTCCCAGGCCATAAGCAAGGAGCTGGATCAGAAGTGGAGCAGCTGAGACATAAACTGGAACCTATGTGGGATTTCAGCACTGCCAGCAGAGGCTTAGCTTTCTATGCCACAGCACCAGCCCCTGGGGCTAAAGAACCTTTTGCATCCTCTCCAATGTAAGCTACTTCGAGTGGGTGGCTCGGAAGGACACGTTTCCCAGGCTCTGATGATGAGGATCAACGGTCCCACTCCTGCCCAGAGAAGTCACCTTTCTGGTGACTAGAAAGTGACAACAAAATGGGAAAGGGGGAGACTGGAAATCAAGGGAGACCGGAAATTAGGTCAAAGAGGTGGCATTCAGGCTCTGGAGCGGGAGCGCCTATGTCTGCTCGCTCTGCCTGCGGTGAGTTACCGCCCCTGCCCTGACCGTGTGTGTTGATGGCTAAACGAGCTCAAACACAAAACCAGCTTAGAAGGGCCATCAAGTCCCAATGAGTCATGCAAAAAGCATTAGCTGTTAGCCTTCTATCTTAGAAAACACACACACATACCCACAGTCCCACAAAAGCCTCAAAATAATGTTTTCTTAAGTGAGGTAACTAGAGACTGGAGAAGTGAAGTGACTTCATGAAGGTCACACAACATGCAGCCGGCAAATGTGAGGTTGCCATGGGGACCAAGAAGTCTAACCTCTTATTTCCTGTATTCTGAGAGCCAAGACAGCCTGCGTCAAGGTCACCCCCGGCTCCACCTCTGAAGGTCTTAACTGGGGAGTGCTGCTTCCGATACCCATGGCTATGGACAAGGCCAGGGCCAGAACTCAGTCACAATATAGACACTTATCATTCTGACATTCTCCGCAGAAATTGTTCTAAAATGCCAGGTCCCCTTGGAAATCTCTGGAAAGGTTGCCTATTAATTCTAAGCAAAATTAGGCTGTCACTGCCCCATTGGTAACAAATGGATATTGGTCAAAGCCTGGTCCCCGACATTCACTGGAGCTCACAGCCAAAGCAAAGGCACTCCGTGGCCCGAGAGGGTGAGTGCGCACTCCCACTCTGGGGTGAGGCTGAGTGGTCAGCTCACAGGGGGGAGAATGTCACATGAGCCCCCATGGCAACCTCAGACACAGGATGAAGGGCCCTCTGTCCACACTGTGACAAGAGCCTGGAACAAGATGTCTGCCAAGAGGACAGTGAAACTAATTAAGCCGCAGTGTTCTCGGCCATCTACAAAGGTCACTTGTCATGTGCTTTCCAGGCCAAAGGGCTTGGAGCTCAGGCCTGAGAATCTTCAACAGAAACCTGCTTGGAAAAGGACAGGAGAACCTAAAAGAGGGGCCAGTGCCACAGCACAACAGGCTAAGCTTCTGCCTGCAGCACCATTATTCCACATAGGCACCGCATTGGATCCCAGCAATTCCACTGCTGGTCCTGCAGACAAGCCCATGTAAGATCTCCCAGTTTGTCCTCTCTGTGCCTCTGCCTTTCAAATGAAATCAATAAATGGGGGTGGGTGGGAAACACCTAACAGAGACAAGACATTTCATTGGAAGAAAGATTTCAGAGCAAGGACTCGGCAGTAGAGTGGATGGAGCTCTTGATACAGATTCCTTGAGTATCGAGAATTGTTTTGTCATTAAACACTGGATGGAGCCTGGCACGGTAGCCTAGCAGCTAAAGTCTTTGCCTTACACGTTCCAGAATCCCATATCGGTACCAGTTCTAATCCTAGCAGTCCCACTTCCCATCCAGCTCCCTGCTTGCAGCCTGGAAAAGCAGTCAAGCATTACCCAAAGCCTTGGAACCCTGAACCCACATGGGAGACCCAGAAGGGGCTCCAGGATCCTGGCTCCGGATCAATGCAGCTCTGGCCATTGTGGCCACATGGGGAGTAAATCAGTGGACAGAATATCTTCCTCTCTATCTTTTCTCCTCTCTGTATATCTGACTTTCCAATAAAAATAAAATAAATCTTAAAAAAAAAAAACACTGGAGGACAGGGACCAGCATTGTGCCACAGGGGTAGAGCTTCTGCCTACAGGCCAGCAATCCAGGTGGATGCTGGTTCAAGTCCTTACTCCTCCACTTCCGATGCAGCTCTCTGCTAATGTGCCTGTGAGAGCAAAAGAAGTGCCCGAACTCCTGCACCCACATGGGAGACCCAGGAGAAGCTCTTGGTACCTGGTTTCAAACTAGCCCAGCTCCAGCCATCATGGCCGCTTGGGGAACAGATCAGCAGACAAAGCTCTCTCTGTGTGTTTCACCTCTCTCTGTAACTCCGCCTTTCAAATAAAAAATATTTTTAAAAATAAATATTGGAGGATGATGAGTTGTGCGCCTGCTTCAGTGTGTCAAACACCTCGTTAAGCACTAATCTCAGAATAGTGAATATCCCAGAAAATTCACAGTCCAGTGGATAGAGAAAGAAACAGACTTTACACAAGTATGCAATAGTTTTCCAGTTGGTGACAACAGTTAGGAAGAAATTTTTAAAAGTCACATGACACGAACAGGGTGGTCAGCTACAGACAAATGATTGAGAAGAAATTAAGAGGACTCCAACTGAAGTCTAAACATCAGGCAATGCCAGCCAATAGAAGAGACAGGGGTGAATCCCGTCAGTGCAAACAGACCAAGAACTCCCGCAGACAGAATGAGCTCAGCTGCCCCTGGGCTGCGACCTTACTGCAGGGTGAGGCAGCAGGCTGGGAAGTGGGCCAGGAGGGGCAGGACTGGAATCCCACGGCCACAGACCCAGGCCACACAGGTCAGGCAGGCAGGCCACAGGGAGGACAGTGGGCCTGAAATACGGGTGAGTAGGTTTTGGTTTAAGATGCGATAATGCCACCGTGAAGCAGAAGTGGTGGCTTTGAAACACAGAACTGAAACAGTCTAATCTCTTTTTTTTTTTTTTTTTTGGAGTTATCTGAAAAAGTTGGGCCCTGTATGATGGCTCAATGGCTATATCCTCAGCTCATAAGCAGAGGGATCCCATATAAGCTGTTCCACTTCCCTTCCAGCTCCCTGCTTGTGGCCTGGGAAAGCAGTCGAGGACGGCCCAAAGCCTTGGGACCCTGTACCCATGTGGGAGACCCAGAAGAAGTTCCTTGCTTCAGATCTGCTCAGCTCAGTTCCAGCCACTGTGGCCACTTGGAGACTAATCAGTGGACAAAAAAACTATTTCTCCTTCTCTTTGCAGATGTACCTTTCCAGTAAACATAAATAAATCTTCATAACTTTTTTTTTTAATTTAAAAGGCAGGTTTACAGAAACAGGAATGACAGAGAAATTTTCCATCCAATGATTTATTCCCCACAGGATCATGACAGTTGGAGCTTAGCTGATCCAAACCCAGCAGCCAGGAGCTTCTTCCAGATTTCCCATGTAGGTGCAGAGGCCCAAGGACGTGGGCAGCAGAGTGACGAACTAGTGTCCCTGAGAGATGCCAGCGCTGCAGGCTGAGCCACAGCAGTGGCCCCGAAACCTTCCTAAGAGATCACTGGAGCTATCCTGCACAGATTGCCCTGGAGGGTGGGCTAGCGTCCCAGGTGCTCTGTAGGAGTGAGAGCTGTGCTGATTTGGACCACCCAGATCTGTCACACAGCCCTCAACAAGGAAAGAACCATAAATATGTTTAAGGTAACAAACAGCCATAAAGGCTTTGGGTCGTTTCTCCAGCAACATGTGCTCATGTATACACATGCCTCATGCACGAAGACTCAGGCCAGAACCCTTGCACAGCACGCAGTCATTCCTGGTCTCAATCAGACCAGAAAACAGGGATGTTCCCTTTCCTTCTGGGTTCTTCACAGGGGAGAAGATGCACTGACAACACGTGACAGTCACTGGGATACCTCTGAATGCTCTTCAATGAGGGGTGGGCCTTTGCATCCTCAAAAGCAGTACTAAGAGATGGAAATCTCCCAACCCCTAAATGCCCACAATAGTCTGACTGGGTCATGCTGAAGTCAGGTTTAGCCTCCACCTCCGATCCAGCTCTGCTAGCGGCCTTGAAAAGCAGAAGACAGTCCATGCGCATGGGCCCCTGCCACCCACATGGGGACACCTGCACTAAGCACCTGCTTTGACCTGGCTCAACTCTGGCCACTGCAGCCATGTGAAGAGGGAACCAGTACAGAGAAGATCTCTCCTCTCTGTCTGTCTCTCTCTCTCTGTCTCTCTCTGTAGCTCTGCCCTTTAGATAAATAATAATATCTTTTTTATTATTATTATTGCAAAGTCAGATATATACAGAGAGGAGGAAAGACAGAGAGGAAGAGCTTCCATCTGATGATTCACTTCCCACGTGGCCACAATGGCTGGAGCTGAGCCAATCCGAAGCCAGGAGCCAGAAGCTTCCTCCAGGTCTCCCATGTGGGTGCAAGACTTTGGGCAATCCTTGACTGCTTTCCCAGGCCACAAGCAGGGAGCTGGATGGGAAGCGGGGCTGCCAGGATTAGAACTGGCACCCGTATGGGATCCTGGGCATGCAATGAAAGGACTTTAACCATTACACTACCACGCCAGGCCCCGGGAACTTTTCTTTAAAATGAAAATTATTGGACTGGCGTGATGGCTTGATCTTCACCTTGCATGTGCCAGGATCCCATATGGGCACCAGTTCACGTCCCTGCTGCTCCTCTTCCCACCCAGCTCCCTGTTCGTGGCCTGGTGAAGGCAAGAGAGGATGACCCTATGCCTTGGGACCCTGTACCTACGTGCAGAACTTCCTGGCTCCTGGCTTCAGACGGGCTCAGCTCCAGCCATGACAGCCACTTGGGGAGTAAACCAGCAGATGAAATCTTTTCTGTCTCTGCTTCTCTGTTAAGTCTGCCTTTCCAATAAAAATAAGTCTCTTTTTAAAATGAAAATAATTAACACTATTTTAAAATTTACTTACCCTGCCACCCACATGAGAGACCTGAAAGAAGTTCCTGGTTTCTAACACCGACCTGGTCCAAACCTAGTATTGTGGCCACCTGGGCAGTGAACCAGCAGATGGAAGGTCTGTTTCTACACCCTTCTCTGTAACTCTGCCTTTCAAATAAATCATCATTTTTTTAAAAAGATTTATTCATTTCTATTGCAAAGTCAGACATACAGAGAGGAGGAGAGACAGAGAGGAAGATCCTCCGTCCAATGATTCACTCCTCAAGCAACCACAGCGGCCGATGCTACACCGATCCGAAGCCAGGAACCAGGAGCTCCTCCAGGTCTCCCACACGGGTGCAGGGTCCCAAGGCCTTGGGCCACTCCCCGACTGCTTTCCCAGGCCACAAGCAGGGAGCCAGATGGGAAACGGGGCTATCGGGATTAGAACCAGTGCCCATATGGGATCCCAGCACATTCAAAGCAAGGACTCTAGCTGCTAGGCTACCACACCAGGCCCTCAAATAAATCATCTTTAAGAAAAAAAAAAAAAGTAATAGTTTCCAATTCAGAGCCAGGTGGCTGAGGAGTTCAAACATTCACACAGATGTTGCCTGATTGTTCTGTACTAGAAATACTTCTGAATAGCAGACTGAAAATTTGCTCATAAATTATGTGGGAAAGAAAATTCCAAAATACAATTTACAAATGAGATTACAGTCCTTTGATCTCTCTGAAACTTGTCTGCTCAGGACAAAGTATTTTTGCAGACAGCCTGCCAAGATATATCCCTTTTACTTTGAGCATGACCTTCCTGAGCCAAATGAATCTCAGTGTGGCGTCCACATGCAGCTCTGAGCTATAAAAACAGTGTAGATTACTTCTGTGTCCGTCCCACTCAAAGCTCCCTGGCTTCTCCCAGGATCTGTCTGCTCATCTGAACCAGCTCACTAGCTCGCACTGCCTTGAGCATGCATGCCCACCTCACAAGGCCTCGAGCCTGGCAGATGTCTGCGTCCGTAACTGTAATAGCCTGCGACGCACGAGGTGGAAGACTCATACAGAACGCAAGGTTCTCAACAAGCCAAAGGGTCTAAGAACAAAGGGTTAGTCATCCTTGCCGTTAAGACGCTGTCCATTCTTACAATAACAAAACCACACAAACATGAAGGAGAGCTGATCGCATATGCCAGCTTAATGCCCATTACCTTTTATTTGGAACTACATGATTAAAGTAGATTTCCAAGACATTTTCCAAAAGGCAGATGAGATAAATGAATGACTCTTAAAGCAATGGTTCTCAGCTATGAGACACATTGTTAAGGTGTCTGTAAATGACCAAAACAAAATCATTCCAAAACAAAAATAAATTCTATTTTATTCAAACCATACACAAACAGATGAAATAGCACTCGTGCGTGAGGGGACTGCAATCTTCGCAACACCATGGCGGGGAAGGACCGACCCGGCCTTTTCAAGTAGCAGCACGGCCCCAGGAGAGGGTTTTAGGGACACAGGGGGAGTCACAGAGCAGCCAGCCTCAGCCCTGCTTCCAAGAAGCTTCCAGAGAAACCAGAGACCACACAGACATCCAGTGTAGACGTTGGACCTGGCTGTCCGTCTACACCTCTACCCCAACACGGGTGATCACGAGCCTAAGTCATCGCGTATCTTAATCAATGAGCCACAGGACTGTCTTAGCAAGTACACACTACGTCAAGTTTTGCCTTGACATATCAAAAAGAAGTCTTTGTTTATACTCGTGTTCCTTCATGGTTCTACTCATGTGAAGTCTAAGAGGAGGCCCACTGTCACTGCATCACGATGTTCACTGTCCCACTTGAGGGGATGGCGTGTTCGTGTCCTTCATTTCTCCACAATTCCATGTCTGGTGTCAAGTTCAGTAGTGTTTACTGCCAAACCGATGTGCAAATTCAGAGAGCGTGTAGACAACTCCCCATCCCACCTTAGGGTCCATGCTGATGAAATCATTCAGGTTCATTTTGGAATCTAGAAAAACATGGGAAAGAAATGTCCACTGAAAATACAGTTTGGGCTTAACCACAGTAAAACAACCCCAAAGACCAAAGCAGGGAAACTGTCCAAACGGGTGAAGGCTCAGGGTCACTTCTGTGGTCACATCTGGCCTGAACAGCAGAACCTCAACCTCATCACAATACAACACCATGCAGACCCAAAGCGAGGGGTAATCCACAAACGACCGGCTTCCAAGGCACACAGTAATGCTGGAAGAAAATAAACTGCCGCCGATCGGCAGAGACAGAGGAAGACCACAAAGCTGGCCATGCTATCCCGGGGTTAGAATCTGGACGAGAAACACCAATGAGAGGAAAACAAAGCCGAGAGAAATTCTAAGCTAACAGTGCTGTGCCGTAGCAATGACAGAGTCTAGTACCTTTGTGTCATTTTCCTGGTCCTGGTAAAGGCTATATATAAGACTATCCTGTGGGGCCTGGCGGCGTGGCCTAGCGGCTAAAGTCCTCGCCTTGAATGCTCTGGGATTCCATACAGGCGCCAGTTCTAATCCCGGCAGCCCCGCTTCCCATCCAGCTCCCTGCTTGTGGCCTGGGAAAGCAGTCAAGGATGGCCCAAAGTCTTGGGACCCTGCACCCGTGTGGGAGACTTGGAAGAGGCTCCTGGCTCCTGGTTTTGGAATGGCCCAGCTCCAGTCATTGTGACCACTTGGGGAGTGAACCATCGGCTACCCTAAGTGAACCTGAGTTTCCTTACATAAGAACTCTCACTGTTTCAGCAAATTACCTAGAACTCCAAACTCATTTCAAAGTAAAAGTAATCCAACTGCCTAATTTATCAGCTTCAATGGCCAATTTATAGGCAATTCATACGAGATGCCAGAGACATAAGCCAAAGCCAGGCTGTTTCTCCCAGACCCAATTTCTTCAACAAATACATTATAAGAAAAAATAAAGAGTGAATGAAAAAGACTCCTAAGAGCCATACTGGAGGAAGCATCACGGCATAGCAAGGCAACATCACTCGGGATACCAGCATCCATTACTGGGCTCAAGTTTTAGTCATAGCTGCTCCATTTCCAATGCAATTTCCTGTTCAGATGCCTGGAAAGGCAGTCGATGCTAGCCCAACTACTTGGGTTCCTGCCGTCCACACGGGAGGGAGGCCCACATGGCATTCCTGGCTCCTGACTCTGGCCTGGCCCAGCTTCATCTGATGTCGGTGTCTCAGGAGTCAAGCAGCAGATGCAAGATTTTTGACTCCTCAATCCATCAATCACTCTAGCTCTAATTCTCTTCTCCCTACCTCTCCTCCCTCTCATCATCTCTCTGCCTTTCAAATAAATAAATCTGGAAAAAAAAAAAAAAAAAAACCATGCACAAGCAAGGACAGCATGAGGCCCTTTGGATCCTGACCCAAGTCAACAACGGACCGGAAAATAGATCAGGGCTTCATGAAATCACCGTGAGTTTTAACACTGACTAGACAGATGATGGGTTTAAAGAACTACTATTATAGTATATGTAATAATGGTACTCCAAGCATGTACTTTTTCCTTGGTTTTTTTTCCCCCATTTTATAATTTTGCAGGCCTAGGGCTTCCTCCCTCTCCCCTCCCCCATTGGCCCCTGTGTTTTGTAGTAGAATAGCCTATCAGGTGTATTCTTAACTCCAGTTTTCTGCTCTTCACATGGGTCATGACACTGTTGGTATAGGCAACAGTACAAAGTTTAACATTCTGTTGCCTAGGCATATTTAGAAATTTCATTGAGATCCTACTTTTATTCATTAGTAGGGACGTAGTCTGTCAATTTTCTTTGATTCCTGGTACTCTGGCCTCCACTACACCCTTCGTTTGTGAGATTACAAGTTGTGTGTTTGTTTACCTTTATTTTTTGTTTTGTATTTTGCACAGATATTGTCTTATATCAGAGCAAACATGATATTTGTCCCTTTGGGATTGGCCCATTTCACCGAGCAACTGGAACCATTTGGTTATCAGGCATGTATTTTTAAAAAAGAAATCCTTGGTTATAGAGATACACACTAGAAGAAACTATCTGGCCTTTGCTTCAGAGTAACGCAGGAGGGGGAACAGGGGTGGGGTGGGACACAAATGAACCCACAAACCCTGAGCTGGTAAGTGGTGATGCTCTGAGACACTCCTTTGTTTGGATACAGAATTTACATCTTCCACAAAAGCACAAATTTCTACTGTTGCCTATCCAAAAACCATTACAGGAACTGCTCTTCAACCATATACTAGCAGCAAACCAGACCACCTACAAGGAACAACCAGTTTAGACAGCAGACAATGGGCAGAGGCAGGGCAACCCTGGGAGGCCCCGACTTACACTGCCTGGAGGCGTGTCTAGACCACAGCTTGGTGACAGGCACACAAACAGCCAGTTTTCCTGAGGTCAAGAGACAGAAATGGAAGTTCCAGAGGGGCTAGGAGTTGGGGGGTGGAGTTTCACAGAGGAGAGAGCTACACAAAGAAAGTTTCAGAAATCTACAGAGGGAACCTAGCCCCGCCCTGAGTATTCATATAAGCAACCACCTTTTCTTAAATGGGATAAAACTTCATGAGGCACCAGGATTTCAGTAGGTGACCTCCACTGTAAATCTGTTTCCCTAAGAAAACAAGGTGGCTTCCTTCAAAATACTTTAAACGTTAAATCAGAACAGCAGACACATGGCTGCTGCCAGTTACTAAATGTACGCCTTTCAACATGATATACAACACATACAAATTCTGAGAGCCAATCCCATAACTAAATGAAAAGAAACAAAATTGCTGCTGTTAACACTCGTATCCAAAGATGCATTAAAGTTTATTATCTTGAATTACTGTAGTCTTTCCTAAATATTGAACAAAAAAGAAAACTTGTTAGAGCGTTAAGAGCAATTCACACTTACCCCAATCCTTAACATATTCTTTTCGTAATAAAGACTTTGGTGGCTGGCACTGTGGCACAGTATTCACCCTAAACCTCCACCTGCACTGCTGGCATCCCAGCCGCTCCACTTCCCATCCAGCTCCCTGCCTCTGGCCTGGGAAAGCAGCAGAAGATGGCCCAAAGCCTTGGGACCCTGCACCCATGTGGGAGACCCAAAAGAAGCTCCTGGCTCCTGGCTTTGATTCCTCTCTGTCTCTCTTCCTCTCTTCTCTCTGTAACTCTGCCTTCCAAATAAAAATAAATCTTTATTTTAAAAATAATAATAAAAAAGGGTTTGTTGCCATGACTCTACCATAAGAGAATGTTAACAATTTAAATTAGCCAAATATTTACTCAAGACTTCAAAGTGGAATCATTTCAAGTTCAGTCTCAAGTTCAGGAGACCAGCTGATGAAAAACTACACATGAAGTTAAAATTGGTTCCTCTCTTTATGGGCCCAGTGCAATGAATCAATTGGCTAATCCTTCACCTCAAGCCAGAATCTTATTCTGGCACTGGTTCATGTCCCAGCTATTTCACTTTCCTTCCAGCTCCCTGCTTGTGGCCTGGGAAAGCAGCAGAGAATGGCCCAAAGGCCTTAGGACACTCCACCCACGTGAGAGACCCACAAGAAACTCCTGGCTCCTGGCTTTGGATTGGCTCAGCTCTGACTGCTGCAACTACTTGGGGAGGAAACTAGCACATGGAAGATCTTATTCTCTGTCTCTGCATCTCTTTGTAGATCTACCTTTCCAAGAAAAATAAACCTTTAAAAAAAAGATAACTGGCTCTTCTATAAAACCTTCCATCCAGCATGAGTATAATAACTATAATTTAGGCAAAGTACTTTCCTCACCTTCACACTGTTCATTTTGCCATTTATCAAGGAGGAAAATAAAATTTTTTTCACTTAAGCTAATATGCAAAACAGATGGAAAAAATCTGGCAAAAAATGGCATCCAGCAAGCAGCAGCCATCAGAACCTAAGGGATGGCCCAGGTATGGGGTATCTGTTTAATCAGTGTGTGCCATGTGCAAGGCTCCAACTCGGTGCCCACACCCAGAAGAAATGCAGGGAGTTAGTTCAGAAGGTACACTCGGCCTGTACAGACCTGTCCCTGCACAGAGGGCAGACCCAAGAGGCCCCTGCATGACCTGGAAGCTCTCCCAGTTACAATGCCATCAAAGCAGGGTGGTAAACTGGCAAACAATTCCAATGTACACTTTTCATTATGAGAGCCTTTTACAGTGAGCCTCAAACCATCAGGGCTCAAACCCTCTGTCAGCACTCTCTCCCTTCGGACACCATGGTTTTATTTTCTTCTTGAATGAACTATTCACATAACCTTGTCTACATGACAACGTCTGAGCCAGCAGACCCATATTCAAGGGGTCTCGTGTGATTCTGTCACCTCAGTGACATCACAGCGATCTCAGCCAGAATGAACACACTGTGATGTCTGCACACTTCTCAGAGCACGTCCCCAGCACTAAGCAACACGCCGCTGACCTGGCACCCTGCTTCTCTGGCGTTCAGCACGGGGCACTTGCACAGGCAGTATTATCCCTGTGCTGGAATGATCTCACCAACAGTGGGGAACACTGTGACTTACTTATGATCATAAATAGGGGCGTAAGCCCAGATGAATGCCAGACAGTGTGAACAGCGTGAAGAACTCTTTATCTCACACATCTTGGGGAGCGATCAGTTGGACTGTTGCCTAAAAGCACATCATTGCAGGGCATGGTGCCATACAACCTGCTCGCTCTCACCCACCTCGGAGGCAGCTTTCACCATGCAATCACTGAAATGCCAATTCACAGGCAATAAGGACATTTCTCTCAGCATCACAAGAAACCCTACCAGGGCAAGGTGCTACTATTCCCACTGTTAATGACACAGCACGCAGACAGCTGCCTAGGGTCCCAGCCCCAGGTTGCCAGCAGTGTGGCTCTGTGCACCTCCTCCCTGAGTTCCCACAGCCTTCCTGTCCCGTGCTCCATGCACCCATTCTGGAATCTAATCAACGCACTGAACAAGTGCTCTGTTAACTCCCTCACTGCCCAGGCAGTTTCAGCCAAAAAAAAAAAAAAACACTCTCAGTCTTGCCCCTGCTGAGCTAGGGCACCGAGCTGGGCAGTGCTGGTTCACTCTCCAGGCAGGCCTCCCCACTCACCTCGGGTCTCAATGCAGGGATAGGGCGGTGGCGGTTCTCTCCAGTTCCCACGGGAGTCCTTCATGTGCGATCGGTCAGAAGCAAAGTTCTTCAGATAGGTGTCTGCACGGATCACTCTAAACTTCCTGCACATAAATCAATCAACACCTCCATGAACAAGGCCTCACCTTGGAAAGTATAACTCCATTTACAGATGGACTCGTGTTCTATGATAAGCACAAACCACAGAAAAATTTTTGTACTACCGAGCAACATACAACTACATAAGCAGCCTTACTGTACAGTGACAAAGCCCTGGGGACTGACTGATTGAAGTCAACAACTACCATGGCTTGAAAATGACCTGGGCTGTCTCTGCCGACTCCGCTATATACAGAGCAAACAGCATAGTTTCCTAGTACTGCCACAATGGGGCGCTCACCCCTCCTGACCAAGCACTACAGAAAGCCCTGGAAGCTGAAGGAAAGCATCTGAGATCTCCTCACACACAATTTCAAAGACTGACAACCCTGCAGCGGATAAACCTTTCCAGCTATAAAGCATCTTCAATCTTGTGAGCAGCAAGCATGCCATTCTCAAACACCAACCCAGCGACAAAGCCAACACAAAGCAAATGCAAACAAAAAACTCAGAATCATCGCAAAGTCTTACTTTGGGTAAATCCAACCCAAATCTCCTCACCTCCTGAACTGTGGATGAATGTCGTCATCAGACTTGAAGGCATCTTCTACGTAAGTGTCAAAAGGACAGGGAAAGGGCAAGACGGTATCCAGATCGTAAATGAAGCTCTGTCCGCCACTGGCAACATGAAGCAGAACCACATGGTAGTCCTGGAAGGAAAACGCAGATTTCCATGACTCTAAGACCCCACAATGCACACAAATTAGCACAAAAACAGTTACAAGACTATATATCCCTCCTTTTGCAGCAAAATAAAATAAAACAAACCCAAACCTTAAAAACACATTAGAGAACCAGGACTGGGACAGGCGTGACTAGACAGAGTGGTACCCACTGGCACATGTGTGTGCTGGACTGGGGCATGGTTGGGTTGAACTAGGCTTCAATGCTCATTGACATGTATGAGAGCTGAATGGGATGTGGGACAGAATGGACCAGTCTGCTGTTTATACTGGCAAGCACAGGAACCAGGGCAGGGGACAGGCCTAGTAGGGATTATTGTGGGTCACTCCAACTAGGCTACAACTCCCACTGGTTTGCGTGGGGACCGAGTGTGCAGTGGGCAAGATCAGGCTGGACTACAACACCCATTAGTTTGCGTGGAAGACAGAGCTAGAGACAACTGACCCAGCAGTTGCAACTAACATTGTGCTCAAAGGCCGATTTGGGCGACAGTCTGTGTGGACCCTGTATTGCATGCACACACAAGGATCAGGTCTGGGATCACCTCAGATGAAATTTCTTTGGGAATTCCCCCCAACTGAACCACTGGACTCAGAATTCCAACCATTGAGAAAATTGCAGGTTCCACAGTCTGACCATGGAATGCATGTATCAGAGCTGGGTCTTCTCCGTGGCTTAGATGGAGCAGTGGACAGAATATCCAGATGCACATGGAGGATACGGCAGTACACTGGAGCCTGCAGAAGCTATCTGGTACCATAACAGGACAAAAGACAGAACAAATCGATCAACTACCCCAGCCAAGAGTTGACAGTGAATATCCAGGCAAATGGAAACTATAAGGTGGACTATGTCAGCCAGTGCATTCTGGAGAGATTTCACCATGATTGGAGTGGCAAGATCAGAAGCAATACAGCACTGTTGAATTATCAAAACCACTTGAGCAGGACCCTTGGAGCATACCCTACATCAGGGAACCTGGGATGGTTGGGAGGCTGGGTGGGGCTTCTCCCCTTATCTCTCCCCGCCCCCCAAATACAGGAAGGAAAAAAGAGAATATGAAAACAATGTACCCTAATCAAATATGTAAAAATTATCAAAAATAAAATTTATACAACTAAAAAAAAAAAAAAACACTGAATGCTCAGTGACTTGGAAAGTGCTTCAGCAATGGAAAAGGTTACATACATTAACGTACACCTGTGACCCCACAACTTCACCTCTAGAAAAGTATTCCATAGAAAAATGGCAGTGAGCTTGTGAAGTGTAAACAAGGAAATTCCCTGCAGCACTGTGCATGATGCTGAAAAGACCACAAGCACTTCCAGCTGGGAATGCTGAGTCAACTGCCACGGCCAACATCAATTTTGATCCAGATGGGAAAGATAGCAATAACTTTATGTTGCGACCCAGCACAGTGGCCCAGGGGCTAAATCCTCTCCTTGCAACCACCGGGATACCATACGGGTGTCAATTCACGTCCCAGCTGCTCCACTTCCCACCAAGCTCCCCGCTTGGGGCCTGGGAAAGCAGTCGAGGATGGCCCAAAGCCTTGGGACCCTGCACGTGCATGGGAGACCTGGAAGAAGCCCCTGACTCATGGCTTTGGATTGGTCCAGCTCTGGTCATCGCAGCCTCTTGCAGAGTAAACCAGTGGATGGAAGATCTTTTTCTCTGTCTTTCCTTCTCTCCAATAAAAATGAATAAATCTTTTTTAAAAATTATGTAAAAAGGGCCCGGCAAGGTAGCCTAGTGGCTAAAGTCCTCACCTTGCAAGCACAAGATCCCATACAGGATCCCATGCAGTTCATGTCCTGGCAGCCCTGCTTCCCATCCAGCTCCTACTTGTGGCCTGGGAAAGAGGCTTGGCTCAGCTCCAGCCATTGCAGCCACTTGAGGAATGAATCAGCAGACAAAAGATCTTCCTCACTGTCTCTCTTCCTCTCTGTATATCTGACTTTCCAATAAAAATAAATAAATCTTAAAAAAATGCAGAAAATGCAAAAATGTCCATGTTACATATAGCTAGACAGAAAAAGTAAATTGCAGAATGTGAACGTATTAATGGGTTTCTGAGAAGTCATGTGCATGTGAGGGCACGCACTGACACTCAGAAGCAAGTATGCGTGCACAAAGACGCGTGAGTGCAGAGAGAGTCTGCGAGGACCTCCCCTTAGCTACTCACAAAGTGGCCTCTTCCACCCACTTACTGATTAGTTGAGAGGCACAGACAGCACTCCTATCAACTGGCTCTCTCCAGACCAAAGGCAGGAGCTGTCACCTCCAGCCAGGTCTCCCACACGGGTGGCAGGTCCCCACCTACTTAAGCCATCACATTGCCACCAACAGCCTGCGTGAACAGGAAGCCAGAGTCAGAACTGGAGCCAGGCATCACAGCCCAGTGCTCCAACGTGGGACTCTGACGTGGGACTCCGAAGTGGGGCTCCGAAGTGGGGCTCCGACGTGGGGCTCCGACGTGGGACTCTGACATGGGGCTCCGAAGTGGGGCTCCGACGTGGGGCTCCGAAATGGATATAGTCATCTCACCTGGCAGCCTGACCACTATCTCCCAACAGCCACCCTCCCATGGCACTGCCTCCTGCAGGAACCTTCTCCACTTCTCTAGTACACAGGCTCAGGCCCAAAAGCTGTTTCTCTCCAAGGTATCCACTTGTAATCTTCTCCTACCCCTGCCAAAAGCCTGCCTGTCTTAGCTCTGCAAACACCACAGGGGGTTTTAAGCACACGCTCCCTATTACTAACGGGAGAGATCCCAGAGAAGAGAGCGAAACCACAAGTCAAGTGTTGCGGTAGAGAGAGAGGGAGAAAACAGTCAAGAGCCTGGTCCCCTCTCAGTCCCTCCACTTCCCACTGTTTCCGCCTTGACAGAATGGACACAAATGGAGTGTGGACCTGACTGCACAAACAGTCAACCCTTCCAAATGCCAGCCAAGAAGGGCCAGCTCTGCAGTATAGTGGGTTGAGGTGCCACCTGCAACACTGGTATCCCATACAGGGGTGCTGATTCAAATCCTGGCTGCTCTGCTTCCAGCTCCCTGCCAAAATGCCCCTGGAATGCAGCGCAGGACGGCCCTCGGCACTGGGTCCCTGGCACCCACTTGGGAGGCTCCTGGCTCCTGGTTTCAACCCAGCCCAGCCCTGACTACTGCAGCCAACTGGGAGTGAATCAGCAGATAGACAACCAAACTCTGTCACTCTGTAACATTACTTTTCTTTTCTTTTTTTTTTTTTTTAAGACTTACTTATTTTTATTACAAAGTCAGATATACAGAGAAGAGGAGAGACAGAGGAAAAGCTTCTGTCCAATGATTCACTCCCCAAGTGACTGCAATGGCCAATGCTATGCCGATCCGAAGCCAGGATCCAGGAACTTCTTCCGGGTCTCCCACATGAGTGCAGGGTCCCAAAGCTTTGGGCCATCCTCAACTGCTTTCCCAGGCCACAAGCAGGGAGCTAGATGGGAAGTGGAGCTGCCGGGACTAGAACCAGCACCATATGGGATCCCGGAGCGTTCAAGGCGAGGACTTTAGCCGCTAGGCCATGCTGCTGGGACCTGTAACATTACTTTACAAATAAATAATCTTTATTAAAGTAATAATAAATAAATACCACCTAAAAGACAGGGGGGCTGGGGCCCACCTGCCAGGAGGAGTTTCCCTGCTGGCCAGTGGACACCATCACTAACGGGGAGTGAACGACTTGTGAACTGGCCTCAACAGTGACGATCTGCAGCCTGCTCAATGGTTCAGGCCATTCCCAGATACAGGCAGTGGATGAGCTTGAGAAGGAAACCAGGCCTGTACTGGGAACTGTCAACTTAGAGCACAGGTGTACTCTAAAAGGAGCCATACTCCCTGAGCTGGCACAGTGTTGGCTCAGCTGCCAGGGAAAGGGCCCGGAGAGGCCAGGGGAAGGGCCCAGCAAGGCCAGGGGAAGGGCCCAGCAAGGCCAGGGGAAGGGCCTGGCGAGGCCAGATGAAGGGCCGCTGGAACAGAGGGGATCTGCTCCTTGTTGTTGTCTCCATCCACTCGGCAAGGCCTAAGCATCTCCTATCACAGATGGCATTGTGGCGGGGATGCACCTACCGCAGGGGATGGGGAATTTTGCTACAGGCTTCCCACCTAGGCGACCAGGAGAAACTATGGAGGAGGTACAGGACCACGAGCCTTTTCCTGCAAGCTTCCCTGGACAGGGAGCAAAAGCACCCTGGAAACCACAGAGCTGACTGACAATGGAGATGAGTCCAGCGTTGACACACAGCTGGCAACCGAGGGTAGAAATGGTCACAGGCCATGCTTCTAGAGGACCAGGCCTAGCGATGTCCCTGACACCAGCAGAGTGTTTCGCTACCTCCCTGAAGCCTTACAACCTCACCTGCCACAGAGGAAACAAGAGGCAAGTCACACAGCTGAAAACTCGGAGGACTAGGGTTTAAGCCTCATTTACCAGACTCCAACCCAGGCCCCAACCAAAGCCCTGCAGGGTGTGCACTTAAGGGTTAGAGTGGCTCATGTGCAGGCAGAGAAAGCAGGAACATGAGCTCAGGGCTGGCACTGTGGCACACCAAGCTAAGCCTCCATCTATAGCACCTAAACACATATGAGCACCAGTTCAAGCCCGGCTGTTCCACTTCCAATCCAGGTTCCTGCTAACGTGCCTGGGAAGGCAGAGGAAGATGGCTCAAGTGCTTGGGCCCATGTGCTCCTGTGGGAGACCCAGAAGAAGCTCCTGCCTCTAGCCTGGCCCAGCCCTGGATGTTATAACCATCTGGAGAGTGAATCATTCTTTCTGTCTCTGTTTTTCCTCCTCTCTAACTCTGACTCTCAAATAAATAAATAAACAAATGAGCTCTTTGAGGGCAAAGTGTTTAGTTGGTGGTGTGTCAGACTAAACACCTGACAGCCCATTTACCAAGGGTTCCAAGCCCTCCCCACCGTAGCTGTCACTTAAACTTCCGGAAGCCCACAGAGCACTGGCAGATGACAAGGAGGCCCCAGGGCACCTCTGTCTGACCAAGCTTACCCAGATCACAGGTCCGTCCCCAGGCCTCGCCTGTTGCTTCCAGATAGGGATCTACAAAAGACAGTAACCAGGAACTTTGATAAGCCACACCTTCAGCTACGCCACTACTACAATATGAAGAGCAATACATTTATGAGAAACGAAGGATTTCTAAGCAATCAACAGTTAAAGAATGAAAGAGAGACTGGAGTGCAAAAGCAGGCATTTGGCCTGGCAGGGAGGTCAGCCGAGACTTCTGTCGGAACCTCTGGGTTCAACACGTGGTCCCAGTCCTGTCTATGCAGAAGGAGGGTGGCAGTAGCGACAGCTCAGTGGGTGGGCCCCGTGGGCCCCTGTGGGAGACCCAGAGTGCCTAGCTCCCAGCTTCAGCTTGGCCCAGGTCTGCTCATTTTGGTCATCGAGGAATCAATTAGCAGATGGCAGCTCCACCTCTCTGCCTCTTACAGAAATAACCTTTAAAGATAAAATATTTTTTTAAGATTTATTTTTAACTGAAAGACCAATTTACAGAGGAGAGACACACAGAAAGAACTTCCATCCACTGGTTCACTTCCTAAGTGGCCGCAATGGCCAGAGCTGAACCCATCTGAAGCCAATAGGTTCTTCCAGGTCTCCTACATGGGTGCAGGGTCCAAGGTCTTGGGCCGTCCCAGACTACTTTCCCCAGGCCACAAGCAGGGAGCTGGACACAGCTGGCACTCCTAGGGGATCCCAGCACACACAGGGGGAGACTTAGCTAACTGAACCATGGCACCAGCCCCTAAAGATAAAAACATCTTATAAAGAAATACAGGCTCAGCCATGAAAAAGAATGAAATTATTCAATGTGAAGGCAAATGGTCCCAACTAGAGACCATTTTGCTCAGTGAAATAAGCCAATCCCAAAAGGACAATGACATATGCTCTCGCTGATAAAAAGCATCTTTCATGCAAACTGTAAGATCAATAGTCCTTTCAGGCCCAGTGCAATGGCCTAGCAGCTAAAGTCCTCGCCTTGCACGTCCGGGATCCGGGATCCCATATGGGCACTTGTTCTAATCCTGGCAGCTCTGCTTCCCATCCAGCTCCGTGCTTGTGGCCTAAGAAAGCAGTCAAGGATGGCCCAAAGCTTTGGGACCCTGCACCTGCCTGGGGGACCTGGAAGAAGTTTCTGGCTTCAGATTGGCTCAGCTCCAGCTATTGCGGCCACTTTGGGAGTGAATCATCTGACAGAAGATCTTCCTCTCTGTATATCTGACTTTGTAATGAAAATAAATAAATCTTAAAAAAATTTTTAACGAAAGATCAGTCGTCCTTTCAATACAGTTTTTGCTGGAACCCATGGGTTTTGATATTGTTTCTTTTCATTTCTTCAAAATAGTTTATTTTCTCTTATTAAATTCTTCACTGACACATAGATAACATCGTAGATCATTTTCTCCAAGAAGCGTTTTTGTTTTTTCATTTCTCCATCTACACATTGGTTATTCAGTAGCATGTTACTTAACTCCAAGGTGCTGTAAATCTTTTGTTTTATCTTCATTCCTGATGTTGACTTCGTTTCATGCATTCTTATTTAAGGGAATGTATAGTAACAGCGTAAGGGAGACTATCATTTCCAGATGTGAAGATACAATGCAGTATGTATCTCTATTTCCAAATCAAAGATGGACTCCCAATGAAACTGTAGAATATATTTATTTTTTTAAAGATTTATTTGTTTTTATTGCAAAGTCAGACATACAGAGAGGAGGAGAGACAGAGGAAGATCTTCCACCTAATGATTCACTCCCCAATTGACTGTAATGGCCAGTGCTGTGCCGATCTGAAGCCAGGAGCCAGAAGCTTCTCCCACATGGGTGCAGGGTCCCAAGGCTTTGGGCCGTCCTTGAATGCTTGCCCAGGCCACAAGCAGGGAGCTGGATGGGAAGTGGAGCTGCTGGGATTAGAACCGGCACCCATATGGGATCCCAGCGCATGCAAGGCAAGGATTTTAAATGCTAGGCCACCGGCCCGGGCCCCAAATATATCTTGACGATAGGATGCTGGACTGTCTGCCAGCTGTCTTTACCAGCAATGCCAGGACACAAATAACAGAACGATGTACTTATGAAGGACTATACTAGTGTAATAATACAGGAGAAGCAAGTTGGGGAGAGGGGATATGAGAAAGGGATAGGGGAAATCCCAGAGCCTATGGAACTGTACCATAAAATTAAAAAGAAAAGAAAAAAAAAGAAAAGAAACATAGGGGCTGTTGCTGTGGTACAGTACATTAAGCTGCTGCCTAGGAAGTCGACAACCATGCGAGACTTTCAGGTTCAAGTGTGGAGTACACCATACTTCCAAGCCATCTCTCTCCCTACTAATGTACCTGTAAGGCAGTGGACGATAGCCATGTGCTTGCTCCCTGCCGGGGAGGCCCAGACGGAGCTGCTGGCTCTTGCCTTGGGCCTGGCCTACCCCTGGTGGTCGTGGGCACTTGGCAAAGTGCAGCAGGGAAGAGTCTGCAACCAGTCCGTTCAACCAGACAACTCTTTAAACAGCAAACCAAAAACACCTTTTAACAATGGAAAGAGCCCAGCATGATGACTCACTGGCTGAATCACCTCAGCGGTGAAAAAGCTCTAAGTCCGCATCCAAAGTGTAAACATCATCACAACCGTCCTCACATACCGAACTCTCCTAACTCAACTATGCCCTGTAAGGAAAAAAATCTCATCTGAAACCAACTTTTAAACGCCCCTGTGTTTCAGAAAGCACAAATATCCAGCTTCCCGTGGGTTCTTTCCGCAGTCACTTATCCACTTACCATCTTTCTCTCATTAGAGATGAAGACAGCATAGCACTCTTCCAAAGGGTACTGGTCATGGTTCTTGATGTGCTCACAGAGCTTCCAAACATTTTCCTCACTGAAATCAAATAATTGTCTAATCAGTATCATTACACGAGATCACTGTCTGTGTCCTTCAAATGGGGACAAATGACTGGTGGCGTCGCCATTAAAAAATACGAGAAGAGACCTTAACCATCAGCTCGTCCAACCGCTGGCTGACCCCTGATTCTCCCCTGCGAGCAACATCCTGGACAAGCCACGAACCATTCTGGGTAGGGGCACGTCCCCTGCACACTGAGGAAATGCTGCAACTTTCTCAACTTTACACATGGGCACTTGAGATACAGCTGGAAACCCAACTCAGTCACTTACAAGGTTAAGAGGCTTTGAACAGCTCAACTTCTCTGAAAATCTGCTCATCTGTAACATAGACATAATTATACCACATTGTAAAGATTCCCTGCATGTGCGTGAACACCAGTGCTTACCTCCCTCCCTCCCATCCTGTTTCCTGGGAGAAGGCAAGAGGCAGGCCGGGCCAGCTGCGAGAGCGCCTGAGATGGCCATGGCAGTGGTCATCTGGAGGTCATCCCCTCGAAGTCCTGGAGGCCTGCCACCTGTGTATCCTGGCATCTCATGCCTTTCCCGGTCTGCTCTGGATGCCACTGAAGGAGTCTGGCATCAGCAGCCCAGGCTCTCCTGTCCAGCTGGTGTCAGCTGTTGGGCTCCCTGACTTCAGGGACCAGAGCCCGTGGGTGTGCGCCCTGGCCTCGGTGCACACAGCCATTCAGGGGCCACTGCCTTCGCAGACTCTTTTTTTTTTTTTGAGATGCATTTCTTTCTATTTGAAATGCAGATTTAGACAGTAATATAACAGAGAAAGATCTACCATTCACTGGTTCACTCCTCAAATGGCTGCAATAGCTGAAGCTGGGCTAATCTGAAGCCAGGAGCCAGGAACTTCTTCAGGAGGGCTTTCTTCCATGTGGGGACAGGAGTCCAATGACCTGAACCATCTTCTGCTGCATTCCAAGGCACCTTAGCAGAGAGCTAGACTGGAAACAGAGCAACCAGGACTCAAAGTGGCACCCATAATGGATGTTGGCATCACAAGTGGAGACTTAACCTTCCATGTTACGGCACTAGCCCCTTTTGCTCAACTCTTGTGCAAAGGAGAGACACATACCCAATAGCACAGCAAAGATAAGCCTGCCCATTCTAGTGAACCAGGCAAAGATCACAAATACATCTCCAAAAATCCAAATGAATCCAGCAACTTCCCAGAACAATGAGGACCATACATGTTGGCCTAACAGGCTGGTCAAATCAGTTCTCTTACAGATCCAGGCCCTTCCCTCCAGTCAACATCAAAGACCAGCCCAGCCTGCCACAGCTCAGCTCTGCAAGCCTTGGACAGGCTCCCTGCGCAAGCTTTGCAAAAAGCAGCAGACAATCCACATGCACGGGCTCCAGCCACCTAGAAGGGAGAGGCGCACGAGGCCCCAGGCTCCTGACTGCAGCCTGACCCATCTCTGGGCACTGCAGCCATCTGTGGAGTGAGCAGTGCATGCAAGATATCCACCAGAGCTCTCTCTGCAACTCTTTCAAGTAAAAAAAAAAAAGAAAGGGCTCAGCGATGTGGCCTAGTGGCTAAAGTCCTCACCTTGAATGCACCAGGATCCCATACGGGTGCTGGTTCTAATCCCGCCAGCCCAGCTTCCCATCCAGCTCCCTGCTTGTGGCCTGGGAAAGCATTGGAGGACAGCCCAAAGCCTTGGGACCCTGCACCTGCGTGGGAGACCCGGAAGAGCTCCTGGCTCCTGCCTCCGGATTGGCTCAGCACCAGCCATTGTTGTTACTTGGGGAGTGAATCATCAAACGGGAGATCTTCCTCTCTGTCTCTCCTCCTCTCTGTCTCTCCTCCTCTCTGTATATCTGACTTTGTAATAAAAATAAGTAAATCTTTTTTAAAAATACAAATAAAAAAGAAAGAAGAAAAAGTTCTCTGCTTCCTTTAGCAAAGGGACATGAGCACTCCTGACTGGAAAGAATTAGATGCAGAAATATGGTGGTGCATCCAAGAATTCCACAGAAAGCCCCGAGTAGGATTGTCCAATCTCCTGAAGTAAGGGGGCCTCATTTTACAGAAAGCTTTTTTTCAAGGCTGGCATTGTGGCATAGTAAGCAAAACAACACCAGCATCCCATATGGGTGCCAGTTCATGATCTGACTGCGCCATTTGCAATCCAGCTCCCTGCAAACGGCTCCCGAAAAGCAGCAAGTGAGGAGTCAGATAGAAGCCAGGAATGGAGAACTCAGTTCCCATGTTCCATGTTCTAACTGCATGGCCCATCAGCTACTTCCTCCCAGAGTACACCTCGGCGGGGGACTGGAGCTGGGAGTGCAGCCAGGACTGGCACCCAGGCAGTCTCATGAGCAAGGTGCACACCCGGGCCGCAGCCTAGCCCCACCAAGTTCCCAGCTTATACGTCCCACTGAAACAATGCTGGCTGTCCCACCTGCATGCCACATTGAAGCAGCCAGGAACAATCTCCTGTTAGCATTACCCTCCTTTTCTTTAAGGTTTCTTAGTTATTTTAGGGAAAAACAAGACCACAGGGGAAAGTTACAGTGTCTACATTTGATATTTTAAGCCCAGTCACATGCAGCATTGAGACAAGCAGACAAAGCCACAACTTGTTCACAGAAAGGTGTGTTTTCACAAAACGACGCCAACACTCAGTCTGCGATTTCCTTCATTTTTTCTTTCTCTTCTTTAAGATTTATTAATTTTTAAAAAGATTTTATTTTTATTGGATAGTAAGACACACATAAAGGAGGAAAGACAGAGAGGAAGATCTTCCATCTGATGATTCACTCCCCAAGCGGCTGCAACATCCAGAGCTGAGGCAATTTGAAGCCAGGATCCTGGAGCCTCCTGTAGGTCTCCCATGCAGGTGCAGGGTTCCAAGGCTTTGGGCCATCCTCGACTGCTTTCCCAGGCCACAAACAGGGAGCTGGATGAGAAGTGGTGCCTCCAGGATTAGAACAGGCGCCCACATGGGATCCCGGCGTGTGTAAGGTGAGGACTTTAGCCACTAAGCTACTGTGCTGGGCCCAATTTATTTGTTTTTATTGGAAAATCAGATATACAGATAGGAGAGACAAAGAAAAAGATATTTCCAAGTGCTGACTCATTCCCCAAGCGGCCACAACGGCCAGAGCTGTGCCAATCTAAAGCCAGGAGCTTCTTCCAGATCTCCAACACGGATGCAGGATTCCAAGGCTTTGGTCCATCCTCCATTGCTTTCCCCATTACAAGCAAGGAGCTGGATAGGAAGCAGGGTGGCCAGGATTAGAACCAGTGCCCATATGGGATCCCGGCATGTCAAGGCAAGGACTTTAGCCACCAGGCTATTGCACCAGGCCCCTTTCCTTTCTTTTTAGTGTGTGTGGTGTAGGTAACTACAGGGAGCTGGATGGGAAGCAGGACTGCCGGAATTAGAACCGGCACCCATATGGGATCCCTGCACATAAAGGCAAGGACTTTAACTACTATGCTATCACGCCGGGCCCATGTGTAGGCAACTACAAACTGGGCTTTGACAGTCTGTGTGGTGCTGTGAGTGGAGTGTCGATGTAGTCAATCTGAGTAGAGGTGCTCATTAGAAAAAATATGAGAAAAGAAAAAAGATGGGTGAGGCTGGCATTGTTGCCAGGCATATCAAGCCACCACTTGTAGCACTGGCAGCCCCTAAAAGTTTATCTAGTGATGGCTCAACAAGTTAATCCTCCCCTTCCAAGAGCCAGGATCCCATACGGCGCCAGTTCGTGTCCCATCTGCTCCACTTCCCATTCAGCTCCATGCTTGTGGCCTGGGAAAGCAGCGGAGGACGGCCCTATGCCTTGGGACCCTGGAAGCTTCTGGCTCCTGGCTTCAGATTGGCTTAGCTCTGGTCATTGTAGCCATTTGGGGAGTGAACCAGCAGATTGAAGATCTTTCTGTCCCTCTCTCTCTCCATAAAATCCAATAAAAAATAAATAAACCATTAAAAAAAACAGGAAGTGGAGCAGTACCAGCACGGCAGGAAGAGGCTCAACCCACTATGCCACAGCCAACTTCTCTACCCTTCAAATAAAGCAAAGAAATTCACAAAATTTAAGTATAACATAACATGCAATAGCTAAGTTTTGTTCTTCACCTGTTTTAGGACCAGCCTATAATATGACACGGTACATCTGCACTTATGAAAGTTCCAAAAATCTTCGCCACACATCTTCAGGAACCGAGGACACACATGACCCCGCACTAAGTACCCACCGTGGAGCCACAGAGAGGCAGACACAGCAGGCATCCCAGAAGGCCATGAAAGCTGCACACAGGGGAGGGAGGACTCAGAGGCTTATGGGAGGAAGGGCAGGGCAGTGGCTTCTCCCCGTCCGTCACCAACCCTCAGCCCACCCTAAGGATGTGCCCAGGGTCACGAGGAAGGGCCCGTGAATCCACAAACACCACAGCACCAACCGCGAGGCAGAATACACATGTCTTCCACACATGCCACCTATTGTTTTTCCAACACACTTGGGTGTCACAGAGAAAAAAACGAACAGGAGTCTCTGCCCCCTTAGACTGATTCAGTCAGTTCCCCAGTGTTGAGTTTTAGCTGTCTTTTTCCTTCGTTTTTTCAAAGGCAGAGCTACAGAGAGAGACAAAGTATCTTCCATCTGCTAGCTTACTGCCCAAATGGCCAACACAGCCCAGGATAGCCCAGGCTGAAGCCAGGTGCCTCTCCCAGGTCCCCGACACAATGACATTGTCCAAGGCTCTGGAGTCCCCGCTGCCATCCCCAAGGAGTGTATCAGATGCTCATAGGAGCCCATGTGCGATACCAGCAATGCAGGTGGGGGTTTAACCCTCTGTGCCACAGTAGTGGCACCAGTCCCAACTGTTTTTTCAAGAGTACAATTAACATGTGCAAGACTACCTCAAAACCTTTCACATTAAAAGGAGCAAGAGGCTTTATATTAGAAAATGCAGGGACTCATTGTTGGAATAAAAAAGCTGGGGATAGGGGCCTGGTGCGACGGCTCAATTAACGAATCCTCCCCTTGAACGTGCCAGGATCCCATATGCACGCCAGTTTGTGTCCTGGCTGCTTCACTTCCCTTCCAGCTCCCTGCTTGTGGCCTGGGAAAGCAGCAGAAGTGGGGGTAAGTGTCTGAGCTCCTGGAATCCCATAGGAGACCTGGGTGGCTTCAGTCTGCTTGTGGACATCTGGGCAAAGAACCAGCAGATGGAGGATCTCTCTGTTTCTTCCCTTCTCTCTAAAGATCACTTTCAAATAAATAAAGAAGTCTTAAAAAAAAAAAAAAAAAAAAGAGGGAGGGAGATGATGATACTGTCCCGCAACTATCACTAGATGATTCTGGTAGCGGAAAGGCTGACACTGCAGAGTCACAGGCTGGGGACAAAGGGGGCTCCCTGGCATACTGCGCGTTCACACATGCCTGCAAAAGATGGAACAATTAAAACACCACAAGGGTCCAGCGTGATAGCCCAGTAGCTAAAGTCCTCGCCTTGCACAGACACCGGGATCCCACGTGAGCGCCGGTTCGTATCCTGGCAGCCCTGCTTCCCAGCTAGCTCCCTGTTTGTGACTTAGGAATGCAGTTGAGGACGGCTCAAAGCCTTGGGACCCTGCACCCAAGTGGGAGACCTGGAGGAGATTCCTGGCTCCTGGCTTTGGATCAGCACAGTTCTGACCATTGCAGCTGCTTGGGGAATGAATCGGAAGACCTTCCTCTCTGTCTCTCCTCCTCTCTGTATAGCTGCCTTTCCAATAAAAAAATAAATAAATCTTAAAAAAAAAAAAAAAAGAAGAAGAAGAACCATGAGTTTTTCCCAAGGGGCTCTGTTAACTCTATTTACTGCTAGCCCCCCCACGCCACCCCCAGTGTCTGGATGCACGCATCACACACTCCATCCACTCAGTGAAGAAAACAATGAGCAGGCATTAGGGAGAACTATGACAGCTAGAAGAGGTGAGGATTGCAGCATCACGCAGCAGGTGCCCCACCACCACCTGCTAGAGGGACCACGCCATGCAAACCATCGCCCCCCCCCAAAGCCTTCTCAGCGTAAAGGGAGGACAGTGACAATTACAGAGCCTGTTTCCCCAGGATGGACAGCACCTCATGGAGCTGGGCCTGACACGCAGATCGGCCTGACGGCCAGCTGAAGGCAAGGGGCAGTTTCTAGACGGTGCTAGAAACCGTCAGGCAGGAACTGGAAGCTAGGGAGGATACGAGAGGGGAGGCATTCCTCAAGGAAAGCACAGGAAGATGGGAGAGAAAGGGTGGTGGTGTCGCAGCTGCGGAGGTGGCCTGGGACAAGGGGGCAGTGCCAGACTGTGCCACTGCACCTCCACTCCTCCTCAAGCGACCTGCAACCCCTCGCTGTCACCTGCAAACTGGGGCTAAGGCTTGTCTTCCTTCTGGAGCGACCTCTGAGGCTGGCATATGGCAAACACATGGCTTTGTTTAAATGTGACAGCAGGGTGGTTGGCAGAGCATACCTCCTGGCGCCAGCGTAGGAGCCTTGAGCCAGGATCCCCGGGATGTTATCAGCCAGCCAGGCTGACCTTAGCAAAAATACCTCAGACTCAATCTCCAATTCCCTTCCCTTGGTTCGGCTCCGGCTTCAGCACACTAACTTCTAAACGTTTGGGCGCTGCACCTCTCATCTCCAACCTTCGCCCCCAAGCACTGAGTTCCACCAAGCCCATCCAGCCCCGAAAGGCGCCAGACGGGGATGCGAACCCTGCCCTCAGGACGCCAAAGCTGCCGGGCACGCTCCCTCCTCCAGCAAAACAGTCGCACCCTCCCGAGGAGCCGGGGAGACTCGGGGCTCGCGCCCGCGCCTCCTCACCAGTAGCAGCTGCTGTAGACACAGGCGTCCCGTGGCGGGCCTGCCGGCTGGTAGCTCACACCGACGGCCGCGGCAGGGGCGTCCCCCTCCATGGCGGGCGGGCTCGCCGGCTCGGGAAGGGCCTGAGGAGAACCGAGCCGGCCAATCGCAGGAGCAAGCCGGCGGGCGGCCCTCTTGCTCCAGGAGCCGGGCGAGCAGGGTGGGCCGCTTCCGGGAGGCGGGCCGGAGCGGGGCGGGATCTGATGGGAGGCGGGCCGGGGCGGGGCGGGATCTGATGGGAGGCGGGGCGGGGCGGAGGCGAGGTCTGATTGGGCCCGGGGCGGAGGGCGGGGTCTGTTGGGGGCCGGGCGGGGCTGATGGGCGGGGTCTGGGCGGGGCACACGGCCGTGGTTCCCAGCGCGGGAAGGCCAGGACTGAGTGGGCGGGGCTATTTTTCAAAGTGGGTGGAGCCAGGGAGACGCCGAGGCTGGCGCGTTCCGGGAGGACGGAGTCAGGGCGGGCGTGAGGGCCGGGGAGGCGTTCCGAGGCGGCGCCACGTGCTCCGGAGGGCGGTTCTGGGGCGCGGGGGATCGCTGGAAGCTTGCGGGAAAGGTCACTGGCAGGCCGCCTGCGGGAGGAGCTGGGTAGGAGGCTCTGGAGTAGCTGAGCCAGTGGCCCTGAGGGGCTGGGCCTGTGTGTCCTAGAACACCAGAGGCTCGTGTGTGAAAATTGGAGCTGTAGGGCCCAGTAGAGCGCGGTGGCTAAAGTCCTTGCTTTGCACGCTCTGGGATCCTATATGGCGCCGGATTGTGTCCAGGCCCATCCAACTCCCTGCTTGTGGCCTGGGAAAGCAGTCAAGGACGGCCCAAAGCCTTGGGACCCTGCACCCTCATGGGGGACCTGGAAGAGTTCGTTGCTCCTGGCTTCAGATCAGCTCAGCTCCAGGCGTTGCGGCAGCTTTTGGAGTGAACCATCGGACGGAAGATCTTCCTCTCTGTCTCTCCTCCTCTCTGTATATCCGCTTTCCAATAAAAATAAATAAATCTTTAAAAAGAAAGGCGTCACACCCCAGATATGATCGGGAGAACTAGGAAAGAGATCCCTGGATACAGCAAGAAAATACCTTTCAGAGGGCACCAAGCAGGTGGATGTTGTCTGAGAGCCTGATTGATAAGAGGTCTTGGTAAACTTTGTAGCCTTCTGAATTGCTTGTGCTTGCAACAGGTCTAGGATGTTACAGCTGATCAGAACGCTACCATCACACACACTGAAGTTGTTATGCTGGCTTGTAGGCCACCCAGGTCAGACGCTAGCTTCCTGAGTCTCAGAGTCCATGAACACTACAGACTTGGAGCATACACTTGTGTGGAGGTTTGGATCTGTTAGCTCTTCGGACCGGGTACTGCGTACTTAACGTGACGAATATTCCCCTCAGGAGGGAGCTGGGGGGCTGGGCAGGGGTGAGAGGCTCCTGACAGCTGCTGGGATCCCATTACACTTACGGTGTGGCCCTAAGAACCTCCATAGACCTAGATGTGCTGGCTCCGTGTGCTCTCCAGCCTGACAGCCAAAGCCTCCATCCCCTGTGGCCCGCTGCATCCCACGCTGTGCGCTGAGGTTCTCTCAGCCAGCCTGCCCTCCTCCACATCCCCCTCAGGCACTCTGATGGCCCGCTGGGCTTCACACTGCCTCCTCACCCTGACCTATCTGGAGGGCGGCCTGGCCTGTTGCTGCCTCCACCCTCACGAGAGTGACACACTTTAAGTTGCATGCCTCCCTGCCTTGGTTAGGCACCGCAGAAAACTTCCTCATATCCGGTCACAGAATCTTATATCACAGAATAATCTTATCATCACCATGTGTTTTTCATAACTAATAGTTCTTTTTGATTTTGTATTTTATTTTCAGTTTATTTGAAAGACAGATACATCTTCCATCAGCGGGTTCCTTCCCCAAATGCCAGCAACAGCCAGAACTAGCCCATACTGAAGGCAGAGTCTGGCATTCAGTCTGGGGATCCCATGTGAGTATTTGAGCCAAGACTGACTGTCACCAAGCTGCTCATGAGCAAGAAGGTGGGATGTGAGCTGAGCTGGGATGTGAACCCAGGGCCTCCGGTATGAGATGTGGTTATAGAAGCGATGTGTTGACCACTTCACACAGCAGTTCTTGCTGTTAGACTCGGGGAGAGTCCAACCCCATGGAGGGGAGCCGCACCGTCATTGGCAAAACAAGTCAAACGCAGAGGCTGCAATAAGCATGAGGATTTTATTGAGCATTCGCGAATGGGCAACAGAGTCTCTGGAGGCACCCAGGACTCTGCGCGCCTCACAAACATTTTGGAACAGTTTTTATAGGGCAAAATCATAAACTCTGCATAACAGTCAGCATTTCTCACTTTCAGATTAGATAGCCCAGGGGTCCCTTAACTTTGTATATTTTCTCAATTGTTGACAGTCTGTATTCCTCGTCTTAGGACTAGGTGACCCGGTACTTTCTCACTTTCTTATCCATTACATTCTTGCGTTGGCCTTGCTTCTTTATCTTCTTTATTCCTGTAATTGTCTGACTCATTTCTGGGAAACTAAAACTTTACTTGTTTCATGAAATGACTTTTCTATACTTATTCTAACATGGCTCTACTCTTGCTCAGCAGAAAGCAATATACAGAAGCAAAATCAAGCAGTTATTCTAAGCTCTTACACTTGCTTGCATCACCTGCTGTGTAGTTTCTTGTCACATGGTTGGACTCAGGCTGCTATGGAACTTCAGGCTTCAAAGCCCATGGGTTTAAGGCTTCCTGGCTTAATTTAGGAACAAATTTACTCCAGCCCCTTGTACCTGATCTTCAATAATACAAGAGTGGCCCAGTGCGATAGCATAGTAGTTAAGTCCTCGCCTTGGATGTACCAGGATGCCATATGGGCACTGGTTCGTATCCTGGCAGCCCTGCTTCCCATCTAGCTCCCTGCTTGTGACTTAGGAATGCAGTTGAGGACGGCCCAAGGCTTTGGGACCCTGCACCCACATGGGACACCTGGAAGAGGATGCTGGCTCCTGGCTTCGAATTGGCTCAGCTCCAACCATTGCAGCCACTTGGGGAGTGAACTATTGGATGGAAAATCTTCCTCTGTCTCTCCTCTTCTCTGTATATCTGACTTTGCAATAAAAATACATAAATCTTTTTAAAAAATACATAGTACAATTGACCTCACAGGGTTATTAACAACAGTTGGTTAACTTCATGAATATGAAGCACTTAAAACAGTTGCTGTGCATAATAACAAGTGTTAGCAACCATGATTTTCAGCGGAATCTCACTTCCTGACTTCCTACAGACCAGGCCACCCATCACGGAGTCTTGCTCGTCCTTCGCTCCTCCAAGCCTGTGTGCCAGATGGCTGTTTACTCTCCTCCCCTTGCTTCTTCCCAGCCTTTTCCAGAAATCAATGCCTTCCATCTCTTCACACCTTTGTTCCCATTTTATCACAACTTTGAGCAGCAGTTTCATATTGAGTACTTTGATCTCGATGTCTGCCTTAAGCAGCTCAGGGCCTGCCTTTTGCCTCAGGAGGTAGAATCACAAAGACAGACTTGAACTCCGTGTGACCTTGGATAAGTCACCAACCTTTCAGTGCTTATCAGTTTCTTTGCCAGGAGAAACAACAGTGCCCTCACAAAGGCGGCTGGACTGAGCCAGATGGTCTGGTGCAACACGGTAACCCCCGCCTGGGACACCAACAGCACTTCTCACGCTGCCTGCCACGGGTTCTGACCCAGCTTCTTGCTCATACTGCTGGAAGGCAGCACCTGATGACCCAGCACCCACCCCTAGGGAGCTGCAGACGGCATGCCTGCTTCCAGACTTCAGCCTGGCCCAGCCCTGGCTGCTGGGGCACTTTGGGAGTAAGTCAGTGGGTGCAGAGCAAGAAGATCTCTCTCTCTCTCTTGCTCTCTCTCCATATGTTTCAAGCTTTCAAATATAAGTAACTTTTTTTAAAGTAAAGAAAAATTTTATCTAGTAACTGTTGGTGGTGAGGCAGTAGAGTTTCATTTTAATTTGTACATCCGCAAGAGTCGGGGATCTAAAAGGAAAAGCATGTGGGGGCTCAGGAGAGTCAGAAGTGAGTAAATTACCAAGCCTTGGGCAGTAGAGCTGTGATCAGCTCAGCTGTGTCTGCTGGCAAACAGATATCTAGGTTAGCAGTTTGGCCTCCTACACGGACGTGGAGACCAAGACCAGGCCTTATCTTTCCTTTCATTTCAAAGGAATGGCTCTCCCGAGTTCTTGAGACTTCTGAGTTGCCAAAGACCCATATTTATAATCCCGGGCACTTTAAGTAAATGCTTTAAGAACCAAACGGCAGGACCATCACTGTGTGGGTGGAAACAGATAGTAAATTTTCCCGGCAGGGCTATGCTTTCTCTGGTAGGCGTGTTAGTGGAGGGCTAAGGTCATCCTGCGGACACAGATTTGTACTGCTGGAAACCATGTTAGTTTTATCAACTCCTGGTACAGCATTGAGGGCCAAATTATTTGCTGGTGTTCTATGGTTCTCAGTTACCTGCGTGAGGAACAACTACTCTGTTTTACACTTAAAATTGTTGCCACTGTAGAGCACTGTGATCAGAGGGCAAGCATTACGGCTGGCAACGACCCCGGTGAATTCATGTATTTTTCTACTACTAGTTGGAAAGTAAATGAGATAGATGTAAAAGAAACCCTCAAATGCAGCACCATGAGGTCTGCGCCATGGGGTTTGGATTAAATCTCCAGCTATAGTACAGGCATGCCATAGGGGTGCCAGTTCAAGTCCTGACTGCTCACCTTCCAATCCAGCTCCCTGATAATGTGCCTGGCAAAACACAGAAGATGGCCCAAATACTTGGGCTCCTGCACCTGTGTGGGAGATCTGGAAGAAGTTCCAGGCCGTGACTTCAAAGCAACCCAACTCAGGTCATAGGTGTCATTGGAGAAGTGAACCAAGCTGGAAGACCTGTGTCTCCTCTCTGTAACTCTGTCTTTCAAATAAAAATAAATTTATCTTGAAAAATAAACAAAAGAATTCAAGCCCTGTGTGGTAGCATAGTGGCAAAAGTCCTCCCCTTGCATGCACCAGGATGCCATATGAGCACTGGTTCTAATCCTGGCTGCCCTGCTTCCCATCCAGCTCCCTGCTGGTGGCCTGAGAAAGCAGTCAAGGATAGCCCAAAGCCTTGGGACCCTGCACCCACATGGGAGACGTAGAAGAAACTCCTGGTTCCTGGTTCCTGGCTTAAAATCAGTGCAGCTCTGGCAAATGCACCCACTTGGGGAATGAACTAGTGGATGGATGATCTTTCTCTCTGTCAATCTGCCTTGCCAGTATAAATAACTAAATCTTTAAAAAAATGTTGTAGTGCCTTAAAGACAATATAGATACATTCCTCATGGAACAAGCTGAGTAAGTGCATTCCAAAGCTGCTGTGATATCTCCAAAGGCCACGCAAATGATATTTTGTAATTTGGCCATATCTATGATGCTGCCATGGACAGAACATTTGAAGATGGCTCACAATCATGTCTGCTCAATTGCTTTCTGGCCAGTTCAGCCAGCAAAGCAGCCAGGGCACGGTTTAAGGACAGAACCTACACATGATGCACAGCCCTTCTGCTCAAATTCCACTGACGAAACATCACCTGTGCTGCAAAGAAGTGAAAGCACAGAGCTTCTTCAGGGCAAAGAATCTCAAAAGAAAAGGAAGAATAGATATTAATGGGGGGGGGGGAGGAACAGCATTGGTGTTTTCTTTATGCTTCTAAACTTTCCATTTTTGTTTTCTTCTGTTCTTAAGCAGAGAGATAAACAGAGTTTCCATTTGCTAATTCACTCTCCAACTCCAGTGGCCAGGCTGGTAGAGGCTGGGAGCTGAGAACTGAATCCTGGTCTCCCACATGCACTGTCAGGACCCACCTCTTTGGAGCCATCACCTGTTACCTCCCTGAGTGTGCCTCAGCATCAAGCAGGCAAGTCTAGAACCTAAGCACTTCAACATGGGAGTCCAAAGCAGCATCTTAACAGTACACTAAACAACTGCCCTGGAAACATTTTTTTCAATTGAAAGAAAAAAAAAAATACAGGATTCCTTAGTATAGACTGTAAAAGGGGGTATGATTTCAGAAGTAAGGGGTGCTTGGGACCAGATTCTAACCCAGGAACTCCAGAGACCTGGAAAAGATACAAGAAATGCATCCACAGGAAGCCAATATCATGAATGAGGGTGTTAAATACAGGGTTTAGAGGGGGAACTTGAAACAAAGGAAAGTCTAAAAAATGCCACCATCACATAAGAGACCAGGAAGCCGACAACACAACATTTCCTGAAGTTTAACAACAAAGGAAGCTTTTCGTTTTTAATTGGGGGTGTATTGAAAAAACAACTGGAGAGCCAAGGGGGAAAAAAGAAAATCCCATTGTTTGAAACCTTAAGATGATGTGATTAGACAGCTGAAAGAAAACGGAAATACCCAATGAGTAGTTGGCTTGTGTTTTTTTCTCTATTAAAGAAAAATGATCTTCAAACTGTAGAAAAATAAAAGAGACCAGTGAAAGGAAATTAAAGTTCAAAATAGGTACAGTGAGAAAAAACACTAAGTTGTTTTAAGTGGGCCACAAATCTTCAGACCTGGAGTTATATCCCAGAATCCTGAAGTTTTCTGGATTATATCACCAAAGCTTCTTCTATGGATCTTTGAGAAAAAAAATATGTTGGAGGCTATGATGTAAGATTAAACAGGGATTGGGCCCGGCGCGGTGGCACAGTGGTTAAGGTCCTCGCCTTGCACACCCAGGATCCCATATGGGTGCGGGTTCTAATCCCAGTGGCCCGGCTTCCCTTCCAGCTCCCTGCCTGTGGCCTGGGAAAGCAGTGGAGGACGGCCCAAAGCTTTGGGACCCTGCACCCGCGTGGGAGACCCGGAAGAGGCTCCTGGCTTTGGATCAGCATAGCATCGGCCTTTGCGCTCACTTGGGGAGTGAATCATTGGACGGAAAATCTTCCTGTCTCTCCTCTCTATATATCCGCCTTTCCAATAAAAATAAAATAAAATAAATCTTAAAAAAAGATTAAATAGGGATACTTGCTGCATTGAGACACACATAAAAGGGAAAAAGAAATATACATTTCAAACATTGTAGCCTAGTAAGCACCATGTCTTCCTCGGATGGTTTGTGACTGTAAGAAACAAAACTTCACGGCAGAGATCCTTTCTGAATTGATTTTTTTTTTTCAAATAATTAATTGTGAGTCAAGTCAGAAAGGCTATGTCTCAACGTCTCTCACCGGAAGCACAGTTTAGTTGCTCTGAGAAGTGAAGGCGAAGTTGTGCAATTTCAAGGATCTGAAACTGAGGACTCACAGCCTTCCTCTCCCACCAGCTCTCTGTCTCCGTCTCCATGCCAGGGCACCTTCTGGGCGCTGGCCCTCATTTTGTGTGGGTGGAATGGCCACTGGCAGCCTCACTGTTGCATTTTTCCAGGTCCAACAACTCCAGTGGAATGAAAAAGCTTCCTGGCAGAGGGCTGCCGTTTTCTAATAATTGTATTCCAAGTGAAATTTTTTTTAATGCAAATAAGAAAAAAGTTGAGGTGAAAAAAAATTCCTTTTCCTCACTATAATCACATGGAACAAGTTGTACTTCCAGTTTTTGCACTTCTGTGTTGCCTGAAATTTTTTTTTACAAGTCGCTTTGTAATAATAGCAATGTTTTAAAACTTTTTCCTGGGACCAGCCTGCTGACATGACAAACTATACTTCTGCCTGTGGCCAGCTTCCCATATGGTCACCAGTTTTGGTCCCAGCTGTTCCACTTCCAATCCAGCTCCTTGCTAACGGCCTGGGAAAGCAGAAGAGGGCTCAACTGCTTAGACCCCAGTACCCACCAGGGAGATCCAGAAACTGCTTCAGGCCAGCCCAACTAGGCTTTTGCAGCCATCTGGGGAGTGAATGAGCAACAGAGGATCACTCTTTGTCCCTCTCTCCCTATAATTCTATAAAGTGAGTATAAATATATCCTTAAAAAAAAAAAAAAACTTTTCCAGGCCCAGCATGGTAGCCTAGTGGCTAAAATCTTTGCTTTGTATGCGCCGGAATCCTATATGGGCACCGGTTCTAATCCCAGCCTTCCTGCTTCCCATCCAGCTCCCTGCTTGTGGCCTGGGAAAGCAGGCAAGGATGACCCAAAGTCTTGGGACCCTGCACCCGCATGGGAGACCCAAAAGAGGCTCCTGGCTCCTGGCTTTGGATCAGCTCAGTGCAGCTCCAGCCATTGTGGCCACTTGGGGAGTGAATCAGCTGACAGTATTCTTCCTCTCTGTCTCTTCTCCTCTCTGTATATCTGACTCCTTTTGAAATACCTTTAAAAAAAAAAAAAAAGAATTAGATAAAACAAAACAAGTGAAATCCTGGTATCTCCATTTTTGTGTTGTAATAATCTGATCACTCGTTTCCCATGTTAAAGTAGTAACCTCAACAGAATAAATGCTGTGGCAGCAAAGTGCTGGGTGGGCAGCAGTCAAGCGCAGGACAGCATCTCACATAAGTTGTGGGTTGGAAAACAGGCCAATCTGACTAAGCCTGGGGTGAGGAGGGGGCAGTGGTCCCATGATCCTCTGCACGGGCTAGATCATGCCCATCAAAGGCATGACATTCATTGCCACATACCACAGCTGACAGGAGAACGTGAAGAAACTGAAGAATATTTAGGGGAGGCTGATAAAAAAAAAAAAAAAGCAAGGCCTGAAAACCACATCCTTAGAACGCATCTTCCTCTTTCACATCCTGCCGGCTCTTTCTCTGTCCTCCAACCTGCATGTCCCACACGGCCTCCCAACATTAGCTCTGTGAATCTACTGCTAACACTTCCCGTTCCAGCCTGAAGCCTCTCTAGCAGTCTGTGTTCTTGGCTGCAAACAACAGCAAGCATTTCAGGCTAACTTAAGCAGAAAAGAACTTTCCTGGCAGACCGGGAAGGGAGGAGGTTGGGCTTGGCTTATTAGGGCAGGAAGGACAGCTCGGGTTACACTGAGCTAGTCCTTGGAAAATCTGAGTAGAAGCTGGTGGAGCTACCTCATTCCCACCGCGTCTGCGCCCTCTCCTCTGCCACCACTGAAGAACCTAGGCGTTTTCTGCCTTTTGTGATTCTGCCTTAATGGCCTGGCTGGGGGCTGTGTGAACTCCAGCCCTGATAAGCAGACCCCTCCTCAGGAAGGAGGTACCTGCTGTTTGATAAGATTCATAGCTCAATAGCTCATTGATTTGTATTTTTTTTAAGATTTATTTATTTTTATTACAAAGTCAGATATACAGAGAGGAGGAGAGCTAGGGAGAAAGATCTTCCACCTGATGATTCACTCCCCAAGTGAGCGCAAAGGCCGATGCTATGCCGATCCGAAGCCAGGAGCCAGGAACCTCTTCCGGGTCTCCCACGCGGGTGCAGGGTCCCAAAGCTTTAGACTGTCCTCGACTGCTTTCCCAGGCCACAAGCAGGGAGCTGAATGGGAAGTGGAGCTGCTAGGATTAGAACCGGTGCCCATATGGGATCCTGGCGCGTTCAAGGCGAGGATTTTAGCTGCTAGGCCACACCGCCAGGCCTGATTTGTACTTTTTGAAAGTTGCTTGTTTCAAATCTGCGAATAGAAGCCTGCTAAATCATGACTGTATAATTAATAGCCTGAAATGTATAAGAGCTCAGCCTCTGCATCTTGGGGCATTCCCTCACAAGACAGTAAATGTCCTGAATAGAAGCAGTTCATTGCCTGGTTCAAGGCCACAGGCCTGCCAAGTTGCCAGAGTAATGGATTACAGTCATGCGGCAGGGGGATGGGGGCTTTCCAGGACCCCTCTTCGCAAAATCCACCCGTTTCCCAAGACACACAAAATGACGTACGTTGCTGTTCTGCAGCGATGGACTTGGTGCATGGAGCCAATAATAACACACGTGAACTCTGACTGATGGCTGAAAAGCTGGTTTATTAGTGGCATCAGACTTTACACACTGAGGGTCATATGGGATAAGGGAGGAGGTATTGAGCTTATCAGCAAAACCCATCAACTGCTTCTATACTTTTGTTTGGAACTCTTCGGTTTTGTATATTCCACCAAGTGTTCTCATACAAATGATATCCATGTAGCTATAAGAATGGTACCCATTCAGTTGTTTTCATACAACTGTTATCCTATCAATTGTAATCCTGTGCTCTCTGACCTTCTAGGGTTACAATGTCTTTCTCCAATGTACTGTTTTCATATGACCTATGCATACCATCCACATTCTTGAAATCATCTTTTGAATACTTATAATACTTAACATATGTATATATGCTTTTTTTTTTTTTAAAAAAAAGATTTATTTTATTTGTACTAGAAATCAGATATACAGAGAGGAGCAAAGACAGAGAAGATCCTCCATCCATTGACTCACTCCCCAAGTGGCCACAACAGCCAGAGCTGAGCCAATCTGAAGCCAGGATCCAGGAGCTTCTTCCAGGTCTCTCATGCGGGTGCAGGGTCCCAAGGCTTTGGGCCATCCTTGACTGCTTTCCTAGGGCACAAGCAGGGAGTTAGATGGGAAGTGGGGCTGCCAGGATATGAACTGGTGCCCATATGGGATCCCAGTGCTTTCAGGGCAAGGACTTTAACCACTAGACTACTGAGCCCTACAGTCCAATATGGTTTCTCTCTTTCTTTTTTTTTAAAGATCTAATTTGTTTTTCGAAGGTAAAGTTACAAGGAGAAGGAGATACAAAGAGAGAGGTCTTCCATCCCTTGGTTTACTCCCCAATTGTTCATAACAGTGGGAGCCCAGAGCTGAGCTGTTACATTGAGTTACATTGTAGTAACTAGAGCTATTTCCAAGTCTCCTACATGCAGATTCTCAAGGACTTGGGCCATCCTCCACTGCTTTCCCAGGCCTTTAACAGAAAGCTAGATGGAGTGGAGCAGTCAAGACCCAAACTGTTGCCCATAAAGGATGCCAATCCACAGCCGGAGGATTAGCCTACTATATCATGGCTCCATTATTAAATAGCTATTATACTATATTGCTTAGAGAAGAATGACAAGGTAAAAATAAAGCCTAAATGTGTTCAGTAAAGATACTATTTTTGGGTCTGGCGCAATAGCCTAGTGGTTAAAGTTCTCGCCTTGAACACACGGGATCCTATATGAGTGCCGGTTCTAATCCCGGCAGCCCCGCTTCCCATTAGGTCCTGGCTTGTGGCCTGGGAAAGCAGTGGATGGCCCAAAGCCTTGGGACCCTGCACCCATGTGGGAGACCCAGAAGAAGCTGCTGGCTCCTGGCTTCAGATTGGCTCAGCTCCTTCCGTTGTGGTCACTTGGGGACTGACATCAGTGGACGGTCCTCTCTGTGTATCTGACTTTCCAACAATAATAAATAAATCTTTAAAAAAAGATTTTGATCTGTGGTTGTTTTAATCACCAGATAGAGAACTCACAGGTCAAGGGAGCCGAGTGTGCCTGTCCCTGCAGGATTTCTGTGGGTAACGGCTGGCTCCCACCTCACCCCAACCAGCTGAAAGCGAACGTTCCCAGACAGGAAGGCTGCTAAAATGCAGAGCTGCTGAAACACGGCCAATGTCAAGTACAGTTCCTCCGCATCTCCTGCAGTCCGTGGGTTTTCCTCTTTTCTGAGAAACCAGCGAGATTATCAATCATATTTAAGGTAGGCAACGTTTCACAATGACATGAAAGCTAATTTCTGTCATTTTGATGTTTATTTTCTAACTTTGCTACCAAAGGACAGGAAGGGATCGGCATATGACCTCATCTAAAATGAAGTCATAGAACGATATTTAGCTCTTACTTCTATCTCTTTTCTGTCACAGGCGAAACAAAAACTCTTTGAGCCTTTCTAACGCAGCCAGATCTGTGGGCAAGACCTTATTGTCTATTGGTCTTTTCTATTGGACCTCTTTTTCTACATCAAGTCACCCCTGACTGAAGAGGGAAATTCCACCAGTTTCATACCAACCATACACATCTCTTCAGGCTGCCACAGGTAGCAAATACCCGCAAATGACACAATAAGTAACATATACAGCTGGATGGGAAGTGGAGTGAGATTAGAACCGGCACCTGTATGGGTTCCCAGCTGAGACAAGGCGAGGACTTTAACTGGTAGGCTACTGTGTCAGTTCCAGATGTATTTTTTATATAAAAGGGTAATTTATAGAGAAAAGATGAGACAGAGAGAAAGATTTTTCCATCCATTGGTTCACTCCCTAAGTGACCACAACAGCGTATTGGTGAGTTGAGCTGATCCAGATCCAGGAGCAGGAGGTCTTCCGGGTCTCCCATGTGGGTGCAGGGTCCCAAGGTTTTGGGCCATCCTCTACTGTTCTCCCAGGCTAGAAGCAGGGAGCTGGATGGGAAGTGGAGCAGCCAAGGACATGGACCGGACCTGTTTGGGATCCTAGCACATGCGAGGTGAGGAGTTAGGCACTGAGCCATGGCACAGGGCCCTCTGCTGTCGTTTTCATCTGTCGGTGCTCAGATCTGGCTGTCAAAACAGCCCCTACCTTTCCCTTCACAGCCGATTCCTGCTGCTGCTGCTGCCTGTCAGTTTATGTGAAAAGAAAGTATAGAGGAGATCACCCTGCTTTGGAAGAAGGGGCACTCACCTTCAGGATCCAAAGCAGATTTGATCCCCCAGGTACCTGCTGTGCTCCTGGTCACTGACTGAGTCCAGGCTGCCATCTTGTCCTGTAAGCACAGTGCAGCCACCTCTTTGTCACCCTACTTCTGTTCTTGCCACCTCCCAATCATCTGCGTCAACCAGTCAGGTCATAGAGTGGTTCTGCGTTGCCACCTTCCCCCATGTGCCCATGGCTGCAGCGTTGAAGCCAAGTTCCCCATCATGCTCCTCAAGGGTCTAACTACACCCTCGGCCCAGGCCTGCTGTTCTAAATCACAGCTGTCAGTCCACAAGGCAAATAAACTACCCCATGGGTAAAAATTGTGGAGATAAACAAAAAAGGAATAAGTTAAACAACTTCCAAGTTGCTGGGCCCTGTGGAGAGGTACCTGAAGTGGTGTGCAGTGTATTGAATAACCTCCCAGGGGGAATTGGTAGTAGCTGAATTTGGAACTATTGTAAGCTATTCTGGCCTTCCCAGTCAGGGCCCTTCCTACTCTACTCTTGCCTGGGAAATGCTGCCATTTTTTTCGTGTGTTTGTTTATCTGAATGGTTGTGTCCTCCCTACACTTCATGTGTCACCTAAATTGTCACCTCTTGGAAGAGACCTTGCAAGTGTCCAATGCTTTTTCCTGCCCTCCCCTGTCCTCACCCAGCCCCTGCCTATCACATGACACTGTTCATTCTCTTGCTAGCATTTGCTGGAATGATCTCTTGGGTAGTGACTGGCCCCACTTTGGAATGCAAGCTCCCTGAGGCTGGATTCTGTTTTGTTCTGTTTTGTTTTGTTTCGTTTCCCCACTGGCTTTGGTGTTCTCCTCCCCTCTCTGCCTGCATCATTTTTCACAGATACTTCTAACTTCTGCCAGGCTTTTGTTCAATGTTCTCAGCAAGACTGCCCCCAACTCCCTGTTTAAGATGACACGCGTGGGGGTGGATGTTGGGTCTAGCAGCTAAGATGCTGTTTGGGATGCCAGCATCTTGCACGTCAAGGCCAGGGTTCCTGCAATGGCTCTCTCCCAAGAGTCCAGCTTCCTGCTAATGCATACCCTGGCAGGCAGCAGGTGATAGCTCGAGCCGTGGGGTCCTTGCCAGCCTCGTGGGGGACTTGAGTAAGGCCCAGCGGCTCCGGTTTCGGCTCCAACGCAGTCTGGGTGCATGCTTGGGGAGTAAATCAACAGGTGGGAGTTCCGTTTCTCTGTCTCTTGAATAAAAATAAAGAAAAATAGTAAGAATTACACTTTCCCTTCCCTTGCCCTACTTACAGTCACTCTCTATTTAAGACACATAGGAACCATTCTGAGTTCATAGACGATGAGTATTATAAAATGGCCTGCATAGATCCAGAAATCATTTTTTGCACTCATCTATCATTTATTTGAAAAGCACAAGACTGAAAGAGACAAAGAGAGAGTAAGTACCTCTGCCCCATCACTCTGCACACATGCCTGCAGCGGCCAGGTTGGGCTGGCCAGAAGCTGGGAGCTGGTGGCTCAAACATCCCACCACCTGCTGCCGCCCAGGTGTGAGCAGGATGCTCAGGTTGGGAGATGGAACCAGGAGCCCAGTGCGGCCCCGCCAACGTGGGAAAGGGCCTCTTCACCTCCAAACGCCCATTCCAACAAATCCAAGGGCCACTCCCAGCAGCACCCTCAAGGCTACTGTCTCTCCCTTTCCTCTAAAACTTCAGATTGATGAGAGCACTTTTGTTCTTTCTGCTTACTGCTACATTCCCCATGTTTAATGCCTGGCCTGTAATACATGCTTAATAAATATTTAACACGTGTTGAATTAATAAACTGTAATCATGCAAGTGAATAAATACATTCTGGCTTGGTCTATTCGGGCTCCTTTCACGCATGGTCATTCTGTACACTGTCTTGTATCCCACAGTGCTCAAGGATCTGTTGTCATCTTCCCAAGTCCTTGCCTCTAGTTCTCTGGGGGTAACATTTGATGTAGGCATACACTTTTTTAAAAATTCATTTATTTGAAAGGCACAGTGACGGGAGAGAAAGAGTTCTTGTGCCTGCTGATCCACTCCCTAGATGGTGGCGATAGCCAGTACTGGGCCAGGCTGGAGCCAGCAGGCAGGAACTCCTAGCCTGCCACAGGGGTACCAAGGGCCCTGGTACTTAAAATATCGGCTGCTCCCGTGCGAGTCACAATAGCAGTGAGCTGGTTAGGAAGCAAAGGCACAAGGCCGTCCCAGACACACAGGACTGTAAGGACTCTGAGGTGCTGGTGTTAGTATTACAGCAATTTTCTCGGCAGAGAAAATGAGGCCCCAGAGAGAGTACTTTGTTTAGGATCACCCACTTGGGCCCGGCAGGGCTGGGTACAGTGCTGTGTCTATCGCATTCTAGGTTCCTTCAGTCTTTCTTCCTTTTGCTGGTTTGTTTTGGGTACGCCTGAAGGAAAAATGCTCTTCAGACTCCAAGTCAAACACAGTCAAAGGCCAAGTGCTCCAGTTCCCACCCGTCAGGGGCCAGCCCATTTTGCATTTGAATCCTCCAAGGCGGGAAGCCGCGGGCAGGAGTCGGGAGGGGCGGGGCGGAGACCCAGCGCCGCCAGCCAATCGGAGCGCGCGGAGGCCGCCCCGCCCCCTCCCGCTCCACGCGCCAAAATTCCAAACGGGACCCGGCGCCGCGCCGCCTCGGTGTCCGTCCGCCAGAGTCCCGCGAGCCGGGATCGCGGCAGGGAGCGAGCGTCGGCGTCCGCCGTGTGCGCGAGCCGCTCGGACCCCGCGCGCCGTCCCCGCGCGCTCGCCTCCCCGGCGTCGGGGTCTGCCGGGCCCAGGAAGTGCAGCGTTTGAGGAGCGTGGAGGCGGGGGGCGGGCCGGGCGGCGGAGGGATCCCGGGCGCGCGCGCGGCGGCCGGCCGGCGCGGAGCTTGTGGCGCCAGAATTCAGAGCGCGGAAGCCGGAGCGGCCGCCGCCCCGAGCTCGCCTCCTCTCCGTCGGCCTTGTCCGGAGCTCCCCGGCCGCGCGGGCGCCCGCTCCGCCGCAGCCGCAAGATGGTGGTCCTGCGCAGCAGCCTGGAGCTGCACGGCCACTCCGCCGCCTCGGCCACCGACTCCCTGGACCTGTCCAACGAGTTCGTCAACCTGGAGCAGCTGGGACGGAGGCGGCTCCGTTCTGCCCGCGCGGAGGCCAAATCTGCCGTCCCCGCGGCCGGCGCGGACGTGAGTACCGGGGGGACCCCGGGCGGACACGGCGCGCGCGGCCCGGCGCCTGGCTTGCGGGGCTGCCCGGGTCCGGGTGACGGTTGGTGGGGGGAGGGCAGTTGTGGAGGAGGACTGGCGAGGGGGCGGCGGTGATGGGTGTGGAATGGAAGGCTTTCCCGTGGTCGGAGCCGCCCCGGCATGGGTCGGGGCGAACAGTTGGGACCGACCCCAAGGAGAGGGCTGAGCGGTTGGTTCACCTCTCTTCTTTTACGCAAGAAGAGCGGATCCCGTCGGAGCTGGAAGTGCAATAGTGCGGGGCCCGAGCCGGGCTCGTTGGGGGCCGCCCTCCCCGCCTCCACCTTCCTGACTGCTGTCCATGCTGGGCCCGCAGTGCCGCACTCGGTGACCCGCTGCCTGCATGCGTGATGAATCGAGATGATCCCTGGGCTGCTCCTTGATCCTCCTCCATTTCCGACCTAGAAGGGGTTGGGGTAAACTTAAGAAAGGCAGCGGCCAAAACTCGGCTTGCATAACGCGGAGGGAGGAAAGCAGGATTTTCCGTTCAAGTCCCGAATGCGTAGTTAGCTGTGATGTGTGCTTGGCAGATGAAGCGGACTGCAAACCGGGCACGGGCAGAGCTAAAATTGGAACTCCGCTTCCGAGCCGCCCAGAGATCTCCCTGTCATGTCTTTCTGCAGTTCTAAACAGTGTCTGTGGGGGAAGTTGGCGCCGAGGTAACCGCGTGCCTAAAGTGCAGAGAGGATCTGTGGATGGGCAAAATTCAGACAGAAAACTGACGCCCTGTCCCATCCACCCCAGCTACAGGTGGAGGGGATGGCATTCACAAAAGATTGGAGAAGATGAGGAAGTCACACTAGTGAAGTCGAGGCAGCAGGTAGTACACGCTAGCTGGACTGCAGGGAGCCATGGGCAGTGGGAAGACAGCTGGGAGAGAAGCTTGGGCACGCGGGCTGGCACAGGAAGGCGGCAGCGGCGTGCGCGATGGCAATGACGTCTCCCCCTAAGGTTTGACGCTTTCGATTGGAGTGGTCTTTTTTGTGAGTGCCCCCATAACGTTGCTGCTCCTACAAGGGAGAATTAAAGTTCCTTTCAAGCTATGAAGTTGTTCTGAACGGAAAAAGCTGATTTCTTGGCTTTCCGAATTTGTTTCTCCATCACATGGGGGAATTGGCAGAGCTTTGGTAATGCCAGGCCTGTTTAGGACCGAACTGAGGTCACACGAGTTCCTAACCAGTGCTCAGAAAAGCTGGTTGTTTCAATCGTTATTGAATAAGTAGCTTCAGAAGGATGCTGTTTCTGGTGACTTCAAGGATGTGTTAAACTGGTGACAAGCCAGTGCTCTTGAAGACAGCTGCTTTGAATCTAAGCATAGCAGGGCGATCAGCAGGTCTCTTAGGTTTGTGTGACTGAAAGGGAAAGTTAGAGAGAGGAGACAGTGGGATTTCCATCCGGGTTGCCGTCCACGTCTCCCGGGTGGGGTGTTGCGGTCCCAGCACTTGTGTGGGGTGCTGGCACAATGCAGGCTCTGCTGAGCAAGTTTTGATACTTGTTACTAAGAATGCTACCACGTGGGTGGCGAGGATGCTTGTGTCTGTAAGACCCTGGGTGATTTTAGCTTGGTCCTCCAGCTCTGGAGATTCTCAGGGCAAAACCCAGTAGGTTAGCAACTTTTATTTACAAAGTATCTGGGGAGTCCAACCACTGCTTATATTGTTGCCTTTTACTTGGATTGTTAAAATAGATTCTCTTTTCCTCCCTCCAGCAGACAGTTAATACCGTGCTTTTTATTTTTATTATTATTGTTAGAACTTATTTTCATCAGTTTTTGTCATTTTTTAAAATGAAGGAATTTGAGAGCGCTGTTATCCATTGACTGATGTTCCACAAGCCTGCAAGAGCTCAGGGGACCTGACCCAAGCAGGGTGTAGGTCGCTAGGTCACCCTTGGGTGGCAAGGACCCTGCCGCTTGGCTCTCACTGCTGCTTCCCAGGGTACACATGATCAGGACCCCAGGATAGGATGTGGGTGTGGGTGTCAGGAACGGTACCTTCACTGCTATGTCATGTGCTTAAACTTGTCAAACAACAAAATAGTTGCTCACTTCTCTGCTCAAACACTGTGTAGTAATTTTTTTTAAGATTTATTTATTTTGATTGGAATGTTAGATTTTACTGAGAGGAGGAAATGCAGAAAGGAAGATTTTCCATCCACTGGTTTACTTCCCTAGTAGTAGTAATGGCGGCTAGAGCTGAGCCAATCCAGAGCCTGGAGCTTCTTCCGGGTCTCCCACGTGGAGGCAGAGTCCCAAAGCTTTGGGCCTTCCTCTACTGCTTTCCCAGGCCACCACCAGGGAGCTGGATCGGAAAGTGGGGTGGCTGGGATACAAACTGGCACCCATATGGATCCTGGCACAACCAAGTCAAGGACTTCAGCCATGAGGTCACCACACATCAGGGGCCCACTCTGTAGTAATTTTGTATCTCAGAGTAAAAGTTACAAATTTTCCCTGTGTTCCCTAACCATCTTCTCATCTGTAATGGCACAGAATTCCTTGACAGCTTTCCCTCCAGGGACAGCTCTTCTGCAATAGATTAAGCTAACCCGTTGGAACGCAGGTGTCTAATGCAGGTGTGCCCAGGTTGAGTTGTGCCTCTGCTCCCGGGCCCACTGGAGGTCACAGAGGGTGATGGTTCACCCATGAGGGAGACACAGATGGAGGTCCTGGTTCTTGGGCAGGCATTTGGGGAGTGAACCAGTGGGTGGGGAAATTTCTCACTCTGCCATTCAGGTTTTTTAGAGTTAGTTTTATTGGAATGGTAGATCTACAGAGAGGAGGGACAGAAAGATCATCCATGTACTAGTTCATGCCCCAGATAACCTCAGTGGCTGCAGGGAGCCAATCCGGAGCCAGGAGCTTCTTGTCCAAGGCTGGGGCCAACCTCTGCTGCTTCCCCAGGCCACAAGCTAGTACTTCAGGCAGTAGCTTTAACCCACTATGCCACAGTACTAGCCTCCATTTTAGAGCTTAATTACCGCTCTTTTTTTATCTTGGAAGTTGTAATCACCTATTAGTTAAATTCTACTCTTAGATTTTGAGTATCATTTCACTTTTGCTTAAGGATTTGTGCTTTGGTTTTTTCCCGATTTGTACAGATTCCCTGTGTATGTAATGGTGATTTTTTTTTTTCCTTTACGATTTTTAAAAAGATTTATTTTTATCACAAAGTCAGAGAGTAGGAGAGACAGAGAGGAAGATCTTCTGTCCACAACAGCTGGTGCTGCGCCAATCTGAAGTCAGGATCCAAGAACTTCTTCTTGGTCTCCCACATGGGTACAGGGTTCCAAGGCTTTAGGCCATCCTCAACTGCTTTCCCAGGCCACAAGCAGGGAGCTGGATGGGAAGCCCGGAGCTGCCGGGTTAGAACTGGCGCCCATGTGGATCCCGGTACATTCAAGGCGAGGACTTTAGTTACTAGGCCACCGCACACGGCCCTTTCCTTTACATTTTAAATTAATATATATTTTTAAAAGATTTATTTATTTTATTGGAAAGGCAGATGTACAGAGAGGAGGATATACAGAAAGCTCTTGCATCTGATGGTTCACTCCCCAAGTGGCCATAATGGCTGGAGCTGTGCCAATCTGAAGCCAGGAACCAGGAACTTCTTTCTGGGTCTCCCATGTGGGTGCAGCATCCCAAGGCTTTGGGCCATCCTTGGCTACTTTCCCAGGGCACAAGCAGGGAACTGGATGGGAAATGGACCAGCCGGGATTAGAACCAGTGGCCATATGGGATCCAGGTGCGTTCAAGGCAGGACTTTAACCATTATGCTATTGCGCCGGGCCCTAAATTAATATTTTTTAAAAATCTTTTTTTTTTTCCTTAAAATTGGAAAGGCGGATATACAGAGAGGAGAGACCGAGAGGAAGATCTTCTGTCTGATGATTCACTCCCCAAGTGAGTGCAACGGCCGATGCTATGCCGATCCGAAGTCAGGAACCTCTTCCGGGTCTCCCACACGGGTGGGGTGCAGGGTCGCAAGCCTTGGGCAGTCCTTGACTGCTTTCCCAGGCCACCAGCAGGGAGCTGGAAGGGAGGCGGGGCTGCCGGGATTAGAACCGGCGCCCTATGGGATCCCAGGCGTGCAAGGCGAGGACCTTAACCACTGCGCCATCGTGCCGGGCCCTTTAAAAATCTTATTCCTTGTGTTTAAAGAGCAGAGTTACATAGAGAGCGAGCTCTTTAATCTGCTGGATTGCTCCCCAAATGCATATGCACACCAGGCCAGGCAATATCAGGAGCCAGGAACTCTATTTAGGATCCCTTTATTGCTGCAGCAGTCCAAGCATTCAGGCCCTTCTCTGCTGCTTCCCCAGGCCCGTTAGCAGAGAGCAGATTGAAATGGGGGTAGGTAGGACTCAGCCTGTACTCACGTGGGGTGCAGGCTTAACTCTGCCATAATGCCATCCCCCAAGGTTCTTTTTTCCCCCAACAAGCATATGAATATGGTTATCTTTTTTTGTAGTTTTCTTTATTCAGAATCAAGACTACCCATTTTCTATTCTACTTTCTTCCTCGATTTCCTCATACCAATATATTCTCATGCTGAAGTGTCATCTGAGGATGTTTAGTAGGTTTTTGTTTTGTGATGTTTGTGTGTGCAAAGCTTGAAGCATAACAACACAGAAACTAGAAAAATACACAGTTAAACGAAGGCTTGCTGATGGTTGGTTAGGAGAATCCAACAGCAGTGATCAGTGCTTCCTGGGGTTGCAGGTCGATGCAGAAAGAGGCGTTTCGTTTGTTTTTTGTTTTTTAAAGACAGTTACAAAGAGAGGGCTCCTATCTTGTGTTTTGGTTCACTGCTCAGCCGGCTGCAGTGGCTGTGTCCACCCCAGCGCCAGCCCAGGCCCTTGCTTGTTAGCCATGGGAGTTAGAAACTATCCCGCAAATGCTGAGGAGCTACAGTTGGATCTGGTGAGATAGTGTGTTGGATTGTAGGCCGTAAACCTGGAGCTTGGAAGGCCAGTTAAAAGGGTGTAACACTTTTACGTCACATGCCACAGTTCCAACGCCTGGCTGTGTTTTATTTTGAAACCTTTGGGGGTTAGTACTGTGGTGAAGCAGGCTTTTCCACCTGCAGTGCCAGCATCCCATAGAGGCAGCAGGTTGAACTCTAACAGCTCCACTTCTAGTCCAGGCCCCCCTCATCCTACTGATAGTTTGGGAAAGCAGCGGAGGATGGCCCATATCCTTAGACCCTGCTATGTGGGGGCCCCAGAGTTGCTTCCAGCCTTCTGGCTTGGGACTGGCCTGCTCCTACCATTGTGAGCATTAGGGAGGGAACCAGCGGATGGGAGACCTCTCTGTCCTCTCTCTGTACCTCTATCTTTCAGATAAATTAAGAGTAAAAGCAAAGAGCATTTTATCCAAGAGTTGGTGAGCTCCCACCCTCTGGTTCGCACCTGTGACACCTGTGTGGGAGACCTGACACCAGATGCTGCTGGCTGCAGCCTGGGCTGTCCCGCCCGGACTCCCTGATGGGCATAGGGGAGTAAATCAGTCCACTGACAGAGCTCACTCTGTCTCTGCCCTTGTAATAACTCAGACCGAACAGGCTGTCAGTGCTCTGTGAGGACAGCTCAACCCCCAGACCGATGAGGGAACTGTGTGTCTCCAGCTGCAGTGCTCATATCAAGGTTATGTCACCTTTCTGCTTAGGAAAATTATTTTTGTGGTATTGTATGTGAAAATGTAAAAAACAGAAAGTGAAAGTCCCACCTCTGTTTTCCACTGTTATTTACTGTTAACAATTGGTGCTTAGTTTATCTCTTGGGAATTAGTTTGTTAGTGCATTAACGCGCCACTGGGCCCTGCGTGGTGGCCTAATAGCTAAAGTCCTCTCCTTGCTCACACCAGGATCCCATATGGGTGCCAGTTGTAATCTGGCGGCCCTGCTTCCCATCCAGCTCCCTGCTTGTGGCCTGGGAAAGCAGTTGAGAACAGCCCAAAGCCTTGGGATCCTGCACCCACGTGGGAGACCCCGAAGAAGCTCCTGGTTCCTGGCTTTGGATTGGTGCAGCTCTGGTTGTTGTGGCCACTTGGGGAGTGAATCATCAGGTGGCAGATCTTCCTGTCTGTCTCTCCTTGTTTTTGTATATCTGCTTTTCCAATTAAAAAAAATAAATATTATTTAAAAATGCAATAATTTAATAATAGTTTTCCTGAGGAAATCAAATAGAGATAAGAGTTCATCTAGAAGTATTTATAACATTAAATGATGCAGATAGCCTCAATGTGGTACGTTATACAATTTATTAAATACATTAGTGTGCTAAGAAATGACAAGATACATTAATAGAAAAAAATTACAGAAAATAGTATTTCAATTTAAAAAAAACAGGAGCAGAAGGCAGATGTTTGGCACAGTGTACCGCAGGAATGCCAGGTTTGAGTCACACCTCTGTCACCTCTGTACTTTTTTTTTTTTCTTTTTTAATTTATGAAAGGCGCATTTTACAGAAGAGTTCTTCCCTCCACTGGTTCATTTCCCAGATGGTAGCAGCGCCCAGAGCTGAGCTGATCCAGGAGCAACTCTGGGTCTGCCACGTGTGTGCAGGGGCCCTAGAACTTGATCCGGCCTCCTCCGCTTCCGCAGGCCAGCGTCGGAGGGGCAGACGCTGGGATCAGGGCACCAGAGGGTAGACCATTCCTGAAACAGTCTTATATAAATGAGTAGTTGATAATGAAAGTAGTTTCTCTCTTTTTTTTAAATTTGGAAATGTGTTATTAAAATTTAGTTGAAAAGCAGAATTCTATAGAAACAGGCAGGGACAGAGAAGCAGCTTCGTCTGCTGGTCCAGTCCCCACATGGCTGCAACAGTCAGGGTGAAGCCAGAACCCCAGTACTGGGCCCTCCTCTGCTGCTCCCAGGCACCTTGTCATAGAACAGCCAGGGGGTGGAGTGAAACAGTGCTCTGATAACGGGATGCCTGGGTCGCAGGCTGTGGCTTCATTTGCTGTGCCATGACACCAGCCCCAGGAATAGTTTTGTTTGGCAATTCCATTTACATTTTTCTAGTTTATGTGCAGAAACCTCAAAAGGTCAATGGAATTAAAGCAGGGGTGGGGAACTTGTGGCCGAAGGGTAGTGTATGTCTCATGAAGTCATTTAGTCTGGTCTTGCCAAGGCAACTGCAGGCAAAACCTAAAATTCAGGAAATCTATACACATAGCAGGCTAATTTTTTTTAAAAAAAGATTTGTTTATTTTTACTAGAAAGACATTTACAGAGAGAAGGAGAGAGAGAGAGAGAGAGAGAAGTGCCATCAGCTAGTTTGCTCCCCAAGTGTCTGTTATGGCCAAATCTGAGCTGATGGGAAGCCAGGAGCTCCTTCTGGGCCTCCCACACAGGTGCAGGGTCCTAAGGCTTTGGGCCGTCTCCTGCTGCTTTACCAGGCCACAAGCAGGAAGCTGGGAGGGAAGTGGGACAGCCATCTGGGACAGGAACCAGTGCCCATATAGGTTCCCTTTGCACGCCAGGCAAGGGCTTTAACCACTATGCTACTTGCCAGGCCCGCAGGCTAATTTTTAGGTTAATTTTGTATGATCTGTGACTCATTTAATAAATGTTCAGATACTCCTTGGCCAAAAGATTGGTTCCCTATCCTTTGAATTAAAGGATGTGCTTATTTTGGTGCCTACAAATTCCAAAATTAATTCAGTTTTGTCATGGTAGATTTCCCATGAATGTTTGAAGACTGTACATGCAAGGATTTCCATTTTTTGACATCATAAACTATTTAACTATCTTGCACAAAGTTACTTGCCAATAATGGTTTTAAATTGCCTTTTAGCTTTATTAGGCCTCGTTTCAGTTTTATTGGAAGCAAAAGCATTTATAAATCACCTAGCAAAAGGAATGATTCTCGTTGTCTGGCTTAGTCATTTTATTTAGATCCATTTTGAAGATATATGTAATTGAAAAAGTTATATATAGAGAGAGGTTGGGTCCACTGGCTTACTTCCCAATGACTGCAGCAGGACTGGGCCAGGCTGAAGCCAGGAGCTGTGTCTCATCTTGCACGTGGGCAAATTTTCACTGCTTTCCTAGGTACGTTAGCAGGGCGCCAGATCTGAAGTGGAGCATCCTGTGTGGGCTGCTGGCACTAACAGGTCTAACCCGTTGTGCCACAATACCAGTTCCTGCATCAATATTTTCATTGGCTTTTGGGAGGCTTTTTGTTTGGTTTGCCTTGGGCAGTCTATAATAATATTTGGAATGAATGAGATGATTTTTTTTAAGAGTTTTTATTGGAAAAGCAGATTTATAGAGAGGAGAGACAGGAAGATCTTCCATCCACTGGCTCACTCCTCAAGTGGCTGCAACAGTCAGAACTGAGCCGATCACGAGCCAGGAGCCTCTTCCTGGTCTCCCACGTGGGTGCAGGGTCCCAAGGCTTTGGGCCATCCTCGACTGCTTTCCCAGGCCACAAGCAGGGAGCTGGAAGGGAAGTGGAGCTGCTGGGACACAAACTGGCGCCCATATGGGCAGTTGCAAGGTGAGGATTTAGTGACTATGCTACTGTGCTGGGCCAAATCATTTTTATTGAATGAAAGAAAGCAAATGAATGGAATGTCTTGTGCCTTCTCAGGCAAATTGTGTTTTTTCTGGTTTTTGGGTGTACTTTTATTTGAAAGGCAGGTTTGCAGAGAAAGGGGGAGACAGATCTTGCGTTTGATACTGATGCTGGTTCACTGGCCAAATGACACAGTGGCTGAAGCGGGGCTGGTCGCAAGTGCAGAGCCTGGAGCATCTCCAGGTTTCCCCAGGCACAGCCTTCAACTCTGCTGATAAGTGTATATGCAGATATTTCTTGGAAAGTTTTCTATTATACTACACTGGTCTAAGATAGGAGGTGTTTGTGTTAAGAAATAATGCATCTATTAATGTGTAGGTAATTTTTCAGACATCTTCAGTATGAGTACACAGACAAAGTAGTGAGAAATCATATACATGATATAGCTCCTTTTAACATTTTGTAAGGTTTCTTTTTTCATTTTTACACAAATCCTGTGGTTAGATAAAGTTGTCTTAGGTTGAGGCAAGTGCAGAAACTAACATATTTTTATTTGTTTAATCGTTTGAACTAGATGTGCCATTTGTAGTAGCTGTAGGCTGCCACGGGCTGATCCCAGGAGCTGTGCACTCAGTCAGCTCTCCCTCGCAGGATGCTGCGCCTTGCACTCTGGTTTGGCATGCAGGCATTCCAGTAGCAGACGCCTGCCCTAAAATGGCTCATTTTTGTGTTATGGCAGAAAACTTTGTTCTCTGGGATGACTGTAACCGTCCATCAATCCAACTAGCTATTTCATAAATAATCCTTGTGTTTGTTTCTTATAACATGATTATTTTAGATTTTAACTATCATAGTTTCTGGGGAGATATAAAACGATTATCCACAGAAAGCAGTTGTCATCTCTAATCAGAGAAAACTGAATGAATTTAAACTGGAAATTTTGACTTAAAAAGATCTTAGATGGCTTTTTCTATTTTGATTTTTTTTTTTTTTCTTAAAGGATGGGTCTTCAGTTAAGGAAGTTGAAACCTATCACCAGACACGTGCTCTGAGGTCTTTGAGAAAAACTGCACAGGATTCCTCAGATTCTAGTTTTGACAAGAATATGGAAATAACTGAGAAACGTACTAATGGAAGGCATTTTACAAGGTAATACAAGATGATTGAGCGCTAGTTCTAAAATAATAGTTTAATGACTTGGAATTTTAACTATTTTTAATAAGTTGCCAAGATTGCAGACTTGTAAAATGTAACTTTCTTGAAATGAAGTTGTCGCACTTGATCTTACCCAAAAGGCTGAGAAGTGATTAAACGTCACAAATGGATATTGTTTAGTTAAAAATTCTTATTTTATAACCAGGTTTATTTTGTTCAGAAGTGATAATTGCAGTTGGCAAGGTTGGTTGATGCAAGATCAAATCTTTAAAGGATTTGAGCATCTAAAGGCTTTGTGACTAATGTGCTGGTAACGTGGTTTTTCTTCGTCGTCTTTACAAGGCCTTTGTTCAAATAACTGCTGTTTCTCGTTGCTGCTCTCAGGTTTGTCATCACTTCTGAGTCATTTATGAGCTGAAACCTTCAGAGGTGGCAGAACATCGGGTTTCTTTTTTAAATTAATCTAATGGAGATGAATGCTTTATACACATGTACATTTTTATCTGCGGGAGGAGGCATGAATCTCATTTTCATACTGGAAAGTTTCATCTCAGGGGTTTGGCTAAGTTCATAGAGCTAAAGTTCTTTGGTTCAGGGCAGTTTGGAATCTTAGTTTATAAGTTTATACCCTTCACTTTTTCTACTACTGGGGAAATGCAGAAAAATTTGGGGAGAACCCCAATTAGAGTCAAGATTGTTGATAAAATAATTGTTTTGAACATGATTTTGTCTCTATTTGTGATGTGCTTCGAGTACATTTCACAGAATCCATGATCAGCCTTATTTTATGAGACACTAAACATGAAAGAAAATAACATTATGGCATCTCATTAATTGTATGACATTCCAGTTCCAGAGATGTCAAAATGAGGAGGGAAAGCATTTTGTTTGGGTTTGTACTTGTGGAGGTGAGCAAAATGGTCTACAAATTCTCCGTGAGAATTAAAAAATAAGTTTTTTAAGATTGCAAAAGAAAAAAATTCCACATCACCTAAATTAATGCTTTCTAGAAAATTACCATAAGGCCTCTAATTCTACATTTTTGTTTGCATTTGAATTGACATCAAGTAGTAACTGATTTTAATTACCTGAAATAAATATTTGGGGTTCCATATGTAGAAATCAGCCTATATACAGATAGCTTAAAACAGATCAACAAAGAAAACTTGGCCAGTTATGCATAATTGTGTCATTAAAGATGAATTTTGTTTGCCCAGTGGGTGTTTTTTTGTTTGTTCATTTGAGATTCATTTTGAAAGAGGGACAGTAATCTTTAATCATCCACTAGTTCATTCCTCATGTGGCCTTCTCCGGCTGAAGCTGGAGCTAGGAGCTCCATCCTTGTCTCCCAGGTTAACGGCAGAGGCCCAAATACTTGGACCATTTTCTGCCACTTTCACAGGCACATTTGCAGTGATCTGGATTGGGAGCTGAGCAGCTGGTACTTGAATCAGCACTTCAGTTCAGTGCAGGGGAGACGGGTGTTAAAATCGTAGAGATGGAAACTTTTTGTTTAACTTAAACATATTCTTTCCAATTGAGTAAATTCTGTCTGCTATTTTGCAGATGGACTATCTGAAGCACAAAGATTGTGGCCAATGAGTGTTCTGGTTAAAATTACCCCAGGATTTGGGGTATTCTATATCCTTTGGCATAATGCATGTTGTTTTGTTTTTGTTCAGCTTTTAGGCTATTGATTTTGTTTGTTTCAAGGGTGATACTCTGATTTTATTAAGTCTGTTTAGCATTTTTAATGATACTATTGTTGAATGTTGAATCAGGTCTTTTTCTTTAGCTGGAACTCATAAGTACAAATGTTCTCAAGCTGTATTCTCAGTGTAAGTTTTTAGATGTGAATGTTTGCTTTTCATAATTTCTTCATTTGTGGCATTATGGAACATAATTTAAAATTGTATTAATTATTTATTTTATATGTTTTTCTTATAGGCAGCTGGCCAGACAACAGGCTGATAAAAAAAAAGAGGAGTGCAAAGAAGGTAAGTAATGTTAAAAGTCATTGTATTGCTTCAGTGTGCAGTTAATGGTTTTGTTGATTATACAGTAAGTTTTATGTGTGTCATATGTATGGCGTGATGGTTTTGATCTGCATAGGAAATCTCCACAGTAAGGTTGTGAGGCTCCCCAGCTTCTCTACTCTGGCCTCAGGGTTCCTGACCCTCCTTCCGGGCCCTTCCAGGTGCTCTGCTCACCAGCACTCAGACACATAGCAGTTTCTGCCTGACCAACAGTCTGCTTTATGTTGCTAGTTAGTTTGCATTAGCTACGATTGTATAATGGTCTGACTTGCTGTACATAATTTGTAATTTGTATATCATTCCTATTGGGGATTTTTTGGTTTCATTTAATTGCTGAGCAGTATTCCGTCACTTAGTAGCTCATGATCTTGATCGACTTGGGCTCTTCCAGTTTGGTGCTGTCACAAAATTGCTTTGACTGTTTGTGCAAGAGGCTTGTTTCCCCACCCTACTTATTTTTCTTTTGAGTAGGAAGGCTGATTACCTGATAGGTGTGTGTTTTGTTTTCAAAAAACATACTGTAATTTCCTTGCGTGAAAGTGTAGTTACGTAATTTGACTCTCTTTGTGTACATGTCTGTGAAGACAAGGTGATTCCAGTTACAAGATCTTTGAGGACTAGAAACATTGTTCAAACCACAGAACACTTGCCGGAAGAAAATGGGGACGTGGAAGTTCGTCGCAGTTGTAGGATTAGAAGTCGTTATGGTACTGTGAACCAGTCTGTGCTGTTTGACAAACTTATAACAAAGTGAGTAAAAATTTCTTTGATAAATATGATTTATCTTCCAAAATGCTTGTTAGATCAAAAATTTAGACCAGCTTGAGTATTTAATGTATTCATTTTGTTCAAAGTATAAAGTAAAACAATTACTATAACTTTTTCATTTTCTTTTACATCTTTGTAGTAGTTTTATATGTCTAGATTCCTGAAATTTTGACACTTTTAAAGATTTTATTTATTTATTTATTTTTAACTGAAAGTGAGATTTACAAAGGAGATATAAAGAGAAAGATCTTCCATCTGCTGGTTCACTCCCCAAGTGGCCACAATGGCCAAAGCTGAGCTTTTGTGAAGCCAGGAGCCAAGAGCTTCTTCCAGGTATCCCACATGCGTAAAGGATCGCAAGGCTTTGGGCCATCCACGACTGCTTTCCCAGGCCACCAGCAGGAAGTTGGATGGGAAGTGGAGCAGCCAGCCAGGATGAACCAGCACCCATATGGGGTCCCGGTGCATGCAAGGCGAGCACTTTAGTCACTAGGCTACCACACCAGACCCAATCAATGTTTCTTGTACAATTTTAGCACCAAGAGATAAGAGCAGAATTTAAAAAAAAACTTGGCTAGGACCTGGCGCCTGGTGCCATGACCTAGCGGCTAAAGTCTTCACCTTGAACCCACCGGGATCCCATATGGCCACTGGTTCTAATCCTGGCAGCTCCATTCCCATCCAGCTCCCTGCTTGTGGCCTGGGAAAGCAGTAAAGAATGGCCCAAAGGCCCAAAGTTTTGGGACCCTGCACCCACGTGTGAGACCTGGAAGAGGTTCCTGGCTCCTGGTTTCAGACTGATGCAGCACTGGCCGTTGTGGTCACTTAGGGAGTGAATCATCAGATAGAAAACCTTCTCTATCTTTCCTCCTTTGTGTATATCTGACTTCGCAATAAAAATAAATAAGTCTTTAAAAATTGCTTATAAAAATGGATGGATTTCGGGCCTGGCGTGGTGGCGCAGTGGTTAAGGTCCTCGCCTTGCACGCCCGGGATCCCATATGGGCGCCGGTTCTATCCCGGCAGCTCCATTTCCCGTCCAGCTCCCTGCCTGTGGCCTGGGAAAGCAGTCGAGGACGGCCCAAAGCCTTGGGACCCTGCACCCGCGTGGGAGACCTATAAGAGTCTCCTGACTTTGGACCGGTATAGTATCGGCCATTGCGCTCACTTGGGGAGTGAATCATCGGATGGAAGATCTTCCTCTCTGTCTCTCCTCTCTGTATATCCGCCTTTCCAATAAAAAAAATAATAAAAATAAATCTTTAAAAAAAAAAATTGGTGGATTTCGATTTTCAAAATCTTTTCCATTTTTACTGTCAATTTTTTTTAAGCACTGCTGAAGCTGTACTGCAAAAAATGGATGACATGAAGAAGATGAGAAGACAGCGGATGAGAGGACTTGGAGACTTGACTGTGTTTGATGAAGCAGCTGAAGTAAATACATTTTCCCATTAGAGGAAAGATTTCATGATCTCCCGTTCATTCTTTTTTCCATAGTACTAATTTAATTTAGCATATTATACTATTGTCAACTTTTGCTAAATTGTTAATCATTTTGTTCAGTATTTGATTAGTTACTAGTTATTATAAGAGTTCATAGCTGAAAATGTCTTTTAGGCAAGATTGGAGAATCATGCTGAATTATTTTATAAATTGATACTAAATGCTAATGGATTTTATTTAAATGTTTTAGGGTAATCTTAACGTGTATGCAAGAGGAAAGCAGAAACGTATTCAAAGAGCTGATGAAGAAACAACTGATAATCAAGAAGGCAGTGTGGGTTAGTTTTTTTGTCTTCAGTGTTTGATGTTTGTTTAGTAGGAAATAGCATTATTCATTCAGAGGCTATGACATGGGATGCTTGAGGTCAGAGCAGTGGTCATGGTTTAAAAGAATAGGGGCAAGAGAGCCTAAGAATCATCATTTGCCTGGGGAAACAGTACTGTCTGCAGCACATCCACTGGCTAACCTGTGCAGTGTGCCAGCACCACATATCTGTTTAAAAGTGATTAAAGTTATGGGACTAGCACTGTGGCCCAACAGGCTAATCCTCCAACTACAGGCACAGCATCCCATATGGGCGTGTTTGTGTCTAAGGCTGAAACTGGGAGCGTGGAATAATTTAGGTCTCCAGGTGGGTGGCATGAACTCCGTGACTTGAGTTAGCATCATTGCTTCCCTGTACACAGTGGCAGGGAGCTAAAACGGGAACCGGAGCCAGAACGTAGGTGGACTGCTATAAGTTATTTTTAATTCTACATCTTTTGCATTTTGAAAAATCCTTGTTTCATGTTCAAAAGTGTGGCAGGCTTTTTTCTGTGAAGAATTGTAAAAGTTGGTAGATATTAAAAAGACTCTTCCACAGCTGCTTTACAAAAATATTGTTACCATTTTATGAGCTGCTTTTTTTATAAATGTTACTTAATTGTAGAGTCATCTGAAGAGGGTGATGACCAAGAAGATGAAGATGATGGTGAGGATGATGATGACGACGATGATGATGAGGAGGAAGATGAAGAAGATGGAGAAGAGGATAACCAGCAGCGGTATTATCTCCGACAGAGGAAGGCTACTGTGTATTACCAGGCTCCCTTGGAAAGTGAGTGCACTGTGTATGCATTTCCAGGACAGATGTATTAGCTTTATCGTTCACCCTCTTTTGCTTTTGATAATTTCATGCCTTACTTTTGTTGAGTACTATTAGCTGATTCTATAGTGTAAGAAGTGATTTCCTCCAAAGAGAATCTCATGTTTTTACCAAAGCAAATAGTTGGGCTATTTTGAAATTCTTTGTCTTAATTTAGATTTTTTTTTTTGCACAGCTTTCTGTTTATTTAGCCAGTGAGTGTGTATAGGATTTTGATTTATGATAACATTAAAGCTTAAGACTTATAAACTTACTTTTTAATACTTATAAACATTTTGCACAGGGCTGGCAATCCCCCAGTAGGCGTGTGTATAATCACAGTGGGTTTTTTGTGTGTGAGGCCAGTATGGATTTTGGTTGGTTGGGGTCTGTACTGTGTATGTTTTCAACAGCAACCTGGAGTGCATGTAAAAGCATGAATAGTAAAAAATTCTGTAGTAAATGTATGCTAGTACTTTGTTTTTCTAGTGAATATTCTTTTGTAAATATTTAAAATGAGCAGAATTCTCTTTATTCATATTTCTATCATTTGTATTTCCTTTCTTAGAACCTCGTCACCAGAGGAAACCCAATATATTTTATAGTGGCCCAACTTCTCCTGCAAGACAAAGATACCGATTATCTTCTGCGGGACCAAGAAGTCCTTACTGTAAACGAATGAACAGGTTTGGCTCTAAGATAGTGTTTATTTATGAGAACATAATTGTAGCTATGTTGGGCAGGATTCTAGAGTCTCTGGATTCGATGGGTTAAGATGATGTTAGGATGGAATACATGAAACGCGTGCCGTTAACTGCTGTCCCTGAGCTGCATGGCTTACTCCGAGTGTTTGTAACGACCTTCTTCAGTGACTCGGCGACCAGCAGCTTTCGCTATTGATTGCCTTCCTGGCTCAGTGTCAGGTACCTTATGTGGATGGTTTGATTTAATTCTCCCATTAGAGCACAGGCTCAGTCTTGTCCTACTATCCTGGACATGTTCACCTGCCTTGTCAAATATCCTTAGTTGCATGCTTTCTAGGGTGACTATTCCTGTTCTGTATCTATTTTAGATTTATTTCTCTTCCTTTTAAGAAACATTCATTTTCTATTACTGCTTAAATTATTTGTGAGTTTCTTTCTACTTCCCAGCAGTTGTTTTGGTCTGTCAAAATTTTCTTGAGTAATGCAGGATTTTCTGGTATGTTGGACTAATCAGGAACATAGCATTAACGGTAGCTTGTGAACAAGAGAAGAATAAAGATGTTGGGGTTCATTTCTCAGAAGACTAAAATCCTATGAAGTTTCAATTATTTTTTGAGCTGTTCCTGTCAATTTCTTCGAAGAAACACATTATCTGATGATGGTTTGGTCTTGGAAGACAATACTTTCAAAATGCTAAAGATGGATCTCTTTTAGAAAAATTAATACTACTTTGTCCTTTGATCTTTTACTTTATTGCGAAAATGACAAGTGTACGTTCTAGATTTCCTATTCCATTGTACCGTATCATGACTAGCATGGAAGGATGCAAGGTCAGGAAGGTGAACTGCACACGTCTGTGATGGCCAGAATCCATCATGTTGGAAAGGCAGCTTTGTCCGTGTTCTCTGACTCCTGGAATGTTATTAGAGGCTTGTATTTGGTAGTGAGATGTGGTGATCTTCAGAAAAGAAAAGGTACAGTGTTCCTTCTTGTGGGTATTTCATTTAAGTTGACTCTTTGAGTGATTTCTTTCACTGAATGCAACATTTCCAGAGTTCGTTCATTTTGTACCAGTGTATTTGTGTTTCAGCAGTTCAGGCAGTCACTTGGGGTGCTTATCCCATCTCAGTATGCCTGCGTTCGAGTCCCTGCTCCTTCTGCTGGCAGCGTCCTGCCAGTGCACACCCTGGGAGAAAGCTGGCGATGGCGTTAGTGCTTGGCCCTCTGTTGCACAGGGAACCTGATTGAGCTCTAGCTCTGGTTTTGGTCTGGTGCAGTCTTGTCTGTTGCTAGCAGTTGGGGATTAATCGGCAGGTGAAAATCTGTGTGGCTTTATTTTAAAGTTTAGAAAAAGATTGAATTGAATTGGATTAGTGTGGGCCTCTAGTAAAAGCAGGGTTGCGCAGAGGAGAAGGAATTCCTGCTTCCTGGCTCTTGCTGGGATCCTGTGTGTATCTCACTGTCCACCACTCTTTATTTGATGACAGGCTGGCAGGGCCACCAGGTCTGGAAAGCTTTAGGTATTTGGGTGATAGTAACGAAAAGCTGATATGTCTTCAGGGTGTTCATGGAAATGGCAGATTATGGTGAGAGTAAGCATGAATTTTAAAACTTTTATGGATTAAATTAAACATATCATTTTTCTATGAACATTTTCAAGTGCCCTGGTATATGTTCATTTCTCATGAATATTTACACTTAGCAGTAGAATTGGTGGGCCAGGTGCTAACTCTGTGCACAAAGTGGTTATTCCATTGTACAGTCCCACATAGCTCAACGGAGTTTCAGTTTCTCCACATTCATGCCAACCCTTGTTATTACATGACCTTCTCAGGGTAGTGATGTACTTTTTTAGTATTTCTTGCCAAGGTTTGGAGAGTATCATCCACTTGATGAATTCTAACCTTGTTTTTTTTTTTTTTTTTTTTATGGAGACCAGCTTCTGTTTATACCTCATGTACTGCTTTAGCTAGTAAGGCATGGCAACAATGAATGTATATATGAAGAGAATCATTCAAATACTGCTCTTAGTTACCTATGGCAAATGATCAAGAAACTTTGTAGCCAAACTGTGGATCTTCCAAGGGTCTTTTGACAGAAATAGGAAGGAAGGGAGAATTCCAGGATTGCTATTGTAAATCTCTTGCTAATGGTTGCTAGGCTTTGATAATATTCTAAACTTGGGAATTTTTTTAAAATTTCATTTCTTTTTATTGAAAAGGCAGATATACAGAGTCTGATACTTCACTCCGCAAGTGGCCATAATGGCTGGAGCTGAGCCAATCCAAAGCCAGGAGCCCAGAGCCTCTTACAGGTCTCCCACGTGGGTGCAGGGTCCCAAGGCTTTGGGCCATCCTTTACTGCTTTCCCAGGCCACAAGCAGGGAGCTGGATGGGAAGCGGAGCTGCCAGGATTAGAACCAGTGCTCATATGGGAGCCCGGTGCATTCAAGACGAGGACTTTAGCTGCTAGACTATCAAGCTGGGTCCGAAAATAAATTTTCAAATCATTTTAAACCGTGATCCAAAAAGTTAAAACATTGTTACTCTCTGTTTTCCCATGCCTTTCCTTGTCATTATGTTTTATTTCCTCTGTTTCAGGAGAAGGCATGCAATCCACAGTAGTGACTCAACTTCTTCATCTTCTGAAGATGAACAACAGTTTGAGAGGCGACGAAAAAGAAGTCGTAACAGAGCCATCAATAGGTGAGTGCTGTCACTTCTTAAAACCTCAGCTATCGGGCCCAGCACGGTGGCGCAGTGGTTGGGGTTCTCGCCTTTCACGCCCGGGGTCCCATATGGGCCAGTTCTAATCCCGGCAGCCCCGCTTCCCTTCCAGCTCCCTGCCTGTGGCCCAGGAAAGCAGTCAAGGACAACCCAAAGCTTTGGGACCCTGCACCCGCGTGGGAGACCCGGAGGAGGCTCCTGACTTCGGATCGGCATGGTATTGGCAGTTGCGCTCACTTAGGGAGTGAATCACTGGACAGAAGATCTTCCTCTCTGTCTCTCCTCTCTGTATATCCGCCTTTCCAATAAAAAATAATAAAAACAATAAATCTTTTAAGAACCTAGGATTTTAATTAAAAAAAAAAAACTCAGCTATCGTTATTGTAGAAATGGACAAAGCTTGGCTGATGAATGCTGCGCGAAATACTGTCTTGCTTGAAACGTCTACAGTTGGGACCAGTGCAGTGCCTCAGTTGGCTGCATGGATGGGCATTGGCAGGAGCTAACTAATTCCGGTTAATGTTGGCATGCTTAGTCTTATTTTTCATTTTCCCTTTATTTGAAAGACAGGGACATCTGCTATCCACTGGTTCCCTCCCTGAATACCAGCAACAGCTGGGGCAGAGCCAGGCCAACACCAAGAACATGAAAATCACCTGGCTCTTTCAAGTGGGTGACAGGGACCCCAGTGCCTGAGCCATCAGCTGGTGCATATTGCCAGTTGGTTGGATCAGAAAAGGAGGGACTCGTGCTTAAACCAAACATTGCAGTAGTCTTTGGTTGTATCAGAAGCAGCGTTTTAACTGCTGTCTGCAACTCCAAGTCCTTGGCTTTCTGTTAAAGTGGGTTAAAATAATACTTGCATCATAAGACTATTGTGGGGGTTGAATGATGTAATAAATGTAAAGCAGTGAAAATTGAGAGTATATCTGGTAGATTATAATGTGCAATTTCAATGTATTCTAATTGTCCATGAATTTTCTTTACAGATTTATTATTTTTAATTGAAAAGTAGTTTTTACAGAAGGGGGAGGAGAAAGAGATGTTCCATCTGCCTGCTGATTCACCCCTCAAATGGCCATTGTAGCTATAAGAGATGACCCTGAGTCAGGAGCTTCTTCCACATCCCCACATGGGTGCAGGGTTCCAAACACATAAGCTATCCCATGCTGCTTTCCCAGGCCACAAGCAGGGAGCTGGATTGCAAGTGAAGCAGCTGGTATGTGAACCAGCGCTCAGAGGGGATCCTGGCAGACGATTAGCTTTAGCTTGCTACACCACCCTATTTACCATGGATTTTTAAATGGTTCTTGTGGCGTCTAGATAACTTGATTTTATTTATTTATTTTTAAGATTTATTTTATTGGAAAGTAGGATTTATGGAGAGAAGGAGAGACAAAAAGCTCTTCTGTCAGCTGGTTCACTCCCCAAGTGGCTGCAAAGGCTAGAGTTAAGCCAGTCTGAAGCCAGGAGCCAGGAGCCTCCTCCAGGCCTTGGGCTGTCTTCCACTGCTCCCAGGACACAGGCAGGGAGCTGGATGGGAAGCAGAACAGCCGGGCCATGAACCAGTTAGCATGCATGATCCCCATGTGTGCCATTAGGCTGCTGCGCTGGGCCTTAACTTGTGTGTGCGTGTATATATAGTAGTAAACCTTCAGTTCTTGGTCTGTGAAGGAAATGTGGAATTTGATATAACCCCATGAACGCATTGTTTGGATTTTTTTTTTTTTTAATTTTTAAGATGTCTATATTTTAACATGAAACTTAAAGGTGAGTTGATACATGCCTGTCTTCTTGAATAGGTGCCTCCCACTAAATTTTCGAAAAGATGAATTAAAAGGAATCTATAAAGATCGAATGAAAATTGGAGCTAGCCTTGCTGATGTTGATCCAATGCAACTCGATTCTTCAGTGAGTATTCTATTCTGATGTATTTGTTCTTAGTTTTAAAGTTTAAAAAGATCTATAGTTTTTTGTTTTAATTTGTAAAAACTGAGCTTCCAGCTGCTGGTTCTTTCCTGAAATGTCCACAAAGCCAGGATTAGGCTAGACTAAAGCCAAGAAATTAGGCCGCATCTGTCCGATGCCAGGCACTTGCCAGCACCCATTGCTCCGAGGGTCTTCTTGACAACAGGCTGAAATTGGGAGCAGGAGCTGGGGAAGAAACTTGGACACTCATAGGACCTGGCCAGACACAGTCCCTGCAACCTGCGGCTGCTCATAAATTCAAGAACCTCAAACTTTTGCATATGTTTTTTCAAACTTTATTACTCACTTGAATAAGATTTTTTTTTTTTAAGATTTATTTATTTTTATTACAAAAGTCAGATATACAGAGAGAAGGAGAGACAGAGAGGAAGATCTTCCGTCAATGGCTGGTACTGCGCCGATCTGAAGCCAGGAGCCAGGAACTTCTTCTAGGTCACCCAAGTGGGTGCAGGGTCCCAAGGCTATGGGCCATCCTCCCCTGCTTTCCCAGGCCAGAAGCAGGGAGCTGGATGGGAAGTGGAGCTGCTGGGATTAGAACCAGTGCCCATATGGGATCCCGGCGTGTTCAAGACAAGGACTTTAGTCGCTAGGCCACAGCGCCAGGCCCGACTATGTATGATTTACATATCATTTAGAAGTGAGGTGGCATTTACATTTTGATTCCGCATGTTAATACTATTCATTTTCCATTCCCAGGTTCGATTTGATAGTGTTGGTGGCTTATCTAATCATATTGCAGCTCTAAAAGAGATGGTGGTGTTTCCATTACTCTATCCAGAAGTTTTTGAAAAATTCAAAATTCAACCCCCAAGGTAATTTATAATCTGTGCTATGCTTTCCCTAACTCTTCCGTTTATGAAACTATTTTTAACTTTTATCACTAACTGACTTATTTTCAATTTTATTTGAAAGCCGATTGACACCGATTACTCCTCAGGTGCCCACGGCAGTGAGACTTGGCCAGGCCACTCAGGTCTGGCATCTAGATCCCCAGGAGGTCAGCAGACGCCAGAGTGCCTCTGAGGGTGTCCATTAAGGAGAGCGAGGGCTGGGACCTGGTGATGCCAAGCAATGACTGCTCTCCGTCCTGGCTGCTGCTCCTCCGTCTGTTTCTGTTCCACTTCTCTGTTCTTACTCCTCATTGAGCTTTTCTTTTTGAATCACCCCATGGGGAAAGAAGGACTTGTGAACTTTTATCCCCAAGATTATTCAGAAAGGCCAATTTACAGAGAGGAGAGGCAAGAATATCTTCCATCCAGCGGTTCACTCTATGAGTAGCTGCGATGGCTATAGCTAGGCCAGAAGCTTCTTCTTGGTCTCCCATGTGGTTGCACAGAGTGCCCAAGCTTTGAACCATCCTGTGCTGCTTTCTTAGGCCACAAACAGGGAGCTGGAAGGGAAGTGGAACAGCTGGGATATGAACCTGCATCCATATGGGATCCTGGCACATGCAAAATGAAGACTTTAGCCACTAGGCTATTATACTGGGTCCATGGGAACTTTTTTTTTTTTATTGGCAAATCAGATATGCAGAGAGGAGGAGAGACAGAGAGGAAGATCTTCTGTCTGCTGATTTACTCAACACAACAGCTGGAGCTGTGCCGATCTTGAGCCAGAAGCTTTTTCTGGATCTCCCGGATGGAGGGTCCCAAGGCTTTGGGCTGTCCTCAACTGCTTTCCCAGGCCACAGCAGAGGGCTGGATGCGGGACCTCTGGGATTAGAACCAGCGCCCATATGGGATCCAGGCGCGTGTAAGGCGAGGACTTTAGCCACTGGGCTACTATGCTAGACCTCTATGTGAACTTTTTAATATTCATGAACTTTTTACTTCTCCATTATAAACAGTTAAACATAGGTAAATGTTGTTTTTTAAATTTTTATTTTATTGTTGTTTTTAACTTATTTTTATCACAAAGTCAGATATACAGAGAGGAGGACAGACAGAGAGGAAGATCTTCCGTTCGGATGATTCACTCCCCAAGTGAGCACAACGGCCGATGCTATGCCGATCCAAAGCCAGGAGCCAGGAACCTCCTCCAGGTCTCCCACGTGGGTGCAGGGTCCCAAAGCTTTGGACTGTCCTCAACTGCCTTCCCAGGCCACCAGCAGAGAGCTGGATGGGAAGTGGGGCCGCTGGGATTAGAGCCAGCGCTCATATGGTATCCTCGTGGGTTCAAGGCGAGGACTTTTAGCTGCTAGGCTATCGTGCTGGGCCCAATTCCAATGCTAATTTTATAGTATTGTTTTCTCACATGTTTTAAGTTACTTTTGTGGAATGTTTGTTTTAGTTGTCTTGCAGTTTTTATTCAGTACTGAGATGAATTCTTGTTTAAGTCATTATCTTTTTGGTAACTGTACCAAAATGCTTTGTTTTGTTTGCAGAGGTTGCTTGTTTTATGGTCCACCTGGAACTGGAAAAACTCTGGTGGCTCGAGCGCTTGCCAATGAATGTAGTCAGGGTGATAAGAGAGTAGCGTTCTTCATGAGAAAAGGGGCTGACTGTCTGAGCAAATGGGTCGGGGAGTCTGAGCGACAGCTGCGCCTGCTGTTTGATCAGGTATGTTAAGCTCACCTGCACAGATGGCTCTGTGAGGTATGCAGGTAGAAGTGTACAAACTTCAGGTAAATCTTGGATCTGAAAACTTTACACAGAAAGAAATTAGAAGATCAAACAAATATATAAGCTTTCTGGATTACTTTCTCTTAGAAAGTAACCTGGGCCTACAAAGGACAGTTGTTTAGTAAGACAAAAAAAGGTGTGTTACATGCTGAGAGAAGGGTGGTCTCGTAGGGAAAGAGACATGATTGATTGCCTTGTGCCTCTGTTTGGGAATGGGAGCCTCGTTTTGCCCTGGGTGGCTTGCCATGTCACATCTGAAGTTGATGGCCGCACAGTGTGATGTGGTACATTCTGTTCCGCTGAAGCACATTGCTAGATACTTTGACATCTTTTTGCAACTCTGAAGATCTTTGCTTATGGAAATAGAAAGATGCTATGAGATCCTGCTAAATAGCAATTTTCGCTTCCTGTTATGGACAGAGATTGTCACTGTCATCTACTGTTTTCCTGTTCCGTTTATGGGGTTTGTTTGTTTGTATGCTGTTTTAGCAGTAAGCATGCTAGCAGAAATGAAGACAGTACACCTGACAGCCTGGTGTGCCAGGCCAGCTTTCAGCGAAGAACTAGGAGCCCCTCCCATTACCCTTAGCTGGGGCTTTCTATGTCCCAGTGACTGTAGTTAGGGAAATCCAGCTTTAAGTATTTCCAGGTGAAGACATAAGAAATTTAAGCTGTTCTTGGGATTTACATTCGAATTTATAAGTTGTAAATAGAATCTGATAAGCAACTTTGAATGAAAATGGGTTCCAGTGTATATTCAGATTGAGAAGTTTTTCTGGTAAGGACTTTGATTGAAAGTAGATCTATTTTTAAATAACACGACACCCTTCTTTGTAGGCCTATCAGATGCGCCCATCGATTATTTTCTTTGATGAAATTGATGGCCTAGCTCCAGTACGATCAAGCAGGCAAGATCAGATTCACAGGTAAAATTTACTTTTGCTGTTCTACCTTTTTTTTTAAGATCTATTTTTATTGCAAAGTCACATGTATAAATAGAAGGAGAGACAGAAATATCTTCTATCCGATGATTCACTTCCCAAGTGACTGCAACGGCCAGTGCTGCACAGATCAGGAGCCAGGAGCTCTTCCAGGTCTCCCACGTGGGTGCAGGGTCCCAAGGCTTTGGACCTTTGGGCCATCCTCAACTGCTTTCCCAGGCCACAAGATTTATTTTTATTACAAAGTCAGATATACAGAGAGGAGGAGAGATAGGAAGGAAGTGGAGCACTGAGATTAGAACCGGCAACCATATGGGATCCTGATGCATTCAAGCAAGGAACTTAGCCACTAGGCCATGTTGCCAGGCCTGAGTGCTGGTTCTTAAGGTGTGGTGCACTACTAGTATTTTTTTTTAGTATATATTACAGAGAGGCCTTCCATCTTGTTTTCCACATGGGTGTTGGGTTCCAAGGATTTGGGCCATCCTCCACTGCTTTCTCGTCCATTGGCAGGGAGCTGAAACTAAAATGGAGTAACTGGGACTCAAACTAGCCCCTATATGGTATGCCTGCACCACAGGCGGAGGACCAGTGTGCTGAGCCACTCTGCTGGGAACTTAGAAGATCTGATTGGGATTATGTGTTATGAATTGGCTTTAGGATCCCTTGAGGCACTCTGAGGACTATCTTTGTGTTCCACTGATTTGGGTCTTTATGTGCTATTTCATACGTTATTAATATAGATTTCTATTATCCATTGAAGATAATAAGGTGTGAAATAATGTGTTTGCATATTTATCCCCACCAGATTTTTTTCTCTATCATTTATTAATCTGATTCTCTCTCTCTCTTTTTTTTTTTTTTTCCATTTAGCTCTATTGTTTCCACTCTGCTAGCTCTCATGGATGGACTGGACAGTAGAGGAGAAATTGTGGTCATTGGGGCTACCAATAGACTAGATTCTATAGATCCTGCTTTGCGAAGACCTGGTCGATTTGACAGAGAATTCCTTTTCACTCTACCTGATAAAGATGTAAGCATGTGACATCACTTCGGATTTTCACAAAATGTCCTTTTTGTCATTAAGAAGTCTCACAAAACAGATTACTTGAAGAGTCTAATATGATAATGTTACCAAATAGTAGTTCAGAAGAATTTAAATAAAGCTATTGTTATTTACTAAATATACTAATGACTCCTAAAGATACTTGTATTTGAAAGACAGATTTACAGAGAGGAGAGACAGAGAGGTCTTCTATCTACTAGTTCATTCTCCAAATAGCTACAATAGCAAGAGCTGGCCTGATCCAAAGCCAGGAGCTCCTTCCCAGGCTCCTCCACAGGTACAAGAGCCCAGGGCTTTGGGACATCCTAGACTGCTTGCCGAGCCATGAACAGGGAGCTGGATGGGAAGTGGAATAGCTGGGATGCAAATTGGCACCCAGTGGGTTCCTAGCCCTTGCCAGGGAAGGAGTAGTCAGTTGCGCTATCACGCCAGCCCTGTGCACAGCCTTGGTATGTTGAGTTTTGCTATGGAAGAGAGTTGGTCAACATCCAGCCCACAGGCCACGTAACGGCCACAGCTTGAACTTGAAATACAGTCAGTTTGCAGGAGGATAATGTTTAAGTTGAACATTTTGTGTGCATGCAAATGATGTTATAAATATTCAAATGTACCTTAGAAGACAAAATTTGCTATGCCTGTTTTAGAACTTGTGACTTAGCCAGTTCAGCATTGACTGTTTCATGGACTGTATCATATAATTCTACCTAGTTATTTTATGAAAACTAAGAAAAGAAGCATAGAGCTATCAGTACTCTTAAAAACAATTCTTAATTTGCACTAGAATATATGTTCTTCAGTAATTACTCAGTTTCTGTTATTTATATTTATGATGGGTATAACTTGAATTCTAGAAAATAGACCTATTTAACCATGAATCCAACATTTTTGAACTCTGTTTTTTCCTCATGTTTGCTTTGGATTTTTTTTTTTAAATTCAAGTACTGATTGCTTAAAAATTTTAGCCAGAAAAAAAATTTTTAATTGAAATTCTAATTGGAATAGCACTTTATTATTAACATTGTAAAAATAATTTTTTTTAATTCATAGGCTCGAAAAGAGATTTTGAAGATTCACACAAGAGATTGGCATCCTAAACCCCTGGACACATTTCTAGATGAGCTGGCTGAAAATTGTGTTGGTAAAAACTGTTTTAAGCATTTAAATGCTAAATTAATTTTGAAAATGAAGCAAGTAGTCCTATAAGATCATATTTAAAGAAAAACAAACATATTTGTTTCTTGTCTATTTTTTTGGCATTTTTTTTCTTCTGAGTCATCCTGAATATTAATAGAGGTGTTTGACAGTTTAAGTAGCTCACATCAGACCTGTGTATAGTGAATAGCATTGTCTCCTTTAAGTGGTTGATTGATTGATGCTAACAGGGTTCTGGTGGTTTTGTGTTTTCCTGGTTGCTTTGGATAGGATATTGTGGTGCAGATATTAAGTCAATATGTGCTGAAGCTGCTTTGTGTGCTCTCCGTCGGCGCTATCCACAGATCTACACCACTAGTGAGAAACTGCAGTTGGATCTTTCATCAATTAATATCTCAGCTAAGGATTTTGAGGTAGCTATGCAAAAGATGATACCGGCCTCGCAAAGAGCTGTGTCGTCGCCCGGGCAGGCCTTGTCTGCCATTGTGAAGCCGCTGCTGCAGTGCACTCTGCACAAGATCCTGGGAGCCCTGCAGAGAGTGTTCCCCCACGTGCAAGTCGGAGCAAACAAAGCCGTAGATTCAGGTATCAAACTTGATTGGTCATTTCTCTTCCTGTTGTTATTTGAGATGTAGATGAAGAGCTTCCTGGTCATCTCACCTGCCCACAGTGGTTGGGGCCTAGGAGAGCTGGGCTGGATAGGGTGGAATGAAAGCCTGAATAGGAGTCCGGTTCAGGCTTTCCATATTGAAGAGACAGAGCTCATTGCTTCAGCCATCACCTCCACTTTCCGGTCCTGTGTTTGTAGGAGTCAGGGCCAGGCACCAGACACAGGAATTTCATGTGAGATAATGAGATAACTGTCAGGGCAGGTGCTCACCCCAGACTGGCCACTGTAAACTTGTGTGTATTTTATGATACAGTTTCACAGACTGTTGGGTTCCCCCCATCCCCACCGCCTCAAGTCCCTTTCCCCACTAATTTCCCCTATATTATTCCAATAGTATAGCTCTTCATAAACAGTCATAAGTCCATCATTCTACTTAAGTGTATCTGAATATTGTAGGTATGGGCAATGGCAGAGTCCAGCATCCTATTGTCAAGATATATGTAACAGTTTCATTGGGAGTCCATCTTTGATTTAGAAGTAGAGATGCGTATTACATTGTATCATCACATCTCAGTATGATAGTCTCTATTATACAGTTCCTTTAGATAGCGATGTATATGTGCATGATTACCTATATATCTGTTGATCTTGTATTTTGCATGAAGGTTGCCTTGTACTGAAGAGAGCATATATTTGCCCTTTTGGGATTGGTTTGTTTCACTAAGCATAACGGTGTCTAGCTGGTACAATTTACTTGCAATTGGTTGAATTTCATTCTTTTTAATGACTGAACAGTATTCTATGGAGTAGGTGGTAAATTAGTGTTCTTAATATAGCTGACTGTTTCCATTTTAAGTATGTTTTCTTTGTGAAAGACCTCCTGAATAATGTTATTTTGCTTTACTAAAAGAACTTTGCTTAATGTATTAACCCAAACTCAACTTAAATTTGAAATGAATTTTCATTTGCTATTTGTGGTTTTTCTGCTTTACAGACATTTCTTGTCCGCTGTTAGAAAGTGACCTGGCCTACAGTGACGATGAGGCTTCATCCATGTATGAAAACGGGCCTTCTCAGAAGTCTGAGAATAAGGCAAAGCAGTGTTTTCTTCATCTGAATAGGTATATTTTCCTTATAGTGCAGTCTTCTTGCTATGTAAATTGTTAATATCAGAACCTATTTTTTGTTGTCACAGATGTAATTGTGATAAAATTAAAGTATATGAAAGTATTGCTACATAAACATCTCTGAGAGTCATATATTACATAATCCCCATGTCATGATTCGTGGATCATATAGGCAAGGCTTTTGACCTCCAGAGAGTATTTTAGGAGAAACATGAACTAATGTTTCTAAAACAGCATTTTAATCATTTCTTTCAGAAATGCTTGTTACCAGCCTATGTCTTTTCGACCAAGAATGTTGATCGTGGGAGAGCCAGGGTTTGGTCAGGGTTCACACTTGGCACCTGCTGTCATCCATGCTTTGGAAAAATTTGCCGTGTATACATTAGACATTGCTGTTCTCTTTGGAGTTAGTGCTACATCTCCTGAAGAAACGTGTGCCCAGGTAATTATTTGTTGTTAAGAAATGTTCTGGGGCCCGGCGGCGTGGTCTATGAGGCTAAAGTCCTCGCCTTGAACATGCCGGGATCCCATATGGGCACCGGTTCTAATCCCGGCAGCTCCACTTCCCATCCAGCTCCCTGCTTCTGGCCTGGGAAAGCAGTGGAGGACGGTCCAAAGCTTTGGGACCCTGCACCCATGTGGGATATCTGGAAGAGGTTCCTGGCTCCTGGCTTCGGATCAGCGCAGCATCGGGCCATTGCGCTCACTTGGGGAGTGAATCACTGGACGGAAGATTTTCCTGTCTCTCCTCCTCTCTTTATATCTGCCTTTCCAAATAAATAAATAAATCTTTTAAAAAATTTTTTTCAGAGAGAAAAATCTCAAGGTGAGTCATCTTTTTTGGATTGTATTTTTTATGGTTCTCATTTTCAGGATTATGGAATAGACCTGTAAAAATTATTGATAGATTAAATTAGAATGTAGGTTTTGGGGTGGGCATCTGACCTCTCAATTAAGATGACTGCATTCTATATATCAGCACCCAGGTTCACTTCCTGGCACTGGTCCTGCCAGTGAACGTGGGGGTCGGCAAGTAATGGTTCCAGGGGTCGGGTCTTTGCTACTACATTGAGAAACGATACAGTTCCCAGCTCTTGGCTGTGGTCTGGACAGGCCTGGCCATTGCAGGCATTTGGAGAGTGAAGCAGCAGATGCGGGCTCTCTCTTTCTGTCTCCCTGCCTCTTGAATAAGTAAAGAGAAATATAAAATCACAGATTTAAGTCCCAGATCTCTTGTTCGTCGGTTTACCCACTCAGCTGCTGGTAACAAGCACAGCCATAGCTGTCCAGACAGAAGCTGGGAGTCTGGAACGCATTCCGGGCTCCCCATGTGGTTCCTCAGGACCTCAGTATTTAAGCCGTCATCGGCTGCCTCCCAGGATAGGTGTTACTGCTGGACTGGAGCAAAGCCACAACTCTAAGCCAAGGATCTACTATGGATGCCTATCTCCAAAACAACTTGCCTTTTTTTTTTTTTTAAAGTTTCATTTATTTTTATTGCAAAGTCAGATATATAGAGAGGGGAAGAAGATCTTCATCCACTGATTCACTCCCCAAGTGGCTGCAGTAACCAGAGCTGTGCTGATCCAAAGTTAGGAGCCGAGAACCTCTTCCGGGTCTCTCAAATGGGTACAGGGTCCCAAGGCTTTGAGCTGTCCTTGACTGCTTTCCCAGGCACAAGCAGGGAGCTGGATGGAAAGTGGGGCTCCTGTGATTAGAACCCGGTGCTCGTATGGGATCCTGGTGCACGCAAGGTAAGGACTTTTGCTGCTAGGCTATCACGCCAGGCCCTATGCATGTATTTGCGACTTGCACCAAAATATTCTCTTTTTATTCAGTTTCTGTGAATTGCTTGAAATTGTTTTTATTTAAGGGTAGTTACCACAATGCAAAGTGCCTGGCCTAAGAACCTGGGCCATCCTCTGCTGCTTTCCCTGGCCACAGCAGGGAAGCTGGATGAGGTGGAGCAGTGGGGAATGCCAGCAGATGCTTCATCTGCTATGCCTCCTAGCTGACCCTGAGGCAGTCTGTGGAGTTATACCATGTTTCAGACTAATAGAACAAGCAATAGTAAATTCAAGTACTGACTGACAAAATGAGTATTTTTCCCCCTTTACTTACTAGGTGATTCGTGAAGCTAAGAAAACAGCACCAAGTATAGTATATATTCCACATATCCATTTGTGGTGGGAAATAGTTGGACCAACGCTCAAAGCCACGTTTACCACGTTATTACAAAATATTCCTTCATTTGCCCCAGTTTTATTACTTGCAACCTCTGACAAACCCCATTCAGCTCTGCCAGAAGAGGTAAGTGAGGGGTGAGGACGGTCATACTTTACCAAGAGAATCGGTATAGCTTATTGTAAAAATTCAAGTACTGCCAAATGATAAGGGAAAGTTACCAAATATTGCTAAAAGACCGGTTTCTCTCACTGTAACCGTGTTTTTCAGATTTTTTATTTTGAAAGTTAATGATCAAATAAAATAGTAAGGCATAAGGCAAAAACTTCCAAGGAACATTAAATCTAAGTTGATTTAAGCTTGAAATAATAGGATTGAGCACAGTAAGGACGTGAAATGAAAGGCATGTTCCTGTACTAGGTGGAGACTGGCTAATGTCAGACATAAAAGTGAAACTTAAGTCTGTTAATGATCGCTGGGGGGTGGTATGGTACATAGCAGCCTAATCCTGCACTGGTGTCCCATGGGCTCTGGTTCGAGTATAGCTGCACCACTTCCAGTCCCTTCTTATAACTTGGGAAAGCAGTGGAGGAGGTCTGGATTCCCTGAGCCATTGTCTTCCATGTGGAGATTTAGAAACTTCTGGATCATGGCTTCAGATTGGCTTGACTCTAGCCATTGTGGGCTATCTGGGGAGTGAACCATTGCTTAGAGCAATGTCTTTTTCAACAACAGAGATTTAGCTTTGTAGCTCTGGTGGTTGGCAATGCGTTATGAAGGCCGTAGCGGCTGTGTTTGGAGAGCTGTTGTCCACTTCCAGGAGAGTGCTCTTGGCAGGGCTGGTAAACCCTGTCTACACACAGAGGAAGTGGCCCAGCTCCTTCCCTGGAGCTCCTCATTTTGAGGCATCAGGGCTAAGTGTCAACCAGGAGTTTTGGAGGGACCATATAGATCCCATGTCCTGGCAGTAATCGAGGAGCATGGAAGACCTTGCAGGATGGAACACGCCAAAGCCATACATGTAAACTTCTGTGTATCAAAGATGTCTGAACCGAAGTACACCACACACTGGTTATAAAATGAGCCTCTGGTCAGCATGATACTGGAAAATGTGGAGATTTGTTTTGAGACTTATTTTTTCAGTCAATTTTATGTTTCGTGTATTTTGGTTAGTGTGTGGTAAGATACACATTAGCAACTTGCCATCTTAACTGTCATTCAGCATGTGATATAGTGTTGGGCAATGACAGCACTGTCCACTTCCTCCCAGTCAGGAGCTGTCACCTGTTCCTTCTCCCTCCTCAGTCCATGGAGATCTTATCCCAGGGGTCCTCCAAATGTTCCTACAAGCTGTGGTTTGAAAAGATGTGGATTTCAGAAGTTTGGAACCAAAATTATCTTACCTTTTGAACTCTTTCCGTGACATTTTTGAGGTACCCTCATATTTATTCTGTATTTTTAAGGTGCAGGAGTTGTTTATCCAAGATTACGGAGAGATTTTTACTGTACAGTTACCAGGTAAAGAAGAACGAACTAAATTTTTTGAAGATTTAATTCTAAAGCAAGCTGCTAAGCCTCCTGTTTCAAAGAAGAAAGCAGGTTAGTTGCTCTATGAAAGCTAATAGGTCATTTGGAGAAACAGAATAAAATGTTAGTTAATGGTGCTGACAACCATCTAAACATCTGTGCTTACTGGTAAAATGTCCTGAAGTTTTGCAACACATAGGCCATTCATAGATTGTTCTGATCTTTCCAGCTCATTTTAAGCCCTATGCAACATATTTCTGAATTTTCTGATTTCATTCATGACCCCTCTTTCAGTATTACTTCTGTCTGTTTTCCCCATTTGTGCCGAAAGATGCACTTGTTTAACTGGTTTTTTGTTTTGTTTACTTAGGAAGTATTACACAACTTACTTGGTCAAAACTTATTTTTTCTACCTTCATGACTTTATTTTTTCATACTACTACTATGACATCACAGTGACATCATTGTCTCTTACCCCCTTAATAGATTGCCAATTTCTTGGACATAGGACTCTTATCCCATGTACTCATTGTGTATGTATTTAAACAATATTAAACTTCTTCTTTCGTATTTGAATTTATAATTTCTCATTAGTTAATAAATGAATACACAAGACTTATATATTCCTGTCTTGGAGATAATGCATTTTTAGTTTTAATAGCCTCTTTAAAATTATCTTGAAATTGAACAGAGATTACAAATTAGCAATCCAAAATTATAAGTTACCAGTTATTTTTAAGGTGGGTGTAAGGGTAAAGATTATGATAGCACTTTTATGTTTCAAGTTCTTGTTATTCCTGATAAATGTCAGGAAGATGAGCCCCTCAAAACTTATTTTTGCTGAGTAATTTCTGTTTTACAAAGGAATAGTAACTGAACTTTTTCACTTTTAAAGTTTTGCAGGCCTTGGAGGTACTCCCAGTTGCACCACCACCTGAGCCAGAACCACTGACAGCAGAAGAAATGAAGAGACTTGAAGAACAAGAGGAAGATACATTCAGAGAACTGAGGATTTTCTTAAGAAATGTTACACATAGACTTGCCATTGATAAGCGATTTAGAATATTTACTAAGCCCGTCGACCCCGATGAGGTATTAATTTAATCTTTGTGTTCTTTGTCAAAATGCTTCAAAATCAGAAATTTCCCTACCTACATATTGATCTTTTTGCACTTGATCTTAGCCAAAAGGCCGAGAAGCAATTCATTTTGATCTTTTTCAATTTTAAGATACATTAGTGGCGCAGTGGCTGAATGGCTAAATCCTTACAAAGCACCTGGATCCCCTATGGGGATATGTTAGTGTCCCAGCTGCTCTACTTCCTGTCCTGCTCCCTGTCTGTGCTGGGAAAGCAGTAGAGGATGGCCCAAAGCCTTGGGACCTTATACCCACACGGGAGACCCAGAAGAAGCTCTTGACTCCTGACTTTTGCCTCCATTCGGTTCAGACCATTGTGGCCATTAGGGGAGTGAACGAGTGGTTCAAAGATCTTTGTCTCTCCTCCATAAATCTGGTCTTAACCTTCCAAAAAAATAAATGAATCGCAAAAACAAGAATTTATTCTACAAAATGTATTAATTTATTTTGAAAGAACAATAGCAAAAGAGAGAGGAAAAGATGGAAAGATGCTGCAGCCACTGATTTCAATCCCCCTAAATGGCTACAACTTGATCCGGGTCACCCACATGGATGGCAGGGGCAAGCACTTGAGTGATCTGCTTTCCCAGGTTCAGTATCAGGAAACTGGATAGGACACAGGGTGGCCGGGACCCAAATAGCTCTTCATGATCGACAGCAGCCGAAGTCACTGTGCCACAGCACTGGACCCATGGTGTGTTGCCCTGTAGGTGCATGTTCCGAGTTAAGTGTGCTCAACATGAATAATGTCATATATATTCTTTCTTTTGCTGTGGAGAATAACTTCTAGCCTAGAACATTCTAGAAGCAGTTTGTGAATTTATTATAGCCATATAATATTGTGATTTACAAAATTGGAACAGAACTGGAGAGCCAAATCTTAAGTTGACATTGAACGATGGGTGGGGGGGGCAATTAGATGAGGAAGTGGATATGGGAATTTATGGAATACAGCTATTTCAGAAAAGCAAGTAACTTTATATGCACTTACTCTCTCCTCTATTTTGCCTGGTAAAGCATCCTGACTCAGATGTTTTATTTAGAGTTAATGTAGTGATTTGGACGTCTGCTTGAATTCTAGGTTCCTGATTATGTCACTGTAATAAAACAACCAATGGACCTTTCATCTGTAATAAGCAAAATTGATCTGCACAAGTATCTTACTGTGAAAGACTATCTGAGAGATATTGACCTGATCTGTAGCAACGCATTAGAATATAACCCAGATAGGGACCCTGGAGGTGAGTGGAGGGATGCACTGGGGCACAAATGGTGGGGCTTCCTTCTGCTGATGCGCTCACCAGTAGCCACACAGACCAGGGCTGGGCAGATGGGCGCTAGAAGCATGGAGCTTAATCTTGGACTCCCATGTGGGTGGCCCCGGGCCCCAGGCACTTTGGCATTTTCTGCTGTTTTCCCATGCCATTAGCAAGGAAAGGAGCTAGATCAAAGTGGAGCAACTGGGCTGGAAGCAGTGCTGTTGGAGGACACAACTTATAGCCTCAAAGTTAAGTGGTGCTTATAAATTGGACTGAAAAGCCACTGTTCTTCCCCTCCTAGTCTTCTGCCCCCTCTTTCCCAGGCTTTTCTGTAACTCAGAGTTCTAGAAATTAACGAAACAGTTAGGAAACTGGGAACATGTCTGAAGCATATGAAAAAGGAAGCAGATTTTTTTTGTTTGTTTAGTAGTCAAATTGCTGCTTCTGGACTTCCTGTCGTGAGACATCAGTGGAGATCAGAATTGCATAGAAATGTTGAAATACAGATATGTGGACACCAGTATCAAGTTTCTTGTCCTTTAGATGGGAGGTGTGGAGACCTGAGAAGTTGTGTTTCTGAAATATGGGTGGGTCTGGGACCCACACTCTGGATGCCACTGCTTAGACTGCCCTGCTTTTCTTGTGAACCACGTGTCACTCTGGAAATCCCCTGTAGCACCCTGATGACGACATAGCTGATCCCTGAGCGGTAGCTGCGGAGTTACTATGGCAGTATTTTCTGTGATGGGCTTTGGTCTGCTTTCACTAATTATATGCCCCTTTGCTCCAAAGGGTTTTTCTAGTGTTTCCTGTGTAGAATTGCTGTTTCATTTGGTCTAGTTTCTGTGTAATAACATCCTTTATACCTCTTCCAAAATTCTTTCGCATCCCTGATTTCCCTGATACATTTAATGACACTTAATCCCCACCCCCACCCCCATGTTTGGTCTATTCCTTTATTAATTGCTTTGTTCGTTGTTGCCATTGGTTGATTGTTCATTTTATTTAAAAGGAAGGATCAGAACGAGGAAGCAGCGATAACTTCACGTATCTAGAACATTAGATCAGTACCAGAGAACGATAGTACTCCCAACAGCTTTACTAAAAATGTGTGTTGTAATATTTAGCTCAATATATGTAGTTTATTAAAGAGGTAAAATAAAAGTTAATAGTTACATTTTTGTTTGTTTTTCAGATCGTCTTATTAGGCATAGAGCCTGTGCTTTAAGAGACACTGCCTATGCGATAATTAAGGAGGAACTTGATGAAGACTTTGAGCAGCTTTGTGAAGAAATTCAGGAATCTAGAAAGAAAAGAGGTAACAAAGTTATTACTGGGAGCATTTTCAGTTGTAGTAACTGAGTCCTTTTAATTATTTACAGAATTTTGAAATCTGGAGATCTTTTAGACACCCCACATGTCTCTTTTTAGGTTGTATCTCCTCCAAGTATGCCCCTTCTTACTACCATGTGATGCCAAAACAAAATTCCATTCTTGCTGGAGATAAAAGATCTGAGCAAGAGCATAGTGAGAGGCTGAAGGTGGCCAGTCCTCCCGTGGCTTGCAGCACACCTGGTAAGCACTCTGGGGTAGTTCATCCATGAAATTGGCGTGTCTGTTCTCTTCAGGAATGCCATTTAGGGCCAGGCACGGTAGCCTAGTGGCTAACGTCATCATGCACTGGGATTCCATATGGGTGTTAGTTCTTATCCTTGCAGCCCCACTCCAAGCAGTCAAGGACAGCTCAAAGCCATGGGACCCTGCACCCATGTGGGAGACCTGCAAGAGGCTCCTGGCTGCTGGCTTTGGATTGGTACAGTTCTGGCCATTACAGCCACATGGGGGAGGGAATCAGTGGATGGAAAATCTTGCTCTCTGTCTTTGCTCTTCTCTATATATGTGAATGCCATTTACTCTCTCCCTCACTTTATTTCTGGTAATGCAATGAATCACCTTAATTTTTGCTAATATTAATGCAATTTTACATTTTTTTAATTTTTTTTAAGATTTATTTTTATTATTTTTTTCTTTATTGGAAAGGCAGATATACAGAGAGGAAGAGAGACAGAGAGGAAGATCTTCCATCTGATGATTCACTCCCCAAGTGAGCGCAATGGCCGATGCTATGCCGATCTGAAGCCAGGAGCCTCTTCTGGGTCTCCCACGCGGGTGCAGGGTCCCAAAGCTTTGGGCTGTCCTCAGCTGCTTTCCTGGGCCACAGGCAGGGAGCTGGAAGGGAAGTGGGGCTGCTGGGATAGAACCGGCACCCATATGGGATCCTGGGCGTGCAAGGCGAGGACCTTAACCACTGCGCCACCGCGCCAGGCCCCAATTTTACATTTTTAAATCTAAGTTTGTTTTATATTGATTGCAAACCCAATTCACCATCTAATTATGAATGATCATATTTCCTGTGACTCCTGACCTGTTGCCTATTGCCCCTTGTGGTAAAACACCACAGGGTAGCAAGCCAAAGACTGTTCGGTTTGCTGAGGCTACGTCCCCAGGCATGTCTTCATTCCAGTTTATTCTCTTAGAATCCTTGAGTGGCAGACTCTGCTTTTGGCATCCCAGTACTTCCCTACTACATTAAATCGTGTGTGTGTGTGTGTGTGTGTGTGTGTGTGTGTGTGTGTGCTTTGCTCAAGTTAGGATTCACTGTTCCCTCACAGATTTGTTCATGCACAACTTGATTTGAGTTTAAGGGGTAAACCCTTATTAACAAGAAAGAGAGGGGATGACAAGGAGTGTCAGCAAGAAGCTTTCCCTAACCTGAAAGCCCTTGGTTAAATTAACTCTGGGCAAGCTTATATGTGGAGATTAAGGTTCCTGGTTACATACCTGGCTGAATTGCATATACTGTAATCCCTTTTTAAAAATCCAGAAAAATCTTCATAAAAGCAACACTGGGAACAGTGTAAATTTCCCTCAACAGAATGGAAACATAGGATATGGCACAGCAGTAGAAATGATTAAACCTCTACATAAAGCAGTGTGTAAGAATAGGACATGTTTATATTATACACACACATGATAATATGATTGAAGTTTTTGTTTATAAAGGGCAGAACTAATCTGTGGTTTTAGAAATCAGGTTCTTTAAGTGTTATTAGGTGTTATTTATTTTGAAAGATGGAAGCAATGTTCTTATGTGTCAGTTCACTCCCAAAATGCGAACAACAACCAGGGGCCAGGAATATTATCCAGGTCTCCCTGCTGAGTGGCAAGAACTGGGATTCCCAGGGTCCTGATTGTCAGGGAGCTGGAAGCCAGAGCCAGAGGTCAAAGGTCAGAACTCCACGGGGGGGGGGGGGGGAGTGGGCGCCAGCATCCTAACTGGTTTCTGAAACTTTAGACCAAACACCCTTCCAGATATTCTGTTTTGTTGCTATTTTTAATCCTCATTTGTTTGAAAGACAGATTTTCCTCTGCTGATTTGCTCCTCAAAGCCCAAAGTAAACAGGGAATGAATGGCCTGATCAAAGCCAGGAACCAAGAACTCATTCCGTTCTTCCATTTTGGGTTTCATCTACTTAAGTTATTACCCGTTTCCAAGGGTCAGGTGCCAGAACTGGGTTTCGAACACAGGTACCTCTGTCAAATGGAGATGATATCATAAGTCTAGTGAGTGATGAGTCAGTATAGATAAGCTAAACAAGTTCCTAAATAAATGTAAGCAGTTTATACTTGTAGGCTATTTTAAGGTTTGCCTTTCTTTTAGTTTATCATGTTGCTGCCAAAGTGATTTTCTTAAAAATGTACATTTTTCTTAAAATGTCATTGCCCTTTAGGTTATTCAGGATTTCTGAAATTAGTGAAGATAAAATTCAGGTTCCTTGGAATGACAAGTTTTTTGATCTGGGCCTTCTTCTGTTCACTGTGCCCCCTGTTTTGTTTCTATACTGCAGCCATATGAAATTACTGTGGTTTCTCAAATGTTTCATATTTTCTGTCATACTTAGAATTTAGAAAATTTAAAAAAATTTTTTTATCATTTTTAATTCTTTGAAGCTCAGTTGAAGAGAAAAATTCGGAAAAAGTCAAGGTGGTACTTGGGCACCATAACAAAGCGAAGAAAGATTTCACAAGCAAAGGAAGATAGCCAAAGTGCTGTCGACAAAATCGAGAGTGATCTGGAGGAGATGCAGGAGACGAGTGTAGACCCTGAGACAGGCAACACAGGGGAGTCTTCACTGGAAGACAGTGAGAAGCTGCACCATGCCTCTGAGGACAAGGTGGAAGTGGAAAATCATTCAAGTACTAGTAATACCGAGAATGAGCTCGAAGAATCCAGAAAGACTGCGGCTTGTATGGAATTCAGAAAAGAAAAGATTGTTTGCAATGGAGATGCTTCTAGCTCTCAGATAGTAGGTGCTTCTGATGAAAATGAAGCAAAAGGTAAGTTTTTCTTGATTAAAGAGCAGCTTACGAATTTTTAAAAGTTCCACTCAAAATCCCTAAGCATCTTAGTACTTCTCAATTTATGGTCTTTTTTTTTTCTTAATGTAAGTATCATTACTTTGGGGAAAATAGCATCGTCATGACTTGCTGTTGAACTAGTAGTAAGTTGGTCACTGTCTAGCTAGCAGTGTACTTGACAACGAGCTGACATGAACTTGGTCCTCTAGTCCACCACATAGTACCCGGGACCCTCATGAGGATGCTTAGCTGGCTGTCCTGCTTACTCATCTGTAAAAGGAGGGGAAATGTTCAGGCTTAAGAGGTATTTTGAGAATGAATAGAGTAATCCATCTAAATCATGGAGCCCAGACCCTAGCTCTCTGCTTTTATAAAGCTGACAGAATATCCTTTGCATTTAAACAAGATAAGCATTTTCTGTTACTCTTGCTGAATGATGTAGAACAATTTTTATTATTATTCAATGATTTTGCTCTCCAAATTTTCCCTATAGAATTGTCTCCATGTGAGTCTTCTCAATGTTTAACAATAGATTTATGTGGATTTCGCAAGTCCCTGATATTATTTAGTCATAAAGAGGGGCTGGCATTATGGAGTAACAGGTAAAGCTGCCACCTGCAACAGCAGCATCCCCTGTTGGTACTGCTCCATATCCTGGCTCTGCCACATTCCATCTAGCACCCTAGTAATGACCTGAAAATAGCAGATGATGGCCCAGTGTTTGGGCTCCTGCCACCCATGTGAGAAAGCTGGCTGGAGCATTGACTTCAGCCCTGGTCTTCCATGTGGCTGAATGGACCGAAGGCCTTGCGCCTTCTTCCACAGAGAGCCGGATTAGAAGTGGAGTAGCAGGAATATGAACCAGTGCCCATACTGGATGCCAGTGCCACTGGGCAGAGGATTAGCTTACTGTGTCAGCCTGGGTTTTTGTTTGTTTTTCTTTTATTGCTATTGTTATTAGGCCAGGTTAATTAAAAATTTTGGGCTGGTCTCCACCCAGAACTACTCAACCCTGCTGGGGACATTGCATTGATGCTAGGTGTAAAATGGATGTGAGTGTTAAGCTCAAGTGGAAGACTAACTAGTTGATAATTCCCCTAAAATAAAAGAAATCCATTTCTTAAATTGTCTAAGTTTTTAAATAAGTTCCATTGTTGTGATCTTAGAAAGAATAAGCCAGAATGCTCTGGTGCTTATGTGTTTAGTAAACATGCTGTATTATTGAATGTGCCTAGTAGTCATTTTAAGCATTACAGTGTCTGTCTAAATAATAGTTAACTTTTCATTCCAGAAATGTCTGTTCTGCGAATGACTCGAGCCAGACGTTCCCAGGTTGAGCAACAGCAACTCATCAGTGTTGAAAAGGCTTTGGAGATTCTTTCTCAGCCTACACCCTCACTTGTTGTGGACCATGAGCGATTAAAAGTATGTATATTTAGGGCCCTGACATGATAGCCTAATGGCTAAATCCTCGCCTTGCATGCACCAGGATCCCATATGGGCACCAGTTCTTATCCTGGCTGCTCCACTTCCCGTCCTACTCCCTGCTTGTGGCCTGGGCAAGCAGTGGAGGATGGCCCAAAGCCTTGGAACCCTGCACCCGTGTGGGAGACCTGGAGGAAGCTCCTGACTCCTGTCTTTGGTTCAATTCCAGCCATTGAGGCTGAATGGGGAGTGAACCAGTGGACATGAGAGCTTTCTCTCTGTATCTCCTTTTGTCTGTAAATTTGCCTTTCCAATAAAATAAATAGATCTTTTTTAAAAGGTACATATATTGAAATCTTAGTGTTTTAGGTTAGTAATGTCCACACATTGGACTAGTAACAGACAGGGAGTTGATAGGAAGTGGAACATGGACCAGTGCCCCAGTGGAATCACAGCACTTGCAGTGGGAGAATTGAGCCATTGAGCCATTGTAGGGGTGGAGATGTTAGGCAGAGGTAGGCAGCTATAATTTTTACCCTGGAAGTTATTCAAGGCTAGAGCCAAGATCACCAAATGATGCTGAAGTTAACTACAGCGAAATGACAGGCACTGACTACCATCTTTTATGTAATGGCATGGTCTGTTCTCTGATTTATATAACAGCTCCCCAAATCTTTAAAGCTAAATATTGTGTTTCAGGGAGTGTGATCTTTACAGCTCTCATCACCATGTTTTTGTTTTTTTTTTTTTTTTAAAGAATCTTTTGAAGACTGTTGTGAAAAAAAGTCAAGAATACAATATATTGCAGCTGGAAAATTTGTATGCAGTCATCAGCCAATGTATTTATCAGCATCGCAGGGACTACGACAAAACCACTCTTATACAGGTAAACTGTTGTTGAAAAATGTTTTATTCCTCCATTGTCATGTATCACAAGATTGCTAAAGTTTTACTTAATCTAGATAAATAAAAACTTAGCTCACTGTAAGAATTTTTTCGCCTTCTATTTTAATTTTATAATACAATTCCATAGGCTCTGGGATTTCTCTTATTCCCTCCCTAAATTCTCTCCCCCTAACTGGCTTGAGTCTAAGAATTTAAAGACCATCCTAATTTCTTAAATGTAGAATTTCATTAATTTGTATCTTCATCAAGCAATAGAACTATAGTATCAGTAAACTATGAAAACTCTTTGTATTAATGAAGCTGTAGCTTCTTTTTATTAGAACTACTTATCTAAATATAATTTTGCTTTATTACTGGTACTGAAATGCTGATTTCAATAAATTGTTATTCCATGGTACACAGAATATCAGTGCTTACAAAGTATGAAATTGTACTTGCTACCTACCTACTAGTAGGTAATATGCATATACCTAAATATTCTAAGTACATATATTAAGTGTAGCATTTACTGTACCTACCAACCCATATTATGATACCTACATAGGTTGGCATCACACTGTGACCTACCAAGTGTAATACTATGTCAAATTACACCATTATGTTAATTTTGCCTGTTGGAATTAAATATAGCATAGATGTATCTTAGACTTTCCTCAAAGTTATTTAAATAATAGTTTGCATCACTAAAATCAAGTTATATGCAGAGTTATCTGTAAAGTTCAATTTTTATTTTCACTACCAATGTGTAATTTATGTTAACATACTGTTTTTCTTTCCTATCCTATCTAGAAAATGGAGCAAGAGGTAGAAGACTTCAGTTGTTCAAGATCATGATACTGTCTCATATTCTTCATACTCCATTCCTATATGAATCACTTTACTTATCCATGTAACTGATGGGAGATGAAGTCCTGCCTCATAAGGGAAAATATTACAATCGTAAGACATATTTACATGTGTAAGAACTGATGAACATTGGATGCTTGAACACAGCACTGTAATAATAGTAGTTAAAATTTCGCCAACTGTTAGAAGTTATTTTGATAGCTAAGAGTTTATGGCACTTTAGAGTAATTATCAACATTGAAATTTTTTGTATTGCGCACTTTTAATTCTATCCTGCCTAAAAACAGTTTATTGTATCAGAGCAGTTTATCCTATCAAAGCAGAAACCTACTTACCCGTTGTATCATTGCCATTGTTTTTGTCGTTTTGGTTTTCCTTAATGCTGTTTTCCCAGCTGCCTTCAAGCATCCATTGCGTGACCACTTCAAAGCCACTGTTGGAGGTTACCATTTACACCAGTCCTTGAACAGTTTTTGACTACACCATACAATTCTTCATTTAAATATTAGAATTAATGTTTTTAGATATATTTTTATAATCTTGTTTGTGTCAATAAAGATTTAAAACATTTTTGTTTGCTTCTGTAATTACATTCACAACAAATCTATTAACTACCTTGTTAAGCATCTTTAATAGCAAAATTTTTATATTTAAAAACTATCTTAAATTGTGTAGGCTATATATATCTTATATATACATATAAATGCAAATATGAATTCTGTGTTAATATCAAAAATGCAGTCTTAATGCTATGATCATTCATTTCCTTGTGGGGAAGGCATTCTAAGAAATTGTGAAACTGGAATCCTTGTTTGAGTGGAATAGTGAGTGATAATCTGAAGTGAGAGATTCTGACCTGCTTCCTGTTGTTTTATCTGAATATTCTATTTCAAGGCTTGTCAAATGCAGTGATTTGGGTGTTTTAGTAGGTAGATCACCGCGCTCTGTAATGCACCAAGCAGTGCCAGTCGCTGACGAGATTGCAGTGTGTGTATGCTGGAGGCGCATACATATGCTCTTTTAAATTTAACTTATTTTTGCAAACACAGCTTTTGTAACTAGTATTTCATTTTGTATGTACAGCTGTATAATAAATTTTAAAGGTGAAAACTTACCAGATTTGTCATTTTCAGTATATTGAAACATACTAAAGATAATTTAGTGCAAAACAAACAAAAATAACTTAGATATACAAGTTCAGCAGTATCACAGGATAGAAAACCAGCATTCAAAAGTTGATTTGTACTTACTTAAGGAGTTCTCTTGCTGTGTGGTGGGGATGTCTTACCCACTGGGCTAAAGACCTGCTCTATACATCTGTTGTAATTCTGTAGATTAGCATTGAACAGTCTGGAAAGAAAAAATTGAAGAGGCGAACAATTTACACACACAATGGCAAAATCTTGCTAAAAGAAATAATACCTATATAAACAGAAACATAACCTTTTTATGGTTTGGAAGATCCAGTGTTGGTAAGATTGCAGAAACCTAATCATTTTTTAGATTATATCCTGATCAAAATCCCAGTGACATGGTTTGGGTTTTTTTGTTTGCTTTTTGTGATTTTTTTTTTAAATGGGAAGATCAGGGCTAAAATTGAGATGGAATTGTACTGCAAAAAGCAAGTTTTTATAATCAAACCTGGATTTGGTGATGGTTAGTGCTTAGATAGTGGATAGGGTAGCCAGAAAAAAAAAAAAGCTAACAAAACTAAAAATAAGTATTCTGATAAATTGAACTTCTTCAAAATTAAAAAAAACCCAGCTATCCTGAAGGTCTTAATAACAGGAAATATAGTGGGTTTTGGAGTAGTGTAGGTGTTTGAGAAAACATCCCCCTCTGTGCATATTAAAGGTAACTCCAGAGTTGTGAGGGTGTTTTCCTGAGGGCTTTTGTGTGGGTGTTTACAGTAGTGGAACTCGCCACATTCAGGGATGAGTTGGATGCGTTCAGAAGCATCTGTGTTCTCAGATACTGTGCAGAGGCAGAAGAGAATGCAGTCGCCTCTACTTCATATTTTGCATGAAACCTTGGTGATAGGCTGAAAACATGATAGCGACTCACTCACCACCAGTCTGGAAATAGTCAATTACATGATGTGGCAGAACATGAAAAGGAAAGGATGCCTTTCAGTCCTGATGAAGGACCTTGGGGTGCAGTGGGTGTTGCCCTCCATGACTGGGCCTTGAACACATCATGTACATCTTTGTTAAAGGGGGTCAGGACCTTCCTGCAGAAAGGAGATCACGCAGCCTTGGAGTCAGTGATGTGGCCACATTCCAGGAAGTGCCAGCAGCCAGCCTCGAGAGGCTGGAAAGACACCTCAGATCCTGCCGAGGAAGGCGGCCCTGCCAGGGTCTGGACGGACTGAGGATTAGTGATCCTGATTTTGGACTTCTGACTCCAGGACCATGGAAAAACAATCTGTTCTTTAAAGCCACTGAGTGTGTGATCATTTTTATACCAACAGTAACAATACCTTTCCTGGGGCCCGGCGGCATGGCCTAGTGGCTAAAGTCCTCACCTTGAATGCGCCGGGATCCCATATGAGTGCTGGTTCTAATCCCGGCAGCTCCACTTCCCATCCAGCTCCCTGCTTGTGGCCTGTGAAAGCAGTGGAGGGCAGTCCAAAGCTTTGGGACCCTGCACCCACATGGGAGACGTGAAAAAAGTTCCTGGATCCTGGCTTCGGATCGGCTCACTTGGGGAGTGAATCATCGGACGGGAGATCTTCCTATCTCTCCTCTCTGTATATCTGACTTTCCAATAAAATAAATAAATCTTTAAAAAAACAATACCTTTCCTCCCTCCTGCCAGGTTGTGTCCTCGGCCAGCAGTAATTGCCTGCCATCCTCAATACCTATTATTCCAGGAGGTTCTTCCTGGCTAAATTGGGACCTTCTGTTGATTCCCATAGCTGCCTGTATAAATCCACTTCCTCTGAAAAACTGAACTGCAAGTAACTAGCATCTATAAAGCTTACTTCTCAAGAGGAAAATCAAAACCATGATAGTTAACATCTAACCAGATAGGCTCACCTGCCACACGCACATGATAATATAAACCCAAGTCTTCGTTGCTTTACATTTTATGTGACTTGATTTCCAATTTGTGGGACTATTACATCTATGTTCTTACAGGTTAACATTTTGCTGTCGGGTGTTTACTTAATGAAAAGGTATTCTATAGGAATAATTTTGTCCCTCTTAATGTTAGTTTGCTAAAATGTTTTCATGGTATTGCTTACTATTATAGTTCATTCATTACCATAAATTCTGTTTTGTAAGTAAACCATAGTTTATTAATCCACCTTAGTGTTGATGAGCATTTAGTTTCTCAGTTCTATTAACATTCTTTGGCCTGGTATAATGGTTCAATAGCTAAATCCTCACCTTGCAAGTGCCAGGACCACATGCAGGTGCCAGTACATATCCAGCTGCTCTACTTCCCAGCCAGCTCCCTTCTTGAGACCCACAAAAGCAGTAGAGACCCGGGATCCTGCACCCACACAGAAGACCCAGAAGATGCTCCCAGCTCCCGGCTTCCAGCTTCAGATTGGCTCAGCTCTGGTTGTTGCAGCCACTTGAGGAATGAATCAGCAGATAGGATCTTTGTCCCTCCTCTCTGTAACTGCCTTTCCAACTTAAAAAGTGAATCTTAAAAAAAAAAAAAAAAAAAAAAATCTTGCACCCTGAATCCTTTGTGCTTATTGTGTAAGACTTCTGCATATTAAGAAAGAGCAAGGTGACAATGATGTGGTGCTAGGCCCCAAAGAATGAGGGAGAAGTTAGAGCAGTTACCAGAATGAAAGCAAGCTTGTATAGTCTGGCATTTTGAGCAAAACAGGGAGCTGATTGGCCGCAGGCAGCCTGGTTTGAAGGGAACAGAATAAATGCTGCTTTCACTCTAGTCTTGGGCTCTGGCTGGAGTGTGTAATTAGACCAAATCGAGCACAGCCAGAACTTGAGGGCCCCTTGCTGTAATCTATCTGCTACAGTCCGCTTGTGTTCCTCTACTGTTGGCCCAGGTGGAAAAACGTCTGCTAACATCAGGCACATTTCCAGGTACGTGGGAATATGGATCATTTTGAGATTTTCATTTTACTCCAATTCCCACCTGAAACCTAAAATGTCAGCCAGTATTCCTTGAAGATAGTGGGGTAGGGATGAGGACATACTGCAGGAAGAAAGAAGAAAAGTTCTTTGAATCCTAGCTCCTGAAGAGGACAGTGGCCAAGAAGTTGGGACAGCTACAGCCCCTGTTGAACTGCCTGCTTTGCTCCTGAACCTAGCTTGTTTTGGCCTGACGGTGCTGGTTTTCAAGACCTGTCTTGCCACTGATGTATACGCCATGAAGCAACAGGTGATAGCACAAGGTGGCTCAGTATCTGCCGTCATCAGGGAGACGTGGATTGGGCTCACAGCTCCAGTTGATTCATTGGGAAGTAAATGGGAGCTAGCTTACTCTTTTTACCTCTCCCTGCCCCTGTCCCTGTCTTATCGAAAATAAATAATTAAAAATTAAAGAAGCTGGTGTATTTCTGTCTAGTCATAAGGCTGGTAATCAGAGCAGCCCACTTTACCATCTCCCTTGCAAGGGGAATAACCCAGATGTACAGTTCTGAATTCCTAATGATCACTGCAATTTTCCAGTGAACAACTCTACCGGAAAGGAGTACTTAACAGACCAAATGATTGGAGCCATGACCATGTTCTCGAGAAAAGCTGTAGCGCTTGAATTCTAATGTTTCTACCTCAAGGTCTCAGGAGTGGCAAAGTTCAACCCAGGAGTCAGTAAATAGAGTGGGGAGAAAGTACATAATTGCATACCACTCTGATTGCATTTGGGGTGCGCGAAGAGATGGCCAAGACATAATGAAGATATTTCCAAAAGTGTGGAAAATAGAATTAAGTGATGCAAAATTTTAACATGTATACAGGTCCTCAGAAAGCTCTTGAGAAATTGTAGGAAAAATGACATGATGTTTTAGATTTATGAGGATTTTTTTTTGTCCCCTTTTTAAAAAAAGGAGATGCAAACTGCATTCCGTTTTCCCAAGAATCTTCTCAAGAGTCCTCATAGATAGCAAGGTCTCTGGGAAGATGATGGAATAGAAAGCACCAGGAATTTATCCACCTAGAGGAAAAACGTGTTGGTGATTCTCTTGTCAGTACTGTTGAAATTCTGGGATGTATGGAAGGCTTGCAACTTCCAGGGGGCAGTCTGAGTAATAAATGACAGTCAGTAAATCGCAGCTCTTAGCACAGCTGCAGCGACTCATGCCCAGCCTTGTCACAGGTACCTAGTTATGCTTTATGTTCCTGGAGCAACTTGGACAACTTACTGGCGCTAGAGTGGACAAAATTCCTGCAAATAACAGGGATACCGTGTGGTACCAGTTTGTGTCCCAGTTGCTCACTTCCCATCCAGCTCCTTGCTTATGGCCTGGGAAAGCAGTAGAGGATGGCCCAAAGCCTTGGGACCAAGGTTGCCTCGATCCCAGAGTAGTAACCTGCTTGCAACTATGCATTGAGCTTCCTTCCCCTTTGCCTCCCACACACTACTTACAAACCAGCCACTCACGTATCCTGTGCTCGGGGTCTGCTTTAAGGGAAGCCTAACCTAAGACACTCTGCCTTTGTAAGATCCATGAAAATTATGAGATGGTCCAACAATTTGACAGCATAGCAATTTTATTTCTCAACTGTTTCCTGTTTTAAAGATTGTTTTGTTTCGGAGCAATGCTCTGTTTTTATCCTGTTTTTGAAAAAGAAAATCTGGAAGCTTTGTGTTTTGGCTGTGTAATTTTATGTGCAAGAGTTGGAAATGAAATGACTACATGTGAGGCATCAGCGCTGCTGCCAGCATCCTAGCTCTGGCGAGGAGTCAGAGCTACAGCACGTAGCATGCAGCAAGAGGCTCCTGGAATACTGCTACCTTCAGAACACATGCCAAACCAAAACGATCTGAATGGCTGAAAGATATGGGACCAAGACCGAGAGCTGGCCGTGGGGACCCCAGGCATGCGGACACATTTACTAGTCTCAGCGTAAAGAACCATTGTGAAACTTCAATTGGCTTGAAGATTGACTCGGGGGAGTGGCGGGGGGGTGGGGGTGGGGGAGTGCTCATTTCAATAGGTAATGTATTCATGAAATCATTTGGAAACTGATTACGTGTGATGAATCCTAATGGTAGCAATTTACTGTAGTGAATATTTTAGGAAAATTAGGATTTAAAAAAACAAGCTTCGTTTTACTTATGAAGACTAAACTATCCGCAATCTTAACTTCTGTACATTTTTTCCCATGCAGTTTACAGATCTTGGGTCTGCGACCACGGCCTGTGCCTCTTTGCTGCTCTTCCTTAGATTTCTCCTAAGTCTCTTTCTCCATCCGACTGCAGAGAAAACGGAAATTTCCACCACCACTCAAATTCCTTGCTGTCTTTGGAGCCTTCACCTCACAGCTGTTGCACAAAATGTAATCACAAAAATGCTAACTAAATGAACATGTCTACATCTAACAAGGCGGTTTTCAAATATTCTGAGGCCAAATAGCTTTTCAGGAGAAAGAATGCATATAACTACACATTTTCTTTCAACTAAAAATAGCCAACCTGGAACTACACTAAAATGTTGAGACAGGAAGGGGAAAAAAAAAAGGATGGATTCTGTATTTTGTTAAGTTTTGTGGTGACCATACACTCCTTTAGTACTAAAAACGTTTTTAAATTTTATTTTTATTTGAATGGCAAATTTCACAAAGAGGAAGTGTAGAGAAAATTTTCCTTTTTTTTTTAAGGTTTATTTTTTATCAGATTTACAAACAGGAAAGACAGATCTACCTGCTAGGTTACTCCCCGTGTGGCCACAATGGCGAGAGCTGAGCCAGTTTGAAGCCGAAAGCCCAGAGCTGCTTCCAGTTTCCCATTTGGGTGCAGGGTCCCAAGGCTTGGAACCATCCTCTGCTGCTTTCCCAGGCCTCAAGCAGGGAGCTGGATGGGAAGTGGAGCAGCTGGAACATGAATCCACACCCCTATGGGATTCTGGAACATTCAAGATGAGGACTTCAGTCACTAGGCTATCATGCTCGGTCGAGAGGCTTTTCACTCACAAGATCACTCCCAAAATGGCTGCAATGGCCAAAGCTGAGCTGATACAAAGCCAGGAGTTTTCTCTGGGTCTTCCACATGGGTGCAGGGGCCCAATGACTTGGATCATCCTCCATTGCTTCCCAAGTTTATTTATTTTTTTAAATATTTATCCATTTGTTGGAAAGTCAGATATACAGAGAGGAGGAGAGACAGAGAGGAAGATCTTTCATCCAATGATTCACTCCCCAAGTGAGCACAATGGCCGATGCTATGCTGATCTGAAGCCAGGAGCCAGGAACTCCCTCCGGGTATCCCACACAGGATCCAGGGTCCCAAGGCCTTGGGCTGTCCTCGACTGCTTTCCCAGGCCACAAGCAGGGAGCTGGATGGGAAATGGAGCTGCCGGGATTAGAACCGGAGCCCCATATGGGATCCTGGCATGCCCAAGGCGAGGACTTTAGCTGCTAGGCCATGCCGCCAGACCTCCAAGTTTATAAAAGGAAGCTGAAAGAAAAGTACAACAGTCAAGACAGGAACCAGCACCATTATGGGATGCCAGGGCCACAGGGTGGAGAAGTAGCCTGCTGCACCACCATGCTGGCCCCAATAGAAACTTTTTTTTAAATCTCTTTAAAAACAGGAATGTCCTTGCAGGTGAGCACAAGACTCAAGGCAAGGAGCAGCCCAGACCATGCCAGGTTACAGTACCCGCCGGCATAGATGTGGGTCAGTTCTGGGGACAGACCAATCTGGGCCAGCACATAATACCCACTGGCAGGTCTGAGAACCAAGGCAGGGGACAAGAAGAGCCAGATTGGGCTGCAACACCAGCCAGTTCACATTAGGACGGGGACAGCTATCAGACTGGGCTGGGACAGGCTGCAGCACTCACCAGCAGGAGCTGGAACAGGGGACAGATTAGACTGGGCCAGGCTGCATAATAAGATTGCACATGCTGAGATGAGGTGAGTCATGCCAGCTTGGGTCCAGAGGGTGCCAGGTATGTGAGTCCCAGGGATTGGGGATCTGACAGGGCTCAGGAAGTATGGCTCAGGTCCTGGGGCCCACCTGTGTGGTAGGGGCTGAGTTCCTGAGCCCCGGGGATGGGGGAACTGGTGGGGTTTGAGTCGCTTGGCCCAGATCCTGGGGCCCGCCTTCTCGGTAGGTCTCGGTTTCCTGAACCCCAGGGGTGGAGGATACAGCGGGGCCTGGGTCGCCTGGCCAGGGTCCCAGGGCCCACCTACTAGGTAAGTGCCAGGTTCTTGAGCCACAGGAGGGGATCCAGTGATTCTTGGGACACCTGACCTGGGTACATGTCCTACTTAATGAAAAAGGTGGAGCAGTGGACACAGGCCATGTTGTAAAAGGAGAATATGGCAGCATATTTGGTGCTTTAGCAGAAGAAGGAGAACAGAACAAGCTGGACAGCTACCCTAACAAACGATGACAGCAAAATTCTTGGTGAATGAAGCCAATGGACATTGGGAGGGTGACATCATCCTTGGATCAGTGGAAATGCAGCATTTCAGAACTATCCAAACCACTTGGACAGAACCCTTGGACTATGTGCACATTGAGACTCTGGGTTGATGAGATGGCAGTTCCTCATCCCTGGGGACTGGGACGTGTGAATAGTCGTGAGGCGGTTCTCCCTTTGTAACTCTTCCCTTCCCCCAAGAACAACAAGAAGAAATAGCAAATTTGGAAGCAATGAGTACACCAAATTTTCCCTAAACCTCAATCCTACCCACCCTGATCAACCATGCAATAATGATTTTTTTCTTAAAGATTTATTCATTTTTATTACACTTCCCATGCAGCTCCCTGCTTGTGGCCTGGACAGCCCAAAGCCTTGGGACCCTGCACCCACGTGGGAGACCTGGAGAAAGTTCCTGGCTCCTGGCTTTGGATTGGTGCAGCACCGGCCACTGCGCTCACTTAGGGAGTGAATCATCAGACGGAAGATCTTCCTCTCTGTCTCTCCTCCTTTCTGTATATCTGACTTTGTAATAAAAATAAGTAAGGAAAATATTTATCTATATTGTAAAAGCAGATCAGATTTTTGAACAGAAGGATAGACAGAAAGCCCTTCTACCCGCTGGTTCACTCCCCAAGTGACTGCAACAGCTGGAGCTGAGCTGACTCAAAGCCAAGAGTTTCTTCTGGGTCTTCAGCGTTGGTGCAGGATCACAAGGCTTTGGGCCTTGCTCCACTGTCTTCCCAGGTCACAAGCAGGGAGCTGGAAGAGAAGTAGAGCTGCCAAGACACAAACTGGCACCCATATGGGATCCCCAGTGCATACACTGTAAAGATTTAGCCACTGAGCCATCGTGCCAGACCCAAAATAGAATAAGTCTTTAAAGCTCGGGCTCGGAGCTGATGCACCATTTCTGTCATATTTTAGTGGCCAAAGCTGGCCACAGGACCAGCCAAGCTCCATCTCTTGAAGTGCACCTGCAGCCAACTCCCATATTGAAGCGAGGATGAGGTTACAGGAAAGGCAAGCACTCGTGCCTAACTCTGCCCGCACATTTCTAAGGGAATATTTATCATAAGATTAATATGTTCAGATTAGGATAATATTCTTTTTTTGAAAGATTTATTTTAAAGGCAGAATTTTTAAAAGGCAGGGAACAACAGAAAGAGATTTTCCATCTACTGGTTCACTTCCTACATGGATGGCTGTCATGGCCAGCTGGGCCAGGTTGAAGCCAGGAATTTCCAGGGAAACCATGTGGATGGCAGGGGCCCGAGTCCTAGGCCAACGCCTGTGGTCCCAGGCGTGTTAGAGAGCTAGATTGGAAATGGAGCAAATAGGACTTGAGCTGGCACTCAGTAGGATGCCAGCATTGCAGGTTAACTGGTGCACCAGAGTGCCAGCTCCGAAGTGTGACTGCCTCAGATTTACCACGCTGTGATTAAAGGCAGGATTCTTCTGTGGTAGACACGGAAGAGACTCCTGTCTCCTGGCTTTGAATCAATTCAGCTGTGGCAGTTGTGGCCGCCTGGGGAGTGAACCAGGGGCCGGAAGATATTGCTCTCTCTCCTTCTCTCTGAAGATCTGTTTCTCCAATAAATTTTTTTTTTTAAGATTTAGTTATTTTTATTGGAAAGTCAGGTATACAGAGAGGAAGAGAGACAGAGAGGAAGATGTTTCGTCCGCCGAGTCACTCCCCGGATGACCACAATGGCCAGAACTGAGCTGATCCAAAACCAGGAGCCAGGAACTACTTCTGGGTCTCTCACATGGGTGCAGGGTCCCAAGGGTTTGGGCCATCTTCCACTGCTTTCCCAGGCCACAAATAGGGAGCTGGATGGGAAGCAGGGTCACTGGGGTTTGAACTGGTGCCCATATGGGAATCCTGGTGCGTGCAAGGTGAGGACTTTAGCCACCAGGCTACTGTGCTGGGCCCTAAATAAATCTTTAAATAACAATAAGATGGAAGTAGCAAGAGTAAAAACCAGTTGATATTCTTAATACTTGTAAAATGGCCAGGCCAGTACTGTGGTATAGCACACTAATCCTCCTCCTGTGGCGTCAGCATCTTCTTATATAGGTTCTGGCCCATGTCCCAGATGTTCTACTTTCCATCCAGCTCCCTAATTGTGATTTGGGAAAACAGTGGAGGATGGTTCAAAACTTTGGAACCTACACCCACACAGAAAATCTGGAATAAGCTCCTGGCTCCCAGCCTTGGACTGGCCCACCTCTGGACATGGCATCATTTGAGGAATGAGCCAGGGAATGGAAGACCTCTTGCACTCCCTGTCTCCCCCGTTCCTCTGTAACTGACTTTCAAGCAAAAACAGACCTTTTTAAACCAGCAACCTCCCTGGGCCCAGTGCAATCGCATAGTGGCTAAATCCTCACCTTGCATGTGCCAGGATGCTGGTTCATGTCGCGACTGCTCAGTTTCCCCATCCAGCTCGCTGCAAGGTGAGGATTTAGCCACTAGGCTATCTGTGCTGGACCCTGTCCATACTATTGTCATTGTACAGAGAAAAGGGCCCGGTGTATTTTGAAGCTGTTCATGCTGCAGGAGCTTTGGCGGAAAGCTTTTTGGCTCGCCTCTGAAGTAGCCACTTGAGGAAACCCCGGGAACCCTTCACTCCGGCTAGCTGCCAGCTCACCTAAATAGGGATAAAAGTTCAAAGTGTCGGATTGTGAAGGCTTTTTGGCAGGCCTGCTTCATGGTATTATGAATTTGAATCCCCCCCCCCACACACACAACATGGAAGAGAAGAATAGTAACAGAGGGGAGCAACTGCGAAACGTGCTATTGGAAGCCTGTCCCCCGGAGATAAGAGCTTTTCATGGAACTTTATTGAGCTTTTTATCAAACTTTTTTGTTGAAAGCTCTTTCCTTCCCGCAAATATCTTTTTCCTCCAATTTTCCAAGGGTGGAAGAGAGGCTCTGAACCACAAAAGGGCTGCATTTTTTTTTTTAAACCTGCGGCAGGACCCTCATCCTGACAGGCATGCAGGGTGGCTGTACCCGCCTGCATGGAACCAGCCACAAAACCTAGGCGTACAATCTCCAGACTCTTCCAAACTTCCCTGGGTGGAAACTTCACTGCTGGAGCCTCACGGCTGTTGGATCAGTCCTATTTACGATTTTAATAAATGAGTTTGTTTTAATAAAAACAAGGAACTCTGTGAGCTTGATCTTGAAACAGATTCATGTGGGTTGGCACCATCTGCTGTACCGAACATACATTCGCGTTACTTAAGCCGGCAGCCAGCAGTTGTTTTTTTTTTCTTTCCGCCCTCTCCTTCCCCCCCACCCCAGGTGGTGGGGATGACACTCGGGACCCCGTTGGCAGCACCGTGCCACGGGCAGGACTGCCCCGTGCGCGTGACCGTGCGGGCAACGGGGCGCCGAGCCACCGAGACAGCTCAGAGACAAGCAGAGGACATACACCGTAGCTGGGGAGGACGCAGAGCACGAGCAGGAGGAAAAGGGAGCCTGGGCTCCCACGGCTGCGCGGCAGGTGCTTGCGTCACCTCGGCCGGGACCCTGCCGGGGCGTGGGGAGCGTGAGTCAGCACCTGGGAGAACTCTTTATCTGCTTTTCTCCAAAAGAAAGGAAGAGAGAAGAAAGTCTCTGTGCACGACTAGCATCCCTAGAAGGGTCTGTCCCTCCTGCATCTGTCGCCACTCCCCCCTCACTCGACACATTGCGGCCGTCAGGGCTCTGATGGCCACTAGACTGGAGGATACGCCTGGGAAACAAGCCTGCTGCCCACCTCAGGCTTCCCTCTGCCACAGTGTCCGACAGTAGCCCTTAGACGTACGGAAGAAAGAACGAACGGCTGCATCTGCACCATTTGTTTTCCCTGGGGACCAAGTCCCAGGGGCTCTCGGTGGGCGCGGGGTGACCCCTAGGGAGCGTCCTTGTACAGAGACCGGACCCTGTGGGGAGACCTATCGTTTCCGACATCGTGTTGATCACGGTATGGTAGCTCGTGATCAACGATCCTTCTTCCCCTTTCGTCCCTCACCACACGGTTTCTAGAATTCGGACCGGCAGTTTGCACTGGCGGCTTACTTTCAGGTGAGCGCGACGGCGTTGATATTTTCTGTGGTAAATCCGGGGTCGCCGCGCAGAGCAGGGCTCGGGTCCCTCCACTCATGGAGGGTCCCTCACTCGATGAGCCGGAGCGCTCGCCAGCTCTAGCACCCCAAGATGACACAGCGAATAATAAGCAGGCCTACGCCGCTTTCCTGCGTCAGCTTTCCACCCTGAGCAGCCGCAGGACTACATCCCGTGGAAGCTGTCTGCATTTTTGGAAGGGGAGGACTCGAAAGGCCTTCGCGAGGGAAGGTGACGGGAGGCGCAGCCGGCGGCTCCGAAGCCAGGGCGCACCGAACTTCTGGAGTCGGAGGCCACGAGAGGTGGAGCTGCAGGGACCAGCGGCGCGACCACTGCGGGCGGGGGGCGGAGCCTGGCCTCCCGGGGCGGGGCTTCCAGGACGGAGGCGGAGCCTGGCTTCCCGGGGCGGGGCTTCCAGGACGGAGGCGGAGCCTGGCTTCCCGGGGCGGGGCTTCCAGGACTGGGCGGGGAGTCCTGGAGGCGGGGCCAGGGGCAGCGGGCCGGAGATGGAACTGACGGTGACAAGGGGGCGCCTCTCCCGTTCCGGCGGTGTCGGCGGGAAGACCGAACGTGCGCCCAGAAGGCGGGAGGCGCAGTCTTCTGGACTGACCTGACAGACTGCGAAGCTTCTGGTCGCACTGGGCGGAGCCATCACCGGCGAGGGACGGGGCGGGAGGCGGGGTCGGGACTTCTGACAGGAGGCGGGGCTGTCTTCTGGATCTGAGAAACGACCAGGCTTCTGGCCACCGCGTGCAGAGTCACCGCCGGCAAGGGGCGGGGACCTCGTCAGCCTGGGCGGGGCCATCGTCGGCGAGGGCGGGGCTTCAGATGACAGAAGGCGGGGCTGCCTTCTGGATTGATCTAAGAAACGACCAGGCTTCTGGCCCCAGCGTGTGGAGTCGCCGCCGGCAAGGGGCGGGGCCAGCGCCGGCGGGGCGGGGCTTCAGCTGACAGGAGGCGGGGAGGCTCCCCGGCGCCCGCGGCGCGCCCATCCCGGGGTGGCTTGCGGGGTGTCGAGCCCCGGGGGAGCGGCGGGGTCCGGGTGTGGAGAGCTCGGCGTGGCTCGGCGTGGCTTGGCGCGGCGTGGGGACGCGCGGAGGGCGCGCGCGGGAGGGCCCCGCCTCGGCTGGCTCTCTCCTCCCCGCTCCGCCCCCGGACGGCCGCGAGGCGCGCGCCTCTCCTCGCACCCCCTTAACCCCGGGTCCCCACGCTCGGCTGGCTAGCCGAAGCTGCTGAGGTCGTGCGTGCGGGCACTGCCAAATGGTTCCGGGTTTAGGGTTCACAGGTCAGAGTTGACTCCCTGAAAAGTGCATTCGGTTTGAAATGCAAGATGGCGGCGGCGGCGGGGCGCTGAGAGGCGCGGCGGCGCCTGCAGGTAGCGACGCGACCGGAGGGCCCGGACGCCCCGGGCTGCGCGTGGGGGGCGGACGCCGGGGGTGCGGGGCGGCCCCAGGGCAGGGACCCCGGGGCCCAGCCGGCTCGCTGCGGCGGGGCGCACCCGGCGCGGGGCGTCCGTGGGGAGGGCCGGGGCCTGCGAGGGACCCTCCGCCTGCCTCGCGCTCCCCGGGCGGGGGTCGTGAGGGAGACATCAGAACCCCCCGCGTGAGCGAGCAGTGAGCACCTTGGGGGGCTGCTGAGCGGGCAGGGAAGGCTAGGTTTTCCCCGAGGGGCGACGCGGGGATGGAGGACCCCACCAAGGTTGAGGGCCCTCGCAGGGGCGCTGCCCTCTGGGGATGTGTGGCAACCCGGCGAGGCTAGGCTTCTCGGAGAGTAGAAGAGCTTTTCTAGTTGTTGCTTTGGGGTTGGAACCCCGGAAACCCTTCCGGGGGAAGGTGCAAGCCCTTCAGCCCCCCACCCGGTTCGGGGATGGGCTGCGCCTCCACTTGGGAGAAAGATTCGGCTGAGATCTTAACGACAGTATTACGATGTGCAGGCAGCGCTGGGATTTAGGGAAGAAGTTAATGAGAATGGAAAGAGCGCCCACCCTTTTCAATAGAACGGGGTGGGGCTACGCTGGGGTGGGGTGCTGGCGGTCCTAGGAAATCTTGGGGATGAAAGGCGAGGAAGAGGGGGTTCGGGCTGCGAGGTGCGAAGAGCCTCCAACGGGAGGCAAGAAGAGCCTTGTCCCTGTGCATTCGCCCCAAAGTTCCAAGAAAAGGGACTTGAAATTCTTTGTTCCAATAGGCCACCCCTTCCCTCAGTGGGCGCAGTGAGAAAAGAGCAACGTGTCCCCCCCCACACACCCCTCTCCCCACTGCTACCCAGGGGGCCGAGCTTTCTAGGGGTGCCTGCACTTTGGGTTAGGGACGGGTCCAACCCCTGCGGAGGCTTGGGGGCCAGGGGAGTTAGAAGAGGATGGAGATGGGATAAGATGGGAGACCTGGCAGAACAAGACGTGCACAGCTGTTTTCTGTCATTAACTTCAATTCTTCTTCTTATTATTATTATTTTAAGATGAAAAGAGCTCATCTTTGAGAGAAAAATGTCCAGAAAGGCTAGTCGATTATTTGTGGTGTGATTATGTTTCCCATGTAACTTCACAGAAAGAAGCAACTAGTTCCCTTGAAGTTAAGACTGATAGAGAAGACGCCAAGACTTGGGAAATAGACAGCGGTTCGTGGCTAGAGAGGATGCAGCGGGACTGGGGACTGTGGCGTCTGTGTGTGTGTGTGTGTGTGTGTGTGTGTGTGTGTGTGTGTGTGCACGCATCTGTCACGCACCTCTGGGGTAGTTGCTGTGGGTCATTGTTCCCAGTCTTTGTCTAAAAGCTTTAACTTGTGTTCCGTGGTGCTGCAGGAATTACCTTTGTTTCCAAGTAAGTCATCCCGACTTTATGCTGGTGCTGAGGCACTGAAACAAAGTCCTGGTTTCAACGGGAGTCTAGCCACCGCTCTAGGCTTAGAGTTTGAATTGCTAGAGTACCAGTTCTGACTCCTGAGTCTAAGCAAGAGAACCCAGGAGCTGCCGATGGAATAATGAGGCAAGAATGAGGAGGAAGCAGCTCTTACGGCTGCGTTTCAGGTTTTCGTTCCTTTAGTGAGCATTGTAGAACTGCACACACGAATTTTAGACAAAGTAAGATGCGTCTGGGTTCAGTCTCTTTAATGTGAAAATGGTAACATTTTATTTACCCATTGATTCTTTTTTTGTAGAAGTATCTCTTCATGGGTTTTATTTACTAGGATTGTTATTTGCTAGGGACTAAAATGAGAAAGCAAGAATTAAAATAAGATGGATAACTGAAAATAGCTGTGATATTTCGTTTCAGACTTTCCAGGCCATTGTTGTGTTTTCAAAAGGGCTTGAGGTTATTGGCAATGCCTTACAGATACAGCTGAAGCTTGCACCAGCTTAGAGCACCCCGGGAACTGTGTGTGCTGTTCTTTGGTCTCCTCCAAGTGCGCATAGCTCCAGTGTCACAGATTGGGCTGGGCGAGGCCCAGGGGCGCGCAGCCCGCTGGTTGGCGCTGGTTGGCGATGGGCTGCGGCCGGCAGCCCCCACTGGGCCAGGCCTCAGCGCTGACTTGGCCGATTGGGAGGGTGGCTCATCAGGGCTGTGGCAGTGCCTTAGCCTCTCAGGAGACTTATCAGTTCTTTCTTTTGGATAGCTGTGAATAAAGTTTTACAATTAATTTGCTAATTAAAATGGCATGGGGGAGGTGGCTCATTCTGAACCTCTTTTCCTTTTATTTTTTGCTTTAAGGTAGAAGGGTTATGTTGAGATGTATTACATGTTTTCTTTGAATTGAGCACAGAAGTGGTATTTAAGACTCAGTTGCCTGTGACTTAGGACTTAATATCTAAGTGCTCTTAAGATGATTTAAATCATTACAGATGCAGTTGAGGAAGCGACACCTGTATCTGTGCAGTAGCATTGTCCATTTGGGCTCAAAAGACTTTACTTGAGTATTACCCATGCTGAGCGTTCAGTATTTAATCGAGTCTTTGTTCTTAAGGATTTATTTATTTGTATTGGAAGGACAGATATACAGAGAGGAGGAGACACAGAGAGGAAGATCTTCCGTCCGATGGTTCACTCCCCAAGTGGCCACGATGACTGGAGCTGAGCCAATCCAAAGCCAGGAGCCAGAAGCTTATTCCAGGTCTCCCACGTGGGTGTAGGGTCCCAAAGTTTTGGGCCATCCTCCCCTGTTTTCCCAGGCCATTAACAGGGAGCTGCATGAGAAGTGGGGCTGCTGGGATAAGAACCGACACCCACAGGGGATCTCGATGCTTTCAAGGCCAGGACTTCAGCTGCTATGCTATCGTGCTGGGCCCTAATCTAGTTTTTAGTCTGATATCATAGTGAAATTCTTAGGGAGGGATTTGGAGTTTTTCTGTTCTAAAGTAATTGTATATATTTTTAAAAATATGATTTTAGCGCTTGAACAAGATCTAGTGTTTCTATAGTGCTACTGATGAATTTTATTGTGTCTTTGTGGCTTTGAAATGTTTGTAATAATAAGTAAACAAATTTACATGACTGAAGTTGCGCATTTAGATTGCTTTTCAGGATGTATGTTTAGGTTTACATTTTAGAAATCAATATTGTATACATTTATTCTTAAATGTGTAAACTTTTATATAATTGCCAGGTTTGGGTTTTAGAAGATTAATCTTGGCATTTTTTGTGATCATTATTCAATGATTTATCACCAGTTGTAAAATGCATGTGTGTTTATGTATATATGGCTCTATGACAGATGCATATCTTTGGCCTAAACAATTGTAATGATCTGTGAAACACCAGTTTATATAGGTTAGGAATGACATTTACTCAGGGAACCAGTTGAATAAATACTTTAAAAAATATAGTTATTTTTATTGGAAAGGCAGATATACAGAGAGGAGGAAAGACAGAGGGGAAGATCTTCCGCCATTGATTGATTCCCCAAGCGGCCACAACGGCCAGAACTGCACCAATCCAAAGCCAGGAGCTTCCTCCCAGTCTCCCACATGGGTGCAGGGTCCCAAGGCTTTGGGTCATCTTAACTGCTTTCCCAGGCCACAGCCAGGGAGCTGGATGGGAAGCGGGACTGCTGGGACATGAACCAGTGCCATGTGGGATCCCGGTGCGTGCAAGGTGAGGACTTTAGTTGCTAGGCTACCATGCCAGGCCCGAATAAATACTTTTTAATGCAGGATTTTTATTTCACTTTTTAGATTTAGATTTTAAGAACTCATCATCAGAGCTTGTGCATCAAAAATATTAAGGTGGCAACTGTATCATAAGCATTTTTTGTTTTCAATAAAATTAAAACTCCTGAAATTGTGGTCATTTTCCTGTTTCCCATATGATTTCAACTCCGGGTTTTCTGTTGCTGAAGGTCTTCCCTAGTGCTTGTAGAAATAGAAGGACATGGGAAGTTCTGGTATTTCATGACGTTTCCCCTCTCCTGCCAGTGTCGTCTCTGTCGCCGTCTCGGCTCACTGGGCACAGGCTGTGCTTGGGAGGGAGGAGAGTGAGAAGAGGGCTACAAGGTTATTTGTAAGAGCAATTTGTTCTATGAAATACCTCTTAAAATATACCATCCGGGAGTGATTCATTTTGAAACTAAGGTGAAAGAAAAGGGTGTGGAGAGGGGATTAAATCATGATTCATTAGTGTCTTCCTGTTAAAGTCAACTTGTACCAATGTGATTTAAAATACTCAAAGATATGAATTAAAAAATGAAGTTAATGTGCTCAGGGCAACGGCTCAACTCAGTAATCTTCCTTCAAGCACCAGGCTTCCATATGGATGCCTGTTCATATCTCAGCTGCTCCACTTTCCATTCAGCACTCTGCTTAAAGCCTGGGAAAGCACTCAAGGATGGCCCAAAGCCTTGGGACCCTGCACCCACATGGAAGACCTAGAAGAAACTCCTGGCTCCTGGCTTCGGAAGGGTTCAGCTCTGGCATTGCAGCCACTTGGGAATGAACCAATAGATGGAAGATTTTTTTTGTCTCTCCTTCTCTCTATATATATGCCTTTCCAATAAAGAAATTTGGGGGAAAAAAAATTGGGTCTGTTGCGGCGACCTATGAGGCTAAAGTCCTCACCTTGAACACCCCGGGATCCCATACAGATGCAGGTTCTAATCTCAGCAGCTCCACTTCCCATCCAGCTCCCTGCTTATGGCTTGGGAAAGCAGTGGAGGACGGCCCAAAACTTTGAGACCCTGCACCCACGTGGGAGACCTAGAGGAAGTTTCTGGATCCTGGCTTCAGATCGGCATAGCATCGGCTGTTGTGCTCACTTGGGGAGTGAATCATTGGACAGAAGATCTTCCTCTCTGTCTCTCCTCCTCTCTGTATATCTGCCTTTCCAGTAAAAATAAAATTTTTTTAAAAAATGTAGTTGATTGCTTGAATGTTATCAGGTTTGTCAACACTCAGCTAATCTTTAAAGCACACAGCTTTCCTTTGTTATGTAACTTGAAGTCAGCATCTTTAGTAAAATAAGAAATATCTAACATTTATGTTCCTCCCAAGGTGTAGGAGATACTCAGAAAGTTTTTGTATCTGTTACAGTCCTCGCAGCAAGCACACTAGGGAGATGTGATTATTAGTCTCATTTGTAGGTGAGGCACAGAGAGGTTAAATCATTCATTCAGAGCCACTCAGGTGTGAAGAGATGGTGTTGGAATTTGAACTCAGTCTGGTCCAAGCCTCTTGGTCTTTAAAATCTGTCTACATCAAGAATATCTTTTATGTTTTATTACATAATGTACATTGTAGAGATGAACTCTTTACTTTTTGAAAGCCCGCTCATTCTGAATTAAAAAAAAAAAAAAAAACCTTGAATTGGAAATGTTATGCAGTAATCCCTGCATCAGGAACTAAACCAATGTCAGGTGGCTAGAATTTTCATTCAGAAGTTGGGAGCCCATTTGCCTGCTGCCTCTTGGCAGCTCTTCCCGGGAGACGCTCGCTCTGCGAAACATCTTGCATTTGCTGGATGATCTCAGAATGGATTGAATAAGTTACCAATTTCCTAAGATATTAATAATTCATTTTGGAAAATAACCTCTCCTCTTTGGCAGCTGTTTCTCGTCTTCTCTCCTAGCCCGTATCCTGTAGATGGATGGCTAAGGAGGAGCTGAACGGGAGATGGCAGGAAATGAAATTGTACCTGCGCAGGCTGAGGAGACAACAACCTCCTCCCCCGGGGACCCCAAAACATGCTCCTTGGCATCTCATGAAAACGTATCCAGTCAGCTTCGACTTAGCATGGATGGATTTTCATAGATTTATGGTATTTCTCACATAAGAGGGCTCTTCATCAAGTAGTATTGAACAGTGACAGAAATAAAAAGATGTGGTATTTTGGGAAAGTTGCTTTTCTAGCTATCCCTTCGTTATAGTTTGCAGAGTGTCAGTGATTCAAGAAAAGCACCAAATAGACTGTATCTCCTTAAAAGCACTATTTTCTGTTACTCTAGTAAGAGGATCAGTTATAACTTTATTAAATTATCTGGTTAAACTGCACTGGGTAATGTAAGATTTTTGGATGCTAATGATTCTTTTTTGAAAATTTTGTTTGTTTGGAAGTGAGAATTACAGAGAGAGTATTTGCAATGGCAGAGTCACTCAGTGTCTGGGCTGAGCCAGGCCAGAGCAGGAACCCAGAGTTCAGGCCCATCTCCGGCCTGGGGTGCAGAGAGGCCCAAGCCCTCTAGCCATCTTCTACTACATTTCCAGAAGTATTAGCAGGGAGCTGAATCAAAAAGCAGACCCACTGGGAGCTGAAACAGCACCCAAATGGATGTGTGTAAGCGCTGGTTTAATGTGCCACATGACAACAGCTGCCCTGTACTTTTCAAAGAACAGTTTTCAATTGTTTGATTACAAACTATTGATGTTTCATGTAGTTTTGTAGTTTCAGGTACTATTGTAGTAAAACCGAATAATTAAGCACTGATATCTTGTTGCATAACCTAATGTTTAGGCTTAGAGTACCACTGGGTTATTTTAATTATTATTGGCTTGAATTGCCAGCATTAATAATCTTTACCACCATATTTAATGCATTATAAATTAGGATACAAATACTAATAGGTTTGTGTGCAAATACAAATGAACATACCTTCTTCCAACATTTAAAATTAGTACATAAATGTTATGAAAACTTCAATTAAAAGTTGAGAGAGGGCCCGGCGCGGTGGCGCAGGTGGTTCTTAAGTCCTCACCTTGCACGCCCGGGATCCCATATGGGCGCCGGTTCTAATCCTAGCGGCCCGCTTCCCATCCAGTTCCCTGCTTGTGGCCTGGGAAAGCAGTCGAGGACTGCACAAAGCCTTGGGACCCTGCACCCGCGTGGGAGACCCGCAAGAAGCTCCTGGCTTCGGATTGGCATAGCATCGGCCGTTGCGCTCACTTGGGGAGTGAATCATCAGACAGAAGATCTTCCTCTCTGTCTCTCCTCTCTGTATATCCGCCTTTCCAATACAAAAATAATAAAAATAAATCTTTAAAAAAAAAAGTTGAGAGAAAGATCTTCTAGCTGCTGGTTCACTCCCCAAATGGTCACACCGGCCGGAGCACTATAATGCATTAAATACTGTGGTAAAGAGTTCTCTCTGTCTCTCCTCTCTGTAAGTCTACTTTTCCAATGAAAATAAGTAAATCTTTAAAAATAATAATAAAATAAAGATTTATTTATTTTCATTGGAAAAGCCAATCCAAAGCCATGAGCCAGGAGCTTCTTCCAGGTCTCCCATGCAGGTGCAGGGTTCCAAGGCTTTGGGGCTATCTTCCACTGATTTCCTAGGCCATGAGCAGGGAGCTGGATTGAGCAGCTGGTACATGAACTGGCACTCATATGGGACCCTGTCGCTTAGACGTGAAGGATTAACTAGTTGAACCATTGTGTTGGCCCCAGATTCTAAGCTTTTTGTTTTTGTTTTATGATTTATCCTATTTTTATTGAAAAGTCAGATTTACAGAGAGAAGGGTCTTCTGTCTGCTGGTTCACTTCTCTAGATGGCCATAGCAGCCGGAGCTGAGCTGATCAGAATCCGGGAGCTTACAGATTTTTGCAGATCTCCTATGCAGGTCCAGGAGTGTGGTGGTTTGGGCCATCTTCTGCTACTTCCTTAGGTACAAACAGGGAGCAGGAAGAGAAGTAGAGTAACCGGGATATGAACTGGCACCATATAGTATCCCGGTGCGTGAAAGGCAAGGCTTTAGCTACTGGACCATCACACCAGGGCTCTGGTACAACCTTTACAATGGTCCTTGGAGGACAGAACTGTGGCTTAGCAGTTATAGTTGCCATCGGCTGTGCTGGCATTCCATATGGCTGCTCTACTTCTGACCCAGCTCCCTGTTAATGTTCCTGGGAAAGCAGTAGAAGAAGGCCCCCATGCTTGGGTTCCTGCACCCACATGGTAGACTCAAAGAAACTCCCAGCTCCAGCTCTAGCCAGCCAGTGCTTGCTATCATGGCCATTTGGGGAAGGGGAGTGAACCAGCAGATGGAAGACCTCTCGTGCTCCCTGCTCCCGCTCTTTCTCTAACTGCCTTTAAAAAAATGATTTAAAAAGTGTATTAAATATATAAATATATTTACTTAAGTTGCTCCTTGGGCTGCCCACCTCCCGCACTGAAGTCCTGTCCACTCCCTGCTGATGTCTCCCCGGGGAGCAATGGGTGTTGTCTGGAGGAGTTGGGTTGCTGTCCCCCACACAGGAGACCTTGGTGGAACCCTGGACTCCTGGCTCAGCCTGGCTCAGCCCTGGCTGCTGTGCGGGTTGGAGGAGTGAGACACAGATGTGCGATCTTTATCAGTCTTTCTGTCTCTTTCAAATAAATGAAAATAAGTACTCTTAAAATTGTTTCCTTTCTTTTTTAGCAGTTTTAAAATCTATTTTTAAAAGATTTATTTATTATATTTGCAAAGTCAGATATACAGAGAGCAGGAGAGACAGAGAGCAAGATCTGTGCACTGATTCGCTCCCCAAGTGGCAGCAACAGTTGGATCCAAGCCGATCTGAAACCAGAAGCCAGGAGCCTTTTCTGGGTCTCCCATAGAGTGCAGGGTCCTAAGGCTTTGGGCCGTCCTCAACCACTTGCCTAGGCTACAAGCAGAGAACTGGATGGGAAGTGGAGCTGGGATTAAAACTGTTGCCCATATAGAATCCTGGTGTGTGCAATGTGAGGACTTTAGCTGCTAGGCCATGGCGCACTGGGCCCACAATTATGTTTATTTTCAAAAAGTAAGACATAAACTGTAAAAATTGTTATGGATAAATCATATGTAGGATAATAAGCCATTTTCCACCTTTTTTCGGTAGGATCCTGTGGACCTGTTTGCAAGGATGGCCTGAGCTAAGCGTCTCCTGATTTAAAGGGATATCCTCCCATTTCAAAGAACAGGATGCTCAGGAAGCTTCGGCAAGTATGTGTCTCGTTGCTTCTCTATGGTAACACTCAGGTGGTTCCACAATTTAGAAACTCTAAGATATAGACTGCTTTAACTTCAAAGGAAATAGCACACCTCCTAATAAATCTCAGGTGGTATGTTTATTTATTTATTTTTATATTTTTACAATCTTTACATAGTTAATTAGGGTAAAAAGGTTCAAGGGCTATAGGAAACTGGGTAAGACTATTATTTCCATGTGTTTCCTTCATGCTTAAAGGGGGGTATTAAGGGAGAAGGCCCACCCAATTCCCCACCCTCCCCAGGTTCCGGATGTAGGGTATGTTCTGAGGTTCTTGCTCACGTGGTTTTGATAGTTCAACAGTTATGAATCGCTGCCAATCTTGCCACTCCAAGCATGATGAAGTCTTTGCAGAATCCACTGATAGACATAGTTCATCATAGAGTCTCTGTTTGCCCCATATTTCGCTGCCAAGATATAGCTGAGATGGCTGATTGACCTGTTCCATCTTCTCTGTTTTTTCTTGGTTAGGGTTCTGAGTCCAGCATTTTGATTGGGGAGATCTCCAAAGAAACTTTGTCTGAGGTGTTCTCAGACCAGATTCTTGTATGTACTAGCAAGTACAGGGCCCGACTCAGTCCATCACCCTGATCAGCTGGTGGTTGCGATGGCTGGGTTGGTTCTGTTTTCAGCCCCGACTTCCACTGGAGCCAATGGGTGTTGCAGTCCAGCCTGGTTCTGCCCAGCACATACTTGGCCCTCACATAAACAAGTGGGAGCTGCAGCCTAGTTGGAGCGACCCACAATAACCCCCACCAGACCTGCCCCCTACCCTGGTTTGCTAGTATGTGTAGCAGTAATCCAGTCTGTCCCACACCCCATTCCACCCCAGCCACTGTCCTGGTTTTCATCCCCTCCCAGGGAAGTGGTAACTTAAGAGGGAGGAGCCCACTATTTCCCTCCCAGGCCTCTCCCACTCCCGGATTATGCTTTCTCCAGGTAGTTCTGTGGTTTGACTTGACAGAACTAGCCCCCAGTGCCAGCTTCTGCCAGCTGATGCTGTGGCTAAGGCCAAACAACCCTCACCCACTCTAATTTTGTTTGCACCAGTAGGAATAATCAGCCTAGCCTGGCTTTTCCCTGATCTAGTCCACTTGAGGCGCACAGGTGTTGTAGCCCTGCCTATTCTGGTCTGCCCCCATCCCAGCTCACGCTCTCCAGTGGGAGTAGCTGTCCAGCAAAGGAACCTCAGGTAGTATGTTTATAACTGACTTTTCTGTCTTACTGTGGTATGTTTATAATCGATTTTTCAATTACTGTTTGCTGAAAACAGCTGTGTGTCAGACAGTATACCAAGTGCAGTGATAAAGCAGATAAACAAGACGCAGGAGGGTCCTGAGGGCAGGAGCCTCACTGTGGGGAACCGATCCAGAGATTGTTATATTCTTGTACCTAGATCCAGAAAAATGCTTTAAGATACTACAGCAGTCCTGGGACACAGCGGCCGGGGTGCAGCAAGTTAATCTTCCACTTTGTGGCGCCAGCATCCCACATGGGTGCTGGTTCATGCCCCAGCTACTCCCATTCTGATCCAACTCCCTGCTCTGACCTGGGAAAGCAGCAGAGGATGGCTCAGGTCCTTAGACCCCTGCACTGGTGTGAGAGACAAGGAAGAAGCTCCTGGCTCCTGGCATTATATCAGGTCAGCCCTGGCTTTGCAGCCATGTGGGAAGTGAACTAGCAGAGGAAGCCCTTCTCTGTCTCTCCTCTGTGAAATCTGCCTTTCAAGTAAAAATAAACAAACCTAAAGCAAAAAAACTTAGGTAAGAGATAAAATATGAAAGCAAAGGGCCAGACCTTTGAAAAAAAAAAAAAGAAAGAACAGGGCTGAGATATAATTTCATTTATAAATAGTTTAATAATAGTTGATTATAAACATTTAATTCATAACTAAATATTTTATTTAGATTAACCATGCCAATATTTATATACTTTTATTTACTTTATTAACTATTATAAGATTTATTTATTTGCAATCAGCATTATACAGAGAGAGAAAGGAAGAAATCTTTCATCCACAGGGAAGTGGAGCAGCTTGAACTTGAATTGGCAGTCAGATGGGATGTACCACCCACTGCACCACAGTGCCAGCCCCCTAATTAACTGACTTTCCAAGATGAGCATTAGGTTACATGTTACTGTACTTGAAATCTTTATACTTTAATCCAGTTGTTATGTAAAAGATTTTTTTTAAAGATTTATTTATTTGTATTGGAAAGGCAGATATACAGAGAGGAGGAGAGGCAGAGAGGAGGATCTTCTGTCTGATGATTCACTTCCCAAGCAGCCACAACAGCTAGAGCCAATCCGAAGCCAGAAGCCAGGAGCTTCTTCTGGGTCTCCCATGTGGGTGCATGGTCCCAAAGCTTTGGGCAATCCTTGATTGCTTTCCCAGGCCACAGGCAGGGAGCTGGATGAGAAATGGGAATGCCAGAATTAGAACCGGCGCTCAAATGGGATCCCAGGCTGTGTGAGGTGAGAACTTCAACCACCATGCTATCATGCTGGGTTCTGTTATGTAAAAGTTTAAACATGTATCTATTTGTCTGAGAGGCAGAACTACGGAGAGAGCGCTCTTCCATGGGTTGGTTCCCTCCATAGATGACTGCTGTAGCTGGGACTGCGCCAGACTGAAGCCAAAACCTACACCTCTAACTGATTTCCCACAAGGTATCAGGGGCATAGCTAAGCACTTGGACCATCTTTTATTGCTTTCCCAGGCGTATTAGCAGGGAGCTGCTTTGGAAGAGGAGCAGCCAGAACTTGAACTTGTGCTAACAGAGCACAATGCCGGCATCAATAGTTTAAAAAAAATTATTTTTATTTGAAAGTCAGATTTTACAGAGAGAGGAGAAAGGGTAGAGAGAAAGAAAGAAGTCTTCTGTCTGCTGGTTCACTCCCCAAATGGCTGCAATGGCCAAGCTAAGCCAATCCTAAGTCAGAAACCAGGAGTTTCTTCAGGTCTCCCATGTGGGTAGTTACCCAAGGACTCAGGCTGTCCTCTGCTGCTTTTCCATGCTGTAAGCAAAGAGCTGGATTGAAAGGGGAGCAGCATGATCCAGTATATGGACAGGCACCCTTATGGGATCCCAGGGCATATAAGGCAAGGACTTCAGCCACTAGGCTGCTTCTCCGGGCCCCCCAAAATATATATATTTATTTATTTGAAAGAGTTATAGAGAGGGAGAGAGAGAGAGAGAGAGAGAGACAGCTCTTCTGTCTGCTGATTGACTCTCCTGATGGCTGTAAGAGCCATGGCTTGGCCAGGCCAAAGGCACGAACCGGGAGTGTCTTCCAGGTCTTCCCTGTAGGAGAATTGTTTACAATTGTGACATCTTCCACTGCTTTCCCCAAGTTACTAGCAGGGATCAGGATCAGAAGGGGAGCAGCCAGGATATGAAATGATGCTCATATGGATGTTGAGGTTATACCTGGCAGCTTTACCATTTATACCACAAGCACAGTACCTTTCTCATTAAAAAATATATATATATATGAGTTCTTACAAGTCAGTGGTACCAATACTAATTACTACTTTCCTTCAAAGAATTTTTGTGATTGGAGCTAACCGTCCCTTGTTTTATAAATGAGGAGATTTTGGACCGGTGACTGGTTCATCAGCCTCTCAGAGATAATGTCACTTGGAACTGAAAAGAGCAGTCTTAGGTTAGACTGTGAAAGCACGCTTGATAAACTGCAGAAAATTATTTTGGATCATATACACAAACTCTTAAGATAGGCAATTTCATGGTAGTGCTAGTTAATGCAGTACTCTCATTGTATTACATATGTGCTTACATGAAAGCTGCAGGTAGAAATCTTTTCAGATATAGAGGGCTGAGGGTTTGGTGCAGTGTTTAACCTGCTGCTTAAAGAAGCCTGAATCCAGGTGCCTGCTCTGCTGTCGATCTTGGCTTCCTGCACACGAGAGGCAGTGCTGATGGTTCAAGTGCTTGGCTCATCCCCACCATCCATGTGGGAGAGATGGATTGAGTTCCTGGATCCTGGCTTGGCCAGGTCCAGTCCCGGTTGTTGCAGGTGCTTTGGGAATAAGCCAGGAGATAGGAGATGCTTCAGTGGTAAAGCTGGGGTCCGAGTTTGGCAGTGGTCCAGGTTGGATTCCTCTTCCGCTCTTCAGCATTATTAAGGTGTGTTTTCTTGGGGTGAGGATGGTAGGTTGGGTGGGAGGTACGGGGTTGGGGGAGGCTGTGGCCGGGGGCGGGGGATGGCAGATAAGAAAGACAGCAACGATTGAGTTTCTTTGTCTTCAGCCCTTAGCAAAGGCAGCCTCTTTCGTTAGATTATCTTTGTCCACTCTTAAAGTGACACACAGAGAGAATGAATCTTCTCTTAACTGATTTACTCCCCAAATATTCCCACTGACCAGGGTTGGGCCAGAACAAAGCCAGGAGCCTGAAGGTCCATCAGGGCTCCTCAGTGGGTGCGGGGACCCAAGGATGTAGGCCATCCTCTGCTGCGTTCCCTGTGCGCAGAAGCTGCTGGAAGCCGAAGCAGCCCTCCAACAGGGGCCGCTAGCATTCTGGACAGGAAGTTTGCCTGCTGTGCCACAAGGCCAGCCCCGGTTTCTGGGGTGCTTTCACTTTTCTTACATCCATTTCTATCTCTGTATTTACTTTGATACTTGATTTTTAATTTTTTGAGACCATTTCAACTATTTTTTGAGATTTCTTTCTCATGTAATGATTTTGTGTTGCCGATAAACTTTAAACATTTGTTTTGAGGATAAATTTGTGTTGTCAATTCTTAATTTTTTAAAAGATTTTTAAAATGTATTTTTATTGGAAAGGCAGATATACAGAGAGGAAGAAAGACAGAGAAGAAGATCTTCCATCCACTGATTTCACTCTCCAAGTAGCCACAACGGCTGGTGCTGAGCCAATCTGAACCTAGGAGCCAGGAGCTCTTCCGGGTCTGCCACGTGGGTGCAGGATCCCAAGGCTTTGGGCCGTCCTCAACTGCTTTCCCAGGACACAAGCAGTGAGCGCGATGGGAAGCGGGGCTGCAGGGATTAGAACTAGCGCCCATATTGGATCCCGGTGCATTCAAGGCGAGGACTTTAACCACTACACTATCGTGCCGGGCCCAATTCTTATTTTTTTTAAAGATTCATTGATTTTTATTGGAAAGTCACATATACAAAGAGAAGGAGATACAGAGAGAAATGTCTTCCATCCACTGGTTTACTCTCCAAGTGACTGCAATGGCTGAATCTGAGCTGATCTAAAGCCAGGAGCCAGCAGCTTCTTCCTGGTCCCCCACACGGGTGCAGGGTCCCAAGGCTTTGGACCATCCTTGACTGCTTTCCCAGGCCACAAGCAGGGAGCTGGATGGGAAGTGGAGCAGCCAGGACATCAACCAGTGCCCATGTGGAATCCTGGCACATGCTAGATGAAAACTTTAGCCGCTAGCCTATTGTGCTGGGCCCCCTAATTTTTAAGAACTTATTATTGTCTAAATATTTTTATGTTTTAAATGTGAAAATGTCTTAGGTGTTAAAAGCCACCTCCACCCAGTTTTATTTTGACAGAATAGATGGTCTTTGTTTTAATTTGACTCTTATTCTTTGTGCCTACTGTTATTTCAGACATTCTGTGATTTCTGATGGGTTTGTAACTTTTAGTTTGAATACAAACGGGAAAATAAGCATTTTCATCTGGCTAAACAACTCTGACGCAGAGGAAGTGAAGGCAAATTAAATACAGAGTCCTAAGAATTTTGAGGATATATTTATGAATGCAAATTACAAAGGATTCTTAGGGTGTGCATTTTTGTTCCATAAGAACAGTTTCACTTTCGTAGATAGTAATTGAAACCTAACATGGTTCTTAAAAGCTATAACATCTTAATGTTTTTACTTAAAGTTGATTTTAAAATGTTTGTTTTTATCACATAAAATGTTTTTTTAATCATATAACTGACATGCTTTTGCAGCTCACTAGGCCAACCTACTGTTATCTGTTAATAATTTAATTTACAGTACAAGGCAGCCAAAAAACCCAGAGGCTGGGAAGTTCAGCGCAGCTGGGGTTCTGCTTGGCTGTAAGATTTTTAGACTTCAGGAAGCATAGTGTCTGAAACAATCCACTAACTTCTGTTTTATATACATCCAGAACTTTTGAATCTTTTTGAAACTCTGGTAGAATACCATCATAGTTGTATTATGGAATACGGAAGTGATAATTCCAAGGACGAATTTGCTCAGACATCCTTAGGAGAACTTTGCTCTTTTTGCCTGTTTCATTATGGTAATAATTCTCTGAATGTTTTTATTTTACTCAAGGATATTTTAATATTTTGGTGATTGCTGTGATTTTTATTAGTAGGGATTTTATTGGTGAGAATAATCTGTAGAGCAAGCACAATTTTCATAATTCTACAAATTAATGTTTCATGAAGTTATGTTATCATATGCAACATAGGTCTCTTTTAAAGTTTTTTGTTTTCCCAGCAAATATTATTTGAGTCTTCATATATACTTGTTGAACCCAATGGATGTAGTGGAGAGCTGAATATTCTTTCTGGCTGTAAAAGAGCTTCTAGAACAGTTGCCAAAATGTTTGTACTGTGAAGAGATGAACTTTGCTTCCATTAATGCTTTTATGTAGAAAAGCTCTGTTGTAATTTTTTTTTTAAGATTTATTTATTTTATTACAAAGTCAGATATACAGAGGAGGAGAGACAGAGAGGAAGATCTTCCACCTGATGATTCACTCCCCAGGTGAGTGCAACGGCTGATGCTGTGCCGATCTGAAGCCGGGAAACAGGAACCTCTTCCACATCTCCCTCGCAGGTGCAGGGTCCCAAAACTTTGGGCTGTCCTCGACTGCTTTCCCAGGCCACAAGCAAGGAACTGTATGGGAAGTGGAGCTGCAGGGATTAGAACCAGCGCCCATATGGGATCCCGGCGCGTTCAAGGCAAGGACTTTAGCCGCTAGGCCACGCTGCCCGGCCCACAGTTGTAATTATTTCAGCACGTGCATAGTCATGGGTTGTGGAGGAGCAGCGTGCCCCTCGGGAGAAGACCCTGGATGCACAGCTGGATCCATGGACATCTGCCTGGCTGGTCCTACACTCTTGAGATAAGGGGCGCTCTTGGGAGCTTACAGAGTGAGCTTGTCTTTCTCAAGAAATGTCTAGAATAGGCCTGAATGCTATACACACTGAGGGATTCCTGATTCTCCTGGAAAACTTGTTTAGCATAGATTTTTGCTTTAAACATGCAGTAGAAACTCTTTCCAGTTTGAGACAGTGGCAGTATTTGCAATTTTAAGTTCCTGAAAGTGTTGTTTTATTTTATAATAAGGCAGTGTTACAACAATATTGAAGAAAGATGTCATACACAAAAATCTTACCCATAAGCTCACATGAAAATTTCATGTTTTATCTGCTCTCATTTGGTCTTTGTCCATATGCATACATATTTTCTCATGGACAACATAATTTTAAAAATATTTATTGCTTGCTTGAAAAGCAGAGTGACAGAGGAAGGTTCATTCTGAAATACACAAAATGCACAAAAACCAGGTCTGGGAAAGGCAGTGCCAGAGCCAGGGGCTCCAGCCAGGCTCCCACTTTGGCACGTAGGTCATGCTCCACTGTCTACTGTCAGGAGAAAGCTGGATGCTGAGTGTAGTGGCCTGGCACTCTCAGTGTGGGGTGCCAGTGTTCCAAACAGCAGTATAACCCACTGCACCTCTGACGCCTCTCAGATACACTTAACATGCACATCTTGTTCTGATTTTTTAAAAAAATTGCAAGTGGTTAAATGTTATTTTGCATTTCTGGATTATTCCTGATAATCATTTTTAATGGTAATATAAGAATTGATTTTGTTAGAATTTTTATTAAAGTCATTTCTCTACTGAAAGGCTAATTGAAAACAGTTTTCAAAGGTGATGCTTTTAGTGCTAGACGCGCTTAAATTATACTCTTTTCTTTTTGTTGGCAGATTTAACTTTAATAGTGTCTTAATTGTAAAGCCACTGAGCTACTCAGTTGTGCAACTGACCTCTACCCTTTTTTACAAGTAAATAGTACAATGTTCCTCAAACTGATTTTAAGCTCTGATTTTAGTTGATCTTCAAACAGAACAGCAGGTAGCGATTAGCCAATAGCTATTTTTGAACAGCATTTTCCTGACCTAGGTACACTACACTTTCATGACAAAGAGAGCTGAATTGAAGCTATACCATAGAAATTTTTCTGCATTTTTACTCCTGCCTTTTTGATTCAGTTTGTGTGTCTTTTTAACTAAGTTGCTTTTAAAAAGAGAGAGAAGGCATATGATACTGGATAAATGGTGCTACTCCTGGGAAAATGTCCAATTAGGCACTTATTGTTAATGAGAGTAGGTGAAGGAAGCACTTTTACTTGGTCAGACCATGAGGTAGAAACTATTGCTCCTCCTTTACTCACAGAATCTGTTTCTACTTCTTTTCTAGAAGCTTCTTTCAGTGTGTGCACACTGAAATTTCCCAGTACTTTGTCACATTCTTGTGGAAACCTGTTTTCCCTTCACCACGGGTAGCATCTGATAGACCAGAGCCTGTCTTGGTCAGCCCCGTGTTCCTCCTGTCCAACACAGTGCCTGTCATGGGGTTGACATTCAACACGTTTGTACTGAAGAGTCTTGGTTTGAGGGGTGAGAGAAATGAGACAGAGACAGAGTAGCTTTGCCAGTCCCCTGACAGGGGTGACACTTGCAGTTTTACCTTCTGGCATACTCACTGTCTGTGCACTGACTACTCCGGCCCGGATACTCTTCCATAAAGATACGACAGCTGTATTAAGGACCTATTTTCTCCAAAATTATGACTAACTAGTAAGAACCTTGAGGATCTTTATGTTTACTCTGGCCAATTTTCAGACCATACGTGTGATGCAGAAGTGAGCCATTGGACCATATCTTTTTTTTTTTAAAGATGTATTTGTGTATTTGTGGGCCCAGCATGATAGCATGGTGGCTAAAGTCCTTGTCTTGAACATGCCCGGATCCCATATGGTCGCCGGTTCTAATCCTGGTGGCCCTGCTTCCCATCCAGCTCCCTGCTTGTGGCCTGGGCAAGCAGTGGAGGACGGCCCAAAACTTTGGGACCCTGTACCCACGTGGGAGACCTGGAGGAAGTTCCTGGATCATGGCTTCTGAACGGTGCAGCACCGGCCGTTGCAGTCACTTGGGGAGTGAATCATCGGATGGAAGATCTTCCTCTCTGTCTCTCTGTCTCTCCTCCTCTCTGTATATCTGCCTTTCCAATAAAAATAAATAAAACCTTTAAAAAATTTAGTTACTTTTATTGCAAAGTCATATATACAGAGAGGCAGAGAGACAGAGAGACAGAGAGGAAGATCTTCCATCCCCAAGTCAGTGCAGTGACTGGTGCTCTGCTGATTCGAAGCCAGGAGCCTGGAACTTCCTCCAGGTCTCCCACACAGGTGCAGGGTCCCAAGGCTTTCGGCCATCCCCGACTGCCTTCCCAGGCCACAGGCAGGGAGCTGGATGGGAAGCGGGGCTATTGGGATTAGAACTGGCGCCCATATGGGATCCTAGCACGTTTAAGGCAAGGACTTTGGCTGCTAGGCCATCACACCAGTCCGGACCATATCTTGAAGCTCTTGTGGGAATTGTCCTGTTTCCTTTTAAGTATATATTTTTAAAAACTGACCATGGTTTTGCTAACAAGATAATGGAGAACTTAAAAGTGGTTTATTACAGGGCCTGGCCTGATGACTCAGTGGTTAATCCTTACCTTACAAGTGCCAGGATCCCATGTGGGAGCTGAATCTTGTCCTGGTTGTGCTTCTTCTCATCTAGCTCCCTGTCTGTGGCCTGGGGAAGCAATGGAGGATGACCCAAAGCCTTGGGACCCTGCACCTGCGTGGGAGACCCAGAGGAAGCTCCTGGCTCCTGCCTGCAGATTGGCTCAGCTCTGACTGTTGTAGCCACTTGGGGAGTGAACCAGCAGATGAAATATCTTTCTGTCTGTCTCTCCTTTTCTCTGTAGACCTGCCTTTGCAATAAAAATAAATCATTTTTTAAAATGCGGCTTATCAGCAGCTAGGGATTCAATCTGGGTGTCTTGTGTGGGTGGCAGGGAGCCAGTGACTTGAACTGATACCTGTGGTCTCCAAGGTGGAAGCTGGAGTAAGGAGGAGAGCTGCCACTTGAACCCGGCATGCTAGTGTGGGCTGTGGACATCCCAGGAGACACTTGAGGCGTCACACCAAACATCCATTCCTAATCCATGTTTTCCTGATGATACAAGGTCAGCGTGATTGGGCTAACCTGCCACTTCAAACAAGTGCTGGTTCCAGTCCTATTTGTTCTACTTTCCAGTCCAACTCTCTGCTAATGTGTTTGGGAAGGCAGTGACGGATGACTCAAGTAATTGGATTCCTACCACTCATGTGGGAGATTTAGACTGAGTTAAGGTTTCCGGACTCTGTGCTAACCTAGCCTTGCTATTGTTAGTAATTGGAGTGAACCAGCAGATGAAAGATCTGTCTCTCGAACTCTCTGTGGCTTTCTTTTTAAAACTTATTTATATTTTATTGGAAAGACAGGTTTACAGAGAGGAGGAAATACAAAGAGAAAGATCTTCCATCTGCTGGTTTACTCCCCAAGTGGCCGCAATGCCTGGAGCTGAACCAGTCGAAGCCAGGAGCCAGTAGGTTCTTTCAGGTCTCCCACACAGGTACAGGGGCCCAAGGCTTTGAGCCATCCTCTACTGCTTTCCCAGGCCACAGGCAGGGAACTGGATGGAAAGTGGAGAAGCTGGGACATGAACTGGCACCTTATGGGATCCCTGTGCTTGCAGGCAGAGGATTAGTCCATTGAGCCATTATGTCAGGCCCCTCTCTCTGCTTTCAAATGAAAACAAAAATTATTTTTATTATAAGTTTAAGCTATTGATTTCTTTGGTAGTGCCCTCTAACCCTATTGAGTTTTCTAAGACTATTTTCCAATTCATTCTAGTTTGACTGAATAAACATTTAATTTTATCTAATTGAGGGTAGTGGAAATGCAGACATAAATAAGATGTTAACCGAAATAACTCAACTGTGAGAGCTTTAGGTTGAAGATACAAATTTCAGGGACTTAAATTTTTAATGAGGTAAGACACTCTCAATAAAGCTGTTACTAAAAAAGTGTTTGAAACAATGGGATACAATATAATAAAGACTTTTATCCGATTCTTTTCATATTCTACACTTTCTAGCCTGCCTATTAAGCAACTTCATTAAGCGAGACACAACTGTAGCTTGTTGATGTGATCATAGTTATTGATTTGAAAACATCTTTATATTTATTTTAATTAGGTGATTGGACTTGTGCGTCAAAAATTTCAACAGTCCAGCAGTATTTTTTCTTCCAATAATATACTGTTTACTTGATTGCACCATGAAAACGCTGCTATTGAGTCTTGTTGAGCGCAAAAATGGACTTGAAGAACCAAAAGTCATTGTTTTCAAATGAAGAATACTGAATAGTTCCAGGCCTCAATGCTTCTGAATCACCACTGAGATTCCCCCATCATCAGGATGGCAAGCAGGCGAAAGTCTACAACACCGTGCATGGTCCTTGCCAGTGAACAGGATCCTGACCTTGGACTGACCTCAGATGTGGATGACGGCCCCCCTGTCCTCACACCTATAGAAAACACCAGAGCAGAGAGCATCTCAAGTGAGGAAGAAGTCCATGAATCTGCAGATTCTGACAATCAGCAAAGTAAGAAAGTGGAAGGCGGCTATGAATGTAAATATTGTACTTTTCAAACTCCAGACCTAAATATGTTTACTTTCCATGTGGATTCAGAGCATCCCAATGTAGTGCTAAATTCATCCTATGTTTGTGTTGAATGCAATTTCCTTACCAAAAGGTATGATGCACTTTCTGAGCATAATCTGAAATATCACCCTGGAGAAGATAATTTTAAGTTGACTATGGTGAAACGTAACAACCAGACAATCTTTGAGCAAACAATAAATGATCTGACTTTTGATGGTAGTTTTGTGAAAGAGGAGAATGCGGAACAAGCAGAATCTACAGAGGTTTCTTCTTCGGGCATATCTATCAGTAAAACTCCCATCATGAAAATGATGAAAAATAAGGTGGAGAGCAAGCGAATTGCAGTCCATCACGATTCGGCTGAGGGCACTCCCGAAGAGAAAGAGAATGAAGTCAAGCCGGACCGTGAAGAAGTTGAGGAAAATCCAAGCTCTTCAGCGTCTGAATCTAACACCAGTACTTCGGTTGTGAACAGAGTGCACCCGAGTACCGCCAGCACCGTGGTGACCCCGGCAGCAGTTCTGCCTGGGTTAGCGCAGGTGATCACTGCAGTGTCTGCTCAGCAGAATTCTAACCTGATTCCCAAAGTCTTAATCCCTGTGAATAGCATCCCCACCTACCATGCTGCATTGGACAACAATCCCCTCTTGCTGAACACCTACAACAAATTCCCTTATCCGACAATGTCAGAAATTACAGTTCTCTCTGCTCAAGCAAAATACACAGAGGAACAGATCAAGATATGGTTTTCAGCACAGCGTCTAAAACATGGTGTTAGTTGGACTCCTGAGGAAGTGGAGGAGGCAAGAAGAAAGCAGTTCAATGGGACAGTGCACACTGTCCCTCAGACCATAACTGTCATTCCTGCCCACATTTCCACGGGGAGTAACGGCTTGCCATCTATCTTACAGACATGCCAGATAGTTGGTCAGCCAGGCCTGGTTCTTACCCAAGTGGCCGGAACAAATACTTTGCCTGTCACAGCACCAATAGCCTTGACGGTGGCCGGGGTTCCAAATCAAACGAATGTACAGAAAAGTCAGGTGCCCGCCGCTCCGCCTGCTGCAGAAACAAAGCCTGCAGCAGCAGCAGTTCCCACTTCGCAAAATCCCAAACAGGAGACTGCCTTGGTCAACCCTGATTCATTTGGCATTCGGGCCAAAAAAACAAAGGAACAGTTAGCAGAATTAAAAGTTAGCTACCTGAAAAATCAGTTTCCCCATGACTCAGAAATCAGCAGACTGATGAAAATAACAGGCCTAACGAAAGGAGAGATTAAAAAATGGTTTAGCGACACCAGGTACAACCAGAGGAATTCCAAGAGTAACCAGACCTTGCATCTCAACAGCGATGCCTCCACCACCACCATCATTATAGACTCGAGCGATGAAACCACAGAGTCACCCACCGTCGCCACCTCACAGCAGAAGCAGTCCTGGAATCCTTTTCCTGACTTCACACCCCAGAAGTTTAAGGAGAAAACTGCAGAGCAGCTTCGTGTCCTCCAGGCAAGTTTTCTCAACAGCTCCATACTGACAGATGAAGAATTAAACAGGCTGCGAGCGCAAACCAAGCTAACGAGAAGAGAAATCGACGCGTGGTTTACAGAGAGGAAGAAATCAAAAGCTTTAAAGGAAGAGAAGGTAGAAGTTGAAGAAAACAATGTGGGCAGTTCCAAAGAAGAAGCCGGAGAAACTTCTCCTGGAGACGAGTCCGTTGCCCCGAAGTCAGGGGGTACAGGCAAGATATGTAAGAAAACGCCTGAGCAGTTGCACTTGCTGAAAAGCGCGTTTGTCCGGACGCAGTGGCCCTCGGCCGAGGAGTATGACAAGTTGGCGGAAGAAAGTGGACTTGCTAGAACGGACATCGTTAGCTGGTTTGGAGACACCCGCTATGCTTGGAAAAACGGAAATCTGAAATGGTACTACTACTATCAAAGCTCCAACTCCAGCGCTTTGAATGGCCTGTCTTCCCTTCGGAAAAGGGGGCGGGGGAGGCCCAAAGGACGGGGACGAGGAAGACCCCGAGGGCGGCCCAGAGGAGGCAAGAGGATGAACAACTGGGACAGGGGACCGTCACTTATAAAATTTAAAACTGGAACCGCAATACTTAAGGATTATTACCTGAAGCACAAATTTCTGAATGAACAAGACCTGGACGAGCTGGTTAACAGGTCGCACATGGGCTACGAGCAGGTCCGAGAGTGGTTTGCAGAAAGGCAGAGAAGATCAGAGTTAGGAATGGAGTTATTTGAGGAAAATGAGGAGGAGGAGGAAGCTGCGGAGGATCAGGATCTGGAGGATGAAGAAGAAACGGATGACAGTGACACGTGGGAGCCTCCCCGGCACGTGAAGCGGAAGCTTTCTAAGTCAGATGACTGAAATGTAAGTGCTTTCATCCGAGCGCGTTGTGTCTGCCAGCCACCTCCGTTGGGAGCAGTCATCGTGCAGTAGCAGCTAGCTCTAGTTTGATCATTTTTTTTCTAAAATAGTTGTCCTTTGTCCTAATAAGTGAACGAGGTTCCGCTAGAGAGGCCAAGGAAGATTGTCATGTATAATTTGATTGTTCTACTCTCTGTGTAGTTTGATATTGCTTTGAGTATTTATTTTTTCAGATGAGGCGTGTTTTACGTTGTTTTAAGACAGAGTTGCTCATGATTGAAGGAAGGAGACTGGGACGAGGTGGGATTTACAAATACTAAAGCTAACAGGTTTCTCGCCACCCTCCTTCACTACAGCTCCTTTTTGTCTAAGAATTCAAAAACAAAAACTAAAAAGAAACGAAGTATATCAAAGGAAAGACACAGTTTTAGGAAACGAGGTGAAAATGAATCTCTCTTTCCACTGTTTTGCTACCAAGATTTTAGTAATTTTTTTCCCTTGAACTTAAAATGCTTTATGTATTAAATTATTCAATTTTTTTCTATTAAAAGCCAAAGATCTGTATAAATTCATGTTTTCTTAGGTGGCATCCATTGTGGCAACTGTGATATAAATTACTCCTGTCTTAGAGATTAAAAGGCACATGGCAGATGTGGTGTTAAATAAACTAAAATTTCCTATAATAACAGCCTTTTTTTTGTGATATAAAACAAACCCATTACTAGTACTACCACTGGCTAAAAATGTATCTCTTTAGTCTTAAAAGTACAAATATCTGTGGTTTAAGTTTAAAAGATTTTGCATAGTCCTCAGATCCTAATGATTTTGTAGATGAAATTGATTAAAATTCCAGTTTAGTTGAAATTTTCTGTGTTGGAATCAAAACCTAAATTAGTAGTACTTCTGGAATATAATAGCTATGTTTTGTCTTTTTCTAAATGGTTTGGAATATTCCAGGATAGAGATCCACTCTTTTGAAGAGAATGCAATGGTTGTGAAATGTGTGTGTGTGTATCTGACAGTGCTCCAAAGAACATGTCACTACCCAGGACTGCTGCAAAGCGTTTTCCAGCCGTGGGGGGACGAGGCACGGAGCCTTAGCGCCAGGCAGGAGCACGGCTCCTCATCCTGGACTTGTATACGCTCTTATCTCTGCAGTAGTTCCTCCATTTCCCCGTGTCTTGTCCCTGATTTTATTTATTTTAACATTTATAGAGTTTAATATATGCCAGGCACTGTTCTTACTGCTTAGCAGTCCTCTTTCAGGGTTTGTTTTTATTAACATTTTTAAGGCAGAGAAACAGATGAAATTAAAAAGCCAAGCTATTTTAATAAGTGGTGCAAATCATTTTCTAGGTCTGTAGTTAAATCATAAAAAAAGTCAAATCATAAAAAGTTTTATCCTGAAGTGCAGCCCTCCTCTTCCCACTGTCAGTCTTCAGGCTTTCTTCTGACCTAGATGCATAAAATATTTTTTAACAGGCACTTTCTGTTATTGCTAAACTAGAATGCACATTCAGCCCAGATGAAACCAACACATTAGTTGCTCCAGTGATTTTCTGGGAAGTTACAATCTTCTGAAAATTGATTTTTTGGGGGGTATGATTTGGTTTAGCATAACTTTGTATGGTTAATTCTTATGTTACATGTTAACACCATAATGGAAACTAATTATCATCAAATTCACATAAAGCTGGTTTTCAAAAACCTGGCAAATTTGTGATGTGTATTACTTTTATGGTACATATACAGGTATGCGCTGCTTTCAGCAGATTTATATATTTGAAAGAGAACAACAGAGAGAGAGCTCATCCCTCTGTGGATTCGCTTCCCAGATGGCACAGCAGCCACACCCAGGCCTGGAGCTCCACTGTGAGTGGCAGGACTGCTAGCACTCGGTCCATCTTCCACTGCCTTTCCAGGCACATCGACCGGATCCGAGGGATGCTAATGGGTACTCTGAAATAGGATGCTGGCTTTGCAAGAGGCAGCTTAACATGCTGCCAGACCCCATGCCTTGCTTTTAGAATATACAGAGTCTAAAATTATTAAACACTTTATTTAAAAGAAGGTAAAAACCCTATTGACCTAATAAGATAATTTTTCACTTTAAGAGAATTTATCATAGACTTGCTCTTATGTTATTTCATTTAAATGATTGAATTTTTTTTTAGAAGTTGCAGGGATCTTCCCAATATTGTTGTTGCAGAAAGTGAGGTGCATGTGTATCTTTTGCACATGTTGGTCTTGTATGTTAGAGAAAAAAGGAGAGAAAAAAGAAATGAAAATATTAGATTTCATAGGCTGTTTAGTATAAACACTGACAATGAAATATAAGCTTTGTGCTAATAACGTTGAGCTGAGTGACTATGTGATGGTTGTGTCTGTCAGCAAGCCTGGCATATGCAGGACATGTGTCCATGAGTGGTGCACAGGGTGAGTGACCCTCAGTGTTAGCGCACAGAGGCTGTTCACATGGCTGACTGGTATCTTCTTGTGTCTACACATAGTAAAACTGAAGTTTTCTTTACTTTTTCTGTGTGTTTTTTTTATAATGTTTTTCTTTTATAGCTGCCTAAAACATTGAAGGAGAATCAATTCTTCAGCTCAAGATGTCTGATTAACTGTGAATGGGCTAAGTCTTTGATGACACTGAAAACGTTTTGGGACATACAGATTCTCAAAACACAGGATCCAATATCCAAAAGTAATGGAACTTAACCTTGTGCCAAAGTTAAACTACTGCAGTTGGCGGAAGTTCTGCAATGTAAATAGAACACTAATTAAAAAACTTGTAAAAAAAAAAAGTCAAGTTTTAATACATTTTTATTCTGATACAATGGAGACATTCTAAATCTAAGACTTTCTGAGGGGTTTCATGACCACTGGAGCTTGTCCTCCTACTTGGTCCAGCTTACTACTGTGTGTCTGGTAAGATGGGCTTTGTTGCCTGGATATGTCTTTGATATGTAATTAACCTTGCAGCTTTGAGTGACCAAACGTTTTATGGAGTAAAAGTTGCTAGAAATGGGGGGGGGGGGGAAGAATTGAATTATGATTTATTTCTGTGTCTCTTATTTATCAGGCCCTGCACTGGGATTAGAAATTGTGCATGGGCTTATACAACTTAAAGTCTAAGAACAACCTATTTAAATATATTGAAACAGTAAGATTTGGGGAGCTCATTGGCCCTTGATGATTGGATCTTTCATGAAACACATTCATGGATACCACTATTTCTATTTGTAATACTTCTTTTACTTTTTTCATTAGAAGCTGAATTGCTTTTTATTAAACTGAAGATAATGTCGAAGAATGAAAGGAAACTGGCGTAAGAATTTGGATAGGGTGAAACTCTGAAATGAGTATTGTACCAAAAATGTGAAGAAATAATCATATAGTAAATACGTGATTTCCTTACAATCATATGGAAAGCAGAAGTATGCATACAGGTGTCAATTCAAAAATTCCAAGAATGATGTCTTTATGAAATTCTGCTTTGCATAATAATGTCTGAGAACAAATTCTGAACTGGTCATAATGAGTTAAGTTAGCTTGATGCTTTGAATCGTGGGAATGTTAGCCGTTAACTGTCACTGAATCAGGAGACTGAAGGTTCAGGCTCATTGAGAAATTCTGCCAAGACCGGTGCTGTTCATTCATATTGAGAAGGACCTCTGTTTCGTGATCATAGGACCATTTTGCAAAATGTACTTTCTTCACAGAAGAAATGATCAGCTTAATTAGCTCTGGCTTTTAAAATGTTTTTTTCTGAATGATCAAATGTAGTAGGCTTGGCCAGTTTATATAATCTAATTTAATTAATAATAAATATTCAGCTCTTGGTTAAATGTTTGTCAGCTAATTAAAATGTTACAAAAAAAAGCCTTGAGTATGCATGCTGCTTTCATTTTGATAAACTTTTTACTTTTAACTATAGCTTTATTAGTAATTCCGAAATGCTGCAGTTTAGCTGAGTTCTTCACTCAAACAGCTGGCTTGGTGGGTGGCTTTTTTCATACTACTGTTAACTTTTTAATAAAAAGAAGAGACAATGTAAAGACTGTAATAATTGAATGCACTAAGCTGTTTTTCTTTTACACATTTAAAGACTTCTTAAAGCACTCTGTATTATACTGATTAAATTGCTCCCTTTTCTAAACCATTAGTAATGTGGTCTGAGTTTTGTTTTACAGCAATTTTCATGTTTTTAAAATTCAAAATGTCAAGTATTGGAAGTGATACCTTTAAATATCTTATGGTTTCCTTTTAATCTGTCGTCTCCATATAAGTGTAAATAACCATTAATCAATTTTTCCATTTTTGGTAGGTTTTATAAAATTCTACTCTGATGTTTGTTAGCTTTCAAACATATTTATTTGACAGGCAAAAGATCCTTCTCTATTGATTGTGTCCTTTTATACAAAATAAAAGATAGCAGTGATTAGGGTTTTCAGTGATTTTTTTTCCCCATTAACTGGATCAATTTTCTAAAATTCTGGTCCTGTATGTTATATATATATACTTGTATATAAAAACATAGCTTGGCTTTATGGCCATTTAAAATGTATAATTCAGCAGCATTAATTATATTCACAGTATTATACAATTATCACCCTATTTCCAAAATTTTTTCATTGCCCCAAGCAGAAACTTATAACCAGTAAACAATAATTGTGCATCCCCCAAGCCTAGGCCTGGTAACCTCTGCTCTATTTCCTGACTCTTTGGAGTGGACAGTTGCAAATAAGGGGAAACACCAGTGTTTTTCCTTCGATGTCTCATTTATTTTACTGTTTTCCTTTGATGTCTCATTTATTGTGTGCTCGTGGGCCACATTTTGTGTATTCATTTGTCAATGGGAACTTGGGTTTTCTACTTTTTGCCTATTGTGAATAATGCTGCAGTGAATGCTGGTATGGAAACCTGAGTCCTTATTTTTAGTTCATTCCAGTGTATAGCTAGGGGTGGAATTACTGAGTCGTAGTCATTCTGTGTTGATCTTCTGAAGGAACCACCAAACTTCCATGGGGCTCGGCCTCCGTACCTTATGCATTCCACAAGCAGGATCTAGGTTTCTCCACATCCTTGCCAACTCCTTTTATTTTAAGAAAATTATGATGTAATTCACATAGTATAAAGACATTAATCACTAAGGAAATGCAAATCAAAGCAAAAATCTTTTTGAGGAGCCTGTGATACTGGTTCTAGTCCAGGCTGCTCTAGCTCTAATCCCGCTGCTTGCTGATGCTTTGGGAAAACAGCGAAGGATGTCCCAAAGCCTTCATCCCTGCTCCCAAGTGGAAGACACAGAGGAAGCTCCTGACTGCCACCTGCAGACTCACCCAGCCCTGGATTTTGCAGCCATTTAGGGAGTGAACCAAAGGATGGAAGAGCCCTCTGTCTTTCACTCTCTCTGTGTAACTCTAATTTTCAAGTCAAGTAAATCTTAAAAAAAAAAAAAAACCTATATCTTTTCATGTGACTATTGACCGTTTTTACGTCTGCTTTGGAGGAATGTCTGTTCAAGTACTTTACCTTTTTTTTTTTCTTTTAAGATTTGTTTCATATTTTGGAAAGAGTTGCTTGGAGAGGTGGAGACACACAGAGAGATCCACTGGTTCATTTGCCAAAGGCTGGAGCCCAGCTAAACTGAAGCCAGGAGTCTAGAACTGCACCAGGGTCTCCTGCACGGGTGGCAGGGGCTTCCACTGCCTTCCCAGGCCTAGTAACAGGAACCAGATTTTGAAGAGGAGCAGTCAGGACTGAAACAGGCACTCATATGGGAGCTGGCCTTGGAGAAAGCAGCTTAAATTGATGCCCTGTAGTGCCAGTCCCTTTGCCCAGATTTTAGTTAAATTTTAAGAGTTCTTCATATATGCTGGATATTACTGCTTCACCAGATATATAGTTTGCAAATGTAGTCAATTTTCAATATTCACTGAATCTGTATATGCAAATTTGCATATTAATTGGAATGTGTGGCTGCAAAATGAATACCTATAGAATTTTCTTTATAAAACTGTGTGTTTATTAAAAGACTCAGTGATAGAGGGAGAGACAGAGATCTTGCATCTGCTGTTTCATTCCCCAAATACAATAGCCAGGACTGGGTGGGGTCAAGGCCAGAAACACGGAACTTCAAGTTTCCTGTGTGAGTGAGGGACCCAGGCACTTGAGCCATCCCCTGCTGCTCTCCCAGGAACATTAGCAGGGAACCTGGTAAGAAGTGGAGTAGTCAGGACTCAAGCTAGAATCCTGATCCTGGAATGCGGTTATCTCAAGTTCCTGCTTCACTTGCTGTGCCACACCCCCTTCCTGCCATCATCCAAGATTGTCCTGTGCACTATGAAGGTAGTACTTGTTAGATAAATGTCACTGGGGGCCTCATGCAATGGCTCGGTGGCTAAATCCTCACGTCGCACACAGGGAGCCCATATGTGTGCTGACTGTGTGCTGCAGCTGCTCCACTTCCCATCCAGCTCCCTGCTTGTGGCCTGTGAAAGCAGCAGAGGACGGCCCCAAGCCCTGGGATCCTGCACCCATGCAGTAGGGCAGGAAGAAGTTCCTGGATCCTGGCTTTGGATTGGTGCAGCTCCAGCCATTGCTTGAGTGAAGCAGAGGGTGGGAGATCTTGTTTGTCATCTTCGTCTCTCTTCTCTGTAAATCTGCCTTTCCAATAAAAATAAACTTTTTTTTTTTTTAACCAAAGTCTGGGCCCGGCATAATAGCCAAGCAGCTGAGGTCCTTGCCTTGGATGTGCCAGGATCCCATATGAGCGCCAGTTCTAATCCTGGCAGTCCGACGTCCCATCCAGCTCCCTGCTTGTTGCCTAGGAAAGCAGTCGAGGACCGCCCAAAGCCTTGGGATCCTGCACCTGCGTGGGAAACCCAGAAGAGGTTGCTAGCTCTTGGCTTCGAATCGGCTCAGCTCTGGCCATTGTGGCCACTTGGGGAGTGAATTAATGAATGGAAGATCTTCCTTTATCTCTCCTCTCTGTATATCTGCCTTTCCAATAAAAATAATAAATAAAATATTTTTTAAAATGTCATTAAAGATATGCTTTCTAGTACTGTTGGCCATCAGTTTAATGTTATGAATTCATGTAAAACAATGTTATGTTTTGATCTATTGATGAAAATAGAGTGACCAGACCCAGACTCCTAGATCCTTAACTTGAGAAACCTTTGTTCAACGTGCTAATTCAGTGTTTGCAGCTGCATTTTAGAACACAATTACTGTGAATAGTGAGAACGGGCTCTATTTTTCCTGTTGCGTGGGTTGTACTTTCACTTTTGTGACAATATGCTTTGTTGTGCAAAAGGGTTCTGTATTTCTCTATTTTATTGTTTGAGCTTTTGGTATCAGATCTAAGAACCCATGACCAAATCCAAGTTCCGGGTGTATTGCAATATATATATATATGTTTAAAGATGTATTTTTTTATTGGAAAATCAGATATACAGAGAGGAGGAGAGACAGAGAGGAAGATCTTCCATTCATTGATTCACTCCCCAAGTCAGTGCAATGGACAGAGCTGAGCTGATCCGAAGCCAGAAGCCAGGAAACTCTTCCGAGTTTCCCACGTGGGTGCGGATCCCAAGGCCTTGGGCCGTCCTCAACTGCTTTCCCAGGCCACAGGCAGGGAGCTGGATGAGATGTGGGGCTGCCAGGATTAGAACTGGCGCTCATATGGGATTCCAGCACGTTCAAGGTGAGGATGTTAGCTGCTAGGTTACTGCACTGGACCCATCTCGAGCTTTCTTGTGAGTTCTTTGGGGTTTTTCTGTCCATTGCATCATGTCACCTATAAATAGATACGCTTTCCAGTTTGGATGTGTCTGTTTTCCTGCCTCATCGCTTTAGATAGACCTTTTAGCACTATGTTGGGAAAACGAATAGCAGCGCACATCTCCCTTCTCCATTGGCTCTGTGTTGTGGTGTCCTAGCAGTTGTCTTAAAGGGAAAGCTTAGGGTCTTCTAAAACTGTTTTGTGTGTGTGATTTTACATCATGCCATCATGACATTATAAATTCTTCCATACACAATGCTATTTTTACCCATCCTAATTTATCAAAGAATTCTCCCCCCTAAGGTTACCTTCCAGCCTTCGTAACCTATTGTATTGTATGTCTCACTGATGCAGCTCAGGCGTGCGCAGGTTGCGTGTTCTTTTTGCAGCAGTGTTGAGCAGTGCTCTTTGCTCCTTGATCCAAGCTGGGCAAGTCAGAGATGTAACCTTTTGTGTCAGTCCTTTAGACAGCCATCAAATAGACATTTTAATAATATGTAAATTATGAAATATTTACATGATATCTTATGAGAATGAGATCTGTTCTGCTCCCAGTGAAGTAAAGGACCAAGGTCGCACACCAAGAACATGGACAAGTTTATTCCTTTCCTAGTACAGCTTAAATTCCGTGACAGCAAGGATATGAGTCTGTCTGAATTTACTGTTGTATCCTGCATTCTGAAAAGAGGATTTGAATTGGGCCAATTTAATGGCTGAATTGGTTAATCCATTGCCTGGAAGCATTGGGACCTCATATAGCTGCTGGCTCGTGTCCCAACTGCTCCACTTTCCATCCAGCTCTCTGTTTCTCACCTGGGAAAGCAGTGGAGGATGGCCCAAACACTGAGCTGACATTGGGTGGCAGTTCCCCATCCCCCAGGGAATGCGGTGTTTGGGACGCTCGGCATGGTTTCTCCTCTTGTAACCTCATCTCCCCCAAACATGGGAAGAAGAAGAAGAAAATGTGTAAACAAGGGTCTCACCCGCTATCCCCTGATCCTTGACCCTTCCCACCCTGATCAACTATGTAAACACAAATATTAAAATCTTAAAAAGGTGGGTGCTTTAGGGCAGGGAATTGGTGCCATGTTAAATGCTGCCTGGGATCCCTACCTGCATCCGACATTTGAATGCCTCAGTTCTGACTCTGATTCTGGTTTCCTGGGACGGGAAGAGGAACAGGTGATGGCTCAAGAACTTAGAATCCATGTGGGAGACCCAGAATGAGTTCCAGGCTCCTAGCTTTGGTCTTGGCCCATTCCCAGCTTTTGTATTTGGACAGTGAATTAGTGTGGGAAACCATGCAAAGGTGTAAGAAGAACTGCTCCCCTGTTGGCACGGCCACAAGGAGTTACCGGCTCCACCTCTATAATCACTTCCTTGCTGCCTCACCCCATTGTGTGGACACTCAATCATTTGATATTTCTTGGAATTCTCTTGAGGATGTTGTTGTTTTCTCTGCAAATATGAAGTGATTTCTGAAACTGGTATAATGTCTGAAACTGATTTTATCAATCATTTTAAAAAGATTTATTCATTTTTATTGCAAAGTCAGATACACAGAGAGAAGGAGAGACAGAGAGGAAGATCTTCTGCCCGATGATTCACTCCCCAAGTGACCGTAACGGCCAGTGCTGCGCCAATCTGAAGCCAGGAACCAAGAGCTCTTCCAGGTCTCCCATGCAGGTGCAGGGTCCTAGGGCTTTGGGCCATCCTCTACTGCTTTCCCAGACTACAAGCAGGGAGCCGGATGGGAAATAGGGCTGCCAGGATTAGAACTGGTGCCCATATGGGATCCCGGGGTGTTCAAGGCGAGGACTTTAGCCTCATAGGCCACTGCACCAGGCCCCTATCAATCATTTTATGGTAAAAGGGTTTTCAGTAACTCAAGACAATTAGTTACAGCTAAAAGCATGCAGTAGTACAACTGAGCCCACACTGTTCCCAAATGTCTTCTGTGTGCCCACCTTTGTCCTAGAATTTACTCTAAGACGTATAATGTTCTCCTTAAGAAATGGCTTGATAATATCTTAGAACCATATGACAATTATGGAGGTACAAAGAGTTTATTTACTGTGTAGCCTCAAACTGCTGCATTTCATGGAATGACACATTTTGGCTTCCCACCACGTAAAGCAAAGAACACAGGACATCTTTTAAGAGGGAGATGAGCCCCTGAAATGTGCGCCCACTGAGGAAAATGGTTTGGAACTTCTAGCTTATATTGGCACTTATATTTAGGGAAAGAAAGTAGTTTGAAAAGATGAAAAGAAGTTTCTTGTGAAGGCTTTCCATTCATAGAAAGGTCGAGCTGCTCTGATCCTTCCCATTGCCCTTTAACAAAAGAACAAAAAGCAATTGAATCAGTACGAGGTGAAGGTGATGGTAGTTAGTGTATGATTGACTGTAAGATTTAATAAGAATTTATGATATGTGCCTTTCTAAATGCCTTTCATTTATAAGCTTTCTTGCTAATTTTGCATTCTTGATTTTTACATAATATTAGTTTAAGTTTAGTAAAAATTGATTTTAGATTTAAGGAACTCACCTGTCACTATGTAAGCAGATGCGCTGCCAACCGTGGAGTTCCTGGCTTCAGCCCGCTGACTGCAGGTTTCAATGAGTAATGCTTTGCTGAGAATGTTTTCTCTAAAGTAAAATGTTTTTTAGAATTGTGTTTGTAATCTTTCTTTTAACCATGAAGTAAAAACGAAACAATTGGATGTTTGCGCAAAAGCTCGTGATAATTTCTGTAGCTGAAGCCTGGAGACCGAACGCCTGGAGCCTGCACACGAAGGGGCTGGACAACTGGACAACTGGACAACTGGACAGCTGGACAGCTGGAGCTGTTCGGATTCCAGGGGTAGTGAGCACAGAGATGGGTTTGGAATCCAAAGGGGAATAAATCAAGTTCCCCTTAGGGTGAGATGGTGGAGTAGAAAATTGGGTTGAAAGAAAAAACTTAAGAGACACATGGTGGTGGAGGCCCTGGGGGAGAGAGGCCAGCTGCGTGAACCTCCACGTTGAGTCGCTGATACGGGACGTGGCCGAGCGGCAGTGCTGGCCAGTGCTGAACAACGTCCAGTTTCCAAAGAAAAGCGCCGCCCTGAAGGCGTAGGAATGCTAGGAGAGGCTAGTCTTGGAATTTTGGGCTTGGTGTTTCACTCCAACCGGCGTCCCCAGAGAACATTTCTGCACTTTGGGTTTTGTTAAATGCCTGCCTGATCCTGGTCTTTGGTATTGGTGATGGTGGCACTTCTCCAGACACATGGGGACACCGAGTCATTTCTGGATTCCCTGGTTCTGAGCCCAGTAATAATCGGTCCTGAGCAAGGCACTTAACGTTTTCCAGCCCCAATATTTGCAAAATGCGACTGACTGTGCCTTTCACACAGTTGTTAGAAGACAAAACAGGCAAAAACAGCACTTAACACAATGCAAGGAAATTGTCATTGGACGGCTCTGTCCGTTTCCGGGCACACGGAAGTCAAACCCTTAGGCTAGGATCCTGTCAATTCGCCAGTGGGAATAATCCTCCGCTCAACCTGCACTCCCAGACAGCGGCGGGCGCACAGCTCGCGGGCCCTTCCCAAAGACTACAGCTCCCGGCATGCCGCGTTCCAGCGGCGGCACCGCCCCTTCCGCTCGGTCCGCACGTGGGCGTGGCCGCTTCTTGGTGTCCGGCGGGTCGACTGCGGCAGATGGAGTCCGGTTGCTGGTTGTTCGGCGGCGAGTTCGAGGATTCAGTGTTCGAAGAGAGACCGGAGCGGAGGCTCGGGCCGCCCGCGCCCTACCGCGCTAAGCGCTGCGAGCCGCAGGTGAGAGGCCGGGCCGAGCCGCCCACGGCCCGCCTGCCCCGGGGTCAGCTCGTGCGGTGAGCACTGCGGGAAGCGTCGGTCGCCTTCCCGGGTCCAGCGGCCCGTCCCCGCCCTGCAGGCCGGGCGAACCCCGCTGCCGCCGCTGACCCCTCCGTGGCACTGCTAGATGCATCCTAAATGCACCACCTCCAGGAAGTCTCTCCTGGTCCTCTCTTCCAATCAGCTTGGTGCTTCCTCCCCTCCCACGTGCAGCTGCTGTTTGCCGCCCAGCCCCGGAGCGCCGGCTGTCCACGCGATGGCCGCCGCGGGGCCTGACAGGTGCGGAGAGAGCCGGCGCTCCGTGAACGGCCCTGAGTTGGAGGGTTACTGCGTGTTGCCTCCCCACCCGCAGCCGAGATGCTGGGGCCGCTGTGCTGGTGTGCCTTGCCCATGCTGTTGGCATTTCTTCCCTCTACAAGGATTGGACTGAAGAGATGCTGGGCACGGGCACTTCCTACAAGTTTTATTTGCCTCGTTTTTTCCTGACGCTGGGCAGTCAGAGTCGCCTTCAGGGACCCATGGCACAGATGGGCCTGGGAAGGCTTGTGCTGGTGCCTGAGGAAGTTCTGGTTAGGCACCAGGACCTGGGTGGGTCGGTGGGTCGGTTATCTTTGGGAAGAGAGTGCTTGCTGGGTCAAGGGGTTGTTGCTGATCCTTCCGGGAGATACTGTATACAGAAGCACCCTGTCAGGGGTGCCGTGCCCTTGTAAAGCAGAATCCTTTAGCTTGGCAATTTGTTGAGAGGTTATTATGGAAACCTGCTCATACGCTAACCCAGAGCAGACTTGAGGCCTGTTCGTCGCCCAGGAGCCTGGCTCAGAAGGTGGGTGCTGGCCCTGCCTGCTTGCCTGAGCCGGGCATTCAGTGTGTCCACACTTTTCTGTCCTTCAGGGGGTATTTTGAGGCGTCCCCTGTGTGAATTCTTTGCTGCCCTGCAGATTATTTAGGACAGAAACCGTCATTTTAAAGCCATTAAGCTCATGGCCACTTAAGGATTTTAGGGTTGTGGCCGCCACTAAAGTGAAGACGGGCCGATTGAAGCATTCTGTGACGGAGGACAGTGTGGGTGAAGCACTTAAAAGGAGAGCAGAAAAAGGGGTTCCTAGCCTTCTCCAGGTCATGCGTGGGCCGGAGAGAGAAGCAGGCATTGCCAGTATAACGAGGGTGTGGATATTCAGGTGATTCTTTGAGAAATAGGGCCAGGCAGTTGTACTTTTCATGGTTTTTTTAAAGATTTATTTTTATTATTTTTGCATTGGAAAGGCGGATATACAGAGAGGAGAGACAGAGAGGAAGATTTTCCGTCCGATGATTCACTCCCCAAGTGAGCGCAACAGCCGATGCTATGCCGATCCGAAGCCAGGAGACTCTTCTGGGTCTCCCACGCGGGTGCAGGTTCCCAAAGCTTTGGGCCGTCCTCGACTGCTTTCCCGGGCCACAGGCAGGGAGCTGGAAGGGAAGCGGGGCTGCCGGGATTAGAACCAGCGCCCATATGGGATCCCAGGCGTGCAAGGCGAGGACCTTAACCACTTGCGCCACCGCGCCGGGCCCTACTTTTCATTTTTAATGGTTTATTTATTTTTATTGGAAAGGCAGAGTTATAAAGAGAAGAGAGAGAGAGAGAGAGATATCATCCGTATGCTGGTTCACTCCCCAAGTGGCCACAATGGCTGGAGCTAAGGCAATCTGAAGTCAGGAGCCTGGAGCCTTTTCCTGGTCTCCTATGCAGGTGCAGGGTCCCAAGGCTTTTGGGGCGTCCTCCACTGCTTTCCCAGACCACAAGCAGGAAGCAGGATGGGAAGTGGAGCAGCCAGGACCTGAACCAGTGCACATATAGAATGCTGGCGCTTGCAGGCAGAGAATTAGCCAGGTGACCCCATGTGCTCACTGGGATAGAGGACATGGGGCCGCCTGTGGTGGCTCAGACAGTGCATCAGAACGCTCGTGCCCAGAAGCTGTGACTGGCGTGCTGGGGGACCCTCCCAAATACAGTCAGCTGTGACTGGACGGTGCTTAATGGGGGAGGCCCACCTGCAGCCGCCTTGTGTGGGACCGGGCGTGAAGTGAGCATCGGGTGCTTTACGCAGTGCAGAGATACCCACCACTCGAGAACACTTTCCCTAGAACCTCAGTGTTTACTTAACAGTCAAGGAGTTTCAGCATCACTTTCCTGGTTTAAATCAGGAGAAAGCTGCTTGTTTGGTCCCTGGGGTGAGGTGCTAGCCGGCTGGTGTGCCTACACTTTGGTTTCCCTTTCCAGCTTCCTGGCGGGGCAGACCCTGGGGGGCAGTGATGATGGCTCCAGCAGCTGGACATCTACCACACACTTAGAGACCCAGATTGAATTCCTTGTTCTGGCTGGCCCTGGGCCCAGTCTGGCCCCGGTCCCAGCCTATTCCAAGCCTAGTTCCAGCCCCGGCTTCGGTCCCAGCCCCAGTCCCAACCCCAGCCCCGGCTCCGGCTTCAGTCCCGGCCCCAGTCCCGGCCCCAGTCCCAGCCCCGGCCCCAGTCCTAGCCCCGGCTCCAGTCCTAGCCCCGGCTTCAGTCCCAGCCCCGGTTCAGCCTCAGTCCCAGCCCCAGTCCCAGCCCCAGCTCCAGCCTCATTCCCAGCCCCAGTCCCAACCCCAGCCCAGCCACAGTCCAGCCTCAGTCCCAGCCTCATTCCCAGCCCCAGCCTCAGCCTCAGTCCCAGCCTCATTCCCAGCCCAGCCCCAGTCCCAGCCCAGTCCCAAGTCCAGCCCAGTCCCAGCCCCAGCCCCAGCCCCAGCCCAGCCCCAGTCCCAGCCCCAGTCCCAGCCCCAGTCCCAGCCCCAGTCAGGCAGGCCTTTGGGGAGTGAACTGATGAATGGGAATGTGGGCTTTGTGTTACAAGTCTGTCCGTAACTCTCAAAATATTTTTAAGTTAGAAAAGCAAATGGAACTGTTTCCTTCAACTTTTCTTCTATTGGTCTGATATTTGATTGCAGGGGTTCCTTTGTTTGGAATGTCAGCAGATCCTGGACTCTAAGCTGGAGTTCTGAGCTTTCTGTGGCAGGTGAAGGAGATGGTGGGAAGGTGTAGCTCCCTTCTGTAACAGGGATCAGGGGCAGGGGCAGGCTGCAGAGAAGGGGCAGTGGGAGGGCCCTTCCTGCTGGCCATCAGGTCTTCACACATGCTTGGTATGTTCAGGACTCTGCCTCCCATGGGCCTGCTGCAGCTGTCCTAGTTGTGCTTAGGCAGGACAGTGTGGTCAGAGGAGTTTCTGGAGTGTCTAAAATTAAGCCAGCAGAGACCTTCCAATTCTCTGCCCCTGTGCTGTGCCCCTTGCCCTTCCTTTTTTGCCTAATCCCTGTAGTCTTGGTTATACTGTTCAACCTAAATCTCTGCTTAGGTTCTGGTACCCTTTTTCCTTTCTTTTTTTCTCTTTGTAACATTTTCATTGTAGCACAACGCTTTGTAATTCTTTCCACAAGGCCTAGTGCCTTGCTGTTTCATTCTCTCCATAGTTTCCCCACTGGCAAACATACTTCACTTGCATGAACCAGTGTGAACTGAAGTGGCCAGGTGGCAGCTGCCAGGCACCACAGCCCCTGTTGGAAATGCTGCTGATGCAGCTGTACGTTGCTGAGTGGCTTTTTAAGAGAGGTGAAAGAGATACTGTTCTTGCCATATGCTGTGGCAGTGTTAATAAAAACTAGGCCCTCTTTTTTTTTTTTCCAAGGGATTTATTTATTTATTTATTTGAAAGTCAGAGAAGGAGATGGGGGTGCAGAGAAGGGCAGGGGTACAGTGGTCTCCTATCTAAGTGGCTGCTGCAGTTGCCATGGCTGGGCCAGGCACAAAGGTGGCAGGTGCCCAAACACTTGGGCCATCTTCGGCTGCTTCTCTCCCAGGACATGATCGGGGAGCTGGCCTGCTGTGCCATAATTGCTGACCCCTTGGGCATCTTTGAAATTGTCTGTCTCTGCTGTTTCTTACATTTTCCCACTGAGGCTTATCCTGGAGAGGTGTGTTCTGTTGGAGGCTTAGCTGGTTATGCTGCAGGACACGGCTTCCGAGCTTGAGATGGGCTCACTCAGCCTCACTCTGTAACATGGCGTTTTCACAATCTCCAGTGGTTCTGCGAAGAAACAGCGAGCAGTGATGATGTGGAGGCCCTGAGTACTAAGAAGTTCCGAGGGGACCTGGCCTACCGCCGCCAAGAATATGAGGTAGGGCTCACGGTGCAGGGGTGGGTGGGCTGGTGTGTGCACTGACTTGTCAGTGGCAGCAGCCAGCAGCGTACTGGCTGGGTAGGGCTTGCTTACAAAGACGGGTTTTGTCTTTGGTGACGGGCCGTTAGCATTGTGCACTCCCAGGTTCCCCCATTTCTGCGTGGCTCCTGGCCCCATGGGTTTCTAACTCCACCAGAGATCTTTAGGTCTATTTTCCCCAGGCTCTCTGCCCCCTCCTTTTACTTGCCAGTCGCCCAGGCTCCTCGTGGCGACAGGAGCCAAGCCCCTAGCTAAAAAGCCAAGAACTCACTGATGGCTGTATGTGTGAGGGACTTGGAATGTCTGCAGAGAACGGAATGGAAAGATAAGTTTCTTGTGGTGCAGAGGCTGTGAAACCACACACGCGAAGGGGCTGCAAAAAAGCCTGTGGAAATGTGTTTTACCAAAATCCTTGCATGGACTTAAAATGTTTTTGCATCAAAATAAGCCTGTCTTTTAATTCTACTTCTCGCAGAATTTGCTGCAGTGCCCTCATGGATGTCCATTCCCCTTCACCAGAATAGTCTTATTAGTTGCTGGCGGAAAGGTGACCCAGCATAGTAGTGGCGATGCGGGCGACAGGGCCTGGTCAGTTCTCCATCCTGTGCCACCCTCCCTGGCGGGCATGCTGTTAGAGGAGGCCCAGGTGGTAAGGGTGCTGCCCACCTTCCCTTTCTTCCCTTCCGTTCATGGCTTGTATTTTCCAAATAATTGGCAGGCAGCACTGCAGGAGTATTCCAGCATCGCGGAAAAATTGTCGTTGACCAACTTTGCCATGCAGAGGGATGTCCGGGAAGGCCAGGCCCGCTGTCTGGCTCGGCTTGGGCGGCACGAGGAAGCGCTGGCAGTGGCCACCTGCCTGGTGAGTGAGTCTGCTGGTGGCCGTCTCCTCTGGCTTTCTCCAGCAGGAGTGGCGGCAGGGCGATCGGTCATTGTCGGCGTGTTAATTAATGAAGCCAAAAGCGAACCTCCCACTGGCACTGTATCTGTGGATTTGGCTAAGTCGGAAGTTGTCAGTGGTGCAAGAAGTTTGCTAAGGTGAACACGAGCACCTAGTAATTGTCTTCTTTTAGCAGTTCTGGCTTTGGCCTTGTGCACATCTCAAGGGTGTTTCTTCTATCAGGAATAAATATTCCCCAGGTTGGGGAGGAATTTAAGTGACCTGATTGTTTCCTTAGATTTTTCATTTTAAGGTTTATTTATCCAACTTCACTTGGAAGCCAGAGCAACAGAGAGAGTTTGTTTGTTCGCTGATTCACTATGCAAATATGCTGCTGAGGTTGGGCCAGAGCGAGAGGTCAACTGGGGTCTCCCCTGTGGGTGACAGGGACCCCCCGGGCGTGTTAGCAGCAAACTGAGTCTCAGGCCAAGGTGGAGGCGGGACTGGTTCGCCAGCACTTCAGATGCGGTGCGACTGTCCCAAGCAGTGGTCTCACTTGCTGTGCCACAAGGCCCACTGCTCGTTAGGCTTTTAGACTTCATTTTCTAAAATGTATGAAATGAAACATGCACTGCTTTTGTGAACAGAAAGGAAATTACCCCAAAAGGACTGACTAGGCAAAAAAAAAAAAAAAACCCTGGTACTCTTTTTTGTCTTTAAATAGAATTGCAGATTGCTTACTGAGGAAAAAGACAGTTGTTTGTAATTCTGGAGTTTATTATTTATTTCTGGTTTTTAGGTTAAGGTGTTTATGGCTTACTTCCGTTACTTTGGTGAAAATTTTGTATGGAAATGATTCTAAGTAGGCCGGTCTGCGTTTGTGATGACCAGCTTGCTTCCTCTGAGGGCTTTCACAAGGCACTGTGGCCCTGAACTTGAACTCTGTGGATGCTGTCACCCAGAGGCCATCCCACAAGCAGCCTGGCTCCAGCTCACTGACCTTTGGTTGCCCAGTCTGAGGAGGGTTGGCCTTGGCCTTGCAGTGAGTCAGTCCCTATAGTGACTGGATGCAGAGAATAGCTGGGTCTTGTTCCTTCTCCTTCTGTACTAATTACAGGATCGTTCTGTGTTGGCGTCAGACGCCTTGCCCAGGCAGCACTGGCATGAGCAGTGAACGAGTGGGGTTTAGCTTTGTCTGTTCCTGGCTTTCCTGCTCTGCAGACTGGCAGCATGCTGGATGCTTCTGATGCCTGCCTGTGTGCCCTTGCTGCCCGCTCTGCTGGCAGCACCTCTTGCACGTCAGTGCGTGCTCTGTGCCTTTGGCTGTGATTGCTAAAGGCGGGAGCCACTGAAGGAGCCATGGAGGCGAGCTTTTGCTGTGGCCCATCCAGCCAGGTGCATGTCTGCCTCTGCAGCTCCCAGGAGGGTCGGGGCCAGCCTGCAGGGTCTCTCCCATGTCCCACGGTGGTTCTCGGGCGGAAGGAGGTTTCATTAGAAAGCCTGTGGCACACGCCAGGCCCTTGGGAACTTTGTGCGAGCTCCCAGGCACGTGACCAGGGAGGACTGATGGGGCCGCGGTGGCTGCGTTCTGCGTGCTACCTGTGTGTATGCTTTGGTTTCCTCATACCTGGGATTTGGTTTTCAGATTGGAAAGGCAGGTTTACAGAGAGAAGGAGATACAGAAAGATCTTTCATTCTCTGGTTCACTCCCCAAGTAACTGCAATGGCCAGAGCTGAACCAGTCCAAAGCCAAGAGCCAGGAGCTTCCTCTGCAAGTCTCCCATACGGGTGCAGGGCCTCAAGGCTTTGGGCCATCCTCAACTGTCTTCCCAGGCCACAAGCAGGGGGCAAGATATGAAATGAAGCAGCCAGGACATGAACTTGTGCCCATATAGGATCCTGGCACGAAATGGAGGATTAGTCTGTTGAGCCACCATGCCAGCCCCAGGAAAACATTTTCTATTTATAGGAAACTGTTTCTCATCTACTCCACAATAAGCGTTTTTTTCAGCCCTCTTATTTGCCTCCTGGGTTCATGTTCAGGGAGCATAAACAATGGGCATGCCCTGAGCATGCATTGCTGAGCCAGTGTCTGCCAGGTGGACGGCCAGGGGATGGCAGCTCCCCCTGTGTTTCCTTTCTGTGCCCTCCTCTGCCACTGACCAGCTCTGCTGTTTTCTGGCCTGTGACCTCGGGCCAGTTCCCTACTCTGACTCAGTCACCTCAACTGTAAAATGGACTTAATAATAAGAGTCCGTTTTAGCAGATTGTCATGAAACTTATGGGAGTAACTAGTGTTTGACACACAGTGAACAGTCAATCTTAGTTATCATCATCACTTTACTGTAGAAGGAATAATCCCTCACATTCATTTCAGTGGAATTAAATTTCCAGAGAGGAAGCCCTGTGGTTGGTGTGTGCCGGCATGGTGCTGGCTCTCCCCACTGGGACGTGCTGTGGAAGGAAGTGGCCCTTGGGACAGTCTGTATGGGCGGCTGTCCATATGTCAAGGAAAGGACAAAGTATGACTTTAAGAGTTGAGTGCTTACTGGGATGGAATTCAGCTTTGAACAGAAGCGTGTAAGAAGCTTGCTGGGCTGTGGGTGGACAGACAGCGTGGGGCCGTTTGGCAGGCCGCGCCCTGGCTTTAGGACAGCTGTCTGGAGCTGTGTTCTGTGTCTTTCGCCCTAGGTAGACCATAGAGCAGGCCCAGGCGTGGGCTTTCACCTGCTGGTCTGCTGGTTCCTTTGGCCTGCATGGTAGCTTTGTGAGCACTTGACCTGGAGGCCACCAGTCCGTCCCTGCTTTCCTGAGGCTCCGTGTCTACTTACCATCTGCTGCCTGTTCTCCATGGACTTTGATTTATACAAGGAAGCCCGGGGGCCCACACTGTGGCACTGCAGGTTAAACGTACACTTGCATCACTGGCAGCCAATACCTCGGTGTTGGTTGGAGTCCTGGCTACCGTGCTTCTGGGCCAGCTTCCTGCTAAGGCACCTGGGAAGGCAGCGAACGATGGCCCACAGACTGCGGCCCTTGTTACCTTGTGAGAGACCAGGATGGAGCTGTGCTTGCTGCCTTCTGCCCGGCCCAGCCCTGGCAACTGTGGCCACTTGGGGAATGAGATGGCAGAGGGAAGGCGTCCCTTCTCTCCTTTCTGCCCCTCTCCCTCTCTCCAGTCCTCCTCTTCCTCTTAATGTCATTCTGCCTTTCAAAAAAGTAAATCTTTTTAGAAGAAAAGAAAAGGAAAAGCAGGCCTGTTTTCCTAACCCAAAGGGCATTTACCATATGGCAGGTCAGGCCAGAGGACTTGGATACGGTTGAGGAGACTTGAAAAGGATTTTCTGATCAGAAGGAAAGCAAGCAACCTCTCAAGCCAAAAATAATGAGCCTGCTAATAGCTCCCAGAGCAGGCATTTGGGTTCAATTACGCTGCCTCCTGGAGCGCCGAGAGCCGCAGGCAGGGCCATCCTGGAGATGGTGAAGCCAAGGACAGTTTGGACATGGACTTGGTCCAGATGCTCAAGGAAAATGCTCATTTGGATGGTTAGAAAGGCTTGAATAGGAAAATGGAACCATGAGCTCAGGGTCTGTGAGAACTGGCCTCGTCTTTGATGTTTCTTCTGGAGATGGTAAAGATTATAGTAAAAATGGGGCATCGATGACATAGTTGTGTTACATAACTTTGTCAGCCGCTCTCAGTAAATGAGTAGGTCAGCGTGGCCAAGTGAGGTTGGGGTGCTCAGGCGTGGCTGATGGCTATTTTGCTAGATAGTATGTACTTCTCTGGATTCGGGGTTTCAAGTGGGAGTCTGTTTAATGTACTCCACTTACAAAGCTGCTGGAAGATGCTCACATACAGCCGGACACCTTCATTTGAATGGGAGACACTTCCTGTCTAACATTGTAACTTTTTGTTTTCTTCTTAGGAAAAGAAAGCCACTAACACAGACCATTTAACCACCGTGCTGTACCTACAATTTGCTATTTTCTCCAGTTGGCAGGACGTGGAGAGGACAGTTTTCTGCTTGCAGAAACTGATTTCTTTGCATCCTTTTAATCCCTGGAACTGGGGCAGGCTGGCAGAGGCGTACCTGCGTCTGGGGCTAGCTCTCACCACATCCTTTGCGTCATCTCAGAAGCAGAACAGCTTCACCTCAGGTGCTGAGATGGTCAGCTCCCCCTCTCCGCACTCGGGCAGAGGGGGCCTTTCGTGTTCCCCTGAAACCTTGCCTGGGACCTCTGCGTTGGCGGAGGAAGCAGGGAGCAGTCACAGCCAGGAAGAGGAGCCGGCGACGGGAGACGTTCCACACTGTGTGGCAGAGAAGAGAGAGGCAGCGCTGAGAGACACGCAGATGAAGGCCTGCGCCTCTTTTATACGAACCAGGTAAGCCGAGGTGAGCCGCGTGCGGCCGACTACCCTGGCTTGTAGTCAGGGTTCTGTGTTTCCAGTTGGAGCCCTCAGATCTTAGGCTGGACTGGGGGATTTTGCTGATGGTCTCCACAGTACCCCTTGACTTCAGTGTCATTTGAGTCTGGAGGCTTGAGAAGCCAGGGTGGGAAAGTGTGGTCCCCCGAGGGGTGGCAGTGAGAGCAGCCCTGAAGCGGCCGGCCAAGAGGGCGGCAGAGCTGACGGTCAGGAATTCAGTGAGCGGTGGCTGTGCATGAGTGAGCCTGGAGTCGGCCGCTTGCCGGCTGTCCTCCCTCACACGTGTCTGGAGCTCTCTGCTCCTCAGTTCTTCATCTTCACGGTAGAGGACTGATGGAAATGCCCACTTCCTGGGGTGGCATTAGGGTATCTACGGTACTCACCACACTGCGCAGTACGCAGTTGGCACTTGACAAACCATAGCTGCATTGGTTTGAGTTTTATTGTTAGCACAGACATTAGATATCATCTTTTTCTTTTTCCTTTTTTTTTTTAAATATGTATTATTTTTATTGGAAAGTCAGATATACAGAGAGGAGGAGAGACAGAGAGGAAGATCTTCTGTCCGATGATTCACTCCCCAAGTGGCTGCAAAGGCTGGAGCTGAGACCATCTGAAGCCAGAAGCCCAGAGCCTCTTCCGGGTCTCCCACATGGGTGCAGGGTCCCAAAGCTTTGGGCCAACCTCAACTGCTTTCCCAGGCCACAAGCAGGGAGCTGGATGAGAAGTGGGGCCACCAGGACACAGACTGGTGCCCACATGGGATCCTGGCATGTGCAAGGCAAGGATTTCAGTCACTAGACTACCGTGCCGGGTCCCGTCTTTTCTTTTTAAGATTTATTTTAATTTAATTTTTTAATGGAAAAACAGATATACAGAGAGAAGGAGAGACAGAAAGATCTTCCATCTGCTGGTTTACTCGCCAAGTGGGACCGCAGCTGTCAGAGCTGAGCCAGCACCTGTCCTGCCCGTGCTTACCTCAGGGCCTCGAGCAGTACCTAGCACATCTCGGCCAGGCAATGAGTGAGCATGAGACCTGGGTGCATCTGGGGGAAGCGTTTGGGAGCAGCGAAACTTGAGGAAAATTGGGAAACTCTGGAGGCACTTGCAGGATATGGAAAAAGACAGGAGCCGAGTGAGGAGGACAGGGAGGGGAAGACCAGGAGAGGGGGTCAGCTACAATCCTGACAGTCGGGGGTGGGCAGAGGGCTGCGGGTGCTCATCCGAGGGTCGTCGCAGGTCTGGCCTCTTTGGGAGAGTCTTGTGTGCTGGTGAATGTCGCGGGGCCTGGAGGCCACATGGCTGCAGGGTCTGGGAGCGGGACAGGCACATAGCAGATCCCTCCGCCAGTCACTCGCACATTCAAGCACATGACTTTCCCCAGGAAGCTCCCTGGAGCTGGTGCTGTTCTTTGAAAAGTTTTGGTCTGTTTCTGAAAAGGCGCTTCTGCGCTGCAAAGCTGGGGGATTTATACGGAGCGCTTCGGGAGGGTTAGCCGGGCCCTGCAGGCCTGGCAGTGTCCCCACAGCCTGGTGGTCCTGACTCCCAGCTGCGCTCCGCACAGCCGTATCCCTCTGCTTTTTAGGCTTTTGCTTCAGCTTACGCAGTCGCAGCAAACATCGTTTGCTTTGGAGAAGAACCTAAGGACTCAGCGGGAGATTGAAGACAGAATGAAAGGGTTCAGCTTCAAAGAAGACACTTTGCTGGTGATTGCTGAGGTGAGTGAATCCCCCTGGGTGTGCGTGAAAGCAGGCATCCTGGATATTTGTGCTGGCTCCAGAACTGTTCTGTAAGAGACAGAGCCAAGCGTCCCGCGCTGGGGAACTTGTCTCCACCTGTCCGTGCCTGTGGGTCACTCGGCAGCACAGGGGCGGCCTCTGCTCCGGGCTCGGCAGCTGTGCTGTGGTGTGTCTGGGCTGCTTGCTGGCCTGGGCCTGTGCACAGTGTAAATGTCTCTCCTGCATGTCCACCGCCCGGCAGACAAAGGAGTCCACGCTCCCGTTTGAGGCAGAGCTAGCCTGGGAGGCGGCTGTGCCAGCTGTGCGTCTGCTTTCCGCCCCGTTCCCCCCTCCCTGGCTGCAGGGAGACCAGCGCTGTGTAAAAATCCTCACCGTCTATCTCTTTAAAAACCTTCGCTTTTTGTAAATTGTCCTGCTGCAGTTTCTTTTTCCTCTTGCTTTTCTTTCTTAACAAAGAGGTTTGTTTACTTAGGGAAGGAAGAGAAAGTGAGCTTTGATTCATGAGGCTTGGCCGAGGCAAAGCTAGGAGCCCAGAACTCCAGTAGGATGTGCCGTGGGGTGGCAGGGAGCTAAGGGCGTGGCCAGCTCTGTGGTGTGGCCGGCTAAGATTCCACCTGTGGCACTGGCATCCCATGTGGGCACTGATCTGTGTCCTAGCTGCCCCACTTCTGATCCAGCTCTTTGCTAAAAGTCTGGGAAAGTAGTGGAAGACGGCTCAAATCCTTGGTCCCCTGCACCCACGAGGGAGACCTGGGAGAGGTGCCTGGCTTCTGGCTTCGAACCTGCCCAGCTCTGGCCATTGTGGCTATCTGAGGAGTGGAATGGTGGATTGGAGGTCTCTCTTTCTCTGCATCTTCTGTTTAACTCTGCCCTTTCAAATAAAAATAAATTTAAATTTTTTAAATATTTAATTATTATTTTAAAGACTTATTTATTTTTGCTGCAAAGTCAGATATACAGAGAGGAGGAGAGACAAAGAGGAAGATCTTCCATCTGATGATTCACTCCCCAAGTGACCACTACGCCCGGTGCTACACTGATCCAAAGCCAGGAGCCAGGAATCTCCTCCAGGTCTCCCATGCGGGTGCAGGGCCCCAAGGCTTTGAGCCATCCTCAACTGCTTTCCCATGCCACAACCAGGAAGCTGGATGGGAAGTGGAGCTGCTGGGATTAGAATCAGTGCCCATTGGGATCCTGGAGCATTCAAGGTGAGGACTTTAGCCACTAGGCTACCACGCTGGACCCCAATTGAATTGTTATTATTTTTTATTGGAAAGGGAGATATACAGAGAGGAGAGACAGAATGCTCTCCCCTGTGCTGATTCAAAAATAGAGCAAAATTGGGTCTTGAACTGGTGTCCACGTGGGATACTGACTGGTATTGCAGGCAGCAACTTTGTGTGCTATGCCACAACACTTAGTGGCCCAGAAGAAGCATTTAATTGTATTTTCCATGAACATTTTAAAGTTCCTCACTACGGTCCTTGAGTAGCTGCTTCTGGGCAAGTGTCTTTTCATTATGTTGGGAATCCCTCCGATGGCTCAGGAACTTTTCTTCGGCCTGGTGCCTGGGCGGTCAGGCCTGCCTCATCTGCTGCCTGTGCCCTGGGACAGAGTTTTTCTCCTGCTACAGGTCATGGGAGAAGACATCGTTCCAGAAAAAATCAAGGAGGAGCTTCACTCCGAGGTGAAGAGTGTCGGGCCCGCGGCCCTAACCGCCTGGGAGGCTGCCTCTTGCGAGGAGTTCGAAGCCAGGTGGTTCCACAGGATCCGAGAGCAGCTCTGGCCCTGCCGCAGTCAGCTCAGCGTGCACACCCACACCTCGGCCTAGCGGTCCTGTCCGCAAGATGGACGGATCCTGGTTTGCCTGAGACGGGATCTGCTGGTACTCACAGGACATGGGGATTAAGGCCGGCGACTTGTGTTTTATAAAAATGGCTTCTATTGAGCCCAGCGTGATGGCTCAATTTTCTAATCCTCTACCTCCAAGTGCCAGGATCCCATATGGGCACAAGTTCATGTCCTGGCTGCTCCACTTCCCTTCCAGCTCCCTACTTGTGGCCTGTGAAAGCAGCAGAAAATGGCCCAAAGCCTTGGGACCCTGCACCCAGGTGGGACCTGGAAGAAGTTCCTGGCTCCTGGCTTTGGATCAGCTCAGTTCTGGCTATTGCGACCACTTGGGGAGTGAGCCAGCAGCTGGAAGATCCTTCTGTCATTCCTTCTCTCTGAAAACTGCCTTTCCAATAAGAATAAAAATTAAATCTTAAATAAATTAATTAGTAAATATTTTTTTTAAATGGCTTCTAGGGTTGTTTTTAGTCTTCAGCCTCTTTTCCGTTTCCTCGTTGGGTTTTATTCCGTTCCTCACAGCACCACACCTCGCGCTCGCTCCCCCTCAGCAAGGGGCTGTTGGCCAGCTCTGAAGGACCCTGAGTTTCAGTGCCTTTTAAAGGCAGCTGCAGTGTTACAGCTGGCATTGAAGAGTCCACACTGTGGGGACAAATTCCTCAGGGATTAATGACCCAGAACATGGCCCAACAAGAGTGTGTCAGGAGGTACCAAGCATCTGAGGATTGGCCCGCTGGCGAGGTGGCCTGCCAGTCCCTCGGTGCTGACAGGGCGCAGGGCCGTGTCTGCTCAGCAGCCAAGTCTGCTGCAGCGGGTCGCTCTCGGTCCTCCTGCTGCGGGGTCTGGGCACACAGGAGCATCTGCTGTGCCGTGTGTGGAGTGTGTGGTGCCGCCTCCTGTAATGTGTGTGAGGTGGGTCACAGAACCCTGACTTCAAGAAGTTCTTCTCTTTTTAATTTATCTGAAAAGGTTACAGAGAGAGGAGGGACAAATTTTCTAGCTTAACCATTAGTTAACCATTAGGAGCCCATGGTCTCCTGCTTTAGGCTTTTGGCTCTCTAGCCGTAGCTTCGAAGATGGGCTGGCGGCCCGGCATGGTGGCCTAGCAGCTAAAGTCCTCGCCTTGCATGTACCGGGATCCCAAATGGGCACTGATTCTAATCCCAGCAGCTCCACTTCCCTTCCAGCTCCCTGGTTGTGGCATGGGAAAGCAGTTGAGGATGGCTCAAAGCCTTGGGGCCCTGCACCCGCGTGGGAGACCTGGAGGAGATTCCTGGCTCCTGGCTTTGGATCAGTGTAGCACCAGTTGTAGTGGTCACTTGGGGAGTGAATCATCAGATGGAAGATCTTCTTCTCTGTCTCTCCTCCTCTCTGTATATCTGACTTTGCAATAAAAATAAATAAATTTTTTTAAAAAGGTGGGCTGGAACAGAGCCCGGAGTGCCTTACTCTCAAGACGCACCTTCTTGAGCGACCCTGGGGGCTGTCTTTATCCTGTCCTTTTGGCTGCACGGCACCGCCAACCCATATCCCTGTCTCCATTTACAGAAGGCCATTGTTGTACCCTGTAAATTGTCTGGCAGGCAAGTTGTTTCTTTTATTAAAAACTTTTATTTCCAAGATACAGAAAGGTAGACGGGAGAAAACTTCCGTTTGCTGGTTAACTTCCTAAATCCCAGGAATGATGGAGCTTGTGCAGGTGCAGCATTCATTCCTCAGGCACTTACCAGGCCAGGCAGAGGCCCCTGGGTCTGGGGGAAGGCCAGTCCTCCCTGGGCGCATCCCAGGGCCTGTCAGCTCCACCTGTGACATCCAGCTCTGATCCCAGGAAGCCCCAGGTGGCAGCCCGGGGCTCTGAAATGCACTGAGCTGCCTGGTCCCACTGGGATCCCCAGGTCCCTGGCTGGCTCTGTCCCCAGTGTCTATAGCTCACAAGGCCCCAGAGGGAGTTCTGGGACCTTACCTCCACTTCACAGGGCTGCCCAGGGATACACTGATGCCAGCCTTTTTGGAGAGAGCAAGCCATCCCCGTCTCATCAACTTTCCTAGAAACCTCCAGAATGTTCCCAACCCCCCAGCTGATTCTTTCCCTTCTGATTCTCTGGGAGAGGGGCCCATTCCTGGGCACTGGGAAGCAGAAGGTCTCACCTTCCATCCGTCTACCTTTTGGGGCTTCCCATCACCTCCCTGGAACCTTCTGGAATGTTCTACATAGGCCAGACTAGATAGTCACCAGGATGGGTAGGGGTGGTAGGAAATTGAGTATCAACAGGTGGAAGCCCAGGCCTGGGAACATTGCATCCAGGCAACCATGTCAGGTCAGCGCCTTCAGTTCACTGGAAAGTGGCTTCAAAACTGCAAGGTGGTTTGGGTCAGAAGCTCCAGGCACCTCCAGAGCTGGCTCCAGGAAGGGTATCTGGACCAAGGGGGGCCATCAGAAGTAGGGTGTGGCCTGCAGAAAGGGCCTCCAGGTGTGGGCCCCCCTGGCAGGCACCAGGCCTAGCTGCTCCAGCTGCAGCCGTGTGGGCCTGTAGACATTGAAGTTGCTGTAGAGAGCAGGCGGCCTGGGACAGAGCAGGGCTGCCCAGGGGCTGTGGTAGGGCTGAGCCCTGGGAGGTGGTGCTGGCTGTGGGACCCCAGGACTGCAGGGCCCAGGGGACAGGTTCTGATTCTGGGGATTACTGCTGGTTGAGGGGCTGCTGAAGGCGTTGGAGGCAGAGCGATCACTGGCCGAGCTGTTGCTGCTGCTGCTGCTGCTGCTGAGGCCCCCGTGGGGAGGGCTGGTGCCAACTCGAGTCTGTACCAGGGCCGCCAGCCTGGGTGACTTAGGACCCATCACAGGCTTGGAGGAGGCGTAGAGATGGCGGAACTCCTCGTCGAATGGCTCCACCGCCTGGCCAGTGAACTTGGACAGGATGTTCCGGTGCACGTGTCCACAGAGCCAGGTGAAGCTACAGGAGGAGGGGACCGGGTGAGGGTGAGGATGAGGGGGCCTGTGGCCCCCTCCGCACAGGGCGGGAGGGCGACTCCCTTCCCGCTGGAGGGAAGGAGATGCTGGGTCTCCTGCTCAAAGTCACGGCCTGGTGGCCCCGTTCTTACAGGTGTTTGCAGGTGAAGGATTGAGGCTCTAGTTCGTACATGTGTGGTCTCCAGGTGCCCCTAGATGCTCCCCAAGAAAGCAGGAGGGGCTGCAGGGAAGCCGAGCCCTCAGGTCCAGCAGCCCCAGCCTCAGTGTCTCCACCTGTGAAGTGGGACACCACTCGCCTCCTCCACCCACACAGAGCTCTGGGGGAAGCAGCAACATAAAGGGGGCTGTCCTCGGGGGTTTGGGCTGTGTCAGGAAGACCTAAGGCATCTGGGGGCTGGTGCTGTGACACCACGGGTTAAGCCACCACAGCTGCCACCTGCTGCAGTGGCTTCCCGTATGGGGCACCAGTTTGAGTCCTAGCTGCTCCACTTCCTGTTCCCATCCAGGTCCCTGTGTATGCTCCTAGGAAAGTAGCAGAGGGTGGCTCTCCTATCTCTCCTCTTTCTAACTCTTTCAAATAAACAAGTAATTCTTTAGAAAATTATGTATTTATTTTAAAATCAGAGAGACAGATAGTCTGTTCCCTGGAAAACTCCCTGAATGGCTGCTATGGCCAGAGCTGGACTGGTCTGAAGCTGGGAGACAGAAGTTCCTTCCAGGTCTTCCATGTGGGTGCAGGGGCCTAAGCACTTGGGCCATCCTCCACTGCTTTCCCAGGCATATCAGTAGGGAATTGGATTCGAAGTGGAGCAGCTAGGATACTAACCAATGTCCATATGGGATGTTGGCACCACAAGTGGAGGATTAGCCTGCTGGCTCCATGGGAGCTGATGTTAAGAAAGTAGGTGTGAGGTAGGAACCTGATTTTCCAGCGGGAGAATGACCTACTTCCTGTTCTCCCCCATGGCTCCATGTCCCCTGTTGTGGGTGGGTCTGTACCTGCACTTTCCTTCCATCCCATTGGTTGATGTGTCTGTTCCTCTTCCACTGCCTCCATGGCTGGTTTCTGGGGCTTGTTGGCAAGGCCCCCTAGGACAGCCAGTCCTCCCTGCTTCTCTTGCTTCCTGTTGCTCTACCTCTGCCTGGGGAGATGCCCTTGGTGGGGTAACCTACAACCACCTGCACAGTAGCTGTGTCACTGCTGGGGGCACTCACATCCCGTGGTGGAGGCCCTGGTCTAGACCCAGCTCCTTCAATTTTGGCACAGTCCCCTACCACTGTGGGTCCCGAGAGTCACAGTTCAAGGAGTGAGGCCTGTGGCCCCCCAATGAGAAACACACAGGAAGCTCCTGGCTCCTGACTTCATCCTGGCTCAGCCCTGGCTGTTGTGGCCACTGGGGAGCGAACCAGTGGATGGAAGATCTCTGTCTCTCTCTGCCTTCCCATGGAGGAGGAGAAAGGAAGATTTCATGTCTCATTGCAGTTGCTAGGAAAGGTGAGACACCTGGCAGTGCCACTTCACCCGGCAGTCCCCCCCAGAGAAGGCCCAGCCTCTCTGGCTGCTGCCCTGGGCAGGAGCTCTGGCTCAGCCAGGGCGTGTCCTGGGCTGGTGCTGATGTGTGCGCACTAGCAGCGGGGAACTGCTCTGCACCACCTCCAGGAAGCTGACAGGAAGTGAACCCAGTGCTTACCTGTAGGAGCCAGACAGGACCAACCTCCAGTCGGAGATGATGAACTTCTCCTGGACTTGGCCGGCGAATTTCCTGCCTGATTTGGCACAGTACACCTCTCCCGTCACACTCCGGACAGACATGTTCTGCGGGAAGGAGGATGCAGGCGTCGCTTATTGCAGGGGGTGTGCACTGGGGGGTGCCCACCTCCAAAGTGGCGGCTTTGAAAGGTGAGGCTGGCGGGGGGCGGTGAACAGCTCACAGCGGCACAGCCTTTAGGGGCAGGGTTAGTGTCCTACAAGAGACCCCCGAGAGCCCCCTGGATGAGGGTAGTGAGGAGACAGCTGAAGCAGAGATGGCCCTGCCGCCAGGCAGCTTCGTCCTGGTAGGGCTCCTTCACCCCCAGACTGTGAGAAAGGAATCTCCCCATTGTCTTGAAGCCCTGCCACGGAGGCTATTCTACGGCAGTAGCCCAGACAGGCCATAACAATTGGCAAAAGGAAATGCTGGAAGAATTTTCACTAAAGATATAAACACAGGTGACTTCCTGTGTGGTGGGATTATGGGCTGTTTAAGCATCTTCCTTGGCTGACTTTCCTAATTTTTCTTCATTGTCCTGGCATTTGCTGGTGGAAAAAAAGAGAGAGGAGAGAAAAGAGGGTAGAAGCTCAAAGAGGCAGGAAAGAGAACAAGGAGCTGGCACCCATTAAGTTCCCAGCCAAAGCCCCCAGGGACGCCAAGGCCCAGCTCTGTCTTGTAAGTGGCCTCGGTGACAAGGCCCTGACCCTAAGCTGGCCAGAGAGATGGCCCAGTATAACCAAAGGGGTGGCTTTGTGGAGGTCCAGTGGACCCTCCACTGTCCCAAGCCAGGGTGACTCAGCTCATATCACAGCTACCTGTGGTCCCCTGTGCCCTGCCAGCAGCACCTGCTGCCCCAGCCCTGAAGCTGGGGAAACCAGAGGGCAGGGAAGGTGGCAGTCTCCCAAGAGGAAAGGCACATCCCATTAGCCTTTGGTGCCCTTGAAGACAAGGCCTCTGGATTTCTTGGCTGGCCTCATACCCAGGAGATGGGACCCGGCCAGGGTTGAGTCAGAGCAGAGAGGCAAAGGGCGTGAGGTGTCGGGAGGGCCCCTGAACACAGCTGCACTAATGAGGAGGGCAGGGGAAAGGAGGTGGGGGTGGGGGCTTCATCCTGGTCAAGAGGAGCTGCAGTGAGAGGGGAGTCAACCAAGGAAGCCTGTGGACTGCCCTTGACCCTCTTATGGAAACTACAGTGGGGTGGTCGCACTTGACCTTGCATGAGGTGCTCTTGAACTTGGGTGCCTATGTGCCCTGACCTCTGGGGTTTCTTTTCTCCCTGCCAGGAAAGGGATGTGGGGGTGGGGATGTAGCTTCTCTTCAGTGAGATGACCCATGTCCTGTTGGGGCCAAGAAGCTCTACCCTGTCTCCTGTGGGTTCCACGGGTCGCCCTGGCCCAGGAGGCTCTCCCATTGGGCTTCCCCAGCCGACAGGCGAAAGGGGCAGTGATGCTGCCTGCTGCCTCTGTGTCGTTGCCTTGGTGCAGCTCAAGATAGAGGAGGGCCACACGACCCGACTTGCAGGTGAAGCGAGGGGACAAACACCGAGGCATTCACAATCAGGCCTCCCCTTCCTGACCTGACACGCAGCACCCTGGGGACTCTTCCGGGGGTCCTACCTTGAGGTGACCATCAGAGATCTGGAGTTTGTCACACATTTCCTGGAACAGCGCCACACCTGCCTGGTCCAGGAGCACGCAGACAAACACCCTGCGCTTGTTGGCCGCCTCCAGGAGGTCACAGAAGATCTCCACGTCAGTGAACACGTCCATCAGGATGGCCAGGACCTGGCACGAAGGAGGGCAGGGTCACAGAGAAGCTGGGGCCCCACGCTAGCCCCAGTGGCCGGCAAGACCTATATCCAGTGCTGTTCTACTGGAGGGGTGGTTCTAATCCCGGCAGCTCCACTTCCCATCCAGCTCCCTGCTTGTGGCCTGGGAAAGCAGTGGAGGATGGCCCAAAGCCTTGGGACCCTGGGTCCATGTAGAAGATCCAGAAGAAGCTCCTGGCTTTGGACTATGGCAGGCTGCTGTGGAAGCCATAGTTAACAGTCCATGCGATCCAGACGAAAGGGCTGTGCCAGGAGTTTGGGCACTTTGGCTCCAGACCTGGTGCTACTAGAAGCTGCTAGAAGCCAGCTGTGTGCCTTTGAGCAAGTCATTTGGCCTCTCTGGGTCCCAGTCTCCAGATGCTGTGCATCCAGAAAGCCTCTGAGGTTGTGCAAGATGAGGCTCTTCCTGCATGTAACCTGAGCACCACAGAAAGCAAAGGTTCTGGGGCCGGCATCGCAGTGTGGCAGCTAAAGCTGCTGCCACCTACAGTGCCAACATGCATATGGGCACCTGTTTGAGTCCTGGCTGTTCCACCTCTGATGCTCTCCTTGCTAGTGTGCCTGGGAAGGCAGCAGAGGAGGGCTGCTCTCATTGAGCTCAAGGAAGTGGGTGACAAACGGGACTCCTTCCTCCATGGGTTTACAAGGGGCAGCCAAGGGGCACTAGGAATTTCACTGCTTTTGCAGCATCCTTTTTTTAAAAAAAGATTTATTTTGTATGGGAAAGGCAGATATACAGAGAAGGGGATACAGAGAGAAAGATCTTTCATCCACTGGTTCACTCCCCAAGTGGCCATAATGGCTGGAACTGGGCTGATCTGAAGCCAGGAGCTTCTTCTGGTCTCCCACATGGGTGCAGGGTTCAAAGGCTTTGGGCCATCCTCGTCTGCTTTCTCGAGGAGCTGGATGTGAAGGGGAGTAGCCGGGACATAAACCGGCACCCTTATGGGATCCTGGCAGATGCAAGGCTACTAGGTTATTGTGTTAGATCCCGCAGCATCCTTTAAAACAAATTTTACGGGCCCGGCGATGTGGCCTAGTGGCTAAAGTCCTCACCTTGAACGTGCCAGGATCCCACATGGGTGCCGGTTCTAATCCCAACAGCTCCACTTCCCATCCAGCTCCCTGCTTGTGGCCTGGGAAAGCAGTGGAGGACGGCCTAAAGCTTTGGGACCCTGCACCCTTGTGGGATACCTGGAAGAAGTTCCTGGATCCTGGCTTCGGACCGGCATAGCATCAGGCGTTGTGCTCACTTGGGGAGTGAATCATCAGATGGAAGATCTTCCTCTCTGTCTCTCCTCCTCTCTGTATATCTGACTTTCCAGTAAATAAATAAATAAATCTTAAAAAAAAAAAACAAACCAAATTTTACAACTTATTTTGTGTTTATTTGAGAAGCTACGATAGGAGAGAATTTCTATCCACTGCTTCAGTGCCCCAAATCCCAGGAACTCCATCTGGGTCTCGCATGTGGAGGGAAGGGCCATTGTCAGATGCTTTCCATGGTGCCCACAAACAGGAAGCAGCAGAGTCAGGCGCTGGGACTCAGCACCCCAGGGGGCTCTTCCTAAGCACCCCTACCCTTTCTCTTGGGCTCGCTGCTGTCTGATGAGAGGGGAAGCAGCCAGGAGAACACTCAGGCAGGTTCCCCCAGGAGTCTCCGTGTAGCTTCTCTCCACCCCTGCCCACCTGGTCCCAATGCCCCTTCTATTCTCCTACCTCCCTGACAGCCCTGGCTGGGGATCCTGCTAGTCCTTGATTCCACCACCCTCCACCAGCACATCCATGGGAGCAGACCTTCCTCGAGCCCTCTGCCTGTGCATGCATGCATGAGTGGATAACACAAACCCTGACTGCAGGAGTCTGGCAAGCAACACAAACAGGTGCAATGCAATAGAGGGGTGGGGACAGCAGCAAAGAGGATCAACCTGAAGAAGTGGCCATAACTCCAAGTGAGCCAGGCCCGCCTGCTGTCTGCCTGCCTGACTGCCTGTGCCCCTTGGGCATGCTCACTTTTCAGTGAAGTCCTTGGAGTCGCAGGGCTGTCCTAGAGGCATAACATGCTGTGTGAGTGAGAAGGACCTGGTGGGGCGGGGAGTGTGCTCAGGGCCACGGAGGTGGGAGGAAGCCTTAGCAGATGGGGAGTGAAGGAAGGTGAGGGCTCAGCCCAGGACCAGTTTAACAAGCCCCAGCTTGGCCTCCCTCCAGGTATCTTGCAACACTTCTGAGCCCTGCTCCTGGGAGAGCCCTCAACTTCACACATGGGAACAGGAAGGGAGCGCAGACCTGACAGGCAGTGAGGCCGCCCCAGGGCTCCTGATTGGCTCCCTGCAGTCAAGTGGGCTGTCAGTTGTTAATACTACCTTGTCCTGGTGCCCAAGCAGCCAAGCCACACCAACATTGCCTGCTCCATCTGCATCCCCTTCCAGTGGATTTTTCCAGAACTTCCTACAACTCCCACCATGCGCTATCTCTCTGTGGGCTTTTCCTGGAACTTCAAATATTGAACTTGAGAAATACTCAAAAGACTGGGATCCTAGCCACATATCAGCATTTTAAAAAATTATTTTTTAAAAGATGTATCCAAATAAAACATTTTAGAGACAGAGAAAAATCAGTCTTGACAGATACTGAATCTATCCATCTTTACAGGTGATAAATTTCTGTCTGAGAGTCCCCTCTTGCCCCTGCCCCTGTCCAGCTGTGAGGGGTGAGGGGGAAGAAGGTGGGCATCCCCTGCCCTGTGTCCCAGGCTGCATCCCTCTTACACCTTCCGAACTGGGAGAGGCATCCACTGAGGGCCTGGGGTTTCAGGGCCTCTGGTGGGACATGCCACCTGCCTTCAGGGGACCTGGAATTCTTTCAGCCCAAACACTTCTCTCTTAGGACTTGTTCTCTTCCAGTCACCTGTAAAGATCTACATCCTCTGGGGACAGGGACACCCAGACTGGCCACTGGCTGGGTGCGGTGTGTCCCCAGGGAGTGGGCCCCGTCATCAGCAAGGACAGAAGCAGGTGCCTAGCCCCACGTAAGGAATTCAGCACAGCTGTGCTTGCTGGGTCCCCGAGCGCGCCGCAGCAAATGACGTGAGCGGGGTAAAATGCAGGAAAAGTGACCCCGGTGTGGGAAACAGCTCAGGCAAAGGGACCCTTGGGAAGGGTGGCAGGAGGAGAGGGGGCGTGGCCTGGCCCAGGGCTGCAACAGGCAGGGTCAGGAGGTCAGTGGGTCAGCCTTCCAGGGCCAGACAGCACGAGGCCTTCACCTCCATCCCAGGCCCCAGTCTTCCACACCCCCACCTTGTGTTCTTTCACCCAAGGCCAAGGGCACGGGGCTGGGCCACCGCTACCTGGCTGCTCCTGGCGATGCAGCGGCGCACGAGGTCCCTGAGGTTGTTGTGCTTGTCCGTCTGGAAATAAACAGTGGCGGTGGACTTCTCCTGCAGGTAGGGCTTCTCGGCTGCGGCCCACGTGTGCAGCAGGGCCGGTTCACTGCCCTCCGAGGCCACGGGAAAGTAGGTACCTGACTGGAGGGAGCTGGTGTCTAGGGCCTTGGGCCCGACCTCGGTGGCGCCTGCGGTAGCATCGGAGGCACAGTGGGGCTCCTTGGCCCAGGCCTGGATGTACTGGGCCTCCACCGAGGACAGGAAGTCCACCTCGCCCTCTTGGTAGAGCGCCCGCCGGTAAGCCTCGGGACCCCCGTCCAGGAGGGCATCTGTAGCCAGCCGGACGCTCTCGTTGTCGCTGAAGTCGGCCCTTCCTGGCCGGATCCACTGGCTCTTGACATCTTCCAGACGTTTCCTGATCTTGCCCATGAGTCTTGACCGGCTCATGCTGGCGCCGAGCGCTTTTCTGGACCAATCCGCTGCGGCGGCGCTCTTGGGAGGCTAGCTGGCGGTGGTGTGCAGAGCTCCGGCTCACTCTCCCGCTGCTCAGAAAAGCGACTCTGTGCAGTCTGGCTCTGGGGCCGCAGCCCAGGGCGGGCTTATCTTCGAGGGAGCCTCCCTGCCTGCAGGCTGGAGGCTGGTGCAGGCCCCGCCTTGGCACTGCCAGCCTGGGATATTTGCTCCCTGCCAGCCGGGGTGAGCCTGTTCTCCCGCCCACCTGATTGCACAACACATCTGGGGTTCCCAGGCCCGGGGCGCTTGGGGCAGATCCTGGAGCCTCCCCTGGCCTGGAGGGGTCTGCACGCTCCCCCTCAGCACAAATGCTAATTGATCCAAAGACTCAGACTTCCCTGGAGCAGGAGGAGGGAATGCTGCCCTGGTAGGAGCCAGCGTAGAGGGGGCTGGGCGCCTCTCTAGTGAGGTTGCAGGTGTCCTGGTCCCAGGAAGGTGCTCCTCTCTGCTCTGCCGTCCTGGGCTAGATAGGGTGGGGTTTGCACTCTGCAAAGAGCCCATGCTGAGCTGAAGGGGTTGGGTGTTCTAGCTCAAGAAGGATCCAGGCTGGGTCCCCCGGGGGCCACAGGGTCAGATCCTTTGGTTGCTGCACAGGGGAGGGGTGGCAAGTGGGGGTGAAAGGGATGAATGTCGCAGAAGTAACCGCCCTTCCTTCCTGGGCTGGATGCCCCAGGGCCTGGTGGGGAGTCCCGGCTGTGCTAGGTGCAGACTGTGAGGCTGGGCTGGGGTTCAGAGCTTGGAAGGGGGGGGCGGCCAGTGCAGAGTCAGGGAATGAGTGGGTCTGTCCTGCAGTGGATGTATGCGTGGACCCTGGAGCTCAGCCCCTGAGAGACTGCTGGGTGACAGAGTACAACACATCCCAGCATCTTCCAGCCCTGGGGGAAGCTTTGTATCCATCCACACCTACCTACCAGGGGCCAGGTGCCCTGAGAGCCAGTCAGGTCTCAGCACCTCTGGCTCCTGCCCAGAGTGTTCTCCTGGGAGTTCAAGGAGGAGGAGGCTGCGTGGGAGTGGGGAGGCCCCAGTGCTGGGATCAGAGCCCCGAGGACCTGCCAAGGACCTGCCGGGATGTTGGGGCCACGTGGGGGCTGTTCAGAGCCACCACCCCAGTGACAGCCCAAGTGTCCTGGAGCCAGCGCTCCTCCCAGGACGGCAGCGTGGTTGCCTGCAGCTGATGGCAGCCGCGCCCCATGGAGTTCAGTCCAGGAGCATCACAGTAGGGGCCAGCTTTGTGGCTTATCAAGTAAAGTCTCCATCTGCTATGGCAGCATTCCACATGGGCACTGGTTCATGTCCCGGCTACTCCGCTCCCCCCCAGCTCCCTACTGATGTACCTAGGAAAACCAGCAGAGAATGGCTCAAGTCTTTGGGTCCATGCACCCACTTGGGAGACTCAGAAGCAACTCCTGGCTTCTGGCTTCAGACTGGCCCAGCTCCAGCCATTGCAGCCACTAGGCAAATGAACCAGAAGATGGATCTTTCTGTCTCTCTTTCTCCTCTATAATCCTGCCTTTCCAATAAAAATAAGATAAATCTTGGCAGGAAAAAAAAGGCAGAGAAAGTAAGTCACAATCTTGGGCCATCTCTCTTTCATCTCCTCCTGCTCATTCCCAGAGACTTGGAGAGTGCATACCCCGTCAACCTTTTCTTTTTATTGCCTCCTACCCCCGGGTCTGCTCCCTTCCATCTTCCACCAACTTTTTTTTTTTTTTTAAGATTTTTGTTTTAATTGCAAAGTCAGATATATAGAGAGGAGGAGACAGAGAAGAAGATCTTCTGTCCAATGATTCATTCCCCAAGTGAGCGCAATGGCCGGAGCTGCACTAATCTGAAGCCAGGAGCCAGGAGCTCTTTCAGGTCTCCCACGCGGATGCAGGGTCCCAGGGCCTTGGGCTGTCCTCAACTGCTTTCCCAGGCCACAAACAGGGAGCTGGATGGGAAGTGGGGCTGCCAGGATTAGAACCAGTGCCCATATGGGATTCTGGCAGGTTCAAGGCAAGGACTGTAACCGCTAGGCCACTGCACTGGGCCCCACCAACTCTTGCTGATGGAGATTGACAGGAGCTCTCCCCCACATCCCCTCCCCCTGCAGTCCAGGATGTGTCCTCCTGGGCCTCCTGTCTCTGTCACCTTGGTCCAGGTCTTGTGCAGGAGGTAATCTGTGGGAATTGTTGGGCCCATCCCATGACTCTTAAGCCATCCATGGCTCCCCATTGTTTGCCCAAAGAAACATGGGTCCCAAGCATGCCTAGCACTGGGACTCTATACAGAGTGCCCATGTGGTCACTGCTGAGTGCTTGCTGCATGGGAGCCTGCCCACGTGGGTGGGGGCAGGACTTCAGGGCCCGCCCCTTCCTTCCTTCCTCTCTTTCTTTCTTTCTTTCTTTCTTTCTTTCTTTCTTTCTTTCTTTCTTTCTTTCTTTCTTTCTTTCTTTCTTTCTTTCTTTCTAAGATTTACTTTATTTTTATTGAAAATTCAGATATACAAAGAGGAGGAAGGACAGAGAGGAAGATCTTCCATCTGTTGATTCACTCCCCAAGTGGTCGCAATGGCTGGAGCTAAGCCGATCCAAAGCCAGGAACCTCTTCCAGGTCTTCCACGCTGGTGCAGAGCCCCAAGGCTTTGGCCTGTCCTCGACTGCTTTCCCAAGCCACAAGCGGGGAGCTGGATGGGAAGCAGGGCCTCCAGGATACGAACAGGTGCCCGTATGGGATCCTGGAGTGTGCAAGGCAAGCACTTCAGCCGCTAGGCTACTGTACCGGGATCCTTCAGGATCCATTTCACAGGAGAGCAAAGCGAGGCTCATGCCACTGGAGCAATTTGCTCCAGATAGCACGGCTGACCCTGGCAGAGCCTGGCACAGGCTTCACTACCTGCTCCTGTCTCCACTCACAGAGTGGATCGGCTCCTCGGATCCCTCCCGGGATGTTCAAGGGGGACATGAAGGAGGTGGAAAGTTTTCTGGGGTCTCCTCTCACCTGCACCTAATTCCCTGCTGCAGGGAGAAATGAGTGAGCGCCCCCTGAGGCGGGGTGAGGACCTGCAGGAGACTTTTCCTCCTGACCTCCCACAGACACCGCCCACCCCTTCCAATCCTGTCCTTCAGAACAGGCAAGCGCTCCCATCCCCCAGGCCAGCACTCCTGCAGACGTTACTAGCTAGCTGATCGTGGAACTCGTGCACAGTGAGCTGGGAATGAGCCCTTTCTAGAAGGAACCTCAGCCAGGCGAGAAACCCTCGGGTTTACCGATGAGAAGACTGTTGCCCAGGAAGGGAAGTGACTATATTCAGAGTCACCCGGCCAGGCAGTGCTTGTCATCCACTTCGTCCTGCCTCGCCCCTCCCCTGCAACCCAGCCCTGGGAAGTGTCTTCATCCCAGTGGGCTGCTGACCCGGGAAGGCTGGTTGTGGCTGAGCCATGTGCCTGCATGCACACATGTGCAACCACACGCATGCGCACACACGTGCCCACATACTGAGGACTTGTCACAGCACTGTGACGACAGAATGGCATTCTTGAGTGTCGTTCAGGCAGGATTCTGCCAGCTGGCATTCGTGGGGACAAACCCCGGAGGCTGCTATGTCCTGCAGCACACAGCATAGCACCCTGGGAAAAGGCTGTCTTGTGGATGGCATTGGGCCTGCTGGTCTAGGTTCCTGGCCCTGGGGGTGGCTGACGTGTGGTGCGGTACTCCTCTGCCATCGCTCCAGTTGGTCCCTCAGCAGGAAGTCCTGGCCCCCACCATCACAGTTGGTTCAACGCATCCCTGGTATCCAAGCTTGCCTGGCCACTCTCAGCTCTGAGTGGCAAAGCGCTCCTAGTTCTTGTGCCCGTTCAGTGGTGTGCTAGTGATGGGGGTCCTGCCTCCCCGTCTGCCCTGTGCCCACACTGGTGTGTGGCCTGCGGGGGCAACCTGAGGATCTCACTGAACTCCTGGCCACTTCCCCTCTCGTCAGCTGATACAGAGTTTGGCACTCCGCTTGCCTAACTCACTTAACCCTCAAGACAACCACAACATGCAGGAAGGACACAGCGCAGAGGTCGCGAAGCCTGGGGGAGAAGGTTTGGTGTCCTTCCGGGCAGGAGGGGCCCAGAGTTCCTTCCAAGTACGCGGTCTGCCTGAGCGCACAGATGACTGCAAGTTCCTGGCCTGCTGTTACTCACCAGCATGTTTTCAGGCTCATTAAAGATACGCCTGCTTCCCCTCTCCACTCTCCCCTCCCTTTCTGCAACAATGCAGTGGCTGGGTGAGTCACAGCGTGGTGAGCCAACATGGCGGGAAGCCGTGCTTTGTCCCAGGATGGGTGTCAGAGCCCAGGTGGGGTGTGGAGAGCAGAGCTGAGATGGCCTCAGGAGGGAGCGGGGAGGGGGCGTCTTGGAGGGGCTGGTGCTTAGAGTCTAGGCACGGCGTTCATGCAGGGGTGGGGCAGCCTGTAAGGGGGCTTCAGGGCCTGAACTGGGAGGGAAGGAGCATGGTAGATGGGTTAGTTACAGGGGGCACTGATAAATGCATACGCATTGCAAGGGTGGTGGGGACCAGGCTTCTCACCGTCAGGAATGGCGAGAAAGAGGCCAGAGTGTGGCACATAGGGTTAAGCTGTGAGCTGAGATGCCAGTATCTCCAAAGGGGCACCCATTCAAGGCCCAGCTGCTCCGCTTCCAATCCAGCTCCCTGCTAATGAGCCTGGGAAGGCAGTGGAGGATGGCTTGAGTCCTTGGGCCCCTGCATGTATGTGGGAGACCTAGAAGCAACTCCTGGCTGCTGGCCTTGGCCTGGTCCATCCTGGGCTGGTGGGGACATGAGGGAGTGAAGTAGCAGACAGAAGCTGTCTGACTCTGCTTTCCAAATGTGTAAATGAGTTTGTTTTAAACATATGGAAAGGAACACATTAAAGGCAGGAGAGCTCATCTCTCTGACTCTGCCAAGGACCTAGAGTGCCTCATCAAAAGGTGGAAAGAACAGCAGGTTGAACAAGGACACTATAGGTCAAGTTCTCCAGTCAGCGCCTAAGGCCGTGAAATAGACATGGACAGCCAATGGGCACGGGAGGTAGGGTCTCGCCTACAGCGCAACAAAGCCAATCCCATGTCAGAATTGAGACTACTCGGGCAACACACCCAGGACATGTCCCTCCCCATTGGGTCCTTGGGATGATTTCAGGAGGACCATTTTTGTCCCCTGGTGTTGATGTGATCTGGCAGCAAGGAGTGGAACAGTATGTGCCCACCCCACGGTCACAGGAGGGAGGGCAAGGGTTTTTTCTCACCCATCTTCTCCACCTTCCCTCCCCATCCTGCTTTGGAGGCCTGCATGGGTCTGAAATCCTCTCACTTCTATAACAAACACTAAAAAAAAAAAAAATAAATTAAAAAGTACATGGGGCCGTCACTGTGGCTCAATGAGTTAGTTCTTCCCCTTTAAGCATCAGCATCCAATATGGGTGCCAGTTCATGTCCTGGCTGCTTCACTTCCCATCCAGCTCCCTGCTGACAGCCTGGAAAAGCAGCAGAGGATGGGCTAAAGTCTTGGCACCCTGTACTCATGTGGAGACCTAGAAGAGACTCCTGGATCCTGGCTCTGAATTGGCTGAACTCCAGTCATTGAGGCAATTTATGAAGTAAACCGGAAGATGCAAGATCTTTCTCTCTTTCTCCCTGTAAATCTGCTTTCCTGATAAAAAATAAACAAATCTTTTTTTTTTTTAAGGGAAGCAACAAGAAATTTTGCAACACACAAACAGATGAGATGTAACCTTAACCGAGCATCAGTGAGCGTCTCATCCACAGTGGGACGGAGGGAAATATTGACAAGCCACTGATGGCAACAAGAGCCACAACAGAGTCACACAGTTACCTACCACGCTGCACGTCCTGGCTCTATTTCTGAGGGAATATCAGGCAGCCAAGGGGAGAGCCCGCTTACAAAGCAGCTGCCCATTCACCTCCAAAGCATCCAAGTCAGGGGGTCGTGAGGGTAGCAGGGAGCTGGATCTGATGTGAAGCAGCAAGGACTTGAACCTGAGCCCATATGGAATACCAGGTGGCAATTTCATCTAATATGCCACATCAGTCCCTGGAATTTTTTTAGAAGTATTTTTTTGGGTGATTCCACAAGGAGGTACCACTCAGAAAAATTTCTCTCTGAGATGGCGGAGAGGGGACAAGAACAGTGACCCCAAAGGGCTCCTGCCGCATCCCCTCTGCCCCCTGGAGCAGCCCTGGGATGCTTGAGTAAATGACCCCCCTGGAGGACTTTAGAGCCCTGGGAGGCTCCGTGGGCCCCTCCCCAGTCCTTGCTCTGCCCGCAGCCACACCTGCAGCTGCTGTAGGGAAACATCCACTGTCAGCTCTGAGTGTAGGAGTGGGGTGGTGGCACGCATGCCATGGCCTTGCTTCCTCCAACCAGCAGGGCCTGTCCCCATTAACCACTGGCACATAGTAGGCAGGTGAGTAATTGGCTGAGGGCCCAAGTCACGGGTCAGCTTACACGGAAGGTACATGTGTGTTTCCTACAGGCAAGGACCGACTTTCCCCTACAATTACAATCCAGCCAACCTAACCAGCCAGGACATCAGCGGTGACCATGATTGCCTCTGAAATCCACAGCCCCCATGTAAGCTTTGCCAGTTGCACCTGGTGTTTCTTTTGCAGTTCTACATCACACTCATGCTGCAGAATCACATTTTGTTGGCTGAACAGTCATGGCTTACCCCTCGAGGGGGCAGCCAGGAGTGGGGGGCCATGGTCTGGGGAATGGAGGATGAGGGGCCCTCCCTGCCCCATCCCCCATCAGGGCCTGCTGCAGCATGAAAAGCCTGCTCTCATCATCTGATGACCCGAGAAGTGCCAGTTCGATTGAAAATAAGTTGGCATAATTAATGAGATGGGTAAATAGCTCCCTGTCAACACCAATCAATCCTCTTGGCATTAAATCAGCTTAGTGAAGACAGGGTGGAGCAGGGAGCTGGCAGCTGCTGCTTCTGCCAGCAGGCAGGGTGGGAGCCACCTTGGGTCTGGGGATCCTGGCAGGCACCCAAGCCTCACCCATGTGCTCACCCACCCACCCACCCACCCATCAGTGGGGTCTTCTACCATTGCTTTACATAGGAGTAGCCTCCCCAGGGTGGTCCTCCATGATTCTGTCACTAGCACCCAACAAAACCACAGCTGGACGCCCAGGGTCCCAGGAGCAAAATGCTTGGTGCTCTTATTTCCTACTTCTGAGTCCCAAGGATGTAGCTGGAAACTTCTAACTTGCACCAAAACCCTGGGCTTTCCCGTTCATGGGTTAGTAAACACGTGGGAGCCTTTAGGAAACAAACTTGGAGGTGGTACAGTTCACCCCTGCTGTGGGCACCTGTGTGGATTTTGAAAGACACTGTCATGTAAGCTGATGTGGGATAATGCAGCTAGCTGAGTTGGAACCACAGGTCCTGTCTCACGTCATTCTCTCCTATCTGGCTGTCACAATACTGCTTTCCCAGGATGCCCTAGTTTCATCCGGGACCTGGGCAGGATCACCGTATAAGTAATGTATATGAAGGTACACATGGAATTAGAATTAAAAACAAAAAAGCTTTGTTCCAGAATCCAGGGACAGAGACCAAGTCATCTTCCTGATTGTGTGATGCCATCACTCGCATGGCAGTGGCATCTGTGGTGCTGGCACATTCAGGCTGGGGGCAGGGGTCAGAACAGCTAGTCCCGAAAGCACGGTCCAGGGTAGCTTCCACCATAGTCTCTTCAGCGGCTCAGAGGCCATTCCTCTTGCCACCTGCATCACAGCACACATCCCTGACATGTCCTGTTCACACGTTTGTTTCCCTACTTAGTGCCTGTCAGTGAGGGAGGAACCAATGTGATCCCCAAGCCCGCCTGACACCTGCACTTGGTACATAACCCATGGAACCTCTGATCATCTTCTATCAGTCCTGGTTCCTGGAGAGAGCAGAAGGGCCTGTGTTGTGGTCAATGGCAGAGGCCAGCATCCCCCATTAGAGGGCTTGTTCAAGTCCCTGCTGCTCCATTTCCATTCTACCTTCCTGCTAAAGGGCCTGGGAAAGCAGCCAAGGACGGCCCACATGCCTGCCACCCACGTGGGAGACCAGGATGGAGTTGTAGGCTCCTGGGTTGGGCTGGCCTAGCCCAGAGTTGGTTGTTGGGTCCTCCTAGGGAGTGAACCAGCAGATAGAAGATCTCTCTTGTTTCTTCCCTCTCTCTGTAAGTCCGCCTTTCAAGCAGATAAAATAGGGCCTGGCACGATAGTGTAGCGGTTAAAGTCCTCACCTTGAACGGACTGGGATATCATATGGACGCCAGTTCTAATCCCGGCGGCCCTGCTTCCCATTCAGCTCCCTACTTGTGGCCTGGGCAAGCAGTTGAGGACAGCCCAAAGCTTTGGGACCCTGCATCGGCATGGGAGACCCAGAAGAGGCTCCTGGCTCCTGCCGTTGCGGCCGCTTGGGGAGTGAATCGTCGGACGAATCATTGGACTGAAGATCTTCCTCTCTGTATATCTGCCTTTCCAATAAAAGAAACAGAGTCTGAATATAAATGGACTCACAGACTCAGGAGAGCAAAAGTTATCACTCAGTCCTTCCATGAATACTGACTGATCACCTGCTACATGTGTGTGAGGGGAGTGTGCTGCAGAATCTTGGTTCTAGGACCTCCCTGCCCAATCAATGCTGCTTTGCAATAGGATTTCCTCCCTTTGGCCATCAGCCTGCTGCCCAAGTTCATGGAAGCCTGGAAGCCTTCAGGTGCCGATGAGGCAACTTTGCCCTAACACCGTTGTGCAACTTCAGGCACAGGCGTAGGGGGTAGAGCTTGCTGATTCACACTGGAAAGGGTTGGCGCTGGGGCAGCCCAGCCCATGCACACCTGGCTCACTTGTGGCTAACTGTGCCCTCGCCCCGGGAAAGGGGGCACCTCAGGCCTTGTGACCCAGCACAGCCTGGGGAGTAGGACACACAGCAAGCCCAGCCATCCCTTTACACCTATTGGACCTCGGGCAAAATCACCACCCTGTTGCATGTCTGAACCCAGAAGGGACATTCCCTGTTCCTGAGAGCCTCACGGCTGCCAGGGCCACCCGTATTGCCTCCACCTGTCTCTTCTGGGGTAGGGGTGCTGTGGAAGGGCCTGGGGAGCTGTCACCCTTGCTTCTCCCCTGCCCAGGGACCCACAGGGCCTCCCATCCCATATGGGGAGAGCAGGCAGTGCCCTGAATGTCTATGCCTCACGAGTCTGGTGACAGGAGTGAGAGACCACGCACCTGGCGACTAGCAGGTGCATTCGGGATAGGATTCAATCCCGCGGACACCACATAGATCCACTGCAGTCCTGCTAAGTTTTGACATAAACTGGGGACAACTGGAGAGCAGTCACTGGCTGGGGGAGAAGAGGAGGAGCGTCCAGCGTTGGGGCGTGGTTGGAGCCACTCTGCAACAGCTCTGGAGGCCGTGGGATGCCTGGGGAGCCGTGGGCCAAGGGGTGGGGCCTGTGGTCTTCTCTGTGCTGAGTCAGCAAGGGTCACACAGCAGGGGTCAGGGCAAGACCTCCTGGTTGCTTCCAAAACAGTCTGACTCACAGAGCACTGTCCCTCGGTCAGGGCTGAGGCTGGAGGACTGTGGCCTTGTTCTGGCCTGGACAGAGGACAAAAGAACCGCTGCTGCTCTTTCCTCCTCAGCCTCTGGGTTGCCCTAGGCTTGCGCAGCTGACCAGGAGCTTAAAACGACACCTGGGCCCCCATGCAAGCCCCGCCTTGTTCCCACGCTCTGACTGGGCGTCCTCAGGTCTGGCAAGGCTCCTGGAGGCCTGAGGATGCCCAGCAGGCTTTTCTCTGCCCAGGACCTTTGCCTCCTCTCAGCTTCTTGGTCCCTCTCTCTATTTTAATTCTAAGCAGAGAGAACTGGAAAGGAAATGGGAACAGCTAACACAGACCCAGGAACCAGCTCAGCCCCTGGGGGTCGGGCACAGCACTTTGGGCTGGCAGGGAGGGGGCTGCCCGTTCTAGACGTTCTAGAATGAGGAGACTCAGGGTGGCAGGGTGCTCTGACCCAACACCACAACCTGGGACTATGCCTGCAACACAATATGTGTCAAGGCGTTGCAAGCTGAGCTCCCAGGCAGCACACCGCAGCAGGAAGCTGCACCCAGGACCAAGGCTGGCTGGAACACAGACACCCCAAAGGGGAATTCAGTCGCTCTGCCAAACACCTACTTTCCCAGGACACGTAAAAAAATGCTATGAGGCCATGAACTCAGTTGTACTGCTTTTTTTCTTTTTAAAGATTTATTTTTTTATTATTATTATTTTTATTGGAAAGGCGGATATACAGAGAGGAAGATCTTCCGTCCGATGATTCACTCCCCAAGTGAGCGCAACAGGCCGATGCTATGCCGATCCGAAGCCAGGAGCCTCTTCCGGGTCTCCCACGCGGGTGCAGGATCCCAAAGCCTTGGGTCGTCCTCGTCTGCTTTCCTGGGCCACAAGCAGGGAGCTGGAAGGGAAGCGGGGCAGCCGGGATTAGAACCGGCGCCCATATGGGATCCCGGGCGTGCAAGGCGAGGACCTTTAACCACTTGCGCCACCGCGCCGGGCCCAGTTGTATTGCTTTTTAAAAATATATTTTTTTTCTTTATTTTTTGATGACTTTTACATAGTTGGTTAAGGTACAAAGGGTCAAGGGCTAGAGGTAAGTGGGTAATACCAGTATTTTCACCACATTCTCTTTCTTACTTTCTGTATTTGGGGAAAAGGGGGAGATGAGGGGAGAAGCTACATCTAGCCTCCCAACCATCCAAGGGTTCCCAATGTGGGGTATACTCTGAGGTCTTGATAATTCAACAGTCTTGAATTGCTGTAGTTACTGCCACTCCAAGCATGATCAAATCTCTCCAGAATCCACCGGCTGACTTAGTCTATCTTAGAGTCTCTGTTTGCCCAGATCTTCACTGCCAGCACTTGGCTGGGGAAGTTGATCGATTTGCTCTGCCCTCCATGCTCTGTTGTGGTACCAGGTGGCTTCTGCAGGCTCCAATGGACTGCTATATCCTCCGTGTGCATCTGGATACGCTGTCCACTGCTCCATCTGAGCCACTGAGGAGGCCAAGTTCCAACACATGCATTCCACGGTCACACCATGGAAACTACAAGTCTCTCCATAGTTGGGGTTCTGAGTCCAGCAGTTCAGTTGGTAAGGAATCACCCAAGAAACCTCACCTGAGGCCATTCCAGACCTGATTCTTGTGCTTGCCAAACAGGGCCTGGCACAGTCTGTCACCCAAATCAGCCTGCGCACACACGGGTTGCTGCAATTGCTGGGTCAGTTCTGTCTCCAGTCCTGTCTTCTACACAAACCAGGAGTGTTGCAGTTGCGTCCGGCCCAATCCTAGCACCACCCCTTGGCCTTCACACAAACCAGTGTGAGCTGCAGCTTAGTAGCCCCCACCAAGCCCGTCCCCTGCCAGGTTCACATGTTTGCCAGTATGTACAGCAGACTGATTCAGTTTGTCCCACATCCCATTTGGCTCTTGTACATGTCAATGGGCATTGAAGCCCAGTTCATCCCAACCAGCTGCACTATCAGGTCCACACTGGTGCCAAGGGGTGCCACCATCTGTCTAGCCATGCCTGAGCCTGTAAGGGTTTGTCCCCCATGTCAGCAACTGCCAGCTGATACTGCGACAAAGCCCAACCCACCCACACCTACCCTGGCTTATGTCTGCACCAGAAGGTACAATCAGCCCTGCCTGGTTTTCCCCTGATTCAACTCACATGTGGGCCATCATATGTTATGGCCCTGCCTGGCTTGGTCTGCCACCAGTGGGAGTAGTGGCCCGTCAGGGGGCCCCTCACAGTCCCCCTCACAGGGTACCCTCTGACCGCTCCCCAGGTCTCACGTGTGCTGGTTGGGTGCTGTGGCCCAGTCTGGCATGGCCTGCCTCATCTCGCATTTGCCAGTGGGAGCTGTAGCTTGGCCAAGACTGGCCCACCCCCAATTACAGCTCACACTGGTGGGGGCTACAGCCTAATCCCACCCTGCCAGCCCCCAGTCCCAGCCCCAATGTGAACTGGTTGATATTGCGGCCCAGCTTGGCCTTGTCCACACTCCGTTCTGGTTCTTGAATTTGCCAGCGGGTGATATGAACTGGCCCAGCCTGATCTGCACTAAATGTATGCCAGTGGGTAGCATTACCGGGCCTAGCCTGCTCCCCGTCTTGGTTCTTGCACTCATCTGCAGGGAGTGTGTTCCGACAGAGGAGTTCCCCAATGCCATCCGGGTCTCTTCCAATGCCAGATCTTGCACACACTGGTACATCCATGGGCCAGCCCTGCTTAGTCTACCTCCTGTCCAGGAACAGTGGCCTTTCCTGACTGGCCCTCACCCATTCTGGTTCTTGTTGTTGGGTGCTACAGCCCAGCCAAGTCTGGTCCACACCCAGACACAGCTCACATGTGGCTCTGCAGGGGCAAGAGACCTAGCCCAGCCTTTCCTACACTCATGCTGGTTCTCACGATCTCCAGTGGGTGCTAGAGTCCAGCCCAGTCTGGTGCATCCCAGAGCCAGTCCACATTTGTGCCGAGGGACCCTGCGGCCATGTTCAGACAAGATAGTAGCTCCCAACCTGGTCTTCGCGCTCACCAAGGGCAATCACAACCTGGCCAGGGTGTCCCCTTAGCTCCCCAACCAGGCCTATTCCCAGTCACAGATCTTGCATGTTCCAGTGGTTGCTCTGATCCAGCTTGGCATAGCCCCTCGTCTGTCTTGGCCTTTGCCTTCAGATACTATAACCTGGCCTGGCTGGACCCAGCCCCTAGTCCCATCTCTTACTGGCGGGTGCTGGCACCTGGCCTTGCTCAGTCTGCTTCCATCCCCGGCTCATTTCAACCAGGAGAAGTGATACCCTAGCCCGGCATGACCTGTGCTCTTGCCTGGTTTCTGCACTGGCCAGTGGCTAAGGTTTGCTTGATCTTTCCCGGTCTGCCCCTTCCAAAACCAATCCACACACTTGCCAGCAGATGGAGCTACCTTGCCCAGCCTGCCCTACACACAGGCCTGGATCACCAACAGGATCTGTGGCCCACCAGGGGAGTCTCCCAAGTTCCCTAGTTAAGGTCCACTCCAGACCCAGATCTCACCATGCCAGCAAGTGCTAGGCCCTTACCCAGCATAGTCTGTCCCCTCCATCCTGGCCTTGGTATGGGCTGGTGGATGCTGCGGCCCGGTGCACCCCACACCCTGTTTGGGGGTGCCCATGAGGATACTGCAGCTTGGTCCTGCCCAGCCTACTTCCAGCCCCAGCACTCGTGTTGGTGGGGTCCATGATCATGTCTAGGTTGGCCCATCACCACCCCAACTCTTGAGCTAACCAGCAGGACTTGTAGTTCAATGGGGTTGGGCCCACATATTCCGCCCTCCCCCCTCCACCAGAATCCACCCCTGGACCTGGTTCTCTTGCACGTTGGTTAGTGTCATGGCTCAGTTGACTGTGACCTGTCCCCTGTTCCTACACTCACTGTCCAGTGCTGGAATCCTATCTTGTCAGACAGGCCCCCAGCCCTAGCTTTCATGTTGGCTGGCACGTGATGGTCAGCAATGATCCATGCTAACAAGCCCAGCTCAGGTCTCCCATGTGGGCTGGTCCACCGTTCTAACCCATAAAGGTCTTCTGGTCTCTCCCCTGCAAACCACCAGGTCTCATTCCCCTCGCTTACCCACAAGTACAATGACCTTGTTGTTTGGAGTCCCTCAGGAGTCCTTCCTCACCTGCAAGATACTCGCATGGCAGTACTCCCTACCCCATATCCCTCTGCTCTTTTCCCTATTCAAACCACAATCCTTGTGCCCAGGAGTGCATGGCTTCTTTAGCCCAGGTGTTGGAAGCCCAGTGAGTGGTGTGCTGATGCAAAGCTCTCTTCACCCACCAGGGTCCCAAGCTCCTGGCGCATGTGCTGGCCTGGTGCCTTGCCCCTCCACACACCCAAGAACCAGGTCTATTGAGGTTCTCCCGGCCTGACCCCCCAGCACCGCAGGGCTGCATGCTGACCTGGGGCTCTCCCCGCCCCTCTGCTCTCACCACCCAGAGCCAAGCACATGAGGAAATCCCCACGTTTGCTCCACCTGCCTAGAGGTGAGCTCTCAGGTCCCCGCAGGCCTACCGGTGCCATTTCCTTAGCCCTCCCCCGTCCCAAGCCCACATTCACTGGCCCCCACGGGCTCCTGTCCGGCCCCAGAGAAGTTGTATTGCTTTTAAATCGGGACTTAGTACCCCCTGCAGGTTGTCCCGGCAGGAATACAGGGGCCGCAGTGGGAGGGGAAGAAGGGGCAGGGGAAGAAGGAACAAGAAGTGATCTTGGTGGGCCTGGTCGCTCCAGGAGCGAATCAGGCCGGTGCCAGGGGAGGCTTGAGCCAGCAGGCGCTAGCTCCTGGTCAGGCCTGGCGGTGGCTGTCTGCTGGGGTCTCAACCACGATGCTGTTCGCCCTCTGTTTCTATTCCGGACCCAGGCAGGGTGCAGCCAGCCTCCGCGGCACCTGTCTTCGGTGCGAGCCTTGACTCCCCGACGGGAAGCCTCTTCTCCCCTGAGCTTCTCCTCCATCCTCCGCTCTCTTCCTTAGGCCTGGAGTTTTGAAAATCCAAATAGACTTTTAAGTGGATCGACGCAGCTCCTTTATTTGATAAAGTCCCCCTCATCCCAGAACAGCCGTCGTCAGGTCCCGGCGTCCAGTGGACACCCCACAAAGCCCTGGCCGCGACTCAAGCCTCAAACCGCAACCGCAGACAAGGTCAGGGGGCTCCCCGATTCGGCCGCAAGCGGAAATCGGGGGAGCTTGAAGTAGCAGGTGCCCCGCGTGGCGACCACACGTGCAGGGACTCTGACGCGAAGCCTGTGGCATCTCGGCCTCCGGGCAGGCCGCCCCTCTGCGCCCGGTCGCCGCTCCGAGGCTGCGGCATTCGCACCAGGAGGCGGAATGCCCACGTCTACACCCGGCAACCGCAGGGTCGCCGTCCGGCATTCTCCACTCCGCGTGGCTCTCGGCGCCCGTTGCTCCTGGCAACGCGCCGCGTCCCGCAGCCGGGGCCGTGGGCAGGGGGCGTGAGGCAGGGGTCCCAGCTGCACCTGCTCTGGAACTCGGGGTCCTTCCCCCTGGTGGGGGGCGCCTCGGCCTGAGCGAGCGGAGATTCTGCTCCCACAAGGGCCTCTGCTGCACCTCCCTACCGTTGGCGAGCCTCCCCGCCCGGGTGGGCACTGAGGTCTCGGGGCGCTCGTCCGGCTGTGGGTTCACCCCTCGCCCCGCAAGCCCGGCCGTTCCACACTTGGGCAGGTGTTTTGATCCGAGTTCGGAGACTGACCCCTTTCAACCTTCCCCGTTTGGCGACCAGTGTGTGGCTACGAGGGGCCGCGGCGCGCGGAGGACCTCGACCAGGTGCACGGGCCGTGGCTCCCGCACCTGGCTGTGGGGGCCGGGCCGGCTGCAGACCGGTACAGACGGTGACACACCCGCGGCCGCACCCCGACTCCGCGAAGCCAGCCCAGGGCAGAGCCCACACACCCCCAAAAGAAGCCCGTCCCGTGTCCCGGCTGCCCGGGCTGCGTTGGCGAGCAGGCAGCAGCGTTTGTCGATTGACACGGTGACGGGCGGAGGAAGGCAGAGGAGCCAGGGAATCGGCGACAATCGCGCGGATAGCCAGGAGCCACAAATCCCGGCTACCAGACACAGGCAACAGCGTGCCAAGATGCAACACCCTGGGCATGCGCGGCACTGCCGTCATTGCCTTATTATGTCGCAGACGCTAGCTGCCGCTAGGTGCCTCGTTAGCGCAGTAGGTAGCGCGTCAGTCTCATAATCTGAAGGTCGTGAGTTCGATCCTCACACGGGGCACAATACTTTTGTTCCTCCTAGGACTTTCCATCCAGAGAACTCTATTTTACTTGCTCATATTAAATTACGGGGCTTGATCGCGAGAAAAACTGGCCCCCGAGATGCTACATAACAGAACCAGACAGAAGCACTGCCCCTGCCTGCCTTGCCCTGATGCCGGGTGTGTCGGCTTCGGGGCGTCTGGTGCCGCCCTTCCTTGCAAGCTCCTTTGGGCTATGGAGCTGCACGTGGGCTGCTGCGACGAGGTCTGGGGAGAGGGATGGCCTCCTGCCTGGCAGCGGGCTGTGGGGAGCCCCGCCAGAGCGGCCCCGCAGTTCCCCAGGGTTGCTGTGACGCCCCCTTGGGATTTGCTGAGCTCTTTGCTGACCCAGTGGGCTGCAGAGGGGTGGGGGTTCCTGCCTGTCCGCCCTGTGTGATTGCAGTGTGTAAATACACAGCGCACAGTTGCAGGTTGGCCGCTCCCTGATCCCCACGGGGGCCCGGGTGGCCATCATCAAGGCAGAGCCCCTTCCGCTCAGGTCCATTAAGCCCAGCAAGCCCTGGCTTGGAGACCCGGCCACCCCTGCTACACAGGAGGCTTGGGGACTGACTCCAGGTCTGGGGTTGTGGGACAGCAGGCGGTGTTTTCCTAATAGATTTCAAGGCACCACCCCTTTGCTAGGTGGCTTCTGTATTGTACTTTTAGGGATGTTAGCCAAGGTGCCCCACCCACTCCCATCTTTCTAAGCCTACAGTTTCATGCCAGGGAAATTACGGCATCTGGAGCTTACTGAATAAAAGCCAGCCGGAAACCCGCGTCTCTGTCCGTCAACCCAGTCAGCTGCTCCCCGGCGCTAAGCGTGCTGCTTGCTGACCGGGCTCGCATCTCCAAGCTTACTTTTCAGTCCTGGCTTTGCTGGACTTTTCCAGCTTGACAGTGTATCATCTGTTGAACTACCGATAGAGGGCGCCGGAGGGACACTGCTGGGCAGACAGGGCTGCTTCTCCTGGCTCTGATGTTTCGCTTATTGCGGCCCCTCTTCCCCTTCCTGCACCTGTGCGCAGGGGGGTCCGCCCTTGGGGGAAGAGGAGCACACCGCGGCATCGCAACTCTCCCCCACATCCGGGGGGCTCTGAGGCTTCACCCTTTTTTTACTTCACCCTCTTGTTGCTAATGTTTACTTCTTTTTCATCTACTTGAAAGGGAGAAGTGGGGTGGGTGGGTGGGAATGTCTTCTATTGCCTGGTTCACTTTTCACTTCCCAGCCAGGACTGGGTGAGCCCAGGACTTGTATCTTGGTGGGGTGGTCCAAGGAGTTGAGCCATCAGCACCCGCGGGCTCCTGGCATGCCCTGCTGTGTGCCCAGGTGGCCCCTGTCCTAGCACCATCCTGGGCCCTCTTAGATTTCTGCACGGCTTCACAGTTGCTCCGTACCATGATTCAGTAAGTCTTCCTGCAGTAGTTCTCCCGTTCAAGCCAGTGTGTCAGTGGACTCTTGCTTGGGCCCAGAAGGCCCCAAGGTTAAAGTCAGAATCCTGGTGAGTCCCAGACTCACCTTGAATTCTGCTTCTGATGAACTCCCCAGCTTATGGTGTCACCTAGAGCAGGGCACTCCAGAATCGGAATGTTCTCCAGAATCCCCATCATACCTGCTCCCGCTTCACAGCCCGGGCCTTCTGTTGCCACCCCCAGCAGCCCGACTCGACACTTGTGATGAGGTGACTGGTGTGGACCGCCAGGTGGAGGCTGGCATGCCAGGGCTGTTATTCTGGAACAAGAGGGGAGCATTTCGCCTGCCGCCTATGTCGGCGTCACTCAGGAGACCGCCCTGGGAGAACACAGCGAGCAAACACATGGCACCGTGTGTGTCCAGCCCGACGAGGAGCTCTGGGTGCGAGCTCACCTCATCTCACGGCTCCACCAGCTACTCCTACTCTGCTTTGGGTGAGTGGGAGAAAGGAGGCTGGAGAGGCCGAGCCGAGGGGTGGAGAGGCAGTGGTGGCCACAGCACTGCCAGCAGGGGAGGCGGTGGAAGTGAAGGGCAGACGTCCGTGTCCCGTGGGCAGCCGCTCTGGGACACGAGGGGACACTGGGAGCGCCCCTCAGCCTCTGGCTCCGGGAGGGCTGGTGCTCGGGCGCCTCGGCATTGGGACTGAGTCCTCGCTCTCCATCTCGCCCGTCCACTCCTGCGGCGGGCTCCTGGTCCTGTGGTTCCTTGTGCATCTTTAAAGGAAACCTTCATCAACTCCAGCTCTGAGGTTGACGCTAGCCCCTGGGACTGAAGTCCAGACACGGCTACCCCAGGTTCTACAAAATCTTTATTAAGAAAAGTTCAAGGAGACATTTACAATCCAAAAGGTGTGAAATAGAACACATAATTTTCACGGACAGATTCTGCTATGCAAAAAGTTTTAAATAAATAAGTGGAAAAAGCAGTCACTGATTGCAAAGGAGGGCTCTCTCTCTCTGACCAAGGCGCGGCGTCTCCTACGTGGCCACGAGCCGCGAGGCCTGACACCTGCTGCGAGCCTGGGCGGCCAGTCTCCAGCGCAGATTCCTCACCTTCTGCATGAGATTCTGGTCTGTGCTGTCCCACTCCGCCAGCTTGCGACTGAAGGGAACTTGAAGACAAAAATCAAAGAGAACAGTAGCTGGATTTCCTAAATGCCGGGAATAACAGCACGTGAATTTTAAAGGGAAGCATGTTGGCAAAAGTCAATCCTGAAGGATCCTAGAAACCAAACTGCTTGAACGAGAAGCCTAACCTAGCACGGGCCCTCGGTGGTCCCACCTGCAAGCCGAGCATTTGATCACCTGCTTGAACGAGAAGCCTAACCCAGTACAGGCCCTCGGCGGTCCCACCTGCAAGCCGAGCATTTGATCACCGAGTTGAACGAACGTTCCTAAACAACACACTTGTTTTTGGCTGCTCAGCATTTTTCATTGTGGCCTATGGAATGAAGGAAGCTGGCTGTGGGGTGAATATGAGCTGCTCCCAAAAGGGGGACCCCTCGCTGTGAGCCCACCGAGTTACACCTCAGGGGTTAGCCTGGCCCCTTTCCCAGCAGGTACAAGGAACCAAGCTGTCTGTGCTTGAACAGCAGCCAAGCGGGTCCAAGCTGACAGCGGCCTCACACTGACTTACAAAGGCTGGCAGACGTGGGCAATGGGGAGGCGGTGGGGAAGAGCAAAACACTTTAAAACTGTACTTCCCTGAAATTTAGTTACATATTCCAACAGCCAGGGCCAACTTTTGGAAATATTTCCCTCCCAAAGAACTAGACCTTTTTATGAATGTTGTATTCCTGCCAAGTAACTTTTGGATAAGCCGTCGCTGCTGCACATCCACACTTAGCATTTCTCTGTGAAAAACAAGCTCTGACAGCAAGTTCAGGAGAGAACAGCGTCCAAATCCCTCGCGCTACATTTGATTCCCAAGGGTTTTTGGCTTATTTCCAGCACACCTGAGGCATGCATCAAAAAGCATGACTACCCCAGAAGTATTTCCCGTGACACAATCACCTCCCAGGACTTGTTATGACAAGTGAGCTAGGTTGCTCATCAAACCTCTTTGGGGCCTCACATAAAAGCCCATTCCTCAGGCCCAGCACGGTAGCCTATCAGCTAAAGTCCTCGCCTTGCACGTGCCAGGATCCCATATGAGCGCCAGTTCTAATACCACAGGCCCTGCTTCCCATCCAGCTCCCTACCTGTGTCCTGGGAAAGCAATAGAGGATGGGCCAAAGCCTTGGGACCCTGTGCCTGCATGGGAGACTCAGAAGTTCTAGGTTCCTGGCTTTGGATCAGCTGAGCTCCGGATGTTGCAGCCACTTGGGGAGCGAACCAGCAGATGCAAGATCTTCCTCTCTGTATCTCCTTTTCTCTGTGCCATTACAATAAAAACTTCATTCCTCTAACACGTTTCAGAAGGCCCTGCTGAGTTCTGCTTCATTAACCATGCAGCTTGACTGAGCAAGCCAAACTGTACGCTTCGCTGAGAACAATGCTTGCTCCTGGGTGGGCCGCTGCTGGGACTGTGTTTCTATAAGCTGTTTCCACCTTGTGCATTCCAAACAACAGACTGGAAACACAAAACAGAACATCTGTCCTAACCACGCTCCCTGGGGCATCCAATGTAGGGTCCTGAGTCGGCGAGCCAGCGCTGCCTCAGTGCACCTGCCGTACCTGCGACAAAAACATCCTCCCTACGGTGGCTGCAAGGAGCCCAAAAAAACAAAACAAAACCAAATAAAACACAGACACACAATAGGTGGGAAAAATACCACCGAGACTGTGTTATCACAAGGATGGAAAACAGCCGGGTCAGAGAACGTAAGCCACAATTTTGTGTAAACTGCGATGAATGAATGATAGATCGTACACGAACTTGTTATTGCTTATCAACTTACTTTGTGTTGAAGAATCCGTTTCAGAAATGTCATTCAGCTGTGAGGTTCTGGGCAAGCTGCTCAGGTCGCCCTGGTCATCCCGCCACCCGGACATGTCTGTAAGGCATGTAGAAAGTGGCTGTTACAGAGAGCCCATTAGTGAATGAAAACCTTCTTTCCCAGGTGCACCAGCAGGCAGCTGGCTAGGAAGTCGGGCAGCCAAGACTTGCAATGCCACTCCAGAACGTGATGCTGGCATTGCGGGCTAAGGCTTAACCTTCTGGGCCACGCTGCCAGGCCTTAGCTGCTGTGTATACACGTTGAAGTATCACACATACCTTGCAAAGGGCACTGTTGTGTCCTTGCAGCCGCACAGCAAGCTAACTCACCCGTGGCACTAGCATCTACTATGGGTGCTAATCCCAGTCCCAGCTGTTCCACTTCCCACCCAGCTCCCTACTTACAGCCTGGGGAAGCAACAGGAGACAGTCCAAATGCTTGGGTCCCTGAACCCATGTGGGAGACATGGTGGAAGCTCCTGGCTCCCAGCTTCGGACCCTCAACCCTTTGTAGCCTTTCACGGAGTGAACCAGCTTTTCCTCTTTGCAATTTTAAGCAAAATAGTTAAAAAGATGTACAAATACTACATCTTAATCAACTTTTTCAAAATATGTAACATTTTCTAAAAAATTATCATTTTTAAAAACTGTTATTTAAAAAGCAGAATTACAGAGATGGAGAGACAGATCTTTTTAAAAAATTTAAAAAAATATTTGTTTTTATTGGAAAGGCAGGTTTATAGAGAGGAAGCAAGAAAAAAAGAAAGATCTTCCATCTGCTGGTGCACTCCCCAAGCGGCCAGCCACGGTGGCCATAGATGAGCTGATCTGAAGCCAGGAGCCAGGAGCTTCCTCTTGGTCTCCCACATGAGCATAGAGGCTCAAGGCTTTGGCTACACTCTACTACTTTCCCAGGCCACAAGCAGGGAGCTGGAAGGGAAGTGGAGCAGCCAGGACATGAAACGGAGACCATGTGGGATGCAGGTCCATGCAGGGCGAGGATCCAGTCACTGACCCATTGTGCCAGACCAGGAGAGACAGATCTTCCATTGCTGGTTCACTCCCCAAATGGCTGCAATGGCCAGAGCCGCACCGGCTCAAAGCCAGGAGCCAGAGGCTTCTTCTGGGTCTCCCACATGGGTGCAGGGACTCAAGGCCTTAGGTCGGTCTTTATTGCTTCACAGGCCATCAGCAGGAGCTAGATTAGGTATGGAGCAGCTGGGAGTCAAACTGGTACCCACATAGAATGTTGGCACCATAGGCAGAGACTTAACCTACCATGCCATGGTGGAGGCCCCCAATGTTTATGTTAGTGTAACAAAATGGTCTAAAATTGCTGATGGTTGTAAAAATTCCAAACATACTTTTTTTTCCATGATAAAGTTCATAGGCTCGGGCTTTCCCCTTTTACTCTCTCCATCCCCACTCCCCAAACATCCTTCTTGATAAACAGGAATACAGCGCCACTCAACTGGACACCTTATTTAGGTGAACTGTATTGTATGTGATGCTAAGTCAGTGAAGCTGCCATGTTTCAAAGGGGTACACACACAGCCAGTGCCTGAAGCACTACAGTACACGGGGAGTAAAAGTTCCACACGCCTGCACTCCAGTTTAGCACTGTGGAGTGTAGTCTTGCCAGTGTAAGCTTCGCACAAAACTGTAATGTTTGATGAACTCTAAAGAACTTTCCTGGAAATACTTTAACATGCTGTCGTTCTGAGAACTACTAGGAAAGTACCCAGTTTCATGAAAAGGAAACGCTGGACACAGCACTTTGGGAACAAAGTGCCCCTGGACTGGGGGGCACAGCAGCCCCCACGGGGTGCCTGTGATGGCTCTCCTCGGCTCACTTCTCCCCACTACACAAAAGGCACCGGGACCACCTTTTTGCAGCCAATCAGAATGAAGCAGCAGTATGCACCTGTAAGCCCACGTGGAGAGGGGCTGGCCTGGCACTCACCTCCGTGGGATGGAGTCTCAGAGTGTTCTGCCGCGGCGCTGATCTGCTGCTCTAAGAACCACCTTCTAGACGCATCTGAAAGGGCGGCAGCTTTCCTTTCTGATCTCAGATAGAACTCTTTTTCTTCAGCTTCCTTCCACTGAAAGACAAGTGTGTGTGTGTGTGTGTGTGTGTGTGTGTGTGTGTGTGTGGAGGGGGGTGGGGACAGTGGGGAAGATTCTAGAAAACCTGTGGCAGTGTCTGTACCTCCTGGGCCGGGGAGGGGGAGAGGACTCTGGCTCCCCACTGCCCGTGTTGGCACACATCCGCCTCTCAGGTGTCAGTCAGGCCGCGAAGCACCAGGAACTGCACACGTGGGTCCTGCACTGCCCGATGGCAGCTCAGATCCACTTGCTCACAGTCTCAAACCTGAGACTGGGCTCTGACTGAACCGTTGAGAGTTCTGCTTTAATATAAAGCCTAGAACATTCAGAGAGCCACCTCTGCCCAGATGTGGCCCCACAGGATGACGGGAGGGTACGCAACACATCTTGGGCAGCCCCTGCTTTCTTCTCCATAAGACAATGAAGACATGATCTACAGCTGGCTCTTAAAACAATGACATTGAAGTCCAGCTCCTGAAGTTTACCAAAAGTCTGCAAAGGCCATCGCTGTCATACTGGAAACATGACACAATTTTCGTATGCTACGGCTATACCGGTGCACGAAAATGAAGCTTGAGTGAAACTCAACAGGGCAGAAGGTGACAGCCTGGACAGACCGCCATGTTTCTCCGTGGCAGAAGGAGGGGAAGAGGCGCCGGGCTGCAGCGGGCAGCACGTAGGGCATCCCCCACGCACCGCGTGCTTCGTCAGGACTCTGGGCCAGCTCCCCGCTCCTGTGTGCCTGAGGGATCCTGCACACATCGCCCCCCTCTCGAGGACCCCCTGTCCTGGGCCCTGGAGGAAAGGGTTATAAGACAGGGCCTCAGGCCACTGGGATGGGGAGGAGAAAAATGAGCAAGAGTAATGACTTGCATGCTTTCACAACACACACTGTGACACAGTGCACAGAGGGGTGCAAAAACCACTCTCATGACCTAGAGCTCATCCTATTTTACCCTATCTTTATAAAGTCTTGTGGGGGGCCTGGTGTGACAGCCTAGCAGCTCAACCTCCCCTTGCATCTGCTGGGATCCCATGCATGTGCTGGTGCCTGTCCTGGCTGCTCCACTTCCCATCCAGCTCCCTGCATGCGGCTTGGGAAAGCAGAGGACGGCCCGAAGCCTTGGGGCCCTGCACCCGAGTGGGAGACCTGAAGAGGTTCCTGGCTTCGGATCAGCACAGCACCAGCCATTGTGACTATTTGGGGAGTGACCCAGTAGCTGGATCTTTCTTTTTCTTTTTCCTTCTCTCCATAAATCTGCCTTTCGAATAGAAAAATAAAAGAAATCTTGGGAAAAAAAAAAAAGCCCTGTAGGGACTGTAGGTGCTGGTATACAGGCTAATCCTCTACCTGCGGTGCTGGCATCTGGCATCCCACATGGGCGCTGGTTTGAGGTCTCCCTGCTAATGGCACTATTACTTGGGTTTTAATACCAGCTAGCAGCTACATATACTTTGTACCTGATCAAAATCCTTTGATTTTGATGAGGTAAATTCAAGAATGAATACTATCGGCCAGAACACATCGAGGAGGCTGAGAAGTTGGGTAACACTGACTGTACACACACACAGTGACCAGATGGCTTGTCACTGTAGCAGCTGGAGTAGACGACTCTCTGAGAAGCACCTATTACGATTATTATCTTGTCAACAAAACATACCACCATGTCAGCGCACGCTGGGAAGCCCTTCTGGCAGCATCCCTACCTTCAGAGCCTCCTCTTCCATCATTGCCTTTAAAACCTCTACTTCCTTCCTTCTGTTTTCCTGCAGGAGTTTGGCCACTTCCTGGTAACATTCACTTCGCTGTAAATCGTGACATTTCTGTTTATACAAAGCTTGGATCTGCCAGTCGGTGTTTAGGCATGCTTGTTCAGCTTGGTCCAAATTTGCCTCAATTACCTTTGAAAAAGTTGTCAGTTTCAGAAACAAGATCAGACTGGGGACACACACAGTGCACGCGGATATCCGGTAAATGCAGCCCAGTGCAGGGCAGTGGCTTGTGATCCCGGCGCACGTGAGAGCTAAGACAAGCTGGCACCCTGGCCTCGACAAGGATATCTCCCTGGGGGCCAGCAGGACCCGCTGCATTTCAGAAGCTCTTCCCTCCACTAGAACGTGCAGCCGAGGTGACGGACGTCCGGGGGTGGGTGGGACTCAACCATCCTTGTGTTTTCAACCCTCTGAAAGAGGATCGGAAGGACCCATTTTTACAGAGTGGACAAAAGCCTGCATGAAAAGGAAGTGGGGTCCTTTTGGGGGAGCAGCTAAGAGAAAAGTCTGTACCTCACACTGTTCCCAGTTTTGGGACTAGGATCAGGCCCAGACATTCACCAATTTAACATTTTGTTAAAGAGAAAAAAGTTCTTTTTGGAACATCTCAAGTTTGGCTTCAAGTCAGTATTCTAAGAGGAACTCCAGAAAATAAGTCCTTTTTTTTTTTTTTTTTGAGGAGGGGGAGGGGGTCAGACACCATGGCATAATAGGTTAAGCCTCTGCCTGTGGCACTGGCATCCTGAATGGGCACTGGTTCTAGTCCTGGCTGTTCCACTTTGCTCCAGTTTCCTGCTATGGCCTGGCAAAGTAGTGGAGGACGGCTCAAGTGCTTGGGACCCTGCACCTGTGTGGGAGACGTGGAAGAAGCTCCTGGCTTCAGACTGGCTCAGCTCTGGCCGTTGCGGCCATTTTCTCTGAAACCTAACTTTAAGCCCACGTTTCCGATACTGACTGGACTGTCCCTCGTTTCCTGACTGACAGAACAGACATGCGCAGGCTGCTCTATGCAAGGGTGGTCACTGGGGCCTTGATCTTCTGCAGTCTCATCAAACCCAGGAACGGCTCCTGAGGCACAGCCCAAATTCAGAGTCACTGTGCCTTTAAATCGCAGCTAACCAGGACAACTCTCCAAGGGAACGGAGCTACACCCACTGACAGTCCGTGAAGTGACCACCCTGTGAATACCCCCAGACCGTGGGAGGCTGGGCATGCACTCAGCTTTGCCCCGAGGTGCCAGGAAGGGCTGCTGGCGGAGGGCCTCCCTCGGGCCGCTCGCCTACCTGCTGAGCTTTCTGGCTCTGCTGTCGGTCGTTTTCTATCAGTTTGTGCAACAGGTTTTCTTCGAGATCCACTCTCCGTCTGTAGGCGTCCGCATCTTCCCGCAGGTCCTTGGCCACGGCTTCCTGGCTTCTAGTGAGATTCTTTGTTTAAAAAATCATTTGTAAAAAGTCACTGCTCTATAGAAAATTGCTAGAACATGAAAAAAAAAATACTTCTTTTTCAAAATACTAATATGCACGCAAATGAAAAATGCATCCAAGTAATTTTCAAGGGGAAAAGCAACCATGAGTGGCAGCATCCAAAATCATCCAGGAAGGATCCGTGAGAATTCTCCAACCATAACGGTGCTGAGAACACTGCCAGAACTCATCAAAAACTTCTTCCAGGAGTCGTGCAATTAGCCTCATTTCTGTAGTAATTTGAGGAGCACTTACTGATTCATAAAACATCCCCGCAGCCCGGCAGGAACGGTGAGCTCCGCCGTGTGAAGCTGCATTACTGCCCTTCCTATCCTGCCCCAAGCTCTGCCTTGGCCTCATTTACAAAACCATCCAGTGGTGCTTTTTGATGGAGGGATCAAAACTTCCCTACTTATCCATAGGCAGTATCATTTCCTTTGTAAGGAGCTGAAAATAAATTTGTTCTCTATTATATGTGGAAGAGCTGTACGGGAGATGATCTTTAGAGACAGAAATGATAAAACAAGTATCAAACAGAAAAAAAAAAAGTCTAAGGCTGTGGTTCCTCAGTAGTCTCTAGTAATGACAACTGTAGCCATTTGGAAAAATAATTTTATTAAATGAAACACAAAAGCAGCAATCATGGAATGAGAAAGAAAAGTGTTGTGTGTGTGTGTATGTGTGTGAAGATGAAGGAAAACGGCAGAAAATGAAAGATGTTGAGAAGGAATGGAGATGCCCGGGGTGGGGGCGTGGGCGCCGGGCAGGAGACACACACGGGGTGGAGGGCCTTGTCAATTACTGTGTTAAAGGACAGGGCTCTTCCTCCATCGGCCGAGGGGGCGGAGGGAACTGGCATCTAGGTATCAGACATAACAGTAAAGGGCCCACTCAGGAGCAGCTCCGAGTAATTCAAACCCTGCATATTCCAAAGGGAAGACTGGCCCCGAGCAGCTCCTGGGAGTGACCTCCACGCCTGGGGCCATGCCACTGGGACGTGACCTCCACGCCTGGGGCCATGCCACTTGAGTGTGCCGACACAGTGAGGGGACCGGAGCCCTCCTCCATCAGCACGCCCTCTGGCGGGAGGAGAGAGCAGCCGGGGAAGGTGCCCGTCTGGGCGACACCCAGGCCAGGTCCACTTGGAGGGAAGGTCAAGTGCTGCGGGAGAGCCCAGCGGAAGCATCTGCCCAGCTCTTCCGGGACCTCACCCTGGGTGCCCTCCACCTGAGCTGGGTTTAATCTAGATCTTTCTACAGTGATGCATGTCACTGGGAATCTAAGAGTGTTGCGACTCCTCGCCGTGGCGCTCACACCACCCCTCCCAGTACTCTGGGCACGGCTGGTATTGTACCAAGCGGAGGCACGCTTGCCAGAGAGACATAGAAGACAGACTAGATGAGACAGAGGACGAACAGGATCTGGTGGGTGGGTATTTACTTGTTTTTATTTTTATCTGTGCTTAACTTTGTTCTTCTGTTAAAAAATTATATTTTATTTGGATACATATAAAATGTTGAGCTCAAATTTTCCACAAGGGTAATCTCAACATTTTTTTCTGAGACATTTCGAGAAACAGATACCGAATCAACCTCACGTAGGGATAACTTTGGCAGGTAAAACCAATCTGGAAACATGTAGTCTGACATTTTGCCTCTAACTAATCAGATGAGGGCTTCCTAAGTTGGTGTTGTTGAGCAGTTAAATAAACTCCTCTTTAAGCCAGTGGTTGGCTTCTTTCACAAGACAGCACCCAAGGGATCAGTAAACATTCCTGAGACATGGAAGAAGCTGAACATCACTTCAGTGGCATCCCTGCCGAAGTCCAGAACTTGAACCTCACCTTGAGCAGGTGGGAGCTGAGGGCGGTCTCAGAGGCAGCCGGCCACATGCTTCCAACACTCTCAATGCCACCACTTCTGAGCAAACTCAGGCAGGGCTCCAATTTAAAACACACAAAAAACTAGGTTGGGCCTGGCACAGCAGCATAACAGCTAAAGTCCTTGCCTTGCACACCTGGGATCCCTTATGGGTGACGGTTCTAATCCCAGCTGCCCCACTTCGCATCCAGCTCCCTTGCTTGTGGCCTGGGAAAGAAGTGGAGGACAGCCCAAAGCCTTGGGACCCTGCACCCGTGTGGGAGACCCAGAAGAGGCTCCTGGCTCCTGGCTCCTGGCTTTGGACTGGCTCACCTCCAGCTGTTGTGGCCGCTTGGGGATTGAATCAGTAGACAGATGATCTTCCTCTCTGTCTCTCCTCTCTGTGTATCTGATTTTCTAATAAAAATAAAATAAATATTAAAAAAAAAATCTGGGCAATTGTGGATTTTCTTTTGCTCTGAAGAATAATTTTGGGACAACTGATCAAATCTGAATAAGGCTAGTAAGTCTTACATTATGCTAATTTACTGAGTTTGGTGATTACACTGTGGTTTTGTGAGATCTGTTGGCTTTAGAAAACATACACTGGGGCTGGAGCCATGGCGTAGTACGCTAAGCCTCTGGGTGACACTGGTATACCCTATGGGTGCCAGTTTGAGTCCTGGATGCTCTACTTCCCATCCAGCTTCCTGTTTATCGCCTGGGAAAGGAGGAGAGAACGGATCAAGTCCTTGGGACCCTGCACCAGAGTGGGAGACCTGGAGGAAGCTCCTGGCTCCTGACTTTGGATTGCTCAAACTTTAGTCACTGTGGCCATTTGGGGAGTGAACCGTGGTTGGAGGATCTGTCTCTTTATTTAACGCAGTTTTTCAAATGAAAGTAAACAAAGGAATCTTTAGAAAGAAGAAGCGAGAAAGAAGATATGCACCGGAGTAGTTAAGGGACAGCTCTCCATCTTAAACAGTTCAGAAAAGTGTCAGTGTGCTTGTCTACAGAACGGGAGGCCAAACAGCAAAAAAATGTAATGGGTGAGAATCTCAGAGGATAGTTGAAAAGGCTTTATATTTTTCTTGCAAATTTTGTTACTTTGGAAATTACTGGATTTTCCGACTGCCTCATAAAAGCATACGGCAAATCAGCCTTCAGGTTACCCTAATAAATGAATTACATCTGAATCAAAATCAGAAGAGATCTAATCAAACTAAATCCCTTGCTTAGTTTTAGCAGAAATCCAGTATGTTTTAAGTGCTGTGAGATAGAAACAGGCACAATGTTTTCAGTTTATTGAATGTGACTAACCATCAAATGTATATTGCCTCTTATGAACTCGGTTACTACTAATATCCAGCTCAAGCCGAAAGAAATAAAAATTTATGTTTTCAATATGAAATGAATGAGTAACAAAATACTTTCCCCAAATATTGAAGATCGACATAAGCAAGGTCCCCTTTTCCCTGGAATTCTTGAAAATGCATTGTATGTACCAAGCAGATGTTTACTGGCTGGCTTCCAGAAGGCTCAGATTTAAGTACTTCAGCTCTCGCCTGACCTGCCTTCCAATCTTGTAAGAGAAGTTGGAGCATTTCATGGTTACTGTCACACACAGACAGGAGAGCTCAGTACGTTCGTGGAAAGATCCTCAGGCAAAATCTGGAGTTTACAGCTGGTGCTTTACAAACGAACCTAAGCTGCTAACAGAAACAGGGCCTGCAGAATTACAACAACCTCCACATTCAGATGCTCTGGCTACCTTACAACCCCGCGAGGCGCTCACATTCTGCTTAGCGCAAATAAAGGGACCATTAAGACACCGCGAGCGACCGACCGCAGTCCAAACAGGGTCTGCACAGACTGGAAGTTAACTGACTCATACCTTCTCATAAAGCCTTCTTTGTGACTCGAGCTCCAGCTGTCTCATCTCGAGGTCTTTGGCGGTGCTAGCGATTTCTTGGTCTCTCATTTGTACCTACGGCCAAATAACAAACTGTGAATATCAAAAGCAATTAAAACCAGTTTTCAAGTAGATTCAGCAGTCTTTTCAATGTGTGTAACCAAGTAAGAATATTTAAAATCACAGGGACTGGATTTCTGAAGCCCGAGTAGCTGACAATATATTAACACTCACTGTGCAATCTAGGAAGCATCTCTGAATGAAAGCCAGTTCATTTTTTTTTCCCCCAGAAAGCCTGGTTCCCATATGCTCATCCAGCCGCCTGGAGGAACAGATGGCAGCTTTTCCATAACCAACATTGACTTAGAAAAACCTGAGTCATTCCAATTTGGAATAGAGAGAAATATAGAATGCGTAACCTTAGAAAATGTAACACTTTTTTCTAGTGCTCTTTTGGATGAAGCTTCTACATGCTTATAAATTTGCTCTGACGGCTAATAGTCCAGGGTTACCTTTATCGTGGACTTGCCAGTCTCATGTGTTTTGCTCAGAGTGGCTGAGTGTGGCAGTTCCTACCTCCTGCAGGGTTTGGGCAAGGCGCTCTCCAGACAGGAGAAACTGCAAACTCATCTCGATTATTTGGCTGCCTAAAACTCCGTTTTCTTCAATGGGCGAGATGTGTATCCAACAAAACAGAACTAACAACAGACATAACCAATCGATTTCCATTCACTCACCTAGCAAGCATTTAAGGACTGCACCGATCCCTGCACTCAGGGAGTAGGACAGGAGTTAGATATTCTTCCTACTCAAGGATACAGTGGGACATGCAAAGATACACATCCAAGGGCTGTAACCAACACGGCTTAGAAAGCGGCTCACTGAAGGAGCCGAACTGTGAGCAAGAAAGAAACGGCAATGCTGAGAAGCAGAGGAGAGGTTTGGCACAGCACATACCATTTTAGGAATTTTAATTACAAAAGCTGTTCTGAGTCTCAATTTTAGGAGTTGCTAACAGCTGCGTGCCACCGTGGGAACAGAGGAACTTTGCAGGCCGCTGACCGATGCTCGCAGCTCCCTCCATGCCACTCTGGCCTCATGCAACCTTCCTGCTGGAGTCGGAAGGGGAAGTGGAGTTTCTGCTGCCTGGCAGTTAGACCACACCAGTAGACCAGGCAGAAGGGCAGGGGGCTGGGAGGGCAGCCAGGGGCAGAGGCTGGCGCTGAAAGAGCTTCACGGGATGCCCGGAGCCATGCATGCCTGCTCCATCTTAAAGTGTTTACAAGAAAAGACGGCAGCGCTTTGCGCTTCAATGGGCTTGTGGGGAAGAACATACACATTTCTACAATAACGCAAAGCAAATCTTATTTACTAGATGAGGTAAATGAAAGGAACTGTAGAGTTTAAACATCCAGTTTCAAGTTCGCGTTGGACAAAAGGAGTATCAAGTGATCAAAAAGTGAATAGACTAGTAGTATATAAAAATATTTCAAGACTTCAACATTCCATTATTTCCTCAAAACTAGCTTTGCAATTCCCTAAACTCAAGCTTAAATTCAGTACATTTCTAATAAAAATTCCAGCAGGCTGGCAGGAGCTGGCAACTCAGAGAGTGGCGAAATTCCCCCAGGCTGCTCGCAGCGGGACGTATTCGGGAACACGGAGGGGAGCGCTGCCGAGGAAGGCCGACAGGTGAGAACTGCGCCTGTGCACACCGCATGATGAGGCTGCCGTCGCTCCCGGTGTGCACCGGGCGTAGGAACCGAGCAAGAGAAGAGGGTGGGCTTGGACAGGAAGTTATTTATTTAATGGTCAGACACTATCCACTGGACCACTGCCCAGGTGTCCACGACAGATTAGCACACTGGGAAGTAATGGTCCTACACACTACGCGTCTCTATTCTCGAACATTAGCAGAACAATGATACTTATAAATACATCTCCATATGATGGCACTAGGTTTTCTGCCTTTTCCTATGCTTACTGTGTCATGATGCATTTACATATCAGAAAGTTAAGCTTGTAATGTTGAACCGAGTGACTGTGCCTTTCTGATAACATGGGGACAGAGAGAGGGAGGGGAGTAGGGGCGGGGGGTGCGATGAAGCCTTATATACGTAAAGCTGTACCGTGAAAAATAAGTAAATAATAAACCTTTCTCTCGATTTCATCATCCAGTCTTTTTAGTTCCATTTCCCGCTGATCTTGCTGAAGCTTCAGGAAACGCCTTCTTGCAGCGTCTTGCAGATGTATTTCCTTCATCTTCAGCTCTCTCTTCACAGCAGCTAGCCTTACATACAAAACACACGGAGGGAAAGCTTTGACCGGTCATCCATGGCCTTCTGGCCGCAGTCACAGCTGCCTGCTACCTGTCCTGACTCACTGGTGCCCCCTGGACACAACTGTTTGTAATACAGACAGGAGGACCCCTTACACATGTCTATATTCATGACAAAGTTGGCCATGCTTTTCATATGCAAACGTCTAACAGATTTACTGTACCCGGATCACTTCAATGTAACTGATATCCTTTATCTGAAGGAAGGATGCTAAGCAAATACTCCAGGGGTGTCACATGCGGCATATACTTATTCCTCGAGGATTTCGGGAGAATGCTAATGGCTCAGGTCTGTAACTCCTCTGAAACTCACAAGAGAAATCTGTTTTATAAAGTGCCCCCAAGAATGAAGAGAAGCTCAGAGAGGTGAGGTTCCCCCAGTCAGGCTTACTCAGAATGTTCACTAGATACACTGAATTAATTTGAACACTTTTCATTATCAACATAGATTTTACATAACCACGCAGTACTTTTTGTCCTGTAAGGTACTGAGTGCATGGTGAAGCAAGCATTTTATAGTTCAAATCTCAGGTCAGACAGACATGTTTGGAACATAATTTAAAAAACTATACTCCACTAATGACGACTCCAGCACTCCGCAGCAAGGCACTGCCCGCCTCCGGCTGCGTCTAAGCAATGTCTTTCAGGCTACATTAGGGCAGCATTATTTGGAAAGATAATCAGTACACATTCAGATCATATTCTGTATTTTATAATTATATACCAATTTTTGGAAAGTAGCATCAATTCTTAATTTTGAATATTTACTTAACGGAAATGAAGCAGGCTAACTCTATAGGCAGTACTGTTCCTTAATGATAAAATCAAAGAAAATAGAAATCATTTCAACTAACTCGCTAAGTCTAGATTTTGACAGAGGGACAAAGCCTACTTCTGCCTTTGCTGTAGCATTTTCTCCTCCTCGTGTAAGAGTATCTGCCGCCGAGCTTCCTCAGCTTTACGAAGCAGTTCTTGCTTGTGGTACCACGCCTCATCGTCTACTCGCTGCTGGTCCACTTCCGCTTGCATGTCTTCCACCGTCTGCCTTAAGTCAGTAAGATTAATTGTTAGAAAAATCCAGATAAAAACACTAACTGAAGTCCCCTGTCAGAACATAAAATATACATCTGATTAGTGCATAAAGGAGTTTTACTACAATATGTAAGAATTAAGAATCTTTAAAACTACTTCCAGTCTTCTGAACTTAATACAAACGTTTCAAAATTTATATGTAATTTGCATTAAAAATGCTACAGAAGAACTATTCAATCTTTACCTTTCTCTTAGGTAATCCAATTCATCATTCCTTATTCTTTCTCGCTCCTGTGTCTGATAGTCCACGATAAACGTCGGATATTGGTTAAACACGGGATACTGCCCTTTGGTCAGTGCCGTGAACGCATCAAGCATGCTGTCTGGATGGATACTGCTAGGCGTGGTCTCCATGAGATGATAAGCTTCTCTAATCACAACGTTTATATCCAGGTTATTCCGATGATGAAAAAAATACTGCAAGAAAACTTAGTGTTTAAATCGAGATTTACCGAACAATGCAATGATGAGGCAGAATTTTAAAAGTTTAAAATTTGAAATATGAGTTTATTTTCAAGATATTTTTGGCAAATTCACTGGAGTTTTTCTTAACTTTTTTTTTTTTTTAAGATGATTTTCAGAGAGAAGGAGAGACAAAAAGATCTTCCATCCACTAAGTGGCTGCAACGGTCAGAACTGGGCTGATCTGAAGCCAGGAACTTCCTCCAGGTCTCCCTTGTGGGCTCAGGGTCCCAAGGCTTTAGGCTGTCCTTCACTGCTTTCCCAAGCCACAAGCAGGGAGCTGGATGAGAAGTGGAGCCGCTGGGACAAGAACTGGTGCCCCTATGGGATCCTGGCACACACAAGGTGAGGACTTTACCCACTAGGCTACTCAGTTTTTAGATGTTTTGATTTCATTACATTCTGAAATCAAATGATTTACATCTTAACTCAAAAATGAAAGTTTCCATTATAACAGAAAAAGAATGTTTCAACAGTCCAAAATAAAGTCAGAAAATAAACTGGCCCTGAAAACAAATGAGTTTGATTTTTAAACAGTATCTGCAAAGGTTTCACTAGCAGAACCAAATTCCAAAGTAGAAACATATGTACCACGTAACCATGAAGCAAAAATAAAGTTCAATCTGATAAGAATAATAAAATAAGTGGTACAAATACCACATAAAACTAACCAATTCAGCCTATTTACCTAAAGAGTCTCTCCTTTTCTCTTTCCTTCAGTTTTTATTTATTTGAGACAGACTGAGAGAGAGGAATGAGACGGAAAGCTCAAGCTCCTGGATACTGGTCCAGCTTCCCAAAGCCCCCCCAGGCCTGGGACTGGGGCTGAGGTTGGGGCTGGGGCTGGGGCTAGGCAGAGGCTGGGGCTGGGCAGAGGCTGAGGCTGGGCTGGGCTGAGGCTGGGGCTAGGCTGTAGCTGTGGTTGGGGCTGGGCTGGGGCAGGGCTGGACTGAGGCTCAGAGCTGGGGAGACAATCCAGCCCTCCCACAGGATGGCAGGAATCCAGTGACCTGGAGACAGCACCACTGCCTCCCATTATGTGAACAGCAAGCGTGTGGCAGGAGTCAGAGCAAGGGAACGGAATAGGGACACCCCATAGTGGAAATCAGGGGTCTCAGCCACAAGGCCAAGTGCCTGCTCTGAGCGTCTTCTCTTCAGAAACCATCTGTAGTGCTCTGCTTTCTCATCAAGCCTCAGAACTCCCAGGGCTAACATTTTTCTAACATGTTAACAAGATGGGCCACTCTTAAGCTCAAGCACAGGAAAATAGCTACCTGGGTTTTCAGTATCCATAAGGGGGAAAAAAAACACCAAAAAACATAAAGCCTCAAATCATTGTTAGGCTGAGCAGAAGCAATTCCTGCAGGAGCTGAGTGCATCAAAGGACAAGGAAATGACCACAAGCCAGGAGCGCTGGTAAGCTGGGAACATCAAGCACAGTTCCAGTGCTCTCTCTCCTTCCCGCCTCCCTCTGGCCGCCAACAGAAGAGCGCTTCACTGGCCTCAATGCTATCGTTGCCAAGGTCACGCAGACACTCCCATCCAGAAATGTTTCCAGCACTGACGCCGCACAGAAGACCAACCCCCACCACGATGACACGTCATGGCAAGAAACATGTGCAAACTGAGGAGCTGCCGCCTTCCCCCACCTCTAAGATCTAGAGAAGCCCAGTGCTGCGTGTCGCAGGCAGCTATTTCCCTCACGGGTCGCCATGCCATGTGGAGGTGGTCCCGGGCTGTCTCCACCAGGGAACAGTGTGTCAGACTCTCTCCCCGCCTATCTCTCTATCTCCTCCCCACGGTGGTGCAACTTCTCTGGCCTGCTGCCTGGCCCTGACCAGTGAACCTCCCTGGGGAGCACTCCCAATAGAGCCTGCTTTGATCTGAACGGTACTTTGTGTAGTTGCCTGACTCTGAACCCAAACTCAAACCATGCCATCTGGTGCTGAAACCCAAGAGGGGCGTGTACCCCCACCTACACCTGCCCCTCTCGCGAGGCCTCTCCTTGTCCTGACGTGACCCTAGCTCCAGGACATGACCTCTGACCTCACCCTCCTGGCATATGAGGGGTGAGTCCTCCCCTAAATCCTTCTGAGGCTTCTCCCTGCACTGTGGCCAGGTGCCATAACTCCAAAACTGCAGCTGCGTCAGGGATTCCTGCTACGCGCAGGGTCTCCCTCGGTTGAGCAGATGTCCCCCGGACTGTGGTTCTCGCGTGTCCCCCATCTGTGGTTCTCACGTGCCCAGTCAGGAGCCTCACAGGGCAAACAATGGGAGACTCCGAGTCTAAAGCTGATTCCAAGATCCTTTAGGGTGCCTTCTGGCTCACCGTGGCACCTTGGGACTGTGCCAGGACCTTGCCAAGAGGACACTGCTTTCCTACTCCACAGCGGCCTGGCCACAACGCAGCTGGACAACCGGTTACACTGGCCTCTGGGAGGGGACTTCCGATTTTAACATCTTCCACGATGTAGAAATTGCTGCCGCAGGACAGAAAAGTGAAAGGAGGTCCCCGTGTTTCGGCTTTTTTTGATCTCCTATCTAAATCTGTCCAGGATCTTGCCTTTGTCTTTCTCCTCCCTTGCTTCTCCCTCTGTCTGAAGGTCTCTTGTCTGCTCTCCCCACCGGGGATCTGAGCTGCCACGCTCACCTCTTCAGATCCTGACTTGAACTGCTTGTGAAGGAGGCCTCTCACGGCCTCTCAGCCATCGCTGACCCAGCACACTGCTCAGACTGATGGTGACCTACCACCCACTGCGGGGGACGGGTGAAGTGTAACCTGTCCCTTGTCAACAGGTTCCTCGCCATTTCCCACTCTCGGGCTTTGTCCCCTACAAAAATCCGAGCTTACACAAATCCTGCCACTTTGAGCTCTGGACATTCCAGCCAGCCTGGAAAGTTCGAGCCCCTTGCGGAGTTGCCATTTCACTGCCTCCTAAAAATCTCAAAACCCTGCAACTCAGATCTCGTGCCACCTGACTTTCCTCTGCAACGCGGCTGGGACTCAACACAAATCAATGACTCGACTGACCTCCAAATTCTCCATGATCTGGATAACTTCTGTCATCGCGATGGTTAACGATTAGAGATTTTCTATGATAGAGCCTTCTTTTTCTCCATTCCCACCCACTGACAATCCTGCTCTCCCTTCCCAAGTTCTTCTAACACACTCTAAACCCTCAGACTTCTTAACCCACTCTTCCCCTAACCAATCTGACTCCCAAACATTCACCTCATTCACCCTGAGTCCCTTCTAGCCGGCCCTGAGAGCACTGTCTGCTCTGGGGGGTCTAGGCAGGGTTGCCAGGCAGTCCTGACATGATACCCAGCATGGTGCCCACTGAAAGCTCTACAGCCCTTCACCCTCAGCCCTCCCAACACAGACGCCCATCAGCTCCACCACCACAGCACCCATGGCACAGCCCTTCACCCTCAGCCCTCCCAACACAGACGCCCATCAGCTCCACCACCACAGCACCCATGGCACAGCCCTTCACCCTCAGCCCTCCCAACACAGACGCCCATCAGCTCCACCACTGCAACGCCCACGGCATAGCACCTTCCCTAGCAGCACAGGTTCCACCCTCCACACAGCCAGGAGCAGCATCTGTGGCCTCAACAACGAACAGCAGTCCAACCTCCATCCTCCTTGCGGGGTCGACAGCCTGCCCCAGGGTCAGCACTCATGGTGCAGAAGTCCCCGCCCAGCCACCTCAGGGTCAAACTCTCCCTGACTCTCCCTCCTCCCTCAGCAGCTCCTCCTGTCCTCCTCCTCCTCTCTCTGTGAAGCCATTCTCCCTCCAGCTGCAGCTTCTCCAGGGCCATTTCCCTCACACGGTTACTGGACCATGTAGAAGTGGTCCCTGGCTGTTTCCCACCAGGGAGCCATCTGCCAGATTCTGTCCCCCTCTTTCTCTTCTCCAACTGCCCATCTCTCTGCTACATCCTCCCCACAACCCCTGGATGCAACTTCTCTGGCCCGCTGACTGTGCCGGAGCAGTGAACCTGACCCGAGAGCACTCCCAATAGAGCTTGCTTTGAGCCGAACACCACTTTGTGTGATTGCCTGACTTTGGACCTGAACTCAAACCTTACAACCATGATTTTTTTTTAACTGCAACTGTTAAGACTAAATACTTACTATAATTGTTGATTTAATGACGTACAAATGGGGATGAGGGAAGCATGGAACTATGGTGGGTTAAATTGCCATCTGTTATAGCAGAATCCAGAATGGATGCTGGTTCAGGCCTCAGCTGCTCCACTTTTGCTCCAGCTTCCTGCTAATGTGCCTGGGAAGGCAGCAGATGATGGCCCTTGGGCTCAGCCCCTGCTACCCACATGGCATATCCCGATGAAGTTTCAGGCTCCTGGCTTCAGCTTGGGTTAGTTTTAGCCATTTGTTAGCCATTTAAGGAGTCAACCAGCAGATGAAAGATCTCTTTTTCTCTCTTCCCATTATAGCTCTTTCTGCTAACTGCATGAGGGTGGGGATACGGCCCAACTTGTTATCCCTAACGTTGCTACCATGTGGTCCTGGTGTCTCGCACCCAGTCTACACTTGATTAGTGGATTTTCCTACTGAGATCTGAGAACTCCCTCTGAGGAACAAGGATGCTTACCTCAAAGTCATCTTTGAGATTACAGTTGAGCAGAGGCGCCCTAGAACATATGTTGTAGGCTACAACGGTCATCAGGAGGAAGGAGGGATGGTTGGAGAAGACGTTATCAAATAACTTCAGCCACTCCTCTCTGGTCAGCACCTCTGAGAACAGCGTTTCAAGAAGGGGCCACGCATACAGCTAAAATGAAGAAGGAAAAAGGCACTCACGGACTGAGGCAAAGGGAAAAAAACCAGAGTGGCTGGAATATTCTCTGACATTTGTCCTCAGTGATGAAAATCATTCTACTAAAAATAAAAGCATGAAAAGGACTGGCTCAACTTGGACCCCTCCATAAACTCTCAGGAATGCAACTGAATGAAGAAAAAGAATGGAATACTGTTAAAAATACAAGACGTAGTATGCTTTTGATTGTATCTTCTGAAGAAAACCTTTTATGCACGCTAGAACCAATGTCAGTTTGCAAAATCAGCTGCGGTGTTGGCAAACGCAGACCCTGCTTACCTGCGAGGTCACACTGTGATCCGTGAAGTGCTTTAGCAGCTCCTTGTCATGAAAGGCCAAGACGTTTTCTATCATGCTGAGAATATTGATAGGAGGATTAGGAAAGTATTCAAACCAATGCTGACACCAATTGACTGTGAGGGAAAAAAGAATACTGTATTTAGATACCCTTCTATGCGGCAATTCTTAAATATGTTCAATATATGGCTTAATACTTTTAATAGGAGTAAATAAAAAATGTAACAGCCTAAATTGTACAATAGATTTAAAAATTCCATTGTATTAATTCAGTTATCCTAGGCTTTTTTTCCCCTAAGATTTATTTATTTTTATTACAAAGTCAGATATACAGAGAGGAGGAGAGACAGAGAGGAAGATCTTCCATCCGATAATTCACTCCCCAAGTGATCGCAATGGTTGGAGCTGAACCAATCAGAAGCTGGGAACCAGGAAGTTCTTCCGGGTCTCCCACGTGGGTGCAGGGTCCCATGGCTTTGTGCTGTCTTTGACTGTTTTCCCAGGCCACAAGCAGGGAGCTGGAAGGGAAGTGGAGCTGCCAGGATTAGAACCGGCGCTCATATGGGATCCTGGTGTGTTCAAGGTGAGGACTTAACCTGCTAGGCCATGCCACCAGGCCCCAGTTATCCTAGACTTACTGGAATTTTTTCCAAGCACTTGGGTCATCTTCCGCGGCCTTTTCCAGGGACATTCCCAGGAAGCTGGATGGGAAGTAGAACAGCCGGGATTCAAACTGGTGCCCATATGGGATGCCAGCAATGCGAGCAGCAGCTTAAACTGCTGCAGCACGTAGCCAACTCCAGTTTTATTCTTCAATAATAATGAGATCTTCTTTTTAAAATTATCAATAGAGGGCCCAGTGTGATGGCCTAGTGGCTAAATCCTTGCCTTGCAATTGCTGGGATTCCATACGGATGCTGCTTTGCATCCTGGCTGCTCCACTTCTCTCCTAACTCCCTTCTTGTAGCCTGGTAAAGCAGCTGAGGACGGCCCAGAGCCTCGGGATCCTGTACCCACACAGGAGACCTGGCTTTGGACCAGCTCAGCTCCAGCTGTTGTGAACACCTAGGGAGAGAACCAGAGGACGGAGGATCTTTGTGTGTCTTTCCTTCTCTCTGTAAATCTGACTGTCCAATAAAAATAAATGCAGCTTTAAAAAAGTTACCAGTAGAAGGTTTTATCAGAGGAACACAGGATCGCATATGGTCATAAGGACTGCCAATTCTGGAAAGTCATTACCTCGTTAATCAAGGAATATTTAATTTGAGCTAATAATTAAGCCAAGTAAGATTTTGCAGACTAAGAAACTCTTTTTCAAACTTCTGTTGTTAAATAAATTTATCTTAAAAGAAATATCAGGTTCAGCAATACTAAGTCCCTGTTATGTCCCAGACACTAATGGTTCTGGGAATTTAAAAGGCTACACATGGGGGCCAGTGTTGTGGTGTAGTGAGCTAAGCTGATGCCTACAAGGCAGCATCCCATATCAGCACAGGATTGAATCCCAAGATGCTTCATTTCCGAATCAGCCCCCTGCTAATGTGCCTGGGAAGGCAGCCATGGACAGCTCAAGTGCTTGGGCACCTGTTCCCTTATGGGAGACCCAGAAGGAACTCCAGGCTCCACTTGCACCAGCCCCGCCTGCTGCGGCCAGCTCAGCAGGAAACCAGTGGAGGAAGATCTCTTCCCCACATCCAGCCCCTCTATCGATCTGCTTTTCAAATCAGTAAATCCTAAAAAGAGGGAGCAAGTCACACACATCCCCGAAGTCCAGATCCTCCAGCGTGGTCTTTATTAACAGAACCCTGCTTCCTAGTGAGAGGTGAATCCTGCCGGAGGTGACCACCTGCTTCCTCTTAAGCCTTTCCGTTCTGCTTCGGTGCAACCAGGCAAGGAGGCAGAGGGCAGAGGGACACAGCTAGCCGACTGACAGTGAAATAAAGAGAAATGATCAACGGAATGGAGATTCTTTACTCAAAGAATTGCCACCTGGCCATAAGCTACTGTCTGAAATGACTTTTATAAATACATTCCAAATTGGGCCCACTGCAATAGCCAAGCGGCTATAGTCCTTGCCTTGCACGCGCCAGGATCCCGTATGAGCTCTGGTTCTAATCCCAGCAGACTTGCTTCCCACCCAGCTCCCTGCTTGTGGCCTAGGAGAGCAATCGAGAATGGCCCAAAGTCTTGGGACCCTGTACCCGCATTGGGAGACCTGGAAGAGGCTCTTGGCACTTGGCTTCTGATTGGTTCAGCTCTGGCTGTTGCGGTCACTTGAGGAGTGAATCAGCAGACAGAAGATCTTTCCTCCCTGTCTTTCCTCCTCTCTGTATATCAGAGTTTCCAATAAAAATTAAATAATAATAAAATCTTAAAAAAAAAAGACCCACATTCCTGGCTTGGCACAATGGGCTAGTAGCTGGAGTCCTTGCCTTGCACGTGCCAGGATCCCATATGGGTGCCAGTTCTAATCCCAGCGGCCCCGCTTCCCATCCCGCTCCCTTCTTGTGGCCTGGGAAAGCAGCCGAGGACGGTCCAAGGTGTTGGAATCCTGCACCACATGAGAGACCTGGAAGAAACTCCTGGCTCCTGGCTCAGGTTGGCTTAGCTCCAGCCGTTGCGGCCACTTGTGGAGTGAATAAATGGACAGAAGATCTTGCTTTCTGTCTTGCCTTCTTTCTGTATATCTAACTTTGCAATAAAAATAAAATAATAAAATCTTAAAAACAAAAGCATTTCAAATTAAACACAAGTCATGTTTTCCGTTGAAGTTTCTTTTAGGTCTCAGCGAGACTGGAAGCCGGAAGGCCAGAGCAACGGCATACCCCAGAGAGGGAGGGGGAGGGGAGCTCGTGTACCAAATCAGATAAAACTAATGTGAGACCCTTGATGGAGGTCGAAAGTCACCCATGCTGACTGATCATCAAGGAGATGTAATCTCGCAATGAAGCTTTCACGTACGATAGAAAAGTTAATTCCCTAAGCACACAACCATACATACAAGACTATACCAGAAATAAAAAGTTTTCCCTGCCTATTTAAATTAGATATAACCTGCTTCTATTCTTTCTTAATTGTGGCAAATTACATATGATTTGCCATTTTCACCATACAATTCTGAGGTATTATTTACATCCATTTTTTAAAAGTTTATAGAAGGAGGCCTGTGTCGTCACTAGTGGGTTAGACTGCCCTCTGCAACAGCAGCAATCCCACATGGGCACCAGTTCAATTCCTGTCTGCCTCACTTCGCTCTCTGCCCATCTCTCTAATAAGTAAATAAAACAGTGGATTAATGTTGCTAAATCAAGTTTATTTTGGCACAAAAAACATCTGAAGTGCTTCATAGGTTTTCACAGTATATATTTCTCAGGAAACTTTTCAAAGTGTCCTTGTGTGCAAGCATCACCTGTGCGTGTTTCTAAACCCTTCCCTAGAGACCCTCCTGGGACTGACCCGGCACAGCTAGCTAAGCCTCTGCTTGCAACAGTGGCATCCTCTAACAGGTACCAGTTCTAGTCCCAGCTGTTCCTTCTGACCCACCATTTTGTTAATGAACCTAGAAGAAGCAATGAAAAGCAGTGGAGGATGGACCAAAGCCTTGAGACCCTACACCCATGTGGGAGACCCAGAAGAAGCTCTTGGTCCTGGCATTGGATCAGCTCAGTTCCGGCCACTGCGGCCATTTGGGGAGTGAACCAGAATATGAAAGATCTTTCTCTGTCTCTGCTCTCTGTGAATAAAAAATCAATACAGCGCTCTCTTTCCAATAAAAAAATCAATACAGGGCTTGGCGCATTAGCGTGGTGGTTAGGGTCCTTGGCTTGACTGCGCTGGGATCCCATATGGGCTGCTGGTTCTAATCCCGGTGGGCCCCGTTTCCCATCCAGCTCCTTGCCTGTGGCTTGGGAAAGTAGTCGAGGACAGCCCAAAGCTTTGGGACCCTGCACCTGCATGGGAGACAGGGAGGAAGTTCCTGGCTCCTGGCTTCAGATTGGTTCAGCTCCAGCCGTTGCGGCTGCTTGGGGAGTGAATCATCGGATGGGAGATCTTTCTCTCTGTCTCTCCTTTCTGTATGTCTGATTTTCAAATAAAAAAAAAAAAATCTTAAAAAAAATCAATACAACCTAAGGGGGAAAAAAAAGTTGAAATATCCTATTTTATGCTCAGACTTGAGCATTTCATTCTTTCCTTTTGATTTAAAAACAGAGAAATCTAGAGCTACAAATCATTACAAAGGCACAAAGACATCAGACAAATGGATAAGGATCCACTGCTGGTTTCATTCTGTAATAAAGATCTACTTACTTATGAGAGTAGCAATCACTTCAAAACAGATGAGCTGATTGTTCTGGAACAGTTTTACAAACGGAAATGCCAGGAGCGGAAGATACGGCGTGTCGCTGAAGATGGCAGACCAATGAGCTAACGCGGACAGTGTTCTGGGAGTGAGATCAAGAAACCAGGGTCAGGAAACAGGAACTCACAGACACCACGAAATAACAGGAAGTAACACCTGCATGTGCTGAAAGCTTTGCCACAGGTCAACTCGAAGCTCTCCCCATCGGCTAGCTCACCTGTGCAGAACTGCCCGTTAAGAGCATAAATGAACCCTTCCTCAAAACAAAAATCCCCCACTGCTGTGTATTATTACAAACACCCAACCCCGCTCCGTGCCTTTGGACTCGCTGCAAATAGCTTGGATCGGTACAGGTACAACTTCCTCACGGCATCTCACAGGTGCAGACCGCAGCTCTGCGTGAGTACAGCTTCGCTTCTTTAACATGATCCTTATTTTTTCGCATTTAGGTTGTTCCCAATCTTTCATAAACAATGTTGCATTTAATGCCAACAAATGCATACGCCTTTTTTTTTTTAAATGTACGAATACATATTTGGATAACATCCTAGAAGTGGAATTGCTGAGTCAAAGGATATGTGTATTGACCCATGTCAATAGCCAGGGTCAAATTTTCCTCCTTAAAAAAATTTCTATTTATACTCCCATCATTGGCGTACCTTACGGCATACCTGCTGTCTCACGCCACAGCTGGCTGATGTGTCGCACAGGGCCAGCTGCGGACAACGTTTATGGAATAAACCAGCAAATGAAAGACACTTTTTTCTCTCTTCCAGATAAATTTAGAAAACAAAAAGAGCCATTCTCACCGCTGTGAACTAGATATTACATTCTTTATCCATTTTTTGTTGGCTGGTTCTTGTTATGTTTACAGAAGTACATCACATATTAAGGAAATCAGCCTTCTGTTAATCATATGTTTTGTAGACATTTTTACATGTGACTCCAGGAAGCCTTTTTCAACACGCAGGGATTTTCATTCTCATTGATCTCTTATTTGATACACCACGCTTAGAAAGACCCATTTTAGCCTGGGATTATCTCACACATTTATTTCTAATTTCATTTCTCTTAAAAAAAAAAAAACAAAACACTGCTGATTTCCTGCCTCAACGCTGGCACCTGTGGGGCACTGGTTTGTGCCCTAGCTGCTCTACTTCTGATCCAGCTTTCTAACAGCCTGGGAAAAACAGTGGAGGACGGTCCGAGTGTCTGGGCCCTTGCCACCCTCGTAAGAGACCAAGAAGCAGCTTCTGAGCCCTGCCCGAGCCTGGCCCAGCCCTGGCCCTTGTGGCTATCTGGAGAGGGAGCCAGCTAAAGGAAGATACCTCTCCCTGTCTCTCCCTCTCTTTGGAACTCTGACTTTCAAATAAACAAACAAATCTTTAAAAAAATAAAAAAAAAATAACAATGAGCTAAGTCCTCCATTCTTTGGAGAGGGAAAATCTTCCATCCATTGCTTTACTCCCCACGTGACTGAAGCCAGGAGGCAGGTGCTCTGTCCTGGTCCCCCCCAGAGAGGCAGGGGCCGAGTACTGGCCACCGAGTAGCTGGGACTCAAGGCAGCATGTCAATGCAGCTCCTGGCTCCTGGCTTTGTATTAGCTCAGCCCCAGCTGTTGTGGCCAACTGGGGAGTCAATCATTTGATGCAAGATCTTTCCGTCTCTTCTCTCTGTGAATCTGCCTTTCAAATAAGAAAATAAATAAATATTGAAAAAAAAAAAAGAGTATCTGAATGAAACCACGGAAATATAATCAGCAAAATCCAGAATATGGGAAAGTTTTCAAATTTCCTCAACAGTTAAATTGCAAGGAAAAAACAAAGAGTCAGAATCCACTGATCGAATAAGTTGTTGGAGTTGGAGGATGTTACGAGTATACTATTATATTATACTACTTTTATTTATGCTTGAAGAATTTCATAATGAAAACTCTTTAAAATGTTTTAGACTCTTGCGCCTGGCTTAATGCCAAGCTCTAATACTTCATGCCTGGATCACATTACCTAGCCACTTAGTTTCTCTACTTGTAAAATAAGTGCATATTTAACGTGTCTTTCATATGAAAAGCCTTTTAAATGATTAGCTATTATTATTTCCTGGGTACATTTTTGAACTGGATATACTATAGCACTTCCTCAGAGATTCTCATCCTATTTTCCCAAGCAGTTCTGCTGAAGTGACCCTTGGCATCCCGTGGCTCTGCATGAACGTGGGGGGACCCTCTGACCATGGCATAGCCTGTCCTTGGCCGCCACCTTGCTCGCCACATGTAACCCAGTGACCTTGACTGTTAGTCGCCATCTTACTGACTTAGTGACCTCTTTGCCCCTGAGCTCCACACAGTTCTATGATGTTGCTGTTGTTACTTCCACTTTCAGACAGAGAAATCAGGGCTGACCGAGGCCAAGCGACACATCCTATAGCACAGCTATTACGTGATGGAACAAGGACTCAAACCTTCTAGCTTCAAATTCAGAGTCCTTCAAGTTGTGCAGCCCCATTTCCTGAGAGGGGTGAGGCGCCCTTTTTCTTTTGAGGATCATTTGGATACTTATAACATCACTCGAGGGCATCCAAGATGGCCAACTTAAAATCGGCCTGCTCTAGAGTTACTGCTTTTGAGTCCCTCCTGTAGGTGCCTTGGCTTTTGGGGTCTTGTTCAGCTTGCCTGCCAGATGCTCCCACTCTAGATAAATTTTGTGGAAGTCCTATTCTCTAGAATAATGACACGAATACTCAAATACAATATAAATGCATATTTGGACGTATTTCGTTTTTCAAATTAAGCCAACCAACACATCATGTAAGGTGACCAATATGTTATAAAGAGAGGACTTAAAGCCACTGCCAGGCTTAGGTTCTGGGATACGCTGAACACACCTCTGCAGGACTCTGAGGAGCTTCCTGCTTTTGATGGGGTATTTCTGCGGAAGGTTCAGAAACGCCACGTGAGTGCCTTTATCCAACAGGCTACTGAACGCAGTATGATTTTCAGGCAGTTGTAGCAGAGAGCGCCAAATAAACATCCTGAAATTAAAGCATAATTTTAATTAAAAAAATTTCTTTGAATAAAGCCAATTTTATCTAAAAAAATTTACCTATTACCTGTATTTGGTTGGATATTCACCATATCCTTTTAGTAAGATCTGCAAACGTTTTTTATTTAACCCATCTGATAATTCATTCTGAAGGGAAAAAAAAGTTTCAGTAAGTGGTAAATCAAACGATGATAAGAACAAATGCTAACCCAGGCTTCAGCGGTTTTCCAGCTCTGGACACGACACACAGTAAGGTCCACGTGGCTGTCACAGGGTCTCTCCTCACTCTCAAGAGGGCATGCACATGGCAAATAAAGTCTTCCCTAGATGGGGGCTTAGCAACTTTTTCTGAGAGCAGGTAATTAGTAGAAATGTCAGGTTTTGTGGGCTGAGTGACAGTGGAGAATATTATGTAGGCATTTTTATAACAACTTAAAACGCAGCCATTTAAATACATAAAAATGTGAAGTAAGCACATCAGACTCACAGGCTGTCACTGGCAACTTCTGCATTAAAACTAAGAAATTTAATATGTTCTCCCCAGCCCTACCCTCCACCCCTGTTTTATTTTAAGATTTATTTTTATTGGAAAGTCAGATATACAGAGAGGAGAGTCAGAGTGGAACATCTCCCATCTGCTGATCCACTCCCCAAGCGGCTGCAACGGCTGGAGCCGAGCCGAAGCCAGGAGCCAGGAGCTCTTCTGGGTCTCCCATGCAGGTTTAGGGTCCCAAGGCCTTGGGCTGTCCTCTCCTGTCCTTCCAGGCCACAGGCAGAGAGCTGGATGGGAAGCAGGGTCTCTGGGATTAGAACCAGTGCCCATGTGGGATCCCAGCATGTGCAAGGCAAAGACTTTAGCAACTATGCTACTGCAATAGGCCCTTCCTTTTCCTTTATTTCTTAAGATTTATCTTACCTATTTGGAAGGCAGAGTTTTAGAAAGGGAAGAGAGACAGAGAAAGAAATCTCCCATCCACAGGCTCACTATGCAAATGGCTGTAGCATTCAAGGATGGTCCAGGCTGAAGCCAGGAGCCTGGAACTCCATCCGGGTCTCCTACACGGGTGGCAGGCGACCCAGGTTCTTGGGTCATCTTCCGCTGCCTTTCCAGGTGCACCAGCAAGTGGAGCTGCCAGGACTGCAGCTGGTGCTCACATGCAGTGGTGGCTTAGTGGGCTGTACCGTCATGCTAGCCTTCTTTCTTTTAACTCTGGATAACTTCTAGGATGAAAGAATGAAGGACAAATCTGAGAACTTCTCTAGTTCTCCATGTCACCTTATGAAGCGCCAATAATCACAAGCTTTTACTGACAATCTATTCTATTTAAAAAACTGAAGTCCACTGTGATTTTATTATGATTTCATAGGATTTCTGATTATAAACTGGTTTCACTGGTTATTTTCTTGGATCTTAACAACTATGTCACACAGATGGGATTGTTATGTTCCTTTATTCTCCAAGGGTGTTTACTTGTATTTATTTGAAAGGTATTTATTTATATTTATTCCAATGTCTGTAACAGCAGGGTCTGGCCAGGCCGAAGCCAGGAACCTTCTTGCGATTTCCCATGCGGCTAGCCATGTCTGCTGTCTCCAAGGCGCCCACAAGCAGGCAGCTGACTCCGAAGCAGAGGCAGGACTCCAGCTCAGGCATTCAGATACGGAATTTGGGTGTCCCAAAGCAGCGCTTAACCCACTGTGCTGCGATGCCTGTCCCCTTCCTGTTTTCTAGAAAGTGGGAAAGTTGGAAAAGTTTAGTGACTTGCTCACATTTACATAACTGTAAGGTCTTGGCTCAAGACTTGAGGCCAGATTTTCTGACTGAGTTCAATGCTCTTGTTCTCATAAGAAACAGGCAGTCGGGGCCTGGCGCAATAGCCTAATGACTAATTCCCTGCCCTGAATGTGCCGGTTTGTATCCTGGCTGCTCCACATCCCATCCAGCTCCCTGCTTATGGTTTAGGAAAGCAGCAGAGGATGACCTGAAGCCTGGGACCCTGCACCCTTGTGGGAGACCCAGAAGAAGCTCCCGATCCTGGTTCCAGATTGGCTCAGCTCTGGCTGTTGTGGCCACTTGGGGAGTGAATCAGTGGATGAAGGATCTTTCTCTATGTCTTTCTGTGTAATTGCTTAATAAAAATAAATAAATCTTAAAAAAAAAAAGTAAGGACAAGCAGGAAAAATTAGGTTTCGTAGCATATTTAGCCCCAAATAATCAAAGTAATAATTCAGCATATAATCAGCACAAAGCAGTACTAACTGCCTTGGCACTCTTACTGTGACCCTGACACCTGCAGCCACCTTCAGGCCAGCCACGCCCACATCACTTAGCAGCCACAGCATGGCTCGTACACTGGGCAGTGCAATTCTCCAGAAATGTTTTATATTTTCACTAAAATGTATAAAAAGTGCATTGTGGGGCTGGTTTCATTTCATAGAGAGCTAGGCTGCTGTCTGCGGTGCTGGCATCCCATGTAGGCAGGCACCTGTCTGAGCTCCCTGCTAATGCACCGGGGAAAGCAGTGGAGGACAGCCCAAGTGCTTGGGCCGCTGTACCCAAGTGGGCGACTCAGGTGCTCTGGCCCAACCTTGGCCATTGTGGCCATTTTGGAGTGTGAACCAGGAGAAGGAAGACCTCTCTGTGTGCTTTCTATCATTCTGCCTTTCCGAAAGAAATGCATGGTGACTTCACTCGCAATCCTCTTCTCGAGATGGGATGTTCCTTTAATGCTGAGGACGAGGAAGTGTAACAACCACTTAGGTGTAAAGCGCTTCCAGCGAGCAGAATGGGGACCAAGCCTGTCTAAGTGGATGGATTCTTACCTCTTTGTTTTCAACATTACCAGTCAGGTCTTGTTTCAATATTCTAGTTTGTATTCTGCTGTCCTTGGGCCGTAAGGCTGGTCGTTGAACTTTTCCTGCTGTTACTTTCATCTGAAGGTCACCGGAACTCAGCCTGTTCTTAGGCAAATCCTCAATCACTTTCACTAAAGGAGGAGGTGGCTGAAAAAATAAAAAAGCAGAGATGACCCTTTGAACGCGGCAGGGACACCCAATAGAGAGATGCTCTTGAGAGAGGAGTGGTTTCAGAATGGAGCAGCATAGGGGCGAAACCAAGGCTGCAGCTGTGACCTGAGAGTAACAAGGGACAGTCAGGAAACGGGCAGTTCCCATGGGAACTACAATAGTAGCAACTATTTTATTCTGAATAACATGATATTTAGGTGTTCTTGTAAAACGGATGTTCTTGAGGGGCCAGCATTATAGCAGGCTAGTCTTCCACCTGCGACACCGGCACATGACCCAGCTGCTCCACACCCCATCCAGCTCCCTGCTTGTGGCTTGGGAAAGCAGCGAGGAAGGTTCAAGCCCTTGGGCATCTGCACCAACATGGGGGACCCAGAAGAAGCTCTGACTCCTGCTCTGGGTTGGCTTAGTTCCAGTCATAGTGGCTATTTAGGGAATGAACCAGTGGACAGAAGATCTGCTTCTCTCCGTAACTTTGCCTTTCAAATAAAAATAAAATAAAACTTGAAAAAAAAAATGAAACTGGTTTTCTTGATAACATACCTTGTTTATTTCTTGCGTCAGCGCCTGGACTGAGTATATGTTCAGGCTCCCGTTCTCCATGATGGACGCGATGTAGCGTCCATGCGGGCTGACCACCGAGGAGCTGATACCCTCATCAACACTCCCAATCTCAAAGAGCAGCTTACATGTCTGTATGTTGACAAACCTCATAATACCATCCTGACTCAACACTCCAAGGACCTAAGGGGGGAGAAAGCAAGAGGCCCCCAAAGCGTGAAAATCCAGTATTTCAAATTACACTCATTTACAATTATAATTACAATTACAATTTTACACACACACACACACACACACACACACACACACACACAGAGACTTTCCTCAACTTATGATGGAGCTTGATCCAGAAAAATTCACTGCAAGTTGAAAATGCATTTTATACAACTACTAAACACCCTATCATTGCAACACAGTGCATGGCACTTCCTTTTGTGACCGTGTGGCTGCGCGGACACGGTAGCTCGACACCGCTGACCAGCACCAGGAGAGAGTATTACGCTGTACAGAATTGGTCCAGACCAGCACCAGGAGAGAGTATTACGCTGTACAGAATTGGTCCAGAGATGACCAAGAGTTGACCAAGTGCATACATACAGCTTTTACGGAAGTGGGGAGGATATGGGCACTGTGGCACAGCCCAGTGAGCCATCACTTGCAATGCTGTGGAGCACTGGTTCGAGTCCTGATCACTCTGCTTCTGAAGCCTGCTAGTGTGCCAGGACGGCAATGGAAGGCGGCCCAAGTAAGGCCTGGTGGGAGACCCGGATGGAGTTCCTGGCTTCAGGCTGGAAAACACCTGGCCTGTTGTGACTAGTTGAGGAGTGAAGCAACAGATGAAAATCTCCACTTTTCTCCTCTTTTTCTTTCCATCTCTCCCTCTTTCCATTGCTTTTTCAAATAAGTACATTTTTTAAATGCAGGAAAAACACAACAGAACGTGTAACGACAGTGATTACGAAGGAGAGGAGCAGCAACGGCCAGATGGGAGAGGAGTGAGGGGCTCATTGACTTTCTCCGTTTCCAACCACTGACGGGATTATCTCTCCAAAAACTGAAGTGAAATAGATGAATAAACACACACAAAGAAACATATATCCAGTTAGTTTGTTCGATTGCAAGAATCACGATAGTCTATTACAAAGAAAAAAGAGAGGAAGGAAGAACAAACATTCCATAAACTGCAAAATGACACAAATAAAACACGATCCTTAGATGTGATCAAGACATTCAATACTGGAATTACAGCATTTCTGTAGCCCATGAGTAGGCACAATTAGTACGAGTGAATTAACACAAAATTTAAAAAATGGTTCACTGAAGTGAGTCAACTAGTTATGATATGTAAAACAGTATAGCAAACCATGACAATTTTAAGTAGTTCCATGTTTAATCCTTATGTAATTACCCAACCTTAATAGAGAGAACGCCTTCCCTGCATCTGTTCAAAGAATCAGGTATCACGTTGAAAAAGAAAAATGCTAAAGCAACCTGTACTCCAGAGAATACAACAGAAATTCAAAATATATGGATTTTTTTTTTAAAACAGTGAGTTGTCAACAGCATAACCTGAAATTTTGAAAATTTTCAACTCCAGAGTCTATACAAAAACATTAACAAATTCAAATTCCTATACAGGGATATGAGTTATATAAACAAGAATTAGAAAAGGATGTGATCTTTCTCAAAAAGCAGATTTTGGGCTATTGTGTTACCTGATTAGAACCAGCATCAAAACTATCGGGAAGGAACTCCAGGTGACGAACGGCTCGAACGCTGGTGGGCATCTGGACGATCCTGACGAGCTGTGTGGCCTCGAGGCACCACAGATGAAGATGATTCGATTTCCCTCCGGCAGCTAGGATTCGGCCATCTCTAGACGACAAAACAAGGACGACCGGCTCAGGGATTCCAGCAAGCCTGTCCAACAGCACTCCCGCAATGATAAAAGTGCCAGCATCGCAATGCATACCACACAGCTGCTGGTTCAAGACCCAGCTGTTACACTTCCAAGCCAAGTCCCTGCGATGAGTCTGAAATGGCCCACGTGTTTGGACCCTGCCGCCAACCGCGTGGCCCTTGGCTTAGGTCTGGCCCAACTCCAATTATTGTAGGTATCTGGGGAATAAGCTAGGCGGTGGAAGAGCTCTGCCTCTTTCTTTCAAAGTTGACAATCACACATTAATTTTTATTTAAATTCAAAATGTTTTAAAAGGTGCAATACCTGGTCACAGCAAAAACTTTGTATGATATACTGGAGCTTTCAGGTGGAGCTGGCAACTGATACTTGCAAAGCAGAGTGTCACATTCCCAGGCAAAAATGGAATTATCTTTAAAACAGCTGAGAATGGTGTTACTCAATGGCAGGAAAAACACCTAGAAGGAAGACAGGAAATGTTTTTTGTTTTGTTTTGTTTTTCACATAGTTCATAGAGGACTCTCTACATTTAAATTATGCAAAGTAGTCAGTCTTTCTTTTGTTAAATCACCTTTCCTTAAACTGGAGGAAAACACGCTTATATGTAAGGGCTAATACTGATATTTCACAAACTATCATAAACTAAAAATTAAACTGATTTTTAATTAAAATTTAAAATCAAAAAGGTAACTGCAATGACTAGGCATTTCACAAAATTCTAAATAACAATTTATGAAATTTTACTTTCTATTAAAAGACTTAAATGAAAATATGGTACCATCTTGAGTTTCTGGCACAGTGGGTAAAGCTACCACCCACAGTTCTGGCATCCCCTAGGGGTGCTGTCCCAGCCTCTCCACCTTCCATTCAGCTCCCTGCTAAGGCCCTAAGCCAACAGCAAGTGGCCCAAGTGCTGGCGCCTCTGGTACCTACACAGAGACCCAGATGAAGTTCCTGGCTCCTAGTTTTGGCCTGGCCCATCTGGGAAATGACCCAGTAGATGGACGCTCTATCTCTCCTTGTCTTTGTCTCTGTAGGTTTTTCAAAAAATAAAAAACCATCTTTTCAAAAACTGATATACATAAACACTATACACAAATTATATGCATATACTGAGAATTAATATAAAACTATATTAAATCTTAACTACTGCTAAATCTTACAAAATGCTCATTCTTGGTGACAGTGTAGGGAACACGGTACATAGTACCTGAGTGCTGGGTTCCAGGTGCCAGCCAGGACACGGAGATGGAACTCCTGGCTTCCGGCATCCCGCCGGCCCAACCCTGGCTGCTGGGGTGTGTGAGGAGTGAACCAGCAGAGAACTCTGTCTCTTTGCTTTTTAAATAAATGTTTCATTAAAAAAAAAAAGTCACCAACCAACTCAGAGAGGATGTCAAGAAATAACTCCAGAAAATTTGTATTATAATTAGCAGTCATTTTCCCAGAAAAGTAATAAAGTTTATTCCTACTGGGAAAAGCAAAAGCTTATGAGTTAATGAGCATCAACTGTTATTTTAGGGGAATAGCTGTGATAGATTATTGCTGGCATGATTATTCATTACTCGATTTTTGATTTTAATTGCCATATTTTAATGGTTATAAAATTGTTCCTAATGAATCATGTCATTATTATTTAGACAGTGTCATCCCTTGACAAGCATAAAAAAAAAATTTGTAAAACATTAACAAAATGTAGTTTGGGAGGGGGATGGACTCTAAGATAGGGCTGCAGATTTGCCCCGTAGAATGTGAGTTCAAGTCGGAGTTTAAAGGTCCAGAAGCTGTTGTGACCTCATGGTCAACCTACTGCCTGACATGCCGGCATACCTGATATGGCGCCTGCTCAAGGCCTGGCTGCTCCACTTCTGATCTGGCTCCTGGCTAGTGGCTTGAGACAGCAGTGAACGATGGCCCAAGTATTTGGCTCCTGGTTTCGGCTAAGCCCCTCCCTGGCTATTGTGGCCATTTGAGAAGTGAACCAGCAGTGGCAAGATCTCTTTTACTGTCTCTCTCTCTGTGACTCTACCTTTCAAATAAATAAGTAACTCTTGAAAATACAACAAAGTTTAAAGAGTTTAGAGTTTGAGTCAAACGTGCAAGAATTTAGTGAGGTCTCATCACATAGAGACTAGAAACAATTCGATGACACATTCAATCCACTGTTTCCTAACTTTCCTCACAGACCTGTTCCCAGTATATACTGAACCGGAGCAGTGACAAATCCCAAGGCTTATCTCAAACTCTGTAACTAAAGGGCTGACTAGCCTACCTCTAAGCACCAACAACAGAATTCATGATTTTCTAGAGAACTGGCTTCCAGCAGTGAGACGGCACAGTGGAGTGGCTGTTTCATAAGCTACGGGCCATCACACAACTCAGTGTTTCTGCACTTCCGCGTCCCCTCCTGCACCGTCTCAGCTTAAAAATACTTCCAGTGTTATTTAAGCGTAAAAGGATTATGTAAAGCATAAACTTATACAGGAGGTATGCAACAACTGCAATCTGTTGCTACTAATCACCACTACTATTACACACAAAAATCAGTGAGAAGTTAGAGCGGTTATATGCTTTAAAAACATCTTGAAATTAATGCTTTGTAGTTCCTTCTCTAAAAATCTAAGTGTGTTTCAGAATTATCTGCAATTTTAGAAAGGTAATTTAATATTTTCTTTAAAAGTAACGTGGATTTTTTTAAAAATGAAGATTATTTTATTTATTTGAAGGGCAGATTTACAGAGTCAGGGAAATCTTCCACCGAATGGTTCATTCCCTGAATGGCCACAGTGGCTGGGGCTGGGCCAGGTCTACACAAGCAGCCAGGGGCTTCATCTAACTCTCACACAAAGAGTAGCAGGGGCTATCCTCCGCTGCTCCCCCAGGTGCATTTTCAGGGAGCAGGATCAGGAGCAGAGCAGCCAGAACATGAACTGGTGCCAAATGGGATGTCGACATTATAGGTGGAAGTTTAACTCATTTAACACCGCAGCGCCAGACTACGCATTGTGTACAAAGCCCAAGTTCCTAGGGAAACAATTTATACTGAAATATACTCATACTTCAACCTCATGTCCGCTCATTTCAGACTTTGCTCCTGGCTCCAGGCTTCAGGTGTGCCCAGCTCTAGCTATTACAGCCATTTGGGGAGTGACCAGCAGATGAAGATCTCTGGGTTTCACCTTCTCTGTAACTCTGCCTTTTACACACACACACACACACACACACACACACACACACAAATATATAGAGATGAAGTAGTTGAGCAGTTGGGACTTGAACCAGTTTTGGGTTCGAGTGGGATACTGATATCTCAAGAGCTAGCTAAACCCTCTGCTTATGGGCTGTTAAGAACATTGCAACAGAGTCTATGGAATTGTATCATAAAATTTTAAAAAATTAATTAAATAAAAAAACTTTAAATGCACAGAAGTAGTTCTATAAGCTGAATGAGATAACCATAAAAGAAATGGCAGCGAGCTTCACTTTTACTTAGCGCTTACTATACAATCAGCACTACGCAAAGTGGTTGGCACAGACGCTTACATTCAATGCTCAGATCAATCTATCATTGCTATTATCATATACACAAGGTAAACAGTTTATCCAAATGTTTAATCTGAACCTACAAAAGCTTTTAAACTGTAGAGGTTAGGAAAGTAAGTTAAACAACAATGATGAACCACTGGGACAAATCCTGAATGTGGGGCATTGGTTAAGCAACTGGCTTGGTCTCGGCACAAAATTAATGTCCCGGGGCAGGGCAGGGAGAAGGAGATGGAGGACTGTTTTACATGAAAAGAGCCATCTTAAAATGCATGCGTTCCACAGCAAAAAACTCCAGGACAGTTACTTTAAGAGGGTCATCCAGACATATGATGGTTCTACTGAAGATACAGAATAAGAAACTAGAATGAAACATAGATTTAATAAAAATTTGGTAAGAAATAAAGCTACAGTTTAAGATTTCGTTAATTAAGATTAGTTATTCGCTACTTTTTGACAGTGAAAACCAGGAGGGGTAACCATTTAGTCATCTTCCAGTTTTTGCATAGCCCCAGCACTGAGAATGGTTTTTACATGGCTATATAATTTTTCTTTTGGCCTACAAAGCCAAAAATACTTACTATTTGGTCCTAAAAAACAAACAAACAAACCAACACCAAGCAGCTTGCTTGCGACCCTGGTGTGCCAATGTCGAATCCACTTACAGTTTATATGTCACTCTATTCACACACTTAATTCTATTCTTACAGCACTAACGCTTTGCAGTACTGTTTTGGAAACTCAGACATCTAAAGGATGAAGCAAGGTTAGCCTGGCAACCACTCAGTGTGTACTAATTTTAGTTTCATGGTAAAAAGAACAGATGGTTTCTGTGTCATTGTTTCATAACTTTGTTTCCATTGTGGGTTCAACTCCCAATGCATTCCCCGTTTTGGAATTTAAAATTCAATTTAAGTACTAAAGCAATTAAAGAAGAACAGACCTACTAAGACATTTGGCCTAAATCTCGAATGAAAAAGCTGGTCACAACTTTTACCTCTTTTTAATTATTAACGACACACTAAAGAACTCTGGGATTCCCACAGAGATTACAAAATAAATTCTTGGTTGACATGCATTGTAAGTTGCTCATGTTAATAACCAAGAGATTAAAAAGCAACACTGCATAATATAACCTAAGGCAAAATAATTAATCACATGGGAGACTCATCTATTTCTGGAAGAAGTAGTTAAGTGAAAAAAATAAAAAAAAATTAAAATGAACGTTTAATTTATGTAAAAGTAGTATATTCATACAATAGAATACTTACCAGCAGTAAAGCCGAACACAGTAGTGACATATACAGATGGAAAAATCTCAAAAACATTCTGCTGAGTGATAAAAGCCTAAAACTATCATGAACAGTTCTCTTTATATGAAATTTTAGAACGGGCAAAACCCATCCACAGTGGAAAAGCTTTAAAAGGGAACGTTTATGTAAGAAAATGATGCAACTTTCTGGGATGGGGGTGGCAGGAAATGTACACAGGCTATAAAGGTTTTTCCAGTTTTCAAAATTATCAAATGAATATTTAGACATATGCATTTGTTATACACAAATTTTATATCAACAAATATTAAATAATAGCTAATTAAAAACAGGCTTCAATGCTTATGGAAAGGTACATTGATGTTCAGAATTTACTTTAAAACAGACATGAGCCTGGCACTACGGCTCAATGGATATATCCTCACCTTGCATAAATCTGATCTGCCTTTCCAATAAAACAGGTTGTTGCTATCTTTTAAAGACTTTATTTATTTTTACTGCAAAGTCAGATCTACAGAGAGGAGGAGACAGGAAGAGCTTCCATCCAATGGTTTACTCCCCATGTGGCTGCAAAAGCTGGAGCTGAGCTGATCCAAAGCCAGGAGCCAGGAACTTGTTCTAGGTCTCCCATTTGGGTTCAGAGTCCCAAGGCTTTGGTCTATCCTTGACTGCTTTCCCAGGCCAGAAGCAGGGAGCTGGATGGGAAGTGGAGCCACTGGGATATGAACCAGCGTCCATATGGGATCTCTGAACATGCAAGTTGAGGACTTTAGCTGTTAGGCTATCGTGCCAGGCCCTAAAAGGCAGATTTACAAAGAGAGGAGACAGAAAGAAAGATCTTGCATCTGCTGGTTCACTACCCAAATGGCCATAATAGCTGGAGCCGAGTCAATCCAAAGCAGGGATCAAGAGCAGACACAAGGGGTCCCAAGGCGTTGAGCCATCCTTCACTGCTTTCCCAGGTCACAAACAGGGAAGAGATGGGAAGTGGAGCAGCTGGGACACAAACTGGAGCCCATGAGATCCCAGGACTTGCAGGGCCACTGAGCCATCATGTCAGGCCCCGAAATAAGTAAATCTTTAAAAGGTAGACTCCAAATGGTGGCGCCACATGTGTGCACCCTGAAATTCTTACAAATCTGCTGAGGAGGTGTGTAAGTTACAGCACAGACAAAAGCCCACCAGCTAAACAAAGAATACCATTAACACTGAAGTTTCAAGGCAGAGCTTGTTTGCTTTAGTTTGTTAATTTACAAACTGCAGCGACAAGCAACACCTTTCATTGTGCTGGCCACTTTGCTTTGCTTGTTGCTGCATCATGCGGACACGGCTCCAGTATGTGGGACAAAAGGGGCCACTGTTTTTATATCATCTATACATCCTAGCAAGAAACAATGCCAACGGTGCGAGAGATCGAGCTGGACTTCCCACCGACCTTCTGAATCCCCACGGACTGGCGGATATTCAGCTTCCTTTTCCTCTGAAAGGTATCCAGGTCCCAGAGCTGTGCGGTGTCAGAAGACGTTGTCATGGCATACCGCCCCGATGCGTGCACAGAGATGCCAAACACGGATGACTCGTGCCCTCGCATCCAGCTGACCAGCTCCTTCGTGACTGTGCCAACAAGGAAGACGGTTATGCATGTGCAGCATCTAAATGACATTTCACAGGATGCTACAGGAATGGATTCAACCGACGACAGTATTCTATGAGGAACGCTCACTGACATCTCCCCAGATGCAAGGCGGTGGCAGCTCAGCAACTGCATCACACTGGTAACACGTGTTTCAGGGGGTCCTGCAAGGTGAGTCTGGTGAACTAACTGTTCTTACATTTCTTCTTCATTTTAAAGATTTACTTATTTTTACCGTAAAGTCACATTTACAGAGAGGTGAGGCAAAGATCTTCCAGTCGCTGATTCACTCCCCAAGTGGACACAAAGGCTGGAGCTGTGCCTACTTGAAACAAGGAGCCAGGAGCTTCCTCCAGGTCTCCCACATTGGTGCAGGGCCCCAAGGCTTTGGGACGTCTTCCACTGCTTTCCCAGGCCACAAGCAGGGAGCTGGATGGGAGGTGGAGCAGCTGGGATATGAACCAGCACCCACAGGGGATCCCAGGACATGCAAGGCGGAAACTTTAGCCACTAGGCTACTGTGTCCGGCCCTGACAGTAGTTTCAAGGACTGTCCTGGAGACACTGATTGGGGTTTAGTACATTAAGCTTCCCCTGTGATGCCAGCGTTTCATATGTGCATCAGTTTGTGTTCCAGCTGCTCCACTTTCTATCCAGCTCCTTGCTTAGGGCCTGGGAAGGCAGTGGAGGATGCCTCAAGTTCTTAGACCCTGCCCCGAAGTGGGCAACCCAGAAGACGCTCCTGGCCCAGCTCTGGCTGTCGCAGCTATTTGGGAAGTGAATTGCTACATGGAAAAACCTCTGTCTCTGTCTCCCCCTCGCTCTGTGTAACATGTCTGTCTTTCAAATAAAACTAGATAAATCTTAAAGTTTTAAATAAAATAATAATAACAATAATAATAATAATAAAAGAACAATCTTGACTATGATATTAGGAAGTTTGGGCTTTCTCTTACGGGGTAAGCTTTATGTAGAAGAGCCACAGTTGTGGCTCGTGGTTTGGAACACACACTTCGAGGATATTCAGGGGGTGTTCTGAGAGAGAAGAGGGAATTGGACAAGTTGATTTGTGCTTCTGCAAAAACCAAGGCAGGCAAGGTCAAAATCAAGAAAGCGGAAGTGCAGAAAGGAACAAATTCCAGAGTTATTAAGGAGAAACATGGAAGGATATTAGTGATGTAATCCATGCCTTAAGAAGGAATTAGGAGTCTAATGGTTCTAATGTGCGCGTTGGTCTGAGTAGAGAAAAACGGCACAGCAGGGAAGCCTGCAACAACTATTCATGCTGGTCACCAGAGGACAATGGGCTTATTTCGCTCTCTTCCCGTTTTTTCCATATGCTGCCCAGTGCTCTGCAGTGGGCCTGTTTGCCTTCTGTGATCAGAATTTTTGCCCCAGAAAGTTAGAGCTGAGAATAGTCAGAAAATAAGAAAAATCTGAGGAAAATTAGGATACAGAAAGTAGGTCAACACTGAAGCCAGAGGGATAGACAAATTCCTTAGAGGAACAAGAACAGCTTCCAAGCACCAGTTCAAAAGTGGCATTTGCTAATGATCAAATTTTCACTGGTCTGTAGTGACATGAGTAAAGGAGGGATAGAGGGAGTTTTTCACAGAGCTAAGTTGAAAGCACTTTTCTTTTAGCTAGTACTATGTGCCTCTAAGCCAGGAGCCAGGAACTTCTTCCAGGTCTCTCACACGGGTGCAGGGTCCCAAGGCTTTGGGCCGTCCTCGACTGCTTTCCCAGGCCACAGGCAGGGAGCTGGATAGGAAGCGGGACCACTGGGATTAGAACCGGTGCCCATATGGGATCCTGGCGCATTAAGGCAAGGACTTCAACCGCTACGCTATCGTGCTGGGACCAAAAATCTCTCATTTTTATGAAGTAAAGCCATGTTGTTTTGCAACATAAATTTGCAAAATAAAAAAAATTCTCAAAACAATATTTAAGAAATTGGTTACAAAATCCGCAGGCACATGAACCACTGAAAGAATTCAGGAGAGACGACGAAGAAGCAGTCAGAAAGGAGAACCAAGAGAAGAAAGAGTATGAACCCCAAGGCCTCTTAAAGCACCCCAATAATGAGTGCCACCATGTGGGGCGACAGGTGGTACCAAGAGGGCGTTCCTGAGGACCTAAACAAACCTGCGGTTCCTCAGGACCTAAACAATAGAAGCTGCAGAGCCCGGAGTGCTGGGGCCAAGAGCAGTGTGTTGGTGGATGCGGTGAGGGAGTGAGGTCTACACAGCGGGGCAGGAGGGAGGCCATTGAGGAGCTGGGGTGGCAGCAGCTAAGGAAGGGCTTTCTGGGCGGCAGCATTTCAGCAAGATGGGCAGGGCTGTAAAGAGGGAACTAGAAAAGGGGAGGAAGACGGTGGCGGAACCCAAGGAAAGCAAACGCAGCTATGCATGAAGGCTTGCTTTGGAATGTTTGTTCTAGCATGGTTTCTAATGGCAAAAACTACAAACAGCTTAGAAGTCAAACAGTGGGTAACATAAAAAACAACTCTGTTACCACAAATAGTTGCAGGGTGAGAAGTTAGGCACTGGTGGTTTGAAACGCATGAATTTTAAACAGGGCAAGAGGAGCTCCAGAAAACAGCCTAGGGAGGACAGCTAGACACACTGTGTTCCTGGGCACAACCGACGTGTGCACGGAGTAAAAACACCCGCCAGACCAACCCGCCATAATCTGGGCTCCCCTGCTTTCCAATTGTGGGATCTCGGTTAAGCTATTCCCTGTGCCAGTTTCCTCATCCTCAAAACAGGGAAAACAAGTCTCCATTTCCACATACGGGGCCAGCATTGTAGGGCAATGGATGAAGCTGTTGCCTGTGACACCAAGCGTCCCTTATCTGTTCAAGCCCGGGTGCAGCTCGCTGCTAATGTGCCCGGGAAGGTGGTGGAACACAGCTCAGGTGCTTGGGCCCCTGCCGCCCACACAGGAGATCTCGATGGAGATTCAGGCTCTGGCCATGGCAATGGGGAGTGAGCCGGTAGATGGAAAATATGTCTCTGTGTAACTCTGCCTTTGAACTAGATAAAATTACATTAATACGTGTGTATATGTGTGTGTATAATGTGACACAAAATGCACAGGATTCCTACAGTGTTACTGTTGTGTCCAAATATCAAGGAATCTGGGCCTGGCACGACAGCGTAGTGGTTAAAGTCCTTGCCTTGCATGTGCCGGTTCTAATCCCGGCAGCCCTGCTTCCCATCCAGCTCCCTGCTGTGGCCTTGGAAAGCAGCTGAGGACAACCCAAACCCTTGGGACCCTGCTCCCAAGTGGGAGACCTGGAAGAGCTCCTGACTCCTGGCTTCGGATTGGCTCAGCTCAGCCGTTGCAGCCACTTGGGGAGTAAACCATCAGATGGAAGATCTTCTTTGTCTCTCCTCCTCTTTGTATATCCAGTTTTCCAATAAAAATAAATAAATCTTTAAAAAAAATTTTTAAAAAACCCAAATATTAAGAAATCTAGCAATCAAACAGAAGTGTGTCCTCTGTCAAGGCTTGTGGGAGGCAACCTGCAAACCCGAGCGGATCGGGAGTCCCTGCTTTGCGCACGGTGCATTTCTCAGGTCAGAGGACACTGCTTTAGTTTACACTAGGAAGACACGATGGGGCTGGGCATGCCGAAAAATACCACCCATGTGATTAGAAGGTTGGGGACTTTGGGCCATGCCCCGTCAGCCTCAGGGAATGGATACTAAGTGGTCAAAACTTAACCACCCCTATGCCACGGAGTCCAGTAACATCTCCCATGTCCCAAGCCTGCGTGGCTCCCTGGGTCAGCAGTAAGTGGCGCAGACTGCCATGCAGTGATGCAGGAGGGTCACCCATCCTTGACGATCATGGGAGCTCTGCTTCTGGAAGCTTTCCACACCCCACTTCAAGCACCTCTTCTTTCGCCTGGTTGTAATCTGCATTATAATCCCAAGTGTTTTCCCAAGGCCTGTGGGTGGCGCCAGTAAAATGCCCAATGTGAGGGTCGGTGAGGGATGCCAACTGGGTAGCCAGCCGCCATGAGGCGAGCATGCTCCCGCGGACATCCTGTGGCTGCTGACTCCAATGCAGACAGCCTAGCGGGGCTGCGCCCTCACCCTGCCCCGCCTGCTGCATGCCCTGCAGCAGCTGACTCTGTAACTCACCGTCTCTCGAGACACACAGGGGGACTGCTTACCTGTATCAAAACATTTAATCGAGTAATCAGCTAATGCCACGAGGAATTCCGATTTCCTCCGGAGGTTGAAGGCCAGGGCCGTGCAGGCTTGTGCCGTTCGCTGAACGAGGTTAAACCTATGTAGAAATCACTGTGTTAGCATCAGAAATCCCGCTGGCATAGCTGAGCTTTCTGTCACAGGGTCCAGAGAGCAAGACGGTGGGAGGCAGAAGGACCTACCACTACGCTCAGCCAAAGACAGCTGATGCAGGGTGCCGTGCGATGCACTCAGGGGCTTGGGCTTCACTTACGCAATGAGAACCACTGGGAGATTTCCACATAACACAACCGTCATCAGACATACCTTTTAGAAAGACGATTCCAGCACCACCGCCAACAGGATGGAAAAGGAAGAAAACATCTTTGGGGGGTTGACATCACGGCTCAACAGGCTAATCCTTCACCTGCAAGTGCCAGCATCCCGTATGGGCGCTGGCTCATGTCCCAGCTGTTCCACTTCCCATCCAGTTCCCTGTTTGTGGCCTGGGAAAGCACTAGAGGACGGCCCAAAGCCTTGGGACCCTGCAGCCACATGGGACACCCAGAGGAGACTCCGGCTTCTGGCTTCGGATCAGATCAGCTCAGCTCTAGCCATTGAGGCCATTTGGGAAGTGAACCAGCAGATGGAATATCTTCCCCTTTGTGTCTCCTCTCTGTGAATCTGATCTGCTTTTCCAATAAAAATAAATAAATCTTAAAAAAAAAAAAAGAATAAAAAGAAGGAGACTCGAGGGACAGGTGTTTGGTCCTAGCGCCACAGCCAAGGCACTGGGTTTGACTCTGGAGGCAGCGGCCAGTTGGGTGGCTGGGTGCTGACCACCTCCACGGGAAGCCCACCTGGGATCCCTAGCATTTGTCTCCTACCCCAGCTCAGGCCTGGCTGGTGTAAGCTCTTGCTTGCATCTTCTCCTTGACCTCTTAAAGGATGCATGGCTTAAAAGGAAGCTACCACAGATCCCACCAGTGATCTGGGGACAAGACGGAAGGCACAGGTGGGAGCGGTTAAAAAAGGGAAGCAGGAAGAGAGGCAGCGTACACGACCCACGTCAACTCGGAAGGGTTAGTCACTTCCCATGCTCTCACCAAATGAAGAATCACTATCTTAGAAGGCTGTTGTGATGACTATATGAAATAAGGCACATTGAATGCCTATGCAGTTCACCTTAGAAACAAACAAAAAAGCTTTAGCGCTTAAGCAAAAGGGGATCAAGGTTGGCCGTGAAATATAAGGATTCTTGAAGCCAGAGCTGTGGTGAAATAGACCAAGCTTCCACCTGGGGCACAGCCTCTCTATGGGGTACCGGTGCATGTCCCGGCTGCTCCATCTCCCATTCAACTTCGTTTGTGGCCTAGAAAGCAGTCGAGGATGGCCCAAAGCTTTGGTATCCTGCACACACACAGGAGACCTGGAAAAAGCTCCTGGCTCCTGGCTTCAGATAAGCTCAGCCACTTATCTGTATCAGTGGATACAATACCTTTGTCTCTCCTTCTCCTTGTGAAGATCTGCCTTTCCAATTAAAAATAAATATATCTTTTAAAAAAAAAAATAGAAGAAGCCTCATTTTAAGCATGCTGAGATTGAGGGTCTTGCAGCGCATATAGGGCCATGCTCCAGTGTGGCCACACGGGTCACTCGACATTTTTCAGGAGGCCGCAGGAAGAAGTAAAAAGAAACCCGGGGTTCATCTCGAGTGCATTTTATTAACTCACAATATATTCATAATAACATCATTCTGACCGTTCATCAAATTGCACATCTATTCCCACGAAGCTCCCAAAATCCAGGGTGCATTCTCAACGCTGTATCTGCAGCACTTCTTTCTTTGCAGTAGCCCCCTCCAGGGGCTCAGGAGCCACACGCAGCCCGCAGCTACCAAAGGGCCCTGTGTGTGAGACACCTGGCCCTACACAGCAGCTGCTGTGAGTCACGGCGCTGGGATGATTCAAGAAAATTCCCAGGACCACAGAAGGAAGAGTACCAGGACAGGCATCTGGGTGGCATGTGAAGCCAGCAGTGGCTGGGACAAGAGCCAGCCAGAGGGAAAACTGGCAGTGTGGCAGGACAGTCAGCAAAGCGCAAGGACAAAGGGTTGATGACATGCCATTCAGTCGCCTCGGTAAAATTAAAACTGAAATGCGATCACTGGATTGGGCAAGGAGGAAGCCTTGAAGGAGCCAGTATACCGGCCTTCAGAATCCAGTCTAGCGAGCTGACATTACTGCATGATGAGTTAACACCAGCATCCCAGGCAGGTGCCAGTTCAAATTCTGGCTGCTCTACTTCCCACCCAACTTCCTGCCAATACACCTGAGAGAGACAGCCCAAGTCCTTGTGTGCCCAGCACTCACATGGGACATGCAGGCCCAACCCCAGATGCTGTGACCAAGTTGTGAGCCATCTGATGCGTGAACCAGTAGATCAAAGTCCTCTCTCTTCCCCTAGCCCCACTGCCTTTCTAAGTCTACCTTCCAAACAAATTAAATAAATAAATCTTCATAAAATAATTCAAGTTTAATTTCATCTCTTCCCTCTATCACTTACTGCTCAGTTCAGCCATGAATGTTACTGGTGTACGGGGACAGGCCCCCCAATCTATTACTTTACCATGAATATTATTTTCAACTGAAAGCAACTGAGAAGCAGATAACAGCAAAGCTCCCTGCTGTCTCCCTGCTTGACTGAGTCACTTTCCAAAGGTATTGCTTGCTACCTCCTATCTCAGGGGACCAGGGCTTGAGTCCTAGAAGGGACGTATCACCCTGGAGACCGCAGCAAAGCAAATGTCACTCTGCTGCCTTTACCCATCCGAGTTTCTCACATCAATGCCATCTGGAGACCTGCTGTCAACTGAGACCGTCAAATCTCCAACAAATTCTGAGTTGCAAGACGCTACACAAGCTGGTGCGAAGTTATCTCTAAAGGTTTCTCATTGCTGGATGCCTGCCCCACTGATGGTTGCCATGGTGACCAGAGGAGGGCAGAGCTTGCTTCTTTGCCAGGTGAGTCACTCTAACCTCAGGCTGGGACCCCGAAGGAAATATTCCCCATCAAATAAGGGCCGGAGCGACCCCCACTTCAGCTTCCACGTCAAAAGGGATTTAAAACTCCCTTGCATGTATACTTCTAGCTTTTCTTACCTCTGTAGCTCCCTATGACCCGGGTTTACTGGAATAAAGCCCATTTAAAGATGTGTTCCTTCCCCGGTGGTGGGCGAGTCTAACGCCCACGAGTTACACTGTGATACAAGTTCACAACTTGTTTGTCTTTCTCTTGCCAGTCCTGTCTCTCCTTTCCAACAGGGGCCCCAGCCAAGAGTTGAGAAGGGTAGAGGAAAAGTATTTTTTCTCCCCTGGAATAGGTAGCAAAGGAGACAGAGGATGACACAAGAATGGACACTTGTGATCCAAAGGCTCAGGATGAACTTCTGGAAAATACACACACCGCGAGGCTGGGTGCCATGGCTCAAGTGGCTAATCTTCCACCTGCAAGTGCCAGCATTCCATATGCCTGTTAATTTGTGCACTGGCTACTCCACTTCCCTTACAGCTCTCCCTGTATGGCCTGAGAAAGCAGTGGTGTATGGCCCAAGTTCTTAGGACCCTGCACCCACGTGGGCGACCCAGAAGAAACTCCTTGCTCTTGGCTTCAGAACAGCTCAGCTCCAGTCATTGTGGCCATTTAGGCAAAGAACCAGTGGATGAAAGGTTGTTTTGTCTCTTCTCTCTGTAAATCTGTCTTTTCCAATAAAAATAAATAAACCTTAAAGAAAAAAAGAAAGAAGGAAAAAAAAAAAAGAAAGAAAACAGGGATTGGGAGCCCAGCATGGTAGCTTAGTGGCTAAATCCTCACCTCTCATGCCTGGTTCATGTCTTGGCTGTTCCACTTTCCATCCAGCTCCCTGCTTGCGGCCTGGGAGAGAAGCAGAGGACAGCCCGAGGCCATGGGACCCTGCACCTGCATAGGCAGCCTGGAGGAGGCTCCTGGCTCCAGATTGGCTCAGCTCTGGCTGTTGTGGTCACTTGGGGAATGAATGAGCAGATGGAAGATCTTTCTGTCTTGCCTTCTCTTTGTGTATCTGACTTTCCAATGAAAAAATAAAATCTTTAAAGATTTTTATTTTTATTATTTTTTTTATTGGAAAGGCAGATATACAGAGGGGAGAGACAGAGGGGAAGATCTTCCGTCCGATGATTCACTCCCCAAGTGAGCGCAACGGCCGATGCTATGCCGATCCGAAGCCAGGAGCCTCTTCCGTGTCTCCCACGCGGGTGCAGGGTCCCAAAGCTTTGGGCCATCCTCGACTGCTTTCCCGGGCCACAGGCAGGGAGCTAGCTGGAAGGGAAGCGGGGCTGCTGGGATAGAATCGGCACCCATATGGGATCCCGGGCGTGCAAAGCGAGGACCTTAACCACTTGTGCCACCACACCGGGCCCGAAAAAATAAAATCTTAAAAAAAAGAAAACAGGGATTGGTATTGGAAGACTAAGATCATGCTTACTAAGGTAACAGACATAGAGGGGGCTAGGTGAGTAGGCGTCCACGCCAGAAGACAAGGAAATTGGGGAAAAGTTAGTATTAGCAGGCAAGCAATGAAATGCTAAGACTCCATGAGGCTGAAACTCCTTATTCTGCAATGGATCATTCAACAATTTTTTTCCCGCATTTTGGTGAAAATACAAAATGCCATTTAGTATCCCATTTCCATTAATCTATTTGTTGACTGCAGCATGAATTCACAGATCTTGATTTTCGTCCACGGATGTGACCCATTACTCTCTATTTATTAGTTTCTCACTATGCACCTCGGGGTCCTAGAGTTCTCTGACACGGTCACTCGGAGCACCTCCCACCTGGCGTCCGGCTCCTTTGTACACAGCCCGTCACTCTTGGAGCAATTCCTTCTGGTCGGTTCTAAAAGCGAACAGACTAACTGCCGTTTCCTGACCGCCAACCCGAAACCCGACTCCTTCAGTTAGACCGGGGTACCCCGCCACAACTGGGCAGCACACACCTTGACTGCTGCTGGCATGGCACTGTCCCCGGGTCCTCAAGAAGATGGGGAGGGCGCACCTGTACAACCCCCTCGCTCTCACCCATGCGCCCCTATTACCTTTTATGTGTGTAGACATGGAAAACCAGGAGTGCACACCAGTAGTTCCAATCCCAAGCTCACAGCACTGTCCACTCCCAGTTTTCCATATCCAGGTGAGACCCTCTTCCAATGCAGGGAAATGCGGCTGTCTTATTCCCAAGGTATTTACTTTCTGGAGCACAGTTCCTGTGTCAATCGAACTTGGCCCATACCGCGTGCCCACACGCGCTCGGCCCCTCCGGCAGAACCACCACCCAATCCCAGCACACACACATCCACCACCTCACTGCTTCTGGACTAGAACGTTCCATGAGGCAAGAGGAGACAGGAGGGCAGCGTGAAGACCAAGTGCCCAGAAGTCTTACCTGTACTGCACTGTAACGATAACGTACAGAACAAACTGTGTTCTTTTTAAACTGCCTGATGAAATATCAGAAATCAAGTGATAAACTTCCGGCAGTTAAATTTAAAAAATAAGTTGTTTTAAAATCAGTGAAGATGAGCACTTTAGTTCCCTAAAATACTGAAGAGCAGCTCTCTATCCTTTCCTTTTTTTTTCAGCACTTTTAATGTTTTGCAAGCTAAGTGAGTTATAGTTCAACTTGGAATTCCTGAATGAATAATCAATAGCATGAACTAAATAAGTCAGTGACTTGTTAATGAGGTAAGTATCACCAGTATCGGCTCACCTGTTTCCATTCAGGTCAAAAACATAGATATTTCCCTGATGGTCTCCAGCAATGAGGGAATCCCCTGACCCGTCGAAAGCCACGTTCAGGAATCGCAACACTTTTGGATGGTAGTCAGAGGTGCTGTGGATGATGTTCACGATAATTCTGTTAAAAACAAAAGCATACGTTCCATGTCAAGTACGTTTGTAAAGAGCGACTGAGTGGTTTGAAAGGCAGAGTTCCTCCCCGCAGCCCCTTGTATGTCTCTGCCCTGCCACCATGGGAAGACCCAGGAAGATCTTCAGGATGGAGGGCAAAGCAGCCCGAGGCTGTGGGACTGAGGCAGCGACCACCTGTCAGGTCCCAGCACTGGGAAAAGTGCATTTCCAACTCAGTTCCTCTAACTTCCCACGCGGGGCGCCTTGCCTCTCTGGCAATACCATAAGCAAAGGCATCGAGGGAACAAACGGAAAGCTACCATTTCAGCGGAAGAAACAAACAATAAAGACATTCGAACAAAGAACACCTTCAATTCTTTTAACACTGCAGGTGTACCTAGATACTTTCTAACAGTATGAAAGAATGAATCAAAGAATAATTATTACAATGTTTAGAGCAGAGGGGAGGGTGGGATTTACAAACACGCCAAATTTGGGCATGAAAACCCAAAGAACCCTCACTTAAGACAAAAGTCTTTTCGGCAAAGTTGATGTGAGCCGACCGCTGCGATGGGACAGTCACAGCCACCAGAACGCAAACAAGCTGCTGGTACTCTCAGCACGGCGCTTTGGTCCTTCGTCAAGTTGTAGTTAGTCCAGAAGCAACCCAACGAGCTAAGAAAAATCCACCAGAGCGAGAGGCTGGGACAGCAACTTATTTCCAAGAAAGAAGTGGGGGGCTGCCTCCCGCCGAGGAGATAACCCGGCCTGCCCGCAGCAAAAGCAGCCTGGCCGTAGGTGCTCAGCCCTGCGCTACACAATCCAACTCCCGGCCCCTGACGCTCAGGCCAACATGACCAACCCCAGAGCACCGAAGTTTATTCTGTCCACTCGGGTATCCGAGTACCCACTCCGGGCCGGGGATCCACCCACGAGACACGCAAACGCTCCCGCGCACACCGCACCTCAGCTGCTGCGAACCTCCCCCCGGCCGGGCTGCAGCCCCGGGACCCGGAAGGTGCTCCCCGAGGGCCGTGGCGTCCGGAGCTCCCTGAGGCATGTCCCACCGCGGGGATGCAGACCAGGGGCAGAAGGCGAACTCCTACGCACCCGCCGCAGCCCTTCCAAGCGCGTCTGCACCGGCGCGCACCCGCTCCTCTCCGCCTCCACCGCCGCCGTCCTTACCCGTCCCGAGTGCCCGGGGACGGCTTGCGATGCCATATCTTGCCGCTCTCCTTGTTGCCCAGGTCGGTGCTCTGCATGGCGAGGTCCACCTGCCACAGCCGTGAACCTGGTGGGTAACCGTCCCGGTGCCTTCCCGGCAGGCGCCGCGCTCCCGACCCGGGAAATTCGAGCGCCGGCCGGAGTTCCAGCCCGGCCCTGGACCGCACCAACCGCGCGAGGGACGTCCACTTCTACTTACAACCAACCGGAAGGCGGAACTCCTACACTCCGCCCGGGTGTCCCCCTTCTTCAAGCAATGGAATCGGCCAACGACCCTCCCTTAGACTCCGCCCCTTTTTGAATCTACGCCCACTGGGATCCCAAAGCCTTCTGGGAATCGTAGTTTTTCTTGTGGGGCGTGTGTGGGCTTGGGAATTCTGCGCTCTTGGGTTTTAGACTCCCGCCAGAGGCAACAAGAATGTCTTGTGGTCCCTGAAGTCCATTCTAAACTGCCTTTCAGGGACGAAAGGATTATTTAGGGGTAGCTTACAGAGAAGCAAGGAGCCAAACACATTGGCGATGCAAGTTCTCTCATAGAACTGTTTGGGTTGGAAGAACCATTGCGTGGAATAGAAACTGCGTTGCAAGCGGCTTGTCATCTCATGGTGGACGCAGGTGTACAATGCTGGGTACATCGAGAGCCTCGGTGTCCAGCGACCTACTACATCGAGCTTTTTGTAAGCAGACTCCCTGGCGTCCTCACAGCCACACCACTTAGTCACGCCTCTCTCGGAACTTTCCCAGCCGTGAAGTGACACGTGAGTGCAGTTCAGTTTGGCCCTTTCACTATCGCCGGGATTTTTCAGTTCAGAGTTTGACGAAAGGCTCTGGGTTCACAGGTCCTCCAGTCGCAGTCCCGAGAGGCAAAATGTCGTTAACAGTAAGCTGCATGGACACCTAAGGATTTTTGTAAAAGTTTGGTTAGTACTTTCATGGTTCCCAGGGATCAGGCCTTCCTTCTGTGCCTTATATGAGGACCTGGCGCCATGGCTCAAATGGCTGACCCTCCCTCTCACATGTGCCGGGATCCCATATGGGCACCACTTTGTGTCCTGGCTGCTGCACTTCCCATCCAGCTCCCTGCTTGTGGCCTGGGAAAGCAGTGAAGGACGGCCCAGGGCCTTGGGTCCCTGCACCAGCGTGGGAGACCTGGAAGAAGCTCCTGGCTTCAGATCAACTCAGGTCTGGCCATTGCAGCCATTTGGGGAGTAAACCAGCAGATGAATGCTCTTTCTGTCTGTCTCTCCTTCTCTCTGTAAATCTGCTTTTCCAATAAAAAAAAAAAAAATCTTTTTTTTTTTAAAGAAGAATTTATGCATGCACTTGGGAGTTAGTTAATGTGGTAGCACAGTGGGTTAAGCTACGGCCTGGGACTCTTGATCCTGTTTCCTGCTAATGTGTCTGGGCAAGCAGCAGAGGAACCCAGGTCCACACAGGAGACTGAGAAGCAGCTCTTCATTTCTGGCTTAGCTTGGCCAGCCCTGGCCATTGTGGCCATTTGGAAAGTGATCCAGGGAATGAAAGAACTCTCTCTCTCTTTCTCTCTGAAACAGGTGGCCTCGACGGAAGGCTTCAGGAGACATTGCTACCCAAGTTCAGTCTGGAAGATGGCAAAGGGGTTATCGGGGCAGAGAAGGAAGTGGAGGAAGCAGCCTCTGCCTAAAGGCGAGGGGTCAGGGGCTGTGACGGCACATGGTAACTTCCAGAAAGGACAGGAGCATTTCTCTTAAAATACAGAATGAGCAAAACAGAACATGCTTAGCAGTTAGGAAACTCGGCAATAACAGCTACCACTGTTACTCCAGGGGTGATGAAAAGGGAATCACACTGTAAGATATGCAAAGTGAGAGAACAGGAAAGACTCCACCTGCCACGCTAAGGGGTTTGGATCTTATCCTTCAAGGTTCCGGAGAGGCTTCTTGTTTCTAGATGCATCCCTCTGAGTGCTGTGGGAGGGTTGCTTGGAAGAGCTTCAGTTGGGGCCAGCACAGTGACTCCACATGCTAATCCTCCACCTGCAGCACAGGCACCCCAGATGGGTGTTGCTTCTAGTCCTGTCTGCTCCACTTCCAAGCCAGCTCCATGCTCATGGCCTGGGAGAGCAAAAGGGGATGGCCCAAGTCCTTAGACCTCTGCACCCAGGTGGGAGATCCAAGGAAGCTCTTGGCTCCTGGCTTCAAATCATCTGAGTTCTGGCCCATGTGGCCTTTTGAGGGAAAGAACCAGCAGATGGAAGATCTTTGTCTCTCCTTCTTTCTGTAAATCTGCCTTTTGAATGAAAAGAAATAAATCTTTTTTAAAAAAAAAAAAGACTTCGGGGCTTGGGGCGGAAAGAGGAGAGGGGCTGTTTCAGGTGGGACCAACAGTGATGAGGGGCTGACCAGGCTGCCTGGCACAGAAGTTGCAAACAGGCCACACCTGGATGATGCTCTCTTGACATGTGCTGCGGGAAAGCCAAGACTGCAAAAGAAGCAGTTGTGTTGCATCAGTAAAAGAGAAAGACATGTCATGCTTCCAAGTGGTGCCAGCTGAGGCCGTGTGCTCCATTTCCTGGATGACTCAGCGCGGGGAGGGAAGTCCACTTGAGGTGAACTTCAGCATCAAGCACGTCCCTGCCCCCATCAGTGTGAGTCAGAGCAGAAAAAAAAAAAAAAGAAAAGAAAAGCAGAGGGATGTGTTCTAGGCTGCTGGAGCGATGTGGACACCTAGGCGTCCTCATCACACATGAAAGCGACCGAGGACAGGGCTTGTCGCATCATCAAAAGGACTTGGCACCTGTGGTCATGTCAGTGCAGGTCAGTGCTTCTCGGAGGCTGCAAGTTCACATGCAAGTGCAGTGAGGACACGCTGACATGGTTTAAGGGTTCTGAGGGCTTCTTCCAGACTAATGAGAGCAGCTCAGCCAGGGAATCTGTTCCATGACCAAATAACCTGAGCCTGTTCTTTCATGTCTCAAGGTGGCCTAAGAAGCTAGGACAGGCTAGAGCCTCTTGGTACCTAGGCACAACTGTGTGCCATTCCGTATTTTTGTAAATGTGGCATTATTTTATATAATTCCCCAATTGTTGGTGGGTGGGATTTAAAAAACAAGGATGGGTCCAGTGCAGTAGCCTAGTGGCTAAAGTCCTGCCTTGCATCTGCCCGGATCCCATATGGGCCCCTGTTCATGTCCCAGAGGCCCCACTTCTCATCCAGCTCCCTGCTTGTGGCTTGGGAAAGTGGAGGAGGACGGCCCAAAGCCTTGGGACCCTGCACCTGAGGGAAGACCTAGAAGAAGCTCCTGGCTTCGGATTGGCTCAGCTCTGGTCATTGCAGGCACTTGAGGAGTGAATCAATGATGGAAGATCTTTCTGTCTCTCCTCTCTGTAAATCTGACTTTCCAATAATAATAAACAAACAAAAACAAACAAATAAATGTAATGTAGCAGGTTAAGCCACTGCCTGAGTTGCTGACATCCCATGTGAGTACTGATTCATGCCCAGCTGCTTTACTTCTCATCCGGCTCCCTGTTAACAGCCCGGGCAAAGCAGCGGAACATGGCCCAAGTACTTGAGTCCTTGCCACCTATGTTGCGAACCTACAGGAAGCTCCTGGCTCCTGGCTCCAGTCTGACCCAGCCCAAGCCACTGTAACCACATGGGGGGTGAACCAGTGGATGGAAGATCTGTGTTTGTTTTCCCTCTGTCTTTGTAACTGTAAAATAAATAAATGAGTATTTAAAAAATTATTTTTGAATGGCAGTGAGAGGGAGAGACATTTGTTGGTTCACTACCCAAATACTGATGGCAGCTGTACCTGGCCCAGGCCAAACCTGGGAGCCTGGAACTCATTCTGAATTTCCCATATGGGTGGCAGGGACCCAAGTACCTGAGAGGCCACTGGCTGCCTCCCAAGGCGCACAAGCAGGAAGTTAGATGGGAAACGGAGCTGAGACTCTCTCCCAGGTCCTCTGACACGGGATCCAGCTCTCCCAAGCCATAGCTGAAAGTCACGCCAAATGCCTGCCTGGCAGCTGGGCTTTGTGAAGCAGTTAGCATCTCATTGTGCTAGTGCAGACAGTAGCATGAGCTAGCTGGTCGTGATTTCATATGGCCAAGCTTCCAAACTGAACACAGCAGGCCACAGCCCAGTGTGGAGCCGTCTGTGGGCCGAGGGCTGTGCAGCCCGAGGTTGCTGGGAGTGTATCCCATGGAACTGCATGGTTTCCCTGACTCACGGCTCCTAAGCACACCTGTGGGATCAGAGGATAAACCATCAATCCAACTTGCAGGATGCTTGCAAACTGAGGGGGAAATGCCTCTGAATGTCGGAAGGGAGGATTAACTGATTGACTGCATGTGCACTGTCCAGCTAAGTGTTCCAGGCTGCTGTGGCACCCTTCTCCAGTGAGAGGGGCACGTTCCTGCAGACAGCTGACCTGCAAGATTTGGTGCCTGACAGTCACTTCCTTAGACCCATGTCATCACACCTCCACTGATTCTGTGGCCCTCCCGTGGCCTAACGTGGTCTCTAAGGCGCCCTCGTTCTGCCGTACAAACTGTCTTTTGCAAGTGTTTTAGTTGTGTTGATTACATCGATAGCTTTGAAAACTACTGTGAAAAACCTTCCACTTGAGACAGGAGACAGAGCAGATAGGGCATGTGTGAAATGGTTTAATCTCAGAGTCCTTTTTGCCAGCGAAGCCAAACTCCAACGCAGGGACCATCTGCTTAGCTAATCCTGCAGAGAATTCTGTAGATGCAGGTAGATGCCGACACACCGGGTGGGGTAGGGTGCCAGCACCTGTACTTGGTAACTGTTTTTCACTTTACTGCCATCTGTTCTTTGGTCTTGCTTGCTTCTTCTTCTTTTTTTTTTTTTTTGCTTGCTTCTTGATTTCAAATGATATTGAAGCTCCTGTTCAAATTTGACATTAAATCAAAACCTCTAATTCTTGAGTAGTGTGAATAGAATTTTAATTTTTTTTAAATAAAAAAGGCAGATCAGATCCATAATCAGGGAGAAGAAGAAATAGAAAGACCTTCCATCTGCTAGTTCACTCCCCAAATGGCCGCAACAGGCAGAGCTGAGTGAATCAGAAGCCAGAAGCCAGAAGCCGAGAGCCTCCTCCAGGCCTCCTGCAGGATGCCAAGGCTCTGGGCAGTCCTCCACTGCTTCTCCATGTCACAAGCAGGGAGCTGGATGGAAAGTGGAGCATCTGAAACACAAATCAATGGTCACATGGGCTCCTGGTGCCTGCAAGATGAGGAGGACTCACTGGGCCAAGGCACCAAGTCTCTGTTCTCCCTGTAAATACCCATGCACTTGTTAGGGCTTGTGCTCTGAGTAACGCTTCGAAAAATACAGGTGCAACACTTAAATGCGAGGGACCCAGATGATCTCATTTGGCAATTCCTGGGGTGTGCATACTCCTGCCATGGCCGATTTCAAGCTGCCAAAGCGATGTCACTGCACGTAGCAGGGTGAAGAGGTGAGCATTGGCACACTCTGCTGCTACACAGTCTGAACGCTGCAAATCCGTGAACAATGTCAAGTTTAGACAAGAGTGAAGTGTAGCACAGTAGTAGGTGAAGGCGTTTAAAACACAATTTATCTTAATGTAGATTCATATTATCTAATTTTAATAACATCTGCCATTTGATCATTGACTCTGGAAATGTAGCTTTTGGTTCCTGTGAGCTGGCGTGAACTGGCTCTAACGCCGCATGACTCACTCTCATCCTTACACATTTGACATTGGAGTTATTTATTGGGGCAAAATAGACCACCTAAGATTGATCTGGTAAGGATAACGATGATTTCCTACACTTGATCTTAGCCAAAAGGCCAAGAAGTGATACGATGATTTCCTATTTCTCAGGATTTCGTGTGTTAACCGAGCTCAAATGGATAGTTCTGATACACCTGATATGACCCAGAACAATGGAGATGACCTTGACCTGAAGCCTGTCAGGGGATTAAGGTGCCTTCCCTTGCAAACGAGTGCCTTTCTCCATTCTGTGGCCCCGTAGAGCTTCTTCACATGGCCCTGGCTTCTGAGAAACGTGTGTCACAACAGGGCACACCCAAGTGTCCATCAGGGTCCTCCTGTATCACCTGCTAAGGCTGGCTGCACTGCTGAAAAAGACCAGAATCAGTGTTTCCGGGAATGACACAGTGCACGCACCCTGACAGAGAGGCTTTGTTAGAGGCTCTTCCTGTAATAGTTGACTCAGGAGCATATTTGGAAGGAATATAAACAGAATAAACCACTCTTCTTGGGCTGGGGCTGTCCAAGGGGCCGTGTCGGTGTGTGAGTGACCAGGCATCATGTAGAACTCCGTGGCTCTCAGCAAGGCTGATTTTTGCCTGCTGAGGCTGTTTGCCCATGTCTGTGCACAGTTCTGGTGATCAGAGCTGGGAAGCGGGTTGCTACTGCCACATGACAGCCAAGGATGCTTGCAATCACCCAACGACATCCGAGATGGCCCCTTTGGAGCCAGGCAGAACTAGTGCAAAGTGCAACCAACTTCCAGGTTGAGGGACATTGTACACAACTTAATAGATGCCCTACCGTGGCTGTTTACAATGTACGCTTTCTCTTCCCAACATGCTTTCCCCTTTTGCTTGGATACCATGGGCTAGATATAAAATCCTGTCAGCATTTCCTAATGCGTGTTCTTGGAGAGGCTTCAAACCGACACGACAGAAGTAGCAGCTGAAGCTCAAACGCTGTGCCAGTCAAACATGTGCATATTTGCACATCACATCTGTAGTGACAGCAATAATATCCCGTGATGCGAAGGGGCTACACAGGTGAGCCGCCCTAACACATCTCCAATTATTTTTACCTGGTTTTCTGGCTTTGAATTTTTTTGTGCCTCTCTTGGCACTCTTTTCCAGGTAAACAGCATTTTTCTATTCCTTATGATACAAAAGTTAAGAAGAGGAGCTTAATTCGTTCAATATATTCTTACTGAGCTCCTACTGTGTGCAAGAGCTGTTTTGGGTGCTGGACTGCATTTGCATGGAGTTTGCTTCCCAGTTAGAGATACAGACAATAAAGTAATAATAAGCAAATCATATCGGGTTAAGGAATAAAAAAGTGAGGGAAAATTTAAGTGCAGTAACAGGAAGAGAATGAGAGCATGGAAGGTTCCTTCAGCAAGGTGTGCAAGGAAGACTCCCTTGGAGGGCTTTGTCTGAGTAGCGAAAATCACAGGTTTTCCAGGTCGCTGCTGGCTACTCTGTGTGCCGGGTTTGTATCCATTTCGGAGTATAAGGTGACAAAGTAGCACAATCATTGGTTCTCTCACATTTCTAGAGCCAAACGTTCAACCTCAAGGTGCTTGGTAATAGATGGGGCACATTAAGGGGAAGAGTTCCATTTCCTTGCTGTAGTTCCTGATGGTTGTTGGCTATCCGTAGCACTCCTTGGCTGTAAACCCATTCCTCTGATCTCTGCCTCCATGTTCCCTCAGCTGTGTCCCCAGTGGGTGTACAGAGGCCTTTTCTTTTTATTAAGGCACATATCATTGAATTAAACCCACATGATCAGCTTGGCTTGAAACATGTGCAAAGACTAGATAAGGTCACATTCACAGGTACCAAGGGTCAGGATTTCAACATATGTATTTTGCAAAGCAATCCAACCGCCTGGTTATCACAACAACTAAGGGGCACAATGGACATTTAGGGAAGGGACCCAGGTGTCCCGGTACGTAGGTAGTTTGCACTGAATGAAGTGGTCACACACCCGTGTGCAAGGTCCCGAGATATTCCTGCAAGTGAGAAGCCTGTTTGCAAGATTGGAACCTAGAATGAACTCCGTCACACACAAATAGATTATTTCTGGGAGTTTAGCATACACTCAACTTTCCTGGAATGTCCCCACGGTTTTCATTGAGAAAAGGCAATAATCACCCGTCCCTTTTAAAAGCTGTTTGTGTTTTTGCTTCCTCTTCCTTCTCGGGAAGAAGGGCACGTTTCTGCACTGTGTGTTGTGTGAGTTTTCCTGGAAATGACTCTGCATGTGTGAAAGTTCTCTTATCTTTTATTTGCAGCTGCAAATAAAAATTCCCATGCATGAACGCACCAGTTTATAAAACCAATCTGCTTTGTAGGAGCTCGTGGGTTCTTTCCAACAAGCTGCAATTTCAAATGATACAACATTAAACACCCTTGTGCCTGATTTGCGTAAGTTCTTTTACAGGATAAATGACTCAAGCAGGCATTACTGAGCCAAAGCGTAAATGTATGTGTTATTTCTGTTGTTCTAAATTTCCTCTTGTGCTGTTTTTGCCAGTTTGATAGTGAAAGTATCTAAATACAATTTTAATTTGATTTTATCCTATTATAAGCAGAGCTAAGCACTTTTTAAAAAAAAGATTCCTTTATTTTTTTTTAATGGAAAGGTGGATATACAGAGAGGAAAGACAGAGAGGAAAATCTTCCGTCCGATGATTCACTCCCCAAGTGACCACAACAGCTGATGCCATGCCGATCCGAAGCCAGGAGCCTCTTCCGGGTCTCCCACGTGGGTGCAGGGTCCCAAAGCTTTGGGCTGTCCTCGTCTGCTTTCCCGGGCCACAAGCAGGGAGCTGGATGGGAAGCAGGGCTGCTGGGATTAGAACCAGCACCCATATGGGATCCCGGGCGTGCAAGGCGAGGACCTTAAACACTGTGCCACTGCGCCACTGCACCACCGTGCTGGGCCCAAGCTAGGCACCTTTTAATATACTTTACAATAATGTAATATTTTTGTGACTTTGGGGATTTTATTCATTTCTCTTTTTAGTTTTTGATCTATTTTTTAATTTTTTTCTTACAAATTTTTTATACCATAGGGATATCTGTGATATGCCTTGAAAACATTTTCTCCCGCTTTGTCATAAATCTTCTACTTATATGATTTGGTGATTATACAAGCAATTTTTTTACATACTTGAATCTGTCTTTTACTTTGTTACGGTTGAATTTTGGTGCATTCCATTATATTCAGAACTTTTCTGCAAGTTGTGTATCATCTTAAGTAATCATGTAAGCCATGGCAGGCCCAGTGACTGGTGGTGGTTGGAGCATGAACACAGCAAACACGGGTCTGTCTGCATTTGTATCTCCTCATTCTGTGTGACTATTTATAATTGCAAGTGACAGATGACTTCAATATATCCACGGATATGGTTATGTCTGGTTATTAACATTAAAAAACATAGTATGACATAATTTAGTTTCCTTTTATTGCTCACTCATGTGACAATGAAGGCATTTCACGTATTTTCTTGCACTGGTAATCTGTCGTCTTTGCCCTTCATTTGGGAACAGCAAATATTTGTTTTAAAAAGAGGGCATTTGGTCAGAGTAGAGTTCTGCTCCTCTCGGGGGATGGGGTGATGCTTCGGGCAAGCCTGGGAGTTGCCTTGGCAGTCCTGGGCAGGTTGACGCACAGCCACAGGGAACAGGGGAGGGATGAGGTGCAGGGGTAGCCGCCGTTCCTGTCATATCAGGTCTTGGAGGTCAACGTTTCTAGCATGTTTTCCATTACACCTGGACTAAAATGAACCAACTAGGGAATGACACAATCTGGTTTAGGTTCTGGTGTGTGGTTACAGACGGAAGACAGGCACAGTGTTGGCAGAGAGCACAGGGGCAGCAAGGATAAAGTGCTCGGATAAATAAACACCAATTCAACCACACAGCAAGTGTTCCAAACACAATTTTAGGCATCGAGAATATTCCGGTGAACAGAGACAGGTCTCCTTCCTGTGGCACTCACATTCTAGAACACAGTCTGAGATCTTTTCCTGTTTTGGTGCAATCAGTGCTTGTTGCAGTATATGTGGCAAAGCTCACTAATGCTGCCAGGCTGTAGCCAGAGGGCAGTGCGTTGCTATCTCCTCAGGGAACCTGGATGGTCTTTTGTTTTCATTGGTTGGTTGGTTAGTTGGTTGATTTTTTCCAAGAGGAACAACAGGTAAAAAGAGAAGAGAACTTTGACTTGGATAGGAAAAAGGGCTGGCTTGAGACTTGAAGAGGCAGATTTAAAATCCAAAAAGGTTCTTATCCTTATTTGTAATTAGAAATCAGAAATAACCCTAAAGCTCAAAGTGCCCATGGAAGAAATTCTATAGGTTTCTATTGGGGAATTCTGAACATATTCAGAGTGGCTTTGCTGGTTTCCTAAGCCTGTTCATGGTCTGCCTGTGGATAGCGAGTCCCTTAACGGACACGTCAGCTTGTTTGGGTGCTGAAAAGGCTGGGATATGGGACCAGCATGGCAGTTCAACTGGCTAATCTCCACTTCCAAGTGCCAGCATCCCATATGGGCACTGGTTTGTGTCTCAGCTGCTCCACTTCAAATCATATATATACGTATATATATATATATATATATAAAATTTTTTTTTATTTGAGAGGGAGAGAGAATAAGAGAAAAGTTCCACTTGTTGGTTCACTCCCCCAAATGGCTGACACAGCGAGGTCTGTACCAGGCTAAAGCCAGGTGCCCAGGACTTCTCCTGGAGCTCCCACATGGACACAGGGCCTAAGCAGTTGAGCCGTCCTTTGCTGCCTTCCCAGGTACACTTCCAGGAAGCTGGATCAAAAGAGAAGCAATTGTGTCTCATATGGAATACGAGCATGGAAGATGGCAGTCCAACTGGCTATGCCACAACACTGCCTGCTCATCCATGCTCTTCGAGTGTATGGCACGCGTGCCACGCACACTCTACCTCGAGACCTTGGACATGTCCTCCTCCTGTGGCAGGTGTGTACTCTTTGCCACCTGAGGTAGTTACTCAAGGGTTTCAGGAGGCTGGCGAGGGTGTTGAGGTTTGCACATAGCTTGTCCCTCTGTGACAGTGTGGGAGCCAAGCTTCTATAAAGCTCCACACAAAGGTTAGCTGTCAGTAAAAACACAAAATTGCTAATGTACAAAATCAAATATGCATAAGGATGGTCCTTGTAGAGCTATATCTAGCTCTCAACAACAAACACCAGAAATAGGAAAACAAGGGCGGTCATTGTGGCACGCCAAGTTAAGTCCCTGCTTGGATGCCCCATCCATTTCAGAGTGCCTGGGACTGAGTCCCACTTCCCATCCAGTTTCCTGCTAAGGTGTACCTTGAATGTCAGCGGATGATGACTCCCATTGGAGTTTCCAGGATCAGACAGTCTCTGGTTTCTGGTTTCAGCTTGGCTCCGTCTCAGCGCTGCAGGTACTGATGGTGTCTGGGCTGTGAACAAGTGAGTAGATCACTGCTTTTCTCTCACTCTTTCAATTAATACCACTAATACTAAGAAGAAAACCCAAACTTTAGAAACAGCAAAATGGTTAAAAATTATGCCACGTTACTGGTAGGATATTAGTAATTAAAATGATTAAGTTTCCATAAAAGTAGAGATAACCTTTTATAAAAACATAAATGGCAGATAACAAGAAGTGTGTGGACCAACACTGGGAGGTGGTAGAATTTTTATACCTGCCTCCCTCTGTGATAAGCACCCTCCCTCCCATCACTCCTTGGTACTTTGTTCTGTCTGAAGATATGGCCCAGCCCTGGCGTTTCTAAACACAAGCTCAGGCCCATTTGCATTTTGGTTGACAGCTGTTTCCTGTCACCACAGACAGGCTTGCTATGTTTGCAAAGGCTTGGGGTTGAACACGCCTTTCTTTAGACGTGTCACCAGTGAAGTCATTTGGAGAGTTTGCCTGACCTTGATTCTGTGCAACGCCCACACTAAGGATGATGACTTGGGCCCAAGGTCAGCTGCTAGACTTGGGCATTTTATACCTTCTGCTTAAACACTGGGCTCCGACAATTTTCACTGGATTCCCAGGAAGGCCATTTCAGATACTTAAAGGCCTTTCTTAGGGCAGATCTTGAATGCGTATCATTAACTATTCTGTTTATGAGAATAAGCTGATTTGATTAATATCAATCATTGTTGCTAAAACTTGCAGAATTCTTAGCTAAGAGGAGTTGGATATTATGGGAATCATTTTCATCCAGGAACTTCCTATAGAAACTGTTTTGACTAGCCAGCCTGACTTGCTCATTTATAAAATGTTGACTGCATCCCATGCACGGGTCTGCTGTACAATTAGAACTGAAACCAGAATCTATGGGATGCTTGGGAGTCTAGGAACCTTCATATTTGCCACGGAAGTCTAGTAACTAAAGATGAGTGATAAAGTTATACAAACCAGAATTTGGGTCATAACTTTCCAGTTCTGTGATCATGGCTAAATGAGTTCATCTGTTTTGCAGTTCACCCATAAGAATGTGGATGAGGCAGACGTGAGATGACAGGAGTAGAGAGCAAACAGCGGGCTCTCAAGCAAAGCAAATGAGCAACCACCTTAAAGCAGGCGACTTCAGGTGAGTCAGTTGAGAAGCTAGTGACTTGCTCAGGGTGACACAATTAGCAGTGGATGGCAGAGGACAGAAGCCCAGACTGAAACCTGTACACTGTGTAGAAGGCTGACCTTATTCAGTGTACACGCACATGTACATATGGCATGTACTCATGCATGCACAGAAATGTGCCAGGCATCTGAGTAACAAGTGAGAATGCTTTGTATGCTGTTTGGTCATTTGCATGTCTCCTAGTACAGAATGTCAAAATTGGAAAAGTTTCCCAGACCTATGTCTAAAAACACAGGACTGCTTTGCTGGGCATGACATTGGTAAGTTATTGTTCTTGCCACAGTGTTTTCACTTGCAAGGTGGGACGAATGAACCTGCCTTCTAATTAACATGAAGATTAATTACATATCTGCCATGTTCTTTGAATTTCTTAAGTAGGCGGGAGCCTCCCCCAGGGTGGCGTTTGCGTGTGACAGTTGGGATGGCATATTTGGGTCATCAGCCCTCTTTCAACTATGCAGTGCCACGCTTCAGTGTTAAGCAATACTGTGCTCTTAAAGAGAGAGAGGGAGAGAGAGAGAAAGAGAGACAGAGAGAGAGAGAGATTGTTCTTCTTCTGGTTCACTTCCTAGATGGCTGTAACTGCCAGAGCTGAGCCGAGCTAAAGCCAGGAGACAGGAGTTCCCTGTGTGTCTCCCACATGGGTGCAGGGGCCCAAGGATTCCAGCGATCCTAAACTGCTTTCCCATGCCTTAAGCAGGAAGCTGGGTTAGAAGTGGAGCCGATGGGACTGGAACCAGTGCCCATAGGGGATGCTGATGCCACAGTCAGAGGATTAGCTTGTTGAGCCACCACGCAAGTCCCAATACTGTCCTCTTGACAGTTTCCATTTTTCCCCCTTAACTTCTGTTTTTTGGAGAAGTAACAGAAAATACATTTCCATTATGGCAAGAAAGACATATTTAAATACCAGTTTCTCACTTCTTCATTTTTCTGAAGTTTCTGATAAACCTGTTCCTTTCTAAATAAATTTTGTTTTAAAAGCTCATTTCTTGACTACATAGTGCATATACATGTACAGGGCCAACACTTAGAAGGTACAAAAGGGTATGTGTGGCAGCGTCTTCCCAACCTTACCGCCCACCCTCAGCTTCTCTTCCCGGGGGGGAACCGTTTCGAGGAAACACATGCCTCCACTTCCCGATGTGCTTGTGTCCGCTAGCGCTGAAGCAGGCTATGAGGCAGAACCTACGGGATGTTTGGGAGTCTAAAACCTTCATATTTGCTTCATATCTCTTGTTTCTCCTTGGTACTGTTTCTTGCTTTTTTTTTAAAAAAAGATTTATTTTTATTATTTTTTCATTGGAAAGGCGGATATACAGAGAAGAGAGACAGAGAGGAAGATCTTCCGTCTGATGATTCACTCCCCAAGTAAGCGCAACGGCCGATGCTATGCCGATCCGAAGCCAGGAGCCTCTTCTGGGTTTCCCATGCGGGTGCAGGGTCCCAAAGCTTTGGGCCGTCCTCTACTGCTTTCCCAGGCCACAGGCAGGGAGCTGGAAGGGAAGCAGGGCTGCCGGGATTAGAACTGGCGCCCATATGGGATCCTGGGCGTGCAAGGTGAGGACCTTAACCACTGCGCCACCGCGCCGGGCCTGGTACTGTTTCTTAAAGAGCATCCCACTTTGGGCTTATCTTTCCCTCTGAGTTGTTGCATAGTATTGGATGAACAGAGTCTCAGCGATAGTTCACACGCAGGCCCATTTGTTCCATATTGCCATACTTTGTTTCTAGGATCCAGCCTGGGACGTGCATATTTTTAAAAATGATGGTTTGCTTTGATGACCCAAACACTGGGGCTTCTTTAAAGTGCAGTGATTAAACTCTGCAGCAAGTCATCCTCTATTCAAGATAGCTAAGAAAAAGCAACCTAGATGGTTTATGTCCTGAGTTGCTTATTACCACATATGGTGATTTTACAAAGAGAAATACAAAAGTGAGAGCAAGAACCACGACAGGGAGCAGCCCAGACCTTGCCAGGGAATTGTACCCACTGGAATACCTTTTGGCACAGGTCAGGGGCAGAGCGGGAAGGGCCAGTACACATCACCTGCTTGTGAATCCGAGCACCAGAATAGAGTGAGTTGGGCCAGGCTTGGTTGCAACACGTACCAGTACACATTAGGGCCAGGACTGGGTGCTTGCCGGAGTCCAGCTCCAGCTGAGTTCGGAGCTTGGGAAGGGTGTGTGGAGTCGGTGATAAAGAAAGACACAGCCACAGACACTTGGTGCGTTCTTGCTGCCTCTCCGCTCAAGAAGAAGCTGTCCTTTTTATTTTCTTAGACACATCACAAGTCTCTGCACAAACATTTGATGGCTTGCTGTGCTTGGTACCGAATTCATCAGCCCTGTGGATGTTGTGTCCTCTCCATCAGGGGTGGAATACTTGGTGCCTTTGCATTTGGTAAAGCCTGCTTTCGTCTAGGAAGTCCAAGGGCCTGGTGCCAACAGGTGTTCTCTGGAGCAATGGGCCCTTGGGAACTTGGCTGTTTGTGCTGGTGTCAGCTGACACTAGCCTGAGGAATCCGAGCCATGCAGGCTCCCTTCAAGCAGGCTGTTCCATCCAGGTAGAAAACTGCAACAATGAATTTTCAGAACCAACACTGCACATCGACCTTAGCTTTCAAGTTTCTAAGGAGAAAGAACCTTGTGAATTGGCTTCTTGGCTCAGTCCCAACCTCATGTTAACCTGATGTTACACCTAGCTCTGCCTTGCTTTCAGTTTATCAAAGCACCATTTAATTTTCAATCCTGAACTTTCCACATCCACAATCCAACAAAGACCCATTTGCTCGGTGAGATGGCTCTAGGCTCAAGGGTGAAGTGTCCGAATAAATCTTTGTTGAATACAGGAGACCCTAAATGTGAAAACAGGAAAGTGCTAATAAAAATAACAGCAACAAAAGATTTATTTATCTCCATTGGAAAAGCAGAGCTACAGAGAGAAGGAGATATAGACAGAAAGATTTTCCATTCACTGGTTCACTCCCCAAGGGGCCGCACCAGCCGGAGCTGAGCTGATCCAAAGCCAGAAGCCAGGAGCCTCTCCTGTGTCTCCCTTTTGGGTACAGGTTCCCAAGACCTTGGGCCGTCCTCCACTGCTGTCCCAGGCCACAAGCAGGGAACTGGAAGGGAAGTGGAGCAGCTGGGACATGAACCGGCGCCCATGCGTGATTTAGGTGCATGCAAGGCGAGGATTTAGCTGCGCCGGACCCTAATAAAAAGATGTCTTCGGCCGGAATCTCCATGTAAGATGATGAACCAGATTTGCAGATCATTTTGCTCCCAGTTTGTTCAACATTGTTTTCTTGGCATAGGAAAGCTCTCCTGCTAGCACTTGGCCTGGCTGACTCAGCCTAAACATCCCCTCCTTCCAGAAGCAATTCCAGAAGCAATTCCTGGCCGGCCTTATCTAAAAGTAGCCTACTCTCTTCATCCTGTCACTCCACCCCGCTGACGTATTTTATTTTCCTCATCAGTCTCTGAAATTATCTTGGTGCTTCATCTGCTGTCTGCCCATCACCATGAAGATGTAAACTCCAGGGGCCACAACACCGAGACAGCCCTGCCTGAACACGCTTGTAGAGAACGGGCGCACAAACACAAGAAACACTTGCCACTTGCCGGTCCTCCTTCCCCTCCCTGCAAGTAGATCCACCTGCACTACAACTTTGGCCAAAGGCAGGTGCAGGGAATTCGGCCTCACCATTGGCTGGACCACTTGCTGTTGCTCTGGCAACCATCGCATCCCACCAGACGTGCGACCGCCCCATTCAGGTCCCGTCCCCTCTGGCCCCGCCCACCTGGTCCCGCCCCCAGGCCCCGCCCCAGGAAGCCGAGTCTCGCTTGCTGTGGTTGGGAGGCGGGGTGGAACCAAAAAGCGGCGCTCGCCCTGTAAGCGGCGGGACTTCTGGTCACGCTGCCCACCGCCGCCGGAAGGGGAAGTTTCGCTTGGGAACGCTGTCTCGCTCGTCCGAATTCGGTGGCGCCACGTCCGCCGGTCTCCGCCAGTCTCCGCCGGTCTCCGCCTTGAACCCCGCCGCTTGGGCGGCTTCCGCCCAGACACCCAGACACCTTCCATTCGCGAGCCGGCCGCGGCGTGAGGGGCACCCTGTACGACGGCCGAGCGCACCCCGGCGACCTGCGAGGCGAAGATGTCGGACATCGGGGACTGGTTCAGGAGTATCCCGGCCATCACGCGCTACTGGTTCGCCGCCACCGTCGCCGTGCCCTTGGTCGGCAAACTGGGCCTCATCAGCCCGGCCTACTTCTTGCTCTGGCCCGAAGCCTTCCTTTATCGCTTCCAGGTACTGGCCGGCGGCGGGCCAGTGGAGACTACAGGTCCCAGACGGCCCCGCGGCCGCACAGCGGGAGGCGGCCTGGCGCGGGCGTGTGGTGCCTTGTGGGATTTGTAGTGCGGCTGCCCCCAGCGGTTTAGGGCGGGGTCCTGGGGCTCGGGGGTCTGCTGCGAGGGCCTGGGTTCGTAGCCGCGCGTGATTCTGGCCTGGTGAAATGTGCTGAGCCACCCCGTAGTAAGATTCTGCTTCCCGCCCCGTTGCGCTCAGTGATGGAGGCGGTGGGAAGGTAAGTCCATCATTGGTCTCTGAGTCACTAGGGTTGAGCACCCTGGGTCCAGCAGGAGCAGCGCCTTGGGACCTTCCTCTGTCACCCACGTGGGTGGCTTGTGGATGTCAACCTGACCACCTGTGCCTGAGGTGTGTTCATGTTAACAGAAGGTTTCTCTCCCCCACCCCCCTTCATCCCGCCCTGACAGGAGTGATTTAGAGTCAGGTATTCAGAGGAGGGGTTTAGCTGTGTTTGCTTCCTGCATGCAGTAGTAGGGTTTATGAAGGAATGAGTAAGGAGTAAATTGCCCCAAAAGCGGAAGGCCTTGCTGTTTCGTTATTGTGAACGAAGCAGTGCAGGTTAGTGTACTGGCCACAGAATATCAAGTCTTGGAGGTTATGTTCATTCAGTAGATATTATGATTTGAAAATGTTGACTCGTGGCGGGCTGGATTCTGAAATCTGCCATGGATTCCGGGACGTGACCTGGCGTGACAACATTCTTGTGTCTTCTGTTGCTCACGGGTGTCATTTTGTAGTCCTCCTTGTTGGCTGTCGCGCTGTTAACTGCTGCGTGTGGCTGTGCCCCAGCGAACAAGTGTGGAGCCCCTTCAGTAGGTTTCCTCTAGCTCCTTCGTGATCTCTCTCAGTCTCACGCCTGGAAGTCCCTGCTACAACCTCAAGGCTGTCACGTTGACAGACAGCGGAGATGTTCTCAGTCCAGCTGTGTCCTGCTTCTGGTCCTGTGCGTCCCACAGCCCCCTGCCACGGCCATTGGCGTGGCTTCCAGGTGTCCGTCACACGGGGTGCGAATTCATGCGGCGGTGGCTCCGTTGCTAGAGGTCTCCTAGCTAACACTTGTGCAGTCATCCCTCAGCGTGCTTTTCTCTCCCCGCCACAATCTTTCAGCAAATCTCGTGGGCTCTACCTTAGGCCTGCATGCAGGATACAGGCCCTTGTCATTGCTGCTTGCAGACTGCATTCTTTCCATCGTCCTCTCCGTCTTCTCTAGAAAACTTGAGTTATCTTTTTTTTTTTTTAAATAGCTCTTTATTTTTATAAAGGCAGATTTACAGAGAGAAGGAGAAACAGAAAAAAATCTTCCATCCTCTGTTTCACTCCCCAGATGGCTGCAACGGCTGGAGCTGAGCTGATCCAAAGTCAGGAGTTTCTTCTGGGTTTCCTACACGGGTACGGGTTCCCAAGGCCTTGGGCCGTCTTCTACTGCTTTCCCTGGCTGCAAGCAGGGAGCTGGAAGGGAAGTGGAGTAGCTGGGACACAAACTGGTGCCCATTTAGGATCCTGGTGGTGCATGGAGAGGACTTTGGATACTACACTGTCACACCGGGCTCTTGAATTATCTTTTAAAAATGTAGATCATGGGGGCCTGGCACTGTGGCTTAGCAGTTGAAGTCCTTGCCTTGAACATGCCAGGATCCCATATGGGCACCGGTTCTGGTCCTGGTAGCTCCACTTCCCATCCAGCTCCCTGCTTGTGGCCTGGGAGAGCAGTCGAGGACGACCTAAGGCCTTAGGATCCTGGGAGACCTGGAGGAGCTTCCTGGCTCCTGGCTTTGGATTGGCGCAGCGCTGGCTGTTGTGGTCACTTGGGGAGTGAATCATTGGACGGAGGATGTTTTTCTCTGTCTCTCCTCCTCCCTGTGTGTCTGCCTTTCCAATAAAAATGAATTAAGTCTTTAAAAAAAAATGTAGATCATGGCCTGTTAGTATTGCTCCCGTGACCCTCGGCTGTCTTCTCAACTCCACGAATAAAATGCATGTTCCTTGAGTGTTTGTCAAGGTCCCCACCATTGCCGCTAGGGTCTTGTTTCCTCCTGTCCTCAGCTGGATTCATTGGTCTGTGCAACGGGGTCTTTGTTGCCTCAGGTCCCCAACGCCGGCCTTCCTCAGGCCCTCTTACGTGGGGAGCGAACTGAGGCGCATTGCTTAACCCATCCTTCAGGTGTGTCCAACGGCTGTGTCACGGGCCGGTGCCTGGCTGACTGCCCTGTGTGAAGTAGCATTCCTGCTTCACTCCATCATCATCCTGTACTGTTAGCCTTCTTCCCCTTAGAGAAGATTCTGTTAGAGCCGGGGCTTTGCCTAGCACATAGTGGTGCCTGTTGGTTGAATTCATGAAAGTAATTGGGCACTTTCTGGGCACTGGGTGTACAGTAAGGAAGAAGATGTGCAAGCTTGCAGAAAATAGAGGCAGTGATGGAAGCGATGTGGAATGTGGTAGTTGACAGGGTCTTTTACAAGAACATCACCCAGTATTTACAGAATGTCCTTGGGAGGATCTGATTGGAGACAAGCAGTCTTTCAGCAAATAGCAGGGGGAAGGCTTAGAGACGGGAATGGGGACCAGAGAGCCAGGAAAGCCAGTGGAGAGTCAGTCACAGAGTGGGGAGAGTTGGGAGATGAGGATGGGGAGGTTCACCAGGGGCGAGTGTAGCAAAGTAAAGATGGAAAGTTAGGTTAGGGCTCCGATACTTCGGGAAGAAGTTTGAACTTTAGGGGCAGCACTTTGGCTTAGCTGGCAAAGCCTTCTCCTGCAGCGCTGGCATTGTTATGGGCATGGGTTTGAGTCCCCAGTGTTTGACTTCTGATCCAGTTCAGTTCCCTGCTAACGTGCAGAGGATGGTCAAAGTGCTTGGGCTCCTGCACCTGCATAGGAGACCCAGAGGAAGCTCCTGGCTTCTGGCTTCAGACCAGTTCAACTCCATCCATTGTGTCCATTTGGGGAGTGAACCAGTAGTTGGAGCATCTCCTTTCCTGTCTGTGCCTCTCCTCTCTCTGTGTAACCTCGGAGTGGACAGGATTACAGGTGAGTGGATGTGAGGGTGAGTAGGCGATGGGGTCGATGCCACAACTTGCTGAGTGGCTGAGTGGCTGGTGGAGGGGCCCTTTGCTGAGGTCAGGAAGTGTCTGCTGGCGGGATTGGGGCAGGTGGATGAAGAATGATGTTTTCTCCTAGTGGATGCTGTGCTCAGCTTTGATACTTTTTAGGCAGGATGCACACAGGAATGCCATTCTAGATGCCAGCTGGGCTTGCTGGTGTTCTTGTGATTGACTTTAGGAACAGTTAGCTGACAGTGAATGCTGTGCGCTTGTGCCTGCTGGCATGTTGGGGCATGGGCGTTTTGGATGAGCAGTGTGTGTAAGTCATTTTATGAGCAGGACATGGTCAGAACTGGCTGTTGGATCCATCTTGCAGAATCTTACAGGCTGCTTGCTTGAGTCGGAGTAGAATCCACGCTGACACTGCCACCCTGCCTGCCGGTGGCTGGAGCTGCACAGAGTTCAAGGCACTCAGTGACCAGAGACTGGCCTTTCACATCTCCCAGGTGTGCCCATCTTCCTGGTGAGAGGCTGTGGGCAGGAGGCAGGTGGGTTCATTGGTACAGAGAGTTCTACATCCTTTTGATGCTTTGGAAAAGTTTTCCAAAAAACGTTTTCCATTTTGGAAAAGTTAAACTTTCAGGACCCTGGAGGAACTCACTTGCAGATGAAGCTCCTGAGAGGCTGTGTGCGGGGCAGTAGCCCGGGCTCTGCCGGAGGCTGGGCCTTTGCGGTAAGGCGTTGGGTACTGCAGTTCAGTTGTTGCATGGAATTCTTGCATCTGGTCTCAGACTGCCTGGTTCTGGCGGGCTCCTTCACTTCCAGTTCGGCTTTCTGGGAGGCAGTATGTGGTGTCTGCAGGAATGGGTCTGCCACCCATAGAGGAGAGCCAGCCTGAGTTCTGGGCCCGTGGCCTTGGCCTCCACTAGTTCCGGCTGGCATGGACGTTCTAGGAGTGAACCAGTTAGATGGCTGACCTTTCTCCGTCTGTTCCTTTGTCTCTGCCTTTTGTATACATAAAATAAAGTAACTGAAAATAAAGAAGCTAAGTTTTTAATAGCTTTAAAACCCTTGAGTGGGCCTGACACTGTAGCCTAGTGACTAAAGTCTTCAGCTTGCACGCTCTGGGATCCCATATGGTCTCTGTTTTGTGTCCCAGCAGCCCTGCTTCCCATCCAGGTCCCTGCTTGTGGTCTGGGAAAGCAGTGAAAGACAGCCCAGAACCTTGGGTCCCTGCACCTGCCTGGGAGACCAGAAGAAGCTCCAGGCTCCTGCCTTCTGATCACCTCAGTTCTGGCCATTGTGGCCACTTGGGGAGTGAATCAATGGAATGAAGATCTTTCTCTCTCTTCATCTCTGTGTGTCTGACTTTCCAATAATCAATCAATCAATCAATCTTTGTTAAAAAAATCCTTGAGGAATGACTGTTTTGGAGTTGTGCATTCATGTTGGAAATGCTGAGGTTTTTTTTTTTTTTCTGCTTACCTGTAGGGTTCGTCTGTTGACGTTGTTGGTTTGGAATTCTAAAGATTAAAATATTATTTTTGGTTTGGATAGCTTGAAGCCAATATGTTCTAAGACTGTACTGCTGTCCACGGTCTCCCTGTTCCAAACCCGTTGTGTTTAAACCCGTCAGACAACGATCGCAGGGATCGGGTCTTTTCAGCTGGAGTTTGTTGGTAAGAGAGCTAGTTCACACATAATTGGGGTTTGGATGTTGAATTGTGCTGGCTGGTGTTTCGGTGCATAGAGGTTAAAATCTTTCTTAGGGGTCCTGCTTTGCTATAGGCCTGTAGGTAAGGTTACCTTATTAGATCTTTGCTTATTTTTTTTAAAAAAAGATTTATTTATTTTTATTAGAAAGGCAGATTTACAAAGAGAAGGAGAGACAGAGAGAAAGATCTTCTGTCCGCTGGTTCACTCCCCAAGTGGTTGCAATGTCCGGAACTGAGCTTATCCAGAGCCAGGAGCCAGGTCCTTCTTTCTGATCTCCCACGCAGGTGCAGGGTCTCATGATTTGGGCCGTCCTCGGCTGCTTTCCCAGGGTACAAGCAGAGAGCTGGATGGGAAGTGGAGCAGCCAGGACACACAGTGGTACCCAGATGGGGTCTTGGCACATGAGCAGTGAGGATTTAGCCACAGAGCCACCGTGGCAGACCCCATTGCTTTGTGTTTTAGTTCGGTGTTGAGTTTTGGTATGCAAGCAGGGAAGTGTGTGTTCTAGAAAATTTATGGCTTGCTTTTAAAAACTCAGTACACCAAAATAGTCAGCATCTGAATCCAGAAAAAGCATTGGTATCCCCTAAACCTTCCTCGGCCCTCTTGGCCCTCTCCAGTGGTAACTAGTACCTTGTAATCCCACCAGTTGTTAGCTGCAGTGTTTGGCTCTTCTCTCAATGGGATGTACAGACTGTGCTTGTGGTTCTAGATGCTTCTTTAGCCGTGTGTTTGGGAGTCACTTGTGTTGTTGTATCTAGTTATAGAATTCCCATTCTGTTTGTTACCTCTTTATTCAGTCTAGTGTTACAGACCCTTTGCATAATTTCCCATCTTTGGCTATTCTGAATTGTGCTACTGTGAATAATGTTGAAATGCATAGTGTGCATTTCTGCTGCATATGTACCTGAGTAGAATCAGTAGCTTCTAATAGCTTTTTCAAAGTCCTCTGCTGAGATGAGCACAGTTTATTTGATTTTTTTCAAAAAAGATTAGTTAATCTTTGAAAGGCAGAAAGAGGGAGTTGAATGGAGGTTTATATGTGCCACCTGCTGGTTCACTTCCCAGATGGTTTGTTCCCTGGGGCTGGACGAGGCTGAAGTCAGGAACCAGGAATTCCATCAGGTCTTCGCCATGGGTGTTGGCACATCTTTGGGCTGTCACCCCCAGGTGCAATAGCAGGGAGCTGGCTCCAAATCAAAATTGGAACCTGCACTCCAATGTGGGATGCAGGTTTCTAAGCAGTAGCTTAACGTGCTGCTCCACTACGCTGGGCCGTCCGTTTGTGTGAGTGGCGGGGTGGCACTTTTCCTGCCTACCTGTTGTGTCTGATATCTGGTAGCGCAGAGGCTCGTCATCTTGTTGTACAGTGATCAGTGTAAAAGGACTTAGCCAGTCCTTGGAAAACTCCCTCTAGGTGCTGACAGTCATTTCTGATAGTTTCAGTAGCAGATTGGGAGGTAATAGGTAAGGGGTGGTTGTCATCCACACTCCCACCAAGTAGTTGGCCTGGCACCTGCAGAGCAGTGTGTTTTCTGTTTGAAGATGCTCAGTGCCATTGAATGCAAGGCCTGCTTGTCCTGGTATCATGAGGAACTCTTAAGTGGCTTACCTACACTGTTAGTAGGACTCCGATTTCCTCATGAAAACACTGAATCTCTTAGGGGTCTGGGCTCATGTTTGCAGTGGAGTAAAATGAGGTGCCCCTCCTCCCCAACAAGTTCTTTTGGCAAGTGTGTGGCATGCAGTGCTGTGTGGGCAAGACCCAGGCTCCTGGCACTGCACCCACTGCTGCTGAGGCCCTGTGGGGCAGAAGGCGGGCCTTTTTCCTCTTGATCCTGAAACTAAAGCCCGTGTCCTTATCCTAGCTCTGTAGGGGTCAGTGGGAGAAACAGCGGGGTTTAGTTGGATGCTGTCAATAGTAATTTCTGAAATTTATTGTGTTGTATCCTACTAAATAGATGGGCTATTCCCTGGTGTGTTCAAATTATTTTGAAGTCTAAATTTCTTTCTTAGGTCAATGAAAGCAAGTCTAACTAATGAACAGGGAATAGGAATGTGAGATATTTTGACAGACACTGATTTCTAAAGAACAGGTGCATGCAGTGCTAAAAATAGTGTTGTGTCATCAGTGTTAGAGAAAATGTAGGCAGAAAAAAACAGGATCTCTTTTTCAAAATCAGGCCTTGAGTAACTTAGAATAACATGAGAGTAGTTCATATGTGTGCTGGTGAAAAGCAGGTCAGTGGGTGTCTCCTTAACACTGTAGTAAAAACATACGCATACGCCTGCATCAGTTTTTACAAAGCACCTTTTACAGCTGCCTGCTTCTTCGCAACCTTTGCCAGTGTCTGTGAAATAAGGAAGGCAGGGCCATAGGGCTGGTGCCATGGGGTAGGGAGGCGAGGTGGCTCAGATATCCCACCTGTTCCAAGAGCACGCGGCAGCTGGGCAGCCAAGCCCACACCTTGCCTGTGGCCTTTGCTCCCTTTGCTTTTGATAAGCAGCATTTGTAGGTTTACCCTTAGTTCATGTCAGGATTATGTAAGTATAGTAGTACTGAAAAGATTTAAATTTAATTCTGTCTCAGGGTATGAATGTCACGTTGAGAGGCACAGAGAAAACAGAACTTGGGTATCACAAACTGGAGTCAGACTGTCTGCGACAAAATTCGAGTTCCACCAGTTACCAGCTATTATTACTTAACCTTCTCTCATCCTGTTTTCCCAGCTATAAAAATCCTTGTCTGGGCTCAGTGCTTGTAAATAAGCCAAATGGCACTATAATTATTGATTTTTTTAAAAAATAAATCTCACTAACCAAAATAGGACCACCATTAGTATATCATTCTCCTTTGAATGGTAAGGAGAAACTTTAGGTTTTCTCAGGTCATCATTGTCTATCCATTAGAATCTTCATCCTGATACTATGATAAAATTGTGAGTAAATCAAGACTAATTTTAAGCTTCTGTGTTTTACTGGATCAAGCAGCATGCTTGGGGCAGACATGGTGGTGTGGCTGCTGAGCTGTCTCCTGTGATGTGGTTTGCAGTGCTCTCTTGGGATGCTCCCATTCCCTTTGGGCTCGGTTCATGTGTCAGCACACTGCCTCTGATCCAGCTCCCTGCTGATGGCCTAGGAGAAGCATGCTGGGATGGCATGGGTGTTTGGGCCCCTGGCACCAGCATGTGAGACCAGGAAGAAGCTCATGTTACTGACTGGCTCAGCCTAGTCCTGGCCATTGTGGCCATCTGGATAGTCAGTCTCTAACTGTGACTTTCAAACAAGCAAGCAAGCAAGCAAGCAAGCAACTAACTGTGTGTGGGGTGTGTGTATTATCTATTTTAAAAGGATAGCATTCTTAGGAAGTCACTTTTTGTGACTATGTCCTGTGTGTGGAGATTAGAACTTGCCAGCTCTGGGTCTGCCCAGGCTGGGTTCCTGGGGCCCTCCATGCCAGTTGCATCTGCACTGCTGGCAGTGCTACTGTTTTGTTGTGCTGTTACTGTTCCTTGGGACTTTGTACCGAGACCATACCACCCCCCTGCGTGGTGCCAGCCCTTGCTTCTTTGGCAGCCTTCCCCAGGGTCAGGAACTCCAGAGGCATGGGGTGTGTTTTTCCTGCTCAGCATGTGGTGGTGTGCCCTAAGACTTGCAGCTCTCAGGCCAAAGTGCAGCGCCACGCTGCTGTGCCTGAAGTTGACAAAGCTGTCTGCTCCTGCCATTGTTTGTTGGCACTGATCTGGGGCACTAGCCAACGTGGTAGATAACAGTGCAAAAAGATAAAGCCTTGCTCGTGCATAGGATGTCTGCTCGGTTATTGTGAGCACCAAGACACTCAGCTCCTGTGGTTGTCTGTAGAAAGATGGAACTCTGTCAGACTATAAAAGCTATGGGAGAGTTTTTGGCTGGGAATTATTATCAATATCATGTTGATAGAATAAATTATGTTGGTTCTAATTCACTTAGAAAAACAAAATATTGAAACTAGCCAAAAAATTGTCACAATTCAGAAGAGAAAGGTGCAGGAGATTTCACTATTTAACTATCAGATCTTAAAAATTTATTATAAAACTAAAAATTAAAATTTGGTATTGATATAGACCTCAATTTCAGGCAGAATAGGGAGTAAACATCCGATGAAAGCAGCTTCTCCAGTAATTGGAGGAAACGTGGGCCGCTCTGACGATGGCAGGCTGTGACCATCGCGGCACAAAGTGGCCTTCTCCCTCTTCCTTGGGAGAACTGTGAAAAGTGTTGGAAGAAAACTGGGCATTTGATATTCTTGGAGTGAGACAATTTCATAAACATGACAAATGGCGGATAAATGTTCTTACATTTAGTTTTTATTTTATTTCAGAGGCAGAAAGGGGAATAGGCAGGCAGAGAGCTCCCATTCTCTTGGCTGGTTCAATCCACAGGTGTTCAGGATGTCCCCATGGGTGGGATCAAAGCTGGGTGCTTGGAACTGAGTCAGGGCTCCCATGTGGGTGGCAGGAGACCAGCCGTCTTCCTTGAGCCGTCACTGCTGCCTCTCAAATCTGGAGTCAGAAGTAGAACCAGGACTCAAGCTCAGACTTTCAGTATGGCATGGAGGCATCTTTTTTCTTTTGCTTTTTAAAGATTTATTTTATTTTTATTGGAAGGTCAGATATGCAGAGAGGAGGACAGACAGAGACACATATCTTTCCTCTGATGGTTTACTCCCCAAGTGACCGCAACAGCCAGAGCTGAGCTAATCTGAAGCCAGGAATTTCATTGGGTCTCCTATGTGGATGCAAAGTCCCAAGGCCTTGGGCTGTCCTCAGCTGCTTTCCCAGGCCACAAGCAGGGAGCTGGATGGGAAGCGGGGCTGCTGGGACATGAATTGGCACCCGTATGGGATCCTGGTGTATGCAAGGCAAGGACTTCAACCTCTAGTACCATGCTGTGCCTGGAATCGAGGCATCTTAACTGGTATCCTTAGCACTGGGCTCAATGCCTGTCTGCATTGCTGCACTTAAACTTTTACTTGTTATTGAAACATCAATCTAGGGCCTGCATGTAGCACAGCAGGGAAAGGCTGTGGTGCCAGCGTCCAGTATAAATGGCAGTTTGTGTCTTGGCTGCTCCATTTGAAATCCAGCTCCCTCCTGATACTCTGGGAAAAGCAGTGGAAGACGCCCAAGTACTTGGGATTCTGTCACCCAAGTGGGAGACCCAGAGGAAACTCCTGGCTCTTGGACTGAGCACCTTCTGGAAGTGAACCAGAGGATGAAAGATCTGCCTCTTTCTCGCTAAAATACCCTTTTAAATAAATAGGTGGGTAAATATAAACACAAAACAAACATGTAAGTCTAAAGCCAGACAACAAAGTATTTGTACCAACGAGAAAGAGAAATTTCCTCAAGTTATAACTAAAAGCAAATCTAGCAGAAAAGTAAATAAAGGAAATGCTGAAGTTTTCTTTCTTTTTTTAGTACAAAGAGGTGCTCAGGCTTTTTCATAAAGCAAATAAAAGTGATCAGGGTGATAAAGATAAACGCTGGGGGCTGGCATGGTAGCATGAGGCAAATTCTCTGTCTGCAGGCCCAGTTTGATTCCTGGCTGCTCCACTTCCAGACCCGTCTTCCTGCTGATGGCCTGGAAAGGCAGTGGAGGAAGGCCAGGACCTTGAGGAAGGCCAAGAAGCTCCTGGCAGTCACCTACATCTTAGGAGAAGTATAAATTGATTAAATATTTTCATAGGCTTTTGGTAGTATCTGCAGAAATAAATGCTTATGTCTGTGGATCTGGCAGATTGATTAACAGGAATTTGTCTTGTAGGTATGTGAATAAAGAACATATTTAAAAGTATAACTTGTGTCACTGTGGCAGTTTAAGTGAAGTTTGAGGGCCTGGCATTGTGGCACTTGGGTTACAGTGCTGCTTGGGCCGCTGGCATCCTGTATCAGAGTGTAAGCTTCAGTCCCAGCTGCTCTGCTTCCCGTCAGCTCTGCTGACGCAGCTGGGAAAGCGGTGGATGATGGTGCAAAGGCCTGGGCCCTGCTCCTCTCGGGGGAGGTCAGGATGGAGCTGCTGGCTCCTGGCTTCAGCCTAGCCCAGCCTCGGCTTTACAGTCATGTGGGGGGTGAACCAGCAGATGAAAAATATCTTTCTCTTTGTCTTCCCCTGTCACTCTACTTTCCAAATAAATAATAACTAAGTAACTAGATAAAATTTTAAAAACAAATGAAGTATGGATTTCGTATAAAAGGAATACTTCATAAAGAAAAGGAAGCAAAGCATAAAACACTACAGGACAAGGTAGAATGGAAAAGTGTAACTCCTGCTGTTACTTCTTTGAAGAAATACTGCTGCGAAAACCTCAACAGTTGTTAGAAGGCTTAAATTTTTTAAAAGATTTATTTATTTATTTTATTGGATAGTCAGAATTATAGAGAGAAGGAGAGACACAGAGAAAGAACTCTGCTAGTTCACTCCCCAAGTGGCTGCAATGGCTGGAGTTGAGCTGATCTGAAGCCAGGAGCCAGAAGCTTCTTCTGGGTCTCCTACATGGGTGCAGGGTCCCAAGGCTTTGGGCCGCCCTGGACTGCTTTGCCAGGCCACAAGCAGGGAGCTGGATGGAAAGAGGAGCAGCCAGGACATGAACCAGCACCAATATGGGATCCTGGCACATGCAGGGAGAGGACTTTAGCCACTAGGCTACTGAACCGGGCCCAAGGCTTAATATTTTAAAAAGTGTTATTTGTTTTTATTGGAAAGGCATATTTACAGAGAGGAGAGATAGAGGAAAGATCTTCTGTTTACTAGTTCACTCCCAAAGTGGTCACAATGGCCGGAGCTGAGTCAGTCCAAAGCCAGGAGCCAGGAGCTTCTTCAGGTGTCCCACATGAGTACAGGGTCCAAAGGCTTTGGGCTGTCCTCTTTGGCTTTCCTAGGCCACAAGCAGGGAACTGGAGCAGCTGGGACACAAAGCAGTGCCCATATGGGAGGATTAGCCAGTTGAGCCATTGTACTGTCTCCAGCAAGGCTTAATTCTTACTGTAGAACCTTCGTTATTGTTTGTTCAGGTAGTGGTTTTTAAGTTGTGTGCTCATATTGTCTTTTTAGCACACGATTTTTTAGTAAAAATTCCTATTCTAATTCTTAGAGTGTGACTTTTAAATATTTATTTATTTATTTTTATTTTGCTTGCCCCTCCCCAAATTCTCTCCTCCCCCCACTGAATTCTCCTGTATTATTATGGCATAGCTCTGCATAAACAGTCACATGCCCATCATTGTGGGCATGGACAGTGGCAGAGTCCAGCTTCCCATTGTCAAGATACAGCTGATAGTTTCATTGGGAGTCCATCTTTGTCTGGAAGTAGAGATGCACACTGCACTGCATCCTCACATCTGGACGTGATAGTCTCCATTACACATTCACCACACATCCCCCTTAAATGAAAAGCCACAATACAAAATCAACAATAGGAAGAAAAATAGAAATTTACAACACCACAAATTTCTCAAGAGGTTTTGATAATTCAACAGTGCTGAATTGCTGGCGATCCCGCCACTTCAATCACGAGAAATCTCTCCCAAATCCACTGGCTGCTATAGTCCACCTTAGTGTCTCTGCCCAGATCTTCACTGCCAATGACTGGCTGGGGTGGTTGATCAATTTGTTCTGTCCTCTATCCTTTGTTATGGTACCAGGTGTCCTCTGGAGGCTCCGATATACTGCCCTATCCACCATGTACGTTTGGATATGCTGTCCTCTGCTCCGTCTGAGCCATTGAGGAGGCCCAGCTCTGACACATCCACTCCCACAGTCAGCCCATGGAACCTGCAATTCTCTCCATGGTTAGGGTTCTGAGTGCAGCAGTTCAGTTGGTAGGGAATTGCCCACGAAACTTCTGAGGCCATTCCAGACTTGATTCTTGTGTGTGTTTGCCAATACAGGGTCTGGCGCAGACTGGCACCAAATCAGCCTACAAACACAATGATAGTTGCAATTGCTAAGTCAGTTCTGCCTCCAGCCTCGTGTTTTATGAAACCTGATGGGTGTTGGAGCCCAGTCCAATCCTGCCCACCCCATACGTGGCCTTCACGTAAACCAGTGGGAGCTGCAGTGTAGTCAGAGCGACCCACAAAAACCTACCAGGCCTGCCCCTGCCTTGATTCCTGTGTTTGCCAGTATGTACAGCGGACTGGTCTGGTCTTTCCCACATCCCATTCAGCTCTCGTACATGTCAATGGGCATTGAAGCCCAGTTCGTCCCAACCAGCCCCACTATCCAATCCACACTGGTGCCAGAGGGTGCCACCGTCTGTCTAGGCCATGCCTGCACCTAATAGAATTTGGCCCCTGTGCCAGCAACTGCCAGCTGATGCTGCAACAAAGCCCAACCCACCCACGCCAACACTGTACCAGAAGGTACAGTCAACCCAGCCTGGCTTTTCCCTGATCCAACTCACATATAGGCCATTGGATGTGGCCCTGCCTGGCCTGATCTGCCCCCATCCCAGTTCTCATGCTCACCAGTGGGAGTAGTGGTCAAGTAGGGGGGCCTTTGCATCCCCCTCACTGGGGCCATCCCCACCCCCACCCCTGTGTTTCACATGTGCTGGTTGGGTGCTGTGGCCCAGACTGGCACAGCCCCCTTACCTTGGCATTTGCCAGTGGGTACTGTAGCCTGGCCAGGCCAGGCCCTCCCCCAGTTCCAACTCACTCTGGTAGGGGCTATAGTCTGGCCCAGCACTGCCAGCCCTCAGTCCTGGCCCTCATGCGGACTGGCTGGTATTATACCCTGACCCGGCCTGACCCACACTCTATTCTGGCACTCGGATTCACCAGCTGGTGATGTGGACTGACCCAGTCTGGCCTGCTCCTGACCTGCACCAAATATATGCTGGTGGGTATCGTATTTTGGCCTGGTCTGGTCTGCTCCCCCTTTTGCTTCTTGCGTTCAACTGCAGGGAATGTGTCCCGACAGAGGAGTTCCCCAGGCTCCTCCATCCCGATTTCTCCCTGTGCACACTGGTGGGTCCATGGGCCAGCCCTACTTAGTCCACCTACTGTCCTAGCAGGAAGGTGTCCTAGCCTTCCCCACCAGCCCTCACCCATTCCAGTTCTTCTTGTTGGGTGCTACAGCCCAGCTAAGCCTGCTCCACACCCAGACACAGCTCACACATGGCTCAGCGGGGGCAAAGACCTGGCCTAGCCTGTCCTATACCTACCCTTGTTCTCACGATCTCCAGTGGGTGCTAGAGTCTAGCCCAGTCTGGCGCATTCCATATCCAGCCCACTCACTTGCTGAGGGATTCTGCAGCTATATCCAGACCAAACTGCAGCCCCCACTGTGGCCCTTGCGCTCTCCAATGGGGATCACAACCTGGCCAGTGTGTCCCCTTAGTTCCCCAGCCAGGCCTGCTCCCCTCCACAGATTTCAAGCGTGCCAGTGGTTGCTCCGACCTGGCCTGGCATAGTCCCCATTTGTCTCAGCCTTTGCCTTTGGATGCTGTAACCTGGCCTGACCTAGCCAGCCCCGAGTCCCAACTCTTGCTGTCAAGTGTTGCCACCTGGCCCTGCTCAGTCTACTCTCACCTCCGTGTCATGTGAGCCAGTAGGTGTCATACCCTAGTCCGGTATGACCTGCACTCCAGCCTGGTTTCTACACTTCGCCAGTGGGCTAAGGTTTGCTTGGCCCTTCCTGGTCCTCCCCCTTCCAAAACCAACCCACACACTTGCCAATGGGTGGGGCTTCATCGCCCAGCCTGCCTGACCCTGAGACCTGGAACACATGCTCCCCAATGGGAGCTAGGGCCCAGTAGGGGAGTCCCCCAGTTTCCCCACTCAGTCCCCTCCCAGACCCAGCTCTCATAGCCTGCCCTTGCATCTTGGCTTCTACTTGCATGGAGGGACCCAAGCATTTGGCTTGTCTTTGGCTGCCTCCTGGGGCTGGAAGTGGGAGAATTGGGACTTCTGGTAAAAAATGTGAAAATCCTATATAGGAACTTAACCTCATGTTCCACACACCTGTACCAACTGTGGAATTCTATAGCATTAAGCTTTAAGAAAGACTTCCTTGTTTTTATTGGAAAGGCAGATACACAGAGAGAAGGAGAAATGGAGAGGAAGATGGTCCATCCACTGATTCATTCCCCAAGTGGCCACAACAGCTGGAGCTGAGCCGATTTGAAGCCAGGAGCCAGGAGCTTCTTCCAGGTCTCCCATGTGGGTGCAGGGTCCCAAGGCTTTGGGCCGTCCTCGAATGCTTTCCCAGGCCACAAGTAGGAAACTGGATGGGAAGTGGGGCCACCAGGATTAGACCCAGTGTCCATATGGGATCCTGGCATGTGCAAGGCGAGGGCTTTAGCCACTAGGCTACCCAACTAGGCCTTATAGCATTAATTTTTAAAAATTTGTTAAGAAATACTTGATGCTTGTCCATTGGTTTGCAGATTAATGTGACTGTAATTTGTATGAATTTTTCTCTGTCTGTTTTCTTGAATTTTATTGGTGGTTCATTGTGGTGACTGGTTGAGGAGAATGCCACACAAAAGTTAAATTTTGTGTAATTGAAAGAAAAAAAGTTATTCAGGTTTAGAGAAACTAACAGCTATCTTTGTTTTGGTCTTGACAGATTTGGAGGCCAATCACTGCCACCTTTTATTTCCCTGTGGGTCCAGGAACTGGATTTCTTTATTTGGTCAATTTATATTTCTTGTATCAGTATTCTACACGCTTGGAAACAGGTATGTCATCTACAGATGTTGTAAGTATTTTTTTTTTTCTTTTAATTTGCTAATCCATATGTTTGCTTTCCTGGGGGAATTTTGAGGGCAGGTAGCATTTGATAAGAACTAGCATAATGATTGTGTTTGCTTAGTGACTGAACTGGAACTGTGCTAGGCTCTTACGTTACTCGGCTTTTCTCTAAAACATCAGAGACGTAAGTACTGATGTCATCGTTTTATAGGTGGAAAAAGGTATCTTGCCTGTCCTAGTGGCTCAGTTGTATTTCTCACTTAAATCATGATCTCATCTCTATTGTAGAAAAGTCCTTGTTTAATGCCAAATTGGATTGGAGTATATATATGTTGTTTGAGTGGGCTTGGAAATACTGTGTAATTAGAAGTCTAGACTTACTTTCTGTAATTAAAACATTGAATTTTAAAATAATATAGCTAAGATTTAATAATACGGCAGTATCCAATGTTTTGAATAAGCTGTAGACTTAAAAAAAGTTATTATTTTTATTTGAGAGAGGCAGACTTTACAGGGAATGAGAGAGAAGAGTGAAGGTCTTTGTGTGCTGGTTTGCTCTCCAGGTGGCCGCTGGCCAGAGCGGAGCTGATCTGGAGCTTTTTCTGGCTTTCCCATGTGGGTGCAGGGTTCCAAGCACTTGTGCCATCCTCTGCTCCTTTTTATTTGCTTTCCTTTTTAAAGATTTACTTATTTTTATTTGGTGGAGCAGGTTTACAGAGAGAAGGAGAGACAGAAAGAACTAGATCTTTCATCCACTGGTTCATTCCTTAACTGGCTGCAATGGCTGTACCTGAGCCTGTCTGGAGTCAGGAGCCAGGAGCTTCCTCTGGTCGTCCTTTGCTGCTTTTCCAGTCTGTAAACAAGGAGCTGGGTTAGAAGTGGAGCGGCTGGGACCTGAACCAGTACCCTAATGGGATGCCAGTGCTGCAGGCCGAGGATTAACCTGTTGAGCCACCATGCCAACCCCTTAAGTTAAAATTACATATTTTTAAAGATTTATTTCATTTTTATTTGAAAGGCAGAGATATGGAGAGAAGGAGAGGCAAATGTTCCATCTACTGGTTCATTCTCCAAATGACTGCAGCAGCTAGAATTGAGTTGATCTGAAGCCAGGGGCCAGAAGCTTCTCCCCAGGTCTCTCACATGGGTTCAGGGGCCCAAGCACTTGAGCCACCCTTTGCTACTTTCACAGGCTGTAAGTAGGGAGCTGGTTTGGGACTTCAACAGCTTGAACTAGCACTCAAATGGGATGTTGGTGCCACAGGTAGAATCTTGTTAGCCCACTGGGTCGTGGTGCTGGCCCCTCAAATTAATATTTTGACAAAATATTTACCATTGCAGTCTCTTGCCTAGCTAGATTGTTAAGTGTATAACAGAGCTGGCTCATTTATGAAGTTTCTAATTTGAATTGGAAGACTGTTATTTGAGAGTTAATTTATAAATTCCTAGTTGTAAGCACGTCAAAATTTAGAATGCTGAAGTTTATGTGATTACAGTATTTTGAAGTATTCCACTCAAAGAATTCTTGGAAATCACAAAGAGAACCACGTCAACAGAAGCACTTGTTAAAACCCAGCAGCTTTGTCAGCCTTCTGGGTCTGAGTGAGGCTGGTGATCTCCAGGCTCAGCATCCTTAACCTGGGCTGAAGTGAGACTTGGAGGTGAGGAGGGAGAATAAAGGAAGGACGCAGATTGACCTGGAAACCTGTTTTCTTTGACATACTTGTGTTTATTTCTGGCTGTCTGATACATGGTAAAATTAAAATGTTTTTAAATTTTCCTTTTACTTGACATACACATATGTTTCTATGTGTGTCTGTTATATGGAGAGAGAGAGGGAAGGAGACAGGTATCTTCCCTCCGCTGCTTTATGCCCTAAGAGCCTGTGGTACCTGGGGCTAGACCAGGCCCTCCTGTGAGCCCCAAACGCGCTCTAGGAACCCCGCTGCTTGCACCGTCACTTCTTGCTGCCCAGGGCCCACGTCAACAGAAGGCTAGACTGAAAATGGAGCTGGATTCGCCCAGGTCCTCCACTGGGGGAGGCATGTGTCCCAGGCAGTGTCTCAATCTCTGTGCCAAACGCCCACCCCAAAGAGTCTATATTTTATTTTTAAAGATTTATTTATTTTTATTGAAAGATTTACAGAGAAGGAGATACAGAGGCAAAGATCTTCATCCACTGGTTCACTCCTGAAGTGGCTGCAATGGCTGGAGCTGAGCTGATCCAAAGCCAGGAGCTAGGAGCCTTTTCCCCATGCTGGTGCAGGGTCCCAAGGCGTTGGGCCGTCTTCTACTGCTTTCCCAGGCCACAAGCAGGGAGCTGGATGGGAAGTGGAGCAGCTGGGACAGGAACTGGTGGCCATGTGGGATGTAGGTGCATGCAAGGTGAGGATTTAGCCACTAGGCTGCCGTGCAGGGCCTTTTTAATTTTAAAATTGACTATATCCCATAGATGCTGGGATGAGGAAAGGGAGGATGGTAATTTTCTTTTTGAGCTTTTATTTATTTATTTTTGGTATAAAATAACTTATTTACATATATAACAACTGTTTTCTTTGGATCCAGAAAATTCACAAATGACAATTACGGCTTTTTTTTGTCAAAGACTTCTTCAAGAGAGTGTGCATGGTCACTTCAGTTTCACAAAACACGGTCGTGTTTCCTCTGTGTCTCCATCATTCATCGACAGCTAGGCTTTGCAAGATTGATTTATTTTCATTGGAAAGGCAGACATACAGAGAGGAGGAGAGACAGACAGGAAGATCTTCCATCCGATGGTTCACTCTGCAAGCAGCCACAACAGTTGGAGCTGAGGCAATCCAAAGCCAGGAGCCAGGAGCTTCCTCCTGGTCTCTCCCGCGGGTGCAGGGTCCCAAAGCTTTGGGCTGCCCTCGACTACATTCCCAGGCCACAGGCAGCCAGGGGACTGGATGGGAAGCGAGGCCATTGGGCTATGAACCGGCGCCCATAAGGGATCATGGTGCGTTCAGGGCTAGGACTTTACCTGCTATGCTATCGCGCCAGGCCCGACAGCTAGGCTCTGAAACCATGGTGTCGATCGCATGCTAAGATGTAAGTCCTCAGAGGAACAAGGAGACATAGATATACTTGTCATCGCATCTCCCTCAAGATTTATGAAATAAGTTCTTTGCCACATTTTCTTCACATGAATTAGACTTAGCATAGATCTTTCCATTTTGTAAGGTAAATGCACTGATTTTTCTTTTTTTCCCTAAGATTCATTTTTAAGGGTAAGTAGGACAGTTTTGTTGGTCAACTCAGTTGTCAAATGCAAGCAATGCCCTGTGTGTTCCTTATACAATAAGAAATTCTGTCTTCCAAAAAATTAGTTTACTGTAAATGGAGAAGAGATAGAGGTGAACAAAATGTAAAAATACGTAGTACACAGGGTTAGTTCTCACTGCTAATGCACCACTTAATACTGACTAAGAGAAGAAGGGCTCAGCAGAGTTTGAGATTGTTTTTTTAGAATTGACACAAACCCAGAAATGTGTTATAAACTCCATGATTTTTGTGACATATTAATTGCACAAAGTAAATGAATGCATAGCCATAGAATTTCCACTCAGTTATACATCCTCCTCTGTGAGGAAAAAGTTAATTTTTGAGCTAGTGTCCTTACACTTTCTGTTGGCTTCTTTTTCTCTCTCTTTGTTTTTGAATTTATTTTTCTGAAGCACTATAAGCTTTACTCAGCCTTGTTACCGTAACTGAGTGTTTTTTGTCAGTCGGGAAGATGCTTCCGTAATCAGTGTTCTCCAGCTCCTTGTCACATAGTGAGATGAATTCGGAGATGCGTCTGTCCAACAAGCTACGCTGATAACGCACATGGACAGTCCTTTCTGCCTCGTGCCTGTTGCTGAGCTTGTCAATGCATCTAGTGGCCCTCCCAGGGATGTTCAGGCACACAGCTGTGGCGGCGACTCCGGGCACAGTCTTGAACCACATCTCAGCAAGGCTACCTAAGCCAGGATGTGACCCGTAGCTCCCTAAAGGTGTCCGGGCTGCGTCCTGCTGAATTCCGTTTTGGCCCAGGAATGAGCTCTGTGTCTCTTAGTCTCCCAGCTGAAGGCACCTGAGTTGCATTTGGAAGAGAGCTGGGGCTGGTGCAGAGTCCAGGGCACTAAGTGGCAGTTAGACTTGATTCTCTTGTAACAAGACATGCAACTTTGGCCGTGTAACTTTAGTTGCTCATCTGGGAGGAGGGGTCATAGGTCTTTGCATTCCCTTCCCAGAGGCGGCGTGAGGAGTAAGAGGCTGTGGGGAGGCACGGCTGCCTGTGCCCCCTTTCTCCCATCTTGCTTACGGCCTGCTAGAACGTCAGCTCCTGCAGGCAGGCGTCGAGTCTCTCCAGTGTCTGGACAGGCTCTGTGTGTGTGTGTCCAGTCTAGTAAGCAGACCCTCGCTCAGGCAGAGTGGTGCTTGAGAAGGCCAGTGGTTGGCGGAGTGGACAGGGCTTCTCCCTGGCAAGCTGGTGGAGGGGCCTGGCATCAGCCAGGGCTGGAATCTGAAGTGACGTGTGGAGCATGGGGAGGCCACTGACGTGTGCAGTATGGATGTAGTGGGGGCGAGTTTGACCACCCTCCCTGTGGGTTTGCTTTAGTCTGAAGCCCTCAGGATTTGTCACTTTCTGGGGTTAGCCATGACTGTTTCATTGCACTGTAAAGGACATGGTTTAGGTATTTGAAAGAATTAGTTGTTTTTTGAGAGGAGTGATTCTAAAAGTACTGGCATTTTGGCTCTTTAATTCTTTGAAGTGTTTCTCTACATGGATGTTACTTTGTTCTAAAATTCTGAAACATGACATTTGGCTTATTTTCGTTTCCAGCAGCTTTTGATGGAAGGCCAGCAGACTATTTGTTCATGCTGCTCTTTAACTGGATTTGCATCGTGGTATCCTTCAGTGTGATATTTTGGGTCAGAAAGAAGCCATTCCCGCCCCAGGCTAGGGAAGGTAGATAAAAATCTATAAAAATTGCAAATCACAGTGTTTATGTTTTTGTTTACTGCACTGAATAATTAAGACTAACTGAAAAGCTTTCGAAGAGCTGTAGTAAATCATGCAGTGCCTGAGTGGTACATTTCCTTGCATGGCCTTTGTGGGATTTTTCCGCAGTCGGGTGCGTTTTATTGCCATTCTCTGTTCCCGTTCCCAGTTCTCTGTGTTCTCATGTGTGGCAGCTGCCAACTGAAGCACAAAGAGACTCTGCCATGCGGCGGCTTTGGAAATCTCTGGTCCTTATCAGAAAATGAATTGATAACCAGCATCCTTTTCTGGCTTCATTGCTGGTCTTTAGGGTCCTAACTAGCCACTCAGTTTCTCTGTAAGAGCCCAGCTGTGGGAGGGGACACAGCATGTCCCTGGCTTCCTGTCCCCCATCGTTGTCAGCAGCCTTCCAGCTGCTGAGAGCGAGCGGTCCAGGGGCTCAAGTCTCAGACAGCGTCGAGAAGCTCACTGTGGGCTTTTGGGCCACCTGCCCTTGACAGTTGACCAAGGGCCAGAGAGTGTGGCACTTTGCCCCCCGCCCTTGTACGAGCGGCCAGTGGTGGTTTGGCCGCCACCTTCCATGTGAGTCACATTGCTGCTTGTTGCAGGAGGGTGCAGGCATGCCTGGCTTGGGGATGCTGACGCATAAACATGGACACAATGAGAAGAGGTGGGTGCTGGGTGGCCAAGCTGAGTCATATACCATCCCTTGTCATAGCAGAGCCCTGAGGAATATTCACATTGGTAGTGAAGGTGCTGAAGTACCTTTTGTGTTCTGGGTACTTCCCGTAATTTGAGCTGGAGAACAGCGTTTTCCCTTCAGAATGTGACCAAAATTGTTTTCAGTTGGGGACGAGGTTGAAGAGTCAGGTCGGTCTTGGTGAGGTACAAGAATGCTTCCTGTCTGATCTTTAACTTGATAAACAAAGATTACTGGCATAGCAATGGATATGCAGGTAAGTGCCCACCATCTGTTTGCCTCTTTGTTCCCATTTACTGTTACTCGCTGGTAGTACTAGTTGAAAGTGTGGTTAATTATATGACATTTTGAAATTACAGAATTGTGGCCATTTTAGACATTTAAGTCAGCTAAAGCGTTGATGATCTTCTTACATGAGTTATCTAAGTCATTGCTTTTCTTGCTAATTTATGACATCTTTTGTATGTTTAACATTGAATAATGATTATCCAGTAATTTCTAAACATATGTGTTTGTATTTTTTTTTTTTTGAGATTATATAGTAAGTAAAGGTTTGTGACCTACTTTTTCAAGTAACACAATTTGACTGGTGTTTCTTAGTCTGTTGAAAATAATGTAGTTGTGTTATACCCTGTGATAGGATGTTATAGTACGTATAGTATTGTATGATAAATAATAGAATCAACTCAGTTTTAAAAAAAAACTCTTTTATTTATTTGAGAGGCACAGAGAGAGGCAGGCAAAAGAGAAAGAGAGGCCCCATTGGTTGGTTCATTCCCCAGATGCCCGCAAGGGCTGAGGCCGGGGATAGGCTGTGAGGAGCCAGGAGGAGCTGGGCACCCACAATGCCATCCAGGTCGTCTAGGGAGGTGGCAGAAACTCAGTAACTTGAGGCATGACTTGCAGGGTCTGCGTTGGTGGGAAAGTGAATCCAGAGCTGGTGCCAGGAATCAAACTGACTCACTCCACTGTGTTGAATGCCAGCGTCCTTTAACTGCTAGGCCCAGCAGCCACTCCCCAATTTGTGATTCTGATCCCTGGAGTTACCTTTTGCTTTTGAACGCCCATGTGAGGATTTTTTTTGTCGGGGGAGGGGTTAAGAAGCCGAGCAGACTGTTTTTCTAGCGCCTTGGGCCTAACTTTACTATATTGACTTCTCTTGCAGTTGCTGATGATTCCTCTGATCATGTCAGTACTTTATGTCTGGGCCCAGCTGAATAGAGACATGATTGTGTCATTTTGGTTTGGAACACGATTTAAGGTATTTTACCTGAGTTGGAAAGCCTTTTCATTTGTCATCACAGAAACCCCTCTTCAGCCCAGAGGTGTTCTTTCTGAATAGTCCAGAAGAGGTCACTGCAGAGCAGTATACTGTGGGCAAGCCCCTGTTTGCACCTCAGTCCCAAAGAGCTTTGTTAACTGTCAGGACTTCCCTACTGCGCGTGTGCGTGCGTGTGCGTGTGCGTGTGTGTGTGTGTGTGTGTGTGTGTGTGTGTGTGTGTGTGTGTGTGTGTAAGAATCTTGCCTTTGAAAATCTGTAATACTTTCTCATTCCTTGTTACTTTTTTTTTAAGCTTTGTAGTGCTTCTCGCCATTTTCCACCTGCAACATCTTTTCAGTTGTTTTTCCTCATGTGATGCCTGCCCATTCTAACATTTGAGTTGATGCTGAGTATGTTTTGTGAGGCTCCTGCATGGAATTACTCTTGGTCTTTGGCTTTTTTTGGTACTTGAGATTCTTTTGTGATGCTTACCACATTCAGCCTTGTTATGTGTTAATCTTTTTACTCATTTGTGAAGTGCCTCACAGCCCCCTTAATTCTTAGTGTAGTGTGTTGAATTTGGTGAGGGGCTCAAATGTTGAATTTTCCTGAAAGCTTATTTGGAAGAGTGTTAGTTTGAGATATCAGAGTGAATGAAATAGTGAAATAAAAATTAAAGATACAAAAGATGCAGCAGAAGGACCTAGGAAGCTGGGGTGTTTTAGTTTATGGTGGCTTCTGTTTGGAGTCTTCAGTGTGCTTGGCATATGGGCCGTGTTTTCGGTAGCATCCTAGGTGTTTGTTACTGTTCGTGCAGCAGGGTGCGAAGTGTGTCTAAACTCTGGGTCCAGGATCCTGTACAAAAACACTGAGAGTGGGTCTAGGGAGAGGGTATTAGACCCAGTGAGGGCATTGCCTGCTTGATGAGAAAAGGTTTGCAGGGCTTTCCAGGGGATCCCAGCCAGCCCATCAGCATAGCCTTTCTCCCTGCAGTCCCCCTCCTGGCTGTGTGCATTCTCATTCACCTATTATCTTTTTTTTTTTTTTTTTTAATTAGGCCTGTTACTTACCCTGGGTTATCCTTGGATTCAACTATATCATCGGAGGCTCGTAAGTGATGATAGCTTTATTTAATTGGGATCTAATCCTTGGAAAACCTATGTGAATCTTCTTTCCTTAATCTATAAAACCTTAAGTCAAAGCATTGATATGTTAGAAGCATATATGTGAGGAATAATTTTCATTGCAGTGTAATTGATTAAAATGCAGGTTTCTAAGGGTATTTAACATTGATTGGTTGTTTAGTTCCTTGTTAGATATGGCATCCTCTCCCATTGGAGCAAGGATAAACCATTTGTGTCTGAGTTGACTCTCCTAAGACCTGGGTATACAATTACTACCTCTTCTATTAAAGCATTTCCAGTCACACAATAGGGAGGCTTGCAGATGGAAAGCAGTTTTCTAAGGGATTTCACAACGCTAAAGTTTTGGCCGTGTAGAGTCTGATTGCTAGCTGTTGGTTTGGAATTAGAACAGAGCCTTAGGAAAGTCTCTATGTGTGCAGTCAGAATTTTGAAGGGAGGATATCGAGGCGCAGCTGTTCCACAAACTCGCATTTCTTCTGCTGCAGAATCTTGTCAGCATTTTAATAGTTCTGGTTGCTCGCATGTCTGACACATTTGCTCTGTGCGATCGTAGCTGCTTCTGTATGTTGATAGGGAGGCGTGAATGAAGGAGGAGACAGGCTGTGTGAAAGCATAGTGCGTTCAGAGCAGGGGTAACGTTGGGAACTCTGTAGCTGTTGGCTTGTTCTCGATGGGAGTCATGTTGCAGGTGGAGACGGGAAGGATGTGTCACAGTCACAGTGGGTCTGTGACATTTTAAGGTGACCTCCTTGTCAGCCATGGGGAAGCTGAAGGAACTCTGTGCACACCTTAGGAGGTGGATGTGAAGGTCTGTGTTCCCTCACCATCTCTGGCTTTATGCCCTCCAAGGTGCAGGAGCTGAGGGACGGGTGTAAGCAGCTCTAGGGCTAGGAGTTGAGCTGTGTCTGGTCTCTCTCCTTAACTCCCATGTTCTGCCTTTGGTAACCATTGTGGGTTCTTTTTTTGTTCTTTTTTTTTTTTTTAAGATTTATTCATTTTTATTGGAAAGGCAGATTTACAGAGAGAAGGAGACAGAGTAAGATCTTCCATCTGTTGGCTCACTCTGCAAGTGGCTGCAAAGGCTGGAGCTGAGCCGATCTGAAGCTAGGAGCCAAGAGCTTCTGGGTCTCCTACATGGGTGAAGGGACCCAAGGCTTTGGGCCGTCCTTGACTGCTTTCCCAGGCCACATGCAGGGAGCTGGATGGGAACTAGAGCATCCGGGACATGAACCGGTGCCCCACCTGGGATCCCAGCACATGTGAGGTAAGGATTTAGCCACTGGGCCATCATGCTGGGCCCGGGTAACCGTTGTGTTTTCCCACTTGGCTATAAACAGCATTGGTGACCACTAGCAGTCAGCAGTGAGCTTTGTGTTTCCCCATTGCTAGAAGAAGGAAGTAGCACAGCAGCGTTGGGAGGATAGACTAGACCTTAAGGGAGATGTCAGGGGGACGGCTGGGCATGAAGATTGGTGGCCTTCTTGGTTCCTTTCTGCTGCAGAATGCCCGTGCCATCATGCCAACAACCAAGGGGCTCATCGGAGAGCTGTCACCTCCTCCCGGGGGCTGGGAGCCTCTCACTTTGCCGTGAGTCACACCTCAACACGTCTCGTTGTGTGATGTTTTTAACTGAACCCAACTCTCTGTTTACAGGGTGATCAATGAACTAATTGGAAATCTTGTTGGACACCTTTATTTCTTCCTAATGTTCAGATACCCGATGGACTTGGGAGGAAGGAATTTTCTCTCCACACCTCAGTTTTTGTAAGTGTTCTTTCCCCCTCCTTTAGTATGCATTCTGCTGCCTGTGTTCTGTGTTCTGCTGGGAGCTCCCTGAGAAGTGGGGTTTACTTCCTTTCTGATGGAAGAGTGTGAGCCGACAAGTGCTACATCCTCTAGTTACACAGTCCTGGGAAGCCAGAGATTGAAGCTGTCACTCAGTCTCCTTCAGGGTACAACTTTAGCTGGTCAACCCTCCCCTTTCCCGACCCGATGACGGGTCGCAGGAAGCATTTCAGCCCCGCTGGGCAGGGTGGACCACCTGAGGCCCGCCTTGTGCGCAGTGGAGGGCTAGGGCATGGTCGCTGGGCTGTGGTTGGATCTCAGTGCTTCTTGTCTTAGAGGGTTGGTTCTCCCCATGTTTTCAAATTTATTTATTTTAATTGCAAAGTCAGATATATAGAGAGTAGGAGAGACAGAGAGAAATATCTTCCGTTTGATAATTCACTCCTCAAGTGACCATCACTGCTGGTGCTGTGCCGATCTAAAGTCAGGAGCCAGGAGCTCTTCCAGGTCTCCCATGTGGATTCAGGGTCCCAAGGCTTTGGGCCATCCTTGGCTGCTTTCACAGGCCACATGCAGGGAGCTGGGTGGGAAGTGGAGCTGCTGGGATTAGAACTGGCATCCATATGGGATCCTGGCGCGATGCATACAAGATGAGAACTTTAGCTGCTAGGCCACGGTGCCAGGCCCATCTCCCTCATCTCCCCGGGATTTCATCTGAGGAAGGAGGAGCTTAGCAACTTGGTTGGTAATTGGAAACATTTTTGTGTTAAATGCTACATGGTAGAGGTGTTGTAGGCCTGCTCAGAGTTCAGGAGAAAGGGGTGTGTAGTGGATTGCTGGTTGGTTGTCAGGGATCACTGACACGAGGAGACCAGGGCCATTTGGCTCTTGGAATTTTTTTGAGGCAGATGTGAGTTTGGAACCCATTTCCCTCATGTGGCAGTTTTGATGATGGGAGAGTGGCTAAGGAAAGCCTCCAGGCTTCAGTTCGCACATCTGTGAGCTGCAGGGGCAGCCCGTGTTTGCTAGGGTGTGGAAGGTCAGGTGTGCTGCGGGGCGCAGCGGTGGGCACTCAGCCTAGTCCCCAGCGGTGGGCATGGGGCGGGAGTTCGACGGGCTCAGAAGCCACACACCGAGGTCGGGAGTAGTAGGATCGTTCTGTCAGTATGGCAAAAGGCTAATGAAGAAAGGCCGGGCACAGTCGTCGTCTGCATGTCACAGCTCTGACAGTCACGCCTAATCCTGTGTCGGAAATGTGCGGTAATAGCTTGCATTTAAAAGCTTAAAAAAAAAGGAGAGAGAAAGATAAAAGCAGACCAGACCCTTTCACCTCCAGCTCGTTCTTCTGCTTTGCAGTCCTGTCATTCTTGCAGGGACTCAGGGCGGGAGGACTTGCGGGGCCCTGCTGCGCACCACTCTGTGCGTTTCTAGCTGGGGTTGTGGTTCTGAAAGGCGTTTCTATTGTGACCTCTCCGGAAAAGCACGGTGCCGGTGGACGTGTGGTATTTTTCCCTCCTGTTTCTTCAAGAGAAGAAAAGAAACTTGTTTCTCTTCTGAGCCATGGTTGCCTTCAAGCGAAAGAAACAAATGACCAGTCTGCTTTCTAATTATCAAAGGACATAGTGACAGCGAATTTGGATTTCTGGTGTAGGTTTATCAAGTAGGGTGGCAGATGCATCAATTAAAAAAAAAAAGTGGTGCTTTGGGGAGCAGCCAACAGTTATTTTCTTTAAATGGCCATATTCTGACTTAACGGCTTGCAGCTACTTCTCAATTGCAGGCAACAAAGTGAGTGAGATTCTAGTGGCAAAATCAGCAGCTCACTGGAACCCGCCTTCCACTTGAGCTTTCTCTGTCACTAGAAAGCCCTTCTGTTAAATTTTGCATAAAGATCAGATGACAAAGTGTAGCTGCTTGCAAAAGTAATAACTGCCTTGAAATTACCATAAATTTTTGTTGATTATGTGTAATTGGGCATCTTTTTATCCTAATTACTTGCATTTAATTTCACTGTCTGCTTAAGCAGTGAAGATGGTTTTCATATTGTCTTGAGAGTGAGTACCAAGGCGAGGCTGCTCCAGTGTGGCCTCGGAAAGTGGTCTGTTTGGTGACGCACTTTGGAGGAATATTATTGTGCCAGGAGTCTTGAGCGTGGAGAACCCAGTGCTTAGAAATGCAGTTGGTTTAATGATGAGGCTCTGAGTGTGGAGAGTTGAGTTGTGGAGTTCTGATGTATTGGTGTCTGCATTCCATTTGGGGAAGTAGTTAACTCCCTCTTTTTATACATAGTAAACTTTCTGCTTCAAAGGGTTTTTTTTTTTTTTTTTTTGCAGGAAGGGTAAGAAGGTATGGAGGAGAATATCTTCTGCCCCATCCCAGTTGGAAGGCATAGGTGTAGTCAGTAGAACAGGCACGGTGTGAGGCTCCTGAGTCAGGCTGCCTGAGTTTGAATCCTGTCACTTGAAAAGATCTTTACCCAACCTCATCTCCCTTTTCCTGTAGCAGTAGTGTGTACTTCCTAGGGCTGGGAGGTTCTGATGAGTTTATTGATGTGCTGTGCCTGTTACAAGGTAAATCCTTAATGAATGACAGGTCCACATGTCTTCTGTGTAACATTGTGTGCCAAGGGCAGGTATCTGTTATGGCTTGGCACCTGTGCTGCTAAGAGAGGTTTATCCATGGTATCAGATCATGCTGTTTCTAGACAAATTTTAAACATGAAGATCTGATAAATGAAATAGGTTAAAACACATTTTCAGTTTTTACAAAAATCTTACTCTTTTTTTAATCATAGTGAGTGAATTACAGAGAATGTTTGCACACGAATTCCCATCTACTGGTTCATTTCTGCAAATGCCCACAGGGGCTGGGACAGGGTCGGGCTAAACTCAGTCCAACTCTCTTATATGGATGTCAGGGACTCATGTCCTTGTAATGTCACCCAGCAGGAAGTTGGAATCTGGGATAGACCTGGGACTCGAGCCCAAACATTCCAATCCGCGATGTGTGTGTTCCATGCAGTGCCTTAACAGCGGCTCTTCCCCTGTCAGTTTTATAATGTAGGCGGTCAAGAATGGGAGCACAGACTTGGTTTTCTGAGCTGTTGTGTGACTCGTTATTTTATAAGGTGGGAAGTCCTTGCACCTTTTTGGGCCATGGCTTTCCTATTGCCTATGAAGTGGGAAGAAGGCATTTAGAGGACAGATTATGTGTTAAAACATGCCTAATCCTGCAAGTCATAAGCCTTTTTCCCAGTCCTTCCGATGGACTCAGGAGAAAGCATTGCACACAGCCAGCCTGTGGACTTGGCTTTGGAAAAGAAATTTATTGTACATCCTTTGATCCAGTTTGATCCATATTTAGATATACCAAGATGCTGTCACTCCCTCTTTCTGGTGGTTGGGCTTGTGGGTGTAATATTTTTGTTCTGCATGAATTACTTTTATAATCAGAAAAGAAAATGTTGGAGTGTGATTTTAACTGAAAGCTTGATAGACTTAAGAAATGGGCAAAGCAAGTGCCATCTGTGGTCAGGGCTTTGAGCTAGGTGCTGAAGTAAAACATGGTCCTGGCCTGGTTCAGGAGAGGGAGACGCACTTGGGCCTCACCTAACCACGCGAATTGTTCTCCTGAATTGTTCTCCTCGTCCTGTTTTCCTCTCTGCTGCAGGTACCGCTGGCTGCCCAGCAGGAGAGGAGGGGTGTCCGGCTTTGGTGTGCCGCCTGCTAGCATGAGGCGAGCTGCTGATCAGAACGCCGGAGGTGGAAGACACAACTGGGGCCAGGGGTTCCGACTTGGAGACCAGTGAAGGCACGGTCCTGACCTGCCCAGCAGCTGCTCCACTCAGACGGCGTTCCTCCCGGGGCGGGGTGTCCCTAACCACCGCATTCTAGCTAATGCTGTTGGACCTGACCCACACTGAATGTAGTCTTTGAGTATGAGACAAGATTTTTTTAAATCCTGGAGAAAAATACAAGTGTTCTCAAGTTTCATAATTCTCATTCAAGTTCTTACTGCTATGAAGAGCAAATATCAACTGCGCAAATTTCAAAACTTGATTTTTTTTGGTGTCTTTCCTTTTCCCTTTTCGTCTGAATGATGGGCTTTTAGCATCAAGCTGGGTGTGTGGGGTTGGGTAACCAAGCCCTAATCAGAAGGACTCTCCTTGCACACTTGCCTCCCTCCTGCTTTTCCCAAGCCCTTAAGATGGTTCTGCCTTTGACAGCTCTTTATTTATTGATTTTTGCCAAGGCGTGGTCACAAGGAAGCAGTTCACGCGTTCTCCCCCTTTGCGCTTTGGCGGCAGAACTGTGACAATAGGGGAGAAGATGAAGCAGTGGATGAAGCGCTTCTTCAGTCCTGGGAATTGCTTTGAACTGGCAGCAGTGGCGACCGTTTGCCACGTCTTCAGATGTTTTTATAAAACACCTCTGGGCCAGCAAGGGCCACAGATTCGTACTGAGGAGAGCTGAGGGGGGTGTTGCGAAGCATCTGCCCCCCAAGTTACGTACTTACAGCTGTGGTGGAGTTGTAACACAGGGGCTAGATTCAAGCGGTGGTGGACACAGGCCCTTCGCGTTTCCCGTGCAGGGCAGCCTGGCCTTGTGTTGCCAGCATAGTTGAGTGGTGCTGTGTTGGAAGGCTCCACATCACACTGGCTGCAGGGAGTGCTCTCCGGGGAGGCTGCTGGCTGTGGGTTCCATTTAACTCTCCTTCGGCGTGGGTGTGTTCCCTGAAAGCTGCAGGAGAGCCCCTCAGACCCTGTTTAAATTGTATTTCTTTGGTGTGTGTGTCCCCCCAACCCCTTTTTAGTCAAGCATTGCAGTTCATTGTGAGGAGGAGGTACAGCTCTTTTTGTGTGTAGATAATGTTTTAAAGCCCATATCCGCTCATCCAATTGAATCATTGCATAACCTGGCCTGGTGATGGCTCTGGATGGTTTGAGTTTGAGGTGCTTTGTTATTTGAGTCCTGGATGTACAAGCTCTGTGAGCCTGACCGGCTCAAGTACCTGCAGCTCCTTCTCCTACATGGGCTGTTTCCATCAGAGCTTGGAGCCTGGCCCCTCACTGCTTGGCTCCTCACCAAATAAAGTTACGAAGTTTTTTTTTTAGGCCACAGTGTTTCACACAGTTATTGTATGTTGTGTTTCTCTTATGAGAGCAAACTGCTGGGAGCAGTGTTGAGTGGCTGCCATACTTTGAGCCCACAGAAAGGCTTTGAACAAACGCTGTGTTCCAGCGGTATGACTGGTCGTTCCCCACTGAAGCCAGGATGTGTGTCGTAGCAGGAAGTGGGCATTTGAAGGGAGCTTCTCATTTTTAATAGAGCTTGTTGGTGTGGACCTCTGAGGCTCCATTTATGTAATAGGATTCTGTGTGTGTGTGTGCTAGGAGTGTGTATGAGCTTTCACTGTCATGGGTTTTGCTGTGGTCGTGCAACCACAATGGAACTTCCTCGTGAAGTTTAGAAGCCATCATGGCTCTTGGCTGCATGTGCACTCAGTGTTGAGAGGAATCCCTGGTGGGGAGTGAGCTGGGGTGTCCTGGCTGCACTCCGAGAACTGTGCCTGCCTGAGAATGCTCAAGTTTTCCTACAGGTTTGCAAGTATTCAGAATGCTTCAGCTCAAGGCGCAGTGTTCAGCCAAGTCTCCCGTTCAACACACTTGGGAAGGTGGTGTTTGTATTGCCGTTGTCCGCATTACTTGCCTGCTTCTCTGGTGTAATTTTACCACAACAAACTTTTTTTTTTCCTGATTTGCAAGCAAGACAAGATATGACTGTGGATTCTTGTTATGAATTGAAAAATCCTTACTTTGTATAGAGGACTTCTCTGTTAACTCATGCTTTTGTTAGTAAAAAACAAATTGTTGATTAAAATATACAGCTTGAAATTTTGTTAAGTTTCTATGTAACATGCTGCTGTCACTTAGTTCACTAATTGTCCCTTGATGAACATTTGGGGTCTCTGGGGTTGTTTATCTATGTGAGGGACACTGCAGAACGTGTAGTATAAGGTTTTGTTCACACCTTGGAGAAAATCTGGATGAATTCCTGGGAGTGGAAGTCCTGAAGTTTCATCTTAATGAAGGAGGATGCATCTGAGCTTTGAGTTGAAGTCCTGTTTGTCTGTAGCGTGCTCGAGGCATTTCTTCCTAAAACAAGTTTCACGTAACAGATTCCAGCAGACGTAACAATGTGCGGATTTACAGGGTGCCATGTGATGTTTAGTTGTGTATCCACACTGTCTACTCTTGGGCATTTCTGTGACACTTACCCAGGATCAGCAGGAAGCTGGATCTAAAGTGAAGTGTTTGAACCCAGCACTCCCAGTATGGGGTGTGGCTGTCCCACCTGACTATTTTGGAATCTTAAAGGGATTGAAGCACTTGGTTAAGATCAAGAAGCTGGCAGGTGCCAACCCAGAATTACAGCTTTGCTCCCTTACAGTTCAGGAGCCAAAGCAGATGTACTTGGGACATACTTTTTATTCATTTATTTTTATTGGAAAGTCAGTCATACAGAGAGGAAGATCTTCTGTCCAATGATTCACTCCCCAAGTGGCTGCAATGGCCGGTGCTGTACTGATCTGAAGCCAGGAGCCAGGAGCGTCTTCTATGTCTCCCATGTGGGTGCAGGGTCCCAAGGCTTTGGGCCGTCCTCAACGCTTTCCCAGACTACAAGCAGGGAGCTGGGTGGGAAGCGGAGCTGCTGGGATTAGAACTGGCGCCCAAATGGGATCCTTGCAAGTGCAAGGCGAGGACTTAAGCTACTAGGCTACTGTGCTGGACTCTGGACATACTCTTCATGAGAACTTTCTGCTGGGGCAGTTTGTTGTAGGGACATATCTGAGTTGTTGAAGATGGGAAGTTAATTTAGTTTGATAAGCTGCCAAAATTTAAGTGAAAAATAGTCTTGGATGGGATTTACCTGGAAAGATTGGCAGGCGGTCCCAGGTTGAGATGGGGAAAGATTCTTCATTCTAAGTAGGGCAAATGCTGCAAGAAACAGCAGGGGCAAGGGGGTTTGAGAAGAGAAATGTATGGCTGTGTGTGCAGAACACAGTGAGGGAGTGGCAGGGAAAGGCTGCCAAGTGGAAGGGGGCTTAGTCTGGAAGAAGCTTGTGATATGATTTAAACTGCCATCTGAGCAATCAGGAACCATGGAAAGGTTGTCACATTTGTTCTCTAGGAAGTGGCTGGCAGCAGTATGGGGGTAGGGAGTCAGGATTAGGGAGAGCAGAAGCTGAGGGCAAGATGTTTAGTGTCGGTTTTGGGGTGCAGGTGGAAGATTAAGATTGATCTACACCATGGAATTGGGGCTGGGTTGGTGTGGTTTACCCGAGAAAGAATCCCTGGGACTTAATGAGGAAGAGGAGGGCTTGGGTGAAGGGCTTTCCTTTGGTTATCTGTTTACAGAGCACTGCTTAAACAAGGTGTCATCTCCAGCTGAGCTTCATCTCCATCTGCTGGTGAAGGTCAGTGTCTTCCCATTTGGTCCTTGGGCTCCAGATCTCTGTGACACATCTCACACCTGTGGTCCTTAATGCCTCTCCCTTGGTCTGTGAGCATCAGACCACTGCATCCCAGGCATGGCTGTACCCCACAGCAGAACATGGGCCTGCCATGTCACAAGGCTTCTGTTATTTGCTCTATATCAAGTTTGATGGTAATGATGCTGGTGGGAACTTGTCTTCCGAGAGCATTAAAAGATTTTTATTTTTCCTACCCTGAAATAAGGTAATAAAAGAGGTTAGAGATAATGCGAAGAATGGATTCAAATTTAAAATACTTTTTAAAAAGGTAGTAAGCTAAGACACTGCTTGGGATCCTGCGTCTGCTGTGGAAATGCTGTTTTTGAGTCTGGATTTTGCCCCTGAGCTTCCAGCTTCCTGTGGCATGGTTCAAATATGGAGTAGCTGCCACCTCAAATGGGTGGAATTCCTAGTTCCTGGGCTTGGCTTCACCCAGCCGTGACTGTTGCAGATACCTGGGCAGTGAACCAGCAGGTGGGGGAGCTCTGTCTGTCTTCCAAATACATTTTAAAAGAAAGGCAGCGAAGCAGCTTCCATCTACTCCTGTAATTATCTCCTGATGGGTGCTGGTGTAATTTGGACAAAGGAAACAAGATACAGACGAAAGGCGAGCAAGACTGGGAAGATTCATTGAAGAGCTCAGTTGAACTACATGTGCATTGAGAGGGAAGGAGAGGCTCCTGCCGTGTCAGTGGGGCCCAGGGATCCCCCAGGAGGTGTTTGTTAAGCTCGCTCTGTCATTGGAAGCCTGAACCTGACTCAGATGGAGCTGCTGTCTCCTCTGTTGGTGCTCGTTGGGATTGATTCACTGAGTGGCCTTGTTGGTTGAGGGCGAGCCCTGCCAGCTGAAGGGAGCCTTTGGAATTTGATTGTAGTTGTCCTGTGATAGAAGTGGCAAACCTGACTGTAAAGGATGTAAGGCCCATCTGTCCCACACTAGGCCCTTCTAGACCAGAGGCTCTTCCTTGGAGGTGTCTGGGCCCCATATCGGAAAGGAAGGATTGGGACTTTACACCATCACATGCACTGGGTAAGGAACTTTATAGGGAGCAAGGAGGGCTCTGGTAAGTTTAGCAAAAAGGAAATGGATTGGAAAACTCCAGCCTAGCTCACAGGTTCCAGGGACCTGCTGAGAACCCTTACTGGAAAGGGAGCCTGGGAGCAGGCACGGACCTCATCCCATCTCTTCCTAGGCTAAACCAGAAAGGTCTAATTGAGGATCTTGAGGTGACGTGGTCATGCTGCGTTACCCGGGTGTGTCTTGAATCTGATGACAAGCATCCAATGAAAGGGGAGATTGAGAACTGCAAGGGGAGGAAGCAGAGGCACAGTGGAGGCGGTCATGTGATGACAGAGGCTGGGACTGGAGGAGGAATGTCTGGAGCCACTAGCAACAGGAGAGGCGAGAGGCAGAATCTTCCTCGGAGCTTCCTGCCAAGTGGCCTGCCAACACCTTGCCCTCACACATTTGGCCTCTGACTGTGCAAGCATGAGTGTCTTCTTTCTTTATTTAGTTTGACAGGCAGAGAAGATCTCTCATTCACTCCTATTAATTCTCCAAATGCCTACAGTAGCTGGGGCTGGGCCAGGCCAGAACCTGGGAGCTCAGTCTGGTCTCCTACTGGGTACCTGGGACCAGTTACTTGAATTGTCACCTGTTGCCTCCCAGGGTGCGCATTAACAGGAAGCTGGACTTAAGACTCCAAGCTGGACACTGATAAAGGATAAAGTTGTGTCAATGATTACACCAAATGCTTTCCCCTTTGGCTTCAATTTCCTGAGGGTGGGGTGGGGAGAAGAGAAAGCATGAGAGTTCTGCAGTGGCTGGGGCTGGGGCTAAAGCTAGGAACCAAGACCAAAAGTCTCCCACGTGAGAGGGAGGAACCCAGTGACTTGGGCCGTCCCTACTGCTCGCCAGAGTCCACCTGAGCAGCACGCTGGAGTCAGGAGCCAGAGCCGGGAATGGAACTCTGATGTTGAATGCCAGGCTAAACCTATACCCCATGGAGACGAAATTTCCATAATCACCAAAGTGGCAGTAATTCGTAGCAGCAGCCTTGGGTCCCTGAGGTACTGCGACAGCTTCCTGTGTGTCTTTAGTTCCTTAGCACAGAAACTGGCTATCATGTGCCATCCTCTGAGATGAGCCTTGCAATCTGTATCCAGCTCTGAGAGGTTGAGCGCTCCAGTCCCTCCTGGGAGAGGTGGCCTGCAGGCACCTCTGCGTCCCTGAGAAGGCCCTGGTGGAGAAGTTGGCCAGCAGGCTTCTGTCTGCATCACAGGGCAGCATCATGAGCAAAGCAGCACAAACATGGGATATCTAAGATAAACTCAACATGAGCTTTAGGCCAGAGGGGGGACCTAAAAGATGACCCAAATTACATACTTTCAGACTGGTTTTGGATGTAGAACTTGATTTGGATGAAACCTCAAATCTTAAAGACAAGTGAAGCTGACCTGACTTAGGAAGGAAGGAAGAGAGAGGGGTCAGTATTCCTGCTTCAACAACAATCTCCCCTGTTTCACTCCCTGTTGGCATGCTCTACTGAATCCTGTGGACTTCCCTTCTATTATTGAAAAGGATTCCCTTGGAATTAACTTTGCTTTTTGCCCTGCACTGATGGTTTTTTAGGGGCTCATGGATAGCTCTCCCCTTTCCCGCCTCTCCTGGGAAGTGTTGGAGAAATAGTTACTAGCTGGAGATCAAAGATGTTCACACCATTAGTGAGAAAAGCTGGCGGGAAGATGGAATTTGAGGTGTAGCCATGTGGACTTACTGAAACTAGCTTGAAGGTCACCCCTGGCTCCGCTGGGGAAGGGTGGTGTCTCCAGGATGAGCAGGGAAGATGCTGTGGCAGGCCCTTGCCAGCTTGGCAAGGGCTCAGCTCAGTTCCTTCTGCTCCCCTTTGGGGAGGAAAAAATGAAGGGTTCAGGAGTAAGTATTTCCTGCTCAAAATGTTCCCTGCTGTTCCCCTTTACGAGACAAAGACTCCACTGGGAGTCCCTGGACCCAAGTTTGACAAATTGTGTATTAGATGGTTAGACTGACATCCTCAACAACAGTTCCCAAGTCTCCATCATGAATCACCACCCAGCTCTGTTTCCTGTTCAAAGCACAAGCCTGAGTAGGTAGCCAGGTGCAGTGGTGGGACAGCAACTGCCAGAACACGAGTGTCCTCTACTGTGTCCTTTGCAGGTGCCTTAGACTGGACGAGGACGAGTGGGGATTGTGCAGGGGCTGTTGGGGGCGGGGCTGACAGCATCCTGCATCATTTCAGCTCACGTTATATCGGCCAGCACTTACTGCCTAATGCCAACCGAACGCGTAGCAAGCTCAGAAATGCTGACTCTTTCTGTGTGCACAGAAGGCCAACAAAATGGAGTCTGGAGAACAGAAGGCAGTACAAGGTCACGGTCACAGAAATACAGCCCAGCCAACAAAAGCAATTACAGAGCAAATCAGCGCTTCAAGTCTAAAGAGCACATCATTAAAATGCTGCTGCATTGGGCCCGGTGCAGTAGCCTAGCAGCTAAATCCTCATCTTGCACGTGCTGGGATCCCATATGGGCGCCAGTTCTAATACCAGCAGCCCTGCTTCCCTTCCAGCTCCTTGCTTGTGACCTGGGAAAGCAGATGAGGACAGCCCAAAGCCTTGGGATCCTGCACCCTTGTGGGAGACCTGGAAGAAGCTCTGGCTCCTGACTTCGGATCACTCAGCTCTGGCTGTTGTGGCCACTTTGGGGAGTGGATCAGTGCACGGCAGATCTTCCTTTCTGTATGACTTTGCAATAAAAATAAATAAATATTTTAAAAAATGCTGCTGCCTTGAATGTTATTGTACTTTACATCGCACAAATCCTGAGTGTTCACAGCAGGGAGCAGAGTGTGTGTGGGACCTGCACCCTGATGAGAACCCAAGACGTGAGTGCTGCCACCCCCGCCTCTCAGGAGCCCCACTGGGGTTCCTGGTCACCAGCTGTGCCAAGTGGTTGTGATGCTCGTATTGACTTGTACACACCCAGATTAGTTGTCACTGGAATCCTATTGCATACATTCTAATATCGTGTTATATATCACGGTAGTGCTTTTATTCTTGTTGTTTAAATAAGCCATTGCTTTTAATCCTTCTGCAGTTGCGCGAAATCCGTGATAGTGCTGCTGTGGACGCTGCGGTGTCCGTCTTGCAGTGTGCGTGGGTGAGTAGCGTTTCGCTGTTTGCCTCCTGTACTCAGCTGCTGGAAGTAGGACTTGGCCAAGCCTTGGAGTCTCAACATGTTTAGGTTTGCAAAATGCCCGTGGCAATCAGTGTCCTGCGGGTCCACGGTGCACGCAGCATCCACACTCCCAGTCTGCTGATCCTTGGGCCTGCTCCTGTCCTTGCTGCTCCGCTATGTCCTGAACACTCCGCTCCACCTTCACCATCCACACCTTGCCCTCCCTTGTCTTTCGTTCAGTCCGGTCAGCCCCGTCCCTTTCTTCCTCTGACAGCCCCCCAGCTAGGGGATAGGCCTGGCCAGAAGAGAACTTATGCTCAGGAGGGGACTGATTCTGAAGATTGGATTTCCTTCAGAAATTGGGGGCAGCAGGTGGGGGAGGTGCACTCACTCACTAGTGATTTTATCCCTGACACGCGGAGAAAGAGAATTACAGAAAACCCCTTACATGTCATTAAGATGAAGGGACTGGAGGGGTGCACACTCTTATCAGTATTCAGAACCTCGGGGTTAAGGGGTCAGTCAGGGTGGGGGGCAGTCAGGGGCTGCCAGGTAGGGAGGCAAACTCCCAGGACTACATACCTAACAGAGGCAGGGGCCTGAGGACCAGAAATGGGGAAGGCGGAGCAGCCCCAAGGTAGGGGTGTGGCACAGGCAGCTTGGATCCCTGTGGTCCCTAGAGCTCTGGCCACAAGGTTCTCAGACCCCCCAATGTTACCAGGGCTAGTCCTTTGATTAAGGTGCACCCTGGGAGGTGCTGAGAAATACATAATCATTAATCAGCATCCCTGGGCCCCCCTCAGCCTAAGTGGCCTCTTGTGATCGGGAAGGAGCCCTTGAAAAATGAAAATGCAGTCTTTTAGTGTTTCAAGGATTTCAAGTGCACGCATCTGACAATGGCTTTTTTGATAGCAGCGGGGGGGGGGGTGTGGTTGGAGAGAGGGCTCACTCTGCATGCGTGTGTATGTGTGTGTGTAGGTACAGGCCTGGCTGTGGTCCTGAGAAACAAAGATGGTGGGTGGGACTATGGGCCCAGCCCTGAAGGCCGCAAACCCCAGGCCCTTGGGTCCTATGCAGGGTGTGGGCCCCAGTTGGTCCTATGTGTGCCCACCTCTGGGGGCTGGCAGCCAAGTGGGCACTGCCCCTGACCAGCTCTGTGCCTGTACAGCAAGCTGTTCACACTTGGTAAGCCTCAGCTTTAAAGGGAGAAGGATGAGCTACTCCTCTTAAGATGATTCCGACAAATCAATGAATCAATGTTCTGGAACATTTGGAACAGAGACTTCCCTACCTCCACTCTGACCCAGGTCAATTGTTGGTTTATGCATGGCTTACTTCCATTCCCATGGCTCCTGCTGATACCATGTGCTGCCTGCTCCTAGCTGCAAGGGAGGCTGACAGGAGGCCATCAGAGCTTCTGCTTGAGGTGTGTGTGTGTGTGGGGGGTGCTCACCCAATGCAAGAAAATTGCTGAACTGTGCAGGAGTCTAGCAAGAGGACAAGGGTTCACTGTGCTGATGCTTGGTCTAATAAGGGCCTTTTGGGGCCTTAAATTTCTTCTTTGATGGCCTTCATGGTGTGTATCAGATACTGTGCTAGCATCCAGCTCTATGCTGGCTACCTTCTACACTTTCCTGTAACACTAACAATGGGAAGCTATGTTCTCCAGATGGCCTTGTCAGTTGGATTCTGGTAAAGTTTTGCAAGCCAGTGACACCAAGTGAGAGGGACTCAGAGATGGGGGGAAGGTGGACATGGGCTTGTACCAGGCCTGTAGCTACACACACACAGTGTTGGGCTTTGCTCCAACACTTGTCATGAATGCTTTGCAGTCACCACGTCCCTGTTGCCTGATGGGTCTGTACTGACACCCACAGGCACTCTCAGAAGGGGGAGGGCTCAGCTGCTCACCCTGGCAGTGCCAGAGGCCTGGGGCCTAGGATCAAAGGCGAAGGAGCTGGCAGGACAGTACAGACCTGCAAGTTGGACAGACTGGGGTCTGTCTCTCTCTGTGTTGTCTCCAGGGTGTGCTGTTTGGCATCTCACCTGGCCTTGGTCCTCTGTATCCCCACCTGAAAAGTGGGCAGATTAACACCCACCTTGAGGGTGGGGGGAGGTTAAACAGAAAGGTACGTGTGGAAGCCCTGTTTCAGTAAGACTTCCCAAAGCTCGTGGATACGTGCAATGCAAAGATCCGACACAGTTCCTGTAAAAGTTTTTGAACCACTCCCTGCTACCCAGCCCTGGCACCAGATAAGGGAGAGAGATTTTGAAGGAGCACTCTGGGTCATCAGAGGAGCCTCCTGAGCTGAGGCCCCATCAGAGGCTACAGGATGGGGAGACCATTTGTCTGTTCCTTTGGCTTGGTGGATTTTGGCCTCCTGGTCCTCACTCCTCATCAGAGCCTGGGATTCTTTCCCTGGTTTTACCCAGAATCCCCACTGTGACTTCTTTTCCTTTCCTTTCCCTTCCTTCCTTCCTTCCTTCCTTCCTTCCTTCCTTCCTTCCTTCCTTCCTTCCTTCCTTCCTTCCTTCCTTCCTTCCTTCCTTCCTTCCTCTTATCCTTAAGATTTATTTGTTTTTATTGAAAAGGCAGATCAGATTTGTGGAGAGGAGGAGAGGTAGAGAGAAAGATCCCCCATCCATTGGTTCACTTCCCAAATGGCTGCATGGCCAGAGCTGATCTGAAGCGAGGAGCCAGGAGCTTCATCTGGGTCTCTCATATAGGTGCAGAGTCTCAAGGCTTTGGGTCATTATCTACTGCCTTCCAAGGCTACAAGCAGAGATCTGGATGGGAAGTGGAGCAGTCGGGACACGAAAACCAGCACTCTAATGAAATCCTGCTGTCTACAAGATGAGGATTTAGCTACTAGGCCATCATTCTGGGCCCCCACTGTGACTTTCTACATGCCCTCCCCAGACTTTCTTTTAGAAGATTTACTTATTTATTTGAAAGGCAGAGTTAAAGAGAGAGAAGGAGATGGAGGGGGGTGAGAGAGATCTTCCATCTGCTGACTCCTTAAATAACTGCAAAGAACAGGGCTGGATCATTTAGAAGCTAAGAGCCATGAGCTTCATCTGGATCTCCGTTACACATGCAGTAACTCAAGGATTTAGGTCATCTTCCAGTGCTTTCCCAGGCCATTAACAGGCAGTTGGGTTGAAAGTGGAGCAGCTGGGACTAGAACTGGTACGCCCTCATGGGAAAGGAAAAACCAATGCCCCAGACAGGTGATTTTCACAAGGAGACACAAATAGCCTGTTTTCCTAGTGGTGACAAAGCTAGCCCAGAAGTAAGCCAATACTGAATGCAGGGTGTTGGCTTGCATTGCTCAGACTCCTAAGAAATCCAAGTGAGTCCAGAACGGGCTGACTCAGTGAAGGCTTTGTCAGCTGTCCTGTGCTCAGGTGCTTTCTCCTGTGGTCTCACTGCTTTCCTACTTAGTGGCCTCAGATGCTGCCGAAGGTGACGTGGCCAGTGTGGGCAGCAGACACAGGATGGCAGCGTCTCTGGTGGAGGGTACAGAAAGCGCTGAGACCAGAGCGTAGTGGTCTAGGACACAGAGGCTTAAGGGAGAGGCATAACATGAAAAGACTTCAGGAGTTTGTGAAAACAAAATGAAATGTGAAGTTCAGTGTATTTTGGTACAAAATCCGTTGAAGTGCATGGCTGCTGCTTTTGCATAATGCACACCTTCCATGAGTTTTTGGAAAAACTCCACGTGCCTGCCTCGTGGATGCTGGCTAAAGGACAGCTGCCAAGGCTACCCCTCATTGTCACTATGGGCATAAATATCCTGGCCTGCTGTGACAAAGCACTCTCAGCTGCACTTGTCCATTAATTCATTGAGGTTCACAATGACATGCCAGTTTTTTTTTTTTTAAGATTTGTTTATTTTATTAGAAAGGTAGATTTACAGAGAGAAGGAAAGACAGATAGATATTCTATCTGCTGGTCCATTTTCCAAATGGCTGCAATAGCCGGAGCTGAGTTGATCTGAAGCCAGGAACCAGCAGCTTCTTCCAGGTCTTTCATGTTAGTACAGGGTCCCAAGGGCTTGAGCCATCCTCCATTGTTTTCCCAGGCCATAGACAGGGAGCTGGATGGGAAGAGGAGCAGTCGGGACACAAGCTGGCACCTATATGGGATGCTGGTGCTTGGAGGTAGAGGATTAGCTTGTTGAGCCAATGTGCTGGTCCCGAAAAGATTTTTATATGTATTTTGTTTATTTAAGAGACAGAGAGAAGGGGTGGCTGTGAGAAAGAGAAATTAAGAGATATAATCTGCTGGTTCGTTCCCTAAACACTCACAATGGTAGGGCTGGGTCAGGAATTTCACCCAGGTCTCCCACGTGGCGGCAGGCATCTAAGCGCTAGAACTGTTACCCACTGCCTCCCAGGAGGTGTGTTAACAGGAAGCTGAAATCAGGGGCAGAACTGGGACTTGAACACATCTGTAAAGTGGTTTCATAGACTCAGGGATTCCCCCTTCTCGCTGCCTACTCCCTCTGCCACTGTTTTCCCCTATATTATTACAATAGTATAGTCCTTCAGCAACAATCACAAGGTCATCATTCTGCTATTTAAGTGCATCATGGCACTGTAGCTATCAACAAAGGCAGAAAGTCCAGCATCCTGTTACTAAGATATACTTAGCAGTTTCATTAAGAGTCCTCCTTTTATTCACAAATAGGAATGCATATTACGAAGTACCTTCACTGGTATGCTAGTCTCCATTCTGCATTTCATCTGTGAGAATATATGTATATAAGGTTATTTTGTTTTGATGATGTTTACATAGTTGAGAAGGGTGTATATCCATGTGGACCACTGAATACAGTGGGGAGGGTTGAGGTATGGAGCAAAGTGGATGAGACAATTAATTGCTTTTGATATTTTTTTCTTCCTGTATTTAGGGGAAGAGGTGGGGGAGAAGAGGAGAGGGCCGCTCCCAGCAGCCTAACCATGTTAGTACCTGGGAATGAGGGACGGCCACTTGATGTCATCCCAGGGTCCCCAGTGTGGAGTATGTTCCAAGAGTATTGCTTAAGTGGTTTCGATGGTTCTGGGATGTTGTTGATTTCAATGTTCCAAGATTGAGGAAATCCTTACAAGGTCCATTGACTGACATAGTCCACCATAGAATCTCCAGTTGCCCAGATATTTGCTGTCAAAGCTTGGCTGGGAGCGTTGTCAATTTTTTCTGCCCCATTTGGTACTAGATGTTCTCTGTAGCTCTCAATGAACTGGTTATCATGTCCCCATGAGCATCTACATGTGCTGTCTGCTGCATAGGTCAGGTCTCAGCAACAGAGGAGGCCCCGTTCTGACACATACACTCCATGAGCAGACCACAGATCCTGCAATTTTCTTTATGGTTGGAGGTTTTTTGAGTCCGGTGGTTCAGTAGGAGAGGTCCCCAAAGAAATCTTTCCAGAGGTTACCCTAGACCTGATTCCTGAGTGTGCCCAGCTCAATCCATCACCAATACCAGTCTGTACAGTGGTGATTTGCAGTCACCCAGTCAGTTCTGTCCCCAGCCTCATCTCTCATGCAAACCAACAGATGCTGTGGCCCTGTCCAACCCTGCCCATCACATGCCTGACCCTTATGCACACCACTGAGAACTGCAGCCCAGTTGGAGCTACCTCCAATCCTCGCCGGGGTCTGCCATCAACCCCTACTCCTGTGCATGTTGGTATGTGCGGCAGACTGGGCCAGTCTGTCCTGTATCCCATTTGACTCTTATACTATAAATGGGTGCTGCAGCCTAGCTCAGCCTGACAGACTCCACTATCCAGCCCATACTTATTCCAGTGGGTGCTACTGTCTGTCCGGCTAGGCCTATCCCCAGCCCTAGTTCTCATGCTCACTGGTGGGAGCTGCATCCCATTAGAAGGGTACCCACAGTTTCCCTACTGGGCCCACAACCAACCCTGGATCTTGTACTTTCTGGGTGGTTCTGCAGTCTAGCCTGGCAGAGCTTGTCCCTTGTTGCAGCACTTGCCAGCTGATGCTGTGGCAGGGCCCAAGCAACTCACACTTACTTTGGCTAATGCATGCACCAGTGGATGTGGTCCTCTAGTCCAGCCTGGCTCTCCCTTTAACCCAGCTCACCTGCAGGTTGGCAGATTTTGCAGCCCTGTCCAGCCTGGTCTGTCCCCAGTCCCAGCTTTCATGCTCACGAATGGGAGCAATGACCCAGCAGGAGAGCCCTTTACGGCCTTCCTCCAGGGTTCTCTCCCTGGTGGGTGCTGTGGCCCAGTCTGGTATGGCTCACCTTATTTCAACCAGTGTATGCTGCAGCCTCTCCTGAACCTGCCTCCAGTTCTAGCTCATGCTGGAGGGGTGCTGCAGCCTAGCTCAACCTAGCCAGCTCCCAGTGCTGGCCCTAATGTGAACTGGCTAGTGTTGTCGCTCAAGTTGGCCTGTCCCAGACCTCATCCTGGTTCTCACATCTGCTAGTGGGTGCTATGAATTGGCCTAACCAGACCCACCCCCCCAGACTTGATCGACACATATGCTAGTGTGTACTGTAGCCTGGCATTTTCTGGGCTGCTTCCAGTCTTGGTTCTTGTGCTAGCCAGCAGGGACTATATCTTGATAGAGGAGATGACTTCTGAATATTTTTTTGAAGACAGAGAGAGGCAGAGAGAGAGAGAGAGACCTTCTATGTGTTGACTCACTCCCTGAATGGTCATGATGGCTGGAACTGAAGTGGTCCAAAGCCAGGAGCCAGGCGCTGCTTCTGGGTCTCCCACGTGGAGGCAGGGGCCCAAGGATGTGCACCATCTTTCGTTGCTTTCTTATGCCATAACAGGAAGTTGGGGACTGGAATTGGAGCACCTGGGACTCAAACTAGTGCCCAAATGGGATGTCTTCACCACAGAGGATTAGCTTGAATACCACCACCTCAGTTCCAGCAGATTAATCTTAAATCTCCAATGGAGATAAATATGTTAAAATTGTTTACCCATCCATTTATTCAGTAAATACTCACTCATCCATCTATCCATCCATTATCCACTCCACCTCCACCCAAACATCTATCCATATGTACAAAGACCCACTCAAACAACTATTTGCTCATTTACCACTTTATTGATCCATCCATTATGTTTATCATCCATTTACTCACCCAGTTAATTGGCACCTACTCTGTGTTGGACAATAGTCAATAGTAATGGGGCTGTAACATGACTGGGCATGACTCCTGCTTTCACAGAGCTGTGTGGTGGTAGAGATGGGGTGGGGTTGGGGGTGGAGTAGCAGAGGTTGGTATAGAGAGCCATGAGCAGTCTGAGAAAGGAGCCATTGCATCCTGGTCATCACAGAGTGAACCTGCAGGATGCTCACCTCTGCAGATGAAAACTGTACAGATACCTGGTGAGATGTCAACCCACAGCAGCAATCACTCCCTGGACTTCTGGCTGCCTTTGTTGTCCGTGGTAGGCTGTGTGTGTGTATGTGTGTGTGTGTGTTCACATGTTGGCAGGCAGAGAGTAAAGAAATTATTAGGAGCTGCTTAATGCACAAGAATCTTGTCTGAAATATTTTGGTACTTATGGCACATGGCACTGCACTAACCACACAGTAGGGCAATGTGTAGAAGGCAGAGCCAACTTTATGTGGCCCAACAACTTTAGGAATCGATGATGGCCCAATCAAAGACAACTTGGAAATCTTGCTGCAATATCAGAGTGTGTTGCAAAGAAAATCTGGTTCTAGAGTCAGAGTGTCTGACTCAGAAGATGACTTCAGTCAAATTAGTTACCTATAGGGTTGCTCTTTTGTCTAAGGCAGGGTGGGGAGGCTTTCCTGGAATTTGGGTTTCCTGGAATCAATGTGTGTTTCCTAGATTCCTGGCTGGAACCCACTTGTATTCATTCTAGTTTCTGCCTTGCTCAGGCTGGCTTCTTCTGGTGACCCAGGTGGACCATGATCATCATCCAGGATTACCCTTTCTGCTGTGTATGCTGGGCTGGGTGGTTGATCAAGGTCCCTGATGCCACACCACCTGGATTGGCACCACTCAGAGTCCCCTGGCAGCCGGCTCAGCCTGGACTCAATCATGGGAGGGGCTGGCAGGAGACTACTGGGCAGCAAGAGTGAATGAGCACTGCGGGGTGTTTCTCCTTCGTTCTGGTTGCCTTGCTGCTGGTCACTGACAATGTCTGCAGCCCAGGTCTCCACCATGGCTTCGGTTCTCACTGGTTTGGTCTGCCCTCCTCTTGTTCTCCTGGCTCTCTGGATGTGGCAATGTCTTCCTATTCCTGTTGTTGCTCGTGTGTCTTGTTGCCTCTAGGTTCTTTCTTTGGTTCTATGCACAGCTGTCCATTCAGTCCCTGCCATGTCTCTATTGAATCACCACGGTGAGTGGCCATCTCCTACTGGGATGAGCCACTGCCTCACACTTCCCTTTTGTCACCCAGATCTGAACTCTGATGTTGGCGTTGTCTTCCCATTTACATCCAAGGAAAGCAGCGGCTCCCAGAAGTTAGCTGGACGTCCTCCAGGATTTGAATCACTCGGCTTCCGCCCAGTCGTGCTGATTATTAGAGGCATCTCTGGCTCTCCTGTGTCTCTCCGGGCAGCATGGCTTCTAAGCTGTTCTGTGCTTCATATTTTTTCCTTTCAGCGTCTTGGGGGATGGGGTGTCGGTCTCCACAGGCCTTGGCTTTTATGTCTAGAAAATGTCAGTGTACCTACCTGGAGTCTCGCCTCACCTGTTTTGGCGTTAATTGGCGGGTCGTTAGAGCCGGCTCTGCACTTTGTGTGGCTCAGTAAGGCAGGGAAGCGGCTGCTCACAAGCCTTACTTCTGCTGTGGGGATAAAGCCTTGTCGGGGCCGAACAGCAGGCAGCTCAACACTGCTGTCTGACCTGACAGGACTCCAATCCTTCTGATTTGGCTTTGATTTTGGAAGCCAAATGCCTTGCCCTCGTGTATCCTAAGGAAACAGAGAGATGAAAGAATGAGCAGATTACACCTATGGCAGATCTATATCTATATCTATATCTATATCTATATCTATATCTATATCTATATCTATATCTATATCTATATCTATATCTATATCTATATCTATATCTATATCTATATCTATATCTATATCTATCGTATATATATTACACATATACATATGGTAGATACATATATATATCTGCCATATATATTATATATAATTGGAAACAAAGTGCATGGCCACCAGCAAGGAGCTGGTTAAATAAATTGTGGACTGCTCAGACAAAGAGAGTGACTCATGTGCAATCCCTGAAACCGATCTGCGTCTGTTGGCATGAAAAGGAACTGTTCGCAATCAGCTGTTAAATGAAAAGAGCAGGTTATGAAACAGAGTCCGTGGCAGAATGCCATTTTTATAAAACCATCTTCATCTGCTTTGCTCCCTGTCTCCACAACCAACCTGGCAGTCCTACAGTCTTCAGACTGCAGGCCTGTTGGCTGTGGAAGGCCCATGTCCCACCCTGGTGGGTATTCATCATGCAGTTAATCCACCTAGAAGGTTCCAAACGCATCTGCTATGTGAAGCCCCTGTCACCTCCCTGGGCCACCCTCTTCCCTTTCCTTCTTGCCCTAGGGCACTTTGCTCTCAGCTCTGTGACAGCTCCTACTCAGAGAAGTTACCTGCCTAACTTCATCCTTGCTAGGGAAAGAAGGAAGGAGCGTGAGAGAGAGAATGATCAGAAAAAGATCTGGGTGAGACAATGTTAGCCCGCCAAGGCAAGACGTAACTTTAAGGTCTTTCTTCTGTAATAACCAAGAGCTGTGTGTGCCCTTGGCTGGATCCTGGTCTGAGTAGACCAGCTCTAGGGCGCAATGCGAACGGAGTGATGAATGTGGGTACATTTGAGATCATATTATGGATTATTATGAATTATTAGATGTGCTAAGGTATTGGAGTTACATAAGAAAATGTGCTTTTTTTTTTTAAAAAAAAGAATGTTTAAAAATTTATTTATTTTTATTAGAAAGGCAGATTATATACAGAGAAGGAGAGATATAAAGATCTTCTGTCCACTGGTTCACTCTCGAAGTGGCCACAATGGCTGTAGCTGAGCCAATCTGAAGCCAGGAGCCAGGAGCTTCTTTTGGGTTTCCCATGTCAGTGCAGGGTCCTAAGGCTTTGAGCTGACCTCTACTGCTTCCTCAGGCCACAAGCAGGCAGCTGGAAAGGAAGTGGAGAAGCCGGCACCCATATGGGATTCCAGCGCATGCAAGGTGAGGACTTCAGCCACTAGGCTACCATGCCAGGCCCACATCTGAATTGTTTTAGTAATGAAAGGCTGAAAGGTCATGAAATATATGTGACTTACTTTTAAATATTTAAAATATTTCTGAAAAAAATGGTGGTAAGCAAACAATTCTTAAATTTAGATAATGGGCATACAAGTGTAATGTTATACTTTTCTCTCTACTTTTCTGTGAATTTGGAAGTTTTCAAAACAGAAGATTCCCATAAAGTAGTTTTTATTTCCTGACATAGGCACAGTACAATTGACAGTTTTTGGCAGTTGTCCTCCCTGCAGCATTATTGTCTTGGGTTATCTTGCCACGAGTCCAATGCTGCCCTTTATACTGCTGCTTATTTCAAGAACCCAGCTCAGCATGGCATCCTGCATTTACTTGCCATGTCTGTTGACTCTCTTTCAGCCTCCCCTCGTCTTTCACAAAGATGAAGGTTCCTATTCAGTCGACTGTCCCCGTTGTTGGCACTGATCTGAACCTTGGTTCCTGGATGCAGTAACATTCGGCAGGACACGGGCAAGTTGTTGAGACCTTCCCAGGGCTGCACATCAGGTATCCCAGATGTCATCTGTCCCATCATTGCTGGTGCTGATTTTGGTCATTTGGTGGAGACAGTTTCTGCCAACCTTCTCCTCTGGAAGACACCTCTCCCTCCCAGCATGGTAGTCTGTGGGGGACACTGAGATTTTGAATAATGTGTTTCCAACATTCACCCAACGCCTTGGGATCCCCCAGCACTTCCTGCAGAATCAGTGGATGATGTGAGGGCTGCAGAAGTGTTGTTTTCTAGGCCAATCTTTCCTTTTATGTTTATTCGTTGATAGTGCACTTAAGCGAAGAGTTTCTCTTCCCCTCACTGCCGCTTTCTTGCCTACTTGTTAGTGTAAATATGAATTCAAAACGTATTTCTTTTTCTAAAAGGTTTATTTATTTTTATTTTAAAGGCAGAGTTGTACAGAGGAGGCAGGCAGGCACACATACACACACAGATATAAATCTTCCAACCATTGTTTTACTCCCCAAATGACCACAATGGCCAGAGTTAGGCTGGTTAGAAAGCCAGAAGCTTCTTCTGGATTTCCTACATGGGCGCAAGGACCCAAGGCCTTGGACATCTTTTGCTGCCTTCCCAGGTCATAAGCAGGGAGTTGGACTGGAAGTGGAGCAGCTGGGACTCGTACTGGTGCCCTTATGGGGTGACAGTGCCAAAGCTACAGGCTTAGCCTACCATGGCACCGTCCCCTCCCTCTCCAAAATAAGTTTCTTCAATACAAGCATTTCCAATGAGGTATGCAAAAGCGTGTTCTATCCTTTGGTATTTTTTAGATCTGGATCCGAAATGCTTCTACCTCCAATATTAAGGGCAGCATCAGCAGGATAATGGTCAAAGTATAATTGTGAAAAGAAACAAGTCAGTTGTACCTCTTCTCACAGTTCACCTAGGCTCATTCACTTATTCATTCAACAAACATGCCGAGCACGTACCTGGGGCCACACTCTTTCCTCCTTCCCTTCCTGCTCTTCTCCTCCCTCCCTCCCTCCTCCCTCCCTTCCTCCTCCCTCCCTCCCTCCATCTCTTCCTTCCTCAGTGTTTATCAAGAACCTTATGTTGCATTAGGCATTGGAGCTGTAAAGATGAATAGCTATGATCCTTGCTTCAAGGATAGCCCAGCCTAATGAACCCACCTACAACTTCCTTCGAGTGATATGAAGAAACAGAAAGGACATTTGTTTTAGGAAGGCAAGGTACAATAAACATTTACTGGAGAGGGTCTTACAGTCCTGATGTGGGTTGCAGACTGCCTTAGCATCCTGCCCTGGTCCTTTGTTCTCAGGAATAAGGAGGAAATGATTTTTGAAACCATCTGATAGCCGATAGCCTGGTTCTTTACTCTGTTTTGATTCCTCTCTGCGGATCTGTGAAGGACTCCCCTCCCCCACCATGCCTCCCATTCCCAGCCATCCATGACCACAAACCCCAGAGCCAGACTCCTGAAAAGGAGACTGGCCACTCCTGGGCGTGGGAGTGTCTGCAGGAATCTGTGTACTTGTGTGGGGAGGGGTGCAGGGAGGCATAGACCGTGTGGCAGCCCATTTCAAGTGTGTGTGTGTCCATGTGGTTTTGCTGTGTCCTCGCGAGTCCTGAGCCATGACAGCTGCTTGATGAGAAGTTGGCGTGTTGTGGTTGGTCTCAGAGGGACCTGGGTTTTGAATCCTGGCTCTGACTCTCAGCCACTGAGGGGCACTGGGCAGACTCCTAACTGTAGCCTTGAAGAAATCCTTCTCAAGTCCAAACTTCACTCCTCTGATGTGGAGAGTTATGCAATTTCTTCATGCCGAGGAATTGTAATGCTGCTGCGTGGAAGTCCTTTACTGCCCGGAGCCCCCGTCATCCTTACAACACACTGCTGAGCTGCACGCCAAAGGATTGGGCGCTGCATTCCATGCAGAATTTTCTCTGGAGCACACATGGGATTTAGCAATCCCTTAGAGAGGAATCCACCCTGCCCAGGCTGGCCCAGCCTTGAGTCTGGCTCTCACGCTGGTGCCTGCAAGGTTTGTCCGCCTCTGTAGGGTGGAGAGCATGCCTGCAGCCTACAGGACTGCATTCAGGCATAGTGCAAGGGCAGCTGTTTTTGCTGAGCAGCTGATGCCGAGACCCCAAACAATGGATCTCTGTTTCTTAAACAAATGCTCCTGTGAAGGTGACAGGGCTAGGGAGGGATGTGGGGTGATATGATCCGGGTTTGGGGGAAGAGTTGTCCACAGCCTCCTCATCAGTCTTTCATCCCCTTGTCTTACTGGAGAATTACACACAGTTCATGGACACTCCTGCGTCTCCCAGTTTTCTCAGGGGAGCCTGCTCACAGCAGTCTCCTTGCTGACAAGTTTTGGAGCCACTTTCCAGATACTTGAAGAGCTGTCCTGAACACCTCTCCCTGCCCACCAGGGTTCTTGTTGAGGGTCAAGGAAGGAAGCTGGGCTCTGAGTCTTTTCAGAGGCCGTCTGCCAGGGTCTCAGAGGAGAGATGAGAGTTCATGGCCATTGGATCTAAACTCTCAGTTTTCAAGTGAAGAAACTGGGATGCAAAGAGCGGGAAGGAATGGCCTTTCCCAGGGTGGTGCAGCCCAGTCATGGTAAAGCAAGAGCTGGAAGAAATCAGGGTCCCTGAATCTTGGGGGGTCTTGCTGAGTGCAGTCCAGGGGATGCTGGCAAGTCACGTGTCCCTGGCCTTTTAACTGCATTTCTGCCTATACCAAGGCTCAGAGCAATCCATGCCAGCTGGAGGCAGTGTGAGGTCATGTGGTGACATGGGCACTGAAGCTTGTCCTATTAATAGCAGGTTATGGCGTAGTTGGTTTTCTAGCTCTTTTTCATGCTGGCTGCCGCACTTGGCTCATGTGGCCCCAGGAAGCTGGGACCCACATGTTTCCAGTCCTAGAGCTGTTTTAAAAGCATAGTCCCAGGAAGTCAAAATGTGATAAAAAGGGAATTTGATTTTCTCTGTAGTTTTCTGAAGGAATAAGCAAGCTTCTATATACAATCCATGGCCAAGTGTCTTGTGTACTGTGGCCCAGTTTTTTCACACCCCTCATTTCAAAGCCACTTACTTGCAATTTCAGTAATGATGGCCAGAGTTGAGCTGATCTGAAGCCAGGAGCTTCTTCTGGATCTCCCACGTGGTTGCAGGGTCCCAAGACTTTGGGTCATCCTCAACTGTTTTCCCAGCCACAGGCAGGGAGCGGGGTCAAAAGTGGAGTAGCTGGGACACAAACTGGTGCACATATAGGATCTCAGCATGTGCGAGGCAAGGACTTCAGCCACTAGGCCCTGTCTCTGTCTTTCAAATAAGCAGAAATCGCTAAAAGTTTTAGCTGCTTCACTTCAGAATCAGCTCCCTGATGATGCAGCTGATGGCGAGATGCCACCCACGGTAGAGCCAGAAGATGCTCCAGGCTTTGGTCTAATCTAGCTGGTTGCTGTGGCCATCTGGAGAGTGAACCAGGGGAAGACCTGTCTGTTTCTCCCTCTCTTTCTGCAACTTTGTCTTTAAAATAAGTAAGTCTTTTAAAAAGAGAGGAAAAAAATGATGCTTATGAAGCTGTAATGACAAGAAGCCAGCCTTTGGAATAGCAGGGACTAGGGCCTAAATGGTGTCATCATTATCAAAATCACCATCACCATCATGGCCACCATCATTATCGCTATTATTATTTTTTCCTTCTTTTGTTGATCCTGTTAAAAATTTATTATTTTTATTTCATCTTGCTGTCTACCCACTGGCTGGCAAGGACTCTGGCACTGGTGGGTTCTGGTTAATATTATTATGCCCACAGGCTAAATGGTCCAAGGTGGCTTCTTGTTGCTGCAACAACTGCTCTGGATGTGTCTTAGGCCTGGTGCTGCACCCTCTGGGTACAGAGTGCTGGGGTTTCCATGGCTCTCCTTGTGGGAGGGAAGTGGATCAGCACAGTGTAAAGTCCCCACAATTGGGTGAGGCGAAGGAAAGAGGAGCTGTCTGCAAGGAGGTGACAGGAATGCAAAGAGGTATGGCAGAAGACGCGACCAGTAGACGGCAGCTCTATCCTGTTCACGACAGCCCTGCTTCCTAAGAACTTTTCTCAGTTCCTGTCGCCCTCTCTTTCTCTCTTTTTATAATTTATTTACTTGAAAAGCTGATTTATGGAGAGAAGGAGGGACACAGGGAAAGATCTGCCATCCACTGGTTCACTCCCCAAGTGGCCAGCCACCACCACTGGAGCTGAGCTGATCCAAAGCCAGGGGCTTCTTCCAGGTTTCCCACATGTGTGGCAGAAACTCAGTTCCTTAGCTGTCACCGTTGCCTCCCAGGGTTCCCATTGCCAAAAACAGAAGTCAGGAGGCAGAGCTGGACCCTGAACCCAGCTATCCTGATGTGGGTGCAGGGATCTGAACTGGGAGGCCAGATGCCCTCTCCTGCTGCCACCCTTTCCTCCCTGTTGGGGAGGAAACTTGGCATTGCTGCTGACAGCTAAGAGAGCCGCAGCCATCTTGCCACAGTATAATTTCATCCTTCTACTTACCAGAACTTTCCCTTTGGTTTCTTCAGGGATTTGAGTGTGTCTCACACTGCCTTGAAGAAATAACTTAAATTGCTGCAAAGCGGCAAGCTTGGCTGCTGAGTGGTGACCAGCAGGACGGGAAGGCAATGCCTGCTGGGTGGTGGGGGGAAGTGCTGGAAATGTGCCCTAATGGACTGGAAGGGCAGGACAGCATGGGGGTGATGAGGGGCGCAAAGGTCCAGGTGCTGGTGGTGCCAGCAGGGAAGCCAGCGTGGGCAAAAACCATGAGACGTTGGCTGTGACTGCTTGCAAAAATGCTTTTAAATAACCCAAGTGCAGGCTCCTGGCTTCAGCGTGGCCTCATCCTCGCTGTGGAGGGGCATCTTGGAGAGTGAACCAGCAATGGAAGATCTCTGTCCATCTCTCTCTCACTGTTTTTCAAATAAGATGAAATAACATGGAAGAAGTACAACCTTGGAGAAATGGCAGTATCCCAGTTAGGGTTAGCAGCAGCCCAGGGCGGCGTGACTTACCTGTGGTCAGTGAGGGTGAGCAGGGCCTCCGTGGTTCGTCTGGTGCCTGTTCCCGGATGCTCTGCAGTATTTAAGGAGCAGCTTCCCAAGAACCCAGAGAAGGGGGCTAGTAACTTCCTTCCAGTGTTCAAGAGAGAAGGACTCAGATATCTACGGCAACAGCTTGTTGTTGAAGCTTAGCTTGTACTGCACCCTACCCTTCACCCCCATGTCACCAGGATGGGAAACAAGGACTTCAGTTGGCAGCAGGAGATGGCTAAGTCCCTCATGCCCAGCTCCCCTGAGAGCCAGCCAGCCATTGAAGAATCAGGAGCCGAGAAGCAGGTTAGAAAAACGTTTAGTCTTTGCTTTATTGAGTTACAACAAATGCGCAACAAGTTAGAAAAAATCGGTTTTATTCAAACTCCCTAATATTTTATTTGTGCAGTGTACTCAAATGGGGGGAGCGGCAGGGGAAAGGGCTGGAAAGGGATTGCAAACATAATTCATGTTGCAACATTTACATCTTCTTCAAAAGTTAGGGTTAAGTTGGAAAAAAAAGTGCACTCAGGTATCTAAAATTGGCCCAAAAGCAAACACACAAAGAAATCAATTCATGGTGGGGCTTCCTGTTGAAATCTTCTCCAATACCACACCGAGAAAGGCAGTTAAGGAGAGAAATGAAAACTAAATTTATTCATCTTTGTACCATCTAGATAGGAAGATGGTTTGCTTTCATCTCATAACTGTTACGGTAATGCTAACAGGTGTCAGAGCCCGTTCTGCTGGTATTTAAACAGAAGCTCTGGGGTGGGCGGGGGGAAGGCGCCCCTGACTGTGGCTGGCAATAGAAGGTCATGCAGTCGGGGAGTGAGACCCAGCTGTTGGCAGTGAGGAGAGCCTGGCATGTGTTGAAGGCAGGGTGTGCCCCCGCAGGTGTGGCCAGTGGGAAGAACTGTGGATGGCTGTGGTCCGGAGATCTGCCATTTGTAAACCCTCTCCCCACTGAGCCAGAGGCCTGCACCTCAGCCCTTCCCGCCCAGAAATCGCAGGCCCACGTTTCAAGCTACCTTTAAAAAGAAACTCTCCCTACCCACAATCCAGGAGAGACAATGGCACTAATACTAATGTTCCCTCCCCTGTATTAGTCAAATAAAAAAGCAAAAGAGAAAAAGCATGGTGGTTAGTCCTCTCTCCAGAAAAACAAAAAACAAAAAAATCCCAAACAAAAAACAAGACATACAATAGAGAACTGGAAAAAGAAGTTGCCCTTGATTAAAAAGGTAATAAAATTCCCACATTGTATAAATCGTTTCCAGTAGAGCAAGAGGGGCCGGGCTAGGCAGCTACTATGTACAGGGACCCATTGAAAACGCAGTAGTAGGGCTTTGGCACTGTGGGCAGTTCCCACCCGGCAGCTGCAAGGGGCCAGTGGGTGAGCCGAGCTCCCGCACCTCCAGGGCACCCATAATTGGCCATGTGCGCTGGGAGTCCTCTGGCGAGCCTGGCCCCTGGTCAGGGAGGTGAGCTCTCTTCTTTCTTCAGAGTCACCAGCGCAGCAGTTCTGACGCCTCCTGGAAGGATGACACACAAGCAGAGGTCAGGAAGAGGACCCAGATGGCTTAGGGTTAGTGTTACCTGACTTTCCTGGTACAGGTGGGGTCACCCCCAGAGGTGGACCACACTTGGGGTGGAGACAGACAGCCTCCTGTGTTGGGTGGGCTTAGAATGGTGTTTACTCTGTGTGGTCTGATGTTGGGGGACAGGGCTCCTGATTGGGGACAGCAGGGCTGGCTGTCTCCTTCCTTACCACCAGACCCCTTTTCTGATTGCTGGAGAGGTACCTGGGTGCAGCATCTTCTGCCAGGCCCTGGAGATGAGCAAATCTGGGTCTCACTTCGCACTTCATGATCCATGGGACTTGATTTCTCCAGGGCTTGGCTTTTGCCCCATGAAATGTGGACAACGCCAACGCACATATGGGAGCTGCAGCACCCAGTCTTAGTCCTGGGAGGCTGCATCATCCTGGGGAAGTGGGGAGAGGATGGAGCGGGGAGGAGAGCAAGGGTGTATTCACCGCCCAGCCAGCCACTAGGAACCACTGACACTGATGGATGATACTAGACTGAGAGGTCCACTCTCACTGTGCTTGGTCTCATGTACACAAAATGCCACTTGCTGGTGCTTTCTCTGCTGCTGAGATGGGGATGGAGACAGATGTTGGGATTTGCTCCAGGGGTCTGTTTTTACCCCGTGAGCTATGCAGTCATCAGCACTAACAGCAACAGGGTACCCTTAGAGGTGATCCTGCCCCACATCGCTGCCTAGGGAAGAAAACATGATGTGTTCGCCACTGCACAGTCCCCAGACACCCGGCAGATCCTGACTGTGACAACAGTGGTAGCAGCTCCTGCTTCTCACACACCTGACACACCTGGCAGTAACCCAACCTCAACTCTTCAAACTTCTCCTCGCCTCCAGGAGTGGACAGTCTCTCCTGAACGTGTTTCCAGCCCAGGCTGCCCAACATAGGTCCTAGAACCTCTCGAGCCAAGGCTTGCCTCCCACGCACAGTGTGATCTGGCACTAGCATGCTCCTCCACTAAAACCTTTTAGGTCTGTAGCTTGAGGCCCTGTGGGGTCAACTCCGGCCTGAGTTTGCTGTTTACTCCCCAAGCGCCCTCTAGCCCCTGGTGCCACTCTGCGTGCAACATCTCCCCCAGGGATGCAGCTGGAGCTGGGTCCCCTTCCAGCAGGTGCAGACTGCAGCTGCCTGCTACTTCCTCAGCAAGGCTGTTGCTCCCACTGCTCCTGGGGAGGTGTTTTCTCACGCTGGAGCTGTTGGCTTAGTTGTCATGGGGCTGACTTCAGAGGGCTCAGGAGGAGGTGGACAGTACTTGCCATGCTCACTGTTAAGCCCTGAGGGCCCTCCCTGCAGGCTCTGCTCACAGGCATTGGATAATGAATGGACATCACAACGGAGCATGGGGCATGATGCTGTGAGAATGGCGGCTGCTACAGGAGGCTGGTGACAGGGGGCACGTCTCTGTGGGTCACGGTCTTTTAGGGATCCTCACTGTGCCTGCACTGCAGTTTTTGTTAATCCCCCTGGACTGCTCTCTGGGCCTCCTGCCACGTCACAGCCATTCACCCTTTTGTGTCACCCCAGCTCAGCTCTGGAGAGCTCAAGGTTGCTTGCATGTGTTGGCTCTAACATGTCCAAAGGCAGTGAACTCAGCCTGCCCCCCAGCTCTCCCTTTCAGTACTGGGGATGACTTAATATGCTAAAAAGTACTCAGAAGTCTTTATCCTTTGGGGAAACATGGGGAAAAAAAACCAGAATTCTTTCCCCATGTGATAGGTTGCTGTTTCTTTAACATTTTCCCTGTAGGCTTTCCCCCAGGGCTCTGGGGACTTGGAAGAAAAAAGTTGTACTCCACGAGAGACAAAACCACTCTGGAGAGCCCTAATCTCCATCCTGAGAGGTCTTCAAGGAGCTCATGGAAAAAGCACTGGATGAAAAAAATGGATGTGTGGATTTCAAAATAGTTTCACACACTAAAATAAACTGGCTTTTTAATTGCATTTTTTCCTCAAGCTTTTCAAGGTATCTCTTATTTCTTTTCTTTCCTGGAGAGGTGTGGGACAGTAGCCACTGTCCACTTATTGAGTGTCTGCTGTGCATATTGTATCATGGTCATCTAGAAGTCAATTAGTTTCTGCTTTGTTGTTCTATGAAGAAATCTGCTTTTTCAGTTTAACTGTAGCTCCCCTGCAGGTAATGTTTTTCCTCTCTGTTCATTTTCCCCTGCCTCTGTCCAAGTTTCACTGAGCCGTAAGTATATGAAAAACTTCAGGCAACTAATGTATGCACTTTGGTGCATTTAGATGGATGCAAACAGTTGGCACCGCACTCCACCACCAAACACCTCCAGCACCTTCTGAGAATTCCTTACTTCTATTTTTCTCTTTCTGGGAGAAACAACACTTCATATAAGATCATCCTCTTGACAACGTTCTTTGGAGGCCTCAGTCTGATTTCAGTCAGGACTGAGACAGGGAAAATGTTGGCATTGATGGGAACTGGGCAATTTCCCAGTGAATGAAGAACACTTGACACGCCCTGGATCACCCTGATGCTAGGCTTCGGGCAGCTCTGGTTCATCCAGCCAAAGCTCTTCCCTGAGACAGTTTTGGGGGATCTGCTGCAAGTCAGAAGCCAGCAAGACTGCCCTAAACTGCTTGGGGGGAGGCCCACAGGGCAGCCCATGTGAGAATAGCCTTGGCACTCCTGCCCTTTCCCTGTCAGTGGATATCACCCCTTGTTGGGGGGCCAGGCTCCCCATCCCCACCCCTCTGAGATGCAGTCAACACCCAAGACAATGAGCTCATACAAATGGAGCCCAATAGAGACTTGAACTTGGACAGCCAGGAAGTAGCTCAAGTTCTTCCGGGAAAGCAGTGAGCAAGTTCAGCTCTGCATCATGTGAGAAGATGCTGATGTTAATCCTGGCAGTTAGCAAGTTCAAATGTTTATCACGTGAACAGGTGCTGATGCTAACCTCAGAACCTCATTCCAGGGCCTTCAATGATGTCATCCCCTTGCAATCTGGACAACACTGGGCACTCTAATAAAGTGTTTTAGAATTCACTGAATTCACACTGTAAGCCTAACCCCATTCGGAGATCGGGGTCTCTAGGGAAGTAATTTAGGGTGGGTGATTGAATCCTAATCTAATAGATCAATATCTTTACAAAAAGAAGAAATGTCAAAGGGTGAATGCAAAGAGAAAAGACGAAGGGAATAGGTGGCAGAAGGTGGCTGTTCACAAACCAAGGAGAAATGCCTCAGCAGGAACCAAGTGTGACGGCACCTTAATCTGGAATTCCCACCCTTCCAGGACCTGGAAAAGTAGATATGTACTCTGTAGGCTGTCCAGGCTATTCTGTGATGGCAGCCTGGCTGACTGACGCAGAACACTGTGAGGTTACGGAAACTTAATAATAATAAAAGAGTAAAGTAAAACGCAGAGCACCCTAGAATTTTCCAGCATCCATCCTCCATTAAAACGTAGGTAGAAAGCTCAGAATGCTCAGGCACCCACAGGTTGATGTTATTGTTGCTCCTTCCTTGAGTAGTGCAGAGGGTCTTGAGCTTTCTCTACAGGGTCATACACAGAGCCATACACAGCTTGCTCTATCGCGGAGATGAAGGCATCTTAAAGGCAAATTTGATTATGTGTGAATTCACCTAACATCTGGCTTTGAACTCCTGCACTTCTGTGGAGCATGAATTCACACGCTGGTATCAGTGTCTTCTGTCTGCCCTGAGTCTTGCAGTATTTTGTTTATTTGTCCCGGAATGCTGCTTTCTCCTTTGTGCTCAGCCAATTCCTATCTGCTGGCTCAGCCCTTCGGATTTCAGTTCATCCAAACCTTCCACCAGACTTAGCTTCCCTATATTACACTTGATGAGTAGTGTGAACCTTTGCTTCACTTCTCAGCATGGCGAGTTTTCATTTTGTTTGATGAAAATTTCATTTCTGAGGGCTGATGTGATGGCTTAACTGGCTAATCCTTTTCCAGCAAACATCCCACTTGGATGCTTGTTTGTGTCCTGGCTGCTCTACTTCCCATCCAGCTCCCTACTTATGTCCCGAGAAAGCGACAAAGGATGGCCTAAGTCTTTGGGACCCTGTACCCATATGGGAGACCCAGAAGAAATTCTGGGCTTCCGGTTTTGAATTGGCTCAGCTTGGCCATTGTAGTCATTTGGGAAATGAATCAGTGGATGGAAAATCTTTCTTTGTGTATTCTTCTGCCTTTCCAATAAAATAAATAAATCTTAAAAAAGTATGCTTCATTTCTGATTAGGTATTGAGCCACATATGCTGGGCACTGGAGCCTTTCGGAGCCTGGCACACAGCTGGCAATCCACAAATCCTTGGTGGATGAGTGGACCAAGTACTCACTCATTAGGAATGTCTCTGGGCTGGATGCTTCCCCTCCTTGGGGATTTTTATTCTGAAAATGAAGGGGCTTGGATTTCACAGTTATTAGTTTGCTGCATGCTGCCCAAGGCCATGGTGAGAATTCCTAGGGCAAAACAGTCTGGAACGAGGCACTTGGAAGTGTAACAGTGAGCTCTCCACTAGGGAAGAGGGAGGAGAGGCTAAACATTCCCTGAGAAGTACCATTCAGTATATACCCGGGAGAGATTCTCCAATACACCTTCTTCTCAAGCTGCTCACATACATGGGGGACAACGGTCCCCAGCAACTCTCCTCTGATTGTTCTCAGTCATTAGGGGTGAAAGGGCAATGGGAAGCCAGCCAACCAGCCAACCAACCAACCAACCAACCAACCAACCAGGAGAAGCAAAAGGGCTGAAATACCACATCCTAGATAACCAACAATGGTCTTGGTTAATGTCCAGGTCATTTCAACAAACCAGTATTGACCGAACATCTTCTGGGGATCCACTCTGGGGATTCAGAAATGACTGACATACGCTCCCTGCCTTGGTGGGAGAGAGACAGGGAAACAGATAATGACAACATCCTCATTCATTCCTTCATTCCTTTGCTCAACCAGTCAAACACTGGTATCTAGGTAACTAATCACAACAGAATGTGGGACGCATACATTTAACTGTAGGCAGGATGGAATATAAAAAAGCCCAAAATATTCTGAGCAAGCTGAACCATGGAAACATTTCTTTTTTGACATTTCACAAAGTTTGTGTCTTTACTGAAGACATACAGGTACGTTCCTGCTCAGGCCTCATTTTCCTTGGATTGAGCTTAGGGTAGGGACTTTGTCAAACACATTGCAACACAGTACCTGCCCAAAGAGAGAGCTCTAAAGTTATTGCTTTATAATTGGATAACATGTGTTTTAATTTCCATTCCAAAACAGAAGTGAGAGACTACCCTGTCCTGTTTGTTGGTCCCCAGGCTCTGGTGGGAGCCCTCATGGGAGAGGTTGTGGGCTGTCTGGTGGACTTGACAAAGGGAAGTGGCTACACCTCCAGTGACTGCTAGCTGAAGAACTTGGGACACATTTGGCATTGCCTCTGAGCCTCAGTTTTGCACTTTGCAAAGTAGAGAAAAATCTGTACCTCAGAGGGTTTTTGTCAAGGCCACGTCACATCATCGACATGCTTAGAAGAATGCTGATGGGGCAGGCAGCACACACCAATAAAAGCAGCTCTTGTTAGCAGCGGTAATGGGTGTCTCATTTGGCCCAGTACCAAGACATGTGCTCGACAATGTGTTGCTCAATTAGGTTGTCTCAGTTTTAGGAGAGAAGGCATTTATTTTTCAGCCTCTGGTTTGCACAGGTCTCTCTTGACGGGATGCTTGGACAAAGAGACTGAATTGAGACAAAGGCTGGTAACCATTCCCCATCTTTGTGGTTCACCTTGAGGCTGAAGTGGGCCGGGAGTGAGCACTGTCTAAAGCCTTGCACAGCAAGGAGCCCTAATCCCTGAAGCCACATATCCTCTGTTTTCTTCTTCAAGTTTTCTTCTCCTAGCTCTCTGGGTCATGATCCTCATGTACGTAACAGTGGAACTCAATGACTGCAGGTTTCTGAGTGAATCTACACTGATCTTGGCGTATTAGCAACTGCCTATGAATTTCAAGACACTATATGCTTGCTTTGCAAAACTGAAGCAATTTGGATGTCACTCCCCAACTCCACCCTCAAACCAAAAATCTCCTTTAAGAGATGTCTCCAGGGCCTGGCACAGTAGCCTGGTGGCTAAAGTCCTTGCCTTGTACCACCAAGATCCCTTATGGGTGCCAGTTTGTGTCCCAGTGGCTCTGCTTCCTATCCAGCTTCCTGCTCGTGGACTGGGAAAGCAGTCGAGGATGGCCCAAAGCCTTGGGAACCTAGACCCATGTGGGAGACACGGGAGACGTTCTTGCCTCCTGGCTTTAGATTGGCTTAGCTCCGGTTGTTGTGACCACTTGGGGAGTGAATCAGCAGATGGAAGATCTTCTTCTCTGTCTCTCCTCCTCTCTGTATATCTTCCTTTCCAATAAAAAAAATCTTAAAAAAAAAAAGATGTCTCTGTCCAGATGTTGGGAGAAAAAGTTTGGTCCAACTGCAACTCTATCCTGCATGCCATGGGCTCCCGAGATGCCAGAAGCTGTGAGGATGCCTGGGATGGCTGGGTGGTGTACGTCTCTGAACACCAATTCCAGCTTGTTCTTGGGTCATTTACACAAATACACAACAGGGTCTCTGGTCTCTGTTTTTTTGGGGGATACTGGTGGGTCCTCCATCTCTGAATTGTCTGACCTTAGTTCAAAAGGCAGCTTAAAAATCCCTGGGTGTCCCTCCTCCTGCCCCTCCTGCCCCTCCTCTGTTTCCAATCAGAAACAGAGACTTTGTGTAAAGAGGAAGAGGTAGAGTGAGTGGTAGTAGGAGTGAGGGCTCCTGGCTGGGTCCCTGAGTGCCAGTTTCTGGAGTTTTAAAAGCAGAATCTCATGGTGTTGTGGTTGTGGTGTGCTGGCTTAAGCTGCCACCTGCTATGCTGGCTTTCCATAGGGGCACTGGTTCATATCCTAGCTGTTCTACTTCCCATATAGCTCTCTGCTAACATCCAGAGCAAAGTAACAGAAGATGGCCCAAGTACTTCAGTGCCTATGCCTACGTAGCAGACCTGGATGAAACTCCTGGCTCTTGGCTTTGACTCGCCCAGTCTTGGTTGTGGAGGTCATCAGGGGAAGTGAACCAGCAGATACATGATCTTTCTCCGTTTTTCATTCTCTCTGTAACTCTGCCTTTCAAATAAATGAATACATCTTAAGAATGAAAACAAGCTCTTGGTCGTGTGCTTCCATCGCTCTGGCACTCCAACTCTTTCCCAGGACAGAAAGCTCATGGCTAACTTTGAGCAGCGTCCTAGGATGACCATAACCACATCCTATGATCATGTCTCTTTGAACACATTCACTAAATGTGATAGACATAGGAAAGCAGCAGACACAACCGTGTGGTGTTGCAGTGACTGATACCCCAGCGGCATTCAGCGAGCCACGATCTAAACTACTGGCAGCCGGAACTCCACCAGCAACAAGGTGGGAAGAGACGTTTACTGGGAGCTCAGGAGCTAAACTCAGACAAAGAACTGCCCATCCTGCTGGTCTGTTTGATTTGACCAGGAGCAGAGATAGAGCTGCAAGTCCCAGGCAGGCAGCGTGGGAACACGGTGAATTCCACAACCCAGTCCGCACCCTAGAGCTGAATTGGGTGTCATTTTGTACAGTGTGAAAAACTTTAAGACTGCAGGGACAACAGTGCTGAGCTGGGAGCGAACTCACTGGGTTCAGTGCATTGCAGTGGTTCTACAGGAAAGTAATACTGATTTTCGCATTGTACAGGTCAAAATAGGTCTGTGTGGCCCTTAGACCTAACAGCCAGTAAGTTCTGGAAAGATCAGCACCAACAACAACATAGCTGTATAGGACACCTGGTGTCTCCCTAACCCTGGGACCTGCTCCAACTGGAAGTAGGAGAAAGGTTGTCCAGACAATGGTGCAGCCTCAGCACGGTATCACAGGAGGTGGAGAGTGGCGAGTCAGGAGTTGGGGCTGTGGAGATTATGGTGGAAATCTAACATAAGAACCCACACCTGGAACTCGCTGGAGGGAGTGGCACAAGTGACTGCAAAGAAAGTACTGGGTACCAACTGCAATAAGTAAAATCGAACTGTAGACCTGTGGGTGACAGGGCTTAGAAACCTTGCACACTTCTCCTTGCCCCAAGGAGAAGAATCTGGTAACCTGAAGTACAATGACCAAGAGCAAAAGAGATAGTGGCACAATGAATATTACTGAAGACTCCCCTGCAAAGGAGAAAAACCCTTTGCCAACCTCAGAGCTAACTGAGGAAGACATCGAGAAAATGGGGGATACAGAATTTAAAATACTTGTTATAAAGCTTCTTATCAACAATGAGAAGTACATAAAGCAGGCATTCAATGAATTTAAGGAATCTGTTACACAGCAAATAACAGCAGTGAATCCAATGAAAGCTGATATATCAGAAATGAAGAATACAGTGGAGCAAACCAAAAGTGCAGTGGGGAGTCTCCAAAATAGAACGAAGCAAGCAGAAGAAAGAATCTCAGAATTAGAAGATATTTCCTGTCATCAGGGGTAAACAAACAAAAAGCTGGAAGCAGAGCTGGATCAGGCCCAAAAAAGTATTCAAGAATTGAAAGACACTATTAAAAAGCCAAATATAAGAGTTATGGGAGTCCCAGAAGGTGCAGAAAGAGAAACTGGGATTAAAGGTTTAGTCAATGAAATAATCAAGGAAAACTTCCCTAATCTGGAGAAAGATTTGGGAAACAAGATCCAGGAGGAGCACAGAACTCTCAATAGGCCTGACCAAAAGTGATCTTCAGCATGACACATGATCATCAAGCTCTCTTCAATCGAACATAAGGAAAAGATCTTTAAATGTGCTCATGAAAAAAAAAATCAATTGACATATAAAGGAATGCCAATTAAACTCACAGGAGATCTCTCACAGGAAACTCTACAGGTAAGAAGAGAATGGAGTGACATATTCCAGATTCTAAAAGCAAAAAATTGTCGGATAAAAATTCAGGATAACATATCCAGCAAAATTTTCCTTTGTCTTTGAAAATAAAATAAAATTCTTCCACAGTAAAGAAAAGTTAAAAGAATATGTCTCTTTCAAATCTGCCCTACAAATGATACTTAAAGATGTTCTCCACAGAGAAAAAGCAGATGTGAAGAACATCCCAGTAAAATAACAACAGAAGACTAAATCAACGAACAACCCATTGCTAAAATGACAGGACCAAATTACTACCCGTTCATATTAACCCTGAATGTAAATAGCTTAAACTCATCAATCAAATGTCATAGATTAGTGAACTGGATTTAAAAAAACCCAAAACCCATCTATTTGTTGCCTACAGGAACATATTTCACCAACAAAGATCAGCGGAAACTGTATCTCATGGATTTTGATTTTTTTAAAGTTTCATCTCTTCAAATAGATTATATAGTAGCATCATTTTCTTCAAGAAGGTTCTTGATTTTCTTTTTCATTTCTGCAGCGACACATCAGTGATTCAGCAGCATGTTATTTAACTTCATGGTGTTGTTAATTTCTTTTTTCTTCCTGTTGTTGATTTTGTTTTGTGGCTTTTCATTTAAGGGGATGTATAGTACCTGTGTAATGGAGACTGTCATTTCTAGTCGCATGTTATTTAACTTCATGGCATTGTAAATTTCCATTTTTCTTCCTGTTGCTGATTTTGTATTGTGATTTTTTCATTTAAAGGAATGTATAGTAACTGTGAAATGGAGACTGTCATGTCCAGATGTGAGGATACAATGTAGTATGCATCTCTACTTCCAGACCAAAGATGGACTCCAATGAAACTGTTTATTATATCTTGACAATAGGAAGCTGGACTCTGCCATTGTCCATGCCCACAATGATGGACTGTCTATGAAGAACTATAGTATAGTAATAGTATAGGGGAATTCAATGAGGGGGGAGGGAATTTGGGGAGGGGTGTGGGAAATGCCAGGAGCCTATGGAACTGTATCATAAAATGATGATGGTAATAATAATGAAGGGTATGAAGTAAAATAAAAAAGAATGAAAACAAAACAAGAACAAAAGCAGAAAGCAAAATCCCACCCCTCTGGGAGAATGAAGGCAGACGAGGCATGGCCAAGTGCATGGCTGGAGCTACCTGAAGGGTCCTCCCCCTTCTTTTCTGGCTGCTCCTGTTCCCCAGGACTTCTGTTCATGAGTTTGGTTTTCTTTCTCCCAACTGTCCTTCCTTGGGGCCTCAGAGGGGCCAGTAAAGCCACAGCACACCTGGATGGTCATTTCCAAATGGAGGGGTGATATGACCTGGGGGAGTGGGGCCCCAACAGGCTGCTGCTTTGGCGGGAGCTCCCTGGGCTCACTGGTGGTGAAGAGGTGCTTAGTATCTTTGGAGTCAGATTCAGCACACATGGCTCATCTGAGCGCCCATCAGAGTGCCCCAGCCAGGCTTTTTGGCCATGGTAAACATGGTGCCTCAATGGCACCACCTTTGCCTCTCTTGTGGACCTTGCCTCATGTTTCTCTATCTTGTTTGGACCCCCTGGCTAACTCTTCTCCAGGACTTCACTTCTGAATTGCATGTCCCTTCCTCCAGGAAGCCCACCATCTGTAGGGCCTCCCACACAGTCACCATGTATGCACCTTACAGGCATCCAAGCGCAGGGACCTCCCTTCATGGTGTAACTGAGTTCCATGCGAACGTCACTGACTTCATGTGATTGTCACTTTCCCTTCATCATCCCTACCGCCCAGCATGGTATCTGGCACACACAGTAGGGGTTGAAAAGTGTTGACTAAGGAATGGGATCTTGCTGGCTACACTGGGGTAGGAGGGAAAAAGCAAGCATGTAGATGGTGTTGTGGATCAGGGCAGATTCAGGGTCGGGGAACACGGCAAGTGAGTAGCACACAGGTGTACGAACGACTTGCTCCATCATTTCTATGAGGGATACATGGGCTAGATGGGTAGCAGCTTCTAAGAAGGCAGGAAAATGGCTAGAGAGGGAGGAAGCCAAGGTAGCTCTGCAGCCACCTGCTTGGGTCCGGGGAGCACCCTGCTGTGAGGTAGGGGGAGAATCTCTGATTGGCATTATGGGCCTGCTTGCTCATCACACAGCTTCTGGAACCTGCTGGAACCTGCTGGAATGGCTAACACAAGGCTGGCAGAGGATTGCACTAGTTGACCAGGTGCAGGGGTGGGTGAGGTGTCAGCCACAGTCGTCTCAGCTCATTAATGCACAGGCATGGATCTTGCAGGACTCCCTTTGGGGACTTAGAGCTATTCTGAACGCTCTGGCCTTTATTTCAATATTTTTCAGGATGACTTTTTAAGTGATCTCTAGTGAAGCAAGGCCATCCTGTCAATTTTTTTCTATCTCCTCCTCCCTTGCGCAGGATGCCCTGGAAGCCTCCTGCTGCAGGAAGACCTTCACTTCCTGTACCCTCCTCCTGGCCCCACTCCCTTTTCTCACCCCACCACTGGGCAGGCTGCTGTCCTCGGGCCTTGGTTTGCAGTGACCTCTGGGGAAAGCACTGGCACCGCTTCCCATGATGTGGATGACACAGCCATTAGTAACCATGGTAACCGCCCTTCCCTGGCCCTCCTGACACCATCCTCTTTCAGATTTAAACGGGTTGTTGAGGGGGACTCAACTCTTCCTTTAGCCTCAACAAGGCAAACAGCAGGCATTTTCAAAGGCTGGCAGGTGACCACCGGACTTGGAAAACACGAGAACTTGGTTTTAATAAAAGCTGGCAAGGAAAGAGGCAACAGAATGATGATAGCATGCACATAGCCTTCTGACAGTTGTGTCTTATTGCAAGGAATGCAAGGCCAGCAGAAGATGAGTTGCTCTAAGAGATGCAGGGATAGAGGGGCTTGAAGGCCGGAGTCTAAACAACGGGTAACAGGGTCATCACTCTTATCATGGGCTTGCAAACAAGGGTATGAGCTTGTCAGCCTCCATTTTTCTTTCTGATATTTAAAAGGGACTTATCCATAAAGAGAAATGGCAGCAATGCCTAGACCCCTGAACTCCCTTAAACCACTGCACTGGGTAGAGATATTTCACAGCACCACCTTGCAATGACAAACAGATGCTGAACCTCCCCTGTTGGAAAACCTTAATCCAAAATGCTGTAAAATCCAACCTATTTGGAGTGTCAAGAAGCCACATGTGGAAAACCCACAACATGATGTCATACACGAAATTGTTAAATGTGCCGTATGAATTTGCCTTCAGACTACGGAATTGATGTCTGCAAAACACAAATGGATTTCAGGCTGTATCTTATGTCCTGGCCCCAAGCTATCCCATTCCAAAGTCTGACACATGTCTACTTCTAAGAAGTTTTGCATATGAGATACGTAGTGACATACTTAATATGTCAGTGACATATTGGATACATGTTCATGACCACTGTTAATCTATCTGGATAGTTTTCAGTTAAAAATGGATTAATTATAAAATATTTTATAAATTTATAATCTTATATATAAATCAATCCACCAATTAAAAAGTTAAAAAAAATTCATCTGTGCCAACACCACTGTGTCCCCAACACATATTTTAACCCCACAATAAGAATCAAGGAAAGCAACCTTTCCCCTGGGTCTTAGGGGGCACATGTGGGATTACCTGTCTAGGCCTGGCCAGGCTCTGCTGGCGCACCATCAGAGTCCGAGTCGGCCAGCTCTGCTGCTCCTTCAGCTGCGGTGTGACTCCAGCCATCCAACCTGTCTGAGATGGCATCCTCTTCCCCCACTGTCACCTCCACATAGTCCATCACGCCTGACTCTTCGTTCTCCCTGCTGCCATGGCTATCCCGGCGGTTGCCCTCAGACCTTGCCAGGGCGGCCTCAGAGGGCTTGGCTGGTAAACAGTCTTTCGCTGGTTCACTGCCCACTTTTACCCTCGGTAGCAACTTCTCCAGGTCCTCTTCACAGAGCTTTTTGGGGTCCTTGTAATACTGCTGCCCCGTCTCGCTCCCGTTCTTTGGGCTCTCGGCTCTGGGTTTTGCTGCTTTCCTTGCCACAGTATCATAGCCATGATCGTCCACCACGTGCTGTGGCTGGTACTGCTCCAACCACTCCAAGGTTCCAGTTTTTAACAAGCATCTGTTCTCCTTGAACCAACGCACAATCTCAGTTCGGACCAGGCCAGTCTTGGCTGCTAGCTGGTCATACTCCTGGGGAGTAGGCCACTGGGTTCTTGCAAAGGTACTCCTCAGGAGATGAACCTGCTCTTGACTTTGTGTCATGGCTGGTGAAGTGCTGGGCAAAGAGCTGGCTAACTGGGCTCCGGTGAGTTGCTCCAGCCTAGACAGGGCACCATTGGGAGCTGCCACATCCGGACCTTTGGCGCCAGATCCCATGGAATCCAAGACAGCTTGTTCCATGCTGTCCCGCAGCTTCCGCCTCTCAGAGAACCAGGAGTCAATCTCTCTCCTGCTCAGCTTGGTCTCCACCCTGAGCCGATCCAGTTCTGCTTGTGGAGGAAATGAGCTTTTCAAAAAGCTGTCTTCCAGGATCTTAACCTGACCCTGCGTTTTCTCTTTGAACTTCTGGGGGGCAAAGTCTGGGTAGGCATGGTACGTGCGACCATGGCGGGAGGCTGTGAGGGCCAGCTGGTCTTTGGCAAGGGATTCGCTGGTGATGTGGACGATGCCTCTCTGGCACCGATAGCGGTGGTCACTGAACCACTTCTTGATCTCGCTTCTGGCCAGGCCGGTGACCTCGATGAGCCGGTAGACTTCAGCATCATCGGGAAACTGGCTCTGGAGAAAGCTGGCCTTCAGATGTGCGATCTGCTCCTTTGTCTTCTTGCGGTCACTGGCTGGGGTGAGCGGGCAGGTGGCAACCTTGGGTGGGGGCTCTGGCACCTGGGTGATGTGTGGACGCTTGGGCTCAGGGGCAGCCTGGGGAGTCACCAAAGGTCTCTTCTGGCCATGGTTGGTCACTCCGGCCACGGCCAATGTGATGGGCGCGCAAGATACAGTTGTGGAGCCACTGGTCACCTGAGTGAGCACCAGGCTGGTCTGGCCAAGGATCTGACACGGGAGAGCAGTCTGTAGGATGGGCTGTGACATTTTGGTTGGGGCCAGCTGGGCAGGTAGCACAGTGATTGTTGGGGGAACTGATTGGATGGTGCCATTAAACATCTTCTTCCGGGCCTCCTCCACCTCCTCTGGGGACCAGCTGATGCCATGTTTTAAGCGTTGGGTGGCAAACCAGATTCTGATATGTTCTTCTGGGTGCTTGGAGGCAGCTGTGAGCCAGGACAACTCCGCCTGGGTTGGGTAGGGGAACTTGTTGAAGGAGTTGATCATGGTTGCGTTTGTGTCCAGGGCCGAGTTGTATTTGGTAGTATTCAGTGGGACAGGGACCTTGGGAACAAGGTTAATATTTGGTGGCAGCTGTACAGAAGGCATGACGTGTCCTAACGTGTCTTGGAGGAGCTCCACGCCTCCAAGTCGCGAGAGAATCTCGGCGGTGTCTGTTACCAGGCGGGCAGTCCCTTCCACCTGGCACTCGGGGGTAGCTTCCTCGGGTTTCTTGGGCACCTTCTTGGTGTCTGTTTTTGGCTTCCCTGGCTTCATGATTGGGGTTTTACTCACTGGGATGCCAGGGTCGATGTCACCGCCTCTGGGGCCGCTGGTGGTGATGGCCACCACATGGTTGGTGGTTTCAATGGACTGCTCTAACACAGTTTGGTTATTGCGCTTGATCAACTTGAGCTTGAAGTTGGTCTCCCCAGGGTGGAACTTGGCGTTGTGGTCTGACAAGGAGTCGTACTTTTTGGTGGTGAAGTTACATTCGGCACACACGTAGAGGGGGTTGAGAATCACATTGGGATGCTGCATGTCCACATGCTCTGTGAATTCGTTCAGGTTCTGCGTGGAGTAGGGGCAGTATTTGCACTCATAACCACCTTGGAGCTTTTTGGACTGGTTTTCCCCTGCAGGTTTCACCTCGATCACTTCATTTTCTTTGGAAGAGTTGTCAGGTTCGGCTCCCCAGCTGTCCTTGACTGCGTTAGGCTGTGGCGTGCCGATGCCTTTTTCTTTGGCCCTGTCTGCTTCTTCGGGCACCTCCTGTTGCACCACTTGTGATGTCCTAACCATGCACGGAGTTGTTGATTTTCGTTTGCTCGCCATGCTGCCCACTGGTGTGCAATGGCTTTGCTTTAGAGAGGGCACTGAGACTCTTGGAACAACCTGGATAAAAGACTTTGGGCTTTATCCCCCCCCGCCAATGGCTTTGGCTTCCCTTGACTGCTGAAGCCTCCTCTGAGTTTTCAGAATGATTTCAGCACAGAAACTTTTCACTGCACCAATCACTAGACACATCAGGGAGCATCGTGATCTGTGGGACAAGAACAAAGATGGGGGTCAGTGCCTCTGCACAATGTAGAAGACCACACAGGTCTTTCTCAGTTGCCCCTATGACCCTTCTCACTGGCACCCAAATCAAACACTTGCGTACCTAAGCACAGAGGCTGTGAGAGTGGAGTGTTTACACAGGTCACATTCTTCTCTTCCTGTCTCTGAGAACCAAAGTAGAAACAGGCCTACAGCAAAACGAACACAGATGGGATCGCCACTCTACCTTTAGAGACAGAGGGACACAGAAGAATAAACGGGCACCAAGATCTTCTGCAAATGGGAAGGGTGGCTGATGAAATGCTTCTGAATGTGCAGGAGGTTTTTCTTTATGGTACCTATGAGGAAAGCTGCTCATCTAGGGTGCAGGTAGGACTTATAAGGACCTTAGAAAAAGGATATGAGGGTCTGGCATAATGGCTCAATGCCTAAATCCTCACCTTGCCAGCACTGGGATCCCTATGGCACTGTCTTTGTTCCTAGATGCTGCACTTCCCAACCAGCTCCCTGCTTGTGGCCTGGGAAAGCAGTAGAGGATGGTCCAAAGCCTTGGGACCCTGCACTTGTGTGGAGACCTGGAGGAGGCTCCTGGCTCCTGGCTTCAGGTCGGCTCATCTCTAGCCATTATGGCCATTGCAGCCATTGTGACCATTTGGGGAGTGAACCAGAGAATAGAAGATTTTTCTCTCTGTAAATCTGATCTGCTGTTCTAATACAAATATATAAAAAAGGATATGAACAAGTTGTTTCCTGCCATAAAGGCAAAATAATCCTTTTAAACAATGCAGAAAAACACTAAAAGGGGGGAGGAACTCATCACTACAAATATTTCACTTCCCTTGAATTTTTATAGATATGGAGCAGATTGGTGATTTGAAACATGGCTGTGGGGCAGGCATTGTGGCAGAATACATTACCCTGCCACGTTGAATCTTCCATCTACTGGTTCATTCTCCAAATGGCTGCAACAGTCAGGGCTGGCCAAAGCCTGGGCCGTCAAACACCACTTCCAGGATTTATTAGTAGCATGTTGGATTGGAATAAAGAAGCTGGGACTCCAATTGGTGCTCCAATATGAGAGTGGGGGGGTCCCAAGTGGAGCCTGACCTGCTGTGCCACAACCCCTACCCCTTTTGCTCTTCCCCCCCACCCAAAGGACTAATTTATATTGATCGATGGAGAATTAAACTGTAAGACACATTCCTAACCATTTTTGTTGAGGGCTGCAAATGATCTCAATAACACAAAACGGTGTCCTTTTCTCACTATTTTATGAGAAACTTCCTTTATTCTATACCAAATTAAAAACATTTAATAAGTTTAATTTGAAAGCCAAGATGAGAGAGACAGAATGAAAAAGAGGGAGGGAGGGAGAAGGAAGAGAGGTGGAGAGAGTAGAGTGGGGGACAGTGTTGAGGGAGGGAGAGAACTGCCAACTGGTTCACTTTCCATTGCCTGAACTGGAGGTTGGATTGGACCAAAACCAGGAACTCAGTCGTCTTCCAGTGGGGTGAAAGAGGTTTAATCACTTGAGCATCTCCACCTGCACCCAACTTCTGCATTAGCAGGAAGCTGGGATCTAGAGCAGGAGCTGGGGTTTGAACGCAGGCACTCTGGTAGAGGAACCAGGCATCTCAACTGCTAGGTTAAATACCTCCTCCCACACACTGAATTTCTGTTTCTACTGGGGTCATTTCTGGGCTAATGAATCTGTGAATCTGATTTTGCTATTGCACTTACATCTTGCTTTTAAAAATATTTCGTATTCTTGAGTACATTTTACTATGAGATAGAGTTGCCCCCATTATTTTTTTTTAAACTGTTCTTGGTGATTTTGATCATCTGTTCTCAGAAATCAGAATCCACAGCAGGCTAAATCCTATCAGAATTTTGATTGAGTTATCATAAACAATAGTGCTTTGGGAGTGCAGAACATTTGCTGATTAGGAGGTGGGGGTGAGTGAACAGGACTCAGTCTAGGGGGCGAGTGGGCTAGTCCATGTGGGTGTCTCAGTGGGCAGCAGGTGTGCAGGAGAGGGCAGCTAGAGGCTAGAAGAGGAGTTCAGCAAGCACCTGACACCTGGAAGGATGGCCTACCAGCTGAGGCAGCTCCTTGCGGAGGGGCCAATCTGGGTAAGGTTCAGCAGACCCTGAACCCAGCCGTGTTATGAGCCACACGGGTGTTTATCAGCTCCATCAGCTGATAAAGTGGGATAGGCTCCTCAGGGCCAGCTTTGGGGACACAGGCTACTGTGTCCTTTGTGGACATGGCCAGCTGCCATTTCCCATGGATGTTAGGCTCCTGATGGCATCTTTCACACATGGTCTGTCCTGCTTTAGGGTTCCTCCATGTCACCGGCTCCACAGGGGTATGGCCTGGTTCAGCCCATGCCGGCTGGTCCGTGGGCTCAGTCGTCAGAACACATCTTGGGCTGGGCACCCCGTCATCACTACCCTGGTCATCTCCAGCCCGGATTTTTCCTGGGGGAGGTTTTACAATACAAAGCAGCTGCTGTCATCCAGGCAGTGTGTGGAGCAGTTCTCTTACTGCCCATATCATCTGAGTGCGCTCCATCCCTTTAGGACTGCCTGCAGGCCCTGGCAGATTCTGGTCTGGGCTTCCCTCTGTCCTCACTCGCCACACGCCAGCTGCTCAGAGAAGGATCGCTCCCTTCCCAGAGCCCTGCCAGAACATTCCATCCCAGAGCTCCCTGGTAGCCGCCCACGGGGAGGCCCCTCCCCAGTTCCTCACCCTGCTTTGCTTTCTTCAGCACATTTTTCAACAGTCAACAGTGTGTTTCTATAGCCTGTGGGTAGAGGAGAACAAGGGGCCACCTTGCTGTCTCTCTCTCTTAGATTTGTGTGGCCTGATTCCATGGCCACCAGTCACACATGGTTCTTTGGGTTTAAATGAATGACAGTGAAAGAAACAAATACAGTTCCATAGTGGCCTTTCTACAGCTCTGGAGGGGTGTCTTAGGCGAGGTGTGTGAATCTAGCATGGGCACTCCCAGGTACAGTCTTCCTAACAGAGTCTAGGGCAGTACCCCACCCACAGCATGTGCAGTCTGCTTCCCACAATTATTGTTTCAACATTAGATTAACTGCAGGGAGGTGAGGGGAGCTGCAGCTCAGACAAACAAGGAGGTCTGGCGAGATCTCTTGTAAACAAATGCTTGGGAGTGCGTGTGCATCTGCATGAGCGTGTGCACTGGGGGTTTGGGAGAGGACTCAAAATATTCATGAGTGGTATGGGAGCTGTGCCATAGTGGGTTAAGCTGCCATCCTAAGGTGGCATCCCATCTGGGTGCTGGTTCAAAGCCTGGATACTCCACTTTTGATCTAGCTCTCTACTAATGCACCTGGGAAAGCAGCAGCAGATGGCCCAAGTGCTTGGAACTCTGCACCCATTTGGGAGACCTGGAAGTGGCTCCTGGTTCCTGGCATTAGTTTGGTGCAGCACTGGCCATTGCGGCCATTTCAGGATTGAACAGTGGATGGAAGATCTCTCTCTCTCTCCCTGGGTGGAGTTCTGTACGTCTGGGTTTGGCATGGTGCAGCTGTGGTTGTTGCAGGCATGTTGGGACTAAATCCATGGATAGGTGATCTCTATATGTCTGCAACATTTTTAAAAGTTGTTTTTTGGCATATAGATTAAAAACATTTTTTTTGTGTGTATACATGGGTACTTAGAAAGTCAGTGGGATACATACATTATAAATAAAAATCCCTGTATCTATTTCAATAATTAAAAAAACACCTCATCCTTTTATTTTGTTTTCCAGGAGTGTTTAGAAGTAGCCTTGTGTGAGTGAGTAGGGAACTTCTCCATAAGAGGAAGACACCACGGCTACTACTCAGCGGGGCCAAGGAGCTCAGAGGATTTGAGTCACAATTTTCAAGCAGAGCCAAGTGAGATTTTCCTCCTGCAGAACAAAGGCACCAGGCGGGAGTGGGTGTGGGAGAGGAGAAAGATCTTTCTTGAAAAAACTGCCTGTAGCCAGAGTGATTCCAATCTGTTGACAAGTGAGCCCAAGAAATGAGGCAAATGAAATCGCCTGGACGCTTCTGAGTTCCCAAGCCTGTGCTTCAAAATAAACAGTGTCTTCTCAAACTCCTCCAGTAACCAGGAATCCACAGCAGAGTGCTGTGTGTCAGAGAGGAAGGAAAATGTGGCAAGGAAGAAAATGCTGGAGTGTTCAGGATAGACAGGGGCTTTGAAAAGCTCAGGGTGCCTTTGGTGAAGGGACACTGCCTTAGGAAGGCTCACACTGGGCCGGGGGTCTCCGTGTGTCTGCAGAGCTGTGGCAGGCTGGCCCCTGGATTTTGGAGGGTGTATGAGCCTTCATCAAGGTCAGGACTAGCACCATCAGGCCTGGCTCTCCCTGGCATGGAGGTTAATATTTTGTGCACAGTCTCTGTTAAAGCTGGCAAAAAAGAATAGACCTTGAATGAATGAATGAATGAATAAAAGGCATGTGAAGAATTGCTTTGGACACGGTCCCTTCCACTGAGAGTGGCAAGTATGCTAGTAGGACCAGGGGTCTCCTGGGCCAGCTTCCACAGTGAATCTGAACTAGGCACAGAAACATTGATGCCAACCTGGAAATAATCCATTTAAAGGGGGTAGTGCCTTGTCCCTGCCTTTAGTGGGTAGGAGTGTCCACGCAAGTCAGAGCTAAAGATTGTGGTACTCAGAAGGAGAGGAGAGACAAGAAGCATGCCTCATTGGTGTCTCCTCTCCTCATAGCCCCTTGCCATCTGTGAGGCCTGCCCCTCGCAGGAAACCCAGAGCACCACACACAGAGTCCTTGGCGAAGGAGCCACACCATCAGGACCATTCTTGCTTCCTCTGTGTGTTTCATATTAGATCAATTTTCCTTTCATGTACTACAGCATTTGTCATGCACCTCAAAGCACCCCTAAGCATGCAATAAGAAATGACAGAACCTCGGAGTAAACAATATGTAAGGGCCCACCCCGAAGACCTCATCCAATCTGAGTGATCTCATTGGAGATCTTGGGAGCAGCGTGTGTGAGAGTGTGTGTGTGAGTGACTGTGTGTATGTGTGTGTGTGTGAGTGAAGGCTTTAACAGATGAATTTTTAGGGTCACAATTCAGTCTATAACAGCTGGGAAGGGCACCCCGCACCATCCGCATGCTCTTTTGTGACATGAGAAATCACTTCTTCACATAGCCAACACAGGCGAGATGTGGTTCTAGGTATTGAGGACATAGCAGGCAGACAGAAATGGCTGCTTTTGGGCATGTCACCATGGAGAAGAATCAGGCAGCAAGAGGAGAGGGGTGACCTGTGGGCGTGAGTGGGGTGCTTAGGGACTCCCTTCATGAGCAGGTGACGGGGGACATGCAAATGTTGCAAAAACAAGGAGGCAGAATTTGCGGAACTGAATTCTGTGGGACAGGCTGGGAGAAGATCAAGACTAAGCGGCAGAGGTCGCTTTTCCCTTCTTGGGGATAAAACAGTAACAGCCACTGTTCATGGAAACTGTATGTTTCTGAGGAGTCTTCACGTCACAAAGCGTTGTGTCATCGGCCTCCAACGGCAGCTGAAATGGTCTAGGCCAGGAGGTGACAAGTGCCTGGCCTGAGGTCATGTGCCTAGTTCATGGTCCAGCCAGGACCTGAGCAGTCTTTCCAGACCCTGTGTCCTTGGCCCGGCCACACACAGCCCACCCTGGCTGAGTAGGACTTCAAAGGTAGAGAGGGTCCTGCCTGGAGAGAAACGGGCAGCGCCAGTCAGGGCAGACCAACAGCAAGAACAAGCGGGGCAGGGAGAAAATGCCCAAGAAAGGACAAGGACCAAGGGGTGAGGGCAGGACTGGAGGAGGAGGAGGTGGAAGAAGCCAGGCCAGGACTAGGTTGGCAAGAGTGTTGAATGCCCTGCTAAGGAGCCGGGATTTCCTTTCTGGGCACTGGAGAGACATGGTTTTCTAGATGGAGTTGCTGAAGCAGATGGGCTGTCTGTGGCTGGAAGGGAAGAACCCTCCGCCCAAGCAGCTGAGCAGTCATCTTCAACAAATTCCCAGTTAAGCAGCCAAGGCCCAATCATCCTTCCCTGTAGCTATGAGCTTCTCCTTTCAGCTGTCGGGAGCCCATCATGCTCCATCTGGAACTTTCTACCGCTCAGTCTGGCCTCCCTTCCCCGTGGATGAGTGGCCTGGATGGATGATGGATAGGGAGTTGAAATGCAGCAACTGATTCTTCCACAAACATTTCTGCAGGGATGATGGCAGCTGACATCGTAGGCTTCCGGGGGCGTGCCAAGTGCCACATTTCATGTCTCTGAAACCTTCCCTGCGGACCTGGGTCTCAGACTCTCAGAGCCTCAGAGGTGGGACACAAACTGCAGGTGCAGATGAACCACCTGGTAAAATACAGTCTCCAGTTTTGTCATCTGAGTAGGGTCTGAGTGCAAGCTCCAGCAAGCTCCTGGTTGGAGACCTGCTACAAGGTGGGCTGTGCACACAGCAGTGGGAGGCAGTACACTCCACTGTTACCCGAGTCAGGGTGATGGTCTTCCCTGACCTTTCCTGGCAAGCAGCTTGCAGCCCCTTCTCTCCCCTGCTCCCTCGGGGAGGAGGGAAACTGGGTCAAATGGCCACATCGAACCCTAGTGATCCTTTCCAGGGGGCTGTGGGCCCCAGCACAGAGCCCATGCTCCTCCGAGCCCAGGGAGTGCCCCTGTGCTGCCCGCTTGCCCACCTGCTTGCCTGCCAGAAATCACACCTTAGATTTTGAGGTGGACCGCTCTTTCTGAGCCTTTTGCTGGGGCTGTCAGGGCAATGACAGGGCCGTCTGGGAGTTTTCAAAGGCAGCATCCTGTCAAGACATCAAAGCCCAAACGCAGGCCTTTAGCTTGGCAAGGTCTTCCATAGAGCTGTTAACACACTCCACGGCAGCTCATCAAGGGGGGGATTTTCTTTGGGAGTGCGGGGTGGGGATGGCAAGGCTTGTTCTTTTGTGTTTTAAAGTTGCAACAAGACACTGCAGCAGACTCCTCACCTCAGCGGAATTGTGTTGGGGGTATGTTGTGGGGGTATGGAGAGGGACTGAAGGCTGGGAAGGCGGGGGTCTGTGTTTGTACCCAGTTTGCTTCTCACTTTCCTCGGCCATTGCTTCCCCTTTCCTTGCTAGCTAAATGGGGACTGCTCCTAAAAACTTGCTGATAACCTCAAGTTTTCTCTCCATCTCACCTTCAGTCTAAACTGGATTTTAGGGGGTGGCTTCCAAGCCATTGCAATTCACTGGGGTGTTTTGTGGAAATACCAGTTCTTGGACCCCAGCTCAGATTTATTAAAACCCAAACATCCAGGCCTAGGGCCCAGGAATCTGGGCTTCTTTTTGATAAATGATTTGTGTTTTTGCAAAGGAGTGAAAGTGAGAGAGCTAGTGCCTTCTGGTCTGCACCCCAAATGCTTGCAATGTGACTGGGGCTGAGGCTGGGAGCTGGGAATGTTCTCGTTGCCCACCCAAGTGCTTGGGCCCTACTGCTGCCTCCCAGCACCCACATTAGCATGAAGCAGGAGTCAGGAGCGGAGCTCACCCCAGGGACTCTGATAGGGCACATGAATATGGCAACCTGCGGAGCTCTATGTCTGCCTGGCCATCTGTATGCGCTGCAGGACTCTGAGAAGCTGCAGGTTCTGGTGGCCTCAGTGACAGTATGTCAGCCACCTCAGCCTCTTCTAGTTCAGAAGTGGCTGGGCTGAGGCTAACTCTGTCCCACGAAGATGGGGGAGTTTCCTGGTTGCATTGTGGGCTGCAGTGGAAACCAGACATGGTTCAGGCTCCCCACACTGTTGTTGGAGTGGAGTATTGTACTCCCTAGAGCACAGACAAACTCTGTGGAGGCTGAGGTGGAGACAGGATGAATCACACAAGCAATGACCCTGGGAGAGAGTAGACCCAGCTTGCAGGGGTGGGGGGGTGTGCTCCACCACAGGGTCTGCAATGACTTCATTACAGCAGCAGCTGGGTTCACAATTCAGTGAAGTGAGCTTTCAGAAGCTATGTCTTGCTGTTTGTGTCTGGTTTCTGCATTGCTTAGTTGTCCACAGAACACTTTAAGAATGGCTTATTTGGTCTATTTCTCCCACAGCAATCCTGAGGCCCATCCTGTCCATCCAGTTGGGATGTTGTGAGCTGGCATACCCACTGCTCCCTTGGCCTTTGAGGCCTTAGCCTTTTCACGTCTGATGGTGAGGGTGGGCCCACATGAGGGGGCTCCTGGGAATGTCCAGTCTTTGGCTCTGGGCCTGTTTTGGGATGAGTTCTTGGGCTCCTGTTAACATGATTTTACCACTGAACTTTGCAGAGGACATTAGCATGGGCCACTGTTCACTGCACAGGTCATGTCGTACCTCTGCAGATTCTGTCCTGGTGGCTCCATTGACTCTTTTCCACAGTATTGACTCCATGGAACAAACAACCGTCTCCTATGCCCTTCCTTGGTTTCCCTGTGCTGGGTTTGCAGTTCTCCTGGCCACTCCTTCTTGGCTTCCATTTCTAGTTTCATACACCATGGGTGCATCTTCTGGCCTGCTATGGGAGGATTACTCTTTCAACTCTCACCATCATTGTCATGGTATCAGGAGGTGGGAATTTTAAGAGCAGGATAGAGCACAAGGACTTCACGTCTCTGAACGGATGAACACCATTCTCTCGTGAGGTCTTCTTTTTCCCAGGTGTTCTTGTTCCCACACTGTCTTGTGCAGGTGGCTTCCTCCCCATGCGATGCTCTTCATCCCATTAAGATTCAGCAAGGCCCTTGACAGAGGTCCCTGCCACACTCTCACACTTCCCATCCCCTAGACCTGTTAGAAATCTCTCATCTGTTTAATGACTCAGTCTTGACTGCTCTGTCACAGCTGCAGACACTGGACCAAGACAATAACCTTGGCCTTATCTCATCTCTCTTCTCCATCCTCCCTATTCCATTCCAAAGTGTCCAGTTCCTCCTTGAAGATAACACTTCCAAACCAACCTTCCCAGCCCTGCCTTCTCTCCCCAGCTGAGGACTGTAAGTAAGGAGACAGGATGGACCGCAGACATTTGTCGCTGGGACCAAGATGATTCATAAAATCCGAGAAACACATGAAAAAAAAAAAACCATGAGCACTCTCTTCCCACTCCTTTGCACAACAACTCCTCACTTGTTTCCACTTAGGAGGTGTTTCTGACGGGATGACTTGGCAGGGGCTAGCCTGGGTGGCCTTCAGAGCCTGGCAGGGGCTAGCCTGGGTGGCCTTCAGAGCCTCCTTTAACATGCCTGTCCAGCAACTCATGACCAGCAGTGTGTGTGTGTGTGTGTGTGTGTGTGTGTGTAGTCAGGAGCAGTCTCTTGTGTACCTCCAGTTGAACTCATCTAAAACCAAGCTTGCCACCTGTCTGTCAAATCGTATCTCTCTTAAGTGGTCCTGATTCCCATCTTTCCACTCTAATGGTTCTTCCCCCGCCCCCAAAGATATTATTTATTTTTATCGGAAAGTTAGATATGCAGAGAGGGGGAGAGACAGAGAGGAAGATCTTCCATCTGATGTGTCACTCCCCAAGTGACCGCAATGGTTGGAGCTGAGCTGATCCAAAGCCAGGAGCCAGGAGCTTCTTCCTGGTCTTCTATGCAAGCGCAGGGTCCCAAGGCCTTGAGCCATCCTCAACTGCCCTCCCAGGCCAAAAGCAGGGAGCTGGATGGGAAGTGGGGCTGCCAGGATTGGAACTGGTGCTCATATGGGATTCTGGCATGTACAAGGCGAGGACTTTAGCTGCCAGGCTACTGCACTGGGTTGAATGGTTCTTATTCCAAAGAAATCATCACAATCTACTGAGTCCCTCAGGTTGGAGATTGCAGATTCCTTCTCCTGTCTCTCCTCCTTCACCTCACAGTTGGTTAGGCAACAGGTGCCCCGACTTTGCTTCCGCAGATCTGATTCGGCACTGCTTTGCTCTAGGCTTCTTCAGTACCTCTTGCCCTCTTCCCTCAACTAGCACTGCTCATCTAGCATCCCTGCCTGATCCTCTGGCAACAAAACTTCCACTTTTTCTAAAGAAAGCCTTTTTTTTTTTGTCTCTGTTGGCCCTTGTGGAACCCTGAGCAGTGGGTGTGGGACTCCCTCCTGACCTGTCGGAATCTTGTGTCCTACAGAGGTGGAGTGACTGAGGAACGACCTCCGGCAGTGTAAGAACACAAAGACTAACGAGAATGCACACTGTGATTTGTGTCGGAGCCACTGGAGCTGCCAACAGGATGAGCTGTCAGCCCAGAAGGGCTGGTGGCTGCCTTGCTCCTGCAAGGGGCCATTCTTGGGAGTTGGCTGAAGACATGCAGAGGCCATTCTGGGAACATCCCGACGGAGCTGTGGGGTCCAGTCCACCTGCCTTAGGGACTTTTCCGTACTGTTGTGGGTTTATCTGTTTTATGTTACTTGTCATGGAAAGCATTCTTTGTAAAACACCAAATTTCTGCTTTTGCTGTTACAACAGGTGCTGGGTGGCATGCCATCTGCAACACCCTCTCCGGCTCACTTGCCAGCTTGTCATGTTGCCTGTAGTTCTACACCACTCCTTTACCTTCAGGAAGGCATCAGTGACATTTCTACAGGGATAACCCCGTGTCTCACCCATCAGGAACAGCGTAAGCCACTCGCAAACTCTGAGGCTTTATTTTTAGCAAGAGGTTTCTTGCTGCCATGTACCTCATGGCAGATGCCAGTGCTGAATGTCATGTTTCCAAACCTGAGTCTGGTCACAATGCCTTTGGAGCAGTGGGAACGAGTGGTGAGGGGTGCTCAACTCTGCTAACCTTGACCTTACTAACAACCTAATACCTTTTCTTCTTTTCATTTTAAGGTTTATTTATTTGTGTGAAAGTCAGAGTTAGCAAGCGAGAGAGAGGGAGAGAGAGAGAGAAATCTTCCATCTGCTGTTCACTCCCTAGATAGCCACAATAGCCAGTGCAATGTCAGGCAGAAGGTAGACTGAAACTGGGAGCCAGGGGCTTCATCCAGGTCTCCCACAGGGCTTGATTTATCTTCTGCTACTTTTCTCAGGATAATAGCAAGGGAACTGGATCGGAAGTGGAGCAGCCTGGACATGAACTAGTGCCCATATGGAATGCTGGTGTTGCAGGAGGCTTGGCCCTGTAAACCACAATGCCAGGTATCTTAAAGGCGATGGAAGTCAGGGCAGTTCGGGTCTTAGAACCAGAAAGATAACTGGAGAAAAGAGCACTGTTCATTCACCTTTCATTTTAGAGTGCCTGCCACTGTTCTGCATATCCAGGAAGGAACATGTAAGATTCCTGGTCTGCAGACAGTCCAGGGGAGGTGGCCGTGAAGTGAGAACAAAGCACTCACAGGTGGTGGGAAGTGCTGTGTGAAGGTTGTTAAACTCTGATCCAGGGGTGGGTGCAGAGGAGATGCTGCTTGGAAGGCCTCAGCCTCCATTGGTGTTCCTGGGTTCAAGACTCCGCTTGGATTCTGACAAGACTTTATGTGAAACGGCACCCTGGGAAGCAGCAGGTGGTAGTCTGAAAAGTTGGGTCTCTGCCACCTTCATGGGAGACTCCGATGGAGCTCCAGGTTCCTGGATTTATTTAATCCCAGACCTGCTGGTTACTGACATGTCAGGAAGTGAACCAACAGATGGAAGATCTTTGTCTCTCATATGAATGAAAAAAAAAAAATTCAACTGGCATGACAGTGAAGAGTTCGCTCCATGAGAGAACTGGGGTAAGCCCCTGGAGGAGGGGATGGCTAAGGTGAGAGCCACGTCAGCTTTGGTGTGCTCATGGGTCACAGTGAGAGGAGAGGAGGAGCTGCATTGGCTACGTGCCACCTGCCACATCCATGGTTAAATCATTTTTAAATTCTTCAGTCTGCTCCCCAAAGGACTTATTGAAAGGTCTTAAAAAAAAAAGCTTCACTGAGAAGTACTATTTTTCAGTTACCAATATTAACGAAAAAAAAAAAAAACAAGCCCTCTTTGATGGATTTATAGTGGAAACAAGTTTCTTTTCCCTAGTATAATAATCTAGGAAGTGATGAACTTGGGAGGAGTTTAAAGCTCCAAACAGTATCCCCCTTCTAAAAAAAGGCGGGGGCTGGGAGAGTCATTTGTGAGTCCAGATCAAAGACTAGAAGAAAGATTTTAAAATAATTTTTATGAATGGGGTTAAAAACCCTTCAGCATGCCACATGTCAAAGTGACCAAAGGGAAGCTGGTCTTGATAGGATGTGCAGTAGGCTTGGCACCCTAGTGCTGAGCTCTTGTGTGGAGGAGGCCCCCCTGGAGGGGGCTCTCAGAGGTGGCCCACACTGTCTGTTGGTCAAGGTCACCACCACAAAATATGGGAAAGGACAGATGTGTCAGTATAATGAGTGGACCCAGATTCTGCAAGGCAGGAAAAGTGCCCCCAGAGGCAGCTCTCCTGGTGTCAAGGGACCTGCCGGGCTGTACAAGTCTCCAGATCAGGGTGGCTCAGGGAGATTTGTACTGGCCTGATCCTGGAGAAGCCAGTTAAGTAGAGTGGGTTAGTCCATGGGATCTGGATTCAGAGCAGATCTGGGCTGGATTTCTAGGGTTTGAGATCTGGGTGAACTACTTTCCTTCTCCTTGGTCAGGCTTCTTTATCTATAAACCCAGGGCCAATGACTCCCTGGGGATTTTGCAGGATCACACTTGTAAAGACTCCGTCACTACACCAGAAAGCTCCACATGTTAGCAGTGTTGACAATGAAATGAGGGCCCCTCCACTAGGATGGATGGCAGTAGAAACAAAAACAAGCTGAATTTGAGCTTGAAGTTGCTTATGATTCTATATGCAAATTCAAGAAAATCAGGTAATTGTGTATGCCTGAGTGTTAGATCACAAATCTATCATGCTGTGATATTATTGCTCCCCCCTTTTTACTGAGGAATAGTCTCATAAAAAGCAATAAAATTAAAGATGAAGAGGCATTTTGAAGCCAAGTGGCTTCATTATTTTTGCAGTTAATTCCCAATGCTACTTCTTCTCCAACACAAAATATTCTTTCTTTGTGCAGAACAAATCCTAACAGCCATCACTACATTTTCTCTTCCCCACCTCTCTCTCTCTCTCTCTCTCTCTCTCTCTCTCTCTCACACACACACACACACACACACACACACACAGAACTAGGGCGGGAAGAAGAGTGATATGTTTCTGAAAGTAGGAGAAAATCAGATGTAGTTGAGACGGAGAAAGAGATTCTGGTTGTATGTGTCACATACGTAAATAAATAAGGCACTATCAAGTGTTTAAGATGGGTCTAGTCTGATTTACAACCCATCACACTCTGCTATCAAAACATTTAGAGGCTGTGGGACCACAGGGATTTATTATATTGACAATTTCTAGTGTAACCTTTTCATTTTCCTCCGACTGGGTGATTCGTTCACGCTGTTTTTCTGAGGCCGAGTGAGCAGTGAGATTTCTCTGCTCCCCAGGCACAGATCTGGGTGAGACGGTTTTTTTTTTTTCAGTAGTTGCTCAAATTCTTTCTGTCGGATCTCTTTCTCCCTTCCCCCCCGCCCCGACCCCTCCTCCAGCCTGTCAGCCCATCCTCTGCATTGCCAAACTCAGAGCTTTCTCTTGAACCCCTTTCATCTCCGCCTCGAAGAGACTTCCCTTCATCTCAAAGCCTTGGATAAAGGCTGAAGGCTTACTCTAATTCTCTGGCAGAATGTCCTCTACAAAGACATTCATCTAAGCCAGTCAAATCCCGGACAAAACACACACAGATCTAAACCGCATCCCCAGGCCAGGTTTCTACATCTCTTTGCGTGGGGACTCAGGGACGGTAGGCTGAAAAGTGGCTCCCAAAGAGAGCCTGAGACCAGGAAAGTCTCCTGTGCTCACACAGATCCAGCCTGGTCTGAGAGCTCGGCAATTCTAGTTGGACTTGCTGGCACCATGAGGCCTCGGCAGATGGACCAAGCCCTGGGACTTGCAGGTGTCCCAGCCATCCCTGTCTCCTTCCCAGTATCAGAAAGTGGAAGAGAAGGTCTCTTTAAGGACTACTTTCAAAATTTTCACCGTGTGTTTCCAGTGTGGAAGGCTCTAGAAAGATTTGATCATTTATTTGGTGAAATGCAACAAGGAGTCTATAGGAACTTGAATTCTTCCACAGTTCCTTTCATGGAATCTAGTTATTTGTTTGGTAGAGCGACAGAGAGAGATAGGGAGAAAGAACTTCCTTCTTGTTCACTCCCTAAATGGTCACAACTGCTAGGGCTGAGCCAGGCTGAAGCCAGGAGCTAGGGACTCCATCTGGGTCTGCCACCTGGGTGGCAGGGAATCAACTCTTTCGGCCATCCTCTGCTGCTTTCCCACCTACCTTAGCATGAAGCTGGATTGAAACTGGAGTAACTGGGACTCAATTCACCAGTTACATATGGGATGTGGGTGTCCTAAACTGTGGATCAATGCTGTGCCCCAATGCTAGCCACCCTCTGCTCTTGTGCTTTTCAAAGCAAGTTCATAAGCTGGCAGGTTGTGGCAGAAAACCAGTGGCTATGTGTTCCTTTTGGCTTCCCCAAGGCTTCCGCATGCCACAGTGCTGAGAGTAGCAAGTGACTACAGGTGCTGACTGTGCACCTGTAGTGTGCACAGTGTGTAGTGTGCCCTCCTGCAGCTGCCTCGAGGGTGTGGGGGAAATACTAGCGCTTGATTCCCCTGTTTGTCTCAGCGCCAATATGATGCATACACCCTGATGTCATCCTCTGGTTTGTATAGGTTGCAGGGAAGACTGCTGCCTCCCTGGGGATAACTGCAGCCCTGAGGCCGGGACTGGGACCAGAGCTTTCTGGGCCCTGGCGTTTTCCCTCCGAGTGGCACAGGATATGAGTGTTAGTCCATTGCAAACAACAGTGTAGCTTCCTGCACTGCTAGGTTTATATTGATCTTTCTTTACTCTAGAGAAAGCTGGTGAGTCGGGGGCATGTAAGGATAAGAAACTAAATAATACTGAGTGTACTTTCCTAGACACAAGAGAGACCCAAAGGAAAGAGCTGGCATCTGGGGTTGACCTCTTGCTGGCCTCACGCTAAGGTAGTGGAGGGCGTCATGTCTCAAGAGCCAGGAAGTATGTAGGAGTGATTATGTAGGCTCTCTTACACAGCCACCAGGAATCACTGCCCCCAAGCCCCATCTCTACACACCTTAGCCTGATTCAGTTTATGTCCTTAGTGTTAATGCACAAAAGAAAGTAAAACCATATTTAAGCCACAGCATATTAATAAATATGGTCATATAGATAAAAATATTAACAACAATCAGGTAAACAGAACAGAATGTCTCATCTTTGTCCTAAGTCAAAATGGTCACCGGCTTTCCTCATTTGTAATCCCTCACCTAGGGGACACCAAGCTCTCTGCCACTCTGGGTGGCAAGCACACCTGTCATGGCCGCCCCTTCCTGTTCTGCCTTGCATGTTTGCCTGCGGGTGCCACCTGCACTCATGCGCTTGTCCTGCTCTCTCAGTCTGAATCCGAGCACTTCCATCTGCTTCTACATGAGACCTGATGGGTCTCATACAATTAGGCACTGTCATCGCACCTTGCCTGGGTTGCTGGAATGGAACCACTTACCCATTCTTCACGTTTCTCCCCAATCTGTGCCTCCTGCCAGGTAGATCTCCCTTAGTCTTGGGGTTTCTTCTCTTTCTTTGTTCAGTGATGATCTGGGATACCTCTTCATTCTCCACTAAATTGCATTCCAGTTCTTCTAATGAGCTCTCAGGGTCTCCTAGATACATCCTCAAGGCTCTTAATCAAACCCCACTCACTCTATCCTCTGAACCCTCATCATTAGACAGCTCTTTGCTTCCCCCAATCCTCACCAGCAGGACTTTGGTCAAGGCAGTGAGCACACAGCAGTGAACAAGACCCACCAGGTTTCCTCTGATAAGCCAATATCCTCAGCAAAAAGACTGCATGGCTTTTAGCCACCTATTATCGATCTGAATCAGTTCTCTATTCAACTAGCTGATACTTGAGCCCCCACTAAGCGCTAGCTTCTATCCTGGGAGACACACTAAGGATGGGGAGATACAGCCAGGTTTAGACCTATCCTGGACTTTAAATCTAGTGAAAGAAAAAGAGCATCATAGGAGCACAGACCATGCAAGAATGCAGAGCGCAAATTTAGGGGCAGAACAAGATATGATAAGAGGTCATGAGAGGAGAGCTAGGAAGGGCAGGAATTTTGATGGGTCTTTATGCTGACAGAAATGGAAAGCCCAGGAGTGGAGAGAGACCTAGGCACAGGTTTGTGGTGGCATGAACTGATATGTATTCTAGAAGCTACACAGCAGAGTCCCTCTGTACCTAGCTCTCCATGTCCTGCCTACAGCTCTCTTTCTGGATCCCTACAAGTCTGGTTCCTAAGACAATAAGATTTAGATTCTCAATGCTTCCATTTTACACTCCCTATTCATTCATTCCTGATGTCACTGGTTCACGAGCTTCTAAGGGTGACAATGTGCAGAGAGAAAATCAGGACTTTTGGGGCAACTGAATAACGGTCCTTGAGACATTGTCCAGGGTCCAAGCCCCCAAAATTGTGGGTGTTATCCCAGAATGTAAAAAGGCCTTGGCAGATGTGATCAAGCTTAGGATTTGGAGACAGAGCAGTCATCCTGACCCATCTTGGCCCATCCTTTCATACCAAATGCAACCCAAGCACCTGCTTGGAGGGTAATTCGAGATAAGGGGGAAGGCGGTCATGCCATAGAGGCAGAGGCGAGTCAGAGATGAGGGGCTACACTCCTGGTCTTGACGATGGAGCAAAGGGCCCTGAGCCAAACATTCCAAAGCTGTAGATGTTTTGGTTGCAGATGCTGGAAGGGACAAAGGAAACAAATTCCCCACTAGGTCCTCCACAGGGAGGTAGCTTTGCTGACTTCCACGCCTCATGTGCGCTCCCTACCTCACTGGGACTGGCTGAACGGTGGAGGAGAGAACGTGGTGGGGGTTCTGGGTCAAGGTAGTTCTGAACAGCATGCATGCAGCACCCTGCACTTGGCCACCATCCTGGGGATTTAGCAGCTTCTCTGAGTTCTGTGGGAGCAATGGTTTTGAGCTTGTTTTCCTGCAGCCTGGAGAGATTGACTCTATGCAAATCCCAGTGTTCGTTAATTTCCTAAGTTGATACATTTAGTGGTGAAATAACTTTTTCTTCCCGTTTTGTATAACGCTTAAAAAAAATCCTGCCTGTCTTATTTTCTTGCTTTTTTCCTTTTTTTTTTTTTTTCGTGAACTCAGAAATGATGCTGCCATTCTTTCCATAGCAACACACTAGGATACTAATTGTGCTTTGCTGGGGGAAATCAAAGAAGGGCTGGCACCACGGCTCAACAAGTTAATCCCTTATCCTGTGGTGCCTGCGTCCTATGTGGGACACAGCAGTTTATTCCTATCTTTTCTACTTCATCCAGCTCCCTGCTCATGGCCTGGGAAGGCAGAGGAGAACGGCCAGAGTCCTTGGGACTGTGCACCTACGTGGGAGATACAGAAGAGGATCCTGGCTCCTGGCTTCATGTTAGTTCATCTCTGGCCATTTGGGGAGTGAACCAGTAGATGAAAGATCTTCCTCTCTGTCTCTCCTTCTCTCTGTAAATCCGCCTCTCAGATAAAAATAAATAAATCTTCTTAAAGAAACAAGAAAATCGAAGAAGGACCCTGGAGGGGAGGCAAGAGCATGCTGGGTAGGAGCTGGTAAAAAAATTCCTCAAATAATAGCATCCAAAAGTGCAGAAGAGGCCTGAGAAGGAGGCCTGCCTTGTCAGTGGGGGAAAGTTCTAGAAGCCCTGTGTATGTTTCCAACTGTTATAATGCCAGCAGTTGTACTCAGTTTTTTTTTTCTTAAAGTGCTTTTTTTCTTCAATTCTATTTTGATCCTTCTAAGGAAAAAGGGAGGCAGGCAACTCAGTGACAATCTGTCCCCAACACCTTTCAGCAATATCAACTCACGTGTCTGTTGTCGGGTCTTATTTAGGCAAACACAAACTGTGTAGACAGTTGTTCCTTGGTATCCGAGGGGGCCTGATTTCAGAACGCCTGGGGATGCTCAAGTCTCCCACATAAATAGTGTGGTATTTGCACACACCCTACTCCTGCCCATATCTTCTGAATATCTCTAGATTACTTAGAATATATACCAGAGTGAAAATGCCATGGAAATAATTGTTACACGGCTTGGGGAACAATGAGAAGGAAAAGAAAGTCTATATATGTTCAGTACAGATATTTTCTGTAAATATTTCCTATGTGTGGTTGGCTAAATCCATGGAAGCAGAACACCCAGGCACGGAAGGGGAGTTAAGGTGTGTAGCCCGATGCCTTGATAGACGTGTATACTATGAACCCATCAGCACACTCATACCGTCCATGTACTCCTCACTTCCCACAGCGAGCATTTGTTTTTTTCTTCTTTGTTTTGGTAATTGAGCAAGGGAGGCAGGAGATGGGAAAGAAAGAAAGCCAGCTCAAGTGGTCAGCACTTGGGCACAAGCATTCTTTTATCCTTATAGTAGATTTATGGTTTCCTGAAGTGCCCTCTTTTGGGGACCTCTTTCTGAATCTCTACTTCCTAGAGAAATTTTCTGAATCTGAACCCAAGAACTCAGAAGCTATCCCATGTCCGCACATGCCTAATGGAAACCTGACTGTCACACTTGGTGTATCTTCGAGCTTGCTCCAAGGAGCTGTCATCTTAGCCTGAATACATCAAGCCCGCCCCTTCCCTCCAGGGCATCAGGGTTCATCAGACCCACATGCTGAGAAGAGCATGCCCTTCAATCTCTCGCTTCTATCCTCTGAAATGCTGCTTACATGGAACTGGAGAGTATGAGGCACTAGCAGAGGTAGGCAGTCACGAAAAGATACAATACTTTTGAGGAATACATAATGACACAGGGACATTCTCATGTTCTATCAAGGCAAAGATAAAGCCATCACATGCTGCATGATTCAATATCCTTGACTTCTGGGTGAAGTAGTATCATATAGACAAAAACGAGTGACTCTCGGGTGGGGTGGCTAGTGGCTGAGTACAGGGACACAGGAATTTTGGGGGTGATAATGATTTGGCTTGATTTTGGTAGTCATTATTCAGCTACATGAGTTTGTCAAAACCCACAAATTGTATACACATACACACACACATACACACAGGGTAAATTTTACTCTATGTTTTAACCTAATTGTAAAGAGCCAAAACAATGCAACTACACATTAGGATGTACCATGTAATTTCAACTTGATGAAACTCAAACATTTGTAAAAAAAAAAAAAACACACAGATGATGTTGACATCAGCTATCCGCAGGCAGGGGCAGAGGATTCAGGATTGCTTTTCTGACTGTTATATTTTGAGAAATGTCTGTAACAACCTGGATTCCTCCCTTTAGAAGCAGAAAAGTGGATTCACTCTGGCACAATTTTGGGGTCAAACTCCATTTCCTGGAAGTAGGCCACATACTTATGAGCCCAGTCTCTTCATCTGCAAACTGGGACAGAACATCTGACCCATGAGGGTGTTCCTACAATGAATCGAGATCACAGAAGCACTTCATGCATTTACACGGGCTGCTTGACTTCAGTAATTATGACCAAGCTCTCATCTCTGGGAATCTTTAACATTTCCAGGCTTGGGTCCTTCTCACATTTTCACCAGCACAAGTTTTATTTATTTTAGAAGGTAAAAAGAAAACGAATACCTAGTAGGTAGAGAGTACTATGTGGAAAGAATAATTGTCCTGTTTCCACCCCTACGCTTGCAGCCACAGAATCAGAGTGACAACCCCTACCTTCCTCAGACACCACCACCAGGTGAACCTTCAAAATTGTTGGTCATGCTTGGTGTACTGATCCTGAGCTCAGGGCACTGTTTGTAGCTAACGGTACTGCAGAAGACATCTGAGATATGCGCTGTATGAAGCTCACCATCACCAGAGAGCTATGCTGCAGGTGCAAAGTGGCAGGTGCAGGAGAACAGGAGGAAGGGAGAGATCCCAGGAGGCATTGGTGAAGGGAGGGAGCACAGGGGAGCAACAGGAACCAGGAAATAGCATACCTGAGAAAATGAAGCTGAGGATGCTCATGGCGGGAGAACACTTTGGGCCAGGGGTTGGCCAACTGTGGTTTGACTCCTGTTTTTATAGATGAAGTTTGGAATGGTTACCACCACAAATGCTTTCTGACTTCTCCGGGAGAGTTGAGTTGTCATGATGGAGCCTTGAAATATTTACTGTCTGGCTTGTAGCAGAGAAGCTGGCCCCCTTGCCTGGAGGAACACACAGATGCCCAAACAAACCATGGTTTCTGCCTAGGGACCGGGTCAGAGCAGTCTGGAGGTGTGAGGAGAAGTGGAAAAGAGAAGAATGGTAGGTGGGGGGAAAGGGTGGGGGGATGGGGAGGAGGCGGATGCTCTCGTGCTTTGGACTGCACTTCTTGCTTGCAGGGCAGTTAAAGAACATTATTGCAATTCACTGCAAGGCAGAAAATTCTGGGTGTTTGGTTCAGGCCACCGTCAATTCTGATGCAGCCTGGTGGTGACGGCCCTCCTGCAGTGGCTGCCAGGCAAAGCTGTGTAATGCAGCCTCTGTGGGACTAGTGAGGCACAAAGTGGAGAAAAAAGCAAGGGCCCTTCCTTTAAACAGAACATAAGTCCCTGTGCCTCAGGCAGACCTGGCTCTGTGAACAAGTTTTGAGGCCACCAGCTGAGTGTGGCAAGGTTAGGGGTGGATGGGGAGGAGCGAGGGCCCAGTAGAGTGGCCAAGGCTGCCAGGGAATGAAAGATGTGAGTCAGCCTCCAGCTCTCTTGTTTCCCTCTTCCGTTCATCCTACATTCCTCAGTGAGCTGACTCCTCAGTCTCCAATTCACCTCTCATTCTGGAAGTGAACTGTCATCTTCCCAACTCTCCATGACAACCATCATCAAAACTGATGATTTCTTGGAGCCATATCCAAGCACCAGGTCGGGACTCCAAGATGTGTCTCCTGTGCCCTGCCCGCTCCCCACAGTGCCTGGTGCGCTTGGGGGTGGAGCCGCAGAAGTGACACTGCGGGGAGGACCCAGGCTCTGGCTTGGGGATTGCCTGTGTCTCAGTGTCCTCATCTGTCAAATAGGAGATGGCACCAGCTGACTTCACATGATTGTGGGGATCAAGAGGGTATGTGAAGAGGCACCGAGTACAGTGCCGGAACCCCAGTCAGAGCTCAGTATATGTGAGCCATTAGTCTTATTTCACAGTGTGGATGAGGCCACAAAGTGGTAGCCATGTGCCAGGTGCTGTGCGAGGTCAGAGAATGGTGAGGGTGTGTCCAGTGAGGGGCTCCAGGGATCCTTCTGAGTAGAGGTGAGGTCTACTGAGTGATGAGAAGGATCTTAAAAGCTTCCCTATGCAGGACCTGCGCTGTGATTGATTGCTGATGTCTGTTCTAGGTATGAAAAGGGCAATGGTGCTATGTGAATCTCTTGGGTCTGTGAGATGCTTGTCTTAGCATTCAGACATGACGGGACACTTTTGGAATTCTGGCAAGGCAGGTTGGATAGCAGTGTGTGTGTGTGTGTATTTTAGTGCCTCAGGGGTTGTTGGGGGGTGGATAGTATATCCTTAGGGAAATGACATAGCCTGACTCCAGAGCACTGCATTAGTCACCAGGCAGCAATGTCGGATTCCAAGATGAGAGAAGTGTAACCTGACACAGCCACCTTGCCAGGAGCCCATCTGGGTGGTAGCTGCGGCACATGCTATATGGGGTTGGCACTGAGGGTGGAGGGGCCTCCTCTCTGTAGCAGAATTGGCTGTGGATTTGGGGATGGGGCTGCACAGCTCTGATACGATACGTGGACTCTACTACAGTAAGGCTGTTACAGTGGTGTCCATTTCTGCTTGGTTGCTGCCACATGGCAATATTGGCCAGAATTTGGCCCACCCTTCTTTGCTGAAGCCAGAGGGGCTGAGGGGTGGAGGAGAAACGTGGGCATGCATTTGGTTTTGTCTACTGTCACATCCCCGGTTTCTGGTGCAGCACCTTTCCTCCAAGGAATGTTCCAGGAACAGTGGTTGGATGACAGGACGGACAGATGGAGGGGATAACTAGGACCCGGGAAAAGACAGGAGCTCCCCCTTTCTCTCATGGAGAGCCACGTGGGAAGGAAACTCTGCTCGGGCTTTTAAAGGAAAGAAAACTTGAAAAGCAGGATTGTGAGCAAACACAGCAGAGAACTAAGGCCATGCGTGTACACACACATCAAGCAAGAGCACAGGCAGGCGCCGTGTTCTTGGTCTTGAAACTCAAACAAGTACCTCCAGGTTAAAAAAAATCATAATCAAGAAAAATAAAGCAGAAAAGAAAGGAGAAAGAAAGGCCCCTAGTCCGTCTCCCCTGGTTTGAAGCAGGAGACACAAAGCAGAGGGGATGATCAGAGCATTCCCAGGATGCAATGCAACTTCCTGCCGGCGCCCAGGGGAAGGACCCCTCTTAACCCGGCCTCGAGGCTCAAAGGCGCTTGCTTGAAGATGTGCAGGCCAGGTCGCCCTGCCCAGCGGGGACGCAGGCGCGAATGGGCCTCCTCTCCTTGTTCTTGCCTCAGCGCATGTCTTTGGAGCCTTGCTGGGAAGGAGGGAAACGGGGCCAAAGCGGAGATGAAAGCGCTTGTAATCTCATAGAAGAGCCAGGCAGATGCTCTGAAAAGCGGCACCTGCCGTTTGCACTTCAAGGCAGGCAGCTTGAAACACACAGGCGAGCCTCCCCTCTTCCCTTCCCCCAGGTGCCTGGACTTGGGTGAGTCACGGCAGGAGTCACGGCTGTGAGTCCCACGGGCTGCAGGGGACAAAGGAAACCAACCACTGAGGCCCTGGGACTGCCCTCAGTAACAGCTGGAGTCTTACAGTCCATGTCCCATGCCTGCCTGCCTACCATGCAGTCTATTGCAGATCACTGTCTTTGGCGTCAAGACCACTGGGCACAGGTACTGTGTGGCAGAGGTGCTGTGTGGCAGGAGCAGCCCTGAGCCATTGCTGTCACCAGCCCCGAGTCAAGAGTGAAGTTTGCTTTGGATAAGACACTAACAGCTTTTCCTGCCTTCACCTGCTCTCCATGGGGATTCTGTATCACCACCTGCACCCACAGCTGGGACAGGGTCCCACAGAACACCCCAGATGGAGAAGGACGGGGTTTTCTTGCATTATGAAGCTGTCAAATGCAGCCAGAGATGGATGGACTTCTCCATGAAATCCCACAGATTGGAACTGAGCCTCTGGTCAATTTTCTGTGATGTATTTACTATTCCCCACTGTTTGGGGAAATCTCCAGAACTGAAGAGAACAGGCTGCCCTTGTGGTTGGGAGATGCCAAGCTGGTAGCAGAGTCCCTGGGGAAAGGGGAAAGAAGCGGGAGGCAGCAGAAGGCTTAGTTAAAGAGCTTGCACTCTCACAGTCTGACTCAGCCCATCATTGTAGGAACTCTGACTCCCAGAAAGGGAGAAAGAGAATGGGAACTCCTCAGATGCGAGTCAGTGCCATTCACCTGCCACTCCCAGGCCTGTTCGCTGGCTCTGACTCTTGCTCTGTGGAGCAAGGTGAGAGTCAGCAGGCAGTATGGAGGATGCCTGTGATGGCTGTGGGGACGTGCAGGTGGTATTTTCAGCCTAGACTGAGTTGGGGTTGGGGAAGGCAAAGAAGGCAGGCAGGCAGGCATGCAGGAAAGAGGCTCCTCTCTGGGGATGCCATTAAAATATTTAATGCAGTGGGAACTTGCTGAGAAAGAAAGGGAGAGAGAGAGAGGTGGAACCCCAAAGCAGCTTCTCTAGGGAGAAATAAATTATCGACTCTGACCATCAGAAGAATCTCAGAGTGAGATGAAATAGCTCAGCTAACAAAGCAACAGAGCGGCAGCCACTGCCCAGGGAGTTGACGGAGGCGTCTGAATTAACCTGCACGATTTGCCCGTGAGTAGCTGTCGACTGCTTCAAGAAAGACAGTCAGGTGGAGGTTTTAATTAGTTGGGCTTTGGATAAGTGGTGAATCTTGCAAGTGCCCAAGTGCCAAGTGTTGGGCCTCACAGGGTGGGTCTTGGGAAGCAGGAATGGGGAAGCATTCGCTTCAGCAGCAGCAGCAGCATCAGCAGCAGCAGCAAGTAATGAGGTTGAAACTCAGCCAGGGCCAGACCAGGGCCTGCAGGTGCAGCTGAGAACCAAGTGACCGGGCCCTGTGCATCCTCAGTCAAAGGCAAATGCCATCTGCTCTGGCTGCTGCCCATGCTGTCCTCTTCTATCATCATGTCACCATCTGTAGCACAGTGACCTTTGCTAATGGGGCTCGGGTGCTTTGAGAGCTTTTCTGGCTTCCCTGGCTTAGTACATACTTGGCTTGGGCAGCCTGGCAGAGAACTGCTTAGTTGGAGGACAGTAACAGTCCCCCAGCTCTGCCTTCTTGCCCAGCCTTCTCTGAGCATCTCCATGGAGTCAAGGTACTTGCCATCTGGACAATAAGTGACCATCTTTTCTCCTGAGTGCAGGAAGGAGGCAGATAAGTGTACAGGCAGAGATGTGACAATGACTTGAGTTCTAAAAAGGAATCTAAGAAGGAAAGGAACAGAAAGTACTACAGGTGACCAGAGGGTAGAGTGTAGTGGGTATGGGCATCGGGCAAGGTTTGCTCCAGGAGCTAACTAAGCTGAGGAGACCATAGGCATAGGACAGACTCACCCCTGCCCTTGCTAGTTCACTGGGTTCTGTCCAAGCCTCCTCGCCTCTATCAACAACAAAGGGCACCATCACCCAACATTTGTCATAAGAGAGAAACCAGCTAAGGAGGTGATAGGCTCAGCAGAGAGCAAAGAGGGAATTGACGCATGTGCCGTGTGGTCACCAAGCAGATCCAAGCCAGACACGCACTGCCCTGAGTGTTAGCCGATGCTGCCCAAACTGCTCCATTGGCCTTCAAGTCCCCAGTCCGTAGGGTTGTCTCTGTCCTCTCTGCCTGTTGTTGTCCATAAGGATCTGCCCAGATGCTGGAGAATGGCATGGCTGCCTCACACCAAATGACCAGTGCCCCAGTTTGGCTGAGGCTCTGATGGCATGACGGTTCCAAGGCAGGTAGGCCCCTGAGGACTGGAGCTTTTGGGAAATGGAAGTTGCTGAGGAGTAGAGGAGTACAGAGGTCAGCCTTAAGATAAAATTGGGTTCAACTCTGAGTCACTTACAGTACAAAACTGTCAGGAATGCACCTGGCAGCTCTGTTCATCAGAGTCCCAAGATGGAGACATGAAGGCATGGGTGTGCGAATGGGCTAAGCATAGTCTGGCCACACCGTGAAACCTTACCTGGTGAAAGAGAGAACAAAGCCCCTAGCCACGCTGTACCATGGAGGAACCTTGAAAGCATCATGCCAGGTGACAAAAGCACCATGAAAGACTTGTATACTTCCACTCCTGAAAACATCCAGAAAAAGCAGGTTGACAGGTTAACAGGGATCAGATCAGTGGCTGTCCCCAGTTGGCTGGAGGTAAGGAAACTGTACAGTGACTCCTAATGGACTCTGGATTCTTTTTGGGGATGATGGAAATGGTCTAAAAGGGAGGGGGGCGTGGTGGTGGTGGGTGGCTGTTGCCACATGGTGAGGTTTGCCATAGTTTTGCCCACCCTTGTCTGTTAAGGACCTGGCATATAGTCAGTACTCATGTATGTGCTAAGACATGGGAACGTCATGCCCAACAAACCCTAAGGCTCTTCAAGTCTCGGTTTCCACATCTGGAAATTGGAGATGGTAATGCAAGTTGAGGAGGCAAGGAAAGGCACCATCTCAGCTCACAGCAGTGCCTGTTGAGGGCAGTTCCCCAAATGCGCAGTTTGAGGCCAATGCCAAGGCTCCTGGCAGTGGGTCTGTGCCATGGGAGCTGCTTCTAAGTCATCCCCACCACCTCCCATCACATGCTCATCTTGGAGTGAATGGCCAGTCACAACACACCAGGACTTGCATGATGCTGTTGGCTGTGTTGTCAGGAGCTCCTCTGAAAGACCACTCTCTTCTGTGCTCTGAGCCCAGATCAGCTGGGAACTAGTGAATGTGACATTGTATTTTCTTTCTCTGCCTGAAGATGCCTCTCAAAACCTCTCCCAGGCCCTATCTGTTAGTGCTGGTTAGAGTTGATGCCAGATCTGGAGCCATGTTGTGTGAGTGGCACTCATTGCAAGAGCAGGTTATTTTCAAGATTTCCAGCTGTGTGGGTCAAGGTTATGACCACCAGAAGTGCTGCCACTATCCTTAAGGATTTGTTTTAGAAAAAAGAGGAGGAAAGGACTTTTAGGCCATGAGAAAATCACAACTCTTGAGCTGTGTCCTTCTTCCATTCTTACCTGGGTCTCTGGAACCCTGGTCAGGGGTCCTAGTGGGCATGTGGTCTTTCCCATGGCAAGCACTTCAGCGGTGCCATTCCTCCCTAGGAAGACAACTCATGTCCATCCTCCAGCCCACCTCATAGCTTCACCTGTATGTAGCTGCTCCCACTTTTCAACAATCAGCTGACCACACACCTTCTTTGTGGACACCCACCCTGGTCCGTTGCAGATCAGGTTAAGTCACCGCCAGGTAGACTCACAACTTAGTGCTTGATTCAGTTTCCAATGGAGTCTGTCTTCCCCTCCCTAACCTGTGAGATCCCCGAGGATACAAACTGGGTCCTTCCAGCTGACAGCTATATCCCAAGGCCTAGCACACAGCCAGCACATGGGAGGACCAATAGTAAACATTAATTTGTCACGTAGCTCCACTTAGATTCCTCCTTTTCTTCCTGTCTCCCCTGTGTCTTGGCCTGTCTGGGTGGGACCTGTTTCCTTTCTTGTCCCTGCATCCCAAGAAATGAAGGGATGTCGGCCAGAACTCATGGATCTCCTCATGGAGCTTCCTCATATGGAGGAAAGTGGATGGAAAGGGCAGGGACACCTTAGAGAGCAGGAGGTGGTGATGGTGCTGCTGGTGGTAGTGATGGTGTTAGCAGTGATGATGATGGTGGTGGTTGTGGTGATGGTGGTAGTGGTAGTAATGGTGGTGATGGTGTTGGTGGTGGTAATGATAATGGCAGTGGTGGTGGTGATGGTGGTAATGGTAGTGATTGTGTTGGTGATGGTGGTGCTAGTGCTGGTGGTGGTGGTTTGCAGGTGGTGGTGCTGGTGATGGTGCTGGTGATGGCGGTGGTGGTGATGGTGTTGGGGTGTGTGTGTGAAGGACTGTATGGCAGAGGGAGAGGCTTGCCTGCTGGTCATAGCCAACTCTATGCACCAGGATCTCCATGGTCTATCTCAATGCTATCCTGATGAAGCCCTTACCTCCTCTGGGAGCCCCAGGGATGGAGGGTATGTTTTAAAACAGAAAACATCTATGAAGGCTTTGGATGGCCAACTGCAAAGCTGACCCCACTAGGTTAGAGATGTTTTTGAACGAGAACCCACAGGAACAAGTACATCTCACATAGCACTCCTGTGTGCTATCTGTGCAGGCAGTGTCCTCTCCATGTATAAATGCAAACATGGACAAGACCATGCCCACTCCTGTGACCATTACCATATGTAGTAGCCTATGCCTCCACCTGCAGCACCGATATCCCATATGGGCACCAGTTTGTGTCCCAGCCGCTCCAGTTCTGATCCAGGTCCCTGCTTATCGTTTGTAAAAGCAGTGAGGGATGGCTCAAGTCCTTGGGTCCCTGTACCCACATGGGAGACCTGGAAGAAGCTCTCAGCTCCTGATTGGCTTAGCTTTAGCTGTTGTGGCCATTTGGGTGAGTGAATCAGTGGATGGAAAATCTCTCTTTTTCCTCCTCTCTGCCAAATCTGCCTTACAAAAAAATTGATGAATCACTGAAAAAGAGAATATTAACTCTTATTGTGTAGGGTATATTAATAGTGGAATAGTGTTTTTCATTTCATTTTTTAAAAGTCTACATCCTTTCTAATAGGAGTACACAAGCAATGCACAAAGGCTTATGCCTCTGAAATGGGTCTTGAGCTGGGATGACTGTTCTGTGGTTGCTGCTTTCAAGTACTCAAGCTACTTGGTAGATGATGGGGGGGAAGTTGGCATAGGGCAAAATGGAGGTATCTCAAAGAGGCCAGGTATGAGGTGTGTGGCCCTGCATGACACAGTGACAGTGGGGGTGGAACCAGAGTGGGAGATCATACAGGTACATCAAGGACCACACCCCGTACCTCTCAGATTCCTGCCTTGAGTGACAGAGAATCAGGAGGAGAAGGTTGGTGTGGGATAGGAGCTGGAGGTGGCGTCTTGGCTGCATCCCAGGGCAGTGAGCAGGAATGATGAGTGTCGAGTCTATTCTTAGACTCCTGCAGCCATGCCAAGTCCATACATCAGCTTAAAGGGTGATGATGATGGTCCACAAGGTTGCCCTCTTCCCTTGTCAACCTTTACCACATCTAGCTCTTTTTGGCTACAAAACCCGCCTAAATTTATTCAGACTTTGTCTAGGCTACCATGCAGTTGCATCTTAGACCCCTTTGCTGGACAATGTGGGTTTTTGGAAGCAAGGGAGGAGAGAGAAGTTTCAAATTACAGAACAAGTTAGAACTTAGTGGCGCCTTATAGAAGGGAGGAAACCACCAAGCAACAAGAAAAGGCGATGAATCGACCACTCCCTGGGACAGGGCAAGTTTCCAGCTGCCCACGAGTTCAGGGAGACCTGGGAGTGGGAGTTGCACATACGCTTTTGTAAACAGTATGAAGAGAGCTGCCACCTTCTTTGGAACATGCATGTTAAGACTGCTCTTCTGCTGTCTCCCTTTAGTCATCACCTTAGCTGCTGTTGGCTTCCTGGCAAGCAGGTTGAAGGAGACGTGAATGGATAAGGAAGGTTTCTGAGTGCTGGGTGGGTGAGAGAAATGTACCACTTAACAGTCCCAGGTCAAACTGGAGGGAAGATAGTGACAGCCAGCCATCCATGAGGCCATGATAATCCCTAAAATGTCAGTTGGTGACATGCTTGGGAAACGCAGTACCCACCCTGCATTTGGCTCCGATGGGTCCATATGTAAACCCTGTCTCTGTGGGGCTTGTCACAGGGCTGGGGTGGCATGCAGAGGCTAATACCACAATGGCTGTGATCATAGCTCTGTGGACATGACCCAGCACCTCAGACATCTTCATAACTCATCCTTCCCATACTCTCCCAAGGGGGTGTCCTGAGCCGTTCTGCAGATGGGCAAACATCCTCTGATCTGAGTCCACGCCACAAGGTGGGGCTGCATTGGCTTCATGTTGGCCGCGTGACTTTGATGCAGCTTTGGCTGTTGAGCTGGCCCAGATCCCCTGAGAGGGTTCCTATTTGGGCCTTATGCTCTTTGACCCTTTCCAATGGAAACTTCGCAAAAGTTGCACAAGCAATGTATGATTTTTATGAAGATATAAATTAGGCAGGGGTGCATAAAAGTATGTCCTCACATCTACCTTTCTTTTTCTATTCTCAGAAGTAATGGCTTTGGACAGTTTGGTGGCTATGCCTTCCCCATGCACACACCTGCACACGGAGTGTATTTTACCCACCATGGGTGGGATTGGATGCATTATTCAGCGACTTGCTTTCTTCATTCACCCATGGATCACAGCTCTCATCCCCCGACAATAGGTACCGAGTCCTTATCCTCTCGAATACGTTCTGTTGTCCAAGCAGTGCTTCAGCCTCTCCCCCATGGATGGATGGACTCTAAGGTTATCCACCTGCTCACTGATTCTGTACCATGTAACATTGTAAATCAAAGCAGTCATAGAAATATAAGCTTCCAATAAAGACCAGCTATCTTCCAAGCCTTCCTATGTAGCTTTATGTAACATATGGCGCCAGTTCAATGCTGATAACAAGTGTTCATTTCAAAAAGCAGTGGTTGGCGTTAATTGCATTTCTGTTTTGAGTGTGATGAAAATGGGTTATTTTCATGACATCAGGTATTAATCTCTAGCCTAATCCAACACTGAACCTGGGATTAGATATTGAAGTCTTGCAGCAATAGTATTTTCCCAAATTTTCCAACTCATTTCCTAGCCAAGTCTCAGCTAGTGCAGGAAATCACATTTTCTGAGGTAGCTGAAGATAGGTCTTAGGCTTCTAAGAGAAGTCATGGGATTCTAGCCTAACATTGAGAGCAATCCTGCTCAGGCCCAAATCATTTGATTCTACTAACTCAAATGACACAGAGTTAAGGACATCAACTGCAGGCGTGTCCCTGCATCGGGTCCCCAGGCCTCCAGCCTGGCCAGAGCCAAGTCACTCCTCTCTTGCTTCTAGTGGATCCCTTGAGATTCAAATGGTTTTCCTTTCTCAAAATCTTCATCCTCTGTTTTTTATTTTCTGGGTCTTTTCTTTTCAGCTGGGCAACAGAAGAGGAAAAACGTTTCTTGTCTTTTCTGCCCCATGTTCCCAAATTTCTGCTTTCTTTATTTCCTATCTGTTTAGGGAAGATATTTTAGTCATTATTTTACAGTGGGTCTGTTGACCAAGGATTATCTTAGCTTTCCTACATCTGAAATGTCGTAATTTCTCTTCCAGTCTGAAAGATTTTTTTTTTTGTTGTTAAATCTATTTTTTTTAATTTGAAAGGCAGAGTTACAGAGACAGGGAAGGAAAGGCAGGGGGATCTTTCATCCACTGGTTCACTCTCCATATGATCCCAGTGGTCAGCCCTGGGCTGGGCTGAAACCAGGAATCTGGAAGTCCATTGCTGTTTCCCATGTGGGTGGCAGGGGACCAATCCCCTGAGCCATCTTCCACTGTTTTCTCAGGTGCATTAACAGGAACTGGACCTGAAGTGCAGCAGCCAGGACTGGAACCGGTGTTCAGATGGGATGCCGGAGTCACAGTGCCAACAACCTGCTGCACCACAGTGCAGGCTGCTGAAGGAGATTTTCTGACATAGATAGGGTTTGTGTTTGACATTCTTTTGAAAATGTCCTGCTATTGCTTTCTGGTTTTCATGGCTCCCGATGAAACACCTGCTGCCCCCTGGGATACATTCCAAGACCACGCCCTCCCATCCTGCTGTCCCAGTGGATGCCCAACAGCCCACAGGCTACAGTAGACTCTGATAATGATTGGAGGGCAGCTGGACATTAAACAAAAGGGCCAGGTCAGGTTTGGTACTTCTTTCCCTTGCAGCACACATTGAGCAACTGTACACATTTCCTGCAGGAGTCCTAAGGGCCCCTGCCTGTTAGTGAGGCTCTGTCAGCAGGCCGCTGAGACTTCCAGAGAAACATAATGCTGAGTAGGAAAGGTCAGCTCTGGAAGCCCTCCGTTTAGCAGTCGAGGAGTCTCATGAGTGAGACAGAGGCATGAACCGATGTGCAGGAGGAATAGCAGCAACTGCTCTAACATACTCAGTGCTTAGCGCGTGCCAGATCATGTTGGGCCTTGTCTGGACAATTATTGCATCTTTACATCACTCCCAGTGGGAAGGACATGTTTAAACCCACCCCATGGATGAAGGACTTGGGGCCCAAAGATATTGCACTGATTGCCCAGGTCAGAAGAATCAGAGCTGGGACTTGAACCCAGGTCTCCTGACTCTAAGCCTGCTGCTCAGCACTGTGTTCTAAGTGCTGGGTTCAAGTTCTAAGCACCTGGTCTTTCCAAGGTGGCCATTTTTTTTCTTGTTGACAGCCCCTGCTCTAAGCTTCATAAGGGGAACTCAGATGGCCTTCCAAAGAATCCCATGCTGTGGGCACTGCTTCTATTCCAAGTTACAGCTGAAGAAACAGGGGCAGAGAGAGGCCGAATAGTTTGCCCAGAGTCACACAGCTGGTATCTGTGGAGAAGAACTTTTAATCTGGGTTCATGCAGCTAGTGCCTAGTATGCCTCTTGTAGCGTACTTTCTCCTTCTTAGAGACCCAACTCCTCTGAAGGGGTGACTCTTCCTTGGTTCAGCACACACTTTTGGTTGGTGGAATTCCCTTGGGAGGGGCAGCCAGTAGTTGCTGTCCCAGTCACTCTGCGATTCCATGAAGACACTTGAATTTGCAGCTAATAGTACACTAGGCATGTGCCAGGCTGCAAGCTTCTCATTTGGCCTTGCTTATTCTGTAAAACACATTCTTTTTTTCTACATAGCATGGGGCTCTGGGAAAGAAAAAAAAAGGCAGAATGCAAATCCCAGACCCTGTGTAGCTATGCATAATGTCTCCCAAGGCACACTTTTCTCATCAGGGACCCGAGTTTTCAAATAATTCAGTGCCAGCAGTGGGAGACTGACAAGTCCCTGATCTGCATTTGCTGGGTCCCATGGTTGCCTGGGAAGTTTGTCAGAGTGGGATAAAGTCCCCAGCTCATCTCTGTGTGTCCGTGTAAGGGATATGTGGAGAGGTCCAGATGTGTCACTGTCGCAAGAGTGTGTGTGGCTGGTACCTAGTGGCAGAAGGCTGTGGTGTCATGTCCTGCCATGCAAGGGTAACACATCATGACACAGCTCAGCCTACTCCAAGTGCCCCAGTGCTGGGGCTGAGTAGTCCCCTGTGAGCCAAGCTGTGCCCAGATGTGCTCACACTCACATTGTGGTCAGGAGACTGGATTCTGAGAGCCTGGGCAGAGATCATGAAGGGTCAAAGGAGAGTGGGCATTCTGTGCCCCAGGGAGCCTCAGTGGACTGGGAACACTTCCTGAGAAATCCTCCCCTGGGCACAGTGGGAAGCTTAATGCATATTCCCAGGCCATACTCCAAACCCAGTGGGTCAGACTCTTTTGGGGCAAGGAGTGGGAGCTGGGTTTTCAGGGTATTCCCCAGAGAGCTGGGTACACACGGACATTTTCTCATTCTTCCAGGAGCAGAGGAGGAGAGGTAGGGTTTTAAAAAGTGAATGAGAGGGGTTGGCACTATAGTATAGCAGGCTAATTCTCTGCCTGCAGCATCGGCATCCCATGTGAGTGCCAGTTATGTCTCAGCTGCTCCACTTCTGACCCTGCTCCCTGCCTGTGGCCTGGGAAAGCAGCAGAGAATGGCTTAAGTTCTCGGTCTCCTAGACCCATGTGGGTGACCCAGAAGAAGCTCCTGGCTCCTTTAGATTGGCTCAGCTCTGGCTGTTGTAGCCATTTGGGGAGTGAACTAGCTGACTGGGGATCTTGCTCTATCTCTCCTTTGCTCTGTAAATTCTGCCTTTCCAAGATAAATAAATCTTAAAAAAAAAAGGGAGCTAGAAATTCTTGCATCCTAGTGTGACTTCTTCAACTCCCATCACTGCTGTCACTTCATCATGAGCTGGGTCCTAGATAAATGCCACCTGTAGAACTCTCTGCTTAATAATTTTGGAAAATCAAATCACATTGTAAATTCTAGCATGTTTCTAAGACAACAATACCCAGGAAATCACAGGTGTGATCAGCTACTGTGTGTTTTCCTTCTACTTCTGAGAACATATAATAAGGAAAATAAATAGTATTTGCCCACGCCACTTGAAATTGACAGGCCATGCGTGTGGGGAGCAACGCATTGCCGCTTCTCACAGTAACTGCGTGTCCTGGGAGGCAGACCTGCCTGATTCTTCATGTGGAGTTCAGAGCCCTTTGCCAGGGCTGCTGGCTGGAAGGCAGGCAATCCTGCTGCTTCTTGGAGGAGGAGCCCTCGGGGTTCTGTTCATGCTGAGCAGTGCCTTGTGGCACACCGATGGACATCAACTCCCACTTATAAATCTTTTGCACACTCAGCTTGTCCTCAGCTCCAGGACTGACACATTTGGCTGTCACTAAGCCTAAGTAAGTGGGCTCTGCATGTCAGGGGCAGAAGCTGCTCCAATCAGAAACAGGCTTGTGTGGTCATTCCGCCTCTGGGACTGGAAGAGGTCTACTGGGGGCTAGCTGACCAGAGGGTATGAGACACTGAGGGCCACAGAAAACTCAAGGTCACTGCCAAATGTGTTCATTCTGCCATGGGCATCCTTTCCCCAAGCGTGTTAATCCCAAACCCTGCTAGTTGTAAGTGGGCCCTGCATACGGCCCACCTTGCTGCAAACCCAGTGAACAAAGCAGCCAGCCACTCCTTCTAGCAGCCCCCACGTTATTTTTGTCTTTCCCCTCCTGTGCGCACGAAGCAGCTTGCATAATTTCCACCTCAGGTGCAACCTCTTGGTGTTAGTTGTCCCTGCTGCAGATACATTGATTCCCCGCGTAAGTCAGGAAGTCAGGAGGGGTAGGAGGTGTGACTGTGGAATTGGGTTAAGACGAGGCTACAGTGACAGTCATCCCAGGTTCTGAGCTGCGACAAAATCCCGTGCCAACATTTCTCTTGGCAGGAAGATTCGGGGCAGGGAAGGAAGGAACTGAGGGGGTTGTTGCTAAGGTTGTATACATGCAGCACACCTTGCTCTACAGGCTCGAGGGAATTCCAGTCTTGAAGTCAGTCTGTGCAATTATTAGACACCCCAGTTTGACTCTCTCTGTAAAGGTAATGAGAGTCTGAGTTTTAACCATTAATATACATTTTATTGACCTCCTGCCCTGTGCTTGGAGGGTAGAGTCATGGCTTTCCCTATCAGAGAGAGCTAACATACCAGCCTGGCAGAGGAAATGCTGTCAGTAGTGGGGGAAGAATGCAGTGGAGGGGGAGGGGAGCTGGAGAAGGCAGTTTGAGGGACTGTGTGGGAGTCCCAGGGGGCTGAGGCTCTGGGGGTGAAGATCGGAAAAGCTAGAAGATACCTGGGGCTAGCCTTCAGCAAATTTGGCACTCCCTGAGTACATGAACGGGACCTGGGTTCACAGTGCCCGGCCTGGGGCTTTGGGTCAGGAGGGACCCAAAAACCTTGAATAGGGGTTCTGTAGCTGCCGCCTGAAGTCCTAGCCCTGCACAGTGTGACTCTTGTGTAAAATTGCGAGATGTTCCCATAGGCAAGTGTTGGACAACTGTGTGTGCACAACCACCCCTGCAGCTGGAAGCATGGGGCTGCTGTTGGATGGGGCTCACATGTGGCCCAGCAGGTTGTTGGTGGGAAGAACAGCTGACCTGGGGGTTATCTGTGCAGCTGCTGCTCCTCAGCAGGGGACTCAGCCCTGGGTTTCCTTGCCTGTAGAATGAGGACAACAGTGGTGTTATCTCCCTCATGGGATCACCAGCTTTGGGGAGCTGACACAGGGCAGAGCTCAGAGTAAAGAAGGGTACATGGGATTCGGTAATTATTAGCAGTGTTATCTTCTATGCACAGTACATGGAAGATGGCGTAACTGCTATTTGAACTTGAACCCCAAAGAATGTGAGCTTGTGATGGATGAGGATGGTGGGTGGGGGTGGAGAGATATCTAATATGAATACAAACATCACTTGTCTATTCATTGAAACAGAGTTGGGGATGCATCTGAGTGGGGGCTGGGCCCTGACAGGTGTCACTCGCTAGGAGGTGGTGGAATGGCTGACTACCACAGCTCTCTCCTCATAGCTTTGGGTCTCCTGGCTGAGCAATATTGTCTGATAGCTCCGAGCCACACATATGACCTTCTGGTGACCAGGCCACCACATCCAGAAGAACAAAGTTGACTGAACACCCTGGATCTTGGGCCTTGTTCCCCTTCTCCCCCACACCCAGGAGTGGGTTACACAGAGAGTTCATGGCTCTGCTGGAAGGCACAGGCCAGCTCAGGACACACCCTGCTGGGGGCTAGCTGACCCACACACAGTTCTCGGACAGGACAATCAAATCAACACCATCACAGGCGAGGCAGCTTCCTGGGCTGTGGACCCTGTTTTTATAGTTCCTGTTTTACGACCAACTTTTTAAGTCAACAGAAATAGTCACTCTAAAACTTCTAGATGTCACATTCAAGAAACAAAGCAAACAGATGGAACAAAACACTCCCTCTCCAAAGGAAATAAACCTCAAACCAAAACAGTGGGATGGAATGTTTTCTAGAAACCATTAGACTGGGGTTTTCAGACCCAGAAATACCATCATTAGGGAGGTCTTAATGTCAGAGGCTCGTGGGCTGTTGAAGGAAAGAATGAATTTCTGGTCCTTGAAAGCTGGCTGTTATTTGCTCCAGAATAAGACCATTTAATTGCCTAACAATTCTGTAAGGTAGGTTCGACTATTCCTCCCATTTAGTGGATGACAACATTGAGGTGCCATGTGGCTAGTAACATCATTAGGGAGTGAGGAGTGGAATTTCAACCACCACTCATGATCATGGGGCTGTCCTCTCTCTCCTGAGCTAGAAGTGACTTCAGTCTTCAGGGTCAGGAGAAAACCCAGGTTCCTAAGACACCCAGGGTGTCAAGGAACATGTCCTCCTGGCTTGGGACCCTAAAGCTCCTAAGGCATGCTCTGGGGATCTGAAAAGCCACCAGAACCTTCAGTGTTATATCCAGAGTTCTCACAAAGGCCACAGAATATGCATCGTAGGAAAAAGAAACTCTGCACAGATTTAAAATTCCTGTGTACCAAAGTAAGCAATTTCATTTCCCACAAACTCTTTAGAAATATTTAGATGCTTTTCCTCCCACCCCAACCCCATCTCACAGCCTTCAAAACAGAAGCTCCAAGGGGTTAAACACCCAGGATCACACATAGCCTGGGAGGTGACACAGATTGACCCTCTTGTGAATACTTTCCTAATTCCCAGGCACCATGTTCTCCCTGATGATGCTGTAAGCACAGCTAAGCATAAGGGAGTGAAGGCTGGGCAGCTCCTGATGTCCACAAAGCTGTCTGCTGCACCCCAAAACTGTGCTCAGGCCTAGGGAGGAATGGAGAGCAGCCAGAACAGGGTCTGACCTCTCAGCAGCCTGACACCTGTCTGGGTCATCCTGGCCAAGTGGCTTCGTGCACTGAGCCTCTGAGTCTCAGGCTATGACACCAGCGGCTACAGCAGCTCCTTTCACCCAGGATCTATTTTGCTCATGGCTGAAGCTACCTCTTGTATGATGCTTGGCACGTGGTAGGCCCTCAAATCACATCGCTTTTTGGATAACATACAAGTGAAATAGCATTCCTGTTGTCATGCACACTGTTGAAGTGGCGCTCTGAAACTGCTCATTCCAGCTGCCTTTCTATATTCACTGGCTCTACATTCTCAGACTCAGGCAATGGAAACTGACAATATTCAAAAGAATATTGTGTCAGTACTGACTATGCCTGAGACTTGCTTCCTTGCCATAATTCCCTAGATAAGTAAACAAGTATTTACATAGCAGTTACATGATATTTAGGTATTACACGTGCCATAAGCTTACGCAAAGTCTATGGGAGGATGTAGGGTGTATGTAAATACTTCATCATTTTACACAAGAGAACCAAGCATCTGTGGCTCTGGGTGCCTGCTGGATCCTAGAATTAATGCAGGGGGCCATGAGTCCACCATGGCCCCACAGACCTTTCCATTGTCACTGTGTTGCCATCGTCATCATCGGACCAGGACCTGCTGTGCCAGTTTTCTGCAGGAGGAAAATTTCTGCAGGGAGTGAAATAATTATTGGAGGAGAGTTCATATGTTTCTAATAATTAAAAAATAATCAAGAAACAGCCACAGCAGACATGGTAAGGAATTATAGGAAGGTTCTGGGACCTGTCCACTGGGAAGAGAAGGGCTGTGGAATGTGGGCCTTAGGATCTAGACAGGAGGATGTTTCTGTCTCCTCCAAGAGCCATCGCAGGGCCAGCAGGGTGGGTGCCCCGCCTCTGCACTTGCTCCTGCCTGAGACAGAGTGTCCCAGCTACATCATTAATCACAACAACGGTTACCCTAATGAATCACAGGCTGACAGATTACTGATTGCAGGGGAGAAAAAATTGCGCTGATTGAAACTCTTAATGAAGTATATTCTTAATCTTAGAGACTGGCATGTCAATGGTCTTGGTGGCTTTGCAGGAAAAGACACCTCCTCCATGCTGGTCTCTGCCACAGCATTCCCCATATGATCTCGACCACCTGCTTCTTAGTGTGCGGGCACCAAGAGGGTGAGGATGACAAACACCTCACCCGGTTGCCCTGAATCCAGCCCTAGGAATACAGCAAGTGTGAACACATCTCGTCTACATCATGGCCTCAAGAGTCTAGATACCAGCGACAGGAACACAGAGACAATAAAAAGCATAGAAAACAGCACCAAGGGGATGAGGGCGTATAGGCTGGCTTGTAGATTCCACTCGCCAAAGGATTTAGAGAGAGACAGATGGCCAGAATAGGAATCCTATGAAGCTCACCAGCCTACCCAAAGTTCTTGTGGCCATTCTCTGTCCCAGAGGCCCACAGCAACATCTCTGAGAGCAACTCCGAAAGGAAGCTAGCTGCCCATGCTCCCCCCTCCGAGCTCTCCTCACCCACCTCACTCCCGGCCCAGGGCAACCATCACCTCCTTAGTGGCCCTTCCTCAAAAAACAGCCGCAGTATCACCTAATTAAATCACAAATGCCCTTGCCATCGCTATTGCCTCTCCAATTTGCTGCCACCAATACGCCCTCTTTAAAGAAAAGGGAGGAAAGCAAATGTCGACATTAATTGCAATTTAATACAGTTGGGTGGAGATGACCCTGGGGGCCGGGGTAAGGGAAATCGATGTTGGTGATTGAAAAACAGTGCAGAGACTCAAGGAAGTTCCAGCCCCCAACCTGTGCCACAGTCAAGGCCAATCTACTGAAATAGCCCTTGTCCATGTGTCATTGTCAGGCGCTGTAGCAGACATGGAGGGACAGGGGTGACTGAGACGTGTCCTCGCAGGTTTCTGCATGGCTGGATGGACAGTGGGGTCTGGACACTAAAATGGATGAGAGAAGATGAGGCACAACCAGTAAAGTGGCTAAGGAAGAAGGGAGTGGCCACCTTCCCTTCCATGCCTGTCAGCACCTTGCAAAAGACAGAGGCCCAGAGGCAACTTTGACATACTGGGTAGTTTCTTTCTACATGGGGATGGAAGAACATGGCTCAATCCTTAGGGTCCCTTGTTAAAAGAGAGCATTTCTGGAGATGGGGAGGGGCATGGGGCGGGGTGTGTGGTTGTGTGGTCTAGAGCCACAGCCTAGGCTGGGGAGAGAAGTTACTCAGGACCACCCAGGCAGGGAGGCTGGCTTCAAACACAGCAAGGGGGGCTGGCAGGGGTCCAAGGGAAACACTGGTCAATGGGGGTCACCAACAGGCAGCACTAGGGCCCAGCAGGAGTCCCAGCAGGCAGGGAAGGCAGAGCATGAGGACGCCCACAGGAAGTGCCCCAGACGCTGGGTGGGTGTGACGCACAGACAGACAAAGCCTGAGAAAACCTCAGCTGCTCCAGGCCCCGGGCCTGCAGTTCCTCATGTCCTCCTAGCCTCCCTTGCCACCCCTTGCTTCCTGCATCCTTCCCTTTCTAGGAACAGCTATGCAGCAGGTATAGTTCAGCACATAGTTTTATGTGCATTTATGTATCATTCTCCCCCCCACTTTTTCATTTTTTGACATGTTCCTTCTCTTCTTTCACCAATTCACACTCACCAATCATTGTCCCATTCCTCCTTTCTCTGCCACACTCACAAATACACTCACTCACACAGGTGCACACACGTGCAGTGGCAGGAGGAAGGGGGCCCAGTAGCAGCCAATGGATCTGGTTCAAGCCCCACCTCTGCCATGGAACACTGGCTGCGGGAAGGAGCCTCTCAGAGTCTCCACTTCCTTGTCTTAAAGAACAAAGCCCATGGCAGAGCCTTGCTCCCGGCTCGGGGCTGGGTGATCCAGGCAGTTTTACTGATTCTGTGACACCATGCTAAAAGCATGGCCTCAATTTTAACTTTCCCAGAAGCTTTAGGGTTACAGAAAGAACTGACTTGCAGCACACAGAGGTCGGGGAACCCCTCAGCTTCCTTCTCCCAGTGGCTGCTATGTGACACCTTGCATGGGTGCAGTGGGGAGTGTATTTATGGAGAATCGAGAACGAGCATGTATTACGGTTAGCGCTGGTCCTGTTTCTGTGGCAACTATCCATCCTTAGAGTATCATGCGGGGAAGCTTCATTGTTCTAAGACTTTATTTTTCTTTTTATTTATGTTCAATTGAAAGGCAGAGTTACAGAGAGAAGGAGAGAGACACACACAGAGATATCTTCCATCTCCCATTTCACTCCTCAAATGGCCACAACAGTTGGAGCTGGGCTGGTCCAAAGGCAGTAAGTAGCAGCTTCCTCAGGATCTCCCACATAGATGCAGGAGCCCAAGCACTTGGGTCATCTGCTGCTGCTTTCCCAGGTGCAGGGAGCTGGATGAGAGGTGGAGCTGCTGGGGCTCATACTGGTTGCCATTAGGGATGCTCAGCATTGCAAGTGGAAACTTGTCCTAATGAGTCACAGTGTCAGCTCCAAATCTGTTTACCTATTCACCTCTCCTCTTCCCTCCTGCAAACCCTGATCCTGTGAGTATCCTCACAGATGGTTGTGGAATTAGACTACTTTCTTACTCTTAGGAAGATGCATATACGTTTTCTTCATGCTCTTCGTTGGAGTAGAAGCTCCCATTTATTTTTATGGATAAACAACTCCTGGTTGTATAGCTGTGCCAGTTTACCCACTCATCATGGAAGGGCATGTGCACAGCTCCCTCCTGTCTTGTACAGAAAGCCAACAACAACAACAAAAAGCTGGTTTCTGGCTGCATGGTAGCCTGGTTGCTAAAGTCCTCGCCTTACGTTTGTTGGGTTTCTACATGGGCACCGGTTTGTGTCCCAGAAGCCTCACTTCCCATTCAATTCCTTGCTTGTAGCCTGGGAAAGCAGTTAAGGATGGCCCAAAGCCTTGGGACCCTGCACCCATGTAGGAGACCCAGAAGAAGTTCCTGACTCCTGGCTTTGGATTGGCTCAGCTCTGGCCGTTGTGGCTGCTTGGGGAGTGAGTGAATTAGTGGATGGAAAATCTTCCTCTCTGTGTCTCCTCCTCTCTGTATATCAGACTTTCTAATGAAAATTTAAAAAAATCTTTTAAAAAAAAATGTTGGTTGCTCTCAATTTTTGGCATGCATTGCTTGCTTTTATAGCATAGTTGTGCACTTTTTCTCTTATTCTCTTGAGTTGGCAGCCTTTCTGAAACCATGATCCAACTACATCATGTGTGTTCAACCCTTCATCAATATCTCCCCAAAACAAGAAGTGAGGAACTCCGAGGTCAGGTGTAGATGCCAGCGCAGCCCAGCAGGCCCCATAGCCAGGGCTCCAGAGCACTGGTTTTGCAATGGGTCCTGAGAGGGTTAATAAGTAGCATTCGAGGTCTATGATGTAGCAAATCAAGCTTTCTTAACTTTTGGCAGAAACATTTTGGGCCAAATAGCTCTTGTGTTGAGGTGAGCTGATGCATGCAGTCTATGATGTTTTAGCAGCATTCTAATATCCTTTAGCCAGGTGGGCATTTAGTGTAACGGTTAAGACACCTGAGTCTCACGCCGGAGTGCCTTGGATGGAGCTGCAGCTCTGGCTCTTGGTTCCCACCTCCTGCTAATGCAGACATGGGAGCTGGGATTCTGCTATCCATAGACCCTAATACTACCCATGAGCAGAGGCCATGGTGGACATCTGGGGAAGTAAATCAGCAGACAGGTGCCCTTTCTCTCTCATCTCTCTCGAAGAAACAAGTAGAAATTTAAATAAAAAATTCCTTCACCCTACTAGATGCCAGCAGCAATACCACCTGATACTAGACAATCCAATGTCTGGAAACATCTCTTGGAAGGCAAAACCACTCCTCACTCTGACCCCACCCATTGCTAAGAACACCCCTATAAAGGCCTTGTTGTAGTCAGTGCTGAAATTCCAATGCCTTAGCCACAAACCTTCCAACCACACCTCTAGCCCCTAAGTGAGAGCTTTCTCTACATGAGGCAGGAAGGAGGTGCCCACAGATGTCCAGAGTCCCCTGCATTTCTATGTTGCTGGATGAATTTGCTTTGATCACAGCCAAATGCTGCCAGCAGGCAGCTCCATTGCTGGCAATTTTTCTGGAAGATGACAAATTCAACATTGCAATGAGTCTTAGCTTTCACTGACTCACCCAGATCCTTCTGAAGTGGGGTCAAGCAACTTTCCTATGAGCCAGAAGTGTGTCAGAGGGGGATTCATGGGCCATGTCTGCTCTTGCACTCACATCAGTCTCCTACTGCCAGCCCAGCCAACCTTGCCTCCAACATGTATCGCAGATCTGACCACTTCTCATCTGCCCTGCACCTCTCATCCTGGTGTCAGCTGCTACCACCTCACATCTGGCTTCCTGCTTAGATGTCAGTTTTGCAGCCATATGTTTTGTTACATTGCATCAAGGAGATGTTTGGTTCATGTAAATCCCATCAGGTCTCTCACTGGAAGCATTAGGTCCCATGTTTCCCATCTTGGTTTGAAATTCCAGTACTTATGAGTGAGTTTTGCCTGGCATCAGTTACTTTACCTGGGGCCGCTGCCTCTTCCTTTAAGTGGAGACAGAAGTGGGGGCAGGCTCAGGACAGGGCATGTTGGGATCCCACCTCACTCATTCACCTGGCACATCTGTACCCTGGGCGCCACCACTGGCTTCTGATCCCGTAGGTTTTCTCAGTTTCCTTCCCTTCCTGGAGGGCCAAGCTTCCATGGTCAGAGTGACACCTGCCATACCTCTTACCTGAGCAGCCAGTGCTACCGAGAGGGGCTGACACACCCTGAGCACAAAGTGGGGATGCTGGTGGAGAAGCTGGGACCAACACAAGGCATTGATAAATAGAGTCCTCCTTCTCTGTACCTCCAACGGACCATCCTGAGTCCAGTGTTCTAGGCTCTCCTGTAACACTTGAGAATGTAAATGTCTCCTAATGCCATGCTGGATGCACTGGGGACACATTGACTCTATAAATGACACATAGCAGGTGAACATCAAACACCATCCAACTGAATGGGGTCACATAGGAACGCACACGCGCACACACACCATCCACCTCTGCCAGCTACCTCAGGTCCCCCCTTGTGTCATCAGCCATGCTCATCCATATTAGCTGTTAATGACTTTCATCTGATTTCACTCTTTCTACCATTTCACTGTAACTCAAAACTTCCAGCCCTCCTGACACCCAGTCCCTCAAGCAATCAGGTTTTAACACGAGGCAAAGTGCTACATTTATCACAGTCTTTGTGTATTTCTTAACCATGTGTAATGTGGGTATCTATGCTCTACTTCTATTCAGTCATCTTTCCTTTTGAGCCTTGTGTCCCTAACCACATTTTGACCATAATCTCTATGATTGTATGAAATTTCTTTTTGTGTATTTTATTCAAAAAGGAGAGAAAGAGAGAGAGGAAGAGAGGGAGAGAGGAAGAGAAGGAGAGAGAGAGAGAGATCTTTCATCCACTGATTCACATCCCCAATGCCCATGGCATCCAGAGCTGGGCCAGGATGATCTGGGGGGTCAGGATGATCCGGAAGCCAGGAATTCAATCCAGGTTTCCCACAGGGTGGCAGGGACCCAACCATCACCTGCTGCCTCCTAGGATGACATCAGCAGGAAGCCAGGACTTAGGCATTCTACAATGGATTGCTGGCGAGCCAAGCAGCATCTTCACTGCGGCACCTGATGCTGGCCGCAGCACTGTGATGTTTATCACACATATCTACACGGTCTGGTGGTTCTGAGGAATGCATACGGTGCATTAAAGCCTAAAGGACTGCAGCCCAGACTGCTGCGGTGTGTTTCCTGGGTGGGAACAGAGGGCTGGAGTGTCTCGTGAATTGAGCAGTTGGAGAAGTATGCACCTGCAGCATTTGCCGTCTCTCTCATCCCCTTTCTGCCATTCTTGTTCCTGCCTGCAGTTGCACATTACCATCCTTCTCTGGCCTCCATCCCTACCCCAGCCCCTCATACACTGTCCCATGCTTCACCTCAGCCTGTTCTATGCGAAGCCAAGCTAAGCTCATCCATGCCATGGAAACATCAAAAGCAAAACCTGGAGATGGAGGAAGGCTTGGGGCACCTGGAACAAAAAGGGCCCAGTGCAGCTGGAGTCTAGAGGTGGAGGTAGCACAGAGACAAAGCAGGCTGCAGAGGAGGGACAGGGTGAGGTCTTTGGGGGTTTGAGGCCAGTGGAAGGAGGTTCGAACCTAGTTCAAGGGCAGTGACAAGCTGCTAGAAGGCTGTTGGGAGAAGTGTGGTCTGGCTTATCTTTTGCCCTTTTCGTGGTGTGAAGGAAGGACTGAGAGCATAAAGCTGTGGGTAGTGGTGCTCTGGCTTGGGGGAGACTTGGTGGCAGTTGTCCCAGGGAGGCAGGCACAGGCTTCGGCTAGGGACAGGCACCCCTCTCAGCCCCAGGCTGGGGGAAGGAAGGGGCATTCTGGGGGCCCTAGGTCCAGTTTCCTGCAGGTCATTCTGGTCTGTTTTTCAGCAGATCATTCTTCTTTAGATAAAAGAAGAACATATGTTCAAAATGTTGATGTAGTCTCAAAGGGGCAGACAAGGGAACCAGGTGCCAGCGACCACCAAGGAGCAAAGCTCAGACACTGGCTGTGGAAATAGTACCAAGAGGAGCATATGTTTGTTTAGGTGCAGGTAGGTGCCTGTGTGTGCTTTGCAGGTACAGGCTATTGTTTCTGCCCGCTCCTTTCAGGAACAATAACCACAATGTGATAAAAAAGTGCGCTGCTCATCTCTGCGTGAAATGTGGCCACAGAGAGGAGAGATTCATCGCACAAGGAAGGCTGGTGTCCCAGGGGGCAGATTAAGACAACAAGCTAGCAATGTGGAGCCTGATTTGAAACTGCTAAAATCAGAACTTCTGGTTAGGGGCTCCGTTTAAAATGGCCCTCTTTTGCCAAGAGGGCAGGGGAGCAGGGAGGGAGCCTGATGAAAAGTAATTAAACCTACTGCTTAATTAAGTGTGCTTAGATACACACCGCATCCTGTTTGCTTGGTTAATGCAACCAGCATCCCGAACTTCACGACATTGCCAGTAGTTTTGTGGTGTCTGCTGTGGAGGCGGGGCTCTGGTTTCTGCTGGACAGGGGGATGTGGGTCCTTGTTTAGGGGTGAGCACCCCTGGAGTGCAGAGTGGGTACCTTAGGGATGGCCCAGAAACCTTTCCCAGGAGGGTCCAATAGCTTTGAGAAGGCAGGAGAGTCCTCGATCCTGGGAGTCAGGATCCCATCCCTCAGGTAACCTCCCCACCACAGTGACCTTGGATGAGTCACCCATCCTGATGGGTTCCTGAGTGTATCTGTCACATTGCTGTGGTTCTGCAACCCCATGCCGCTCATCCAAGAGACCAAGCCCTATGTCATTGCCATGTAGGAGCCATTAAAAGACACACAGTAATAAAACATGGGCAATATCTACCAAGTGCTTCCTCCCTGTTTATTCCATACACTGTTCTATGCACATGACACAGATGTGTGAGAGAGCTTATATATATCTCCTAACAGCTCTAAGAAGCTGACGCTATCTTTGTCCCCACCAGACTGAGGGGAGAACAGACTCAGAGATGTCAATGACCCGCCCAAGGTCACACAGCCAGAGGATGGCAAAGCACAAACAGACCCGAGATTCTGACCACAGGCAAACAGAGTTTCAGTGCTGGCCTTCTCCTCCTGGGTGTCCTCTAGAGTAGGGTGGGGAGGGTGGGCAGCAGCTGGAACTGACCTGCCATATAACAGACAGAAGCACATCCTGCTCTGAGCTCCTTCTGGGATTTATGAAGGCGCTGATGTCAGGGGCCTGGCAGGCTGTGCTTGTGCACAGGCTGGGGGTGGAGGGCCCAGGTGGACCCCACAAGTGATCTGTCACTGACGGCACATCAATCTCAGAGGAATCCAGCCGCGTGGGTCCGTGGGTATAGTGTCAGGGCTCAGGGATGCCACTGGTGCTTTCCGACTCACTTGACTCCCTCTGGGAGCCTTTTGGTCCTCCTTTTGGCTGCCTCTTGGGGCCTGAGCTCAGGGGTTCCCTGACTTGATCCCCTGTATGTGAGGGATCAGATGTGATCCTGTCAGATTCACTTCAGGGTGGTGGCAGGGCTTCTGCTACCCGAGGCCCAAAGGGATCACCGTACTTGGCTGGATGCAGGAGCTAAGGGGAAGGTGCTGAACTAGACAGCCTGCACATCACTTAGTGCACTGGCCTCAAGTTCCTGCTGTGAATATAGCATAGCATCAGTGCCTGTGCTTTGCTCAGAGTTAAGGATTATACCTCTGTCTGTTGAGATCAGACAGTGGCACGGCCACCCCTAAGCATGGGGCAACACCCAAGAATGTGTGTAGCCTGAAACTCATTGACTTCTCCCAACAACCCGATCAGGGTAGTGTGACTGCTTCCTTTTAGAGGCTCAGGGAGGGCCACCATTGTGCAAGAGGCAGATTCAAGAGCTGAGCAGTGTCATTGGAGTGTGTGGGAGCGCAGTCCAAGAGCAGAGCTGGAGATGGGTGGTGGACACGGAGGAAGGGCTGGGGTCCTCTCCTGGTTGGCCAGTTATAGAAGTGAGGAAGGTGGTTAAGTTTCCTGGGCCTTGGTCTTATCATCTGTGAACTGGGCATCATGCTCGTCCTGACTTACAGAAAAATCAAATATGAAACAGACCCTAGATCTTGGCTACTACGAAACAAAAAAGATATAGAATTTAAAATAACATTCTTTGGAAGGGCTTATCTCTTAGTTGACTGCCATTGCTAGGTAGATAACCTTTGGGGCAAATCTTGGGTCTCAGGAGCTGCGGGGAGAGATTTGACCGTCTTTAAGCTATGCTCTTCTGCTCTACATGGGAGTCTGGCAGGACAAGCAACGCATTTAAACCTCTGCCACGGAGATCACACTGCTACGGACCCATTTCTCTAGCTGTGGCATCTACCTGCCAATGCAGACACCTGGGGCCAGGGGTCAGAGGTGAGGTGGGAAGATGCAGATGCCGACTAAATGCCCCAGGCTGGAGTCTCATTTGGAGGTCAAGTTCACCTTTGTGGCTCTTAAAGCAGGAGAAATCACGTGAATGCTCCAAGTTCATTTCTGAGGACTCCTGCTGCCTGGCTCTGTGGTTCCATCGTGTGGGCCTGGCAAACACACTTTTGGTTGCAGTCGGAGTCTCCAGTTTCCCCCTCTGCTTCCATACTCTTTGACGTCTATTCCGTTGGAGAGCCCACCCATGGCGACTGCAGCCACACCATGTGCTCCAGCCTACTGGACGTCAGCCATGTGATACAAGCCATGGATTTTCTGACTGTATCCTGGTGTCCTTGTTACTCCCAGGTGACACTGCTGCGGGTGGAGTGTGTGGTGCCTGATCTCCTGTCTCCTGGCTGAGGTCTCCTCCATCCGTGGCTTCCAGTCCTGCCTGGACTTCTCAGGTGTGCCAGCCATGGCAACCCAGGGTAGCGGAGCACTGGGCCTCTGTGGGTGAGAGGAAGGCCTTCTGACAGCCACTGTGAGGTTGGTGGGTGCTGTCACAAGGCATGGCTGGCATGATAACAGCTGCCGTGGGCCTAAAGGGTCTTTAGACACATTGTGCACCATAATGGTGAATACATATTGTTAAATGACCCAGACCTCCCTGTGTTTGCTTTTATAGGTACTGCCAAGGCATATTTTGGCTACACACACACACGAGAGAGAGAGAGAGAGAGAGAGAGAGAGAGAGAGAGAGAGAGAGAGAGACATTCTCATCTTTCTGAATACAACTAAATCCTGATTCCAGGAAAATTCTATGAGCTTTGCTCTTCCCCTTATGTCTCACTCCTCCTCTCCTGCCTATTTATGTTAAATACAATTCCAATGTTGCATTTGCAAATAAACAAGTCATGTTTGTTGAAGAGCAGTTTCCACCCAGTGCCAAGAAGCCTCTCGGGAATCCCCAGACCAGATCATGCCTCCTAATCAGAACGTAGTCAGGTCTCCCCTGCCCCAAGACTTCATGCCCCTGGATGCCCCACTGAGAAGTGCCTTGCCACCTGCAAGTCCCCTCCCTGTCTGTGGGGACACATAGGTTCAATGCCCCTGGACAGCCCTCCTCAGAGCCCACCAGAATGGTCCTGCATGCTCCCACAGCACCATCTCTGTAAGCAAAAAACCCATGATACTATCCACCACCCAGGGATGCCAGCCAATTTTAAATGAGATAGTGTATTTCCATCACTTAGCTCAGCATTAGGGACACAGCTAGCATTTATTATATGTGAGCTGTTGGATGGCTCAGATGCATGGCACCATGGGAACAGCCAGTCCCAGCTTGTGTCTACTTAATGCTGAGCACGTACCCTTTGCTTTTAGGATTTTAAGCACTGTTCTAGTGCTAAAAATGTTTAATTAATTAATTTCATTTATTTGAAAGGCAGAGAGCAAGAGAGAATGTGAGCTTGCTCGCATCCACTAATTCAAAATCCAAGGTCAGGAGCTGGGAACTCCATTGAGGTCTTCCCCATGGGTGGCAAGGACCCAGCTACCTGAGCCTTTACCCCTGCCTCCCAGTGTGTGCATCAGCAGGAAGCTAGAGTCGGGGCAAAGAGAAGACTCCAATGCAAACATTTTTATATGGGATATGGTTGTTCCAAGTAGTGACTTTAGCACACTATTCAAAACACCCGCCTGTCTTCCGGATAGAGCTTGTGTTTTTGTTTCATTTTAAACCTGATAGCAACTCCTGATGCAGAGATTGCTTATGACTCCGCATTTGTGAATGAGACTAGCATGGAGAGGTTCAGGAACTTACCCAAGGGCACACAGCAAGATCACCATTAGTGTCCTCTGTCTTGTTAGTTACTCGTATTTTTTACAGGGGCCCTGGGATAATTTTGACCTTACAGAGCTCTTCATAGTGCCTGGCACATGGACCCACCTAGTAATGGAGGCTATGATTTGTGGTCTCTGCGCTCCTAAGTTGTACCCCACGGAGGACAGAGAATGCACCTGCTTGCTCAGGGTATGACTGGGTGGGGCAGATGGTGCCTGATGAAGAAACCTGGCTCTGTCTCCCACTCTAGGGGCAGGCAGGCTTAGTGCTCTCAGCTCAAGACCCTGTAAGCAAACAGGCTCCTCCATAGGCTCAGATGAGCAGGGGTGAGAGGAGCGGCTCGCTGTGCAAAGGGCCAGTTAGTGCTGGCCTGCTACCCGTTCTTGCAGAGTCGTTGAGACATTCCATGTTCAAAAGGTGACACTCCTTCACTGTCACGTTTGCCCCAGGTCTGGCATCACATGGGCACCCACCCTCCAGGACATTTCTATGTTTTCTGGTGACAAGTTACATATAGGGATCCAGGTCTGGCGTAAGGATTGATGGCTTTGTGCAAAAACATCTTTGTGGACTCCTCTGAGCCCTTGGCAGGGCGGTGCTCTCTGCTTGCCTGTCAGGAGTATCATTTCCATTAAATATTAAGGAGCTGTTTGTTAAAATAATGTCGTCATGGCAACGAGGAGCAGGGAGGGAGGTTGACATAGGCTGGGGCTGCCTGGCTTGCAGCATATTAATCAAGTGCTTGGGACTGTTTAATGAGCTTCCCTTGGAACCCCGTAGAAATAATGACTTTAGAGGGTCTGGGGGCTTGGGGTTGGCCCAGTCCTCTCAGAGACACAGCTTTCACAAGTTGCAGGTGCAGGGTTGTGCTTGGTGACTGGATTGATGGATGGACAGATGGACAGCAAAACTAAAACGCTGGATGTTTGTGTCCCACTTGTTTGTGACAGCTTCTCTATTTCTTTGTTGTCCTCTTTTACAGTGGGAAGGATTTTGGATGGTGGATTGGGGAAGGAGCCAAGGGAAGTGTGCAAATGTGACAAGGCAAAGAAGGGAGAACAGATGGCAACAGGAGCACTGTAGAAAGGTGCAGAGGCACCCTGCCCAGGGTTCAACTCTGGGCTCTGTCCCGTCTCACTGTGAGCCCTGGATAAGTGACCTGTCCACCCTACGCAGCTCCAGTCTTCACACAGGTGTCAGGGACATATTTGCTAGCAACCCTCTTGGGAATTAAAGAGGCTGATCGGCAAGTTCCGGCCACTGCTTCCCCTGCTGCCGCTGGCACCACAGGGTGAGCACAAAAGCCGTTAAAGTCACTGTTGTGGACCCAAGCCCCCCATCCCCAGGGGCTTACAAGGTCTGAAGTTTGCTCTGGACCCTGACATCTCAGTGCACTCTCCATACCCATGTGTGTGCGGGAAGGGGGGATACAGCACCCCTTTTTTCTCTGAGGTCATCACTTTTTCAGGGAAGGACCAGGTGGTAAATGCCCTGGGTTTTGTGGGCCACATGCCATCTCTGTTGTATATTGTTCTGCTTCGACACAGCATCAGTTCTGAGCTCACAGGGTGCACAGACAACACTACCTCGTGAGGCCAAAAGGAATGCCATGTGGAGCAGGTGGTTCTAGGAGGCTTGAAACACCAACAGGAGGAACTTGAGGCAGAGGTTGGGCTTTAGAAACAAAATCGAAGCAGCCCCAGTGAGGGCCTGGAGCATCCCATGTCTATTTCAGGGACCATGGTCACTGTTCTCCCCACTCAAGGTCACACTGCTGGGGACAGGCTGAGCTGGGAGATAAGGCTGTCAGCCTCCCACTGCCCTGTCTGTCCCCATCTCTTTTTGCCATGACCTTGAGGTTCCTGTCCATCTCTGTTCACTGACCTCCCAGCTGGGAGCTCAGACCTGAGGGTCTGGTAGCTCTGTGACCTGACATCGGCTCTACAGCTTACTGAACCTATCCAAAATGTGGATGTTTGCTGCATGTCTCACACCTGGAGTGTGGCTATGAGGAGTCGCTGCTGTAAGGCACAGTGAGGCCTTAGCAATGGCCCTGCATGTGGCAAGGGCTGGGAGAGTGTGAGAATGGATGATTGCAACAGTGGCTGTGGATGGCAGGATGACATACTCCGGAAGATGAATCTTTGACCATGTGACTCAGTGACAATGGTTGCTGATCATGACCTGAAACATTCAGAGATTATCCCGGATGGCTAACCCAGGTGGGTTCAACATAACGATGCGATGAAAGATGAATACAGCATGAGGAAGACTTGGGTGGCCATCACTGGCTTTGAAGACTAAGGGCCATGGGTTAAGGGATGGGGGACAGCTTCTAGAAGGAGGGCAGAAAAGAGCATGGCTTCTCCCAAAAGGAGTATCAGCCCATTGAGATCCATTTCATGTCGTGGCTCTAAACTGGGAGATGACAAGTGTGGAACTTTGTCTCAACACTGACATACACAAACAGAGACCTCACCACAGGGCAAAGATGACATCCTGCAGGCTCACTGTGCTGCTACTGACCATCCAGTAATATCTCACTGAGACCAGCACAGGTGCCAGACATGGGCAGGCACCTTCTGTAGGTGTAGGGGAATGGGGGAGGGACAAAGGACACAAACAACATGTCCATGTATCACATCAACATGTGGTCAGGATGCTCCAGAGGGGTCCCTGGGTCACCTGGGGTTCAGACTGCAAAGGCCTGTGTGAGGCTCAGCGCTTCCTGTAGGGTCTGCTTGCAGATCCACAGCTCTGACCCACACTCCTTTATCTGAATGCTCTGTAGGACTTATTAGCAGAGGCTGGCTTGGGGGGAATCTTCCCTTCCCCAACGTGCTAACACTTCTGTACCATCCATGTGGCTCCACAATGCCTGGTGGTGACCTGATCTTGGCCTGGCAAATCTTATGTTCCTTTCTTGCTCACAGCAATTGGCTGAGGGAGGGACTTGTGACTTAGGTCTCTCAATGCCAGGGCACTGCTAAGACCACTATGGGAGAAAAATCCTCTGGGGTGGAGGTTGTAGTGTTCCCCCATTTTATAGAGAAGGAAACCCAAGGGAAAGTTAGTTCTGGACTATTTTGTTTTGACGTTTACATAGAATTCTTGAAAAGCAGCTTATTCTTGGGAAGTGCACCAGGTGTAGTCTCTCTGACTCAGCTTTTCCAGTGATTTGAAACCCATGGACAAGGCTGCCCACTGAATGCTTCTATTTTAAAGAATGCCTTGCTCTTGCTAGCTTCCTTGGCATGTAGCCGTAGGGACACGGGGAACAGATGACCCACAGGATAGGTGGGGTAAGTTCAGCCCTGTGCAGATACCTGAGCATGATGCCGTGGTCCCTGCTTTAGCATCAGTTTGCTAGTCCCAGCTGAGCTGAGTCCCAGCACTGTAGGCTCACAAAACTCACCTGCATGCTGCAAGCCCCTGAGATAAAACTTTTTTCTCTTGACTCTAGTCTGGGTCAACCCTGGCTATTATGGACATTTGGGTTATGGGTGGGGGTAGTAGTGAAGCACAGGTTGGAAGCTCTCTCTCTCTATTCTCCCAAGTAAATCAAGGAATTTGAGAGGGTGGGAGGGAGGGGAGGAGAGAGAGAGAGACAGAGACAGACCACTGGTAATAAATGTCTGGGGCTAGTATGGTGGCTCAATAGACTAATTCTCTGCTTGAAGCTCTGGCACCTACATGGGCACTGGTTCTAGTCCCGGATGATCCACTTCCAACACAGCTCCACTGCTTATGAGGATATCTCAAGTCCTTAGGCTCCCGCACCCATGAGGGAGACCCAGAAGAAGCTCCTGGTTTTGGATTGGCTCAGCTCTGGCTGTTGTAGCCATTTGGGGAGCGAACCAGCAGATGGAGGATCTTTCTCCCTCTGTAAATCTGTTTTCAAGTAAAAATAAGTATAAAAAAGGCAGAGCTTCTCTGGCTTCGGACCAGGAGCGAGAAAGATATCAGAGAGAATGAGCAGGAAAAACGCGACCCCGACTGCCTCCTCGCAGCATCTCTGTCTTAGAGAACAGGCTCCCGTGGTGACTGCTGCAGCTGTGCCAGGCCTCCGGCTGTAGCTATCTCCTGTCCCAAGTAGGAGCTTCACCTGGCGTCTCCTCCCCCATCGAGGACATGCTGTGTGCTGGTATGAGACCAGGCAGCTTTATGTGAGTAATTTCCTAAGTCCACCCAAGCATTCCTGAGGGGTAAGTAGCAGCATATAGGTAACCCCATTTTACTCATGACTTTGGGGCACAAAGGAGGCTGGTGATTTGCATGAGGCCATATAGCTAACGGAAGGGCCAGTATTCCACAGCGCCAGTTTGATTCCACGACCCTACTTTGAGTCACACACACTAGGGAACTGCCTTCTTATCACGGTCATTTAACTGAGCACCTGCTCTCTGTGGGATTCTGTGACTGCAGAGCCACAGTTCCCATCCCAGGAGCTCAACTCCTGCTTGAGCCAAGTTATGGCTAATACTCGCCATTTACCTCCTCCTCCTCCTTCCCACCCTGCTCACAAAGCCATCAGGACTTAGCTGAACTGGCAGACCCAAGCCCAGCCACTGTCAAACTTGATTCACATCCAGGCTGTCAGTTTCTCAAAGACAAACCTGGGTCTCTGGCTTCCTGCAGAGTCCTGCCCTGGGGATGGGGGTGGGGAATGGGATAAACACTGCTGACCCAGATGTTGGAAGGAGACCCAGATACAAAGGACAGCGGATGACCACTCAGTCCTTGCCCACACCCTCCCACTGGGGTTGTCTCCCCTGTAGTTTCCCCCTTTGGGTCTGGAGGGTGATTTTTCTCACGCTCAGCCAACCAGGTGTTGCTCACTCGAGTATGAGGGACTGCCCTGCCCCTGTTAAGGGGCCTGCCCAGAGGGCCCTGTGAAGCAAAGCTCCCTGTTCCCTTACTTCTGCTTTCTCCATGTAGGGCTCTGAGAAGTGTGTGTGTGTTTGTGGGTGTGGGTCTAGCCACAGTAACCATTGCTCTTGCTCTGGGCCTGGAACCCTGACGATGGCACCTACTCACAACTTGTGGAGGCTTTGGGACAAGAAGTAAGTCCCTAGAGCCTTGGAGTACAACGTTCGTACTTGTTGAGTGCTCACCCATCACACACATTAGTGGTTGGGGGCATGCCTATGAGCTTGGGTACAACTGGTCAACAGGCAGTGGGCCATGGTACTTCATGCCTCCAGGGGCTTCTGAGTGGTTTGATAGCGGAATCCACTGGAAGCCGAGAAGTTCGAGCAGGTGTGTGCATGCATTTGATAACTTCCTCCACTTAGATTTAACCTGAGTCTGCATTCTCCTTGTCCTAGCTGCCCCTTGGGGAGATTCCAGACCACCAGGGAAGAGAATTAGCAAAACTGCCCAAGTCATTGCTGCATCCTGTCTGCCATCCCCTTCTCTGGAGGTTTTCCAACCTCTGCTCAAATTCTGCTAGGGACAGGGAACTCACTATCTCATCAAGATATCCATGATATTGTCGCATGGCTCTGAAATCATATTATCAGTTTCCCACCTCCCTCTTGCCCAGATCAGTCTCTCAAATGCACAAGATTATCTCTAGTGGACCCTGTCTCCTGGAGGCTATGCTTTACCAACTCATGTGAACCACCGAGCTCCCTCTGTTCTAGGAATATGTCCCCAGCTCTAGCAGGTGCCCTGGGGAGCCAGCATTTGAGTAGCTGCTACAGGAGCAGAGAGGACAGCCCAGCATACACAGACTCAGTTTGCTTCTGGAAGGGACTGGTGGGATCCCAGGGAACCGACGGCATTCACATCTGGATCCTGGGTACCATGCTGGGTCAGGTGCATGCAGACAGAGACTCAGCTGGCCCCTCATAGGCCCAGCATCACCTGCTCTGTGCTACCCATTCATCTCAGCCATTCCCTGAAGCCCTGGTCACGTGCAAACCCTGCCCAACACATCACTCACCAGTATGTGGTTGCTTACATCCTGGGAGTCTTTCTCTGCACCGCTTCCAGGAGCAGCCAGGGCATTAGGTCCTACAGAGAAGAAAAAAATTCCAGATGAAAAGCAGGGCAGCTGCAAGGGGGTAGGGAGAAGGTGTCCAGCTCTCCATTCTAGCAGGGCTAGGCCTCTGACAAGCTGTGGGCACGGGGTGGATTAAAAAACAAAACCAAACAAACACAAACCAGCAATGATATGGACTCACTGCTCATTAAACCAACCTCAAAAATCTGGGCTTTGTGGTGATTCCGAGAAAGAAATGGGGGAAGAGAGAGAGAGAGAGAAAGACCCTAACCCGGATGAGTCAGCAGCTTGTGAGGAAGCAGGCTTCTTAGAGGAGCAAAGCCAGCAGCGAGTGAGGTGGGGTGGGCCTCCCCTCTGGAAGCCTGCTGCGCGTCTCCTTGAGTCCACGGTCATGGCCATTGCTGGCAGCTGGCCAGACTCACTTCCATTTTGATGAGGATGAAGGGGGCAGAGTGCTGTGCTCAGGCCTTAGGTGGAGACTATATCACAGTCCCTCCGATGGGTCCTGGAGCATCTTGCTGTCCTACAGCCACTGCCAGGCGTGGCTGACCCTGTGTGCTTTGAAGATTTCCTCAGCCAAGCTTGGAGGATGCACTCACAGCATGACAAGTCCAGGCCTGGAGCCCTGCAGGTGTCCGCAACCAGGCAAGCAGGGCCACCTGCAGGTACCTATGTGGGAGCAGCCGGCTGCTGCCAGGCCTCTGCTTCTCACTTGCTGCGCCCAGCGTGTATGAAAGCCAAACTTGTTTTTTTTTGTTGTTGTTGTTGTTGCTTCTCTAAGAGATCTGCACAAGCAGAGGATTGCTCTACTCATCCCCTCCCTCCTCTTAGAGGAAAAACTCGGTGCAAAAGTGAGAGGGCTTCTGATGAGCAGTGCTGGCCAGGTGCCAGGTGCTCCATGCATCTAGGCACACCAGTCAGATGACTCCACTGGGTGGGGGTCTTGGCTCTGGGGAGTCAGAAAACTTGCATCTTCATCAGGCCCTCAAGGGGCCCGGGGCACGTGCCAGCCTACAAGTGTTGGCTTCCATGATTGTGGAAGAAAAGGTGTGGCCGCCCATTCTCCAGGTGGGGAAACAGGCTCTTGTGGTGCTCAACTGGGCGGTAAGTAGCAGAGCAAATTCAAAGTCCTGTTCATGTGCTGCTTTCCAACATGCTGTTTTGGGGACACTGCGTGCAAGAGGACAGACAAGGAGCAGGCCCAGCTTCACGGGAGTGACCAAAGGACAGCAATGGGCCATGGGTGGTGGTGAGGAGGTGACCTCAAGAGCTGGAGGCTGGGTGTTTGGAGACAGGCAGCTACACCTGCTCCTCAGGAAACTTCCCAGCGAGGAGTTTGAGCCTTCCTTCCGACGGGATTCACCCTCTGCATCGAGTCTTGCAGACTGCTTTGATTCTAGGGAGTTGAGTTCTCGCCAGTCCTTAGAACTGACCTGTGTAGCTGGTGGTTTCCCAGGTGGGACAAGCTGGCCTGCGGATTCCAGACACTAACACATGGGAAGGACAATGCTCCCTCCCATGCCCCGTGTCGATGGGATGCATCGCTAGCTCTAGCTGGTAGAAAGCCCAACTGACTTGGCTAAGGCCAGACAGCTCGAAGGTAGGCTGGGGTTGCTGTCCTCTGACTCCAAGTCTAAAGGTATGACCAGGGGGTGGGCTGCTCCTGACCACGCAGGTGTCAGATGCTCTCAATTAGGATCACCCGACCTCATAGGCTAGTGCTTATTCTGATGCATGTGAGGAGGGTTAAACTCAATAGACTCATGGGTTGATAGGAAGTTGCCCTCACACCCGCAGAATTGGCATTCTTGGTGTATCCCTTGATCACATGCTATAGACCTTGCTTGTTCTACTGTCCCTGCTTGGGTAAGGTAGATTAGTTCAAACAAGCTAAACAGGTGAATAAGGCCAAGCAAATGTGTGTGCTGCAAATATTCCCAGAACATGAACCCAAGTTCCAGCAAGAGCCTGGCACAGCTAAGGGTTGGCAGGCGCTCAGAGGGCTTCTTGCTGCCCATGACGCGCTCTCACTCCATGCTCTTCCTCTTGACTCTGTGTGGCTGCGGGCTTGGATCTCCCTGGCCCTCATGTGGGGGTGCTGTCAGACTGTCCATCTCAGCCATGTGTGTGCAAAGCCTACCATTATTCTTCCCCACGCCACTGCTGACACATAGAACCGTCTGCTTCTGCCTCTGCAACATTTCTGCAGCCTCAATCCTTCCCAACCACCTTCTGGCAAACACTCGATTTATTTCTTAAAAAAAAAAAGATTTGTTCATTTTTATTGAAAGGCAGGTTTACAGAGAGAATGAGAGACACAGGAGAAAGATCTTCCATCTACTGATTCATTCCACAAATGGCTGCAATAGCTTTAGCTAAACTGATTCAAAGCCAGGAGCCAGGAGCTTCTTCCTGGTCTCCCACATACATACAAGGCTTTGGGCCATCCTCTGTTACTTTCCTAGGCCACAGAAATGTTGCAGCTGGATGGGAAGTGGAGCATCTGGGAAACGAACTGGTGGCCTATGGGATCCCGGTGCTTGGAGGTAGAGGATTCAACAATGAGTCATCACACTGAACCAGCCCCCTTGGTTTTTGAAAGCAATCATCTCTCAATGCCTATGAGGGATGGTTTCCGGCTCTAACACACTCCAGCCCTGTGTAAAATGATGTAGTGTTTGGACTCAGCCTATGAACCCTGCCTCTTCCATGCACATTAAATCACCTCTAGGTTACTGCTACTGACAGGACGTAAATATATGTAAATAGTTGCTAAATTGTATTGCTTAGGGAATAATGGTTAGAAAAACAGTTTCCTCCCCTTGCACGTTTTTTCCCAAATATTTTTTAAGTCTTTTCATTTGCTTGAACCCTGGAATGAGCAACATGCAGACAAGGGGCCCCAACCATGTAAACCTATGATTACTCAAGGCCCAAAACTGCAGTGGTATTTCTTTTTAAACATGTATTTGAGAACCAAAGTGAAAATGAGCATTCCCATCTCTGGCTCACTCCCTGGAGACCTGTGGTAGCTATGGCTTGGATGAGCCAAAGCTGGGAAATCCATCCAGGTCTCCCACGTGGGGGCAGGTAGCCAATGACGTGGGCCATCCACCACTGCCTCCCCGGGTCTGCATGAGCAGGAGCTGCAGCCAGGAGGATTCCAGTGTGGAAGGAAATGCCTGGTCTTCATGCCTCCCTCCCTCCCTTTCTTTCTTTTTTTAAAGATTTATTATTATTATTATTTTATTGGAAAGGCAGATATACAGAGAGGAGAGACAGAGAGGAAGATCTTCCGTCCGATGATTCACTCCCTAAGTGAGCGCAACGGGTCGATGCTATGCCTGTCCGAAGCCAGGAGCCTCTTCCAGATCTCCCACGCGGGTGCAGGGTCCCAAAGCGCTGGTGCAGGGTCCCAAAGCTTTGGGCTGTCCTTGACTGCTCTCCCGGGCCACAGGCAGGGAGCTGGAAGGGAAGCGGGGCTGCCGGGATAGAACCGGCGCCCATATGGGATCCCAGGCATGCAAGGCGAGGACCTTAACCACTGCACCACTGCTCCAGGCCCCCTCCATTTCTTTTCTTCCTTTTTCTTTTTTGGTTAAAGTTCAGCACCCAGCATTACTGGCATTAGGATCTGATAAGCAGTTCAAATTTTGAATGTTTCAGAGTGCACAGGTTTATACATAGGCAGATGTGACTTTATAGCAGAAACACCTGTGGAATCGAAGCTATATTACAGATTCTAATAGCCATATATAACATAATAACTATTAAATATCAAATATGAATGCTGAATATTTTCAATGTTCAGTTAAGAATCATTTATTGAGTGCTTGTACATACCAGGTTCTACAGTAAGTATGAAGCAGGCACAAGTAACAGACAGTACAACAGGGTTGGCAGGTTAAGCTGCTGCTGGCAACTCAGATAGGCACTGGTTTGAGTCCTGGCTGCTCCATTACTGATCCAGCTCCCATTCTGATTAGTGGGAAAAACAGTAGAAGACGGCTCAGGTTCTTGGGCACCTGCCATCCATGTAGGAGATCCAGAAGAAGCTCCTGGCTCCTGGTTTTGGCCTGGCATAACCCTGGCTGTTACAAGCATTTGGCGAGCGAGCCAGTGGATGGAAGATTTTTCTCTGTGCCTCTTTCTCTTTTTCTAACCCTGCTTTCCAAATAAAATAAAATTTAAATTAAAAAAAAAAACTTTAAAAAATGGTTCAACAAGGCAGAAAGATTGAGTGTGAAAAAGTATGAGGATGCTTCAAAAACTTCATGGAAAGGGGAATTAAAAGTTTATATCGCCACACAAAAAATTAAAATTCCATGCCTCTGAGAGTTCTTCAAAAAGTTCATGAAAATGTATAGAATGAAGAAACTATCCCTGAATCTTATTTTTTTTCCACCCAAATAAGTATATCACTAAAATTTATGTTTCCAGGAACCATGGAAGCCCTTACTCACGTACAGCCCATGAAGGAGGATCGAATGGGAGTGCCTCAGCCTCAGCGCGCATCTGAGGTGTGTGCGGCGTGCCCCTCCCCTTTCCCTCCTGAGCCCACCTCACTCTCTCCCCACCTCACCGCCACTCTGCCTGCAGCCCCGTGCGGCTGGGCTGTGTTCCTCTCTGGAATACTGTCTTCCCTCTCCCGTTCATTCACACCAGGAGTGACAGAGGCAATTCACATGCAGTGGCTGGATGTGTGACAGCAGGTGCGCTCGCTGCGCTCTGCTGGCAGTCTCTGTTATCCTCCTCAACTGACAATGAGGCACACGGAGCACCCACGAGCAGGGCGGCCCTGCTGCTGGCCTGCCTGGAAGCAGGCACAAGGAAGGGAGGAACGCTTCCTGGCTGAAGCCTGACAGAACTGGACCCGAGGGAGGTCAGTCCAGCTCAGAAAGAGTGGGAAGCTAGAGGACTGTGTTGCAGGCAGAATTCCCCCTTAGTCACTCACAGCAGCCTTTAGTTCCAAAGGGCAGAGGAGGCCCTGCCCAGTTGGCTGCCAGTGCCATCGCTGTCCTTTCTAAGCATGCGCCATGCCAGGCACCGGAGCTGGTGGAGAAAGAGGCTCCACCTCTATTTCCATAGCAACTCTGCAGGGCAGGTGTTCATAGACCCAGTCTACAGAGGGAAAGGCTGAACCTGTGAGAGATGACTAAGTTGCTAAGAGTCACAAGGGTAGGAAGCTCATTACTGGACTTGGACATAGTTCTGAGTCATCGTTCCTTAACACCCCCACCTACACACACACACACACACACACACACACACACACACACACACACACACACACACACACACACACACCTATTCAACAGGGAATGCATGACTGGAGAGGCCGCCTGTTTGGCCTATCTGCCCCACCAGCCCCATCCTACTCTTCTTAAAAATATTCATTTATCTGAAAGGCAGAGTAACAGAGAAAGAGTGAGAGATTCTCCATCAGCTAGTTTGTTTCCCAAATGGTCACAAGGGCTGGGGTAGGCCAGGCCAAAGCGAGGAGCCAGGAACTCCACCTGGGTATCCCATGTGGATGGCAGACGGTCCAAGCACTGACGCCATCTTGTGTTGCTCACTCAGTATATTAGCTGGGAGCTGGATTGGAAGCGGAGCAGCTGGGACTTGAATTAGCACTTCACCCTACCCCCAATTTTCAGGTAAGATTCTGCTGACTCCAAAAAAGGCTGAGGTCACAACCACCCTATAGAGGATGGGTACAAGTCAACGACATGAATATTTATAAGAAATTCTATACCTGATCTACCTTTGTTTCATAGCAGTTTCCCAAGAAGATGTGCCTGGCATGGGGAAGGGCAGTGCGTCCTTTGCTCTTTCAACAACCCGTCATGGGTCACTGACCATGGGTCAGACTGTGGGGAGACAAGGTGAGCCTCAGTCTTCCAACCACCAGGGTGGAGGTTAAAATCTCAGTGGCCTCACTCTGCCAACCAAGGCACCATACAAGGGTGGCGGACAGGCAGAGAAGGCCATCTGAGGACATAGCAAATGGAGGCGAGGTCCAAACAGTAAGCAGCAGCATAACAGGCAAAGACAGAGAAGAGTTGAGCAACAGAGAGGAGTGAGGGGGCCTTGGTGGACACCAGGGCCAGGAGGTGGCCAGAGTGGCCGAACCAGAGAGGCCAGAGGAAAGGGCTGGGTCCCATCTTCCAGGGATCTGAGTCATTGCTAGAAGTTGGATCTTCATCTGCGAGTAATGGAGGCTGATTGTCTACATGTGCTGGTACCAGGTGGCCCTCAGAATTCTTTTTTGAAAGAAAGAGCATATCCTGTTTAAGTGCCCCTTCTTCCCTCACCCCCACCAAAGTCCTTCAGGCCATGGCACAGGCAGTACAGAAGATTCTTTGGAAAGGCACAGGGTGATGGGATCTGGGCTGGGAAGAATTCTCCCAGGAACCCTGAGTCCCAGGGAACCCTGGCTCTGACTGGCTGCTGGGAGGTGCCAGGGTGATGCATCCATCTTTGATTGTGGCTCATGTTTCCAGGGGAAAGACACGGCTCCCTGGAGACTGGGTCCGGGTGAAAACCGGCTGTTGCGACAGAGACATAAGTGAGCTGGAAACACAAGCTCTCTGCCCTGAAAATAAGCAACAGCAGCCAAGAGAGGATCAAGCTGCCGGACTCTGCTTTTTCATGATGCCCGGTCGCAGGTACCAGGACCAGGGCAGGATGATGGCTGGTGAGAAATCAGTTATCCGGTTAGGATCTGCACCGAGCATCCCCCAGAGTGGGTGGGGACTCCTTACTGTACAGGTACAGGGGCAGAGGACGCTCTTGGCTGCCACCTGAGAAAGCCAGTTTAGGATGTGGTGTCTGCCACTGAAGGAATTTTACATCTAGAGACAAAATATTTCGTTTGCTCAGAGTCTTAGCTGTGTCACACATAAGGTGGGATATGATGGGGATTAGAGAAGGGAATGAAAGTCAAATGCTGAGTTTTGAACCCAAGGTTGCCTGAATATGATCATTCTTTCCCCTCCCCCACTGTCTTTTCAATTTGGGGCTTGTCCCCCTGCTTCACTATGAGCTGGTAGAGAAGAAGTGGGTGAGCTGTGCTGGTTTCACTTCCCATCTTAGACGGAGCTTGTAGTTTCTGTCCATGCTTGGAACGCATCTGGGTGTTCAGGGGGTGTTATAACCCTGTGTAAATTGTGTCCTAAATACAAGGCAGAGGCTGAGGGTACATGAGGAAACGGCAACTAGCTGTGTTTTCTCCCAACTGTATCTTGTTTCAGATCCTTTATTAAATGTCTTACGCACTGCTTGCCTTCAGGGTCAAAATAAAATTTCCAGAGGTTTTTCACTTTGCACTCATAAATGGTCCTCACTAAATTCTCTTGTTTAATGTGTGTGAGAGCATAAATGTACTGACTCATACTTGGAAAAACTCTCTCTCCCTAACGCATTCCAAATTTGTCGAGTCACATGAATTGAGTAAGAACACTGAACGTGGCTGCTAGCCCCAGGCCGACGCACCATGAAGCCAGCAGTGTGGGGCTCTGTCTCACCCGTCCCTGTCCCTTGCCTCACGGGAGCAGAGCTGGCGGTACCCTACAATGAGTGCTGCACACAGCATGCAGAGGCAGAGCTGGCAAGGCCTGGGATGGATGTGGCAAAGCCAAACTCTGAATCCAAGGCGAAACCCAATCCCAAATCTGCATCTAGGATCACCCCCACTGAACAGCTTCCCTGACTAGGTCAAGCCCTCATTGGCGCTATCCCCAAGCTCTCTTCATGCTGGCTTCCTTAACCCTCACTGTCACCCCACTGGGGAGATACACAACTAATCCTGTTTTCCAAGTGAGGACACCGAGGCATCAGTCATAACTCCAGGTGGCTTGGGGCACACCCACAGCTCTTGCACTTCAGATTGTCCCAAGCACAAGGAGGTCATCACATGCCCCGGCAGCACAAGTAGGTATTCACATGCTCCGACTGGCAGAATCTGGGAGAACTCCTGGGAGACCTTACCATGTTAGGGAGAAGGGCAGACCCAGGAAGGGAAGTCCTAGGACATGAGTCTCATTCGGGTTCCACGCAGCCTTCCTCCCCAGGGCCTCTCTGCACATGACCAGGAGGCTCCAGACATGCAGGGAGGAAGTGGGGAGACAGTGCCACTGCAGGTACCTCTGTCACTCCAGCAGTAGGCCCCACTCTCCTAGGGCCTGGGAAGGCTCAGCCACAGACCTGGGAAGCACAGCACACTCCCCCCTGAACCCTCTTCAGTTTTCTGACTCCTTGGGGAGAATGAGAACAAGGGGTCTGCTGCACCTTGGTCATTACTGGGCTTCCACCCCTCCCCTCACCCCCCAAGCCAGGACATGGCAGGGAGGATGTGCCCCTTAGCAAGCACAGGTGGGTTGTGAGGCACTGTGGGTGTATTCATCTCTCTTACTCTTCCCACGATCCTGTGTGCTTGGCATGACGGAGGCAAGTAAGAACATAAGGAGGTTGGCTAAGGTCACTTGGTGAGTGGCAGAGTTAGACATCAAGCTTCAGTGTGCCTGACAGGAAGGTCTGCACCAAAGCCATTGGACTTCGCTGCTTCCCTCCTTCTGTGTTCCCAGAATTCACACAGTAAGGGGGTAGGAAATACCAGTGGATTGCAAGATCTGGAATGCCATGTTTTCCAGAAGTTGAACAGCCAGAAAAATCTCTCCCTCCCACTATCTAGGTAGCCAGCCCTCCACTAAGCAATGACACAGAAGGACATAGTCTCAGACTGATGGCTGTGGATCAAACACCAGCCACAGAGCTGTCTAGTTGGAGCAGCACAAGGTGTTAAAAACCAGTAGCAGGGAGCTGGAGTGCCCACAGGCCATGCTAGATGCCCAGGATACATACAGCCATACAGGCAGAGGAGGAGCGGCCAAGGAGAAGGGTGGATGAGAGGAGGCTGTGTGGAAAGTGGGGCACCAGTTGTGGGGTGCACTGCAAGGAGGGGAGCAGAGGGCAGGGTGCAGAGAAAGGGTGTGGCTGAGCCAGGAGAGAGCAGTGGGTGGGCAGTTATGTGTGGCTGAGATGATGCACAGGCTGAAGAGGCAGGTGCAGTGGACATAGGGGTGCGTGCTCACCCTGTCCCATGTGGACACTGTCTTGCATGGTCAGGAGTCCCAGAACCTTCACCAGCAAGGGCACGTGGGGTCTTCTATGCTGTGAACACATCCGGATGTGGGACTTCCCACTTCCGAGCTGTGTCATGGACCCCCTCATCTGTAAATTGTGCATCCCAACATCATGTCTGTGAGGGCTGCTGTGGGGCTCAGAAGTAAGTGAGGTGAGAAGCCCCCAGTCTCTGCACATGGACAACACTCAGTGGTGAAAACCTATCACGATGATGACATTTGAGGCGGACCTAGTGGTGGCACTGGTGACGGAGCTGGCTGGTGGGGTGGGGGCAGTGAGCGGCTGGGTTTGCTAAACTTACTGTAGCCGAGTAAGAGAAGTCCTGATGCTGTGCCCTGGGACTCAGGGGGCAGGAAGAGGAACTTGGAACCTTCTCATCACCCCTTGTGTGTCCAATGGGAATCTTGCTTGTTGTGAGTGCCGGGTTTCTAGGGGAATTCAACAAGAAGAGAGCTATGGGGCTGCTGCGGATGGAGGAATCACCACCAGCATTTCCTTTCTCCCAACAGAGCGGGCATCGCAGGGGAGCCGGGCACCTGGAGCTCTCATCTCTGTAAACCACTGAGACAAGAAGAACAAAAAAGACGCAAGCAAGCACTTGATTAAAAATAATTAGCAAGCTCCTGCTTTGGCCCTTTCTGTGATTTTTTTCAGCGTTCTTATCTGTCCTCTCCCTTTCCTTTTGCATTCACATCAGTGAGTCAAAACTCCTCCCAGATTCTCATTCTCAGAGATTTATTTTTTTTAAGCTGGAAATTGTGACCAAGTGCCTCCCCCACAGGTGATAGAGGAAGCTGAAAGTCACAACAGAAATCATATTAAAGGTCATCTCTGCTGTGTGACTCTGGCGACAGTGTTGAACCTCTCTGTGCCTCTGGGATGAAGATGGATGAGGACTCTTGGAAATAACTACTGCTGAGAGTGGTTTGGGGAACGGAACGAGGTGGAGCATCCAGTGCAAGGCCTGGTAGGATGCAGGGGAAGGGGACACATTTATCCTTTGAAGTCACAGGGTCTTTTAGGACAAATCTTGACTCAGTTTAATGCTCTTCGTGATAGGCACCTTGCAACAAAACACTGGATTCTCATCAAGTTCCCATGTTCACAAAAGGCAGGAAAATGGCCAGGCCTGTTTTGGGGAATAAAGGACACATTATGGCAGCCACGTGCCACATTTCTGAAACATTCTACATCAACAGAGTCTAACAGGAGCTGAATAGTGCTTCGTAGCTTAGAAACCCCCTACCCCTTTGCTTTCTCCTCTTGCATCATCCAGGGAGCATCATGAATGGCTCTCAAAATTTTCAACATCAATCAGGAAGGATCTTTTTAAATATGTACTTATTTGAAAGGTGGAGTGAGAGAGATAGAGAGAGGAAGAGATTGAGAGAAATCTTCCATCTGTGCATTTACTCTCTGAATGGCTAAAATAGCTAGGGCTGGGCCACACCAAGCCCAGGAGCCTGGCACTCCATCTTGGTCCCCCATATGGGTGGCAGGGGCCCAGGTATTTGTTCCATTATCCACAGCTTCCCAGGGCACACCGGCAGGAAGCTGGATCAGAGGTAGAGTATCTAGGATGTGAAACAGTACTCACAGGATCCTGGCATTGCAAGTGATGGGTTAACCCACTGCATCCCAGTGTGTCACCAAGAGGGTTGTTGTGTAAGCACTGACCCTTGTGGGCAGGGCAGTGCCTCTGTGCAGGTGTCTCCTAAGCAGAACTTGCAAGCTGTGAGGGAAAAAACCATGAAGATAGCTTGGAAAAGCGCCCAGGGGCAGGCACTTGGTGCAGTGGTTAAGCTGCTGTCTGGTTCCAGCTTCCTGCTAATGTGCACCCTGTGAGGCAACAACTGATGGCTTCAGCAGTTGGGTCCCTGCTGCTTATATCAGAGACCTGGATTGAGTTTCAGACTCCTGGCTTTGGCCTAGCCCAACCCTGCCTGCTGTAGGCATTCGGGGAGTGTACCAGTAGGTGGAAGATCTCTGTCTCTCCGGCTCTTATTCTCTGCCTTAAAAAAAATGGCCTTCCAGAGGGAGAAAAGAGCCAGTGCCAATGGAAGCACCTGCATGTGTTGTGTTCAAGGAAGAGGAGCAGGGCCAGGTGGCTGCAGTGGAGTGACACAGGTAGCAGGAGATGGTGGACTCCTTGGACCCATGTGAGATAAGAGAATGAGAGGAGGATTTGGGGCAGGAAAGGGACAAAATCTGACTGGTAGTTTTCATGAGTTCAGTAGCTAGGGTGTGTGTGCAAGAGGTAAAGGTGAGTAGGTAGCCAAAAGCTACTGCAATGATCCAGGTGCACATTGGTGTTGGGGGTGCTAATGGCGTCTGGTGCACCTGGGCACAGTGAGGGTGGTGACAGGATGCAGCATCACCCTCAATTGGGCACAGCAGGATTCTGGAAGTCCCACCCATAGCCAGCAACATGCCAGGGGCACTCCTGAGAGTACAGCATAACAGTCCCAGGAGATGTTTGGGGACGTGCAGTAAAGACAAAACAGCCAACTTTATAGATGGAATGGAATGGGCAAGAATCAGGGAATTGGTGAATGATATGAAAGGCTGCTGACCCACACACTGCAGTTAACCCTGGCCCTCTTTCCTGAGATGTTGGAGGGTCCAAGGTGAAGGGTAGACATGTTCTGTCTGGGGAATCTCTCATGAAATGTTAGGATGAGGTTCATAATAATCACACAATGGTGTCTCAGTGAGGATTATGAAAAGAACAAATGTGGAGTGTTTGCCATGCACCAAACACATGATCTCACTGGAATCTCCATGGCAGGGCAGGCAGTACTACCTCCCTCATTCCATGGAAGACAGCAGTGGGCTGAGAGGCTCACATCCTGTGACTTCCAGAGCCTGTTTGGAAGGGTCTTTGCTGGTATAGTCAAAGATCTCCAGGTCCTTCTGGGTTCTCCAGGGCAGCCCCAAGTGTGATGGCAAGTGTTTGCCTAAAAGCCAGGGAGAAGAGGCAGTAGTGTGGAGCGGAGGCCGAGGACTGCCGCTGCCTGTGATGCCAGCACTGACACCAGAGGCAGCGGGAGGCAGGAAGGTGCTTTCCCCTTGAACTCCCTGCAGGAACAGGGCCCTGCGGACATTGCACCTCCAACTCCTGGCCTGCTGTCCAGCATTTTAAATCACCCAGTTTGTGAACATTAGTTATGGCAGCTGTCAGAGATGAATGGAATGAGGAGATCTGGGCACAGAAGGGGGAGGTCACACAGCAAGTGAGTGACAGAGCTGACCATTTGAGAGGTGGGTATTGTCTGTCCGGTGTCCCCAGTGAGGGAATGGAGATGAGAAGCCATTGGGCTGCACCTGGAACAGAGCTGGTATGGCAGTGCCAGGCTCCTCTGGGCATGTAGTGAGGACACTGTTGGGTGGCTGCCCCATTCTCCATCCCTACCTCCTCTCCACCTGGAAAAGCCCCAAGAGCCCCCGCCTGGCTTTGCCAATGCCTCTTGGCAGGCACCAGCCGGCTGGGCTGGGGATTCCATCCAATCTGGCGCTTTCTCTTTGCAGCTGCTGGGTCCACGTGCAAGCTGCCATGGTCAGAGGCAGGTGGGGCCGCAGGCTTGGTAAACAGATTTCAGGGGGCACCTCAGGACAGCTCCAGCTCCCTTGGGAATGCAGGGTGCTCTTCCTGGGGTGCTCACATGGGCCACAAAGACCGAGGCTGCACAGCTTCTGGGTTAGGGCCCGCAGGCTGTCCTGGAGCCACTGTCACAGTCTCAGTGAAACCTTGTTTCTCTCCTCTCCCACAGAGGCCCAACAGAGTTTGACTGGATCCAACCCAATCCCAGCATGGCAGGGACAATGCCCTCCCTGGTCTCTGGCCTTGCCAAAGCATCACGATTTCAGCTCAGATGCAAGTGAGACTTGGCATACCACCAGGCTATGTCTGGGACTCTAGCACCTTCCCACACAAAGCCCTAATGAGGGCTAGTTAGTGTGGGGATGAGACTGGGGACCACAGAAGAATGAGGCAATGAAGTTCAGGGCAGTGGAGGGAGACAAACATGGGCACTATGGTGCCCAGCAGCAGGTGTCTCCTGTGAGGCCTCAGTGGGTAGGATCTGGTTCAGCAACACACACACTGACACACACACACACACACACACACACACACACACACACACACACACACACTGACACCAGCACTGCAGCTCCTAAGTCTATACTGTGGCAATGAAGTAATGAGGTTTCATTCATATACACATTCATTTGTTCCTTTCTTTCTCTCCTTCAATTTCTTTTGAAAGGCAAGGTGAAAGAGAGAAGGATTTTGCACTTGCTGGTTCACTCCCCAAATGCTCACAATAGCTGGGGCTCAGCAAGATGAAGCCAGGAGCCAGGACCTCCCATTTGGGTTCTCCCATGAGGGTGGTGGGGACCCAAGTACTTTGGCCATCACCTGTTGCCTCCCAAGGTGTGCTTTAGCAGGCTGCTAGACCTGAAGCAGAGATGGGACTTGAACCCAGGCCCAGCCACGAGAGACCCAATGTTTAAGCAGCACCCTGGGGACATTATGTCAGTGATACGGCCCTTGCTCAGATTCTGTTTGGAAGCCCTTGGCTTGTGCTGCCCTGAGAGTCTGCTAGGAAGCTAAGAGGAAATGGCGTGCATCTGCCTACCATCGTCCCAGGCCCTCACCATCTAAGCTCCCCTCTACTGCACTTCTTATAGGGCTGTCACACTCCTGGGCCCTTCAGGGTGGCTGGTACCCTTTTCCAAAGGGCAGAGATACTCATCAAGACAAGAGTCAGGTGTGAGGCAGGGGTGAGCATGCTTATTCTGCTGTGCTGGGTGCCCAGTGAGTTCTGAATCTTGGCACCCCATGTGGGACAAAGGAGAAACTCCCCAAAGGCATATCAACAAGGAGATGCCACCATTTGCCAAAGAGGCTTATGGTAGACACCATTTCCTATTAGAGTTGGTTGTCCAAAAGATGTTCAAAAAGTTTACGGAAACACATGCTATTAAAAGACAAAACCATGCATGAATTTCAAAAAATTTGTGCACCCAAAGAAATCTATCCTTTCATTTCATGTTGCATCAACCTCAGGAAGCTCCTTGTATGATGTGGTTGGGACCCATGCATGGCCAAGCAGGCGAGAAATAGAGAAGAGAAAAACCCTTGTCTCCGACTCGCCAGCAGGGTGAGCTGAGAGCCGTGACAGCATTTGCTTGATGGTCTTGGATTGGGGGTGGAGGTGGTGGTGACTCCAGAAAACCCTAGAACTGCACACCATATGGATGGAGCATGAGGAAGACAAGTGGGGGTGACAGCACATGTCAGGGCAGAGGGGGAGGCTCCCAGGCAGGAGGCAGGTGCACGGGGTCCCTGGATGTATGCTCAAACCCGTCAGAGGGCAGGGAGATCTCCTAGGGAAAAGTTGGGTGATTCCTGGTTTGGTTGGGGATGGGGAGAGCTCAAGGGTAGGCACCTAAGCCTCATTGTGCCTCAGTTTCTCAATGTGGAACTGAATCGTAATCACACTAGCTGATATTCACATGCGTGCCCCTGTTCTGGCACCTCAGCCAGCTCAACTTCTGTAATTTAACAACTCTACCAACTAACCTGTCATGTTCTTGCTACCACCTTCTTCAGCCTCTCAAATGGGTGAACACACCACGTAGCCCACCCCAGAGATTTTTTTTTTTCTTTTGCTGCAGCAAAAATCAAGTAATGTGTATACAAACGGTCTTTTAACAGAATGGCACTCTTATGCTATGATTCTGGATATAACGGAGATTTTACGAAACTTCATCTATTCAGAAGCTACTATGTGGCAAAGGTTGTTTAAGGCCTCATTCCATTTACCGAGAAAAAAAAAGAAAAGAAAAGAAAGAAAAAAGAAACAAACAAAAAGAATCAGTTTCAACCACAAGCACAGGGAAGATCCTGTGGCGATTGGCAAAAGAAAGAGGCATGCAGAGCCTGAAACCCTAGAAGGTAGGACACCAGGACCTTTTGTTTTGTTTCTTGTACCAGGCCCAACATGCTAAGGAGTGTCATTCATCACTCCCCCAGTCCCTGGTGGCAGCAAGCAGCCAAAGTCTACAGCCAGGCTGAGTCGGGAAGCCAGAGCTCACCTGGTTGTCTGGCAGCGCTAGTTCAAGACCCAGAAGCAAGTTACCAGCCTGCTGCCTGCTGTGGGAGCTGAGTGCTTGGGGAATGTGCTCCTCCTTGCAAAAATAAGGTGGCCTTGACTCATGGGGCTGACTGGCAGCCTGCTGCTACAAGAGGAGTTCCTGCCACCCAGCCCCGCAGTATCTCTCACACCTAATCCACAGCCAGGCTGACTGGGTCCTTCTCCTACATCTGTGTTCCACCCATTTCTCTTGTCTCCTTTGGTGCTGTCAGCATCTCTTGCCAGAGTTACCTCACTGGGATGGTGCTGCTGTCCCCACTATAGCCAGCCAGCTGCTCTAGCTGTAGTCACGGGGAACACTCTTCTCGGAAGCTCTGTAAGTTTTCCCATGGAACTTATAACAAAATACAACTGTCCACCTGCCTTCTCCTGATCTGGTTCCTGCCTGACTTTCCAAACTCAGCACTTAAAACCATTCTCCTCCTGGATCCAAGCTGGCTGTGCCATCCAGCGGAGACTCTCTTTCTTTATCTGTGGAATGGGTGCAGTTATTTTAATTGTGCATATCTATGTGGTTGCAGTATGATAACTCAAAACACAGTCAAGGTATGATGATTATATCAGATTACTTACTCATTTTCATCTCCTATTTTGTTGGTAAAGGTTTATGTCTTTGGAGAGTGAGAGATTTTTTTTAATCAGCTGGTTCACTCCCCATATGCCTGCAACAGCTGGGGCTGGGCCAGGTTAAGTCAGCCGCCAGGAATTCCATACACGTCTCCCATGGCAGTGACAAGAACCCAAGTCCATAGGCACATTAACAGGAAGCTGGATCAGATGTAGTGGTGGAATCTGATCTCAGGCACTTGGACAAGTGATGTGGGGATCCCAAACAGCAACTACAGTTGGTGGGTCACCCTGCCCATTCCTGCTTAAATATTACAACATTTTTTCTGGAATATTACTTAATAATTTTGGGTCCCTTATATTTTTTTTACACTGTAGTAGTGATTTCCTGTTCTATTGCATTTCTCTCTTGTGTGCAGTATTAGAAGCTTTTGTGATAGGACACATGGACTCACAGGGTATTACTCAAGACCACCAGGATGGCACCTGCACTACCAATGATGGCAGCCCAGCTGGGGCATGCTGCAAGCAGGGCAGACAAGTAAGCCAGTTAGACAAGGTAGACATGTCAAAGTTTGAGCTATACTAGTCAAATGACTGGGAGTCTAATGCATTCTCCTATAAGTTGTAAACCAGTGAATTCCCTGATAAGAATAATAGCAACCATAATGTGACCTGCAGTGTCACTGCCAATACCTCCCCTTGGGGTGGGAAGATGAAGTAAGGCAAGCCTGTATTTTGTGTCAGTTCGCATCTTTAGCTTTTATACTTTGCCTTTGTTGACCTTCAGGAGAACATCAAGAAGTCAAACTGGGGTGTGGACTGGGGAGGGGAAGCTTAGGGAGGGTAAGGACCTCCCTAAGACCTGGCCTTGGGGTAATTCTGCTGAGGAGAAGCAGGGCTCTGTGCTTCCTCTGGCCCTCTGGAAAGCCCACCCCTGGGCTCCACCCCATACATGTTTGCAGGCAGGGAGACCAGAGATGTGCAAATGGGAAATGTATATTATGAAAAACTATGAATGGGTTTCACAATTTTGTTTCTTCTTATTACACCTAGAGGGGTGCACATGTGTATGTGTGTGTGTGTGTGTGTGTGTGTGTGTGTGTGTGTGTGTGTATGAGAGAGACAGAGAGAGAGAAGAGAAACAAACACACACAAATACAGACAGGGACATAACATTTGCTTGGTCCTGGAGAGAGGAAGAGAAACACACATACACACCCACACCCACACATGCGCGCGCACACACCCACACATGCGCGCGCACACACACACACACACACACACACACAGAAAGTATTTAATTCTGAGTGTTCCATCTCAGGAGCTGATGAGGGCGCTCTGGCCAGGCAGTTCTCCCACCACCATGCTCATCTCCCACCTAGTTGCTTCACTTGTCATCTGCCAGTCACGTGGGAAGAAATGGCTATAGGGATGAGGTTAATGGGACCCTAGTTTTCTGTCCCCATTCAGTTCTTCTGTCCCCTACTGTGTGACCCCATGCATGAGATCTCCTGTCTCTAGTCTTCCCATGGGTGACACAAGACAGATTCACACCTACGGTCTCTTCCAGTCCCAAATTAGAAGGATACATTTATGACTACGAACACTGGTGCCTTTTCAATCTCTATGAGCAGATGGGCAGCTCAGAGAAGCTGGGTGGCTTACAGACAGATGCTGGACCGGAGTCTTCAACTTCAACACCACTTCAGTAATGGTAGACTCCACGAGGTGCCTTTGTGGGTATGCACAGAGCCTGTGCAGATCCTACCTTAGCCTCTCTGTTTAAAGCAGAAAGATAAGAAGCACTCTGAGCTGTTGTACCGAGGCCCCCTGCCACTCAACACCAGAGAGAGGGTGGGTTCCTTCCTCTCCTTCCTTCTTTTCTTTACAAGGAGAAGAGAACACACACAAGACAGTTTAGGAAAGTCCTAGATGACTTGGATGATTTCCTGAATCTGCCAGAATTAAAATTTACTGAGGAAAAAACCATAAGCAAGATGAGCACACATGTGTGTATATGTGTGTGTTGGTGAATGATGAGAATAAAAATGGCAGTTCAGAAAAAGCCCTTGGAGCCACCTGCATTTCCTCTCTAATGACCCTATGATTTATACTTCTTTATTAATGAGCTTCTGGTTAAACAATTTGCATAAGCTGAAGTTCCCACTAAGATGCACCTGTTAGAAGCAAGGTAAATGTCATGAAGCAGAATCTTTTGCATCTATCTGCTGAATGTTCTCTGGGTGCTTGAGGGAACCCCAATGCCTATACATCAGCCAGGAATCCCACCAGGCTGAGGGTTGTTTGCGGATCCTGAGCAATTTCTGTTTCTACCTATGGAACTCATAGTGCTGGGTACATTTCCCATAGACAACAAGCCTTGTGTATGTGAGGGGTCCCTGGAGAGTGAGCTAACTGAGCAGATCTGTCCAGTATATGGTCCAAAGGCCATGACCAGAAGGGTGCAATTTGTGGGGACCTAATGAAAGACTTCCCACCCTAACCTGCACAGTGACCCTTCTCTGAACCTGGCTTGAAATTTCCATAATAGTTACTCATTGCTGGAACAGTAAAGGCAGGTATTGTAGGATAAGAAGAGAGCCATACACTTGTTCTAGAAAATTCGGGTTGCACATAATAAGTGTAATCTTAGCTGATTACTTAATCTCATTGAACTCAGATCCATAAATCTCAAATCCTGTGTAATAAGGAGAAACACTACTTGTAAGACATCCAGCACAGGGCCTGGCATCCAGTGTGTGTCAGAACAAGCCATCTCAGTCATCCTGAAGGAATCTGTCAACAAGGTCGTGGGCTGTTAGAGCTGCTCCACCCACAGCCACTGCAGAGGGGTCAGGAGTCAAGAGTCCCTGCTGGTTTGACAGCTGAGCTCACAGGGAACAATCTGGGACAATGGTTCCCTAGATCAACCTGAAAAACCTGATAGAAGTGCAAACTAGGGCGCTGACCCCCTGACCTGGACATCTTGAGGAGCAGGGACCTAGTCATTTTACTAGACCTTTCAAGTGATCAGATGCCTATGACAGTTGGAGAACCCAAGAATTTGGGCAGCAACCGACAGCTCTGGTACATCATGAGAATGTCCTGGGAGAATCTGGGGGTGGAAAGGCACATTTGGCAGTCCATCTTCCAGGGATTCTACATCTCTTGGTTCAGAGATGGAGGCCACGATTCAGCTTTAGAGCAAGGTTGAGGGATGAGTCTCTGGAATTCCAGGAAGAAAGTGCCATCGTGCATTGCTTAACAATGGAGAACATTCTGGGAGATGTGTCTTTCGGCAGCTTTGTTGTGGTGTAAAACCAAGGCTGTTGTGATATCACCAGGTGATATCATTGTTACTGGACCCTGGTGGTATAGATGGTGGGTGTTCATTGCATGAAATGTCTCTTGGGATGCATGCCTGTGTAGTTGAGAGAGGTGGTGGGAGGGGGTGCTGGAGAACACAGACCTGGTAGGGCTGAGTTCTGGGAGAGAACAGGAGCAGATGACCAATGTTCTCAATCCCAGTTCTATAGGTAAGTGAGATGCAATCTTCTGCAACTGGCTCACTTGCCAACCTGAGAAAACGAGTTCCAAGAGAAGTGACTAAGTTAATGAATCTCTCATCTGCTAGAGCTGGAACTCAAACTCAGTCCAGGTCTTGCTTGCAAAGCTAGCACCCTACCCTCAGTGCCAGCAGCCCCTGCCTGCACGTTTGCTCCCCACAGTATCTCTAAAAGCCAGGTCCCGCAGTCAGGCACTGAGTCCATGCACCTTCTCTCAGGCTGACTGCAGAGTGGATGTGGAGCCATAGGCATCAGACCATCCTCTAAGGGCTTTGCGTTGCTCATCTGTATCTGTATCCTGGGAGTAAGGTCTGACTTCTCAAGGCTGCTGAGCAGGTCAAATACAACCACATGGGAGAGTACTTTACAAATTCATGGGAAATTGCATCAAAGTCAAGTTAATGTTGGTGCAAAAAGTTTCTGGAATATATGTGCAGTTCTTTCATAATGCACATTTCCTACAGCCTCTCTGAAGACCCTTCATGCTTCCAGGCACGTTCTAAGCTGTCAGTCTGACTCACCAATGCTGGGGCCATGGCAGAAAGAGGAAGCTTGATTATGGTGGTTAGAGGCTAGAACCACTTACAGGCTAGCTGGAAGGAGGAGTCACAATTCAATCTCAGAAAAAGGAAGGCTCAGCCAGCTGCTAAATGTGAGTCAACATCTCTGTCTCAGCTCAGGTCACCTTTGTGTCTGGAATACTCTATCATCTAATACTCTGCACAGGCAAGAAGTCATCCTGTATTTCTGTTCAGTCTGTGCCTGACTCTCCTTGCCTGGGTGCCCCTTGCAAGCAGGCAGGAACTGAGTTGCAGCTAGCCCAGTTTGGTGGCCCCAGAATGTCTGAGCGAGTGAAGTAGGCAGGCTTTCAGTAGGAGAGCCATAGTGACCTGGGAAGCGGCTAGGTACTTCAGGTAATTTCCTTTGTTACCCCAGTGGGGTGAGACCGGGGAAAACAAAGCCTCAAGCGAGGCGGAAACCACCAGTGGACTCCTTTACTCCCCATTCTACAGGTCCCTAGGGCCTTGCCATCCACCTGCAGAAAGCACAAGGGAAAGGCAGGAAGCAGGGAGGGGAACAGGAACCACTGGCCCCTGGCAGGTAGCTGTCCCGGAGGCTGCTCCATGAGACGGTGACCATGTGCCAGGTGCACAATGAATGCTGCGACCAACACCAAGGTTTCCTGTCGCTGGCTGGTTGCTCCTGTTGCTTCCTGCTATGAGTGATCAGAGGGGATATCCAGAGGGAACAGAGCACTGGAGTGTGATAAGTTCTAGCCAGAAAGACAGGAGACCCACTCTGCTGATGAGCTATGTGATTTTGAGCAAGTCACCTGGGTGCTCAACTCCTTGTGTTGCCCTTTGAAGTGGGGGAGCTGCTGATTGTCCTCCCCTAAACAGAAAGCAAAGACAAGGAGATAACTGCCACCCAGCCTGCAAAGTCAAATGGGCTTGTAGCTGCCTCTCCATCCTGGCTGCTGTCTTCCCACAAAAGCCCAATAGTAATTGTGGTGCCAATCACCTGCATTTACTGGGCGCCGGCCTCCAGATGAGTGCTGCTCATTCATTATTTTGGGTAGAGTAATGGCCCTTCAAGGCAAATCCTGCCACCATCCCATTTTGCAGTTGGGAAAACTCAAACTGAGTGGAGCTCATTGAGCCAGGGCTTGAACCTAGTCAGTCAAATCCAGGACCCACTTTCTTCCCTACTGTTCTCTACCCAACATGGAAGCTAGTGTCTCTCCAGCTAGGAGGGATTTACACAGTCAAAGTAATTAATACTTTTCTAATAAGTAGTACTTTCCTGGGCAGAGAGATTACAGCTTGAGTAAGCACAACTGCAGCCTACTCAGCTCTTCTGAAGTCAAGAAGCACATCTCAGGAATTGGACTTAAACAGGAAGGCTTATTAAGCACTCTAGAGACAGCCCAGCACTTACACAACCTAGATTGAATCCCACCAGCCCCACACAGCAACCCCAGCTGGAGTCAGGAGCCAGAACAACGGGGTCCATTTCCTTACCCAGCAGGCAATTGCCAGAACATTGCTGCCCACTATGCCTCCCAGGCCCTGGCCAGATTAGCAGGGGCCCATCATCGTCTGCCTTCTCCACAAGGCATATGCTAAAGGATCCTGTTTCTCATACATTCATTAACTTCTCCATCAACAAAATCACCAAGCCTGGGCTTTGGAACAAAACAAGGCATCCATTGTTATCCAATTCCAGCTCAGAGCGAAAACAAAAACAAAAACTCCCCTGACCCCCACGGTATTTTTAGGCAGACAGCGCCACTGAATCCAGGATACTGTACAATTTCCACTGGTTTCTGGAAAAACTGATGTTCACAATGTGAACTTTTAGGAAAACACTGGCCTCAACAAAGGTCTTTTCCAACATCAAGTTCAACGAGTCTACAAGATCAATTCGGTCTGGACGGGTACTTTGTTAGTGGCCAGTGTGTCACTGCCGTTCTTGCTTTGTTCCCTCCCATGCCAAAAATGCACAAAGCAGGGAGGACCCTGGGAGCCCAAACGAGGTCAACCAAGGACACGAGCTGGGCAGGCTCCTGCCACTTCACACCATGGGTGGAAAACACATGGAACTCGTTGGGCCAGAGAGGCCACCCCAGCTAAAAATATAAATAAGTTCAAGAAGGGTTTAGACGAGCTCACGGATGAGTGAACGACGGATGGAGGGGAGGGAATCTGAAATGCTGGAGTTTTATCTTGGGCTTCTGTAGCCCTCTTTGGTCCCTGCTTGTGAAAGAACGGCTGTGTGGGACCACACTCAAGATCACGTGCATGCCTATGAGACAAAAGGAAGGAAGGAGAACCGAAAGGAAAACAGAATTGAGGATAAATGTGATGTTCTGCTTCCTACCCTCAAAAATGCATCATTTTAATCAATTTTAACAGAAACAGAATAATCCTTTCTGGTGTCGTGGCTCTGGATTTCAGCTGGGTTAGCATTTGGCTGTGGCTTCTCCATGGCTGCAAGTGTGTCTTCAAATACAGACAGCATTTATGACATCTGTCTGGATTTGGGATGGATCGCGGATTTTTTTTTTCTTTATGGTGTTACGAAACAGACTTACCATGTAACTGAAGGGTTTCTAGCCCCAGTTAACCATGGGTTGGGTTTGTTTAAACCATCACGTAAGTTTGCCTTTCACCTGTGGCATTGTTTTTCTTCTCCCAACTTTCTGCTGTATACATACTCCTGGGAAAGACACGCCTGGTTACATCTTTTTGGAGAGACAACCACGAATCTTCGAACCTCAGAGTGGAACGGATTAGTAAGTACCTCTCACACAAAGGAATCTGTGACTGAGGAGGGTCCCCAGGGTGTCCGCATGTGGTGACCACACCATTTGAGGCATGCAGCAGGAAGTGTCCGCTCTCCACCCCCACCCCCTACCTGGGGCAGTCCCCAGCCTTCCCACAGTGATTTGTTGAAGAGAAGATGCTTTCCAGGGCTGCAAGCACACTGAGCTAAGGAGGTGGGCAGCCCTTATTAGAAATGCAAATTGCCTCTGCTGACAAATTTCCTCACACAAAGCGAGCACCAGTCAAAGCCGCACCTCCCCTGCGCCCAGTCCAGGGGCCTCACTGTTTGATTTCACCTGAATGAGCCAAAGTGGAGTTGGCTAGGCTGCCCATCGGTCATCAAAGAAGGAAAGGGTGTGAAAAGGAACTAGCTCTCCTATACTCCAATTTTGCCCAGGAGGATCGAGTTAGTTCCTCTCTTCATAGCCTTATTAGGCTTAGCAAAAGCCACTCAGTTGCAACAGAGATGGGACATTCATCTGCTGGCAAGTGTGAATGCTGGGTTCTGAACCTCCTGCAGGGATAAAAATTAAGCTGTTTACTTGGTGGCCACCCCAAGGGACTGACGCGGAGCTCTATGTGACAGTAATTCTGAACTGCAGTTTCTAAAGAACCCTCTGGATTCTCCTCTACTCATCACCTGTAAATGGCCATCAGGACTTTGCAAAGTGATGAGTTGAGCTGAATTATTTTCCGATCAGCACTGACTGCTATGACAATAGCACAAATAGGGTGACCCGGGGCTGATGACACAAGGAAAGGATGGTGGGTGATTGGAAGCTTCTAGGGGCTGCTGCAGGTCTGGCTTGCCTGGTAACTCTCTAGGTCATCAGTAACTCACTTGCAGGATGGGGCTAAGGAGCCAGCAGGCACCAGTTGTTCAGCTGGGTTTTCCTCTGGATACTCAGCCCTATGAAAGACTGAGTTGGCCCATATTCCTCAGGATGGCAGAAGACTCTTCCTGTCCAGCGATGAACTTATTTCATCATTGTCATGAGGCTCTTCACAATGTGTCCGTGCCATGCCTTCTCCTGCGCTGGGGCCAGGCCACTTCAAAGTGCTGCTCCCATCTGCTCTTGGATATGCAGAAAGCCTGGCAGGAAAGCAGGCCTGGACTCCCTTCCTTCTTAACCATGTACTTAGGGATTCTCTCCTTTTGATTTCCCAAAGATTTTAGTTTTGGGGACAGACAGAGGTGGGCACCCTTGGGCCCATTTCTTGACATGACTAGCCTCAGTTTTCTAACCTGTACATTAGGAATAGACTAGAACAGGTCTAGGATTTCCTCAGTTGAAATAATTTGGGGCAGAGTGTTTCAGGTGGCAGAATGCTCTGGCTTTTGGGACATTCATGGTACACATTGATCTATCCAGGGATGAGAACCCAAAAGTTACATGCAAAATTCCCTGATGTTGTAGCTACACCTCTGACATGCAGCCTGGACATATTTTCACCTAATGGTTTTCCTAACTTGATGCATGAAACAAAAACATGCAGTTTCCCTCTTGCGGTATCATGTCTGCGCTCAAAATGTTCCGGATTTTGGAACACCTCGGATTTCAGCTGTGCAGGTGAGGGATGCCCGGCCTTGCTCACCTGCTTCAGAGAGCTGCAGTGAGGATGAAGGGGGGTGAGGGACACACTGCACTTGATGCACTTGACACTATGCTAGTATGGAAAAAGCACGCAAATGTTTGCAGTCCCTGCCATTGATCTTGTCATGAATTACAGTCACTGCAAACAGCTCCCTGTTATTCTACAAAGCCCACAGTTCTCTGGCAGCTTATCATTTTCCAAATTGCAACATCTCCTTAGCCCCCAGACCTTCACTCTGGGTTAATTTTTCTTCTTGTTGTAGTTGTACAATGAACAAATCTACAGTTAGGTTTTACAGGAATCTGCATTCTATTCTCAAAGAGTAAAACTGCCGAGTCAAAGCCAGTCTGAACCCTGACTCCTTCAAATCCTTAGGAAATAAGAGAAGCTCATGGGTTTTGACAAAATGAGTCAAATTGATAAAGGAGTGGATCTACCTGAAACCTGTGAGAAAGACAGTGTGTCTGTACAGAATTCCCCCAGCACATTCTGGAAGCTTCCACCTACCCAAAGACACCTGTCCTCTCCACATAGTCCTGGAGACCAAAACAGTGCTGTTTACTATGAGCAAGGCTCCCACCTCCATGCTCTTCCCCTGTTGGCTTGGTGTCTATGCTGCCTGTTGTCTTAGTGGACTGTGAATAGGCTGACCCAGGGGCCTCTTGGAGAAACAGGTTTGAAGTGGTGGAAACCTCCGCTCTGGAAGGAATATGAACCGCAAGGCTTTGCTGAGAAACTAGGACAAGCGTCTCTGCAGCGAATCTCTAGGCGCACTTGAGCCGTCAGGGAGTTTCCTCTGCCTGCAAATGTGCCCCTGTTTGGTACTTCATTTGGTGGAGCCGGCTGCCGGGCCCTGGGCATTTCAGGCAGCAGTGGTGGATTTTCAAATTACACAATCAGCAGTAGTTTGTAATAACCTTTTGAAACACCCTGTCAATCATTTAATTCATTTTCCCAGCCCCTTTTAAATGCAAAATATGCTAATATGTTGTCAGAGTGTCCAGCAGTGAAACCTGTTCCACAGAGGGCTGGGAATGGAGCATGGGAGAAGAATGGCCCATTTTCCCTCCAGTGAAGAAAGCAGGGCTGGCTGAAACCACAGGCTCAAGTGTCTCTTTGTCCTCCCGTCAGCTGCAGAAGGTGTGCTCGGTCTCCTTGGAGTCACAGATTTGGGGATAATGGGCTGTCTTCCGCCCCAATTTCACCCCTAGAAAAGTAAAGATATGTCCTGGAGGTCTGTGAACTCCTCCTGGGCGTGGAGGACAAGGAAGGGGCAACTGCGAGCTGGCCAGAGAAGAACGGATGGCTCCAAGGACTACGTTATTTTAAGTCAGTAACAGTGGCTGGTGGATGTAGGTTCCTGACAGATGGCAAATCTTGGTCTTTGCAGGACTTCTACATCCCTTGGGTAAAGAAGCAGGTAAATTATAGACTAGTGTCCTTCTCACAGGTTTCAGGTAGATCCACTTCTTTATCAAATGTGACACACATTTTGTCAAAGCCCATGAGCTTCTCTTACGTCCTAAGGGATTCCACAGTAACATTCAAAGTTGACGCTTCCAGGATTGCTATTGTGGTGCGGTGGGGTAAGCCCCTGCTTGGGAAACTTGCATCTCAGGTCAGAGAGCCTAGGATGGAGTCCCACCTCTGCTTCTGATCCAGCTTCCTGTATGGCAGCAGGTGATGCTTCAAGTCTTGTGTTCCTCCCACCCAGGAGGGAGACCCGGATAGAGTTCCTGGCTCCTGGCTTCAGCCTGGCCCGTGCTGGCTCTTTTCTTTCTCTCTTTTTTTTTTTCCTAAGATTTATTCATTTTTATTGGAAAGGCACAGATTTACAAAGAAAAGGAGAGATAGAAAGCTTTCACTTGCTGGTTCACTCTTTAAATGGCCACAATGGCTGGAGCTGATCTGATTCCAAAGCCAGGAGCCAGGAGCCTCCCGGTATCTCACATTGGTGCAGGGTCCTAAGGCTTTAGGTAACTCTCTGCTGCTTTCCCAGGCCACAAACAGGGGGTTGAATGGGAAGTGGAGCAGCTGGGACACAAACCAGCAACCATATGGCATGCCAGCATGTGCAGATAGAGAATTAACCCATTGAACTATTGTGCCAGCTCCCATTCTTACAGATATTCCAGGAGTGAACTAAGAGAATGAAGCTCTCTCTCTCACACATACACAATCTTCAAATATTTTAATAAATGTGTATCACTGAGTACTATTTTGTACATAAAGCACTGCAACAGTGATGGTAGGATAGAATATCATGAAGAGCTAGTCCTTTATATCTTATTAATTGATCAACTACTACCTTCTTGGGGCTATTAAATACCTAAGCATACACCTTGACCACAGTGGAAGAAACCCACATTCAAGTATAGAGAACGCAAGGCAGGCCTAGAGGCGAACCACCTATATAACTGGAAAAGTCAAAAGCAAGCTACCCCACCCCTGGCCCCCAGTACTTGCAAACCTCAGCTGACACTTGCCAGTCACTTCGCCTGCCTCAGCATGGTGGCCATCCAGAAACTGAGCCATCTATATAGTTATGAGGCAAACTCTGCAGCAGTAGGGTACACAGAGTGCTGGGGATCTGTGTGAAGAGGTACCCCAAGACAGCTGGCGAGATGGCAAGCGTGGCAGGCAGCACAGGGTTCCCTCTCCTGATCCCCACACCTGTACCTGTGCTCCTTGGCATAGCAGAAGGGACTATGCAGATGCGATTAAGCGAAAGATATTCAGCTGAAGAGATTATCCAGGCTTATCCAGGATGGTGCAGCGTGATCACAGGGGTCCTTCAAGCAAAGGAGACAAGCAAGAGGGGCAGCATCTGGACAGTCAGTTTGAGGAAGCCTCAGGAGCCATCGCCAGCTCTGAAGGTGGAAGGATATATACATCAAGAGACCTGGTGGCCTTCAGAAGCTGCAAGGGAAGACACTCTGCCCAGGACTCCTTCGGCCCTGTAAAACCCTGATCTGAGCTCAGGGGGCACACTGGGCTTTGAGAATTCCAGTACTAGTTTCCAGTGTTAGTTTAAATCACTGAGCGTTTGGTCACGCCATGGCAGCCACAGAAAGCCCATGTGGGAGGCAAATCACACTGAAGATGGGAGGAAAACTCAAGCCCTGGGCTGGAGGGTTCTCCAGGGTCCCTTCCGCTTCTGACATTTTGCAACTGAGAGGAAGAAGGCAGTGTCTATGGTGGCCACTGTGCTCTAGTGATGGGCAACCTGTTGCCAGGGCAGACAGATAACAGCATGCTGTGCAGCATGCTGGCCTGTTTGGAATTTCAGTTCCCTGTGAGGATGATGAGGGTGATCAGAAAGGGAGCAAGCCACACAGCAGGTCCCTGTTGAGCCTTCACCAGGCACTCTTTGCCCAAGGCACTGGGGAATCAGTCGTTGACCTCACAGTGATCGGGGGAACAGCCAAAGCATGAAGTGATGAGTGCTGAGGGCTAACGTGTTTTGGAAACCTGGGCCCTAAATTCGTACTGGAATGGTATCTGGAAGCAGGGCAGTTAGGCGGTAAGTGGGGATGGATGATGTCAGGAGGGTTGGACCCCTATGGTGGCATTCCTGGTTTTTTTAAAAAAAATAAAAACAGATTTATTTATTTGTATTGCAAAGTCAGATATACAGAGAGGAGGAGAAACAGAGGGGGAAGATCTTCCATCTGATGATTCATTCCCCAAGTGACCACATAACCAGAGCTGAGCTGTGCCGATCCCAAGCCAGGAGCGAGGAACCTCTTCCAGGTCCCCCAAATGGGTACAGGATCCCAAGACTTTGGGCCATCCTTAACTGCCTACCCAGGCCACAAGCAGGGAGCTGGATGGGAAGCAGGGCCACCGGGATTAGAACTGGTGCCCATATGGGATCCTGATGTGTTCAAGGCGAGGGCTTTAGCTGCTAGGCTACCACACCTGGCCTGGCATTCCTGACCTTTTGAGAAGAGGAAGGGTGGTCCACATGGGCACATTTGCTCTGTCTCATGTGATATCCTCTGCCATGTTATGATGCAGCAAGGAAGCCCTTGTCAGATGCCAAGTGGACTCTGGCACTAAGCCCTTGGGTTTCCCAGATCCAAGACCTACGGCCTGAGCAAACCTCTATCCTTTACAAAGCACCCAGTCTGTAGAAGTGAGCTGTAGCAATGGAAAATGGACTGAGGCCATTGGGAAATGAGCAAGTGCATTTCTCTTAGTCATTAGCACTATAAAGAGAAGGAACTCTGGTGAGAAGAACATGTGAGTTTCTTTGGGGATGGCCCTGGCTGGCTTCCCAGGGTCAGAGTTGTCCTAGGACTAAGTGATGAGCCAAAGAGAAGGCAAAATAAGCTCAAAAAAATACGGAGCTAAGCAAAGTTAAGAGAATTACATTTGGAGGTGTCCTGAGGGATTAAATGGACGGATGGTTCGATGGGCACACCTGGCACTTCTGTTGACCCAGACAATGTGCTTGGTACCAGGAGAGAGTAGTGAACAAGACAAGTTCCTATAACATGAAGCACTGTTATAAGAGGGAGGAGCAGGACAAGAGTAAACAGCTAGGTGTAATCTCACGGTCCGAGCCTTCCTCCAGACTTAAGGAGTAAACACTGCAGCCAAAGACAGGAGACAAGACCTGGAGCCTGAGCCTGGGTCCGCGGTGTAGTCACAGGAGGTATATGTTCCGGAGAGGCTAATGTTCTCCCCAAGGGCTCACAGAGTGTCTCAGTGAAGATACACCACCTGTTTCTGCCACGTCCTCTCTTCTCTTCAGGAGGCGGTCTGCACTTTGTCAAAGCTCAAATTAGATGAGGCACATTATGTATGCAGGTCCTGCTGCTGCCAGCCTTGCAGTCCTGGCTGCTGCAGGAAAGCCTCCCGGGGGAAAAGACCCAGTGGGCACACAAGGCTATCGGCTTTGCACCAGCCCCAGAATGGCTGTCTCTCACCTGGCAGGAGGCTTCACGCTGAGCCCCTGTAATTCCTGGGTGGGAAGTTAGTGCAGGGACAAATGGAACAAGGTACCTGGGTGCTGTGTCTTTCCTGAGGGCCCTGCTTCCCAGAGGCGGACAGATGTGGACCCAATGCAGGGCGGCTTCCTGGCTCAGGTGCACCCTGCCCCACTCAGCCTATGCGAGCTAGCTGCTTAGCTCAGCTCATCTTAGCACCATAGCCTCTGGGAAGCTGGCTCTATCCATGGAGGTCCTGTCTTGCTGGTTCTTAGCACACAGCATGCCTCTATACACGTGTACCCCAGATGGTGGCATCCAGTTCCAGGTCTGCCCGTGATTGGCTCTTGGCCTTGGGCACCTGTTGATGAGATCCCTTCTTGGCCTCACTCTGTGGGATTTCCCTTGCTAGAACAAGAGCCAAGATGGCGGCAGCAACCCAAGCAGAGGTCTTAACCTTGGGGATATGCTGTCCTTCTCTGAGTTTTCATTTACCCAGCAGGAAGAGGACTGGCTAGCACAAGCTGTCACACTGCTTCCCAAGCCTCTTAAAGGCATGCCCACTTTTCAAAAACTGCGACGAACTGATAACTAAACCAGCTCAGGGTAAGACGACTTGGTAAGGGCCCAGAAGGCCCTTTCTATCGTGGCCGCTAAGCACCCTCCCCCAAAAGGGCTCCCTGTCGGAAATCCTTGCTGAGCCCAAGCGTGACGTTCCATGGTGTGTGGGGCATCAGCTGCTCACGTCTCACTCACTCACAGACCCTGGAGTTGGGGTTTGGGAGTGGGGGTGGGGAGGAGCCCAGGTTTTTCCTTTGAGAAGTGTCCGAGGGACATAAAGATTTGCTTACTCTACTTATTTTGAAAATTATTGATTTCAAACATTGCCCCAAAGAACAGAAGCAATGGGGATTATCAAGGCAGAAGAAGAGAAATCAATGAATTAATTCCTCTCCCAAATCGCTGTGAGGGAAGACAAAGCCCCAAGTGTTGAAACAAAGGCTGTGATCAACGCCCAGCAGCTCTGCCTGCTCTGTGAGTTCCTGGTCCCTGCTTTGCTCTGGGTCACCTTGGTCCTGTCACAGTGGTGCCCAGCAGAGCTCTCTCTCCTACCCCTGCAGGGCTGGGCAGCAAATCAAGAAAGCTGGCAGCTGGCTCCTGGGAGTCCCCAGCACAGCCAAGGACTTCTGCTGCCTGTTGAGCCAGCTCATCCCTCCTCCTCCAGAATTCAGAATTTACTGGAGGCTTTTTCTGCCGCGCCAGTGGTAGAATGGCTTGGGGACTTTTCCACAGCCACGGCTGCACACCCTTTTATTTCTTTACTTTGTAAAACCTTCTGAATTCATGGCTCTCTGCTCGATGAACAAGATGTTTCAGGAGAGGGTTTAGGAGGAGGGGAAAAAACACCCTGGCTTCCTCCATGTCAGGGAGACACAAAAATACAGAAAGAAGACTTCCAGGAGGAGCCTTGGGAGGCATGGGCCATTGCAGGCACCTGACCACGTGTCAAATTGGGCAGCCTGAGTAGCTGACCTTCTGCAGCCTGAAAGGTTTTGTTCCAACACAGCTGATTTTTATTATGATTTTTTTTCCTGAAAGCTTCGGAAACTGTCTCATGGGGTTGGAACCTCCCTTTGCTCTTCCTTCCATGATTATTCAGCTGATAAAAATGCATTAAATCCCTAGTCCTTCCGCTAACCCAAGTGCACCCCGCTCAGCCCCGCTGTCCTCGGCTGATGGTTCTCCTTATCAACCCCAAGACAGCAGCAGTACACACTGCCCAAGCAGGCGCCTCCCTGTCCCCGCCCCACTCCCTGCCCTGTTGTGCTGTTGAGTCTTCTCTCCAATTTTAACTGTCAGCTCTCCGGTGACCAGCGCAGCAAGTCGAAGCGGGGGAAGGGTTTGGGAGAGGCAGGTGCTATTTATAATGCGGCGGCGTTCACCCTCAGAACACAGCCATTTGTTTCCAGGCTGTGTGCCAGAGGCCCACATTCCCCAGCCTCTATATATGGGCCATGGGTCCATGTGGCTACAGCCCTGCCTCCAAGGGGCATGCGGCAGCCTGGTAGTAGTGGAAGGTAAGCCCGGCCCCACTCCTCCAGGGCCTGTGTGGAGGCAGGAATGTGTCCCCAGCCTGGCCTACCTCTGCAGGGTACTCTGAGATAGGGGAGAAGAGTAAAGGACCCCCGGGGGTCCTGGCCCAACAAACTGGACAGCAGCTGGCTCATCCCCCAGGGTTTGGATAAGGATGGGAAGGAAAAATGTTTTCTTGTTATAAAACATTAGATCACCCCTTGTTGTTTGCCAAGTGGCTTTCAGTTGTTTCCATCGTGATGTGACTGAGGGCCACGGCAGCCTCGCCAACCCCCGAGGGCTTGGAAAGCTGGATTTATGGACGCCCTTCTGCAGGCAGATGGGAGGGCAAGCCCTGGGAAGATGGGCAGGCTCGCCGAGGCAATGGCATGGGCCTTTGGCCAAGCAGGGTGGTTTTTTCCTTTCCTTTTCCCTGCAGGCTCACAAGCAGACAGCAGAGAGAGAGGTGTCTGATCTCTCATGGGTATTTAGATAAAGTATGTCCCTGCCTTCTGGAAGCCAGGAAGGCGCCCGGCTCTACTTGCTTCTCATCTCTGTCCTTCCTATGATGATGCCCTTTGGGGGTTAGGGGTGGGGTTTGGGTGGGGGTGTCCCTACACAGCAGGGGACCCAGAAGCTCTCCTCCAATCCCATGTGGGCAATTTTACCTTGGTTGCTTGAACAGTGTCTCTAAACCTGCTTAAGAATATTGATGGTAGATGTATATGGGTACTGGTCCAGGTGCTCAAACACTAACGGGTTCTCTCTTCCCTGGGTCTCTGGTTACCTTCTCTACTTTTCAAACCAGCTTCCAGTTCTTCCTCTAAACAGCCTCAGCTCCATCTGGATGGCTCATTCTTTGGATGGAGAGAATCTAGCATGAATGTGTACACTAAGATTGAGGCTGTTGGGGGTGTTTGCTGCATGTTCACCCTCTACATGACACACAGCAGCTCATGGGGTCTTTCCTGTGTGTGACGTTATAGGCGAGGTGCAGGGAGGTTAGACAGCATGTCAGGGTCACCCGACAGTCGTAGCAGCACATTCCAAGTGTATCCAGCTCCTTGTCCCTGACCTCTGGGTGGCAGGTGCAGGTCCTCCACCTTACACCCGTGATCTTCCTTGTTCCTCTGTATCTGATGACTGTATTTTCTCCCACACTGGCCTCCTCCCTGTCCAGATGAAGGTCCTGACAGGTGGCATGTCTTAAACATCTTGCCTCTTCCTCCCCTTGTTCCTTGAGAATCTAGAAAAAAATAGAGCCCCAGGGAAAATCTTCAGGTGTGCTGCGATCTTGGACTATGGACATCTTCTAATAGGGAGCTTCCTGAAGCCTCTGATTATAGGCTATCATCAGCCACCGTCTTCTATCTGCACAGGTCCCAGTCACCCTACAGGGAAAGTCCTATGACAAATATGGGATGGCACTTCAGACAGAGAGCAGCAGCAGGAGTTGATCAAGTCCTAAGCAACAAAGATCTTGTTTTCATGCAAACGTCCTTGGCATTATAACACAAACAGATTCCTCATGGGGCGAGTCCTAGATGCTGAGTCTCCTTGCAAGACACATTGTCAAAGCAAGGTTTTGCACCTGTGGGAGAGATTTAGCCGGCTTGGGAGGAGAGCTGCATGCTAAGAGCTGAGCTCTACAGCCAACCCCAGTAGCCTCATGACCTGACAGAGAAGCCAACAGGCAGAGGGAGGTGGGGGAAGCCTGTGCAGCATCCACCAGCTGGCAAAAGGGCAGCGAGAGGATGTGCCTGGGCCTGATTGCAGCTGACATGTTTCTGACACCCTCCCAGGTATCCTGTGGGGTCAGCTGTGCTCACCTTACAGACAAGGCCATCTCAGACAGTGGCAGAATAAACCTGGCTCCATCCTTGGGCTCTTCCTTGACTCCCAGCAGAATGATGTCATGGGGTACCAATTCTTGCAAGATAAAATCCACTGAGGATGTGCATCTGGATGGAACTACATGATGGGCTCAGTGTTGCTTAGCACATGATGTCAGCCAAGTACTCGGAATTCTCTCTAAATGTGATCCCAGTCGCCTAGCTTCTGGGGCCAACAGAAAATGAAAAGAAGGTGATATTACAAGGTGGGATGGCAACAAGGGCCCCTGGGCTCTGGAGAGGGGCTGGCTGCTGGGGCCTGAATGGTCCAGGAAGGTTTCCTGCAGAAGGTAGGCATTTTAATTCCATCCAAGTGGCTCCTAACTGACAGCTCTGGCCTGATCCTAGAGTAGCTGGGGTGCTTACCAATATCAGCACTGTCAGCTTATTCTCAGGGTCTCTGGGCCTGCCTGGTGGTCCCAGGAAGGTGTCTGCAGGGCATCTGGCCTCCAATTGGCTCCCACAGCCTTGTTCTTTGGGCTCATGGGTCCCCAAAGGCAGCACATATTATAGTTTAGGGGGTAACATGTAGTTACCACCTACCTCACTTATAGACCATATAGTTCATTTGAGGCAAATGGCCAGGAATCCCAGGATTGTGACAATTCAGTGCTGCACTGGTACTGCCCACTCACCACAGATGCCTTGCCTAAGACTTCTGGTTCTACCAAGACTTCCGTTCAGTTCTTTTTTCTCCTGGCTCTCTAAAACTCTCTGGGTAGCCCCCAGCCCTAAGCATGGGGAGGTATCTCCTGGTGATGCCCTATGGGAGACTTAGAGATCAGAACTCCTGGTCCCTGCCTTATCAAAGCAGCATGGGAAGCTGCCCAGTGTAGCCTTCTTCCTAATGCCTCCCCTGGCAACTGGTACCCAACAGGCAAGTCTGGTGCTAGAAACAGACAATGTGTGAGCAAGTCTGGCAGGAGAAAAGAGCCTAAAAAGGCAACTTGTGGAAGCTCAGGGTGGTACTTTGTGTACAAAAGATGGAGGTTCAGGCAACACTATCGCTACATCAGGGAGTGTATATATCCCCCAGTACCCATTTCTCTTCCTCTTGGACATGCACCTTAACTACATCTCCCAGTCTTCCTTGCAGTTCAGTGTGGTCATGTGACTGCACTCTGGATAATGGAAAGTGATCAGAAGTGCCATGGGCTACTTTAAGACCGGGTAATGGTTTTCTCACTGTCCCCATTCACCAGTTTGGTGGGCTAACCGATGACAGAGCCACAAGGGGGAAGGAGCCTGGGTCCCTGAATCCCTGTGCAGACATCTGCTTGTTAAATATATCTTCTCGCTGGTGTAAACAAGAAGTCAACTCCAAATGCATTAAGCCTCTTAAATTTTAGCACTGTTACAGCTGTTAGTCCAATCTGATGAATAAAGCCTCTTACTGGGCACGTAAGTGCTGGCTTCAAATGAGTTTCTTCGGCTTGCTCATCTCTAAAAGGAGAATTAAAAACACCTTCCTGGGAGTGCTTGAGCTGATCAACCTGTCACCAGCGACCAACACTGTGTCATGGCATCGGGGTGCTCTGAGCACCTATGTAAAGATGAATATAAATCCAGGCTGGACTCATTATTATACTTATTATCACCTATCAGTATCTTTCTATTTGATTTCATATTTTTATACTCATGCTTTCCTTTTAAGAGAACTATGGATCACTTTCTGGGTTGCTAAAAGTAGCCTGGACCCTAAGCACCATATCCAGCATCTAATGGAAAAGCCAGTCTTGGCTACTATAGCACCTGGCTCATGGGAACCACGAGAGCTCTTATAGAGATTGATAAAAATAATAACAGGAAGACTGAGACTTGAAACAGCAACAGATGGTCATGAGGCCCTTCTATACACCTCATTGCTTCTAACCTTCACATCCACTGTGTGAGAGAGGGCTGTCAGGTGTGCTTTCTGATGGGGAAGGTGAGGCTTGGAGAGGCTGAACAGTAACAGCTGAGAAGGGTCGGGACATCGAGCGCCTTGGAGGTGTTGAAGGTCAGCACCATGCTAGACTCTTCCTTGATCACTTTTAATTTTCTCTGGCCAATGAGACAGGGATTCTTTTTTGATCCTCATTTTATGATGGGAAAAAATGGATGCCAGGGACAAGCGGCTGCTAAGCTTCTGCTGCCACAATCTACCACTCGTGTCGCCACCTGGCCTTTCCCTCTCTTAAGAGCTGCATCATGATAACTGATAAATGGCCGCGTCTGGAGACGGTGGCAGGAACCCCAGCACCTCCTCTCACAGAACAGAGAGAAGAACCTGCTTAGGGCTGAAAGCCAAACACATCATGCCAGATTAAACTTGCACTTTCTCATTCTCCACCCAAATGTACTCCTCAGAAGGCCTAATTATAGTGACTTCTATTTTCTTGTAAATAATCACATCTGTCATAAGTGATTTAACTGATCCAAAGCGCCAAGCTGGCAGTCTCAGAGGCCTGAGCCAATGTGTCAATTATGCCAAGTAGGCTGTGAGCAAAAGTTGCATGAAATGGAAGTGGGAGAGAGAGAGAGAAAAAAAAAAAAACTAGTCACCGTCATATAGACAGTGGGGACCAATATGTGCTTTTTCACTGCAGGAATATCAACACAAACTCCTCAACGTGGCCAATGGGCATTGATCCCTCAGCAATCAACTTAGTCAAACAGACGCCACCAGTCAGTTCCCAGAGCATAACAACCCAGCTTTGTAGTGGCAAAGCAATCTTGGGGTCTGGCTTCTTTACTATAACGTTTGAGTCTAAGTACATACCCCAGGAATTTGCCATGCCTCTTTATGCTCAGTTTCAGAAAGAAAGCTGGTTTGGAGAATGTCCATGCTTTTTATTTTTATTTATTTATTTACCTTTTTTTTTTTTTTGCTGCAGGAGTCTCTATTTTGTCACTCCATGAGCCTGGGAAGAGCATTTGGCATGAAACAGGTGATCATCAAATATTTGACGATTCACTGAATGAAAGCATGAGAAGTACTTTGTACACAAAGAAGGTACTTATTAAATTTTTGGCAGCCTTCTGAAACGTGAAAGGGAGAGCCTTCCTCCTCCCATGTCTTCTTTCTCCAACAAATGAGACCTTTTCCCAAAACTGTTGGGACCTTTTCCTGGTTTTCCTTTTGCCTCTTCCCCCACTAGAGAAGTAAAGCGCCATCCCTCTGCTGGATTCAGGAAGCTGAGCTGCTGTGTCATCACACCTGGAGCCTCTCTCTGTCCTGCCTTTGACCACAGAGTGGCTCCTGGGCAGTGGTCAGCTTTGTAGACGGGCAGTCCCCTCTCCCACAGCCTGCATGAAGGGCAGGGCTACGAGGAAGGTCATGTAGCCAACGGTCTTATGTCACGCTTTCTAGCCTTCTTCTCACCACACCAGCGCGGATACATTTGGAGCCTTCCATGCGACTCCAGTGTCAGTCCCAAGCCAAGTGGCTCTGCGCCTGGAAGGTGACAGGATTGTGTGGTAGGTTGACCCTTTGACCTCCAGCCCCATACATGCCCAGTTTTCAGAAGTGAAATCTTGGATGCGCCGGTGCTGAATGTCCATCATCCTGCCCGTTCTCCATTGACACAGGAGTCTGTGGCTGTTGTGTTCGGCACACCACACTTGACATGGACCATAGCTCTGCTATTGACTTTTGTGACCCAGGGGGAAGGAGACTGAAACTGCTTCGTGTACTCAGGGTACCATCTGCTTTCCATGCTGTTAAAACATTTATAGGGGCCATTGTAATGGCATAGCATGCTAATATTCTGCCTGAGTGCCAGCATTCCATATGAGTGCCAGTTCTTTTGTCCTGGCTGATCCACTTCTGATCCAGCATGCTGCTATGGCCTGGGAAAGAAGAGGAGGATGGCCCTAGTTGTCAGGCCCGTGCACCCATGTAGGAGACCCAGAAAGAAACATCTGGTTTCTAGCTTTGGATCAATGAAGTTCTGGCTGTGATTCCTATTTGGGGAGTGAACCAGATCTCTTGCTGTCTCTCACTCTCACTTGCTCAATGTATTTCTCTCAAGTAAAATAAGTGTTTAAAAAAAAAACTTTAAAAAAAGATTTATACCTGTTCCTCCCCTATCATATCCACAGAGCCTCTCCCATCCAGTACTGGTGACATGGCAGGGTTACATGTCCTGGTAGTTTAGGGCTTGATGCTATTTTCTTATTCTTCTTATCAACAGAGGTCTTCAATCAGCTGTCTCCACTGCCTAACACGTTCTGATCATAAGGAGGTGACAGTGACCACTTACTGAATGCTTGCAAGGCCTCAGGCATGGGGCCATGCATTCTTCCTGCACTGCATTTATGTGCTACTGTCCCATTCTAAGGTGAAGAAATTGAAGATTTTAAAGATCAAAGGTCTGCATGGGTCATATTAGTTCACAAGTGGAAAGTTCCAAAACTTGCACATTAGAGGGCCTCCAGGCCTAGCATTTAGGTCTTCATTTAACAGAAATGTGACCCGAAAGAGGGTGAGCCCAGAGATCCTGGACACCCAGCCCAGGCCCTCTGTAGATAATCTTTCCTGCAGCCGCTGGTAGCCTCTGGTGTGACCATTTAACCTGCACGCTCATCCAGCAGTGCTATCCAACATGCTTCCCACGGATCCCCAAACACCTTGAAGAAAACCACAGATACTCAGTCTGTGATTCCTTTTTTCTTCTATCAGCTCAAAGCCCATTTTAAGAAGACAAAACTAATCTGGCACTATCAGATCTTGGTGAGCCAGGGTTGAATTTTCGTGGCCACCACACTGCTCTCATGGAGTCTTAGCAGAACAGCCTTAGAAACAGAGAACTGAGAGATCTGGGGCAGCCTGCGTGACACTTGCTGGGTCCAGGTCCGAGGCCAGACCTGGTATATACCTATGTTCTTGTGCAGCCGGTCACTGGTGGGCAGGTGAGAGTGGCCTGGGTAAGGATTGGATGTACTTTTCAGTAGGGCTCATCTTCTTTCCTATTCTGTGATTCTGAAGCTTCAGGTTGAAGGAGTCGGCCCTACTTCCCTCCTGGGAGCACTGAGGACACAGTGCCAGCACTCACCTGGGAGCACTGAGGACACAGTGATAGTACTCACCAGCGGCATTTCCCCCCAGCAGCCTCCATGTACTCAGCTCTCCCACTTCTACCCGCACTCCCCAGCCTGCATTACACACTGTGATGGAGCTACAGGATCGTTGAAAATGCTGTTAAGATGTTTTTAAGCAAAGAAATACATGCTCTTAGCCAAGAAATCAAATACTGCCACAGCTTATAATGAAAACCATGAGCTTGTAATGAAAACTAGCCCCCACTCCCTGCACAACATAGTCCCCAGGGCCACCTTTTCTAACCCTCTGTTTTCTGAGTCTGAGATGAAGTGTAGGGTTTCTCTTAACCAGATATACACACTGATCATGTCCATACAATCATGCTGCCTTCACGAAGGTGATGGCAGAGTGGGCTTCCACTCAAACTACACGGGAGGGGGCACAGGTGCCACCAGGCAAATGGGTCCATGGGGCTTGTCCAGAAGCAGTGGGGATTTTAACTACACAACAACAAGGGACTACACATAAGCTGGTTTGTTCTGCCATGGGAGGTCCGTGTTCAACTCCTGTTCCTGGTGTCTCAAGCTGTGTCCTCCTGCAGCCCCTGTAGCTATTTCCCACCTTTCTATGAAGGTGCAATGCCAGTGTGACTTCAGGAGCCATTTCAGGAGCCTTCCAAGCTGCTTCTCCTCCTGGAAGATGGAGGTGAAAGCATGTGTGGCCATCTCTTTTAGCAAAAGGAGATCTGTCGCTTGGGAAACACATGTGCATCATAAAATGTAACATTGATAGTACAGGTCTGTACCAGGGATGCGGAATCTTTCCTACTTAGGGCCATGTGGACATTTAGAATGTCATTCTAAGGCCATACAAACTGACAACTTAAAAATGAGCCTGCTGTAGATCTGTTGACTTCTGAGTCCTGCCTGTGGGTGCCTTAGCAGGGCTAAACTCAGTGATCTCCGCCCTGGGTGGCGGCTAGGTGCTACAAGTGAGGCTAATCAGGTACAAACCCCAGCAAACATATTCACTTACTGGCTTGAAAAACCCAGTAAGTTGCTCCCTGCTTTAGCTGGCGTGTCAGCTGTGGACCTGGGAGGGGCGTGGTGGCGGCTATGGATCACTATTGACCTGGCCACATACAGTGCTTTCTAGGCCATCATGATTCCCTGTAATTGTTGTCCAGCCCCCTTGCATAGACCTGAGGCACCTGCCTAGAGTCAATGTGTCTCCTACTCAAAAGGAGGGGAAAAAGGATCCTTAATTCCTGGAAGTATTTAAAGGTAAAATGATTAGTCCCATTTAACAGATCAGTAAATATACTGAAAATAAAATTGAGTGATCTGCTCAAGGTGACAGGATGGTTCAGGGTAAGAAGCACTAAGAAGATGCACTTGAACTCTTACATTCCTGATGCTGAGTGACCTTGGGCAAGTCACAGACCTTCCTGGAGCCTCATCTGTGAAATCCAAGGGCCTCAGTCCTACCACTCGCTACTGGAGGGGCTGCAGCAGTTCATGGGCAGTAAAGAGAGTCAGGCTGGCAACTTGAAACAGGGCTTTTCTGATTACTGTCAGGATCTCGGGCAAATTACTTCAGCCTCAGTTGTCGCCTTCTAGGTCTCACCCTAGAAGTCCTCATACGTGAAGATGTGGCACCCAAAAGCACACTGGAGGCATCAGCTGTCATTTCTAAGTTTCTGGTGGCCCTCAGTTGATCCTAAGTCCTGTGAAGCCGGTGGGGCGGGGGGTTCAATGTCACGTTGCTACTCTAGGTCATTAGGAGCCTCTGGGTCAGGGCCTTACATGTCATCTCTTGGAACCCCCTCCCCATTAGGTAGTCTTTAGGTAGGAGTGTGAAGTCCACTCTGTGAAGTACAAGGCCATTTCTAAGTAACACTTCAGTCTGAGTGGAGAATCTGTTTTCCTCTTGCTACCTACAATGCTGATTATAGTGTTTTTGCTTTTCTTCCCATGCAGTCTGGAAATCCTGAATAAATGTCAAAAAGAATTCCGTGAGTCAACAAATATGTAATATTATTAAAACTCTGAGGAGTGAACTATTTCCTACATTACTAGAAGCTTGAAGGGATAATATTCTCAATTACATTATTCAATAAATATGCTACTTAGGGCCCAAGTAATGTTGTTGTAATATGTAGTTAATAGGTCAGCAGTTCATTCACCCAATTGGAAACCAACTGAGCCTGCCGCAGGAGCCAGGCATCATCGACACCACGGGAAACATGGCAGCGGCAGGCTCAGCCGTGTTAGTGGTAGGTTGGGGGAGGGAACTGACACCAGAGAAGAAGGTCAAAAGCAGAAAGATGTGGCTATTGATTGCTAACATGAAACCCAGAGACAATGACTCAGGCTGCCCATCTGCCAAACATTAGTAAGTATCCCCATGAACGTGACTTACATAAGTTAAAAGATTGAGCACAATTCTTGATCAGCACGGACACTCAGTAATGCCAGCTCCTGGGCTTTAGGGTCACATGGACAGTGGTTCAAGTGACCACAACTATCTTGAGTTCCAGGGCCATCCCTCTTCTTGCTCTTTCAGGCCCGGGGGAGTCAGGGCCCCAGCATCTGCTAGCCCAGTGTTTCTCCTTCTCTTATGGGCACACCTCTGGAAATGGTCTTCACCTCACTTGTATGTCTGCTCTCCCTTCCTGTGGGGAAATCAGACACCTGTGCACATGGTGCTCAAGGCAGTTCCCTGATGCATGCATTGCACTTGTGAAGGAAGTCTTACTGTGCCCATTTTCACGGGTGGAAAACTGAGGCAAAAGTCCAAATCATACCCCACAAATTGGAGACCAGGTTTCACTTTCATATTGAGCTTTGTTACTCAGGCCTTGCATTAATGATCAATGAAAGTGCCACAACCACTGCTGGCTTCCCCAAAGCAGGCAGATGAGTAAAGGGATAATGACAATCGTGTGCCATGAGCACTTGGGTGGTAATAAGGAACAGGGAGTTTCACAAAGGCCACAGGCATCTGGCAAATCAAGATGAGCAGCATTGATCAGAGGCAAGCATGGCAGAACAGTGATAAGAGACAAGGCTGGGGCCAGTGATGGACAGCGTGTGAAGGCAGTGTCTGCTGAGTGACAACACTCCACAGGCGATCCATCCACCATCATCAGCTCCTAAGGATGGGACACCTGGTTTGTTATTTCAAACCAAGCGAGGAACTGTGGATGCAACTACACAGGAAGCATTGTTTCTTTAACTCTGTAGCAGGTGCCCAGCCCATGGATCCCTGCACTCTGGCCTCCCTTCTCACTGTCAGTACCTGGAGCTCCTCGCCCAGAGTGGGGGGCGGGGCTCCCTCTAGTTTTCAGTGCCCATTTGGCTTTGTGCATGGCATGGAAATGCTTGGAGCCCACAGTTCCCATTGCTGATGATGAGAAGGGGTGCACTAGTGCCAGCTGTCTGGGATAAAGCAGAGAGACAAGGGCCCTAGTGGACCCTAAGCAAGGGTCTAACTCTTCCTGACATGCCCTGGCCACCCCTTCTCTTCCTTGTCTACTACCCATGTCCCCAAATAGAGCTTTCTTCTCTTCTCAAATTAAGTATTTGTACCTCGATCTTGGCCTTAATGTCTGCTTCTGTGGCACCCAAGCAGGGCCAGCCTATTTCTTGGTTTCACAGAATGAAAGCACATATAGCAGAGGGACTTCAGCAGTAACCCAGTGGTAGCAAACACATGGAGCCTGCCTGTGGAAGGGTACACTCTGAAGCGTGCTTTATGCTAAGTGCAGAGTGGGAGCACTAAGCAGCCGCCGTGTGCTTGAGGAACAGACGGCTCCAGGTGCAGCACTGCATGCCGGCAGGATGGTGGGCTTCCAAGTGACAGGCGGCTTACAGATAGGTGGATGACCCTGACAAAGTTGGGGGACCACCCAGTTCCTTGTTTTCCCTAGTTTGGAAGTGGTGGCCATGCTGTGCAGATGTGGGGCAATAGAAGTGAGACATCTCACTAAAGTACATCAGGCCCCTGTCAAGGTTCTCACTGCTCTCTGCTCACCTGTGAGCTATTAAGGGTCTTGTGAAAGGGGCCACCCTTTGCCTTTGCAGATTGGCCTCCCAGAAGCCTGGGGGCCACAATGGAAGACACTCATAAACTCATCCCAGAACTGGCTGCCCTACTGGGCACACAGCAAACATTTAACAGATGAATGAATAATGAAGGAATCCTTGCAAAGGCACCTGCTAGTAATGATGGGTCTTCTGCAGCATGCATTTGCTTCCTGGGTCTCCATCAGGTGCCTGGCTCAATTCCACATGCTAGTTAGATAGCTTTATAACTCTTTTGTGAGGAGCAGACAGAAGTGAGCTGCAACCAGATCTGCCCAGCAGGCCAACTGGGGACATTTGCAACAAGAGTACTGGATGTTCTGGGGTGGAGCTGGATGCTGGAATTTTTTTGCAGGTGTCTCAGGTGAGTCTAATGAGCTGTCATTGTAGGGATCCGGAGTGTGATGGGGACTGTGAAACACAGAAAGTCTCCATGTGGCTTTACCTAGAGGTTCCCAATGGAACGTGGGGGTGGAAGCATTGTGACAACTTCCACCCGACCCCCTCCCACCCAAAGGGGACATTTGACAAAATCTAGAGACATTCTCAGTTGTCCCAGTGGGAAGGATTGTGTGGGTACCCAGAGAATGGAGGCTAGGGTGCTGCCAAGACCGTCTCGCTACACAGGACTGCCCAGTTCTGCCCAGCCAGAGACGTCCTGATGCAGAAAAATAGGGAGCTAAAGCAAGACAGGCAAGACAAAAGGAACTCTAGCAACCGTTTGAGAGACAGTGAGGGCGAACCTGGACCCTAAGGTGGTCCGCCACTGCTGTGTTGAACAAGAAGCCACCAGCTGCTTCCTCCCCGCCGCTCCCCTCCCCTCCCCAAGCAGATCAGCCCAGGCCACACCTCCTCCAATGAGCAGCCCAGAGCTGAGCTTGCACCTCAGTTACTGCCCTACTTCCGGCCTTGCACGTGGGGGTGGGAAATCTGGTTGCATTTGCTCGGCTGCTTTCACTTTTACATTGTCCCTGAGCCTGCCCTTACCCCCTGGCCAGGGAAAGGAGGTGAGCAGAGCAGGGGTTGAAACCCAGGCCTATCACAGCGGTACCTTCAGGCTCACTTGCTCTGCCTTTTCAGGCCATCATCCCAGTGCCCCAGGTGCTCTGACCCAATGGTGACAGCCTGCTGGCCTCCTCTGGCCACGGCCATGCCAGAAGTGACTTTCTTGGAGATGTGGACAGCCACAGAATTGTAGATAAAGGGGGGAGAGTGCTGTAAGGGCTGGGGAGGGGCAGCACAGCCAGCCTAGAAACCCTCCCCAGCATGAAGCTGACACAGTCATTTGCCAGGCAGAGGCTGGAATGTGAAATCGCCTGCCCTCGGACCTGTCTCTATGGTTTTCACAGTCCCTGTCATTCAGCTTCAGACCCTCTCCCTGGGGACCCCCAGGCTAGCCTAATGGAAGCCAGCCTCACGCCCCTCCCCCGCTGTGTTCTTGCTCAACACCATGTGAGCTTTGCAAGCATAGCAGTTCTGGGCAGGCAAATCTGGATGGAAAGTCAAGTCCTATCATCCAAAGCTTCCAGAAAAATCTGGGGCAACAGGCTGTGGAGGGAGCCAGGGTGAGAGCTCCACTTTGCAGAAACCCCACCCTCTTGGGAGGGACAGAGCGAAACTGACTAGTGACTGAGATCTGACGTGTAACCTGGGCACAGTGAGACCACCTGCATTTTACAGGTGGGGAAGTGGAGGAGGCCAGGGCAGGGATGACAGTGAGCTCATGGCAGGCAGCAGGAAGTGGCTGAGCTGGATGAGACCAAGTTCCCAGATCCCGCCAGCATACAACATTTCTGTCTGGTCACATACTTATTCCAGAAAGGCTACTCATTCAAACAGAAGCTGGCAGCTCTCTTTCCTCCAAATGTTCATTTGGGGCACAGCGGGAGTGGTGGGTTCCCCCAAGACCTCTGCTTCCTTAGAAATCATTTCTCCTGGAGCCAGCATTGTAGCACAGTGGGGCATGCCACAGCCTGGGATGTCGGCATCCCATGTGGGTGCTGATTCGAATCCAGGCTGCTCCACTTCACATCCAGCTCCCTCATGATGGGTTTTGGAAGGCAACGCGTGATGGCCTCTAACTGGTAACCTGCCACTCATGTAAGAGACTCGGATGGAGTTCCAGGCTCCAGGTTTCTTTGACTTGAACCAGTCCTGGCTGTTGAGGGCATTTGAGGAATAAACCAGTGGATGGGAAGTTTTTGTCTTGCCTTCTCTGAACTTTGCTTTTTCAACAAATAAGTCTTTAAAAGCAGAGGCGTGTAAGTTCTTCAAAGATAATCCCGACTCAACGCCTGTTCCTGGGGAGGACTCTCAAGTCCCATCCCATGGAGCTGCGTCCTAAGCAAAGGGTCATTATGGGAAATTTGCAGGGATAGTCACTATTTTATTAAAAATAGTAATTCGCCCAATACACCCTGCAAACTTTATTACAGATGCCCATAACGATGGAGTTAATTAGCAATAAACAGTTGCTTTCTGCAAACTGAGAACAAGGAGTTTTTTTCACGGGCTGTTATTTTTAAATTAACCAACCACCAAGCACAGCATAATCTTAAGCTGGCAAGCTGGACACTGCGGCACTGCCTCTCTGTAGTAGGGACTCAGCAAACAGACCGTAGGCTGCCGGGGGACACAAACACCTGTGCACTATCCAACAAGAGACGCCCAAACTCTCAACTTGCTGGCGATGCTGTGCTTCGGTCGAGCGTGTTCTGTCTACACAGCTCCACCCTCCCAGCCGTAGGCTTGGTTTTGTTCTCACAGTTCCTTCAGGCAATCCCCCTTCACCGTTCTGAAAGGAGAGACTACGTCTTTGTTCTTCTGCTTCTGCTTTCTCATCCTTCTCTCTCTCTCTCCTCCCTCCCTTGGGAAAAGACCCAGGGCTCTTAGGTGATTAACTCGAGTGCTCCCTGTTAGCCTGCGTGGAGGGTTACCGCCAGCCCTTGGTGTGAAGGTGTTTAATCAGCTGCCAGGACAAATCACCACAGTGCCAAGTCTCCAACCGCTCATGTTCCGGGTGAGAGTCCGTGTAGCTCCACGAGCTCTGCCTGCTTCAGGAATTCCACAAATATTTGTTGAGCACCTACTCTGCACATTGGGCCATTGCTACAGCTGACACCAGTGTCACCATGCTGTCTGGGGACACAGGAGCTCTCCCCCTACCCCAGAAGCCAAGAGGTACAGGATGGCACCAGCTTCCTTTGGGGTGCCTGACAAAACAGGCAGGAGCTGGGAGCCCCCATGACTCTGGCTACTGCTACTATGTGAGCCCGGGAACAGGACAGGGCAGGAGGAGCCAGGGCCTGGGATGAAAGGAATAGTGTCATTCAGGGCCCTCAGGACAGGCTGACTCCAGCTGTGCCAGATGAGCTTAAGAGGAACCAAAATAGCATTTGCTAGTCTTCAAAGGATGTTCGGATGCAAAAGCTAATGCTTGGGGATAGACAGACTTTTCCCGAATCCCAGAAAGAGGAAGGCTTCCTACAGGGCAACTCAGCAAGTGGCCTGGTGCAGTGCCCTCTCAGAGCAGGGGCCTGGCAGCCTTCTTGGCTGGATGACCAGTGGTTAGGACCACAGCCAAACCCACTGGTCCCTGAGATAAGCAAGTCATAGCATTACTTTCTGGGACCCAAACTCCAATATTTAAACCAGGTGCTAACAAAGAAGAAATTCATCTGAGGGATACTGGAATTGTATCCTTTCCAACTCTACCCCTCCCCTAAATGTTCAATGATTGGCTTTGTCCTGGAAAAGGCATGAGATTCTGACACTAAAGCAAAACAAACAAATAAATAAACAAGAAACAAACAAGATATCAGGCTACTCCAAAAAGGCTTTTGGAAAGTGCAGTTGGAAAAAAGTTGGTTCTGTTGCAAAGGGAAAAGTAAAATCCATACCTTTGCAGAGTTTTCCAAAAGTTCAGGAAAAACAATGTGTATTATGCAAAAAAAAAAAAGCATGGCCTTAAGAAAATTTATTTTTGACCAAATAAATTCAATTCTGTGATGTGTTTAAGCAACCTCACAGAGAGGCACTAGATGAAGGGTCAAGGTTCTGCCCAGGTTCTGTTGCCAGTCACACACTCAGGGTTGTCTGGGTCCTCTCCCTTGTCTGCCGCAAGGAGGGTCTACCCAGCCTTGTCCACCTCTCCCAGACCCCAGGGCAACGTGAGATGTGGCTGCTGGCATTCCCCGCCCTGGGCTTGAAGGTGATATATATATATTATATATATATATTTTTAAATCAGCATCCAGAGTTGAAAGTGGTTTTATATTCTCAACGTTCTCTAACGGGAGCCCACAGCCGGAGTAGCACTGTTTGTGGGAATCTCTGCTATTTTAAAAAGAGCTTTAACATAGAAACATGAAAAAAAATAGGGTGCACATTTATGAGAGAAGCAAAGAGAGAATAAAAGACAAAGAGCTCCCATGCACTGGTCCACTTGCCAGATGCTTGCCAAAGCTGGGGCAGGGACAGGCCAAAACTGGGGACTAGAAACTCAGTCTGAGTCTCCCACGTGGGTGGCAAGGACCCAGCACGTGAGCCATCACCTGCTGCCTCCCAGGGTGCACACCAGCAGGAAGTGGAATTAGGAACAGAACTGGGAACACTCCAAGATGGGATGCAGGCTTCCCAAGCAGTAACTTACCTGCTAAGCTGAATACCCACAAACAAGATTCTGTTATTGTTTTTAAGATTGATTTGAAAGGCAGAGTTATAGAGAAAAGAATACACACACATATACAGAGGGAGAGAGAGAGAGAGAGAAAGAGAGAGAGAGAGGGAGAGAGAAAGAGAGAGAGGGAGAGAGACAGAGAGGGAGAGAGACAGAGAAAGAGAGCGAGCACTTCCACCCCCTGGTTCACTCTTCAAATGGTTATATTGCCCGAGGCTGGGCCAGCTCAAGCTAGAAGCCAGGAACTCCCTCTGGGTGTCCAGGTAAGAGCAGGGACCCCAGCACTAGGGCCATCTTCGGTTGCTGACCAAGGCCATTAGCAGGGAGCAGGATTAGAAGTGGAAGAGTTGGAACTTTAACCAGGGCCCATATGGGAAGCAGGCACTGCAGGCAGTGACTTCACCCCTGAGCAACATCATTGTACCAGCTCCACACACTTGTTGAAAGCAGCAAGAGGGCAGTCTGCACCAGCGGCCTATAAAACCTGAAGGATTGGTCTAGCAGATTTCAGATGTTGACTTTAATAATTGATGGATTGCTTCTTCACCACAGGAACTTCTACCAAAGCGGTAATCACAGGCTTGGTTAATCACAGGAGCAGGAGGTTAACCTGTCCAGTGCAATGGTTCCTGAGACAAGAACTCAAAAACACACACCCATTCCTGGGGAGGAGGTTGGGGGTCAAGGTTCTCAAGTTTCAAGGCTGTTTAAAAGAAATCAAGGCATCTCCACCAAGAAGTGACTGTGTCTAGACTGAAAGCAGTGCCCCTCCCACCTCTGCAGCATTCCCAGGGTTCGGTGATGCCTGACACACAACAAGTATTTCCTGGGTGGACAGAGGATCCAGTATCCTTCACACACCTGGAACACACCTGGGATGTTTAGGCCCAGCGCGGCACTCCGGAAGCTCTAGAGCACAAGTCCCTGGCCTTTTCTGCAGTGCCCATATACTTTCCAAACCACATTAGTCAGACTTTCTGGGGAGCCCGGCTCTACTCCTTGCTCGGCTCAGATTCTTCATCTCTCCCAGCCTCAGTTTCCTCATCTACTATTCCTTGAAGATGAGCAGATCCCCTTTAGGAGGAAAGTGACAGGAAGGACTTCATGGCGTAGAGGAAATAAGTTAATCTGCACAGCATTAGGAAGGGAGGGTACAGGGAACTTATTAGCATTACTATTGTTAAGCTCAGCATCATTACTGCTTGGCAGTAATTAGGGGCTCATTAAATGTTAATTTTCTTTATGCCAGACTGGATGCTCAGTGTAAAAGCAGACTGCAAGAGTATTCTTCAAAATACAAGAAAATCAAATAGGCGGTATAATTTAAAAAAGAAAATGTCAGGAGGCCTTTCAGATCAGCAGGACAGTTCCTGCTCATCCCTTCGGGAGAGGCCGAAAGGGCATGAGGCCGAGGCGTGGCCTCTTCCCCTGTGACCCTCTGGTTCCCACTTCAAGGCGAATCCTGGGATCCTAGAGTCAGGAAGAGCCACTTCTTGGGCTTCCCGCTGCCCAGGGGCAGGGGATGAGGCTGAGGGGAGTGGTTCTGGCCAATGCCTCCCAGCAAACCAGAACTTGGCGAGGCTGTGCCTGGGCTGCCCCGCATGTGCAGGCTCCTGGCAATCAGGTGGGGTTATGTGCGTGATGGTGAGATTGTCACCACTCCTTGTGCCTTCTGTTCCGGCAGCATGAGAGTTCACTGTTTGCACTGAGGTGGCCTCAGCACACTGGCAGCCTCGCTTCCCTAAGTCAGAGAGCCCAAGACAGGTCCCCGGGAGAGTTTTGTCCTTCCATGGATCCAGGAGGCTTTGCTTGATAATGCCAGCAGTAAGTCAGAGGCTAAGCAGCAGATCTTGGCTCAACCTGTCTGTCCTGCAGGTGTCATGCACCTCTGTCAGAGTGGCCTGTCTCTCTCTCTCTCTCTGTGTCTCTCTCTCTCTCTCTGTCTCACACACACACACACACATGCACTTACACCCCATGCATGTTAAGACTGAAATCCCAGGGATACCTTTCCTATTGCCTACTGGACAAATGAAAGAACAAAGATTTAACAAACCTGGCCCCTTCTCTCTTTTGATAGGTCTTTTTGTTGTTGTTTGTTGTAGTTCTCAGTCCTCTAGAGGGAAAGCAATTGGGGATAAAATCATAAGAGAACAAGTGTTTTGACAAAAAGGAGCTGCATTAATGCCAACAGTTACCTTCAACAGGGAAAGAAATAGATATGCTCGTGTGAATCCCAGTCCTGTGGTTTTGGGGAAGCCAATGCAAGGGTTTCTGCGTCCCCGCTCAGGATCTAATATAGGATATGATAGTTGGTTGTATAGTCCAGCCCTATGATGGGGCAGGCCCATGGGCTTGGATGTCACTTAGACATGGTTTTCATATTTACTCAGTTTTTATTATTTGAAAGGAAAAAAAAAAGAGGTAGATGGGTAGGAATCTCTTTCTCCAATTCAGTTTCCAAATGCTTGATCAGCCAGAACTGGACCAAGCTGAAACTGCGATTCTGGAATTCAAGCCAGGTCTCCCATGGGGGTTAGCAGGAGATTCAACTACTGGAGCTTGCTGCCTCCCAGGGTACCCATTAGCACGTGGTGGGAATTGGGAGTGGAGCCAGGACTCAACTCCAGGCACTCTGCTCTGGACTACAACTATCATGAGGAGCATCCCAATGGCTGTGCCATTCATTTTGTTTATTTTGAATCCTGGCTTTAGATCCCAGCTCCGTCATTAGCAGTGTCTCCTGGGCAAATCCATTTCCTGAAGCCTCAGCCTGGGTAGGAATCATGTAAACACTTCTATCACATGGGGTAGGAATTTCTAAACAAGTTGGGCAGGTGGGAGAATTGAATAGCATAAAACATGGCCCGGTACTCAGCTTACTTGCATCAATGCCTGGCATGCAGCAAGCATTCAAAATGTTTCATTCCTTATTACCATTTTGGAGTGGAGTCTGATCTCAAGTTTAGGCTCTACCAAAAGAAAAAGAAAAAAGTTTATTATTGAAAGTAGAGAAGGGCGTATAAGGACACAGGAAGTGCTCCCTACAGGAAGACTAAACCAAAGGGAACAGGAACCCAGGTGGTACCCGAAGGCCAGCTGTCATGATGAGGCAGCACAGCTGGGCCAGGGAAGTGGGCCAGTTGGCAGATTTGGCCAAGAGTCTCTAAATCTGGTGCCAACCCTGTTTCGGACGGAAGTTGCAAAGGCGGCTTCCTGTTGTGAAATGGTCCTGGGATGGTGCTTCCAGGCATTGAGGAGGACTGGCCAGCAGGGGCGGCTGTGAGCAGGCACTCATTGTGCACCTGAGAAAGTCACTCCCATTTCTGGTCACTCCACAGACATTCACTTTTGAGCCTACATGGGAGGCCAGTCTGTACTGGTTCTGGGGACACGGAGACAGTGTTTCCTAATGGTGGAGGGGCACTTGGTCAGTTTTTGAGGGAGATAGATGCAGATCAAAATCCGTTAAGATTGCTAAAGGTTTATTTCCACAGCACACTGGCTTCTCAGAGAAACATTTCTGGAGGGGAATATGCACATTTTGCTGAGCCTGGGGTGTATATCTTTCTTGGAAGAAGTACGGGTAGAGGGGATGATTTGGGGGTTCAGGGTCAACCTAGTGGTGCTGACAGTCTGGTGGGAATGTGGCAGAAGGCATAGTACATAGAGCAAAATGTGCTTGGTGAGCAAAAGGTCAGATCTCAAAGAGCTACCATGCCCAGGGTCATGAGTTTGCACTTGACCTTGGAGGTCAGAAGTTACCAACTGGCTTTTTGCAGAAAGGACTGGAGAGTCCATTTAAGAACTCTTCAGAATGGGCAGATGCTTCCTGCGTTGACCAACCCTCTACCAATTCCTCCCTCTCTGCCCTCAATTCCTCACTCTGATGGCTTCTGCAAAGCCCATAAAAACATTGGGGTTTTTGCCCTCAAGGCAACCAGTAACCAGGGCAGATTTCTAGGAGGTGAGAAAAATCCAAAAGAATCTGGAGCACACGCGAGATGAGCTGAGGAAGAGTGAAATTGATGACAGATGACACAACATGCATTCCTTCCAAAAACACTTCCTCCTTTCCCTTTAAAAAAAAAAAAGACGCAAAAATTGAACCCTGGAAGTTTCTATTCACTTCTATGCAGTCAGGCCCAGCATGACGTCATCCTCTCTTTCAACACATGCAGCACACATGCAGACTCTCTGGTCTTTAGTTCTATTTAGCAGTTCAATCACTGCACATTGAACATCCACTCAGGTGCTCTAGGGGCTGGGGGAAGAGGAGATGTGGGAGATGTAACACAAAGCTCCAGATTTGAGCAAGCTTGGGGGCTTATGCAGGCACTAGCACACATGTGCAGCTGCTGGCAGACAGCACAAAACAGACAGCAGGCTTCTGAGAGCCTCAGACACCTGAAAGCAGAGAGAGAGCCACTGTTCAAGGGGTGGAGGCCAAGGTACACAAGAGTGGAAGGGAGGCAGCAGGTGGTCTGGCCCTGCCTACCAGGCAGCCTTTCCCTGATGCAGAACCCCCGAGCTTCTGCTATCCATTAAAGAGGCTCCATTAAAGCCAAACGTAGACTCAAAGCAACCTTGGACCAATCTGAACAAGCAGGTGCCCATTCCTTCTTCCATTCAGTTTTGTAACACAAACTTTTCTTCATCTAGAAACCTCACTTCCATTCTCATCTCCTATTATGTATCAAACAGTGGCCCCTCTCTATGCTTCAAACCCTAAAGATCAGCAGGCTGAGCTGGCTGCATAGGAGGCCCCACATGGCTCTTACTCCAACAACCTGCTGGAAGGCCAGCAGATTGTTCATGCCCTAGAAGTGACTCAAGCCTATCCCATCCTTGGCTTACTCCGGTCACCACAAGGAGGACACAGCATGTATCTTTTTGTACTGGTGAAGCATAAGAGTTACATTGTAGCTTTCGAGAAGAAAGCCAGACACAGTCTGCAGCCCAGCAGAGGCCACCTGACAGCTTGATGGGAGCTGGTGCTGGGCTCTGCATCTGTGACTCCTGCTCCAGGGCAAGCCCCCACGTTGCAGCAGAGCCTGGTGGGCCATGCTCCTTCAGCATGGGCCATTTCCTCACCAGAAGGGATGGTCCCTCCTCTCCTGCAGTGGGGGTGGGGCTTCCAGGCATGGGTGTGTAGTATTAAGATCTCTCTCAAGTCCCAGTGACCCAGAGGCAGGCTTAGAACATCTAGGATCATGACAGATCAACAACAACCCCAGACACTATCTCCAAGGAACTGCCTAGGTGCCAGGCACTGCGATGAGTAGGGGCTGTGGCATGGTCATCTTTGTACCTGCTCAGCCCCAGCACCAACCGACAATGCCTTACCTTGGGACACGAATGAGGTAAATGGCATACAAGGATCCAAGAAGCATTATCTAAAGAGGTGATGCCTCTCGGATGCCAATTTTGTATTTGCACACGTTCCTTAAGTTTTGCCTCTCCTCAGCTTTACCCTAGTCCTGCCCCCACAGTAACTGGCCAGACTAGTGTGTGACCCTGTTTCTCTACTCCCTAGCCATGGGGCCCTCCTTCTCCTGCACCTCAGTTTCCTCTTCCTTTAAATGGGCTTAATGATAGTACCAAAGATTGGGCAAGATGCACAGAAACCAGAGCTCACACATGGTTGATGGGAGTGTGAGGTGGTAGAGCCTCTTTGGAGATGGGCCTCTTTCAGACAACTGAACACAGAACCACTGACACTGTCATTCTGCTTGGTGGGTTCCCAGGGAAGAGGGAAACACTTGCCTACACAAAGGCTCACACAGACATGTTCACAGCAGCACTGCTGCACCATGAAGGAGCAGCAACGGCCCAACTGCCCCTGAGCTGGCCAGCACATAGCACACTGTGACAGGCCCTCATGGTGGGATGCTACATGATGATGGAAAGGCGCGAGACCCTGGTGCACACGAGCATGCACTCAAAGTGCGATTCTGATTGATCGACAGTAGAATCCAAAGACCGCAGGTGATTGGATTCCATAGACATGCAATGTCCCAAAAAGGCAATGCTGTAGAGACAGAGTAGGCAAGCTCAGGGCTGCGGTGAGGAGGGACCAGGGAGGAGGAAGAGAAGAATGGAGATTAACTGCTAATGGGTACCCGGGGAGGGTGAAATGTTCTAGAATCACACAGCTGTTTTAGAAATGGGGACAGCACCTTTGGCATAGAGAGATGCACTGCTGGACACACTGTGAGTGCCCTCTGTACCATCTTTACTGCTTGACACTATGCATACATGGCTATCTGCCGCTGAGCTCAAGGTCACCTACGTTGCATACAAGTGCCTTCACTTGCATGAGGCGGGTGGGGGGATTAATCAGGGAAGCCACCAGGGATTCTGTGTCCTTAAGAACTCTGTCCATACCCTCACAGGTCTGCCATCCAGCAGCTGTCTGCATGGCTAAAACTTCATGCTTTGGATTCCTCCGAGCTATGTTAGGGTTCTGGCTCTTCCCTTGAGACTGTTTACTCATTCTGTGAAGTTGACATGGGCTAGGGTGTGAGGGCATTTGGAGTATTCAGTCAACTGGAGAAACAAACAACCAAACATGGTTAGGGAATCCCTGTGCCAAGTGCTGAATGCATAACCACCCTTGCTGGCATCCTTAGTGCTGGGCTTGGTCTCAGGCTCTACTATGTGGAGCAGCAGTTTCCTGCTGGAGGCCAAGGGCAAGGGAAGAGGGAGGGACTGCAAGTGGCCAGGCCTCAGGTGCACCAGGTGTGGCATCAGGCTGTCCGCTGCCTCTGACTTGCCACCCTTGCACTTCCTCATCTGTTAAAGTGGAGGTGACAGGATCCCAGAATGTCTCGGGACCATCACTAGAACGGCCACAGAAGGCTCTCAGGATGGGACTGAGGGTGTCATTCAAGGGCTCTGATGTTCACACAATCCTTAAGAACCTGTGGCTGCACCTCTTGAGGGCAGGGGCAATGTCTGCCTGCCTTGGCAGGTGCTTAGTGAGTGCTGGCTGGAAAGAGGAACAGAAAGGGAAGGGGAGGTGTGATGACAAGATGGCTGGCCACTGAAGGAGGAACAGTGGAAAAACAGAAGAGACGTCAGCTTCACCGTATCTTTATAAGAAAATGGAGATGTTGCTGTATAACCATGCCTCTGTGGGCCAACTCCTTGGCTTTTTGGAGCCTCAGTTTCCTTCAGCTGGGCTAGAAGATCCCTAAAGTTTCTTCTGGATTGAAGGATTCCATGATATAATGCACCATGTTGCCATTAGACTCTTCTCTCCCAACACCCTCTTCCGGTCATCCTAGGAGACATCATACTATGCCCCAGAATCTCATTTCTCAGAGCACGAGTTAAGCCTGCCCAGTTCCACCCCATCCAGAACAGCCCTCTCCCCTCCCCACAGTTTACACATCAACTCCAAACTAGCCAGCACTGCCTCCACTCTGCCTGTGCTTCCTGAACCCTGTATCTGGGCAACAATGTGAAATCTTTTGAGTTCTCTCAGACTATTTGTCTCCTGTAGAAGTTCACAGAATCAATTTGGTAACACAAAGTCCTCCAGAAGAAAGTCACAGGCAGTTCCACACAATAATGAGACGGCTGAGCTCTCTATTAGAACTCACAGCCTGCCTGGAAACCATCCCTTCCCCGCCATTTCTTGGCGAGGGGACAGCTTCTCTCTCCAGCTTCACAGCCCTCAATTAAACAGCACCCCCCGCCCCAACACCAAGCCACTCCCCATTCAGTGTTCCAATCCTGTCGTCTCCCTTCAGGCCACCGCCCACTATAAACAACTTGGCCGTGCCATCCGCTCTCTGCAAACTGTTTTGAGAATGTTTTCCAAAAAGACAGGGGTGCCATGCAAGGGGACAGAATGTCTCTCACACCACCTCTACCGGCTGCGGAGATCCTGTAGGGACTCTGGGTACACCCCGGGGCTGAAGGAGAGCCTCAGATGGCTTTATCACTGCAGCAATTCAGTTCAGACTCATATTTTAAGAACAGCAGGAACGTAATATCAGCTGAAAGGAGTTTTCTGTGCACTATTTAACTAAATGGCTCTGCAGCTGGAGAGAACCATAGGCAGACGTGTTAGGATTCAAAGGCCCCCAATTACAATGATGCTCTTTTATTGTATAAAAACAGCAACACAGCCATTCTCCACTTCCCGACTCCTGCTCCCTCCGCCCCCTGCCCCCATTGGCTGGCAAGGTTGCTCAGCATCCTGCAAGTGGCACCGCGCCCCCAGTGTCCCCAAGGCTTCCACTCTGCAGCCTTCAGCCCACTGGGAAGTCTTCCTCCCCAAAAGAGGGGAAGGTGGGGAAGGTTAGCTGCCTCCTGCCCGGTCTCAAAAATCTTCTGTGACCCACAGTGACAGGGGCTGAAGCACTGTATGGGTCTGGAGGGTGGTGTTGGGACTCTGCTGTTTTGATGAAATGCTGTTTCTCTCTCACACACACTCATGCATACCCTTACACCCCTAAGCAGACAAGCAATCAGATTGTCCTAAAGGTTGTGGAGTAATCTTCGAGAGTTCTACAATCAGATGAGGCTGAGATTGACTCCTGACTTGGCTGATCTGGAGCAAGGATAAGGCCTCTCTGAGCTTTAGTTTCTGTTTTGAACATGAGACTCCCGGCTCTTCCTCAGGTAAAACAATGAAGGGTTGATAAAGTGGTTATAGAGTGCCTGGCAGAAACTTGTGCCCACCTTTCTGGAATTGTTGCTGTTCTTAGGATACAAGCACCACGTGCCTGTGTGATGTGTCTGGGCATGGAGGGAGGTTTTGGATGTGTTCAGCCTCACCAGCCAGAATGGACAAGGCTGTCAGTGGAGCAATGGCTGTGGAGATGGAAATGTCAGGCCCCCTGACGAGTGTGTTCCTGGAGTCTTTCTGCAACACCGGTTCACGCTGTCACTTCTGACAGCCCATGCGTGCTTGCCTGCACGCATACTGCCTTCCTTTCCACTGTTCTTGTTTCAAGTTCCTGTGCAAGGCTGGAACCCCAAGGCTCAGGAACTCTCATTCAAAAGCTTCTCAATAGCAGGTTCCTTGTCTCATGCAGACCTGGGCCCTGGGCCACCAACAGGGAGGATGACCCTTCAGGGAAAGAGCTAGCTCAGTGTAGCCACTGCCTGAGGCTCCCAGGAATGCAGGCATCTAGTCTCCATGCTGAACTTGATCCTGACTGGTTCTCAGGATTTTCATGGTTTTCCTAAGCCAAGATGATGCACCCCTAAAATATACTGCACATGCTTTTAGTCAAAGTCAATGCCTGGCTCACATATGGTACTACCCATCCACCACCAATCAATAGCACAAGAGTTTCATTCACTAGATTCTGTTACGTATTAAATACTATTGCACTGAAACACAGTGTAACAAGATTTAATCTCTGGTGTTTCTAGTGCTGGGGAAGGGAAAGGAGAGAAGCAGGAGGGGTGAAATTGTGGCTCTTAAAGGGTAAATTGTCCACTAAAGAGTTAGAAGAGGCAAGGGTTTTCTGTATTTCATGCTAAAGTCGGAGCAGACATTGAGTGCTGCTGCCGAGACTGTCTTTCTCCCTCGGGTCTGTCCCAAAAGCCGCACACCGACCAGCCCTTCCTAAAGAGAAGACTACAAGGCTGGGAACAGGAAGCAGATTGTGGGTGGTTGTTCTTAAAAATCACAACCTGTTCAGTGGAGGTTGGGGGACTCAGAGAAGCGGGAGGGAAGGGGAAGCAAGAGAGATTATTTTTCCCAGTTAGAAATGAAACTACCTTGTCAATATTGAACACAGCATTCACCCTATTGTCTACCAAAGAGGCACGTGCACAGCCAAGCATCGGGGTCTGGATTTGACCCTGACACAGCACACTGCACGATCTGCTTGCTACACCAGGGCCTCACTGTGATATTCTCAAGATAGCTTACCATTTCCCTGGCTGCTTGGATTTGTCAGAGAACGCCTGCATGTGTGTTGGGGGATGCAGGCGGTGGGGGGGGGGGGGCGTGTGTGGGAGGAGAATGGCAATGAGATGGGGACAGACAGGGTCCTGGGATTGCTAATAAAATCCATGCATATTAATTACTTGGCACTTGAGTGGTATGACAAAGTCACATCCTAGAGGTGGTGGCAGTGATGATGATGATGGTGGGAAGTGCAATCTGCACCCCTTCTTCTGAAGCCTCACAACGGCCTCATGATAGCTACTAGAACAACGCCCAAATTCACGGCAAGGAAACAGATTTCAAGGAGGAAAGCAACAGTCCAAAGTCATACAGCTAACATGAGTGGAGAAAATGATGGGATGGCAGATCACCAGAGAGACCCACTGTGCCAAAGGAAGGCCCCAGGGGCCCTGTGACATCATCTCCACGATTTAAAGCAAGGGTGAGGCTTGTGGCCAAGAATATTCAGCTGGTGAGAGGTGGAGCTGCAGCTGGGGCACAGTGTAGTGTCCAGGCCATAAGTGGCCGACTCTTCCAGCACTTTGGGTTCCACTGAGACCTCATGGAAGGGGAGTACCTTACCTCCTGGAAACAACTGACTAACCTCAGATGAATTCTGCATCATTATGGACAGGGCCTAACACAAACAGAAATGTGCACAGCACCCCTCACTTCTTTATTCTATGCCATCTTCTCTTCCTAAGGCAAGTTTGGTGCCCTGGTCTGCAGTTTTTCAGAACCTGTTATAGCTCAAGTATGAAGCAAGCTGGTTCATCTGTCTGCACATGGTATAGCTGCTATTGGCCTATGCCATACCATTCCTAAAACACATGCCACGCCCTCCTCAGCAATGGCTCTTCAGTACCTTCAGGTTGAAAATCAGCCTGTTCCACATCCACCCCTAAGTCTGGCCTCAGCTTGTGACAAAACCTCCCTCTCGCCCCTTATCCACCTTGCGGGAATGTGATGATGCTGTCATCAGGATGATCCATTCCTCGTCTCATGCAGCCCATGCTTGTCCTGCCAAGTCAGCCACTGCTTCTCCACTTCCCCCTCTGCCTTACAGCTTAAGTCTGGAATTGGCCTGTGGACAGTAATGGGTGCAGCTGAAAATACTGGCTGTGCCTTCCTGGCAGGTTTGGGTCTCCAAAAGGCATAGTTCTGGGCCCATGAGCTAAGGACAGAGGCCCCCAGGGAGTGTCCCTTCCCCACTGTTACAGGAAAACCACAGTGGGCCCAGGCTTTTGGGGCCTCATCCATCCTTATTGCCAACCCCTCCCCCTTCCTGGAATGCAGACATGAGACCTGGACATGCTGCAGCCATCTTTCTCCCATGAGCTGATAGATCTAAATCCTACCCACAAGGATGACAGAAGGCAAAGACAGAGCTTGTGTTCCCGGCAGCACAGCTGAGGCCTCCTCCTATCAAGCCAGTGAGTGTGTGACACAAAGCAGCTTCTATCTGGTTAAGTTGGGTAGTACTGTGGCCAGAGGCTGAATGCCATGATGTCTGCAGCAGCTCTGGCCATGGCTCCTGCTCGTCCAGGGCTTGGTTCAGTTGCCACTGGCCCTGGGAGTCCCTCCCCAACTCCCTGGAGCAACACAGTCCTGCCCTTCCTTGTGTTTCCGTGGTGGGGTGGTTACCATTCACAGTCACAGCATTTGTTTAATCCTGCTTGATGTGCCCTAATGAGCGCTCCCTGCTGGTCTGGTTCAAACGCCTTGAGTCAGGGCGCCCTCCGTCCCACCAGCATCTGCAAGGTGCCTAGAGCAGGGCTTGGTGCTGAGGGCAGAGAGCTCTGCTTGCCTAGCAGTGGGCTGTATGTATCCCAGGGGCTGATTCTCTATTTACAAGCTGCTGACCTCTCTCTCTGACTGCATTTTCTCCTCTACAAAAGAGGGAGAAGTAGAGGATTTACCTGACAGTGTTGCCAGGAAGGCAAAAGCGCTGAGGCACAGCAAAGCACTTAAAGACCACTGGTTCTTATTTATATGAATATGATGGCGGATGAATGAATCAGCCAATGCATGCACGACTGCTCAATGAACAGCAAGAGAATGACAGGTAAACCCTGGGATTCAGACTCCATGGCGGCAGCTACTGCTTCTGTTTCCTACCTGTCCTCAGCACTCTCTCCTCCTTTTGCCACTGCTTCCCATGGCCGGGGAGCGGCTACCAAGCCAGGCAGTCAAGATAATGCAGTCAGGTCTGGTTGCAAGTCCCCAGCTTTGCTTTTCTGCTGTGTGGCTTGGTCAGGTTGCTCCACCTCTCTGAGCCTCATGTTCCTCACTGCTCTGAGCCCACAGAACAGGTCAAACACCCAGCACCAGGGCGGGCACCTTGGTGACAGGAAGCGATAGTGCACATTGTTATTATTCTTTGTGAAATGAACAGGGTGGGCCCAAAGCGGAGCATGGCTGGGGTGCAGGTCACAGTTGGCACACTGAAGTCCAAGTGTCTGCATCACGGTGCACCTGCCGACAGACAGCAGCATCCTCTCACATGTCCCCTTTTCAGGGAGGACGAGTTAGTATGAGGGGGATCTTCAAAGCCTTGCTAGGAAGCGCACACTCTGCGGAAAATAAAACACTTTGCATGGATTTGCAAGTGCTGTGCACCAAAACAGACTTATCTTTTTTTAAAAAAACACTCATCTTTGAATCCCTACTTTTCACAAACACTGTGGAGTCCACCCACAAGGCTTACCCGCCCGCAAACCGCGGCCTTCTGAAGTTTTCCCTAGCATTATTATCTTCAGGTGAACCCTCAGCTAGTGTCAGACCCAGCTGGCAAGAAAAGTACAAGCACATGCCTGAAAACCATGCAGGGACCCAGCCTCTCTCCGGACAGCAAGGACGCCCCCACACCTCACAAGTGCAGTCTGAAAAATAAAGGACACCAGCAGTGTTTCATGTTGCTTTGCCATTCAGCTTAAATCAGACCTTTACCTTAGCCCCATTCAAACACCTGACGGCTGCATCCATCCGGTTTTAATATTAAACACCGTTACAAGATACTCCACTTGGTCCTCATCCTAGCAGGTTCTGATACTGCTACCCAGGGAGAAAGCTCTTTACACACCTGCTGCCCTCATAAAGAGAGAGAGAGCCACCTTTTGAATCAAGCCCTGAAAAGTCCTCAGAATCCAAGGTGTACCTGTGCAGCTGCCCTCCGCTCCCATCCCAAATGCTGCCCACACAGGGCCTGCAGGGGAAAGTGCAATTCCAGGGCCTGGAAAAGATAGGTATCTCCTGGGCCCCAGCCGGCCAGGAGGCAACTCTCTAAAAGGGTACAGGTCCAAGAGACATAGGTATTCATTCGGTCCCTTCCTCCCCTGCTCGCCTAGACAAACAAAAGGCCCCTCTGGTCCGTCCATCACTCAGGTGAAAGCCTGAGCAAATCACAACTTGGCTTCCCCGTCCAGTCCGGTTTGCTTCCCAGCCTGACCAGCCCTCCTCCTCCCCCGGGGAACTGCCCAGCGAGGAGGCCAAAGAGACCGTCCTGTGATGCTTGCCGGCTTCCAACTTTCCGCTCAGCTCCTTCTCAGTTCCGCAGCCTCCAGCAAAGCGGCTGGGAAAAGGGCAAGTTTGCAAAGCCCAGGATACCAGTCCCGGGGAAGCCACAAAGAAGCTGCAACACCAACAAAGATTAACCTCTTGTGGGACGGATCGGGGCAAGCCGCCAACCGCAGCGCAGGGGGCCAACCGTGGGCTCGCGCCGGCAGGCGGAGGAGCGCGGGCGTGGGCCAGCCGTGCGCACCGCGCGCCTCCGCCGTCACCCCCTTCCCCACGCCCACCGCGCGCCGGGTCCTCCCCCGGGCTCGTGGGCACCTGAGCGCGGCGGCGGCAACGCGCCCCGGCCCTGCCCGGGTCAGGTAGCGCGCGGCGCGCCCCTGCTTGCAGCCGCCGGGAGCGGCGCGCGGCGAGGCAGCCTCAGCCCACGGCGCCAGGCTTCCTGCCACCACCGCACGGCGCGTCGTCACCGCCGAGGGGCGCGGGCCGCACGCGCAGCCCCAGCCGCCCCGCGCAGCCCCCTTTGCCGAGCCCGGGCCGCGGCCTCGGGGGGCGTCCCCGCGGGACCTGCCCCGCTTGCACAAAAGCGCCGCAGCTCGGCCGGGGAAGGGAGGGCGCGCGGGCCACGGAAGAAATAAATAAATAAAAACCAGAGAGTCGGCTCTACGTAACGCCCTGTCGAAAGCGGACGCCATATTTTTTTGTGGCTTATGTCGACATAGGGAAACGTAGACATGTTGTTCCTCCTCCCTTCGTCCTGCTCACTCTACCTCCCGTTTATCCAAACTTGCGATCAAAACTCTTTAAAAAAAAAAAATCACCCTTCCCATCCGTATCCGCTCCTCTCCTCCCACCCGCAAAAAAATGGATAATAATAATAGCCCTGCGTCCTCCTGCCCCTCCTGCCCCCGTACCCCACCCCCTACCCCCAATCACACACCCGGCCAAGTCCCACCAACAGCGCGTTCCCGGGAGCGGCGGCGGCGGCGGCGGTGGGAAAGTTGGGCTGGAGCGGCCGGCGCCCCGCGAGCGGGCCCGGGGCGGCGGCGCGGCCGGGGGTGCTCGGCGCGGGCGAAGTTTCTTACCTGCGCCGGGGCTGTGAAGGCGGGCGCCGGCCGGGCCGAGAACGCGGCTCGGGTTCCAAAATGGAACTGCTGCTCCCACCCACGGCCCGCTGCCCGGCGGCGCCGGGTCGCGGCGTGGGAAAGGGGGACCCCGCCAGCCCGCCCGGACCGACGGACGGAGGAAGCCCCCGGACGGAGGACAGTGGCCAAAAATTTTTAAAGAAAAAAAAAAAAAAGGAAAAAAAAAGGGGAAAAAAATGCCTCGATCAGTGGGGAATCTACGCCAAAACCCACATGATCTGTAACGTCAGCATGCGTATTTGCATACGGTACCACCGCCGGGCGCCGCCGGGCTCGGGCTCCGCGCAAAGTTGCAAAGTGGCCTTCGGGCCCCGCGGAGACGCCGGCGCGATGTCATTTTTAGCCGGGAGCTGCGGGGATTCGGGAGAGGCTACCCCGAAAGGCGCTGGTCCCTGGCCAAGGTGTGAGCGCGGGAGGTGTTGGGGTGGGGGGAGCATAAATTCACTTAAAAGTCCGAGCCCAGTAACGGACTCGCTGGAATTTCTGCGAGAAGAGGAGGGGGCGGCGCGAGCGAGCTCATTGAATATTAAGCACAACCCGGCGGCTCTGGGCGGCCTCGGCCCAGCCCGCTCCGTGAGATCCCCATTTTCTTTAGGAAAAGTTCAAGGTGTCACTGATGAGCTCAACAAACTGTTGATCCTGACCACGTGGAGGGGCGGGCCCGAGGCCGCGGGGCGCGCTCGCTGAGCCTGCCACCCGCTGCACCGGGACCCCTCGGCCCTCGGCGACTCGGGGGACTGCGGTGTGCCGGTGGGGGGTCGCTGCGCTCCCCCAGGCGCTGCCTGCGTCCTCGTGTTCAGGAATGTGCTAGCTGTAACACTAAGTATATAAATATAATGAGAGATCCATTTGACTCCTAGAATAGTAGCAACAGGGCTCGGGACAGGGAGGAGAAGGAGCCCCTCCACCTCCTTATGTAACGGCTCGAAGTTGGATCGCTTTCGCTGCAGAGTCGGGATTTCCGTTTGCAAAGGTCTGAGGCTGGAGAAACATTCACAAACTTTCCCCCCCACCCCCAACAGCCAACAAACAAACTCACGCCCAGAGAGCCGATTTCAACTCGTGTTGGGCCCGCGAGAGCCGCGATCCTCAGCCCCGGGGACACGCACAGGGCTGCAGCGCTCGCGGGAAAGTGCCTCAGGCGGGGGAGGCGGTGGTTTTAGGGACCCAGAAGCCGAAGATCCCGACGCCCGGGGCGCCCCGACTGCCTGCGCTTGCAGCTCCCCTGCGGCGCTTAGAGCTCGGGCGGGCGGGGTCTCGGAACCGCACGTGAACTTGAGTTCTCGGCTTCCCGCTCCTGCCGCAGTACCGGGCCAGCGACTCGCGCTGCGGGGGACCCTTGGGGACCCTGCCACTTAGCAACCTGCAGGCGCCGCGCATTCCCGAGCCCGGGTGGACCCGCGCTTCGCCCCGGCTGGCCCCTAGGGCGTTGGGCAGCTCGCTGGGGCGCGCTGGTGGGCAAGCGCCCGAGGCGGGTCGGCGTTAGGGACTGGCGATCCGGGTTTGGTTTTGACACTGGGGCCTGCAGGGAGAAAACAAAAGGCCGGGAGGCTCTGCAGAGTCGCCGCCCGGGCTGCGGATCAGCAGGCGCGGCGCGTCAGGCTTCTTGGCCGGTCTCTGCTCTGGGGAATCAGAACGAACTCTAGCGGCGGCTCCGGGCGCGAGGGCAGCAACAGGTGGCCGGGCGCAGCTGAGTGGCCAGCGGCGAGGCCCGGGGCTGGGGCAGGCTGGGCTGGCTTTGGGCAGGGTGTGACCGTGTGGTCGATACGCTGGGACCGCTTGGCGTTTTCGTTTCCTAGGCCGAGGAAAAGGAAGTAGGTAAAAGACACAGGTTTCCCATTTTCCGCGTTGCTACACGTTCTCTGACACAAATAACCCATTGACTCTCTCTCTAAAAGAAAAAAAAAAGGTAATAAAAATGGCTTTTATGCAAAACCTTCTCGTTGGCCTGCACTTGTTGATCTGGTCTTTGTTGATGTAGAATCTGTCTGTTGTTTTTTTTTTTTTTTTTAATAACCTATGAAGCAAGGTCCTGGCTTGGGACTGACGCCCACCGACCTCGGGCAAAGCAGAGTCTTGCAGGATTCTGCTAAGAACGTCTTGATGAGAACCCCAGCACTTGCCCATTCGTCCAAGGTCCCAATCTACTTGCCTTCAGCTTTGGACGATGGGGCTGCTGAGTTTTCACTCCTGAGGGGATGGCCGGGTAGTAAAGGTGTGCGTGAGGAATCCGTTTCATTCCAGCAGTGTCCCCCCATTGCTCCTTTGCTGTGCCCTTTCCGGTTGTTCCGCTCCCCACTCCCTTTGAAAACTCATTAGATGGATATTTAAAAAAAATTCATGGATAGTGGAATTAGCTTTATTTTGATGGAAGAATTTTAAAAATCCAAATATCTATACTGTTTCCCCCATGGGCATTTCCATGACGTTTTTGAAAACCTTGCTTGTGCATAGATTTAATTTTTTTTTTGCAGCAAAACAAATCTTTCATTAAAATTTCCCATGAACTTCAGCGAAGATCCTTTTAAGTGTTTCCATAGAAATGACCCAAACCTTAAGGCAACGATTTCTGCTCTCAGGCCGCGACTCTGAGGAAGGTGTTCCCTTCCATGATGGTCCTTCAGAAAGGTTTTCCAGAAGCATTTTCCCTAGCCTCCAGCTCACTGCCACCTGCCTCTGGCCCGGTGAGATCGTGTGCACGGGGGGCGAGGAGGGGAACGGTGGCCCAGATGTGAAAGACTCATAGAGATACGGAGTTTCTTATCTTCAGCTGGGGGGGGGGGTGGTTCCCGTACAGTGCATGTCTTTACAGACGGTGAACTTCCGTCATACAAAAGACCAGCAAGGAATCAAAGCAAGAGAGACTTTTGCCTTAGCTGCTACCATCCATTTTGTGTGGAAAGAGTAAGCAGACCCTTAGTGGATTGGAGCTGAGACGAGATGTTTTCAAGTTTATACCAGAACTTGACTTAGCAGTAATTTGAACTTGTTTGGGGTATACATCTGAAAGTTGACAAATTGGCGGGGGTTGGGGGGACAAGGCTTATTATTTATTTGATTTCACTGTGTGGTTTGATCTTTGCAGCATCCCTGTGAGGAAGACACAGCCATTACCATTATCTCTGTTTGTCAGAGGAGGTTGCTCAAGCTTATAAAGGTTACAGTAATTAGTTCAAGTTCGCAGGCTGAATTCAGAACTATGATTAAAATCCAAGTCTTGTAATAGCAAGGTCGATGTTGTTTCAGTGCCCTTTCTTTATCTTTTGCTGTTGCACTGACAAGGGACTAGGATAGCCTCTACCACTCATATCCCATTTGCTTTTTTGCAGAACCCTGAAGCACATTTGCCTTTGGGTCTGGCCTTTCTATGATAAATGATTTTTGTCTATGCTGACTCATTTATATAATGGTCTCCCTTCTAGAATGAGAGTTCATGCAGGCAAGAACTTGGTTTAGTTTTCTGCAGTATCATCATGCTTGCACCTGCCCAACTTATCAGAGATGCACAAGTAATTGCTAAATGGATGGGGTACACTTCTTGCTAGTGCTCATCCAGTGACAGCCAGGCAGCCCTCTGTGAGAGTCTACACATCTGTGTAGCAAGGGCCATCTTACACTTCTCATGAGGGGCAAGCATTTGGAGCAGTGGTGATGACACTGCAGGTGCTCACATCTCGTATTGAAGTGTCTAGATTTGAGTCCAGGCTTTGCTACTGGTTCCAACTTCCTACTGACGTGCTGCAGGTGATGGTTCAAGCAGTTGGTTTGCTGCCATTCAAGGAGATGCTCAGCTAGAGTGCTGGACTCCTGGCTTTGGTCTGGCCTGGCCCTGACTACTGCAGTCATTTGGAGAGTGAACTAGCTGATGGAAGATCTCTCTATCTCTCTTCCTCCATATCTTTCAAATAAAAAGATTAAAAGCATTTTTTGAAAAAGATTTTTGTGAGTCTTCAATGAGATAATCTGTATTCATGTGAATCTTTGTTCTTAAAAACTTCATGAAGCTGTGTGTGTGTGTGTGTGTGTGTGTGTGTGTGTGTGTGTGTGTGTGTGTGTGAAAGAGTCATTGACTTCTTCCCCACTTGCCTGCACTGGCCAGGACTGGACTGGAGGTTGAGACTGCACCTGGGGCGTGAAACTTGATTGGAGTCTCAGGAACTGAAGTTCTGGAGTTGTCACCCGCTCCCTCGGCTGAGTCTGCATTAGCAGACAGCTGGACTCAGGAGGGGGTGGATATCAAGCCCGGGCACTCCAACATGGGACTTGGGCATATTAACTATTAGGCCAAGTGCCTGCTCCTCTCTCTCCAGTCTTTTAATGATCTCGTGTGTTTCTCAACGTCTGTGTTGATCTAGTTAGTATTTGGTAGCTACAGCATAGAGGTGCTGGGGCTTCAATTCCAGCTCAAGTGCTGACTTAACCATCTCTGAACTTCAGGGTCCTTAGCTATGAATACTAAATGGGGATAATGATAATCCCCAACTCCCAGGGACACTGAGTAATTCATGTAAAGTATTGAGCTTTCCTGCTTGACCCACTGTGAGGGCTCAGTAAATGTTACCTATTATTATCACTTCTCATGGAAAAAATACATATTCATTGTGGAAAATTTAGAAAGTGCATGCAGATAAAACATTGGTTGAAGGAATAAATACATAATTTGTAATCCATACATGAGAAAAATATATAAACTAAGTAAATACACAAAATATGAGGGGTTTCACAAAATTCATGATCTAGCAATTAAGATGCCCACATCCAGGGCCAGGTACATAGTATAGCATAGTAAGCTTCTTTGCAGTTCCAGCATCCCCTTTGGGTGCTAGTTCAGGTCCTGGCTATTCTGCTTGTGATCCAGTACCCTGCTAATGGACTGCAAAGGCAGCAGAGGATGGTTCAAGTTCTTGGGTCCCCACACCCATGTATGAGCGAGATCTGGAAGAAACTTCTGGGTCCTGGTTTTGGACCAGCCCATCTTCAGCCATTGTGGCCATTTACAGAGTGAGCTTGTGGGTGAAAGAGCTGTCTGTCTTTCTTTCACTGTGAGTCTGTAACTGCCTTTCAAAGCAAAGCAAATAAAATGTATATATTTTTTGCAAGATAAATCTGGGTTGAATTTCAGGCTCTGACTGCTGACTCTAATCCTGCCAGTGCACGACCTGGGTGATGGTAATCACGTCTGCCGTCCATCCAGGATTGCCGGGTTGCATGCCCAGGTCTTAGCTTCGAACTTATCCAGCACTGGATATTGTGGGCATTTGTGGAATGAACAAATCTATGAAATTCCCTCTGCTTCTGAAAAAAGAAAAAAGGCATTAAAAATTCTGTGAGCTTTTCATGCATTATACTACCTTGATTATTGATATTATTATGTCATATAAAATAGGTAAAGCAAAAATGATTACATTAAAGATATCACTCAATTTTACTTCCACATAAAAGTACTGTGAACAATTTTTCTATAAATGCATGCCTACATTGAGTTTTGTTTCCAAGTGTCTATTTTGTTTTACATGCTGTTCTGGGGACAGCATCCAGAAACTGTTAGCAATAAATTTAGGCTGTTCAAGTCACCCAGTCCATGGTAATTTGTCCTAGCAGCCCGAACTGACTAAAACTGAGAAACATGAAATGCTATAAACACCGACTAACTCATTTCCCCGACACTGGATTCCACCTCCACTACCCCAGCTGTCATTGAAACAGATTTTGCTTGGTCACTTTCCTGACTGCCATCCTTTTTTACTCCCCATTTGTTTAGGATGGCATGTGTCATTCTATGTAAATTTTTCCAGGTAGCCTTTGCAGCTCAGGCTGTTTGTACTTCTGGCCTTGACCTGTAAGAGTTGCTGAGTTATGTGCCATTCCCGTAAGTGTCCAGGGTCTTTCTGTCTTTGTGGGTGGTGTGCCCTCTACCTGAAGCCTTCCTTCCTCACCTGTCCTCCCACTCACCTGTCCTCCTTCCTCACCTGTCCTCGTCACTCTGGGCATCCTCTCTGCCTGCTTACCAGGAGCATTAATCTGACTTCCTCTGATGCCCTGCAGAATACAGCACTTTCCTTGAATCACTGGTTGTTGCCCCGTGTTCTAGACACTCTGTACTTGCCCTGTGCACTTGGCTGTAGGTCTCTGGTAGATGAGTATTTCATTATGTTCCTCTCACCATCCCCATTCCTTGGTTTCCAGGAAGAATGTGGTGGGCAAAATCCTAAGCACTCCCAGCCCCTGCTTAGTCAATCAGCCACAAATCTAGATAACTGCAGTCAAAGGATTTGGCAGATGTTTTTAAAGTCCCAAGTCAGTTGCCCTTAAAATACGGAGATTATGAAGATTATGTGGATGGGCCTGATTTACTCACATGAGTCCTTGAAGAGCATTGGGTTTTCTCTGGCAGAAGGGAAAGGCAGAAGCATTCAGACCACGAAATGGAGGTTTTCTGTTGCCAAGAGGGAGGGTCCTAGTGGCAAGAACAGGAAACAGGCCAACACTGAACAGGAATACAGATATCTCAGTCTCACAGCCACATGAGCATGGATTCTGCCACTAACCACAGAGCTTGGAGGAAAACCTGTAGATCAGGAGGAGTGTCACAGCTCTAGAACACACTTAGATTCCAGCCCAGAGCCTTGGGCAGAGGGCCTGGTTGTGCCATGAACAGATTTATGACCTGCAGAAGTTGTGAGAAAAGAGATTTGTGTTAATTTACGCTGTTAGAGTTTTGCTCTTTTCTTTCCCCATGCCAATAGAATACTGATAAAAGCTAGATGCTGAATGTGCAAATAAGAGAATGGAATAAGGGCACTCTGGTGTCCCTTTTTCAAAGGGCATTCATCCTACCATGAAAGATACAACCTTAAGACTTTATGTCAAGTACTGGCACACTGTGGGTGCAAGGCTGGGCAGGACCCCAACAGATGGCACAGCTTTTGTGATACTAGCACCTGCAGTAAGATCACCTTTGTGAAAGAGCTTGTTGATAGTGTCGTCTCTATCCACTTCCTTATACCCCTTGACCTTCTGTTCTTTCCATCCAAGGAAAGATGAGAACTTCCAGTATTTTTGCCTCAGGGAAGGAGCAAGGCAAACATCACATTCTTGAGAAAATGCCTGACCTTAAGGCTGCAACATTCACCAGCTTATACAATGCCGAAATGGAAGGGCAGGCTATGCCAGGCACTGGCCTAACACCCACTGGCATGTATGAGATCTGGGTCTGGGAGAGGGTCAAATAGGGGAACTTGGGGAACTCTACTAGTGGGTCACAACTCTCACTGATGATCACACGGTCCAGGCCTGGGGGTTCGGCAAGTTGGGCAAAGTAGTTCCAATGGCTGGCTAATGTGTGGGTTGGTTATGGAAGGTGGTGTACCAGACAGGGTCAAGCAAACCTTAGCTTACACACAAGAACAGAAATCAGGCTGGAGCACAGGTCATGCCAAGCTAAGCTCTTATACTGACTGGTTTGCATGAGCCAGGGATGCCAGGCCATAGCACTGAAGGCAAAGACCAAGACAGGTGAGGGGCTATGCCAAGCTGGGTCAGAGCAACCATTGGCATGCATGCAATCTGTGCCTGGAAACAAGCCTGGTTGGGGAGCTAAGAGGACACCCTGGCTGTGTTGGGGTTCCCCCTGGTGAATGTGAGGGCCAGAGTGGGGGCTGCGTTTTGGTCTAGATATGGCTGCATGTCCCTTGGCACAAGTGTGGACTGGGGCTGGACGCACTGAACTGGGCTAGACTCCAGTATCATCTGGTGCTCTGGAGGACCAGGGTAGATGTAGAATGGACTATGCTAGGTCTCTGCCCCTACTGAGCCATGTGTGAGCTGCGTCTGGGTATGGATGAGCTGTGGCTGGGCTGAAACATCCAACAGTAAGAACGGGAATGGGTTGAAGGCCAGTCAGGAAAGGCCACTGTTACTGTCAGGACAGGAGGTGGACTAAGTAGGTCTGGCCCATGGACCCTCTGGTATACACAAGATCTGGCATTGGAAGAGGTTTTGATGGAGGAGCTTGGAAAACTCGTTTGGCAAGACACAGCCCCTGCAGGTGAGCAGAAGAACCACAATAGGGAGCAGCCCAGGCAAGGCCAGGGAAAGATACCCACTGGCATACATTTGACATAGGTCCAGGGCAGACCAGGCTGAACCAGTTCACATCACCTGTTGGTGAATCTGAGCACCAGAACTGAATGTGGGTCAGGCCAGGTTCAGTTGCAGCACATACCAGTACACATTATGGCTGGGATGGGGTGGGGGGCGGCTGGGCTAGGCTAAGCTGTTACCCCTACCAGTGGTAGCTGGAATTGGGGTTGGGCCAGGCCAAGCTACAGTATCCACTGGCAAATGCTGAGACAAGGTGGGCCATGTCAGACTGGGCTGCATCACCCAACTGCACTCTTGAGAACCAGTGAGGGAGGGGGCAAAGCTGGTAGGAGGAATGTGAAGGGCTCCGCTGCCTGACTGGAAAGTGAGTTGGGATGTGGCAGACCAGACCAGGCAGGGCTACAACACCCGTGGGTCTCATGTGAGCTAGATCAGTGAAAAGCCAGGCTGGGCTGACTGTTCCTACCAGTACAAGCATAAATCAGGGTGGGTGAAGGTTGGTTGGGCTTTGCTGCAGTATCAGCTGGCAGATGCTGGCACTGGGGACTAATTCTGTCATGTTAAACTGCTGAACCACCTGGAGAGTGCATGATCCAGGAGTGGGAGTGGCCCAGTGGGGAAATAGTGGGTATCTCTCTCTTGGATTACCACTCCCACTGGAGAGCATGAAAACCAGGACTGGGGCAGGCATGGCTAGACAGAATGACAACTGCCAGCATGTGTGTGGGCTGGAAAGTAGGGCTGATTGGGTTGAACTAGGCTTCAATTCCCAGTGTCATATATAAGTGCCGAATGGGTTGTGGGACAGACTGGACAAGTCTGCTGTACATACAGGCAAGCACAAGAACCAGGGTAGGGGGCAGGCCTGGTGAAGGTTATTGGGAGTCACCCTGATTAGGCTGCAGCTCCCACTGGCTTGCGTGAGGGCTGAGTGTGTGCTGGGCAGAATCAGGCTTGACTGCAACACCCATTGGTTTGTGTGGAAACCAGTTCTGTAGACAGAACTGACCCAGCAATTGTAACCACCAGCATATGCATAAGCCGACTGGGGCAACAGACTGTGCCAGATCCTGTACTGGCATTCATGCACAAGAATCAGGTCAAACGAAGTTTATTTGGGGTTCCCTCCAACTGAATTGCTGATCCCTGAAGTCCAACCATGAAGGAAAATTGCAGGTTCCATGGTCTGACCATGGAATGCATGTGTCAAAGCTGAGCCTCCTCAGGGGCTTAGATGGAACAGTAGACAGTATATCCAGAACTGTTGAACTATTGAAACCACGTGAGCAGTGCCCTTGGAGCATGCCCCATGTCAGGGATCCTGGGATGGGATGGAAGGGTGGGTGAGGTTTCTCCTTCTATCTCCCTTCTTACCCCAGATACATAGACACACACAGACACACACAGACACACACAGACACAGATACAGACACACACACACACACACACACACACACTATGGAAGCAATGGTCTTATCCACTTTCCTGTAACCCTTGACTCTTTGTGCCTTAATCAACTATGTAAAGATTATAAAAATAAAATTAAAAAGTGCCTGGTTTTTAGCTTTTAAAACTTGGATCATTATGGGAAATGTAAGACCTCAGGACATAGACCGTAAGTTTTGGGCAGAGCATGGTAAACCAGAGATACCTCTCCCAATTCCTTTCCTTAGCAACTGACACCTATGGCTGTACGTGTTAGACGGGAGAGCAATGCGAGCTTCTCAGATTTCTGCTCTCTGGATGAGCTCGGAGAGTGGCCAAATCCATCCTCAGTGGAATCTGGACCAGAAGGCCTGGGCCATGTCGGTGGAGAGTCATGGGGATAAGTAAGGAGACCATAGGGAAGCAGTCTTCCAGGAGTTTCTGAGTTTTCTGCGTAGGTTCAGAGGTCCAAGCACTTGGGCTACCTATGTCTGCTCTTCCCAGACCGTTATCAGGGAGCTGGATTGGAAGTGAAACATTTGGACCTCAAACCATTGCCCACCTGTCATTTTATGACCTGTGTAATACAGCATTCTCAGCCCCCTCCACCAAGACATAGGGTCTACTGCTCTCTCCTTGCAGTTGGACGAGTCTGTGGTTGGTCTGATGTCTACTTGAGGCAGACATGCTTCTGTGTGATTTCAGAAGCTCAGTTATAAAAGCCAAATGAGGCTTCTAATCTGTTTTCTGGGAAACTCATGTTTCAGGGATTTGAGTGTGAGATGTTTGATTTCCTGGAGCTGTAGTGCACTGTGCACATAAGGAGAAGCCATGAGGGACTGGTCCCTGTTAGCACCCCAGCTGAGGTCTTAACTGACAGTTGGCATGACCTCCAAGTCTGTAGGTCACAAGACTTCCAGAGGACTCCAGTATCCAGCTGTGAAGTCACCCCAGGGCTTGGGTCTTTACAGATGAAGTCCCAGACATCATGGGGCAGAGATAAGCCCACCTCCCCAAAGGATCTGGTCTAATTCCTGAGCCACAGAAACAAGAGGTGTAAAATTAAAAAAACTGTAGCTTCATGACCCTATGTTTGAGGTGGGGGCATGGTTTCTTACAAACCCACAGGGGAAGGTGAGAGTGGGATGATGCCAAGTGTCACAGGTGTTGTAGGAGATCGAATGATCTCTGTCCAGCCTTACACCACCTCCTGCCTCTAGTGTGTCCTTGTGCTGATCCTAGATCCTGTGCATGTGCTACCTTGCATGCAGAGGTCCTTTACTGATGGGATTAAGTGAAGATCCTGAGGTGTAGGGATGGTCTTGGAGTATCAGAGTGAGCCAGAGGACAATGGGAGCCAGGGGTCACAGTGATGCAGCCTTCACCAAGGAATGCAGGCAGTCCTCCCAGTGGGGCAAAGGAAAGAACACGAACTCGCCCTGGAGCTTCTGTGAAGTAAGCATCCCTTCTGACACCTGATTTTAGCCCAGTGGACCCACATCAGTCTTTCACTGTGAGATAAAGCATTTGCATTATTTTAAGACACATGCACTCGTGGGGATTTGTTATAGCAGGTGCAGGAAACTAGCACAAGTGGTGTGGATGGGGGTCCAGAGATGACTCAGCAGTGACCTGCATGGACCAGTGACTGAGAGACAATGAGGTGTTGGGTCTTCAAGCATAGTGCTGTGGGCAATGACACCAGGGATGAGGATTTGTTGGTACCTGCTCTCCACTACCCTCTCCAACTCTCTTTGGCATTATCACTATATATTAGCTTTCCAGAACTTGGATGATCTCCATAGAGAAAGGAATAAGTGGTGGGAGTTGGGCTGTCTGGGATGGTTTTTCCCACATTGACAGAACGGGAACTCAAAGTGCTGAGGGAGTTGCACTGCAGAAACTGAAGAAAGTTGTTCCTTAAAGACTGATTTGTAGCTGACATGCACTTGGCAGAGTGTGCTTTCCTGGGTGGTGGGTGTATCTGCACAGTGCTAACATGCAAACCCAGCAGCATGGGACCAGAATTTTTCTGTGGTCTTTTAAGAATTGACTGAAAGTAACAAGATAGTGTGTAATACGTTTTTTAAGCTCTTTAAAATTTATTTAGTTGAAACTCAGACTTACTCTGTGTGTGTGTGTATGAGAGAGAGAGAGAGAGAGAGAGAGAGAGAGAGAGAGAGAGAAATTGATTTACTCCCCTAAGTACTGCAATGGTAAGAGCTAGACCAAGCTGAAGCCATGTCCCAGGAACGTCTGGGTCTCCTATGTAGGTTCAGAGATTTAGCCACTTGGACTATCTTCCTCGTTTTTCCAGATCTTCAGCAAGGAACTGGATTGGAAGTGAAGCATCTGGGCCTCAAATCATTGCCCATATGGGATGCCATGTAGCAGTCAGTGGTTTTACTTGCTGTGCCACAACAGTGGCTCCAGAATATTGAATGATTTGAGACACATGGATCAAAGAGAGTGGAAGCCTCACAAATAAATCTGCACATCTATATTCAAGGCTCCAAAAAGCCTTTTTAATTCAATAACTTGTGCTGGGAGAACTGGATTTTCAGTGGCAGAAGATGAAATTTCGACCTTCCACATCACCTTTCCATTGAATATGGGTTAAATATGTAAATGTAAGACCTGAAACTATAAAATTGCTAGAAGAAAAGATAGGGGAAATACTTTAAGACACTGATATAAGCAATGCTTTTTTTAAAATATAAGATTTCAAAAGAATAGGCAACAAAACTAAAAATAAATTAGATTATATCATACTGAGCAGCTTCTGTACTGCAAAAGAAACAACACAGTGAAGAAAAAATAAGTGTGAGAAAATCTTTGTAAACTATGTGTCTGGCGAAGTATTAACATAGAGAATATACCAGGAAGTCAGAAGATTCAACACCAAAGGAAAAAGCACTCACTATCCTTCGGGGAAATGAAAATCCAAACCACAAGGAGCTATCATCTCACTCCAGCTGGAATGGCTATTATAAAAAAGACATGAAATAATAACTGCTGGTGAGGATGTGAAGTGGGAATACTAACACACACTGTTGGTGGGAATGCAAATGAGTACAGCCATGATGGAGCACAGTCTGGCAGGACATCTAAAGACTACAGATTCGTCATATGACCCAGCTCTCCACTGCTGGGTGGACGCCCAGAAGGAAATGAAATAGTATATAAAGGATATCCCTGCACTCCTAGATTCACTACAGTACTATTTACATTAGCTAAAATATAAATGCAGAATGACAACGTTATAGTTAGAAAATTCAGGCTAGGGCCCGGCGCGGTGGCGCAAGTGGTTAAGGTCCTCGCCTTGCATGCCCGGGATCCCATATGGGCGCCGGTTCTATCCCAGCAGCCCCGCTTCCCTTCCAGCTCCCTGCCTGTGGCCTGGGAAAGCAGTCAAGGACGGCCCAAAGCTTTGGGACCCTGCACCAACGTGGGCGACCCGGAAGAGGCTCCTGGCTTCGGATCGGCATAGTATCGGCCCGTTGCGCTCACTTGGGGAGTGAATCATCGGACGGAAGATCTTCCTCTCTGTCTCTCCTCTCTGTATATCCGCCTCCCCAATAAAAAAAATAATAAAAACAAATCTTTAAAAAAGAGAGAAAATTCAGGCTAATTACTAAGCACATTTGGGGCGAAGACTGCTTGACTAATCTCATGGCATGACTCCCAACATGTGACATGTGACAACATGTGTTCCATGGCCACAAAATGGCAGGTCTGGATTGATGCTCACTTTGATGTCAAGACTACTGGTGGCTATTTGTTTTATCCATTCTGTGTTTGTTTTACTAAAAAGCACCACATCCAGATATGGAAGATTTCCTGTTCTCATCCTCTGGTCCTGCAAATCTAAAGGAAGATGATGGAAATCATAATGCAGGAAGTGTGTGCGGAAGACTTGAACCAAGTGGGCAATGAGTTTTCCAGTCTGCACTGGAAAAGCCATAGAAGAGGTTCGATGATCTATGAACTCTCTCCATGATGTCATCAATAGAAAAGTAAAAATGCTGAAGAAGGCCAGGTTTGCTTTGGGAAAAGTCATGGAGCTTCCAAGGGATGGTGGTATTTCTGGAAAAGCCATGGAGAATGACCACGGGCTAAAGATGATTGAACGGGTGGACATGAACCACCAGTCCAGGAATCTGATTAAAATTCAAAATGTAATAATGACACCCAAAAATTCCTATTTGTGGAAAAATATTGCACCATCAAAGTGTAAGTACTATGTATTAGTAAAATATCAAATACTTAAAATTATCTTTTTTTGAAATAGTTCGACTCACAAGAAAATATAAAAAAATAAATACATGGAGATCCTATGTAGGTTTCACTCAGTTTCTCAGTGCACTTTTCAAAATGAAGACATTGGTGTTGATTTCATATTACAACAGGCAAAACAGGTCTTATCTGAATTCACATGCACTTTTTGAAATTTCTATGAAACTTGAAGAATGTTTTGTGCTATTTTAATCAGATTTTAATTTTCATATAATTGTAGATACACAAGCAGAGAATCCCCCATTTTGATCTTTCATTGCCACACCCACTTCTCTTCCACCCGCTCCCCTTCACAACTCCTGACAACTATTTCTCTGTTTACCATTCTTAATATGTTGTCATTTCTGAAGTCTTACGTGAATTGAATTACTCAGCATGTGACCTCTTGGGACTTCTTGTTTTTAGAATTATTCTCTGATGTTCACTCAGGTTGTCACAGGCGAGTTTTAGCACCTTATGTATGACTGCTGTTTATGGTTTGTCTTGAACATACTGCATGTACACTCCAAAGTGTGTATTTTGCTGTTATTGGAAGGAGTGTTCTACAAGTGTCTGTCATTTCCTGTTGATTGATGCTGTTCCTGACAGCTCTGGGTGCTTTCTCTCTGGTTTTTAATTCATTGTTGAAAGAAAGTTGTTGAGCACTTCAACTCTATACAATAGGGGATTTGACTGATTCTCCTTCCCAGTCTCTGAATTTTTGCCATACAGATTTTATAATTCTGTTGTCTGGTATACAGGCAATTATCCTGTTTGGGATTCACTTAGCATGTTCTAAAATTGACAGATAAAATTGTATGTATTTATTGTATCCAAATGACGTGTTGAAACACATAGTTAAGCACTCAAATATGTGTAATCTAGCCAATTAGCAAATGTATAGCTATCATTTTTGTACACTCCTTCTGTGTTTTTCAAGAATGTAATAAATCTTCATTAGATGTAGTCCCCATGTTGTACAACAGATGTTTTAAACTCATTGCTCCTATCTAATTGTAATTGCATATCTTTAGAACAATATCTCCCTACTTATTTGCCAGCCTCTCCCTCCATCTCTACCCCAGGCTCTGGTAATTACCATTCTACTCTCTACTTGTATAAAATTAACTTCTGTAGATTCTGCATGTGAATGACGCAATATTATATTTGTCTTTCTGTGCTTGGATTATTTCTCTTATCATACTTTTTTTTTATAGGCTCATTGGATATTGTTGTAAATGCCATGCTTTGTTCATTTTGATGACTGAATTGTGTGTATACATCATATTTTTAATACATTCATTTGTTCAAGGATACTTAGGTTTATTCTTTATCTTGGCTAATGTGAATAATGCTGAAATGAAGTTCAGAGTTCAGACATTGCTTGACACAATGATTCTACTTCCTCTAGGTGTATATCCGATAGTGGGACTTCTGGATCATATGATAATTCCATTTTTCTTAAAAGATTTATTTATTTGAAAGGTACGGTTACAGGAGGAGAGAAGGAGTGACAGAGAAAGCATCCATCTGCTGGTTCCCTCCCTAAATGGCCACAATGGCTAGCGCTGGGCTAAAGAGAAGTGACCAGTCTGGAATTTCTTTTAGGTCGCCCTCCATCCCCTTCTGCTCCTTTTCCAGGAGCATTAGTAGGAATCCAGATCAGAAGTAGAGCAAGTGGGGCTCAACCAGCACACATCTAGGATACTGGCACACACTTGCTAGCTGTGCACCAAGGCATCCAGTAGTTCTATTTTTTGTGTTTTGAAAAACCTGGCTTTTTGTATGGCTATACTAATTTACACTTCACCCAACAGTGTGTGTTCTTCTCAACACTTGCGATATTCTTCTTCAATAATAACCATTGTAACAGGCATGATCAGTGAACATTTTTTCATACATCTGTTGATCATTTATTTTTCTGAGACATGCCTTTTTAATTGTATGTATGTATGTATGTATGTATTTTGCCCATTAAAAATTAGGTTGTTTATTCTCCTGCTTTTGAGTTATTTGGATTCCTTCTATATTTTGGAAACAAGTTGATATGTAATTTACAAATATTTTCTCCCATTCTATTAGTTGCCTCCTCACTCTATTAAGTCTGCAGAAACTTTTTAGTTTGATGTAATCCCAATTGTTTAGTTGCTTGTGCTTTTGAAGCTACATCCAAAACAGTTATTTTCCAAGCCAATCCCTACAAATCTTTTTTCTTAATGTTATTTTTTTATGCATTTCATAGTTTCAGATGTTACATTAAATCTTTAATCCATCTAACTGTACTTCTGTAAATGATGAGAGGCATCTTAATTGCTAAGCTAAATGTCTGTTCCTTCTTCATCACTTTGAATACATCATCCCACTCTCTCCTGTCCTTTAAGATTTCTGCTGAGAAATCTGCTTCCAGGAATGCTGAAACTCCCTTTGATCTAATTTACCATTTGTCTCCTGGTTTTAGAATTTTCTCTTTGTCTTTGCTATTGTCACGAGACAGGCTTATTTCACTCACTTGAACCTGTTGGAGATATTTGACCTTCCTGCACCTAAATACTTTTATTTGGGAAGTGTACTACTATCATTCTTTTAAATAACTTTGCTATTTTTTCTGATACATGTAACAGACATTTTATTTGATGTTTTAGAAACATTTTCCCCCCTATTTTCAATGTATTTAATACTTAACAAGTTGATCAGGTCAGTACATTTTCTCTTTTCCGTTCTGCAACATCACACACCCAAAAATAAATCAATGATAATCTTTGATAGTCTCTTGATATTCAGCTAAACTCTAATTTACTTTAAAGCATTAAAAAGGTACAACTGCTAACGTTCCTGGGAAAGAGAAGTACAAGAGCCCTGCACCTGTGTGGGAGACCTGGAGGTCGCTCAAAGTTCCTAGTTTTAGCCTGGCCCAGCCTTGGTTGTTATGGCCATGTGGAGTCACTCGGAGCATGTAAGATCTCTCTCTCCCTCTCGCTATTACCTTCTTTCAAATAATCTTTATTTCACCATATATAAGCTAAGCAAAAACTAAAAACAAATCAAAAGTGGCAATTTAGTGAAATTGAGTGTAGGAATACAGTCATTTGTCTTAGAAATCAAATTTACTTAAATGCATACTTTAAAATGTCTCAAGTACAGGAAATCCTCAGGTGTTCAATCCAGGGCATTTTTAAAAAGATTTATTTATTTTCATTGCAAAGTCAGTTATACAGAGAGGAGGAGAGACAGAGAGGAAGATCCTCTGTCTGATGATTCACTTCTCAAGTGACCACAATTGCTGGAACTGTACTGATCTGAAGCCAGGAGCCTGGAACCTGCTCCGGGTCTCCCACGTGGGTGCAGAATCCCAACGCTTTGTATTGTTTTGGACTGCTTTCCCAGGGTACAACCAGGGAGCTGGATGGGAAGTGGAGCTGTTGGGATTAGAACCAGTGTCCATATAGGATCCTGGCGTGTTCAAGGAAAGGACTTTAGCCGCTAGGCCATCAAGCCTGGCCCTCAATCCAGGACATTTTAAATTTGATTCTCCACCAAAAAAAGAGGTACAACAGTTTTTAATTGGAGATAAAATCAATCAATTGAATACTGAAAATCTTCCAAATATTTAAAAATCTGGGTAAGAATACATTATATACAAAGGAACTACTTAATTGCGAGACTTTCACAATTAATAACTATGAAGTATTTCTGATTACTCAAATCCTCACGGACCTTGAAGCAGACAATGATTCTATGTCGACAATGACTTTAGCAATATAATCCTAAAATAACTTTTCATTTCTTCTGAAAGTGTCTGCTATATTGACTTCACACAACACATACACACAGAAAACTGGAAATAAGGCAAATATCTAACAGCTGTAAATAGTACATCAGAACTAACATACTACACTGTGTTTTTGTAAACAACTAAATGTATATTAAAAAATGAGCAATAAGCTCAAATTGAATACATTAAGAATAAGATACCAACTGTATAAAGTTTAAAAATATGAAAGACTACACATTATCTATAGATACATATATACACAGAAAGGGGATAAAAGAATGTTTAGAAAGAATCACATCAACTTGAACAGCAGTTAATTGTATGGAGAATGGACAAGATGGAATCATACAAAAGGGGCTTAAAGTGTATTCACCATGTTCAACGTTACAAAAAAGATTGAAACAAATGTTATAATGTTAACATTGTTAAAGGTGCTTACAAACACCCAGTATATTACTCTCTGTACTTTTAAATCGATGTATTTCATCATAAAAGTAAAAACATTCACAGAAGGAAAGGTTTGATCACTGCTATCATTTTTAGATCAAATAATTAGAGGCACTCTTAAAATGCAACAAAGATTTTCTTTACCAAGTAAGACAACATTAACAGAAAATGTTACATAGTTGGCAATGTACACAATCATGAAATAATGATTGCTGTAAAATATACAATTAAAGAATAGAATTTAAATACTTCTATTTCAAAAACTGGATTGTTCTTGTTGTTTGCTTTAATGTGATGCATAATAAAAGGTTTAGTGCACAGCACATAAAAGAGATATGGCCAATCTGTATCTAAATAAAACTGAAGAATACATCATATTCTAATATAAAACAGCAGTGGCTAACTCAAAGATGTCAATATATGACTGAGAATACAAAACGTTTCGCTTTTCACTGAACCCTTTAATCTGCAATGCACAAAGTCTGCAACTGCGTTTACCAAATTTTCTTGTCAGGAGTGGTTCCCCATCTTAGATGAAAACTTCCTTGCTCACAGATGAAGTCTTTCAAAATAAAGAGAAACAATGAATTGCCTGTTGTTTCTGACATGCAGTGCTTGGATTTATCTTTAATTCCAAAAGTAGCGGGCTCCACTCCGTTGGACTCTACTCCAATCAGCAGCGACATCCCTTTGACTTGGTTCAGAGTATACAGCTACACTCATAGTTACCGTCCCCCTCTGCTCCAGCCTCACACTTCATCAGCTTCCCTCATTCCGGAGGCGCCTGAGGGCAGCATGACTCTAAAGTATGGACAACCAGGAGGGTGACAGGAGCCACCCAGACTCCGCTCATAGCCCCCATTACCTTTCAATTCACCCCGCATACCTCCCTTCCCTCCCCACCTCCCAGCTTGCTCCCTCTCCTGGCTCCATGGTAACTACCACAAATTTGCCATCTTGTAAACTGACTCTCAACTTTGCTACTTTAAAAAAAAAAAAAAAACTTCTTCAATTTCAATGGTTCATGAATTTTCTCTTTTGATGCTGTCCCATAAACATATTTTAAAAATATTTATTTATTTATTTATTTAGGAAAGGTAGATTTACAGAGAGAAGGAGAGATAGAGAAAGATCTTTGTCTGCTGGTTCACTCCCCAAGTGCAATAGCCAAAGCTGAGCCTATATATGCTTTCAAATCCCCTGTCTCTATGTTCACAAAATTCTCTGCTATATCAAATATGCTGTTTATAGCTTCATATTGCATTTTTATCTCATTCATTGTATTTTTCAGCTCCATGATTTTTCCAAGTATTTCTGACCTCTTAAATTTCTTTGACATGTTTCCGAATTATTTCTCTATGTTTTCTTAGAGTTCACTGAGTTTCCTTAAAATATCTATTTTGAACTCATTGTTAGGCAGTTCCTATCTCCATTTCTTTAGAGTCAGTTCCTGGCACCTTCTTTTGTCCAGTTTATGAGGTTATGCATCCAGTTGTTTCTCATTGCTGTGACTGTGTATTGGTACCTGTGCTCTGAAGAAGCAGGTTTTTATTGCAATCTTTACAATCTGGCCCCCACTCCCTCCTCCAGAACATTCTCCAATAGTCAGCCTATCCAGATATTCCGAGCAGATCATCTGTGGATCTGTGGATCCTAAGCTATGAGTGCTCTAATTGCAATGCCAGCTGGTAACTTAAACTTAAGATCTGTGCAGGCACAGCCTGTGGCCAGAGATCTATTACTGTTGTGGCTGGCACAGTGTGGAGGCTCCTGAACTGGCTGCCACAATTTCTCTTTTCTCTGAGTTTTCTTTCAGCCCTGTCTTTATTCTCTCTGAGATTCTAGTAGCACAAATATTAAATCTTTTAGTGACATTCTGCAGGCCCTTGGTTATGCCCATAATGATCATTTTTAAACTAAAATTTTTACTTATTTGAAAAGGATGCAGGAAGAGGGCAAGTGAGGACAGCGAGAACAAGCGTGGACGTCTGCTGGCTCACCCCTCAAGTTGCTGCAGCGGCTGGGGCTGAGCTAGGGCATGGAGTCAGGTCTGGAAACCTGTTTCAGATCTCCCATGTGGGTGACTGCGCCATTACTGCAGTCTCCACAGGTCTGCATTGGCAGAATGCTGCTGCTGAGAGCCACAGTCAAAAACTCATTCCAGGCTTCCCAGGTAGGATGTGGGTGTCTTAATCATGAGGCCAAATGCCCACTGCTTGTATTGGTTTTTTCAATCTAGTTTCTCTCTTGTTCAGATGGCAAAATCCCCCAATTTTCTGATTCTTTCCTCTGTGTCATCATTATATTGTTGAGTCCACCCACTGGAATTTTATTTTGATGACTGTGTTTTTTAGTTTTAAAGATTTTATTTTTATTTTCTTTACATTTTATGTAGACATTTGTTGAGATCTTCTATTTCTTTACCGAGGCATTAAAATGTTATTGAGAACATGCTAAGAATTGTTCCTTGAAGTCTTTTTTTAAAAAAACCACAGGTACTTGAAACATTTTGTCAGATAATTCTAACATAATTCTGTTATGTTGGTATTGGCATGTATCAGCAATGTTTTTCATTCAGATATGATATTCCTCCTTCTTAGAAAGAAAAGTAATTTTTTGGTTGAAACATTTTTACTCAACGTTATCAGATTCTGGATCTTATTTAAACCATCTGTTTTAGCTGGCTTTCCATGACACCGTTTTGGCAAGGTAAATGAGAAGAACCATGGCTTGTTTCTGCCAGATGCGAATACACGTCCAGCTTCTCCATATGGACTGAGCTGATTCCTGAAGGGAAGATCATGAGTGCGGGTGAGGGTAGGCTTTCACAGTCCCCGTGTGACCTCCACTGACATCGTGATGAGGATGACCTTGTTAATGATGGGCTTTGATGGGACTCAGCTCTGCTGGGTCTCATGCCACTCCAGTGGGAGGAGGGTGACCTCTTAGTACTTCTGAGTGAAGGTCCCAGATGCCGAGTGAAGGGGGAAATCCAGGCTCTCCAGATGTCTCGGCTGAACTGATTATAGTGAAATCTTAGCTTCTTCTCTGCCTTTTCTGATACCACCATTATTGTAGCTGATCAGGGGTGGAATTCTCAGCTCCTTTCTCAGACCTGGCTGGACCACCTTCCCCCTGCCCCCATCCCTGTTGTGTTTTGTTGGAATGTAGATGTTACAGTGTAAGTTTCCTTTCTTGAAAGGATTGCTCCTTTTCTGGTTCTTTGGCTGGAGAGAGCATGCTTTCATTGAGTTTTGCTGGGGATTTTTTCCTGTTCTTAGTAGTGTTTTCAAGTTATTGGCTCCTAAAGCTCCAAGTCTGAGGTGTATGAGGCAAAAGAAAAGGAAGAAAAGGAAGTCATTGTTGTCGGGTTATTCCTTTGGTTCCAAGGTTCCTAACCTTGCATTTTCCCTGTCTCCACCAGCCAGAATCTTTTGAATTCTCTCTCTCTCTCTTGCATATAATGCTACTATAGTTTGGAAGGTTTTTTTAGTGCAGAGTGAATTCTTAGTATCCCAGTTTTTATTCCCAGGGTGGAGGAACCATTAGGATACGGTCCCTAGTGGGAAGTCCTTAAATCATTGGGGGCCTGGCCTCAGAAGGTATATATTTTTTAAAGATTTACTAATTTTTTATTGGAAAGGCAGGTATACAGAGAGAAGGAGCTACAGAGAGGAAGATTATCTACGTGCTGCTTCACTCCCCAGTTGGTCACAATGGCCAGAGCTGAGCTGAGCTGAAGGCAGGAGCCAGGTCTGGGTCTCTCACACAGGTGCAAAGTCCCAACACTTTGGGTGATCTTCTACTGCTTTCCTAGGCAACAAGCAGGGAGCTGATAGGGAAGTGGAGCAGCCGGAACACCAACTGGCACCCATTCAGGATCTTGGTGCATGCAAGGTGAGGGTTGTAGTTAGCAGACTATCACTCCGGGTCCTCAAAAAGTATTTGTTAAATAACCTCTTGGATTTTGTGGGAGGGTTGTATAAAAGCCCAAGTATGGGCTAAATTTTTCTCTCTCATCATGTGAGAATGACAGAATGCATGCCTGCTCACCGTATGAGCTGCTCTCTTTATGCATCTGTGATTATTCCCACTGGAGGCCAAGGCTGAAGGGGGTTTCCCCAGTCTTGTACTTAAACCTCCAAAAATGTGAGCACTGTGAACTTCTCCTTATAAACTTAGTTGCCTCAGTATTTTGTTGTAGTAAAAAAAACTGACCTAAACAAATGGCCAAGGCATTTTAGTTGTATCTGCAGGCAGAAATCCTAACTGTTGGTATTTTAGAGCTCTTTCTCTTGGATTGTCATAAGCATATTGAGCTTCTAAGATGGTTTTCTACTATTGTTGCTTATAAAGGATATGCAGTGATATTTACAAAGGGAGCTACCCTATGAAAGCATATCTTTACGGAAATATTTGCTTTTAGTATACCAAAGGTCTCCATATACTTGTAATTCACTTGCCTTTTGAGAAACAAAGGGAACATTTCAATTAGCACTGACACGGGGGTTCCACACTTAATTCTATACCTTTTTCATAAAAGTGTTTCATGAAAGTTTGCACGAGTGAAAAGGCACTGAAGAGGGAGTCAGTGTGTGCTATGTGCTCTTGGGCCATCCATTTCAACTTTGTGGCCTCAGATTCCCTGCCTTAAGCTCAGGGAAGACAGAGACGGACCAGATCAGGGCTTTCACGCTTTGCCCTGGTAGGTAGCCCCAGTTTGGGCTTGCCACAGCAGGAACATTGGCCTTATTAGTTACTAGCTACTGTTCTGGTAAGTGACTTACCTCAGAGAGGAAACTCCGTGTTGCTGTGGGATGTGTGCCCCACAGCAGGAAGGGAGTCATGCAGGCTCAGCACAGTCCTGGGGGTTCTCTGAGGCCCCAGGCCCTGCCTGAGTGAAATGATCACCAGGACTTAGAAATACCAGCTGCATTTTGTTGTAGATTCTGAGTAAAACACGTTCTCCTGGCCGAAGGCTCTGTGTGCGGGCTCTCTGAGCACAGATGGCATTTGTTTCATATGGCCAGTGGAGGCTCCCCGAACCACTATTGTGGACAGGAAACCTGTTGTTGGTTCAGCTGAAACTTTCCAACCACACTCCTCTCCCCTCCCTCCAGTTGTGAGACACTTAATTTAAAAACAAAACAAAACAGCAACAAAAAAACTTCTTTGTTCCCAAGAGTTTTGGAGCATTTAGCATGTTCACATTCCCTGTAACACCACGTCTCCTCTTCTCTGTCACAAGATGCAGTTTGTCAACACAAGTTCACTAGACAGGAATTGGAATTAAGCTCCATTGTTGGGAGCACTTGAGAAGGAGGATTTGATGTTTTCTCCATCCACCCAGTGGACTGTGGACTCTCCTTATTCTGCTTTAGGGACTTTACTGTGGCCTCAATTGAGAGCAGAGGTTTAGGGTCATGCAATCTGAGTATGAGCCATGACCCTGACATTTCCTGGGGACCCTGTGGTGAGTACTTTCCACACTTAAACTCTGTTTTCTTGAGAGCTTGTTTGGAGGTTCTAGCAGGGGAGCGCAGCTACTCGTATACCCTTGACCGAAGACCGGTCCTCCTCTAGCGGAGATGGTCGTCCTCTTCGACCGAGCGCGCAGCTTCGGGAGGGACGCACATGGAGCGGTGAGGGAGGAAGGGGACACCCGCCTAGCCAGCCAGATCAGCCGAATCAACCCTGGCGATCAATGGGGTGACAGATGCCGCAGCCAGATCGCCCTCACATCCCAAACTCTGTTTTCTATGAGAAAGATAGGAATGATAGTATCAACCAACGCCAACTCACAGGGTTGTTGAGAAGGTTATGTGGAGGGCCATGTCACTCAATAAGTGATAGCACTGGTTCTCACTGTTGTTGACATTATGTCTAATTTCTGTTTTTGAACCAGTTGATCAAGCCCATATTGCTTGGTTCAGTTTTATATGGAAAAACGATTTGATATAATGTCTGAAAGCTGGATAAAACCTAAGCTTTGCATCTAAGCTGGTGACTGCCAGTCTAGAACCCAGAGGGTGTCCTGAGTACTGAGCTACTTGAGAGTTACCTGAAGGTTACAGAAGAACCCTTTTGGGAATCTTAATGTGCCCTTGATAAGACTGCACTCTGTGTGTGTGTGTGTGTGTGTGTGTGTGTGTGTGTGTGTGTGAGAGAGAGAGAGAGAGAGAAAGAGAGAAAGAGAGAGAGAATGGTGGGATGTTGGCACAGCATGTTGAGGAACAAAGATGGAAGTCACACATAACTTGAGAAAACAACGGATGGATCATTACGTAATCATGCTGTTTTGTAGAAAAAGTATTGTCTATAATACTGAGACTGGGGATCTGCATGTTGTTACCAAATGACCCCCAGCTTTTGTTTTTCCCCAAGGGCTAGAAAAGATAGATGGTAAAGTGCGGTGGTTAGGTCCAGGAGCTCTCGGTCAAATCTGGAGGCAACCATGAGTTACACTGCTTCAGGCAAGTTGTTCAACCCTCTATGCCTCTTTATCTCCAACTGTAAAACAGGAGGCAGCTAAACAAAAGTTTGTAGGTTGATATCAAGGGTTAAACAAATCAATTTCCATGAAGAACTTAAAGTAATGCCTAGCACTTAGCAGGTGCCTATTTTGTGTTACTTACCATTTTTGGATAACATTGGTGTTTTACCTTTTCCATAGGTGTTACTCTCACGTGAATTTTCTTGCTTCTGCCTACCATGCTCTACCGACATGGGCTGGCTGTGTAGGTACAGTGGTGGATGTTATGCTTGCCTGGGGCCTGCCGTGATGAGGTTAGGGGAGGACGGCAGTAGCCTAAGAGTGCTTCTTGATGCTCTAGGACTTCTATTTACACACAATATCACGGGCTTTCCTGGCATCACAGAACTGTGATGCCCTCAGCCCATCAGTCACCTGGAGGCCGAGAGCATCTGCTCTTATAATAGATCCAGAAAGTAGAATGTTGGAGCTGATGTCAAAACCAAATCTAGTGCATAGCAGTTGTCACCATCGTGTTCCATGTAGAAAATAGTCCAATGGGCCAAAATTTGTCATCTTCCTTCCTTCCTTCCTTCCTTCCTTCCTTCCTTCCTTCCTTCCTTCCTTCCTTCCTTCTTTCCTTCTTTCCTTCTTTCCTTCCATCCTTCTTTCTTTTCTTTCTTTCTTTCTTTCTTTCTTTCTTTCTTTCTTTCTTTCTTTCTTTCTTTCTTTCTTTCTTTCTTTCTTTCTTTCTTTCTTTCTTTCTTTCATTGACTGCTTTCCCAGGCCACAGGCAAGGAGCTCGCTGAAAAACAGAGCTGCCAGAACATGAGCCAGTGCCCATTTGGGATCCCAGCATGTGCAAGGTAAGAACTTTACTCACTACTGTGCCAAGTCCCATCTCTAAGTTTTCAAAAAACATTTTCACAGAATCTTCTTCCAAGCCTTTTCTCTCTAATTTCCACTGTAATTTTTTACATCTTCTAACTGCCTGTCCCTTTGTGTACCTTTGGATATTCCTAATCATTTTTCCAGGAGAGGGACTGGCAAACTTGGACAGTGAAGGGTCAGGCTGTCCCTATTCCAGGCTTTGCAGGCCATCTGCTCTCCGTTTCAGAGTCAGAATTCTGTTGCTATAGCCACACAACAGCCATAGGTGATATGGAAATGAATGGTGATGTCTTCATATGGAAATGAATGGTGATGTGTTTGGATGCAGGAATGCAAATTTTCTAAAAATTTCAAATGTCATGAAATACCATTTTTCATTTGATGATAAAATTCAGTTTAAAAAGGTTAAAGCTGTCCTTAGCCTGTGGGCAGCATGAATATAGGAGATGGGCTGCATTTGGACCAGTGGTCATAACTTGCTCATTCCCGCACTTGAGTGATTTTTCAGAAACTCTGCAGTTTTACTTCTGGTTGCTGCCTCTGCTAGGTGATCTGAGAGGTGCCAGACTGTGGCTGAAACTCCTGGGCTGCATGTTAACCCCATAGACACCTTCGCAGAGACATTGTTCAAGTCCTAATTCAGAGCTAACGAAGCAAAGGCTCTCAGCTGGGACCTGGGATGACTGGGAATTGAACCCAAGTGGTCTCGGGCTGTTCTCTATCTTCCAGGCCAAAGCTACCCTGGATAACAGAACACCAGTGTTTTCCTGCCACACTTTGAAGGTTCAACAAGGTCTTTAAACCATGGGCTATGAAGGCTTCTAGCGCTCTCTTAACCTACCGCCCTCACTGCCCTTATCTTTCCTGCTGCCTGCTGCTCCCCAGAAATTTTGGTTTGTCTTGGTGTTTCTGGCTCAGGACTTCTATACCATTTACCCACAGTGCTCCTCCTCTCTCTCTTGCCCGAGGGGTGCCTGTTTGGTCCTTTGGGTATGAAATGCCAGTCTCAAACATGCCTTCTATGGCCGCCTTTTAAAAATTAGCACATACTTGATCCAGAGTGGTAGCTTCTCAGGTTAAGCCTTCAACTGCATTGCAGATAGGATTGAAGTCCTAGGGGTTTCACTTCTCATCCAGTTCCATGCCAGTGAACCTGTGAAAGCAGTGGAACATGGCTCAAGTCCTTGGGCTCCTGCACCCCTGTTGGAGACCCGGATGGAACTCTTGGTTTCAGCTAGTCCAGCTCTGGTAGTTGTGGCTGTTTGGGAAGAACCAACATATGGAAGATCTCTCTCTTCCTCCATTTCTATAACTCTGCCTTTCAAGTAAAATCAAACAAAACAAATCCTAGAAACAAAAACAAGACAAAACAAAACAACAACAACAAAAAAACTAGCACCCTCACTCCACCTCCCAGTGCAGGGCACTTCTGTCTCCCAGAGGAGCTGAGCCATGTCTGAGCTGGTGGTGCTAGTTTCCTGCATATCATCCTAAAGGTCTTGTGTGCGTGTACAAGAGAGTACATATATCCACGCTACTCCTCTTCCTGCATGACACAAGTGGCAGCATAACATGCATGTCATTCTTACTTTGCTACTTGGCTGTGTGCTGCAGACAGATCGTAAGTATTCTTTCTATGTCCCTGCAACCTGGGCTTCATCTTTTGTCTCCAGAGTATTTGATCATTTACACATTCCACAGCTTATTAAATCATCCGCTTGAGATAGACAGTTGAATTGTTTCCAGATTTTTTTTTTGCTGTTACAAACCATGAGTAGCTTTGTACATACGTCACTTCACACATGTGCAAATACATCTGAAGGATGACAGTCTAGACAGGGAACTGCTGGGATGAATGTTTGCTGCAACATTCTTTGGAGCCTGCCTTTTCAGAAAGCATGTTTTAGAGCTTGGAACTGACACACCAATGTGAAGATTCACACTGACTGTGAAAACTGAACCGTGGTAAACCCGGGCAATGTTGAGAGAGAGGCTGGGAGTGGAGAACGAGAGCTCTGAGAATCAGCTTAATGAAATATTTCCCTAACAGCATCCCTTCACCCCGCCTTCTTAATATTCCCCTCTGGTGGGGTAAATCTTTGCAAAGCAGACATATTGTATGAACTCCATGGCAGACACATTTCCAAACAAATTTAGTTCTGTAGCCTTTCAGTTAATGTGATCAAGGACATGTTACTTGCCCTTTCTGAACCTGTTCTCGTCAACTGTAAAACAGAATTGATAACTCCAAATGGAGGGCAGTTGGGATGATCAAATAATCAGAACATGGATTGTAGTAAATATGTAATGTTTGCTATTATTATTATTACTAGCTTTGAGGTCATAGAATCCCCAATAGCCAATGTTGCCCAGACACAGGGGGATTAAACCAGTGCTCTGGGAGGAAGCAGATTTGACAGGGCAATTAGAGCACCAGCTAGTTTCAGATCACAGAATGCCTGGGCTGGGGGTGAGAAGGTGATGCAATAGTTCTAGAGATAACCTTTGCCTGTTTCCCAGCTTAGCTAGGGCCAGCTTGGTTAATGGTTAAGTGTGTGGCACCTGTAATAGCTTGGAAGGCCTTCCTGTGCACTTAATACTCAATATAGCCAAGGGAAAGCAGCTTCTCAAGGAGAGATCTCCTTAGATTGTGTCTGCTGGATGGCTGGTGTAGGATATGATCAGCAACCTGCACCCCTCCTGCTGCAGAGAGATCTTTGACGTCTATTGGAAACCATCTTGGCATCATCACCACAGCTGTTGTCACCACAATCCTTCTCTAGGCAGGGTCATTACAATGCTAAGAAGCTGACATGCATTTTCTATTCCCAAACAACTCAATAAGAGAGATACTATTGTTTTTCAGACATGGAAATTTGGATTTATATCATTTGCTAAAATTCACATAATAAGTAAGTAGTAGAACTGAGACTTAGACTATGTAAAGCCAAGTCTGTATCTTTACCCACTACACTATCCTGAGTATCATCATCACCAGAATCGTCACCACCATATCCACCATCATCGACTTTGTCATCACCATCACCACCATCCCTAGCATAATTTTCATAGAAGCTAAACACATCTTTATTGTTTTCACAACTTGAGTGGTGTGATCACATCATCCAGTTGTTGGATGAACTACCTACTACACACACATGTCTAGAGCAATGATAGGCATATACTAAGCTTTCATTTCTTCTTTTTTATGAACAACTCATTACCATCTACTTAGACCCACCTGATAAGTCACTGGGACCCTAGCCTGGCTCAAAGTTTCTCGCTGAGCTTGTGAGGCAAAGAAAGAGTGTGGCCCCCAAGTGTCTTCTAATCGTCCTCTTCTAAGACGAGCCATGTGACCTCAAGAGTTGTCTCCAATGATGTCCCCTCCTGGGATTGACATTTGGGCTGCAAAGCCTCCTGCCTGCATTTGCACAGGACCTTGCCATTAGACTATGAAGGAGGGACCCATAGCATCTTGCTCTTGGTTGCAATCTTTGACAGAGTTCATGCTTGCGGCTGGTTCTCTTTGGAGTTGTGCTGTTGAACCTGGGCTTCCCCAGCTCTGTTCCTGGAGCATATGACTTTATCCACTTGGGGTTTTCCTCTCTTCTCAGTTTCTTTCTCTGAGACCATTTCTTTCTCCTTCGGGTCATCGAAGCTTCACTTATCCCAGCCAGGTTCTCCAGGGAGCTTTATTTTTTTGAACAAAATCTGGGGCTCCTAATATTTTTGACTCATTAATTGAAGTACGGATCTTTCAGAGCTCACTATGCATATGACTGATAAAGCAGGCAAACTTTCTTCTTGAATGTTATGTCTGTAACCCTCCTAATGTTACACAGTTGCAAATGGTGTGTGTGTGTGTGTGTGTGTGTGTGTGTGTGTGTGTGCATGCGATCAAGGCAGGGGCCAAGATTTAGCTGGACTTAGATTCTTCCATTGAACTTTGTATCTGATTCTGAAGCTGATCCCAAGCCTTGGAATTCATGGGTTGGTGCCTGGTGGGTCAGACAGGCTGTGACTTCACTAGCCAGAGCCAACGGCTCTTCTGACACAAGATCACAGGGAGAAAGTCTTGAATCCTCAACTGTGAACTTGCAGTCTCCAAGGAACGTATTACAAAGATACTCCCATGATTTTGGTAGACAATAAAAGCAAGACGTGTGTGTGTGTGTGATCCCAAGCGACATATGAATGAAGTGTTTCTGCACAGGCAAGAGCTTTGAGTCTGACCAGGTTTGGAGTCTAGTTCTGCTTGGAGAAGTGTCGATTCCAGAGTTAGTTTACCTGGGCTCAAACCCTGTTCCTGTTGCTTATTATCTATGAAATCTTAGTGAATTGTTTTGTAACTTTGTGCTTCAGTTTCCTCACTGATGTCCATATCTGTTGCGAGAATCCAGTGAAGTGATGCATATCAAATACTCATCTCTTAGCCTGTGGTGTAGGCACGGATAAATCATAGGCATCAGTTTCTAACACAATTAGCTTGCTAACTGTTCTTGGTCCCTCTTTTTCTCTGTAACTATATTAGAGGAGGAAAGCTGAGAGGCCTGTGACCTTGCCACCCCACTAGTTTGACCCCAAGCTATCTCCATTTGTGCATCCCGGTCTTAGGAGCAGAGGACTGAATCTTTGGCACTCTTCACTGAGCTTCATAGTTGAGATGTAAGCCACGTCTCTTCCTCACTCCTGCCGTTAGGATTTTTAATCTCACAACTTGGCTTGGTGACCTCAGATTTTGCTGTGAGAGTAGATTTTGCAGGCTATTCCCAGATGAGTTCTTGCTGGGGACATGCTCAGGCCAGGAAAGTGATTTTTTTTTTTTTCTCTCCTCTAATGCAAGGCAGATGCCGTTTCACCTGAAAGGATTTGGAGAAAGAGATGTCATAGTTGGATTTCCCCTGTGCTGCCAGAGGACATTGATCATCTTACAAGGATCCAGTGCCTGATGTTTGCCACTCTTAATTTAAGGTGGGCCCACAAATGGGTGGGTGGGCAGGTGCTGTGGAAGCTGTATAAGCTCTCTGAGAAAGGGGTTTAGCACTTGGCTCTGATGTGCTTGGCAGGATTCACTCCCTCCTTACTGAGGCTATCATGAAGAAAGGGAATGATGGGAGAAGTAGCCAGATTCCTTGCTCCTCCAACCCTGGGAATATCTGGAATATAGAGGAGAGTCAGATGCCTTTTTGGCTGAGAGGGTGCATTTCTTGGGTTTCTCCACCATTGGAATGGATGTGTGATTGTAGGCATCAGCTGGCTCATCTTGTCTCAGGTGACACTGACTCACCACCCTTGCCTCTCTCATGCAGTGTAGTCTGGTAGCAAGGACTAGTTTTGCTGCCTGAATCATCTGAACTTGAATCTTGGTCCTATCTCTCATTATTCCCATGACATTGGGCAGGTTCCTTGACCTCTCTGAGTTTCAGATGTCTCACAAGCAAAGCGAGGATAGGAATATCTGCTTTGCAAGTGTGTGTGAAAGTTGAAGTGAGATAACTTGTGAATGGTGTAGATGCATAGTATTCAGTAAATGGAAGTGCTTATTAATGATTGCTGGTGAGATGCTTGTAACATGTGATGATAAAAAGGAAACAAACCGAATGGTTGAAAATGACAAAAGTCACAATATTAGGTAAATTAAAAGCAGTGTACCAAGCCATCTATGCATAGCTACACTACAACATGAATCTGGAATTTATTATTAAATTTTTCTTTTCTTGAATGTTGGTGGAGCTCGGAGCCAGGGCTGTCTCCATCCCCTGTGCTATCTAGTCACTGATACATTTCCACACGCTCTGTCTACTGTCCACTTTTGTGGCATTATGAGAGAGAGAGAGAGAGAGAGCGAGAGTGAGAGAGAGAGAGAAATTGTGTCAGGGCTAATAAAGGAGCTATACAGAATACTTGGCCTCTGTTTCGTATTTCAGACTTCAAAGAAGAGGGTCTTCCTCAACTCCTATCTAATAATAGCAGTCAGTGTTCCCATTAGCAACTGTGTACTGACTGAGCAAATTCCATTTCTCTAGAGGTCTCTCTCCAAGGCCCAGTTGATGTTGTTTCAGCTTTTTGTTATTGTTGCTGTTTTCAAAACTTTTTTATATTGAAATAGTTACAGGAAGTTGGAAGTACAGTGTAGACCGTGATGGGTACCCTCACCCAGTTTTCCACCTTGCAAGTCTGTGGTATAACATCAACACCAGGAAAATGCTGTTGTTCCCATGTGTGTTCTCATGTGCAGATCTGTGTAATCACCACCACAATCATGATATAGAATGATCTTATCATCAGAATGATCTCTTCTTGCTGTTTTTTTTTATGGGCAGTCTTCCACTGTTGCTCTTTCAAACCATTGATAATCACTGTCCCAGGATATTTTTGGGAGTGAAAAGTAATACCAATGCTTATCTATTATAATGCAAGGACAATGGGTATAAACTGAGATGCTTATGTTCATCAAAAGTCTGATTTCTGAGTGGTGTTGATACTGATGGTGGTGGTGGTAGTGTGCATGTGTGTGTGTGTGCCTGGGAATGGAGATGATGTGTCCCAGTGGCCCCGCTTTCCATTCAGCTCCCTGACTGTGGTCAAGGGATACTGCAACCGTGGAAGACCGGGAAGAAGCTCCAGGATCCTGGCTCTGGGTCAGCTCAACTCTGGCTGTTGCAACCATTTGGGGAGTGAATCAGCGGACGGAAGATCTTCCTCTCTGTCTCTCTTCAAGAACCATTAGTCTAACCTAACTCCAGAGAGAGTTGTAAGGACTTTAATACCATGGAAGTGCATTACTTTGTAAAAAAAAAAAAAGTCAAATACCTTCCCAGAACACCCCAGACAACCTTGCCAATCAACCAAGACTGGAACACACACACACACACACACACACACACACACACACACACACACACATTACTCACATGCATATACACACTGCATTGCATATGCATGAACACATATCCCTCGTTTGTTGGCAGGTTGATTTATATGGGAAAAGATCATGATTAGAAAGTAGGAAGTGAATCAACCACTTCAGCAAAACCAATCACCTGCATTAGATTTCAACTGTTTCTAAATTATGGTTTTAATCACATGTTGTTGCTGTATCTTGCTTCCTGTTCTTAGCTATTCTTTCCCCTTGATGACTATAATTTAAATGTAACTACATTGTTTAAGTGCAAGATATTTTTTTTATTACAGTTTGTATGGAAGAGCCTTAGCAAAATAAAGTCATTTGCATCTCATATCCTAAAAATGGAAAAAAAGAGATATACCATCCCTCCAACAACATCCCACAGTCTTTTAAAACTGAAGATTTCTTCTTAATTACTCCTGAATGGATTTCTCAATCTGTTTTATATGAGTGCAACATGTTGATACTAATTAGGTATAAAGAGAAACACGAGTAATTAGGGAGCACATTATAAGTCTTGCTTGTTCTAGTGTAGAGTTTCACAGTTAAAGAGGATACTTGTCATTCTGCATATAGAGATTAAAACATCCTACTGGAGGCAGTGGATGAAGTATTAGAATCTCATTTATCAATGAGACGACTGAGGCTCAAAGAGAGTGAGTGCCTTGCCCAAAGTTACATGCTTAGAAAATGGTTGACGTGGTTACAGTCCAGGTTTTTTAGCTCCAATGTTCCATTTTGTAAGGTTCCTAATATTAGATGACATCAGCAGTAACTTTTGTGTCCCATGTGGAGGTTTATCCAACTTTCATTTTTCTGGCTTGAATTCCCCTAGTGACCAGCTTTCGTCATTATCTTCTCACATGTTAATTTTGATTTCAGATGGGTGGTTTCTAAAACTCAGTTTATGTAAATATTATGTCCTTCTCCCTCGTGAGGAGCTGTGTTCCTGATTTTGGTGACACCAGCAATGCTGTGCTTTGCTCCAGGTTTGATTAGGCTGGTCCACAGAGTAACAACTGGCCCAGATGTGATAGCGAGGATGGCATGATGGTGACCGGTCATGAAGCAAAGGGGACAGAAAGAGAGCAGGGATCATTACAGCTCTGGAGAGAATTGCTTAGGGCATTCCAGAGCAGGTGGCATAGGACCTGGGATCTTGGCTACCAGGAATTATTGCCTGGGTGGTAGGGGGCAGGGAGTGGACACTTCAGGAAGAGATTATATGAAAAACTGTAGGAGGAACACATAGCTCCACTTAACTCCTGTTCCAGGGAATGCAATCTGGTGTAGCTGAGAGAATAAGTCCTTTCAAGTGAGATTGATGTTGGGCAAAAATGAAGGTTGGACCAGCCATGAGGAATCCTTGGGGCCCACCAGTCTGAGAATCAGCCGAGCTCCTAAATTCTACATAACAGGAAATAGATTCATGCAGGGCTTCTAGACCTGTGATTCTGAATTCTGGTTCCACATATAGCCACCACCAAGGTTCTGATTCTGTTGGTGTGGAGCCTGGGCCTTCACATAATAAAACAAGCAAACAAACTCAGGTGATATTAATTAACCACTAAAAAAATTGTTTTGACACTCGTTAAAATGGTAAGGAAGACTTTATTCAAGACTATGGCAAAAGTGAAGAGAGATGGGGTTCACTGTTGAATATTGCCAGCACAAGTGGGGTTCGCAGTCTAGAGTAAGGGGCCTGTGAGTGAAAAATTCCTGAAAAAAGACATCAGAGACAGAGCCAATGAGAGGCCACAAACTTAGACATCGTAAGTTGTGCATGAGGACCTTGGTCAGATACCAAGGGTGAGGGAATGGCTTGGATGGTTCTTTGCCAAGACAGGAATGGGAAGAACAAAGTCAAGACTAAGGCTGCACTGGGATGATGCTGAATCAGCAAGAGGACTCAGTGGAATTTGAGTAAAGTTCTGTCAAGGAGGACATCTTTGTCAGTATGACTGGGGTTGAGGCCTTTGGTTTGTGGTTGTGGCAGGGGCACAGAATGAACCACATCCACAAATATCAGTGTTCACCATTCTGCCTCATTCTTTATTGCAGCTCCAGAGCCTGTGGTGGCTAATAGTGCATGAAGCTATTGCTCAATAAGTATAACATTTATAGAATGAATGACCTTGAGAATGACACCTCATTCATCCTGTTGAGAGGGGTGAAGAGACTGTAGGAAATTGTAGGGGCTGGGAATAGAAATGTTATGGTTTAAACAGGATTTGGCTCCCAAACTCATAAGGCTGTTAAATAAGAAAGCCATAGGTTCATGTTAAGGAACCGGGTCTACAGGGAAGGTCTTTGAACACTGGGGCATGCCCTGGCAAGGCAGCTCTTCGGGAAGGTCAGTCATAAATGCTGAGTTGGACCCAACTGTCCTGTGCTTCTTGGATTATTGTGCAGTACTTCCTGTATACCTGCTCTTCCGTTGCCTTCCTAGGGCCTACCAAGAAGTTGAACCGGCAGGATCTACTTGCTCTTGGGCTGTGAACCTCCCAGACTATGAGGCAGAGTAAGCTTCTTAGCTTCAGCAGGAACTTTGCTTGGGTGTTGGTGATAGCCACCAAAGTTGACAATGTAAGAAGCAAGGGGAAGACAAGGAAGAGTCGACTTTGAGCTCAGTGACACTCACCAGTTCTGCCTGTTGACAAGCTACCAGAGACTCACTTTCTTCACAAACTTAACAGTGACAAATAGATTCAATATGATGATGGAATCAGACAAAATCTGTCAAGTCTCTTCCCATGCCCAGAGCCTAATGGTGACATTTAAGAAGCAGCTGACATGAAAAGGATGCGCAGAAGGCCCAGCATGATGACTCACTGGCTATTTAACCCCTTGCAAGTGCTGACATCCCATATGGGTGCCAGTTTGCATCCTGGTTGCTCCACTTCCCATTCACCTCCCTGCTTGTGGCCTGGAAAAGCAGTAGAGGATGGCCCAAAGCCTTGGGATCCTGCATCCGTGTGGGAGACCTGAAAGAGACTCCTGGCTCCTGGCTTCAGATAGGCACAGCTCCAGTCATTGTGGTCACTTGGTGAATGAACCAGAGAATGGAAGATCTTTCTGTCTCTCCTTCTTTCTGTAAATCTGACTTCCCCCCCCAAAATATATATATTTTTATTTTATTTTATATATATTTTTTATTTTATTTAAGCTATATATATATATATTTAAAAAGTAAAGGATGCTCAGAAGTCCCTCTACTCATGCTGTGGTCCAATAACATATGATGATGAAAAAAAATAGCATATATATTTGTTAACATAATGACATGCTGTTTCTAATTCAAACACACACAACACTCAGGAGACATATGAAATGGAACCTGCTAAAGAACACTGATGACTTCTATCATTCCTGCCTTGCTACTCCTGAGAACGCTAAGAGAAGTGGTGCGCCCAAATCATCAGTCACTCTGCTTCTGAGCTAGGCTGTCTTGGTTCAAATTTGGCTCCATCCTTCACTGGCCTTCAGGAAGTTGTTAAGTCTCTCTTTGCCGTGATTCTCACATTTATAAAGCTGAGATAAATAGGATATCTTAAAAATTAATGGAAAATGGAATTAAAATATAAGTTTTCTTACAGAAAAAATGAGAATCCATGCTTATTTAGAAATAATACTCTCTTATATAAACTTTTTGCAAATGAAATGGTGAACATAGTTAAAACATGAAGGAATATTTAGGAAAGTACCCAGTAAGTGCTCAAAATTATTAGCTACAACTTAAGTTTATGGACACATATTGTTTTCCATCATTGCCGTAGTAGAGTTAACAAACTTAGACTTTAAACCTAACACACATTTGTTACAGCTCTGTGGAGAACTGACATACACACGGCTGGACCAAGGTACTGAATGGAGGCTCTAGGAGAGAGTATTCAGTTATCCTGGTGCCTTTTCCGACTTCCAGGAGCTTTGCTTACAGACTTTTTTCTATGTTCATTGCATCGCTTTGTCCTTTCTTCCATGGTTACAGTGTTACGGACTACTGATCAGACAGGCTGTGTGATTTGATTTGTTACACCTTCATGACCCAGGATAACATTCCCATCATGATATCCTCAACCTAAGTGAGTGCACAGTGCCTTTTGCCATAGAAGTTGATACAGTCACAAGTTCCAGGGAATAAGGTGTGAACATTTAGGGGTTTTTTTTATTCCCATTGTAGGTTACATCTATAACAAAAAATTAATTGATTAATCCTTATTTTTTTCCTTGGATCACTGGGGTGGTATATTTTTATCCATCAAATTGACTGGGCCACAGGGCGCCCAGATATTTGGTCAGGCATTATTTTGAATACATGTTGAAAGGTGTTTTTGGATGAACTAATCATTTAAGGTGGTAGATTGAGTCTGGCCCTCTGTATTGTGAGGGACCCTAGGCAAGCAGTCGAAGGTCTGTTTACAACAAAAGGCTGATCTTCATTTATATAAAAGCATTCCCCTTATATGGCTAGGATTGCGACTTCAGTTTTCTTTTGCTTTGGCGTGGAGCTTCTATCTTTTGCTATTCCGGGTTTCTGGCTTGCCACCTACAGATCTGGGGACATTGCAACCTACTTAGTCCTGTAAGTCAATTCACTCATGCATGTATATGTACATTCATATCTGGTTCCTATGGAAAATAATGCATGCACAGACATCATTCAGTTATATCATCAATGTACTTAAAAGAAAATCTGCTACATACAGGCAAGCACAGGAACCAGGACCGGGGGCAGGCTTGGTGGGAGTTATTGGGGGTTTCTTCAACTAGACTGTTGGTGTACATGAAGGCCAAGTGTGTGGTGATCTGGGTTGGGCTGGGCCACAGCATTCACTAATTTGTGTAAGAGATGGGATTGAAGACAGGACTGACCCAGCATTTGCAACTACCAGTGTGTGCATAGGCTGATGTGGGTGACAGACTGATCCAGACTCTGTACTGGTAAACACACACCAGTCAGGTCTGAGATCAACTCAGATGAGGTTATTTTGGGGGATCCCTACAACTGAACTGCTGGACTCAGAACTCCAACCATGGGGGGAATTGCAGGACCTTTAGACTGATTGTGGAGTGCATGTGTCAGAACTGGACTTCCTCAGGGGCTTACGGACCAGTGGATGGCATACCCAGATGAACAAAGAGGATATGAGAGTCCATTGGAACCTGCAGAGGATAGCTGGTACCATTGCAGAGGAAGGAGGGAAGAACGAATTGGTCAACTATCCCAGCCAAGTATTAACAGCAAATATCTGGGCCAATGGACCTTGGGAGGATTTCCTCATCCTTGGGTTGGTGAGATCTACAGCATTTCAGAACTATTAAAATCATTTAAGCAGAACCATTGGAGCATATTCCAAACTGGAGACCTGGGGATGATGTCAGGTGGTTGCTCCCCATGCCCAGATACTGAGGTGGTAGGGAGGCTGGGTGTGGCTTCTCTCCTTATCTCTTCTGTTCCCCAGACACAGGAGAAAGAGAAAGAAAATTTGGAAACAATTATCACACCCACTTTTCTCTAACCCTCGATCTTTCCCACCCTGATCAACTATGTAAACATCAATAAAAATCAAAAATAATTTAAATAAGAAAAGAAATTTGGTAATGAAGAGTTTAAAAGGGTCTATTCAGCACCAGAGTCTGAATATAAGAAAGCAAGGAATACGGGCCTTGTCTCCGCTCCCATAGCGACCACAGTATAATGGGCAGGTAGACATTGAGCAAATGAACACAAGCCTACCTGGGCATGCTGACTATGATTGGCAGAGTGAGGAAGTCAGGACTGTTTCCAACAAGAGTAGGAGGACTGAGCCGTGTTGTGGTGGAGCTGCCACCTGCAATGCCAGCATCCACATGGGTGACAGTTCATGTTCCAACTACTTACTTCCAAACTTGTTCTCTGCTAATGGCCTGAAATGGCTGGCCTGAGTACCTGAACTCTTGATACCCAAACAGGAGATCCAGAAGAAGCTTCTGGATCCTGCATTCTGCCTGGCCCACCCATTGTGGCCATCAGGGGAGTGAACCAGTGGATGGAAGTCCTCTTTCTGTCTTGTCTTTTTTGTAACTCTACCTTTCAAATAAATAAATAAAAAAAAAAAAAACCTTAACAACAACAACAAGGGACGTGACTTAGAGTGGGATATCTGAGGTCAGAACACATATCAGCAGGTGTGTTTCCTTGGGTTTGTCTGCAGATGCAAAGCGTGTGAACATTTTGTACAGCTTGCCTGGAAGTTTGTGAAAAATCTTACATCTCAGTAAAATATTTTTTGCTATTCTATGTTGCCTCTGTACAGTTTATTTTAATTTATTTCCTCTTCCCAATGTGACAATAGTATTTAAGGAAAAAATCAAAGCTCAGATGAAACATTCAAATCCAAAGTAGAGAAATAAAGCAGAACATGTCAGAGTGTCGAGGATGTATTGAAGGAAGAGTTTGCGCTTCTGAAACCTTGTTCTGATGACACATCTGTGTGTGGATGGCAAGTCTCTGCTTTCCGGGCTCAGAGAGCTTCCACTGGCCCGGGCTTCCACCATCTGGAGTGTGCAGACACTCTGCAGACGTGCTGTGGGAAGATTCTGGGATCCTGTAGGGGCACTAGCTGCTGGCACAGTGGGATGCCACACAGCTTCTCACTTGCTGATCAGAAGTGGTTTTTATTCAAGGGCAGGGGATGGGGAACTTTGCTTAGTGATGAACCTTGGTGTCTACACATCTAGATCCCAGGGCAAAGTGTTATGTCTTTGCAACTCTTGAAACACCCCTGAACTTAGAGATCGGATAAGACTCCAAGGGCCTGATCTCACTTTCTGTATTTCTTTTCCCTGTCGTGTGTGTATCCAGTGTGGAGACAAAAGAATCTGACTTTCTGTTTTATTCATGGAACTAACTATGAGTCCATGGGGAAAAGACATTGGGAGAGCCCAGCTGGAATGGGATAATAAGGACCTGTCTTAAAATTTGATGCCAGCCAGCTGGGTGACTCAGAGAAGAAGACAGTGATATAACTGATCTTGACGGTCAGTGATTATCAAAGCATACATTTTAAGGTGCATGGACAGTCACAATTAAAATGACTGACTGGGGCCCAGTGTGTGGGCGCCAGTTCTAATCCCAGCCAACCCAGTTCCCATACTGCTCCCTGCTTGTGGCCTGGGAAAGCAGTAGAGGTTGGCCCAAAGTCTTGGGACCCTGCACCCTTGTGAGAGACCCAGAAGAGGCTCCTAGTGCCTGGCTTTGGATCAGCGCAGCTCTGGCCATTGTGGCTGCTTGGAGAGTGAATCATCAAATGGAAGAGCTTTCTCTCTCTCTCTCCTCTTCTCTGTATATCTACCTTTCCAATAAAAATAAAATAAATCTTTAAAAATACGACTGACTGTGGGGACACAGACTACAAAGAGTCTTAAGATGTGTTTGATGGATGAGGGTCATTTACTTAGTTGTCAGGTCATTGGCTCTTCCCAATGGGTAATACCACCCCCAACTAGGATATGAGGAAATTGATGCTCAGAGAAGTTTCTTGATTTCCTCTAGCTCACAGCATCTAGATGGCAGTAGGGCCAGGAGCTAAGTTCATTTAGGTTTAGATGGACAGCAGTGTTCTTTTCACACAGGGGAAAGAACCAAGGCATAAATAAAGACTGACAAAAGCCAAAGAGAACGTTGACGTGTGGAGGTAACCAGCCTTGGTGGAGCCCAACTGCTCCTTGCTCTGCGCGTCTAGAGAATGGTCTTTAGAGGTGGAAGAATGTCTTTTTGCCTATGGTCTGTGAGTCAGCACCGCAGGTAAATGTCACGCAGCAGCAAAGGTTTTCCCATCTGTTGATATGCAAATTCCTCAGCCAACTACTCCAAAATTGAAATGCATGTTTAATAAGCGGATTCTCTGCAACAAAGCAATTTAATTCACTGATAATTATGCAGATCCACCTCTCTCGCTCTCAGGATGCCAGCCTCACTCACAGTGGCCTTGATTTGGTATATTGAAAACCCCTACATCTGTCTTGGGCATTTACATTCCCAGAGATGTGATCATTATTTTGGAAATGTCAAGAATTCTGAGCCCTGTGACAGTATCACCTGTCCACTAGGTTTGGTAGATAAAATATAAGATGCCCTGTTAAATCTCAATTTCATGTAAGTAGTGATTTTAGTGCAAGTCTGTCCCAAATACTGCATAGAACATACGTTTATTTGTTTTGGCTTTGGTTAAATACTCAGATCTATTCGGGTAGCTTATACTTTTGTTTTTTTGAACCTGGCTATGCTACTTCTTCACTTTAAGGTTCCCATCTGATCACAGATTTCAGCTCATTTTTTTCGCTCTGAGACAGAAGGATATGAAAATGTATCCCTTCTCTTCCCGAACTATGAATTTAGAGTGTGTTGTCCAGCTTGCACTGACCTTTTGGTAATGGTTGCCAGGGCAGCCATGTTTATTCTATGAGATCCAGCAAGAGTTGATTGGTTGGGACTGAACATGGGAATCTGGATTGGACCAATCAGAGAATTGGATTCGGAGAGAGAGAGAGAGAGAAAGAGAGAGAGAGAGAGAGAGAGAGAGAGAGAGAGAGAGAGAGAGAGAGCGAGCCTGTTAATCTCTGTGAGTGGCTGGAAAGAAGAGGATGGTTTGTGAGACTCGCCCATACGTCATTCTCTTTTTACTGAGCTTGGTTGATTTCTGTTGCTTGGAACCAAGGAGGATTTGCCTGGGAAAGGGTAGTAAGGTGCTTAATAGAAGCGTAAAGGAATTCTTTCCTGGGCTTGTTGGCCCTATCTTCCTCAGCCATTTAGATTCTAGTCATTTTTCAAGATCAGAATAAGTTTCCTCTTTGCCATAAAACCTTTGTTAATACATCAGGATGTTTTTAAAAAATGAACTGGTTTTCTGGTTACCAAAGGGCTTTCTCCACAGAAATCTGAGTGCTTGGGATTTCATCTCAAGAGGAGGGGTTTTAGTGGAGGCTGGGGAAGGAAATGGCTCTTTTCCAAATTATTTACATCTTTCCTCTTAAAGATGCCCGAGGTAGCTGATCCCTTCATTACCAGAGGTCTTTCCCAGGCAGCTTTCTCCACAAGGTAGGACCAAGAATATTGCCTGTGTACACAAAAGATTAACTCTCTGCTTAACTTCCACTTTTATCCCATGCGTGGGACAAATTGCTTGGGATGCTCTCTTGGGATGCTACACTGATTTGAATCTGCATGGCTTCTAAGTAGGAAAATAGTTTTACTAAGCCCAGTGAGGTAGCCTAGTGACAAAATCCTTGCATACACTGAGATCCCATTTGGGTGGTGGTTCATGTCCTGGCTACTCTGGTTCCCATCCAGCTCCCTGCTTGTGGCCTGGGGAAGCAGAGTAGAATGGTTCAAAGCCTAGGAACCCTGTGCCTGTGTCAAAGACACAGAAGAAGCTCCTGGCTCCTGGCTTCAGGTCAGCTCAATTCTGCCTCAGCTCTGGCTCAGCTCCAGCTCAGCTCCGGCCATTGCAGTCACTTGGGGAGTGAACCAGTGGATGGGAAATCTTTCTGTTTCTCTATCTCTCTGTAAATCTGACTTTTCAATAAAAATAAATAAATCTTAAAAAATAATGCTTTATCGTCAGCCTTTCCTCCCTGAATTAATTAATAACACCTCCCCTAATTAATAACACCAACAAAGTAACAAAGTAATGATAGCCTTAATTACGAAGATGTATGTAAATTATTAAAAAAAAAACCATGATCCTCGTTATTTACATCTTACACCACTTGCAAAGATCCCTGTGAACTTATGCCTCTTACTCTTTGCACTTACTCTTCCCTCTGTTTTGAATGCAGCCCAAATATTACTTCCTCTGTGAAACCCTCCTGGCCTCTTTTCTAATTCCTTTTGTTGCATTAGAACACATTTAAATATTTATTTATTTATTTTATTTTATTGGAAAGTCACATATACAGAGAGGAGAAGAGACAGAGAAAAAGATCTTCCACCCATTGATTCAATCCCCAAGTGGCCTCAATGGTGGAAACTGAGCTGATCTGAAGCTGGGAACCTGGAGCTTCTGGGTCTCCCAGGCAAGTGCAGGATCCCAAAGCTTTGGGCCATCCCCAATTGCTTTTCCAGGCCACAAGCAGGGAGTTAGTTGGGAGGCAGGGCTGGTGAGATTAGAACGGTCGCTCATATGGGATCCTAGCACATGCAAGACAAGGACTTTAGATACTGGGCTATTGCACTGGGCCTAAAATGCATTTCTTCATTCTCTGTGTTCCCCTTGTACTTTGTCCATTCTTATTCTGCAGTATCCTTCCCATTAAAGTGTTTTTATTGTGATACATATATGCTTATATTTCTGCCTGCTTTGGGGACTTTCAGCTCCACAAGGATGAAGATGGTGTTTTTCTTGGGTCTTCAGCACCTTGCACATCACCTGGCACAGAGCAGATGTTTAGATTTAAGGGCTGATGTTCCTCAGTGCCGATGTGGGTTTTCTGCCTCAGTCTTCTTTCCTCACCTCCTCCAAGGATAGTTGGAGAACACAGAATGAGATCTTGAAAAGGATTTACTTATCACAGATGAAGCATTCCATTTCCCCCTTTTAAAATCTACCAGTAACCTCATAGGATCAGCTCATTTTTATTCAGGTTTTGAGCAACATAAACCAGCCAGCAGCTCTATTTCACTGATTAAAATTTGGAGATGGAGACATCTGCTGAGAAAAACCTGTAAAACCCTTTTCTGGCTGTGGGCTGCCTACTCTCTTTGGAGAAGCCTGTGTGTTTTTGGAGACACACATGTCCCAGACGGATTCCTCTGGGACTGGAGGCAAGCCAGGCTTTCGGAGTTGCTTCATCTCAGAATCTTTCTTGTTAGAAGGATTGGCAAGTTGAGAGATGTTCAGCCTTCTTGAAGTTGGCAGTTTGAGTGCTGTCAGAGCATCCCTACAGTTCTTGAACACTCTAGAATGATTTGCAATTACAGACAATAACAGCAACAACCAAAGAAAATTAAAATGCAATCTCAGTCAATTATTTCCATTGTCACTAATTTTTAGTCATTACCTTTCCAAGTCTTTGTGAGTGTGTGTGCTATGCTAAACTCTTATGTAAATTCATAAATGATTATATTAGTTCTATTGGGTTAAATGTTGTATGAGTGTTTTCTTTCAGAAACAATTTCATGTGGGCTGGCACTGTGGCATAGTAGGATAAGCTGCCCCCTGTGGCTCTGGCATCCTGTCTGAGTGCTGGTTTGAGTATCAGCTGCTCCACTTCTGATCCAGCTCTCTAGTTACAGCTTGGGAAAACAGCAGGGGATGGCTCAAGGATGTTGGAGACCAGGAAGAAGCTCCTGGCTCCCAGTTTAGGATTGGCTCAGCTCTGGCCTTTGTAGCCATTAAGGAGTCAACCAGTGGATGGAAAATTTCTCTCTCTCCTTTTCTCTGTAACACTATGTTTCAAATAAAAAAAATAATAAAACCTTGTTATTTTAAAAGAACAACTTCATGCATATCATGTGTGTCCATGCCCAGGTTTCTTTTATGTGAACTATTCTTGCACAAAATCAGCTTCACTGCCTGCTGGGTATCCCAGTAAGGAGGTGGAACACGGTTCACTTACTTCCTTGTTGTTGGACATTAAGGTCAAGCCCAATTTTTTGCCGTTACAATTCTGGAAAGGAAAATTCTTTCAGTTGTTCTGTGCACAGCTACGATCCTTCACCTCAGATACATTCATTGAGGTGGAATTGCCAAAGTCTTGAGACTTCCTTCTTTCTTTTTCTTCTTCCCTGTCCCCCCTCACTCGGCCTCTGTCTCCTCCTCCCCTGTTCTTTTTCTCTCCTCTTCTTCTTCTTTGACATCAGATTGCGCTCATCATTGTGTCCACATCTCTAGGCCGTGACTGGACAGATTGGATTTTCAGCTTACGGTTGTTTAATTGATAAAGGAAGCATGAGAACTCTTACCACGAATCCACTCTTTTCTTGACTTTTCTCTCCCCTGGTCTCCCGTGTCCCACCTCCTCGTTTGTCTTCCTGAGACAACCTTCCAGGCAAGCCACTTGCCTTCAGGTGCTTGTCACAGGGAATGCTCTAATTCTGAGGGACCCAATTCCCAAGTCTGAGGAACCGAAATTAAGACAGTGGAGGACACAGTGGGAAAAGATCTCTTCAGCCTGGTGAAACAGGTGGCAGTAGCAGGAACTGCTAAAATAATGATGATATGTGGAAGCATAGCAACTATATTGGCACTGACTGGACACTTGCTGTGTGCCAGGTGATGTCACAAGATCTTCCTGAGCATGAATCCCCTCTATCCACCACACTCCACAGGGTCCGTACCATTTAATATTATACCACTGGATGGATGATAAAACCAAAGCTTAGGATGGGTGGCGAAATGTGCTAGAGCTAGGTTTGCTTCTGACTTGGGGAAAGGTAGGTGTCTGCTAGGAGGGGGAGCAGAGGAAAGGAGGGGTGAGAACAAAGGCTTTCGGGGCACGATGAGCCTCCCAGAGGCAAAGCGGGATGTGTCAGGAAGGACCAGATTGGCTACCCTAGAGTCACCCTGCGGAGACCCTTGAGCTGGGAAGCTCTGGATATCACAAGGCCAAGCACAGAAAGGCACACTCAGGCCCACGTGGCAGGGAGGGGCAGGGGACACATTTATGGGCCTGGCGGCGGAATCCAGCGCTGTCCCTGACCACCTCAGCGGAGGTGGTTGCAGCGCCTGGTGAGTGAGCAGAGCAATTCTCTAGGGCATCGTTTCAGCAGCTGTTTGTTGCTCGCGTAGCGGAGCCAGGTTTGTGGAGCAGCCCACAGGCTGTCCTGCTCTATAAATAAGCTCTGGCTCTGGCTGCACTCCCTCCCCGACTACTTCAGCTTCTTTGCGTCTGAAAACCTGGCAAATGGCAGAAGCCACGGCGGGGATGGAGCGGATGAGCACTGACCGGTGTGAGAGACGTTGGTGGTGCGATTATGAGCGCTGCAGGTGCACAGAGCTGATGGGGAGAGAAGACCCAGGTGCTATGGGAGAAACCGAGGCTTAGCGACAAAAGCCCTATGCAGTAGTCGTGCTGTGGCTGACAAATCTTCTTCCTTCAGGAAATCACTGTGGCAGTCCTCGCTTCCTCTAAACCTCGGCTGTAAACCGAATCTTCCCATTGAGACCTACGGCGAGCACACACTTGATAGTACCAGTGGCGCCCCTTGGACCCCCTCTTTGTTGTAGCATGTACCCCTTTCTAACATGCATTACACTTGCTGTTCTTACTTCTGTCTCCTCAGCACTCTCACTCTCCCAAGAAGGTGTCATTGTTTTCCCTCAATGATCATCTTGCTTCTCCAAGGGGCTTGGAAACACAGGATGTTGATCCACAGCGGGCTCTTCTCCCATTCTGATGCAGCATGTTGAGGGGTGGTGCAAATGTGAGGGGGTACAGCGTTTGGTCTGTGGGGGAAGATGCCTGCACTCCATGTTTCAGTGCCTGCCTTTGATCCCTGGCACCTGCCAGCTTCCTGCCAGCATCCATACTGGGAGGCAGGGATGATGATGGGTCATGTCGTTGGAGCCCTGCCACTCACTGGGGAGGCCTGAGCTGTACTCCCAGCCTCAGTCCAGCCCTGTCTTGGTTTCACAAGCATTTAGTGATGGAACTTTCTCTGTCTTTCTGCGCCTTGAACAAAGAAAGATTTAAATATGATAAGGAGATGATGATGGTGACAATTTTAAGCTGAGGGCTATAGATTGTCCAGGGAGAATTTAAGAGTTTGTGCCTTGATTGGATTACTTCTCTGCAAGTATTGATCATAGCATCAGGACTTGAGGCAGATCTGTCCAACTGAAATATACTACGAGGACACATAACCTTCTGTACGGTGTTCCAGTTGCTACATTAAAGAAGTAAACAGAAAGAGAAGGAATTAGATTTAGTAATTATTTTACCTAATTCACCCTCACAAAATATTAGCATTTTGACATGTAATAAAAGTAAACATGATTAATGAGATATTTCCTGTTCTTTAATTTTTCTTTCTCAGTCTTCAAAATCCAATGCCGATTTCACACTTTCAGCACATGTCAGTCTGGACTAGCTCCATTTGAAGGGCTCTGCAATCATGGAAACTGGTGGCTGTAGAAGGGAGGACAGAGCTCTTTCTCTCTGGGGCCCTCTGGGTGAGCCAGCGACGGTGACGGTGCTTAAGTCTGGAAGTAGAAGGGAGGAAGTAGGTCCCAAGAGAAGACCCAGGCAGACTGGTTAGTTCTGTTTGAAGGAAGAGAAATTGGCCAAGATATAAAAAATCAGGTCACATTAGTAATGAATAAATACAAGAACATGCTTAGCTCTATTACCAAAGAAATAAATTGAACTGGAGTCTGAGTTTTGTTTTATACAACCAAGTGGTGAAAATCAGAATGATTGAGGTCGGTATATTTATGAGAGGACCCTGGCAATGTCAGTGAATTTTTGGAAGGACTTTTGGAACTACACTTTAAGCATCCAGAGAAACCTGTGAACCCTTTACCCCACAATCCCATTTCCTTACAATTCAGAATGAAGGGAGAAAAAAAGAGAATGTGTGACGTTGTTCATTTCAATGTTACTTGAAAAGCAGGGAACTGGAAACTACTGAAGCACCTGATAAAAAGGTTGTATTTACTTAGAATATTTCAGTGAAAATACACCAACTTGGTAAATGCAGTTGTTACAATGAGGGGGAAAAGCTGATTGTAATAGTGCATCTGTTTGTGTCTGTAATTCCCTAAACATTACCCGGTGATTCTCAGAAAGACGGAGAGGAAACCTGGAATAATTTTTAGTGCGATAAGATGGCGGTGGTCCAAATTCCTCCATGTTTTGCTTTTACAAACATTTCAGAAAAATTGAAAGGAGTGGTGCAGGCCTAGATTGTTCATCTCTGGCTGCATACACAAACCACAAACAAGAGGCAGGTGGCCTGGAGGAAAATATCCACCTTATGGGGAGCTCTTTAAACACAACTACAAGTCAGAATTTTTTCTAGATCTCACACTCTGACTAGGAGGGTTGACGGAGCTCCTGCAGTCTGCTGTGTTTGCTGTGAGGAACGGTGTTGAGTGGATGCCTCTAGGAGAGATGCAACTGGGACCTTCAGATGGGGTTGATTGGACAAGAAATTGCTTTCAAAAGTCTGTTTGGGGTGACTGTTTGCTCCAATGCTTAAGATTGTCTGGAGCAATGCCTAAAGTGCGGGGATCCAATGTAGGCTCCAGTTTGTGTCCTGGCTGTTGTACTTCCCATTCAGCTGCCTGCTTGTGGCCTGGGAAAGCAGTCGAGGACAGCCCAAAGTCTTGGGACCCTGCACCCATGTGGGAGATCCAGAAGAAGCTCCTGGCTCCTGGCTTTTGATTAGCGCAGCTCTGGCCCACTTGGGGAGTGAACCAGTGGATGAAAGATCTTTGTCTCTCCTTCTCTGTTTTAACCTGCCTTGCCAATACAAAGAAATAAATCTTTTTTTTTTTTTAATAGATGGGCCCCCAGCATAATGGCTCAATTGGCTAATCCTCCCCTTACTGTAAGCACCAGGATTTTGTTTGGGTGCCGGCTTGTGTCCCGGTTGCTGCACTTCCCATGCAACTCTCTGTTTGTCGCCTGGAAAACAATCAAGGACGGCCCGAAACCTTGGGACCCTGCACCAACATGGGAGACCTAGAAGAAACTTCAGATCGACTTAGCTCTGGCCGTTGGGGCCATTTGGGGAGTGAACCAGCAGACAGAAGATCAGAAGATCTTTCTTTCTCTCTGTCTCCTTCTCTCTGTCAATCTGCCCCTTTCCAATAAAAATAAATCTTTTTTTTTTTTTTAGATGCTGTTTGGGAGGCCTGAATTCTAAACCAGAGTGCCTGTGTTCAAATCCTGGGTCCACTCTCAATTTTAATTCCTTGAAAATGGACACTCTGGGTGGTAGCAGGTGATGGTTCAAGGGGCTGGTTCCTTGTCTCCCACAAAGGAGACTCAGGCTGAGTGCCTGGTTCCTAGCTTGCCTGAACTACCTCTGGCTGTTGGAGGCATTTGAGATGCGATAGAAGTACTCATTCGACTCTTACAAACTATCTTCTATATCACTTTTATTTTAAAAAAATATATAATTTATTATTTATATAAAAGGCAGAATTACAGAGAGAAGGCTATCTTCCATCTGCTGATTTACTCCCCAAATGGTGACAAAGACAAGTTGGTCCAGACTGAAGCCAGAACCCTGGAACTGTATATGGGTCTACTACGTGGGAGGCAGGATCTGAGCACTGGACCATCTTCTGCTGCTTTCCCAAGCTTAGTAACAGGGGGCTGGATTGAACCAGCACCCATGGGGTCTCAGGCAGAGGCTTAGCGTGCTTGCTGCTCCCGTGGCTCCCTCACACTCATCTTTATCACTTCTGTGTCTGACTTTCTGTGCCTCCCAGGAAAAAACTGATAATTAAATTTAAAAAATGTGTTTAACTTGAGATACTTGAAGTGAAGCCCTTACACTCCATTTCAACTTTGATCTTTGTTACAGATTGAATAATGTTCCTTGTCCCAGGTTCATAATTGAAGTCCTAACTTTAGTACCTCAAAATGTGACTTATTTGGAGATAGGATTTCATTGTTATTACGTTAAAATGTGGTTACTAGGGAGGGCCCTGATTCAATCTGGCTGATGTCCTTGTAAGACCAGGATGCTTGGACACGAATACCTCGAGAGAGCTGACCATGTTCTCATGGCACTCAAAGGGATTAAATGATCTATCAGGTTTAAGAGTTTAGCAGAAAAGCCTGATTGACTGGAGTAGTTAATGTACATGAAATTGTCACGTGCTGTCTAACCTGTTTACATGTGCTTTTAACATTCCCCCAAATTTGGAGACAAATTGTATGACTCACAGACATAGAAAATATGATTGTCCAATGTTATTTGGCATGAAAGGAAGCTTAAATAAAGAAAGGGGAGAGCCTGGCCAGAGTCACCCAGAGTCAAATGGGTCTTGCTAATAAGAAAGAGCCATAGCACTCTGAAAACAAAATTCCCAAATGACTGTCCCAGAAAGGGTGTGCCCTCACAGTTCTCCATGTGACAATGGCCCAGGGCCCAGGAGACCTCGCTTGGCTCTGTGTTGCCCCTACCTCCCTGTGTGGTGGGTCTGGGGCATTGCTGGTGCTGGAGGCCCCTCCCCCTTTTAAAATTATTTATTTTTTTTGTTGGAAAGGCAGATATACAGAGAGGAGAAGAGACAGGAAGGAAGATCTTCCATCCATTGATTCATTCCTTCATTCCCCAGGTGGCCGCAATGGCCTGGGCTGAGCCAATTTGAAGCTAGGAGCTGGGAGCCTCTTCTGGGTCTCCTACACGAGTACAGGATCCCAAAGCTTTGGGCCATTCTCAGCTGCTTTCCCAGGCCCACAAGCAGAGAGCTGGATGGGAAGTAGGGTCTCTGGGATTAGAACCAGCATTCATATGGGAGCCCGGCACATTCAAGGTGAGGACTTCAGCCACTAGTCTACCGTGCTGGGCCCATGCCCCCTTTTTTGTAGAACACATTAGTACACATAGTCTGGGTGTGTGCAATGTGTTTCTGCTTTTTTAAAATGACTCTGTAGGAGGTATTTTGTTGGAAGAGTTTGAGTTGCTGGAGACATCTAGAGATAAAATCCTGCAGATATAATAAAGCTGAGAATTGGGGTGAGATCACACTGGCCCCAAATTTAGCATGAGAGTCCTTAGAAGAACAATGGGCACACAGATAGGAAGGTCATGTGAGGATGGAGGCAGAAATGGAGTGATGCTCCCACAAGTCAAGGAGTGCTACAGAAGCCCCAGAGGCTGGGAGAAGCAAAGAGTCCCCAAGGAGTGCTACAGGAGCCCCGGAGGCTGGGAGAAGCAGAGTCCCCAACGAGTGCTACAGGAGCCCCGGAGGCTGGGAGAAGCAGAGTCCCCAACGAGTGCTACAGGAGCCCCGGAGGCTGGGAGAAGCAGAGTCCCCAACGAGTGCTACAGGAGCCCCGGAGGCTGGGAGAAGCAAAGAGTCCCCCTCATCTAGCTCCTTTCGAGGGTACACAGCTTTGTTGACACCTTAATTTCAGGCTTCTACTCTTAGTTGTTAAGTTTGTGTTGGCCTCAGTGGTATTGACCATGCAAATGCCATCCATGCATCACTCAGACCAAGCCAGAAATTCCACCAAGTCCTTCATGAGCGTGACTTTAGGGGTCACTGTGGACACCATCTCCAGCTTGCAGAAGAAGAGATGGAGATGAAGCGAGTTGCAGCCACTGATCTGAGGCCACATGGCTGATCGGTGTTGGACCAGGATGTGTCTCCAGGAATTTCGACTCTTACATCCTCACGTGAACCTCTGGATTTCCCACTTCCCACAGAAAGAGGACTGATCATAGGCATAGCTATAGATCCAGGAAGTAGGTTGGTGCTTGCTTGGCTGGGATTTCAAGAGGAGAGCATTTCCTTAAAGATATGTTGGGCTCAGTGTTCATGGTCTTGTGAGCTTGTAGGGCTGGAGGAGGTGGCCTCAGTCCAGCAAGACACATCTTGTTCTTTCATCCTTTAGCACTGTACGACAGCAAACAGGTGGCATTACAGGTGGTACACCTGTGGCTCTGCCACAGGGGTAAGAGGAGCTTCATCCAGTGGATCTCCCTGGATTCCTGCTGGGCACACCCCTGGCTGGAGTTTGCCTTGTCCTTTCTTGGGAGAGACATGAGTGGCATAGCCCACCGCAGCCCATGATTGGTCATTGTGCTGGATCTGTTTTCTAGTCCCGTGAGTCATTGATCCATCAGCGGTAACCAGAGTCTTTCAAACAGAGTCTCTTGTATTTCGCCACAAAGTTTCTAATGAATCAGAAGAAATTTCTCAGAGAGGCTGTGTGAAACCTCTTGAGCCTTTGGTGTGGCAGTATTATTGTTCCTTTGCATGCACGAGGAAATTGAATCGCAGCAGGAAATAAGGTTCCCCTCCACATGGGCAGATTCTCCAGGGCTTGAATCCTGGTCTGTCTGGCCCAGATCGTGCGTGTCCTGTACACCACGGCCTTCCTTGCCTTCTTCCTGATTACTCTGCAGAGACTAGACTGCTCTCTGCTGCTCATTACGAACCTTATGCTAAGTTACTGCACATGCTCTCTATGTCACCTGGCCATTGTTCTTTATTTTCCCTATGGCCGTCTTGTGTCTTCCATTAGCTTATCCACCCTGAGTGCCAACGATCTCTCTTTCCGACTTCTTCCCTCTTTTGGAACTTGCCTCAGGGACTCATGGTATCTCTCTTGGATGAGGGAATGAAATTTGCCAAGAGAAACCCTTTACTCTATTTAGAATCCATGGGGCATTCAACTGCAACCTCATTTCGAAGCTGGTCATTACTGGATATCTGCCAATGTGTGTGCGTCTGGCTGGGCAGACGTTTCAAAAGCTCAACATCAAAGGTGGGAAATGCGTGGCAGTCTTTCATGTGTAGGAGGGGAAGTCAGACATTTGGTCAAGGGGTGTATGACACACACACGTGCACATACACACACCTTATTTTTACCAAAAACACGACTCCCCTCTACTTCCTTGTTCACATTCGAGGCAGGTTTTACTTCCCGACTGCCTCTGTTGTTGGCCTACATAGGCAGAGCATGTGTCTGTAGGTGTTCAGTTCTACTTGGCTCAGTGAAACACTTCAAATAGGATTCATGGTTTCCTCTCTTGCAAGAAGTGCTGCTGAAGGGGCCTGGGGGAATTTTAGCATCAACAAAACACAGTGGCTTTGATATCAGAAACCTAGAAGTTCTCCATTACACACACACATAACATGTGGCTCCAAGGATGAAAGTTTCACAAATGGGCGCTCAAAATCTACTTAATCAACCCATGGCCATGTGCAACTGCTTGTGCAACCAACTAACTGTATGCGAGTCTGAGAGAGGCGAGGGCGTCAGAAGGGCGAGTGTCTGGGATATTTTAATATTCAGTATTTCCAGACTCAGCAGGCAGCAGGCTAAATCTGTCTGCTGATGGGCAGGCATGAATTATGAAACCACTCACGTAGGTTGAGAGGTTGCCCAGAGCTAGCTGGTGCTCCAGGTGGCTGGGGGTGGGGTCACTCCACATCAGGAGGGAGGGTAAGATGTGAGGAGGGACGGGGTCACAGTGGAGATGTGGCCCACAGACAGTGGCACCAGCATGCACTTTTCAAGTCCTGCTTCCAGAGAAGGTGGGCAGAAGGGTTAGAAATGGAAAATGAACCCCACAGCGTGGGCCCGGCTTGCAGCGTGTTGGAGGCTGAGGCTGCCCCCTAGTGGCCAAGTTTCACAAGGGGGCTGAAGTTCAAGAAGTCCCACCACCAGCTTCTTCCTGCCCGGAGTTTTGAAGTCTCCTCTTATAACGTGTATGGGTGATGCTGCGCTGAGAGCCTGAATGCTGGGGGCCAACGGAAGAAAAACCAGAAGGTTGGAGATAAGGCAGCTGGAGGTGGTAGTTGACTGTGTGTGTGTCGGAGAAGACAATGGGGCAGCCAGTACTCGGCAGTACTGTTTAACCACACCGCACCGCACCGCACCGCACCGCACCACACCACACCATACCACATCACACCACACCACAACACAACACTTACAACCATTTATTGAGTTTGATTTGTGTCTGACTTGGTGATAAGTGCACTATACAGATTCTCCCAGTTCTTCCCAACCACGCTAATTGTTCGGTCTCAGAATTCCCAATTCTATAGATCAGAGAGATTCCAAAGTAAGGCATTATCGTTACAGTAACTACCATTAATTACATGATAGTTAGTAGCTTTGCAATATTTAAAGCCATATAGGCACTTTTCCAGTATTATCTCATCTTTACACTTACTTTATGAGGTGGGCTTAAGCCATGGGCTGAAGTAATGCTGCAGACCCTGGTCCATGTCTCTCTTCTCCTGCATTAGGCCAGGCCACGCTGGTGACTGGGAAGGAGCTGAGAGACAGTGGAAACAGCAAAATCTCTTGAGATCAAGGCTTGAAACTAGCATGGTGTCACATTTACTAAATTCTATTGGCCAACGAATGCTACATGACCAGCCTGGAGTCACAGGGTGGAGAATACAGATTTCACTTCCAGTAGTGACAGTTTGACAATCAGAAAGCAGAGTGTTTATATGAAAAAGTGGAGGACTGGGGTCGTCTTTGCAGTGTATCTCAGGGCCAATGCAGGAAATGGGAGCTCCAGAGAAGCTCCTGGACAGAGAAAATGCAATATGCAAAGGTTCCCCTGAGACTCCTGGGCAGGAGAAAGGATTTAGGCTTGTGTGGCTGAAATAAGAGACAGTAGGAGAAATTCGGATATAATGCTGAACACTTTAAGTGGATTAGCTCACTTGAGTCTCAGCCCTTTGATTGTCCCACCAATATAAATGCAGAAGCCAAGATCCAGGGAAATTAGACAATCTCCTGAATTACACAGTTAGACGCAGCGCGATTCCCAGCCAGGGGGTCAGTGTCGGGGTTCAGTGTCAAAGTCCATATCTAGAACCACTGCCAACTGCTTTCACCACATGAGGCAGAAGAAAGACCTAAGAAAGCAAAGAAGGTTCTTTGTGTGGAACATGAAACGACTTTCTTTAGAGGGCTAACGACAACAAAGAGGAGAGTCCTTAGCATCCCTCGTTTTCCCACTAATTTCTGCATGAAGCTGGTGTCAGTGGTGGCAGGTCCACTAAACACGAGGTGGCTTTAAGCAGTAGGAACAGATCTGAGTCTGAGAAGAGGCGTTTCTTAAGGAAGCCCAAGGGGAACTCGCAGAGTCAGAAGGTCTTAGAAAAGGCAAGAACTGAAGAACTGGAGAAGCCCCTGAGTCCCCAAGGACTGTAGCTTGTAAGTTTACTTTCTAATGCACTGCTTACCACCCAACCCAATCCTACAAGTTTGCCAATGTTGTCTCTCTGTTCAAATCCTAACGTCCCATGACTGGAGAACGTGCTGCTTTGTGTATCACATGTGCTTACATGTGGGGCCTGGCCGGGGACACAGGGACGTGAGTACAACCAAGGTCACTGGGCAGTCACTGAAAACGTTCAACCTCAGTTCTGTTGTTCGGTGGCAAGATGAGTTTTAATCACCAGCACCTACATCCACCTGGGAAATTCCAAGGATGTACCTCTTGGCAAACCAAAGAACTACTGCTTCCTCTCCTAGGGACCCTAAGGTTTCCAAGACTCTAAACACTCCAATGGCTTTCTGGTAGAAATATTCTGAGCAAGAGAATTTGGATATGGTTTTATTAATTGCTTTTATTTAACAATTGCATTTCTGAGCCTTCCAAGAAACCTTCATTTAGTTCTAACATCCAAAGCAGATGATACGTTTAAGCCCAAGCAATTTTTGCCACAGACAGATTATATTTAGAAGGTAGTGCTTTTCAATCCTGACTCTTCTAGTAAGCCACTCACAGTATTTATTAGCGGTTCAAAGGCATCTCTCTCTTTGCATCCAGCATCTTCTCCAGGACAGACGTCAGGGCAGCCAGCTCTGGTTGTTACAGCATGATGTTCTTTGTGCGGTTCAGAGGTGGTTCCTTACATTTGCAGAGGGATAAAGCTGGATTTTGTAGGTGAACAACTCCTCTACAGAGATGTGTGAAAAAGCTACTTTGTAGAGATTAAGTGAAAACTATGGTTTTCAAAAAGCAAATTTGCTACTTTAATTTCCGGAAGGCAGCACCACTGGTTTCCACACACGTCTTTCATGACACCATTCATTCTTATTCTTGAAAAAAAAGACAAATTTTATGGAAATGTAGTTTAGTTGGGCAGTGTTTGGGTTAGAAATTTAAGACACAGATTTGCAATATTCTTTACTTTGCCACTAATCAATGCCTGATATGACTTTGAACAAGCACTCAGTATTTCTTTATTTTTATTAAATTCAATACTTTGGTCTGAGATTGGTAAATATCAGAGTTGTGTTCAGTTCCTTAATAGCAGAGTAATGATGGGAGTATATTTGCTATACTGCCAGGGCTCTAGATTTGGTGTAGTGATCTAAGGAGGTTTCTTAGGTTCTAGACTTCCTCTTTGTTTTTGTGATCAGCATGCTGTTTTAAGGGTTTTTTTTAAAACAATTTTATTTGAGGTGGTGGGAGGGAGAGAGAAAGTATCCATTTACTGGTTTATTCCCCAAATGTCCACAAAGGCCAGGAGGAAGCCAGGAGCTTAGAAGTCAATCCAAGTATATCCCAGAAGGTTGGTGGGAACCAAACTACCCCGACTTTACTATAATAACAGGAAGCCGGAGTTAGGAACCAGAGTTGGTTACTGAACAGGAGAACCCTGGTATGGGATCATGGACGTCTTAGTTGCTAGGCCGAATGCCCTCTCTTGGTTTTGTTTGTGGCAAGATGATTGCTTCACCTGCCTGTGGGAAGAACAAGGAGCATGGGCAAAGGGCAAGAGTGATAAACATGCCAATTGAGTCCCCATTTCTAGGGAAGCAAGAAATCCTTGGGAAGCTCTGGCCACAGCTGGTCTTCTGATATCTCATTTGCCAGACTGAATTACAGATGCTCAGTGTTCAGGAGAGCCTGGGAAAGTGACTTCTCATTTCAGTTTCCTCCTGTGTGGACTGGATGATGCTTGAACCTAAGCCTGGAGTTGTGAGGATTAACACCATAAAGCCTGTGGACCTGCCTGCTGCAGAGCTGACATCCATTAGTGCCCAAGCCTGTGCTTTCCAGGAATGCCCTCATTTGTTTCAAACAATTTTGCGACAGCCGTTTTTGCAGACTTACCTGGATCTTACAAGCCATGCCTGTCACGTGCCCTTAAGTCATTATCTGTTTTCAGTGGGTATTGTAGCTATCAAATCATGCAGATGAAGAAAAAGAATAGCTAGTGTTTGTTGAGGTACTGAGCTTTAACCTTTCTCATATTCAGATGGATAGTGCCAAGTGAGCTGAGTTGCCTGGGCTTGTGCAACGTGGCAGTCCTGTGTTAGTTGACTTGGGAGAGCTACATTGGTAAATTACAAAGAAAAAAAATGGTAAATTTCTTTCTTCTCCAGAGCGGCTAAGTCTGCAAGTTTTAAATCCTCTACTTCCTTGGAGCCAATTCCAGTTTGGCAGGCCCAGAAGGCTCACTTTTAAGCTTTCATTTTTTCACTCTTCTGTCTTTTCATGTCTGGTAGCCCCTGCCCTGTAAAACATAATCGAGGGATGTGAGGTCAAAGTGTCTGTTGCCAGCTTGTGCTGGCATACTGGGCAAGTCACTCTCCCCATGTGGGGCTTTGTTTTCCACTTCCAGCTTGACAGTCTCCCAATCACCACTGAAAGATACTCTTGAACTTGGGAAACACAGCACGGTTGGGAGATTTTGGTATTAAGCTTTTCTTTTGACAACGGCTTTAATTTATTGGGCATCTTTTTGTGGCTGAGAAAACGTAATCAAGAAAGCAGAGACTAAAATTCCTTTTTTCATTCCAAATGCAGTACTTAAATAAGATTCAGTTTCACAGAGCAAAGGCAGAGGAGTTAAAATGAACGGGGCTGCTCCTGACTTTGGGCAGTCCCAGGGGAGGCTGAGCCAGATGGGCTGCCGGATCAGAGAGTCAAGCAGCCACACAGGAGAGAGAAATCCGCTGCAGTAATGAGGAGAGGCGGGTGGCTGGGCTGGGTGTGTTCTCATAGCTGAAGCTAGTTTGCCTGGAGGCCAGAGACAACTTGGAGAAGATTAACCATGCCAAGGGGCTCTCAACTGCCAGGTGTGAAGTTCCAAGTCACAGTTCAGGGTCTGATGGGATATGGCCCACACACTCACTTTGGATGCAAAGCCTTTCTGAGGGCAAGGTTAGCCTTGGGGAATGTTGGGACAGGATTAGCCATTCCTGATTCCCTGTGGTGGTTTTGCTTTTCTTGGTGCTGTGAGTAGTTTGAGCCATCTTGCCTTACCTAGGCCAGCCTTGCCTTTCCCAGTGGCACATCATTCTAGTTTTTTGTTTGTTTTCTTTCCTTACCTCATATCAACTGTCTTATTACATTTTTGACTTGGGAATGTAGGTGGGGAAGAAAAGATGATGGTTTTTGGACTCAGTTTGGGATGATGATCTTGGCTGCTTTATTTTTTTTTATTTTTTTTTTTTTAAAGATTTATTTTTATTATTTTTTCATTGGAAAGGCGGATATACAGAGAGGAGAGACAGAGAGGAAGATCTTCCATCCGATGATTCACTCCCCAAGTGAGCGCAACGGGCCGATACTATGCCGATCCGAAGCCAGGAGCCTCTTCTGGGTCTCCCACGCGGGTGCAGGTTCCCAAAGCTTTGGGCCGTCCTCGACTGCTTTCCCAGGCCACAGGCAGGGAGCTGGAAGGGAAGCGGGGCTGCCGGGATTAGAACCGGCGCCCATATGGGATCCCGGGCGTGCTAGGCGAGGACCTTTAACCACTTGCGCCACCGCGCCGGGCCCGGCTGCTTTATTTTTGATGCCGGGAAGTTGGGTAGGTTACTTGATTATGCTGAGCCTCAGTTTTTCTACCTTTGAGATGGGTAGATGAAATGGGATTACGAGGTTTGTTTTAGACAGGGAGAAAGGTGGTAATGGCTGAAAGTGGTTTCCTGGGCTATTCTCCCTTCTTGGTTACATCTTGCATCACACTGTATACTTTTGGGTCTCTCCTGAGGCCCTCTGTATACAGTTCTTTTACTGCCCCAAACATCCCTTGTCTCTTGACTTCGGGGTGCTCGCTGACTGTGTGAAGCAAGGTCCTAAACTGTAGCAGGCTGGAAGAATCAGAAAGTTAAAGGGTTGAATTTGATCACCAACACAGATGGATGGCAGTTGGCGTGTGAACACCCGGGCCTCCGTGTCTCGAGGCGGAGGAATTCTGAGCTTGTTCAGAAACCCAGTTCTTGGAGGGCCTGCTGCGTGGTCACACTGCAGGGGCTGTCGGTGATGACGCCTGCATCACCCACCAGCGCTGGCTCTCCGCCTTTCTTTTCACACTTTGTTTTCTCTTTTAGGATTTCCTGAGATCACCTTGGAAACAAGCTACTTAGATCCAAATCCTCATCTCCTGGATGTCCACAGAGTGTGAAATGGGTCACCCATATCTTTTGAGAACAAATTGGGGAGTTTTTCCCCTTTGCATTTTCATTGTTGGACACACATCTTCCTTTCTGGAGTCTCCATGGATAGGGAGAGGAAGCATGTCACAGTTAAGAGCTGTGCTTTTCAACTACAGGCCATAAATCAAAAGAGAATGACAAAGTCCTCTTTCGAAACACAGGAAGAAATGAATGACATGTCAGAACATTCCACAAATTCTAAACGTGTACACTAGTATATGTGCATCCCGTTTTATTTGTTTGCGTGTTTGTTCATAGGTTGGTGAACTGTATTTTACAACATGGATCATGGTCTGTAGCTTTGGAAGCCACTGCCATAGGTAGACTGATTTTTTTCAACCTCAGAATCTATTCTTCCCTTTTACTCTGGACACAAAATGTCGATAACCCTTACAACAAAAACTGGAGCTTGTATTCTTCATGGTGCATAGTCTTGGTAGGACAGTTAAGCATAATATCCCTTCCTTCTGTGGTCAAAAGATGGTCATATGACCCACACTAGCTCTGTTGGGTAATTGCTTCTGGGGATCCGCATTCTAAGAGGACAATACAAGAGTTGAACATTGTTTATGATGCTTCCTTCAGAAGGAACATCCTAAAGGTAAGGCTTCTTTTTACCCTGCTGCCTGGATACTGGACCTGGGGTTTTCCCTTGCAAGTTCTTTTCTTATTCAGCCGCTCAGCTGGTTCTGTGAAACGCTTGTAGACTATTTTGTTCTTTGTTTCCCCCTCTTAGCTAGGTGGAGCTGTTTTGTGTTGCTAGAAACTGAAAAACTGCTATTTCTGAGGGCTTTGGAGTTAGCTGGTGCTGGCAACTTTCTTTCTTGGTTGTGCAACTGTGGAAAATTACTTAACTTCTATAAACTTCAGGCTCTGCGGTGGTACAATGCTAGATTTAAAGGTTATAGATGGTGTTTAATTGGCTTGGCTACAGATACTTAGTGAATTGGAGGCTGCTTTTAAGGGCCAAATATTATCCATCTTTGTTTTATTTAGCTCTTCAACATGTGCCTTTCTAGTCCAAAAATTAAATAGAAGAAAATCCTTATGATTTAGGGCTAGGCAATAGTAAAAACACATTTCTTGAAAAAAAAAACTCGATAAATTGGATGCTGTTAAATTTTAAAAGTCATGCTCAGTGAAAAGAAAATATTAAGAGAATAAAAAGCAAGCAAATAATAATGGGAAAAAGACCCATTCAACAAAGGTCTTTGCATCTGGAGTATGTACAATGTATTTTTTCAAAATTAGAAAATATGACCTAATTTATAAATGAGCAAAAGACTTAGACACATCACAAAAGGTAACTTATGAAGGGCAAATAAACCCATTAAAATTCTCAACATAATTAATCACTAGGGAAATGAAAATTAAAGCTGTAATGAGACAGCAGCACACCTATCAGAGTGGCTTAACTATACAATACTGATAATGCCAGATTCAAGCAAGCAGAGCAACTGGAACCCTCACATGATGTCAGTGGGGGATAAACAAGTGTCATAGCTCTCCTGGATGACAATTTGATACCTTCTCATGAAGTTAGTGATTAATTGTATAAATGCCCAAGGAATCCCATTCCTGGTGTTTTCCATAGAAAAATGAAAACTTATGTTCATACAAAACCTTTACATACATGCACTACATCTCTCTCTCTTTTAATAGATATCTATTTTTATTAATTACATTGCATTATGTGACACAGTTTCATAGACTCTGGGGATCCCTCAGCCCCTCCCCTGTACCCTCCCCCCATGGTGGATTCCTCCACCTTGTTGCTGTATTACATTTCAAATTCGAGATTCTTTCATTGCAAGAGTATACCAAGCATAGAGTCCAGCATCTTGTTGTCCAGATAAATTCAACAGTTTCTTGGGGAGACCATCTCTGGTCTGAAGGCAGAGCTGGCAGAATATCATCCCGATCAATTTAAAGCCACAACATAGCATTAACGATAATTTGCAACATTATGGAATCAATTGACATGGTACTGAGTAACCAATACGTTAAAAAAATGCAAGTTCTTAACCACATCCTGTGACTACTTCATTGACATTTCAATTTTAGTTTATACACAGAACCGGCTGCTATACACCTTAAAATGGCTATAGGGTACTATTCAGCTGTCTCATGTCTATTTTCATTTTAGCTTTTAGCAGTTTATAGTGTTGAAGCATAATTTTGCTGAACTTGGCAGATTTTAGGATAGTCTAAACTGGCTTATAACTCTAACAAGGCATTTGTCAACAGTGGAGGCAGGCACCACATCTCTTCTCATCGTTACCCCATAATGGAAACTACTTTATTATGCTTTGCCAGGTGAAGGG